>NC_072009.2:12032500-22032500 GCF_028885655.2 Pongo abelii | reverse complement strand
GGGAGTAAGAGGAAGAGAATGGAATGGAATCGAAAGGAGGGAAGTGCAATTGTGTGGAGTGGAGTGGAGATGAAAGGAGTGGAGTGATGTGGAGTCGAGAGGAAAGGAATGGAATGGAATGGAATGGAGTTAAGTGGAGTGGAATGGAGTGGAAGGTAATGGAGTGGAATGAAAAGGAGTGGATTGGAATGGATTGGAATGGAATGGAGTGGAACGGAGTGGAGTAGAATGGAGTGGGTTGCAGAGGAGTGGAATGGAGTGGAATGGAAGGGAACGGAAAGGAATGTAGTGGAAAGGAATGGAATGGAGTGGATTGAAATTGAATGGAAAGGATTGGAGTGCAGTGGACTGGAGGGGAGTGGAATAAAATGGAGTATAGTGCAGTGGAATGGAGTGGACTGGAGTGGAGATGAGTGGAGTGGACTGGAATGGAATGGAGTGGAGTGGAATGGTGTGGAGTGGGGTGGAAAGGAATGGAACAGAATGGAATGGAGAGGACTGGAGTGGCATGTAGTGGAGTGGAGTGAAGTGGAAAGGAATGGCATGGAATGGAGTAGAGTGGAATGGAGGGGTATGGAATGGAATGGAATGGAATTGAGTGGAATGGAGTGGAATGGAGTGGAGTGGAGAGGAATGGAATGGAGTGGAAAGGTCTGAAAGGAGTGGAATGGAGTGGAGTGGAATGCAATGGAGTAGATTGGAATGAAGTGGAAAGGAATAGAATGGAGAGAAGTAGAGTAAAATGGAGTGGATTGGAATGGAGGGGAGCAGAGTGGAGTTAACAGCGGTGGATTGGAATACAGTGGATGGGGTAGAGTGGAAGGGAGTGGAATTATATGGAATGGAATGGATTGGAGTGGAGTGGAAGGGAGTGGAGTGGAGTTGAAAGTAGAGGAATCGAAAGAAGTGGAAAGGAGTGGAGTAGAGTGGATTAGAGTGGATTGGAATGGAATGGAGTGGAGTGGAATGGTGTGGAAACGAATGGAAGGGAGGGGAGTGGAATGGAACGAAATGGAATGGAATGTAGTGGAATGGAGAGGAGTGGAGTGGACTGGAGTGGAATGTGATCGAATGGAGTGTACTGGAGTGGAATGTATTTGAGAGGCGGGTAATGGAGAGGAGTGGAATGTATTTGAGAGGCGGGTAGTGGAGTGGAGTGGAGTGAAATACATCGGAATGGCACGGAATTGAATGGAATGGAGGGGAGTGGAATGCAGTGGAGTGGAGTCGATTGGAGTGGTGAGGAATAGAACGGAGTGGCATGGAATGGAGCACAGTGGAATGCAATGGAGTGGAGTGGATTGGAAAGGGGTGGAGTGGAGTGACGATGGGTGAAGTGGAATGTAATGGAGTGGAGTGCAGAGGAGTCTCATGGAATGGAATGGAATGGAACGCAATGGAAGCTGAGATTGTACCACTGCGCTCCAGGATGGGTGACACAGTGTGATACTCTCAAAAGAAAGGAATGGAATGGAATGCAGTGGAATGGAATGGAATGCAATGGGGTGCATTGGAGTGGAGTGGAGTGAAGTGAAGTGGATTGGAGTGGAATGGAGAGGAATGGAACGGAATGGAATGGAATGAAGTAGACTGGAGTGGGGTGGAGTTGAGTGCAATGGAATGGAGCGAAATGGAATCAGATGCAGAGAAATGGAGTAGAGAGGAGTGCAGTAGAGTGGAAAGGAGTGCAATGGAGTGGAATGGAATCGGAAGTAACGGAAAGTAGTGGAGTGGATGGAACGGAAAGGAAAGGAGTGGAGCGGAGTGGAATGGAACGGAGCGGGAGGTGGGTTGGGGCCACTGCACTCCAGGCTGGCTGGCTGACTGAGGTATTCTCGCAATAAAGGAATGGAATGGAATGCCGTAGAGTGGAATGGAACGGAGTGGAGTGGAGTGGAATGGAGTGAGTTGGAGCAGAGTGGAATGAAGAATGCAATGGGATGGAAGGGAATTGAATGAAATGCAGTGGAGTGCAGTGGAGTGCATTGCAGTGGAATGGAGCAGAATGGAATGGAAAGGAGTGGAATGGACAGGAGTGGAGTGCACTGGAGAGGAGAGGATAGGAATGCAGTGGAATGGAATTGGATGTAATGGAACGTAGAGGAGTGGAGTGGAATGGAGTGGGCCAGAGTGGAATGGAATGGAATGCAATGGAAAGGAATGGAGTGGAATAGAATGGAATGGAATGGAATGGAATGGAATGGAGTGGGATGACTTGTAGTGGGGTGGAGTGAAATGGAGTATAATGGAATGGAGTGGAGTGGAGTGGAATGTGATAGAATGGAGAGGAGGGGAATGGAGCAGAATGGAATGGAGTGCAGCGGAATGGAGTGGAGTGGAATGGAATCAAATGGAGTGGAATGGAACAGAGTGGAATGGAATGGAGTGCAATAGACTAGAATTGAGTGTAGTGTAGTGGAATTTAGTGGAATGGACTGGAATGGAGTGGAATGGAATGGAATTGAGGGGAATGGAATGGAATGGAAAGGAATGGAAAGCAATGGAAAGGAATAGAATTGAATGCAACGGAATTAAAAGAATGCAATGGAATGCAATGGAATAGAATGCAATGGAATGTATAGTTGACATGTAATATGAGCTGAGATTGTGACACTGCACTCCAGCCAGGGTGACATGGTGATATCCTGTCGTAAGAAGTGAATGGAATGCAATGGAGTGAAATGGAATGGAATGAAATGGAATGGAGCGGAGTGGAAGGGAATGGCGTGGAATGAAATAGGATGCAGTGGACTGTAATGGCATGGAGTGGAAAGAAGTAGAGTGGAATGGAGTGGAATGGAATGGACTGGCATAGAATGGAGTGGAATTGAATGCAATGGAGTGGATTGGAAAGGAATGCAAAGGAGTAGAGTGGAGTAGAGTGGTGTGGAGTGGAGTGGAATGGAGCTGAATGTACTTCAATGGAGTACAATGGAATGGAACGGAGTGGAATGGAATGGAATGATATGAGGTGGATTGGAGTGGAATGTAGTGGAGTGGAATGGAATGGAATAGAATGGAATGGAGTAGAGTGTAATGGAATGCAGTGGCGATAAGTGGAGTGGAATGGAATGCATTGGAGTAGAGTGGAGTGGAATGGAATGGAATGGAGTGGAGTGGAGGGGAGTGGAGTGGAATGGAATTGAGTGAAGTGGAGTGCAGTTGAATGGAATATCGTGGTGTGGAGTGGAGTGGAAGTGAATGGAGTGAATAGGAGTGGAATGGAGTGGAAGGTAACGGAGTGGAATGGAGTCGAATGGAGTGGAATGGAGTAGAGTGGATTAGAGTGGAATGGTGTCGAACGGACTGGAATGGAATGGAATGGAGTGGAATGGAATTGAATCAAATGGAATGGAGTGGAGTGGAATGGAGTGGAGTGGAGTGGAATGAAATGGAATGGAAGGGAGTGGAGAGAAACGCAGTTGATTGGAGTGGAGTGGAGTGGAAAGGAATGGAAAGGAGTGGGATGGAGACGTATGGATTGGAGTGGAATGGAGTGGAATGGAATGAAGTGGAAAGGAGTGGAACGGAGTGAAATTGAATTTAGTGGACTGGAGTGGAATGGAGTTAAATGGAATGGAATGGAATGGAGTGGAATGGAATGGAATGGAGTGGAGTGGAATGGAATAGAATGGCATGGAATGGAATAGAATGGGATGGAGTGGAGTGGAGAGGAGTGGAATGGATTGGAGTGAAGTGGAGTGGAATGGAATTGAGTGGAGCGGAGAGGAAAGGAATGGAATGGAGTGGAGTGGAATGGCATGGAATGGAGTGGAATGGAATGGATAGTAGTGGAGTGGAGTGGAGTGGATTGGAGTGTAGTGGAAGGGAATGGAGTGCAGTGTAATGGACTGGAATGGAGCAGAGCAGAATGGAGTGGACTGGACTGGAGTGGAATGGAATGGGATGGCATGGAATGGGAGCTGAGATTTTACCAATGTGCTCTAGGCAGGGTGACTGGGTGTCATACTCTCAAAAGAAAGGAATGGAATGGAACGCAGTGGAATGGAATGGAACAGAGTGGACATTAGTGGAGTGGAATGTGGAGGAATGGAATGAAATGGAACGTAATGGCATGAAATGGAGTGGTGTGGGGTGGAATGGATTATAGTGGAATGGGGTGGAAAGGAATGGGATGGAGTGGAATGAAGTGGAGTGCAGTGGAGTGGAACGGAGTTGAATGGCATAGAATTGAGTGGACAGTAGTGGAATGTTTTGGAATGCAATGGAATCCATTGTATTAGAATGGAATACAACGGAAAGTTGACATGGAGTGTGAGCTGAGATTGTGCCACTGCACTCCAGACTGGGTGACACGTTATATCCTGTGGATAGAAAGGAATGGAATGCAATAGAGTGAAATGGAATGGAGTGGAATGGAATTGAATGGAATGGAGTGGAGTGGAGTGGAGTCGAATGGAGACGAATGGAATGGGATGGAGTGGAATGGAACGGAGTGGAGTGGAGTATCGTGGAGTGAAATAGAATGGAATGCACTGGGTTGGAATGGAATGCAATGGACTGCTGAAAGGAAATGTGAGCTGTTATTGTTCCACTGCACTCCAGCCTTTGTGACGGAATGAAATCCTGTGGAAAAAAAGGAATGGAATGGAATGGAATGGAATGGAATGGAATGGAATGGAATGGAATGGAATGGAATGGAGTGGAGTGGAGTGGTGTGGAGAGGAGTGTAGTGGAGTGGAGTGAAATGGAGTGGAGTGTCGTGGAGGAGAGTGGAATGGAGTGGAATGGAATGGAGAGGAAAGGAACGGAGTGGAGTGGAATGGAACGGAGTGGAGTGGAATGGAATCCAATGGAATGAAATGGAATTGAATCGAATGGAATGAAGAAATATGTGCAGTGATTTGGCCACTGCGCTGGAGCCTGTGTGAGAGAGGGAGATCCTGTCGATAAAACAGTGTGGAATGGAAGGGATTGGAATGGAATGGAATGGAACGTATTGGAGTGGAGTGGAGTGGAATTGAGTGGAGTGGAGTGCACTGGAATGGAATGGAATGCAATGGAATGTAATGGAATGATGAAATGATATGTGAGCTGAGATTGTGCCACTGCACTCCACGCTGGGTGACAGAGTGAGATACTCTTGAAAGAAAGAAATGGAATGGAAAGAATTTTTAATTGGGTGGATTCGAGTGGACTGAAGTAGAGTGCAGTGGAATAGAGAGGAATGGAATGGAATGGAATCGGATGTAAAGGAATGGAATGATGTGGAGTGGAGTGGTGAGGAGTGTAGTGCTGTGGAATGGAGCAGAAAGTAACGGGATGGTGTGGAGTGGAGTGCAGTGCAGTGGAGTGGAGAGGAGTGCAATGGCGTGGAATGGAATCGGATGTAGAGGAACGTACTGGAGTGGAGCGGAGTGGAAAGGAGTGGAATGGAATGGAATTGAATGGAATGGAAAGCAAAGGAATGGAATGGGATGCAATGGAATTTAATGCAATAGAATGCAGTTCAATAGAGAGTTGACATGTAATGTGAGCTGAGATTGTGCCTAAGCTCTCCAGGCTGTTTGACACAGTGATATCGTGTGGAAAGAATGGAATGGAATGCAGTGGTGTGAAATGGAATGGAATGTAGAGGACAGGAGTAGAATGGAGTGGAGTGAAGAGGAACAGAGTGGAATGGAATGGGATGCAGTGGAATGGAATGCAGTGGAGTGGAGTGAAATAGAAAGAAATGGAATGGGATGGAATGGAATGCAATGGAATGGAGAAGAGAAATGTGAGCTGAGATTGTGTGACTACACTCCAGCCTTAGTGACCGAGAGAGATTCTGTGGAAGGAAAGAACTGATTTCAAAGGAGTGGAATGGAAGGGAATGTAGTACAGTGGAGTAGAGTGGAATGGAGTGAAACAGAATAGAATGGAGTGGAAGGCAATGGAATGGAATGGAATGGAGTGGAGTGGAATAGAGAGGAGTGCACTGCAATGGAGTGGAGTGGAGTGGAAGGGAGTGGAATGCAATGGAATGTAGTGGAGTGCAGTGGAGTGGAATGGAATGGAGTGGACAGGAGTGGAAGGAGTAGAGTGGACTGGAATGGAATAGAATGGAACAGAATGCAGTGGAGTGGAGGGGAGTGGAGGTGAGTGGAGTGGCATGGAGTGGAATGGAATGGAATGGAGTGAAATGGAATCCAATGGATTGGAATGGAGTGGAGTGGAGTGGAGTGGAATGGAGAGGAGTCGAATGGAATGGAAGGGAATGCAACGGAACGCAGTGGTGTGGATTGGAATGCAGTGAAATGGAGTACTATGGAATCTAAAGGAGTGGAGTGGAGTCTAGTGGAGTGGAATGGAATGGAACAAAATGGAATGGAATGGCACGGAATGGAGTGGAGTAGAGTGGAGTGGGAAGGAAGGGAGATGAGTGGAATGGAGAGGAATGGAATGCAGTGGAGTGGATTGGATTGGAATGAACTGGAATGGAGAGGAATGGAATGAAGTGGAACGGAATGGACTGCAATGGAATTGAATGGAGTGAAGTGGAAAGTAGTGGAGTGGAGTGGAATGGAGTGGAAATGAATGGAATGGAGTGGAATGGAAGGGAATGGAGGCAAGTGGATAGGAATTGACTGAAGCAGATTGGAGTGGAGTGGAGTGGAGTGGCATGGAATGGAATGAAGTGGATGGGAATGCAATGGAGTGGAATGAAATGGAATAAAATGGAATGGAGTGGAATGGAGAGGAATGGAGTGGAGTGGAGTGGAATGGAGGGGAGTAAGAGGAAGAGAATGGAATGGAATCGAAAGGAGGGAAGTGCAATTGTGTGGAGTGGAGTGGAGATGAAAGGAGTGGAGTGATGTGGAGTCGAGAGGAAAGGAATGGAATGGAATGGAATGGAGTTAAGTGGAGTGGAATGGAGTGGAAGGTAATGGAGTGGAATGAAAAGGAGTGGATTGGAATGGATTGGAATGGAATGGAGTGGAACGGAGTGGAGTAGAATGGAGTGGGTTGCAGAGGAGTGGAATGGAGTGGAATGGAAGGGAACGGAAAGGAATGTAGTGGAAAGGAATGGAATGGAGTGGATTGAAATTGAATGGAAAGGATTGGAGTGCAGTGGACTGGAGGGGAGTGGAATAAAATGGAGTATAGTGCAGTGGAATGGAGTGGACTGGAGTGGAGATGAGTGGAGTGGACTGGAATGGAATGGAGTGGAGTGGAATGGTGTGGAGTGGGGTGGAAAGGAATGGAACAGAATGGAATGGAGAGGAATGGAGTGGCATGTAGTGGAGTGGAGTGAAGTGGAAAGGAATGGCATGGAATGGAGTAGAGTGGAATGGAGGGGTATGGAATGGAATGGAATGGAATTGAGTGGAATGGAGTGGAATGGAGTGGAGTGGAGAGGAATGGAATGGAGTGGAAAGGTCTGAAAGGAGTGGAATGGAGTGGAGTGGAATGCAATGGAGTAGATTGGAATGAAGTGGAAAGGAATAGAATGGAGAGAAGTAGAGTAGAATGGAGTGGATTGGAATGGAGGGGAGCAGAGTGGAGTTAACAGCGGTGGATTGGAATACAGTGGATGGGGTAGAGTGGAAGGGAGTGGAATTATATGGAATGGAATGGATTGGAGTGGAGTGGAAGGGAGTGGAGTGGAGTTGAAAGTAGAGGAATCGAAAGAAGTGGAAAGGAGTGGAGTAGAGTGGATTAGAGTGGATTGGAATGGAATGGAGTGGAGTGGAATGGTGTGGAAACGAATGGAAGGGAGGGGAGTGGAATGGAACGAAATGGAATGGAATGTAGTGGAATGGAGAGGAGTGGAGTGGACTGGAGTGGAATGTGATCGAATGGAGTGTACTGGAGTGGAATGTATTTGAGAGGCGGGTAATGGAGAGGAGTGGAATGTATTTGAGAGGCGGGTAGTGGAGTGGAGTGGAGTGAAATACATCGGAATGGCACGGAATTGAATGGAATGGAGGGGAGTGGAATGCAGTGGAGTGGAGTCGATTGGAGTGGTGAGGAATAGAACGGAGTGGCATGGAATGGAGCACAGTGGAATGCAATGGAGTGGAGTGGATTGGAAAGGGGTGGAGTGGAGTGACGATGGGTGAAGTGGAATGTAATGGAGTGGAGTGCAGAGGAGTCTCATGGAATGGAATGGAATGGAACGCAATGGAAGCTGAGATTGTACCACTGCGCTCCAGGATGGGTGACACAGTGTGATACTCTCAAAAGAAAGGAATGGAATGGAATGCAGTGGAATGGAATGGAATGCAATGGGGTGCATTGGAGTGGAGTGGAGTGAAGTGAAGTGGATTGGAGTGGAATGGAGAGGAATGGAACGGAATGGAATGGAATGAAGTAGACTGGAGTGGGGTGGAGTTGAGTGCAATGGAATGGAGCGAAATGGAATCAGATGGAGAGAAATGGAGTAGAGAGGAGTGCAGTAGAGTGGAAAGGAGTGCAATGGAGTGGAATGGAATCGGAAGTAACGGAAAGTAGTGGAGTGGATGGAACGGAAAGGAAAGGAGTGGAGCGGAGTGGAATGGAACGGAGCGGGAGGTGGGTTGGGGCCACTGCACTCCAGGCTGGCTGGCTGACTGAGGTATTCTCGCAATAAAGGAATGGAATGGAATGCCGTAGAGTGGAATGGAACGGAGTGGAGTGGAGTGGAATGGAGTGAGTTGGAGCAGAGTGGAATGAAGAATGCAATGGGATGGAAGGGAATTGAATGAAATGCAGTGGAGTGCAGTGGAGTGCATTGCAGTGGAATGGAGCAGAATGGAATGGAAAGGAGTGGAATGGACAGGAGTGGAGTGCACTGGAGAGGAGAGGATAGGAATGCAGTGGAATGGAATTGGATGTAATGGAACGTAGAGGAGTGGAGTGGAATGGAGTGGGCCAGAGTGGAATGGAATGGAATGCAATGGAAAGGAATGGAGTGGAATAGAATGGAATGGAATGGAATGGAATGGAATGGAGTGGGATGACTTGTAGTGGGGTGGAGTGAAATGGAGTATAATGGAATGGAGTGGAGTGGAGTGGAATGTGATAGAATGGAGAGGAGGGGAATGGAGCAGAATGGAATGGAGTGCAGCGGAATGGAGTGGAGTGGAATGGAATCAAATGGAGTGGAATGGAACAGAGTGGAATGGAATGGAGTGCAATAGACTAGAATTGAGTGTAGTGTAGTGGAATTTAGTGGAATGGACTGGAATGGAGTGGAATGGAATGGAATTGAGGGGAATGGAATGGAATGGAAAGGAATGGAAAGCAATGGAAAGGAATAGAATTGAATGCAACGGAATTAAAAGAATGCAATGGAATGCAATGGAATAGAATGCAATGGAATGTATAGTTGACATGTAATATGAGCTGAGATTGTGACACTGCACTCCAGCCAGGGTGACATGGTGATATCCTGTCGTAAGAAGTGAATGGAATGCAATGGAGTGAAATGGAATGGAATGAAATGGAATGGAGCGGAGTGGAAGGGAACGGCGTGGAATGAAATAGGATGCAGTGGACTGTAATGGCATGGAGTGGAAAGAAGTAGAGTGGAATGGAGTGGAATGGAATGGACTGGCATAGAATGGAGTGGAATTGAATGCAATGGAGTGGATTGGAAAGGAATGCAAAGGAGTAGAGTGGAGTAGAGTGGTGTGGAGTGGAGTGGAATGGAGCTGAATGTACTTCAATGGAGTACAATGGAATGGAACGGAGTGGAATGGAATGGAATGATATGAGGTGGATTGGAGTGGAATGTAGTGGAGTGGAATGGAATGGAATAGAATGGAATGGAGTAGAGTGTAATGGAATGCAGTGGCGATAAGTGGAGTGGAATGGAATGCATTGGAGTAGAGTGGAGTGGAAGGGAATGGAATGGAGTGGAGTGGAGGGGAGTGGAGTGGAATGGAATTGAGTGAAGTGGAGTGCAGTTGAATGGAATATCGTGGTGTGGAGTGGAGTGGAAGTGAATGGAGTGAATAGGAGTGGAATGGAGTGGAAGGTAACGGAGTGGAATGGAGTCGAATGGAGTGGAATGGAGTAGAGTGGATTAGAGTGGAATGGTGTCGAACGGACTGGAATGGAATGGAATGGAGTGGAATGGAATTGAATCAAATGGAATGGAGTGGAGTGGAATGGAGTGGAGTGGAGTGGAATGAAATGGAATGGAAGGGAGTGGAGAGAAACGCAGTTGATTGGAGTGGAGTGGAGTGGAAAGGAATGGAAAGGAGTGGGATGGAGACGTATGGATTGGAGTGGAATGGAGTGGAATGGAATGAAGTGGAAAGGAGTGGAACGGAGTGAAATTGAATTTAGTGGACTGGAGTGGAATGGAGTTAAATGGAATGGAATGGAATGGAGTGGAATGGAATGGAATGGAGTGGAGTGGAATGGAATAGAATGGCATGGAATGGAATAGAATGGGATGGAGTGGAGTGGAGAGGAGTGGAATGGATTGGAGTGAAGTGGAGTGGAATGGAATTGAGTGGAGCGGAGAGGAAAGGAATGGAATGGAGTGGAGTGGAATGGCATGGAATGGAGTGGAATGGAATGGATAGTAGTGGAGTGGAGTGGAGTGGATTGGAGTGTAGTGGAAGGGAATGGAGTGCAGTGTAATGGACTGGAATGGAGCAGAGCAGAATGGAGTGGACTGGACTGGAGTGGAATGGAATGGGATGGCATGGAATGGGAGCTGAGATTTTACCAATGTGCTCTAGGCAGGGTGACTGGGTGTCATACTCTCAAAAGAAAGGAATGGAATGGAACGCAGTGGAATGGAATGGAACAGAGTGGACATTAGTGGAGTGGAATGTGGAGGAATGGAATGAAATGGAAAGTAATGGCATGAAATGGAGTGGTGTGGGGTGGAATGGATTATAGTGGAATGGGGTGGAAAGGAATGGGATGGAGTGGAATGAAGTGGAGTGCAGTGGAGTGGAACGGAGTTGAATGGCATAGAATTGAGTGGACAGTAGTGGAATGTTTTGGAATGCAATGGAATCCATTGTATTAGAATGGAATACAACGGAAAGTTGACATGGAGTGTGAGCTGAGATTGTGCCACTGCACTCCAGACTGGGTGACACGTTATATCCTGTGGATAGAAAGGAATGGAATGCAATAGAGTGAAATGGAATGGAGTGGAATGGAATTGAATGGAATGGAGTGGAGTGTAGTGGAGTCGAATGGAGACGAATGGAATGGGATGGAGTGGAATGGAACGGAGTGGAGTGGAGTATCGTGGAGTGAAATAGAATGGAATGCACTGGGTTGGAATGGAATGCAATGGACTGCTGAAAGGAAATGTGAGCTGTTATTGTTCCACTGCACTCCAGCCTTTGTGACGGAATGAAATCCTGTGGAAAAAAAGGAATGGAATGGAATGGAATGGAATGGAATGGAATGGAATGGAATGGAATGGAATGGAATGGAGTGGAGTGGAGTGGTGTGGAGAGGAGTGTAGTGGAGTGGAGTGAAATGGAGTGGAGTGTCGTGGAGGAGAGTGGAATGGAGTGGAATGGAATGGAGAGGAAAGGAACGGAGTGGAGTGGAATGGAACGGAGTGGAGTGGAATGGAATCCAATGGAATGAAATGGAATTGAATCGAATGGAATGAAGAAATATGTGCAGTGATTTGGCCACTGCGCTGGAGCCTGTGTGAGAGAGGGAGATCCTGTCGATAAAACAGTGTGGAATGGAAGGGATTGGAATGGAATGGAATGGAACGTATTGGAGTGGAGTGGAGTGGAATTGAGTGGAGTGGAGTGCACTGGAATGGAATGGAATGCAATGGAATGTAATGGAATGATGAAATGATATGTGAGCTGAGATTGTGCCACTGCACTCCACGCTGGGTGACAGAGTGAGATACTCTTGAAAGAAAGAAATGGAATGGAAAGAATTTTTAATTGGGTGGATTCGAGTGGACTGAAGTAGAGTGCAGTGGAATAGAGAGGAATGGAATGGAATGGAATCGGATGTAAAGGAATGGAATGATGTGGAGTGGAGTGGTGAGGAGTGTAGTGCTGTGGAATGGAGCAGAAAGTAACGGGATGGTGTGGAGTGGAGTGCAGTGCAGTGGAGTGGAGAGGAGTGCAATGGCGTGGAATGGAATCGGATGTAGAGGAACGTACTGGAGTGGAGCGGAGTGGAAAGGAGTGGAATGGAATGGAATTGAATGGAATGGAAAGCAAAGGAATGGAATGGGATGCAATGGAATTTAATGCAATAGAATGCAGTTCAATAGAGAGTTGACATGTAATGTGAGCTGAGATTGTGCCTAAGCTCTCCAGGCTGTTTGACACAGTGATATCGTGTGGAAAGAATGGAATGGAATGCAGTGGTGTGAAATGGAATGGAATGTAGAGGACAGGAGTAGAATGGAGTGGAGTGAAGAGGAACAGAGTGGAATGGAATGGGATGCAGTGGAATGGAATGCAGTGGAGTGGAGTGAAATAGAAAGAAATGGAATGGGATGGAATGGAATGCAATGGAATGGAGAAGAGAAATGTGAGCTGAGATTGTGTGACTACACTCCAGCCTTAGTGACCGAGAGAGATTCTGTGGAAGGAAAGAACTGATTTCAAAGGAGTGGAATGGAAGGGAATGTAGTACAGTGGAGTAGAGTGGAATGGAGTGAAACAGAATAGAATGGAGTGGAAGGCAATGGAATGGAATGGAATGGAGTGGAGTGGAATAGAGAGGAGTGCACTGCAATGGAGTGGAGTGGAGTGGAAGGGAGTGGAATGCAATGGAATGTAGTGGAGTGCAGTGGAGTGGAATGGAATGGAGTGGACAGGAGTGGAAGGAGTAGAGTGGACTGGAATGGAATAGAATGGAACAGAATGCAGTGGAGTGGAGGGGAGTGGAGGTGAGTGGAGTGGCATGGAGTGGAATGGAATGGAATGGAGTGAAATGGAATCCAATGGATTGGAATGGAGTGGAGTGGAGTGGAGTGGAATGGAGAGGAGTCGAATGGAATGGAAGGGAATGCAACGGAACGCAGTGGTGTGGATTGGAATGCAGTGAAATGGAGTACTATGGAATCTAAAGGAGTGGAGTGGAGTCTAGTGGAGTGGAATGGAATGGAACAAAATGGAATGGAATGGCACGGAATGGAGTGGAGTAGAGTGGAGTGGGAAGGAAGGGAGATGAGTGGAATGGAGAGGAATGGAATGCAGTGGAGTGGATTGGATTGGAATGAACTGGAATGGAGAGGAATGGAATGAAGTGGAACGGAATGGACTGCAATGGAATTGAATGGAGTGAAGTGGAAAGTAGTGGAGTGGAGTGGAATGGAGTGGAAATGAATGGAATGGAGTGGAATGGAAGGGAATGGAGGCAAGTGGATAGGAATTGACTGAAGCAGATTGGAGTGGAGTGGAGTGGAGTGGCATGGAATGGAATGAAGTGGATGGGAATGCAATGGAGTGGAATGAAATGGAATAAAATGGAATGGAGTGGAATGGAGAGGAATGGAGTGGAGTGGAGTGGAATGGAGGGGAGTAAGAGGAAGAGAATGGAATGGAATCGAAAGGAGGGAAGTGCAATTGTGTGGAGTGGAGTGGAGATGAAAGGAGTGGAGTGATGTGGAGTCGAGAGGAAAGGAATGGAATGGAATGGAATGGAGTTAAGTGGAGTGGAATGGAGTGGAAGGTAATGGAGTGGAATGAAAAGGAGTGGATTGGAATGGATTGGAATGGAATGGAGTGGAACGGAGTGGAGTAGAATGGAGTGGGTTGCAGAGGAGTGGAATGGAGTGGAATGGAAGGGAACGGAAAGGAATGTAGTGGAAAGGAATGGAATGGAGTGGATTGAAATTGAATGGAAAGGATTGGAGTGCAGTGGACTGGAGGGGAGTGGAATAAAATGGAGTATAGTGCAGTGGAATGGAGTGGACTGGAGTGGAGATGAGTGGAGTGGACTGGAATGGAATGGAGTGGAGTGGAATGGTGTGGAGTGGGGTGGAAAGGAATGGAACAGAATGGAATGGAGAGGAATGGAGTGGCATGTAGTGGAGTGGAGTGAAGTGGAAAGGAATGGCATGGAATGGAGTAGAGTGGAATGGAGGGGTATGGAATGGAATGGAATGGAATTGAGTGGAATGGAGTGGAATGGAGTGGAGTGGAGAGGAATGGAATGGAGTGGAAAGGTCTGAAAGGAGTGGAATGGAGTGGAGTGGAATGCAATGGAGTAGATTGGAATGAAGTGGAAAGGAATAGAATGGAGAGAAGTAGAGTAGAATGGAGTGGATTGGAATGGAGGGGAGCAGAGTGGAGTTAACAGCGGTGGATTGGAATACAGTGGATGGGGTAGAGTGGAAGGGAGTGGAATTATATGGAATGGAATGGATTGGAGTGGAGTGGAAGGGAGTGGAGTGGAGTTGAAAGTAGAGGAATCGAAAGAAGTGGAAAGGAGTGGAGTAGAGTGGATTAGAGTGGATTGGAATGGAATGGAGTGGAGTGGAATGGTGTGGAAACGAATGGAAGGGAGGGGAGTGGAATGGAACGAAATGGAATGGAATGTAGTGGAATGGAGAGGAGTGGAGTGGACTGGAGTGGAATGTGATCGAATGGAGTGTACTGGAGTGGAATGTATTTGAGAGGCGGGTAATGGAGAGGAGTGGAATGTATTTGAGAGGCGGGTAGTGGAGTGGAGTGGAGTGAAATACATCGGAATGGCACGGAATTGAATGGAATGGAGGGGAGTGGAATGCAGTGGAGTGGAGTCGATTGGAGTGGTGAGGAATAGAACGGAGTGGCATGGAATGGAGCACAGTGGAATGCAATGGAGTGGAGTGGATTGGAAAGGGGTGGAGTGGAGTGACGATGGGTGAAGTGGAATGTAATGGAGTGGAGTGCAGAGGAGTCTCATGGAATGGAATGGAATGGAACGCAATGGAAGCTGAGATTGTACCACTGCGCTCCAGGATGGGTGACACAGTGTGATACTCTCAAAAGAAAGGAATGGAATGGAATGCAGTGGAATGGAATGGAATGCAATGGGGTGCATTGGAGTGGAGTGGAGTGAAGTGAAGTGGATTGGAGTGGAATGGAGAGGAATGGAACGGAATGGAATGGAATGAAGTAGACTGGAGTGGGGTGGAGTTGAGTGCAATGGAATGGAGCGAAATGGAATCAGATGCAGAGAAATGGAGTAGAGAGGAGTGCAGTAGAGTGGAAAGGAGTGCAATGGAGTGGAATGGAATCGGAAGTAACGGAAAGTAGTGGAGTGGATGGAACGGAAAGGAAAGGAGTGGAGCGGAGTGGAATGGAACGGAGCGGGAGGTGGGTTGGGGCCACTGCACTCCAGGCTGGCTGGCTGACTGAGGTATTCTCGCAATAAAGGAATGGAATGGAATGCCGTAGAGTGGAATGGAACGGAGTGGAGTGGAGTGGAATGGAGTGAGTTGGAGCAGAGTGGAATGAAGAATGCAATGGGATGGAAGGGAATTGAATGAAATGCAGTGGAGTGCAGTGGAGTGCATTGCAGTGGAATGGAGCAGAATGGAATGGAAAGGAGTGGAATGGACAGGAGTGGAGTGCACTGGAGAGGAGAGGATAGGAATGCAGTGGAATGGAATTGGATGTAATGGAACGTAGAGGAGTGGAGTGGAATGGAGTGGGCCAGAGTGGAATGGAATGGAATGCAATGGAAAGGAATGGAGTGGAATAGAATGGAATGGAATGGAATGGAATGGAATGGAGTGGGATGACTTGTAGTGGGGTGGAGTGAAATGGAGTATAATGGAATGGAGTGGAGTGGAGTGGAATGTGATAGAATGGAGAGGAGGGGAATGGAGCAGAATGGAATGGAGTGCAGCGGAATGGAGTGGAGTGGAATGGAATCAAATGGAGTGGAATGGAACAGAGTGGAATGGAATGGAGTGCAATAGACTAGAATTGAGTGTAGTGTAGTGGAATTTAGTGGAATGGACTGGAATGGAGTGGAATGGAATGGAATTGAGGGGAATGGAATGGAATGGAAAGGAATGGAAAGCAATGGAAAGGAATAGAATTGAATGCAACGGAATTAAAAGAATGCAATGGAATGCAATGGAATAGAATGCAATGGAATGTATAGTTGACATGTAATATGAGCTGAGATTGTGACACTGCACTCCAGCCAGGGTGACATGGTGATATCCTGTCGTAAGAAGTGAATGGAATGCAATGGAGTGAAATGGAATGGAATGAAATGGAATGGAGCGGAGTGGAAGGGAACGGCGTGGAATGAAATAGGATGCAGTGGACTGTAATGGCATGGAGTGGAAAGAAGTAGAGTGGAATGGAGTGGAATGGAATGGACTGGCATAGAATGGAGTGGAATTGAATGCAATGGAGTGGATTGGAAAGGAATGCAAAGGAGTAGAGTGGAGTAGAGTGGTGTGGAGTGGAGTGGAATGGAGCTGAATGTACTTCAATGGAGTACAATGGAATGGAACGGAGTGGAATGGAATGGAATGATATGAGGTGGATTGGAGTGGAATGTAGTGGAGTGGAATGGAATGGAATAGAATGGAATGGAGTAGAGTGTAATGGAATGCAGTGGCGATAAGTGGAGTGGAATGGAATGCATTGGAGTAGAGTGGAGTGGAAGGGAATGGAATGGAGTGGAGTGGAGGGGAGTGGAGTGGAATGGAATTGAGTGAAGTGGAGTGCAGTTGAATGGAATATCGTGGTGTGGAGTGGAGTGGAAGTGAATGGAGTGAATAGGAGTGGAATGGAGTGGAAGGTAACGGAGTGGAATGGAGTCGAATGGAGTGGAATGGAGTAGAGTGGATTAGAGTGGAATGGTGTCGAACGGACTGGAATGGAATGGAATGGAGTGGAATGGAATTGAATCAAATGGAATGGAGTGGAGTGGAATGGAGTGGAGTGGAGTGGAATGAAATGGAATGGAAGGGAGTGGAGAGAAACGCAGTTGATTGGAGTGGAGTGGAGTGGAAAGGAATGGAAAGGAGTGGGATGGAGACGTATGGATTGGAGTGGAATGGAGTGGAATGGAATGAAGTGGAAAGGAGTGGAACGGAGTGAAATTGAATTTAGTGGACTGGAGTGGAATGGAGTTAAATGGAATGGAATGGAATGGAGTGGAATGGAATGGAATGGAGTGGAGTGGAATGGAATAGAATGGCATGGAATGGAATAGAATGGGATGGAGTGGAGTGGAGAGGAGTGGAATGGATTGGAGTGAAGTGGAGTGGAATGGAATTGAGTGGAGCGGAGAGGAAAGGAATGGAATGGAGTGGAGTGGAATGGCATGGAATGGAGTGGAATGGAATGGATAGTAGTGGAGTGGAGTGGAGTGGATTGGAGTGTAGTGGAAGGGAATGGAGTGCAGTGTAATGGACTGGAATGGAGCAGAGCAGAATGGAGTGGACTGGACTGGAGTGGAATGGAATGGGATGGCATGGAATGGGAGCTGAGATTTTACCAATGTGCTCTAGGCAGGGTGACTGGGTGTCATACTCTCAAAAGAAAGGAATGGAATGGAACGCAGTGGAATGGAATGGAACAGAGTGGACATTAGTGGAGTGGAATGTGGAGGAATGGAATGAAATGGAACGTAATGGCATGAAATGGAGTGGTGTGGGGTGGAATGGATTATAGTGGAATGGGGTGGAAAGGAATGGGATGGAGTGGAATGAAGTGGAGTGCAGTGGAGTGGAACGGAGTTGAATGGCATAGAATTGAGTGGACAGTAGTGGAATGTTTTGGAATGCAATGGAATCCATTGTATTAGAATGGAATACAACGGAAAGTTGACATGGAGTGTGAGCTGAGATTGTGCCACTGCACTCCAGACTGGGTGACACGTTATATCCTGTGGATAGAAAGGAATGGAATGCAATAGAGTGAAATGGAATGGAGTGGAATGGAATTGAATGGAATGGAGTGGAGTGGAGTGGAGTCGAATGGAGACGAATGGAATGGGATGGAGTGGAATGGAACGGAGTGGAGTGGAGTATCGTGGAGTGAAATAGAATGGAATGCACTGGGTTGGAATGGAATGCAATGGACTGCTGAAAGGAAATGTGAGCTGTTATTGTTCCACTGCACTCCAGCCTTTGTGACGGAATGAAATCCTGTGGAAAAAAAGGAATGGAATGGAATGGAATGGAATGGAATGGAATGGAATGGAATGGAATGGAATGGAATGGAGTGGAGTGGAGTGGTGTGGAGAGGAGTGTAGTGGAGTGGAGTGAAATGGAGTGGAGTGTCGTGGAGGAGAGTGGAATGGAGTGGAATGGAATGGAGAGGAAAGGAACGGAGTGGAGTGGAATGGAACGGAGTGGAGTGGAATGGAATCCAATGGAATGAAATGGAATTGAATCGAATGGAATGAAGAAATATGTGCAGTGATTTGGCCACTGCGCTGGAGCCTGTGTGAGAGAGGGAGATCCTGTCGATAAAACAGTGTGGAATGGAAGGGATTGGAATGGAATGGAATGGAACGTATTGGAGTGGAGTGGAGTGGAATTGAGTGGAGTGGAGTGCACTGGAATGGAATGGAATGCAATGGAATGTAATGGAATGATGAAATGATATGTGAGCTGAGATTGTGCCACTGCACTCCACGCTGGGTGACAGAGTGAGATACTCTTGAAAGAAAGAAATGGAATGGAAAGAATTTTTAATTGGGTGGATTCGAGTGGACTGAAGTAGAGTGCAGTGGAATAGAGAGGAATGGAATGGAATGGAATCGGATGTAAAGGAATGGAATGATGTGGAGTGGAGTGGTGAGGAGTGTAGTGCTGTGGAATGGAGCAGAAAGTAACGGGATGGTGTGGAGTGGAGTGCAGTGCAGTGGAGTGGAGAGGAGTGCAATGGCGTGGAATGGAATCGGATGTAGAGGAACGTACTGGAGTGGAGCGGAGTGGAAAGGAGTGGAATGGAATGGAATTGAATGGAATGGAAAGCAAAGGAATGGAATGGGATGCAATGGAATTTAATGCAATAGAATGCAGTTCAATAGAGAGTTGACATGTAATGTGAGCTGAGATTGTGCCTAAGCTCTCCAGGCTGTTTGACACAGTGATATCGTGTGGAAAGAATGGAATGGAATGCAGTGGTGTGAAATGGAATGGAATGTAAAGGACAGGAGTAGAATGGAGTGGAGTGAAGAGGAACAGAGTGGAATGGAATGGGATGCAGTGGAATGGAATGCAGTGGAGTGGAGTGAAATAGAAAGAAATGGAATGGGATGGAATGGAATGCAATGGAATGGAGAAGAGAAATGTGAGCTGAGATTGTGTGACTACACTCCAGCCTTAGTGACCGAGAGAGATTCTGTGGAAGGAAAGAACTGATTTCAAAGGAGTGGAATGGAAGGGAATGTAGTACAGTGGAGTAGAGTGGAATGGAGTGAAACAGAATAGAATGGAGTGGAAGGCAATGGAATGGAATGGAATGGAGTGGAGTGGAATAGAGAGGAGTGCACTGCAATGGAGTGGAGTGGAGTGGAAGGGAGTGGAATGCAATGGAATGTAGTGGAGTGCAGTGGAGTGGAATGGAATGGAGTGGACAGGAGTGGAAGGAGTAGAGTGGACTGGAATGGAATAGAATGGAACAGAATGCAGTGGAGTGGAGGGGAGTGGAGGTGAGTGGAGTGGCATGGAGTGGAATGGAATGGAATGGAGTGAAATGGAATCCAATGGATTGGAATGGAGTGGAGTGGAGTGGAGTGGAATGGAGAGGAGTCGAATGGAATGGAAGGGAATGCAACGGAACGCAGTGGTGTGGATTGGAATGCAGTGAAATGGAGTACTATGGAATCTAAAGGAGTGGAGTGGAGTCTAGTGGAGTGGAATGGAATGGAACAAAATGGAATGGAATGGCACGGAATGGAGTGGAGTAGAGTGGAGTGGGAAGGAAGGGAGATGAGTGGAATGGAGAGGAATGGAATGCAGTGGAGTGGATTGGATTGGAATGAACTGGAATGGAGAGGAATGGAATGAAGTGGAACGGAATGGACTGCAATGGAATTGAATGGAGTGAAGTGGAAAGTAGTGGAGTGGAGTGGAATGGAGTGGAAATGAATGGAATGGAGTGGAATGGAAGGGAATGGAGGCAAGTGGATAGGAATTGACTGAAGCAGATTGGAGTGGAGTGGAGTGGAGTGGCATGGAATGGAATGAAGTGGATGGGAATGCAATGGAGTGGAATGAAATGGAATAAAATGGAATGGAGTGGAATGGAGAGGAATGGAGTGGAGTGGAGTGGAATGGAGGGGAGTAAGAGGAAGAGAATGGAATGGAATCGAAAGGAGGGAAGTGCAATTGTGTGGAGTGGAGTGGAGATGAAAGGAGTGGAGTGATGTGGAGTCGAGAGGAAAGGAATGGAATGGAATGGAATGGAGTTAAGTGGAGTGGAATGGAGTGGAAGGTAATGGAGTGGAATGAAAAGGAGTGGATTGGAATGGATTGGAATGGAATGGAGTGGAACGGAGTGGAGTAGAATGGAGTGGGTTTCAGAGGAGTGGAATGGAGTGGAATGGAAGGGAACGGAAAGGAATGTAGTGGAAAGGAATGGAATGGAGTGGATTGAAATTGAATGGAAAGGATTGGAGTGCAGTGGACTGGAGGGGAGTGGAATAAAATGGAGTATAGTGCAGTGGAATGGAGTGGACTGGAGTGGAGATGAGTGGAGTGGACTGGAATGGAATGGAGTGGAGTGGAATGGTGTGGAGTGGGGTGGAAAGGAATGGAACAGAATGGAATGGAGAGGAATGGAGTGGCATGTAGTGGAGTGGAGTGAAGTGGAAAGGAATGGCATGGAATGGAGTAGAGTGGAATGGAGGGGTATGGAATGGAATGGAATGGAACTGAGTGGAATGGAGTGGAATGGAGTGGAGTGGAGAGGAATGGAATGGAGTGGAAAGGTCTGAAAGGAGTGGAATGGAGTGGAGTGGAATGCAATGGAGTAGATTGGAATGAAGTGGAAAGGAATAGAATGGAGAGAAGTAGAGTAGAATGGAGTGGATTGGAATGGAGGGGAGCAGAGTGGAGTTAACAGCGGTGGATTGGAATACAGTGGATGGGGTAGAGTGGAAGGGAGTGGAATTATATGGAATGGAATGGATTGGAGTGGAGTGGAAGGGAGTGGAGTGGAGTTGAAAGTAGAGGAATCGAAAGAAGTGGAAAGGAGTGGAGTAGAGTGGATTAGAGTGGATTGGAATGGAATGGAGTGGAGTGGAATGGTGTGGAAACGAATGGAAGGGAGGGGAGTGGAATGGAATGAAATGGAATGGAATGTAGTGGAATGGAGAGGAGTGGAGTGGACTGGAGTGGAATGTGATCGAATGGAGTGTACTGGAGTGGAATGTATTTGAGAGGCGGGTAATGGAGAGGAGTGGAATGTATTTGAGAGGCGGGTAGTGGAGTGGAGTGGAGTGAAATACATCGGAATGGCACGGAATTGAATGGAATGGAGGGGAGTGGAATGCAGTGGAGTGGAGTCGATTGGAGTGGTGAGGAATAGAACGGAGTGGCATGGAATGGAGCACAGTGGAATGCAATGGAGTGGAGTGGATTGGAAAGGGGTGGAGTGGAGTGACGATGGGTGAAGTGGAATGTAATGGAGTGGAGTGCAGAGGAGTCTCATGGAATGGAATGGAATGGAACGCAATGGAAGCTGAGATTGTACCACTGCGCTCCAGGATGGGTGACACAGTGTGATACTCTCAAAAGAAAGGAATGGAATGGAATGCAGTGGAATGGAATGGAATGCAATGGGGTGCATTGGAGTGGAGTGGAGTGAAGTGAAGTGGATTGGAGTGGAATGGAGAGGAATGGAACGGAATGGAATGGAATGAAGTAGACTGGAGTGGGGTGGAGTTGAGTGCAATGGAATGGAGCGAAATGGAATCAGATGGAGAGAAATGGAGTAGAGAGGAGTGCAGTAGAGTGGAAAGGAGTGCAATGGAGTGGAATGGAATCGGAAGTAACGGAAAGTAGTGGAGTGGATGGAACGGAAAGGAAAGGAGTGGAGCGGAGTGGAATGGAACGGAGCGGGAGGTGGGTTGGGGCCACTGCACTCCAGGCTGGCTGGCTGACTGAGGTATTCTCGCAATAAAGGAATGGAATGGAATGCCGTAGAGTGGAATGGAACGGAGTGGAGTGGAGTGGAATGGAGTGAGTTGGAGCAGAGTGGAATGAAGAATGCAATGGGATGGAAGGGAATTGAATGAAATGCAGTGGAGTGCAGTGGAGTGCATTGCAGTGGAATGGAGCAGAATGGAATGGAAAGGAGTGGAATGGACAGGAGTGGAGTGCACTGGAGAGGAGAGGATAGGAATGCAGTGGAATGGAATTGGATGTAATGGAACGTAGAGGAGTGGAGTGGAATGGAGTGGGCCAGAGTGGAATGGAATGGAATGCAATGGAAAGGAATGGAGTGGAATAGAATGGAATGGAATGGAATGGAATGGAATGGAGTGGGATGACTTGTAGTGGGGTGGAGTGAAATGGAGTATAATGGAATGGAGTGGAGTGGAGTGGAATGTGATAGAATGGAGAGGAGGGGAATGGAGCAGAATGGAATGGAGTGCAGCGGAATGGAGTGGAGTGGAATGGAATCAAATGGAGTGGAATGGAACAGAGTGGAATGGAATGGAGTGCAATAGACTAGAATTGAGTGTAGTGTAGTGGAATTTAGTGGAATGGACTGGAATGGAGTGGAATGGAATGGAATTGAGGGGAATGGAATGGAATGGAAAGGAATGGAAAGCAATGGAAAGGAATAGAATTGAATGCAACGGAATTAAAAGAATGCAATGGAATGCAATGGAATAGAATGCAATGGAATGTATAGTTGACATGTAATATGAGCTGAGATTGTGACACTGCACTCCAGCCAGGGTGACATGGTGATATCCTGTCGTAAGAAGTGAATGGAATGCAATGGAGTGAAATGGAATGGAATGAAATGGAATGGAGCGGAGTGGAAGGGAATGGCGTGGAATGAAATAGGATGCAGTGGACTGTAATGGCATGGAGTGGAAAGAAGTAGAGTGGAATGGAGTGGAATGGAATGGACTGGCATAGAATGGAGTGGAATTGAATGCAATGGAGTGGATTGGAAAGGAATGCAAAGGAGTAGAGTGGAGTAGAGTGGTGTGGAGTGGAGTGGAATGGAGCTGAATGTACTTCAATGGAGTACAATGGAATGGAACGGAGTGGAATGGAATGGAATGATATGAGGTGGATTGGAGTGGAATGTAGTGGAGTGGAATAGAATGGAATAGAATGGAATGGAGTAGAGTGTAATGGAATGCAGTGGCGATAAGTGGAGTGGAATGGAATGCATTGGAGTAGAGTGGAGTGGAAGGGAATGGAATGGAGTGGAGTGGAGGGGAGTGGAGTGGAATGGAATTGAGTGAAGTGGAGTGCAGTTGAATGGAATATCGTGGTGTGGAGTGGAGTGGAAGTGAATGGAGTGAATAGGAGTGGAATGGAGTGGAAGGTAACGGAGTGGAATGGAGTCGAATGGAGTGGAATGGAGTAGAGTGGATTAGAGTGGAATGGTGTCGAACGGACTGGAATGGAATGGAATGGAGTGGAATGGAATTGAATCAAATGGAATGGAGTGGAGTGGAGTGGAGTGGAATGAAATGAAATGGAAGGGAGTGGAGAGAAACGCAGTTGATTGGAGTGGAGTGGAGTGGAAAGGAATGGAAAGGAGTGGGATGGAGACGTATGGATTGGAGTGGAATGGAGTGGAATGGAATGAAGTGGAAAGGAGTGGAACGGAGTGAAATTGAATTTAGTGGACTGGAGTGGAATGGAGTTAAATGGAATGGAATGGAATGGAGTGGAATGGAATGGAATGGAGTGGAGTGGAATGGAATAGAATGGCATGGAATGGAATAGAATGGGATGGAGTGGAGTGGAGAGGAGTGGAATGGATTGGAGTGAAGTGGAGTGGAATGGAATTGAGTGGAGCGGAGAGGAAAGGAATGGAATGGAGTGGAGTGGAATGGCATGGAATGGAGCGGAATGGAATGGATAGTAGTGGAGTGGAGTGGAGTGGATTGGAGTGTAGTGGAAGGGAATGGAGTGCAGTGTAATGGACTGGAATGGAGCAGAGCAGAATGGAGTGGACTGGACTGGAGTGGAATGGAATGGGATGGCATGGAATGGGAGCTGAGATTTTACCAATGTGCTCTAGGCAGGGTGACTGGGTGTCATACTCTCAAAAGAAAGGAATGGAATGGAACGCAGTGGAATGGAATGGAACAGAGTGGACATTAGTGGAGTGGAATGTGGAGGAATGGAATGAAATGGAACGTAATGGCATGAAATGGAGTGGTGTGGGGTGGAATGGATTATAGTGGAATGGGGTGGAAAGGAATGGGATGGAGTGGAATGAAGTGGAGTGCAGTGGAGTGGAACGGAGTTGAATGGCATAGAATTGAGTGGACAGTAGTGGAATGTTTTGGAATGCAATGGAATCCATTGTATTAGAATGGAATACAACGGAAAGTTGACATGGAGTGTGAGCTGAGATTGTGCCACTGCACTCCAGACTGGGTGACACGTTATATCCTGTGGATAGAAAGGAATGGAATGCAATAGAGTGAAATGGAATGGAGTGGAATGGAATTGAATGGAATGGAGTGGAGTGGAGTGGAGTCGAATGGAGACGAATGGAATGGGATGGAGTGGAATGGAACGGAGTGGAGTGGAGTATCGTGGAGTGAAATAGAATGGAATGCACTGGGTTGGAATGGAATGCAATGGACTGCTGAAAGGAAATGTGAGCTGTTATTGTTCCACTGCACTCCAGCCTTTGTGACGGAATGAAATCCTGTGGAAAAAAAGGAATGGAATGGAATGGAATGGAATGGAATGGAATGGAATGGAATGGAATGGAATGGAATGGAGTGGAGTGGAGTGGTGTGGAGAGGAGTGTAGTGGAGTGGAGTGAAATGGAGTGGAGTGTCGTGGAGGAGAGTGGAATGGAGTGGAATGGAATGGAGAGGAAAGGAACGGAGTGGAGTGGAATGGAACGGAGTGGAGTGGAATGGAATCCAATGGAATGAAATGGAATTGAATCGAATGGAATGAAGAAATATGTGCAGTGATTTGGCCACTGCGCTGGAGCCTGTGTGAGAGAGGGAGATCCTGTCGATAAAACAGTGTGGAATGGAAGGGATTGGAATGGAATGGAATGGAACGTATTGGAGTGGAGTGGAGTGGAATTGAGTGGAGTGGAGTGCACTGGAATGGAATGGAATGCAATGGAATGTAATGGAATGATGAAATGATATGTGAGCTGAGATTGTGCCACTGCACTCCACGCTGGGTGACAGAGTGAGATACTCTTGAAAGAAAGAAATGGAATGGAAAGAATTTTTAATTGGGTGGATTCGAGTGGACTGAAGTAGAGTGCAGTGGAATAGAGAGGAATGGAATGGAATGGAATCGGATGTAAAGGAATGGAATGATGTGGAGTGGAGTGGTGAGGAGTGTAGTGCTGTGGAATGGAGCAGAAAGTAACGGGATGGTGTGGAGTGGAGTGCAGTGCAGTGGAGTGGAGAGGAGTGCAATGGCGTGGAATGGAATCGGATGTAGAGGAACGTACTGGAGTGGAGCGGAGTGGAAAGGAGTGGAATGGAATGGAATTGAATGGAATGGAAAGCAAAGGAATGGAATGGGATGCAATGGAATTTAATGCAATAGAATGCAGTTCAATAGAGAGTTGACATGTAATGTGAGCTGAGATTGTGCCTAAGCTCTCCAGGCTGTTTGACACAGTGATATCGTGTGGAAAGAATGGAATGGAATGCAGTGGTGTGAAATGGAATGGAATGTAGAGGACAGGAGTAGAATGGAGTGGAGTGAAGAGGAACAGAGTGGAATGGAATGGGATGCAGTGGAATGGAATGCAGTGGAGTGGAGTGAAATAGAAAGAAATGGAATGGGATGGAATGGAATGCAATGGAATGGAGAAGAGAAATGTGAGCTGAGATTGTGTGACTACACTCCAGCCTTAGTGACCGAGAGAGATTCTGTGGAAGGAAAGAACTGATTTCAAAGGAGTGGAATGGAAGGGAATGTAGTACAGTGGAGTAGAGTGGAATGGAGTGAAACAGAATAGAATGGAGTGGAAGGCAATGGAATGGAATGGAATGGAGTGGAGTGGAATAGAGAGGAGTGCACTGCAATGGAGTGGAGTGGAGTGGAAGGGAGTGGAATGCAATGGAATGTAGTGGAGTGCAGTGGAGTGGAATGGAATGGAGTGGACAGGAGTGGAAGGAGTAGAGTGGACTGGAATGGAATAGAATGGAACAGAATGCAGTGGAGTGGAGGGGAGTGGAGGTGAGTGGAGTGGCATGGAGTGGAATGGAATGGAATGGAGTGAAATGGAATCCAATGGATTGGAATGGAGTGGAGTGGAGTGGAGTGGAATGGAGAGGAGTCGAATGGAATGGAAGGGAATGCAACGGAACGCAGTGGTGTGGATTGGAATGCAGTGAAATGGAGTACTATGGAATCTAAAGGAGTGGAGTGGAGTCTAGTGGAGTGGAATGGAATGGAACAAAATGGAATGGAATGGCACGGAATGGAGTGGAGTAGAGTGGAGTGGGAAGGAAGGGAGATGAGTGGAATGGAGAGGAATGGAATGCAGTGGAGTGGATTGGATTGGAATGAACTGGAATGGAGAGGAATGGAATGAAGTGGAACGGAATGGACTGCAATGGAATTGAATGGAGTGAAGTGGAAAGTAGTGGAGTGGAGTGGAATGGAGTGGAAATGAATGGAATGGAGTGGAATGGAAGGGAATGGAGGCAAGTGGATAGGAATTGACTGAAGCAGATTGGAGTGGAGTGGAGTGGAGTGGCATGGAATGGAATGAAGTGGATGGGAATGCAATGGAGTGGAATGAAATGGAATAAAATGGAATGGAGTGGAATGGAGAGGAATGGAGTGGAGTGGAGTGGAATGGAGGGGAGTAAGAGGAAGAGAATGGAATGGAATCGAAAGGAGGGAAGTGCAATTGTGTGGAGTGGAGTGGAGATGAAAGGAGTGGAGTGATGTGGAGTCGAGAGGAAAGGAATGGAATGGAATGGAATGGAGTTAAGTGGAGTGGAATGGAGTGGAAGGTAATGGAGTGGAATGAAAAGGAGTGGATTGGAATGGATTGGAATGGAATGGAGTGGAACGGAGTGGAGTAGAATGGAGTGGGTTGCAGAGGAGTGGAATGGAGTGGAATGGAAGGGAACGGAAAGGAATGTAGTGGAAAGGAATGGAATGGAGTGGATTGAAATTGAATGGAAAGGATTGGAGTGCAGTGGACTGGAGGGGAGTGGAATAAAATGGAGTATAGTGCAGTGGAATGGAGTGGACTGGAGTGGAGATGAGTGGAGTGGACTGGAATGGAATGGAGTGGAGTGGAATGGTGTGGAGTGGGGTGGAAAGGAATGGAACAGAATGGAATGGAGAGGAATGGAGTGGCATGTAGTGGAGTGGAGTGAAGTGGAAAGGAATGGCATGGAATGGAGTAGAGTGGAATGGAGGGGTATGGAATGGAATGGAATGGAATTGAGTGGAATGGAGTGGAATGGAGTGGAGTGGAGAGGAATGGAATGGAGTGGAAAGGTCTGAAAGGAGTGGAATGGAGTGGAGTGGAATGCAATGGAGTAGATTGGAATGAAGTGGAAAGGAATAGAATGGAGAGAAGTAGAGTAGAATGGAGTGGATTGGAATGGAGGGGAGCAGAGTGGAGTTAACAGCGGTGGATTGGAATACAGTGGATGGGGTAGAGTGGAAGGGAGTGGAATTATATGGAATGGAATGGATTGGAGTGGAGTGGAAGGGAGTGGAGTGGAGTTGAAAGTAGAGGAATCGAAAGAAGTGGAAAGGAGTGGAGTAGAGTGGATTAGAGTGGATTGGAATGGAATGGAGTGGAGTGGAATGGTGTGGAAACGAATGGAAGGGAGGGGAGTGGAATGGAACGAAATGGAATGGAATGTAGTGGAATGGAGAGGAGTGGAGTGGACTGGAGTGGAATGTGATCGAATGGAGTGTACTGGAGTGGAATGTATTTGAGAGGCGGGTAATGGAGAGGAGTGGAATGTATTTGAGAGGCGGGTAGTGGAGTGGAGTGGAGTGAAATACATCGGAATGGCACGGAATTGAATGGAATGGAGGGGAGTGGAATGCAGTGGAGTGGAGTCGATTGGAGTGGTGAGGAATAGAACGGAGTGGCATGGAATGGAGCACAGTGGAATGCAATGGAGTGGAGTGGATTGGAAAGGGGTGGAGTGGAGTGACGATGGGTGAAGTGGAATGTAATGGAGTGGAGTGCAGAGGAGTCTCATGGAATGGAATGGAATGGAACGCAATGGAAGCTGAGATTGTACCACTGCGCTCCAGGATGGGTGACACAGTGTGATACTCTCAAAAGAAAGGAATGGAATGGAATGCAGTGGAATGGAATGGAATGCAATGGGGTGCATTGGAGTGGAGTGGAGTGAAGTGAAGTGGATTGGAGTGGAATGGAGAGGAATGGAACGGAATGGAATGGAATGAAGTAGACTGGAGTGGGGTGGAGTTGAGTGCAATGGAATGGAGCGAAATGGAATCAGATGCAGAGAAATGGAGTAGAGAGGAGTGCAGTAGAGTGGAAAGGAGTGCAATGGAGTGGAATGGAATCGGAAGTAACGGAAAGTAGTGGAGTGGATGGAACGGAAAGGAAAGGAGTGGAGCGGAGTGGAATGGAACGGAGCGGGAGGTGGGTTGGGGCCACTGCACTCCAGGCTGGCTGGCTGACTGAGGTATTCTCGCAATAAAGGAATGGAATGGAATGCCGTAGAGTGGAATGGAACGGAGTGGAGTGGAGTGGAATGGAGTGAGTTGGAGCAGAGTGGAATGAAGAATGCAATGGGATGGAAGGGAATTGAATGAAATGCAGTGGAGTGCAGTGGAGTGCATTGCAGTGGAATGGAGCAGAATGGAATGGAAAGGAGTGGAATGGACAGGAGTGGAGTGCACTGGAGAGGAGAGGATAGGAATGCAGTGGAATGGAATTGGATGTAATGGAACGTAGAGGAGTGGAGTGGAATGGAGTGGGCCAGAGTGGAATGGAATGGAATGCAATGGAAAGGAATGGAGTGGAATAGAATGGAATGGAATGGAATGGAATGGAATGGAGTGGGATGACTTGTAGTGGGGTGGAGTGAAATGGAGTATAATGGAATGGAGTGGAGTGGAGTGGAATGTGATAGAATGGAGAGGAGGGGAATGGAGCAGAATGGAATGGAGTGCAGCGGAATGGAGTGGAGTGGAATGGAATCAAATGGAGTGGAATGGAACAGAGTGGAATGGAATGGAGTGCAATAGACTAGAATTGAGTGTAGTGTAGTGGAATTTAGTGGAATGGACTGGAATGGAGTGGAATGGAATGGAATTGAGGGGAATGGAATGGAATGGAAAGGAATGGAAAGCAATGGAAAGGAATAGAATTGAATGCAACGGAATTAAAAGAATGCAATGGAATGCAATGGAATAGAATGCAATGGAATGTATAGTTGACATGTAATATGAGCTGAGATTGTGACACTGCACTCCAGCCAGGGTGACATGGTGATATCCTGTCGTAAGAAGTGAATGGAATGCAATGGAGTGAAATGGAATGGAATGAAATGGAATGGAGCGGAGTGGAAGGGAACGGCGTGGAATGAAATAGGATGCAGTGGACTGTAATGGCATGGAGTGGAAAGAAGTAGAGTGGAATGGAGTGGAATGGAATGGACTGGCATAGAATGGAGTGGAATTGAATGCAATGGAGTGGATTGGAAAGGAATGCAAAGGAGTAGAGTGGAGTAGAGTGGTGTGGAGTGGAGTGGAATGGAGCTGAATGTACTTCAATGGAGTACAATGGAATGGAACGGAGTGGAATGGAATGGAATGATATGAGGTGGATTGGAGTGGAATGTAGTGGAGTGGAATGGAATGGAATAGAATGGAATGGAGTAGAGTGTAATGGAATGCAGTGGCGATAAGTGGAGTGGAATGGAATGCATTGGAGTAGAGTGGAGTGGAAGGGAATGGAATGGAGTGGAGTGGAGGGGAGTGGAGTGGAATGGAATTGAGTGAAGTGGAGTGCAGTTGAATGGAATATCGTGGTGTGGAGTGGAGTGGAAGTGAATGGAGTGAATAGGAGTGGAATGGAGTGGAAGGTAACGGAGTGGAATGGAGTCGAATGGAGTGGAATGGAGTAGAGTGGATTAGAGTGGAATGGTGTCGAACGGACTGGAATGGAATGGAATGGAGTGGAATGGAATTGAATCAAATGGAATGGAGTGGAGTGGAATGGAGTGGAGTGGAGTGGAATGAAATGGAATGGAAGGGAGTGGAGAGAAACGCAGTTGATTGGAGTGGAGTGGAGTGGAAAGGAATGGAAAGGAGTGGGATGGAGACGTATGGATTGGAGTGGAATGGAGTGGAATGGAATGAAGTGGAAAGGAGTGGAACGGAGTGAAATTGAATTTAGTGGACTGGAGTGGAATGGAGTTAAATGGAATGGAATGGAATGGAGTGGAATGGAATGGAATGGAGTGGAGTGGAATGGAATAGAATGGCATGGAATGGAATAGAATGGGATGGAGTGGAGTGGAGAGGAGTGGAATGGATTGGAGTGAAGTGGAGTGGAATGGAATTGAGTGGAGCGGAGAGGAAAGGAATGGAATGGAGTGGAGTGGAATGGCATGGAATGGAGTGGAATGGAATGGATAGTAGTGGAGTGGAGTGGAGTGGATTGGAGTGTAGTGGAAGGGAATGGAGTGCAGTGTAATGGACTGGAATGGAGCAGAGCAGAATGGAGTGGACTGGACTGGAGTGGAATGGAATGGGATGGCATGGAATGGGAGCTGAGATTTTACCAATGTGCTCTAGGCAGGGTGACTGGGTGTCATACTCTCAAAAGAAAGGAATGGAATGGAACGCAGTGGAATGGAATGGAACAGAGTGGACATTAGTGGAGTGGAATGTGGAGGAATGGAATGAAATGGAACGTAATGGCATGAAATGGAGTGGTGTGGGGTGGAATGGATTATAGTGGAATGGGGTGGAAAGGAATGGGATGGAGTGGAATGAAGTGGAGTGCAGTGGAGTGGAACGGAGTTGAATGGCATAGAATTGAGTGGACAGTAGTGGAATGTTTTGGAATGCAATGGAATCCATTGTATTAGAATGGAATACAACGGAAAGTTGACATGGAGTGTGAGCTGAGATTGTGCCACTGCACTCCAGACTGGGTGACACGTTATATCCTGTGGATAGAAAGGAATGGAATGCAATAGAGTGAAATGGAATGGAGTGGAATGGAATTGAATGGAATGGAGTGGAGTGGAGTGGAGTCGAATGGAGACGAATGGAATGGGATGGAGTGGAATGGAACGGAGTGGAGTGGAGTATCGTGGAGTGAAATAGAATGGAATGCACTGGGTTGGAATGGAATGCAATGGACTGCTGAAAGGAAATGTGAGCTGTTATTGTTCCACTGCACTCCAGCCTTTGTGACGGAATGAAATCCTGTGGAAAAAAAGGAATGGAATGGAATGGAATGGAATGGAATGGAATGGAATGGAATGGAATGGAGTGGAGTGGAGTGGTGTGGAGAGGAGTGTAGTGGAGTGGAGTGAAATGGAGTGGAGTGTCGTGGAGGAGAGTGGAATGGAGTGGAATGGAATGGAGAGGAAAGGAACGGAGTGGAGTGGAATGGAACGGAGTGGAGTGGAATGGAATCCAATGGAATGAAATGGAATTGAATCGAATGGAATGAAGAAATATGTGCAGTGATTTGGCCACTGCGCTGGAGCCTGTGTGAGAGAGGGAGATCCTGTCGATAAAACAGTGTGGAATGGAAGGGATTGGAATGGAATGGAATGGAACGTATTGGAGTGGAGTGGAGTGGAATTGAGTGGAGTGGAGTGCACTGGAATGGAATGGAATGCAATGGAATGTAATGGAATGATGAAATGATATGTGAGCTGAGATTGTGCCACTGCACTCCACGCTGGGTGACAGAGTGAGATACTCTTGAAAGAAAGAAATGGAATGGAAAGAATTTTTAATTGGGTGGATTCGAGTGGACTGAAGTAGAGTGCAGTGGAATAGAGAGGAATGGAATGGAATGGAATCGGATGTAAAGGAATGGAATGATGTGGAGTGGAGTGGTGAGGAGTGTAGTGCTGTGGAATGGAGCAGAAAGTAACGGGATGGTGTGGAGTGGAGTGCAGTGCAGTGGAGTGGAGAGGAGTGCAATGGCGTGGAATGGAATCGGATGTAGAGGAACGTACTGGAGTGGAGCGGAGTGGAAAGGAGTGGAATGGAATGGAATTGAATGGAATGGAAAGCAAAGGAATGGAATGGGATGCAATGGAATTTAATGCAATAGAATGCAGTTCAATAGAGAGTTGACATGTAATGTGAGCTGAGATTGTGCCTAAGCTCTCCAGGCTGTTTGACACAGTGATATCGTGTGGAAAGAATGGAATGGAATGCAGTGGTGTGAAATGGAATGGAATGTAAAGGACAGGAGTAGAATGGAGTGGAGTGAAGAGGAACAGAGTGGAATGGAATGGGATGCAGTGGAATGGAATGCAGTGGAGTGGAGTGAAATAGAAAGAAATGGAATGGGATGGAATGGAATGCAATGGAATGGAGAAGAGAAATGTGAGCTGAGATTGTGTGACTACACTCCAGCCTTAGTGACCGAGAGAGATTCTGTGGAAGGAAAGAACTGATTTCAAAGGAGTGGAATGGAAGGGAATGTAGTACAGTGGAGTAGAGTGGAATGGAGTGAAACAGAATAGAATGGAGTGGAAGGCAATGGAATGGAATGGAATGGAGTGGAGTGGAATAGAGAGGAGTGCACTGCAATGGAGTGGAGTGGAGTGGAAGGGAGTGGAATGCAATGGAATGTAGTGGAGTGCAGTGGAGTGGAATGGAATGGAGTGGACAGGAGTGGAAGGAGTAGAGTGGACTGGAATGGAATAGAATGGAACAGAATGCAGTGGAGTGGAGGGGAGTGGAGGTGAGTGGAGTGGCATGGAGTGGAATGGAATGGAATGGAGTGAAATGGAATCCAATGGATTGGAATGGAGTGGAGTGGAGTGGAGTGGAATGGAGAGGAGTCGAATGGAATGGAAGGGAATGCAACGGAACGCAGTGGTGTGGATTGGAATGCAGTGAAATGGAGTACTATGAAATCTAAAGGAGTGGAGTGGAGTCTAGTGGAGTGGAATGGAATGGAACAAAATGGAATGGAATGGCACGGAATGGAGTGGAGTAGAGTGGAGTGGGAAGGAAGGGAGATGAGTGGAATGGAGAGGAATGGAATGCAGTGGAGTGGATTGGATTGGAATGAACTGGAATGGAGAGGAATGGAATGAAGTGGAACGGAATGGACTGCAATGGAATTGAATGGAGTGAAGTGGAAAGTAGTGGAGTGGAGTGGAATGGAGTGGAAATGAATGGAATGGAGTGGAATGGAAGGGAATGGAGGCAAGTGGATAGGAATTGACTGAAGCAGATTGGAGTGGAGTGGAGTGGAGTGGCATGGAATGGAATGAAGTGGATGGGAATGCAATGGAGTGGAATGAAATGGAATAAAATGGAATGGAGTGGAATGGAGAGGAATGGAGTGGAGTGGAGTGGAATGGAGGGGAGTAAGAGGAAGAGAATGGAATGGAATCGAAAGGAGGGAAGTGCAATTGTGTGGAGTGGAGTGGAGATGAAAGGAGTGGAGTGATGTGGAGTCGAGAGGAAAGGAATGGAATGGAATGGAATGGAGTTAAGTGGAGTGGAATGGAGTGGAAGGTAATGGAGTGGAATGAAAAGGAGTGGATTGGAATGGATTGGAATGGAATGGAGTGGAACGGAGTGGAGTAGAATGGAGTGGGTTTCAGAGGAGTGGAATGGAGTGGAATGGAAGGGAACGGAAAGGAATGTAGTGGAAAGGAATGGAATGGAGTGGATTGAAATTGAATGGAAAGGATTGGAGTGCAGTGGACTGGAGGGGAGTGGAATAAAATGGAGTATAGTGCAGTGGAATGGAGTGGACTGGAGTGGAGATGAGTGGAGTGGACTGGAATGGAATGGAGTGGAGTGGAATGGTGTGGAGTGGGGTGGAAAGGAATGGAACAGAATGGAATGGAGAGGAATGGAGTGGCATGTAGTGGAGTGGAGTGAAGTGGAAAGGAATGGCATGGAATGGAGTAGAGTGGAATGGAGGGGTATGGAATGGAATGGAATGGAACTGAGTGGAATGGAGTGGAATGGAGTGGAGTGGAGAGGAATGGAATGGAGTGGAAAGGTCTGAAAGGAGTGGAATGGAGTGGAGTGGAATGCAATGGAGTAGATTGGAATGAAGTGGAAAGGAATAGAATGGAGAGAAGTAGAGTAGAATGGAGTGGATTGGAATGGAGGGGAGCAGAGTGGAGTTAACAGCGGTGGATTGGAATACAGTGGATGGGGTAGAGTGGAAGGGAGTGGAATTATATGGAATGGAATGGATTGGAGTGGAGTGGAAGGGAGTGGAGTGGAGTTGAAAGTAGAGGAATCGAAAGAAGTGGAAAGGAGTGGAGTAGAGTGGATTAGAGTGGATTGGAATGGAATGGAGTGGAGTGGAATGGTGTGGAAACGAATGGAAGGGAGGGGAGTGGAATGGAACGAAATGGAATGGAATGTAGTGGAATGGAGAGGAGTGGAGTGGACTGGAGTGGAATGTGATCGAATGGAGTGTACTGGAGTGGAATGTATTTGAGAGGCGGGTAATGGAGAGGAGTGGAATGTATTTGAGAGGCGGGTAGTGGAGTGGAGTGGAGTGAAATACATCGGAATGGCACGGAATTGAATGGAATGGAGGGGAGTGGAATGCAGTGGAGTGGAGTCGATTGGAGTGGTGAGGAATAGAACGGAGTGGCATGGAATGGAGCACAGTGGAATGCAATGGAGTGGAGTGGATTGGAAAGGGGTGGAGTGGAGTGACGATGGGTGAAGTGGAATGTAATGGAGTGGAGTGCAGAGGAGTCTCATGGAATGGAATGGAATGGAACGCAATGGAAGCTGAGATTGTACCACTGCGCTCCAGGATGGGTGACACAGTGTGATACTCTCAAAAGAAAGGAATGGAATGGAATGCAGTGGAATGGAATGGAATGCAATGGGGTGCATTGGAGTGGAGTGGAGTGAAGTGAAGTGGATTGGAGTGGAATGGAGAGGAATGGAACGGAATGGAATGGAATGAAGTAGACTGGAGTGGGGTGGAGTTGAGTGCAATGGAATGGAGCGAAATGGAATCAGATGGAGAGAAATGGAGTAGAGAGGAGTGCAGTAGAGTGGAAAGGAGTGCAATGGAGTGGAATGGAATCGGAAGTAACGGAAAGTAGTGGAGTGGATGGAACGGAAAGGAAAGGAGTGGAGCGGAGTGGAATGGAACGGAGCGGGAGGTGGGTTGGGGCCACTGCACTCCAGGCTGGCTGGCTGACTGAGGTATTCTCGCAATAAAGGAATGGAATGGAATGCCGTAGAGTGGAATGGAACGGAGTGGAGTGGAGTGGAATGGAGTGAGTTGGAGCAGAGTGGAATGAAGAATGCAATGGGATGGAAGGGAATTGAATGAAATGCAGTGGAGTGCAGTGGAGTGCATTGCAGTGGAATGGAGCAGAATGGAATGGAAAGGAGTGGAATGGACAGGAGTGGAGTGCACTGGAGAGGAGAGGATAGGAATGCAGTGGAATGGAATTGGATGTAATGGAACGTAGAGGAGTGGAGTGGAATGGAGTGGGCCAGAGTGGAATGGAATGGAATGCAATGGAAAGGAATGGAGTGGAATAGAATGGAATGGAATGGAATGGAATGGAATGGAGTGGGATGACTTGTAGTGGGGTGGAGTGAAATGGAGTATAATGGAATGGAGTGGAGTGGAGTGGAATGTGATAGAATGGAGAGGAGGGGAATGGAGCAGAATGGAATGGAGTGCAGCGGAATGGAGTGGAGTGGAATGGAATCAAATGGAGTGGAATGGAACAGAGTGGAATGGAATGGAGTGCAATAGACTAGAATTGAGTGTAGTGTAGTGGAATTTAGTGGAATGGACTGGAATGGAGTGGAATGGAATGGAATTGAGGGGAATGGAATGGAATGGAAAGGAATGGAAAGCAATGGAAAGGAATAGAATTGAATGCAACGGAATTAAAAGAATGCAATGGAATGCAATGGAATAGAATGCAATGGAATGTATAGTTGACATGTAATATGAGCTGAGATTGTGACACTGCACTCCAGCCAGGGTGACATGGTGATATCCTGTCGTAAGAAGTGAATGGAATGCAATGGAGTGAAATGGAATGGAATGAAATGGAATGGAGCGGAGTGGAAGGGAATGGCGTGGAATGAAATAGGATGCAGTGGACTGTAATGGCATGGAGTGGAAAGAAGTAGAGTGGAATGGAGTGGAATGGAATGGACTGGCATAGAATGGAGTGGAATTGAATGCAATGGAGTGGATTGGAAAGGAATGCAAAGGAGTAGAGTGGAGTAGAGTGGTGTGGAGTGGAGTGGAATGGAGCTGAATGTACTTCAATGGAGTACAATGGAATGGAACGGAGTGGAATGGAATGGAATGATATGAGGTGGATTGGAGTGGAATGTAGTGGAGTGGAATAGAATGGAATAGAATGGAATGGAGTAGAGTGTAATGGAATGCAGTGGCGATAAGTGGAGTGGAATGGAATGCATTGGAGTAGAGTGGAGTGGAAGGGAATGGAATGGAGTGGAGTGGAGGGGAGTGGAGTGGAATGGAATTGAGTGAAGTGGAGTGCAGTTGAATGGAATATCGTGGTGTGGAGTGGAGTGGAAGTGAATGGAGTGAATAGGAGTGGAATGGAGTGGAAGGTAACGGAGTGGAATGGAGTCGAATGGAGTGGAATGGAGTAGAGTGGATTAGAGTGGAATGGTGTCGAACGGACTGGAATGGAATGGAATGGAGTGGAATGGAATTGAATCAAATGGAATGGAGTGGAGTGGAGTGGAGTGGAATGAAATGAAATGGAAGGGAGTGGAGAGAAACGCAGTTGATTGGAGTGGAGTGGAGTGGAAAGGAATGGAAAGGAGTGGGATGGAGACGTATGGATTGGAGTGGAATGGAGTGGAATGGAATGAAGTGGAAAGGAGTGGAACGGAGTGAAATTGAATTTAGTGGACTGGAGTGGAATGGAGTTAAATGGAATGGAATGGAATGGAGTGGAATGGAATGGAATGGAGTGGAGTGGAATGGAATAGAATGGCATGGAATGGAATAGAATGGGATGGAGTGGAGTGGAGAGGAGTGGAATGGATTGGAGTGAAGTGGAGTGGAATGGAATTGAGTGGAGCGGAGAGGAAAGGAATGGAATGGAGTGGAGTGGAATGGCATGGAATGGAGCGGAATGGAATGGATAGTAGTGGAGTGGAGTGGAGTGGATTGGAGTGTAGTGGAAGGGAATGGAGTGCAGTGTAATGGACTGGAATGGAGCAGAGCAGAATGGAGTGGACTGGACTGGAGTGGAATGGAATGGGATGGCATGGAATGGGAGCTGAGATTTTACCAATGTGCTCTAGGCAGGGTGACTGGGTGTCATACTCTCAAAAGAAAGGAATGGAATGGAACGCAGTGGAATGGAATGGAACAGAGTGGACATTAGTGGAGTGGAATGTGGAGGAATGGAATGAAATGGAACGTAATGGCATGAAATGGAGTGGTGTGGGGTGGAATGGATTATAGTGGAATGGGGTGGAAAGGAATGGGATGGAGTGGAATGAAGTGGAGTGCAGTGGAGTGGAACGGAGTTGAATGGCATAGAATTGAGTGGACAGTAGTGGAATGTTTTGGAATGCAATGGAATCCATTGTATTAGAATGGAATACAACGGAAAGTTGACATGGAGTGTGAGCTGAGATTGTGCCACTGCACTCCAGACTGGGTGACACGTTATATCCTGTGGATAGAAAGGAATGGAATGCAATAGAGTGAAATGGAATGGAGTGGAATGGAATTGAATGGAATGGAGTGGAGTGGAGTGGAGTCGAATGGAGACGAATGGAATGGGATGGAGTGGAATGGAACGGAGTGGAGTGGAGTATCGTGGAGTGAAATAGAATGGAATGCACTGGGTTGGAATGGAATGCAATGGACTGCTGAAAGGAAATGTGAGCTGTTATTGTTCCACTGCACTCCAGCCTTTGTGACGGAATGAAATCCTGTGGAAAAAAAGGAATGGAATGGAATGGAATGGAATGGAATGGAATGGAATGGAATGGAATGGAATGGAATGGAGTGGAGTGGAGTGGTGTGGAGAGGAGTGTAGTGGAGTGGAGTGAAATGGAGTGGAGTGTCGTGGAGGAGAGTGGAATGGAGTGGAATGGAATGGAGAGGAAAGGAACGGAGTGGAGTGGAATGGAACGGAGTGGAGTGGAATGGAATCCAATGGAATGAAATGGAATTGAATCGAATGGAATGAAGAAATATGTGCAGTGATTTGGCCACTGCGCTGGAGCCTGTGTGAGAGAGGGAGATCCTGTCGATAAAACAGTGTGGAATGGAAGGGATTGGAATGGAATGGAATGGAACGTATTGGAGTGGAGTGGAGTGGAATTGAGTGGAGTGGAGTGCACTGGAATGGAATGGAATGCAATGGAATGTAATGGAATGATGAAATGATATGTGAGCTGAGATTGTGCCACTGCACTCCACGCTGGGTGACAGAGTGAGATACTCTTGAAAGAAAGAAATGGAATGGAAAGAATTTTTAATTGGGTGGATTCGAGTGGACTGAAGTAGAGTGCAGTGGAATAGAGAGGAATGGAATGGAATGGAATCGGATGTAAAGGAATGGAATGATGTGGAGTGGAGTGGTGAGGAGTGTAGTGCTGTGGAATGGAGCAGAAAGTAACGGGATGGTGTGGAGTGGAGTGCAGTGCAGTGGAGTGGAGAGGAGTGCAATGGCGTGGAATGGAATCGGATGTAGAGGAACGTACTGGAGTGGAGCGGAGTGGAAAGGAGTGGAATGGAATGGAATTGAATGGAATGGAAAGCAAAGGAATGGAATGGGATGCAATGGAATTTAATGCAATAGAATGCAGTTCAATAGAGAGTTGACATGTAATGTGAGCTGAGATTGTGCCTAAGCTCTCCAGGCTGTTTGACACAGTGATATCGTGTGGAAAGAATGGAATGGAATGCAGTGGTGTGAAATGGAATGGAATGTAGAGGACAGGAGTAGAATGGAGTGGAGTGAAGAGGAACAGAGTGGAATGGAATGGGATGCAGTGGAATGGAATGCAGTGGAGTGGAGTGAAATAGAAAGAAATGGAATGGGATGGAATGGAATGCAATGGAATGGAGAAGAGAAATGTGAGCTGAGATTGTGTGACTACACTCCAGCCTTAGTGACCGAGAGAGATTCTGTGGAAGGAAAGAACTGATTTCAAAGGAGTGGAATGGAAGGGAATGTAGTACAGTGGAGTAGAGTGGAATGGAGTGAAACAGAATAGAATGGAGTGGAAGGCAATGGAATGGAATGGAATGGAGTGGAGTGGAATAGAGAGGAGTGCACTGCAATGGAGTGGAGTGGAGTGGAAGGGAGTGGAATGCAATGGAATGTAGTGGAGTGCAGTGGAGTGGAATGGAATGGAGTGGACAGGAGTGGAAGGAGTAGAGTGGACTGGAATGGAATAGAATGGAACAGAATGCAGTGGAGTGGAGGGGAGTGGAGGTGAGTGGAGTGGCATGGAGTGGAATGGAATGGAATGGAGTGAAATGGAATCCAATGGATTGGAATGGAGTGGAGTGGAGTGGAGTGGAATGGAGAGGAGTCGAATGGAATGGAAGGGAATGCAACGGAACGCAGTGGTGTGGATTGGAATGCAGTGAAATGGAGTACTATGGAATCTAAAGGAGTGGAGTGGAGTCTAGTGGAGTGGAATGGAATGGAACGAAATGGAATGGAATGGCACGGAATGGAGTGGAGTAGAGTGGAGTGGGAAGGAAGGGAGATGAGTGGAATGGAGAGGAATGGAATGCAGTGGAGTGGATTGGATTGGAATGAACTGGAATGGAGAGGAATGGAATGAAGTGGAACGGAATGGACCGCAATGGAATTGAATGGAGTGAAGTGGAAAGTAGTTTAGTGGAGTGGAATGGAGTGGAAATGAATGGAATGGAGTGGAATGGAAGGGAATGGAGACAAGTGGATAGGAATTGACTGAAGCAGATTGGAGTGGAGTGGAGTGGAGTGGCATGGAATGGAATGAAGTGGATGGGAATGCAATGGAGTGGAATGAAATGGAATAAAATGGAATGGAGTGGAATGGAGAGGAATGGAGTGGAGTGGAGTGGAATGGAGGGGAGTAAGAGGAAGAGAATGGAATGGAATCGAAAGGAGGGAAGTGCAATTGTGTGGAGTGGAGTGGAGATGAAAGGAGTGGAGTGATGTGGAGTCGAGAGGAAAGGAATGGAATGGAATGGAATGGAGTTAAGTGGAGTGGAATGGAGTGGAAGGTAATGGAGTGGAATGAAAAGGAGTGGATTGGAATGGAGTGGAATGGAATGGAGTGGAACGGAGTGGAGTAGAATGGAGTGGGTTGCAGAGGAGTGGAATGGAGTGGAATGGAAGGGAACGGAAAGGAATGTAGTGGAAAGGAATGGAATGGAGTGGATTGAAATTGAATGGAAAGGATTGGAGTGCAGTGGACTGGAGGGGAGTGGAATAAAATGGAGTATAGTGCAGTGGAATGGAGTGGACTGGAGTGGAGATGAGTGGAGTGGACTGGAATGGAATGGAGTGGAGTGGAATGGTGTGGAGTGGGGTGGAAAGGAATGGAACAGAATGGAATGGAGAGGAATGGAGTGGCATGTAGTGGAGTGGAGTGAAGTGGAAAGGAATGGCATGGAATGGAGTAGAGTGGAATGGAGGGGTATGGAATGGAATGGAATGGAACTGAGTGGAATGGAGTGGAATGGAGTGGAGTGGAGAGGAATGGAATGGAGTGGAAAGGTCTGAAAGGAGTGGAATGGAGTGGAGTGGAATGCAATGGAGTAGATTGGAATGAAGTGGAAAGGAATAGAATGGAGAGAAGTAGAGTAGAATGGAGTGGATTGGAATGGAGGGGAGCAGAGTGGAGTTAACAGCGGTGGATTGGAATACAGTGGATGGGGTAGAGTGGAAGGGAGTGGAATTATATGGAATGGAATGGATTGGAGTGGAGTGGAAGGGAGTGGAGTGGAGTTGAAAGTAGAGGAATCGAAAGAAGTGGAAAGGAGTGGAGTAGAGTGGATTAGAGTGGATTGGAATGGAATGGAGTGGAGTGGAATGGTGTGGAAACGAATGGAAGGGAGGGGAGTGGAATGGAACGAAATGGAATGGAATGTAGTGGAATGGAGAGGAGTGGAGTGGACTGGAGTGGAATGTGATCGAATGGAGTGTACTGGAGTGGAATGTATTTGAGAGGCGGGTAATGGAGAGGAGTGGAATGTATTTGAGAGGCGGGTAGTGGAGTGGAGTGGAGTGAAATACATCGGAATGGCACGGAATTGAATGGAATGGAGGGGAGTGGAATGCAGTGGAGTGGAGTCGATTGGAGTGGTGAGGAATAGAACGGAGTGGCATGGAATGGAGCACAGTGGAATGCAATGGAGTGGAGTGGATTGGAAAGGGGTGGAGTGGAGTGACGATGGGTGAAGTGGAATGTAATGGAGTGGAGTGCAGAGGAGTCTCATGGAATGGAATGGAATGGAACGCAATGGAAGCTGAGATTGTACCACTGCGCTCCAGGATGGGTGACACAGTGTGATACTCTCAAAAGAAAGGAATGGAATGGAATGCAGTGGAATGGAATGGAATGCAATGGGGTGCATTGGAGTGGAGTGGAGTGAAGTGAAGTGGATTGGAGTGGAATGGAGAGGAATGGAACGGAATGGAATGGAATGAAGTAGACTGGAGTGGGGTGGAGTTGAGTGCAATGGAATGGAGCGAAATGGAATCAGATGGAGAGAAATGGAGTAGAGAGGAGTGCAGTAGAGTGGAAAGGAGTGCAATGGAGTGGAATGGAATCGGAAGTAACGGAAAGTAGTGGAGTGGATGGAACGGAAAGGAAAGGAGTGGAGCGGAGTGGAATGGAACGGAGCGGGAGGTGGGTTGGGGCCACTGCACTCCAGGCTGGCTGGCTGACTGAGGTATTCTCGCAATAAAGGAATGGAATGGAATGCCGTAGAGTGGAATGGAACGGAGTGGAGTGGAGTGGAATGGAGTGAGTTGGAGCAGAGTGGAATGAAGAATGCAATGGGATGGAAGGGAATTGAATGAAATGCAGTGGAGTGCAGTGGAGTGCATTGCAGTGGAATGGAGCAGAATGGAATGGAAAGGAGTGGAATGGACAGGAGTGGAGTGCACTGGAGAGGAGAGGATAGGAATGCAGTGGAATGGAATTGGATGTAATGGAACGTAGAGGAGTGGAGTGGAATGGAGTGGGCCAGAGTGGAATGGAATGGAATGCAATGGAAAGGAATGGAGTGGAATAGAATGGAATGGAATGGAATGGAATGGAATGGAGTGGGATGACTTGTAGTGGGGTGGAGTGAAATGGAGTATAATGGAATGGAGTGGAGTGGAGTGGAATGTGATAGAATGGAGAGGAGGGGAATGGAGCAGAATGGAATGGAGTGCAGCGGAATGGAGTGGAGTGGAATGGAATCAAATGGAGTGGAATGGAACAGAGTGGAATGGAATGGAGTGCAATAGACTAGAATTGAGTGTAGTGTAGTGGAATTTAGTGGAATGGACTGGAATGGAGTGGAATGGAATGGAATTGAGGGGAATGGAATGGAATGGAAAGGAATGGAAAGCAATGGAAAGGAATAGAATTGAATGCAACGGAATTAAAAGAATGCAATGGAATGCAATGGAATAGAATGCAATGGAATGTATAGTTGACATGTAATATGAGCTGAGATTGTGACACTGCACTCCAGCCAGGGTGACATGGTGATATCCTGTCGTAAGAAGTGAATGGAATGCAATGGAGTGAAATGGAATGGAATGAAATGGAATGGAGCGGAGTGGAAGGGAATGGCGTGGAATGAAATAGGATGCAGTGGACTGTAATGGCATGGAGTGGAAAGAAGTAGAGTGGAATGGAGTGGAATGGAATGGACTGGCATAGAATGGAGTGGAATTGAATGCAATGGAGTGGATTGGAAAGGAATGCAAAGGAGTAGAGTGGAGTAGAGTGGTGTGGAGTGGAGTGGAATGGAGCTGAATGTACTTCAATGGAGTACAATGGAATGGAACGGAGTGGAATGGAATGGAATGATATGAGGTGGATTGGAGTGGAATGTAGTGGAGTGGAATAGAATGGAATAGAATGGAATGGAGTAGAGTGTAATGGAATGCAGTGGCGATAAGTGGAGTGGAATGGAATGCATTGGAGTAGAGTGGAGTGGAAGGGAATGGAATGGAGTGGAGTGGAGGGGAGTGGAGTGGAATGGAATTGAGTGAAGTGGAGTGCAGTTGAATGGAATATCGTGGTGTGGAGTGGAGTGGAAGTGAATGGAGTGAATAGGAGTGGAATGGAGTGGAAGGTAACGGAGTGGAATGGAGTCGAATGGAGTGGAATGGAGTAGAGTGGATTAGAGTGGAATGGTGTCGAACGGACTGGAATGGAATGGAATGGAGTGGAATGGAATTGAATCAAATGGAATGGAGTGGAGTGGAGTGGAGTGGAATGAAATGAAATGGAAGGGAGTGGAGAGAAACGCAGTTGATTGGAGTGGAGTGGAGTGGAAAGGAATGGAAAGGAGTGGGATGGAGACGTATGGATTGGAGTGGAATGGAGTGGAATGGAATGAAGTGGAAAGGAGTGGAACGGAGTGAAATTGAATTTAGTGGACTGGAGTGGAATGGAGTTAAATGGAATGGAATGGAATGGAGTGGAATGGAATGGAATGGAGTGGAGTGGAATGGAATAGAATGGCATGGAATGGAATAGAATGGGATGGAGTGGAGTGGAGAGGAGTGGAATGGATTGGAGTGAAGTGGAGTGGAATGGAATTGAGTGGAGCGGAGAGGAAAGGAATGGAATGGAGTGGAGTGGAATGGCATGGAATGGAGCGGAATGGAATGGATAGTAGTGGAGTGGAGTGGAGTGGATTGGAGTGTAGTGGAAGGGAATGGAGTGCAGTGTAATGGACTGGAATGGAGCAGAGCAGAATGGAGTGGACTGGACTGGAGTGGAATGGAATGGGATGGCATGGAATGGGAGCTGAGATTTTACCAATGTGCTCTAGGCAGGGTGACTGGGTGTCATACTCTCAAAAGAAAGGAATGGAATGGAACGCAGTGGAATGGAATGGAACAGAGTGGACATTAGTGGAGTGGAATGTGGAGGAATGGAATGAAATGGAACGTAATGGCATGAAATGGAGTGGTGTGGGGTGGAATGGATTATAGTGGAATGGGGTGGAAAGGAATGGGATGGAGTGGAATGAAGTGGAGTGCAGTGGAGTGGAACGGAGTTGAATGGCATAGAATTGAGTGGACAGTAGTGGAATGTTTTGGAATGCAATGGAATCCATTGTATTAGAATGGAATACAACGGAAAGTTGACATGGAGTGTGAGCTGAGATTGTGCCACTGCACTCCAGACTGGGTGACACGTTATATCCTGTGGATAGAAAGGAATGGAATGCAATAGAGTGAAATGGAATGGAGTGGAATGGAATTGAATGGAATGGAGTGGAGTGGAGTGGAGTCGAATGGAGACGAATGGAATGGGATGGAGTGGAATGGAACGGAGTGGAGTGGAGTATCGTGGAGTGAAATAGAATGGAATGCACTGGGTTGGAATGGAATGCAATGGACTGCTGAAAGGAAATGTGAGCTGTTATTGTTCCACTGCACTCCAGCCTTTGTGACGGAATGAAATCCTGTGGAAAAAAAGGAATGGAATGGAATGGAATGGAATGGAATGGAATGGAATGGAATGGAATGGAATGGAATGGAGTGGAGTGGAGTGGTGTGGAGAGGAGTGTAGTGGAGTGGAGTGAAATGGAGTGGAGTGTCGTGGAGGAGAGTGGAATGGAGTGGATTGGAATGGAGAGGAAAGGAACGGAGTGGAGTGGAAAGGAACGGAGTGGAGTGGAATGGAACGGAGTGGAGTGGAATGGAATCCAATGGAATGAAATGGAATTGAATCGAATGGAATGAAGAAATATGTGCAGTGATTTGGCCACTGCGCTGGAGCCTGTGTGAGAGAGGGAGATCCTGTCGATAAAACAGTGTGGAATGGAAGGGATTGGAATGGAATGGAATGGAACGTATTGGAGTGGAGTGGAGTGGAATTGAGTGGAGTGGAGTGCACTGGAATGGAATGGAATGCAATGGAATGTAATGGAATGATGAAATGATATGTGAGCTGAGATTGTGCCACTGCACTCCACGCTGGGTGACAGAGTGAGATACTCTTGAAAGAAAGAAATGGAATGGAAAGAATTTTTAATTGGGTGGATTCGAGTGGACTGAAGTAGAGTGCAGTGGAATAGAGAGGAATGGAATGGAATGGAATCGGATGTAAAGGAATGGAATGATGTGGAGTGGAGTGGTGAGGAGTGTAGTGCTGTGGAATGGAGCAGAAAGTAACGGGATGGTGTGGAGTGGAGTGCAGTGCAGTGGAGTGGAGAGGAGTGCAATGGCGTGGAATGGAATTGGATGTAGAGGAACGTACTGGAGTGGAGCGGAGTGGAAAGGAGTGGAATGGAATGGAATTGAATGTAATGGAAAGCAAAGGAATGGAATGGGATGCAATGGAATTTAATGCAATAGAATGCAGTTCAATAGAGAGTTGACATGTAATGTGAGCTGAGATTGTGCCTAAGCTCTCCAGGCTGTTTGACACAGTGATATCGTGTGGAAAGAATGGAATGGAATGCAGTGGTGTGAAATGGAATGGAATGTAGTGGACAGGAGTAGAATGGAGTGGAGTGAAGAGGAACAGAGTGGAATGGAATGGGATGCAGTGGAATGGAATGCAGTGGAGTGGAGTGAAATAGAAAGAAATGGAATGGGATGGAATGGAATGCAATGGAATGGAGAAGAGAAATGTGAGCTGAGATTGTGTGACTACACTCCAGCCTTAGTGACCGAGAGAGATTCTGTGGAAGGAAAGAACTGATTTCAAAGGAGTGGAATGGAAGGGAATGTAGTACAGTGGAGTAGAGTGGAATGGAGTGAAACAGAATAGAATGGAGTGGAAGGCAATGGAATGGAATGGAATGGAGTGGAGTGGAATAGAGAGGAGTGCACTGCAATGGAGTGGAGTGGAGTGGAAGGGAGTGGAATGCAATGGAATGTAGTGGAGTGCAGTGGAGTGGAATGGAATGGAGTGGACAGGAGTGGAAGGAGTAGAGTGGACTGGAATGGAATAGAATGGAACAGAATGCAGTGGAGTGGAGGGGAGTGGAGGTGAGTGGAGTGGCATGGAGTGGAATGGAATGGAATGGAGTGAAATGGAATCCAATGGATTGGAATGGAGTGGAGTGGAGTGGAGTGGAATGGAGAGGAGTCGAATGGAATGGAAGGGAATGCAACGGAACGCAGTGGTGTGGATTGGAATGCAGTGAAATGGAGTACTATGGAATCTAAAGGAGTGGAGTGGAGTCTAGTGGAGTGGAATGGAATGGAACGAAATGGAATGGAATGGCACGGAATGGAGTGGAGTAGAGTGGAGTGGGAAGGAAGGGAGATGAGTGGAATGGAGAGGAATGGAATGCAGTGGAGTGGATTGGATTGGAATGAACTGGAATGGAGAGGAATGGAATGAAGTGGAACGGAATGGACCGCAATGGAATTGAATGGAGTGAAGTGGAAAGTAGTTTAGTGGAGTGGAATGGAGTGGAAATGAATGGAATGGAGTGGAATGGAAGGGAATGGAGACAAGTGGATAGGAATTGACTGAAGCAGATTGGAGTGGAGTGGAGTGGAGTGGCATGGAATGGAATGAAGTGGATGGGAATGCAATGGAGTGGAATGAAATGGAATAAAATGGAATGGAGTGGAATGGAGAGGAATGGAGTGGAGTGGAGTGGAATGGAGGGGAGTAAGAGGAAGAGAATGGAATGGAATCGAAAGGAGGGAAGTGCAATTGTGTGGAGTGGAGTGGAGATGAAAGGAGTGGAGTGATGTGGAGTCGAGAGGAAAGGAATGGAATGGAATGGAATGGAGTTAAGTGGAGTGGAATGGAGTGGAAGGTAATGGAGTGGAATGAAAAGGAGTGGATTGGAATGGAGTGGAATGGAATGGAGTGGAACGGAGTGGAGTAGAATGGAGTGGGTTGCAGAGGAGTGGAATGGAGTGGAATGGAAGGGAACGGAAAGGAATGTAGTGGAAAGGAATGGAATGGAGTGGATTGAAATTGAATGGAAAGGATTGGAGTGCAGTGGACTGGAGGGGAGTGGAATAAAATGGAGTATAGTGCAGTGGAATGGAGTGGACTGGAGTGGAGATGAGTGGAGTGGACTGGAATGGAATGGAGTGGAGTGGAATGGTGTGGAGTGGGGTGGAAAGGAATGGAACAGAATGGAATGGAGAGGAATGGAGTGGCATGTAGTGGAGTGGAGTGAAGTGGAAAGGAATGGCATGGAATGGAGTAGAGTGGAATGGAGGGGTATGGAATGGAATGGAATGGAATTGAGTGGAATGGAGTGGAATGGAGTGGAGTGGAGAGGAATGGAATGGAGTGGAAAGGTCTGAAAGGAGTGGAATGGAGTGGAGTGGAATGCAATGGAGTAGATGGGAATGAAGTGGAAAGGAATAGAATGGAGAGAAGTAGAGTAGAATGGAGTGGATTGGAATGGAGGGGAGCAGAGTGGAGTTAACAGCGGTGGATTGGAATACAGTGGATGGGGTAGAGTGGAAGGGAGTGGAATTATATGGAATGGAATGGATTGGAGTGGAGTGGAAGGGAGTGGAGTGGAGTTGAAAGTAGAGGAATCGAAAGAAGTGGAAAGGAGTGGAGTAGAGTGGATTAGAGTGGATTGGAATGGAATGGAGTGGAGTGGAATGGTGTGGAAACGAATGGAAGGGAGGGGAGTGGAATGGAACGAAATGGAATGGAATGTAGTGGAATGGAGAGGAGTGGAGTGGACTGGAGTGGAATGTAATCGAATGGAGTGTACTGGAGTGGAATGTATTTGAGAGGCGGGTAATGGAGAGGAGTGGAATGTATTTGAGAGGCGGGTAGTGGAGTGGAGTGGAGTGAAATACATCGGAATGGCACGGAATTGAATGGAATGGAGGGGAGTGGAATGCAGTGGAGTGGAGTCGATTGGAGTGGTGAGGAATAGAACGGAGTGGCATGGAATGGAGCACAGTGGAATGCAATGGAGTGGAGTGGATTGGAAAGGGGTGGAGTGGAGTGACGATGGGTGAAGTGGAATGTAATGGAGTGGAGTGCAGAGGAGTCTCATGGAATGGAATGGAATGGAACGCAATGGAAGCTGAGATTGTACCACTGCGCTCCAGGATGGGTGACACAGTGTGATACTCTCAAAAGAAAGGAATGGAATGGAATGCAGTGGAATGGAATGGAACGCAATGGGGTGCATTGGAGTGGAGTGGAGTGAAGTGAAGTGGATTGGAGTGGAATGGAGAGGAATGGAACGGAATGGAATGGAATGAAGTAGACTGGAGTGGGGTGGAGTTGAGTGCAATGGAATGGAGCGAAATGGAATCAGATGCAGAGAAATGGAGTAGAGAGGAGTGCAGTAGAGTGGAAAGGAGTGCAATGGAGTGGAATGGAATCGGAAGTAACGGAAAGTAGTGGAGTGGATGGAACGGAAAGGAAAGGAGTGGAGCGGAGTGGAATGGAACGGAGCGGGAGGTGGGTTGGGGCCACTGCACTCCAGGCTGGCTGGCTGACTGAGGTATTCTCGCAATAAAGGAATGGAATGGAATGCCGTAGAGTGGAATGGAACGGAGTGGAGTGGAGTGGAATGGAGTGAGTTGGAGCAGAGTGGAATGAAGAATGCAATGGGATGGAAGGGAATTGAATGAAATGCAGTGGAGTGCAGTGGAGTGCATTGCAGTGGAATGGAGCAGAATGGAATGGAAAGGAGTGGAATGGACAGGAGTGGAGTGCACTGGAGAGGAGAGGATAGGAATGTAGTGGAATGGAATTGGATGTAATGGAACGTAGAGGAGTGGAGTGGAATGGAGTGGGCCAGAGTGGAATGGAATGGAATGCAATGGAAAGGAATGGAGTGGAATAGAATGGAATGGAATGGAATGGAATGGAGTGGGATGACTTGTAGTGGGGTGGAGTGAAATGGAGTATAATGGAATGGAGTGGAGTGGAGTGGAATGTGATAGAATGGAGAGGAGGGGAATGGAGCAGAATGGAATGGAGTGCAGCGGAATGGAGTGGAGTGGAATGGAATCAAATGGAGTGGAATGGAACAGAGTGGAATGGAATGGAGTGCAATAGACTAGAATTGAGTGTAGTGTAGTGGAATTTAGTGGAATGGACTGGAATGGAGTGGAATGGAATGGAATTGAGGGGAATGGAATGGAATGGAAAGGAATGGAAAGCAATGGAAAGGAATAGAATTGAATGCAACGGAATTAAAAGAATGCAATGGAATGCAATGGAATAGAATGCAATGGAATGTATAGTTGACATGTAATATGAGCTGAGATTGTGACACTGCACTCCAGCCAGGGTGACATGGTGATATCCTGTCGTAAGAAGTGAATGGAATGCAATGGAGTGAAATGGAATGGAATGAAATGGAATGGAGCGGAGTGGAAGGGAATGGCGTGGAATGAAATAGGATGCAGTGGACTGTAATGGCATGGAGTGGAAAGAAGTAGAGTGGAATGGAGTGGAATGGAATGGACTGGCATAGAATGGAGTGGAATTGAATGCAATGGAGTGGATTGGAAAGGAATGCAAAGGAGTAGAGTGGAGTAGAGTGGTGTGGAGTGAAGTGGAATGGAGCTGAATGTACTTCAATGGAGTACAATGGAATGGAACGGAGTGGAATGGAATGGAATGATATGAGGTGGATTGGAGTGGAATGTAGTGGAGTGGAATAGAATGGAATAGAATGGAATGGAGTAGAGTGTAATGGAATGCAGTGGCGATAAGTGGAGTGGAATGGAATGCATTGGAGTAGAGTGGAGTGGAAGGGAATGGAATGGAGTGGAGTGGAGGGGAGTGGAGTGGAATGGAATTGAGTGAAGTGGAGTGCAGTTGAATGGAATATCGTGGTGTGGAGTGGAGTGGAAGTGAATGGAGTGAATAGGAGTGGAATGGAGTGGAAGGTAACGGAGTGGAATGGAGTCGAATGGAGTGGAATGGAGTAGAGTGGATTAGAGTGGAATGGTGTCGAACGGACTGGAATGGAATGGAATGGAGTGGAATGGAATTGAATCAAATGGAATGGAGTGGAGTGGAGTGGAGTGGAATGAAATGAAATGGAAGGGAGTGGAGAGAAACGCAGTTGATTGGAGTGGAGTGGAGTGGAAAGGAATGGAAAGGAGTGGGATGGAGACGTATGGATTGGAGTGGAATGGAGTGGAATGGAATGAAGTGGAAAGGAGTGGAACGGAGTGAAATTGAATTTAGTGGACTGGAGTGGAATGGAGTTAAATGGAATGGAATGGAATGGAGTGGAATGGAATGGAATGGAGTGGAGTGGAATGGAATAGAATGGCATGGAATGGAATAGAATGGGATGGAGTGGAGTGGAGAGGAGTGGAATGGATTGGAGTGAAGTGGAGTGGAATGGAATTGAGTGGAGCGGAGAGGAAAGGAATGGAATGGAGTGGAGTGGAATGGCATGGAATGGAGCGGAATGGAATGGATAGTAGTGGAGTGGAGTGGAGTGGATTGGAGTGTAGTGGAAGGGAATGGAGTGCAGTGTAATGGACTGGAATGGAGCAGAGCAGAATGGAGTGGACTGGACTGGAGTGGAATGGAATGGGATGGCATGGAATGGGAGCTGAGATTTTACCAATGTGCTCTAGGCAGGGTGACTGGGTGTCATACTCTCAAAAGAAAGGAATGGAATGGAACGCAGTGGAATGGAATGGAACAGAGTGGACATTAGTGGAGTGGAATGTGGAGGAATGGAATGAAATGGAACGTAATGGCATGAAATGGAGTGGTGTGGGGTGGAATGGATTATAGTGGAATGGGGTGGAAAGGAATGGGATGGAGTGGAATGAAGTGGAGTGCAGTGGAGTGGAACGGAGTTGAATGGCATAGAATTGAGTGGACAGTAGTGGAATGTTTTGGAATGCAATGGAATCCATTGTATTAGAATGGAATACAACGGAAAGTTGACATGGAGTGTGAGCTGAGATTGTGCCACTGCACTCCAGACTGGGTGACACGTTATATCCTGTGGATAGAAAGGAATGGAATGCAATAGAGTGAAATGGAATGGAGTGGAATGGAATTGAATGGAATGGAGTGGAGTGGAGTGGAGTCGAATGGAGACGAATGGAATGGGATGGAGTGGAATGGAACGGAGTGGAGTGGAGTATCGTGGAGTGAAATAGAATGGAATGCACTGGGTTGGAATGGAATGCAATGGACTGCTGAAAGGAAATGTGAGCTGTTATTGTTCCACTGCACTCCAGCCTTTGTGACGGAATGAAATCCTGTGGAAAAAAAGGAATGGAATGGAATGGAATGGAATGGAATGGAATGGAATGGAATGGAATGGAATGGAATGGAGTGGAGTGGAGTGGTGTGGAGAGGAGTGTAGTGGAGTGGAGTGAAATGGAGTGGAGTGTCGTGGAGGAGAGTGGAATGGAGTGGATTGGAATGGAGAGGAAAGGAACGGAGTGGAGTGGAAAGGAACGGAGTGGAGTGGAATGGAACGGAGTGGAGTGGAATGGAATCCAATGGAATGAAATGGAATTGAATCGAATGGAATGAAGAAATATGTGCAGTGATTTGGCCACTGCGCTGGAGCCTGTGTGAGAGAGGGAGATCCTGTCGATAAAACAGTGTGGAATGGAAGGGATTGGAATGGAATGGAATGGAACGTATTGGAGTGGAGTGGAGTGGAATTGAGTGGAGTGGAGTGCACTGGAATGGAATGGAATGCAATGGAATGTAATGGAATGATGAAATGATATGTGAGCTGAGATTGTGCCACTGCACTCCACGCTGGGTGACAGAGTGAGATACTCTTGAAAGAAAGAAATGGAATGGAAAGAATTTTTAATTGGGTGGATTCGAGTGGACTGAAGTAGAGTGCAGTGGAATAGAGAGGAATGGAATGGAATGGAATCGGATGTAAAGGAATGGAATGATGTGGAGTGGAGTGGTGAGGAGTGTAGTGCTGTGGAATGGAGCAGAAAGTAACGGGATGGTGTGGAGTGGAGTGCAGTGCAGTGGAGTGGAGAGGAGTGCAATGGCGTGGAATGGAATTGGATGTAGAGGAACGTACTGGAGTGGAGCGGAGTGGAAAGGAGTGGAATGGAATGGAATTGAATGTAATGGAAAGCAAAGGAATGGAATGGGATGCAATGGAATTTAATGCAATAGAATGCAGTTCAATAGAGAGTTGACATGTAATGTGAGCTGAGATTGTGCCTAAGCTCTCCAGGCTGTTTGACACAGTGATATCGTGTGGAAAGAATGGAATGGAATGCAGTGGTGTGAAATGGAATGGAATGTAGTGGACAGGAGTAGAATGGAGTGAAGTGAAGAGGAACAGAGTGGAATGGAATGGGATGCAGTGGAATGGAATGCAGTGGAGTGGAGTGAAATAGAAAGAAATGGAATGGGATGGAATGGAATGCAATGGAATGGAGAAGAGAAATGTGAGCTGAGATTGTGTGACTACACTCCAGCCTTAGTGACCGAGAGAGATTCTGTGGAAGGAAAGAACTGATTTCAAAGGAGTGGAATGGAAGGGAATGTAGTACAGTGGAGTAGAGTGGAATGGAGTGAAACAGAATAGAATGGAGTGGAAGGCAATGGAATGGAATGGAATGGAGTGGAGTGGAATAGAGAGGAGTGCACTGCAATGGAGTGGAGTGGAGTGGAAGGGAGTGGAATGCAATGGAATGTAGTGGAGTGCAGTGGAGTGGAATGGAATGGAGTGGACAGGAGTGGAAGGAGTAGAGTGGACTGGAATGGAATAGAATGGAACAGAATGCAGTGGAGTGGAGGGGAGTGGAGGTGAGTGGAGTGGCATGGAGTGGAATGGAATGGAATGGAGTGAAATGGAATCCAATGGATTGGAATGGAGTGGAGTGGAGTGGAGTGGAATGGAGAGGAGTCGAATGGAATGGAAGGGAATGCAACGGAACGCAGTGGTGTGGATTGGAATGCAGTGAAATGGAGTACTATGGAATCTAAAGGAGTGGAGTGGAGTCTAGTGGAGTGGAATGGAATGGAACGAAATGGAATGGAATGGCACGGAATGGAGTGGAGTAGAGTGGAGTGGGAAGGAAGGGAGATGAGTGGAATGGAGAGGAATGGAATGCAGTGGAGTGGATTGGATTGGAATGAACTGGAATGGAGAGGAATGGAATGAAGTGGAACGGAATGGACCGCAATGGAATTGAATGGAGTGAAGTGGAAAGTAGTTTAGTGGAGTGGAATGGAGTGGAAATGAATGGAATGGAGTGGAATGGAAGGGAATGGAGACAAGTGGATAGGAATTGACTGAAGCAGATTGGAGTGGAGTGGAGTGGAGTGGCATGGAATGGAATGAAGTGGATGGGAATGCAATGGAGTGGAATGAAATGGAATAAAATGGAATGGAGTGGAATGGAGAGGAATGGAGTGGAGTGGAGTGGAATGGAGGGGAGTAAGAGGAAGAGAATGGAATGGAATCGAAAGGAGGGAAGTGCAATTGTGTGGAGTGGAGTGGAGATGAAAGGAGTGGAGTGATGTGGAGTCGAGAGGAAAGGAATGGAATGGAATGGAATGGAGTTAAGTGGAGTGGAATGGAGTGGAAGGTAATGGAGTGGAATGAAAAGGAGTGGATTGGAATGGAGTGGAATGGAATGGAGTGGAACGGAGTGGAGTAGAATGGAGTGGGTTGCAGAGGAGTGGAATGGAGTGGAATGGAAGGGAACGGAAAGGAATGTAGTGGAAAGGAATGGAATGGAGTGGATTGAAATTGAATGGAAAGGATTGGAGTGCAGTGGACTGGAGGGGAGTGGAATAAAATGGAGTATAGTGCAGTGGAATGGAGTGGACTGGAGTGGAGATGAGTGGAGTGGACTGGAATGGAATGGAGTGGAGTGGAATGGTGTGGAGTGGGGTGGAAAGGAATGGAACAGAATGGAATGGAGAGGAATGGAGTGGCATGTAGTGGAGTGGAGTGAAGTGGAAAGGAATGGCATGGAATGGAGTAGAGTGGAATGGAGGGGTATGGAATGGAATGGAATGGAATTGAGTGGAATGGAGTGGAATGGAGTGGAGTGGAGAGGAATGGAATGGAGTGGAAAGGTCTGAAAGGAGTGGAATGGAGTGGAGTGGAATGCAATGGAGTAGATGGGAATGAAGTGGAAAGGAATAGAATGGAGAGAAGTAGAGTAGAATGGAGTGGATTGGAATGGAGGGGAGCAGAGTGGAGTTAACAGCGGTGGATTGGAATACAGTGGATGGGGTAGAGTGGAAGGGAGTGGAATTATATGGAATGGAATGGATTGGAGTGGAGTGGAAGGGAGTGGAGTGGAGTTGAAAGTAGAGGAATCGAAAGAAGTGGAAAGGAGTGGAGTAGAGTGGATTAGAGTGGATTGGAATGGAATGGAGTGGAGTGGAATGGTGTGGAAACGAATGGAAGGGAGGGGAGTGGAATGGAACGAAATGGAATGGAATGTAGTGGAATGGAGAGGAGTGGAGTGGACTGGAGTGGAATGTAATCGAATGGAGTGTACTGGAGTGGAATGTATTTGAGAGGCGGGTAATGGAGAGGAGTGGAATGTATTTGAGAGGCGGGTAGTGGAGTGGAGTGGAGTGAAATACATCGGAATGGCACGGAATTGAATGGAATGGAGGGGAGTGGAATGCAGTGGAGTGGAGTCGATTGGAGTGGTGAGGAATAGAACGGAGTGGCATGGAATGGAGCACAGTGGAATGCAATGGAGTGGAGTGGATTGGAAAGGGGTGGAGTGGAGTGACGATGGGTGAAGTGGAATGTAATGGAGTGGAGTGCAGAGGAGTCTCATGGAATGGAATGGAATGGAACGCAATGGAAGCTGAGATTGTACCACTGCGCTCCAGGATGGGTGACACAGTGTGATACTCTCAAAAGAAAGGAATGGAATGGAATGCAGTGGAATGGAATGGAACGCAATGGGGTGCATTGGAGTGGAGTGGAGTGAAGTGAAGTGGATTGGAGTGGAATGGAGAGGAATGGAACGGAATGGAATGGAATGAAGTAGACTGGAGTGGGGTGGAGTTGAGTGCAATGGAATGGAGCGAAATGGAATCAGATGCAGAGAAATGGAGTAGAGAGGAGTGCAGTAGAGTGGAAAGGAGTGCAATGGAGTGGAATGGAATCGGAAGTAACGGAAAGTAGTGGAGTGGATGGAACGGAAAGGAAAGGAGTGGAGCGGAGTGGAATGGAACGGAGCGGGAGGTGGGTTGGGGCCACTGCACTCCAGGCTGGCTGGCTGACTGAGGTATTCTCGCAATAAAGGAATGGAATGGAATGCCGTAGAGTGGAATGGAACGGAGTGGAGTGGAGTGGAATGGAGTGAGTTGGAGCAGAGTGGAATGAAGAATGCAATGGGATGGAAGGGAATTGAATGAAATGCAGTGGAGTGCAGTGGAGTGCATTGCAGTGGAATGGAGCAGAATGGAATGGAAAGGAGTGGAATGGACAGGAGTGGAGTGCACTGGAGAGGAGAGGATAGGAATGTAGTGGAATGGAATTGGATGTAATGGAACGTAGAGGAGTGGAGTGGAATGGAGTGGGCCAGAGTGGAATGGAATGGAATGCAATGGAAAGGAATGGAGTGGAATAGAATGGAATGGAATGGAATGGAATGGAGTGGGATGACTTGTAGTGGGGTGGAGTGAAATGGAGTATAATGGAATGGAGTGGAGTGGAGTGGAATGTGATAGAATGGAGAGGAGGGGAATGGAGCAGAATGGAATGGAGTGCAGCGGAATGGAGTGGAGTGGAATGGAATCAAATGGAGTGGAATGGAACAGAGTGGAATGGAATGGAGTGCAATAGACTAGAATTGAGTGTAGTGTAGTGGAATTTAGTGGAATGGACTGGAATGGAGTGGAATGGAATGGAATTGAGGGGAATGGAATGGAATGGAAAGGAATGGAAAGCAATGGAAAGGAATAGAATTGAATGCAACGGAATTAAAAGAATGCAATGGAATGCAATGGAATAGAATGCAATGGAATGTATAGTTGACATGTAATATGAGCTGAGATTGTGACACTGCACTCCAGCCAGGGTGACATGGTGATATCCTGTCGTAAGAAGTGAATGGAATGCAATGGAGTGAAATGGAATGGAATGAAATGGAATGGAGCGGAGTGGAAGGGAATGGCGTGGAATGAAATAGGATGCAGTGGACTGTAATGGCATGGAGTGGAAAGAAGTAGAGTGGAATGGAGTGGAATGGAATGGACTGGCATAGAATGGAGTGGAATTGAATGCAATGGAGTGGATTGGAAAGGAATGCAAAGGAGTAGAGTGGAGTAGAGTATTGTGGAGTGGAGTGGAATGGAGCTGAATGTACTTCAATGGAGTACAATGGAATGGAACGGAGTGGAATGGAATGGAATGATATGAGGTGGATTGGAGTGGAATGTAGTGGAGTGGAATGGAATGGAATAGAATGGAATGGAGTAGAGTGTAATGGAATGCAGTGGCGATAAGTGGAGTGGAATGGAATGCATTGGAGTAGAGTGGAGTGGAATGGAATGGAATGGAGTGGAGTGGAGGGGAGTGGAGTGGAATGGAATTGAGTGAAGTGGAGTGCAGTTGAATGGAATATCGTGGTGTGGAGTGGACTGGAAGTGAATGGAGTGAATAGGAGTGGAATGGAGTGGAAGGTAACGGAGTGGAATGGAGTCGAATGGAGTGGAATGGAGTAGAGTGGATTAGAGTGGAATGGTGTCGAACGGACTGGAATGGAATGGAATGGAGTGGAATGGAATTGAATCAAATGGAATGGAGTGGAGTGGAATGGAGTGGAGTGGAGTGGAATGAAATGGAATGGAAGGGAGTGGAGAGAAACGCAGTTGATTGGAGTGGAGTGGAGTGGAAAGGAATGGAAAGGAGTGGGATGGAGACGTATGGATTGGAGTGGAATGGAGTGGAATGGAATGAAGTGGAAAGGAGTGGAACGGAGTGAAATTGAATTTAGTGGACTGGAGTGGAATGGAGTTAAATGGAATGGAATGGAATGGAGTGGAATGGAATGGAATGGAGTGGAGTGGAATGGAATAGAATGGCATGGAATGGAATAGAATGGGATGGAGTGGAGTGGAGAGGAGTGGAATGGATTGGAGTGAAGTGGAGTGGAATGGAATTGAGTGGAGCGGAGAGGAAAGGAATGGAATGGAGTGGAGTGGAATGGCATGGAATGGAGTGGAATGGAATGGATAGTAGTGGAGTGGAGTGGAGTGGATTGGAGTGTAGTGGAAGGGAATGGAGTGCAGTGTAATGGACTGGAATGGAGCAGAGCAGAATGGAGTGGACTGGACTGGAGTGGAATGGAATGGGATGGCATGGAATGGGAGCTGAGATTTTACCAATGTGCTCTAGGCAGGGTGACTGGGTGTCATACTCTCAAAAGAAAGGAATGGAATGGAACGCAGTGGAATGGAATGGAACAGAGTGGACATTAGTGGAGTGGAATGTGGAGGAATGGAATGAAATGGAACGTAATGGCATGAAATGGAGTGGTGTGGGGTGGAATGGATTATAGTGGAATGGGGTGGAAAGGAATGGGATGGAGTGGAATGAAGTGGAGTGCAGTGGAGTGGAACGGAGTTGAATGGCATAGAATTGAGTGGACAGTAGTGGAATGTTTTGGAATGCAATGGAATCCATTGTAATAGAATGGAATACAACGGAAAGTTGACATGGAGTGTGAGCTGAGATTGTGCCACTGCACTCCAGACTGGGTGACACGTTATATCCTGTGGATAGAAAGGAATGGAATGCAATAGAGTGAAATGGAATGGAGTGGAATGGAATTGAATGGAATGGAGTGGAGTGGAGTGGAGTCGAATGGAGACGAATGGAATGGGACGGAGTGGAATGGAACGGAGTGGAGTGGAGTATCGTGGAGTGAAATAGAATGGAATGCACTGGGTTGGAATGGAATGCCATGGACTGCTGAAAGGAAATGTGAGCTGTTATTGTTCCACTGCACTCCAGCCTTTGTGACGGAATGAAATCCTGTGGAAAAAAAGGAATGGAATGGAATGGAATGGAATGGAATGGAGTGGAGTGGAGTGGTGTGGAGAGGAGTGTAGTGGAGTGGAGTGAAATGGAGTGGAGTGTCGTGGAGGAGAGTGGAATGGAGTGGAATGGAATGGAGAGGAAAGGAACGGAGTGGAGTGGAATGGAACGGAGTGGAGTGGAATGGAATCCAATGGAATGAAATGGAATTGAATCGAATGGAATGAAGAAATATGTGCAGTGATTTGGCCACTGCGCTGGAGCCTGTGTGAGAGAGGGAGATCCTGTCGATAAAACAGTGTGGAATGGAAGGGATTGGAATGGAATGGAATGGAACGTATTGGAGTGGAGTGGAGTGGAATTGAGTGGAGTGGAGTGCACTGGAATGGAATGGAATGCAATGGAATGTAATGGAATGATGAAATGATATGTGAGCTGAGATTGTGCCACTGCACTCCACGCTGGGTGACAGAGTGAGATACTCTTGAAAGAAAGAAATGGAATGGAAAGAATTTTTAATTGGGTGGATTCGAGTGGACTGAAGTAGAGTGCAGTGGAATAGAGAGGAATGGAATGGAATGGAATCGGATGTAAAGGAATGGAATGATGTGGAGTGGAGTGGTGAGGAGTGTAGTGCTGTGGAATGGAGCAGAAAGTAACGGGATGGTGTGGAGTGGAGTGCAGTGCAGTGGAGTGGAGAGGAGTGCAATGGCGTGGAATGGAATCGGATGTAAAGGAACGTACTGGAGTGGAGCGGAGTGGAAAGGAGTGGAATGGAATGGAATTGAATGTAATGGAAAGCAAAGGAATGGAATGGGATGCAATGGAATTTAATGCAATAGAATGCAGTTCAATAGAGAGTTGACATGTAATGTGAGCTGAGATTGTGCCTAAGCTCTCCAGGCTGTTTGACACAGTGATATCGTGTGGAAAGAATGGAATGGAATGCAGTGGTGTGAAATGGAATGGAATGTAGTGGACAGGAGTAGAATGGAGTGGAGTGAAGAGGAACAGAGTGGAATGGAATGGGATGCAGTGGAATGGAATGCAGTGGAGTGGAGTGAAATAGAAAGAAATGGAATGGGATGGAATGGAATGCAATGGAATGGAGAAGAGAAATGTGAGCTGAGATTGTGTGACTACACTCCAGCCTTAGTGACCGAGAGAGAGTCTGTGGAAGGAAAGAACTGATTTCAAAGGAGTGGAATGGAAGGGAATGTAGTACAGTGGAGTAGAGTGGAATGGAGTGAAACAGAATAGAATGGAGTGGAAGGCAATGGAATGGAATGGAATGGAGTGGAGTGGAATAGAGAGGAGTGCACTGCAATGGAGTGGAGTGGAGTGGAAGGGAGTGGAATGCAATGGAATGTAGTGGAGTGCAGTGGAGTGGAATGGAATGGAGTGGACAGGAGTGGAAGGAGTAGAGTGGACTGGAATGGAATAGAATGGAACAGAATGCAGTGGAGTGGAGGGGAGTGGAGGTGAGTGGAGTGGCATGGAGTGGAATGGAATGGAATGGAGTGAAATGGAATCCAATGGATTGGAATGGAGTGGAGTGGAGTGGAGTGGAATGGAGAGGAGTCGAATGGAATGGAAGGGAATGCAACGGAACGCAGTGGTGTGGATTGGAATGCAGTGAAATGGAGTACTATGGAATCTAAAGGAGTGGAGTGGAGTCTAGTGGAGTGGAATGGAATGGAACAAAATGGAATGGAATGGCACGGAATGGAGTGGAGTAGAGTGGAGTGGGAAGGAAGGGAGATGAGTGGAATGGAGAGGAATGGAATGCAGTGGAGTGGATTGGATTGGAATGAACTGGAATGGAGAGGAATGGAATGAAGTGGAACGGAATGGACCGCAATGGAATTGAATGGAGTGAAGTGGAAAGTAGTGGAGTGGAGTGGAATGGAGTGGAAATGAATGGAATGGAGTGGAATGGAAGGGAATGGAGACAAGTGGATAGGAATTGACTGAAGCAGATTGGAGTGGAGTGGAGTGGAGTGGCATGGAATGGAATGAAGTGGATGGGAATGCAATGGAGTGGAATGAAATGGAATAAAATGGAATGGAGTGGAATGGAGAGGAATGGAGTGGAGTGGAGTGGAATGGAGGGGAGTAAGAGGAAGAGAATGGAATGGAATCGAAAGGAGGGAAGTGCAATTGTGTGGAGTGGAGTGGAGATGAAAGGAGTGGAGTGATGTGGAGTCGAGAGGAAAGGAATGGAATGGAATGGAATGGAGTTAAGTGGAGTGGAATGGAGTGGAAGGTAATGGAGTGGAATGAAAAGGAGTGGATTGGAATGGAGTGGAATGGAATGGAGTGGAACGGAGTGGAGTAGAATGGAGTGGGTTGCAGAGGAGTGGAATGGAGTGGAATGGAAGGGAACGGAAAGGAATGTAGTGGAAAGGAATGGAATGGAGTGGATTGAAATTGAATGGAAAGGATTGGAGTGCAGTGGACTGGAGGGGAGTGGAACAAAATGGAGTATAGTGCAGTGGAATGGAGTGGACTGGAGTGGAGATGAGTGGAGTGGACTGGAATGGAATGGAGGGGAGTGGAATGGTGTGGAGTGGGGTGGAAAGGAATGGAACAGAATGGAATGGAGAGGAATGGAGTGGCATGTAGTGGAGTGGAGTGAAGTGGAAAGGAATGGCATGGAATGGAGTAGAGTGGAATGGAGGGGTATGGAATGGAATGGAATGGAATTGAGTGGAATGGAGTGGAATGGAGTGGAGTGGAGAGGAATGGAATGGAGTGGAAAGGTCTGAAAGGAGTGGAATGGAGTGGAGTGGAATGCAATGGAGTAGATTGGAATGAAGTGGAAAGGAATAGAATGGAGAGAAGTAGAGTAGAATGGAGTGGATTGGAATGGAGGGGAGCAGAGTGGAGTTAACAGCAGTGGATTGGAATACAGTGGATGGGGTAGAGTGGAAGGGAGTGGAATTATATGGAATGGAATGGATTGGAGTGGAGTGGAAGGGAGTGGAGTGGAGTTGAAAGTAGAGGAATCGAAAGAAGTGGAAAGGAGTGGAGTAGAGTGGATTAGAGTGGATTGGAATGGAATGGAGTGGAGTGGAATGGTGTGGAAACGAATGGAAGGGAGGGGAGTGGAATGGAACGAAATGGAATGGAATGTAGTGGAATGGAGAGGAGTGGAGTGGACTGGAGTGGAATGTAATCGAATGGAGTGTACTGGAGTGGAATGTATTTGAGAGGCGGGTAATGGAGAGGAGTGGAATGTATTTGAGAGGCGGGTAGTGGAGTGGAGTGGAGTGAAATACATCGGAATGGCACGGAATTGAATGGAATGGAGGGGAGTGGAATGCAGTGGAGTGGAGTCGATTGGAGTGGTGAGGAATAGAACGGAGTGGCATGGAATGGAGCACAGTGGAATGCAATGGAGTGGAGTGGATTGGAAAGGGGTGGAGTGGAGTGACGATGGGTGAAGTGGAATGTAATGGAGTGGAGTGCAGAGGAGTCTCATGGAATGGAATGGAATGGAACGCAATGGAAGCTGAGATTGTACCACTGCGCTCCAGGATGGGTGACACAGTGTGATACTCTCAAAAGAAAGGAATGGAATGGAATGCAGTGGAATGGAATGGAATGCAATGGGGTGCATTGGAGTGGAGTGGAGTGAAGTGAAGTGGATTGGAGTGGAATGGAGAGGAATGGAACGGAATGGAATGGAATGAAGTAGACTGGAGTGGGGTGGAGTTGAGTGCAATGGAATGGAGCGAAATGGAATCAGATGCAGAGAAATGGAGTAGAGAGGAGTGCAGTAGAGTGGAAAGGAGTGCAATGGAGTGGAATGGAATCGGAAGTAACGGAAAGTAGTGGAGTGGATGGAACGGAAAGGAAAGGAGTGGAGCGGAGTGGAATGGAACGGAGCGGGAGGTGGGTTGGGGCCACTGCACTCCAGGCTGGCTGGCTGACTGAGGTATTCTCGCAATAAAGGAATGGAATGGAATGCCGTAGAGTGGAATGGAACGGAGTGGAGTGGAGTGGAATGGAGTGAGTTGGAGCAGAGTGGAATGAAGAATGCAATGGGATGGAAGGGAATTGAATGAAATGCAGTGGAGTGCAGTGGAGTGCATTGCAGTGGAATGGAGCAGAATGGAATGGAAAGGAGTGGAATGGACAGGAGTGGAGTGCACTGGAGAGGAGAGGACAGGAATGCAGTGGAATGGAATTGGATGTAATGGAACGTAGAGGAGTGGAGTGGAATGGAGTGGGCCAGAGTGGAATGGAATGGAATGCAATGGAAAGGAATGGAGTGGAATAGAATGGAATGGAATGGAATGGAATGGAGTGGGATGACTTGTAGTGGGGTGGAGTGAAATGGAGTATAATGGAATGGAGTGGAGTGGAGTGGAATGCGATAGAATGGAGAGGAGGGGAATGGAGCAGAATGGAATGGAGTGCAGCGGAATGGAGTGGAGTGGAATGGATTCAAATGGTGTGGAATGGAACAGAGTGGAATGGAATGGAGTGCAATAGACTAGAATTGAGTGTAGTGTAGTGGAATTTAGTGGAATGGACTGGAATGGAGTGGAATGGAATGGAATTGAGGGGAATGGAATGGAATGGAAAGGAATGGAAAGCAATGGAAAGGAATAGAATTGAATGCAACGGAATTAAAAGAATGCAATGGAATGCAATGGAATAGAATGCAATGGAATGTATAGTTGACATGTAATATGAGCTGAGATTGTGACACTGCACTCCAGCCAGGGTGACATGGTGATATCCTGTCGTAAGAAGTGAATGGAATGCAATGGAGTGAAATGGAATGGAATGAAATGGAATGGAGCGGAGTGGAAGGGAATGGAGTGGAATGAAATAGAATGCAGTGGACTGTAATGGCATGGAGTGGAAAGAAGTAGAGTGGAATGGAGTGGAATGGAATGGACTGGCATAGAATGGAGTGGAATTGAATGCAATGGAGTGGATTGGAAAGGAATGCAAAGGAGTAGAGTGGAGTAGAGTGGTGTGGAGTGGAGTGGAATGGAGCTGAATGTACTTCAATGGAGTACAATGGAATGGAACGGAGTGGAATGGAATGGAATGATATGAGGTGGATTGGAGTGGAATGTAGTGGAGTGGAATGGAATGGAATAGAATGGAATGGAGTAGAGTGTAATGGAATGCAGTGGCGATAAGTGGAGTGGAATGGAATGCATTGGAGTAGAGTGGAGTGGAATGGAATGGAATGGAGTGGAGTGGAGGGGAGTGGAGTGGAATGGAATTGAGTGAAGTGGAGCGCAGTTGAATGGAATATCGTGGTGTGGAGTGGAGTGGAAGTGAATGGAGTGAATAGGAGTGGAATGGAGTGGAAGGTAACGGAGTGGAATGGAGTCGAATGGAGTGGAATGGAGTAGAGTGGATTAGAGTGGAATGGTGTCGAACGGACTGGAATGGAATGGAATGGAGTGGAATGGAATTGAATCAAATGGAATGGAGTGGAGTGGAATGGAGTGGAGTGGAGTGGAATGAAATGAAATGGAAGGGAGTGGAGAGAAACGCAGTTGATTGGAGTGGAGTGGAGTGGAAAGGAATTGAAAGGAGTGGGATGGAGACGTATGGATTGGAGTGGAATGGAGTGGAATGGAATGAAGTGGAAAGGAGTGGAAAGGAGTGAAATTGAATTTAGTGGACTGGAGTGGAATGGAGTTAAATGGAATGGAATGGAATGGAGTGGAATGGAATGGAATGGAGTGGAGTGAAATGGAATAGAATGGCATGGAATGGAATAGAATGGGATGGAGTGGAGTGGAGAGGAGTGGAATGGATTGGAGTGAAGTGGAGTGGAATGGAAATGAGTGGAGTGGAGAGGAAAGGGATGGAATGGAGTGGAGTGGAATGGCATGGAATGGAGTGGAATGGAATGGATAGTAGTGGAGTGGAGTGGAGTGGATTGGAGTGTAGTGGAAGGGAATGGAGTGCAGTGTAATGGACTGGAATGGAGCAGAGCAGAATGGAGTGGACTGGACTGGAGTGGAATGGAATGGGATGGCATGGAATGGGAGCTGAGATTTTACCAATGTGCTCTAGGCAGGGTGACTGGGTGTCATACTCTCAAAAGAAAGGAATGGAATGGAACGCAGTGGAATGGAATGGAACAGAGTGGACATTAGTGGAGTGGAATGTGGAGGAATGGAATGAAATGGAACGTAATGGCATGAAATGGAGTGGTGTGGGGTGGAATGGATTATAGTGGAATGGGGTGGAAAGGAATGGGATGGAGTGGAATGAAGTGGAGTGCAGTGGAGTGGAACGGAGTTGAATGGCATAGAATTGAGTGGACAGTAGTGGAATGTTTTGGAATGCAATGGAATCCATTGTAATAGAATGGAATACAACGGAAAGTTGACATGGAGTGTGAGCTGAGATTGTGCCACTGCACTCCAGACTGGGTGACACGTTATATCCTGTGGATAGAAAGGAATGGAATGCAATAGAGTGAAATGGAATGGAGTGGAATGGAATTGAATGGAATGGAGTGGAGTGGAGTGGAGTCGAATGGAGACGAATGGAATGGGACGGAGTGGAATGGAACGGAGTGGAGTGGAGTATCGTGGAGTGAAATAGAATGGAATGCACTGGGTTGGAATGGAATGCAATGGACTGCTGAAAGGAAATGTGAGCTGTTATTGTTCCACTGCACTCCAGCCTTTGTGACGGAATGAAATCCTGTGGAAAAAAAGGAATGGAATGGAATGGAATGGAATGGAATGGAATGGAATGGAATGGAATGGAATGGAGTGGAGTGGAGTGTTGTGGAGAGGAGTGGAGTGGAGTGGAGTGAAATGGAGTGGAGTGTCGTGGAGGAGAGTGGAATGGAGTGGAATGGAATGGAGAGGAAAGGAACGGAGTGGAGTGGAATGGAACGGAGTGGAGTGGAATGGAATCCAATGGAATGAAATGGAATTGAATCGAATGGAATGAAGAAATATGTGCAGTGATTTGGCCACTGCGCTGGAGCCTGTGTGAGAGAGGGAGATCCTGTCGATAAAACAGTGTGGAATGGAAGGGATTGGAATGGAATGGAATGGAACGTACTGGAGTGGAGTGGAGTGGAATTGAGTGGAGTGGAGTGCACTGGAATGGAATGGAATGCAATGGAATGTAATGGAATGATGAAATGATATGTGAGCTGAGATTGTGCCACTGCACTCCACGCTGGGTGACAGAGTGAGATACTCTTGAAAGAAAGAAATGGAATGGAAAGAATTTTTAATTGGGTGGATTCGAGTGGACTGAAGTAGAGTGCAGTGGAATAGAGAGGAATGGAATGGAATGGAATCGGATGTAAAGGAATGGAATGATGTGGAGTGGAGTGGTGAGGAGTGTAGTGCTGTGGAATGGAGCAGAAAGTAACGGGATGGTGTGGAGTGGAGTGCAGTGCAGTGGAGTGGAGAGGAGTGCAATGGCGTGGAATGGAATCGGATTTAAAGGAACGTACTGGAGTGGAGCGGAGTGGAAAGGAGTGGAATGGAATGGAATTGAATGTAATGGAAAGCAAAGGAATGGAATGGGATGCAATGGAATTTAATGCAATAGAATGCAGTTCAATAGAGAGTTGACATGTAATGTGAGCTGAGATTGTGCCTAAGCTCTCCAGGCTGTTTGACACAGTGATATCGTGTGGAAAGAATGGAATGGAATGCAGTGGTGTGAAATGGAATGGAATGTAGTGGACAGGAGTAGAATGGAGTGGAGTGAAGAGGAACAGAGTGGAATGGAATGGGATGCAGTGGAATGGAATGCAGTGGAGTGGAGTGAAATAGAAAGAAATGGAATGGGATGGAATGGAATGCAATGGAATGGAGAAGAGAAATGTGAGCTGAGATTGTGTGACTACACTCCAGCCTTAGTGACCGAGAGAGATTCTGTGGAAGGAAAGAACTGATTTCAAAGGAGTGGAATGGAAGGGAATGTAGTACAGTGGAGTAGAGTGGAATGGAGTGAAACAGAATAGAATGGAGTGGAAGGCAATGGAATGGAATGGAATGGAGTGGAGTGGAATAGAGAGGAGTGCACTGCAATGGAGTGGAGTGGAGTGGAAGGGAGTGGAATGCAATGGAATGTAGTGGAGTGCAGTGGAGTGGAATGGAATGGAGTGGACAGGAGTGGAAGGAGTAGAGTGGACTGGAATGGAATAGAATGGAACAGAATGCAGTGGAGTGGAGGGGAGTGGAGGTGAGTGGAGTGGCATGGAGTGGAATGGAATGGAATGGAGTGAAATGGAATCCAATGGATTGGAATGGAGTGGAGTGGAGTGGAGTGGAATGGAGAGGAGTCGAATGGAATGGAAGGGAATGCAACGGAACGCAGTGGTGTGGATTGGAATGCAGTGAAATGGAGTACTATGGAATCTAAAGGAGTGGAGTGGAGTCTAGTGGAGTGGAATGGAATGGAACGAAATGGAATGGAATGGCACGGAATGGAGTGGAGTAGAGTGGAGTGGGAAGGAAGGGAGATGAGTGGAATGGAGAGGAATGGAATGCAGTGGAGTGGATTGGATTGGAATGAACTGGAATGGAGAGGAATGGAATGAAGTGGAACGGAATGGACCGCAATGGAATTGAATGGAGTGAAGTGGAAAGTAGTGGAGTGGAGTGGAATGGAGTGGAAATGAATGGAATGGAGTGGAATGGAAGGGAATGGAGACAAGTGGATAGGAATTGACTGAAGCAGATTGGAGTGGAGTGGAGTGGAGTGGCATGGAATGGAATGAAGTGGATGGGAATGCAATGGAGTGGAATGAAATGGAATAAAATGGAATGGAGTGGAATGGAGAGGAATGGAGTGGAGTGGAGTGGAATGGAGGGGAGTAAGAGGAAGAGAATGGAATGGAATCGAAAGGAGGGAAGTGCAATTGTGTGGAGTGGAGTGGAGATGAAAGGAGTGGAGTGATGTGGAGTCGAGAGGAAAGGAATGGAATGGAATGGAATGGAGTTAAGTGGAGTGGAATGGAGTGGAAGGTAATGGAGTGGAATGAAAAGGAGTGGATTGGAATGGAGTGGAATGGAATGGAGTGGAACGGAGTGGAGTAGAATGGAGTGGGTTGCAGAGGAGTGGAATGGAGTGGAATGGAAGGGAACGGAAAGGAATGTAGTGGAAAGGAATGGAATGGAGTGGATTGAAATTGAATGGAAAGGATTGGAGTGCAGTGGACTGGAGGGGAGTGGAATAAAATGGAGTATAGTGCAGTGGAATGGAGTGGACTGGAGTGGAGATGAGTGGAGTGGACTGGAATGGAATGGAGTGGAGTGGAATGGTGTGGAGTGGGGTGGAAAGGAATGGAACAGAATGGAATGGAGAGGAATGGAGTGGCATGTAGTGGAGTGGAGTGAAGTGGAAAGGAATGGCATGGAATGGAGTAGAGTGGAATGGAGGGGTATGGAATGGAATGGAATGGAATTGAGTGGAATGGAGTGGAATGGAGTGGAGTGGAGAGGAATGGAATGGAGTGGAAAGGTCTGAAAGGAGTGGAATGGAGTGGAGTGGAATGCAATGGAGTAGATGGGAATGAAGTGGAAAGGAATAGAATGGAGAGAAGTAGAGTAGAATGGAGTGGATTGGAATGGAGGGGAGCAGAGTGGAGTTAACAGCGGTGGATTGGAATACAGTGGATGGGGTAGAGTGGAAGGGAGTGGAATTATATGGAATGGAATGGATTGGAGTGGAGTGGAAGGGAGTGGAGTGGAGTTGAAAGTAGAGGAATCGAAAGAAGTGGAAAGGAGTGGAGTAGAGTGGATTAGAGTGGATTGGAATGGAATGGAGTGGAGTGGAATGGTGTGGAAACGAATGGAAGGGAGGGGAGTGGAATGGAACGAAATGGAATGGAATGTAGTGGAATGGAGAGGAGTGGAGTGGACTGGAGTGGAATGTAATCGAATGGAGTGTACTGGAGTGGAATGTATTTGAGAGGCGGGTAATGGAGAGGAATTGAGTGGAGTGGAGTGGAGTGAAATACATCGGAATGGCACGGAATTGAATGGAATGGAGGGGAGTGGAATGCAGTGGAGTGGAGTCGATTGGAGTGGTGAGGAATAGAACGGAGTGGCATGGAATGGAGCACAGTGGAATGCAATGGAGTGGAGTGGATTGGAAAGGGGTGGAGTGGAGTGACGATGGGTGAAGTGGAATGTAATGGAGTGGAGTGCAGAGGAGTCTCATGGAATGGAATGGAATGGAACGCAATGGAAGCTGAGATTGTACCACTGCGCTCCAGGATGGGTGACACAGTGTGATACTCTCAAAAGAAAGGAATGGAATGGAATGCAGTGGAATGGAATGGAACGCAATGGGGTGCATTGGAGTGGAGTGGAGTGAAGTGAAGTGGATTGGAGTGGAATGGAGAGGAATGGAACGGAATGGAATGGAATGAAGTAGACTGGAGTGGGGTGGAGTTGAGTGCAATGGAATGGAGCGAAATGGAATCAGATGCAGAGAAATGGAGTAGAGAGGAGTGCAGTAGAGTGGAAAGGAGTGCAATGGAGTGGAATGGAATCGGAAGTAACGGAAAGTAGTGGAGTGGATGGAACGGAAAGGAAAGGAGTGGAGCGGAGTGGAATGGAACGGAGCGGGAGGTGGGTTGGGGCCACTGCACTCCAGGCTGGCTGGCTGACTGAGGTATTCTCGCAATAAAGGAATGGAATGGAATGCCGTAGAGTGGAATGGAACGGAGTGGAGTGGAGTGGAATGGAGTGAGTTGGAGCAGAGTGGAATGAAGAATGCAATGGGATGGAAGGGAATTGAATGAAATGCAGTGGAGTGCAGTGGAGTGCATTGCAGTGGAATGGAGCAGAATGGAATGGAAAGGAGTGGAATGGACAGGAGTGGAGTGCACTGGAGAGGAGAGGATAGGAATGTAGTGGAATGGAATTGGATGTAATGGAACGTAGAGGAGTGGAGTGGAATGGAGTGGGCCAGAGTGGAATGGAATGGAATGCAATGGAAAGGAATGGAGTGGAATAGAATGGAATGGAATGGAATGGAATGGAGTGGGATGACTTGTAGTGGGGTGGAGTGAAATGGAGTATAATGGAATGGAGTGGAGTGGAGTGGAATGTGATAGAATGGAGAGGAGGGGAATGGAGCAGAATGGAATGGAGTGCAGCGGAATGGAGTGGAGTGGAATGGAATCAAATGGAGTGGAATGGAACAGAGTGGAATGGAATGGAGTGCAATAGACTAGAATTGAGTGTAGTGTAGTGGAATTTAGTGGAATGGACTGGAATGGAGTGGAATGGAATGGAATTGAGGGGAATGGAATGGAATGGAAAGGAATGGAAAGCAATGGAAAGGAATAGAATTGAATGCAACGGAATTAAAAGAATGCAATGGAATGCAATGGAATAGAATGCAATGGAATGTATAGTTGACATGTAATATGAGCTGAGATTGTGACACTGCACTCCAGCCAGGGTGACATGGTGATATCCTGTCGTAAGAAGTGAATGGAATGCAATGGAGTGAAATGGAATGGAATGAAATGGAATGGAGCGGAGTGGAAGGGAATGGCGTGGAATGAAATAGGATGCAGTGGACTGTAATGGCATGGAGTGGAAAGAAGTAGAGTGGAATGGAGTGGAATGGAATGGACTGGCATAGAATGGAGTGGAATTGAATGCAATGGAGTGGATTGGAAAGGAATGCAAAGGAGTAGAGTGGAGTAGAGTATTGTGGAGTGGAGTGGAATGGAGCTGAATGTACTTCAATGGAGTACAATGGAATGGAACGGAGTGGAATGGAATGGAATGATATGAGGTGGATTGGAGTGGAATGTAGTGGAGTGGAATGGAATGGAATAGAATGGAATGGAGTAGAGTGTAATGGAATGCAGTGGCGATAAGTGGAGTGGAATGGAATGCATTGGAGTAGAGTGGAGTGGAATGGAATGGAATGGAGTGGAGTGGAGGGGAGTGGAGTGGAATAGAATTGAGTGAAGTGGAGTGCAGTTGAATGGAATATCGTGGTGTGGAGTGGACTGGAAGTGAATGGAGTGAATAGGAGTGGAATGGAGTGGAAGGTAACGGAGTGGAATGGAGTCGAATGGAGTGGAATGGAGTAGAGTGGATTAGAGTGGAATGGTGTCGAACGGACTGGAATGGAATGGAATGGAGTGGAATGGAATTGAATCAAATGGAATGGAGTGGAGTGGAATGGAGTGGAGTGGAGTGGAATGAAATGGAATGGAAGGGAGTGGAGAGAAACGCAGTTGATTGGAGTGGAGTGGAGTGGAAAGGAATGGAAAGGAGTGGGATGGAGACGTATGGATTGGAGTGGAATGGAGTGGAATGGAATGAAGTGGAAAGGAGTGGAACGGAGTGAAATTGAATTTAGTGGACTGGAGTGGAATGGAGTTAAATGGAATGGAATGGAATGGAGTGGAATGGAATGGAATGGAGTGGAGTGGAATGGAATAGAATGGCATGGAATGGAATAGAATGGGATGGAGTGGAGTGGAGAGGAGTGGAATGGATTGGAGTGAAGTGGAGTGGAATGGAATTGAGTGGAGCGGAGAGGAAAGGAATGGAATGGAGTGGAGTGGAATGGCATGGAATGGAGTGGAATGGAATGGATAGTAGTGGAGTGGAGTGGAGTGGATTGGAGTGTAGTGGAAGGGAATGGAGTGCAGTGTAATGGACTGGAATGGAGCAGAGCAGAATGGAGTGGACTGGACTGGAGTGGAATGGAATGGGATGGCATGGAATGGGAGCTGAGATTTTACCAATGTGCTCTAGGCAGGGTGACTGGGTGTCATACTCTCAAAAGAAAGGAATGGAATGGAACGCAGTGGAATGGAATGGAACAGAGTGGACATTAGTGGAGTGGAATGTGGAGGAATGGAATGAAATGGAACGTAATGGCATGAAATGGAGTGGTGTGGGGTGGAATGGATTATAGTGGAATGGGGTGGAAAGGAATGGGATGGAGTGGAATGAAGTGGAGTGCAGTGGAGTGGAACGGAGTTGAATGGCATAGAATTGAGTGGACAGTAGTGGAATGTTTTGGAATGCAATGGAATCCATTGTAATAGAATGGAATACAACGGAAAGTTGACATGGAGTGTGAGCTGAGATTGTGCCACTGCACTCCAGACTGGGTGACACGTTATATCCTGTGGATAGAAAGGAATGGAATGCAATAGAGTGAAATGGAATGGAGTGGAATGGAATTGAATGGAATGGAGTGGAGTGGAGTGGAGTCGAATGGAGACGAATGGAATGGGACGGAGTGGAATGGAACGGAGTGGAGTGGAGTATCGTGGAGTGAAATAGAATGGAATGCACTGGGTTGGAATGGAATGCCATGGACTGCTGAAAGGAAATGTGAGCTGTTATTGTTCCACTGCACTCCAGCCTTTGTGACGGAATGAAATCCTGTGGAAAAAAAGGAATGGAATGGAATGGAATGGAATGGAATGGAGTGGAGTGGAGTGGTGTGGAGAGGAGTGTAGTGGAGTGGAGTGAAATGGAGTGGAGTGTCGTGGAGGAGAGTGGAATGGAGTGGAATGGAATGGAGAGGAAAGGAACGGAGTGGAGTGGAATGGAACGGAGTGGAGTGGAATGGAATCCAATGGAATGAAATGGAATTGAATCGAATGGAATGAAGAAATATGTGCAGTGATTTGGCCACTGCGCTGGAGCCTGTGTGAGAGAGGGAGATCCTGTCGATAAAACAGTGTGGAATGGAAGGGATTGGAATGGAATGGAATGGAACGTATTGGAGTGGAGTGGAGTGGAATTGAGTGGAGTGGAGTGCACTGGAATGGAATGGAATGCAATGGAATGTAATGGAATGATGAAATGATATGTGAGCTGAGATTGTGCCACTGCACTCCACGCTGGGTGACAGAGTGAGATACTCTTGAAAGAAAGAAATGGAATGGAAAGAATTTTTAATTGGGTGGATTCGAGTGGACTGAAGTAGAGTGCAGTGGAATAGAGAGGAATGGAATGGAATGGAATCGGATGTAAAGGAATGGAATGATGTGGAGTGGAGTGGTGAGGAGTGTAGTGCTGTGGAATGGAGCAGAAAGTAACGGGATGGTGTGGAGTGGAGTGCAGTGCAGTGGAGTGGAGAGGAGTGCAATGGCGTGGAATGGAATCGGATGTAAAGGAACGTACTGGAGTGGAGCGGAGTGGAAAGGAGTGGAATGGAATGGAATTGAATGTAATGGAAAGCAAAGGAATGGAATGGGATGCAATGGAATTTAATGCAATAGAATGCAGTTCAATAGAGAGTTGACATGTAATGTGAGCTGAGATTGTGCCTAAGCTCTCCAGGCTGTTTGACACAGTGATATCGTGTGGAAAGAATGGAATGGAATGCAGTGGTGTGAAATGGAATGGAATGTAGTGGACAGGAGTAGAATGGAGTGGAGTGAAGAGGAACAGAGTGGAATGGAATGGGATGCAGTGGAATGGAATGCAGTGGAGTGGAGTGAAATAGAAAGAAATGGAATGGGATGGAATGGAATGCAATGGAATGGAGAAGAGAAATGTGAGCTGAGATTGTGTGACTACACTCCAGCCTTAGTGACCGAGAGAGAGTCTGTGGAAGGAAAGAACTGATTTCAAAGGAGTGGAATGGAAGGGAATGTAGTACAGTGGAGTAGAGTGGAATGGAGTGAAACAGAATAGAATGGAGTGGAAGGCAATGGAATGGAATGGAATGGAGTGGAGTGGAATAGAGAGGAGTGCACTGCAATGGAGTGGAGTGGAGTGGAAGGGAGTGGAATGCAATGGAATGTAGTGGAGTGCAGTGGAGTGGAATGGAATGGAGTGGACAGGAGTGGAAGGAGTAGAGTGGACTGGAATGGAATAGAATGGAACAGAATGCAGTGGAGTGGAGGGGAGTGGAGGTGAGTGGAGTGGCATGGAGTGGAATGGAATGGAATGGAGTGAAATGGAATCCAATGGATTGGAATGGAGTGGAGTGGAGTGGAGTGGAATGGAGAGGAGTCGAATGGAATGGAAGGGAATGCAACGGAACGCAGTGGTGTGGATTGGAATGCAGTGAAATGGAGTACTATGGAATCTAAAGGAGTGGAGTGGAGTCTAGTGGAGTGGAATGGAATGGAACAAAATGGAATGGAATGGCACGGAATGGAGTGGAGTAGAGTGGAGTGGGAAGGAAGGGAGATGAGTGGAATGGAGAGGAATGGAATGCAGTGGAGTGGATTGGATTGGAATGAACTGGAATGGAGAGGAATGGAATGAAGTGGAACGGAATGGACCGCAATGGAATTGAATGGAGTGAAGTGGAAAGTAGTGGAGTGGAGTGGAATGGAGTGGAAATGAATGGAATGGAGTGGAATGGAAGGGAATGGAGACAAGTGGATAGGAATTGACTGAAGCAGATTGGAGTGGAGTGGAGTGGAGTGGCATGGAATGGAATGAAGTGGATGGGAATGCAATGGAGTGGAATGAAATGGAATAAAATGGAATGGAGTGGAATGGAGAGGAATGGAGTGGAGTGGAGTGGAATGGAGGGGAGTAAGAGGAAGAGAATGGAATGGAATCGAAAGGAGGGAAGTGCAATTGTGTGGAGTGGAGTGGAGATGAAAGGAGTGGAGTGATGTGGAGTCGAGAGGAAAGGAATGGAATGGAATGGAATGGAGTTAAGTGGAGTGGAATGGAGTGGAAGGTAATGGAGTGGAATGAAAAGGAGTGGATTGGAATGGAGTGGAATGGAATGGAGTGGAACGGAGTGGAGTAGAATGGAGTGGGTTGCAGAGGAGTGGAATGGAGTGGAATGGAAGGGAACGGAAAGGAATGTAGTGGAAAGGAATGGAATGGAGTGGATTGAAATTGAATGGAAAGGATTGGAGTGCAGTGGACTGGAGGGGAGTGGAACAAAATGGAGTATAGTGCAGTGGAATGGAGTGGACTGGAGTGGAGATGAGTGGAGTGGACTGGAATGGAATGGAGGGGAGTGGAATGGTGTGGAGTGGGGTGGAAAGGAATGGAACAGAATGGAATGGAGAGGAATGGAGTGGCATGTAGTGGAGTGGAGTGAAGTGGAAAGGAATGGCATGGAATGGAGTAGAGTGGAATGGAGGGGTATGGAATGGAATGGAATGGAATTGAGTGGAATGGAGTGGAATGGAGTGGAGTGGAGAGGAATGGAATGGAGTGGAAAGGTCTGAAAGGAGTGGAATGGAGTGGAGTGGAATGCAATGGAGTAGATTGGAATGAAGTGGAAAGGAATAGAATGGAGAGAAGTAGAGTAGAATGGAGTGGATTGGAATGGAGGGGAGCAGAGTGGAGTTAACAGCAGTGGATTGGAATACAGTGGATGGGGTAGAGTGGAAGGGAGTGGAATTATATGGAATGGAATGGATTGGAGTGGAGTGGAAGGGAGTGGAGTGGAGTTGAAAGTAGAGGAATCGAAAGAAGTGGAAAGGAGTGGAGTAGAGTGGATTAGAGTGGATTGGAATGGAATGGAGTGGAGTGGAATGGTGTGGAAACGAATGGAAGGGAGGGGAGTGGAATGGAACGAAATGGAATGGAATGTAGTGGAATGGAGAGGAGTGGAGTGGACTGGAGTGGAATGTAATCGAATGGAGTGTACTGGAGTGGAATGTATTTGAGAGGCGGGTAATGGAGAGGAGTGGAATGTATTTGAGAGGCGGGTAGTGGAGTGGAGTGGAGTGAAATACATCGGAATGGCACGGAATTGAATGGAATGGAGGGGAGTGGAATGCAGTGGAGTGGAGTCGATTGGAGTGGTGAGGAATAGAACGGAGTGGCATGGAATGGAGCACAGTGGAATGCAATGGAGTGGAGTGGATTGGAAAGGGGTGGAGTGGAGTGACGATGGGTGAAGTGGAATGTAATGGAGTGGAGTGCAGAGGAGTCTCATGGAATGGAATGGAATGGAACGCAATGGAAGCTGAGATTGTACCACTGCGCTCCAGGATGGGTGACACAGTGTGATACTCTCAAAAGAAAGGAATGGAATGGAATGCAGTGGAATGGAATGGAATGCAATGGGGTGCATTGGAGTGGAGTGGAGTGAAGTGAAGTGGATTGGAGTGGAATGGAGAGGAATGGAACGGAATGGAATGGAATGAAGTAGACTGGAGTGGGGTGGAGTTGAGTGCAATGGAATGGAGCGAAATGGAATCAGATGCAGAGAAATGGAGTAGAGAGGAGTGCAGTAGAGTGGAAAGGAGTGCAATGGAGTGGAATGGAATCGGAAGTAACGGAAAGTAGTGGAGTGGATGGAACGGAAAGGAAAGGAGTGGAGCGGAGTGGAATGGAACGGAGCGGGAGGTGGGTTGGGGCCACTGCACTCCAGGCTGGCTGGCTGACTGAGGTATTCTCGCAATAAAGGAATGGAATGGAATGCCGTAGAGTGGAATGGAACGGAGTGGAGTGGAGTGGAATGGAGTGAGTTGGAGCAGAGTGGAATGAAGAATGCAATGGGATGGAAGGGAATTGAATGAAATGCAGTGGAGTGCAGTGGAGTGCATTGCAGTGGAATGGAGCAGAATGGAATGGAAAGGAGTGGAATGGACAGGAGTGGAGTGCACTGGAGAGGAGAGGACAGGAATGCAGTGGAATGGAATTGGATGTAATGGAACGTAGAGGAGTGGAGTGGAATGGAGTGGGCCAGAGTGGAATGGAATGGAATGCAATGGAAAGGAATGGAGTGGAATAGAATGGAATGGAATGGAATGGAATGGAGTGGGATGACTTGTAGTGGGGTGGAGTGAAATGGAGTATAATGGAATGGAGTGGAGTGGAGTGGAATGCGATAGAATGGAGAGGAGGGGAATGGAGCAGAATGGAATGGAGTGCAGCGGAATGGAGTGGAGTGGAATGGATTCAAATGGTGTGGAATGGAACAGAGTGGAATGGAATGGAGTGCAATAGACTAGAATTGAGTGTAGTGTAGTGGAATTTAGTGGAATGGACTGGAATGGAGTGGAATGGAATGGAATTGAGGGGAATGGAATGGAATGGAAAGGAATGGAAAGCAATGGAAAGGAATAGAATTGAATGCAACGGAATTAAAAGAATGCAATGGAATGCAATGGAATAGAATGCAATGGAATGTATAGTTGACATGTAATATGAGCTGAGATTGTGACACTGCACTCCAGCCAGGGTGACATGGTGATATCCTGTCGTAAGAAGTGAATGGAATGCAATGGAGTGAAATGGAATGGAATGAAATGGAATGGAGCGGAGTGGAAGGGAATGGAGTGGAATGAAATAGAATGCAGTGGACTGTAATGGCATGGAGTGGAAAGAAGTAGAGTGGAATGGAGTGGAATGGAATGGACTGGCATAGAATGGAGTGGAATTGAATGCAATGGAGTGGATTGGAAAGGAATGCAAAGGAGTAGAGTGGAGTAGAGTGGTGTGGAGTGGAGTGGAATGGAGCTGAATGTACTTCAATGGAGTACAATGGAATGGAACGGAGTGGAATGGAATGGAATGATATGAGGTGGATTGGAGTGGAATGTAGTGGAGTGGAATGGAATGGAATAGAATGGAATGGAGTAGAGTGTAATGGAATGCAGTGGCGATAAGTGGAGTGGAATGGAATGCATTGGAGTAGAGTGGAGTGGAATGGAATGGAATGGAGTGGAGTGGAGGGGAGTGGAGTGGAATGGAATTGAGTGAAGTGGAGCGCAGTTGAATGGAATATCGTGGTGTGGAGTGGAGTGGAAGTGAATGGAGTGAATAGGAGTGGAATGGAGTGGAAGGTAACGGAGTGGAATGGAGTCGAATGGAGTGGAATGGAGTAGAGTGGATTAGAGTGGAATGGTGTCGAACGGACAGGAATGGAATGGAATGGAGTGGAATGGAATTGAATCAAATGGAATGGAGTGGAGTGGAATGGAGTGGAGTGGAGTGGAATGAAATGAAATGGAAGGGAGTGGAGAGAAACGCAGTTGATTGGAGTGGAGTGGAGTGGAAAGGAATTGAAAGGAGTGGGATGGAGACGTATGGATTGGAGTGGAATGGAGTGGAATGGAATGAAGTGGAAAGGAGTGGAAAGGAGTGAAATTGAATTTAGTGGACTGGAGTGGAATGGAGTTAAATGGAATGGAATGGAATGGAGTGGAATGGAATGGAATGGAGTGGAGTGAAATGGAATAGAATGGCATGGAATGGAATAGAATGGGATGGAGTGGAGTGGAGAGGAGTGGAATGGATTGGAGTGAAGTGGAGTGGAATGGAAATGAGTGGAGTGGAGAGGAAAGGGATGGAATGGAGTGGAGTGGAATGGCATGGAATGGAGTGGAATGGAATGGATAGTAGTGGAGTGGAGTGGAGTGGATTGGAGTGTAGTGGAAGGGAATGGAGTGCAGTGTAATGGACTGGAATGGAGCAGAGCAGAATGGAGTGGACTGGACTGGAGTGGAATGGAATGGGATGGCATGGAATGGGAGCTGAGATTTTACCAATGTGCTCTAGGCAGGGTGACTGGGTGTCATACTCTCAAAAGAAAGGAATGGAATGGAACGCAGTGGAATGGAATGGAACAGAGTGGACATTAGTGGAGTGGAATGTGGAGGAATGGAATGAAATGGAACGTAATGGCATGAAATGGAGTGGTGTGGGGTGGAATGGATTATAGTGGAATGGGGTGGAAAGGAATGGGATGGAGTGGAATGAAGTGGAGTGCAGTGGAGTGGAACGGAGTTGAATGGCATAGAATTGAGTGGACAGTAGTGGAATGTTTTGGAATGCAATGGAATCCATTGTAATAGAATGGAATACAACGGAAAGTTGACATGGAGTGTGAGCTGAGATTGTGCCACTGCACTCCAGACTGGGTGACACGTTATATCCTGTGGATAGAAAGGAATGGAATGCAATAGAGTGAAATGGAATGGAGTGGAATGGAATTGAATGGAATGGAGTGGAGTGGAGTGGAGTCGAATGGAGACGAATGGAATGGGACGGAGTGGAATGGAACGGAGTGGAGTGGAGTATCGTGGAGTGAAATAGAATGGAATGCACTGGGTTGGAATGGAATGCAATGGACTGCTGAAAGGAAATGTGAGCTGTTATTGTTCCACTGCACTCCAGCCTTTGTGACGGAATGAAATCCTGTGGAAAAAAAGGAATGGAATGGAATGGAATGGAATGGAATGGAATGGAATGGAATGGAATGGAATGGAGTGGAGTGGAGTGTTGTGGAGAGGAGTGGAGTGGAGTGGAGTGAAATGGAGTGGAGTGTCGTGGAGGAGAGTGGAATGGAGTGGAATGGAATGGAGAGGAAAGGAACGGAGTGGAGTGGAATGGAACGGAGTGGAGTGGAATGGAATCCAATGGAATGAAATGGAATTGAATCGAATGGAATGAAGAAATATGTGCAGTGATTTGGCCACTGCGCTGGAGCCTGTGTGAGAGAGGGAGATCCTGTCGATAAAACAGTGTGGAATGGAAGGGATTGGAATGGAATGGAATGGAACGTACTGGAGTGGAGTGGAGTGGAATTGAGTGGAGTGGAGTGCACTGGAATGGAATGGAATGCAATGGAATGTAATGGAATGATGAAATGATATGTGAGCTGAGATTGTGCCACTGCACTCCACGCTGGGTGACAGAGTGAGATACTCTTGAAAGAAAGAAATGGAATGGAAAGAATTTTTAATTGGGTGGATTCGAGTGGACTGAAGTAGAGTGCAGTGGAATAGAGAGGAATGGAATGGAATGGAATCGGATGTAAAGGAATGGAATGATGTGGAGTGGAGTGGTGAGGAGTGTAGTGCTGTGGAATGGAGCAGAAAGTAACGGGATGGTGTGGAGTGGAGTGCAGTGCAGTGGAGTGGAGAGGAGTGCAATGGCGTGGAATGGAATCGGATTTAAAGGAACGTACTGGAGTGGAGCGGAGTGGAAAGGAGTGGAATGGAATGGAATTGAATGTAATGGAAAGCAAAGGAATGGAATGGGATGCAATGGAATTTAATGCAATAGAATGCAGTTCAATAGAGAGTTGACATGTAATGTGAGCTGAGATTGTGCCTAAGCTCTCCAGGCTGTTTGACACAGTGATATCGTGTGGAAAGAATGGAATGGAATGCAGTGGTGTGAAATGGAATGGAATGTAGTGGACAGGAGTAGAATGGAGTGGAGTGAAGAGGAACAGAGTGGAATGGAATGGGATGCAGTGGAATGGAATGCAGTGGAGTGGAGTGAAATAGAAAGAAATGGAATGGGATGGAATGGAATGCAATGGAATGGAGAAGAGAAATGTGAGCTGAGATTGTGTGACTACACTCCAGCCTTAGTGACCGAGAGAGATTCTGTGGAAGGAAAGAACTGATTTCAAAGGAGTGGAATGGAAGGGAATGTAGTACAGTGGAGTAGAGTGGAATGGAGTGAAACAGAATAGAATGGAGTGGAAGGCAATGGAATGGAATGGAATGGAGTGGAGTGGAATAGAGAGGAGTGCACTGCAATGGAGTGGAGTGGAGTGGAAGGGAGTGGAATGCAATGGAATGTAGTGGAGTGCAGTGGAGTGGAATGGAATGGAGTGGACAGGAGTGGAAGGAGTAGAGTGGACTGGAATGGAATAGAATGGAACAGAATGCAGTGGAGTGGAGGGGAGTGGAGGTGAGTGGAGTGGCATGGAGTGGAATGGAATGGAATGGAGTGAAATGGAATCCAATGGATTGGAATGGAGTGGAGTGGAGTGGAGTGGAATGGAGAGGAGTCGAATGGAATGGAAGGGAATGCAACGGAACGCAGTGGTGTGGATTGGAATGCAGTGAAATGGAGTACTATGGAATCTAAAGGAGTGGAGTGGAGTCTAGTGGAGTGGAATGGAATGGAACGAAATGGAATGGAATGGCACGGAATGGAGTGGAGTAGAGTGGAGTGGGAAGGAAGGGAGATGAGTGGAATGGAGAGGAATGGAATGCAGTGGAGTGGATTGGATTGGAATGAACTGGAATGGAGAGGAATGGAATGAAGTGGAACGGAATGGACCGCAATGGAATTGAATGGAGTGAAGTGGAAAGTAGTGGAGTGGAGTGGAATGGAGTGGAAATGAATGGAATGGAGTGGAATGGAAGGGAATGGAGACAAGTGGATAGGAATTGACTGAAGCAGATTGGAGTGGAGTGGAGTGGAGTGGCATGGAATGGAATGAAGTGGATGGGAATGCAATGGAGTGGAATGAAATGGAATAAAATGGAATGGAGTGGAATGGAGAGGAATGGAGTGGAGTGGAGTGGAATGGAGGGGAGTAAGAGGAAGAGAATGGAATGGAATCGAAAGGAGGGAAGTGCAATTGTGTGGAGTGGAGTGGAGATGAAAGGAGTGGAGTGATGTGGAGTCGAGAGGAAAGGAATGGAATGGAATGGAATGGAGTTAAGTGGAGTGGAATGGAGTGGAAGGTAATGGAGTGGAATGAAAAGGAGTGGATTGGAATGGAGTGGAATGGAATGGAGTGGAACGGAGTGGAGTAGAATGGAGTGGGTTGCAGAGGAGTGGAATGGAGTGGAATGGAAGGGAACGGAAAGGAATGTAGTGGAAAGGAATGGAATGGAGTGGATTGAAATTGAATGGAAAGGATTGGAGTGCAGTGGACTGGAGGGGAGTGGAATAAAATGGAGTATAGTGCAGTGGAATGGAGTGGACTGGAGTGGAGATGAGTGGAGTGGACTGGAATGGAATGGAGTGGAGTGGAATGGTGTGGAGTGGGGTGGAAAGGAATGGAACAGAATGGAATGGAGAGGAATGGAGTGGCATGTAGTGGAGTGGAGTGAAGTGGAAAGGAATGGCATGGAATGGAGTAGAGTGGAATGGAGGGGTATGGAATGGAATGGAATGGAATTGAGTGGAATGGAGTGGAATGGAGTGGAGTGGAGAGGAATGGAATGGAGTGGAAAGGTCTGAAAGGAGTGGAATGGAGTGGAGTGGAATGCAATGGAGTAGATGGGAATGAAGTGGAAAGGAATAGAATGGAGAGAAGTAGAGTAGAATGGAGTGGATTGGAATGGAGGGGAGCAGAGTGGAGTTAACAGCGGTGGATTGGAATACAGTGGATGGGGTAGAGTGGAAGGGAGTGGAATTATATGGAATGGAATGGATTGGAGTGGAGTGGAAGGGAGTGGAGTGGAGTTGAAAGTAGAGGAATCGAAAGAAGTGGAAAGGAGTGGAGTAGAGTGGATTAGAGTGGATTGGAATGGAATGGAGTGGAGTGGAATGGTGTGGAAACGAATGGAAGGGAGGGGAGTGGAATGGAACGAAATGGAATGGAATGTAGTGGAATGGAGAGGAGTGGAGTGGACTGGAGTGGAATGTAATCGAATGGAGTGTACTGGAGTGGAATGTATTTGAGAGGCGGGTAATGGAGAGGAATTGAGTGGAGTGGAGTGGAGTGAAATACATCGGAATGGCACGGAATTGAATGGAATGGAGGGGAGTGGAATGCAGTGGAGTGGAGTCGATTGGAGTGGTGAGGAATAGAACGGAGTGGCATGGAATGGAGCACAGTGGAATGCAATGGAGTGGAGTGGATTGGAAAGGGGTGGAGTGGAGTGACGATGGGTGAAGTGGAATGTAATGGAGTGGAGTGCAGAGGAGTCTCATGGAATGGAATGGAATGGAACGCAATGGAAGCTGAGATTGTACCACTGCGCTCCAGGATGGGTGACACAGTGTGATACTCTCAAAAGAAAGGAATGGAATGGAATGCAGTGGAATGGAATGGAACGCAATGGGGTGCATTGGAGTGGAGTGGAGTGAAGTGAAGTGGATTGGAGTGGAATGGAGAGGAATGGAACGGAATGGAATGGAATGAAGTAGACTGGAGTGGGGTGGAGTTGAGTGCAATGGAATGGAGCGAAATGGAATCAGATGCAGAGAAATGGAGTAGAGAGGAGTGCAGTAGAGTGGAAAGGAGTGCAATGGAGTGGAATGGAATCGGAAGTAACGGAAAGTAGTGGAGTGGATGGAACGGAAAGGAAAGGAGTGGAGCGGAGTGGAATGGAACGGAGCGGGAGGTGGGTTGGGGCCACTGCACTCCAGGCTGGCTGGCTGACTGAGGTATTCTCGCAATAAAGGAATGGAATGGAATGCCGTAGAGTGGAATGGAACGGAGTGGAGTGGAGTGGAATGGAGTGAGTTGGAGCAGAGTGGAATGAAGAATGCAATGGGATGGAAGGGAATTGAATGAAATGCAGTGGAGTGCAGTGGAGTGCATTGCAGTGGAATGGAGCAGAATGGAATGGAAAGGAGTGGAATGGACAGGAGTGGAGTGCACTGGAGAGGAGAGGATAGGAATGTAGTGGAATGGAATTGGATGTAATGGAACGTAGAGGAGTGGAGTGGAATGGAGTGGGCCAGAGTGGAATGGAATGGAATGCAATGGAAAGGAATGGAGTGGAATAGAATGGAATGGAATGGAATGGAATGGAGTGGGATGACTTGTAGTGGGGTGGAGTGAAATGGAGTATAATGGAATGGAGTGGAGTGGAGTGGAATGTGATAGAATGGAGAGGAGGGGAATGGAGCAGAATGGAATGGAGTGCAGCGGAATGGAGTGGAGTGGAATGGAATCAAATGGAGTGGAATGGAACAGAGTGGAATGGAATGGAGTGCAATAGACTAGAATTGAGTGTAGTGTAGTGGAATTTAGTGGAATGGACTGGAATGGAGTGGAATGGAATGGAATTGAGGGGAATGGAATGGAATGGAAAGGAATGGAAAGCAATGGAAAGGAATAGAATTGAATGCAACGGAATTAAAAGAATGCAATGGAATGCAATGGAATAGAATGCAATGGAATGTATAGTTGACATGTAATATGAGCTGAGATTGTGACACTGCACTCCAGCCAGGGTGACATGGTGATATCCTGTCGTAAGAAGTGAATGGAATGCAATGGAGTGAAATGGAATGGAATGAAATGGAATGGAGCGGAGTGGAAGGGAATGGCGTGGAATGAAATAGGATGCAGTGGACTGTAATGGCATGGAGTGGAAAGAAGTAGAGTGGAATGGAGTGGAATGGAATGGACTGGCATAGAATGGAGTGGAATTGAATGCAATGGAGTGGATTGGAAAGGAATGCAAAGGAGTAGAGTGGAGTAGAGTATTGTGGAGTGGAGTGGAATGGAGCTGAATGTACTTCAATGGAGTACAATGGAATGGAACGGAGTGGAATGGAATGGAATGATATGAGGTGGATTGGAGTGGAATGTAGTGGAGTGGAATGGAATGGAATAGAATGGAATGGAGTAGAGTGTAATGGAATGCAGTGGCGATAAGTGGAGTGGAATGGAATGCATTGGAGTAGAGTGGAGTGGAATGGAATGGAATGGAGTGGAGTGGAGGGGAGTGGAGTGGAATAGAATTGAGTGAAGTGGAGTGCAGTTGAATGGAATATCGTGGTGTGGAGTGGACTGGAAGTGAATGGAGTGAATAGGAGTGGAATGGAGTGGAAGGTAACGGAGTGGAATGGAGTCGAATGGAGTGGAATGGAGTAGAGTGGATTAGAGTGGAATGGTGTCGAACGGACTGGAATGGAATGGAATGGAGTGGAATGGAATTGAATCAAATGGAATGGAGTGGAGTGGAATGGAGTGGAGTGGAGTGGAATGAAATGGAATGGAAGGGAGTGGAGAGAAACGCAGTTGATTGGAGTGGAGTGGAGTGGAAAGGAATGGAAAGGAGTGGGATGGAGACGTATGGATTGGAGTGGAATGGAGTGGAATGGAATGAAGTGGAAAGGAGTGGAACGGAGTGAAATTGAATTTAGTGGACTGGAGTGGAATGGAGTTAAATGGAATGGAATGGAATGGAGTGGAATGGAATGGAATGGAGTGGAGTGGAATGGAATAGAATGGCATGGAATGGAATAGAATGGGATGGAGTGGAGTGGAGAGGAGTGGAATGGATTGGAGTGAAGTGGAGTGGAATGGAATTGAGTGGAGCGGAGAGGAAAGGAATGGAATGGAGTGGAGTGGAATGGCATGGAATGGAGTGGAATGGAATGGATAGTAGTGGAGTGGAGTGGAGTGGATTGGAGTGTAGTGGAAGGGAATGGAGTGCAGTGTAATGGACTGGAATGGAGCAGAGCAGAATGGAGTGGACTGGACTGGAGTGGAATGGAATGGGATGGCATGGAATGGGAGCTGAGATTTTACCAATGTGCTCTAGGCAGGGTGACTGGGTGTCATACTCTCAAAAGAAAGGAATGGAATGGAACGCAGTGGAATGGAATGGAACAGAGTGGACATTAGTGGAGTGGAATGTGGAGGAATGGAATGAAATGGAACGTAATGGCATGAAATGGAGTGGTGTGGGGTGGAATGGATTATAGTGGAATGGGGTGGAAAGGAATGGGATGGAGTGGAATGAAGTGGAGTGCAGTGGAGTGGAACGGAGTTGAATGGCATAGAATTGAGTGGACAGTAGTGGAATGTTTTGGAATGCAATGGAATCCATTGTAATAGAATGGAATACAACGGAAAGTTGACATGGAGTGTGAGCTGAGATTGTGCCACTGCACTCCAGACTGGGTGACACGTTATATCCTGTGGATAGAAAGGAATGGAATGCAATAGAGTGAAATGGAATGGAGTGGAATGGAATTGAATGGAATGGAGTGGAGTGGAGTGGAGTCGAATGGAGACGAATGGAATGGGACGGAGTGGAATGGAACGGAGTGGAGTGGAGTATCGTGGAGTGAAATAGAATGGAATGCACTGGGTTGGAATGGAATGCCATGGACTGCTGAAAGGAAATGTGAGCTGTTATTGTTCCACTGCACTCCAGCCTTTGTGACGGAATGAAATCCTGTGGAAAAAAAGGAATGGAATGGAATGGAATGGAATGGAATGGAGTGGAGTGGAGTGGTGTGGAGAGGAGTGTAGTGGAGTGGAGTGAAATGGAGTGGAGTGTCGTGGAGGAGAGTGGAATGGAGTGGAATGGAATGGAGAGGAAAGGAACGGAGTGGAGTGGAATGGAACGGAGTGGAGTGGAATGGAATCCAATGGAATGAAATGGAATTGAATCGAATGGAATGAAGAAATATGTGCAGTGATTTGGCCACTGCGCTGGAGCCTGTGTGAGAGAGGGAGATCCTGTCGATAAAACAGTGTGGAATGGAAGGGATTGGAATGGAATGGAATGGAACGTATTGGAGTGGAGTGGAGTGGAATTGAGTGGAGTGGAGTGCACTGGAATGGAATGGAATGCAATGGAATGTAATGGAATGATGAAATGATATGTGAGCTGAGATTGTGCCACTGCACTCCACGCTGGGTGACAGAGTGAGATACTCTTGAAAGAAAGAAATGGAATGGAAAGAATTTTTAATTGGGTGGATTCGAGTGGACTGAAGTAGAGTGCAGTGGAATAGAGAGGAATGGAATGGAATGGAATCGGATGTAAAGGAATGGAATGATGTGGAGTGGAGTGGTGAGGAGTGTAGTGCTGTGGAATGGAGCAGAAAGTAACGGGATGGTGTGGAGTGGAGTGCAGTGCAGTGGAGTGGAGAGGAGTGCAATGGCGTGGAATGGAATCGGATGTAAAGGAACGTACTGGAGTGGAGCGGAGTGGAAAGGAGTGGAATGGAATGGAATTGAATGTAATGGAAAGCAAAGGAATGGAATGGGATGCAATGGAATTTAATGCAATAGAATGCAGTTCAATAGAGAGTTGACATGTAATGTGAGCTGAGATTGTGCCTAAGCTCTCCAGGCTGTTTGACACAGTGATATCGTGTGGAAAGAATGGAATGGAATGCAGTGGTGTGAAATGGAATGGAATGTAGTGGACAGGAGTAGAATGGAGTGGAGTGAAGAGGAACAGAGTGGAATGGAATGGGATGCAGTGGAATGGAATGCAGTGGAGTGGAGTGAAATAGAAAGAAATGGAATGGGATGGAATGGAATGCAATGGAATGGAGAAGAGAAATGTGAGCTGAGATTGTGTGACTACACTCCAGCCTTAGTGACCGAGAGAGAGTCTGTGGAAGGAAAGAACTGATTTCAAAGGAGTGGAATGGAAGGGAATGTAGTACAGTGGAGTAGAGTGGAATGGAGTGAAACAGAATAGAATGGAGTGGAAGGCAATGGAATGGAATGGAATGGAGTGGAGTGGAATAGAGAGGAGTGCACTGCAATGGAGTGGAGTGGAGTGGAAGGGAGTGGAATGCAATGGAATGTAGTGGAGTGCAGTGGAGTGGAATGGAATGGAGTGGACAGGAGTGGAAGGAGTAGAGTGGACTGGAATGGAATAGAATGGAACAGAATGCAGTGGAGTGGAGGGGAGTGGAGGTGAGTGGAGTGGCATGGAGTGGAATGGAATGGAATGGAGTGAAATGGAATCCAATGGATTGGAATGGAGTGGAGTGGAGTGGAGTGGAATGGAGAGGAGTCGAATGGAATGGAAGGGAATGCAACGGAACGCAGTGGTGTGGATTGGAATGCAGTGAAATGGAGTACTATGGAATCTAAAGGAGTGGAGTGGAGTCTAGTGGAGTGGAATGGAATGGAACAAAATGGAATGGAATGGCACGGAATGGAGTGGAGTAGAGTGGAGTGGGAAGGAAGGGAGATGAGTGGAATGGAGAGGAATGGAATGCAGTGGAGTGGATTGGATTGGAATGAACTGGAATGGAGAGGAATGGAATGAAGTGGAACGGAATGGACCGCAATGGAATTGAATGGAGTGAAGTGGAAAGTAGTGGAGTGGAGTGGAATGGAGTGGAAATGAATGGAATGGAGTGGAATGGAAGGGAATGGAGACAAGTGGATAGGAATTGACTGAAGCAGATTGGAGTGGAGTGGAGTGGAGTGGCATGGAATGGAATGAAGTGGATGGGAATGCAATGGAGTGGAATGAAATGGAATAAAATGGAATGGAGTGGAATGGAGAGGAATGGAGTGGAGTGGAGTGGAATGGAGGGGAGTAAGAGGAAGAGAATGGAATGGAATCGAAAGGAGGGAAGTGCAATTGTGTGGAGTGGAGTGGAGATGAAAGGAGTGGAGTGATGTGGAGTCGAGAGGAAAGGAATGGAATGGAATGGAATGGAGTTAAGTGGAGTGGAATGGAGTGGAAGGTAATGGAGTGGAATGAAAAGGAGTGGATTGGAATGGAGTGGAATGGAATGGAGTGGAACGGAGTGGAGTAGAATGGAGTGGGTTGCAGAGGAGTGGAATGGAGTGGAATGGAAGGGAACGGAAAGGAATGTAGTGGAAAGGAATGGAATGGAGTGGATTGAAATTGAATGGAAAGGATTGGAGTGCAGTGGACTGGAGGGGAGTGGAACAAAATGGAGTATAGTGCAGTGGAATGGAGTGGACTGGAGTGGAGATGAGTGGAGTGGACTGGAATGGAATGGAGGGGAGTGGAATGGTGTGGAGTGGGGTGGAAAGGAATGGAACAGAATGGAATGGAGAGGAATGGAGTGGCATGTAGTGGAGTGGAGTGAAGTGGAAAGGAATGGCATGGAATGGAGTAGAGTGGAATGGAGGGGTATGGAATGGAATGGAATGGAATTGAGTGGAATGGAGTGGAATGGAGTGGAGTGGAGAGGAATGGAATGGAGTGGAAAGGTCTGAAAGGAGTGGAATGGAGTGGAGTGGAATGCAATGGAGTAGATTGGAATGAAGTGGAAAGGAATAGAATGGAGAGAAGTAGAGTAGAATGGAGTGGATTGGAATGGAGGGGAGCAGAGTGGAGTTAACAGCAGTGGATTGGAATACAGTGGATGGGGTAGAGTGGAAGGGAGTGGAATTATATGGAATGGAATGGATTGGAGTGGAGTGGAAGGGAGTGGAGTGGAGTTGAAAGTAGAGGAATCGAAAGAAGTGGAAAGGAGTGGAGTAGAGTGGATTAGAGTGGATTGGAATGGAATGGAGTGGAGTGGAATGGTGTGGAAACGAATGGAAGGGAGGGGAGTGGAATGGAACGAAATGGAATGGAATGTAGTGGAATGGAGAGGAGTGGAGTGGACTGGAGTGGAATGTAATCGAATGGAGTGTACTGGAGTGGAATGTATTTGAGAGGCGGGTAATGGAGAGGAGTGGAATGTATTTGAGAGGCGGGTAGTGGAGTGGAGTGGAGTGAAATACATCGGAATGGCACGGAATTGAATGGAATGGAGGGGAGTGGAATGCAGTGGAGTGGAGTCGATTGGAGTGGTGAGGAATAGAACGGAGTGGCATGGAATGGAGCACAGTGGAATGCAATGGAGTGGAGTGGATTGGAAAGGGGTGGAGTGGAGTGACGATGGGTGAAGTGGAATGTAATGGAGTGGAGTGCAGAGGAGTCTCATGGAATGGAATGGAATGGAACGCAATGGAAGCTGAGATTGTATCACTGCGCTCCAGGATGGGTGACACAGTGTGATACTCTCAAAAGAAAGGAATGGAATGGAATGCAGTGGAATGGAATGGAATGCAATGGGGTGCATTGGAGTGGAGTGGAGTGAAGTGAAGTGGATTGGAGTGGAATGGAGAGGAATGGAACGGAATGGAATGGAATGAAGTAGACTGGAGTGGGGTGGAGTTGAGTGCAATGGAATGGAGCGAAATGGAATCAGATGCAGAGAAATGGAGTAGAGAGGAGTGCAGTAGAGTGGAAAGGAGTGCAATGGAGTGGAATGGAATCGGAAGTAACGGAAAGTAGTGGAGTGGATGGAACGGAAAGGAAAGGAGTGGAGCGGAGTGGAATGGAACGGAGCGGGAGGTGGGTTGGGGCCACTGCACTCCAGGCTGGCTGGCTGACTGAGGTATTCTCGCAATAAAGGAATGGAATGGAATGCCGTAGAGTGGAATGGAACGGAGTGGAGTGGAGTGGAATGGAGTGAGTTGGAGCAGAGTGGAATGAAGAATGCAATGGGATGGAAGGGAATTGAATGAAATGCAGTGGAGTGCAGTGGAGTGCATTGCAGTGGAATGGAGCAGAATGGAATGGAAAGGAGTGGAATGGACAGGAGTGGAGTGCACTGGAGAGGAGAGGACAGGAATGCAGTGGAATGGAATTGGATGTAATGGAACGTAGAGGAGTGGAGTGGAATGGAGTGGGCCAGAGTGGAATGGAATGGAATGCAATGGAAAGGAATGGAGTGGAATAGAATGGAATGGAATGGAATGGAATGGAGTGGGATGACTTGTAGTGGGGTGGAGTGAAATGGAGTATAATGGAATGGAGTGGAGTGGAGTGGAATGCGATAGAATGGAGAGGAGGGGAATGGAGCAGAATGGAATGGAGTGCAGCGGAATGGAGTGGAGTGGAATGGATTCAAATGGTGTGGAATGGAACAGAGTGGAATGGAATGGAGTGCAATAGACTAGAATTGAGTGTAGTGTAGTGGAATTTAGTGGAATGGACTGGAATGGAGTGGAATGGAATGGAATTGAGGGGAATGGAATGGAATGGAAAGGAATGGAAAGCAATGGAAAGGAATAGAATTGAATGCAACGGAATTAAAAGAATGCAATGGAATGCAATGGAATAGAATGCAATGGAATGTATAGTTGACATGTAATATGAGCTGAGATTGTGACACTGCACTCCAGCCAGGGTGACATGGTGATATCCTGTCGTAAGAAGTGAATGGAATGCAATGGAGTGAAATGGAATGGAATGAAATGGAATGGAGCGGAGTGGAAGGGAATGGAGTGGAATGAAATAGAATGCAGTGGACTGTAATGGCATGGAGTGGAAAGAAGTAGAGTGGAATGGAGTGGAATGGAATGGACTGGCATAGAATGGAGTGGAATTGAATGCAATGGAGTGGATTGGAAAGGAATGCAAAGGAGTAGAGTGGAGTAGAGTGGTGTGGAGTGGAGTGGAATGGAGCTGAATGTACTTCAATGGAGTACAATGGAATGGAACGGAGTGGAATGGAATGGAATGATATGAGGTGGATTGGAGTGGAATGTAGTGGAGTGGAATGGAATGGAATAGAATGGAATGGAGTAGAGTGTAATGGAATGCAGTGGCGATAAGTGGAGTGGAATGGAATGCATTGGAGTAGAGTGGAGTGGAATGGAATGGAATGGAGTGGAGTGGAGGGGAGTGGAGTGGAATGGAATTGAGTGAAGTGGAGCGCAGTTGAATGGAATATCGTGGTGTGGAGTGGAGTGGAAGTGAATGGAGTGAATAGGAGTGGAATGGAGTGGAAGGTAACGGAGTGGAATGGAGTCGAATGGAGTGGAATGGAGTAGAGTGGATTAGAGTGGAATGGTGTCGAACGGACAGGAATGGAATGGAATGGAGTGGAATGGAATTGAATCAAATGGAATGGAGTGGAGTGGAATGGAGTGGAGTGGAGTGGAATGAAATGAAATGGAAGGGAGTGGAGAGAAACGCAGTTGATTGGAGTGGAGTGGAGTGGAAAGGAATTGAAAGGAGTGGGATGGAGACGTATGGATTGGAGTGGAATGGAGTGGAATGGAATGAAGTGGAAAGGAGTGGAAAGGAGTGAAATTGAATTTAGTGGACTGGAGTGGAATGGAGTTAAATGGAATGGAATGGAATGGAGTGGAATGGAATGGAATGGAGTGGAGTGAAATGGAATAGAATGGCATGGAATGGAATAGAATGGGATGGAGTGGAGTGGAGAGGAGTGGAATGGATTGGAGTGAAGTGGAGTGGAATGGAAATGAGTGGAGTGGAGAGGAAAGGGATGGAATGGAGTGGAGTGGAATGGCATGGAATGGAGTGGAATGGAATGGATAGTAGTGGAGTGGAGTGGAGTGGATTGGAGTGTAGTGGAAGGGAATGGAGTGCAGTGTAATGGACTGGAATGGAGCAGAGCAGAATGGAGTGGACTGGACTGGAGTGGAATGGAATGGGATGGCATGGAATGGGAGCTGAGATTTTACCAATGTGCTCTAGGCAGGGTGACTGGGTGTCATACTCTCAAAAGAAAGGAATGGAATGGAACGCAGTGGAATGGAATGGAACAGAGTGGACATTAGTGGAGTGGAATGTGGAGGAATGGAATGAAATGGAACGTAATGGCATGAAATGGAGTGGTGTGGGGTGGAATGGATTATAGTGGAATGGGGTGGAAAGGAATGGGATGGAGTGGAATGAAGTGGAGTGCAGTGGAGTGGAACGGAGTTGAATGGCATAGAATTGAGTGGACAGTAGTGGAATGTTTTGGAATGCAATGGAATCCATTGTAATAGAATGGAATACAACGGAAAGTTGACATGGAGTGTGAGCTGAGATTGTGCCACTGCACTCCAGACTGGGTGACACGTTATATCCTGTGGATAGAAAGGAATGGAATGCAATAGAGTGAAATGGAATGGAGTGGAATGGAATTGAATGGAATGGAGTGGAGTGGAGTGGAGTCGAATGGAGACGAATGGAATGGGACGGAGTGGAATGGAACGGAGTGGAGTGGAGTATCGTGGAGTGAAATAGAATGGAATGCACTGGGTTGGAATGGAATGCAATGGACTGCTGAAAGGAAATGTGAGCTGTTATTGTTCCACTGCACTCCAGCCTTTGTGACGGAATGAAATCCTGTGGAAAAAAAGGAATGGAATGGAATGGAATGGAATGGAATGGAATGGAATGGAATGGAATGGAATGGAATGGAGTGGAGTGGAGTGTTGTGGAGAGGAGTGGAGTGGAGTGGAGTGAAATGGAGTGGAGTGTCGTGGAGGAGAGTGGAATGGAGTGGAATGGAATGGAGAGGAAAGGAACGGAGTGGAGTGGAATGGAACGGAGTGGAGTGGAATGGAATCCAATGGAATGAAATGGAATTGAATCGAATGGAATGAAGAAATATGTGCAGTGATTTGGCCACTGCGCTGGAGCCTGTGTGAGAGAGGGAGATCCTGTCGATAAAACAGTGTGGAATGGAAGGGATTGGAATGGAATGGAATGGAACGTACTGGAGTGGAGTGGAGTGGAATTGAGTGGAGTGGAGTGCACTGGAATGGAATGGAATGCAATGGAATGTAATGGAATGATGAAATGATATGTGAGCTGAGATTGTGCCACTGCACTCCACGCTGGGTGACAGAGTGAGATACTCTTGAAAGAAAGAAATGGAATGGAAAGAATTTTTAATTGGGTGGATTCGAGTGGACTGAAGTAGAGTGCAGTGGAATAGAGAGGAATGGAATGGAATGGAATCGGATGTAAAGGAATGGAATGATGTGGAGTGGAGTGGTGAGGAGTGTAGTGCTGTGGAATGGAGCAGAAAGTAACGGGATGGTGTGGAGTGGAGTGCAGTGCAGTGGAGTGGAGAGGAGTGCAATGGCGTGGAATGGAATCGGATTTAAAGGAACGTACTGGAGTGGAGCGGAGTGGAAAGGAGTGGAATGGAATGGAATTGAATGTAATGGAAAGCAAAGGAATGGAATGGGATGCAATGGAATTTAATGCAATAGAATGCAGTTCAATAGAGAGTTGACATGTAATGTGAGCTGAGATTGTGCCTAAGCTCTCCAGGCTGTTTGACACAGTGATATCGTGTCGAAAGAATGGAATGGAATGCAGTGGTGTGAAATGGAATGGAATGTAGTGGACAGGAGTAGAATGGAGTGGAGTGAAGAGGAACAGAGTGGAATGGAATGGGATGCAGTGGAATGGAATGCAGTGGAGTGGAGTGAAATAGAAAGAAATGGAATGGGATGGAATGGAATGCAATGGAATGGAGAAGAGAAATGTGAGCTGAGATTGTGTGACTACACTCCAGCCTTAGTGACCGAGAGAGATTCTGTGGAAGGAAAGAACTGATTTCAAAGGAGTGGAATGGAAGGGAATGTAGTACAGTGGAGTAGAGTGGAATGGAGTGAAACAGAATAGAATGGAGTGGAAGGCAATGGAATGGAATGGAATGGAGTGGAGTGGAATAGAGAGGAGTGCACTGCAATGGAGTGGAGTGGAGTGGAAGGGAGTGGAATGCAATGGAATGTAGTGGAGTGCAGTGGAGTGGAATGGAATGGAGTGGACAGGAGTGGAAGGAGTAGAGTGGACTGGAATGGAATAGAATGGAACAGAATGCAGTGGAGTGGAGGGGAGTGGAGGTGAGTGGAGTGGCATGGAGTGGAATGGAATGGAATGGAGTGAAATGGAATCCAATGGATTGGAATGGAGTGGAGTGGAGTGGAGTGGAATGGAGAGGAGTCGAATGGAATGGAAGGGAATGCAACGGAACGCAGTGGTGTGGATTGGAATGCAGTGAAATGGAGTACTATGGAATCTAAAGGAGTGGAGTGGAGTCTAGTGGAGTGGAATGGAATGGAACGAAATGGAATGGAATGGCACGGAATGGAGTGGAGTAGAGTGGAGTGGGAAGGAAGGGAGATGAGTGGAATGGAGAGGAATGGAATGCAGTGGAGTGGATTGGATTGGAATGAACTGGAATGGAGAGGAATGGAATGAAGTGGAACGGAATGGACCGCAATGGAATTGAATGGAGTGAAGTGGAAAGTAGTGGAGTGGAGTGGAATGGAGTGGAAATGAATGGAATGGAGTGGAATGGAAGGGAATGGAGACAAGTGGATAGGAATTGACTGAAGCAGATTGGAGTGGAGTGGAGTGGAGTGGCATGGAATGGAATGAAGTGGATGGGAATGCAATGGAGTGGAATGAAATGGAATAAAATGGAATGGAGTGGAATGGAGAGGAATGGAGTGGAGTGGAGTGGAATGGAGGGGAGTAAGAGGAAGAGAATGGAATGGAATCGAAAGGAGGGAAGTGCAATTGTGTGGAGTGGAGTGGAGATGAAAGGAGTGGAGTGATGTGGAGTCGAGAGGAAAGGAATGGAATGGAATGGAATGGAGTTAAGTGGAGTGGAATGGAGTGGAAGGTAATGGAGTGGAATGAAAAGGAGTGGATTGGAATGGAGTGGAATGGAATGGAGTGGAACGGAGTGGAGTAGAATGGAGTGGGTTGCAGAGGAGTGGAATGGAGTGGAATGGAAGGGAACGGAAAGGAATGTAGTGGAAAGGAATGGAATGGAGTGGATTGAAATTGAATGGAAAGGATTGGAGTGCAGTGGACTGGAGGGGAGTGGAATAAAATGGAGTATAGTGCAGTGGAATGGAGTGGACTGGAGTGGAGATGAGTGGAGTGGACTGGAATGGAATGGAGTGGAGTGGAATGGTGTGGAGTGGGGTGGAAAGGAATGGAACAGAATGGAATGGAGAGGAATGGAGTGGCATGTAGTGGAGTGGAGTGAAGTGGAAAGGAATGGCATGGAATGGAGTAGAGTGGAATGGAGGGGTATGGAATGGAATGGAATGGAATTGAGTGGAATGGAGTGGAATGGAGTGGAGTGGAGAGGAATGGAATGGAGTGGAAAGGTCTGAAAGGAGTGGAATGGAGTGGAGTGGAATGCAATGGAGTAGATGGGAATGAAGTGGAAAGGAATAGAATGGAGAGAAGTAGAGTAGAATGGAGTGGATTGGAATGGAGGGGAGCAGAGTGGAGTTAACAGCAGTGGATTGGAATACAGTGGATGGGGTAGAGTGGAAGGGAGTGGAATTATATGGAATGGAATGGATTGGAGTGGAGTGGAAGGGAGTGGAGTGGAGTTGAAAGTAGAGGAATCGAAAGAAGTGGAAAGGAGTGGAGTAGAGTGGATTAGAGTGGATTGGAATGGAATGGAGTGGAGTGGAATGGTGTGGAAACGAATGGAAGGGAGGGGAGTGGAATGGAACGAAATGGAATGGAATGTAGTGGAATGGAGAGGAGTGGAGTGGACTGGAGTGGAATGTAATCGAATGGAGTGTACTGGAGTGGAATGTATTTGAGAGGCGGGTAATGGAGAGGAATTGAGTGGAGTGGAGTGGAGTGAAATACATCGGAATGGCACGGAATTGAATGGAATGGAGGGGAGTGGAATGCAGTGGAGTGGAGTCGATTGGAGTGGTGAGGAATAGAACGGAGTGGCATGGAATGGAGCACAGTGGAATGCAATGGAGTGGAGTGGATTGGAAAGGGGTGGAGTGGAGTGACGATGGGTGAAGTGGAATGTAATGGAGTGGAGTGCAGAGGAGTCTCATGGAATGGAATGGAATGGAACGCAATGGAAGCTGAGATTGTACCACTGCGCTCCAGGATGGGTGACACAGTGTGATACTCTCAAAAGAAAGGAATGGAATGGAATGCAGTGGAATGGAATGGAATGCAATGGGGTGCATTGGAGTGGAGTGGAGTGAAGTGAAGTGGATTGGAGTGGAATGGAGAGGAATGGAACGGAATGGAATGGAATGAAGTAGACTGGAGTGGGGTGGAGTTGAGTGCAATGGAATGGAGCGAAATGGAATCAGATGCAGAGAAATGGAGTAGAGAGGAGTGCAGTAGAGTGGAAAGGAGTGCAATGGAGTGGAATGGAATCGGAAGTAACGGAAAGTAGTGGAGTGGATGGAACGGAAAGGAAAGGAGTGGAGCGGAGTGGAATGGAACGGAGCGGGAGGTGGGTTGGGGCCACTGCACTCCAGGCTGGCTGGCTGACTGAGGTATTCTCGCAATAAAGGAATGGAATGGAATGCCGTAGAGTGGAATGGAAAGGAGTGGAGTGGAGTGGAATGGAGTGAGTTGGAGCAGAGTGGAATGAAGAATGCAATGGGATGGAAGGGAATTGAATGAAATGCAGTGGAGTGCAGTGGAGTGCATTGCAGTGGAATGGAGCAGAATGGAATGGAAAGGAGTGGAATGGACAGGAGTGGAGTGCACTGGAGAGGAGAGGATAGGAATGCAGTGGAATGGAATTGGATGTAATGGAACGTAGAGGAGTGGAGTGGAATGGAGTGGGCCAGAGTGGAATGGAATGGAATGCAATGGAAAGGAATGGAGTGGAATAGAATGGAATGGAATGGAATGGAATGGAGTGGGATGACTTGTAGTGGGGTGGAGTGAAATGGAGTATAATGGAATGGAGTGGAGTGGAGTGGAATGTGATAGAATGGAGAGGAGGGGAATGGAGCAGAATGGAATGGAGTGCAGCGGAATGGAGTGGAGTGGAATGGAATCAAATGGAGTGGAATGGAACAGAGTGGAATGGAATGGAGTGCAATAGACTAGAATTGAGTGTAGTGTACTGGAATTTAGTGGAATGGACTGGAATGGAGTGGAATGGAATGGAATTGAGGGGAATGGAATGGAATGGAAAGGAATGGAAAGCAATGGAAAGGAATAGAATTGAATGCAACGGAATTAAAAGAATGCAATGGAATGCAATGGAATAGAATGCAATGGAATGTATAGTTGACATGTAATATGAGCTGAGATTGTGACACTGCACTCCAGCCAGAGTGACATGGTGATATCCTGTCGTAAGAAGTGAATGGAATGCAATGGAGTGAAATGGAATGGAATGAAATGGAATGGAGCGGAGTGGAAGGGAATGGCGTGGAATGAAATAGAATGCAGTGGACTGTAATGGCATGGAGTGGAAAGAAGTAGAGTGGAATGGAGTGGAATGGAATGGACTGGCATAGAATGGAGTGGAATTGAATGCAATGGAGTGGATTGGAAAGGAATGCAAAGGAGTAGAGTGGAGTAGAGTGGTGTGGAGTGGAGTGGAATGGAGCTGAATGTACTTCAATGGAGTACAATGGAATGGAACGGAGTGGAATGGAATGGAATGATATGAGGTGGATTGGAGTGGAATGTAGTGGAGTGGAATGGAATGGAATAGAATGGAATGGAGTAGAGTGTAATGGAATGCAGTGGCGATAAGTGGAGTGGAATGGAATGCATTGGAGTAGAGTGGAGTGGAATGGAATGGAATGGAGTGGAGTGGAGGGGAGTGGAGTGGAATGGAATTGAGTGAAGTGGAGTGCAGTTGAATGGAATATCGTGGTGTGGAGTGGAGTGGAAGTGAATGGAGTGAATAGGAGTGGAATGGAGTGGAAGGTAACGGAGTGGAATGGAGTCGAATGGAGTGGAATGGAGTAGAGTGGATTAGAGTGGAATGGTGTCGAACGGACTGGAATGGAATGGAATGGAGTGGAATGGAATTGAATCAAATGGAATGGAGTGGAGTGGAATGGAGTGGAGTGGAGTGGAATGAAATGGAATGGAAGGGAGTGGAGAGAAACGCAGTTGATTGGAGTGGAGTGGAGTGGAAAGGAATGGAAAGGAGTGGGATGGAGACGTATGGATTGGAGTGGAATGGAGTGGAATGGAATGAAGTGGAAAGGAGTGGAACGGAGTGAAATTGAATTTAGTGGACTGGAGTGGAATGGAGTTAAATGGAATGGAATGGAATGGAGTGGAATGGAATGGAATGGAGTGGAGTGGAATGGAATAGAATGGCATGGAATGGAATAGAATGGGATGGAGTGGAGTGGAGAGGAGTGGAATGGATTGGAGTGAAGTGGAGTGGAATGGAATTGAGTGGAGCGGAGAGGAAAGGAATGGAATGGAGTGGAGTGGAATGGCATGGAATGGAGTGGAATGGAATGGATAGTAGTGGAGTGGAGTGGAGTGGATTGGAGTGTAGTGGAAGGGAATGGAGTGCAGTGTAATGGACTGGAATGGAGCAGAGCAGAATGGAGTGGACTGGACTGGAGTGGAATGGAATGGGATGGCATGGAATGGGAGCTGAGATTTTACCAATGTGCTCTAGGCAGGGTGACTGGGTGTCATACTCTCAAAAGAAAGGAATGGAATGGAACGCAGTGGAATGGAATGGAACAGAGTGGACATTAGTGGAGTGGAATGTGGAGGAATGGAATGAAATGGAACGTAATGGCATGAAATGGAGTGGTGTGGGGTGGAATGGATTATAGTGGAATGGGGTGGAAAGGAATGGGATGGAGTGGAATGAAGTGGAGTGCAGTGGAGTGGAACGGAGTTGAATGGCATAGAATTGAGTGGACAGTAGTGGAATGTTTTGGAATGCAATGGAATCCATTGTAATAGAATGGAATACAACGGAAAGTTGACATGGAGTGTGAGCTGAGATTGTGCCACTGCACTCCAGACTGGGTGACACGTTATATCCTGTGGATAGAAAGGAATGGAATGCAATAGAGTGAAATGGAATGGAGTGGAATGGAATTGAATGGAATGGAGTGGAGTGGAGTGGAGTCGAATGGAGACGAATGGAATGGGACGGAGTGGAATGGAACGGAGTGGAGTGGAGTATCGTGGAGTGAAATAGAATGGAATGCACTGGGTTGGAATGGAATGCAATGGACTGCTGAAAGGAAATGTGAGCTGTTATTGTTCCACTGCACTCCAGCCTTTGTGACGGAATGAAATCCTGTGGAAAAAAAGGAATGGAATGGAATGGAATGGAATGGAATGGAATGGAATGGAATGGAATGGAGTGGAGTGGAGTGGTGTGGAGAGGAGTGTAGTGGAGTGGAGTGAAATGGAGTGGAGTGTCGTGGAGGAGAGTGGAATGGAGTGGAATGGAATGGAGAGGAAAGGAACGGAGTGGAGTGGAATGGAACGGAGTGGAGTGGAATGGAATCCAATGGAATGAAATGGAATTGAATCGAATGGAATGAAGAAATATGTGCAGTGATTTGGCCACTGCGCTGGAGCCTGTGTGAGAGAGGGAGATCCTGTCGATAAAACAGTGTGGAATGGAAGGGATTGGAATGGAATGGAATGGAACGTATTGGAGTGGAGTGGAGTGGAATTGAGTGGAGTGGAGTGCACTGGAATGGAATGGAATGCAATGGAATGTAATGGAATGATGAAATGATATGTGAGCTGAGATTGTGCCACTGCACTCCACGCTGGGTGACAGAGTGAGATACTCTTGAAAGAAAGAAATGGAATGGAAAGAATTTTTAATTGGGTGGATTCGAGTGGACTGAAGTAGAGTGCAGTGGAATAGAGAGGAATGGAATGGAATGGAATCGGATGTAAAGGAATGGAATGATGTGGAGTGGAGTGGTGAGGAGTGTAGTGCTGTGGAATGGAGCAGAAAGTAACGGGATGGTGTGGAGTGGAGTGCAGTGCAGTGGAGTGGAGAGGAGTGCAATGGCGTGGAATGGAATCGGATGTAAAGGAACGTACTGGAGTGGAGCGGAGTGGAAAGGAGTGGAATGGAATGGAATTGAATGTAATGGAAAGCAAAGGAATGGAATGGGATGCAATGGAATTTAATGCAATAGAATGCAGTTCAATAGAGAGTTGACATGTAATGTGAGCTGAGATTGTGCCTAAGCTCTCCAGGCTGTTTGACACAGTGATATCGTGTGGAAAGAATGGAATGGAATGCAGTGGTGTGAAATGGAATGGAATGTAGTGGACAGGAGTAGAATGGAGTGGAGTGAAGAGGAACAGAGTGGAATGGAATGGGATGCAGTGGAATGGAATGCAGTGGAGTGGAGTGAAATAGAAAGAAATGGAATGGGATGGAATGGAATGCAATGGAATGGAGAAGAGAAATGTGAGCTGAGATTGTGTGACTACACTCCAGCCTTAGTGACCGAGAGAGAGTCTGTGGAAGGAAAGAACTGATTTCAAAGGAGTGGAATGGAAGGGAATGTAGTACAGTGGAGTAGAGTGGAATGGAGTGAAACAGAATAGAATGGAGTGGAAGGCAATGGAATGGAATGGAATGGAGTGGAGTGGAATAGAGAGGAGTGCACTGCAATGGAGTGGAGTGGAGTGGAAGGGAGTGGAATGCAATGGAATGTAGTGGAGTGCAGTGGAGTGGAATGGAATGGAGTGGACAGGAGTGGAAGGAGTAGAGTGGACTGGAATGGAATAGAATGGAACAGAATGCAGTGGAGTGGAGGGGAGTGGAGGTGAGTGGAGTGGCATGGAGTGGAATGGAATGGAATGGAGTGAAATGGAATCCAATGGATTGGAATGGAGTGGAGTGGAGTGGAGTGGAATGGAGAGGAGTCGAATGGAATGGAAGGGAATGCAACGGAACGCAGTGGTGTGGATTGGAATGCAGTGAAATGGAGTACTATGGAATCTAAAGGAGTGGAGTGGAGTCTAGTGGAGTGGAATGGAATGGAACAAAATGGAATGGAATGGCACGGAATGGAGTGGAGTAGAGTGGAGTGGGAAGGAAGGGAGATGAGTGGAATGGAGAGGAATGGAATGCAGTGGAGTGGATTGGATTGGAATGAACTGGAATGGAGAGGAATGGAATGAAGTGGAACGGAATGGACCGCAATGGAATTGAATGGAGTGAAGTGGAAAGTAGTGGAGTGGAGTGGAATGGAGTGGAAATGAATGGAATGGAGTGGAATGGAAGGGAATGGAGACAAGTGGATAGGAATTGACTGAAGCAGATTGGAGTGGAGTGGAGTGGAGTGGCATGGAATGGAATGAAGTGGATGGGAATGCAATGGAGTGGAATGAAATGGAATAAAATGGAATGGAGTGGAATGGAGAGGAATGGAGTGGAAGTGGAGTGGAATGGAGGGGAGTAAGAGGAAGAGAATGGAATGGAATCGAAAGGAGGGAAGTGCAATTGTGTGGAGTGGAGTGGAGATGAAAGGAGTGGAGTGATGTGGAGTCGAGAGGAAAGGAATGGAATGGAATGGAATGGAGTTAAGTGGAGTGGAATGGAGTGGAAGGTAATGGAGTGGAATGAAAAGGAGTGGATTGGAATGGAGTGGAATGGAATGGAGTGGAACGGAGTGGAGTAGAATGGAGTGGGTTGCAGAGGAGTGGAATGGAGTGGAATGGAAGGGAACGGAAAGGAATGTAGTGGAAAGGAATGGAATGGAGTGGATTGAAATTGAATGGAAAGGATTGGAGTGCAGTGGACTGGAGGGGAGTGGAATAAAATGGAGTATAGTGCAGTGGAATGGAGTGGACTGGAGTGGAGATGAGTGGAGTGGACTGGAATGGAATGGAGTGGAGTGGAATGGTGTGGAGTGGGGTGGAAAGGAATGGAACAGAATGGAATGGAGAGGAATGGAGTGGCATGTAGTGGAGTGGAGTGAAGTGGAAAGGAATGGCATGGAATGGAGTAGAGTGGAATGGAGGGGTATGGAATGGAATGGAATGGAATTGAGTGGAATGGAGTTGAATGGAGTGGAGTGGAGAGGAATGGAATGGAGTGGAAAGGTCTGAAAGGAGTGGAATGGAGTGGAGTGGAATGCAATGGAGTAGATTGGAATGAAGTGGAAAGGAATAGAATGGAGAGAAGTAGAGTAGAATGGAGTGGATTGGAATGGAGGGGAGCAGACTGGAGTTAACAGCGGTGGATTGGAATACAGTGGATGGGGTAGAGTGGAAGGGAGTGGAATTATATGGAATGGAATGGATTGGATTGGAGCGGAAGGGAGTGGAGTGGAGTTGAAAGTAGAGGAATCGAAAGAAGTGGAAAGGAGTGGAGTAGAGTGGATTAGAGTGGATTGGAATGGAATGGAGTGGAGTGGAATGGTGTGGAAACGAATGAAAGGGAGGGGAGTGGAATGGAACGAAATGGAATGGAATGTAGTGGAATGGAGAGGAGTGGAGTGGACTGGAGTGGAATGTAATCGAATGGAGTGTACTGGAGTGGAATGTATTTGAGAGGCGGGTAATGGAGAGGAATTGAGTGGAGTGGAGTGGAGTGAAATACATCGGAATGGCACGGAATTGAATGGAATGGAGGGGAGTGGAATGCAGTGGAGTGGAGTCGATTGGAGTGGTGAGGAATAGAACGGAGTGGCATGGAATGGAGCACAGTGGAATGCAATGGAGTGGAGTGGATTGGAAAGGGGTGGAGTGGAGTGACGATGGGTGAAGTGGAATGTAATGGAGTGGAGTGCAGAGGAGTCTCATGGAATGGAATGGAATGGAACGCAATGGAAGCTGAGATTGTACCACTGTGCTCCAGGATGGGTGACACAGTGTGATACTCTCAAAAGAAAGGAATGGAATGGAATGCAGTGGAATGGAATGGAATGCAATGGGGTGCATTGGAGTGGAGTGGAGTGAAGTGAAGTGGATTGGAGTGGAATGGAGAGGAATGGAACGGAATGGAATGGAATGAAGTAGACTGGAGTGGGGTGGAATTGAGTGCAATGGAATGGAGCGAAATGGAATCAGATGCAGAGAAATGGAGTAGAGAGGAGTGCAGTAGAGTGGAAAGGAGTGCAATGGAGTGGAATGGAATCGGAAGTAACGGAAAGTAGTGGAGTGGATGGAACGGAAAGGAAAGGAGTGGAGCGGAGTGGAATGGAACGGAGCGGGAGGTGGGTTGGGGCCACTGCACTCCAGGCTGGCTGGCTGACTGAGGTATTCTCGCAATAAAGGAATGGAATGGAATGCCGTAGAGTGGAATGGAACGGAGTGGAGTGGAGTGGAATGGAGTGAGTTGGAGCAGAGTGGAATGAAGAATGCAATGGGATGGAAGGGAATTGAATGAAATGCAGTGGAGTGCAGTGGAGTGCATTGCAGTGGAATGGAGCAGAATGGAATGGAAAGGAGTGGAATGGACAGGAGTGGAGTGCACTGGAGAGGAGAGGATAGGAATGCAGTGGAATGGAATTGGATGTAATGGAACGTAGAGGAGTGGAGTGGAATGGAGTGGGCCAGAGTGGAATGGAATGGAATGCAATGGAAAGGAATGGAGTGGAATAGAATGGAATGGAATGGAATGGAATGGAGTGGGATGACTTGTAGTGGGGTGGAGTGAAATGGAGTATAATGGAATGGAGTGGAGTGGAGTGGAATGCGATAGAATGGAGAGGAGTGGAATGGAGCAGAATGGAATGGAGCTCAGCGGAATGGAGTGGAGTGGAATGGAATCAAATGGACTGGAATGGAACAGAGTGGAATGGAATGGAGTGCAATAGACTAGAATTGAGTGTAGTGTAGTGGAATTTAGTGGAATGGACTGGAATGGAGTGGAATGGAATGGAATTGAGGGGAATGGAATGGAATGGAAAGGAATGGAAAGCAATGGAAAGGAATAGAATTGAATGCAACGGAATTAAAAGAATGCAATGGAATGCAATGGAATAGAATGCAATGGAATGTATAGTTGACATGTAATATGAGCTGAGATTGTGACACTGCACTCCAGCCAGGGTGACATGGTGATATCCTGTCGTAAGAAGTGAATGGAATGCAATGGAGTGAAATGGAATGGAATGAAATGGAATGGAGCGGAGTGGAAGGGAATGGAGTGGAATGAAATAGAATGCAGTGGACTGTAATGGCATGGAGTGGAAAGAAGTAGAGTGGAATGGAGTGGAATGGAATGGACTGGCATAGAATGGAGTGGAATTGAATGCAATGGAGTGGATTGGAAAGGAATGCAAAGGAGTAGAGTGGAGTAGAGTGGTGTGGAGTGGAGTGGAATGGAGCTGAATGTACTTCAATGGAGTACAATGGAATGGAACGGAGTGGAATGGAATGGAATGATATGAGGTGGATTGGAGTGGAATGTAGTGGAGTGGAATGGAATGGAATAGAATGGAATGGAGTAGAGTGTAATGGAATGCAGTGGCGATAAGTGGAGTGGAATGGAATGCATTGGAGTAGAGTGGAGTGGAATGGAATGGAATGGAGTGGAGTGGAGGGGAGTGGAGTGGAATGGAATTGAGTGAAGTGTAGTGCAGTTGAATGGAATATCGTGGTGTGGAGTGGAGTGGAAGTGAATGGAGTGAATGGGAGTGGAATGGAGTGGAAGGTAACGGAGTGGAATGGAGTCGAATGGAGTGGAATGGAGTAGAGTGGATTAGAGTGGAATGGTGTCGAACGGACTGGAATGGAATGGAATGGAGTGGAATGGAATTGAATCAAATGGAATGGAGTGGAGTGGAATGGAGTGGAGTGGAGTGGAATGAAATGAAATGGAAGGGAGTGGAGAGAAACGCAGTTGATTGGAGTGGAGTGGAGTGGAAAGGAATGGAAAGGAGTGGGATGGAGACGTATGGATTGGAGTGGAATGGAGTGGAATGGAATGAAGTGGAAAGGAGTGGAACGGAGTGAAATTGAATTTAGTGGACTGGAGTGGAATGGAGTTAAATGGAATGGAATGGAATGGAGTGGAATGGAATGGAATGGAGTGGAGTGGAATGGAATAGAATGGCATGGAATGGAATAGAATGGGATGGAGTGGAGTGGAGAGGAGTGGAATGGATTGGAGTGAAGTGGAGTGGAATGGAATTGAGTGGAGCGGACAGGAAAGGAATGGAATGGAGTGGAGTGGAATGGCATGGAATGGAGTGGAATGGAATGGATAGTAGTGGAGTGGAGTGGAGTGGATTGGAGTGTAGTGGAAGGGAATGGAGTGCAGTGTAATGGACTGGAATGGAGCAGAGCAGAATGGAGTGGACTGGACTGGAGTGGAATGGAATGGGATGGCATGGAATGGGAGCTGAGATTTTACCAATGTGCTCTAGGCAGGGTGACTGGGTGTCATACTCTCAAAAGAAAGGAATGGAATGGAACGCAGTGGAATGGAATGGAACAGAGTGGACATTAGTGGAGTGGAATGTGGAGGAATGGAATGAAATGGAACGTAATGGCATGAAATGGAGTGGTGTGGGGTGGAATGGATTATAGTGGAATGGGGTGGAAAGGAATGGGATGGAGTGGAATGAAGTGGAGTGCAGTGGAGTGGAACGGAGTTGAATGGCATAGAATTGAGTGGACAGTAGTGGAATGTTTTGGAATGCAATGGAATCCATTGTAATAGAATGGAATACAACGGAAAGTTGACATGGAGTGTGAGCTGAGATTGTGCCACTGCACTCCAGACTGGGTGACACGTTATATCCTGTGGATAGAAAGGAATGGAATGCAATAGAGTGAAATGGAATGGAGTGGAATGGAATTGAATGGAATGGAGTGGAGTGGAGTGGAGTCGAATGGAGACGAATGGAATGGGACGGAGTGGAATGGAACGGAGTGGAGTGGAGTATCGTGGAGTGAAATAGAATGGAATGCACTGGGTTGGAATGGAATGCAATGGACTGCTGAAAGGAAATGTGAGCTGTTATTGTTCCACTGCACTCCAGCCTTTGTGACGGAATGAAATCCTGTGGAAAAAAAGGAATGGAATGGAATGGAATGGAATGGAATGGAATGGAATGGAATGGAATGGAGTGGAGTGGAGTGGTGTGGAGAGGAGTGGAGTGGAGTGGTGTGGAGAGGAGTGTAGTGGAGTGGAGTGAAATGGAGTGGAGTGTCGTGGAGGAGAGTGGAATGGAGTGGAATGGAATGGAGAGGAAAGGAACGGAGTGGAGTGGAATGGAACGGAGTGGAGTGGAATGGAATCCAATGGAATGAAATGGAATTGAATCGAATGGAATGAAGAAATATGTGCAGTGATTTGGCCACTGCGCTGGAGCCTGTGTGAGAGAGGGAGATCCTGTCGATAAAACAGTGTGGAATGGAAGGGATTGGAATGGAATGGAATGGAACGTACTGGAGTGGAGTGGAGTGGAATTGAGTGGAGTGGAGTGCACTGGAATGGAATGGAATGCAATGGAATGTAATGGAATGATGAAATGATATGTGAGCTGAGATTGTGCCACTGCACTCCACGCTGGGTGACAGAGTGAGATACTCTTGAAAGAAAGAAATGGAATGGAAAGAATTTTTAATTGGGTGGATTCGAGTGGACTGAAGTAGAGTGCAGTGGAATAGAGAGGAATGGAATGGAATGGAATCGGATGTAAAGGAATGGAATGATGTGGAGTGGAGTGGTGAGGAGTGTAGTGCTGTGGAATGGAGCAGAAAGTAACGGGATGGTGTGGAGTGGAGTGCAGTGCAGTGGAGTGGAGAGGAGTGCAATGGCGTGGAATGGAATCGGATTTAAAGGAACGTACTGGAGTGGAGCGGAGTGGAAAGGAGTGGAATGGAATGGAATTGAATGTAATGGAAAGCAAAGGAATGGAATGGGATGCAATGGAATTTAATGCAATAGAATGCAGTTCAATAGAGAGTTGACATGTAATGTGAGCTGAGATTGTGCCTAAGCTCTCCAGGCTGTTTGACACAGTGATATCGTGTGGAAAGAATGGAATGGAATGCAGTGGTGTGAAATGGAATGGAATGTAGTGGACAGGAGTAGAATGGAGTGGAGTGAAGAGGAACAGAGTGGAATGGAATGGGATGCAGTGGAATGGAATGCAGTGGAGTGGAGTGAAATAGAAAGAAATGGAATGGGATGGAATGGAATGCAATGGAATGGAGAAGAGAAATGTGAGCTGAGATTGTGTGACTACACTCCAGCCTTAGTGACCGAGAGAGATTCTGTGGAAGGAAAGAACTGATTTCAAAGGAGTGGAATGGAAGGGAATGTAGTACAGTGGAGTAGAGTGGAATGGAGTGAAACAGAATAGAATGGAGTGGAAGGCAATGGAATGGAATGGAATGGAGTGGAGTGGAATAGAGAGGAGTGCACTGCAATGGAGTGGAGTGGAGTGGAAGGGAGTGGAATGCAATGGAATGTAGTGGAGTGCAGTGGAGTGGAATGGAATGGAGTGGACAGGAGTGGAAGGAGTAGAGTGGACTGGAATGGAATAGAATGGAACAGAATGCAGTGGAGTGGAGGGGAGTGGAGGTGAGTGGAGTGGCATGGAGTGGAATGGAATGGAATGGAGTGAAATGGAATCCAATGGATTGGAATGGAGTGGAGTGGAGTGGAGTGGAATGGAGAGGAGTCGAATGGAATGGAAGGGAATGCAACGGAACGCAGTGGTGTGGATTGGAATGCAGTGAAATGGAGTACTATGGAATCTAAAGGAGTGGAGTGGAGTCTAGTGGAGTGGAATGGAATGGAACGAAATGGAATGGAATGGCACGGAATGGAGTGGAGTAGAGTGGAGTGGGAAGGAAGGGAGATGAGTGGAATGGAGAGGAATGGAATGCAGTGGAGTGGATTGGATTGGAATGAACTGGAATGGAGAGGAATGGAATGAAGTGGAACGGAATGGACTGCAATGGAATTGAATGGAGTGAAGTGGAAAGTAGTGGAGTGGAGTGGAATGGAGTGGAAATGAATGGAATGGAGTGGAATGGAAGGGAATGGAGACAAGTGGATAGGAATTGACTGAAGCAGATTGGAGTGGAGTGGAGTGGAGTGGCATGGAATGGAATGAAGTGGATGGGAATGCAATGGAGTGGAAAGAAATGGAATAAAATGGAAAGGAGTGGAATGGAGAGGAATGGAGTGGAAGTGGAGTGGAATGGAGGGGAGTAAGAGGAAGAGAATGGAATGGAATCGAAAGGAGGGAAGTGCAATTGTGTGGAGTGGAGTGGAGATGAAAGGAGTGGAGTGATGTGGAGTCGAGAGGAAAGGAATGGAATGGAATGGAATGGAGTTAAGTGGAGTGGAATGGAGTGGAAGGTAATGGAGTGGAATGAAAAGGAGTGGATTGGAATGGAGTGGAATGGAATGGAGTGGAACGGAGTGGAGTAGAATGGAGTGGGTTGCAGAGGAGTGGAATGGAGTGGAATGGAAGGGAACGGAAAGGAATGTAGTGGAAAGGAATGGAATGGAGTGGATTGAAATTGAATGGAAAGGATTGGAGTGCAGTGGACTGGAGGGGAGTGGAATAAAATGGAGTATAGTGCAGTGGAATGGAGTGGACTGGAGTGGAGATGAATGGAGTGGACTGGAATGGAATGGAGTGGAGTGGAATGGTGTGGAGTGGGGTGGAAAGGAATGGAACAGAATGGAATGGAGAGGAATGGAGTGGCATGTAGTGGAGTGGAGTGAAGTGGAAAGGAATGGCATGGAATGGAGTAGAGTGGAATGGAGGGGTATGGAATGGAATGGAATGGAATTGAGTGGAATGGAGTGGAATGGAGTGGAGTGGAGAGGAATGGAATGGAGTGGAAAGGTCTGAAAGGAGTGGAATGGAGTGGAGTGGAATGCAATGGAGTAGATTGGAATGAAGTGGAAAGGAATAGAATGGAGAGAAGTAGAGTAGAATGGAGTGGATTGGAATGGAGGGGAGCAGAGTGGAGTTAACAGCGGTGGATTGGAATACAGTGGATGGGGTAGAGTGGAAGGGAGTGGAATTATATGGAATGGAATGGATTGGATTGGAGTGGAAGGGAGTGGAGTGGAGTTGAAAGTAGAGGAATCGAAAGAAGTGGAAAGGAGTGGAGTAGAGTGGATTAGAGTGGATTGGAATGGAATGGAGTGGAGTGGAATGGTGTGGAAACGAATGAAAGGGAGGGGAGTGGAATGGAACGAAATGGAATGGAATGTAGTGGAATGGAGAGGAGTGGAGTGGACTGGAGTGGAATGTAATCGAATGGAGTGTACTGGAGTGGAATGTATTTGAGAGGCGGGTAATGGAGAGGAATTGAGTGGAGTGGAGTGGAGTGAAATACATCGGAATGGCACGGAATTGAATGGAATGGAGGGGAGTGGAATGCAGTGGAGTGGAGTCGATTGGAGTGGTGAGGAATAGAACGGAGTGGCATGGAATGGAGCACAGTGGAATGCAATGGAGTGGAGTGGATTGGAAAGGGGTGGAGTGGAGTGACGATGGGTGAAGTGGAATGTAATGGAGTGGAGTGCAGAGGAGTCTCATGGAATGGAATGGAATGGAACGCAATGGAAGCTGAGATTGTACCACTGCGCTCCAGGATGGGTGACACAGTGTGATACTCTCAAAAGAAAGGAATGGAATGGAATGCAGTGGAATGGAATGGAATGCAATGGGGTGCATTGGAGTGGAGTGGAGTGAAGTGAAGTGGATTGGAGTGGAATGGAGAGGAATTGAACGGAATGGAATGGAATGAAGTAGACTGGAGTGGGGTGGAGTTGAGTGCAATGGAATGGAGCGAAATGGAATCAGATGCAGAGAAATGGAGTAGAGAGGAGTGCAGTAGAGTGGAAAGGAGTGCAATGGAGTGGAATGGAATCGGAAGTAACGGAAAGTAGTGGAGTGGATGGAACGGAAAGGAAAGGAGTGGAGCGGAGTGGAATGGAACGGAGCGGGAGGTGGGTTGGGGCCACTGCACTCCAGGCTGGCTGGCTGACTGAGGTATTCTCGCAATAAAGGAATGGAATGGAATGCCGTAGAGTGGAATGGAACGGAGTGGAGTGGAGTGGAATGCAGTGAGTTGGAGCAGAGTGGAATGAAGAATGCAATGGGATGGAAGGGAATTGAATGAAATGCAGTGGAGTGCAGTGGAGTGCATTGCAGTGGAATGGAGCAGAATGGAATGGAAAGGAGTGGAATGGACAGGAGTGGAGTGCACTGGAGAGGAGAGGATAGGAATGCAGTGGAATGGAATTGGATGTAATGGAACGTAGAGGAGTGGAGTGGAATGGAGTGGGCCAGAGTGGAATGGAATGGAATGCAATGGAAAGGAATGGAGTGGAATAGAATGGAATGGAATGGAATGGAATGGAGTGGGATGACTTGTAGTGGGGTGGAGTGAAATGGAGTATAATGGAATGGAGTGGAGTGGAGTGGAATGTGATAGAATGGAGAGGAGGGGAATGGAGCAGAATGGAATGGAGTGCAGCGGAATGGAGTGGAGTGGAATGGAATCAAATGGAGTGGAATGGAACAGAGTGGAATGGAACGGAGTGCAATAGACTAGAATTGAGTGTAGTGTAGTGGAATTTAGTGGAATGGACTGGAATGGAGTGGAATGGAATGGAATTGAGGGGAATGGAATGGAATGGAAAGGAATGGAAAGCAATGGAAAGGAATAGAATTGAATGCAACGGAATTAAAAGAATGCAATGGAATGCAATGGAATAGAATGCAATGGAATGTATAGTTGACATGTAATATGAGCTGAGATTGTGACACTGCACTCCAGCCAGGGTGACATGGTGATATCCTGTCGTAAGAAGTGAATGGAATGCAATGCAGTGAAATGGAATGGAATGAAATGGAATGGAGCGGAGTGGAAGGGAATGGAGTGGAATGAAATAGAATGCAGTGGACTGTAATGGCATGGAGTGGAAAGAAGTAGAGTGGAATGGAGTGGAATGGAATGGACTGGCATAGAATGGAGTGGAATTGAATGCAATGGAGTGGATTGGAAAGGAATGCAAAGGAGTAGAGTGGAGTAGAGTGGTGTGGAGTGGAGTGGAATGGAGCTGAATGTACTTCAATGGAGTACAATGGAATGGAACGGAGTGGAATGGAATGGAATGATATGAGGTGGATTGGAGTGGAATGTAGTGGAGTGGAATGGAATGGAATAGAATGGAATGGAGTAGAGTGTAATGGAATGCAGTGGCGATAAGTGGAGTGGAATGGAATGCATTGGAGTAGAGTGGAGTGGAATGGAATGGAATGGAGTGGAGTGGAGGGGAGTGGAGTGGAATGGAATTGAGTGAAGTGGAGTGCAGTTGAATGGAATATCGTGGTGTGGAGTGGAGTGGAAGTGAATGGAGTGAATAGGAGTGGAATGGAGTGGAAGGTAACGGAGTGGAATGGAGTCGAATGGAGTGGAATGGAGTAGAGTGGATTAGAGTGGAATGGTGTCGAACGGACTGGAATGGAATGGAATGGAGTGGAATGGAATTGAATCAAATGGAATGGAGTGGAGTGGAGTGGAGTGGAATGAAATGAAATGGAAGGGAGTGGAGAGAAACGCAGTTGATTGGAGTGGAGTGGAGTGGAAAGGAATGGAAAGGAGTGGGATGGAGACGTATGGATTGGAGTGGAATGGAGTGGAATGGAATGAAGTGGAAAGGAGTGGAACGGAGTGAAATTGAATTTAGTGGACTGGAGTGGAATGGAGTTAAATGGAATGGAATGGAATGGAGTGGAATGGAATGGAATGGAGTGGAGTGGAATGGAATAGAATGGCATGGAATGGAATAGAATGGGATGGAGTGGAGTGGAGAGGAGTGGAATGGATTGGAGTGAAGTGGAGTGGAATGGAATTGAGTGGAGCGGAGAGGAAAGGAATGGAATGGAGTGGAGTGGAATGGCATGGAATGGAGTGGAATGGAATGGATAGTAGTGGAGTGGAGTGGAGTGGATTGGAGTGTAGTGGAAGGGAATGGAGTGCAGTGTAATGGACTGGAATGGAGCAGAGCAGAATGGAGTGGACTGGACTGGAGTGGAATGGAATGGGATGGCATGGAATGGGAGCTGAGATTTTACCAATGTGCTCTAGGCAGGGTGACTGGGTGTCATACTCTCAAAAGAAAGGAATGGAATGGAACGCAGTGGAATGGAATGGAACAGAGTGGACATTAGTGGAGTGGAATGTGGAGGAATGGAATGAAATGGAACGTAATGGCATGAAATGGAGTGGTGTGGGGTGGAATGGATTATAGTGGAATGGGGTGGAAAGGAATGGGATGGAGTGGAATGAAGTGGAGTGCAGTGGAGTGGAACGGAGTTGAATGGCATAGAATTGAGTGGACAGTAGTGGAATGTTTTGGAATGCAATGGAATCCATTGTAATAGAATGGAATACAACGGAAAGTTGACATGGAGTGTGAGCTGAGATTGTGCCACTGCACTCCAGACTGGGTGACACGTTATATCCTGTGGATAGAAAGGAATGGAATGCAATAGAGTGAAATGGAATGGAGTGGAATGGAATTGAATGGAATGGAGTGGAGTGGAGTGGAGTCGAATGGAGACGAATGGAATGGGACGGAGTGGAATGGAACGGAGTGGAGTGGAGTATCGTGGAGTGAAATAGAATGGAATGCACTGGGTTGGAATGGAATGCAATGGACTGCTGAAAGGAAATGTGAGCTGTTATTGTTCCACTGCACTCCAGCCTTTGTGACGGAATGAAATCCTGTGGAAAAAAAGGAATGGAATGGAATGGAATGGAATGGAATGGAACGGAATGGAATGGAATGGAATGGAATGGAGTGGAGTGGAGTGGTGTGGAGAGGAGTGTAGTGGAGTGGAGTGAAATGGAGTGGAGTGTCGTGGAGGAGAGTGGAATGGAGTGGAATGGAATGGAGAGGAAAGGAACGGAGTGGAGTGGAATGGAACGGAGTGGAGTGGAATGGAATCCAATGGAATGAAATGGAATTGAATCGAATGGAATGAAGAAATATGTGCAGTGATTTGGCCACTGCGCTGGAGCCTGTGTGAGAGAGGGAGATCCTGTCGATAAAACAGTGTGGAATGGAAGGGATTGGAATGGAATGGAATGGAACGTATTGGAGTGGAGTGGAGTGGAATTGAGTGGAGTGGAGTGCACTGGAATGGAATGGAATGCAATGGAATGGAATGGAATGATGAAATGATATGTGAGCTGAGATTGTGCCACTGCACTCCACGCTGGGTGACAGAGTGAGATACTCTTGAAAGAAAGAAATGGAATGGAAAGAATTTTTAATTGGGTGGATTCGAGTGGACTGAAGTAGAGTGCAGTGGAATAGAGAGGAATGGAATGGAATGGAATCGGATGTAAAGGAATGGAATGATGTGGAGTGGAGTGGTGAGGAGTGTAGTGCTGTGGAATGGAGCAGAAAGTAACGGGATGGTGTGGAGTGGAGTGCAGTGCAGTGGAGTGGAGAGGAGTGCAATGGCGTGGAATGGAATCGGATGTAAAGGAACGTACTGGAGTGGAGCGGAGTGGAAAGGAGTGGAATGGAATGGAATTGAATGGAATGGAAAGCAAAGGAATGGAATGGGATGCAATGGAATTTAATGCAATAGAATGCAGTTCAATAGAGAGTTGACATGTAATGTGAGCTGAGATTGTGCCTAAGCTCTCCAGGCTGTTTGACACAGTGATATCGTGTGGAAAGAATGGAATGGAATGCAGTGGTGTGAAATGGAATGGAATGTAGTGGACAGGAGTAGAATGGAGTGGAGTGAAGAGGAACAGAGTGGAATGGAATGGGATGCAGTGGAATGGAATGCAGTGGAGTGGAGTGAAATAGAAAGAAATGGAATGGGATGGAATGGAATGCAATGGAATGGAGAAGAGAAATGTGAGCTGAGATTGTGTGACTACACTCCAGCCTTAGTGACCGAGAGAGATTCTGTGGAAGGAAAGAACTGATTTCAAAGGAGTGGAATGGAAGGGAATGTAGTACAGTGGAGTAGAGTGGAATGGAGTGAAACAGAATAGAATGGAGTGGAAGGCAATGGAATGGAATGGAATGGAGTGGAGTGGAATAGAGAGGAGTGCACTGCAATGGAGTGGAGTGGAGTGGAAGGGAGTGGAATGCAATGGAATGTAGTGGAGTGCAGTGGAGTGGAATGGAATGGAGTGGACAGGAGTGGAAGGAGTAGAGTGGACTGGAATGGAATAGAATGGAACAGAATGCAGTGGAGTGGAGGGGAGTGGAGGTGAGTGGAGTGGCATGGAGTGGAATGGAATGGAATGGAGTGAAATGGAATCCAATGGATTGGAATGGAGTGGAGTGGAGTGGAGTGGAATGGAGAGGAGTCGAATGGAATGGAAGGGAATGCAACGGAACGCAGTGGTGTGGATTGGAATGCAGTGAAATGGAGTACTATGGAATCTAAAGGAGTGGAGTGGAGTCTAGTGGAGTGGAATGGAATGGAACAAAATGGAATGGAATGGCACGGAATGGAGTGGAGTAGAGTGGAGTGGGAAGGAAGGGAGATGAGTGGAATGGAGAGGAATGGAATGCAGTGGAGTGGATTGGATTGGAATGAACTGGAATGGAGAGGAATGGAATGAAGTGGAACGGAATGGACTGCAATGGAATTGAATGGAGTGAAGTGGAAAGTAGTGGAGTGGAGTGGAATGGAGTGGAAATGAATGGAATGGAGTGGAATGGAAGGGAATGGAGACAAGTGGATAGGAATTGATTGAAGCAGATTGGAGTGGAGTGGAGTGGAGTGGCATGGAATCGAATGAAGTGGATGGGAATGCAATGGAGTGGAATGAAATGGAATAAAATGGAATGGAGTGGAATGGAGAGGAATGGAGTGGAAGTGGAGTGGAATGGAGGGGAGTAAGAGGAAGAGAATGGAATGGAATCGAAAGGAGGGAAGTGCAATTGTGTGGAGTGGAGTGGAGATGAAAGGAGTGGAGTGATGTGGAGTCGAAAGGAAAGGAATGGAATGGAATGGAATGGAGTTAAGTGGAGTGGAATGGAGTGGAAGGTAATGGAGTGGAATGAAAAGGAGTGGACTGGAATGGAGTGGAATGGAATGGAGTGGAACGGAGTGGAGTAGAATGGAGTGGGTTGCAGAGGAGTGGAATAGAGTGGAATGGAAGGGAACGGAAAGGAATGTAGTGGAAAGGAATGGAATGGAGTGGATTGAAATTGAATGGAAAGGATTGGAGTGCAGTGGACTGGAGGGGAGTGGAATAAAATGGAGTATAGTGCAGTGGAATGGAGTGGACTGGAGTGGAGATGAGTGGAGTGGACTGGAATGGAATGGAGTGGAGTGGAATGGTGTGGAGTGGGGTGGAAAGGAATGGAACAGAATGGAATGGAGAGGAATGGAGTGGCATGTAGTGGAGTGGAGTGAAGTGGAAAGGAATGGCATGGAATGGAGTAGAGTGGAATGGAGGGGTATGGAATGGAATGGAATGGAATTGAGTGGAATGGAGTGGAATGGAGTGGAGTGGAGAGGAATGGAATGGAGTGGAAAGGTCTGAAAGGAGTGGAATGGAGTGGAGTGGAATGCAATGGAGTAGATTGGAATGAAGTGGAAAGGAATAGAATGGAGAGAAGTAGAGTAGAATGGAGTGGATTGGAATGGAGGGGAGCAGAGTGGAGTTAACAGCGGTGGATTGGAATACAGTGGATGGGGTAGAGTGGAAGGGAGTGGAATTATATGGAATGGAATGGATTGGATTGGAGTGGAAGGGAGTGGAGTGGAGTTGAAAGTAGAGGAATCGAAAGAAGTGGAAAGGAGTGGAGTAGAGTGGATTAGAGTGGATTGGAATGGAATGGAGTGGAGTGGAATGGTGTGGAAACGAATGGAAGGGAGGGGAGTGGAATGGAACGAAATGGAATGGAATGTAGTGGAATGGAGAGGAGTGGAGTGGACTGGAGTGGAATGTAATCGAATGGAGTGTACTGGAGTGGAATGTATTTGAGAGGCGGGTAATGGAGAGGAATTGAGTGGAGTGGAGTGGAGTGAAATACATCGGAATGGCACGGAATTGAATGGAATGGAGGGGAGTGGAATGCAGTGGAGTGGAGTCGATTGGAGTGGTGAGGAATAGAACGGAGTGGCATGGAATGGAGCACAGTGGAATGCAATGGAGTGGAGTGGATTGGAAAGGGGTGGAGTGGAGTGACGATGGGTGAAGTGGAATGTAATGGAGTGGAGTGCAGAGGAGTCTCATGGAATGGAATGGAATGGAACGCAATGGAAGCTGAGATTGTACCACTGCGCTCCAGGATGGGTGACACAGTGTGATACTCTCAAAAGAAAGGAATGGAATGGAATGCAGTGGAATGGAATGGAATGCAATGGGGTGCATTGGAGTGGAGTGGAGTGAAGTGAAGTGGATTGGAGTGGAATGGAGAGGAATGGAACGGAATGGAATGGAATGAAGTAGACTGGAGTGGGGTGGAATTGAGTGCAATGGAATGGAGCGAAATGGAATCAGATGCAGAGAAATGGAGTAGAGAGGAGTGCAGTAGAGTGGAAAGGAGTGCAATGGAGTGGAATGGAATCGGAAGTAACGGAAAGTAGTGGAGTGGATGGAACGGAAAGGAAAGGAGTGGAGCGGAGTGGAATGGAACGGAGCGGGAGGTGGGTTGGGGCCACTGCACTCCAGGCTGGCTGGCTGACTGAGGTATTCTCGCAATAAAGGAATGGAATGGAATGCCGTAGAGTGGAATGGAACGGAGTGGAGTGGAGTGGAATGGAGTGAGTTGGAGCAGAGTGGAATGAAGAATGCAATGGGATGGAAGGGAATTGAATGAAATGCAGTGGAGTGCAGTGGAGTGCATTGCAGTGGAATGGAGCAGAATGGAATGGAAAGGAGTGGAATGGACAGGAGTGGAGTGCACTGGAGAGGAGAGGATAGGAATGCAGTGGAATGGAATTGGATGTAATGGAACGTAGAGGAGTGGAGTGGAATGGAGTGGGCCAGAGTGGAATGGAATGGAATGCAATGGAAAGGAATGGAGTGGAATAGAATGGAATGGAATGGAATGGAATGGAATGGAGTGGGATGACTTGTAGTGGGGTGGAGTGAAATGGAGTATAATGGAATGGAGTGGAGTGGAGTGGAATGTGATAGAATGGAGAGGAGGGGAATGGAGCAGAATGGAATGGAGTGCAGCGGAATGGAGTGGAGTGGAATGGAATCAAATGGAGTGGAATGGAACAGAGTGGAATGGAATGGAGTGCAATAGACTAGAATTGAGTGTAGTGTAGTGGAATTTAGTGGAATGGACTGGAATGGAGTGGAATGGAATGGAATTGAGGGGAATGGAATGGAATGGAAAGGAATGGAAAGCAATGGAAAGGAATAGAATTGAATGCAACGGAATTAAAAGAATGCAATGGAATGCAATGGAATAGAATGCAATGGAATGTATAGTTGACATGTAATATGAGCTGAGATTGTGACACTGCACTCCAGCCAGGGTGACATGGTGATATCCTGTCGTAAGAAGTGAATGGAATGCAATGGAGTGAAATGGAATGGAATGAAATGGAATGGAGCGGAGTGGAAGGGAATGGAGTGGAATGAAATAGAATGCAGTGGACTGTAATGGCATGGAGTGGAAAGAAGTAGAGTGGAATGGAGTGGAATGGAATGGACTGGCATAGAATGGAGTGGAATTGAATGCAATGGAGTGGATTGGAAAGGAATGCAAAGGAGTAGAGTGGAGTAGAGTGGTGTGGAGTGGAGTGGAATGGAGCTGAATGTACTTCAATGGAGTACAATGGAATGGAACGGAGTGGAATGGAATGGAATGATATGAGGTGGATTGGAGTGGAATGTAGTGGAGTGGAATGGAATGGAATAGAATGGAATGGAGTAGAGTGTAATGGAATGCAGTGGCGATAAGTGGAGTGGAATGGAATGCATTGGAGTAGAGTGGAGTGGAATGGAATGGAATGGAGTGGAGTGGAGGGGAGTGGAGTGGAATGGAATTGAGTGAAGTGGAGTGCAGTTGAATGGAATATCGTGGTGTGGAGTGGAGTGGAAGTGAATGGAGTGAATAGGAGTGGAATGGAGTGGAAGGTAACGGAGTGGAATGGAGTCGAATGGAGTGGAATGGAGTAGAGTGGATTAGAGTGGAATGGTGTCGAACGGACTGGAATGGAATGGAATGGAGTGGAATGGAATTGAATCAAATGGAATGGAGTGGAGTGGAGTGGAGTGGAATGAAATGAAATGGAAGGGAGTGGAGAGAAACGCAGTTGATTGGAGTGGAGTGGAGTGGGAAGGAATGGAAAGGAGTGGGATGGAGACGTATGGATTGGAGTGGAATGGAGTGGAATGGAATGAAGTGGAAAGGAGTGGAACGGAGTGAAATTGAATTTAGTGGACTGGAGTGGAATGGAGTTAAATGGAATGGAATGAAATGGAGTGGGATGGAATGGAATGGAGTGGAGTGGAATGGAATAGAATGGCATGGAATGGAATAGAATGGGATGGAGTGGAGTGGAGAGGAGTGGAATGGATTGGAGTGAAGTGGAGTGGAATGGAATTGAGTGGAGCGGAGAGGAAAGGAATGGAATGGAGTGGAGTGGAATGGCATGGAATGGAGTGGAATGGAATGGATAGTAGTGGAGTGGAGTGGAGTGGATTGGAGTGTAGTGGAAGGGAATGGAGTGCAGTGTAATGGACTGGAATGGAGCAGAGCAGAATGGAGTGGACTGGACTGGAGTGGAATGGAATGGGATGGCATGGAATGGGAGCTGAGATTTTACCAATGTGCTCTAGGCAGGGTGACTGGGTGTCATACTCTCAAAAGAAAGGAATGGAATGGAACGCAGTGGAATGGAATGGAACAGAGTGGACATTAGTGGAGTGGAATGTGGAGGAATGGAATGAAATGGAACGTAATGGCATGAAATGGAGTGGTGTGGGGTGGAATGGATTATAGTGGAATGGGGTGGAAAGGAATGGGATGGAGTGGAATGAAGTGGAGTGCAGTGGAGTGGAACGGAGTTGAATGGCATAGAATTGAGTGGACAGTAGTGGAATGTTTTGGAATGCAATGGAATCCATTGTAATAGAATGGAATACAACGGAAAGTTGACATGGAGTGTGAGCTGAGATTGTGCCACTGCACTCCAGACTGGGTGACACGTTATATCCTGTGGATAGAAAGGAATGGAATGCAATAGAGTGAAATGGAATGGAGTGGAATGGAATTGAATGGAATGGAGTGGAGTGGAGTGGAGTCGAATGGAGACGAATGGAATGGGACGGAGTGGAATGGAACGGAGTGGAGTGGAGTATCGTGGAGTGAAATAGAATGGAATGCACTGGGTTGGAATGGAATGCAATGGACTGCTGAAAGGAAATGTGAGCTGTTATTGTTCCACTGCACTCCAGCCTTTGTGACGGAATGAAATCCTGTGGAAAAAAAGGAATGGAATGGAATGGAATGGAATGGAATGGAATGGAATGGAATGGAATGGAATGGAGTGGAGTGGAGTGGTGTGGAGAGGAGTGTAGTGGAGTGGAGTGAAATGGAGTGGAGTGTCGTGGAGGAGAGTGGAATGGAGTGGAATGGAATGGAGAGGAAAGGAACGGAGTGGAGTGGAATGGAACGGAGTGGAGTGGAATGGAATCCAATGGAATGAAATGGAATTGAATCGAATGGAATGAAGAAATATGTGCAGTGATTTGGCCACTGCGCTGGAGCCTGTGTGAGAGAGGGAGATCCTGTCGATAAAACAGTGTGGAATGGAAGGGATTGGAATGGAATGGAATGGAACGTATTGGAGTGGAGTGGAGTGGAATTGAGTGGAGTGGAGTGCACTGGAATGGAATGGAATGCAATGGAATGTAATGGAATGATGAAATGATATGTGAGCTGAGATTGTGCCACTGCACTCCACGCTGGGTGACAGAGTGAGATACTCTTGAAAGAAAGAAATGGAATGGAAAGAATTTTTAATTGGGTGGATTCGAGTGGACTGAAGTAGAGTGCAGTGGAATAGAGAGGAATGGAATGGAATGGAATCGGATGTAAAGGAATGGAATGATGTGGAGTGGAGTGGCGAGGAGTGTAGTGCTGTGGAATGGAGCAGAAAGTAACGGGATGGTGTGGAGTGGAGTGCAGTGCAGTGGAGTGGAGAGGAGTGCAATGGCGTGGAATGGAATCGGATGTAGAGGAACGTACTGGAGTGGAGCGGAGTGGAAAGGAGTGGAATGGAATGGAATTGAATGTAATGGAAAGCAAAGGAATGGAATGGGATGCAATGGAATTTAATGCAATAGAATGCAGTTCAATAGAGAGTTGACATGTAATGTGAGCTGAGATTGTGCCTAAGCTCTCCAGGCTGTTTGACACAGTGATATCGTGTCGAAAGAATGGAATGGAATGCAGTGGTGTGAAATGGAATGGAATGTAGTGGACAGGAGTAGAATGGAGTGGAGTGAAGAGGAACAGAGTGGAATGGAATGGGATGCAGTGGAATGGAATGCAGTGGAGTGGAGTGAAATAGAAAGAAATGGAATGGGATGGAATGGAATGCAATGGAATGGAGAAGAGAAATGTGAGCTGAGATTGTGTGACTACACTCCAGCCTTAGTGACCGAGAGAGATTCTGTGGAAGGAAAGAACTGATTTCAAAGGAGTGGAATGGAAGGGAATGTAGTACAGTGGAGTAGAGTGGAATGGAGTGAAACAGAATAGAATGGAGTGGAAGGCAATGGAATGGAATGGAATGGAGTGGAGTGGAATAGAGAGGAGTGCACTGCAATGGAGTGGAGTGGAGTGGAAGGGAGTGGAATGCAATGGAATGTAGTGGAGTGCAGTGGAGTGGAATGGAATGGAGTGGACAGGAGTGGAAGGAGTAGAGTGGACTGGAATGGAATAGAATGGAACAGAATGCAGTGGAGTGGAGGGGAGTGCAGGTGAGTGGAGTGGCATGGAGTGGAATGGAATGGAATGGAGTGAAATGGAATCCAATGGATTGGAATGGAGTGGAGTGGAGTGGAATGGAGAGGAGTCGAATGGAATGGAAGGGAATGCAACGGAACGCAGTGGTGTGGATTGGAATGCAGTGAAATGGAGTACTATGGAATCTAAAGGAGTGGAGTGGAGTCTAGTGGAGTGGAATGGAATGGAACAAAATGGAATGGAATGGCACGGAATGGAGTGGAGTAGAGTGGAGTGGGAAGGAAGGGAGATGAGTGGAATGGAGAGGAATGGAATGCAGTGGAGTGGATTGGATTGGAATGAACTGGAATGGAGAGGAATGGAATGAAGTGGAACGGAATGGACTGCAATGGAATTGAATGGAGTGAAGTGGAAAGTAGTGGAGTGGAGTGGAATGGAGTGGAAATGAATGGAATGGAGTGGAATGGAAGGGAATGGAGACAAGTGGATAGGAATTGACTGAAGCAGATTGGAGTGGAGTGGAGTGGAGTGGCATGGAATGGAATGAACTGGATGGGAATGCAATGGAGTGGAATGAAATGGAATAAAATGGAATGGAGTGGAATGGAGAGGAATGGAGTGGAGTGGAGTGGAATGGAGGGGAGTAAGAGGAAGAGAATGGAATGGAATCGAAAGGAGGGAAGTGCAATTGTGTGGAGTGGAGTGGAGATGAAAGGAGTGGAGTGATGTGGAGTCGAGAGGAAAGGAATGGAATGGAATGGAATGGAGTTAAGTGGAGTGGAATGGAGTGGAAGGTAATGGAGTGGAATGAAAAGGAGTGGATTGGAATGGATTGGAATGGAATGGAGTGGAACGGAGTGGAGTAGAATGGAGTGGGTTGCAGAGGAGTGGAATGGAGTGGAATGGAAGGGAACGGAAAGGAATGTAGTGGAAAGGAATGGAATGGAGTGGATTGAAATTGAATGGAAAGGATTGGAGTGCAGTGGACTGGAGGGGAGTGGAATAAAATGGAGTATAGTGCAGTGGAATGGAGTGGACTGGAGTGGAGATGAGTGGAGTGGACTGGAATGGAATGGAGTGGAGTGGAATGGTGTGGAGTGGGGTGGAAAGGAATGGAACAGAATGGAATGGAGAGGAATGGAGTGGCATGTAGTGGAGTGGAGTGAAGTGGAAAGGAATGGCATGGAATGGAGTAGAGTGGAATGGAGGGGTATGGAATGGAATGGAATGGAATTGAGTGGAATGGAGTGGAATGGAGTGGAGTGGAGAGGAATGGAATGGAGTGGAAAGGTCTGAAAGGAGTGGAATGGAGTGGAGTGGAATGCAATGGAGTAGATTGGAATGAAGTGGAAAGGAATAGAATGGAGAGAAGTAGAGTAGAATGGAGTGGATTGGAATGGAGGGGAGCAGAGTGGAGTTAACAGCGGTGGATTGGAATACAGTGGATGGGGTAGAGTGGAAGGGAGTGGAATTATATGGAATGGAATGGATTGGAGTGGAGTGGAAGGGAGTGGAGTGGAGTTGAAAGTAGAGGAATCAAAAGAAGTGGAAAGGAGTGGAGTAGAGTGGATTAGAGTGGATTGGAATGGAATGGAGTGGAGTGGAATGGTGTGGAAACGAATGGAAGGGAGGGGAGTGGAATGGAACGAAATGGAATGGAATGTAGTGGAATGGAGAGGAGTGGAGTGGACTGGAGTGGAATGTAATCGAATGGAGTGTACTGGAGTGGAATGTATTTGAGAGGCGGGTAATGGAGAGGAGTGGAATGTATTTGAGAGGCGGGTAGTGGAGTGGAGTGGAGTGAAATACATCGGAATGGCACGGAATTGAATGGAATGGAGGGGAGTGGAATGCAGTGGAGTGGAGTCGATTGGAGTGGTGAGGAATAGAACGGAGTGGCATGGAATGGAGCACAGTGGAATGCAATGGAGTGGAGTGGATTGGAAAGGGGTGGAGTGGAGTGACGATGGGTGAAGTGGAATGTAATGGAGTGGAGTGCAGAGGAGTCTCATGGAATGGAATGGAATGGAACGCAATGGAAGCTGAGATTGTACCACTGCGCTCCAGGATGGGTGACACAGTGTGATACTCTCAAAAGAAAGGAATGGAATGGAATGCAGTGGAATGGAATGGAATGCAATGGGGTGCATTGGAGTGGAGTGGAGTGAAGTGAAGTGGATTGGAGTGGAATGGAGAGGAATGGAACGGAATGGAATGGAATGAAGTAGACTGGAGTGGGGTGGAGTTGAGTGCAATGGAATGGAGCGAAATGGAATCAGATGCAGAGAAATGGAGTAGAGAGGAGTGCAGTAGAGTGGAAAGGAGTGCAATGGAGTGGAATGGAATCGGAAGTAACGGAAAGTAGTGGAGTGGATGGAACGGAAAGGAAAGGAGTGGAGCGGAGTGGAATGGAACGGAGCGGGAGGTGGGTTGGGGCCACTGCACTCCAGGCTGGCTGGCTGACTGAGGTATTCTCGCAATAAAGGAATGGAATGGAATGCCGTAGAGTGGAATGGAACGGAGTGGAGTGGAGTGGAATGGAGTGAGTTGGAGCAGAGTGGAATGAAGAATGCAATGGGATGGAAGGGAATTGAATGAAATGCAGTGGAGTGCAGTGGAGTGCATTGCAGTGGAATGGAGCAGAATGGAATGGAAAGGAGTGGAATGGACAGGAGTGGAGTGCACTGGAGAGGAGAGGATAGGAATGCAGTGGAATGGAATTGGATGTAATGGAACGTAGAGGAGTGGAGTGGAATGGAGTGGGCCAGAGTGGAATGGAATGGAATGCAATGGAAAGGAATGGAGTGGAATAGAATGGAATGGAATGGAATGGAATGGAGTGGGATGACTTGTAGTGGGGTGGAGTGAAATGGAGTATAATGGAATGGAGTGGAGTGGAGTGGAATGTGATAGAATGGAGAGGAGGGGAATGGAGCAGAATGGAATGGAGTGCAGCGGAATGGAGTGGAGTGGAATGGAATCAAATGGAGTGGAATGGAACAGAGTGGAATGGAATGGAGTGCAATAGACTAGAATTGAGTGTAGTGTAGTGGAATTTAGTGGAATGGACTGGAATGGAGTGGAATGGAATGGAATTGAGGGGAATGGAATGGAATGGAAAGGAATGGAAAGCAATGGAAAGGAATAGAATTGAATGCAACGGAATTAAAAGAATGCAATGGAATGCAATGGAATAGAATGCAATGGAATGTATAGTTGACATGTAATATGAGCTGAGATTGTGACACTGCACTCCAGCCAGGGTGACATGGTGATATCCTGTCGTAAGAAGTGAATGGAATGCAATGGAGTGAAATGGAATGGAATGAAATGGAATGGAGCGGAGTGGAAGGGAATGGAGTGGAATGATATAGAATGCAGTGGACTGTAATGGCATGGAGTGGAAAGAAGTAGAGTGGAATAGAGTGGAATGGAATGGACTGGCATAGAATGGAGTGGAATTGAATGCAATGGAGTGGATTGGAAAGGAATGCAAAGGAGTAGAGTGGAGTAGAGTGGTGTGGAGTGGAGTGGAATGGAGCTGAATGTACTTCAATGGAGTACAATGGAATGGAACGGAGTGGAATGGAATGGAATGATATGAAGTGGATTGGAGTGGAATGGAATGGAATAGAATGGAATGGAGTAGAGTGTAATGGAATGCAGTGGCGATAAGTGGAGTGGAATGGAATGCATTGGAGTAGAGTGGAGTGGAATGGAATGGAATGGAGTGGAGTGGAGGGGAGTGGAGTGGAATGGAATTGAGTGAAGTGGAGTGCAGTTGAATGGAATATCGTGGTGTGGAGTGGAGTGGAAGTGAATGGAGTGAATAGGAGTGGAATGGAGTGGAAGGTAACGGAGTGGAATGGAGTCGAATGGAGTGGAATGGAGTAGAGTGGATTAGAGTGGAATGGTGTCGAACGGACTGGAATGGAATGGAATGGAGTGGAATGGAATTGAATCAAATGGAATGGAGTGGAGTGGAGTGGAGTGGAATGAAATGAAATGGAAGGGAGTGGAGAGAAACGCAGTTGATTGGAGTGGAGTGGAGTGGAAAGGAATGGAAAGGAGTGGGATGGAGACGTATGGATTGGAGTGGAATGGAGTGGAATGGAATGAAGTGGAAAGGAGTGGAACGGAGTGAAATTGAATTTAGTGGACTGGAGTGGAATGGAGTTAAATGGAATGGAATGGAATGGAGTGGAATGGAATGGAATGGAGTGGAGTGGAATGGAATAGAATGGCATGGAATGGAATAGAATGGGATGGAGTGGAGTGGAGAGGAGTGGAATGGATTGGAGTGAAGTGGAGTGGAATGGAATTGAGTGGAGCGGAGAGGAAAGGAATGGAATGGAGTGGAGTGGAATGGCATGGAATGGAGTGGAATGGAATGGATAGTAGTGGAGTGGAGTGGAGTGGATTGGAGTGTAGTGGAAGGGAATGGAGTGCAGTGTAATGGACTGGAATGGAGCAGAGCAGAATGGAGTGGACTGGACTGGAGTGGAATGGAATGGGATGGCATGGAATGGGAGCTGAGATTTTACCAATGTGCTCTAGGCAGGGTGACTGGGTGTCATACTCTCAAAAGAAAGGAATGGAATGGAACGCAGTGGAATGGAATGGAACAGAGTGGACATTAGTGGAGTGGAATGTGGAGGAATGGAATGAAATGGAACGTAATGGCATGAAATGGAGTGGTGTGGGGTGGAATGGATTATAGTGGAATGGGGTGGAAAGGAATGGGATGGAGTGGAATGAAGTGGAGTGCAGTGGAGTGGAACGGAGTTGAATGGCATAGAATTGAGTGGACAGTAGTGGAATGTTTTGGAATGCAATGGAATCCATTGTAATAGAATGGAATACAACGGAAAGTTGACATGGAGTGTGAGCTGAGATTGTGCCACTGCACTCCAGACTGGGTGACACGTTATATCCTGTGGATAGAAAGGAATGGAATGCAATAGAGTGAAATGGAATGGAGTGGAATGGAATTGAATGGAATGGAGTGGAGTGGAGTGGAGTCGAATGGAGACGAATGGAATGGGACGGAGTGCAAAGGAACGGAGTGGAGTGGAGTATCGTGGAGTGAAATAGAATGGAATGCACTGGGTTGGAATGGAATGCAATGGACTGCTGAAAGGAAATGTGAGCTGTTATTGTTCCACTGCACTCCAGGCTTTGTGACGGAATGAAATCCTGTGGAAAAAAAGGAATGGAATGGAATGGAATGGAATGGAATGGAATGGAGTGGAGTGGAGTGGTGTGGAGAGGAGTGTAGTGGAGTGGAGTGAAATGGAGTGGAGTGTCGTGGAGGAGAGTGGAATGGAGTGGAATGGAATGGAGAGGAAAGGAACGGAGTGGAGTGGAATGGAACGGAGTGGAGTGGAATGGAATCCAATGGAATGAAATGGAATTGAATCGAATGGAATGAAGAAATATGTGCAGTGATTTGGCCACTGCGCTGGAGCCTGTGTGAGAGAGGGAGATCCTGTCGATAAAACAGTGTGGAATGGAAGGGATTGGAATGGAATGGAATGGAACGTATTGGAGTGGAGTGGAGTGGAATTGAGTGGAGTGGAGTGCACTGGAATGGAATGGAATGCAATGGAATGTAATGGAATGATGAAATGATATGTGAGCTGAGATTGTGCCACTGCACTCCACGCTGGGTGACAGAGTGAGATACTCTTGAAAGAAAGAAATGGAATGGAAAGAATTTTTAATTGGGTGGATTCGAGTGGACTGAAGTAGAGTGCAGTGGAATAGAGAGGAATGGAATGGAATGGAATCGGATGTAAAGGAATGGAATGATGTGGAGTGGAGTGGTGAGGAGTGTAGTGCTGTGGAATGGAGCAGAAAGTAACGGGATGGTGTGGAGTGGAGTGCAGTGCAGTGGAGTGGAGAGGAGTGCAATGGCGTGGAATGGAATCGGATGTAAAGGAACGTACTGGAGTGGAGCGGAGTGGAAAGGAGTGGAATGGAATGGAATTGAATGTAATGGAAAGCAAAGGAATGGAATGGGATGCAATGGAATTTAATGCAATAGAATGCAGTTCAATAGAGAGTTGACATGTAATGTGAGCTGAGATTGTGCCTAAGCTCTCCAGGCTGTTTGACACAGTGATATCGTGTGGAAAGAATGGAATGGAATGCAGTGGTGTGAAATGGAATGGAATGTAGTGGACAGGAGTAGAATGGAGTGGAGTGAAGAGGAACAGAGTGGAATGGAATGGGATGCAGTGGAATGGAATGCAGTGGAGTGGAGTGAAATAGAAAGAAATGGAATGGGATGGAATGGAATGCAATGGAATGGAGAAGAGAAATGTGAGCTGAGATTGTGTGACTACACTCCAGCCTTAGTGACCGAGAGAGATTCTGTGGAAGGAAAGAACTGATTTCAAAGGAGTGGAATGGAAGGGAATGTAGTACAGTGGAGTAGAGTGGAATGGAGTGAAACAGAATAGAATGGAGTGGAAGGCAATGGAATGGAATGGAATGGAGTGGAGTGGAATAGAGAGGAGTGCACTGCAATGGAGTGGAGTGGAGTGGAAGGGAGTGGAATGCAATGGAATGTAGTGGAGTGCAGTGGAGTGGAATGGAATGGAGTGGACAGGAGTGGAAGGAGTAGAGTGGACTGGAATGGAATAGAATGGAACAGAATGCAGTGGAGTGGAGGGGAGTGGAGGTGAGTGGAGTGGCATGGAGTGGAATGGAATGGAATGGAGTGAAATGGAATCCAATGGATTGGAATGGAGTGGAGTGGAGTGGAGTGGAATGGAGAGGAGTCGAATGGAATGGAAGGGAATGCAACGGAACGCAGTGGTGTGGATTGGAATGCAGTGAAATGGAGTACTATGGAATCTAAAGGAGTGGAGTGGAGTCTAGTGGAGTGGAATGGAATGGAACAAAATGGAATGGAATGGCACGGAATGGAGTGGAGTAGAGTGGAGTGGGAAGGAAGGGAGATGAGTGGAATGGAGAGGAATGGAATGCAGTGGAGTGGATTGGATTGGAATGAACTGGAATGGAGAGGAATGGAATGAAGTGGAACGGAATGGACCGCAATGGAATTGAATGGAGTGAAGTGGAAAGTAGTGGAGTGGAGTGGAATGGAGTGAAAATGAATGGAATGGAGTGGAATGGAAGGGAATGGAGACAAGTGGATAGGAATTGACTGAAGCAGATTGGAGTGGAGTGGAGTGGAGTGGCATGGAATGGAATGAAGTGGATGGGAATGCAATGGAGTGGAATGAAATGGAATAAAATGGAATGGAGTGGAATGGAGAGGAATGGAGTGGAGTGGAGTGGAATGGAGGGGAGTAAGAGGAAGAGAATGGAATGGAATCGAAAGGAGGGAAGTGCAATTGTGTGGAGTGGAGTGGAGATGAAAGGAGTGGAGTGATGTGGAGTCGAGAGGAAAGGAATGGAATGGAATGGAATGGAGTTAAGTGGAGTGGAATGGAGTGGAAGGTAATGGAGTGGAATGAAAAGGAGTGGATTGGAATGGAGTGGAATGGAATGGAGTGGAACGGAGTGGAGTAGAATGGAGTGGGTTGCAGAGGAGTGGAATGGAGTGGAATGGAAGGGAACGGAAAGGAATGTAGTGGAAAGGAATGGAATGGAGTGGATTGAAATTGAATGGAAAGGATTGGAGTGCAGTGGACTGGAGGGGAGTGGAACAAAATGGAGTATAGTGCAGTGGAATGGAGTGGACTGGAGTGGAGATGAGTGGAGTGGACTGGAATGGAATGGAGGGGAGTGGAATGGTGTGGAGTGGGGTGGAAAGGAATGGAACAGAATGGAATGGAGAGGAATGGAGTGGCATGTAGTGGAGTGGAGTGAAGTGGAAAGGAATGGCATGGAATGGAGTAGAGTGGAATGGAGGGGTATGGAATGGAATGGAATGGAATTGAGTGGAATGGAGTGGAATGGAGTGGAGTGGAGAGGAATGGAATGGAGTGGAAAGGTCTGAAAGGAGTGGAATGGAGTGGAGTGGAATGCAATGGAGTAGATTGGAATGAAGTGGAAAGGAATAGAATGGAGAGAAGTAGAGTAGAATGGAGTGGATTGGAATGGAGGGGAGCAGAGTGGAGTTAACAGCGGTGGATTGGAATACAGTGGATGGGGTAGAGTGGAAGGGAGTGGAATTATATGGAATGGAATGGATTGGAGTGGAGTGGAAGGGAGTGGAGTGGAGTTGAAAGTAGAGGAATCGAAAGAAGTGGAAAGGAGTGGAGTAGAGTGGATTAGAGTGGATTGGAATGGAATGGAGTGGAGTGGAATGGTGTGGAAACGAATGGAAGGGAGGGGAGTGGAATGGAACGAAATGGAATGGAATGTAGTGGAATGGAGAGGAGTGGAGTGGACTGGAGTGGAATGTAATCGAATGGAGTGTACTGGAGTGGAATGTATTTGAGAGGCGGGTAATGGAGAGGAGTGGAATGTATTTGAGAGGCGGGTAGTGGAGTGGAGTGGAGTGAAATACATCGGAATGGCACGGAATTGAATGGAATGGAGGGGAGTGGAATGCAGTGGAGTGGAGTCGATTGGAGTGGTGAGGAATAGAACGGAGTGGCATGGAATGGAGCACAGTGGAATGCAATGGAGTGGAGTGGATTGGAAAGGGGTGGAGTGGAGTGACGATGGGTGAAGTGGAATGTAATGGAGTGGAGTGCAGAGGAGTCTCATGGAATGGAATGGAATGGAACGCAATGGAAGCTGAGATTGTACCACTGCGCTCCAGGATGGGTGACACAGTGTGATACTCTCAAAAGAAAGGAATGGAATGGAATGCAGTGGAATGGAATGGAATGCAATGGGGTGCATTGGAGTGGAGTGGAGTGAAGTGAAGTGGATTGGAGTGGAATGGAGAGGAATGGAACGGAATGGAATGGAATGAAGTAGACTGGAGTGGGGTGGAGTTGAGTGCAATGGAATGGAGCGAAATGGAATCAGATGCAGAGAAATGGAGTAGAGAGGAGTGCAGTAGAGTGGAAAGGAGTGCAATGGAGTGGAATGGAATCGGAAGTAACGGAAAGTAGTGGAGTGGATGGAACGGAAAGGAAAGGAGTGGAGCGGAGTGGAATGGAACGGAGCGGGAGGTGGGTTGGGGCCACTGCACTCCAGGCTGGCTGGCTGACTGAGGTATTCTCGCAATAAAGGAATGGAATGGAATGCCGTAGAGTGGAATGGAACGGAGTGGAGTGGAGTGGAATGGAGTGAGTTGGAGCAGAGTGGAATGAAGAATGCAATGGGATGGAAGGGAATTGAATGAAATGCAGTGGAGTGCAGTGGAGTGCATTGCAGTGGAATGGAGCAGAATGGAATGGAAAGGAGTGGAATGGACAGGAGTGGAGTGCACTGGAGAGGAGAGGATAGGAATGCAGTGGAATGGAATTGGATGTAATGGAACGTAGAGGAGTGGAGTGGAATGGAGTGGGCCAGAGTGGAATGGAATGGAATGCAATGGAAAGGAATGGAGTGGAATAGAATGGAATGGAATGGAATGGAATGGAGTGGGATGACTTGTAGTGGGGTGGAGTGAAACGGAGTATAATGGAATGGAGTGGAGTGGAGTGGAATGTGATAGAATGGAGAGGAGGGGAATGGAGCAGAATGGAATGGAGTGCAGCGGAATGGAGTGGAGTGGAATGGAATCAAATGGAGTGGAATGGAACAGAGTGGAATGGAATGGAGTGCAATAGACTAGAATTGAGTGTAGTGTAGTGGAATTTAGTGGAATGGACTGGAATGGAGTGGAATGGAATGGAATTGAGGGGAATGGAATGGAATGGAAAGGAATGGAAAGCAATGGAAAGGAATAGAATTGAATGCAACGGAATTAAAAGAATGCAATGGAATGCAATGGAATAGAATGCAATGGAATGTATAGTTGACATGTAATATGAGCTGAGATTGTGACACTGCACTCCAGCCAGGGTGACATGGTGATATCCTGTCGTAAGAAGTGAATGGAATGCAATGGAGTGAAATGGAATGGAATGAAATGGAATGGAGCGGAGTGGAAGGGAATGGAGTGGAATGAAATAGAATGCAGTGGACTGTAATGGCATGGAGTGGAAAGAAGTAGAGTGGAATGGAGTGGAATGGAATGGACTGGCATAGAATGGAGTGGAATTGAATGCAATGGAGTGGATTGGAAAGGAATGCAAAGGAGTAGAGTGGAGTAGAGTGGTGTGGAGTGGAGTGGAATGGAGCTGAATGTACTTCAATGGAGTACAATGGAATGGAACGGAGTGGAATGGAATGGAATGATATGAGGTGGATTGGAGTGGAATATAGTGGAGTGGAATGGAATGGAATAGAATGGAATGGAGTAGAGTGTAATGGAATGCAGTGGCGATAAGTGGAGTGGAATGGAATGCATTGGAGTAGAGTGGAGTGGAATGGAATGGAATGGAGTGGAGTGGAGGGGAGTGGAGTGGAATGGAATTGAGTGAAGTGGAGCGCAGTTGAATGGAATATCGTGGTGTGGAGTGGAGTGGAAGTGAATGGAGTGAATAGGAGTGGAATGGAGTGGAAGGTAACGGAGTGGAATGGAGTCGAATGGAGTGGAATGGAGTAGAGTGGATTAGAGTGGAATGGTGTCGAACGGACTGGAATGGAATGGAATGGAGTGGAATGGAATTGAATCAAATGGAATGGAGTGGAGTGGAATGGAGTGGAGTGGAGTGGAATGAAATGGAATGGAAGGGAGTGGAGAGAAACGCAGTTGATTGGAGTGGAGTGGAGTGGAAAGGAATGGAAAGGAGTGGGATGGAGACGTATGGATTGGAGTGGAATGGAGTGGAATGGAATGAAGTGGAAAGGAGTGGAACGGAGTGAAATTGAATTTAGTGGACTGGAGTGGAATGGAGTTAAATGGAATGGAATGGAATGGAGTGGAATCGAATGGAATGGAGTGGAGTGGAATGGAATAGAATGGCATGGAATGGAATAGAATGGGATGGACTGGAGTGGAGAGGAGTGGAATGGATTGGAGTGAAGTGGAGTGGAATGGAAATGAGTGGAGTGGAGAGGAAAGGGATGGAATGGAGTGGAGTGGAATGGCATGGAATGGAGTGGAATGGAATGGATAGTAGTGGAGTGGAGTGGAGTGGATTGGAGTGTAGTGGAAGGGAATGGAGTGCAGTGTAATGGACTGGAATGGAGCAGAGCAGAATGGAGTGGACTGGACTGGAGTGGAATGGAATGGGATGGCATGGAATGGGAGCTGAGATTTTACCAATGTGCTCTAGGCAGGGTGACTGGGTGTCATACTCTCAAAAGAAAGGAATGGAATGGAACGCAGTGGAATGGAATGGAACAGAGTGGACATTAGTGGAGTGGAATGTGGAGGAATGGAATGAAATGGAACGTAATGGCATGAAATGGAGTGGTGTGGGGTGGAATGGATTATAGTGGAATGGGGTGGAAAGGAATGGGATGGAGTGGAATGAAGTGGAGTGCAGTGGAGTGGAACGGAGTTGAATGGCATAGAATTGAGTGGACAGTAGTGGAATGTTTTGGAATGCAATGGAATCCATTGTAATAGAATGGAATACAACGGAAAGTTGACATGGAGTGTGAGCTGAGATTGTGCCACTGCACTCCAGACTGGGTGACACGTTATATCCTGTGGATAGAAAGGAATGGAATGCAATAGAGTGAAATGGAATGGAGTGGAATGGAATTGAATGGAATGGAGTGGAGTGGAGTGGAGTCGAATGGAGACGAATGGAATGGGACGGAGTGGAATGGAACGGAGTGGAGTGGAGTATCGTGGAGTGAAATAGAATGGAATGCACTGGGTTGGAATGGAATGCAATGGACTGCTGAAAGGAAATGTGAGCTGTTATTGTTCCACTGCACTCCAGCCTTTGTGACGGAATGAAATCCTGTGGAAAAAAAGGAATGGAATGGAATGGAATGGAATGGAATGGAATGGAATGCAATGGAATGGATTGGAGTGGATTGGTGTGGAGAGGAGTGTAGTGGAGTGGAGTGAAATGGAGTGGAGTGTCGTGGAGGAGAGTGGAATGGAGTGGAATGGAATGGAGAGGAAAGGAACGGAGTGGAGTGGAATGGAACGGAGTGGAGTGGAATGGAATCCAATGGAATGAAATGGAATTGAATCGAATGGAATGAAGAAATATGTGCAGTGATTTGGCCACTGCGCTGGAGCCTGTGTGAGAGAGGGAGATCCTGTCGATAAAACAGTGTGGAATGGAAGGGATTGGAATGGAATGGAATGGAACGTACTGGAGTGGAGTGGAGTGGAATTGAGTGGAGTGGAGTGCACTGGAATGGAATGGAATGCAATGGAATGTAATGGAATGATGAAATGATATGTGAGCTGAGATTGTGCCACTGCACCCACGCTGGGTGACAGAGTGAGATACTCTTGAAAGAAAGAAATGGAATGGAAAGAATTTTTAATTGGGTGGATTCGAGTGGACTGAAGTAGAGTGCAGTGGAATAGAGAGGAATGGAATGGAATGGAATCGGATGTAAAGGAATGGAATGATGTGGAGTGGAGTGGTGAGGAGTGTAGTGCTGTGGAATGGAGCAGAAAGTAACGGGATGGTGTGGAGTGGAGTGCAGTGCAGTGGAGTGGAGAGGAGTGCAATGGCGTGGAATGGAATCGGATGTAAAGGAACGTACTGGAGTGGAGCGGAGTGGAAAGGAGTGGAATGGAATGGAATTGAATGTAATGGAAAGCAAAGGAATGGAATGGGATGCAATGGAATTTAATGCAATAGAATGCAGTTCAATAGAGAGTTGACATGTAATGTGAGCTGAGATTGTGCCTAAGCTCTCCAGGCTGTTTGACACAGTGATATCGTGTGGAAAGAATGGAATGGAATGCAGTGGTGTGAAATGGAATGGAATGTAGTGGACAGGAGTAGAATGGAGTGGAGTGAAGAGGAACAGAGTGGAATGGAATGGGATGCAGTGGAATGGAATGCAGTGGAGTGGAGTGAAATAGAAAGAAATGGAATGGGATGGAATGGAATGCAATGGAATGGAGAAGAGAAATGTGAGCTGAGATTGTGTGACTACACTCCAGCCTTAGTGACCGAGAGAGATTCTGTGGAAGGAAAGAACTGATTTCAAAGGAGTGGAATGGAAGGGAATGTAGTACAGTGGAGTAGAGTGGAATGGAGTGAAACAGAATAGAATGGAGTGGAAGGCAATGGAATGGAATGGAATGGAGTGGAGTGGAATAGAGAGGAGTGCACTGCAATGGAGTGGAGTGGAGTGGAAGGGAGTGGAATGCAATGGAATGTAGTGGAGTGCAGTGGAGTGGAATGGAATGGAGTGGACAGGAGTGGAAGGAGTAGAGTGGACTGGAATGGAATAGAATGGAACAGAATGCAGTGGAGTGGAGGGGAGTGGAGGTGAGTGGAGTGGCATGGAGTGGAATGGAATGGAATGGAGTGAAATGGAATCCAATGGATTGGAATGGAGTGGAGTGGAGTGGAGTGGAATGGAGAGGAGTCGAATGGAATGGAAGGGAATGCAACGGAACGCAGTGGTGTGGATTGGAATGCAGTGAAATGGAGTACTATGGAATCTAAAGGAGTGGAGTGGAGTCTAGTGGAGTGGAATGGAATGGAACAAAATGGAATGGAATGGCACGGAATGGAGTGGAGTAGAGTGGAGTGGGAAGGAAGGGAGATGAGTGGAATGGAGAGGAATGGAATGCAGTGGAGTGGATTGGATTGGAATGAACTGGAATGGAGAGGAATGGAATGAAGTGGAACGGAATGGACCGCAATGGAATTGAATGGAGTGAAGTGGAAAGTAGTGGAGTGGAGTGGAATGGAGTGGAAATGAATGGAATGGAGTGGAATGGAAGGGAATGGAGACAAGTGGATAGGAATTGACTGAAGCAGATTGGAGTGGAGTGGAGTGGAGTGGCATGGAATGGAATGAAGTGGATGGGAATGCAATGGAGTGGAATGAAATGGAATAAAATGGAATGGAGTGGAATGGAGAGGAATGGAGTGGAGTGGAGTGGAATGGAGGGGAGTAAGAGGAAGAGAATGGAATGGAATCGAAAGGAGGGAAGTGCAATTGTGTGGAGTGGAGTGGAGATGAAAGGAGTGGAGTGATGTGGAGTCGAGAGGAAAGGAATGGAATGGAATGGAATGGAGTTAAGTGGAGTGGAATGGAGTGGAAGGTAATGGAGTGGAATGAAAAGGAGTGGATTGGAATGGAGTGGAATGGAATGGAGTGGAACGGAGTGGAGTAGAATGGAGTGGGTTGCAGAGGAGTGGAATGGAGTGGAATGGAAGGGAACGGAAAGGAATGTAGTGGAAAGGAATGGAATGGAGTGGATTGAAATTGAATGGAAAGGATTGGAGTGCAGTGGACTGGAGGGGAGTGGAACAAAATGGAGTATAGTGCAGTGGAATGGAGTGGACTGGAGTGGAGATGAGTGGAGTGGACTGGAATGGAATGGAGTGGAGTGGAATGGTGTGGAGTGGGGTGGAAAGGAATGGAACAGAATGGAATGGAGAGGAATGGAGTGGCATGTAGTGGAGTGGAGTGAAGTGGAAAGGAATGGCATGGAATGGAGTAGAGTGGAATGGAGGGGTATGGAATGGAATGGAATGGAATTGAGTGGAATGGAGTGGAATGGAGTGGAGTGGAGAGGAATGGAATGGAGTGGAAAGGTCTGAAAGGAGTGGAATGGAGTGGAGTGGAATGCAATGGAGTAGATGGGAATGAAGTGGAAAGGAATAGAATGGAGAGAAGTAGAGTAGAATGGAGTGGATTGGAATGGAGGGGAGCAGAGTGGAGTTAACAGCAGTGGATTGGAATACAGTGGATGGGGTAGAGTGGAAGGGAGTGGAAATATATGGAATGGAATGGATTGGAGTGGAGTGGAAGGGAGTGGAGTGGAGTTGAAAGTAGAGGAATCGAAAGAAGTGGAAAGGAGTGGAGTAGAGTGGATTAGAGTGGATTGGAATGGAATGGAGTGGAGTGGAATGGTGTGGAAACGAATGAAAGGGAGGGGAGTGGAATGGAACGAAATGGAATGGAATGTAGTGGAATGGAGAGGAGTGGAGTGGACTGGAGTGGAATGTAATCGAATGGAGTGTACTGCAGTGGAATGTATTTGAGAGGCGGGTAATGGAGAGGAATTGAGTGGAGTGGAGTGGAGTGAAATACATCGGAATGGCACGGAATTGAATGGAATGGAGGGGAGTGGAATGCAGTGGAGTGGAGTCGATTGGAGTGGTGAGGAATAGAACGGAGTGGCATGGAATGGAGCACAGTGGAATGCAATGGAGTGGAGTGGATTGGAAAGGGGTGGAGTGGAGTGACGATGGGTGAAGTGGAATGTAATGGAGTGGAGTGCAGAGGAGTCTCATGGAATGGAATGGAATGGAACGCAATGGAAGCTGAGATTGTACCACTGCGCTCCAGGATGGGTGACACAGTGTGATACTCTCAAAAGAAAGGAATGGAATGGAATGCAGTGGAATGGAATGGAATGCAATGGGGTGCATTGGAGTGGAGTGGAGTGAAGTGAAGTGGATTGGAGTGGAATGGAGAGGAATGGAACGGAATGGAATGGAATGAAGTAGACTGGAGTGGGGTGGAATTGAGTGCAATGGAATGGAGCGAAATGGAATCAGATGCAGAGAAATGGAGTAGAGAGGAGTGCAGTAGAGTGGAAAGGAGTGCAATGGAGTGGAATGGAATCGGAAGTAACGGAAAGTAGTGGAGTGGATGGAACGGAAAGGAAAGGAGTGGAGCGGAGTGGAATGGAACGGAGCGGGAGGTGGGTTGGGGCCACTGCACTCCAGGCTGGCTGGCTGACTGAGGTATTCTCGCAATAAAGGAATGGAATGGAATGCCGTAGAGTGGAATGGAACGGAGTGGAGTGGAGTGGAATGGAGTGAGTTGGAGCAGAGTGGAATGAAGAATGCAATGGGATGGAAGGGAATTGAATGAAATGCAGTGGAGTGCAGTGGAGTGCATTGCAGTGGAATGGAGCAGAATGGAATGGAAAGGAGTGGAATGGACAGGAGTGGAGTGCACTGGAGAGGAGAGGATAGGAATGCAGTGGAATGGAATTGGATGTAATGGAACGTAGAGGAGTGGAGTGGAATGGAGTGGGCCAGAGTGGAATGGAATGGAATGCAATGGAAAGGAATGGAGTGGAATAGAATGGAATGGAATGGAATGGAATGGAGTGGGATGACTTGTAGTGGGGTGGAGTGAAATGGAGTATAACGGAATGGAGTGGAGTGGAGTGGAATGCGATAGAATGGAGAGGAGGGGAATGGAGCAGAATGGAATGGAGTGCAGCGGAATGGAGTGGAGTGGAATGGAATCAAATGGAGTGGAATGGAACAGAGTGGAATGGAATGGAGTGCAATAGACTAGAATTGAGTGTAGTGTAGTGGAATTTAGTGGAATGGACTGGAATGGAGTGGAATGGAATGGAATTGAGGGGAATGGAATGGAATGGAAAGGAATGGAAAGCAATGGAAAGGAATAGAATTGAATGCAACGGAATTAAAAGAATGCAATGGAATGCAATGGAATAGAATGCAATGGAATGTATAGTTGACATGTAATATGAGCTGAGATTGTGACACTGCACTCCAGCCAGGGTGACATGGTGATATCCTGTCGTAAGAAGTGAATGGAATGCAATGGAGTGAAATGGAATGGAATGAAATGGAATGGAGCGGAGTGGAAGGGAATGGAGTGGAATGAAATAGAATGCAGTGGACTGTAATGGCATGGAGTGGAAAGAAGTAGAGTGGAATGGAGTGGAATGGAATGGACTGGCATAGAATGGAGTGGAATTGAATGCAATGGAGTGGATTGGAAAGGAATGCAAAGGAGTAGAGTGGAGTAGAGTGGTGTGGAGTGGAGTGGAATGGAGCTGAATGTACTTCAATGGAGTACAATGGAATGGAACGGAGTGGAATGGAATGGAATGATATGAGGTGGATTGGAGTGGAATGTAGTGGAGTGGAATGGAATGGAATAGAATGGAATGGAGTAGAGTGTAATGGAATGCAGTGGCGATAAGTGGAGTGGAATGGAATGCATTGGAGTAGAGTGGAGTGGAATGGAATGGAATGGAGTGGAGTGGAGGGGAGTGGAGTGGAATGGAATTGAGTGAAGTGGAGTGCAGTTGAATGGAATATCGTGGTGTGGAGTGGAGTGGAAGTGAATGGAGTGAATAGGAGTGGAATGGAGTGGAAGGTAACGGAGTGGAATGGAGTCGAATGGAGTGGAATGGAGTAGAGTGGATTAGAGTGGAATGGTGTCGAACGGACTGGAATGGAATGGAATGGAGTGGAATGGAATTGAATCAAATGGAATGGAGTGGAGTGGAATGGAGTGGAGTGGAGTGAAATGAAATGGAATGGAAGGGAGTGGAGAGAAACGCAGTTGATTGGAGTGGAGTGGAGTGGAAAGGAATGGAAAGGAGTGGGATGGAGACGTATGGATTGGAGTGGAATGGAGTGGAATGGAATGAAGTGGAAAGGAGTGGAACGGAGTGAAATTGAATTTAGTGGACTGGAGTGGAATGGAGTTAAATGGAATGGAATGGAATGGAGTGGAATGGAATGGAATGGAGTGGAGTGGAATGGAATAGAATGGCATGGAATGGAATAGAATGGGATGGAGTGGAGTGGAGAGGAGTGGAATGGATTGGAGTGAAGTGGAGTGGAATGGAATTGAGTGGAGCGGAGAGGAAAGGAATGGAATGGAGTGGAGTGGAATGGCATGGAATGGAGTGGAATGGAATGGATAGTAGTGGAGTGGAGTGGAGTGGATTGGAGTGTAGTGGAAGGGAATGGAGTGCAGTGTAATGGACTGGAATGGAGCAGAGCAGAATGGAGTGGACTGGACTGGAGTGGAATGGAATGGGATGGCATGGAATGGGAGCTGAGATTTTACCAATGTGCTCTAGGCAGGGTGACTGGGTGTCATACTCTCAAAAGAAAGGAATGGAATGGAACGCAGTGGAATGGAATGGAACAGAGTGGACATTAGTGGAGTGGAATGTGGAGGAATGGAATGAAATGGAACGTAATGGCATGAAATGGAGTGGTGTGGGGTGGAATGGATTATAGTGGAATGGGGTGGAAAGGAATGGGATGGAGTGGAATGAAGTGGAGTGCAGTGGAGTGGAACGGAGTTGAATGGCATAGAATTGAGTGGACAGTAGTGGAATGTTTTGGAATGCAATGGAATCCATTGTAATAGAATGGAATACAACGGAAAGTTGACATGGAGTGTGAGCTGAGATTGTGCCACTGCACTCCAGACTGGGTGACACGTTATATCCTGTGGATAGAAAGGAATGGAATGCAATAGAGTGAAATGGAATGGAGTGGAATGGAATTGAATGGAATGGAGTGGAGTGGAGTGGAGTCGAATGGAGACGAATGGAATGGGACGGAGTGGAATGGAACGGAGTGGAGTGGAGTATCGTGGAGTGAAATAGAATGGAATGCACTGGGTTGGAATGGAATGCAATGGACTGCTGAAAGGAAATGTGAGCTGTTATTGTTCCACTGCACTCCAGCCTTTGTGACGGAATGAAATCCTGTGGAAAAAAAGGAATGGAATGGAATGGAATGGAATGGAGTGGAGTGGAGTGGTGTGGAGAGGAGTGTAGTGGAGTGGAGTGAAATGGAGTGGAGTGTCGTGGAGGAGAGTGGAATGGAGTGGAATGGAATGGAGAGGAAAGGAACGGAGTGGAGTGGAATGGAACGGAGTGGAGTGGAATGGAATCCAATGGAATGAAATGGAATTGAATCGAATGGAATGAAGAAATATGTGCAGTGATTTGGCCACTGCGCTGGAGCCTGTGTGAGAGAGGGAGATCCTGTCGATAAAACAGTGTGGAATGGAAGGGATTGGAATGGAATGGAATGGAACGTACTGGAGTGGAGTGGAGTGGAATTGAGTGGAGTGGAGTGCACTGGAATGGAATGGAATGCAATGGAATGTAATGGAATGATGAAATGATATGTGAGCTGAGATTGTGCCACTGCACTCCACGCTGGGTGACAGAGTGAGATACTCTTGAAAGAAAGAAATGGAATGGAAAGAATTTTTAATTGGGTGGATTCGAGTGGACTGAAGTAGAGTGCAGTGGAATAGAGAGGAATGGAATGGAATGGAATCGGATGTAAAGGAATGGAATGATGTGGAGTGGAGTGGTGAGGAGTGTAGTGCTGTGGAATGGAGCAGAAAGTAACGGGATGGTGTGGAGTGGAGTGCAGTGCAGTGGAGTGGAGAGGAGTGCAATGGCGTGGAATGGAATCGGATGTAAAGGAACGTACTGGAGTGGAGCGGAGTGGAAAGGAGTGGAATGGAATGGAATTGAATGTAATGGAAAGCAAAGGAATGGAATGGGATGCAATGGAATTTAATGCAATAGAATGCAGTTCAATAGAGAGTTGACATGTAATGTGAGCTGAGATTGTGCCTAAGCTCTCCAGGCTGTTTGACACAGTGATATCGTGTGGAAAGAATGGAATGGAATGCAGTGGTGTGAAATGGAATGGAATGTAGTGGACAGGAGTAGAATGGAGTGGAGTGAAGAGGAACAGAGTGGAATGGAATGGGATGCAGTGGAATGGAATGCAGTGGAGTGGAGTGAAATAGAAAGAAATGGAATGGGATGGAATGGAATGCAATGGAATGGAGAAGAGAAATGTGAGCTGAGATTGTGTGACTACACTCCAGCCTTAGTGACCGAGAGAGATTCTGTGGAAGGAAAGAACTGATTTCAAAGGAGTGGAATGGAAGGGAATGTAGTACAGTGGAGTAGAGTGGAATGGAGTGAAACAGAATAGAATGGAGTGGAAGGCAATGGAATGGAATGGAATGGAGTGGAGTGGAATAGAGAGGAGTGCACTGCAATGGAGTGGAGTGGAGTGGAAGGGAGTGGAATGCAATGGAATGTAGTGGAGTGCAGTGGAGTGGAATGGAATGGAGTGGACAGGAGTGGAAGGAGTAGAGTGGACTGGAATGGAACAGAATGGAACAGAATGCAGTGGAGTGGAGGGGAGTGGAGGTGAGTGGAGTGGCATGGAGTGGAATGGAATGGAATGGAGTGAAATGGAATCCAATGGATTGGAATGGAGTGGAGTGGAGTGGAGTGGAATGGAGAGGAGTCGAATGGAATGGAAGGGAATGCAACGGAACGCAGTGGTGTGGATTGGAATGCAGTGAAATGGAGTACTATGGAATCTAAAGGAGTGGAGTGGAGTCTAGTGGAGTGGAATGGAATGGAACAAAATGGAATGGAATGGCACGGAATGGAGTGGAGTAGAGTGGAGTGGGAAGGAAGGGAGATGAGTGGAATGGAGAGGAATGGAATGCAGTGGAGTGGATTGGATTGGAATGAACTGGAATGGAGAGGAATGGAATGAAGTGGAACGGAATGGACTGCAATGGAATTGAATGGAGTGAAGTGGAAAGTAGTGGAGTGGAGTGGAATGGAGCGGAAATGAATGGAATGGAGTGGAATGGAAGGGAATGGAGACAAGTGGATAGGAATTGACTGAAGCAGATTGGAGTGGAGTGGAGTGGAGTGGCATGGAATGGAATGAAGTGGATGGGAATGCAATGGAGTGGAAAGAAATGGAATAAAATGGAAAGGAGTGGAATGGAGAGGAATGGAGTGGAAGTGGAGTGGAATGGAGGGGAGTAAGAGGAAGAGAATGGAATGGAATCGAAAGGAGGGAAGTGCAATTGTGTGGAGTGGAGTGGAGATGAAAGGAGTGGAGTGATGTGGAGTCGAGAGGAAAGGAATGGAATGGAATGGAATGGAGTTAAGTGGAGTGGAATGGAGTGGAAGGTAATGGAGTGGAATGAAAAGGAGTGGATTGGAATGGAGTGGAATGGAATGGAGTGGAACGGAGTGGAGTAGAATGGAGTGGGTTGCAGAGGAGTGGAATGGAGTGGAATGGAAGGGAACGGAAAGGAATGTAGTGGAAAGGAATGGAATGGAGTGGATTGAAATTGAATGGAAAGGATTGGAGTGCAGTGGACTGGAGGGGAGTGGAATAAAATGGAGTATAGTGCAGTGGAATGGAGTGGACTGGAGTGGAGATGAGTGGAGTGGACTGGAATGGAATGGAGTGGAGTGGAATGGTGTGGAGTGGGGTGGAAAGGAATGGAACAGAATGGAATGGAGAGGAATGGAGTGGCATGTAGTGGAGTGGAGTGAAGTGGAAAGGAATGGCATGGAATGGAGTAGAGTGGAATGGAGGGGTATGGAATGGAATGGAATGGAATTGAGTGGAATGGAGTGGAATGGAGTGGAGTGGAGAGGAATGGAATGGAGTGGAAAGGTCTGAAAGGAGTGGAATGGAGTGGAGTGGAATGCAATGGAGTAGATTGGAATGAAGTGGAAAGGAATAGAATGGAGAGAAGTAGAGTAGAATGGAGTGGATTGGAATGGAGGGGAGCAGAGTGGAGTTAACAGCGGTGGATTGGAATACAGTGGATGGGGTAGAGTGGAAGGGAGTGGAATTATATGGAATGGAATGGATTGGATTGGAGTGGAAGGGAGTGGAGTGGAGTTGAAAGTAGAGGAATCGAAAGAAGTGGAAAGGAGTGGAGTAGAGTGGATTAGAGTGGATTGGAATGGAATGGAGTGGAGTGGAATGGTGTGGAAACGAATGAAAGGGAGGGGAGTGGAATGGAACGAAATGGAATGGAATGTAGTGGAATGGAGAGGAGTGGAGTGGACTGGAGTGGAATGTAATCGAATGGAGTGTACTGGAGTGGAATGTATTTGAGAAGCGGGTAATGGAGAGGAATTGAGTGGAGTGGAGTGGAGTGAAATACATCGGAATGGCACGGAATTGAATGGAATGGAGGGGAGTGGAATGCAGTGGAGTGGAGTCGATTGGAGTGGTGAGGAATAGAACGGAGTGGCATGGAATGGAGCACAGTGGAATGCAATGGAGTGGAGTGGATTGGAAAGGGGTGGAGTGGAGTGACGATGGGTGAAGTGGAATGTAATGGAGTGGAGTGCAGAGGAGTCTCATGGAATGGAATGGAATGGAACGCAATGGAAGCTGAGATTGTACCACTGCGCTCCAGGATGGGTGACACAGTGTGATACTCTCAAAAGAAAGGAATGGAATGGAATGCAGTGGAATGGAATGGAATGCAATGGGGTGCATTGGAGTGGAGTGGAGTGAAGTGAAGTGGATTGGAGTGGAATGGAGAGGAATGGAACGGAATGGAATGGAATGAAGTAGACTGGAGTGGGGTGGAGTTGAGTGCAATGGAATGGAGCGAAATGGAATCAGATGCAGAGAAATGGAGTAGAGAGGAGTGCAGTAGAGTGGAAAGGAGTGCAATGGAGTGGAATGGAATCGGAAGTAACGGAAAGTAGTGGAGTGGATGGAACGGAAAGGAAAGGAGTGGAGCGGAGTGGAATGGAACGGAGCGGGAGGTGGGTTGGGGCCACTGCACTCCAGGCTGGCTGGCTGACTGAGGTATTCTCGCAATAAAGGAATGGAATGGAATGCCGTAGAGTGGAATGGAACGGAGTGGAGTGGAGTGGAATGGAGTGAGTTGGAGCAGAGTGGAATGAAGAATGCAATGGGATGGAAGGGAATTGAATGAAATGCAGTGGAGTGCAGTGGAGTGCATTGCAGTGGAATGGAGCAGAATGGAATGGAAAGGAGTGGAATGGACAGGAGTGGAGTGCACTGGAGAGGAGAGGATAGGAATGCAGTGGAATGGAATTGGATGTAATGGAACGTAGAGGAGTGGAGTGGAATGGAGTGGGCCAGAGTGGAATGGAATGGAATGCAATGGAAAGGAATGGAGTGGAATAGAATGGAATGGAATGGAATGGAATGGAGTGGGATGACTTGTAGTGGGGTGGAGTGAAACGGAGTATAATGGAATGGAGTGGAGTGGAGTGGAATGTGATAGAATGGAGAGGAGGGGAATGGAGCAGAATGGAATGGAGTGCAGCGGAATGGAGTGGAGTGGAATGGAATCAAATGGAGTGGAATGGAACAGAGTGGAATGGAATGGAGTGCAATAGACTAGAATTGAGTGTAGTGTAGTGGAATTTAGTGGAATGGACTGGAATGGAGTGGAATGGAATGGAATTGAGGGGAATGGAATGGAATGGAAAGGAATGGAAAGCAATGGAAAGGAATAGAATTGAATGCAACGGAATTAAAAGAATGCAATGGAATGCAATGGAATAGAATGCAATGGAATGTATAGTTGACATGTAATATGAGCTGAGATTGTGACACTGCACTCCAGCCAGGGTGACATGGTGATATCCTGTCGTAAGAAGTGAATGGAATGCAATGGAGTGAAATGGAATGGAATGAAATGGAATGGAGCGGAGTGGAAGGGAATGGAGTGGAATGAAATAGAATGCAGTGGACTGTAATGGCATGGAGTGGAAAGAAGTAGAGTGGAATGGAGTGGAATGGAATGGACTGGCATAGAATGGAGTGGAATTGAATGCAATGGAGTGGATTGGAAAGGAATGCAAAGGAGTAGAGTGGAGTAGAGTGGTGTGGAGTGGAGTGAAATGGAGCTGAATGTACTTCAATGGAGTACAATGGAATGGAACGGAGTGGAATGGAATGGAATGATATGAGGTGGATTGGAGTGGAATGTAGTGGAGTGGAATGGAATGGAATAGAATGGAATGGAGTAGAGTGTAATGGAATGCAGTGGCGATAAGTGGAGTGGAATGGAATGCATTGGAGTAGAGTGGAGTGGAATGGAATGGAATGGAGTGGAGTGGAGGGGAGTGGAGTGGAATGGAATTAAGTGAAGTGGAGTGCAGTTGAATGGAATATCGTGGTGTGGAGTGGAGTGGAAGTGAATGGAGTGAATAGGAGTGGAATGGAGTGGAAGGTAACGGAGTGGAATGGAGTCGAATGGAGTGGAATGGAGTAGAGTGGATTAGAGTGGAATGGTGTCGAACGGACTGGAATGGAATGGAATGGAGTGGAATGGAATTGAATCAAATGGAATGGAGTGGAGTGGAGTGGAGTGGAATGAAATGAAATGGAAGGGAGTGGAGAGAAACGCAGTTGATTGGAGTGGAGTGGAGTGAAAAGGAATGGAAAGGAGTGGGATGGAGACGTATGGATTGGAGTGGAATGGAGTGGAATGGAATGAAGTGGAAAGGAGTGGAACGGAGTGAAATTGAATTTAGTGGACTGGAGTGGAATGGAGTTAAATGGAATGGAATGGAATGGAGTGGAATGGAATGGAATGGAGTGGAGTGGAATGGAATAGAATGGCATGGAATGGAATAGAATGGGATGGAGTGGAGTGGAGAGGAGTGGAATGGATTGGAGTGAAGTGGAGTGGAATGGAATTGAGTGGAGCGGAGAGGAAAGGAATGGAATGGAGTGGAGTGGAATGGCATGGAATGGAGTGGAATGGAATGGATAGTAGTGGAGTGGAGTGGAGTGGATTGGAGTGTAGTGGAAGGGAATGGAGTGCAGTGTAATGGACTGGAATGGAGCAGAGCAGAATGGAGTGGACTGGACTGGAGTGGAATGGAATGGGATGGCATGGAATGGGAGCTGAGATTTTACCAATGTGCTCTAGGCAGGGTGACTGGGTGTCATACTCTCAAAAGAAAGGAATGGAATGGAACGCAGTGGAATGGAATGGAACAGAGTGGACATTAGTGGAGTGGAATGTGGAGGAATGGAATGAAATGGAACGTAATGGCATGAAATGGAGTGGTGTGGGGTGGAATGGATTATAGTGGAATGGGGTGGAAAGGAATGGGATGGAGTGGAATGAAGTGGAGTGCAGTGGAGTGGAACGGAGTTGAATGGCATAGAATTGAGTGGACAGTAGTGGAATGTTTTGGAATGCAATGGAATCCATTGTAATAGAATGGAATACAACGGAAAGTTGACATGGAGTGTGAGCTGAGATTGTGCCACTGCACTCCAGACTGGGTGACACGTTATATCCTGTGGATAGAAAGGAATGGAATGCAATAGAGTGAAATGGAATGGAGTGGAATGGAATTGAATGGAATGGAGTGGAGTGGAGTGGAGTCGAATGGAGACGAATGGAATGGGACGGAGTGGAATGGAACGGAGTGGAGTGGAGTATCGTGGAGTGAAATAGAATGGAATGCACTGGGTTGGAATGGAATGCAATGGACTGCTGAAAGGAAATGTGAGCTGTTATTGTTCCACTGCACTCCAGCCTTTGTGACGGAATGAAATCCTGTGGAAAAAAAGGAATGGAATGGAATGGAATGGAATGGAATGGAACGGAATGGAATGGAATGGAATGGAATGGAGTGGAGTGGAGTGGTGTGGAGAGGAGTGTAGTGGAGTGGAGTGAAATGGAGTGGAGTGTCGTGGAGGAGAGTGGAATGGAGTGGAATGGAATGGAGAGGAAAGGAACGGAGTGGAGTGGAATGGAACGGAGTGGAGTGGAATGGAATCCAATGGAATGAAATGGAATTGAATCGAATGGAATGAAGAAATATGTGCAGTGATTTGGCCACTGCGCTGGAGCCTGTGTGAGAGAGGGAGATCCTGTCGATAAAACAGTGTGGAATGGAAGGGATTGGAATGGAATGGAATGGAACGTATTGGAGTGGAGTGGAGTGGAATTGATTGGAGTGGAGTGCACTGGAATGGAATGGAATGCAATGGAATGTAATGGAATGATGAAATGATATGTGAGCTGAGATTGTGCCACTGCACTCCACGCTGGGTGACAGAGTGAGATACTCTTGAAAGAAAGAAATGGAATGGAAAGAATTTTTAATTGGGTGGATTCGAGTGGACTGAAGTAGAGTGCAGTGGAATAGAGAGGAATGGAATGGAATGGAATCGGATGTAAAGGAATGGAATGATGTGGAGTGGAGTGGTGAGGAGTGTAGTGCTGTGGAATGGAGCAGAAAGTAACGGGATGGTGTGGAGTGGAGTGCAGTGCAGTGGAGTGGAGAGGAGTGCAATGGCGTGGAATGGAATCGGATGTAAAGGAACGTACTGGAGTGGAGCGGAGTGGAAAGGAGTGGAATGGAATGGAATTGAATGTAATGGAAAGCAAAGGAATGGAATGGGATGCAATGGAATTTAATGCAATAGAATGCAGTTCAATAGAGAGTTGACATGTAATGTGAGCTGAGATTGTGCCTAAGCTCTCCAGGCTGTTTGACACAGTGATATCGTGTGGAAAGAATGGAATGGAATGCAGTGGTGTGAAATGGAATGGAATGTAGTGGACAGGAGTAGAATGGAGTGGAGTGAAGAGGAACAGAGTGGAATGGAATGGGATGCAGTGGAATGGAATGCAGTGGAGTGGAGTGAAATAGAAAGAAATGGAATGGGATGGAATGGAATGCAATGGAATGGAGAAGAGAAATGTGAGCTGAGATTGTGTGACTACACTCCAGCCTTAGTGACCGAGAGAGATTCTGTGGAAGGAAAGAACTGATTTCAAAGGAGTGGAATGGAAGGGAATGTAGTACAGTGGAGTAGAGTGGAATGGAGTGAAACAGAATAGAATGGAGTGGAAGGCAATGGAATGGAATGGAATGGAGTGGAGTGGAATAGAGAGGAGTGCACTGCAATGGAGTGGAGTGGAGTGGAAGGGAGTGGAATGCAATGGAATGTAGTGGAGTGCAGTGGAGTGGAATGGAATGGAGTGGACAGGAGTGGAAGGAGTAGAGTGGACTGGAATGGAATAGAATGGAACAGAATGCAGTGGAGTGGAGGGGAGTGGAGGTGAGTGGAGTGGCATGGAGTGGAATGGAATGGAATGGAGTGAAATGGAATCCAATGGATTGGAATGGAGTGGAGTGGAGTGGAGTGGAATGGAGAGGAGTCGAATGGAATGGAAGGGAATGCAACGGAACGCAGTGGTGTGGATTGGAATGCAGTGAAATGGAGTACTATGGAATCTAAAGGAGTGGAGTGGAGTCTAGTGGAGTGGAATGGAATGGAACAAAATGGAATGGAATGGCAAGGAATGGAGTGGAGTAGAGTGGAGTGGGAAGGAAGGGAGATGAGTGGAATGGAGAGGAATGGAATGCAGTGGAGTGGATTGGATTGGAATGAACTGGAATGGAGAGGAATGGAATGAAGTGGAACGGAATGGACTGCAATGGAATTGAATGGAGTGAAGTGGAAAGTAGTGGAGTGGAGTGGAATGGAGTGGAAATGAATGGAATGGAGTGGAATGGAAGGGAATGGAGACAAGTGGATAGGAATTGATTGAAGCAGATTGGAGTGGAGTGGAGTGGAGTGGCATGGAATGGAATGAAGTGGATGGGAATGCAATGGACTGGAATGAAATGGAATAAAATGGAATGGAGTGGAATGGAGAGGAATGGAGTGGAAGTGGAGTGGAATGGAGGGGAGTAAGAGGAAGAGAATGGAATGGAATCGAAAGGAGGGAAGTGCAATTGTGTGGAGTGGAGTGGAGATGAAAGGAGTGGAGTGATGTGGAGTCGAAAGGAAAGGAATGGAATGGAATGGAATGGAGTTAAGTGGAGTGGAATGGAGTGGAAGGTAATGGAGTGGAATGAAAAGGAGTGGACTGGAATGGAGTGGAATGGAATGGAGTGGAACGGAGTGGAGTAGAATGGAGTGGGTTGCAGAGGAGTGGAATGGAGTGGAATGGAAGGGAACGGAAAGGAATGTAGTGGAAAGGAATGGAATGGAGTGGATTGAAATTGAATGGAAAGGATTGGAGTGCAGTGGACTGGAGGGGAGTGGAATAAAATGGAGTATAGTGCAGTGGAATGGAGTGGACTGGAGTGGAGATGAGTGGAGTGGACTGGAATGGAATGGAGTGGAGTGGAATGGTGTGGAGTGGGGTGGAAAGGAATGGAACAGAATGGAATGGAGAGGAATGGAGTGGCATGTAGTGGAGTGGAGTGAAGTGGAAAGGAATGGCATGGAATGGAGTAGAGTGGAATGGAGGGGTATGGAATGGAATGCAATGGAATTGAGTGGAATGGAGTTGAATGGAGTGGAGTGGAGAGGAATGGAATGGAGTGGAAAGGTCTGAAAGGATTGGAATGGAGTGGAGTGGAATGCAATGGAGTAGATTGGAATGAAGTGGAAAGGAATAGAATGGAGAGAAGTAGAGTAGAATGGAGTGGATTGTAATGGAGGGGAGCAGAGTGGAGTTAACAGCGGTGGATTGGAATACAGTGGATGGGGTAGAGTGGAAGGGAGTGGAATTATATGGAATGGAATGGATTGGATTGGAGTGGAAGGGAGTGGAGTGGAGTTGAAAGTAGAGGAATCGAAAGAAGTGGAAAGGAGTGGAGTAGAGTGGATTAGAGTGGATTGGAATGGAATGGAGTGGAGTGGAATGGTGTGGAAACGAATGAAAGGGAGGGGAGTGGAATGGAACGAAATGGAATGGAATGTAGTGGAATGGAGAGGAGTGGAGTGGACTGGAGTGGAATGTAATCGAATGGAGTGTACTGGAGTGGAATGTATTTGAGAGGCGGGTAATGGAGAGGAATTGAGTGGAGTGGAGTGGAGTGAAATACATCGGAATGGCACGGAATTGAATGGAATGGAGGGGAGTGGAATGCAGTGGAGTGGAGTCGATTGGACTGGTGAGGAATAGAACGGAGTGGCATGGAATGGAGCAGAGTGGAATGCAATGGAGTGGAGTGGATTGGAAAGGGGTGGAGTGGAGTGACGATGGGTGAAGTGGAATGTAATGGAGTGGAGTGCAGAGGAGTCTCATGGAATGGAATGGAATGGAACGCAATGGAAGCTGAGATTGTACCACTGCGCTCCAGGATGGGTGACACAGTGTGATACTCTCAAAAGAAAGGAATGGAATGGAATGCAGTGGAATGGAATGGAATGCAATGGGGTGCATTGGAGTGGAGTGGAGTGAAGTGAAGTGGATTGGAGTGGAATGGAGAGGAATGGAACGGAATGGAATGGAATGAAGTAGACTGGAGTGGGGTGGAGTTGAGTGCAATGGAATGGAGCGAAATGGAATCAGATGCAGAGAAATGGAGTAGAGAGGAGTGCAGTAGAGTGGAAAGGAGTGCAATGGAGTGGAATGGAATCGGAAGTAACGGAAAGTAGTGGAGTGGATGGAACGGAAAGGAAAGGAGTGGAGCGGAGTGGAATGGAACGGAGCGGGAGGTGGGTTGGGGCCACTGCACTCCAGGCTGGCTGGCTGACTGAGGTATTCTCGCAATAAAGGAATGGAATGGAATGCCGTAGAGTGGAATGGAACGGAGTGGAGTGGAGTGGAATGGAGTGAGTTGGAGCAGAGTGGAATGAAGAATGCAATGGGATGGAAGGGAATTGAATGAAATGCAGTGGAGTGCAGTGGAGTGCATTGCAGTGGAATGGAGCAGAATGGAATGGAAAGGAGTGGAATGGACAGGAGTGGAGTGCACTGGAGAGGAGAGGATAGGAATGCAGTGGAATGGAATTGGATGTAATGGAACGTAGAGGAGTGGAGTGGAATGGAGTGGGCCAGAGTGGAATGGAATGGAATGCAATGGAAAGGAATGGAGTGGAATAGAATGGAATGGAATGGAATGGAATGGAGTGGGATGACTTGTAGTGGGGTGGAGTGAAACGGAGTATAATGGAATGGAGTGGAGTGGAGTGGAATGTGATAGAATGGAGAGGAGGGGAATGGAGCAGAATGGAATGGAGTGCAGCGGAATGGAGTGGAGTGGAATGGAATCAAATGGAGTGGAATGGAACAGAGTGGAATGGAATGGAGTGCAATAGACTAGAATTGAGTGTAGTGTAGTGGAATTTAGTGGAATGGACTGGAATGGAGTGGAATGGAATGGAATTGAGGGGAATGGAATGGAATGGAAAGGAATGGAAAGCAATGGAAAGGAATAGAATTGAATGCAACGGAATTAAAAGAATGCAATGGAATGCAATGGAATAGAATGCAATGGAATGTATAGTTGACATGTAATATGAGCTGAGATTGTGACACTGCACTCCAGCCAGGGTGACATGGTGATATCCTGTCGTAAGAAGTGAATGGAATGCAATGGAGTGAAATGGAATGGAATGAAATGGAATGGAGCGGAGTGGAAGGGAATGGAGTGGAATGAAATAGAATGCAGTGGACTGTAATGGCATGGAGTGGAAAGAAGTAGAGTGGAATGGAGTGGAATGGAATGGACTGGCATAGAATGGAGTGGAATTGAATGCAATGGAGTGGATTGGAAAGGAATGCAAAGGAGTAGAGTGGAGTAGAGTGGTGTGGAGTGGAGTGGAATGGAGCTGAATGTACTTCAATGGAGTACAATGGAATGGAACGGAGTGGAATGGAATGGAATGATATGAGGTGGATTGGAGTGGAATGTAGTGGAGTGGAATGGAATGGAATAGAATGGAATGGAGTAGAGTGTAATGGAATGCAGTGGCGATAAGTGGAGTGGAATGGAATGCATTGGAGTAGAGTGGAGTGGAATGGAATGGAATGGAGTGGAGTGGAGGGGAGTGGAGTGGAATGGAATTGAGTGAAGTGGAGTGCAGTTGAATGGAATATCGTGGTGTGGAGTGGAGTGGAAGTGAATGGAGTGAATAGGAGTGGAATGGAGTGGAAGGTAACGGAGTGGAATGGAGTCGAATGGAGTGGAATGGAGTAGAGTGGATTAGAGTGGAATGGTGTCGAACGGACTGGAATGGAATGGAATGGAGTGGAATGGAATTGAATCAAATGGAATGGAGTGGAGTGGAGTGGAGTGGAATGAAATGAAATGGAAGGGAGTGGAGAGAAACGCAGTTGATTGGAGTGGAGTGGAGTGGAAAGGAATGGAAAGGAGTGGGATGGAGACGTATGGATTGGAGTGGAATGGAGTGGAATGGAATGAAGTGGAAAGGAGTGGAACGGAGTGAAATTGAATTTAGTGGACTGGAGTGGAATGGAGTTAAATGGAATGGAATGGAATGGAGTGGAATGGAATGGAATGGAGTGGAGTGGAATGGAATAGAATGGCATGGAATGGAATAGAATGGGATGGAGTGGAGTGGAGAGGAGTGGAATGGATTGGAGTGAAGTGGAGTGGAATGGAATTGAGTGGAGCGGAGAGGAAAGGAATGGAATGGAGTGGAGTGGAATGGCATGGAATGGAGTGGAATGGAATGGATAGTAGTGGGGTGGAGTGGAGTGGATTGGAGTGTAGTGGAAGGGAATGGAGTGCAGTGTAATGGACTGGAATGGAGCAGAGCAGAATGGAGTGGACTGGACTGGAGTGGAATGGAATGGGATGGCATGGAATGGGAGCTGAGATTTTACCAATGTGCTCTAGGCAGGGTGACTGGGTGTCATACTCTCAAAAGAAAGGAATGGAATGGAACGCAGTGGAATGGAATGGAACAGAGTGGACATTAGTGGAGTGGAATGTGGAGGAATGGAATGAAATGGAACGTAATGGCATGAAATGGAGTGGTGTGGGGTGGAATGGATTATAGTGGAATGGGGTGGAAAGGAATGGGATGGAGTGGAATGAAGTGGAGTGCAGTGGAGTGGAACGGAGTTGAATGGCATAGAATTGAGTGGACAGTAGTGGAATGTTTTGGAATGCAATGGAATCCATTGTAATAGAATGGAATACAACGGAAAGTTGACATGGAGTGTGAGCTGAGATTGTGCCACTGCACTCCAGACTGGGTGACACGTTATATCCTGTGGATAGAAAGGAATGGAATGCAATAGAGTGAAATGGAATGGAGTGGAATGGAATTGAATGGAATGGAGTGGAGTGGAGTGGAGTCGAATGGAGACGAATGGAATGGGACGGAGTGGAATGGAACGGAGTGGAGTGGAGTATCGTGGAGTGAAATAGAATGGAATGCACTGGGTTGGAATGGAATGCAATGGACTGCTGAAAGGAAATGTGAGCTGTTATTGTTCCACTGCACTCCAGCCTTTGTGACGGAATGAAATCCTGTGGAAAAAAAGGAATGGAATGGAATGGAATGGAATGGAATGGAATGGAGTGGAGTGGAGTGGTGTGGAGAGGAGTGTAGTGGAGTGGAGTGAAATGGAGTGGAGTGTCGTGGAGGAGAGTGGAATGGAGTGGAATGGAATGGAGAGGAAAGGAACGGAGTGGAGTGGAATGGAACGGAGTGGAGTGGAATGGAATCCAATGGAATGAAATGGAATTGAATCGAATGGAATGAAGAAATATGTGCAGTGATTTGGCCACTGCGCTGGAGCCTGTGTGAGAGAGGGAGATCCTGTCGATAAAACAGTGTGGAATGGAAGGGATTGGAATGGAATGGAATGGAACGTATTGGAGTGGAGTGGAGTGGAATTGAGTGGAGTGGAGTGCACTGGAATGGAATGGAATGCAATGGAATGGAATGGAATGATGAAATGATATGTGAGCTGAGATTGTGCCACTGCACTCCACGATGGGTGACAGAGTGAGATACTCTTGAAAGAAAGAAATGGAATGGAAAGAATTTTTAATTGGGTGGATTCGAGTGGACTGAAGTAGAGTGCAGTGGAATAGAGAGGAATGGAATGGAATGGAATCGGATGTAAAGGAATGGAATGATGTGGAGTGGAGTGGTGAGGAGTGTAGTGCTGTGGAATGGAGCAGAAAGTAACGGGATGGTGTGGAGTGGAGTGCAGTGCAGTGGAGTGGAGAGGAGTGCAATGGCGTGGAATGGAATCGGATGTAAAGGAACGTACTGGAGTGGAGCGGAGTGGAAAGGAGTGGAATGGAATGGAATTGAATGTAATGGAAAGCAAAGGAATGGAATGGGATGCAATGGAATTTAATGCAATAGAATGCAGTTCAATAGAGAGTTGACATGTAATGTGAGCTGAGATTGTGCCTAAGCTCTCCAGGCTGTTTGACACAGTGATATCGTGTGGAAAGAATGGAATGGAATGCAGTGGTGTGAAATGGAATGGAATGTAGTGGACAGGAGTAGAATGGAGTGGAGTGAAGAGGAACAGAGTGGAATGGAATGGGATGCAGTGGAATGGAATGCAGTGGAGTGGAGTGAAACAGAAAGAAATGGAATGGGATGGAATGGAATGCAATGGAATGGAGAAGAGAAATGTGAGCTGAGATTGTGTGACTACACTCCAGCCTTAGTGACCGAGAGAGATTCTGTGGAAGGAAAGAACTGATTTCAAAGGAGTGGAATGGAAGGGAATGTAGTACAGTGGAGTAGAGTGGAATGGAGTGAAACAGAATAGAATGGAGTGGAAGGCAATGGAATGGAATGGAATGGAGTGGAGTGGAATAGAGAGGAGTGCACTGCAATGGAGTGGAGTGGAGTGGAAGGGAGTGGAATGCAATGGAATGTAGTGGAGTGCAGTGGAGTGGAATGGAATGGAGTGGACAGGAGTGGAAGGAGTAGAGTGGACTGGAATGGAATAGAATGGAACAGAATGCAGTGGAGTGGAGGGGAGTGGAGGTGAGTGGAGTGGCATGGAGTGGAATGGAATGGAATGGAGTGAAATGGAATCCAATGGATTGGAATGGAGTGGAGTGGAGTGGAGTGGAATGGAGAGGAGTCGAATGGAATGGAAGGGAATGCAACGGAACGCAGTGGTGTGGATTGGAATGCAGTGAAATGGAGTACTATGGAATCTAAAGGAGTGGAGTGGAGTCTAGTGGAGTGGAATGGAATGGAACAAAATGGAATGGAATGGCACGGAATGGAGTGGAGTAGAGTGGAGTGGGAAGGAAGGGAGATGAGTGGAATGGAGAGGAATGGAATGCAGTGGAGTGGATTGGATTGGAATGAACTGGAATGGAGAGGAATGGAATGAAGTGGAACGGAATGGACTGCAATGGAATTGAATGGAGTGAAGTGGAAAGTAGTGGAGTGGAGTGGAATGGAGTGGAAATGAATGGAATGGAGTGGAATGGAAGGGAATGGAGACAAGTGGATAGGAATTGATTGAAGCAGATTGGAGTGGAGTGGAGTGGAGTGGCATGGAATCGAATGAAGTGGATGGGAATGCAATGGACTGGAATGAAATGGAATAAAATGGAATGGAGTGGAATGGAGAGGAATGGAGTGGAAGTGGAGTGGAATGGAGGGGAGTAAGAGGAAGAGAATGGAATGGAATCGAAAGGAGGGAAGTGCAATTGTGTGGAGTGGAGTGGAGATGAAAGGAGTGGAGTGATGTGGAGTCGAAAGGAAAGGAATGGAATGGAATGGAATGGAGTTAAGTGGAGTGGAATGGAGTGGAAGGTAATGGAGTGGAATGAAAAGGAGTGGACTGGAATGGAGTGGAATGGAATGGAGTGGAACGGAGTGGAGTAGAATGGAGTGGGTTGCAGAGGAGTGGAATGGAGTGGAATGGAAGGGAACGGAAAGGAATGTAGTGGAAAGGAATGGAATGGAGTGGATTGAAATTGAATGGAAAGGATTGGAGTGCAGTGGACTGGAGGGGAGTGGAATAAAATGGAGTATAGTGCAGTGGAATGGAGTGGACTGGAGTGGAGATGAGTGGAGTGGACTGGAATGGAATGGAGTGGAGTGGAATGGTGTGGAGTGGGGTGGAAAGGAATGGAACAGAATGGAATGGAGAGGAATGGAGTGGCATGTAGTGGAGTGGAGTGAAGTGGAAAGGAATGGCATGGAATGGAGTAGAGTGGAATGGAGGGGTATGGAATGGAATGGAATGGAATTGAGTGGAATGGAGTTGAATGGAGTGGAGTGGAGAGGAATGGAATGGAGTGGAAAGGTCTGAAAGGAGTGGAATGGAGTGGAGTGGAATGCAATGGAGTAGATTGGAATGAAGTGGAAAGGAATAGAATGGAGAGAAGTAGAGTAGAATGGAGTGGATTGGAATGGAGGGGAGCAGAGTGGAGTTAACAGCGGTGGATTGGAATACAGTGGATGGGGTAGAGTGGAAGGGAGTGGAATTATATGGAATGGAATGGATTGGAGTGGAGTGGAAGGGAGTGGAGTGGAGTTGAAAGTAGAGGAATCGAAAGAAGTGGAAAGGAGTGGAGTAGAGTGGATTAGAGTGGATTGGAATGGAATGGAGTGGAGTGGAATGGTGTGGAAACGAATGGAAGGGAGGGGAGTGGAATGGAACGAAATGGAATGGAATGTAGTGGAATGGAGAGGAGTGGAGTGGACTGGAGTGGAATGTAATCGAATGGAGTGTACTGGAGTGGAATGTATTTGAGAGGCGGGTAATGGAGAGGAATTGAGTGGAGTGGAGTGGAGTGAAATACATCGGAATGGCACGGAATTGAATGGAATGGAGGGGAGTGGAATGCAGTGGAGTGGAGTCGATTGGAGTGGTGAGGAATAGAACGGAGTGGCATGGAATGGAGCACAGTGGAATGCAATGGAGTGGAGTGGATTGGAAAGGGGTGGAGTGGAGTGACGATGGGTGAAGTGGAATGTAATGGAGTGGAGTGCAGAGGAGTCTCATGGAATGGAATGGAATGGAACGCAATGGAAGCTGAGATTGTACCACTGCGCTCCAGGATGGGTGACACAGTGTGATACTCTCAAAAGAAAGGAATGGAATGGAATGCAGTGGAATGGAATGGAATGCAATGGGGTGCATTGGAGTGGAGTGGAGTGAAGTGAAGTGGATTGGAGTGGAATGGAGAGGAATGGAACGGAATGGAATGGAATGAAGTAGACTGGAGTGGGGTGGAATTGAGTGCAATGGAATGGAGCGAAATGGAATCAGATGCAGAGAAATGGAGTAGAGAGGAGTGCAGTAGAGTGGAAAGGAGTGCAATGGAGTGGAATGGAATCGGAAGTAACGGAAAGTAGTGGAGTGGATGGAACGGAAAGGAAAGGAGTGGAGCGGAGTGGAATGGAACGGAGCGGGAGGTGGGTTGGGGCCACTGCACTCCAGGCTGGCTGGCTGACTGAGGTATTCTCGCAATAAAGGAATGGAATGGAATGCCGTAGAGTGGAATGGAACGGAGTGGAGTGGAGTGGAATGGAGTGAGTTGGAGCAGAGTGGAATGAAGAATGCAATGGGATGGAAGGGAATTGAATGAAATGCAGTGGAGTGCAGTGGAGTGCATTGCAGTGGAATGGAGCAGAATGGAATGGAAAGGAGTGGAATGGACAGGAGTGGAGTGCACTGGAGAGGAGAGGATAGGAATGCAGTGGAATGGAATTGGATGTAATGGAACGTAGAGGAGTGGAGTGGAATGGAGTGGGCCAGAGTGGAATGGAATGGAATGCAATGGAAAGGAATGGAGTGGAATAGAATGGAATGGAATGGAATGGAATGGAATGGAGTGGGATGACTTGTAGTGGGGTGGAGTGAAATGGAGTATAATGGAATGGAGTGGAGTGGAGTGGAATGTGATAGAATGGAGAGGAGGGGAATGGAGCAGAATGGAATGGAGTGCAGCGGAATGGAGTGGAGTGGAATGGAATCAAATGGAGTGGAATGGAACAGAGTGGAATGGAATGGAGTGCAATAGACTAGAATTGAGTGTAGTGTAGTGGAATTTAGTGGAATGGACTGGAATGGAGTGGAATGGAATGGAATTGAGGGGAATGGAATGGAATGGAAAGGAATGGAAAGCAATGGAAAGGAATAGAATTGAATGCAACGGAATTAAAAGAATGCAATGGAATGCAATGGAATAGAATGCAATGGAATGTATAGTTGACATGTAATATGAGCTGAGATTGTGACACTGCACTCCAGCCAGGGTGACATGGTGATATCCTGTCGTAAGAAGTGAATGGAATGCAATGGAGTGAAATGGAATGGAATGAAATGGAATGGAGCGGAGTGGAAGGGAATGGAGTGGAATGAAATAGAATGCAGTGGACTGTAATGGCATGGAGTGGAAAGAAGTAGAGTGGAATGGAGTGGAATGGAATGGACTGGCATAGAATGGAGTGGAATTGAATGCAATGGAGTGGATTGGAAAGGAATGCAAAGGAGTAGAGTGGAGTAGAGTGGTGTGGAGTGGAGTGGAATGGAGCTGAATGTACTTCAATGGAGTACAATGGAATGGAACGGAGTGGAATGGAATGGAATGATATGAGGTGGATTGGAGTGGAATGCAGTGGAGTGCAATGGAATGGAATAGAATGGAATGGAGTAGAGTGTAATGGAATGCAGTGGCGATAAGTGGAGTGGAATGGAATGCATTGGAGTAGAGTGGAGTGGAATGGAATGGAATGGAGTGGAGTGGAGGGGAGTGGAGTGGAATGGAATTGAGTGAAGTGGAGTGCAGTTGAATGGAATATCGTGGTGTGGAGTGGAGTGGAAGTGAATGGAGTGAATAGGAGTGGAATGGAGTGGAAGGTAACGGAGTGGAATGGAGTCGAATGGAGTGGAATGGAGTAGAGTGGATTAGAGTGGAATGGTGTCGAACGGACTGGAATGGAATGGAATGGAGTGGAATGGAATTGAATCAAATGGAATGGAGTGGAGTGGAACGGAGTGGAGTGGAGTGGAGTGGAATGAAATGAAATGGAAGGGAGTGGAGAGAAACGCAGTTGATTGGAGTGGAGTGGAGTGGAAAGGAATGGAAAGGAGTGGGATGGAGACGTATGGATTGGAGTGGAATGGAGTGGAATGGAATGAAGTGGAAAGGAGTGGAATGGAGTGAAATTGAATTTAGTGGACTGGAGTGGAATGGAGTTAAATGGAATGGAATGGAATGGAGTGGAATGGAATGGAATGGAGTGGAGTGGAATGGAATGGAATGGCATGGAATGGAATAGAATGGGATGGAGTGGAGTGGAGAGGAGTGGAATGGATTGGAGTGAAGTGGAGTGGAATGGAATTGAGTGGAGCGGAGAGGAAAGGAATGGAATGGAGTGGAGTGGAATGGCATGGAATGGAGTGGAATGGAATGGATAGTAGTGGAGTGGAGTGGAGTGGATTGGAGTGTAGTGGAAGGGAATGGAGTGCAGTGTAATGGACTGGAATGGAGCAGAGCAGAATGGAGTGGACTGGACTGGAGTGGAATGGAATGGGATGGCATGGAATGGGAGCTGAGATTTTACCAATGTGCTCTAGGCAGGGTGACTGGGTGTCATACTCTCAAAAGAAAGGAATGGAATGGAACGCAGTGGAATGGAATGGAACAGAGTGGACATTAGTGGAGTGGAATGTGGAGGAATGGAATGAAATGGAACGTAATGGCATGAAATGGAGTGGTGTGGGGTGGAATGGATTATAGTGGAATGGGGTGGAAAGGAATGGGATGGAGTGGAATGAAGTGGAGTGCAGTGGAGTGGAACGGAGTTGAATGGCATAGAATTGAGTGGACAGTAGTGGAATGTTTTGGAATGCAATGGAATCCATTGTAATAGAATGGAATACAACGGAAAGTTGACATGGAGTGTGAGCTGAGATTGTGCCACTGCACTCCAGACTGGGTGACACGTTATATCCTGTGGATAGAAAGGAATGGAATGCAATAGAGTGAAATGGAATGGGGTGGAATGGAATTGAATGGAATGGAGTGGAGTGGAGTGGAGTCGAATGGAGACGAATGGAATGGGACGGAGTGGAATGGAACGGAGTGGAGTGGAGTATCGTGGAGTGAAATAGAATGGAATGCACTGGGTTGGAATGGAATGCAATGGACTGCTGAAAGGAAATGTGAGCTGTTATTGTTCCACTGCACTCCAGCCTTTGTGACGGAATGAAATCCTGTGGAAAAAAAGGAATGGAATGGAATGGAATGGAATGGAATGGAATGGAATGGAATGGAATGGAATGGAGTGGAGTGGAGTGGTGTGGAGAGGAGTGTAGTGGAGTGGAGTGAAATGGAGTGGAGTGTCGTGGAGGAGAGTGGAATGGAGTGGAATGGAATGGAGAGGAAAGGAACGGAGTGGAGTGGAATGGAACGGAGTGGAGTGGAATGGAATCCAATGGAATGAAATGGAATTGAATCGAATGGAATGAAGAAATATGTGCAGTGATTTGTCCACTGCGCTGGAGCCTGTGTGAGAGAGGGAGATCCTGTCGATAAAACAGTGTGGAATGGAAGGGATTGGAATGGAATGGAATGGAACGTACTGGTGTGGAGTGGAGTGGAATTGAGTGGAGTGGAGTGCACTGGAATGGAATGGAATGCAATGGAATGTAATGGAATGATGAAATGATATGTGAGCTGAGATTGTGCCACTGCACTCCACGCTGGGTGACAGAGTGAGATACTCTTGAAAGAAAGAAATGGAATGGAAAGAATTTTTAATTGGGTGGATTCGAGTGGACTGAAGTAGAGTGCAGTGGAATAGAGAGGAATGGAATGGAATGGAATCGGATGTAAAGGAATGGAATGATGTGGAGTGGAGTGGTGAGGAGTGTAGTGCTGTGGAATGGAGCAGAAAGTAACGGGATGGTGTGGAGTGGAGTGCAGTGCAGTGGAGTGGAGAGGAGTGCAATGGCGTGGAATGGAATCGGATGTAAAGGAACGTACTGGAGTGGAGCGGAGTGGAAAGGAGTGGAATGGAATGGAATTGAATGTAATGGAAAGCAAAGGAATGGAATGGGATGCAATGGAATTTAATGCAATAGAATGCAGTTCAATAGAGAGTTGACATGTAATGTGAGCTGAGATTGTGCCTAAGCTCTCCAGGCTGTTTGACACAGTGATATCGTGTGGAAAGAATGGAATGGAATGCAGTGGTGTGAAATGGAATGGAATGTAGTGGACAGGAGTAGAATGGAGTGGAGTGAAGAGGAACAGAGTGGAATGGAATGGGATGCAGTGGAATGGAATGCAGTGGAGTGGAGTGAAATAGAAAGAAATGGAATGGGATGGAATGGAATGCAATGGAATGGAGAAGAGAAATGTGAGCTGAGATTGTGTGACTACACTCCAGCCTTAGTGACCGAGAGAGATTCTGTGGAAGGAAAGAACTGATTTCAAAGGAGTGGAATGGAAGGGAATGTAGTACAGTGGAGTAGAGTGGAATGGAGTGAAACAGAATAGAATGGAGTGGAAGGCAATGGAATGGAATGGAATGGAGTGGAGTGGAATAGAGAGGAGTGCACTGCAATGGAGTGGAGTGGAGTGGAAGGGAGTGGAATGCAATGGAATGTAGTGGAGTGCAGTGGAGTGGAATGGAATGGAGTGGACAGGAGTGGAAGGAGTAGAGTGGACTGGAATGGAATAGAATGGAACAGAATGTAGTGGAGTGGAGGGGAGTGGAGGTGAGTGGAGTGGCATGGAGTGGAATGGAATGGAATGGAGTGAAATGGAATCCAATGGATTGGAATGGAGTGGAGTGGAGTAGAGTGGAATGGAGAGGAGTCGAATGGAATGGAAGGGAATGCAACGGAACGCAGTGGTGTGGATTGGAATGCAGTGAAATGGAGTACTATGGAATCTAAAGGAGTGGAGTGGAGTCTAGTGGAGTGGAATGGAATGGAACAAAATGGAATGGAATGGCACGGAATGGAGTGGAGTAGAGTGGAGTGGGAAGGAAGGGAGATGAGTGGAATGGAGAGGAATGGAATGCAGTGGAGTGGATTGGATTGGAATGAACTGGAATGGAGAGGAATGGAATGAAGTGGAACGGAATGGACTGCAATGGAATTGAATGGAGTGAAGTGGAAAGTAGTGGAGTGGAGTGGAATGGAGTGGAAATGAATGGAATGGAGTGGAATGGAAGGGAATGGAGACAAGTGGATAGGAATTGACTGAAGCAGATTGGAGTGGAGTGGAGTGGAGTGGCATGGAATGGAATGAAGTGGATGGGAATGCAATGGAGTGGAATGAAATGGAATAAAATGGAATGGAGTGGAATGGAGAGGAATGGAGTGGAGTGGAGTGGAATGGAGGGGAGTAAGAGGAAGAGAATGGAATGGAATCGAAAGGAGGGAAGTGCAATTGTGTGGAGTGGAGTGGAGATGAAAGGAGTGGAGTGATGTGGAGTCGAGAGGAAAGGAATGGAATGGAATGGAATGGAGTTAAGTGGAGTGGAATGGAGTGGAAGGTAATGGAGTGGAATGAAAAGGAGTGCATTGGAATGGAGTGGAATGGAATGGAGTGGAACGGAGTGGAGCAGAATGGAGTGGGTTGCAGAGGAGTGGAATGGAGTGGAATGGAAGGGAACGGAAAGGAATGTAGTGGAAAGGAATGGAATGGAGTGGATTGAAATTGAATGGAAAGGATTGGAGTGCAGTGGACTGGAGGGGAGTGGAATAAAATGGAGTATAGTGCAGTGGAATGGAGTGGACTGGAGTGGAGATGAGTGGAGTGGACTGGAATGGAATGGAGTGGAGTGGAATGGTGTGGAGTGGGGTGGAAAGGAATGGAACAGAATGGAATGGAGAGGAATGGAGTGGCATGTAGTGGAGTGGAGTGAAGTGGAAAGGAATGGCATGGAATGGAGTAGAGTGGAATGGAGGGGTATGGAATGGAATGGAATGGAATTGAGTGGAATGGAGTGGAATGGAGTGGAGTAGAGAAGAATTGAATGGAGTGGAAAAGTCTGAAAGGAGTGGAATGGAGTGGAGTGGAATGCAATGGAGTAGATTGGAATGAAGTGGAAAGGAATAGAATGGAGAGAAGTAGAGTAGAATGGAGTGGATTGGAATGGAGGGGAGCAGAGTGTAGTTAACAGCGGTGGATTGGAATACAGTGGATGGGGTAGAGTGGAAGGGAGTGGAATTATATGGAATGGAATGGATTGGATTGGAGTGGAAGGGAGTGGAGTGGAGTTGAAAGTAGAGGAATCGAAAGAAGTGGAAAGGAGTGGAGTAGAGTGGATTAGAGTGGATTGGAATGGAATGGAGTGGAGTGGAATGGTGTGGAAACGAATGGAAGGGAGGGGAGTGGAATGGAACGAAATGGAATGGAATGTAGTGGAATGGAGAGGAGTGGAGTGGACTGGAGTGGAATGTAATCGAATGGAGTGTACTGGAGTGGAATGTATTTGAGAGGCGGGTAATGGAGAGGAATTGAGTGGGGTGGAGTGGAGTGAAATACATCGGAATGGCACGGAATTGAATGGAATGGAGGGGAGTGGAATGCAGTGGAGTGGAGTCGATTGGTGTGGTGAGGAATAGAACGGAGTGGCATGGAATGGAGCACAGTGGAATGCAATGGAGTGGAGTGGATTGGAAAGGGGTGGAGTGGAGTGACGATGGGTGAAGTGGAATGTAATGGAGTGGAGTGCAGAGGAGTCTCATGGAATGGAATGGAATGGAACGCAATGGAAGCTGAGATTGTACCACTGCGCTCCAGGATGGGTGACACAGTGTGATACTCTCAAAAGAAAGGAATGGAATGGAATGCAGTGGAATGGAATGGAACGCAATGGGGTGCATTGGAGTGGAGTGGAGTGAAGTGAAGTGGATTGGAGTGGAATGGAGAGGAATGGAACGGAATGGAATGGAATGAAGTAGACTGGAGTGGGGTGGAGTTGAGTGCAATGGAATGGAGCGAAATGGAATCAGATGCAGAGAAATGGAGTAGAGAGGAGTGCAGTAGAGTGGAAAGGAGTGCAATGGAGTGGAATGGAATCGGAAGTAACGGAAAGTAGTGGAGTGGATGGAACGGAAAGGAAAGGAGTGGAGCGGAGTGGAATGGAACGGAGCGGGAGGTGGGTTGGGGCCACTGCACTCCAGGCTGGCTGGCTGACTGAGGTATTCTCGCAATAAAGGAATGGAATGGAATGCCGTAGAGTGGAATGGAACGGAGTGGAGTGGAGTGGAATGGAGTGAGTTGGAGCAGAGTGGAATGAAGAATGCAATGGGATGGAAGGGAATTGAATGAAATGCAGTGGAGTGCAGTGGAGTGCATTGCAGTGGAATGGAGCAGAATGGAATGGAAAGGAGTGGAATGGACAGGAGTGGAGTGCACTGGAGAGGAGAGGATAGGAATGCAGTGGAATGGAATTGGATGTAATGGAACGTAGAGGAGTGGAGTGGAATGGAGTGGGCCAGAGTGGAATGGAATGGAATGCAATGGAAAGGAATGGAGTGGAATAGAATGGAATGGAATGGAATGGAATGGAGTGGGATGACTTGTAGTGGGGTGGAGTGAAATGGAGTATAATGGAATGGAGTGGAGTGGAGTGGAATGTGATAGAATGGAGAGGAGGGGAATGGAGCAGAATGGAATGGAGTGCAGCGGAATGGAGTGGAGTGGAATGGAATCAAATGGAGTGGAATGGAACAGAGTGGAATGGAATGGAGTGCAATAGACTAGAATTGAGTGTAGTGTAGTGGAATTTAGTGGAATGGACTGGAATGGAGTGGAATGGAATGGAATTGAGGGGAATGGAATGGAATGGAAAGGAATGGAAAGCAATGGAAAGGAATAGAATTGAATGCAACGGAATTAAAAGAATGCAATGGAATGCAATGGAATAGAATGCAATGGAATGTATAGTTGACATGTAATATGAGCTGAGATTGTGACACTGCACTCCAGCCAGGGTGACATGGTGATATCCTGTCGTAAGAAGTGAATGGAATGCAATGGAGTGAAATGGAATGGAATGAAATGGAATGGAGCGGAGTGGAAGGGAATGGAGTGGAATGAAATAGAATGCAGTGGACTGTAATGGCATGGAGTGGAAAGAAGTAGAGTGGAATGGAGTGGAATGGAATGGACTGGCATAGAATGGAGTGGAATTGAATGCAATGGAGTGGATTGGAAAGGAATGCAAAGGAGTAGAGTGGAGTAGAGTGGTGTGGAGTGGAGTGGAATGGAGCTGAATGTACTTCAATGGAGTACAATGGAATGGAACGGAGTGGAATGGAATGGAATGATATGAGGTGGATTGGAGTGGAATGTAGTGGAGTGGAATGGAATGGAATAGAATGGAATGGAGTAGAGTGTAATGGAATGCAGTGGCGATAAGTGGAGTGGAATGGAATGCATTGGAGTAGAGTGGAGTGGAATGGAATGGAATGGAGTGGAGTGGAGGGGAGTGGAGTGGAATGGAATTGAGTGAAGTGGAGTGCAGTTGAATGGAATATCGTGGTGTGGAGTGGAGTGGAAGTGAATGGAGTGAATAGGAGTGGAATGGAGTGGAAGGTAACGGAGTGGAATGGAGTCGAATGGAGTGGAATGGAGTAGAGTGGATTAGAGTGGAATGGTGTCGAACGGACTGGAATGGAATGGAATGGAGTGGAATGGAATTGAATCAAATGGAATGGAGTGGAGTGGAATGGAGTGGAGTGGAGTGAAATGAAATGGAATGGAAGGGAGTGGAGAGAAACGCAGTTGATTGGAGTGGAGTGGAGTGGAAAGGAATGGAAAGGAGTGGGATGGAGACGTATGGATTGGAGTGGAATGGAGTGGAATGGAATGAAGTGGAAAGGAGTGGAACGGAGTGAAATTGAATTTAGTGGACTGGAGTGGAATGGAGTTAAATGGAATGGAATGGAATGGAGTGGAATGGAATGGAATGGAGTGGAGTGGAATGGAATAGAATGGCATGGAATGGAATAGAATGGGATGGAGTGGAGTGGAGAGGAGTGGAATGGATTGGAGTGAAGTGGAGTGGAATGGAATTGAGTGGAGCGGAGAGGAAAGGAATGGAATGGAGTGGAGTGGAATGGCATGGAATGGAGTGGAATGGAATGGATAGTAGTGGAGTGGAGTGGAGTGGATTGGAGTGTAGTGGAAGGGAATGGAGTGCAGTGTAATGGACTGGAATGGAGCAGAGCAGAATGGAGTGGACTGGACTGGAGTGGAATGGAATGGGATGGCATGGAATGGGAGCTGAGATTTTACCAATGTGCTCTAGGCAGGGTGACTGGGTGTCATACTCTCAAAAGAAAGGAATGGAATGGAACGCAGTGGAATGGAATGGAACAGAGTGGACATTAGTGGAGTGGAATGTGGAGGAATGGAATGAAATGGAACGTAATGGCATGAAATGGAGTGGTGTGGGGTGGAATGGATTATAGTGGAATGGGGTGGAAAGGAATGGGATGGAGTGGAATGAAGTGGAGTGCAGTGGAGTGGAACGGAGTTGAATGGCATAGAATTGAGTGGACAGTAGTGGAATGTTTTGGAATGCAATGGAATCCATTGTAATAGAATGGAATACAACGGAAAGTTGACATGGAGTGTGAGCTGAGATTGTGCCACTGCACTCCAGACTGGGTGACACGTTATATCCTGTGGATAGAAAGGAATGGAATGCAATAGAGTGAAATGGAATGGAGTGGAATGGAATTGAATGGAATGGAGTGGAGTGGAGTGGAGTCGAATGGAGACGAATGGAATGGGACGGAGTGGAATGGAACGGAGTGGAGTGGAGTATCGTGGAGTGAAATAGAATGGAATGCACTGGGTTGGAATGGAATGCAATGGACTGCTGAAAGGAAATGTGAGCTGTTATTGTTCCACTGCACTCCAGCCTTTGTGACGGAATGAAATCCTGTGGAAAAAAAGGAATGGAATGGAATGGAATGGAATGGAGTGGAGTGGAGTGGTGTGGAGAGGAGTGTAGTGGAGTGGAGTGAAATGGAGTGGAGTGTCGTGGAGGAGAGTGGAATGGAGTGGAATGGAATGGAGAGGAAAGGAACGGAGTGGAGTGGAATGGAACGGAGTGGAGTGGAATGGAATCCAATGGAATGAAATGGAATTGAATCGAATGGAATGAAGAAATATGTGCAGTGATTTGGCCACTGCGCTGGAGCCTGTGTGAGAGAGGGAGATCCTGTCGATAAAACAGTGTGGAATGGAAGGGATTGGAATGGAATGGAATGGAACGTACTGGAGTGGAGTGGAGTGGAATTGAGTGGAGTGGAGTGCACTGGAATGGAATGGAATGCAATGGAATGTAATGGAATGATGAAATGATATGTGAGCTGAGATTGTGCCACTGCACTCCACGCTGGGTGACAGAGTGAGATACTCTTGAAAGAAAGAAATGGAATGGAAAGAATTTTTAATTGGGTGGATTCGAGTGGACTGAAGTAGAGTGCAGTGGAATAGAGAGGAATGGAATGGAATGGAATCGGATGTAAAGGAATGGAATGATGTGGAGTGGAGTGGTGAGGAGTGTAGTGCTGTGGAATGGAGCAGAAAGTAACGGGATGGTGTGGAGTGGAGTGCAGTGCAGTGGAGTGGAGAGGAGTGCAATGGCGTGGAATGGAATCGGATGTAAAGGAACGTACTGGAGTGGAGCGGAGTGGAAAGGAGTGGAATGGAATGGAATTGAATGTAATGGAAAGCAAAGGAATGGAATGGGATGCAATGGAATTTAATGCAATAGAATGCAGTTCAATAGAGAGTTGACATGTAATGTGAGCTGAGATTGTGCCTAAGCTCTCCAGGCTGTTTGACACAGTGATATCGTGTGGAAAGAATGGAATGGAATGCAGTGGTGTGAAATGGAATGGAATGTAGTGGACAGGAGTAGAATGGAGTGGAGTGAAGAGGAACAGAGTGGAATGGAATGGGATGCAGTGGAATGGAATGCAGTGGAGTGGAGTGAAATAGAAAGAAATGGAATGGGATGGAATGGAATGCAATGGAATGGAGAAGAGAAATGTGAGCTGAGATTGTGTGACTACACTCCAGCCTTAGTGACCGAGAGAGATTCTGTGGAAGGAAAGAACTGATTTCAAAGGAGTGGAATGGAAGGGAATGTAGTACAGTGGAGTAGAGTGGAATGGAGTGAAACAGAATAGAATGGAGTGGAAGGCAATGGAATGGAATGGAATGGAGTGGAGTGGAATAGAGAGGAGTGCACTGCAATGGAGTGGAGTGGAGTGGAAGGGAGTGGAATGCAATGGAATGTAGTGGAGTGCAGTGGAGTGGAATGGAATGGAGTGGACAGGAGTGGAAGGAGTAGAGTGGACTGGAATGGAACAGAATGGAACAGAATGCAGTGGAGTGGAGGGGAGTGGAGGTGAGTGGAGTGGCATGGAGTGGAATGGAATGGAATGGAGTGAAATGGAATCCAATGGATTGGAATGGAGTGGAGTGGAGTGGAGTGGAATGGAGAGGAGTCGAATGGAATGGAAGGGAATGCAACGGAACGCAGTGGTGTGGATTGGAATGCAGTGAAATGGAGTACTATGGAATCTAAAGGAGTGGAGTGGAGTCTAGTGGAGTGGAATGGAATGGAACAAAATGGAATGGAATGGCACGGAATGGAGTGGAGTAGAGTGGAGTGGGAAGGAAGGGAGATGAGTGGAATGGAGAGGAATGGAATGCAGTGGAGTGGATTGGATTGGAATGAACTGGAATGGAGAGGAATGGAATGAAGTGGAACGGAATGGACTGCAATGGAATTGAATGGAGTGAAGTGGAAAGTAGTGGAGTGGAGTGGAATGGAGCGGAAATGAATGGAATGGAGTGGAATGGAAGGGAATGGAGACAAGTGGATAGGAATTGACTGAAGCAGATTGGAGTGGAGTGGAGTGGAGTGGCATGGAATGGAATGAAGTGGATGGGAATGCAATGGAGTGGAAAGAAATGGAATAAAATGGAAAGGAGTGGAATGGAGAGGAATGGAGTGGAAGTGGAGTGGAATGGAGGGGAGTAAGAGGAAGAGAATGGAATGGAATCGAAAGGAGGGAAGTGCAATTGTGTGGAGTGGAGTGGAGATGAAAGGAGTGGAGTGATGTGGAGTCGAGAGGAAAGGAATGGAATGGAATGGAATGGAGTTAAGTGGAGTGGAATGGAGTGGAAGGTAATGGAGTGGAATGAAAAGGAGTGGATTGGAATGGAGTGGAATGGAATGGAGTGGAACGGAGTGGAGTAGAATGGAGTGGGTTGCAGAGGAGTGGAATGGAGTGGAATGGAAGGGAACGGAAAGGAATGTAGTGGAAAGGAATGGAATGGAGTGGATTGAAATTGAATGGAAAGGATTGGAGTGCAGTGGACTGGAGGGGAGTGGAATAAAATGGAGTATAGTGCAGTGGAATGGAGTGGACTGGAGTGGAGATGAGTGGAGTGGACTGGAATGGAATGGAGTGGAGTGGAATGGTGTGGAGTGGGGTGGAAAGGAATGGAACAGAATGGAATGGAGAGGAATGGAGTGGCATGTAGTGGAGTGGAGTGAAGTGGAAAGGAATGGCATGGAATGGAGTAGAGTGGAATGGAGGGGTATGGAATGGAATGGAATGGAATTGAGTGGAATGGAGTGGAATGGAGTGGAGTGGAGAGGAATGGAATGGAGTGGAAAGGTCTGAAAGGAGTGGAATGGAGTGGAGTGGAATGCAATGGAGTAGATTGGAATGAAGTGGAAAGGAATAGAATGGAGAGAAGTAGAGTAGAATGGAGTGGATTGGAATGGAGGGGAGCAGAGTGGAGTTAACAGCGGTGGATTGGAATACAGTGGATGGGGTAGAGTGGAAGGGAGTGGAATTATATGGAATGGAATGGATTGGATTGGAGTGGAAGGGAGTGGAGTGGAGTTGAAAGTAGAGGAATCGAAAGAAGTGGAAAGGAGTGGAGTAGAGTGGATTAGAGTGGATTGGAATGGAATGGAGTGGAGTGGAATGGTGTGGAAACGAATGAAAGGGAGGGGAGTGGAATGGAACGAAATGGAATGGAATGTAGTGGAATGGAGAGGAGTGGAGTGGACTGGAGTGGAATGTAATCGAATGGAGTGTACTGGAGTGGAATGTATTTGAGAAGCGGGTAATGGAGAGGAATTGAGTGGAGTGGAGTGGAGTGAAATACATCGGAATGGCACGGAATTGAATGGAATGGAGGGGAGTGGAATGCAGTGGAGTGGAGTCGATTGGACTGGTGAGGAATAGAACGGAGTGGCATGGAATGGAGCACAGTGGAATGCAATGGAGTGGAGTGGATTGGAAAGGGGTGGAGTGGAGTGACGATGGGTGAAGTGGAATGTAATGGAGTGGAGTGCAGAGGAGTCTCATGGAATGGAATGGAATGGAACGCAATGGAAGCTGAGATTGTACCACTGCGCTCCAGGATGGGTGACACAGTGTGATACTCTCAAAAGAAAGGAATGGAATGGAATGCAGTGGAATGGAATGGAATGCAATGGGGTGCATTGGAGTGGAGTGGAGTGAAGTGAAGTGGATTGGAGTGGAATGGAGAGGAATGGAACGGAATGGAATGGAATGAAGTAGACTGGAGTGGGGTGGAGTTGAGTGCAATGGAATGGAGCGAAATGGAATCAGATGCAGAGAAATGGAGTAGAGAGGAGTGCAGTAGAGTGGAAAGGAGTGCAATGGAGTGGAATGGAATCGGAAGTAACGGAAAGTAGTGGAGTGGATGGAACGGAAAGGAAAGGAGTGGAGCGGAGTGGAATGGAACGGAGCGGGAGGTGGGTTGGGGCCACTGCACTCCAGGCTGGCTGGCTGACTGAGGTATTCTCGCAATAAAGGAATGGAATGGAATGCCGTAGAGTGGAATGGAACGGAGTGGAGTGGAGTGGAATGGAGTGAGTTGGAGCAGAGTGGAATGAAGAATGCAATGGGATGGAAGGGAATTGAATGAAATGCAGTGGAGTGCACTGGAGTGCATTGCAGTGGAATGGAGCAGAATGGAATGGAAAGGAGTGGAATGGACAGGAGTGGAGTGCACTGGAGAGGAGAGGATAGGAATGCAGTGGAATGGAATTGGATGTAATGGAACGTAGAGGAGTGGAGTGGAATGGAGTGGGCCAGAGTGGAATGGAATGGAATGCAATGGAAAGGAATGGAGTGGAATAGAATGGAATGGAATGGAATGGAATGGAGTGGGATGACTTGTAGTGGGGTGGAGTGAAACGGAGTATAATGGAATGGAGTGGAGTGGAGTGGAATGTGATAGAATGGAGAGGAGGGGAATGGAGCAGAATGGAATGGAGTGCAGCGGAATGGAGTGGAGTGGAATGGAATCAAATGGAGTGGAATGGAACAGAGTGGAATGGAATGGAGTGCAATAGACTAGAATTGAGTGTAGTGTAGTGGAATTTAGTGGAATGGACTGGAATGGAGTGGAATGGAATGGAATTGAGGGGAATGGAATGGAATGGAAAGGAATGGAAAGCAATGGAAAGGAATAGAATTGAATGCAACGGAATTAAAAGAATGCAATGGAATGCAATGGAATAGAATGCAATGGAATGTATAGTTGACATGTAATATGAGCTGAGATTGTGACACTGCACTCCAGCCAGGGTGACATGGTGATATCCTGTCGTAAGAAGTGAATGGAATGCAATGGAGTGAAATGGAATGGAATGAAATGGAATGGAGCGGAGTGGAAGGGAATGGAGTGGAATGAAATAGAATGCAGTGGACTGTAATGGCATGGAGTGGAAAGAAGTAGAGTGGAATGGAGTGGAATGGAATGGACTGGCATAGAATGGAGTGGAATTGAATGCAATGGAGTGGATTGGAAAGGAATGCAAAGGAGTAGAGTGGAGTAGAGTGGTGTGGAGTGGAGTGAAATGGAGCTGAATGTACTTCAATGGAGTACAATGGAATGGAACGGAGTGGAATGGAATGGAATGATATGAGGTGGATTGGAGTGGAATGTAGTGGAGTGGAATGGAATGGAATAGAATGGAATGGAGTAGAGTGTAATGGAATGCAGTGGCGATAAGTGGAGTGGAATGGAATGCATTGGAGTAGAGTGGAGTGGAATGGAATGGAATGGAGTGGAGTGGAGGGGAGTGGAGTGGAATGGAATTAAGTGAAGTGGAGTGCAGTTGAATGGAATATCGTGGTGTGGAGTGGAGTGGAAGTGAATGGAGTGAATAGGAGTGGAATGGAGTGGAAGGTAACGGAGTGGAATGGAGTCGAATGGAGTGGAATGGAGTAGAGTGGATTAGAGTGGAATGGTGTCGAACGGACTGGAATGGAATGGAATGGAGTGGAATGGAATTGAATCAAATGGAATGGAGTGGAGTGGAGTGGAGTGGAATGAAATGAAATGGAAGGGAGTGGAGAGAAACGCAGTTGATTGGAGTGGAGTGGAGTGAAAAGGAATGGAAAGGAGTGGGATGGAGACGTATGGATTGGAGTGGAATGGAGTGGAATGGAATGAAGTGGAAAGGAGTGGAACGGAGTGAAATTGAATTTAGTGGACTGGAGTGGAATGGAGTTAAATGGAATGGAATGGAATGGAGTGGAATGGAATGGAATGGAGTGGAGTGGAATGGAATAGAATGGCATGGAATGGAATAGAATGGGATGGAGTGGAGTGGAGAGGAGTGGAATGGATTGGAGTGAAGTGGAGTGGAATGGAATTGAGTGGAGCGGAGAGGAAAGGAATGGAATGGAGTGGAGTGGAATGGCATGGAATGGAGTGGAATGGAATGGATAGTAGTGGAGTGGAGTGGAGTGGATTGGAGTGTAGTGGAAGGGAATGGAGTGCAGTGTAATGGACTGGAATGGAGCAGAGCAGAATGGAGTGGACTGGACTGGAGTGGAATGGAATGGGATGGCATGGAATGGGAGCTGAGATTTTACCAATGTGCTCTAGGCAGGGTGACTGGGTGTCATACTCTCAAAAGAAAGGAATGGAATGGAACGCAGTGGAATGGAATGGAACAGAGTGGACATTAGTGGAGTGGAATGTGGAGGAATGGAATGAAATGGAACGTAATGGCATGAAATGGAGTGGTGTGGGGTGGAATGGATTATAGTGGAATGGGGTGGAAAGGAATGGGATGGAGTGGAATGAAGTGGAGTGCAGTGGAGTGGAACGGAGTTGAATGGCATAGAATTGAGTGGACAGTAGTGGAATGTTTTGGAATGCAATGGAATCCATTGTAATAGAATGGAATACAACGGAAAGTTGACATGGAGTGTGAGCTGAGATTGTGCCACTGCACTCCAGACTGGGTGACACGTTATATCCTGTGGATAGAAAGGAATGGAATGCAATAGAGTGAAATGGAATGGAGTGGAATGGAATTGAATGGAATGGAGTGGAGTGGAGTGGAGTCGAATGGAGACGAATGGAATGGGACGGAGTGGAATGGAACGGAGTGGAGTGGAGTATCGTGGAGTGAAATAGAATGGAATGCACTGGGTTGGAATGGAATGCAATGGACTGCTGAAAGGAAATGTGAGCTGTTATTGTTCCACTGCACTCCAGCCTTTGTGACGGAATGAAATCCTGTGGAAAAAAAGGAATGGAATGGAATGGAATGGAATGGAATGGAACGGAATGGAATGGAATGGAATGGAATGGAGTGGAGTGGAGTGGTGTGGAGAGGAGTGTAGTGGAGTGGAGTGAAATGGAGTGGAGTGTCGTGGAGGAGAGTGGAATGGAGTGGAATGGAATGGAGAGGAAAGGAACGGAGTGGAGTGGAATGGAACGGAGTGGAGTGGAATGGAATCCAATGGAATGAAATGGAATTGAATCGAATGGAATGAAGAAATATGTGCAGTGATTTGGCCACTGCGCTGGAGCCTGTGTGAGAGAGGGAGATCCTGTCGATAAAACAGTGTGGAATGGAAGGGATTGGAATGGAATGGAATGGAACGTATTGGAGTGGAGTGGAGTGGAATTGAGTGGAGTGGAGTGCACTGGAATGGAATGGAATGCAATGGAATGTAATGGAATGATGAAATGATATGTGAGCTGAGATTGTGCCACTGCACTCCACGCTGGGTGACAGAGTGAGATACTCTTGAAAGAAAGAAATGGAATGGAAAGAATTTTTAATTGGGTGGATTCGAGTGGACTGAAGTAGAGTGCAGTGGAATAGAGAGGAATGGAATGGAATGGAATCGGATGTAAAGGAATGGAATGATGTGGAGTGGAGTGGTGAGGAGTGTAGTGCTGTGGAATGGAGCAGAAAGTAACGGGATGGTGTGGAGTGGAGTGCAGTGCAGTGGAGTGGAGAGGAGTGCAATGGCGTGGAATGGAATCGGATGTAAAGGAACGTACTGGAGTGGAGCGGAGTGGAAAGGAGTGGAATGGAATGGAATTGAATGTAATGGAAAGCAAAGGAATGGAATGGGATGCAATGGAATTTAATGCAATAGAATGCAGTTCAATAGAGAGTTGACATGTAATGTGAGCTGAGATTGTGCCTAAGCTCTCCAGGCTGTTTGACACAGTGATATCGTGTGGAAAGAATGGAATGGAATGCAGTGGTGTGAAATGGAATGGAATGTAGTGGACAGGAGTAGAATGGAGTGGAGTGAAGAGGAACAGAGTGGAATGGAATGGGATGCAGTGGAATGGAATGCAGTGGAGTGGAGTGAAATAGAAAGAAATGGAATGGGATGGAATGGAATGCAATGGAATGGAGAAGAGAAATGTGAGCTGAGATTGTGTGACTACACTCCAGCCTTAGTGACCGAGAGAGATTCTGTGGAAGGAAAGAACTGATTTCAAAGGAGTGGAATGGAAGGGAATGTAGTACAGTGGAGTAGAGTGGAATGGAGTGAAACAGAATAGAATGGAGTGGAAGGCAATGGAATGGAATGGAATGGAGTGGAGTGGAATAGAGAGGAGTGCACTGCAATGGAGTGGAGTGGAGTGGAAGGGAGTGGAATGCAATGGAATGTAGTGGAGTGCAGTGGAGTGGAATGGAATGGAGTGGACAGGAGTGGAAGGAGTAGAGTGGACTGGAATGGAATAGAATGGAACAGAATGCAGTGGAGTGGAGGGGAGTGGAGGTGAGTGGAGTGGCATGGAGTGGAATGGAATGGAATGGAGTGAAATGGAATCCAATGGATTGGAATGGAGTGGAGTGGAGTGGAGTGGAATGGAGAGGAGTCGAATGGAATGGAAGGGAATGCAACGGAACGCAGTGGTGTGGATTGGAATGCAGTGAAATGGAGTACTATGGAATCTAAAGGAGTGGAGTGGAGTCTAGTGGAGTGGAATGGAATGGAACAAAATGGAATGGAATGGCACGGAATGGAGTGGAGTAGAGTGGAGTGGGAAGGAAGGGAGATGAGTGGAATGGAGAGGAATGGAATGCAGTGGAGTGGATTGGATTGGAATGAACTGGAATGGAGAGGAATGGAATGAAGTGGAACGGAATGGACCGCAATGGAATTGAATGGAGTGAAGTGGAAAGTAGTGGAGTGGAGAGGAATGGAGTGAAAATGAATGGAATGGAGTGGAATGGAAGGGAATGGAGACAAGTGGATAGGAATTGACTGAAGCAGATTGGAGTGGAGTGGAGTGGAGTGGCATGGAATGGAATGAAGTGGATGGGAATGCAATGGAGTGGAATGAAATGGAATAAAATGGAATGGAGTGGAATGGAGAGGAATGGAGTGGAGTGGAGTGGAATGGAGGGGAGTAAGAGGAAGAGAATGGAATGGAATCGAAAGGAGGGAAGTGCAATTGTGTGGAGTGGAGTGGAGATGAAAGGAGTGGAGTGATGTGGAGTCGAGAGGAAAGGAATGGAATGGAATGGAATGGAGTTAAGTGGAGTGGAATGGAGTGGAAGGTAATGGAGTGGAATGAAAAGGAGTGGATTGGAATGGAGTGGAATGGAATGGAGTGGAACGGAGTGGAGTAGAATGGAGTGGGTTGCAGAGGAGTGGAATGGAGTGGAATGGAAGGGAACGGAAAGGAATGTAGTGGAAAGGAATGGAATGGAGTGGATTGAAATTGAATGGAAAGGATTGGAGTGCAGTGGACTGGAGGGGAGTGGAACAAAATGGAGTATAGTGCAGTGGAATGGAGTGGACTGGAGTGGAGATGAGTGGAGTGGACTGGAATGGAATGGAGGGGAGTGGAATGGTGTGGAGTGGGGTGGAAAGGAATGGAACAGAATGGAATGGAGAGGAATGGAGTGGCATGTAGTGGAGTGGAGTGAAGTGGAAAGGAATGGCATGGAATGGAGTAGAGTGGAATGGAGGGGTATGGAATGGAATGGAATGGAATTGAGTGGAATGGAGTGGAATGGAGTGGAGTGGAGAGGAATGGAATGGAGTGGAAAGGTCTGAAAGGAGTGGAATGGAGTGGAGTGGAATGCAATGGAGTAGATTGGAATGAAGTGGAAAGGAATAGAATGGAGAGAAGTAGAGTAGAATGGAGTGGATTGGAATGGAGGGGAGCAGAGTGGAGTTAACAGCGGTGGATTGGAATACAGTGGATGGGGTAGAGTGGAAGGGAGTGGAATTATATGGAATGGAATGGATTGGAGTGGAGTGGAAGGGAGTGGAGTGGAGTTGAAAGTAGAGGAATCGAAAGAAGTGGAAAGGAGTGGAGTAGAGTGGATTAGAGTGGATTGGAATGGAATGGAGTGGAGTGGAATGGTGTGGAAACGAATGGAAGGGAGGGGAGTGGAATGGAACGAAATGGAATGGAATGTAGTGGAATGGAGAGGAGTGGAGTGGACTGGAGTGGAATGTAATCGAATGGAGTGTACTGGAGTGGAATGTATTTGAGAGGCGGGTAATGGAGAGGAGTGGAATGTATTTGAGAGGCGGGTAGTGGAGTGGAGTGGAGTGAAATACATCGGAATGGCACGGAATTGAATGGAATGGAGGGGAGTGGAATGCAGTGGAGTGGAGTCGATTGGAGTGGTGAGGAATAGAACGGAGTGGCATGGAATGGAGCACAGTGGAATGCAATGGAGTGGAGTGGATTGGAAAGGGGTGGAGTGGAGTGACGATGGGTGAAGTGGAATGTAATGGAGTGGAGTGCAGAGGAGTCTCATGGAATGGAATGGAATGGAACGCAATGGAAGCTGAGATTGTACCACTGCGCTCCAGGATGGGTGACACAGTGTGATACTCTCAAAAGAAAGGAATGGAATGGAATGCAGTGGAATGGAATGGAATGCAATGGGGTGCATTGGAGTGGAGTGGAGTGAAGTGAAGTGGATTGGAGTGGAATGGAGAGGAATGGAACGGAATGGAATGGAATGAAGTAGACTGGAGTGGGGTGGAGTTGAGTGCAATGGAATGGAGCGAAATGGAATCAGATGCAGAGAAATGGAGTAGAGAGGAGTGCAGTAGAGTGGAAAGGAGTGCAATGGAGTGGAATGGAATCGGAAGTAACGGAAAGTAGTGGAGTGGATGGAACGGAAAGGAAAGGAGTGGAGCGGAGTGGAATGGAACGGAGCGGGAGGTGGGTTGGGGCCACTGCACTCCAGGCTGGCTGGCTGACTGAGGTATTCTCGCAATAAAGGAATGGAATGGAATGCCGTAGAGTGGAATGGAACGGAGTGGAGTGGAGTGGAATGGAGTGAGTTGGAGCAGAGTGGAATGAAGAATGCAATGGGATGGAAGGGAATTGAATGAAATGCAGTGGAGTGCAGTGGAGTGCATTGCAGTGGAATGGAGCAGAATGGAATGGAAAGGAGTGGAATGGACAGGAGTGGAGTGCACTGGAGAGGAGAGGATAGGAATGCAGTGGAATGGAATTGGATGTAATGGAACGTAGAGGAGTGGAGTGGAATGGAGTGGGCCAGAGTGGAATGGAATGGAATGCAATGGAAAGGAATGGAGTGGAATAGAATGGAATGGAATGGAATGGAATGGAGTGGGATGACTTGTAGTGGGGTGGAGTGAAACGGAGTATAATGGAATGGAGTGGAGTGGAGTGGAATGTGATAGAATGGAGAGGAGGGGAATGGAGCAGAATGGAATGGAGTGCAGCGGAATGGAGTGGAGTGGAATGGAATCAAATGGAGTGGAATGGAACAGAGTGGAATGGAATGGAGTGCAATAGACTAGAATTGAGTGTAGTGTAGTGGAATTTAGTGGAATGGACTGGAATGGAGTGGAATGGAATGGAATTGAGGGGAATGGAATGGAATGGAAAGGAATGGAAAGCAATGGAAAGGAATAGAATTGAATGCAACGGAATTAAAAGAATGCAATGGAATGCAATGGAATAGAATGCAATGGAATGTATAGTTGACATGTAATATGAGCTGAGATTGTGACACTGCACTCCAGCCAGGGTGACATGGTGATATCCTGTCGTAAGAAGTGAATGGAATGCAATGGAGTGAAATGGAATGGAATGAAATGGAATGGAGCGGAGTGGAAGGGAATGGAGTGGAATGAAATAGAATGCAGTGGACTGTAATGGCATGGAGTGGAAAGAAGTAGAGTGGAATGGAGTGGAATGGAATGGACTGGCATAGAATGGAGTGGAATTGAATGCAATGGAGTGGATTGGAAAGGAATGCAAAGGAGTAGAGTGGAGTAGAGTGGTGTGGAGTGGAGTGGAATGGAGCTGAATGTACTTCAATGGAGTACAATGGAATGGAACGGAGTGGAATGGAATGGAATGATATGAGGTGGATTGGAGTGGAATATAGTGGAGTGGAATGGAATGGAATAGAATGGAATGGAGTAGAGTGTAATGGAATGCAGTGGCGATAAGTGGAGTGGAATGGAATGCATTGGAGTAGAGTGGAGTGGAATGGAATGGAATGGAGTGGAGTGGAGGGGAGTGGAGTGGAATGGAATTGAGTGAAGTGGAGCGCAGTTGAATGGAATATCGTGGTGTGGAGTGGAGTGGAAGTGAATGGAGTGAATAGGAGTGGAATGGAGTGGAAGGTAACGGAGTGGAATGGAGTCGAATGGAGTGGAATGGAGTAGAGTGGATTAGAGTGGAATGGTGTCGAACGGACTGGAATGGAATGGAATGGAGTGGAATGGAATTGAATCAAATGGAATGGAGTGGAGTGGAATGGAGTGGAGTGGAGTGGAATGAAATGGAATGGAAGGGAGTGGAGAGAAACGCAGTTGATTGGAGTGGAGTGGAGTGGAAAGGAATGGAAAGGAGTGGGATGGAGACGTATGGATTGGAGTGGAATGGAGTGGAATGGAATGAAGTGGAAAGGAGTGGAACGGAGTGAAATTGAATTTAGTGGACTGGAGTGGAATGGAGTTAAATGGAATGGAATGGAATGGAGTGGAATGGAATGGAATGGAGTGGAGTGGAATGGAATAGAATGGCATGGAATGGAATAGAATGGGATGGACTGGAGTGGAGAGGAGTGGAATGGATTGGAGTGAAGTGGAGTGGAATGGAAATGAGTGGAGTGGAGAGGAAAGGGATGGAATGGAGTGGAGTGGAATGGCATGGAATGGAGTGGAATGGAATGGATAGTAGTGGAGTGGAGTGGAGTGGATTGGAGTGTAGTGGAAGGGAATGGAGTGCAGTGTAATGGACTGGAATGGAGCAGAGCAGAATGGAGTGGACTGGACTGGAGTGGAATGGAATGGGATGGCATGGAATGGGAGCTGAGATTTTACCAATGTGCTCTAGGCAGGGTGACTGGGTGTCATACTCTCAAAAGAAAGGAATGGAATGGAACGCAGTGGAATGGAATGGAACAGAGTGGACATTAGTGGAGTGGAATGTGGAGGAATGGAATGAAATGGAACGTAATGGCATGAAATGGAGTGGTGTGGGGTGGAATGGATTATAGTGGAATGGGGTGGAAAGGAATGGGATGGAGTGGAATGAAGTGGAGTGCAGTGGAGTGGAACGGAGTTGAATGGCATAGAATTGAGTGGACAGTAGTGGAATGTTTTGGAATGCAATGGAATCCATTGTAATAGAATGGAATACAACGGAAAGTTGACATGGAGTGTGAGCTGAGATTGTGCCACTGCACTCCAGACTGGGTGACACGTTATATCCTGTGGATAGAAAGGAATGGAATGCAATAGAGTGAAATGGAATGGAGTGGAATGGAATTGAATGGAATGGAGTGGAGTGGAGTGGAGTCGAATGGAGACGAATGGAATGGGACGGAGTGGAATGGAACGGAGTGGAGTGGAGTATCGTGGAGTGAAATAGAATGGAATGCACTGGGTTGGAATGGAATGCAATGGACTGCTGAAAGGAAATGTGAGCTGTTATTGTTCCACTGCACTCCAGCCTTTGTGACGGAATGAAATCCTGTGGAAAAAAAGGAATGGAATGGAATGGAATGGAATGGAATGGAATGGAATGCAATGGAATGGATTGGAGTGGATTGGTGTGGAGAGGAGTGTAGTGGAGTGGAGTGAAATGGAGTGGAGTGTCGTGGAGGAGAGTGGAATGGAGTGGAATGGAATGGAGAGGAAAGGAACGGAGTGGAGTGGAATGGAACGGAGTGGAGTGGAATGGAATCCAATGGAATGAAATGGAATTGAATCGAATGGAATGAAGAAATATGTGCAGTGATTTGGCCACTGCGCTGGAGCCTGTGTGAGAGAGGGAGATCCTGTCGATAAAACAGTGTGGAATGGAAGGGATTGGAATGGAATGGAATGGAACGTACTGGAGTGGAGTGGAGTGGAATTGAGTGGAGTGGAGTGCACTGGAATGGAATGGAATGCAATGGAATGTAATGGAATGATGAAATGATATGTGAGCTGAGATTGTGCCACTGCACCCACGCTGGGTGACAGAGTGAGATACTCTTGAAAGAAAGAAATGGAATGGAAAGAATTTTTAATTGGGTGGATTCGAGTGGACTGAAGTAGAGTGCAGTGGAATAGAGAGGAATGGAATGGAATGGAATCGGATGTAAAGGAATGGAATGATGTGGAGTGGAGTGGTGAGGAGTGTAGTGCTGTGGAATGGAGCAGAAAGTAACGGGATGGTGTGGAGTGGAGTGCAGTGCAGTGGAGTGGAGAGGAGTGCAATGGCGTGGAATGGAATCGGATGTAAAGGAACGTACTGGAGTGGAGCGGAGTGGAAAGGAGTGGAATGGAATGGAATTGAATGTAATGGAAAGCAAAGGAATGGAATGGGATGCAATGGAATTTAATGCAATAGAATGCAGTTCAATAGAGAGTTGACATGTAATGTGAGCTGAGATTGTGCCTAAGCTCTCCAGGCTGTTTGACACAGTGATATCGTGTGGAAAGAATGGAATGGAATGCAGTGGTGTGAAATGGAATGGAATGTAGTGGACAGGAGTAGAATGGAGTGGAGTGAAGAGGAACAGAGTGGAATGGAATGGGATGCAGTGGAATGGAATGCAGTGGAGTGGAGTGAAATAGAAAGAAATGGAATGGGATGGAATGGAATGCAATGGAATGGAGAAGAGAAATGTGAGCTGAGATTGTGTGACTACACTCCAGCCTTAGTGACCGAGAGAGATTCTGTGGAAGGAAAGAACTGATTTCAAAGGAGTGGAATGGAAGGGAATGTAGTACAGTGGAGTAGAGTGGAATGGAGTGAAACAGAATAGAATGGAGTGGAAGGCAATGGAATGGAATGGAATGGAGTGGAGTGGAATAGAGAGGAGTGCACTGCAATGGAGTGGAGTGGAGTGGAAGGGAGTGGAATGCAATGGAATGTAGTGGAGTGCAGTGGAGTGGAATGGAATGGAGTGGACAGGAGTGGAAGGAGTAGAGTGGACTGGAATGGAATAGAATGGAACAGAATGCAGTGGAGTGGAGGGGAGTGGAGGTGAGTGGAGTGGCATGGAGTGGAATGGAATGGAATGGAGTGAAATGGAATCCAATGGATTGGAATGGAGTGGAGTGGAGTGGAGTGGAATGGAGAGGAGTCGAATGGAATGGAAGGGAATGCAACGGAACGCAGTGGTGTGGATTGGAATGCAGTGAAATGGAGTACTATGGAATCTAAAGGAGTGGAGTGGAGTCTAGTGGAGTGGAATGGAATGGAACAAAATGGAATGGAATGGCACGGAATGGAGTGGAGTAGAGTGGAGTGGGAAGGAAGGGAGATGAGTGGAATGGAGAGGAATGGAATGCAGTGGAGTGGATTGGATTGGAATGAACTGGAATGGAGAGGAATGGAATGAAGTGGAACGGAATGGACCGCAATGGAATTGAATGGAGTGAAGTGGAAAGTAGTGGAGTGGAGTGGAATGGAGTGGAAATGAATGGAATGGAGTGGAATGGAAGGGAATGGAGACAAGTGGATAGGAATTGACTGAAGCAGATTGGAGTGGAGTGGAGTGGAGTGGCATGGAATGGAATGAAGTGGATGGGAATGCAATGGAGTGGAATGAAATGGAATAAAATGGAATGGAGTGGAATGGAGAGGAATGGAGTGGAGTGGAGTGGAATGGAGGGGAGTAAGAGGAAGAGAATGGAATGGAATCGAAAGGAGGGAAGTGCAATTGTGTGGAGTGGAGTGGAGATGAAAGGAGTGGAGTGATGTGGAGTCGAGAGGAAAGGAATGGAATGGAATGGAATGGAGTTAAGTGGAGTGGAATGGAGTGGAAGGTAATGGAGTGGAATGAAAAGGAGTGGATTGGAATGGAGTGGAATGGAATGGAGTGGAACGGAGTGGAGTAGAATGGAGTGGGTTGCAGAGGAGTGGAATGGAGTGGAATGGAAGGGAACGGAAAGGAATGTAGTGGAAAGGAATGGAATGGAGTGGATTGAAATTGAATGGAAAGGATTGGAGTGCAGTGGACTGGAGGGGAGTGGAACAAAATGGAGTATAGTGCAGTGGAATGGAGTGGACTGGAGTGGAGATGAGTGGAGTGGACTGGAATGGAATGGAGTGGAGTGGAATGGTGTGGAGTGGGGTGGAAAGGAATGGAACAGAATGGAATGGAGAGGAATGGAGTGGCATGTAGTGGAGTGGAGTGAAGTGGAAAGGAATGGCATGGAATGGAGTAGAGTGGAATGGAGGGGTATGGAATGGAATGGAATGGAATTGAGTGGAATGGAGTGGAATGGAGTGGAGTGGAGAGGAATGGAATGGAGTGGAAAGGTCTGAAAGGAGTGGAATGGAGTGGAGTGGAATGCAATGGAGTAGATGGGAATGAAGTGGAAAGGAATAGAATGGAGAGAAGTAGAGTAGAATGGAGTGGATTGGAATGGAGGGGAGCAGAGTGGAGTTAACAGCAGTGGATTGGAATACAGTGGATGGGGTAGAGTGGAAGGGAGTGGAAATATATGGAATGGAATGGATTGGAGTGGAGTGGAAGGGAGTGGAGTGGAGTTGAAAGTAGAGGAATCGAAAGAAGTGGAAAGGAGTGGAGTAGAGTGGATTAGAGTGGATTGGAATGGAATGGAGTGGAGTGGAATGGTGTGGAAACGAATGAAAGGGAGGGGAGTGGAATGGAACGAAATGGAATGGAATGTAGTGGAATGGAGAGGAGTGGAGTGGACTGGAGTGGAATGTAATCGAATGGAGTGTACTGCAGTGGAATGTATTTGAGAGGCGGGTAATGGAGAGGAATTGAGTGGAGTGGAGTGGAGTGAAATACATCGGAATGGCACGGAATTGAATGGAATGGAGGGGAGTGGAATGCAGTGGAGTGGAGTCGATTGGAGTGGTGAGGAATAGAACGGAGTGGCATGGAATGGAGCACAGTGGAATGCAATGGAGTGGAGTGGATTGGAAAGGGGTGGAGTGGAGTGACGATGGGTGAAGTGGAATGTAATGGAGTGGAGTGCAGAGGAGTCTCATGGAATGGAATGGAATGGAACGCAATGGAAGCTGAGATTGTACCACTGCGCTCCAGGATGGGTGACACAGTGTGATACTCTCAAAAGAAAGGAATGGAATGGAATGCAGTGGAATGGAATGGAATGCAATGGGGTGCATTGGAGTGGAGTGGAGTGAAGTGAAGTGGATTGGAGTGGAATGGAGAGGAATGGAACGGAATGGAATGGAATGAAGTAGACTGGAGTGGGGTGGAATTGAGTGCAATGGAATGGAGCGAAATGGAATCAGATGCAGAGAAATGGAGTAGAGAGGAGTGCAGTAGAGTGGAAAGGAGTGCAATGGAGTGGAATGGAATCGGAAGTAACGGAAAGTAGTGGAGTGGATGGAACGGAAAGGAAAGGAGTGGAGCGGAGTGGAATGGAACGGAGCGGGAGGTGGGTTGGGGCCACTGCACTCCAGGCTGGCTGGCTGACTGAGGTATTCTCGCAATAAAGGAATGGAATGGAATGCCGTAGAGTGGAATGGAACGGAGTGGAGTGGAGTGGAATGGAGTGAGTTGGAGCAGAGTGGAATGAAGAATGCAATGGGATGGAAGGGAATTGAATGAAATGCAGTGGAGTGCAGTGGAGTGCATTGCAGTGGAATGGAGCAGAATGGAATGGAAAGGAGTGGAATGGACAGGAGTGGAGTGCACTGGAGAGGAGAGGATAGGAATGCAGTGGAATGGAATTGGATGTAATGGAACGTAGAGGAGTGGAGTGGAATGGAGTGGGCCAGAGTGGAATGGAATGGAATGCAATGGAAAGGAATGGAGTGGAATAGAATGGAATGGAATGGAATGGAATGGAGTGGGATGACTTGTAGTGGGGTGGAGTGAAATGGAGTATAACGGAATGGAGTGGAGTGGAGTGGAATGCGATAGAATGGAGAGGAGGGGAATGGAGCAGAATGGAATGGAGTGCAGCGGAATGGAGTGGAGTGGAATGGAATCAAATGGAGTGGAATGGAACAGAGTGGAATGGAATGGAGTGCAATAGACTAGAATTGAGTGTAGTGTAGTGGAATTTAGTGGAATGGACTGGAATGGAGTGGAATGGAATGGAATTGAGGGGAATGGAATGGAATGGAAAGGAATGGAAAGCAATGGAAAGGAATAGAATTGAATGCAACGGAATTAAAAGAATGCAATGGAATGCAATGGAATAGAATGCAATGGAATGTATAGTTGACATGTAATATGAGCTGAGATTGTGACACTGCACTCCAGCCAGGGTGACATGGTGATATCCTGTCGTAAGAAGTGAATGGAATGCAATGGAGTGAAATGGAATGGAATGAAATGGAATGGAGCGGAGTGGAAGGGAATGGAGTGGAATGAAATAGAATGCAGTGGACTGTAATGGCATGGAGTGGAAAGAAGTAGAGTGGAATGGAGTGGAATGGAATGGACTGGCATAGAATGGAGTGGAATTGAATGCAATGGAGTGGATTGGAAAGGAATGCAAAGGAGTAGAGTGGAGTAGAGTGGTGTGGAGTGGAGTGGAATGGAGCTGAATGTACTTCAATGGAGTACAATGGAATGGAACGGAGTGGAATGGAATGGAATGATATGAGGTGGATTGGAGTGGAATGTAGTGGAGTGGAATGGAATGGAATAGAATGGAATGGAGTAGAGTGTAATGGAATGCAGTGGCGATAAGTGGAGTGGAATGGAATGCATTGGAGTAGAGTGGAGTGGAATGGAATGGAATGGAGTGGAGTGGAGGGGAGTGGAGTGGAATGGAATTGAGTGAAGTGGAGTGCAGTTGAATGGAATATCGTGGTGTGGAGTGGAGTGGAAGTGAATGGAGTGAATAGGAGTGGAATGGAGTGGAAGGTAACGGAGTGGAATGGAGTCGAATGGAGTGGAATGGAGTAGAGTGGATTAGAGTGGAATGGTGTCGAACGGACTGGAATGGAATGGAATGGAGTGGAATGGAATTGAATCAAATGGAATGGAGTGGAGTGGAATGGAGTGGAGTGGAGTGAAATGAAATGGAATGGAAGGGAGTGGAGAGAAACGCAGTTGATTGGAGTGGAGTGGAGTGGAAAGGAATGGAAAGGAGTGGGATGGAGACGTATGGATTGGAGTGGAATGGAGTGGAATGGAATGAAGTGGAAAGGAGTGGAACGGAGTGAAATTGAATTTAGTGGACTGGAGTGGAATGGAGTTAAATGGAATGGAATGGAATGGAGTGGAATGGAATGGAATGGAGTGGAGTGGAATGGAATAGAATGGCATGGAATGGAATAGAATGGGATGGAGTGGAGTGGAGAGGAGTGGAATGGATTGGAGTGAAGTGGAGTGGAATGGAATTGAGTGGAGCGGAGAGGAAAGGAATGGAATGGAGTGGAGTGGAATGGCATGGAATGGAGTGGAATGGAATGGATAGTAGTGGAGTGGAGTGGAGTGGATTGGAGTGTAGTGGAAGGGAATGGAGTGCAGTGTAATGGACTGGAATGGAGCAGAGCAGAATGGAGTGGACTGGACTGGAGTGGAATGGAATGGGATGGCATGGAATGGGAGCTGAGATTTTACCAATGTGCTCTAGGCAGGGTGACTGGGTGTCATACTCTCAAAAGAAAGGAATGGAATGGAACGCAGTGGAATGGAATGGAACAGAGTGGACATTAGTGGAGTGGAATGTGGAGGAATGGAATGAAATGGAACGTAATGGCATGAAATGGAGTGGTGTGGGGTGGAATGGATTATAGTGGAATGGGGTGGAAAGGAATGGGATGGAGTGGAATGAAGTGGAGTGCAGTGGAGTGGAACGGAGTTGAATGGCATAGAATTGAGTGGACAGTAGTGGAATGTTTTGGAATGCAATGGAATCCATTGTAATAGAATGGAATACAACGGAAAGTTGACATGGAGTGTGAGCTGAGATTGTGCCACTGCACTCCAGACTGGGTGACACGTTATATCCTGTGGATAGAAAGGAATGGAATGCAATAGAGTGAAATGGAATGGAGTGGAATGGAATTGAATGGAATGGAGTGGAGTGGAGTGGAGTCGAATGGAGACGAATGGAATGGGACGGAGTGGAATGGAACGGAGTGGAGTGGAGTATCGTGGAGTGAAATAGAATGGAATGCACTGGGTTGGAATGGAATGCAATGGACTGCTGAAAGGAAATGTGAGCTGTTATTGTTCCACTGCACTCCAGCCTTTGTGACGGAATGAAATCCTGTGGAAAAAAAGGAATGGAATGGAATGGAATGGAATGGAGTGGAGTGGAGTGGTGTGGAGAGGAGTGTAGTGGAGTGGAGTGAAATGGAGTGGAGTGTCGTGGAGGAGAGTGGAATGGAGTGGAATGGAATGGAGAGGAAAGGAACGGAGTGGAGTGGAATGGAACGGAGTGGAGTGGAATGGAATCCAATGGAATGAAATGGAATTGAATCGAATGGAATGAAGAAATATGTGCAGTGATTTGGCCACTGCGCTGGAGCCTGTGTGAGAGAGGGAGATCCTGTCGATAAAACAGTGTGGAATGGAAGGGATTGGAATGGAATGGAATGGAACGTACTGGAGTGGAGTGGAGTGGAATTGAGTGGAGTGGAGTGCACTGGAATGGAATGGAATGCAATGGAATGTAATGGAATGATGAAATGATATGTGAGCTGAGATTGTGCCACTGCACTCCACGCTGGGTGACAGAGTGAGATACTCTTGAAAGAAAGAAATGGAATGGAAAGAATTTTTAATTGGGTGGATTCGAGTGGACTGAAGTAGAGTGCAGTGGAATAGAGAGGAATGGAATGGAATGGAATCGGATGTAAAGGAATGGAATGATGTGGAGTGGAGTGGTGAGGAGTGTAGTGCTGTGGAATGGAGCAGAAAGTAACGGGATGGTGTGGAGTGGAGTGCAGTGCAGTGGAGTGGAGAGGAGTGCAATGGCGTGGAATGGAATCGGATGTAAAGGAACGTACTGGAGTGGAGCGGAGTGGAAAGGAGTGGAATGGAATGGAATTGAATGTAATGGAAAGCAAAGGAATGGAATGGGATGCAATGGAATTTAATGCAATAGAATGCAGTTCAATAGAGAGTTGACATGTAATGTGAGCTGAGATTGTGCCTAAGCTCTCCAGGCTGTTTGACACAGTGATATCGTGTGGAAAGAATGGAATGGAATGCAGTGGTGTGAAATGGAATGGAATGTAGTGGACAGGAGTAGAATGGAGTGGAGTGAAGAGGAACAGAGTGGAATGGAATGGGATGCAGTGGAATGGAATGCAGTGGAGTGGAGTGAAATAGAAAGAAATGGAATGGGATGGAATGGAATGCAATGGAATGGAGAAGAGAAATGTGAGCTGAGATTGTGTGACTACACTCCAGCCTTAGTGACCGAGAGAGATTCTGTGGAAGGAAAGAACTGATTTCAAAGGAGTGGAATGGAAGGGAATGTAGTACAGTGGAGTAGAGTGGAATGGAGTGAAACAGAATAGAATGGAGTGGAAGGCAATGGAATGGAATGGAATGGAGTGGAGTGGAATAGAGAGGAGTGCACTGCAATGGAGTGGAGTGGAGTGGAAGGGAGTGGAATGCAATGGAATGTAGTGGAGTGCAGTGGAGTGGAATGGAATGGAGTGGACAGGAGTGGAAGGAGTAGAGTGGACTGGAATGGAACAGAATGGAACAGAATGCAGTGGAGTGGAGGGGAGTGGAGGTGAGTGGAGTGGCATGGAGTGGAATGGAATGGAATGGAGTGAAATGGAATCCAATGGATTGGAATGGAGTGGAGTGGAGTGGAGTGGAATGGAGAGGAGTCGAATGGAATGGAAGGGAATGCAACGGAACGCAGTGGTGTGGATTGGAATGCAGTGAAATGGAGTACTATGGAATCTAAAGGAGTGGAGTGGAGTCTAGTGGAGTGGAATGGAATGGAACAAAATGGAATGGAATGGCACGGAATGGAGTGGAGTAGAGTGGAGTGGGAAGGAAGGGAGATGAGTGGAATGGAGAGGAATGGAATGCAGTGGAGTGGATTGGATTGGAATGAACTGGAATGGAGAGGAATGGAATGAAGTGGAACGGAATGGACTGCAATGGAATTGAATGGAGTGAAGTGGAAAGTAGTGGAGTGGAGTGGAATGGAGCGGAAATGAATGGAATGGAGTGGAATGGAAGGGAATGGAGACAAGTGGATAGGAATTGACTGAAGCAGATTGGAGTGGAGTGGAGTGGAGTGGCATGGAATGGAATGAAGTGGATGGGAATGCAATGGAGTGGAAAGAAATGGAATAAAATGGAAAGGAGTGGAATGGAGAGGAATGGAGTGGAAGTGGAGTGGAATGGAGGGGAGTAAGAGGAAGAGAATGGAATGGAATCGAAAGGAGGGAAGTGCAATTGTGTGGAGTGGAGTGGAGATGAAAGGAGTGGAGTGATGTGGAGTCGAGAGGAAAGGAATGGAATGGAATGGAATGGAGTTAAGTGGAGTGGAATGGAGTGGAAGGTAATGGAGTGGAATGAAAAGGAGTGGATTGGAATGGAGTGGAATGGAATGGAGTGGAACGGAGTGGAGTAGAATGGAGTGGGTTGCAGAGGAGTGGAATGGAGTGGAATGGAAGGGAACGGAAAGGAATGTAGTGGAAAGGAATGGAATGGAGTGGATTGAAATTGAATGGAAAGGATTGGAGTGCAGTGGACTGGAGGGGAGTGGAATAAAATGGAGTATAGTGCAGTGGAATGGAGTGGACTGGAGTGGAGATGAGTGGAGTGGACTGGAATGGAATGGAGTGGAGTGGAATGGTGTGGAGTGGGGTGGAAAGGAATGGAACAGAATGGAATGGAGAGGAATGGAGTGGCATGTAGTGGAGTGGAGTGAAGTGGAAAGGAATGGCATGGAATGGAGTAGAGTGGAATGGAGGGGTATGGAATGGAATGGAATGGAATTGAGTGGAATGGAGTGGAATGGAGTGGAGTGGAGAGGAATGGAATGGAGTGGAAAGGTCTGAAAGGAGTGGAATGGAGTGGAGTGGAATGCAATGGAGTAGATTGGAATGAAGTGGAAAGGAATAGAATGGAGAGAAGTAGAGTAGAATGGAGTGGATTGGAATGGAGGGGAGCAGAGTGGAGTTAACAGCGGTGGATTGGAATACAGTGGATGGGGTAGAGTGGAAGGGAGTGGAATTATATGGAATGGAATGGATTGGATTGGAGTGGAAGGGAGTGGAGTGGAGTTGAAAGTAGAGGAATCGAAAGAAGTGGAAAGGAGTGGAGTAGAGTGGATTAGAGTGGATTGGAATGGAATGGAGTGGAGTGGAATGGTGTGGAAACGAATGAAAGGGAGGGGAGTGGAATGGAACGAAATGGAATGGAATGTAGTGGAATGGAGAGGAGTGGAGTGGACTGGAGTGGAATGTAATCGAATGGAGTGTACTGGAGTGGAATGTATTTGAGAAGCGGGTAATGGAGAGGAATTGAGTGGAGTGGAGTGGAGTGAAATACATCGGAATGGCACGGAATTGAATGGAATGGAGGGGAGTGGAATGCAGTGGAGTGGAGTCGATTGGAGTGGTGAGGAATAGAACGGAGTGGCATGGAATGGAGCACAGTGGAATGCAATGGAGTGGAGTGGATTGGAAAGGGGTGGAGTGGAGTGACGATGGGTGAAGTGGAATGTAATGGAGTGGAGTGCAGAGGAGTCTCATGGAATGGAATGGAATGGAACGCAATGGAAGCTGAGATTGTACCACTGCGCTCCAGGATGGGTGACACAGTGTGATACTCTCAAAAGAAAGGAATGGAATGGAATGCAGTGGAATGGAATGGAATGCAATGGGGTGCATTGGAGTGGAGTGGAGTGAAGTGAAGTGGATTGGAGTGGAATGGAGAGGAATGGAACGGAATGGAATGGAATGAAGTAGACTGGAGTGGGGTGGAGTTGAGTGCAATGGAATGGAGCGAAATGGAATCAGATGCAGAGAAATGGAGTAGAGAGGAGTGCAGTAGAGTGGAAAGGAGTGCAATGGAGTGGAATGGAATCGGAAGTAACGGAAAGTAGTGGAGTGGATGGAACGGAAAGGAAAGGAGTGGAGCGGAGTGGAATGGAACGGAGCGGGAGGTGGGTTGGGGCCACTGCACTCCAGGCTGGCTGGCTGACTGAGGTATTCTCGCAATAAAGGAATGGAATGGAATGCCGTAGAGTGGAATGGAACGGAGTGGAGTGGAGTGGAATGGAGTGAGTTGGAGCAGAGTGGAATGAAGAATGCAATGGGATGGAAGGGAATTGAATGAAATGCAGTGGAGTGCAGTGGAGTGCATTGCAGTGGAATGGAGCAGAATGGAATGGAAAGGAGTGGAATGGACAGGAGTGGAGTGCACTGGAGAGGAGAGGATAGGAATGCAGTGGAATGGAATTGGATGTAATGGAACGTAGAGGAGTGGAGTGGAATGGAGTGGGCCAGAGTGGAATGGAATGGAATGCAATGGAAAGGAATGGAGTGGAATAGAATGGAATGGAATGGAATGGAATGGAGTGGGATGACTTGTAGTGGGGTGGAGTGAAACGGAGTATAATGGAATGGAGTGGAGTGGAGTGGAATGTGATAGAATGGAGAGGAGGGGAATGGAGCAGAATGGAATGGAGTGCAGCGGAATGGAGTGGAGTGGAATGGAATCAAATGGAGTGGAATGGAACAGAGTGGAATGGAATGGAGTGCAATAGACTAGAATTGAGTGTAGTGTAGTGGAATTTAGTGGAATGGACTGGAATGGAGTGGAATGGAATGGAATTGAGGGGAATGGAATGGAATGGAAAGGAATGGAAAGCAATGGAAAGGAATAGAATTGAATGCAACGGAATTAAAAGAATGCAATGGAATGCAATGGAATAGAATGCAATGGAATGTATAGTTGACATGTAATATGAGCTGAGATTGTGACACTGCACTCCAGCCAGGGTGACATGGTGATATCCTGTCGTAAGAAGTGAATGGAATGCAATGGAGTGAAATGGAATGGAATGAAATGGAATGGAGCGGAGTGGAAGGGAATGGAGTGGAATGAAATAGAATGCAGTGGACTGTAATGGCATGGAGTGGAAAGAAGTAGAGTGGAATGGAGTGGAATGGAATGGACTGGCATAGAATGGAGTGGAATTGAATGCAATGGAGTGGATTGGAAAGGAATGCAAAGGAGTAGAGTGGAGTAGAGTGGTGTGGAGTGGAGTGAAATGGAGCTGAATGTACTTCAATGGAGTACAATGGAATGGAACGGAGTGGAATGGAATGGAATGATATGAGGTGGATTGGAGTGGAATGTAGTGGAGTGGAATGGAATGGAATAGAATGGAATGGAGTAGAGTGTAATGGAATGCAGTGGCGATAAGTGGAGTGGAATGGAATGCATTGGAGTAGAGTGGAGTGGAATGGAATGGAATGGAGTGGAGTGGAGGGGAGTGGAGTGGAATGGAATTAAGTGAAGTGGAGTGCAGTTGAATGGAATATCGTGGTGTGGAGTGGAGTGGAAGTGAATGGAGTGAATAGGAGTGGAATGGAGTGGAAGGTAACGGAGTGGAATGGAGTCGAATGGAGTGGAATGGAGTAGAGTGGATTAGAGTGGAATGGTGTCGAACGGACTGGAATGGAATGGAATGGAGTGGAATGGAATTGAATCAAATGGAATGGAGTGGAGTGGAGTGGAGTGGAATGAAATGAAATGGAAGGGAGTGGAGAGAAACGCAGTTGATTGGAGTGGAGTGGAGTGAAAAGGAATGGAAAGGAGTGGGATGGAGACGTATGGATTGGAGTGGAATGGAGTGGAATGGAATGAAGTGGAAAGGAGTGGAACGGAGTGAAATTGAATTTAGTGGACTGGAGTGGAATGGAGTTAAATGGAATGGAATGGAATGGAGTGGAATGGAATGGAATGGAGTGGAGTGGAATGGAATAGAATGGCATGGAATGGAATAGAATGGGATGGAGTGGAGTGGAGAGGAGTGGAATGGATTGGAGTGAAGTGGAGTGGAATGGAATTGAGTGGAGCGGAGAGGAAAGGAATGGAATGGAGTGGAGTGGAATGGCATGGAATGGAGTGGAATGGAATGGATAGTAGTGGAGTGGAGTGGAGTGGATTGGAGTGTAGTGGAAGGGAATGGAGTGCAGTGTAATGGACTGGAATGGAGCAGAGCAGAATGGAGTGGACTGGACTGGAGTGGAATGGAATGGGATGGCATGGAATGGGAGCTGAGATTTTACCAATGTGCTCTAGGCAGGGTGACTGGGTGTCATACTCTCAAAAGAAAGGAATGGAATGGAACGCAGTGGAATGGAATGGAACAGAGTGGACATTAGTGGAGTGGAATGTGGAGGAATGGAATGAAATGGAACGTAATGGCATGAAATGGAGTGGTGTGGGGTGGAATGGATTATAGTGGAATGGGGTGGAAAGGAATGGGATGGAGTGGAATGAAGTGGAGTGCAGTGGAGTGGAACGGAGTTGAATGGCATAGAATTGAGTGGACAGTAGTGGAATGTTTTGGAATGCAATGGAATCCATTGTAATAGAATGGAATACAACGGAAAGTTGACATGGAGTGTGAGCTGAGATTGTGCCACTGCACTCCAGACTGGGTGACACGTTATATCCTGTGGATAGAAAGGAATGGAATGCAATAGAGTGAAATGGAATGGAGTGGAATGGAATTGAATGGAATGGAGTGGAGTGGAGTGGAGTCGAATGGAGACGAATGGAATGGGACGGAGTGGAATGGAACGGAGTGGAGTGGAGTATCGTGGAGTGAAATAGAATGGAATGCACTGGGTTGGAATGGAATGCAATGGACTGCTGAAAGGAAATGTGAGCTGTTATTGTTCCACTGCACTCCAGCCTTTGTGACGGAATGAAATCCTGTGGAAAAAAAGGAATGGAATGGAATGGAATGGAATGGAATGGAACGGAATGGAATGGAATGGAATGGAATGGAGTGGAGTGGAGTGGTGTGGAGAGGAGTGTAGTGGAGTGGAGTGAAATGGAGTGGAGTGTCGTGGAGGAGAGTGGAATGGAGTGGAATGGAATGGAGAGGAAAGGAACGGAGTGGAGTGGAATGGAACGGAGTGGAGTGGAATGGAATCCAATGGAATGAAATGGAATTGAATCGAATGGAATGAAGAAATATGTGCAGTGATTTGGCCACTGCGCTGGAGCCTGTGTGAGAGAGGGAGATCCTGTCGATAAAACAGTGTGGAATGGAAGGGATTGGAATGGAATGGAATGGAACGTATTGGAGTGGAGTGGAGTGGAATTGATTGGAGTGGAGTGCACTGGAATGGAATGGAATGCAATGGAATGTAATGGAATGATGAAATGATATGTGAGCTGAGATTGTGCCACTGCACTCCACGCTGGGTGACAGAGTGAGATACTCTTGAAAGAAAGAAATGGAATGGAAAGAATTTTTAATTGGGTGGATTCGAGTGGACTGAAGTAGAGTGCAGTGGAATAGAGAGGAATGGAATGGAATGGAATCGGATGTAAAGGAATGGAATGATGTGGAGTGGAGTGGTGAGGAGTGTAGTGCTGTGGAATGGAGCAGAAAGTAACGGGATGGTGTGGAGTGGAGTGCAGTGCAGTGGAGTGGAGAGGAGTGCAATGGCGTGGAATGGAATCGGATGTAAAGGAACGTACTGGAGTGGAGCGGAGTGGAAAGGAGTGGAATGGAATGGAATTGAATGTAATGGAAAGCAAAGGAATGGAATGGGATGCAATGGAATTTAATGCAATAGAATGCAGTTCAATAGAGAGTTGACATGTAATGTGAGCTGAGATTGTGCCTAAGCTCTCCAGGCTGTTTGACACAGTGATATCGTGTGGAAAGAATGGAATGGAATGCAGTGGTGTGAAATGGAATGGAATGTAGTGGACAGGAGTAGAATGGAGTGGAGTGAAGAGGAACAGAGTGGAATGGAATGGGATGCAGTGGAATGGAATGCAGTGGAGTGGAGTGAAATAGAAAGAAATGGAATGGGATGGAATGGAATGCAATGGAATGGAGAAGAGAAATGTGAGCTGAGATTGTGTGACTACACTCCAGCCTTAGTGACCGAGAGAGATTCTGTGGAAGGAAAGAACTGATTTCAAAGGAGTGGAATGGAAGGGAATGTAGTACAGTGGAGTAGAGTGGAATGGAGTGAAACAGAATAGAATGGAGTGGAAGGCAATGGAATGGAATGGAATGGAGTGGAGTGGAATAGAGAGGAGTGCACTGCAATGGAGTGGAGTGGAGTGGAAGGGAGTGGAATGCAATGGAATGTAGTGGAGTGCAGTGGAGTGGAATGGAATGGAGTGGACAGGAGTGGAAGGAGTAGAGTGGACTGGAATGGAATAGAATGGAACAGAATGCAGTGGAGTGGAGGGGAGTGGAGGTGAGTGGAGTGGCATGGAGTGGAATGGAATGGAATGGAGTGAAATGGAATCCAATGGATTGGAATGGAGTGGAGTGGAGTGGAGTGGAATGGAGAGGAGTCGAATGGAATGGAAGGGAATGCAACGGAACGCAGTGGTGTGGATTGGAATGCAGTGAAATGGAGTACTATGGAATCTAAAGGAGTGGAGTGGAGTCTAGTGGAGTGGAATGGAATGGAACAAAATGGAATGGAATGGCAAGGAATGGAGTGGAGTAGAGTGGAGTGGGAAGGAAGGGAGATGAGTGGAATGGAGAGGAATGGAATGCAGTGGAGTGGATTGGATTGGAATGAACTGGAATGGAGAGGAATGGAATGAAGTGGAACGGAATGGACTGCAATGGAATTGAATGGAGTGAAGTGGAAAGTAGTGGAGTGGAGTGGAATGGAGTGGAAATGAATGGAATGGAGTGGAATGGAAGGGAATGGAGACAAGTGGATAGGAATTGATTGAAGCAGATTGGAGTGGAGTGGAGTGGAGTGGCATGGAATGGAATGAAGTGGATGGGAATGCAATGGACTGGAATGAAATGGAATAAAATGGAATGGAGTGGAATGGAGAGGAATGGAGTGGAAGTGGAGTGGAATGGAGGGGAGTAAGAGGAAGAGAATGGAATGGAATCGAAAGGAGGGAAGTGCAATTGTGTGGAGTGGAGTGGAGATGAAAGGAGTGGAGTGATGTGGAGTCGAAAGGAAAGGAATGGAATGGAATGGAATGGAGTTAAGTGGAGTGGAATGGAGTGGAAGGTAATGGAGTGGAATGAAAAGGAGTGGACTGGAATGGAGTGGAATGGAATGGAGTGGAACGGAGTGGAGTAGAATGGAGTGGGTTGCAGAGGAGTGGAATGGAGTGGAATGGAAGGGAACGGAAAGGAATGTAGTGGAAAGGAATGGAATGGAGTGGATTGAAATTGAATGGAAAGGATTGGAGTGCAGTGGACTGGAGGGGAGTGGAATAAAATGGAGTATAGTGCAGTGGAATGGAGTGGACTGGAGTGGAGATGAGTGGAGTGGACTGGAATGGAATGGAGTGGAGTGGAATGGTGTGGAGTGGGGTGGAAAGGAATGGAACAGAATGGAATGGAGAGGAATGGAGTGGCATGTAGTGGAGTGGAGTGAAGTGGAAAGGAATGGCATGGAATGGAGTAGAGTGGAATGGAGGGGTATGGAATGGAATGCAATGGAATTGAGTGGAATGGAGTTGAATGGAGTGGAGTGGAGAGGAATGGAATGGAGTGGAAAGGTCTGAAAGGATTGGAATGGAGTGGAGTGGAATGCAATGGAGTAGATTGGAATGAAGTGGAAAGGAATAGAATGGAGAGAAGTAGAGTAGAATGGAGTGGATTGTAATGGAGGGGAGCAGAGTGGAGTTAACAGCGGTGGATTGGAATACAGTGGATGGGGTAGAGTGGAAGGGAGTGGAATTATATGGAATGGAATGGATTGGATTGGAGTGGAAGGGAGTGGAGTGGAGTTGAAAGTAGAGGAATCGAAAGAAGTGGAAAGGAGTGGAGTAGAGTGGATTAGAGTGGATTGGAATGGAATGGAGTGGAGTGGAATGGTGTGGAAACGAATGAAAGGGAGGGGAGTGGAATGGAACGAAATGGAATGGAATGTAGTGGAATGGAGAGGAGTGGAGTGGACTGGAGTGGAATGTAATCGAATGGAGTGTACTGGAGTGGAATGTATTTGAGAGGCGGGTAATGGAGAGGAATTGAGTGGAGTGGAGTGGAGTGAAATACATCGGAATGGCACGGAATTGAATGGAATGGAGGGGAGTGGAATGCAGTGGAGTGGAGTCGATTGGACTGGTGAGGAATAGAACGGAGTGGCATGGAATGGAGCAGAGTGGAATGCAATGGAGTGGAGTGGATTGGAAAGGGGTGGAGTGGAGTGACGATGGGTGAAGTGGAATGTAATGGAGTGGAGTGCAGAGGAGTCTCATGGAATGGAATGGAATGGAACGCAATGGAAGCTGAGATTGTACCACTGCGCTCCAGGATGGGTGACACAGTGTGATACTCTCAAAAGAAAGGAATGGAATGGAATGCAGTGGAATGGAATGGAATGCAATGGGGTGCATTGGAGTGGAGTGGAGTGAAGTGAAGTGGATTGGAGTGGAATGGAGAGGAATGGAACGGAATGGAATGGAATGAAGTAGACTGGAGTGGGGTGGAGTTGAGTGCAATGGAATGGAGCGAAATGGAATCAGATGCAGAGAAATGGAGTAGAGAGGAGTGCAGTAGAGTGGAAAGGAGTGCAATGGAGTGGAATGGAATCGGAAGTAACGGAAAGTAGTGGAGTGGATGGAACGGAAAGGAAAGGAGTGGAGCGGAGTGGAATGGAACGGAGCGGGAGGTGGGTTGGGGCCACTGCACTCCAGGCTGGCTGGCTGACTGAGGTATTCTCGCAATAAAGGAATGGAATGGAATGCCGTAGAGTGGAATGGAACGGAGTGGAGTGGAGTGGAATGGAGTGAGTTGGAGCAGAGTGGAATGAAGAATGCAATGGGATGGAAGGGAATTGAATGAAATGCAGTGGAGTGCAGTGGAGTGCATTGCAGTGGAATGGAGCAGAATGGAATGGAAAGGAGTGGAATGGACAGGAGTGGAGTGCACTGGAGAGGAGAGGATAGGAATGCAGTGGAATGGAATTGGATGTAATGGAACGTAGAGGAGTGGAGTGGAATGGAGTGGGCCAGAGTGGAATGGAATGGAATGCAATGGAAAGGAATGGAGTGGAATAGAATGGAATGGAATGGAATGGAATGGAGTGGGATGACTTGTAGTGGGGTGGAGTGAAACGGAGTATAATGGAATGGAGTGGAGTGGAGTGGAATGTGATAGAATGGAGAGGAGGGGAATGGAGCAGAATGGAATGGAGTGCAGCGGAATGGAGTGGAGTGGAATGGAATCAAATGGAGTGGAATGGAACAGAGTGGAATGGAATGGAGTGCAATAGACTAGAATTGAGTGTAGTGTAGTGGAATTTAGTGGAATGGACTGGAATGGAGTGGAATGGAATGGAATTGAGGGGAATGGAATGGAATGGAAAGGAATGGAAAGCAATGGAAAGGAATAGAATTGAATGCAACGGAATTAAAAGAATGCAATGGAATGCAATGGAATAGAATGCAATGGAATGTATAGTTGACATGTAATATGAGCTGAGATTGTGACACTGCACTCCAGCCAGGGTGACATGGTGATATCCTGTCGTAAGAAGTGAATGGAATGCAATGGAGTGAAATGGAATGGAATGAAATGGAATGGAGCGGAGTGGAAGGGAATGGAGTGGAATGAAATAGAATGCAGTGGACTGTAATGGCATGGAGTGGAAAGAAGTAGAGTGGAATGGAGTGGAATGGAATGGACTGGCATAGAATGGAGTGGAATTGAATGCAATGGAGTGGATTGGAAAGGAATGCAAAGGAGTAGAGTGGAGTAGAGTGGTGTGGAGTGGAGTGGAATGGAGCTGAATGTACTTCAATGGAGTACAATGGAATGGAACGGAGTGGAATGGAATGGAATGATATGAGGTGGATTGGAGTGGAATGTAGTGGAGTGGAATGGAATGGAATAGAATGGAATGGAGTAGAGTGTAATGGAATGCAGTGGCGATAAGTGGAGTGGAATGGAATGCATTGGAGTAGAGTGGAGTGGAATGGAATGGAATGGAGTGGAGTGGAGGGGAGTGGAGTGGAATGGAATTGAGTGAAGTGGAGTGCAGTTGAATGGAATATCGTGGTGTGGAGTGGAGTGGAAGTGAATGGAGTGAATAGGAGTGGAATGGAGTGGAAGGTAACGGAGTGGAATGGAGTCGAATGGAGTGGAATGGAGTAGAGTGGATTAGAGTGGAATGGTGTCGAACGGACTGGAATGGAATGGAATGGAGTGGAATGGAATTGAATCAAATGGAATGGAGTGGAGTGGAGTGGAGTGGAATGAAATGAAATGGAAGGGAGTGGAGAGAAACGCAGTTGATTGGAGTGGAGTGGAGTGGAAAGGAATGGAAAGGAGTGGGATGGAGACGTATGGATTGGAGTGGAATGGAGTGGAATGGAATGAAGTGGAAAGGAGTGGAACGGAGTGAAATTGAATTTAGTGGACTGGAGTGGAATGGAGTTAAATGGAATGGAATGGAATGGAGTGGAATGGAATGGAATGGAGTGGAGTGGAATGGAATAGAATGGCATGGAATGGAATAGAATGGGATGGAGTGGAGTGGAGAGGAGTGGAATGGATTGGAGTGAAGTGGAGTGGAATGGAATTGAGTGGAGCGGAGAGGAAAGGAATGGAATGGAGTGGAGTGGAATGGCATGGAATGGAGTGGAATGGAATGGATAGTAGTGGGGTGGAGTGGAGTGGATTGGAGTGTAGTGGAAGGGAATGGAGTGCAGTGTAATGGACTGGAATGGAGCAGAGCAGAATGGAGTGGACTGGACTGGAGTGGAATGGAATGGGATGGCATGGAATGGGAGCTGAGATTTTACCAATGTGCTCTAGGCAGGGTGACTGGGTGTCATACTCTCAAAAGAAAGGAATGGAATGGAACGCAGTGGAATGGAATGGAACAGAGTGGACATTAGTGGAGTGGAATGTGGAGGAATGGAATGAAATGGAACGTAATGGCATGAAATGGAGTGGTGTGGGGTGGAATGGATTATAGTGGAATGGGGTGGAAAGGAATGGGATGGAGTGGAATGAAGTGGAGTGCAGTGGAGTGGAACGGAGTTGAATGGCATAGAATTGAGTGGACAGTAGTGGAATGTTTTGGAATGCAATGGAATCCATTGTAATAGAATGGAATACAACGGAAAGTTGACATGGAGTGTGAGCTGAGATTGTGCCACTGCACTCCAGACTGGGTGACACGTTATATCCTGTGGATAGAAAGGAATGGAATGCAATAGAGTGAAATGGAATGGAGTGGAATGGAATTGAATGGAATGGAGTGGAGTGGAGTGGAGTCGAATGGAGACGAATGGAATGGGACGGAGTGGAATGGAACGGAGTGGAGTGGAGTATCGTGGAGTGAAATAGAATGGAATGCACTGGGTTGGAATGGAATGCAATGGACTGCTGAAAGGAAATGTGAGCTGTTATTGTTCCACTGCACTCCAGCCTTTGTGACGGAATGAAATCCTGTGGAAAAAAAGGAATGGAATGGAATGGAATGGAATGGAATGGAATGGAGTGGAGTGGAGTGGTGTGGAGAGGAGTGTAGTGGAGTGGAGTGAAATGGAGTGGAGTGTCGTGGAGGAGAGTGGAATGGAGTGGAATGGAATGGAGAGGAAAGGAACGGAGTGGAGTGGAATGGAACGGAGTGGAGTGGAATGGAATCCAATGGAATGAAATGGAATTGAATCGAATGGAATGAAGAAATATGTGCAGTGATTTGGCCACTGCGCTGGAGCCTGTGTGAGAGAGGGAGATCCTGTCGATAAAACAGTGTGGAATGGAAGGGATTGGAATGGAATGGAATGGAACGTATTGGAGTGGAGTGGAGTGGAATTGAGTGGAGTGGAGTGCACTGGAATGGAATGGAATGCAATGGAATGGAATGGAATGATGAAATGATATGTGAGCTGAGATTGTGCCACTGCACTCCACGATGGGTGACAGAGTGAGATACTCTTGAAAGAAAGAAATGGAATGGAAAGAATTTTTAATTGGGTGGATTCGAGTGGACTGAAGTAGAGTGCAGTGGAATAGAGAGGAATGGAATGGAATGGAATCGGATGTAAAGGAATGGAATGATGTGGAGTGGAGTGGTGAGGAGTGTAGTGCTGTGGAATGGAGCAGAAAGTAACGGGATGGTGTGGAGTGGAGTGCAGTGCAGTGGAGTGGAGAGGAGTGCAATGGCGTGGAATGGAATCGGATGTAAAGGAACGTACTGGAGTGGAGCGGAGTGGAAAGGAGTGGAATGGAATGGAATTGAATGTAATGGAAAGCAAAGGAATGGAATGGGATGCAATGGAATTTAATGCAATAGAATGCAGTTCAATAGAGAGTTGACATGTAATGTGAGCTGAGATTGTGCCTAAGCTCTCCAGGCTGTTTGACACAGTGATATCGTGTGGAAAGAATGGAATGGAATGCAGTGGTGTGAAATGGAATGGAATGTAGTGGACAGGAGTAGAATGGAGTGGAGTGAAGAGGAACAGAGTGGAATGGAATGGGATGCAGTGGAATGGAATGCAGTGGAGTGGAGTGAAACAGAAAGAAATGGAATGGGATGGAATGGAATGCAATGGAATGGAGAAGAGAAATGTGAGCTGAGATTGTGTGACTACACTCCAGCCTTAGTGACCGAGAGAGATTCTGTGGAAGGAAAGAACTGATTTCAAAGGAGTGGAATGGAAGGGAATGTAGTACAGTGGAGTAGAGTGGAATGGAGTGAAACAGAATAGAATGGAGTGGAAGGCAATGGAATGGAATGGAATGGAGTGGAGTGGAATAGAGAGGAGTGCACTGCAATGGAGTGGAGTGGAGTGGAAGGGAGTGGAATGCAATGGAATGTAGTGGAGTGCAGTGGAGTGGAATGGAATGGAGTGGACAGGAGTGGAAGGAGTAGAGTGGACTGGAATGGAATAGAATGGAACAGAATGCAGTGGAGTGGAGGGGAGTGGAGGTGAGTGGAGTGGCATGGAGTGGAATGGAATGGAATGGAGTGAAATGGAATCCAATGGATTGGAATGGAGTGGAGTGGAGTGGAGTGGAATGGAGAGGAGTCGAATGGAATGGAAGGGAATGCAACGGAACGCAGTGGTGTGGATTGGAATGCAGTGAAATGGAGTACTATGGAATCTAAAGGAGTGGAGTGGAGTCTAGTGGAGTGGAATGGAATGGAACAAAATGGAATGGAATGGCACGGAATGGAGTGGAGTAGAGTGGAGTGGGAAGGAAGGGAGATGAGTGGAATGGAGAGGAATGGAATGCAGTGGAGTGGATTGGATTGGAATGAACTGGAATGGAGAGGAATGGAATGAAGTGGAACGGAATGGACTGCAATGGAATTGAATGGAGTGAAGTGGAAAGTAGTGGAGTGGAGTGGAATGGAGTGGAAATGAATGGAATGGAGTGGAATGGAAGGGAATGGAGACAAGTGGATAGGAATTGATTGAAGCAGATTGGAGTGGAGTGGAGTGGAGTGGCATGGAATCGAATGAAGTGGATGGGAATGCAATGGACTGGAATGAAATGGAATAAAATGGAATGGAGTGGAATGGAGAGGAATGGAGTGGAAGTGGAGTGGAATGGAGGGGAGTAAGAGGAAGAGAATGGAATGGAATCGAAAGGAGGGAAGTGCAATTGTGTGGAGTGGAGTGGAGATGAAAGGAGTGGAGTGATGTGGAGTCGAAAGGAAAGGAATGGAATGGAATGGAATGGAGTTAAGTGGAGTGGAATGGAGTGGAAGGTAATGGAGTGGAATGAAAAGGAGTGGACTGGAATGGAGTGGAATGGAATGGAGTGGAACGGAGTGGAGTAGAATGGAGTGGGTTGCAGAGGAGTGGAATGGAGTGGAATGGAAGGGAACGGAAAGGAATGTAGTGGAAAGGAATGGAATGGAGTGGATTGAAATTGAATGGAAAGGATTGGAGTGCAGTGGACTGGAGGGGAGTGGAATAAAATGGAGTATAGTGCAGTGGAATGGAGTGGACTGGAGTGGAGATGAGTGGAGTGGACTGGAATGGAATGGAGTGGAGTGGAATGGTGTGGAGTGGGGTGGAAAGGAATGGAACAGAATGGAATGGAGAGGAATGGAGTGGCATGTAGTGGAGTGGAGTGAAGTGGAAAGGAATGGCATGGAATGGAGTAGAGTGGAATGGAGGGGTATGGAATGGAATGGAATGGAATTGAGTGGAATGGAGTTGAATGGAGTGGAGTGGAGAGGAATGGAATGGAGTGGAAAGGTCTGAAAGGAGTGGAATGGAGTGGAGTGGAATGCAATGGAGTAGATTGGAATGAAGTGGAAAGGAATAGAATGGAGAGAAGTAGAGTAGAATGGAGTGGATTGGAATGGAGGGGAGCAGAGTGGAGTTAACAGCGGTGGATTGGAATACAGTGGATGGGGTAGAGTGGAAGGGAGTGGAATTATATGGAATGGAATGGATTGGAGTGGAGTGGAAGGGAGTGGAGTGGAGTTGAAAGTAGAGGAATCGAAAGAAGTGGAAAGGAGTGGAGTAGAGTGGATTAGAGTGGATTGGAATGGAATGGAGTGGAGTGGAATGGTGTGGAAACGAATGGAAGGGAGGGGAGTGGAATGGAACGAAATGGAATGGAATGTAGTGGAATGGAGAGGAGTGGAGTGGACTGGAGTGGAATGTAATCGAATGGAGTGTACTGGAGTGGAATGTATTTGAGAGGCGGGTAATGGAGAGGAATTGAGTGGAGTGGAGTGGAGTGAAATACATCGGAATGGCACGGAATTGAATGGAATGGAGGGGAGTGGAATGCAGTGGAGTGGAGTCGATTGGAGTGGTGAGGAATAGAACGGAGTGGCATGGAATGGAGCACAGTGGAATGCAATGGAGTGGAGTGGATTGGAAAGGGGTGGAGTGGAGTGACGATGGGTGAAGTGGAATGTAATGGAGTGGAGTGCAGAGGAGTCTCATGGAATGGAATGGAATGGAACGCAATGGAAGCTGAGATTGTACCACTGCGCTCCAGGATGGGTGACACAGTGTGATACTCTCAAAAGAAAGGAATGGAATGGAATGCAGTGGAATGGAATGGAATGCAATGGGGTGCATTGGAGTGGAGTGGAGTGAAGTGAAGTGGATTGGAGTGGAATGGAGAGGAATGGAACGGAATGGAATGGAATGAAGTAGACTGGAGTGGGGTGGAATTGAGTGCAATGGAATGGAGCGAAATGGAATCAGATGCAGAGAAATGGAGTAGAGAGGAGTGCAGTAGAGTGGAAAGGAGTGCAATGGAGTGGAATGGAATCGGAAGTAACGGAAAGTAGTGGAGTGGATGGAACGGAAAGGAAAGGAGTGGAGCGGAGTGGAATGGAACGGAGCGGGAGGTGGGTTGGGGCCACTGCACTCCAGGCTGGCTGGCTGACTGAGGTATTCTCGCAATAAAGGAATGGAATGGAATGCCGTAGAGTGGAATGGAACGGAGTGGAGTGGAGTGGAATGGAGTGAGTTGGAGCAGAGTGGAATGAAGAATGCAATGGGATGGAAGGGAATTGAATGAAATGCAGTGGAGTGCAGTGGAGTGCATTGCAGTGGAATGGAGCAGAATGGAATGGAAAGGAGTGGAATGGACAGGAGTGGAGTGCACTGGAGAGGAGAGGATAGGAATGCAGTGGAATGGAATTGGATGTAATGGAACGTAGAGGAGTGGAGTGGAATGGAGTGGGCCAGAGTGGAATGGAATGGAATGCAATGGAAAGGAATGGAGTGGAATAGAATGGAATGGAATGGAATGGAATGGAATGGAGTGGGATGACTTGTAGTGGGGTGGAGTGAAATGGAGTATAATGGAATGGAGTGGAGTGGAGTGGAATGTGATAGAATGGAGAGGAGGGGAATGGAGCAGAATGGAATGGAGTGCAGCGGAATGGAGTGGAGTGGAATGGAATCAAATGGAGTGGAATGGAACAGAGTGGAATGGAATGGAGTGCAATAGACTAGAATTGAGTGTAGTGTAGTGGAATTTAGTGGAATGGACTGGAATGGAGTGGAATGGAATGGAATTGAGGGGAATGGAATGGAATGGAAAGGAATGGAAAGCAATGGAAAGGAATAGAATTGAATGCAACGGAATTAAAAGAATGCAATGGAATGCAATGGAATAGAATGCAATGGAATGTATAGTTGACATGTAATATGAGCTGAGATTGTGACACTGCACTCCAGCCAGGGTGACATGGTGATATCCTGTCGTAAGAAGTGAATGGAATGCAATGGAGTGAAATGGAATGGAATGAAATGGAATGGAGCGGAGTGGAAGGGAATGGAGTGGAATGAAATAGAATGCAGTGGACTGTAATGGCATGGAGTGGAAAGAAGTAGAGTGGAATGGAGTGGAATGGAATGGACTGGCATAGAATGGAGTGGAATTGAATGCAATGGAGTGGATTGGAAAGGAATGCAAAGGAGTAGAGTGGAGTAGAGTGGTGTGGAGTGGAGTGGAATGGAGCTGAATGTACTTCAATGGAGTACAATGGAATGGAACGGAGTGGAATGGAATGGAATGATATGAGGTGGATTGGAGTGGAATGCAGTGGAGTGCAATGGAATGGAATAGAATGGAATGGAGTAGAGTGTAATGGAATGCAGTGGCGATAAGTGGAGTGGAATGGAATGCATTGGAGTAGAGTGGAGTGGAATGGAATGGAATGGAGTGGAGTGGAGGGGAGTGGAGTGGAATGGAATTGAGTGAAGTGGAGTGCAGTTGAATGGAATATCGTGGTGTGGAGTGGAGTGGAAGTGAATGGAGTGAATAGGAGTGGAATGGAGTGGAAGGTAACGGAGTGGAATGGAGTCGAATGGAGTGGAATGGAGTAGAGTGGATTAGAGTGGAATGGTGTCGAACGGACTGGAATGGAATGGAATGGAGTGGAATGGAATTGAATCAAATGGAATGGAGTGGAGTGGAACGGAGTGGAGTGGAGTGGAGTGGAATGAAATGAAATGGAAGGGAGTGGAGAGAAACGCAGTTGATTGGAGTGGAGTGGAGTGGAAAGGAATGGAAAGGAGTGGGATGGAGACGTATGGATTGGAGTGGAATGGAGTGGAATGGAATGAAGTGGAAAGGAGTGGAATGGAGTGAAATTGAATTTAGTGGACTGGAGTGGAATGGAGTTAAATGGAATGGAATGGAATGGAGTGGAATGGAATGGAATGGAGTGGAGTGGAATGGAATGGAATGGCATGGAATGGAATAGAATGGGATGGAGTGGAGTGGAGAGGAGTGGAATGGATTGGAGTGAAGTGGAGTGGAATGGAATTGAGTGGAGCGGAGAGGAAAGGAATGGAATGGAGTGGAGTGGAATGGCATGGAATGGAGTGGAATGGAATGGATAGTAGTGGAGTGGAGTGGAGTGGATTGGAGTGTAGTGGAAGGGAATGGAGTGCAGTGTAATGGACTGGAATGGAGCAGAGCAGAATGGAGTGGACTGGACTGGAGTGGAATGGAATGGGATGGCATGGAATGGGAGCTGAGATTTTACCAATGTGCTCTAGGCAGGGTGACTGGGTGTCATACTCTCAAAAGAAAGGAATGGAATGGAACGCAGTGGAATGGAATGGAACAGAGTGGACATTAGTGGAGTGGAATGTGGAGGAATGGAATGAAATGGAACGTAATGGCATGAAATGGAGTGGTGTGGGGTGGAATGGATTATAGTGGAATGGGGTGGAAAGGAATGGGATGGAGTGGAATGAAGTGGAGTGCAGTGGAGTGGAACGGAGTTGAATGGCATAGAATTGAGTGGACAGTAGTGGAATGTTTTGGAATGCAATGGAATCCATTGTAATAGAATGGAATACAACGGAAAGTTGACATGGAGTGTGAGCTGAGATTGTGCCACTGCACTCCAGACTGGGTGACACGTTATATCCTGTGGATAGAAAGGAATGGAATGCAATAGAGTGAAATGGAATGGGGTGGAATGGAATTGAATGGAATGGAGTGGAGTGGAGTGGAGTCGAATGGAGACGAATGGAATGGGACGGAGTGGAATGGAACGGAGTGGAGTGGAGTATCGTGGAGTGAAATAGAATGGAATGCACTGGGTTGGAATGGAATGCAATGGACTGCTGAAAGGAAATGTGAGCTGTTATTGTTCCACTGCACTCCAGCCTTTGTGACGGAATGAAATCCTGTGGAAAAAAAGGAATGGAATGGAATGGAATGGAATGGAATGGAATGGAATGGAATGGAATGGAATGGAGTGGAGTGGAGTGGTGTGGAGAGGAGTGTAGTGGAGTGGAGTGAAATGGAGTGGAGTGTCGTGGAGGAGAGTGGAATGGAGTGGAATGGAATGGAGAGGAAAGGAACGGAGTGGAGTGGAATGGAACGGAGTGGAGTGGAATGGAATCCAATGGAATGAAATGGAATTGAATCGAATGGAATGAAGAAATATGTGCAGTGATTTGTCCACTGCGCTGGAGCCTGTGTGAGAGAGGGAGATCCTGTCGATAAAACAGTGTGGAATGGAAGGGATTGGAATGGAATGGAATGGAACGTACTGGTGTGGAGTGGAGTGGAATTGAGTGGAGTGGAGTGCACTGGAATGGAATGGAATGCAATGGAATGTAATGGAATGATGAAATGATATGTGAGCTGAGATTGTGCCACTGCACTCCACGCTGGGTGACAGAGTGAGATACTCTTGAAAGAAAGAAATGGAATGGAAAGAATTTTTAATTGGGTGGATTCGAGTGGACTGAAGTAGAGTGCAGTGGAATAGAGAGGAATGGAATGGAATGGAATCGGATGTAAAGGAATGGAATGATGTGGAGTGGAGTGGTGAGGAGTGTAGTGCTGTGGAATGGAGCAGAAAGTAACGGGATGGTGTGGAGTGGAGTGCAGTGCAGTGGAGTGGAGAGGAGTGCAATGGCGTGGAATGGAATCGGATGTAAAGGAACGTACTGGAGTGGAGCGGAGTGGAAAGGAGTGGAATGGAATGGAATTGAATGTAATGGAAAGCAAAGGAATGGAATGGGATGCAATGGAATTTAATGCAATAGAATGCAGTTCAATAGAGAGTTGACATGTAATGTGAGCTGAGATTGTGCCTAAGCTCTCCAGGCTGTTTGACACAGTGATATCGTGTGGAAAGAATGGAATGGAATGCAGTGGTGTGAAATGGAATGGAATGTAGTGGACAGGAGTAGAATGGAGTGGAGTGAAGAGGAACAGAGTGGAATGGAATGGGATGCAGTGGAATGGAATGCAGTGGAGTGGAGTGAAATAGAAAGAAATGGAATGGGATGGAATGGAATGCAATGGAATGGAGAAGAGAAATGTGAGCTGAGATTGTGTGACTACACTCCAGCCTTAGTGACCGAGAGAGATTCTGTGGAAGGAAAGAACTGATTTCAAAGGAGTGGAATGGAAGGGAATGTAGTACAGTGGAGTAGAGTGGAATGGAGTGAAACAGAATAGAATGGAGTGGAAGGCAATGGAATGGAATGGAATGGAGTGGAGTGGAATAGAGAGGAGTGCACTGCAATGGAGTGGAGTGGAGTGGAAGGGAGTGGAATGCAATGGAATGTAGTGGAGTGCAGTGGAGTGGAATGGAATGGAGTGGACAGGAGTGGAAGGAGTAGAGTGGACTGGAATGGAATAGAATGGAACAGAATGTAGTGGAGTGGAGGGGAGTGGAGGTGAGTGGAGTGGCATGGAGTGGAATGGAATGGAATGGAGTGAAATGGAATCCAATGGATTGGAATGGAGTGGAGTGGAGTAGAGTGGAATGGAGAGGAGTCGAATGGAATGGAAGGGAATGCAACGGAACGCAGTGGTGTGGATTGGAATGCAGTGAAATGGAGTACTATGGAATCTAAAGGAGTGGAGTGGAGTCTAGTGGAGTGGAATGGAATGGAACAAAATGGAATGGAATGGCACGGAATGGAGTGGAGTAGAGTGGAGTGGGAAGGAAGGGAGATGAGTGGAATGGAGAGGAATGGAATGCAGTGGAGTGGATTGGATTGGAATGAACTGGAATGGAGAGGAATGGAATGAAGTGGAACGGAATGGACTGCAATGGAATTGAATGGAGTGAAGTGGAAAGTAGTGGAGTGGAGTGGAATGGAGTGGAAATGAATGGAATGGAGTGGAATGGAAGGGAATGGAGACAAGTGGATAGGAATTGACTGAAGCAGATTGGAGTGGAGTGGAGTGGAGTGGCATGGAATGGAATGAAGTGGATGGGAATGCAATGGAGTGGAATGAAATGGAATAAAATGGAATGGAGTGGAATGGAGAGGAATGGAGTGGAGTGGAGTGGAATGGAGGGGAGTAAGAGGAAGAGAATGGAATGGAATCGAAAGGAGGGAAGTGCAATTGTGTGGAGTGGAGTGGAGATGAAAGGAGTGGAGTGATGTGGAGTCGAGAGGAAAGGAATGGAATGGAATGGAATGGAGTTAAGTGGAGTGGAATGGAGTGGAAGGTAATGGAGTGGAATGAAAAGGAGTGCATTGGAATGGAGTGGAATGGAATGGAGTGGAACGGAGTGGAGCAGAATGGAGTGGGTTGCAGAGGAGTGGAATGGAGTGGAATGGAAGGGAACGGAAAGGAATGTAGTGGAAAGGAATGGAATGGAGTGGATTGAAATTGAATGGAAAGGATTGGAGTGCAGTGGACTGGAGGGGAGTGGAATAAAATGGAGTATAGTGCAGTGGAATGGAGTGGACTGGAGTGGAGATGAGTGGAGTGGACTGGAATGGAATGGAGTGGAGTGGAATGGTGTGGAGTGGGGTGGAAAGGAATGGAACAGAATGGAATGGAGAGGAATGGAGTGGCATGTAGTGGAGTGGAGTGAAGTGGAAAGGAATGGCATGGAATGGAGTAGAGTGGAATGGAGGGGTATGGAATGGAATGGAATGGAATTGAGTGGAATGGAGTGGAATGGAGTGGAGTAGAGAAGAATTGAATGGAGTGGAAAAGTCTGAAAGGAGTGGAATGGAGTGGAGTGGAATGCAATGGAGTAGATTGGAATGAAGTGGAAAGGAATAGAATGGAGAGAAGTAGAGTAGAATGGAGTGGATTGGAATGGAGGGGAGCAGAGTGTAGTTAACAGCGGTGGATTGGAATACAGTGGATGGGGTAGAGTGGAAGGGAGTGGAATTATATGGAATGGAATGGATTGGATTGGAGTGGAAGGGAGTGGAGTGGAGTTGAAAGTAGAGGAATCGAAAGAAGTGGAAAGGAGTGGAGTAGAGTGGATTAGAGTGGATTGGAATGGAATGGAGTGGAGTGGAATGGTGTGGAAACGAATGGAAGGGAGGGGAGTGGAATGGAACGAAATGGAATGGAATGTAGTGGAATGGAGAGGAGTGGAGTGGACTGGAGTGGAATGTAATCGAATGGAGTGTACTGGAGTGGAATGTATTTGAGAGGCGGGTAATGGAGAGGAATTGAGTGGGGTGGAGTGGAGTGAAATACATCGGAATGGCACGGAATTGAATGGAATGGAGGGGAGTGGAATGCAGTGGAGTGGAGTCGATTGGTGTGGTGAGGAATAGAACGGAGTGGCATGGAATGGAGCACAGTGGAATGCAATGGAGTGGAGTGGATTGGAAAGGGGTGGAGTGGAGTGACGATGGGTGAAGTGGAATGTAATGGAGTGGAGTGCAGAGGAGTCTCATGGAATGGAATGGAATGGAACGCAATGGAAGCTGAGATTGTACCACTGCGCTCCAGGATGGGTGACACAGTGTGATACTCTCAAAAGAAAGGAATGGAATGGAATGCAGTGGAATGGAATGGAACGCAATGGGGTGCATTGGAGTGGAGTGGAGTGAAGTGAAGTGGATTGGAGTGGAATGGAGAGGAATGGAACGGAATGGAATGGAATGAAGTAGACTGGAGTGGGGTGGAGTTGAGTGCAATGGAATGGAGCGAAATGGAATCAGATGCAGAGAAATGGAGTAGAGAGGAGTGCAGTAGAGTGGAAAGGAGTGCAATGGAGTGGAATGGAATCGGAAGTAACGGAAAGTAGTGGAGTGGATGGAACGGAAAGGAAAGGAGTGGAGCGGAGTGGAATGGAACGGAGCGGGAGGTGGGTTGGGGCCACTGCACTCCAGGCTGGCTGGCTGACTGAGGTATTCTCGCAATAAAGGAATGGAATGGAATGCCGTAGAGTGGAATGGAACGGAGTGGAGTGGAGTGGAATGGAGTGAGTTGGAGCAGAGTGGAATGAAGAATGCAATGGGATGGAAGGGAATTGAATGAAATGCAGTGGAGTGCAGTGGAGTGCATTGCAGTGGAATGGAGCAGAATGGAATGGAAAGGAGTGGAATGGACAGGAGTGGAGTGCACTGGAGAGGAGAGGATAGGAATGCAGTGGAATGGAATTGGATGTAATGGAACGTAGAGGAGTGGAGTGGAATGGAGTGGGCCAGAGTGGAATGGAATGGAATGCAATGGAAAGGAATGGAGTGGAATAGAATGGAATGGAATGGAATGGAATGGAGTGGGATGACTTGTAGTGGGGTGGAGTGAAATGGAGTATAATGGAATGGAGTGGAGTGGAGTGGAATGTGATAGAATGGAGAGGAGGGGAATGGAGCAGAATGGAATGGAGTGCAGCGGAATGGAGTGGAGTGGAATGGAATCAAATGGAGTGGAATGGAACAGAGTGGAATGGAATGGAGTGCAATAGACTAGAATTGAGTGTAGTGTAGTGGAATTTAGTGGAATGGACTGGAATGGAGTGGAATGGAATGGAATTGAGGGGAATGGAATGGAATGGAAAGGAATGGAAAGCAATGGAAAGGAATAGAATTGAATGCAACGGAATTAAAAGAATGCAATGGAATGCAATGGAATAGAATGCAATGGAATGTATAGTTGACATGTAATATGAGCTGAGATTGTGACACTGCACTCCAGCCAGGGTGACATGGTGATATCCTGTCGTAAGAAGTGAATGGAATGCAATGGAGTGAAATGGAATGGAATGAAATGGAATGGAGCGGAGTGGAAGGGAATGGAGTGGAATGAAATAGAATGCAGTGGACTGTAATGGCATGGAGTGGAAAGAAGTAGAGTGGAATGGAGTGGAATGGAATGGACTGGCATAGAATGGAGTGGAATTGAATGCAATGGAGTGGATTGGAAAGGAATGCAAAGGAGTAGAGTGGAGTAGAGTGGTGTGGAGTGGAGTGGAATGGAGCTGAATGTACTTCAATGGAGTACAATGGAATGGAACGGAGTGGAATGGAATGGAATGATATGAGGTGGATTGGAGTGGAATGTAGTGGAGTGGAATGGAATGGAATAGAATGGAATGGAGTAGAGTGTAATGGAATGCAGTGGCGATAAGTGGAGTGGAATGGAATGCATTGGAGTAGAGTGGAGTGGAATGGAATGGAATGGAGTGGAGTGGAGGGGAGTGGAGTGGAATGGAATTGAGTGAAGTGGAGTGCAGTTGAATGGAATATCGTGGTGTGGAGTGGAGTGGAAGTGAATGGAGTGAATAGGAGTGGAATGGAGTGGAAGGTAACGGAGTGGAATGGAGTCGAATGGAGTGGAATGGAGTAGAGTGGATTAGAGTGGAATGGTGTCGAACGGACTGGAATGGAATGGAATGGAGTGGAATGGAATTGAATCAAATGGAATGGAGTGGAGTGGAATGGAGTGGAGTGGAGTGAAATGAAATGGAATGGAAGGGAGTGGAGAGAAACGCAGTTGATTGGAGTGGAGTGGAGTGGAAAGGAATGGAAAGGAGTGGGATGGAGACGTATGGATTGGAGTGGAATGGAGTGGAATGGAATGAAGTGGAAAGGAGTGGAACGGAGTGAAATTGAATTTAGTGGACTGGAGTGGAATGGAGTTAAATGGAATGGAATGGAATGGAGTGGAATGGAATGGAATGGAGTGGAGTGGAATGGAATAGAATGGCATGGAATGGAATAGAATGGGATGGAGTGGAGTGGAGAGGAGTGGAATGGATTGGAGTGAAGTGGAGTGGAATGGAATTGAGTGGAGCGGAGAGGAAAGGAATGGAATGGAGTGGAGTGGAATGGCATGGAATGGAGTGGAATGGAATGGATAGTAGTGGAGTGGAGTGGAGTGGATTGGAGTGTAGTGGAAGGGAATGGAGTGCAGTGTAATGGACTGGAATGGAGCAGAGCAGAATGGAGTGGACTGGACTGGAGTGGAATGGAATGGGATGGCATGGAATGGGAGCTGAGATTTTACCAATGTGCTCTAGGCAGGGTGACTGGGTGTCATACTCTCAAAAGAAAGGAATGGAATGGAACGCAGTGGAATGGAATGGAACAGAGTGGACATTAGTGGAGTGGAATGTGGAGGAATGGAATGAAATGGAACGTAATGGCATGAAATGGAGTGGTGTGGGGTGGAATGGATTATAGTGGAATGGGGTGGAAAGGAATGGGATGGAGTGGAATGAAGTGGAGTGCAGTGGAGTGGAACGGAGTTGAATGGCATAGAATTGAGTGGACAGTAGTGGAATGTTTTGGAATGCAATGGAATCCATTGTAATAGAATGGAATACAACGGAAAGTTGACATGGAGTGTGAGCTGAGATTGTGCCACTGCACTCCAGACTGGGTGACACGTTATATCCTGTGGATAGAAAGGAATGGAATGCAATAGAGTGAAATGGAATGGAGTGGAATGGAATTGAATGGAATGGAGTGGAGTGGAGTGGAGTCGAATGGAGACGAATGGAATGGGACGGAGTGGAATGGAACGGAGTGGAGTGGAGTATCGTGGAGTGAAATAGAATGGAATGCACTGGGTTGGAATGGAATGCAATGGACTGCTGAAAGGAAATGTGAGCTGTTATTGTTCCACTGCACTCCAGCCTTTGTGACGGAATGAAATCCTGTGGAAAAAAAGGAATGGAATGGAATGGAATGGAATGGAGTGGAGTGGAGTGGTGTGGAGAGGAGTGTAGTGGAGTGGAGTGAAATGGAGTGGAGTGTCGTGGAGGAGAGTGGAATGGAGTGGAATGGAATGGAGAGGAAAGGAACGGAGTGGAGTGGAATGGAACGGAGTGGAGTGGAATGGAATCCAATGGAATGAAATGGAATTGAATCGAATGGAATGAAGAAATATGTGCAGTGATTTGGCCACTGCGCTGGAGCCTGTGTGAGAGAGGGAGATCCTGTCGATAAAACAGTGTGGAATGGAAGGGATTGGAATGGAATGGAATGGAACGTACTGGAGTGGAGTGGAGTGGAATTGAGTGGAGTGGAGTGCACTGGAATGGAATGGAATGCAATGGAATGTAATGGAATGATGAAATGATATGTGAGCTGAGATTGTGCCACTGCACTCCACGCTGGGTGACAGAGTGAGATACTCTTGAAAGAAAGAAATGGAATGGAAAGAATTTTTAATTGGGTGGATTCGAGTGGACTGAAGTAGAGTGCAGTGGAATAGAGAGGAATGGAATGGAATGGAATCGGATGTAAAGGAATGGAATGATGTGGAGTGGAGTGGTGAGGAGTGTAGTGCTGTGGAATGGAGCAGAAAGTAACGGGATGGTGTGGAGTGGAGTGCAGTGCAGTGGAGTGGAGAGGAGTGCAATGGCGTGGAATGGAATCGGATGTAAAGGAACGTACTGGAGTGGAGCGGAGTGGAAAGGAGTGGAATGGAATGGAATTGAATGTAATGGAAAGCAAAGGAATGGAATGGGATGCAATGGAATTTAATGCAATAGAATGCAGTTCAATAGAGAGTTGACATGTAATGTGAGCTGAGATTGTGCCTAAGCTCTCCAGGCTGTTTGACACAGTGATATCGTGTGGAAAGAATGGAATGGAATGCAGTGGTGTGAAATGGAATGGAATGTAGTGGACAGGAGTAGAATGGAGTGGAGTGAAGAGGAACAGAGTGGAATGGAATGGGATGCAGTGGAATGGAATGCAGTGGAGTGGAGTGAAATAGAAAGAAATGGAATGGGATGGAATGGAATGCAATGGAATGGAGAAGAGAAATGTGAGCTGAGATTGTGTGACTACACTCCAGCCTTAGTGACCGAGAGAGATTCTGTGGAAGGAAAGAACTGATTTCAAAGGAGTGGAATGGAAGGGAATGTAGTACAGTGGAGTAGAGTGGAATGGAGTGAAACAGAATAGAATGGAGTGGAAGGCAATGGAATGGAATGGAATGGAGTGGAGTGGAATAGAGAGGAGTGCACTGCAATGGAGTGGAGTGGAGTGGAAGGGAGTGGAATGCAATGGAATGTAGTGGAGTGCAGTGGAGTGGAATGGAATGGAGTGGACAGGAGTGGAAGGAGTAGAGTGGACTGGAATGGAACAGAATGGAACAGAATGCAGTGGAGTGGAGGGGAGTGGAGGTGAGTGGAGTGGCATGGAGTGGAATGGAATGGAATGGAGTGAAATGGAATCCAATGGATTGGAATGGAGTGGAGTGGAGTGGAGTGGAATGGAGAGGAGTCGAATGGAATGGAAGGGAATGCAACGGAACGCAGTGGTGTGGATTGGAATGCAGTGAAATGGAGTACTATGGAATCTAAAGGAGTGGAGTGGAGTCTAGTGGAGTGGAATGGAATGGAACAAAATGGAATGGAATGGCACGGAATGGAGTGGAGTAGAGTGGAGTGGGAAGGAAGGGAGATGAGTGGAATGGAGAGGAATGGAATGCAGTGGAGTGGATTGGATTGGAATGAACTGGAATGGAGAGGAATGGAATGAAGTGGAACGGAATGGACTGCAATGGAATTGAATGGAGTGAAGTGGAAAGTAGTGGAGTGGAGTGGAATGGAGCGGAAATGAATGGAATGGAGTGGAATGGAAGGGAATGGAGACAAGTGGATAGGAATTGACTGAAGCAGATTGGAGTGGAGTGGAGTGGAGTGGCATGGAATGGAATGAAGTGGATGGGAATGCAATGGAGTGGAAAGAAATGGAATAAAATGGAAAGGAGTGGAATGGAGAGGAATGGAGTGGAAGTGGAGTGGAATGGAGGGGAGTAAGAGGAAGAGAATGGAATGGAATCGAAAGGAGGGAAGTGCAATTGTGTGGAGTGGAGTGGAGATGAAAGGAGTGGAGTGATGTGGAGTCGAGAGGAAAGGAATGGAATGGAATGGAATGGAGTTAAGTGGAGTGGAATGGAGTGGAAGGTAATGGAGTGGAATGAAAAGGAGTGGATTGGAATGGAGTGGAATGGAATGGAGTGGAACGGAGTGGAGTAGAATGGAGTGGGTTGCAGAGGAGTGGAATGGAGTGGAATGGAAGGGAACGGAAAGGAATGTAGTGGAAAGGAATGGAATGGAGTGGATTGAAATTGAATGGAAAGGATTGGAGTGCAGTGGACTGGAGGGGAGTGGAATAAAATGGAGTATAGTGCAGTGGAATGGAGTGGACTGGAGTGGAGATGAGTGGAGTGGACTGGAATGGAATGGAGTGGAGTGGAATGGTGTGGAGTGGGGTGGAAAGGAATGGAACAGAATGGAATGGAGAGGAATGGAGTGGCATGTAGTGGAGTGGAGTGAAGTGGAAAGGAATGGCATGGAATGGAGTAGAGTGGAATGGAGGGGTATGGAATGGAATGGAATGGAATTGAGTGGAATGGAGTGGAATGGAGTGGAGTGGAGAGGAATGGAATGGAGTGGAAAGGTCTGAAAGGAGTGGAATGGAGTGGAGTGGAATGCAATGGAGTAGATTGGAATGAAGTGGAAAGGAATAGAATGGAGAGAAGTAGAGTAGAATGGAGTGGATTGGAATGGAGGGGAGCAGAGTGGAGTTAACAGCGGTGGATTGGAATACAGTGGATGGGGTAGAGTGGAAGGGAGTGGAATTATATGGAATGGAATGGATTGGATTGGAGTGGAAGGGAGTGGAGTGGAGTTGAAAGTAGAGGAATCGAAAGAAGTGGAAAGGAGTGGAGTAGAGTGGATTAGAGTGGATTGGAATGGAATGGAGTGGAGTGGAATGGTGTGGAAACGAATGAAAGGGAGGGGAGTGGAATGGAACGAAATGGAATGGAATGTAGTGGAATGGAGAGGAGTGGAGTGGACTGGAGTGGAATGTAATCGAATGGAGTGTACTGGAGTGGAATGTATTTGAGAAGCGGGTAATGGAGAGGAATTGAGTGGAGTGGAGTGGAGTGAAATACATCGGAATGGCACGGAATTGAATGGAATGGAGGGGAGTGGAATGCAGTGGAGTGGAGTCGATTGGACTGGTGAGGAATAGAACGGAGTGGCATGGAATGGAGCACAGTGGAATGCAATGGAGTGGAGTGGATTGGAAAGGGGTGGAGTGGAGTGACGATGGGTGAAGTGGAATGTAATGGAGTGGAGTGCAGAGGAGTCTCATGGAATGGAATGGAATGGAACGCAATGGAAGCTGAGATTGTACCACTGCGCTCCAGGATGGGTGACACAGTGTGATACTCTCAAAAGAAAGGAATGGAATGGAATGCAGTGGAATGGAATGGAATGCAATGGGGTGCATTGGAGTGGAGTGGAGTGAAGTGAAGTGGATTGGAGTGGAATGGAGAGGAATGGAACGGAATGGAATGGAATGAAGTAGACTGGAGTGGGGTGGAGTTGAGTGCAATGGAATGGAGCGAAATGGAATCAGATGCAGAGAAATGGAGTAGAGAGGAGTGCAGTAGAGTGGAAAGGAGTGCAATGGAGTGGAATGGAATCGGAAGTAACGGAAAGTAGTGGAGTGGATGGAACGGAAAGGAAAGGAGTGGAGCGGAGTGGAATGGAACGGAGCGGGAGGTGGGTTGGGGCCACTGCACTCCAGGCTGGCTGGCTGACTGAGGTATTCTCGCAATAAAGGAATGGAATGGAATGCCGTAGAGTGGAATGGAACGGAGTGGAGTGGAGTGGAATGGAGTGAGTTGGAGCAGAGTGGAATGAAGAATGCAATGGGATGGAAGGGAATTGAATGAAATGCAGTGGAGTGCACTGGAGTGCATTGCAGTGGAATGGAGCAGAATGGAATGGAAAGGAGTGGAATGGACAGGAGTGGAGTGCACTGGAGAGGAGAGGATAGGAATGCAGTGGAATGGAATTGGATGTAATGGAACGTAGAGGAGTGGAGTGGAATGGAGTGGGCCAGAGTGGAATGGAATGGAATGCAATGGAAAGGAATGGAGTGGAATAGAATGGAATGGAATGGAATGGAATGGAGTGGGATGACTTGTAGTGGGGTGGAGTGAAACGGAGTATAATGGAATGGAGTGGAGTGGAGTGGAATGTGATAGAATGGAGAGGAGGGGAATGGAGCAGAATGGAATGGAGTGCAGCGGAATGGAGTGGAGTGGAATGGAATCAAATGGAGTGGAATGGAACAGAGTGGAATGGAATGGAGTGCAATAGACTAGAATTGAGTGTAGTGTAGTGGAATTTAGTGGAATGGACTGGAATGGAGTGGAATGGAATGGAATTGAGGGGAATGGAATGGAATGGAAAGGAATGGAAAGCAATGGAAAGGAATAGAATTGAATGCAACGGAATTAAAAGAATGCAATGGAATGCAATGGAATAGAATGCAATGGAATGTATAGTTGACATGTAATATGAGCTGAGATTGTGACACTGCACTCCAGCCAGGGTGACATGGTGATATCCTGTCGTAAGAAGTGAATGGAATGCAATGGAGTGAAATGGAATGGAATGAAATGGAATGGAGCGGAGTGGAAGGGAATGGAGTGGAATGAAATAGAATGCAGTGGACTGTAATGGCATGGAGTGGAAAGAAGTAGAGTGGAATGGAGTGGAATGGAATGGACTGGCATAGAATGGAGTGGAATTGAATGCAATGGAGTGGATTGGAAAGGAATGCAAAGGAGTAGAGTGGAGTAGAGTGGTGTGGAGTGGAGTGAAATGGAGCTGAATGTACTTCAATGGAGTACAATGGAATGGAACGGAGTGGAATGGAATGGAATGATATGAGGTGGATTGGAGTGGAATGTAGTGGAGTGGAATGGAATGGAATAGAATGGAATGGAGTAGAGTGTAATGGAATGCAGTGGCGATAAGTGGAGTGGAATGGAATGCATTGGAGTAGAGTGGAGTGGAATGGAATGGAATGGAGTGGAGTGGAGGGGAGTGGAGTGGAATGGAATTAAGTGAAGTGGAGTGCAGTTGAATGGAATATCGTGGTGTGGAGTGGAGTGGAAGTGAATGGAGTGAATAGGAGTGGAATGGAGTGGAAGGTAACGGAGTGGAATGGAGTCGAATGGAGTGGAATGGAGTAGAGTGGATTAGAGTGGAATGGTGTCGAACGGACTGGAATGGAATGGAATGGAGTGGAATGGAATTGAATCAAATGGAATGGAGTGGAGTGGAGTGGAGTGGAATGAAATGAAATGGAAGGGAGTGGAGAGAAACGCAGTTGATTGGAGTGGAGTGGAGTGAAAAGGAATGGAAAGGAGTGGGATGGAGACGTATGGATTGGAGTGGAATGGAGTGGAATGGAATGAAGTGGAAAGGAGTGGAACGGAGTGAAATTGAATTTAGTGGACTGGAGTGGAATGGAGTTAAATGGAATGGAATGGAATGGAGTGGAATGGAATGGAATGGAGTGGAGTGGAATGGAATAGAATGGCATGGAATGGAATAGAATGGGATGGAGTGGAGTGGAGAGGAGTGGAATGGATTGGAGTGAAGTGGAGTGGAATGGAATTGAGTGGAGCGGAGAGGAAAGGAATGGAATGGAGTGGAGTGGAATGGCATGGAATGGAGTGGAATGGAATGGATAGTAGTGGAGTGGAGTGGAGTGGATTGGAGTGTAGTGGAAGGGAATGGAGTGCAGTGTAATGGACTGGAATGGAGCAGAGCAGAATGGAGTGGACTGGACTGGAGTGGAATGGAATGGGATGGCATGGAATGGGAGCTGAGATTTTACCAATGTGCTCTAGGCAGGGTGACTGGGTGTCATACTCTCAAAAGAAAGGAATGGAATGGAACGCAGTGGAATGGAATGGAACAGAGTGGACATTAGTGGAGTGGAATGTGGAGGAATGGAATGAAATGGAACGTAATGGCATGAAATGGAGTGGTGTGGGGTGGAATGGATTATAGTGGAATGGGGTGGAAAGGAATGGGATGGAGTGGAATGAAGTGGAGTGCAGTGGAGTGGAACGGAGTTGAATGGCATAGAATTGAGTGGACAGTAGTGGAATGTTTTGGAATGCAATGGAATCCATTGTAATAGAATGGAATACAACGGAAAGTTGACATGGAGTGTGAGCTGAGATTGTGCCACTGCACTCCAGACTGGGTGACACGTTATATCCTGTGGATAGAAAGGAATGGAATGCAATAGAGTGAAATGGAATGGAGTGGAATGGAATTGAATGGAATGGAGTGGAGTGGAGTGGAGTCGAATGGAGACGAATGGAATGGGACGGAGTGGAATGGAACGGAGTGGAGTGGAGTATCGTGGAGTGAAATAGAATGGAATGCACTGGGTTGGAATGGAATGCAATGGACTGCTGAAAGGAAATGTGAGCTGTTATTGTTCCACTGCACTCCAGCCTTTGTGACGGAATGAAATCCTGTGGAAAAAAAGGAATGGAATGGAATGGAATGGAATGGAATGGAACGGAATGGAATGGAATGGAATGGAATGGAGTGGAGTGGAGTGGTGTGGAGAGGAGTGTAGTGGAGTGGAGTGAAATGGAGTGGAGTGTCGTGGAGGAGAGTGGAATGGAGTGGAATGGAATGGAGAGGAAAGGAACGGAGTGGAGTGGAATGGAACGGAGTGGAGTGGAATGGAATCCAATGGAATGAAATGGAATTGAATCGAATGGAATGAAGAAATATGTGCAGTGATTTGGCCACTGCGCTGGAGCCTGTGTGAGAGAGGGAGATCCTGTCGATAAAACAGTGTGGTATGGAAGGGATTGGAATGGAATGGAATGGAACGTATTGGAGTGGAGTGGAGTGGAATTGAGTGGAGTGGAGTGCACTGGAATGGAATGGAATGCAATGGAATGGAATGGAATGATGAAATGATATGTGAGCTGAGATTGTGCCACTGCACTCCACGCTGGGTGACAGAGTGAGATACTCTTGAAAGAAAGAAATGGAATGGAAAGAATTTTTAATTGGGTGGATTCGAGTGGACTGAAGTAGAGTGCAGTGGAATAGAGAGGAATGGAATGGAATGGAATCGGATGTAAAGGAATGGAATGATGTGGAGTGGAGTGGTGAGGAGTGTAGTGCTGTGGAATGGAGCAGAAAGTAACGGGATGGTGTGGAGTGGAGTGCAGTGCAGTGGAGTGGAGAGGAGTGCAATGGCGTGGAATGGAATCGGATGTAAAGGAACGTACTGGAGTGGAGCGGAGTGGAAAGGAGTGGAATGGAATGGAATTGAATGTAATGGAAAGCAAAGGAATGGAATGGGATGCAATGGAATTTAATGCAATAGAATGCAGTTCAATAGAGAGTTGACATGTAATGTGAGCTGAGATTGTGCCTAAGCTCTCCAGGCTGTTTGACACAGTGATATCGTGTGGAAAGAATGGAATGGAATGCAGTGGTGTGAAATGGAATGGAATGTAGTGGACAGGAGTAGAATGGAGTGGAGTGAAGAGGAACAGAGTGGAATGGAATGGGATGCAGTGGAATGGAATGCAGTGGAGTGGAGTGAAATAGAAAGAAATGGAATGGGATGGAATGGAATGCAATGGAATGGAGAAGAGAAATGTGAGCTGAGATTGTGTGACTACACTCCAGCCTTAGTGACCGAGAGAGATTCTGTGGAAGGAAAGAACTGATTTCAAAGGAGTGGAATGGAAGGGAATGTAGTACAGTGGAGTAGAGTGGAATGGAGTGAAACAGAATAGAATGGAGTGGAAGGCAATGGAATGGAATGGAATGGAGTGGAGTGGAATAGAGAGGAGTGCACTGCAATGGAGTGGAGTGGAGTGGAAGGGAGTGGAATGCAATGGAATGTAGTGGAGTGCAGTGGAGTGGAATGGAATGGAGTGGACAGGAGTGGAAGGAGTAGAGTGGACTGGAATGGAATAGAATGGAACAGAATGCAGTGGAGTGGAGGGGAGTGGAGGTGAGTGGAGTGGCATGGAGTGGAATGGAATGGAATGGAGTGAAATGGAATCCAATGGATTGGAATGGAGTGGAGTGGAGTGGAGTGGAATGGAGAGGAGTCGAATGGAATGGAAGGGAATGCAACGGAACGCAGTGGTGTGGATTGGAATGCAGTGAAATGGAGTACTATGGAATCTAAAGGAGTGGAGTGGAGTCTAGTGGAGTGGAATGGAATGGAACAAAATGGAATGGAATGGCAAGGAATGGAGTGGAGTAGAGTGGAGTGGGAAGGAAGGGAGATGAGTGGAATGGAGAGGAATGGAATGCAGTGGAGTGGATTGGATTGGAATGAACTGGAATGGAGAGGAATGGAATGAAGTGGAACGGAATGGACTGCAATGGAATTGAATGGAGTGAAGTGGAAAGTAGTGGAGTGGAGTGGAATGGAGTGGAAATGAATGGAATGGAGTGGAATGGAAGGGAATGGAGACAAGCGGATAGGAATTGATTGAAGCAGATTGGAGTGGAGTGGAGTGGAGTGGCATGGAATGGAATGAAGTGGATGGGAATGCAATGGACTGGAATGAAATGGAATAAAATGGAATGGAGTGGAATGGAGAGGAATGGAGTGGAAGTGGAGTGGAATGGAGGGGAGTAAGAGGAAGAGAATGGAATGGAATCGAAAGGAGGGAAGTGCAATTGTGTGGAGTGGAGTGGAGATGAAAGGAGTGGAGTGATGTGGAGTCGAAAGGAAAGGAATGGAATGGAATGGAATGGAGTTAAGTGGAGTGGAATGGAGTGGAAGGTAATGGAGTGGAATGAAAAGGAGTGGACTGGAATGGAGTGGAATGGAATGGAGTGGAACGGAGTGGAGTAGAATGGAGTGGGTTGCAGAGGAGTGGAATGGAGTGGAATGGAAGGGAACGGAAAGGAATGTAGTGGAAAGGAATGGAATGGAGTGGATTGAAATTGAATGGAAAGGATTGGAGTGCAGTGGACTGGAGGGGAGTGGAATAAAATGGAGTATAGTGCAGTGGAATGGAGTGGACTGGAGTGGAGATGAGTGGAGTGGACTGGAATGGAATGGAGTGGAGTGGAATGGTGTGGAGTGGGGTGGAAAGGAATGGAACAGAATGGAATGGAGAGGAATGGAGTGGCATGTAGTGGAGTGGAGTGAAGTGGAAAGGAATGGCATGGAATGGAGTAGAGTGGAATGGAGGGGTATGGAATGGAATGCAATGGAATTGAGTGGAATGGAGTTGAATGGAGTGGAGTGGAGAGGAATGGAATGGAGTGGAAAGGTCTGAAAGGATTGGAATGGAGTGGAGTGGAATGCAATGGAGTAGATTGGAATGAAGTGGAAAGGAATAGAATGGAGAGAAGTAGAGTAGAATGGAGTGGATTGTAATGGAGGGGAGCAGAGTGGAGTTAACAGCGGTGGATTGGAATACAGTGGATGGGGTAGAGTGGAAGGGAGTGGAATTATATGGAATGGAATGGATTGGATTGGAGTGGAAGGGAGTGGAGTGGAGTTGAAAGTAGAGGAATCGAAAGAAGTGGAAAGGAGTGGAGTAGAGTGGATTAGAGTGGATTGGAATGGAATGGAGTGGAGTGGAATGGTGTGGAAACGAATGAAAGGGAGGGGAGTGGAATGGAACGAAATGGAATGGAATGTAGTGGAATGGAGAGGAGTGGAGTGGACTGGAGTGGAATGTAATCGAATGGAGTGTACTGGAGTGGAATGTATTTGAGAGGCGGGTAATGGAGAGGAATTGAGTGGAGTGGAGTGGAGTGAAATACATCGGAATGGCACGGAATTGAATGGAATGGAGGGGAGTGGAATGCAGTGGAGTGGAGTCGATTGGACTGGTGAGGAATAGAACGGAGTGGCATGGAATGGAGCACAGTGGAATGCAATGGAGTGGAGTGGATTGGAAAGGGGTGGAGTGGAGTGACGATGGGTGAAGTGGAATGTAATGGAGTGGAGTGCAGAGGAGTCTCATGGAATGGAATGGAATGGAACGCAATGGAAGCTGAGATTGTACCACTGCGCTCCAGGATGGGTGACACAGTGTGATACTCTCAAAAGAAAGGAATGGAATGGAATGCAGTGGAATGGAATGGAATGCAATGGGGTGCATTGGAGTGGAGTGGAGTGAAGTGAAGTGGATTGGAGTGGAATGGAGAGGAATGGAACGGAATGGAATGGAATGAAGTAGACTGGAGTGGGGTGGAATTGAGTGCCATGGAATGGAGCGAAATGGAATCAGATGCAGAGAAATGGAGTAGAGAGGAGTGCAGTAGAGTGGAAAGGAGTGCAATGGAGTGGAATGGAATCGGAAGTAACGGAAAGTAGTGGAGTGGATGGAACGGAAAGGAAAGGAGTGGAGCGGAGTGGAATGGAACGGAGCGGGAGGTGGGTTGGGGCCACTGCACTCCAGGCTGGCTGGCTGACTGAGGTATTCTCGCAATAAAGGAATGGAATGGAATGCCGTAGAGTGGAATGGAATGGAGTGGAGTGGAGTGGAATGGAGTGAGTTGGAGCAGAGTGGAATGAAGAATGCAATGGGATGGAAGGGAATTGAATGAAATGCAGTGGAGTGCAGTGGAGTGCATTGCAGTGGAATGGAGCAGAATGGAATGGAAAGGAGTGGAATGGACAGGAGTGGAGTGCACTGGAGAGGAGAGGATAGGAATGCAGTGGAATGGAATTGGATGTAATGGAACGTAGAGGAGTGGAGTGGAATGGAGTGGGCCAGAGTGGAATGGAATGGAATGCAATGGAAAGGAATGGAGTGGAATAGAATGGAATGGAATGGAATGGAATGGAGTGGGATGACTTGTAGTGGGGTGGAGTGAAATGGAGTATAATGGAATGGAGAGGAGTGGAGTGGAATGCGATAGAATGGAGAGGAGGGGAATGGAGCAGAATGGAATGGAGTGCAGCGGAATGGAGTGGAGTGGAATGGAATCAAATGGAGTGGAATGGAACAGAGTGGAATGGAATGGAGTGCAATAGACTAGAATTGAGTGTAGTGTAGTGGAATTTAGTGGAATGGACTGGAATGGAGTGGAATGGAATGGAATTGAGGGGAATGGAATGGAATGGAAAGGAATGGAAAGCAATGGAAAGGAATAGAATTGAATGCAACGGAATTAAAAGAATGCAATGGAATGCAATGGAATAGAATGCAATGGAATGTATAGTTGACATGTAATATGAGCTGAGATTGTGACACTGCACTCCAGCCAGGGTGACATGGTGATATCCTGTCGTAAGAAGTGAATGGAATGCAATGGAGTGAAATGGAATGGAATGAAATGGAATGGAGCGGAGTGGAAGGGAATGGAGTGGAATGAAATAGAATGCAGTGGACTGTAATGGCATGGAGTGGAAAGAAGTAGAGTGGAATGGAGTGGAATGGAATGGACTGGCATAGAATGGAGTGGAATTGAATGCAATGGAGTGGATTGGAAAGGAATGCAAAGGAGTAGAGTGGAGTAGAGTGGTGTGGAGTGGAGTGGAATGGAGCTGAATGTACTTCAATGGAGTACAATGGAATGGAACGGAGTGGAATGGAATGGAATGATATGAGGTGGATTGGAGTGGAATGTAGTGGAGTGGAATGGAATGGAATAGAATGGAATGGAGTAGAGTGTAATGGAATGCAGTGGCGATAAGTGGAGTGGAATGGAATGCATTGGAGTAGAGTGGAGTGGAATGGAATGGAATGGAGTGGAGTGGAGGGGAGTGGAGTGGAATGGAATTGAGTGAAGTGGAGTGCAGTTGAATGGAATATCGTGGTGTGGAGTGGAGTGGAAGTGAATGGAGTGAATAGGAGTGGAATGGAGTGGAAGGTAACGGAGTGGAATGGAGTCGAATGGAGTGGAATGGAGTAGAGTGGATTAGAGTGGAATGGTGTCGAACGGACTGGAATGGAATGGAATGGAGTGGAATGGAATTGAATCAAATGGAATGGAGTGGAGTGGAATGGAGTGGAGTGGAGTGGAATGAAATGGAATGGAAGGGAGTGGAGAGAAACGCAGTTGATTGGAGTGGAGTGGAGTGGAAAGGAATGGAAAGGAGTGGGATGGAGACGTATGGATTGGAGTGGAATGGAGTGGAATGGAATGAAGTGGAAAGGAGTGGAACGGAGTGAAATTGAATTTAGTGGACTGGAGTGGAATGGAGTTAAATGGAATGGAATGGAATGGAGTGGAATGGAATGGAATGGAGTGGAGTGGAATGGAATAGAATGGCATGGAATGGAATAGAATGGGATGGAGTGGAGTGGAGAGGAGTGGAATGGATTGGAGTGAAGTGGAGTGGAATGGAATTGAGTGGAGCGGAGAGGAAAGGAATGGAATGGAGTGGAGTGGAATGGCATGGAATGGAGTGGAATGGAATGGATAGTAGTGGAGTGGAGTGGAGTGGATTGGAGTGTAGTGGAAGGGAATGGAGTGCAGTGTAATGGACTGGAATGGAGCAGAGCAGAATGGAGTGGACTGGACTGGAGTGGAATGGAATGGGATGGCATGGAATGGGAGCTGAGATTTTACCAATGTGCTCTAGGCAGGGTGACTGGGTGTCATACTCTCAAAAGAAAGGAATGGAATGGAACGCAGTGGAATGGAATGGAACAGAGTGGACATTAGTGGAGTGGAATGTGGAGGAATGGAATGAAATGGAACGTAATGGCATGAAATGGAGTGGTGTGGGGTGGAATGGATTATAGTGGAATGGGGTGGAAAGGAATGGGATGGAGTGGAATGAAGTGGAGTGCAGTGGAGTGGAACGGAGTTGAATGGCATAGAATTGAGTGGACAGTAGTGGAATGTTTTGGAATGCAATGGAATCCATTGTAATAGAATGGAATACAACGGAAAGTTGACATGGAGTGTGAGCTGAGATTGTGCCACTGCACTCCAGACTGGGTGACACGTTATATCCTGTGGATAGAAAGGAATGGAATGCAATAGAGTGAAATGGAATGGAGTGGAATGGAATTGAATGGAATGGAGTGGAGTGGAGTGGAGTCGAATGGAGACGAATGGAATGGGACGGAGTGGAATGGAACGGAGTGGAGTGGAGTATCGTGGAGTGAAATAGAATGGAATGCACTGGGTTGGAATGGAATGCAATGGACTGCTGAAAGGAAATGTGAGCTGTTATTGTTCCACTGCACTCCAGCCTTTGTGACGGAATGAAATCCTGTGGAAAAAAAGGAATGGAATGGAATGGAATGGAATGGAATGGAATGGAGTGGAGTGGAGTGGTGTGGAGAGGAGTGTAGTGGAGTGGAGTGAAATGGAGTGGAGTGTCGTGGAGGAGAGTGGAATGGAGTGGAATGGAATGGAGAGGAAAGGAACGGAGTGGAGTGGAATGGAACGGAGTGGAGTGGAATGGAATCCAATGGAATGAAATGGAATTGAATCGAATGGAATGAAGAAATATGTGCAGTGATTTGGCCACTGCGCTGGAGCCTGTGTGAGAGAGGGAGATCCTGTCGATAAAACAGTGTGGAATGGAAGGGATTGGAATGGAATGGAATGGAACGTACTGGAGTGGAGTGGAGTGGAATTGAGTGGAGTGGAGTGCACTGGAATGGAATGGAATGCAATGGAATGTAATGGAATGATGAAATGATATGTGAGCTGAGATTGTGCCACTGCACTCCACGCTGGGTGACAGAGTGAGATACTCTTGAAAGAAAGAAATGGAATGGAAAGAATTTTTAATTGGGTGGATTCGAGTGGACTGAAGTAGAGTGCAGTGGAATAGAGAGGAATGGAATGGAATGGAATCGGATGTAAAGGAATGGAATGATGTGGAGTGGAGTGGTGAGGAGTGTAGTGCTGTGGAATGGAGCAGAAAGTAACGGGATGGTGTGGAGTGGAGTGCAGTGCAGTGGAGTGGAGAGGAGTGCAATGGCGTGGAATGGAATCGGATGTAAAGGAACGTACTGGAGTGGAGCGGAGTGGAAAGGAGTGGAATGGAATGGAATTGAATGTAATGGAAAGCAAAGGAATGGAATGGGATGCAATGGAATTTAATGCAATAGAATGCAGTTCAATAGAGAGTTGACATGTAATGTGAGCTGAGATTGTGCCTAAGCTCTCCAGGCTGTTTGACACAGTGATATCGTGTGGAAAGAATGGAATGGAATGCAGTGGTGTGAAATGGAATGGAATGTAGTGGACAGGAGTAGAATGGAGTGGAGTGAAGAGGAACAGAGTGGAATGGAATGGGATGCAGTGGAATGGAATGCAGTGGAGTGGAGTGAAATAGAAAGAAATGGAATGGGATGGAATGGAATGCAATGGAATGGAGAAGAGAAATGTGAGCTGAGATTGTGTGACTACACTCCAGCCTTAGTGACCGAGAGAGATTCTGTGGAAGGAAAGAACTGATTTCAAAGGAGTGGAATGGAAGGGAATGTAGTACAGTGGAGTAGAGTGGAATGGAGTGAAACAGAATAGAATGGAGTGGAAGGCAATGGAATGGAATGGAATGGAGTGGAGTGGAATAGAGAGGAGTGCACTGCAATGGAGTGGAGTGGAGTGGAAGGGAGTGGAATGCAATGGAATGTAGTGGAGTGCAGTGGAGTGGAATGGAATGGAGTGGACAGGAGTGGAAGGAGTAGAGTGGACTGGAATGGAACAGAATGGAACAGAATGCAGTGGAGTGGAGGGGAGTGGAGGTGAGTGGAGTGGCATGGAGTGGAATGGAATGGAATGGAGTGAAATGGAATCCAATGGATTGGAATGGAGTGGAGTGGAGTGGAGTGGAATGGAGAGGAGTCGAATGGAATGGAAGGGAATGCAACGGAACGCAGTGGTGTGGATTGGAATGCAGTGAAATGGAGTACTATGGAATCTAAAGGAGTGGAGTGGAGTCTAGTGGAGTGGAATGGAATGGAACAAAATGGAATGGAATGGCACGGAATGGAGTGGAGTAGAGTGGAGTGGGAAGGAAGGGAGATGAGTGGAATGGAGAGGAATGGAATGCAGTGGAGTGGATTGGATTGGAATGAACTGGAATGGAGAGGAATGGAATGAAGTGGAACGGAATGGACTGCAATGGAATTGAATGGAGTGAAGTGGAAAGTAGTGGAGTGGAGTGGAATGGAGTGGAAATGAATGGAATGGAGTGGAATGGAAGGGAATGGAGACAAGTGGATAGGAATTGACTGAAGCAGATTGGAGTGGAGTGGAGTGGAGTGGCATGGAATGGAATGAAGTGGATGGGAATGCAATGGAGTGGAAAGAAATGGAATAAAATGGAAAGGAGTGGAATGGAGAGGAATGGAGTGGAAGTGGAGTGGAATGGAGGGGAGTAAGAGGAAGAGAATGGAATGGAATCGAAAGGAGGGAAGTGCAATTGTGTGGAGTGGAGTGGAGATGAAAGGAGTGGAGTGATGTGGAGTCGAGAGGAAAGGAATGGAATGGAATGGAATGGAGTTAAGTGGAGTGGAATGGAGTGGAAGGTAATGGAGTGGAATGAAAAGGAGTGGATTGGAATGGAGTGGAATGGAATGGAGTGGAACGGAGTGGAGTAGAATGGAGTGGGTTGCAGAGGAGTGGAATGGAGTGGAATGGAAGGGAACGGAAAGGAATGTAGTGGAAAGGAATGGAATGGAGTGGATTGAAATTGAATGGAAAGGATTGGAGTGCAGTGGACTGGAGGGGAGTGGAATAAAATGGAGTATAGTGCAGTGGAATGGAGTGGACTGGAGTGGAGATGAGTGGAGTGGACTGGAATGGAATGGAGTGGAGTGGAATGGTGTGGAGTGGGGTGGAAAGGAATGGAACAGAATGGAATGGAGAGGAATGGAGTGGCATGTAGTGGAGTGGAGTGAAGTGGAAAGGAATGGCATGGAATGGAGTAGAGTGGAATGGAGGGGTATGGAATGGAATGGAATGGAATTGAGTGGAATGGAGTGGAATGGAGTGGAGTGGAGAGGAATGGAATGGAGTGGAAAGGTCTGAAAGGAGTGGAATGGAGTGGAGTGGAATGCAATGGAGTAGATTGGAATGAAGTGGAAAGGAATAGAATGGAGAGAAGTAGAGTAGAATGGAGTGGATTGGAATGGAGGGGAGCAGAGTGGAGTTAACAGCGGTGGATTGGAATACAGTGGATGGGGTAGAGTGGAAGGGAGTGGAATTATATGGAATGGAATGGATTGGATTGGAGTGGAAGGGAGTGGAGTGGAGTTGAAAGTAGAGGAATCGAAAGAAGTGGAAAGGAGTGGAGTAGAGTGGATTAGAGTGGATTGGAATGGAATGGAGTGGAGTGGAATGGTGTGGAAACGAATGAAAGGGAGGGGAGTGGAATGGAACGAAATGGAATGGAATGTAGTGGAATGGAGAGGAGTGGAGTGGACTGGAGTGGAATGTAATCGAATGGAGTGTACTGGAGTGGAATGTATTTGAGAGGCGGGTAATGGAGAGGAATTGAGTGGAGTGGAGTGGAGTGAAATACATCGGAATGGCACGGAATTGAATGGAATGGAGGGGAGTGGAATGCAGTGGAGTGGAGTCGATTGGACTGGTGAGGAATAGAACGGAGTGGCATGGAATGGAGCAGAGTGGAATGCAATGGAGTGGAGTGGATTGGAAAGGGGTGGAGTGGAGTGACGATGGGTGAAGTGGAATGTAATGGAGTGGAGTGCAGAGGAGTCTCATGGAATGGAATGGAATGGAACGCAATGGAAGCTGAGATTGTACCACTGCGCTCCAGGATGGGTGACACAGTGTGATACTCTCAAAAGAAAGGAATGGAATGGAATGCAGTGGAATGGAATGGAATGCAATGGGGTGCATTGGAGTGGAGTGGAGTGAAGTGAAGTGGATTGGAGTGGAATGGAGAGGAATGGAACGGAATGGAATGGAATGAAGTAGACTGGAGTGGGGTGGAGTTGAGTGCAATGGAATGGAGCGAAATGGAATCAGATGCAGAGAAATGGAGTAGAGAGGAGTGCAGTAGAGTGGAAAGGAGTGCAATGGAGTGGAATGGAATCGGAAGTAACGGAAAGTAGTGGAGTGGATGGAACGGAAAGGAAAGGAGTGGAGCGGAGTGGAATGGAACGGAGCGGGAGGTGGGTTGGGGCCACTGCACTCCAGGCTGGCTGGCTGACTGAGGTATTCTCGCAATAAAGGAATGGAATGGAATGCCGTAGAGTGGAATGGAACGGAGTGGAGTGGAGTGGAATGGAGTGAGTTGGAGCAGAGTGGAATGAAGAATGCAATGGGATGGAAGGGAATTGAATGAAATGCAGTGGAGTGCAGTGGAGTGCATTGCAGTGGAATGGAGCAGAATGGAATGGAAAGGAGTGGAATGGACAGGAGTGGAGTGCACTGGAGAGGAGAGGATAGGAATGCAGTGGAATGGAATTGGATGTAATGGAACGTAGAGGAGTGGAGTGGAATGGAGTGGGCCAGAGTGGAATGGAATGGAATGCAATGGAAAGGAATGGAGTGGAATAGAATGGAATGGAATGGAATGGAATGGAGTGGGATGACTTGTAGTGGGGTGGAGTGAAACGGAGTATAATGGAATGGAGTGGAGTGGAGTGGAATGTGATAGAATGGAGAGGAGGGGAATGGAGCAGAATGGAATGGAGTGCAGCGGAATGGAGTGGAGTGGAATGGAATCAAATGGAGTGGAATGGAACAGAGTGGAATGGAATGGAGTGCAATAGACTAGAATTGAGTGTAGTGTAGTGGAATTTAGTGGAATGGACTGGAATGGAGTGGAATGGAATGGAATTGAGGGGAATGGAATGGAATGGAAAGGAATGGAAAGCAATGGAAAGGAATAGAATTGAATGCAACGGAATTAAAAGAATGCAATGGAATGCAATGGAATAGAATGCAATGGAATGTATAGTTGACATGTAATATGAGCTGAGATTGTGACACTGCACTCCAGCCAGGGTGACATGGTGATATCCTGTCGTAAGAAGTGAATGGAATGCAATGGAGTGAAATGGAATGGAATGAAATGGAATGGAGCGGAGTGGAAGGGAATGGAGTGGAATGAAATAGAATGCAGTGGACTGTAATGGCATGGAGTGGAAAGAAGTAGAGTGGAATGGAGTGGAATGGAATGGACTGGCATAGAATGGAGTGGAATTGAATGCAATGGAGTGGATTGGAAAGGAATGCAAAGGAGTAGAGTGGAGTAGAGTGGTGTGGAGTGGAGTGGAATGGAGCTGAATGTACTTCAATGGAGTACAATGGAATGGAACGGAGTGGAATGGAATGGAATGATATGAGGTGGATTGGAGTGGAATGTAGTGGAGTGGAATGGAATGGAATAGAATGGAATGGAGTAGAGTGTAATGGAATGCAGTGGCGATAAGTGGAGTGGAATGGAATGCATTGGAGTAGAGTGGAGTGGAATGGAATGGAATGGAGTGGAGTGGAGGGGAGTGGAGTGGAATGGAATTGAGTGAAGTGGAGTGCAGTTGAATGGAATATCGTGGTGTGGAGTGGAGTGGAAGTGAATGGAGTGAATAGGAGTGGAATGGAGTGGAAGGTAACGGAGTGGAATGGAGTCGAATGGAGTGGAATGGAGTAGAGTGGATTAGAGTGGAATGGTGTCGAACGGACTGGAATGGAATGGAATGGAGTGGAATGGAATTGAATCAAATGGAATGGAGTGGAGTGGAGTGGAGTGGAATGAAATGAAATGGAAGGGAGTGGAGAGAAACGCAGTTGATTGGAGTGGAGTGGAGTGGAAAGGAATGGAAAGGAGTGGGATGGAGACGTATGGATTGGAGTGGAATGGAGTGGAATGGAATGAAGTGGAAAGGAGTGGAACGGAGTGAAATTGAATTTAGTGGACTGGAGTGGAATGGAGTTAAATGGAATGGAATGGAATGGAGTGGAATGGAATGGAATGGAGTGGAGTGGAATGGAATAGAATGGCATGGAATGGAATAGAATGGGATGGAGTGGAGTGGAGAGGAGTGGAATGGATTGGAGTGAAGTGGAGTGGAATGGAATTGAGTGGAGCGGAGAGGAAAGGAATGGAATGGAGTGGAGTGGAATGGCATGGAATGGAGTGGAATGGAATGGATAGTAGTGGGGTGGAGTGGAGTGGATTGGAGTGTAGTGGAAGGGAATGGAGTGCAGTGTAATGGACTGGAATGGAGCAGAGCAGAATGGAGTGGACTGGACTGGAGTGGAATGGAATGGGATGGCATGGAATGGGAGCTGAGATTTTACCAATGTGCTCTAGGCAGGGTGACTGGGTGTCATACTCTCAAAAGAAAGGAATGGAATGGAACGCAGTGGAATGGAATGGAACAGAGTGGACATTAGTGGAGTGGAATGTGGAGGAATGGAATGAAATGGAACGTAATGGCATGAAATGGAGTGGTGTGGGGTGGAATGGATTATAGTGGAATGGGGTGGAAAGGAATGGGATGGAGTGGAATGAAGTGGAGTGCAGTGGAGTGGAACGGAGTTGAATGGCATAGAATTGAGTGGACAGTAGTGGAATGTTTTGGAATGCAATGGAATCCATTGTAATAGAATGGAATACAACGGAAAGTTGACATGGAGTGTGAGCTGAGATTGTGCCACTGCACTCCAGACTGGGTGACACGTTATATCCTGTGGATAGAAAGGAATGGAATGCAATAGAGTGAAATGGAATGGAGTGGAATGGAATTGAATGGAATGGAGTGGAGTGGAGTGGAGTCGAATGGAGACGAATGGAATGGGACGGAGTGGAATGGAACGGAGTGGAGTGGAGTATCGTGGAGTGAAATAGAATGGAATGCACTGGGTTGGAATGGAATGCAATGGACTGCTGAAAGGAAATGTGAGCTGTTATTGTTCCACTGCACTCCAGCCTTTGTGACGGAATGAAATCCTGTGGAAAAAAAGGAATGGAATGGAATGGAATGGAATGGAATGGAATGGAGTGGAGTGGAGTGGTGTGGAGAGGAGTGTAGTGGAGTGGAGTGAAATGGAGTGGAGTGTCGTGGAGGAGAGTGGAATGGAGTGGAATGGAATGGAGAGGAAAGGAACGGAGTGGAGTGGAATGGAACGGAGTGGAGTGGAATGGAATCCAATGGAATGAAATGGAATTGAATCGAATGGAATGAAGAAATATGTGCAGTGATTTGGCCACTGCGCTGGAGCCTGTGTGAGAGAGGGAGATCCTGTCGATAAAACAGTGTGGAATGGAAGGGATTGGAATGGAATGGAATGGAACGTATTGGAGTGGAGTGGAGTGGAATTGAGTGGAGTGGAGTGCACTGGAATGGAATGGAATGCAATGGAATGGAATGGAATGATGAAATGATATGTGAGCTGAGATTGTGCCACTGCACTCCACGATGGGTGACAGAGTGAGATACTCTTGAAAGAAAGAAATGGAATGGAAAGAATTTTTAATTGGGTGGATTCGAGTGGACTGAAGTAGAGTGCAGTGGAATAGAGAGGAATGGAATGGAATGGAATCGGATGTAAAGGAATGGAATGATGTGGAGTGGAGTGGTGAGGAGTGTAGTGCTGTGGAATGGAGCAGAAAGTAACGGGATGGTGTGGAGTGGAGTGCAGTGCAGTGGAGTGGAGAGGAGTGCAATGGCGTGGAATGGAATCGGATGTAAAGGAACGTACTGGAGTGGAGCGGAGTGGAAAGGAGTGGAATGGAATGGAATTGAATGTAATGGAAAGCAAAGGAATGGAATGGGATGCAATGGAATTTAATGCAATAGAATGCAGTTCAATAGAGAGTTGACATGTAATGTGAGCTGAGATTGTGCCTAAGCTCTCCAGGCTGTTTGACACAGTGATATCGTGTGGAAAGAATGGAATGGAATGCAGTGGTGTGAAATGGAATGGAATGTAGTGGACAGGAGTAGAATGGAGTGGAGTGAAGAGGAACAGAGTGGAATGGAATGGGATGCAGTGGAATGGAATGCAGTGGAGTGGAGTGAAATAGAAAGAAATGGAATGGGATGGAATGGAATGCAATGGAATGGAGAAGAGAAATGTGAGCTGAGATTGTGTGACTACACTCCAGCCTTAGTGACCGAGAGAGATTCTGTGGAAGGAAAGAACTGATTTCAAAGGAGTGGAATGGAAGGGAATGTAGTACAGTGGAGTAGAGTGGAATGGAGTGAAACAGAATAGAATGGAGTGGAAGGCAATGGAATGGAATGGAATGGAGTGGAGTGGAATAGAGAGGAGTGCACTGCAATGGAGTGGAGTGGAGTGGAAGGGAGTGGAATGCAATGGAATGTAGTGGAGTGCAGTGGAGTGGAATGGAATGGAGTGGACAGGAGTGGAAGGAGTAGAGTGGACTGGAATGGAATAGAATGGAACAGAATGCAGTGGAGTGGAGGGGAGTGGAGGTGAGTGGAGTGGCATGGAGTGGAATGGAATGGAATGGAGTGAAATGGAATCCAATGGATTGGAATGGAGTGGAGTGGAGTGGAGTGGAATGGAGAGGAGTCGAATGGAATGGAAGGGAATGCAACGGAACGCAGTGGTGTGGATTGGAATGCAGTGAAATGGAGTACTATGGAATCTAAAGGAGTGGAGTGGAGTCTAGTGGAGTGGAATGGAATGGAACAAAATGGAATGGAATGGCACGGAATGGAGTGGAGTAGAGTGGAGTGGGAAGGAAGGGAGATGAGTGGAATGGAGAGGAATGGAATGCAGTGGAGTGGATTGGATTGGAATGAACTGGAATGGAGAGGAATGGAATGAAGTGGAACGGAATGGACTGCAATGGAATTGAATGGAGTGAAGTGGAAAGTAGTGGAGTGGAGTGGAATGGAGTGGAAATGAATGGAATGGAGTGGAATGGAAGGGAATGGAGACAAGTGGATAGGAATTGATTGAAGCAGATTGGAGTGGAGTGGAGTGGAGTGGCATGGAATCGAATGAAGTGGATGGGAATGCAATGGACTGGAATGAAATGGAATAAAATGGAATGGAGTGGAATGGAGAGGAATGGAGTGGAAGTGGAGTGGAATGGAGGGGAGTAAGAGGAAGAGAATGGAATGGAATCGAAAGGAGGGAAGTGCAATTGTGTGGAGTGGAGTGGAGATGAAAGGAGTGGAGTGATGTGGAGTCGAAAGGAAAGGAATGGAATGGAATGGAATGGAGTTAAGTGGAGTGGAATGGAGTGGAAGGTAATGGAGTGGAATGAAAAGGAGTGGACTGGAATGGAGTGGAATGGAATGGAGTGGAACGGAGTGGAGTAGAATGGAGTGGGTTGCAGAGGAGTGGAATGGAGTGGAATGGAAGGGAACGGAAAGGAATGTAGTGGAAAGGAATGGAATGGAGTGGATTGAAATTGAATGGAAAGGATTGGAGTGCAGTGGACTGGAGGGGAGTGGAATAAAATGGAGTATAGTGCAGTGGAATGGAGTGGACTGGAGTGGAGATGAGTGGAGTGGACTGGAATGGAATGGAGTGGAGTGGAATGGTGTGGAGTGGGGTGGAAAGGAATGGAACAGAATGGAATGGAGAGGAATGGAGTGGCATGTAGTGGAGTGGAGTGAAGTGGAAAGGAATGGCATGGAATGGAGTAGAGTGGAATGGAGGGGTATGGAATGGAATGGAATGGAATTGAGTGGAATGGAGTTGAATGGAGTGGAGTGGAGAGGAATGGAATGGAGTGGAAAGGTCTGAAAGGAGTGGAATGGAGTGGAGTGGAATGCAATGGAGTAGATTGGAATGAAGTGGAAAGGAATAGAATGGAGAGAAGTAGAGTAGAATGGAGTGGATTGGAATGGAGGGGAGCAGAGTGGAGTTAACAGCGGTGGATTGGAATACAGTGGATGGGGTAGAGTGGAAGGGAGTGGAATTATATGGAATGGAATGGATTGGAGTGGAGTGGAAGGGAGTGGAGTGGAGTTGAAAGTAGAGGAATCGAAAGAAGTGGAAAGGAGTGGAGTAGAGTGGATTAGAGTGGATTGGAATGGAATGGAGTGGAGTGGAATGGTGTGGAAACGAATGGAAGGGAGGGGAGTGGAATGGAACGAAATGGAATGGAATGTAGTGGAATGGAGAGGAGTGGAGTGGACTGGAGTGGAATGTAATCGAATGGAGTGTACTGGAGTGGAATGTATTTGAGAGGCGGGTAATGGAGAGGAATTGAGTGGAGTGGAGTGGAGTGAAATACATCGGAATGGCACGGAATTGAATGGAATGGAGGGGAGTGGAATGCAGTGGAGTGGAGTCGATTGGAGTGGTGAGGAATAGAACGGAGTGGCATGGAATGGAGCACAGTGGAATGCAATGGAGTGGAGTGGATTGGAAAGGGGTGGAGTGGAGTGACGATGGGTGAAGTGGAATGTAATGGAGTGGAGTGCAGAGGAGTCTCATGGAATGGAATGGAATGGAACGCAATGGAAGCTGAGATTGTACCACTGCGCTCCAGGATGGGTGACACAGTGTGATACTCTCAAAAGAAAGGAATGGAATGGAATGCAGTGGAATGGAATGGAATGCAATGGGGTGCATTGGAGTGGAGTGGAGTGAAGTGAAGTGGATTGGAGTGGAATGGAGAGGAATGGAACGGAATGGAATGGAATGAAGTAGACTGGAGTGGGGTGGAATTGAGTGCAATGGAATGGAGCGAAATGGAATCAGATGCAGAGAAATGGAGTAGAGAGGAGTGCAGTAGAGTGGAAAGGAGTGCAATGGAGTGGAATGGAATCGGAAGTAACGGAAAGTAGTGGAGTGGATGGAACGGAAAGGAAAGGAGTGGAGCGGAGTGGAATGGAACGGAGCGGGAGGTGGGTTGGGGCCACTGCACTCCAGGCTGGCTGGCTGACTGAGGTATTCTCGCAATAAAGGAATGGAATGGAATGCCGTAGAGTGGAATGGAACGGAGTGGAGTGGAGTGGAATGGAGTGAGTTGGAGCAGAGTGGAATGAAGAATGCAATGGGATGGAAGGGAATTGAATGAAATGCAGTGGAGTGCAGTGGAGTGCATTGCAGTGGAATGGAGCAGAATGGAATGGAAAGGAGTGGAATGGACAGGAGTGGAGTGCACTGGAGAGGAGAGGATAGGAATGCAGTGGAATGGAATTGGATGTAATGGAACGTAGAGGAGTGGAGTGGAATGGAGTGGGCCAGAGTGGAATGGAATGGAATGCAATGGAAAGGAATGGAGTGGAATAGAATGGAATGGAATGGAATGGAATGGAATGGAGTGGGATGACTTGTAGTGGGGTGGAGTGAAATGGAGTATAATGGAATGGAGTGGAGTGGAGTGGAATGTGATAGAATGGAGAGGAGGGGAATGGAGCAGAATGGAATGGAGTGCAGCGGAATGGAGTGGAGTGGAATGGAATCAAATGGAGTGGAATGGAACAGAGTGGAATGGAATGGAGTGCAATAGACTAGAATTGAGTGTAGTGTAGTGGAATTTAGTGGAATGGACTGGAATGGAGTGGAATGGAATGGAATTGAGGGGAATGGAATGGAATGGAAAGGAATGGAAAGCAATGGAAAGGAATAGAATTGAATGCAACGGAATTAAAAGAATGCAATGGAATGCAATGGAATAGAATGCAATGGAATGTATAGTTGACATGTAATATGAGCTGAGATTGTGACACTGCACTCCAGCCAGGGTGACATGGTGATATCCTGTCGTAAGAAGTGAATGGAATGCAATGGAGTGAAATGGAATGGAATGAAATGGAATGGAGCGGAGTGGAAGGGAATGGAGTGGAATGAAATAGAATGCAGTGGACTGTAATGGCATGGAGTGGAAAGAAGTAGAGTGGAATGGAGTGGAATGGAATGGACTGGCATAGAATGGAGTGGAATTGAATGCAATGGAGTGGATTGGAAAGGAATGCAAAGGAGTAGAGTGGAGTAGAGTGGTGTGGAGTGGAGTGGAATGGAGCTGAATGTACTTCAATGGAGTACAATGGAATGGAACGGAGTGGAATGGAATGGAATGATATGAGGTGGATTGGAGTGGAATGCAGTGGAGTGCAATGGAATGGAATAGAATGGAATGGAGTAGAGTGTAATGGAATGCAGTGGCGATAAGTGGAGTGGAATGGAATGCATTGGAGTAGAGTGGAGTGGAATGGAATGGAATGGAGTGGAGTGGAGGGGAGTGGAGTGGAATGGAATTGAGTGAAGTGGAGTGCAGTTGAATGGAATATCGTGGTGTGGAGTGGAGTGGAAGTGAATGGAGTGAATAGGAGTGGAATGGAGTGGAAGGTAACGGAGTGGAATGGAGTCGAATGGAGTGGAATGGAGTAGAGTGGATTAGAGTGGAATGGTGTCGAACGGACTGGAATGGAATGGAATGGAGTGGAATGGAATTGAATCAAATGGAATGGAGTGGAGTGGAACGGAGTGGAGTGGAGTGGAGTGGAATGAAATGAAATGGAAGGGAGTGGAGAGAAACGCAGTTGATTGGAGTGGAGTGGAGTGGAAAGGAATGGAAAGGAGTGGGATGGAGACGTATGGATTGGAGTGGAATGGAGTGGAATGGAATGAAGTGGAAAGGAGTGGAATGGAGTGAAATTGAATTTAGTGGACTGGAGTGGAATGGAGTTAAATGGAATGGAATGGAATGGAGTGGAATGGAATGGAATGGAGTGGAGTGGAATGGAATGGAATGGCATGGAATGGAATAGAATGGGATGGAGTGGAGTGGAGAGGAGTGGAATGGATTGGAGTGAAGTGGAGTGGAATGGAATTGAGTGGAGCGGAGAGGAAAGGAATGGAATGGAGTGGAGTGGAATGGCATGGAATGGAGTGGAATGGAATGGATAGTAGTGGAGTGGAGTGGAGTGGATTGGAGTGTAGTGGAAGGGAATGGAGTGCAGTGTAATGGACTGGAATGGAGCAGAGCAGAATGGAGTGGACTGGACTGGAGTGGAATGGAATGGGATGGCATGGAATGGGAGCTGAGATTTTACCAATGTGCTCTAGGCAGGGTGACTGGGTGTCATACTCTCAAAAGAAAGGAATGGAATGGAACGCAGTGGAATGGAATGGAACAGAGTGGACATTAGTGGAGTGGAATGTGGAGGAATGGAATGAAATGGAACGTAATGGCATGAAATGGAGTGGTGTGGGGTGGAATGGATTATAGTGGAATGGGGTGGAAAGGAATGGGATGGAGTGGAATGAAGTGGAGTGCAGTGGAGTGGAACGGAGTTGAATGGCATAGAATTGAGTGGACAGTAGTGGAATGTTTTGGAATGCAATGGAATCCATTGTAATAGAATGGAATACAACGGAAAGTTGACATGGAGTGTGAGCTGAGATTGTGCCACTGCACTCCAGACTGGGTGACACGTTATATCCTGTGGATAGAAAGGAATGGAATGCAATAGAGTGAAATGGAATGGGGTGGAATGGAATTGAATGGAATGGAGTGGAGTGGAGTGGAGTCGAATGGAGACGAATGGAATGGGACGGAGTGGAATGGAACGGAGTGGAGTGGAGTATCGTGGAGTGAAATAGAATGGAATGCACTGGGTTGGAATGGAATGCAATGGACTGCTGAAAGGAAATGTGAGCTGTTATTGTTCCACTGCACTCCAGCCTTTGTGACGGAATGAAATCCTGTGGAAAAAAAGGAATGGAATGGAATGGAATGGAATGGAATGGAATGGAATGGAATGGAATGGAATGGAGTGGAGTGGAGTGGTGTGGAGAGGAGTGTAGTGGAGTGGAGTGAAATGGAGTGGAGTGTCGTGGAGGAGAGTGGAATGGAGTGGAATGGAATGGAGAGGAAAGGAACGGAGTGGAGTGGAATGGAACGGAGTGGAGTGGAATGGAATCCAATGGAATGAAATGGAATTGAATCGAATGGAATGAAGAAATATGTGCAGTGATTTGTCCACTGCGCTGGAGCCTGTGTGAGAGAGGGAGATCCTGTCGATAAAACAGTGTGGAATGGAAGGGATTGGAATGGAATGGAATGGAACGTACTGGTGTGGAGTGGAGTGGAATTGAGTGGAGTGGAGTGCACTGGAATGGAATGGAATGCAATGGAATGTAATGGAATGATGAAATGATATGTGAGCTGAGATTGTGCCACTGCACTCCACGCTGGGTGACAGAGTGAGATACTCTTGAAAGAAAGAAATGGAATGGAAAGAATTTTTAATTGGGTGGATTCGAGTGGACTGAAGTAGAGTGCAGTGGAATAGAGAGGAATGGAATGGAATGGAATCGGATGTAAAGGAATGGAATGATGTGGAGTGGAGTGGTGAGGAGTGTAGTGCTGTGGAATGGAGCAGAAAGTAACGGGATGGTGTGGAGTGGAGTGCAGTGCAGTGGAGTGGAGAGGAGTGCAATGGCGTGGAATGGAATCGGATGTAAAGGAACGTACTGGAGTGGAGCGGAGTGGAAAGGAGTGGAATGGAATGGAATTGAATGTAATGGAAAGCAAAGGAATGGAATGGGATGCAATGGAATTTAATGCAATAGAATGCAGTTCAATAGAGAGTTGACATGTAATGTGAGCTGAGATTGTGCCTAAGCTCTCCAGGCTGTTTGACACAGTGATATCGTGTGGAAAGAATGGAATGGAATGCAGTGGTGTGAAATGGAATGGAATGTAGTGGACAGGAGTAGAATGGAGTGGAGTGAAGAGGAACAGAGTGGAATGGAATGGGATGCAGTGGAATGGAATGCAGTGGAGTGGAGTGAAATAGAAAGAAATGGAATGGGATGGAATGGAATGCAATGGAATGGAGAAGAGAAATGTGAGCTGAGATTGTGTGACTACACTCCAGCCTTAGTGACCGAGAGAGATTCTGTGGAAGGAAAGAACTGATTTCAAAGGAGTGGAATGGAAGGGAATGTAGTACAGTGGAGTAGAGTGGAATGGAGTGAAACAGAATAGAATGGAGTGGAAGGCAATGGAATGGAATGGAATGGAGTGGAGTGGAATAGAGAGGAGTGCACTGCAATGGAGTGGAGTGGAGTGGAAGGGAGTGGAATGCAATGGAATGTAGTGGAGTGCAGTGGAGTGGAATGGAATGGAGTGGACAGGAGTGGAAGGAGTAGAGTGGACTGGAATGGAATAGAATGGAACAGAATGTAGTGGAGTGGAGGGGAGTGGAGGTGAGTGGAGTGGCATGGAGTGGAATGGAATGGAATGGAGTGAAATGGAATCCAATGGATTGGAATGGAGTGGAGTGGAGTAGAGTGGAATGGAGAGGAGTCGAATGGAATGGAAGGGAATGCAACGGAACGCAGTGGTGTGGATTGGAATGCAGTGAAATGGAGTACTATGGAATCTAAAGGAGTGGAGTGGAGTCTAGTGGAGTGGAATGGAATGGAACAAAATGGAATGGAATGGCACGGAATGGAGTGGAGTAGAGTGGAGTGGGAAGGAAGGGAGATGAGTGGAATGGAGAGGAATGGAATGCAGTGGAGTGGATTGGATTGGAATGAACTGGAATGGAGAGGAATGGAATGAAGTGGAACGGAATGGACTGCAATGGAATTGAATGGAGTGAAGTGGAAAGTAGTGGAGTGGAGTGGAATGGAGTGGAAATGAATGGAATGGAGTGGAATGGAAGGGAATGGAGACAAGTGGATAGGAATTGACTGAAGCAGATTGGAGTGGAGTGGAGTGGAGTGGCATGGAATGGAATGAAGTGGATGGGAATGCAATGGAGTGGAATGAAATGGAATAAAATGGAATGGAGTGGAATGGAGAGGAATGGAGTGGAGTGGAGTGGAATGGAGGGGAGTAAGAGGAAGAGAATGGAATGGAATCGAAAGGAGGGAAGTGCAATTGTGTGGAGTGGAGTGGAGATGAAAGGAGTGGAGTGATGTGGAGTCGAGAGGAAAGGAATGGAATGGAATGGAATGGAGTTAAGTGGAGTGGAATGGAGTGGAAGGTAATGGAGTGGAATGAAAAGGAGTGCATTGGAATGGAGTGGAATGGAATGGAGTGGAACGGAGTGGAGCAGAATGGAGTGGGTTGCAGAGGAGTGGAATGGAGTGGAATGGAAGGGAACGGAAAGGAATGTAGTGGAAAGGAATGGAATGGAGTGGATTGAAATTGAATGGAAAGGATTGGAGTGCAGTGGACTGGAGGGGAGTGGAATAAAATGGAGTATAGTGCAGTGGAATGGAGTGGACTGGAGTGGAGATGAGTGGAGTGGACTGGAATGGAATGGAGTGGAGTGGAATGGTGTGGAGTGGGGTGGAAAGGAATGGAACAGAATGGAATGGAGAGGAATGGAGTGGCATGTAGTGGAGTGGAGTGAAGTGGAAAGGAATGGCATGGAATGGAGTAGAGTGGAATGGAGGGGTATGGAATGGAATGGAATGGAATTGAGTGGAATGGAGTGGAATGGAGTGGAGTAGAGAAGAATTGAATGGAGTGGAAAAGTCTGAAAGGAGTGGAATGGAGTGGAGTGGAATGCAATGGAGTAGATTGGAATGAAGTGGAAAGGAATAGAATGGAGAGAAGTAGAGTAGAATGGAGTGGATTGGAATGGAGGGGAGCAGAGTGTAGTTAACAGCGGTGGATTGGAATACAGTGGATGGGGTAGAGTGGAAGGGAGTGGAATTATATGGAATGGAATGGATTGGATTGGAGTATAAGGGAGTGGAGTGGAGTTGAAAGTAGAGGAATCGAAAGAAGTGGAAAGGAGTGGAGTAGAGTGGATTAGAGTGGATTGGAATGGAATGGAGTGGAGTGGAATGGTGTGGAAACGAATGGAAGGGAGGGGAGTGGAATGGAACGAAATGGAATGGAATGTAGTGGAATGGAGAGGAGTGGAGTGGACTGGAGTGGAATGTAATCGAATGGAGTGTACTGGAGTGGAATGTATTTGAGAGGCGGGTAATGGAGAGGAATTGAGTGGGGTGGAGTGGAGTGAAATACATCGGAATGGCACGGAATTGAATGGAATGGAGGGGAGTGGAATGCAGTGGAGTGGAGTCGATTGGTGTGGTGAGGAATAGAACGGAGTGGCATGGAATGGAGCACAGTGGAATGCAATGGAGTGGAGTGGATTGGAAAGGGGTGGAGTGGAGTGACGATGGGTGAAGTGGAATGTAATGGAGTGGAGTGCAGAGGAGTCTCATGGAATGGAATGGAATGGAACGCAATGGAAGCTGAGATTGTACCACTGCGCTCCAGGATGGGTGACACAGTGTGATACTCTCAAAAGAAAGGAATGGAATGGAATGCAGTGGAATGGAATGGAACGCAATGGGGTGCATTGGAGTGGAGTGGAGTGAAGTGAAGTGGATTGGAGTGGAATGGAGAGGAATGGAACGGAATGGAATGGAATGAAGTAGACTGGAGTGGGGTGGAGTTGAGTGCAATGGAATGGAGCGAAATGGAATCAGATGCAGAGAAATGGAGTAGAGAGGAGTGCAGTAGAGTGGAAAGGAGTGCAATGGAGTGGAATGGAATCGGAAGTAACGGAAAGTAGTGGAGTGGATGGAACGGAAAGGAAAGGAGTGGAGCGGAGTGGAATGGAACGGAGCGGGAGGTGGGTTGGGGCCACTGCACTCCAGGCTGGCTGGCTGACTGAGGTATTCTCGCAATAAAGGAATGGAATGGAATGCCGTAGAGTGGAATGGAACGGAGTGGAGTGGAGTGGAATGGAGTGAGTTGGAGCAGAGTGGAATGAAGAATGCAATGGGATGGAAGGGAATTGAATGAAATGCAGTGGAGTGCAGTGGAGTGCATTGCAGTGGAATGGAGCAGAATGGAATGGAAAGGAGTGGAATGGACAGGAGTGGAGTGCACTGGAGAGGAGAGGATAGGAATGCAGTGGAATGGAATTGGATGTAATGGAACGTAGAGGAGTGGAGTGGAATGGAGTGGGCCAGAGTGGAATGGAATGGAATGCAATGGAAAGGAATGGAGTGGAATAGAATGGAATGGAATGGAATGGAATGGAGTGGGATGACTTGTAGTGGGGTGGAGTGAAATGGAGTATAATGGAATGGAGTGGAGTGGAGTGGAATGTGATAGAATGGAGAGGAGGGGAATGGAGCAGAATGGAATGGAGTGCAGCGGAATGGAGTGGAGTGGAATGGAATCAAATGGAGTGGAATGGAACAGAGTGGAATGGAATGGAGTGCAATAGACTAGAATTGAGTGTAGTGTAGTGGAATTTAGTGGAATGGACTGGAATGGAGTGGAATGGAATGGAATTGAGGGGAATGGAATGGAATGGAAAGGAATGGAAAGCAATGGAAAGGAATAGAATTGAATGCAACGGAATTAAAAGAATGCAATGGAATGCAATGGAATAGAATGCAATGGAATGTATAGTTGACATGTAATATGAGCTGAGATTGTGACACTGCACTCCAGCCAGGGTGACATGGTGATATCCTGTCGTAAGAAGTGAATGGAATGCAATGGAGTGAAATGGAATGGAATGAAATGGAATGGAGCGGAGTGGAAGGGAATGGAGTGGAATGAAATAGAATGCAGTGGACTGTAATGGCATGGAGTGGAAAGAAGTAGAGTGGAATGGAGTGGAATGGAATGGACTGGCATAGAATGGAGTGGAATTGAATGCAATGGAGTGGATTGGAAAGGAATGCAAAGGAGTAGAGTGGAGTAGAGTGGTGTGGAGTGGAGTGGAATGGAGCTGAATGTACTTCAATGGAGTACAATGGAATGGAACGGAGTGGAATGGAATGGAATGATATGAGGTGGATTGGAGTGGAATGCAGTGGAGTGCAATGGAATGGAATAGAATGGAATGGAGTAGAGTGTAATGGAATGCAGTGGCGATAAGTGGAGTGGAATGGAATGCATTGGAGTAGAGTGGAGTGGAATGGAATGGAATGGAGTGGAGTGGAGGGGAGTGGAGTGGAATGGAATTGAGTGAAGTGGAGTGCAGTTGAATGGAATATCCTGGTGTGGAGTGGAGTGGAAGTGAATGGAGTGAATAGGAGTGGAATGGAGTGGAAGGTAACGGAGTGGAATGGAGTCGAATGGAGTGGAATGGAGTAGAGTGGATTAGAGTGGAATGGTGTCGAACGGACTGGAATGGAATGGAATGGAGTGGAATGGAATTGAATCAAATGGAATGGAGTGGAGTGGAATGGAGTGGAGTGGAGTGGAGTGGAATGAAATGAAATGGAAGGGAGTGGAGAGAAACGCAGTTGATTGGAGTGGAGTGGAGTGGAAAGGAATGGAAAGGAGTGGGATGGAGACGCATGGATTGGAGTGGAATGCAGTGGAATGGAATGAAGTGGAAAGGAGTGGAACGGAGTGAAATTGAATTTAGTGGACTGGAGTGGAATGGAGTTAAATGGAATGGAATGGAATGGAGTGGAATGGAATGGAATGGAGTGGAGTGGAATGGAATAGAATGGCATGGAATGGAATAGAATGGGATGGAGTGGAATGGAATGGAATGGAGTGGAGTGGAATGGAATAGAATGGCATGGAATGGAATAGAATGGGATGGAGTGGAGTGGAGAGGAGTGGAATGGATTGGAGTGAAGTGGAGTGGAATGGAATTGAGTGGAGCGGAGAGGAAAGGAATGGAATGGAGTGGAGTGGAATGGCATGGAATGGAGTGGAATGGAATGGATAGTAGTGGAGTGGAGTGGAGTGGATTGGAGTGTAGTGGAAGGGAATGGAGTGCAGTGTAATGGACTGGAATGGAGCAAGGCAGAATGGAGTGGACTGGACTGGAGTGGAATGGAATGGGATGGCATGGAATGGGAGCTGAGATTTTACCAATGTGCTCTAGGCAGGGTGACTGGGTGTCATACTCTCAAAAGAAAGGAATGGAATGGAACGCAGTGGAATGGAATGGAACAGAGTGGACATTAGTGGAGTGGAATGTGGAGGAATGGAATGAAATGGAACGTAATGGCATGAAATGGAGTGGTGTGGGGTGGAATGGATTATAGTGGAATGGGGTGGAAAGGAATGGGATGGAGTGGAATGAAGTGGAGTGCAGTGGAGTGGAACGGAGTTGAATGGCATAGAATTGAGTGGACAGTAGTGGAATGTTTTGGAATGCAATGGAATCCATTGTAATAGAATGGAATACAACGGAAAGTTGACATGGAGTGTGAGCTGAGATTGTGCCACTGCACTCCAGACTGGGTGACACGTTATATCCTGTGGATAGAAAGGAATGGAATGCAATAGAGTGAAATGGAATGGAGTGGAATGGAATTGAATGGAATGGAGTGGAGTGGAGTGGAGTCGAATGGAGACGAATGGAATGGGACGGAGTGGAATGGAACGGAGTGGAGTGGAGTATCGTGGAGTGAAATAGAATGGAATGCACTGGGTTGGAATGGAATGCAATGGACTGCTGAAAGGAAATGTGAGCTGTTATTGTTCCACTGCACTCCAGCCTTTGTGACGGAATGAAATCCTGTGGAAAAAAAGGAATGGAATGGAATGGAATGGAATGGAATGGAATGGAATGGAATGGAATGGAATGGAATGGAGTGGAGTGGAGTGGTGTGGAGAGGAGTGTAGTGGAGTGGAGTGAAATGGAGTGGAGTGTCATGGAGGAGAGTGGAATGGAGTGGAATGGAATGGAGAGGAAAGGAACGGAGTGGAGTGGAATGGAACGGAGTTGAGTGGAATGGAATCCAATGGAATGAAATGGAATTGAATCGAATGGAATGAAGAAATATGTGCAGTGATTTGGCCACTGCGCTGGAGCCTGTGTGAGAGAGGGAGATCCTGTCGATAAAACAGTGTGGAATGGAAGGGATTGGAATGGAATGGAATGGAACGTACTGGAGTGGAGTGGAGTGGAATTGAGTGGAGTGGAGTGCATTGGAATGGAATGGAATGCAATAGAATGGAATGGAATGATGAAATGATATGTGAGCTGAGATTGTGCCACTGCACTCCACGCTGGGTGACAGAGTGAGATACTCTTGAAAGAAAGAAATGGAATGGAAAGAATTTTTAATTGGGTGGATTCGAGTGGACTGAAGTAGAGTGCAGTGGAATAGAGAGGAATGGAATGGAATGGAATCGGATGTAAAGGAATGGAATGATGTGGAGTGGAGTGGTGAGGAGTGTAGTGCTGTGGAATGGAGCAGAAAGTAACGGGATGGTGTGGAGTGGAGTGCAGTGCAGTGGAGTGGAGAGGAGTGCAATGGCGTGGAATGGAATCGGATGTAAAGGAACGTACTGGAGTGGAGCGGAGTGGAAAGGAGTGGAATGGAATGGAATTGAATGTAATGGAAAGCAAAGGAATGGAATGGGATGCAATGGAATTTAATGCAATAGAATGCAGTTCAATAGAGAGTTGACATGTAATGTGAGCTGAGATTGTGCCTAAGCTCTCCAGGCTGTTTGACACAGTGATATCGTGTGGAAAGAATGGAATGGAATGCAGTGGTGTGAAATGGAATGGAATGTAGTGGACAGGAGTAGAATGGAGTGGAGTGAAGAGGAACAGAGTGGAATGGAATGGGATGCAGTGGAATGGAATGCAGTGGAGTGGAGTGAAATAGAAAGAAATGGAATGGGATGGAATGGAATGCAATGGAATGGAGAAGAGAAATGTGAGCTGAGATTGTGTGACTACACTCCAGCCTTAGTGACCGAGAGAGATTCTGTGGAAGGAAAGAACTGATTTCAAAGGAGTGGAATGGAAGGGAATGTAGTACAGTGGAGTAGAGTGGAATGGAGTGAAACAGAATAGAATGGAGTGGAAGGCAATGGAATGGAATGGAATGGAGTGGAGTGGAATAGAGAGGAGTGCACTGCAATGGAGTGGAGTGGAGTGGAAGGGAGTGGAATGCAATGGAATGTAGTGGAGTGCAGTGGAGTGGAATGGAATGGAGTGGACAGGAGTGGAAGGAGTAGAGTGGACTGGAATGGAATAGAATGGAACAGAATGCAGTGGAGTGGAGGGGAGTGGAGGTGAGTGGAGTGGCATGGAGTGGAATGGAATGGAATGGAGTGAAATGGAATCCAATGGATTGGAATGGAGTGGAGTGGAGTGGAGTGGAATGGAGAGGAGTCGAATGGAATGGAAGGGAATGCAACGGAACGCAGTGGTGTGGATGGGAATGCAGTGAAATGGAGTACTATGGAATCTAAAGGAGTGGAGTGGAGTCTAGTGGAGTGGAATGGAATGGAACAAAATGGAATGGAATGGCACGGAATGGAGTGGAGTAGAGTGGAGTGGGAAGGAAGGGAGATGAGTGGAATGGAGAGGAATGGAATGCAGTGGAGTGGATTGGATTGGAATGAACTGGAATGGAGAGGAATGGAATGAAGTGGAACGGAATGGACTGCAATGGAATTGAATGGAGTGAAGTGGAAAGTAGTGGAGTGGAGTGGAATGGAGTGGAAATGAATGGAATGGAGTGGAATGGAAGGGAATGGAGACAAGTGGATAGGAATTGACTGAAGCAGATTGGAGTGGAGTGGAGTGGAGTGGAGTGGCATGGAATGGAATGAAGTGGATGGGAATGCAATGGAGTGGAATGAAATGGAATAAAATGGAATGGAGTGGAATGGAGAGGAATGGAGTGGAGTGGAGTGGAATGGAGGGGAGTAAGAGGAAGAGAATGGAATGGAATCGAAAGGAGGGAAGTGCAATTGTGTGGAGTGGAGTGGAGATGAAAGGAGTGGAGTGATGTGGAGTCGAGAGGAAAGGAATGGAATGGAATGGAATGGAGTTAAGTGGAGTGGAATGGAGTGGAAGGTAATGGAGTGGAATGAAAAGGAGTGGATTGGAATGGAGTGGAATGGAATGGAGTGGAACGGAGTGGAGTAGAATGGAGTGGGTTGCAGAGGAGTGGAATGGAGTGGAATGGAAGGGAACGGAAAGGAATGTAGTGGAAAGGAATGGAATGGAGTGGATTGAAATTGAATGGAAAGGATTGGAGTGCAGTGGACTGGAGGGGAGTGGAATAAAATGGAGTATAGTGCAGTGGAATGGAGTGGACTGGAGTGGAGATGAGTGGAGTGGACTGGAATGGAATGGAGTGGAGTGGAATGGTGTGGAGTGGGGTGGAAAGGAATGGAACAGAATGGAATGGAGAGGAATGGAGTGGCATGTAGTGGAGTGGAGTGAAGTGGAAAGGAATGGCATGGAATGGAGTAGAGTGGAATGGAGGGGTATGGAATGGAATGGAATGGAATTGAGTGGAATGGAGTGGAATGGAGTGGAGTAGAGAGGAATGGAATGGAGTGGAAAAGTCTGAAAGGAGTGGAATGGAGTGGAGTGGAATGCAATGGAGTAGATTGGAATGAAGTGGAAAGGAATAGAATGGAGAGAAGTAGAGTAGAATGGAGTGGATTGGAATGGAGGGGAGCAGAGTGGAGTTAACAGCGGTGGATTGGAATACAGTGGATGGGGTAGAGTGGAAGGGAGTGGAATTATATGGAATGGAATGGATTGGATTGGAGTGGAAGGGAGTGGAGTGGAGTTGAAAGTAGAGGAATCGAAAGAAGTGGAAAGGAGTGGAGTAGAGTGGATTAGAGTGGATTGGAATGGAATGGAGTGGAGTGGAATGGTGTGGAAACGAATGGAAGGGAGGGGAGTGGAATGGAACGAAATGGAATGGAATGTAGTGGAATGGAGAGGAGTGGAGTGGACTGGAGTGGAATGTAATCGAATGGAGTGTACTGGAGTGGAATGTATTTGAGAGGCGGGTAATGGAGAGGAATTGAGTGGAGTGGAGTGGAGTGAAATACATCGGAATGGCACGGAATTGAATGGAATGGAGGGGAGTGGAATGCAGTGGAGTGGAGTCGATTGGAGTGGTGAGGAATAGAACGGAGTGGCATGGAATGGAGCACAGTGGAATGCAATGGAGTGGAGTGGATTGGAAAGGGGTGGAGTGGAGTGACGATGGGTGAAGTGGAATGTAATGGAGTGGAGTGCAGAGGAGTCTCATGGAATGGAATGGAATGGAACGCAATGGAAGCTGAGATTGTACCACTGCGCTCCAGGATGGGTGACACAGTGTGATACTCTCAAAAGAAAGGAATGGAATGGAATGCAGTGGAATGGAATGGAATGCAATGGGGTGCATTGGAGTGGAGTGGAGTGAAGTGAAGTGGATTGGAGTGGAATGGAGAGGAATGGAACGGAATGGAATGGAATGAAGTAGACTGGAGTCGGGTGGAGTTGAGTGCAATGGAATGGAGCGAAATGGAATCAGATGCAGAGAAATGGAGTAGAGAGGAGTGCAGTAGAGTGGAAAGGAGTGCAATGGAGTGGAATGGAATCGGAAGTAACGGAAAGTAGTGGAGTGGATGGAACGGAAAGGAAAGGAGTGGAGCGGAGTGGAATGGAACAGAGCGGGAGGTGGGTTGGGGCCACTGCACTCCAGGCTGGCTGGCTGACTGAGGTATTCTCGCAATAAAGGAATGGAATGGAATGCCGTAGAGTGGAATGGAACGGAGTGGGGTGGAGTGGAATGGAGTGAGTTGGAGCAGAGTGGAATGAAGAATGCAATGGGATGGAAGGGAATTGAATGAAATGCAGTGGAATGCAGTGGAGTGCATTGCACTGGAATGGAGCAGAATGGAATGGAAAGGAGTGGAATGGACAGGAGTGGAGTGCACTGGAGAGGAGAGGATAGGAATGCAGTGGAATGGAATTGGATGTAATGGAACGTAGAGGAGTGGAGTGGAATGGAGTGGGCCAGAGTGGAATGGAATGGAATGCAATGGAAAGGAATGGAGTGGAATAGAATGGAATGGAATGGAATGGAATGGAGTGGGATGACTTGTAGTGGGGTGGAGTGAAATGGAGTATAATGGAATGGAGTGGAGTGGAGTGGAATGTGATAGAATGGAGAGGAGGGGAATGGAGCAGAATGGAATGGAGTGCAGCGGAATGGAATGGAGTGGAATGGAATCAAATGGAGTGGAATGGAACAGAGTGGAATGGAATGGAGTGCAATAGACTAGAATTGAGTGTAGTGTAGTGGAATTTAGTGGAATGGACTGGAATGGAGTGGAATGGAATGGAATTGAGGGGAATGGAATGGAATGGAAAGGAATGGAAAGCAATGGAAAGGAATAGAATTGAATGCCACGGAATTAAAAGAATGCAATGGAATGCAATGGAATAGAATGCAATGGAATGTATAGTTGACATGTAATATGAGCTGAGATTGTGACACTGCACTCCAGCCAGGGTGACATGGTGATATCCTGTCGTAAGAAGTGAATGGAATGCAATGGAGTGAAATGGAATGGAATGAAATGGAATGGAGCGGAGTGGAAGGGAATGGAGTGGAATGAAATAGAATGCAGTGGACTGTAATGGCATGGAGTGGAAAGAAGTAGAGTGGAATGAAGTGGAATGGAATGGACTGGCATAGAATGGAGTGGAATTGAATGCAATGGAGTGGATTGGAAAGGAATGCAAAGGAGTAGAGTGGAGTAGAGTGGTGTGGAGTGGAGTGGAATGGAGCTGAATGTACTTCAATGGAGTACAATGGAATGGAACGGAGTGGAATGGAATGGAATGATATGAGGTGGATTGGAGTGGAATGCAGTGGAGTGCAATGGAATGGAATGGAATGGAATGGAGTAGAGTGTAATGGAATGCAGTGGCGATAAGTGGAGTGGAATGGAATGCATTGGAGTAGAGTGGAGTGGAATGGAATGGAATGGAGTGGAGTGGAGGGGAGTGGAGTGGAATGGAATTGAGTGAAGTGGAGTGCAGTTGAATGGAATATCGTGGTGTGGAGTGGAGTGGAAGTGAATGGAGTGAATAGGAGTGGAATGGAGTGGAAGGTAACGGAGTGGAATGGAGTCGAATGGAGTGGAATGGAGTAGAGTGGATTAGAGTGGAATGGTGTCGAACGGACTGGAATGGAATGGAATGGAGTGGAATGGAATTGAATCAAATGGAATGGAGTGGAGTGGAATGGAGTGGAGTGGAGTGGAGTGGAATGAAATGAAATGGAAGGGAGTGGAGAGAAACGCAGTTGATTGGAGTGGAGTGGAGTGGAAAGGAATGGAAAGGAGTGGGATGGAGACGTATGGATTGGAGTGGAATGGAGTGGAATGGAATGAAGTGGAAAGGAGTGGAACGGAGTGAAATTGAATTTAGTGGACTGGAGTGGAATGGAGTTAAATGGAATGGAATGGAATGGAGTGGAATGGAATGGAATGGAGTGGAGTGGAATGGAATAGAATGGCATGGAATGGAATAGAATGGGATGGAGTGGAGTGGAGAGGAGTGGAATGGATTGGAGTGAAGTGGAGTGGAATGGAATTGAGTGGAGCGGAGAGGAAAGGAATGGAATGGAGTGGAGTGGAATGGCATGGAATGGAGTGGAATGGAATGGATAGTAGTGGAGTGGAGTGGAGTGGATTGGAGTGTAGTGGAAGGGAATGGAGTGCAGTGTAATGGACTGGAATGGAGCAGAGCAGAATGGAGTGGACTGGACTGGAGTGGAATGGAATGGGATGGCATGGAATGGGAGCTGAGATTTTACCAATGTGCTCTAGGCAGGGTGACTGGGTGTCATACTCTCAAAAGAAAGGAATGGAATGGAACGCAGTGGAATGGAATGGAACAGAGTGGACATTAGTGGAGTGGAATGTGGAGGAATGGAATGAAATGGAACGTAATGGCATGAAATGGAGTGGTGTGGGGTGGAATGGATTATAGTGGAATGGGGTGGAAAGGAATGGGATGGAGTGGAATGAAGTGGAGTGCAGTGGAGTGGAACGGAGTTGAATGGCATAGAATTGAGTGGACAGTAGTGGAATGTTTTGGAATGCAATGGAATCCATTGTAATAGAATGGAATACAACGGAAAGTTGACATGGAGTGTGAGCTGAGATTGTGCCACTGCACTCCAGACTGGGTGACACGTTATATCCTGTGGATAGAAAGGAATGGAATGCAATAGAGTGAAATGGAATGGAGTGGAATGGAATTGAATGGAATGGAGTGGAGTGGAGTGGAGTCGAATGGAGACGAATGGAATGGGACGGAGTGGAATGGAACGGAGTGGAGTGGAGTATCGTGGAGTGAAATAGAATGGAATGCACTGGGTTGGAATGGAATGCAATGGACTGCTGAAAGGAAATGTGAGCTGTTATTGTTCCACTGCACTCCAGCCTTTGTGACGGAATGAAATCCTGTGGAAAAAAAGGAATGGAATGGAATGGAATGGAATGGAATGGAATGGAATGGAATGGAATGGAGTGGAGTGGAGTGGTGTGGAGAGGAGTGTAGTGGAGTGGAGTGAAATGGAGTGGAGTGTCGTGGAGGAGAGTGGAATGGAGTGGAATGGAATGGAGAGGAAAGGAACGGAGTGGAGTGGAATGGAACGGAGTGGAGTGGAATGGAATCCAATGGAATGAAATGGAATTGAATCGAATGGAATGAAGAAATATGTGCAGTGATTTGGCCACTGCGCTGGAGCCTGTGTGAGAGAGGGAGATCCTGTCGATAAAACAGTGTGGAATGGAAGGGATTGGAATGGAATGGAATGGAACGTATTGGAGTGGAGTGGAGTGGAATTGAGTGGAGTGGAGTGCACTGGAATGGAATGGAATGCAATGGAATGTAATGGAATGATGAAATGATATGTGAGCTGAGATTGTGCCACTGCACTCCACGCTGGGTGACAGAGTGAGATACTCTTGAAAGAAAGAAATGGAATGGAAAGAATTTTTAATTGGGTGGATTCGAGTGGACTGAAGTAGAGTGCAGTGGAATAGAGAGGAATGGAATGGAATGGAATCGGATGTAAAGGAATGGAATGATGTGGAGTGGAGTGGTGAGGAGTGTAGTGCTGTGGAATGGAGCAGAAAGTAACGGGATGGTGTGGAGTGGAGTGCAGTGCAGTGGAGTGGAGAGGAGTGCAATGGCGTGGAATGGAATCGGATGTAAAGGAACGTACTGGAGTGGAGCGGAGTGGAAAGGAGTGGAATGGAATGGAATTGAATGTAATGGAAAGCAAAGGAATGGAATGGGATGCAATGGAATTTAATGCAATAGAATGCAGTTCAATAGAGAGTTGACATGTAATGTGAGCTGAGATTGTGCCTAAGCTCTCCAGGCTGTTTGACACAGTGATATCGTGTGGAAAGAATGGAATGGAATGCAGTGGTGTGAAATGGAATGGAATGTAGTGGACAGGAGTAGAATGGAGTGGAGTGAAGAGGAACAGAGTGGAATGGAATGGGATGCAGTGGAATGGAATGCAGTGGAGTGGAGTGAAATAGAACGAAATGGAATGGGATGGAATGGAATGCAATGGAATGGAGAAGAGAAATGTGAGCTGAGATTGTGTGACTACACTCCAGCCTTAGTGACCGAGAGAGATTCTGTGGAAGGAAAGAACTGATTTCAAAGGAGTGGAATGGAAGGGAATGTAGTACAGTGGAGTAGAGTGGAATGGAGTGAAACAGAATAGAATGGAGTGGAAGGCAATGGAATGGAATGGAATGGAGTGGAGTGGAATAGAGAGGAGTGCACTGCAATGGAGTGGAGTGGAGTGGAAGGGAGTGGAATGCAATGGAATGTAGTGGAGTGCAGTGGAGTGGAATGGAATGGAGTGGACAGGAGTGGAAGGAGTAGAGTGGACTGGAATGGAATAGAATGGAACAGAATACAGTGGAGTGGAGGGGAGTGGAGGTGAGAGGAGTGGCATGGAGTGGAATGGAATGGAATGGAGTGAAATGGAATCCAATGGATTGGAATGGAGTGGAGTGGAGTGGAGTGGAATGGAGAGGAGTCGAATGGAATGGAAGGGAATGCAACGGAACGCAGTGGTGTGGATTGGAATGCAGTGAAATGGAGTACTATGGAATCTAAAGGAGTGGAGTGGAGTCTAGTGGAGTGGAATGGAATGGAACAAAATGGAATGGAATGGCACGGAATGGAGTGGAGTAGAGTGGAGTGGGAAGGAAGGGAGATGAGTGGAATGGAGAGGAATGGAATGCAGTGGAGTGGATTGGATTGGAATGAACTGGAATGGAGAGGAATGGAATGAAGTGGAACGGAATGGACTGCAATGGAATTGAATGGAGTGAAGTGGAAAGTAGTGGAGTGGAGTGGAATGGAGTGGAAATGAATGGAATGGAGTGGAATGGAAGGGAATGGAGACAAGTGGATAGGAATTGACTGAAGCAGATTGGAGTGGAGTGGAGTGGAGTGGCATGGAATGGAATGAAGTGGATGGGAATGCAATGGAGTGGAATGAAATGGAATAAAATGGAATTGAGTGGAATGGAGTGGAATGGAGTGGAGTGGAGAGGAATGGAATGGAGTGGAAAAGTCTGAAAGGAGTGGAATGGAGTGGAGTGGAATGCAATGGAGTAGATTGGAATGAAGTGGAAAGGAATAGAAAGGAGAGAAGTAGAGTAGAATGGAGTGGATTGGAATGGAGGGGAGCAGAGTGGAGTTAACAGCGGTGGATTGGAATACAGTGGATGGGGTAGAGTGGAAGGGAGTGGAATTATATGGAATGGAATGGATTGGATTGGAGTGGAAGGGAGTGGAGTGGAGTTGAAAGTAGAGGAATCGAAAGAAGTGGAAAGGAGTGGAGTAGAGTGGATTAGAGTGGATTGGAATGGAATGGAGTGGAGTGGAATGGTGTGGAAACGAATGGAAGGGAGGGGAGTGGAATGGAACGAAATGGAATGGAATGTAGTGGAATGGAGAGGAGTGGAGTGGACTGGAGTGGAATGTAATCGAATGGAGTGTACTGGAGTGGAATGTATTTGAGAGGCGGGTAATGGAGAGGAATTGAGTGGAGTGGAGTGGAGTGAAATACATCGGAATGGCACGGAATTGAATGGAATGGAGGGGAGTGGAATGCAGTGGAGTGGAGTCGATTGGAGTGGTGAGGAATAGAACGGAGTGGCATGGAATGGAGCACAGTGGAATGCAATGGAGTGGAGTGGATTGGAAAGGGGTGGAGTGGAGTGACGATGGGTGAAGTGGAATGTAATGGAGTGGAGTGCAGAGGAGTCTCATGGAATGGAATGGAATGGAACGCAATGGAAGCTGAGATTGTACCACTGCGCTCCAGGATGGGTGACACAGTGTGATACTCTCAAAAGAAAGGAATGGAATGGAATGCAGTGGAATGGAATGGAATGCAATGGGGTGCATTGGAGTGGAGTGGAGTGAAGTGAAGTGGATTGGAGTGGAATGGAGAGGAATGGAACGGAATGGAATGGAATGAAGTAGACTGGAGTGGGGTGGAGTTGAGTGCAATGGAATGGAGCGAAATGGAATCAGATGCAGAGAAATGGAGTAGAGAGGAGTGCAGTAGAGTGGAAAGGAGTGCAATGGAGTGGAATGGAATCGGAAGTAACGGAAAGTAGTGGAGTGGATGGAACGGAAAGGAAAGGAGTGGAGCGGAGTGGAATGGAACGGAGCGGGAGGTGGGTTGGGGCCACTGCACTCCAGGCTGGCTGGCTGACTGAGGTATTCTCGCAATAAAGGAATGGAATGGAATGCCGTAGAGTGGAATGGAACGGAGTGGAGTGGAGTGGAATGGAGTGAGTTGGAGCAGAGTGGAATGAAGAATGCAATGGGATGGAAGGGAATTGAATGAAATGCAGTGGAATGCAGTGGAGTGCATTGCAGTGGAATGGAGCAGAATGGAATGGAAAGGAGTGGAATGGACAGGAGTGGAGTGCACTGGAGAGGAGAGGATAGGAATGCAGTGGAATGGAATTGGATGTAATGGAACGTAGAGGAGTGGAGTGGAATGGAGTGGGCCAGAGTGGAATGGAATGGAATGCAATGGAAAGGAATGGAGTGGAATAGAATGGAATGGAATGGAATGGAATGGAGTGGGATGACTTGTAGTGGGGTGGAGTGAAATGGAGTATAATGGAATGGAGTGGAGTGGAGTGGAATGTGATAGAATGGAGAGGAGGGGAATGGAGCAGAATGGAATGGAGTGCAGCGGAATGGAGTGGAGTGGAATGGAATCAAATGGAGTGGAATGGAACAGAGTGGAATGGAATGGAGTGCAATAGACTAGAATTGAGTGTAGTGTAGTGGAATTTACTGGAATGGACTGGAATGGAGTGGAATGGAATGGAATTGAGGGGAATGGAATGGAATGGAAAGGAATGGAAAGCAATGGAAAGGAATAGAATTGAATGCCACGGAATTAAAAGAATGCAATGGAATGCAATGGAATAGAATGCAATGGAATGTATAGTTGACATGTAATATGAGCTGAGATTGTGACGCTGCACTCCAGCCAGGGTGGCATGGTGATATCCTGTCGTAAGAAGTGAATGGAATGCAATGGAGTGAAATGGAATGGAATGAAATGGAATGGAGCGGAGTGGAAGGGAATGGAGTGGAATGAAATAGAATGCAGTGGACTGTAATGGCATGGAGTGGAAAGAAGTAGAGTGGAATGGAGTGGAATGGAATGGACTGGCATAGAATGGAGTGGAATTGAATGCAATGGAGTGGATTGGAAAGGAATGCAAAGGAGTAGAGTGGAGTAGAGTGGTGTGGAGTGGAGTGGAATGGAGCTGAATGTACTTCAATGGAGTACAATGGAATGGAACGGAGTGGAATGGAATGGAATGATATGAGGTGGATTGGAGTGGAATGCAGTGGAGTGCAATGGAATGGAATAGAATGGAATGGAGTAGAGTGTAATGGAATGCAGTGGCGATAAGTGGAGTGGAATGGAATGCATTGGAGTAGAGTGGAGTGGAATGGAATGGAATGGAGTGGAGTGGAGGGGAGTGGAGTGGAATGGAATTGAGTGAAGTGTAGTGCAGTTGAATGGAATATCGTGGTGTGGAGTGGAGTGGAAGTGAATGGAGTGAATAGGAGTGGAATGGAGTGGAAGGTAACGGAGTGGAATGGAGTCGAATGGAGTGGAATGGAGTAGAGTGGATTAGAGTGGAATGGTGTCGAACGGACTGGAATGGAATGGAATGGAGTGGAATGGAATTGAATCAAATGGAATGGAGTGGAGTGGAATGGAGTGGAGTGGAGTGGAGTGGAATGAAATGAAATGGAAGGGAGTGGAGAGAAACGCAGTTGATTGGAGTGGAGTGGAGTGGAAAGGAATGGAAAGGAGTGGGATGGAGACGTATGGATTGGAGTGGAATGGAGTGGAATGGAATGAAGTGGAAAGGAGTGGAACGGAGTGAAATTGAATTTAGTGGACTGGAGTGGAATGGAGTTAAATGGAATGGAATGGAATGGAGTGGAATGGAATGGAATGGAGTGGAGTGGAATGGAATGGAATGGCATGGAATGGAATAGAATGGGATGGAGTGGAGTGGAGAGGAGTGGAATGGATTGGAGTGAAGTGGAGTGGAATGGAATTGAGTGGAGCGGAGAGGAAAGGAATGGAATGGAGTGGAGTGGAATGGCATGGAATGGAGTGGAATGGAATGGATAGTAGTGGAGTGGAGTGGAGTGGATTGGAGTGTAGTGGAAGGGAATGGAGTGCAGTGTAATGGACTGGAATGGAGCAGAGCAGAATGGAGTGGACTGGACTGGAGTGGAATGGAATGGGATGGCATGGAATGGGAGCTGAGATTTTACCAATGTGCTCTAGGCAGGGTGACTGGGTGTCATACTCTCAAAAGAAAGGAATGGAATGGAACGCAGTGGAATGGAATGGAACAGAGTGGACATTAGTGGAGTGGAATGTGGAGGAATGGAATGAAATGGAACGTAATGGCATGAAATGGAGTGGTGTGGGGTGGAATGGATTATAGTGGAATGGGGTGGAAAGGAATGGGATGGAGTGGAATGAAGTGGAGTGCAGTGGAGTGGAACGGAGTTGAATGGCATAGAATTGAGTGGACAGTAGTGGAATGTTTTGGAATGCAATGGAATCCATTGTAATAGAATGGAATACAACGGAAAGTTGACATGGAGTGTGAGCTGAGATTGTGCCACTGCACTCCAGACTGGGTGACACGTTATATCCTGTGGATAGAAAGGAATGGAATGCAATAGAGTGAAATGGAATGGAGTGGAATGGAATTGAATGGAATGGAGTGGAGTGGAGTGGAGTCGAATGGAGACGAATGGAATGGGACGGAGTGGAATGGAACGGAGTGGAGTGGAGTATCGTGGAGTGAAATAGAATGGAATGCACTGGGTTGGAATGGAATGCAATGGACTGCTGAAAGGAAATGTGAGCTGTTATTGTTCCACTGCACTCCAGCCTTTGTGACGGAATGAAATCCTGTGGAAAAAAAGGAATGGAATGGAATGGAATGGAATGGAATGGAATGGAATGGAGTGGAGTGGATTGGTGTGGAGAGGAGTGTAGTGGAGTGGAGTGAAATGGAGTGGAGTGTCGTGGAGGAGAGTGGAATGGAGTGGAATGGAATGGAGAGGAAAGGAACGGAGTGGAGTGGAATGGAACGGAGTGGAGTGGAATGGAATCCAATGGAATGAAATGGAATTGAATCGAATGGAATGAAGAAATATGTGCAGTGATTTGGCCACTGCGCTGGAGCCTGTGTGAGAGAGGGAGATCCTGTCGATAAAACAGTGTGGAATGGAAGGGATTGGAATGGAATGGAATGGAACGTATTGGAGTGGAGTGGAGTGGAATTGAGTGGAGTGGAGTGCACTGGAATGGAATGGAATGCAATGGAATGTAATGGAATGATGAAATGATATGTGAGCTGAGATTGTGCCACTGCACTCCACGCTGGGTGACAGAGTGAGATACTCTTGAAAGAAAGAAATGGAATGGAAAGAATTTTTAATTGGGTGGATTCGAGTGGACTGAAGTAGAGTGCAGTGGAATAGAGAGGAATGGAATGGAATGGAATCGGATGTAAAGGAATGGAATGATGTGGAGTGGAGTGGTGAGGAGTGTAGTGCTGTGGAATGGAGCAGAAAGTAACGGGATGGTGTGGAGTGGAGTGCAGTGCAGTGGAGTGGAGAGGAGTGCAATGGCGTGGAATGGAATCGGATGTAAAGGAACGTACTGGAGTGGAGCGGAGTGGAAAGGAGTGGAATGGAATGGAATTGAATGTAATGGAAAGCAAAGGAATGGAATGGGATGCAATGGAATTTAATGCAATAGAATGCAGTTCAATAGAGAGTTGACATGTAATGTGAGCTGAGATTGTGCCTAAGCTCTCCAGGCTGTTTGACACAGTGATATCGTGTGGAAAGAATGGAATGGAATGCAGTGGTGTGAAATGGAATGGAATGTAGTGGACAGGAGTAGAATGGAGTGGAGTGAAGAGGAACAGAGTGGAATGGAATGGGATGCAGTGGAATGGAATGCAGTGGAGTGGAGTGAAATAGAAAGAAATGGAATGGGATGGAATGGAATGCAATGGAATGGAGAAGAGAAATGTGAGCTGAGATTGTGTGACTACACTCCAGCCTTAGTGACCGAGAGAGATTCTGTGGAAGGAAAGAACTGATTTCAAAGGAGTGGAATGGAAGGGAATGTAGTACAGTGGAGTAGAGTGGAATGGAGTGAAACAGAATAGAATGGAGTGGAAGGCAATGGAATGGAATGGAATGGAGTGGAGTGGAATAGGGAGGAGTGCACTGCAATGGAGTGGAGTGGAGTGGAAGGGAGTGGAAAGCAATGGAATGTAGTGGAGTGCAGTGGAGTGGAATGGAATGGAGTGGACAGGAGTGGAAGGAGTAGAGTGGACTGGAATGGAATAGAATGGAACAGAATGCAGTGGAGTGGAGGGGAGTGGAGGTGAGTGGAGTGGCGTGGAGTGGAATGGAATGGAATGGAGTGAAATGGAATCCAATGGATTGGAATGGAGTGGAGTGGAGTGGAGTGGAATGGAGAGGAGTCGAATGGAATGGAAGGGAATGCAACGGAACGCAGTGGTGTGGATTGGAATGCAGTGAAATGGAGTACTATGGAATCTAAAGGAGTGGAGTGGAGTCTAGTGGAGTGGAATGGAATGGAACAAAATGGAATGGAATGGCACGGAATGGAGTGGAGTGGAGTGGAGTGGGAAGGAAGGGAGATGAGTGGAATGGAGAGGAATGGAATGCAGTGGAGTGGATTGGATTGGAATGAACTGGAATGGAGAGGAATGGAATGAAGTGGAACGGAATGGACTGCAATGGAATTGAATGGAGTGAAGTGGAAAGTAGTGGAGTGGAGTGGAATGGAGTGGAAATGAATGGAATGGAGTGGAATGGAAGGGAATGGAGACAAGTGGATAGGAATTGACTGAAGCAGATTGGAGTGGAGTGGAGTGGAGTGGCATGGAATGGAATGAAGTGGATGGGAATGCAATGGAGTGGAATGAAATGGAATGAAATGGAATGGAGTGGAATGGAGAGGAATGGAGTGGAAGTGGAGTGGAATGGAGGGGAGTAAGAGGAAGAGAATGGAATGGAATCGAAAGGAGGGAAGTGCAATTGTGTGGAGTGGAGTGGAGATGAAAGGAGTGGAGTGATGTGGAGTCGAGAGGAAAGGAATGGAATGGAATGGAATGGAGTTAAGTGGAGTGGAATGGAGTGGAAGGTAATGGAGTGGAATGAAAAGGAGTGGATTGGAATGGAGTGGAATGGAATGGAGTGGAACGGAGTGGAGTAGAATGGAGTGGGTTGCAGAGGAGTGGAATGGAGTGGAATGGAAGGGAACGGAAAGGAATGTAGTGGAAAGGAATGGAATGGAGTGGATTGAAATTGAATGGAAAGGATTGGAGTGCAGTGGACTGGAGGGGAGTGGAATAAAATGGAGTATAGTGCAGTGGAATGGAGTGGACTGGAGTGGAGATGAGTGGAGTGGACTGGAATGGAATGGAGTGGAGTGGAATGGTGTGGAGTGGGGTGGAAAGGAATGGAACAGAATGGAATGGAGAGGAATGGAGTGGCATGTAGTGGAGTGGAGTGAAGTGGAAAGGAATGGCATGGAATGGAGTAGAGTGGAATGGAGGGGTATGGAATGGAATGGAATGGAATTGAGTGGAATGGAGTGGAATGGAGTGGAGTGGAGAGGAATGGAATGGAGTGGAAAGGTCTGAAAGGAGTGGAATGGAGTGGAGTGGAATGCAATGGAGTAGATTGGAATGAAGTGGAAAGGAATAGAATGGAGAGAAGTAGAGTAGAATGGAGTGGATTGGAATGGAGGGGAGCAGAGTGGAGTTAACAGCGGTGGATTGGAATACAGTGGATGGGGTAGAGTGGAAGGGAGTGGAATTATATGGAATGGAATGGATTGGAGTGGAGTGGAAGGGAGTGGAGTGGAGTTGAAAGTAGAGGAATCGAAAGAAGTGGAAAGGAGTGGAGTAGAGTGGATTAGAGTGGATTGGAATGGAATGGAGTGGAGTGGAATGGTGTGGAAACGAATGGAAGGGAGGGGAGTGGAATGGAACGAAATGGAATGGAATGTAGTGGAATGGAGAGGAGTGGAGTGGACTGGAGTGGAATGTAATCGAATGGAGTGTACTGGAGTGGAATGTATTTGAGAGGCGGGTAATGGAGAGGAATTGAGTGGAGTGGAGTGGAGTGAAATACATCGGAATGGCACGGAATTGAATGGAATGGAGGGGAGTGGAATGCAGTGGAGTGGAGTCGATTGGAGTGGTGAGGAATAGAACGGAGTGGCATGGAATGGAGCACAGTGGAATGCAATGGAGTGGAGTGGATTGGAAAGGGGTGGAGTGGAGTGACGATGGGTGAAGTGGAATGTAATGGAGTGGAGTGCAGAGGAGTCTCATGGAATGGAATGGAATGGAACGCAATGGAAGCTGAGATTGTACCACTGCGCTCCAGGATGGGTGACACAGTGTGATACTCTCAAAAGAAAGGAATGGAATGGAATGCATTGGAATGGAATGGAACGCAATGGGGTGCATTGGAGTGGAGTGGAGTGAAGTGAAGTGGATTGGAGTGGAATGGAGAGGAATGGAACGGAATGGAATGGAATGAAGTAGACTGGAGTGGGGTGGAGTTGAGTGCAATGGAATGGAGCGAAATGGAATCAGATGCAGAGAAATGGAGTAGAGAGGAGTGCAGTAGAGTGGAAAGGAGTGCAATGGAGTGGAATGGAATCGGAAGTAACGGAAAGTAGTGGAGTGGATGGAACGGAAAGGAAAGGAGTGGAGCGGAGTGGAATGGAACGGAGCGGGAGGTGGGTTGGGGCCACTGCACTCCAGGCTGGCTGGCTGACTGAGGTATTCTCGCAATAAAGGAATGGAATGGAATGCCGTAGAATGGAATGGAACGGAGTGGAGTGGAGTGGAATGGAGTGAGTTGGAGCAGAGTGGAATGAAGAATGCAATGGGATGGAAGGGAATTGAATGAAATGCAGTGGAGTGCAGTGGAGTGCATTGCAGTGGAATGGAGCAGAATGGAATGGAAAGGAGTGGAATGGACAGGAGTGGAGTGCACTGGAGAGGAGAGGATAGGAATGCAGTGGAATGGAATTGGATGTAATGGAACGTAGAGGAGTGGAGTGGAATGGAGTGGGCCAGAGTGGAATGGAATGGAATGCAATGGAAAGGAATGGAGTGGAATAGAATGGAATGGAATGGAATGGAATGGAGTGGGATGACTTGTAGTGGGGTGGAGTGAAATGGAGTATAATGGAATGGAGTGGAGTGGAGTGGAATGTGATAGAATGGAGAGGAGGGGAATGGAGCAGAATGGAATGGAGTGCAGCGGAATGGAGTGGAGTGGAATGGAATCAAATGGAGTGGAATGGAACAGAGTGGAATGGAATGGAGTGCAATAGACTAGAATTGAGTGTAGTGTAGTGGAATTTAGTGGAATGGACTGGAATGGAGTGGAATGGAATGGAATTGAGGGGAATGGAATGGAATGGAAAGGAATGGAAAGCAATGGAAAGGAATAGAATTGAATGCCACGGAATTAAAAGAATGCAATGGAATGCAATGGAATAGAATGCAATGGAATGTATAGTTGACATGTAATATGAGCTGAGATTGTGACGCTGCACTCCAGCCAGGGTGACATGGTGATATCCTGTCGTAAGAAGTGAATGGAATGCAATGGAGTGAAATGGAATGGAATGAAATGGAATGGAGCGGAGTGGAAGGGAATGGAGTGGAATGAAATAGAATGCAGTGGACTGTAATGGCATGGAGTGGAAAGAAGTAGAGTGGAATGGAGTGGAATGGAATGGACTGGCATAGAATGGAGTGGAATTGAATGCAATGGAGTGGATTGGAAAGGAATGCAAAGGAGTAGAGTGGAGTAGAGTGGTGTGGAGTGGAGTGGAATGGAGCTGAATGTACTTCAATGGAGTACAATGGAATGGAACGGAGTGGAATGGAATGGAATGATATGAGGTGGATTGGAGTGGAATGCAGTGGAGTGCAATGGAATGGAATAGAATGGAATGGAGTAGAGTGTAATGGAATGCAGTGGCGATAAGTGGAGTGGAATGGAATGCATTGGAGTAGAGTGGAGTGGAATGGAATGGAATGGAGTGGAGTGGAGGGGAGTGGAGTGGAATGGAATTGAGTGAAGTGGAGTGCAGTTGAATGGAATATCGTGGTGTGGAGTGGAGTGGAAGTGAATGGAGTGAATAGGAGTGGAATGGAGTGGAAGGTAACGGAGTGGAATGGAGTCGAATGGAGTGGAATGGAGTAGAGTGGATTAGAGTGGAATGGTGTCGAACGGACTGGAATGGAATGGAATGGAGTGGAATGGAATTGAATCAAATGGAATGGAGTGGAGTGGAATGGAGTGGAGTGGAGTGGAGTGGAATGAAATGAAATGGAAGGGAGTGGAGAGAAACGCAGTTGATTGGAGTGGAGTGGAGTGGAAAGGAATGGAAAGGAGTGGGATGGAGACGTATGGATTGGAGTGGAATGGAGTGGAATGGAATGAAGTGGAAAGGAGTGGAACGGAGTGAAATTGAATTTAGTGGACTGGAGTGGAATGGAGTTAAATGGAATGGAATGGAATGGAGTGGAATGGAATGGAATGGAGTGGAGTGGAATGGAATGGAATGGCATGGAATGGAATAGAATGGGATGGAGTGGAGTGGAGAGGAGTGGAATGGATTGGAGTGAAGTGGAGTGGAATGGAATTGAGTGGAGCGGAGAGGAAAGGAATGGAATGGAGTGGAGTGGAATGGCATGGAATGGAGTGGAATGGAATGGATAGTAGTGGAGTGGAGTGGAGTGGATTGGAGTGTAGTGGAAGGGAATGGAGTGCAGTGTAATGGACTGGAATGGAGCAGAGCAGAATGGAGTGGACTGGACTGGAGTGGAATGGAATGGGATGGCATGGAATGGGAGCTGAGATTTTACCAATGTGCTCTAGGCAGGGTGACTGGGTGTCATACTCTCAAAAGAAAGGAATGGAATGGAACGCAGTGGAATGGAATGGAACAGAGTGGACATTAGTGGAGTGGAATGTGGAGGAATGGAATGAAATGGAACGTAATGGCATGAAATGGAGTGGTGTGGGGTGGAATGGATTATAGTGGAATGGGGTGGAAAGGAATGGGATGGAGTGGAATGAAGTGGAGTGCAGTGGAGTGGAACGGAGTTGAATGGCATAGAATTGAGTGGACAGTAGTGGAATGTTTTGGAATGCAATGGAATCCATTGTAATAGAATGGAATACAACGGAAAGTTGACATGGAGTGTGAGCTGAGATTGTGCCACTGCACTCCAGACTGGGTGACACGTTATATCCTGTGGATAGAAAGGAATGGAATGCAATAGAGTGAAATGGAATGGAGTGGAATGGAATTGAATGGAATGGAGTGGAGTGGAGTGGAGTCGAATGGAGACGAATGGAATGGGACGGAGTGGAATGGAACGGAGTGGAGTGGAGTATCGTGGAGTGAAATAGAATGGAATGCACTGGGTTGGAATGGAATGCAATGGACTGCTGAAAGGAAATGTGAGCTGTTATTGTTCCACTGCACTCCAGCCTTTGTGACGGAATGAAATCCTGTGGAAAAAAAGGAATGGAATGGAATGGAATGGAATGGAATGGAATGGAATGGAATGGAATGGAATGGAGTGGAGTGGAGTGGTGTGGAGAGGAGTGTAGTGGAGTGGAGTGAAATGGAGTGGAGTGTCGTGGAGGAGAGTGGAATGGAGTGGAATGGAATGGAGAGGAAAGGAACGGAGTGGAGTGGAATGGAACGGAGTGGAGTGGAATGGAATCCAATGGAATGAAATGGAATTGAATCGAATGGAATGAAGAAATATGTGCAGTGATTTGTCCACTGCGCTGGAGCCTGTGTGAGAGAGGGAGATCCTGTCGATAAAACAGTGTGGAATGGAAGGGATTGGAATGGAATGGAATGGAACGTATTGGAGTGGAGTGGAGTGGAATTGAGTGGAGTGGAGTGCACTGGAATGGAATGGAATGCAATGGAATGTAATGGAATGATGAAATGATATGTGAGCTGAGATTGTGCCACTGCACTCCACGCTGGGTGACAGAGTGAGATACTCTTGAAAGAAAGAAATGGAATGGAAAGAATTTTTAATTGGGTGGATTCGAGTGGACTGAAGTAGAGTGCAGTGGAATAGAGAGGAATGGAATGGAATGGAATCGGATGTAAAGGAATGGAATGATGTGGAGTGGAGTGGTGAGGAGTGTAGTGCTGTGGAATGGAGCAGAAAGTAACGGGATGGTGTGGAGTGGAGTGCAGTGCAGTGGAGTGGAGAGGAGTGCAATGGCGTGGAATGGAATCGGATGTAAAGGAACGTACTGGAGTGGAGCGGAGTGGAAAGGAGTGGAATGGAATGGAATTGAATGTAATGGAAAGCAAAGGAATGGAATGGGATGCAATGGAATTTAATGCAATAGAATGCAGTTCAATAGAGAGTTGACATGTAATGTGAGCTGAGATTGTGCCTAAGCTCTCCAGGCTGTTTGACACAGTGATATCGTGTCGAAAGAATGGAATGGAATGCAGTGGTGTGAAATGGAATGGAATGTAGTGGACAGGAGTAGAATGGAGTGGAGTGAAGAGGAACAGAGTGGAATGGAATGGGATGCAGTGGAATGGAATGCAGTGGAGTGGAGTGAAATAGAAAGAAATGGAATGGGATGGAATGGAATGCAATGGAATGGAGAAGAGAAATGTGAGCTGAGATTGTGTGACTACACTCCAGCCTTAGTGACCGAGAGAGATTCTGTGGAAGGAAAGAACTGATTTCAAAGGAGTGGAATGGAAGGGAATGTAGTACAGTGGAGTAGAGTGGAATGGAGTGAAACAGAATAGAATGGAGTGGAAGGCAATGGAATGGAATGGAATGGAGTGGAGTGGAATAGAGAGGAGTGCACTGCAATGGAGTGGAGTGGAGTGGAAGGGAGTGGAATGCAATGGAATGTAGTGGAGTGCAGTGGAGTGGAATGGAATGGAGTGGACAGGAGTGGAAGGAGTAGAGTGGACTGGAATGGAATAGAATGGAACAGAATGCAGTGGAGTGGAGGGGAGTGGAGGTGAGTGGAGTGGCGTGGAGTGGAATGGAATGGAATGGAGTGAAATGGAATCCAATGGATTGGAATGGAGTGGAGTGGAGTGGAGTGGAATGGAGAGGAGTCGAATGGAATGGAAGGGAATGCAACGGAACGCAGTGGTGTGGATTGGAATGCAGTGAAATGGAGTACTATGGAATCTAAAGGAGTGGAGTGGAGTCTAGTGGAGTGGAATGGAATGGAACAAAATGGAATGGAATGGCACGGAATGGAGTGGAGTAGAGTGGAGTGGGAAGGAAGGGAGATGAGTGGAATGGAGAGGAATGGAATGCAGTGGAGTGGATTGGATTGGAATGAACTGGAATGGAGAGGAATGGAATGAAGTGGAACGGAATGCACTGCAATGGAATTGAATGGAGTGAAGTGGAAAGTAGTGGAGTGGAGTGGAATGGAGTGGAAATGAATGGAATGGAGTGGAATGGAAGGGAATGGAGACAAGTGGATAGGAATTGACTGAAGCAGATTGGAGTGGAGTGGAGTGGAGTGGCATGGAATGGAATGAAGTGGATGGGAATGCAATGGAGTGGAATGAAATGGAATAAAATGGAATGGAGTGGAATGGAGAGGAATGGAGTGGAAGTGGAGTGGAATGGAGGGGAGTAAGAGGAAGAGAATGGAATGGAATCGAAAGGAGGGAAGTGCAATTGTGTGGAGTGGAGTGGAGATGAAAGGAGTGGAGTGATGTGGAGTCGAGAGGAAAGGAATGGAATGGAATGGAATGGAGTTAAGTGGAGTGGAATGGAGTGGAAGGTAATGGAGTGGAATGAAAAGGAGTGGATTGGAATGGAGTGGAATGGAATGGAGTGGAACGGAGTGGAGTAGAATGGAGTGGGTTGCAGAGGAGTGGAATGGAGTGGAATGGAAGGGAACGGAAAGGAATGTAGTGGAAAGGAATGGAATGGAGTGGATTGAAATTGAATGGAAAGGATTGGAGTGCAGTGGACTGGAGGGGAGTGGAATAAAATGGAGTATAGTGCAGTGGAATGGAGTGGACTGGAGTGGAGATGAGTGGAGTGGACTGGAATGGAATGGAGTGGAGTGGAATGGTGTGGAGTGGGGTGGAAAGGAATGGAACAGAATGGAATGGAGAGGAATGGAGTGGCATGTAGTGGAGTGGAGTGAAGTGGAAAGGAATGGCATGGAATGGAGTAGAGTGGAATGGAGGGGTATGGAATGGAATGGAATGGAATTGAGTGGAATGGAGTGGAATGGAGTGGAGTGGAGAGGAATGGAATGGAGTGGAAAGGTCTGAAAGGAGTGGAATGGAGTGGAGTGGAATGCAATGGAGTAGATTGGAATGAAGTGGAAAGGAATAGAATGGAGAGAAGTAGAGTAGAATGGAGTGGATTGGAATGGAGGGGAGCAGAGTGGAGTTAACAGCGGTGGATTGGAATACAGTGGATGGGGTAGAGTGGAAGGGAGTGGAATTATATGGAATGGAATGGATTGGAGTGGAGTGGAAGGGAGTGGAGTGGAGTTGAAAGTAGAGGAATCGAAAGAAGTGGAAAGGAGTGGAGTAGAGTGGATTAGAGTGGATTGGAATGGAATGGAGTGGAGTGGAATGGTGTGGAAACGAATGGAAGGGAGGGGAGTGGAATGGAACGAAATGGAATGGAATGTAGTGGAATGGAGAGGAGTGGAGTGGACTGGAGTGGAATGTAATCGAATGGAGTGTACTGGAGTGGAATGTATTTGAGAGGCGGGTAATGGAGAGGAATTGAGTGGAGTGGAGTGGAGTGAAATACATCGGAATGGCACGGAATTGAATGGAATGGAGGGGAGTGGAATGCAGTGGAGTGGAGTCGATTGGAGTGGTGAGGAATAGAACGGAGTGGCATGGAATGGAGCACAGTGGAATGCAATGGAGTGGAGTGGATTGGAAAGGGGTGGAGTGGAGTGACGATGGGTGAAGTGGAATGTAATGGAGTGGAGTGCAGAGGAGTCTCATGGAATGGAATGGAATGGAACGCAATGGAAGCTGAGATTGTACCACTGCGCTCCAGGATGGGTGACACAGTGTGATACTCTCAAAAGAAAGGAATGGAATGGAATGCATTGGAATGGAATGGAACGCAATGGGGTGCATTGGAGTGGAGTGGAGTGAAGTGAAGTGGATTGGAGTGGAATGGAGAGGAATGGAACGGAATGGAATGGAATGAAGTAGACTGGAGTGGGGTGGAGTTGAGTGCAATGGAATGGAGCGAAATGGAATCAGATGCAGAGAAATGGAGTAGAGAGGAGTGCAGTAGAGTGGAAAGGAGTGCAATGGAGTGGAATGGAATCGGAAGTAACGGAAAGTAGTGGAGTGGATGGAACGGAAAGGAAAGGAGTGGAGCGGAGTGGAATGGAACGGAGCGGGAGGTGGGTTGGGGCCACTGCACTCCAGGCTGGCTGGCTGACTGAGGTATTCTCGCAATAAAGGAATGGAATGGAATGCCGTAGAGTGGAATGGAACGGAGTGGAGTGGAGTGGAATGGAGTGAGTTGGAGCAGAGTGGAATGAAGAATGCAATGGGATGGAAGGGAATTGAATGAAATGCAGTGGAGTGCAGTGGAGTGCATTGCAGTGGAATGGAGCAGAATGGAATGGAAAGGAGTGGAATGGACAGGAGTGGAGTGCACTGGAGAGGAGAGGATAGGAATGCAGTGGAATGGAATTGGATGTAATGGAACGTAGAGGAGTGGAGTGGAATGGAGTGGGCCAGAGTGGAATGGAATGGAATGCAATGGAAAGGAATGGAGTGGAATAGAATGGAATGGAATGGAATGGAATGGAGTGGGATGACTTGTAGTGGGGTGGAGTGAAATGGAGTATAATGGAATGGAGTGGAGTGGAGTGGAATGTGATAGAATGGAGAGGAGGGGAATGGAGCAGAATGGAATGGAGTGCAGCGGAATGGAGTGGAGTGGAATGGAATCAAATGGAGTGGAATGGAACAGAGTGGAATGGAATGGAGTGCAATAGACTAGAATTGAGTGTAGTGTAGTGGAATTTAGTGGAATGGACTGGAATGGAGTGGAATGGAATGGAATTGAGGGGAATGGAATGGAATGGAAAGGAATGGAAAGCAATGGAAAGGAATAGAATTGAATGCCACGGAATTAAAAGAATGCAATGGAATGCAATGGAATAGAATGCAATGGAATGTATAGTTGACATGTAATATGAGCTGAGATTGTGACGCTGCACTCCAGCCAGGGTGACATGGTGATATCCTGTCGTAAGAAGTGAATGGAATGCAATGGAGTGAAATGGAATGGAATGAAATGGAATGGAGCGGAGTGGAAGGGAATGGAGTGGAATGAAATAGAATGCAGTGGACTGTAATGGCATGGAGTGGAAAGAAGTAGAGTGGAATGGAGTGGAATGGAATGGACTGGCATAGAATGGAGTGGAATTGAATGCAATGGAGTGGATTGGAAAGGAATGCAAAGGAGTAGAGTGGAGTAGAGTGGTGTGGAGTGGAGTGGAATGGAGCTGAATGTACTTCAATGGAGTACAATGGAATGGAACGGAGTGGAATGGAATGGAATGATATGAGGTGGATTGGAGTGGAATGCAGTGGAGTGCAATGGAATGGAATAGAATGGAATGGAGTAGAGTGTAATGGAATGCAGTGGCGATAAGTGGAGTGGAATGGAATGCATTGGAGTAGAGTGGAGTGGAATGGAATGGAATGGAGTGGAGTGGAGGGGAGTGGAGTGGAATGGAATTGAGTGAAGTGGAGTGCAGTTGAATGGAATATCGTGGTGTGGAGTGGAGTGGAAGTGAATGGAGTGAATAGGAGTGGAATGGAGTGGAAGGTAACGGAGTGGAATGGAGTCGAATGGAGTGGAATGGAGTAGAGTGGATTAGAGTGGAATGGTGTCGAACGGACTGGAATGGAATGGAATGGAGTGGAATGGAATTGAATCAAATGGAATGGAGTGGAGTGGAATGGAGTGGAGTGGAGTGGAGTGGAATGAAATGAAATGGAAGGGAGTGGAGAGAAACGCAGTTGATTGGAGTGGAGTGGAGTGGAAAGGAATGGAAAGGAGTGGGATGGAGACGTATGGATTGGAGTGGAATGGAGTGGAATGGAATGAAGTGGAAAGGAGTGGAACGGAGTGAAATTGAATTTAGTGGACTGGAGTGGAATGGAGTTAAATGGAATGGAATGGAATGGAGTGGAATGGAATGGAATGGAGTGGAGTGGAATGGAATGGAATGGCATGGAATGGAATAGAATGGGATGGAGTGGAGTGGAGAGGAGTGGAATGGATTGGAGTGAAGTGGAGTGGAATGGAATTGAGTGGAGCGGAGAGGAAAGGAATGGAATGGAGTGGAGTGGAATGGCATGGAATGGAGTGGAATGGAATGGATAGTAGTGGAGTGGAGTGGAGTGGATTGGAGTGTAGTGGAAGGGAATGGAGTGCAGTGTAATGGACTGGAATGGAGCAGAGCAGAATGGAGTGGACTGGACTGGAGTGGAATGGAATGGGATGGCATGGAATGGGAGCTGAGATTTTACCAATGTGCTCTAGGCAGGGTGACTGGGTGTCATACTCTCAAAAGAAAGGAATGGAATGGAACGCAGTGGAATGGAATGGAACAGAGTGGACATTAGTGGAGTGGAATGTGGAGGAATGGAATGAAATGGAACGTAATGGCATGAAATGGAGTGGTGTGGGGTGGAATGGATTATAGTGGAATGGGGTGGAAAGGAATGGGATGGAGTGGAATGAAGTGGAGTGCAGTGGAGTGGAACGGAGTTGAATGGCATAGAATTGAGTGGACAGTAGTGGAATGTTTTGGAATGCAATGGAATCCATTGTAATAGAATGGAATACAACGGAAAGTTGACATGGAGTGTGAGCTGAGATTGTGCCACTGCACTCCAGACTGGGTGACACGTTATATCCTGTGGATAGAAAGGAATGGAATGCAATAGAGTGAAATGGAATGGAGTGGAATGGAATTGAATGGAATGGAGTGGAGTGGAGTGGAGTCGAATGGAGACGAATGGAATGGGACGGAGTGGAATGGAACGGAGTGGAGTGGAGTATCGTGGAGTGAAATAGAATGGAATGCACTGGGTTGGAATGGAATGCAATGGACTGCTGAAAGGAAATGTGAGCTGTTATTGTTCCACTGCACTCCAGCCTTTGTGACGGAATGAAATCCTGTGGAAAAAAAGGAATGGAATGGAATGGAATGGAATGGAATGGAATGGAATGGAATGGAATGGAGTGGAGTGGATTGGTGTGGAGAGGAGTGTAGTGGAGTGGAGTGAAATGGAGTGGAGTGTCGTGGAGGAGAGTGGAATGGAGTGGAATGGAATGGAGAGGAAAGGAACGGAGTGGAGTGGAATGGAACGGAGTGGAGTGGAATGGAATCCAATGGAATGAAATGGAATTGAATCGAATGGAATGAAGAAATATGTGCAGTGATTTGGCCACTGCGCTGGAGCCTGTGTGAGAGAGGGAGATCCTGTCGATAAAACAGTGTGGAATGGAAGGGATTGGAATGGAATGGAATGGAACGTATTGGAGTGGAGTGGAGTGGAATTGAGTGGAGTGGAGTGCACTGGAATGGAATGGAATGCAATGGAATGTAATGGAATGATGAAATGATATGTGAGCTGAGATTGTGCCACTGCACTCCACGCTGGGTGACAGAGTGAGATACTCTTGAAAGAAAGAAATGGAATGGAAAGAATTTTTAATTGGGTGGATTCGAGTGGACTGAAGTAGAGTGCAGTGGAATAGAGAGGAATGGAATGGAATGGAATCGGATGTAAAGGAATGGAATGATGTGGAGTGGAGTGGTGAGGAGTGTAGTGCTGTGGAATGGAGCAGAAAGTAACGGGATGGTGTGGAGTGGAGTGCAGTGCAGTGGAGTGGAGAGGAGTGCAATGGCGTGGAATGGAATCGGATGTAAAGGAACGTACTGGAGTGGAGCGGAGTGGAAAGGAGTGGAATGGAATGGAATTGAATGTAATGGAAAGCAAAGGAATGGAATGGGATGCAATGGAATTTAATGCAATAGAATGCAGTTCAATAGAGAGTTGACATGTAATGTGAGCTGAGATTGTGCCTAAGCTCTCCAGGCTGTTTGACACAGTGATATCGTGTGGAAAGAATGGAATGGAATGCAGTGGTGTGAAATGGAATGGAATGTAGTGGACAGGAGTAGAATGGAGTGGAGTGAAGAGGAACAGAGTGGAATGGAATGGGATGCAGTGGAATGGAATGCAGTGGAGTGGAGTGAAATAGAAAGAAATGGAATGGGATGGAATGGAATGCAATGGAATGGAGAAGAGAAATGTGAGCTGAGATTGTGTGACTACACTCCAGCCTTAGTGACCGAGAGAGATTCTGTGGAAGGAAAGAACTGATTTCAAAGGAGTGGAATGGAAGGGAATGTAGTACAGTGGAGTAGAGTGGAATGGAGTGAAACAGAATAGAATGGAGTGGAAGGCAATGGAATGGAATGGAATGGAGTGGAGTGGAATAGGGAGGAGTGCACTGCAATGGAGTGGAGTGGAGTGGAAGGGAGTGGAAAGCAATGGAATGTAGTGGAGTGCAGTGGAGTGGAATGGAATGGAGTGGACACGAGTGGAAGGAGTAGAGTGGACTGGAATGGAATAGAATGGAACAGAATGCAGTGGAGTGGAGGGGAGTGGAGGTGAGTGGAGTGGCGTGGAGTGGAATGGAATGGAATGGAGTGAAATGGAATCCAATGGATTGGAATGGAGTGGAGTGGAGTGGAGTGGAATGGAGAGGAGTCGAATGGAATGGAAGGGAATGCAACGGAACGCAGTGGTGTGGATTGGAATGCAGTGAAATGGAGTACTATGGAATCTAAAGGAGTGGAGTGGAGTCTAGTGGAGTGGAATGGAATGGAACAAAATGGAATGGAATGGCACGGAATGGAGTGGAGTGGAGTGGAGTGGGAAGGAAGGGAGATGAGTGGAATGGAGAGGAATGGAATGCAGTGGAGTGGATTGGATTGGAATGAACTGGAATGGAGAGGAATGGAATGAAGTGGAACGGAATGGACTGCAATGGAATTGAATGGAGTGAAGTGGAAAGTAGTGGAGTGGAGTGGAATGGAGTGGAAATGAATGGAATGGAGTGGAATGGAAGGGAATGGAGACAAGTGGATAGGAATTGACTGAAGCAGATTGGAGTGGAGTGGAGTGGAGTGGCATGGAATGGAATGAAGTGGATGGGAATGCAATGGAGTGGAATGAAATGGAATGAAATGGAATGGAGTGGAATGGAGAGGAATGGAGTGGAAGTGGAGTGGAATGGAGGGGAGTAAGAGGAAGAGAATGGAATGGAATCGAAAGGAGGGAAGTGCAATTGTGTGGAGTGGAGTGGAGATGAAAGGAGTGGAGTGATGTGGAGTCGAGAGGAAAGGAATGGAATGGAATGGAATGGAGTTAAGTGGAGTGGAATGGAGTGGAAGGTAATGGAGTGGAATGAAAAGGAGTGGATTGGAATGGAGTGGAATGGAATGGAGTGGAACGGAGTGGAGTAGAATGGAGTGGGTTGCAGAGGAGTGGAATGGAGTGGAATGGAAGGGAACGGAAAGGAATGTAGTGGAAAGGAATGGAATGGAGTGGATTGAAATTGAATGGAAAGGATTGGAGTGCAGTGGACTGGAGGGGAGTGGAATAAAATGGAGTATAGTGCAGTGGAATGGAGTGGACTGGAGTGGAGATGAGTGGAGTGGACTGGAATGGAATGGAGTGGAGTGGAATGGTGTGGAGTGGGGTGGAAAGGAATGGAACAGAATGGAATGGAGAGGAATGGAGTGGCATGTAGTGGAGTGGAGTGAAGTGGAAAGGAATGGCATGGAATGGAGTAGAGTGGAATGGAGGGGTATGGAATGGAATGGAATGGAATTGAGTGGAATGGAGTGGAATGGAGTGGAGTGGAGAGGAATGGAATGGAGTGGAAAGGTCTGAAAGGAGTGGAATGGAGTGGAGTGGAATGCAATGGAGTAGATTGGAATGAAGTGGAAAGGAATAGAATGGAGAGAAGTAGAGTAGAATGGAGTGGATTGGAATGGAGGGGAGCAGAGTGGAGTTAACAGCGGTGGATTGGAATACAGTGGATGGGGTAGAGTGGAAGGGAGTGGAATTATATGGAATGGAATGGATTGGAGTGGAGTGGAAGGGAGTGGAGTGGAGTTGAAAGTAGAGGAATCGAAAGAAGTGGAAAGGAGTGGAGTAGAGTGGATTAGAGTGGATTGGAATGGAATGGAGTGGAGTGGAATGGTGTGGAAACGAATGGAAGGGAGGGGAGTGGAATGGAACGAAATGGAATGGAATGTAGTGGAATGGAGAGGAGTGGAGTGGACTGGAGTGGAATGTAATCGAATGGAGTGTACTGGAGTGGAATGTATTTGAGAGGCGGGTAATGGAGAGGAATTGAGTGGAGTGGAGTGGAGTGAAATACATCGGAATGGCACGGAATTGAATGGAATGGAGGGGAGTGGAATGCAGTGGAGTGGAGTCGATTGGAGTGGTGAGGAATAGAACGGAGTGGCATGGAATGGAGCACAGTGGAATGCAATGGAGTGGAGTGGATTGGAAAGGGGTGGAGTGGAGTGACGATGGGTGAAGTGGAATGTAATGGAGTGGAGTGCAGAGGAGTCTCATGGAATGGAATGGAATGGAACGCAATGGAAGCTGAGATTGTACCACTGCGCTCCAGGATGGGTGACACAGTGTGATACTCTCAAAAGAAAGGAATGGAATGGAATGCAGTGGAATGGAATGGAACGCAATGGGGTGCATTGGAGTGGAGTGGAGTGAAGTGAAGTGGATTGGAGTGGAATGGAGAGGAATGGAACGGAATGGAATGGAATGAAGTAGACTGGAGTGGGGTGGAGTTGAGTGCAATGGAATGGAGCGAAATGGAATCAGATGCAGAGAAATGGAGTAGAGAGGAGTGCAGTAGAGTGGAAAGGAGTGCAATGGAGTGGAATGGAATCGGAAGTAACGGAAAGTAGTGGAGTGGATGGAACGGAAAGGAAAGGAGTGGAGCGGAGTGGAATGGAACGGAGCGGGAGGTGGGTTGGGGCCACTGCACTCCAGGCTGGCTGGCTGACTGAGGTATTCTCGCAATAAAGGAATGGAATGGAATGCCGTAGAATGGAATGGAACGGAGTGGAGTGGAGTGGAATGGAGTGAGTTGGAGCAGAGTGGAATGAAGAATGCAATGGGATGGAAGGGAATTGAATGAAATGCAGTGGAGTGCAGTGGAGTGCATTGCAGTGGAATGGAGCAGAATGGAATGGAAAGGAGTGGAATGGACAGGAGTGGAGTGCACTGGAGAGGAGAGGATAGGAATGCAGTGGAATGGAATTGGATGTAATGGAACGTAGAGGAGTGGAGTGGAATGGAGTGGGCCAGAGTGGAATGGAATGGAATGCAATGGAAAGGAATGGAGTGGAATAGAATGGAATGGAATGGAATGGAATGGAGTGGGATGACTTGTAGTGGGGTGGAGTGAAATGGAGTATAATGGAATGGAGTGGAGTGGAGTGGAATGTGATAGAATGGAGAGGAGGGGAATGGAGCAGAATGGAATGGAGTGCAGCGGAATGGAGTGGAGTGGAATGGAATCAAATGGAGTGGAATGGAACAGAGTGGAATGGAATGGAGTGCAATAGACTAGAATTGAGTGTAGTGTAGTGGAATTTAGTGGAATGGACTGGAATGGAGTGGAATGGAATGGAATTGAGGGGAATGGAATGGAATGGAAAGGAATGGAAAGCAATGGAAAGGAATAGAATTGAATGCCACGGAATTAAAAGAATGCAATGGAATGCAATGGAATAGAATGCAATGGAATGTATAGTTGACATGTAATATGAGCTGAGATTGTGACGCTGCACTCCAGCCAGGGTGACATGGTGATATCCTGTCGTAAGAAGTGAATGGAATGCAATGGAGTGAAATGGGATGGAATGAAATGGAATGGAGCGGAGTGGAAGGGAATGGAGTGGAATGAAATAGAATGCAGTGGACTGTAATGGCATGGAGTGGAAAGAAGTAGAGTGGAATGGAGTGGAATGGAATGGACTGGCATAGAATGGAGTGGAATTGAATGCAATGGAGTGGATTGGAAAGGAATGCAAAGGAGTAGAGTGGAGTAGAGTGGTGTGGAGTGGAGTGGAATGGAGCTGAATGTACTTCAATGGAGTACAATGGAATGGAACGGAGTGGAATGGAATGGAATGATATGAGGTGGATTGGAGTGGAATGCAGTGGAGTGCAATGGAATGGAATAGAATGGAATGGAGTAGAGTGTAATGGAATGCAGTGGCGATAAGTGGAGTGGAATGGAATGCATTGGAGTAGAGTGGAGTGGAATGGAATGGAATGGAGTGGAGTGGAGGGGAGTGGAGTGGAATGGAATTGAGTGAAGTGGAGTGCAGTTGAATGGAATATCGTGGTGTGGAGTGGAGTGGAAGTGAATGGAGTGAATAGGAGTGGAATGGAGTGGAAGGTAACGGAGTGGAATGGAGTCGAATGGAGTGGAATGGAGTAGAGTGGATTAGAGTGGAATGGTGTCGAACGGACTGGAATGGAATGGAATGGAGTGGAATGGAATTGAATCAAATGGAATGGAGTGGAGTGGAATGGAGTGGAGTGGAGTGGAGTGGAATGAAATGAAATGGAAGGGAGTGGAGAGAAACGCAGTTGATTGGAGTGGAGTGGAGTGGAAAGGAATGGAAAGGAGTGGGATGGAGACGTATGGATTGGAGTGGAATGGAGTGGAATGGAATGAAGTGGAAAGGAGTGGAACGGAGTGAAATTGAATTTAGTGGACTGGAGTGGAATGGAGTTAAATGGAATGGAATGGAATGGAGTGGAATGGAATGGAATGGAGTGGAGTGGAATGGAATGGAATGGCATGGAATGGAATAGAATGGGATGGAGTGGAGTGGAGAGGAGTGGAATGGATTGGAGTGAAGTGGAGTGGAATGGAATTGAGTGGAGCGGAGAGGAAAGGAATGGAATGGAGTGGAGTGGAATGGCATGGAATGGAGTGGAATGGAATGGATAGTAGTGGAGTGGAGTGGAGTGGATTGGAGTGTAGTGGAAGGGAATGGAGTGCAGTGTAATGGACTGGAATGGAGCAGAGCAGAATGGAGTGGACTGGACTGGAGTGGAATGGAATGGGATGGCATGGAATGGGAGCTGAGATTTTACCAATGTGCTCTAGGCAGGGTGACTGGGTGTCATACTCTCAAAAGAAAGGAATGGAATGGAACGCAGTGGAATGGAATGGAACAGAGTGGACATTAGTGGAGTGGAATGTGGAGGAATGGAATGAAATGGAACGTAATGGCATGAAATGGAGTGGTGTGGGGTGGAATGGATTATAGTGGAATGGGGTGGAAAGGAATGGGATGGAGTGGAATGAAGTGGAGTGCAGTGGAGTGGAACGGAGTTGAATGGCATAGAATTGAGTGGACAGTAGTGGAATGTTTTGGAATGCAATGGAATCCATTGTAATAGAATGGAATACAACGGAAAGTTGACATGGAGTGTGAGCTGAGATTGTGCCACTGCACTCCAGACTGGGTGACACGTTATATCCTGTGGATAGAAAGGAATGGAATGCAATAGAGTGAAATGGAATGGAGTGGAATGGAATTGAATGGAATGGAGTGGAGTGGAGTGGAGTCGAATGGAGACGAATGGAATGGGACGGAGTGGAATGGAACGGAGTGGAGTGGAGTATCGTGGAGTGAAATAGAATGGAATGCACTGGGTTGGAATGGAATGCAATGGACTGCTGAAAGGAAATGTGAGCTGTTATTGTTCCACTGCACTCCAGCCTTTGTGACGGAATGAAATCCTGTGGAAAAAAAGGAATGGAATGGAATGGAATGGAATGGAATGGAATGGAATGGAATGGAATGGAGTGGAGTGGATTGGTGTGGAGAGGAGTGTAGTAGAGTGGAGTGAAATGGAGTGGAGTGTCGTGGAGGAGAGTGGAATGGAGTGGAATGGAATGGAGAGGAAAGGAACGGAGTGGAGTGGAATGGAACGGAGTGGAGTGGAATGGAATCCAATGGAATGAAATGGAATTGAATCGAATGGAATGAAGAAATATGTGCAGTGATTTGTCCACTGCGCTGGAGCCTGTGTGAGAGAGGGAGATCCTGTCGATAAAACAGTGTGGAATGGAAGGGATTGGAATGGAATGGAATGGAACGTATTGGAGTGGAGTGGAGTGGAATTGAGTGGAGTGGAGTGCACTGGAATGGAATGGAATGCAATGGAATGTAATGGAATGATGAAATGATATGTGAGCTGAGATTGTGCCACTGCACTCCACGCTGGGTGACAGAGTGAGATACTCTTGAAAGAAAGAAATGGAATGGAAAGAATTTTTAATTGGGTGGATTCGAGTGGACTGAAGTAGAGTGCAGTGGAATAGAGAGGAATGGAATGGAATGGAATCGGAGGTAAAGGAATGGAATGATGTGGAGTGGAGTGGTGAGGAGTGTAGTGCTGTGGAATGGAGCAGAAAGTAACGGGATGGTGTGGAGTGGAGTGCAGTGCAGTGGAGTGGAGAGGAGTGCAATGGCGTGGAATGGAATCGGATGTAAAGGAACGTACTGGAGTGGAGCGGAGTGGAAAGGAGTGGAATGGAATGGAATTGAATGTAATGGAAAGCAAAGGAATGGAATGGGATGCAATGGAATTTAATGCAATAGAATGCAGTTCAATAGAGAGTTGACATGTAATGTGAGCTGAGATTGTGCCTAAGCTCTCCAGGCTGTTTGACACAGTGATATCGTGTGGAAAGAATGGAATGGAATGCAGTGGTGTGAAATGGAATGGAATGTAGTGGACAGGAGTAGAATGGAGTGGAGTGAAGAGGAACAGAGTGGAATGGAATGGGATGCAGTGGAATGGAATGCAGTGGAGTGGAGTGAAATAGAAAGAAATGGAATGGGATGGAATGGAATGCAATGGAATGGAGAAGAGAAATGTGAGCTGAGATTGTGTGACTACACTCCAGCCTTAGTGACCGAGAGAGATTCTGTGGAAGGAAAGAACTGATTTCAAAGGAGTGGAATGGAAGGGAATGTAGTACAGTGGAGTAGAGTGGAATGGAGTGAAACAGAATAGAATGGAGTGGAAGGCAATGGAATGGAATGGAATGGAGTGGAGTGGAATAGGGAGGAGTGCACTGCAATGGAGTGGAGTGGAGTGGAAGGGAGTGGAAAGCAATGGAATGTAGTGGAGTGCAGTGGAGTGGAATGGAATGGAGTGGACAGGAGTGGAAGGAGTAGAGTGGACTGGAATGGAATAGAATGGAACAGAATGCAGTGGAGTGGAGGGGAGTGGAGGTGAGTGGAGTGGCGTGGAGTGGAATGGAATGGAATGGAGTGAAATGGAATCCAATGGATTGGAATGGAGTGGAGTGGAGTGGAGTGGAATGGAGAGGAGTCGAATGGAATGGAAGGGAATGCAACGGAACGCAGTGGTGTGGATTGGAATGCAGTGAAATGGAGTACTATGGAATCTAAAGGAGTGGAGTGGAGTCTAGTGGAGTGGAATGGAATGGAACAAAATGGAATGGAATGGCACGGAATGGAGTGGAGTGGAGTGGAGTGGGAAGGAAGGGAGATGAGTGGAATGGAGAGGAATGGAATGCAGTGGAGTGGATTGGATTGGAATGAACTGGAATGGAGAGGAATGGAATGAAGTGGAACGGAATGGACTGCAATGGAATTGAATGGAGTGAAGTGGAAAGTAGTGGAGTGGAGTGGAATGGAGTGGAAATGAATGGAATGGAGTGGAATGGAAGGGAATGGAGACAAGTGGATAGGAATTGACTGAAGCAGATTGGAGTGGAGTGGAGTGGAGTGGCATGGAATGGAATGAAGTGGATGGGAATGCAATGGAGTGGAATGAAATGGAATGAAATGGAATGGAGTGGAATGGAGAGGAATGGAGTGGAAGTGGAGTGGAATGGAGGGGAGTAAGAGGAAGAGAATGGAATGGAATCGAAAGGAGGGAAGTGCAATTGTGTGGAGTGGAGTGGAGATGAAAGGAGTGGAGTGATGTGGAGTCGAGAGGAAAGGAATGGAATGGAATGGAATGGAGTTAAGTGGAGTGGAATGGAGTGGAAGGTAATGGAGTGGAATGAAAAGGAGTTGATTGGAATGGAGTGGAATGGAATGGAGTGGAACGGAGTGGAGTAGAATGGAGTGGGTTGCAGAGGAGTGGAATGGAGTGGAATGGAAGGGAACGGAAAGGAATGTAGTGGAAAGGAATGGAATGGAGTGGATTGAAATTGAATGGAAAGGATTGGAGTGCAGTGGACTGGAGGGGAGTGGAATAAAATGGAGTATAGTGCAGTGGAATGGAGTGGACTGGAGTGGAGATGAGTGGAGTGGACTGGAATGGAATGGAGTGGAGTGGAATGGTGTGGAGTGGGGTGGAAAGGAATGGAACAGAATGGAATGGAGAGGAATGGAGTGGCATGTAGTGGAGTGGAGTGAAGTGGAAAGGAATGGCATGGAATGGAGTAGAGTGGAATGGAGGGGTATGGAATGGAATGGAATGGAATTGAGTGGAATGGAGTGGAATGGAGTGGAGTGGAGAGGAATGGAATGGAGTGGAAAGGTCTGAAAGGAGTGGAATGGAGTGGAGTGGAATGCAATGGAGTAGATTGGAATGAAGTGGAAAGGAATAGAATGGAGAGAAGTAGAGTAGAATGGAGTGGATTGGAATGGAGGGGAGCAGAGTGGAGTTAACAGCGGTGGATTGGAATACAGTGGATGGGGTAGAGTGGAAGGGAGTGGAATTATATGGAATGGAATGGATTGGAGTGGAGTGGAAGGGAGTGGAGTGGAGTTGAAAGTAGAGGAATCGAAAGAAGTGGAAAGGAGTGGAGTAGAGTGGATTAGAGTGGATTGGAATGGAATGGAGTGGAGTGGAATGGTGTGGAAACGAATGGAAGGGAGGGGAGTGGAATGGAACGAAATGGAATGGAATGTAGTGGAATGGAGAGGAGTGGAGTGGACTGGAGTGGAATGTAATCGAATGGAGTGTACTGGAGTGGAATGTATTTGAGAGGCGGGTAATGGAGAGGAATTGAGTGGAGTGGAGTGGAGTGAAATACATCGGAATGGCACGGAATTGAATGGAATGGAGGGGAGTGGAATGCAGTGGAGTGGAGTCGATTGGAGTGGTGAGGAATAGAACGGAGTGGCATGGAATGGAGCACAGTGGAATGCAATGGAGTGGAGTGGATTGGAAAGGGGTGGAGTGGAGTGACGATGGGTGAAGTGGAATGTAATGGAGTGGAGTGCAGAGGAGTCTCATGGAATGGAATGGAATGGAACGCAATGGAAGCTGAGATTGTACCACTGCGCTCCAGGATGGGTGACACAGTGTGATACTCTCAAAAGAAAGGAATGGAATGGAATGCAGTGGAATGGAATGGAACGCAATGGGGTGCATTGGAGTGGAGTGGAGTGAAGTGAAGTGGATTGGAGTGGAATGGAGAGGAATGGAACGGAATGGAATGGAATGAAGTAGACTGGAGTGGGGTGGAGTTGAGTGCAATGGAATGGAGCGAAATGGAATCAGATGCAGAGAAATGGAGTAGAGAGGAGTGCAGTAGAGTGGAAAGGAGTGCAATGGAGTGGAATGGAATCGGAAGTAACGGAAAGTAGTGGAGTGGATGGAACGGAAAGGAAAGGAGTGGAGCGGAGTGGAATGGAACGGAGCGGGAGGTGGGTTGGGGCCACTGCACTCCAGGCTGGCTGGCTGACTGAGGTATTCTCGCAATAAAGGAATGGAATGGAATGCCGTAGAATGGAATGGAACGGAGTGGAGTGGAGTGGAATGGAGTGAGTTGGAGCAGAGTGGAATGAAGAATGCAATGGGATGGAAGGGAATTGAATGAAATGCAGTGGAGTGCAGTGGAGTGCATTGCAGTGGAATGGAGCAGAATGGAATGGAAAGGAGTGGAATGGACAGGAGTGGAGTGCACTGGAGAGGAGAGGATAGGAATGCAGTGGAATGGAATTGGATGTAATGGAACGTAGAGGAGTGGAGTGGAATGGAGTGGGCCAGAGTGGAATGGAATGGAATGCAATGGAAAGGAATGGAGTGGAATAGAATGGAATGGAATGGAATGGAATGGAGTGGGATGACTTGTAGTGGGGTGGAGTGAAATGGAGTATAATGGAATGGAGTGGAGTGGAGTGGAATGTGATAGAATGGAGAGGAGGGGAATGGAGCAGAATGGAATGGAGTGCAGCGGAATGGAGTGGAGTGGAATGGAATCAAATGGAGTGGAATGGAACAGAGTGGAATGGAATGGAGTGCAATAGACTAGAATTGAGTGTAGTGTAGTGGAATTTAGTGGAATGGACTGGAATGGAGTGGAATGGAATGGAATTGAGGGGAATGGAATGGAATGGAAAGGAATGGAAAGCAATGGAAAGGAATAGAATTGAATGCCACGGAATTAAAAGAATGCAATGGAATGCAATGGAATAGAATGCAATGGAATGTATAGTTGACATGTAATATGAGCTGAGATTGTGACACTGCACTCCAGCCAGGGTGACATGGTGATATCCTGTCGTAAGAAGTGAATGGAATGCAATGGAGTGAAATGGAATGGAATGAAATGGAATGGAGCGGAGTGGAAGGGAATGGAGTGGAATGAAATAGAATGCAGTGGACTGTAATGGCATGGAGTGGAAAGAAGTAGAGTGGAATGGAGTGGAATGGAATGGACTGGCATAGAATGGAGTGGAATTGAATGCAATGGAGTGGATTGGAAAGGAATGCAAAGGAGTAGAGTGGAGTAGAGTGGTGTGGAGTGGAGTGGAATGGAGCTGAATGTACTTCAATGGAGTACAATGGAATGGAACGGAGTGGAATGGAATGGAATGATATGAGGTGGATTGGAGTGGAATGCAGTGGAGTGCAATGGAATGGAATAGAATGGAATGGAGTAGAGTGTAATGGAATGCAGTGGCGATAAGTGGAGTGGAATGGAATGCATTGGAGTAGAGTGGAGTGGAATGGAATGGAATGGAGTGGAGTGGAGGGGAGTGGAGTGGAATGGAATTGAGTGAAGTGGAGTGCAGTTGAATGGAATATCGTGGTGTGGAGTGGAGTGGAAGTGAATGGAGTGAATAGGAGTGGAATGGAGTGGAAGGTAACGGAGTGGAATGGAGTCGAATGGAGTGGAATGGAATAGAGTGGATTAGAGTGGAATGGTGTCGAACGGACTGGAATGGAATGGAATGGAGTGGAATGGAATTGAATCAAATGGAATGGAGTGGAGTGGAATGGAGTGGAGTGGAGTGGAGTGGAATGAAATGAAATGGAAGGGAGTGGAGAGAAACGCAGTTGATTGGAGTGGAGTGGAGTGGAAAGGAATGGAAAGGAGTGGGATGGAGACGTATGGATTGGAGTGGAATGGAGTGGAATGGAATGAAGTGGAAAGGAGTGGAACGGAGTGAAATTGAATTTAGTGGACTGGAGTGGAATGGAGTTAAATGGAATGGAATGGAATGGAGTGGAATGGAATGGAATGGAGTGGAGTGGAATGGAATGGAATGGCATGGAATGGAATAGAATGGGATGGAGTGGAGTGGAGAGGAGTGGAATGGATTGGAGTGAAGTGGAGTGGAATGGAATTGAGTGGAGCGGAGAGGAAAGGAATGGAATGGAGTGGAGTGGAATGGCATGGAATGGAGTGGAATGGAATGGATAGTAGTGGAGTGGAGTGGAGTGGATTGGAGTGTAGTGGAAGGGAATGGAGTGCAGTGTAATGGACTGGAATGGAGCAGAGCAGAATGGAGTGGACTGGACTGGAGTGGAATGGAATGGGATGGCATGGAATGGGAGCTGAGATTTTACCAATGTGCTCTAGGCAGGGTGACTGGGTGTCATCCTCTCAAAAGAAAGGAATGGAATGGAACGCAGTGGAATGGAATGGAACAGAGTGGACATTAGTGGAGTGGAATGTGGAGGAATGGAATGAAATGGAACGTAATGGCATGAAATGGAGTGGTGTGGGGTGGAATGGATTATAGTGGAATGGGGTGGAAAGGAATGGGATGGAGTGGAATGAAGTGGAGTGCAGTGGAGTGGAACGGAGTTGAATGGCATAGAATTGAGTGGACAGTAGTGGAATGTTTTGGAATGCAATGGAATCCATTGTAATAGAATGGAATACAACGGAAAGTTGACATGGAGTGTGAGCTGAGATTGTGCCACTGCACTCCAGACTGGGTGACACGTTATATCCTGTGGATAGAAAGGAATGGAATGCAATAGAGTGAAATGGAATGGAGTGGAATGGAATTGAATGGAATGGAGTGGAGTGGAGTGGAGTCGAATGGAGACGAATGGAATGGGACGGAGTGGAATGGAACGGAGTGGAGTGGAGTATCGTGGAGTGAAATAGAATGGAATGCACTGGGTTGGAATGGAATGCAATGGACTGCTGAAAGGAAATGTGAGCTGTTATTGTTCCACTGCACTCCAGCCTTTGTGACGGAATGAAATCCTGTGGAAAAAAAGGAATGGAATGGAATGGAATGGAATGGAATGGAATGGAATGGAATGGAATGGAGTGGAGTGGAGTGGTGTGGAGAGGAGTGTAGTGGAGTGGAGTGAAATGGAGTGGAGTGTCGTGGAGGAGAGTGGAATGGAGTGGAATGGAATGGAGAGGAAAGGAACGGAGTGGAGTGGAATGGAACGGAGTGGAGTGGAATGGAATCCAATGGAATGAAATGGAATTGAATCGAATGGAATGAAGAAATATGTGCAGTGATTTGTCCACTGCGCTGGAGCCTGTGTGAGAGAGGGAGATCCTGTCGATAAAACAGTGTGGAATGGAAGGGATTGGAATGGAATGGAATGGAACGTATTGGAGTGGAGTGGAGTGGAATTGAGTGGAGTGGAGTGCACTGGAATGGAATGGAATGCAATGGAATGTAATGGAATGATGAAATGATATGTGAGCTGAGATTGTGCCACTGCACTCCACGCTGGGTGACAGAGTGAGATACTCTTGAAAGAAAGAAATGGAATGGAAAGAATTTTTAATTGGGTGGATTCGAGTGGACTGAAGTAGAGTGCAGTGGAATAGAGAGGAATGGAATGGAATGGAATCGGATGTAAAGGAATGGAATGATGTGGAGTGGAGTGGTGAGGAGTGTAGTGCTGTGGAATGGAGCAGAAAGTAACGGGATGGTGTGGAGTGGAGTGCAGTGCAGTGGAGTGGAGAGGAGTGCAATGGCGTGGAATGGAATCGGATGTAAAGGAACGTACTGGAGTGGAGCGGAGTGGAAAGGAGTGGAATGGAATGGAATTGAATGTAATGGAAAGCAAAGGAATGGAATGGGATGCAATGGAATTTAATGCAATAGAATGCAGTTCAATAGAGAGTTGACATGTAATGTGAGCTGAGATTGTGCCTAAGCTCTCCAGGCTGTTTGACACAGTGATATCGTGTGGAAAGAATGGAATGGAATGCAGTGGTGTGAAATGGAATGGAATGTAGTGGACAGGAGTAGAATGGAGTGGAGTGAAGAGGAACAGAGTGGAATGGAATGGGATGCAGTGGAATGGAATGCAGTGGAGTGGAGTGAAATAGAAAGAAATGGAATGGGATGGAATGGAATGCAATGGAATGGAGAAGAGAAATGTGAGCTGAGATTGTGTGACTACACTCCAGCCTTAGTGACCGAGAGAGATTCTGTGGAAGGAAAGAACTGATTTCAAAGGAGTGGAATGGAAGGGAATGTAGTACAGTGGAGTAGAGTGGAATGGAGTGAAACAGAATAGAATGGAGTGGAAGGCAATGGAATGGAATGGAATGGAGTGGAGTGGAATAGAGAGGAGTGCACTGCAATGGAGTGGAGTGGAGTGGAAGGGAGTGGAATGCAATGGAATGTAGTGGAGTGCAGTGGAGTGGAATGGAATGGAGTGGACAGGAGTGGAAGGAGTAGAGTGGACTGGAATGGAATAGAATGGAACAGAATGCAGTGGAGTGGAGGGGAGTGGAGGTGAGTGGAGTGGCGTGGAGTGGAATGGAATGGAATGGAGTGAAATGGAATCCAATGGATTGGAATGGAGTGGAGTGGAGTGGAGTGGAATGGAGAGGAGTCGAATGGAATGGAAGAGAATGCAACGGAACGCAGTGGTGTGGATTGGAATGCAGTGAAATGGAGTACTATGGAATCTAAAGGAGTGGAGTGGAGTCTAGTGGAGTGGAATGGAATGGAACAAAATGGAATGGAATGGCACGGAATGGAGTGGAGTAGAGTGGAGTGGGAAGGAAGGGAGATGAGTGGAATGGAGAGGAATGGAATGCAGTGGAGTGGATTGGATTGGAATGAACTGGAATGGAGAGGAATGGAATGAAGTGGAACGGACTGCACTGCGATGGAATTGAATGGAGTGAAGTGGAAAGTAGTGGAGTGGAGTGGAATGGAGTGGAAATGAATGGAATGGAGTGGAATGGAAGGGAATGGAGACAAGTGGATAGGAATTGACTGAAGCAGATTGGAGTGGAGTGGAGTGGAGTGGCATGGAATGGAATGAAGTGGATGGGAATGCAATGGAGTGGAATGAAATGGAATAAAATGGAATGGAGTGGAATGGAGAGGAATGGAGTGGAAGTGGAGTGGAATGGAGGGGAGTAAGAGGAAGAGAATGGAATGGAATCGAAAGGAGGGAAGTGCAATTGTGTGGAGTGGAGTGGAGATGAAAGGAGTGGAGTGATGTGGAGTCGAGAGGAAAGGAATGGAATGGAATGGAATGGAGTTAAGTGGAGTGGAATGGAGTGGAAGGTAATGGAGTGGAATGAAAAGGAGTGGATTGGAATGGAGTGGAATGGAATGGAGTGGAACGGAGTGGAGTAGAATGGAGTGGGTTGCAGAGGAGTGGAATGGAGTGGAATGGAAGGGAACGGAAAGGAATGTAGTGGAAAGGAATGGAATGGAGTGGATTGAAATTGAATGGAAAGGATTGGAGTGCAGTGGACTGGAGGGGAGTGGAATAAAATGGAGTATAGTGCAGTGGAATGGAGTGGACTGGAGTGGAGATGAGTGGAGTGGACTGGAATGGAATGGAGTGGAGTGGAATGGTGTGGAGTGGGGTGGAAAGGAATGGAACAGAATGGAATGGAGAGGAATGGAGTGGCATGTAGTGGAGTGGAGTGAAGTGGAAAGGAATGGCATGGAATGGAGTAGAGTGGAATGGAGGGGTATGGAATGGAATGGAATGGAATTGAGTGGAATGGAGTGGAATGGAGTGGAGTGGAGAGGAATGGAATGGAGTGGAAAGGTCTGAAAGGAGTGGAATGGAGTGGAGTGGAATGCAATGGAGTAGATTGGAATGAAGTGGAAAGGAATAGAATGGAGAGAAGTAGAGTAGAATGGAGTGGATTGGAATGGAGGGGAGCAGAGTGGAGTTAACAGCGGTGGATTGGAATACAGTGGATGGGGTAGAGTGGAAGGGAGTGGAATTATATGGAATGGAATGGATTGGAGTGGAGTGGAAGGGAGTGGAGTGGAGTTGAAAGTAGAGGAATCGAAAGAAGTGGAAAGGAGTGGAGTAGAGTGGATTAGAGTGGATTGGAATGGAATGGAGTGGAGTGGAATGGTGTGGAAACGAATGGAAGGGAGGGGAGTGGAATGGAACGAAATGGAATGGAATGTAGTGGAATGGAGAGGAGTGGAGTGGACTGGAGTGGAATGTAATCGAATGGAGTGTACTGGAGTGGAATGTATTTGAGAGGCGGGTAATGGAGAGGAATTGAGTGGAGTGGAGTGGAGTGAAATACATCGGAATGGCACGGAATTGAATGGAATGGAGGGGAGTGGAATGCAGTGGAGTGGAGTCGATTGGAGTGGTGAGGAATAGAACGGAGTGGCATGGAATGGAGCACAGTGGAATGCAATGGAGTGGAGTGGATTGGAAAGGGGTGGAGTGGAGTGACGATGGGTGAAGTGGAATGTAATGGAGTGGAGTGCAGAGGAGTCTCATGGAATGGAATGGAATGGAACGCAATGGAAGCTGAGATTGTACCACTGCGCTCCAGGATGGGTGACACAGTGTGATACTCTCAAAAGAAAGGAATGGAATGGAATGCAGTGGAATGGAATGGAACGCAATGGGGTGCATTGGAGTGGAGTGGAGTGAAGTGAAGTGGATTGGAGTGGAATGGAGAGGAATGGAACGGAATGGAATGGAATGAAGTAGACTGGAGTGGGGTGGAGTTGAGTGCAATGGAATGGAGCGAAATGGAATCAGATGCAGAGAAATGGAGTAGAGAGGAGTGCAGTAGAGTGGAAAGGAGTGCAATGGAGTGGAATGGAATCGGAAGTAACGGAAAGTAGTGGAGTGGATGGAACGGAAAGGAAAGGAGTGGAGCGGAGTGGAATGGAACGGAGCGGGAGGTGGGTTGGGGCCACTGCACTCCAGGCTGGCTGGCTGACTGAGGTATTCTCGCAATAAAGGAATGGAATGGAATGCCGTAGAGTGGAATGGAACGGAGTGGAGTGGAGTGGAATGGAGTGAGTTGGAGCAGAGTGGAATGAAGAATGCAATGGGATGGAAGGGAATTGAATGAAATGCAGTGGAGTGCAGTGGAGTGCATTGCAGTGGAATGGAGCAGAATGGAATGGAAAGGAGTGGAATGGACAGGAGTGGAGTGCACTGGAGAGGAGAGGATAGGAATGCAGTGGAATGGAATTGGATGTAATGGAACGTAGAGGAGTGGAGTGGAATGGAGTGGGCCAGAGTGGAATGGAATGGAATGCAATGGAAAGGAATGGAGTGGAATAGAATGGAATGGAATGGAATGGAATGGAGTGGGATGACTTGTAGTGGGGTGGAGTGAAATGGAGTATAATGGAATGGAGTGGAGTGGAGTGGAATGTGATAGAATGGAGAGGAGGGGAATGGAGCAGAATGGAATGGAGTGCAGCGGAATGGAGTGGAGTGGAATGGAATCAAATGGAGTGGAATGGAACAGAGTGGAATGGAATGGAGTGCAATAGACTAGAATTGAGTGTAGTGTAGTGGAATTTAGTGGAATGGACTGGAATGGAGTGGAATGGAATGGAATTGAGGGGAATGGAATGGAATGGAAAGGAATGGAAAGCAATGGAAAGGAATAGAATTGAATGCCACGGAATTAAAAGAATGCAATGGAATGCAATGGAATAGAATGCAATGGAATGTATAGTTGACATGTAATATGAGCTGAGATTGTGACGCTGCACTCCAGCCAGGGTGACATGGTGATATCCTGTCGTAAGAAGTGAATGGAATGCAATGGAGTGAAATGGAATGGAATGAAATGGAATGGAGCGGAGTGGAAGGGAATGGAGTGGAATGAAATAGAATGCAGTGGACTGTAATGGCATGGAGTGGAAAGAAGTAGAGTGGAATGGAGTGGAATGGAATGGACTGGCATAGAATGGAGTGGAATTGAATGCAATGGAGTGGATTGGAAAGGAATGCAAAGGAGTAGAGTGGAGTAGAGTGGTGTGGAGTGGAGTGGAATGGAGCTGAATGTACTTCAATGGAGTACAATGGAATGGAACGGAGTGGAATGGAATGGAATGATATGAGGTGGATTGGAGTGGAATGCAGTGGAGTGCAATGGAATGGAATAGAATGGAATGGAGTAGAGTGTAATGGAATGCAGTGGCGATAAGTGGAGTGGAATGGAATGCATTGGAGTAGAGTGGAGTGGAATGGAATGGAATGGAGTGGAGTGGAGGGGAGTGGAGTGGAATGGAATTGAGTGAAGTGGAGTGCAGTTGAATGGAATATCGTGGTGTGGAGTGGAGTGGAAGTGAATGGAGTGAATAGGAGTGGAATGGAGTGGAAGGTAACGGAGTGGAATGGAGTCGAATGGAGTGGAATGGAGTAGAGTGGATTAGAGTGGAATGGTGTCGAACGGACTGGAATGGAATGGAATGGAGTGGAATGGAATTGAATCAAATGGAATGGAGTGGAGTGGAATGGAGTGGAGTGGAGTGGAGTGGAATGAAATGAAATGGAAGGGAGTGGAGAGAAACGCAGTTGATTGGAGTGGAGTGGAGTGGAAAGGAATGGAAAGGAGTGGGATGGAGACGTATGGATTGGAGTGGAATGGAATGAAGTGGAAAGGAGTGGAACGGAGTGAAATTGAATTTAGTGGACTGGAGTGGAATGGAGTTAAATGGAATGGAATGGAATGGAGTGGAATGGAATGGAATGGAGTGGAGTGGAATGGAATGGAATGGCATGGAATGGAATAGAATGGGATGGAGTGGAGTGGAGAGGAGTGGAATGGATTGGAGTGAAGTGGAGTGGAATGGAATTGAGTGGAGCGGAGAGGAAAGGAATGGAATGGAGTGGAGTGGAATGGCATGGAATGGAGTGGAATGGAATGGATAGTAGTGGAGTGGAGTGGAGTGGATTGGAGTGTAGTGGAAGGGAATGGAGTGCAGTGTAATGGACTGGAATGGAGCAGAGCAGAATGGAGTGGACTGGACTGGAGTGGAATGGAATGGGATGGCATGGAATGGGAGCTGAGATTTTACCAATGTGCTCTAGGCAGGGTGACTGGGTGTCATACTCTCAAAAGAAAGGAATGGAATGGAACGCAGTGGAATGGAATGGAACAGAGTGGACATTAGTGGAGTGGAATGTGGAGGAATGGAATGAAATGGAACGTAATGGCATGAAATGGAGTGGTGTGGGGTGGAATGGATTATAGTGGAATGGGGTGGAAAGGAATGGGATGGAGTGGAATGAAGTGGAGTGCAGTGGAGTGGAACGGAGTTGAATGGCATAGAATTGAGTGGACAGTAGTGGAATGTTTTGGAATGCAATGGAATCCATTGTAATAGAATGGAATACAACGGAAAGTTGACATGGAGTGTGAGCTGAGATTGTGCCACTGCACTCCAGACTGGGTGACACGTTATATCCTGTGGATAGAAAGGAATGGAATGCAATAGAGTGAAATGGAATGGAGTGGAATGGAATTGAATGGAATGGAGTGGAGTGGAGTGGAGTCGAATGGAGACGAATGGAATGGGACGGAGTGGAATGGAACGGAGTGGAGTGGAGTATCGTGGAGTGAAATAGAATGGAATGCACTGGGTTGGAATGGAATGCAATGGACTGCTGAAAGGAAATGTGAGCTGTTATTGTTCCACTGCACTCCAGCCTTTGTGACGGAATGAAATCCTGTGGAAAAAAAGGAATGGAATGGAATGGAATGGAATGGAATGGAATGGAATGGAATGGAATGGAATGGAGTGGAGTGGATTGGTGTGGAGAGGAGTGTAGTGGAGTGGAGTGAAATGGAGTGGAGTGTCGTGGAGGAGAGTGGAATGGAGTGGAATGGAATGGAGAGGAAAGGAACAGAGTGGAGTGGAATGGAACGGAGTGGAGTGGAATGGAATCCAATGGAATGAAATGGAATTGAATCGAATGGAATGAAGAAATATGTGCAGTGATTTGGCCACTGCGCTGGAGCCTGTGTGAGAGAGGGAGATCCTGTCGATAAAACAGTGTGGAATGGAAGGGATTGGAATGGAATGGAATGGAACGTATTGGAGTGGAGTGGAGTGGAATTGAGTGGAGTGGAGTGCACTGGAATGGAATGGAATGCAATGGAATGTAATGGAATGATGAAATGATATGTGAGCTGAGATTGTGCCACTGCACTCCACGCTGGGTGACAGAGTGAGATACTCTTGAAAGAAAGAAATGGAATGGAAAGAATTTTTAATTGGGTGGATTCGAGTGGACTGAAGTAGAGTGCAGTGGAATAGAGAGGAATGGAATGGAATGGAATCGGATGTAAAGGAATGGAATGATGTGGAGTGGAGTGGTGAGGAGTGTAGTGCTGTGGAATGGAGCAGAAAGTAACGGGATGGTGTGGAGTGGAGTGCAGTGCAGTGGAGTGGAGAGGAGTGCAATGGCGTGGAATGGAATCGGATGTAAAGGAACGTACTGGAGTGGAGCGGAGTGGAAAGGAGTGGAATGGAATGGAATTGAATGTAATGGAAAGCAAAGGAATGGAATGGGATGCAATGGAATTTAATGCAATAGAATGCAGTTCAATAGAGAGTTGACATGTAATGTGAGCCGAGATTGTGCCTAAGCTCTCCAGGCTGTTTGACACAGTGATATCGTGTCGAAAGAATGGAATGGAATGCAGTGGTGTGAAATGGAATGGAATGTAGTGGACAGGAGTAGAATGGAGTGGAGTGAAGAGGAACAGAGTGGAATGGAATGGGATGCAGTGGAATGGAATGCAGTGGAGTGGAGTGAAATAGAAAGAAATGGAATGGGATGGAATGGAATGCAATGGAATGGAGAAGAGAAATGTGAGCTGAGATTGTGTGACTACACTCCAGCCTTAGTGACCGAGAGAGATTCTGTGGAAGGAAAGAACTGATTTCAAAGGAGTGGAATGGAAGGGAATGTAGTACAGTGGAGTAGAGTGGAATGGAGTGAAACAGAATAGAATGGAGTGGAAGGCAATGGAATGGAATGGAATGGAGTGGAGTGGAATAGGGAGGAGTGCACTGCAATGGAGTGGAGTGGAGTGGAAGGGAGTGGAATGCAATGGAATGTAGTGGAGTGCAGTGGAGTGGAATGGAATGGAGTGGACAGGAGTGGAAGGAGTAGAGTGGACTGGAATGGAATAGAATGGAACAGAATGCAGTGGAGTGGAGGGGAGTGGAGGTGAGTGGAGTGGCGTGGAGTGGAATGGAATGGAATGGAGTGAAATGGAATCCAATGGATTGGAATGGAGTGGAGTGGAGTGGAGTGGAATGGAGAGGAGTCGAATGGAATGGAAGGGAATGCAACGGAACGCAGTGGTGTGGATTGGAATGCAGTGAAATGGAGTACTATGGAATCTAAAGGACTGGAGTGGAGTCTAGTGGAGTGGAATGGAATGGAACAAAATGGAATGGAATGGCACGGAATGGAGTGGAGTGGAGTGGAGTGGGAAGGAAGGGAGATGAGTGGAATGGAGAGGAATGGAATGCAGTGGAGTGGATTGGATTGGAATGAACTGGAATGGAGAGGAATGGAATGAAGTGGAACGGAATGGACTGCAATGGAATTGAATGGAGTGAAGTGGAAAGTAGTGGAGTGGAGTGGAATGGAGTGGAAATGAATGGAATGGAGTGGAATGGAAGGGAATGGAGACAAGTGGATAGGAATTGACTGAAGCAGATTGGAGTGGAGTGGAGTGGAGTGGCATGGAATGGAATGAAGTGGATGGGAATGCAATGGAGTGGAATGAAATGGAATGAAATGGAATGGAGTGGAATGGAGAGGAATGGAGTGGAAGTGGAGTGGAATGGAGGGGAGTAAGAGGAAGAGAATGGAATGGAATCGAAAGGAGGGAAGTGCAATTGTGTGGAGTGGAGTGGAGATGAAAGGAGTGGAGTGATGTGGAGTCGAGAGGAAAGGAATGGAATGGAATGGAATGGAGTTAAGTGGAGTGGAATGGAGTGGAAGGTAATGGAGTGGAATGAAAAGGAGTGGATTGGAATGGAGTGGAATGGAATGGAGTGGAACGGAGTGGAGTAGAATGGAGTGGGTTGCAGAGGAGTGGAATGGAGTGGAATGGAAGGGAACGGAAAGGAATGTAGTGGAAAGGAATGGAATGGAGTGGATTGAAATTGAATGGAAAGGATTGGAGTGCAGTGGACTGGAGGGGAGTGGAATAAAATGGAGTATAGTGCAGTGGAATGGAGTGGACTGGAGTGGAGATGAGTGGAGTGGACTGGAATGGAATGGAGTGGAGTGGAATGGTGTGGAGTGGGGTGGAAAGGAATGGAACAGAATGGAATGGAGAGGAATGGAGTGGCATGTAGTGGAGTGGAGTGAAGTGGAAAGGAATGGCATGGAATGGAGTAGAGTGGAATGGAGGGGTATGGAATGGAATGGAATGGAATTGAGTGGAATGGAGTGGAATGGAGTGGAGTGGAGAGGAATGGAATGGAGTGGAAAGGTCTGAAAGGAGTGGAATGGAGTGGAGTGGAATGCAATGGAGTAGATTGGAATGAAGTGGAAAGGAATAGAATGGAGAGAAGTAGAGTAGAATGGAGTGGATTGGAATGGAGGGGAGCAGAGTGGAGTTAACAGCGGTGGATTGGAATACAGTGGATGGGGTAGAGTGGAAGGGAGTGGAATTATATGGAATGGAATGGATTGGAGTGGAGTGGAAGGGAGTGGAGTGGAGTTGAAAGTAGAGGAATCGAAAGAAGTGGAAAGGAGTGGAGTAGAGTGGATTAGAGTGGATTGGAATGGAATGGAGTGGAGTGGAATGGTGTGGAAACGAATGGAAGGGAGGGGAGTGGAATGGAACGAAATGGAATGGAATGTAGTGGAATGGAGAGGAGTGGAGTGGACTGGAGTGGAATGTAATCGAATGGAGTGTACTGGAGTGGAATGTATTTGAGAGGCGGGTAATGGAGAGGAATTGAGTGGAGTGGAGTGGAGTGAAATACATCGGAATGGCACGGAATTGAATGGAATGGAGGGGAGTGGAATGCAGTGGAGTGGAGTCGATTGGAGTGGTGAGGAATAGAACGGAGTGGCATGGAATGGAGCACAGTGGAATGCAATGGAGTGGAGTGGATTGGAAAGGGGTGGAGTGGAGTGACGATGGGTGAAGTGGAATGTAATGGAGTGGAGTGCAGAGGAGTCTCATGGAATGGAATGGAATGGAACGCAATGGAAGCTGAGATTGTACCACTGCGCTCCAGGATGGGTGACACAGTGTGATACTCTCAAAAGAAAGGAATGGAATGGAATGCATTGGAATGGAATGGAACGCAATGGGGTGCATTGGAGTGGAGTGGAGTGAAGTGAAGTGGATTGGAGTGGAATGGAGAGGAATGGAACGGAGTGGAATGGAATGAAGTAGACTGGAGTGGGGTGGAGTTGAGTGCAATGGAATGGAGCGAAATGGAATCAGATGCAGAGAAATGGAGTAGAGAGGAGTGCAGTAGAGTGGAAAGGAGTGCAATGGAGTGGAATGGAATCGGAAGTAACGGAAAGTAGTGGAGTGGATGGAACGGAAAGGAAAGGAGTGGAGCGGAGTGGAATGGAACGGAGCGGGAGGTGGGTTGGGGCCACTGCACTCCAGGCTGGCTGGCTGACTGAGGTATTCTCGCAATAAAGGAATGGAATGGAATGCCGTAGAGTGGAATGGAACGGAGTGGAGTGGAGTGGAATGGAGTGAGTTGGAGCAGAGTGGAATGAAGAATGCAATGGGATGGAAGGGAATTGAATGAAATGCAGTGGAGTGCAGTGGAGTGCATTGCAGTGGAATGGAGCAGAATGGAATGGAAAGGAGTGGAATGGACAGGAGTGGAGTGCACTGGAGAGGAGAGGATAGGAATGCAGTGGAATGGAATTGGATGTAATGGAACGTAGAGGAGTGGAGTGGAATGGAGTGGGCCAGAGTGGAATGGAATGGAATGCAATGGAAAGGAATGGAGTGGAATAGAATGGAATGGAATGGAATGGAATGGAGTGGGATGACTTGTAGTGGGGTGGAGTGAAATGGAGTATAATGGAATGGAGTGGAGTGGAGTGGAATGTGATAGAATGGAGAGGAGGGGAATGGAGCAGAATGGAATGGAGTGCAGCGGAATGGAGTGGAGTGGAATGGAATCAAATGGAGTGGAATGGAACAGAGTGGAATGGAATGGAGTGCAATAGACTAGAATTGAGTGTAGTGTAGTGGAATTTAGTGGAATGGACTGGAATGGAGTGGAATGGAATGGAATTGAGGGGAATGGAATGGAATGGAAAGGAATGGAAAGCAATGGAAAGGAATAGAATTGAATGCCACGGAATTAAAAGAATGCAATGGAATGCAATGGAATAGAATGCAATGGAATGTATAGTTGACATGTAATATGAGCTGAGATTGTGACGCTGCACTCCAGCCAGGGTGACATGGTGATATCCTGTCGTAAGAAGTGAATGGAATGCAATGGAGTGAAATGGAATGGAATGAAATGGAATGGAGCGGAGTGGAAGGGAATGGAGTGGAATGAAATAGAATGCAGTGGACTGTAATGGCATGGAGTGGAAAGAAGTAGAGTGGAATGGAGTGGAATGGAATGGACTGGCATAGAATGGAGTGGAATTGAATGCAATGGAGTGGATTGGAAAGGAATGCAAAGGAGTAGAGTGGAGTAGAGTGGTGTGGAGTGGAGTGGAATGGAGCTGAATGTACTTCAATGGAGTACAATGGAATGGAACGGAGTGGAATGGAATGGAATGATATGAGGTGGATTGGAGTGGAATGCAGTGGAGTGCAATGGAATGGAATAGAATGGAATGGAGTAGAGTGTAATGGAATGCAGTGGCGATAAGTGGAGTGGAATGGAATGCATTGGAGTAGAGTGGAGTGGAATGGAATGGAATGGAGTGGAGTGGAGGGGAGTGGAGTGGAATGGAATTGAGTGAAGTGGAGTGCAGTTGAATGGAATATCGTGGTGTGGAGTGGAGTGGAAGTGAATGGAGTGAATAGGAGTGGAATGGAGTGGAAGGTAACGGAGTGGAATGGAGTCGAATGGAGTGGAATGGAGTAGAGTGGATTAGAGTGGAATGGTGTCGAACGGACTGGAATGGAATGGAATGGAGTGGAATGGAATTGAATCAAATGGAATGGAGTGGAGTGGAATGGAGTGGAGTGGAGTGGAGTGGAATGAAATGAAATGGAAGGGAGTGGAGAGAAACGCAGTTGATTGGAGTGGAGTGGAGTGGAAAGGAATGGAAAGGAGTGGGATGGAGACGTATGGATTGGAGTGGAATGGAGTGGAATGGAATGAAGTGGAAAGGAGTGGAACGGAGTGAAATTGAATTTAGTGGACTGGAGTGGAATGGAGTTAAATGGAATGGAATGGAATGGAGTGGAATGGAATGGAATGGAGTGGAGTGGAATGGAATGGAATGGCATGGAATGGAATAGAATGGGATGGAGTGGAGTGGAGAGGAGTGGAATGGATTGGAGTGAAGTGGAGTGGAATGGAATTGAGTGGAGCGGAGAGGAAAGGAATGGAATGGAGTGGAGTGGAATGGCATGGAATGGAGTGGAATGGAATGGATAGTAGTGGAGTGGAGTGGAGTGGATTGGAGTGTAGTGGAAGGGAATGGAGTGCAGTGTAATGGACTGGAATGGAGCAGAGCAGAATGGAGTGGACTGGACTGGAGTGGAATGGAATGGGATGGCATGGAATGGGAGCTGAGATTTTACCAATGTGCTCTAGGCAGGGTGACTGGGTGTCATACTCTCAAAAGAAAGGAATGGAATGGAACGCAGTGGAATGGAATGGAACAGAGTGGACATTAGTGGAGTGGAATGTGGAGGAATGGAATGAAATGGAACGTAATGGCATGAAATGGAGTGGTGTGGGGTGGAATGGATTATAGTGGAATGGGGTGGAAAGGAATGGGATGGAGTGGAATGAAGTGGAGTGCAGTGGAGTGGAACGGAGTTGAATGGCATAGAATTGAGTGGACAGTAGTGGAATGTTTTGGAATGCAATGGAATCCATTGTAATAGAATGGAATACAACGGAAAGTTGACATGGAGTGTGAGCTGAGATTGTGCCACTGCACTCCAGACTGGGTGACACGTTATATCCTGTGGATAGAAAGGAATGGAATGCAATAGAGTGAAATGGAATGGAGTGGAATGGAATTGAATGGAATGGAGTGGAGTGGAGTGGAGTCGAATGGAGACGAATGGAATGGGACGGAGTGGAATGGAACGGAGTGGAGTGGAGTATCGTGGAGTGAAATAGAATGGAATGCACTGGGTTGGAATGGAATGCAATGGACTGCTGAAAGGAAATGTGAGCTGTTATTGTTCCACTGCACTCCAGCCTTTGTGACGGAATGAAATCCTGTGGAAAAAAAGGAATGGAATGGAATGGAATGGAATGGAATGGAATGGAGTGGAGTGGAGTGGTGTGGAGAGGAGTGTAGTGGAGTGGAGTGAAATGGAGTGGAGTGTCGTGGAGGAGAGTGGAATGGAGTGGAATGGAATGGAGAGGAAAGGAACGGAGTGGAGTGGAATGGAACGGAGTGGAGTGGAATGGAATCCAATGGAATGAAATGGAATTGAATCGAATGGAATGAAGAAATATGTGCAGTGATTTGGCCACTGCGCTGGAGCCTGTGTGAGAGAGGGAGATCCTGTCGATAAAACAGTGTGGAATGGAAGGGATTGGAATGGAATGGAATGGAACGTATTGGAGTGGAGTGGAGTGGAATTGAGTGGAGTGGAGTGCACTGGAATGGAATGGAATGCAATGGAATGTAATGGAATGATGAAATGATATGTGAGCTGAGATTGTGCCACTGCACTCCACGCTGGGTGACAGAGTGAGATACTCTTGAAAGAAAGAAATGGAATGGAAAGAATTTTTAATTGGGTGGATTCGAGTGGACTGAAGTAGAGTGCAGTGGAATAGAGAGGAATGGAATGGAATGGAATCGGATGTAAAGGAATGGAATGATGTGGAGTGGAGTGGTGAGGAGTGTAGTGCTGTGGAATGGAGCAGAAAGTAACGGGATGGTGTGGAGTGGAGTGCAGTGCAGTGGAGTGGAGAGGAGTGCAATGGCGTGGAATGGAATCGGATGTAAAGGAACGTACTGGAGTGGAGCGGAGTGGAAAGGAGTGGAATGGAATGGAATTGAATGTAATGGAAAGCAAAGGAATGGAATGGGATGCAATGGAATTTAATGCAATAGAATGCAGTTCAATAGAGAGTTGACATGTAATGTGAGCTGAGATTGTGCCTAAGCTCTCCAGGCTGTTTGACACAGTGATATCGTGTCGAAAGAATGGAATGGAATGCAGTGGTGTGAAATGGAATGGAATGTAGTGGACGGGAGTAGAATGGAGTGGAGTGAAGAGGAACAGAGTGGAATGGAATGGGATGCAGTGGAATGGAATGCAGTGGAGTGGAGTGGAATAGAAAGAAATGGAATGGGATGGAATGGAATGCAATGGAATGGAGAAGAGAAATGTGAGCTGAGATTGTGTGACTACACTCCAGCCTTAGTGACCGAGAGAGATTCTGTGGAAGGAAAGAACTGATTTCAAAGGAGTGGAATGGAAGGGAATGTAGTACAGTGGAGTAGAGTGGAATGGAGTGAAACAGAATAGAATGGAGTGGAAGGCAATGGAATGGAATGGAATGGAGTGGAGTGGAATAGAGAGGAGTGCACTGCAATGGAGTGGAGTGGAGTGGAAGGGAGTGGAATGCAATGGAATGTAGTGGAGTGCAGTGGAGTGGAATGGAATGGAGTGGACAGGAGTGGAAGGAGTAGAGTGGACTGGAATGGAATAGAATGGAACAGAATGCAGTGGAGTGGAGGGGAGTGGAGGTGAGTGGAGTGGCGTGGAGTGGAATGGAATGGAATGGAGTGAAATGGAATCCAATGGATTGGAATGGAGTGGAGTGGAGTGGAGTGGAATGGAGAGGAGTCGAATGGAATGGAAGGGAATGCAACGGAACGCAGTGGTGTGGATTGGAATGCAGTGAAATGGAGTACTATGGAATCTAAAGGAGTGGAGTGGAGTCTAGTGGAGTGGAATGGAATGGAACAAAATGGAATGGAATGGCACGGAATGGAGTGGAGTAGAGTGGAGTGGGAAGGAAGGGAGATGAGTGGAATGGAGAGGAATGGAATGCAGTGGAGTGGATTGGATTGGAATGAACTGGAATGCAGAGGAATGGAATGAAGTGGAACGGAATGCACTGCAATGGAATTGAATGGAGTGAAGTGGAAAGTAGTGGAGTGGAGTGGAATGGAGTGGAAATGAATGGAATGGAGTGGAATGGAAGGGAATGGAGACAAGTGGATAGGAATTGACTGAAGCAGATTGGAGTGGAGTGGAGTGGAGTGGCATGGAATGGAATGAAGTGGATGGGAATGCAATGGAGTGGAATGAAATGGAATAAAATGGAATGGAGTGGAATGGAGAGGAATGGAGTGGAAGTGGAGTGGAATGGAGGGGAGTAAGAGGAAGAGAATGGAATGGAATCGAAAGGAGGGAAGTGCAATTGTGTGGAGTGGAGTGGAGATGAAAGGAGTGGAGTGATGTGGAGTCGAGAGGAAAGGAATGGAATGGAATGGAATGGAGTTAAGTGGAGTGGAATGGAGTGGAAGGTAATGGAGTGGAATGAAAAGGAGTGGATTGGAATGGAGTGGAATGGAATGGAGTGGAACGGAGTGGAGTAGAATGGAGTGGGTTGCAGAGGAGTGGAATGGAGTGGAATGGAAGGGAACGGAAAGGAATGTAGTGGAAAGGAATGGAATGGAGTGGATTGAAATTGAATGGAAAGGATTGGAGTGCAGTGGACTGGAGGGGAGTGGAATAAAATGGAGTATAGTGCAGTGGAATGGAGTGGACTGGAGTGGAGATGAGTGGAGTGGACTGGAATGGAATGGAGTGGAGTGGAATGGTGTGGAGTGGGGTGGAAAGGAATGGAACAGAATGGAATGGAGAGGAATGGAGTGGCGTAGTGGAGTGGAGTGAAGTGGAAAGGAATGGCATGGAATGGAGTAGAGTGGAATGGAGGGGTATGGAATGGAATGGAATGGAATTGAGTGGAATGGAGTGGAATGGAGTGGAGTGGAGAGGAATGGAATGGAGTGGAAAGGTCTGAAAGGAGTGGAATGGAGTGGAGTGGAATGCAATGGAGTAGATTGGAATGAAGTGGAAAGGAATAGAATGGAGAGAAGTAGAGTAGAATGGAGTGGATTGGAATGGAGGGGAGCAGAGTGGAGTTAACAGCGGTGGATTGGAATACAGTGGATGGGGTAGAGTGGAAGGGAGTGGAATTATATGGAATGGAATGGATTGGAGTGGAGTGGAAGGGAGTGGAGTGGAGTTGAAAGTAGAGGAATCGAAAGAAGTGGAAAGGAGTGGAGTAGAGTGGATTAGAGTGGATTGGAATGGAATGGAGTGGAGTGGAATGGTGTGGAAACGAATGGAAGGGAGGGGAGTGGAATGGAACGAAATGGAATGGAATGTAGTGGAATGGAGAGGAGTGGAGTGGACTGGAGTGGAATGTAATCGAATGGAGTGTACTGGAGTGGAATGTATTTGAGAGGCGGGTAATGGAGAGGAATTGAGTGGAGTGGAGTGGAGTGAAATACATCGGAATGGCACGGAATTGAATGGAATGGAGGGGAGTGGAATGCAGTGGAGTGGAGTCGATTGGAGTGGTGAGGAATAGAACGGAGTGGCATGGAATGGAGCACAGTGGAATGCAATGGAGTGGAGTGGATTGGAAAGGGGTGGAGTGGAGTGACGATGGGTGAAGTGGAATGTAATGGAGTGGAGTGCAGAGGAGTCTCATGGAATGGAATGGAATGGAACGCAATGGAAGCTGAGATTGTACCACTGCGCTCCAGGATGGGTGACACAGTGTGATACTCTCAAAAGAAAGGAATGGAATGGAATGCAGTGGAATGGAATGGAACGCAATGGGGTGCATTGGAGTGGAGTGGAGTGAAGTGAAGTGGATTGGAGTGGAATGGAGAGGAATGGAACGGAATGGAATGGAATGAAGTAGACTGGAGTGGGGTGGAGTTGAGTGCAATGGAATGGAGCGAAATGGAATCAGATGCAGAGAAATGGAGTAGAGAGGAGTGCAGTAGAGTGGAAAGGAGTGCAATGGAGTGGAATGGAATCGGAAGTAACGGAAAGTAGTGGAGTGGATGGAACGGAAAGGAAAGGAGTGGAGCGGAGTGGAATGGAACGGAGCGGGAGGTGGGTTGGGGCCACTGCACTCCAGGCTGGCTGGCTGACTGAGGTATTCTCGCAATAAAGGAATGGAATGGAATGCCGTAGAATGGAATGGAACGGAGTGGAGTGGAGTGGAATGGAGTGAGTTGGAGCAGAGTGGAATGAAGAATGCAATGGGATGGAAGGGAATTGAATGAAATGCAGTGGAGTGCAGTGGAGTGCCTTGCAGTGGAATGGAGCAGAATGGAATGGAAAGGAGTGGAATGGACAGGAGTGGAGTGCACTGGAGAGGAGAGGATAGGAATGCAGTGGAATGGAATTGGATGTAATGGAACGTAGAGGAGTGGAGTGGAATGGAGTGGGCCAGAGTGGAATGGAATGGAATGCAATGGAAAGGAATGGAGTGGAATAGAATGGAATGGAATGGAATGGAATGGAGTGGGATGACTTGTAGTGGGGTGGAGTGAAATGGAGTATAATGGAATGGAGTGGAGTGGAGTGGAATGTGATAGAATGGAGAGGAGGGGAATGGAGCAGAATGGAATGGAGTGCAGCGGAATGGAGTGGAGTGGAATGGAATCAAATGGAGTGGAATGGAACAGAGTGGAATGGAATGGAGTGCAATAGACTAGAATTGAGTGTAGTGTAGTGGAATTTAGTGGAATGGACTGGAATGGAGTGGAATGGAATGGAATTGAGGGGAATGGAATGGAATGGAAAGGAATGGAAAGCAATGGAAAGGAATAGAATTGAATGCCACGGAATTAAAAGAATGCAATGGAATGCAATGGAATAGAATGCAATGGAATGTATAGTTGACATGTAATATGAGCTGAGATTGTGACGCTGCACTCCAGCCAGGGTGACATGGTGATATCCTGTCGTAAGAAGTGAATGGAATGCAATAGAGTGAAATGGAATGGAATGAAATGGAATGGAGCGGAGTGGAAGGGAATGGAGTGGAATGAAATAGAATGCAGTGGACTGTAATGGCATGGAGTGGAAAGAAGTAGAGTGGAATGGAGTGGAATGGAATGGACTGGCATAGAATGGAGTGGAATTGAATGCAATGGAGTGGATTGGAAAGGAATGCAAAGGAGTAGAGTGGAGTAGAGTGGTGTGGAGTGGAGTGGAATGGAGCTGAATGTACTTCAATGGAGTACAATGGAATGGAACGGAGTGGAATGGAATGGAATGATATGAGGTGGATTGGAGTGGAATGCAGTGGAGTGCAATGGAATGGAATAGAATGGAATGGAGTAGAGTGTAATGGAATGCAGTGGCGATAAGTGGAGTGGAATGGAATGCATTGGAGTAGAGTGGAGTGGAATGGAATGGAATGGAGTGGAGTGGAGGGGAGTGGAGTGGAATGGAATTGAGTGAAGTGGAGTGCAGTTGAATGGAATATCGTGGTGTGGAGTGGAGTGGAAGTGAATGGAGTGAATAGGAGTGGAATGGAGTGGAAGGTAACGGAGTGGAATGGAGTCGAATGGAGTGGAATGGAGTAGAGTGGATTAGAGTGGAATGGTGTCGAACGGACTGGAATGGAATGGAATGGAGTGGAATGGAATTGAATCAAATGGAATGGAGTGGAGTGGAATGGAGTGGAGTGGAGTGGAGTGGAATGAAATGAAATGGAAGGGAGTGGAGAGAAACGCAGTTGATTGGAGTGGAGTGGAGTGGAAAGGAATGGAAAGGAGTGGGATGGAGACGTATGGATTGGAGTGGAATGGAGTGGAATGGAATGAAGTGGAAAGGAGTGGAACGGAGTGAAATTGAATTTAGTGGACTGGAGTGGAATGGAGTTAAATGGAATGGAATGGAATGGAGTGGAATGGAATGGAATGGAGTGGAGTGGAATGGAATGGAATGGCATGGAATGGAATAGAATGGGATGGAGTGGAGTGGAGAGGAGTGGAATGGATTGGAGTGAAGTGGAGTGGAATGGAATTGAGTGGAGCGGAGAGGAAAGGAATGGAATGGAGTGGAGTGGAATGGCATGGAATGGAGTGGAATGGAATGGATAGTAGTGGAGTGGAGTGGAGTGGATTGGAGTGTAGTGGAAGGGAATGGAGTGCAGTGTAATGGACTGGAATGGAGCAGAGCAGAATGGAGTGGACTGGACTGGAGTGGAATGGAATGGGATGGCATGGAATGGGAGCTGAGATTTTACCAATGTGCTCTAGGCAGGGTGACTGGGTGTCATACTCTCAAAAGAAAGGAATGGAATGGAACGCAGTGGAATGGAATGGAACAGAGTGGACATTAGTGGAGTGGAATGTGGAGGAATGGAATGAAATGGAACGTAATGGCATGAAATGGAGTGGTGTGGGGTGGAATGGATTATAGTGGAATGGGGTGGAAAGGAATGGGATGGAGTGGAATGAAGTGGAGTGCAGTGGAGTGGAACGGAGTTGAATGGCATAGAATTGAGTGGACAGTAGTGGAATGTTTTGGAATGCAATGGAATCCATTGTAATAGAATGGAATACAACGGAAAGTTGACATGGAGTGTGAGCTGAGATTGTGCCACTGCACTCCAGACTGGGTGACACGTTATATCCTGTGGATAGAAAGGAATGGAATGCAATAGAGTGAAATGGAATGGAGTGGAATGGAATTGAATGGAATGGAGTGGAGTGGAGTGGAGTCGAATGGAGACGAATGGAATGGGACGGAGTGGAATGGAACGGAGTGGAGTGGAGTATCGTGGAGTGAAATAGAATGGAATGCACTGGGTTGGAATGGAATGCAATGGACTGCTGAAAGGAAATGTGAGCTGTTATTGTTCCACTGCACTCCAGCCTTTGTGACGGAATGAAATCCTGTGGAAAAAAAGGAATGGAATGGAATGGAATGGAATGGAATGGAATGGAGTGGAGTGGAGTGGTGTGGAGAGGAGTGTAGTGGAGTGGAGTGAAATGGAGTGGAGTGTCGTGGAGGAGAGTGGAATGGAGTGGAATGGAATGGAGAGGAAAGGAACGGAGTGGAGTGGAATGGAACGGAGTGGAGTGGAATGGAATCCAATGGAATGAAATGGAATTGAATCGAATGGAATGAAGAAATATGTGCAGTGATTTGTCCACTGCGCTGGAGCCTGTGTGAGAGAGGGAGATCCTGTCGATAAAACAGTGTGGAATGGAAGGGATTGGAATGGAATGGAATGGAACGTATTGGAGTGGAGTGGAGTGGAATTGAGTGGAGTGGAGTGCACTGGAATGGAATGGAATGCAATGGAATGTAATGGAATGATGAAATGATATGTGAGCTGAGATTGTGCCACTGCACTCCACGCTGGGTGACAGAGTGAGATACTCTTGAAAGAAAGAAATGGAATGGAAAGAATTTTTAATTGGGTGGATTCGAGTGGACTGAAGTAGAGTGCAGTGGAATAGAGAGGAATGGAATGGAATGGAATCGGATGTAAAGGAATGGAATGATGTGGAGTGGAGTGGTGAGGAGTGTAGTGCTGTGGAATGGAGCAGAAAGTAACGGGATGGTGTGGAGTGGAGTGCAGTGCAGTGGAGTGGAGAGGAGTGCAATGGCGTGGAATGGAATCGGATGTAAAGGAACGTACTGGAGTGGAGCGGAGTGGAAAGGAGTGGAATGGAATGGAATTGAATGTAATGGAAAGCAAAGGAATGGAATGGGATGCAATGGAATTTAATGCAATAGAATGCAGTTCAATAGAGAGTTGACATGTAATGTGAGCTGAGATTGTGCCTAAGCTCTCCAGGCTGTTTGACACAGTGATATCGTGTCGAAAGAATGGAATGGAATGCAGTGGTGTGAAATGGAATGGAATGTAGTGGACAGGAGTAGAATGGAGTGGAGTGAAGAGGAACAGAGTGGAATGGAATGGGATGCAGTGGAATGGAATGCAGTGGAGTGGAGTGAAATAGAAAGAAATGGAATGGGATGGAATGGAATGCAATGGAATGGAGAAGAGAAATGTGAGCTGAGATTGTGTGACTACACTCCAGCCTTAGTGACCGAGAGAGATTCTGTGGAAGGAAAGAACTGATTTCAAAGGAGTGGAATGGAAGGGAATGTAGTACAGTGGAGTAGAGTGGAATGGAGTGAAACAGAATAGAATGGAGTGGAAGGCAATGGAATGGAATGGAATGGAGTGGAGTGGAATAGGGAGGAGTGCACTGCAATGGAGTGGAGTGGAGTGGAAGGGAGTGGAATGCAATGGAATGTAGTGGAGTGCAGTGGAGTGGAATGGAATGGAGTGGACAGGAGTGGAAGGAGTAGAGTGGACTGGAATGGAATAGAATGGAACAGAATGCAGTGGAGTGGAGGGGAGTGGAGGTGAGTGGAGTGGCGTGGAGTGGAATGGAATGGAATGGAGTGAAATGGAATCCAATGGATTGGAATGGAGTGGAGTGGAGTGGAGTGGAATGGAGAGGAGTCGAATGGAATGGAAGGGAATGCAACGGAACGCAGTGGTGTGGATTGGAATGCAGTGAAATGGAGTACTATGGAATCTAAAGGAGTGGAGTGGAGTCTAGTGGAGTGGAATGGAATGGAACAAAATGGAATGGAATGGCACGGAATGGAGTGGAGTGGAGTGGAGTGGGAAGGAAGGGAGATGAGTGGAATGGAGAGGAATGGAATGCAGTGGAGTGGATTGGATTGGAATGAACTGGAATGGAGAGGAATGGAATGAAGTGGAACGGAATGGACTGCAATGGAATTGAATGGAGTGAAGTGGAAAGTAGTGGAGTGGAGTGGAATGGAGTGGAAATGAATGGAATGGAGTGGAATGGAAGGGAATGGAGACAAGTGGATAGGAATTGACTGAAGCAGATTGGAGTGGAGTGGAGTGGAGTGGCATGGAATGGAATGAAGTGGATGGGAATGCAATGGAGTGGAATGAAATGGAATGAAATGGAATGGAGTGGAATGGAGAGGAATGGAGTGGAAGTGGAGTGGAATGGAGGGGAGTAAGAGGAAGAGAATGGAATGGAATCGAAAGGAGGGAAGTGCAATTGTGTGGAGTGGAGTGGAGATGAAAGGAGTGGAGTGATGTGGAGTCGAGAGGAAAGGAATGGAATGGAATGGAATGGAGTTAAGTGGAGTGGAATGGAGTGGAAGGTAATGGAGTGGAATGAAAAGGAGTGGATTGGAATGGAGTGGAATGGAATGGAGTGGAACGGAGTGGAGTAGAATGGAGTGGGTTGCAGAGGAGTGGAATGGAGTGGAATGGAAGGGAACGGAAAGGAATGTAGTGGAAAGGAATGGAATGGAGTGGATTGAAATTGAATGGAAAGGATTGGAGTGCAGTGGACTGGAGGGGAGTGGAATAAAATGGAGTATAGTGCAGTGGAATGGAGTGGACTGGAGTGGAGATGAGTGGAGTGGACTGGAATGGAATGGAGTGGAGTGGAATGGTGTGGAGTGGGGTGGAAAGGAATGGAACAGAATGGAATGGAGAGGAATGGAGTGGCATGTAGTGGAGTGGAGTGAAGTGGAAAGGAATGGCATGGAATGGAGTAGAGTGGAATGGAGGGGTATGGAATGGAATGGAATGGAATTGAGTGGAATGGAGTGGAATGGAGTGGAGTGGAGAGGAATGGAATGGAGTGGAAAGGTCTGAAAGGAGTGGAATGGAGTGGAGTGGAATGCAATGGAGTAGATTGGAATGAAGTGGAAAGGAATAGAATGGAGAGAAGTAGAGTAGAATGGAGTGGATTGGAATGGAGGGGAGCAGAGTGGAGTTAACAGCGGTGGATTGGAATACAGTGGATGGGGTAGAGTGGAAGGGAGTGGAATTATATGGAATGGAATGGATTGGAGTGGAGTGGAAGGGAGTGGAGTGGAGTTGAAAGTAGAGGAATCGAAAGAAGTGGAAAGGAGTGGAGTAGAGTGGATTAGAGTGGATTGGAATGGAATGGAGTGGAGTGGAATGGTGTGGAAACGAATGGAAGGGAGGGGAGTGGAATGGAACGAAATGGAATGGAATGTAGTGGAATGGAGAGGAGTGGAGTGGACTGGAGTGGAATGTAATCGAATGGAGTGTACTGGAGTGGAATGTATTTGAGAGGCGGGTAATGGAGAGGAATTGAGTGGAGTGGAGTGGAGTGAAATACATCGGAATGGCACGGAATTGAATGGAATGGAGGGGAGTGGAATGCAGTGGAGTGGAGTCGATTGGAGTGGTGAGGAATAGAACGGAGTGGCATGGAATGGAGCACAGTGGAATGCAATGGAGTGGAGTGGATTGGAAAGGGGTGGAGTGGAGTGACGATGGGTGAAGTGGAATGTAATGGAGTGGAGTGCAGAGGAGTCTCATGGAATGGAATGGAATGGAACGCAATGGAAGCTGAGATTGTACCACTGCGCTCCAGGATGGGTGACACAGTGTGATACTCTCAAAAGAAAGGAATGGAATGGAATGCAGTGGAATGGAATGGAACGCAATGGGGTGCATTGGAGTGGAGTGGAGTGAAGTGAAGTGGATTGGAGTGGAATGGAGAGGAATGGAACGGAATGGAATGGAATGAAGTAGACTGGAGTGGGGTGGAGTTGAGTGCAATGGAATGGAGCGAAATGGAATCAGATGCAGAGAAATGGAGTAGAGAGGAGTGCAGTAGAGTGGAAAGGAGTGCAATGGAGTGGAATGGAATCGGAAGTAACGGAAAGTAGTGGAGTGGATGGAACGGAAAGGAAAGGAGTGGAGCGGAGTGGAATGGAACGGAGCGGGAGGTGGGTTGGGGCCACTGCACTCCAGGCTGGCTGGCTGACTGAGGTATTCTCGCAATAAAGGAATGGAATGGAATGCCGTAGAATGGAATGGAACGGAGTGGAGTGGAGTGGAATGGAGTGAGTTGGAGCAGAGTGGAATGAAGAATGCAATGGGATGGAAGGGAATTGAATGAAATGCAGTGGAGTGCAGTGGAGTGCATTGCAGTGGAATGGAGCAGAATGGAATGGAAAGGAGTGGAATGGACAGGAGTGGAGTGCACTGGAGAGGAGAGGATAGGAATGCAGTGGAATGGAATTGGATGTAATGGAACGTAGAGGAGTGGAGTGGAATGGAGTGGGCCAGAGTGGAATGGAATGGAATGCAATGGAAAGGAATGGAGTGGAATAGAATGGAATGGAATGGAATGGAATGGAGTGGGATGACTTGTAGTGGGGTGGAGTGAAATGGAGTATAAAGGAATGGAGTGGAGTGGAGTGGAATGTGATAGAATGGAGAGGAGGGGAATGGAGCAGAATGGAATGGAGTGCAGCGGAATGGAGTGGAGTGGAATGGAATCAAATGGAGTGGAATGGAACAGAGTGGAATGGAATGGAGTGCAATAGACTAGAATTGAGTGTAGTGTAGTGGAATTTAGTGGAATGGACTGGAATGGAGTGGAATGGAATGGAATTGAGGGGAATGGAATGGAATGGAAAGGAATGGAAAGCAATGGAAAGGAATAGAATTGAATGCCACGGAATTAAAAGAATGCAATGGAATGCAATGGAATAGAATGCAATGGAATGTATAGTTGACATGTAATATGAGCTGAGATTGTGACACTGCACTCCAGCCAGGGTGACATGGTGATATCCTGTCGTAAGAAGTGAATGGAATGCAATGGAGTGAAATGGAATGGAATGAAATGGAATGGAGCGGAGTGGAAGGGAATGGAGTGGAATGAAATAGAATGCAGTGGACTGTAATGGCATGGAGTGGAAAGAAGTAGAGTGGAATGGAGTGGAATGGAATGGACTGGCATAGAATGGAGTGGAATTGAATGCAATGGAGTGGATTGGAAAGGAATGCAAAGGAGTAGAGTGGAGTAGAGTGGTGTGGAGTGGAGTGGAATGGAGCTGAATGTACTTCAATGGAGTACAATGGAATGGAACGGAGTGGAATGGAATGGAATGATATGAGGTGGATTGGAGTGGAATGCAGTGGAGTGCAATGGAATGGAATAGAATGGAATGGAGTAGAGTGTAATGGAATGCAGTGGCGATAAGTGGAGTGGAATGGAATGCATTGGAGTAGAGTGGAGTGGAATGGAATGGAATGGAGTGGAGTGGAGGGGAGTGGAGTGGAATGGAATTGAGTGAAGTGGAGTGCAGTTGAATGGAATATCGTGGTGTGGAGTGGAGTGGAAGTGAATGGAGTGAATAGGAGTGGAATGGAGTGGAAGGTAACGGAGTGGAATGGAGTCGAATGGAGTGGAATGGAGTAGAGTGGATTAGAGTGGAATGGTGTCGAACGGACTGGAATGGAATGGAATGGAGTGGAATGGAATTGAATCAAATGGAATGGAGTGGAGTGGAATGGAGTGGAGTGGAGTGGAGTGGAATGAAATGAAATGGAAGGGAGTGGAGAGAAACGCAGTTGATTGGAGTGGAGTGGAGTGGAAAGGAATGGAAAGGAGTGGGATGGAGACGTATGGATTGGAGTGGAATGGAGTGGAATGGAATGAAGTGGAAAGGAGTGGAACGGAGTGAAATTGAATTTAGTGGACTGGAGTGGAATGGAGTTAAATGGAATGGAATGGAATGGAGTGGAATGGAATGGAATGGAGTGGAGTGGAATGGAATGGAATGGCATGGAATGGAATAGAATGGGATGGAGTGGAGTGGAGAGGAGTGGAATGGATTGGAGTGAAGTGGAGTGGAATGGAATTGAGTGGAGCGGAGAGGAAAGGAATGGAATGGAGTGGAGTGGAATGGCATGGAATGGAGTGGAATGGAATGGATAGTAGTGGAGTGGAGTGGAGTGGATTGGAGTGTAGTGGAAGGGAATGGAGTGCAGTGTAATGGACTGGAATGGAGCAGAGCAGAATGGAGTGGACTGGACTGGAGTGGAATGGAATGGGATGGCATGGAATGGGAGCTGAGATTTTACCAATGTGCTCTAGGCAGGGTGACTGGGTGTCATACTCTCAAAAGAAAGGAATGGAATGGAACGCAGTGGAATGGAATGGAACAGAGTGGACATTAGTGGAGTGGAATGTGGAGGAATGGAATGAAATGGAACGTAATGGCATGAAATGGAGTGGTGTGGGGTGGAATGGATTATAGTGGAATGGGGTGGAAAGGAATGGGATGGAGTGGAATGAAGTGGAGTGCAGTGGAGTGGAACGGAGTTGAATGGCATAGAATTGAGTGGACAGTAGTGGAATGTTTTGGAATGCAATGGAATCCATTGTAATAGAATGGAATACAACGGAAAGTTGACATGGAGTGTGAGCTGAGATTGTGCCACTGCACTCCAGACTGGGTGACACGTTATATCCTGTGGATAGAAAGGAATGGAATGCAATAGAGTGAAATGGAATGGAGTGGAATGGAATTGAATGGAATGGAGTGGAGTGGAGTGGAGTCGAATGGAGACGAATGGAATGGGACGGAGTGGAATGGAACGGAGTGGAGTGGAGTATCGTGGAGTGAAATAGAATGGAATGCACTGGGTTGGAATGGAATGCAATGGACTGCTGAAAGGAAATGTGAGCTGTTATTGTTCCACTGCACTCCAGCCTTTGTGACGGAATGAAATCCTGTGGAAAAAAAGGAATGGAATGGAATGGAATGGAATGGAATGGAATGGAATGGAATGGAATGGAGTGGAGTGGATTGGTGTGGAGAGGAGTGTAGTGGAGTGGAGTGAAATGGAGTGGAGTGTCGTGGAGGAGAGTGGAATGGAGTGGAATGGAATGGAGAGGAAAGGAACGGAGTGGAGTGGAATGGAACGGAGTGGAGTGGAATGGAATCCAATGGAATGAAATGGAATTGAATCGAATGGAATGAAGAAATATGTGCAGTGATTTGTCCACTGCGCTGGAGCCTGTGTGAGAGAGGGAGATCCTGTCGATAAAACAGTGTGGAATGGAAGGGATTGGAATGGAATGGAATGGAACGTATTGGAGTGGAGTGGAGTGGAATTGAGTGGAGTGGAGTGCACTGGAATGGAATGGAATGCAATGGAATGTAATGGAATGATGAAATGATATGTGAGCTGAGATTGTGCCACTGCACTCCACGCTGGGTGACAGAGTGAGATACTCTTGAAAGAAAGAAATGGAATGGAAAGAATTTTTAATTGGGTGGATTCGAGTGGACTGAAGTAGAGTGCAGTGGAATAGAGAGGAATGGAATGGAATGGAATCTGATGTAAAGGAATGGAATGATGTGGAGTGGAGTGGTGAGGAGTGTAGTGCTGTGGAATGGAGCAGAAAGTAACGGGATGGTGTGGAGTGGAGTGCAGTGCAGTGGAGTGGAGAGGAGTGCAATGGCGTGGAATGGAATCGGATGTAAAGGAACGTACTGGAGTGGAGCGGAGTGGAAAGGAGTGGAATGGAATGGAATTGAATGTAATGGAAAGCAAAGGAATGGAATGGGATGCAATGGAATTTAATGCAATAGAATGCAGTTCAATAGAGAGTTGACATGTAATGTGAGCTGAGATTGTGCCTAAGCTCTCCAGGCTGTTTGACACAGTGATATCGTGTCGAAAGAATGGAATGGAATGCAGTGGTGTGAAATGGAATGGAATGTAGTGGACAGGAGTAGAATGGAGTGGAGTGAAGAGGAACAGAGTGGAATGGAATGGGATGCAGTGGAATGGAATGCAGTGGAGTGGAGTGAAATAGAAAGAAATGGAATGGGATGGAATGGAATGCAATGGAATGGAGAAGAGAAATGTGAGCTGAGATTGTGTGACTACACTCCAGCCTTAGTGACCGAGAGAGATTCTGTGGAAGGAAAGAACTGATTTCAAAGGAGTGGAATGGAAGGGAATGTAGTACAGTGGAGTAGAGTGGAATGGAGTGAAACAGAATAGAATGGAGTGGAAGGCAATGGAATGGAATGGAATGGAGTGGAGTGGAATAGGGAGGAGTGCACTGCAATGGAGTGGAGTGGAGTGGAAGGGAGTGGAATGCAATGGAATGTAGTGGAGTGCAGTGGAGTGGAATGGAATGGAGTGGACAGGAGTGGAAGGAGTAGAGTGGACTGGAATGGAATAGAATGGAACAGAATGCAGTGGAGTGGAGGGGAGTGGAGGTGAGTGGAGTGGCGTGGAGTGGAATGGAATGGAATGGAGTGAAATGGAATCCAATGGATTGGAATGGAGTGGAGTGGAGTGGAGTGGAATGGAGAGGAGTCGAATGGAATGGAAGGGAATGCAACGGAACGCAGTGGTGTGGATTGGAATGCAGTGAAATGGAGTACTATGGAATCTAAAGGAGTGGAGTGGAGTCTAGTGGAGTGGAATGGAATGGAACAAAATGGAATGGAATGGCACGGAATGGAGTGGAGTGGAGTGGAGTGGGAAGGAAGGGAGATGAGTGGAATGGAGAGGAATGGAATGCAGTGGAGTGGATTGGATTGGAATGAACTGGAATGGAGAGGAATGGAATGAAGTGGAACGGAATGGACTGCAATGGAATTGAATGGAGTGAAGTGGAAAGTAGTGGAGTGGAGTGGAATGGAGTGGAAATGAATGGAATGGAGTGGAATGGAAGGGAATGGAGACAAGTGGATAGGAATTGACTGAAGCAGATTGGAGTGGAGTGGAGTGGAGTGGCATGGAATGGAATGAAGTGGATGGGAATGCAATGGAGTGGAATGAAATGGAATGAAATGGAATGGAGTGGAATGGAGAGGAATGGAGTGGAAGTGGAGTGGAATGGAGGGGAGTAAGAGGAAGAGAATGGAATGGAATCGAAAGGAGGGAAGTGCAATTGTGTGGAGTGGAGTGGAGATGAAAGGAGTGGAGTGATGTGGAGTCGAGAGGAAAGGAATGGAATGGAATGGAATGGAGTTAAGTGGAGTGGAATGGAGTGGAAGGTAATGGAGTGGAATGAAAAGGAGTGGATTGGAATGGAGTGGAATGGAATGGAGTGGAACGGAGTGGAGTAGAATGGAGTGGGTTGCAGAGGAGTGGAATGGAGTGGAATGGAAGGGAACGGAAAGGAATGTAGTGGAAAGGAATGGAATGGAGTGGATTGAAATTGAATGGAAAGGATTGGAGTGCAGTGGACTGGAGGGGAGTGGAATAAAATGGAGTATAGTGCAGTGGAATGGAGTGGACTGGAGTGGAGATGAGTGGAGTGGACTGGAATGGAATGGAGTGGAGTGGAATGGTGTGGAGTGGGGTGGAAAGGAATGGAACAGAATGGAATGGAGAGGAATGGAGTGGCATGTAGTGGAGTGGAGTGAAGTGGAAAGGAATGGCATGGAATGGAGTAGAGTGGAATGGAGGGGTATGGAATGGAATGGAATGGAATTGAGTGGAATGGAGTGGAATGGAGTGGAGTGGAGAGGAATGGAATGGAGTGGAAAGGTCTGAAAGGAGTGGAATGGAGTGGAGTGGAATGCAATGGAGTAGATTGGAATGAAGTGGAAAGGAATAGAATGGAGAGAAGTAGAGTAGAATGGAGTGGATTGGAATGGAGGGGAGCAGAGTGGAGTTAACAGCGGTGGATTGGAATACAGTGGATGGGGTAGAGTGGAAGGGAGTGGAATTATATGGAATGGAATGGATTGGATTGGAGTGGAAGGGAGTGGAGTGGAGTTGAAAGTAGAGGAATCGAAAGAAGTGGAAAGGAGTGGAGTAGAGTGGATTAGAGTGGATTGGAATGGAATGGAGTGGAGTGGAATGGTGTGGAAACGAATGGAAGGGAGGGGAGTGGAATGGAACGAAATGGAATGGAATGTAGTGGAATGGAGAGGAGTGGAGTGGACTGGAGTGGAATGTAATCGAATGGAGTGTACTGGAGTGGAATGTATTTGAGAGGCGGGTAATGGAGAGGAATTGAGTGGAGTGGAGTGGAGTGAAATACATCGGAATGGCACGGAATTGAATGGAATGGAGGGGAGTGGAATGCAGTGGAGTGGAGTCGATTGGAGTGGTGAGGAATAGAACGGAGTGGCATGGAATGGAGCACAGTGGAATGCAATGGAGTGGAGTGGATTGGAAAGGGGTGGAGTGGAGTGACGATGGGTGAAGTGGAATGTAATGGAGTGGAGTGCAGAGGAGTCTCATGGAATGGAATGGAATGGAACGCAATGGAAGCTGAGATTGTACCACTGCGCTCCAGGATGGGTGACACAGTGTGATACTCTCAAAAGAAAGGAATGGAATGGAATGCAGTGGAATGGAATGGAACGCAATGGGGTGCATTGGAGTGGAGTGGAGTGAAGTGAAGTGGATTGGAGTGGAATGGAGAGGAATGGAACGGAATGGAATGGAATGAAGTAGACTGGAGTGGGGTGGAGTTGAGTGCAATGGAATGGAGCGAAATGGAATCAGATGCAGAGAAATGGAGTAGAGAGGAGTGCAGTAGAGTGGAAAGGAGTGCAATGGAGTGGAATGGAATCGGAAGTAACGGAAAGTAGTGGAGTGGATGGAACGGAAAGGAAAGGAGTGGAGCGGAGTGGAATGGAACGGAGCGGGAGGTGGGTTGGGGCCACTGCACTCCAGGCTGGCTGGCTGACTGAGGTATTCTCGCAATAAAGGAATGGAATGGAATGCCGTAGAATGGAATGGAACGGAGTGGAGTGGAGTGGAATGGAGTGAGTTGGAGCAGAGTGGAATGAAGAATGCAATGGGATGGAAGGGAATTGAATGAAATGCAGTGGAGTGCAGTGGAGTGCATTGCAGTGGAATGGAGCAGAATGGAATGGAAAGGAGTGGAATGGACAGGAGTGGAGTGCACTGGAGAGGAGAGGATAGGAATGCAGTGGAATGGAATTGGATGTAATGGAACGTAGAGGAGTGGAGTGGAATGGAGTGGGCCAGAGTGGAATGGAATGGAATGCAATGGAAAGGAATGGAGTGGAATAGAATGGAATGGAATGGAATGGAATGGAGTGGGATGACTTGTAGTGGGGTGGAGTGAAATGGAGTATAAAGGAATGGAGTGGAGTGGAGTGGAATGTGATAGAATGGAGAGGAGGGGAATGGAGCAGAATGGAATGGAGTGCAGCGGAATGGAGTGGAGTGGAATGGAATCAAATGGAGTGGAATGGAACAGAGTGGAATGGAATGGAGTGCAATAGACTAGAATTGAGTGTAGTGTAGTGGAATTTAGTGGAATGGACTGGAATGGAGTGGAATGGAATGGAATTGAGGGGAATGGAATGGAATGGAAAGGAATGGAAAGCAATGGAAAGGAATAGAATTGAATGCCACGGAATTAAAAGAATGCAATGGAATGCAATGGAATAGAATGCAATGGAATGTATAGTTGACATGTAATATGAGCTGAGATTGTGACACTGCACTCCAGCCAGGGTGACATGGTGATATCCTGTCGTAAGAAGTGAATGGAATGCAATGGAGTGAAATGGAATGGAATGAAATGGAATGGAGCGGAGTGGAAGGGAATGGAGTGGAATGATATAGAATGCAGTGGACTGTAATGGCATGGAGTGGAAAGAAGTAGAGTGGAATGGAGTGGAATGGAATGGACTGGCATAGAATGGAGTGGAATTGAATGCAATGGAGTGGATTGGAAAGGAATGCAAAGGAGTAGAGTGGAGTAGAGTGGTGTGGAGTGGAGTGGAATGGAGCTGAATGTACTTCAATGGAGTACAATGGAATGGAACGGAGTGGAATGGAATGGAATGATATGAGGTGGATTGGAGTGGAATGCAGTGGAGTGCAATGGAATGGAGTAGAGTGTAATGGAATGCAGTGGCGATAAGTGGAGTGGAATGGAATGCATTGGAGTAGAGTGGAGTGGAATGGAATGGAATGGAGTGGAGTGGAGGGGAGTGGAGTGGAATGGAATTGAGTGAAGTGGAGTGCAGTTGAATGGAATATCGTGGTGTGGAGTGGAGTGGAAGTGAATGGAGTGAATAGGAGTGGAATGGAGTGGAAGGTAACGGAGTGGAATGGAGTCGAATGGAGTGGAATGGAGTAGAGTGGATTAGAGTGGAATGGTGTCGAACGGACTGGAATGGAATGGAATGGAGTGGAATGGAATTGAATCAAATGGAATGGAGTGGAGTGGAATGGAGTGGAGTGGAGTGGAGTGGAATGAAATGAAATGGAAGGGAGTGGAGAGAAACGCAGTTGATTGGAGTGGAGTGGAGTGGAAAGGAATGGAAAGGAGTGGGATGGAGACGTATGGATTGGAGTGGAATGGAGTGGAATGGAATGAAGTGGAAAGGAGTGGAACGGAGTGAAATTGAATTTAGTGGACTGGAGTGGAATGGAGTTAAATGGAATGGAATGGAATGGAGTGGAATGGAATGGAATGGAGTGGAGTGGAATGGAATGGAATGGCATGGAATGGAATAGAATGGGATGGAGTGGAGTGGAGAGGAGTGGAATGGATTGGAGTGAAGTGGAGTGGAATGGAATTGAGTGGAGCGGAGAGGAAAGGAATGGAATGGAGTGGAGTGGAATGGCATGGAATGGAGTGGAATGGAATGGATAGTAGTGGAGTGGAGTGGAGTGGATTGGAGTGTAGTGGAAGGGAATGGAGTGCAGTGTAATGGACTGGAATGGAGCAGAGCAGAATGGAGTGGACTGGACTGGAGTGGAATGGAATGGGATGGCATGGAATGGGAGCTGAGATTTTACCAATGTGCTCTAGGCAGGGTGACTGGGTGTCATACTCTCAAAAGAAAGGAATGGAATGGAACGCAGTGGAATGGAATGGAACAGAGTGGACATTAGTGGAGTGGAATGTGGAGGAATGGAATGAAATGGAACGTAATGGCATGAAATGGAGTGGTGTGGGGTGGAATGGATTATAGTGGAATGGGGTGGAAAGGAATGGGATGGAGTGGAATGAAGTGGAGTGCAGTGGAGTGGAACGGAGTTGAATGGCATAGAATTGAGTGGACAGTAGTGGAATGTTTTGGAATGCAATGGAATCCATTGTAATAGAATGGAATACAACGGAAAGTTGACATGGAGTGTGAGCTGAGATTGTGCCACTGCACTCCAGACTGGGTGACACGTTATATCCTGTGGATAGAAAGGAATGGAATGCAATAGAGTGAAATGGAATGGAGTGGAATGGAATTGAATGGAATGGAGTGGAGTGGAGTGGAGTCGAATGGAGACGAATGGAATGGGACGGAGTGGAATGGAACGGAGTGGAGTGGAGTATCGTGGAGTGAAATAGAATGGAATGCACTGGGTTGGAATGGAATGCAATGGACTGCTGAAAGGAAATGTGAGCTGTTATTGTTCCACTGCACTCCAGCCTTTGTGACGGAATGAAATCCTGTGGAAAAAAAGGAATGGAATGGAATGGAATGGAATGGAATGGAATGGAATGGAATGGAATGGAGTGGAGTGGAGTGGTGTGGAGAGGAGTGTAGTGGAGTGGAGTGAAATGGAGTGGAGTGTCGTGGAGGAGAGTGGAATGGAGTGGAATGGAATGGAGAGGAAAGGAACGGAGTGGAGTGGAATGGAACGGAGTGGAGTGGAATGGAATCCAATGGAATGAAATGGAATTGAATCGAATGGAATGAAGAAATATGTGCAGTGATTTGGCCACTGCGCTGGAGCCTGTGTGAGAGAGGGAGATCCTGTCGATAAAACAGTGTGGAATGGAAGGGATTGGAATGGAATGGAATGGAACGTATTGGAGTGGAGTGGAGTGGAATTGAGTGGAGTGGAGTGCACTGGAATGGAATGGAATGCAATGGAATGTAATGGAATGATGAAATGATATGTGAGCTGAGATTGTGCCACTGCACTCCACGCTGGGTGACAGAGTGAGATACTCTTGAAAGAAAGAAATGGAATGGAAAGAATTTTTAATTGGGTGGATTCGAGTGGACTGAAGTAGAGTGCAGTGGAATAGAGAGGAATGGAATGGAATGGAATCGGATGTAAAGGAATGGAATGATGTGGAGTGGAGTGGTGAGGAGTGTAGTGCTGTGGAATGGAGCAGAAAGTAACGGGATGGTGTGGAGTGGAGTGCAGTGCAGTGGAGTGGAGAGGAGTGCAATGGCGTGGAATGGAATCGGATGTAAAGGAACGTACTGGAGTGGAGCGGAGTGGAAAGGAGTGGAATGGAATGGAATTGAATGTAATGGAAAGCAAAGGAATGGAATGGGATGCAATGGAATTTAATGCAATAGAATGCAGTTCAATAGAGAGTTGACATGTAATGTGAGCTGAGATTGTGCCTAAGCTCTCCAGGCTGTTTGACACAGTGATATCGTGTCGAAAGAATGGAATGGAATGCAGTGGTGTGAAATGGAATGGAATGTAGTGGACGGGAGTAGAATGGAGTGGAGTGAAGAGGAACAGAGTGGAATGGAATGGGATGCAGTGGAATGGAATGCAGTGGAGTGGAGTGAAATAGAAAGAAATGGAATGGGATGGAATGGAATGCAATGGAATGGAGAAGAGAAATGTGAGCTGAGATTGTGTGACTACACTCCAGCCTTAGTGACCGAGAGAGATTCTGTGGAAGGAAAGAACTGATTTCAAAGGAGTGGAATGGAAGGGAATGTAGTACAGTGGAGTAGAGTGGAATGGAGTGAAACAGAATAGAATGGAGTGGAAGGCAATGGAATGGAATGGAATGGAGTGGAGTGGAATAGAGAGGAGTGCACTGCAATGGAGTGGAGTGGAGTGGAAGGGAGTGGAATGCAATGGAATGTAGTGGAGTGCAGTGGAGTGGAATGGAATGGAGTGGACAGGAGTGGAAGGAGTAGAGTGGACTGGAATGGAATAGAATGGAACAGAATGCAGTGGAGTGGAGGGGAGTGGAGGTGAGTGGAGTGGCGTGGAGTGGAATGGAATGGAATGGAGTGAAATGGAATCCAATGGATTGGAATGGAGTGGAGTGGAGTGGAGTGGAATGGAGAGGAGTCGAATGGAATGGAAGGGAATGCAACGGAACGCAGTGGTGTGGATTGGAATGCAGTGAAATGGAGTACTATGGAATCTAAAGGAGTGGAGTGGAGTCTAGTGGAGTGGAATGGAATGGAACAAAATGGAATGGAATGGCACGGAATGGAGTGGAGTAGAGTGGAGTGGGAAGGAAGGGAGATGAGTGGAATGGAGAGGAATGGAATGCAGTGGAGTGGATTGGATTGGAATGAACTGGAATGGAGAGGAATGGAATGAAGTGGAACGGAATGCACTGCAATGGAATTGAATGGAGTGAAGTGGAAAGTAGTGGAGTGGAGTGGAATGGAGTGGAAATGAATGGAATGGAGTGGAATGGAAGGGAATGGAGACAAGTGGATAGGAATTGACTGAAGCAGATTGGAGTGGAGTGGAGTGGAGTGGCATGGAATGGAATGAAGTGGATGGGAATGCAATGGAGTGGAATGAAATGGAATAAAATGGAATGGAGTGGAATGGAGAGGAATGGAGTGGAAGTGGAGTGGAATGGAGGGGAGTAAGAGGAAGAGAATGGAATGGAATCGAAAGGAGGGAAGTGCAATTGTGTGGAGTGGAGTGGAGATGAAAGGAGTGGAGTGATGTGGAGTCGAGAGGAAAGGAATGGAATGGAATGGAATGGAGTTAAGTGGAGTGGAATGGAGTGGAAGGTAATGGAGTGGAATGAAAAGGAGTGGATTGGAATGGAGTGGAATGGAATGGAGTGGAACGGAGTGGAGTAGAATGGAGTGGGTTGCAGAGGAGTGGAATGGAGTGGAATGGAAGGGAACGGAAAGGAATGTAGTGGAAAGGAATGGAATGGAGTGGATTGAAATTGAATGGAAAGGATTGGAGTGCAGTGGACTGGAGGGGAGTGGAATAAAATGGAGTATAGTGCAGTGGAATGGAGTGGACTGGAGTGGAGATGAGTGGAGTGGACTGGAATGGAATGGAGTGGAGTGGAATGGTGTGGAGTGGGGTGGAAAGGAATGGAACAGAATGGAATGGAGAGGAATGGAGTGGCATGTAGTGGAGTGGAGTGAAGTGGAAAGGAATGGCATGGAATGGAGTAGAGTGGAATGGAGGGGTATGGAATGGAATGGAATGGAATTGAGTGGAATGGAGTGGAATGGAGTGGAGTGGAGAGGAATGGAATGGAGTGGAAAGGTCTGAAAGGAGTGGAATGGAGTGGAGTGGAATGCAATGGAGTAGATTGGAATGAAGTGGAAAGGAATAGAATGGAGAGAAGTAGAGTAGAATGGAGTGGATTGGAATGGAGGGGAGCAGAGTGGAGTTAACAGCGGTGGATTGGAATACAGTGGATGGGGTAGAGTGGAAGGGAGTGGAATTATATGGAATGGAATGGATTGGAGTGGAGTGGAAGGGAGTGGAGTGGAGTTGAAAGTAGAGGAATCGAAAGAAGTGGAAAGGAGTGGAGTAGAGTGGATTAGAGTGGATTGGAATGGAATGGAGTGGAGTGGAATGGTGTGGAAACGAATGGAAGGGAGGGGAGTGGAATGGAACGAAATGGAATGGAATGTAGTGGAATGGAGAGGAGTGGAGTGGACTGGAGTGGAATGTAATCGAATGGAGTGTACTGGAGTGGAATGTATTTGAGAGGCGGGTAATGGAGAGGAATTGAGTGGAGTGGAGTGGAGTGAAATACATCGGAATGGCACGGAATTGAATGGAATGGAGGGGAGTGGAATGCAGTGGAGTGGAGTCGATTGGAGTGGTGAGGAATAGAACGGAGTGGCATGGAATGGAGCACAGTGGAATGCAATGGAGTGGAGTGGATTGGAAAGGGGTGGAGTGGAGTGACGATGGGTGAAGTGGAATGTAATGGAGTGGAGTGCAGAGGAGTCTCATGGAATGGAATGGAATGGAACGCAATGGAAGCTGAGATTGTACCACTGCGCTCCAGGATGGGTGACACAGTGTGATACTCTCAAAAGAAAGGAATGGAATGGAATGCAGTGGAATGGAATGGAACGCAATGGGGTGCATTGGAGTGGAGTGGAGTGAAGTGAAGTGGATTGGAGTGGAATGGAGAGGAATGGAACGGAATGGAATGGAATGAAGTAGACTGGAGTGGGGTGGAGTTGAGTGCAATGGAATGGAGCGAAATGGAATCAGATGCAGAGAAATGGAGTAGAGAGGAGTGCAGTAGAGTGGAAAGGAGTGCAATGGAGTGGAATGGAATCGGAAGTAACGGAAAGTAGTGGAGTGGATGGAACGGAAAGGAAAGGAGTGGAGCGGAGTGGAATGGAACGGAGCGGGAGGTGGGTTGGGGCCACTGCACTCCAGGCTGGCTGGCTGACTGAGGTATTCTCGCAATAAAGGAATGGAATGGAATGCCGTAGAATGGAATGGAACGGAGTGGAGTGGAGTGGAATGGAGTGAGTTGGAGCAGAGTGGAATGAAGAATGCAATGGGATGGAAGGGAATTGAATGAAATGCAGTGGAGTGCAGTGGAGTGCCTTGCAGTGGAATGGAGCAGAATGGAATGGAAAGGAGTGGAATGGACAGGAGTGGAGTGCACTGGAGAGGAGAGGATAGGAATGCAGTGGAATGGAATTGGATGTAATGGAACGTAGAGGAGTGGAGTGGAATGGAGTGGGCCAGAGTGGAATGGAATGGAATGCAATGGAAAGGAATGGAGTGGAATAGAATGGAATGGAATGGAATGGAATGGAGTGGGATGACTTGTAGTGGGGTGGAGTGAAATGGAGTATAATGGAATGGAGTGGAGTGGAGTGGAATGTGATAGAATGGAGAGGAGGGGAATGGAGCAGAATGGAATGGAGTGCAGCGGAATGGAGTGGAGTGGAATGGAATCAAATGGAGTGGAATGGAACAGAGTGGAATGGAATGGAGTGCAATAGACTAGAATTGAGTGTAGTGTAGTGGAATTTAGTGGAATGGACTGGAATGGAGTGGAATGGAATGGAATTGAGGGGAATGGAATGGAATGGAAAGGAATGGAAAGCAATGGAAAGGAATAGAATTGAATGCCACGGAATTAAAAGAATGCAATGGAATGCAATGGAATAGAATGCAATGGAATGTATAGTTGACATGTAATATGAGCTGAGATTGTGACGCTGCACTCCAGCCAGGGTGACATGGTGATATCCTGTCGTAAGAAGTGAATGGAATGCAATGGAGTGAAATGGAATGGAATGAAATGGAATGGAGCGGAGTGGAAGGGAATGGAGTGGAATGAAATAGAATGCAGTGGACTGTAATGGCATGGAGTGGAAAGAAGTAGAGTGGAATGGAGTGGAATGGAATGGACTGGCATAGAATGGAGTGGAATTGAATGCAATGGAGTGGATTGGAAAGGAATGCAAAGGAGTAGAGTGGAGTAGAGTGGTGTGGAGTGGAGTGGAATGGAGCTGAATGTACTTCAATGGAGTACAATGGAATGGAACGGAGTGGAATGGAATGGAATGATATGAGGTGGATTGGAGTGGAATGCAGTGGAGTGCAATGGAATGGAATAGAATGGAATGGAGTAGAGTGTAATGGAATGCAGTGGCGATAAGTGGAGTGGAATGGAATGCATTGGAGTAGAGTGGAGTGGAATGGAATGGAATGGAGTGGAGTGGAGGGGAGTGGAGTGGAATGGAATTGAGTGAAGTGGAGTGCAGTTGAATGGAATATCGTGGTGTGGAGTGGAGTGGAAGTGAATGGAGTGAATAGGAGTGGAATGGAGTGGAAGGTAACGGAGTGGAATGGAGTCGAATGGAGTGGAATGGAGTAGAGTGGATTAGAGTGGAATGGTGTCGAACGGACTGGAATGGAATGGAATGGAGTGGAATGGAATTGAATCAAATGGAATGGAGTGGAGTGGAATGGAGTGGAGTGGAGTGGAGTGGAATGAAATGAAATGGAAGGGAGTGGAGAGAAACGCAGTTGATTGGAGTGGAGTGGAGTGGAAAGGAATGGAAAGGAGTGGGATGGAGACGTATGGATTGGAGTGGAATGGAATGAAGTGGAAAGGAGTGGAACGGAGTGAAATTGAATTTAGTGGACTGGAGTGGAATGGAGTTAAATGGAATGGAATGGAATGGAGTGGAATGGAATGGAATGGAGTGGAGTGGAATGGAATGGAATGGCATGGAATGGAATAGAATGGGATGGAGTGGAGTGGAGAGGAGTGGAATGGATTGGAGTGAAGTGGAGTGGAATGGAATTGAGTGGAGCGGAGAGGAAAGGAATGGAATGGAGTGGAGTGGAATGGCATGGAATGGAGTGGAATGGAATGGATAGTAGTGGAGTGGAGTGGAGTGGATTGGAGTGTAGTGGAAGGGAATGGAGTGCAGTGTAATGGACTGGAATGGAGCAGAGCAGAATGGAGTGGACTGGACTGGAGTGGAATGGAATGGGATGGCATGGAATGGGAGCTGAGATTTTACCAATGTGCTCTAGGCAGGGTGACTGGGTGTCATACTCTCAAAAGAAAGGAATGGAATGGAACGCAGTGGAATGGAATGGAACAGAGTGGACATTAGTGGAGTGGAATGTGGAGGAATGGAATGAAATGGAACGTAATGGCATGAAATGGAGTGGTGTGGGGTGGAATGGATTATAGTGGAATGGGGTGGAAAGGAATGGGATGGAGTGGAATGAAGTGGAGTGCAGTGGAGTGGAACGGAGTTGAATGGCATAGAATTGAGTGGACAGTAGTGGAATGTTTTGGAATGCAATGGAATCCATTGTAATAGAATGGAATACAACGGAAAGTTGACATGGAGTGTGAGCTGAGATTGTGCCACTGCACTCCAGACTGGGTGACACGTTATATCCTGTGGATAGAAAGGAATGGAATGCAATAGAGTGAAATGGAATGGAGTGGAATGGAATTGAATGGAATGGAGTGGAGTGGAGTGGAGTCGAATGGAGACGAATGGAATGGGACGGAGTGGAATGGAACGGAGTGGAGTGGAGTATCGTGGAGTGAAATAGAATGGAATGCACTGGGTTGGAATGGAATGCAATGGACTGCTGAAAGGAAATGTGAGCTGTTATTGTTCCACTGCACTCCAGCCTTTGTGACGGAATGAAATCCTGTGGAAAAAAAGGAATGGAATGGAATGGAATGGAATGGAATGGAATGGAGTGGAGTGGAGTGGTGTGGAGAGGAGTGTAGTGGAGTGGAGTGAAATGGAGTGGAGTGTCGTGGAGGAGAGTGGAATGGAGTGGAATGGAATGGAGAGGAAAGGAACGGAGTGGAGTGGAATGGAACGGAGTGGAGTGGAATGGAATCCAATGGAATGAAATGGAATTGAATCGAATGGAATGAAGAAATATGTGCAGTGATTTGGCCACTGCGCTGGAGCCTGTGTGAGAGAGGGAGATCCTGTCGATAAAACAGTGTGGAATGGAAGGGATTGGAATGGAATGGAATGGAACGTATTGGAGTGGAGTGGAGTGGAATTGAGTGGAGTGGAGTGCACTGGAATGGAATGGAATGCAATGGAATGTAATGGAATGATGAAATGATATGTGAGCTGAGATTGTGCCACTGCACTCCACGCTGGGTGACAGAGTGAGATACTCTTGAAAGAAAGAAATGGAATGGAAAGAATTTTTAATTGGGTGGATTCGAGTGGACTGAAGTAGAGTGCAGTGGAATAGAGAGGAATGGAATGGAATGGAATCGGATGTAAAGGAATGGAATGATGTGGAGTGGAGTGGTGAGGAGTGTAGTGCTGTGGAATGGAGCAGAAAGTAACGGGATGGTGTGGAGTGGAGTGCAGTGCAGTGGAGTGGAGAGGAGTGCAATGGCGTGGAATGGAATCGGATGTAAAGGAACGTACTGGAGTGGAGCGGAGTGGAAAGGAGTGGAATGGAATGGAATTGAATGTAATGGAAAGCAAAGGAATGGAATGGGATGCAATGGAATTTAATGCAATAGAATGCAGTTCAATAGAGAGTTGACATGTAATGTGAGCTGAGATTGTGCCTAAGCTCTCCAGGCTGTTTGACACAGTGATATCGTGTCGAAAGAATGGAATGGAATGCAGTGGTGTGAAATGGAATGGAATGTAGTGGACGGGAGTAGAATGGAGTGGAGTGAAGAGGAACAGAGTGGAATGGAATGGGATGCAGTGGAATGGAATGCAGTGGAGTGGAGTGGAATAGAAAGAAATGGAATGGGATGGAATGGAATGCAATGGAATGGAGAAGAGAAATGTGAGCTGAGATTGTGTGACTACACTCCAGCCTTAGTGACCGAGAGAGATTCTGTGGAAGGAAAGAACTGATTTCAAAGGAGTGGAATGGAAGGGAATGTAGTACAGTGGAGTAGAGTGGAATGGAGTGAAACAGAATAGAATGGAGTGGAAGGCAATGGAATGGAATGGAATGGAGTGGAGTGGAATAGAGAGGAGTGCACTGCAATGGAGTGGAGTGGAGTGGAAGGGAGTGGAATGCAATGGAATGTAGTGGAGTGCAGTGGAGTGGAATGGAATTGAGTGGACAGGAGTGGAAGGAGTAGAGTGGACTGGAATGGAATAGAATGGAACAGAATGCAGTGGAGTGGAGGGGAATGGAGGTGAGTGGAGTGGCATGGAGTGGAATGGAATGGAATGGAGTGAAATGGAATCCAATGGATTGGAATGGAGTGGAGTGGAGTGGAGTGGAATGGAGAGGAGTCGAATGGATTGGAAGGGAATGCAACGGAACGCAGTGGTGTGGATTGGAATGCAGTGAAATGGAGTACTATGGAATCTAAAGGAGTGGAGTGGAGTCTAGTGGAGTGGAATGGAATGGAACAAAATGGAATGGAATGGCACGGAATGGAGTGGAGTAGAGTGGAGTGGGAAGGAAGGGAGATGAGTGGAATGTAGAGGAATGGAATGCAGTGGAGTGGATTGGATTGGAATGAACTGGAATGGAGAGGAATGGAATGAAGTGGAACGGAATGGACTGCAATGGAATTGAATGGAGTGAAGTGGAAAGTAGTGGAGTGGAGTGGAATGGAGTGGAAATGAATGGAATGGAGTGGAATGGAAGGGAATGGAGACAAGTGGATAGGAATTGACTGAAGCAGATTGGAGTGGAGTGGAGTGGAGTGGCATGGAATGGAATGAAGTGGATGGGAATGCAATGGAGTGGAATGAAATGGAATAAAATGGAATGGAGTGGAATGGAGAGGAATGGAGTGGAGTGGAGTGGAATGGAGGGGAGTAAGAGGAAGAGAATGGAATGGAATCGAAAGGAGGGAAGTGCAATTGTGTGGAGTGGAGTGGAGATGAAAGGAGTGGAGTGATGTGGAGTCGAGAGGAAAGGAATGGAATGGAATGGAATGGAGTTAAGTGGAGTGGAATGGAGTGGAAGGTAATGGAGTGGAATGAAAAGGAGTGGATTGGAATGGAGTGGAATGGAATGGAGTGGAACGGAGTGGAGTAGAATGGAGTGGGTTGCAGAGGAGTGGAATGGAGTGGAATGGAAGGGAACGGAAAGGAATGTAGTGGAAAGGAATGGAATGGAGTGGATTGAAATTGAATGGAAAGGATTGGAGTGCAGTGGACTGGAGGGGAGTGGAATAAAATGGAGTATAGTGCAGTGGAATGGAGTGGACTGGAGTGGAGATGAGTGGAGTGGACTGGAATGGAATGGAGTGGAGTGGAATGGTGTGGAGTGGGGTGGAAAGGAATGGAACAGAATGGAATGGAGAGGAATGGAGTGGCATGTAGTGGAGTGGAGTGAAGTGGAAAGGAATGGCATGGAATGGAGTAGAGTGGAATGGAGGGGTATGGAATGGAATGGAATGGAATTGAGTGGAATGGAGTGGAATGGAGTGGAGTGGAGAGGAATGGAATGGAGTGGAAAGGTCTGAAAGGAGTGGAATGGAGTGGAGTGGAATGCAATGGAGTAGATTGGAATGAAGTGGAAAGGAATAGAATGGAGAGAAGTAGAGTAGAATGGAGTGGATTGGAATGGAGGGGAGCAGAGTGGAGTTAACAGCGGTGGATTGGAATACAGTGGATGGGGTAGAGTGGAAGGGAGTGGAATTATATGGAATGGAATGGATTGGAGTGGAGTGGAAGGGAGTGGAGTGGAGTTGAAAGTAGAGGAATCGAAAGAAGTGGAAAGGAGTGGAGTAGAGTGGATTAGAGTGGATTGGAATGGAATGGAGTGGAGTGGAATGGTGTGGAAACGAATGGAAGGGAGGGGAGTGGAATGGAACGAAATGGAATGGAATGTAGTGGAATGGAGAGGAGTGGAGTGGACTGGAGTGGAATGTAATCGAATGGAGTGTACTGGAGTGGAATGTATTTGAGAGGCGGGTAATGGAGAGGAATTGAGTGGAGTGGAGTGGAGTGAAATACATCGGAATGGCACGGAATTGAATGGAATGGAGGGGAGTGGAATGCAGTGGAGTGGAGTCGATTGGAGTGGTGAGGAATAGAACGGAGTGGCATGGAATGGAGCACAGTGGAATGCAATGGAGTGGAGTGGATTGGAAAGGGGTGGAGTGGAGTGACGATGGGTGAAGTGGAATGTAATGGAGTGGAGTGCAGAGGAGTCTCATGGAATGGAATGGAATGGAACGCAATGGAAGCTGAGATTGTACCACTGCGCTCCAGGATGGGTGACACAGTGTGATACTCTCAAAAGAAAGGAATGGAATGGAATGCAGTGGAATGGAATGGAACGCAATGGGGTGCATTGGAGTGGAGTGGAGTGAAGTGAAGTGGATTGGAGTGGAATGGAGAGGAATGGAACGGAATGGAATGGAATGAAGTAGACTGGAGTGGGGTGGAGTTGAGTGCAATGGAATGGAGCGAAATGGAATCAGATGCAGAGAAATGGAGTAGAGAGGAGTGCAGTAGAGTGGAAAGGAGTGCAATGGAGTGGAATGGAATCGGAAGTAACGGAAAGTAGTGGAGTGGATGGAACGGAAAGGAAAGGAGTGGAGCGGAGTGGAATGGAACGGAGCGGGAGGTGGGTTGGGGCCACTGCACTCCAGGCTGGCTGGCTGACTGAGGTATTCTCGCAATAAAGGAATGGAATGGAATGCCGTAGAATGGAATGGAACGGAGTGGAGTGGAGTGGAATGGAGTGAGTTGGAGCAGAGTGGAATGAAGAATGCAATGGGATGGAAGGGAATTGAATGAAATGCAGTGGAGTGCAGTGGAGTGCATTGCAGTGGAATGGAGCAGAATGGAATGGAAAGGAGTGGAATGGACAGGAGTGGAGTGCACTGGAGAGGAGAGGATAGGAATGCAGTGGAATGGAATTGGATGTAATGGAACGTAGAGGAGTGGAGTGGAATGGAGTGGGCCAGAGTGGAATGGAATGGAATGCAATGGAAAGGAATGGAGTGGAATAGAATGGAATGGAATGGAATGGAATGGAGTGGGATGACTTGTAGTGGGGTGGAGTGAAATGGAGTATAATGGAATGGAGTGGAGTGGAGTGGAATGTGATAGAATGGAGAGGAGGGGAATGGAGCAGAATGGAATGGAGTGCAGCGGAATGGAGTGGAGTGGAATGGAATCAAATGGAGTGGAATGGAACAGAGTGGAATGGAATGGAGTGCAATAGACTAGAATTGAGTGTAGTGTAGTGGAATTTAGTGGAATGGACTGGAATGGAGTGGAATGGAATGGAATTGAGGGGAATGGAATGGAATGGAAAGGAATGGAAAGCAATGGAAAGGAATAGAATTGAATGCCACGGAATTAAAAGAATGCAATGGAATGCAATGGAATAGAATGCAATGGAATGTATAGTTGACATGTAATATGAGCTGAGATTGTGACGCTGCACTCCAGCCAGGGTGACATGGTGATATCCTGTCATAAGAAGTGAATGGAATGCAATGGAGTGAAATGGAATGGAATGAAATGGAATGGAGCGGAGTGGAAGGGAATGGAGTGGAATGAAATAGAATGCAGTGGACTGTAATGGCATGGAGTGGAAAGAAGTAGAGTGGAATGGAGTGGAATGGAATGGACTGGCATAGAATGGAGTGGAATTGAATGCAATGGAGTGGATTGGAAAGGAATGCAAAGGAGTAGAGTGGAGTAGAGTGGTGTGGAGTGGAGTGGAATGGAGCTGAATGTACTTCAATGGAGTACAATGGAATGGAACGGAGTGGAATGGAATGGAATGATATGAGGTGGATTGGAGTGGAATGCAGTGGAGTGCAATGGAATGGAATAGAATGGAATGGAGTAGAGTGTAATGGAATGCAGTGGCGATAAGTGGAGTGGAATGGAATGCATTGGAGTAGAGTGGAGTGGAATGGAATGGAATGGAGTGGAGTGGAGGGGAGTGGAGTGGAATGGAATTGAGTGAAGTGGAGTGCAGTTGAATGGAATATCGTGGTGTGGAGTGGAGTGGAAGTGAATGGAGTGAATAGGAGTGGAATGGAGTGGAAGGTAACGGAGTGGAATGGAGTCGAATGGAGTGGAATGGAGTAGAGTGGATTAGAGTGGAATGGTGTCGAACGGACTGGAATGGAATGGAATGGAGTGGAATGGAATTGAATCAAATGGAATGGAGTGGAGTGGAATGGAGTGGAGTGGAGTGGAGTGGAATGAAATGAAATGGAAGGGAGTGGAGAGAAACGCAGTTGATTGGAGTGGAGTGGAGTGGAAAGGAATGGAAAGGAGTGGGATGGAGACGTATGGATTGGAGTGGAATGGAGTGGAATGGAATGAAGTGGAAAGGAGTGGAACGGAGTGAAATTGAATTTAGTGGACTGGAGTGGAATGGAGTTAAATGGAATGGAATGGAATGGAGTGGAATGGAATGGAATGGAGTGGAGTGGAATGGAATGGAATGGCATGGAATGGAATAGAATGGGATGGAGTGGAGTGGAGAGGAGTGGAATGGATTGGAGTGAAGTGGAGTGGAATGGAATTGAGTGGAGCGGAGAGGAAAGGAATGGAATGGAGTGGAGTGGAATGGCATGGAATGGAGTGGAATGGAATGGATAGTAGTGGAGTGGAGTGGAGTGGATTGGAGTGTAGTGGAAGGGAATGGAGTGCAGTGTAATGGACTGGAATGGAGCAGAGCAGAATGGAGTGGACTGGACTGGAGTGGAATGGAATGGGATGGCATGGAATGGGAGCTGAGATTTTACCAATGTGCTCTAGGCAGGGTGACTGGGTGTCATACTCTCAAAAGAAAGGAATGGAATGGAACGCAGTGGAATGGAATGGAACAGAGTGGACATTAGTGGAGTGGAATGTGGAGGAATGGAATGAAATGGAACGTAATGGCATGAAATGGAGTGGTGTGGGGTGGAATGGATTATAGTGGAATGGGGTGGAAAGGAATGGGATGGAGTGGAATGAAGTGGAGTGCAGTGGAGTGGAACGGAGTTGAATGGCATAGAATTGAGTGGACAGTAGTGGAATGTTTTGGAATGCAATGGAATCCATTGTAATAGAATGGAATACAACGGAAAGTTGACATGGAGTGTGAGCTGAGATTGTGCCACTGCACTCCAGACTGGGTGACACGTTATATCCTGTGGATAGAAAGGAATGGAATGCAATAGAGTGAAATGGAATGGAGTGGAATGGAATTGAATGGAATGGAGTGGAGTGGAGTGGAGTCGAATGGAGACGAATGGAATGGGACGGAGTGGAATGGAACGGAGTGGAGTGGAGTATCGTGGAGTGAAATAGAATGGAATGCACTGGGTTGGAATGGAATGCAATGGACTGCTGAAAGGAAATGTGAGCTGTTATTGTTCCACTGCACTCCAGCCTTTGTGACGGAATGAAATCCTGTGGAAAAAAAGGAATGGAATGGAATGGAATGGAATGGAATGGAATGGAGTGGAGTGGAGTGGTGTGGAGAGGAGTGTAGTGGAGTGGAGTGAAATGGAGTGGAGTGTCGTGGAGGAGAGTGGAATGGAGTGGAATGGAATGGAGAGGAAAGGAACGGAGTGGAGTGGAATGGAACGGAGTGGAGTGGAATGGAATCCAATGGAATGAAATGGAATTGAATCGAATGGAATGAAGAAATATGTGCAGTGATTTGGCCACTGCGCTGGAGCCTGTGTGAGAGAGGGAGATCCTGTCGATAAAACAGTGTGGAATGGAAGGGATTGGAATGGAATGGAATGGAACGTATTGGAGTGGAGTGGAGTGGAATTGAGTGGAGTGGAGTGCACTGGAATGGAATGGAATGCAATGGAATGTAATGGAATGATGAAATGATATGTGAGCTGAGATTGTGCCACTGCACTCCACGCTGGGTGACAGAGTGAGATACTCTTGAAAGAAAGAAATGGAATGGAAAGAATTTTTAATTGGGTGGATTCGAGTGGACTGAAGTAGAGTGCAGTGGAATAGAGAGGAATGGAATGGAATGGAATCGGATGTAAAGGAATGGAATGATGTGGAGTGGAGTGGTGAGGAGTGTAGTGCTGTGGAATGGAGCAGAAAGTAACGGGATGGTGTGGAGTGGAGTGCAGTGCAGTGGAGTGGAGAGGAGTGCAATGGCGTGGAATGGAATCGGATGTAAAGGAACGTACTGGAGTGGAGCGGAGTGGAAAGGAGTGGAATGGAATGGAATTGAATGTAATGGAAAGCAAAGGAATGGAATGGGATGCAATGGAATTTAATGCAATAGAATGCAGTTCAATAGAGAGTTGACATGTAATGTGAGCTGAGATTGTGCCTAAGCTCTCCAGGCTGTTTGACACAGTGATATCGTGTCGAAAGAATGGAATGGAATGCAGTGGTGTGAAATGGAATGGAATGTAGTGGACGGGAGTAGAATGGAGTGGAGTGAAGAGGAACAGAGTGGAATGGAATGGGATGCAGTGGAATGGAATGCAGTGGAGTGGAGTGGAATAGAAAGAAATGGAATGGGATGGAATGGAATGCAATGGAATGGAGAAGAGAAATGTGAGCTGAGATTGTGTGACTACACTCCAGCCTTAGTGACCGAGAGAGATTCTGTGGAAGGAAAGAACTGATTTCAAAGGAGTGGAATGGAAGGGAATGTAGTACAGTGGAGTAGAGTGGAATGGAGTGAAACAGAATAGAATGGAGTGGAAGGCAATGGAATGGAATGGAATGGAGTGGAGTGGAATAGAGAGGAGTGCACTGCAATGGAGTGGAGTGGAGTGGAAGGGAGTGGAATGCAATGGAATGTAGTGGAGTGCAGTGGAGTGGAATGGAATGGAGTGGACAGGAGTGGAAGGAGTAGAGTGGACTGGAATGGAATAGAATGGAACAGAATGCAGTGGAGTGGAGGGGAGTGGAGGTGAGTGGAGTGGCATGGAGTGGAATGGAATGGAATGGAGTGAAATGGAATCCAATGGATTGGAATGGAGTGGAGTGGAGTGGAGTGGAATGGAGAGGAGTCGAATGGATTGGAAGGGAATGCAACGGAACGCAGTGGTGTGGATTGGAATGCAGTGAAATGGAGTACTATGGAATCTAAAGGAGTGGAGTGGAGTCTAGTGGAGTGGAATGGAATGGAACAAAATGGAATGGAATGGCACGGAATGGAGTGGAGTAGAGTGGAGTGGGAAGGAAGGGAGATGAGTGGAATGGAGAGGAATGGAATGCAGTGGAGTGGATTGGATTGGAATGAACTGGAATGGAGAGGAATGGAATGAAGTGGAACGGAATGGACTGCAATGGAATTGAATGGAGTGAAGTGGAAAGTAGTGGAGTGGAGTGGAATGGAGTGGAAATGAATGGAATGGAGTGGAATGGAAGGGAATGGAGACAAGTGGATAGGAATTGACTGAAGCAGATTGGAGTGGAGTGGAGTGGAGTGGCATGGAATGGAATGAAGTGGATGGGAATGCAATGGAGTGGAATGAAATGGAATAAAATGGAATGGAGTGGAATGGAGAGGAATGGAGTGGAGTGGAGTGGAATGGAGGGGAGTAAGAGGAAGAGAATGGAATGGAATCGAAAGGAGGGAAGTGCAATTGTGTGGAGTGGAGTGGAGATGAAAGGAGTGGAGTGATGTGGAGTCGAGAGGAAAGGAATGGAATGGAATGGAATGGAGTTAAGTGGAGTGGAATGGAGTGGAAGGTAATGGAGTGGAATGAAAAGGAGTGGATTGGAATGGAGTGGAATGGAATGGAGTGGAACGGAGTGGAGTAGAATGGAGTGGGTTGCAGAGGAGTGGAATGGAGTGGAATGGAAGGGAACGGAAAGGAATGTAGTGGAAAGGAATGGAATGGAGTGGATTGAAATTGAATGGAAAGGATTGGAGTGCAGTGGACTGGAGGGGAGTGGAATAAAATGGAGTATAGTGCAGTGGAATGGAGTGGACTGGAGTGGAGATGAGTGGAGTGGACTGGAATGGAATGGAGTGGAGTGGAATGGTGTGGAGTGGGGTGGAAAGGAATGGAACAGAATGGAATGGAGAGGAATGGAGTGGCATGTAGTGGAGTGGAGTGAAGTGGAAAGGAATGGCATGGAATGGAGTAGAGTGGAATGGAGGGGTATGGAATGGAATGGAATGGAATTGAGTGGAATGGAGTGGAATGGAGTGGAGTGGAGAGGAATGGAATGGAGTGGAAAGGTCTGAAAGGAGTGGAATGGAGTGGAGTGGAATGCAATGGAGTAGATTGGAATGAAGTGGAAAGGAATAGAATGGAGAGAAGTAGAGTAGAATGGAGTGGATTGGAATGGAGGGGAGCAGAGTGGAGTTAACAGCGGTGGATTGGAATACAGTGGATGGGGTAGAGTGGAAGGGAGTGGAATTATATGGAATGGAATGGATTGGAGTGGAGTGGAAGGGAGTGGAGTGGAGTTGAAAGTAGAGGAATCGAAAGAAGTGGAAAGGAGTGGAGTAGAGTGGATTAGAGTGGATTGGAATGGAATGGAGTGGAGTGGAATGGTGTGGAAACGAATGGAAGGGAGGGGAGTGGAATGGAACGAAATGGAATGGAATGTAGTGGAATGGAGAGGAGTGGAGTGGACTGGAGTGGAATGTAATCGAATGGAGTGTACTGGAGTGGAATGTATTTGAGAGGCGGGTAATGGAGAGGAATTGAGTGGAGTGGAGTGGAGTGAAATACATCGGAATGGCACGGAATTGAATGGAATGGAGGGGAGTGGAATGCAGTGGAGTGGAGTCGATTGGAGTGGTGAGGAATAGAACGGAGTGGCATGGAATGGAGCACAGTGGAATGCAATGGAGTGGAGTGGATTGGAAAGGGGTGGAGTGGAGTGACGATGGGTGAAGTGGAATGTAATGGAGTGGAGTGCAGAGGAGTCTCATGGAATGGAATGGAATGGAACGCAATGGAAGCTGAGATTGTACCACTGCGCTCCAGGATGGGTGACACAGTGTGATACTCTCAAAAGAAAGGAATGGAATGGAATGCAGTGGAATGGAATGGAACGCAATGGGGTGCATTGGAGTGGAGTGGAGTGAAGTGAAGTGGATTGGAGTGGAATGGAGAGGAATGGAACGGAATGGAATGGAATGAAGTAGACTGGAGTGGGGTGGAGTTGAGTGCAATGGAATGGAGCGAAATGGAATCAGATGCAGAGAAATGGAGTAGAGAGGAGTGCAGTAGAGTGGAAAGGAGTGCAATGGAGTGGAATGGAATCGGAAGTAACGGAAAGTAGTGGAGTGGATGGAACGGAAAGGAAAGGAGTGGAGCGGAGTGGAATGGAACGGAGCGGGAGGTGGGTTGGGGCCACTGCACTCCAGGCTGGCTGGCTGACTGAGGTATTCTCGCAATAAAGGAATGGAATGGAATGCCGTAGAATGGAATGGAACGGAGTGGAGTGGAGTGGAATGGAGTGAGTTGGAGCAGAGTGGAATGAAGAATGCAATGGGATGGAAGGGAATTGAATGAAATGCAGTGGAGTGCAGTGGAGTGCATTGCAGTGGAATGGAGCAGAATGGAATGGAAAGGAGTGGAATGGACAGGAGTGGAGTGCACTGGAGAGGAGAGGATAGGAATGCAGTGGAATGGAATTGGATGTAATGGAACGTAGAGGAGTGGAGTGGAATGGAGTGGGCCAGAGTGGAATGGAGTGGAATGCAATGGAAAGGAATGGAGTGGAATAGAATGGAATGGAATGGAATGGAATGGAGTGGGATGACTTGTAGTGGGGTGGAGTGAAATGGAGTATAATGGAATGGAGTGGAGTGGAGTGGAATGTGATAGAATGGAGAGGAGGGGAATGGAGCAGAATGGAATGGAGTGCAGCGGAATGGAGTGGAGTGGAATGGAATCAAATGGAGTGGAATGGAACAGAGTGGAATGGAATGGAGTGCAATAGACTAGAATTGAGTGTAGTGTAGTGGAATTTAGTGGAATGGACTGGAATGGAGTGGAATGGAATGGAATTGAGGGGAATGGAATGGAATGGAAAGGAATGGAAAGCAATGGAAAGGAATAGAATTGAATGCCACGGAATTAAAAGAATGCAATGGAATGCAATGGAATAGAATGCAATGGAATGTATAGTTGACATGTAATATGAGCTGAGATTGTGACACTTCACTCCAGCCAGGGTGACATGGTGATATCCTGTCGTAAGAAGTGAATGGAATGCAATGGAGTGAAATGGAATGGAATGAAATGGAATGGAGCGGAGTGGAAGGGAATGGAGTGGAATGAAATAGAATGCAGTGGACTGTAATGGCATGGAGTGGAAAGAAGTAGAGTGGAATGGAGTGGAATGGAATGGACTGGCATAGAATGGAGTGGAATTGAATGCAATGGAGTGGATTGGAAAGGAATGCAAAGGAGTAGAGTGGAGTAGAGTGGTGTGGAGTGGAGTGGAATGGAGCTGAATGTACTTCAATGGAGTACAATGGAATGGAACGGAGTGGAATGGAATGGAATGATATGAGGGGGATTGGAGTGGAATGCAGTGGAGTGCAATGGAATGGAATAGAATGGAATGGAGTAGAGTGTAATGGAATGCAGTGGCGATAAGTGGAGTGGAATGGAATGCATTGGAGTAGAGTGGAGTGGAATGGAATGGAATGGAGTGGAGTGGAGGGGAGTGGAGTGGAATGGAATTGAGTGAAGTGGAGTGCAGTTGAATGGAATATCGTGGTGTGGAGTGGAGTGGAAGTGAATGGAGTGAATAGGAGTGGAATGGAGTGGAAGGTAACGGAGTGGAATGGAGTCGAATGGAGTGGAATGGAGTAGAGTGGATTAGAGTGGAATGGTGTCGAACGGACTGGAATGGAATGGAATGGAGTGGAATGGAATTGAATCAAATGGAATGGAGTGGAGTGGAATGGAGTGGAGTGGAGTGGAGTGGAATGAAATGAAATGGAAGGGAGTGGAGAGAAACGCAGTTGATTGGAGTGGAGTGGAGTGGAAACTAATGGAAAGGAGTGGGATGGAGACGTACGGATTGGAGTGGAATGGAGTGGAATGGAATGAAGTGGAAAGGAGTGGAACGGAGTGAAATTGAATTTAGTGGACTGGAGTGGAATGGAGTTAAATGGAATGGAATGGAATGGAGTGGAATGGAATGGAATGGAGTGGAGTGGAATGGAATGGAATGGCATGGAATGGAATAGAATGGGATGGAGTGGAGTGGAGAGGAGTGGAATGGATTGGAGTGAAGTGGAGTGGAATGGAATTGAGTGGAGCGGAGAGGAAAGGAATGGAATGGAGTGGAGTGGAATGGCATGGAATGGAGTGGAATGGAATGGATAGTAGTGGAGTGGAGTGGAGTGGATTGGAGTGTAGTGGAAGGGAATGGAGTGCAGTGTAATGGACTGGAATGGAGCAGAGCAGAATGGAGTGGACTGGACTGGAGTGGAATGGAATGGGATGGCATGGAATGGGAGCTGAGATTTTACCAATGTGCTCTAGGCAGGGTGACTGGGTGTCATACTCTCAAAAGAAAGGAATGGAATGGAACGCAGTGGAATGGAATGGAACAGAGTGGACATTAGTGGAGTGGAATGTGGAGGAATGGAATGAAATGGAACGTAATGGCATGAAATGGAGTGGTGTGGGATGGAATGGATTATAGTGGAATGGGGTGGAAAGGAATGGGATGGAGTGGAATGAAGTGGAGTGCAGTGGAGTGGAACGGAGTTGAATGGCATAGAATTGAGTGGACAGTAGTGGAATGTTTTGGAATGCAATGGAATCCATTGTAATAGAATGGAATACAACGGAAAGTTGACATGGAGTGTGAGCTGAGATTGTGCCACTGCACTCCAGACTGGGTGACACGTTATATCCTGTGGATAGAAAGGAATGGAATGCAATAGTGTGAAATGGAATGGAGTGGAATGGAATTGAATGGAATGGAGTGGAGTGGAGTGGAGTCGAATGGAGACGAATGGAATGGGACGGAGTGGAATGGAACGGAGTGGAGTGGAGTATCGTGGAGTGAAATAGAATGGAATGCACTGGGTTGGAATGGAATGCAATGGACTGCTGAAAGGAAATGTGAGCTGTTATTGTTCCACTGCACTCCAGCCTTTGTGACGGAATGAAATCCTGTGGAAAAAAAGGAATGGAATGGAATGGAATGGAATGGAATGGAATGGAATGGAATGGAATGGAATGGAATGGAATGGAGTGGAGTGGAGTGGTGTGGAGAGGAGTGTAGTGGAGTGGAGTGAAATGGAGTGGAGTGTCGTGGAGGAGAGTGGAATGGAGTGGAATGGAATGGAGAGGAAAGGAACGGAGTGGAGTGGAATGGAACGGAGTGGAGTGGAATGGAATCCAATGGAATGAAATGGAATTGAATCGAATGGAATGAAGAAATATGTGCAGTGATTTGGCCACTGCGCTGGAGCCTGTGTGAGAGAGGGAGATCCTGTCGATAAAACAGTGTGGAATGGAAGGGATTGGAATGGAATGGAATGGAACGTATTGGAGTGGAGTGGAGTGGAATTGAGTGGAGTGGAGTGCACTGGAATGGAATGGAATGCAATGGAATGTAATGGAATGATGAAATGATATGTGAGCTGAGATTGTGCCACTGCACTCCACGCTGGGTGACAGAGTGAGATACTCTTGAAAGAAAGAAATGGAATGGAAAGAATTTTTAATTGGGTGGATTCGAGTGGACTGAAGTAGAGTGCAGTGGAATAGAGAGGAATGGAATGGAATGGAATCGGATGTAAAGGAATGGAATGATGTGGAGTGGAGTGGTGAGGAGTGTAGTGCTGTGGAATGGAGCAGAAAGTAATGGGATGGTGTGGAGTGGAGTGCAGTGCAGTGGAGTGGAGAGGAGTGCAATGGCGTGGAATGGAATCGGATGTAAAGGAACGTACTGGAGTGGAGCGGAGTGGAAAGGAGTGGAATGGAATGGAATTGAATGTAATGGAAAGCAAAGGAATGGAATGGGATGCAATGGAATTTAATGCAATAGAATGCAGTTCAATAGAGAGTTGACATGTAATGTGAGCTGAGATTGTGCCTAAGCTCTCCAGGCTGTTTGACACAGTGATATCGTGTCGAAAGAATGGAATGGAATGCAGTGGTGTGAAATGGAATGGAATGTAGTGGACGGGAGTAGAATGGAGTGGAGTGAAGAGGAACAGAGTGGAATGGAATGGGATGCAGTGGAATGGAATGCAGTGGAGTGGAGTGGAATAGAAAGAAATGGAATGGGATGGAATGGAATGCAATGGAATGGAGAAGAGAAATGTGAGCTGAGATTGTGTGACTACACTCCAGCCTTAGTGACCGAGAGAGATTCTGTGGAAGGAAAGAACTGATTTCAAAGGAGTGGAATGGAAGGGAATGTAGTACAGTGGAGTAGAGTGGAATGGAGTGAAACAGAATAGAATGGAGTGGAAGGCAATGGAATGGAATGGAATGGAGTGGAGTGGAATAGAGAGGAGTGCACTGCAATGGAGTGGAGTGGAGTGGAAGGGAGTGGAATGCAATGGAATGTAGTGGAGTGCAGTGGAGTGGAATGGAATGGAGTGGACAGGAGTGGAAGGAGTAGAGTGGACTGGAATGGAATAGAATGGAACAGAATGCAGTGGAGTGGAGGGGAGTGGAGGTGAGTGGAGTGGCATGGAGTGGAATGGAATGGAATGGAGTGAAATGGAATCCAATGGATTGGAATGGAGTGGAGTGGAGTGGAGTGGAATGGAGAGGAGTCGAATGGATTGGAAGGGAATGCAACGGAACGCAGTGGTGTGGATTGGAATGCAGTGAAATGGAGTACTATGGAATCTAAAGGAGTGGAGTGGAGTCTAGTGGAGTGGAATGGAATGGAACAAAATGGAATGGAATGGCACGGAATGGAGTGGAGTAGAGTGGAGTGGGAAGGAAGGGAGATGAGTGGAATGGAGAGGAATGGAATGCAGTGGAGTGGATTGGATTGGAATGAACTGGAATGGAGAGGAATGGAATGAAGTGGAACGGAATGGACTGCAATGGAATTGAATGGAGTGAAGTGGAAAGTAGTGGAGTGGAGTGGAATGGAGTGGAAATGAATGGAATGGAGTGGAATGGAAGGGAATGGAGACAAGTGGATAGGAATTGACTGAAGCAGATTGGAGTGGAGTGGAGTGGAGTGGCATGGAATGGAATGAAGTGGATGGGAATGCAATGGAGTGGAATGAAATGGAATAAAATGGAATGGAGTGGAATGGAGAGGAATGGAGTGGAGTGGAGTGGAATGGAGGGGAGTAAGAGGAAGAGAATGGAATGGAATCGAAAGGAGGGAAGTGCAATTGTGTGGAGTGGAGTGGAGATGAAAGGAGTGGAGTGATGTGGAGTCGAGAGGAAAGGAATGGAATGGAATGGAATGGAGTTAAGTGGAGTGGAATGGAGTGGAAGGTAATGGAGTGGAATGAAAAGGAGTGGATTGGAATGGAGTGGAATGGAATGGAGTGGAACGGAGTGGAGTAGAATGGAGTGGGTTGCAGAGGAGTGGAATGGAGTGGAATGGAAGGGAACGGAAAGGAATGTAGTGGAAAGGAATGGAATGGAGTGGATTGAAATTGAATGGAAAGGATTGGAGTGCAGTGGACTGGAGGGGAGTGGAATAAAATGGAGTATAGTGCAGTGGAATGGAGTGGACTGGAGTGGAGATGAGTGGAGTGGACTGGAATGGAATGGAGTGGAGTGGAATGGTGTGGAGTGGGGTGGAAAGGAATGGAACAGAATGGAATGGAGAGGAATGGAGTGGCATGTAGTGGAGTGGAGTGAAGTGGAAAGGAATGGCATGGAATGGAGTAGAGTGGAATGGAGGGGTATGGAATGGAATGGAATGGAATTGAGTGGAATGGAGTGGAATGGAGTGGAGTGGAGAGGAATGGAATGGAGTGGAAAGGTCTGAAAGGAGTGGAATGGAGTGGAGTGGAATGCAATGGAGTAGATTGGAATGAAGTGGAAAGGAATAGAATGGAGAGAAGTAGAGTAGAATGGAGTGGATTGGAATGGAGGGGAGCAGAGTGGAGTTAACAGCGGTGGATTGGAATACAGTGGATGGGGTAGAGTGGAAGGGAGTGGAATTATATGGAATGGAATGGATTGGAGTGGAGTGGAAGGGAGTGGAGTGGAGTTGAAAGTAGAGGAATCGAAAGAAGTGGAAAGGAGTGGAGTAGAGTGGATTAGAGTGGATTGGAATGGAATGGAGTGGAGTGGAATGGTGTGGAAACGAATGGAAGGGAGGGGAGTGGAATGGAACGAAATGGAATGGAATGTAGTGGAATGGAGAGGAGTGGAGTGGACTGGAGTGGAATGTAATCGAATGGAGTGTACTGGAGTGGAATGTATTTGAGAGGCGGGTAATGGAGAGGAATTGAGTGGAGTGGAGTGGAGTGAAATACATCGGAATGGCACGGAATTGAATGGAATGGAGGGGAGTGGAATGCAGTGGAGTGGAGTCGATTGGAGTGGTGAGGAATAGAACGGAGTGGCATGGAATGGAGCACAGTGGAATGCAATGGAGTGGAGTGGATTGGAAAGGGGTGGAGTGGAGTGACGATGGGTGAAGTGGAATGTAATGGAGTGGAGTGCAGAGGAGTCTCATGGAATGGAATGGAATGGAACGCAATGGAAGCTGAGATTGTACCACTGCGCTCCAGGATGGGTGACACAGTGTGATACTCTCAAAAGAAAGGAATGGAATGGAATGCAGTGGAATGGAATGGAACGCAATGGGGTGCATTGGAGTGGAGTGGAGTGAAGTGAAGTGGATTGGAGTGGAATGGAGAGGAATGGAACGGAATGGAATGGAATGAAGTAGACTGGAGTGGGGTGGAGTTGAGTGCAATGGAATGGAGCGAAATGGAATCAGATGCAGAGAAATGGAGTAGAGAGGAGTGCAGTAGAGTGGAAAGGAGTGCAATGGAGTGGAATGGAATCGGAAGTAACGGAAAGTAGTGGAGTGGATGGAACGGAAAGGAAAGGAGTGGAGCGGAGTGGAATGGAACGGAGCGGGAGGTGGGTTGGGGCCACTGCACTCCAGGCTGGCTGGCTGACTGAGGTATTCTCGCAATAAAGGAATGGAATGGAATGCCGTAGAATGGAATGGAACGGAGTGGAGTGGAGTGGAATGGAGTGAGTTGGAGCAGAGTGGAATGAAGAATGCAATGGGATGGAAGGGAATTGAATGAAATGCAGTGGAGTGCAGTGGAGTGCATTGCAGTGGAATGGAGCAGAATGGAATGGAAAGGAGTGGAATGGACAGGAGTGGAGTGCACTGGAGAGGAGAGGATAGGAATGCAGTGGAATGGAATTGGATGTAATGGAACGTAGAGGAGTGGAGTGGAATGGAGTGGGCCAGAGTGGAATGGAATGGAATGCAATGGAAAGGAATGGAGTGGAATAGAATGGAATGGAATGGAATGGAATGGAGTGGGATGACTTGTAGTGGGGTGGAGTGAAATGGAGTATAATGGAATGGAGTGGAGTGGAGTGGAATGTGATAGAATGGAGAGGAGGGGAATGGAGCAGAATGGAATGGAGTGCAGCGGAATGGAGTGGCGTGGAATGGAATCAAATGGAGTGGAATGGAACAGAGTGGAATGGAATGGAGTGCAATAGACTAGAATTGAGTGTAGTGTAGTGGAATTTAGTGGAATGGACTGGAATGGAGTGGAATGGAATGGAATTGAGGGGAATGGAATGGAATGGAAAGGAATGGAAAGCAATGGAAAGGAATAGAATTGAATGCCACGGAATTAAAAGAATGCAATGGAATGCAATGGAATAGAATGCAATGGAATGTATAGTTGACATGTAATATGAGCTGAGATTGTGACGCTGCACTCCAGCCAGGGTGACATGGTGATATCCTGTCGTAAGAAGTGAATGGAATGCAATGGAGTGAAATGGAATGGAATGAAATGGAATGGAGCGGAGTGGAAGGGAATGGAGTGGAATGAAATAGAATGCAGTGGACTGTAATGGCATGGAGTGGAAAGAAGTAGAGTGGAATGGAGTGGAATGGAATGGACTGGCATAGAATGGAGTGGAATTGAATGCAATGGAGTGGATTGGAAAGGAATGCAAAGGAGTAGAGTGGAGTAGAGTGGTGTGGAGTGGAGTGGAATGGAGCTGAATGTACTTCAATGGAGTACAATGGAATGGAACGGAGTGGAATGGAATGGAATGATATGAGGTGGATTGGAGTGGAATGCAGTGGAGTGCAATGGAATGGAATAGAATGGAATGGAGTAGAGTGTAATGGAATGCAGTGGCGATAAGTGGAGTGGAATGGAATGCATTGGAGTAGAGTGGAGTGGAATGGAATGGAATGGAGTGGAGTGGAGGGGAGTGGAGTGGAATGGAATTGAGTGAAGTGGAGTGCAGTTGAATGGAATATCGTGGTGTGGAGTGGAGTGGAAGTGAATGGAGTGAATAGGAGTGGAATGGAGTGGAAGGTAACGGAGTGGAATGGAGTCGAATGGAGTGGAATGGAGTAGAGTGGATTAGAGTGGAATGGTGTCGAACGGACTGGAATGGAATGGAATGGAGTGGAATGGAATTGAATCAAATGGAATGGAGTGGAGTGGAATGGAGTGGAGTGGAGTGGAGTGGAATGAAATGAAATGGAAGGGAGTGGAGAGAAACGCAGTTGATTGGAGTGGAGTGGAGTGGAAAGGAATGGAAAGGAGTGGGATGGAGACGTATGGATTGGAGTGGAATGGAGTGGAATGGAATGAAGTGGAAAGGAGTGGAACGGAGTGAAATTGAATTTAGTGGACTGGAGTGGAATGGAGTTAAATGGAATGGAATGGAATGGAGTGGAATGGAATGGAATGGAGTGGAGTGGAATGGAATGGAATGGCATGGAATGGAATAGAATGGGATGGAGTGGAGTGGAGAGGAGTGGAATGGATTGGAGTGAAGTGGAGTGGAATGGAATTGAGTGGAGCGGAGAGGAAAGGAATGGAATGGAGTGGAGTGGAATGGCATGGAATGGAGTGGAATGGAATGGATAGTAGTGGAGTGGAGTGGAGTGGATTGGAGTGTAGTGGAAGGGAATGGAGTGCAGTGTAATGGACTGGAATGGAGCAGAGCAGAATGGAGTGGACTGGACTGGAGTGGAATGGAATGGGATGGCATGGAATGGGAGCTGAGATTTTACCAATGTGCTCTAGGCAGGGTGACTGGGTGTCATACTCTCAAAAGAAAGGAATGGAATGGAACGCAGTGGAATGGAATGGAACAGAGTGGACATTAGTGGAGTGGAATGTGGAGGAATGGAATGAAATGGAACGTAATGGCATGAAATGGAGTGGTGTGGGGTGGAATGGATTATAGTGGAATGGGGTGGAAAGGAATGGGATGGAGTGGAATGAAGTGGAGTGCAGTGGAGTGGAACGGAGTTGAATGGCATAGAATTGAGTGGACAGTAGTGGAATGTTTTGGAATGCAATGGAATCCATTGTAATAGAATGGAATACAACGGAAAGTTGACATGGAGTGTGAGCTGAGATTGTGCCACTGCACTCCAGACTGGGTGACACGTTATATCCTGTGGATAGAAAGGAATGGAATGCAATAGAGTGAAATGGAATGGAGTGGAATGGAATTGAATGGAATGGAGTGGAGTGGAGTGGAGTCGAATGGAGACGAATGGAATGGGACGGAGTGGAATGGAACGGAGTGGAGTGGAGTATCGTGGAGTGAAATAGAATGGAATGCACTGGGTTGGAATGGAATGCAATGGACTGCTGAAAGGAAATGTGAGCTGTTATTGTTCCACTGCACTCCAGCCTTTGTGACGGAATGAAATCCTGTGGAAAAAAAGGAATGGAATGGAATGGAATGGAATGGAATGGAATGGAGTGGAGTGGAGTGGTGTGGAGAGGAGTGTAGTGGAGTGGAGTGAAATGGAGTGGAGTGTCGTGGAGGAGAGTGGAATGGAGTGGAATGGAATGGAGAGGAAAGGAACGGAGTGGAGTGGAATGGAACGGAGTGGAGTGGAATGGAATCCAATGGAATGAAATGGAATTGAATCGAATGGAATGAAGAAATATGTGCAGTGATTTGGCCACTGCGCTGGAGCCTGTGTGAGAGAGGGAGATCCTGTCGATAAAACAGTGTGGAATGGAAGGGATTGGAATGGAATGGAATGGAACGTATTGGAGTGGAGTGGAGTGGAATTGAGTGGAGTGGAGTGCACTGGAATGGAATGGAATGCAATGGAATGTAATGGAATGATGAAATGATATGTGAGCTGAGATTGTGCCACTGCACTCCACGCTGGGTGACAGAGTGAGATACTCTTGAAAGAAAGAAATGGAATGGAAAGAATTTTTAATTGGGTGGATTCGAGTGGACTGAAGTAGAGTGCAGTGGAATAGAGAGGAATGGAATGGAATGGAATCGGATGTAAAGGAATGGAATGATGTGGAGTGGAGTGGTGAGGAGTGTAGTGCTGTGGAATGGAGCAGAAAGTAACGGGATGGTGTGGAGTGGAGTGCAGTGCAGTGGAGTGGAGAGGAGTGCAATGGCGTGGAATGGAATCGGATGTAAAGGAACGTACTGGAGTGGAGCGGAGTGGAAAGGAGTGGAATGGAATGGAATTGAATGTAATGGAAAGCAAAGGAATGGAATGGGATGCAATGGAATTTAATGCAATAGAATGCAGTTCAATAGAGAGTTGACATGTAATGTGAGCTGAGATTGTGCCTAAGCTCTCCAGGCTGTTTGACACAGTGATATCGTGTCGAAAGAATGGAATGGAATGCAGTGGTGTGAAATGGAATGGAATGTAGTGGACGGGAGTAGAATGGAGTGGAGTGAAGAGGAACAGAGTGGAATGGAATGGGATGCAGTGGAATGGAATGCAGTGGAGTGGAGTGGAATAGAAAGAAATGGAATGGGATGGAATGGAATGCAATGGAATGGAGAAGAGAAATGTGAGCTGAGATTGTGTGACTACACTCCAGCCTTAGTGACCGAGAGAGATTCTGTGGAAGGAAAGAACTGATTTCAAAGGAGTGGAATGGAAGGGAATGTAGTACAGTGGAGTAGAGTGGAATGGAGTGAAACAGAATAGAATGGAGTGGAAGGCAATGGAATGGAATGGAATGGAGTGGAGTGGAATAGAGAGGAGTGCACTGCAATGGAGTGGAGTGGAGTGGAAGGGAGTGGAATGCAATGGAATGTAGTGGAGTGCAGTGGAGTGGAATGGAATGGAGTGGACAGGAGTGGAAGGAGTAGAGTGGACTGGAATGGAATAGAATGGAACAGAATGCAGTGGAGTGGAGGGGAGTGGAGGTGAGTGGAGTGGCATGGAGTGGAATGGAATGGAATGGAGTGAAATGGAATCCAATGGATTGGAATGGAGTGGAGTGGAGTGGAGTGGAATGGAGAGGAGTCGAATGGATTGGAAGGGAATGCAACGGAACGCAGTGGTGTGGATTGGAATGCAGTGAAATGGAGTACTATGGAATCTAAAGGAGTGGAGTGGAGTCTAGTGGAGTGGAATGGAATGGAACAAAATGGAATGGAATGGCACGGAATGGAGTGGAGTAGAGTGGAGTGGGAAGGAAGGGAGATGAGTGGAATGGAGAGGAATGGAATGCAGTGGAGTGGATTGGATTGGAATGAACTGGAATGGAGAGGAATGGAATGAAGTGGAACGGAATGGACTGCAATGGAATTGAATGGAGTGAAGTGGAAAGTAGTGGAGTGGAGTGGAATGGAGTGGAAATGAATGGAATGGAGTGGAATGGAAGGGAATGGAGACAAGTGGATAGGAATTGACTGAAGCAGATTGGAGTGGAGTGGAGTGGAGTGGCATGGAATGGAATGAAGTGGATGGGAATGCAATGGAGTGGAATGAAATGGAATAAAATGGAATGGAGTGGAATGGAGAGGAATGGAGTGGAGTGGAGTGGAATGGAGGGGAGTAAGAGGAAGAGAATGGAATGGAATCGAAAGGAGGGAAGTGCAATTGTGTGGAGTGGAGTGGAGATGAAAGGAGTGGAGTGATGTGGAGTCGAGAGGAAAGGAATGGAATGGAATGGAATGGAGTTAAGTGGAGTGGAATGGAGTGGAAGGTAATGGAGTGGAATGAAAAGGAGTGGATTGGAATGGAGTGGAATGGAATGGAGTGGAACGGAGTGGAGTAGAATGGAGTGGGTTGCAGAGGAGTGGAATGGAGTGGAATGGAAGGGAACGGAAAGGAATGTAGTGGAAAGGAATGGAATGGAGTGGATTGAAATTGAATGGAAAGGATTGGAGTGCAGTGGACTGGAGGGGAGTGGAATAAAATGGAGTATAGTGCAGTGGAATGGAGTGGACTGGAGTGGAGATGAGTGGAGTGGACTGGAATGGAATGGAGTGGAGTGGAATGGTGTGGAGTGGGGTGGAAAGGAATGGAACAGAATGGAATGGAGAGGAATGGAGTGGCATGTAGTGGAGTGGAGTGAAGTGGAAAGGAATGGCATGGAATGGAGTAGAGTGGAATGGAGGGGTATGGAATGGAATGGAATGGAATTGAGTGGAATGGAGTGGAATGGAGTGGAGTGGAGAGGAATGGAATGGAGTGGAAAGGTCTGAAAGGAGTGGAATGGAGTGGAGTGGAATGCAATGGAGTAGATTGGAATGAAGTGGAAAGGAATAGAATGGAGAGAAGTAGAGTAGAATGGAGTGGATTGGAATGGAGGGGAGCAGAGTGGAGTTAACAGCGGTGGATTGGAATACAGTGGATGGGGTAGAGTGGAAGGGAGTGGAATTATATGGAATGGAATGGATTGGAGTGGAGTGGAAGGGAGTGGAGTGGAGTTGAAAGTAGAGGAATCGAAAGAAGTGGAAAGGAGTGGAGTAGAGTGGATTAGAGTGGATTGGAATGGAATGGAGTGGAGTGGAATGGTGTGGAAACGAATGGAAGGGAGGGGAGTGGAATGGAACGAAATGGAATGGAATGTAGTGGAATGGAGAGGAGTGGAGTGGACTGGAGTGGAATGTAATCGAATGGAGTGTACTGGAGTGGAATGTATTTGAGAGGCGGGTAATGGAGAGGAATTGAGTGGAGTGGAGTGGAGTGAAATACATCGGAATGGCACGGAATTGAATGGAATGGAGGGGAGTGGAATGCAGTGGAGTGGAGTCGATTGGAGTGGTGAGGAATAGAACGGAGTGGCATGGAATGGAGCACAGTGGAATGCAATGGAGTGGAGTGGATTGGAAAGGGGTGGAGTGGAGTGACGATGGGTGAAGTGGAATGTAATGGAGTGGAGTGCAGAGGAGTCTCATGGAATGGAATGGAATGGAACGCAATGGAAGCTGAGATTGTACCACTGCGCTCCAGGATGGGTGACACAGTGTGATACTCTCAAAAGAAAGGAATGGAATGGAATGCAGTGGAATGGAATGGAACGCAATGGGGTGCATTGGAGTGGAGTGGAGTGAAGTGAAGTGGATTGGAGTGGAATGGAGAGGAATGGAACGGAATGGAATGGAATGAAGTAGACTGGAGTGGGGTGGAGTTGAGTGCAATGGAATGGAGCGAAATGGAATCAGATGCAGAGAAATGGAGTAGAGAGGAGTGCAGTAGAGTGGAAAGGAGTGCAATGGAGTGGAATGGAATCGGAAGTAACGGAAAGTAGTGGAGTGGATGGAACGGAAAGGAAAGGAGTGGAGCGGAGTGGAATGGAACGGAGCGGGAGGTGGGTTGGGGCCACTGCACTCCAGGCTGGCTGGCTGACTAAGGTATTCTCGCAATAAAGGAATGGAATGGAATGCCGTAGAATGGAATGGAACGGATTGGAGTGGAGTGGAATGGAGTGAGTTGGAGCAGAGTGGAATGAAGAATGCAATGGGATGGAAGGGAATTGAATGAAATGCAGTGGAGTGCAGTGGAGTGCATTGCAGTGGAATGGAGCAGAATGGAATGGAAAGGAGTGGAATGGACAGGAGTGGAGTGCACTGGAGAGGAGAGGATAGGAATGCAGTGGAATGGAATTGGATGTAATGGAACGTAGAGGAGTGGAGTGGAATGGAGTGGGCCAGAGTGGAATGGAGTGGAATGCAATGGAAAGGAATGGAGTGGAATAGAATGGAATGGAATGGAATGGAATGGAGTGGGATGACTTGTAGTGGGGTGGAGTGAAATGGAGTATAATGGAATGGAGTGGAGTGGAGTGGAATGTGATAGAATGGAGAGGAGGGGAATGGAGCAGAATGGAATGGAGTGCAGCGGAATGGAGTGGAGTGGAATGGAATCAAATGGAGTGGAATGGAACAGAGTGGAATGGAATGGAGTGCAATAGACTAGAATTGAGTGTAGTGTAGTGGAATTTAGTGGAATGGACTGGAATGGAGTGGAATGGAATGGAATTGAGGGGAATGGAATGGAATGGAAAGGAATGGAAAGCAATGGAAAGGAATAGAATTGAATGCCACGGAATTAAAAGAATGCAATGGAATGCAATGGAATAGAATGCAATGGAATGTATAGTTGACATGTAATATGAGCTGAGATTGTGACACTGCACTCCAGCCAGGGTGACATGGTGATATCCTGTCGTAAGAAGTGAATGGAATGCAATGGAGTGAAATGGAATGGAATGAAATGGAATGGAGCGGAGTGGAAGGGAATGGAGTGGAATGAAATAGAATGCAGTGGACTGTAATGGCATGGAGTGGAAAGAAGTAGAGTGGAATGGAGTGGAATGGAATGGACTGGCATAGAATGGAGTGGAATTGAATGCAATGGAGTGGATTGGAAAGGAATGCAAAGGAGTAGAGTGGAGTAGAGTGGTGTGGAGTGGAGTGGAATGGAGCTGAATGTACTTCAATGGAGTACAATGGAATGGAACGGAGTGGAATGGAATGGAATGATATGAGGTGGATTGGAGTGGAATGCAGTGGAGTGCAATGGAATGGAATAGAATGGAATGGAGTAGAGTGTAATGGAATGCAGTGGCGATAAGTGGAGTGGAATGGAATGCATTGGAGTAGAGTGGAGTGGAATGGAATGGAATGGAGTGGAGTGGAGGGGAGTGGAGTGGAATGGAATTGAGTGAAGTGGAGTGCAGTTGAATGGAATATCGTGGTGTGGAGTGGAGTGGAAGTGAATGGAGTGAATAGGAGTGGAATGGAGTGGAAGGTAACGGAGTGGAATGGAGTCGAATGGAGTGGAATGGAGTAGAGTGGATTAGAGTGGAATGGTGTCGAACGGACTGGAATGGAATGGAATGGAGTGGAATGGAATTGAATCAAATGGAATGGAGTGGAGTGGAATGGAGTGGAGTGGAGTGGAGTGGAATGAAATGAAATGGAAGGGAGTGGAGAGAAACGCAGTTGATTGGAGTGGAGTGGAGTGGAAACTAATGGAAAGGAGTGGGATGGAGACGTACGGATTGGAGTGGAATGGAGTGGAATGGAATGAAGTGGAAAGGAGTGGAACGGAGTGAAATTGAATTTAGTGGACTGGAGTGGAATGGAGTTAAATGGAATGGAATGGAATGGAGTGGAATGGAATGGAATGGAGTGGAGTGGAATGGAATGGAATGGCATGGAATGGAATAGAATGGGATGGAGTGGAGTGGAGAGGAGTGGAATGGATTGGAGTGAAGTGGAGTGGAATGGAATTGAGTGGAGCGGAGAGGAAAGGAATGGAATGGAGTGGAGTGGAATGGCATGGAATGGAGTGGAATGGAATGGATAGTAGTGGAGTGGAGTGGAGTGGATTGGAGTGTAGTGGAAGGGAATGGAGTGCAGTGTAATGGACTGGAATGGAGCAGAGCAGAATGGAGTGGACTGGACTGGAGTGGAATGGAATGGGATGGCATGGAATGGGAGCTGAGATTTTACCAATGTGCTCTAGGCAGGGTGACTGGGTGTCATACTCTCAAAAGAAAGGAATGGAATGGAACGCAGTGGAATGGAATGGAACAGAGTGGACATTAGTGGAGTGGAATGTGGAGGAATGGAATGAAATGGAACGTAATGGCATGAAATGGAGTGGTGTGGGATGGAATGGATTATAGTGGAATGGGGTGGAAAGGAATGGGATGGAGTGGAATGAAGTGGAGTGCAGTGGAGTGGAACGGAGTTGAATGGCATAGAATTGAGTGGACAGTAGTGGAATGTTTTGGAATGCAATGGAATCCATTGTAATAGAATGGAATACAACGGAAAGTTGACATGGAGTGTGAGCTGAGATTGTGCCACTGCACTCCAGACTGGGTGACACGTTATATCCTGTGGATAGAAAGGAATGGAATGCAATAGAGTGAAATGGAATGGAGTGGAATGGAATTGAATGGAATGGAGTGGAGTGGAGTGGAGTCGAATGGAGACGAATGGAATGGGACGGAGTGGAATGGAACGGAGTGGAGTGGAGTATCGTGGAGTGAAATAGAATGGAATGCACTGGGTTGGAATGGAATGCAATGGACTGCTGAAAGGAAATGTGAGCTGTTATTGTTCCACTGCACTCCAGCCTTTGTGACGGAATGAAATCCTGTGGAAAAAAAGGAATGGAATGGAATGGAATGGAATGGAATGGAATGGAATGGAATGGAATGGAATGGAATGGAATGGAGTGGAGTGGAGTGGTGTGGAGAGGAGTGTAGTGGAGTGGAGTGAAATGGAGTGGAGTGTCGTGGAGGAGAGTGGAATGGAGTGGAATGGAATGGAGAGGAAAGGAACGGAGTGGAGTGGAATGGAACGGAGTGGAGTGGAATGGAATCCAATGGAATGAAATGGAATTGAATCGAATGGAATGAAGAAATATGTGCAGTGATTTGGCCACTGCGCTGGAGCCTGTGTGAGAGAGGGAGATCCTGTCGATAAAACAGTGTGGAATGGAAGGGATTGGAATGGAATGGAATGGAACGTATTGGAGTGGAGTGGAGTGGAATTGAGTGGAGTGGAGTGCACTGGAATGGAATGGAATGCAATGGAATGTAATGGAATGATGAAATGATATGTGAGCTGAGATTGTGCCACTGCACTCCACGCTGGGTGACAGAGTGAGATACTCTTGAAAGAAAGAAATGGAATGGAAAGAATTTTTAATTGGGTGGATTCGAGTGGACTGAAGTAGAGTGCAGTGGAATAGAGAGGAATGGAATGGAATGGAATCGGATGTAAAGGAATGGAATGATGTGGAGTGGAGTGGTGAGGAGTGTAGTGCTGTGGAATGGAGCAGAAAGTAACGGGATGGTGTGGAGTGGAGTGCAGTGCAGTGGAGTGGAGAGGAGTGCAATGGCGTGGAATGGAATCGGATGTAAAGGAACGTACTGGAGTGGAGCGGAGTGGAAAGGAGTGGAATGGAATGGAATTGAATGTAATGGAAAGCAAAGGAATGGAATGGGATGCAATGGAATTTAATGCAATAGAATGCAGTTCAATAGAGAGTTGACATGTAATGTGAGCTGAGATTGTGCCTAAGCTCTCCAGGCTGTTTGACACAGTGATATCGTGTCGAAAGAATGGAATGGAATGCAGTGGTGTGAAATGGAATGGAATGTAGTGGACGGGAGTAGAATGGAGTGGAGTGAAGAGGAACAGAGTGGAATGGAATGGGATGCAGTGGAATGGAATGCAGTGGAGTGGAGTGAAATAGAAAGAAATGGAATGGGATGGAATGGAATGCAATGGAATGGAGAAGAGAAATGTGAGCTGAGATTGTGTGACTACACTCCAGCCTTAGTGACCGAGAGAGATTCTGTGGAAGGAAAGAACTGATTTCAAAGGAGTGGAATGGAAGGGAATGTAGTACAGTGGAGTAGAGTGGAATGGAGTGAAACAGAATAGAATGGAGTGGAAGGCAATGGAATGGAATGGAATGGAGTGGAGTGGAATAGAGAGGAGTGCACTGCAATGGAGTGGAGTGGAGTGGAAGGGAGTGGAATGCAATGGAATGTAGTGGAGTGCAGTGGAGTGGAATGGAATGGAGTGGACAGGAGTGGAAGGAGTAGAGTGGACTGGAATGGAATAGAATGGAACAGAATGCAGTGGAGTGGAGGGGAGTGGAGGTGAGTGGAGTGGCATGGAGTGGAATGGAATGGAATGGAGTGAAATGGAATCCAATGGATTGGAATGGAGTGGAGTGGAGTGGAGTGGAATGGAGAGGAGTCGAATGGATTGGAAGGGAATGCAACGGAACGCAGTGGTGTGGATTGGAATGCAGTGAAATGGAGTACTATGGAATCTAAAGGAGTGGAGTGGAGTCTAGTGGAGTGGAATGGAATGGAACAAAATGGAATGGAATGGCACGGAATGGAGTGGAGTAGAGTGGAGTGGGAAGGAAGGGAGATGAGTGGAATGGAGAGGAATGGAATGCAGTGGAGTGGATTGGATTGGAATGAACTGGAATGGAGAGGAATGGAATGAAGTGGAACGGAATGGACTGCAATGGAATTGAATGGAGTGAAGTGGAAAGTAGTGGAGTGGAGTGGAATGGAGTGGAAATGAATGGAATGGAGTGGAATGGAAGGGAATGGAGACAAGTGGATAGGAATTGACTGAAGCAGATTGGAGTGGAGTGGAGTGGAGTGGCATGGAATGGAATGAAGTGGATGGGAATGCAATGGAGTGGAATGAAATGGAATAAAATGGAATGGAGTGGAATGGAGAGGAATGGAGTGGAGTGGAGTGGAATGGAGGGGAGTAAGAGGAAGAGAATGGAATGGAATCGAAAGGAGGGAAGTGCAATTGTGTGGAGTGGAGTGGAGATGAAAGGAGTGGAGTGATGTGGAGTCGAGAGGAAAGGAATGGAATGGAATGGAATGGAGTTAAGTGGAGTGGAATGGAGTGGAAGGTAATGGAGTGGAATGAAAAGGAGTGGATTGGAATGGAGTGGAATGGAATGGAGTGGAACGGAGTGGAGTAGAATGGAGTGGGTTGCAGAGGAGTGGAATGGAGTGGAATGGAAGGGAACGGAAAGGAATGTAGTGGAAAGGAATGGAATGGAGTGGATTGAAATTGAATGGAAAGGATTGGAGTGCAGTGGACTGGAGGGGAGTGGAATAAAATGGAGTATAGTGCAGTGGAATGGAGTGGACTGGAGTGGAGATGAGTGGAGTGGACTGGAATGGAATGGAGTGGAGTGGAATGGTGTGGAGTGGGGTGGAAAGGAATGGAACAGAATGGAATGGAGAGGAATGGAGTGGCATGTAGTGGAGTGGAGTGAAGTGGAAAGGAATGGCATGGAATGGAGTAGAGTGGAATGGAGGGGTATGGAATGGAATGGAATGGAATTGAGTGGAATGGAGTGGAATGGAGTGGAGTGGAGAGGAATGGAATGGAGTGGAAAGGTCTGAAAGGAGTGGAATGGAGTGGAGTGGAATGCAATGGAGTAGATTGGAATGAAGTGGAAAGGAATAGAATGGAGAGAAGTAGAGTAGAATGGAGTGGATTGGAATGGAGGGGAGCAGAGTGGAGTTAACAGCGGTGGATTGGAATACAGTGGATGGGGTAGAGTGGAAGGGAGTGGAATTATATGGAATGGAATGGATTGGAGTGGAGTGGAAGGGAGTGGAGTGGAGTTGAAAGTAGAGGAATCGAAAGAAGTGGAAAGGAGTGGAGTAGAGTGGATTAGAGTGGATTGGAATGGAATGGAGTGGAGTGGAATGGTGTGGAAACGAATGGAAGGGAGGGGAGTGGAATGGAACGAAATGGAATGGAATGTAGTGGAATGGAGAGGAGTGGAGTGGACTGGAGTGGAATGTAATCGAATGGAGTGTACTGGAGTGGAATGTATTTGAGAGGCGGGTAATGGAGAGGAATTGAGTGGAGTGGAGTGGAGTGAAATACATCGGAATGGCACGGAATTGAATGGAATGGAGGGGAGTGGAATGCAGTGGAGTGGAGTCGATTGGAGTGGTGAGGAATAGAACGGAGTGGCATGGAATGGAGCACAGTGGAATGCAATGGAGTGGAGTGGATTGGAAAGGGGTGGAGTGGAGTGACGATGGGTGAAGTGGAATGTAATGGAGTGGAGTGCAGAGGAGTCTCATGGAATGGAATGGAATGGAACGCAATGGAAGCTGAGATTGTACCACTGCGCTCCAGGATGGGTGACACAGTGTGATACTCTCAAAAGAAAGGAATGGAATGGAATGCAGTGGAATGGAATGGAACGCAATGGGGTGCATTGGAGTGGAGTGGAGTGAAGTGAAGTGGATTGGAGTGGAATGGAGAGGAATGGAACGGAATGGAATGGAATGAAGTAGACTGGAGTGGGGTGGAGTTGAGTGCAATGGAATGGAGCGAAATGGAATCAGATGCAGAGAAATGGAGTAGAGAGGAGTGCAGTAGAGTGGAAAGGAGTGCAATGGAGTGGAATGGAATCGGAAGTAACGGAAAGTAGTGGAGTGGATGGAACGGAAAGGAAAGGAGTGGAGCGGAGTGGAATGGAACGGAGCGGGAGGTGGGTTGGGGCCACTGCACTCCAGGCTGGCTGGCTGACTGAGGTATTCTCGCAATAAAGGAATGGAATGGAATGCCGTAGAATGGAATGGAACGGAGTGGAGTGGAGTGGAATGGAGTGAGTTGGAGCAGAGTGGAATGAAGAATGCAATGGGATGGAAGGGAATTGAATGAAATGCAGTGGAGTGCAGTGGAGTGCATTGCAGTGGAATGGAGCAGAATGGAATGGAAAGGAGTGGAATGGACAGGAGTGGAGTGCACTGGAGAGGAGAGGATAGGAATGCAGTGGAATGGAATTGGATGTAATGGAACGTAGAGGAGTGGAGTGGAATGGAGTGGGCCAGAGTGGAATGGAATGGAATGCAATGGAAAGGAATGGAGTGGAATAGAATGGAATGGAATGGAATGGAATGGAGTGGGATGACTTGTAGTGGGGTGGAGTGAAATGGAGTATAATGGAATGGAGTGGAGTGGAGTGGAATGTGATAGAATGGAGAGGAGGGGAATGGAGCAGAATGGAATGGAGTGCAGCGGAATGGAGTGGCGTGGAATGGAATCAAATGGAGTGGAATGGAACAGAGTGGAATGGAATGGAGTGCAATAGACTAGAATTGAGTGTAGTGTAGTGGAATTTAGTGGAATGGACTGGAATGGAGTGGAATGGAATGGAATTGAGGGGAATGGAATGGAATGGAAAGGAATGGAAAGCAATGGAAAGGAATAGAATTGAATGCCACGGAATTAAAAGAATGCAATGGAATGCAATGGAATAGAATGCAATGGAATGTATAGTTGACATGTAATATGAGCTGAGATTGTGACGCTGCACTCCAGCCAGGGTGACATGGTGATATCCTGTCGTAAGAAGTGAATGGAATGCAATGGAGTGAAATGGAATGGAATGAAATGGAATGGAGCGGAGTGGAAGGGAATGGAGTGGAATGAAATAGAATGCAGTGGACTGTAATGGCATGGAGTGGAAAGAAGTAGAGTGGAATGGAGTGGAATGGAATGGACTGGCATAGAATGGAGTGGAATTGAATGCAATGGAGTGGATTGGAAAGGAATGCAAAGGAGTAGAGTGGAGTAGAGTGGTGTGGAGTGGAGTGGAATGGAGCTGAATGTACTTCAATGGAGTACAATGGAATGGAACGGAGTGGAATGGAATGGAATGATATGAGGTGGATTGGAGTGGAATGCAGTGGAGTGCAATGGAATGGAATAGAATGGAATGGAGTAGAGTGTAATGGAATGCAGTGGCGATAAGTGGAGTGGAATGGAATGCATTGGAGTAGAGTGGAGTGGAATGGAATGGAATGGAGTGGAGTGGAGGGGAGTGGAGTGGAATGGAATTGAGTGAAGTGGAGTGCAGTTGAATGGAATATCGTGGTGTGGAGTGGAGTGGAAGTGAATGGAGTGAATAGGAGTGGAATGGAGTGGAAGGTAACGGAGTGGAATGGAGTCGAATGGAGTGGAATGGAGTAGAGTGGATTAGAGTGGAATGGTGTCGAACGGACTGGAATGGAATGGAATGGAGTGGAATGGAATTGAATCAAATGGAATGGAGTGGAGTGGAATGGAGTGGAGTGGAGTGGAGTGGAATGAAATGAAATGGAAGGGAGTGGAGAGAAACGCAGTTGATTGGAGTGGAGTGGAGTGGAAAGGAATGGAAAGGAGTGGGATGGAGACGTATGGATTGGAGTGGAATGGAGTGGAATGGAATGAAGTGGAAAGGAGTGGAACGGAGTGAAATTGAATTTAGTGGACTGGAGTGGAATGGAGTTAAATGGAATGGAATGGAATGGAGTGGAATGGAATGGAATGGAGTGGAGTGGAATGGAATGGAATGGCATGGAATGGAATAGAATGGGATGGAGTGGAGTGGAGAGGAGTGGAATGGATTGGAGTGAAGTGGAGTGGAATGGAATTGAGTGGAGCGGAGAGGAAAGGAATGGAATGGAGTGGAGTGGAATGGCATGGAATGGAGTGGAATGGAATGGATAGTAGTGGAGTGGAGTGGAGTGGATTGGAGTGTAGTGGAAGGGAATGGAGTGCAGTGTAATGGACTGGAATGGAGCAGAGCAGAATGGAGTGGACTGGACTGGAGTGGAATGGAATGGGATGGCATGGAATGGGAGCTGAGATTTTACCAATGTGCTCTAGGCAGGGTGACTGGGTGTCATACTCTCAAAAGAAAGGAATGGAATGGAACGCAGTGGAATGGAATGGAACAGAGTGGACATTAGTGGAGTGGAATGTGGAGGAATGGAATGAAATGGAACGTAATGGCATGAAATGGAGTGGTGTGGGGTGGAATGGATTATAGTGGAATGGGGTGGAAAGGAATGGGATGGAGTGGAATGAAGTGGAGTGCAGTGGAGTGGAACGGAGTTGAATGGCATAGAATTGAGTGGACAGTAGTGGAATGTTTTGGAATGCAATGGAATCCATTGTAATAGAATGGAATACAACGGAAAGTTGACATGGAGTGTGAGCTGAGATTGTGCCACTGCACTCCAGACTGGGTGACACGTTATATCCTGTGGATAGAAAGGAATGGAATGCAATAGAGTGAAATGGAATGGAGTGGAATGGAATTGAATGGAATGGAGTGGAGTGGAGTGGAGTCGAATGGAGACGAATGGAATGGGACGGAGTGGAATGGAACGGAGTGGAGTGGAGTATCGTGGAGTGAAATAGAATGGAATGCACTGGGTTGGAATGGAATGCAATGGACTGCTGAAAGGAAATGTGAGCTGTTATTGTTCCACTGCACTCCAGCCTTTGTGACGGAATGAAATCCTGTGGAAAAAAAGGAATGGAATGGAATGGAATGGAATGGAATGGAATGGAGTGGAGTGGAGTGGTGTGGAGAGGAGTGTAGTGGAGTGGAGTGAAATGGAGTGGAGTGTCGTGGAGGAGAGTGGAATGGAGTGGAATGGAATGGAGAGGAAAGGAACGGAGTGGAGTGGAATGGAACGGAGTGGAGTGGAATGGAATCCAATGGAATGAAATGGAATTGAATCGAATGGAATGAAGAAATATGTGCAGTGATTTGGCCACTGCGCTGGAGCCTGTGTGAGAGAGGGAGATCCTGTCGATAAAACAGTGTGGAATGGAAGGGATTGGAATGGAATGGAATGGAACGTATTGGAGTGGAGTGGAGTGGAATTGAGTGGAGTGGAGTGCACTGGAATGGAATGGAATGCAATGGAATGTAATGGAATGATGAAATGATATGTGAGCTGAGATTGTGCCACTGCACTCCACGCTGGGTGACAGAGTGAGATACTCTTGAAAGAAAGAAATGGAATGGAAAGAATTTTTAATTGGGTGGATTCGAGTGGACTGAAGTAGAGTGCAGTGGAATAGAGAGGAATGGAATGGAATGGAATCGGATGTAAAGGAATGGAATGATGTGGAGTGGAGTGGTGAGGAGTGTAGTGCTGTGGAATGGAGCAGAAAGTAACGGGATGGTGTGGAGTGGAGTGCAGTGCAGTGGAGTGGAGAGGAGTGCAATGGCGTGGAATGGAATCGGATGTAAAGGAACGTACTGGAGTGGAGCGGAGTGGAAAGGAGTGGAATGGAATGGAATTGAATGTAATGGAAAGCAAAGGAATGGAATGGGATGCAATGGAATTTAATGCAATAGAATGCAGTTCAATAGAGAGTTGACATGTAATGTGAGCTGAGATTGTGCCTAAGCTCTCCAGGCTGTTTGACACAGTGATATCGTGTCGAAAGAATGGAATGGAATGCAGTGGTGTGAAATGGAATGGAATGTAGTGGACGGGAGTAGAATGGAGTGGAGTGAAGAGGAACAGAGTGGAATGGAATGGGATGCAGTGGAATGGAATGCAGTGGAGTGGAGTGGAATAGAAAGAAATGGAATGGGATGGAATGGAATGCAATGGAATGGAGAAGAGAAATGTGAGCTGAGATTGTGTGACTACACTCCAGCCTTAGTGACCGAGAGAGATTCTGTGGAAGGAAAGAACTGATTTCAAAGGAGTGGAATGGAAGGGAATGTAGTACAGTGGAGTAGAGTGGAATGGAGTGAAACAGAATAGAATGGAGTGGAAGGCAATGGAATGGAATGGAATGGAGTGGAGTGGAATAGAGAGGAGTGCACTGCAATGGAGTGGAGTGGAGTGGAAGGGAGTGGAATGCAATGGAATGTAGTGGAGTGCAGTGGAGTGGAATGGAATGGAGTGGACAGGAGTGGAAGGAGTAGAGTGGACTGGAATGGAATAGAATGGAACAGAATGCAGTGGAGTGGAGGGGAGTGGAGGTGAGTGGAGTGGCATGGAGTGGAATGGAATGGAATGGAGTGAAATGGAATCCAATGGATTGGAATGGAGTGGAGTGGAGTGGAGTGGAATGGAGAGGAGTCGAATGGATTGGAAGGGAATGCAACGGAACGCAGTGGTGTGGATTGGAATGCAGTGAAATGGAGTACTATGGAATCTAAAGGAGTGGAGTGGAGTCTAGTGGAGTGGAATGGAATGGAACAAAATGGAATGGAATGGCACGGAATGGAGTGGAGTAGAGTGGAGTGGGAAGGAAGGGAGATGAGTGGAATGGAGAGGAATGGAATGCAGTGGAGTGGATTGGATTGGAATGAACTGGAATGGAGAGGAATGGAATGAAGTGGAACGGAATGGACTGCAATGGAATTGAATGGAGTGAAGTGGAAAGTAGTGGAGTGGAGTGGAATGGAGTGGAAATGAATGGAATGGAGTGGAATGGAAGGGAATGGAGACAAGTGGATAGGAATTGACTGAAGCAGATTGGAGTGGAGTGGAGTGGAGTGGCATGGAATGGAATGAAGTGGATGGGAATGCAATGGAGTGGAATGAAATGGAATAAAATGGAATGGAGTGGAATGGAGAGGAATGGAGTGGAGTGGAGTGGAATGGAGGGGAGTAAGAGGAAGAGAATGGAATGGAATCGAAAGGAGGGAAGTGCAATTGTGTGGAGTGGAGTGGAGATGAAAGGAGTGGAGTGATGTGGAGTCGAGAGGAAAGGAATGGAATGGAATGGAATGGAGTTAAGTGGAGTGGAATGGAGTGGAAGGTAATGGAGTGGAATGAAAAGGAGTGGATTGGAATGGAGTGGAATGGAATGGAGTGGAACGGAGTGGAGTAGAATGGAGTGGGTTGCAGAGGAGTGGAATGGAGTGGAATGGAAGGGAACGGAAAGGAATGTAGTGGAAAGGAATGGAATGGAGTGGATTGAAATTGAATGGAAAGGATTGGAGTGCAGTGGACTGGAGGGGAGTGGAATAAAATGGAGTATAGTGCAGTGGAATGGAGTGGACTGGAGTGGAGATGAGTGGAGTGGACTGGAATGGAATGGAGTGGAGTGGAATGGTGTGGAGTGGGGTGGAAAGGAATGGAACAGAATGGAATGGAGAGGAATGGAGTGGCATGTAGTGGAGTGGAGTGAAGTGGAAAGGAATGGCATGGAATGGAGTAGAGTGGAATGGAGGGGTATGGAATGGAATGGAATGGAATTGAGTGGAATGGAGTGGAATGGAGTGGAGTGGAGAGGAATGGAATGGAGTGGAAAGGTCTGAAAGGAGTGGAATGGAGTGGAGTGGAATGCAATGGAGTAGATTGGAATGAAGTGGAAAGGAATAGAATGGAGAGAAGTAGAGTAGAATGGAGTGGATTGGAATGGAGGGGAGCAGAGTGGAGTTAACAGCGGTGGATTGGAATACAGTGGATGGGGTAGAGTGGAAGGGAGTGGAATTATATGGAATGGAATGGATTGGAGTGGAGTGGAAGGGAGTGGAGTGGAGTTGAAAGTAGAGGAATCGAAAGAAGTGGAAAGGAGTGGAGTAGAGTGGATTAGAGTGGATTGGAATGGAATGGAGTGGAGTGGAATGGTGTGGAAACGAATGGAAGGGAGGGGAGTGGAATGGAACGAAATGGAATGGAATGTAGTGGAATGGAGAGGAGTGGAGTGGACTGGAGTGGAATGTAATCGAATGGAGTGTACTGGAGTGGAATGTATTTGAGAGGCGGGTAATGGAGAGGAATTGAGTGGAGTGGAGTGGAGTGAAATACATCGGAATGGCACGGAATTGAATGGAATGGAGGGGAGTGGAATGCAGTGGAGTGGAGTCGATTGGAGTGGTGAGGAATAGAACGGAGTGGCATGGAATGGAGCACAGTGGAATGCAATGGAGTGGAGTGGATTGGAAAGGGGTGGAGTGGAGTGACGATGGGTGAAGTGGAATGTAATGGAGTGGAGTGCAGAGGAGTCTCATGGAATGGAATGGAATGGAACGCAATGGAAGCTGAGATTGTACCACTGCGCTCCAGGATGGGTGACACAGTGTGATACTCTCAAAAGAAAGGAATGGAATGGAATGCAGTGGAATGGAATGGAACGCAATGGGGTGCATTGGAGTGGAGTGGAGTGAAGTGAAGTGGATTGGAGTGGAATGGAGAGGAATGGAACGGAATGGAATGGAATGAAGTAGACTGGAGTGGGGTGGAGTTGAGTGCAATGGAATGGAGCGAAATGGAATCAGATGCAGAGAAATGGAGTAGAGAGGAGTGCAGTAGAGTGGAAAGGAGTGCAATGGAGTGGAATGGAATCGGAAGTAACGGAAAGTAGTGGAGTGGATGGAACGGAAAGGAAAGGAGTGGAGCGGAGTGGAATGGAACGGAGCGGGAGGTGGGTTGGGGCCACTGCACTCCAGGCTGGCTGGCTGACTAAGGTATTCTCGCAATAAAGGAAGGGAATGGAATGCCGTAGAATGGAATGGAACGGATTGGAGTGGAGTGGAATGGAGTGAGTTGGAGCAGAGTGGAATGAAGAATGCAATGGGATGGAAGGGAATTGAATGAAATGCAGTGGAGTGCAGTGGAGTGCATTGCAGTGGAATGGAGCAGAATGGAATGGAAAGGAGTGGAATGGACAGGAGTGGAGTGCACTGGAGAGGAGAGGATAGGAATGCAGTGGAATGGAATTGGATGTAATGGAACGTAGAGGAGTGGAGTGGAATGGAGTGGGCCAGAGTGGAATGGAGTGGAATGCAATGGAAAGGAATGGAGTGGAATAGAATGGAATGGAATGGAATGGAATGGAGTGGGATGACTTGTAGTGGGGTGGAGTGAAATGGAGTATAATGGAATGGAGTGGAGTGGAGTGGAATGTGATAGAATGGAGAGGAGGGGAATGGAGCAGAATGGAATGGAGTGCAGCGGAATGGAGTGGAGTGGAATGGAATCAAATGGAGTGGAATGGAACAGAGTGGAATGGAATGGAGTGCAATAGACTAGAATTGAGTGTAGTGTAGTGGAATTTAGTGGAATGGACTGGAATGGAGTGGAATGGAATGGAATTGAGGGGAATGGAATGGAATGGAAAGGAATGGAAAGCAATGGAAAGGAATAGAATTGAATGCCACGGAATTAAAAGAATGCAATGGAATGCAATGGAATAGAATGCAATGGAATGTATAGTTGACATGTAATATGAGCTGAGATTGTGACACTTCACTCCAGCCAGGGTGACATGGTGATATCCTGTCGTAAGAAGTGAATGGAATGCAATGGAGTGAAATGGAATGGAATGAAATGGAATGGAGCGGAGTGGAAGGGAATGGAGTGGAATGAAATAGAATGCAGTGGACTGTAATGGCATGGAGTGGAAAGAAGTAGAGTGGAATGGAGTGGAATGGAATGGACTGGCATAGAATGGAGTGGAATTGAATGCAATGGAGTGGATTGGAAAGGAATGCAAAGGAGTAGAGTGGAGTAGAGTGGTGTGGAGTGGAGTGGAATGGAGCTGAATGTACTTCAATGGAGTACAATGGAATGGAACGGAGTGGAATGGAATGGAATGATATGAGGGGGATTGGAGTGGAATGCAGTGGAGTGCAATGGAATGGAATAGAATGGAATGGAGTAGAGTGTAATGGAATGCAGTGGCGATAAGTGGAGTGGAATGGAATGCATTGGAGTAGAGTGGAGTGGAATGGAATGGAATGGAGTGGAGTGGAGGGGAGTGGAGTGGAATGGAATTGAGTGAAGTGGAGTGCAGTTGAATGGAATATCGTGGTGTGGAGTGGAGTGGAAGTGAATGGAGTGAATAGGAGTGGAATGGAGTGGAAGGTAACGGAGTGGAATGGAGTCGAATGGAGTGGAATGGAGTAGAGTGGATTAGAGTGGAATGGTGTCGAACGGACTGGAATGGAATGGAATGGAGTGGAATGGAATTGAATCAAATGGAATGGAGTGGAGTGGAATGGAGTGGAGTGGAGTGGAGTGGAATGAAATGAAATGGAAGGGAGTGGAGAGAAACGCAGTTGATTGGAGTGGAGTGGAGTGGAAACTAATGGAAAGGAGTGGGATGGAGACGTACGGATTGGAGTGGAATGGAGTGGAATGGAATGAAGTGGAAAGGAGTGGAACGGAGTGAAATTGAATTTAGTGGACTGGAGTGGAATGGAGTTAAATGGAATGGAATGGAATGGAGTGGAATGGAATGGAATGGAGTGGAGTGGAATGGAATGGAATGGCATGGAATGGAATAGAATGGGATGGAGTGGAGTGGAGAGGAGTGGAATGGATTGGAGTGAAGTGGAGTGGAATGGAATTGAGTGGAGCGGAGAGGAAAGGAATGGAATGGAGTGGAGTGGAATGGCATGGAATGGAGTGGAATGGAATGGATAGTAGTGGAGTGGAGTGGAGTGGATTGGAGTGTAGTGGAAGGGAATGGAGTGCAGTGTAATGGACTGGAATGGAGCAGAGCAGAATGGAGTGGACTGGACTGGAGTGGAATGGAATGGGATGGCATGGAATGGGAGCTGAGATTTTACCAATGTGCTCTAGGCAGGGTGACTGGGTGTCATACTCTCAAAAGAAAGGAATGGAATGGAACGCAGTGGAATGGAATGGAACAGAGTGGACATTAGTGGAGTGGAATGTGGAGGAATGGAATGAAATGGAACGTAATGGCATGAAATGGAGTGGTGTGGGATGGAATGGATTATAGTGGAATGGGGTGGAAAGGAATGGGATGGAGTGGAATGAAGTGGAGTGCAGTGGAGTGGAACGGAGTTGAATGGCATAGAATTGAGTGGACAGTAGTGGAATGTTTTGGAATGCAATGGAATCCATTGTAATAGAATGGAATACAACGGAAAGTTGACATGGAGTGTGAGCTGAGATTGTGCCACTGCACTCCAGACTGGGTGACACGTTATATCCTGTGGATAGAAAGGAATGGAATGCAATAGTGTGAAATGGAATGGAGTGGAATGGAATTGAATGGAATGGAGTGGAGTGGAGTGGAGTCGAATGGAGACGAATGGAATGGGACGGAGTGGAATGGAACGGAGTGGAGTGGAGTATCGTGGAGTGAAATAGAATGGAATGCACTGGGTTGGAATGGAATGCAATGGACTGCTGAAAGGAAATGTGAGCTGTTATTGTTCCACTGCACTCCAGCCTTTGTGACGGAATGAAATCCTGTGGAAAAAAAGGAATGGAATGGAATGGAATGGAATGGAATGGAATGGAATGGAATGGAATGGAATGGAATGGAATGGAGTGGAGTGGAGTGGTGTGGAGAGGAGTGTAGTGGAGTGGAGTGAAATGGAGTGGAGTGTCGTGGAGGAGAGTGGAATGGAGTGGAATGGAATGGAGAGGAAAGGAACGGAGTGGAGTGGAATGGAACGGAGTGGAGTGGAATGGAATCCAATGGAATGAAATGGAATTGAATCGAATGGAATGAAGAAATATGTGCAGTGATTTGGCCACTGCGCTGGAGCCTGTGTGAGAGAGGGAGATCCTGTCGATAAAACAGTGTGGAATGGAAGGGATTGGAATGGAATGGAATGGAACGTATTGGAGTGGAGTGGAGTGGAATTGAGTGGAGTGGAGTGCACTGGAATGGAATGGAATGCAATGGAATGTAATGGAATGATGAAATGATATGTGAGCTGAGATTGTGCCACTGCACTCCACGCTGGGTGACAGAGTGAGATACTCTTGAAAGAAAGAAATGGAATGGAAAGAATTTTTAATTGGGTGGATTCGAGTGGACTGAAGTAGAGTGCAGTGGAATAGAGAGGAATGGAATGGAATGGAATCGGATGTAAAGGAATGGAATGATGTGGAGTGGAGTGGTGAGGAGTGTAGTGCTGTGGAATGGAGCAGAAAGTAATGGGATGGTGTGGAGTGGAGTGCAGTGCAGTGGAGTGGAGAGGAGTGCAATGGCGTGGAATGGAATCGGATGTAAAGGAACGTACTGGAGTGGAGCGGAGTGGAAAGGAGTGGAATGGAATGGAATTGAATGTAATGGAAAGCAAAGGAATGGAATGGGATGCAATGGAATTTAATGCAATAGAATGCAGTTCAATAGAGAGTTGACATGTAATGTGAGCTGAGATTGTGCCTAAGCTCTCCAGGCTGTTTGACACAGTGATATCGTGTCGAAAGAATGGAATGGAATGCAGTGGTGTGAAATGGAATGGAATGTAGTGGACGGGAGTAGAATGGAGTGGAGTGAAGAGGAACAGAGTGGAATGGAATGGGATGCAGTGGAATGGAATGCAGTGGAGTGGAGTGGAATAGAAAGAAATGGAATGGGATGGAATGGAATGCAATGGAATGGAGAAGAGAAATGTGAGCTGAGATTGTGTGACTACACTCCAGCCTTAGTGACCGAGAGAGATTCTGTGGAAGGAAAGAACTGATTTCAAAGGAGTGGAATGGAAGGGAATGTAGTACAGTGGAGTAGAGTGGAATGGAGTGAAACAGAATAGAATGGAGTGGAAGGCAATGGAATGGAATGGAATGGAGTGGAGTGGAATAGAGAGGAGTGCACTGCAATGGAGTGGAGTGGAGTGGAAGGGAGTGGAATGCAATGGAATGTAGTGGAGTGCAGTGGAGTGGAATGGAATGGAGTGGACAGGAGTGGAAGGAGTAGAGTGGACTGGAATGGAATAGAATGGAACAGAATGCAGTGGAGTGGAGGGGAGTGGAGGTGAGTGGAGTGGCATGGAGTGGAATGGAATGGAATGGAGTGAAATGGAATCCAATGGATTGGAATGGAGTGGAGTGGAGTGGAGTGGAATGGAGAGGAGTCGAATGGATTGGAAGGGAATGCAACGGAACGCAGTGGTGTGGATTGGAATGCAGTGAAATGGAGTACTATGGAATCTAAAGGAGTGGAGTGGAGTCTAGTGGAGTGGAATGGAATGGAACAAAATGGAATGGAATGGCACGGAATGGAGTGGAGTAGAGTGGAGTGGGAAGGAAGGGAGATGAGTGGAATGGAGAGGAATGGAATGCAGTGGAGTGGATTGGATTGGAATGAACTGGAATGGAGAGGAATGGAATGAAGTGGAACGGAATGGACTGCAATGGAATTGAATGGAGTGAAGTGGAAAGTAGTGGAGTGGAGTGGAATGGAGTGGAAATGAATGGAATGGAGTGGAATGGAAGGGAATGGAGACAAGTGGATAGGAATTGACTGAAGCAGATTGGAGTGGAGTGGAGTGGAGTGGCATGGAATGGAATGAAGTGGATGGGAATGCAATGGAGTGGAATGAAATGGAATAAAATGGAATGGAGTGGAATGGAGAGGAATGGAGTGGAGTGGAGTGGAATGGAGGGGAGTAAGAGGAAGAGAATGGAATGGAATCGAAAGGAGGGAAGTGCAATTGTGTGGAGTGGAGTGGAGATGAAAGGAGTGGAGTGATGTGGAGTCGAGAGGAAAGGAATGGAATGGAATGGAATGGAGTTAAGTGGAGTGGAATGGAGTGGAAGGTAATGGAGTGGAATGAAAAGGAGTGGATTGGAATGGAGTGGAATGGAATGGAGTGGAACGGAGTGGAGTAGAATGGAGTGGGTTGCAGAGGAGTGGAATGGAGTGGAATGGAAGGGAACGGAAAGGAATGTAGTGGAAAGGAATGGAATGGAGTGGATTGAAATTGAATGGAAAGGATTGGAGTGCAGTGGACTGGAGGGGAGTGGAATAAAATGGAGTATAGTGCAGTGGAATGGAGTGGACTGGAGTGGAGATGAGTGGAGTGGACTGGAATGGAATGGAGTGGAGTGGAATGGTGTGGAGTGGGGTGGAAAGGAATGGAACAGAATGGAATGGAGAGGAATGGAGTGGCATGTAGTGGAGTGGAGTGAAGTGGAAAGGAATGGCATGGAATGGAGTAGAGTGGAATGGAGGGGTATGGAATGGAATGGAATGGAATTGAGTGGAATGGAGTGGAATGGAGTGGAGTGGAGAGGAATGGAATGGAGTGGAAAGGTCTGAAAGGAGTGGAATGGAGTGGAGTGGAATGCAATGGAGTAGATTGGAATGAAGTGGAAAGGAATAGAATGGAGAGAAGTAGAGTAGAATGGAGTGGATTGGAATGGAGGGGAGCAGAGTGGAGTTAACAGCGGTGGATTGGAATACAGTGGATGGGGTAGAGTGGAAGGGAGTGGAATTATATGGAATGGAATGGATTGGAGTGGAGTGGAAGGGAGTGGAGTGGAGTTGAAAGTAGAGGAATCGAAAGAAGTGGAAAGGAGTGGAGTAGAGTGGATTAGAGTGGATTGGAATGGAATGGAGTGGAGTGGAATGGTGTGGAAACGAATGGAAGGGAGGGGAGTGGAATGGAACGAAATGGAATGGAATGTAGTGGAATGGAGAGGAGTGGAGTGGACTGGAGTGGAATGTAATCGAATGGAGTGTACTGGAGTGGAATGTATTTGAGAGGCGGGTAATGGAGAGGAATTGAGTGGAGTGGAGTGGAGTGAAATACATCGGAATGGCACGGAATTGAATGGAATGGAGGGGAGTGGAATGCAGTGGAGTGGAGTCGATTGGAGTGGTGAGGAATAGAACGGAGTGGCATGGAATGGAGCACAGTGGAATGCAATGGAGTGGAGTGGATTGGAAAGGGGTGGAGTGGAGTGACGATGGGTGAAGTGGAATGTAATGGAGTGGAGTGCAGAGGAGTCTCATGGAATGGAATGGAATGGAACGCAATGGAAGCTGAGATTGTACCACTGCGCTCCAGGATGGGTGACACAGTGTGATACTCTCAAAAGAAAGGAATGGAATGGAATGCAGTGGAATGGAATGGAACGCAATGGGGTGCATTGGAGTGGAGTGGAGTGAAGTGAAGTGGATTGGAGTGGAATGGAGAGGAATGGAACGGAATGGAATGGAATGAAGTAGACTGGAGTGGGGTGGAGTTGAGTGCAATGGAATGGAGCGAAATGGAATCAGATGCAGAGAAATGGAGTAGAGAGGAGTGCAGTAGAGTGGAAAGGAGTGCAATGGAGTGGAATGGAATCGGAAGTAACGGAAAGTAGTGGAGTGGATGGAACGGAAAGGAAAGGAGTGGAGCGGAGTGGAATGGAACGGAGCGGGAGGTGGGTTGGGGCCACTGCACTCCAGGCTGGCTGGCTGACTGAGGTATTCTCGCAATAAAGGAATGGAATGGAATGCCGTAGAATGGAATGGAACGGAGTGGAGTGGAGTGGAATGGAGTGAGTTGGAGCAGAGTGGAATGAAGAATGCAATGGGATGGAAGGGAATTGAATGAAATGCAGTGGAGTGCAGTGGAGTGCATTGCAGTGGAATGGAGCAGAATGGAATGGAAAGGAGTGGAATGGACAGGAGTGGAGTGCACTGGAGAGGAGAGGATAGGAATGCAGTGGAATGGAATTGGATGTAATGGAACGTAGAGGAGTGGAGTGGAATGGAGTGGGCCAGAGTGGAATGGAATGGAATGCAATGGAAAGGAATGGAGTGGAATAGAATGGAATGGAATGGAATGGAATGGAGTGGGATGACTTGTAGTGGGGTGGAGTGAAATGGAGTATAATGGAATGGAGTGGAGTGGAGTGGAATGTGATAGAATGGAGAGGAGGGGAATGGAGCAGAATGGAATGGAGTGCAGCGGAATGGAGTGGCGTGGAATGGAATCAAATGGAGTGGAATGGAACAGAGTGGAATGGAATGGAGTGCAATAGACTAGAATTGAGTGTAGTGTAGTGGAATTTAGTGGAATGGACTGGAATGGAGTGGAATGGAATGGAATTGAGGGGAATGGAATGGAATGGAAAGGAATGGAAAGCAATGGAAAGGAATAGAATTGAATGCCACGGAATTAAAAGAATGCAATGGAATGCAATGGAATAGAATGCAATGGAATGTATAGTTGACATGTAATATGAGCTGAGATTGTGACGCTGCACTCCAGCCAGGGTGACATGGTGATATCCTGTCGTAAGAAGTGAATGGAATGCAATGGAGTGAAATGGAATGGAATGAAATGGAATGGAGCGGAGTGGAAGGGAATGGAGTGGAATGAAATAGAATGCAGTGGACTGTAATGGCATGGAGTGGAAAGAAGTAGAGTGGAATGGAGTGGAATGGAATGGACTGGCATAGAATGGAGTGGAATTGAATGCAATGGAGTGGATTGGAAAGGAATGCAAAGGAGTAGAGTGGAGTAGAGTGGTGTGGAGTGGAGTGGAATGGAGCTGAATGTACTTCAATGGAGTACAATGGAATGGAACGGAGTGGAATGGAATGGAATGATATGAGGTGGATTGGAGTGGAATGCAGTGGAGTGCAATGGAATGGAATAGAATGGAATGGAGTAGAGTGTAATGGAATGCAGTGGCGATAAGTGGAGTGGAATGGAATGCATTGGAGTAGAGTGGAGTGGAATGGAATGGAATGGAGTGGAGTGGAGGGGAGTGGAGTGGAATGGAATTGAGTGAAGTGGAGTGCAGTTGAATGGAATATCGTGGTGTGGAGTGGAGTGGAAGTGAATGGAGTGAATAGGAGTGGAATGGAGTGGAAGGTAACGGAGTGGAATGGAGTCGAATGGAGTGGAATGGAGTAGAGTGGATTAGAGTGGAATGGTGTCGAACGGACTGGAATGGAATGGAATGGAGTGGAATGGAATTGAATCAAATGGAATGGAGTGGAGTGGAATGGAGTGGAGTGGAGTGGAGTGGAATGAAATGAAATGGAAGGGAGTGGAGAGAAACGCAGTTGATTGGAGTGGAGTGGAGTGGAAAGGAATGGAAAGGAGTGGGATGGAGACGTATGGATTGGAGTGGAATGGAGTGGAATGGAATGAAGTGGAAAGGAGTGGAACGGAGTGAAATTGAATTTAGTGGACTGGAGTGGAATGGAGTTAAATGGAATGGAATGGAATGGAGTGGAATGGAATGGAATGGAGTGGAGTGGAATGGAATGGAATGGCATGGAATGGAATAGAATGGGATGGAGTGGAGTGGAGAGGAGTGGAATGGATTGGAGTGAAGTGGAGTGGAATGGAATTGAGTGGAGCGGAGAGGAAAGGAATGGAATGGAGTGGAGTGGAATGGCATGGAATGGAGTGGAATGGAATGGATAGTAGTGGAGTGGAGTGGAGTGGATTGGAGTGTAGTGGAAGGGAATGGAGTGCAGTGTAATGGACTGGAATGGAGCAGAGCAGAATGGAGTGGACTGGACTGGAGTGGAATGGAATGGGATGGCATGGAATGGGAGCTGAGATTTTACCAATGTGCTCTAGGCAGGGTGACTGGGTGTCATACTCTCAAAAGAAAGGAATGGAATGGAACGCAGTGGAATGGAATGGAACAGAGTGGACATTAGTGGAGTGGAATGTGGAGGAATGGAATGAAATGGAACGTAATGGCATGAAATGGAGTGGTGTGGGGTGGAATGGATTATAGTGGAATGGGGTGGAAAGGAATGGGATGGAGTGGAATGAAGTGGAGTGCAGTGGAGTGGAACGGAGTTGAATGGCATAGAATTGAGTGGACAGTAGTGGAATGTTTTGGAATGCAATGGAATCCATTGTAATAGAATGGAATACAACGGAAAGTTGACATGGAGTGTGAGCTGAGATTGTGCCACTGCACTCCAGACTGGGTGACACGTTATATCCTGTGGATAGAAAGGAATGGAATGCAATAGAGTGAAATGGAATGGAGTGGAATGGAATTGAATGGAATGGAGTGGAGTGGAGTGGAGTCGAATGGAGACGAATGGAATGGGACGGAGTGGAATGGAACGGAGTGGAGTGGAGTATCGTGGAGTGAAATAGAATGGAATGCACTGGGTTGGAATGGAATGCAATGGACTGCTGAAAGGAAATGTGAGCTGTTATTGTTCCACTGCACTCCAGCCTTTGTGACGGAATGAAATCCTGTGGAAAAAAAGGAATGGAATGGAATGGAATGGAATGGAATGGAATGGAGTGGAGTGGAGTGGTGTGGAGAGGAGTGTAGTGGAGTGGAGTGAAATGGAGTGGAGTGTCGTGGAGGAGAGTGGAATGGAGTGGAATGGAATGGAGAGGAAAGGAACGGAGTGGAGTGGAATGGAACGGAGTGGAGTGGAATGGAATCCAATGGAATGAAATGGAATTGAATCGAATGGAATGAAGAAATATGTGCAGTGATTTGGCCACTGCGCTGGAGCCTGTGTGAGAGAGGGAGATCCTGTCGATAAAACAGTGTGGAATGGAAGGGATTGGAATGGAATGGAATGGAACGTATTGGAGTGGAGTGGAGTGGAATTGAGTGGAGTGGAGTGCACTGGAATGGAATGGAATGCAATGGAATGTAATGGAATGATGAAATGATATGTGAGCTGAGATTGTGCCACTGCACTCCACGCTGGGTGACAGAGTGAGATACTCTTGAAAGAAAGAAATGGAATGGAAAGAATTTTTAATTGGGTGGATTCGAGTGGACTGAAGTAGAGTGCAGTGGAATAGAGAGGAATGGAATGGAATGGAATCGGATGTAAAGGAATGGAATGATGTGGAGTGGAGTGGTGAGGAGTGTAGTGCTGTGGAATGGAGCAGAAAGTAACGGGATGGTGTGGAGTGGAGTGCAGTGCAGTGGAGTGGAGAGGAGTGCAATGGCGTGGAATGGAATCGGATGTAAAGGAACGTACTGGAGTGGAGCGGAGTGGAAAGGAGTGGAATGGAATGGAATTGAATGTAATGGAAAGCAAAGGAATGGAATGGGATGCAATGGAATTTAATGCAATAGAATGCAGTTCAATAGAGAGTTGACATGTAATGTGAGCTGAGATTGTGCCTAAGCTCTCCAGGCTGTTTGACACAGTGATATCGTGTCGAAAGAATGGAATGGAATGCAGTGGTGTGAAATGGAATGGAATGTAGTGGACGGGAGTAGAATGGAGTGGAGTGAAGAGGAACAGAGTGGAATGGAATGGGATGCAGTGGAATGGAATGCAGTGGAGTGGAGTGGAATAGAAAGAAATGGAATGGGATGGAATGGAATGCAATGGAATGGAGAAGAGAAATGTGAGCTGAGATTGTGTGACTACACTCCAGCCTTAGTGACCGAGAGAGATTCTGTGGAAGGAAAGAACTGATTTCAAAGGAGTGGAATGGAAGGGAATGTAGTACAGTGGAGTAGAGTGGAATGGAGTGAAACAGAATAGAATGGAGTGGAAGGCAATGGAATGGAATGGAATGGAGTGGAGTGGAATAGAGAGGAGTGCACTGCAATGGAGTGGAGTGGAGTGGAAGGGAGTGGAATGCAATGGAATGTAGTGGAGTGCAGTGGAGTGGAATGGAATGGAGTGGACAGGAGTGGAAGGAGTAGAGTGGACTGGAATGGAATAGAATGGAACAGAATGCAGTGGAGTGGAGGGGAGTGGAGGTGAGTGGAGTGGCATGGAGTGGAATGGAATGGAATGGAGTGAAATGGAATCCAATGGATTGGAATGGAGTGGAGTGGAGTGGAGTGGAATGGAGAGGAGTCGAATGGATTGGAAGGGAATGCAACGGAACGCAGTGGTGTGGATTGGAATGCAGTGAAATGGAGTACTATGGAATCTAAAGGAGTGGAGTGGAGTCTAGTGGAGTGGAATGGAATGGAACAAAATGGAATGGAATGGCACGGAATGGAGTGGAGTAGAGTGGAGTGGGAAGGAAGGGAGATGAGTGGAATGGAGAGGAATGGAATGCAGTGGAGTGGATTGGATTGGAATGAACTGGAATGGAGAGGAATGGAATGAAGTGGAACGGAATGGACTGCAATGGAATTGAATGGAGTGAAGTGGAAAGTAGTGGAGTGGAGTGGAATGGAGTGGAAATGAATGGAATGGAGTGGAATGGAAGGGAATGGAGACAAGTGGATAGGAATTGACTGAAGCAGATTGGAGTGGAGTGGAGTGGAGTGGCATGGAATGGAATGAAGTGGATGGGAATGCAATGGAGTGGAATGAAATGGAATAAAATGGAATGGAGTGGAATGGAGAGGAATGGAGTGGAGTGGAGTGGAATGGAGGGGAGTAAGAGGAAGAGAATGGAATGGAATCGAAAGGAGGGAAGTGCAATTGTGTGGAGTGGAGTGGAGATGAAAGGAGTGGAGTGATGTGGAGTCGAGAGGAAAGGAATGGAATGGAATGGAATGGAGTTAAGTGGAGTGGAATGGAGTGGAAGGTAATGGAGTGGAATGAAAAGGAGTGGATTGGAATGGAGTGGAATGGAATGGAGTGGAACGGAGTGGAGTAGAATGGAGTGGGTTGCAGAGGAGTGGAATGGAGTGGAATGGAAGGGAACGGAAAGGAATGTAGTGGAAAGGAATGGAATGGAGTGGATTGAAATTGAATGGAAAGGATTGGAGTGCAGTGGACTGGAGGGGAGTGGAATAAAATGGAGTATAGTGCAGTGGAATGGAGTGGACTGGAGTGGAGATGAGTGGAGTGGACTGGAATGGAATGGAGTGGAGTGGAATGGTGTGGAGTGGGGTGGAAAGGAATGGAACAGAATGGAATGGAGAGGAATGGAGTGGCATGTAGTGGAGTGGAGTGAAGTGGAAAGGAATGGCATGGAATGGAGTAGAGTGGAATGGAGGGGTATGGAATGGAATGGAATGGAATTGAGTGGAATGGAGTGGAATGGAGTGGAGTGGAGAGGAATGGAATGGAGTGGAAAGGTCTGAAAGGAGTGGAATGGAGTGGAGTGGAATGCAATGGAGTAGATTGGAATGAAGTGGAAAGGAATAGAATGGAGAGAAGTAGAGTAGAATGGAGTGGATTGGAATGGAGGGGAGCAGAGTGGAGTTAACAGCGGTGGATTGGAATACAGTGGATGGGGTAGAGTGGAAGGGAGTGGAATTATATGGAATGGAATGGATTGGAGTGGAGTGGAAGGGAGTGGAGTGGAGTTGAAAGTAGAGGAATCGAAAGAAGTGGAAAGGAGTGGAGTAGAGTGGATTAGAGTGGATTGGAATGGAATGGAGTGGAGTGGAATGGTGTGGAAACGAATGGAAGGGAGGGGAGTGGAATGGAACGAAATGGAATGGAATGTAGTGGAATGGAGAGGAGTGGAGTGGACTGGAGTGGAATGTAATCGAATGGAGTGTACTGGAGTGGAATGTATTTGAGAGGCGGGTAATGGAGAGGAATTGAGTGGAGTGGAGTGGAGTGAAATACATCGGAATGGCACGGAATTGAATGGAATGGAGGGGAGTGGAATGCAGTGGAGTGGAGTCGATTGGAGTGGTGAGGAATAGAACGGAGTGGCATGGAATGGAGCACAGTGGAATGCAATGGAGTGGAGTGGATTGGAAAGGGGTGGAGTGGAGTGACGATGGGTGAAGTGGAATGTAATGGAGTGGAGTGCAGAGGAGTCTCATGGAATGGAATGGAATGGAACGCAATGGAAGCTGAGATTGTACCACTGCGCTCCAGGATGGGTGACACAGTGTGATACTCTCAAAAGAAAGGAATGGAATGGAATGCAGTGGAATGGAATGGAACGCAATGGGGTGCATTGGAGTGGAGTGGAGTGAAGTGAAGTGGATTGGAGTGGAATGGAGAGGAATGGAACGGAATGGAATGGAATGAAGTAGACTGGAGTGGGGTGGAGTTGAGTGCAATGGAATGGAGCGAAATGGAATCAGATGCAGAGAAATGGAGTAGAGAGGAGTGCAGTAGAGTGGAAAGGAGTGCAATGGAGTGGAATGGAATCGGAAGTAACGGAAAGTAGTGGAGTGGATGGAACGGAAAGGAAAGGAGTGGAGCGGAGTGGAATGGAACGGAGCGGGAGGTGGGTTGGGGCCACTGCACTCCAGGCTGGCTGGCTGACTAAGGTATTCTCGCAATAAAGGAATGGAATGGAATGCCGTAGAATGGAATGGAACGGATTGGAGTGGAGTGGAATGGAGTGAGTTGGAGCAGAGTGGAATGAAGAATGCAATGGGATGGAAGGGAATTGAATGAAATGCAGTGGAGTGCAGTGGAGTGCATTGCAGTGGAATGGAGCAGAATGGAATGGAAAGGAGTGGAATGGACAGGAGTGGAGTGCACTGGAGAGGAGAGGATAGGAATGCAGTGGAATGGAATTGGATGTAATGGAACGTAGAGGAGTGGAGTGGAATGGAGTGGGCCAGAGTGGAATGGAGTGGAATGCAATGGAAAGGAATGGAGTGGAATAGAATGGAATGGAATGGAATGGAATGGAGTGGGATGACTTGTAGTGGGGTGGAGTGAAATGGAGTATAATGGAATGGAGTGGAGTGGAGTGGAATGTGATAGAATGGAGAGGAGGGGAATGGAGCAGAATGGAATGGAGTGCAGCGGAATGGAGTGGAGTGGAATGGAATCAAATGGAGTGGAATGGAACAGAGTGGAATGGAATGGAGTGCAATAGACTAGAATTGAGTGTAGTGTAGTGGAATTTAGTGGAATGGACTGGAATGGAGTGGAATGGAATGGAATTGAGGGGAATGGAATGGAATGGAAAGGAATGGAAAGCAATGGAAAGGAATAGAATTGAATGCCACGGAATTAAAAGAATGCAATGGAATGCAATGGAATAGAATGCAATGGAATGTATAGTTGACATGTAATATGAGCTGAGATTGTGACACTGCACTCCAGCCAGGGTGACATGGTGATATCCTGTCGTAAGAAGTGAATGGAATGCAATGGAGTGAAATGGAATGGAATGAAATGGAATGGAGCGGAGTGGAAGGGAATGGAGTGGAATGAAATAGAATGCAGTGGACTGTAATGGCATGGAGTGGAAAGAAGTAGAGTGGAATGGAGTGGAATGGAATGGACTGGCATAGAATGGAGTGGAATTGAATGCAATGGAGTGGATTGGAAAGGAATGCAAAGGAGTAGAGTGGAGTAGAGTGGTGTGGAGTGGAGTGGAATGGAGCTGAATGTACTTCAATGGAGTACAATGGAATGGAACGGAGTGGAATGGAATGGAATGATATGAGGTGGATTGGAGTGGAATGCAGTGGAGTGCAATGGAATGGAATAGAATGGAATGGAGTAGAGTGTAATGGAATGCAGTGGCGATAAGTGGAGTGGAATGGAATGCATTGGAGTAGAGTGGAGTGGAATGGAATGGAATGGAGTGGAGTGGAGGGGAGTGGAGTGGAATGGAATTGAGTGAAGTGGAGTGCAGTTGAATGGAATATCGTGGTGTGGAGTGGAGTGGAAGTGAATGGAGTGAATAGGAGTGGAATGGAGTGGAAGGTAACGGAGTGGAATGGAGTCGAATGGAGTGGAATGGAGTAGAGTGGATTAGAGTGGAATGGTGTCGAACGGACTGGAATGGAATGGAATGGAGTGGAATGGAATTGAATCAAATGGAATGGAGTGGAGTGGAATGGAGTGGAGTGGAGTGGAGTGGAATGAAATGAAATGGAAGGGAGTGGAGAGAAACGCAGTTGATTGGAGTGGAGTGGAGTGGAAACTAATGGAAAGGAGTGGGATGGAGACGTACGGATTGGAGTGGAATGGAGTGGAATGGAATGAAGTGGAAAGGAGTGGAACGGAGTGAAATTGAATTTAGTGGACTGGAGTGGAATGGAGTTAAATGGAATGGAATGGAATGGAGTGGAATGGAATGGAATGGAGTGGAGTGGAATGGAATGGAATGGCATGGAATGGAATAGAATGGGATGGAGTGGAGTGGAGAGGAGTGGAATGGATTGGAGTGAAGTGGAGTGGAATGGAATTGAGTGGAGCGGAGAGGAAAGGAATGGAATGGAGTGGAGTGGAATGGCATGGAATGGAGTGGAATGGAATGGATAGTAGTGGAGTGGAGTGGAGTGGATTGGAGTGTAGTGGAAGGGAATGGAGTGCAGTGTAATGGACTGGAATGGAGCAGAGCAGAATGGAGTGGACTGGACTGGAGTGGAATGGAATGGGATGGCATGGAATGGGAGCTGAGATTTTACCAATGTGCTCTAGGCAGGGTGACTGGGTGTCATACTCTCAAAAGAAAGGAATGGAATGGAACGCAGTGGAATGGAATGGAACAGAGTGGACATTAGTGGAGTGGAATGTGGAGGAATGGAATGAAATGGAACGTAATGGCATGAAATGGAGTGGTGTGGGATGGAATGGATTATAGTGGAATGGGGTGGAAAGGAATGGGATGGAGTGGAATGAAGTGGAGTGCAGTGGAGTGGAACGGAGTTGAATGGCATAGAATTGAGTGGACAGTAGTGGAATGTTTTGGAATGCAATGGAATCCATTGTAATAGAATGGAATACAACGGAAAGTTGACATGGAGTGTGAGCTGAGATTGTGCCACTGCACTCCAGACTGGGTGACACGTTATATCCTGTGGATAGAAAGGAATGGAATGCAATAGAGTGAAATGGAATGGAGTGGAATGGAATTGAATGGAATGGAGTGGAGTGGAGTGGAGTCGAATGGAGACGAATGGAATGGGACGGAGTGGAATGGAACGGAGTGGAGTGGAGTATCGTGGAGTGAAATAGAATGGAATGCACTGGGTTGGAATGGAATGCAATGGACTGCTGAAAGGAAATGTGAGCTGTTATTGTTCCACTGCACTCCAGCCTTTGTGACGGAATGAAATCCTGTGGAAAAAAAGGAATGGAATGGAATGGAATGGAATGGAATGGAATGGAATGGAATGGAATGGAATGGAATGGAATGGAGTGGAGTGGAGTGGTGTGGAGAGGAGTGTAGTGGAGTGGAGTGAAATGGAGTGGAGTGTCGTGGAGGAGAGTGGAATGGAGTGGAATGGAATGGAGAGGAAAGGAACGGAGTGGAGTGGAATGGAACGGAGTGGAGTGGAATGGAATCCAATGGAATGAAATGGAATTGAATCGAATGGAATGAAGAAATATGTGCAGTGATTTGGCCACTGCGCTGGAGCCTGTGTGAGAGAGGGAGATCCTGTCGATAAAACAGTGTGGAATGGAAGGGATTGGAATGGAATGGAATGGAACGTATTGGAGTGGAGTGGAGTGGAATTGAGTGGAGTGGAGTGCACTGGAATGGAATGGAATGCAATGGAATGTAATGGAATGATGAAATGATATGTGAGCTGAGATTGTGCCACTGCACTCCACGCTGGGTGACAGAGTGAGATACTCTTGAAAGAAAGAAATGGAATGGAAAGAATTTTTAATTGGGTGGATTCGAGTGGACTGAAGTAGAGTGCAGTGGAATAGAGAGGAATGGAATGGAATGGAATCGGATGTAAAGGAATGGAATGATGTGGAGTGGAGTGGTGAGGAGTGTAGTGCTGTGGAATGGAGCAGAAAGTAACGGGATGGTGTGGAGTGGAGTGCAGTGCAGTGGAGTGGAGAGGAGTGCAATGGCGTGGAATGGAATCGGATGTAAAGGAACGTACTGGAGTGGAGCGGAGTGGAAAGGAGTGGAATGGAATGGAATTGAATGTAATGGAAAGCAAAGGAATGGAATGGGATGCAATGGAATTTAATGCAATAGAATGCAGTTCAATAGAGAGTTGACATGTAATGTGAGCTGAGATTGTGCCTAAGCTCTCCAGGCTGTTTGACACAGTGATATCGTGTCGAAAGAATGGAATGGAATGCAGTGGTGTGAAATGGAATGGAATGTAGTGGACGGGAGTAGAATGGAGTGGAGTGAAGAGGAACAGAGTGGAATGGAATGGGATGCAGTGGAATGGAATGCAGTGGAGTGGAGTGAAATAGAAAGAAATGGAATGGGATGGAATGGAATGCAATGGAATGGAGAAGAGAAATGTGAGCTGAGATTGTGTGACTACACTCCAGCCTTAGTGACCGAGAGAGATTCTGTGGAAGGAAAGAACTGATTTCAAAGGAGTGGAATGGAAGGGAATGTAGTACAGTGGAGTAGAGTGGAATGGAGTGAAACAGAATAGAATGGAGTGGAAGGCAATGGAATGGAATGGAATGGAGTGGAGTGGAATAGAGAGGAGTGCACTGCAATGGAGTGGAGTGGAGTGGAAGGGAGTGGAATGCAATGGAATGTAGTGGAGTGCAGTGGAGTGGAATGGAATGGAGTGGACAGGAGTGGAAGGAGTAGAGTGGACTGGAATGGAATAGAATGGAACAGAATGCAGTGGAGTGGAGGGGAGTGGAGGTGAGTGGAGTGGCATGGAGTGGAATGGAATGGAATGGAGTGAAATGGAATCCAATGGATTGGAATGGAGTGGAGTGGAGTGGAGTGGAATGGAGAGGAGTCGAATGGATTGGAAGGGAATGCAACGGAACGCAGTGGTGTGGATTGGAATGCAGTGAAATGGAGTACTATGGAATCTAAAGGAGTGGAGTGGAGTCTAGTGGAGTGGAATGGAATGGAACAAAATGGAATGGAATGGCACGGAATGGAGTGGAGTAGAGTGGAGTGGGAAGGAAGGGAGATGAGTGGAATGGAGAGGAATGGAATGCAGTGGAGTGGATTGGATTGGAATGAACTGGAATGGAGAGGAATGGAATGAAGTGGAACGGAATGGACTGCAATGGAATTGAATGGAGTGAAGTGGAAAGTAGTGGAGTGGAGTGGAATGGAGTGGAAATGAATGGAATGGAGTGGAATGGAAGGGAATGGAGACAAGTGGATAGGAATTGACTGAAGCAGATTGGAGTGGAGTGGAGTGGAGTGGCATGGAATGGAATGAAGTGGATGGGAATGCAATGGAGTGGAATGAAATGGAATAAAATGGAATGGAGTGGAATGGAGAGGAATGGAGTGGAGTGGAGTGGAATGGAGGGGAGTAAGAGGAAGAGAATGGAATGGAATCGAAAGGAGGGAAGTGCAATTGTGTGGAGTGGAGTGGAGATGAAAGGAGTGGAGTGATGTGGAGTCGAGAGGAAAGGAATGGAATGGAATGGAATGGAGTTAAGTGGAGTGGAATGGAGTGGAAGGTAATGGAGTGGAATGAAAAGGAGTGGATTGGAATGGAGTGGAATGGAATGGAGTGGAACGGAGTGGAGTAGAATGGAGTGGGTTGCAGAGGAGTGGAATGGAGTGGAATGGAAGGGAACGGAAAGGAATGTAGTGGAAAGGAATGGAATGGAGTGGATTGAAATTGAATGGAAAGGATTGGAGTGCAGTGGACTGGAGGGGAGTGGAATAAAATGGAGTATAGTGCAGTGGAATGGAGTGGACTGGAGTGGAGATGAGTGGAGTGGACTGGAATGGAATGGAGTGGAGTGGAATGGTGTGGAGTGGGGTGGAAAGGAATGGAACAGAATGGAATGGAGAGGAATGGAGTGGCATGTAGTGGAGTGGAGTGAAGTGGAAAGGAATGGCATGGAATGGAGTAGAGTGGAATGGAGGGGTATGGAATGGAATGGAATGGAATTGAGTGGAATGGAGTGGAATGGAGTGGAGTGGAGAGGAATGGAATGGAGTGGAAAGGTCTGAAAGGAGTGGAATGGAGTGGAGTGGAATGCAATGGAGTAGATTGGAATGAAGTGGAAAGGAATAGAATGGAGAGAAGTAGAGTAGAATGGAGTGGATTGGAATGGAGGGGAGCAGAGTGGAGTTAACAGCGGTGGATTGGAATACAGTGGATGGGGTAGAGTGGAAGGGAGTGGAATTATATGGAATGGAATGGATTGGAGTGGAGTGGAAGGGAGTGGAGTGGAGTTGAAAGTAGAGGAATCGAAAGAAGTGGAAAGGAGTGGAGTAGAGTGGATTAGAGTGGATTGGAATGGAATGGAGTGGAGTGGAATGGTGTGGAAACGAATGGAAGGGAGGGGAGTGGAATGGAACGAAATGGAATGGAATGTAGTGGAATGGAGAGGAGTGGAGTGGACTGGAGTGGAATGTAATCGAATGGAGTGTACTGGAGTGGAATGTATTTGAGAGGCGGGTAATGGAGAGGAATTGAGTGGAGTGGAGTGGAGTGAAATACATCGGAATGGCACGGAATTGAATGGAATGGAGGGGAGTGGAATGCAGTGGAGTGGAGTCGATTGGAGTGGTGAGGAATAGAACGGAGTGGCATGGAATGGAGCACAGTGGAATGCAATGGAGTGGAGTGGATTGGAAAGGGGTGGAGTGGAGTGACGATGGGTGAAGTGGAATGTAATGGAGTGGAGTGCAGAGGAGTCTCATGGAATGGAATGGAATGGAACGCAATGGAAGCTGAGATTGTACCACTGCGCTCCAGGATGGGTGACACAGTGTGATACTCTCAAAAGAAAGGAATGGAATGGAATGCAGTGGAATGGAATGGAACGCAATGGGGTGCATTGGAGTGGAGTGGAGTGAAGTGAAGTGGATTGGAGTGGAATGGAGAGGAATGGAACGGAATGGAATGGAATGAAGTAGACTGGAGTGGGGTGGAGTTGAGTGCAATGGAATGGAGCGAAATGGAATCAGATGCAGAGAAATGGAGTAGAGAGGAGTGCAGTAGAGTGGAAAGGAGTGCAATGGAGTGGAATGGAATCGGAAGTAACGGAAAGTAGTGGAGTGGATGGAACGGAAAGGAAAGGAGTGGAGCGGAGTGGAATGGAACGGAGCGGGAGGTGGGTTGGGGCCACTGCACTCCAGGCTGGCTGGCTGACTGAGGTATTCTCGCAATAAAGGAATGGAATGGAATGCCGTAGAATGGAATGGAACGGAGTGGAGTGGAGTGGAATGGAGTGAGTTGGAGCAGAGTGGAATGAAGAATGCAATGGGATGGAAGGGAATTGAATGAAATGCAGTGGAGTGCAGTGGAGTGCATTGCAGTGGAATGGAGCAGAATGGAATGGAAAGGAGTGGAATGGACAGGAGTGGAGTGCACTGGAGAGGAGAGGATAGGAATGCAGTGGAATGGAATTGGATGTAATGGAACGTAGAGGAGTGGAGTGGAATGGAGTGGGCCAGAGTGGAATGGAATGGAATGCAATGGAAAGGAATGGAGTGGAATAGAATGGAATGGAATGGAATGGAATGGAGTGGGATGACTTGTAGTGGGGTGGAGTGAAATGGAGTATAATGGAATGGAGTGGAGTGGAGTGGAATGTGATAGAATGGAGAGGAGGGGAATGGAGCAGAATGGAATGGAGTGCAGCGGAATGGAGTGGCGTGGAATGGAATCAAATGGAGTGGAATGGAACAGAGTGGAATGGAATGGAGTGCAATAGACTAGAATTGAGTGTAGTGTAGTGGAATTTAGTGGAATGGACTGGAATGGAGTGGAATGGAATGGAATTGAGGGGAATGGAATGGAATGGAAAGGAATGGAAAGCAATGGAAAGGAATAGAATTGAATGCCACGGAATTAAAAGAATGCAATGGAATGCAATGGAATAGAATGCAATGGAATGTATAGTTGACATGTAATATGAGCTGAGATTGTGACGCTGCACTCCAGCCAGGGTGACATGGTGATATCCTGTCGTAAGAAGTGAATGGAATGCAATGGAGTGAAATGGAATGGAATGAAATGGAATGGAGCGGAGTGGAAGGGAATGGAGTGGAATGAAATAGAATGCAGTGGACTGTAATGGCATGGAGTGGAAAGAAGTAGAGTGGAATGGAGTGGAATGGAATGGACTGGCATAGAATGGAGTGGAATTGAATGCAATGGAGTGGATTGGAAAGGAATGCAAAGGAGTAGAGTGGAGTAGAGTGGTGTGGAGTGGAGTGGAATGGAGCTGAATGTACTTCAATGGAGTACAATGGAATGGAACGGAGTGGAATGGAATGGAATGATATGAGGTGGATTGGAGTGGAATGCAGTGGAGTGCAATGGAATGGAATAGAATGGAATGGAGTAGAGTGTAATGGAATGCAGTGGCGATAAGTGGAGTGGAATGGAATGCATTGGAGTAGAGTGGAGTGGAATGGAATGGAATGGAGTGGAGTGGAGGGGAGTGGAGTGGAATGGAATTGAGTGAAGTGGAGTGCAGTTGAATGGAATATCGTGGTGTGGAGTGGAGTGGAAGTGAATGGAGTGAATAGGAGTGGAATGGAGTGGAAGGTAACGGAGTGGAATGGAGTCGAATGGAGTGGAATGGAGTAGAGTGGATTAGAGTGGAATGGTGTCGAACGGACTGGAATGGAATGGAATGGAGTGGAATGGAATTGAATCAAATGGAATGGAGTGGAGTGGAATGGAGTGGAGTGGAGTGGAGTGGAATGAAATGAAATGGAAGGGAGTGGAGAGAAACGCAGTTGATTGGAGTGGAGTGGAGTGGAAAGGAATGGAAAGGAGTGGGATGGAGACGTATGGATTGGAGTGGAATGGAGTGGAATGGAATGAAGTGGAAAGGAGTGGAACGGAGTGAAATTGAATTTAGTGGACTGGAGTGGAATGGAGTTAAATGGAATGGAATGGAATGGAGTGGAATGGAATGGAATGGAGTGGAGTGGAATGGAATGGAATGGCATGGAATGGAATAGAATGGGATGGAGTGGAGTGGAGAGGAGTGGAATGGATTGGAGTGAAGTGGAGTGGAATGGAATTGAGTGGAGCGGAGAGGAAAGGAATGGAATGGAGTGGAGTGGAATGGCATGGAATGGAGTGGAATGGAATGGATAGTAGTGGAGTGGAGTGGAGTGGATTGGAGTGTAGTGGAAGGGAATGGAGTGCAGTGTAATGGACTGGAATGGAGCAGAGCAGAATGGAGTGGACTGGACTGGAGTGGAATGGAATGGGATGGCATGGAATGGGAGCTGAGATTTTACCAATGTGCTCTAGGCAGGGTGACTGGGTGTCATACTCTCAAAAGAAAGGAATGGAATGGAACGCAGTGGAATGGAATGGAACAGAGTGGACATTAGTGGAGTGGAATGTGGAGGAATGGAATGAAATGGAACGTAATGGCATGAAATGGAGTGGTGTGGGGTGGAATGGATTATAGTGGAATGGGGTGGAAAGGAATGGGATGGAGTGGAATGAAGTGGAGTGCAGTGGAGTGGAACGGAGTTGAATGGCATAGAATTGAGTGGACAGTAGTGGAATGTTTTGGAATGCAATGGAATCCATTGTAATAGAATGGAATACAACGGAAAGTTGACATGGAGTGTGAGCTGAGATTGTGCCACTGCACTCCAGACTGGGTGACACGTTATATCCTGTGGATAGAAAGGAATGGAATGCAATAGAGTGAAATGGAATGGAGTGGAATGGAATTGAATGGAATGGAGTGGAGTGGAGTGGAGTCGAATGGAGACGAATGGAATGGGACGGAGTGGAATGGAACGGAGTGGAGTGGAGTATCGTGGAGTGAAATAGAATGGAATGCACTGGGTTGGAATGGAATGCAATGGACTGCTGAAAGGAAATGTGAGCTGTTATTGTTCCACTGCACTCCAGCCTTTGTGACGGAATGAAATCCTGTGGAAAAAAAGGAATGGAATGGAATGGAATGGAATGGAATGGAATGGAGTGGAGTGGAGTGGTGTGGAGAGGAGTGTAGTGGAGTGGAGTGAAATGGAGTGGAGTGTCGTGGAGGAGAGTGGAATGGAGTGGAATGGAATGGAGAGGAAAGGAACGGAGTGGAGTGGAATGGAACGGAGTGGAGTGGAATGGAATCCAATGGAATGAAATGGAATTGAATCGAATGGAATGAAGAAATATGTGCAGTGATTTGGCCACTGCGCTGGAGCCTGTGTGAGAGAGGGAGATCCTGTCGATAAAACAGTGTGGAATGGAAGGGATTGGAATGGAATGGAATGGAACGTATTGGAGTGGAGTGGAGTGGAATTGAGTGGAGTGGAGTGCACTGGAATGGAATGGAATGCAATGGAATGTAATGGAATGATGAAATGATATGTGAGCTGAGATTGTGCCACTGCACTCCACGCTGGGTGACAGAGTGAGATACTCTTGAAAGAAAGAAATGGAATGGAAAGAATTTTTAATTGGGTGGATTCGAGTGGACTGAAGTAGAGTGCAGTGGAATAGAGAGGAATGGAATGGAATGGAATCGGATGTAAAGGAATGGAATGATGTGGAGTGGAGTGGTGAGGAGTGTAGTGCTGTGGAATGGAGCAGAAAGTAACGGGATGGTGTGGAGTGGAGTGCAGTGCAGTGGAGTGGAGAGGAGTGCAATGGCGTGGAATGGAATCGGATGTAAAGGAACGTACTGGAGTGGAGCGGAGTGGAAAGGAGTGGAATGGAATGGAATTGAATGTAATGGAAAGCAAAGGAATGGAATGGGATGCAATGGAATTTAATGCAATAGAATGCAGTTCAATAGAGAGTTGACATGTAATGTGAGCTGAGATTGTGCCTAAGCTCTCCAGGCTGTTTGACACAGTGATATCGTGTCGAAAGAATGGAATGGAATGCAGTGGTGTGAAATGGAATGGAATGTAGTGGACGGGAGTAGAATGGAGTGGAGTGAAGAGGAACAGAGTGGAATGGAATGGGATGCAGTGGAATGGAATGCAGTGGAGTGGAGTGGAATAGAAAGAAATGGAATGGGATGGAATGGAATGCAATGGAATGGAGAAGAGAAATGTGAGCTGAGATTGTGTGACTACACTCCAGCCTTAGTGACCGAGAGAGATTCTGTGGAAGGAAAGAACTGATTTCAAAGGAGTGGAATGGAAGGGAATGTAGTACAGTGGAGTAGAGTGGAATGGAGTGAAACAGAATAGAATGGAGTGGAAGGCAATGGAATGGAATGGAATGGAGTGGAGTGGAATAGAGAGGAGTGCACTGCAATGGAGTGGAGTGGAGTGGAAGGGAGTGGAATGCAATGGAATGTAGTGGAGTGCAGTGGAGTGGAATGGAATGGAGTGGACAGGAGTGGAAGGAGTAGAGTGGACTGGAATGGAATAGAATGGAACAGAATGCAGTGGAGTGGAGGGGAGTGGAGGTGAGTGGAGTGGCATGGAGTGGAATGGAATGGAATGGAGTGAAATGGAATCCAATGGATTGGAATGGAGTGGAGTGGAGTGGAGTGGAATGGAGAGGAGTCGAATGGATTGGAAGGGAATGCAACGGAACGCAGTGGTGTGGATTGGAATGCAGTGAAATGGAGTACTATGGAATCTAAAGGAGTGGAGTGGAGTCTAGTGGAGTGGAATGGAATGGAACAAAATGGAATGGAATGGCACGGAATGGAGTGGAGTAGAGTGGAGTGGGAAGGAAGGGAGATGAGTGGAATGGAGAGGAATGGAATGCAGTGGAGTGGATTGGATTGGAATGAACTGGAATGGAGAGGAATGGAATGAAGTGGAACGGAATGGACTGCAATGGAATTGAATGGAGTGAAGTGGAAAGTAGTGGAGTGGAGTGGAATGGAGTGGAAATGAATGGAATGGAGTGGAATGGAAGGGAATGGAGACAAGTGGATAGGAATTGACTGAAGCAGATTGGAGTGGAGTGGAGTGGAGTGGCATGGAATGGAATGAAGTGGATGGGAATGCAATGGAGTGGAATGAAATGGAATAAAATGGAATGGAGTGGAATGGAGAGGAATGGAGTGGAGTGGAGTGGAATGGAGGGGAGTAAGAGGAAGAGAATGGAATGGAATCGAAAGGAGGGAAGTGCAATTGTGTGGAGTGGAGTGGAGATGAAAGGAGTGGAGTGATGTGGAGTCGAGAGGAAAGGAATGGAATGGAATGGAATGGAGTTAAGTGGAGTGGAATGGAGTGGAAGGTAATGGAGTGGAATGAAAAGGAGTGGATTGGAATGGAGTGGAATGGAATGGAGTGGAACGGAGTGGAGTAGAATGGAGTGGGTTGCAGAGGAGTGGAATGGAGTGGAATGGAAGGGAACGGAAAGGAATGTAGTGGAAAGGAATGGAATGGAGTGGATTGAAATTGAATGGAAAGGATTGGAGTGCAGTGGACTGGAGGGGAGTGGAATAAAATGGAGTATAGTGCAGTGGAATGGAGTGGACTGGAGTGGAGATGAGTGGAGTGGACTGGAATGGAATGGAGTGGAGTGGAATGGTGTGGAGTGGGGTGGAAAGGAATGGAACAGAATGGAATGGAGAGGAATGGAGTGGCATGTAGTGGAGTGGAGTGAAGTGGAAAGGAATGGCATGGAATGGAGTAGAGTGGAATGGAGGGGTATGGAATGGAATGGAATGGAATTGAGTGGAATGGAGTGGAATGGAGTGGAGTGGAGAGGAATGGAATGGAGTGGAAAGGTCTGAAAGGAGTGGAATGGAGTGGAGTGGAATGCAATGGAGTAGATTGGAATGAAGTGGAAAGGAATAGAATGGAGAGAAGTAGAGTAGAATGGAGTGGATTGGAATGGAGGGGAGCAGAGTGGAGTTAACAGCGGTGGATTGGAATACAGTGGATGGGGTAGAGTGGAAGGGAGTGGAATTATATGGAATGGAATGGATTGGAGTGGAGTGGAAGGGAGTGGAGTGGAGTTGAAAGTAGAGGAATCGAAAGAAGTGGAAAGGAGTGGAGTAGAGTGGATTAGAGTGGATTGGAATGGAATGGAGTGGAGTGGAATGGTGTGGAAACGAATGGAAGGGAGGGGAGTGGAATGGAACGAAATGGAATGGAATGTAGTGGAATGGAGAGGAGTGGAGTGGACTGGAGTGGAATGTAATCGAATGGAGTGTACTGGAGTGGAATGTATTTGAGAGGCGGGTAATGGAGAGGAATTGAGTGGAGTGGAGTGGAGTGAAATACATCGGAATGGCACGGAATTGAATGGAATGGAGGGGAGTGGAATGCAGTGGAGTGGAGTCGATTGGAGTGGTGAGGAATAGAACGGAGTGGCATGGAATGGAGCACAGTGGAATGCAATGGAGTGGAGTGGATTGGAAAGGGGTGGAGTGGAGTGACGATGGGTGAAGTGGAATGTAATGGAGTGGAGTGCAGAGGAGTCTCATGGAATGGAATGGAATGGAACGCAATGGAAGCTGAGATTGTACCACTGCGCTCCAGGATGGGTGACACAGTGTGATACTCTCAAAAGAAAGGAATGGAATGGAATGCAGTGGAATGGAATGGAACGCAATGGGGTGCATTGGAGTGGAGTGGAGTGAAGTGAAGTGGATTGGAGTGGAATGGAGAGGAATGGAACGGAATGGAATGGAATGAAGTAGACTGGAGTGGGGTGGAGTTGAGTGCAATGGAATGGAGCGAAATGGAATCAGATGCAGAGAAATGGAGTAGAGAGGAGTGCAGTAGAGTGGAAAGGAGTGCAATGGAGTGGAATGGAATCGGAAGTAACGGAAAGTAGTGGAGTGGATGGAACGGAAAGGAAAGGAGTGGAGCGGAGTGGAATGGAACGGAGCGGGAGGTGGGTTGGGGCCACTGCACTCCAGGCTGGCTGGCTGACTAAGGTATTCTCGCAATAAAGGAAGGGAATGGAATGCCGTAGAATGGAATGGAACGGATTGGAGTGGAGTGGAATGGAGTGAGTTGGAGCAGAGTGGAATGAAGAATGCAATGGGATGGAAGGGAATTGAATGAAATGCAGTGGAGTGCAGTGGAGTGCATTGCAGTGGAATGGAGCAGAATGGAATGGAAAGGAGTGGAATGGACAGGAGTGGAGTGCACTGGAGAGGAGAGGATAGGAATGCAGTGGAATGGAATTGGATGTAATGGAACGTAGAGGAGTGGAGTGGAATGGAGTGGGCCAGAGTGGAATGGAGTGGAATGCAATGGAAAGGAATGGAGTGGAATAGAATGGAATGGAATGGAATGGAATGGAGTGGGATGACTTGTAGTGGGGTGGAGTGAAATGGAGTATAATGGAATGGAGTGGAGTGGAGTGGAATGTGATAGAATGGAGAGGAGGGGAATGGAGCAGAATGGAATGGAGTGCAGCGGAATGGAGTGGAGTGGAATGGAATCAAATGGAGTGGAATGGAACAGAGTGGAATGGAATGGAGTGCAATAGACTAGAATTGAGTGTAGTGTAGTGGAATTTAGTGGAATGGACTGGAATGGAGTGGAATGGAATGGAATTGAGGGGAATGGAATGGAATGGAAAGGAATGGAAAGCAATGGAAAGGAATAGAATTGAATGCCACGGAATTAAAAGAATGCAATGGAATGCAATGGAATAGAATGCAATGGAATGTATAGTTGACATGTAATATGAGCTGAGATTGTGACACTGCACTCCAGCCAGGGTGACATGGTGATATCCTGTCGTAAGAAGTGAATGGAATGCAATGGAGTGAAATGGAATGGAATGAAATGGAATGGAGCGGAGTGGAAGGGAATGGAGTGGAATGAAATAGAATGCAGTGGACTGTAATGGCATGGAGTGGAAAGAAGTAGAGTGGAATGGAGTGGAATGGAATGGACTGGCATAGAATGGAGTGGAATTGAATGCAATGGAGTGGATTGGAAAGGAATGCAAAGGAGTAGAGTGGAGTAGAGTGGTGTGGAGTGGAGTGGAATGGAGCTGAATGTACTTCAATGGAGTACAATGGAATGGAACGGAGTGGAATGGAATGGAATGATATGAGGTGGATTGGAGTGGAATGCAGTGGAGTGCAATGGAATGGAATAGAATGGAATGGAGTAGAGTGTAATGGAATGCAGTGGCGATAAGTGGAGTGGAATGGAATGCATTGGAGTAGAGTGGAGTGGAATGGAATGGAATGGAGTGGAGTGGAGGGGAGTGGAGTGGAATGGAATTGAGTGAAGTGGAGTGCAGTTGAATGGAATATCGTGGTGTGGAGTGGAGTGGAAGTGAATGGAGTGAATAGGAGTGGAATGGAGTGGAAGGTAACGGAGTGGAATGGAGTCGAATGGAGTGGAATGGAGTAGAGTGGATTAGAGTGGAATGGTGTCGAACGGACTGGAATGGAATGGAATGGAGTGGAATGGAATTGAATCAAATGGAATGGAGTGGAGTGGAATGGAGTGGAGTGGAGTGGAGTGGAATGAAATGAAATGGAAGGGAGTGGAGAGAAACGCAGTTGATTGGAGTGGAGTGGAGTGGAAACTAATGGAAAGGAGTGGGATGGAGACGTACGGATTGGAGTGGAATGGAGTGGAATGGAATGAAGTGGAAAGGAGTGGAACGGAGTGAAATTGAATTTAGTGGACTGGAGTGGAATGGAGTTAAATGGAATGGAATGGAATGGAGTGGAATGGAATGGAATGGAGTGGAGTGGAATGGAATGGAATGGCATGGAATGGAATAGAATGGGATGGAGTGGAGTGGAGAGGAGTGGAATGGATTGGAGTGAAGTGGAGTGGAATGGAATTGAGTGGAGCGGAGAGGAAAGGAATGGAATGGAGTGGAGTGGAATGGCATGGAATGGAGTGGAATGGAATGGATAGTAGTGGAGTGGAGTGGAGTGGATTGGAGTGTAGTGGAAGGGAATGGAGTGCAGTGTAATGGACTGGAATGGAGCAGAGCAGAATGGAGTGGACTGGACTGGAGTGGAATGGAATGGGATGGCATGGAATGGGAGCTGAGATTTTACCAATGTGCTCTAGGCAGGGTGACTGGGTGTCATACTCTCAAAAGAAAGGAATGGAATGGAACGCAGTGGAATGGAATGGAACAGAGTGGACATTAGTGGAGTGGAATGTGGAGGAATGGAATGAAATGGAACGTAATGGCATGAAATGGAGTGGTGTGGGATGGAATGGATTATAGTGGAATGGGGTGGAAAGGAATGGGATGGAGTGGAATGAAGTGGAGTGCAGTGGAGTGGAACGGAGTTGAATGGCATAGAATTGAGTGGACAGTAGTGGAATGTTTTGGAATGCAATGGAATCCATTGTAATAGAATGGAATACAACGGAAAGTTGACATGGAGTGTGAGCTGAGATTGTGCCACTGCACTCCAGACTGGGTGACACGTTATATCCTGTGGATAGAAAGGAATGGAATGCAATAGAGTGAAATGGAATGGAGTGGAATGGAATTGAATGGAATGGAGTGGAGTGGAGTGGAGTCGAATGGAGACGAATGGAATGGGACGGAGTGGAATGGAACGGAGTGGAGTGGAGTATCGTGGAGTGAAATAGAATGGAATGCACTGGGTTGGAATGGAATGCAATGGACTGCTGAAAGGAAATGTGAGCTGTTATTGTTCCACTGCACTCCAGCCTTTGTGACGGAATGAAATCCTGTGGAAAAAAAGGAATGGAATGGAATGGAATGGAATGGAATGGAATGGAATGGAATGGAATGGAATGGAATGGAATGGAGTGGAGTGGAGTGGTGTGGAGAGGAGTGTAGTGGAGTGGAGTGAAATGGAGTGGAGTGTCGTGGAGGAGAGTGGAATGGAGTGGAATGGAATGGAGAGGAAAGGAACGGAGTGGAGTGGAATGGAACGGAGTGGAGTGGAATGGAATCCAATGGAATGAAATGGAATTGAATCGAATGGAATGAAGAAATATGTGCAGTGATTTGGCCACTGCGCTGGAGCCTGTGTGAGAGAGGGAGATCCTGTCGATAAAACAGTGTGGAATGGAAGGGATTGGAATGGAATGGAATGGAACGTATTGGAGTGGAGTGGAGTGGAATTGAGTGGAGTGGAGTGCACTGGAATGGAATGGAATGCAATGGAATGTAATGGAATGATGAAATGATATGTGAGCTGAGATTGTGCCACTGCACTCCACGCTGGGTGACAGAGTGAGATACTCTTGAAAGAAAGAAATGGAATGGAAAGAATTTTTAATTGGGTGGATTCGAGTGGACTGAAGTAGAGTGCAGTGGAATAGAGAGGAATGGAATGGAATGGAATCGGATGTAAAGGAATGGAATGATGTGGAGTGGAGTGGTGAGGAGTGTAGTGCTGTGGAATGGAGCAGAAAGTAACGGGATGGTGTGGAGTGGAGTGCAGTGCAGTGGAGTGGAGAGGAGTGCAATGGCGTGGAATGGAATCGGATGTAAAGGAACGTACTGGAGTGGAGCGGAGTGGAAAGGAGTGGAATGGAATGGAATTGAATGTAATGGAAAGCAAAGGAATGGAATGGGATGCAATGGAATTTAATGCAATAGAATGCAGTTCAATAGAGAGTTGACATGTAATGTGAGCTGAGATTGTGCCTAAGCTCTCCAGGCTGTTTGACACAGTGATATCGTGTCGAAAGAATGGAATGGAATGCAGTGGTGTGAAATGGAATGGAATGTAGTGGACGGGAGTAGAATGGAGTGGAGTGAAGAGGAACAGAGTGGAATGGAATGGGATGCAGTGGAATGGAATGCAGTGGAGTGGAGTGAAATAGAAAGAAATGGAATGGGATGGAATGGAATGCAATGGAATGGAGAAGAGAAATGTGAGCTGAGATTGTGTGACTACACTCCAGCCTTAGTGACCGAGAGAGATTCTGTGGAAGGAAAGAACTGATTTCAAAGGAGTGGAATGGAAGGGAATGTAGTACAGTGGAGTAGAGTGGAATGGAGTGAAACAGAATAGAATGGAGTGGAAGGCAATGGAATGGAATGGAATGGAGTGGAGTGGAATAGAGAGGAGTGCACTGCAATGGAGTGGAGTGGAGTGGAAGGGAGTGGAATGCAATGGAATGTAGTGGAGTGCAGTGGAGTGGAATGGAATGGAGTGGACAGGAGTGGAAGGAGTAGAGTGGACTGGAATGGAATAGAATGGAACAGAATGCAGTGGAGTGGAGGGGAGTGGAGGTGAGTGGAGTGGCATGGAGTGGAATGGAATGGAATGGAGTGAAATGGAATCCAATGGATTGGAATGGAGTGGAGTGGAGTGGAGTGGAATGGAGAGGAGTCGAATGGATTGGAAGGGAATGCAACGGAACGCAGTGGTGTGGATTGGAATGCAGTGAAATGGAGTACTATGGAATCTAAAGGAGTGGAGTGGAGTCTAGTGGAGTGGAATGGAATGGAACAAAATGGAATGGAATGGCACGGAATGGAGTGGAGTAGAGTGGAGTGGGAAGGAAGGGAGATGAGTGGAATGGAGAGGAATGGAATGCAGTGGAGTGGATTGGATTGGAATGAACTGGAATGGAGAGGAATGGAATGAAGTGGAACGGAATGGACTGCAATGGAATTGAATGGAGTGAAGTGGAAAGTAGTGGAGTGGAGTGGAATGGAGTGGAAATGAATGGAATGGAGTGGAATGGAAGGGAATGGAGACAAGTGGATAGGAATTGACTGAAGCAGATTGGAGTGGAGTGGAGTGGAGTGGCATGGAATGGAATGAAGTGGATGGGAATGCAATGGAGTGGAATGAAATGGAATAAAATGGAATGGAGTGGAATGGAGAGGAATGGAGTGGAGTGGAGTGGAATGGAGGGGAGTAAGAGGAAGAGAATGGAATGGAATCGAAAGGAGGGAAGTGCAATTGTGTGGAGTGGAGTGGAGATGAAAGGAGTGGAGTGATGTGGAGTCGAGAGGAAAGGAATGGAATGGAATGGAATGGAGTTAAGTGGAGTGGAATGGAGTGGAAGGTAATGGAGTGGAATGAAAAGGAGTGGATTGGAATGGAGTGGAATGGAATGGAGTGGAACGGAGTGGAGTAGAATGGAGTGGGTTGCAGAGGAGTGGAATGGAGTGGAATGGAAGGGAACGGAAAGGAATGTAGTGGAAAGGAATGGAATGGAGTGGATTGAAATTGAATGGAAAGGATTGGAGTGCAGTGGACTGGAGGGGAGTGGAATAAAATGGAGTATAGTGCAGTGGAATGGAGTGGACTGGAGTGGAGATGAGTGGAGTGGACTGGAATGGAATGGAGTGGAGTGGAATGGTGTGGAGTGGGGTGGAAAGGAATGGAACAGAATGGAATGGAGAGGAATGGAGTGGCATGTAGTGGAGTGGAGTGAAGTGGAAAGGAATGGCATGGAATGGAGTAGAGTGGAATGGAGGGGTATGGAATGGAATGGAATGGAATTGAGTGGAATGGAGTGGAATGGAGTGGAGTGGAGAGGAATGGAATGGAGTGGAAAGGTCTGAAAGGAGTGGAATGGAGTGGAGTGGAATGCAATGGAGTAGATTGGAATGAAGTGGAAAGGAATAGAATGGAGAGAAGTAGAGTAGAATGGAGTGGATTGGAATGGAGGGGAGCAGAGTGGAGTTAACAGCGGTGGATTGGAATACAGTGGATGGGGTAGAGTGGAAGGGAGTGGAATTATATGGAATGGAATGGATTGGAGTGGAGTGGAAGGGAGTGGAGTGGAGTTGAAAGTAGAGGAATCGAAAGAAGTGGAAAGGAGTGGAGTAGAGTGGATTAGAGTGGATTGGAATGGAATGGAGTGGAGTGGAATGGTGTGGAAACGAATGGAAGGGAGGGGAGTGGAATGGAACGAAATGGAATGGAATGTAGTGGAATGGAGAGGAGTGGAGTGGACTGGAGTGGAATGTAATCGAATGGAGTGTACTGGAGTGGAATGTATTTGAGAGGCGGGTAATGGAGAGGAATTGAGTGGAGTGGAGTGGAGTGAAATACATCGGAATGGCACGGAATTGAATGGAATGGAGGGGAGTGGAATGCAGTGGAGTGGAGTCGATTGGAGTGGTGAGGAATAGAACGGAGTGGCATGGAATGGAGCACAGTGGAATGCAATGGAGTGGAGTGGATTGGAAAGGGGTGGAGTGGAGTGACGATGGGTGAAGTGGAATGTAATGGAGTGGAGTGCAGAGGAGTCTCATGGAATGGAATGGAATGGAACGCAATGGAAGCTGAGATTGTACCACTGCGCTCCAGGATGGGTGACACAGTGTGATACTCTCAAAAGAAAGGAATGGAATGGAATGCAGTGGAATGGAATGGAACGCAATGGGGTGCATTGGAGTGGAGTGGAGTGAAGTGAAGTGGATTGGAGTGGAATGGAGAGGAATGGAACGGAATGGAATGGAATGAAGTAGACTGGAGTGGGGTGGAGTTGAGTGCAATGGAATGGAGCGAAATGGAATCAGATGCAGAGAAATGGAGTAGAGAGGAGTGCAGTAGAGTGGAAAGGAGTGCAATGGAGTGGAATGGAATCGGAAGTAACGGAAAGTAGTGGAGTGGATGGAACGGAAAGGAAAGGAGTGGAGCGGAGTGGAATGGAACGGAGCGGGAGGTGGGTTGGGGCCACTGCACTCCAGGCTGGCTGGCTGACTGAGGTATTCTCGCAATAAAGGAATGGAATGGAATGCCGTAGAATGGAATGGAACGGAGTGGAGTGGAGTGGAATGGAGTGAGTTGGAGCAGAGTGGAATGAAGAATGCAATGGGATGGAAGGGAATTGAATGAAATGCAGTGGAGTGCAGTGGAGTGCATTGCAGTGGAATGGAGCAGAATGGAATGGAAAGGAGTGGAATGGACAGGAGTGGAGTGCACTGGAGAGGAGAGGATAGGAATGCAGTGGAATGGAATTGGATGTAATGGAACGTAGAGGAGTGGAGTGGAATGGAGTGGGCCAGAGTGGAATGGAATGGAATGCAATGGAAAGGAATGGAGTGGAATAGAATGGAATGGAATGGAATGGAATGGAGTGGGATGACTTGTAGTGGGGTGGAGTGAAATGGAGTATAATGGAATGGAGTGGAGTGGAGTGGAATGTGATAGAATGGAGAGGAGGGGAATGGAGCAGAATGGAATGGAGTGCAGCGGAATGGAGTGGCTTGGAATGGAATCAAATGGAGTGGAATGGAACAGAGTGGAATGGAATGGAGTGCAATAGACTAGAATTGAGTGTAGTGTAGTGGAATTTAGTGGAATGGACTGGAATGGAGTGGAATGGAATGGAATTGAGGGGAATGGAATGGAATGGAAAGGAATGGAAAGCAATGGAAAGGAATAGAATTGAATGCCACGGAATTAAAAGAATGCAATGGAATGCAATGGAATAGAATGCAATGGAATGTATAGTTGACATGTAATATGAGCTGAGATTGTGACGCTGCACTCCAGCCAGGGTGACATGGTGATATCCTGTCGTAAGAAGTGAATGGAATGCAATGGAGTGAAATGGAATGGAATGAAATGGAATGGAGCGGAGTGGAAGGGAATGGAGTGGAATGAAATAGAATGCAGTGGACTGTAATGGCATGGAGTGGAAAGAAGTAGAGTGGAATGGAGTGGAATGGAATGGACTGGCATAGAATGGAGTGGAATTGAATGCAATGGAGTGGATTGGAAAGGAATGCAAAGGAGTAGAGTGGAGTAGAGTGGTGTGGAGTGGAGTGGAATGGAGCTGAATGTACTTCAATGGAGTACAATGGAATGGAACGGAGTGGAATGGAATGGAATGATATGAGGTGGATTGGAGTGGAATGCAGTGGAGTGCAATGGAATGGAATAGAATGGAATGGAGTAGAGTGTAATGGAATGCAGTGGCGATAAGTGGAGTGGAATGGAATGCATTGGAGTAGAGTGGAGTGGAATGGAATGGAATGGAGTGGAGTGGAGGGGAGTGGAGTGGAATGGAATTGAGTGAAGTGGAGTGCAGTTGAATGGAATATCGTGGTGTGGAGTGGAGTGGAAGTGAATGGAGTGAATAGGAGTGGAATGGAGTGGAAGGTAACGGAGTGGAATGGAGTCGAATGGAGTGGAATGGAGTAGAGTGGATTAGAGTGGAATGGTGTCGAACGGACTGGAATGGAATGGAATGGAGTGGAATGGAATTGAATCAAATGGAATGGAGTGGAGTGGAATGGAGTGGAGTGGAGTGGAGTGGAATGAAATGAAATGGAAGGGAGTGGAGAGAAACGCAGTTGATTGGAGTGGAGTGGAGTGGAAAGGAATGGAAAGGAGTGGGATGGAGACGTATGGATTGGAGTGGAATGGAGTGGAATGGAATGAAGTGGAAAGGAGTGGAACGGAGTGAAATTGAATTTAGTGGACTGGAGTGGAATGGAGTTAAATGGAATGGAATGGAATGGAGTGGAATGGAATGGAATGGAGTGGAGTGGAATGGAATGGAATGGCATGGAATGGAATAGAATGGGATGGAGTGGAGTGGAGAGGAGTGGAATGGATTGGAGTGAAGTGGAGTGGAATGGAATTGAGTGGAGCGGAGAGGAAAGGAATGGAATGGAGTGGAGTGGAATGGCATGGAATGGAGTGGAATGGAATGGATAGTAGTGGAGTGGAGTGGAGTGGATTGGAGTGTAGTGGAAGGGAATGGAGTGCAGTGTAATGGACTGGAATGGAGCAGAGCAGAATGGAGTGGACTGGACTGGAGTGGAATGGAATGGGATGGCATGGAATGGGAGCTGAGATTTTACCAATGTGCTCTAGGCAGGGTGACTGGGTGTCATACTCTCAAAAGAAAGGAATGGAATGGAACGCAGTGGAATGGAATGGAACAGAGTGGACATTAGTGGAGTGGAATGTGGAGGAATGGAATGAAATGGAACGTAATGGCATGAAATGGAGTGGTGTGGGGTGGAATGGATTATAGTGGAATGGGGTGGAAAGGAATGGGATGGAGTGGAATGAAGTGGAGTGCAGTGGAGTGGAACGGAGTTGAATGGCATAGAATTGAGTGGACAGTAGTGGAATGTTTTGGAATGCAATGGAATCCATTGTAATAGAATGGAATACAACGGAAAGTTGACATGGAGTGTGAGCTGAGATTGTGCCACTGCACTCCAGACTGGGTGACACGTTATATCCTGTGGATAGAAAGGAATGGAATGCAATAGAGTGAAATGGAATGGAGTGGAATGGAATTGAATGGAATGGAGTGGAGTGGAGTGGAGTCGAATGGAGACGAATGGAATGGGACGGAGTGGAATGGAACGGAGTGGAGTGGAGTATCGTGGAGTGAAATAGAATGGAATGCACTGGGTTGGAATGGAATGCAATGGACTGCTGAAAGGAAATGTGAGCTGTTATTGTTCCACTGCACTCCAGCCTTTGTGACGGAATGAAATCCTGTGGAAAAAAAGGAATGGAATGGAATGGAATGGAATGGAATGGAATGGAGTGGAGTGGAGTGGTGTGGAGAGGAGTGTAGTGGAGTGGAGTGAAATGGAGTGGAGTGTCGTGGAGGAGAGTGGAATGGAGTGGAATGGAATGGAGAGGAAAGGAACGGAGTGGAGTGGAATGGAACGGAGTGGAGTGGAATGGAATCCAATGGAATGAAATGGAATTGAATCGAATGGAATGAAGAAATATGTGCAGTGATTTGGCCACTGCGCTGGAGCCTGTGTGAGAGAGGGAGATCCTGTCGATAAAACAGTGTGGAATGGAAGGGATTGGAATGGAATGGAATGGAACGTATTGGAGTGGAGTGGAGTGGAATTGAGTGGAGTGGAGTGCACTGGAATGGAATGGAATGCAATGGAATGTAATGGAATGATGAAATGATATGTGAGCTGAGATTGTGCCACTGCACTCCACGCTGGGTGACAGAGTGAGATACTCTTGAAAGAAAGAAATGGAATGGAAAGAATTTTTAATTGGGTGGATTCGAGTGGACTGAAGTAGAGTGCAGTGGAATAGAGAGGAATGGAATGGAATGGAATCGGATGTAAAGGAATGGAATGATGTGGAGTGGAGTGGTGAGGAGTGTAGTGCTGTGGAATGGAGCAGAAAGTAACGGGATGGTGTGGAGTGGAGTGCAGTGCAGTGGAGTGGAGAGGAGTGCAATGGCGTGGAATGGAATCGGATGTAAAGGAACGTACTGGAGTGGAGCGGAGTGGAAAGGAGTGGAATGGAATGGAATTGAATGTAATGGAAAGCAAAGGAATGGAATGGGATGCAATGGAATTTAATGCAATAGAATGCAGTTCAATAGAGAGTTGACATGTAATGTGAGCTGAGATTGTGCCTAAGCTCTCCAGGCTGTTTGACACAGTGATATCGTGTCGAAAGAATGGAATGGAATGCAGTGGTGTGAAATGGAATGGAATGTAGTGGACGGGAGTAGAATGGAGTGGAGTGAAGAGGAACAGAGTGGAATGGAATGGGATGCAGTGGAATGGAATGCAGTGGAGTGGAGTGGAATAGAAAGAAATGGAATGGGATGGAATGGAATGCAATGGAATGGAGAAGAGAAATGTGAGCTGAGATTGTGTGACTACACTCCAGCCTTAGTGACCGAGAGAGATTCTGTGGAAGGAAAGAACTGATTTCAAAGGAGTGGAATGGAAGGGAATGTAGTACAGTGGAGTAGAGTGGAATGGAGTGAAACAGAATAGAATGGAGTGGAAGGCAATGGAATGGAATGGAATGGAGTGGAGTGGAATAGAGAGGAGTGCACTGCAATGGAGTGGAGTGGAGTGGAAGGGAGTGGAATGCAATGGAATGTAGTGGAGTGCAGTGGAGTGGAATGGAATGGAGTGGACAGGAGTGGAAGGAGTAGAGTGGACTGGAATGGAATAGAATGGAACAGAATGCAGTGGAGTGGAGGGGAGTGGAGGTGAGTGGAGTGGCATGGAGTGGAATGGAATGGAATGGAGTGAAATGGAATCCAATGGATTGGAATGGAGTGGAGTGGAGTGGAGTGGAATGGAGAGGAGTCGAATGGATTGGAAGGGAATGCAACGGAACGCAGTGGTGTGGATTGGAATGCAGTGAAATGGAGTACTATGGAATCTAAAGGAGTGGAGTGGAGTCTAGTGGAGTGGAATGGAATGGAACAAAATGGAATGGAATGGCACGGAATGGAGTGGAGTAGAGTGGAGTGGGAAGGAAGGGAGATGAGTGGAATGGAGAGGAATGGAATGCAGTGGAGTGGATTGGATTGGAATGAACTGGAATGGAGAGGAATGGAATGAAGTGGAACGGAATGGACTGCAATGGAATTGAATGGAGTGAAGTGGAAAGTAGTGGAGTGGAGTGGAATGGAGTGGAAATGAATGGAATGGAGTGGAATGGAAGGGAATGGAGACAAGTGGATAGGAATTGACTGAAGCAGATTGGAGTGGAGTGGAGTGGAGTGGCATGGAATGGAATGAAGTGGATGGGAATGCAATGGAGTGGAATGAAATGGAATAAAATGGAATGGAGTGGAATGGAGAGGAATGGAGTGGAGTGGAGTGGAATGGAGGGGAGTAAGAGGAAGAGAATGGAATGGAATCGAAAGGAGGGAAGTGCAATTGTGTGGAGTGGAGTGGAGATGAAAGGAGTGGAGTGATGTGGAGTCGAGAGGAAAGGAATGGAATGGAATGGAATGGAGTTAAGTGGAGTGGAATGGAGTGGAAGGTAATGGAGTGGAATGAAAAGGAGTGGATTGGAATGGAGTGGAATGGAATGGAGTGGAACGGAGTGGAGTAGAATGGAGTGGGTTGCAGAGGAGTGGAATGGAGTGGAATGGAAGGGAACGGAAAGGAATGTAGTGGAAAGGAATGGAATGGAGTGGATTGAAATTGAATGGAAAGGATTGGAGTGCAGTGGACTGGAGGGGAGTGGAATAAAATGGAGTATAGTGCAGTGGAATGGAGTGGACTGGAGTGGAGATGAGTGGAGTGGACTGGAATGGAATGGAGTGGAGTGGAATGGTGTGGAGTGGGGTGGAAAGGAATGGAACAGAATGGAATGGAGAGGAATGGAGTGGCATGTAGTGGAGTGGAGTGAAGTGGAAAGGAATGGCATGGAATGGAGTAGAGTGGAATGGAGGGGTATGGAATGGAATGGAATGGAATTGAGTGGAATGGAGTGGAATGGAGTGGAGTGGAGAGGAATGGAATGGAGTGGAAAGGTCTGAAAGGAGTGGAATGGAGTGGAGTGGAATGCAATGGAGTAGATTGGAATGAAGTGGAAAGGAATAGAATGGAGAGAAGTAGAGTAGAATGGAGTGGATTGGAATGGAGGGGAGCAGAGTGGAGTTAACAGCGGTGGATTGGAATACAGTGGATGGGGTAGAGTGGAAGGGAGTGGAATTATATGGAATGGAATGGATTGGAGTGGAGTGGAAGGGAGTGGAGTGGAGTTGAAAGTAGAGGAATCGAAAGAAGTGGAAAGGAGTGGAGTAGAGTGGATTAGAGTGGATTGGAATGGAATGGAGTGGAGTGGAATGGTGTGGAAACGAATGGAAGGGAGGGGAGTGGAATGGAACGAAATGGAATGGAATGTAGTGGAATGGAGAGGAGTGGAGTGGACTGGAGTGGAATGTAATCGAATGGAGTGTACTGGAGTGGAATGTATTTGAGAGGCGGGTAATGGAGAGGAATTGAGTGGAGTGGAGTGGAGTGAAATACATCGGAATGGCACGGAATTGAATGGAATGGAGGGGAGTGGAATGCAGTGGAGTGGAGTCGATTGGAGTGGTGAGGAATAGAACGGAGTGGCATGGAATGGAGCACAGTGGAATGCAATGGAGTGGAGTGGATTGGAAAGGGGTGGAGTGGAGTGACGATGGGTGAAGTGGAATGTAATGGAGTGGAGTGCAGAGGAGTCTCATGGAATGGAATGGAATGGAACGCAATGGAAGCTGAGATTGTACCACTGCGCTCCAGGATGGGTGACACAGTGTGATACTCTCAAAAGAAAGGAATGGAATGGAATGCAGTGGAATGGAATGGAACGCAATGGGGTGCATTGGAGTGGAGTGGAGTGAAGTGAAGTGGATTGGAGTGGAATGGAGAGGAATGGAACGGAATGGAATGGAATGAAGTAGACTGGAGTGGGGTGGAGTTGAGTGCAATGGAATGGAGCGAAATGGAATCAGATGCAGAGAAATGGAGTAGAGAGGAGTGCAGTAGAGTGGAAAGGAGTGCAATGGAGTGGAATGGAATCGGAAGTAACGGAAAGTAGTGGAGTGGATGGAACGGAAAGGAAAGGAGTGGAGCGGAGTGGAATGGAACGGAGCGGGAGGTGGGTTGGGGCCACTGCACTCCAGGCTGGCTGGCTGACTGAGGTATTCTCGCAATAAAGGAATGGAATGGAATGCCGTAGAATGGAATGGAACGGATTGGAGTGGAGTGGAATGGAGTGAGTTGGAGCAGAGTGGAATGAAGAATGCAATGGGATGGAAGGGAATTGAATGAAATGCAGTGGAGTGCAGTGGAGTGCATTGCAGTGGAATGGAGCAGAATGGAATGGAAAGGAGTGGAATGGACAGGAGTGGAGTGCACTGGAGAGGAGAGGATAGGAATGCAGTGGAATGGAATTGGATGTAATGGAACGTAGAGGAGTGGAGTGGAATGGAGTGGGCCAGAGTGGAATGGAGTGGAATGCAATGGAAAGGAATGGAGTGGAATAGAATGGAATGGAATGGAATGGAATGGAGTGGGATGACTTGTAGTGGGGTGGAGTGAAATGGAGTATAATGGAATGGAGTGGAGTGGAGTGGAATGTGATAGAATGGAGAGGAGGGGAATGGAGCAGAATGGAATGGAGTGCAGCGGAATGGAGTGGAGTGGAATGGAATCAAATGGAGTGGAATGGAACAGAGTGGAATGGAATGGAGTGCAATAGACTAGAATTGAGTGTAGTGTAGTGGAATTTAGTGGAATGGACTGGAATGGAGTGGAATGGAATGGAATTGAGGGGAATGGAATGGAATGGAAAGGAATGGAAAGCAATGGAAAGGAATAGAATTGAATGCCACGGAATTAAAAGAATGCAATGGAATGCAATGGAATAGAATGCAATGGAATGTATAGTTGACATGTAATATGAGCTGAGATTGTGACACTGCACTCCAGCCAGGGTGACATGGTGATATCCTGTCGTAAGAAGTGAATGGAATGCAATGGAGTGAAATGGAATGGAATGAAATGGAATGGAGCGGAGTGGAAGGGAATGGAGTGGAATGAAATAGAATGCAGTGGACTGTAATGGCATGGAGTGGAAAGAAGTAGAGTGGAATGGAGTGGAATGGAATGGACTGGCATAGAATGGAGTGGAATTGAATGCAATGGAGTGGATTGGAAAGGAATGCAAAGGAGTAGAGTGGAGTAGAGTGGTGTGGAGTGGAGTGGAATGGAGCTGAATGTACTTCAATGGAGTACAATGGAATGGAACGGAGTGGAATGGAATGGAATGATATGAGGTGGATTGGAGTGGAATGCAGTGGAGTGCAATGGAATGGAATAGAATGGAATGGAGTAGAGTGTAATGGAATGCAGTGGCGATAAGTGGAGTGGAATGGAATGCATTGGAGTAGAGTGGAGTGGAATGGAATGGAATGGAGTGGAGTGGAGGGGAGTGGAGTGGAATGGAATTGAGTGAAGTGGAGTGCAGTTGAATGGAATATCGTGGTGTGGAGTGGAGTGGAAGTGAATGGAGTGAATAGGAGTGGAATGGAGTGGAAGGTAACGGAGTGGAATGGAGTCGAATGGAGTGGAATGGAGTAGAGTGGATTAGAGTGGAATGGTGTCGAACGGACTGGAATGGAATGGAATGGAGTGGAATGGAATTGAATCAAATGGAATGGAGTGGAGTGGAATGGAGTGGAGTGGAGTGGAGTGGAATGAAATGAAATGGAAGGGAGTGGAGAGAAACGCAGTTGATTGGAGTGGAGTGGAGTGGAAACTAATGGAAAGGAGTGGGATGGAGACGTACGGATTGGAGTGGAATGGAGTGGAATGGAATGAAGTGGAAAGGAGTGGAACGGAGTGAAATTGAATTTAGTGGACTGGAGTGGAATGGAGTTAAATGGAATGGAATGGAATGGAGTGGAATGGAATGGAATGGAGTGGAGTGGAATGGAATGGAATGGCATGGAATGGAATAGAATGGGATGGAGTGGAGTGGAGAGGAGTGGAATGGATTGGAGTGAAGTGGAGTGGAATGGAATTGAGTGGAGCGGAGAGGAAAGGAATGGAATGGAGTGGAGTGGAATGGCATGGAATGGAGTGGAATGGAATGGATAGTAGTGGAGTGGAGTGGAGTGGATTGGAGTGTAGTGGAAGGGAATGGAGTGCAGTGTAATGGACTGGAATGGAGCAGAGCAGAATGGAGTGGACTGGACTGGAGTGGAATGGAATGGGATGGCATGGAATGGGAGCTGAGATTTTACCAATGTGCTCTAGGCAGGGTGACTGGGTGTCATACTCTCAAAAGAAAGGAATGGAATGGAACGCAGTGGAATGGAATGGAACAGAGTGGACATTAGTGGAGTGGAATGTGGAGGAATGGAATGAAATGGAACGTAATGGCATGAAATGGAGTGGTGTGGGGTGGAATGGATTATAGTGGAATGGGGTGGAAAGGAATGGGATGGAGTGGAATGAAGTGGAGTGCAGTGGAGTGGAACGGAGTTGAATGGCATAGAATTGAGTGGACAGTAGTGGAATGTTTTGGAATGCAATGGAATCCATTGTAATAGAATGGAATACAACGGAAAGTTGACATGGAGTGTGAGCTGAGATTGTGCCACTGCACTCCAGACTGGGTGACACGTTATATCCTGTGGATAGAAAGGAATGGAATGCAATAGAGTGAAATGGAATGGAGTGGAATGGAATTGAATGGAATGGAGTGGAGTGGAGTGGAGTCGAATGGAGACGAATGGAATGGGACGGAGTGGAATGGAACGGAGTGGAGTGGAGTATCGTGGAGTGAAATAGAATGGAATGCACTGGGTTGGAATGGAATGCAATGGACTGCTGAAAGGAAATGTGAGCTGTTATTGTTCCACTGCACTCCAGCCTTTGTGACGGAATGAAATCCTGTGGAAAAAAAGGAATGGAATGGAATGGAATGGAATGGAATGGAATGGAATGGAATGGAATGGAATGGAATGGAATGGAGTGGAGTGGAGTGGTGTGGAGAGGAGTGTAGTGGAGTGGAGTGAAATGGAGTGGAGTGTCGTGGAGGAGAGTGGAATGGAGTGGAATGGAATGGAGAGGAAAGGAACGGAGTGGAGTGGAATGGAACGGAGTGGAGTGGAATGGAATCCAATGGAATGAAATGGAATTGAATCGAATGGAATGAAGAAATATGTGCAGTGATTTGGCCACTGCGCTGGAGCCTGTGTGAGAGAGGGAGATCCTGTCGATAAAACAGTGTGGAATGGAAGGGATTGGAATGGAATGGAATGGAACGTATTGGAGTGGAGTGGAGTGGAATTGAGTGGAGTGGAGTGCACTGGAATGGAATGGAATGCAATGGAATGTAATGGAATGATGAAATGATATGTGAGCTGAGATTGTGCCACTGCACTCCACGCTGGGTGACAGAGTGAGATACTCTTGAAAGAAAGAAATGGAATGGAAAGAATTTTTAATTGGGTGGATTCGAGTGGACTGAAGTAGAGTGCAGTGGAATAGAGAGGAATGGAATGGAATGGAATCGGATGTAAAGGAATGGAATGATGTGGAGTGGAGTGGTGAGGAGTGTAGTGCTGTGGAATGGAGCAGAAAGTAACGGGATGGTGTGGAGTGGAGTGCAGTGCAGTGGAGTGGAGAGGAGTGCAATGGCGTGGAATGGAATCGGATGTAAAGGAACGTACTGGAGTGGAGCGGAGTGGAAAGGAGTGGAATGGAATGGAATTGAATGTAATGGAAAGCAAAGGAATGGAATGGGATGCAATGGAATTTAATGCAATAGAATGCAGTTCAATAGAGAGTTGACATGTAATGTGAGCTGAGATTGTGCCTAAGCTCTCCAGGCTGTTTGACACAGTGATATCGTGTCGAAAGAATGGAATGGAATGCAGTGGTGTGAAATGGAATGGAATGTAGTGGACGGGAGTAGAATGGAGTGGAGTGAAGAGGAACAGAGTGGAATGGAATGGGATGCAGTGGAATGGAATGCAGTGGAGTGGAGTGAAATAGAAAGAAATGGAATGGGATGGAATGGAATGCAATGGAATGGAGAAGAGAAATGTGAGCTGAGATTGTGTGACTACACTCCAGCCTTAGTGACCGAGAGAGATTCTGTGGAAGGAAAGAACTGATTTCAAAGGAGTGGAATGGAAGGGAATGTAGTACAGTGGAGTAGAGTGGAATGGAGTGAAACAGAATAGAATGGAGTGGAAGGCAATGGAATGGAATGGAATGGAGTGGAGTGGAATAGAGAGGAGTGCACTGCAATGGAGTGGAGTGGAGTGGAAGGGAGTGGAATGCAATGGAATGTAGTGGAGTGCAGTGGAGTGGAATGGAATGGAGTGGACAGGAGTGGAAGGAGTAGAGTGGACTGGAATGGAATAGAATGGAACAGAATGCAGTGGAGTGGAGGGGAGTGGAGGTGAGTGGAGTGGCATGGAGTGGAATGGAATGGAATGGAGTGAAATGGAATCCAATGGATTGGAATGGAGTGGAGTGGAGTGGAGTGGAATGGAGAGGAGTCGAATGGATTGGAAGGGAATGCAACGGAACGCAGTGGTGTGGATTGGAATGCAGTGAAATGGAGTACTATGGAATCTAAAGGAGTGGAGTGGAGTCTAGTGGAGTGGAATGGAATGGAACAAAATGGAATGGAATGGCACGGAATGGAGTGGAGTAGAGTGGAGTGGGAAGGAAGGGAGATGAGTGGAATGGAGAGGAATGGAATGCAGTGGAGTGGATTGGATTGGAATGAACTGGAATGGAGAGGAATGGAATGAAGTGGAACGGAATGGACTGCAATGGAATTGAATGGAGTGAAGTGGAAAGTAGTGGAGTGGAGTGGAATGGAGTGGAAATGAATGGAATGGAGTGGAATGGAAGGGAATGGAGACAAGTGGATAGGAATTGACTGAAGCAGATTGGAGTGGAGTGGAGTGGAGTGGCATGGAATGGAATGAAGTGGATGGGAATGCAATGGAGTGGAATGAAATGGAATAAAATGGAATGGAGTGGAATGGAGAGGAATGGAGTGGAGTGGAGTGGAATGGAGGGGAGTAAGAGGAAGAGAATGGAATGGAATCGAAAGGAGGGAAGTGCAATTGTGTGGAGTGGAGTGGAGATGAAAGGAGTGGAGTGATGTGGAGTCGAGAGGAAAGGAATGGAATGGAATGGAATGGAGTTAAGTGGAGTGGAATGGAGTGGAAGGTAATGGAGTGGAATGAAAAGGAGTGGATTGGAATGGAGTGGAATGGAATGGAGTGGAACGGAGTGGAGTAGAATGGAGTGGGTTGCAGAGGAGTGGAATGGAGTGGAATGGAAGGGAACGGAAAGGAATGTAGTGGAAAGGAATGGAATGGAGTGGATTGAAATTGAATGGAAAGGATTGGAGTGCAGTGGACTGGAGGGGAGTGGAATAAAATGGAGTATAGTGCAGTGGAATGGAGTGGACTGGAGTGGAGATGAGTGGAGTGGACTGGAATGGAATGGAGTGGAGTGGAATGGTGTGGAGTGGGGTGGAAAGGAATGGAACAGAATGGAATGGAGAGGAATGGAGTGGCATGTAGTGGAGTGGAGTGAAGTGGAAAGGAATGGCATGGAATGGAGTAGAGTGGAATGGAGGGGTATGGAATGGAATGGAATGGAATTGAGTGGAATGGAGTGGAATGGAGTGGAGTGGAGAGGAATGGAATGGAGTGGAAAGGTCTGAAAGGAGTGGAATGGAGTGGAGTGGAATGCAATGGAGTAGATTGGAATGAAGTGGAAAGGAATAGAATGGAGAGAAGTAGAGTAGAATGGAGTGGATTGGAATGGAGGGGAGCAGAGTGGAGTTAACAGCGGTGGATTGGAATACAGTGGATGGGGTAGAGTGGAAGGGAGTGGAATTATATGGAATGGAATGGATTGGAGTGGAGTGGAAGGGAGTGGAGTGGAGTTGAAAGTAGAGGAATCGAAAGAAGTGGAAAGGAGTGGAGTAGAGTGGATTAGAGTGGATTGGAATGGAATGGAGTGGAGTGGAATGGTGTGGAAACGAATGGAAGGGAGGGGAGTGGAATGGAACGAAATGGAATGGAATGTAGTGGAATGGAGAGGAGTGGAGTGGACTGGAGTGGAATGTAATCGAATGGAGTGTACTGGAGTGGAATGTATTTGAGAGGCGGGTAATGGAGAGGAATTGAGTGGAGTGGAGTGGAGTGAAATACATCGGAATGGCACGGAATTGAATGGAATGGAGGGGAGTGGAATGCAGTGGAGTGGAGTCGATTGGAGTGGTGAGGAATAGAACGGAGTGGCATGGAATGGAGCACAGTGGAATGCAATGGAGTGGAGTGGATTGGAAAGGGGTGGAGTGGAGTGACGATGGGTGAAGTGGAATGTAATGGAGTGGAGTGCAGAGGAGTCTCATGGAATGGAATGGAATGGAACGCAATGGAAGCTGAGATTGTACCACTGCGCTCCAGGATGGGTGACACAGTGTGATACTCTCAAAAGAAAGGAATGGAATGGAATGCAGTGGAATGGAATGGAACGCAATGGGGTGCATTGGAGTGGAGTGGAGTGAAGTGAAGTGGATTGGAGTGGAATGGAGAGGAATGGAACGGAATGGAATGGAATGAAGTAGACTGGAGTGGGGTGGAGTTGAGTGCAATGGAATGGAGCGAAATGGAATCAGATGCAGAGAAATGGAGTAGAGAGGAGTGCAGTAGAGTGGAAAGGAGTGCAATGGAGTGGAATGGAATCGGAAGTAACGGAAAGTAGTGGAGTGGATGGAACGGAAAGGAAAGGAGTGGAGCGGAGTGGAATGGAACGGAGCGGGAGGTGGGTTGGGGCCACTGCACTCCAGGCTGGCTGGCTGACTGAGGTATTCTCGCAATAAAGGAATGGAATGGAATGCCGTAGAATGGAATGGAACGGATTGGAGTGGAGTGGAATGGAGTGAGTTGGAGCAGAGTGGAATGAAGAATGCAATGGGATGGAAGGGAATTGAATGAAATGCAGTGGAGTGCAGTGGAGTGCATTGCAGTGGAATGGAGCAGAATGGAATGGAAAGGAGTGGAATGGACAGGAGTGGAGTGCACTGGAGAGGAGAGGATAGGAATGCAGTGGAATGGAATTGGATGTAATGGAACGTAGAGGAGTGGAGTGGAATGGAGTGGGCCAGAGTGGAATGGAGTGGAATGCAATGGAAAGGAATGGAGTGGAATAGAATGGAATGGAATGGAATGGAATGGAGTGGGATGACTTGTAGTGGGGTGGAGTGAAATGGAGTATAATGGAATGGAGTGGAGTGGAGTGGAATGTGATAGAATGGAGAGGAGGGGAATGGAGCAGAATGGAATGGAGTGCAGCGGAATGGAGTGGAGTGGAATGGAATCAAATGGAGTGGAATGGAACAGAGTGGAATGGAATGGAGTGCAATAGACTAGAATTGAGTGTAGTGTAGTGGAATTTAGTGGAATGGACTGGAATGGAGTGGAATGGAATGGAATTGAGGGGAATGGAATGGAATGGAAAGGAATGGAAAGCAATGGAAAGGAATAGAATTGAATGCCACGGAATTAAAAGAATGCAATGGAATGCAATGGAATAGAATGCAATGGAATGTATAGTTGACATGTAATATGAGCTGAGATTGTGACACTGCACTCCAGCCAGGGTGACATGGTGATATCCTGTCGTAAGAAGTGAATGGAATGCAATGGAGTGAAATGGAATGGAATGAAATGGAATGGAGCGGAGTGGAAGGGAATGGAGTGGAATGAAATAGAATGCAGTGGACTGTAATGGCATGGAGTGGAAAGAAGTAGAGTGGAATGGAGTGGAATGGAATGGACTGGCATAGAATGGAGTGGAATTGAATGCAATGGAGTGGATTGGAAAGGAATGCAAAGGAGTAGAGTGGAGTAGAGTGCTGTGGAGTGGAGTGGAATGGAGCTGAATGTACTTCAATGGAGTACAATGGAATGGAACGGAGTGGAATGGAATGGAATGATATGAGGTGGATTGGAGTGGAATGCAGTGGAGTGCAATGGAATGGAATAGAATGGAATGGAGTAGAGTGTAATGGAATGCAGTGGCGATAAGTGGAGTGGAATGGAATGCATTGGAGTAGAGTGGAGTGGAATGGAATGGAATGGAGTCGAGTGGAGGGGAGTGGAGTGGAATGGAATTGAGTGAAGTGGAGTGCAGTTGAATGGAATATCGTGGTGTGGAGTGGAGTGGAAGAGAATGGAGTGAATAGGAGTGGAATGGAGTGGAAGGTAACGGAGTGGAATGGAGTCGAATGGAGTGGAATGGAGTAGAGTGGATTAGAGTGGAATGGTGTCGAACGGACTGGAATGGAATGGAATGGAGTGGAATGGAATTGAATCAAATGGAATGGAGTGGAGTGGAATGGAGTGGAGTGGAGTGGAGTGGAATGAAATGAAATGGAAGGGAGTGGAGAGAAACGCAGTTGATTGGAGTGGAGTGGAGTGGAAACTAATGGAAAGGAGTGGGATGGAGACGTACGGATTGGAGTGGAATGGAGTGGAATGGAATGAAGTGGAAAGGAGTGGAACGGAGTGAAATTGAATTTAGTGGACTGGAGTGGAATGGAGTTAAATGGAATGGAATGGAATGGAGTGGAATGGAATGGAATGGAGTGGAGTGGAATGGAATGGAATGGCATGGAATGGAATAGAATGGGATGGAGTGGAGTGGAGAGGAGTGGAATGGATTGGAGTGAAGTGGAGTGGAATGGAATTGAGTGGAGCGGAGAGGAAAGGAATGGAATGGAGTGGAGTGGAATGGCATGGAATGGAGTGGAATGGAATGGATAGTAGTGGAGTGGAGTGGAGTGGATTGGAGTGGAATGGAGAGGAATGGAACGGAATGGAATGGAATGAAGTAGACTGGAGTGGGGTGGAGTTGAGTGCAATGGAATGGAGCGAAATGGAATCAGATGCAGAGAAATGGAGTAGAGAGGAGTGCAGTAGAGTGGAAAGGAGTGCAATGGAGTGGAATGGAATCGGAAGTAATGGAAAGGAGTTTAGTGGATGGAACGGAAAGGAAAGGAGCGGAGCGGAGTGGAATGTAACGGAGCGGGAGGTGGGATGGGGCCACTGCACTCCAGGCTGGCTGGCCTCTGTGGTATTCTCGCAATAAAGGAATGGAATGGAATGCCGTAGAATGGAATGGAACGGATTGGAGTGGAGTGGAATGGAGTGAGTTGGAGCAGAGTGGAATGAAGAATGCAATGGGATGGAAGGGAATTGAATGAAATGCAGTGGAGTGCAGTGGAGTGCATTGCAGTGGAATGGAGCAGAATGGAATGGAAAGGAGTGGAATGGACAGGAGTGGAGTGCACTGGAGAGGAGAGGATAGGAATGCAGTGGAATGGAATTGGATGTAATGGAACGTAGAGGAGTGGAGTGGAATGGAGTGGGCCAGAGTGGAATGGAGTGGAATGCAATGGAAAGGAATGGAGTGGAATAGAATGGAATGGAATGGAATGGAATGGAGTGGGATGACTTGTAGTGGGGTGGAGTGAAATGGAGTATAATGGAATGGAGTGGAGTGGAGTGGAATGTGATAGAATGGAGAGGAGGGGAATGGAGCAGAATGGAATGGAGTGCAGCGGAATGGAGTGGAGTGGAATGGAATCAAATGGAGTGGAATGGAACAGAGTGGAATGGAATGGAGTGCAATAGACTAGAATTGAGTGTAGTGTAGTGGAATTTAGTGGAATGGACTGGAATGGAGTGGAATGGAATGGAATTGAGGGGAATGGAATGGAATGGAAAGGAATGGAAAGCAATGGAAAGGAATAGAATTGAATGCCACGGAATTAAAAGAATGCAATGGAATGCAATGGAATAGAATGCAATGGAATGTATAGTTGACATGTAATATGAGCTGAGATTGTGACACTGCACTCCAGCCAGGGTGACATGGTGATATCCTGTCGTAAGAAGTGAATGGAATGCAATGGAGTGAAATGGAATGGAATGAAATGGAATGGAGCGGAGTGGAAGGGAATGGAGTGGAATGAAATAGAATGCAGTGGACTGTAATGGCATGGAGTGGAAAGAAGTAGAGTGGAATGGAGTGGAATGGAATGGACTGGCATAGAATGGAGTGGAATTGAATGCAATGGAGTGGATTGGAAAGGAATGCAAAGGAGTAGAGTGGAGTAGAGTGCTGTGGAGTGGAGTGGAATGGAGCTGAATGTACTTCAATGGAGTACAATGGAATGGAACGGAGTGGAATGGAATGGAATGATATGAGGTGGATTGGAGTGGAATGCAGTGGAGTGCAATGGAATGGAATAGAATGGAATGGAGTAGAGTGTAATGGAATGCAGTGGCGATAAGTGGAGTGGAATGGAATGCATTGGAGTAGAGTGGAGTGGAATGGAATGGAATGGAGTCGAGTGGAGGGGAGTGGAGTGGAATGGAATTGAGTGAAGTGGAGTGCAGTTGAATGGAATATCGTGGTGTGGAGTGGAGTGGAAGAGAATGGAGTGAATAGGAGTGGAATGGAGTGGAAGGTAACGGAGTGGAATGGAGTCGAATGGAGTGGAATGGAGTAGAGTGGATTAGAGTGGAATGGTGTCGAACGGACTGGAATGGAATGGAATGGAGTGGAATGGAATTGAATCAAATGGAATGGAGTGGAGTGGAATGGAGTGGAGTGGAGTGGAGTGGAATGAAATGAAATGGAAGGGAGTGGAGAGAAACGCAGTTGATTGGAGTGGAGTGGAGTGGAAACTAATGGAAAGGAGTGGGATGGAGACGTACGGATTGGAGTGGAATGGAGTGGAATGGAATGAAGTGGAAAGGAGTGGAACGGAGTGAAATTGAATTTAGTGGACTGGAGTGGAATGGAGTTAAATGGAATGGAATGGAATGGAGTGGAATGGAATGGAATGGAGTGGAGTGGAATGGAATGGAATGGCATGGAATGGAATAGAATGGGATGGAGTGGAGTGGAGAGGAGTGGAATGGATTGGAGTGAAGTGGAGTGGAATGGAATTGAGTGGAGCGGAGAGGAAAGGAATGGAATGGAGTGGAGTGGAATGGCATGGAATGGAGTGGAATGGAATGGATAGTAGTGGAGTGGAGTGGAGTGGATTGGAGTGGAATGGAGAGGAATGGAACGGAATGGAATGGAATGAAGTAGACTGGAGTGGGGTGGAGTTGAGTGCAATGGAATGGAGCGAAATGGAATCAGATGCAGAGAAATGGAGTAGAGAGGAGTGCAGTAGAGTGGAAAGGAGTGCAATGGAGTGGAATGGAATCGGAAGTAATGGAAAGGAGTTTAGTGGATGGAACGGAAAGGAAAGGAGCGGAGCGGAGTGGAATGTAACGGAGCGGGAGGTGGGTTGGGGCCACTGCACTCCAGGCTGGCTGGCCTCTGTGGTATTCTCGCAATAAAGGAATGGAATGGAATGCCGTAGAATGGAATGGAACGGAGTGGAGTGGAGTGGAATGGAGTGAGTTGGAGCAGAGTGGAATGAAGAATGCAATGGGATGGAAGGGAATTGAATGAAATGCAGTGGAGTGCAGTGGAGTGCATTGCAGTGGAATGGAGCAGAATGGAATGGAAAGGAGTGGAATGGACAGGAGTGGAGTGCACTGGAGAGGAGAGGATAGGAATGCAGTGGAATGGAATTGGATGTAATGGAACGTAGAGGAGTGGAGTGGAATGGAGTGGGCCAGAGTGGAATGGAATGGAATGCAATGGAAAGGAATGGAGTGGAATAGAATGGAATGGAATGGAATGGAATGGAGTGGGATGACTTGTAGTGGGGTGGAGTGAAATGGAGTATAATGGAATGGAGTGGAGTGGAGTGGAATGTGATAGAATGGAGAGGAGGGGAATGGAGCAGAATGGAATGGAGTGCAGCGGAATGGAGTGGAGTGGAATGGAATCAAATGGAGTGGAATGGAACAGAGTGGAATGGAATGGAGTGCAATAGACTAGAATTGAGTGTAGTGTAGTGGAATTTAGTGGAATGGACTGGAATGGAGTGGAATGGAATTGAATTGAGGGGAATGGAATGGAATGGATAGGAATGGAATGCAATGGAAAGGAATAGAATTGAATGCAACGGAATTAAAAGAATGCAATGGAATGCAATGGAATAGAATGCAATGGAATGTATAGTTGACATGTAATATGAGCTGAGATTGTGACACTGCACTCCAGCCAGGGTGACATGCTGATATCCTGTCGTAAGAAGTGAATGGAATGCAATGGAGTGAAATGGAATGGAATGAAATGGAATGGAGCGGAGTGGAAGGGAATGGAGTGGAATGAAATAGAATGCAGTGGACTGTAATGGCATGGAGTGGAAAGAAGTAGAGTGGAATGGAGTGGAATGGAATGGACTGGCATAGAATGGAGTGGAATTGAATGCAATGGAGTGGATTGGAAAGGAATGCAAAGGAGTAGAGTGGAGTAGAGTGGTGTGGAGTGGAGTGGAATGGAGCTGAATGTACTTCAATGGAGTACAATGGAATGGAACGGAGTGGAATGGAATGGAATGATATGAGGTGGATTGGAGTGGAATGTAGTGGAGTGGAATGGAATGGAATAGAATGGAATGGAGAAGAGTGTAACGGAATGCAGTGGCGATAAGTGGAGTGGAATGGAATGCATTGGAGTAGAGTGGAGTGGAATGGAATGGAATGGAGTGGAGAGGAGGGGAGTGGAGTGGAATGGAATTGAGTGAAGTGGAGTGCAGTTGAATGGAATATCATGGTGTGGAGTGGAGTGGAAGTGAATGGAGTAAATAGGAGTGTAATGGAGTGGAAGTTAACGGAGTGGAATGGAGTCGAATGGAGTGGAATGGAGTAGAGTGGATTAGAGTGGAATGGTGTCGAATGGACTGGAATGGAATGGAATGGAGTGGAATGGAATTGAATCAAATGGAATGGAGTGGAGTGGAATGGAGTGGAGTGGAGTGGAGTAGAATGAAATGAAATGGAAGGGAGTGGAGAGAAACGCAGTTGATTGGAGTGGAGTGGAGTGGAAATTAATGGAAAGGAGAGGGATGGAGTCGTATGGATTGGAGTGGAATGCAGTGGAATGGAATGAAGTGGAAAGGAGTGGAACGGAGTGAAATTGAATTTAGTGGACTGGAGTGGAATGGAGTTAAATGGAATGGAATGGAATGGAGTGGAATGGAATGGAATGGAGTGGAGTGGAATGGAATAGAATGGAATGGAATGGAATAGAATGGCATGGAGTTGAGTGGAGAGGAGTGGAATGGATTGGAGTGAAGTGGAGTGGAATGGAATTGAGTGGAGCAGAGAGGAAAGGAATGGAATGGAGTGGAGTGGAATGGCATGGAATGGAGTGGAATGGAATGGATAGTAGTGGAGTGGAGTGGAGTGGATTGCAGTGTAGTGGAAGGGAATGGAGTGCAGTGTAATGGACTGGAATGGAGCAGAGCAGAATGGAGAGGACTGGAGTTGAGAGGAATGGAATGGGATGGCGTGGAATGGGAGCTGAGATTTTACCAATGTGCTCTAGGCAGGGTGACTGAGTGTCATACTCTCAAAAGAAAGGAATGGAATGGAACGCAGTGGAATGGAATGGAACAGAGTGGACATTAGTGGAGTGGAATGTGGAGGAATGGAATGAAATGGAACGTAATGGCATGAATTGGAGTGGTGTGGGGTGGAATGGATTATAGTGGAATGGGGTGGAAAGGAATGGGATGGAGTGGAATGAAGTGGAGTGCAGTGGAGTGGAACGGAGTTGAATGGCCTAGAATTGAGTGGACAGTAATGGAATGTAATGGAATGCAAAGGAATCCATTGTAATAGAATATAATACAATGGAAAGTTGACATGGAGTGTGAGCTGAGATTGTGCCACTGCACTCCAGACTGGGTGACACGTTATATCCTGTGGATAGAAAGGAACGGAATGCAATAGAGTGAAATGGAATGGAGTGGAATGGAATTGAACGGAATGGAGTGGAGTGGAGAGGAGTGAAGTCGAATGGAGACGAATGGAATGGGACGGAGTGGAATGGAACGGAGTGGAGTGGAGTATCGTGGAGTTCAATAGAATGGAATTCAATGGGTTGGAATGGAATGCAATGGACTGCTGAAAGGAAATGTGAGCTGTTATTGTTCCAGTGCACTCCAGACTTTGTGACGGAATGAAATCATGTGGAAAAAAATGAATTTAATGGAATGGAATGGAATGGAATGGAATGGAATGGAATGGAATGGAGTGGAGTGGAGTGGTGTGGAGAGGAGTGTAGTGGAGTGGAGTGAAATGGAGTGGAGTGTCGTGGAGGAGAGTGGAATGGAGTGGAATAGAATGGAGAGGAAAGGAACGGAGTGGAGTGGAATGGAACGGAGTGGAGTGGAATGGAATCCAATGGAATGAAATGGAATTGAATCGAATGGAATGAAGAAATATGTGCAGTGATTTGGCCACTGCGCTGGAGTCTCTGTGAGAGAGGGAGATCGTGTCGATAAAACAGAGTGGAATGGAAGGGATTGGAATGGAATGGAAAGGAACGTATTGGAGTGGAGTGGAGTGGAATTGAGTGGAGTGGAGTGCACTGGAATTGAATGGAATGCAATGGAATGTAATGGAATGATGAAATGATATGTGAGCTGAGATGGTGCCACTGCACTCCACGCTGGGTGACAGAGTGAGATACTCTTGAAAGAAAGAAATGGAATGGAAAGAATTTTTAATTGGGTGGATTCGAGTGGACTGAAGTAGAGTGCAGTGGAATGGAGAGGAATGGAATGGAATGGAATCGGATGTAAAGGAATGGAATGATGTGGAGTGGAGTGGTGAGGAGTGTAGTGCTGTGCAATGGAGCAGAAAGTAACGGGATGGTGTGGAGTGGAGTGCAGTGCAGTGGAGTGGAGAGGAGTGCAATGGCGTGGAATGGAATCGGATGTAAAGGAACGTACTGGAGTGGAGTGGAGTGGAAAGGAGTGGAATGGAATGGAATTGAATGTAATGGAAAGCAAAGGAATGGAATAGGATGTAATGGAATTTAATGCAATAGAATGCAGTTCAATAGAGAGTTGACATGTAATGTGAGCTGAGATTGTGCCTAAGCTCTCCAGGCTGTTTGACACAGTGATATCGTGTCGAAAGAATGGAATGGAATGCAGTGGTGTGAAATGGAATGGAATGTAGTGGACAGGAGTAGAATGGAGTGGAGTGAAGAGGGACAGAGTGGAATGGAATGGGATGCAGTGGAATGGAATGCAGTGGAGTGGAGTGAAATAGAAAGAAATGGAATGGGATGGAATGGAATGCAATGGAATGGAGAACAGAAATGTGAGCTGAGATTGTGTGACTACACTCCAGCCTTAGTGACCGAGAGAGATTCTGTGGAAGGAAAGAACTGATTTCAAAGGAGTGGAATGGAAGGGAATGTAGTACAGTGGAGTAGAGTGGAATGGAGTGAAACAGAATAGAATGGCGTGGAAGGCAATGGAACGGAATGGAATGGAGTGGAGTGGAATAGAGAGGAGTGCACTGCAATGGAGTGGAGTGGAGTGGAAGGGAGTGGAATGCAATGGAATGTAGTGGAGTGCAGTGGAGTGGAATGGAATGGAGTGGACAGGAGTGGAAGGAGTAGAGTGGACTGGAATGGAATAGAATGGAACAGAATGCAGTGGAGTGGAGGGGAGTGGAGGTGAGTGGAGTGGCATGGAGTGGAATGGAATGGAATGGAGTGTAATGGAATCCAATGGATTGGAATGGAGTGGAGTGGAGTGGAGTGGAATGGAGAGGAGTCGAATGGAATGGAAGGGAATGCAACGGAATGCAGTGGTGTGGATTGGAATGCAGTGAAATGGATTACTATGGAATCTAAAGGAGTGGAGTGGAGTCTAGTGGAGTGGAACGGAATGGAACAAAATGGAATGGAATGGCACGGAATGGAGTGGAGTAGAGTGGAGTGGGAAGGAAGGGAGATGAGTGGAATGGAGAGGAATGGAATGCAGTGGAGTGGATTGGATTGGAATGAACTGGAGTGGAGAGGAATGGAATGAAGTGGAACGGAATGGACTGCAATGGAATTGAATGGAGTGAAATGGAAAGGAGTGGAGTGGAGTGGAATGGAGTGGAAATGAATGGAATGGAGTGGAATGGAAGGGAATGGAGACAAGTGGATAGGAATTAACTGAAGCAGATTGGAGTGGAGTGGAGTGGAGTGGCATGGAATGGAATGAAGTGGAAGGGAATGCAATGGAGTGGAATGTAATGGAATAAAACGGAAAGGAGTTGGAATGGAGAGGAATGGAGTGGAGTGGAGTGGAATGGAGGGGAGTAAGAGGAAGAGAATGGAATGGAATCGAAAGGAGGGAAGTGCAATTGTGTGGAGTGGAGTGGAGATGAAAGGAGTGGAGTGATGTGGAGTCGAGAGTAAAGGAATGGAATGGAATGGAATGGAGTTAAGTGGAGAGGAATGGAGTGGAAGGTAATGGAGTGGAATGAAAAGGAGTGGATTGGAATGGAGTGGAATGGAATGGAGTGGAACGGAGTGGAGTAGAATGGAGTGGGTTGCAGAGGAGTGGAATGGGGTGGAATGGAAGGGAACGGAAAGGAATGTAGTTGAAAGGAATGGAATGGAGTGGATTGAAATTGAATGGAAAGGATTGGAGTGAAGTGGACTGGAGGGGAGTGGAATAAAATGGAGTATAGTGCAGTGGAATGGAGTGGACTGGAGTGGAGATGAGTGGAGTGGACTGAAATGGAATGGAATGGAGTGGAGTGGAATGGTGTGGAGTGGGGTGGAAAGGAATGGAACAGAATGGAATGGAGAGGAATGGAGTGGCATGTAGTGGAGTGGAGTGAAGTGGAAAGGAATGGCATGGAATGGAGTAGAGTGGAATGGGGGTGAATGGAATGGAATGGAATGGTATTGAGTGGAATGGAGTGGAATGGAGTGGAGTGGAGAGGAATGGAATGGAGTGGAATGGTCTGAAAGGAGTGGAATGGAGTGGAGTGGAACGCAATGGAGTAGATTGGAATGAAGTGGAAAGGAATAGAATGGAGAGAAGTAGAGTAGAATGGAGGGGATTGGAATGGAGGGGAGCAGAGTGTAGTTAACAGCAGTGGATTGGAATACAGTGGATGGGGTAGAGTGGAAGGGAGTGGAATTATATGGTAAGGAAAGATTTGGATTGGAGTGGAAGGGAGTGGAGTGGAGTTGAAAGTAGAGGAATCGAAAGAAGTGGAAAGGAGTGGAGTAGAGTGGATTAGAGTGGATTGGAATGTAATGGAGTGGAGTGGAATGGTTTGGAAACGAATGGAAGGGAGGGGAGTGGAATGGAACGAAATGGAACGGAATGTAGTGGTATGGAGAGGAGTGGAGTGGACTGCAGTGGAATGTAATTCAAAACTATTCTACGAAAAGAAAGGCTCAAAGCTTTGAGTTGAATACACAGATCGTGAAGAAGTTTCTGAGAATGCTTCAGTCTAATTTTGAGGTGACGATATTTCTCTTCCCAGCATAGGCCTCAAAGCGCTCCAAATATCCACTTCCAGATTCTATAGAAAAGTGTTTCAAAACTGCTCTTCGCAAAGGAAGCTTCAACACTGTGAGTTGAAAGCCCTCACCACGAAGAGGTTTCTGAGAATTCTTCTGTCTAGTTCTCACGTGAAGATGTCTCCATTTCAAGCATAGGTCTCAAATCGTTCCAAATATCCTCTTGCAAATTCTACAAAAAGGGTGTCTCAAAACTTCCCTATCAATAGGAAGGTTCAACTGTGTGAGTTGAATGCACTCCTCACAAAGAAGTTTCTGAGAATGCTTCTGTCTAGTTTTTACGTGAACATATTTCCTTTTCCAACACAGGCCTCAAAGCGCTCCGAATCAACACTTCCACATACTACAAAAACAGTGTTTCAAAACTGTTCTATCAAAACGAACGTTCAACTCTGTGAGTTGAAGGCACTCATCACAAAGAAGTTTCTGAGCACTCTTCCATCTGGCTTGTATGCCACGAGATTTCCTTTTGCAGCATAGGCCTTAAGGCGCTCCAAATATCCACTTGCAGATTCCACAAAAAGAGTGTTGCGAAACTTCTCTATCAAAAGGCAGGTTGAAATCTGTGTATTGAATGCCCAAAACACAGGGAACTTTCTGAGAATGCTTCTGTCTAGTTTCCACGTGAAGATAGTTCCTTTTCCAACGTAGGCCTCAAAGCGCTCTGAATATCCACTTGCAGATTGTACAAAAAGAGGGTTGCAAAACTTCTCTACCAGAAGGCAGGTTGAACTCTGTGTGTTGAATGCCCAAAACACAGGGAACTTGCTGAGAATGCTTTTGTCTAATTTCTACATGAAGATATTTCCTTTTCAACATCGGCCTCAAAGTGCTCTGAATAAACACTTGTAGATCCCACCAAAAGAGTGTTTCCAAGCTCTTCCATCTAAAGGAGCTTTCACGTCTGTGAGTTGAATGCACTCATAACAAAGAGGTTTCTGAGAATGCTTCTGTCAATTTTTTATGTGATGATATTTCGTTTTCCAGCATTGGCCAAAAGGTGCTCCAAATATCCAGCTTCAGATGGGACTGAAAGAGTGTTTCAAAACTGAAATATCCAGAGGAAGGTTCAAGTCTGTGAGTTGAATGCACTCATCCACAGAAGCTTCTGAGAATGCTTCTGTCTCGTTTTTAGGCGAAGATATTTCCTTTTCCTTGCATAGGCCCCAAATCGCTCCAAATATCCACTTGCAGATATTACAAAGAGAGTGTTTCCAAGCTGCCCTATCGAAAGGCAGGTTCAACTCAGTGAGTTGAAGGCACGCATGGTGAAACAGTTTTTGAGAATGCTTCTGTGTACTTTTTAGGTGAAGGTATTTCCTTTTCCAGCACAGGCCTCAAATCACTCCAAACATCCAGTATCAAATTCTACAAAAGGAGTGTTTCAAACCTGTGCTATCAAAAGGAAGATTCCACTATATGAGTTGAATGCATAAAGCACACGGAAGTTTCTGAGAATCCTTCCGTCTAGTTCTCAGGTGTAGATATTTACTTTTCCAGTGTTGGCCCTTTAGCACTCCAAATATCCACTCTCAGATTCTACAAAAAGAGTGTTTCAAAACTGTTCTATGAAAACGCAGGTTCCACTCGGTGAGTTGAATGCACGCATCGGAAAAGATTTCTGAGAATTCTTCTGTCTAGTTTTTATGGGAAGATATTTTCTTTTCCAGCATAGGCCTCAAATCGATCCAAACATCCACGAGCAAATTCTACGAAAGGAGTGTGTCAAAACTGTGCTATCAAAACGAAGATTCCCCTATGTGAGTTGAATGCATGAAGCACACGGAAGTTTCTGACAATGCTTCCGTCTAGTTCTCATGTGAAGATATTTCCTTTTCCAGTGTTGACCTCTTAGCACTCCAAATATTCACTTGCAGATCCTAGAAAAAGAGTGTTTCAAAACTGCTCTACCAAAAGCCAGGTTTCACTCGGTGAGTTGAATGCGCACATCGCAAAATGTTTCTGAGAACGCTACTGTCTAGTTCTTATGTGAAGATATTTCGTTTTCCAGCCTGGGCTTCAAAGCGCTCCAAATAGCCACTTGTAGAGTCTATAAAAAGAGTGTTTCAAAACTGTTCTATCAAAAGGAACTTTCAACTCTGTGAGTACAATGCACTCATCACAAGGAAGTTTCTGAGAATGCTTCTGTCTAGTGTTTATATGAAGATATTTCCTTTTCCAACATAGGCCTCAATGTGCTCCAAATAAACGGCTGCAGATCCTACAAAAGGGGTGTTTCCAAACTGTTGTATCAAAACCAGCGTTCAAGTCTGTGAGCTGAATGCACTCATCACACAGAAGTTTCTTAGAAGGGTTGTGTCTAGTGTTTAGGTGAAAATATTTTCTTTTACAGCATAGGCCTCAAATAGCTCCAAATATCAACTTGCAGATTTTTCAAAAAGGGAGTTTCCAAACTCCTCTATCGAAAGACAGTTTCAACTCTGTGAGTTGAATGCACACATCAGAAAGTAGTTTCTGAGAATGCTTCTGTCTAGGGTTTATGTGAAAATATTTCCTTTTCAAGCATACGCCTCAAAGGGCTCCGAATATTCCGTTGCAGATTCTACAAAAGGTGGGTTTCAAAACTGCTCTATGAAAAGAAAGGTTCACAGCTGTGAGTTGAATACACAGATCGTGAAGAAGTTTCTGAGAATGCTTCAGTCTAGTGCTTAGGTGAAGGTATTTCACTTCCCAGCATAGGCCTCAACGCGCTCCAAATATCCACTTCCAGATTCTACAGAAAAGTGTTTCAAAACTGCTCTTTGGAAAGGAAGCTTCAACTCTGTGAGTTGCAAGCACTCATTACGAAGAGGTTTCTGAGAATTCTTCTGTCCAGTTTTCATGTGAAGATGTTTCCATTTCAAGCATAGGTCTCCAATCGCTCCAATATTCACCTGCAAATTCTACAAAAAGGGTGTTTCCAAACTTCTCTATCAATAGGAAGGTTCAACTCTGTGAGTTGAATGCCCTCCTCACAAAGAAGTTTCTGAGAATGCTTTTGTCTAGTTTTTACCTGAAGATATTTCCTTTTCCAACACAGGCCTCAAAGCGCTCCGAATCAACATTTCCAGATACTACAAAAACAGTGTTTCAAAACTGTTCTATCAAAAGGAACGTTCAACTCTGTGAGTTGAAGGCACTCATCACAAAGAAGTTTCTGAGCACGCTTCCATCTAGCTTGTATGCCATGAGATTTCCTTTTGCAGCATAGGCCTTAAAGCACTCCAAATATCCACTTGCAGATTCCACAAAAAGAGTGTTGCAAAACTTCTCTATCAAAAGGCAGGTTGAACTCTGTGTGTTGAATGCCCAAAACACAGGGAAATTTCGGAGAATGCTTTTGTCTAGTTTCCACGTGAAGATAGTTCCTTTTCCAACGTAGGCCTCAAAGCGCTCTGAATATCCACTTGCCGATTTTACAAAAAGAGTGTTGCAAAACTTCTCTATCAAAAGGCAGGTTGAACTCTGTGTGTTGAATGCCCAAAACACAGGGAACTTGCTGAGAATGCTTTTGTCTAATTTCTACGTGAAGATATTTCCTTTTCCAACATAGGCCTCAAAGTGTTCCGAATAAACACTTGTAGATCCCTCCAAAAGAGTGTTTCAAAGCTCTTCCATCTAACGGAACTTTCACGTCTGTGAGTTGAATGCACTCATCACAAAGAGGTTTCTGATAATGCTTCTGTCTAGTTTTTATGTGATGATATTTCGTTTTCCAGCATTGACCTAAACGTGCTCCAAATATCCACCTTCAGATGGGACTGAAAGAGTGTTTCAAAACTGAACTATCAGAAGGAAGGTTCAAGTCTGTGAGTTGAATGCACTCATCCACAGAAGCTTCTGAGAATGCTTCTGTCTCGTTTTTAGGCGAAGATATTTCCTTTTCCTTGCATAGGCCTCAAATCGCTCCAAATATCCACTTGCAGATATTAGAAAGAGAGTGTTTCCAAACTGCCCTATTGAAAGGCAGGTTCAACTCAGTGAGTTGAAGGCACGCATGGTGAAACAGTTTTTGAGAATGCTTCTGTGTACTTTTTAGGTGAAGGTATTTCCTTTTCCAGCACAGGCCTCAAATCGCTCCAAACCTCCAGTAGCAAATTCTACAAAAGGAGTGTTTCAAACCTGTGCTATCCAAAGGAAGATTCCACTATATGAGTTGAACGCATAAAGCACACGGAAGTTTCTGAGAATCCTTCCGTCTAGTTCTCAGGTGAAGATATTTACTTTTCCAGTGTTGGCCCCTTAGCACTCCAAATATCCACTCTCAGATTCTACAAAAAGAGTGTTTCAAAACTGCTCTATCAAAACGCAGGTTCAACTCAGTGAGTTGAATGCACGCATCGGAAAAGATTTCTGAGAATTCTTCTGTCTAGTTTTATGGGAAGATATTTTCTTTTCCAGCATAGGCCTCAAATCGCTCCAAACATCCACGACCAAATTCTACGAAAGGAGTGTGTCAAAACTGTGCTATCAAAACGAAGATTCCACTATGTGAGTTGAATGCATGAAGCACACGGAAGTTTCTGACAATGCTTCCGTCTAGTTCTCATGTGAAGATATTTCCTTTTCCACTGTTGACCTCTTAGCACTCCAAATATCCACTTGCAGATCCTAGAAAAAGAGTGTTTCAAAACTGCTCTACCAAAAGCCAGGTTTCACTCAGTGAGTTGAATGCGCACATCGCAAAATGTTTCTGAGAACGCTACTGTCTAGTTCTTATGTGAAGATATTTCGTTTTCCCGCCTGGGCTTCAAAGCGCTCCAAATAGCCACTTGTAGAGTCTATAAAAAGAGGGTTTCAAAACTGTTCTATCAAAAGGAACTTTCAACTCTGTGAGTACAATGCACTCATCACAAGGAAGTATCTGAGAATGCTTCTGTCTAGTGTTTATATGAAGATATTTCCTTTTCCAACCTAGGCCTCAATGCGCTCCAAATAAACAGCTGCAGATCCTACAAAAGGGGTGTTTCCAAACTGTTGTATCAAAACCAGCGTTCAAGTCTGTGAGCTGAATGCACTCATCACACAGAAGTTTCTTAGAAGGCTTGTGTCTAGTGTTTAGGTGAAAATATTTTCTTTTACAGCAGAGGCCTCAAATAGCTCCAAATATCAACTTGCAGATTTTTCAAAAAGGGAGTTTCCAAACTCCTCTATCAAAAGACAGGTTCAACTCTGTGAGTTGAATGCACACATCAGAAAGAAGTTTCTGAGAATGCTTCTGTCTAGCGTTTATGTGAAAATATTGCCTTTTCAAGCACACGCCTGAAAGCGCTCCAAATATGCCGTTGCAGATTCTACAAAAGGTGGGTTTCCAAACTGCTCTACGAAGAGAAAGGTTCAAAGCTGTGAGTTGAATACACTGATCGTGAAGAAGTTTCTGAGAATGCTTCAGTCTAGTGTTTAGGTGAAGATATTTCACTTCCCAGCATAGGCCTCAACGCGCTCCAAATATCCACTTCCAGATTCTACAGAAAAGTGTTTCAAAACTGCTCTTCGGAAAGGAAGCTTCAACTCTGTGAGTTGAAAGCACTCACTATGAAGAGGTTTCTGAGAATTCTTCTGTCCAGTTTTCATGTGAAGATGTTTCCATTTCAAGCATAGGTCTTCAATCGCTCCAAATATTCACCTGCAAATTCTACAAAAAGGGTGTTTCAAAACTTCTCTATCAATAGGAAGGTTCAACTCTGTGAGTTGAATGCCCTCCTCCCAAAGAAGTTTCTGAGAATGCTTCTGTCTAGTTTTTACTTGAAGATATTTCCTTTTCCAACACAGGCCTCAAAGCGCTCTGAATCAACACTTCCAGGTACTACAAAAACAGTGTTTCAAAACTGTTCTATCAAAAGGAACGTTCAACTCTGTGAGTTGAAGGCACTCATCACAAAGAAGTTTCTGAGCACGCTTCCATCTAGCTTGTATGCCATGAGATTTCCTTTCGCAGCGTAGGCCTTAAAGCACTCCAAATATCCACTTGCAGATTCCACAAAAAGAGTGTTGCAAAACTTCTCTATCAAAAAGCAGGTTGAACTCTGTGTGTTGAATGCCCAAAACACAGGGAACTTTCTGAGAATGCTTTTGTCTAGTTTCCACTTGAAGATAGATCCTTTTCCAACGTAGGCCTCAAAGCGCTCTGAATATCCACTTGCCGATTGTACAAAAAGAGTGTTGCAAAACTTCTCTATCAAAAGGCAGGTTGAACTCTGTGTGTTGAATGCCCAAAACACAGGGAACTTGCTGAGAATGCTTTTGTATAATTTCTACGTGAAGATATTTCCTTTTCCAACATAGGCCTCAAAGTGCTCCGAATAAACACTTGTAGATCCCACCAAAGGGTGTTTCAAAGCTCTTCCATCTAACGGAGTTTTCACGTCTGTGAGTTGAATGCACTCATCACAATGAGGTTTCTGAGAATGCTTCTGTCTAGTTTTTATGTGATGATATTTCGTTGTCCAGCATTGGCCTAAAAGTGCTCCAAATATCCACCTTCAGATGGGACTGAAAGAGTGTTTCAAAACTGAACTATCAGAAAGAAGGTTCAAGTCTGTGAGTTGAATGCACTCATCCACAGAAGCTTCTGAGAATGCTTCTGTCCCGTTTTTAGGCGAACATATTTCCTTTTCCTTGCATAGGCCTCAAATCGCTCCAAATATCCACTTGCAGATATTACAAAGAGAGTGTTTCCAAACTGCCCTATCGAAAGGCAGGATCAACTCAGTGAGTTGAAGGCACGCATGGTGAAACAGTTTTTGAGACTGCTTCTGTGTACTTTTTAGGTGAAGGTATTTCCTTTTCCAGCACAGGCCTCAAATCGCTCCAAACCTCCAGTAGCAAATCCTACAAAAGGAGTGTTTCAAACCTGTGCTATCAAAAGGAAGATTCCACTATATGAGTTGAACGCATAAAGCACACGGAAGTTTCTGAGAATCCTTCCGTCTAGTTCTCAGGTGAAGATATTTACTTTTCCAGTGTTGGCCCTTTAGCACTCCAAATATCCACTCTCAGATTCTACAAAAAGAGTTTTTCAAAACTGCTCTATCAAAACGCAGGTTCCACTCGGTGAGTTGAATGCACGCATCGGAAAAGATTTCTGAGAATTCTTCTGTCTAGTTTTTATGGGAAGATATTTTCTTTTCCAGCATAGGCCTCAAATCGCTCCAAACATCCACGAGCAAATTCTACGAAAGGAGTGTGTCAAAACTGTGCTATCAAAACGAAGATTCCACTATGCGAGTTGAATGCATGAAGCACATGGAAGTTTCTGACAATGCTTCCATCTAGTTCTCATGTGAAGATATTTCCTTTTCCACTGTTGACCTCTTAGCACTCCAAATATCCACTTGCAGATCCTAGAAAAAGAGTGTTTCAAAACTGCTCTACCAAAAGCCAGGTTTCACTCGGTGAGTTGAATGCGCACATCGCAAAATGTTTCTGAGAACGCTACTGTCTAGTTCTTATGTGAAGATATTTCGTTTTCCAGCCTGGGCTTCAAAGCGCTCCAAATAGCCACTTGTAGAGTCTATAAAAAGAGTGTTTCAAAACTGTTCTATCAAAAGGAACTTTCAACTCTGTGAGTACAATGCACTCATCACAAGGAAGTTTCTGAGAATGCTTCTGTCTAGTGTTTATATGAAGATATTTCCTTTTCCAACCTAGGCCTCAATGCGCTCCAAATAAACAGCTGCAGATCCTACAATAGGGGTGTTTCCAAACTGTTGTATCAAAACCAGCGTTCATGTCTGTGAGCTGAATGCACTCATCACACAGAAGTTTCTTAGAAGGCTTGTGTCTAGTGTTTAGGTGAAAATATTTTCTTTTACAGCATAGGTCTCAAATAGCTCCAAATATCAACTTGCAGATTTTTCAAAAAGGGAGTTTCCAAACTCCTCTATCAAAAGACAGGTTCAACTCTGTGAGTTGAATGCACACATCAGAAAGAAGTTTCTGAGAATGCTTCTGTCTAGCGTTTATGTGAAAATATTGCCTTTTCAAGCACACGCCTCAAAGCGCTCCAAATATGCCGTTGCAGATTCTACAAAAGGTGGGTTTCCAAACTGCTCTACGAAGAGAAAGGTTCAAAGCTGTGAGTTGAATACACCGATCGTGAAGAAGTTTCTGAGAATGCTTCAGTCTAGTGTTTAGGTGAAGATATTTCACTTCCCAGCATAGGCCTCAACGCGCTCCAAATATCCACTTCCAGATTCTACAGAAAAGTGTTTCAAAACTGCTCTTCGGAAAGGAAGCTTCAACTCTGTGAGTTGAAAGCACTCATTACGAAGAGGTTTCTGAGAATTCTTCTGTCCAGTTTTCATGTGAAGATGTTCCCATTTCAAGCATAGGTCTCCAATCGCTCCAATATTCACCTGCAAATTCTACAAAAAGGGTGTTTCAAAACTTCTCTATCAATAGGAAGGTTCAACTCTGTGAGCTGAATGCCCTCCTCACAAAGAAGTTTCTGAGAATGCTTCTGTCTAGTTTTTACTTGAAGATATTTCCTTTTCCAACACAGGCCTCAAAGCGCTCCGAATCAACACTTCCAGATACTACAAAAACAGTGTTTCAAAACTGTTCTATCAAAAGGAAGGTTCAACTCTGTGAGTTGAAGGCACTCATCACAAAGAAGTTTCTGAGCACGCTTCCATCTAGCTTGTATGCCATGAGATTTCCTTTTGCAGCATAGGCCTTAAAGCACTCCAAATATCCACTTGCAGATTCCACAAAAAGAGTGTTGCAAAACTTCTCTATCAAAAGGCAGGTTGAACTCTGTGTGTTGAATGCCCAAAACACAGGGAACTTGCTGAGAATGCTTTTGTCTAGTTTCCACGTGAAGATAGTTCCTTTTCCAACGTAGGCCTCAAAGCGCTCTGAATATCCACTTGCCGATTGTACAAAAAGAGTGTTGCAAAACTTCTCTATCAAAAGACAGGTTGAACTCTATGTGTTGAATGCCCAAAACACAGGGAACTTGCTGAGAATGCTTTTGTCTAATTTCTACGTGAAGATATTTCCTTTTCCAACATAGGCCTCAAAGTGCTCCGAATAAACACTTGTAGATCCCACCAAAAGAGTGTTGCAAAGCTCTTTCATCTAACGTAACTTTCACGTCTGTGAGTTGAATGCACTCATCACAAAGAGGTTTCTGAGAATGCTTCTGTCTAGTTTTATGTGATGATATTTCGTTGTCCAGCATTGGCCTAAAAGTGCTCCAAATATCCAACTTCAGATGGGACTGAAAGAGTGTTTCAAAACTGAACTATCAGAAAGAAGGTTCAAGTCTGTGAGTTGAATGCACTCATCCACAGAAGCTTCTGAGAATTCTTCTGTCTCGTTTTTAGGCGAAGATATTTCCTTTTCCTTGCATAGGCCTCAAATCGCTCCAAATTCCCACTTGCAGATATTACAAAGAGAGTGTTTCCAAACTGCCCTATCGAAAGGCAGGTTCAACTCAGTGAGTTGAAGGCACGCATGGTGAAACAGTTTTTGAGAATGCTTCTGTGTACTTTTTAGGTGAAGGTATTTCCTTTTCCAGCACAGGCCTCAAATCACTCCAAACCTCCAGTAGCAAATTCTACAAAAGGAGTGTTTCAAACCTGTGCTATCAAAAGGAAGATTCCACTATATGAGTTGAATGCATAAAGCACACGGAAGTTTCTGAGAATCCTTCCGTCTAGTTCTCAGGTGAAGATATTTACTTTTCCAGTGTTGGCCCTTTAGCACTCCAAATATCCACTCTCAGATTCTACAAAAAGAGTGTTTCAAAACTGCTCTATCAAAACGCAGGTTCCACTCGGTGAGTTGAATGCACGCATCGGAAAACATTTCTGAGAATTCTTCTGTCTAGTTTTTATGGGAAGATATTTTCTTTTCCAGCATAGGCCTCAAATCGCTCCAAACATCCACGAGCAAATTCTACGAAAGGAGTGTGTCAAAACTGTGCTATCAAAACGAAGATTCCACTATGTGAGTTGAATGCATGAAGCACACGGAAGTTTCTGACAATGCTTCCGTCTAGTTCTCATGTGAAGATATTTCCTTTTCCAGTGTTGACCTCTTAGCACTCCAAATATCCACTTGCAGATCCTAGAAAAAGAGTGTTTCAAAACTGCTCTACCAAAAGCCAGGTTTCACTCGGTGAGTTGAATGCGCACGTCGCAAAATGTTTCTGAGAACGCTACTGTCTAGTTCTTATGTGAAGATATTTCGTTTTCCAGCCTGGGCTTCAAAGCGCTCCAAATAGCCACTTGTAGAGTCTATAAAAAGAGTGTTTCAAAACTGTTTTATCAAAAGGAACTTTCAACTCTGTGAGTACAATGCACTCATCACAAGGAAGTTTCTCAGAATGCTTCTGTCTAGTGTTTATATGAAGATATTTCCTTTTCCAACCTAGGCCTCAATGCGCTCCAAATAAACAGCTGCAGATCCTACAAAAGGGGTGTTTCCAAACTGTTGTATCAAAACCAGCGTTCAAGTCTGTGAGCTGAATGCACTCATCACACAGAAGTTTCCTAGAAGGCTTGTGTCTAGTGTTTAGGTGAAAATATTTTCTTTTACAGCAGAGGCCTCAAATAGCTCCAAATATCAACTTGCAGATTTTCCAAAAAGGGAGTTTCCAAACTCCTCTATCAAAAGACAGGTTCAATTCTGTGAGTTGAATGCACACATCAGAAAGAAGTTTCTGAGAATGCTTCTGTCTAGCGTTTATGTGAATATATTGCCTTTTCAAGCACACGCCTCAAAGCGCACCAAATATGCCGTTGCAGATTCTACAAAAGGTGGGTTTCAAAACTGCTCTACGAAGAGAAAGGTTCAAAGCTGTGAGTTGAATACACCGATCGTGAAGAAGTTTCTGAGAATGCTTCAGTCTAGTGTTTAGGTGAAGATATTTCACTTCCCAGCATAGGCCTCAACGCGCTCCAAATATCCACTTCCAGATTCTACAGAAAAGTGTTTCAAAACTGCTCTTCGGAAAGGAAGCTTCAACTCTGTGAGTTGAAAGCACTCATTACGAAGAGGTTTCTGAGAATTCTTCTGTCCAGTTTTCATGTGAAGATGTTCCCATTTCAAGCATATGTCTCCAATCGCTCCAATATTCACCAGCAAATTCTACAAAAAGGGTGTTTCAAAACTTCTCTATCAATAGGAAGGTTCAACTCTGTGAGCTGAATGCCCTCCTCACAAAGAAGTTTCTGAGAATGCTTCTGTCTTGTTTTTACTTGAAGATATTTCCTTTTCCAACACAGGCCTCAAAGCGCTCCGAATCAACACTTCCAGATACTACAAAAACAGTGTATCAAAACTGTTCTATCAAAAGGAACGTTCAACTCTGAGAGTTGAAGGCACTCATCACAAAGAAGTTTCTGAGCACGCTTCCATCTAGCTTGTATGCCATGAGATTTCCTTTTGCAGCATAGGCCTTAAAGCACTCCAAATATCCACTTGCAGATTCCACAAAAAGAGTGTTGCAAAACTTCTCTATCAAAAGGCAGGTTGAACTCTGTGTGTTGAATGCCCAAAACACAGGGAACTTGCTGAGAATGCTTTTGTCTAGTTTCCACGTGAAGATAGTTCCTTTTCCAACGTAGGCCTCAAAGCGCTCTGAATATCCACTTGCCGATTGTACAAAAAGAGTGTTGCAAAACTTCTCTATCAAAAGGCAGGTTGAACTCTGTGTGTTGAATGCCCAAAACACAGGGAACTTGCTGAGAATGCTTTTGTCTAATTTCTACGTGAAGATATTTCCTTTTCCAACATAGGCCTCAAAGTGCTCCGAATAAACACTTCTAGATCCCACCAAAAGAGTGTTTCAAAGCTCTTTCATCTAACGGAACTTTCACGTCTGTGAGTTGAATGCACTCATCACAAAGAGGTTTCTGAGAATGCTTCTCTCTAGTTTTTATGTGATGATATTTCGTTGTCCAGCATTGGCCTAAAAGTGCTCCAAATATCCAACTTCAGATGGGACTGAAAGAGTGTTTCAAAACTGAACTATCAGAAAGAAGGTTCAAGTCTGTGAGTTGAATGCACTCATCCACAGAAGCTTCTGAGAATGCTTCTGTCTCGTTTTTAGGCGAAGATATTTCCTTTTCCTTGCATAGACCTCAAATCGCTCCAAATATCCCCTTGCAGATATTACAAAGAGAGTGTTTCCAAACTGCCCTATTGAAAGGCAGGTTCAACTCTGTGAGATGAAGGCACGTATGGTGAAACAGTTTCTGAGAATGCTTGTGTGTACTTTTTAGGTGAAGGTATTTCCTTTTCCAGCACAGGCCTCAAATCGCTCCAAACATCCAGTAGCAAATTCTACAAAAGGAGTGTTTCAAACCTGTGCTATCCAAAGGAAGATTCCACTATATGAGTTGAACGCATAAAGCACACGGAAGTTTCTGAGAATCCTTCCGTCTAGTTCTCAGGTGAAGATATTTACTTTTCCAGTGTTGGCCCTTTAGCACTCCAAATATCCACTTTCAGATTCTACAAAAAGAGTGTTTCAAAACTGCTCTATCAAAACGCAGGTTCCACTCGTTGAGTTGAATGCACCCATCGGAAAAATTTCTGAGAATTCTTCTGTCTAGTTTTTATGGGAAGATATTTTCTTTTCCAGCATAGGCCTCAAATCGCTCCAAACATCCACGAGCAAATTCTACGAAAGGAGTGTGTCAAAACTGTGCTATCAAAAGGAAGATTCGACTATGTGAGTTGAATGCATGAAGCACACGGAAGTTTCTGACAATGCTTCCGTCTAGTTCTCATGTGAAGATATTTCCTTTCCCAGTTTTGACCTCTTAGCACTCCAAATATCCACTTGCAGATCCTAGAAAAAGAGTGTTTCAAAACTGCTCTACCAAAAGCCAGGTTTCACTCGGTGAGTTGAATGTGCACATCGCAAAATGTTTCTGAGAACGCTACTGTCCAGTTCTTATGTGAAGATATTTCGTTTTCCAGCCTGGGCTTCAAAGCGCTCCAAATAGCCACTTGTAGAGTCTATAAAAAGAGTGTTTCAAAACTGTTCTATCAAAAGGAACTTTCAACTCTGTGAGTACAATGCACTCATCACAAGGAAGTTTCCGAGAATGCTTCTGTCTAGTGTTTATGTGAAGATATTTCCTTTTCCAACCTAGGCCTCAATGCGCTCCAAACAAACACCTGCAGATCCTACAAGAGGGGTGTTTCCAAACTGTTCTATCAAAATCAGCGTTCAAGTCTGTGAGCTGAATGCACTCATCACACAGAAGTTTCTTAGAAGGCTTGTGTCTAGTGTTTATGTGAAAATATTTTCTTTTACAGCATAGGCCTCAAGTAGCTCCAAATATCAACTTGCAGATTTTACAAAAAGGGAGTTTCCAAACTCCTCTATCAAGAGACAGGTTCAACTCTGTGAGTCGAATGCCCACATCAGAAAGAAGTTTCTGAGAATGCTTCTGTCTAGCGTTTATGTGAAAATATTTCCTTTTCAAGCACACGCCTCAAAGCGCTCCAAATATGCCGTTGCAGATTCTACAAAAAGTGGGTTTCAAAACTACTCTACGAAAAGAAAGGTTCAAAGCTGTGAGTTGAATACACAGATCGTGAAGAAGTTTCTGAGAATGCTTCAGTCTAGTGTTTAGGTGAAGATATTTCACTTCCCAGCATAGGCCTCAAAGCGCTCCAAATATCCACTTCCAGATTCCACAGAAAAGTGTTTCAAAACTGCTCTTTGGAAAGGAAGCTTCAACTCTGTGAGTTGAAAGCACTCATTACGAAGAGGTTTCTGAGAATTCTTCTGTCCAGTTTTCATGTGAAGATGTTTCCATTTCAAGCATAGGTCTCCAATCGCTCCAAATATTCACCTGCAAATTCTACAAAAAGGGTGTTTCCAAACTTCTCTATCAATAGGAAGGTTCAACTCTGTGAGTTGAATGCCCTCCTCACAAAGAAGTTTCTGAGAATGCTTCTGTCTAGTTTTTACTTGAAGATATTTCCTTTTCCAACACAGGCCTCAAAGCGCTCCGAATCAAAACTTCCAGATACTACAAAAACAGTGTTTCAAAACTGTTCTATCAAAAGGAACGTTCAACTCTGTGAGTTGAAGGCACTCATCACAAAGAAGTTTCTGAGCACGCTTCCATCTAGCTTGTATGCCATGAGATTTCCTTTTGCAGCATAGGCCTTAAAGCACTCCAAATATCCACGTGCAGATTCCACTAAAAGAGTGTTGCAAAACTTCTCTATCAAAAGGCAGGTTGAACTCTGTGTGTTGAATGCCCAAAACACAGGGAACTTGCTGAGAATGCTTTTGTCTAACTTCTACGAGAAGATATTTCCTTTTCCAACGTAGGCCTCAAAGTGCTCCGAATAAACACTTGTAGATCCCACCAAAAGAGTGTTTCAAAGCTCTTCCATCTAAAGGAACTTTCACGTCTGTGAGTTGAATGCACTCATCACAAAGAGGTTTCTGAGAATGCTTCTGTCTAGTTTCTATGTGATGATATTTCGTTTTCCAGAATTGCCCTAAAGGTGCTCCAAATATCCACCTTCAGATGGGACTGAAAGAGTGTTTCAAAACTGAACTATCAAAAGGAAGGTTCAAGTCTGTGAGTTTAATCCACTCATCCACAGGAGCTTCTGAGAATGTTTCTGTCTCGTTTTTAGGCGAAGATATTTCCTTTTCCTTGCATAGGCCTCAAATCGCTCCGAATATCCCCTTGCAGATATTACAAAGAGAGTGTTTCCAAACTGCCCTATCGAAAGGCAGGTTCAACTCTGTGAGTTGAAGGCACGTATGGTGAAACGGTTTCTGAGAATGCTTCCGTGTACATTTTAGGTGAAGGTATTTCCTTTTCCAGCACAGGCCTCAAATCGCTCCAAACATCCAGTAGCAAATTCTACAAAAGGAGTGTTTCCAACCTGTGCTATCAAAAGGAAGATTCCACTATATGAGTTGAACGCATAAAGCACACGGAAGTTTCTGAGAATCCTTCCGTCTAGTTCTCAGGTGAAGATATTTACTTTTCCAGTGTTGGCCCTTTAGCACTCCAAATATCCACTCTCAGATTCTACAAAAAGAGTGTTTCAAAACTGCTCTATCAAAACGCAGGTTCCACTCAGTGAGTTGAATGCACGCATCGGAAAAGATTTCTGAGAATTCTTCTGTCTAGTTTTTATGGGAAGATATTTTCTTTTCCAGCATAGGCCTCAAATCGCTCCAAACATCCACAAGCAAATTCTACGAAAGGAGTGTGTCAAAACTGTGCTATCCAAACGAAGATTCCACTATGTGAGTTGAATGCATGAAGCACACGGAAGTTTCTGACAATGCTTCCATCTAGTTCTCATGTGAAGATATTTCCTTTTCCAGTGTTGACCTCTTAGCACTCCAAATCTCCACTTGCAGATCCTAGAAAAAGAGTGCTTCAAAACTGCTCTACCAAAAGCCAGGTTTCACTCGGTGAGTTGAATGCGCACATCGCAAAATGTTTCTGAGAACGCTACTGTCTAGTTATGTGAAGATATTTCGTTTTCCAGCCTTGGCTTCAAAGCGCTCCAAATAGCCACTTGTAGAGTCTATAAAAAGAGTGTTTCAAAACTGTTCTAACAAAAGGAACTTTCAACTCTGTGAGTACAATGCACTCATCACAAGGAAGTTTCTGAGAATGCTTCTGTCTAGTGTTTATATGAAGATATTTCCTTTTCCAACCTAGGCCTCAATGCGCTCCAAATAAACAGCTGCAAATCCTACAAAAGGGGTGTTTCCAAACTGTTGTATCAAAACCAGCGTTCAAGTCTGTGAGCTGAATGCACTCATCACACAGAAGTTTCTTAGAAGGCTTGTGTCTAGTGTTTAGGTGAAAATATTTTCTTTTACAGCATAAGCCTAAAATAGCTCCAAATAGCAACTTGCAGATTTTTCAAAAAGGGAGTTTCCAAACTCCTCTATCAAAAGACAGGTTCAACTCTGTGAGTTGAATGCACACATCAGAAAGAAGTTTCTGAGAATGCTTCTGTCTAGCGTTTAAGTGAAAATATTGCCTTTTCAAGCACACGCCTCAAAGCGCTCCAAATATGCCGTTGCAGATTCTACAAAAGGTGGGTTTCAAAACTGCTCTACGAAGAGAAAGGTTCAAAGCTGTGAGTTGAATACACCGATCGTGAAGAGGTTTCTGAGAATGCTTCAGTCTAGTGTTTAGGTGAAGATATTTCACTTCCCAGCATAGGCCTCAACGCGCTCCAAATATCCACTTCCAGATTCTACAGAAAAGTGTTTCAAAGCTGCTCTTCGGAAAGGAAGCTTCAACTCTGTGAGTTGAAAGCACTCATTACGAAGAGGTTTCTGAGAATTCTTCTGTCCAGTTTTCAGGTGAAGATGTTTCCATTTCAAGCATAGGTCTCCAATCGCTCCAAATATTCACCTGCAAATTCTACAAAAAGGGTGTTTCCAAACTTCTCTATCAATAGGAAGGTTCAACTCTGTGAGTTGAATGCCCTCCTCACAAAGAAGTTTCTGAGAATGCTTCTGTTTAGTTTTTACTTGAAGATATTTCCTTTTCCAACACAGGCCTCAAAGCGCTCCGAATCAACACTTCCAGATACTACAAAAACAGTGTTTCAAAACTGTTCTATCAAAAGGAACGTTCAACTCTGTGAGTTGAAGGCACTCATCACAAAGAAGTTTCTGAGCACGCTTCCATCTAGCTTGTATGCCATGAGATTTCCTTTTGCAGCATAGGGCTTAAAACACTCCAAATATCCACTTGCAGATTCCACAAAAAGAGTGTTGCAAAACTTCTCTATCAAAAGGCAGGTTGAACTCTGTGTGTTGAATGCCCAAAACACAGGGAACTTTCTGAGAATGCTTTTGTCTAGTTTCCACGTGAAGATAGTTCCTTTTCCAACGTAGGCCTCAAAGCGCTCTGAATATCCATTTGCCGATTGTACAAAAAGAGTGTTGCAAAACTTCTCTATCAAAAGGCAGGTTGAACTCTGTGTGTTGAATGCCCAAAACACAGGGAACTTGCTGAGAATGCTTTTGTCTAATTTCTACGTGAAGATATTTCCTTTTCCAACATAGGCCTCAAAGTGCTCCGAATAAACACTTGTAGATCCCACCAAAAGAGTGTTTCAAAGCTCTTCCATCTAACGGAACTTTCACGTCTGTGAGTTGAATGCACTCATCACAAAGAGGTTTCTGAGAATGCTTCTGTCTAGTTTTTATGTGATGATATTTCGTTGTCCAGCATTGGCCTAAAAGTGCTCCAAATATCCACCTTCAGATGGGACTGAAAGAGTGTTTCAAAACTGAACTATCAGAAAGAAGGTTCAAGTCTGTGAGTTGAATGCACTTATCCACAGAAGCTTCTGAGAATGCTTCTGTCTCGTTTTTAGGCGAAGATATTTCCTTTTCCTTGCATAGGCCTCAAATCGCTCCAAATATCCACTTGCAGATATTACAAAGAGAGTGTTTCCAAACTGCCCTATTGAAAGGCAGGTTCAACACAGTGAGTTGAAGGCACGCATGGTGAAACAGTTTTTGAGAATGCTTCTGTGTACTTTTTAGGTGAAGGTATTTCCTTTTCCAGCACAGGCCTCAAATCGCTCCAAACCTCCAGTAGCAAATTCTACAAAAGGAGTGTTTCAAACCTGTGCTATCAAAAGGAAGATTCCACTATATGAGTTGAATGCATAAAGCACACGGAAGTTTCTGAGAATCCTTCCGTCTAGTTCTCAGGTGAAGATATTTACTTTTCCAGTGTTGGCCCTTTAGCACTCCAAATATCCACTCTCAGATTCTACAAAAAGAGTGTTTCAAAACTGCTCTATCAAAACGCAGGTTCCACTCGGTGAGTTGAATGCATGCATCGGAAAAGATTTCTGAGAATTCTTCTGTCTAGTTTTCATGGGAAGATATTTTCTTTTCCAGCATAGGCCTCAAATCGCTCCAAACATCCACGAGCAAATTCTACGAAAGGAGTGTGTCAAAACTGTGCTATCCAAACGAAGATTCCACTATGTGAGTTGAATGCATGAAGCACACGGAAGTTTCTGACAATGCTTCCGTCTTGTTCTCATATGAAGATATTTCCTTTTCCACTGTTGACCTCTTAGCACTCCAAATATCCACTTGCAGATCCTAGAAAAAGAGTGCTTCAAAACTGCTCTACCAAAAGCCAGGTTTCACTCGGTGAGTTGAATGCGCACATCGCAAAACGTTTCTGAGAACGCTACTGTCTATTTCTTATGTGAAGATATTTCGTTTTCCAGCCTGGGCTTCAAAGCGCTCCAAATAGCCACTTGTAGAGTCTATGAAAAGAGTGTTTCAAAACTGTTCTATCAAAAGGAACTTTCAACTCTGTGAGTACAATGCACTCATCACAAGGAAGTTTCTGAGAATGCTTCTGTCTAGTGTTTATATGAAGATATTTCCTTTTCCAACCTAGGCCTCAATGCGCTCCAAATAAACAGCTGCAGATGCTACAAAAGGGGTGTTTCCAAACTGTTGTATCAAAACCAGCGTTCAAGTCTGTGAGCTGAATGCACTCATCACACAGAAGTTTCTTAGAAGGCTTGTGTCTAGTGTTTAGGTGAAAATATTTTCTTTTACAGCATAGGCCTCTAATAGCTCCAAATATCAACTTGTAGATTTTTCAAAAAGGGAGTTTCCAAACTCCTCTATCAAAAGACAGGTTCAACTCTGTGAGTTGAATGCACACATCAGAAAGAAGTTTCTGAGAATGCTTCTGTCTAGCGTTTATGTGAAAATATTGTCTTTTCAAGCACACGCCTCAAAGCGCTCCGAATATGCCGTTGCAGATTCCACAAAAGGTGGGTTTCAAAACTGCTCTACGAAGAGAAACGTTCAAAGCTGTGAGTTGAATACACCGATCGTGAAGAAGTTTCTGAGAATGCTTCAGTCTAGTGTTTAGGTGAAGATATTTCACTTCCCAGCATAGGCCTCAAAGCGCTCCAAATATCCACTTCCAGATTCTACAGAAAAGTGTTTCAAAACTGCTCTTCGGAAAGGAAGCTTCAACTCCGTGAGTTGAAAGCACTCATTATGAAGAGGTTTCTGGGAATTCTTCTGTCCAGTTTTCATGTGAAGATGTTTCCATTTCAAGCATAGGTCTCCAATCGCTCCAAATATTCACCTGCAAATTCTACAAAAAGGGTGTTTCAAAACTTCTCTATCAATAGGAAGGTTCAACTCTGTGAGTTGAATGCCCTCCTCACAGAGAAGTTTCTGAGAATGATTCTGTCTAGTTTTTACTTGAAGATATTTCCTTTTCCAACACAGGCCTCAAAGCGCTCCGAATCAACACTTCCAGATACTACAAAAACAGTGTTTCAAAACTGTTCTATCAAAAGGAACGTTCAACTCTGTGAGTTGAAGGCACTCATCACAAAGAAGTTTCTGAGCACCCTTCCATCTAGCTTGTATGCCATGAGATTTCCTTTTGCAGCATAGGCCTTAAAGCACTCCAAATATCCACTTGCAGATTCCACAAAAAGAGTGTTGCAAAACTTCTCTATCAAAAGGCAGGTTGAACTCTGTGTGTTGAATGCCCAAAACACAGGGAACTTTCTGAGAATGCTTTTGTCTAGTTTCCACGTGAGGATAGTTCCTTTTCCAACGTAGGCCTCAAAGCGCTCTGAATATCCATTTGCCGATTGTACAAAAAGAGTGTTGCAAAACTTCTCTATCAAAAGGCAGGTTGAACTCCCTGTGTTGAATGCCCAAAACACAGGGAACTTGCTGAGAATGCTTTTGTCTAATTTCTACGTGAAGATATTTCCTTTTCCAACATAGGCCTCAAAGTGCTCCGAATAAACACTTGTAGATCCCACCAAAAGAGTGTTTCAAAGCTCTTCCATCTAACGGAACTTTCACGTCTGTGAGTTGAATGCACTCATCACAAAGAGGTTTCTGAGAATGCTTCTGTCTAGTTTTTATGTGATGATATTTCGTTTTCCAGCATTGGCCTAAAAGTGCTCCACATATCCACCTTCAGATGGGACTGAAACAGTGTTTCAAAACTGAACTATCAGAGGGAAGGTTCAAGTCTGTGAGTTGAATGCACTCATCCACAGAAGCTTCTGAGAATGCTTCTGTCCCGTTTTTAGGCGAAGATATTTCCTTTTCCTTGCATAGGCCTCAAATCGCTCCAAATATCCACTTGCAGATATTACAAAGAGAGTGTTTCCAAACTGCCCTATCGAAAGGCAGGTTCAACTCAGTGAGTTGAAGGCACGCATGGTGAAACAGTTTTTGAGAATGCTTCTGTGTACTTTTTAGGTGAAGGTATTTCCTTTTCCAGCACAGGCCTCAAATCGCTCCAAACCTCCAGTAGCAAATTCTACAAAAGGAGTGTTTCAAACCTGTGCTATCAAAAGGAAGATTCCACTATATGAGTTGAACGCATAAAGCACACGGAAGTTTCTGAGAATCCTTCCGTCTAGTTCTCAGGTGAAGATATTTACTTTTCCAGTGTTGGCCCTTTAGCACTCCAAATATCCACTCTCAGATTCTACAAAAAGAGTGTTTCAAAACTGCTCTATCAAAACGCAGGTTCCACTCGGTGAGTTGAATGCATGCATCGGAAAAGATTTCTGAGAATTCTTCTGTCTAGTTTTCTTGGGAAGATATTTTCTTTTCCAGCATAGGCCTCAAATCGCTCCAAACATCCACGAGCAAATTCTACGAAAGGAGTGTGTCAAAACTGTGCTATCCAAACGAAGATTCCACTATGTGAGTTGAATGCATGAAGCACACGGAAGTTTCTGACAATGCTTCCGTCTAGTTCTCATGTGAAGATATTTCCTTTTCCACTGTTGACCTCTTAGCACTCCAAATATCCACTTGCAGATCCTAGAAAAACAGTGCTTCAAAACTGCTCTACCAAAAGCCAGGTTTCACTCGGTGAGTTGAATGCGCACATCGCAAAATGTTTCTGAGAACGCTACTGTCTAGTTCTTATGTGAAGATATTTCGTTTTCCAGCCTGGGCTTCAAAGCGCTCCAAATAGCCACTTGTAGAGTCTATGAAAAGAGTGTTTCAAAACTGTTCTATCAAAAGGAACTTTCAACTCTGTGAGTACAATGCACTCATCACAAGGAAGTTTCTGAGAATGCTTCTGTCTAGTGTTTATATGAAGATATTTCCTTTTCCAACCTAGGCCTCAATGCGCTCCAAATAAACAGCTGCAGATGCTACAAAAGGGGTGTTTCCAAACTGTTGTATCAAAACCAGCGTTCAAGTCTGTGAGCTGAATGCACTCATCACACAGAAGTTTCTTAGAAGGCTTGTGTCTAGTGTTTAGGTGAAAATATTTTCTTTTACAGCATAGGCCTCAAATAGCTCCAAATATCAACTTGCAGATTTTTCAAAAAGGGAGTTTCCAAACTCCTCTATCAAAAGACAGGTTCAACTCTGTGAGTTGAATGCACACATCAGAAAGAAGTTTCTGAGAATGCTTCTGTCTAGCGTTTATGTGAAAATATTGCCTTTTCAAGCACACGCCTCAAAGCGCTCCGAATATGCCGTTGCAGATTCTACAAAAGGTGGGTTTCAAAACTGCTCTACGAAGAGAAACGTTCAAAGCTGTGAGTTGAATACACCGATCGTGAAGAAGTTTCTGAGAATGCTTCAGTCAAGTGTTTAGGTGAAGATATTTCACTTCCCAGCATAGGCCTCAACGCGCTCCAAATATCCACTTCCAGATTCTACAGAAAAGTGTTTCAAAACTGCTCTTCGGAAAGGAAGCTTCAACTCCGTGAGTTGAAAGCACTCATTATGAAGAGGTTTCTGGGAATTCTTCTGTCCAGTTTTCATGTGAAGATGTTTCCATTTCAAGCATAGGTCTCCAATCGCTCCAAATATTCACCTGCAAATTCTACAAAAAGGGTGTTTCAAAACTTCTCTATCAATAGGAAGGTTCAACTCTGTGAGTTGAATGCCCTCCTCACAGAGAAGTTTCTGAGAATGATTCTGTCTAGTTTTTACTTGAAGATATTTCCTTTTCCAACACAGGCCTCAAAGCGCTCCGAATCAACACTTCCAGATACTACAAAAACAGTGTTTCAAAACTGTTCTATCAAAAGGAACGTTCAACTCTGTGAGTTGAAGGCACTCATCACAAAGAAGTTTCTGAGCACCCTTCCATCTAGCTTGTATGCCATGAGATTTCCTTTTGCAGCATAGGCCTTAAAGCACTCCAAATATCCACTTGCAGATTCCACAAAAAGAGTGTTGCAAAACTTCTCTATCAAAAGGCAGGTTGAACTCTGTGTGTTGAATGCCCAAAACACAGGGAACTTTCTGAGAATGCTTTTGTCTAGTTTCCACGTGAGGATAGTTCCTTTTCCAACGTAGGCCTCAAAGCGCTCTGAATATCCATTTGCCGATTGTACAAAAAGAGTGTTGCAAAACTTCTCTATCAAAAGGCAGGTTGAACTCCCTGTGTTGAATGCCCAAAACACAGGGAACTTGCTGAGAATGCTTTTGTCTAATTTCTACGTGAAGATATTTCCTTTTCCAACATAGGCCTCAAAGTGCTCCGAATAAACACTTGTAGATCCCACCAAAAGAGTGTTTCAAAGCTCTTCCATCTAACGGAACTTTCACGTCTGTGAGTTGAATGCACTCATCACAAAGAGGTTTCTGAGAATGCTTCTGTCTAGTTTTTATGTGATGATATTTCGTTTTCCAGCATTGGCCTAAAAGTGCTCCACATATCCACCTTCAGATGGGACTGAAACAGTGTTTCAAAACTGAACTATCAGAGGGAAGGTTCAAGTCTGTGAGTTGAATGCACTCATCCACAGAAGCTTCTGAGAATGCTTCTGTCCCGTTTTTAGGCGAAGATATTTCCTTTTCCTTGCATAGGCCTCAAATCGCTCCAAATATCCACTTGCAGATATTACAAAGAGAGTGTTTCCAAACTGCCCTATCGAAAGGCAGGTTCAACTCAGTGAGTTGAAGGCACGCATGGTGAAACAGTTTTTGAGAATGCTTCTGTGTACTTTTTAGGTGAAGGTATTTCCTTTTCCAGCACAGGCCTCAAATCGCTCCAAACCTCCAGTAGCAAATTCTACAAAAGGAGTGTTTCAAACCTGTGCTATCAAAAGGAAGATTCCACTATATGAGTTGAACGCATAAAGCACACGGAAGTTTCTGAGAATCCTTCCGTCTAGTTCTCAGGTGAAGATATTTACTTTTCCAGTGTTGGCCCTTTAGCACTCCAAATATCCACTCTCAGATTCTACAAAAAGAGTGTTTCAAAACTGCTCTATCAAAATGCAGGTTCCACTCGGTGAGTTGAATGCATGCATCGGAAAAGATTTCTGAGAATTCTTCTGTCTAGTTTTCATGGGAAGATATTTTCTTTTCCAGCATAGGCCTCAAATCGCTCCAAACATCCACGAGCAAATTCTACGAAAGGAGTGTGTCAAAACTGTGCTATCCAAACGAAGATTCCACTATGTGAGTTGAATGCATGAAGCACACGGAAGTTTCTGACAATGCTTCCGTCTAGTTCTCATGTGAAGATATTTCCTTTTCCACTGTTGACCTCTTAGCACTCCAAATATCCACTTGCAGATCCTAGAAAAACAGTGCTTCAAAACTGCTCTACCAAAAGCCAGGTTTCACTCGGTGAGTTGAATGCGCACATCGCAAAATGTTTCTGAGAACGCTACTGTCTAGTTCTTATGTGAAGATATTTCGTTTTCCAGCCTGGGCTTCAAAGCGCTCCAAATAGCCACTTGTAGAGTCTATGAAAAGAGTGTTTCAAAACTGTTCTATCAAAAGGAACTTTCAACTCTGTGAGTACAATGCACTCATCACAAGGAAGTTTCTGAGAATGCTTCTGTCTAGTGTTTATATGAAGATATTTCCTTTTCCAACCTAGGCCTCAATGCGCTCCAAATAAACAGCTGCAGATGCTACAAAAGGGGTGTTTCCAAACTGTTGTATCAAAACCAGCGTTCAAGTCTGTGAGCTGAATGCACTCATCACACAGAAGTTTCTTAGAAGGCTTGTGTCTAGTGTTTAGGTGAAAATATTTTCTTTTACAGCATAGGCCTCAAATAGCTCCAAATATCAACTTGCAGATTTTTCAAAAAGGGAGTTTCCAAACTCCTCTATCAAAAGACAGGTTCAACTCTGTGAGTTGAATGCACACATCAGAAAGAAGTTTCTGAGAATGCTTCTGTCTAGCGTTTATGTGAAAATATTGCCTTTTCAAGCACACGCCTCAAAGCGCTCCGAATATGCCGTTGCAGATTCTACAAAAGGTGGGTTTCAAAACTGCTCTACGAAGAGAAACGTTCAAAGCTGTGAGTTGAATACACCGATCGTGAAGAAGTTTCTGAGAATGCTTCAGTCTAGTGTTTAGGTGAAGATATTTCACTTCCCAGCATAGGCCTCAACGCGCTCCAAATATCCACTTCCAGATTCTACAGAAAAGTGTTTCAAAACTGCTCTTCGGAAAGGAAGCTTCAACTCCGTGAGTTGAAAGCACTCATTATGAAGAAGTTTCTGGGAATTCTTCTGTCCAGTTTTCATGTGAAGATGTTTCCATTTCAAGCATAGGTCTCCAATCGCTCCAAATATTCACCTGCAAATTCTACAAAAAGGGTGTTTCAAAACTTCTCTATCAATAGGAAGGTTCAACTCTGTGAGTTGAATGCCCTCCTCACAGAGAAGTTTCTGAGAATGATTCTGTCTAGTTTTTACTTGAAGATATTTCCTTTTCCAACACAGGCCTCAAAGCGCTCCGAATCAACACTTCCAGATACTACAAAAACAGTGTTTCAAAACTGTTCTATCAAAAGGAACGTTCAACTCTGTGAGTTGAAGGCACTCATCACAAAGAAGGTTCTGAGCACCCTTCCATCTAGCTTGTATGCCATGAGATTTCCTTTTGCAGCATAGGCCTTAAAGCACTCCAAATATCCACTTGCAGATTCCACAAAAAGAGTGTTGCAAAACTTCTCTATCAAAAGGCAGGTTGAACTCTGTGTGTTGAATGCCCAAAACACAGGGAACTTTCTGAGAATGCTTTTGTCTAGTTTCCACGTGAGGATAGTTCCTTTTCCAACGTAGGCCTCAAAGCGCTCTGAATATCCATTTGCCGATTGTACAAAAAGAGTGTTGCAAAACTTCTCTATCAAAAGGCAGGTTGAACTCCCTGTGTTGAATGCCCAAAACACAGGGAACTTGCTGAGAATGCTTTTGTCTAATTTCTACGTGAAGATATTTCCTTTTCCAACATAGGCCTCAAAGTGCTCCGAATAAACACTTGTAGATCCCACCAAAAGAGTGTTTCAAAGCTCTTCCATCTAACGGAACTTTCACGTCTGTGAGTTGAATGCACTCATCACAAAGAGGTTTCTGAGAATGCTTCTGTCTAGTTTTTATGTGATGATATTTCGTTTTCCAGCATTGGCCTAAAAGTGCTCCACATATCCACCTTCAGATGGGACTGAAACAGTGTTTCAAAACTGAACTATCAGAGGGAAGGTTCAAGTCTGTGAGTTGAATGCACTCATCCACAGAAGCTTCTGAGAATGCTTCTGTCCCGTTTTTAGGCGAAGATATTTCCTTTTCCTTGCATAGGCCTCAAATCGCTCCAAATATCCACTTGCAGATATTACAAAGAGAGTGTTTCCAAACTGCCCTATCGAAAGGCAGGTTCAACTCAGTGAGTTGAAGGCACGCATGGTGAAACAGTTTTTGAGAATGCTTCTGTGTACTTTTTAGGTGAAGGTATTTCCTTTTCCAGCACAGGCCTCAAATCGCTCCAAACCTCCAGTAGCAAATTCTACAAAAGGAGTGTTTCAAACCTGTGCTATCAAAAGGAAGATTCCACTATATGAGTTGAACGCATAAAGCACACGGAAGTTTCTGAGAATCCTTCCGTCTAGTTCTCAGGTGAAGATATTTACTTTTCCAGTGTTGGCCCTTTAGCACTCCAAATATCCACTCTCAGATTCTACAAAAAGAGTGTTTCAAAACTGCTCTATCAAAATGCAGGTTCCACTCGGTGAGTTGAATGCATGCATCGGAAAAGATTTCTGAGAATTCTTCTGTCTAGTTTTCATGGGAAGATATTTTCTTTTCCAGCATAGGCCTCAAATCGCTCCAAACATCCACGAGCAAATTCTACGAAAGGAGTGTGTCAAAACTGTGCTATCCAAACGAAGATTCCACTATGTGAGTTGAATGCATGAAGCACACGGAAGTTTCTGACAATGCTTCCGTCTAGTTCTCATGTGAAGATATTTCCTTTTCCACTGTTGACCTCTTAGCACTCCAAATATCCACTTGCAGATCCTAGAAAAACAGTGCTTCAAAACTGCTCTACCAAAAGCCAGGTTTCACTCGGTGAGTTGAATGCGCACATCGCAAAATGTTTCTGAGAACGCTACTGTCTAGTTCTTATGTGAAGATATTTCGTTTTCCAGCCTGGGCTTCAAAGCGCTCCAAATAGCCACTTGTAGAGTCTATGAAAAGAGTGTTTCAAAACTGTTCTATCAAAAGGAACTTTCAACTCTGTGAGTACAATGCACTCATCACAAGGAAGTTTCTGAGAATGCTTCTGTCTAGTGTTTATATGAAGATATTTCCTTTTCCAACCTAGGCCTCAATGCGCTCCAAATAAACAGCTGCAGATGCTACAAAAGGGGTGTTTCCAAACTGTTGTATCAAAACCAGCGTTCAAGTCTGTGAGCTGAATGCACTCATCACACAGAAGTTTCTTAGAAGGCTTGTGTCTAGTGTTTAGGTGAAAATATTTTCTTTTACAGCATAGGCCTCAAATAGCTCCAAATATCAACTTGCAGATTTTTCAAAAAGGGAGTTTCCAAACTCCTCTATCAAAAGACAGGTTCAACTCTGTGAGTTGAATGCACACATCAGAAAGAAGTTTCTGAGAATGCTTCTGTCTAGCGTTTATGTGAAAATATTGCCTTTTCAAGCACACGCCTCAAAGCGCTCCGAATATGCCGTTGCAGATTCTACAAAAGGTGGGTTTCAAAACTGCTCTACGAAGAGAAACGTTCAAAGCTGTGAGTTGAATACACCGATCGTGAAGAAGTTTCTGAGAATGCTTCAGTCTAGTGTTTAGGTGAAGATATTTCACTTCCCAGCATAGGCCTCAACGCGCTCCAAATATCCACTTCCAGATTCTACAGAAAAGTGTTTCAAAACTGCTCTTCGGAAAGGAAGCTTCAACTCCGTGAGTTGAAAGCACTCATTATGAAGAGGTTTCTGGGAATTCTTCTGTCCAGTTTTCATGTGAAGATGTTTCCATTTCAAGCATAGGTCTCCAATCGCTCCAAATATTCACCTGCAAATTCTACAAAAAGGGTGTTTCAAAACTTCTCTATCAATAGGAAGGTTCAACTCTGTGAGTTGAATGCCCTCCTCACAGAGAAGTTTCTGAGAATGATTCTGTCTAGTTTTTACTTGAAGATATTTCCTTTTCCAACACAGGCCTCAAAGCGCTCCGAATCAACACTTCCAGATACTACAAAAACAGTGTTTCAAAACTGTTCTATCAAAAGGAACGTTCAACTCTGTGAGTTGAAGGCACTCATCACAAAGAAGGTTCTGAGCACCCTTCCATCTAGCTTGTATGCCATGAGATTTCCTTTTGCAGCATAGGCCTTAAAGCACTCCAAATATCCACTTGCAGATTCCACAAAAAGAGTGTTGCAAAACTTCTCTATCAAAAGGCAGGTTGAACTCTGTGTGTTGAATGCCCAAAACACAGGGAACTTTCTGAGAATGCTTTTGTCTAGTTTCCACGTGAGGATAGTTCCTTTTCCAACGTAGGCCTCAAAGCGCTCTGAATATCCATTTGCCGATTGTACAAAAAGAGTGTTGCAAAACTTCTCTATCAAAAGGCAGGTTGAACTCCCTGTGTTGAATGCCCAAAACACAGGGAACTTGCTGAGAATGCTTTTGTCTAATTTCTACGTGAAGATATTTCCTTTTCCAACATAGGCCTCAAAGTGCTCCGAATAAACACTTGTAGATCCCACCAAAAGAGTGTTTCAAAGCTCTTCCATCTAACGGAACTTTCACGTCTGTGAGTTGAATGCACTCATCACAAAGAGGTTTCTGAGAATGCTTCTGTCTAGTTTTTATGTGATGATATTTCGTTTTCCAGCATTGGCCTAAAAGTGCTCCACATATCCACCTTCAGATGGGACTGAAACAGTGTTTCAAAACTGAACTATCAGAGGGAAGGTTCAAGTCTGTGAGTTGAATGCACTCATCCACAGAAGCTTCTGAGAATGCTTCTGTCCCGTTTTTAGGCGAAGATATTTCCTTTTCCTTGCATAGGCCTCAAATCGCTCCAAATATCCACTTGCAGATATTACAAAGAGAGTGTTTCCAAACTGCCCTATCGAAAGGCAGGTTCAACTCAGTGAGTTGAAGGCACGCATGGTGAAACAGTTTTTGAGAATGCTTCTGTGTACTTTTTAGGTGAAGGTATTTCCTTTTCCAGCACAGGCCTCAAATCGCTCCAAACCTCCAGTAGCAAATTCTACAAAAGGAGTGTTTCAAACCTGTGCTATCCAAAGGAAGATTCCACTATATGAGTTGAACGCATAAAGCACACGGAAGTTTCTGAGAATCCTTCCGTCTAGTTCTCAGGTGAAGATATTTACTTTTCCAGTGTTGGCCCTTTAGCACTCCAAATATCCACTCTCAGATTCTACAAAAAGAGTGTTTCAAAACTGCTCTATCAAAACGCAGGTTCCACTCGGTGAGTTGAATGCATGCATCGGAAAAGATTTCTGAGAATTCTTCTGTCTAGTTTTCATGGGAAGATATTTTCTTTTCCAGCATAGGCCTCAAATCGCTCCAAACATCCACGAGCAAATTCTACGAAAGGAGTGTGTCAAAACTGTGCTATCCAAACGAAGATTCCACTATGTGAGTTGAATGCATGAAGCACACGGAAGTTTCTGACAATGCTTCCGTCTAGTTCTCATGTGAAGATATTTCCTTTTCCACTGTTGACATCTTAGCACTCCAAATATTCACTTGAAGATTCTAGAAAAAGAGTGCTTCAAAACTGCTCTACCAAAAGCCAGGTTCCACTCGGTGAGTTGAATGCGCACATCGCAAAATGTTTCTGAGAACGCTACTGTCTAGTTCTTATGTGAAGATATTTCGTTTTCCAGCCTGGGCTTCAAAGCGCTCCAAATAGCCACTTGTGGAGTCTATGAAAAGAGTGTTTCAAAACTGTTCTATCAAAAGGAACTTTCAACTCTGTGAGTACAATGCACTCATCACAAGGAAGTTTCTGAGAATGCTTCTGTCTAGTGTTTATATGAAGATATTTCCTTTTCCAACCTAGGCCTCAATGCGCTCCAAATAAACAGCTGCAGATGCTACAAAAGGGGTGTTTCCAAACTGTTGTATCAAAACCAGCGTTCAAGTCTGTGAGCTGAATGCACTCATCACACAGAAGTTTCTTAGAAGGCTTGTGTCTAGTGTTTAGGGGAAAATATTTTCTTTTACAGCATAGGCCTCAAATAGCTCCAAATATCAACTTGCAGATTTTTCAAAAAGGGAGTTTCCAAACTCCTCTATCAAAAGACAGGTTCAACTCTGTGAGTTGAATGCACACATCAGAAAGAAGTTTCTGAGAATGCTTCTGTCTAGCGTTTATGTGAAAATATTGCCTTTTCAAGCACACGCCTCAAAGCGCTCCAAATATGCCGTTGCAGATTCTACAAAAGGTGGGTTTCAAAACTGCTCTACGAAGAGAAACGTTCAAAGCTGTGAGTTGAATACACCGATCGTGAAGAAGTTTCTGAGAATGCTTCAGTCTAGTGTTTAGGTGAAGATATTTCACTTCCCAGCATAGGCCTCAAAGCGCTCCAAATATCCACTTCCAGATTCTACAGAAAAGTGTTTCAAAACTGCTCTTCGGAAAGGAAGCTTCAACTCCGTGAGTTGAAAGCACTCATTACGAAGAGGTTTCTGAGAATTCTTCTGTCCAGTTTTCATGTGAAGATGTTTCCATTTCAAGCATAGGTCTCCAATCGCTCCAAATATTCACCTGCAAATTCTACAAAAAGGGTGTTTCAAAACTTCTCTATCAATAGGAAGGTTCAACTCTGTGAGTTGAATGCCCTCCTCACAAAGAAGTTTCTGAGAATGCTTCTGTCTAGTTTTTACTTGAAGATATTTCCTTTTCCAACACAGGCCTCAAAGCGCTCCGAATCAACACTTCCAGATACTACAAAAACAGTGTTTCAAAACTGTTCTATCAAAAGGAACGTTCAACTCTGTGAGTTGAAGGCACTCATCACAAAGAAGTTTCTGAGAATGCTTCTGTCAATCTTGTATGCAATGAGATTTCCTTTTGCAGCATAGGACTTAAAGCTCTCCAAATATCCACTTGCAGATTCCACAAAAAGAGTGTTGCAAAACTTCTCTATCAAAAGGCAGGTTGAACTCTGTGTGTTGAATGCCCAAAACACAGGGAACTTTCTGAGAATGCTTTTGTCTAGTTTCCACGTGAAGATAGTTCCTTTTCCAACATAGGCCTCAAAGCGCTCTGAATATCCACTTGCCGATTGTACAAAAAGAGTGTTGCAAAACTTCTCTATCAAAAGGCAGGTTGAACTCTGTGTGTCGAATGCCCAAAACACAGGGAACTTGCTGAGAATGCTTTTGTCTAATTTCTACGTGAAGATATTTCCTTTTCCATCATAGGCCTCAAAGTGCTCCGAATAAACACTTGTAGATCCCACCAAAAGAGTGTTTCAAAGCTCTTCCATCTACAGGAACTTTCACGTCTGTGAGTTGAATGCACTCATCACAAAGAGGTTTCTGAGAATTCTTCTGTTTAGTTTTTATGTGATGATATTTCATTTTCCAGCATTGGCCTAAAGGTGCTCCAAATATCCACCTTCAGATGGGACTGAAAGAGTGTTTCAAAACTGAACTATCAAAAGGAAGGTTCAAGTCTGTGAGTTGAATGCACTCATCCACAGAAGCTTCTGAGAATGCTTCTGTCTCGTTTTTAGGCGAAGATATTTCCTTTTCCTTGCATAGGCCTCAAATCGCTCCAAATATCCCCTTGCAGATATTACAAAGAGAGTGTTTCCAAACTGCCCTATCGAAAGGCAGTTTCAACTCTGTGAGTTGAAGGCACGTATGGTGAAACAGTTTCTGAGAATGCTTGTGTGTACTTTTTAGGTGAAGGTATTTCCTTTTCCAGCACAGGCCTCAAATCGCTCCAAACATCCAGTAGCAAATTCTACAAAAGGAGTGTTTCAAACCTGTGCTATCCAAAGGAAGATTCCACTATATGAGTTGAACGCATAAAGCACACGGAAGTTTCTGAGAATCCTTCCGTCTAGTTCTCAGGTGAAGATATTTACTTTTCCAGTGTTGGCCCTTTAGCACTCCAAATATCCACTTTCAGATTCTACAAAAAGAGTGTTTCAAAACTGCTCTATCAAAACGCAGGTTCCACTCGGTGAGTTGAATGCACGCATCGGAAAAGATTTCTGAGAATTCTTCTGTCTAGTTTTTATGGGAAGATATTTTCTTTTCCAGCATAGGCCTCAAATCGCTCCAAACATCCACGAGCAAATTCTACGAAAGGAGTGTGTCAAAACGGTGCTATCAAAAGGAAGATTCCACTATGTGAGTTGAATGCATGAAGCACACGGAAGTTTCTGACAATGCTTCCGTCTAGTTCTCATGTGAAGATATTTCCTTTTCCAGTGTTGACCTCTTAGCACTCCAAATATCCACTTGCAGATCCTAGAAAAAGAGTGTTTCAAAACTGCTCTACCAAAAGCCAGGTTTCACTCGGTGAGTTGAATGCGCACATCGCAAAATGTTTCTGAGAACGCTACTGTCTAGTTCTTATGTGAAGATATTTCGTTTTCCCGCCTGGGCTTCAAAGCGCTCCAAATAGCCACTTGTAGAGTCTATAAAAAGAGTGTTTCAAAACTCTTCTATCAAAAGGAACTTTCAACTCTGTGAGTACAATGCACTCATCACAAGGAAGTTTCCGAGAATGCTTCTGTCTACTGTTTATGTGAAGATATTTCCTTTTCCAACCTAGGCCTCAATGCGCTCCAAATAAACACCTGCAGATCCTACAAGAGGGGTGTTTCCAAACTGTTCTATCAAAACCAGCGTTCAAGTCTGTGAGCTGAATGCACTCATCACACAGAAGTTTCTTAGAAGGCTTGTGTCTAGTGTTTATGTGAAAATATTTTCTTTTACAGCATAGGCCTCAAATAGCTCCAAATATCAACTTGCAGATTTTACAAAAAGGGAGTTTCCAAACTCCTCTATCAAAAGACAGGTTCAACTCTGTGAGTCGAATGCACACATCAGAAAGAAGTTTCTGAGAATGCTTCTGTCTAGCTTTTATGTGAAAATATTTCCTTTTCAAGCACACGCCTCAAAGCGCTCCAAATATGCCGTTGCAGATTCTACAAAAAGTGGGTTTCAAAACTGCTCTACGAAAAGAAAGGTTCAAAGCTGTGAGTTGAATACACAGATCGTGAAGAAGTTTCTGAGAATGCTTCAGTCTAGTGTTTAGGTGAAGATATTTCACTTCCCAGCATAGGCCTCAAAGCGCTCCAAATATCCACTTCCAGATTCTACAGAAAAGTGTTTCAAAACTGCTCTTTGGAAAGGAAGCTTCAACTCTGTGAGTTGAAAGCACTCATTACGAAGAGGTTTCTGAGAATTCTTCTGTCCAGTTTTCATGTGAAGATGTTTCCATTTCAAGCATAGGTCTCCAATCGCTCCAAATATTCACCTGCAAATTCTACAAAAAGGGTGTTTCAAAACTTCTCTATCAATAGGAAGGTTCAACTCTGTGAGTTGAATGCCCTCCTCACAAAGAAGTTTCTGAGAATGCTTCTGTCTACTTTTTACGTGAAGATATTTCCTTTTCCTACACAGGCCTCAAAGCGCTCCGAATCAACACTTCCAGATACTACCAAAACAGTGTTTCAAAACTGTTCTATCAAAAGGAACGTTCAACTCTGTGAGTGGAAGGCACTCATCGCAAAGAGGTTTCTGAGAATGCTTCTGTCTAGTTTTTATGTGATGATATTTCGTATTGCAGCATTGGCCAAAAAGCGCTCCAAACATCCATCTTCAGATGGCAATGAAAGTGGGTCTCAAAAGTGCTCTATCAGAAGGAAGGTTCAAGTCTGTGAATCGAATGCTCTCATCACACAGAAGGTTCTGAGAATGATTCAGTCTAGTTTTTATCAGAAGATATTTCCTTTTCCTTGCATAGGCCTCAAATCGCTCCAAATATCGAATTGCAGTTTACACCAATAGAGTGTTTCCAAACTGCTCTGTGAAACGGCAGGTTCAACTCTGTGAGTTGAATGCGCACATGAGGAAGAAGTCTCTGAGAATGCTTCTGTCTAGTTTTTAGGTGAAGATATTTCATTTCCCAGCCTCGCCTCAAAGCGCTCCAAATATCCACTTTCAGATTCTACAAAAACTGTGTTTCTAAACTGCTCTTTGTAAAGGAAGGTTCAAGTCTGTGAGTTGAATGCACTCATCACCAAGAAGTTTCTGAGAATGCTTCTGTCTAGTTTTCATGTGAAGATATTTCCTTTTCCAACATTGACCCGAAGCCCTCGTAATATCCACTTGCAGATTTTACAAAAAGAGTGTTTCCAAACTGCTCTATCAAAATGAGATTCAACTCTGTGAGTTGAATGCACGCATCGTGAAGAAGCTTCAGAGAATGCTACGGTCTACGTTTTAGGTGAAGATATTTCATTTCCCAGCATAGGCTTCAAAGCGCTCTAAATATCCACTTGCAGATTCTACAAAAAGAGTGTTTCAAAACTGCTCTTCCAAAAGGAAGGTTCAAGGCTGTGAGTTCAATGCACTCATCATAAAGAAGTTTCTGAGAACGCTTCTCTCTAGTTTTTATGTGAAGATATTTCCTTTTCCAGCATAGGCCTCAAATCGCTCCAAACATCCACTAGCAAATTCTACAAAAGGAGTGTTTCAAAACTGTGCTATCAAAAGGAAGATTCCACTATTTGAGTTGAAGGCATAAAGCACACGGAAGTTTCTGACAATGCTTCCGTCTAGTTCTCATGTGAAGTTATTTCCTTTTCCAGTGCTGGCCTCTTAGCACTCCAAATATCCACTTGCAGATCCTAGAAAAAGAGTTTTTCAAAACTGCTCTACCAAAAGGAAGCTTCAACTCGGTGAGTTGAATGCGCACCTCGCAAAATGTTTCTGAGAGTGCTTCGCTGTTGTTTTTATGTGAAGATATTTCGTTTTCCAGCATAGGACTCAAAGCGCTCCAAGTAGCCACTTACAGAGTCTCTAAAAAGAGTGTTTCAAAACTGTTCTATCGAAAGGAACGTTCAACTCTGTGAGTAGAATGCTCTCATCACAAGGAAGTTTCTGAGAATGCTTCTGTCTAGTTTTTATGTGAAGAAATTTCCTTTTCCAACATAGGCCTCAAAGCCCTCCAAATAAACATCTGCAGATTCTACAAAAGGGGTCTTTCCAAAATGTTCTATCAAAACCAACGTTCAAACCTATGAGCTGAATGCACTCACCACACAGAAGTTTCTTAGACGTCTTCTGTCTAGTGTTTATGTGAAAACATTTTCTTTTACAGCATAGGCCTCAAATAGCTCCAAATATCAACGTGCAGATTTTACAAAAAGGGTGTTTCCAAACTCCTCTATCAAAAGGCAGGTTCAACTCTGTGTGTTGAATGCACACATCAGAAAGAAGTTTCTGAGAATGCTTCTGTCTAGCGTTTATGTGAAAATATTTCCTTTTCAAGCATACGCCTCAAAGCGCTCCAAATATGCCGTTGCAGATTCTACAAAAAGTGTGTTTCAAAACTGCTCTATGAAAAGAAAGGTTCAAAGCTGTGAGGTGAATACACATATCGTGAAGAAGTTTCTGAGAAAGCTTCAGTCTAGTGTTTAGGTGAAGATATTTCACTTCCCAGAATAGGCCTCAAAGCGCTCCAAATATCCACTTCCAGATTCTAAAGAAAAGTGTTTCAAAACTGCTTTTTGGAAAAGAAGCTTCAACTCTGTGAGTTGAAAGCACTCATTACGAAGAGGTTTCTGAGAGTTCTTCCGTCTAGTTTTCATGTGAAGATGTTTCCATTTCAAGCATATTTCTCAAATCGCTCCAAATATTCACCTGCAAATTCTACAAAAAGGGTGTTTCCAAACTTCTCTATCAATAGGAAGGTTCGACTCTGTGAGTTGAATGCCCTCCTCACAAAGAAGTTTCTGAGAATGCTTCTGTCCAGTTTTTAGGTGAAGATATATCATTTCCCAGCATAGGCCTCAAAGCGCTCCAAATATCCACTTGCAGATTCTACAAAAAGAGTGTTTCAAAACTCCTCTTTCAAAAGGAAGTTTCAAGTCTGTGAGTTGAATGAAGTCATGACGAAGAAGTTTCTGAGAATGCTTCTGTCTACTTTTTATGTGAAGATATTTCCTTTTGCAGCACACGCCTCAAATAGCCCCAAACATCCACTAGCAAATTCTACAAAAAGAGGGTTTCAAAAAAGCGCTATCTAAAGGAAGATTGCACTATGTGAGTTAAACGCATAAAGCACACGGAAGTTTCTGAGAATGCTTCCGTCTAGTTCTCATGGGAAGATATTTCCTTTCCCATTGTTGGCCTCTTAGCACTCCAATATACACTTGCAGATTCTAGAAAAAGAGTGTTTCAAAACTGCTCTATCAAAAGGCAGGTTCAACACGGTGAGTTGAATATGCACATGAGAAAAAGTTTCTGAGAATGCTTCTGTCTGGTTTTTATGTGAAGATATTTCGTTTTCCAGCACAGGCCTCAAAGCGCTCCAATTATCCACTTGCAGACTATACAAAAACAGTGTTTCAAAACTGTCCTATCCAAAGGAATGTTCAGCTCTGTGAGTAGAATTCACTCATCACGAGGAAGTTTCTGAGAATGCTGCTGTCTAGTTTCTATAAGAAGACATTTCCTTTTCTAACATAGGTCTCAAAGCGCTCACAATAAGCCCTGGCACACTCTACAAAAGGAGTGTTTCCAAAATGTTCTATCAAAATGAACGTTGAAGACTGTGAGTTAAATGCACACGTCAAACTGAAGTTTCTGAGAATGGTTCTGTCTAGGGTTTATGTGAAGATATTTTCTTTTCCAGCATAGGCCTCCAAAAGCTCGAAATATCCACTTGCAGATTTTCTAAAAAGGGTGTTTCCAAACTGTTCTATCAAAAGGAAGGTTCAACTCTGTGAGTTGAATGCTCACATCACAAAGAAGTTTCTGAGAATGCTTCTGTCTAGTGTTCATGTGAAGATATTTCCTTTTCAAGCATAGGCCTCAAAGCGCTCCAGATATGCAGTTGCAGACTCTACAAAAAGTGTGTTTCAAAAGTGTTCTATGAAAAGAAAGTTTCAACTCTGTGAGTTGAATGCACATATCGTGAAGAAGTTTCTGAGAATGCTTCTGTCTAGTTTTTAGGTGAAGATATTTCATTTCCCAGCATAGGCCTCAAAGCGCTCCAAATATGCACTTGCAGATTCTACAAAAAGAGTGTTTCAAAACTGCTCTTTCAAAAGGAAGGTTCAAGTCTGTGAGTTGAATGCACTCATCAGAAAGAAGTTTCTGATAATGGTTCTGTCTAGTTTTCATCTGCAAGTATTTCCTTTTCCACTAGATGCCGCAATCGCACCAAATTTCCACCTGCAGTTTCCACAAAAAGAGTGTTGCAGGACTGCTCCAGGAAAAGGAATCTTCAACTCTCTCAGTTCAATCCCCTCAAGACATAGAAGTTTCTGATAATGTTTCTGTCTAGCTTCTATATGAAGATATTTCCTTTTCCAGCATAAGCCTCAAAGAGCTCCAAATATCCACTTGCGAATTCTACAAAAACAGTGTTGCAATACTTTTCTACCAAAAGGAAGGTACAACTCTGTGAGTTCAATGCACTCATCACACAGAAGGTTCACAGAATGCTTCCATCTAGCTTTTACGCAATGATATTTCCTTTTGCAGCAAAGGCTTCAAAGCGCTCTTAATGTCCACTGGCAGATTCTACGAAGAGTGTCTCAAAACTGCTCTATCAAAAGGTAGGTTGAACTCTGTGAGTTCAATGCCCAAAGCACAGGGAACCTTCTGAGAATGCTTTTATGTAGTTTCTACGTGAACATATTTTCTTTTCCAGCATTGGCCTCCAAGCACTCCATCCATCCACTTGAAAATTCTACTAAAAGAGTGTTTCAAAACTTCTCTACCAAAAGAAAGGTTGAACTTTGTGAGTTCAAGGCACACATCACAAAGAAGTTTCTGAGAATGCTTCTTTCCAGCTTTTACGTGAAGAGATATCCTTTTCCAGCATAGGCCTCAAAGCGCTCCATATATCCACTTGCACATTCTAGCAAAGCGTGTATCAACACTGCTCTTTCAAAAGGAAGCTTCAAGTCTGTGAGTTGAATGCACTCATCACAAAGACGTTTCTGAGAATTCTCCTGTCTAGTTTTCATGTGAAGATGCTTCCATTTAAAATCTAGGCCTCAAATACCTCCAAATATTCACTTGCACATTCTACAAAAAGGCTGTTTCAAATCTTCTCTATCAATTGGAAGGTTCAACTCTGTAAATTGAATGCACTCACCACAAAGAAGATTCCGAGATTGCTTCTGTCTACTTTGTATGTGAAGACATTTCCTTTTCCAACATAGGCCTCAAAGCGCTCCAAAAAACACTTGCAGATTCTAAAAAAACAGTTTTTCAAAACTGTTCTATCAAAAGGAACGTTCAACTCTGTGAGTTGAAGGCACTCATCACAAAGAGGTTTCTGAGAATGCTTCTGTCTAGTTTTTATGGGATGATATTTCTTATTCCAACATTGGCCAAAAAGCGCTCCAAATATCCGCCTTCAGATGGCACTGAAAGAGGGTCTCAAAAATGCTCTATCAGAAGGAAGGTTCAAGTCTGTGAGTTGAATGCTCTCATCACACAGAAGGTTCTGAGAATACTTCAGTCTAGTTTTTATCAGAAGATATTTCCATTTCCTTGCATAGGCCTGAAATCGCTCCAAATATCGACTTGCAGATTATACGAATAGAGTATTTCCAAACTGCTCTGTCAAACGGCAGGATCAACTCTGTGAGTTGAATGAACACATCATGAAGAAGTCTCTGAGAATGCTTCTGTCTAGTTTTTAGTTGAAGATATTTCATTTCCCAGCATCGTCTCAAAGCGCTCCAAATATCCACTTGCAGATTCTACAAAAACTTTGTTTCTAAACTGCTCTTTGAAAAGGAAGGTCCAAGTCTGTGAGTTGAATGCACTCATCGCAAAGAATTTTCTGAGAATGCTTCTGTCTAGTTTTCATGTGAAGATATTTCCTTTTCCAACATTGGCCCCGAAGCCCTCCTAACATCCACTTGCAGATTTTACAAAAAGAGTGTTTCCAAACGGCTCTATCAAAAGGCAGGTTCAACTCTGTGAGTCAAATGCACGCATCGTGAAGAAGCTTCTGAGAATGCTACTGTCTAAGTTTTAGGTGAAGATATTTCATTTCCCAGCAAAGGCTTCAAAGCGCTCTAAATATCCACTTGCAGATTCTACAAGAAGAGTGTTTCAAAACTGCTCTTCCAAAAGGAAGGTTCAAGTCTGTGAGTTGAATGCACTCATCAAAAAGAAGTTTCTGAGAATGCTTCTCTCTAGTTTTTATGAGAAGATATTTCCTTTTCCAGCATAGGCCTCAAATCGCTCCAAACATCCACTAGCAAATTCTACAAAAGGAGTGTTTCAAAACTGTGCTATCAAAAGGAAGATTCCACTATTTGAGTTGAAGACATAAAGCACACGGAAGTTTCTGACAGTGCTTCCGTCTAGTTCTCATGTGAAGTTATTTCCTTTTCCAGTGTTGGCCTCTTAGCACTCCAAATAACCACTTGCAGATCCTAGAAAGAGTGTTTCAAAACTGCTCTACCAAAAGGAAGGTTCAACTCGGTGAGTTGAATGCGCACCTCGCAAAAAGTTTCTGAGAGTGCTTCGGTTTAGTTTTTATGTGAAGATATTTCGTTTTCCAGCACAGTACTCAAAGCGCTCTAAATAGCCACTTGCAGAGTCTATAAAAAGAGTGTTTCAAAACTGTTCTATCGAAAGGAACGTTCAACTCTGTGAGTAGAATGCACTCATCACAAGGAAGTTTCTGAGAATGCTTCTGTCTAGTTTTTATGTGAAGAAATTTCCTTTTCCAACATAGGCCTCAAAGCGCTCCAAATAAACACCTGCAGATTCTACAAAAGGGGTCTTTCCAAAATGTTCTATCAAAACCAACGTTCAAGCCTGTGAGCTGAATGCACTCACCACACAGAAGTTTCTTAGACGTCTTCTGTCTAGTGTTTATGTGGAAATATTCTCTTTTACAGCATAGGCCTCAAATACCTCCAAATATCAACGTGCAGATTTTACAAAAAGGGTGTTTCCAAACTCCTCCATCAAAAGGCAGGTTCAACTCTGTGTGTTTAATGCACACATCAGAAAGAAGTTTCTGAGAATGCTTCTGTCTAGCCTTTATGTGAAAATATTTCCTTTTCAAGCATACGCCTCAAAGCGCTCCAAATATGCCGTTGTAGACTCTACAAAAAGTGTGTTTCAAAACTGCTCTATGAAAAGAAAGGTTCAAAGCTGTGAGTTGAATACACATATCGTGAAGAAGTTCCTGACAATGCTTCAATCTAGTGTTTAGGTGAAGATATTTCACTTCCCAGCATAGGCCTCAAAGCGCTCCAAATATCCACTTCCAGATTCTACAGAAAAGTGTTTCAAAACTGCTCTTTGGAAAGGAAGCTTCAACTCTGTGAGTTAAAAGCACTCATTGCGAAGAGGTTTCTGGGAGTTCTTCCGTCTAGTTTTCATGTAAAGATGTTTCCATTTCAAGCATTGGTCTCTAATCGCTCCAAATATTCACCTGCAAATTCTACAAAAAGGGTGTTTCAAAACTTCTCTATCAATAGGAAGGTTCAACTCTGTGAGTTGAATGCACTCCTTACAGAGAAGTTTCTGAGAATGTTTCTATCTATGTTTTACGCGAAGATATTTCCTTTTCCAACACAGGCCTCAATGCGCTCCGAATCAACACTTCCAGATACTACAAAAACAGTGTTTCAAAACTGTTCTATCAAAAGGAACGTTCAACTCTGTGAGTTGAAGGCACTCATCACAAAGAAGTTTCTGAGAATGCTTCTGTCAATCTTGTATGCAATGAGATTTCCTTTTGCAGCATAGGACTTAAAGCTCTCCAAATATCCACTTGCAGATTCCACAAAAAGAGTGTTGCAAAACTTCTCTATCAAAAGGCAGGTTGAACTCTGTGTGTTGAATGCCCAAAACACAGGGAACTTTCTGAGAATGCTTTTGTCTAGTTTCCACGTGAAGATAGTTCCTTTTCCAACATAGGCCTCAAAGCGCTCTGAATATCCACTTGCCGATTGTACAAAAAGAGTGTTGCAAAACTTCTCTATCAAAAGGCAGGTTGAACTCTGTGTGTCGAATGCCCAAAACACAGGGAACTTGCTGAGAATGCTTTTGTCTAATTTCTACGTGAAGATATTTCCTTTTCCATCATAGGCCTCAAAGTGCTCCGAATAAACACTTGTAGATCCCACCAAAAGAGTGTTTCAAAGCTCTTCCATCTACAGGAACTTTCACGTCTGTGAGTTGAATGCACTCATCACAAAGAGGTTTCTGAGAATTCTTCTGTTTAGTTTTTATGTGATGATATTTCATTTTCCAGCATTGGCCTAAAGGTGCTCCAAATATCCACCTTCAGATGGGACTGAAAGAGTGTTTCAAAACTGAACTATCAAAAGGAAGGTTCAAGTCTGTGAGTTGAATGCACTCATCCACAGAAGCTTCTGAGAATGCTTCTGTCTCGTTTTTAGGCGAAGATATTTCCTTTTCCTTGCATAGGCCTCAAATCGCTCCAAATATCCCCTTGCAGATATTACAAAGAGAGTGTTTCCAAACTGCCCTATCGAAAGGCAGTTTCAACTCTGTGAGTTGAAGGCACGTATGGTGAAACAGTTTCTGAGAATGCTTGTGTGTACTTTTTAGGTGAAGGTATTTCCTTTTCCAGCACAGGCCTCAAATCGCTCCAAACATCCAGTAGCAAATTCTACAAAAGGAGTGTTTCAAACCTGTGCTATCCAAAGGAAGATTCCACTATATGAGTTGAACGCATAAAGCACACGGAAGTTTCTGAGAATCCTTCCGTCTAGTTCTCAGGTGAAGATATTTACTTTTCCAGTGTTGGCCCTTTAGCACTCCAAATATCCACTTTCAGATTCTACAAAAAGAGTGTTTCAAAACTGCTCTATCAAAACGCAGGTTCCACTCGGTGAGTTGAATGCACGCATCGGAAAAGATTTCTGAGAATTCTTCTGTCTAGTTTTTATGGGAAGATATTTTCTTTTCCAGCATAGGCCTCAAATCGCTCCAAACATCCACGAGCAAATTCTACGAAAGGAGTGTGTCAAAACGGTGCTATCAAAAGGAAGATTCCACTATGTGAGTTGAATGCATGAAGCACACGGAAGTTTCTGACAATGCTTCCGTCTAGTTCTCATGTGAAGATATTTCCTTTTCCAGTGTTGACCTCTTAGCACTCCAAATATCCACTTGCAGATCCTAGAAAAAGAGTGTTTCAAAACTGCTCTACCAAAAGCCAGGTTTCACTCGGTGAGTTGAATGCGCACATCGCAAAATGTTTCTGAGAACGCTACTGTCTAGTTCTTATGTGAAGATATTTCGTTTTCCCGCCTGGGCTTCAAAGCGCTCCAAATAGCCACTTGTAGAGTCTATAAAAAGAGTGTTTCAAAACTCTTCTATCAAAAGGAACTTTCAACTCTGTGAGTACAATGCACTCATCACAAGGAAGTTTCCGAGAATGCTTCTGTCTACTGTTTATGTGAAGATATTTCCTTTTCCAACCTAGGCCTCAATGCGCTCCAAATAAACACCTGCAGATCCTACAAGAGGGGTGTTTCCAAACTGTTCTATCAAAACCAGCGTTCAAGTCTGTGAGCTGAATGCACTCATCACACAGAAGTTTCTTAGAAGGCTTGTGTCTAGTGTTTATGTGAAAATATTTTCTTTTACAGCATAGGCCTCAAATAGCTCCAAATATCAACTTGCAGATTTTACAAAAAGGGAGTTTCCAAACTCCTCTATCAAAAGACAGGTTCAACTCTGTGAGTCGAATGCACACATCAGAAAGAAGTTTCTGAGAATGCTTCTGTCTAGCTTTTATGTGAAAATATTTCCTTTTCAAGCACACGCCTCAAAGCGCTCCAAATATGCCGTTGCAGATTCTACAAAAAGTGGGTTTCAAAACTGCTCTACGAAAAGAAAGGTTCAAAGCTGTGAGTTGAATACACAGATCGTGAAGAAGTTTCTGAGAATGCTTCAGTCTAGTGTTTAGGTGAAGATATTTCACTTCCCAGCATAGGCCTCAAAGCGCTCCAAATATCCACTTCCAGATTCTACAGAAAAGTGTTTCAAAACTGCTCTTTGGAAAGGAAGCTTCAACTCTGTGAGTTGAAAGCACTCATTACGAAGAGGTTTCTGAGAATTCTTCTGTCCAGTTTTCATGTGAAGATGTTTCCATTTCAAGCATAGGTCTCCAATCGCTCCAAATATTCACCTGCAAATTCTACAAAAAGGGTGTTTCAAAACTTCTCTATCAATAGGAAGGTTCAACTCTGTGAGTTGAATGCCCTCCTCACAAAGAAGTTTCTGAGAATGCTTCTGTCTACTTTTTACGTGAAGATATTTCCTTTTCCTACACAGGCCTCAAAGCGCTCCGAATCAACACTTCCAGATACTACCAAAACAGTGTTTCAAAACTGTTCTATCAAAAGGAACGTTCAACTCTGTGAGTGGAAGGCACTCATCGCAAAGAGGTTTCTGAGAATGCTTCTGTCTAGTTTTTATGTGATGATATTTCGTATTGCAGCATTGGCCAAAAAGCGCTCCAAACATCCATCTTCAGATGGCAATGAAAGTGGGTCTCAAAAGTGCTCTATCAGAAGGAAGGTTCAAGTCTGTGAATCGAATGCTCTCATCACACAGAAGGTTCTGAGAATGATTCAGTCTAGTTTTTATCAGAAGATATTTCCTTTTCCTTGCATAGGCCTCAAATCGCTCCAAATATCGAATTGCAGTTTACACCAATAGAGTGTTTCCAAACTGCTCTGTGAAACGGCAGGTTCAACTCTGTGAGTTGAATGCGCACATGAGGAAGAAGTCTCTGAGAATGCTTCTGTCTAGTTTTTAGGTGAAGATATTTCATTTCCCAGCCTCGCCTCAAAGCGCTCCAAATATCCACTTTCAGATTCTACAAAAACTGTGTTTCTAAACTGCTCTTTGTAAAGGAAGGTTCAAGTCTGTGAGTTGAATGCACTCATCACCAAGAAGTTTCTGAGAATGCTTCTGTCTAGTTTTCATGTGAAGATATTTCCTTTTCCAACATTGACCCGAAGCCCTCGTAATATCCACTTGCAGATTTTACAAAAAGAGTGTTTCCAAACTGCTCTATCAAAATGAGATTCAACTCTGTGAGTTGAATGCACGCATCGTGAAGAAGCTTCAGAGAATGCTACGGTCTACGTTTTAGGTGAAGATATTTCATTTCCCAGCATAGGCTTCAAAGCGCTCTAAATATCCACTTGCAGATTCTACAAAAAGAGTGTTTCAAAACTGCTCTTCCAAAAGGAAGGTTCAAGGCTGTGAGTTCAATGCACTCATCATAAAGAAGTTTCTGAGAACGCTTCTCTCTAGTTTTTATGTGAAGATATTTCCTTTTCCAGCATAGGCCTCAAATCGCTCCAAACATCCACTAGCAAATTCTACAAAAGGAGTGTTTCAAAACTGTGCTATCAAAAGGAAGATTCCACTATTTGAGTTGAAGGCATAAAGCACACGGAAGTTTCTGACAATGCTTCCGTCTAGTTCTCATGTGAAGTTATTTCCTTTTCCAGTGCTGGCCTCTTAGCACTCCAAATATCCACTTGCAGATCCTAGAAAAAGAGTTTTTCAAAACTGCTCTACCAAAAGGAAGCTTCAACTCGGTGAGTTGAATGCGCACCTCGCAAAATGTTTCTGAGAGTGCTTCGCTGTTGTTTTTATGTGAAGATATTTCGTTTTCCAGCATAGGACTCAAAGCGCTCCAAGTAGCCACTTACAGAGTCTCTAAAAAGAGTGTTTCAAAACTGTTCTATCGAAAGGAACGTTCAACTCTGTGAGTAGAATGCTCTCATCACAAGGAAGTTTCTGAGAATGCTTCTGTCTAGTTTTTATGTGAAGAAATTTCCTTTTCCAACATAGGCCTCAAAGCCCTCCAAATAAACATCTGCAGATTCTACAAAAGGGGTCTTTCCAAAATGTTCTATCAAAACCAACGTTCAAACCTATGAGCTGAATGCACTCACCACACAGAAGTTTCTTAGACGTCTTCTGTCTAGTGTTTATGTGAAAACATTTTCTTTTACAGCATAGGCCTCAAATAGCTCCAAATATCAACTTGCAGATTTTACAAAAAGGGTGTTTCCAAACTCCTCTATCAAAAGGCAGGTTCAACTCTGTGTGTTGAATGCACACATCAGAAAGAAGTTTCTGAGAATGCTTCTGTCTAGCGTTTATGTGAAAATATTTCCTTTTCAAGCATACGCCTCAAAGCGCTCCAAATATGCCGTTGCAGATTCTACAAAAAGTGTGTTTCTAAACTGCTCTATGAAAAGAAAGGTTCAAAGCTGTGAGGTGAATACACATATCGTGAAGAAGTTTCTGAGAAAGCTTCAGTCTAGTGTTTAGGTGAAGATATTTCACTTCCCAGAATAGGCCTCAAAGCGCTCCAAATATCCACTTCCAGATTCTAAAGAAAAGTGTTTCAAAACTGCTTTTTGGAAAAGAAGCTTCAACTCTGTGAGTTGAAAGCACTCATTACGAAGAGGTTTCTGAGAGTTCTTCCGTCTAGTTTTCATGTGAAGATGTTTCCATTTCAAGCATATTTCTCAAATCGCTCCAAATATTCACCTGCAAATTCTACAAAAAGGGTGTTTCCAAACTTCTCTATCAATAGGAAGGTTCGACTCTGTGAGTTGAATGCCCTCCTCACAAAGAAGTTTCTGAGAATGCTTCTGTCCAGTTTTTAGGTGAAGATATATCATTTCCCAGCATAGGCCTCAAAGCGCTCCAAATATCCACTTGCAGATTCTACAAAAAGAGTGTTTCAAAACTCCTCTTTCAAAAGGAAGTTTCAAGTCTGTGAGTTGAATGAAGTCATGACGAAGAAGTTTCTGAGAATGCTTCTGTCTACTTTTTATGTGAAGATATTTCCTTTTGCAGCACACGCCTCAAATAGCCCCAAACATCCACTAGCAAATTCTACAAAAAGAGGGTTTCAAAAAAGCGCTATCTAAAGGAAGATTGCACTATGTGAGTTAAACGCATAAAGCACACGGAAGTTTCTGAGAATGCTTCCGTCTAGTTCTCATGGGAAGATATTTCCTTTCCCATTGTTGGCCTCTTAGCACTCCAATATACACTTGCAGATTCTAGAAAAAGAGTGTTTCAAAACTGCTCTATCAAAAGGCAGGTTCAACACGGTGAGTTGAATATGCACATGAGAAAAAGTTTCTGAGAATGCTTCTGTCTGGTTTTTATGTGAAGATATTTCGTTTTCCAGCACAGGCCTCAAAGCGCTCCAATTATCCACTTGCAGACTATACAAAAACAGTGTTTCAAAACTGTTCTATCCAAAGGAATGTTCAGCTCTGTGAGTAGAATTCACTCATCACGAGGAAGTTTCTGAGAATGCTGCTGTCTAGTTTCTATAAGAAGACATTTCCTTTTCTAACATAGGTCTCAAAGCGCTCACAATAAGCCCTGGCACACTCTACAAAAGGAGTGTTTCCAAAATGTTCTATCAAAATGAACGTTGAAGACTGTGAGTTAAATGCACACATCAAACTGAAGTTTCTGAGAATGGTTCTGTCTAGGGTTTATGTGAAGATATTTTCTTTTCCAGCATAGGCCTCCAAAAGCTCGAAATATCCACTTGCAGATTTTCTAAAAAGGGTGTTTCCAAACTGTTCTATCAAAAGGAAGGTTCAACTCTGTGAGTTGAATGCTCACATCACAAAGAAGTTTCTGAGAATGCTTCTGTCTAGTGTTCATGTGAAGATATTTCCTTTTCAAGCATAGGCCTCAAAGCGCTCCAGATATGCAGTTGCAGACTCTACAAAAAGTGTGTTTCAAAAGTGTTCTATGAAAAGAAAGTTTCAACTCTGTGAGTTGAATGCACATATCGTGAAGAAATTTCTGAGAATGCTTCTGTCTAGTTTTTAGGTGAAGATATTTCATTTCCCAGCATAGGCCTCAAAGCGCTCCAAATATGCACTTGCAGATTCTACAAAAAGAGTGTTTCAAAACTGCTCTTTCAAAAGGAAGGTTCAAGTCTGTGAGTTGAATGCACTCATCAGAAAGAAGTTTCTGATAATGGTTCTGTCTAGTTTTCATCTGCAAGTATTTCCTTTTCCACTAGATGCCGCAATCGCACCAAATTTCCACCTGCAGTTTCCACAAAAAGAGTGTTGCAGGACTGCTCCAGGAAAAGGAATCTTCAACTCTCTCAGTTCAATCCCCTCAAGACATAGAAGTTTCTGATAATGTTTCTGTCTAGCTTCTATATGAAGATATTTCCTTTTCCAGCATAAGCCTCAAAGAGCTCCAAATATCCACTTGCGAATTCTACAAAAACAGTGTTGCAATACTTTTCTACCAAAAGGAAGGTACAACTCTGTGAGTTCAATGCACTCATCACACAGAAGGTTCACAGAATGCTTCCATCTAGCTTTTACGCAATGATATTTCCTTTTGCAGCAAAGGCTTCAAAGCGCTCTTAATGTCCACTGGCAGATTCTACGAAGAGTGTCTCAAAACTGCTCTATCAAAAGGTAGGTTGAACTCTGTGAGTTCAATGCCCAAAGCACAGGGAACCTTCTGAGAATGCTTTTATGTAGTTTCTACGTGAACATATTTTCTTTTCCAGCATTGGCCTCCAAGCACTCCATCCATCCACTTGAAAATTCTACTAAAAGAGTGTTTCAAAACTTCTCTACCAAAAGAAAGGTTGAACTTTGTGAGTTCAAGGCACACATCACAAAGAAGTTTCTGAGAATGCTTCTTTCCAGCTTTTACGTGAAGAGATATCCTTTTCCAGCATAGGCCTCAAAGCGCTCCATATATCCACTTGCACATTCTAGCAAAGCGTGTATCAACACTGCTCTTTCAAAAGGAAGCTTCAAGTCTGTGAGTTGAATGCACTCATCACAAAGACGTTTCTGAGAATTCTCCTGTCTAGTTTTCATGTGAAGATGCTTCCATTTAAAATCTAGGCCTCAAATACCTCCAAATATTCACTTGCACATTCTACAAAAAGGCTGTTTCAAATCTTCTCTATCAATTGGAAGGTTCAACTCTGTAAATTGAATGCACTCACCACAAAGAAGATTCCGAGATTGCTTCTGTCTACTTTGTATGTGAAGACATTTCCTTTTCCAACATAGGCCTCAAAGCGCTCCAAAAAACACTTGCAGATTCTAAAAAAACAGTTTTTCAAAACTGTTCTATCAAAAGGAACGTTCAACTCTGTGAGTTGAAGGCACTCATCACAAAGAGGTTTCTGAGAATGCTTCTGTCTAGTTTTTATGGGATGATATTTCTTATTCCAACATTGGCCAAAAAGCGCTCCAAATATCCGCCTTCAGATGGCACTGAAAGAGGGTCTCAAAAATGCTCTATCAGAAGGAAGGTTCAAGTCTGTGAGTTGAATGCTCTCATCACACAGAAGGTTCTGAGAATACTTCAGTCTAGTTTTTATCAGAAGATATTTCCATTTCCTTGCATAGGCCTGAAATCGCTCCAAATATCGACTTGCAGATTATACGAATAGAGTATTTCCAAACTGCTCTGTCAAACGGCAGGATCAACTCTGTGAGTTGAATGAACACATCATGAAGAAGTCTCTGAGAATGCTTCTGTCTAGTTTTTAGTTGAAGATATTTCATTTCCCAGCATCGTCTCAAAGCGCTCCAAATATCCACTTGCAGATTCTACAAAAACTTTGTTTCTAAACTGCTCTTTGAAAAGGAAGGTCCAAGTCTGTGAGTTGAATGCACTCATCGCAAAGAATTTTCTGAGAATGCTTCTGTCTAGTTTTCATGTGAAGATATTTCCTTTTCCAACATTGGCCCCGAAGCCCTCCTAACATCCACTTGCAGATTTTACAAAAAGAGTGTTTCCAAACGGCTCTATCAAAAGGCAGGTTCAACTCTGTGAGTCAAATGCACGCATCGTGAAGAAGCTTCTGAGAATGCTACTGTCTAAGTTTTAGGTGAAGATATTTCATTTCCCAGCAAAGGCTTCAAAGCGCTCTAAATATCCACTTGCAGATTCTACAAGAAGAGTGTTTCAAAACTGCTCTTCCAAAAGGAAGGTTCAAGTCTGTGAGTTGAATGCACTCATCACAAAGAAGTTTCTGAGAATGCTTCTCTCTAGTTTTTATGAGAAGATATTTCCTTTTCCAGCATAGGCCTCAAATCGCTCCAAACATCCACTAGCAAATTCTACAAAAGGAGTGTTTCAAAACTGTGCTATCAAAAGGAAGATTCCACTATTTGAGTTGAAGGCATAAAGCACACGGAAGTTTCTGACAGTGCTTCCGTCTAGTTCTCATGTGAAGTTATTTCCTTTTCCAGTGTTGGCCTCTTAGCACTCCAAATAACCACTTGCAGATCCTAGAAAGAGTGTTTCAAAACTGCTCTACCAAAAGGAAGGTTCAACTCGGTGAGTTGAATGCGCACCTCGCAAAAAGTTTCTGAGAGTGCTTCGGTTTAGTTTTTATGTGAAGATATTTCGTTTTCCAGCACAGTACTCAAAGCGCTCTAAATAGCCACTTGCAGAGTCTATAAAAAGAGTGTTTCAAAACTGTTCTATCGAAAGGAACGTTCAACTCTGTGAGTAGAATGCACTCATCACAAGGAAGTTTCTGAGAATGCTTCTGTCTAGTTTTTATGTGAAGAAATTTCCTTTTCCAACATAGGCCTCAAAGCGCTCCAAATAAACACCTGCAGATTCTACAAAAGGGGTCTTTCCAAAATGTTCTATCAAAACCAACGTTCAAGCCTGTGAGCTGAATGCACTCACCACACAGAAGTTTCTTAGACGTCTTCTGTCTAGTGTTTATGTGGAAATATTCTCTTTTACAGCATAGGCCTCAAATACCTCCAAATATCAACGTGCAGATTTTACAAAAAGGGTGTTTCCAAACTCCTCCATCAAAAGGCAGGTTCAACTCTGTGTGTTTAATGCACACATCAGAAAGAAGTTTCTGAGAATGCTTCTGTCTAGCCTTTATGTGAAAATATTTCCTTTTCAAGCATACGCCTCAAAGCGCTCCAAATATGCCGTTGTAGACTCTACAAAAAGTGTGTTTCAAAACTGCTCTACGAAAAGAAAGGTTCAAAGCTGTGAGTTGAATACACATATCGTGAAGAAGTTCCTGACAATGCTTCAATCTAGTGTTTAGGTGAAGATATTTCACTTCCCAGCATAGGCCTCAAAGCGCTCCAAATATCCACTTCCAGATTCTACAGAAAAGTGTTTCAAAACTGCTCTTTGGAAAGGAAGCTTCAACTCTGTGAGTTAAAAGCACTCATTGCGAAGAGGTTTCTGGGAGTTCTTCCGTCTAGTTTTCATGTGAAGATGTTTCCATTTCAAGCATTGGTCTCTAATCGCTCCAAATATTCACCTGCAAATTCTACAAAAAGGGTGTTTCAAAACTTCTCTATCAATAGGAAGGTTCAACTCTGTGAGTTGAATGCACTCCTTACAGAGAAGTTTCTGAGAATGTTTCTATCTATGTTTTACGCGAAGATATTTCCTTTTCCAACACAGGCCTCAATGCGCTCCGAATCAACACTTCCAGATACTACAAAAACAGTGTTTCAAAACTGTTCTATCAAAAGGAACGTTCAACTCTGTGAGTTGAAGGCACTCATCACAAAGAAGTTTCTGAGAATGCTTCTGTCAATCTTGTATGCAATGAGATTTCCTTTTGCAGCATAGGACTTAAAGCTCTCCAAATATCCACTTGCAGATTCCACAAAAAGAGTGTTGCAAAACTTCTCTATCAAAAGGCAGGTTGAACTCTGTGTGTTGAATGCCCAAAACACAGGGAACTTTCTGAGAATGCTTTTGTCTAGTTTCCACGTGAAGATAGTTCCTTTTCCAACATAGGCCTCAAAGCGCTCTGAATATCCACTTGCCGATTGTACAAAAAGAGTGTTGCAAAACTTCTCTATCAAAAGGCAGGTTGAACTCTGTGTGTCGAATGCCCAAAACACAGGGAACTTGCTGAGAATGCTTTTGTCTAATTTCTACGTGAAGATATTTCCTTTTCCATCATAGGCCTCAAAGTGCTCCGAATAAACACTTGTAGATCCCACCAAAAGAGTGTTTCAAAGCTCTTCCATCTACAGGAACTTTCACGTCTGTGAGTTGAATGCACTCATCACAAAGAGGTTTCTGAGAATTCTTCTGTTTAGTTTTTATGTGATGATATTTCATTTTCCAGCATTGGCCTAAAGGTGCTCCAAATATCCACCTTCAGATGGGACTGAAAGAGTGTTTCAAAACTGAACTATCAAAAGGAAGGTTCAAGTCTGTGAGTTGAATGCACTCATCCACAGAAGCTTCTGAGAATGCTTCTGTCTCGTTTTTAGGCGAAGATATTTCCTTTTCCTTGCATAGGCCTCAAATCGCTCCAAATATCCCCTTGCAGATATTACAAAGAGAGTGTTTCCAAACTGCCCTATCGAAAGGCAGTTTCAACTCTGTGAGTTGAAGGCACGTATGGTGAAACAGTTTCTGAGAATGCTTGTGTGTACTTTTTAGGTGAAGGTATTTCCTTTTCCAGCACAGGCCTCAAATCGCTCCAAACATCCAGTAGCAAATTCTACAAAAGGAGTGTTTCAAACCTGTGCTATCCAAAGGAAGATTCCACTATATGAGTTGAACGCATAAAGCACACGGAAGTTTCTGAGAATCCTTCCGTCTAGTTCTCAGGTGAAGATATTTACTTTTCCAGTGTTGGCCCTTTAGCACTCCAAATATCCACTTTCAGATTCTACAAAAAGAGTGTTTCAAAACTGCTCTATCAAAACGCAGGTTCCACTCGGTGAGTTGAATGCACGCATCGGAAAAGATTTCTGAGAATTCTTCTGTCTAGTTTTTATGGGAAGATATTTTCTTTTCCAGCATAGGCCTCAAATCGCTCCAAACATCCACGAGCAAATTCTACGAAAGGAGTGTGTCAAAACGGTGCTATCAAAAGGAAGATTCCACTATGTGAGTTGAATGCATGAAGCACACGGAAGTTTCTGACAATGCTTCCGTCTAGTTCTCATGTGAAGATATTTCCTTTTCCAGTGTTGACCTCTTAGCACTCCAAATATCCACTTGCAGATCCTAGAAAAAGAGTGTTTCAAAACTGCTCTACCAAAAGCCAGGTTTCACTCGGTGAGTTGAATGCGCACATCGCAAAATGTTTCTGAGAACGCTACTGTCTAGTTCTTATGTGAAGATATTTCGTTTTCCCGCCTGGGCTTCAAAGCGCTCCAAATAGCCACTTGTAGAGTCTATAAAAAGAGTGTTTCAAAACTCTTCTATCAAAAGGAACTTTCAACTCTGTGAGTACAATGCACTCATCACAAGGAAGTTTCCGAGAATGCTTCTGTCTACTGTTTATGTGAAGATATTTCCTTTTCCAACCTAGGCCTCAATGCGCTCCAAATAAACACCTGCAGATCCTACAAGAGGGGTGTTTCCAAACTGTTCTATCAAAACCAGCGTTCAAGTCTGTGAGCTGAATGCACTCATCACACAGAAGTTTCTTAGAAGGCTTGTGTCTAGTGTTTATGTGAAAATATTTTCTTTTACAGCATAGGCCTCAAATAGCTCCAAATATCAACTTGCAGATTTTACAAAAAGGGAGTTTCCAAACTCCTCTATCAAAAGACAGGTTCAACTCTGTGAGTCGAATGCACACATCAGAAAGAAGTTTCTGAGAATGCTTCTGTCTAGCGTTTATGTGAAAATATTTCCTTTTCAAGCACACGCCTCAAAGCGCTCCAAATATGCCGTTGCAGATTCTACAAAAAGTGGGTTTCAAAACTGCTCTACGAAAAGAAAGGTTCAAAGCTGTGAGTTGAATACACAGATCGTGAAGAAGTTTCTGAGAATGCTTCAGTCTAGTGTTTAGGTGAAGATATTTCACTTCCCAGCATAGGCCTCAAAGCGCTCCAAATATCCACTTCCAGATTCTACAGAAAAGTGTTTCAAAACTGCTCTTTGGAAAGGAAGCTTCAACTCTGTGAGTTGAAAGCACTCATTACGAAGAGGTTTCTGAGAATTCTTCTGTCCAGTTTTCATGTGAAGATGTTTCCATTTCAAGCATAGGTCTCCAATCGCTCCAAATATTCACCTGCAAATTCTACAAAAAGGGTGTTTCAAAACTTCTCTATCAATAGGAAGGTTCAACTCTGTGAGTTGAATGCCCTCCTCACAAAGAAGTTTCTGAGAATGCTTCTGTCTACTTTTTACGTGAAGATATTTCCTTTTCCTACACAGGCCTCAAAGCGCTCCGAATCAACACTTCCAGATACTACCAAAACAGTGTTTCAAAACTGTTCTATCAAAAGGAACGTTCAACTCTGTGAGTGGAAGGCACTCATCGCAAAGAGGTTTCTGAGAATGCTTCTGTCTAGTTTTTATGTGATGATATTTCGTATTGCAGCATTGGCCAAAAAGCGCTCCAAACATCCATCTTCAGATGGCAATGAAAGTGGGTCTCAAAAGTGCTCTATCAGAAGGAAGGTTCAAGTCTGTGAATCGAATGCTCTCATCACACAGAAGGTTCTGAGAATGATTCAGTCTAGTTTTTATCAGAAGATATTTCCTTTTCCTTGCATAGGCCTCAAATCGCTCCAAATATCGAATTGCAGTTTACACCAATAGAGTGTTTCCAAACTGCTCTGTGAAACGGCAGGTTCAACTCTGTGAGTTGAATGCGCACATGAGGAAGAAGTCTCTGAGAATGCTTCTGTCTAGTTTTTAGGTGAAGATATTTCATTTCCCAGCCTCGCCTCAAAGCGCTCCAAATATCCACTTTCAGATTCTACAAAAACTGTGTTTCTAAACTGCTCTTTGTAAAGGAAGGTTCAAGTCTGTGAGTTGAATGCACTCATCACCAAGAAGTTTCTGAGAATGCTTCTGTCTAGTTTTCATGTGAAGATATTTCCTTTTCCAACATTGACCCGAAGCCCTCGTAATATCCACTTGCAGATTTTACAAAAAGAGTGTTTCCAAACTGCTCTATCAAAATGAGATTCAACTCTGTGAGTTGAATGCACGCATCGTGAAGAAGCTTCAGAGAATGCTACGGTCTACGTTTTAGGTGAAGATATTTCATTTCCCAGCATAGGCTTCAAAGCGCTCTAAATATCCACTTGCAGATTCTACAAAAAGAGTGTTTCAAAACTGCTCTTCCAAAAGGAAGGTTCAAGGCTGTGAGTTCAATGCACTCATCATAAAGAAGTTTCTGAGAACGCTTCTCTCTAGTTTTTATGTGAAGATATTTCCTTTTCCAGCATAGGCCTCAAATCGCTCCAAACATCCACTAGCAAATTCTACAAAAGGAGTGTTTCAAAACTGTGCTATCAAAAGGAAGATTCCACTATTTGAGTTGAAGGCATAAAGCACACGGAAGTTTCTGACAATGCTTCCGTCTAGTTCTCATGTGAAGTTATTTCCTTTTCCAGTGCTGGCCTCTTAGCACTCCAAATATCCACTTGCAGATCCTAGAAAAAGAGTTTTTCAAAACTGCTCTACCAAAAGGAAGCTTCAACTCGGTGAGTTGAATGCGCACCTCGCAAAATGTTTCTGAGAGTGCTTCGGTTTAGTTTTTATGTGAAGATATTTCGTTTTCCAGCATAGGACTCAAAGCGCTCCAAGTAGCCACTTACAGAGTCTCTAAAAAGAGTGTTTCAAAACTGTTCTATCGAAAGGAACGTTCAACTCTGTGAGTAGAATGCTCTCATCACAAGGAAGTTTCTGAGAATGCTTCTGTCTAGTTTTTATGTGAAGAAATTTCCTTTTCCAACATAGGCCTCAAAGCCCTCCAAATAAACATCTGCAGATTCTACAAAAGGGGTCTTTCCAAAATGTTCTATCAAAACCAACGTTCAAACCTATGAGCTGAATGCACTCACCACACAGAAGTTTCTTAGACGTCTTCTGTCTAGTGTTTATGTGAAAACATTTTCTTTTACAGCATAGGCCTCAAATAGCTCCAAATATCAACTTGCAGATTTTACAAAAAGGGTGTTTCCAAACTCCTCTATCAAAAGGCAGGTTCAACTCTGTGTGTTGAATGCACACATCAGAAAGAAGTTTCTGAGAATGCTTCTGTCTAGCGTTTATGTGAAAATATTTCCTTTTCAAGCATACGCCTCAAAGCGCTCCAAATATGCCGTTGCAGATTCTACAAAAAGTGTGTTTCTAAACTGCTCTATGAAAAGAAAGGTTCAAAGCTGTGAGGTGAATACACATATCGTGAAGAAGTTTCTGAGAAAGCTTCAGTCTAGTGTTTAGGTGAAGATATTTCACTTCCCAGAATAGGCCTCAAAGCGCTCCAAATATCCACTTCCAGATTCTAAAGAAAAGTGTTTCAAAACTGCTTTTTGGAAAAGAAGCTTCAACTCTGTGAGTTGAAAGCACTCATTACGAAGAGGTTTCTGAGAGTTCTTCCGTCTAGTTTTCATGTGAAGATGTTTCCATTTCAAGCATATTTCTCAAATCGCTCCAAATATTCACCTGCAAATTCTACAAAAAGGGTGTTTCCAAACTTCTCTATCAATAGGAAGGTTCGACTCTGTGAGTTGAATGCCCTCCTCACAAAGAAGTTTCTGAGAATGCTTCTCTCCAGTTTTTAGGTGAAGATATATCATTTCCCAGCATAGGCCTCAAAGCGCTCCAAATATCCACTTGCAGATTCTACAAAAAGAGTGTTTCAAAACTCCTCTTTCAAAAGGAAGTTTCAAGTCTGTGAGTTGAATGAAGTCATGACAAAGAAGTTTCTGAGAATGCTTCTGTCTACTTTTTATGTGAAGATATTTCCTTTTGCAGCACACGCCTCAAATAGCCCCAAACATCCACTAGCAAATTCTACAAAAAGAGGGTTTCAAAAAAGCGCTATCTAAAGGAAGATTGCACTATGTGAGTTAAACGCATAAAGCACACGGAAGTTTCTGAGAATGCTTCCGTCTAGTTCTCATGGGAAGATATTTCCTTTCCCATTGTTGGCCTCTTAGCACTCCAATATACACTTGCAGATTCTAGAAAAAGAGTGTTTCAAAACTGCTCTATCAAAAGGCAGGTTCAACACGGTGAGTTGAATATGCACATGAGAAAAAGTTTCTGAGAATGCTTCTGTCTGGTTTTTATGTGAAGATATTTCGTTTTCCAGCACAGGCCTCAAAGCGCTCCAATTATCCACTTGCAGACTATACAAAAACAGTGTTTCAAAACTGTTCTATCCAAAGGAATGTTCAGCTCTGTGAGTAGAATTCACTCATCACGAGGAAGTTTCTGAGAATGCTGCTGTCTAGTTTCTATAAGAAGACATTTCCTTTTCTAACATAGGTCTCAAAGCGCTCACAATAAGCCCTGGCACACTCTACAAAAGGAGTGTTTCCAAAATGTTCTATCAAAATGAACGTTGAAGACTGTGAGTTAAATGCACACATCAAACTGAAGTTTCTGAGAATGGTTCTGTCTAGGGTTTATGTGAAGATATTTTCTTTTCCAGCATAGGCCTCCAAAAGCTCGAAATATCCACTTGCAGATTTTCTAAAAAGGGTGTTTCCAAACTGTTCTATCAAAAGGAAGGTTCAACTCTGTGAGTTGAATGCTCACATCACAAAGAAGTTTCTGAGAATGCTTCTGTCTAGTGTTCATGTGAAGATATTTCCTTTTCAAGCATAGGCCTCAAAGCGCTCCAGATATGCAGTTGCAGACTCTACAAAAAGTGTGTTTCAAAAGTGTTCTATGAAAAGAAAGTTTCAACTCTGTGAGTTGAATGCACATATCGTGAAGAAATTTCTGAGAATGCTTCTGTCTAGTTTTTAGGTGAAGATATTTCATTTCCCAGCATAGGCCTCAAAGCGCTCCAAATATGCACTTGCAGATTCTACAAAAAGAGTGTTTCAAAACTGCTCTTTCAAAAGGAAGGTTCAAGTCTGTGAGTTGAATGCACTCATCAGAAAGAAGTTTCTGATAATGGTTCTGTCTAGTTTTCATCTGCAAGTATTTCCTTTTCCACTAGATGCCGCAATCGCACCAAATTTCCACCTGCAGTTTCCACAAAAAGAGTGTTGCAGGACTGCTCCAGGAAAAGGAATCTTCAACTCTCTCAGTTCAATCCCCTCAAGACATAGAAGTTTCTGATAATGTTTCTGTCTAGCTTCTATATGAAGATATTTCCTTTTCCAGCATAAGCCTCAAAGAGCTCCAAATATCCACTTGCGAATTCTACAAAAACAGTGTTGCAATACTTTTCTACCAAAAGGAAGGTACAACTCTGTGAGTTCAATGCACTCATCACACAGAAGGTTCACAGAATGCTTCCATCTAGCTTTTACGCAATGATATTTCCTTTTGCAGCAAAGGCTTCAAAGCGCTCTTAATGTCCACTGGCAGATTCTACGAAGAGTGTCTCAAAACTGCTCTATCAAAAGGTAGGTTGAACTCTGTGAGTTCAATGCCCAAAGCACAGGGAACCTTCTGAGAATGCTTTTATGTAGTTTCTACGTGAACATATTTTCTTTTCCAGCATTGGCCTCCAAGCACTCCATCCATCCACTTGAAAATTCTACTAAAAGAGTGTTTCAAAACTTCTCTACCAAAAGAAAGGTTGAACTTTGTGAGTTCAAGGCACACATCACAAAGAAGTTTCTGAGAATGCTTCTTTCCAGCTTTTACGTGAAGAGATATCCTTTTCCAGCATAGGCCTCAAAGCGCTCCATATATCCACTTGCACATTCTAGCAAAGCGTGTATCAACACTGCTCTTTCAAAAGGAAGCTTCAAGTCTGTGAGTTGAATGCACTCATCACAAAGACGTTTCTGAGAATTCTCCTGTCTAGTTTTCATGTGAAGATGCTTCCATTTAAAATCTAGGCCTCAAATACCTCCAAATATTCACTTGCACATTCTACAAAAAGGCTGTTTCAAATCTTCTCTATCAATTGGAAGGTTCAACTCTGTAAATTGAATGCACTCACCACAAAGAAGATTCCGAGATTGCTTCTGTCTACTTTGTATGTGAAGACATTTCCTTTTCCAACATAGGCCTCAAAGCGCTCCAAAAAACACTTGCAGATTCTAAAAAAACAGTTTTTCAAAACTGTTCTATCAAAAGGAACGTTCAACTCTGTGAGTTGAAGGCACTCATCACAAAGAGGTTTCTGAGAATACTTCTGTCTAGTTTTTATGGGATGATATTTCTTATTCCAACATTGGCCAAAAAGCGCTCCAAATATCCGCCTTCAGATGGCACTGAAAGAGGGTCTCAAAAATGCTCTATCAGAAGGAAGGTTCAAGTCTGTGAGTTGAATGCTCTCATCACACAGAAGGTTCTGAGAATACTTCAGTCTAGTTTTTATCAGAAGATATTTCCATTTCCTTGCATAGGCCTGAAATCGCTCCAAATATCGACTTGCAGATTATACGAATAGAGTATTTCCAAACTGCTCTGTCAAACGGCAGGATCAACTCTGTGAGTTGAATGAACACATCATGAAGAAGTCTCTGAGAATGCTTCTGTCTAGTTTTTAGTTGAAGATATTTCATTTCCCAGCATCGTCTCAAAGCGCTCCAAATATCCACTTGCAGATTCTACAAAAACTTTGTTTCTAAACTGCTCTTTGAAAAGGAAGGTCCAAGTCTGTGAGTTGAATGCACTCATCGCAAAGAATTTTCTGAGAATGCTTCTGCCTAGTTTTCACGTGAAGATATTTCCTTTTCCAACATTGGCCCCGAAGCCCTCCTAACATCCACTTGCAGATTTTACAAAAAGAGTGTTTCCAAACTGCTCTATCAAAAGGCAGGTTCAACTCTGTGAGTCAAATGCACGCCTCGTGAAGAAGCTTCTGAGAATGCTACTGTCTAAGTTTTAGGTGAAGATATTTCATTTCCCAGCAAAGGCTTCAAAGCGCTCTAAATATCCACTTGCAGATTCTACAAGAAGAGTGTTTCAAAACTGCTCTTCCAAAAGGAAGGTTCAAGTCTGTGAGTTGAATGCACTCATCAAAAAGAAGTTTCTGAGAATGCTTCTCTCTAGTTTTTATGAGAAGATATTTCCTTTTCCAGCATAGGCCTCAAATCGCTCCAAACATCCACTAGCAAATTCTACAAAAGGAGTGTTTCAAAACTGTGCTATCAAAAGGAAGATTCCACTATTTGAGTTGAAGGCATAAAGCACACGGAAGTTTCTGACAGTGCTTCCGTCTAGTTCTCATGTGAAGTTATTTCCTTTTCCAGTGTTGGCCTCTTAGCACTCCAAATAACCACTTGCAGATCCTAGAAAGAGTGTTTCAAAACTGCTCTACCAAAAGGAAGGTTCAACTCGGTGAGTTGAATGCGCACCTCGCAAAAAGTTTCTGAGAGTGCTTCGGTTTAGTTTTTATGTGAAGATATTTCGTTTTCCAGCACAGTACTCAAAGCGCTCTAAATAGCCACTTGCAGAGTCTATAAAAAGAGTGTTTCAAAACTGTTCTATCGAAAGGAACGTTCAACTCTGTGAGTAGAATGCACTCATCACAAGGAAGTTTCTGAGAATGCTTCTGTCTAGTTTTTATGTGAAGAAATTTCCTTTTCCAACATAGGCCTCAAAGCGCTCCAAATAAACACCTGCAGATTCTACAAAAGGGGTCTTTCCAAAATGTTCTATCAAAACCAACGTTCAAGCCTGTGAGCTGAATGCACTCACCACACAGAAGTTTCTTAGACGTCTTCTGTCTAGTGTTTATGTGGAAATATTCTCTTTTACAGCATAGGCCTCAAATACCTCCAAATATCAACGTGCAGATTTTACAAAAAGGGTGTTTCCAAACTCCTCCATCAAAAGGCAGGTTCAACTCTGTGTGTTTAATGCACACATCAGAAAGAAGTTTCTGAGAATGCTTCTGTCTAGCCTTTATGTGAAAATATTTCCTTTTCAAGCATACGCCTCAAAGCGCTCCAAATATGCCGTTGTAGACTCTACAAAAAGTGTGTTTCAAAACTGCTCTACGAAAAGAAAGGTTCAAAGCTGTGAGTTGAATACACATATCGTGAAGAAGTTCCTGACAATGCTTCAATCTAGTGTTTAGGTGAAGATATTTCACTTCCCAGCATAGGCCTCAAAGCGCTCCAAATATCCACTTCCAGATTCTACAGAAAAGTGTTTCAAAACTGCTCTTTGGAAAGGAAGCTTCAACTCTGTGAGTTAAAAGCACTCATTGCGAAGAGGTTTCTGGGAGTTCTTCCGTCTAGTTTTCATGTAAAGATGTTTCCATTTCAAGCATTGGTCTCTAATCGCTCCAAATATTCACCTGCAAATTCTACAAAAAGGGTGTTTCAAAACTTCTCTATCAATAGGAAGGTTCAACTCTGTGAGTTGAATGCACTCCTTACAGAGAAGTTTCTGAGAATGTTTCTATCTATGTTTTACGCGAAGATATTTCCTTTTCCAACACAGGCCTCAATGCGCTCCGAATCAACACTTCCAGATACTACAAAAACAGTGTTTCAAAACTGTTCTATCAAAAGGAACGTTCAACTCTGTGAGTTGAAGGCACTCATCACAAAGAAGTTTCTGAGAATGCTTCTGTCAATCTTGTATGCAATGAGATTTCCTTTTGCAGCATAGGACTTAAAGCTCTCCAAATATCCACTTGCAGATTCCACAAAAAGAGTGTTGCAAAACTTCTCTATCAAAAGGCAGGTTGAACTCTGTGTGTTGAATGCCCAAAACACAGGGAACTTTCTGAGAATGCTTTTGTCTAGTTTCCACGTGAAGATAGTTCCTTTTCCAACATAGGCCTCAAAGCGCTCTGAATATCCACTTGCCGATTGTACAAAAAGAGTGTTGCAAAACTTCTCTATCAAAAGGCAGGTTGAACTCTGTGTGTCGAATGCCCAAAACACAGGGAACTTGCTGAGAATGCTTTTGTCTAATTTCTACGTGAAGATATTTCCTTTTCCATCATAGGCCTCAAAGTGCTCCGAATAAACACTTGTAGATCCCACCAAAAGAGTGTTTCAAAGCTCTTCCATCTACAGGAACTTTCACGTCTGTGAGTTGAATGCACTCATCACAAAGAGGTTTCTGAGAATTCTTCTGTTTAGTTTTTATGTGATGATATTTCATTTTCCAGCATTGGCCTAAAGGTGCTCCAAATATCCACCTTCAGATGGGACTGAAAGAGTGTTTCAAAACTGAACTATCAAAAGGAAGGTTCAAGTCTGTGAGTTGAATGCACTCATCCACAGAAGCTTCTGAGAATGCTTCTGTCTCGTTTTTAGGCGAAGATATTTCCTTTTCCTTGCATAGGCCTCAAATCGCTCCAAATATCCCCTTGCAGATATTACAAAGAGAGTGTTTCCAAACTGCCCTATCGAAAGGCAGTTTCAACTCTGTGAGTTGAAGGCACGTATGGTGAAACAGTTTCTGAGAATGCTTGTGTGTACTTTTTAGGTGAAGGTATTTCCTTTTCCAGCACAGGCCTCAAATCGCTCCAAACATCCAGTAGCAAATTCTACAAAAGGAGTGTTTCAAACCTGTGCTATCCAAAGGAAGATTCCACTATATGAGTTGAACGCATAAAGCACACGGAAGTTTCTGAGAATCCTTCCGTCTAGTTCTCAGGTGAAGATATTTACTTTTCCAGTGTTGGCCCTTTAGCACTCCAAATATCCACTTTCAGATTCTACAAAAAGAGTGTTTCAAAACTGCTCTATCAAAACGCAGGTTCCACTCGGTGAGTTGAATGCACGCATCGGAAAAGATTTCTGAGAATTCTTCTGTCTAGTTTTTATGGGAAGATATTTTCTTTTCCAGCATAGGCCTCAAATCGCTCCAAACATCCACGAGCAAATTCTACGAAAGGAGTGTGTCAAAACGGTGCTATCAAAAGGAAGATTCCACTATGTGAGTTGAATGCATGAAGCACACGGAAGTTTCTGACAATGCTTCCGTCTAGTTCTCATGTGAAGATATTTCCTTTTCCAGTGTTGACCTCTCAGCACTCCAAATATCCACTTGCAGATCCTAGAAAAAGAGTGTTTCAAAACTGCTCTACCAAAAGCCAGGTTTCACTCGGTGAGTTGAATGCGCACATCGCAAAATGTTTCTGAGAACGCTACTGTCTAGTTCTTATGTGAAGATATTTCGTTTTCCCGCCTGGGCTTCAAAGCGCTCCAAATAGCCACTTGTAGAGTCTATAAAAAGAGTGTTTCAAAACTCTTCTATCAAAAGGAACTTTCAACTCTGTGAGTACAATGCACTCATCACAAGGAAGTTTCCGAGAATGCTTCTGTCTACTGTTTATGTGAAGATATTTCCTTTTCCAACCTAGGCCTCAATGCGCTCCAAATAAACACCTGCAGATCCTACAAGAGGGGTGTTTCCAAACTGTTCTATCAAAACCAGCGTTCAAGTCTGTGAGCTGAATGCACTCATCACACAGAAGTTTCTTAGAAGGCTTGTGTCTAGTGTTTATGTGAAAATATTTTCTTTTACAGCATAGGCCTCAAATAGCTCCAAATATCAACTTGCAGATTTTACAAAAAGGGAGTTTCCAAACTCCTCTATCAAAAGACAGGTTCAACTCTGTGAGTCGAATGCACACATCAGAAAGAAGTTTCTGAGAATGCTTCTGTCTAGCTTTTATGTGAAAATATTTCCTTTTCAAGCACACGCCTCAAAGCGCTCCAAATATGCCGTTGCAGATTCTACAAAAAGTGGGTTTCAAAACTGCTCTACGAAAAGAAAGGTTCAAAGCTGTGAGTTGAATACACAGATCGTGAAGAAGTTTCTGAGAATGCTTCAGTCTAGTGTTTAGGTGAAGATATTTCACTTCCCAGCATAGGCCTCAAAGCGCTCCAAATATCCACTTCCAGATTCTACAGAAAAGTGTTTCAAATCTGCTCTTTGGAAAGGAAGCTTCAACTCTGTGAGTTGAAAGCACTCATTACGAAGAGGTTTCTGAGAATTCTTCTGTCCAGTTTTCATGTGAAGATGTTTCCATTTCAAGCATAGGTCTCCAATCGCTCCAAATATTCACCTGCAAATTCTACAAAAAGGGTGTTTCAAAACTTCTCTATCAATAGGAAGGTTCAACTCTGTGAGTTGAATGCCCTCCTCACAAAGAAGTTTCTGAGAATGCTTCTGTCTACTTTTTACGTGAAGATATTTCCTTTTCCTACACAGGCCTCAAAGCGCTCCGAATCAACACTTCCAGATACTACCAAAACAGTGTTTCAAAACTGTTCTATCAAAAGGAACGTTCAACTCTGTGAGTGGAAGGCACTCATCGCAAAGAGGTTTCTGAGAATGCTTCTGTCTAGTTTTTATGTGATGATATTTCGTATTGCAGCATTGGCCAAAAAGCGCTCCAAACATCCATCTTCAGATGGCAATGAAAGTGGGTCTCAAAAGTGCTCTATCAGAAGGAAGGTTCAAGTCTGTGAATCGAATGCTCTCATCACACAGAAGGTTCTGAGAATGATTCAGTCTAGTTTTTATCAGAAGATATTTCCTTTTCCTTGCATAGGCCTCAAATCGCTCCAAATATCGAATTGCAGTTTACACCAATAGAGTGTTTCCAAACTGCTCTGTGAAACGGCAGGTTCAACTCTGTGAGTTGAATGCGCACATGAGGAAGAAGTCTCTGAGAATGCTTCTGTCTAGTTTTTAGGTGAAGATATTTCATTTCCCAGCCTCGCCTCAAAGCGCTCCAAATATCCACTTTCAGATTCTACAAAAACTGTGTTTCTAAACTGCTCTTTGTAAAGGAAGGTTCAAGTCTGTGAGTTGAATGCACTCATCACCAAGAAGTTTCTGAGAATGCTTCTGTCTAGTTTTCATGTGAAGATATTTCCTTTTCCAACATTGACCCGAAGCCCTCGTAATATCCACTTGCAGATTTTACAAAAAGAGTGTTTCCAAACTGCTCTATCAAAATGAGATTCAACTCTGTGAGTTGAATGCACGCATCGTGAAGAAGCTTCAGAGAATGCTACGGTCTACGTTTTAGGTGAAGATATTTCATTTCCCAGCATAGGCTTCAAAGCGCTCTAAATATCCACTTGCAGATTCTACAAAAAGAGTGTTTCAAAACTGCTCTTCCAAAAGGAAGGTTCAAGGCTGTGAGTTCAATGCACTCATCATAAAGAAGTTTCTGAGAACGCTTCTCTCTAGTTTTTATGTGAAGATATTTCCTTTTCCAGCATAGGCCTCAAATCGCTCCAAACATCCACTAGCAAATTCTACAAAAGGAGTGTTTCAAAACTGTGCTATCAAAAGGAAGATTCCACTATTTGAGTTGAAGGCATAAAGCACACGGAAGTTTCTGACAATGCTTCCGTCTAGTTCTCATGTGAAGTTATTTCCTTTTCCAGTGCTGGCCTCTTAGCACTCCAAATATCCACTTGCAGATCCTAGAAAAAGAGTTTTTCAAAACTGCTCTACCAAAAGGAAGCTTCAACTCGGTGAGTTGAATGCGCACCTCGCAAAATGTTTCTGAGAGTGCTTCGCTGTTGTTTTTATGTGAAGATATTTCGTTTTCCAGCATAGGACTCAAAGCGCTCCAAGTAGCCACTTACAGAGTCTCTAAAAAGAGTGTTTCAAAACTGTTCTATCGAAAGGAACGTTCAACTCTGTGAGTAGAATGCTCTCATCACAAGGAAGTTTCTGAGAATGCTTCTGTCTAGTTTTTATGTGAAGAAATTTCCTTTTCCAACATAGGCCTCAAAGCCCTCCAAATAAACATCTGCAGATTCTACAAAAGGGGTCTTTCCAAAATGTTCTATCAAAACCAACGTTCAAACCTATGAGCTGAATGCACTCACCACACAGAAGTTTCTTAGACGTCTTCTGTCTAGTGTTTATGGGAAAACATTTTCTTTTACAGCATAGGCCTCAAATAGCTCCAAATATCAACTTGCAGATTTTACAAAAAGGGTGTTTCCAAACTCCTCTATCAAAAGGCAGGTTCAACTCTGTGTGTTGAATGCACACATCAGAAAGAAGTTTCTGAGAATGCTTCTGTCTAGCGTTTATGTGAAAATATTTCCTTTTCAAGCATACGCCTCAAAGCGCTCCAAATATGCCGTTGCAGATTCTACAAAAAGTGTGTTTCTAAACTGCTCTATGAAAAGAAAGGTTCAAAGCTGTGAGGTGAATACACATATCGTGAAGAAGTTTCTGAGAAAGCTTCAGTCTAGTGTTTAGGTGAAGATATTTCACTTCCCAGAATAGGCCTCAAAGCGCTCCAAATATCCACTTCCAGATTCTAAAGAAAAGTGTTTCAAAACTGCTTTTTGGAAAAGAAGCTTCAACTCTGTGAGTTGAAAGCACTCATTACGAAGAGGTTTCTGAGAGTTCTTCCGTCTAGTTTTCATGTGAAGATGTTTCCATTTCAAGCATATTTCTTAAATCGCTCCAAATATTCACCTGCAAATTCTACAAAAAGGGTGTTTCCAAACTTCTCTATCAATAGGAAGGTTCGACTCTGTGAGTTGAATGCCCTCCTCACAAAGAAGTTTCTGAGAATGCTTCTCTCCAGTTTTTAGGTGAAGATATATCATTTCCCAGCATAGGCCTCAAAGCGCTCCAAATATCCACTTGCAGATTCTACAAAAAGAGTGTTTCAAAACTCCTCTTTCAAAAGGAAGTTTCAAGTCTGTGAGTTGAATGAAGTCATGACAAAGAAGTTTCTGAGAATGCTTCTGTCTACTTTTTATGTGAAGATATTTCCTTTTGCAGCACACGCCTCAAATAGCCCCAAACATCCACTAGCAAATTCTACAAAAAGAGGGTTTCAAAAAAGCGCTATCTAAAGGAAGATTGCACTATGTGAGTTAAACGCATAAAGCACACGGAAGTTTCTGAGAATGCTTCCGTCTAGTTCTCATGGGAAGATATTTCCTTTCCCATTGTTGGCCTCTTAGCACTCCAATATACACTTGCAGATTCTAGAAAAAGAGTGTTTCAAAACTGCTCTATCAAAAGGCAGGTTCAACACGGTGAGTTGAATATGCACATGAGAAAAAGTTTCTGAGAATGCTTCTGTCTGGTTTTTATGTGAAGATATTTCGTTTTCCAGCACAGGCCTCAAAGCGCTCCAATTATCCACTTGCAGACTATACAAAAACAGTGTTTCAAAACTGTTCTATCCAAAGGAATGTTCAGCTCTGTGAGTAGAATTCACTCATCACGAGGAAGTTTCTGAGAATGCTGCTGTCTAGTTTCTATAAGAAGACATTTCCTTTTCTAACATAGGTCTCAAAGCGCTCACAATAAGCCCTGGCACACTCTACAAAAGGAGTGTTTCCAAAATGTTCTATCAAAATGAACGTTGAAGACTGTGAGTTAAATGCACACATCAAACTGAAGTTTCTGAGAATGGTTCTGTCTAGGGTTTATGTGAAGATATTTTCTTTTCCAGCATAGGCCTCCAAAAGCTCGAAATATCCACTTGCAGATTTTCTAAAAAGGGTGTTTCCAAACTGTTCTATCAAAAGGAAGGTTCAACTCTGTGAGTTGAATGCTCACATCACAAAGAAGTTTCTGAGAATGCTTCTGTCTAGTGTTCATGTGAAGATATTTCCTTTTCAAGCATAGGCCTCAAAGCGCTCCAGATATGCAGTTGCAGACTCTACAAAAAGTGTGTTTCAAAAGTGTTCTATGAAAAGAAAGTTTCAACTCTGTGAGTTGAATGCACATATCGTGAAGAAATTTCTGAGAATGCTTCTGTCTAGTTTTTAGGTGAAGATATTTCATTTCCCAGCATAGGCCTCAAAGCGCTCCAAATATGCACTTGCAGATTCTACAAAAAGAGTGTTTCAAAACTGCTCTTTCAAAAGGAAGGTTCAAGTCTGTGAGTTGAATGCACTCATCAGAAAGAAGTTTCTGATAATGGTTCTGTCTAGTTTTCATCTGCAAGTATTTCCTTTTCCACTAGATGCCGCAATCGCACCAAATTTCCACCTGCAGTTTCCACAAAAAGAGTGTTGCAGGACTGCTCCAGGAAAAGGAATCTTCAACTCTCTCAGTTCAATCCCCTCAAGACATAGAAGTTTCTGATAATGTTTCTGTCTAGCTTCTATATGAAGATATTTCCTTTTCCAGCATAAGCCTCAAAGAGCTCCAAATATCCACTTGCGAATTCTACAAAAACAGTGTTGCAATACTTTTCTACCAAAAGGAAGGTACAACTCTGTGAGTTCAATGCACTCATCACACAGAAGGTTCACAGAATGCTTCCATCTAGCTTTTACGCAATGATATTTCCTTTTGCAGCAAAGGCTTCAAAGCGCTCTTAATGTCCACTGGCAGATTCTACGAAGAGTGTCTCAAAACTGCTCTATCAAAAGGTAGGTTGAACTCTGTGAGTTCAATGCCCAAAGCACAGGGAACCTTCTGAGAATGCTTTTATGTAGTTTCTACGTGAACATATTTTCTTTTCCAGCATTGGCCTCCAAGCACTCCATCCATCCACTTGAAAATTCTACTAAAAGAGTGTTTCAAAACTTCTCTACCAAAAGAAAGGTTGAACTTTGTGAGTTCAAGGCACACATCACAAAGAAGTTTCTGAGAATGCTTCTTTCCAGCTTTTACGTGAAGAGATATCCTTTTCCAGCATAGGCCTCAAAGCGCTCCATATATCCACTTGCACATTCTAGCAAAGCGTGTATCAACACTGCTCTTTCAAAAGGAAGCTTCAAGTCTGTGAGTTGAATGCACTCATCACAAAGACGTTTCTGAGAATTCTCCTGTCTAGTTTTCATGTGAAGATGCTTCCATTTAAAATCTAGGCCTCAAATACCTCCAAATATTCACTTGCACATTCTACAAAAAGGCTGTTTCAAATCTTCTCTATCAATTGGAAGGTTCAACTCTGTAAATTGAATGCACTCACCACAAAGAAGATTCCGAGATTGCTTCTGTCTACTTTGTATGTGAAGACATTTCCTTTTCCAACATAGGCCTCAAAGCGCTCCAAAAAACACTTGCAGATTCTAAAAAAACAGTTTTTCAAAACTGTTCTATCAAAAGGAACGTTCAACTCTGTGAGTTGAAGGCACTCATCACAAAGAGGTTTCTGAGAATGCTTCTGTCTAGTTTTTATGGGATGATATTTCTTATTCCAACATTGGCCAAAAAGCGCTCCAAATATCCGCCTTCAGATGGCACTGAAAGAGGGTCTCAAAAATGCTCTATCAGAAGGAAGGTTCAAGTCTGTGAGTTGAATGCTCTCATCACACAGAAGGTTCTGAGAATACTTCAGTCTAGTTTTTATCAGAAGATATTTCCATTTCCTTGCATAGGCCTGAAATCGCTCCAAATATCGACTTGCAGATTATACGAATAGAGTATTTCCAAACTGCTCTGTCAAACGGCAGGATCAACTCTGTGAGTTGAATGAACACATCATGAAGAAGTCTCTGAGAATGCTTCTGTCTAGTTTTTAGTTGAAGATATTTCATTTCCCAGCATCGTCTCAAAGCGCTCCAAATATCCACTTGCAGATTCTACAAAAACTTTGTTTCTAAACTGCTCTTTGAAAAGGAAGGTCCAAGTCTGTGAGTTGAATGCACTCATCGCAAAGAATTTTCTGAGAATGCTTCTGTCTAGTTTTCATGTGAAGATATTTCCTTTTCCAACATTGGCCCCGAAGCCCTCCTAACATCCACTTGCAGATTTTACAAAAAGAGTGTTTCCAAACGGCTCTATCAAAAGGCAGGTTCAACTCTGTGAGTCAAATGCACGCATCGTGAAGAAGCTTCTGAGAATGCTACTGTCTAAGTTTTAGGTGAAGATATTTCATTTCCCAGCAAAGGCTTCAAAGCGCTCTAAATATCCACTTGCAGATTCTACAAGAAGAGTGTTTCAAAACTGCTCTTCCAAAAGGAAGGTTCAAGTCTGTGAGTTGAATGCACTCATCAAAAAGAAGTTTCTGAGAATGCTTCTCTCTAGTTTTTATGAGAAGATATTTCCTTTTCCAGCATAGGCCTCAAATCGCTCCAAACATCCACTAGCAAATTCTACAAAAGGAGTGTTTCAAAACTGTGCTATCAAAAGGAAGATTCCACTATTTGAGTTGAAGGCATAAAGCACACGGAAGTTTCTGACAGTGCTTCCGTCTAGTTCTCATGTGAAGTTATTTCCTTTTCCAGTGTTGGCCTCTTAGCACTCCAAATAACCACTTGCAGATCCTAGAAAGAGTGTTTCAAAACTGCTCTACCAAAAGGAAGGTTCAACTCGGTGAGTTGAATGCGCACCTCGCAAAAAGTTTCTGAGAGTGCTTCGGTTTAGTTTTTATGTGAAGATATTTCGTTTTCCAGCACAGTACTCAAAGCGCTCTAAATAGCCACTTGCAGAGTCTATAAAAAGAGTGTTTCAAAACTGTTCTATCGAAAGGAACGTTCAACTCTGTGAGTAGAATGCACTCATCACAAGGAAGTTTCTGAGAATGCTTCTGTCTAGTTTTTATGTGAAGAAATTTCCTTTTCCAACATAGGCCTCAAAGCGCTCCAAATAAACACCTGCAGATTCTACAAAAGGGGTCTTTCCAAAATGTTCTATCAAAACCAACGTTCAAGCCTGTGAGCTGAATGCACTCACCACACAGAAGTTTCTTAGACGTCTTCTGTCTAGTGTTTATGTGGAAATATTCTCTTTTACAGCATAGGCCTCAAATACCTCCAAATATCAACGTGCAGATTTTACAAAAAGGGTGTTTCCAAACTCCTCCATCAAAAGGCAGGTTCAACTCTGTGTGTTTAATGCACACATCAGAAAGAAGTTTCTGAGAATGCTTCTGTCTAGCCTTTATGTGAAAATATTTCCTTTTCAAGCATACGCCTCAAAGCGCTCCAAATATGCCGTTGTAGACTCTACAAAAAGTGTGTTTCAAAACTGCTCTACGAAAAGAAAGGTTCAAAGCTGTGAGTTGAATACACATATCGTGAAGAAGTTCCTGACAATGCTTCAATCTAGTGTTTAGGTGAAGATATTTCACTTCCCAGCATAGGCCTCAAAGCGCTCCAAATATCCACTTCCAGATTCTACAGAAAAGTGTTTCAAAACTGCTCTTTGGAAAGGAAGCTTCAACTCTGTGAGTTAAAAGCACTCATTGCGAAGAGGTTTCTGGGAGTTCTTCCGTCTAGTTTTCATGTAAAGATGTTTCCATTTCAAGCATTGGTCTCTAATCGCTCCAAATATTCACCTGCAAATTCTACAAAAAGGGTGTTTCAAAACTTCTCTATCAATAGGAAGGTTCAACTCTGTGAGTTGAATGCACTCCTTACAGAGAAGTTTCTGAGAATGTTTCTATCTATGTTTTACGCGAAGATATTTCCTTTTCCAACACAGGCCTCAATGCGCTCCGAATCAACACTTCCAGATACTACAAAAACAGTGTTTCAAAACTGTTCTATCAAAAGGAACGTTCAACTCTGTGAGTTGAAGGCACTCATCACAAAGAAGTTTCTGAGAATGCTTCTGTCAATCTTGTATGCAATGAGATTTCCTTTTGCAGCATAGGACTTAAAGCTCTCCAAATATCCACTTGCAGATTCCACAAAAAGAGTGTTGCAAAACTTCTCTATCAAAAGGCAGGTTGAACTCTGTGTGTTGAATGCCCAAAACACAGGGAACTTTCTGAGAATGCTTTTGTCTAGTTTCCACGTGAAGATAGTTCCTTTTCCAACATAGGCCTCAAAGCGCTCTGAATATCCACTTGCCGATTGTACAAAAAGAGTGTTGCAAAACTTCTCTATCAAAAGGCAGGTTGAACTCTGTGTGTCGAATGCCCAAAACACAGGGAACTTGCTGAGAATGCTTTTGTCTAATTTCTACGTGAAGATATTTCCTTTTCCATCATAGGCCTCAAAGTGCTCCGAATAAACACTTGTAGATCCCACCAAAAGAGTGTTTCAAAGCTCTTCCATCTACAGGAACTTTCACGTCTGTGAGTTGAATGCACTCATCACAAAGAGGTTTCTGAGAATTCTTCTGTTTAGTTTTTATGTGATGATATTTCATTTTCCAGCATTGGCCTAAAGGTGCTCCAAATATCCACCTTCAGATGGGACTGAAAGAGTGTTTCAAAACTGAACTATCAAAAGGAAGGTTCAAGTCTGTGAGTTGAATGCACTCATCCACAGAAGCTTCTGAGAATGCTTCTGTCTCGTTTTTAGGCGAAGATATTTCCTTTTCCTTGCATAGGCCTCAAATCGCTCCAAATATCCCCTTGCAGATATTACAAAGAGAGTGTTTCCAAACTGCCCTATCGAAAGGCAGTTTCAACTCTGTGAGTTGAAGGCACGTATGGTGAAACAGTTTCTGAGAATGCTTGTGTGTACTTTTTAGGTGAAGGTATTTCCTTTTCCAGCACAGGCCTCAAATCGCTCCAAACATCCAGTAGCAAATTCTACAAAAGGAGTGTTTCAAACCTGTGCTATCCAAAGGAAGATTCCACTATATGAGTTGAACGCATAAAGCACACGGAAGTTTCTGAGAATCCTTCCGTCTAGTTCTCAGGTGAAGATATTTACTTTTCCAGTGTTGGCCCTTTAGCACTCCAAATATCCACTTTCAGATTCTACAAAAAGAGTGTTTCAAAACTGCTCTATCAAAACGCAGGTTCCACTCGGTGAGTTGAATGCACGCATCGGAAAAGATTTCTGAGAATTCTTCTGTCTAGTTTTTATGGGAAGATATTTTCTTTTCCAGCATAGGCCTCAAATCGCTCCAAACATCCACGAGCAAATTCTACGAAAGGAGTGTGTCAAAACGGTGCTATCAAAAGGAAGATTCCACTATGTGAGTTGAATGCATGAAGCACACGGAAGTTTCTGACAATGCTTCCGTCTAGTTCTCATGTGAAGATATTTCCTTTTCCAGTGTTGACCTCTTAGCACTCCAAATATCCACTTGCAGATCCTAGAAAAAGAGTGTTTCAAAACTGCTCTACCAAAAGCCAGGTTTCACTCGGTGAGTTGAATGCGCACATCGCAAAATGTTTCTGAGAACGCTACTGTCTAGTTCTTATGTGAAGATATTTCGTTTTCCCGCCTGGGCTTCAAAGCGCTCCAAATAGCCACTTGTAGAGTCTATAAAAAGAGTGTTTCAAAACTCTTCTATCAAAAGGAACTTTCAACTCTGTGAGTACAATGCACTCATCACAAGGAAGTTTCCGAGAATGCTTCTGTCTACTGTTTATGTGAAGATATTTCCTTTTCCAACCTAGGCCTCAATGCGCTCCAAATAAACACCTGCAGATCCTACAAGAGGGGTGTTTCCAAACTGTTCTATCAAAACCAGCGTTCAAGTCTGTGAGCTGAATGCACTCATCACACAGAAGTTTCTTAGAAGGCTTGTGTCTAGTGTTTATGTGAAAATATTTTCTTTTACAGCATAGGCCTCAAATAGCTCCAAATATCAACTTGCAGATTTTACAAAAAGGGAGTTTCCAAACTCCTCTATCAAAAGACAGGTTCAACTCTGTGAGTCGAATGCACACATCAGAAAGAAGTTTCTGAGAATGCTTCTGTCTAGCGTTTATGTGAAAATATTTCCTTTTCAAGCACACGCCTCAAAGCGCTCCAAATATGCCGTTGCAGATTCTACAAAAAGTGTGTTTCAAAACTGCTCTACGAAAAGAAAGGTTCAAAGCTGTGAGTTGAATACACAGATCGTGAAGAAGTTTCTGAGAATGCTTCAGTCTAGTGTTTAGGTGAAGATATTTCACTTCCCAGCATAGGCCTCAAAGCGCTCCAAATATCCACTTCCAGATTCTACAGAAAAGTGTTTCAAATCTGCTCTTTGGAAAGGAAGCTTCAACTCTGTGAGTTGAAAGCACTCATTACGAAGAGGTTTCTGAGAATTCTTCTGTCCAGTTTTCATGTGAAGATGTTTCCATTTCAAGCATAGGTCTCCAATCGCTCCAAATATTCACCTGCAAATTCTACAAAAAGGGTGTTTCAAAACTTCTCTATCAATAGGAAGGTTCAACTCTGTGAGTTGAATGCCCTCCTCACAAAGAAGTTTCTGAGAATGCTTCTGTCTACTTTTTACGTGAAGATATTTCCTTTTCCTACACAGGCCTCAAAGCGCTCCGAATCAACACTTCCAGATACTACCAAAACAGTGTTTCAAAACTGTTCTATCAAAAGGAACGTTCAACTCTGTGAGTGGAAGGCACTCATCGCAAAGAGGTTTCTGAGAATGCTTCTGTCTAGTTTTTATGTGATGATATTTCGTATTGCAGCATTGGCCAAAAAGCGCTCCAAACATCCATCTTCAGATGGCAATGAAAGTGGGTCTCAAAAGTGCTCTATCAGAAGGAAGGTTCAAGTCTGTGAATCGAATGCTCTCATCACACAGAAGGTTCTGAGAATGATTCAGTCTAGTTTTTATCAGAAGATATTTCCTTTTCCTTGCATAGGCCTCAAATCGCTCCAAATATCGAATTGCAGTTTACACCAATAGAGTGTTTCCAAACTGCTCTGTGAAACGGCAGGTTCAACTCTGTGAGTTGAATGCGCACATGAGGAAGAAGTCTCTGAGAATGCTTCTGTCTAGTTTTTAGGTGAAGATATTTCATTTCCCAGCCTCGCCTCAAAGCGCTCCAAATATCCACTTTCAGATTCTACAAAAACTGTGTTTCTAAACTGCTCTTTGTAAAGGAAGGTTCAAGTCTGTGAGTTGAATGCACTCATCACCAAGAAGTTTCTGAGAATGCTTCTGTCTAGTTTTCATGTGAAGATATTTCCTTTTCCAACATTGACCCGAAGCCCTCGTAATATCCACTTGCAGATTTTACAAAAAGAGTGTTTCCAAACTGCTCTATCAAAATGAGATTCAACTCTGTGAGTTGAATGCACGCATCGTGAAGAAGCTTCAGAGAATGCTACGGTCTACGTTTTAGGTGAAGATATTTCATTTCCCAGCATAGGCTTCAAAGCGCTCTAAATATCCACTTGCAGATTCTACAAAAAGAGTGTTTCAAAACTGCTCTTCCAAAAGGAAGGTTCAAGGCTGTGAGTTCAATGCACTCATCATAAAGAAGTTTCTGAGAACGCTTCTCTCTAGTTTTTATGTGAAGATATTTCCTTTTCCAGCATAGGCCTCAAATCGCTCCAAACATCCACTAGCAAATTCTACAAAAGGAGTGTTTCAAAACTGTGCTATCAAAAGGAAGATTCCACTATTTGAGTTGAAGGCATAAAGCACACGGAAGTTTCTGACAATGCTTCCGTCTAGTTCTCATGTGAAGTTATTTCCTTTTCCAGTGCTGGCCTCTTAGCACTCCAAATATCCACTTGCAGATCCTAGAAAAAGAGTTTTTCAAAACTGCTCTACCAAAAGGAAGCTTCAACTCGGTGAGTTGAATGCGCACCTCGCAAAATGTTTCTGAGAGTGCTTCGCTGTTGTTTTTATGTGAAGATATTTCGTTTTCCAGCATAGGACTCAAAGCGCTCCAAGTAGCCACTTACAGAGTCTCTAAAAAGAGTGTTTCAAAACTGTTCTATCGAAAGGAACGTTCAACTCTGTGAGTAGAATGCTCTCATCACAAGGAAGTTTCTGAGAATGCTTCTGTCTAGTTTTTATGTGAAGAAATTTCCTTTTCCAACATAGGCCTCAAAGCCCTCCAAATAAACATCTGCAGATTCTACAAAAGGGGTCTTTCCAAAATGTTCTATCAAAACCAACGTTCAAACCTATGAGCTGAATGCACTCACCACACAGAAGTTTCTTAGACGTCTTCTGTCTAGTGTTTATGGGAAAACATTTTCTTTTACAGCATAGGCCTCAAATAGCTCCAAATATCAACTTGCAGATTTTACAAAAAGGGTGTTTCCAAACTCCTCTATCAAAAGGCAGGTTCAACTCTGTGTGTTGAATGCACACATCAGAAAGAAGTTTCTGAGAATGCTTCTGTCTAGCGTTTATGTGAAAATATTTCCTTTTCAAGCATACGCCTCAAAGCGCTCCAAATATGCCGTTGCAGATTCTACAAAAAGTGTGTTTCTAAACTGCTCTATGAAAAGAAAGGTTCAAAGCTGTGAGGTGAATACACATATCGTGAAGAAGTTTCTGAGAAAGCTTCAGTCTAGTGTTTAGGTGAAGATATTTCACTTCCCAGAATAGGCCTCAAAGCGCTCCAAATATCCACTTCCAGATTCTAAAGAAAAGTGTTTCAAAACTGCTTTTTGGAAAAGAAGCTTCAACTCTGTGAGTTGAAAGCACTCATTACGAAGAGGTTTCTGAGAGTTCTTCCGTCTAGTTTTCATGTGAAGATGTTTCCATTTCAAGCATATTTCTCAAATCGCTCCAAATATTCACCTGCAAATTCTACAAAAAGGGTGTTTCCAAACTTCTCTATCAATAGGAAGGTTCGACTCTGTGAGTTGAATGCCCTCCTCACAAAGAAGTTTCTGAGAATGCTTCTCTCCAGTTTTTAGGTGAAGATATATCATTTCCCAGCATAGGCCTCAAAGCGCTCCAAATATCCACTTGCAGATTCTACAAAAAGAGTGTTTCAAAACTCCTCTTTCAAAAGGAAGTTTCAAGTCTGTGAGTTGAATGAAGTCATGACAAAGAAGTTTCTGAGAATGCTTCTGTCTACTTTTTATGTGAAGATATTTCCTTTTGCAGCACACGCCTCAAATAGCCCCAAACATCCACTAGCAAATTCTACAAAAAGAGGGTTTCAAAAAAGCGCTATCTAAAGGAAGATTGCACTATGTGAGTTAAACGCATAAAGCACACGGAAGTTTCTGAGAATGCTTCCGTCTAGTTCTCATGGGAAGATATTTCCTTTCCCATTGTTGGCCTCTTAGCACTCCAATATACACTTGCAGATTCTAGAAAAAGAGTGTTTCAAAACTGCTCTATCAAAAGGCAGGTTCAACACGGTGAGTTGAATATGCACATGAGAAAAAGTTTCTGAGAATGCTTCTGTCTGGTTTTTATGTGAAGATATTTCGTTTTCCAGCACAGGCCTCAAAGCGCTCCAATTATCCACTTGCAGACTATACAAAAACAGTGTTTCAAAACTGTTCTATCCAAAGGAATGTTCAGCTCTGTGAGTAGAATTCACTCATCACGAGGAAGTTTCTGAGAATGCTGCTGTCTAGTTTCTATAAGAAGACATTTCCTTTTCTAACATAGGTCTCAAAGCGCTCACAATAAGCCCTGGCACACTCTACAAAAGGAGTGTTTCCAAAATGTTCTATCAAAATGAACGTTGAAGACTGTGAGTTAAATGCACACATCAAACTGAAGTTTCTGAGAATGGTTCTGTCTAGGGTTTATGTGAAGATATTTTCTTTTCCAGCATAGGCCTCCAAAAGCTCGAAATATCCACTTGCAGATTTTCTAAAAAGGGTGTTTCCAAACTGTTCTATCAAAAGGAAGGTTCAACTCTGTGAGTTGAATGCTCACATCACAAAGAAGTTTCTGAGAATGCTTCTGTCTAGTGTTCATGTGAAGATATTTCCTTTTCAAGCATAGGCCTCAAAGCGCTCCAGATATGCAGTTGCAGACTCTACAAAAAGTGTGTTTCAAAAGTGTTCTATGAAAAGAAAGTTTCAACTCTGTGAGTTGAATGCACATATCGTGAAGAAATTTCTGAGAATGCTTCTGTCTAGTTTTTAGGTGAAGATATTTCATTTCCCAGCATAGGCCTCAAAGCGCTCCAAATATGCACTTGCAGATTCTACAAAAAGAGTGTTTCAAAACTGCTCTTTCAAAAGGAAGGTTCAAGTCTGTGAGTTGAATGCACTCATCAGAAAGAAGTTTCTGATAATGGTTCTGTCTAGTTTTCATCTGCAAGTATTTCCTTTTCCACTAGATGCCGCAATCGCACCAAATTTCCACCTGCAGTTTCCACAAAAAGAGTGTTGCAGGACTGCTCCAGGAAAAGGAATCTTCAACTCTCTCAGTTCAATCCCCTCAAGACATAGAAGTTTCTGATAATGTTTCTGTCTAGCTTCTATATGAAGATATTTCCTTTTCCAGCATAAGCCTCAAAGAGCTCCAAATATCCACTTGCGAATTCTACAAAAACAGTGTTGCAATACTTTTCTACCAAAAGGAAGGTACAACTCTGTGAGTTCAATGCACTCATCACACAGAAGGTTCACAGAATGCTTCCATCTAGCTTTTACGCAATGATATTTCCTTTTGCAGCAAAGGCTTCAAAGCGCTCTTAATGTCCACTGGCAGATTCTACGAAGAGTGTCTCAAAACTGCTCTATCAAAAGGTAGGTTGAACTCTGTGAGTTCAATGCCCAAAGCACAGGGAACCTTCTGAGAATGCTTTTATGTAGTTTCTACGTGAACATATTTTCTTTTCCAGCATTGGCCTCCAAGCACTCCATCCATCCACTTGAAAATTCTACTAAAAGAGTGTTTCAAAACTTCTCTACCAAAAGAAAGGTTGAACTTTGTGAGTTCAAGGCACACATCACAAAGAAGTTTCTGAGAATGCTTCTTTCCAGCTTTTACGTGAAGAGATATCCTTTTCCAGCATAGGCCTCAAAGCGCTCCATATATCCACTTGCACATTCTAGCAAAGCGTGTATCAACACTGCTCTTTCAAAAGGAAGCTTCAAGTCTGTGAGTTGAATGCACTCATCACAAAGACGTTTCTGAGAATTCTCCTGTCTAGTTTTCATGTGAAGATGCTTCCATTTAAAATCTAGGCCTCAAATACCTCCAAATATTCACTTGCACATTCTACAAAAAGGCTGTTTCAAATCTTCTCTATCAATTGGAAGGTTCAACTCTGTAAATTGAATGCACTCACCACAAAGAAGATTCCGAGATTGCTTCTGTCTACTTTGTATGTGAAGACATTTCCTTTTCCAACATAGGCCTCAAAGCGCTCCAAAAAACACTTGCAGATTCTAAAAAAACAGTTTTTCAAAACTGTTCTATCAAAAGGAACGTTCAACTCTGTGAGTTGAAGGCACTCATCACAAAGAGGTTTCTGAGAATGCTTCTGTCTAGTTTTTATGGGATGATATTTCTTATTCCAACATTGGCCAAAAAGCGCTCCAAATATCCGCCTTCAGATGGCACTGAAAGAGGGTCTCAAAAATGCTCTATCAGAAGGAAGGTTCAAGTCTGTGAGTTGAATGCTCTCATCACACAGAAGGTTCTGAGAATACTTCAGTCTAGTTTTTATCAGAAGATATTTCCATTTCCTTGCATAGGCCTGAAATCGCTCCAAATATCGACTTGCAGATTATACGAATAGAGTATTTCCAAACTGCTCTGTCAAACGGCAGGATCAACTCTGTGAGTTGAATGAACACATCATGAAGAAGTCTCTGAGAATGCTTCTGTCTAGTTTTTAGTTGAAGATATTTCATTTCCCAGCATCGTCTCAAAGCGCTCCAAATATCCACTTGCAGATTCTACAAAAACTTTGTTTCTAAACTGCTCTTTGAAAAGGAAGGTCCAAGTCTGTGAGTTGAATGCACTCATCGCAAAGAATTTTCTGAGAATGCTTCTGCCTAGTTTTCACGTGAAGATATTTCCTTTTCCAACATTGGCCCCGAAGCCCTCCTAACATCCACTTGCAGATTTTACAAAAAGAGTGTTTCCAAACTGCTCTATCAAAAGGCAGGTTCAACTCTGTGAGTCAAATGCACGCCTCGTGAAGAAGCTTCTGAGAATGCTACTGTCTAAGTTTTAGGTGAAGATATTTCATTTCCCAGCAAAGGCTTCAAAGCGCTCTAAATATCCACTTGCAGATTCTACAAGAAGAGTGTTTCAAAACTGCTCTTCCAAAAGGAAGGTTCAAGTCTGTGAGTTGAATGCACTCATCAAAAAGAAGTTTCTGAGAATGCTTCTCTCTAGTTTTTATGAGAAGATATTTCCTTTTCCAGCATAGGCCTCAAATCGCTCCAAACATCCACTAGCAAATTCTACAAAAGGAGTGTTTCAAAACTGTGCTATCAAAAGGAAGATTCCACTATTTGAGTTGAAGGCATAAAGCACACGGAAGTTTCTGACAGTGCTTCCGTCTAGTTCTCATGTGAAGTTATTTCCTTTTCCAGTGTTGGCCTCTTAGCACTCCAAATAACCACTTGCAGATCCTAGAAAGAGTGTTTCAAAACTGCTCTACCAAAAGGAAGGTTCAACTCGGTGAGTTGAATGCGCACCTCGCAAAAAGTTTCTGAGAGTGCTTCGGTTTAGTTTTTATGTGAAGATATTTCGTTTTCCAGCACAGTACTCAAAGCGCTCTAAATAGCCACTTGCAGAGTCTATAAAAAGAGTGTTTCAAAACTGTTCTATCGAAAGGAACGTTCAACTCTGTGAGTAGAATGCACTCATCACAAGGAAGTTTCTGAGAATGCTTCTGTCTAGTTTTTATGTGAAGAAATTTCCTTTTCCAACATAGGCCTCAAAGCGCTCCAAATAAACACCTACAGATTCTACAAAAGGGGTCTTTCCAAAATGTTCTATCAAAACCAACGTTCAAGCCTGTGAGCTGAATGCACTCACCACACAGAAGTTTCTTAGACGTCTTCTGTCTAGTGTTTATGTGGAAATATTCTCTTTTACAGCATAGGCCTCAAATACCTCCAAATATCAACGTGCAGATTTTACAAAAAGGGTGTTTCCAAACTCCTCCATCAAAAGGCAGGTTCAACTCTGTGTGTTTAATGCACACATCAGAAAGAAGTTTCTGAGAATGCTTCTGTCTAGCCTTTATGTGAAAATATTTCCTTTTCAAGCATACGCCTCAAAGCGCTCCAAATATGCCGTTGTAGACTCTACAAAAAGTGTGTTTCAAAACTGCTCTACGAAAAGAAAGGTTCAAAGCTGTGAGTTGAATACACATATCGTGAAGAAGTTCCTGACAATGCTTCAATCTAGTGTTTAGGTGAAGATATTTCACTTCCCAGCATAGGCCTCAAAGCGCTCCAAATATCCACTTCCAGATTCTACAGAAAAGTGTTTCAAAACTGCTCTTTGGAAAGGAAGCTTCAACTCTGTGAGTTAAAAGCACTCATTGCGAAGAGGTTTCTGGGAGTTCTTCCGTCTAGTTTTCATGTAAAGATGTTTCCATTTCAAGCATTGGTCTCTAATCGCTCCAAATATTCACCTGCAAATTCTACAAAAAGGGTGTTTCAAAACTTCTCTATCAATAGGAAGGTTCAACTCTGTGAGTTGAATGCACTCCTTACAGAGAAGTTTCTGAGAATGTTTCTATCTATGTTTTACGCGAAGATATTTCCTTTTCCAACACAGGCCTCAATGCGCTCCGAATCAACACTTCCAGATACTACAAAAACAGTGTTTCAAAACTGTTCTATCAAAAGGAACGTTCAACTCTGTGAGTTGAAGGCACTCATCACAAAGAAGTTTCTGAGAATGCTTCTGTCAATCTTGTATGCAATGAGATTTCCTTTTGCAGCATAGGACTTAAAGCTCTCCAAATATCCACTTGCAGATTCCACAAAAAGAGTGTTGCAAAACTTCTCTATCAAAAGGCAGGTTGAACTCTGTGTGTTGAATGCCCAAAACACAGGGAACTTTCTGAGAATGCTTTTGTCTAGTTTCCACGTGAAGATAGTTCCTTTTCCAACATAGGCCTCAAAGCGCTCTGAATATCCACTTGCCGATTGTACAAAAAGAGTGTTGCAAAACTTCTCTATCAAAAGGCAGGTTGAACTCTGTGTGTCGAATGCCCAAAACACAGGGAACTTGCTGAGAATGCTTTTGTCTAATTTCTACGTGAAGATATTTCCTTTTCCATCATAGGCCTCAAAGTGCTCCGAATAAACACTTGTAGATCCCACCAAAAGAGTGTTTCAAAGCTCTTCCATCTACAGGAACTTTCACGTCTGTGAGTTGAATGCACTCATCACAAAGAGGTTTCTGAGAATTCTTCTGTTTAGTTTTTATGTGATGATATTTCATTTTCCAGCATTGGCCTAAAGGTGCTCCAAATATCCACCTTCAGATGGGACTGAAAGAGTGTTTCAAAACTGAACTATCAAAAGGAAGGTTCAAGTCTGTGAGTTGAATGCACTCATCCACAGAAGCTTCTGAGAATGCTTCTGTCTCGTTTTTAGGCGAAGATATTTCCTTTTCCTTGCATAGGCCTCAAATCGCTCCAAATATCCCCTTGCAGATATTACAAAGAGAGTGTTTCCAAACTGCCCTATCGAAAGGCAGTTTCAACTCTGTGAGTTGAAGGCACGTATGGTGAAACAGTTTCTGAGAATGCTTGTGTGTACTTTTTAGGTGAAGGTATTTCCTTTTCCAGCACAGGCCTCAAATCGCTCCAAACATCCAGTAGCAAATTCTACAAAAGGAGTGTTTCAAACCTGTGCTATCCAAAGGAAGATTCCACTATATGAGTTGAACGCATAAAGCACACGGAAGTTTCTGAGAATCCTTCCGTCTAGTTCTCAGGTGAAGATATTTACTTTTCCAGTGTTGGCCCTTTAGCACTCCAAATATCCACTTTCAGATTCTACAAAAAGAGTGTTTCAAAACTGCTCTATCAAAACGCAGGTTCCACTCGGTGAGTTGAATGCACGCATCGGAAAAGATTTCTGAGAATTCTTCTGTCTAGTTTTTATGGGAAGATATTTTCTTTTCCAGCATAGGCCTCAAATCGCTCCAAACATCCACGAGCAAATTCTACGAAAGGAGTGTGTCAAAACGGTGCTATCAAAAGGAAGATTCCACTATGTGAGTTGAATGCATGAAGCACACGGAAGTTTCTGACAATGCTTCCGTCTAGTTCTCATGTGAAGATATTTCCTTTTCCAGTGTTGACCTCTCAGCACTCCAAATATCCACTTGCAGATCCTAGAAAAAGAGTGTTTCAAAACTGCTCTACCAAAAGCCAGGTTTCACTCGGTGAGTTGAATGCGCACATCGCAAAATGTTTCTGAGAACGCTACTGTCTAGTTCTTATGTGAAGATATTTCGTTTTCCCGCCTGGGCTTCAAAGCGCTCCAAATAGCCACTTGTAGAGTCTATAAAAAGAGTGTTTCAAAACTCTTCTATCAAAAGGAACTTTCAACTCTGTGAGTACAATGCACTCATCACAAGGAAGTTTCCGAGAATGCTTCTGTCTACTGTTTATGTGAAGATATTTCCTTTTCCAACCTAGGCCTCAATGCGCTCCAAATAAACACCTGCAGATCCTACAAGAGGGGTGTTTCCAAACTGTTCTATCAAAACCAGCGTTCAAGTCTGTGAGCTGAATGCACTCATCACACAGAAGTTTCTTAGAAGGCTTGTGTCTAGTGTTTATGTGAAAATATTTTCTTTTACAGCATAGGCCTCAAATAGCTCCAAATATCAACTTGCAGATTTTACAAAAAGGGAGTTTCCAAACTCCTCTATCAAAAGACAGGTTCAACTCTGTGAGTCGAATGCACACATCAGAAAGAAGTTTCTGAGAATGCTTCTGTCTAGCTTTTATGTGAAAATATTTCCTTTTCAAGCACACGCCTCAAAGCGCTCCAAATATGCCGTTGCAGATTCTACAAAAAGTGGGTTTCAAAACTGCTCTACGAAAAGAAAGGTTCAAAGCTGTGAGTTGAATACACAGATCGTGAAGAAGTTTCTGAGAATGCTTCAGTCTAGTGTTTAGGTGAAGATATTTCACTTCCCAGCATAGGCCTCAAAGCGCTCCAAATATCCACTTCCAGATTCTACAGAAAAGTGTTTCAAATCTGCTCTTTGGAAAGGAAGCTTCAACTCTGTGAGTTGAAAGCACTCATTACGAAGAGGTTTCTGAGAATTCTTCTGTCCAGTTTTCATGTGAAGATGTTTCCATTTCAAGCATAGGTCTCCAATCGCTCCAAATATTCACCTGCAAATTCTACAAAAAGGGTGTTTCAAAACTTCTCTATCAATAGGAAGGTTCAACTCTGTGAGTTGAATGCCCTCCTCACAAAGAAGTTTCTGAGAATGCTTCTGTCTACTTTTTACGTGAAGATATTTCCTTTTCCTACACAGGCCTCAAAGCGCTCCGAATCAACACTTCCAGATACTACCAAAACAGTGTTTCAAAACTGTTCTATCAAAAGGAACGTTCAACTCTGTGAGTGGAAGGCACTCATCGCAAAGAGGTTTCTGAGAATGCTTCTGTCTAGTTTTTATGTGATGATATTTCGTATTGCAGCATTGGCCAAAAAGCGCTCCAAACATCCATCTTCAGATGGCAATGAAAGTGGGTCTCAAAAGTGCTCTATCAGAAGGAAGGTTCAAGTCTGTGAATCGAATGCTCTCATCACACAGAAGGTTCTGAGAATGATTCAGTCTAGTTTTTATCAGAAGATATTTCCTTTTCCTTGCATAGGCCTCAAATCGCTCCAAATATCGAATTGCAGTTTACACCAATAGAGTGTTTCCAAACTGCTCTGTGAAACGGCAGGTTCAACTCTGTGAGTTGAATGCGCACATGAGGAAGAAGTCTCTGAGAATGCTTCTGTCTAGTTTTTAGGTGAAGATATTTCATTTCCCAGCCTCGCCTCAAAGCGCTCCAAATATCCACTTTCAGATTCTACAAAAACTGTGTTTCTAAACTGCTCTTTGTAAAGGAAGGTTCAAGTCTGTGAGTTGAATGCACTCATCACCAAGAAGTTTCTGAGAATGCTTCTGTCTAGTTTTCATGTGAAGATATTTCCTTTTCCAACATTGACCCGAAGCCCTCGTAATATCCACTTGCAGATTTTACAAAAAGAGTGTTTCCAAACTGCTCTATCAAAATGAGATTCAACTCTGTGAGTTGAATGCACGCATCGTGAAGAAGCTTCAGAGAATGCTACGGTCTACGTTTTAGGTGAAGATATTTCATTTCCCAGCATAGGCTTCAAAGCGCTCTAAATATCCACTTGCAGATTCTACAAAAAGAGTGTTTCAAAACTGCTCTTCCAAAAGGAAGGTTCAAGGCTGTGAGTTCAATGCACTCATCATAAAGAAGTTTCTGAGAACGCTTCTCTCTAGTTTTTATGTGAAGATATTTCCTTTTCCAGCATAGGCCTCAAATCGCTCCAAACATCCACTAGCAAATTCTACAAAAGGAGTGTTTCAAAACTGTGCTATCAAAAGGAAGATTCCACTATTTGAGTTGAAGGCATAAAGCACACGGAAGTTTCTGACAATGCTTCCGTCTAGTTCTCATGTGAAGTTATTTCCTTTTCCAGTGCTGGCCTCTTAGCACTCCAAATATCCACTTGCAGATCCTAGAAAAAGAGTTTTTCAAAACTGCTCTACCAAAAGGAAGCTTCAACTCGGTGAGTTGAATGCGCACCTCGCAAAATGTTTCTGAGAGTGCTTCGCTGTTGTTTTTATGTGAAGATATTTCGTTTTCCAGCATAGGACTCAAAGCGCTCCAAGTAGCCACTTACAGAGTCTCTAAAAAGAGTGTTTCAAAACTGTTCTATCGAAAGGAACGTTCAACTCTGTGAGTAGAATGCTCTCATCACAAGGAAGTTTCTGAGAATGCTTCTGTCTAGTTTTTATGTGAAGAAATTTCCTTTTCCAACATAGGCCTCAAAGCCCTCCAAATAAACATCTGCAGATTCTACAAAAGGGGTCTTTCCAAAATGTTCTATCAAAACCAACGTTCAAACCTATGAGCTGAATGCACTCACCACACAGAAGTTTCTTAGACGTCTTCTGTCTAGTGTTTATGTGAAAATATTTTCTTTTACAGCATAGGCCTCAAATAGCTCCAAATATCAACTTGCAGATTTTACAAAAAGGGTGTTTCCAAACTCCTCTATCAAAAGGCAGGTTCAACTCTGTGTGTTGAATGCACACATCAGAAAGAAGTTTCTGAGAATGCTTCTGTCTAGCGTTTATGTGAAAATATTTCCTTTTCAAGCATACGCCTCAAAGCGCTCCAAATATGCCGTTGCAGATTCTACAAAAAGTGTGTTTCTAAACTGCTCTATGAAAAGAAAGGTTCAAAGCTGTGAGGTGAATACACATATCGTGAAGAAGTTTCTGAGAAAGCTTCAGTCTAGTGTTTAGGTGAAGATATTTCACTTCCCAGAATAGGCCTCAAAGCGCTCCAAATATCCACTTCCAGATTCTAAAGAAAAGTGTTTCAAAACTGCTTTTTGGAAAAGAAGCTTCAACTCTGTGAGTTGAAGGCACTCATTACGAAGAGGTTTCTGAGAGTTCTTCCGTCTAGTTTTCATGTGAAGATGTTTCCATTTCAAGCATATTTCTCAAATCGCTCCAAATATTCACCTGCAAATTCTACAAAAAGGGTGTTTCCAAACTTCTCTATCAATAGGAAGGTTCGACTCTGTGAGTTGAATGCCCTCCTCACAAAGAAGTTTCTGAGAATGCTTCTCTCCAGTTTTTAGGTGAAGATATATCATTTCCCAGCATAGGCCTCAAAGCGCTCCAAATATCCACTTGCAGATTCTACAAAAAGAGTGTTTCAAAACTCCTCTTTCAAAAGGAAGTTTCAAGTCTGTGAGTTGAATGAAGTCATGACAAAGAAGTTTCTGAGAATGCTTCTGTCTACTTTTTATGTGAAGATATTTCCTTTTGCAGCACACGCCTCAAATAGCCCCAAACATCCACTAGCAAATTCTACAAAAAGAGGGTTTCAAAAAAGCGCTATCTAAAGGAAGATTGCACTATGTGAGTTAAACGCATAAAGCACACGGAAGTTTCTGAGAATGCTTCCGTCTAGTTCTCATGGGAAGATATTTCCTTTCCCATTGTTGGCCTCTTAGCACTCCAATATACACTTGCAGATTCTAGAAAAAGAGTGTTTCAAAACTGCTCTATCAAAAGGCAGGTTCAACACGGTGAGTTGAATATGCACATGAGAAAAAGTTTCTGAGAATGCTTCTGTCTGGTTTTTATGTGAAGATATTTCGTTTTCCAGCACAGGCCTCAAAGCGCTCCAATTATCCACTTGCAGACTATACAAAAACAGTGTTTCAAAACTGTTCTATCCAAAGGAATGTTCAGCTCTGTGAGTAGAATTCACTCATCACGAGGAAGTTTCTGAGAATGCTGCTGTCTAGTTTCTATAAGAAGACATTTCCTTTTCTAACATAGGTCTCAAAGCGCTCACAATAAGCCCTGGCACACTCTACAAAAGGAGTGTTTCCAAAATGTTCTATCAAAATGAACGTTGAAGACTGTGAGTTAAATGCACACATCAAACTGAAGTTTCTGAGAATGGTTCTGTCTAGGGTTTATGTGAAGATATTTTCTTTTCCAGCATAGGCCTCCAAAAGCTCGAAATATCCACTTGCAGATTTTCTAAAAAGGGTGTTTCCAAACTGTTCTATCAAAAGGAAGGTTCAACTCTGTGAGTTGAATGCTCACATCACAAAGAAGTTTCTGAGAATGCTTCTGTCTAGTGTTCATGTGAAGATATTTCCTTTTCAAGCATAGGCCTCAAAGCGCTCCAGATATGCAGTTGCAGACTCTACAAAAAGTGTGTTTCAAAAGTGTTCTATGAAAAGAAAGTTTCAACTCTGTGAGTTGAATGCACATATCGTGAAGAAATTTCTGAGAATGCTTCTGTCTAGTTTTTAGGTGAAGATATTTCATTTCCCAGCATAGGCCTCAAAGCGCTCCAAATATGCACTTGCAGATTCTACAAAAAGAGTGTTTCAAAACTGCTCTTTCAAAAGGAAGGTTCAAGTCTGTGAGTTGAATGCACTCATCAGAAAGAAGTTTCTGATAATGGTTCTGTCTAGTTTTCATCTGCAAGTATTTCCTTTTCCACTAGATGCCGCAATCGCACCAAATTTCCACCTGCAGTTTCCACAAAAAGAGTGTTGCAGGACTGCTCCAGGAAAAGGAATCTTCAACTCTCTCAGTTCAATCCCCTCAAGACATAGAAGTTTCTGATAATGTTTCTGTCTAGCTTCTATATGAAGATATTTCCTTTTCCAGCATAAGCCTCAAAGAGCTCCAAATATCCACTTGCGAATTCTACAAAAACAGTGTTGCAATACTTTTCTACCAAAAGGAAGGTACAACTCTGTGAGTTCAATGCACTCATCACACAGAAGGTTCACAGAATGCTTCCATCTAGCTTTTACGCAATGATATTTCCTTTTGCAGCAAAGGCTTCAAAGCGCTCTTAATGTCCACTGGCAGATTCTACGAAGAGTGTCTCAAAACTGCTCTATCAAAAGGTAGGTTGAACTCTGTGAGTTCAATGCCCAAAGCACAGGGAACCTTCTGAGAATGCTTTTATGTAGTTTCTACGTGAACATATTTTCTTTTCCAGCATTGGCCTCCAAGCACTCCATCCATCCACTTGAAAATTCTACTAAAAGAGTGTTTCAAAACTTCTCTACCAAAAGAAAGGTTGAACTTTGTGAGTTCAAGGCACACATCACAAAGAAGTTTCTGAGAATGCTTCTTTCCAGCTTTTACGTGAAGAGATATCCTTTTCCAGCATAGGCCTCAAAGCGCTCCATATATCCACTTGCACATTCTAGCAAAGCGTGTATCAACACTGCTCTTTCAAAAGGAAGCTTCAAGTCTGTGAGTTGAATGCACTCATCACAAAGACGTTTCTGAGAATTCTCCTGTCTAGTTTTCATGTGAAGATGCTTCCATTTAAAATCTAGGCCTCAAATACCTCCAAATATTCACTTGCACATTCTACAAAAAGGCTGTTTCAAATCTTCTCTATCAATTGGAAGGTTCAACTCTGTAAATTGAATGCACTCACCACAAAGAAGATTCCGAGATTGCTTCTGTCTACTTTGTATGTGAAGACATTTCCTTTTCCAACATAGGCCTCAAAGCGCTCCAAAAAACACTTGCAGATTCTAAAAAAACAGTTTTTCAAAACTGTTCTATCAAAAGGAACGTTCAACTCTGTGAGTTGAAGGCACTCATCACAAAGAGGTTTCTGAGAATGCTTCTGTCTAGTTTTTATGGGATGATATTTCTTATTCCAACATTGGCCAAAAAGCGCTCCAAATATCCGCCTTCAGATGGCACTGAAAGAGGGTCTCAAAAATGCTCTATCAGAAGGAAGGTTCAAGTCTGTGAGTTGAATGCTCTCATCACACAGAAGGTTCTGAGAATACTTCAGTCTAGTTTTTATCAGAAGATATTTCCATTTCCTTGCATAGGCCTGAAATCGCTCCAAATATCGACTTGCAGATTATACGAATAGAGTATTTCCAAACTGCTCTGTCAAACGGCAGGATCAACTCTGTGAGTTGAATGAACACATCATGAAGAAGTCTCTGAGAATGCTTCTGTCTAGTTTTTAGTTGAAGATATTTCATTTCCCAGCATCGTCTCAAAGCGCTCCAAATATCCACTTGCAGATTCTACAAAAACTTTGTTTCTAAACTGCTCTTTGAAAAGGAAGGTCCAAGTCTGTGAGTTGAATGCACTCATCGCAAAGAATTTTCTGAGAATGCTTCTGTCTAGTTTTCATGTGAAGATATTTCCTTTTCCAACATTGGCCCCGAAGCCCTCCTAACATCCACTTGCAGATTTTACAAAAAGAGTGTTTCCAAACGGCTCTATCAAAAGGCAGGTTCAACTCTGTGAGTCAAATGCACGCATCGTGAAGAAGCTTCTGAGAATGCTACTGTCTAAGTTTTAGGTGAAGATATTTCATTTCCCAGCAAAGGCTTCAAAGCGCTCTAAATATCCACTTGCAGATTCTACAAGAAGAGTGTTTCAAAACTGCTCTTCCAAAAGGAAGGTTCAAGTCTGTGAGTTGAATGCACTCATCAAAAAGAAGTTTCTGAGAATGCTTCTCTCTAGTTTTTATGAGAAGATATTTCCTTTTCCAGCATAGGCCTCAAATCGCTCCAAACATCCACTAGCAAATTCTACAAAAGGAGTGTTTCAAAACTGTGCTATCAAAAGGAAGATTCCACTATTTGAGTTGAAGGCATAAAGCACACGGAAGTTTCTGACAGTGCTTCCGTCTAGTTCTCATGTGAAGTTATTTCCTTTTCCAGTGTTGGCCTCTTAGCACTCCAAATAACCACTTGCAGATCCTAGAAAGAGTGTTTCAAAACTGCTCTACCAAAAGGAAGGTTCAACTCGGTGAGTTGAATGCGCACCTCGCAAAAAGTTTCTGAGAGTGCTTCGGTTTAGTTTTTATGTGAAGATATTTCGTTTTCCAGCACAGTACTCAAAGCGCTCTAAATAGCCACTTGCAGAGTCTATAAAAAGAGTGTTTCAAAACTGTTCTATCGAAAGGAACGTTCAACTCTGTGAGTAGAATGCACTCATCACAAGGAAGTTTCTGAGAATGCTTCTGTCTAGTTTTTATGTGAAGAAATTTCCTTTTCCAACATAGGCCTCAAAGCGCTCCAAATAAACACCTGCAGATTCTACAAAAGGGGTCTTTCCAAAATGTTCTATCAAAACCAACGTTCAAGCCTGTGAGCTGAATGCACTCACCACACAGAAGTTTCTTAGACGTCTTCTGTCTAGTGTTTATGTGGAAATATTCTCTTTTACAGCATAGGCCTCAAATACCTCCAAATATCAACGTGCAGATTTTACAAAAAGGGTGTTTCCAAACTCCTCCATCAAAAGGCAGGTTCAACTCTGTGTGTTTAATGCACACATCAGAAAGAAGTTTCTGAGAATGCTTCTGTCTAGCCTTTATGTGAAAATATTTCCTTTTCAAGCATACGCCTCAAAGCGCTCCAAATATGCCGTTGTAGACTCTACAAAAAGTGTGTTTCAAAACTGCTCTACGAAAAGAAAGGTTCAAAGCTGTGAGTTGAATACACATATCGTGAAGAAGTTCCTGACAATGCTTCAATCTAGTGTTTAGGTGAAGATATTTCACTTCCCAGCATAGGCCTCAAAGCGCTCCAAATATCCACTTCCAGATTCTACAGAAAAGTGTTTCAAAACTGCTCTTTGGAAAGGAAGCTTCAACTCTGTGAGTTAAAAGCACTCATTGCGAAGAGGTTTCTGGGAGTTCTTCCGTCTAGTTTTCATGTAAAGATGTTTCCATTTCAAGCATTGGTCTCTAATCGCTCCAAATATTCACCTGCAAATTCTACAAAAAGGGTGTTTCAAAACTTCTCTATCAATAGGAAGGTTCAACTCTGTGAGTTGAATGCACTCCTTACAGAGAAGTTTCTGAGAATGTTTCTATCTATGTTTTACGCGAAGATATTTCCTTTTCCAACACAGGCCTCAATGCGCTCCGAATCAACACTTCCAGATACTACAAAAACAGTGTTTCAAAACTGTTCTATCAAAAGGAACGTTCAACTCTGTGAGTTGAAGGCACTCATCACAAAGAAGTTTCTGAGAATGCTTCTGTCAATCTTGTATGCAATGAGATTTCCTTTTGCAGCATAGGACTTAAAGCTCTCCAAATATCCACTTGCAGATTCCACAAAAAGAGTGTTGCAAAACTTCTCTATCAAAAGGCAGGTTGAACTCTGTGTGTTGAATGCCCAAAACACAGGGAACTTTCTGAGAATGCTTTTGTCTAGTTTCCACGTGAAGATAGTTCCTTTTCCAACATAGGCCTCAAAGCGCTCTGAATATCCACTTGCCGATTGTACAAAAAGAGTGTTGCAAAACTTCTCTATCAAAAGGCAGGTTGAACTCTGTGTGTCGAATGCCCAAAACACAGGGAACTTGCTGAGAATGCTTTTGTCTAATTTCTACGTGAAGATATTTCCTTTTCCATCATAGGCCTCAAAGTGCTCCGAATAAACACTTGTAGATCCCACCAAAAGAGTGTTTCAAAGCTCTTCCATCTACAGGAACTTTCACGTCTGTGAGTTGAATGCACTCATCACAAAGAGGTTTCTGAGAATTCTTCTGTTTAGTTTTTATGTGATGATATTTCATTTTCCAGCATTGGCCTAAAGGTGCTCCAAATATCCACCTTCAGATGGGACTGAAAGAGTGTTTCAAAACTGAACTATCAAAAGGAAGGTTCAAGTCTGTGAGTTGAATGCACTCATCCACAGAAGCTTCTGAGAATGCTTCTGTCTCGTTTTTAGGCGAAGATATTTCCTTTTCCTTGCATAGGCCTCAAATCGCTCCAAATATCCCCTTGCAGATATTACAAAGAGAGTGTTTCCAAACTGCCCTATCGAAAGGCAGTTTCAACTCTGTGAGTTGAAGGCACGTATGGTGAAACAGTTTCTGAGAATGCTTGTGTGTACTTTTTAGGTGAAGGTATTTCCTTTTCCAGCACAGGCCTCAAATCGCTCCAAACATCCAGTAGCAAATTCTACAAAAGGAGTGTTTCAAACCTGTGCTATCCAAAGGAAGATTCCACTATATGAGTTGAACGCATAAAGCACACGGAAGTTTCTGAGAATCCTTCCGTCTAGTTCTCAGGTGAAGATATTTACTTTTCCAGTGTTGGCCCTTTAGCACTCCAAATATCCACTTTCAGATTCTACAAAAAGAGTGTTTCAAAACTGCTCTATCAAAACGCAGGTTCCACTCGGTGAGTTGAATGCACGCATCGGAAAAGATTTCTGAGAATTCTTCTGTCTAGTTTTTATGGGAAGATATTTTCTTTTCCAGCATAGGCCTCAAATCGCTCCAAACATCCATGAGCAAATTCTACGAAAGGAGTGTGTCAAAACGGTGCTATCAAAAGGAAGATTCCACTATGTGAGTTGAATGCATGAAGCACACGGAAGTTTCTGACAATGCTTCCGTCTAGTTCTCATGTGAAGATATTTCCTTTTCCAGTGTTGACCTCTTAGCACTCCAAATATCCACTTGCAGATCCTAGAAAAAGAGTGTTTCAAAACTGCTCTACCAAAAGCCAGGTTTCACTCGGTGAGTTGAATGCGCACATCGCAAAATGTTTCTGAGAACGCTACTGTCTAGTTCTTATGTGAAGATATTTCGTTTTCCCGCCTGGGCTTCAAAGCGCTCCAAATAGCCACTTGTAGAGTCTATAAAAAGAGTGTTTCAAAACTCTTCTATCAAAAGGAACTTTCAACTCTGTGAGTACAATGCACTCATCACAAGGAAGTTTCCGAGAATGCTTCTGTCTACTGTTTATGTGAAGATATTTCCTTTTCCAACCTAGGCCTCAATGCGCTCCAAATAAACACCTGCAGATCCTACAAGAGGGGTGTTTCCAAACTGTTCTATCAAAACCAGCGTTCAAGTCTGTGAGCTGAATGCACTCATCACACAGAAGTTTCTTAGAAGGCTTGTGTCTAGTGTTTATGTGAAAATATTTTCTTTTACAGCATAGGCCTCAAATAGCTCCAAATATCAACTTGCAGATTTTACAAAAAGGGAGTTTCCAAACTCCTCTATCAAAAGACAGGTTCAACTCTGTGAGTCGAATGCACACATCAGAAAGAAGTTTCTGAGAATGCTTCTGTCTAGCGTTTATGTGAAAATATTTCCTTTTCAAGCACACGCCTCAAAGCGCTCCAAATATGCCGTTGCAGATTCTACAAAAAGTGTGTTTCAAAACTGCTCTACGAAAAGAAAGGTTCAAAGCTGTGAGTTGAATACACAGATCGTGAAGAAGTTTCTGAGAATGCTTCAGTCTAGTGTTTAGGTGAAGATATTTCACTTCCCAGCATAGGCCTCAAAGCGCTCCAAATATCCACTTCCAGATTCTACAGAAAAGTGTTTCAAATCTGCTCTTTGGAAAGGAAGCTTCAACTCTGTGAGTTGAAAGCACTCATTACGAAGAGGTTTCTGAGAATTCTTCTGTCCAGTTTTCATGTGAAGATGTTTCCATTTCAAGCATAGGTCTCCAATCGCTCCAAATATTCACCTGCAAATTCTACAAAAAGGGTGTTTCAAAACTTCTCTATCAATAGGAAGGTTCAACTCTGTGAGTTGAATGCCCTCCTCACAAAGAAGTTTCTGAGAATGCTTCTGTCTACTTTTTACGTGAAGATATTTCCTTTTCCTACACAGGCCTCAAAGCGCTCCGAATCAACACTTCCAGATACTACCAAAACAGTGTTTCAAAACTGTTCTATCAAAAGGAACGTTCAACTCTGTGAGTGGAAGGCACTCATCGCAAAGAGGTTTCTGAGAATGCTTCTGTCTAGTTTTTATGTGATGATATTTCGTATTGCAGCATTGGCCAAAAAGCGCTCCAAACATCCATCTTCAGATGGCAATGAAAGTGGGTCTCAAAAGTGCTCTATCAGAAGGAAGGTTCAAGTCTGTGAATCGAATGCTCTCATCACACAGAAGGTTCTGAGAATGATTCAGTCTAGTTTTTATCAGAAGATATTTCCTTTTCCTTGCATAGGCCTCAAATCGCTCCAAATATCGAATTGCAGTTTACACCAATAGAGTGTTTCCAAACTGCTCTGTGAAACGGCAGGTTCAACTCTGTGAGTTGAATGCGCACATGAGGAAGAAGTCTCTGAGAATGCTTCTGTCTAGTTTTTAGGTGAAGATATTTCATTTCCCAGCCTCGCCTCAAAGCGCTCCAAATATCCACTTTCAGATTCTACAAAAACTGTGTTTCTAAACTGCTCTTTGTAAAGGAAGGTTCAAGTCTGTGAGTTGAATGCACTCATCACCAAGAAGTTTCTGAGAATGCTTCTGTCTAGTTTTCATGTGAAGATATTTCCTTTTCCAACATTGACCCGAAGCCCTCGTAATATCCACTTGCAGATTTTACAAAAAGAGTGTTTCCAAACTGCTCTATCAAAATGAGATTCAACTCTGTGAGTTGAATGCACGCATCGTGAAGAAGCTTCAGAGAATGCTACGGTCTACGTTTTAGGTGAAGATATTTCATTTCCCAGCATAGGCTTCAAAGCGCTCTAAATATCCACTTGCAGATTCTACAAAAAGAGTGTTTCAAAACTGCTCTTCCAAAAGGAAGGTTCAAGGCTGTGAGTTCAATGCACTCATCATAAAGAAGTTTCTGAGAACGCTTCTCTCTAGTTTTTATGTGAAGATATTTCCTTTTCCAGCATAGGCCTCAAATCGCTCCAAACATCCACTAGCAAATTCTACAAAAGGAGTGTTTCAAAACTGTGCTATCAAAAGGAAGATTCCACTATTTGAGTTGAAGGCATAAAGCACACGGAAGTTTCTGACAATGCTTCCGTCTAGTTCTCATGTGAAGTTATTTCCTTTTCCAGTGCTGGCCTCTTAGCACTCCAAATATCCACTTGCAGATCCTAGAAAAAGAGTTTTTCAAAACTGCTCTACCAAAAGGAAGCTTCAACTCGGTGAGTTGAATGCGCACCTCGCAAAATGTTTCTGAGAGTGCTTCGCTGTTGTTTTTATGTGAAGATATTTCGTTTTCCAGCATAGGACTCAAAGCGCTCCAAGTAGCCACTTACAGAGTCTCTAAAAAGAGTGTTTCAAAACTGTTCTATCGAAAGGAACGTTCAACTCTGTGAGTAGAATGCTCTCATCACAAGGAAGTTTCTGAGAATGCTTCTGTCTAGTTTTTATGTGAAGAAATTTCCTTTTCCAACATAGGCCTCAAAGCCCTCCAAATAAACATCTGCAGATTCTACAAAAGGGGTCTTTCCAAAATGTTCTATCAAAACCAACGTTCAAACCTATGAGCTGAATGCACTCACCACACAGAAGTTTCTTAGACGTCTTCTGTCTAGTGTTTATGGGAAAACATTTTCTTTTACAGCATAGGCCTCAAATAGCTCCAAATATCAACTTGCAGATTTTACAAAAAGGGTGTTTCCAAACTCCTCTATCAAAAGGCAGGTTCAACTCTGTGTGTTGAATGCACACATCAGAAAGAAGTTTCTGAGAATGCTTCTGTCTAGCGTTTATGTGAAAATATTTCCTTTTCAAGCATACGCCTCAAAGCGCTCCAAATATGCCGTTGCAGATTCTACAAAAAGTGTGTTTCTAAACTGCTCTATGAAAAGAAAGGTTCAAAGCTGTGAGGTGAATACACATATCGTGAAGAAGTTTCTGAGAAAGCTTCAGTCTAGTGTTTAGGTGAAGATATTTCACTTCCCAGAATAGGCCTCAAAGCGCTCCAAATATCCACTTCCAGATTCTAAAGAAAAGTGTTTCAAAACTGCTTTTTGGAAAAGAAGCTTCAACTCTGTGAGTTGAAAGCACTCATTACGAAGAGGTTTCTGAGAGTTCTTCCGTCTAGTTTTCATGTGAAGATGTTTCCATTTCAAGCATATTTCTCAAATCGCTCCAAATATTCACCTGCAAATTCTACAAAAAGGGTGTTTCCAAACTTCTCTATCAATAGGAAGGTTCGACTCTGTGAGTTGAATGCCCTCCTCACAAAGAAGTTTCTGAGAATGCTTCTCTCCAGTTTTTAGGTGAAGATATATCATTTCCCAGCATAGGCCTCAAAGCGCTCCAAATATCCACTTGCAGATTCTACAAAAAGAGTGTTTCAAAACTCCTCTTTCAAAAGGAAGTTTCAAGTCTGTGAGTTGAATGAAGTCATGACAAAGAAGTTTCTGAGAATGCTTCTGTCTACTTTTTATGTGAAGATATTTCCTTTTGCAGCACACGCCTCAAATAGCCCCAAACATCCACTAGCAAATTCTACAAAAAGAGGGTTTCAAAAAAGCGCTATCTAAAGGAAGATTGCACTATGTGAGTTAAACGCATAAAGCACACGGAAGTTTCTGAGAATGCTTCCGTCTAGTTCTCATGGGAAGATATTTCCTTTCCCATTGTTGGCCTCTTAGCACTCCAATATACACTTGCAGATTCTAGAAAAAGAGTGTTTCAAAACTGCTCTATCAAAAGGCAGGTTCAACACGGTGAGTTGAATATGCACATGAGAAAAAGTTTCTGAGAATGCTTCTGTCTGGTTTTTATGTGAAGATATTTCGTTTTCCAGCACAGGCCTCAAAGCGCTCCAATTATCCACTTGCAGACTATACAAAAACAGTGTTTCAAAACTGTTCTATCCAAAGGAATGTTCAGCTCTGTGAGTAGAATTCACTCATCACGAGGAAGTTTCTGAGAATGCTGCTGTCTAGTTTCTATAAGAAGACATTTCCTTTTCTAACATAGGTCTCAAAGCGCTCACAATAAGCCCTGGCACACTCTACAAAAGGAGTGTTTCCAAAATGTTCTATCAAAATGAACGTTGAAGACTGTGAGTTAAATGCACACATCAAACTGAAGTTTCTGAGAATGGTTCTGTCTAGGGTTTATGTGAAGATATTTTCTTTTCCAGCATAGGCCTCCAAAAGCTCGAAATATCCACTTGCAGATTTTCTAAAAAGGGTGTTTCCAAACTGTTCTATCAAAAGGAAGGTTCAACTCTGTGAGTTGAATGCTCACATCACAAAGAAGTTTCTGAGAATGCTTCTGTCTAGTGTTCATGTGAAGATATTTCCTTTTCAAGCATAGGCCTCAAAGCGCTCCAGATATGCAGTTGCAGACTCTACAAAAAGTGTGTTTCAAAAGTGTTCTATGAAAAGAAAGTTTCAACTCTGTGAGTTGAATGCACATATCGTGAAGAAATTTCTGAGAATGCTTCTGTCTAGTTTTTAGGTGAAGATATTTCATTTCCCAGCATAGGCCTCAAAGCGCTCCAAATATGCACTTGCAGATTCTACAAAAAGAGTGTTTCAAAACTGCTCTTTCAAAAGGAAGGTTCAAGTCTGTGAGTTGAATGCACTCATCAGAAAGAAGTTTCTGATAATGGTTCTGTCTAGTTTTCATCTGCAAGTATTTCCTTTTCCACTAGATGCCGCAATCGCACCAAATTTCCACCTGCAGTTTCCACAAAAAGAGTGTTGCAGGACTGCTCCAGGAAAAGGAATCTTCAACTCTCTCAGTTCAATCCCCTCAAGACATAGAAGTTTCTGATAATGTTTCTGTCTAGCTTCTATATGAAGATATTTCCTTTTCCAGCATAAGCCTCAAAGAGCTCCAAATATCCACTTGCGAATTCTACAAAAACAGTGTTGCAATACTTTTCTACCAAAAGGAAGGTACAACTCTGTGAGTTCAATGCACTCATCACACAGAAGGTTCACAGAATGCTTCCATCTAGCTTTTACGCAATGATATTTCCTTTTGCAGCAAAGGCTTCAAAGCGCTCTTAATGTCCACTGGCAGATTCTACGAAGAGTGTCTCAAAACTGCTCTATCAAAAGGTAGGTTGAACTCTGTGAGTTCAATGCCCAAAGCACAGGGAACCTTCTGAGAATGCTTTTATGTAGTTTCTACGTGAACATATTTTCTTTTCCAGCATTGGCCTCCAAGCACTCCATCCATCCACTTGAAAATTCTACTAAAAGAGTGTTTCAAAACTTCTCTACCAAAAGAAAGGTTGAACTTTGTGAGTTCAAGGCACACATCACAAAGAAGTTTCTGAGAATGCTTCTTTCCAGCTTTTACGTGAAGAGATATCCTTTTCCAGCATAGGCCTCAAAGCGCTCCATATATCCACTTGCACATTCTAGCAAAGCGTGTATCAACACTGCTCTTTCAAAAGGAAGCTTCAAGTCTGTGAGTTGAATGCACTCATCACAAAGACGTTTCTGAGAATTCTCCTGTCTAGTTTTCATGTGAAGATGCTTCCATTTAAAATCTAGGCCTCAAATACCTCCAAATATTCACTTGCACATTCTACAAAAAGGCTGTTTCAAATCTTCTCTATCAATTGGAAGGTTCAACTCTGTAAATTGAATGCACTCACCACAAAGAAGATTCCGAGATTGCTTCTGTCTACTTTGTATGTGAAGACATTTCCTTTTCCAACATAGGCCTCAAAGCGCTCCAAAAAACACTTGCAGATTCTAAAAAAACAGTTTTTCAAAACTGTTCTATCAAAAGGAACGTTCAACTCTGTGAGTTGAAGGCACTCATCACAAAGAGGTTTCTGAGAATGCTTCTGTCTAGTTTTTATGGGATGATATTTCTTATTCCAACATTGGCCAAAAAGCGCTCCAAATATCCGCCTTCAGATGGCACTGAAAGAGGGTCTCAAAAATGCTCTATCAGAAGGAAGGTTCAAGTCTGTGAGTTGAATGCTCTCATCACACAGAAGGTTCTGAGAATACTTCAGTCTAGTTTTTATCAGAAGATATTTCCATTTCCTTGCATAGGCCTGAAATCGCTCCAAATATCGACTTGCAGATTATACGAATAGAGTATTTCCAAACTGCTCTGTCAAACGGCAGGATCAACTCTGTGAGTTGAATGAACACATCATGAAGAAGTCTCTGAGAATGCTTCTGTCTAGTTTTTAGTTGAAGATATTTCATTTCCCAGCATCGTCTCAAAGCGCTCCAAATATCCACTTGCAGATTCTACAAAAACTTTGTTTCTAAACTGCTCTTTGAAAAGGAAGGTCCAAGTCTGTGAGTTGAATGCACTCATCGCAAAGAATTTTCTGAGAATGCTTCTGTCTAGTTTTCATGTGAAGATATTTCCTTTTCCAACATTGGCCCCGAAGCCCTCCTAACATCCACTTGCAGATTTTACAAAAAGAGTGTTTCCAAACGGCTCTATCAAAAGGCAGGTTCAACTCTGTGAGTCAAATGCACGCATCGTGAAGAAGCTTCTGAGAATGCTACTGTCTAAGTTTTAGGTGAAGATATTTCATTTCCCAGCAAAGGCTTCAAAGCGCTCTAAATATCCACTTGCAGATTCTACAAGAAGAGTGTTTCAAAACTGCTCTTCCAAAAGGAAGGTTCAAGTCTGTGAGTTGAATGCACTCATCAAAAAGAAGTTTCTGAGAATGCTTCTCTCTAGTTTTTATGAGAAGATATTTCCTTTTCCAGCATAGGCCTCAAATCGCTCCAAACATCCACTAGCAAATTCTACAAAAGGAGTGTTTCAAAACTGTGCTATCAAAAGGAAGATTCCACTATTTGAGTTGAAGGCATAAAGCACACGGAAGTTTCTGACAGTGCTTCCGTCTAGTTCTCATGTGAAGTTATTTCCTTTTCCAGTGTTGGCCTCTTAGCACTCCAAATAACCACTTGCAGATCCTAGAAAGAGTGTTTCAAAACTGCTCTACCAAAAGGAAGGTTCAACTCGGTGAGTTGAATGCGCACCTCGCAAAAAGTTTCTGAGAGTGCTTCGGTTTAGTTTTTATGTGAAGATATTTCGTTTTCCAGCACAGTACTCAAAGCGCTCTAAATAGCCACTTGCAGAGTCTATAAAAAGAGTGTTTCAAAACTGTTCTATCGAAAGGAACGTTCAACTCTGTGAGTAGAATGCACTCATCACAAGGAAGTTTCTGAGAATGCTTCTGTCTAGTTTTTATGTGAAGAAATTTCCTTTTCCAACATAGGCCTCAAAGCGCTCCAAATAAACACCTGCAGATTCTACAAAAGGGGTCTTTCCAAAATGTTCTATCAAAACCAACGTTCAAGCCTGTGAGCTGAATGCACTCACCACACAGAAGTTTCTTAGACGTCTTCTGTCTAGTGTTTATGTGGAAATATTCTCTTTTACAGCATAGGCCTCAAATACCTCCAAATATCAACGTGCAGATTTTACAAAAAGGGTGTTTCCAAACTCCTCCATCAAAAGGCAGGTTCAACTCTGTGTGTTTAATGCACACATCAGAAAGAAGTTTCTGAGAATGCTTCTGTCTAGCCTTTATGTGAAAATATTTCCTTTTCAAGCATACGCCTCAAAGCGCTCCAAATATGCCGTTGTAGACTCTACAAAAAGTGTGTTTCAAAACTGCTCTACGAAAAGAAAGGTTCAAAGCTGTGAGTTGAATACACAGATCGTGAAGAAGTTCCTGAGAATGCTTCAATCTAGTGTTTAGGTGAAGATATTTCACTTCCCAGCATAGGCCTCAAAGCGCTCCAAATATCCACTTCCAGATTCTACAGAAAAGTGTTTCAAAACTGCTCTTTGGAAAGGAAGCTTCAACTCTGTGAGTTGAAAGCACTCATTGCGAAGAGGTTTCTGGGAGTTCTTCCGTCTAGTTTTCATGTAAAGATGTTTCCATTTCAAGCATAGGTCTCTAATCGCTCCAAATATTCACCTGCAAATTCTACAAAAAGGGTGTTTCAAAACTTCTCTATCAATAGGAAGGTTCAACTCTGTGAGTTGAATGCACTCCTTACAGAGAAGTTTCTGAGAATGTTTCTATCTATGTTTTACGCGAAGATATTTCCTTTTCCAACACAGGCCTCAATGCGCTCCGAATCAACACTTCCAGATACTACAAAAACAGTGTTTCAAAACTGTTCTATCAAAAGGAACGTTCAACTCTGTGAGTTGAAGGCACTCATCACAAAGAAGTTTCTGAGAATGCTTCTGTCAATCTTGTATGCAATGAGATTTCCTTTTGCAGCATAGGACTTAAAGCTCTCCAAATATCCACTTGCAGATTCCACAAAAAGAGTGTTGCAAAACTTCTCTATCAAAAGGCAGGTTGAACTCTGTGTGTTGAATGCCCAAAACACAGGGAACTTTCTGAGAATGCTTTTGTCTAGTTTCCACGTGAAGATAGTTCCTTTTCCAACATAGGCCTCAAAGCGCTCTGAATATCCACTTGCCGATTGTACAAAAAGAGTGTTGCAAAACTTCTCTATCAAAAGGCAGGTTGAACTCTGTGTGTCGAATGCCCAAAACACAGGGAACTTGCTGAGAATGCTTTTGTCTAATTTCTACGTGAAGATATTTCCTTTTCCATCATAGGCCTCAAAGTGCTCCGAATAAACACTTGTAGATCCCACCAAAAGAGTGTTTCAAAGCTCTTCCATCTACAGGAACTTTCACGTCTGTGAGTTGAATGCACTCATCACAAAGAGGTTTCTGAGAATTCTTCTGTTTAGTTTTTATGTGATGATATTTCATTTTCCAGCATTGGCCTAAAGGTGCTCCAAATATCCACCTTCAGATGGGACTGAAAGAGTGTTTCAAAACTGAACTATCAAAAGGAAGGTTCAAGTCTGTGAGTTGAATGCACTCATCCACAGAAGCTTCTGAGAATGCTTCTGTCTCGTTTTTAGGCGAAGATATTTCCTTTTCCTTGCATAGGCCTCAAATCGCTCCAAATATCCCCTTGCAGATATTACAAAGAGAGTGTTTCCAAACTGCCCTATCGAAAGGCAGTTTCAACTCTGTGAGTTGAAGGCACGTATGGTGAAACAGTTTCTGAGAATGCTTGTGTGTACTTTTTAGGTGAAGGTATTTCCTTTTCCAGCACAGGCCTCAAATCGCTCCAAACATCCAGTAGCAAATTCTACAAAAGGAGTGTTTCAAACCTGTGCTATCCAAAGGAAGATTCCACTATATGAGTTGAACGCATAAAGCACACGGAAGTTTCTGAGAATCCTTCCGTCTAGTTCTCAGGTGAAGATATTTACTTTTCCAGTGTTGGCCCTTTAGCACTCCAAATATCCACTTTCAGATTCTACAAAAAGAGTGTTTCAAAACTGCTCTATCAAAACGCAGGTTCCACTCGGTGAGTTGAATGCACGCATCGGAAAAGATTTCTGAGAATTCTTCTGTCTAGTTTTTATGGGAAGATATTTTCTTTTCCAGCATAGGCCTCAAATCGCTCCAAACATCCACGAGCAAATTCTACGAAAGGAGTGTGTCAAAACGGTGCTATCAAAAGGAAGATTCCACTATGTGAGTTGAATGCATGAAGCACACGGAAGTTTCTGACAATGCTTCCGTCTAGTTCTCATGTGAAGATATTTCCTTTTCCAGTGTTGACCTCTTAGCACTCCAAATATCCACTTGCAGATCCTAGAAAAAGAGTGTTTCAAAACTGCTCTACCAAAAGCCAGGTTTCACTCGGTGAGTTGAATGCGCACATCGCAAAATGTTTCTGAGAACGCTACTGTCTAGTTCTTATGTGAAGATATTTCGTTTTCCCGCCTGGGCTTCAAAGCGCTCCAAATAGCCACTTGTAGAGTCTATAAAAAGAGTGTTTCAAAACTCTTCTATCAAAAGGAACTTTCAACTCTGTGAGTACAATGCACTCATCACAAGGAAGTTTCCGAGAATGCTTCTGTCTACTGTTTATGTGAAGATATTTCCTTTTCCAACCTAGGCCTCAATGCGCTCCAAATAAACACCTGCAGATCCTACAAGAGGGGTGTTTCCAAACTGTTCTATCAAAACCAGCGTTCAAGTCTGTGAGCTGAATGCACTCATCACACAGAAGTTTCTTAGAAGGCTTGTGTCTAGTGTTTATGTGAAAATATTTTCTTTTACAGCATAGGCCTCAAATAGCTCCAAATATCAACTTGCAGATTTTACAAAAAGGGAGTTTCCAAACTCCTCTATCAAAAGACAGGTTCAACTCTGTGAGTCGAATGCACACATCAGAAAGAAGTTTCTGAGAATGCTTCTGTCTAGCGTTTATGTGAAAATATTTCCTTTTCAAGCACACGCCTCAAAGCGCTCCAAATATGCCGTTGCAGATTCTACAAAAAGTGGGTTTCAAAACTGCTCTACGAAAAGAAAGGTTCAAAGCTGTGAGTTGAATACACAGATCGTGAAGAAGTTTCTGAGAATGCTTCAGTCTAGTGTTTAGGTGAAGATATTTCACTTCCCAGCATAGGCCTCAAAGCGCTCCAAATATCCACTTCCAGATTCTACAGAAAAGTGTTTCAAAACTGCTCTTTGGAAAGGAAGCTTCAACTCTGTGAGTTGAAAGCACTCATTACGAAGAGGTTTCTGAGAATTCTTCTGTCCAGTTTTCATGTGAAGATGTTTCCATTTCAAGCATAGGTCTCCAATCGCTCCAAATATTCACCTGCAAATTCTACAAAAAGGGTGTTTCAAAACTTCTCTATCAATAGGAAGGTTCAACTCTGTGAGTTGAATGCCCTCCTCACAAAGAAGTTTCTGAGAATGCTTCTGTCTACTTTTTACGTGAAGATATTTCCTTTTCCTACACAGGCCTCAAAGCGCTCCGAATCAACACTTCCAGATACTACCAAAACAGTGTTTCAAAACTGTTCTATCAAAAGGAACGTTCAACTCTGTGAGTGGAAGGCACTCATCGCAAAGAGGTTTCTGAGAATGCTTCTGTCTAGTTTTTATGTGATGATATTTCGTATTGCAGCATTGGCCAAAAAGCGCTCCAAACATCCATCTTCAGATGGCAATGAAAGTGGGTCTCAAAAGTGCTCTATCAGAAGGAAGGTTCAAGTCTGTGAATTGAATGCTCTCATCACACAGAAGGTTCTGAGAATGATTCAGTCTAGTTTTTATCAGAAGATATTTCCTTTTCCTTGCATAGGCCTCAAATCGCTCCAAATATCGAATTGCAGTTTACACCAATAGAGTGTTTCCAAACTGCTCTGTGAAACGGCAGGTTCAACTCTGTGAGTTGAATGCGCACATGAGGAAGAAGTCTCTGAGAATGCTTCTGTCTAGTTTTTAGGTGAAGATATTTCATTTCCCAGCCTCGCCTCAAAGCGCTCCAAATATCCACTTTCAGATTCTACAAAAACTGTGTTTCTAAACTGCTCTTTGTAAAGGAAGGTTCAAGTCTCTGAGTTGAATGCACTCATCACCAAGAAGTTTCTGAGAATGCTTCTGTCTAGTTTTCATGTGAAGATATTTCCTTTTCCAACATTGACCCGAAGCCCTCGTAATATCCACTTGCAGATTTTACAAAAAGAGTGTTTCCAAACTGCTCTATCAAAATGAGATTCAACTCTGTGAGTTGAATGCACGCATCATGAAGAAGCTTCAGAGAATGCTACGGTCTACGTTTTAGGTGAAGATATTTCATTTCCCAGCATAGGCTTCAAAGCGCTCTAAATATCCACTTGCAGATTCTACAAAAAGAGTGTTTCAAAACTGCTCTTCCAAAAGGAAGGTTCAAGGCTGTGAGTTCAATGCACTCATCATAAAGAAGTTTCTGAGAACGCTTCTCTCTAGTTTTTATGTGAAGATATTTCCTTTTCCAGCATAGGCCTCAAATCGCTCCAAACATCCACTAGCAAATTCTACAAAAGGAGTGTTTCAAAACTGTGCTATCAAAAGGAAGATTCCACTATTTGAGTTGAAGGCATAAAGCACACGGAAGTTTCTGACAATGCTTCCGTCTAGTTCTCATGTGAAGTTATTTCCTTTTCCAGTGCTGGCCTCTTAGCACTCCAAATATCCACTTGCAGATCCTAGAAAAAGAGTTTTTCAAAACTGCTCTACCAAAAGGAAGCTTCAACTCGGTGAATTGAATGCGCACCTCGCAAAATGTTTCTGAGAGTGCTTCGCTGTTGTTTTTATGTGAAGATATTTCGTTTTCCAGCATAGGACTCAAAGCGCTCCAAGTAGCCACTTACAGAGTCTCTAAAAAGAGTGTTTCAAAACTGTTCTATCAAAAGGAACGTTCAACTCTGTGAGTAGAATGCTCTCATCACAAGGAAGTTTCTGAGAATGCTTCTGTCTAGTTTTTATGTGAAGAAATTTCCTTTTCCAACATAGGCCTCAAAGCCCTCCAAATAAACATCTGCAGATTCTACAAAAGGGGTCTTTCCAAAATGTTCTATCAAAACCAACGTTCAAACCTATGAGCTGAATGCACTCACCACACAGAAGTTTCTTAGACGTCTTCTGTCTAGTGTTTATGTGAAAATATTTTCTTTTACAGCATAGGCCTCAAATAGCTCCAAATATCAACTTGCAGATTTTACAAAAAGGGTGTTTCCAAACTCCTCTATCAAAAGGCAGGTTCAACTCTGTGTGTTGAATGCACACATCAGAAAGAAGTTTCTGAGAATGCTTCTGTCTAGCGTTTATGTGAAAATATTTCCTTTTCAAGCATACGCCTCAAAGCGCTCCAAATATGCCGTTGCAGATTCTACAAAAAGTGTGTTTCTAAACTGCTCTATGAAAAGAAAGGTTCAAAGCTGTGAGGTGAATACACATATCGTGAAGAAGTTTCTGAGAAAGCTTCAGTCTAGTGTTTAGGTGAAGATATTTCACTTCCCAGAATAGGCCTCAAAGCGCTCCAAATATCCACTTCCAGATTCTAAAGAAAAGTGTTTCAAAACTGCTTTTTGGAAAAGAAGCTTCAACTCTGTGAGTTGAAGGCACTCATTACGAAGAGGTTTCTGAGAGTTCTTCCGTCTAGTTTTCATGTGAAGATGTTTCCATTTCAAGCATATTTCTCAAATCGCTCCAAATATTCACCTGCAAATTCTACAAAAAGGGTGTTTCCAAACTTCTCTATCAATAGGAAGGTTCGACTCTGTGAGTTGAATGCCCTCCTCACAAAGAAGTTTCTGAGAATGCTTCTCTCCAGTTTTTAGGTGAAGATATATCATTTCCCAGCATAGGCCTCAAAGCGCTCCAAATATCCACTTGCAGATTCTACAAAAAGAGTGTTTCAAAACTCCTCTTTCAAAAGGAAGTTTCAAGTCTGTGAGTTGAATGAAGTCATGACAAAGAAGTTTCTGAGAATGCTTCTGTCTACTTTTTATGTGAAGATATTTCCTTTTGCAGCACACGCCTCAAATAGCCCCAAACATCCACTAGCAAATTCTACAAAAAGAGGGTTTCAAAAAAGCGCTATCTAAAGGAAGATTGCACTATGTGAGTTAAACGCATAAAGCACACGGAAGTTTCTGAGAATGCTTCCGTCTAGTTCTCATGGGAAGATATTTCCTTTCCCATTGTTGGCCTCTTAGCACTCCAATATACACTTGCAGATTCTAGAAAAAGAGTGTTTCAAAACTGCTCTATCAAAAGGCAGGTTCAACACGGTGAGTTGAATATGCACATGAGAAAAAGTTTCTGAGAATGCTTCTGTCTGGTTTTTATGTGAAGATATTTCGTTTTCCAGCACAGGCCTCAAAGCGCTCCAATTATCCACTTGCAGACTATACAAAAACAGTGTTTCAAAACTGTTCTATCCAAAGGAATGTTCAGCTCTGTGAGTAGAATTCACTCATCACGAGGAAGTTTCTGAGAATGCTGCTGTCTAGTTTCTATAAGAAGACATTTCCTTTTCTAACATAGGTCTCAAAGCGCTCACAATAAGCCCTGGCACACTCTACAAAAGGAGTGTTTCCAAAATGTTCTATCAAAATGAACGTTGAAGACTGTGAGTTAAATGCACACATCAAACTGAAGTTTCTGAGAATGGTTCTGTCTAGGGTTTATGTGAAGATATTTTCTTTTCCAGCATAGGCCTCCAAAAGCTCGAAATATCCACTTGCAGATTTTCTAAAAAGGGTGTTTCCAAACTGTTCTATCAAAAGGAAGGTTCAACTCTGTGAGTTGAATGCTCACATCACAAAGAAGTTTCTGAGAATGCTTCTGTCTAGTGTTCATGTGAAGATATTTCCTTTTCAAGCATAGGCCTCAAAGCGCTCCAGATATGCAGTTGCAGACTCTACAAAAAGTGTGTTTCAAAAGTGTTCTATGAAAAGAAAGTTTCAACTCTGTGAGTTGAATGCACATATCGTGAAGAAATTTCTGAGAATGCTTCTGTCTAGTTTTTAGGTGAAGATATTTCATTTCCCAGCATAGGCCTCAAAGCGCTCCAAATATGCACTTGCAGATTCTACAAAAAGAGTGTTTCAAAACTGCTCTTTCAAAAGGAAGGTTCAAGTCTGTGAGTTGAATGCACTCATCAGAAAGAAGTTTCTGATAATGGTTCTGTCTAGTTTTCATCTGCAAGTATTTCCTTTTCCACTAGATGCCGCAATCGCACCAAATTTCCACCTGCAGTTTCCACAAAAAGAGTGTTGCAGGACTGCTCCAGGAAAAGGAATCTTCAACTCTCTCAGTTCAATCCCCTCAAGACATAGAAGTTTCTGATAATGTTTCTGTCTAGCTTCTATATGAAGATATTTCCTTTTCCAGCATAAGCCTCAAAGAGCTCCAAATATCCACTTGCGAATTCTACAAAAACAGTGTTGCAATACTTTTCTACCAAAAGGAAGGTACAACTCTGTGAGTTCAATGCACTCATCACACAGAAGGTTCACAGAATGCTTCCATCTAGCTTTTACGCAATGATACTTCCTTTTGCAGCAAAGGCTTCAAAGCGCTCTTAATGTCCACTGGCAGATTCTACGAAGAGTGTCTCAAAACTGCTCTATCAAAAGGTAGGTTGAACTCTGTGAGTTCAATGCCCAAAGCACAGGGAACCTTCTGAGAATGCTTTTATGTAGTTTCTACGTGAACATATTTTCTTTTCCAGCATTGGCCTCCAAGCACTCCATCCATCCACTTGAAAATTCTACTAAAAGAGTGTTTCAAAACTTCTCTACCAAAAGAAAGGTTGAACTTTGTGAGTTCAAGGCACACATCACAAAGAAGTTTCTGAGAATGCTTCTTTCCAGCTTTTACGTGAAGAGATATCCTTTTCCAGCATAGGCCTCAAAGCGCTCCATATATCCACTTGCACATTCTAGCAAAGCGTGTATCAACACTGCTCTTTCAAAAGGAAGCTTCAAGTCTGTGAGTTGAATGCACTCATCACAAAGACGTTTCTGAGAATTCTCCTGTCTAGTTTTCATGTGAAGATGCTTCCATTTAAAATCTAGGCCTCAAATACCTCCAAATATTCACTTGCACATTCTACAAAAAGGCTGTTTCAAATCTTCTCTATCAATTGGAAGGTTCAACTCTGTAAATTGAATGCACTCACCACAAAGAAGATTCCGAGATTGCTTCTGTCTACTTTGTATGTGAAGACATTTCCTTTTCCAACATAGGCCTCAAAGCGCTCCAAAAAACACTTGCAGATTCTAAAAAAACAGTTTTTCAAAACTGTTCTATCAAAAGGAACGTTCAACTCTGTGAGTTGAAGGCACTCATCACAAAGAGGTTTCTGAGAATGCTTCTGTCTAGTTTTTATGGGATGATATTTCTTATTCCAACATTGGCCAAAAAGCGCTCCAAATATCCGCCTTCAGATGGCACTGAAAGAGGGTCTCAAAAATGCTCTATCAGAAGGAAGGTTCAAGTCTGTGAGTTGAATGCTCTCATCACACAGAAGGTTCTGAGAATACTTCAGTCTAGTTTTTATCAGAAGATATTTCCATTTCCTTGCATAGGCCTGAAATCGCTCCAAATATCGACTTGCAGATTATACGAATAGAGTATTTCCAAACTGCTCTGTCAAACGGCAGGATCAACTCTGTGAGTTGAATGAACACATCATGAAGAAGTCTCTGAGAATGCTTCTGTCTAGTTTTTAGTTGAAGATATTTCATTTCCCAGCATCGTCTCAAAGCGCTCCAAATATCCACTTGCAGATTCTACAAAAACTTTGTTTCTAAACTGCTCTTTGAAAAGGAAGGTCCAAGTCTGTGAGTTGAATGCACTCATCGCAAAGAATTTTCTGAGAATGCTTCTGTCTAGTTTTCATGTGAAGATATTTCCTTTTCCAACATTGGCCCCGAAGCCCTCCTAACATCCACTTGCAGATTTTACAAAAAGAGTGTTTCCAAACGGCTCTATCAAAAGGCAGGTTCAACTCTGTGAGTCAAATGCACGCATCGTGAAGAAGCTTCTGAGAATGCTACTGTCTAAGTTTTAGGTGAAGATATTTCATTTCCCAGCAAAGGCTTCAAAGCGCTCTAAATATCCACTTGCAGATTCTACAAGAAGAGTGTTTCAAAACTGCTCTTCCAAAAGGAAGGTTCAAGTCTGTGAGTTGAATGCACTCATCAAAAAGAAGTTTCTGAGAATGCTTCTCTCTAGTTTTTATGAGAAGATATTTCCTTTTCCAGCATAGGCCTCAAATCGCTCCAAACATCCACTAGCAAATTCTACAAAAGGAGTGTTTCAAAACTGTGCTATCAAAAGGAAGATTCCACTATTTGAGTTGAAGGCATAAAGCACACGGAAGTTTCTGACAGTGCTTCCGTCTAGTTCTCATGTGAAGTTATTTCCTTTTCCAGTGTTGGCCTCTTAGCACTCCAAATAACCACTTGCAGATCCTAGAAAGAGTGTTTCAAAACTGCTCTACCAAAAGGAAGGTTCAACTCGGTGAGTTGAATGCGCACCTCGCAAAAAGTTTCTGAGAGTGCTTCGGTTTAGTTTTTATGTGAAGATATTTCGTTTTCCAGCACAGTACTCAAAGCGCTCTAAATAGCCACTTGCAGAGTCTATAAAAAGAGTGTTTCAAAACTGTTCTATCGAAAGGAACGTTCAACTCTGTGAGTAGAATGCACTCATCACAAGGAAGTTTCTGAGAATGCTTCTGTCTAGTTTTTATGTGAAGAAATTTCCTTTTCCAACATAGGCCTCAAAGCGCTCCAAATAAACACCTGCAGATTCTACAAAAGGGGTCTTTCCAAAATGTTCTATCAAAACCAACGTTCAAGCCTGTGAGCTGAATGCACTCACCACACAGAAGTTTCTTAGACGTCTTCTGTCTAGTGTTTATGTGGAAATATTCTCTTTTACAGCATAGGCCTCAAATACCTCCAAATATCAACGTGCAGATTTTACAAAAAGGGTGTTTCCAAACTCCTCCATCAAAAGGCAGGTTCAACTCTGTGTGTTTAATGCACACATCAGAAAGAAGTTTCTGAGAATGCTTCTGTCTAGCCTTTATGTGAAAATATTTCCTTTTCAAGCATACGCCTCAAAGCGCTCCAAATATGCCGTTGTAGACTCTACAAAAAGTGTGTTTCAAAACTGCTCTACGAAAAGAAAGGTTCAAAGCTGTGAGTTGAATACACAGATCGTGAAGAAGTTCCTGACAATGCTTCAATCTAGTGTTTAGGTGAAGATATTTCACTTCCCAGCATAGGCCTCAAAGCGCTCCAAATATCCACTTCCAGATTCTACAGAAAAGTGTTTCAAAACTGCTCTTTGGAAAGGAAGCTTCAACTCTGTGAGTTAAAAGCACTCATTGCGAAGAGGTTTCTGGGAGTTCTTCCGTCTAGTTTTCATGTAAAGATGTTTCCATTTCAAGCATTGGTCTCTAATCGCTCCAAATATTCACCTGCAAATTCTACAAAAAGGGTGTTTCAAAACTTCTCTATCAATAGGAAGGTTCAACTCTGTGAGTTGAATGCACTCCTTACAGAGAAGTTTCTGAGAATGTTTCTATCTATGTTTTACGCGAAGATATTTCCTTTTCCAACACAGGCCTCAATGCGCTCCGAATCAACACTTCCAGATACTACAAAAACAGTGTTTCAAAACTGTTCTATCAAAAGGAACGTTCAACTCTGTGAGTTGAAGGCACTCATCACAAAGAAGTTTCTGAGAATGCTTCTGTCAATCTTGTATGCAATGAGATTTCCTTTTGCAGCATAGGACTTAAAGCTCTCCAAATATCCACTTGCAGATTCCACAAAAAGAGTGTTGCAAAACTTCTCTATCAAAAGGCAGGTTGAACTCTGTGTGTTGAATGCCCAAAACACAGGGAACTTTCTGAGAATGCTTTTGTCTAGTTTCCACGTGAAGATAGTTCCTTTTCCAACATAGGCCTCAAAGCGCTCTGAATATCCACTTGCCGATTGTACAAAAAGAGTGTTGCAAAACTTCTCTATCAAAAGGCAGGTTGAACTCTGTGTGTCGAATGCCCAAAACACAGGGAACTTGCTGAGAATGCTTTTGTCTAATTTCTACGTGAAGATATTTCCTTTTCCATCATAGGCCTCAAAGTGCTCCGAATAAACACTTGTAGATCCCACCAAAAGAGTGTTTCAAAGCTCTTCCATCTACAGGAACTTTCACGTCTGTGAGTTGAATGCACTCATCACAAAGAGGTTTCTGAGAATTCTTCTGTTTAGTTTTTATGTGATGATATTTCATTTTCCAGCATTGGCCTAAAGGTGCTCCAAATATCCACCTTCAGATGGGACTGAAAGAGTGTTTCAAAACTGAACTATCAAAAGGAAGGTTCAAGTCTGTGAGTTGAATGCACTCATCCACAGAAGCTTCTGAGAATGCTTCTGTCTCGTTTTTAGGCGAAGATATTTCCTTTTCCTTGCATAGGCCTCAAATCGCTCCAAATATCCCCTTGCAGATATTACAAAGAGAGTGTTTCCAAACTGCCCTATCGAAAGGCAGTTTCAACTCTGTGAGTTGAAGGCACGTATGGTGAAACAGTTTCTGAGAATGCTTGTGTGTACTTTTTAGGTGAAGGTATTTCCTTTTCCAGCACAGGCCTCAAATCGCTCCAAACATCCAGTAGCAAATTCTACAAAAGGAGTGTTTCAAACCTGTGCTATCCAAAGGAAGATTCCACTATATGAGTTGAACGCATAAAGCACACGGAAGTTTCTGAGAATCCTTCCGTCTAGTTCTCAGGTGAAGATATTTACTTTTCCAGTGTTGGCCCTTTAGCACTCCAAATATCCACTTTCAGATTCTACAAAAAGAGTGTTTCAAAACTGCTCTATCAAAACGCAGGTTCCACTCGGTGAGTTGAATGCACGCATCGGAAAAGATTTCTGAGAATTCTTCTGTCTAGTTTTTATGGGAAGATATTTTCTTTTCCAGCATAGGCCTCAAATCGCTCCAAACATCCACGAGCAAATTCTACGAAAGGAGTGTGTCAAAACGGTGCTATCAAAAGGAAGATTCCACTATGTGAGTTGAATGCATGAAGCACACGGAAGTTTCTGACAATGCTTCCGTCTAGTTCTCATGTGAAGATATTTCCTTTTCCAGTGTTGACCTCTTAGCACTCCAAATATCCACTTGCAGATCCTAGAAAAAGAGTGTTTCAAAACTGCTCTACCAAAAGCCAGGTTTCACTCGGTGAGTTGAATGCGCACATCGCAAAATGTTTCTGAGAACGCTACTGTCTAGTTCTTATGTGAAGATATTTCGTTTTCCCGCCTGGGCTTCAAAGCGCTCCAAATAGCCACTTGTAGAGTCTATAAAAAGAGTGTTTCAAAACTCTTCTATCAAAAGGAACTTTCAACTCTGTGAGTACAATGCACTCATCACAAGGAAGTTTCCGAGAATGCTTCTGTCTACTGTTTATGTGAAGATATTTCCTTTTCCAACCTAGGCCTCAATGCGCTCCAAATAAACACCTGCAGATCCTACAAGAGGGGTGTTTCCAAACTGTTCTATCAAAACCAGCGTTCAAGTCTGTGAGCTGAATGCACTCATCACACAGAAGTTTCTTAGAAGGCTTGTGTCTAGTGTTTATGTGAAAATATTTTCTTTTACAGCATAGGCCTCAAATAGCTCCAAATATCAACTTGCAGATTTTACAAAAAGGGAGTTTCCAAACTCCTCTATCAAAAGACAGGTTCAACTCTGTGAGTCGAATGCACACATCAGAAAGAAGTTTCTGAGAATGCTTCTGTCTAGCGTTTATGTGAAAATATTTCCTTTTCAAGCACACGCCTCAAAGCGCTCCAAATATGCCGTTGCAGATTCTACAAAAAGTGGGTTTCAAAACTGCTCTACGAAAAGAAAGGTTCAAAGCTGTGAGTTGAATACACAGATCATGAAGAAGTTTCTGAGAATGCTTCAGTCTAGTGTTTAGGTGAAGATATTTCACTTCCCAGCATAGGCCTCAAAGCGCTCCAAATATCCACTTCCAGATTCTACAGAAAAGTGTTTCAAAACTGCTCTTTGGAAAGGAAGCTTCAACTCTGTGAGTTGAAAGCACTCATTACGAAGAGGTTTCTGAGAATTCTTCTGTCCAGTTTTCATGTGAAGATGTTTCCATTTCAAGCATAGGTCTCCAATCGCTCCAAATATTCACCTGCAAATTCTACAAAAAGGGTGTTTCCAAACTTCTCTATCAATAGGAAGGTTCAACTCTGTGAGTTGAATGCCCTCCTCACAAAGAAGTTTCTGAGAATGCTTCTGTCTACTTTTTACGTGAAGATATTTCCTTTTCCTACACAGGCCTCAAAGCGCTCCGAATCAACACTTCCAGATACTACCAAAACAGTGTTTCAAAACTGTTCTATCAAAAGGAACGTTCAACTCTGTGAGTGGAAGGCACTCATCGCAAAGAGGTTTCTGAGAATGCTTCTGTCTAGTTTTTATGTGATGATATTTCGTATTGCAGCATTGGCCAAAAAGCGCTCCAAACATCCATCTTCAGATGGCAATGAAAGTGGGTCTCAAAAGTGCTCTATCAGAAGGAAGGTTCAAGTCTGTGAATCGAATGCTCTCATCACACAGAAGGTTCTGAGAATGATTCAGTCTAGTTTTTATCAGAAGATATTTCCTTTTCCTTGCATAGGCCTCAAATCGCTCCAAATATCGAATTGCAGTTTACACCAATAGAGTGTTTCCAAACTGCTCTGTGAAACGGCAGGTTCAACTCTGTGAGTTGAATGCGCACATGAGGAAGAAGTCTCTGAGAATGCTTCTGTCTAGTTTTTAGGTGAAGATATTTCATTTCCCAGCCTCGCCTCAAAGCGCTCCAAATATCCACTTTCAGATTCTACAAAAACTGTGTTTCTAAACTGCTCTTTGTAAAGGAAGGTTCAAGTCTGTGAGTTGAATGCACTCATCACCAAGAAGTTTCTGAGAATGCTTCTGTCTAGTTTTCATGTGAAGATATTTCCTTTTCCAACATTGACCCGAAGCCCTCGTAATATCCACTTGCAGATTTTACAAAAAGAGTGTTTCCAAACTGCTCTATCAAAATGAGATTCAACTCTGTGAGTTGAATGCACGCATCGTGAAGAAGCTTCAGAGAATGCTACGGTCTACGTTTTAGGTGAAGATATTTCATTTCCCAGCATAGGCTTCAAAGCGCTCTAAATATCCACTTGCAGATTCTACAAAAAGAGTGTTTCAAAACTGCTCTTCCAAAAGGAAGGTTCAAGGCTGTGAGTTCAATGCACTCATCATAAAGAAGTTTCTGAGAACGCTTCTCTCTAGTTTTTATGTGAAGATATTTCCTTTTCCAGCATAGGCCTCAAATCGCTCCAAACATCCACTAGCAAATTCTACAAAAGGAGTGTTTCAAAACTGTGCTATCAAAAGGAAGATTCCACTATTTGAGTTGAAGGCATAAAGCACACGGAAGTTTCTGACAATGCTTCCGTCTAGTTCTCATGTGAAGTTATTTCCTTTTCCAGTGCTGGCCTCTTAGCACTCCAAATATCCACTTGCAGATCCTAGAAAAAGAGTTTTTCAAAACTGCTCTACCAAAAGGAAGCTTCAACTCGGTGAGTTGAATGCGCACCTCGCAAAATGTTTCTGAGAGTGCTTCGCTGTTGTTTTTATGTGAAGATATTTCGTTTTCCAGCATAGGACTCAAAGCGCTCCAAGTAGCCACTTACAGAGTCTCTAAAAAGAGTGTTTCAAAACTGTTCTATCAAAAGGAACGTTCAACTCTGTGAGTAGAATGCTCTCATCACAAGGAAGTTTCTGAGAATGCTTCTGTCTAGTTTTTATGTGAAGAAATTTCCTTTTCCAACATAGGCCTCAAAGCCCTCCAAATAAACATCTGCAGATTCTACAAAAGGGGTCTTTCCAAAATGTTCTATCAAAACCAACGTTCAAACCTATGAGCTGAATGCACTCACCACACAGAAGTTTCTTAGACGTCTTCTGTCTAGTGTTTATGTGAAAACATTTTCTTTTACAGCATAGGCCTCAAATAGCTCCAAATATCAACTTGCAGATTTTACAAAAAGGGTGTTTCCAAACTCCTCTATCAAAAGGCAGGTTCAACTCTGTGTGTTGAATGCACACATCAGAAAGAAGTTTCTGAGAATGCTTCTGTCTAGCGTTTATGTGAAAATATTTCCTTTTCAAGCATACGCCTCAAAGCGCTCCAAATATGCCGTTGCAGATTCTACAAAAAGTGTGTTTCTAAACTGCTCTATGAAAAGAAAGGTTCAAAGCTGTGAGGTGAATACACATATCGTGAAGAAGTTTCTGAGAAAGCTTCAGTCTAGTGTTTAGGTGAAGATATTTCACTTCCCAGAATAGGCCTCAAAGCGCTCCAAATATCCACTTCCAGATTCTAAAGAAAAGTGTTTCAAAACTGCTTTTTGGAAAAGAAGCTTCAACTCTGTGAGTTGAAAGCACTCATTACGAAGAGGTTTCTGAGAGTTCTTCCGTCTAGTTTTCATGTGAAGATGTTTCCATTTCAAGCATATTTCTCAAATCGCTCCAAATATTCACCTGCAAATTCTACAAAAAGGGTGTTTCCAAACTTCTCTATCAATAGGAAGGTTCGACTCTGTGAGTTGAATGCCCTCCTCACAAAGAAGTTTCTGAGAATGCTTCTCTCCAGTTTTTAGGTGAAGATATATCATTTCCCAGCATAGGCCTCAAAGCGCTCCAAATATCCACTTGCAGATTCTACAAAAAGAGTGTTTCAAAACTCCTCTTTCAAAAGGAAGTTTCAAGTCTGTGAGTTGAATGAAGTCATGACAAAGAAGTTTCTGAGAATGCTTCTGTCTACTTTTTATGTGAAGATATTTCCTTTTGCAGCACACGCCTCAAATAGCCCCAAACATCCACTAGCAAATTCTACAAAAAGAGGGTTTCAAAAAAGCGCTATCTAAAGGAAGATTGCACTATGTGAGTTAAACGCATAAAGCACACGGAAGTTTCTGAGAATGCTTCCGTCTAGTTCTCATGGGAAGATATTTCCTTTCCCATTGTTGGCCTCTTAGCACTCCAATATACACTTGCAGATTCTAGAAAAAGAGTGTTTCAAAACTGCTCTATCAAAAGGCAGGTTCAACACGGTGAGTTGAATATGCACATGAGAAAAAGTTTCTGAGAATGCTTCTGTCTGGTTTTTATGTGAAGATATTTCGTTTTCCAGCACAGGCCTCAAAGCGCTCCAATTATCCACTTGCAGACTATACAAAAACAGTGTTTCAAAACTGTTCTATCCAAAGGAATGTTCAGCTCTGTGAGTAGAATTCACTCATCACGAGGAAGTTTCTGAGAATGCTGCTGTCTAGTTTCTATAAGAAGACATTTCCTTTTCTAACATAGGTCTCAAAGCGCTCACAATAAGCCCTGGCACACTCTACAAAAGGAGTGTTTCCAAAATGTTCTATCAAAATGAACGTTGAAGACTGTGAGTTAAATGCACACATCAAACTGAAGTTTCTGAGAATGGTTCTGTCTAGGGTTTATGTGAAGATATTTTCTTTTCCAGCATAGGCCTCCAAAAGCTCGAAATATCCACTTGCAGATTTTCTAAAAAGGGTGTTTCCAAACTGTTCTATCAAAAGGAAGGTTCAACTCTGTGAGTTGAATGCTCACATCACAAAGAAGTTTCTGAGAATGCTTCTGTCTAGTGTTCATGTGAAGATATTTCCTTTTCAAGCATAGGCCTCAAAGCGCTCCAGATATGCAGTTGCAGACTCTACAAAAAGTGTGTTTCAAAAGTGTTCTATGAAAAGAAAGTTTCAACTCTGTGAGTTGAATGCACATATCGTGAAGAAATTTCTGAGAATGCTTCTGTCTAGTTTTTAGGTGAAGATATTTCATTTCCCAGCATAGGCCTCAAAGCGCTCCAAATATGCACTTGCAGATTCTACAAAAAGAGTGTTTCAAAACTGCTCTTTCAAAAGGAAGGTTCAAGTCTGTGAGTTGAATGCACTCATCAGAAAGAAGTTTCTGATAATGGTTCTGTCTAGTTTTCATCTGCAAGTATTTCCTTTTCCACTAGATGCCGCAATCGCACCAAATTTCCACCTGCAGTTTCCACAAAAAGAGTGTTGCAGGACTGCTCCAGGAAAAGGAATCTTCAACTCTCTCAGTTCAATCCCCTCAAGACATAGAAGTTTCTGATAATGTTTCTGTCTAGCTTCTATATGAAGATATTTCCTTTTCCAGCATAAGCCTCAAAGAGCTCCAAATATCCACTTGCGAATTCTACAAAAACAGTGTTGCAATACTTTTCTACCAAAAGGAAGGTACAACTCTGTGAGTTCAATGCACTCATCACACAGAAGGTTCACAGAATGCTTCCATCTAGCTTTTACGCAATGATACTTCCTTTTGCAGCAAAGGCTTCAAAGCGCTCTTAATGTCCACTGGCAGATTCTACGAAGAGTGTCTCAAAACTGCTCTATCAAAAGGTAGGTTGAACTCTGTGAGTTCAATGCCCAAAGCACAGGGAACCTTCTGAGAATGCTTTTATGTAGTTTCTACGTGAACATATTTTCTTTTCCAGCATTGGCCTCCAAGCACTCCATCCATCCACTTGAAAATTCTACTAAAAGAGTGTTTCAAAACTTCTCTACCAAAAGAAAGGTTGAACTTTGTGAGTTCAAGGCACACATCACAAAGAAGTTTCTGAGAATGCTTCTTTCCAGCTTTTACGTGAAGAGATATCCTTTTCCAGCATAGGCCTCAAAGCGCTCCATATATCCACTTGCACATTCTAGCAAAGCGTGTATCAACACTGCTCTTTCAAAAGGAAGCTTCAAGTCTGTGAGTTGAATGCACTCATCACAAAGACGTTTCTGAGAATTCTCCTGTCTAGTTTTCATGTGAAGATGCTTCCATTTAAAATCTAGGCCTCAAATACCTCCAAATATTCACTTGCACATTCTACAAAAAGGCTGTTTCAAATCTTCTCTATCAATTGGAAGGTTCAACTCTGTAAATTGAATGCACTCACCACAAAGAAGATTCCGAGATTGCTTCTGTCTACTTTGTATGTGAAGACATTTCCTTTTCCAACATAGGCCTCAAAGCGCTCCAAAAAACACTTGCAGATTCTAAAAAAACAGTTTTTCAAAACTGTTCTATCAAAAGGAACGTTCAACTCTGTGAGTTGAAGGCACTCATCACAAAGAGGTTTCTGAGAATGCTTCTGTCTAGTTTTTATGGGATGATATTTCTTATTCCAACATTGGCCAAAAAGCGCTCCAAATATCCGCCTTCAGATGGCACTGAAAGAGGGTCTCAAAAATGCTCTATCAGAAGGAAGGTTCAAGTCTGTGAGTTGAATGCTCTCATCACACAGAAGGTTCTGAGAATACTTCAGTCTAGTTTTTATCAGAAGATATTTCCATTTCCTTGCATAGGCCTGAAATCGCTCCAAATATCGACTTGCAGATTATACGAATAGAGTATTTCCAAACTGCTCTGTCAAACGGCAGGATCAACTCTGTGAGTTGAATGAACACATCATGAAGAAGTCTCTGAGAATGCTTCTGTCTAGTTTTTAGTTGAAGATATTTCATTTCCCAGCATCGTCTCAAAGCGCTCCAAATATCCACTTGCAGATTCTACAAAAACTTTGTTTCTAAACTGCTCTTTGAAAAGGAAGGTCCAAGTCTGTGAGTTGAATGCACTCATCGCAAAGAATTTTCTGAGAATGCTTCTGTCTAGTTTTCATGTGAAGATATTTCCTTTTCCAACATTGGCCCCGAAGCCCTCCTAACATCCACTTGCAGATTTTACAAAAAGAGTGTTTCCAAACGGCTCTATCAAAAGGCAGGTTCAACTCTGTGAGTCAAATGCACGCATCGTGAAGAAGCTTCTGAGAATGCTACTGTCTAAGTTTTAGGTGAAGATATTTCATTTCCCAGCAAAGGCTTCAAAGCGCTCTAAATATCCACTTGCAGATTCTACAAGAAGAGTGTTTCAAAACTGCTCTTCCAAAAGGAAGGTTCAAGTCTGTGAGTTGAATGCACTCATCAAAAAGAAGTTTCTGAGAATGCTTCTCTCTAGTTTTTATGAGAAGATATTTCCTTTTCCAGCATAGGCCTCAAATCGCTCCAAACATCCACTAGCAAATTCTACAAAAGGAGTGTTTCAAAACTGTGCTATCAAAAGGAAGATTCCACTATTTGAGTTGAAGGCATAAAGCACACGGAAGTTTCTGACAGTGCTTCCGTCTAGTTCTCATGTGAAGTTATTTCCTTTTCCAGTGTTGGCCTCTTAGCACTCCAAATAACCACTTGCAGATCCTAGAAAGAGTGTTTCAAAACTGCTCTACCAAAAGGAAGGTTCAACTCGGTGAGTTGAATGCGCACCTCGCAAAAAGTTTCTGAGAGTGCTTCGGTTTAGTTTTTATGTGAAGATATTTCGTTTTCCAGCACAGTACTCAAAGCGCTCTAAATAGCCACTTGCAGAGTCTATAAAAAGAGTGTTTCAAAACTGTTCTATCGAAAGGAACGTTCAACTCTGTGAGTAGAATGCACTCATCACAAGGAAGTTTCTGAGAATGCTTCTGTCTAGTTTTTATGTGAAGAAATTTCCTTTTCCAACATAGGCCTCAAAGCGCTCCAAATAAACACCTGCAGATTCTACAAAAGGGGTCTTTCCAAAATGTTCTATCAAAACCAACGTTCAAGCCTGTGAGCTGAATGCACTCACCACACAGAAGTTTCTTAGACGTCTTCTGTCTAGTGTTTATGTGGAAATATTCTCTTTTACAGCATAGGCCTCAAATACCTCCAAATATCAACGTGCAGATTTTACAAAAAGGGTGTTTCCAAACTCCTCCATCAAAAGGCAGGTTCAACTCTGTGTGTTTAATGCACACATCAGAAAGAAGTTTCTGAGAATGCTTCTGTCTAGCCTTTATGTGAAAATATTTCCTTTTCAAGCATACGCCTCAAAGCGCTCCAAATATGCCGTTGTAGACTCTACAAAAAGTGTGTTTCAAAACTGCTCTACGAAAAGAAAGGTTCAAAGCTGTGAGTTGAATACACAGATCGTGAAGAAGTTCCTGAGAATGCTTCAATCTAGTGTTTAGGTGAAGATATTTCACTTCCCAGCATAGGCCTCAAAGCGCTCCAAATATCCACTTCCAGATTCTACAGAAAAGTGTTTCAAAACTGCTCTTTGGAAAGGAAGCTTCAACTCTGTGAGTTGAAAGCACTCATTGCGAAGAGGTTTCTGGGAGTTCTTCCGTCTAGTTTTCATGTAAAGATGTTTCCATTTCAAGCATAGGTCTCTAATCGCTCCAAATATTCACCTGCAAATTCTACAAAAAGGGTGTTTCAAAACTTCTCTATCAATAGGAAGGTTCAACTCTGTGAGTTGAATGCACTCCTTACAGAGAAGTTTCTGAGAATGTTTCTATCTATGTTTTACGCGAAGATATTTCCTTTTCCAACACAGGCCTCAATGCGCTCCGAATCAACACTTCCAGATACTACAAAAACAGTGTTTCAAAACTGTTCTATCAAAAGGAACGTTCAACTCTGTGAGTTGAAGGCACTCATCACAAAGAAGTTTCTGAGAATGCTTCTGTCAATCTTGTATGCAATGAGATTTCCTTTTGCAGCATAGGACTTAAAGCTCTCCAAATATCCACTTGCAGATTCCACAAAAAGAGTGTTGCAAAACTTCTCTATCAAAAGGCAGGTTGAACTCTGTGTGTTGAATGCCCAAAACACAGGGAACTTTCTGAGAATGCTTTTGTCTAGTTTCCACGTGAAGATAGTTCCTTTTCCAACATAGGCCTCAAAGCGCTCTGAATATCCACTTGCCGATTGTACAAAAAGAGTGTTGCAAAACTTCTCTATCAAAAGGCAGGTTGAACTCTGTGTGTCGAATGCCCAAAACACAGGGAACTTGCTGAGAATGCTTTTGTCTAATTTCTACGTGAAGATATTTCCTTTTCCATCATAGGCCTCAAAGTGCTCCGAATAAACACTTGTAGATCCCACCAAAAGAGTGTTTCAAAGCTCTTCCATCTACAGGAACTTTCACGTCTGTGAGTTGAATGCACTCATCACAAAGAGGTTTCTGAGAATTCTTCTGTTTAGTTTTTATGTGATGATATTTCATTTTCCAGCATTGGCCTAAAGGTGCTCCAAATATCCACCTTCAGATGGGACTGAAAGAGTGTTTCAAAACTGAACTATCAAAAGGAAGGTTCAAGTCTGTGAGTTGAATGCACTCATCCACAGAAGCTTCTGAGAATGCTTCTGTCTCGTTTTTAGGCGAAGATATTTCCTTTTCCTTGCATAGGCCTCAAATCGCTCCAAATATCCCCTTGCAGATATTACAAAGAGAGTGTTTCCAAACTGCCCTATCGAAAGGCAGTTTCAACTCTGTGAGTTGAAGGCACGTATGGTGAAACAGTTTCTGAGAATGCTTGTGTGTACTTTTTAGGTGAAGGTATTTCCTTTTCCAGCACAGGCCTCAAATCGCTCCAAACATCCAGTAGCAAATTCTACAAAAGGAGTGTTTCAAACCTGTGCTATCCAAAGGAAGATTCCACTATATGAGTTGAACGCATAAAGCACACGGAAGTTTCTGAGAATCCTTCCGTCTAGTTCTCAGGTGAAGATATTTACTTTTCCAGTGTTGGCCCTTTAGCACTCCAAATATCCACTTTCAGATTCTACAAAAAGAGTGTTTCAAAACTGCTCTATCAAAACGCAGGTTCCACTCGGTGAGTTGAATGCACGCATCGGAAAAGATTTCTGAGAATTCTTCTGTCTAGTTTTTATGGGAAGATATTTTCTTTTCCAGCATAGGCCTCAAATCGCTCCAAACATCCACGAGCAAATTCTACGAAAGGAGTGTGTCAAAACGGTGCTATCAAAAGGAAGATTCCACTATGTGAGTTGAATGCATGAAGCACACGGAAGTTTCTGACAATGCTTCCGTCTAGTTCTCATGTGAAGATATTTCCTTTTCCAGTGTTGACCTCTTAGCACTCCAAATATCCACTTGCAGATCCTAGAAAAAGAGTGTTTCAAAACTGCTCTACCAAAAGCCAGGTTTCACTCGGTGAGTTGAATGCGCACATCGCAAAATGTTTCTGAGAACGCTACTGTCTAGTTCTTATGTGAAGATATTTCGTTTTCCCGCCTGGGCTTCAAAGCGCTCCAAATAGCCACTTGTAGAGTCTATAAAAAGAGTGTTTCAAAACTCTTCTATCAAAAGGAACTTTCAACTCTGTGAGTACAATGCACTCATCACAAGGAAGTTTCCGAGAATGCTTCTGTCTACTGTTTATGTGAAGATATTTCCTTTTCCAACCTAGGCCTCAATGCGCTCCAAATAAACACCTGCAGATCCTACAAGAGGGGTGTTTCCAAACTGTTCTATCAAAACCAGCGTTCAAGTCTGTGAGCTGAATGCACTCATCACACAGAAGTTTCTTAGAAGGCTTGTGTCTAGTGTTTATGTGAAAATATTTTCTTTTACAGCATAGGCCTCAAATAGCTCCAAATATCAACTTGCAGATTTTACAAAAAGGGAGTTTCCAAACTCCTCTATCAAAAGACAGGTTCAACTCTGTGAGTCGAATGCACACATCAGAAAGAAGTTTCTGAGAATGCTTCTGTCTAGCGTTTATGTGAAAATATTTCCTTTTCAAGCACACGCCTCAAAGCGCTCCAAATATGCCGTTGCAGATTCTACAAAAAGTGGGTTTCAAAACTGCTCTACGAAAAGAAAGGTTCAAAGCTGTGAGTTGAATACACAGATCGTGAAGAAGTTTCTGAGAATGCTTCAGTCTAGTGTTTAGGTGAAGATATTTCACTTCCCAGCATAGGCCTCAAAGCGCTCCAAATATCCACTTCCAGATTCTACAGAAAAGTGTTTCAAAACTGCTCTTTGGAAAGGAAGCTTCAACTCTGTGAGTTGAAAGCACTCATTACGAAGAGGTTTCTGAGAATTCTTCTGTCCAGTTTTCATGTGAAGATGTTTCCATTTCAAGCATAGGTCTCCAATCGCTCCAAATATTCACCTGCAAATTCTACAAAAAGGGTGTTTCAAAACTTCTCTATCAATAGGAAGGTTCAACTCTGTGAGTTGAATGCCCTCCTCACAAAGAAGTTTCTGAGAATGCTTCTGTCTACTTTTTACGTGAAGATATTTCCTTTTCCTACACAGGCCTCAAAGCGCTCCGAATCAACACTTCCAGATACTACCAAAACAGTGTTTCAAAACTGTTCTATCAAAAGGAACGTTCAACTCTGTGAGTGGAAGGCACTCATCGCAAAGAGGTTTCTGAGAATGCTTCTGTCTAGTTTTTATGTGATGATATTTCGTATTGCAGCATTGGCCAAAAAGCGCTCCAAACATCCATCTTCAGATGGCAATGAAAGTGGGTCTCAAAAGTGCTCTATCAGAAGGAAGGTTCAAGTCTGTGAATCGAATGCTCTCATCACACAGAAGGTTCTGAGAATGATTCAGTCTAGTTTTTATCAGAAGATATTTCCTTTTCCTTGCATAGGCCTCAAATCGCTCCAAATATCGAATTGCAGTTTACACCAATAGAGTGTTTCCAAACTGCTCTGTGAAACGGCAGGTTCAACTCTGTGAGTTGAATGCGCACATGAGGAAGAAGTCTCTGAGAATGCTTCTGTCTAGTTTTTAGGTGAAGATATTTCATTTCCCAGCCTCGCCTCAAAGCGCTCCAAATATCCACTTTCAGATTCTACAAAAACTGTGTTTCTAAACTGCTCTTTGTAAAGGAAGGTTCAAGTCTGTGAGTTGAATGCACTCATCACCAAGAAGTTTCTGAGAATGCTTCTGTCTAGTTTTCATGTGAAGATATTTCCTTTTCCAACATTGACCCGAAGCCCTCGTAATATCCACTTGCAGATTTTACAAAAAGAGTGTTTCCAAACTGCTCTATCAAAATGAGATTCAACTCTGTGAGTTGAATGCACGCATCGTGAAGAAGCTTCAGAGAATGCTACGGTCTACGTTTTAGGTGAAGATATTTCATTTCCCAGCATAGGCTTCAAAGCGCTCTAAATATCCACTTGCAGATTCTACAAAAAGAGTGTTTCAAAACTGCTCTTCCAAAAGGAAGGTTCAAGGCTGTGAGTTCAATGCACTCATCATAAAGAAGTTTCTGAGAACGCTTCTCTCTAGTTTTTATGTGAAGATATTTCCTTTTCCAGCATAGGCCTCAAATCGCTCCAAACATCCACTAGCAAATTCTACAAAAGGAGTGTTTCAAAACTGTGCTATCAAAAGGAAGATTCCACTATTTGAGTTGAAGGCATAAAGCACACGGAAGTTTCTGACAATGCTTCCGTCTAGTTCTCATGTGAAGTTATTTCCTTTTCCAGTGCTGGCCTCTTAGCACTCCAAATATCCACTTGCAGATCCTAGAAAAAGAGTTTTTCAAAACTGCTCTACCAAAAGGAAGCTTCAACTCGGTGAGTTGAATGCGCACCTCGCAAAATGTTTCTGAGAGTGCTTCGCTGTTGTTTTTATGTGAAGATATTTCGTTTTCCAGCATAGGACTCAAAGCGCTCCAAGTAGCCACTTACAGAGTCTCTAAAAAGAGTGTTTCAAAACTGTTCTATCAAAAGGAACGTTCAACTCTGTGAGTAGAATGCTCTCATCACAAGGAAGTTTCTGAGAATGCTTCTGTCTAGTTTTTATGTGAAGAAATTTCCTTTTCCAACATAGGCCTCAAAGCCCTCCAAATAAACATCTGCAGATTCTACAAAAGGGGTCTTTCCAAAATGTTCTATCAAAACCAACGTTCAAACCTATGAGCTGAATGCACTCACCACACAGAAGTTTCTTAGACGTCTTCTGTCTAGTGTTTATGTGAAAACATTTTCTTTTACAGCATAGGCCTCAAATAGCTCCAAATATCAACTTGCAGATTTTACAAAAAGGGTGTTTCCAAACTCCTCTATCAAAAGGCAGGTTCAACTCTGTGTGTTGAATGCACACATCAGAAAGAAGTTTCTGAGAATGCTTCTGTCTAGCGTTTATGTGAAAATATTTCCTTTTCAAGCATACGCCTCAAAGCGCTCCAAATATGCCGTTGCAGATTCTACAAAAAGTGTGTTTCTAAACTGCTCTATGAAAAGAAAGGTTCAAAGCTGTGAGGTGAATACACATATCGTGAAGAAGTTTCTGAGAAAGCTTCAGTCTAGTGTTTAGGTGAAGATATTTCACTTCCCAGAATAGGCCTCAAAGCGCTCCAAATATCCACTTCCAGATTCTAAAGAAAAGTGTTTCAAAACTGCTTTTTGGAAAAGAAGCTTCAACTCTGTGAGTTGAAAGCACTCATTACGAAGAGGTTTCTGAGAGTTCTTCCGTCTAGTTTTCATGTGAAGATGTTTCCATTTCAAGCATATTTCTCAAATCGCTCCAAATATTCACCTGCAAATTCTACAAAAAGGGTGTTTCCAAACTTCTCTATCAATAGGAAGGTTCGACTCTGTGAGTTGAATGCCCTCCTCACAAAGAAGTTTCTGAGAATGCTTCTCTCCAGTTTTTAGGTGAAGATATATCATTTCCCAGCATAGGCCTCAAAGCGCTCCAAATATCCACTTGCAGATTCTACAAAAAGAGTGTTTCAAAACTCCTCTTTCAAAAGGAAGTTTCAAGTCTGTGAGTTGAATGAAGTCATGACAAAGAAGTTTCTGAGAATGCTTCTGTCTACTTTTTATGTGAAGATATTTCCTTTTGCAGCACACGCCTCAAATAGCCCCAAACATCCACTAGCAAATTCTACAAAAAGAGGGTTTCAAAAAAGCGCTATCTAAAGGAAGATTGCACTATGTGAGTTAAACGCATAAAGCACACGGAAGTTTCTGAGAATGCTTCCGTCTAGTTCTCATGGGAAGATATTTCCTTTCCCATTGTTGGCCTCTTAGCACTCCAATATACACTTGCAGATTCTAGAAAAAGAGTGTTTCAAAACTGCTCTATCAAAAGGCAGGTTCAACACGGTGAGTTGAATATGCACATGAGAAAAAGTTTCTGAGAATGCTTCTGTCTGGTTTTTATGTGAAGATATTTCGTTTTCCAGCACAGGCCTCAAAGCGCTCCAATTATCCACTTGCAGACTATACAAAAACAGTGTTTCAAAACTGTTCTATCCAAAGGAATGTTCAGCTCTGTGAGTAGAATTCACTCATCACGAGGAAGTTTCTGAGAATGCTGCTGTCTAGTTTCTATAAGAAGACATTTCCTTTTCTAACATAGGTCTCAAAGCGCTCACAATAAGCCCTGGCACACTCTACAAAAGGAGTGTTTCCAAAATGTTCTATCAAAATGAACGTTGAAGACTGTGAGTTAAATGCACACATCAAACTGAAGTTTCTGAGAATGGTTCTGTCTAGGGTTTATGTGAAGATATTTTCTTTTCCAGCATAGGCCTCCAAAAGCTCGAAATATCCACTTGCAGATTTTCTAAAAAGGGTGTTTCCAAACTGTTCTATCAAAAGGAAGGTTCAACTCTGTGAGTTGAATGCTCACATCACAAAGAAGTTTCTGAGAATGCTTCTGTCTAGTGTTCATGTGAAGATATTTCCTTTTCAAGCATAGGCCTCAAAGCGCTCCAGATATGCAGTTGCAGACTCTACAAAAAGTGTGTTTCAAAAGTGTTCTATGAAAAGAAAGTTTCAACTCTGTGAGTTGAATGCACATATCGTGAAGAAATTTCTGAGAATGCTTCTGTCTAGTTTTTAGGTGAAGATATTTCATTTCCCAGCATAGGCCTCAAAGCGCTCCAAATATGCACTTGCAGATTCTACAAAAAGAGTGTTTCAAAACTGCTCTTTCAAAAGGAAGGTTCAAGTCTGTGAGTTGAATGCACTCATCAGAAAGAAGTTTCTGATAATGGTTCTGTCTAGTTTTCATCTGCAAGTATTTCCTTTTCCACTAGATGCCGCAATCGCACCAAATTTCCACCTGCAGTTTCCACAAAAAGAGTGTTGCAGGACTGCTCCAGGAAAAGGAATCTTCAACTCTCTCAGTTCAATCCCCTCAAGACATAGAAGTTTCTGATAATGTTTCTGTCTAGCTTCTATATGAAGATATTTCCTTTTCCAGCATAAGCCTCAAAGAGCTCCAAATATCCACTTGCGAATTCTACAAAAACAGTGTTGCAATACTTTTCTACCAAAAGGAAGGTACAACTCTGTGAGTTCAATGCACTCATCACACAGAAGGTTCACAGAATGCTTCCATCTAGCTTTTACGCAATGATATTTCCTTTTGCAGCAAAGGCTTCAAAGCGCTCTTAATGTCCACTGGCAGATTCTACGAAGAGTGTCTCAAAACTGCTCTATCAAAAGGTAGGTTGAACTCTGTGAGTTCAATGCCCAAAGCACAGGGAACCTTCTGAGAATGCTTTTATGTAGTTTCTACGTGAACATATTTTCTTTTCCAGCATTGGCCTCCAAGCACTCCATCCATCCACTTGAAAATTCTACTAAAAGAGTGTTTCAAAACTTCTCTACCAAAAGAAAGGTTGAACTTTGTGAGTTCAAGGCACACATCACAAAGAAGTTTCTGAGAATGCTTCTTTCCAGCTTTTACGTGAAGAGATATCCTTTTCCAGCATAGGCCTCAAAGCGCTCCATATATCCACTTGCACATTCTAGCAAAGCGTGTATCAACACTGCTCTTTCAAAAGGAAGCTTCAAGTCTGTGAGTTGAATGCACTCATCACAAAGACGTTTCTGAGAATTCTCCTGTCTAGTTTTCATGTGAAGATGCTTCCATTTAAAATCTAGGCCTCAAATACCTCCAAATATTCACTTGCACATTCTACAAAAAGGCTGTTTCAAATCTTCTCTATCAATTGGAAGGTTCAACTCTGTAAATTGAATGCACTCACCACAAAGAAGATTCCGAGATTGCTTCTGTCTACTTTGTATGTGAAGACATTTCCTTTTCCAACATAGGCCTCAAAGCGCTCCAAAAAACACTTGCAGATTCTAAAAAAACAGTTTTTCAAAACTGTTCTATCAAAAGGAACGTTCAACTCTGTGAGTTGAAGGCACTCATCACAAAGAGGTTTCTGAGAATGCTTCTGTCTAGTTTTTATGGGATGATATTTCTTATTCCAACATTGGCCAAAAAGCGCTCCAAATATCCGCCTTCAGATGGCACTGAAAGAGGGTCTCAAAAATGCTCTATCAGAAGGAAGGTTCAAGTCTGTGAGTTGAATGCTCTCATCACACAGAAGGTTCTGAGAATACTTCAGTCTAGTTTTTATCAGAAGATATTTCCATTTCCTTGCATAGGCCTGAAATCGCTCCAAATATCGACTTGCAGATTATACGAATAGAGTATTTCCAAACTGCTCTGTCAAACGGCAGGATCAACTCTGTGAGTTGAATGAACACATCATGAAGAAGTCTCTGAGAATGCTTCTGTCTAGTTTTTAGTTGAAGATATTTCATTTCCCAGCATCGTCTCAAAGCGCTCCAAATATCCACTTGCAGATTCTACAAAAACTTTGTTTCTAAACTGCTCTTTGAAAAGGAAGGTCCAAGTCTGTGAGTTGAATGCACTCATCGCAAAGAATTTTCTGAGAATGCTTCTGTCTAGTTTTCATGTGAAGATATTTCCTTTTCCAACATTGGCCCCGAAGCCCTCCTAACATCCACTTGCAGATTTTACAAAAAGAGTGTTTCCAAACTGCTCTATCAAAAGGCAGGTTCAACTCTGTGAGTCAAATGCACGCATCGTGAAGAAGCTTCTGAGAATGCTACTGTCTAAGTTTTAGGTGAAGATATTTCATTTCCCAGCAAAGGCTTCAAAGCGCTCTAAATATCCACTTGCAGATTCTACAAGAAGAGTGTTTCAAAACTGCTCTTCCAAAAGGAAGGTTCAAGTCTGTGAGTTGAATGCACTCATCAAAAAGAAGTTTCTGAGAATGCTTCTCTCTAGTTTTTATGAGAAGATATTTCCTTTTCCAGCATAGGCCTCAAATCGCTCCAAACATCCACTAGCAAATTCTACAAAAGGAGTGTTTCAAAACTGTGCTATCAAAAGGAAGATTCCACTATTTGAGTTGAAGGCATAAAGCACACGGAAGTTTCTGACAGTGCTTCCGTCTAGTTCTCATGTGAAGTTATTTCCTTTTCCAGTGTTGGCCTCTTAGCACTCCAAATAACCACTTGCAGATCCTAGAAAGAGTGTTTCAAAACTGCTCTACCAAAAGGAAGGTTCAACTCGGTGAGTTGAATGCGCACCTCGCAAAAAGTTTCTGAGAGTGCTTCGGTTTAGTTTTTATGTGAAGATATTTCGTTTTCCAGCACAGTACTCAAAGCGCTCTAAATAGCCACTTGCAGAGTCTATAAAAAGAGTGTTTCAAAACTGTTCTATCGAAAGGAACGTTCAACTCTGTGAGTAGAATGCACTCATCACAAGGAAGTTTCTGAGAATGCTTCTGTCTAGTTTTTATGTGAAGAAATTTCCTTTTCCAACATAGGCCTCAAAGCGCTCCAAATAAACACCTGCAGATTCTACAAAAGGGGTCTTTCCAAAATGTTCTATCAAAACCAACGTTCAAGCCTGTGAGCTGAATGCACTCACCACACAGAAGTTTCTTAGACGTCTTCTGTCTAGTGTTTATGTGGAAATATTCTCTTTTACAGCATAGGCCTCAAATACCTCCAAATATCAACGTGCAGATTTTACAAAAAGGGTGTTTCCAAACTCCTCCATCAAAAGGCAGGTTCAACTCTGTGTGTTTAATGCACACATCAGAAAGAAGTTTCTGAGAATGCTTCTGTCTAGCCTTTATGTGAAAATATTTCCTTTTCAAGCATACGCCTCAAAGCGCTCCAAATATGCCGTTGTAGACTCTACAAAAAGTGTGTTTCAAAACTGCTCTACGAAAAGAAAGGTTCAAAGCTGTGAGTTGAATACACAGATCGTGAAGAAGTTCCTGAGAATGCTTCAATCTAGTGTTTAGGTGAAGATATTTCACTTCCCAGCATAGGCCTCAAAGCGCTCCAAATATCCACTTCCAGATTCTACAGAAAAGTGTTTCAAAACTGCTCTTTGGAAAGGAAGCTTCAACTCTGTGAGTTGAAAGCACTCATTGCGAAGAGGTTTCTGGGAGTTCTTCCGTCTAGTTTTCATGTAAAGATGTTTCCATTTCAAGCATAGGTCTCTAATCGCTCCAAATATTCACCTGCAAATTCTACAAAAAGGGTGTTTCAAAACTTCTCTATCAATAGGAAGGTTCAACTCTGTGAGTTGAATGCACTCCTTACAGAGAAGTTTCTGAGAATGTTTCTATCTATGTTTTACGCGAAGATATTTCCTTTTCCAACACAGGCCTCAATGCGCTCCGAATCAACACTTCCAGATACTACAAAAACAGTGTTTCAAAACTGTTCTATCAAAAGGAACGTTCAACTCTGTGAGTTGAAGGCACTCATCACAAAGAAGTTTCTGAGAATGCTTCTGTCAATCTTGTATGCAATGAGATTTCCTTTTGCAGCATAGGACTTAAAGCTCTCCAAATATCCACTTGCAGATTCCACAAAAAGAGTGTTGCAAAACTTCTCTATCAAAAGGCAGGTTGAACTCTGTGTGTTGAATGCCCAAAACACAGGGAACTTTCTGAGAATGCTTTTGTCTAGTTTCCACGTGAAGATAGTTCCTTTTCCAACATAGGCCTCAAAGCGCTCTGAATATCCACTTGCCGATTGTACAAAAAGAGTGTTGCAAAACTTCTCTATCAAAAGGCAGGTTGAACTCTGTGTGTCGAATGCCCAAAACACAGGGAACTTGCTGAGAATGCTTTTGTCTAATTTCTACGTGAAGATATTTCCTTTTCCATCATAGGCCTCAAAGTGCTCCGAATAAACACTTGTAGATCCCACCAAAAGAGTGTTTCAAAGCTCTTCCATCTACAGGAACTTTCACGTCTGTGAGTTGAATGCACTCATCACAAAGAGGTTTCTGAGAATTCTTCTGTTTAGTTTTTATGTGATGATATTTCATTTTCCAGCATTGGCCTAAAGGTGCTCCAAATATCCACCTTCAGATGGGACTGAAAGAGTGTTTCAAAACTGAACTATCAAAAGGAAGGTTCAAGTCTGTGAGTTGAATGCACTCATCCACAGAAGCTTCTGAGAATGCTTCTGTCTCGTTTTTAGGCGAAGATATTTCCTTTTCCTTGCATAGGCCTCAAATCGCTCCAAATATCCCCTTGCAGATATTACAAAGAGAGTGTTTCCAAACTGCCCTATCGAAAGGCAGTTTCAACTCTGTGAGTTGAAGGCACGTATGGTGAAACAGTTTCTGAGAATGCTTGTGTGTACTTTTTAGGTGAAGGTATTTCCTTTTCCAGCACAGGCCTCAAATCGCTCCAAACATCCAGTAGCAAATTCTACAAAAGGAGTGTTTCAAACCTGTGCTATCCAAAGGAAGATTCCACTATATGAGTTGAACGCATAAAGCACACGGAAGTTTCTGAGAATCCTTCCGTCTAGTTCTCAGGTGAAGATATTTACTTTTCCAGTGTTGGCCCTTTAGCACTCCAAATATCCACTTTCAGATTCTACAAAAAGAGTGTTTCAAAACTGCTCTATCAAAACGCAGGTTCCACTCGGTGAGTTGAATGCACGCATCGGAAAAGATTTCTGAGAATTCTTCTGTCTAGTTTTTATGGGAAGATATTTTCTTTTCCAGCATAGGCCTCAAATCGCTCCAAACATCCACGAGCAAATTCTACGAAAGGAGTGTGTCAAAACGGTGCTATCAAAAGGAAGATTCCACTATGTGAGTTGAATGCATGAAGCACACGGAAGTTTCTGACAATGCTTCCGTCTAGTTCTCATGTGAAGATATTTCCTTTTCCAGTGTTGACCTCTTAGCACTCCAAATATCCACTTGCAGATCCTAGAAAAAGAGTGTTTCAAAACTGCTCTACCAAAAGCCAGGTTTCACTCGGTGAGTTGAATGCGCACATCGCAAAATGTTTCTGAGAACGCTACTGTCTAGTTCTTATGTGAAGATATTTCGTTTTCCCGCCTGGGCTTCAAAGCGCTCCAAATAGCCACTTGTAGAGTCTATAAAAAGAGTGTTTCAAAACTCTTCTATCAAAAGGAACTTTCAACTCTGTGAGTACAATGCACTCATCACAAGGAAGTTTCCGAGAATGCTTCTGTCTACTGTTTATGTGAAGATATTTCCTTTTCCAACCTAGGCCTCAATGCGCTCCAAATAAACACCTGCAGATCCTACAAGAGGGGTGTTTCCAAACTGTTCTATCAAAACCAGCGTTCAAGTCTGTGAGCTGAATGCACTCATCACACAGAAGTTTCTTAGAAGGCTTGTGTCTAGTGTTTATGTGAAAATATTTTCTTTTACAGCATAGGCCTCAAATAGCTCCAAATATCAACTTGCAGATTTTACAAAAAGGGAGTTTCCAAACTCCTCTATCAAAAGACAGGTTCAACTCTGTGAGTCGAATGCACACATCAGAAAGAAGTTTCTGAGAATGCTTCTGTCTAGCTTTTATGTGAAAATATTTCCTTTTCAAGCACACGCCTCAAAGCGCTCCAAATATGCCGTTGCAGATTCTACAAAAAGTGGGTTTCAAAACTGCTCTACGAAAAGAAAGGTTCAAAGCTGTGAGTTGAATACACAGATCGTGAAGAAGTTTCTGAGAATGCTTCAGTCTAGTGTTTAGGTGAAGATATTTCACTTCCCAGCATAGGCCTCAAAGCGCTCCAAATATCCACTTCCAGATTCTACAGAAAAGTGTTTCAAAACTGCTCTTTGGAAAGGAAGCTTCAACTCTGTGAGTTGAAAGCACTCATTACGAAGAGGTTTCTGAGAATTCTTCTGTCCAGTTTTCATGTGAAGATGTTTCCATTTCAAGCATAGGTCTCCAATCGCTCCAAATATTCACCTGCAAATTCTACAAAAAGGGTGTTTCAAAACTTCTCTATCAATAGGAAGGTTCAACTCTGTGAGTTGAATGCCCTCCTCACAAAGAAGTTTCTGAGAATGCTTCTGTCTACTTTTTACGTGAAGATATTTCCTTTTCCTACACAGGCCTCAAAGCGCTCCGAATCAACACTTCCAGATACTACCAAAACAGTGTTTCAAAACTGTTCTATCAAAAGGAACGTTCAACTCTGTGAGTGGAAGGCACTCATCGCAAAGAGGTTTCTGAGAATGCTTCTGTCTAGTTTTTATGTGATGATATTTCGTATTGCAGCATTGGCCAAAAAGCGCTCCAAACATCCATCTTCAGATGGCAATGAAAGTGGGTCTCAAAAGTGCTCTATCAGAAGGAAGGTTCAAGTCTGTGAATCGAATGCTCTCATCACACAGAAGGTTCTGAGAATGATTCAGTCTAGTTTTTATCAGAAGATATTTCCTTTTCCTTGCATAGGCCTCAAATCGCTCCAAATATCGAATTGCAGTTTACACCAATAGAGTGTTTCCAAACTGCTCTGTGAAACGGCAGGTTCAACTCTGTGAGTTGAATGCGCACATGAGGAAGAAGTCTCTGAGAATGCTTCTGTCTAGTTTTTAGGTGAAGATATTTCATTTCCCAGCCTCGCCTCAAAGCGCTCCAAATATCCACTTTCAGATTCTACAAAAACTGTGTTTCTAAACTGCTCTTTGTAAAGGAAGGTTCAAGTCTGTGAGTTGAATGCACTCATCACCAAGAAGTTTCTGAGAATGCTTCTGTCTAGTTTTCATGTGAAGATATTTCCTTTTCCAACATTGACCCGAAGCCCTCGTAATATCCACTTGCAGATTTTACAAAAAGAGTGTTTCCAAACTGCTCTATCAAAATGAGATTCAACTCTGTGAGTTGAATGCACGCATCGTGAAGAAGCTTCAGAGAATGCTACGGTCTACGTTTTAGGTGAAGATATTTCATTTCCCAGCATAGGCTTCAAAGCGCTCTAAATATCCACTTGCAGATTCTACAAAAAGAGTGTTTCAAAACTGCTCTTCCAAAAGGAAGGTTCAAGGCTGTGAGTTCAATGCACTCATCATAAAGAAGTTTCTGAGAACGCTTCTCTCTAGTTTTTATGTGAAGATATTTCCTTTTCCAGCATAGGCCTCAAATCGCTCCAAACATCCACTAGCAAATTCTACAAAAGGAGTGTTTCAAAACTGTGCTATCAAAAGGAAGATTCCACTATTTGAGTTGAAGGCATAAAGCACACGGAAGTTTCTGACAATGCTTCCGTCTAGTTCTCATGTGAAGTTATTTCCTTTTCCAGTGCTGGCCTCTTAGCACTCCAAATATCCACTTGCAGATCCTAGAAAAAGAGTTTTTCAAAACTGCTCTACCAAAAGGAAGCTTCAACTCGGTGAGTTGAATGCGCACCTCGCAAAATGTTTCTGAGAGTGCTTCGCTGTTGTTTTTATGTGAAGATATTTCGTTTTCCAGCATAGGACTCAAAGCGCTCCAAGTAGCCACTTACAGAGTCTCTAAAAAGAGTGTTTCAAAACTGTTCTATCGAAAGGAACGTTCAACTCTGTGAGTAGAATGCTCTCATCACAAGGAAGTTTCTGAGAATGCTTCTGTCTAGTTTTTATGTGAAGAAATTTCCTTTTCCAACATAGGCCTCAAAGCCCTCCAAATAAACATCTGCAGATTCTACAAAAGGGGTCTTTCCAAAATGTTCTATCAAAACCAACGTTCAAACCTATGAGCTGAATGCACTCACCACACAGAAGTTTCTTAGACGTCTTCTGTCTAGTGTTTATGTGAAAACATTTTCTTTTACAGCATAGGCCTCAAATAGCTCCAAATATCAACTTGCAGATTTTACAAAAAGGGTGTTTCCAAACTCCTCTATCAAAAGGCAGGTTCAACTCTGTGTGTTGAATGCACACATCAGAAAGAAGTTTCTGAGAATGCTTCTGTCTAGCGTTTATGTGAAAATATTTCCTTTTCAAGCATACGCCTCAAAGCGCTCCAAATATGCCGTTGCAGATTCTACAAAAAGTGTGTTTCTAAACTGCTCTATGAAAAGAAAGGTTCAAAGCTGTGAGGTGAATACACATATCGTGAAGAAGTTTCTGAGAAAGCTTCAGTCTAGTGTTTAGGTGAAGATATTTCACTTCCCAGAATAGGCCTCAAAGCGCTCCAAATATCCACTTCCAGATTCTAAAGAAAAGTGTTTCAAAACTGCTTTTTGGAAAAGAAGCTTCAACTCTGTGAGTTGAAAGCACTCATTACGAAGAGGTTTCTGAGAGTTCTTCCGTCTAGTTTTCATGTGAAGATGTTTCCATTTCAAGCATATTTCTCAAATCGCTCCAAATATTCACCTGCAAATTCTACAAAAAGGGTGTTTCCAAACTTCTCTATCAATAGGAAGGTTCGACTCTGTGAGTTGAATGCCCTCCTCACAAAGAAGTTTCTGAGAATGCTTCTGTCCAGTTTTTAGGTGAAGATATATCATTTCCCAGCATAGGCCTCAAAGCGCTCCAAATATCCACTTGCAGATTCTACAAAAAGAGTGTTTCAAAACTCCTCTTTCAAAAGGAAGTTTCAAGTCTGTGAGTTGAATGAAGTCATGACGAAGAAGTTTCTGAGAATGCTTCTGTCTACTTTTTATGTGAAGATATTTCCTTTTGCAGCACACGCCTCAAATAGCCCCAAACATCCACTAGCAAATTCTACAAAAAGAGGGTTTCAAAAAAGCGCTATCTAAAGGAAGATTGCACTATGTGAGTTAAACGCATAAAGCACACGGAAGTTTCTGAGAATGCTTCCGTCTAGTTCTCATGGGAAGATATTTCCTTTCCCATTGTTGGCCTCTTAGCACTCCAATATACACTTGCAGATTCTAGAAAAAGAGTGTTTCAAAACTGCTCTATCAAAAGGCAGGTTCAACACGGTGAGTTGAATATGCACATGAGAAAAAGTTTCTGAGAATGCTTCTGTCTGGTTTTTATGTGAAGATATTTCGTTTTCCAGCACAGGCCTCAAAGCGCTCCAATTATCCACTTGCAGACTATACAAAAACAGTGTTTCAAAACTGTTCTATCCAAAGGAATGTTCAGCTCTGTGAGTAGAATTCACTCATCACGAGGAAGTTTCTGAGAATGCTGCTGTCTAGTTTCTATAAGAAGACATTTCCTTTTCTAACATAGGTCTCAAAGCGCTCACAATAAGCCCTGGCACACTCTACAAAAGGAGTGTTTCCAAAATGTTCTATCAAAATGAACGTTGAAGACTGTGAGTTAAATGCACACATCAAACTGAAGTTTCTGAGAATGGTTCTGTCTAGGGTTTATGTGAAGATATTTTCTTTTCCAGCATAGGCCTCCAAAAGCTCGAAATATCCACTTGCAGATTTTCTAAAAAGGGTGTTTCCAAACTGTTCTATCAAAAGGAAGGTTCAACTCTGTGAGTTGAATGCTCACATCACAAAGAAGTTTCTGAGAATGCTTCTGTCTAGTGTTCATGTGAAGATATTTCCTTTTCAAGCATAGGCCTCAAAGCGCTCCAGATATGCAGTTGCAGACTCTACAAAAAGTGTGTTTCAAAAGTGTTCTATGAAAAGAAAGTTTCAACTCTGTGAGTTGAATGCACATATCGTGAAGAAATTTCTGAGAATGCTTCTGTCTAGTTTTTAGGTGAAGATATTTCATTTCCCAGCATAGGCCTCAAAGCGCTCCAAATATGCACTTGCAGATTCTACAAAAAGAGTGTTTCAAAACTGCTCTTTCAAAAGGAAGGTTCAAGTCTGTGAGTTGAATGCACTCATCAGAAAGAAGTTTCTGATAATGGTTCTGTCTAGTTTTCATCTGCAAGTATTTCCTTTTCCACTAGATGCCGCAATCGCACCAAATTTCCACCTGCAGTTTCCACAAAAAGAGTGTTGCAGGACTGCTCCAGGAAAAGGAATCTTCAACTCTCTCAGTTCAATCCCCTCAAGACATAGAAGTTTCTGATAATGTTTCTGTCTAGCTTCTATATGAAGATATTTCCTTTTCCAGCATAAGCCTCAAAGAGCTCCAAATATCCACTTGCGAATTCTACAAAAACAGTGTTGCAATACTTTTCTACCAAAAGGAAGGTACAACTCTGTGAGTTCAATGCACTCATCACACAGAAGGTTCACAGAATGCTTCCATCTAGCTTTTACGCAATGATATTTCCTTTTGCAGCAAAGGCTTCAAAGCGCTCTTAATGTCCACTGGCAGATTCTACGAAGAGTGTCTCAAAACTGCTCTATCAAAAGGTAGGTTGAACTCTGTGAGTTCAATGCCCAAAGCACAGGGAACCTTCTGAGAATGCTTTTATGTAGTTTCTACGTGAACATATTTTCTTTTCCAGCATTGGCCTCCAAGCACTCCATCCATCCACTTGAAAATTCTACTAAAAGAGTGTTTCAAAACTTCTCTACCAAAAGAAAGGTTGAACTTTGTGAGTTCAAGGCACACATCACAAAGAAGTTTCTGAGAATGCTTCTTTCCAGCTTTTACGTGAAGAGATATCCTTTTCCAGCATAGGCCTCAAAGCGCTCCATATATCCACTTGCACATTCTAGCAAAGCGTGTATCAACACTGCTCTTTCAAAAGGAAGCTTCAAGTCTGTGAGTTGAATGCACTCATCACAAAGACGTTTCTGAGAATTCTCCTGTCTAGTTTTCATGTGAAGATGCTTCCATTTAAAATCTAGGCCTCAAATACCTCCAAATATTCACTTGCACATTCTACAAAAAGGCTGTTTCAAATCTTCTCTATCAATTGGAAGGTTCAACTCTGTAAATTGAATGCACTCACCACAAAGAAGATTCCGAGATTGCTTCTGTCTACTTTGTATGTGAAGACATTTCCTTTTCCAACATAGGCCTCAAAGCGCTCCAAAAAACACTTGCAGATTCTAAAAAAACAGTTTTTCAAAACTGTTCTATCAAAAGGAACGTTCAACTCTGTGAGTTGAAGGCACTCATCACAAAGAGGTTTCTGAGAATGCTTCTGTCTAGTTTTTATGGGATGATATTTCTTATTCCAACATTGGCCAAAAAGCGCTCCAAATATCCGCCTTCAGATGGCACTGAAAGAGGGTCTCAAAAATGCTCTATCAGAAGGAAGGTTCAAGTCTGTGAGTTGAATGCTCTCATCACACAGAAGGTTCTGAGAATACTTCAGTCTAGTTTTTATCAGAAGATATTTCCATTTCCTTGCATAGGCCTGAAATCGCTCCAAATATCGACTTGCAGATTATACGAATAGAGTATTTCCAAACTGCTCTGTCAAACGGCAGGATCAACTCTGTGAGTTGAATGAACACATCATGAAGAAGTCTCTGAGAATGCTTCTGTCTAGTTTTTAGTTGAAGATATTTCATTTCCCAGCATCGTCTCAAAGCGCTCCAAATATCCACTTGCAGATTCTACAAAAACTTTGTTTCTAAACTGCTCTTTGAAAAGGAAGGTCCAAGTCTGTGAGTTGAATGCACTCATCGCAAAGAATTTTCTGAGAATGCTTCTGTCTAGTTTTCATGTGAAGATATTTCCTTTTCCAACATTGGCCCCGAAGCCCTCCTAACATCCACTTGCAGATTTTACAAAAAGAGTGTTTCCAAACGGCTCTATCAAAAGGCAGGTTCAACTCTGTGAGTCAAATGCACGCATCGTGAAGAAGCTTCTGAGAATGCTACTGTCTAAGTTTTAGGTGAAGATATTTCATTTCCCAGCAAAGGCTTCAAAGCGCTCTAAATATCCACTTGCAGATTCTACAAGAAGAGTGTTTCAAAACTGCTCTTCCAAAAGGAAGGTTCAAGTCTGTGAGTTGAATGCACTCATCACAAAGAAGTTTCTGAGAATGCTTCTCTCTAGTTTTTATGAGAAGATATTTCCTTTTCCAGCATAGGCCTCAAATCGCTCCAAACATCCACTAGCAAATTCTACAAAAGGAGTGTTTCAAAACTGTGCTATCAAAAGGAAGATTCCACTATTTGAGTTGAAGGCATAAAGCACACGGAAGTTTCTGACAGTGCTTCCGTCTAGTTCTCATGTGAAGTTATTTCCTTTTCCAGTGTTGGCCTCTTAGCACTCCAAATAACCACTTGCAGATCCTAGAAAGAGTGTTTCAAAACTGCTCTACCAAAAGGAAGGTTCAACTCGGTGAGTTGAATGCGCACCTCGCAAAAAGTTTCTGAGAGTGCTTCGGTTTAGTTTTTATGTGAAGATATTTCGTTTTCCAGCACAGTACTCAAAGCGCTCTAAATAGCCACTTGCAGAGTCTATAAAAAGAGTGTTTCAAAACTGTTCTATCGAAAGGAACGTTCAACTCTGTGAGTAGAATGCACTCATCACAAGGAAGTTTCTGAGAATGCTTCTGTCTAGTTTTTATGTGAAGAAATTTCCTTTTCCAACATAGGCCTCAAAGCGCTCCAAATAAACACCTGCAGATTCTACAAAAGGGGTCTTTCCAAAATGTTCTATCAAAACCAACGTTCAAGCCTGTGAGCTGAATGCACTCACCACACAGAAGTTTCTTAGACGTCTTCTGTCTAGTGTTTATGTGGAAATATTCTCTTTTACAGCATAGGCCTCAAATACCTCCAAATATCAACGTGCAGATTTTACAAAAAGGGTGTTTCCAAACTCCTCCATCAAAAGGCAGGTTCAACTCTGTGTGTTTAATGCACACATCAGAAAGAAGTTTCTGAGAATGCTTCTGTCTAGCCTTTATGTGAAAATATTTCCTTTTCAAGCATACGCCTCAAAGCGCTCCAAATATGCCGTTGTAGACTCTACAAAAAGTGTGTTTCAAAACTGCTCTACGAAAAGAAAGGTTCAAAGCTGTGAGTTGAATACACATATCGTGAAGAAGTTCCTGACAATGCTTCAATCTAGTGTTTAGGTGAAGATATTTCACTTCCCAGCATAGGCCTCAAAGCGCTCCAAATATCCACTTCCAGATTCTACAGAAAAGTGTTTCAAAACTGCTCTTTGGAAAGGAAGCTTCAACTCTGTGAGTTAAAAGCACTCATTGCGAAGAGGTTTCTGGGAGTTCTTCCGTCTAGTTTTCATGTGAAGATGTTTCCATTTCAAGCATTGGTCTCTAATCGCTCCAAATATTCACCTGCAAATTCTACAAAAAGGGTGTTTCAAAACTTCTCTATCAATAGGAAGGTTCAACTCTGTGAGTTGAATGCACTCCTTACAGAGAAGTTTCTGAGAATGTTTCTATCTATGTTTTACGCGAAGATATTTCCTTTTCCAACACAGGCCTCAATGCGCTCCGAATCAACACTTCCAGATACTACAAAAACAGTGTTTCAAAACTGTTCTATCAAAAGGAACGTTCAACTCTGTGAGTTGAAGGCACTCATCACAAAGAAGTTTCTGAGAATGCTTCTGTCAATCTTGTATGCAATGAGATTTCCTTTTGCAGCATAGGACTTAAAGCTCTCCAAATATCCACTTGCAGATTCCACAAAAAGAGTGTTGCAAAACTTCTCTATCAAAAGGCAGGTTGAACTCTGTGTGTTGAATGCCCAAAACACAGGGAACTTTCTGAGAATGCTTTTGTCTAGTTTCCACGTGAAGATAGTTCCTTTTCCAACATAGGCCTCAAAGCGCTCTGAATATCCACTTGCCGATTGTACAAAAAGAGTGTTGCAAAACTTCTCTATCAAAAGGCAGGTTGAACTCTGTGTGTCGAATGCCCAAAACACAGGGAACTTGCTGAGAATGCTTTTGTCTAATTTCTACGTGAAGATATTTCCTTTTCCATCATAGGCCTCAAAGTGCTCCGAATAAACACTTGTAGATCCCACCAAAAGAGTGTTTCAAAGCTCTTCCATCTACAGGAACTTTCACGTCTGTGAGTTGAATGCACTCATCACAAAGAGGTTTCTGAGAATTCTTCTGTTTAGTTTTTATGTGATGATATTTCATTTTCCAGCATTGGCCTAAAGGTGCTCCAAATATCCACCTTCAGATGGGACTGAAAGAGTGTTTCAAAACTGAACTATCAAAAGGAAGGTTCAAGTCTGTGAGTTGAATGCACTCATCCACAGAAGCTTCTGAGAATGCTTCTGTCTCGTTTTTAGGCGAAGATATTTCCTTTTCCTTGCATAGGCCTCAAATCGCTCCAAATATCCCCTTGCAGATATTACAAAGAGAGTGTTTCCAAACTGCCCTATCGAAAGGCAGTTTCAACTCTGTGAGTTGAAGGCACGTATGGTGAAACAGTTTCTGAGAATGCTTGTGTGTACTTTTTAGGTGAAGGTATTTCCTTTTCCAGCACAGGCCTCAAATCGCTCCAAACATCCAGTAGCAAATTCTACAAAAGGAGTGTTTCAAACCTGTGCTATCCAAAGGAAGATTCCACTATATGAGTTGAACGCATAAAGCACACGGAAGTTTCTGAGAATCCTTCCGTCTAGTTCTCAGGTGAAGATATTTACTTTTCCAGTGTTGGCCCTTTAGCACTCCAAATATCCACTTTCAGATTCTACAAAAAGAGTGTTTCAAAACTGCTCTATCAAAACGCAGGTTCCACTCGGTGAGTTGAATGCACGCATCGGAAAAGATTTCTGAGAATTCTTCTGTCTAGTTTTTATGGGAAGATATTTTCTTTTCCAGCATAGGCCTCAAATCGCTCCAAACATCCACGAGCAAATTCTACGAAAGGAGTGTGTCAAAACGGTGCTATCAAAAGGAAGATTCCACTATGTGAGTTGAATGCATGAAGCACACGGAAGTTTCTGACAATGCTTCCGTCTAGTTCTCATGTGAAGATATTTCCTTTTCCAGTGTTGACCTCTTAGCACTCCAAATATCCACTTGCAGATCCTAGAAAAAGAGTGTTTCAAAACTGCTCTACCAAAAGCCAGGTTTCACTCGGTGAGTTGAATGCGCACATCGCAAAATGTTTCTGAGAACGCTACTGTCTAGTTCTTATGTGAAGATATTTCGTTTTCCCGCCTGGGCTTCAAAGCGCTCCAAATAGCCACTTGTAGAGTCTATAAAAAGAGTGTTTCAAAACTCTTCTATCAAAAGGAACTTTCAACTCTGTGAGTACAATGCACTCATCACAAGGAAGTTTCCGAGAATGCTTCTGTCTACTGTTTATGTGAAGATATTTCCTTTTCCAACCTAGGCCTCAATGCGCTCCAAATAAACACCTGCAGATCCTACAAGAGGGGTGTTTCCAAACTGTTCTATCAAAACCAGCGTTCAAGTCTGTGAGCTGAATGCACTCATCACACAGAAGTTTCTTAGAAGGCTTGTGTCTAGTGTTTATGTGAAAATATTTTCTTTTACAGCATAGGCCTCAAATAGCTCCAAATATCAACTTGCAGATTTTACAAAAAGGGAGTTTCCAAACTCCTCTATCAAAAGACAGGTTCAACTCTGTGAGTCGAATGCACACATCAGAAAGAAGTTTCTGAGAATGCTTCTGTCTAGCGTTTATGTGAAAATATTTCCTTTTCAAGCACACGCCTCAAAGCGCTCCAAATATGCCGTTGCAGATTCTACAAAAAGTGGGTTTCAAAACTGCTCTACGAAAAGAAAGGTTCAAAGCTGTGAGTTGAATACACAGATCGTGAAGAAGTTTCTGAGAATGCTTCAGTCTAGTGTTTAGGTGAAGATATTTCACTTCCCAGCATAGGCCTCAAAGCGCTCCAAATATCCACTTCCAGATTCTACAGAAAAGTGTTTCAAAACTGCTCTTTGGAAAGGAAGCTTCAACTCTGTGAGTTGAAAGCACTCATTACGAAGAGGTTTCTGAGAATTCTTCTGTCCAGTTTTCATGTGAAGATGTTTCCATTTCAAGCATAGGTCTCCAATCGCTCCAAATATTCACCTGCAAATTCTACAAAAAGGGTGTTTCAAAACTTCTCTATCAATAGGAAGGTTCAACTCTGTGAGTTGAATGCCCTCCTCACAAAGAAGTTTCTGAGAATGCTTCTGTCTACTTTTTACGTGAAGATATTTCCTTTTCCTACACAGGCCTCAAAGCGCTCCGAATCAACACTTCCAGATACTACCAAAACAGTGTTTCAAAACTGTTCTATCAAAAGGAACGTTCAACTCTGTGAGTGGAAGGCACTCATCGCAAAGAGGTTTCTGAGAATGCTTCTGTCTAGTTTTTATGTGATGATATTTCGTATTGCAGCATTGGCCAAAAAGCGCTCCAAACATCCATCTTCAGATGGCAATGAAAGTGGGTCTCAAAAGTGCTCTATCAGAAGGAAGGTTCAAGTCTGTGAATCGAATGCTCTCATCACACAGAAGGTTCTGAGAATGATTCAGTCTAGTTTTTATCAGAAGATATTTCCTTTTCCTTGCATAGGCCTCAAATCGCTCCAAATATCGAATTGCAGTTTACACCAATAGAGTGTTTCCAAACTGCTCTGTGAAACGGCAGGTTCAACTCTGTGAGTTGAATGCGCACATGAGGAAGAAGTCTCTGAGAATGCTTCTGTCTAGTTTTTAGGTGAAGATATTTCATTTCCCAGCCTCGCCTCAAAGCGCTCCAAATATCCACTTTCAGATTCTACAAAAACTGTGTTTCTAAACTGCTCTTTGTAAAGGAAGGTTCAAGTCTGTGAGTTGAATGCACTCATCACCAAGAAGTTTCTGAGAATGCTTCTGTCTAGTTTTCATGTGAAGATATTTCCTTTTCCAACATTGACCCGAAGCCCTCGTAATATCCACTTGCAGATTTTACAAAAAGAGTGTTTCCAAACTGCTCTATCAAAATGAGATTCAACTCTGTGAGTTGAATGCACGCATCGTGAAGAAGCTTCAGAGAATGCTACGGTCTACGTTTTAGGTGAAGATATTTCATTTCCCAGCATAGGCTTCAAAGCGCTCTAAATATCCACTTGCAGATTCTACAAAAAGAGTGTTTCAAAACTGCTCTTCCAAAAGGAAGGTTCAAGGCTGTGAGTTCAATGCACTCATCATAAAGAAGTTTCTGAGAACGCTTCTCTCTAGTTTTTATGTGAAGATATTTCCTTTTCCAGCATAGGCCTCAAATCGCTCCAAACATCCACTAGCAAATTCTACAAAAGGAGTGTTTCAAAACTGTGCTATCAAAAGGAAGATTCCACTATTTGAGTTGAAGGCATAAAGCACACGGAAGTTTCTGACAATGCTTCCGTCTAGTTCTCATGTGAAGTTATTTCCTTTTCCAGTGCTGGCCTCTTAGCACTCCAAATATCCACTTGCAGATCCTAGAAAAAGAGTTTTTCAAAACTGCTCTACCAAAAAGAAGCTTCAACTCGGTGAGTTGAATGCGCACCTCGCAAAATGTTTCTGAGAGTGCTTCGGTTTAGTTTTTATGTGAAGATATTTCGTTTTCCAGCATAGGACTCAAAGCGCTCCAAGTAGCCACTTACAGAGTCTCTAAAAAGAGTGTTTCAAAACTGTTCTATCGAAAGGAACGTTCAACTCTGTGAGTAGAATGCTCTCATCACAAGGAAGTTTCTGAGAATGCTTCTGTCTAGTTTTTATGTGAAGAAATTTCCTTTTCCAACATAGGCCTCAAAGCCCTCCAAATAAACATCTGCAGATTCTACAAAAGGGGTCTTTCCAAAATGTTCTATCAAAACCAACGTTCAAACCTATGAGCTGAATGCACTCACCACACAGAAGTTTCTTAGACGTCTTCTGTCTAGTGTTTATGTGAAAACATTTTCTTTTACAGCATAGGCCTCAAATAGCTCCAAATATCAACTTGCAGATTTTACAAAAAGGGTGTTTCCAAACTCCTCTATCAAAAGGCAGGTTCAACTCTGTGTGTTGAATGCACACATCAGAAAGAAGTTTCTGAGAATGCTTCTGTCTAGCGTTTATGTGAAAATATTTCCTTTTCAAGCATACGCCTCAAAGCGCTCCAAATATGCCGTTGCAGATTCTACAAAAAGTGTGTTTCTAAACTGCTCTATGAAAAGAAAGGTTCAAAGCTGTGAGGTGAATACACATATCGTGAAGAAGTTTCTGAGAAAGCTTCAGTCTAGTGTTTAGGTGAAGATATTTCACTTCCCAGAATAGGCCTCAAAGCGCTCCAAATATCCACTTCCAGATTCTAAAGAAAAGTGTTTCAAAACTGCTTTTTGGAAAAGAAGCTTCAACTCTGTGAGTTGAAAGCACTCATTACGAAGAGGTTTCTGAGAGTTCTTCCGTCTAGTTTTCATGTGAAGATGTTTCCATTTCAAGCATATTTCTCAAATCGCTCCAAATATTCACCTGCAAATTCTACAAAAAGGGTGTTTCCAAACTTCTCTATCAATAGGAAGGTTCGACTCTGTGAGTTGAATGCCCTCCTCACAAAGAAGTTTCTGAGAATGCTTCTCTCCAGTTTTTAGGTGAAGATATATCATTTCCCAGCATAGGCCTCAAAGCGCTCCAAATATCCACTTGCAGATTCTACAAAAAGAGTGTTTCAAAACTCCTCTTTCAAAAGGAAGTTTCAAGTCTGTGAGTTGAATGAAGTCATGACAAAGAAGTTTCTGAGAATGCTTCTGTCTACTTTTTATGTGAAGATATTTCCTTTTGCAGCACACGCCTCAAATAGCCCCAAACATCCACTAGCAAATTCTACAAAAAGAGGGTTTCAAAAAAGCGCTATCTAAAGGAAGATTGCACTATGTGAGTTAAACGCATAAAGCACACGGAAGTTTCTGAGAATGCTTCCGTCTAGTTCTCATGGGAAGATATTTCCTTTCCCATTGTTGGCCTCTTAGCACTCCAATATACACTTGCAGATTCTAGAAAAAGAGTGTTTCAAAACTGCTCTATCAAAAGGCAGGTTCAACACGGTGAGTTGAATATGCACATGAGAAAAAGTTTCTGAGAATGCTTCTGTCTGGTTTTTATGTGAAGATATTTCGTTTTCCAGCACAGGCCTCAAAGCGCTCCAATTATCCACTTGCAGACTATACAAAAACAGTGTTTCAAAACTGTTCTATCCAAAGGAATGTTCAGCTCTGTGAGTAGAATTCACTCATCACGAGGAAGTTTCTGAGAATGCTGCTGTCTAGTTTCTATAAGAAGACATTTCCTTTTCTAACATAGGTCTCAAAGCGCTCACAATAAGCCCTGGCACACTCTACAAAAGGAGTGTTTCCAAAATGTTCTATCAAAATGAACGTTGAAGACTGTGAGTTAAATGCACACATCAAACTGAAGTTTCTGAGAATGGTTCTGTCTAGGGTTTATGTGAAGATATTTTCTTTTCCAGCATAGGCCTCCAAAAGCTCGAAATATCCACTTGCAGATTTTCTAAAAAGGGTGTTTCCAAACTGTTCTATCAAAAGGAAGGTTCAACTCTGTGAGTTGAATGCTCACATCACAAAGAAGTTTCTGAGAATGCTTCTGTCTAGTGTTCATGTGAAGATATTTCCTTTTCAAGCATAGGCCTCAAAGCGCTCCAGATATGCAGTTGCAGACTCTACAAAAAGTGTGTTTCAAAAGTGTTCTATGAAAAGAAAGTTTCAACTCTGTGAGTTGAATGCACATATCGTGAAGAAATTTCTGAGAATGCTTCTGTCTAGTTTTTAGGTGAAGATATTTCATTTCCCAGCATAGGCCTCAAAGCGCTCCAAATATGCACTTGCAGATTCTACAAAAAGAGTGTTTCAAAACTGCTCTTTCAAAAGGAAGGTTCAAGTCTGTGAGTTGAATGCACTCATCAGAAAGAAGTTTCTGATAATGGTTCTGTCTAGTTTTCATCTGCAAGTATTTCCTTTTCCACTAGATGCCGCAATCGCACCAAATTTCCACCTGCAGTTTCCACAAAAAGAGTGTTGCAGGACTGCTCCAGGAAAAGGAATCTTCAACTCTCTCAGTTCAATCCCCTCAAGACATAGAAGTTTCTGATAATGTTTCTGTCTAGCTTCTATATGAAGATATTTCCTTTTCCAGCATAAGCCTCAAAGAGCTCCAAATATCCACTTGCGAATTCTACAAAAACAGTGTTGCAATACTTTTCTACCAAAAGGAAGGTACAACTCTGTGAGTTCAATGCACTCATCACACAGAAGGTTCACAGAATGCTTCCATCTAGCTTTTACGCAATGATATTTCCTTTTGCAGCAAAGGCTTCAAAGCGCTCTTAATGTCCACTGGCAGATTCTACGAAGAGTGTCTCAAAACTGCTCTATCAAAAGGTAGGTTGAACTCTGTGAGTTCAATGCCCAAAGCACAGGGAACCTTCTGAGAATGCTTTTATGTAGTTTCTACGTGAACATATTTTCTTTTCCAGCATTGGCCTCCAAGCACTCCATCCATCCACTTGAAAATTCTACTAAAAGAGTGTTTCAAAACTTCTCTACCAAAAGAAAGGTTGAACTTTGTGAGTTCAAGGCACACATCACAAAGAAGTTTCTGAGAATGCTTCTTTCCAGCTTTTACGTGAAGAGATATCCTTTTCCAGCATAGGCCTCAAAGCGCTCCATATATCCACTTGCACATTCTAGCAAAGCGTGTATCAACACTGCTCTTTCAAAAGGAAGCTTCAAGTCTGTGAGTTGAATGCACTCATCACAAAGACGTTTCTGAGAATTCTCCTGTCTAGTTTTCATGTGAAGATGCTTCCATTTAAAATCTAGGCCTCAAATACCTCCAAATATTCACTTGCACATTCTACAAAAAGGCTGTTTCAAATCTTCTCTATCAATTGGAAGGTTCAACTCTGTAAATTGAATGCACTCACCACAAAGAAGATTCCGAGATTGCTTCTGTCTACTTTGTATGTGAAGACATTTCCTTTTCCAACATAGGCCTCAAAGCGCTCCAAAAAACACTTGCAGATTCTAAAAAAACAGTTTTTCAAAACTGTTCTATCAAAAGGAACGTTCAACTCTGTGAGTTGAAGGCACTCATCACAAAGAGGTTTCTGAGAATACTTCTGTCTAGTTTTTATGGGATGATATTTCTTATTCCAACATTGGCCAAAAAGCGCTCCAAATATCCGCCTTCAGATGGCACTGAAAGAGGGTCTCAAAAATGCTCTATCAGAAGGAAGGTTCAAGTCTGTGAGTTGAATGCTCTCATCACACAGAAGGTTCTGAGAATACTTCAGTCTAGTTTTTATCAGAAGATATTTCCATTTCCTTGCATAGGCCTGAAATCGCTCCAAATATCGACTTGCAGATTATACGAATAGAGTATTTCCAAACTGCTCTGTCAAACGGCAGGATCAACTCTGTGAGTTGAATGAACACATCATGAAGAAGTCTCTGAGAATGCTTCTGTCTAGTTTTTAGTTGAAGATATTTCATTTCCCAGCATCGTCTCAAAGCGCTCCAAATATCCACTTGCAGATTCTACAAAAACTTTGTTTCTAAACTGCTCTTTGAAAAGGAAGGTCCAAGTCTGTGAGTTGAATGCACTCATCGCAAAGAATTTTCTGAGAATGCTTCTGCCTAGTTTTCACGTGAAGATATTTCCTTTTCCAACATTGGCCCCGAAGCCCTCCTAACATCCACTTGCAGATTTTACAAAAAGAGTGTTTCCAAACTGCTCTATCAAAAGGCAGGTTCAACTCTGTGAGTCAAATGCACGCCTCGTGAAGAAGCTTCTGAGAATGCTACTGTCTAAGTTTTAGGTGAAGATATTTCATTTCCCAGCAAAGGCTTCAAAGCGCTCTAAATATCCACTTGCAGATTCTACAAGAAGAGTGTTTCAAAACTGCTCTTCCAAAAGGAAGGTTCAAGTCTGTGAGTTGAATGCACTCATCAAAAAGAAGTTTCTGAGAATGCTTCTCTCTAGTTTTTATGAGAAGATATTTCCTTTTCCAGCATAGGCCTCAAATCGCTCCAAACATCCACTAGCAAATTCTACAAAAGGAGTGTTTCAAAACTGTGCTATCAAAAGGAAGATTCCACTATTTGAGTTGAAGGCATAAAGCACACGGAAGTTTCTGACAGTGCTTCCGTCTAGTTCTCATGTGAAGTTATTTCCTTTTCCAGTGTTGGCCTCTTAGCACTCCAAATAACCACTTGCAGATCCTAGAAAGAGTGTTTCAAAACTGCTCTACCAAAAGGAAGGTTCAACTCGGTGAGTTGAATGCGCACCTCGCAAAAAGTTTCTGAGAGTGCTTCGGTTTAGTTTTTATGTGAAGATATTTCGTTTTCCAGCACAGTACTCAAAGCGCTCTAAATAGCCACTTGCAGAGTCTATAAAAAGAGTGTTTCAAAACTGTTCTATCGAAAGGAACGTTCAACTCTGTGAGTAGAATGCACTCATCACAAGGAAGTTTCTGAGAATGCTTCTGTCTAGTTTTTATGTGAAGAAATTTCCTTTTCCAACATAGGCCTCAAAGCGCTCCAAATAAACACCTGCAGATTCTACAAAAGGGGTCTTTCCAAAATGTTCTATCAAAACCAACGTTCAAGCCTGTGAGCTGAATGCACTCACCACACAGAAGTTTCTTAGACGTCTTCTGTCTAGTGTTTATGTGGAAATATTCTCTTTTACAGCATAGGCCTCAAATACCTCCAAATATCAACGTGCAGATTTTACAAAAAGGGTGTTTCCAAACTCCTCCATCAAAAGGCAGGTTCAACTCTGTGTGTTTAATGCACACATCAGAAAGAAGTTTCTGAGAATGCTTCTGTCTAGCCTTTATGTGAAAATATTTCCTTTTCAAGCATACGCCTCAAAGCGCTCCAAATATGCCGTTGTAGACTCTACAAAAAGTGTGTTTCAAAACTGCTCTACGAAAAGAAAGGTTCAAAGCTGTGAGTTGAATACACATATCGTGAAGAAGTTCCTGACAATGCTTCAATCTAGTGTTTAGGTGAAGATATTTCACTTCCCAGCATAGGCCTCAAAGCGCTCCAAATATCCACTTCCAGATTCTACAGAAAAGTGTTTCAAAACTGCTCTTTGGAAAGGAAGCTTCAACTCTGTGAGTTAAAAGCACTCATTGCGAAGAGGTTTCTGGGAGTTCTTCCGTCTAGTTTTCATGTAAAGATGTTTCCATTTCAAGCATTGGTCTCTAATCGCTCCAAATATTCACCTGCAAATTCTACAAAAAGGGTGTTTCAAAACTTCTCTATCAATAGGAAGGTTCAACTCTGTGAGTTGAATGCACTCCTTACAGAGAAGTTTCTGAGAATGTTTCTATCTATGTTTTACGCGAAGATATTTCCTTTTCCAACACAGGCCTCAATGCGCTCCGAATCAACACTTCCAGATACTACAAAAACAGTGTTTCAAAACTGTTCTATCAAAAGGAACGTTCAACTCTGTGAGTTGAAGGCACTCATCACAAAGAAGTTTCTGAGAATGCTTCTGTCAATCTTGTATGCAATGAGATTTCCTTTTGCAGCATAGGACTTAAAGCTCTCCAAATATCCACTTGCAGATTCCACAAAAAGAGTGTTGCAAAACTTCTCTATCAAAAGGCAGGTTGAACTCTGTGTGTTGAATGCCCAAAACACAGGGAACTTTCTGAGAATGCTTTTGTCTAGTTTCCACGTGAAGATAGTTCCTTTTCCAACATAGGCCTCAAAGCGCTCTGAATATCCACTTGCCGATTGTACAAAAAGAGTGTTGCAAAACTTCTCTATCAAAAGGCAGGTTGAACTCTGTGTGTCGAATGCCCAAAACACAGGGAACTTGCTGAGAATGCTTTTGTCTAATTTCTACGTGAAGATATTTCCTTTTCCATCATAGGCCTCAAAGTGCTCCGAATAAACACTTGTAGATCCCACCAAAAGAGTGTTTCAAAGCTCTTCCATCTACAGGAACTTTCACGTCTGTGAGTTGAATGCACTCATCACAAAGAGGTTTCTGAGAATTCTTCTGTTTAGTTTTTATGTGATGATATTTCATTTTCCAGCATTGGCCTAAAGGTGCTCCAAATATCCACCTTCAGATGGGACTGAAAGAGTGTTTCAAAACTGAACTATCAAAAGGAAGGTTCAAGTCTGTGAGTTGAATGCACTCATCCACAGAAGCTTCTGAGAATGCTTCTGTCTCGTTTTTAGGCGAAGATATTTCCTTTTCCTTGCATAGGCCTCAAATCGCTCCAAATATCCCCTTGCAGATATTACAAAGAGAGTGTTTCCAAACTGCCCTATCGAAAGGCAGTTTCAACTCTGTGAGTTGAAGGCACGTATGGTGAAACAGTTTCTGAGAATGCTTGTGTGTACTTTTTAGGTGAAGGTATTTCCTTTTCCAGCACAGGCCTCAAATCGCTCCAAACATCCAGTAGCAAATTCTACAAAAGGAGTGTTTCAAACCTGTGCTATCCAAAGGAAGATTCCACTATATGAGTTGAACGCATAAAGCACACGGAAGTTTCTGAGAATCCTTCCGTCTAGTTCTCAGGTGAAGATATTTACTTTTCCAGTGTTGGCCCTTTAGCACTCCAAATATCCACTTTCAGATTCTACAAAAAGAGTGTTTCAAAACTGCTCTATCAAAACGCAGGTTCCACTCGGTGAGTTGAATGCACGCATCGGAAAAGATTTCTGAGAATTCTTCTGTCTAGTTTTTATGGGAAGATATTTTCTTTTCCAGCATAGGCCTCAAATCGCTCCAAACATCCACGAGCAAATTCTACGAAAGGAGTGTGTCAAAACGGTGCTATCAAAAGGAAGATTCCACTATGTGAGTTGAATGCATGAAGCACACGGAAGTTTCTGACAATGCTTCCGTCTAGTTCTCATGTGAAGATATTTCCTTTTCCAGTGTTGACCTCTCAGCACTCCAAATATCCACTTGCAGATCCTAGAAAAAGAGTGTTTCAAAACTGCTCTACCAAAAGCCAGGTTTCACTCGGTGAGTTGAATGCGCACATCGCAAAATGTTTCTGAGAACGCTACTGTCTAGTTCTTATGTGAAGATATTTCGTTTTCCCGCCTGGGCTTCAAAGCGCTCCAAATAGCCACTTGTAGAGTCTATAAAAAGAGTGTTTCAAAACTCTTCTATCAAAAGGAACTTTCAACTCTGTGAGTACAATGCACTCATCACAAGGAAGTTTCCGAGAATGCTTCTGTCTACTGTTTATGTGAAGATATTTCCTTTTCCAACCTAGGCCTCAATGCGCTCCAAATAAACACCTGCAGATCCTACAAGAGGGGTGTTTCCAAACTGTTCTATCAAAACCAGCGTTCAAGTCTGTGAGCTGAATGCACTCATCACACAGAAGTTTCTTAGAAGGCTTGTGTCTAGTGTTTATGTGAAAATATTTTCTTTTACAGCATAGGCCTCAAATAGCTCCAAATATCAACTTGCAGATTTTACAAAAAGGGAGTTTCCAAACTCCTCTATCAAAAGACAGGTTCAACTCTGTGAGTCGAATGCACACATCAGAAAGAAGTTTCTGAGAATGCTTCTGTCTAGCTTTTATGTGAAAATATTTCCTTTTCAAGCACACGCCTCAAAGCGCTCCAAATATGCCGTTGCAGATTCTACAAAAAGTGGGTTTCAAAACTGCTCTACGAAAAGAAAGGTTCAAAGCTGTGAGTTGAATACACAGATCGTGAAGAAGTTTCTGAGAATGCTTCAGTCTAGTGTTTAGGTGAAGATATTTCACTTCCCAGCATAGGCCTCAAAGCGCTCCAAATATCCACTTCCAGATTCTACAGAAAAGTGTTTCAAATCTGCTCTTTGGAAAGGAAGCTTCAACTCTGTGAGTTGAAAGCACTCATTACGAAGAGGTTTCTGAGAATTCTTCTGTCCAGTTTTCATGTGAAGATGTTTCCATTTCAAGCATAGGTCTCCAATCGCTCCAAATATTCACCTGCAAATTCTACAAAAAGGGTGTTTCAAAACTTCTCTATCAATAGGAAGGTTCAACTCTGTGAGTTGAATGCCCTCCTCACAAAGAAGTTTCTGAGAATGCTTCTGTCTACTTTTTACGTGAAGATATTTCCTTTTCCTACACAGGCCTCAAAGCGCTCCGAATCAACACTTCCAGATACTACCAAAACAGTGTTTCAAAACTGTTCTATCAAAAGGAACGTTCAACTCTGTGAGTGGAAGGCACTCATCGCAAAGAGGTTTCTGAGAATGCTTCTGTCTAGTTTTTATGTGATGATATTTCGTATTGCAGCATTGGCCAAAAAGCGCTCCAAACATCCATCTTCAGATGGCAATGAAAGTGGGTCTCAAAAGTGCTCTATCAGAAGGAAGGTTCAAGTCTGTGAATCGAATGCTCTCATCACACAGAAGGTTCTGAGAATGATTCAGTCTAGTTTTTATCAGAAGATATTTCCTTTTCCTTGCATAGGCCTCAAATCGCTCCAAATATCGAATTGCAGTTTACACCAATAGAGTGTTTCCAAACTGCTCTGTGAAACGGCAGGTTCAACTCTGTGAGTTGAATGCGCACATGAGGAAGAAGTCTCTGAGAATGCTTCTGTCTAGTTTTTAGGTGAAGATATTTCATTTCCCAGCCTCGCCTCAAAGCGCTCCAAATATCCACTTTCAGATTCTACAAAAACTGTGTTTCTAAACTGCTCTTTGTAAAGGAAGGTTCAAGTCTGTGAGTTGAATGCACTCATCACCAAGAAGTTTCTGAGAATGCTTCTGTCTAGTTTTCATGTGAAGATATTTCCTTTTCCAACATTGACCCGAAGCCCTCGTAATATCCACTTGCAGATTTTACAAAAAGAGTGTTTCCAAACTGCTCTATCAAAATGAGATTCAACTCTGTGAGTTGAATGCACGCATCGTGAAGAAGCTTCAGAGAATGCTACGGTCTACGTTTTAGGTGAAGATATTTCATTTCCCAGCATAGGCTTCAAAGCGCTCTAAATATCCACTTGCAGATTCTACAAAAAGAGTGTTTCAAAACTGCTCTTCCAAAAGGAAGGTTCAAGGCTGTGAGTTCAATGCACTCATCATAAAGAAGTTTCTGAGAACGCTTCTCTCTAGTTTTTATGTGAAGATATTTCCTTTTCCAGCATAGGCCTCAAATCGCTCCAAACATCCACTAGCAAATTCTACAAAAGGAGTGTTTCAAAACTGTGCTATCAAAAGGAAGATTCCACTATTTGAGTTGAAGGCATAAAGCACACGGAAGTTTCTGACAATGCTTCCGTCTAGTTCTCATGTGAAGTTATTTCCTTTTCCAGTGCTGGCCTCTTAGCACTCCAAATATCCACTTGCAGATCCTAGAAAAAGAGTTTTTCAAAACTGCTCTACCAAAAGGAAGCTTCAACTCGGTGAGTTGAATGCGCACCTCGCAAAATGTTTCTGAGAGTGCTTCGCTGTTGTTTTTATGTGAAGATATTTCGTTTTCCAGCATAGGACTCAAAGCGCTCCAAGTAGCCACTTACAGAGTCTCTAAAAAGAGTGTTTCAAAACTGTTCTATCGAAAGGAACGTTCAACTCTGTGAGTAGAATGCTCTCATCACAAGGAAGTTTCTGAGAATGCTTCTGTCTAGTTTTTATGTGAAGAAATTTCCTTTTCCAACATAGGCCTCAAAGCCCTCCAAATAAACATCTGCAGATTCTACAAAAGGGGTCTTTCCAAAATGTTCTATCAAAACCAACGTTCAAACCTATGAGCTGAATGCACTCACCACACAGAAGTTTCTTAGACGTCTTCTGTCTAGTGTTTATGTGAAAACATTTTCTTTTACAGCATAGGCCTCAAATAGCTCCAAATATCAACTTGCAGATTTTACAAAAAGGGTGTTTCCAAACTCCTCTATCAAAAGGCAGGTTCAACTCTGTGTGTTGAATGCACACATCAGAAAGAAGTTTCTGAGAATGCTTCTGTCTAGCGTTTATGTGAAAATATTTCCTTTTCAAGCATACGCCTCAAAGCGCTCCAAATATGCCGTTGCAGATTCTACAAAAAGTGTGTTTCTAAACTGCTCTATGAAAAGAAAGGTTCAAAGCTGTGAGGTGAATACACATATCGTGAAGAAGTTTCTGAGAAAGCTTCAGTCTAGTGTTTAGGTGAAGATATTTCACTTCCCAGAATAGGCCTCAAAGCGCTCCAAATATCCACTTCCAGATTCTAAAGAAAAGTGTTTCAAAACTGCTTTTTGGAAAAGAAGCTTCAACTCTGTGAGTTGAAAGCACTCATTACGAAGAGGTTTCTGAGAGTTCTTCCGTCTAGTTTTCATGTGAAGATGTTTCCATTTCAAGCATATTTCTCAAATCGCTCCAAATATTCACCTGCAAATTCTACAAAAAGGGTGTTTCCAAACTTCTCTATCAATAGGAAGGTTCGACTCTGTGAGTTGAATGCCCTCCTCACAAAGAAGTTTCTGAGAATGCTTCTCTCCAGTTTTTAGGTGAAGATATATCATTTCCCAGCATAGGCCTCAAAGCGCTCCAAATATCCACTTGCAGATTCTACAAAAAGAGTGTTTCAAAACTCCTCTTTCAAAAGGAAGTTTCAAGTCTGTGAGTTGAATGAAGTCATGACAAAGAAGTTTCTGAGAATGCTTCTGTCTACTTTTTATGTGAAGATATTTCCTTTTGCAGCACACGCCTCAAATAGCCCCAAACATCCACTAGCAAATTCTACAAAAAGAGGGTTTCAAAAAAGCGCTATCTAAAGGAAGATTGCACTATGTGAGTTAAACGCATAAAGCACACGGAAGTTTCTGAGAATGCTTCCGTCTAGTTCTCATGGGAAGATATTTCCTTTCCCATTGTTGGCCTCTTAGCACTCCAATATACACTTGCAGATTCTAGAAAAAGAGTGTTTCAAAACTGCTCTATCAAAAGGCAGGTTCAACACGGTGAGTTGAATATGCACATGAGAAAAAGTTTCTGAGAATGCTTCTGTCTGGTTTTTATGTGAAGATATTTCGTTTTCCAGCACAGGCCTCAAAGCGCTCCAATTATCCACTTGCAGACTATACAAAAACAGTGTTTCAAAACTGTTCTATCCAAAGGAATGTTCAGCTCTGTGAGTAGAATTCACTCATCACGAGGAAGTTTCTGAGAATGCTGCTGTCTAGTTTCTATAAGAAGACATTTCCTTTTCTAACATAGGTCTCAAAGCGCTCACAATAAGCCCTGGCACACTCTACAAAAGGAGTGTTTCCAAAATGTTCTATCAAAATGAACGTTGAAGACTGTGAGTTAAATGCACACATCAAACTGAAGTTTCTGAGAATGGTTCTGTCTAGGGTTTATGTGAAGATATTTTCTTTTCCAGCATAGGCCTCCAAAAGCTCGAAATATCCACTTGCAGATTTTCTAAAAAGGGTGTTTCCAAACTGTTCTATCAAAAGGAAGGTTCAACTCTGTGAGTTGAATGCTCACATCACAAAGAAGTTTCTGAGAATGCTTCTGTCTAGTGTTCATGTGAAGATATTTCCTTTTCAAGCATAGGCCTCAAAGCGCTCCAGATATGCAGTTGCAGACTCTACAAAAAGTGTGTTTCAAAAGTGTTCTATGAAAAGAAAGTTTCAACTCTGTGAGTTGAATGCACATATCGTGAAGAAATTTCTGAGAATGCTTCTGTCTAGTTTTTAGGTGAAGATATTTCATTTCCCAGCATAGGCCTCAAAGCGCTCCAAATATGCACTTGCAGATTCTACAAAAAGAGTGTTTCAAAACTGCTCTTTCAAAAGGAAGGTTCAAGTCTGTGAGTTGAATGCACTCATCAGAAAGAAGTTTCTGATAATGGTTCTGTCTAGTTTTCATCTGCAAGTATTTCCTTTTCCACTAGATGCCGCAATCGCACCAAATTTCCACCTGCAGTTTCCACAAAAAGAGTGTTGCAGGACTGCTCCAGGAAAAGGAATCTTCAACTCTCTCAGTTCAATCCCCTCAAGACATAGAAGTTTCTGATAATGTTTCTGTCTAGCTTCTATATGAAGATATTTCCTTTTCCAGCATAAGCCTCAAAGAGCTCCAAATATCCACTTGCGAATTCTACAAAAACAGTGTTGCAATACTTTTCTACCAAAAGGAAGGTACAACTCTGTGAGTTCAATGCACTCATCACACAGAAGGTTCACAGAATGCTTCCATCTAGCTTTTACGCAATGATATTTCCTTTTGCAGCAAAGGCTTCAAAGCGCTCTTAATGTCCACTGGCAGATTCTACGAAGAGTGTCTCAAAACTGCTCTATCAAAAGGTAGGTTGAACTCTGTGAGTTCAATGCCCAAAGCACAGGGAACCTTCTGAGAATGCTTTTATGTAGTTTCTACGTGAACATATTTTCTTTTCCAGCATTGGCCTCCAAGCACTCCATCCATCCACTTGAAAATTCTACTAAAAGAGTGTTTCAAAACTTCTCTACCAAAAGAAAGGTTGAACTTTGTGAGTTCAAGGCACACATCACAAAGAAGTTTCTGAGAATGCTTCTTTCCAGCTTTTACGTGAAGAGATATCCTTTTCCAGCATAGGCCTCAAAGCGCTCCATATATCCACTTGCACATTCTAGCAAAGCGTGTATCAACACTGCTCTTTCAAAAGGAAGCTTCAAGTCTGTGAGTTGAATGCACTCATCACAAAGACGTTTCTGAGAATTCTCCTGTCTAGTTTTCATGTGAAGATGCTTCCATTTAAAATCTAGGCCTCAAATACCTCCAAATATTCACTTGCACATTCTACAAAAAGGCTGTTTCAAATCTTCTCTATCAATTGGAAGGTTCAACTCTGTAAATTGAATGCACTCACCACAAAGAAGATTCCGAGATTGCTTCTGTCTACTTTGTATGTGAAGACATTTCCTTTTCCAACATAGGCCTCAAAGCGCTCCAAAAAACACTTGCAGATTCTAAAAAAACAGTTTTTCAAAACTGTTCTATCAAAAGGAACGTTCAACTCTGTGAGTTGAAGGCACTCATCACAAAGAGGTTTCTGAGAATGCTTCTGTCTAGTTTTTATGGGATGATATTTCTTATTCCAACATTGGCCAAAAAGCGCTCCAAATATCCGCCTTCAGATGGCACTGAAAGAGGGTCTCAAAAATGCTCTATCAGAAGGAAGGTTCAAGTCTGTGAGTTGAATGCTCTCATCACACAGAAGGTTCTGAGAATACTTCAGTCTAGTTTTTATCAGAAGATATTTCCATTTCCTTGCATAGGCCTGAAATCGCTCCAAATATCGACTTGCAGATTATACGAATAGAGTATTTCCAAACTGCTCTGTCAAACGGCAGGATCAACTCTGTGAGTTGAATGAACACATCATGAAGAAGTCTCTGAGAATGCTTCTGTCTAGTTTTTAGTTGAAGATATTTCATTTCCCAGCATCGTCTCAAAGCGCTCCAAATATCCACTTGCAGATTCTACAAAAACTTTGTTTCTAAACTGCTCTTTGAAAAGGAAGGTCCAAGTCTGTGAGTTGAATGCACTCATCGCAAAGAATTTTCTGAGAATGCTTCTGTCTAGTTTTCATGTGAAGATATTTCCTTTTCCAACATTGGCCCCGAAGCCCTCCTAACATCCACTTGCAGATTTTACAAAAAGAGTGTTTCCAAACGGCTCTATCAAAAGGCAGGTTCAACTCTGTGAGTCAAATGCACGCATCGTGAAGAAGCTTCTGAGAATGCTACTGTCTAAGTTTTAGGTGAAGATATTTCATTTCCCAGCAAAGGCTTCAAAGCGCTCTAAATATCCACTTGCAGATTCTACAAGAAGAGTGTTTCAAAACTGCTCTTCCAAAAGGAAGGTTCAAGTCTGTGAGTTGAATGCACTCATCAAAAAGAAGTTTCTGAGAATGCTTCTCTCTAGTTTTTATGAGAAGATATTTCCTTTTCCAGCATAGGCCTCAAATCGCTCCAAACATCCACTAGCAAATTCTACAAAAGGAGTGTTTCAAAACTGTGCTATCAAAAGGAAGATTCCACTATTTGAGTTGAAGGCATAAAGCACACGGAAGTTTCTGACAGTGCTTCCGTCTAGTTCTCATGTGAAGTTATTTCCTTTTCCAGTGTTGGCCTCTTAGCACTCCAAATAACCACTTGCAGATCCTAGAAAGAGTGTTTCAAAACTGCTCTACCAAAAGGAAGGTTCAACTCGGTGAGTTGAATGCGCACCTCGCAAAAAGTTTCTGAGAGTGCTTCGGTTTAGTTTTTATGTGAAGATATTTCGTTTTCCAGCACAGTACTCAAAGCGCTCTAAATAGCCACTTGCAGAGTCTATAAAAAGAGTGTTTCAAAACTGTTCTATCGAAAGGAACGTTCAACTCTGTGAGTAGAATGCACTCATCACAAGGAAGTTTCTGAGAATGCTTCTGTCTAGTTTTTATGTGAAGAAATTTCCTTTTCCAACATAGGCCTCAAAGCGCTCCAAATAAACACCTGCAGATTCTACAAAAGGGGTCTTTCCAAAATGTTCTATCAAAACCAACGTTCAAGCCTGTGAGCTGAATGCACTCACCACACAGAAGTTTCTTAGACGTCTTCTGTCTAGTGTTTATGTGGAAATATTCTCTTTTACAGCATAGGCCTCAAATACCTCCAAATATCAACGTGCAGATTTTACAAAAAGGGTGTTTCCAAACTCCTCCATCAAAAGGCAGGTTCAACTCTGTGTGTTTAATGCACACATCAGAAAGAAGTTTCTGAGAATGCTTCTGTCTAGCCTTTATGTGAAAATATTTCCTTTTCAAGCATACGCCTCAAAGCGCTCCAAATATGCCGTTGTAGACTCTACAAAAAGTGTGTTTCAAAACTGCTCTACGAAAAGAAAGGTTCAAAGCTGTGAGTTGAATACACATATCGTGAAGAAGTTCCTGACAATGCTTCAATCTAGTGTTTAGGTGAAGATATTTCACTTCCCAGCATAGGCCTCAAAGCGCTCCAAATATCCACTTCCAGATTCTACAGAAAAGTGTTTCAAAACTGCTCTTTGGAAAGGAAGCTTCAACTCTGTGAGTTAAAAGCACTCATTGCGAAGAGGTTTCTGGGAGTTCTTCCGTCTAGTTTTCATGTAAAGATGTTTCCATTTCAAGCATTGGTCTCTAATCGCTCCAAATATTCACCTGCAAATTCTACAAAAAGGGTGTTTCAAAACTTCTCTATCAATAGGAAGGTTCAACTCTGTGAGTTGAATGCACTCCTTACAGAGAAGTTTCTGAGAATGTTTCTATCTATGTTTTACGCGAAGATATTTCCTTTTCCAACACAGGCCTCAATGCGCTCCGAATCAACACTTCCAGATACTACAAAAACAGTGTTTCAAAACTGTTCTATCAAAAGGAACGTTCAACTCTGTGAGTTGAAGGCACTCATCACAAAGAAGTTTCTGAGAATGCTTCTGTCAATCTTGTATGCAATGAGATTTCCTTTTGCAGCATAGGACTTAAAGCTCTCCAAATATCCACTTGCAGATTCCACAAAAAGAGTGTTGCAAAACTTCTCTATCAAAAGGCAGGTTGAACTCTGTGTGTTGAATGCCCAAAACACAGGGAACTTTCTGAGAATGCTTTTGTCTAGTTTCCACGTGAAGATAGTTCCTTTTCCAACATAGGCCTCAAAGCGCTCTGAATATCCACTTGCCGATTGTACAAAAAGAGTGTTGCAAAACTTCTCTATCAAAAGGCAGGTTGAACTCTGTGTGTCGAATGCCCAAAACACAGGGAACTTGCTGAGAATGCTTTTGTCTAATTTCTACGTGAAGATATTTCCTTTTCCATCATAGGCCTCAAAGTGCTCCGAATAAACACTTGTAGATCCCACCAAAAGAGTGTTTCAAAGCTCTTCCATCTACAGGAACTTTCACGTCTGTGAGTTGAATGCACTCATCACAAAGAGGTTTCTGAGAATTCTTCTGTTTAGTTTTTATGTGATGATATTTCATTTTCCAGCATTGGCCTAAAGGTGCTCCAAATATCCACCTTCAGATGGGACTGAAAGAGTGTTTCAAAACTGAACTATCAAAAGGAAGGTTCAAGTCTGTGAGTTGAATGCACTCATCCACAGAAGCTTCTGAGAATGCTTCTGTCTCGTTTTTAGGCGAAGATATTTCCTTTTCCTTGCATAGGCCTCAAATCGCTCCAAATATCCCCTTGCAGATATTACAAAGAGAGTGTTTCCAAACTGCCCTATCGAAAGGCAGTTTCAACTCTGTGAGTTGAAGGCACGTATGGTGAAACAGTTTCTGAGAATGCTTGTGTGTACTTTTTAGGTGAAGGTATTTCCTTTTCCAGCACAGGCCTCAAATCGCTCCAAACATCCAGTAGCAAATTCTACAAAAGGAGTGTTTCAAACCTGTGCTATCCAAAGGAAGATTCCACTATATGAGTTGAACGCATAAAGCACACGGAAGTTTCTGAGAATCCTTCCGTCTAGTTCTCAGGTGAAGATATTTACTTTTCCAGTGTTGGCCCTTTAGCACTCCAAATATCCACTTTCAGATTCTACAAAAAGAGTGTTTCAAAACTGCTCTATCAAAACGCAGGTTCCACTCGGTGAGTTGAATGCACGCATCGGAAAAGATTTCTGAGAATTCTTCTGTCTAGTTTTTATGGGAAGATATTTTCTTTTCCAGCATAGGCCTCAAATCGCTCCAAACATCCACGAGCAAATTCTACGAAAGGAGTGTGTCAAAACGGTGCTATCAAAAGGAAGATTCCACTATGTGAGTTGAATGCATGAAGCACACGGAAGTTTCTGACAATGCTTCCGTCTAGTTCTCATGTGAAGATATTTCCTTTTCCAGTGTTGACCTCTTAGCACTCCAAATATCCACTTGCAGATCCTAGAAAAAGAGTGTTTCAAAACTGCTCTACCAAAAGCCAGGTTTCACTCGGTGAGTTGAATGCGCACATCGCAAAATGTTTCTGAGAACGCTACTGTCTAGTTCTTATGTGAAGATATTTCGTTTTCCCGCCTGGGCTTCAAAGCGCTCCAAATAGCCACTTGTAGAGTCTATAAAAAGAGTGTTTCAAAACTCTTCTATCAAAAGGAACTTTCAACTCTGTGAGTACAATGCACTCATCACAAGGAAGTTTCCGAGAATGCTTCTGTCTACTGTTTATGTGAAGATATTTCCTTTTCCAACCTAGGCCTCAATGCGCTCCAAATAAACACCTGCAGATCCTACAAGAGGGGTGTTTCCAAACTGTTCTATCAAAACCAGCGTTCAAGTCTGTGAGCTGAATGCACTCATCACACAGAAGTTTCTTAGAAGGCTTGTGTCTAGTGTTTATGTGAAAATATTTTCTTTTACAGCATAGGCCTCAAATAGCTCCAAATATCAACTTGCAGATTTTACAAAAAGGGAGTTTCCAAACTCCTCTATCAAAAGACAGGTTCAACTCTGTGAGTCGAATGCACACATCAGAAAGAAGTTTCTGAGAATGCTTCTGTCTAGCGTTTATGTGAAAATATTTCCTTTTCAAGCACACGCCTCAAAGCGCTCCAAATATGCCGTTGCAGATTCTACAAAAAGTGGGTTTCAAAACTGCTCTACGAAAAGAAAGGTTCAAAGCTGTGAGTTGAATACACAGATCGTGAAGAAGTTTCTGAGAATGCTTCAGTCTAGTGTTTAGGTGAAGATATTTCACTTCCCAGCATAGGCCTCAAAGCGCTCCAAATATCCACTTCCAGATTCTACAGAAAAGTGTTTCAAATCTGCTCTTTGGAAAGGAAGCTTCAACTCTGTGAGTTGAAAGCACTCATTACGAAGAGGTTTCTGAGAATTCTTCTGTCCAGTTTTCATGTGAAGATGTTTCCATTTCAAGCATAGGTCTCCAATCGCTCCAAATATTCACCTGCAAATTCTACAAAAAGGGTGTTTCAAAACTTCTCTATCAATAGGAAGGTTCAACTCTGTGAGTTGAATGCCCTCCTCACAAAGAAGTTTCTGAGAATGCTTCTGTCTACTTTTTACGTGAAGATATTTCCTTTTCCTACACAGGCCTCAAAGCGCTCCGAATCAACACTTCCAGATACTACCAAAACAGTGTTTCAAAACTGTTCTATCAAAAGGAACGTTCAACTCTGTGAGTGGAAGGCACTCATCGCAAAGAGGTTTCTGAGAATGCTTCTGTCTAGTTTTTATGTGATGATATTTCGTATTGCAGCATTGGCCAAAAAGCGCTCCAAACATCCATCTTCAGATGGCAATGAAAGTGGGTCTCAAAAGTGCTCTATCAGAAGGAAGGTTCAAGTCTGTGAATCGAATGCTCTCATCACACAGAAGGTTCTGAGAATGATTCAGTCTAGTTTTTATCAGAAGATATTTCCTTTTCCTTGCATAGGCCTCAAATCGCTCCAAATATCGAATTGCAGTTTACACCAATAGAGTGTTTCCAAACTGCTCTGTGAAACGGCAGGTTCAACTCTGTGAGTTGAATGCGCACATGAGGAAGAAGTCTCTGAGAATGCTTCTGTCTAGTTTTTAGGTGAAGATATTTCATTTCCCAGCCTCGCCTCAAAGCGCTCCAAATATCCACTTTCAGATTCTACAAAAACTGTGTTTCTAAACTGCTCTTTGTAAAGGAAGGTTCAAGTCTGTGAGTTGAATGCACTCATCACCAAGAAGTTTCTGAGAATGCTTCTGTCTAGTTTTCATGTGAAGATATTTCCTTTTCCAACATTGACCCGAAGCCCTCGTAATATCCACTTGCAGATTTTACAAAAAGAGTGTTTCCAAACTGCTCTATCAAAATGAGATTCAACTCTGTGAGTTGAATGCACGCATCGTGAAGAAGCTTCAGAGAATGCTACGGTCTACGTTTTAGGTGAAGATATTTCATTTCCCAGCATAGGCTTCAAAGCGCTCTAAATATCCACTTGCAGATTCTACAAAAAGAGTGTTTCAAAACTGCTCTTCCAAAAGGAAGGTTCAAGGCTGTGAGTTCAATGCACTCATCATAAAGAAGTTTCTGAGAACGCTTCTCTCTAGTTTTTATGTGAAGATATTTCCTTTTCCAGCATAGGCCTCAAATCGCTCCAAACATCCACTAGCAAATTCTACAAAAGGAGTGTTTCAAAACTGTGCTATCAAAAGGAAGATTCCACTATTTGAGTTGAAGGCATAAAGCACACGGAAGTTTCTGACAATGCTTCCGTCTAGTTCTCATGTGAAGTTATTTCCTTTTCCAGTGCTGGCCTCTTAGCACTCCAAATATCCACTTGCAGATCCTAGAAAAAGAGTTTTTCAAAACTGCTCTACCAAAAGGAAGCTTCAACTCGGTGAGTTGAATGCGCACCTCGCAAAATGTTTCTGAGAGTGCTTCGCTGTTGTTTTTATGTGAAGATATTTCGTTTTCCAGCATAGGACTCAAAGCGCTCCAAGTAGCCACTTACAGAGTCTCTAAAAAGAGTGTTTCAAAACTGTTCTATCGAAAGGAACGTTCAACTCTGTGAGTAGAATGCTCTCATCACAAGGAAGTTTCTGAGAATGCTTCTGTCTAGTTTTTATGTGAAGAAATTTCCTTTTCCAACATAGGCCTCAAAGCCCTCCAAATAAACATCTGCAGATTCTACAAAAGGGGTCTTTCCAAAATGTTCTATCAAAACCAACGTTCAAACCTATGAGCTGAATGCACTCACCACACAGAAGTTTCTTAGACGTCTTCTGTCTAGTGTTTATGGGAAAACATTTTCTTTTACAGCATAGGCCTCAAATAGCTCCAAATATCAACTTGCAGATTTTACAAAAAGGGTGTTTCCAAACTCCTCTATCAAAAGGCAGGTTCAACTCTGTGTGTTGAATGCACACATCAGAAAGAAGTTTCTGAGAATGCTTCTGTCTAGCGTTTATGTGAAAATATTTCCTTTTCAAGCATACGCCTCAAAGCGCTCCAAATATGCCGTTGCAGATTCTACAAAAAGTGTGTTTCTAAACTGCTCTATGAAAAGAAAGGTTCAAAGCTGTGAGGTGAATACACATATCGTGAAGAAGTTTCTGAGAAAGCTTCAGTCTAGTGTTTAGGTGAAGATATTTCACTTCCCAGAATAGGCCTCAAAGCGCTCCAAATATCCACTTCCAGATTCTAAAGAAAAGTGTTTCAAAACTGCTTTTTGGAAAAGAAGCTTCAACTCTGTGAGTTGAAAGCACTCATTACGAAGAGGTTTCTGAGAGTTCTTCCGTCTAGTTTTCATGTGAAGATGTTTCCATTTCAAGCATATTTCTCAAATCGCTCCAAATATTCACCTGCAAATTCTACAAAAAGGGTGTTTCCAAACTTCTCTATCAATAGGAAGGTTCGACTCTGTGAGTTGAATGCCCTCCTCACAAAGAAGTTTCTGAGAATGCTTCTCTCCAGTTTTTAGGTGAAGATATATCATTTCCCAGCATAGGCCTCAAAGCGCTCCAAATATCCACTTGCAGATTCTACAAAAAGAGTGTTTCAAAACTCCTCTTTCAAAAGGAAGTTTCAAGTCTGTGAGTTGAATGAAGTCATGACAAAGAAGTTTCTGAGAATGCTTCTGTCTACTTTTTATGTGAAGATATTTCCTTTTGCAGCACACGCCTCAAATAGCCCCAAACATCCACTAGCAAATTCTACAAAAAGAGGGTTTCAAAAAAGCGCTATCTAAAGGAAGATTGCACTATGTGAGTTAAACGCATAAAGCACACGGAAGTTTCTGAGAATGCTTCCGTCTAGTTCTCATGGGAAGATATTTCCTTTCCCATTGTTGGCCTCTTAGCACTCCAATATACACTTGCAGATTCTAGAAAAAGAGTGTTTCAAAACTGCTCTATCAAAAGGCAGGTTCAACACGGTGAGTTGAATATGCACATGAGAAAAAGTTTCTGAGAATGCTTCTGTCTGGTTTTTATGTGAAGATATTTCGTTTTCCAGCACAGGCCTCAAAGCGCTCCAATTATCCACTTGCAGACTATACAAAAACAGTGTTTCAAAACTGTTCTATCCAAAGGAATGTTCAGCTCTGTGAGTAGAATTCACTCATCACGAGGAAGTTTCTGAGAATGCTGCTGTCTAGTTTCTATAAGAAGACATTTCCTTTTCTAACATAGGTCTCAAAGCGCTCACAATAAGCCCTGGCACACTCTACAAAAGGAGTGTTTCCAAAATGTTCTATCAAAATGAACGTTGAAGACTGTGAGTTAAATGCACACATCAAACTGAAGTTTCTGAGAATGGTTCTGTCTAGGGTTTATGTGAAGATATTTTCTTTTCCAGCATAGGCCTCCAAAAGCTCGAAATATCCACTTGCAGATTTTCTAAAAAGGGTGTTTCCAAACTGTTCTATCAAAAGGAAGGTTCAACTCTGTGAGTTGAATGCTCACATCACAAAGAAGTTTCTGAGAATGCTTCTGTCTAGTGTTCATGTGAAGATATTTCCTTTTCAAGCATAGGCCTCAAAGCGCTCCAGATATGCAGTTGCAGACTCTACAAAAAGTGTGTTTCAAAAGTGTTCTATGAAAAGAAAGTTTCAACTCTGTGAGTTGAATGCACATATCGTGAAGAAATTTCTGAGAATGCTTCTGTCTAGTTTTTAGGTGAAGATATTTCATTTCCCAGCATAGGCCTCAAAGCGCTCCAAATATGCACTTGCAGATTCTACAAAAAGAGTGTTTCAAAACTGCTCTTTCAAAAGGAAGGTTCAAGTCTGTGAGTTGAATGCACTCATCAGAAAGAAGTTTCTGATAATGGTTCTGTCTAGTTTTCATCTGCAAGTATTTCCTTTTCCACTAGATGCCGCAATCGCACCAAATTTCCACCTGCAGTTTCCACAAAAAGAGTGTTGCAGGACTGCTCCAGGAAAAGGAATCTTCAACTCTCTCAGTTCAATCCCCTCAAGACATAGAAGTTTCTGATAATGTTTCTGTCTAGCTTCTATATGAAGATATTTCCTTTTCCAGCATAAGCCTCAAAGAGCTCCAAATATCCACTTGCGAATTCTACAAAAACAGTGTTGCAATACTTTTCTACCAAAAGGAAGGTACAACTCTGTGAGTTCAATGCACTCATCACACAGAAGGTTCACAGAATGCTTCCATCTAGCTTTTACGCAATGATATTTCCTTTTGCAGCAAAGGCTTCAAAGCGCTCTTAATGTCCACTGGCAGATTCTACGAAGAGTGTCTCAAAACTGCTCTATCAAAAGGTAGGTTGAACTCTGTGAGTTCAATGCCCAAAGCACAGGGAACCTTCTGAGAATGCTTTTATGTAGTTTCTACGTGAACATATTTTCTTTTCCAGCATTGGCCTCCAAGCACTCCATCCATCCACTTGAAAATTCTACTAAAAGAGTGTTTCAAAACTTCTCTACCAAAAGAAAGGTTGAACTTTGTGAGTTCAAGGCACACATCACAAAGAAGTTTCTGAGAATGCTTCTTTCCAGCTTTTACGTGAAGAGATATCCTTTTCCAGCATAGGCCTCAAAGCGCTCCATATATCCACTTGCACATTCTAGCAAAGCGTGTATCAACACTGCTCTTTCAAAAGGAAGCTTCAAGTCTGTGAGTTGAATGCACTCATCACAAAGACGTTTCTGAGAATTCTCCTGTCTAGTTTTCATGTGAAGATGCTTCCATTTAAAATCTAGGCCTCAAATACCTCCAAATATTCACTTGCACATTCTACAAAAAGGCTGTTTCAAATCTTCTCTATCAATTGGAAGGTTCAACTCTGTAAATTGAATGCACTCACCACAAAGAAGATTCCGAGATTGCTTCTGTCTACTTTGTATGTGAAGACATTTCCTTTTCCAACATAGGCCTCAAAGCGCTCCAAAAAACACTTGCAGATTCTAAAAAAACAGTTTTTCAAAACTGTTCTATCAAAAGGAACGTTCAACTCTGTGAGTTGAAGGCACTCATCACAAAGAGGTTTCTGAGAATGCTTCTGTCTAGTTTTTATGGGATGATATTTCTTATTCCAACATTGGCCAAAAAGCGCTCCAAATATCCGCCTTCAGATGGCACTGAAAGATGGTCTCAAAAATGCTCTATCAGAAGGAAGGTTCAAGTCTGTGAGTTGAATGCTCTCATCACACAGAAGGTTCTGAGAATACTTCAGTCTAGTTTTTATCAGAAGATATTTCCATTTCCTTGCATAGGCCTGAAATCGCTCCAAATATCGACTTGCAGATTATACGAATAGAGTATTTCCAAACTGCTCTGTCAAACGGCAGGATCAACTCTGTGAGTTGAATGAACACATCATGAAGAAGTCTCTGAGAATGCTTCTGTCTAGTTTTTAGTTGAAGATATTTCATTTCCCAGCATCGTCTCAAAGCGCTCCAAATATCCACTTGCAGATTCTACAAAAACTTTGTTTCTAAACTGCTCTTTGAAAAGGAAGGTCCAAGTCTGTGAGTTGAATGCACTCATCGCAAAGAATTTTCTGAGAATGCTTCTGTCTAGTTTTCATGTGAAGATATTTCCTTTTCCAACATTGGCCCCGAAGCCCTCCTAACATCCACTTGCAGATTTTACAAAAAGAGTGTTTCCAAACGGCTCTATCAAAAGGCAGGTTCAACTCTGTGAGTCAAATGCACGCATCGTGAAGAAGCTTCTGAGAATGCTACTGTCTAAGTTTTAGGTGAAGATATTTCATTTCCCAGCAAAGGCTTCAAAGCGCTCTAAATATCCACTTGCAGATTCTACAAGAAGAGTGTTTCAAAACTGCTCTTCCAAAAGGAAGGTTCAAGTCTGTGAGTTGAATGCACTCATCAAAAAGAAGTTTCTGAGAATGCTTCTCTCTAGTTTTTATGAGAAGATATTTCCTTTTCCAGCATAGGCCTCAAATCGCTCCAAACATCCACTAGCAAATTCTACAAAAGGAGTGTTTCAAAACTGTGCTATCAAAAGGAAGATTCCACTATTTGAGTTGAAGGCATAAAGCACACGGAAGTTTCTGACAGTGCTTCCGTCTAGTTCTCATGTGAAGTTATTTCCTTTTCCAGTGTTGGCCTCTTAGCACTCCAAATAACCACTTGCAGATCCTAGAAAGAGTGTTTCAAAACTGCTCTACCAAAAGGAAGGTTCAACTCGGTGAGTTGAATGCGCACCTCGCAAAAAGTTTCTGAGAGTGCTTCGGTTTAGTTTTTATGTGAAGATATTTCGTTTTCCAGCACAGTACTCAAAGCGCTCTAAATAGCCACTTGCAGAGTCTATAAAAAGAGTGTTTCAAAACTGTTCTATCGAAAGGAACGTTCAACTCTGTGAGTAGAATGCACTCATCACAAGGAAGTTTCTGAGAATGCTTCTGTCTAGTTTTTATGTGAAGAAATTTCCTTTTCCAACATAGGCCTCAAAGCGCTCCAAATAAACACCTGCAGATTCTACAAAAGGGGTCTTTCCAAAATGTTCTATCAAAACCAACGTTCAAGCCTGTGAGCTGAATGCACTCACCACACAGAAGTTTCTTAGACGTCTTCTGTCTAGTGTTTATGTGGAAATATTCTCTTTTACAGCATAGGCCTCAAATACCTCCAAATATCAACGTGCAGATTTTACAAAAAGGGTGTTTCCAAACTCCTCCATCAAAAGGCAGGTTCAACTCTGTGTGTTTAATGCACACATCAGAAAGAAGTTTCTGAGAATGCTTCTGTCTAGCCTTTATGTGAAAATATTTCCTTTTCAAGCATACGCCTCAAAGCGCTCCAAATATGCCGTTGTAGACTCTACAAAAAGTGTGTTTCAAAACTGCTCTACGAAAAGAAAGGTTCAAAGCTGTGAGTTGAATACACATATCGTGAAGAAGTTCCTGACAATGCTTCAATCTAGTGTTTAGGTGAAGATATTTCACTTCCCAGCATAGGCCTCAAAGCGCTCCAAATATCCACTTCCAGATTCTACAGAAAAGTGTTTCAAAACTGCTCTTTGGAAAGGAAGCTTCAACTCTGTGAGTTAAAAGCACTCATTGCGAAGAGGTTTCTGGGAGTTCTTCCGTCTAGTTTTCATGTAAAGATGTTTCCATTTCAAGCATTGGTCTCTAATCGCTCCAAATATTCACCTGCAAATTCTACAAAAAGGGTGTTTCAAAACTTCTCTATCAATAGGAAGGTTCAACTCTGTGAGTTGAATGCACTCCTTACAGAGAAGTTTCTGAGAATGTTTCTATCTATGTTTTACGCGAAGATATTTCCTTTTCCAACACAGGCCTCAATGCGCTCCGAATCAACACTTCCAGATACTACAAAAACAGTGTTTCAAAACTGTTCTATCAAAAGGAACGTTCAACTCTGTGAGTTGAAGGCACTCATCACAAAGAAGTTTCTGAGAATGCTTCTGTCAATCTTGTATGCAATGAGATTTCCTTTTGCAGCATAGGACTTAAAGCTCTCCAAATATCCACTTGCAGATTCCACAAAAAGAGTGTTGCAAAACTTCTCTATCAAAAGGCAGGTTGAACTCTGTGTGTTGAATGCCCAAAACACAGGGAACTTTCTGAGAATGCTTTTGTCTAGTTTCCACGTGAAGATAGTTCCTTTTCCAACATAGGCCTCAAAGCGCTCTGAATATCCACTTGCCGATTGTACAAAAAGAGTGTTGCAAAACTTCTCTATCAAAAGGCAGGTTGAACTCTGTGTGTCGAATGCCCAAAACACAGGGAACTTGCTGAGAATGCTTTTGTCTAATTTCTACGTGAAGATATTTCCTTTTCCATCATAGGCCTCAAAGTGCTCCGAATAAACACTTGTAGATCCCACCAAAAGAGTGTTTCAAAGCTCTTCCATCTACAGGAACTTTCACGTCTGTGAGTTGAATGCACTCATCACAAAGAGGTTTCTGAGAATTCTTCTGTTTAGTTTTTATGTGATGATATTTCATTTTCCAGCATTGGCCTAAAGGTGCTCCAAATATCCACCTTCAGATGGGACTGAAAGAGTGTTTCAAAACTGAACTATCAAAAGGAAGGTTCAAGTCTGTGAGTTGAATGCACTCATCCACAGAAGCTTCTGAGAATGCTTCTGTCTCGTTTTTAGGCGAAGATATTTCCTTTTCCTTGCATAGGCCTCAAATCGCTCCAAATATCCCCTTGCAGATATTACAAAGAGAGTGTTTCCAAACTGCCCTATCGAAAGGCAGTTTCAACTCTGTGAGTTGAAGGCACGTATGGTGAAACAGTTTCTGAGAATGCTTGTGTGTACTTTTTAGGTGAAGGTATTTCCTTTTCCAGCACAGGCCTCAAATCGCTCCAAACATCCAGTAGCAAATTCTACAAAAGGAGTGTTTCAAACCTGTGCTATCCAAAGGAAGATTCCACTATATGAGTTGAACGCATAAAGCACACGGAAGTTTCTGAGAATCCTTCCGTCTAGTTCTCAGGTGAAGATATTTACTTTTCCAGTGTTGGCCCTTTAGCACTCCAAATATCCACTTTCAGATTCTACAAAAAGAGTGTTTCAAAACTGCTCTATCAAAACGCAGGTTCCACTCGGTGAGTTGAATGCACGCATCGGAAAAGATTTCTGAGAATTCTTCTGTCTAGTTTTTATGGGAAGATATTTTCTTTTCCAGCATAGGCCTCAAATCGCTCCAAACATCCACGAGCAAATTCTACGAAAGGAGTGTGTCAAAACGGTGCTATCAAAAGGAAGATTCCACTATGTGAGTTGAATGCATGAAGCACACGGAAGTTTCTGACAATGCTTCCGTCTAGTTCTCATGTGAAGATATTTCCTTTTCCAGTGTTGACCTCTTAGCACTCCAAATATCCACTTGCAGATCCTAGAAAAAGAGTGTTTCAAAACTGCTCTACCAAAAGCCAGGTTTCACTCGGTGAGTTGAATGCGCACATCGCAAAATGTTTCTGAGAACGCTACTGTCTAGTTCTTATGTGAAGATATTTCGTTTTCCCGCCTGGGCTTCAAAGCGCTCCAAATAGCCACTTGTAGAGTCTATAAAAAGAGTGTTTCAAAACTCTTCTATCAAAAGGAACTTTCAACTCTGTGAGTACAATGCACTCATCACAAGGAAGTTTCCGAGAATGCTTCTGTCTACTGTTTATGTGAAGATATTTCCTTTTCCAACCTAGGCCTCAATGCGCTCCAAATAAACACCTGCAGATCCTACAAGAGGGGTGTTTCCAAACTGTTCTATCAAAACCAGCGTTCAAGTCTGTGAGCTGAATGCACTCATCACACAGAAGTTTCTTAGAAGGCTTGTGTCTAGTGTTTATGTGAAAATATTTTCTTTTACAGCATAGGCCTCAAATAGCTCCAAATATCAACTTGCAGATTTTACAAAAAGGGAGTTTCCAAACTCCTCTATCAAAAGACAGGTTCAACTCTGTGAGTCGAATGCACACATCAGAAAGAAGTTTCTGAGAATGCTTCTGTCTAGCGTTTATGTGAAAATATTTCCTTTTCAAGCACACGCCTCAAAGCGCTCCAAATATGCCGTTGCAGATTCTACAAAAAGTGGGTTTCAAAACTGCTCTACGAAAAGAAAGGTTCAAAGCTGTGAGTTGAATACACAGATCGTGAAGAAGTTTCTGAGAATGCTTCAGTCTAGTGTTTAGGTGAAGATATTTCACTTCCCAGCATAGGCCTCAAAGCGCTCCAAATATCCACTTCCAGATTCTACAGAAAAGTGTTTCAAAACTGCTCTTTGGAAAGGAAGCTTCAACTCTGTGAGTTGAAAGCACTCATTACGAAGAGGTTTCTGAGAATTCTTCTGTCCAGTTTTCATGTGAAGATGTTTCCATTTCAAGCATAGGTCTCCAATCGCTCCAAATATTCACCTGCAAATTCTACAAAAAGGGTGTTTCAAAACTTCTCTATCAATAGGAAGGTTCAACTCTGTGAGTTGAATGCCCTCCTCACAAAGAAGTTTCTGAGAATGCTTCTGTCTACTTTTTACGTGAAGATATTTCCTTTTCCTACACAGGCCTCAAAGCGCTCCGAATCAACACTTCCAGATACTACCAAAACAGTGTTTCAAAACTGTTCTATCAAAAGGAACGTTCAACTCTGTGAGTGGAAGGCACTCATCGCAAAGAGGTTTCTGAGAATGCTTCTGTCTAGTTTTTATGTGATGATATTTCGTATTGCAGCATTGGCCAAAAAGCGCTCCAAACATCCATCTTCAGATGGCAATGAAAGTGGGTCTCAAAAGTGCTCTATCAGAAGGAAGGTTCAAGTCTGTGAATTGAATGCTCTCATCACACAGAAGGTTCTGAGAATGATTCAGTCTAGTTTTTATCAGAAGATATTTCCTTTTCCTTGCATAGGCCTCAAATCGCTCCAAATATCGAATTGCAGTTTACACCAATAGAGTGTTTCCAAACTGCTCTGTGAAACGGCAGGTTCAACTCTGTGAGTTGAATGCGCACATGAGGAAGAAGTCTCTGAGAATGCTTCTGTCTAGTTTTTAGGTGAAGATATTTCATTTCCCAGCCTCGCCTCAAAGCGCTCCAAATATCCACTTTCAGATTCTACAAAAACTGTGTTTCTAAACTGCTCTTTGTAAAGGAAGGTTCAAGTCTCTGAGTTGAATGCACTCATCACCAAGAAGTTTCTGAGAATGCTTCTGTCTAGTTTTCATGTGAAGATATTTCCTTTTCCAACATTGACCCGAAGCCCTCGTAATATCCACTTGCAGATTTTACAAAAAGAGTGTTTCCAAACTGCTCTATCAAAATGAGATTCAACTCTGTGAGTTGAATGCACGCATCATGAAGAAGCTTCAGAGAATGCTACGGTCTACGTTTTAGGTGAAGATATTTCATTTCCCAGCATAGGCTTCAAAGCGCTCTAAATATCCACTTGCAGATTCTACAAAAAGAGTGTTTCAAAACTGCTCTTCCAAAAGGAAGGTTCAAGGCTGTGAGTTCAATGCACTCATCATAAAGAAGTTTCTGAGAACGCTTCTCTCTAGTTTTTATGTGAAGATATTTCCTTTTCCAGCATAGGCCTCAAATCGCTCCAAACATCCACTAGCAAATTCTACAAAAGGAGTGTTTCAAAACTGTGCTATCAAAAGGAAGATTCCACTATTTGAGTTGAAGGCATAAAGCACACGGAAGTTTCTGACAATGCTTCCGTCTAGTTCTCATGTGAAGTTATTTCCTTTTCCAGTGCTGGCCTCTTAGCACTCCAAATATCCACTTGCAGATCCTAGAAAAAGAGTTTTTCAAAACTGCTCTACCAAAAGGAAGCTTCAACTCGGTGAATTGAATGCGCACCTCGCAAAATGTTTCTGAGAGTGCTTCGCTGTTGTTTTTATGTGAAGATATTTCGTTTTCCAGCATAGGACTCAAAGCGCTCCAAGTAGCCACTTACAGAGTCTCTAAAAAGAGTGTTTCAAAACTGTTCTATCAAAAGGAACGTTCAACTCTGTGAGTAGAATGCTCTCATCACAAGGAAGTTTCTGAGAATGCTTCTGTCTAGTTTTTATGTGAAGAAATTTCCTTTTCCAACATAGGCCTCAAAGCCCTCCAAATAAACATCTGCAGATTCTACAAAAGGGGTCTTTCCAAAATGTTCTATCAAAACCAACGTTCAAACCTATGAGCTGAATGCACTCACCACACAGAAGTTTCTTAGACGTCTTCTGTCTAGTGTTTATGTGAAAATATTTTCTTTTACAGCATAGGCCTCAAATAGCTCCAAATATCAACTTGCAGATTTTACAAAAAGGGTGTTTCCAAACTCCTCTATCAAAAGGCAGGTTCAACTCTGTGTGTTGAATGCACACATCAGAAAGAAGTTTCTGAGAATGCTTCTGTCTAGCGTTTATGTGAAAATATTTCCTTTTCAAGCATACGCCTCAAAGCGCTCCAAATATGCCGTTGCAGATTCTACAAAAAGTGTGTTTCTAAACTGCTCTATGAAAAGAAAGGTTCAAAGCTGTGAGGTGAATACACATATCGTGAAGAAGTTTCTGAGAAAGCTTCAGTCTAGTGTTTAGGTGAAGATATTTCACTTCCCAGAATAGGCCTCAAAGCGCTCCAAATATCCACTTCCAGATTCTAAAGAAAAGTGTTTCAAAACTGCTTTTTGGAAAAGAAGCTTCAACTCTGTGAGTTGAAGGCACTCATTACGAAGAGGTTTCTGAGAGTTCTTCCGTCTAGTTTTCATGTGAAGATGTTTCCATTTCAAGCATATTTCTCAAATCGCTCCAAATATTCACCTGCAAATTCTACAAAAAGGGTGTTTCCAAACTTCTCTATCAATAGGAAGGTTCGACTCTGTGAGTTGAATGCCCTCCTCACAAAGAAGTTTCTGAGAATGCTTCTCTCCAGTTTTTAGGTGAAGATATATCATTTCCCAGCATAGGCCTCAAAGCGCTCCAAATATCCACTTGCAGATTCTACAAAAAGAGTGTTTCAAAACTCCTCTTTCAAAAGGAAGTTTCAAGTCTGTGAGTTGAATGAAGTCATGACAAAGAAGTTTCTGAGAATGCTTCTGTCTACTTTTTATGTGAAGATATTTCCTTTTGCAGCACACGCCTCAAATAGCCCCAAACATCCACTAGCAAATTCTACAAAAAGAGGGTTTCAAAAAAGCGCTATCTAAAGGAAGATTGCACTATGTGAGTTAAACGCATAAAGCACACGGAAGTTTCTGAGAATGCTTCCGTCTAGTTCTCATGGGAAGATATTTCCTTTCCCATTGTTGGCCTCTTAGCACTCCAATATACACTTGCAGATTCTAGAAAAAGAGTGTTTCAAAACTGCTCTATCAAAAGGCAGGTTCAACACGGTGAGTTGAATATGCACATGAGAAAAAGTTTCTGAGAATGCTTCTGTCTGGTTTTTATGTGAAGATATTTCGTTTTCCAGCACAGGCCTCAAAGCGCTCCAATTATCCACTTGCAGACTATACAAAAACAGTGTTTCAAAACTGTTCTATCCAAAGGAATGTTCAGCTCTGTGAGTAGAATTCACTCATCACGAGGAAGTTTCTGAGAATGCTGCTGTCTAGTTTCTATAAGAAGACATTTCCTTTTCTAACATAGGTCTCAAAGCGCTCACAATAAGCCCTGGCACACTCTACAAAAGGAGTGTTTCCAAAATGTTCTATCAAAATGAACGTTGAAGACTGTGAGTTAAATGCACACATCAAACTGAAGTTTCTGAGAATGGTTCTGTCTAGGGTTTATGTGAAGATATTTTCTTTTCCAGCATAGGCCTCCAAAAGCTCGAAATATCCACTTGCAGATTTTCTAAAAAGGGTGTTTCCAAACTGTTCTATCAAAAGGAAGGTTCAACTCTGTGAGTTGAATGCTCACATCACAAAGAAGTTTCTGAGAATGCTTCTGTCTAGTGTTCATGTGAAGATATTTCCTTTTCAAGCATAGGCCTCAAAGCGCTCCAGATATGCAGTTGCAGACTCTACAAAAAGTGTGTTTCAAAAGTGTTCTATGAAAAGAAAGTTTCAACTCTGTGAGTTGAATGCACATATCGTGAAGAAATTTCTGAGAATGCTTCTGTCTAGTTTTTAGGTGAAGATATTTCATTTCCCAGCATAGGCCTCAAAGCGCTCCAAATATGCACTTGCAGATTCTACAAAAAGAGTGTTTCAAAACTGCTCTTTCAAAAGGAAGGTTCAAGTCTGTGAGTTGAATGCACTCATCAGAAAGAAGTTTCTGATAATGGTTCTGTCTAGTTTTCATCTGCAAGTATTTCCTTTTCCACTAGATGCCGCAATCGCACCAAATTTCCACCTGCAGTTTCCACAAAAAGAGTGTTGCAGGACTGCTCCAGGAAAAGGAATCTTCAACTCTCTCAGTTCAATCCCCTCAAGACATAGAAGTTTCTGATAATGTTTCTGTCTAGCTTCTATATGAAGATATTTCCTTTTCCAGCATAAGCCTCAAAGAGCTCCAAATATCCACTTGCGAATTCTACAAAAACAGTGTTGCAATACTTTTCTACCAAAAGGAAGGTACAACTCTGTGAGTTCAATGCACTCATCACACAGAAGGTTCACAGAATGCTTCCATCTAGCTTTTACGCAATGATACTTCCTTTTGCAGCAAAGGCTTCAAAGCGCTCTTAATGTCCACTGGCAGATTCTACGAAGAGTGTCTCAAAACTGCTCTATCAAAAGGTAGGTTGAACTCTGTGAGTTCAATGCCCAAAGCACAGGGAACCTTCTGAGAATGCTTTTATGTAGTTTCTACGTGAACATATTTTCTTTTCCAGCATTGGCCTCCAAGCACTCCATCCATCCACTTGAAAATTCTACTAAAAGAGTGTTTCAAAACTTCTCTACCAAAAGAAAGGTTGAACTTTGTGAGTTCAAGGCACACATCACAAAGAAGTTTCTGAGAATGCTTCTTTCCAGCTTTTACGTGAAGAGATATCCTTTTCCAGCATAGGCCTCAAAGCGCTCCATATATCCACTTGCACATTCTAGCAAAGCGTGTATCAACACTGCTCTTTCAAAAGGAAGCTTCAAGTCTGTGAGTTGAATGCACTCATCACAAAGACGTTTCTGAGAATTCTCCTGTCTAGTTTTCATGTGAAGATGCTTCCATTTAAAATCTAGGCCTCAAATACCTCCAAATATTCACTTGCACATTCTACAAAAAGGCTGTTTCAAATCTTCTCTATCAATTGGAAGGTTCAACTCTGTAAATTGAATGCACTCACCACAAAGAAGATTCCGAGATTGCTTCTGTCTACTTTGTATGTGAAGACATTTCCTTTTCCAACATAGGCCTCAAAGCGCTCCAAAAAACACTTGCAGATTCTAAAAAAACAGTTTTTCAAAACTGTTCTATCAAAAGGAACGTTCAACTCTGTGAGTTGAAGGCACTCATCACAAAGAGGTTTCTGAGAATGCTTCTGTCTAGTTTTTATGGGATGATATTTCTTATTCCAACATTGGCCAAAAAGCGCTCCAAATATCCGCCTTCAGATGGCACTGAAAGAGGGTCTCAAAAATGCTCTATCAGAAGGAAGGTTCAAGTCTGTGAGTTGAATGCTCTCATCACACAGAAGGTTCTGAGAATACTTCAGTCTAGTTTTTATCAGAAGATATTTCCATTTCCTTGCATAGGCCTGAAATCGCTCCAAATATCGACTTGCAGATTATACGAATAGAGTATTTCCAAACTGCTCTGTCAAACGGCAGGATCAACTCTGTGAGTTGAATGAACACATCATGAAGAAGTCTCTGAGAATGCTTCTGTCTAGTTTTTAGTTGAAGATATTTCATTTCCCAGCATCGTCTCAAAGCGCTCCAAATATCCACTTGCAGATTCTACAAAAACTTTGTTTCTAAACTGCTCTTTGAAAAGGAAGGTCCAAGTCTGTGAGTTGAATGCACTCATCGCAAAGAATTTTCTGAGAATGCTTCTGTCTAGTTTTCATGTGAAGATATTTCCTTTTCCAACATTGGCCCCGAAGCCCTCCTAACATCCACTTGCAGATTTTACAAAAAGAGTGTTTCCAAACGGCTCTATCAAAAGGCAGGTTCAACTCTGTGAGTCAAATGCACGCATCGTGAAGAAGCTTCTGAGAATGCTACTGTCTAAGTTTTAGGTGAAGATATTTCATTTCCCAGCAAAGGCTTCAAAGCGCTCTAAATATCCACTTGCAGATTCTACAAGAAGAGTGTTTCAAAACTGCTCTTCCAAAAGGAAGGTTCAAGTCTGTGAGTTGAATGCACTCATCAAAAAGAAGTTTCTGAGAATGCTTCTCTCTAGTTTTTATGAGAAGATATTTCCTTTTCCAGCATAGGCCTCAAATCGCTCCAAACATCCACTAGCAAATTCTACAAAAGGAGTGTTTCAAAACTGTGCTATCAAAAGGAAGATTCCACTATTTGAGTTGAAAGCATAAAGCACACGGAAGTTTCTGACAGTGCTTCCGTCTAGTTCTCATGTGAAGTTATTTCCTTTTCCAGTGTTGGCCTCTTAGCACTCCAAATAACCACTTGCAGATCCTAGAAAGAGTGTTTCAAAACTGCTCTACCAAAAGGAAGGTTCAACTCGGTGAGTTGAATGCGCACCTCGCAAAAAGTTTCTGAGAGTGCTTCGGTTTAGTTTTTATGTGAAGATATTTCGTTTTCCAGCACAGTACTCAAAGCGCTCTAAATAGCCACTTGCAGAGTCTATAAAAAGAGTGTTTCAAAACTGTTCTATCGAAAGGAACGTTCAACTCTGTGAGTAGAATGCACTCATCACAAGGAAGTTTCTGAGAATGCTTCTGTCTAGTTTTTATGTGAAGAAATTTCCTTTTCCAACATAGGCCTCAAAGCGCTCCAAATAAACACCTGCAGATTCTACAAAAGGGGTCTTTCCAAAATGTTCTATCAAAACCAACGTTCAAGCCTGTGAGCTGAATGCACTCACCACACAGAAGTTTCTTAGACGTCTTCTGTCTAGTGTTTATGTGGAAATATTCTCTTTTACAGCATAGGCCTCAAATACCTCCAAATATCAACGTGCAGATTTTACAAAAAGGGTGTTTCCAAACTCCTCCATCAAAAGGCAGGTTCAACTCTGTGTGTTTAATGCACACATCAGAAAGAAGTTTCTGAGAATGCTTCTGTCTAGCCTTTATGTGAAAATATTTCCTTTTCAAGCATACGCCTCAAAGCGCTCCAAATATGCCGTTGTAGACTCTACAAAAAGTGTGTTTCAAAACTGCTCTACGAAAAGAAAGGTTCAAAGCTGTGAGTTGAATACACATATCGTGAAGAAGTTCCTGACAATGCTTCAATCTAGTGTTTAGGTGAAGATATTTCACTTCCCAGCATAGGCCTCAAAGCGCTCCAAATATCCACTTCCAGATTCTACAGAAAAGTGTTTCAAAACTGCTCTTTGGAAAGGAAGCTTCAACTCTGTGAGTTAAAAGCACTCATTGCGAAGAGGTTTCTGGGAGTTCTTCCGTCTAGTTTTCATGTAAAGATGTTTCCATTTCAAGCATTGGTCTCTAATCGCTCCAAATATTCACCTGCAAATTCTACAAAAAGGGTGTTTCAAAACTTCTCTATCAATAGGAAGGTTCAACTCTGTGAGTTGAATGCACTCCTTACAGAGAAGTTTCTGAGAATGTTTCTATCTATGTTTTACGCGAAGATATTTCCTTTTCCAACACAGGCCTCAATGCGCTCCGAATCAACACTTCCAGATACTACAAAAACAGTGTTTCAAAACTGTTCTATCAAAAGGAACGTTCAACTCTGTGAGTTGAAGGCACTCATCACAAAGAAGTTTCTGAGAATGCTTCTGTCAATCTTGTATGCAATGAGATTTCCTTTTGCAGCATAGGACTTAAAGCTCTCCAAATATCCACTTGCAGATTCCACAAAAAGAGTGTTGCAAAACTTCTCTATCAAAAGGCAGGTTGAACTCTGTGTGTTGAATGCCCAAAACACAGGGAACTTTCTGAGAATGCTTTTGTCTAGTTTCCACGTGAAGATAGTTCCTTTTCCAACATAGGCCTCAAAGCGCTCTGAATATCCACTTGCCGATTGTACAAAAAGAGTGTTGCAAAACTTCTCTATCAAAAGGCAGGTTGAACTCTGTGTGTCGAATGCCCAAAACACAGGGAACTTGCTGAGAATGCTTTTGTCTAATTTCTACGTGAAGATATTTCCTTTTCCATCATAGGCCTCAAAGTGCTCCGAATAAACACTTGTAGATCCCACCAAAAGAGTGTTTCAAAGCTCTTCCATCTACAGGAACTTTCACGTCTGTGAGTTGAATGCACTCATCACAAAGAGGTTTCTGAGAATTCTTCTGTTTAGTTTTTATGTGATGATATTTCATTTTCCAGCATTGGCCTAAAGGTGCTCCAAATATCCACCTTCAGATGGGACTGAAAGAGTGTTTCAAAACTGAACTATCAAAAGGAAGGTTCAAGTCTGTGAGTTGAATGCACTCATCCACAGAAGCTTCTGAGAATGCTTCTGTCTCGTTTTTAGGCGAAGATATTTCCTTTTCCTTGCATAGGCCTCAAATCGCTCCAAATATCCCCTTGCAGATATTACAAAGAGAGTGTTTCCAAACTGCCCTATCGAAAGGCAGTTTCAACTCTGTGAGTTGAAGGCACGTATGGTGAAACAGTTTCTGAGAATGCTTGTGTGTACTTTTTAGGTGAAGGTATTTCCTTTTCCAGCACAGGCCTCAAATCGCTCCAAACATCCAGTAGCAAATTCTACAAAAGGAGTGTTTCAAACCTGTGCTATCCAAAGGAAGATTCCACTATATGAGTTGAACGCATAAAGCACACGGAAGTTTCTGAGAATCCTTCCGTCTAGTTCTCAGGTGAAGATATTTACTTTTCCAGTGTTGGCCCTTTAGCACTCCAAATATCCACTTTCAGATTCTACAAAAAGAGTGTTTCAAAACTGCTCTATCAAAACGCAGGTTCCACTCGGTGAGTTGAATGCACGCATCGGAAAAGATTTCTGAGAATTCTTCTGTCTAGTTTTTATGGGAAGATATTTTCTTTTCCAGCATAGGCCTCAAATCGCTCCAAACATCCACGAGCAAATTCTACGAAAGGAGTGTGTCAAAACGGTGCTATCAAAAGGAAGATTCCACTATGTGAGTTGAATGCATGAAGCACACGGAAGTTTCTGACAATGCTTCCGTCTAGTTCTCATGTGAAGATATTTCCTTTTCCAGTGTTGACCTCTCAGCACTCCAAATATCCACTTGCAGATCCTAGAAAAAGAGTGTTTCAAAACTGCTCTACCAAAAGCCAGGTTTCACTCGGTGAGTTGAATGCGCACATCGCAAAATGTTTCTGAGAACGCTACTGTCTAGTTCTTATGTGAAGATATTTCGTTTTCCCGCCTGGGCTTCAAAGCGCTCCAAATAGCCACTTGTAGAGTCTATAAAAAGAGTGTTTCAAAACTCTTCTATCAAAAGGAACTTTCAACTCTGTGAGTACAATGCACTCATCACAAGGAAGTTTCCGAGAATGCTTCTGTCTACTGTTTATGTGAAGATATTTCCTTTTCCAACCTAGGCCTCAATGCGCTCCAAATAAACACCTGCAGATCCTACAAGAGGGGTGTTTCCAAACTGTTCTATCAAAACCAGCGTTCAAGTCTGTGAGCTGAATGCACTCATCACACAGAAGTTTCTTAGAAGGCTTGTGTCTAGTGTTTATGTGAAAATATTTTCTTTTACAGCATAGGCCTCAAATAGCTCCAAATATCAACTTGCAGATTTTACAAAAAGGGAGTTTCCAAACTCCTCTATCAAAAGACAGGTTCAACTCTGTGAGTCGAATGCACACATCAGAAAGAAGTTTCTGAGAATGCTTCTGTCTAGCGTTTATGTGAAAATATTTCCTTTTCAAGCACACGCCTCAAAGCGCTCCAAATATGCCGTTGCAGATTCTACAAAAAGTGGGTTTCAAAACTGCTCTACGAAAAGAAAGGTTCAAAGCTGTGAGTTGAATACACAGATCATGAAGAAGTTTCTGAGAATGCTTCAGTCTAGTGTTTAGGTGAAGATATTTCACTTCCCAGCATAGGCCTCAAAGCGCTCCAAATATCCACTTCCAGATTCTACAGAAAAGTGTTTCAAAACTGCTCTTTGGAAAGGAAGCTTCAACTCTGTGAGTTGAAAGCACTCATTACGAAGAGGTTTCTGAGAATTCTTCTGTCCAGTTTTCATGTGAAGATGTTTCCATTTCAAGCATAGGTCTCCAATCGCTCCAAATATTCACCTGCAAATTCTACAAAAAGGGTGTTTCCAAACTTCTCTATCAATAGGAAGGTTCAACTCTGTGAGTTGAATGCCCTCCTCACAAAGAAGTTTCTGAGAATGCTTCTGTCTACTTTTTACGTGAAGATATTTCCTTTTCCTACACAGGCCTCAAAGCGCTCCGAATCAACACTTCCAGATACTACCAAAACAGTGTTTCAAAACTGTTCTATCAAAAGGAACGTTCAACTCTGTGAGTGGAAGGCACTCATCGCAAAGAGGTTTCTGAGAATGCTTCTGTCTAGTTTTTATGTGATGATATTTCGTATTGCAGCATTGGCCAAAAAGCGCTCCAAACATCCATCTTCAGATGGCAATGAAAGTGGGTCTCAAAAGTGCTCTATCAGAAGGAAGGTTCAAGTCTGTGAATTGAATGCTCTCATCACACAGAAGGTTCTGAGAATGATTCAGTCTAGTTTTTATCAGAAGATATTTCCTTTTCCTTGCATAGGCCTCAAATCGCTCCAAATATCGAATTGCAGTTTACACCAATAGAGTGTTTCCAAACTGCTCTGTGAAACGGCAGGTTCAACTCTGTGAGTTGAATGCGCACATGAGGAAGAAGTCTCTGAGAATGCTTCTGTCTAGTTTTTAGGTGAAGATATTTCATTTCCCAGCCTCGCCTCAAAGCGCTCCAAATATCCACTTTCAGATTCTACAAAAACTGTGTTTCTAAACTGCTCTTTGTAAAGGAAGGTTCAAGTCTGTGAGTTGAATGCACTCATCACCAAGAAGTTTCTGAGAATGCTTCTGTCTAGTTTTCATGTGAAGATATTTCCTTTTCCAACATTGACCCGAAGCCCTCGTAATATCCACTTGCAGATTTTACAAAAAGAGTGTTTCCAAACTGCTCTATCAAAATGAGATTCAACTCTGTGAGTTGAATGCACGCATCGTGAAGAAGCTTCAGAGAATGCTACGGTCTACGTTTTAGGTGAAGATATTTCATTTCCCAGCATAGGCTTCAAAGCGCTCTAAATATCCACTTGCAGATTCTACAAAAAGAGTGTTTCAAAACTGCTCTTCCAAAAGGAAGGTTCAAGGCTGTGAGTTCAATGCACTCATCATAAAGAAGTTTCTGAGAACGCTTCTCTCTAGTTTTTATGTGAAGATATTTCCTTTTCCAGCATAGGCCTCAAATCGCTCCAAACATCCACTAGCAAATTCTACAAAAGGAGTGTTTCAAAACTGTGCTATCAAAAGGAAGATTCCACTATTTGAGTTGAAGGCATAAAGCACACGGAAGTTTCTGACAATGCTTCCGTCTAGTTCTCATGTGAAGTTATTTCCTTTTCCAGTGCTGGCCTCTTAGCACTCCAAATATCCACTTGCAGATCCTAGAAAAAGAGTTTTTCAAAACTGCTCTACCAAAAGGAAGCTTCAACTCGGTGAGTTGAATGCGCACCTCGCAAAATGTTTCTGAGAGTGCTTCGCTGTTGTTTTTATGTGAAGATATTTCGTTTTCCAGCATAGGACTCAAAGCGCTCCAAGTAGCCACTTACAGAGTCTCTAAAAAGAGTGTTTCAAAACTGTTCTATCAAAAGGAACGTTCAACTCTGTGAGTAGAATGCTCTCATCACAAGGAAGTTTCTGAGAATGCTTCTGTCTAGTTTTTATGTGAAGAAATTTCCTTTTCCAACATAGGCCTCAAAGCCCTCCAAATAAACATCTGCAGATTCTACAAAAGGGGTCTTTCCAAAATGTTCTATCAAAACCAACGTTCAAACCTATGAGCTGAATGCACTCACCACACAGAAGTTTCTTAGACGTCTTCTGTCTAGTGTTTATGTGAAAATATTTTCTTTTACAGCATAGGCCTCAAATAGCTCCAAATATCAACTTGCAGATTTTACAAAAAGGGTGTTTCCAAACTCCTCTATCAAAAGGCAGGTTCAACTCTGTGTGTTGAATGCACACATCAGAAAGAAGTTTCTGAGAATGCTTCTGTCTAGCGTTTATGTGAAAATATTTCCTTTTCAAGCATACGCCTCAAAGCGCTCCAAATATGCCGTTGCAGATTCTACAAAAAGTGTGTTTCTAAACTGCTCTATGAAAAGAAAGGTTCAAAGCTGTGAGGTGAATACACATATCGTGAAGAAGTTTCTGAGAAAGCTTCAGTCTAGTGTTTAGGTGAAGATATTTCACTTCCCAGAATAGGCCTCAAAGCGCTCCAAATATCCACTTCCAGATTCTAAAGAAAAGTGTTTCAAAACTGCTTTTTGGAAAAGAAGCTTCAACTCTGTGAGTTGAAAGCACTCATTACGAAGAGGTTTCTGAGAGTTCTTCCGTCTAGTTTTCATGTGAAGATGTTTCCATTTCAAGCATATTTCTCAAATCGCTCCAAATATTCACCTGCAAATTCTACAAAAAGGGTGTTTCCAAACTTCTCTATCAATAGGAAGGTTCGACTCTGTGAGTTGAATGCCCTCCTCACAAAGAAGTTTCTGAGAATGCTTCTCTCCAGTTTTTAGGTGAAGATATATCATTTCCCAGCATAGGCCTCAAAGCGCTCCAAATATCCACTTGCAGATTCTACAAAAAGAGTGTTTCAAAACTCCTCTTTCAAAAGGAAGTTTCAAGTCTGTGAGTTGAATGAAGTCATGACAAAGAAGTTTCTGAGAATGCTTCTGTCTACTTTTTATGTGAAGATATTTCCTTTTGCAGCACACGCCTCAAATAGCCCCAAACATCCACTAGCAAATTCTACAAAAAGAGGGTTTCAAAAAAGCGCTATCTAAAGGAAGATTGCACTATGTGAGTTAAACGCATAAAGCACACGGAAGTTTCTGAGAATGCTTCCGTCTAGTTCTCATGGGAAGATATTTCCTTTCCCATTGTTGGCCTCTTAGCACTCCAATATACACTTGCAGATTCTAGAAAAAGAGTGTTTCAAAACTGCTCTATCAAAAGGCAGGTTCAACACGGTGAGTTGAATATGCACATGAGAAAAAGTTTCTGAGAATGCTTCTGTCTGGTTTTTATGTGAAGATATTTCGTTTTCCAGCACAGGCCTCAAAGCGCTCCAATTATCCACTTGCAGACTATACAAAAACAGTGTTTCAAAACTGTTCTATCCAAAGGAATGTTCAGCTCTGTGAGTAGAATTCACTCATCACGAGGAAGTTTCTGAGAATGCTGCTGTCTAGTTTCTATAAGAAGACATTTCCTTTTCTAACATAGGTCTCAAAGCGCTCACAATAAGCCCTGGCACACTCTACAAAAGGAGTGTTTCCAAAATGTTCTATCAAAATGAACGTTGAAGACTGTGAGTTAAATGCACACATCAAACTGAAGTTTCTGAGAATGGTTCTGTCTAGGGTTTATGTGAAGATATTTTCTTTTCCAGCATAGGCCTCCAAAAGCTCGAAATATCCACTTGCAGATTTTCTAAAAAGGGTGTTTCCAAACTGTTCTATCAAAAGGAAGGTTCAACTCTGTGAGTTGAATGCTCACATCACAAAGAAGTTTCTGAGAATGCTTCTGTCTAGTGTTCATGTGAAGATATTTCCTTTTCAAGCATAGGCCTCAAAGCGCTCCAGATATGCAGTTGCAGACTCTACAAAAAGTGTGTTTCAAAAGTGTTCTATGAAAAGAAAGTTTCAACTCTGTGAGTTGAATGCACATATCGTGAAGAAATTTCTGAGAATGCTTCTGTCTAGTTTTTAGGTGAAGATATTTCATTTCCCAGCATAGGCCTCAAAGCGCTCCAAATATGCACTTGCAGATTCTACAAAAAGAGTGTTTCAAAACTGCTCTTTCAAAAGGAAGGTTCAAGTCTGTGAGTTGAATGCACTCATCAGAAAGAAGTTTCTGATAATGGTTCTGTCTAGTTTTCATCTGCAAGTATTTCCTTTTCCACTAGATGCCGCAATCGCACCAAATTTCCACCTGCAGTTTCCACAAAAAGAGTGTTGCAGGACTGCTCCAGGAAAAGGAATCTTCAACTCTCTCAGTTCAATCCCCTCAAGACATAGAAGTTTCTGATAATGTTTCTGTCTAGCTTCTATATGAAGATATTTCCTTTTCCAGCATAAGCCTCAAAGAGCTCCAAATATCCACTTGCGAATTCTACAAAAACAGTGTTGCAATACTTTTCTACCAAAAGGAAGGTACAACTCTGTGAGTTCAATGCACTCATCACACAGAAGGTTCACAGAATGCTTCCATCTAGCTTTTACGCAATGATACTTCCTTTTGCAGCAAAGGCTTCAAAGCGCTCTTAATGTCCACTGGCAGATTCTACGAAGAGTGTCTCAAAACTGCTCTATCAAAAGGTAGGTTGAACTCTGTGAGTTCAATGCCCAAAGCACAGGGAACCTTCTGAGAATGCTTTTATGTAGTTTCTACGTGAACATATTTTCTTTTCCAGCATTGGCCTCCAAGCACTCCATCCATCCACTTGAAAATTCTACTAAAAGAGTGTTTCAAAACTTCTCTACCAAAAGAAAGGTTGAACTTTGTGAGTTCAAGGCACACATCACAAAGAAGTTTCTGAGAATGCTTCTTTCCAGCTTTTACGTGAAGAGATATCCTTTTCCAGCATAGGCCTCAAAGCGCTCCATATATCCACTTGCACATTCTAGCAAAGCGTGTATCAACACTGCTCTTTCAAAAGGAAGCTTCAAGTCTGTGAGTTGAATGCACTCATCACAAAGACGTTTCTGAGAATTCTCCTGTCTAGTTTTCATGTGAAGATGCTTCCATTTAAAATCTAGGCCTCAAATACCTCCAAATATTCACTTGCACATTCTACAAAAAGGCTGTTTCAAATCTTCTCTATCAATTGGAAGGTTCAACTCTGTAAATTGAATGCACTCACCACAAAGAAGATTCCGAGATTGCTTCTGTCTACTTTGTATGTGAAGACATTTCCTTTTCCAACATAGGCCTCAAAGCGCTCCAAAAAACACTTGCAGATTCTAAAAAAACAGTTTTTCAAAACTGTTCTATCAAAAGGAACGTTCAACTCTGTGAGTTGAAGGCACTCATCACAAAGAGGTTTCTGAGAATGCTTCTGTCTAGTTTTTATGGGATGATATTTCTTATTCCAACATTGGCCAAAAAGCGCTCCAAATATCCGCCTTCAGATGGCACTGAAAGAGGGTCTCAAAAATGCTCTATCAGAAGGAAGGTTCAAGTCTGTGAGTTGAATGCTCTCATCACACAGAAGGTTCTGAGAATACTTCAGTCTAGTTTTTATCAGAAGATATTTCCATTTCCTTGCATAGGCCTGAAATCGCTCCAAATATCGACTTGCAGATTATACGAATAGAGTATTTCCAAACTGCTCTGTCAAACGGCAGGATCAACTCTGTGAGTTGAATGAACACATCATGAAGAAGTCTCTGAGAATGCTTCTGTCTAGTTTTTAGTTGAAGATATTTCATTTCCCAGCATCGTCTCAAAGCGCTCCAAATATCCACTTGCAGATTCTACAAAAACTTTGTTTCTAAACTGCTCTTTGAAAAGGAAGGTCCAAGTCTGTGAGTTGAATGCACTCATCGCAAAGAATTTTCTGAGAATGCTTCTGTCTAGTTTTCATGTGAAGATATTTCCTTTTCCAACATTGGCCCCGAAGCCCTCCTAACATCCACTTGCAGATTTTACAAAAAGAGTGTTTCCAAACGGCTCTATCAAAAGGCAGGTTCAACTCTGTGAGTCAAATGCACGCATCGTGAAGAAGCTTCTGAGAATGCTACTGTCTAAGTTTTAGGTGAAGATATTTCATTTCCCAGCAAAGGCTTCAAAGCGCTCTAAATATCCACTTGCAGATTCTACAAGAAGAGTGTTTCAAAACTGCTCTTCCAAAAGGAAGGTTCAAGTCTGTGAGTTGAATGCACTCATCAAAAAGAAGTTTCTGAGAATGCTTCTCTCTAGTTTTTATGAGAAGATATTTCCTTTTCCAGCATAGGCCTCAAATCGCTCCAAACATCCACTAGCAAATTCTACAAAAGGAGTGTTTCAAAACTGTGCTATCAAAAGGAAGATTCCACTATTTGAGTTGAAGGCATAAAGCACACGGAAGTTTCTGACAGTGCTTCCGTCTAGTTCTCATGTGAAGTTATTTCCTTTTCCAGTGTTGGCCTCTTAGCACTCCAAATAACCACTTGCAGATCCTAGAAAGAGTGTTTCAAAACTGCTCTACCAAAAGGAAGGTTCAACTCGGTGAGTTGAATGCGCACCTCGCAAAAAGTTTCTGAGAGTGCTTCGGTTTAGTTTTTATGTGAAGATATTTCGTTTTCCAGCACAGTACTCAAAGCGCTCTAAATAGCCACTTGCAGAGTCTATAAAAAGAGTGTTTCAAAACTGTTCTATCGAAAGGAACGTTCAACTCTGTGAGTAGAATGCACTCATCACAAGGAAGTTTCTGAGAATGCTTCTGTCTAGTTTTTATGTGAAGAAATTTCCTTTTCCAACATAGGCCTCAAAGCGCTCCAAATAAACACCTGCAGATTCTACAAAAGGGGTCTTTCCAAAATGTTCTATCAAAACCAACGTTCAAGCCTGTGAGCTGAATGCACTCACCACACAGAAGTTTCTTAGACGTCTTCTGTCTAGTGTTTATGTGGAAATATTCTCTTTTACAGCATAGGCCTCAAATACCTCCAAATATCAACGTGCAGATTTTACAAAAAGGGTGTTTCCAAACTCCTCCATCAAAAGGCAGGTTCAACTCTGTGTGTTTAATGCACACATCAGAAAGAAGTTTCTGAGAATGCTTCTGTCTAGCCTTTATGTGAAAATATTTCCTTTTCAAGCATACGCCTCAAAGCGCTCCAAATATGCCGTTGTAGACTCTACAAAAAGTGTGTTTCAAAACTGCTCTACGAAAAGAAAGGTTCAAAGCTGTGAGTTGAATACACAGATCGTGAAGAAGTTCCTGAGAATGCTTCAATCTAGTGTTTAGGTGAAGATATTTCACTTCCCAGCATAGGCCTCAAAGCGCTCCAAATATCCACTTCCAGATTCTACAGAAAAGTGTTTCAAAACTGCTCTTTGGAAAGGAAGCTTCAACTCTGTGAGTTGAAAGCACTCATTGCGAAGAGGTTTCTGGGAGTTCTTCCGTCTAGTTTTCATGTAAAGATGTTTCCATTTCAAGCATAGGTCTCTAATCGCTCCAAATATTCACCTGCAAATTCTACAAAAAGGGTGTTTCAAAACTTCTCTATCAATAGGAAGGTTCAACTCTGTGAGTTGAATGCACTCCTTACAGAGAAGTTTCTGAGAATGTTTCTATCTATGTTTTACGCGAAGATATTTCCTTTTCCAACACAGGCCTCAATGCGCTCCGAATCAACACTTCCAGATACTACAAAAACAGTGTTTCAAAACTGTTCTATCAAAAGGAACGTTCAACTCTGTGAGTTGAAGGCACTCATCACAAAGAAGTTTCTGAGAATGCTTCTGTCAATCTTGTATGCAATGAGATTTCCTTTTGCAGCATAGGACTTAAAGCTCTCCAAATATCCACTTGCAGATTCCACAAAAAGAGTGTTGCAAAACTTCTCTATCAAAAGGCAGGTTGAACTCTGTGTGTTGAATGCCCAAAACACAGGGAACTTTCTGAGAATGCTTTTGTCTAGTTTCCACGTGAAGATAGTTCCTTTTCCAACATAGGCCTCAAAGCGCTCTGAATATCCACTTGCCGATTGTACAAAAAGAGTGTTGCAAAACTTCTCTATCAAAAGGCAGGTTGAACTCTGTGTGTCGAATGCCCAAAACACAGGGAACTTGCTGAGAATGCTTTTGTCTAATTTCTACGTGAAGATATTTCCTTTTCCATCATAGGCCTCAAAGTGCTCCGAATAAACACTTGTAGATCCCACCAAAAGAGTGTTTCAAAGCTCTTCCATCTACAGGAACTTTCACGTCTGTGAGTTGAATGCACTCATCACAAAGAGGTTTCTGAGAATTCTTCTGTTTAGTTTTTATGTGATGATATTTCATTTTCCAGCATTGGCCTAAAGGTGCTCCAAATATCCACCTTCAGATGGGACTGAAAGAGTGTTTCAAAACTGAACTATCAAAAGGAAGGTTCAAGTCTGTGAGTTGAATGCACTCATCCACAGAAGCTTCTGAGAATGCTTCTGTCTCGTTTTTAGGCGAAGATATTTCCTTTTCCTTGCATAGGCCTCAAATCGCTCCAAATATCCCCTTGCAGATATTACAAAGAGAGTGTTTCCAAACTGCCCTATCGAAAGGCAGTTTCAACTCTGTGAGTTGAAGGCACGTATGGTGAAACAGTTTCTGAGAATGCTTGTGTGTACTTTTTAGGTGAAGGTATTTCCTTTTCCAGCACAGGCCTCAAATCGCTCCAAACATCCAGTAGCAAATTCTACAAAAGGAGTGTTTCAAACCTGTGCTATCCAAAGGAAGATTCCACTATATGAGTTGAACGCATAAAGCACACGGAAGTTTCTGAGAATCCTTCCGTCTAGTTCTCAGGTGAAGATATTTACTTTTCCAGTGTTGGCCCTTTAGCACTCCAAATATCCACTTTCAGATTCTACAAAAAGAGTGTTTCAAAACTGCTCTATCAAAACGCAGGTTCCACTCGGTGAGTTGAATGCACGCATCGGAAAAGATTTCTGAGAATTCTTCTGTCTAGTTTTTATGGGAAGATATTTTCTTTTCCAGCATAGGCCTCAAATCGCTCCAAACATCCACGAGCAAATTCTACGAAAGGAGTGTGTCAAAACGGTGCTATCAAAAGGAAGATTCCACTATGTGAGTTGAATGCATGAAGCACACGGAAGTTTCTGACAATGCTTCCGTCTAGTTCTCATGTGAAGATATTTCCTTTTCCAGTGTTGACCTCTTAGCACTCCAAATATCCACTTGCAGATCCTAGAAAAAGAGTGTTTCAAAACTGCTCTACCAAAAGCCAGGTTTCACTCGGTGAGTTGAATGCGCACATCGCAAAATGTTTCTGAGAACGCTACTGTCTAGTTCTTATGTGAAGATATTTCGTTTTCCCGCCTGGGCTTCAAAGCGCTCCAAATAGCCACTTGTAGAGTCTATAAAAAGAGTGTTTCAAAACTCTTCTATCAAAAGGAACTTTCAACTCTGTGAGTACAATGCACTCATCACAAGGAAGTTTCCGAGAATGCTTCTGTCTACTGTTTATGTGAAGATATTTCCTTTTCCAACCTAGGCCTCAATGCGCTCCAAATAAACACCTGCAGATCCTACAAGAGGGGTGTTTCCAAACTGTTCTATCAAAACCAGCGTTCAAGTCTGTGAGCTGAATGCACTCATCACACAGAAGTTTCTTAGAAGGCTTGTGTCTAGTGTTTATGTGAAAATATTTTCTTTTACAGCATAGGCCTCAAATAGCTCCAAATATCAACTTGCAGATTTTACAAAAAGGGAGTTTCCAAACTCCTCTATCAAAAGACAGGTTCAACTCTGTGAGTCGAATGCACACATCAGAAAGAAGTTTCTGAGAATGCTTCTGTCTAGCGTTTATGTGAAAATATTTCCTTTTCAAGCACACGCCTCAAAGCGCTCCAAATATGCCGTTGCAGATTCTACAAAAAGTGGGTTTCAAAACTGCTCTACGAAAAGAAAGGTTCAAAGCTGTGAGTTGAATACACAGATCGTGAAGAAGTTTCTGAGAATGCTTCAGTCTAGTGTTTAGGTGAAGATATTTCACTTCCCAGCATAGGCCTCAAAGCGCTCCAAATATCCACTTCCAGATTCTACAGAAAAGTGTTTCAAAACTGCTCCTTGGAAAGGAAGCTTCAACTCTGTGAGTTGAAAGCACTCATTACGAAGAGGTTTCTGAGAATTCTTCTGTCCAGTTTTCATGTGAAGATGTTTCCATTTCAAGCATAGGTCTCCAATCGCTCCAAATATTCACCTGCAAATTCTACAAAAAGGGTGTTTCAAAACTTCTCTATCAATAGGAAGGTTCAACTCTGTGAGTTGAATGCCCTCCTCACAAAGAAGTTTCTGAGAATGCTTCTGTCTACTTTTTACGTGAAGATATTTCCTTTTCCTACACAGGCCTCAAAGCGCTCCGAATCAACACTTCCAGATACTACCAAAACAGTGTTTCAAAACTGTTCTATCAAAAGGAACGTTCAACTCTGTGAGTGGAAGGCACTCATCGCAAAGAGGTTTCTGAGAATGCTTCTGTCTAGTTTTTATGTGATGATATTTCGTATTGCAGCATTGGCCAAAAAGCGCTCCAAACATCCATCTTCAGATGGCAATGAAAGTGGGTCTCAAAAGTGCTCTATCAGAAGGAAGGTTCAAGTCTGTGAATTGAATGCTCTCATCACACAGAAGGTTCTGAGAATGATTCAGTCTAGTTTTTATCAGAAGATATTTCCTTTTCCTTGCATAGGCCTCAAATCGCTCCAAATATCGAATTGCAGTTTACACCAATAGAGTGTTTCCAAACTGCTCTGTGAAACGGCAGGTTCAACTCTGTGAGTTGAATGCGCACATGAGGAAGAAGTCTCTGAGAATGCTTCTGTCTAGTTTTTAGGTGAAGATATTTCATTTCCCAGCCTCGCCTCAAAGCGCTCCAAATATCCACTTTCAGATTCTACAAAAACTGTGTTTCTAAACTGCTCTTTGTAAAGGAAGGTTCAAGTCTGTGAGTTGAATGCACTCATCACCAAGAAGTTTCTGAGAATGCTTCTGTCTAGTTTTCATGTGAAGATATTTCCTTTTCCAACATTGACCCGAAGCCCTCGTAATATCCACTTGCAGATTTTACAAAAAGAGTGTTTCCAAACTGCTCTATCAAAATGAGATTCAACTCTGTGAGTTGAATGCACGCATCGTGAAGAAGCTTCAGAGAATGCTACGGTCTACGTTTTAGGTGAAGATATTTCATTTCCCAGCATAGGCTTCAAAGCGCTCTAAATATCCACTTGCAGATTCTACAAAAAGAGTGTTTCAAAACTGCTCTTCCAAAAGGAAGGTTCAAGGCTGTGAGTTCAATGCACTCATCATAAAGAAGTTTCTGAGAACGCTTCTCTCTAGTTTTTATGTGAAGATATTTCCTTTTCCAGCATAGGCCTCAAATCGCTCCAAACATCCACTAGCAAATTCTACAAAAGGAGTGTTTCAAAACTGTGCTATCAAAAGGAAGATTCCACTATTTGAGTTGAAGGCATAAAGCACACGGAAGTTTCTGACAATGCTTCCGTCTAGTTCTCATGTGAAGTTATTTCCTTTTCCAGTGCTGGCCTCTTAGCACTCCAAATATCCACTTGCAGATCCTAGAAAAAGAGTTTTTCAAAACTGCTCTACCAAAAGGAAGCTTCAACTCGGTGAGTTGAATGCGCACCTCGCAAAATGTTTCTGAGAGTGCTTCGCTGTTGTTTTTATGTGAAGATATTTCGTTTTCCAGCATAGGACTCAAAGCGCTCCAAGTAGCCACTTACAGAGTCTCTAAAAAGAGTGTTTCAAAACTGTTCTATCAAAAGGAACGTTCAACTCTGTGAGTAGAATGCTCTCATCACAAGGAAGTTTCTGAGAATGCTTCTGTCTAGTTTTTATGTGAAGAAATTTCCTTTTCCAACATAGGCCTCAAAGCCCTCCAAATAAACATCTGCAGATTCTACAAAAGGGGTCTTTCCAAAATGTTCTATCAAAACCAACGTTCAAACCTATGAGCTGAATGCACTCACCACACAGAAGTTTCTTAGACGTCTTCTGTCTAGTGTTTATGTGAAAATATTTTCTTTTACAGCATAGGCCTCAAATAGCTCCAAATATCAACTTGCAGATTTTACAAAAAGGGTGTTTCCAAACTCCTCTATCAAAAGGCAGGTTCAACTCTGTGTGTTGAATGCACACATCAGAAAGAAGTTTCTGAGAATGCTTCTGTCTAGCGTTTATGTGAAAATATTTCCTTTTCAAGCATACGCCTCAAAGCGCTCCAAATATGCCGTTGCAGATTCTACAAAAAGTGTGTTTCTAAACTGCTCTATGAAAAGAAAGGTTCAAAGCTGTGAGGTGAATACACATATCGTGAAGAAGTTTCTGAGAAAGCTTCAGTCTAGTGTTTAGGTGAAGATATTTCACTTCCCAGAATAGGCCTCAAAGCGCTCCAAATATCCACTTCCAGATTCTAAAGAAAAGTGTTTCAAAACTGCTTTTTGGAAAAGAAGCTTCAACTCTGTGAGTTGAAAGCACTCATTACGAAGAGGTTTCTGAGAGTTCTTCCGTCTAGTTTTCATGTGAAGATGTTTCCATTTCAAGCATATTTCTCAAATCGCTCCAAATATTCACCTGCAAATTCTACAAAAAGGGTGTTTCCAAACTTCTCTATCAATAGGAAGGTTCGACTCTGTGAGTTGAATGCCCTCCTCACAAAGAAGTTTCTGAGAATGCTTCTCTCCAGTTTTTAGGTGAAGATATATCATTTCCCAGCATAGGCCTCAAAGCGCTCCAAATATCCACTTGCAGATTCTACAAAAAGAGTGTTTCAAAACTCCTCTTTCAAAAGGAAGTTTCAAGTCTGTGAGTTGAATGAAGTCATGACAAAGAAGTTTCTGAGAATGCTTCTGTCTACTTTTTATGTGAAGATATTTCCTTTTGCAGCACACGCCTCAAATAGCCCCAAACATCCACTAGCAAATTCTACAAAAAGAGGGTTTCAAAAAAGCGCTATCTAAAGGAAGATTGCACTATGTGAGTTAAACGCATAAAGCACACGGAAGTTTCTGAGAATGCTTCCGTCTAGTTCTCATGGGAAGATATTTCCTTTCCCATTGTTGGCCTCTTAGCACTCCAATATACACTTGCAGATTCTAGAAAAAGAGTGTTTCAAAACTGCTCTATCAAAAGGCAGGTTCAACACGGTGAGTTGAATATGCACATGAGAAAAAGTTTCTGAGAATGCTTCTGTCTGGTTTTTATGTGAAGATATTTCGTTTTCCAGCACAGGCCTCAAAGCGCTCCAATTATCCACTTGCAGACTATACAAAAACAGTGTTTCAAAACTGTTCTATCCAAAGGAATGTTCAGCTCTGTGAGTAGAATTCACTCATCACGAGGAAGTTTCTGAGAATGCTGCTGTCTAGTTTCTATAAGAAGACATTTCCTTTTCTAACATAGGTCTCAAAGCGCTCACAATAAGCCCTGGCACACTCTACAAAAGGAGTGTTTCCAAAATGTTCTATCAAAATGAACGTTGAAGACTGTGAGTTAAATGCACACATCAAACTGAAGTTTCTGAGAATGGTTCTGTCTAGGGTTTATGTGAAGATATTTTCTTTTCCAGCATAGGCCTCCAAAAGCTCGAAATATCCACTTGCAGATTTTCTAAAAAGGGTGTTTCCAAACTGTTCTATCAAAAGGAAGGTTCAACTCTGTGAGTTGAATGCTCACATCACAAAGAAGTTTCTGAGAATGCTTCTGTCTAGTGTTCATGTGAAGATATTTCCTTTTCAAGCATAGGCCTCAAAGCGCTCCAGATATGCAGTTGCAGACTCTACAAAAAGTGTGTTTCAAAAGTGTTCTATGAAAAGAAAGTTTCAACTCTGTGAGTTGAATGCACATATCGTGAAGAAATTTCTGAGAATGCTTCTGTCTAGTTTTTAGGTGAAGATATTTCATTTCCCAGCATAGGCCTCAAAGCGCTCCAAATATGCACTTGCAGATTCTACAAAAAGAGTGTTTCAAAACTGCTCTTTCAAAAGGAAGGTTCAAGTCTGTGAGTTGAATGCACTCATCAGAAAGAAGTTTCTGATAATGGTTCTGTCTAGTTTTCATCTGCAAGTATTTCCTTTTCCACTAGATGCCGCAATCGCACCAAATTTCCACCTGCAGTTTCCACAAAAAGAGTGTTGCAGGACTGCTCCAGGAAAAGGAATCTTCAACTCTCTCAGTTCAATCCCCTCAAGACATAGAAGTTTCTGATAATGTTTCTGTCTAGCTTCTATATGAAGATATTTCCTTTTCCAGCATAAGCCTCAAAGAGCTCCAAATATCCACTTGCGAATTCTACAAAAACAGTGTTGCAATACTTTTCTACCAAAAGGAAGGTACAACTCTGTGATTTCAATGCACTCATCACACAGAAGGTTCACAGAATGCTTCCATCTAGCTTTTACGCAATGATATTTCCTTTTGCAGCAAAGGCTTCAAAGCGCTCTTAATGTCCACTGGCAGATTCTACGAAGAGTGTCTCAAAACTGCTCTATCAAAAGGTAGGTTGAACTCTGTGAGTTCAATGCCCAAAGCACAGGGAACCTTCTGAGAATGCTTTTATGTAGTTTCTACGTGAACATATTTTCTTTTCCAGCATTGGCCTCCAAGCACTCCATCCATCCACTTGAAAATTCTACTAAAAGAGTGTTTCAAAACTTCTCTACCAAAAGAAAGGTTGAACTTTGTGAGTTCAAGGCACACATCACAAAGAAGTTTCTGAGAATGCTTCTTTCCAGCTTTTACGTGAAGAGATATCCTTTTCCAGCATAGGCCTCAAAGCGCTCCATATATCCACTTGCACATTCTAGCAAAGCGTGTATCAACACTGCTCTTTCAAAAGGAAGCTTCAAGTCTGTGAGTTGAATGCACTCATCACAAAGACGTTTCTGAGAATTCTCCTGTCTAGTTTTCATGTGAAGATGCTTCCATTTAAAATCTAGGCCTCAAATACCTCCAAATATTCACTTGCACATTCTACAAAAAGGCTGTTTCAAATCTTCTCTATCAATTGGAAGGTTCAACTCTGTAAATTGAATGCACTCACCACAAAGAAGATTCCGAGATTGCTTCTGTCTACTTTGTATGTGAAGACATTTCCTTTTCCAACATAGGCCTCAAAGCGCTCCAAAAAACACTTGCAGATTCTAAAAAAACAGTTTTTCAAAACTGTTCTATCAAAAGGAACGTTCAACTCTGTGAGTTGAAGGCACTCATCACAAAGAGGTTTCTGAGAATGCTTCTGTCTAGTTTTTATGGGATGATATTTCTTATTCCAACATTGGCCAAAAAGCGCTCCAAATATCCGCCTTCAGATGGCACTGAAAGAGGGTCTCAAAAATGCTCTATCAGAAGGAAGGTTCAAGTCTGTGAGTTGAATGCTCTCATCACACAGAAGGTTCTGAGAATACTTCAGTCTAGTTTTTATCAGAAGATATTTCCATTTCCTTGCATAGGCCTGAAATCGCTCCAAATATCGACTTGCAGATTATACGAATAGAGTATTTCCAAACTGCTCTGTCAAACGGCAGGATCAACTCTGTGAGTTGAATGAACACATCATGAAGAAGTCTCTGAGAATGCTTCTGTCTAGTTTTTAGTTGAAGATATTTCATTTCCCAGCATCGTCTCAAAGCGCTCCAAATATCCACTTGCAGATTCTACAAAAACTTTGTTTCTAAACTGCTCTTTGAAAAGGAAGGTCCAAGTCTGTGAGTTGAATGCACTCATCGCAAAGAATTTTCTGAGAATGCTTCTGTCTAGTTTTCATGTGAAGATATTTCCTTTTCCAACATTGGCCCCGAAGCCCTCCTAACATCCACTTGCAGATTTTACAAAAAGAGTGTTTCCAAACTGCTCTATCAAAAGGCAGGTTCAACTCTGTGAGTCAAATGCACGCATCGTGAAGAAGCTTCTGAGAATGCTACTGTCTAAGTTTTAGGTGAAGATATTTCATTTCCCAGCAAAGGCTTCAAAGCGCTCTAAATATCCACTTGCAGATTCTACAAGAAGAGTGTTTCAAAACTGCTCTTCCAAAAGGAAGGTTCAAGTCTGTGAGTTGAATGCACTCATCAAAAAGAAGTTTCTGAGAATGCTTCTCTCTAGTTTTTATGAGAAGATATTTCCTTTTCCAGCATAGGCCTCAAATCGCTCCAAACATCCACTAGCAAATTCTACAAAAGGAGTGTTTCAAAACTGTGCTATCAAAAGGAAGATTCCACTATTTGAGTTGAAGGCATAAAGCACACGGAAGTTTCTGACAGTGCTTCCGTCTAGTTCTCATGTGAAGTTATTTCCTTTTCCAGTGTTGGCCTCTTAGCACTCCAAATAACCACTTGCAGATCCTAGAAAGAGTGTTTCAAAACTGCTCTACCAAAAGGAAGGTTCAACTCGGTGAGTTGAATGCGCACCTCGCAAAAAGTTTCTGAGAGTGCTTCGGTTTAGTTTTTATGTGAAGATATTTCGTTTTCCAGCACAGTACTCAAAGCGCTCTAAATAGCCACTTGCAGAGTCTATAAAAAGAGTGTTTCAAAACTGTTCTATCGAAAGGAACGTTCAACTCTGTGAGTAGAATGCACTCATCGCAAGGAAGTTTCTGAGAATGCTTCTGTCTAGTTTTTATGTGAAGAAATTTCCTTTTCCAACATAGGCCTCAAAGCGCTCCAAATAAACACCTGCAGATTCTACAAAAGGGGTCTTTCCAAAATGTTCTATCAAAACCAACGTTCAAGCCTGTGAGCTGAATGCACTCACCACACAGAAGTTTCTTAGACGTCTTCTGTCTAGTGTTTATGTGGAAATATTCTCTTTTACAGCATAGGCCTCAAATACCTCCAAATATCAACCTGCAGATTTTACAAAAAGGGTGTTTCCAAACTCCTCCATCAAAAGGCAGGTTCAACTCTGTGTGTTTAATGCACACATCAGAAAGAAGTTTCTGAGAATGCTTCTGTCTAGCCTTTATGTGAAAATATTTCCTTTTCAAGCATACGCCTCAAAGCGCTCCAAATATGCCGTTGTAGACTCTACAAAAAGTGTGTTTCAAAACTGCTCTACGAAAAGAAAGGTTCAAAGCTGTGAGTTGAATACACAGATCGTGAAGAAGTTCCTGAGAATGCTTCAATCTAGTGTTTAGGTGAAGATATTTCACTTCCCAGCATAGGCCTCAAAGCGCTCCAAATATCCACTTCCAGATTCTACAGAAAAGTGTTTCAAAACTGCTCTTTGGAAAGGAAGCTTCAACTCTGTGAGTTGAAAGCACTCATTGCGAAGAGGTTTCTGGGAGTTCTTCCGTCTAGTTTTCATGTAAAGATGTTTCCATTTCAAGCATAGGTCTCTAATCGCTCCAAATATTCACCTGCAAATTCTACAAAAAGGGTGTTTCAAAACTTCTCTATCAATAGGAAGGTTCAACTCTGTGAGTTGAATGCACTCCTTACAGAGAAGTTTCTGAGAATGTTTCTATCTATGTTTTACGCGAAGATATTTCCTTTTCCAACACAGGCCTCAATGCGCTCCGAATCAACACTTCCAGATACTACAAAAACAGTGTTTCAAAACTGTTCTATCAAAAGGAACGTTCAACTCTGTGAGTTGAAGGCACTCATCACAAAGAAGTTTCTGAGAATGCTTCTGTCAATCTTGTATGCAATGAGATTTCCTTTTGCAGCATAGGACTTAAAGCTCTCCAAATATCCACTTGCAGATTCCACAAAAAGAGTGTTGCAAAACTTCTCTATCAAAAGGCAGGTTGAACTCTGTGTGTTGAATGCCCAAAACACAGGGAACTTTCTGAGAATGCTTTTGTCTAGTTTCCACGTGAAGATAGTTCCTTTTCCAACATAGGCCTCAAAGCGCTCTGAATATCCACTTGCCGATTGTACAAAAAGAGTGTTGCAAAACTTCTCTATCAAAAGGCAGGTTGAACTCTGTGTGTCGAATGCCCAAAACACAGGGAACTTGCTGAGAATGCTTTTGTCTAATTTCTACGTGAAGATATTTCCTTTTCCATCATAGGCCTCAAAGTGCTCCGAATAAACACTTGTAGATCCCACCAAAAGAGTGTTTCAAAGCTCTTCCATCTACAGGAACTTTCACGTCTGTGAGTTGAATGCACTCATCACAAAGAGGTTTCTGAGAATTCTTCTGTTTAGTTTTTATGTGATGATATTTCATTTTCCAGCATTGGCCTAAAGGTGCTCCAAATATCCACCTTCAGATGGGACTGAAAGAGTGTTTCAAAACTGAACTATCAAAAGGAAGGTTCAAGTCTGTGAGTTGAATGCACTCATCCACAGAAGCTTCTGAGAATGCTTCTGTCTCGTTTTTAGGCGAAGATATTTCCTTTTCCTTGCATAGGCCTCAAATCGCTCCAAATATCCCCTTGCAGATATTACAAAGAGAGTGTTTCCAAACTGCCCTATCGAAAGGCAGTTTCAACTCTGTGAGTTGAAGGCACGTATGGTGAAACAGTTTCTGAGAATGCTTGTGTGTACTTTTTAGGTGAAGGTATTTCCTTTTCCAGCACAGGCCTCAAATCGCTCCAAACATCCAGTAGCAAATTCTACAAAAGGAGTGTTTCAAACCTGTGCTATCCAAAGGAAGATTCCACTATATGAGTTGAACGCATAAAGCACACGGAAGTTTCTGAGAATCCTTCCGTCTAGTTCTCAGGTGAAGATATTTACTTTTCCAGTGTTGGCCCTTTAGCACTCCAAATATCCACTTTCAGATTCTACAAAAAGAGTGTTTCAAAACTGCTCTATCAAAACGCAGGTTCCACTCGGTGAGTTGAATGCACGCATCGGAAAAGATTTCTGAGAATTCTTCTGTCTAGTTTTTATGGGAAGATATTTTCTTTTCCAGCATAGGCCTCAAATCGCTCCAAACATCCACGAGCAAATTCTACGAAAGGAGTGTGTCAAAACGGTGCTATCAAAAGGAAGATTCCACTATGTGAGTTGAATGCATGAAGCACACGGAAGTTTCTGACAATGCTTCCGTCTAGTTCTCATGTGAAGATATTTCCTTTTCCAGTGTTGACCTCTTAGCACTCCAAATATCCACTTGCAGATCCTAGAAAAAGAGTGTTTCAAAACTGCTCTACCAAAAGCCAGGTTTCACTCGGTGAGTTGAATGCGCACATCGCAAAATGTTTCTGAGAACGCTACTGTCTAGTTCTTATGTGAAGATATTTCGTTTTCCCGCCTGGGCTTCAAAGCGCTCCAAATAGCCACTTGTAGAGTCTATAAAAAGAGTGTTTCAAAACTCTTCTATCAAAAGGAACTTTCAACTCTGTGAGTACAATGCACTCATCACAAGGAAGTTTCCGAGAATGCTTCTGTCTACTGTTTATGTGAAGATATTTCCTTTTCCAACCTAGGCCTCAATGCGCTCCAAATAAACACCTGCAGATCCTACAAGAGGGGTGTTTCCAAACTGTTCTATCAAAACCAGCGTTCAAGTCTGTGAGCTGAATGCACTCATCACACAGAAGTTTCTTAGAAGGCTTGTGTCTAGTGTTTATGTGAAAATATTTTCTTTTACAGCATAGGCCTCAAATAGCTCCAAATATCAACTTGCAGATTTTACAAAAAGGGAGTTTCCAAACTCCTCTATCAAAAGACAGGTTCAACTCTGTGAGTCGAATGCACACATCAGAAAGAAGTTTCTGAGAATGCTTCTGTCTAGCGTTTATGTGAAAATATTTCCTTTTCAAGCACACGCCTCAAAGCGCTCCAAATATGCCGTTGCAGATTCTACAAAAAGTGGGTTTCAAAACTGCTCTACGAAAAGAAAGGTTCAAAGCTGTGAGTTGAATACACAGATCGTGAAGAAGTTTCTGAGAATGCTTCAGTCTAGTGTTTAGGTGAAGATATTTCACTTCCCAGCATAGGCCTCAAAGCGCTCCAAATATCCACTTCCAGATTCTACAGAAAAGTGTTTCAAAACTGCTCCTTGGAAAGGAAGCTTCAACTCTGTGAGTTGAAAGCACTCATTACGAAGAGGTTTCTGAGAATTCTTCTGTCCAGTTTTCATGTGAAGATGTTTCCATTTCAAGCATAGGTCTCCAATCGCTCCAAATATTCACCTGCAAATTCTACAAAAAGGGTGTTTCAAAACTTCTCTATCAATAGGAAGGTTCAACTCTGTGAGTTGAATGCCCTCCTCACAAAGAAGTTTCTGAGAATGCTTCTGTCTACTTTTTACGTGAAGATATTTCCTTTTCCTACACAGGCCTCAAAGCGCTCCGAATCAACACTTCCAGATACTACCAAAACAGTGTTTCAAAACTGTTCTATCAAAAGGAACGTTCAACTCTGTGAGTGGAAGGCACTCATCGCAAAGAGGTTTCTGAGAATGCTTCTGTCTAGTTTTTATGTGATGATATTTCGTATTGCAGCATTGGCCAAAAAGCGCTCCAAACATCCATCTTCAGATGGCAATGAAAGTGGGTCTCAAAAGTGCTCTATCAGAAGGAAGGTTCAAGTCTGTGAATTGAATGCTCTCATCACACAGAAGGTTCTGAGAATGATTCAGTCTAGTTTTTATCAGAAGATATTTCCTTTTCCTTGCATAGGCCTCAAATCGCTCCAAATATCGAATTGCAGTTTACACCAATAGAGTGTTTCCAAACTGCTCTGTGAAACGGCAGGTTCAACTCTGTGAGTTGAATGCGCACATGAGGAAGAAGTCTCTGAGAATGCTTCTGTCTAGTTTTTAGGTGAAGATATTTCATTTCCCAGCCTCGCCTCAAAGCGCTCCAAATATCCACTTTCAGATTCTACAAAAACTGTGTTTCTAAACTGCTCTTTGTAAAGGAAGGTTCAAGTCTGTGAGTTGAATGCACTCATCACCAAGAAGTTTCTGAGAATGCTTCTGTCTAGTTTTCATGTGAAGATATTTCCTTTTCCAACATTGACCCGAAGCCCTCGTAATATCCACTTGCAGATTTTACAAAAAGAGTGTTTCCAAACTGCTCTATCAAAATGAGATTCAACTCTGTGAGTTGAATGCACGCATCGTGAAGAAGCTTCAGAGAATGCTACGGTCTACGTTTTAGGTGAAGATATTTCATTTCCCAGCATAGGCTTCAAAGCGCTCTAAATATCCACTTGCAGATTCTACAAAAAGAGTGTTTCAAAACTGCTCTTCCAAAAGGAAGGTTCAAGGCTGTGAGTTCAATGCACTCATCATAAAGAAGTTTCTGAGAACGCTTCTCTCTAGTTTTTATGTGAAGATATTTCCTTTTCCAGCATAGGCCTCAAATCGCTCCAAACATCCACTAGCAAATTCTACAAAAGGAGTGTTTCAAAACTGTGCTATCAAAAGGAAGATTCCACTATTTGAGTTGAAGGCATAAAGCACACGGAAGTTTCTGACAATGCTTCCGTCTAGTTCTCATGTGAAGTTATTTCCTTTTCCAGTGCTGGCCTCTTAGCACTCCAAATATCCACTTGCAGATCCTAGAAAAAGAGTTTTTCAAAACTGCTCTACCAAAAGGAAGCTTCAACTCGGTGAGTTGAATGCGCACCTCGCAAAATGTTTCTGAGAGTGCTTCGCTGTTGTTTTTATGTGAAGATATTTCGTTTTCCAGCATAGGACTCAAAGCGCTCCAAGTAGCCACTTACAGAGTCTCTAAAAAGAGTGTTTCAAAACTGTTCTATCAAAAGGAACGTTCAACTCTGTGAGTAGAATGCTCTCATCACAAGGAAGTTTCTGAGAATGCTTCTGTCTAGTTTTTATGTGAAGAAATTTCCTTTTCCAACATAGGCCTCAAAGCCCTCCAAATAAACATCTGCAGATTCTACAAAAGGGGTCTTTCCAAAATGTTCTATCAAAACCAACGTTCAAACCTATGAGCTGAATGCACTCACCACACAGAAGTTTCTTAGACGTCTTCTGTCTAGTGTTTATGTGAAAATATTTTCTTTTACAGCATAGGCCTCAAATAGCTCCAAATATCAACTTGCAGATTTTACAAAAAGGGTGTTTCCAAACTCCTCTATCAAAAGGCAGGTTCAACTCTGTGTGTTGAATGCACACATCAGAAAGAAGTTTCTGAGAATGCTTCTGTCTAGCGTTTATGTGAAAATATTTCCTTTTCAAGCATACGCCTCAAAGCGCTCCAAATATGCCGTTGCAGATTCTACAAAAAGTGTGTTTCTAAACTGCTCTATGAAAAGAAAGGTTCAAAGCTGTGAGGTGAATACACATATCGTGAAGAAGTTTCTGAGAAAGCTTCAGTCTAGTGTTTAGGTGAAGATATTTCACTTCCCAGAATAGGCCTCAAAGCGCTCCAAATATCCACTTCCAGATTCTAAAGAAAAGTGTTTCAAAACTGCTTTTTGGAAAAGAAGCTTCAACTCTGTGAGTTGAAAGCACTCATTACGAAGAGGTTTCTGAGAGTTCTTCCGTCTAGTTTTCATGTGAAGATGTTTCCATTTCAAGCATATTTCTCAAATCGCTCCAAATATTCACCTGCAAATTCTACAAAAAGGGTGTTTCCAAACTTCTCTATCAATAGGAAGGTTCGACTCTGTGAGTTGAATGCCCTCCTCACAAAGAAGTTTCTGAGAATGCTTCTCTCCAGTTTTTAGGTGAAGATATATCATTTCCCAGCATAGGCCTCAAAGCGCTCCAAATATCCACTTGCAGATTCTACAAAAAGAGTGTTTCAAAACTCCTCTTTCAAAAGGAAGTTTCAAGTCTGTGAGTTGAATGAAGTCATGACAAAGAAGTTTCTGAGAATGCTTCTGTCTACTTTTTATGTGAAGATATTTCCTTTTGCAGCACACGCCTCAAATAGCCCCAAACATCCACTAGCAAATTCTACAAAAAGAGGGTTTCAAAAAAGCGCTATCTAAAGGAAGATTGCACTATGTGAGTTAAACGCATAAAGCACACGGAAGTTTCTGAGAATGCTTCCGTCTAGTTCTCATGGGAAGATATTTCCTTTCCCATTGTTGGCCTCTTAGCACTCCAATATACACTTGCAGATTCTAGAAAAAGAGTGTTTCAAAACTGCTCTATCAAAAGGCAGGTTCAACACGGTGAGTTGAATATGCACATGAGAAAAAGTTTCTGAGAATGCTTCTGTCTGGTTTTTATGTGAAGATATTTCGTTTTCCAGCACAGGCCTCAAAGCGCTCCAATTATCCACTTGCAGACTATACAAAAACAGTGTTTCAAAACTGTTCTATCCAAAGGAATGTTCAGCTCTGTGAGTAGAATTCACTCATCACGAGGAAGTTTCTGAGAATGCTGCTGTCTAGTTTCTATAAGAAGACATTTCCTTTTCTAACATAGGTCTCAAAGCGCTCACAATAAGCCCTGGCACACTCTACAAAAGGAGTGTTTCCAAAATGTTCTATCAAAATGAACGTTGAAGACTGTGAGTTAAATGCACACATCAAACTGAAGTTTCTGAGAATGGTTCTGTCTAGGGTTTATGTGAAGATATTTTCTTTTCCAGCATAGGCCTCCAAAAGCTCGAAATATCCACTTGCAGATTTTCTAAAAAGGGTGTTTCCAAACTGTTCTATCAAAAGGAAGGTTCAACTCTGTGAGTTGAATGCTCACATCACAAAGAAGTTTCTGAGAATGCTTCTGTCTAGTGTTCATGTGAAGATATTTCCTTTTCAAGCATAGGCCTCAAAGCGCTCCAGATATGCAGTTGCAGACTCTACAAAAAGTGTGTTTCAAAAGTGTTCTATGAAAAGAAAGTTTCAACTCTGTGAGTTGAATGCACATATCGTGAAGAAATTTCTGAGAATGCTTCTGTCTAGTTTTTAGGTGAAGATATTTCATTTCCCAGCATAGGCCTCAAAGCGCTCCAAATATGCACTTGCAGATTCTACAAAAAGAGTGTTTCAAAACTGCTCTTTCAAAAGGAAGGTTCAAGTCTGTGAGTTGAATGCACTCATCAGAAAGAAGTTTCTGATAATGGTTCTGTCTAGTTTTCATCTGCAAGTATTTCCTTTTCCACTAGATGCCGCAATCGCACCAAATTTCCACCTGCAGTTTCCACAAAAAGAGTGTTGCAGGACTGCTCCAGGAAAAGGAATCTTCAACTCTCTCAGTTCAATCCCCTCAAGACATAGAAGTTTCTGATAATGTTTCTGTCTAGCTTCTATATGAAGATATTTCCTTTTCCAGCATAAGCCTCAAAGAGCTCCAAATATCCACTTGCGAATTCTACAAAAACAGTGTTGCAATACTTTTCTACCAAAAGGAAGGTACAACTCTGTGATTTCAATGCACTCATCACACAGAAGGTTCACAGAATGCTTCCATCTAGCTTTTACGCAATGATATTTCCTTTTGCAGCAAAGGCTTCAAAGCGCTCTTAATGTCCACTGGCAGATTCTACGAAGAGTGTCTCAAAACTGCTCTATCAAAAGGTAGGTTGAACTCTGTGAGTTCAATGCCCAAAGCACAGGGAACCTTCTGAGAATGCTTTTATGTAGTTTCTACGTGAACATATTTTCTTTTCCAGCATTGGCCTCCAAGCACTCCATCCATCCACTTGAAAATTCTACTAAAAGAGTGTTTCAAAACTTCTCTACCAAAAGAAAGGTTGAACTTTGTGAGTTCAAGGCACACATCACAAAGAAGTTTCTGAGAATGCTTCTTTCCAGCTTTTACGTGAAGAGATATCCTTTTCCAGCATAGGCCTCAAAGCGCTCCATATATCCACTTGCACATTCTAGCAAAGCGTGTATCAACACTGCTCTTTCAAAAGGAAGCTTCAAGTCTGTGAGTTGAATGCACTCATCACAAAGACGTTTCTGAGAATTCTCCTGTCTAGTTTTCATGTGAAGATGCTTCCATTTAAAATCTAGGCCTCAAATACCTCCAAATATTCACTTGCACATTCTACAAAAAGGCTGTTTCAAATCTTCTCTATCAATTGGAAGGTTCAACTCTGTAAATTGAATGCACTCACCACAAAGAAGATTCCGAGATTGCTTCTGTCTACTTTGTATGTGAAGACATTTCCTTTTCCAACATAGGCCTCAAAGCGCTCCAAAAAACACTTGCAGATTCTAAAAAAACAGTTTTTCAAAACTGTTCTATCAAAAGGAACGTTCAACTCTGTGAGTTGAAGGCACTCATCACAAAGAGGTTTCTGAGAATGCTTCTGTCTAGTTTTTATGGGATGATATTTCTTATTCCAACATTGGCCAAAAAGCGCTCCAAATATCCGCCTTCAGATGGCACTGAAAGAGGGTCTCAAAAATGCTCTATCAGAAGGAAGGTTCAAGTCTGTGAGTTGAATGCTCTCATCACACAGAAGGTTCTGAGAATACTTCAGTCTAGTTTTTATCAGAAGATATTTCCATTTCCTTGCATAGGCCTGAAATCGCTCCAAATATCGACTTGCAGATTATACGAATAGAGTATTTCCAAACTGCTCTGTCAAACGGCAGGATCAACTCTGTGAGTTGAATGAACACATCATGAAGAAGTCTCTGAGAATGCTTCTGTCTAGTTTTTAGTTGAAGATATTTCATTTCCCAGCATCGTCTCAAAGCGCTCCAAATATCCACTTGCAGATTCTACAAAAACTTTGTTTCTAAACTGCTCTTTGAAAAGGAAGGTCCAAGTCTGTGAGTTGAATGCACTCATCGCAAAGAATTTTCTGAGAATGCTTCTGTCTAGTTTTCATGTGAAGATATTTCCTTTTCCAACATTGGCCCCGAAGCCCTCCTAACATCCACTTGCAGATTTTACAAAAAGAGTGTTTCCAAACTGCTCTATCAAAAGGCAGGTTCAACTCTGTGAGTCAAATGCACGCATCGTGAAGAAGCTTCTGAGAATGCTACTGTCTAAGTTTTAGGTGAAGATATTTCATTTCCCAGCAAAGGCTTCAAAGCGCTCTAAATATCCACTTGCAGATTCTACAAGAAGAGTGTTTCAAAACTGCTCTTCCAAAAGGAAGGTTCAAGTCTGTGAGTTGAATGCACTCATCAAAAAGAAGTTTCTGAGAATGCTTCTCTCTAGTTTTTATGAGAAGATATTTCCTTTTCCAGCATAGGCCTCAAATCGCTCCAAACATCCACTAGCAAATTCTACAAAAGGAGTGTTTCAAAACTGTGCTATCAAAAGGAAGATTCCACTATTTGAGTTGAAGGCATAAAGCACACGGAAGTTTCTGACAGTGCTTCCGTCTAGTTCTCATGTGAAGTTATTTCCTTTTCCAGTGTTGGCCTCTTAGCACTCCAAATAACCACTTGCAGATCCTAGAAAGAGTGTTTCAAAACTGCTCTACCAAAAGGAAGGTTCAACTCGGTGAGTTGAATGCGCACCTCGCAAAAAGTTTCTGAGAGTGCTTCGGTTTAGTTTTTATGTGAAGATATTTCGTTTTCCAGCACAGTACTCAAAGCGCTCTAAATAGCCACTTGCAGAGTCTATAAAAAGAGTGTTTCAAAACTGTTCTATCGAAAGGAACGTTCAACTCTGTGAGTAGAATGCACTCATCGCAAGGAAGTTTCTGAGAATGCTTCTGTCTAGTTTTTATGTGAAGAAATTTCCTTTTCCAACATAGGCCTCAAAGCGCTCCAAATAAACACCTGCAGATTCTACAAAAGGGGTCTTTCCAAAATGTTCTATCAAAACCAACGTTCAAGCCTGTGAGCTGAATGCACTCACCACACAGAAGTTTCTTAGACGTCTTCTGTCTAGTGTTTATGTGGAAATATTCTCTTTTACAGCATAGGCCTCAAATACCTCCAAATATCAACCTGCAGATTTTACAAAAAGGGTGTTTCCAAACTCCTCCATCAAAAGGCAGGTTCAACTCTGTGTGTTTAATGCACACATCAGAAAGAAGTTTCTGAGAATGCTTCTGTCTAGCCTTTATGTGAAAATATTTCCTTTTCAAGCATACGCCTCAAAGCGCTCCAAATATGCCGTTGTAGACTCTACAAAAAGTGTGTTTCAAAACTGCTCTACGAAAAGAAAGGTTCAAAGCTGTGAGTTGAATACACAGATCGTGAAGAAGTTCCTGAGAATGCTTCAATCTAGTGTTTAGGTGAAGATATTTCACTTCCCAGCATAGGCCTCAAAGCGCTCCAAATATCCACTTCCAGATTCTACAGAAAAGTGTTTCAAAACTGCTCTTTGGAAAGGAAGCTTCAACTCTGTGAGTTGAAAGCACTCATTGCGAAGAGGTTTCTGGGAGTTCTTCCGTCTAGTTTTCATGTAAAGATGTTTCCATTTCAAGCATAGGTCTCTAATCGCTCCAAATATTCACCTGCAAATTCTACAAAAAGGGTGTTTCAAAACTTCTCTATCAATAGGAAGGTTCAACTCTGTGAGTTGAATGCACTCCTTACAGAGAAGTTTCTGAGAATGTTTCTATCTATGTTTTACGCGAAGATATTTCCTTTTCCAACACAGGCCTCAATGCGCTCCGAATCAACACTTCCAGATACTACAAAAACAGTGTTTCAAAACTGTTCTATCAAAAGGAACGTTCAACTCTGTGAGTTGAAGGCACTCATCACAAAGAAGTTTCTGAGAATGCTTCTGTCAATCTTGTATGCAATGAGATTTCCTTTTGCAGCATAGGACTTAAAGCTCTCCAAATATCCACTTGCAGATTCCACAAAAAGAGTGTTGCAAAACTTCTCTATCAAAAGGCAGGTTGAACTCTGTGTGTTGAATGCCCAAAACACAGGGAACTTTCTGAGAATGCTTTTGTCTAGTTTCCACGTGAAGATAGTTCCTTTTCCAACATAGGCCTCAAAGCGCTCTGAATATCCACTTGCCGATTGTACAAAAAGAGTGTTGCAAAACTTCTCTATCAAAAGGCAGGTTGAACTCTGTGTGTCGAATGCCCAAAACACAGGGAACTTGCTGAGAATGCTTTTGTCTAATTTCTACGTGAAGATATTTCCTTTTCCATCATAGGCCTCAAAGTGCTCCGAATAAACACTTGTAGATCCCACCAAAAGAGTGTTTCAAAGCTCTTCCATCTACAGGAACTTTCACGTCTGTGAGTTGAATGCACTCATCACAAAGAGGTTTCTGAGAATTCTTCTGTTTAGTTTTTATGTGATGATATTTCATTTTCCAGCATTGGCCTAAAGGTGCTCCAAATATCCACCTTCAGATGGGACTGAAAGAGTGTTTCAAAACTGAACTATCAAAAGGAAGGTTCAAGTCTGTGAGTTGAATGCACTCATCCACAGAAGCTTCTGAGAATGCTTCTGTCTCGTTTTTAGGCGAAGATATTTCCTTTTCCTTGCATAGGCCTCAAATCGCTCCAAATATCCCCTTGCAGATATTACAAAGAGAGTGTTTCCAAACTGCCCTATCGAAAGGCAGTTTCAACTCTGTGAGTTGAAGGCACGTATGGTGAAACAGTTTCTGAGAATGCTTGTGTGTACTTTTTAGGTGAAGGTATTTCCTTTTCCAGCACAGGCCTCAAATCGCTCCAAACATCCAGTAGCAAATTCTACAAAAGGAGTGTTTCAAACCTGTGCTATCCAAAGGAAGATTCCACTATATGAGTTGAACGCATAAAGCACACGGAAGTTTCTGAGAATCCTTCCGTCTAGTTCTCAGGTGAAGATATTTACTTTTCCAGTGTTGGCCCTTTAGCACTCCAAATATCCACTTTCAGATTCTACAAAAAGAGTGTTTCAAAACTGCTCTATCAAAACGCAGGTTCCACTCGGTGAGTTGAATGCACGCATCGGAAAAGATTTCTGAGAATTCTTCTGTCTAGTTTTTATGGGAAGATATTTTCTTTTCCAGCATAGGCCTCAAATCGCTCCAAACATCCACGAGCAAATTCTACGAAAGGAGTGTGTCAAAACGGTGCTATCAAAAGGAAGATTCCACTATGTGAGTTGAATGCATGAAGCACACGGAAGTTTCTGACAATGCTTCCGTCTAGTTCTCATGTGAAGATATTTCCTTTTCCAGTGTTGACCTCTTAGCACTCCAAATATCCACTTGCAGATCCTAGAAAAAGAGTGTTTCAAAACTGCTCTACCAAAAGCCAGGTTTCACTCGGTGAGTTGAATGCGCACATCGCAAAATGTTTCTGAGAACGCTACTGTCTAGTTCTTATGTGAAGATATTTCGTTTTCCCGCCTGGGCTTCAAAGCGCTCCAAATAGCCACTTGTAGAGTCTATAAAAAGAGTGTTTCAAAACTCTTCTATCAAAAGGAACTTTCAACTCTGTGAGTACAATGCACTCATCACAAGGAAGTTTCCGAGAATGCTTCTGTCTACTGTTTATGTGAAGATATTTCCTTTTCCAACCTAGGCCTCAATGCGCTCCAAATAAACACCTGCAGATCCTACAAGAGGGGTGTTTCCAAACTGTTCTATCAAAACCAGCGTTCAAGTCTGTGAGCTGAATGCACTCATCACACAGAAGTTTCTTAGAAGGCTTGTGTCTAGTGTTTATGTGAAAATATTTTCTTTTACAGCATAGGCCTCAAATAGCTCCAAATATCAACTTGCAGATTTTACAAAAAGGGAGTTTCCAAACTCCTCTATCAAAAGACAGGTTCAACTCTGTGAGTCGAATGCACACATCAGAAAGAAGTTTCTGAGAATGCTTCTGTCTAGCGTTTATGTGAAAATATTTCCTTTTCAAGCACACGCCTCAAAGCGCTCCAAATATGCCGTTGCAGATTCTACAAAAAGTGGGTTTCAAAACTGCTCTACGAAAAGAAAGGTTCAAAGCTGTGAGTTGAATACACAGATCGTGAAGAAGTTTCTGAGAATGCTTCAGTCTAGTGTTTAGGTGAAGATATTTCACTTCCCAGCATAGGCCTCAAAGCGCTCCAAATATCCACTTCCAGATTCTACAGAAAAGTGTTTCAAAACTGCTCCTTGGAAAGGAAGCTTCAACTCTGTGAGTTGAAAGCACTCATTACGAAGAGGTTTCTGAGAATTCTTCTGTCCAGTTTTCATGTGAAGATGTTTCCATTTCAAGCATAGGTCTCCAATCGCTCCAAATATTCACCTGCAAATTCTACAAAAAGGGTGTTTCAAAACTTCTCTATCAATAGGAAGGTTCAACTCTGTGAGTTGAATGCCCTCCTCACAAAGAAGTTTCTGAGAATGCTTCTGTCTACTTTTTACGTGAAGATATTTCCTTTTCCTACACAGGCCTCAAAGCGCTCCGAATCAACACTTCCAGATACTACCAAAACAGTGTTTCAAAACTGTTCTATCAAAAGGAACGTTCAACTCTGTGAGTGGAAGGCACTCATCGCAAAGAGGTTTCTGAGAATGCTTCTGTCTAGTTTTTATGTGATGATATTTCGTATTGCAGCATTGGCCAAAAAGCGCTCCAAACATCCATCTTCAGATGGCAATGAAAGTGGGTCTCAAAAGTGCTCTATCAGAAGGAAGGTTCAAGTCTGTGAATTGAATGCTCTCATCACACAGAAGGTTCTGAGAATGATTCAGTCTAGTTTTTATCAGAAGATATTTCCTTTTCCTTGCATAGGCCTCAAATCGCTCCAAATATCGAATTGCAGTTTACACCAATAGAGTGTTTCCAAACTGCTCTGTGAAACGGCAGGTTCAACTCTGTGAGTTGAATGCGCACATGAGGAAGAAGTCTCTGAGAATGCTTCTGTCTAGTTTTTAGGTGAAGATATTTCATTTCCCAGCCTCGCCTCAAAGCGCTCCAAATATCCACTTTCAGATTCTACAAAAACTGTGTTTCTAAACTGCTCTTTGTAAAGGAAGGTTCAAGTCTGTGAGTTGAATGCACTCATCACCAAGAAGTTTCTGAGAATGCTTCTGTCTAGTTTTCATGTGAAGATATTTCCTTTTCCAACATTGACCCGAAGCCCTCGTAATATCCACTTGCAGATTTTACAAAAAGAGTGTTTCCAAACTGCTCTATCAAAATGAGATTCAACTCTGTGAGTTGAATGCACGCATCGTGAAGAAGCTTCAGAGAATGCTACGGTCTACGTTTTAGGTGAAGATATTTCATTTCCCAGCATAGGCTTCAAAGCGCTCTAAATATCCACTTGCAGATTCTACAAAAAGAGTGTTTCAAAACTGCTCTTCCAAAAGGAAGGTTCAAGGCTGTGAGTTCAATGCACTCATCATAAAGAAGTTTCTGAGAACGCTTCTCTCTAGTTTTTATGTGAAGATATTTCCTTTTCCAGCATAGGCCTCAAATCGCTCCAAACATCCACTAGCAAATTCTACAAAAGGAGTGTTTCAAAACTGTGCTATCAAAAGGAAGATTCCACTATTTGAGTTGAAGGCATAAAGCACACGGAAGTTTCTGACAATGCTTCCGTCTAGTTCTCATGTGAAGTTATTTCCTTTTCCAGTGCTGGCCTCTTAGCACTCCAAATATCCACTTGCAGATCCTAGAAAAAGAGTTTTTCAAAACTGCTCTACCAAAAGGAAGCTTCAACTCGGTGAGTTGAATGCGCACCTCGCAAAATGTTTCTGAGAGTGCTTCGCTGTTGTTTTTATGTGAAGATATTTCGTTTTCCAGCATAGGACTCAAAGCGCTCCAAGTAGCCACTTACAGAGTCTCTAAAAAGAGTGTTTCAAAACTGTTCTATCAAAAGGAACGTTCAACTCTGTGAGTAGAATGCTCTCATCACAAGGAAGTTTCTGAGAATGCTTCTGTCTAGTTTTTATGTGAAGAAATTTCCTTTTCCAACATAGGCCTCAAAGCCCTCCAAATAAACATCTGCAGATTCTACAAAAGGGGTCTTTCCAAAATGTTCTATCAAAACCAACGTTCAAACCTATGAGCTGAATGCACTCACCACACAGAAGTTTCTTAGACGTCTTCTGTCTAGTGTTTATGTGAAAATATTTTCTTTTACAGCATAGGCCTCAAATAGCTCCAAATATCAACTTGCAGATTTTACAAAAAGGGTGTTTCCAAACTCCTCTATCAAAAGGCAGGTTCAACTCTGTGTGTTGAATGCACACATCAGAAAGAAGTTTCTGAGAATGCTTCTGTCTAGCGTTTATGTGAAAATATTTCCTTTTCAAGCATACGCCTCAAAGCGCTCCAAATATGCCGTTGCAGATTCTACAAAAAGTGTGTTTCTAAACTGCTCTATGAAAAGAAAGGTTCAAAGCTGTGAGGTGAATACACATATCGTGAAGAAGTTTCTGAGAAAGCTTCAGTCTAGTGTTTAGGTGAAGATATTTCACTTCCCAGAATAGGCCTCAAAGCGCTCCAAATATCCACTTCCAGATTCTAAAGAAAAGTGTTTCAAAACTGCTTTTTGGAAAAGAAGCTTCAACTCTGTGAGTTGAAAGCACTCATTACGAAGAGGTTTCTGAGAGTTCTTCCGTCTAGTTTTCATGTGAAGATGTTTCCATTTCAAGCATATTTCTCAAATCGCTCCAAATATTCACCTGCAAATTCTACAAAAAGGGTGTTTCCAAACTTCTCTATCAATAGGAAGGTTCGACTCTGTGAGTTGAATGCCCTCCTCACAAAGAAGTTTCTGAGAATGCTTCTCTCCAGTTTTTAGGTGAAGATATATCATTTCCCAGCATAGGCCTCAAAGCGCTCCAAATATCCACTTGCAGATTCTACAAAAAGAGTGTTTCAAAACTCCTCTTTCAAAAGGAAGTTTCAAGTCTGTGAGTTGAATGAAGTCATGACAAAGAAGTTTCTGAGAATGCTTCTGTCTACTTTTTATGTGAAGATATTTCCTTTTGCAGCACACGCCTCAAATAGCCCCAAACATCCACTAGCAAATTCTACAAAAAGAGGGTTTCAAAAAAGCGCTATCTAAAGGAAGATTGCACTATGTGAGTTAAACGCATAAAGCACACGGAAGTTTCTGAGAATGCTTCCGTCTAGTTCTCATGGGAAGATATTTCCTTTCCCATTGTTGGCCTCTTAGCACTCCAATATACACTTGCAGATTCTAGAAAAAGAGTGTTTCAAAACTGCTCTATCAAAAGGCAGGTTCAACACGGTGAGTTGAATATGCACATGAGAAAAAGTTTCTGAGAATGCTTCTGTCTGGTTTTTATGTGAAGATATTTCGTTTTCCAGCACAGGCCTCAAAGCGCTCCAATTATCCACTTGCAGACTATACAAAAACAGTGTTTCAAAACTGTTCTATCCAAAGGAATGTTCAGCTCTGTGAGTAGAATTCACTCATCACGAGGAAGTTTCTGAGAATGCTGCTGTCTAGTTTCTATAAGAAGACATTTCCTTTTCTAACATAGGTCTCAAAGCGCTCACAATAAGCCCTGGCACACTCTACAAAAGGAGTGTTTCCAAAATGTTCTATCAAAATGAACGTTGAAGACTGTGAGTTAAATGCACACATCAAACTGAAGTTTCTGAGAATGGTTCTGTCTAGGGTTTATGTGAAGATATTTTCTTTTCCAGCATAGGCCTCCAAAAGCTCGAAATATCCACTTGCAGATTTTCTAAAAAGGGTGTTTCCAAACTGTTCTATCAAAAGGAAGGTTCAACTCTGTGAGTTGAATGCTCACATCACAAAGAAGTTTCTGAGAATGCTTCTGTCTAGTGTTCATGTGAAGATATTTCCTTTTCAAGCATAGGCCTCAAAGCGCTCCAGATATGCAGTTGCAGACTCTACAAAAAGTGTGTTTCAAAAGTGTTCTATGAAAAGAAAGTTTCAACTCTGTGAGTTGAATGCACATATCGTGAAGAAATTTCTGAGAATGCTTCTGTCTAGTTTTTAGGTGAAGATATTTCATTTCCCAGCATAGGCCTCAAAGCGCTCCAAATATGCACTTGCAGATTCTACAAAAAGAGTGTTTCAAAACTGCTCTTTCAAAAGGAAGGTTCAAGTCTGTGAGTTGAATGCACTCATCAGAAAGAAGTTTCTGATAATGGTTCTGTCTAGTTTTCATCTGCAAGTATTTCCTTTTCCACTAGATGCCGCAATCGCACCAAATTTCCACCTGCAGTTTCCACAAAAAGAGTGTTGCAGGACTGCTCCAGGAAAAGGAATCTTCAACTCTCTCAGTTCAATCCCCTCAAGACATAGAAGTTTCTGATAATGTTTCTGTCTAGCTTCTATATGAAGATATTTCCTTTTCCAGCATAAGCCTCAAAGAGCTCCAAATATCCACTTGCGAATTCTACAAAAACAGTGTTGCAATACTTTTCTACCAAAAGGAAGGTACAACTCTGTGAGTTCAATGCACTCATCACACAGAAGGTTCACAGAATGCTTCCATCTAGCTTTTACGCAATGATATTTCCTTTTGCAGCAAAGGCTTCAAAGCGCTCTTAATGTCCACTGGCAGATTCTACGAAGAGTGTCTCAAAACTGCTCTATCAAAAGGTAGGTTGAACTCTGTGAGTTCAATGCCCAAAGCACAGGGAACCTTCTGAGAATGCTTTTATGTAGTTTCTACGTGAACATATTTTCTTTTCCAGCATTGGCCTCCAAGCACTCCATCCATCCACTTGAAAATTCTACTAAAAGAGTGTTTCAAAACTTCTCTACCAAAAGAAAGGTTGAACTTTGTGAGTTCAAGGCACACATCACAAAGAAGTTTCTGAGAATGCTTCTTTCCAGCTTTTACGTGAAGAGATATCCTTTTCCAGCATAGGCCTCAAAGCGCTCCATATATCCACTTGCACATTCTAGCAAAGCGTGTATCAACACTGCTCTTTCAAAAGGAAGCTTCAAGTCTGTGAGTTGAATGCACTCATCACAAAGACGTTTCTGAGAATTCTCCTGTCTAGTTTTCATGTGAAGATGCTTCCATTTAAAATCTAGGCCTCAAATACCTCCAAATATTCACTTGCACATTCTACAAAAAGGCTGTTTCAAATCTTCTCTATCAATTGGAAGGTTCAACTCTGTAAATTGAATGCACTCACCACAAAGAAGATTCCGAGATTGCTTCTGTCTACTTTGTATGTGAAGACATTTCCTTTTCCAACATAGGCCTCAAAGCGCTCCAAAAAACACTTGCAGATTCTAAAAAAACAGTTTTTCAAAACCGTTCTATCAAAAGGAACGTTCAACTCTGTGAGTTGAAGGCACTCATCACAAAGAGGTTTCTGAGAATGCTTCTGTCTAGTTTTTATGGGATGATATTTCTTATTCCAACATTGGCCAAAAAGCGCTCCAAATATCCGCCTTCAGACGGCACTGAAAGAGGGTCTCAAAAATGCTCTATCAGAAGGAAGGTTCAAGTCTGTGAGTTGAATGCTCTCATCACACAGAAGGTTCTGAGAATACTTCAGTCTAGTTTTTATCAGAAGATATTTCCATTTCCTTGCATAGGCCTGAAATCGCTCCAAATATCGACTTGCAGATTATACGAATAGAGTATTTCCAAACTGCTCTGTCAAACGGCAGGATCAACTCTGTGAGTTGAATGAACACATCATGAAGAAGTCTCTGAGAATGCTTCTGTCTAGTTTTTAGTTGAAGATATTTCATTTCCCAGCATCGTCTCAAAGCGCTCCAAATATCCACTTGCAGATTCTACAAAAACTTTGTTTCTAAACTGCTCTTTGAAAAGGAAGGTCCAAGTCTGTGAGTTGAATGCACTCATCGCAAAGAATTTTCTGAGAATGCTTCTGTCTAGTTTTCATGTGAAGATATTTCCTTTTCCAACATTGGCCCCGAAGCCCTCCTAACATCCACTTGCAGATTTTACAAAAAGAGTGTTTCCAAACGGCTCTATCAAAAGGCAGGTTCAACTCTGTGAGTCAAATGCACGCATCGTGAAAAAGCTTCTGAGAATGCTACTGTCTAAGTTTTAGGTGAAGATATTTCATTTCCCAGCAAAGGCTTCAAAGCGCTCTAAATATCCACTTGCAGATTCTACAAGAAGAGTGTTTCAAAACTGCTCTTCCAAAAGGAAGGTTCAAGTCTGTGAGTTGAATGCACTCATCAAAAAGAAGTTTCTGAGAATGCTTCTCTCTAGTTTTTATGAGAAGATATTTCCTTTTCCAGCATAGGCCTCAAATCGCTCCAAACATCCACTAGCAAATTCTACAAAAGGAGTGTTTCAAAACTGTGCTATCAAAAGGAAGATTCCACTATTTGAGTTGAAGGCATAAAGCACACGGAAGTTTCTGACAGTGCTTCCGTCTAGTTCTCATGTGAAGTTATTTCCTTTTCCAGTGTTGGCCTCTTAGCACTCCAAATAACCACTTGCAGATCCTAGAAAGAGTGTTTCAAAACTGCTCTACCAAAAGGAAGGTTCAACTCGGTGAGTTGAATGCGCACCTCGCAAAAAGTTTCTGAGAGTGCTTCGGTTTAGTTTTTATGTGAAGATATTTCGTTTTCCAGCACAGTACTCAAAGCGCTCTAAATAGCCACTTGCAGAGTCTATAAAAAGAGTGTTTCAAAACTGTTCTATCGAAAGGAACGTTCAACTCTGTGAGTAGAATGCACTCATCACAAGGAAGTTTCTGAGAATGCTTCTGTCTAGTTTTTATGTGAAGAAATTTCCTTTTCCAACATAGGCCTCAAAGCGCTCCAAATAAACACCTGCAGATTCTACAAAAGGGGTCTTTCCAAAATGTTCTATCAAAACCAACGTTCAAGCCTGTGAGCTGAATGCACTCACCACACAGAAGTTTCTTAGACGTCTTCTGTCTAGTGTTTATGTGGAAATATTCTCTTTTACAGCATAGGCCTCAAATACCTCCAAATATCAACGTGCAGATTTTACAAAAAGGGTGTTTCCAAACTCCTCCATCAAAAGGCAGGTTCAACTCTGTGTGTTTAATGCACACATCAGAAAGAAGTTTCTGAGAATGCTTCTGTCTAGCCTTTATGTGAAAATATTTCCTTTTCAAGCATACGCCTCAAAGCGCTCCAAATATGCCGTTGTAGACTCTACAAAAAGTGTGTTTCAAAACTGCTCTACGAAAAGAAAGGTTCAAAGCTGTGAGTTGAATACACAGATCGTGAAGAAGTTCCTGAGAATGCTTCAATCTAGTGTTTAGGTGAAGATATTTCACTTCCCAGCATAGGCCTCAAAGCGCTCCAAATATCCACTTCCAGATTCTACAGAAAAGTGTTTCAAAACTGCTCTTTGGAAAGGAAGCTTCAACTCTGTGAGTTAAAAGCACTCATTGCGAAGAGGTTTCTGGGAGTTCTTCCGTCTAGTTTTCATGTAAAGATGTTTCCATTTCAAGCATAGGTCTCTAATCGCTCCAAATATTCACCTGCAAATTCTACAAAAAGGGTGTTTCAAAACTTCTCTATCAATAGGAAGGTTCAACTCTGTGAGTTGAATGCACTCCTTACAGAGAAGTTTCTGAGAATGTTTCTATCTATGTTTTACGCGAAGATATTTCCTTTTCCAACACAGGCCTCAATGCGCTCCGAATCAACACTTCCAGATACTACAAAAACAGTGTTTCAAAACTGTTCTATCAAAAGGAACGTTCAACTCTGTGAGTTGAAGGCACTCATCACAAAGAAGTTTCTGAGAATGCTTCTGTCAATCTTGTATGCAATGAGATTTCCTTTTGCAGCATAGGACTTAAAGCTCTCCAAATATCCACTTGCAGATTCCACAAAAAGAGTGTTGCAAAACTTCTCTATCAAAAGGCAGGTTGAACTCTGTGTGTTGAATGCCCAAAACACAGGGAACTTTCTGAGAATGCTTTTGTCTAGTTTCCACGTGAAGATAGTTCCTTTTCCAACATAGGCCTCAAAGCGCTCTGAATATCCACTTGCCGATTGTACAAAAAGAGTGTTGCAAAACTTCTCTATCAAAAGGCAGGTTGAACTCTGTGTGTCGAATGCCCAAAACACAGGGAACTTGCTGAGAATGCTTTTGTCTAATTTCTACGTGAAGATATTTCCTTTTCCATCATAGGCCTCAAAGTGCTCCGAATAAACACTTGTAGATCCCACCAAAAGAGTGTTTCAAAGCTCTTCCATCTACAGGAACTTTCACGTCTGTGAGTTGAATGCACTCATCACAAAGAGGTTTCTGAGAATTCTTCTGTTTAGTTTTTATGTGATGATATTTCATTTTCCAGCATTGGCCTAAAGGTGCTCCAAATATCCACCTTCAGATGGGACTGAAAGAGTGTTTCAAAACTGAACTATCAAAAGGAAGGTTCAAGTCTGTGAGTTGAATGCACTCATCCACAGAAGCTTCTGAGAATGCTTCTGTCTCGTTTTTAGGCGAAGATATTTCCTTTTCCTTGCATAGGCCTCAAATCGCTCCAAATATCCCCTTGCAGATATTACAAAGAGAGTGTTTCCAAACTGCCCTATCGAAAGGCAGTTTCAACTCTGTGAGTTGAAGGCACGTATGGTGAAACAGTTTCTGAGAATGCTTGTGTGTACTTTTTAGGTGAAGGTATTTCCTTTTCCAGCACAGGCCTCAAATCGCTCCAAACATCCAGTAGCAAATTCTACAAAAGGAGTGTTTCAAACCTGTGCTATCCAAAGGAAGATTCCACTATATGAGTTGAACGCATAAAGCACACGGAAGTTTCTGAGAATCCTTCCGTCTAGTTCTCAGGTGAAGATATTTACTTTTCCAGTGTTGGCCCTTTAGCACTCCAAATATCCACTTTCAGATTCTACAAAAAGAGTGTTTCAAAACTGCTCTATCAAAACGCAGGTTCCACTCGGTGAGTTGAATGCACGCATCGGAAAAGATTTCTGAGAATTCTTCTGTCTAGTTTTTATGGGAAGATATTTTCTTTTCCAGCATAGGCCTCAAATCGCTCCAAACATCCACGAGCAAATTCTACGAAAGGAGTGTGTCAAAACGGTGCTATCAAAAGGAAGATTCCACTATGTGAGTTGAATGCATGAAGCACACGGAAGTTTCTGACAATGCTTCCGTCTAGTTCTCATGTGAAGATATTTCCTTTTCCAGTGTTGACCTCTTAGCACTCCAAATATCCACTTGCAGATCCTAGAAAAAGAGTGTTTCAAAACTGCTCTACCAAAAGCCAGGTTTCACTCGGTGAGTTGAATGCGCACATCGCAAAATGTTTCTGAGAACGCTACTGTCTAGTTCTTATGTGAAGATATTTCGTTTTCCCGCCTGGGCTTCAAAGCGCTCCAAATAGCCACTTGTAGAGTCTATAAAAAGAGTGTTTCAAAACTCTTCTATCAAAAGGAACTTTCAACTCTGTGAGTACAATGCACTCATCACAAGGAAGTTTCCGAGAATGCTTCTGTCTACTGTTTATGTGAAGATATTTCCTTTTCCAACCTAGGCCTCAATGCGCTCCAAATAAACACCTGCAGATCCTACAAGAGGGGTGTTTCCAAACTGTTCTATCAAAACCAGCGTTCAAGTCTGTGAGCTGAATGCACTCATCACACAGAAGTTTCTTAGAAGGCTTGTGTCTAGTGTTTATGTGAAAATATTTTCTTTTACAGCATAGGCCTCAAATAGCTCCAAATATCAACTTGCAGATTTTACAAAAAGGGAGTTTCCAAACTCCTCTATCAAAAGACAGGTTCAACTCTGTGAGTCGAATGCACACATCAGAAAGAAGTTTCTGAGAATGCTTCTGTCTAGCGTTTATGTGAAAATATTTCCTTTTCAAGCACACGCCTCAAAGCGCTCCAAATATGCCGTTGCAGATTCTACAAAAAGTGGGTTTCAAAACTGCTCTACGAAAAGAAAGGTTCAAAGCTGTGAGTTGAATACACAGATCGTGAAGAAGTTTCTGAGAATGCTTCAGTCTAGTGTTTAGGTGAAGATATTTCACTTCCCAGCATAGGCCTCAAAGCGCTCCAAATATCCACTTCCAGATTCTACAGAAAAGTGTTTCAAAACTGCTCTTTGGAAAGGAAGCTTCAACTCTGTGAGTTGAAAGCACTCATTACGAAGAGGTTTCTGAGAATTCTTCTGTCCAGTTTTCATGTGAAGATGTTTCCATTTCAAGCATAGGTCTCCAATCGCTCCAAATATTCACCTGCAAATTCTACAAAAAGGGTGTTTCAAAACTTCTCTATCAATAGGAAGGTTCAACTCTGTGAGTTGAATGCCCTCCTCACAAAGAAGTTTCTGAGAATGCTTCTGTCTACTTTTTACGTGAAGATATTTCCTTTTCCTACACAGGCCTCAAAGCGCTCCGAATCAACACTTCCAGATACTACCAAAACAGTGTTTCAAAACTGTTCTATCAAAAGGAACGTTCAACTCTGTGAGTGGAAGGCACTCATCGCAAAGAGGTTTCTGAGAATGCTTCTGTCTAGTTTTTATGTGATGATATTTCGTATTGCAGCATTGGCCAAAAAGCGCTCCAAACATCCATCTTCAGATGGCAATGAAAGTGGGTCTCAAAAGTGCTCTATCAGAAGGAAGGTTCAAGTCTGTGAATCGAATGCTCTCATCACACAGAAGGTTCTGAGAATGATTCAGTCTAGTTTTTATCAGAAGATATTTCCTTTTCCTTGCATAGGCCTCAAATCGCTCCAAATATCGAATTGCAGTTTACACCAATAGAGTGTTTCCAAACTGCTCTGTGAAACGGCAGGTTCAACTCTGTGAGTTGAATGCGCACATGAGGAAGAAGTCTCTGAGAATGCTTCTGTCTAGTTTTTAGGTGAAGATATTTCATTTCCCAGCCTCGCCTCAAAGCGCTCCAAATATCCACTTTCAGATTCTACAAAAACTGTGTTTCTAAACTGCTCTTTGTAAAGGAAGGTTCAAGTCTGTGAGTTGAATGCACTCATCACCAAGAAGTTTCTGAGAATGCTTCTGTCTAGTTTTCATGTGAAGATATTTCCTTTTCCAACATTGACCCGAAGCCCTCGTAATATCCACTTGCAGATTTTACAAAAAGAGTGTTTCCAAACTGCTCTATCAAAATGAGATTCAACTCTGTGAGTTGAATGCACGCATCATGAAGAAGCTTCAGAGAATGCTACGGTCTACGTTTTAGGTGAAGATATTTCATTTCCCAGCATAGGCTTCAAAGCGCTCTAAATATCCACTTGCAGATTCTACAAAAAGAGTGTTTCAAAACTGCTCTTCCAAAAGGAAGGTTCAAGGCTGTGAGTTCAATGCACTCATCATAAAGAAGTTTCTGAGAACGCTTCTCTCTAGTTTTTATGTGAAGATATTTCCTTTTCCAGCATAGGCCTCAAATCGCTCCAAACATCCACTAGCAAATTCTACAAAAGGAGTGTTTCAAAACTGTGCTATCAAAAGGAAGATTCCACTATTTGAGTTGAAGGCATAAAGCACACGGAAGTTTCTGACAATGCTTCCGTCTAGTTCTCATGTGAAGTTATTTCCTTTTCCAGTGCTGGCCTCTTAGCACTCCAAATATCCACTTGCAGATCCTAGAAAAAGAGTTTTTCAAAACTGCTCTACCAAAAGGAAGCTTCAACTCGGTGAGTTGAATGCGCACCTCGCAAAATGTTTCTGAGAGTGCTTCGCTGTTGTTTTTATGTGAAGATATTTCGTTTTCCAGCATAGGACTCAAAGCGCTCCAAGTAGCCACTTACAGAGTCTCTAAAAAGAGTGTTTCAAAACTGTTCTATCAAAAGGAACGTTCAACTCTGTGAGTAGAATGCTCTCATCACAAGGAAGTTTCTGAGAATGCTTCTGTCTAGTTTTTATGTGAAGAAATTTCCTTTTCCAACATAGGCCTCAAAGCCCTCCAAATAAACATCTGCAGATTCTACAAAAGGGGTCTTTCCAAAATGTTCTATCAAAACCAACGTTCAAACCTATGAGCTGAATGCACTCACCACACAGAAGTTTCTTAGACGTCTTCTGTCTAGTGTTTATGTGAAAACATTTTCTTTTACAGCATAGGCCTCAAATAGCTCCAAATATCAACTTGCAGATTTTACAAAAAGGGTGTTTCCAAACTCCTCTATCAAAAGGCAGGTTCAACTCTGTGTGTTGAATGCACACATCAGAAAGAAGTTTCTGAGAATGCTTCTGTCTAGCGTTATGTGAAAATATTTCCTTTTCAAGCATACGCCTCAAAGCGCTCCAAATATGCCGTTGCAGATTCTACAAAAAGTGTGTTTCAAAACTGCTCTATGAAAAGAAAGGTTCAAAGCTGTGAGGTGAATACACATATCGTGAAGAAGTTTCTGAGAAAGCTTCAGTCTAGTGTTTAGGTGAAGATATTTCACTTCCCAGAATAGGCCTCAAAGCGCTCCAAATATCCACTTCCAGATTCTAAAGAAAAGTGTTTCAAAACTGCTTTTTGGAAAAGAAGCTTCAACTCTGTGAGTTCATTACGAAGAGGTTTCTGAGAGTTCTTCCGTCTAGTTTTCATGTGAAGATGTTTCCATTTCAAGCATATTTCTCAAATCGCTCCAAATATTCACCTGCAAATTCTACAAAAAGGGTGTTTCCAAACTTCTCTATCAATAGGAAGGTTCGACTCTGTGAGTTGAATGCACTCCTCACAAAGAAGTTTCTGAGAATGCTTCTCTCCAGTTTTTAGGTGAAGATATATCATTTCCCAGCATAGGCCTCAAAGCGCTCCAAATATCCACTTGCAGATTCTACAAAAAGAGTGTTTCAAAACTCCTCTTTCAAAAGGAAGTTTCAAGTCTGTGAGTTGAATGAAGTCATGACAAAGAAGTTTCTGAGAATGCTTCTGTCTACTTTTTATGTGAAGATATTTCCTTTTGCAGCACACGCCTCAAATAGCCCCAAACATCCACTAGCAAATTCTACAAAAAGAGGGTTTCAAAAAAGCGCTATCTAAAGGAAGATTGCACTATGTGAGTTAAACGCATAAAGCACACGGAAGTTTCTGAGAATGCTTCCGTCTAGTTCTCATGGGAAGATATTTCCTTTCCCATTGTTGGCCTCTTAGCACTCCAATATACACTTGCAGATTCTAGAAAAAGAGTGTTTCAAAACTGCTCTATCAAAAGGCAGGTTCAACACGGTGAGTTGAATATGCACATGAGAAAAAGTTTCTGAGAATGCTTCTGTCTGGTTTTTATGTGAAGATATTTCGTTTTCCAGCACAGGCCTCAAAGCGCTCCAATTATCCACTTGCAGACTATACAAAAACAGTGTTTCAAAACTGTTCTATCCAAAGGAATGTTCAGCTCTGTGAGTAGAATTCACTCATCACGAGGAAGTTTCTGAGAATGCTGCTGTCTAGTTTCTATAAGAAGACATTTCCTTTTCTAACATAGGTCTCAAAGCGCTCACAATAAGCCCTGGCACACTCTACAAAAGGAGTGTTTCCAAAATGTTCTATCAAAACGAACGTTGAAGACTGTGAGTTAAATGCACACATCAAACTGAAGTTTCTGAGAATGGTTCTGTCTAGGGTTTATGTGAAGATATTTTCTTTTCCAGCATAGGCCTCCAAAAGCTCGAAATATCCACTTGCAGATTTTCTAAAAAGGGTGTTTCCAAACTGTTCTATCAAAAGGAAGGTTCAACTCTGTGAGTTGAATGCTCACATCACAAAGAAGTTTCTGAGAATGCTTCTGTCTAGTGTTCATGTGAAGATATTTCCTTTTCAAGCATAGGCCTCAAAGCGCTCCAGATATGCAGTTGCAGACTCTACAAAAAGTGTGTTTCAAAAGTGTTCTATGAAAAGAAAGTTTCAACTCTGTGAGTTGAATGCACATATCGTGAAGAAGTTTCTGAGAATGCTTCTGTCTAGTTTTTAGGTGAAGATATTTCATTTCCCAGCATAGGCCTCAAAGCGCTCCAAATATGCACTTGCAGATTCTACAAAAGGAGTGTTTCAAAACTGCTCTTTCAAAAGGAAGGTTCAAGTCTGTGAGTTGAATGCACTCATCAGAAAGAAGTTTCTGATAATGGTTCTGTCTAGTTTTCATCTGCAAGTATTTCCTTTTCCACTAGATGCCGCAATCGCACCAAATTTCCACCTGCAGTTTCCACAAAAAGAGTGTTGCAGGACTGCTCCAGGAAAAGGAATCTTCAACTCTCTCAGTTCAATCCCCTCAAGACATAGAAGTTTCTGATAATGTTTCTGTCTAGCTTCTATATGAAGATATTTCCTTTTCCAGCATAAGCCTCAAAGAGCTCCAAATATCCACTTGCGAATTCTACAAAAACAGTGTTGCAATACTTTTCTACCAAAAGGAAGGTACAACTCTGTGAGTTCAATGCACTCATCACACAGAAGGTTCACAGAATGCTTCCATCTAGCTTTTACGCAATGATATTTCCTTTTGCAGCAAAGGCTTCAAAGCGCTCTTAATGTCCACTGGCAGATTCTACGAAGAGTGTCTCAAAACTGCTCTATCAAAAGGTAGGTTGAACTCTGTGAGTTCAATGCCCAAAGCACAGGGAACCTTCTGAGAATGCTTTTATGTAGTTTCTACGTGAACATATTTTCTTTTCCAGCATTGGCCTCCAAGCACTCCATCCATCCACTTGAAAATTCTACTAAAAGAGTGTTTCAAAACTTCTCTACCAAAAGAAAGGTTGAACTTTGTGAGTTCAAGGCACACATCACAAAGAAGTTTCTGAGAATGCTTCTTTCCAGCTTTTACGTGAAGAGATATCCTTTTCCAGCATAGGCCTCAAAGCGCTCCATATATCCACTTGCACATTCTAGCAAAGCGTGTATCAACACTGCTCTTTCAAAAGGAAGCTTCAAGTCTGTGAGTTGAATGCACTCATCACAAAGACGTTTCTGAGAATTCTCCTGTCTAGTTTTCATGTGAAGATGCTTCCATTTAAAATCTAGGCCTCAAATACCTCCAAATATTCACTTGCACATTCTACAAAAAGGCTGTTTCAAATCTTCTCTATCAATTGGAAGGTTCAACTCTGTAAATTGAATGCACTCACCACAAAGAAGATTCCGAGATTGCTTCTGTCTACTTTGTATGTGAAGACATTTCCTTTTCCAACATAGGCCTCAAAGCGCTCCAAAAAACACTTGCAGATTCTAAAAAAACAGTTTTTCAAAACTGTTCTATCAAAAGGAACGTTCAACTCTGTGAGTTGAAGGCACTCATCACAAAGAGGTTTCTGAGAATGCTTCTGTCTAGTTTTTATGGGATGATATTTCTTATTCCAACATTGGCCAAAAAGCGCTCCAAATATCCGCCTTCAGATGGCACTGAAAGAGGGTCTCAAAAATGCTCTATCAGAAGGAAGGTTCAAGTCTGTGAGTTGAATGCTCTCATCACACAGAAGGTTCTGAGAATACTTCAGTCTAGTTTTTATCAGAAGATATTTCCATTTCCTTGCATAGGCCTGAAATCGCTCCAAATATCGACTTGCAGATTATACGAATAGAGTATTTCCAAACTGCTCTGTCAAACGGCAGGATCAACTCTGTGAGTTGAATGAACACATCATGAAGAAGTCTCTGAGAATGCTTCTGTCTAGTTTTTAGTTGAAGATATTTCATTTCCCAGCATCGTCTCAAAGCGCTCCAAATATCCACTTGCAGATTCTACAAAAACTTTGTTTCTAAACTGCTCTTTGAAAAGGAAGGTCCAAGTCTGTGAGTTGAATGCACTCATCGCAAAGATAACATCCACTTGCAGATTTTACAAAAAGAGTGTTTCCAAACTGCTCTATCAAAAGGCAGGTTCAACTCTGTGAGTCAAATGCACGCATCGTGAAGAAGCTTCTGAGAATGCTACTGTCTAAGTTTTAGGTGAAGATATTTCATTTCCCAGCAAAGGCTTCAAAGCGCTCTAAATATCCACTTGCAGATTCTACAAGAAGAGTGTTTCAAAACTGCTCTTCCAAAAGGAAGGTTCAAGTCTGTGAGTTGAATGCACTCATCAAAAAGAAGTTTCTGAGAATGCTTCTCTCTAGTTTTTATGAGAAGATATTTCCTTTTCCAGCATAGGCCTCAAATCGCTCCAAACATCCACTAGCAAATTCTACAAAAGGAGTGTTTCAAAACTGTGCTATCAAAAGGAAGATTCCACTATTTGAGTTGAAGGCATAAAGCACACGGAAGTTTCTGACAGTGCTTCCGTCTAGTTCTCATGTGAAGTTATTTCCTTTTCCAGTGTTGGCCTCTTAGCACTCCAAATAACCACTTGCAGATCCTAGAAAGAGTGTTTCAAAACTGCTCTACCAAAAGGAAGGTTCAACTCGGTGAGTTGAATGCGCACCTCGCAAAAAGTTTCTGAGAGTGCTTCGGTTTAGTTTTTATGTGAAGATATTTCGTTTTCCAGCACAGTACTCAAAGCGCTCTAAATAGCCACTTGCAGAGTCTATAAAAAGAGTGTTTCAAAACTGTTCTATCGAAAGGAACGTTCAACTCTGTGAGTAGAATGCACTCATCACAAGGAAGTTTCTGAGAATGCTTCTGTCTAGTTTTTATGTGAAGAAATTTCCTTTTCCAACATAGGCCTCAAAGCGCTCCAAATAAACACCTGCAGATTCTACAAAAGGGGTCTTTCCAAAATGTTCTATCAAAACCAACGTTCAAGCCTGTGAGCTGAATGCACTCACCACACAGAAGTTTCTTAGACGTCTTCTGTCTAGTGTTTATGTGGAAATATTCTCTTTTACAGCATAGGCCTCAAATACCTCCAAATATCAACGTGCAGATTTTACAAAAAGGGTGTTTCCAAACTCCTCCATCAAAAGGCAGGTTCAACTCTGTGTGTTTAATGCACACATCAGAAAGAAGTTTCTGAGAATGCTTCTGTCTAGCCTTTATGTGAAAATATTTCCTTTTCAAGCATACGCCTCAAAGCGCTCCAAATATGCCGTTGTAGACTCTACAAAAAGTGTGTTTCAAAACTGCTCTACGAAAAGAAAGGTTCAAAGCTGTGAGTTGAATACACAGATCGTGAAGAAGTTCCTGAGAATGCTTCAATCTAGTGTTTAGGTGAAGATATTTCACTTCCCAGCATAGGCCTCAAAGCGCTCCAAATATCCACTTCCAGATTCTACAGAAAAGTGTTTCAAAACTGCTCTTTGGAAAGGAAGCTTCAACTCTGTGAGTTAAAAGCACTCATTGCGAAGAGGTTTCTGGGAGTTCTTCCGTCTAGTTTTCATGTAAATATGTTTCCATTTCAAGCATAGGTCTCTAATCGCTCCAAATATTCACCTGCAAATTCTACAAAAAGGGTGTTTCAAAACTTCTCTATCAATAGGAAGGTTCAACTCTGTGAGTTGAATGCACTCCTTACAGAGAAGTTTCTGAGAATGTTTCTATCTATGTTTTACGCGAAGATATTTCCTTTTCCAACACAGGCCTCAATGCGCTCCGAATCAACACTTCCAGATACTACAAAAACAGTGTTTCAAAACTGTTCTATCAAAAGGAACGTTCAACTCTGTGAGTTGAAGGCACTCATCACAAAGAAGTTTCTGAGAATGCTTCTGTCAATCTTGTATGCAATGAGATTTCCTTTTGCAGCATAGGACTTAAAGCTCTCCAAATATCCACTTGCAGATTCCACAAAAAGAGTGTTGCAAAACTTCTCTATCAAAAGGCAGGTTGAACTCTGTGTGTTGAATGCCCAAAACACAGGGAACTTTCTGAGAATGCTTTTGTCTAGTTTCCACGTGAAGATAGTTCCTTTTCCAACATAGGCCTCAAAGCGCTCTGAATATCCACTTGCCGATTGTACAAAAAGAGTGTTGCAAAACTTCTCTATCAAAAGGCAGGTTGAACTCTGTGTGTCGAATGCCCAAAACACAGGGAACTTGCTGAGAATGCTTTTGTCTAATTTCTACGTGAAGATATTTCCTTTTCCATCATAGGCCTCAAAGTGCTCCGAATAAACACTTGTAGATCCCACCAAAAGAGTGTTTCAAAGCTCTTCCATCTACAGGAACTTTCACGTCTGTGAGTTGAATGCACTCATCACAAAGAGGTTTCTGAGAATTCTTCTGTTTAGTTTTTATGTGATGATATTTCATTTTCCAGCATTGGCCTAAAGGTGCTCCAAATATCCACCTTCAGATGGGACTGAAAGAGTGTTTCAAAACTGAACTATCAAAAGGAAGGTTCAAGTCTGTGAGTTGAATGCACTCATCCACAGAAGCTTCTGAGAATGCTTCTGTCTCGTTTTTAGGCGAAGATATTTCCTTTTCCTTGCATAGGCCTCAAATCGCTCCAAATATCCCCTTGCAGATATTACAAAGAGAGTGTTTCCAAACTGCCCTATCGAAAGGCAGTTTCAACTCTGTGAGTTGAAGGCACGTATGGTGAAACAGTTTCTGAGAATGCTTGTGTGTACTTTTTAGGTGAAGGTATTTCCTTTTCCAGCACAGGCCTCAAATCGCTCCAAACATCCAGTAGCAAATTCTACAAAAGGAGTGTTTCAAACCTGTGCTATCCAAAGGAAGATTCCACTATATGAGTTGAACGCATAAAGCACACGGAAGTTTCTGAGAATCCTTCCGTCTAGTTCTCAGGTGAAGATATTTACTTTTCCAGTGTTGGCCCTTTAGCACTCCAAATATCCACTTTCAGATTCTACAAAAAGAGTGTTTCAAAACTGCTCTATCAAAACGCAGGTTCCACTCGGTGAGTTGAATGCACGCATCGGAAAAGATTTCTGAGAATTCTTCTGTCTAGTTTTTATGGGAAGATATTTTCTTTTCCAGCATAGGCCTCAAATCGCTCCAAACATCCACGAGCAAATTCTACGAAAGGAGTGTGTCAAAACGGTGCTATCAAAAGGAAGATTCCACTATGTGAGTTGAATGCATGAAGCACACGGAAGTTTCTGACAATGCTTCCGTCTAGTTCTCATGTGAAGATATTTCCTTTTCCAGTGTTGACCTCTTAGCACTCCAAATATCCACTTGCAGATCCTAGAAAAAGAGTGTTTCAAAACTGCTCTACCAAAAGCCAGGTTTCACTCGGTGAGTTGAATGCGCACATCGCAAAATGTTTCTGAGAACGCTACTGTCTAGTTCTTATGTGAAGATATTTCGTTTTCCCGCCTGGGCTTCAAAGCGCTCCAAATAGCCACTTGTAGAGTCTATAAAAAGAGTGTTTCAAAACTCTTCTATCAAAAGGAACTTTCAACTCTGTGAGTACAATGCACTCATCACAAGGAAGTTTCCGAGAATGCTTCTGTCTACTGTTTATGTGAAGATATTTCCTTTTCCAACCTAGGCCTCAATGCGCTCCAAATAAACACCTGCAGATCCTACAAGAGGGGTGTTTCCAAACTGTTCTATCAAAACCAGCGTTCAAGTCTGTGAGCTGAATGCACTCATCACACAGAAGTTTCTTAGAAGGCTTGTGTCTAGTGTTTATGTGAAAATATTTTCTTTTACAGCATAGGCCTCAAATAGCTCCAAATATCAACTTGCAGATTTTACAAAAAGGGAGTTTCCAAACTCCTCTATCAAAAGACAGGTTCAACTCTGTGAGTCGAATGCACACATCAGAAAGAAGTTTCTGAGAATGCTTCTGTCTAGCGTTTATGTGAAAATATTTCCTTTTCAAGCACACGCCTCAAAGCGCTCCAAATATGCCGTTGCAGATTCTACAAAAAGTGGGTTTCAAAACTGCTCTACGAAAAGAAAGGTTCAAAGCTGTGAGTTGAATACACAGATCGTGAAGAAGTTTCTGAGAATGCTTCAGTCTAGTGTTTAGGTGAAGATATTTCACTTCCCAGCATAGGCCTCAAAGCGCTCCAAATATCCACTTCCAGATTCTACAGAAAAGTGTTTCAAAACTGCTCTTTGGAAAGGAAGCTTCAACTCTGTGAGTTGAAAGCACTCATTACGAAGAGGTTTCTGAGAATTCTTCTGTCCAGTTTTCATGTGAAGATGTTTCCATTTCAAGCATAGGTCTCCAATCGCTCCAAATATTCACCTGCAAATTCTACAAAAAGGGTGTTTCAAAACTTCTCTATCAATAGGAAGGTTCAACTCTGTGAGTTGAATGCCCTCCTCACAAAGAAGTTTCTGAGAATGCTTCTGTCTACTTTTTACGTGAAGATATTTCCTTTTCCTACACAGGCCTCAAAGCGCTCCGAATCAACACTTCCAGATACTACCAAAACAGTGTTTCAAAACTGTTCTATCAAAAGGAACGTTCAACTCTGTGAGTGGAAGGCACTCATCGCAAAGAGGTTTCTGAGAATGCTTCTGTCTAGTTTTTATGTGATGATATTTCGTATTGCAGCATTGGCCAAAAAGCGCTCCAAACATCCATCTTCAGATGGCAATGAAAGTGGGTCTCAAAAGTGCTCTATCAGAAGGAAGGTTCAAGTCTGTGAATTGAATGCTCTCATCACACAGAAGGTTCTGAGAATGATTCAGTCTAGTTTTTATCAGAAGATATTTCCTTTTCCTTGCATAGGCCTCAAATCGCTCCAAATATCGAATTGCAGTTTACACCAATAGAGTGTTTCCAAACTGCTCTGTGAAACGGCAGGTTCAACTCTGTGAGTTGAATGCGCACATGAGGAAGAAGTCTCTGAGAATGCTTCTGTCTAGTTTTTAGGTGAAGATATTTCATTTCCCAGCCTCGCCTCAAAGCGCTCCAAATATCCACTTTCAGATTCTACAAAAACTGTGTTTCTAAACTGCTCTTTGTAAAGGAAGGTTCAAGTCTGTGAGTTGAATGCACTCATCACCAAGAAGTTTCTGAGAATGCTTCTGTCTAGTTTTCATGTGAAGATATTTCCTTTTCCAACATTGACCCGAAGCCCTCGTAATATCCACTTGCAGATTTTACAAAAAGAGTGTTTCCAAACTGCTCTATCAAAATGAGATTCAACTCTGTGAGTTGAATGCACGCATCGTGAAGAAGCTTCAGAGAATGCTACGGTCTACGTTTTAGGTGAAGATATTTCATTTCCCAGCATAGGTTTCAAAGCGCTCTAAATATCCACTTGCAGATTCTACAAAAAGAGTGTTTCAAAACTGCTCTTCCAAAAGGAAGGTTCAAGGCTGTGAGTTCAATGCACTCATCATAAAGAAGTTTCTGAGAACGCTTCTCTCTAGTTTTTATGTGAAGATATTTCCTTTTCCAGCATAGGCCTCAAATCGCTCCAAACATCCACTAGCAAATTCTACAAAAGGAGTGTTTCAAAACTGTGCTATCAAAAGGAAGATTCCACTATTTGAGTTGAAGGCATAAAGCACACGGAAGTTTCTGACAATGCTTCCGTCTAGTTCTCATGGGAAGTTATTTCCTTTTCCAGTGCTGGCCTCTTAGCACTCCAAATATCCACTTGCAGATCCTAGAAAAAGAGTTTTTCAAAACTGCTCTACCAAAAGGAAGCTTCAACTCGGTGAGTTGAATGCGCACCTCGCAAAATGTTTCTGAGAGTGCTTCGCTGTTGTTTTTATGTGAAGATATTTCGTTTTCCAGCATAGGACTCAAAGCGCTCCAAGTAGCCACTTACAGAGTCTCTAAAAAGAGTGTTTCAAAACTGTTCTATCAAAAGGAACGTTCAACTCTGTGAGTAGAATGCTCTCATCACAAGGAAGTTTCTGAGAATGCTTCTGTCTAGTTTTTATGTGAAGAAATTTCCTTTTCCAACATAGGCCTCAAAGCCCTCCAAATAAACATCTGCAGATTCTACAAAAGGGGTCTTTCCAAAATGTTCTATCAAAACCAACGTTCAAACCTATGAGCTGAATGCACTCACCACACAGAAGTTTCTTAGACGTCTTCTGTCTAGTGTTTATGTGAAAATATTTTCTTTTACAGCATAGGCCTCAAATAGCTCCAAATATCAACTTGCAGATTTTACAAAAAGGGTGTTTCCAAACTCCTCTATCAAAAGGCAGGTTCAACTCTGTGTGTTGAATGCACACATCAGAAAGAAGTTTCTGAGAATGCTTCTGTCTAGCGTTTATGTGAAAATATTTCCTTTTCAAGCATACGCCTCAAAGCGCTCCAAATATGCCGTTGCAGATTCTACAAAAAGTGTGTTTCAAAACTGCTCTATGAAAAGAAAGGTTCAAAGCTGTGAGGTGAATACACATATCGTGAAGAAGTTTCTGAGAAAGCTTCAGTCTAGTGTTTAGGTGAAGATATTTCACTTCCCAGCATAGGCCTCAAAGCGCTCCAAATATCCACTTCCAGATTCTAAAGAAAAGTGTTTCAAAACTGCTTTTTGGAAAAGAAGCTTCAACTCTGTGAGTTGAAAGCACTCATTACGAAGAGGTTTCTGAGAGTTCTTCCGTCTAGTTTTCATGTGAAGATGTTTCCATTTCAAGCATATTTCTCAAATCGCTCCAAATATTCACCTGCAAATTCTACAAAAAGGGTGTTTCCAAACTTCTCTATCAATAGGAAGGTTCGACTCTGTGAGTTGAATGCACTCCTCACAAAGAAGTTTCTGAGAATGCTTCTCTCCAGTTTTTAGGTGAAGATATATCATTTCCCAGCATAGGCCTCAAAGCGCTCCAAATATCCACTTGCAGATTCTACAAAAAGAGTGTTTCAAAACTCCTCTTTCAAAAGGAAGTTTCAAGTCTGTGAGTTGAATGAAGTCATGACAAAGAAGTTTCTGAGAATGCTTCTGTCTACTTTTTATGTGAAGATATTTCCTTTTGCAGCACACGCCTCAAATAGCCCCAAACATCCACTAGCAAATTCTACAAAAAGAGGGTTTCAAAAAAGCGCTATCTAAAGGAAGATTGCACTATGTGAGTTAAACGCATAAAGCACACGGAAGTTTCTGAGAATGCTTCCGTCTAGTTCTCATGGGAAGATATTTCCTTTCCCATTGTTGGCCTCTTAGCACTCCAATATACACTTGCAGATTCTAGAAAAAGAGTGTTTCAAAACTGCTCTATCAAAAGGCAGGTTCAACACGGTGAGTTGAATATGCACATGAGAAAAAGTTTCTGAGAATGCTTCTGTCTGGTTTTTATGTGAAGATATTTCGTTTTCCAGCACAGGCCTCAAAGCGCTCCAATTATCCACTTGCAGACTATACAAAAACAGTGTTTCAAAACTGTCCTATCCAAAGGAATGTTCAGCTCTGTGAGTAGAATTCACTCATCACGAGGAAGTTTCTGAGAATGCTGCTGTCTAGTTTCTATAAGAAGACATTTCCTTTTCTAACATAGGTCTCAAAGCGCTCACAATAAGCCCTGGCACACTCTACAAAAGGAGTGTTTCCAAAATGTTCTATCAAAATGAACGTTGAAGACTGTGAGTTAAATGCACACGTCAAACTGAAGTTTCTGAGAATGGTTCTGTCTAGGGTTTATGTGAAGATATTTTCTTTTCCAGCATAGGCCTCCAAAAGCTCGAAATATCCACTTGCAGATTTTCTAAAAAGGGTGTTTCCAAACTGTTCTATCAAAAGGAAGGTTCAACTCTGTGAGTTGAATGCTCACATCACAAAGAAGTTTCTGAGAATGCTTCTGTCTAGTGTTCATGTGAAGATATTTCCTTTTCAAGCATAGGCCTCAAAGCGCTCCAGATATGCAGTTGCAGACTCTACAAAAAGTGTGTTTCAAAAGTGTTCTATGAAAAGAAAGTTTCAACTCTGTGAGTTGAATGCACATATCGTGAAGAAGTTTCTGAGAATGCTTCTGTCTAGTTTTTAGGTGAAGATATTTCATTTCCCAGCATAGGCCTCAAAGCGCTCCAAATATGCACTTGCAGATTCTACAAAAAGAGTGTTTCAAAACTGCTCTTTCAAAAGGAAGGTTCAAGTCTGTGAGTTGAATGCACTCATCAGAAAGAAGTTTCTGATAATGGTTCTGTCTAGTTTTCATCTGCAAGTATTTCCTTTTCCACTAGATGCCGCAATCGCACCAAATTTCCACCTGCAGTTTCCACAAAAAGAGTGTTGCAGGACTGCTCCAGGAAAAGGAATCTTCAACTCTCTCAGTTCAATCCCCTCAAGACATAGAAGTTTCTGATAATGTTTCTGTCTAGCTTCTATATGAAGATATTTCCTTTTCCAGCATAAGCCTCAAAGAGCTCCAAATATCCACTTGCGAATTCTACAAAAACAGTGTTGCAATACTTTTCTACCAAAAGGAAGGTACAACTCTGTGAGTTCAATGCACTCATCACACAGAAGGTTCACAGAATGCTTCCATCTAGCTTTTACGCAATGATATTTCCTTTTGCAGCAAAGGCTTCAAAGCGCTCTTAATGTCCACTGGCAGATTCTACGAAGAGTGTCTCAAAACTGCTCTATCAAAAGGTAGGTTGAACTCTGTGAGCTCAATGCCCAAAGCACAGGGAACCTTCTGAGAATGCTTTTATGTAGTTTCTACGTGAACATATTTTCTTTTCCAGCATTGGCCTCCAAGCACTCCATCCATCCACTTGAAAATTCTACTAAAAGAGTGTTTCAAAACTTCTCTACCAAAAGAAAGGTTGAACTTTGTGAGTTCAAGGCACACATCACAAAGAAGTTTCTGAGAATGCTTCTTTCCAGCTTTTACGTGAAGAGATATCCTTTTCCAGCATAGGCCTCAAAGCGCTCCATATATCCACTTGCACATTCTAGCAAAGCGTGTATCAACACTGCTCTTTCAAAAGGAAGCTTCAAGTCTGTGAGTTGAATGCACTCATCACAAAGACGTTTCTGAGAATTCTCCTGTCTAGTTTTCATGTGAAGATGCTTCCATTTAAAATCTAGGCCTCAAATACCTCCAAATATTCACTTGCACATTCTACAAAAAGGCTGTTTCAAATCTTCTCTATCAATTGGAAGGTTCAACTCTGTAAATTGAATGCACTCACCACAAAGAAGATTCCGAGATTGCTTCTGTCTACTTTGTATGTGAAGACATTTCCTTTTCCAACATAGGCCTCAAAGCGCTCCAAAAAACACTTGCAGATTCTAAAAAAACAGTTTTTCAAAACTGTTCTATCAAAAGGAACGTTCAACTCTGTGAGTTGAAGGCACTCATCACAAAGAGGTTTCTGAGAATGCTTCTGTCTAGTTTTTATGGGATGATATTTCTTATTCCAACATTGGCCAAAAAGCGCTCCAAATATCCGCCTTCAGATGGCACTGAAAGAGGGTCTCAAAAATGCTCTATCAGAAGGAAGGTTCAAGTCTGTGAGTTGAATGCTCTCATCACACAGAAGGTTCTGAGAATACTTCAGTCTAGTTTTTATCAGAAGATATTTCCATTTCCTTGCATAGGCCTGAAATCGCTCCAAATATCGACTTGCAGATTATACGAATAGAGTATTTCCAAACTGCTCTGTCAAACGGCAGGATCAACTCTGTGAGTTGAATGAACACATCATGAAGAAGTCTCTGAGAATGCTTCTGTCTAGTTTTTAGTTGAAGATATTTCATTTCCCAGCATCGTCTCAAAGCGCTCCAAATATCCACTTGCAGATTCTACAAAAACTTTGTTTCTAAACTGCTCTTTGAAAAGGAAGGTCCAAGTCTGTGAGTTGAATGCACTCATCGCAAAGAATTTTCTGAGAATGCTTCTGCCTAGTTTTCACGTGAAGATATTTCCTTTTCCAACATTGGCCCCGAAGCCCTCCTAACATCCACTTGCAGATTTTACAAAAAGAGTGTTTCCAAACTGCTCTATCAAAAGGCAGGTTCAACTCTGTGAGTCAAATGCACGCATCGTGAAGAAGCTTCTGAGAATGCTACTGTCTAAGTTTTAGGTGAAGATATTTCATTTCCCAGCAAAGGCTTCAAAGCGCTCTAAATATCCACTTGCAGATTCTACAAGAAGAGTGTTTCAAAACTGCTCTTCCAAAAGGAAGGTTCAAGTCTGTGAGTTGAATGCACTCATCAAAAAGAAGTTTCTGAGAATGCTTCTCTCTAGTTTTTATGAGAAGATATTTCCTTTTCCAGCATAGGCCTCAAATCGCTCCAAACATCCACTAGCAAATTCTACAAAAGGAGTGTTTCAAAACTGTGCTATCAAAAGGAAGATTCCACTATTTGAGTTGAAGGCATAAAGCACACGGAAGTTTCTGACAGTGCTTCCGTCTAGTTCTCATGTGAAGTTATTTCCTTTTCCAGTGTTGGCCTCTTAGCACTCCAAATAACCACTTGCAGATCCTAGAAAGAGTGTTTCAAAACTGCTCTACCAAAAGGAAGGTTCAACTCGGTGAGTTGAATGCGCACCTCGCAAAAAGTTTCTGAGAGTGCTTCGGTTTAGTTTTTATGTGAAGATATTTCGTTTTCCAGCACAGTACTCAAAGCGCTCTAAATAGCCACTTGCAGAGTCTATAAAAAGAGTGTTTCAAAACTGTTCTATCGAAAGGAACGTTCAACTCTGTGAGTAGAATGCACTCATCACAAGGAAGTTTCTGAGAATGCTTCTGTCTAGTTTTTATGTGAAGAAATTTCCTTTTCCAACATAGGCCTCAAAGCGCTCCAAATAAACACCTGCAGATTCTACAAAAGGGGTCTTTCCAAAATGTTCTATCAAAACCAACGTTCAAGCCTGTGAGCTGAATGCACTCACCACACAGAAGTTTCTTAGACGTCTTCTGTCTAGTGTTTATGTGGAAATATTCTCTTTTACAGCATAGGCCTCAAATACCTCCAAATATCAACGTGCAGATTTTACAAAAAGGGTGTTTCCAAACTCCTCCATCAAAAGGCAGGTTCAACTCTGTGTGTTTAATGCACACATCAGAAAGAAGTTTCTGAGAATGCTTCTGTCTAGCCTTTATGTGAAAATATTTCCTTTTCAAGCATACGCCTCAAAGCGCTCCAAATATGCCGTTGTAGACTCTACAAAAAGTGTGTTTCAAAACTGCTCTACGAAAAGAAAGGTTCAAAGCTGTGAGTTGAATACACAGATCGTGAAGAAGTTCCTGAGAATGCTTCAATCTAGTGTTTAGGTGAAGATATTTCACTTCCCAGCATAGGCCTCAAAGCGCTCCAAATATCCACTTCCAGATTCTACAGAAAAGTGTTTCAAAACTGCTCTTTGGAAAGGAAGCTTCAACTCTGTGAGTTGAAAGCACTCATTGCGAAGAGGTTTCTGGGAGTTCTTCCGTCTAGTTTTCATGTAAAGATGTTTCCATTTCAAGCATAGGTCTCTAATCGCTCCAAATATTCACCTGCAAATTCTACAAAAAGGGTGTTTCAAAACTTCTCTATCAATAGGAAGGTTCAACTCTGTGAGTTGAATGCACTCCTTACAGAGAAGTTTCTGAGAATGTTTCTATCTATGTTTTACGCAAAGATATTTCCTTTTCCAACACAGGCCTCAATGCGCTCCGAATCAACACTTCCAGATACTACAAAAACAGTGTTTCAAAACTGTTCTATCAAAAGGAACGTTCAACTCTGTGAGTTGAAGGCACTCATCACAAAGAAGTTTCTGAGAATGCTTCTGTCAATCTTGTATGCAATGAGATTTCCTTTTGCAGCATAGGACTTAAAGCTCTCCAAATATCCACTTGCAGATTCCACAAAAAGAGTGTTGCAAAACTTCTCTATCAAAAGGCAGGTTGAACTCTGTGTGTTGAATGCCCAAAACACAGGGAACTTTCTGAGAATGCTTTTGTCTAGTTTCCACGTGAAGATAGTTCCTTTTCCAACATAGGCCTCAAAGCGCTCTGAATATCCACTTGCCGATTGTACAAAAAGAGTGTTGCAAAACTTCTCTATCAAAAGGCAGGTTGAACTCTGTGTGTCGAATGCCCAAAACACAGGGAACTTGCTGAGAATGCTTTTGTCTAATTTCTACGTGAAGATATTTCCTTTTCCATCATAGGCCTCAAAGTGCTCCGAATAAACACTTGTAGATCCCACCAAAAGAGTGTTTCAAAGCTCTTCCATCTACAGGAACTTTCACGTCTGTGAGTTGAATGCACTCATCACAAAGAGGTTTCTGAGAATTCTTCTGTTTAGTTTTTATGTGATGATATTTCATTTTCCAGCATTGGCCTAAAGGTGCTCCAAATATCCACCTTCAGATGGGACTGAAAGAGTGTTTCAAAACTGAACTATCAAAAGGAAGGTTCAAGTCTGTGAGTTGAATGCACTCATCCACAGAAGCTTCTGAGAATGCTTCTGTCTCGTTTTTAGGCGAAGATATTTCCTTTTCCTTGCATAGGCCTCAAATCGCTCCAAATATCCCCTTGCAGATATTACAAAGAGAGTGTTTCCAAACTGCCCTATCGAAAGGCAGTTTCAACTCTGTGAGTTGAAGGCACGTATGGTGAAACAGTTTCTGAGAATGCTTGTGTGTACTTTTTAGGTGAAGGTATTTCCTTTTCCAGCACAGGCCTCAAATCGCTCCAAACATCCAGTAGCAAATTCTACAAAAGGAGTGTTTCAAACCTGTGCTATCCAAAGGAAGATTCCACTATATGAGTTGAACGCATAAAGCACACGGAAGTTTCTGAGAATCCTTCCGTCTAGTTCTCAGGTGAAGATATTTACTTTTCCAGTGTTGGCCCTTTAGCACTCCAAATATCCACTTTCAGATTCTACAAAAAGAGTGTTTCAAAACTGCTCTATCAAAACGCAGGTTCCACTCGGTGAGTTGAATGCACGCATCGGAAAAGATTTCTGAGAATTCTTCTGTCTAGTTTTTATGGGAAGATATTTTCTTTTCCAGCATAGGCCTCAAATCGCTCCAAACATCCACGAGCAAATTCTACGAAAGGAGTGTGTCAAAACGGTGCTATCAAAAGGAAGATTCCACTATGTGAGTTGAATGCATGAAGCACACGGAAGTTTCTGACAATGCTTCCGTCTAGTTCTCATGTGAAGATATTTCCTTTTCCAGTGTTGACCTCTTAGCACTCCAAATATCCACTTGCAGATCCTAGAAAAAGAGTGTTTCAAAACTGCTCTACCAAAAGCCAGGTTTCACTCGGTGAGTTGAATGCGCACATCGCAAAATGTTTCTGAGAACGCTACTGTCTAGTTCTTATGTGAAGATATTTCGTTTTCCCGCCTGGGCTTCAAAGCGCTCCAAATAGCCACTTGTAGAGTCTATAAAAAGAGTGTTTCAAAACTCTTCTATCAAAAGGAACTTTCAACTCTGTGAGTACAATGCACTCATCACAAGGAAGTTTCCGAGAATGCTTCTGTCTACTGTTTATGTGAAGATATTTCCTTTTCCAACCTAGGCCTCAATGCGCTCCAAATAAACACCTGCAGATCCTACAAGAGGGGTGTTTCCAAACTGTTCTATCAAAACCAGCGTTCAAGTCTGTGAGCTGAATGCACTCATCACACAGAAGTTTCTTAGAAGGCTTGTGTCTAGTGTTTATGTGAAAATATTTTCTTTTACAGCATAGGCCTCAAATAGCTCCAAATATCAACTTGCAGATTTTACAAAAAGGGAGTTTCCAAACTCCTCTATCAAAAGACAGGTTCAACTCTGTGAGTCGAATGCACACATCAGAAAGAAGTTTCTGAGAATGCTTCTGTCTAGCGTTTATGTGAAAATATTTCCTTTTCAAGCACACGCCTCAAAGCGCTCCAAATATGCCGTTGCAGATTCTACAAAAAGTGGGTTTCAAAACTGCTCTACGAAAAGAAAGGTTCAAAGCTGTGAGTTGAATACACAGATCGTGAAGAAGTTTCTGAGAATGCTTCAGTCTAGTGTTTAGGTGAAGATATTTCACTTCCCAGCATAGGCCTCAAAGCGCTCCAAATATCCACTTCCAGATTCTACAGAAAAGTGTTTCAAAACTGCTCCTTGGAAAGGAAGCTTCAACTCTGTGAGTTGAAAGCACTCATTACGAAGAGGTTTCTGAGAATTCTTCTGTCCAGTTTTCATGTGAAGATGTTTCCATTTCAAGCATAGGTCTCCAATCGCTCCAAATATTCACCTGCAAATTCTACAAAAAGGGTGTTTCAAAACTTCTCTATCAATAGGAAGGTTCAACTCTGTGAGTTGAATGCCCTCCTCACAAAGAAGTTTCTGAGAATGCTTCTGTCTACTTTTTACGTGAAGATATTTCCTTTTCCTACACAGGCCTCAAAGCGCTCCGAATCAACACTTCCAGATACTACCAAAACAGTGTTTCAAAACTGTTCTATCAAAAGGAACGTTCAACTCTGTGAGTGGAAGGCACTCATCGCAAAGAGGTTTCTGAGAATGCTTCTGTCTAGTTTTTATGTGATGATATTTCGTATTGCAGCATTGGCCAAAAAGCGCTCCAAACATCCATCTTCAGATGGCAATGAAAGTGGGTCTCAAAAGTGCTCTATCAGAAGGAAGGTTCAAGTCTGTGAATTGAATGCTCTCATCACACAGAAGGTTCTGAGAATGATTCAGTCTAGTTTTTATCAGAAGATATTTCCTTTTCCTTGCATAGGCCTCAAATCGCTCCAAATATCGAATTGCAGTTTACACCAATAGAGTGTTTCCAAACTGCTCTGTGAAACGGCAGGTTCAACTCTGTGAGTTGAATGCGCACATGAGGAAGAAGTCTCTGAGAATGCTTCTGTCTAGTTTTTAGGTGAAGATATTTCATTTCCCAGCCTCGCCTCAAAGCGCTCCAAATATCCACTTTCAGATTCTACAAAAACTGTGTTTCTAAACTGCTCTTTGTAAAGGAAGGTTCAAGTCTGTGAGTTGAATGCACTCATCACCAAGAAGTTTCTGAGAATGCTTCTGTCTAGTTTTCATGTGAAGATATTTCCTTTTCCAACATTGACCCGAAGCCCTCGTAATATCCACTTGCAGATTTTACAAAAAGAGTGTTTCCAAACTGCTCTATCAAAATGAGATTCAACTCTGTGAGTTGAATGCACGCATCGTGAAGAAGCTTCAGAGAATGCTACGGTCTACGTTTTAGGTGAAGATATTTCATTTCCCAGCATAGGCTTCAAAGCGCTCTAAATATCCACTTGCAGATTCTACAAAAAGAGTGTTTCAAAACTGCTCTTCCAAAAGGAAGGTTCAAGGCTGTGAGTTCAATGCACTCATCATAAAGAAGTTTCTGAGAACGCTTCTCTCTAGTTTTTATGTGAAGATATTTCCTTTTCCAGCATAGGCCTCAAATCGCTCCAAACATCCACTAGCAAATTCTACAAAAGGAGTGTTTCAAAACTGTGCTATCAAAAGGAAGATTCCACTATTTGAGTTGAAGGCATAAAGCACACGGAAGTTTCTGACAATGCTTCCGTCTAGTTCTCATGGGAAGTTATTTCCTTTTCCAGTGCTGGCCTCTTAGCACTCCAAATATCCACTTGCAGATCCTAGAAAAAGAGTTTTTCAAAACTGCTCTACCAAAAGGAAGCTTCAACTCGGTGAGTTGAATGCGCACCTCGCAAAATGTTTCTGAGAGTGCTTCGCTGTTGTTTTTATGTGAAGATATTTCGTTTTCCAGCATAGGACTCAAAGCGCTCCAAGTAGCCACTTACAGAGTCTCTAAAAAGAGTGTTTCAAAACTGTTCTATCAAAAGGAACGTTCAACTCTGTGAGTAGAATGCTCTCATCACAAGGAAGTTTCTGAGAATGCTTCTGTCTAGTTTTTATGTGAAGAAATTTCCTTTTCCAACATAGGCCTCAAAGCCCTCCAAATAAACATCTGCAGATTCTACAAAAGGGGTCTTTCCAAAATGTTCTATCAAAACCAACGTTCAAACCTATGAGCTGAATGCACTCACCACACAGAAGTTTCTTAGACGTCTTCTGTCTAGTGTTTATGTGAAAATATTTTCTTTTACAGCATAGGCCTCAAATAGCTCCAAATATCAACTTGCAGATTTTACAAAAAGGGTGTTTCCAAACTCCTCTATCAAAAGGCAGGTTCAACTCTGTGTGTTGAATGCACACATCAGAAAGAAGTTTCTGAGAATGCTTCTGTCTAGCGTTTATGTGAAAATATTTCCTTTTCAAGCATACGCCTCAAAGCGCTCCAAATATGCCGTTGCAGATTCTACAAAAAGTGTGTTTCAAAACTGCTCTATGAAAAGAAAGGTTCAAAGCTGTGAGGTGAATACACATATCGTGAAGAAGTTTCTGAGAAAGCTTCAGTCTAGTGTTTAGGTGAAGATATTTCACTTCCCAGAATAGGCCTCAAAGCGCTCCAAATATCCACTTCCAGATTCTAAAGAAAAGTGTTTCAAAACTGCTTTTTGGAAAAGAAGCTTCAACTCTGTGAGTTGAAAGCACTCATTACGAAGAGGTTTCTGAGAGTTCTTCCGTCTAGTTTTCATGTGAAGATGTTTCCATTTCAAGCATATTTCTCAAATCGCTCCAAATATTCACCTGCAAATTCTACAAAAAGGGTGTTTCCAAACTTCTCTATCAATAGGAAGGTTCGACTCTGTGAGTTGAATGCACTCCTCACAAAGAAGTTTCTGAGAATGCTTCTCTCCAGTTTTTAGGTGAAGATATATCATTTCCCAGCATAGGCCTCAAAGCGCTCCAAATATCCACTTGCAGATTCTACAAAAAGAGTGTTTCAAAACTCCTCTTTCAAAAGGAAGTTTCAAGTCTGTGAGTTGAATGAAGTCATGACAAAGAAGTTTCTGAGAATGCTTCTGTCTACTTTTTATGTGAAGATATTTCCTTTTGCAGCACACGCCTCAAATAGCCCCAAACATCCACTAGCAAATTCTACAAAAAGAGGGTTTCAAAAAAGCGCTATCTAAAGGAAGATTGCACTATGTGAGTTAAACGCATAAAGCACACGGAAGTTTCTGAGAATGCTTCCGTCTAGTTCTCATGGGAAGATATTTCCTTTCCCATTGTTGGCCTCTTAGCACTCCAATATACACTTGCAGATTCTAGAAAAAGAGTGTTTCAAAACTGCTCTATCAAAAGGCAGGTTCAACACGGTGAGTTGAATATGCACATGAGAAAAAGTTTCTGAGAATGCTTCTGTCTGGTTTTTATGTGAAGATATTTCGTTTTCCAGCACAGGCCTCAAAGCGCTCCAATTATCCACTTGCAGACTATACAAAAACAGTGTTTCAAAACTGTCCTATCCAAAGGAATGTTCAGCTCTGTGAGTAGAATTCACTCATCACGAGGAAGTTTCTGAGAATGCTGCTGTCTAGTTTCTATAAGAAGACATTTCCTTTTCTAACATAGGTCTCAAAGCGCTCACAATAAGCCCTGGCACACTCTACAAAAGGAGTGTTTCCAAAATGTTCTATCAAAATGAACGTTGAAGACTGTGAGTTAAATGCACACGTCAAACTGAAGTTTCTGAGAATGGTTCTGTCTAGGGTTTATGTGAAGATATTTTCTTTTCCAGCATAGGCCTCCAAAAGCTCGAAATATCCACTTGCAGATTTTCTAAAAAGGGTGTTTCCAAACTGTTCTATCAAAAGGAAGGTTCAACTCTGTGAGTTGAATGCTCACATCACAAAGAAGTTTCTGAGAATGCTTCTGTCTAGTGTTCATGTGAAGATATTTCCTTTTCAAGCATAGGCCTCAAAGCGCTCCAGATATGCAGTTGCAGACTCTACAAAAAGTGTGTTTCAAAAGTGTTCTATGAAAAGAAAGTTTCAACTCTGTGAGTTGAATGCACATATCGTGAAGAAGTTTCTGAGAATGCTTCTGTCTAGTTTTTAGGTGAAGATATTTCATTTCCCAGCATAGGCCTCAAAGCGCTCCAAATATGCACTTGCAGATTCTACAAAAAGAGTGTTTCAAAACTGCTCTTTCAAAAGGAAGGTTCAAGTCTGTGAGTTGAATGCACTCATCAGAAAGAAGTTTCTGATAATGGTTCTGTCTAGTTTTCATCTGCAAGTATTTCCTTTTCCACTAGATGCCGCAATCGCACCAAATTTCCACCTGCAGTTTCCACAAAAAGAGTGTTGCAGGACTGCTCCAGGAAAAGGAATCTTCAACTCTCTCAGTTCAATCCCCTCAAGACATAGAAGTTTCTGATAATGTTTCTGTCTAGCTTCTATATGAAGATATTTCCTTTTCCAGCATAAGCCTCAAAGAGCTCCAAATATCCACTTGCGAATTCTACAAAAACAGTGTTGCAATACTTTTCTACCAAAAGGAAGGTACAACTCTGTGAGTTCAATGCACTCATCACACAGAAGGTTCACAGAATGCTTCCATCTAGCTTTTACGCAATGATATTTCCTTTTGCAGCAAAGGCTTCAAAGCGCTCTTAATGTCCACTGGCAGATTCTACGAAGAGTGTCTCAAAACTGCTCTATCAAAAGGTAGGTTGAACTCTGTGAGTTCAATGCCCAAAGCACAGGGAACCTTCTGAGAATGCTTTTATGTAGTTTCTACGTGAACATATTTTCTTTTCCAGCATTGGCCTCCAAGCACTCCATCCATCCACTTGAAAATTCTACTAAAAGAGTGTTTCAAAACTTCTCTACCAAAAGAAAGGTTGAACTTTGTGAGTTCAAGGCACACATCACAAAGAAGTTTCTGAGAATGCTTCTTTCCAGCTTTTACGTGAAGAGATATCCTTTTCCAGCATAGGCCTCAAAGCGCTCCATATATCCACTTGCACATTCTAGCAAAGCGTGTATCAACACTGCTCTTTCAAAAGGAAGCTTCAAGTCTGTGAGTTGAATGCACTCATCACAAAGACGTTTCTGAGAATTCTCCTGTCTAGTTTTCATGTGAAGATGCTTCCATTTAAAATCTAGGCCTCAAATACCTCCAAATATTCACTTGCACATTCTACAAAAAGGCTGTTTCAAATCTTCTCTATCAATTGGAAGGTTCAACTCTGTAAATTGAATGCACTCACCACAAAGAAGATTCCGAGATTGCTTCTGTCTACTTTGTATGTGAAGACATTTCCTTTTCCAACATAGGCCTCAAAGCGCTCCAAAAAACACTTGCAGATTCTAAAAAAACAGTTTTTCAAAACTGTTCTATCAAAAGGAACGTTCAACTCTGTGAGTTGAAGGCACTCATCACAAAGAGGTTTCTGAGAATGCTTCTGTCTAGTTTTTATGGGATGATATTTCTTATTCCAACATTGGCCAAAAAGCGCTCCAAATATCCGCCTTCAGATGGCACTGAAAGAGGGTCTCAAAAATGCTCTATCAGAAGGAAGGTTCAAGTCTGTGAGTTGAATGCTCTCATCACACAGAAGGTTCTGAGAATACTTCAGTCTAGTTTTTATCAGAAGATATTTCCATTTCCTTGCATAGGCCTGAAATCGCTCCAAATATCGACTTGCAGATTATACGAATAGAGTATTTCCAAACTGCTCTGTCAAACGGCAGGATCAACTCTGTGAGTTGAATGAACACATCATGAAGAAGTCTCTGAGAATGCTTCTGTCTAGTTTTTAGTTGAAGATATTTCATTTCCCAGCATCGTCTCAAAGCGCTCCAAATATCCACTTGCAGATTCTACAAAAACTTTGTTTCTAAACTGCTCTTTGAAAAGGAAGGTCCAAGTCTGTGAGTTGAATGCACTCATCGCAAAGAATTTTCTGAGAATGCTTCTGCCTAGTTTTCACGTGAAGATATTTCCTTTTCCAACATTGGCCCCGAAGCCCTCCTAACATCCACTTGCAGATTTTACAAAAAGAGTGTTTCCAAACTGCTCTATCAAAAGGCAGGTTCAACTCTGTGAGTCAAATGCACGCATCGTGAAGAAGCTTCTGAGAATGCTACTGTCTAAGTTTTAGGTGAAGATATTTCATTTCCCAGCAAAGGCTTCAAAGCGCTCTAAATATCCACTTGCAGATTCTACAAGAAGAGTGTTTCAAAACTGCTCTTCCAAAAGGAAGGTTCAAGTCTGTGAGTTGAATGCACTCATCAAAAAGAAGTTTCTGAGAATGCTTCTCTCTAGTTTTTATGAGAAGATATTTCCTTTTCCAGCATAGGCCTCAAATCGCTCCAAACATCCACTAGCAAATTCTACAAAAGGAGTGTTTCAAAACTGTGCTATCAAAAGGAAGATTCCACTATTTGAGTTGAAGGCATAAAGCACACGGAAGTTTCTGACAGTGCTTCCGTCTAGTTCTCATGTGAAGTTATTTCCTTTTCCAGTGTTGGCCTCTTAGCACTCCAAATAACCACTTGCAGATCCTAGAAAGAGTGTTTCAAAACTGCTCTACCAAAAGGAAGGTTCAACTCGGTGAGTTGAATGCGCACCTCGCAAAAAGTTTCTGAGAGTGCTTCGGTTTAGTTTTTATGTGAAGATATTTCGTTTTCCAGCACAGTACTCAAAGCGCTCTAAATAGCCACTTGCAGAGTCTATAAAAAGAGTGTTTCAAAACTGTTCTATCGAAAGGAACGTTCAACTCTGTGAGTAGAATGCACTCATCACAAGGAAGTTTCTGAGAATGCTTCTGTCTAGTTTTTATGTGAAGAAATTTCCTTTTCCAACATAGGCCTCAAAGCGCTCCAAATAAACACCTGCAGATTCTACAAAAGGGGTCTTTCCAAAATGTTCTATCAAAACCAACGTTCAAGCCTGTGAGCTGAATGCACTCACCACACAGAAGTTTCTTAGACGTCTTCTGTCTAGTGTTTATGTGGAAATATTCTCTTTTACAGCATAGGCCTCAAATACCTCCAAATATCAACGTGCAGATTTTACAAAAAGGGTGTTTCCAAACTCCTCCATCAAAAGGCAGGTTCAACTCTGTGTGTTTAATGCACACATCAGAAAGAAGTTTCTGAGAATGCTTCTGTCTAGCCTTTATGTGAAAATATTTCCTTTTCAAGCATACGCCTCAAAGCGCTCCAAATATGCCGTTGTAGACTCTACAAAAAGTGTGTTTCAAAACTGCTCTACGAAAAGAAAGGTTCAAAGCTGTGAGTTGAATACACAGATCGTGAAGAAGTTCCTGAGAATGCTTCAATCTAGTGTTTAGGTGAAGATATTTCACTTCCCAGCATAGGCCTCAAAGCGCTCCAAATATCCACTTCCAGATTCTACAGAAAAGTGTTTCAAAACTGCTCTTTGGAAAGGAAGCTTCAACTCTGTGAGTTGAAAGCACTCATTGCGAAGAGGTTTCTGGGAGTTCTTCCGTCTAGTTTTCATGTAAAGATGTTTCCATTTCAAGCATAGGTCTCTAATCGCTCCAAATATTCACCTGCAAATTCTACAAAAAGGGTGTTTCAAAACTTCTCTATCAATAGGAAGGTTCAACTCTGTGAGTTGAATGCACTCCTTACAGAGAAGTTTCTGAGAATGTTTCTATCTATGTTTTACGCGAAGATATTTCCTTTTCCAACACAGGCCTCAATGCGCTCCGAATCAACACTTCCAGATACTACAAAAACAGTGTTTCAAAACTGTTCTATCAAAAGGAACGTTCAACTCTGTGAGTTGAAGGCACTCATCACAAAGAAGTTTCTGAGAATGCTTCTGTCAATCTTGTATGCAATGAGATTTCCTTTTGCAGCATAGGACTTAAAGCTCTCCAAATATCCACTTGCAGATTCCACAAAAAGAGTGTTGCAAAACTTCTCTATCAAAAGGCAGGTTGAACTCTGTGTGTTGAATGCCCAAAACACAGGGAACTTTCTGAGAATGCTTTTGTCTAGTTTCCACGTGAAGATAGTTCCTTTTCCAACATAGGCCTCAAAGCGCTCTGAATATCCACTTGCCGATTGTACAAAAAGAGTGTTGCAAAACTTCTCTATCAAAAGGCAGGTTGAACTCTGTGTGTCGAATGCCCAAAACACAGGGAACTTGCTGAGAATGCTTTTGTCTAATTTCTACGTGAAGATATTTCCTTTTCCATCATAGGCCTCAAAGTGCTCCGAATAAACACTTGTAGATCCCACCAAAAGAGTGTTTCAAAGCTCTTCCATCTACAGGAACTTTCACGTCTGTGAGTTGAATGCACTCATCACAAAGAGGTTTCTGAGAATTCTTCTGTTTAGTTTTTATGTGATGATATTTCATTTTCCAGCATTGGCCTAAAGGTGCTCCAAATATCCACCTTCAGATGGGACTGAAAGAGTGTTTCAAAACTGAACTATCAAAAGGAAGGTTCAAGTCTGTGAGTTGAATGCACTCATCCACAGAAGCTTCTGAGAATGCTTCTGTCTCGTTTTTAGGCGAAGATATTTCCTTTTCCTTGCATAGGCCTCAAATCGCTCCAAATATCCCCTTGCAGATATTACAAAGAGAGTGTTTCCAAACTGCCCTATCGAAAGGCAGTTTCAACTCTGTGAGTTGAAGGCACGTATGGTGAAACAGTTTCTGAGAATGCTTGTGTGTACTTTTTAGGTGAAGGTATTTCCTTTTCCAGCACAGGCCTCAAATCGCTCCAAACATCCAGTAGCAAATTCTACAAAAGGAGTGTTTCAAACCTGTGCTATCCAAAGGAAGATTCCACTATATGAGTTGAACGCATAAAGCACACGGAAGTTTCTGAGAATCCTTCCGTCTAGTTCTCAGGTGAAGATATTTACTTTTCCAGTGTTGGCCCTTTAGCACTCCAAATATCCACTTTCAGATTCTACAAAAAGAGTGTTTCAAAACTGCTCTATCAAAACGCAGGTTCCACTCGGTGAGTTGAATGCACGCATCGGAAAAGATTTCTGAGAATTCTTCTGTCTAGTTTTTATGGGAAGATATTTTCTTTTCCAGCATAGGCCTCAAATCGCTCCAAACATCCACGAGCAAATTCTACGAAAGGAGTGTGTCAAAACGGTGCTATCAAAAGGAAGATTCCACTATGTGAGTTGAATGCATGAAGCACACGGAAGTTTCTGACAATGCTTCCGTCTAGTTCTCATGTGAAGATATTTCCTTTTCCAGTGTTGACCTCTTAGCACTCCAAATATCCACTTGCAGATCCTAGAAAAAGAGTGTTTCAAAACTGCTCTACCAAAAGCCAGGTTTCACTCGGTGAGTTGAATGCGCACATCGCAAAATGTTTCTGAGAACGCTACTGTCTAGTTCTTATGTGAAGATATTTCGTTTTCCCGCCTGGGCTTCAAAGCGCTCCAAATAGCCACTTGTAGAGTCTATAAAAAGAGTGTTTCAAAACTCTTCTATCAAAAGGAACTTTCAACTCTGTGAGTACAATGCACTCATCACAAGGAAGTTTCCGAGAATGCTTCTGTCTACTGTTTATGTGAAGATATTTCCTTTTCCAACCTAGGCCTCAATGCGCTCCAAATAAACACCTGCAGATCCTACAAGAGGGGTGTTTCCAAACTGTTCTATCAAAACCAGCGTTCAAGTCTGTGAGCTGAATGCACTCATCACACAGAAGTTTCTTAGAAGGCTTGTGTCTAGTGTTTATGTGAAAATATTTTCTTTTACAGCATAGGCCTCAAATAGCTCCAAATATCAACTTGCAGATTTTACAAAAAGGGAGTTTCCAAACTCCTCTATCAAAAGACAGGTTCAACTCTGTGAGTCGAATGCACACATCAGAAAGAAGTTTCTGAGAATGCTTCTGTCTAGCGTTTATGTGAAAATATTTCCTTTTCAAGCACACGCCTCAAAGCGCTCCAAATATGCCGTTGCAGATTCTACAAAAAGTGTGTTTCAAAACTGCTCTATGAAAAGAAAGGTTCAAAGCTGTGAGTTGAATACACAGATCGTGAAGAAGTTTCTGAGAATGCTTCAGTCTAGTGTTTAGGTGAAGATATTTCACTTCCCAGCATAGGCCTCAAAGCGCTCCAAATATCCACTTCCAGATTCTAAAGAAAAGTGTTTCAAAACTGCTCTTTGGAAAGGAAGCTTCAACTCTGTGAGTTGAAAGCACTCATTACGAAGAGGTTTCTGAGAATTCTTCTGTCCAGTTTTCATGTGAAGATGTTTCCATTTCAAGCATAGGTCTCCAATCGCTCCAAATATTCACCTGCAAATTCTACAAAAAGGGTGTTTCAAAACTTCTCTATCAATAGGAAGGTTCAACTCTGTGAGTTGAATGCCCTCCTCACAAAGAAGTTTCTGAGAATGCTTCTGTCTACTTTTTACGTGAAGATATTTCCTTTTCCTACACAGGCCTCAAAGCGCTCCGAATCAACACTTCCAGATACTACCAAAACAGTGTTTCAAAACTGTTCTATCAAAAGGAACGTTCAACTCTGTGAGTGGAAGGCACTCATCGCAAAGAGGTTTCTGAGAATGCTTCTGTCTAGTTTTTATGTGATGATATTTCGTATTGCAGCATTGGCCAAAAAGCGCTCCAAACATCCATCTTCAGATGGCAATGAAAGTGGGTCTCAAAAGTGCTCTATCAGAAGGAAGGTTCAAGTCTGTGAATTGAATGCTCTCATCACACAGAAGGTTCTGAGAATGATTCAGTCTAGTTTTTATCAGAAGATATTTCCTTTTCCTTGCATAGGCCTCAAATCGCTCCAAATATCGAATTGCAGTTTACACCAATAGAGTGTTTCCAAACTGCTCTGTGAAACGGCAGGTTCAACTCTGTGAGTTGAATGCGCACATGAGGAAGAAGTCTCTGAGAATGCTTCTGTCTAGTTTTTAGGTGAAGATATTTCATTTCCCAGCCTCGCCTCAAAGCGCTCCAAATATCCACTTTCAGATTCTACAAAAACTGTGTTTCTAAACTGCTCTTTGTAAAGGAAGGTTCAAGTCTGTGAGTTGAATGCACTCATCACCAAGAAGTTTCTGAGAATGCTTCTGTCTAGTTTTCATGTGAAGATATTTCCTTTTCCAACATTGACCCGAAGCCCTCGTAATATCCACTTGCAGATTTTACAAAAAGAGTGTTTCCAAACTGCTCTATCAAAATGAGATTCAACTCTGTGAGTTGAATGCACGCATCGTGAAGAAGCTTCAGAGAATGCTACGGTCTACGTTTTAGGTGAAGATATTTCATTTCCCAGCATAGGCTTCAAAGCGCTCTAAATATCCACTTGCAGATTCTACAAAAAGAGTGTTTCAAAACTGCTCTTCCAAAAGGAAGGTTCAAGGCTGTGAGTTCAATGCACTCATCATAAAGAAGTTTCTGAGAACGCTTCTCTCTAGTTTTTATGTGAAGATATTTCCTTTTCCAGCATAGGCCTCAAATCGCTCCAAACATCCACTAGCAAATTCTACAAAAGGAGTGTTTCAAAACTGTGCTATCAAAAGGAAGATTCCACTATTTGAGTTGAAGGCATAAAGCACACGGAAGTTTCTGACAATGCTTCCGTCTAGTTCTCATGGGAAGTTATTTCCTTTTCCAGTGCTGGCCTCTTAGCACTCCAAATATCCACTTGCAGATCCTAGAAAAAGAGTTTTTCAAAACTGCTCTACCAAAAGGAAGCTTCAACTCGGTGAGTTGAATGCGCACCTCGCAAAATGTTTCTGAGAGTGCTTCGCTGTTGTTTTTATGTGAAGATATTTCGTTTTCCAGCATAGGACTCAAAGCGCTCCAAGTAGCCACTTACAGAGTCTCTAAAAAGAGTGTTTCAAAACTGTTCTATCAAAAGGAACGTTCAACTCTGTGAGTAGAATGCTCTCATCACAAGGAAGTTTCTGAGAATGCTTCTGTCTAGTTTTTATGTGAAGAAATTTCCTTTTCCAACATAGGCCTCAAAGCCCTCCAAATAAACATCTGCAGATTCTACAAAAGGGGTCTTTCCAAAATGTTCTATCAAAACCAACGTTCAAACCTATGAGCTGAATGCACTCACCACACAGAAGTTTCTTAGACGTCTTCTGTCTAGTGTTTATGTGAAAATATTTTCTTTTACAGCATAGGCCTCAAATAGCTCCAAATATCAACTTGCAGATTTTACAAAAAGGGTGTTTCCAAACTCCTCTATCAAAAGGCAGGTTCAACTCTGTGTGTTGAATGCACACATCAGAAAGAAGTTTCTGAGAATGCTTCTGTCTAGCGTTTATGTGAAAATATTTCCTTTTCAAGCATACGCCTCAAAGCGCTCCAAATATGCCGTTGCAGATTCTACAAAAAGTGTGTTTCAAAACTGCTCTATGAAAAGAAAGGTTCAAAGCTGTGAGGTGAATACACATATCGTGAAGAAGTTTCTGAGAAAGCTTCAGTCTAGTGTTTAGGTGAAGATATTTCACTTCCCAGAATAGGCCTCAAAGCGCTCCAAATATCCACTTCCAGATTCTAAAGAAAAGTGTTTCAAAACTGCTTTTTGGAAAAGAAGCTTCAACTCTGTGAGTTGAAAGCACTCATTACGAAGAGGTTTCTGAGAGTTCTTCCGTCTAGTTTTCATGTGAAGATGTTTCCATTTCAAGCATATTTCTCAAATCGCTCCAAATATTCACCTGCAAATTCTACAAAAAGGGTGTTTCCAAACTTCTCTATCAATAGGAAGGTTCGACTCTGTGAGTTGAATGCACTCCTCACAAAGAAGTTTCTGAGAATGCTTCTCTCCAGTTTTTAGGTGAAGATATATCATTTCCCAGCATAGGCCTCAAAGCGCTCCAAATATCCACTTGCAGATTCTACAAAAAGAGTGTTTCAAAACTCCTCTTTCAAAAGGAAGTTTCAAGTCTGTGAGTTGAATGAAGTCATGACAAAGAAGTTTCTGAGAATGCTTCTGTCTACTTTTTATGTGAAGATATTTCCTTTTGCAGCACACGCCTCAAATAGCCCCAAACATCCACTAGCAAATTCTACAAAAAGAGGGTTTCAAAAAAGCGCTATCTAAAGGAAGATTGCACTATGTGAGTTAAACGCATAAAGCACACGGAAGTTTCTGAGAATGCTTCCGTCTAGTTCTCATGGGAAGATATTTCCTTTCCCATTGTTGGCCTCTTAGCACTCCAATATACACTTGCAGATTCTAGAAAAAGAGTGTTTCAAAACTGCTCTATCAAAAGGCAGGTTCAACACGGTGAGTTGAATATGCACATGAGAAAAAGTTTCTGAGAATGCTTCTGTCTGGTTTTTATGTGAAGATATTTCGTTTTCCAGCACAGGCCTCAAAGCGCTCCAATTATCCACTTGCAGACTATACAAAAACAGTGTTTCAAAACTGTCCTATCCAAAGGAATGTTCAGCTCTGTGAGTAGAATTCACTCATCACGAGGAAGTTTCTGAGAATGCTGCTGTCTAGTTTCTATAAGAAGACATTTCCTTTTCTAACATAGGTCTCAAAGCGCTCACAATAAGCCCTGGCACACTCTACAAAAGGAGTGTTTCCAAAATGTTCTATCAAAATGAACGTTGAAGACTGTGAGTTAAATGCACACGTCAAACTGAAGTTTCTGAGAATGGTTCTGTCTAGGGTTTATGTGAAGATATTTTCTTTTCCAGCATAGGCCTCCAAAAGCTCGAAATATCCACTTGCAGATTTTCTAAAAAGGGTGTTTCCAAACTGTTCTATCAAAAGGAAGGTTCAACTCTGTGAGTTGAATGCTCACATCACAAAGAAGTTTCTGAGAATGCTTCTGTCTAGTGTTCATGTGAAGATATTTCCTTTTCAAGCATAGGCCTCAAAGCGCTCCAGATATGCAGTTGCAGACTCTACAAAAAGTGTGTTTCAAAAGTGTTCTATGAAAAGAAAGTTTCAACTCTGTGAGTTGAATGCACATATCGTGAAGAAGTTTCTGAGAATGCTTCTGTCTAGTTTTTAGGTGAAGATATTTCATTTCCCAGCATAGGCCTCAAAGCGCTCCAAATATGCACTTGCAGATTCTACAAAAAGAGTGTTTCAAAACTGCTCTTTCAAAAGGAAGGTTCAAGTCTGTGAGTTGAATGCACTCATCAGAAAGAAGTTTCTGATAATGGTTCTGTCTAGTTTTCATCTGCAAGTATTTCCTTTTCCACTAGATGCCGCAATCGCACCAAATTTCCACCTGCAGTTTCCACAAAAAGAGTGTTGCAGGACTGCTCCAGGAAAAGGAATCTTCAACTCTCTCAGTTCAATCCCCTCAAGACATAGAAGTTTCTGATAATGTTTCTGTCTAGCTTCTATATGAAGATATTTCCTTTTCCAGCATAAGCCTCAAAGAGCTCCAAATATCCACTTGCGAATTCTACAAAAACAGTGTTGCAATACTTTTCTACCAAAAGGAAGGTACAACTCTGTGAGTTCAATGCACTCATCACACAGAAGGTTCACAGAATGCTTCCATCTAGCTTTTACGCAATGATATTTCCTTTTGCAGCAAAGGCTTCAAAGCGCTCTTAATGTCCACTGGCAGATTCTACGAAGAGTGTCTCAAAACTGCTCTATCAAAAGGTAGGTTGAACTCTGTGAGTTCAATGCCCAAAGCACAGGGAACCTTCTGAGAATGCTTTTATGTAGTTTCTACGTGAACATATTTTCTTTTCCAGCATTGGCCTCCAAGCACTCCATCCATCCACTTGAAAATTCTACTAAAAGAGTGTTTCAAAACTTCTCTACCAAAAGAAAGGTTGAACTTTGTGAGTTCAAGGCACACATCACAAAGAAGTTTCTGAGAATGCTTCTTTCCAGCTTTTACGTGAAGAGATATCCTTTTCCAGCATAGGCCTCAAAGCGCTCCATATATCCACTTGCACATTCTAGCAAAGCGTGTATCAACACTGCTCTTTCAAAAGGAAGCTTCAAGTCTGTGAGTTGAATGCACTCATCACAAAGACGTTTCTGAGAATTCTCCTGTCTAGTTTTCATGTGAAGATGCTTCCATTTAAAATCTAGGCCTCAAATACCTCCAAATATTCACTTGCACATTCTACAAAAAGGCTGTTTCAAATCTTCTCTATCAATTGGAAGGTTCAACTCTGTAAATTGAATGCACTCACCACAAAGAAGATTCCGAGATTGCTTCTGTCTACTTTGTATGTGAAGACATTTCCTTTTCCAACATAGGCCTCAAAGCGCTCCAAAAAACACTTGCAGATTCTAAAAAAACAGTTTTTCAAAACTGTTCTATCAAAAGGAACGTTCAACTCTGTGAGTTGAAGGCACTCATCACAAAGAGGTTTCTGAGAATGCTTCTGTCTAGTTTTTATGGGATGATATTTCTTATTCCAACATTGGCCAAAAAGCGCTCCAAATATCCGCCTTCAGATGGCACTGAAAGAGGGTCTCAAAAATGCTCTATCAGAAGGAAGGTTCAAGTCTGTGAGTTGAATGCTCTCATCACACAGAAGGTTCTGAGAATACTTCAGTCTAGTTTTTATCAGAAGATATTTCCATTTCCTTGCATAGGCCTGAAATCGCTCCAAATATCGACTTGCAGATTATACGAATAGAGTATTTCCAAACTGCTCTGTCAAACGGCAGGATCAACTCTGTGAGTTGAATGAACACATCATGAAGAAGTCTCTGAGAATGCTTCTGTCTAGTTTTTAGTTGAAGATATTTCATTTCCCAGCATCGTCTCAAAGCGCTCCAAATATCCACTTGCAGATTCTACAAAAACTTTGTTTCTAAACTGCTCTTTGAAAAGGAAGGTCCAAGTCTGTGAGTTGAATGCACTCATCGCAAAGAATTTTCTGAGAATGCTTCTGCCTAGTTTTCACGTGAAGATATTTCCTTTTCCAACATTGGCCCCGAAGCCCTCCTAACATCCACTTGCAGATTTTACAAAAAGAGTGTTTCCAAACTGCTCTATCAAAAGGCAGGTTCAACTCTGTGAGTCAAATGCACGCATCGTGAAGAAGCTTCTGAGAATGCTACTGTCTAAGTTTTAGGTGAAGATATTTCATTTCCCAGCAAAGGCTTCAAAGCGCTCTAAATATCCACTTGCAGATTCTACAAGAAGAGTGTTTCAAAACTGCTCTTCCAAAAGGAAGGTTCAAGTCTGTGAGTTGAATGCACTCATCAAAAAGAAGTTTCTGAGAATGCTTCTCTCTAGTTTTTATGAGAAGATATTTCCTTTTCCAGCATAGGCCTCAAATCGCTCCAAACATCCACTAGCAAATTCTACAAAAGGAGTGTTTCAAAACTGTGCTATCAAAAGGAAGATTCCACTATTTGAGTTGAAGGCATAAAGCACACGGAAGTTTCTGACAGTGCTTCCGTCTAGTTCTCATGTGAAGTTATTTCCTTTTCCAGTGTTGGCCTCTTAGCACTCCAAATAACCACTTGCAGATCCTAGAAAGAGTGTTTCAAAACTGCTCTACCAAAAGGAAGGTTCAACTCGGTGAGTTGAATGCGCACCTCGCAAAAAGTTTCTGAGAGTGCTTCGGTTTAGTTTTTATGTGAAGATATTTCGTTTTCCAGCACAGTACTCAAAGCGCTCTAAATAGCCACTTGCAGAGTCTATAAAAAGAGTGTTTCAAAACTGTTCTATCGAAAGGAACGTTCAACTCTGTGAGTAGAATGCACTCATCACAAGGAAGTTTCTGAGAATGCTTCTGTCTAGTTTTTATGTGAAGAAATTTCCTTTTCCAACATAGGCCTCAAAGCGCTCCAAATAAACACCTGCAGATTCTACAAAAGGGGTCTTTCCAAAATGTTCTATCAAAACCAACGTTCAAGCCTGTGAGCTGAATGCACTCACCACACAGAAGTTTCTTAGACGTCTTCTGTCTAGTGTTTATGTGGAAATATTCTCTTTTACAGCATAGGCCTCAAATACCTCCAAATATCAACGTGCAGATTTTACAAAAAGGGTGTTTCCAAACTCCTCCATCAAAAGGCAGGTTCAACTCTGTGTGTTTAATGCACACATCAGAAAGAAGTTTCTGAGAATGCTTCTGTCTAGCCTTTATGTGAAAATATTTCCTTTTCAAGCATACGCCTCAAAGCGCTCCAAATATGCCGTTGTAGACTCTACAAAAAGTGTGTTTCAAAACTGCTCTACGAAAAGAAAGGTTCAAAGCTGTGAGTTGAATACACAGATCGTGAAGAAGTTCCTGAGAATGCTTCAATCTAGTGTTTAGGTGAAGATATTTCACTTCCCAGCATAGGCCTCAAAGCGCTCCAAATATCCACTTCCAGATTCTACAGAAAAGTGTTTCAAAACTGCTCTTTGGAAAGGAAGCTTCAACTCTGTGAGTTGAAAGCACTCATTGCGAAGAGGTTTCTGGGAGTTCTTCCGTCTAGTTTTCATGTAAAGATGTTTCCATTTCAAGCATAGGTCTCTAATCGCTCCAAATATTCACCTGCAAATTCTACAAAAAGGGTGTTTCAAAACTTCTCTATCAATAGGAAGGTTCAACTCTGTGAGTTGAATGCACTCCTTACAGAGAAGTTTCTGAGAATGTTTCTATCTATGTTTTACGCGAAGATATTTCCTTTTCCAACACAGGCCTCAATGCGCTCCGAATCAACACTTCCAGATACTACAAAAACAGTGTTTCAAAACTGTTCTATCAAAAGGAACGTTCAACTCTGTGAGTTGAAGGCACTCATCACAAAGATGTTTCTGAGAATGCTTCTGTCAATCTTGTATGCAATGAGATTTCCTTTTGCAGCATAGGACTTAAAGCTCTCCAAATATCCACTTGCAGATTCCACAAAAAGAGTGTTGCAAAACTTCTCTATCAAAAGGCAGGTTGAACTCTGTGTGTTGAATGCCCAAAACACAGGGAACTTTCTGAGAATGCTTTTGTCTAGTTTCCACGTGAAGATAGTTCCTTTTCCAACATAGGCCTCAAAGCGCTCTGAATATCCACTTGCCGATTGTACAAAAAGAGTGTTGCAAAACTTCTCTATCAAAAGGCAGGTTGAACTCTGTGTGTCGAATGCCCAAAACACAGGGAACTTGCTGAGAATGCTTTTGTCTAATTTCTACGTGAAGATATTTCCTTTTCCATCATAGGCCTCAAAGTGCTCCGAATAAACACTTGTAGATCCCACCAAAAGAGTGTTTCAAAGCTCTTCCATCTACAGGAACTTTCACGTCTGTGAGTTGAATGCACTCATCACAAAGAGGTTTCTGAGAATTCTTCTGTTTAGTTTTTATGTGATGATATTTCATTTTCCAGCATTGGCCTAAAGGTGCTCCAAATATCCACCTTCAGATGGGACTGAAAGAGTGTTTCAAAACTGAACTATCAAAAGGGAGGTTCAAGTCTGTGAGTTGAATGCACTCATCCACAGAAGCTTCTGAGAATGCTTCTGTCTCGTTTTTAGGCGAAGATATTTCCTTTTCCTTGCATAGGCCTCAAATCGCTCCAAATATCCCCTTGCAGATATTACAAAGAGAGTGTTTCCAAACTGCCCTATCGAAAGGCAGTTTCAACTCTGTGAGTTGAAGGCACGTATGGTGAAACAGTTTCTGAGAATGCTTGTGTGTACTTTTTAGGTGAAGGTATTTCCTTTTCCAGCACAGGCCTCAAATCGCTCCAAACATCCAGTAGCAAATTCTACAAAAGGAGTGTTTCAAACCTGTGCTATCCAAAGGAAGATTCCACTATATGAGTTGAACGCATAAAGCACACGGAAGTTTCTGAGAATCCTTCCGTCTAGTTCTCAGGTGAAGATATTTACTTTTCCAGTGTTGGCCCTTTAGCACTCCAAATATCCACTTTCAGATTCTACAAAAAGAGTGTTTCAAAACTGCTCTATCAAAACGCAGGTTCCACTCGGTGAGTTGAATGCACGCATCGGAAAAGATTTCTGAGAATTCTTCTGTCTAGTTTTTATGGGAAGATATTTTCTTTTCCAGCATAGGCCTCAAATCGCTCCAAACATCCACGAGCAAATTCTACGAAAGGAGTGTGTCAAAACGGTGCTATCAAAAGGAAGATTCCACTATGTGAGTTGAATGCATGAAGCACACGGAAGTTTCTGACAATGCTTCCGTCTAGTTCTCATGTGAAGATATTTCCTTTTCCAGTGTTGACCTCTTAGCACTCCAAATATCCACTTGCAGATCCTAGAAAAAGAGTGTTTCAAAACTGCTCTACCAAAAGCCAGGTTTCACTCGGTGAGTTGAATGCGCACATCGCAAAATGTTTCTGAGAACGCTACTGTCTAGTTCTTATGTGAAGATATTTCGTTTTCCCGCCTGGGCTTCAAAGCGCTCCAAATAGCCACTTGTAGAGTCTATAAAAAGAGTGTTTCAAAACTCTTCTATCAAAAGGAACTTTCAACTCTGTGAGTACAATGCACTCATCACAAGGAAGTTTCCGAGAATGCTTCTGTCTACTGTTTATGTGAAGATATTTCCTTTTCCAACCTAGGCCTCAATGCGCTCCAAATAAACACCTGCAGATCCTACAAGAGGGGTGTTTCCAAACTGTTCTATCAAAACCAGCGTTCAAGTCTGTGAGCTGAATGCACTCATCACACAGAAGTTTCTTAGAAGGCTTGTGTCTAGTGTTTATGTGAAAATATTTTCTTTTACAGCATAGGCCTCAAATAGCTCCAAATATCAACTTGCAGATTTTACAAAAAGGGAGTTTCCAAACTCCTCTATCAAAAGACAGGTTCAACTCTGTGAGTCGAATGCACACATCAGAAAGAAGTTTCTGAGAATGCTTCTGTCTAGCGTTTATGTGAAAATATTTCCTTTTCAAGCACACGCCTCAAAGCGCTCCAAATATGCCGTTGCAGATTCTACAAAAAGTGGGTTTCAAAACTGCTCTACGAAAAGAAAGGTTCAAAGCTGTGAGTTGAATACACAGATCGTGAAGAAGTTTCTGAGAATGCTTCAGTCTAGTGTTTAGGTGAAGATATTTCACTTCCCAGCATAGGCCTCAAAGCGCTCCAAATATCCACTTCCAGATTCTACAGAAAAGTGTTTCAAAACTGCTCTTTGGAAAGGAAGCTTCAACTCTGTGAGTTGAAAGCACTCATTACGAAGAGGTTTCTGAGAATTCTTCTGTCCAGTTTTCATGTGAAGATGTTTCCATTTCAAGCATAGGTCTCCAATCGCTCCAAATATTCACCTGCAAATTCTACAAAAAGGGTGTTTCAAAACTTCTCTATCAATAGGAAGGTTCAACTCTGTGAGTTGAATGCCCTCCTCACAAAGAAGTTTCTGAGAATGCTTCTGTCTACTTTTTACGTGAAGATATTTCCTTTTCCTACACAGGCCTCAAAGCGCTCCGAATCAACACTTCCAGATACTACCAAAACAGTGTTTCAAAACTGTTCTATCAAAAGGAACGTTCAACTCTGTGAGTGGAAGGCACTCATCGCAAAGAGGTTTCTGAGAATGCTTCTGTCTAGTTTTTATGTGATGATATTTCGTATTGCAGCATTGGCCAAAAAGCGCTCCAAACATCCATCTTCAGATGGCAATGAAAGTGGGTCTCAAAAGTGCTCTATCAGAAGGAAGGTTCAAGTCTGTGAATTGAATGCTCTCATCACACAGAAGGTTCTGAGAATGATTCAGTCTAGTTTTTATCAGAAGATATTTCCTTTTCCTTGCATAGGCCTCAAATCGCTCCAAATATCGAATTGCAGTTTACACCAATAGAGTGTTTCCAAACTGCTCTGTGAAACGGCAGGTTCAACTCTGTGAGTTGAATGCGCACATGAGGAAGAAGTCTCTGAGAATGCTTCTGTCTAGTTTTTAGGTGAAGATATTTCATTTCCCAGCCTCGCCTCAAAGCGCTCCAAATATCCACTTTCAGATTCTACAAAAACTGTGTTTCTAAACTGCTCTTTGTAAAGGAAGGTTCAAGTCTGTGAGTTGAATGCACTCATCACCAAGAAGTTTCTGAGAATGCTTCTGTCTAGTTTTCATGTGAAGATATTTCCTTTTCCAACATTGACCCGAAGCCCTCGTAATATCCACTTGCAGATTTTACAAAAAGAGTGTTTCCAAACTGCTCTATCAAAATGAGATTCAACTCTGTGAGTTGAATGCACGCATCGTGAAGAAGCTTCAGAGAATGCTACGGTCTACGTTTTAGGTGAAGATATTTCATTTCCCAGCATAGGCTTCAAAGCGCTCTAAATATCCACTTGCAGATTCTACAAAAAGAGTGTTTCAAAACTGCTCTTCCAAAAGGAAGGTTCAAGGCTGTGAGTTCAATGCACTCATCATAAAGAAGTTTCTGAGAACGCTTCTCTCTAGTTTTTATGTGAAGATATTTCCTTTTCCAGCATAGGCCTCAAATCGCTCCAAACATCCACTAGCAAATTCTACAAAAGGAGTGTTTCAAAACTGTGCTATCAAAAGGAAGATTCCACTATTTGAGTTGAAGGCATAAAGCACACGGAAGTTTCTGACAATGCTTCCGTCTAGTTCTCATGGGAAGTTATTTCCTTTTCCAGTGCTGGCCTCTTAGCACTCCAAATATCCACTTGCAGATCCTAGAAAAAGAGTTTTTCAAAACTGCTCTACCAAAAGGAAGCTTCAACTCGGTGAGTTGAATGCGCACCTCGCAAAATGTTTCTGAGAGTGCTTCGCTGTTGTTTTTATGTGAAGATATTTCGTTTTCCAGCATAGGACTCAAAGCGCTCCAAGTAGCCACTTACAGAGTCTCTAAAAAGAGTGTTTCAAAACTGTTCTATCAAAAGGAACGTTCAACTCTGTGAGTAGAATGCTCTCATCACAAGGAAGTTTCTGAGAATGCTTCTGTCTAGTTTTTATGTGAAGAAATTTCCTTTTCCAACATAGGCCTCAAAGCCCTCCAAATAAACATCTGCAGATTCTACAAAAGGGGTCTTTCCAAAATGTTCTATCAAAACCAACGTTCAAACCTATGAGCTGAATGCACTCACCACACAGAAGTTTCTTAGACGTCTTCTGTCTAGTGTTTATGTGAAAATATTTTCTTTTACAGCATAGGCCTCAAATAGCTCCAAATATCAACTTGCAGATTTTACAAAAAGGGTGTTTCCAAACTCCTCTATCAAAAGGCAGGTTCAACTCTGTGTGTTGAATGCACACATCAGAAAGAAGTTTCTGAGAATGCTTCTGTCTAGCGTTTATGTGAAAATATTTCCTTTTCAAGCATACGCCTCAAAGCGCTCCAAATATGCCGTTGCAGATTCTACAAAAAGTGTGTTTCAAAACTGCTCTATGAAAAGAAAGGTTCAAAGCTGTGAGGTGAATACACATATCGTGAAGAAGTTTCTGAGAAAGCTTCAGTCTAGTGTTTAGGTGAAGATATTTCACTTCCCAGAATAGGCCTCAAAGCGCTCCAAATATCCACTTCCAGATTCTAAAGAAAAGTGTTTCAAAACTGCTTTTTGGAAAAGAAGCTTCAACTCTGTGAGTTGAAAGCACTCATTACGAAGAGGTTTCTGAGAGTTCTTCCGTCTAGTTTTCATGTGAAGATGTTTCCATTTCAAGCATATTTCTCAAATCGCTCCAAATATTCACCTGCAAATTCTACAAAAAGGGTGTTTCCAAACTTCTCTATCAATAGGAAGGTTCGACTCTGTGAGTTGAATGCACTCCTCACAAAGAAGTTTCTGAGAATGCTTCTCTCCAGTTTTTAGGTGAAGATATATCATTTCCCAGCATAGGCCTCAAAGCGCTCCAAATATCCACTTGCAGATTGTACAAAAAGAGTGTTTCAAAACTCCTCTTTCAAAAGGAAGTTTCAAGTCTGTGAGTTGAATGAAGTCATGACAAAGAAGTTTCTGAGAATGCTTCTGTCTACTTTTTATGTGAAGATATTTCCTTTTGCAGCACACGCCTCAAATAGCCCCAAACATCCACTAGCAAATTCTACAAAAAGAGGGTTTCAAAAAAGCGCTATCTAAAGGAAGATTGCACTATGTGAGTTAAACGCATAAAGCACACGGAAGTTTCTGAGAATGCTTCCGTCTAGTTCTCATGGGAAGATATTTCCTTTCCCATTGTTGGCCTCTTAGCACTCCAATATACACTTGCAGATTCTAGAAAAAGAGTGTTTCAAAACTGCTCTATCAAAAGGCAGGTTCAACACGGTGAGTTGAATATGCACATGAGAAAAAGTTTCTGAGAATGCTTCTGTCTGGTTTTTATGTGAAGATATTTCGTTTTCCAGCACAGGCCTCAAAGCGCTCCAATTATCCACTTGCAGACTATACAAAAACAGTGTTTCAAAACTGTCCTATCCAAAGGAATGTTCAGCTCTGTGAGTAGAATTCACTCATCACGAGGAAGTTTCTGAGAATGCTGCTGTCTAGTTTCTATAAGAAGACATTTCCTTTTCTAACATAGGTCTCAAAGCGCTCACAATAAGCCCTGGCACACTCTACAAAAGGAGTGTTTCCAAAATGTTCTATCAAAATGAACGTTGAAGACTGTGAGTTAAATGCACACGTCAAACTGAAGTTTCTGAGGATGGTTCTGTCTAGGGTTTATGTGAAGATATTTTCTTTTCCAGCATAGGCCTCCAAAAGCTCGAAATATCCACTTGCAGATTTTCTAAAAAGGGTGTTTCCAAACTGTTCTATCAAAAGGAAGGTTCAACTCTGTGAGTTGAATGCTCACATCACAAAGAAGTTTCTGAGAATGCTTCTGTCTAGTGTTCATGTGAAGATATTTCCTTTTCAAGCATAGGCCTCAAAGCGCTCCAGATATGCAGTTGCAGACTCTACAAAAAGTGTGTTTCAAAAGTGTTCTATGAAAAGAAAGTTTCAACTCTGTGAGTTGAATGCACATATCGTGAAGAAGTTTCTGAGAATGCTTCTGTCTAGTTTTTAGGTGAAGATATTTCATTTCCCAGCATAGGCCTCAAAGCGCTCCAAATATGCACTTGCAGATTCTACAAAAAGAGTGTTTCAAAACTGCTCTTTCAAAAGGAAGGTTCAAGTCTGTGAGTTGAATGCACTCATCAGAAAGAAGTTTCTGATAATGGTTCTGTCTAGTTTTCATCTGCAAGTATTTCCTTTTCCACTAGATGCCGCAATCGCACCAAATTTCCACCTGCAGTTTCCACAAAAAGAGTGTTGCAGGACTGCTCCAGGAAAAGGAATCTTCAACTCTCTCAGTTCAATCCCCTCAAGACATAGAAGTTTCTGATAATGTTTCTGTCTAGCTTCTATATGAAGATATTTCCTTTTCCAGCATAAGCCTCAAAGAGCTCCAAATATCCACTTGCGAATTCTACAAAAACAGTGTTGCAATACTTTTCTACCAAAAGGAAGGTACAACTCTGTGAGTTCAATGCACTCATCACACAGAAGGTTCACAGAATGCTTCCATCTAGCTTTTACGCAATGATATTTCCTTTTGCAGCAAAGGCTTCAAAGCGCTCTTAATGTCCACTGGCAGATTCTACGAAGAGTGTCTCAAAACTGCTCTATCAAAAGGTAGGTTGAACTCTGTGAGTTCAATGCCCAAAGCACAGGGAACCTTCTGAGAATGCTTTTATGTAGTTTCTACGTGAACATATTTTCTTTTCCAGCATTGGCCTCCAAGCACTCCATCCATCCACTTGAAAATTCTACTAAAAGAGTGTTTCAAAACTTCTCTACCAAAAGAAAGGTTGAACTTTGTGAGTTCAAGGCACACATCACAAAGAAGTTTCTGAGAATGCTTCTTTCCAGCTTTTACGTGAAGAGATATCCTTTTCCAGCATAGGCCTCAAAGCGCTCCATATATCCACTTGCACATTCTAGCAAAGCGTGTATCAACACTGCTCTTTCAAAAGGAAGCTTCAAGTCTGTGAGTTGAATGCACTCATCACAAAGACGTTTCTGAGAATTCTCCTGTCTAGTTTTCATGTGAAGATGCTTCCATTTAAAATCTAGGCCTCAAATACCTCCAAATATTCACTTGCACATTCTACAAAAAGGCTGTTTCAAATCTTCTCTATCAATTGGAAGGTTCAACTCTGTAAATTGAATGCACTCACCACAAAGAAGATTCCGAGATTGCTTCTGTCTACTTTGTATGTGAAGACATTTCCTTTTCCAACATAGGCCTCAAAGCGCTCCAAAAAACACTTGCAGATTCTAAAAAAACAGTTTTTCAAAACTGTTCTATCAAAAGGAACGTTCAACTCTGTGAGTTGAAGGCACTCATCACAAAGAGGTTTCTGAGAATGCTTCTGTCTAGTTTTTATGGGATGATATTTCTTATTCCAACATTGGCCAAAAAGCGCTCCAAATATCCGCCTTCAGATGGCACTGAAAGAGGGTCTCAAAAATGCTCTATCAGAAGGAAGGTTCAAGTCTGTGAGTTGAATGCTCTCATCACACAGAAGGTTCTGAGAATACTTCAGTCTAGTTTTTATCAGAAGATATTTCCATTTCCTTGCATAGGCCTGAAATCGCTCCAAATATCGACTTGCAGATTATACGAATAGAGTATTTCCAAACTGCTCTGTCAAACGGCAGGATCAACTCTGTGAGTTGAATGAACACATCATGAAGAAGTCTCTGAGAATGCTTCTGTCTAGTTTTTAGTTGAAGATATTTCATTTCCCAGCATCGTCTCAAAGCGCTCCAAATATCCACTTGCAGATTCTACAAAAACTTTGTTTCTAAACTGCTCTTTGAAAAGGAAGGTCCAAGTCTGTGAGTTGAATGCACTCATCGCAAAGAATTTTCTGAGAATGCTTCTGCCTAGTTTTCACGTGAAGATATTTCCTTTTCCAACATTGGCCCCGAAGCCCTCCTAACATCCACTTGCAGATTTTACAAAAAGAGTGTTTCCAAACTGCTCTATCAAAAGGCAGGTTCAACTCTGTGAGTCAAATGCACGCATCGTGAAGAAGCTTCTGAGAATGCTACTGTCTAAGTTTTAGGTGAAGATATTTCATTTCCCAGCAAAGGCTTCAAAGCGCTCTAAATATCCACTTGCAGATTCTACAAGAAGAGTGTTTCAAAACTGCTCTTCCAAAAGGAAGGTTCAAGTCTGTGAGTTGAATGCACTCATCAAAAAGAAGTTTCTGAGAATGCTTCTCTCTAGTTTTTATGAGAAGATATTTCCTTTTCCAGCATAGGCCTCAAATCGCTCCAAACATCCACTAGCAAATTCTACAAAAGGAGTGTTTCAAAACTGTGCTATCAAAAGGAAGATTCCACTATTTGAGTTGAAGGCATAAAGCACACGGAAGTTTCTGACAGTGCTTCCGTCTAGTTCTCATGTGAAGTTATTTCCTTTTCCAGTGTTGGCCTCTTAGCACTCCAAATAACCACTTGCAGATCCTAGAAAGAGTGTTTCAAAACTGCTCTACCAAAAGGAAGGTTCAACTCGGTGAGTTGAATGCGCACCTCGCAAAAAGTTTCTGAGAGTGCTTCGGTTTAGTTTTTATGTGAAGATATTTCGTTTTCCAGCACAGTACTCAAAGCGCTCTAAATAGCCACTTGCAGAGTCTATAAAAAGAGTGTTTCAAAACTGTTCTATCGAAAGGAACGTTCAACTCTGTGAGTAGAATGCACTCATCACAAGGAAGTTTCTGAGAATGCTTCTGTCTAGTTTTTATGTGAAGAAATTTCCTTTTCCAACATAGGCCTCAAAGCGCCCCAAATAAACACCTGCAGATTCTACAAAAGGGGTCTTTCCAAAATGTTCTATCAAAACCAACGTTCAAGCCTGTGAGCTGAATGCACTCACCACACAGAAGTTTCTTAGACGTCTTCTGTCTAGTGTTTATGTGGAAATATTCTCTTTTACAGCATAGGCCTCAAATACCTCCAAATATCAACGTGCAGATTTTACAAAAAGGGTGTTTCCAAACTCCTCCATCAAAAGGCAGGTTCAACTCTGTGTGTTTAATGCACACATCAGAAAGAAGTTTCTGAGAATGCTTCTGTCTAGCCTTTATGTGAAAATATTTCCTTTTCAAGCATACGCCTCAAAGCGCTCCAAATATGCCGTTGTAGACTCTACAAAAAGTGTGTTTCAAAACTGCTCTACGAAAAGAAAGGTTCAAAGCTGTGAGTTGAATACACAGATCGTGAAGAAGTTCCTGAGAATGCTTCAATCTAGTGTTTAGGTGAAGATATTTCACTTCCCAGCATAGGCCTCAAAGCGCTCCAAATATCCACTTCCAGATTCTACAGAAAAGTGTTTCAAAACTGCTCTTTGGAAAGGAAGCTTCAACTCTGTGAGTTGAAAGCACTCATTGCGAAGAGGTTTCTGGGAGTTCTTCCGTCTAGTTTTCATGTAAAGATGTTTCCATTTCAAGCATAGGTCTCTAATCGCTCCAAATATTCACCTGCAAATTCTACAAAAAGGGTGTTTCAAAACTTCTCTATCAATAGGAAGGTTCAACTCTGTGAGTTGAATGCACTCCTTACAGAGAAGTTTCTGAGAATGTTTCTATCTATGTTTTACGCGAAGATATTTCCTTTTCCAACACAGGCCTCAATGCGCTCCGAATCAACACTTCCAGATACTACAAAAACAGTGTTTCAAAACTGTTCTATCAAAAGGAACGTTCAACTCTGTGAGTTGAAGGCACTCATCACAAAGAAGTTTCTGAGAATGCTTCTGTCAATCTTGTATGCAATGAGATTTCCTTTTGCAGCATAGGACTTAAAGCTCTCCAAATATCCACTTGCAGATTCCACAAAAAGAGTGTTGCAAAACTTCTCTATCAAAAGGCAGGTTGAACTCTGTGTGTTGAATGCCCAAAACACAGGGAACTTTCTGAGAATGCTTTTGTCTAGTTTCCACGTGAAGATAGTTCCTTTTCCAACATAGGCCTCAAAGCGCTCTGAATATCCACTTGCCGATTGTACAAAAAGAGTGTTGCAAAACTTCTCTATCAAAAGGCAGGTTGAACTCTGTGTGTCGAATGCCCAAAACACAGGGAACTTGCTGAGAATGCTTTTGTCTAATTTCTACGTGAAGATATTTCCTTTTCCATCATAGGCCTCAAAGTGCTCCGAATAAACACTTGTAGATCCCACCAAAAGAGTGTTTCAAAGCTCTTCCATCTACAGGAACTTTCACGTCTGTGAGTTGAATGCACTCATCACAAAGAGGTTTCTGAGAATTCTTCTGTTTAGTTTTTATGTGATGATATTTCATTTTCCAGCATTGGCCTAAAGGTGCTCCAAATATCCACCTTCAGATGGGACTGAAAGAGTGTTTCAAAACTGAACTATCAAAAGGAAGGTTCAAGTCTGTGAGTTGAATGCACTCATCCACAGAAGCTTCTGAGAATGCTTCTGTCTCGTTTTTAGGCGAAGATATTTCCTTTTCCTTGCATAGGCCTCAAATCGCTCCAAATATCCCCTTGCAGATATTACAAAGAGAGTGTTTCCAAACTGCCCTATCGAAAGGCAGTTTCAACTCTGTGAGTTGAAGGCACGTATGGTGAAACAGTTTCTGAGAATGCTTGTGTGTACTTTTTAGGTGAAGGTATTTCCTTTTCCAGCACAGGCCTCAAATCGCTCCAAACATCCAGTAGCAAATTCTACAAAAGGAGTGTTTCAAACCTGTGCTATCCAAAGGAAGATTCCACTATATGAGTTGAACGCATAAAGCACACGGAAGTTTCTGAGAATCCTTCCGTCTAGTTCTCAGGTGAAGATATTTACTTTTCCAGTGTTGGCCCTTTAGCACTCCAAATATCCACTTTCAGATTCTACAAAAAGAGTGTTTCAAAACTGCTCTATCAAAACGCAGGTTCCACTCGGTGAGTTGAATGCACGCATCGGAAAAGATTTCTGAGAATTCTTCTGTCTAGTTTTTATGGGAAGATATTTTCTTTTCCAGCATAGGCCTCAAATCGCTCCAAACATCCACGAGCAAATTCTACGAAAGGAGTGTGTCAAAACGGTGCTATCAAAAGGAAGATTCCACTATGTGAGTTGAATGCATGAAGCACACGGAAGTTTCTGACAATGCTTCCGTCTAGTTCTCATGTGAAGATATTTCCTTTTCCAGTGTTGACCTCTTAGCACTCCAAATATCCACTTGCAGATCCTAGAAAAAGAGTGTTTCAAAACTGCTCTACCAAAAGCCAGGTTTCACTCGGTGAGTTGAATGCGCACATCGCAAAATGTTTCTGAGAACGCTACTGTCTAGTTCTTATGTGAAGATATTTCGTTTTCCCGCCTGGGCTTCAAAGCGCTCCAAATAGCCACTTGTAGAGTCTATAAAAAGAGTGTTTCAAAACTCTTCTATCAAAAGGAACTTTCAACTCTGTGAGTACAATGCACTCATCACAAGGAAGTTTCCGAGAATGCTTCTGTCTACTGTTTATGTGAAGATATTTCCTTTTCCAACCTAGGCCTCAATGCGCTCCAAATAAACACCTGCAGATCCTACAAGAGGGGTGTTTCCAAACTGTTCTATCAAAACCAGCGTTCAAGTCTGTGAGCTGAATGCACTCATCACACAGAAGTTTCTTAGAAGGCTTGTGTCTAGTGTTTATGTGAAAATATTTTCTTTTACAGCATAGGCCTCAAATAGCTCCAAATATCAACTTGCAGATTTTACAAAAAGGGAGTTTCCAAACTCCTCTATCAAAAGACAGGTTCAACTCTGTGAGTCGAATGCACACATCAGAAAGAAGTTTCTGAGAATGCTTCTGTCTAGCGTTTATGTGAAAATATTTCCTTTTCAAGCACACGCCTCAAAGCGCTCCAAATATGCCGTTGCAGATTCTACAAAAAGTGGGTTTCAAAACTGCTCTACGAAAAGAAAGGTTCAAAGCTGTGAGTTGAATACACAGATCGTGAAGAAGTTTCTGAGAATGCTTCAGTCTAGTGTTTAGGTGAAGATATTTCACTTCCCAGCATAGGCCTCAAAGCGCTCCAAATATCCACTTCCAGATTCTACAGAAAAGTGTTTCAAAACTGCTCTTTGGAAAGGAAGCTTCAACTCTGTGAGTTGAAAGCACTCATTACGAAGAGGTTTCTGAGAATTCTTCTGTCCAGTTTTCATGTGAAGATGTTTCCATTTCAAGCATAGGTCTCCAATCGCTCCAAATATTCACCTGCAAATTCTACAAAAAGGGTGTTTCAAAACTTCTCTATCAATAGGAAGGTTCAACTCTGTGAGTTGAATGCCCTCCTCACAAAGAAGTTTCTGAGAATGCTTCTGTCTACTTTTTACGTGAAGATATTTCCTTTTCCTACACAGGCCTCAAAGCGCTCCGAATCAACACTTCCAGATACTACCAAAACAGTGTTTCAAAACTGTTCTATCAAAAGGAACGTTCAACTCTGTGAGTGGAAGGCACTCATCGCAAAGAGGTTTCTGAGAATGCTTCTGTCTAGTTTTTATGTGATGATATTTCGTATTGCAGCATTGGCCAAAAAGCGCTCCAAACATCCATCTTCAGATGGCAATGAAAGTGGGTCTCAAAAGTGCTCTATCAGAAGGAAGGTTCAAGTCTGTGAATTGAATGCTCTCATCACACAGAAGGTTCTGAGAATGATTCAGTCTAGTTTTTATCAGAAGATATTTCCTTTTCCTTGCATAGGCCTCAAATCGCTCCAAATATCGAATTGCAGTTTACACCAATAGAGTGTTTCCAAACTGCTCTGTGAAACGGCAGGTTCAACTCTGTGAGTTGAATGCGCACATGAGGAAGAAGTCTCTGAGAATGCTTCTGTCTAGTTTTTAGGTGAAGATATTTCATTTCCCAGCCTCGCCTCAAAGCGCTCCAAATATCCACTTTCAGATTCTACAAAAACTGTGTTTCTAAACTGCTCTTTGTAAAGGAAGGTTCAAGTCTGTGAGTTGAATGCACTCATCACCAAGAAGTTTCTGAGAATGCTTCTGTCTAGTTTTCATGTGAAGATATTTCCTTTTCCAACATTGACCCGAAGCCCTCGTAATATCCACTTGCAGATTTTACAAAAAGAGTGTTTCCAAACTGCTCTATCAAAATGAGATTCAACTCTGTGAGTTGAATGCACGCATCGTGAAGAAGCTTCAGAGAATGCTACGGTCTACGTTTTAGGTGAAGATATTTCATTTCCCAGCATAGGCTTCAAAGCGCTCTAAATATCCACTTGCAGATTCTACAAAAAGAGTGTTTCAAAACTGCTCTTCCAAAAGGAAGGTTCAAGGCTGTGAGTTCAATGCACTCATCATAAAGAAGTTTCTGAGAACGCTTCTCTCTAGTTTTTATGTGAAGATATTTCCTTTTCCAGCATAGGCCTCAAATCGCTCCAAACATCCACTAGCAAATTCTACAAAAGGAGTGTTTCAAAACTGTGCTATCAAAAGGAAGATTCCACTATTTGAGTTGAAGGCATAAAGCACACGGAAGTTTCTGACAATGCTTCCGTCTAGTTCTCATGGGAAGTTATTTCCTTTTCCAGTGCTGGCCTCTTAGCACTCCAAATATCCACTTGCAGATCCTAGAAAAAGAGTTTTTCAAAACTGCTCTACCAAAAGGAAGCTTCAACTCGGTGAGTTGAATGCGCACCTCGCAAAATGTTTCTGAGAGTGCTTCGCTGTTGTTTTTATGTGAAGATATTTCGTTTTCCAGCATAGGACTCAAAGCGCTCCAAGTAGCCACTTACAGAGTCTCTAAAAAGAGTGTTTCAAAACTGTTCTATCAAAAGGAACGTTCAACTCTGTGAGTAGAATGCTCTCATCACAAGGAAGTTTCTGAGAATGCTTCTGTCTAGTTTTTATGTGAAGAAATTTCCTTTTCCAACATAGGCCTCAAAGCCCTCCAAATAAACATCTGCAGATTCTACAAAAGGGGTCTTTCCAAAATGTTCTATCAAAACCAACGTTCAAACCTATGAGCTGAATGCACTCACCACACAGAAGTTTCTTAGACGTCTTCTGTCTAGTGTTTATGTGAAAATATTTTCTTTTACAGCATAGGCCTCAAATAGCTCCAAATATCAACTTGCAGATTTTACAAAAAGGGTGTTTCCAAACTCCTCTATCAAAAGGCAGGTTCAACTCTGTGTGTTGAATGCACACATCAGAAAGAAGTTTCTGAGAATGCTTCTGTCTAGCGTTTATGTGAAAATATTTCCTTTTCAAGCATACGCCTCAAAGCGCTCCAAATATGCCGTTGCAGATTCTACAAAAAGTGTGTTTCAAAACTGCTCTATGAAAAGAAAGGTTCAAAGCTGTGAGGTGAATACACATATCGTGAAGAAGTTTCTGAGAAAGCTTCAGTCTAGTGTTTAGGTGAAGATATTTCACTTCCCAGAATAGGCCTCAAAGCGCTCCAAATATCCACTTCCAGATTCTAAAGAAAAGTGTTTCAAAACTGCTTTTTGGAAAAGAAGCTTCAACTCTGTGAGTTGAAAGCACTCATTACGAAGAGGTTTCTGAGAGTTCTTCCGTCTAGTTTTCATGTGAAGATGTTTCCATTTCAAGCATATTTCTCAAATCGCTCCAAATATTCACCTGCAAATTCTACAAAAAGGGTGTTTCCAAACTTCTCTATCAATAGGAAGGTTCGACTCTGTGAGTTGAATGCACTCCTCACAAAGAAGTTTCTGAGAATGCTTCTCTCCAGTTTTTAGGTGAAGATATATCATTTCCCAGCATAGGCCTCAAAGCGCTCCAAATATCCACTTGCAGATTCTACAAAAAGAGTGTTTCAAAACTCCTCTTTCAAAAGGAAGTTTCAAGTCTGTGAGTTGAATGAAGTCATGACAAAGAAGTTTCTGAGAATGCTTCTGTCTACTTTTTATGTGAAGATATTTCCTTTTGCAGCACACGCCTCAAATAGCCCCAAACATCCACTAGCAAATTCTACAAAAAGAGGGTTTCAAAAAAGCGCTATCTAAAGGAAGATTGCACTATGTGAGTTAAACGCATAAAGCACACGGAAGTTTCTGAGAATGCTTCCGTCTAGTTCTCATGGGAAGATATTTCCTTTCCCATTGTTGGCCTCTTAGCACTCCAATATACACTTGCAGATTCTAGAAAAAGAGTGTTTCAAAACTGCTCTATCAAAAGGCAGGTTCAACACGGTGAGTTGAATATGCACATGAGAAAAAGTTTCTGAGAATGCTTCTGTCTGGTTTTTATGTGAAGATATTTCGTTTTCCAGCACAGGCCTCAAAGCGCTCCAATTATCCACTTGCAGACTATACAAAAACAGTGTTTCAAAACTGTCCTATCCAAAGGAATGTTCAGCTCTGTGAGTAGAATTCACTCATCACGAGGAAGTTTCTGAGAATGCTGCTGTCTAGTTTCTATAAGAAGACATTTCCTTTTCTAACATAGGTCTCAAAGCGCTCACAATAAGCCCTGGCACACTCTACAAAAGGAGTGTTTCCAAAATGTTCTATCAAAATGAACGTTGAAGACTGTGAGTTAAATGCACACGTCAAACTGAAGTTTCTGAGAATGGTTCTGTCTAGGGTTTATGTGAAGATATTTTCTTTTCCAGCATAGGCCTCCAAAAGCTCGAAATATCCACTTGCAGATTTTCTAAAAAGGGTGTTTCCAAACTGTTCTATCAAAAGGAAGGTTCAACTCTGTGAGTTGAATGCTCACATCACAAAGAAGTTTCTGAGAATGCTTCTGTCTAGTGTTCATGTGAAGATATTTCCTTTTCAAGCATAGGCCTCAAAGCGCTCCAGATATGCAGTTGCAGACTCTACAAAAAGTGTGTTTCAAAAGTGTTCTATGAAAAGAAAGTTTCAACTCTGTGAGTTGAATGCACATATCGTGAAGAAGTTTCTGAGAATGCTTCTGTCTAGTTTTTAGGTGAAGATATTTCATTTCCCAGCATAGGCCTCAAAGCGCTCCAAATATGCACTTGCAGATTCTACAAAAAGAGTGTTTCAAAACTGCTCTTTCAAAAGGAAGGTTCAAGTCTGTGAGTTGAATGCACTCATCAGAAAGAAGTTTCTGATAATGGTTCTGTCTAGTTTTCATCTGCAAGTATTTCCTTTTCCACTAGATGCCGCAATCGCACCAAATTTCCACCTGCAGTTTCCACAAAAAGAGTGTTGCAGGACTGCTCCAGGAAAAGGAATCTTCAACTCTCTCAGTTCAATCCCCTCAAGACATAGAAGTTTCTGATAATGTTTCTGTCTAGCTTCTATATGAAGATATTTCCTTTTCCAGCATAAGCCTCAAAGAGCTCCAAATATCCACTTGCGAATTCTACAAAAACAGTGTTGCAATACTTTTCTACCAAAAGGAAGGTACAACTCTGTGAGTTCAATGCACTCATCACACAGAAGGTTCACAGAATGCTTCCATCTAGCTTTTACGCAATGATATTTCCTTTTGCAGCAAAGGCTTCAAAGCGCTCTTAATGTCCACTGGCAGATTCTACGAAGAGTGTCTCAAAACTGCTCTATCAAAAGGTAGGTTGAACTCTGTGAGTTCAATGCCCAAAGCACAGGGAACCTTCTGAGAATGCTTTTATGTAGTTTCTACGTGAACATATTTTCTTTTCCAGCATTGGCCTCCAAGCACTCCATCCATCCACTTGAAAATTCTACTAAAAGAGTGTTTCAAAACTTCTCTACCAAAAGAAAGGTTGAACTTTGTGAGTTCAAGGCACACATCACAAAGAAGTTTCTGAGAATGCTTCTTTCCAGCTTTTACGTGAAGAGATATCCTTTTCCAGCATAGGCCTCAAAGCGCTCCATATATCCACTTGCACATTCTAGCAAAGCGTGTATCAACACTGCTCTTTCAAAAGGAAGCTTCAAGTCTGTGAGTTGAATGCACTCATCACAAAGACGTTTCTGAGAATTCTCCTGTCTAGTTTTCATGTGAAGATGCTTCCATTTAAAATCTAGGCCTCAAATACCTCCAAATATTCACTTGCACATTCTACAAAAAGGCTGTTTCAAATCTTCTCTATCAATTGGAAGGTTCAACTCTGTAAATTGAATGCACTCACCACAAAGAAGATTCCGAGATTGCTTCTGTCTACTTTGTATGTGAAGACATTTCCTTTTCCAACATAGGCCTCAAAGCGCTCCAAAAAACACTTGCAGATTCTAAAAAAACAGTTTTTCAAAACTGTTCTATCAAAAGGAACGTTCAACTCTGTGAGTTGAAGGCACTCATCACAAAGAGGTTTCTGAGAATGCTTCTGTCTAGTTTTTATGGGATGATATTTCTTATTCCAACATTGGCCAAAAAGCGCTCCAAATATCCGCCTTCAGATGGCACTGAAAGAGGGTCTCAAAAATGCTCTATCAGAAGGAAGGTTCAAGTCTGTGAGTTGAATGCTCTCATCACACAGAAGGTTCTGAGAATACTTCAGTCTAGTTTTTATCAGAAGATATTTCCATTTCCTTGCATAGGCCTGAAATCGCTCCAAATATCGACTTGCAGATTATACGAATAGAGTATTTCCAAACTGCTCTGTCAAACGGCAGGATCAACTCTGTGAGTTGAATGAACACATCATGAAGAAGTCTCTGAGAATGCTTCTGTCTAGTTTTTAGTTGAAGATATTTCATTTCCCAGCATCGTCTCAAAGCGCTCCAAATATCCACTTGCAGATTCTACAAAAACTTTGTTTCTAAACTGCTCTTTGAAAAGGAAGGTCCAAGTCTGTGAGTTGAATGCACTCATCGCAAAGAATTTTCTGAGAATGCTTCTGCCTAGTTTTCACGTGAAGATATTTCCTTTTCCAACATTGGCCCCGAAGCCCTCCTAACATCCACTTGCAGATTTTACAAAAAGAGTGTTTCCAAACTGCTCTATCAAAAGGCAGGTTCAACTCTGTGAGTCAAATGCACGCATCGTGAAGAAGCTTCTGAGAATGCTACTGTCTAAGTTTTAGGTGAAGATATTTCATTTCCCAGCAAAGGCTTCAAAGCGCTCTAAATATCCACTTGCAGATTCTACAAGAAGAGTGTTTCAAAACTGCTCTTCCAAAAGGAAGGTTCAAGTCTGTGAGTTGAATGCACTCATCAAAAAGAAGTTTCTGAGAATGCTTCTCTCTAGTTTTTATGAGAAGATATTTCCTTTTCCAGCATAGGCCTCAAATCGCTCCAAACATCCACTAGCAAATTCTACAAAAGGAGTGTTTCAAAACTGTGCTATCAAAAGGAAGATTCCACTATTTGAGTTGAAGGCATAAAGCACACGGAAGTTTCTGACAGTGCTTCCGTCTAGTTCTCATGTGAAGTTATTTCCTTTTCCAGTGTTGGCCTCTTAGCACTCCAAATAACCACTTGCAGATCCTAGAAAGAGTGTTTCAAAACTGCTCTACCAAAAGGAAGGTTCAACTCGGTGAGTTGAATGCGCACCTCGCAAAAAGTTTCTGAGAGTGCTTCGGTTTAGTTTTTATGTGAAGATATTTCGTTTTCCAGCACAGTACTCAAAGCGCTCTAAATAGCCACTTGCAGAGTCTATAAAAAGAGTGTTTCAAAACTGTTCTATCGAAAGGAACGTTCAACTCTGTGAGTAGAATGCACTCATCACAAGGAAGTTTCTGAGAATGCTTCTGTCTAGTTTTTATGTGAAGAAATTTCCTTTTCCAACATAGGCCTCAAAGCGCTCCAAATAAACACCTGCAGATTCTACAAAAGGGGTCTTTCCAAAATGTTCTATCAAAACCAACGTTCAAGCCTGTGAGCTGAATGCACTCACCACACAGAAGTTTCTTAGACGTCTTCTGTCTAGTGTTTATGTGGAAATATTCTCTTTTACAGCATAGGCCTCAAATACCTCCAAATATCAACGTGCAGATTTTACAAAAAGGGTGTTTCCAAACTCCTCCATCAAAAGGCAGGTTCAACTCTGTGTGTTTAATGCACACATCAGAAAGAAGTTTCTGAGAATGCTTCTGTCTAGCCTTTATGTGAAAATATTTCCTTTTCAAGCATACGCCTCAAAGCGCTCCAAATATGCCGTTGTAGACTCTACAAAAAGTGTGTTTCAAAACTGCTCTACGAAAAGAAAGGTTCAAAGCTGTGAGTTGAATACACAGATCGTGAAGAAGTTCCTGAGAATGCTTCAATCTAGTGTTTAGGTGAAGATATTTCACTTCCCAGCATAGGCCTCAAAGCGCTCCAAATATCCACTTCCAGATTCTACAGAAAAGTGTTTCAAAACTGCTCTTTGGAAAGGAAGCTTCAACTCTGTGAGTTGAAAGCACTCATTGCGAAGAGGTTTCTGGGAGTTCTTCCGTCTAGTTTTCATGTAAAGATGTTTCCATTTCAAGCATAGGTCTCTAATCGCTCCAAATATTCACCTGCAAATTCTACAAAAAGGGTGTTTCAAAACTTCTCTATCAATAGGAAGGTTCAACTCTGTGAGTTGAATGCACTCCTTACAGAGAAGTTTCTGAGAATGTTTCTATCTATGTTTTACGCGAAGATATTTCCTTTTCCAACACAGGCCTCAATGCGCTCCGAATCAACACTTCCAGATACTACAAAAACAGTGTTTCAAAACTGTTCTATCAAAAGGAACGTTCAACTCTGTGAGTTGAAGGCACTCATCACAAAGAAGTTTCTGAGAATGCTTCTGTCAATCTTGTATGCAATGAGATTTCCTTTTGCAGCATAGGACTTAAAGCTCTCCAAATATCCACTTGCAGATTCCACAAAAAGAGTGTTGCAAAACTTCTCTATCAAAAGGCAGGTTGAACTCTGTGTGTTGAATGCCCAAAACACAGGGAACTTTCTGAGAATGCTTTTGTCTAGTTTCCACGTGAAGATAGTTCCTTTTCCAACATAGGCCTCAAAGCGCTCTGAATATCCACTTGCCGATTGTACAAAAAGAGTGTTGCAAAACTTCTCTATCAAAAGGCAGGTTGAACTCTGTGTGTCGAATGCCCAAAACACAGGGAACTTGCTGAGAATGCTTTTGTCTAATTTCTACGTGAAGATATTTCCTTTTCCATCATAGGCCTCAAAGTGCTCCGAATAAACACTTGTAGATCCCACCAAAAGAGTGTTTCAAAGCTCTTCCATCTACAGGAACTTTCACGTCTGTGAGTTGAATGCACTCATCACAAAGAGGTTTCTGAGAATTCTTCTGTTTAGTTTTTATGTGATGATATTTCATTTTCCAGCATTGGCCTAAAGGTGCTCCAAATATCCACCTTCAGATGGGACTGAAAGAGTGTTTCAAAACTGAACTATCAAAAGGAAGGTTCAAGTCTGTGAGTTGAATGCACTCATCCACAGAAGCTTCTGAGAATGCTTCTGTCTCGTTTTTAGGCGAAGATATTTCCTTTTCCTTGCATAGGCCTCAAATCGCTCCAAATATCCCCTTGCAGATATTACAAAGAGAGTGTTTCCAAACTGCCCTATCGAAAGGCAGTTTCAACTCTGTGAGTTGAAGGCACGTATGGTGAAACAGTTTCTGAGAATGCTTGTGTGTACTTTTTAGGTGAAGGTATTTCCTTTTCCAGCACAGGCCTCAAATCGCTCCAAACATCCAGTAGCAAATTCTACAAAAGGAGTGTTTCAAACCTGTGCTATCCAAAGGAAGATTCCACTATATGAGTTGAACGCATAAAGCACACGGAAGTTTCTGAGAATCCTTCCGTCTAGTTCTCAGGTGAAGATATTTACTTTTCCAGTGTTGGCCCTTTAGCACTCCAAATATCCACTTTCAGATTCTACAAAAAGAGTGTTTCAAAACTGCTCTATCAAAACGCAGGTTCCACTCGGTGAGTTGAATGCACGCATCGGAAAAGATTTCTGAGAATTCTTCTGTCTAGTTTTTATGGGAAGATATTTTCTTTTCCAGCATAGGCCTCAAATCGCTCCAAACATCCACGAGCAAATTCTACGAAAGGAGTGTGTCAAAACGGTGCTATCAAAAGGAAGATTCCACTATGTGAGTTGAATGCATGAAGCACACGGAAGTTTCTGACAATGCTTCCGTCTAGTTCTCATGTGAAGATATTTCCTTTTCCAGTGTTGACCTCTTAGCACTCCAAATATCCACTTGCAGATCCTAGAAAAAGAGTGTTTCAAAACTGCTCTACCAAAAGCCAGGTTTCACTCGGTGAGTTGAATGCGCACATCGCAAAATGTTTCTGAGAACGCTACTGTCTAGTTCTTATGTGAAGATATTTCGTTTTCCCGCCTGGGCTTCAAAGCGCTCCAAATAGCCACTTGTAGAGTCTATAAAAAGAGTGTTTCAAAACTCTTCTATCAAAAGGAACTTTCAACTCTGTGAGTACAATGCACTCATCACAAGGAAGTTTCCGAGAATGCTTCTGTCTACTGTTTATGTGAAGATATTTCCTTTTCCAACCTAGGCCTCAATGCGCTCCAAATAAACACCTGCAGATCCTACAAGAGGGGTGTTTCCAAACTGTTCTATCAAAACCAGCGTTCAAGTCTGTGAGCTGAATGCACTCATCACACAGAAGTTTCTTAGAAGGCTTGTGTCTAGTGTTTATGTGAAAATATTTTCTTTTACAGCATAGGCCTCAAATAGCTCCAAATATCAACTTGCAGATTTTACAAAAAGGGAGTTTCCAAACTCCTCTATCAAAAGACAGGTTCAACTCTGTGAGTCGAATGCACACATCAGAAAGAAGTTTCTGAGAATGCTTCTGTCTAGCGTTTATGTGAAAATATTTCCTTTTCAAGCACACGCCTCAAAGCGCTCCAAATATGCCGTTGCAGATTCTACAAAAAGTGGGTTTCAAAACTGCTCTACGAAAAGAAAGGTTCAAAGCTGTGAGTTGAATACACAGATCGTGAAGAAGTTTCTGAGAATGCTTCAGTCTAGTGTTTAGGTGAAGATATTTCACTTCCCAGCATAGGCCTCAAAGCGCTCCAAATATCCACTTCCAGATTCTACAGAAAAGTGTTTCAAAACTGCTCTTTGGAAAGGAAGCTTCAACTCTGTGAGTTGAAAGCACTCATTACGAAGAGGTTTCTGAGAATTCTTCTGTCCAGTTTTCATGTGAAGATGTTTCCATTTCAAGCATAGGTCTCCAATCGCTCCAAATATTCACCTGCAAATTCTACAAAAAGGGTGTTTCAAAACTTCTCTATCAATAGGAAGGTTCAACTCTGTGAGTTGAATGCCCTCCTCACAAAGAAGTTTCTGAGAATGCTTCTGTCTACTTTTTACGTGAAGATATTTCCTTTTCCTACACAGGCCTCAAAGCGCTCCGAATCAACACTTCCAGATACTACCAAAACAGTGTTTCAAAACTGTTCTATCAAAAGGAACGTTCAACTCTGTGAGTGGAAGGCACTCATCGCAAAGAGGTTTCTGAGAATGCTTCTGTCTAGTTTTTATGTGATGATATTTCGTATTGCAGCATTGGCCAAAAAGCGCTCCAAACATCCATCTTCAGATGGCAATGAAAGTGGGTCTCAAAAGTGCTCTATCAGAAGGAAGGTTCAAGTCTGTGAATTGAATGCTCTCATCACACAGAAGGTTCTGAGAATGATTCAGTCTAGTTTTTATCAGAAGATATTTCCTTTTCCTTGCATAGGCCTCAAATCGCTCCAAATATCGAATTGCAGTTTACACCAATAGAGTGTTTCCAAACTGCTCTGTGAAACGGCAGGTTCAACTCTGTGAGTTGAATGCGCACATGAGGAAGAAGTCTCTGAGAATGCTTCTGTCTAGTTTTTAGGTGAAGATATTTCATTTCCCAGCCTCGCCTCAAAGCGCTCCAAATATCCACTTTCAGATTCTACAAAAACTGTGTTTCTAAACTGCTCTTTGTAAAGGAAGGTTCAAGTCTGTGAGTTGAATGCACTCATCACCAAGAAGTTTCTGAGAATGCTTCTGTCTAGTTTTCATGTGAAGATATTTCCTTTTCCAACATTGACCCGAAGCCCTCGTAATATCCACTTGCAGATTTTACAAAAAGAGTGTTTCCAAACTGCTCTATCAAAATGAGATTCAACTCTGTGAGTTGAATGCACGCATCGTGAAGAAGCTTCAGAGAATGCTACGGTCTACGTTTTAGGTGAAGATATTTCATTTCCCAGCATAGGCTTCAAAGCGCTCTAAATATCCACTTGCAGATTCTACAAAAAGAGTGTTTCAAAACTGCTCTTCCAAAAGGAAGGTTCAAGGCTGTGAGTTCAATGCACTCATCATAAAGAAGTTTCTGAGAACGCTTCTCTCTAGTTTTTATGTGAAGATATTTCCTTTTCCAGCATAGGCCTCAAATCGCTCCAAACATCCACTAGCAAATTCTACAAAAGGAGTGTTTCAAAACTGTGCTATCAAAAGGAAGATTCCACTATTTGAGTTGAAGGCATAAAGCACACGGAAGTTTCTGACAATGCTTCCGTCTAGTTCTCATGGGAAGTTATTTCCTTTTCCAGTGCTGGCCTCTTAGCACTCCAAATATCCACTTGCAGATCCTAGAAAAAGAGTTTTTCAAAACTGCTCTACCAAAAGGAAGCTTCAACTCGGTGAGTTGAATGCGCACCTCGCAAAATGTTTCTGAGAGTGCTTCGCTGTTGTTTTTATGTGAAGATATTTCGTTTTCCAGCATAGGACTCAAAGCGCTCCAAGTAGCCACTTACAGAGTCTCTAAAAAGAGTGTTTCAAAACTGTTCTATCAAAAGGAACGTTCAACTCTGTGAGTAGAATGCTCTCATCACAAGGAAGTTTCTGAGAATGCTTCTGTCTAGTTTTTATGTGAAGAAATTTCCTTTTCCAACATAGGCCTCAAAGCCCTCCAAATAAACATCTGCAGATTCTACAAAAGGGGTCTTTCCAAAATGTTCTATCAAAACCAACGTTCAAACCTATGAGCTGAATGCACTCACCACACAGAAGTTTCTTAGACGTCTTCTGTCTAGTGTTTATGTGAAAACATTTTCTTTTACAGCATAGGCCTCAAATAGCTCCAAATATCAACTTGCAGATTTTACAAAAAGGGTGTTTCCAAACTCCTCTATCAAAAGGCAGGTTCAACTCTGTGTGTTGAATGCACACATCAGAAAGAAGTTTCTGAGAATGCTTCTGTCTAGCGTTTATGTGAAAATATTTCCTTTTCAAGCATACGCCTCAAAGCGCTCCAAATATGCCGTTGCAGATTCTACAAAAAGTGTGTTTCAAAACTGCTCTATGAAAAGAAAGGTTCAAAGCTGTGAGGTGAATACACATATCGTGAAGAAGTTTCTGAGAAAGCTTCAGTCTAGTGTTTAGGTGAAGATATTTCACTTCCCAGAATAGGCCTCAAAGCGCTCCAAATATCCACTTCCAGATTCTAAAGAAAAGTGTTTCAAAACTGCTTTTTGGAAAAGAAGCTTCAACTCTGTGAGTTGAAAGCACTCATTACGAAGAGGTTTCTGAGAGTTCTTCCGTCTAGTTTTCATGTGAAGATGTTTCCATTTCAAGCATATTTCTCAAATCGCTCCAAATATTCACCTGCAAATTCTACAAAAAGGGTGTTTCCAAACTTCTCTATCAATAGGAAGGTTCGACTCTGTGAGTTGAATGCACTCCTCACAAAGAAGTTTCTGAGAATGCTTCTCTCCAGTTTTTAGGTGAAGATATATCATTTCCCAGCATAGGCCTCAAAGCGCTCCAAATATCCACTTGCAGATTCTACAAAAAGAGTGTTTCAAAACTCCTCTTTCAAAAGGAAGTTTCAAGTCTGTGAGTTGAATGAAGTCATGACAAAGAAGTTTCTGAGAATGCTTCTGTCTACTTTTTATGTGAAGATATTTCCTTTTGCAGCACACGCCTCAAATAGCCCCAAACATCCACTAGCAAATTCTACAAAAAGAGGGTTTCAAAAAAGCGCTATCTAAAGGAAGATTGCACTATGTGAGTTAAACGCATAAAGCACACGGAAGTTTCTGAGAATGCTTCCGTCTAGTTCTCATGGGAAGATATTTCCTTTCCCATTGTTGGCCTCTTAGCACTCCAATATACACTTGCAGATTCTAGAAAAAGAGTGTTTCAAAACTGCTGTATCAAAAGGCAGGTTCAACACGGTGAGTTGAATATGCACATGAGAAAAAGTTTCTGAGAATGCTTCTGTCTGGTTTTTATGTGAAGATATTTCGTTTTCCAGCACAGGCCTCAAAGCGCTCCAATTATCCACTTGCAGACTATACAAAAACAGTGTTTCAAAACTGTTCTATCCAAAGGAATGTTCAGCTCTGTGAGTAGAATTCACTCATCACGAGGAAGTTTCTGAGAATGCTGCTGTCTAGTTTCTATAAGAAGACATTTCCTTTTCTAACATAGGTCTCAAAGCGCTCACAATAAGCCCTGGCACACTCTACAAAAGGAGTGTTTCCAAAATGTTCTATCAAAATGAACGTTGAAGACTGTGAGTTAAATGCACACATCAAACTGAAGTTTCTGAGAATGGTTCTGTCTAGGGTTTATGTGAAGATATTTTCTTTTCCAGCATAGGCCTCCAAAAGCTCGAAATATCCACTTGCAGATTTTCTAAAAAGGGTGTTTCCAAACTGTTCTATCAAAAGGAAGGTTCAACTCTGTGAGTTGAATGCTCACATCACAAAGAAGTTTCTGAGAATGCTTCTGTCTAGTGTTCATGTGAAGATATTTCCTTTTCAAGCATAGGCCTCAAAGCGCTCCAGATATGCAGTTGCAGACTCTACAAAAAGTGTGTTTCAAAAGTGTTCTATGAAAAGAAAGTTTCAACTCTGTGAGTTGAATGCACATATCGTGAAGAAGTTTCTGAGAATGCTTCTGTCTAGTTTTTAGGTGAAGATATTTCATTTCCCAGCATAGGCCTCAAAGCGCTCCAAATATGCACTTGCAGATTCTACAAAAGGAGTGTTTCAAAACTGCTCTTTCAAAAGGAAGGTTCAAGTCTGTGAGTTGAATGCACTCATCAGAAAGAAGTTTCTGATAATGGTTCTGTCTAGTTTTCATCTGCAAGTATTTCCTTTTCCACTAGATGCCGCAATCGCACCAAATTTCCACCTGCAGTTTCCACAAAAAGAGTGTTGCAGGACTGCTCCAGGAAAAGGAATCTTCAACTCTCTCAGTTCAATCCCCTCAAGACATAGAAGTTTCTGATAATGTTTCTGTCTAGCTTCTATATGAAGATATTTCCTTTTCCAGCATAAGCCTCAAAGAGCTCCAAATATCCACTTGCGAATTCTACAAAAACAGTGTTGCAATACTTTTCTACCAAAAGGAAGGTACAACTCTGTGAGTTCAATGCACTCATCACACAGAAGGTTCACAGAATGCTTCCATCTAGCTTTTACGCAATGATATTTCCTTTTGCAGCAAAGGCTTCAAAGCGCTCTTAATGTCCACTGGCAGATTCTACGAAGAGTGTCTCAAAACTGCTCTATCAAAAGGTAGGTTGAACTCTGTGAGTTCAATGCCCAAAGCACAGGGAACCTTCTGAGAATGCTTTTATGTAGTTTCTACGTGAACATATTTTCTTTTCCAGCATTGGCCTCCAAGCACTCCATCCATCCACTTGAAAATTCTACTAAAAGAGTGTTTCAAAACTTCTCTACCAAAAGAAAGGTTGAACTTTGTGAGTTCAAGGCACACATCACAAAGAAGTTTCTGAGAATGCTTCTTTCCAGCTTTTACGTGAAGAGATATCCTTTTCCAGCATAGGCCTCAAAGCGCTCCATATATCCACTTGCACATTCTAGCAAAGCGTGTATCAACACTGCTCTTTCAAAAGGAAGCTTCAAGTCTGTGAGTTGAATGCACTCATCACAAAGACGTTTCTGAGAATTCTCCTGTCTAGTTTTCATGTGAAGATGCTTCCATTTAAAATCTAGGCCTCAAATACCTCCAAATATTCACTTGCACATTCTACAAAAAGGCTGTTTCAAATCTTCTCTATCAATTGGAAGGTTCAACTCTGTAAATTGAATGCACTCACCACAAAGAAGATTCCGAGATTGCTTCTGTCTACTTTGTATGTGAAGACATTTCCTTTTCCAACATAGGCCTCAAAGCGCTCCAAAAAACACTTGCAGATTCTAAAAAAACAGTTTTTCAAAACTGTTCTATCAAAAGGAACGTTCAACTCTGTGAGTTGAAGGCACTCATCACAAAGAGGTTTCTGAGAATGCTTCTGTCTAGTTTTTATGGGATGATATTTCTTATTCCAACATTGGCCAAAAAGCGCTCCAAATATCCGCCTTCAGATGGCACTGAAAGAGGGTCTCAAAAATGCTCTATCAGAAGGAAGGTTCAAGTCTGTGAGTTGAATGCTCTCATCACACAGAAGGTTCTGAGAATACTTCAGTCTAGTTTTTATCAGAAGATATTTCCATTTCCTTGCATAGGCCTGAAATCGCTCCAAATATCGACTTGCAGATTATACGAATAGAGTATTTCCAAACTGCTCTGTCAAACGGCAGGATCAACTCTGTGAGTTGAATGAACACATCATGAAGAAGTCTCTGAGAATGCTTCTGTCTAGTTTTTAGTTGAAGATATTTCATTTCCCAGCATCGTCTCAAAGCGCTCCAAATATCCACTTGCAGATTCTACAAAAACTTTGTTTCTAAACTGCTCTTTGAAAAGGAAGGTCCAAGTCTGTGAGTTGAATGCACTCATCGCAAAGATAACATCCACTTGCAGATTTTACAAAAAGAGTGTTTCCAAACTGCTCTATCAAAAGGCAGGTTCAACTCTGTGAGTCAAATGCACGCATCGTGAAGAAGCTTCTGAGAATGCTACTGTCTAAGTTTTAGGTGAAGATATTTCATTTCCCAGCAAAGGCTTCAAAGCGCTCTAAATATCCACTTGCAGATTCTACAAGAAGAGTGTTTCAAAACTGCTCTTCCAAAAGGAAGGTTCAAGTCTGTGAGTTGAATGCACTCATCAAAAAGAAGTTTCTGAGAATGCTTCTCTCTAGTTTTTATGAGAAGATATTTCCTTTTCCAGCATAGGCCTCAAATCGCTCCAAACATCCACTAGCAAATTCTACAAAAGGAGTGTTTCAAAACTGTGCTATCAAAAGGAAGATTCCACTATTTGAGTTGAAGGCATAAAGCACACGGAAGTTTCTGACAGTGCTTCCGTCTAGTTCTCATGTGAAGTTATTTCCTTTTCCAGTGTTGGCCTCTTAGCACTCCAAATAACCACTTGCAGATCCTAGAAAGAGTGTTTCAAAACTGCTCTACCAAAAGGAAGGTTCAACTCGGTGAGTTGAATGCGCACCTCGCAAAAAGTTTCTGAGAGTGCTTCGGTTTAGTTTTTATGTGAAGATATTTCGTTTTCCAGCACAGTACTCAAAGCGCTCTAAATAGCCACTTGCAGAGTCTATAAAAAGAGTGTTTCAAAACTGTTCTATCGAAAGGAACGTTCAACTCTGTGAGTAGAATGCACTCATCACAAGGAAGTTTCTGAGAATGCTTCTGTCTAGTTTTTATGTGAAGAAATTTCCTTTTCCAACATAGGCCTCAAAGCGCTCCAAATAAACACCTGCAGATTCTACAAAAGGGGTCTTTCCAAAATGTTCTATCAAAACCAACGTTCAAGCCTGTGAGCTGAATGCACTCACCACACAGAAGTTTCTTAGACGTCTTCTGTCTAGTGTTTATGTGGAAATATTCTCTTTTACAGCATAGGCCTCAAATACCTCCAAATATCAACGTGCAGATTTTACAAAAAGGGTGTTTCCAAACTCCTCCATCAAAAGGCAGGTTCAACTCTGTGTGTTTAATGCACACATCAGAAAGAAGTTTCTGAGAATGCTTCTGTCTAGCCTTTATGTGAAAATATTTCCTTTTCAAGCATACGCCTCAAAGCGCTCCAAATATGCCGTTGTAGACTCTACAAAAAGTGTGTTTCAAAACTGCTCTACGAAAAGAAAGGTTCAAAGCTGTGAGTTGAATACACAGATCGTGAAGAAGTTCCTGAGAATGCTTCAATCTAGTGTTTAGGTGAAGATATTTCACTTCCCAGCATAGGCCTCAAAGCGCTCCAAATATCCACTTCCAGATTCTACAGAAAAGTGTTTCAAAACTGCTCTTTGGAAAGGAAGCTTCAACTCTGTGAGTTGAAAGCACTCATTGCGAAGAGGTTTCTGGGAGTTCTTCCGTCTAGTTTTCATGTAAAGATGTTTCCATTTCAAGCATAGGTCTCTAATCGCTCCAAATATTCACCTGCAAATTCTACAAAAAGGGTGTTTCAAAACTTCTCTATCAATAGGAAGGTTCAACTCTGTGAGTTGAATGCACTCCTTACAGAGAAGTTTCTGAGAATGTTTCTATCTATGTTTTACGCGAAGATATTTCCTTTTCCAACACAGGCCTCAATGCGCTCCGAATCAACACTTCCAGATACTACAAAAACAGTGTTTCAAAACTGTTCTATCAAAAGGAACGTTCAACTCTGTGAGTTGAAGGCACTCATCACAAAGAAGTTTCTGAGAATGCTTCTGTCAATCTTGTATGCAATGAGATTTCCTTTTGCAGCATAGGACTTAAAGCTCTCCAAATATCCACTTGCAGATTCCACAAAAAGAGTGTTGCAAATCTTCTCTATCAAAAGGCAGGTTGAACTCTGTGTGTTGAATGCCCAAAACACAGGGAACTTTCTGAGAATGCTTTTGTCTAGTTTCCACGTGAAGATAGTTCCTTTTCCAACATAGGCCTCAAAGCGCTCTGAATATCCACTTGCCGATTGTACAAAAAGAGTGTTGCAAAACTTCTCTATCAAAAGGCAGGTTGAACTCTGTGTGTCGAATGCCCAAAACACAGGGAACTTGCTGAGAATGCTTTTGTCTAATTTCTACGTGAAGATATTTCCTTTTCCATCATAGGCCTCAAAGTGCTCCGAATAAACACTTGTAGATCCCACCAAAAGAGTGTTTCAAAGCTCTTCCATCTACAGGAACTTTCACGTCTGTGAGTTGAATGCACTCATCACAAAGAGGTTTCTGAGAATTCTTCTGTTTAGTTTTTATGTGATGATATTTCATTTTCCAGCATTGGCCTAAAGGTGCTCCAAATATCCACCTTCAGATGGGACTGAAAGAGTGTTTCAAAACTGAACTATCAAAAGGAAGGTTCAAGTCTGTGAGTTGAATGCACTCATCCACAGAAGCTTCTGAGAATGCTTCTGTCTCGTTTTTAGGCGAAGATATTTCCTTTTCCTTGCATAGGCCTCAAATCGCTCCAAATATCCCCTTGCAGATATTACAAAGAGAGTGTTTCCAAACTGCCCTATCGAAAGGCAGTTTCAACTCTGTGAGTTGAAGGCACGTATGGTGAAACAGTTTCTGAGAATGCTTGTGTGTACTTTTTAGGTGAAGGTATTTCCTTTTCCAGCACAGGCCTCAAATCGCTCCAAACATCCAGTAGCAAATTCTACAAAAGGAGTGTTTCAAACCTGTGCTATCCAAAGGAAGATTCCACTATATGAGTTGAACGCATAAAGCACACGGAAGTTTCTGAGAATCCTTCCGTCTAGTTCTCAGGTGAAGATATTTACTTTTCCAGTGTTGGCCCTTTAGCACTCCAAATATCCACTTTCAGATTCTACAAAAAGAGTGTTTCAAAACTGCTCTATCAAAACGCAGGTTCCACTCGGTGAGTTGAATGCACGCATCGGAAAAGATTTCTGAGAATTCTTCTGTCTAGTTTTTATGGGAAGATATTTTCTTTTCCAGCATAGGCCTCAAATCGCTCCAAACATCCACGAGCAAATTCTACGAAAGGAGTGTGTCAAAACGGTGCTATCAAAAGGAAGATTCCACTATGTGAGTTGAATGCATGAAGCACACGGAAGTTTCTGACAATGCTTCCGTCTAGTTCTCATGTGAAGATATTTCCTTTTCCAGTGTTGACCTCTTAGCACTCCAAATATCCACTTGCAGATCCTAGAAAAAGAGTGTTTCAAAACTGCTCTACCAAAAGCCAGGTTTCACTCGGTGAGTTGAATGCGCACATCGCAAAATGTTTCTGAGAACGCTACTGTCTAGTTCTTATGTGAAGATATTTCGTTTTCCCGCCTGGGCTTCAAAGCGCTCCAAATAGCCACTTGTAGAGTCTATAAAAAGAGTGTTTCAAAACTCTTCTATCAAAAGGAACTTTCAACTCTGTGAGTACAATGCACTCATCACAAGGAAGTTTCCGAGAATGCTTCTGTCTACTGTTTATGTGAAGATATTTCCTTTTCCAACCTAGGCCTCAATGCGCTCCAAATAAACACCTGCAGATCCTACAAGAGGGGTGTTTCCAAACTGTTCTATCAAAACCAGCGTTCAAGTCTGTGAGCTGAATGCACTCATCACACAGAAGTTTCTTAGAAGGCTTGTGTCTAGTGTTTATGTGAAAATATTTTCTTTTACAGCATAGGCCTCAAATAGCTCCAAATATCAACTTGCAGATTTTACAAAAAGGGAGTTTCCAAACTCCTCTATCAAAAGACAGGTTCAACTCTGTGAGTCGAATGCACACATCAGAAAGAAGTTTCTGAGAATGCTTCTGTCTAGCGTTTATGTGAAAATATTTCCTTTTCAAGCACACGCCTCAAAGCGCTCCAAATATGCCGTTGCAGATTCTACAAAAAGTGGGTTTCAAAACTGCTCTACGAAAAGAAAGGTTCAAAGCTGTGAGTTGAATACACAGATCGTGAAGAAGTTTCTGAGAATGCTTCAGTCTAGTGTTTAGGTGAAGATATTTCACTTCCCAGCATAGGCCTCAAAGCGCTCCAAATATCCACTTCCAGATTCTACAGAAAAGTGTTTCAAAACTGCTCTTTGGAAAGGAAGCTTCAACTCTGTGAGTTGAAAGCACTCATTACGAAGAGGTTTCTGAGAATTCTTCTGTCCAGTTTTCATGTGAAGATGTTTCCATTTCAAGCATAGGTCTCCAATCGCTCCAAATATTCACCTGCAAATTCTACAAAAAGGGTGTTTCAAAACTTCTCTATCAATAGGAAGGTTCAACTCTGTGAGTTGAATGCCCTCCTCACAAAGAAGTTTCTGAGAATGCTTCTGTCTACTTTTTACGTGAAGATATTTCCTTTTCCTACACAGGCCTCAAAGCGCTCCGAATCAACACTTCCAGATACTACCAAAACAGTGTTTCAAAACTGTTCTATCAAAAGGAACGTTCAACTCTGTGAGTGGAAGGCACTCATCGCAAAGAGGTTTCTGAGAATGCTTCTGTCTAGTTTTTATGTGATGATATTTCGTATTGCAGCATTGGCCAAAAAGCGCTCCAAACATCCATCTTCAGATGGCAATGAAAGTGGGTCTCAAAAGTGCTCTATCAGAAGGAAGGTTCAAGTCTGTGAATTGAATGCTCTCATCACACAGAAGGTTCTGAGAATGATTCAGTCTAGTTTTTATCAGAAGATATTTCCTTTTCCTTGCATAGGCCTCAAATCGCTCCAAATATCGAATTGCAGTTTACACCAATAGAGTGTTTCCAAACTGCTCTGTGAAACGGCAGGTTCAACTCTGTGAGTTGAATGCGCACATGAGGAAGAAGTCTCTGAGAATGCTTCTGTCTAGTTTTTAGGTGAAGATATTTCATTTCCCAGCCTCGCCTCAAAGCGCTCCAAATATCCACTTTCAGATTCTACAAAAACTGTGTTTCTAAACTGCTCTTTGTAAAGGAAGGTTCAAGTCTGTGAGTTGAATGCACTCATCACCAAGAAGTTTCTGAGAATGCTTCTGTCTAGTTTTCATGTGAAGATATTTCCTTTTCCAACATTGACCCGAAGCCCTCGTAATATCCACTTGCAGATTTTACAAAAAGAGTGTTTCCAAACTGCTCTATCAAAATGAGATTCAACTCTGTGAGTTGAATGCACGCATCGTGAAGAAGCTTCAGAGAATGCTACGGTCTACGTTTTAGGTGAAGATATTTCATTTCCCAGCATAGGCTTCAAAGCGCTCTAAATATCCACTTGCAGATTCTACAAAAAGAGTGTTTCAAAACTGCTCTTCCAAAAGGAAGGTTCAAGGCTGTGAGTTCAATGCACTCATCATAAAGAAGTTTCTGAGAACGCTTCTCTCTAGTTTTTATGTGAAGATATTTCCTTTTCCAGCATAGGCCTCAAATCGCTCCAAACATCCACTAGCAAATTCTACAAAAGGAGTGTTTCAAAACTGTGCTATCAAAAGGAAGATTCCACTATTTGAGTTGAAGGCATAAAGCACACGGAAGTTTCTGACAATGCTTCCGTCTAGTTCTCATGGGAAGTTATTTCCTTTTCCAGTGCTGGCCTCTTAGCACTCCAAATATCCACTTGCAGATCCTAGAAAAAGAGTTTTTCAAAACTGCTCTACCAAAAGGAAGCTTCAACTCGGTGAGTTGAATGCGCACCTCGCAAAATGTTTCTGAGAGTGCTTCGCTGTTGTTTTTATGTGAAGATATTTCGTTTTCCAGCATAGGACTCAAAGCGCTCCAAGTAGCCACTTACAGAGTCTCTAAAAAGAGTGTTTCAAAACTGTTCTATCAAAAGGAACGTTCAACTCTGTGAGTAGAATGCTCTCATCACAAGGAAGTTTCTGAGAATGCTTCTGTCTAGTTTTTATGTGAAGAAATTTCCTTTTCCAACATAGGCCTCAAAGCCCTCCAAATAAACATCTGCAGATTCTACAAAAGGGGTCTTTCCAAAATGTTCTATCAAAACCAACGTTCAAACCTATGAGCTGAATGCACTCACCACACAGAAGTTTCTTAGACGTCTTCTGTCTAGTGTTTATGTGAAAACATTTTCTTTTACAGCATAGGCCTCAAATAGCTCCAAATATCAACTTGCAGATTTTACAAAAAGGGTGTTTCCAAACTCCTCTATCAAAAGGCAGGTTCAACTCTGTGTGTTGAATGCACACATCAGAAAGAAGTTTCTGAGAATGCTTCTGTCTAGCGTTTATGTGAAAATATTTCCTTTTCAAGCATACGCCTCAAAGCGCTCCAAATATGCCGTTGCAGATTCTACAAAAAGTGTGTTTCAAAACTGCTCTATGAAAAGAAAGGTTCAAAGCTGTGAGGTGAATACACATATCGTGAAGAAGTTTCTGAGAAAGCTTCAGTCTAGTGTTTAGGTGAAGATATTTCACTTCCCAGAATAGGCCTCAAAGCGCTCCAAATATCCACTTCCAGATTCTAAAGAAAAGTGTTTCAAAACTGCTTTTTGGAAAAGAAGCTTCAACTCTGTGAGTTGAAAGCACTCATTACGAAGAGGTTTCTGAGAGTTCTTCCGTCTAGTTTTCATGTGAAGATGTTTCCATTTCAAGCATATTTCTCAAATCGCTCCAAATATTCACCTGCAAATTCTACAAAAAGGGTGTTTCCAAACTTCTCTATCAATAGGAAGGTTCGACTCTGTGAGTTGAATGCACTCCTCACAAAGAAGTTTCTGAGAATGCTTCTCTCCAGTTTTTAGGTGAAGATATATCATTTCCCAGCATAGGCCTCAAAGCGCTCCAAATATCCACTTGCAGATTCTACAAAAAGAGTGTTTCAAAACTCCTCTTTCAAAAGGAAGTTTCAAGTCTGTGAGTTGAATGAAGTCATGACAAAGAAGTTTCTGAGAATGCTTCTGTCTACTTTTTATGTGAAGATATTTCCTTTTGCAGCACACGCCTCAAATAGCCCCAAACATCCACTAGCAAATTCTACAAAAAGAGGGTTTCAAAAAAGCGCTATCTAAAGGAAGATTGCACTATGTGAGTTAAACGCATAAAGCACACGGAAGTTTCTGAGAATGCTTCCGTCTAGTTCTCATGGGAAGATATTTCCTTTCCCATTGTTGGCCTCTTAGCACTCCAATATACACTTGCAGATTCTAGAAAAAGAGTGTTTCAAAACTGCTCTATCAAAAGGCAGGTTCAACACGGTGAGTTGAATATGCACATGAGAAAAAGTTTCTGAGAATGCTTCTGTCTGGTTTTTATGTGAAGATATTTCGTTTTCCAGCACAGGCCTCAAAGCGCTCCAATTATCCACTTGCAGACTATACAAAAACAGTGTTTCAAAACTGTTCTATCCAAAGGAATGTTCAGCTCTGTGAGTAGAATTCACTCATCACGAGGAAGTTTCTGAGAATGCTGCTGTCTAGTTTCTATAAGAAGACATTTCCTTTTCTAACATAGGTCTCAAAGCGCTCACAATAAGCCCTGGCACACTCTACAAAAGGAGTGTTTCCAAAATGTTCTATCAAAATGAACGTTGAAGACTGTGAGTTAAATGCACACATCAAACTGAAGTTTCTGAGAATGGTTCTGTCTAGGGTTTATGTGAAGATATTTTCTTTTCCAGCATAGGCCTCCAAAAGCTCGAAATATCCACTTGCAGATTTTCTAAAAAGGGTGTTTCCAAACTGTTCTATCAAAAGGAAGGTTCAACTCTGTGAGTTGAATGCTCACATCACAAAGAAGTTTCTGAGAATGCTTCTGTCTAGTGTTCATGTGAAGATATTTCCTTTTCAAGCATAGGCCTCAAAGCGCTCCAGATATGCAGTTGCAGACTCTACAAAAAGTGTGTTTCAAAAGTGTTCTATGAAAAGAAAGTTTCAACTCTGTGAGTTGAATGCACATATCGTGAAGAAGTTTCTGAGAATGCTTCTGTCTAGTTTTTAGGTGAAGATATTTCATTTCCCAGCATAGGCCTCAAAGCGCTCCAAATATGCACTTGCAGATTCTACAAAAGGAGTGTTTCAAAACTGCTCTTTCAAAAGGAAGGTTCAAGTCTGTGAGTTGAATGCACTCATCAGAAAGAAGTTTCTGATAATGGTTCTGTCTAGTTTTCATCTGCAAGTATTTCCTTTTCCACTAGATGCCGCAATCGCACCAAATTTCCACCTGCAGTTTCCACAAAAAGAGTGTTGCAGGACTGCTCCAGGAAAAGGAATCTTCAACTCTCTCAGTTCAATCCCCTCAAGACATAGAAGTTTCTGATAATGTTTCTGTCTAGCTTCTATATGAAGATATTTCCTTTTCCAGCATAAGCCTCAAAGAGCTCCAAATATCCACTTGCGAATTCTACAAAAACAGTGTTGCAATACTTTTCTACCAAAAGGAAGGTACAACTCTGTGAGTTCAATGCACTCATCACACAGAAGGTTCACAGAATGCTTCCATCTAGCTTTTACGCAATGATATTTCCTTTTGCAGCAAAGGCTTCAAAGCGCTCTTAATGTCCACTGGCAGATTCTACGAAGAGTGTCTCAAAACTGCTCTATCAAAAGGTAGGTTGAACTCTGTGAGTTCAATGCCCAAAGCACAGGGAACCTTCTGAGAATGCTTTTATGTAGTTTCTACGTGAACATATTTTCTTTTCCAGCATTGGCCTCCAAGCACTCCATCCATCCACTTGAAAATTCTACTAAAAGAGTGTTTCAAAACTTCTCTACCAAAAGAAAGGTTGAACTTTGTGAGTTCAAGGCACACATCACAAAGAAGTTTCTGAGAATGCTTCTTTCCAGCTTTTACGTGAAGAGATATCCTTTTCCAGCATAGGCCTCAAAGCGCTCCATATATCCACTTGCACATTCTAGCAAAGCGTGTATCAACACTGCTCTTTCAAAAGGAAGCTTCAAGTCTGTGAGTTGAATGCACTCATCACAAAGACGTTTCTGAGAATTCTCCTGTCTAGTTTTCATGTGAAGATGCTTCCATTTAAAATCTAGGCCTCAAATACCTCCAAATATTCACTTGCACATTCTACAAAAAGGCTGTTTCAAATCTTCTCTATCAATTGGAAGGTTCAACTCTGTAAATTGAATGCACTCACCACAAAGAAGATTCCGAGATTGCTTCTGTCTACTTTGTATGTGAAGACATTTCCTTTTCCAACATAGGCCTCAAAGCGCTCCAAAAAACACTTGCAGATTCTAAAAAAACAGTTTTTCAAAACTGTTCTATCAAAAGGAACGTTCAACTCTGTGAGTTGAAGGCACTCATCACAAAGAGGTTTCTGAGAATGCTTCTGTCTAGTTTTTATGGGATGATATTTCTTATTCCAACATTGGCCAAAAAGCGCTCCAAATATCCGCCTTCAGATGGCACTGAAAGAGGGTCTCAAAAATGCTCTATCAGAAGGAAGGTTCAAGTCTGTGAGTTGAATGCTCTCATCACACAGAAGGTTCTGAGAATACTTCAGTCTAGTTTTTATCAGAAGATATTTCCATTTCCTTGCATAGGCCTGAAATCGCTCCAAATATCGACTTGCAGATTATACGAATAGAGTATTTCCAAACTGCTCTGTCAAACGGCAGGATCAACTCTGTGAGTTGAATGAACACATCATGAAGAAGTCTCTGAGAATGCTTCTGTCTAGTTTTTAGTTGAAGATATTTCATTTCCCAGCATCGTCTCAAAGCGCTCCAAATATCCACTTGCAGATTCTACAAAAACTTTGTTTCTAAACTGCTCTTTGAAAAGGAAGGTCCAAGTCTGTGAGTTGAATGCACTCATCGCAAAGAATTTTCTGAGAATGCTTCTGCCTAGTTTTCACGTGAAGATATTTCCTTTTCCAACATTGGCCCCGAAGCCCTCCTAACATCCACTTGCAGATTTTACAAAAAGAGTGTTTCCAAACTGCTCTATCAAAAGGCAGGTTCAACTCTGTGAGTCAAATGCACGCATCGTGAAGAAGCTTCTGAGAATGCTACTGTCTAAGTTTTAGGTGAAGATATTTCATTTCCCAGCAAAGGCTTCAAAGCGCTCTAAATATCCACTTGCAGATTCTACAAGAAGAGTGTTTCAAAACTGCTCTTCCAAAAGGAAGGTTCAAGTCTGTGAGTTGAATGCACTCATCAAAAAGAAGTTTCTGAGAATGCTTCTCTCTAGTTTTTATGAGAAGATATTTCCTTTTCCAGCATAGGCCTCAAATCGCTCCAAACATCCACTAGCAAATTCTACAAAAGGAGTGTTTCAAAACTGTGCTATCAAAAGGAAGATTCCACTATTTGAGTTGAAGGCATAAAGCACACGGAAGTTTCTGACAGTGCTTCCGTCTAGTTCTCATGTGAAGTTATTTCCTTTTCCAGTGTTGGCCTCTTAGCACTCCAAATAACCACTTGCAGATCCTAGAAAGAGTGTTTCAAAACTGCTCTACCAAAAGGAAGGTTCAACTCGGTGAGTTGAATGCGCACCTCGCAAAAAGTTTCTGAGAGTGCTTCGGTTTAGTTTTTATGTGAAGATATTTCGTTTTCCAGCACAGTACTCAAAGCGCTCTAAATAGCCACTTGCAGAGTCTATAAAAAGAGTGTTTCAAAACTGTTCTATCGAAAGGAACGTTCAACTCTGTGAGTAGAATGCACTCATCACAAGGAAGTTTCTGAGAATGCTTCTGTCTAGTTTTTATGTGAAGAAATTTCCTTTTCCAACATAGGCCTCAAAGCGCTCCAAATAAACACCTGCAGATTCTACAAAAGGGGTCTTTCCAAAATGTTCTATCAAAACCAACGTTCAAGCCTGTGAGCTGAATGCACTCACCACACAGAAGTTTCTTAGACGTCTTCTGTCTAGTGTTTATGTGGAAATATTCTCTTTTACAGCATAGGCCTCAAATACCTCCAAATATCAACGTGCAGATTTTACAAAAAGGGTGTTTCCAAACTCCTCCATCAAAAGGCAGGTTCAACTCTGTGTGTTTAATGCACACATCAGAAAGAAGTTTCTGAGAATGCTTCTGTCTAGCCTTTATGTGAAAATATTTCCTTTTCAAGCATACGCCTCAAAGCGCTCCAAATATGCCGTTGTAGACTCTACAAAAAGTGTGTTTCAAAACTGCTCTACGAAAAGAAAGGTTCAAAGCTGTGAGTTGAATACACAGATCGTGAAGAAGTTCCTGAGAATGCTTCAATCTAGTGTTTAGGTGAAGATATTTCACTTCCCAGCATAGGCCTCAAAGCGCTCCAAATATCCACTTCCAGATTCTACAGAAAAGTGTTTCAAAACTGCTCTTTGGAAAGGAAGCTTCAACTCTGTGAGTTGAAAGCACTCATTGCGAAGAGGTTTCTGGGAGTTCTTCCGTCTAGTTTTCATGTAAAGATGTTTCCATTTCAAGCATAGGTCTCTAATCGCTCCAAATATTCACCTGCAAATTCTACAAAAAGGGTGTTTCAAAACTTCTCTATCAATAGGAAGGTTCAACTCTGTGAGTTGAATGCACTCCTTACAGAGAAGTTTCTGAGAATGTTTCTATCTATGTTTTACGCGAAGATATTTCCTTTTCCAACACAGGCCTCAATGCGCTCCGAATCAACACTTCCAGATACTACAAAAACAGTGTTTCAAAACTGTTCTATCAAAAGGAACGTTCAACTCTGTGAGTTGAAGGCACTCATCACAAAGAAGTTTCTGAGAATGCTTCTGTCAATCTTGTATGCAATGAGATTTCCTTTTGCAGCATAGGACTTAAAGCTCTCCAAATATCCACTTGCAGATTCCACAAAAAGAGTGTTGCAAAACTTCTCTATCAAAAGGCAGGTTGAACTCTGTGTGTTGAATGCCCAAAACACAGGGAACTTTCTGAGAATGCTTTTGTCTAGTTTCCACGTGAAGATAGTTCCTTTTCCAACATAGGCCTCAAAGCGCTCTGAATATCCACTTGCCGATTGTACAAAAAGAGTGTTGCAAAACTTCTCTATCAAAAGGCAGGTTGAACTCTGTGTGTCGAATGCCCAAAACACAGGGAACTTGCTGAGAATGCTTTTGTCTAATTTCTACGTGAAGATATTTCCTTTTCCATCATAGGCCTCAAAGTGCTCCGAATAAACACTTGTAGATCCCACCAAAAGAGTGTTTCAAAGCTCTTCCATCTACAGGAACTTTCACGTCTGTGAGTTGAATGCACTCATCACAAAGAGGTTTCTGAGAATTCTTCTGTTTAGTTTTTATGTGATGATATTTCATTTTCCAGCATTGGCCTAAAGGTGCTCCAAATATCCACCTTCAGATGGGACTGAAAGAGTGTTTCAAAACTGAACTATCAAAAGGAAGGTTCAAGTCTGTGAGTTGAATGCACTCATCCACAGAAGCTTCTGAGAATGCTTCTGTCTCGTTTTTAGGCGAAGATATTTCCTTTTCCTTGCATAGGCCTCAAATCGCTCCAAATATCCCCTTGCAGATATTACAAAGAGAGTGTTTCCAAACTGCCCTATCGAAAGGCAGTTTCAACTCTGTGAGTTGAAGGCACGTATGGTGAAACAGTTTCTGAGAATGCTTGTGTGTACTTTTTAGGTGAAGGTATTTCCTTTTCCAGCACAGGCCTCAAATCGCTCCAAACATCCAGTAGCAAATTCTACAAAAGGAGTGTTTCAAACCTGTGCTATCCAAAGGAAGATTCCACTATATGAGTTGAACGCATAAAGCACACGGAAGTTTCTGAGAATCCTTCCGTCTAGTTCTCAGGTGAAGATATTTACTTTTCCAGTGTTGGCCCTTTAGCACTCCAAATATCCACTTTCAGATTCTACAAAAAGAGTGTTTCAAAACTGCTCTATCAAAACGCAGGTTCCACTTGGTGAGTTGAATGCACGCATCGGAAAAGATTTCTGAGAATTCTTCTGTCTAGTTTTTATGGGAAGATATTTTCTTTTCCAGCATAGGCCTCAAATCGCTCCAAACATCCACGAGCAAATTCTACGAAAGGAGTGTGTCAAAACGGTGCTATCAAAAGGAAGATTCCACTATGTGAGTTGAATGCATGAAGCACACGGAAGTTTCTGACAATGCTTCCGTCTAGTTCTCATGTGAAGATATTTCCTTTTCCAGTGTTGACCTCTTAGCACTCCAAATATCCACTTGCAGATCCTAGAAAAAGAGTGTTTCAAAACTGCTCTACCAAAAGCCAGGTTTCACTCGGTGAGTTGAATGCGCACATCGCAAAATGTTTCTGAGAACGCTACTGTCTAGTTCTTATGTGAAGATATTTCGTTTTCCCGCCTGGGCTTCAAAGCGCTCCAAATAGCCACTTGTAGAGTCTATAAAAAGAGTGTTTCAAAACTCTTCTATCAAAAGGAACTTTCAACTCTGTGAGTACAATGCACTCATCACAAGGAAGTTTCCGAGAATGCTTCTGTCTACTGTTTATGTGAAGATATTTCCTTTTCCAACCTAGGCCTCAATGCGCTCCAAATAAACACCTGCAGATCCTACAAGAGGGGTGTTTCCAAACTGTTCTATCAAAACCAGCGTTCAAGTCTGTGAGCTGAATGCACTCATCACACAGAAGTTTCTTAGAAGGCTTGTGTCTAGTGTTTATGTGAAAATATTTTCTTTTACAGCATAGGCCTCAAATAGCTCCAAATATCAACTTGCAGATTTTACAAAAAGGGAGTTTCCAAACTCCTCTATCAAAAGACAGGTTCAACTCTGTGAGTCGAATGCACACATCAGAAAGAAGTTTCTGAGAATGCTTCTGTCTAGCGTTTATGTGAAAATATTTCCTTTTCAAGCACACGCCTCAAAGCGCTCCAAATATGCCGTTGCAGATTCTACAAAAAGTGGGTTTCAAAACTGCTCTACGAAAAGAAAGGTTCAAAGCTGTGAGTTGAATACACAGATCGTGAAGAAGTTTCTGAGAATGCTTCAGTCTAGTGTTTAGGTGAAGATATTTCACTTCCCAGCATAGGCCTCAAAGCGCTCCAAATATCCACTTCCAGATTCTACAGAAAAGTGTTTCAAAACTGCTCTTTGGAAAGGAAGCTTCAACTCTGTGAGTTGAAAGCACTCATTACGAAGAGGTTTCTGAGAATTCTTCTGTCCAGTTTTCATGTGAAGATGTTTCCATTTCAAGCATAGGTCTCCAATCGCTCCAAATATTCACCTGCAAATTCTACAAAAAGGGTGTTTCAAAACTTCTCTATCAATAGGAAGGTTCAACTCTGTGAGTTGAATGCCCTCCTCACAAAGAAGTTTCTGAGAATGCTTCTGTCTACTTTTTACGTGAAGATATTTCCTTTTCCTACACAGGCCTCAAAGCGCTCCGAATCAACACTTCCAGATACTACCAAAACAGTGTTTCAAAACTGTTCTATCAAAAGGAACGTTCAACTCTGTGAGTGGAAGGCACTCATCGCAAAGAGGTTTCTGAGAATGCTTCTGTCTAGTTTTTATGTGATGATATTTCGTATTGCAGCATTGGCCAAAAAGCGCTCCAAACATCCATCTTCAGATGGCAATGAAAGTGGGTCTCAAAAGTGCTCTATCAGAAGGAAGGTTCAAGTCTGTGAATTGAATGCTCTCATCACACAGAAGGTTCTGAGAATGATTCAGTCTAGTTTTTATCAGAAGATATTTCCTTTTCCTTGCATAGGCCTCAAATCGCTCCAAATATCGAATTGCAGTTTACACCAATAGAGTGTTTCCAAACTGCTCTGTGAAACGGCAGGTTCAACTCTGTGAGTTGAATGCGCACATGAGGAAGAAGTCTCTGAGAATGCTTCTGTCTAGTTTTTAGGTGAAGATATTTCATTTCCCAGCCTCGCCTCAAAGCGCTCCAAATATCCACTTTCAGATTCTACAAAAACTGTGTTTCTAAACTGCTCTTTGTAAAGGAAGGTTCAAGTCTGTGAGTTGAATGCACTCATCACCAAGAAGTTTCTGAGAATGCTTCTGTCTAGTTTTCATGTGAAGATATTTCCTTTTCCAACATTGACCCGAAGCCCTCGTAATATCCACTTGCAGATTTTACAAAAAGAGTGTTTCCAAACTGCTCTATCAAAATGAGATTCAACTCTGTGAGTTGAATGCACGCATCGTGAAGAAGCTTCAGAGAATGCTACGGTCTACGTTTTAGGTGAAGATATTTCATTTCCCAGCATAGGCTTCAAAGCGCTCTAAATATCCACTTGCAGATTCTACAAAAAGAGTGTTTCAAAACTGCTCTTCCAAAAGGAAGGTTCAAGGCTGTGAGTTCAATGCACTCATCATAAAGAAGTTTCTGAGAACGCTTCTCTCTAGTTTTTATGTGAAGATATTTCCTTTTCCAGCATAGGCCTCAAATCGCTCCAAACATCCACTAGCAAATTCTACAAAAGGAGTGTTTCAAAACTGTGCTATCAAAAGGAAGATTCCACTATTTGAGTTGAAGGCATAAAGCACACGGAAGTTTCTGACAATGCTTCCGTCTAGTTCTCATGTGAAGTTATTTCCTTTTCCAGTGCTGGCCTCTTAGCACTCCAAATATCCACTTGCAGATCCTAGAAAAAGAGTTTTTCAAAACTGCTCTACCAAAAGGAAGCTTCAACTCGGTGAGTTGAATGCGCACCTCGCAAAATGTTTCTGAGAGTGCTTCGCTGTTGTTTTTATGTGAAGATATTTCGTTTTCCAGCATAGGACTCAAAGCGCTCCAAGTAGCCACTTACAGAGTCTCTAAAAAGAGTGTTTCAAAACTGTTCTATCAAAAGGAACGTTCAACTCTGTGAGTAGAATGCTCTCATCACAAGGAAGTTTCTGAGAATGCTTCTGTCTAGTTTTTATGTGAAGAAATTTCCTTTTCCAACATAGGCCTCAAAGCCCTCCAAATAAACATCTGCAGATTCTACAAAAGGGGTCTTTCCAAAATGTTCTATCAAAACCAACGTTCAAACCTATGAGCTGAATGCACTCACCACACAGAAGTTTCTTAGACGTCTTCTGTCTAGTGTTTATGTGAAAATATTTTCTTTTACAGCATAGGCCTCAAATAGCTCCAAATATCAACTTGCAGATTTTACAAAAAGGGTGTTTCCAAACTCCTCTATCAAAAGGCAGGTTCAACTCTGTGTGTTGAATGCACACATCAGAAAGAAGTTTCTGAGAATGCTTCTGTCTAGCGTTTATGTGAAAATATTTCCTTTTCAAGCATACGCCTCAAAGCGCTCCAAATATGCCGTTGCAGATTCTACAAAAAGTGTGTTTCAAAACTGCTCTATGAAAAGAAAGGTTCAAAGCTGTGAGGTGAATACACATATCGTGAAGAAGTTTCTGAGAAAGCTTCAGTCTAGTGTTTAGGTGAAGATATTTCACTTCCCAGAATAGGCCTCAAAGCGCTCCAAATATCCACTTCCAGATTCTAAAGAAAAGTGTTTCAAAACTGCTTTTTGGAAAAGAAGCTTCAACTCTGTGAGTTGAAAGCACTCATTACGAAGAGGTTTCTGAGAGTTCTTCCGTCTAGTTTTCATGTGAAGATGTTTCCATTTCAAGCATATTTCTCAAATCGCTCCAAATATTCACCTGCAAATTCTACAAAAAGGGTGTTTCCAAACTTCTCTATCAATAGGAAGGTTCGACTCTGTGAGTTGAATGCACTCCTCACAAAGAAGTTTCTGAGAATGCTTCTCTCCAGTTTTTAGGTGAAGATATATCATTTCCCAGCATAGGCCTCAAAGCGCTCCAAATATCCACTTGCAGATTCTACAAAAAGAGTGTTTCAAAACTCCTCTTTCAAAAGGAAGTTTCAAGTCTGTGAGTTGAATGAAGTCATGACAAAGAAGTTTCTGAGAATGCTTCTGTCTACTTTTTATGTGAAGATATTTCCTTTTGCAGCACACGCCTCAAATAGCCCCAAACATCCACTAGCAAATTCTACAAAAAGAGGGTTTCAAAAAAGCGCTATCTAAAGGAAGATTGCACTATGTGAGTTAAACGCATAAAGCACACGGAAGTTTCTGAGAATGCTTCCGTCTAGTTCTCATGGGAAGATATTTCCTTTCCCATTGTTGGCCTCTTAGCACTCCAATATACACTTGCAGATTCTAGAAAAAGAGTGTTTCAAAACTGCTCTATCAAAAGGCAGGTTCAACACGGTGAGTTGAATATGCACATGAGAAAAAGTTTCTGAGAATGCTTCTGTCTGGTTTTTATGTGAAGATATTTCGTTTTCCAGCACAGGCCTCAAAGCGCTCCAATTATCCACTTGCAGACTATACAAAAACAGTGTTTCAAAACTGTCCTATCCAAAGGAATGTTCAGCTCTGTGAGTAGAATTCACTCATCACGAGGAAGTTTCTGAGAATGCTGCTGTCTAGTTTCTATAAGAAGACATTTCCTTTTCTAACATAGGTCTCAAAGCGCTCACAATAAGCCCTGGCACACTCTACAAAAGGAGTGTTTCCAAAATGTTCTATCAAAATGAACGTTGAAGACTGTGAGTTAAATGCACACGTCAAACTGAAGTTTCTGAGAATGGTTCTGTCTAGGGTTTATGTGAAGATATTTTCTTTTCCAGCATAGGCCTCCAAAAGCTCGAAATATCCACTTGCAGATTTTCTAAAAAGGGTGTTTCCAAACTGTTCTATCAAAAGGAAGGTTCAACTCTGTGAGTTGAATGCTCACATCACAAAGAAGTTTCTGAGAATGCTTCTGTCTAGTGTTCATGTGAAGATATTTCCTTTTCAAGCATAGGCCTCAAAGCGCTCCAGATATGCAGTTGCAGACTCTACAAAAAGTGTGTTTCAAAAGTGTTCTATGAAAAGAAAGTTTCAACTCTGTGAGTTGAATGCACATATCGTGAAGAAGTTTCTGAGAATGCTTCTGTCTAGTTTTTAGGTGAAGATATTTCATTTCCCAGCATAGGCCTCAAAGCGCTCCAAATATGCACTTGCAGATTCTACAAAAAGAGTGTTTCAAAACTGCTCTTTCAAAAGGAAGGTTCAAGTCTGTGAGTTGAATGCACTCATCAGAAAGAAGTTTCTGATAATGGTTCTGTCTAGTTTTCATCTGCAAGTATTTCCTTTTCCACTAGATGCCGCAATCGCACCAAATTTCCACCTGCAGTTTCCACAAAAAGAGTGTTGCAGGACTGCTCCAGGAAAAGGAATCTTCAACTCTCTCAGTTCAATCCCCTCAAGACATAGAAGTTTCTGATAATGTTTCTGTCTAGCTTCTATATGAAGATATTTCCTTTTCCAGCATAAGCCTCAAAGAGCTCCAAATATCCACTTGCGAATTCTACAAAAACAGTGTTGCAATACTTTTCTACCAAAAGGAAGGTACAACTCTGTGAGTTCAATGCACTCATCACACAGAAGGTTCACAGAATGCTTCCATCTAGCTTTTACGCAATGATATTTCCTTTTGCAGCAAAGGCTTCAAAGCGCTCTTAATGTCCACTGGCAGATTCTACGAAGAGTGTCTCAAAACTGCTCTATCAAAAGGTAGGTTGAACTCTGTGAGTTCAATGCCCAAAGCACAGGGAACCTTCTGAGAATGCTTTTATGTAGTTTCTACGTGAACATATTTTCTTTTCCAGCATTGGCCTCCAAGCACTCCATCCATCCACTTGAAAATTCTACTAAAAGAGTGTTTCAAAACTTCTCTACCAAAAGAAAGGTTGAACTTTGTGAGTTCAAGGCACACATCACAAAGAAGTTTCTGAGAATGCTTCTTTCCAGCTTTTACGTGAAGAGATATCCTTTTCCAGCATAGGCCTCAAAGCGCTCCATATATCCACTTGCACATTCTAGCAAAGCGTGTATCAACACTGCTCTTTCAAAAGGAAGCTTCAAGTCTGTGAGTTGAATGCACTCATCACAAAGACGTTTCTGAGAATTCTCCTGTCTGGTTTTCATGTGAAGATGCTTCCATTTAAAATCTAGGCCTCAAATACCTCCAAATATTCACTTGCACATTCTACAAAAAGGCTGTTTCAAATCTTCTCTATCAATTGGAAGGTTCAACTCTGTAAATTGAATGCACTCACCACAAAGAAGATTCCGAGATTGCTTCTGTCTACTTTGTATGTGAAGACATTTCCTTTTCCAACATAGGCCTCAAAGCGCTCCAAAAAACACTTGCAGATTCTAAAAAAACAGTTTTTCAAAACTGTTCTATCAAAAGGAACGTTCAACTCTGTGAGTTGAAGGCACTCATCACAAAGAGGTTTCTGAGAATGCTTCTGTCTAGTTTTTATGGGATGATATTTCTTATTCCAACATTGGCCAAAAAGCGCTCCAAATATCCGCCTTCAGATGGCACTGAAAGAGGGTCTCAAAAATGCTCTATCAGAAGGAAGGTTCAAGTCTGTGAGTTGAATGCTCTCATCACACAGAAGGTTCTGAGAATACTTCAGTCTAGTTTTTATCAGAAGATATTTCCATTTCCTTGCATAGGCCTGAAATCGCTCCAAATATCGACTTGCAGATTATACGAATAGAGTATTTCCAAACTGCTCTGTCAAACGGCAGGATCAACTCTGTGAGTTGAATGAACACATCATGAAGAAGTCTCTGAGAATGCTTCTGTCTAGTTTTTAGTTGAAGATATTTCATTTCCCAGCATCGTCTCAAAGCGCTCCAAATATCCACTTGCAGATTCTACAAAAACTTTGTTTCTAAACTGCTCTTTGAAAAGGAAGGTCCAAGTCTGTGAGTTGAATGCACTCATCGCAAAGAATTTTCTGAGAATGCTTCTGCCTAGTTTTCACGTGAAGATATTTCCTTTTCCAACATTGGCCCCGAAGCCCTCCTAACATCCACTTGCAGATTTTACAAAAAGAGTGTTTCCAAACTGCTCTATCAAAAGGCAGGTTCAACTCTGTGAGTCAAATGCACGCATCGTGAAGAAGCTTCTGAGAATGCTACTGTCTAAGTTTTAGGTGAAGATATTTCATTTCCCAGCAAAGGCTTCAAAGCGCTCTAAATATCCACTTGCAGATTCTACAAGAAGAGTGTTTCAAAACTGCTCTTCCAAAAGGAAGGTTCAAGTCTGTGAGTTGAATGCACTCATCAAAAAGAAGTTTCTGAGAATGCTTCTCTCTAGTTTTTATGAGAAGATATTTCCTTTTCCAGCATAGGCCTCAAATCGCTCCAAACATCCACTAGCAAATTCTACAAAAGGAGTGTTTCAAAACTGTGCTATCAAAAGGAAGATTCCACTATTTGAGTTGAAGGCATAAAGCACACGGAAGTTTCTGACAGTGCTTCCGTCTAGTTCTCATGTGAAGTTATTTCCTTTTCCAGTGTTGGCCTCTTAGCACTCCAAATAACCACTTGCAGATCCTAGAAAGAGTTTTTCAAAACTGCTCTACCAAAAGGAAGGTTCAACTCGGTGAGTTGAATGCGCACCTCGCAAAAAGTTTCTGAGAGTGCTTCGGTTTAGTTTTTATGTGAAGATATTTCGTTTTCCAGCACAGTACTCAAAGCGCTCTAAATAGCCACTTGCAGAGTCTATAAAAAGAGTGTTTCAAAACTGTTCTATCGAAAGGAACGTTCAACTCTGTGAGTAGAATGCACTCATCACAAGGAAGTTTCTGAGAATGCTTCTGTCTAGTTTTTATGTGAAGAAATTTCCTTTTCCAACATAGGCCTCAAAGCGCTCCAAATAAACACCTGCAGATTCTACAAAAGGGGTCTTTCCAAAATGTTCTATCAAAATCAACGTTCAAGCCTGTGAGCTGAATGCACTCACCACACAGAAGTTTCTTAGACGTCTTCTGTCTAGTGTTTATGTGGAAATATTCTCTTTTACAGCATAGGCCTCAAATACCTCCAAATATCAACGTGCAGATTTTACAAAAAGGGTGTTTCCAAACTCCTCCATCAAAAGGCAGGTTCAACTCTGTGTGTTTAATGCACACATCAGAAAGAAGTTTCTGAGAATGCTTCTGTCTAGCCTTTATGTGAAAATATTTCCTTTTCAAGCATACGCCTCAAAGCGCTCCAAATATGCCGTTGTAGACTCTACAAAAAGTGTGTTTCAAAACTGCTCTACGAAAAGAAAGGTTCAAAGCTGTGAGTTGAATACACAGATCGTGAAGAAGTTCCTGAGAATGCTTCAATCTAGTGTTTAGGTGAAGATATTTCACTTCCCAGCATAGGCCTCAAAGCGCTCCAAATATCCACTTCCAGATTCTACAGAAAAGTGTTTCAAAACTGCTCTTTGGAAAGGAAGCTTCAACTCTGTGAGTTGAAAGCACTCATTGCGAAGAGGTTTCTGGGAGTTCTTCCGTCTAGTTTTCATGTAAAGATGTTTCCATTTCAAGCATAGGTCTCTAATCGCTCCAAATATTCACCTGCAAATTCTACAAAAAGGGTGTTTCAAAACTTCTCTATCAATAGGAAGGTTCAACTCTGTGAGTTGAATGCACTCCTTACAGAGAAGTTTCTGAGAATGTTTCTATCTATGTTTTACGCGAAGATATTTCCTTTTCCAACACAGGCCTCAATGCGCTCCGAATCAACACTTCCAGATACTACAAAAACAGTGTTTCAAAACTGTTCTATCAAAAGGAACGTTCAACTCTGTGAGTTGAAGGCACTCATCACAAAGAAGTTTCTGAGAATGCTTCTGTCAATCTTGTATGCAATGAGATTTCCTTTTGCAGCATAGGACTTAAAGCTCTCCAAATATCCACTTGCAGATTCCACAAAAAGAGTGTTGCAAAACTTCTCTATCAAAAGGCAGGTTGAACTCTGTGTGTTGAATGCCCAAAACACAGGGAACTTTCTGAGAATGCTTTTGTCTAGTTTCCACGTGAAGATAGTTCCTTTTCCAACATAGGCCTCAAAGCGCTCTGAATATCCACTTGCCGATTGTACAAAAAGAGTGTTGCAAAACTTCTCTATCAAAAGGCAGGTTGAACTCTGTGTGTCGAATGCCCAAAACACAGGGAACTTGCTGAGAATGCTTTTGTCTAATTTCTACGTGAAGATATTTCCTTTTCCATCATAGGCCTCAAAGTGCTCCGAATAAACACTTGTAGATCCCACCAAAAGAGTGTTTCAAAGCTCTTCCATCTACAGGAACTTTCACGTCTGTGAGTTGAATGCACTCATCACAAAGAGGTTTCTGAGAATTCTTCTGTTTAGTTTTTATGTGATGATATTTCATTTTCCAGCATTGGCCTAAAGGTGCTCCAAATATCCACCTTCAGATGGGACTGAAAGAGTGTTTCAAAACTGAACTATCAAAAGGAAGGTTCAAGTCTGTGAGTTGAATGCACTCATCCACAGAAGCTTCTGAGAATGCTTCTGTCTCGTTTTTAGGCGAAGATATTTCCTTTTCCTTGCATAGGCCTCAAATCGCTCCAAATATCCCCTTGCAGATATTACAAAGAGAGTGTTTCCAAACTGCCCTATCGAAAGGCAGTTTCAACTCTGTGAGTTGAAGGCACGTATGGTGAAACAGTTTCTGAGAATGCTTGTGTGTACTTTTTAGGTGAAGGTATTTCCTTTTCCAGCACAGGCCTCAAATCGCTCCAAACATCCAGTAGCAAATTCTACAAAAGGAGTGTTTCAAACCTGTGCTATCCAAAGGAAGATTCCACTATATGAGTTGAACGCATAAAGCACACGGAAGTTTCTGAGAATCCTTCCGTCTAGTTCTCAGGTGAAGATATTTACTTTTCCAGTGTTGGCCCTTTAGCACTCCAAATATCCACTTTCAGATTCTACAAAAAGAGTGTTTCAAAACTGCTCTATCAAAACGCAGGTTCCACTCGGTGAGTTGAATGCACGCATCGGAAAAGATTTCTGAGAATTCTTCTGTCTAGTTTTTATGGGAAGATATTTTCTTTTCCAGCATAGGCCTCAAATCGCTCCAAACATCCACGAGCAAATTCTACGAAAGGAGTGTGTCAAAACGGTGCTATCAAAAGGAAGATTCCACTATGTGAGTTGAATGCATGAAGCACACGGAAGTTTCTGACAATGCTTCCGTCTAGTTCTCATGTGAAGATATTTCCTTTTCCAGTGTTGACCTCTTAGCACTCCAAATATCCACTTGCAGATCCTAGAAAAAGAGTGTTTCAAAACTGCTCTACCAAAAGCCAGGTTTCACTCGGTGAGTTGAATGCGCACATCGCAAAATGTTTCTGAGAACGCTACTGTCTAGTTCTTATGTGAAGATATTTCGTTTTCCCGCCTGGGCTTCAAAGCGCTCCAAATAGCCACTTGTAGAGTCTATAAAAAGAGTGTTTCAAAACTCTTCTATCAAAAGGAACTTTCAACTCTGTGAGTACAATGCACTCATCACAAGGAAGTTTCCGAGAATGCTTCTGTCTACTGTTTATGTGAAGATATTTCCTTTTCCAACCTAGGCCTCAATGCGCTCCAAATAAACACCTGCAGATCCTACAAGAGGGGTGTTTCCAAACTGTTCTATCAAAACCAGCGTTCAAGTCTGTGAGCTGAATGCACTCATCACACAGAAGTTTCTTAGAAGGCTTGTGTCTAGTGTTTATGTGAAAATATTTTCTTTTACAGCATAGGCCTCAAATAGCTCCAAATATCAACTTGCAGATTTTACAAAAAGGGAGTTTCCAAACTCCTCTATCAAAAGACAGGTTCAACTCTGTGAGTCGAATGCACACATCAGAAAGAAGTTTCTGAGAATGCTTCTGTCTAGCGTTTATGTGAAAATATTTCCTTTTCAAGCACACGCCTCAAAGCGCTCCAAATATGCCGTTGCAGATTCTACAAAAAGTGGGTTTCAAAACTGCTCTACGAAAAGAAAGGTTCAAAGCTGTGAGTTGAATACACAGATCGTGAAGAAGTTTCTGAGAATGCTTCAGTCTAGTGTTTAGGTGAAGATATTTCACTTCCCAGCATAGGCCTCAAAGCGCTCCAAATATCCACTTCCAGATTCTACAGAAAAGTGTTTCAAAACTGCTCTTTGGAAAGGAAGCTTCAACTCTGTGAGTTGAAAGCACTCATTACGAAGAGGTTTCTGAGAATTCTTCTGTCCAGTTTTCATGTGAAGATGTTTCCATTTCAAGCATAGGTCTCCAATCGCTCCAAATATTCACCTGCAAATTCTACAAAAAGGGTGTTTCAAAACTTCTCTATCAATAGGAAGGTTCAACTCTGTGAGTTGAATGCCCTCCTCACAAAGAAGTTTCTGAGAATGCTTCTGTCTACTTTTTACGTGAAGATATTTCCTTTTCCTACACAGGCCTCAAAGCGCTCCGAATCAACACTTCCAGATACTACCAAAACAGTGTTTCAAAACTGTTCTATCAAAAGGAACGTTCAACTCTGTGAGTGGAAGGCACTCATCGCAAAGAGGTTTCTGAGAATGCTTCTGTCTAGTTTTTATGTGATGATATTTCGTATTGCAGCATTGGCCAAAAAGCGCTCCAAACATCCATCTTCAGATGGCAATGAAAGTGGGTCTCAAAAGTGCTCTATCAGAAGGAAGGTTCAAGTCTGTGAATTGAATGCTCTCATCACACAGAAGGTTCTGAGAATGATTCAGTCTAGTTTTTATCAGAAGATATTTCCTTTTCCTTGCATAGGCCTCAAATCGCTCCAAATATCGAATTGCAGTTTACACCAATAGAGTGTTTCCAAACTGCTCTGTGAAACGGCAGGTTCAACTCTGTGAGTTGAATGCGCACATGAGGAAGAAGTCTCTGAGAATGCTTCTGTCTAGTTTTTAGGTGAAGATATTTCATTTCCCAGCCTCGCCTCAAAGCGCTCCAAATATCCACTTTCAGATTCTACAAAAACTGTGTTTCTAAACTGCTCTTTGTAAAGGAAGGTTCAAGTCTGTGAGTTGAATGCACTCATCACCAAGAAGTTTCTGAGAATGCTTCTGTCTAGTTTTCATGTGAAGATATTTCCTTTTCCAACATTGACCCGAAGCCCTCGTAATATCCACTTGCAGATTTTACAAAAAGAGTGTTTCCAAACTGCTCTATCAAAATGAGATTCAACTCTGTGAGTTGAATGCACGCATCGTGAAGAAGCTTCAGAGAATGCTACGGTCTACGTTTTAGGTGAAGATATTTCATTTCCCAGCATAGGCTTCAAAGCGCTCTAAATATCCACTTGCAGATTCTACAAAAAGAGTGTTTCAAAACTGCTCTTCCAAAAGGAAGGTTCAAGGCTGTGAGTTCAATGCACTCATCATAAAGAAGTTTCTGAGAACGCTTCTCTCTAGTTTTTATGTGAAGATATTTCCTTTTCCAGCATAGGCCTCAAATCGCTCCAAACATCCACTAGCAAATTCTACAAAAGGAGTGTTTCAAAACTGTGCTATCAAAAGGAAGATTCCACTATTTGAGTTGAAGGCATAAAGCACACGGAAGTTTCTGACAATGCTTCCGTCTAGTTCTCATGTGAAGTTATTTCCTTTTCCAGTGCTGGCCTCTTAGCACTCCAAATATCCACTTGCAGATCCTAGAAAAAGAGTTTTTCAAAACTGCTCTACCAAAAGGAAGCTTCAACTCGGTGAGTTGAATGCGCACCTCGCAAAATGTTTCTGAGAGTGCTTCGCTGTTGTTTTTATGTGAAGATATTTCGTTTTCCAGCATAGGACTCAAAGCGCTCCAAGTAGCCACTTACAGAGTCTCTAAAAAGAGTGTTTCAAAACTGTTCTATCAAAAGGAACGTTCAACTCTGTGAGTAGAATGCTCTCATCACAAGGAAGTTTCTGAGAATGCTTCTGTCTAGTTTTTATGTGAAGAAATTTCCTTTTCCAACATAGGCCTCAAAGCCCTCCAAATAAACATCTGCAGATTCTACAAAAGGGGTCTTTCCAAAATGTTCTATCAAAACCAACGTTCAAACCTATGAGCTGAATGCACTCACCACACAGAAGTTTCTTAGACGTCTTCTGTCTAGTGTTTATGTGAAAATATTTTCTTTTACAGCATAGGCCTCAAATAGCTCCAAATATCAACTTGCAGATTTTACAAAAAGGGTGTTTCCAAACTCCTCTATCAAAAGGCAGGTTCAACTCTGTGTGTTGAATGCACACATCAGAAAGAAGTTTCTGAGAATGCTTCTGTCTAGCGTTTATGTGAAAATATTTCCTTTTCAAGCATACGCCTCAAAGCGCTCCAAATATGCCGTTGCAGATTCTACAAAAAGTGTGTTTCAAAACTGCTCTATGAAAAGAAAGGTTCAAAGCTGTGAGGTGAATACACATATCGTGAAGAAGTTTCTGAGAAAGCTTCAGTCTAGTGTTTAGGTGAAGATATTTCACTTCCCAGAATAGGCCTCAAAGCGCTCCAAATATCCACTTCCAGATTCTAAAGAAAAGTGTTTCAAAACTGCTTTTTGGAAAAGAAGCTTCAACTCTGTGAGTTGAAAGCACTCATTACGAAGAGGTTTCTGAGAGTTCTTCCGTCTAGTTTTCATGTGAAGATGTTTCCATTTCAAGCATATTTCTCAAATCGCTCCAAATATTCACCTGCAAATTCTACAAAAAGGGTGTTTCCAAACTTCTCTATCAATAGGAAGGTTCGACTCTGTGAGTTGAATGCACTCCTCACAAAGAAGTTTCTGAGAATGCTTCTCTCCAGTTTTTAGGTGAAGATATATCATTTCCCAGCATAGGCCTCAAAGCGCTCCAAATATCCACTTGCAGATTCTACAAAAAGAGTGTTTCAAAACTCCTCTTTCAAAAGGAAGTTTCAAGTCTGTGAGTTGAATGAAGTCATGACAAAGAAGTTTCTGAGAATGCTTCTGTCTACTTTTTATGTGAAGATATTTCCTTTTGCAGCACACGCCTCAAATAGCCCCAAACATCCACTAGCAAATTCTACAAAAAGAGGGTTTCAAAAAAGCGCTATCTAAAGGAAGATTGCACTATGTGAGTTAAACGCATAAAGCACACGGAAGTTTCTGAGAATGCTTCCGTCTAGTTCTCATGGGAAGATATTTCCTTTCCCATTGTTGGCCTCTTAGCACTCCAATATACACTTGCAGATTCTAGAAAAAGAGTGTTTCAAAACTGCTCTATCAAAAGGCAGGTTCAACACGGTGAGTTGAATATGCACATGAGAAAAAGTTTCTGAGAATGCTTCTGTCTGGTTTTTATGTGAAGATATTTCGTTTTCCAGCACAGGCCTCAAAGCGCTCCAATTATCCACTTGCAGACTATACAAAAACAGTGTTTCAAAACTGTCCTATCCAAAGGAATGTTCAGCTCTGTGAGTAGAATTCACTCATCACGAGGAAGTTTCTGAGAATGCTGCTGTCTAGTTTCTATAAGAAGACATTTCCTTTTCTAACATAGGTCTCAAAGCGCTCACAATAAGCCCTGGCACACTCTACAAAAGGAGTGTTTCCAAAATGTTCTATCAAAATGAACGTTGAAGACTGTGAGTTAAATGCACACGTCAAACTGAAGTTTCTGAGAATGGTTCTGTCTAGGGTTTATGTGAAGATATTTTCTTTTCCAGCATAGGCCTCCAAAAGCTCGAAATATCCACTTGCAGATTTTCTAAAAAGGGTGTTTCCAAACTGTTCTATCAAAAGGAAGGTTCAACTCTGTGAGTTGAATGCTCACATCACAAAGAAGTTTCTGAGAATGCTTCTGTCTAGTGTTCATGTGAAGATATTTCCTTTTCAAGCATAGGCCTCAAAGCGCTCCAGATATGCAGTTGCAGACTCTACAAAAAGTGTGTTTCAAAAGTGTTCTATGAAAAGAAAGTTTCAACTCTGTGAGTTGAATGCACATATCGTGAAGAAGTTTCTGAGAATGCTTCTGTCTAGTTTTTAGGTGAAGATATTTCATTTCCCAGCATAGGCCTCAAAGCGCTCCAAATATGCACTTGCAGATTCTACAAAAAGAGTGTTTCAAAACTGCTCTTTCAAAAGGAAGGTTCAAGTCTGTGAGTTGAATGCACTCATCAGAAAGAAGTTTCTGATAATGGTTCTGTCTAGTTTTCATCTGCAAGTATTTCCTTTTCCACTAGATGCCGCAATCGCACCAAATTTCCACCTGCAGTTTCCACAAAAAGAGTGTTGCAGGACTGCTCCAGGAAAAGGAATCTTCAACTCTCTCAGTTCAATCCCCTCAAGACATAGAAGTTTCTGATAATGTTTCTGTCTAGCTTCTATATGAAGATATTTCCTTTTCCAGCATAAGCCTCAAAGAGCTCCAAATATCCACTTGCGAATTCTACAAAAACAGTGTTGCAATACTTTTCTACCAAAAGGAAGGTACAACTCTGTGAGTTCAATGCACTCATCACACAGAAGGTTCACAGAGTGCTTCCATCTAGCTTTTACGCAATGATACTTCCTTTTGCAGCAAAGGCTTCAAAGCGCTCTTAATGTCCACTGGCAGATTCTACGAAGAGTGTCTCAAAACTGCTCTATCAAAAGGTAGGTTGAACTCTGTGAGTTCAATGCCCAAAGCACAGGGAACCTTCTGAGAATGCTTTTATGTAGTTTCTACGTGAACATATTTTCTTTTCCAGCATTGGCCTCCAAGCACTCCATCCATCCACTTGAAAATTCTACTAAAAGAGTGTTTCAAAACTTCTCTACCAAAAGAAAGGTTGAACTTTGTGAGTTCAAGGCACACATCACAAAGAAGTTTCTGAGAATGCTTCTTTCCAGCTTTTACGTGAAGAGATATCCTTTTCCAGCATAGGCCTCAAAGCGCTCCATATATCCACTTGCACATTCTAGCAAAGCGTGTATCAACACTGCTCTTTCAAAAGGAAGCTTCAAGTCTGTGAGTTGAATGCACTCATCACAAAGACGTTTCTGAGAATTCTCCTGTCTAGTTTTCATGTGAAGATGCTTCCATTTAAAATCTAGACCTCAAATACCTCCAAATATTCACTTGCACATTCTACAAAAAGGCTGTTTCAAATCTTCTCTATCAATTGGAAGGTTCAACTCTGTAAATTGAATGCACTCACCACAAAGAAGATTCCGAGATTGCTTCTGTCTACTTTGTATGTGAAGACATTTCCTTTTCCAACATAGGCCTCAAAGCGCTCCAAAAAACACTTGCAGATTCTAAAAAAACAGTTTTTCAAAACTGTTCTATCAAAAGGAACGTTCAACTCTGTGAGTTGAAGGCACTCATCACAAAGAGGTTTCTGAGAATGCTTCTGTCTAGTTTTTATGGGATGATATTTCTTATTCCAACATTGGCCAAAAAGCGCTCCAAATATCCGCCTTCAGATGGCACTGAAAGAGGGTCTCAAAAATGCTCTATCAGAAGGAAGGTTCAAGTCTGTGAGTTGAATGCTCTCATCACACAGAAGGTTCTGAGAATACTTCAGTCTAGTTTTTATCAGAAGATATTTCCATTTCCTTGCATAGGCCTGAAATCGCTCCAAATATCGACTTGCAGATTATACGAATAGAGTATTTCCAAACTGCTCTGTCAAACGGCAGGATCAACTCTGTGAGTTGAATGAACACATCATGAAGAAGTCTCTGAGAATGCTTCTGTCTAGTTTTTAGTTGAAGATATTTCATTTCCCAGCATCGTCTCAAAGCGCTCCAAATATCCACTTGCAGATTCTACAAAAACTTTGTTTCTAAACTGCTCTTTGAAAAGGAAGGTCCAAGTCTGTGAGTTGAATGCACTCATCGCAAAGAATTTTCTGAGAATGCTTCTGCCTAGTTTTCACGTGAAGATATTTCCTTTTCCAACATTGGCCCCGAAGCCCTCCTAACATCCACTTGCAGATTTTACAAAAAGAGTGTTTCCAAACTGCTCTATCAAAAGGCAGGTTCAACTCTGTGAGTCAAATGCACGCATCGTGAAGAAGCTTCTGAGAATGCTACTGTCTAAGTTTTAGGTGAAGATATTTCATTTCCCAGCAAAGGCTTCAAAGCGCTCTAAATATCCACTTGCAGATTCTACAAGAAGAGTGTTTCAAAACTGCTCTTCCAAAAGGAAGGTTCAAGTCTGTGAGTTGAATGCACTCATCAAAAAGAAGTTTCTGAGAATGCTTCTCTCTAGTTTTTATGAGAAGATATTTCCTTTTCCAGCATAGGCCTCAAATCGCTCCAAACATCCACTAGCAAATTCTACAAAAGGAGTGTTTCAAAACTGTGCTATCAAAAGGAAGATTCCACTATTTGAGTTGAAGGCATAAAGCACACGGAAGTTTCTGACAGTGCTTCCGTCTAGTTCTCATGTGAAGTTATTTCCTTTTCCAGTGTTGGCCTCTTAGCACTCCAAATAACCACTTGCAGATCCTAGAAAGAGTGTTTCAAAACTGCTCTACCAAAAGGAAGGTTCAACTCGGTGAGTTGAATGCGCACCTCGCAAAAAGTTTCTGAGAGTGCTTCGGTTTAGTTTTTATGTGAAGATATTTCGTTTTCCAGCACAGTACTCAAAGCGCTCTAAATAGCCACTTGCAGAGTCTATAAAAAGAGTGTTTCAAAACTGTTCTATCGAAAGGAACGTTCAACTCTGTGAGTAGAATGCACTCATCACAAGGAAGTTTCTGAGAATGCTTCTGTCTAGTTTTTATGTGAAGAAATTTCCTTTTCCAACATAGGCCTCAAAGCGCTCCAAATAAACACCTGCAGATTCTACAAAAGGGGTCTTTCCAAAATGTTCTATCAAAACCAACGTTCAAGCCTGTGAGCTGAATGCACTCACCACACAGAAGTTTCTTAGACGTCTTCTGTCTAGTGTTTATGTGGAAATATTCTCTTTTACAGCATAGGCCTCAAATACCTCCAAATATCAACGTGCAGATTTTACAAAAAGGGTGTTTCCAAACTCCTCCATCAAAAGGCAGGTTCAACTCTGTGTGTTTAATGCACACATCAGAAAGAAGTTTCTGAGAATGCTTCTGTCTAGCCTTTATGTGAAAATATTTCCTTTTCAAGCATACGCCTCAAAGCGCTCCAAATATGCCGTTGTAGACTCTACAAAAAGTGTGTTTCAAAACTGCTCTACGAAAAGAAAGGTTCAAAGCTGTGAGTTGAATACACAGATCGTGAAGAAGTTCCTGAGAATGCTTCAATCTAGTGTTTAGGTGAAGATATTTCACTTCCCAGCATAGGCCTCAAAGCGCTCCAAATATCCACTTCCAGATTCTACAGAAAAGTGTTTCAAAACTGCTCTTTGGAAAGGAAGCTTCAACTCTGTGAGTTGAAAGCACTCATTGCGAAGAGGTTTCTGGGAGTTCTTCCGTCTAGTTTTCATGTAAAGATGTTTCCATTTCAAGCATAGGTCTCTAATCGCTCCAAATATTCACCTGCAAATTCTACAAAAAGGGTGTTTCAAAACTTCTCTATCAATAGGAAGGTTCAACTCTGTGAGTTGAATGCACTCCTTACAGAGAAGTTTCTGAGAATGTTTCTATCTATGTTTTACGCGAAGATATTTCCTTTTCCAACACAGGCCTCAATGCGCTCCGAATCAACACTTCCAGATACTACAAAAACAGTGTTTCAAAACTGTTCTATCAAAAGGAACGTTCAACTCTGTGAGTTGAAGGCACTCATCACAAAGAAGTTTCTGAGAATGCTTCTGTCAATCTTGTATGCAATGAGATTTCCTTTTGCAGCATAGGACTTAAAGCTCTCCAAATATCCACTTGCAGATTCCACAAAAAGAGTGTTGCAAAACTTCTCTATCAAAAGGCAGGTTGAACTCTGTGTGTTGAATGCCCAAAACACAGGGAACTTTCTGAGAATGCTTTTGTCTAGTTTCCACGTGAAGATAGTTCCTTTTCCAACATAGGCCTCAAAGCGCTCTGAATATCCACTTGCCGATTGTACAAAAAGAGTGTTGCAAAACTTCTCTATCAAAAGGCAGGTTGAACTCTGTGTGTCGAATGCCCAAAACACAGGGAACTTGCTGAGAATGCTTTTGTCTAATTTCTACGTGAAGATATTTCCTTTTCCATCATAGGCCTCAAAGTGCTCCGAATAAACACTTGTAGATCCCACCAAAAGAGTGTTTCAAAGCTCTTCCATCTACAGGAACTTTCACGTCTGTGAGTTGAATGCACTCATCACAAAGAGGTTTCTGAGAATTCTTCTGTTTAGTTTTTATGTGATGATATTTCATTTTCCAGCATTGGCCTAAAGGTGCTCCAAATATCCACCTTCAGATGGGACTGAAAGAGTGTTTCAAAACTGAACTATCAAAAGGAAGGTTCAAGTCTGTGAGTTGAATGCACTCATCCACAGAAGCTTCTGAGAATGCTTCTGTCTCGTTTTTAGGCGAAGATATTTCCTTTTCCTTGCATAGGCCTCAAATCGCTCCAAATATCCCCTTGCAGATATTACAAAGAGAGTGTTTCCAAACTGCCCTATCGAAAGGCAGTTTCAACTCTGTGAGTTGAAGGCACGTATGGTGAAACAGTTTCTGAGAATGCTTGTGTGTACTTTTTAGGTGAAGGTATTTCCTTTTCCAGCACAGGCCTCAAATCGCTCCAAACATCCAGTAGCAAATTCTACAAAAGGAGTGTTTCAAACCTGTGCTATCCAAAGGAAGATTCCACTATATGAGTTGAACGCATAAAGCACACGGAAGTTTCTGAGAATCCTTCCGTCTAGTTCTCAGGTGAAGATATTTACTTTTCCAGTGTTGGCCCTTTAGCACTCCAAATATCCACTTTCAGATTCTACAAAAAGAGTGTTTCAAAACTGCTCTATCAAAACGCAGGTTCCACTCGGTGAGTTGAATGCACGCATCGGAAAAGATTTCTGAGAATTCTTCTGTCTAGTTTTTATGGGAAGATATTTTCTTTTCCAGCATAGGCCTCAAATCGCTCCAAACATCCACGAGCAAATTCTACGAAAGGAGTGTGTCAAAACGGTGCTATCAAAAGGAAGATTCCACTATGTGAGTTGAATGCATGAAGCACACGGAAGTTTCTGACAATGCTTCCGTCTAGTTCTCATGTGAAGATATTTCCTTTTCCAGTGTTGACCTCTTAGCACTCCAAATATCCACTTGCAGATCCTAGAAAAAGAGTGTTTCAAAACTGCTCTACCAAAAGCCAGGTTTCACTCGGTGAGTTGAATGCGCACATCGCAAAATGTTTCTGAGAACGCTACTGTCTAGTTCTTATGTGAAGATATTTCGTTTTCCCGCCTGGGCTTCAAAGCGCTCCAAATAGCCACTTGTAGAGTCTATAAAAAGAGTGTTTCAAAACTCTTCTATCAAAAGGAACTTTCAACTCTGTGAGTACAATGCACTCATCACAAGGAAGTTTCCGAGAATGCTTCTGTCTACTGTTTATGTGAAGATATTTCCTTTTCCAACCTAGGCCTCAATGCGCTCCAAATAAACACCTGCAGATCCTACAAGAGGGGTGTTTCCAAACTGTTCTATCAAAACCAGCGTTCAAGTCTGTGAGCTGAATGCACTCATCACACAGAAGTTTCTTAGAAGGCTTGTGTCTAGTGTTTATGTGAAAATATTTTCTTTTACAGCATAGGCCTCAAATAGCTCCAAATATCAACTTGCAGATTTTACAAAAAGGGAGTTTCCAAACTCCTCTATCAAAAGACAGGTTCAACTCTGTGAGTCGAATGCACACATCAGAAAGAAGTTTCTGAGAATGCTTCTGTCTAGCGTTTATGTGAAAATATTTCCTTTTCAAGCACACGCCTCAAAGCGCTCCAAATATGCCGTTGCAGATTCTACAAAAAGTGGGTTTCAAAACTGCTCTACGAAAAGAAAGGTTCAAAGCTGTGAGTTGAATACACAGATCGTGAAGAAGTTTCTGAGAATGCTTCAGTCTAGTGTTTAGGTGAAGATATTTCACTTCCCAGCATAGGCCTCAAAGCGCTCCAAATATCCACTTCCAGATTCTACAGAAAAGTGTTTCAAAACTGCTCTTTGGAAAGGAAGCTTCAACTCTGTGAGTTGAAAGCACTCATTACGAAGAGGTTTCTGAGAATTCTTCTGTCCAGTTTTCATGTGAAGATGTTTCCATTTCAAGCATAGGTCTCCAATCGCTCCAAATATTCACCTGCAAATTCTACAAAAAGGGTGTTTCAAAACTTCTCTATCAATAGGAAGGTTCAACTCTGTGAGTTGAATGCCCTCCTCACAAAGAAGTTTCTGAGAATGCTTCTGTCTACTTTTTACGTGAAGATATTTCCTTTTCCTACACAGGCCTCAAAGCGCTCCGAATCAACACTTCCAGATACTACCAAAACAGTGTTTCAAAACTGTTCTATCAAAAGGAACGTTCAACTCTGTGAGTGGAAGGCACTCATCGCAAAGAGGTTTCTGAGAATGCTTCTGTCTAGTTTTTATGTGATGATATTTCGTATTGCAGCATTGGCCAAAAAGCGCTCCAAACATCCATCTTCAGATGGCAATGAAAGTGGGTCTCAAAAGTGCTCTATCAGAAGGAAGGTTCAAGTCTGTGAATTGAATGCTCTCATCACACAGAAGGTTCTGAGAATGATTCAGTCTAGTTTTTATCAGAAGATATTTCCTTTTCCTTGCATAGGCCTCAAATCGCTCCAAATATCGAATTGCAGTTTACACCAATAGAGTGTTTCCAAACTGCTCTGTGAAACGGCAGGTTCAACTCTGTGAGTTGAATGCGCACATGAGGAAGAAGTCTCTGAGAATGCTTCTGTCTAGTTTTTAGGTGAAGATATTTCATTTCCCAGCCTCGCCTCAAAGCGCTCCAAATATCCACTTTCAGATTCTACAAAAACTGTGTTTCTAAACTGCTCTTTGTAAAGGAAGGTTCAAGTCTGTGAGTTGAATGCACTCATCACCAAGAAGTTTCTGAGAATGCTTCTGTCTAGTTTTCATGTGAAGATATTTCCTTTTCCAACATTGACCCGAAGCCCTCGTAATATCCACTTGCAGATTTTACAAAAAGAGTGTTTCCAAACTGCTCTATCAAAATGAGATTCAACTCTGTGAGTTGAATGCACGCATCGTGAAGAAGCTTCAGAGAATGCTACGGTCTACGTTTTAGGTGAAGATATTTCATTTCCCAGCATAGGCTTCAAAGCGCTCTAAATATCCACTTGCAGATTCTACAAAAAGAGTGTTTCAAAACTGCTCTTCCAAAAGGAAGGTTCAAGGCTGTGAGTTCAATGCACTCATCATAAAGAAGTTTCTGAGAACGCTTCTCTCTAGTTTTTATGTGAAGATATTTCCTTTTCCAGCATAGGCCTCAAATCGCTCCAAACATCCACTAGCAAATTCTACAAAAGGAGTGTTTCAAAACTGTGCTATCAAAAGGAAGATTCCACTATTTGAGTTGAAGGCATAAAGCACACGGAAGTTTCTGACAATGCTTCCGTCTAGTTCTCATGTGAAGTTATTTCCTTTTCCAGTGCTGGCCTCTTAGCACTCCAAATATCCACTTGCAGATCCTAGAAAAAGAGTTTTTCAAAACTGCTCTACCAAAAGGAAGCTTCAACTCGGTGAGTTGAATGCGCACCTCGCAAAATGTTTCTGAGAGTGCTTCGCTGTTGTTTTTATGTGAAGATATTTCGTTTTCCAGCATAGGACTCAAAGCGCTCCAAGTAGCCACTTACAGAGTCTCTAAAAAGAGTGTTTCAAAACTGTTCTATCAAAAGGAACGTTCAACTCTGTGAGTAGAATGCTCTCATCACAAGGAAGTTTCTGAGAATGCTTCTGTCTAGTTTTTATGTGAAGAAATTTCCTTTTCCAACATAGGCCTCAAAGCCCTCCAAATAAACATCTGCAGATTCTACAAAAGGGGTCTTTCCAAAATGTTCTATCAAAACCAACGTTCAAACCTATGAGCTGAATGCACTCACCACACAGAAGTTTCTTAGACGTCTTCTGTCTAGTGTTTATGTGAAAATATTTTCTTTTACAGCATAGGCCTCAAATAGCTCCAAATATCAACTTGCAGATTTTACAAAAAGGGTGTTTCCAAACTCCTCTATCAAAAGGCAGGTTCAACTCTGTGTGTTGAATGCACACATCAGAAAGAAGTTTCTGAGAATGCTTCTGTCTAGCGTTTATGTGAAAATATTTCCTTTTCAAGCATACGCCTCAAAGCGCTCCAAATATGCCGTTGCAGATTCTACAAAAAGTGTGTTTCAAAACTGCTCTATGAAAAGAAAGGTTCAAAGCTGTGAGGTGAATACACATATCGTGAAGAAGTTTCTGAGAAAGCTTCAGTCTAGTGTTTAGGTGAAGATATTTCACTTCCCAGAATAGGCCTCAAAGCGCTCCAAATATCCACTTCCAGATTCTAAAGAAAAGTGTTTCAAAACTGCTTTTTGGAAAAGAAGCTTCAACTCTGTGAGTTGAAAGCACTCATTACGAAGAGGTTTCTGAGAGTTCTTCCGTCTAGTTTTCATGTGAAGATGTTTCCATTTCAAGCATATTTCTCAAATCGCTCCAAATATTCACCTGCAAATTCTACAAAAAGGGTGTTTCCAAACTTCTCTATCAATAGGAAGGTTCGACTCTGTGAGTTGAATGCCCTCCTCACAAAGAAGTTTCTGAGAATGCTTCTGTCCAGTTTTTAGGTGAAGATATATCATTTCCCAGCATAGGCCTCAAAGCGCTCCAAATATCCACTTGCAGATTCTACAAAAAGAGTGTTTCAAAACTCCTCTTTCAAAAGGAAGTTTCAAGTCTGTGAGTTGAATGAAGTCATGACAAAGAAGTTTCTGAGAATGCTTCTGTCTACTTTTTATGTGAAGATATTTCCTTTTGCAGCACACGCCTCAAATAGCCCCAAACATCCACTAGCAAATTCTACAAAAAGAGGGTTTCAAAAAAGCGCTATCTAAAGGAAGATTGCACTATGTGAGTTAAACGCATAAAGCACACGGAAGTTTCTGAGAATGCTTCCGTCTAGTTCTCATGGGAAGATATTTCCTTTCCCATTGTTGGCCTCTTAGCACTCCAATATACACTTGCAGATTCTAGAAAAAGAGTGTTTCAAAACTGCTCTATCAAAAGGCAGGTTCAACACGGTGAGTTGAATATGCACATGAGAAAAAGTTTCTGAGAATGCTTCTGTCTGGTTTTTATGTGAAGATATTTCGTTTTCCAGCACAGGCCTCAAAGCGCTCCAATTATCCACTTGCAGACTATACAAAAACAGTGTTTCAAAACTGTTCTATCCAAAGGAATGTTCAGCTCTGTGAGTAGAATTCACTCATCACGAGGAAGTTTCTGAGAATGCTGCTGTCTAGTTTCTATAAGAAGACATTTCCTTTTCTAACATAGGTCTCAAAGCGCTCACAATAAGCCCTGGCACACTCTACAAAAGGAGTGTTTCCAAAATGTTCTATCAAAATGAACGTTGAAGACTGTGAGTTAAATGCACACATCAAACTGAAGTTTCTGAGAATGGTTCTGTCTAGGGTTTATGTGAAGATATTTTCTTTTCCAGCATAGGCCTCCAAAAGCTCGAAATATCCACTTGCAGATTTTCTAAAAAGGGTGTTTCCAAACTGTTCTATCAAAAGGAAGGTTCAACTCTGTGAGTTGAATGCTCACATCACAAAGAAGTTTCTGAGAATGCTTCTGTCTAGTGTTCATGTGAAGATATTTCCTTTTCAAGCATAGGCCTCAAAGCGCTCCAGATATGCAGTTGCAGACTCTACAAAAAGTGTGTTTCAAAAGTGTTCTATGAAAAGAAAGTTTCAACTCTGTGAGTTGAATGCACATATCGTGAAGAAGTTTCTGAGAATGCTTCTGTCTAGTTTTTAGGTGAAGATATTTCATTTCCCAGCATAGGCCTCAAAGCGCTCCAAATATGCACTTGCAGATTCTACAAAAGGAGTGTTTCAAAACTGCTCTTTCAAAAGGAAGGTTCAAGTCTGTGAGTTGAATGCACTCATCAGAAAGAAGTTTCTGATAATGGTTCTGTCTAGTTTTCATCTGCAAGTATTTCCTTTTCCACTAGATGCCGCAATCGCACCAAATTTCCACCTGCAGTTTCCACAAAAAGAGTGTTGCAGGACTGCTCCAGGAAAAGGAATCTTCAACTCTCTCAGTTCAATCCCCTCAAGACATAGAAGTTTCTGATAATGTTTCTGTCTAGCTTCTATATGAAGATATTTCCTTTTCCAGCATAAGCCTCAAAGAGCTCCAAATATCCACTTGCGAATTCTACAAAAACAGTGTTGCAATACTTTTCTACCAAAAGGAAGGTACAACTCTGTGAGTTCAATGCACTCATCACACAGAAGGTTCACAGAATGCTTCCATCTAGCTTTTACGCAATGATATTTCCTTTTGCAGCAAAGGCTTCAAAGCGCTCTTAATGTCCACTGGCAGATTCTACGAAGAGTGTCTCAAAACTGCTCTATCAAAAGGTAGGTTGAACTCTGTGAGTTCAATGCCCAAAGCACAGGGAACCTTCTGAGAATGCTTTTATGTAGTTTCTACGTGAACATATTTTCTTTTCCAGCATTGGCCTCCAAGCACTCCATCCATCCACTTGAAAATTCTACTAAAAGAGTGTTTCAAAACTTCTCTACCAAAAGAAAGGTTGAACTTTGTGAGTTCAAGGCACACATCACAAAGAAGTTTCTGAGAATGCTTCTTTCCAGCTTTTACGTGAAGAGATATCCTTTTCCAGCATAGGCCTCAAAGCGCTCCATATATCCACTTGCACATTCTAGCAAAGCGTGTATCAACACTGCTCTTTCAAAAGGAAGCTTCAAGTCTGTGAGTTGAATGCACTCATCACAAAGACGTTTCTGAGAATTCTCCTGTCTAGTTTTCATGTGAAGATGCTTCCATTTAAAATCTAGACCTCAAATACCTCCAAATATTCACTTGCACATTCTACAAAAAGGCTGTTTCAAATCTTCTCTATCAATTGGAAGGTTCAACTCTGTAAATTGAATGCACTCACCACAAAGAAGATTCCGAGATTGCTTCTGTCTACTTTGTATGTGAAGACATTTCCTTTTCCAACATAGGCCTCAAAGCGCTCCAAAAAACACTTGCAGATTCTAAAAAAACAGTTTTTCAAAACTGTTCTATCAAAAGGAACGTTCAACTCTGTGAGTTGAAGGCACTCATCACAAAGAGGTTTCTGAGAATGCTTCTGTCTAGTTTTTATGGGATGATATTTCTTATTCCAACATTGGCCAAAAAGCGCTCCAAATATCCGCCTTCAGACGGCACTGAAAGAGGGTCTCAAAAATGCTCTATCAGAAGGAAGGTTCAAGTCTGTGAGTTGAATGCTCTCATCACACAGAAGGTTCTGAGAATACTTCAGTCTAGTTTTTATCAGAAGATATTTCCATTTCCTTGCATAGGCCTGAAATCCCTCCAAATATCGACTTGCAGATTATACGAATAGAGTATTTCCAAACTGCTCTGTCAAACGGCAGGATCAACTCTGTGAGTTGAATGAACACATCATGAAGAAGTCTCTGAGAATGCTTCTGTCTAGTTTTTAGTTGAAGATATTTCATTTCCCAGCATCGTCTCAAAGCGCTCCAAATATCCACTTGCAGATTCTACAAAAACTTTGTTTCTAAACTGCTCTTTGAAAAGGAAGGTCCAAGTCTGTGAGTTGAATGCACTCATCGCAAAGAATTTTCTGAGAATGCTTCTGTCTAGTTTTCATGTGAAGATATTTCCTTTTCCAACATTGGCCCCGAAGCCCTCCTAACATCCACTTGCAGATTTTACAAAAAGAGTGTTTCCAAACTGCTCTATCAAAAGGCAGGTTCAACTCTGTGAGTCAAATGCACGCATCATGAAGAAGCTTCTGAGAATGCTACTGTCTAAGTTTTAGGTGAAGATATTTCATTTCCCAGCAAAGGCTTCAAAGCGCTCTAAATATCCACTTGCAGATTCTACAAGAAGAGTGTTTCAAAACTGCTCTTCCAAAAGGAAGGTTCAAGTCTGTGAGTTGAATGCACTCATCAAAAAGAAGTTTCTGAGAATGCTTCTCTCTAGTTTTTATGTGAAGATATTTCCTTTTCCAGCATAGGCCTCAAATCGCTCCAAACATCCACTAGCAAATTCTACAAAAGGAGTGTTTCAAAACTGTGCTATCAAAAGGAAGATTCCACTATTTGAGTTGAAGGCATAAAGCACACGGAAGTTTCTGACAGTGCTTCCGTCTAGTTCTCATGTGAAGTTATTTCCTTTTCCAGTGTTGGCCTCTTAGCACTCCAAATAACCACTTGCAGATCCTAGAAAGAGTGTTTCAAAACTGCTCTACCAAAAGGAAGGTTCAACTCGGTGAGTTGAATGCGCACCTCGCAAAAAGTTTCTGAGAGTGCTTCGGTTTAGTTTTTATGTGAAGATATTTCGTTTTCCAGCACAGTACTCAAAGCGCTCTAAATAGCCACTTGCAGAGTCTATAAAAAGAGTGTTTCAAAACTGTTCTATCGAAAGGAACGTTCAACTCTGTGAGTAGAATGCACTCATCACAAGGAAGTTTCTGAGAATGCTTCTGTCTAGTTTTTATGTGAAGAAATTTCCTTTTCCAACATAGGCCTCAAAGCGCTCCAAATAAACACCTGCAGATTCTACAAAAGGGGTCTTTCCAAAATGTTCTATCAAAACCAACGTTCAAGCCTGTGAGCTGAATGCACTCACCACACAGAAGTTTCTTAGACGTCTTCTGTCTAGTGTTTATGTGGAAATATTCTCTTTTACAGCATAGGCCTCAAATACCTCCAAATATCAACGTGCAGATTTTACAAAAAGGGTGTTTCCAAACTCCTCCATCAAAAGGCAGGTTCAACTCTGTGTGTTTAATGCACACATCAGAAAGAAGTTTCTGAGAATGCTTCTGTCTAGCCTTTATGTGAAAATATTTCCTTTTCAAGCATACGCCTCAAAGCGCTCCAAATATGCCGTTGTAGACTCTACAAAAAGTGTGTTTCAAAACTGCTCTACGAAAAGAAAGGTTCAAAGCTGTGAGTTGAATACACAGATCGTGAAGAAGTTCCTGAGAATGCTTCAATCTAGTGTTTAGGTGAAGATATTTCACTTCCCAGCATAGGCCTCAAAGCGCTCCAAATATCCACTTCCAGATTCTACAGAAAAGTGTTTCAAAACTGCTCTTTGGAAAGGAAGCTTCAACTCTGTGAGTTAAAAGCACTCATTGCGAAGAGGTTTCTGGGAGTTCTTCCGTCTAGTTTTCATGTAAAGATGTTTCCATTTCAAGCATAGGTCTCTAATCGCTCCAAATATTCACCTGCAAATTCTACAAAAAGGGTATTTCAAAACTTCTCTATCAATAGGAAGGTTCAACTCTGTGAGTTGAATGCACTCCTTACAGAGAAGTTTCTGAGAATGTTTCTATCTATGTTTTACGCGAAGATATTTCCTTTTCCAACACAGGCCTCAATGCGCTCCGAATCAACACTTCCAGATACTACAAAAACAGTGTTTCAAAACTGTTCTATCAAAAGGAACGTTCAACTCTGTGAGTTGAAGGCACTCATCACAAAGAAGTTTCTGAGAATGCTTCTGTCAATCTTGTATGCAATGAGATTTCCTTTTGCAGCATAGGACTTAAAGCTCTCCAAATATCCACTTGCAGATTCCACAAAAAGAGTGTTGCAAAACTTCTCTATCAAAAGGCAGGTTGAACTCTGTGTGTTGAATGCCCAAAACACAGGGAACTTTCTGAGAATGCTTTTGTCTAGTTTCCACGTGAAGATAGTTCCTTTTCCAACATAGGCCTCAAAGCGCTCTGAATATCCACTTGCCGATTGTACAAAAAGAGTGTTGCAAAACTTCTCTATCAAAAGGCAGGTTGAACTCTGTGTGTCGAATGCCCAAAACACAGGGAACTTGCTGAGAATGCTTTTGTCTAATTTCTACGTGAAGATATTTCCTTTTCCATCATAGGCCTCAAAGTGCTCCGAATAAACACTTGTAGATCCCACCAAAAGAGAGTTTCAAAGCTCTTCCATCTACAGGAACTTTCACGTCTGTGAGTTGAATGCACTCATCACAAAGAGGTTTCTGAGAATTCTTCTGTTTAGTTTTTATGTGATGATATTTCATTTTCCAGCATTGGCCTAAAGGTGCTCCAAATATCCACCTTCAGATGGGACTGAAAGAGTGTTTCAAAACTGAACTATCAAAAGGAAGGTTCAAGTCTGTGAGTTGAATGCACTCATCCACAGAAGCTTCTGAGAATGCTTCTGTCTCGTTTTTAGGCGAAGATATTTCCTTTTCCTTGCATAGGCCTCAAATCGCTCCAAATATCCCCTTGCAGATATTACAAAGAGAGTGTTTCCAAACTGCCCTATCGAAAGGCAGTTTCAACTCTGTGAGTTGAAGGCACGTATGGTGAAACAGTTTCTGAGAATGCTTGTGTGTACTTTTTAGGTGAAGGTATTTCCTTTTCCAGCACAGGCCTCAAATCGCTCCAAACATCCAGTAGCAAATTCTACAAAAGGAGTGTTTCAAACCTGTGCTATCCAAAGGAAGATTCCACTATATGAGTTGAACGCATAAAGCACACGGAAGTTTCTGAGAATCCTTCCGTCTAGTTCTCAGGTGAAGATATTTACTTTTCCAGTGTTGGCCCTTTAGCACTCCAAATATCCACTTTCAGATTCTACAAAAAGAGTGTTTCAAAACTGCTCTATCAAAACGCAGGTTCCACTCGGTGAGTTGAATGCACGCATCGGAAAAGATTTCTGAGAATTCTTCTGTCTAGTTTTTATGGGAAGATATTTTCTTTTCCAGCATAGGCCTCAAATCGCTCCAAACATCCACGAGCAAATTCTACGAAAGGAGTGTGTCAAAACGGTGCTATCAAAAGGAAGATTCCACTATGTGAGTTGAATGCATGAAGCACACGGAAGTTTCTGACAATGCTTCCGTCTAGTTCTCATGTGAAGATATTTCCTTTTCCAGTGTTGACCTCTTAGCACTCCAAATATCCACTTGCAGATCCTAGAAAAAGAGTGTTTCAAAACTGCTCTACCAAAAGCCAGGTTTCACTCGGTGAGTTGAATGCGCACATCGCAAAATGTTTCTGAGAACGCTACTGTCTAGTTCTTATGTGAAGATATTTCGTTTTCCCGCCTGGGCTTCAAAGCGCTCCAAATAGCCACTTGTAGAGTCTATAAAAAGAGTGTTTCAAAACTCTTCTATCAAAAGGAACTTTCAACTCTGTGAGTACAATGCACTCATCACAAGGAAGTTTCCGAGAATGCTTCTGTCTACTGTTTATGTGAAGATATTTCCTTTTCCAACCTAGGCCTCAATGCGCTCCAAATAAACACCTGCAGATCCTACAAGAGGGGTGTTTCCAAACTGTTCTATCAAAACCAGCGTTCAAGTCTGTGAGCTGAATGCACTCATCACACAGAAGTTTCTTAGAAGGCTTGTGTCTAGTGTTTATGTGAAAATATTTTCTTTTACAGCATAGGCCTCAAATAGCTCCAAATATCAACTTGCAGATTTTACAAAAAGGGAGTTTCCAAACTCCTCTATCAAAAGACAGGTTCAACTCTGTGAGTCGAATGCACACATCAGAAAGAAGTTTCTGAGAATGCTTCTGTCTAGCGTTTATGTGAAAATATTTCCTTTTCAAGCACACGCCTCAAAGCGCTCCAAATATGCCGTTGCAGATTCTACAAAAAGTGGGTTTCAAAACTGCTCTACGAAAAGAAAGGTTCAAAGCTGTGAGTTGAATACACAGATCGTGAAGAAGTTTCTGAGAATGCTTCAGTCTAGTGTTTAGGTGAAGATATTTCACTTCCCAGCATAGGCCTCAAAGCGCTCCAAATATCCACTTCCAGATTCTACAGAAAAGTGTTTCAAAACTGCTCTTTGGAAAGGAAGCTTCAACTCTGTGAGTTGAAAGCACTCATTACGAAGAGGTTTCTGAGAATTCTTCTGTCCAGTTTTCATGTGAAGATGTTTCCATTTCAAGCATAGGTCTCCAATCGCTCCAAATATTCACCTGCAAATTCTACAAAAAGGGTGTTTCAAAACTTCTCTATCAATAGGAAGGTTCAACTCTGTGAGTTGAATGCCCTCCTCACAAAGAAGTTTCTGAGAATGCTTCTGTCTACTTTTTACGTGAAGATATTTCCTTTTCCTACACAGGCCTCAAAGCGCTCCGAATCAACACTTCCAGATACTACCAAAACAGTGTTTCAAAACTGTTCTATCAAAAGGAACGTTCAACTCTGTGAGTGGAAGGCACTCATCGCAAAGAGGTTTCTGAGAATGCTTCTGTCTAGTTTTTATGTGATGATATTTCGTATTGCAGCATTGGCCAAAAAGCGCTCCAAACATCCATCTTCAGATGGCAATGAAAGTGGGTCTCAAAAGTGCTCTATCAGAAGGAAGGTTCAAGTCTGTGAATTGAATGCTCTCATCACACAGAAGGTTCTGAGAATGATTCAGTCTAGTTTTTATCAGAAGATATTTCCTTTTCCTTGCATAGGCCTCAAATCGCTCCAAATATCGAATTGCAGTTTACACCAATAGAGTGTTTCCAAACTGCTCTGTGAAACGGCAGGTTCAACTCTGTGAGTTGAATGCGCACATGAGGAAGAAGTCTCTGAGAATGCTTCTGTCTAGTTTTTAGGTGAAGATATTTCATTTCCCAGCCTCGCCTCAAAGCGCTCCAAATATCCACTTTCAGATTCTACAAAAACTGTGTTTCTAAACTGCTCTTTGTAAAGGAAGGTTCAAGTCTGTGAGTTGAATGCACTCATCACCAAGAAGTTTCTGAGAATGCTTCTGTCTAGTTTTCATGTGAAGATATTTCCTTTTCCAACATTGACCCGAAGCCCTCGTAATATCCACTTGCAGATTTTACAAAAAGAGTGTTTCCAAACTGCTCTATCAAAATGAGATTCAACTCTGTGAGTTGAATGCACGCATCGTGAAGAAGCTTCAGAGAATGCTACGGTCTACGTTTTAGGTGAAGATATTTCATTTCCCAGCATAGGCTTCAAAGCGCTCTAAATATCCACTTGCAGATTCTACAAAAAGAGTGTTTCAAAACTGCTCTTCCAAAAGGAAGGTTCAAGGCTGTGAGTTCAATGCACTCATCATAAAGAAGTTTCTGAGAACGCTTCTCTCTAGTTTTTATGTGAAGATATTTCCTTTTCCAGCATAGGCCTCAAATCGCTCCAAACATCCACTAGCAAATTCTACAAAAGGAGTGTTTCAAAACTGTGCTATCAAAAGGAAGATTCCACTATTTGAGTTGAAGGCATAAAGCACACGGAAGTTTCTGACAATGCTTCCGTCTAGTTCTCATGTGAAGTTATTTCCTTTTCCAGTGCTGGCCTCTTAGCACTCCAAATATCCACTTGCAGATCCTAGAAAAAGAGTTTTTCAAAACTGCTCTACCAAAAGGAAGCTTCAACTCGGTGAGTTGAATGCGCACCTCGCAAAATGTTTCTGAGAGTGCTTCGCTGTTGTTTTTATGTGAAGATATTTCGTTTTCCAGCATAGGACTCAAAGCGCTCCAAGTAGCCACTTACAGAGTCTCTAAAAAGAGTGTTTCAAAACTGTTCTATCAAAAGGAACGTTCAACTCTGTGAGTAGAATGCTCTCATCACAAGGAAGTTTCTGAGAATGCTTCTGTCTAGTTTTTATGTGAAGAAATTTCCTTTTCCAACATAGGCCTCAAAGCCCTCCAAATAAACATCTGCAGATTCTACAAAAGGGGTCTTTCCAAAATGTTCTATCAAAACCAACGTTCAAACCTATGAGCTGAATGCACTCACCACACAGAAGTTTCTTAGACGTCTTCTGTCTAGTGTTTATGTGAAAATATTTTCTTTTACAGCATAGGCCTCAAATAGCTCCAAATATCAACTTGCAGATTTTACAAAAAGGGTGTTTCCAAACTCCTCTATCAAAAGGCAGGTTCAACTCTGTGTGTTGAATGCACACATCAGAAAGAAGTTTCTGAGAATGCTTCTGTCTAGCGTTTATGTGAAAATATTTCCTTTTCAAGCATACGCCTCAAAGCGCTCCAAATATGCCGTTGCAGATTCTACAAAAAGTGTGTTTCAAAACTGCTCTATGAAAAGAAAGGTTCAAAGCTGTGAGGTGAATACACATATCGTGAAGAAGTTTCTGAGAAAGCTTCAGTCTAGTGTTTAGGTGAAGATATTTCACTTCCCAGAATAGGCCTCAAAGCGCTCCAAATATCCACTTCCAGATTCTAAAGAAAAGTGTTTCAAAACTGCTTTTTGGAAAAGAAGCTTCAACTCTGTGAGTTGAAAGCACTCATTACGAAGAGGTTTCTGAGAGTTCTTCCGTCTAGTTTTCATGTGAAGATGTTTCCATTTCAAGCATATTTCTCAAATCGCTCCAAATATTCACCTGCAAATTCTACAAAAAGGGTGTTTCCAAACTTCTCTATCAATAGGAAGGTTCGACTCTGTGAGTTGAATGCCCTCCTCACAAAGAAGTTTCTGAGAATGCTTCTCTCCAGTTTTTAGGTGAAGATATATCATTTCCCAGCATAGGCCTCAAAGCGCTCCAAATATCCACTTGCAGATTCTACAAAAAGAGTGTTTCAAAACTCCTCTTTCAAAAGGAAGTTTCAAGTCTGTGAGTTGAATGAAGTCATGACAAAGAAGTTTCTGAGAATGCTTCTGTCTACTTTTTATGTGAAGATATTTCCTTTTGCAGCACACGCCTCAAATAGCCCCAAACATCCACTAGCAAATTCTACAAAAAGAGGGTTTCAAAAAAGCGCTATCTAAAGGAAGATTGCACTATGTGAGTTAAACGCATAAAGCACACGGAAGTTTCTGAGAATGCTTCCGTCTAGTTCTCATGGGAAGATATTTCCTTTCCCATTGTTGGCCTCTTAGCACTCCAATATACACTTGCAGATTCTAGAAAAAGAGTGTTTCAAAACTGCTCTATCAAAAGGCAGGTTCAACACGGTGAGTTGAATATGCACATGAGAAAAAGTTTCTGAGAATGCTTCTGTCTGGTTTTTATGTGAAGATATTTCGTTTTCCAGCACAGGCCTCAAAGCGCTCCAATTATCCACTTGCAGACTATACAAAAACAGTGTTTCAAAACTGTTCTATCCAAAGGAATGTTCAGCTCTGTGAGTAGAATTCACTCATCACGAGGAAGTTTCTGAGAATGCTGCTGTCTAGTTTCTATAAGAAGACATTTCCTTTTCTAACATAGGTCTCAAAGCGCTCACAATAAGCCCTGGCACACTCTACAAAAGGAGTGTTTCCAAAATGTTCTATCAAAATGAACGTTGAAGACTGTGAGTTAAATGCACACATCAAACTGAAGTTTCTGAGAATGGTTCTGTCTAGGGTTTATGTGAAGATATTTTCTTTTCCAGCATAGGCCTCCAAAAGCTCGAAATATCCACTTGCAGATTTTCTAAAAAGGGTGTTTCCAAACTGTTCTATCAAAAGGAAGGTTCAACTCTGTGAGTTGAATGCTCACATCACAAAGAAGTTTCTGAGAATGCTTCTGTCTAGTGTTCATGTGAAGATATTTCCTTTTCAAGCATAGGCCTCAAAGCGCTCCAGATATGCAGTTGCAGACTCTACAAAAAGTGTGTTTCAAAAGTGTTCTATGAAAAGAAAGTTTCAACTCTGTGAGTTGAATGCACATATCGTGAAGAAGTTTCTGAGAATGCTTCTGTCTAGTTTTTAGGTGAAGATATTTCATTTCCCAGCATAGGCCTCAAAGCGCTCCAAATATGCACTTGCAGATTCTACAAAAGGAGTGTTTCAAAACTGCTCTTTCAAAAGGAAGGTTCAAGTCTGTGAGTTGAATGCACTCATCAGAAAGAAGTTTCTGATAATGGTTCTGTCTAGTTTTCATCTGCAAGTATTTCCTTTTCCACTAGATGCCGCAATCGCACCAAATTTCCACCTGCAGTTTCCACAAAAAGAGTGTTGCAGGACTGCTCCAGGAAAAGGAATCTTCAACTCTCTCAGTTCAATCCCCTCAAGACATAGAAGTTTCTGATAATGTTTCTGTCTAGCTTCTATATGAAGATATTTCCTTTTCCAGCATAAGCCTCAAAGAGCTCCAAATATCCACTTGCGAATTCTACAAAAACAGTGTTGCAATACTTTTCTACCAAAAGGAAGGTACAACTCTGTGAGTTCAATGCACTCATCACACAGAAGGTTCACAGAATGCTTCCATCTAGCTTTTACGCAATGATATTTCCTTTTGCAGCAAAGGCTTCAAAGCGCTCTTAATGTCCACTGGCAGATTCTACGAAGAGTGTCTCAAAACTGCTCTATCAAAAGGTAGGTTGAACTCTGTGAGTTCAATGCCCAAAGCACAGGGAACCTTCTGAGAATGCTTTTATGTAGTTTCTACGTGAACATATTTTCTTTTCCAGCATTGGCCTCCAAGCACTCCATCCATCCACTTGAAAATTCTACTAAAAGAGTGTTTCAAAACTTCTCTACCAAAAGAAAGGTTGAACTTTGTGAGTTCAAGGCACACATCACAAAGAAGTTTCTGAGAATGCTTCTTTCCAGCTTTTACGTGAAGAGATATCCTTTTCCAGCATAGGCCTCAAAGCGCTCCATATATCCACTTGCACATTCTAGCAAAGCGTGTATCAACACTGCTCTTTCAAAAGGAAGCTTCAAGTCTGTGAGTTGAATGCACTCATCACAAAGACGTTTCTGAGAATTCTCCTGTCTAGTTTTCATGTGAAGATGCTTCCATTTAAAATCTAGGCCTCAAATACCTCCAAATATTCACTTGCACATTCTACAAAAAGGCTGTTTCAAATCTTCTCTATCAATTGGAAGGTTCAACTCTGTAAATTGAATGCACTCACCACAAAGAAGATTCCGAGATTGCTTCTGTCTACTTTGTATGTGAAGACATTTCCTTTTCCAACATAGGCCTCAAAGCGCTCCAAAAAACACTTGCAGATTCTAAAAAAACAGTTTTTCAAAACTGTTCTATCAAAAGGAACGTTCAACTCTGTGAGTTGAAGGCACTCATCACAAAGAGGTTTCTGAGAATGCTTCTGTCTAGTTTTTATGGGATGATATTTCTTATTCCAACATTGGCCAAAAAGCGCTCCAAATATCCGCCTTCAGACGGCACTGAAAGAGGGTCTCAAAAATGCTCTATCAGAAGGAAGGTTCAAGTCTGTGAGTTGAATGCTCTCATCACACAGAAGGTTCTGAGAATACTTCAGTCTAGTTTTTATCAGAAGATATTTCCATTTCCTTGCATAGGCCTGAAATCCCTCCAAATATCGACTTGCAGATTATACGAATAGAGTATTTCCAAACTGCTCTGTCAAACGGCAGGATCAACTCTGTGAGTTGAATGAACACATCATGAAGAAGTCTCTGAGAATGCTTCTGTCTAGTTTTTAGTTGAAGATATTTCATTTCCCAGCATCGTCTCAAAGCGCTCCAAATATCCACTTGCAGATTCTACAAAAACTTTGTTTCTAAACTGCTCTTTGAAAAGGAAGGTCCAAGTCTGTGAGTTGAATGCACTCATCGCAAAGAATTTTCTGAGAATGCTTCTGTCTAGTTTTCATGTGAAGATATTTCCTTTTCCAACATTGGCCCCGAAGCCCTCCTAACATCCACTTGCAGATTTTACAAAAAGAGTGTTTCCAAACTGCTCTATCAAAAGGCAGGTTCAACTCTGTGAGTCAAATGCACGCATCGTGAAGAAGCTTCTGAGAATGCTACTGTCTAAGTTTTAGGTGAAGATATTTCATTTCCCAGCAAAGGCTTCAAAGCGCTCTAAATATCCACTTGCAGATTCTACAAGAAGAGTGTTTCAAAACTGCTCTTCCAAAAGGAAGGTTCAAGTCTGTGAGTTGAATGCACTCATCAAAAAGAAGTTTCTGAGAATGCTTCTCTCTAGTTTTTATGTGAAGATATTTCCTTTTCCAGCATAGGCCTCAAATCGCTCCAAACATCCACTAGCAAATTCTACAAAAGGAGTGTTTCAAAACTGTGCTATCAAAAGGAAGATTCCACTATTTGAGTTGAAGGCATAAAGCACACGGAAGTTTCTGACAGTGCTTCCGTCTAGTTCTCATGTGAAGTTATTTCCTTTTCCAGTGTTGGCCTCTTAGCACTCCAAATAACCACTTGCAGATCCTAGAAAGAGTGTTTCAAAACTGCTCTACCAAAAGGAAGGTTCAACTCGGTGAGTTGAATGCGCACCTCGCAAAAAGTTTCTGAGAGTGCTTCGGTTTAGTTTTTATGTGAAGATATTTCGTTTTCCAGCACAGTACTCAAAGCGCTCTAAATAGCCACTTGCAGAGTCTATAAAAAGAGTGTTTCAAAACTGTTCTATCGAAAGGAACGTTCAACTCTGTGAGTAGAATGCACTCATCACAAGGAAGTTTCTGAGAATGCTTCTGTCTAGTTTTTATGTGAAGAAATTTCCTTTTCCAACATAGGCCTCAAAGCGCTCCAAATAAACACCTGCAGATTCTACAAAAGGGGTCTTTCCAAAATGTTCTATCAAAACCAACGTTCAAGCCTGTGAGCTGAATGCACTCACCACACAGAAGTTTCTTAGACGTCTTCTGTCTAGTGTTTATGTGGAAATATTCTCTTTTACAGCATAGGCCTCAAATACCTCCAAATATCAACGTGCAGATTTTACAAAAAGGGTGTTTCCAAACTCCTCCATCAAAAGGCAGGTTCAACTCTGTGTGTTTAATGCACACATCAGAAAGAAGTTTCTGAGAATGCTTCTGTCTAGCCTTTATGTGAAAATATTTCCTTTTCAAGCATACGCCTCAAAGCGCTCCAAATATGCCGTTGTAGACTCTACAAAAAGTGTGTTTCAAAACTGCTCTACGAAAAGAAAGGTTCAAAGCTGTGAGTTGAATACACAGATCGTGAAGAAGTTCCTGAGAATGCTTCAATCTAGTGTTTAGGTGAAGATATTTCACTTCCCAGCATAGGCCTCAAAGCGCTCCAAATATCCACTTCCAGATTCTACAGAAAAGTGTTTCAAAACTGCTCTTTGGAAAGGAAGCTTCAACTCTGTGAGTTAAAAGCACTCATTGCGAAGAGGTTTCTGGGAGTTCTTCCGTCTAGTTTTCATGTAAAGATGTTTCCATTTCAAGCATAGGTCTCTAATCGCTCCAAATATTCACCTGCAAATTCTACAAAAAGGGTATTTCAAAACTTCTCTATCAATAGGAAGGTTCAACTCTGTGAGTTGAATGCACTCCTTACAGAGAAGTTTCTGAGAATGTTTCTATCTATGTTTTACGCGAAGATATTTCCTTTTCCAACACAGGCCTCAATGCACTCCGAATCAACACTTCCAGATACTACAAAAACAGTGTTTCAAAACTGTTCTATCAAAAGGAACGTTCAACTCTGTGAGTTGAAGGCACTCATCACAAAGAAGTTTCTGAGAATGCTTCTGTCAATCTTGTATGCAATGAGATTTCCTTTTGCAGCATAGGACTTAAAGCTCTCCAAATATCCACTTGCAGATTCCACAAAAAGAGTGTTGCAAAACTTCTCTATCAAAAGGCAGGTTGAACTCTGTGTGTTGAATGCCCAAAACACAGGGAACTTTCTGAGAATGCTTTTGTCTAGTTTCCACGTGAAGATAGTTCCTTTTCCAACATAGGCCTCAAAGCGCTCTGAATATCCACTTGCCGATTGTACAAAAAGAGTGTTGCAAAACTTCTCTATCAAAAGGCAGGTTGAACTCTGTGTGTCGAATGCCCAAAACACAGGGAACTTGCTGAGAATGCTTTTGTCTAATTTCTACGTGAAGATATTTCCTTTTCCATCATAGGCCTCAAAGTGCTCCGAATAAACACTTGTAGATCCCACCAAAAGAGAGTTTCAAAGCTCTTCCATCTACAGGAACTTTCACGTCTGTGAGTTGAATGCACTCATCACAAAGAGGTTTCTGAGAATTCTTCTGTTTAGTTTTTATGTGATGATATTTCATTTTCCAGCATTGGCCTAAAGGTGCTCCAAATATCCACCTTCAGATGGGACTGAAAGAGTGTTTCAAAACTGAACTATCAAAAGGAAGGTTCAAGTCTGTGAGTTGAATGCACTCATCCACAGAAGCTTCTGAGAATGCTTCTGTCTCGTTTTTAGGCGAAGATATTTCCTTTTCCTTGCATAGGCCTCAAATCGCTCCAAATATCCCCTTGCAGATATTACAAAGAGAGTGTTTCCAAACTGCCCTATCGAAAGGCAGTTTCAACTCTGTGAGTTGAAGGCACGTATGGTGAAACAGTTTCTGAGAATGCTTGTGTGTACTTTTTAGGTGAAGGTATTTCCTTTTCCAGCACAGGCCTCAAATCGCTCCAAACATCCAGTAGCAAATTCTACAAAAGGAGTGTTTCAAACCTGTGCTATCCAAAGGAAGATTCCACTATATGAGTTGAACGCATAAAGCACACGGAAGTTTCTGAGAATCCTTCCGTCTAGTTCTCAGGTGAAGATATTTACTTTTCCAGTGTTGGCCCTTTAGCACTCCAAATATCCACTTTCAGATTCTACAAAAAGAGTGTTTCAAAACTGCTCTATCAAAACGCAGGTTCCACTCGGTGAGTTGAATGCACGCATCGGAAAAGATTTCTGAGAATTCTTCTGTCTAGTTTTTATGGGAAGATATTTTCTTTTCCAGCATAGGCCTCAAATCGCTCCAAACATCCACGAGCAAATTCTACGAAAGGAGTGTGTCAAAACGGTGCTATCAAAAGGAAGATTCCACTATGTGAGTTGAATGCATGAAGCACACGGAAGTTTCTGACAATGCTTCCGTCTAGTTCTCATGTGAAGATATTTCCTTTTCCAGTGTTGACCTCTTAGCACTCCAAATATCCACTTGCAGATCCTAGAAAAAGAGTGTTTCAAAACTGCTCTACCAAAAGCCAGGTTTCACTCGGTGAGTTGAATGCGCACATCGCAAAATGTTTCTGAGAACGCTACTGTCTAGTTCTTATGTGAAGATATTTCGTTTTCCCGCCTGGGCTTCAAAGCGCTCCAAATAGCCACTTGTAGAGTCTATAAAAAGAGTGTTTCAAAACTCTTCTATCAAAAGGAACTTTCAACTCTGTGAGTACAATGCACTCATCACAAGGAAGTTTCCGAGAATGCTTCTGTCTACTGTTTATGTGAAGATATTTCCTTTTCCAACCTAGGCCTCAATGCGCTCCAAATAAACACCTGCAGATCCTACAAGAGGGGTGTTTCCAAACTGTTCTATCAAAACCAGCGTTCAAGTCTGTGAGCTGAATGCACTCATCACACAGAAGTTTCTTAGAAGGCTTGTGTCTAGTGTTTATGTGAAAATATTTTCTTTTACAGCATAGGCCTCAAATAGCTCCAAATATCAACTTGCAGATTTTACAAAAAGGGAGTTTCCAAACTCCTCTATCAAAAGACAGGTTCAACTCTGTGAGTCGAATGCACACATCAGAAAGAAGTTTCTGAGAATGCTTCTGTCTAGCGTTTATGTGAAAATATTTCCTTTTCAAGCACACGCCTCAAAGCGCTCCAAATATGCCGTTGCAGATTCTACAAAAAGTGGGTTTCAAAACTGCTCTACGAAAAGAAAGGTTCAAAGCTGTGAGTTGAATACACAGATCGTGAAGAAGTTTCTGAGAATGCTTCAGTCTAGTGTTTAGGTGAAGATATTTCACTTCCCAGCATAGGCCTCAAAGCGCTCCAAATATCCACTTCCAGATTCTACAGAAAAGTGTTTCAAAACTGCTCTTTGGAAAGGAAGCTTCAACTCTGTGAGTTGAAAGCACTCATTACGAAGAGGTTTCTGAGAATTCTTCTGTCCAGTTTTCATGTGAAGATGTTTCCATTTCAAGCATAGGTCTCCAATCGCTCCAAATATTCACCTGCAAATTCTACAAAAAGGGTGTTTCCAAACTTCTCTATCAATAGGAAGGTTCAACTCTGTGAGTTGAATGCCCTCCTCACAAAGAAGTTTCTGAGAATGCTTCTGTCTACTTTTTACGTGAAGATATTTCCTTTTCCTACACAGGCCTCAAAGCGCTCCGAATCAACACTTCCAGATACTACCAAAACAGTGTTTCAAAACTGTTCTATCAAAAGGAACGTTCAACTCTGTGAGTGGAAGGCACTCATCGCAAAGAGGTTTCTGAGAATGCTTCTGTCTAGTTTTTATGTGATGATATTTCGTATTGCAGCATTGGCCAAAAAGCGCTCCAAACATCCATCTTCAGATGGCAATGAAAGTGGGTCTCAAAAGTGCTCTATCAGAAGGAAGGTTCAAGTCTGTGAATTGAATGCTCTCATCACACAGAAGGTTCTGAGAATGATTCAGTCTAGTTTTTATCAGAAGATATTTCCTTTTCCTTGCATAGGCCTCAAATCGCTCCAAATATCGAATTGCAGTTTACACCAATAGAGTGTTTCCAAACTGCTCTGTGAAACGGCAGGTTCAACTCTGTGAGTTGAATGCGCACATGAGGAAGAAGTCTCTGAGAATGCTTCTGTCTAGTTTTTAGGTGAAGATATTTCATTTCCCAGCCTCGCCTCAAAGCGCTCCAAATATCCACTTTCAGATTCTACAAAAACTGTGTTTCTAAACTGCTCTTTGTAAAGGAAGGTTCAAGTCTGTGAGTTGAATGCACTCATCACCAAGAAGTTTCTGAGAATGCTTCTGTCTAGTTTTCATGTGAAGATATTTCCTTTTCCAACATTGACCCGAAGCCCTCGTAATATCCACTTGCAGATTTTACAAAAAGAGTGTTTCCAAACTGCTCTATCAAAATGAGATTCAACTCTGTGAGTTGAATGCACGCATCGTGAAGAAGCTTCAGAGAATGCTACGGTCTACGTTTTAGGTGAAGATATTTCATTTCCCAGCATAGGCTTCAAAGCGCTCTAAATATCCACTTGCAGATTCTACAAAAAGAGTGTTTCAAAACTGCTCTTCCAAAAGGAAGGTTCAAGGCTGTGAGTTCAATGCACTCATCATAAAGAAGTTTCTGAGAACGCTTCTCTCTAGTTTTTATGTGAAGATATTTCCTTTTCCAGCATAGGCCTCAAATCGCTCCAAACATCCACTAGCAAATTCTACAAAAGGAGTGTTTCAAAACTGTGCTATCAAAAGGAAGATTCCACTATTTGAGTTGAAGGCATAAAGCACACGGAAGTTTCTGACAATGCTTCCGTCTAGTTCTCATGTGAAGTTATTTCCTTTTCCAGTGCTGGCCTCTTAGCACTCCAAATATCCACTTGCAGATCCTAGAAAAAGAGTTTTTCAAAACTGCTCTACCAAAAGGAAGCTTCAACTCGGTGAGTTGAATGCGCACCTCGCAAAATGTTTCTGAGAGTGCTTCGCTGTTGTTTTTATGTGAAGATATTTCGTTTTCCAGCATAGGACTCAAAGCGCTCCAAGTAGCCACTTACAGAGTCTCTAAAAAGAGTGTTTCAAAACTGTTCTATCAAAAGGAACGTTCAACTCTGTGAGTAGAATGCTCTCATCACAAGGAAGTTTCTGAGAATGCTTCTGTCTAGTTTTTATGTGAAGAAATTTCCTTTTCCAACATAGGCCTCAAAGCCCTCCAAATAAACATCTGCAGATTCTACAAAAGGGGTCTTTCCAAAATGTTCTATCAAAACCAACGTTCAAACCTATGAGCTGAATGCACTCACCACACAGAAGTTTCTTAGACGTCTTCTGTCTAGTGTTTATGTGAAAATATTTTCTTTTACAGCATAGGCCTCAAATAGCTCCAAATATCAACTTGCAGATTTTACAAAAAGGGTGTTTCCAAACTCCTCTATCAAAAGGCAGGTTCAACTCTGTGTGTTGAATGCACACATCAGAAAGAAGTTTCTGAGAATGCTTCTGTCTAGCGTTTATGTGAAAATATTTCCTTTTCAAGCATACGCCTCAAAGCGCTCCAAATATGCCGTTGCAGATTCTACAAAAAGTGTGTTTCAAAACTGCTCTATGAAAAGAAAGGTTCAAAGCTGTGAGGTGAATACACATATCGTGAAGAAGTTTCTGAGAAAGCTTCAGTCTAGTGTTTAGGTGAAGATATTTCACTTCCCAGAATAGGCCTCAAAGCGCTCCAAATATCCACTTCCAGATTCTAAAGAAAAGTGTCTCAAAACTGCTTTTTGGAAAAGAAGCTTCAACTCTGTGAGTTGAAAGCACTCATTACGAAGAGGTTTCTGAGAGTTCTTCCGTCTAGTTTTCATGTGAAGATGTTTCCATTTCAAGCATATTTCTCAAATCGCTCCAAATATTCACCTGCAAATTCTACAAAAAGGGTGTTTCCAAACTTCTCTATCAATAGGAAGGTTCGACTCTGTGAGTTGAATGCACTCCTCACAAAGAAGTTTCTGAGAATGCTTCTCTCCAGTTTTTAGGTGAAGATATATCATTTCCCAGCATAGGCCTCAAAGCGCTCCAAATATCCACTTGCAGATTCTACAAAAAGAGTGTTTCAAAACTCCTCTTTCAAAAGGAAGTTTCAAGTCTGTGAGTTGAATGAAGTCATGACAAAGAAGTTTCTGAGAATGCTTCTGTCTACTTTTTATGTGAAGATATTTCCTTTTGCAGCACACGCCTCAAATAGCCCCAAACATCCACTAGCAAATTCTACAAAAAGAGGGTTTCAAAAAAGCGCTATCTAAAGGAAGATTGCACTATGTGAGTTAAACGCATAAAGCACACGGAAGTTTCTGAGAATGCTTCCGTCTAGTTCTCATGGGAAGATATTTCCTTTCCCATTGTTGGCCTCTTAGCACTCCAATATACACTTGCAGATTCTAGAAAAAGAGTGTTTCAAAACTGCTCTATCAAAAGGCAGGTTCAACACGGTGAGTTGAATATGCACATGAGAAAAAGTTTCTGAGAATGCTTCTGTCTGGTTTTTATGTGAAGATATTTCGTTTTCCAGCACAGGCCTCAAAGCGCTCCAATTATCCACTTGCAGACTATACAAAAACAGTGTTTCAAAACTGTTCTATCCAAAGGAATGTTCAGCTCTGTGAGTAGAATTCACTCATCACGAGGAAGTTTCTGAGAATGCTGCTGTCTAGTTTCTATAAGAAGACATTTCCTTTTCTAACATAGGTCTCAAAGCGCTCACAATAAGCCCTGGCACACTCTACAAAAGGAGTGTTTCCAAAATGTTCTATCAAAATGAACGTTGAAGACTGTGAGTTAAATGCACACATCAAACTGAAGTTTCTGAGAATGGTTCTGTCTAGGGTTTATGTGAAGATATTTTCTTTTCCAGCATAGGCCTCCAAAAGCTCGAAATATCCACTTGCAGATTTTCTAAAAAGGGTGTTTCCAAACTGTTCTATCAAAAGGAAGGTTCAACTCTGTGAGTTGAATGCTCACATCACAAAGAAGTTTCTGAGAATGCTTCTGTCTAGTGTTCATGTGAAGATATTTCCTTTTCAAGCATAGGCCTCAAAGCGCTCCAGATATGCAGTTGCAGACTCTACAAAAAGTGTGTTTCAAAAGTGTTCTATGAAAAGAAAGTTTCAACTCTGTGAGTTGAATGCACATATCGTGAAGAAGTTTCTGAGAATGCTTCTGTCTAGTTTTTAGGTGAAGATATTTCATTTCCCAGCATAGGCCTCAAAGCGCTCCAAATATGCACTTGCAGATTCTACAAAAAGAGTGTTTCAAAACTGCTCTTTCAAAAGGAAGGTTCAAGTCTGTGAGTTGAATGCACTCATCAGAAAGAAGTTTCTGATAATGGTTCTGTCTAGTTTTCATCTGCAAGTATTTCCTTTTCCACTAGATGCCGCAATCGCACCAAATTTCCACCTGCAGTTTCCACAAAAAGAGTGTTGCAGGACTGCTCCAGGAAAAGGAATCTTCAACTCTCTCAGTTCAATCCCCTCAAGACATAGAAGTTTCTGATAATGTTTCTGTCTAGCTTCTATATGAAGATATTTCCTTTTCCAGCATAAGCCTCAAAGAGCTCCAAATATCCACTTGCGAATTCTACAAAAACAGTGTTGCAATACTTTTCTACCAAAAGGAAGGTACAACTCTGTGAGTTCAATGCACTCATCACACAGAAGGTTCACAGAATGCTTCCATCTAGCTTTTACGCAATGATATTTCCTTTTGCAGCAAAGGCTTCAAAGCGCTCTTAATGTCCACTGGCAGATTCTACGAAGAGTGTCTCAAAACTGCTCTATCAAAAGGTAGGTTGAACTCTGTGAGCTCAATGCCCAAAGCACAGGGAACCTTCTGAGAATGCTTTTATGTAGTTTCTACGTGAACATATTTTCTTTTCCAGCATTGGCCTCCAAGCACTCCATCCATCCACTTGAAAATTCTACTAAAAGAGTGTTTCAAAACTTCTCTACCAAAAGAAAGGTTGAACTTTGTGAGTTCAAGGCACACATCACAAAGAAGTTTCTGAGAATGCTTCTTTCCAGCTTTTACGTGAAGAGATATCCTTTTCCAGCATAGGCCTCAAAGCGCTCCATATATCCACTTGCACATTCTAGCAAAGCGTGTATCAACACTGCTCTTTCAAAAGGAAGCTTCAAGTCTGTGAGTTGAATGCACTCATCACAAAGACGTTTCTGAGAATTCTCCTGTCTAGTTTTCATGTGAAGATGCTTCCATTTAAAATCTAGGCCTCAAATACCTCCAAATATTCACTTGCACATTCTACAAAAAGGCTGTTTCAAATCTTCTCTATCAATTGGAAGGTTCAACTCTGTAAATTGAATGCACTCACCACAAAGAAGATTCCGAGATTGCTTCTGTCTACTTTGTATGTGAAGACATTTCCTTTTCCAACATAGGCCTCAAAGCGCTCCAAAAAACACTTGCAGATTCTAAAAAAACAGTTTTTCAAAACTGTTCTATCAAAAGGAACGTTCAACTCTGTGAGTTGAAGGCACTCATCACAAAGAGGTTTCTGAGAATGCTTCTGTCTAGTTTTTATGGGATGATATTTCTTATTCCAACATTGGCCAAAAAGCGCTCCAAATATCCGCCTTCAGATGGCACTGAAAGAGGGTCTCAAAAATGCTCTATCAGAAGGAAGGTTCAAGTCTGTGAGTTGAATGCTCTCATCACACAGAAGGTTCTGAGAATACTTCAGTCTAGTTTTTATCAGAAGATATTTCCATTTCCTTGCATAGGCCTGAAATCGCTCCAAATATCGACTTGCAGATTATACGAATAGAGTATTTCCAAACTGCTCTGTCAAACGGCAGGATCAACTCTGTGAGTTGAATGAACACATCATGAAGAAGTCTCTGAGAATGCTTCTGTCTAGTTTTTAGTTGAAGATATTTCATTTCCCAGCATCGTCTCAAAGCGCTCCAAATATCCACTTGCAGATTCTACAAAAGCTTTGTTTCTAAACTGCTCTTTGAAAAGGAAGGTCCAAGTCTGTGAGTTGAATGCACTCATCGCAAAGAATTTTCTGAGAATGCTTCTGTCTAGTTTTCATGTGAAGATATTTCCTTTTCCAACATTGGCCCCGAAGCCCTCCTAACATCCACTTGCAGATTTTACAAAAAGAGTGTTTCCAAACTGCTCTATCAAAAGGCAGGTTCAACTCTGTGAGTCAAATGCACGCATCGTGAAGAAGCTTCTGAGAATGCTACTGTCTAAGTTTTAGGTGAAGATATTTCATTTCCCAGCAAAGGCTTCAAAGCGCTCTAAATATCCACTTGCAGATTCTACAAGAAGAGTGTTTCAAAACTGCTCTTCCAAAAGGAAGGTTCAAGTCTGTGAGTTGAATGCACTCATCAAAAAGAAGTTTCTGAGAATGCTTCTCTCTAGTTTTTATGTGAAGATATTTCCTTTTCCAGCATAGGCCTCAAATCGCTCCAAACATCCACTAGCAAATTCTACAAAAGGAGTGTTTCAAAACTGTGCTATCAAAAGGAAGATTCCACTATTTGAGTTGAAGGCATAAAGCACACGGAAGTTTCTGACAGTGCTTCCGTCTAGTTCTCATGTGAAGTTATTTCCTTTTCCAGTGTTGGCCTCTTAGCACTCCAAATAACCACTTGCAGATCCTAGAAAGAGTGTTTCAAAACTGCTCTACCAAAAGGAAGGTTCAACTCGGTGAGTTGAATGCGCACCTCGCAAAAAGTTTCTGAGAGTGCTTCGGTTTAGTTTTTATGTGAAGATATTTCGTTTTCCAGCACAGTACTCAAAGCGCTCTAAATAGCCACTTGCAGAGTCTATAAAAAGAGTGTTTCAAAACTGTTCTATCGAAAGGAACGTTCAACTCTGTGAGTAGAATGCACTCATCACAAGGAAGTTTCTGAGAATGCTTCTGTCTAGTTTTTATGTGAAGAAATTTCCTTTTCCAACATAGGCCTCAAAGCGCTCCAAATAAACACCTGCAGATTCTACAAAAGGGGTCTTTCCAAAATGTTCTATCAAAACCAACGTTCAAGCCTGTGAGCTGAATGCACTCACCACACAGAAGTTTCTTAGACGTCTTCTGTCTAGTGTTTATGTGGAAATATTCTCTTTTACAGCATAGGCCTCAAATACCTCCAAATATCAACGTGCAGATTTTACAAAAAGGGTGTTTCCAAACTCCTCCATCAAAAGGCAGGTTCAACTCTGTGTGTTTAATGCACACATCAGAAAGAAGTTTCTGAGAATGCTTCTGTCTAGCCTTTATGTGAAAATATTTCCTTTTCAAGCATACGCCTCAAAGCGCTCCAAATATGCCGTTGTAGACTCTACAAAAAGTGTGTTTCAAAACTGCTCTACGAAAAGAAAGGTTCAAAGCTGTGAGTTGAATACACAGATCGTGAAGAAGTTCCTGAGAATGCTTCAATCTAGTGTTTAGGTGAAGATATTTCACTTCCCAGCATAGGCCTCAAAGCGCTCCAAATATCCACTTCCAGATTCTACAGAAAAGTGTTTCAAAACTGCTCTTTGGAAAGGAAGCTTCAACTCTGTGAGTTGAAAGCACTCATTGCGAAGAGGTTTCTGGGAGTTCTTCCGTCTAGTTTTCATGTAAAGATGTTTCCATTTCAAGCATAGGTCTCTAATCGCTCCAAATATTCACCTGCAAATTCTACAAAAAGGGTGTTTCAAAACTTCTCTATCAATAGGAAGGTTCAACTCTGTGAGTTGAATGCACTCCTTACAGAGAAGTTTCTGAGAATGTTTCTATCTATGTTTTACGCGAAGATATTTCCTTTTCCAACACAGGCCTCAATGCGCTCCGAATCAACACTTCCAGATACTACAAAAACAGTGTTTCAAAACTGTTCTATCAAAAGGAACGTTCAACTCTGTGAGTTGAAGGCACTCATCACAAAGAAGTTTCTGAGAATGCTTCTGTCAATCTTGTATGCAATGAGATTTCCTTTTGCAGCATAGGACTTAAAGCTCTCCAAATATCCACTTGCAGATTCCACAAAAAGAGTGTTGCAAAACTTCTCTATCAAAAGGCAGGTTGAACTCTGTGTGTTGAATGCCCAAAACACAGGGAACTTTCTGAGAATGCTTTTGTCTAGTTTCCACGTGAAGATAGTTCCTTTTCCAACATAGGCCTCAAAGCGCTCTGAATATCCACTTGCCGATTGTACAAAAAGAGTGTTGCAAAACTTCTCTATCAAAAGGCAGGTTGAACTCTGTGTGTCGAATGCCCAAAACACAGGGAACTTGCTGAGAATGCTTTTGTCTAATTTCTACGTGAAGATATTTCCTTTTCCATCATAGGCCTCAAAGTGCTCCGAATAAACACTTGTAGATCCCAACAAAAGAGTGTTTCAAAGCTCTTCCATCTACAGGAACTTTCACGTCTGTGAGTTGAATGCACTCATCACAAAGAGGTTTCTGAGAATTCTTCTGTTTAGTTTTTATGTGATGATATTTCATTTTCCAGCATTGGCCTAAAGGTGCTCCAAATATCCACCTTCAGATGGGACTGAAAGAGTGTTTCAAAACTGAACTATCAAAAGGAAGGTTCAAGTCTGTGAGTTGAATGCACTCATCCACAGAAGCTTCTGAGAATGCTTCTGTCTCGTTTTTAGGCGAAGATATTTCCTTTTCCTTGCATAGGCCTCAAATCGCTCCAAATATCCCCTTGCAGATATTACAAAGAGAGTGTTTCCAAACTGCCCTATCGAAAGGCAGTTTCAACTCTGTGAGTTGAAGGCACGTATGGTGAAACAGTTTCTGAGAATGCTTGTGTGTACTTTTTAGGTGAAGGTATTTCCTTTTCCAGCACAGGCCTCAAATCGCTCCAAACATCCAGTAGCAAATTCTACAAAAGGAGTGTTTCAAACCTGTGCTATCCAAAGGAAGATTCCACTATATGAGTTGAACGCATAAAGCACACGGAAGTTTCTGAGAATCCTTCCGTCTAGTTCTCAGGTGAAGATATTTACTTTTCCAGTGTTGGCCCTTTAGCACTCCAAATATCCACTTTCAGATTCTACAAAAAGAGTGTTTCAAAACTGCTCTATCAAAACGCAGGTTCCACTCGGTGAGTTGAATGCACGCATCGGAAAAGATTTCTGAGAATTCTTCTGTCTAGTTTTTATGGGAAGATATTTTCTTTTCCAGCATAGGCCTCAAATCGCTCCAAACATCCACGAGCAAATTCTACGAAAGGAGTGTGTCAAAACGGTGCTATCAAAAGGAAGATTCCACTATGTGAGTTGAATGCATGAAGCACACGGAAGTTTCTGACAATGCTTCCGTCTAGTTCTCATGTGAAGATATTTCCTTTTCCAGTGTTGACCTCTTAGCACTCCAAATATCCACTTGCAGATCCTAGAAAAAGAGTGTTTCAAAACTGCTCTACCAAAAGCCAGGTTTCACTCGGTGAGTTGAATGCGCACATCGCAAAATGTTTCTGAGAACGCTACTGTCTAGTTCTTATGTGAAGATATTTCGTTTTCCCGCCTGGGCTTCAAAGCGCTCCAAATAGCCACTTGTAGAGTCTATAAAAAGAGTGTTTCAAAACTCTTCTATCAAAAGGAACTTTCAACTCTGTGAGTACAATGCACTCATCACAAGGAAGTTTCCGAGAATGCTTCTGTCTACTGTTTATGTGAAGATATTTCCTTTTCCAACCTAGGCCTCAATGCGCTCCAAATAAACACCTGCAGATCCTACAAGAGGGGTGTTTCCAAACTGTTCTATCAAAACCAGCGTTCAAGTCTGTGAGCTGAATGCACTCATCACACAGAAGTTTCTTAGAAGGCTTGTGTCTAGTGTTTATGTGAAAATATTTTCTTTTACAGCATAGGCCTCAAATAGCTCCAAATATCAACTTGCAGATTTTACAAAAAGGGAGTTTCCAAACTCCTCTATCAAAAGACAGGTTCAACTCTGTGAGTCGAATGCACACATCAGAAAGAAGTTTCTGAGAATGCTTCTGTCTAGCGTTTATGTGAAAATATTTCCTTTTCAAGCACACGCCTCAAAGCGCTCCAAATATGCCGTTGCAGATTCTACAAAAAGTGGGTTTCAAAACTGCTCTACGAAAAGAAAGGTTCAAAGCTGTGAGTTGAATACACAGATCGTGAAGAAGTTTCTGAGAATGCTTCAGTCTAGTGTTTAGGTGAAGATATTTCACTTCCCAGCATAGGCCTCAAAGGGCTCCAAATATCCACTTCCAGATTCTACAGAAAAGTGTTTCAAAACTGCTCTTTGGAAAGGAAGCTTCAACTCTGTGAGTTGAAAGCACTCATTACGAAGAGGTTTCTGAGAATTCTTCTGTCCAGTTTTCATGTGAAGATGTTTCCATTTCAAGCATAGGTCTCCAATCGCTCCAAATATTCACCTGCAAATTCTACAAAAAGGGTGTTTCCAAACTTCTCTATCAATAGGAAGGTTCAACTCTGTGAGTTGAATGCCCTCCTCACAAAGAAGTTTCTGAGAATGCTTCTGTCTACTTTTTACGTGAAGATATTTCCTTTTCCTACACAGGCCTCAAAGCGCTCCGAATCAACACTTCCAGATACTACCAAAACAGTGTTTCAAAACTGTTCTATCAAAAGGAACGTTCAACTCTGTGAGTGGAAGGCACTCATCGCAAAGAGGTTTCTGAGAATGCTTCTGTCTAGTTTTTATGTGATGATATTTCGTATTGCAGCATTGGCCAAAAAGCGCTCCAAACATCCATCTTCAGATGGCAATGAAAGTGGGTCTCAAAAGTGCTCTATCAGAAGGAAGGTTCAAGTCTGTGAATTGAATGCTCTCATCACACAGAAGGTTCTGAGAATGATTCAGTCTAGTTTTTATCAGAAGATATTTCCTTTTCCTTGCATAGGCCTCAAATCGCTCCAAATATCGAATTGCAGTTTACACCAATAGAGTGTTTCCAAACTGCTCTGTGAAACGGCAGGTTCAACTCTGTGAGTTGAATGCGCACATGAGGAAGAAGTCTCTGAGAATGCTTCTGTCTAGTTTTTAGGTGAAGATATTTCATTTCCCAGCCTCGCCTCAAAGCGCTCCAAATATCCACTTTCAGATTCTACAAAAACTGTGTTTCTAAACTGCTCTTTGTAAAGGAAGGTTCAAGTCTGTGAGTTGAATGCACTCATCACCAAGAAGTTTCTGAGAATGCTTCTGTCTAGTTTTCATGTGAAGATATTTCCTTTTCCAACATTGACCCGAAGCCCTCGTAATATCCACTTGCAGATTTTACAAAAAGAGTGTTTCCAAACTGCTCTATCAAAATGAGATTCAACTCTGTGAGTTGAATGCACGCATCGTGAAGAAGCTTCAGAGAATGCTACGGTCTACGTTTTAGGTGAAGATATTTCATTTCCCAGCATAGGCTTCAAAGCGCTCTAAATATCCACTTGCAGATTCTACAAAAAGAGTGTTTCAAAACTGCTCTTCCAAAAGGAAGGTTCAAGGCTGTGAGTTCAATGCACTCATCATAAAGAAGTTTCTGAGAACGCTTCTCTCTAGTTTTTATGTGAAGATATTTCCTTTTCCAGCATAGGCCTCAAATCGCTCCAAACATCCACTAGCAAATTCTACAAAAGGAGTGTTTCAAAACTGTGCTATCAAAAGGAAGATTCCACTATTTGAGTTGAAGGCATAAAGCACACGGAAGTTTCTGACAATGCTTCCGTCTAGTTCTCATGTGAAGTTATTTCCTTTTCCAGTGCTGGCCTCTTAGCACTCCAAATATCCACTTGCAGATCCTAGAAAAAGAGTTTTTCAAAACTGCTCTACCAAAAGGAAGCTTCAACTCGGTGAGTTGAATGCGCACCTCGCAAAATGTTTCTGAGAGTGCTTCGCTGTTGTTTTTATGTGAAGATATTTCGTTTTCCAGCATAGGACTCAAAGCGCTCCAAGTAGCCACTTACAGAGTCTCTAAAAAGAGTGTTTCAAAACTGTTCTATCAAAAGGAACGTTCAACTCTGTGAGTAGAATGCTCTCATCACAAGGAAGTTTCTGAGAATGCTTCTGTCTAGTTTTTATGTGAAGAAATTTCCTTTTCCAACATAGGCCTCAAAGCCCTCCAAATAAACATCTGCAGATTCTACAAAAGGGGTCTTTCCAAAATGTTCTATCAAAACCAACGTTCAAACCTATGAGCTGAATGCACTCACCACACAGAAGTTTCTTAGACGTCTTCTGTCTAGTGTTTATGTGAAAATATTTTCTTTTACAGCATAGGCCTCAAATAGCTCCAAATATCAACTTGCAGATTTTACAAAAAGGGTGTTTCCAAACTCCTCTATCAAAAGGCAGGTTCAACTCTGTGTGTTGAATGCACACATCAGAAAGAAGTTTCTGAGAATGCTTCTGTCTAGCGTTTATGTGAAAATATTTCCTTTTCAAGCATACGCCTCAAAGCGCTCCAAATATGCCGTTGCAGATTCTACAAAAAGTGTGTTTCAAAACTGCTCTATGAAAAGAAAGGTTCAAAGCTGTGAGGTGAATACACATATCGTGAAGAAGTTTCTGAGAAAGCTTCAGTCTAGTGTTTAGGTGAAGATATTTCACTTCCCAGAATAGGCCTCAAAGCGCTCCAAATATCCACTTCCAGATTCTAAAGAAAAGTGTTTCAAAACTGCTTTTTGGAAAAGAAGCTTCAACTCTGTGAGTTGAAAGCACTCATTACGAAGAGGTTTCTGAGAGTTCTTCCGTCTAGTTTTCATGTGAAGATGTTTCCATTTCAAGCATATTTCTCAAATCGCTCCAAATATTCACCTGCAAATTCTACAAAAAGGGTGTTTCCAAACTTCTCTATCAATAGGAAGGTTCGACTCTGTGAGTTGAATGCACTCCTCACAAAGAAGTTTCTGAGAATGCTTCTCTCCAGTTTTTAGGTGAAGATATATCATTTCCCAGCATAGGCCTCAAAGCGCTCCAAATATCCACTTGCAGATTCTACAAAAAGAGTGTTTCAAAACTCCTCTTTCAAAAGGAAGTTTCAAGTCTGTGAGTTGAATGAAGTCATGACAAAGAAGTTTCTGAGAATGCTTCTGTCTACTTTTTATGTGAAGATATTTCCTTTTGCAGCACACGCCTCAAATAGCCCCAAACATCCACTAGCAAATTCTACAAAAAGAGGGTTTCAAAAAAGCGCTATCTAAAGGAAGATTGCACTATGTGAGTTAAACGCATAAAGCACACGGAAGTTTCTGAGAATGCTTCCGTCTAGTTCTCATGGGAAGATATTTCCTTTCCCATTGTTGGCCTCTTAGCACTCCAATATACACTTGCAGATTCTAGAAAAAGAGTGTTTCAAAACTGCTCTATCAAAAGGCAGGTTCAACACGGTGAGTTGAATATGCACATGAGAAAAAGTTTCTGAGAATGCTTCTGTCTGGTTTTTATGTGAAGATATTTCGTTTTCCAGCACAGGCCTCAAAGCGCTCCAATTATCCACTTGCAGACTATACAAAAACAGTGTTTCAAAACTGTTCTATCCAAAGGAATGTTCAGCTCTGTGAGTAGAATTCACTCATCACGAGGAAGTTTCTGAGAATGCTGCTGTCTAGTTTCTATAAGAAGACATTTCCTTTTCTAACATAGGTCTCAAAGCGCTCACAATAAGCCCTGGCACACTCTACAAAAGGAGTGTTTCCAAAATGTTCTATCAAAATGAACGTTGAAGACTGTGAGTTAAATGCACACATCAAACTGAAGTTTCTGAGAATGGTTCTGTCTAGGGTTTATGTGAAGATATTTTCTTTTCCAGCATAGGCCTCCAAAAGCTCGAAATATCCACTTGCAGATTTTCTAAAAAGGGTGTTTCCAAACTGTTCTATCAAAAGGAAGGTTCAACTCTGTGAGTTGAATGCTCACATCACAAAGAAGTTTCTGAGAATGCTTCTGTCTAGTGTTCATGTGAAGATATTTCCTTTTCAAGCATAGGCCTCAAAGCGCTCCAAATATGCACTTGCAGATTCTACAAAAAGAGTGTTTCAAAACTGCTCTTTCAAAAGGAAGGTTCAAGTCTGTGAGTTGAATGCACTCATCAGAAAGAAGTTTCTGATAATGGTTCTGTCTAGTTTTCATCTGCAAGTATTTCCTTTTCCACTAGATGCCGCAATCGCACCAAATTTCCACCTGCAGTTTCCACAAAAAGAGTGTTGCAGGACTGCTCCAGGAAAAGGAATCTTCAACTCTCTCAGTTCAATCCCCTCAAGACATAGAAGTTTCTGATAATGTTTCTGTCTAGCTTCTATATGAAGATATTTCCTTTTCCAGCATAAGCCTCAAAGAGCTCCAAATATCCACTTGCGAATTCTACAAAAACTGTGTTGCAATACTTTTCTACCAAAAGGAAGGTACAACTCTGTGAGTTCAATGCACTCATCACACAGAAGGTTCACAGAATGCTTCCATCTAGCTTTTACGCAATGATATTTCCTTTTGCAGCAAAGGCTTCAAAGCGCTCTTAATGTCCACTGGCAGATTCTACGAAGAGTGTCTCAAAACTGCTCTATCAAAAGGTAGGTTGAACTCTGTGAGCTCAATGCCCAAAGCACAGGGAACCTTCTGAGAATGCTTTTATGTAGTTTCTACGTGAACATATTTTCTTTTCCAGCATTGGCCTCCAAGCACTCCATCCATCCACTTGAAAATTCTACTAAAAGAGTGTTTCAAAACTTCTCTACCAAAAGAAAGGTTGAACTTTGTGAGTTCAAGGCACACATCACAAAGAAGTTTCTGAGAATGCTTCTTTCCAGCTTTTACGTGAAGAGATATCCTTTTCCAGCATAGGCCTCAAAGCGCTCCATATATCCACTTGCACATTCTAGCAAAGCGTGTATCAACACTGCTCTTTCAAAAGGAAGCTTCAAGTCTGTGAGTTGAATGCACTCATCACAAAGACGTTTCTGAGAATTCTCCTGTCTAGTTTTCATGTGAAGATGCTTCCATTTAAAATCTAGGCCTCAAATACCTCCAAATATTCACTTGCACATTCTACAAAAAGGCTGTTTCAAATCTTCTCTATCAATTGGAAGGTTCAACTCTGTAAATTGAATGCACTCACCACAAAGAAGATTCCGAGATTGCTTCTGTCTACTTTGTATGTGAAGACATTTCCTTTTCCAACATAGGCCTCAAAGCGCTCCAAAAAACACTTGCAGATTCTAAAAAAACAGTTTTTCAAAACTGTTCTATCAAAAGGAACGTTCAACTCTGTGAGTTGAAGGCACTCATCACAAAGAGGTTTCTGAGAATGCTTCTGTCTAGTTTTTATGGGATGATATTTCTTATTCCAACATTGGCCAAAAAGCGCTCCAAATATCCGCCTTCAGACGGCACTGAAAGAGGGTCTCAAAAATGCTCTATCAGAAGGAAGGTTCAAGTCTGTGAGTTGAATGCTCTCATCACACAGAAGGTTCTGAGAATACTTCAGTCTAGTTTTTATCAGAAGATATTTCCATTTCCTTGCATAGGCCTGAAATCCCTCCAAATATCGACTTGCAGATTATACGAATAGAGTATTTCCAAACTGCTCTGTCAAACGGCAGGATCAACTCTGTGAGTTGAATGAACACATCATGAAGAAGTCTCTGAGAATGCTTCTGTCTAGTTTTTAGTTGAAGATATTTCATTTCCCAGCATCGTCTCAAAGCGCTCCAAATATCCACTTGCAGATTCTACAAAAACTTTGTTTCTAAACTGCTCTTTGAAAAGGAAGGTCCAAGTCTGTGAGTTGAATGCACTCATCGCAAAGAATTTTCTGAGAATGCTTCTGTCTAGTTTTCATGTGAAGATATTTCCTTTTCCAACATTGGCCCCGAAGCCCTCCTAACATCCACTTGCAGATTTTACAAAAAGAGTGTTTCCAAACTGCTCTATCAAAAGGCAGGTTCAACTCTGTGAGTCAAATGCACGCATCGTGAAGAAGCTTCTGAGAATGCTACTGTCTAAGTTTTAGGTGAAGATATTTCATTTCCCAGCAAAGGCTTCAAAGCGCTCTAAATATCCACTTGCAGATTCTACAAGAAGAGTGTTTCAAAACTGCTCTTCCAAAAGGAAGGTTCAAGTCTGTGAGTTGAATGCACTCATCAAAAAGAAGTTTCTGAGAATGCTTCTCTCTAGTTTTTATGTGAAGATATTTCCTTTTCCAGCATAGGCCTCAAATCGCTCCAAACATCCACTAGCAAATTCTACAAAAGGAGTGTTTCAAAACTGTGCTATCAAAAGGAAGATTCCACTATTTGAGTTGAAGGCATAAAGCACACGGAAGTTTCTGACAGTGCTTCCGTCTAGTTCTCATGTGAAGTTATTTCCTTTTCCAGTGTTGGCCTCTTAGCACTCCAAATAACCACTTGCAGATCCTAGAAAGAGTGTTTCAAAACTGCTCTACCAAAAGGAAGGTTCAACTCGGTGAGTTGAATGCGCACCTCGCAAAAAGTTTCTGAGAGTGCTTCGGTTTAGTTTTTATGTGAAGATATTTCGTTTTCCAGCACAGTACTCAAAGCGCTCTAAATAGCCACTTGCAGAGTCTATAAAAAGAGTGTTTCAAAACTGTTCTATCGAAAGGAACGTTCAACTCTGTGAGTAGAATGCACTCATCACAAGGAAGTTTCTGAGAATGCTTCTGTCTAGTTTTTATGTGAAGAAATTTCCTTTTCCAACATAGGCCTCAAAGCGCTCCAAATAAACACCTGCAGATTCTACAAAAGGGGTCTTTCCAAAATGTTCTATCAAAACCAACGTTCAAGCCTGTGAGCTGAATGCACTCACCACACAGAAGTTTCTTAGACGTCTTCTGTCTAGTGTTTATGTGGAAATATTCTCTTTTACAGCATAGGCCTCAAATACCTCCAAATATCAACGTGCAGATTTTACAAAAAGGGTGTTTCCAAACTCCTCCATCAAAAGGCAGGTTCAACTCTGTGTGTTTAATGCACACATCAGAAAGAAGTTTCTGAGAATGCTTCTGTCTAGCCTTTATGTGAAAATATTTCCTTTTCAAGCATACGCCTCAAAGCGCTCCAAATATGCCGTTGTAGACTCTACAAAAAGTGTGTTTCAAAACTGCTCTACGAAAAGAAAGGTTCAAAGCTGTGAGTTGAATACACAGATCGTGAAGAAGTTCCTGAGAATGCTTCAATCTAGTGTTTAGGTGAAGATATTTCACTTCCCAGCATAGGCCTCAAAGCGCTCCAAATATCCACTTCCAGATTCTACAGAAAAGTGTTTCAAAACTGCTCTTTGGAAAGGAAGCTTCAACTCTGTGAGTTGAAAGCACTCATTGCGAAGAGGTTTCTGGGAGTTCTTCCGTCTAGTTTTCATGTAAAGATGTTTCCATTTCAAGCATAGGTCTCTAATCGCTCCAAATATTCACCTGCAAATTCTACAAAAAGGGTGTTTCAAAACTTCTCTATCAATAGGAAGGTTCAACTCTGTGAGTTGAATGCACTCCTTACAGAGAAGTTTCTGAGAATGTTTCTATCTATGTTTTACGCGAAGATATTTCCTTTTCCAACACAGGCCTCAATGCGCTCCGAATCAACACTTCCAGATACTACAAAAACAGTGTTTCAAAACTGTTCTATCAAAAGGAACGTTCAACTCTGTGAGTTGAAGGCACTCATCACAAAGAAGTTTCTGAGAATGCTTCTGTCAATCTTGTATGCAATGAGATTTCCTTTTGCAGCATAGGACTTAAAGCTCTCCAAATATCCACTTGCAGATTCCACAAAAAGAGTGTTGCAAAACTTCTCTATCAAAAGGCAGGTTGAACTCTGTGTGTTGAATGCCCAAAACACAGGGAACTTTCTGAGAATGCTTTTGTCTAGTTTCCACGTGAAGATAGTTCCTTTTCCAACATAGGCCTCAAAGCGCTCTGAATATCCACTTGCCGATTGTACAAAAAGAGTGTTGCAAAACTTCTCTATCAAAAGGCAGGTTGAACTCTGTGTGTCGAATGCCCAAAACACAGGGAACTTGCTGAGAATGCTTTTGTCTAATTTCTACGTGAAGATATTTCCTTTTCCATCATAGGCCTCAAAGTGCTCCGAATAAACACTTGTAGATCCCAACAAAAGAGTGTTTCAAAGCTCTTCCATCTACAGGAACTTTCACGTCTGTGAGTTGAATGCACTCATCACAAAGAGGTTTCTGAGAATTCTTCTGTTTAGTTTTTATGTGATGATATTTCATTTTCCAGCATTGGCCTAAAGGTGCTCCAAATATCCACCTTCAGATGGGACTGAAAGAGTGTTTCAAAACTGAACTATCAAAAGGAAGGTTCAAGTCTGTGAGTTGAATGCACTCATCCACAGAAGCTTCTGAGAATGCTTCTGTCTCGTTTTTAGGCGAAGATATTTCCTTTTCCTTGCATAGGCCTCAAATCGCTCCAAATATCCCCTTGCAGATATTACAAAGAGAGTGTTTCCAAACTGCCCTATCGAAAGGCAGTTTCAACTCTGTGAGTTGAAGGCACGTATGGTGAAACAGTTTCTGAGAATGCTTGTGTGTACTTTTTAGGTGAAGGTATTTCCTTTTCCAGCACAGGCCTCAAATCGCTCCAAACATCCAGTAGCAAATTCTACAAAAGGAGTGTTTCAAACCTGTGCTATCCAAAGGAAGATTCCACTATATGAGTTGAACGCATAAAGCACACGGAAGTTTCTGAGAATCCTTCCGTCTAGTTCTCAGGTGAAGATATTTACTTTTCCAGTGTTGGCCCTTTAGCACTCCAAATATCCACTTTCAGATTCTACAAAAAGAGTGTTTCAAAACTGCTCTATCAAAACGCAGGTTCCACTCGGTGAGTTGAATGCACGCATCGGAAAAGATTTCTGAGAATTCTTCTGTCTAGTTTTTATGGGAAGATATTTTCTTTTCCAGCATAGGCCTCAAATCGCTCCAAACATCCACGAGCAAATTCTACGAAAGGAGTGTGTCAAAACGGTGCTATCAAAAGGAAGATTCCACTATGTGAGTTGAATGCATGAAGCACACGGAAGTTTCTGACAATGCTTCCGTCTAGTTCTCATGTGAAGATATTTCCTTTTCCAGTGTTGACCTCTTAGCACTCCAAATATCCACTTGCAGATCCTAGAAAAAGAGTGTTTCAAAACTGCTCTACCAAAAGCCAGGTTTCACTCGGTGAGTTGAATGCGCACATCGCAAAATGTTTCTGAGAACGCTACTGTCTAGTTCTTATGTGAAGATATTTCGTTTTCCCGCCTGGGCTTCAAAGCGCTCCAAATAGCCACTTGTAGAGTCTATAAAAAGAGTGTTTCAAAACTCTTCTATCAAAAGGAACTTTCAACTCTGTGAGTACAATGCACTCATCACAAGGAAGTTTCCGAGAATGCTTCTGTCTACTGTTTATGTGAAGATATTTCCTTTTCCAACCTAGGCCTCAATGCGCTCCAAATAAACACCTGCAGATCCTACAAGAGGGGTGTTTCCAAACTGTTCTATCAAAACCAGCGTTCAAGTCTGTGAGCTGAATGCACTCATCACACAGAAGTTTCTTAGAAGGCTTGTGTCTAGTGTTTATGTGAAAATATTTTCTTTTACAGCATAGGCCTCAAATAGCTCCAAATATCAACTTGCAGATTTTACAAAAAGGGAGTTTCCAAACTCCTCTATCAAAAGACAGGTTCAACTCTGTGAGTCGAATGCACACATCAGAAAGAAGTTTCTGAGAATGCTTCTGTCTAGCGTTTATGTGAAAATATTTCCTTTTCAAGCACACGCCTCAAAGCGCTCCAAATATGCCGTTGCAGATTCTACAAAAAGTGGGTTTCAAAACTGCTCTACGAAAAGAAAGGTTCAAAGCTGTGAGTTGAATACACAGATCGTGAAGAAGTTTCTGAGAATGCTTCAGTCTAGTGTTTAGGTGAAGATATTTCACTTCCCAGCATAGGCCTCAAAGGGCTCCAAATATCCACTTCCAGATTCTACAGAAAAGTGTTTCAAAACTGCTCTTTGGAAAGGAAGCTTCAACTCTGTGAGTTGAAAGCACTCATTACGAAGAGGTTTCTGAGAATTCTTCTGTCCAGTTTTCATGTGAAGATGTTTCCATTTCAAGCATAGGTCTCCAATCGCTCCAAATATTCACCTGCAAATTCTACAAAAAGGGTGTTTCCAAACTTCTCTATCAATAGGAAGGTTCAACTCTGTGAGTTGAATGCCCTCCTCACAAAGAAGTTTCTGAGAATGCTTCTGTCTACTTTTTACGTGAAGATATTTCCTTTTCCTACACAGGCCTCAAAGCGCTCCGAATCAACACTTCCAGATACTACCAAAACAGTGTTTCAAAACTGTTCTATCAAAAGGAACGTTCAACTCTGTGAGTGGAAGGCACTCATCGCAAAGAGGTTTCTGAGAATGCTTCTGTCTAGTTTTTATGTGATGATATTTCGTATTGCAGCATTGGCCAAAAAGCGCTCCAAACATCCATCTTCAGATGGCAATGAAAGTGGGTCTCAAAAGTGCTCTATCAGAAGGAAGGTTCAAGTCTGTGAATTGAATGCTCTCATCACACAGAAGGTTCTGAGAATGATTCAGTCTAGTTTTTATCAGAAGATATTTCCTTTTCCTTGCATAGGCCTCAAATCGCTCCAAATATCGAATTGCAGTTTACACCAATAGAGTGTTTCCAAACTGCTCTGTGAAACGGCAGGTTCAACTCTGTGAGTTGAATGCGCACATGAGGAAGAAGTCTCTGAGAATGCTTCTGTCTAGTTTTTAGGTGAAGATATTTCATTTCCCAGCCTCGCCTCAAAGCGCTCCAAATATCCACTTTCAGATTCTACAAAAACTGTGTTTCTAAACTGCTCTTTGTAAAGGAAGGTTCAAGTCTGTGAGTTGAATGCACTCATCACCAAGAAGTTTCTGAGAATGCTTCTGTCTAGTTTTCATGTGAAGATATTTCCTTTTCCAACATTGACCCGAAGCCCTCGTAATATCCACTTGCAGATTTTACAAAAAGAGTGTTTCCAAACTGCTCTATCAAAATGAGATTCAACTCTGTGAGTTGAATGCACGCATCGTGAAGAAGCTTCAGAGAATGCTACGGTCTACGTTTTAGGTGAAGATATTTCATTTCCCAGCATAGGCTTCAAAGCGCTCTAAATATCCACTTGCAGATTCTACAAAAAGAGTGTTTCAAAACTGCTCTTCCAAAAGGAAGGTTCAAGGCTGTGAGTTCAATGCACTCATCATAAAGAAGTTTCTGAGAACGCTTCTCTCTAGTTTTTATGTGAAGATATTTCCTTTTCCAGCATAGGCCTCAAATCGCTCCAAACATCCACTAGCAAATTCTACAAAAGGAGTGTTTCAAAACTGTGCTATCAAAAGGAAGATTCCACTATTTGAGTTGAAGGCATAAAGCACACGGAAGTTTCTGACAATGCTTCCGTCTAGTTCTCATGTGAAGTTATTTCCTTTTCCAGTGCTGGCCTCTTAGCACTCCAAATATCCACTTGCAGATCCTAGAAAAAGAGTTTTTCAAAACTGCTCTACCAAAAGGAAGCTTCAACTCGGTGAGTTGAATGCGCACCTCGCAAAATGTTTCTGAGAGTGCTTCGCTGTTGTTTTTATGTGAAGATATTTCGTTTTCCAGCATAGGACTCAAAGCGCTCCAAGTAGCCACTTACAGAGTCTCTAAAAAGAGTGTTTCAAAACTGTTCTATCAAAAGGAACGTTCAACTCTGTGAGTAGAATGCTCTCATCACAAGGAAGTTTCTGAGAATGCTTCTGTCTAGTTTTTATGTGAAGAAATTTCCTTTTCCAACATAGGCCTCAAAGCCCTCCAAATAAACATCTGCAGATTCTACAAAAGGGGTCTTTCCAAAATGTTCTATCAAAACCAACGTTCAAACCTATGAGCTGAATGCACTCACCACACAGAAGTTTCTTAGACGTCTTCTGTCTAGTGTTTATGTGAAAATATTTTCTTTTACAGCATAGGCCTCAAATAGCTCCAAATATCAACTTGCAGATTTTACAAAAAGGGTGTTTCCAAACTCCTCTATCAAAAGGCAGGTTCAACTCTGTGTGTTGAATGCACACATCAGAAAGAAGTTTCTGAGAATGCTTCTGTCTAGCGTTTATGTGAAAATATTTCCTTTTCAAGCATACGCCTCAAAGCGCTCCAAATATGCCGTTGCAGATTCTACAAAAAGTGTGTTTCAAAACTGCTCTATGAAAAGAAAGGTTCAAAGCTGTGAGGTGAATACACATATCGTGAAGAAGTTTCTGAGAAAGCTTCAGTCTAGTGTTTAGGTGAAGATATTTCACTTCCCAGAATAGGCCTCAAAGCGCTCCAAATATCCACTTCCAGATTCTAAAGAAAAGTGTTTCAAAACTGCTTTTTGGAAAAGAAGCTTCAACTCTGTGAGTTGAAAGCACTCATTACGAAGAGGTTTCTGAGAGTTCTTCCGTCTAGTTTTCATGTGAAGATGTTTCCATTTCAAGCATATTTCTCAAATCGCTCCAAATATTCACCTGCAAATTCTACAAAAAGGGTGTTTCCAAACTTCTCTATCAATAGGAAGGTTCGACTCTGTGAGTTGAATGCACTCCTCACAAAGAAGTTTCTGAGAATGCTTCTCTCCAGTTTTTAGGTGAAGATATATCATTTCCCAGCATAGGCCTCAAAGCGCTCCAAATATCCACTTGCAGATTCTACAAAAAGAGTGTTTCAAAACTCCTCTTTCAAAAGGAAGTTTCAAGTCTGTGAGTTGAATGAAGTCATGACAAAGAAGTTTCTGAGAATGCTTCTGTCTACTTTTTATGTGAAGATATTTCCTTTTGCAGCACACGCCTCAAATAGCCCCAAACATCCACTAGCAAATTCTACAAAAAGAGGGTTTCAAAAAAGCGCTATCTAAAGGAAGATTGCACTATGTGAGTTAAACGCATAAAGCACACGGAAGTTTCTGAGAATGCTTCCGTCTAGTTCTCATGGGAAGATATTTCCTTTCCCATTGTTGGCCTCTTAGCACTCCAATATACACTTGCAGATTCTAGAAAAAGAGTGTTTCAAAACTGCTCTATCAAAAGGCAGGTTCAACACGGTGAGTTGAATATGCACATGAGAAAAAGTTTCTGAGAATGCTTCTGTCTGGTTTTTATGTGAAGATATTTCGTTTTCCAGCACAGGCCTCAAAGCGCTCCAATTATCCACTTGCAGACTATACAAAAACAGTGTTTCAAAACTGTTCTATCCAAAGGAATGTTCAGCTCTGTGAGTAGAATTCACTCATCACGAGGAAGTTTCTGAGAATGCTGCTGTCTAGTTTCTATAAGAAGACATTTCCTTTTCTAACATAGGTCTCAAAGCGCTCACAATAAGCCCTGGCACACTCTACAAAAGGAGTGTTTCCAAAATGTTCTATCAAAATGAACGTTGAAGACTGTGAGTTAAATGCACACATCAAACTGAAGTTTCTGAGAATGGTTCTGTCTAGGGTTTATGTGAAGATATTTTCTTTTCCAGCATAGGCCTCCAAAAGCTCGAAATATCCACTTGCAGATTTTCTAAAAAGGGTGTTTCCAAACTGTTCTATCAAAAGGAAGGTTCAACTCTGTGAGTTGAATGCTCACATCACAAAGAAGTTTCTGAGAATGCTTCTGTCTAGTGTTCATGTGAAGATATTTCCTTTTCAAGCATAGGCCTCAAAGCGCTCCAGATATGCAGTTGCAGACTCTACAAAAAGTGTGTTTCAAAAGTGTTCTATGAAAAGAAAGTTTCAACTCTGTGAGTTGAATGCACATATCGTGAAGAAGTTTCTGAGAATGCTTCTGTCTAGTTTTTAGGTGAAGATATTTCATTTCCCAGCATAGGCCTCAAAGCGCTCCAAATATGCACTTGCAGATTCTACAAAAAGAGTGTTTCAAAACTGCTCTTTCAAAAGGAAGGTTCAAGTCTGTGAGTTGAATGCACTCATCAGAAAGAAGTTTCTGATAATGGTTCTGTCTAGTTTTCATCTGCAAGTATTTCCTTTTCCACTAGATGCCGCAATCGCACCAAATTTCCACCTGCAGTTTCCACAAAAAGAGTGTTGCAGGACTGCTCCAGGAAAAGGAATCTTCAACTCTCTCAGTTCAATCCCCTCAAGACATAGAAGTTTCTGATAATGTTTCTGTCTAGCTTCTATATGAAGATATTTCCTTTTCCAGCATAAGCCTCAAAGAGCTCCAAATATCCACTTGCGAATTCTACAAAAACAGTGTTGCAATACTTTTCTACCAAAAGGAAGGTACAACTCTGTGAGTTCAATGCACTCATCACACAGAAGGTTCACAGAATGCTTCCATCTAGCTTTTACGCAATGATATTTCCTTTTGCAGCAAAGGCTTCAAAGCGCTCTTAATGTCCACTGGCAGATTCTACGAAGAGTGTCTCAAAACTGCTCTATCAAAAGGTAGGTTGAACTCTGTGAGTTCAATGCCCAAAGCACAGGGAACCTTCTGAGAATGCTTTTATGTAGTTTCTACGTGAACATATTTTCTTTTCCAGCATTGGCCTCCAAGCACTCCATCCATCCACTTGAAAATTCTACTAAAAGAGTGTTTCAAAACTTCTCTACCAAAAGAAAGGTTGAACTTTGTGAGTTCAAGGCACACATCACAAAGAAGTTTCTGAGAATGCTTCTTTCCAGCTTTTACGTGAAGAGATATCCTTTTCCAGCATAGGCCTCAAAGCGCTCCATATATCCACTTGCACATTCTAGCAAAGCGTGTATCAACACTGCTCTTTCAAAAGGAAGCTTCAAGTCTGTGAGTTGAATGCACTCATCACAAAGACGTTTCTGAGAATTCTCCTGTCTAGTTTTCATGTGAAGATGCTTCCATTTAAAATCTAGGCCTCAAATACCTCCAAATATTCACTTGCACATTCTACAAAAAGGCTGTTTCAAATCTTCTCTATCAATTGGAAGGTTCAACTCTGTAAATTGAATGCACTCACCACAAAGAAGATTCCGAGATTGCTTCTGTCTACTTTGTATGTGAAGACATTTCCTTTTCCAACATAGGCCTCAAAGCGCTCCAAAAAACACTTGCAGATTCTAAAAAAACAGTTTTTCAAAACTGTTCTATCAAAAGGAACGTTCAACTCTGTGAGTTGAAGGCACTCATCACAAAGAGGTTTCTGAGAATGCTTCTGTCTAGTTTTTATGGGATGATATTTCTTATTCCAACATTGGCCAAAAAGCGCTCCAAATATCCGCCTTCAGACGGCACTGAAAGAGGGTCTCAAAAATGCTCTATCAGAAGGAAGGTTCAAGTCTGTGAGTTGAATGCTCTCATCACACAGAAGGTTCTGAGAATACTTCAGTCTAGTTTTTATCAGAAGATATTTCCATTTCCTTGCATAGGCCTGAAATCCCTCCAAATATCGACTTGCAGATTATACGAATAGAGTATTTCCAAACTGCTCTGTCAAACGGCAGGATCAACTCTGTGAGTTGAATGAACACATCATGAAGAAGTCTCTGAGAATGCTTCTGTCTAGTTTTTAGTTGAAGATATTTCATTTCCCAGCATCGTCTCAAAGCGCTCCAAATATCCACTTGCAGATTCTACAAAAACTTTGTTTCTAAACTGCTCTTTGAAAAGGAAGGTCCAAGTCTGTGAGTTGAATGCACTCATCGCAAAGAATTTTCTGAGAATGCTTCTGTCTAGTTTTCATGTGAAGATATTTCCTTTTCCAACATTGGCCCCGAAGCCCTCCTAACATCCACTTGCAGATTTTACAAAAAGAGTGTTTCCAAACTGCTCTATCAAAAGGCAGGTTCAACTCTGTGAGTCAAATGCACGCATCGTGAAGAAGCTTCTGAGAATGCTACTGTCTAAGTTTTAGGTGAAGATATTTCATTTCCCAGCAAAGGCTTCAAAGCGCTCTAAATATCCACTTGCAGATTCTACAAGAAGAGTGTTTCAAAACTGCTCTTCCAAAAGGAAGGTTCAAGTCTGTGAGTTGAATGCACTCATCAAAAAGAAGTTTCTGAGAATGCTTCTCTCTAGTTTTTATGTGAAGATATTTCCTTTTCCAGCATAGGCCTCAAATCGCTCCAAACATCCACTAGCAAATTCTACAAAAGGAGTGTTTCAAAACTGTGCTATCAAAAGGAAGATTCCACTATTTGAGTTGAAGGCATAAAGCACACGGAAGTTTCTGACAGTGCTTCCGTCTAGTTCTCATGTGAAGTTATTTCCTTTTCCAGTGTTGGCCTCTTAGCACTCCAAATAACCACTTGCAGATCCTAGAAAGAGTGTTTCAAAACTGCTCTACCAAAAGGAAGGTTCAACTCGGTGAGTTGAATGCGCACCTCGCAAAAAGTTTCTGAGAGTGCTTCGGTTTAGTTTTTATGTGAAGATATTTCGTTTTCCAGCACAGTACTCAAAGCGCTCTAAATAGCCACTTGCAGAGTCTATAAAAAGAGTGTTTCAAAACTGTTCTATCGAAAGGAACGTTCAACTCTGTGAGTAGAATGCACTCATCACAAGGAAGTTTCTGAGAATGCTTCTGTCTAGTTTTTATGTGAAGAAATTTCCTTTTCCAACATAGGCCTCAAAGCGCTCCAAATAAACACCTGCAGATTCTACAAAAGGGGTCTTTCCAAAATGTTCTATCAAAACCAACGTTCAAGCCTGTGAGCTGAATGCACTCACCACACAGAAGTTTCTTAGACGTCTTCTGTCTAGTGTTTATGTGGAAATATTCTCTTTTACAGCATAGGCCTCAAATACCTCCAAATATCAACGTGCAGATTTTACAAAAAGGGTGTTTCCAAACTCCTCCATCAAAAGGCAGGTTCAACTCTGTGTGTTTAATGCACACATCAGAAAGAAGTTTCTGAGAATGCTTCTGTCTAGCCTTTATGTGAAAATATTTCCTTTTCAAGCATACGCCTCAAAGCGCTCCAAATATGCCGTTGTAGACTCTACAAAAAGTGTGTTTCAAAACTGCTCTACGAAAAGAAAGGTTCAAAGCTGTGAGTTGAATACACAGATCGTGAAGAAGTTCCTGAGAATGCTTCAATCTAGTGTTTAGGTGAAGATATTTCACTTCCCAGCATAGGCCTCAAAGCGCTCCAAATATCCACTTCCAGATTCTACAGAAAAGTGTTTCAAAACTGCTCTTTGGAAAGGAAGCTTCAACTCTGTGAGTTGAAAGCACTCATTGCGAAGAGGTTTCTGGGAGTTCTTCCGTCTAGTTTTCATGTAAAGATGTTTCCATTTCAAGCATAGGTCTCTAATCGCTCCAAATATTCACCTGCAAATTCTACAAAAAGGGTGTTTCAAAACTTCTCTATCAATAGGAAGGTTCAACTCTGTGAGTTGAATGCACTCCTTACAGAGAAGTTTCTGAGAATGTTTCTATCTATGTTTTACGCGAAGATATTTCCTTTTCCAACACAGGCCTCAATGCGCTCCGAATCAACACTTCCAGATACTACAAAAACAGTGTTTCAAAACTGTTCTATCAAAAGGAACGTTCAACTCTGTGAGTTGAAGGCACTCATCACAAAGAAGTTTCTGAGAATGCTTCTGTCAATCTTGTATGCAATGAGATTTCCTTTTGCAGCATAGGACTTAAAGCTCTCCAAATATCCACTTGCAGATTCCACAAAAAGAGTGTTGCAAAACTTCTCTATCAAAAGGCAGGTTGAACTCTGTGTGTTGAATGCCCAAAACACAGGGAACTTTCTGAGAATGCTTTTGTCTAGTTTCCACGTGAAGATAGTTCCTTTTCCAACATAGGCCTCAAAGCGCTCTGAATATCCACTTGCCGATTGTACAAAAAGAGTGTTGCAAAACTTCTCTATCAAAAGGCAGGTTGAACTCTGTGTGTCGAATGCCCAAAACACAGGGAACTTGCTGAGAATGCTTTTGTCTAATTTCTACGTGAAGATATTTCCTTTTCCATCATAGGCCTCAAAGTGCTCCGAATAAACACTTGTAGATCCCAACAAAAGAGTGTTTCAAAGCTCTTCCATCTACAGGAACTTTCACGTCTGTGAGTTGAATGCACTCATCACAAAGAGGTTTCTGAGAATTCTTCTGTTTAGTTTTTATGTGATGATATTTCATTTTCCAGCATTGGCCTAAAGGTGCTCCAAATATCCACCTTCAGATGGGACTGAAAGAGTGTTTCAAAACTGAACTATCAAAAGGAAGGTTCAAGTCTGTGAGTTGAATGCACTCATCCACAGAAGCTTCTGAGAATGCTTCTGTCTCGTTTTTAGGCGAAGATATTTCCTTTTCCTTGCATAGGCCTCAAATCGCTCCAAATATCCCCTTGCAGATATTACAAAGAGAGTGTTTCCAAACTGCCCTATCGAAAGGCAGTTTCAACTCTGTGAGTTGAAGGCACGTATGGTGAAACAGTTTCTGAGAATGCTTGTGTGTACTTTTTAGGTGAAGGTATTTCCTTTTCCAGCACAGGCCTCAAATCGCTCCAAACATCCAGTAGCAAATTCTACAAAAGGAGTGTTTCAAACCTGTGCTATCCAAAGGAAGATTCCACTATATGAGTTGAACGCATAAAGCACACGGAAGTTTCTGAGAATCCTTCCGTCTAGTTCTCAGGTGAAGATATTTACTTTTCCAGTGTTGGCCCTTTAGCACTCCAAATATCCACTTTCAGATTCTACAAAAAGAGTGTTTCAAAACTGCTCTATCAAAACGCAGGTTCCACTCGGTGAGTTGAATGCACGCATCGGAAAAGATTTCTGAGAATTCTTCTGTCTAGTTTTTATGGGAAGATATTTTCTTTTCCAGCATAGGCCTCAAATCGCTCCAAACATCCACGAGCAAATTCTACGAAAGGAGTGTGTCAAAACGGTGCTATCAAAAGGAAGATTCCACTATGTGAGTTGAATGCATGAAGCACACGGAAGTTTCTGACAATGCTTCCGTCTAGTTCTCATGTGAAGATATTTCCTTTTCCAGTGTTGACCTCTTAGCACTCCAAATATCCACTTGCAGATCCTAGAAAAAGAGTGTTTCAAAACTGCTCTACCAAAAGCCAGGTTTCACTCGGTGAGTTGAATGCGCACATCGCAAAATGTTTCTGAGAACGCTACTGTCTAGTTCTTATGTGAAGATATTTCGTTTTCCCGCCTGGGCTTCAAAGCGCTCCAAATAGCCACTTGTAGAGTCTATAAAAAGAGTGTTTCAAAACTCTTCTATCAAAAGGAACTTTCAACTCTGTGAGTACAATGCACTCATCACAAGGAAGTTTCCGAGAATGCTTCTGTCTACTGTTTATGTGAAGATATTTCCTTTTCCAACCTAGGCCTCAATGCGCTCCAAATAAACACCTGCAGATCCTACAAGAGGGGTGTTTCCAAACTGTTCTATCAAAACCAGCGTTCAAGTCTGTGAGCTGAATGCACTCATCACACAGAAGTTTCTTAGAAGGCTTGTGTCTAGTGTTTATGTGAAAATATTTTCTTTTACAGCATAGGCCTCAAATAGCTCCAAATATCAACTTGCAGATTTTACAAAAAGGGAGTTTCCAAACTCCTCTATCAAAAGACAGGTTCAACTCTGTGAGTCGAATGCACACATCAGAAAGAAGTTTCTGAGAATGCTTCTGTCTAGCGTTTATGTGAAAATATTTCCTTTTCAAGCACACGCCTCAAAGCGCTCCAAATATGCCGTTGCAGATTCTACAAAAAGTGGGTTTCAAAACTGCTCTACGAAAAGAAAGGTTCAAAGCTGTGAGTTGAATACACAGATCGTGAAGAAGTTTCTGAGAATGCTTCAGTCTAGTGTTTAGGTGAAGATATTTCACTTCCCAGCATAGGCCTCAAAGGGCTCCAAATATCCACTTCCAGATTCTACAGAAAAGTGTTTCAAAACTGCTCTTTGGAAAGGAAGCTTCAACTCTGTGAGTTGAAAGCACTCATTACGAAGAGGTTTCTGAGAATTCTTCTGTCCAGTTTTCATGTGAAGATGTTTCCATTTCAAGCATAGGTCTCCAATCGCTCCAAATATTCACCTGCAAATTCTACAAAAAGGGTGTTTCCAAACTTCTCTATCAATAGGAAGGTTCAACTCTGTGAGTTGAATGCCCTCCTCACAAAGAAGTTTCTGAGAATGCTTCTGTCTACTTTTTACGTGAAGATATTTCCTTTTCCTACACAGGCCTCAAAGCGCTCCGAATCAACACTTCCAGATACTACCAAAACAGTGTTTCAAAACTGTTCTATCAAAAGGAACGTTCAACTCTGTGAGTGGAAGGCACTCATCGCAAAGAGGTTTCTGAGAATGCTTCTGTCTAGTTTTTATGTGATGATATTTCGTATTGCAGCATTGGCCAAAAAGCGCTCCAAACATCCATCTTCAGATGGCAATGAAAGTGGGTCTCAAAAGTGCTCTATCAGAAGGAAGGTTCAAGTCTGTGAATTGAATGCTCTCATCACACAGAAGGTTCTGAGAATGATTCAGTCTAGTTTTTATCAGAAGATATTTCCTTTTCCTTGCATAGGCCTCAAATCGCTCCAAATATCGAATTGCAGTTTACACCAATAGAGTGTTTCCAAACTGCTCTGTGAAACGGCAGGTTCAACTCTGTGAGTTGAATGCGCACATGAGGAAGAAGTCTCTGAGAATGCTTCTGTCTAGTTTTTAGGTGAAGATATTTCATTTCCCAGCCTCGCCTCAAAGCGCTCCAAATATCCACTTTCAGATTCTACAAAAACTGTGTTTCTAAACTGCTCTTTGTAAAGGAAGGTTCAAGTCTGTGAGTTGAATGCACTCATCACCAAGAAGTTTCTGAGAATGCTTCTGTCTAGTTTTCATGTGAAGATATTTCCTTTTCCAACATTGACCCGAAGCCCTCGTAATATCCACTTGCAGATTTTACAAAAAGAGTGTTTCCAAACTGCTCTATCAAAATGAGATTCAACTCTGTGAGTTGAATGCACGCATCGTGAAGAAGCTTCAGAGAATGCTACGGTCTACGTTTTAGGTGAAGATATTTCATTTCCCAGCATAGGCTTCAAAGCGCTCTAAATATCCACTTGCAGATTCTACAAAAAGAGTGTTTCAAAACTGCTCTTCCAAAAGGAAGGTTCAAGGCTGTGAGTTCAATGCACTCATCATAAAGAAGTTTCTGAGAACGCTTCTCTCTAGTTTTTATGTGAAGATATTTCCTTTTCCAGCATAGGCCTCAAATCGCTCCAAACATCCACTAGCAAATTCTACAAAAGGAGTGTTTCAAAACTGTGCTATCAAAAGGAAGATTCCACTATTTGAGTTGAAGGCATAAAGCACACGGAAGTTTCTGACAATGCTTCCGTCTAGTTCTCATGTGAAGTTATTTCCTTTTCCAGTGCTGGCCTCTTAGCACTCCAAATATCCACTTGCAGATCCTAGAAAAAGAGTTTTTCAAAACTGCTCTACCAAAAGGAAGCTTCAACTCGGTGAGTTGAATGCGCACCTCGCAAAATGTTTCTGAGAGTGCTTCGCTGTTGTTTTTATGTGAAGATATTTCGTTTTCCAGCATAGGACTCAAAGCGCTCCAAGTAGCCACTTACAGAGTCTCTAAAAAGAGTGTTTCAAAACTGTTCTATCAAAAGGAACGTTCAACTCTGTGAGTAGAATGCTCTCATCACAAGGAAGTTTCTGAGAATGCTTCTGTCTAGTTTTTATGTGAAGAAATTTCCTTTTCCAACATAGGCCTCAAAGCCCTCCAAATAAACATCTGCAGATTCTACAAAAGGGGTCTTTCCAAAATGTTCTATCAAAACCAACGTTCAAACCTATGAGCTGAATGCACTCACCACACAGAAGTTTCTTAGACGTCTTCTGTCTAGTGTTTATGTGAAAATATTTTCTTTTACAGCATAGGCCTCAAATAGCTCCAAATATCAACTTGCAGATTTTACAAAAAGGGTGTTTCCAAACTCCTCTATCAAAAGGCAGGTTCAACTCTGTGTGTTGAATGCACACATCAGAAAGAAGTTTCTGAGAATGCTTCTGTCTAGCGTTTATGTGAAAATATTTCCTTTTCAAGCATACGCCTCAAAGCGCTCCAAATATGCCGTTGCAGATTCTACAAAAAGTGTGTTTCAAAACTGCTCTATGAAAAGAAAGGTTCAAAGCTGTGAGGTGAATACACATATCGTGAAGAAGTTTCTGAGAAAGCTTCAGTCTAGTGTTTAGGTGAAGATATTTCACTTCCCAGAATAGGCCTCAAAGCGCTCCAAATATCCACTTCCAGATTCTAAAGAAAAGTGTTTCAAAACTGCTTTTTGGAAAAGAAGCTTCAACTCTGTGAGTTGAAAGCACTCATTACGAAGAGGTTTCTGAGAGTTCTTCCGTCTAGTTTTCATGTGAAGATGTTTCCATTTCAAGCATATTTCTCAAATCGCTCCAAATATTCACCTGCAAATTCTACAAAAAGGGTGTTTCCAAACTTCTCTATCAATAGGAAGGTTCGACTCTGTGAGTTGAATGCACTCCTCACAAAGAAGTTTCTGAGAATGCTTCTCTCCAGTTTTTAGGTGAAGATATATCATTTCCCAGCATAGGCCTCAAAGCGCTCCAAATATCCACTTGCAGATTCTACAAAAAGAGTGTTTCAAAACTCCTCTTTCAAAAGGAAGTTTCAAGTCTGTGAGTTGAATGAAGTCATGACAAAGAAGTTTCTGAGAATGCTTCTGTCTACTTTTTATGTGAAGATATTTCCTTTTGCAGCACACGCCTCAAATAGCCCCAAACATCCACTAGCAAATTCTACAAAAAGAGGGTTTCAAAAAAGCGCTATCTAAAGGAAGATTGCACTATGTGAGTTAAACGCATAAAGCACACGGAAGTTTCTGAGAATGCTTCCGTCTAGTTCTCATGGGAAGATATTTCCTTTCCCATTGTTGGCCTCTTAGCACTCCAATATACACTTGCAGATTCTAGAAAAAGAGTGTTTCAAAACTGCTCTATCAAAAGGCAGGTTCAACACGGTGAGTTGAATATGCACATGAGAAAAAGTTTCTGAGAATGCTTCTGTCTGGTTTTTATGTGAAGATATTTCGTTTTCCAGCACAGGCCTCAAAGCGCTCCAATTATCCACTTGCAGACTATACAAAAACAGTGTTTCAAAACTGTTCTATCCAAAGGAATGTTCAGCTCTGTGAGTAGAATTCACTCATCACGAGGAAGTTTCTGAGAATGCTGCTGTCTAGTTTCTATAAGAAGACATTTCCTTTTCTAACATAGGTCTCAAAGCGCTCACAATAAGCCCTGGCACACTCTACAAAAGGAGTGTTTCCAAAATGTTCTATCAAAATGAACGTTGAAGACTGTGAGTTAAATGCACACATCAAACTGAAGTTTCTGAGAATGGTTCTGTCTAGGGTTTATGTGAAGATATTTTCTTTTCCAGCATAGGCCTCCAAAAGCTCGAAATATCCACTTGCAGATTTTCTAAAAAGGGTGTTTCCAAACTGTTCTATCAAAAGGAAGGTTCAACTCTGTGAGTTGAATGCTCACATCACAAAGAAGTTTCTGAGAATGCTTCTGTCTAGTGTTCATGTGAAGATATTTCCTTTTCAAGCATAGGCCTCAAAGCGCTCCAGATATGCAGTTGCAGACTCTACAAAAAGTGTGTTTCAAAAGTGTTCTATGAAAAGAAAGTTTCAACTCTGTGAGTTGAATGCACATATCGTGAAGAAGTTTCTGAGAATGCTTCTGTCTAGTTTTTAGGTGAAGATATTTCATTTCCCAGCATAGGCCTCAAAGCGCTCCAAATATGCACTTGCAGATTCTACAAAAAGAGTGTTTCAAAACTGCTCTTTCAAAAGGAAGGTTCAAGTCTGTGAGTTGAATGCACTCATCAGAAAGAAGTTTCTGATAATGGTTCTGTCTAGTTTTCATCTGCAAGTATTTCCTTTTCCACTAGATGCCGCAATCGCACCAAATTTCCACCTGCAGTTTCCACAAAAAGAGTGTTGCAGGACTGCTCCAGGAAAAGGAATCTTCAACTCTCTCAGTTCAATCCCCTCAAGACATAGAAGTTTCTGATAATGTTTCTGTCTAGCTTCTATATGAAGATATTTCCTTTTCCAGCATAAGCCTCAAAGAGCTCCAAATATCCACTTGCGAATTCTACAAAAACAGTGTTGCAATACTTTTCTACCAAAAGGAAGGTACAACTCTGTGAGTTCAATGCACTCATCACACAGAAGGTTCACAGAATGCTTCCATCTAGCTTTTACGCAATGATATTTCCTTTTGCAGCAAAGGCTTCAAAGCGCTCTTAATGTCCACTGGCAGATTCTACGAAGAGTGTCTCAAAACTGCTCTATCAAAAGGTAGGTTGAACTCTGTGAGCTCAATGCCCAAAGCACAGGGAACCTTCTGAGAATGCTTTTATGTAGTTTCTACGTGAACATATTTTCTTTTCCAGCATTGGCCTCCAAGCACTCCATCCATCCACTTGAAAATTCTACTAAAAGAGTGTTTCAAAACTTCTCTACCAAAAGAAAGGTTGAACTTTGTGAGTTCAAGGCACACATCACAAAGAAGTTTCTGAGAATGCTTCTTTCCAGCTTTTACGTGAAGAGATATCCTTTTCCAGCATAGGCCTCAAAGCGCTCCATATATCCACTTGCACATTCTAGCAAAGCGTGTATCAACACTGCTCTTTCAAAAGGAAGCTTCAAGTCTGTGAGTTGAATGCACTCATCACAAAGACGTTTCTGAGAATTCTCCTGTCTAGTTTTCATGTGAAGATGCTTCCATTTAAAATCTAGGCCTCAAATACCTCCAAATATTCACTTGCACATTCTACAAAAAGGCTGTTTCAAATCTTCTCTATCAATTGGAAGGTTCAACTCTGTAAATTGAATGCACTCACCACAAAGAAGATTCCGAGATTGCTTCTGTCTACTTTGTATGTGAAGACATTTCCTTTTCCAACATAGGCCTCAAAGCGCTCCAAAAAACACTTGCAGATTCTAAAAAAACAGTTTTTCAAAACTGTTCTATCAAAAGGAACGTTCAACTCTGTGAGTTGAAGGCACTCATCACAAAGAGGTTTCTGAGAATGCTTCTGTCTAGTTTTTATGGGATGATATTTCTTATTCCAACATTGGCCAAAAAGCGCTCCAAATATCCGCCTTCAGATGGCACTGAAAGAGGGTCTCAAAAATGCTCTATCAGAAGGAAGGTTCAAGTCTGTGAGTTGAATGCTCTCATCACACAGAAGGTTCTGAGAATACTTCAGTCTAGTTTTTATCAGAAGATATTTCCATTTCCTTGCATAGGCCTGAAATCGCTCCAAATATCGACTTGCAGATTATACGAATAGAGTATTTCCAAACTGCTCTGTCAAACGGCAGGATCAACTCTGTGAGTTGAATGAACACATCATGAAGAAGTCTCTGAGAATGCTTCTGTCTAGTTTTTAGTTGAAGATATTTCATTTCCCAGCATCGTCTCAAAGCGCTCCAAATATCCACTTGCAGATTCTACAAAAACTTTGTTTCTAAACTGCTCTTTGAAAAGGAAGGTCCAAGTCTGTGAGTTGAATGCACTCATCGCAAAGAATTTTCTGAGAATGCTTCTGTCTAGTTTTCATGTGAAGATATTTCCTTTTCCAACATTGGCCCCGAAGCCCTCCTAACATCCACTTGCAGATTTTACAAAAAGAGTGTTTCCAAACTGCTCTATCAAAAGGCAGGTTCAACTCTGTGAGTCAAATGCACGCATCGTGAAGAAGCTTCTGAGAATGCTACTGTCTAAGTTTTAGGTGAAGATATTTCATTTCCCAGCAAAGGCTTCAAAGCGCTCTAAATATCCACTTGCAGATTCTACAAGAAGAGTGTTTCAAAACTGCTCTTCCAAAAGGAAGGTTCAAGTCTGTGAGTTGAATGCACTCATCAAAAAGAAGTTTCTGAGAATGCTTCTCTCTAGTTTTTATGTGAAGATATTTCCTTTTCCAGCATAGGCCTCAAATCGCTCCAAACATCCACTAGCAAATTCTACAAAAGGAGTGTTTCAAAACTGTGCTATCAAAAGGAAGATTCCACTATTTGAGTTGAAGGCATAAAGCACACGGAAGTTTCTGACAGTGCTTCCGTCTAGTTCTCATGTGAAGTTATTTCCTTTTCCAGTGTTGGCCTCTTAGCACTCCAAATAACCACTTGCAGATCCTAGAAAGAGTGTTTCAAAACTGCTCTACCAAAAGGAAGGTTCAACTCGGTGAGTTGAATGCGCACCTCGCAAAAAGTTTCTGAGAGTGCTTCGGTTTAGTTTTTATGTGAAGATATTTCGTTTTCCAGCACAGTACTCAAAGCGCTCTAAATAGCCACTTGCAGAGTCTATAAAAAGAGTGTTTCAAAACTGTTCTATCGAAAGGAACGTTCAACTCTGTGAGTAGAATGCACTCATCACAAGGAAGTTTCTGAGAATGCTTCTGTCTAGTTTTTATGTGAAGAAATTTCCTTTTCCAACATAGGCCTCAAAGCGCTCCAAATAAACACCTGCAGATTCTACAAAAGGGGTCTTTCCAAAATGTTCTATCAAAACCAACGTTCAAGCCTGTGAGCTGAATGCACTCACCACACAGAAGTTTCTTAGACGTCTTCTGTCTAGTGTTTATGTGGAAATATTCTCTTTTACAGCATAGGCCTCAAATACCTCCAAATATCAACGTGCAGATTTTACAAAAAGGGTGTTTCCAAACTCCTCCATCAAAAGGCAGGTTCAACTCTGTGTGTTTAATGCACACATCAGAAAGAAGTTTCTGAGAATGCTTCTGTCTAGCCTTTATGTGAAAATATTTCCTTTTCAAGCATACGCCTCAAAGCGCTCCAAATATGCCGTTGTAGACTCTACAAAAAGTGTGTTTCAAAACTGCTCTACGAAAAGAAAGGTTCAAAGCTGTGAGTTGAATACACAGATCGTGAAGAAGTTCCTGAGAATGCTTCAATCTAGTGTTTAGGTGAAGATATTTCACTTCCCAGCATAGGCCTCAAAGCGCTCCAAATATCCACTTCCAGATTCTACAGAAAAGTGTTTCAAAACTGCTCTTTGGAAAGGAAGCTTCAACTCTGTGAGTTGAAAGCACTCATTGCGAAGAGGTTTCTGGGAGTTCTTCCGTCTAGTTTTCATGTAAAGATGTTTCCATTTCAAGCATAGGTCTCTAATCGCTCCAAATATTCACCTGCAAATTCTACAAAAAGGGTGTTTCAAAACTTCTCTATCAATAGGAAGGTTCAACTCTGTGAGTTGAATGCACTCCTTACAGAGAAGTTTCTGAGAATGTTTCTATCTATGTTTTACGCGAAGATATTTCCTTTTCCAACACAGGCCTCAATGCGCTCCGAATCAACACTTCCAGATACTACAAAAACAGTGTTTCAAAACTGTTCTATCAAAAGGAACGTTCAACTCTGTGAGTTGAAGGCACTCATCACAAAGAAGTTTCTGAGAATGCTTCTGTCAATCTTGTATGCAATGAGATTTCCTTTTGCAGCATAGGACTTAAAGCTCTCCAAATATCCACTTGCAGATTCCACAAAAAGAGTGTTGCAAAACTTCTCTATCAAAAGGCAGGTTGAACTCTGTGTGTTGAATGCCCAAAACACAGGGAACTTTCTGAGAATGCTTTTGTCTAGTTTCCACGTGAAGATAGTTCCTTTTCCAACATAGGCCTCAAAGCGCTCTGAATATCCACTTGCCGATTGTACAAAAAGAGTGTTGCAAAACTTCTCTATCAAAAGGCAGGTTGAACTCTGTGTGTCGAATGCCCAAAACACAGGGAACTTGCTGAGAATGCTTTTGTCTAATTTCTACGTGAAGATATTTCCTTTTCCATCATAGGCCTCAAAGTGCTCCGAATAAACACTTGTAGATCCCACCAAAAGAGTGTTTCAAAGCTCTTCCATCTACAGGAACTTTCACGTCTGTGAGTTGAATGCACTCATCACAAAGAGGTTTCTGAGAATTCTTCTGTTTAGTTTTTATGTGATGATATTTCATTTTCCAGCATTGGCCTAAAGGTGCTCCAAATATCCACCTTCAGATGGGACTGAAAGAGTGTTTCAAAACTGAACTATCAAAAGGAAGGTTCAAGTCTGTGAGTTGAATGCACTCATCCACAGAAGCTTCTGAGAATGCTTCTGTCTCGTTTTTAGGCGAAGATATTTCCTTTTCCTTGCATAGGCCTCAAATCGCTCCAAATATCCCCTTGCAGATATTACAAAGAGAGTGTTTCCAAACTGCCCTATCGAAAGGCAGTTTCAACTCTGTGAGTTGAAGGCACGTATGGTGAAACAGTTTCTGAGAATGCTTGTGTGTACTTTTTAGGTGAAGGTATTTCCTTTTCCAGCACAGGCCTCAAATCGCTCCAAACATCCAGTAGCAAATTCTACAAAAGGAGTGTTTCAAACCTGTGCTATCCAAAGGAAGATTCCACTATATGAGTTGAACGCATAAAGCACACGGAAGTTTCTGAGAATCCTTCCGTCTAGTTCTCAGGTGAAGATATTTACTTTTCCAGTGTTGGCCCTTTAGCACTCCAAATATCCACTTTCAGATTCTACAAAAAGAGTGTTTCAAAACTGCTCTATCAAAACGCAGGTTCCACTCGGTGAGTTGAATGCACGCATCGGAAAAGATTTCTGAGAATTCTTCTGTCTAGTTTTTATGGGAAGATATTTTCTTTTCCAGCATAGGCCTCAAATCGCTCCAAACATCCACGAGCAAATTCTACGAAAGGAGTGTGTCAAAACGGTGCTATCAAAAGGAAGATTCCACTATGTGAGTTGAATGCATGAAGCACACGGAAGTTTCTGACAATGCTTCCGTCTAGTTCTCATGTGAAGATATTTCCTTTTCCAGTGTTGACCTCTTAGCACTCCAAATATCCACTTGCAGATCCTAGAAAAAGAGTGTTTCAAAACTGCTCTACCAAAAGCCAGGTTTCACTCGGTGAGTTGAATGCGCACATCGCAAAATGTTTCTGAGAACGCTACTGTCTAGTTCTTATGTGAAGATATTTCGTTTTCCCGCCTGGGCTTCAAAGCGCTCCAAATAGCCACTTGTAGAGTCTATAAAAAGAGTGTTTCAAAACTCTTCTATCAAAAGGAACTTTCAACTCTGTGAGTACAATGCACTCATCACAAGGAAGTTTCCGAGAATGCTTCTGTCTACTGTTTATGTGAAGATATTTCCTTTTCCAACCTAGGCCTCAATGCGCTCCAAATAAACACCTGCAGATCCTACAAGAGGGGTGTTTCCAAACTGTTCTATCAAAACCAGCGTTCAAGTCTGTGAGCTGAATGCACTCATCACACAGAAGTTTCTTAGAAGGCTTGTGTCTAGTGTTTATGTGAAAATATTTTCTTTTACAGCATAGGCCTCAAATAGCTCCAAATATCAACTTGCAGATTTTACAAAAAGGGAGTTTCCAAACTCCTCTATCAAAAGACAGGTTCAACTCTGTGAGTCGAATGCACACATCAGAAAGAAGTTTCTGAGAATGCTTCTGTCTAGCGTTTATGTGAAAATATTTCCTTTTCAAGCACACGCCTCAAAGCGCTCCAAATATGCCGTTGCAGATTCTACAAAAAGTGGGTTTCAAAACTGCTCTACGAAAAGAAAGGTTCAAAGCTGTGAGTTGAATACACAGATCGTGAAGAAGTTTCTGAGAATGCTTCAGTCTAGTGTTTAGGTGAAGATATTTCACTTCCCAGCATAGGCCTCAAAGCGCTCCAAATATCCACTTCCAGATTCTACAGAAAAGTGTTTCAAAACTGCTCTTTGGAAAGGAAGCTTCAACTCTGTGAGTTGAAAGCACTCATTACGAAGAGGTTTCTGAGAATTCTTCTGTCCAGTTTTCATGTGAAGATGTTTCCATTTCAAGCATAGGTCTCCAATCGCTCCAAATATTCACCTGCAAATTCTACAAAAAGGGTGTTTCAAAACTTCTCTATCAATAGGAAGGTTCAACTCTGTGAGTTGAATGCCCTCCTCACAAAGAAGTTTCTGAGAATGCTTCTGTCTACTTTTTACGTGAAGATGTTTCCTTTTCCTACACAGGCCTCAAAGCGCTCCGAATCAACACTTCCAGATACTACCAAAACAGTGTTTCAAAACTGTTCTATCAAAAGGAACGTTCAACTCTGTGAGTGGAAGGCACTCATCGCAAAGAGGTTTCTGAGAATGCTTCTGTCTAGTTTTTATGTGATGATATTTCGTATTGCAGCATTGGCCAAAAAGCGCTCCAAACATCCATCTTCAGATGGCAATGAAAGTGGGTCTCAAAAGTGCTCTATCAGAAGGAAGGTTCAAGTCTGTGAATTGAATGCTCTCATCACACAGAAGGTTCTGAGAATGATTCAGTCTAGTTTTTATCAGAAGATATTTCCTTTTCCTTGCATAGGCCTCAAATCGCTCCAAATATCGAATTGCAGTTTACACCAATAGAGTGTTTCCAAACTGCTCTGTGAAACGGCAGGTTCAACTCTGTGAGTTGAATGCGCACATGAGGAAGAAGTCTCTGAGAATGCTTCTGTCTAGTTTTTAGGTGAAGATATTTCATTTCCCAGCCTCGCCTCAAAGCGCTCCAAATATCCACTTTCAGATTCTACAAAAACTGTGTTTCTAAACTGCTCTTTGTAAAGGAAGGTTCAAGTCTGTGAGTTGAATGCACTCATCACCAAGAAGTTTCTGAGAATGCTTCTGTCTAGTTTTCATGTGAAGATATTTCCTTTTCCAACATTGACCCGAAGCCCTCGTAATATCCACTTGCAGATTTTACAAAAAGAGTGTTTCCAAACTGCTCTATCAAAATGAGATTCAACTCTGTGAGTTGAATGCACGCATCGTGAAGAAGCTTCAGAGAATGCTACGGTCTACGTTTTAGGTGAAGATATTTCATTTCCCAGCATAGGCTTCAAAGCGCTCTAAATATCCACTTGCAGATTCTACAAAAAGAGTGTTTCAAAACTGCTCTTCCAAAAGGAAGGTTCAAGGCTGTGAGTTCAATGCACTCATCATAAAGAAGTTTCTGAGAACGCTTCTCTCTAGTTTTTATGTGAAGATATTTCCTTTTCCAGCATAGGCCTCAAATCGCTCCAAACATCCACTAGCAAATTCTACAAAAGGAGTGTTTCAAAACTGTGCTATCAAAAGGAAGATTCCACTATTTGAGTTGAAGGCATAAAGCACACGGAAGTTTCTGACAATGCTTCCGTCTAGTTCTCATGTGAAGTTATTTCCTTTTCCAGTGCTGGCCTCTTAGCACTCCAAATATCCACTTGCAGATCCTAGAAAAAGAGTTTTTCAAAACTGCTCTACCAAAAGGAAGCTTCAACTCGGTGAGTTGAATGCGCACCTCGCAAAATGTTTCTGAGAGTGCTTCGCTGTTGTTTTTATGTGAAGATATTTCGTTTTCCAGCATAGGACTCAAAGCGCTCCAAGTAGCCACTTACAGAGTCTCTAAAAAGAGTGTTTCAAAACTGTTCTATCAAAAGGAACGTTCAACTCTGTGAGTAGAATGCTCTCATCACAAGGAAGTTTCTGAGAATGCTTCTGTCTAGTTTTTATGTGAAGAAATTTCCTTTTCCAACATAGGCCTCAAAGCCCTCCAAATAAACATCTGCAGATTCTACAAAAGGGGTCTTTCCAAAATGTTCTATCAAAACCAACGTTCAAACCTATGAGCTGAATGCACTCACCACACAGAAGTTTCTTAGACGTCTTCTGTCTAGTGTTTATGTGAAAATATTTTCTTTTACAGCATAGGCCTCAAATAGCTCCAAATATCAACTTGCAGATTTTACAAAAAGGGTGTTTCCAAACTCCTCTATCAAAAGGCAGGTTCAACTCTGTGTGTTGAATGCACACATCAGAAAGAAGTTTCTGAGAATGCTTCTGTCTAGCGTTTATGTGAAAATATTTCCTTTTCAAGCATACGCCTCAAAGCGCTCCAAATATGCCGTTGCAGATTCTACAAAAAGTGTGTTTCAAAACTGCTCTATGAAAAGAAAGGTTCAAAGCTGTGAGGTGAATACACATATCGTGAAGAAGTTTCTGAGAAAGCTTCAGTCTAGTGTTTAGGTGAAGATATTTCACTTCCCAGAATAGGCCTCAAAGCGCTCCAAATATCCACTTCCAGATTCTAAAGAAAAGTGTTTCAAAACTGCTTTTTGGAAAAGAAGCTTCAACTCTGTGAGTTGAAAGCACTCATTACGAAGAGGTTTCTGAGAGTTCTTCCGTCTAGTTTTCATGTGAAGATGTTTCCATTTCAAGCATATTTCTCAAATCGCTCCAAATATTCACCTGCAAATTCTACAAAAAGGGTGTTTCCAAACTTCTCTATCAATAGGAAGGTTCGACTCTGTGAGTTGAATGCCCTCCTCACAAAGAAGTTTCTGAGAATGCTTCTCTCCAGTTTTTAGGTGAAGATATATCATTTCCCAGCATAGGCCTCAAAGCGCTCCAAATATCCACTTGCAGATTCTACAAAAAGAGTGTTTCAAAACTCCTCTTTCAAAAGGAAGTTTCAAGTCTGTGAGTTGAATGAAGTCATGACAAAGAAGTTTCTGAGAATGCTTCTGTCTACTTTTTATGTGAAGATATTTCCTTTTGCAGCACACGCCTCAAATAGCCCCAAACATCCACTAGCAAATTCTACAAAAAGAGGGTTTCAAAAAAGCGCTATCTAAAGGAAGATTGCACTATGTGAGTTAAACGCATAAAGCACACGGAAGTTTCTGAGAATGCTTCCGTCTAGTTCTCATGGGAAGATATTTCCTTTCCCATTGTTGGCCTCTTAGCACTCCAATATACACTTGCAGATTCTAGAAAAAGAGTGTTTCAAAACTGCTCTATCAAAAGGCAGGTTCAACACGGTGAGTTGAATATGCACATGAGAAAAAGTTTCTGAGAATGCTTCTGTCTGGTTTTTATGTGAAGATATTTCGTTTTCCAGCACAGGCCTCAAAGCGCTCCAATTATCCACTTGCAGACTATACAAAAACAGTGTTTCAAAACTGTTCTATCCAAAGGAATGTTCAGCTCTGTGAGTAGAATTCACTCATCACGAGGAAGTTTCTGAGAATGCTGCTGTCTAGTTTCTATAAGAAGACATTTCCTTTTCTAACATAGGTCTCAAAGCGCTCACAATAAGCCCTGGCACACTCTACAAAAGGAGTGTTTCCAAAATGTTCTATCAAAATGAACGTTGAAGACTGTGAGTTAAATGCACACATCAAACTGAAGTTTCTGAGAATGGTTCTGTCTAGGGTTTATGTGAAGATATTTTCTTTTCCAGCATAGGCCTCCAAAAGCTCGAAATATCCACTTGCAGATTTTCTAAAAAGGGTGTTTCCAAACTGTTCTATCAAAAGGAAGGTTCAACTCTGTGAGTTGAATGCTCACATCACAAAGAAGTTTCTGAGAATGCTTCTGTCTAGTGTTCATGTGAAGATATTTCCTTTTCAAGCATAGGCCTCAAAGCGCTCCAGATATGCAGTTGCAGACTCTACAAAAAGTGTGTTTCAAAAGTGTTCTATGAAAAGAAAGTTTCAACTCTGTGAGTTGAATGCACATATCGTGAAGAAGTTTCTGAGAATGCTTCTGTCTAGTTTTTAGGTGAAGATATTTCATTTCCCAGCATAGGCCTCAAAGCGCTCCAAATATGCACTTGCAGATTCTACAAAAGGAGTGTTTCAAAACTGCTCTTTCAAAAGGAAGGTTCAAGTCTGTGAGTTGAATGCACTCATCAGAAAGAAGTTTCTGATAATGGTTCTGTCTAGTTTTCATCTGCAAGTATTTCCTTTTCCACTAGATGCCGCAATCGCACCAAATTTCCACCTGCAGTTTCCACAAAAAGAGTGTTGCAGGACTGCTCCAGGAAAAGGAATCTTCAACTCTCTCAGTTCAATCCCCTCAAGACATAGAAGTTTCTGATAATGTTTCTGTCTAGCTTCTATATGAAGATATTTCCTTTTCCAGCATAAGCCTCAAAGAGCTCCAAATATCCACTTGCGAATTCTACAAAAACAGTGTTGCAATACTTTTCTACCAAAAGGAAGGTACAACTCTGTGAGTTCAATGCACTCATCACACAGAAGGTTCACAGAATGCTTCCATCTAGCTTTTACGCAATGATATTTCCTTTTGCAGCAAAGGCTTCAAAGCGCTCTTAATGTCCACTGGCAGATTCTACGAAGAGTGTCTCAAAACTGCTCTATCAAAAGGTAGGTTGAACTCTGTGAGTTCAATGCCCAAAGCACAGGGAACCTTCTGAGAATGCTTTTATGTAGTTTCTACGTGAACATATTTTCTTTTCCAGCATTGGCCTCCAAGCACTCCATCCATCCACTTGAAAATTCTACTAAAAGAGTGTTTCAAAACTTCTCTACCAAAAGAAAGGTTGAACTTTGTGAGTTCAAGGCACACATCACAAAGAAGTTTCTGAGAATGCTTCTTTCCAGCTTTTACGTGAAGAGATATCCTTTTCCAGCATAGGCCTCAAAGCGCTCCATATATCCACTTGCACATTCTAGCAAAGCGTGTATCAACACTGCTCTTTCAAAAGGAAGCTTCAAGTCTGTGAGTTGAATGCACTCATCACAAAGACGTTTCTGAGAATTCTCCTGTCTAGTTTTCATGTGAAGATGCTTCCATTTAAAATCTAGGCCTCAAATACCTCCAAATATTCACTTGCACATTCTACAAAAAGGCTGTTTCAAATCTTCTCTATCAATTGGAAGGTTCAACTCTGTAAATTGAATGCACTCACCACAAAGAAGATTCCGAGATTGCTTCTGTCTACTTTGTATGTGAAGACATTTCCTTTTCCAACATAGGCCTCAAAGCGCTCCAAAAAACACTTGCAGATTCTAAAAAAACAGTTTTTCAAAACTGTTCTATCAAAAGGAACGTTCAACTCTGTGAGTTGAAGGCACTCATCACAAAGAGGTTTCTGAGAATGCTTCTGTCTAGTTTTTATGGGATGATATTTCTTATTCCAACATTGGCCAAAAAGCGCTCCAAATATCCGCCTTCAGACGGCACTGAAAGAGGGTCTCAAAAATGCTCTATCAGAAGGAAGGTTCAAGTCTGTGAGTTGAATGCTCTCATCACACAGAAGGTTCTGAGAATACTTCAGTCTAGTTTTTATCAGAAGATATTTCCATTTCCTTGCATAGGCCTGAAATCCCTCCAAATATCGACTTGCAGATTATACGAATAGAGTATTTCCAAACTGCTCTGTCAAACGGCAGGATCAACTCTGTGAGTTGAATGAACACATCATGAAGAAGTCTCTGAGAATGCTTCTGTCTAGTTTTTAGTTGAAGATATTTCATTTCCCAGCATCGTCTCAAAGCGCTCCAAATATCCACTTGCAGATTCTACAAAAACTTTGTTTCTAAACTGCTCTTTGAAAAGGAAGGTCCAAGTCTGTGAGTTGAATGCACTCATCGCAAAGAATTTTCTGAGAATGCTTCTGTCTAGTTTTCATGTGAAGATATTTCCTTTTCCAACATTGGCCCCGAAGCCCTCCTAACATCCACTTGCAGATTTTACAAAAAGAGTGTTTCCAAACTGCTCTATCAAAAGGCAGGTTCAACTCTGTGAGTCAAATGCACGCATCGTGAAGAAGCTTCTGAGAATGCTACTGTCTAAGTTTTAGGTGAAGATATTTCATTTCCCAGCAAAGGCTTCAAAGCGCTCTAAATATCCACTTGCAGATTCTACAAGAAGAGTGTTTCAAAACTGCTCTTCCAAAAGGAAGGTTCAAGTCTGTGAGTTGAATGCACTCATCAAAAAGAAGTTTCTGAGAATGCTTCTCTCTAGTTTTTATGTGAAGATATTTCCTTTTCCAGCATAGGCCTCAAATCGCTCCAAACATCCACTAGCAAATTCTACAAAAGGAGTGTTTCAAAACTGTGCTATCAAAAGGAAGATTCCACTATTTGAGTTGAAGGCATAAAGCACACGGAAGTTTCTGACAGTGCTTCCGTCTAGTTCTCATGTGAAGTTATTTCCTTTTCCAGTGTTGGCCTCTTAGCACTCCAAATAACCACTTGCAGATCCTAGAAAGAGTGTTTCAAAACTGCTCTACCAAAAGGAAGGTTCAACTCGGTGAGTTGAATGCGCACCTCGCAAAAAGTTTCTGAGAGTGCTTCGGTTTAGTTTTTATGTGAAGATATTTCGTTTTCCAGCACAGTACTCAAAGCGCTCTAAATAGCCACTTGCAGAGTCTATAAAAAGAGTGTTTCAAAACTGTTCTATCGAAAGGAACGTTCAACTCTGTGAGTAGAATGCACTCATCACAAGGAAGTTTCTGAGAATGCTTCTGTCTAGTTTTTATGTGAAGAAATTTCCTTTTCCAACATAGGCCTCAAAGCGCTCCAAATAAACACCTGCAGATTCTACAAAAGGGGTCTTTCCAAAATGTTCTATCAAAACCAACGTTCAAGCCTGTGAGCTGAATGCACTCACCACACAGAAGTTTCTTAGACGTCTTCTGTCTAGTGTTTATGTGGAAATATTCTCTTTTACAGCATAGGCCTCAAATACCTCCAAATATCAACGTGCAGATTTTACAAAAAGGGTGTTTCCAAACTCCTCCATCAAAAGGCAGGTTCAACTCTGTGTGTTTAATGCACACATCAGAAAGAAGTTTCTGAGAATGCTTCTGTCTAGCCTTTATGTGAAAATATTTCCTTTTCAAGCATACGCCTCAAAGCGCTCCAAATATGCCGTTGTAGACTCTACAAAAAGTGTGTTTCAAAACTGCTCTACGAAAAGAAAGGTTCAAAGCTGTGAGTTGAATACACAGATCGTGAAGAAGTTCCTGAGAATGCTTCAATCTAGTGTTTAGGTGAAGATATTTCACTTCCCAGCATAGGCCTCAAAGCGCTCCAAATATCCACTTCCAGATTCTACAGAAAAGTGTTTCAAAACTGCTCTTTGGAAAGGAAGCTTCAACTCTGTGAGTTGAAAGCACTCATTGCGAAGAGGTTTCTGGGAGTTCTTCCGTCTAGTTTTCATGTAAAGATGTTTCCATTTCAAGCATAGGTCTCTAATCGCTCCAAATATTCACCTGCAAATTCTACAAAAAGGGTGTTTCAAAACTTCTCTATCAATAGGAAGGTTCAACTCTGTGAGTTGAATGCACTCCTTACAGAGAAGTTTCTGAGAATGTTTCTATCTATGTTTTACGCGAAGATATTTCCTTTTCCAACACAGGCCTCAATGCGCTCCGAATCAACACTTCCAGATACTACAAAAACAGTGTTTCAAAACTGTTCTATCAAAAGGAACGTTCAACTCTGTGAGTTGAAGGCACTCATCACAAAGAAGTTTCTGAGAATGCTTCTGTCAATCTTGTATGCAATGAGATTTCCTTTTGCAGCATAGGACTTAAAGCTCTCCAAATATCCACTTGCAGATTCCACAAAAAGAGTGTTGCAAAACTTCTCTATCAAAAGGCAGGTTGAACTCTGTGTGTTGAATGCCCAAAACACAGGGAACTTTCTGAGAATGCTTTTGTCTAGTTTCCACGTGAAGATAGTTCCTTTTCCAACATAGGCCTCAAAGCGCTCTGAATATCCACTTGCCGATTGTACAAAAAGAGTGTTGCAAAACTTCTCTATCAAAAGGCAGGTTGAACTCTGTGTGTCGAATGCCCAAAACACAGGGAACTTGCTGAGAATGCTTTTGTCTAATTTCTACGTGAAGATATTTCCTTTTCCATCATAGGCCTCAAAGTGCTCCGAATAAACACTTGTAGATCCCACCAAAAGAGTGTTTCAAAGCTCTTCCATCTACAGGAACTTTCACGTCTGTGAGTTGAATGCACTCATCACAAAGAGGTTTCTGAGAATTCTTCTGTTTAGTTTTTATGTGATGATATTTCATTTTCCAGCATTGGCCTAAAGGTGCTCCAAATATCCACCTTCAGATGGGACTGAAAGAGTGTTTCAAAACTGAACTATCAAAAGGAAGGTTCAAGTCTGTGAGTTGAATGCACTCATCCACAGAAGCTTCTGAGAATGCTTCTGTCTCGTTTTTAGGCGAAGATATTTCCTTTTCCTTGCATAGGCCTCAAATCGCTCCAAATATCCCCTTGCAGATATTACAAAGAGAGTGTTTCCAAACTGCCCTATCGAAAGGCAGTTTCAACTCTGTGAGTTGAAGGCACGTATGGTGAAACAGTTTCTGAGAATGCTTGTGTGTACTTTTTAGGTGAAGGTATTTCCTTTTCCAGCACAGGCCTCAAATCGCTCCAAACATCCAGTAGCAAATTCTACAAAAGGAGTGTTTCAAACCTGTGCTATCCAAAGGAAGATTCCACTATATGAGTTGAACGCATAAAGCACACGGAAGTTTCTGAGAATCCTTCCGTCTAGTTCTCAGGTGAAGATATTTACTTTTCCAGTGTTGGCCCTTTAGCACTCCAAATATCCACTTTCAGATTCTACAAAAAGAGTGTTTCAAAACTGCTCTATCAAAACGCAGGTTCCACTCGGTGAGTTGAATGCACGCATCGGAAAAGATTTCTGAGAATTCTTCTGTCTAGTTTTTATGGGAAGATATTTTCTTTTCCAGCATAGGCCTCAAATCGCTCCAAACATCCACGAGCAAATTCTACGAAAGGAGTGTGTCAAAACGGTGCTATCAAAAGGAAGATTCCACTATGTGAGTTGAATGCATGAAGCACACGGAAGTTTCTGACAATGCTTCCGTCTAGTTCTCATGTGAAGATATTTCCTTTTCCAGTGTTGACCTCTTAGCACTCCAAATATCCACTTGCAGATCCTAGAAAAAGAGTGTTTCAAAACTGCTCTACCAAAAGCCAGGTTTCACTCGGTGAGTTGAATGCGCACATCGCAAAATGTTTCTGAGAACGCTACTGTCTAGTTCTTATGTGAAGATATTTCGTTTTCCCGCCTGGGCTTCAAAGCGCTCCAAATAGCCACTTGTAGAGTCTATAAAAAGAGTGTTTCAAAACTCTTCTATCAAAAGGAACTTTCAACTCTGTGAGTACAATGCACTCATCACAAGGAAGTTTCCGAGAATGCTTCTGTCTACTGTTTATGTGAAGATATTTCCTTTTCCAACCTAGGCCTCAATGCGCTCCAAATAAACACCTGCAGATCCTACAAGAGGGGTGTTTCCAAACTGTTCTATCAAAACCAGCGTTCAAGTCTGTGAGCTGAATGCACTCATCACACAGAAGTTTCTTAGAAGGCTTGTGTCTAGTGTTTATGTGAAAATATTTTCTTTTACAGCATAGGCCTCAAATAGCTCCAAATATCAACTTGCAGATTTTACAAAAAGGGAGTTTCCAAACTCCTCTATCAAAAGACAGGTTCAACTCTGTGAGTCGAATGCACACATCAGAAAGAAGTTTCTGAGAATGCTTCTGTCTAGCGTTTATGTGAAAATATTTCCTTTTCAAGCACACGCCTCAAAGCGCTCCAAATATGCCGTTGCAGATTCTACAAAAAGTGGGTTTCAAAACTGCTCTACGAAAAGAAAGGTTCAAAGCTGTGAGTTGAATACACAGATCGTGAAGAAGTTTCTGAGAATGCTTCAGTCTAGTGTTTAGGTGAAGATATTTCACTTCCCAGCATAGGCCTCAAAGCGCTCCAAATATCCACTTCCAGATTCTACAGAAAAGTGTTTCAAAACTGCTCTTTGGAAAGGAAGCTTCAACTCTGTGAGTTGAAAGCACTCATTACGAAGAGGTTTCTGAGAATTCTTCTGTCCAGTTTTCATGTGAAGATGTTTCCATTTCAAGCATAGGTCTCCAATCGCTCCAAATATTCACCTGCAAATTCTACAAAAAGGGTGTTTCAAAACTTCTCTATCAATAGGAAGGTTCAACTCTGTGAGTTGAATGCCCTCCTCACAAAGAAGTTTCTGAGAATGCTTCTGTCTACTTTTTACGTGAAGATGTTTCCTTTTCCTACACAGGCCTCAAAGCGCTCCGAATCAACACTTCCAGATACTACCAAAACAGTGTTTCAAAACTGTTCTATCAAAAGGAACGTTCAACTCTGTGAGTGGAAGGCACTCATCGCAAAGAGGTTTCTGAGAATGCTTCTGTCTAGTTTTTATGTGATGATATTTCGTATTGCAGCATTGGCCAAAAAGCGCTCCAAACATCCATCTTCAGATGGCAATGAAAGTGGGTCTCAAAAGTGCTCTATCAGAAGGAAGGTTCAAGTCTGTGAATTGAATGCTCTCATCACACAGAAGGTTCTGAGAATGATTCAGTCTAGTTTTTATCAGAAGATATTTCCTTTTCCTTGCATAGGCCTCAAATCGCTCCAAATATCGAATTGCAGTTTACACCAATAGAGTGTTTCCAAACTGCTCTGTGAAACGGCAGGTTCAACTCTGTGAGTTGAATGCGCACATGAGGAAGAAGTCTCTGAGAATGCTTCTGTCTAGTTTTTAGGTGAAGATATTTCATTTCCCAGCCTCGCCTCAAAGCGCTCCAAATATCCACTTTCAGATTCTACAAAAACTGTGTTTCTAAACTGCTCTTTGTAAAGGAAGGTTCAAGTCTGTGAGTTGAATGCACTCATCACCAAGAAGTTTCTGAGAATGCTTCTGTCTAGTTTTCATGTGAAGATATTTCCTTTTCCAACATTGACCCGAAGCCCTCGTAATATCCACTTGCAGATTTTACAAAAAGAGTGTTTCCAAACTGCTCTATCAAAATGAGATTCAACTCTGTGAGTTGAATGCACGCATCGTGAAGAAGCTTCAGAGAATGCTACGGTCTACGTTTTAGGTGAAGATATTTCATTTCCCAGCATAGGCTTCAAAGCGCTCTAAATATCCACTTGCAGATTCTACAAAAAGAGTGTTTCAAAACTGCTCTTCCAAAAGGAAGGTTCAAGGCTGTGAGTTCAATGCACTCATCATAAAGAAGTTTCTGAGAACGCTTCTCTCTAGTTTTTATGTGAAGATATTTCCTTTTCCAGCATAGGCCTCAAATCGCTCCAAACATCCACTAGCAAATTCTACAAAAGGAGTGTTTCAAAACTGTGCTATCAAAAGGAAGATTCCACTATTTGAGTTGAAGGCATAAAGCACACGGAAGTTTCTGACAATGCTTCCGTCTAGTTCTCATGTGAAGTTATTTCCTTTTCCAGTGCTGGCCTCTTAGCACTCCAAATATCCACTTGCAGATCCTAGAAAAAGAGTTTTTCAAAACTGCTCTACCAAAAGGAAGCTTCAACTCGGTGAGTTGAATGCGCACCTCGCAAAATGTTTCTGAGAGTGCTTCGCTGTTGTTTTTATGTGAAGATATTTCGTTTTCCAGCATAGGACTCAAAGCGCTCCAAGTAGCCACTTACAGAGTCTCTAAAAAGAGTGTTTCAAAACTGTTCTATCAAAAGGAACGTTCAACTCTGTGAGTAGAATGCTCTCATCACAAGGAAGTTTCTGAGAATGCTTCTGTCTAGTTTTTATGTGAAGAAATTTCCTTTTCCAACATAGGCCTCAAAGCCCTCCAAATAAACATCTGCAGATTCTACAAAAGGGGTCTTTCCAAAATGTTCTATCAAAACCAACGTTCAAACCTATGAGCTGAATGCACTCACCACACAGAAGTTTCTTAGACGTCTTCTGTCTAGTGTTTATGTGAAAATATTTTCTTTTACAGCATAGGCCTCAAATAGCTCCAAATATCAACTTGCAGATTTTACAAAAAGGGTGTTTCCAAACTCCTCTATCAAAAGGCAGGTTCAACTCTGTGTGTTGAATGCACACATCAGAAAGAAGTTTCTGAGAATGCTTCTGTCTAGCGTTTATGTGAAAATATTTCCTTTTCAAGCATACGCCTCAAAGCGCTCCAAATATGCCGTTGCAGATTCTACAAAAAGTGTGTTTCAAAACTGCTCTATGAAAAGAAAGGTTCAAAGCTGTGAGGTGAATACACATATCGTGAAGAAGTTTCTGAGAAAGCTTCAGTCTAGTGTTTAGGTGAAGATATTTCACTTCCCAGAATAGGCCTCAAAGCGCTCCAAATATCCACTTCCAGATTCTAAAGAAAAGTGTTTCAAAACTGCTTTTTGGAAAAGAAGCTTCAACTCTGTGAGTTGAAAGCACTCATTACGAAGAGGTTTCTGAGAGTTCTTCCGTCTAGTTTTCATGTGAAGATGTTTCCATTTCAAGCATATTTCTCAAATCGCTCCAAATATTCACCTGCAAATTCTACAAAAAGGGTGTTTCCAAACTTCTCTATCAATAGGAAGGTTCGACTCTGTGAGTTGAATGCCCTCCTCACAAAGAAGTTTCTGAGAATGCTTCTCTCCAGTTTTTAGGTGAAGATATATCATTTCCCAGCATAGGCCTCAAAGCGCTCCAAATATCCACTTGCAGATTCTACAAAAAGAGTGTTTCAAAACTCCTCTTTCAAAAGGAAGTTTCAAGTCTGTGAGTTGAATGAAGTCATGACAAAGAAGTTTCTGAGAATGCTTCTGTCTACTTTTTATGTGAAGATATTTCCTTTTGCAGCACACGCCTCAAATAGCCCCAAACATCCACTAGCAAATTCTACAAAAAGAGGGTTTCAAAAAAGCGCTATCTAAAGGAAGATTGCACTATGTGAGTTAAACGCATAAAGCACACGGAAGTTTCTGAGAATGCTTCCGTCTAGTTCTCATGGGAAGATATTTCCTTTCCCATTGTTGGCCTCTTAGCACTCCAATATACACTTGCAGATTCTAGAAAAAGAGTGTTTCAAAACTGCTCTATCAAAAGGCAGGTTCAACACGGTGAGTTGAATATGCACATGAGAAAAAGTTTCTGAGAATGCTTCTGTCTGGTTTTTATGTGAAGATATTTCGTTTTCCAGCACAGGCCTCAAAGCGCTCCAATTATCCACTTGCAGACTATACAAAAACAGTGTTTCAAAACTGTTCTATCCAAAGGAATGTTCAGCTCTGTGAGTAGAATTCACTCATCACGAGGAAGTTTCTGAGAATGCTGCTGTCTAGTTTCTATAAGAAGACATTTCCTTTTCTAACATAGGTCTCAAAGCGCTCACAATAAGCCCTGGCACACTCTACAAAAGGAGTGTTTCCAAAATGTTCTATCAAAATGAACGTTGAAGACTGTGAGTTAAATGCACACATCAAACTGAAGTTTCTGAGAATGGTTCTGTCTAGGGTTTATGTGAAGATATTTTCTTTTCCAGCATAGGCCTCCAAAAGCTCGAAATATCCACTTGCAGATTTTCTAAAAAGGGTGTTTCCAAACTGTTCTATCAAAAGGAAGGTTCAACTCTGTGAGTTGAATGCTCACATCACAAAGAAGTTTCTGAGAATGCTTCTGTCTAGTGTTCATGTGAAGATATTTCCTTTTCAAGCATAGGCCTCAAAGCGCTCCAGATATGCAGTTGCAGACTCTACAAAAAGTGTGTTTCAAAAGTGTTCTATGAAAAGAAAGTTTCAACTCTGTGAGTTGAATGCACATATCGTGAAGAAGTTTCTGAGAATGCTTCTGTCTAGTTTTTAGGTGAAGATATTTCATTTCCCAGCATAGGCCTCAAAGCGCTCCAAATATGCACTTGCAGATTCTACAAAAGGAGTGTTTCAAAACTGCTCTTTCAAAAGGAAGGTTCAAGTCTGTGAGTTGAATGCACTCATCAGAAAGAAGTTTCTGATAATGGTTCTGTCTAGTTTTCATCTGCAAGTATTTCCTTTTCCACTAGATGCCGCAATCGCACCAAATTTCCACCTGCAGTTTCCACAAAAAGAGTGTTGCAGGACTGCTCCAGGAAAAGGAATCTTCAACTCTCTCAGTTCAATCCCCTCAAGACATAGAAGTTTCTGATAATGTTTCTGTCTAGCTTCTATATGAAGATATTTCCTTTTCCAGCATAAGCCTCAAAGAGCTCCAAATATCCACTTGCGAATTCTACAAAAACAGTGTTGCAATACTTTTCTACCAAAAGGAAGGTACAACTCTGTGAGTTCAATGCACTCATCACACAGAAGGTTCACAGAATGCTTCCATCTAGCTTTTACGCAATGATATTTCCTTTTGCAGCAAAGGCTTCAAAGCGCTCTTAATGTCCACTGGCAGATTCTACGAAGAGTGTCTCAAAACTGCTCTATCAAAAGGTAGGTTGAACTCTGTGAGTTCAATGCCCAAAGCACAGGGAACCTTCTGAGAATGCTTTTATGTAGTTTCTACGTGAACATATTTTCTTTTCCAGCATTGGCCTCCAAGCACTCCATCCATCCACTTGAAAATTCTACTAAAAGAGTGTTTCAAAACTTCTCTACCAAAAGAAAGGTTGAACTTTGTGAGTTCAAGGCACACATCACAAAGAAGTTTCTGAGAATGCTTCTTTCCAGCTTTTACGTGAAGAGATATCCTTTTCCAGCATAGGCCTCAAAGCGCTCCATATATCCACTTGCACATTCTAGCAAAGCGTGTATCAACACTGCTCTTTCAAAAGGAAGCTTCAAGTCTGTGAGTTGAATGCACTCATCACAAAGACGTTTCTGAGAATTCTCCTGTCTAGTTTTCATGTGAAGATGCTTCCATTTAAAATCTAGGCCTCAAATACCTCCAAATATTCACTTGCACATTCTACAAAAAGGCTGTTTCAAATCTTCTCTATCAATTGGAAGGTTCAACTCTGTAAATTGAATGCACTCACCACAAAGAAGATTCCGAGATTGCTTCTGTCTACTTTGTATGTGAAGACATTTCCTTTTCCAACATAGGCCTCAAAGCGCTCCAAAAAACACTTGCAGATTCTAAAAAAACAGTTTTTCAAAACTGTTCTATCAAAAGGAACGTTCAACTCTGTGAGTTGAAGGCACTCATCACAAAGAGGTTTCTGAGAATGCTTCTGTCTAGTTTTTATGGGATGATATTTCTTATTCCAACATTGGCCAAAAAGCGCTCCAAATATCCGCCTTCAGACGGCACTGAAAGAGGGTCTCAAAAATGCTCTATCAGAAGGAAGGTTCAAGTCTGTGAGTTGAATGCTCTCATCACACAGAAGGTTCTGAGAATACTTCAGTCTAGTTTTTATCAGAAGATATTTCCATTTCCTTGCATAGGCCTGAAATCCCTCCAAATATCGACTTGCAGATTATACGAATAGAGTATTTCCAAACTGCTCTGTCAAACGGCAGGATCAACTCTGTGAGTTGAATGAACACATCATGAAGAAGTCTCTGAGAATGCTTCTGTCTAGTTTTTAGTTGAAGATATTTCATTTCCCAGCATCGTCTCAAAGCGCTCCAAATATCCACTTGCAGATTCTACAAAAACTTTGTTTCTAAACTGCTCTTTGAAAAGGAAGGTCCAAGTCTGTGAGTTGAATGCACTCATCGCAAAGAATTTTCTGAGAATGCTTCTGTCTAGTTTTCATGTGAAGATATTTCCTTTTCCAACATTGGCCCCGAAGCCCTCCTAACATCCACTTGCAGATTTTACAAAAAGAGTGTTTCCAAACTGCTCTATCAAAAGGCAGGTTCAACTCTGTGAGTCAAATGCACGCATCGTGAAGAAGCTTCTGAGAATGCTACTGTCTAAGTTTTAGGTGAAGATATTTCATTTCCCAGCAAAGGCTTCAAAGCGCTCTAAATATCCACTTGCAGATTCTACAAGAAGAGTGTTTCAAAACTGCTCTTCCAAAAGGAAGGTTCAAGTCTGTGAGTTGAATGCACTCATCAAAAAGAAGTTTCTGAGAATGCTTCTCTCTAGTTTTTATGTGAAGATATTTCCTTTTCCAGCATAGGCCTCAAATCGCTCCAAACATCCACTAGCAAATTCTACAAAAGGAGTGTTTCAAAACTGTGCTATCAAAAGGAAGATTCCACTATTTGAGTTGAAGGCATAAAGCACACGGAAGTTTCTGACAGTGCTTCCGTCTAGTTCTCATGTGAAGTTATTTCCTTTTCCAGTGTTGGCCTCTTAGCACTCCAAATAACCACTTGCAGATCCTAGAAAGAGTGTTTCAAAACTGCTCTACCAAAAGGAAGGTTCAACTCGGTGAGTTGAATGCGCACCTCGCAAAAAGTTTCTGAGAGTGCTTCGGTTTAGTTTTTATGTGAAGATATTTCGTTTTCCAGCACAGTACTCAAAGCGCTCTAAATAGCCACTTGCAGAGTCTATAAAAAGAGTGTTTCAAAACTGTTCTATCGAAAGGAACGTTCAACTCTGTGAGTAGAATGCACTCATCACAAGGAAGTTTCTGAGAATGCTTCTGTCTAGTTTTTATGTGAAGAAATTTCCTTTTCCAACATAGGCCTCAAAGCGCTCCAAATAAACACCTGCAGATTCTACAAAAGGGGTCTTTCCAAAATGTTCTATCAAAACCAACGTTCAAGCCTGTGAGCTGAATGCACTCACCACACAGAAGTTTCTTAGACGTCTTCTGTCTAGTGTTTATGTGGAAATATTCTCTTTTACAGCATAGGCCTCAAATACCTCCAAATATCAACGTGCAGATTTTACAAAAAGGGTGTTTCCAAACTCCTCCATCAAAAGGCAGGTTCAACTCTGTGTGTTTAATGCACACATCAGAAAGAAGTTTCTGAGAATGCTTCTGTCTAGCCTTTATGTGAAAATATTTCCTTTTCAAGCATACGCCTCAAAGCGCTCCAAATATGCCGTTGTAGACTCTACAAAAAGTGTGTTTCAAAACTGCTCTACGAAAAGAAAGGTTCAAAGCTGTGAGTTGAATACACAGATCGTGAAGAAGTTCCTGAGAATGCTTCAATCTAGTGTTTAGGTGAAGATATTTCACTTCCCAGCATAGGCCTCAAAGCGCTCCAAATATCCACTTCCAGATTCTACAGAAAAGTGTTTCAAAACTGCTCTTTGGAAAGGAAGCTTCAACTCTGTGAGTTGAAAGCACTCATTGCGAAGAGGTTTCTGGGAGTTCTTCCGTCTAGTTTTCATGTAAAGATGTTTCCATTTCAAGCATAGGTCTCTAATCGCTCCAAATATTCACCTGCAAATTCTACAAAAAGGGTGTTTCAAAACTTCTCTATCAATAGGAAGGTTCAACTCTGTGAGTTGAATGCACTCCTTACAGAGAAGTTTCTGAGAATGTTTCTATCTATGTTTTACGCGAAGATATTTCCTTTTCCAACACAGGCCTCAATGCGCTCCGAATCAACACTTCCAGATACTACAAAAACAGTGTTTCAAAACTGTTCTATCAAAAGGAACGTTCAACTCTGTGAGTTGAAGGCACTCATCACAAAGAAGTTTCTGAGAATGCTTCTGTCAATCTTGTATGCAATGAGATTTCCTTTTGCAGCATAGGACTTAAAGCTCTCCAAATATCCACTTGCAGATTCCACAAAAAGAGTGTTGCAAAACTTCTCTATCAAAAGGCAGGTTGAACTCTGTGTGTTGAATGCCCAAAACACAGGGAACTTTCTGAGAATGCTTTTGTCTAGTTTCCACGTGAAGATAGTTCCTTTTCCAACATAGGCCTCAAAGCGCTCTGAATATCCACTTGCCGATTGTACAAAAAGAGTGTTGCAAAACTTCTCTATCAAAAGGCAGGTTGAACTCTGTGTGTCGAATGCCCAAAACACAGGGAACTTGCTGAGAATGCTTTTGTCTAATTTCTACGTGAAGATATTTCCTTTTCCATCATAGGCCTCAAAGTGCTCCGAATAAACACTTGTAGATCCCACCAAAAGAGTGTTTCAAAGCTCTTCCATCTACAGGAACTTTCACGTCTGTGAGTTGAATGCACTCATCACAAAGAGGTTTCTGAGAATTCTTCTGTTTAGTTTTTATGTGATGATATTTCATTTTCCAGCATTGGCCTAAAGGTGCTCCAAATATCCACCTTCAGATGGGACTGAAAGAGTGTTTCAAAACTGAACTATCAAAAGGAAGGTTCAAGTCTGTGAGTTGAATGCACTCATCCACAGAAGCTTCTGAGAATGCTTCTGTCTCGTTTTTAGGCGAAGATATTTCCTTTTCCTTGCATAGGCCTCAAATCGCTCCAAATATCCCCTTGCAGATATTACAAAGAGAGTGTTTCCAAACTGCCCTATCGAAAGGCAGTTTCAACTCTGTGAGTTGAAGGCACGTATGGTGAAACAGTTTCTGAGAATGCTTGTGTGTACTTTTTAGGTGAAGGTATTTCCTTTTCCAGCACAGGCCTCAAATCGCTCCAAACATCCAGTAGCAAATTCTACAAAAGGAGTGTTTCAAACCTGTGCTATCCAAAGGAAGATTCCACTATATGAGTTGAACGCATAAAGCACACGGAAGTTTCTGAGAATCCTTCCGTCTAGTTCTCAGGTGAAGATATTTACTTTTCCAGTGTTGGCCCTTTAGCACTCCAAATATCCACTTTCAGATTCTACAAAAAGAGTGTTTCAAAACTGCTCTATCAAAACGCAGGTTCCACTCGGTGAGTTGAATGCACGCATCGGAAAAGATTTCTGAGAATTCTTCTGTCTAGTTTTTATGGGAAGATATTTTCTTTTCCAGCATAGGCCTCAAATCGCTCCAAACATCCACGAGCAAATTCTACGAAAGGAGTGTGTCAAAACGGTGCTATCAAAAGGAAGATTCCACTATGTGAGTTGAATGCATGAAGCACACGGAAGTTTCTGACAATGCTTCCGTCTAGTTCTCATGTGAAGATATTTCCTTTTCCAGTGTTGACCTCTTAGCACTCCAAATATCCACTTGCAGATCCTAGAAAAAGAGTGTTTCAAAACTGCTCTACCAAAAGCCAGGTTTCACTCGGTGAGTTGAATGCGCACATCGCAAAATGTTTCTGAGAACGCTACTGTCTAGTTCTTATGTGAAGATATTTCGTTTTCCCGCCTGGGCTTCAAAGCGCTCCAAATAGCCACTTGTAGAGTCTATAAAAAGAGTGTTTCAAAACTCTTCTATCAAAAGGAACTTTCAACTCTGTGAGTACAATGCACTCATCACAAGGAAGTTTCCGAGAATGCTTCTGTCTACTGTTTATGTGAAGATATTTCCTTTTCCAACCTAGGCCTCAATGCGCTCCAAATAAACACCTGCAGATCCTACAAGAGGGGTGTTTCCAAACTGTTCTATCAAAACCAGCGTTCAAGTCTGTGAGCTGAATGCACTCATCACACAGAAGTTTCTTAGAAGGCTTGTGTCTAGTGTTTATGTGAAAATATTTTCTTTTACAGCATAGGCCTCAAATAGCTCCAAATATCAACTTGCAGATTTTACAAAAAGGGAGTTTCCAAACTCCTCTATCAAAAGACAGGTTCAACTCTGTGAGTCGAATGCACACATCAGAAAGAAGTTTCTGAGAATGCTTCTGTCTAGCGTTTATGTGAAAATATTTCCTTTTCAAGCACACGCCTCAAAGCGCTCCAAATATGCCGTTGCAGATTCTACAAAAAGTGGGTTTCAAAACTGCTCTACGAAAAGAAAGGTTCAAAGCTGTGAGTTGAATACACAGATCGTGAAGAAGTTTCTGAGAATGCTTCAGTCTAGTGTTTAGGTGAAGATATTTCACTTCCCAGCATAGGCCTCAAAGGGCTCCAAATATCCACTTCCAGATTCTACAGAAAAGTGTTTCAAAACTGCTCTTTGGAAAGGAAGCTTCAACTCTGTGAGTTGAAAGCACTCATTACGAAGAGGTTTCTGAGAATTCTTCTGTCCAGTTTTCATGTGAAGATGTTTCCATTTCAAGCATAGGTCTCCAATCGCTCCAAATATTCACCTGCAAATTCTACAAAAAGGGTGTTTCCAAACTTCTCTATCAATAGGAAGGTTCAACTCTGTGAGTTGAATGCCCTCCTCACAAAGAAGTTTCTGAGAATGCTTCTGTCTACTTTTTACGTGAAGATATTTCCTTTTCCTACACAGGCCTCAAAGCGCTCCGAATCAACACTTCCAGATACTACCAAAACAGTGTTTCAAAACTGTTCTATCAAAAGGAACGTTCAACTCTGTGAGTGGAAGGCACTCATCGCAAAGAGGTTTCTGAGAATGCTTCTGTCTAGTTTTTATGTGATGATATTTCGTATTGCAGCATTGGCCAAAAAGCGCTCCAAACATCCATCTTCAGATGGCAATGAAAGTGGGTCTCAAAAGTGCTCTATCAGAAGGAAGGTTCAAGTCTGTGAATTGAATGCTCTCATCACACAGAAGGTTCTGAGAATGATTCAGTCTAGTTTTTATCAGAAGATATTTCCTTTTCCTTGCATAGGCCTCAAATCGCTCCAAATATCGAATTGCAGTTTACACCAATAGAGTGTTCCCAAACTGCTCTGTGAAACGGCAGGTTCAACTCTGTGAGTTGAATGCGCACATGAGGAAGAAGTCTCTGAGAATGCTTCTGTCTAGTTTTTAGGTGAAGATATTTCATTTCCCAGCCTCGCCTCAAAGCGCTCCAAATATCCACTTTCAGATTCTACAAAAACTGTGTTTCTAAACTGCTCTTTGTAAAGGAAGGTTCAAGTCTGTGAGTTGAATGCACTCATCACCAAGAAGTTTCTGAGAATGCTTCTGTCTAGTTTTCATGTGAAGATATTTCCTTTTCCAACATTGACCCGAAGCCCTCGTAATATCCACTTGCAGATTTTACAAAAAGAGTGTTTCCAAACTGCTCTATCAAAATGAGATTCAACTCTGTGAGTTGAATGCACGCATCGTGAAGAAGCTTCAGAGAATGCTACGGTCTACGTTTTAGGTGAAGATATTTCATTTCCCAGCATAGGCTTCAAAGCGCTCTAAATATCCACTTGCAGATTCTACAAAAAGAGTGTTTCAAAACTGCTCTTCCAAAAGGAAGGTTCAAGGCTGTGAGTTCAATGCACTCATCATAAAGAAGTTTCTGAGAACGCTTCTCTCTAGTTTTTATGTGAAGATATTTCCTTTTCCAGCATAGGCCTCAAATCGCTCCAAACATCCACTAGCAAATTCTACAAAAGGAGTGTTTCAAAACTGTGCTATCAAAAGGAAGATTCCACTATTTGAGTTGAAGGCATAAAGCACACGGAAGTTTCTGACAATGCTTCCGTCTAGTTCTCATGTGAAGTTATTTCCTTTTCCAGTGCTGGCCTCTTAGCACTCCAAATATCCACTTGCAGATCCTAGAAAAAGAGTTTTTCAAAACTGCTCTACCAAAAGGAAGCTTCAACTCGGTGAGTTGAATGCGCACCTCGCAAAATGTTTCTGAGAGTGCTTCGCTGTTGTTTTTATGTGAAGATATTTCGTTTTCCAGCATAGGACTCAAAGCGCTCCAAGTAGCCACTTACAGAGTCTCTAAAAAGAGTGTTTCAAAACTGTTCTATCAAAAGGAACGTTCAACTCTGTGAGTAGAATGCTCTCATCACAAGGAAGTTTCTGAGAATGCTTCTGTCTAGTTTTTATGTGAAGAAATTTCCTTTTCCAACATAGGCCTCAAAGCCCTCCAAATAAACATCTGCAGATTCTACAAAAGGGGTCTTTCCAAAATGTTCTATCAAAACCAACGTTCAAACCTATGAGCTGAATGCACTCACCACACAGAAGTTTCTTAGACGTCTTCTGTCTAGTGTTTATGTGAAAATATTTTCTTTTACAGCATAGGCCTCAAATAGCTCCAAATATCAACTTGCAGATTTTACAAAAAGGGTGTTTCCAAACTCCTCTATCAAAAGGCAGGTTCAACTCTGTGTGTTGAATGCACACATCAGAAAGAAGTTTCTGAGAATGCTTCTGTCTAGCGTTTATGTGAAAATATTTCCTTTTCAAGCATACGCCTCAAAGCGCTCCAAATATGCCGTTGCAGATTCTACAAAAAGTGTGTTTCAAAACTGCTCTATGAAAAGAAAGGTTCAAAGCTGTGAGGTGAATACACATATCGTGAAGAAGTTTCTGAGAAAGCTTCAGTCTAGTGTTTAGGTGAAGATATTTCACTTCCCAGAATAGGCCTCAAAGCGCTCCAAATATCCACTTCCAGATTCTAAAGAAAAGTGTTTCAAAACTGCTTTTTGGAAAAGAAGCTTCAACTCTGTGAGTTGAAAGCACTCATTACGAAGAGGTTTCTGAGAGTTCTTCCGTCTAGTTTTCATGTGAAGATGTTTCCATTTCAAGCATATTTCTCAAATCGCTCCAAATATTCACCTGCAAATTCTACAAAAAGGGTGTTTCCAAACTTCTCTATCAATAGGAAGGTTCGACTCTGTGAGTTGAATGCACTCCTCACAAAGAAGTTTCTGAGAATGCTTCTCTCCAGTTTTTAGGTGAAGATATATCATTTCCCAGCATAGGCCTCAAAGCGCTCCAAATATCCACTTGCAGATTCTACAAAAAGAGTGTTTCAAAACTCCTCTTTCAAAAGGAAGTTTCAAGTCTGTGAGTTGAATGAAGTCATGACAAAGAAGTTTCTGAGAATGCTTCTGTCTACTTTTTATGTGAAGATATTTCCTTTTGCAGCACACGCCTCAAATAGCCCCAAACATCCACTAGCAAATTCTACAAAAAGAGGGTTTCAAAAAAGCGCTATCTAAAGGAAGATTGCACTATGTGAGTTAAACGCATAAAGCACACGGAAGTTTCTGAGAATGCTTCCGTCTAGTTCTCATGGGAAGATATTTCCTTTCCCATTGTTGGCCTCTTAGCACTCCAATATACACTTGCAGATTCTAGAAAAAGAGTGTTTCAAAACTGCTCTATCAAAAGGCAGGTTCAACACGGTGAGTTGAATATGCACATGAGAAAAAGTTTCTGAGAATGCTTCTGTCTGGTTTTTATGTGAAGATATTTCGTTTTCCAGCACAGGCCTCAAAGCGCTCCAATTATCCACTTGCAGACTATACAAAAACAGTGTTTCAAAACTGTTCTATCCAAAGGAATGTTCAGCTCTGTGAGTAGAATTCACTCATCACGAGGAAGTTTCTGAGAATGCTGCTGTCTAGTTTCTATAAGAAGACATTTCCTTTTCTAACATAGGTCTCAAAGCGCTCACAATAAGCCCTGGCACACTCTACAAAAGGAGTGTTTCCAAAATGTTCTATCAAAATGAACGTTGAAGACTGTGAGTTAAATGCACACATCAAACTGAAGTTTCTGAGAATGGTTCTGTCTAGGGTTTATGTGAAGATATTTTCTTTTCCAGCATAGGCCTCCAAAAGCTCGAAATATCCACTTGCAGATTTTCTAAAAAGGGTGTTTCCAAACTGTTCTATCAAAAGGAAGGTTCAACTCTGTGAGTTGAATGCTCACATCACAAAGAAGTTTCTGAGAATGCTTCTGTCTAGTGTTCATGTGAAGATATTTCCTTTTCAAGCATAGGCCTCAAAGCGCTCCAGATATGCAGTTGCAGACTCTACAAAAAGTGTGTTTCAAAAGTGTTCTATGAAAAGAAAGTTTCAACTCTGTGAGTTGAATGCACATATCGTGAAGAAGTTTCTGAGAATGCTTCTGTCTAGTTTTTAGGTGAAGATATTTCATTTCCCAGCATAGGCCTCAAAGCGCTCCAAATATGCACTTGCAGATTCTACAAAAAGAGTGTTTCAAAACTGCTCTTTCAAAAGGAAGGTTCAAGTCTGTGAGTTGAATGCACTCATCAGAAAGAAGTTTCTGATAATGGTTCTGTCTAGTTTTCATCTGCAAGTATTTCCTTTTCCACTAGATGCCGCAATCGCACCAAATTTCCACCTGCAGTTTCCACAAAAAGAGTGTTGCAGGACTGCTCCAGGAAAAGGAATCTTCAACTCTCTCAGTTCAATCCCCTCAAGACATAGAAGTTTCTGATAATGTTTCTGTCTAGCTTCTATATGAAGATATTTCCTTTTCCAGCATAAGCCTCAAAGAGCTCCAAATATCCACTTGCGAATTCTACAAAAACAGTGTTGCAATACTTTTCTACCAAAAGGAAGGTACAACTCTGTGAGTTCAATGCACTCATCACACAGAAGGTTCACAGAATGCTTCCATCTAGCTTTTACGCAATGATATTTCCTTTTGCAGCAAAGGCTTCAAAGCGCTCTTAATGTCCACTGGCAGATTCTACGAAGAGTGTCTCAAAACTGCTCTATCAAAAGGTAGGTTGAACTCTGTGAGCTCAATGCCCAAAGCACAGGGAACCTTCTGAGAATGCTTTTATGTAGTTTCTACGTGAACATATTTTCTTTTCCAGCATTGGCCTCCAAGCACTCCATCCATCCACTTGAAAATTCTACTAAAAGAGTGTTTCAAAACTTCTCTACCAAAAGAAAGGTTGAACTTTGTGAGTTCAAGGCACACATCACAAAGAAGTTTCTGAGAATGCTTCTTTCCAGCTTTTACGTGAAGAGATATCCTTTTCCAGCATAGGCCTCAAAGCGCTCCATATATCCACTTGCACATTCTAGCAAAGCGTGTATCAACACTGCTCTTTCAAAAGGAAGCTTCAAGTCTGTGAGTTGAATGCACTCATCACAAAGACGTTTCTGAGAATTCTCCTGTCTAGTTTTCATGTGAAGATGCTTCCATTTAAAATCTAGGCCTCAAATACCTCCAAATATTCACTTGCACATTCTACAAAAAGGCTGTTTCAAATCTTCTCTATCAATTGGAAGGTTCAACTCTGTAAATTGAATGCACTCACCACAAAGAAGATTCCGAGATTGCTTCTGTCTACTTTGTATGTGAAGACATTTCCTTTTCCAACATAGGCCTCAAAGCGCTCCAAAAAACACTTGCAGATTCTAAAAAAACAGTTTTTCAAAACTGTTCTATCAAAAGGAACGTTCAACTCTGTGAGTTGAAGGCACTCATCACAAAGAGGTTTCTGAGAATGCTTCTGTCTAGTTTTTATGGGATGATATTTCTTATTCCAACATTGGCCAAAAAGCGCTCCAAATATCCGCCTTCAGATGGCACTGAAAGAGGGTCTCAAAAATGCTCTATCAGAAGGAAGGTTCAAGTCTGTGAGTTGAATGCTCTCATCACACAGAAGGTTCTGAGAATACTTCAGTCTAGTTTTTATCAGAAGATATTTCCATTTCCTTGCATAGGCCTGAAATCGCTCCAAATATCGACTTGCAGATTATACGAATAGAGTATTTCCAAACTGCTCTGTCAAACGGCAGGATCAACTCTGTGAGTTGAATGAACACATCATGAAGAAGTCTCTGAGAATGCTTCTGTCTAGTTTTTAGTTGAAGATATTTCATTTCCCAGCATCGTCTCAAAGCGCTCCAAATATCCACTTGCAGATTCTACAAAAACTTTGTTTCTAAACTGCTCTTTGAAAAGGAAGGTCCAAGTCTGTGAGTTGAATGCACTCATCGCAAAGAATTTTCTGAGAATGCTTCTGTCTAGTTTTCATGTGAAGATATTTCCTTTTCCAACATTGGCCCCGAAGCCCTCCTAACATCCACTTGCAGATTTTACAAAAAGAGTGTTTCCAAACTGCTCTATCAAAAGGCAGGTTCAACTCTGTGAGTCAAATGCACGCATCGTGAAGAAGCTTCTGAGAATGCTACTGTCTAAGTTTTAGGTGAAGATATTTCATTTCCCAGCAAAGGCTTCAAAGCGCTCTAAATATCCACTTGCAGATTCTACAAGAAGAGTGTTTCAAAACTGCTCTTCCAAAAGGAAGGTTCAAGTCTGTGAGTTGAATGCACTCATCAAAAAGAAGTTTCTGAGAATGCTTCTCTCTAGTTTTTATGTGAAGATATTTCCTTTTCCAGCATAGGCCTCAAATCGCTCCAAACATCCACTAGCAAATTCTACAAAAGGAGTGTTTCAAAACTGTGCTATCAAAAGGAAGATTCCACTATTTGAGTTGAAGGCATAAAGCACACGGAAGTTTCTGACAGTGCTTCCGTCTAGTTCTCATGTGAAGTTATTTCCTTTTCCAGTGTTGGCCTCTTAGCACTCCAAATAACCACTTGCAGATCCTAGAAAGAGTGTTTCAAAACTGCTCTACCAAAAGGAAGGTTCAACTCGGTGAGTTGAATGCGCACCTCGCAAAAAGTTTCTGAGAGTGCTTCGGTTTAGTTTTTATGTGAAGATATTTCGTTTTCCAGCACAGTACTCAAAGCGCTCTAAATAGCCACTTGCAGAGTCTATAAAAAGAGTGTTTCAAAACTGTTCTATCGAAAGGAACGTTCAACTCTGTGAGTAGAATGCACTCATCACAAGGAAGTTTCTGAGAATGCTTCTGTCTAGTTTTTATGTGAAGAAATTTCCTTTTCCAACATAGGCCTCAAAGCGCTCCAAATAAACACCTGCAGATTCTACAAAAGGGGTCTTTCCAAAATGTTCTATCAAAACCAACGTTCAAGCCTGTGAGCTGAATGCACTCACCACACAGAAGTTTCTTAGACGTCTTCTGTCTAGTGTTTATGTGGAAATATTCTCTTTTACAGCATAGGCCTCAAATACCTCCAAATATCAACGTGCAGATTTTACAAAAAGGGTGTTTCCAAACTCCTCCATCAAAAGGCAGGTTCAACTCTGTGTGTTTAATGCACACATCAGAAAGAAGTTTCTGAGAATGCTTCTGTCTAGCCTTTATGTGAAAATATTTCCTTTTCAAGCATACGCCTCAAAGCGCTCCAAATATGCCGTTGTAGACTCTACAAAAAGTGTGTTTCAAAACTGCTCTACGAAAAGAAAGGTTCAAAGCTGTGAGTTGAATACACAGATCGTGAAGAAGTTCCTGAGAATGCTTCAATCTAGTGTTTAGGTGAAGATATTTCACTTCCCAGCATAGGCCTCAAAGCGCTCCAAATATCCACTTCCAGATTCTACAGAAAAGTGTTTCAAAACTGCTCTTTGGAAAGGAAGCTTCAACTCTGTGAGTTGAAAGCACTCATTGCGAAGAGGTTTCTGGGAGTTCTTCCGTCTAGTTTTCATGTAAAGATGTTTCCATTTCAAGCATAGGTCTCTAATCGCTCCAAATATTCACCTGCAAATTCTACAAAAAGGGTGTTTCAAAACTTCTCTATCAATAGGAAGGTTCAACTCTGTGAGTTGAATGCACTCCTTACAGAGAAGTTTCTGAGAATGTTTCTATCTATGTTTTACGCGAAGATATTTCCTTTTCCAACACAGGCCTCAATGCGCTCCGAATCAACACTTCCAGATACTACAAAAACAGTGTTTCAAAACTGTTCTATCAAAAGGAACGTTCAACTCTGTGAGTTGAAGGCACTCATCACAAAGAAGTTTCTGAGAATGCTTCTGTCAATCTTGTATGCAATGAGATTTCCTTTTGCAGCATAGGACTTAAAGCTCTCCAAATATCCACTTGCAGATTCCACAAAAAGAGTGTTGCAAAACTTCTCTATCAAAAGGCAGGTTGAACTCTGTGTGTTGAATGCCCAAAACACAGGGAACTTTCTGAGAATGCTTTTGTCTAGTTTCCACGTGAAGATAGTTCCTTTTCCAACATAGGCCTCAAAGCGCTCTGAATATCCACTTGCCGATTGTACAAAAAGAGTGTTGCAAAACTTCTCTATCAAAAGGCAGGTTGAACTCTGTGTGTCGAATGCCCAAAACACAGGGAACTTGCTGAGAATGCTTTTGTCTAATTTCTACGTGAAGATATTTCCTTTTCCATCATAGGCCTCAAAGTGCTCCGAATAAACACTTGTAGATCCCAACAAAAGAGTGTTTCAAAGCTCTTCCATCTACAGGAACTTTCACGTCTGTGAGTTGAATGCACTCATCACAAAGAGGTTTCTGAGAATTCTTCTGTTTAGTTTTTATGTGATGATATTTCATTTTCCAGCATTGGCCTAAAGGTGCTCCAAATATCCACCTTCAGATGGGACTGAAAGAGTGTTTCAAAACTGAACTATCAAAAGGAAGGTTCAAGTCTGTGAGTTGAATGCACTCATCCACAGAAGCTTCTGAGAATGCTTCTGTCTCGTTTTTAGGCGAAGATATTTCCTTTTCCTTGCATAGGCCTCAAATCGCTCCAAATATCCCCTTGCAGATATTACAAAGAGAGTGTTTCCAAACTGCCCTATCGAAAGGCAGTTTCAACTCTGTGAGTTGAAGGCACGTATGGTGAAACAGTTTCTGAGAATGCTTGTGTGTACTTTTTAGGTGAAGGTATTTCCTTTTCCAGCACAGGCCTCAAATCGCTCCAAACATCCAGTAGCAAATTCTACAAAAGGAGTGTTTCAAACCTGTGCTATCCAAAGGAAGATTCCACTATATGAGTTGAACGCATAAAGCACACGGAAGTTTCTGAGAATCCTTCCGTCTAGTTCTCAGGTGAAGATATTTACTTTTCCAGTGTTGGCCCTTTAGCACTCCAAATATCCACTTTCAGATTCTACAAAAAGAGTGTTTCAAAACTGCTCTATCAAAACGCAGGTTCCACTCGGTGAGTTGAATGCACGCATCGGAAAAGATTTCTGAGAATTCTTCTGTCTAGTTTTTATGGGAAGATATTTTCTTTTCCAGCATAGGCCTCAAATCGCTCCAAACATCCACGAGCAAATTCTACGAAAGGAGTGTGTCAAAACGGTGCTATCAAAAGGAAGATTCCACTATGTGAGTTGAATGCATGAAGCACACGGAAGTTTCTGACAATGCTTCCGTCTAGTTCTCATGTGAAGATATTTCCTTTTCCAGTGTTGACCTCTTAGCACTCCAAATATCCACTTGCAGATCCTAGAAAAAGAGTGTTTCAAAACTGCTCTACCAAAAGCCAGGTTTCACTCGGTGAGTTGAATGCGCACATCGCAAAATGTTTCTGAGAACGCTACTGTCTAGTTCTTATGTGAAGATATTTCGTTTTCCCGCCTGGGCTTCAAAGCGCTCCAAATAGCCACTTGTAGAGTCTATAAAAAGAGTGTTTCAAAACTCTTCTATCAAAAGGAACTTTCAACTCTGTGAGTACAATGCACTCATCACAAGGAAGTTTCCGAGAATGCTTCTGTCTACTGTTTATGTGAAGATATTTCCTTTTCCAACCTAGGCCTCAATGCGCTCCAAATAAACACCTGCAGATCCTACAAGAGGGGTGTTTCCAAACTGTTCTATCAAAACCAGCGTTCAAGTCTGTGAGCTGAATGCACTCATCACACAGAAGTTTCTTAGAAGGCTTGTGTCTAGTGTTTATGTGAAAATATTTTCTTTTACAGCATAGGCCTCAAATAGCTCCAAATATCAACTTGCAGATTTTACAAAAAGGGAGTTTCCAAACTCCTCTATCAAAAGACAGGTTCAACTCTGTGAGTCGAATGCACACATCAGAAAGAAGTTTCTGAGAATGCTTCTGTCTAGCGTTTATGTGAAAATATTTCCTTTTCAAGCACACGCCTCAAAGCGCTCCAAATATGCCGTTGCAGATTCTACAAAAAGTGGGTTTCAAAACTGCTCTACGAAAAGAAAGGTTCAAAGCTGTGAGTTGAATACACAGATCGTGAAGAAGTTTCTGAGAATGCTTCAGTCTAGTGTTTAGGTGAAGATATTTCACTTCCCAGCATAGGCCTCAAAGGGCTCCAAATATCCACTTCCAGATTCTACAGAAAAGTGTTTCAAAACTGCTCTTTGGAAAGGAAGCTTCAACTCTGTGAGTTGAAAGCACTCATTACGAAGAGGTTTCTGAGAATTCTTCTGTCCAGTTTTCATGTGAAGATGTTTCCATTTCAAGCATAGGTCTCCAATCGCTCCAAATATTCACCTGCAAATTCTACAAAAAGGGTGTTTCCAAACTTCTCTATCAATAGGAAGGTTCAACTCTGTGAGTTGAATGCCCTCCTCACAAAGAAGTTTCTGAGAATGCTTCTGTCTACTTTTTACGTGAAGATATTTCCTTTTCCTACACAGGCCTCAAAGCGCTCCGAATCAACACTTCCAGATACTACCAAAACAGTGTTTCAAAACTGTTCTATCAAAAGGAACGTTCAACTCTGTGAGTGGAAGGCACTCATCGCAAAGAGGTTTCTGAGAATGCTTCTGTCTAGTTTTTATGTGATGATATTTCGTATTGCAGCATTGGCCAAAAAGCGCTCCAAACATCCATCTTCAGATGGCAATGAAAGTGGGTCTCAAAAGTGCTCTATCAGAAGGAAGGTTCAAGTCTGTGAATTGAATGCTCTCATCACACAGAAGGTTCTGAGAATGATTCAGTCTAGTTTTTATCAGAAGATATTTCCTTTTCCTTGCATAGGCCTCAAATCGCTCCAAATATCGAATTGCAGTTTACACCAATAGAGTGTTTCCAAACTGCTCTGTGAAACGGCAGGTTCAACTCTGTGAGTTGAATGCGCACATGAGGAAGAAGTCTCTGAGAATGCTTCTGTCTAGTTTTTAGGTGAAGATATTTCATTTCCCAGCCTCGCCTCAAAGCGCTCCAAATATCCACTTTCAGATTCTACAAAAACTGTGTTTCTAAACTGCTCTTTGTAAAGGAAGGTTCAAGTCTGTGAGTTGAATGCACTCATCACCAAGAAGTTTCTGAGAATGCTTCTGTCTAGTTTTCATGTGAAGATATTTCCTTTTCCAACATTGACCCGAAGCCCTCGTAATATCCACTTGCAGATTTTACAAAAAGAGTGTTTCCAAACTGCTCTATCAAAATGAGATTCAACTCTGTGAGTTGAATGCACGCATCGTGAAGAAGCTTCAGAGAATGCTACGGTCTACGTTTTAGGTGAAGATATTTCATTTCCCAGCATAGGCTTCAAAGCGCTCTAAATATCCACTTGCAGATTCTACAAAAAGAGTGTTTCAAAACTGCTCTTCCAAAAGGAAGGTTCAAGGCTGTGAGTTCAATGCACTCATCATAAAGAAGTTTCTGAGAACGCTTCTCTCTAGTTTTTATGTGAAGATATTTCCTTTTCCAGCATAGGCCTCAAATCGCTCCAAACATCCACTAGCAAATTCTACAAAAGGAGTGTTTCAAAACTGTGCTATCAAAAGGAAGATTCCACTATTTGAGTTGAAGGCATAAAGCACACGGAAGTTTCTGACAATGCTTCCGTCTAGTTCTCATGTGAAGTTATTTCCTTTTCCAGTGCTGGCCTCTTAGCACTCCAAATATCCACTTGCAGATCCTAGAAAAAGAGTTTTTCAAAACTGCTCTACCAAAAGGAAGCTTCAACTCGGTGAGTTGAATGCGCACCTCGCAAAATGTTTCTGAGAGTGCTTCGCTGTTGTTTTTATGTGAAGATATTTCGTTTTCCAGCATAGGACTCAAAGCGCTCCAAGTAGCCACTTACAGAGTCTCTAAAAAGAGTGTTTCAAAACTGTTCTATCAAAAGGAACGTTCAACTCTGTGAGTAGAATGCTCTCATCACAAGGAAGTTTCTGAGAATGCTTCTGTCTAGTTTTTATGTGAAGAAATTTCCTTTTCCAACATAGGCCTCAAAGCCCTCCAAATAAACATCTGCAGATTCTACAAAAGGGGTCTTTCCAAAATGTTCTATCAAAACCAACGTTCAAACCTATGAGCTGAATGCACTCACCACACAGAAGTTTCTTAGACGTCTTCTGTCTAGTGTTTATGTGAAAATATTTTCTTTTACAGCATAGGCCTCAAATAGCTCCAAATATCAACTTGCAGATTTTACAAAAAGGGTGTTTCCAAACTCCTCTATCAAAAGGCAGGTTCAACTCTGTGTGTTGAATGCACACATCAGAAAGAAGTTTCTGAGAATGCTTCTGTCTAGCGTTTATGTGAAAATATTTCCTTTTCAAGCATACGCCTCAAAGCGCTCCAAATATGCCGTTGCAGATTCTACAAAAAGTGTGTTTCAAAACTGCTCTATGAAAAGAAAGGTTCAAAGCTGTGAGGTGAATACACATATCGTGAAGAAGTTTCTGAGAAAGCTTCAGTCTAGTGTTTAGGTGAAGATATTTCACTTCCCAGAATAGGCCTCAAAGCGCTCCAAATATCCACTTCCAGATTCTAAAGAAAAGTGTTTCAAAACTGCTTTTTGGAAAAGAAGCTTCAACTCTGTGAGTTGAAAGCACTCATTACGAAGAGGTTTCTGAGAGTTCTTCCGTCTAGTTTTCATGTGAAGATGTTTCCATTTCAAGCATATTTCTCAAATCGCTCCAAATATTCACCTGCAAATTCTACAAAAAGGGTGTTTCCAAACTTCTCTATCAATAGGAAGGTTCGACTCTGTGAGTTGAATGCACTCCTCACAAAGAAGTTTCTGAGAATGCTTCTCTCCAGTTTTTAGGTGAAGATATATCATTTCCCAGCATAGGCCTCAAAGCGCTCCAAATATCCACTTGCAGATTCTACAAAAAGAGTGTTTCAAAACTCCTCTTTCAAAAGGAAGTTTCAAGTCTGTGAGTTGAATGAAGTCATGACAAAGAAGTTTCTGAGAATGCTTCTGTCTACTTTTTATGTGAAGATATTTCCTTTTGCAGCACACGCCTCAAATAGCCCCAAACATCCACTAGCAAATTCTACAAAAAGAGGGTTTCAAAAAAGCGCTATCTAAAGGAAGATTGCACTATGTGAGTTAAACGCATAAAGCACACGGAAGTTTCTGAGAATGCTTCCGTCTAGTTCTCATGGGAAGATATTTCCTTTCCCATTGTTGGCCTCTTAGCACTCCAATATACACTTGCAGATTCTAGAAAAAGAGTGTTTCAAAACTGCTCTATCAAAAGGCAGGTTCAACACGGTGAGTTGAATATGCACATGAGAAAAAGTTTCTGAGAATGCTTCTGTCTGGTTTTTATGTGAAGATATTTCGTTTTCCAGCACAGGCCTCAAAGCGCTCCAATTATCCACTTGCAGACTATACAAAAACAGTGTTTCAAAACTGTTCTATCCAAAGGAATGTTCAGCTCTGTGAGTAGAATTCACTCATCACGAGGAAGTTTCTGAGAATGCTGCTGTCTAGTTTCTATAAGAAGACATTTCCTTTTCTAACATAGGTCTCAAAGCGCTCACAATAAGCCCTGGCACACTCTACAAAAGGAGTGTTTCCAAAATGTTCTATCAAAATGAACGTTGAAGACTGTGAGTTAAATGCACACATCAAACTGAAGTTTCTGAGAATGGTTCTGTCTAGGGTTTATGTGAAGATATTTTCTTTTCCAGCATAGGCCTCCAAAAGCTCGAAATATCCACTTGCAGATTTTCTAAAAAGGGTGTTTCCAAACTGTTCTATCAAAAGGAAGGTTCAACTCTGTGAGTTGAATGCTCACATCACAAAGAAGTTTCTGAGAATGCTTCTGTCTAGTGTTCATGTGAAGATATTTCCTTTTCAAGCATAGGCCTCAAAGCGCTCCAGATATGCAGTTGCAGACTCTACAAAAAGTGTGTTTCAAAAGTGTTCTATGAAAAGAAAGTTTCAACTCTGTGAGTTGAATGCACATATCGTGAAGAAGTTTCTGAGAATGCTTCTGTCTAGTTTTTAGGTGAAGATATTTCATTTCCCAGCATAGGCCTCAAAGCGCTCCAAATATGCACTTGCAGATTCTACAAAAAGAGTGTTTCAAAACTGCTCTTTCAAAAGGAAGGTTCAAGTCTGTGAGTTGAATGCACTCATCAGAAAGAAGTTTCTGATAATGGTTCTGTCTAGTTTTCATCTGCAAGTATTTCCTTTTCCACTAGATGCCGCAATCGCACCAAATTTCCACCTGCAGTTTCCACAAAAAGAGTGTTGCAGGACTGCTCCAGGAAAAGGAATCTTCAACTCTCTCAGTTCAATCCCCTCAAGACATAGAAGTTTCTGATAATGTTTCTGTCTAGCTTCTATATGAAGATATTTCCTTTTCCAGCATAAGCCTCAAAGAGCTCCAAATATCCACTTGCGAATTCTACAAAAACAGTGTTGCAATACTTTTCTACCAAAAGGAAGGTACAACTCTGTGAGTTCAATGCACTCATCACACAGAAGGTTCACAGAATGCTTCCATCTAGCTTTTACGCAATGATATTTCCTTTTGCAGCAAAGGCTTCAAAGCGCTCTTAATGTCCACTGGCAGATTCTACGAAGAGTGTCTCAAAACTGCTCTATCAAAAGGTAGGTTGAACTCTGTGAGTTCAATGCCCAAAGCACAGGGAACCTTCTGAGAATGCTTTTATGTAGTTTCTACGTGAACATATTTTCTTTTCCAGCATTGGCCTCCAAGCACTCCATCCATCCACTTGAAAATTCTACTAAAAGAGTGTTTCAAAACTTCTCTACCAAAAGAAAGGTTGAACTTTGTGAGTTCAAGGCACACATCACAAAGAAGTTTCTGAGAATGCTTCTTTCCAGCTTTTACGTGAAGAGATATCCTTTTCCAGCATAGGCCTCAAAGCGCTCCATATATCCACTTGCACATTCTAGCAAAGCGTGTATCAACACTGCTCTTTCAAAAGGAAGCTTCAAGTCTGTGAGTTGAATGCACTCATCACAAAGACGTTTCTGAGAATTCTCCTGTCTAGTTTTCATGTGAAGATGCTTCCATTTAAAATCTAGGCCTCAAATACCTCCAAATATTCACTTGCACATTCTACAAAAAGGCTGTTTCAAATCTTCTCTATCAATTGGAAGGTTCAACTCTGTAAATTGAATGCACTCACCACAAAGAAGATTCCGAGATTGCTTCTGTCTACTTTGTATGTGAAGACATTTCCTTTTCCAACATAGGCCTCAAAGCGCTCCAAAAAACACTTGCAGATTCTAAAAAAACAGTTTTTCAAAACTGTTCTATCAAAAGGAACGTTCAACTCTGTGAGTTGAAGGCACTCATCACAAAGAGGTTTCTGAGAATGCTTCTGTCTAGTTTTTATGGGATGATATTTCTTATTCCAACATTGGCCAAAAAGCGCTCCAAATATCCGCCTTCAGACGGCACTGAAAGAGGGTCTCAAAAATGCTCTATCAGAAGGAAGGTTCAAGTCTGTGAGTTGAATGCTCTCATCACACAGAAGGTTCTGAGAATACTTCAGTCTAGTTTTTATCAGAAGATATTTCCATTTCCTTGCATAGGCCTGAAATCCCTCCAAATATCGACTTGCAGATTATACGAATAGAGTATTTCCAAACTGCTCTGTCAAACGGCAGGATCAACTCTGTGAGTTGAATGAACACATCATGAAGAAGTCTCTGAGAATGCTTCTGTCTAGTTTTTAGTTGAAGATATTTCATTTCCCAGCATCGTCTCAAAGCGCTCCAAATATCCACTTGCAGATTCTACAAAAACTTTGTTTCTAAACTGCTCTTTGAAAAGGAAGGTCCAAGTCTGTGAGTTGAATGCACTCATCGCAAAGAATTTTCTGAGAATGCTTCTGTCTAGTTTTCATGTGAAGATATTTCCTTTTCCAACATTGGCCCCGAAGCCCTCCTAACATCCACTTGCAGATTTTACAAAAAGAGTGTTTCCAAACTGCTCTATCAAAAGGCAGGTTCAACTCTGTGAGTCAAATGCACGCATCGTGAAGAAGCTTCTGAGAATGCTACTGTCTAAGTTTTAGGTGAAGATATTTCATTTCCCAGCAAAGGCTTCAAAGCGCTCTAAATATCCACTTGCAGATTCTACAAGAAGAGTGTTTCAAAACTGCTCTTCCAAAAGGAAGGTTCAAGTCTGTGAGTTGAATGCACTCATCAAAAAGAAGTTTCTGAGAATGCTTCTCTCTAGTTTTTATGTGAAGATATTTCCTTTTCCAGCATAGGCCTCAAATCGCTCCAAACATCCACTAGCAAATTCTACAAAAGGAGTGTTTCAAAACTGTGCTATCAAAAGGAAGATTCCACTATTTGAGTTGAAGGCATAAAGCACACGGAAGTTTCTGACAGTGCTTCCGTCTAGTTCTCATGTGAAGTTATTTCCTTTTCCAGTGTTGGCCTCTTAGCACTCCAAATAACCACTTGCAGATCCTAGAAAGAGTGTTTCAAAACTGCTCTACCAAAAGGAAGGTTCAACTCGGTGAGTTGAATGCGCACCTCGCAAAAAGTTTCTGAGAGTGCTTCGGTTTAGTTTTTATGTGAAGATATTTCGTTTTCCAGCACAGTACTCAAAGCGCTCTAAATAGCCACTTGCAGAGTCTATAAAAAGAGTGTTTCAAAACTGTTCTATCGAAAGGAACGTTCAACTCTGTGAGTAGAATGCACTCATCACAAGGAAGTTTCTGAGAATGCTTCTGTCTAGTTTTTATGTGAAGAAATTTCCTTTTCCAACATAGGCCTCAAAGCGCTCCAAATAAACACCTGCAGATTCTACAAAAGGGGTCTTTCCAAAATGTTCTATCAAAACCAACGTTCAAGCCTGTGAGCTGAATGCACTCACCACACAGAAGTTTCTTAGACGTCTTCTGTCTAGTGTTTATGTGGAAATATTCTCTTTTACAGCATAGGCCTCAAATACCTCCAAATATCAACGTGCAGATTTTACAAAAAGGGTGTTTCCAAACTCCTCCATCAAAAGGCAGGTTCAACTCTGTGTGTTTAATGCACACATCAGAAAGAAGTTTCTGAGAATGCTTCTGTCTAGCCTTTATGTGAAAATATTTCCTTTTCAAGCATACGCCTCAAAGCGCTCCAAATATGCCGTTGTAGACTCTACAAAAAGTGTGTTTCAAAACTGCTCTACGAAAAGAAAGGTTCAAAGCTGTGAGTTGAATACACAGATCGTGAAGAAGTTCCTGAGAATGCTTCAATCTAGTGTTTAGGTGAAGATATTTCACTTCCCAGCATAGGCCTCAAAGCGCTCCAAATATCCACTTCCAGATTCTACAGAAAAGTGTTTCAAAACTGCTCTTTGGAAAGGAAGCTTCAACTCTGTGAGTTGAAAGCACTCATTGCGAAGAGGTTTCTGGGAGTTCTTCCGTCTAGTTTTCATGTAAAGATGTTTCCATTTCAAGCATAGGTCTCTAATCGCTCCAAATATTCACCTGCAAATTCTACAAAAAGGGTGTTTCAAAACTTCTCTATCAATAGGAAGGTTCAACTCTGTGAGTTGAATGCACTCCTTACAGAGAAGTTTCTGAGAATGTTTCTATCTATGTTTTACGCGAAGATATTTCCTTTTCCAACACAGGCCTCAATGCGCTCCGAATCAACACTTCCAGATACTACAAAAACAGTGTTTCAAAACTGTTCTATCAAAAGGAACGTTCAACTCTGTGAGTTGAAGGCACTCATCACAAAGAAGTTTCTGAGAATGCTTCTGTCAATCTTGTATGCAATGAGATTTCCTTTTGCAGCATAGGACTTAAAGCTCTCCAAATATCCACTTGCAGATTCCACAAAAAGAGTGTTGCAAAACTTCTCTATCAAAAGGCAGGTTGAACTCTGTGTGTTGAATGCCCAAAACACAGGGAACTTTCTGAGAATGCTTTTGTCTAGTTTCCACGTGAAGATAGTTCCTTTTCCAACATAGGCCTCAAAGCGCTCTGAATATCCACTTGCCGATTGTACAAAAAGAGTGTTGCAAAACTTCTCTATCAAAAGGCAGGTTGAACTCTGTGTGTCGAATGCCCAAAACACAGGGAACTTGCTGAGAATGCTTTTGTCTAATTTCTACGTGAAGATATTTCCTTTTCCATCATAGGCCTCAAAGTGCTCCGAATAAACACTTGTAGATCCCAACAAAAGAGTGTTTCAAAGCTCTTCCATCTACAGGAACTTTCACGTCTGTGAGTTGAATGCACTCATCACAAAGAGGTTTCTGAGAATTCTTCTGTTTAGTTTTTATGTGATGATATTTCATTTTCCAGCATTGGCCTAAAGGTGCTCCAAATATCCACCTTCAGATGGGACTGAAAGAGTGTTTCAAAACTGAACTATCAAAAGGAAGGTTCAAGTCTGTGAGTTGAATGCACTCATCCACAGAAGCTTCTGAGAATGCTTCTGTCTCGTTTTTAGGCGAAGATATTTCCTTTTCCTTGCATAGGCCTCAAATCGCTCCAAATATCCCCTTGCAGATATTACAAAGAGAGTGTTTCCAAACTGCCCTATCGAAAGGCAGTTTCAACTCTGTGAGTTGAAGGCACGTATGGTGAAACAGTTTCTGAGAATGCTTGTGTGTACTTTTTAGGTGAAGGTATTTCCTTTTCCAGCACAGGCCTCAAATCGCTCCAAACATCCAGTAGCAAATTCTACAAAAGGAGTGTTTCAAACCTGTGCTATCCAAAGGAAGATTCCACTATATGAGTTGAACGCATAAAGCACACGGAAGTTTCTGAGAATCCTTCCGTCTAGTTCTCAGGTGAAGATATTTACTTTTCCAGTGTTGGCCCTTTAGCACTCCAAATATCCACTTTCAGATTCTACAAAAAGAGTGTTTCAAAACTGCTCTATCAAAACGCAGGTTCCACTCGGTGAGTTGAATGCACGCATCGGAAAAGATTTCTGAGAATTCTTCTGTCTAGTTTTTATGGGAAGATATTTTCTTTTCCAGCATAGGCCTCAAATCGCTCCAAACATCCACGAGCAAATTCTACGAAAGGAGTGTGTCAAAACGGTGCTATCAAAAGGAAGATTCCACTATGTGAGTTGAATGCATGAAGCACACGGAAGTTTCTGACAATGCTTCCGTCTAGTTCTCATGTGAAGATATTTCCTTTTCCAGTGTTGACCTCTTAGCACTCCAAATATCCACTTGCAGATCCTAGAAAAAGAGTGTTTCAAAACTGCTCTACCAAAAGCCAGGTTTCACTCGGTGAGTTGAATGCGCACATCGCAAAATGTTTCTGAGAACGCTACTGTCTAGTTCTTATGTGAAGATATTTCGTTTTCCCGCCTGGGCTTCAAAGCGCTCCAAATAGCCACTTGTAGAGTCTATAAAAAGAGTGTTTCAAAACTCTTCTATCAAAAGGAACTTTCAACTCTGTGAGTACAATGCACTCATCACAAGGAAGTTTCCGAGAATGCTTCTGTCTACTGTTTATGTGAAGATATTTCCTTTTCCAACCTAGGCCTCAATGCGCTCCAAATAAACACCTGCAGATCCTACAAGAGGGGTGTTTCCAAACTGTTCTATCAAAACCAGCGTTCAAGTCTGTGAGCTGAATGCACTCATCACACAGAAGTTTCTTAGAAGGCTTGTGTCTAGTGTTTATGTGAAAATATTTTCTTTTACAGCATAGGCCTCAAATAGCTCCAAATATCAACTTGCAGATTTTACAAAAAGGGAGTTTCCAAACTCCTCTATCAAAAGACAGGTTCAACTCTGTGAGTCGAATGCACACATCAGAAAGAAGTTTCTGAGAATGCTTCTGTCTAGCGTTTATGTGAAAATATTTCCTTTTCAAGCACACGCCTCAAAGCGCTCCAAATATGCCGTTGCAGATTCTACAAAAAGTGGGTTTCAAAACTGCTCTACGAAAAGAAAGGTTCAAAGCTGTGAGTTGAATACACAGATCGTGAAGAAGTTTCTGAGAATGCTTCAGTCTAGTGTTTAGGTGAAGATATTTCACTTCCCAGCATAGGCCTCAAAGCGCTCCAAATATCCACTTCCAGATTCTACAGAAAAGTGTTTCAAAACTGCTCTTTGGAAAGGAAGCTTCAACTCTGTGAGTTGAAAGCACTCATTACGAAGAGGTTTCTGAGAATTCTTCTGTCCAGTTTTCATGTGAAGATGTTTCCATTTCAAGCATAGGTCTCCAATCGCTCCAAATATTCACCTGCAAATTCTACAAAAAGGGTGTTTCCAAACTTCTCTATCAATAGGAAGGTTCAACTCTGTGAGTTGAATGCCCTCCTCACAAAGAAGTTTCTGAGAATGCTTCTGTCTACTTTTTACGTGAAGATATTTCCTTTTCCTACACAGGCCTCAAAGCGCTCCGAATCAACACTTCCAGATACTACCAAAACAGTGTTTCAAAACTGTTCTATCAAAAGGAACGTTCAACTCTGTGAGTGGAAGGCACTCATCGCAAAGAGGTTTCTGAGAATGCTTCTGTCTAGTTTTTATGTGATGATATTTCGTATTGCAGCATTGGCCAAAAAGCGCTCCAAACATCCATCTTCAGATGGCAATGAAAGTGGGTCTCAAAAGTGCTCTATCAGAAGGAAGGTTCAAGTCTGTGAATTGAATGCTCTCATCACACAGAAGGTTCTGAGAATGATTCAGTCTAGTTTTTATCAGAAGATATTTCCTTTTCCTTGCATAGGCCTCAAATCGCTCCAAATATCGAATTGCAGTTTACACCAATAGAGTGTTTCCAAACTGCTCTGTGAAACGGCAGGTTCAACTCTGTGAGTTGAATGCGCACATGAGGAAGAAGTCTCTGAGAATGCTTCTGTCTAGTTTTTAGGTGAAGATATTTCATTTCCCAGCCTCGCCTCAAAGCGCTCCAAATATCCACTTTCAGATTCTACAAAAACTGTGTTTCTAAACTGCTCTTTGTAAAGGAAGGTTCAAGTCTGTGAGTTGAATGCACTCATCACCAAGAAGTTTCTGAGAATGCTTCTGTCTAGTTTTCATGTGAAGATATTTCCTTTTCCAACATTGACCCGAAGCCCTCGTAATATCCACTTGCAGATTTTACAAAAAGAGTGTTTCCAAACTGCTCTATCAAAATGAGATTCAACTCTGTGAGTTGAATGCACGCATCGTGAAGAAGCTTCAGAGAATGCTACGGTCTACGTTTTAGGTGAAGATATTTCATTTCCCAGCATAGGCTTCAAAGCGCTCTAAATATCCACTTGCAGATTCTACAAAAAGAGTGTTTCAAAACTGCTCTTCCAAAAGGAAGGTTCAAGGCTGTGAGTTCAATGCACTCATCATAAAGAAGTTTCTGAGAACGCTTCTCTCTAGTTTTTATGTGAAGATATTTCCTTTTCCAGCATAGGCCTCAAATCGCTCCAAACATCCACTAGCAAATTCTACAAAAGGAGTGTTTCAAAACTGTGCTATCAAAAGGAAGATTCCACTATTTGAGTTGAAGGCATAAAGCACACGGAAGTTTCTGACAATGCTTCCGTCTAGTTCTCATGTGAAGTTATTTCCTTTTCCAGTGCTGGCCTCTTAGCACTCCAAATATCCACTTGCAGATCCTAGAAAAAGAGTTTTTCAAAACTGCTCTACCAAAAGGAAGCTTCAACTCGGTGAGTTGAATGCGCACCTCGCAAAATGTTTCTGAGAGTGCTTCGCTGTTGTTTTTATGTGAAGATATTTCGTTTTCCAGCATAGGACTCAAAGCGCTCCAAGTAGCCACTTACAGAGTCTCTAAAAAGAGTGTTTCAAAACTGTTCTATCAAAAGGAACGTTCAACTCTGTGAGTAGAATGCTCTCATCACAAGGAAGTTTCTGAGAATGCTTCTGTCTAGTTTTTATGTGAAGAAATTTCCTTTTCCAACATAGGCCTCAAAGCCCTCCAAATAAACATCTGCAGATTCTACAAAAGGGGTCTTTCCAAAATGTTCTATCAAAACCAACGTTCAAACCTATGAGCTGAATGCACTCACCACACAGAAGTTTCTTAGACGTCTTCTGTCTAGTGTTTATGTGAAAATATTTTCTTTTACAGCATAGGCCTCAAATAGCTCCAAATATCAACTTGCAGATTTTACAAAAAGGGTGTTTCCAAACTCCTCTATCAAAAGGCAGGTTCAACTCTGTGTGTTGAATGCACACATCAGAAAGAAGTTTCTGAGAATGCTTCTGTCTAGCGTTTATGTGAAAATATTTCCTTTTCAAGCATACGCCTCAAAGCGCTCCAAATATGCCGTTGCAGATTCTACAAAAAGTGTGTTTCAAAACTGCTCTATGAAAAGAAAGGTTCAAAGCTGTGAGGTGAATACACATATCGTGAAGAAGTTTCTGAGAAAGCTTCAGTCTAGTGTTTAGGTGAAGATATTTCACTTCCCAGAATAGGCCTCAAAGCGCTCCAAATATCCACTTCCAGATTCTAAAGAAAAGTGTTTCAAAACTGCTTTTTGGAAAAGAAGCTTCAACTCTGTGAGTTGAAAGCACTCATTACGAAGAGGTTTCTGAGAGTTCTTCCGTCTAGTTTTCATGTGAAGATGTTTCCATTTCAAGCATATTTCTCAAATCGCTCCAAATATTCACCTGCAAATTCTACAAAAAGGGTGTTTCCAAACTTCTCTATCAATAGGAAGGTTCGACTCTGTGAGTTGAATGCACTCCTCACAAAGAAGTTTCTGAGAATGCTTCTCTCCAGTTTTTAGGTGAAGATATATCATTTCCCAGCATAGGCCTCAAAGCGCTCCAAATATCCACTTGCAGATTCTACAAAAAGAGTGTTTCAAAACTCCTCTTTCAAAAGGAAGTTTCAAGTCTGTGAGTTGAATGAAGTCATGACAAAGAAGTTTCTGAGAATGCTTCTGTCTACTTTTTATGTGAAGATATTTCCTTTTGCAGCACACGCCTCAAATAGCCCCAAACATCCACTAGCAAATTCTACAAAAAGAGGGTTTCAAAAAAGCGCTATCTAAAGGAAGATTGCACTATGTGAGTTAAACGCATAAAGCACACGGAAGTTTCTGAGAATGCTTCCGTCTAGTTCTCATGGGAAGATATTTCCTTTCCCATTGTTGGCCTCTTAGCACTCCAATATACACTTGCAGATTCTAGAAAAAGAGTGTTTCAAAACTGCTCTATCAAAAGGCAGGTTCAACACGGTGAGTTGAATATGCACATGAGAAAAAGTTTCTGAGAATGCTTCTGTCTGGTTTTTATGTGAAGATATTTCGTTTTCCAGCACAGGCCTCAAAGCGCTCCAATTATCCACTTGCAGACTATACAAAAACAGTGTTTCAAAACTGTTCTATCCAAAGGAATGTTCAGCTCTGTGAGTAGAATTCACTCATCACGAGGAAGTTTCTGAGAATGCTGCTGTCTAGTTTCTATAAGAAGACATTTCCTTTTCTAACATAGGTCTCAAAGCGCTCACAATAAGCCCTGGCACACTCTACAAAAGGAGTGTTTCCAAAATGTTCTATCAAAATGAACGTTGAAGACTGTGAGTTAAATGCACACATCAAACTGAAGTTTCTGAGAATGGTTCTGTCTAGGGTTTATGTGAAGATATTTTCTTTTCCAGCATAGGCCTCCAAAAGCTCGAAATATCCACTTGCAGATTTTCTAAAAAGGGTGTTTCCAAACTGTTCTATCAAAAGGAAGGTTCAACTCTGTGAGTTGAATGCTCACATCACAAAGAAGTTTCTGAGAATGCTTCTGTCTAGTGTTCATGTGAAGATATTTCCTTTTCAAGCATAGGCCTCAAAGCGCTCCAGATATGCAGTTGCAGACTCTACAAAAAGTGTGTTTCAAAAGTGTTCTATGAAAAGAAAGTTTCAACTCTGTGAGTTGAATGCACATATCGTGAAGAAGTTTCTGAGAATGCTTCTGTCTAGTTTTTAGGTGAAGATATTTCATTTCCCAGCATAGGCCTCAAAGCGCTCCAAATATGCACTTGCAGATTCTACAAAAAGAGTGTTTCAAAACTGCTCTTTCAAAAGGAAGGTTCAAGTCTGTGAGTTGAATGCACTCATCAGAAAGAAGTTTCTGATAATGGTTCTGTCTAGTTTTCATCTGCAAGTATTTCCTTTTCCACTAGATGCCGCAATCGCACCAAATTTCCACCTGCAGTTTCCACAAAAAGAGTGTTGCAGGACTGCTCCAGGAAAAGGAATCTTCAACTCTCTCAGTTCAATCCCCTCAAGACATAGAAGTTTCTGATAATGTTTCTGTCTAGCTTCTATATGAAGATATTTCCTTTTCCAGCATAAGCCTCAAAGAGCTCCAAATATCCACTTGCGAATTCTACAAAAACAGTGTTGCAATACTTTTCTACCAAAAGGAAGGTACAACTCTGTGAGTTCAATGCACTCATCACACAGAAGGTTCACAGAATGCTTCCATCTAGCTTTTACGCAATGATATTTCCTTTTGCAGCAAAGGCTTCAAAGCGCTCTTAATGTCCACTGGCAGATTCTACGAAGAGTGTCTCAAAACTGCTCTATCAAAAGGTAGGTTGAACTCTGTGAGTTCAATGCCCAAAGCACAGGGAACCTTCTGAGAATGCTTTTATGTAGTTTCTACGTGAACATATTTTCTTTTCCAGCATTGGCCTCCAAGCACTCCATCCATCCACTTGAAAATTCTACTAAAAGAGTGTTTCAAAACTTCTCTACCAAAAGAAAGGTTGAACTTTGTGAGTTCAAGGCACACATCACAAAGAAGTTTCTGAGAATGCTTCTTTCCAGCTTTTACGTGAAGAGATATCCTTTTCCAGCATAGGCCTCAAAGCGCTCCATATATCCACTTGCACATTCTAGCAAAGCGTGTATCAACACTGCTCTTTCAAAAGGAAGCTTCAAGTCTGTGAGTTGAATGCACTCATCACAAAGACGTTTCTGAGAATTCTCCTGTCTAGTTTTCATGTGAAGATGCTTCCATTTAAAATCTAGGCCTCAAATACCTCCAAATATTCACTTGCACATTCTACAAAAAGGCTGTTTCAAATCTTCTCTATCAATTGGAAGGTTCAACTCTGTAAATTGAATGCACTCACCACAAAGAAGATTCCGAGATTGCTTCTGTCTACTTTGTATGTGAAGACATTTCCTTTTCCAACATAGGCCTCAAAGCGCTCCAAAAAACACTTGCAGATTCTAAAAAAACAGTTTTTCAAAACTGTTCTATCAAAAGGAACGTTCAACTCTGTGAGTTGAAGGCACTCATCACAAAGAGGTTTCTGAGAATGCTTCTGTCTAGTTTTTATGGGATGATATTTCTTATTCCAACATTGGCCAAAAAGCGCTCCAAATATCCGCCTTCAGACGGCACTGAAAGAGGGTCTCAAAAATGCTCTATCAGAAGGAAGGTTCAAGTCTGTGAGTTGAATGCTCTCATCACACAGAAGGTTCTGAGAATACTTCAGTCTAGTTTTTATCAGAAGATATTTCCATTTCCTTGCATAGGCCTGAAATCCCTCCAAATATCGACTTGCAGATTATACGAATAGAGTATTTCCAAACTGCTCTGTCAAACGGCAGGATCAACTCTGTGAGTTGAATGAACACATCATGAAGAAGTCTCTGAGAATGCTTCTGTCTAGTTTTTAGTTGAAGATATTTCATTTCCCAGCATCGTCTCAAAGCGCTCCAAATATCCACTTGCAGATTCTACAAAAACTTTGTTTCTAAACTGCTCTTTGAAAAGGAAGGTCCAAGTCTGTGAGTTGAATGCACTCATCGCAAAGAATTTTCTGAGAATGCTTCTGTCTAGTTTTCATGTGAAGATATTTCCTTTTCCAACATTGGCCCCGAAGCCCTCCTAACATCCACTTGCAGATTTTACAAAAAGAGTGTTTCCAAACTGCTCTATCAAAAGGCAGGTTCAACTCTGTGAGTCAAATGCACGCATCGTGAAGAAGCTTCTGAGAATGCTACTGTCTAAGTTTTAGGTGAAGATATTTCATTTCCCAGCAAAGGCTTCAAAGCGCTCTAAATATCCACTTGCAGATTCTACAAGAAGAGTGTTTCAAAACTGCTCTTCCAAAAGGAAGGTTCAAGTCTGTGAGTTGAATGCACTCATCAAAAAGAAGTTTCTGAGAATGCTTCTCTCTAGTTTTTATGTGAAGATATTTCCTTTTCCAGCATAGGCCTCAAATCGCTCCAAACATCCACTAGCAAATTCTACAAAAGGAGTGTTTCAAAACTGTGCTATCAAAAGGAAGATTCCACTATTTGAGTTGAAGGCATAAAGCACACGGAAGTTTCTGACAGTGCTTCCGTCTAGTTCTCATGTGAAGTTATTTCCTTTTCCAGTGTTGGCCTCTTAGCACTCCAAATAACCACTTGCAGATCCTAGAAAGAGTGTTTCAAAACTGCTCTACCAAAAGGAAGGTTCAACTCGGTGAGTTGAATGCGCACCTCGCAAAAAGTTTCTGAGAGTGCTTCGGTTTAGTTTTTATGTGAAGATATTTCGTTTTCCAGCACAGTACTCAAAGCGCTCTAAATAGCCACTTGCAGAGTCTATAAAAAGAGTGTTTCAAAACTGTTCTATCGAAAGGAACGTTCAACTCTGTGAGTAGAATGCACTCATCACAAGGAAGTTTCTGAGAATGCTTCTGTCTAGTTTTTATGTGAAGAAATTTCCTTTTCCAACATAGGCCTCAAAGCGCTCCAAATAAACACCTGCAGATTCTACAAAAGGGGTCTTTCCAAAATGTTCTATCAAAACCAACGTTCAAGCCTGTGAGCTGAATGCACTCACCACACAGAAGTTTCTTAGACGTCTTCTGTCTAGTGTTTATGTGGAAATATTCTCTTTTACAGCATAGGCCTCAAATACCTCCAAATATCAACGTGCAGATTTTACAAAAAGGGTGTTTCCAAACTCCTCCATCAAAAGGCAGGTTCAACTCTGTGTGTTTAATGCACACATCAGAAAGAAGTTTCTGAGAATGCTTCTGTCTAGCCTTTATGTGAAAATATTTCCTTTTCAAGCATACGCCTCAAAGCGCTCCAAATATGCCGTTGTAGACTCTACAAAAAGTGTGTTTCAAAACTGCTCTACGAAAAGAAAGGTTCAAAGCTGTGAGTTGAATACACAGATCGTGAAGAAGTTCCTGAGAATGCTTCAATCTAGTGTTTAGGTGAAGATATTTCACTTCCCAGCATAGGCCTCAAAGCGCTCCAAATATCCACTTCCAGATTCTACAGAAAAGTGTTTCAAAACTGCTCTTTGGAAAGGAAGCTTCAACTCTGTGAGTTGAAAGCACTCATTGCGAAGAGGTTTCTGGGAGTTCTTCCGTCTAGTTTTCATGTAAAGATGTTTCCATTTCAAGCATAGGTCTCTAATCGCTCCAAATATTCACCTGCAAATTCTACAAAAAGGGTGTTTCAAAACTTCTCTATCAATAGGAAGGTTCAACTCTGTGAGTTGAATGCACTCCTTACAGAGAAGTTTCTGAGAATGTTTCTATCTATGTTTTACGCGAAGATATTTCCTTTTCCAACACAGGCCTCAATGCGCTCCGAATCAACACTTCCAGATACTACAAAAACAGTGTTTCAAAACTGTTCTATCAAAAGGAACGTTCAACTCTGTGAGTTGAAGGCACTCATCACAAAGAAGTTTCTGAGAATGCTTCTGTCAATCTTGTATGCAATGAGATTTCCTTTTGCAGCATAGGACTTAAAGCTCTCCAAATATCCACTTGCAGATTCCACAAAAAGAGTGTTGCAAAACTTCTCTATCAAAAGGCAGGTTGAACTCTGTGTGTTGAATGCCCAAAACACAGGGAACTTTCTGAGAATGCTTTTGTCTAGTTTCCACGTGAAGATAGTTCCTTTTCCAACATAGGCCTCAAAGCGCTCTGAATATCCACTTGCCGATTGTACAAAAAGAGTGTTGCAAAACTTCTCTATCAAAAGGCAGGTTGAACTCTGTGTGTCGAATGCCCAAAACACAGGGAACTTGCTGAGAATGCTTTTGTCTAATTTCTACGTGAAGATATTTCCTTTTCCATCATAGGCCTCAAAGTGCTCCGAATAAACACTTGTAGATCCCAACAAAAGAGTGTTTCAAAGCTCTTCCATCTACAGGAACTTTCACGTCTGTGAGTTGAATGCACTCATCACAAAGAGGTTTCTGAGAATTCTTCTGTTTAGTTTTTATGTGATGATATTTCATTTTCCAGCATTGGCCTAAAGGTGCTCCAAATATCCACCTTCAGATGGGACTGAAAGAGTGTTTCAAAACTGAACTATCAAAAGGAAGGTTCAAGTCTGTGAGTTGAATGCACTCATCCACAGAAGCTTCTGAGAATGCTTCTGTCTCGTTTTTAGGCGAAGATATTTCCTTTTCCTTGCATAGGCCTCAAATCGCTCCAAATATCCCCTTGCAGATATTACAAAGAGAGTGTTTCCAAACTGCCCTATCGAAAGGCAGTTTCAACTCTGTGAGTTGAAGGCACGTATGGTGAAACAGTTTCTGAGAATGCTTGTGTGTACTTTTTAGGTGAAGGTATTTCCTTTTCCAGCACAGGCCTCAAATCGCTCCAAACATCCAGTAGCAAATTCTACAAAAGGAGTGTTTCAAACCTGTGCTATCCAAAGGAAGATTCCACTATATGAGTTGAACGCATAAAGCACACGGAAGTTTCTGAGAATCCTTCCGTCTAGTTCTCAGGTGAAGATATTTACTTTTCCAGTGTTGGCCCTTTAGCACTCCAAATATCCACTTTCAGATTCTACAAAAAGAGTGTTTCAAAACTGCTCTATCAAAACGCAGGTTCCACTCGGTGAGTTGAATGCACGCATCGGAAAAGATTTCTGAGAATTCTTCTGTCTAGTTTTTATGGGAAGATATTTTCTTTTCCAGCATAGGCCTCAAATCGCTCCAAACATCCACGAGCAAATTCTACGAAAGGAGTGTGTCAAAACGGTGCTATCAAAAGGAAGATTCCACTATGTGAGTTGAATGCATGAAGCACACGGAAGTTTCTGACAATGCTTCCGTCTAGTTCTCATGTGAAGATATTTCCTTTTCCAGTGTTGACCTCTTAGCACTCCAAATATCCACTTGCAGATCCTAGAAAAAGAGTGTTTCAAAACTGCTCTACCAAAAGCCAGGTTTCACTCGGTGAGTTGAATGCGCACATCGCAAAATGTTTCTGAGAACGCTACTGTCTAGTTCTTATGTGAAGATATTTCGTTTTCCCGCCTGGGCTTCAAAGCGCTCCAAATAGCCACTTGTAGAGTCTATAAAAAGAGTGTTTCAAAACTCTTCTATCAAAAGGAACTTTCAACTCTGTGAGTACAATGCACTCATCACAAGGAAGTTTCCGAGAATGCTTCTGTCTACTGTTTATGTGAAGATATTTCCTTTTCCAACCTAGGCCTCAATGCGCTCCAAATAAACACCTGCAGATCCTACAAGAGGGGTGTTTCCAAACTGTTCTATCAAAACCAGCGTTCAAGTCTGTGAGCTGAATGCACTCATCACACAGAAGTTTCTTAGAAGGCTTGTGTCTAGTGTTTATGTGAAAATATTTTCTTTTACAGCATAGGCCTCAAATAGCTCCAAATATCAACTTGCAGATTTTACAAAAAGGGAGTTTCCAAACTCCTCTATCAAAAGACAGGTTCAACTCTGTGAGTCGAATGCACACATCAGAAAGAAGTTTCTGAGAATGCTTCTGTCTAGCGTTTATGTGAAAATATTTCCTTTTCAAGCACACGCCTCAAAGCGCTCCAAATATGCCGTTGCAGATTCTACAAAAAGTGGGTTTCAAAACTGCTCTACGAAAAGAAAGGTTCAAAGCTGTGAGTTGAATACACAGATCGTGAAGAAGTTTCTGAGAATGCTTCAGTCTAGTGTTTAGGTGAAGATATTTCACTTCCCAGCATAGGCCTCAAAGGGCTCCAAATATCCACTTCCAGATTCTACAGAAAAGTGTTTCAAAACTGCTCTTTGGAAAGGAAGCTTCAACTCTGTGAGTTGAAAGCACTCATTACGAAGAGGTTTCTGAGAATTCTTCTGTCCAGTTTTCATGTGAAGATGTTTCCATTTCAAGCATAGGTCTCCAATCGCTCCAAATATTCACCTGCAAATTCTACAAAAAGGGTGTTTCCAAACTTCTCTATCAATAGGAAGGTTCAACTCTGTGAGTTGAATGCCCTCCTCACAAAGAAGTTTCTGAGAATGCTTCTGTCTACTTTTTACGTGAAGATATTTCCTTTTCCTACACAGGCCTCAAAGCGCTCCGAATCAACACTTCCAGATACTACCAAAACAGTGTTTCAAAACTGTTCTATCAAAAGGAACGTTCAACTCTGTGAGTGGAAGGCACTCATCGCAAAGAGGTTTCTGAGAATGCTTCTGTCTAGTTTTTATGTGATGATATTTCGTATTGCAGCATTGGCCAAAAAGCGCTCCAAACATCCATCTTCAGATGGCAATGAAAGTGGGTCTCAAAAGTGCTCTATCAGAAGGAAGGTTCAAGTCTGTGAATTGAATGCTCTCATCACACAGAAGGTTCTGAGAATGATTCAGTCTAGTTTTTATCAGAAGATATTTCCTTTTCCTTGCATAGGCCTCAAATCGCTCCAAATATCGAATTGCAGTTTACACCAATAGAGTGTTTCCAAACTGCTCTGTGAAACGGCAGGTTCAACTCTGTGAGTTGAATGCGCACATGAGGAAGAAGTCTCTGAGAATGCTTCTGTCTAGTTTTTAGGTGAAGATATTTCATTTCCCAGCCTCGCCTCAAAGCGCTCCAAATATCCACTTTCAGATTCTACAAAAACTGTGTTTCTAAACTGCTCTTTGTAAAGGAAGGTTCAAGTCTGTGAGTTGAATGCACTCATCACCAAGAAGTTTCTGAGAATGCTTCTGTCTAGTTTTCATGTGAAGATATTTCCTTTTCCAACATTGACCCGAAGCCCTCGTAATATCCACTTGCAGATTTTACAAAAAGAGTGTTTCCAAACTGCTCTATCAAAATGAGATTCAACTCTGTGAGTTGAATGCACGCATCGTGAAGAAGCTTCAGAGAATGCTACGGTCTACGTTTTAGGTGAAGATATTTCATTTCCCAGCATAGGCTTCAAAGCGCTCTAAATATCCACTTGCAGATTCTACAAAAAGAGTGTTTCAAAACTGCTCTTCCAAAAGGAAGGTTCAAGGCTGTGAGTTCAATGCACTCATCATAAAGAAGTTTCTGAGAACGCTTCTCTCTAGTTTTTATGTGAAGATATTTCCTTTTCCAGCATAGGCCTCAAATCGCTCCAAACATCCACTAGCAAATTCTACAAAAGGAGTGTTTCAAAACTGTGCTATCAAAAGGAAGATTCCACTATTTGAGTTGAAGGCATAAAGCACACGGAAGTTTCTGACAATGCTTCCGTCTAGTTCTCATGTGAAGTTATTTCCTTTTCCAGTGCTGGCCTCTTAGCACTCCAAATATCCACTTGCAGATCCTAGAAAAAGAGTTTTTCAAAACTGCTCTACCAAAAGGAAGCTTCAACTCGGTGAGTTGAATGCGCACCTCGCAAAATGTTTCTGAGAGTGCTTCGCTGTTGTTTTTATGTGAAGATATTTCGTTTTCCAGCATAGGACTCAAAGCGCTCCAAGTAGCCACTTACAGAGTCTCTAAAAAGAGTGTTTCAAAACTGTTCTATCAAAAGGAACGTTCAACTCTGTGAGTAGAATGCTCTCATCACAAGGAAGTTTCTGAGAATGCTTCTGTCTAGTTTTTATGTGAAGAAATTTCCTTTTCCAACATAGGCCTCAAAGCCCTCCAAATAAACATCTGCAGATTCTACAAAAGGGGTCTTTCCAAAATGTTCTATCAAAACCAACGTTCAAACCTATGAGCTGAATGCACTCACCACACAGAAGTTTCTTAGACGTCTTCTGTCTAGTGTTTATGTGAAAATATTTTCTTTTACAGCATAGGCCTCAAATAGCTCCAAATATCAACTTGCAGATTTTACAAAAAGGGTGTTTCCAAACTCCTCTATCAAAAGGCAGGTTCAACTCTGTGTGTTGAATGCACACATCAGAAAGAAGTTTCTGAGAATGCTTCTGTCTAGCGTTTATGTGAAAATATTTCCTTTTCAAGCATACGCCTCAAAGCGCTCCAAATATGCCGTTGCAGATTCTACAAAAAGTGTGTTTCAAAACTGCTCTATGAAAAGAAAGGTTCAAAGCTGTGAGGTGAATACACATATCGTGAAGAAGTTTCTGAGAAAGCTTCAGTCTAGTGTTTAGGTGAAGATATTTCACTTCCCAGAATAGGCCTCAAAGCGCTCCAAATATCCACTTCCAGATTCTAAAGAAAAGTGTTTCAAAACTGCTTTTTGGAAAAGAAGCTTCAACTCTGTGAGTTGAAAGCACTCATTACGAAGAGGTTTCTGAGAGTTCTTCCGTCTAGTTTTCATGTGAAGATGTTTCCATTTCAAGCATATTTCTCAAATCGCTCCAAATATTCACCTGCAAATTCTACAAAAAGGGTGTTTCCAAACTTCTCTATCAATAGGAAGGTTCGACTCTGTGAGTTGAATGCACTCCTCACAAAGAAGTTTCTGAGAATGCTTCTCTCCAGTTTTTAGGTGAAGATATATCATTTCCCAGCATAGGCCTCAAAGCGCTCCAAATATCCACTTGCAGATTCTACAAAAAGAGTGTTTCAAAACTCCTCTTTCAAAAGGAAGTTTCAAGTCTGTGAGTTGAATGAAGTCATGACAAAGAAGTTTCTGAGAATGCTTCTGTCTACTTTTTATGTGAAGATATTTCCTTTTGCAGCACACGCCTCAAATAGCCCCAAACATCCACTAGCAAATTCTACAAAAAGAGGGTTTCAAAAAAGCGCTATCTAAAGGAAGATTGCACTATGTGAGTTAAACGCATAAAGCACACGGAAGTTTCTGAGAATGCTTCCGTCTAGTTCTCATGGGAAGATATTTCCTTTCCCATTGTTGGCCTCTTAGCACTCCAATATACACTTGCAGATTCTAGAAAAAGAGTGTTTCAAAACTGCTCTATCAAAAGGCAGGTTCAACACGGTGAGTTGAATATGCACATGAGAAAAAGTTTCTGAGAATGCTTCTGTCTGGTTTTTATGTGAAGATATTTCGTTTTCCAGCACAGGCCTCAAAGCGCTCCAATTATCCACTTGCAGACTATACAAAAACAGTGTTTCAAAACTGTTCTATCCAAAGGAATGTTCAGCTCTGTGAGTAGAATTCACTCATCACGAGGAAGTTTCTGAGAATGCTGCTGTCTAGTTTCTATAAGAAGACATTTCCTTTTCTAACATAGGTCTCAAAGCGCTCACAATAAGCCCTGGCACACTCTACAAAAGGAGTGTTTCCAAAATGTTCTATCAAAATGAACGTTGAAGACTGTGAGTTAAATGCACACATCAAACTGAAGTTTCTGAGAATGGTTCTGTCTAGGGTTTATGTGAAGATATTTTCTTTTCCAGCATAGGCCTCCAAAAGCTCGAAATATCCACTTGCAGATTTTCTAAAAAGGGTGTTTCCAAACTGTTCTATCAAAAGGAAGGTTCAACTCTGTGAGTTGAATGCTCACATCACAAAGAAGTTTCTGAGAATGCTTCTGTCTAGTGTTCATGTGAAGATATTTCCTTTTCAAGCATAGGCCTCAAAGCGCTCCAAATATGCACTTGCAGATTCTACAAAAAGAGTGTTTCAAAACTGCTCTTTCAAAAGGAAGGTTCAAGTCTGTGAGTTGAATGCACTCATCAGAAAGAAGTTTCTGATAATGGTTCTGTCTAGTTTTCATCTGCAAGTATTTCCTTTTCCACTAGATGCCGCAATCGCACCAAATTTCCACCTGCAGTTTCCACAAAAAGAGTGTTGCAGGACTGCTCCAGGAAAAGGAATCTTCAACTCTCTCAGTTCAATCCCCTCAAGACATAGAAGTTTCTGATAATGTTTCTGTCTAGCTTCTATATGAAGATATTTCCTTTTCCAGCATAAGCCTCAAAGAGCTCCAAATATCCACTTGCGAATTCTACAAAAACTGTGTTGCAATACTTTTCTACCAAAAGGAAGGTACAACTCTGTGAGTTCAATGCACTCATCACACAGAAGGTTCACAGAATGCTTCCATCTAGCTTTTACGCAATGATATTTCCTTTTGCAGCAAAGGCTTCAAAGCGCTCTTAATGTCCACTGGCAGATTCTACGAAGAGTGTCTCAAAACTGCTCTATCAAAAGGTAGGTTGAACTCTGTGAGCTCAATGCCCAAAGCACAGGGAACCTTCTGAGAATGCTTTTATGTAGTTTCTACGTGAACATATTTTCTTTTCCAGCATTGGCCTCCAAGCACTCCATCCATCCACTTGAAAATTCTACTAAAAGAGTGTTTCAAAACTTCTCTACCAAAAGAAAGGTTGAACTTTGTGAGTTCAAGGCACACATCACAAAGAAGTTTCTGAGAATGCTTCTTTCCAGCTTTTACGTGAAGAGATATCCTTTTCCAGCATAGGCCTCAAAGCGCTCCATATATCCACTTGCACATTCTAGCAAAGCGTGTATCAACACTGCTCTTTCAAAAGGAAGCTTCAAGTCTGTGAGTTGAATGCACTCATCACAAAGACGTTTCTGAGAATTCTCCTGTCTAGTTTTCATGTGAAGATGCTTCCATTTAAAATCTAGGCCTCAAATACCTCCAAATATTCACTTGCACATTCTACAAAAAGGCTGTTTCAAATCTTCTCTATCAATTGGAAGGTTCAACTCTGTAAATTGAATGCACTCACCACAAAGAAGATTCCGAGATTGCTTCTGTCTACTTTGTATGTGAAGACATTTCCTTTTCCAACATAGGCCTCAAAGCGCTCCAAAAAACACTTGCAGATTCTAAAAAAACAGTTTTTCAAAACTGTTCTATCAAAAGGAACGTTCAACTCTGTGAGTTGAAGGCACTCATCACAAAGAGGTTTCTGAGAATGCTTCTGTCTAGTTTTTATGGGATGATATTTCTTATTCCAACATTGGCCAAAAAGCGCTCCAAATATCCGCCTTCAGATGGCACTGAAAGAGGGTCTCAAAAATGCTCTATCAGAAGGAAGGTTCAAGTCTGTGAGTTGAATGCTCTCATCACACAGAAGGTTCTGAGAATACTTCAGTCTAGTTTTTATCAGAAGATATTTCCATTTCCTTGCATAGGCCTGAAATCGCTCCAAATATCGACTTGCAGATTATACGAATAGAGTATTTCCAAACTGCTCTGTCAAACGGCAGGATCAACTCTGTGAGTTGAATGAACACATCATGAAGAAGTCTCTGAGAATGCTTCTGTCTAGTTTTTAGTTGAAGATATTTCATTTCCCAGCATCGTCTCAAAGCGCTCCAAATATCCACTTGCAGATTCTACAAAAACTTTGTTTCTAAACTGCTCTTTGAAAAGGAAGGTCCAAGTCTGTGAGTTGAATGCACTCATCGCAAAGAATTTTCTGAGAATGCTTCTGTCTAGTTTTCATGTGAAGATATTTCCTTTTCCAACATTGGCCCCGAAGCCCTCCTAACATCCACTTGCAGATTTTACAAAAAGAGTGTTTCCAAACTGCTCTATCAAAAGGCAGGTTCAACTCTGTGAGTCAAATGCACGCATCGTGAAGAAGCTTCTGAGAATGCTACTGTCTAAGTTTTAGGTGAAGATATTTCATTTCCCAGCAAAGGCTTCAAAGCGCTCTAAATATCCACTTGCAGATTCTACAAGAAGAGTGTTTCAAAACTGCTCTTCCAAAAGGAAGGTTCAAGTCTGTGAGTTGAATGCACTCATCAAAAAGAAGTTTCTGAGAATGCTTCTCTCTAGTTTTTATGTGAAGATATTTCCTTTTCCAGCATAGGCCTCAAATCGCTCCAAACATCCACTAGCAAATTCTACAAAAGGAGTGTTTCAAAACTGTGCTATCAAAAGGAAGATTCCACTATTTGAGTTGAAGGCATAAAGCACACGGAAGTTTCTGACAGTGCTTCCGTCTAGTTCTCATGTGAAGTTATTTCCTTTTCCAGTGTTGGCCTCTTAGCACTCCAAATAACCACTTGCAGATCCTAGAAAGAGTGTTTCAAAACTGCTCTACCAAAAGGAAGGTTCAACTCGGTGAGTTGAATGCGCACCTCGCAAAAAGTTTCTGAGAGTGCTTCGGTTTAGTTTTTATGTGAAGATATTTCGTTTTCCAGCACAGTACTCAAAGCGCTCTAAATAGCCACTTGCAGAGTCTATAAAAAGAGTGTTTCAAAACTGTTCTATCGAAAGGAACGTTCAACTCTGTGAGTAGAATGCACTCATCACAAGGAAGTTTCTGAGAATGCTTCTGTCTAGTTTTTATGTGAAGAAATTTCCTTTTCCAACATAGGCCTCAAAGCGCTCCAAATAAACACCTGCAGATTCTACAAAAGGGGTCTTTCCAAAATGTTCTATCAAAACCAACGTTCAAGCCTGTGAGCTGAATGCACTCACCACACAGAAGTTTCTTAGACGTCTTCTGTCTAGTGTTTATGTGGAAATATTCTCTTTTACAGCATAGGCCTCAAATACCTCCAAATATCAACGTGCAGATTTTACAAAAAGGGTGTTTCCAAACTCCTCCATCAAAAGGCAGGTTCAACTCTGTGTGTTTAATGCACACATCAGAAAGAAGTTTCTGAGAATGCTTCTGTCTAGCCTTTATGTGAAAATATTTCCTTTTCAAGCATACGCCTCAAAGCGCTCCAAATATGCCGTTGTAGACTCTACAAAAAGTGTGTTTCAAAACTGCTCTACGAAAAGAAAGGTTCAAAGCTGTGAGTTGAATACACAGATCGTGAAGAAGTTCCTGAGAATGCTTCAATCTAGTGTTTAGGTGAAGATATTTCACTTCCCAGCATAGGCCTCAAAGCGCTCCAAATATCCACTTCCAGATTCTACAGAAAAGTGTTTCAAAACTGCTCTTTGGAAAGGAAGCTTCAACTCTGTGAGTTGAAAGCACTCATTGCGAAGAGGTTTCTGGGAGTTCTTCCGTCTAGTTTTCATGTAAAGATGTTTCCATTTCAAGCATAGGTCTCTAATCGCTCCAAATATTCACCTGCAAATTCTACAAAAAGGGTGTTTCAAAACTTCTCTATCAATAGGAAGGTTCAACTCTGTGAGTTGAATGCACTCCTTACAGAGAAGTTTCTGAGAATGTTTCTATCTATGTTTTACGCGAAGATATTTCCTTTTCCAACACAGGCCTCAATGCGCTCCGAATCAACACTTCCAGATACTACAAAAACAGTGTTTCAAAACTGTTCTATCAAAAGGAACGTTCAACTCTGTGAGTTGAAGGCACTCATCACAAAGAAGTTTCTGAGAATGCTTCTGTCAATCTTGTATGCAATGAGATTTCCTTTTGCAGCATAGGACTTAAAGCTCTCCAAATATCCACTTGCAGATTCCACAAAAAGAGTGTTGCAAAACTTCTCTATCAAAAGGCAGGTTGAACTCTGTGTGTTGAATGCCCAAAACACAGGGAACTTTCTGAGAATGCTTTTGTCTAGTTTCCACGTGAAGATAGTTCCTTTTCCAACATAGGCCTCAAAGCGCTCTGAATATCCACTTGCCGATTGTACAAAAAGAGTGTTGCAAAACTTCTCTATCAAAAGGCAGGTTGAACTCTGTGTGTCGAATGCCCAAAACACAGGGAACTTGCTGAGAATGCTTTTGTCTAATTTCTACGTGAAGATATTTCCTTTTCCATCATAGGCCTCAAAGTGCTCCGAATAAACACTTGTAGATCCCACCAAAAGAGTGTTTCAAAGCTCTTCCATCTACAGGAACTTTCACGTCTGTGAGTTGAATGCACTCATCACAAAGAGGTTTCTGAGAATTCTTCTGTTTAGTTTTTATGTGATGATATTTCATTTTCCAGCATTGGCCTAAAGGTGCTCCAAATATCCACCTTCAGATGGGACTGAAAGAGTGTTTCAAAACTGAACTATCAAAAGGAAGGTTCAAGTCTGTGAGTTGAATGCACTCATCCACAGAAGCTTCTGAGAATGCTTCTGTCTCGTTTTTAGGCGAAGATATTTCCTTTTCCTTGCATAGGCCTCAAATCGCTCCAAATATCCCCTTGCAGATATTACAAAGAGAGTGTTTCCAAACTGCCCTATCGAAAGGCAGTTTCAACTCTGTGAGTTGAAGGCACGTATGGTGAAACAGTTTCTGAGAATGCTTGTGTGTACTTTTTAGGTGAAGGTATTTCCTTTTCCAGCACAGGCCTCAAATCGCTCCAAACATCCAGTAGCAAATTCTACAAAAGGAGTGTTTCAAACCTGTGCTATCCAAAGGAAGATTCCACTATATGAGTTGAACGCATAAAGCACACGGAAGTTTCTGAGAATCCTTCCGTCTAGTTCTCAGGTGAAGATATTTACTTTTCCAGTGTTGGCCCTTTAGCACTCCAAATATCCACTTTCAGATTCTACAAAAAGAGTGTTTCAAAACTGCTCTATCAAAACGCAGGTTCCACTCGGTGAGTTGAATGCACGCATCGGAAAAGATTTCTGAGAATTCTTCTGTCTAGTTTTTATGGGAAGATATTTTCTTTTCCAGCATAGGCCTCAAATCGCTCCAAACATCCACGAGCAAATTCTACGAAAGGAGTGTGTCAAAACGGTGCTATCAAAAGGAAGATTCCACTATGTGAGTTGAATGCATGAAGCACACGGAAGTTTCTGACAATGCTTCCGTCTAGTTCTCATGTGAAGATATTTCCTTTTCCAGTGTTGACCTCTTAGCACTCCAAATATCCACTTGCAGATCCTAGAAAAAGAGTGTTTCAAAACTGCTCTACCAAAAGCCAGGTTTCACTCGGTGAGTTGAATGCGCACATCGCAAAATGTTTCTGAGAACGCTACTGTCTAGTTCTTATGTGAAGATATTTCGTTTTCCCGCCTGGGCTTCAAAGCGCTCCAAATAGCCACTTGTAGAGTCTATAAAAAGAGTGTTTCAAAACTCTTCTATCAAAAGGAACTTTCAACTCTGTGAGTACAATGCACTCATCACAAGGAAGTTTCCGAGAATGCTTCTGTCTACTGTTTATGTGAAGATATTTCCTTTTCCAACCTAGGCCTCAATGCGCTCCAAATAAACACCTGCAGATCCTACAAGAGGGGTGTTTCCAAACTGTTCTATCAAAACCAGCGTTCAAGTCTGTGAGCTGAATGCACTCATCACACAGAAGTTTCTTAGAAGGCTTGTGTCTAGTGTTTATGTGAAAATATTTTCTTTTACAGCATAGGCCTCAAATAGCTCCAAATATCAACTTGCAGATTTTACAAAAAGGGAGTTTCCAAACTCCTCTATCAAAAGACAGGTTCAACTCTGTGAGTCGAATGCACACATCAGAAAGAAGTTTCTGAGAATGCTTCTGTCTAGCGTTTATGTGAAAATATTTCCTTTTCAAGCACACGCCTCAAAGCGCTCCAAATATGCCGTTGCAGATTCTACAAAAAGTGGGTTTCAAAACTGCTCTACGAAAAGAAAGGTTCAAAGCTGTGAGTTGAATACACAGATCGTGAAGAAGTTTCTGAGAATGCTTCAGTCTAGTGTTTAGGTGAAGATATTTCACTTCCCAGCATAGGCCTCAAAGCGCTCCAAATATCCACTTCCAGATTCTACAGAAAAGTGTTTCAAAACTGCTCTTTGGAAAGGAAGCTTCAACTCTGTGAGTTGAAAGCACTCATTACGAAGAGGTTTCTGAGAATTCTTCTGTCCAGTTTTCATGTGAAGATGTTTCCATTTCAAGCATAGGTCTCCAATCGCTCCAAATATTCACCTGCAAATTCTACAAAAAGGGTGTTTCAAAACTTCTCTATCAATAGGAAGGTTCAACTCTGTGAGTTGAATGCCCTCCTCACAAAGAAGTTTCTGAGAATGCTTCTGTCTACTTTTTACGTGAAGATATTTCCTTTTCCTACACAGGCCTCAAAGCGCTCCGAATCAACACTTCCAGATACTACCAAAACAGTGTTTCAAAACTGTTCTATCAAAAGGAACGTTCAACTCTGTGAGTGGAAGGCACTCATCGCAAAGAGGTTTCTGAGAATGCTTCTGTCTAGTTTTTATGTGATGATATTTCGTATTGCAGCATTGGCCAAAAAGCGCTCCAAACATCCATCTTCAGATGGCAATGAAAGTGGGTCTCAAAAGTGCTCTATCAGAAGGAAGGTTCAAGTCTGTGAATTGAATGCTCTCATCACACAGAAGGTTCTGAGAATGATTCAGTCTAGTTTTTATCAGAAGATATTTCCTTTTCCTTGCATAGGCCTCAAATCGCTCCAAATATCGAATTGCAGTTTACACCAATAGAGTGTTTCCAAACTGCTCTGTGAAACGGCAGGTTCAACTCTGTGAGTTGAATGCGCACATGAGGAAGAAGTCTCTGAGAATGCTTCTGTCTAGTTTTTAGGTGAAGATATTTCATTTCCCAGCCTCGCCTCAAAGCGCTCCAAATATCCACTTTCAGATTCTACAAAAACTGTGTTTCTAAACTGCTCTTTGTAAAGGAAGGTTCAAGTCTGTGAGTTGAATGCACTCATCACCAAGAAGTTTCTGAGAATGCTTCTGTCTAGTTTTCATGTGAAGATATTTCCTTTTCCAACATTGACCCGAAGCCCTCGTAATATCCACTTGCAGATTTTACAAAAAGAGTGTTTCCAAACTGCTCTATCAAAATGAGATTCAACTCTGTGAGTTGAATGCACGCATCGTGAAGAAGCTTCAGAGAATGCTACGGTCTACGTTTTAGGTGAAGATATTTCATTTCCCAGCATAGGCTTCAAAGCGCTCTAAATATCCACTTGCAGATTCTACAAAAAGAGTGTTTCAAAACTGCTCTTCCAAAAGGAAGGTTCAAGGCTGTGAGTTCAATGCACTCATCATAAAGAAGTTTCTGAGAACGCTTCTCTCTAGTTTTTATGTGAAGATATTTCCTTTTCCAGCATAGGCCTCAAATCGCTCCAAACATCCACTAGCAAATTCTACAAAAGGAGTGTTTCAAAACTGTGCTATCAAAAGGAAGATTCCACTATTTGAGTTGAAGGCATAAAGCACACGGAAGTTTCTGACAATGCTTCCGTCTAGTTCTCATGTGAAGTTATTTCCTTTTCCAGTGCTGGCCTCTTAGCACTCCAAATATCCACTTGCAGATCCTAGAAAAAGAGTTTTTCAAAACTGCTCTACCAAAAGGAAGCTTCAACTCGGTGAGTTGAATGCGCACCTCGCAAAATGTTTCTGAGAGTGCTTCGCTGTTGTTTTTATGTGAAGATATTTCGTTTTCCAGCATAGGACTCAAAGCGCTCCAAGTAGCCACTTACAGAGTCTCTAAAAAGAGTGTTTCAAAACTGTTCTATCAAAAGGAACGTTCAACTCTGTGAGTAGAATGCTCTCATCACAAGGAAGTTTCTGAGAATGCTTCTGTCTAGTTTTTATGTGAAGAAATTTCCTTTTCCAACATAGGCCTCAAAGCCCTCCAAATAAACATCTGCAGATTCTACAAAAGGGGTCTTTCCAAAATGTTCTATCAAAACCAACGTTCAAACCTATGAGCTGAATGCACTCACCACACAGAAGTTTCTTAGACGTCTTCTGTCTAGTGTTTATGTGAAAATATTTTCTTTTACAGCATAGGCCTCAAATAGCTCCAAATATCAACTTGCAGATTTTACAAAAAGGGTGTTTCCAAACTCCTCTATCAAAAGGCAGGTTCAACTCTGTGTGTTGAATGCACACATCAGAAAGAAGTTTCTGAGAATGCTTCTGTCTAGCGTTTATGTGAAAATATTTCCTTTTCAAGCATACGCCTCAAAGCGCTCCAAATATGCCGTTGCAGATTCTACAAAAAGTGTGTTTCAAAACTGCTCTATGAAAAGAAAGGTTCAAAGCTGTGAGGTGAATACACATATCGTGAAGAAGTTTCTGAGAAAGCTTCAGTCTAGTGTTTAGGTGAAGATATTTCACTTCCCAGAATAGGCCTCAAAGCGCTCCAAATATCCACTTCCAGATTCTAAAGAAAAGTGTTTCAAAACTGCTTTTTGGAAAAGAAGCTTCAACTCTGTGAGTTGAAAGCACTCATTACGAAGAGGTTTCTGAGAGTTCTTCCGTCTAGTTTTCATGTGAAGATGTTTCCATTTCAAGCATATTTCTCAAATCGCTCCAAATATTCACCTGCAAATTCTACAAAAAGGGTGTTTCCAAACTTCTCTATCAATAGGAAGGTTCGACTCTGTGAGTTGAATGCCCTCCTCACAAAGAAGTTTCTGAGAATGCTTCTCTCCAGTTTTTAGGTGAAGATATATCATTTCCCAGCATAGGCCTCAAAGCGCTCCAAATATCCACTTGCAGATTCTACAAAAAGAGTGTTTCAAAACTCCTCTTTCAAAAGGAAGTTTCAAGTCTGTGAGTTGAATGAAGTCATGACAAAGAAGTTTCTGAGAATGCTTCTGTCTACTTTTTATGTGAAGATATTTCCTTTTGCAGCACACGCCTCAAATAGCCCCAAACATCCACTAGCAAATTCTACAAAAAGAGGGTTTCAAAAAAGCGCTATCTAAAGGAAGATTGCACTATGTGAGTTAAACGCATAAAGCACACGGAAGTTTCTGAGAATGCTTCCGTCTAGTTCTCATGGGAAGATATTTCCTTTCCCATTGTTGGCCTCTTAGCACTCCAATATACACTTGCAGATTCTAGAAAAAGAGTGTTTCAAAACTGCTCTATCAAAAGGCAGGTTCAACACGGTGAGTTGAATATGCACATGAGAAAAAGTTTCTGAGAATGCTTCTGTCTGGTTTTTATGTGAAGATATTTCGTTTTCCAGCACAGGCCTCAAAGCGCTCCAATTATCCACTTGCAGACTATACAAAAACAGTGTTTCAAAACTGTTCTATCCAAAGGAATGTTCAGCTCTGTGAGTAGAATTCACTCATCACGAGGAAGTTTCTGAGAATGCTGCTGTCTAGTTTCTATAAGAAGACATTTCCTTTTCTAACATAGGTCTCAAAGCGCTCACAATAAGCCCTGGCACACTCTACAAAAGGAGTGTTTCCAAAATGTTCTATCAAAATGAACGTTGAAGACTGTGAGTTAAATGCACACATCAAACTGAAGTTTCTGAGAATGGTTCTGTCTAGGGTTTATGTGAAGATATTTTCTTTTCCAGCATAGGCCTCCAAAAGCTCGAAATATCCACTTGCAGATTTTCTAAAAAGGGTGTTTCCAAACTGTTCTATCAAAAGGAAGGTTCAACTCTGTGAGTTGAATGCTCACATCACAAAGAAGTTTCTGAGAATGCTTCTGTCTAGTGTTCATGTGAAGATATTTCCTTTTCAAGCATAGGCCTCAAAGCGCTCCAGATATGCAGTTGCAGACTCTACAAAAAGTGTGTTTCAAAAGTGTTCTATGAAAAGAAAGTTTCAACTCTGTGAGTTGAATGCACATATCGTGAAGAAGTTTCTGAGAATGCTTCTGTCTAGTTTTTAGGTGAAGATATTTCATTTCCCAGCATAGGCCTCAAAGCGCTCCAAATATGCACTTGCAGATTCTACAAAAGGAGTGTTTCAAAACTGCTCTTTCAAAAGGAAGGTTCAAGTCTGTGAGTTGAATGCACTCATCAGAAAGAAGTTTCTGATAATGGTTCTGTCTAGTTTTCATCTGCAAGTATTTCCTTTTCCACTAGATGCCGCAATCGCACCAAATTTCCACCTGCAGTTTCCACAAAAAGAGTGTTGCAGGACTGCTCCAGGAAAAGGAATCTTCAACTCTCTCAGTTCAATCCCCTCAAGACATAGAAGTTTCTGATAATGTTTCTGTCTAGCTTCTATATGAAGATATTTCCTTTTCCAGCATAAGCCTCAAAGAGCTCCAAATATCCACTTGCGAATTCTACAAAAACAGTGTTGCAATACTTTTCTACCAAAAGGAAGGTACAACTCTGTGAGTTCAATGCACTCATCACACAGAAGGTTCACAGAATGCTTCCATCTAGCTTTTACGCAATGATATTTCCTTTTGCAGCAAAGGCTTCAAAGCGCTCTTAATGTCCACTGGCAGATTCTACGAAGAGTGTCTCAAAACTGCTCTATCAAAAGGTAGGTTGAACTCTGTGAGTTCAATGCCCAAAGCACAGGGAACCTTCTGAGAATGCTTTTATGTAGTTTCTACGTGAACATATTTTCTTTTCCAGCATTGGCCTCCAAGCACTCCATCCATCCACTTGAAAATTCTACTAAAAGAGTGTTTCAAAACTTCTCTACCAAAAGAAAGGTTGAACTTTGTGAGTTCAAGGCACACATCACAAAGAAGTTTCTGAGAATGCTTCTTTCCAGCTTTTACGTGAAGAGATATCCTTTTCCAGCATAGGCCTCAAAGCGCTCCATATATCCACTTGCACATTCTAGCAAAGCGTGTATCAACACTGCTCTTTCAAAAGGAAGCTTCAAGTCTGTGAGTTGAATGCACTCATCACAAAGACGTTTCTGAGAATTCTCCTGTCTAGTTTTCATGTGAAGATGCTTCCATTTAAAATCTAGGCCTCAAATACCTCCAAATATTCACTTGCACATTCTACAAAAAGGCTGTTTCAAATCTTCTCTATCAATTGGAAGGTTCAACTCTGTAAATTGAATGCACTCACCACAAAGAAGATTCCGAGATTGCTTCTGTCTACTTTGTATGTGAAGACATTTCCTTTTCCAACATAGGCCTCAAAGCGCTCCAAAAAACACTTGCAGATTCTAAAAAAACAGTTTTTCAAAACTGTTCTATCAAAAGGAACGTTCAACTCTGTGAGTTGAAGGCACTCATCACAAAGAGGTTTCTGAGAATGCTTCTGTCTAGTTTTTATGGGATGATATTTCTTATTCCAACATTGGCCAAAAAGCGCTCCAAATATCCGCCTTCAGACGGCACTGAAAGAGGGTCTCAAAAATGCTCTATCAGAAGGAAGGTTCAAGTCTGTGAGTTGAATGCTCTCATCACACAGAAGGTTCTGAGAATACTTCAGTCTAGTTTTTATCAGAAGATATTTCCATTTCCTTGCATAGGCCTGAAATCCCTCCAAATATCGACTTGCAGATTATACGAATAGAGTATTTCCAAACTGCTCTGTCAAACGGCAGGATCAACTCTGTGAGTTGAATGAACACATCATGAAGAAGTCTCTGAGAATGCTTCTGTCTAGTTTTTAGTTGAAGATATTTCATTTCCCAGCATCGTCTCAAAGCGCTCCAAATATCCACTTGCAGATTCTACAAAAACTTTGTTTCTAAACTGCTCTTTGAAAAGGAAGGTCCAAGTCTGTGAGTTGAATGCACTCATCGCAAAGAATTTTCTGAGAATGCTTCTGTCTAGTTTTCATGTGAAGATATTTCCTTTTCCAACATTGGCCCCGAAGCCCTCCTAACATCCACTTGCAGATTTTACAAAAAGAGTGTTTCCAAACTGCTCTATCAAAAGGCAGGTTCAACTCTGTGAGTCAAATGCACGCATCGTGAAGAAGCTTCTGAGAATGCTACTGTCTAAGTTTTAGGTGAAGATATTTCATTTCCCAGCAAAGGCTTCAAAGCGCTCTAAATATCCACTTGCAGATTCTACAAGAAGAGTGTTTCAAAACTGCTCTTCCAAAAGGAAGGTTCAAGTCTGTGAGTTGAATGCACTCATCAAAAAGAAGTTTCTGAGAATGCTTCTCTCTAGTTTTTATGTGAAGATATTTCCTTTTCCAGCATAGGCCTCAAATCGCTCCAAACATCCACTAGCAAATTCTACAAAAGGAGTGTTTCAAAACTGTGCTATCAAAAGGAAGATTCCACTATTTGAGTTGAAGGCATAAAGCACACGGAAGTTTCTGACAGTGCTTCCGTCTAGTTCTCATGTGAAGTTATTTCCTTTTCCAGTGTTGGCCTCTTAGCACTCCAAATAACCACTTGCAGATCCTAGAAAGAGTGTTTCAAAACTGCTCTACCAAAAGGAAGGTTCAACTCGGTGAGTTGAATGCGCACCTCGCAAAAAGTTTCTGAGAGTGCTTCGGTTTAGTTTTTATGTGAAGATATTTCGTTTTCCAGCACAGTACTCAAAGCGCTCTAAATAGCCACTTGCAGAGTCTATAAAAAGAGTGTTTCAAAACTGTTCTATCGAAAGGAACGTTCAACTCTGTGAGTAGAATGCACTCATCACAAGGAAGTTTCTGAGAATGCTTCTGTCTAGTTTTTATGTGAAGAAATTTCCTTTTCCAACATAGGCCTCAAAGCGCTCCAAATAAACACCTGCAGATTCTACAAAAGGGGTCTTTCCAAAATGTTCTATCAAAACCAACGTTCAAGCCTGTGAGCTGAATGCACTCACCACACAGAAGTTTCTTAGACGTCTTCTGTCTAGTGTTTATGTGGAAATATTCTCTTTTACAGCATAGGCCTCAAATACCTCCAAATATCAACGTGCAGATTTTACAAAAAGGGTGTTTCCAAACTCCTCCATCAAAAGGCAGGTTCAACTCTGTGTGTTTAATGCACACATCAGAAAGAAGTTTCTGAGAATGCTTCTGTCTAGCCTTTATGTGAAAATATTTCCTTTTCAAGCATACGCCTCAAAGCGCTCCAAATATGCCGTTGTAGACTCTACAAAAAGTGTGTTTCAAAACTGCTCTACGAAAAGAAAGGTTCAAAGCTGTGAGTTGAATACACAGATCGTGAAGAAGTTCCTGAGAATGCTTCAATCTAGTGTTTAGGTGAAGATATTTCACTTCCCAGCATAGGCCTCAAAGCGCTCCAAATATCCACTTCCAGATTCTACAGAAAAGTGTTTCAAAACTGCTCTTTGGAAAGGAAGCTTCAACTCTGTGAGTTGAAAGCACTCATTGCGAAGAGGTTTCTGGGAGTTCTTCCGTCTAGTTTTCATGTAAAGATGTTTCCATTTCAAGCATAGGTCTCTAATCGCTCCAAATATTCACCTGCAAATTCTACAAAAAGGGTGTTTCAAAACTTCTCTATCAATAGGAAGGTTCAACTCTGTGAGTTGAATGCACTCCTTACAGAGAAGTTTCTGAGAATGTTTCTATCTATGTTTTACGCGAAGATATTTCCTTTTCCAACACAGGCCTCAATGCGCTCCGAATCAACACTTCCAGATACTACAAAAACAGTGTTTCAAAACTGTTCTATCAAAAGGAACGTTCAACTCTGTGAGTTGAAGGCACTCATCACAAAGAAGTTTCTGAGAATGCTTCTGTCAATCTTGTATGCAATGAGATTTCCTTTTGCAGCATAGGACTTAAAGCTCTCCAAATATCCACTTGCAGATTCCACAAAAAGAGTGTTGCAAAACTTCTCTATCAAAAGGCAGGTTGAACTCTGTGTGTTGAATGCCCAAAACACAGGGAACTTTCTGAGAATGCTTTTGTCTAGTTTCCACGTGAAGATAGTTCCTTTTCCAACATAGGCCTCAAAGCGCTCTGAATATCCACTTGCCGATTGTACAAAAAGAGTGTTGCAAAACTTCTCTATCAAAAGGCAGGTTGAACTCTGTGTGTCGAATGCCCAAAACACAGGGAACTTGCTGAGAATGCTTTTGTCTAATTTCTACGTGAAGATATTTCCTTTTCCATCATAGGCCTCAAAGTGCTCCGAATAAACACTTGTAGATCCCACCAAAAGAGTGTTTCAAAGCTCTTCCATCTACAGGAACTTTCACGTCTGTGAGTTGAATGCACTCATCACAAAGAGGTTTCTGAGAATTCTTCTGTTTAGTTTTTATGTGATGATATTTCATTTTCCAGCATTGGCCTAAAGGTGCTCCAAATATCCACCTTCAGATGGGACTGAAAGAGTGTTTCAAAACTGAACTATCAAAAGGAAGGTTCAAGTCTGTGAGTTGAATGCACTCATCCACAGAAGCTTCTGAGAATGCTTCTGTCTCGTTTTTAGGCGAAGATATTTCCTTTTCCTTGCATAGGCCTCAAATCGCTCCAAATATCCCCTTGCAGATATTACAAAGAGAGTGTTTCCAAACTGCCCTATCGAAAGGCAGTTTCAACTCTGTGAGTTGAAGGCACGTATGGTGAAACAGTTTCTGAGAATGCTTGTGTGTACTTTTTAGGTGAAGGTATTTCCTTTTCCAGCACAGGCCTCAAATCGCTCCAAACATCCAGTAGCAAATTCTACAAAAGGAGTGTTTCAAACCTGTGCTATCCAAAGGAAGATTCCACTATATGAGTTGAACGCATAAAGCACACGGAAGTTTCTGAGAATCCTTCCGTCTAGTTCTCAGGTGAAGATATTTACTTTTCCAGTGTTGGCCCTTTAGCACTCCAAATATCCACTTTCAGATTCTACAAAAAGAGTGTTTCAAAACTGCTCTATCAAAACGCAGGTTCCACTCGGTGAGTTGAATGCACGCATCGGAAAAGATTTCTGAGAATTCTTCTGTCTAGTTTTTATGGGAAGATATTTTCTTTTCCAGCATAGGCCTCAAATCGCTCCAAACATCCACGAGCAAATTCTACGAAAGGAGTGTGTCAAAACGGTGCTATCAAAAGGAAGATTCCACTATGTGAGTTGAATGCATGAAGCACACGGAAGTTTCTGACAATGCTTCCGTCTAGTTCTCATGTGAAGATATTTCCTTTTCCAGTGTTGACCTCTTAGCACTCCAAATATCCACTTGCAGATCCTAGAAAAAGAGTGTTTCAAAACTGCTCTACCAAAAGCCAGGTTTCACTCGGTGAGTTGAATGCGCACATCGCAAAATGTTTCTGAGAACGCTACTGTCTAGTTCTTATGTGAAGATATTTCGTTTTCCCGCCTGGGCTTCAAAGCGCTCCAAATAGCCACTTGTAGAGTCTATAAAAAGAGTGTTTCAAAACTCTTCTATCAAAAGGAACTTTCAACTCTGTGAGTACAATGCACTCATCACAAGGAAGTTTCCGAGAATGCTTCTGTCTACTGTTTATGTGAAGATATTTCCTTTTCCAACCTAGGCCTCAATGCGCTCCAAATAAACACCTGCAGATCCTACAAGAGGGGTGTTTCCAAACTGTTCTATCAAAACCAGCGTTCAAGTCTGTGAGCTGAATGCACTCATCACACAGAAGTTTCTTAGAAGGCTTGTGTCTAGTGTTTATGTGAAAATATTTTCTTTTACAGCATAGGCCTCAAATAGCTCCAAATATCAACTTGCAGATTTTACAAAAAGGGAGTTTCCAAACTCCTCTATCAAAAGACAGGTTCAACTCTGTGAGTCGAATGCACACATCAGAAAGAAGTTTCTGAGAATGCTTCTGTCTAGCGTTTATGTGAAAATATTTCCTTTTCAAGCACACGCCTCAAAGCGCTCCAAATATGCCGTTGCAGATTCTACAAAAAGTGGGTTTCAAAACTGCTCTACGAAAAGAAAGGTTCAAAGCTGTGAGTTGAATACACAGATCGTGAAGAAGTTTCTGAGAATGCTTCAGTCTAGTGTTTAGGTGAAGATATTTCACTTCCCAGCATAGGCCTCAAAGCGCTCCAAATATCCACTTCCAGATTCTACAGAAAAGTGTTTCAAAACTGCTCTTTGGAAAGGAAGCTTCAACTCTGTGAGTTGAAAGCACTCATTACGAAGAGGTTTCTGAGAATTCTTCTGTCCAGTTTTCATGTGAAGATGTTTCCATTTCAAGCATAGGTCTCCAATCGCTCCAAATATTCACCTGCAAATTCTACAAAAAGGGTGTTTCCAAACTTCTCTATCAATAGGAAGGTTCAACTCTGTGAGTTGAATGCCCTCCTCACAAAGAAGTTTCTGAGAATGCTTCTGTCTACTTTTTACGTGAAGATATTTCCTTTTCCTACACAGGCCTCAAAGCGCTCCGAATCAACACTTCCAGATACTACCAAAACAGTGTTTCAAAACTGTTCTATCAAAAGGAACGTTCAACTCTGTGAGTGGAAGGCACTCATCGCAAAGAGGTTTCTGAGAATGCTTCTGTCTAGTTTTTATGTGATGATATTTCGTATTGCAGCATTGGCCAAAAAGCGCTCCAAACATCCATCTTCAGATGGCAATGAAAGTGGGTCTCAAAAGTGCTCTATCAGAAGGAAGGTTCAAGTCTGTGAATTGAATGCTCTCATCACACAGAAGGTTCTGAGAATGATTCAGTCTAGTTTTTATCAGAAGATATTTCCTTTTCCTTGCATAGGCCTCAAATCGCTCCAAATATCGAATTGCAGTTTACACCAATAGAGTGTTTCCAAACTGCTCTGTGAAACGGCAGGTTCAACTCTGTGAGTTGAATGCGCACATGAGGAAGAAGTCTCTGAGAATGCTTCTGTCTAGTTTTTAGGTGAAGATATTTCATTTCCCAGCCTCGCCTCAAAGCGCTCCAAATATCCACTTTCAGATTCTACAAAAACTGTGTTTCTAAACTGCTCTTTGTAAAGGAAGGTTCAAGTCTGTGAGTTGAATGCACTCATCACCAAGAAGTTTCTGAGAATGCTTCTGTCTAGTTTTCATGTGAAGATATTTCCTTTTCCAACATTGACCCGAAGCCCTCGTAATATCCACTTGCAGATTTTACAAAAAGAGTGTTTCCAAACTGCTCTATCAAAATGAGATTCAACTCTGTGAGTTGAATGCACGCATCGTGAAGAAGCTTCAGAGAATGCTACGGTCTACGTTTTAGGTGAAGATATTTCATTTCCCAGCATAGGCTTCAAAGCGCTCTAAATATCCACTTGCAGATTCTACAAAAAGAGTGTTTCAAAACTGCTCTTCCAAAAGGAAGGTTCAAGGCTGTGAGTTCAATGCACTCATCATAAAGAAGTTTCTGAGAACGCTTCTCTCTAGTTTTTATGTGAAGATATTTCCTTTTCCAGCATAGGCCTCAAATCGCTCCAAACATCCACTAGCAAATTCTACAAAAGGAGTGTTTCAAAACTGTGCTATCAAAAGGAAGATTCCACTATTTGAGTTGAAGGCATAAAGCACACGGAAGTTTCTGACAATGCTTCCGTCTAGTTCTCATGTGAAGTTATTTCCTTTTCCAGTGCTGGCCTCTTAGCACTCCAAATATCCACTTGCAGATCCTAGAAAAAGAGTTTTTCAAAACTGCTCTACCAAAAGGAAGCTTCAACTCGGTGAGTTGAATGCGCACCTCGCAAAATGTTTCTGAGAGTGCTTCGCTGTTGTTTTTATGTGAAGATATTTCGTTTTCCAGCATAGGACTCAAAGCGCTCCAAGTAGCCACTTACAGAGTCTCTAAAAAGAGTGTTTCAAAACTGTTCTATCAAAAGGAACGTTCAACTCTGTGAGTAGAATGCTCTCATCACAAGGAAGTTTCTGAGAATGCTTCTGTCTAGTTTTTATGTGAAGAAATTTCCTTTTCCAACATAGGCCTCAAAGCCCTCCAAATAAACATCTGCAGATTCTACAAAAGGGGTCTTTCCAAAATGTTCTATCAAAACCAACGTTCAAACCTATGAGCTGAATGCACTCACCACACAGAAGTTTCTTAGACGTCTTCTGTCTAGTGTTTATGTGAAAATATTTTCTTTTACAGCATAGGCCTCAAATAGCTCCAAATATCAACTTGCAGATTTTACAAAAAGGGTGTTTCCAAACTCCTCTATCAAAAGGCAGGTTCAACTCTGTGTGTTGAATGCACACATCAGAAAGAAGTTTCTGAGAATGCTTCTGTCTAGCGTTTATGTGAAAATATTTCCTTTTCAAGCATACGCCTCAAAGCGCTCCAAATATGCCGTTGCAGATTCTACAAAAAGTGTGTTTCAAAACTGCTCTATGAAAAGAAAGGTTCAAAGCTGTGAGGTGAATACACATATCGTGAAGAAGTTTCTGAGAAAGCTTCAGTCTAGTGTTTAGGTGAAGATATTTCACTTCCCAGAATAGGCCTCAAAGCGCTCCAAATATCCACTTCCAGATTCTAAAGAAAAGTGTTTCAAAACTGCTTTTTGGAAAAGAAGCTTCAACTCTGTGAGTTGAAAGCACTCATTACGAAGAGGTTTCTGAGAGTTCTTCCGTCTAGTTTTCATGTGAAGATGTTTCCATTTCAAGCATATTTCTCAAATCGCTCCAAATATTCACCTGCAAATTCTACAAAAAGGGTGTTTCCAAACTTCTCTATCAATAGGAAGGTTCGACTCTGTGAGTTGAATGCACTCCTCACAAAGAAGTTTCTGAGAATGCTTCTGTCCAGTTTTTAGGTGAAGATATATCATTTCCCAGCATAGGCCTCAAAGCGCTCCAAATATCCACTTGCAGATTCTACAAAAAGAGTGTTTCAAAACTCCTCTTTCAAAAGGAAGTTTCAAGTCTGTGAGTTGAATGAAGTCATGACAAAGAAGTTTCTGAGAATGCTTCTGTCTACTTTTTATGTGAAGATATTTCCTTTTGCAGCACACGCCTCAAATAGCCCCAAACATCCACTAGCAAATTCTACAAAAAGAGGGTTTCAAAAAAGCGCTATCTAAAGGAAGATTGCACTATGTGAGTTAAACGCATAAAGCACACGGAAGTTTCTGAGAATGCTTCCGTCTAGTTCTCATGGGAAGATATTTCCTTTCCCATTGTTGGCCTCTTAGCACTCCAATATACACTTGCAGATTCTAGAAAAAGAGTGTTTCAAAACTGCTCTATCAAAAGGCAGGTTCAACACGGTGAGTTGAATATGCACATGAGAAAAAGTTTCTGAGAATGCTTCTGTCTGGTTTTTATGTGAAGATATTTCGTTTTCCAGCACAGGCCTCAAAGCGCTCCAATTATCCACTTGCAGACTATACAAAAACAGTGTTTCAAAACTGTTCTATCCAAAGGAATGTTCAGCTCTGTGAGTAGAATTCACTCATCACGAGGAAGTTTCTGAGAATGCTGCTGTCTAGTTTCTATAAGAAGACATTTCCTTTTCTAACATAGGTCTCAAAGCGCTCACAATAAGCCCTGGCACACTCTACAAAAGGAGTGTTTCCAAAATGTTCTATCAAAATGAACGTTGAAGACTGTGAGTTAAATGCACACGTCAAACTGAAGTTTCTGAGAATGGTTCTGTCTAGGGTTTATGTGAAGATATTTTCTTTTCCAGCATAGGCCTCCAAAAGCTCGAAATATCCACTTGCAGATTTTCTAAAAAGGGTGTTTCCAAACTGTTCTATCAAAAGGAAGGTTCAACTCTGTGAGTTGAATGCTCACATCACAAAGAAGTTTCTGAGAATGCTTCTGTCTAGTGTTCATGTGAAGATATTTCCTTTTCAAGCATAGGCCTCAAAGCGCTCCAGATATGCAGTTGCAGACTCTACAAAAAGTGTGTTTCAAAAGTGTTCTATGAAAAGAAAGTTTCAACTCTGTGAGTTGAATGCACATATCGTGAAGAAGTTTCTGAGAATGCTTCTGTCTAGTTTTTAGGTGAAGATATTTCATTTCCCAGCATAGGCCTCAAAGCGCTCCAAATATGCACTTGCAGATTCTACAAAAAGAGTGTTTCAAAACTGCTCTTTCAAAAGGAAGGTTCAAGTCTGTGAGTTGAATGCACTCATCAGAAAGAAGTTTCTGATAATGGTTCTGTCTAGTTTTCATCTGCAAGTATTTCCTTTTCCACTAGATGCCGCAATCGCACCAAATTTCCACCTGCAGTTTCCACAAAAAGAGTGTTGCAGGACTGCTCCAGGAAAAGGAATCTTCAACTCTCTCAGTTCAATCCCCTCAAGACATAGAAGTTTCTGATAATGTTTCTGTCTAGCTTCTATATGAAGATATTTCCTTTTCCAGCATAAGCCTCAAAGAGCTCCAAATATCCACTTGCGAATTCTACAAAAACAGTGTTGCAATACTTTTCTACCAAAAGGAAGGTACAACTCTGTGAGTTCAATGCACTCATCACACAGAAGGTTCACAGAATGCTTCCATCTAGCTTTTACGCAATGATATTTCCTTTTGCAGCAAAGGCTTCAAAGCGCTCTTAATGTCCACTGGCAGATTCTACGAAGAGTGTCTCAAAACTGCTCTATCAAAAGGTAGGTTGAACTCTGTGAGTTCAATGCCCAAAGCACAGGGAACCTTCTGAGAATGCTTTTATGTAGTTTCTACGTGAACATATTTTCTTTTCCAGCATTGGCCTCCAAGCACTCCATCCATCCACTTGAAAATTCTACTAAAAGAGTGTTTCAAAACTTCTCTACCAAAAGAAAGGTTGAACTTTGTGAGTTCAAGGCACACATCACAAAGAAGTTTCTGAGAATGCTTCTTTCCAGCTTTTACGTGAAGAGATATCCTTTTCCAGCATAGGCCTCAAAGCGCTCCATATATCCACTTGCACATTCTAGCAAAGCGTGTATCAACACTGCTCTTTCAAAAGGAAGCTTCAAGTCTGTGAGTTGAATGCACTCATCACAAAGACGTTTCTGAGAATTCTCCTGTCTAGTTTTCATGTGAAGATGCTTCCATTTAAAATCTAGGCCTCAAATACCTCCAAATATTCACTTGCACATTCTACAAAAAGGCTGTTTCAAATCTTCTCTATCAATTGGAAGGTTCAACTCTGTAAATTGAATGCACTCACCACAAAGAAGATTCCGAGATTGCTTCTGTCTACTTTGTATGTGAAGACATTTCCTTTTCCAACATAGGCCTCAAAGCGCTCCAAAAAACACTTGCAGATTCTAAAAAAACAGTTTTTCAAAACTGTTCTATCAAAAGGAACGTTCAACTCTGTGAGTTGAAGGCACTCATCACAAAGAGGTTTCTGAGAATGCTTCTGTCTAGTTTTTATGGGATGATATTTCTTATTCCAACATTGGCCAAAAAGCGCTCCAAATATCCGCCTTCAGATGGCACTGAAAGAGGGTCTCAAAAATGCTCTATCAGAAGGAAGGTTCAAGTCTGTGAGTTGAATGCTCTCATCACACAGAAGGTTCTGAGAATACTTCAGTCTAGTTTTTATCAGAAGATATTTCCATTTCCTTGCATAGGCCTGAAATCGCTCCAAATATCGACTTGCAGATTATACGAATAGAGTATTTCCAAACTGCTCTGTCAAACGGCAGGATCAACTCTGTGAGTTGAATGAACACATCATGAAGAAGTCTCTGAGAATGCTTCTGTCTAGTTTTTAGTTGAAGATATTTCATTTCCCAGCATCGTCTCAAAGCGCTCCAAATATCCACTTGCAGATTCTACAAAAACTTTGTTTCTAAACTGCTCTTTGAAAAGGAAGGTCCAAGTCTGTGAGTTGAATGCACTCATCGCAAAGAATTTTCTGAGAATGCTTCTGCCTAGTTTTCACGTGAAGATATTTCCTTTTCCAACATTGGCCCCGAAGCCCTCCTAACATCCACTTGCAGATTTTACAAAAAGAGTGTTTCCAAACTGCTCTATCAAAAGGCAGGTTCAACTCTGTGAGTCAAATGCACGCATCGTGAAGAAGCTTCTGAGAATGCTACTGTCTAAGTTTTAGGTGAAGATATTTCATTTCCCAGCAAAGGCTTCAAAGCGCTCTAAATATCCACTTGCAGATTCTACAAGAAGAGTGTTTCAAAACTGCTCTTCCAAAAGGAAGGTTCAAGTCTGTGAGTTGAATGCACTCATCAAAAAGAAGTTTCTGAGAATGCTTCTCTCTAGTTTTTATGAGAAGATATTTCCTTTTCCAGCATAGGCCTCAAATCGCTCCAAACATCCACTAGCAAATTCTACAAAAGGAGTGTTTCAAAACTGTGCTATCAAAAGGAAGATTCCACTATTTGAGTTGAAGGCATAAAGCACACGGAAGTTTCTGACAATGCTTCCGTCTAGTTCTCATGTGAAGTTATTTCCTTTTCCAGTGTTGGCCTCTTAGCACTCCAAATAACCACTTGCAGATCCTAGAAAGAGTGTTTCAAAACTGCTCTACCAAAAGGAAGGTTCAACTCAGTGAGTTGAATGCGCACCTCGCAAAAAGTTTCTGAGAGTGCTTCGGTTTAGTTTTTATGTGAAGATATTTCGTTTTCCAGCACAGTACTCAAAGCGCTCTAAATAGCCACTTGCAGAGTCTATAAAAAGAGTGTTTCAAAACTGTTCTATCGAAAGGAACGTTCAACTCTGTGAGTAGAATGCACTCATCACAAGGAAGTTTCTGAGAATGCTTCTGTCTAGTTTTTATGTGAAGAAATTTCCTTTTCCAACATAGGCCTCAAAGCGCTCCAAATAAACACCTGCAGATTCTACAAAAGGGGTCTTTCCAAAATGTTCTATCAAAACCAACGTTCAAGCCTGTGAGCTGAATGCACTCACCACACAGAAGTTTCTTAGACGTCTTCTGTCTAGTGTTTATGTGGAAATATTCTCTTTTACAGCATAGGCCTCAAATACCTCCAAATATCAACGTGCAGATTTTACAAAAAGGGTGTTTCCAAACTCCTCCATCAAAAGGCAGGTTCAACTCTGTGTGTTTAATGCACACATCAGAAAGAAGTTTCTGAGAATGCTTCTGTCTAGCCTTTATGTGAAAATATTTCCTTTTCAAGCATACGCCTCAAAGCGCTCCAAATATGCCGTTGTAGACTCTACAAAAAGTGTGTTTCAAAACTGCTCTACGAAAAGAAAGGTTCAAAGCTGTGAGTTGAATACACAGATCGTGAAGAAGTTCCTGAGAATGCTTCAATCTAGTGTTTAGGTGAAGATATTTCACTTCCCAGCATAGGCCTCAAAGCGCTCCAAATATCCACTTCCAGATTCTACAGAAAAGTGTTTCAAAACTGCTCTTTGGAAAGGAAGCTTCAACTCTGTGAGTTGAAAGCACTCATTGCGAAGAGGTTTCTGGGAGTTCTTCCGTCTAGTTTTCATGTAAAGATGTTTCCATTTCAAGCATAGGTCTCTAATCGCTCCAAATATTCACCTGCAAATTCTACAAAAAGGGTGTTTCAAAACTTCTCTATCAATAGGAAGGTTCAACTCTGTGAGTTGAATGCACTCCTTACAGAGAAGTTTCTGAGAATGTTTCTATCTATGTTTTACGCGAAGATATTTCCTTTTCCAACACAGGCCTCAATGCGCTCCGAATCAACACTTCCAGATACTACAAAAACAGTGTTTCAAAACTGTTCTATCAAAAGGAACGTTCAACTCTGTGAGTTGAAGGCACTCATCACAAAGAAGTTTCTGAGAATGCTTCTGTCAATCTTGTATGCAATGAGATTTCCTTTTGCAGCATAGGACTTAAAGCTCTCCAAATATCCACTTGCAGATTCCACAAAAAGAGTGTTGCAAAACTTCTCTATCAAAAGGCAGGTTGAACTCTGTGTGTTGAATGCCCAAAACACAGGGAACTTTCTGAGAATGCTTTTGTCTAGTTTCCACGTGAAGATAGTTCCTTTTCCAACATAGGCCTCAAAGCGCTCTGAATATCCACTTGCCGATTGTACAAAAAGAGTGTTGCAAAACTTCTCTATCAAAAGGCAGGTTGAACTCTGTGTGTCGAATGCCCAAAACACAGGGAACTTGCTGAGAATGCTTTTGTCTAATTTCTACGTGAAGATATTTCCTTTTCCATCATAGGCCTCAAAGTGCTCCGAATAAACACTTGTAGATCCCACCAAAAGAGTGTTTCAAAGCTCTTCCATCTACAGGAACTTTCACGTCTGTGAGTTGAATGCACTCATCACAAAGAGGTTTCTGAGAATTCTTCTGTTTAGTTTTTATGTGATGATATTTCATTTTCCAGCATTGGCCTAAAGGTGCTCCAAATATCCACCTTCAGATGGGACTGAAAGAGTGTTTCAAAACTGAACTATCAAAAGGAAGGTTCAAGTCTGTGAGTTGAATGCACTCATCCACAGAAGCTTCTGAGAATGCTTCTGTCTCGTTTTTAGGCGAAGATATTTCCTTTTCCTTGCATAGGCCTCAAATCGCTCCAAATATCCCCTTGCAGATATTACAAAGAGAGTGTTTCCAAACTGCCCTATCGAAAGGCAGTTTCAACTCTGTGAGTTGAAGGCACGTATGGTGAAACAGTTTCTGAGAATGCTTGTGTGTACTTTTTAGGTGAAGGTATTTCCTTTTCCAGCACAGGCCTCAAATCGCTCCAAACATCCAGTAGCAAATTCTACAAAAGGAGTGTTTCAAACCTGTGCTATCCAAAGGAAGATTCCACTATATGAGTTGAACGCATAAAGCACACGGAAGTTTCTGAGAATCCTTCCGTCTAGTTCTCAGGTGAAGATATTTACTTTTCCAGTGTTGGCCCTTTAGCACTCCAAATATCCACTTTCAGATTCTACAAAAAGAGTGTTTCAAAACTGCTCTATCAAAACGCAGGTTCCACTCGGTGAGTTGAATGCACGCATCGGAAAAGATTTCTGAGAATTCTTCTGTCTAGTTTTTATGGGAAGATATTTTCTTTTCCAGCATAGGCCTCAAATCGCTCCAAACATCCACGAGCAAATTCTACGAAAGGAGTGTGTCAAAACGGTGCTATCAAAAGGAAGATTCCACTATGTGAGTTGAATGCATGAAGCACACGGAAGTTTCTGACAATGCTTCCATCTAGTTCTCATGTGAAGATATTTCCTTTTCCAGTGTTGACCTCTTAGCACTCCAAATATCCACTTGCAGATCCTAGAAAAAGAGTGTTTCAAAACTGCTCTACCAAAAGCCAGGTTTCACTCGGTGAGTTGAATGCGCACATCGCAAAATGTTTCTGAGAACGCTACTGTCTAGTTCTTATGTGAAGATATTTCGTTTTCCCGCCTGGGCTTCAAAGCGCTCCAAATAGCCACTTGTAGAGTCTATAAAAAGAGTGTTTCAAAACTCTTCTATCAAAAGGAACTTTCAACTCTGTGAGTACAATGCACTCATCACAAGGAAGTTTCCGAGAATGCTTCTGTCTACTGTTTATGTGAAGACATTTCCTTTTCCAACCTAGGCCTCAATGCGCTCCAAATAAACACCTGCAGATCCTACAAGAGGGGTGTTTCCAAACTGTTCTATCAAAACCAGCGTTCAAGTCTGTGAGCTGAATGCACTCATCACACAGAAGTTTCTTAGAAGGCTTGTGTCTAGTGTTTATGTGAAAATATTTTCTTTTACAGCATAGGCCTCAAATAGCTCCAAATATCAACTTGCAGATTTTACAAAAAGGGAGTTTCCAAACTCCTCTATCAAAAGACAGGTTCAACTCTGTGAGTCGAATGCACACATCAGAAAGAAGTTTCTGAGAATGCTTCTGTCTAGCGTTTATGTGAAAATATTTCCTTTTCAAGCACACGCCTCAAAGCGCTCCAAATATGCCGTTGCAGATTCTACAAAAAGTGGGTTTCAAAACTGCTCTACGAAAAGAAAGGTTCAAAGCTGTGAGTTGAATACACAGATCGTGAAGAAGTTTCTGAGAATGCTTCAGTCTAGTGTTTAGGTGAAGATATTTCACTTCCCAGCATAGGCCTCAAAGCGCTCCAAATATCCACTTCCAGATTCTACAGAAAAGTGTTTCAAAACTGCTCTTTGGAAAGGAAGCTTCAACTCTGTGAGTTGAAAGCACTCATTACGAAGAGGTTTCTGAGAATTCTTCTGTCCAGTTTTCATGTGAAGATGTTTCCATTTCAAGCATAGGTCTCCAATCGCTCCAAATATTCACCTGCAAATTCTACAAAAAGGGTGTTTCCAAACTTCTCTATCAATAGGAAGGTTCAACTCTGTGAGTTGAATGCCCTCCTCACAAAGAAGTTTCTGAGAATGCTTCTGTCTACTTTTTACGTGAAGATATTTCCTTTTCCTACACAGGCCTCAAAGCGCTCCGAATCAACACTTCCAGATACTACCAAAACAGTGTTTCAAAACTGTTCTATCAAAAGGAACGTTCAACTCTGTGAGTGGAAGGCACTCATCGCAAAGAGGTTTCTGAGAATGCTTCTGTCTAGTTTTTATGTGATGATATTTCGTATTGCAGCATTGGCCAAAAAGCGCTCCAAACATCCATCTTCAGATGGCAATGAAAGTGGGTCTCAAAAGTGCTCTATCAGAAGGAAGGTTCAAGTCTGTGAATTGAATGCTCTCATCACACAGAAGGTTCTGAGAATGATTCAGTCTAGTTTTTATCAGAAGATATTTCCTTTTCCTTGCATAGGCCTCAAATCGCTCCAAATATCGAATTGCAGTTTACACCAATAGAGTGTTTCCAAACTGCTCTGTGAAACGGCAGGTTCAACTCTGTGAGTTGAATGCGCACATGAGGAAGAAGTCTCTGAGAATGCTTCTGTCTAGTTTTTAGGTGAAGATATTTCATTTCCCAGCCTCGCCTCAAAGCGCTCCAAATATCCACTTTCAGATTCTACAAAAACTGTGTTTCTAAACTGCTCTTTGTAAAGGAAGGTTCAAGTCTGTGAGTTGAATGCACTCATCACCAAGAAGTTTCTGAGAATGCTTCTGTCTAGTTTTCATGTGAAGATATTTCCTTTTCCAACATTGACCCGAAGCCCTCGTAATATCCACTTGCAGATTTTACAAAAAGAGTGTTTCCAAACTGCTCTATCAAAATGAGATTCAACTCTGTGAGTTGAATGCACGCATCGTGAAGAAGCTTCAGAGAATGCTACGGTCTACGTTTTAGGTGAAGATATTTCATTTCCCAGCATAGGCTTCAAAGCGCTCTAAATATCCACTTGCAGATTCTACAAAAAGAGTGTTTCAAAACTGCTCTTCCAAAAGGAAGGTTCAAGGCTGTGAGTTCAATGCACTCATCATAAAGAAGTTTCTGAGAACGCTTCTCTCTAGTTTTTATGTGAAGATATTTCCTTTTCCAGCATAGGCCTCAAATCGCTCCAAACATCCACTAGCAAATTCTACAAAAGGAGTGTTTCAAAACTGTGCTATCAAAAGGAAGATTCCACTATTTGAGTTGAAGGCATAAAGCACACGGAAGTTTCTGACAATGCTTCCGTCTAGTTCTCATGTGAAGTTATTTCCTTTTCCAGTGCTGGCCTCTTAGCACTCCAAATATCCACTTGCAGATCCTAGAAAAAGAGTTTTTCAAAACTGCTCTACCAAAAGGAAGCTTCAACTCGGTGAGTTGAATGCGCACCTCGCAAAATGTTTCTGAGAGTGCTTCGCTGTTGTTTTTATGTGAAGATATTTCGTTTTCCAGCATAGGACTCAAAGCGCTCCAAGTAGCCACTTACAGAGTCTCTAAAAAGAGTGTTTCAAAACTGTTCTATCAAAAGGAACGTTCAACTCTGTGAGTAGAATGCTCTCATCACAAGGAAGTTTCTGAGAATGCTTCTGTCTAGTTTTTATGTGAAGAAATTTCCTTTTCCAACATAGGCCTCAAAGCCCTCCAAATAAACATCTGCAGATTCTACAAAAGGGGTCTTTCCAAAATGTTCTATCAAAACCAACGTTCAAACCTATGAGCTGAATGCACTCACCACACAGAAGTTTCTTAGACGTCTTCTGTCTAGTGTTTATGTGAAAATATTTTCTTTTACAGCATAGGCCTCAAATAGCTCCAAATATCAACTTGCAGATTTTACAAAAAGGGTGTTTCCAAACTCCTCTATCAAAAGGCAGGTTCAACTCTGTGTGTTGAATGCACACATCAGAAAGAAGTTTCTGAGAATGCTTCTGTCTAGCGTTTATGTGAAAATATTTCCTTTTCAAGCATACGCCTCAAAGCGCTCCAAATATGCCGTTGCAGATTCTACAAAAAGTGTGTTTCAAAACTGCTCTATGAAAAGAAAGGTTCAAAGCTGTGAGGTGAATACACATATCGTGAAGAAGTTTCTGAGAAAGCTTCAGTCTAGTGTTTAGGTGAAGATATTTCACTTCCCAGAATAGGCCTCAAAGCGCTCCAAATATCCACTTCCAGATTCTAAAGAAAAGTGTTTCAAAACTGCTTTTTGGAAAAGAAGCTTCAACTCTGTGAGTTGAAAGCACTCATTACGAAGAGGTTTCTGAGAGTTCTTCCGTCTAGTTTTCATGTGAAGATGTTTCCATTTCAAGCATATTTCTCAAATCGCTCCAAATATTCACCTGCAAATTCTACAAAAAGGGTGTTTCCAAACTTCTCTATCAATAGGAAGGTTCGACTCTGTGAGTTGAATGCCCTCCTCACAAAGAAGTTTCTGAGAATGCTTCTCTCCAGTTTTTAGGTGAAGATATATCATTTCCCAGCATAGGCCTCAAAGCGCTCCAAATATCCACTTGCAGATTCTACAAAAACAGTGTTTCAAAACTCCTCTTTCAAAAGGAAGTTTCAAGTCTGTGAGTTGAATGAAGTCATGACAAAGAAGTTTCTGAGAATGCTTCTGTCTACTTTTTATGTGAAGATATTTCCTTTTGCAGCACACGCCTCAAATAGCCCCAAACATCCACTAGCAAATTCTACAAAAAGAGGGTTTCAAAAAAGCGCTATCTAAAGGAAGATTGCACTATGTGAGTTAAACGCATAAAGCACACGGAAGTTTCTGAGAATGCTTCCGTCTAGTTCTCATGGGAAGATATTTCCTTTCCCATTGTTGGCCTCTTAGCACTCCAATATACACTTGCAGATTCTAGAAAAAGAGTGTTTCAAAACTGCTCTATCAAAAGGCAGGTTCAACACGGTGAGTTGAATATGCACATGAGAAAAAGTTTCTGAGAATGCTTCTGTCTGGTTTTTATGTGAAGATATTTCGTTTTCCAGCACAGGCCTCAAAGCGCTCCAATTATCCACTTGCAGACTATACAAAAACAGTGTTTCAAAACTGTTCTATCCAAAGGAATGTTCAGCTCTGTGAGTAGAATTCACTCATCACGAGGAAGTTTCTGAGAATGCTGCTGTCTAGTTTCTATAAGAAGACATTTCCTTTTCTAACATAGGTCTCAAAGCGCTCACAATAAGCCCTGGCACACTCTACAAAAGGAGTGTTTCCAAAATGTTCTATCAAAATGAACGTTGAAGACTGTGAGTTAAATGCACACATCAAACTGAAGTTTCTGAGAATGGTTCTGTCTAGGGTTTATGTGAAGATATTTTCTTTTCCAGCATAGGCCTCCAAAAGCTCGAAATATCCACTTGCAGATTTTCTAAAAAGGGTGTTTCCAAACTGTTCTATCAAAAGGAAGGTTCAACTCTGTGAGTTGAATGCTCACATCACAAAGAAGTTTCTGAGAATGCTTCTGTCTAGTGTTCATGTGAAGATATTTCCTTTTCAAGCATAGGCCTCAAAGCGCTCCAGATATGCAGTTGCAGACTCTACAAAAAGTGTGTTTCAAAAGTGTTCTATGAAAAGAAAGTTTCAACTCTGTGAGTTGAATGCACATATCGTGAAGAAGTTTCTGAGAATGCTTCTGTCTAGTTTTTAGGTGAAGATATTTCATTTCCCAGCATAGGCCTCAAAGCGCTCCAAATATGCACTTGCAGATTCTACAAAAGGAGTGTTTCAAAACTGCTCTTTCAAAAGGAAGGTTCAAGTCTGTGAGTTGAATGCACTCATCAGAAAGAAGTTTCTGATAATGGTTCTGTCTAGTTTTCATCTGCAAGTATTTCCTTTTCCACTAGATGCCGCAATCGCACCAAATTTCCACCTGCAGTTTCCACAAAAAGAGTGTTGCAGGACTGCTCCAGGAAAAGGAATCTTCAACTCTCTCAGTTCAATCCCCTCAAGACATAGAAGTTTCTGATAATGTTTCTGTCTAGCTTCTATATGAAGATATTTCCTTTTCCAGCATAAGCCTCAAAGAGCTCCAAATATCCACTTGCGAATTCTACAAAAACAGTGTTGCAATACTTTTCTACCAAAAGGAAGGTACAACTCTGTGAGTTCAATGCACTCATCACACAGAAGGTTCACAGAATGCTTCCATCTAGCTTTTACGCAATGATATTTCCTTTTGCAGCAAAGGCTTCAAAGCGCTCTTAATGTCCACTGGCAGATTCTACGAAGAGTGTCTCAAAACTGCTCTATCAAAAGGTAGGTTGAACTCTGTGAGTTCAATGCCCAAAGCACAGGGAACCTTCTGAGAATGCTTTTATGTAGTTTCTACGTGAACATATTTTCTTTTCCAGCATTGGCCTCCAAGCACTCCATCCATCCACTTGAAAATTCTACTAAAAGAGTGTTTCAAAACTTCTCTACCAAAAGAAAGGTTGAACTTTGTGAGTTCAAGGCACACATCACAAAGAAGTTTCTGAGAATGCTTCTTTCCAGCTTTTACGTGAAGAGATATCCTTTTCCAGCATAGGCCTCAAAGCGCTCCATATATCCACTTGCACATTCTAGCAAAGCGTGTATCAACACTGCTCTTTCAAAAGGAAGCTTCAAGTCTGTGAGTTGAATGCACTCATCACAAAGACGTTTCTGAGAATTCTCCTGTCTAGTTTTCATGTGAAGATGCTTCCATTTAAAATCTAGGCCTCAAATACCTCCAAATATTCACTTGCACATTCTACAAAAAGGCTGTTTCAAATCTTCTCTATCAATTGGAAGGTTCAACTCTGTAAATTGAATGCACTCACCACAAAGAAGATTCCGAGATTGCTTCTGTCTACTTTGTATGTGAAGACATTTCCTTTTCCAACATAGGCCTCAAAGCGCTCCAAAAAACACTTGCAGATTCTAAAAAAACAGTTTTTCAAAACTGTTCTATCAAAAGGAACGTTCAACTCTGTGAGTTGAAGGCACTCATCACAAAGAGGTTTCTGAGAATGCTTCTGTCTAGTTTTTATGGGATGATATTTCTTATTCCAACATTGGCCAAAAAGCGCTCCAAATATCCGCCTTCAGACGGCACTGAAAGAGGGTCTCAAAAATGCTCTATCAGAAGGAAGGTTCAAGTCTGTGAGTTGAATGCTCTCATCACACAGAAGGTTCTGAGAATACTTCAGTCTAGTTTTTATCAGAAGATATTTCCATTTCCTTGCATAGGCCTGAAATCGCTCCAAATATCGACTTGCAGATTATACGAATAGAGTATTTCCAAACTGCTCTGTCAAACGGCAGGATCAACTCTGTGAGTTGAATGAACACATCATGAAGAAGTCTCTGAGAATGCTTCTGTCTAGTTTTTAGTTGAAGATATTTCATTTCCCAGCATCGTCTCAAAGCGCTCCAAATATCCACTTGCAGATTCTACAAAAACTTTGTTTCTAAACTGCTCTTTGAAAAGGAAGGTCCAAGTCTGTGAGTTGAATGCACTCATCGCAAAGAATTTTCTGAGAATGCTTCTGTCTAGTTTTCATGTGAAGATATTTCCTTTTCCAACATTGGCCCCGAAGCCCTCCTAACATCCACTTGCAGATTTTACAAAAAGAGTGTTTCCAAACTGCTCTATCAAAAGGCAGGTTCAACTCTGTGAGTCAAATGCACGCATCGTGAAGAAGCTTCTGAGAATGCTACTGTCTAAGTTTTAGGTGAAGATATTTCATTTCCCAGCAAAGGCTTCAAAGCGCTCTAAATATCCACTTGCAGATTCTACAAGAAGAGTGTTTCAAAACTGCTCTTCCAAAAGGAAGGTTCAAGTCTGTGAGTTGAATGCACTCATCAAAAAGAAGTTTCTGAGAATGCTTCTCTCTAGTTTTTATGAGAAGATATTTCCTTTTCCAGCATAGGCCTCAAATCGCTCCAAACATCCACTAGCAAATTCTACAAAAGGAGTGTTTCAAAACTGTGCTATCAAAAGGAAGATTCCACTATTTGAGTTGAAGGCATAAAGCACACGGAAGTTTCTGACAGTGCTTCCGTCTAGTTCTCATGTGAAGTTATTTCCTTTTCCAGTGTTGGCCTCTTAGCACTCCAAATAACCACTTGCAGATCCTAGAAAGAGTGTTTCAAAACTGCTCTACCAAAAGGAAGGTTCAACTCGGTGAGTTGAATGCGCACCTCGCAAAAAGTTTCTGAGAGTGCTTCGGTTTAGTTTTTATGTGAAGATATTTCGTTTTCCAGCACAGTACTCAAAGCGCTCTAAATAGCCACTTGCAGAGTCTATAAAAAGAGTGTTTCAAAACTGTTCTATCGAAAGGAACGTTCAACTCTGTGAGTAGAATGCACTCATCACAAGGAAGTTTCTGAGAATGCTTCTGTCTAGTTTTTATGTGAAGAAATTTCCTTTTCCAACATAGGCCTCAAAGCGCTCCAAATAAACACCTGCAGATTCTACAAAAGGGGTCTTTCCAAAATGTTCTATCAAAACCAACGTTCAAGCCTGTGAGCTGAATGCACTCACCACACAGAAGTTTCTTAGACGTCTTCTGTCTAGTGTTTATGTGGAAATATTCTCTTTTACAGCATAGGCCTCAAATACCTCCAAATATCAACGTGCAGATTTTACAAAAAGGGTGTTTCCAAACTCCTCCATCAAAAGGCAGGTTCAACTCTGTGTGTTTAATGCACACATCAGAAAGAAGTTTCTGAGAATGCTTCTGTCTAGCCTTTATGTGAAAATATTTCCTTTTCAAGCATACGCCTCAAAGCGCTCCAAATATGCCGTTGTAGACTCTACAAAAAGTGTGTTTCAAAACTGCTCTACGAAAAGAAAGGTTCAAAGCTGTGAGTTGAATACACAGATCGTGAAGAAGTTCCTGAGAATGCTTCAATCTAGTGTTTAGGTGAAGATATTTCACTTCCCAGCATAGGCCTCAAAGCGCTCCAAATATCCACTTCCAGATTCTACAGAAAAGTGTTTCAAAACTGCTCTTTGGAAAGGAAGCTTCAACTCTGTGAGTTGAAAGCACTCATTGCGAAGAGGTTTCTGGGAGTTCTTCCGTCTAGTTTTCATGTAAAGATGTTTCCATTTCAAGCATAGGTCTCTAATCGCTCCAAATATTCACCTGCAAATTCTACAAAAAGGGTGTTTCAAAACTTCTCTATCAATAGGAAGGTTCAACTCTGTGAGTTGAATGCACTCCTTACAGAGAAGTTTCTGAGAATGTTTCTATCTATGTTTTACGCGAAGATATTTCCTTTTCCAACACAGGCCTCAATGCGCTCCGAATCAACACTTCCAGATACTACAAAAACAGTGTTTCAAAACTGTTCTATCAAAAGGAACGTTCAACTCTGTGAGTTGAAGGCACTCATCACAAAGAAGTTTCTGAGAATGCTTCTGTCAATCTTGTATGCAATGAGATTTCCTTTTGCAGCATAGGACTTAAAGCTCTCCAAATATCCACTTGCAGATTCCACAAAAAGAGTGTTGCAAAACTTCTCTATCAAAAGGCAGGTTGAACTCTGTGTGTTGAATGCCCAAAACACAGGGAACTTTCTGAGAATGCTTTTGTCTAGTTTCCACGTGAAGATAGTTCCTTTTCCAACATAGGCCTCAAAGCGCTCTGAATATCCACTTGCCGATTGTACAAAAAGAGTGTTGCAAAACTTCTCTATCAAAAGGCAGGTTGAACTCTGTGTGTCGAATGCCCAAAACACAGGGAACTTGCTGAGAATGCTTTTGTCTAATTTCTACGTGAAGATATTTCCTTTTCCATCATAGGCCTCAAAGTGCTCCGAATAAACACTTGTAGATCCCACCAAAAGAGTGTTTCAAAGCTCTTCCATCTACAGGAACTTTCACGTCTGTGAGTTGAATGCACTCATCACAAAGAGGTTTCTGAGAATTCTTCTGTTTAGTTTTTATGTGATGATATTTCATTTTCCAGCATTGGCCTAAAGGTGCTCCAAATATCCACCTTCAGATGGGACTGAAAGAGTGTTTCAAAACTGAACTATCAAAAGGAAGGTTCAAGTCTGTGAGTTGAATGCACTCATCCACAGAAGCTTCTGAGAATGCTTCTGTCTCGTTTTTAGGCGAAGATATTTCCTTTTCCTTGCATAGGCCTCAAATCGCTCCAAATATCCCCTTGCAGATATTACAAAGAGAGTGTTTCCAAACTGCCCTATCGAAAGGCAGTTTCAACTCTGTGAGTTGAAGGCACGTATGGTGAAACAGTTTCTGAGAATGCTTGTGTGTACTTTTTAGGTGAAGGTATTTCCTTTTCCAGCACAGGCCTCAAATCGCTCCAAACATCCAGTAGCAAATTCTACAAAAGGAGTGTTTCAAACCTGTGCTATCCAAAGGAAGATTCCACTATATGAGTTGAACGCATAAAGCACACGGAAGTTTCTGAGAATCCTTCCGTCTAGTTCTCAGGTGAAGATATTTACTTTTCCAGTGTTGGCCCTTTAGCACTCCAAATATCCACTTTCAGATTCTACAAAAAGAGTGTTTCAAAACTGCTCTATCAAAACGCAGGTTCCACTCGGTGAGTTGAATGCACGCATCGGAAAAGATTTCTGAGAATTCTTCTGTCTAGTTTTTATGGGAAGATATTTTCTTTTCCAGCATAGGCCTCAAATCGCTCCAAACATCCACGAGCAAATTCTACGAAAGGAGTGTGTCAAAACGGTGCTATCAAAAGGAAGATTCCACTATGTGAGTTGAATGCATGAAGCACACGGAAGTTTCTGACAATGCTTCCGTCTAGTTCTCATGTGAAGATATTTCCTTTTCCAGTGTTGACCTCTTAGCACTCCAAATATCCACTTGCAGATCCTAGAAAAAGAGTGTTTCAAAACTGCTCTACCAAAAGCCAGGTTTCACTCGGTGAGTTGAATGCGCACATCGCAAAATGTTTCTGAGAACGCTACTGTCTAGTTCTTATGTGAAGATATTTCGTTTTCCCGCCTGGGCTTCAAAGCGCTCCAAATAGCCACTTGTAGAGTCTATAAAAAGAGTGTTTCAAAACTCTTCTATCAAAAGGAACTTTCAACTCTGTGAGTACAATGCACTCATCACAAGGAAGTTTCCGAGAATGCTTCTGTCTACTGTTTATGTGAAGATATTTCCTTTTCCAACCTAGGCCTCAATGCGCTCCAAATAAACACCTGCAGATCCTACAAGAGGGGTGTTTCCAAACTGTTCTATCAAAACCAGCGTTCAAGTCTGTGAGCTGAATGCACTCATCACACAGAAGTTTCTTAGAAGGCTTGTGTCTAGTGTTTATGTGAAAATATTTTCTTTTACAGCATAGGCCTCAAATAGCTCCAAATATCAACTTGCAGATTTTACAAAAAGGGAGTTTCCAAACTCCTCTATCAAAAGACAGGTTCAACTCTGTGAGTCGAATGCACACATCAGAAAGAAGTTTCTGAGAATGCTTCTGTCTAGCGTTTATGTGAAAATATTTCCTTTTCAAGCACACGCCTCAAAGCGCTCCAAATATGCCGTTGCAGATTCTACAAAAAGTGGGTTTCAAAACTGCTCTACGAAAAGAAAGGTTCAAAGCTGTGAGTTGAATACACAGATCGTGAAGAAGTTTCTGAGAATGCTTCAGTCTAGTGTTTAGGTGAAGATATTTCACTTCCCAGCATAGGCCTCAAAGCGCTCCAAATATCCACTTCCAGATTCTACAGAAAAGTGTTTCAAAACTGCTCTTTGGAAAGGAAGCTTCAACTCTGTGAGTTGAAAGCACTCATTACGAAGAGGTTTCTGAGAATTCTTCTGTCCAGTTTTCATGTGAAGATGTTTCCATTTCAAGCATAGGTCTCCAATCGCTCCAAATATTCACCTGCAAATTCTACAAAAAGGGTGTTTCCAAACTTCTCTATCAATAGGAAGGTTCAACTCTGTGAGTTGAATGCCCTCCTCACAAAGAAGTTTCTGAGAATGCTTCTGTCTACTTTTTACGTGAAGATATTTCCTTTTCCTACACAGGCCTCAAAGCGCTCCGAATCAACACTTCCAGATACTACCAAAACAGTGTTTCAAAACTGTTCTATCAAAAGGAACGTTCAACTCTGTGAGTGGAAGGCACTCATCGCAAAGAGGTTTCTGAGAATGCTTCTGTCTAGTTTTTATGTGATGATATTTCGTATTGCAGCATTGGCCAAAAAGCGCTCCAAACATCCATCTTCAGATGGCAATGAAAGTGGGTCTCAAAAGTGCTCTATCAGAAGGAAGGTTCAAGTCTGTGAATTGAATGCTCTCATCACACAGAAGGTTCTGAGAATGATTCAGTCTAGTTTTTATCAGAAGATATTTCCTTTTCCTTGCATAGGCCTCAAATCGCTCCAAATATCGAATTGCAGTTTACACCAATAGAGTGTTTCCAAACTGCTCTGTGAAACGGCAGGTTCAACTCTGTGAGTTGAATGCGCACATGAGGAAGAAGTCTCTGAGAATGCTTCTGTCTAGTTTTTAGGTGAAGATATTTCATTTCCCAGCCTCGCCTCAAAGCGCTCCAAATATCCACTTTCAGATTCTACAAAAACTGTGTTTCTAAACTGCTCTTTGTAAAGGAAGGTTCAAGTCTGTGAGTTGAATGCACTCATCACCAAGAAGTTTCTGAGAATGCTTCTGTCTAGTTTTCATGTGAAGATATTTCCTTTTCCAACATTGACCCGAAGCCCTCGTAATATCCACTTGCAGATTTTACAAAAAGAGTGTTTCCAAACTGCTCTATCAAAATGAGATTCAACTCTGTGAGTTGAATGCACGCATCGTGAAGAAGCTTCAGAGAATGCTACGGTCTACGTTTTAGGTGAAGATATTTCATTTCCCAGCATAGGCTTCAAAGCGCTCTAAATATCCACTTGCAGATTCTACAAAAAGAGTGTTTCAAAACTGCTCTTCCAAAAGGAAGGTTCAAGGCTGTGAGTTCAATGCACTCATCATAAAGAAGTTTCTGAGAACGCTTCTCTCTAGTTTTTATGTGAAGATATTTCCTTTTCCAGCATAGGCCTCAAATCGCTCCAAACATCCACTAGCAAATTCTACAAAAGGAGTGTTTCAAAACTGTGCTATCAAAAGGAAGATTCCACTATTTGAGTTGAAGGCATAAAGCACACGGAAGTTTCTGACAATGCTTCCGTCTAGTTCTCATGTGAAGTTATTTCCTTTTCCAGTGCTGGCCTCTTAGCACTCCAAATATCCACTTGCAGATCCTAGAAAAAGAGTTTTTCAAAACTGCTCTACCAAAAGGAAGCTTCAACTCGGTGAGTTGAATGCGCACCTCGCAAAATGTTTCTGAGAGTGCTTCGCTGTTGTTTTTATGTGAAGATATTTCGTTTTCCAGCATAGGACTCAAAGCGCTCCAAGTAGCCACTTACAGAGTCTCTAAAAAGAGTGTTTCAAAACTGTTCTATCAAAAGGAACGTTCAACTCTGTGAGTAGAATGCTCTCATCACAAGGAAGTTTCTGAGAATGCTTCTGTCTAGTTTTTATGTGAAGAAATTTCCTTTTCCAACATAGGCCTCAAAGCCCTCCAAATAAACATCTGCAGATTCTACAAAAGGGGTCTTTCCAAAATGTTCTATCAAAACCAACGTTCAAACCTATGAGCTGAATGCACTCACCACACAGAAGTTTCTTAGACGTCTTCTGTCTAGTGTTTATGTGAAAATATTTTCTTTTACAGCATAGGCCTCAAATAGCTCCAAATATCAACTTGCAGATTTTACAAAAAGGGTGTTTCCAAACTCCTCTATCAAAAGGCAGGTTCAACTCTGTGTGTTGAATGCACACATCAGAAAGAAGTTTCTGAGAATGCTTCTGTCTAGCGTTTATGTGAAAATATTTCCTTTTCAAGCATACGCCTCAAAGCGCTCCAAATATGCCGTTGCAGATTCTACAAAAAGTGTGTTTCAAAACTGCTCTATGAAAAGAAAGGTTCAAAGCTGTGAGGTGAATACACATATCGTGAAGAAGTTTCTGAGAAAGCTTCAGTCTAGTGTTTAGGTGAAGATATTTCACTTCCCAGAATAGGCCTCAAAGCGCTCCAAATATCCACTTCCAGATTCTAAAGAAAAGTGTTTCAAAACTGCTTTTTGGAAAAGAAGCTTCAACTCTGTGAGTTGAAAGCACTCATTACGAAGAGGTTTCTGAGAGTTCTTCCGTCTAGTTTTCATGTGAAGATGTTTCCATTTCAAGCATATTTCTCAAATCGCTCCAAATATTCACCTGCAAATTCTACAAAAAGGGTGTTTCCAAACTTCTCTATCAATAGGAAGGTTCGACTCTGTGAGTTGAATGCCCTCCTCACAAAGAAGTTTCTGAGAATGCTTCTGTCCAGTTTTTAGGTGAAGATATATCATTTCCCAGCATAGGCCTCAAAGCGCTCCAAATATCCACTTGCAGATTCTACAAAAAGAGTGTTTCAAAACTCCTCTTTCAAAAGGAAGTTTCAAGTCTGTGAGTTGAATGAAGTCATGACAAAGAAGTTTCTGAGAATGCTTCTGTCTACTTTTTATGTGAAGATATTTCCTTTTGCAGCACACGCCTCAAATAGCCCCAAACATCCACTAGCAAATTCTACAAAAAGAGGGTTTCAAAAAAGCGCTATCTAAAGGAAGATTGCACTATGTGAGTTAAACGCATAAAGCACACGGAAGTTTCTGAGAATGCTTCCGTCTAGTTCTCATGGGAAGATATTTCCTTTCCCATTGTTGGCCTCTTAGCACTCCAATATACACTTGCAGATTCTAGAAAAAGAGTGTTTCAAAACTGCTCTATCAAAAGGCAGGTTCAACACGGTGAGTTGAATATGCACATGAGAAAAAGTTTCTGAGAATGCTTCTGTCTGGTTTTTATGTGAAGATATTTCGTTTTCCAGCACAGGCCTCAAAGCGCTCCAATTATCCACTTGCAGACTATACAAAAACAGTGTTTCAAAACTGTTCTATCCAAAGGAATGTTCAGCTCTGTGAGTAGAATTCACTCATCACGAGGAAGTTTCTGAGAATGCTGCTGTCTAGTTTCTATAAGAAGACATTTCCTTTTCTAACATAGGTCTCAAAGCGCTCACAATAAGCCCTGGCACACTCTACAAAAGGAGTGTTTCCAAAATGTTCTATCAAAATGAACGTTGAAGACTGTGAGTTAAATGCACACGTCAAACTGAAGTTTCTGAGAATGGTTCTGTCTAGGGTTTATGTGAAGATATTTTCTTTTCCAGCATAGGCCTCCAAAAGCTCGAAATATCCACTTGCAGATTTTCTAAAAAGGGTGTTTCCAAACTGTTCTATCAAAAGGAAGGTTCAACTCTGTGAGTTGAATGCTCACATCACAAAGAAGTTTCTGAGAATGCTTCTGTCTAGTGTTCATGTGAAGATATTTCCTTTTCAAGCATAGGCCTCAAAGCGCTCCAGATATGCAGTTGCAGACTCTACAAAAAGTGTGTTTCAAAAGTGTTCTATGAAAAGAAAGTTTCAACTCTGTGAGTTGAATGCACATATCGTGAAGAAGTTTCTGAGAATGCTTCTGTCTAGTTTTTAGGTGAAGATATTTCATTTCCCAGCATAGGCCTCAAAGCGCTCCAAATATGCACTTGCAGATTCTACAAAAAGAGTGTTTCAAAACTGCTCTTTCAAAAGGAAGGTTCAAGTCTGTGAGTTGAATGCACTCATCAGAAAGAAGTTTCTGATAATGGTTCTGTCTAGTTTTCATCTGCAAGTATTTCCTTTTCCACTAGATGCCGCAATCGCACCAAATTTCCACCTGCAGTTTCCACAAAAAGAGTGTTGCAGGACTGCTCCAGGAAAAGGAATCTTCAACTCTCTCAGTTCAATCCCCTCAAGACATAGAAGTTTCTGATAATGTTTCTGTCTAGCTTCTATATGAAGATATTTCCTTTTCCAGCATAAGCCTCAAAGAGCTCCAAATATCCACTTGCGAATTCTACAAAAACAGTGTTGCAATACTTTTCTACCAAAAGGAAGGTACAACTCTGTGAGTTCAATGCACTCATCACACAGAAGGTTCACAGAATGCTTCCATCTAGCTTTTACGCAATGATATTTCCTTTTGCAGCAAAGGCTTCAAAGCGCTCTTAATGTCCACTGGCAGATTCTACGAAGAGTGTCTCAAAACTGCTCTATCAAAAGGTAGGTTGAACTCTGTGAGCTCAATGCCCAAAGCACAGGGAACCTTCTGAGAATGCTTTTATGTAGTTTCTACGTGAACATATTTTCTTTTCCAGCATTGGCCTCCAAGCACTCCATCCATCCACTTGAAAATTCTACTAAAAGAGTGTTTCAAAACTTCTCTACCAAAAGAAAGGTTGAACTTTGTGAGTTCAAGGCACACATCACAAAGAAGTTTCTGAGAATGCTTCTTTCCAGCTTTTACGTGAAGAGATATCCTTTTCCAGCATAGGCCTCAAAGCGCTCCATATATCCACTTGCACATTCTAGCAAAGCGTGTATCAACACTGCTCTTTCAAAAGGAAGCTTCAAGTCTGTGAGTTGAATGCACTCATCACAAAGACGTTTCTGAGAATTCTCCTGTCTAGTTTTCATGTGAAGATGCTTCCATTTAAAATCTAGGCCTCAAATACCTCCAAATATTCACTTGCACATTCTACAAAAAGGCTGTTTCAAATCTTCTCTATCAATTGGAAGGTTCAACTCTGTAAATTGAATGCACTCACCACAAAGAAGATTCCGAGATTGCTTCTGTCTACTTTGTATGTGAAGACATTTCCTTTTCCAACATAGGCCTCAAAGCGCTCCAAAAAACACTTGCAGATTCTAAAAAAACAGTTTTTCAAAACTGTTCTATCAAAAGGAACGTTCAACTCTGTGAGTTGAAGGCACTCATCACAAAGAGGTTTCTGAGAATGCTTCTGTCTAGTTTTTATGGGATGATATTTCTTATTCCAACATTGGCCAAAAAGCGCTCCAAATATCCGCCTTCAGATGGCACTGAAAGAGGGTCTCAAAAATGCTCTATCAGAAGGAAGGTTCAAGTCTGTGAGTTGAATGCTCTCATCACACAGAAGGTTCTGAGAATACTTCAGTCTAGTTTTTATCAGAAGATATTTCCATTTCCTTGCATAGGCCTGAAATCGCTCCAAATATCGACTTGCAGATTATACGAATAGAGTATTTCCAAACTGCTCTGTCAAACGGCAGGATCAACTCTGTGAGTTGAATGAACACATCATGAAGAAGTCTCTGAGAATGCTTCTGTCTAGTTTTTAGTTGAAGATATTTCATTTCCCAGCATCGTCTCAAAGCGCTCCAAATATCCACTTGCAGATTCTACAAAAACTTTGTTTCTAAACTGCTCTTTGAAAAGGAAGGTCCAAGTCTGTGAGTTGAATGCACTCATCGCAAAGATAACATCCACTTGCAGATTTTACAAAAAGAGTGTTTCCAAACTGCTCTATCAAAAGGCAGGTTCAACTCTGTGAGTCAAATGCACGCATCGTGAAGAAGCTTCTGAGAATGCTACTGTCTAAGTTTTAGGTGAAGATATTTCATTTCCCAGCAAAGGCTTCAAAGCGCTCTAAATATCCACTTGCAGATTCTACAAGAAGAGTGTTTCAAAACTGCTCTTCCAAAAGGAAGGTTCAAGTCTGTGAGTTGAATGCACTCATCAAAAAGAAGTTTCTGAGAATGCTTCTCTCTAGTTTTTATGAGAAGATATTTCCTTTTCCAGCATAGGCCTCAAATCGCTCCAAACATCCACTAGCAAATTCTACAAAAGGAGTGTTTCAAAACTGTGCTATCAAAAGGAAGATTCCACTATTTGAGTTGAAGGCATAAAGCACACGGAAGTTTCTGACAGTGCTTCCGTCTAGTTCTCATGTGAAGTTATTTCCTTTTCCAGTGTTGGCCTCTTAGCACTCCAAATAACCACTTGCAGATCCTAGAAAGAGTGTTTCAAAACTGCTCTACCAAAAGGAAGGTTCAACTCGGTGAGTTGAATGCGCACCTCGCAAAAAGTTTCTGAGAGTGCTTCGGTTTAGTTTTTATGTGAAGATATTTCGTTTTCCAGCACAGTACTCAAAGCGCTCTAAATAGCCACTTGCAGAGTCTATAAAAAGAGTGTTTCAAAACTGTTCTATCGAAAGGAACGTTCAACTCTGTGAGTAGAATGCACTCATCACAAGGAAGTTTCTGAGAATGCTTCTGTCTAGTTTTTATGTGAAGAAATTTCCTTTTCCAACATAGGCCTCAAAGCGCTCCAAATAAACACCTGCAGATTCTACAAAAGGGGTCTTTCCAAAATGTTCTATCAAAACCAACGTTCAAGCCTGTGAGCTGAATGCACTCACCACACAGAAGTTTCTTAGACGTCTTCTGTCTAGTGTTTATGTGGAAATATTCTCTTTTACAGCATAGGCCTCAAATACCTCCAAATATCAACGTGCAGATTTTACAAAAAGGGTGTTTCCAAACTCCTCCATCAAAAGGCAGGTTCAACTCTGTGTGTTTAATGCACACATCAGAAAGAAGTTTCTGAGAATGCTTCTGTCTAGCCTTTATGTGAAAATATTTCCTTTTCAAGCATACGCCTCAAAGCGCTCCAAATATGCCGTTGTAGACTCTACAAAAAGTGTGTTTCAAAACTGCTCTACGAAAAGAAAGGTTCAAAGCTGTGAGTTGAATACACAGATCGTGAAGAAGTTCCTGAGAATGCTTCAATCTAGTGTTTAGGTGAAGATATTTCACTTCCCAGCATAGGCCTCAAAGCGCTCCAAATATCCACTTCCAGATTCTACAGAAAAGTGTTTCAAAACTGCTCTTTGGAAAGGAAGCTTCAACTCTGTGAGTTAAAAGCACTCATTGCGAAGAGGTTTCTGGGAGTTCTTCCGTCTAGTTTTCATGTAAAGATGTTTCCATTTCAAGCATAGGTCTCTAATCGCTCCAAATATTCACCTGCAAATTCTACAAAAAGGGTGTTTCAAAACTTCTCTATCAATAGGAAGGTTCAACTCTGTGAGTTGAATGCACTCCTTACAGAGAAGTTTCTGAGAATGTTTCTATCTATGTTTTACGCGAAGATATTTCCTTTTCCAACACAGGCCTCAATGCGCTCCGAATCAACACTTCCAGATACTACAAAAACAGTGTTTCAAAACTGTTCTATCAAAAGGAACGTTCAACTCTGTGAGTTGAAGGCACTCATCACAAAGAAGTTTCTGAGAATGCTTCTGTCAATCTTGTATGCAATGAGATTTCCTTTTGCAGCATAGGACTTAAAGCTCTCCAAATATCCACTTGCAGATTCCACAAAAAGAGTGTTGCAAAACTTCTCTATCAAAAGGCAGGTTGAACTCTGTGTGTTGAATGCCCAAAACACAGGGAACTTTCTGAGAATGCTTTTGTCTAGTTTCCACGTGAAGATAGTTCCTTTTCCAACATAGGCCTCAAAGCGCTCTGAATATCCACTTGCCGATTGTACAAAAAGAGTGTTGCAAAACTTCTCTATCAAAAGGCAGGTTGAACTCTGTGTGTCGAATGCCCAAAACACAGGGAACTTGCTGAGAATGCTTTTGTCTAATTTCTACGTGAAGATATTTCCTTTTCCATCATAGGCCTCAAAGTGCTCCGAATAAACACTTGTAGATCCCACCAAAAGAGTGTTTCAAAGCTCTTCCATCTACAGGAACTTTCACGTCTGTGAGTTGAATGCACTCATCACAAAGAGGTTTCTGAGAATTCTTCTGTTTAGTTTTTATGTGATGATATTTCATTTTCCAGCATTGGCCTAAAGGTGCTCCAAATATCCACCTTCAGATGGGACTGAAAGAGTGTTTCAAAACTGAACTATCAAAAGGAAGGTTCAAGTCTGTGAGTTGAATGCACTCATCCACAGAAGCTTCTGAGAATGCTTCTGTCTCGTTTTTAGGCGAAGATATTTCCTTTTCCTTGCATAGGCCTCAAATCGCTCCAAATATCCCCTTGCAGATATTACAAAGAGAGTGTTTCCAAACTGCCCTATCGAAAGGCAGTTTCAACTCTGTGAGTTGAAGGCACGTATGGTGAAACAGTTTCTGAGAATGCTTGTGTGTACTTTTTAGGTGAAGGTATTTCCTTTTCCAGCACAGGCCTCAAATCGCTCCAAACATCCAGTAGCAAATTCTACAAAAGGAGTGTTTCAAACCTGTGCTATCCAAAGGAAGATTCCACTATATGAGTTGAACGCATAAAGCACACGGAAGTTTCTGAGAATCCTTCCGTCTAGTTCTCAGGTGAAGATATTTACTTTTCCAGTGTTGGCCCTTTAGCACTCCAAATATCCACTTTCAGATTCTACAAAAAGAGTGTTTCAAAACTGCTCTATCAAAACGCAGGTTCCACTCGGTGAGTTGAATGCACGCATCGGAAAAGATTTCTGAGAATTCTTCTGTCTAGTTTTTATGGGAAGATATTTTCTTTTCCAGCATAGGCCTCAAATCGCTCCAAACATCCACGAGCAAATTCTACGAAAGGAGTGTGTCAAAACGGTGCTATCAAAAGGAAGATTCCACTATGTGAGTTGAATGCATGAAGCACACGGAAGTTTCTGACAATGCTTCCGTCTAGTTCTCATGTGAAGATATTTCCTTTTCCAGTGTTGACCTCTTAGCACTCCAAATATCCACTTGCAGATCCTAGAAAAAGAGTGTTTCAAAACTGCTCTACCAAAAGCCAGGTTTCACTCGGTGAGTTGAATGCGCACATCGCAAAATGTTTCTGAGAACGCTACTGTCTAGTTCTTATGTGAAGATATTTCGTTTTCCCGCCTGGGCTTCAAAGCGCTCCAAATAGCCACTTGTAGAGTCTATAAAAAGAGTGTTTCAAAACTCTTCTATCAAAAGGAACTTTCAACTCTGTGAGTACAATGCACTCATCACAAGGAAGTTTCCGAGAATGCTTCTGTCTACTGTTTATGTGAAGATATTTCCTTTTCCAACCTAGGCCTCAATGCGCTCCAAATAAACACCTGCAGATCCTACAAGAGGGGTGTTTCCAAACTGTTCTATCAAAACCAGCGTTCAAGTCTGTGAGCTGAATGCACTCATCACACAGAAGTTTCTTAGAAGGCTTGTGTCTAGTGTTTATGTGAAAATATTTTCTTTTACAGCATAGGCCTCAAATAGCTCCAAATATCAACTTGCAGATTTTACAAAAAGGGAGTTTCCAAACTCCTCTATCAAAAGACAGGTTCAACTCTGTGAGTCGAATGCACACATCAGAAAGAAGTTTCTGAGAATGCTTCTGTCTAGCGTTTATGTGAAAATATTTCCTTTTCAAGCACACGCCTCAAAGCGCTCCAAATATGCCGTTGCAGATTCTACAAAAAGTGGGTTTCAAAACTGCTCTACGAAAAGAAAGGTTCAAAGCTGTGAGTTGAATACACAGATCGTGAAGAAGTTTCTGAGAATGCTTCAGTCTAGTGTTTAGGTGAAGATATTTCACTTCCCAGCATAGGCCTCAAAGCGCTCCAAATATCCACTTCCAGATTCTACAGAAAAGTGTTTCAAAACTGCTCTTTGGAAAGGAAGCTTCAACTCTGTGAGTTGAAAGCACTCATTACGAAGAGGTTTCTGAGAATTCTTCTGTCCAGTTTTCATGTGAAGATGTTTCCATTTCAAGCATAGGTCTCCAATCGCTCCAAATATTCACCTGCAAATTCTACAAAAAGGGTGTTTCCAAACTTCTCTATCAATAGGAAGGTTCAACTCTGTGAGTTGAATGCCCTCCTCACAAAGAAGTTTCTGAGAATGCTTCTGTCTACTTTTTACGTGAAGATATTTCCTTTTCCTACACAGGCCTCAAAGCGCTCCGAATCAACACTTCCAGATACTACCAAAACAGTGTTTCAAAACTGTTCTATCAAAAGGAACGTTCAACTCTGTGAGTGGAAGGCACTCATCGCAAAGAGGTTTCTGAGAATGCTTCTGTCTAGTTTTTATGTGATGATATTTCGTATTGCAGCATTGGCCAAAAAGCGCTCCAAACATCCATCTTCAGATGGCAATGAAAGTGGGTCTCAAAAGTGCTCTATCAGAAGGAAGGTTCAAGTCTGTGAATTGAATGCTCTCATCACACAGAAGGTTCTGAGAATGATTCAGTCTAGTTTTTATCAGAAGATATTTCCTTTTCCTTGCATAGGCCTCAAATCGCTCCAAATATCGAATTGCAGTTTACACCAATAGAGTGTTTCCAAACTGCTCTGTGAAACGGCAGGTTCAACTCTGTGAGTTGAATGCGCACATGAGGAAGAAGTCTCTGAGAATGCTTCTGTCTAGTTTTTAGGTGAAGATATTTCATTTCCCAGCCTCGCCTCAAAGCGCTCCAAATATCCACTTTCAGATTCTACAAAAACTGTGTTTCTAAACTGCTCTTTGTAAAGGAAGGTTCAAGTCTGTGAGTTGAATGCACTCATCACCAAGAAGTTTCTGAGAATGCTTCTGTCTAGTTTTCATGTGAAGATATTTCCTTTTCCAACATTGACCCGAAGCCCTCGTAATATCCACTTGCAGATTTTACAAAAAGAGTGTTTCCAAACTGCTCTATCAAAATGAGATTCAACTCTGTGAGTTGAATGCACGCATCGTGAAGAAGCTTCAGAGAATGCTACGGTCTACGTTTTAGGTGAAGATATTTCATTTCCCAGCATAGGCTTCAAAGCGCTCTAAATATCCACTTGCAGATTCTACAAAAAGAGTGTTTCAAAACTGCTCTTCCAAAAGGAAGGTTCAAGGCTGTGAGTTCAATGCACTCATCATAAAGAAGTTTCTGAGAACGCTTCTCTCTAGTTTTTATGTGAAGATATTTCCTTTTCCAGCATAGGCCTCAAATCGCTCCAAACATCCACTAGCAAATTCTACAAAAGGAGTGTTTCAAAACTGTGCTATCAAAAGGAAGATTCCACTATTTGAGTTGAAGGCATAAAGCACACGGAAGTTTCTGACAATGCTTCCGTCTAGTTCTCATGTGAAGTTATTTCCTTTTCCAGTGCTGGCCTCTTAGCACTCCAAATATCCACTTGCAGATCCTAGAAAAAGAGTTTTTCAAAACTGCTCTACCAAAAGGAAGCTTCAACTCGGTGAGTTGAATGCGCACCTCGCAAAATGTTTCTGAGAGTGCTTCGCTGTTGTTTTTATGTGAAGATATTTCGTTTTCCAGCATAGGACTCAAAGCGCTCCAAGTAGCCACTTACAGAGTCTCTAAAAAGAGTGTTTCAAAACTGTTCTATCAAAAGGAACGTTCAACTCTGTGAGTAGAATGCTCTCATCACAAGGAAGTTTCTGAGAATGCTTCTGTCTAGTTTTTATGTGAAGAAATTTCCTTTTCCAACATAGGCCTCAAAGCCCTCCAAATAAACATCTGCAGATTCTACAAAAGGGGTCTTTCCAAAATGTTCTATCAAAACCAACGTTCAAACCTATGAGCTGAATGCACTCACCACACAGAAGTTTCTTAGACGTCTTCTGTCTAGTGTTTATGTGAAAATATTTTCTTTTACAGCATAGGCCTCAAATAGCTCCAAATATCAACTTGCAGATTTTACAAAAAGGGTGTTTCCAAACTCCTCTATCAAAAGGCAGGTTCAACTCTGTGTGTTGAATGCACACATCAGAAAGAAGTTTCTGAGAATGCTTCTGTCTAGCGTTTATGTGAAAATATTTCCTTTTCAAGCATACGCCTCAAAGCGCTCCAAATATGCCGTTGCAGATTCTACAAAAAGTGTGTTTCAAAACTGCTCTATGAAAAGAAAGGTTCAAAGCTGTGAGGTGAATACACATATCGTGAAGAAGTTTCTGAGAAAGCTTCAGTCTAGTGTTTAGGTGAAGATATTTCACTTCCCAGAATAGGCCTCAAAGCGCTCCAAATATCCACTTCCAGATTCTAAAGAAAAGTGTTTCAAAACTGCTTTTTGGAAAAGAAGCTTCAACTCTGTGAGTTGAAAGCACTCATTACGAAGAGGTTTCTGAGAGTTCTTCCGTCTAGTTTTCATGTGAAGATGTTTCCATTTCAAGCATATTTCTCAAATCGCTCCAAATATTCACCTGCAAATTCTACAAAAAGGGTGTTTCCAAACTTCTCTATCAATAGGAAGGTTCGACTCTGTGAGTTGAATGCCCTCCTCACAAAGAAGTTTCTGAGAATGCTTCTGTCCAGTTTTTAGGTGAAGATATATCATTTCCCAGCATAGGCCTCAAAGCGCTCCAAATATCCACTTGCAGATTCTACAAAAAGAGTGTTTCAAAACTCCTCTTTCAAAAGGAAGTTTCAAGTCTGTGAGTTGAATGAAGTCATGACAAAGAAGTTTCTGAGAATGCTTCTGTCTACTTTTTATGTGAAGATATTTCCTTTTGCAGCACACGCCTCAAATAGCCCCAAACATCCACTAGCAAATTCTACAAAAAGAGGGTTTCAAAAAAGCGCTATCTAAAGGAAGATTGCACTATGTGAGTTAAACGCATAAAGCACACGGAAGTTTCTGAGAATGCTTCCGTCTAGTTCTCATGGGAAGATATTTCCTTTCCCATTGTTGGCCTCTTAGCACTCCAATATACACTTGCAGATTCTAGAAAAAGAGTGTTTCAAAACTGCTCTATCAAAAGGCAGGTTCAACACGGTGAGTTGAATATGCACATGAGAAAAAGTTTCTGAGAATGCTTCTGTCTGGTTTTTATGTGAAGATATTTCGTTTTCCAGCACAGGCCTCAAAGCGCTCCAATTATCCACTTGCAGACTATACAAAAACAGTGTTTCAAAACTGTTCTATCCAAAGGAATGTTCAGCTCTGTGAGTAGAATTCACTCATCACGAGGAAGTTTCTGAGAATGCTGCTGTCTAGTTTCTATAAGAAGACATTTCCTTTTCTAACATAGGTCTCAAAGCGCTCACAATAAGCCCTGGCACACTCTACAAAAGGAGTGTTTCCAAAATGTTCTATCAAAATGAACGTTGAAGACTGTGAGTTAAATGCACACGTCAAACTGAAGTTTCTGAGAATGGTTCTGTCTAGGGTTTATGTGAAGATATTTTCTTTTCCAGCATAGGCCTCCAAAAGCTCGAAATATCCACTTGCAGATTTTCTAAAAAGGGTGTTTCCAAACTGTTCTATCAAAAGGAAGGTTCAACTCTGTGAGTTGAATGCTCACATCACAAAGAAGTTTCTGAGAATGCTTCTGTCTAGTGTTCATGTGAAGATATTTCCTTTTCAAGCATAGGCCTCAAAGCGCTCCAGATATGCAGTTGCAGACTCTACAAAAAGTGTGTTTCAAAAGTGTTCTATGAAAAGAAAGTTTCAACTCTGTGAGTTGAATGCACATATCGTGAAGAAGTTTCTGAGAATGCTTCTGTCTAGTTTTTAGGTGAAGATATTTCATTTCCCAGCATAGGCCTCAAAGCGCTCCAAATATGCACTTGCAGATTCTACAAAAAGAGTGTTTCAAAACTGCTCTTTCAAAAGGAAGGTTCAAGTCTGTGAGTTGAATGCACTCATCAGAAAGAAGTTTCTGATAATGGTTCTGTCTAGTTTTCATCTGCAAGTATTTCCTTTTCCACTAGATGCCGCAATCGCACCAAATTTCCACCTGCAGTTTCCACAAAAAGAGTGTTGCAGGACTGCTCCAGGAAAAGGAATCTTCAACTCTCTCAGTTCAATCCCCTCAAGACATAGAAGTTTCTGATAATGTTTCTGTCTAGCTTCTATATGAAGATATTTCCTTTTCCAGCATAAGCCTCAAAGAGCTCCAAATATCCACTTGCGAATTCTACAAAAACAGTGTTGCAATACTTTTCTACCAAAAGGAAGGTACAACTCTGTGAGTTCAATGCACTCATCACACAGAAGGTTCACAGAATGCTTCCATCTAGCTTTTACGCAATGATATTTCCTTTTGCAGCAAAGGCTTCAAAGCGCTCTTAATGTCCACTGGCAGATTCTACGAAGAGTGTCTCAAAACTGCTCTATCAAAAGGTAGGTTGAACTCTGTGAGCTCAATGCCCAAAGCACAGGGAACCTTCTGAGAATGCTTTTATGTAGTTTCTACGTGAACATATTTTCTTTTCCAGCATTGGCCTCCAAGCACTCCATCCATCCACTTGAAAATTCTACTAAAAGAGTGTTTCAAAACTTCTCTACCAAAAGAAAGGTTGAACTTTGTGAGTTCAAGGCACACATCACAAAGAAGTTTCTGAGAATGCTTCTTTCCAGCTTTTACGTGAAGAGATATCCTTTTCCAGCATAGGCCTCAAAGCGCTCCATATATCCACTTGCACATTCTAGCAAAGCGTGTATCAACACTGCTCTTTCAAAAGGAAGCTTCAAGTCTGTGAGTTGAATGCACTCATCACAAAGACGTTTCTGAGAATTCTCCTGTCTAGTTTTCATGTGAAGATGCTTCCATTTAAAATCTAGGCCTCAAATACCTCCAAATATTCACTTGCACATTCTACAAAAAGGCTGTTTCAAATCTTCTCTATCAATTGGAAGGTTCAACTCTGTAAATTGAATGCACTCACCACAAAGAAGATTCCGAGATTGCTTCTGTCTACTTTGTATGTGAAGACATTTCCTTTTCCAACATAGGCCTCAAAGCGCTCCAAAAAACACTTGCAGATTCTAAAAAAACAGTTTTTCAAAACTGTTCTATCAAAAGGAACGTTCAACTCTGTGAGTTGAAGGCACTCATCACAAAGAGGTTTCTGAGAATGCTTCTGTCTAGTTTTTATGGGATGATATTTCTTATTCCAACATTGGCCAAAAAGCGCTCCAAATATCCGCCTTCAGATGGCACTGAAAGAGGGTCTCAAAAATGCTCTATCAGAAGGAAGGTTCAAGTCTGTGAGTTGAATGCTCTCATCACACAGAAGGTTCTGAGAATACTTCAGTCTAGTTTTTATCAGAAGATATTTCCATTTCCTTGCATAGGCCTGAAATCGCTCCAAATATCGACTTGCAGATTATACGAATAGAGTATTTCCAAACTGCTCTGTCAAACGGCAGGATCAACTCTGTGAGTTGAATGAACACATCATGAAGAAGTCTCTGAGAATGCTTCTGTCTAGTTTTTAGTTGAAGATATTTCATTTCCCAGCATCGTCTCAAAGCGCTCCAAATATCCACTTGCAGATTCTACAAAAACTTTGTTTCTAAACTGCTCTTTGAAAAGGAAGGTCCAAGTCTGTGAGTTGAATGCACTCATCGCAAAGATAACATCCACTTGCAGATTTTACAAAAAGAGTGTTTCCAAACTGCTCTATCAAAAGGCAGGTTCAACTCTGTGAGTCAAATGCACGCATCGTGAAGAAGCTTCTGAGAATGCTACTGTCTAAGTTTTAGGTGAAGATATTTCATTTCCCAGCAAAGGCTTCAAAGCGCTCTAAATATCCACTTGCAGATTCTACAAGAAGAGTGTTTCAAAACTGCTCTTCCAAAAGGAAGGTTCAAGTCTGTGAGTTGAATGCACTCATCAAAAAGAAGTTTCTGAGAATGCTTCTCTCTAGTTTTTATGAGAAGATATTTCCTTTTCCAGCATAGGCCTCAAATCGCTCCAAACATCCACTAGCAAATTCTACAAAAGGAGTGTTTCAAAACTGTGCTATCAAAAGGAAGATTCCACTATTTGAGTTGAAGGCATAAAGCACACGGAAGTTTCTGACAGTGCTTCCGTCTAGTTCTCATGTGAAGTTATTTCCTTTTCCAGTGTTGGCCTCTTAGCACTCCAAATAACCACTTGCAGATCCTAGAAAGAGTGTTTCAAAACTGCTCTACCAAAAGGAAGGTTCAACTCGGTGAGTTGAATGCGCACCTCGCAAAAAGTTTCTGAGAGTGCTTCGGTTTAGTTTTTATGTGAAGATATTTCGTTTTCCAGCACAGTACTCAAAGCGCTCTAAATAGCCACTTGCAGAGTCTATAAAAAGAGTGTTTCAAAACTGTTCTATCGAAAGGAACGTTCAACTCTGTGAGTAGAATGCACTCATCACAAGGAAGTTTCTGAGAATGCTTCTGTCTAGTTTTTATGTGAAGAAATTTCCTTTTCCAACATAGGCCTCAAAGCGCTCCAAATAAACACCTGCAGATTCTACAAAAGGGGTCTTTCCAAAATGTTCTATCAAAACCAACGTTCAAGCCTGTGAGCTGAATGCACTCACCACACAGAAGTTTCTTAGACGTCTTCTGTCTAGTGTTTATGTGGAAATATTCTCTTTTACAGCATAGGCCTCAAATACCTCCAAATATCAACGTGCAGATTTTACAAAAAGGGTGTTTCCAAACTCCTCCATCAAAAGGCAGGTTCAACTCTGTGTGTTTAATGCACACATCAGAAAGAAGTTTCTGAGAATGCTTCTGTCTAGCCTTTATGTGAAAATATTTCCTTTTCAAGCATACGCCTCAAAGCGCTCCAAATATGCCGTTGTAGACTCTACAAAAAGTGTGTTTCAAAACTGCTCTACGAAAAGAAAGGTTCAAAGCTGTGAGTTGAATACACAGATCGTGAAGAAGTTCCTGAGAATGCTTCAATCTAGTGTTTAGGTGAAGATATTTCACTTCCCAGCATAGGCCTCAAAGCGCTCCAAATATCCACTTCCAGATTCTACAGAAAAGTGTTTCAAAACTGCTCTTTGGAAAGGAAGCTTCAACTCTGTGAGTTAAAAGCACTCATTGCGAAGAGGTTTCTGGGAGTTCTTCCGTCTAGTTTTCATGTAAAGATGTTTCCATTTCAAGCATAGGTCTCTAATCGCTCCAAATATTCACCTGCAAATTCTACAAAAAGGGTGTTTCAAAACTTCTCTATCAATAGGAAGGTTCAACTCTGTGAGTTGAATGCACTCCTTACAGAGAAGTTTCTGAGAATGTTTCTATCTATGTTTTACGCGAAGATATTTCCTTTTCCAACACAGGCCTCAATGCGCTCCGAATCAACACTTCCAGATACTACAAAAACAGTGTTTCAAAACTGTTCTATCAAAAGGAACGTTCAACTCTGTGAGTTGAAGGCACTCATCACAAAGAAGTTTCTGAGAATGCTTCTGTCAATCTTGTATGCAATGAGATTTCCTTTTGCAGCATAGGACTTAAAGCTCTCCAAATATCCACTTGCAGATTCCACAAAAAGAGTGTTGCAAAACTTCTCTATCAAAAGGCAGGTTGAACTCTGTGTGTTGAATGCCCAAAACACAGGGAACTTTCTGAGAATGCTTTTGTCTAGTTTCCACGTGAAGATAGTTCCTTTTCCAACATAGGCCTCAAAGCGCTCTGAATATCCACTTGCCGATTGTACAAAAAGAGTGTTGCAAAACTTCTCTATCAAAAGGCAGGTTGAACTCTGTGTGTCGAATGCCCAAAACACAGGGAACTTGCTGAGAATGCTTTTGTCTAATTTCTACGTGAAGATATTTCCTTTTCCATCATAGGCCTCAAAGTGCTCCGAATAAACACTTGTAGATCCCACCAAAAGAGTGTTTCAAAGCTCTTCCATCTACAGGAACTTTCACGTCTGTGAGTTGAATGCACTCATCACAAAGAGGTTTCTGAGAATTCTTCTGTTTAGTTTTTATGTGATGATATTTCATTTTCCAGCATTGGCCTAAAGGTGCTCCAAATATCCACCTTCAGATGGGACTGAAAGAGTGTTTCAAAACTGAACTATCAAAAGGAAGGTTCAAGTCTGTGAGTTGAATGCACTCATCCACAGAAGCTTCTGAGAATGCTTCTGTCTCGTTTTTAGGCGAAGATATTTCCTTTTCCTTGCATAGGCCTCAAATCGCTCCAAATATCCCCTTGCAGATATTACAAAGAGAGTGTTTCCAAACTGCCCTATCGAAAGGCAGTTTCAACTCTGTGAGTTGAAGGCACGTATGGTGAAACAGTTTCTGAGAATGCTTGTGTGTACTTTTTAGGTGAAGGTATTTCCTTTTCCAGCACAGGCCTCAAATCGCTCCAAACATCCAGTAGCAAATTCTACAAAAGGAGTGTTTCAAACCTGTGCTATCCAAAGGAAGATTCCACTATATGAGTTGAACGCATAAAGCACACGGAAGTTTCTGAGAATCCTTCCGTCTAGTTCTCAGGTGAAGATATTTACTTTTCCAGTGTTGGCCCTTTAGCACTCCAAATATCCACTTTCAGATTCTACAAAAAGAGTGTTTCAAAACTGCTCTATCAAAACGCAGGTTCCACTCGGTGAGTTGAATGCACGCATCGGAAAAGATTTCTGAGAATTCTTCTGTCTAGTTTTTATGGGAAGATATTTTCTTTTCCAGCATAGGCCTCAAATCGCTCCAAACATCCACGAGCAAATTCTACGAAAGGAGTGTGTCAAAACGGTGCTATCAAAAGGAAGATTCCACTATGTGAGTTGAATGCATGAAGCACACGGAAGTTTCTGACAATGCTTCCGTCTAGTTCTCATGTGAAGATATTTCCTTTTCCAGTGTTGACCTCTTAGCACTCCAAATATCCACTTGCAGATCCTAGAAAAAGAGTGTTTCAAAACTGCTCTACCAAAAGCCAGGTTTCACTCGGTGAGTTGAATGCGCACATCGCAAAATGTTTCTGAGAACGCTACTGTCTAGTTCTTATGTGAAGATATTTCGTTTTCCCGCCTGGGCTTCAAAGCGCTCCAAATAGCCACTTGTAGAGTCTATAAAAAGAGTGTTTCAAAACTCTTCTATCAAAAGGAACTTTCAACTCTGTGAGTACAATGCACTCATCACAAGGAAGTTTCCGAGAATGCTTCTGTCTACTGTTTATGTGAAGATATTTCCTTTTCCAACCTAGGCCTCAATGCGCTCCAAATAAACACCTGCAGATCCTACAAGAGGGGTGTTTCCAAACTGTTCTATCAAAACCAGCGTTCAAGTCTGTGAGCTGAATGCACTCATCACACAGAAGTTTCTTAGAAGGCTTGTGTCTAGTGTTTATGTGAAAATATTTTCTTTTACAGCATAGGCCTCAAATAGCTCCAAATATCAACTTGCAGATTTTACAAAAAGGGAGTTTCCAAACTCCTCTATCAAAAGACAGGTTCAACTCTGTGAGTCGAATGCACACATCAGAAAGAAGTTTCTGAGAATGCTTCTGTCTAGCGTTTATGTGAAAATATTTCCTTTTCAAGCACACGCCTCAAAGCGCTCCAAATATGCCGTTGCAGATTCTACAAAAAGTGGGTTTCAAAACTGCTCTACGAAAAGAAAGGTTCAAAGCTGTGAGTTGAATACACAGATCGTGAAGAAGTTTCTGAGAATGCTTCAGTCTAGTGTTTAGGTGAAGATATTTCACTTCCCAGCATAGGCCTCAAAGCGCTCCAAATATCCACTTCCAGATTCTACAGAAAAGTGTTTCAAAACTGCTCTTTGGAAAGGAAGCTTCAACTCTGTGAGTTGAAAGCACTCATTACGAAGAGGTTTCTGAGAATTCTTCTGTCCAGTTTTCATGTGAAGATGTTTCCATTTCAAGCATAGGTCTCCAATCGCTCCAAATATTCACCTGCAAATTCTACAAAAAGGGTGTTTCAAAACTTCTCTATCAATAGGAAGGTTCAACTCTGTGAGTTGAATGCCCTCCTCACAAAGAAGTTTCTGAGAATGCTTCTGTCTACTTTTTACGTGAAGATATTTCCTTTTCCTACACAGGCCTCAAAGCGCTCCGAATCAACACTTCCAGATACTACCAAAACAGTGTTTCAAAACTGTTCTATCAAAAGGAACGTTCAACTCTGTGAGTGGAAGGCACTCATCGCAAAGAGGTTTCTGAGAATGCTTCTGTCTAGTTTTTATGTGATGATATTTCGTATTGCAGCATTGGCCAAAAAGCGCTCCAAACATCCATCTTCAGATGGCAATGAAAGTGGGTCTCAAAAGTGCTCTATCAGAAGGAAGGTTCAAGTCTGTGAATTGAATGCTCTCATCACACAGAAGGTTCTGAGAATGATTCAGTCTAGTTTTTATCAGAAGATATTTCCTTTTCCTTGCATAGGCCTCAAATCGCTCCAAATATCGAATTGCAGTTTACACCAATAGAGTGTTTCCAAACTGCTCTGTGAAACGGCAGGTTCAACTCTGTGAGTTGAATGCGCACATGAGGAAGAAGTCTCTGAGAATGCTTCTGTCTAGTTTTTAGGTGAAGATATTTCATTTCCCAGCCTCGCCTCAAAGCGCTCCAAATATCCACTTTCAGATTCTACAAAAACTGTGTTTCTAAACTGCTCTTTGTAAAGGAAGGTTCAAGTCTGTGAGTTGAATGCACTCATCACCAAGAAGTTTCTGAGAATGCTTCTGTCTAGTTTTCATGTGAAGATATTTCCTTTTCCAACATTGACCCGAAGCCCTCGTAATATCCACTTGCAGATTTTACAAAAAGAGTGTTTCCAAACTGCTCTATCAAAATGAGATTCAACTCTGTGAGTTGAATGCACGCATCGTGAAGAAGCTTCAGAGAATGCTACGGTCTACGTTTTAGGTGAAGATATTTCATTTCCCAGCATAGGCTTCAAAGCGCTCTAAATATCCACTTGCAGATTCTACAAAAAGAGTGTTTCAAAACTGCTCTTCCAAAAGGAAGGTTCAAGGCTGTGAGTTCAATGCACTCATCATAAAGAAGTTTCTGAGAACGCTTCTCTCTAGTTTTTATGTGAAGATATTTCCTTTTCCAGCATAGGCCTCAAATCGCTCCAAACATCCACTAGCAAATTCTACAAAAGGAGTGTTTCAAAACTGTGCTATCAAAAGGAAGATTCCACTATTTGAGTTGAAGGCATAAAGCACACGGAAGTTTCTGACAATGCTTCCGTCTAGTTCTCATGTGAAGTTATTTCCTTTTCCAGTGCTGGCCTCTTAGCACTCCAAATATCCACTTGCAGATCCTAGAAAAAGAGTTTTTCAAAACTGCTCTACCAAAAGGAAGCTTCAACTCGGTGAGTTGAATGCGCACCTCGCAAAATGTTTCTGAGAGTGCTTCGCTGTTGTTTTTATGTGAAGATATTTCGTTTTCCAGCATAGGACTCAAAGCGCTCCAAGTAGCCACTTACAGAGTCTCTAAAAAGAGTGTTTCAAAACTGTTCTATCAAAAGGAACGTTCAACTCTGTGAGTAGAATGCTCTCATCACAAGGAAGTTTCTGAGAATGCTTCTGTCTAGTTTTTATGTGAAGAAATTTCCTTTTCCAACATAGGCCTCAAAGCCCTCCAAATAAACATCTGCAGATTCTACAAAAGGGGTCTTTCCAAAATGTTCTATCAAAACCAACGTTCAAACCTATGAGCTGAATGCACTCACCACACAGAAGTTTCTTAGACGTCTTCTGTCTAGTGTTTATGTGAAAATATTTTCTTTTACAGCATAGGCCTCAAATAGCTCCAAATATCAACTTGCAGATTTTACAAAAAGGGTGTTTCCAAACTCCTCTATCAAAAGGCAGGTTCAACTCTGTGTGTTGAATGCACACATCAGAAAGAAGTTTCTGAGAATGCTTCTGTCTAGCGTTTATGTGAAAATATTTCCTTTTCAAGCATACGCCTCAAAGCGCTCCAAATATGCCGTTGCAGATTCTACAAAAAGTGTGTTTCAAAACTGCTCTATGAAAAGAAAGGTTCAAAGCTGTGAGGTGAATACACATATCGTGAAGAAGTTTCTGAGAAAGCTTCAGTCTAGTGTTTAGGTGAAGATATTTCACTTCCCAGAATAGGCCTCAAAGCGCTCCAAATATCCACTTCCAGATTCTAAAGAAAAGTGTTTCAAAACTGCTTTTTGGAAAAGAAGCTTCAACTCTGTGAGTTGAAAGCACTCATTACGAAGAGGTTTCTGAGAGTTCTTCCGTCTAGTTTTCATGTGAAGATGTTTCCATTTCAAGCATATTTCTCAAATCGCTCCAAATATTCACCTGCAAATTCTACAAAAAGGGTGTTTCCAAACTTCTCTATCAATAGGAAGGTTCGACTCTGTGAGTTGAATGCCCTCCTCACAAAGAAGTTTCTGAGAATGCTTCTGTCCAGTTTTTAGGTGAAGATATATCATTTCCCAGCATAGGCCTCAAAGCGCTCCAAATATCCACTTGCAGATTCTACAAAAAGAGTGTTTCAAAACTCCTCTTTCAAAAGGAAGTTTCAAGTCTGTGAGTTGAATGAAGTCATGACAAAGAAGTTTCTGAGAATGCTTCTGTCTACTTTTTATGTGAAGATATTTCCTTTTGCAGCACACGCCTCAAATAGCCCCAAACATCCACTAGCAAATTCTACAAAAAGAGGGTTTCAAAAAAGCGCTATCTAAAGGAAGATTGCACTATGTGAGTTAAACGCATAAAGCACACGGAAGTTTCTGAGAATGCTTCCGTCTAGTTCTCATGGGAAGATATTTCCTTTCCCATTGTTGGCCTCTTAGCACTCCAATATACACTTGCAGATTCTAGAAAAAGAGTGTTTCAAAACTGCTCTATCAAAAGGCAGGTTCAACACGGTGAGTTGAATATGCACATGAGAAAAAGTTTCTGAGAATGCTTCTGTCTGGTTTTTATGTGAAGATATTTCGTTTTCCAGCACAGGCCTCAAAGCGCTCCAATTATCCACTTGCAGACTATACAAAAACAGTGTTTCAAAACTGTTCTATCCAAAGGAATGTTCAGCTCTGTGAGTAGAATTCACTCATCACGAGGAAGTTTCTGAGAATGCTGCTGTCTAGTTTCTATAAGAAGACATTTCCTTTTCTAACATAGGTCTCAAAGCGCTCACAATAAGCCCTGGCACACTCTACAAAAGGAGTGTTTCCAAAATGTTCTATCAAAATGAACGTTGAAGACTGTGAGTTAAATGCACACGTCAAACTGAAGTTTCTGAGAATGGTTCTGTCTAGGGTTTATGTGAAGATATTTTCTTTTCCAGCATAGGCCTCCAAAAGCTCGAAATATCCACTTGCAGATTTTCTAAAAAGGGTGTTTCCAAACTGTTCTATCAAAAGGAAGGTTCAACTCTGTGAGTTGAATGCTCACATCACAAAGAAGTTTCTGAGAATGCTTCTGTCTAGTGTTCATGTGAAGATATTTCCTTTTCAAGCATAGGCCTCAAAGCGCTCCAGATATGCAGTTGCAGACTCTACAAAAAGTGTGTTTCAAAAGTGTTCTATGAAAAGAAAGTTTCAACTCTGTGAGTTGAATGCACATATCGTGAAGAAGTTTCTGAGAATGCTTCTGTCTAGTTTTTAGGTGAAGATATTTCATTTCCCAGCATAGGCCTCAAAGCGCTCCAAATATGCACTTGCAGATTCTACAAAAAGAGTGTTTCAAAACTGCTCTTTCAAAAGGAAGGTTCAAGTCTGTGAGTTGAATGCACTCATCAGAAAGAAGTTTCTGATAATGGTTCTGTCTAGTTTTCATCTGCAAGTATTTCCTTTTCCACTAGATGCCGCAATCGCACCAAATTTCCACCTGCAGTTTCCACAAAAAGAGTGTTGCAGGACTGCTCCAGGAAAAGGAATCTTCAACTCTCTCAGTTCAATCCCCTCAAGACATAGAAGTTTCTGATAATGTTTCTGTCTAGCTTCTATATGAAGATATTTCCTTTTCCAGCATAAGCCTCAAAGAGCTCCAAATATCCACTTGCGAATTCTACAAAAACAGTGTTGCAATACTTTTCTACCAAAAGGAAGGTACAACTCTGTGAGTTCAATGCACTCATCACACAGAAGGTTCACAGAATGCTTCCATCTAGCTTTTACGCAATGATATTTCCTTTTGCAGCAAAGGCTTCAAAGCGCTCTTAATGTCCACTGGCAGATTCTACGAAGAGTGTCTCAAAACTGCTCTATCAAAAGGTAGGTTGAACTCTGTGAGCTCAATGCCCAAAGCACAGGGAACCTTCTGAGAATGCTTTTATGTAGTTTCTACGTGAACATATTTTCTTTTCCAGCATTGGCCTCCAAGCACTCCATCCATCCACTTGAAAATTCTACTAAAAGAGTGTTTCAAAACTTCTCTACCAAAAGAAAGGTTGAACTTTGTGAGTTCAAGGCACACATCACAAAGAAGTTTCTGAGAATGCTTCTTTCCAGCTTTTACGTGAAGAGATATCCTTTTCCAGCATAGGCCTCAAAGCGCTCCATATATCCACTTGCACATTCTAGCAAAGCGTGTATCAACACTGCTCTTTCAAAAGGAAGCTTCAAGTCTGTGAGTTGAATGCACTCATCACAAAGACGTTTCTGAGAATTCTCCTGTCTAGTTTTCATGTGAAGATGCTTCCATTTAAAATCTAGGCCTCAAATACCTCCAAATATTCACTTGCACATTCTACAAAAAGGCTGTTTCAAATCTTCTCTATCAATTGGAAGGTTCAACTCTGTAAATTGAATGCACTCACCACAAAGAAGATTCCGAGATTGCTTCTGTCTACTTTGTATGTGAAGACATTTCCTTTTCCAACATAGGCCTCAAAGCGCTCCAAAAAACACTTGCAGATTCTAAAAAAACAGTTTTTCAAAACTGTTCTATCAAAAGGAACGTTCAACTCTGTGAGTTGAAGGCACTCATCACAAAGAGGTTTCTGAGAATGCTTCTGTCTAGTTTTTATGGGATGATATTTCTTATTCCAACATTGGCCAAAAAGCGCTCCAAATATCCGCCTTCAGATGGCACTGAAAGAGGGTCTCAAAAATGCTCTATCAGAAGGAAGGTTCAAGTCTGTGAGTTGAATGCTCTCATCACACAGAAGGTTCTGAGAATACTTCAGTCTAGTTTTTATCAGAAGATATTTCCATTTCCTTGCATAGGCCTGAAATCGCTCCAAATATCGACTTGCAGATTATACGAATAGAGTATTTCCAAACTGCTCTGTCAAACGGCAGGATCAACTCTGTGAGTTGAATGAACACATCATGAAGAAGTCTCTGAGAATGCTTCTGTCTAGTTTTTAGTTGAAGATATTTCATTTCCCAGCATCGTCTCAAAGCGCTCCAAATATCCACTTGCAGATTCTACAAAAACTTTGTTTCTAAACTGCTCTTTGAAAAGGAAGGTCCAAGTCTGTGAGTTGAATGCACTCATCGCAAAGAATTTTCTGAGAATGCTTCTGCCTAGTTTTCACGTGAAGATATTTCCTTTTCCAACATTGGCCCCGAAGCCCTCCTAACATCCACTTGCAGATTTTACAAAAAGAGTGTTTCCAAACGGCTCTATCAAAAGGCAGGTTCAACTCTGTGAGTCAAATGCACGCATCGTGAAGAAGCTTCTGAGAATGCTACTGTCTAAGTTTTAGGTGAAGATATTTCATTTCCCAGCAAAGGCTTCAAAGCGCTCTAAATATCCACTTGCAGATTCTACAAGAAGAGTGTTTCAAAACTGCTCTTCCAAAAGGAAGGTTCAAGTCTGTGAGTTGAATGCACTCATCAAAAAGAAGTTTCTGAGAATGCTTCTCTCTAGTTTTTATGAGAAGATATTTCCTTTTCCAGCATAGGCCTCAAATCGCTCCAAACATCCACTAGCAAATTCTACAAAAGGAGTGTTTCAAAACTGTGCTATCAAAAGGAAGATTCCACTATTTGAGTTGAAGGCATAAAGCACACGGAAGTTTCTGACAATGCTTCCGTCTAGTTCTCATGTGAAGTTATTTCCTTTTCCAGTGTTGGCCTCTTAGCACTCCAAATAACCACTTGCAGATCCTAGAAAGAGTGTTTCAAAACTGCTCTACCAAAAGGAAGGTTCAACTCGGTGAGTTGAATGCGCACCTCGCAAAAAGTTTCTGAGAGTGCTTCGGTTTAGTTTTTATGTGAAGATATTTCGTTTTCCAGCACAGTACTCAAAGCGCTCTAAATAGCCACTTGCAGAGTCTATAAAAAGAGTGTTTCAAAACTGTTCTATCGAAAGGAACGTTCAACTCTGTGAGTAGAATGCACTCATCACAAGGAAGTTTCTGAGAATGCTTCTGTCTAGTTTTTATGTGAAGAAATTTCCTTTTCCAACATAGGCCTCAAAGCGCTCCAAATAAACACCTGCAGATTCTACAAAAGGGGTCTTTCCAAAATGTTCTATCAAAACCAACGTTCAAGCCTGTGAGCTGAATGCACTCACCACACAGAAGTTTCTTAGACGTCTTCTGTCTAGTGTTTATGTGGAAATATTCTCTTTTACAGCATAGGCCTCAAATACCTCCAAATATCAACGTGCAGATTTTACAAAAAGGGTGTTTCCAAACTCCTCCATCAAAAGGCAGGTTCAACTCTGTGTGTTTAATGCACACATCAGAAAGAAGTTTCTGAGAATGCTTCTGTCTAGCCTTTATGTGAAAATATTTCCTTTTCAAGCATACGCCTCAAAGCGCTCCAAATATGCCGTTGTAGACTCTACAAAAAGTGTGTTTCAAAACTGCTCTACGAAAAGAAAGGTTCAAAGCTGTGAGTTGAATACACAGATCGTGAAGAAGTTCCTGAGAATGCTTCAATCTAGTGTTTAGGTGAAGATATTTCACTTCCCAGCATAGGCCTCAAAGCGCTCCAAATATCCACTTCCAGATTCTACAGAAAAGTGTTTCAAAACTGCTCTTTGGAAAGGAAGCTTCAACTCTGTGAGTTGAAAGCACTCATTGCGAAGAGGTTTCTGGGAGTTCTTCCGTCTAGTTTTCATGTAAAGATGTTTCCATTTCAAGCATAGGTCTCTAATCGCTCCAAATATTCACCTGCAAATTCTACAAAAAGGGTGTTTCAAAACTTCTCTATCAATAGGAAGGTTCAACTCTGTGAGTTGAATGCACTCCTTACAGAGAAGTTTCTGAGAATGTTTCTATCTATGTTTTACGCGAAGATATTTCCTTTTCCAACACAGGCCTCAATGCGCTCCGAATCAACACTTCCAGATACTACAAAAACAGTGTTTCAAAACTGTTCTATCAAAAGGAACGTTCAACTCTGTGAGTTGAAGGCACTCATCACAAAGAAGTTTCTGAGAATGCTTCTGTCAATCTTGTATGCAATGAGATTTCCTTTTGCAGCATAGGACTTAAAGCTCTCCAAATATCCACTTGCAGATTCCACAAAAAGAGTGTTGCAAAACTTCTCTATCAAAAGGCAGGTTGAACTCTGTGTGTTGAATGCCCAAAACACAGGGAACTTTCTGAGAATGCTTTTGTCTAGTTTCCACGTGAAGATAGTTCCTTTTCCAACATAGGCCTCAAAGCGCTCTGAATATCCACTTGCCGATTGTACAAAAAGAGTGTTGCAAAACTTCTCTATCAAAAGGCAGGTTGAACTCTGTGTGTCGAATGCCCAAAACACAGGGAACTTGCTGAGAATGCTTTTGTCTAATTTCTACGTGAAGATATTTCCTTTTCCATCATAGGCCTCAAAGTGCTCCGAATAAACACTTGTAGATCCCACCAAAAGAGTGTTTCAAAGCTCTTCCATCTACAGGAACTTTCACGTCTGTGAGTTGAATGCACTCATCACAAAGAGGTTTCTGAGAATTCTTCTGTTTAGTTTTTATGTGATGATATTTCATTTTCCAGCATTGGCCTAAAGGTGCTCCAAATATCCACCTTCAGATGGGACTGAAAGAGTGTTTCAAAACTGAACTATCAAAAGGAAGGTTCAAGTCTGTGAGTTGAATGCACTCATCCACAGAAGCTTCTGAGAATGCTTCTGTCTCGTTTTTAGGCGAAGATATTTCCTTTTCCTTGCATAGGCCTCAAATCGCTCCAAATATCCCCTTGCAGATATTACAAAGAGAGTGTTTCCAAACTGCCCTATCGAAAGGCAGTTTCAACTCTGTGAGTTGAAGGCACGTATGGTGAAACAGTTTCTGAGAATGCTTGTGTGTACTTTTTAGGTGAAGGTATTTCCTTTTCCAGCACAGGCCTCAAATCGCTCCAAACATCCAGTAGCAAATTCTACAAAAGGAGTGTTTCAAACCTGTGCTATCCAAAGGAAGATTCCACTATATGAGTTGAACGCATAAAGCACACGGAAGTTTCTGAGAATCCTTCCGTCTAGTTCTCAGGTGAAGATATTTACTTTTCCAGTGTTGGCCCTTTAGCACTCCAAATATCCACTTTCAGATTCTACAAAAAGAGTGTTTCAAAACTGCTCTATCAAAACGCAGGTTCCACTCGGTGAGTTGAATGCACGCATCGGAAAAGATTTCTGAGAATTCTTCTGTCTAGTTTTTATGGGAAGATATTTTCTTTTCCAGCATAGGCCTCAAATCGCTCCAAACATCCACGAGCAAATTCTACGAAAGGAGTGTGTCAAAACGGTGCTATCAAAAGGAAGATTCCACTATGTGAGTTGAATGCATGAAGCACACGGAAGTTTCTGACAATGCTTCCGTCTAGTTCTCATGTGAAGATATTTCCTTTTCCAGTGTTGACCTCTTAGCACTCCAAATATCCACTTGCAGATCCTAGAAAAAGAGTGTTTCAAAACTGCTCTACCAAAAGCCAGGTTTCACTCGGTGAGTTGAATGCGCACATCGCAAAATGTTTCTGAGAACGCTACTGTCTAGTTCTTATGTGAAGATATTTCGTTTTCCCGCCTGGGCTTCAAAGCGCTCCAAATAGCCACTTGTAGAGTCTATAAAAAGAGTGTTTCAAAACTCTTCTATCAAAAGGAACTTTCAACTCTGTGAGTACAATGCACTCATCACAAGGAAGTTTCCGAGAATGCTTCTGTCTACTGTTTATGTGAAGATATTTCCTTTTCCAACCTAGGCCTCAATGCGCTCCAAATAAACACCTGCAGATCCTACAAGAGGGGTGTTTCCAAACTGTTCTATCAAAACCAGCGTTCAAGTCTGTGAGCTGAATGCACTCATCACACAGAAGTTTCTTAGAAGGCTTGTGTCTAGTGTTTATGTGAAAATATTTTCTTTTACAGCATAGGCCTCAAATAGCTCCAAATATCAACTTGCAGATTTTACAAAAAGGGAGTTTCCAAACTCCTCTATCAAAAGACAGGTTCAACTCTGTGAGTCGAATGCACACATCAGAAAGAAGTTTCTGAGAATGCTTCTGTCTAGCGTTTATGTGAAAATATTTCCTTTTCAAGCACACGCCTCAAAGCGCTCCAAATATGCCGTTGCAGATTCTACAAAAAGTGGGTTTCAAAACTGCTCTACGAAAAGAAAGGTTCAAAGCTGTGAGTTGAATACACAGATCGTGAAGAAGTTTCTGAGAATGCTTCAGTCTAGTGTTTAGGTGAAGATATTTCACTTCCCAGCATAGGCCTCAAAGCGCTCCAAATATCCACTTCCAGATTCTACAGAAAAGTGTTTCAAAACTGCTCTTTGGAAAGGAAGCTTCAACTCTGTGAGTTGAAAGCACTCATTGCGAAGAGGTTTCTGGGAGTTCTTCCGTCTAGTTTTCATGTAAAGATGTTTCCATTTCAAGCATAGGTCTCTAATCGCTCCAAATATTCACCTGCAAATTCTACAAAAAGGGTGTTTCAAAACTTCTCTATCAATAGGAAGGTTCAACTCTGTGAGTTGAATGCACTCCTTACAGAGAAGTTTCTGAGAATGTTTCTATCTATGTTTTACGCGAAGATATTTCCTTTTCCAACACAGGCCTCAATGCGCTCCGAATCAACACTTCCAGATACTACAAAAACAGTGTTTCAAAACTGTTCTATCAAAAGGAACGTTCAACTCTGTGAGTTGAAGGCACTCATCACAAAGAAGTTTCTGAGAATGCTTCTGTCAATCTTGTATGCAATGAGATTTCCTTTTGCAGCATAGGACTTAAAGCTCTCCAAATATCCACTTGCAGATTCCACAAAAAGAGTGTTGCAAAACTTCTCTATCAAAAGGCAGGTTGAACTCTGTGTGTTGAATGCCCAAAACACAGGGAACTTTCTGAGAATGCTTTTGTCTAGTTTCCACGTGAAGATAGTTCCTTTTCCAACATAGGCCTCAAAGCGCTCTGAATATCCACTTGCCGATTGTACAAAAAGAGTGTTGCAAAACTTCTCTATCAAAAGGCAGGTTGAACTCTGTGTGTCGAATGCCCAAAACACAGGGAACTTGCTGAGAATGCTTTTGTCTAATTTCTACGTGAAGATATTTCCTTTTCCATCATAGGCCTCAAAGTGCTCCGAATAAACACTTGTAGATCCCACCAAAAGAGTGTTTCAAAGCTCTTCCATCTACAGGAACTTTCACGTCTGTGAGTTGAATGCACTCATCACAAAGAGGTTTCTGAGAATTCTTCTGTTTAGTTTTTATGTGATGATATTTCATTTTCCAGCATTGGCCTAAAGGTGCTCCAAATATCCACCTTCAGATGGGACTGAAAGAGTGTTTCAAAACTGAACTATCAAAAGGAAGGTTCAAGTCTGTGAGTTGAATGCACTCATCCACAGAAGCTTCTGAGAATGCTTCTGTCTCGTTTTTAGGCGAAGATATTTCCTTTTCCTTGCATAGGCCTCAAATCGCTCCAAATATCCCCTTGCAGATATTACAAAGAGAGTGTTTCCAAACTGCCCTATCGAAAGGCAGTTTCAACTCTGTGAGTTGAAGGCACGTATGGTGAAACAGTTTCTGAGAATGCTTGTGTGTACTTTTTAGGTGAAGGTATTTCCTTTTCCAGCACAGGCCTCAAATCGCTCCAAACATCCAGTAGCAAATTCTACAAAAGGAGTGTTTCAAACCTGTGCTATCCAAAGGAAGATTCCACTATATGAGTTGAACGCATAAAGCACACGGAAGTTTCTGAGAATCCTTCCGTCTAGTTCTCAGGTGAAGATATTTACTTTTCCAGTGTTGGCCCTTTAGCACTCCAAATATCCACTTTCAGATTCTACAAAAAGAGTGTTTCAAAACTGCTCTATCAAAACGCAGGTTCCACTCGGTGAGTTGAATGCACGCATCGGAAAAGATTTCTGAGAATTCTTCTGTCTAGTTTTTATGGGAAGATATTTTCTTTTCCAGCATAGGCCTCAAATCGCTCCAAACATCCACGAGCAAATTCTACGAAAGGAGTGTGTCAAAACGGTGCTATCAAAAGGAAGATTCCACTATGTGAGTTGAATGCATGAAGCACACGGAAGTTTCTGACAATGCTTCCGTCTAGTTCTCATGTGAAGATATTTCCTTTTCCAGTGTTGACCTCTTAGCACTCCAAATATCCACTTGCAGATCCTAGAAAAAGAGTGTTTCAAAACTGCTCTACCAAAAGCCAGGTTTCACTCGGTGAGTTGAATGCGCACATCGCAAAATGTTTCTGAGAACGCTACTGTCTAGTTCTTATGTGAAGATATTTCGTTTTCCCGCCTGGGCTTCAAAGCGCTCCAAATAGCCACTTGTAGAGTCTATAAAAAGAGTGTTTCAAAACTCTTCTATCAAAAGGAACTTTCAACTCTGTGAGTACAATGCACTCATCACAAGGAAGTTTCCGAGAATGCTTCTGTCTACTGTTTATGTGAAGATATTTCCTTTTCCAACCTAGGCCTCAATGCGCTCCAAATAAACACCTGCAGATCCTACAAGAGGGGTGTTTCCAAACTGTTCTATCAAAACCAGCGTTCAAGTCTGTGAGCTGAATGCACTCATCACACAGAAGTTTCTTAGAAGGCTTGTGTCTAGTGTTTATGTGAAAATATTTTCTTTTACAGCATAGGCCTCAAATAGCTCCAAATATCAACTTGCAGATTTTACAAAAAGGGAGTTTCCAAACTCCTCTATCAAAAGACAGGTTCAACTCTGTGAGTCGAATGCACACATCAGAAAGAAGTTTCTGAGAATGCTTCTGTCTAGCGTTTATGTGAAAATATTTCCTTTTCAAGCACACGCCTCAAAGCGCTCCAAATATGCCGTTGCAGATTCTACAAAAAGTGGGTTTCAAAACTGCTCTACGAAAAGAAAGGTTCAAAGCTGTGAGTTGAATACACAGATCGTGAAGAAGTTTCTGAGAATGCTTCAGTCTAGTGTTTAGGTGAAGATATTTCACTTCCCAGCATAGGCCTCAAAGCGCTCCAAATATCCACTTCCAGATTCTACAGAAAAGTGTTTCAAAACTGCTCTTTGGAAAGGAAGCTTCAACTCTGTGAGTTGAAAGCACTCATTACGAAGAGGTTTCTGAGAATTCTTCTGTCCAGTTTTCATGTGAAGATGTTTCCATTTCAAGCATAGGTCTCCAATCGCTCCAAATATTCACCTGCAAATTCTACAAAAAGGGTGTTTCAAAACTTCTCTATCAATAGGAAGGTTCAACTCTGTGAGTTGAATGCCCTCCTCACAAAGAAGTTTCTGAGAATGCTTCTGTCTACTTTTTACGTGAAGATATTTCCTTTTCCTACACAGGCCTCAAAGCGCTCCGAATCAACACTTCCAGATACTACCAAAACAGTGTTTCAAAACTGTTCTATCAAAAGGAACGTTCAACTCTGTGAGTGGAAGGCACTCATCGCAAAGAGGTTTCTGAGAATGCTTCTGTCTAGTTTTTATGTGATGATATTTCGTATTGCAGCATTGGCCAAAAAGCGCTCCAAACATCCATCTTCAGATGGCAATGAAAGTGGGTCTCAAAAGTGCTCTATCAGAAGGAAGGTTCAAGTCTGTGAATTGAATGCTCTCATCACACAGAAGGTTCTGAGAATGATTCAGTCTAGTTTTTATCAGAAGATATTTCCTTTTCCTTGCATAGGCCTCAAATCGCTCCAAATATCGAATTGCAGTTTACACCAATAGAGTGTTTCCAAACTGCTCTGTGAAACGGCAGGTTCAACTCTGTGAGTTGAATGCGCACATGAGGAAGAAGTCTCTGAGAATGCTTCTGTCTAGTTTTTAGGTGAAGATATTTCATTTCCCAGCCTCGCCTCAAAGCGCTCCAAATATCCACTTTCAGATTCTACAAAAACTGTGTTTCTAAACTGCTCTTTGTAAAGGAAGGTTCAAGTCTGTGAGTTGAATGCACTCATCACCAAGAAGTTTCTGAGAATGCTTCTGTCTAGTTTTCATGTGAAGATATTTCCTTTTCCAACATTGACCCGAAGCCCTCGTAATATCCACTTGCAGATTTTACAAAAAGAGTGTTTCCAAACTGCTCTATCAAAATGAGATTCAACTCTGTGAGTTGAATGCACGCATCGTGAAGAAGCTTCAGAGAATGCTACGGTCTACGTTTTAGGTGAAGATATTTCATTTCCCAGCATAGGCTTCAAAGCGCTCTAAATATCCACTTGCAGATTCTACAAAAAGAGTGTTTCAAAACTGCTCTTCCAAAAGGAAGGTTCAAGGCTGTGAGTTCAATGCACTCATCATAAAGAAGTTTCTGAGAACGCTTCTCTCTAGTTTTTATGTGAAGATATTTCCTTTTCCAGCATAGGCCTCAAATCGCTCCAAACATCCACTAGCAAATTCTACAAAAGGAGTGTTTCAAAACTGTGCTATCAAAAGGAAGATTCCACTATTTGAGTTGAAGGCATAAAGCACACGGAAGTTTCTGACAATGCTTCCGTCTAGTTCTCATGTGAAGTTATTTCCTTTTCCAGTGCTGGCCTCTTAGCACTCCAAATATCCACTTGCAGATCCTAGAAAAAGAGTTTTTCAAAACTGCTCTACCAAAAGGAAGCTTCAACTCGGTGAGTTGAATGCGCACCTCGCAAAATGTTTCTGAGAGTGCTTCGCTGTTGTTTTTATGTGAAGATATTTCGTTTTCCAGCATAGGACTCAAAGCGCTCCAAGTAGCCACTTACAGAGTCTCTAAAAAGAGTGTTTCAAAACTGTTCTATCAAAAGGAACGTTCAACTCTGTGAGTAGAATGCTCTCATCACAAGGAAGTTTCTGAGAATGCTTCTGTCTAGTTTTTATGTGAAGAAATTTCCTTTTCCAACATAGGCCTCAAAGCCCTCCAAATAAACATCTGCAGATTCTACAAAAGGGGTCTTTCCAAAATGTTCTATCAAAACCAACGTTCAAACCTATGAGCTGAATGCACTCACCACACAGAAGTTTCTTAGACGTCTTCTGTCTAGTGTTTATGTGAAAATATTTTCTTTTACAGCATAGGCCTCAAATAGCTCCAAATATCAACTTGCAGATTTTACAAAAAGGGTGTTTCCAAACTCCTCTATCAAAAGGCAGGTTCAACTCTGTGTGTTGAATGCACACATCAGAAAGAAGTTTCTGAGAATGCTTCTGTCTAGCGTTTATGTGAAAATATTTCCTTTTCAAGCATACGCCTCAAAGCGCTCCAAATATGCCGTTGCAGATTCTACAAAAAGTGTGTTTCAAAACTGCTCTATGAAAAGAAAGGTTCAAAGCTGTGAGGTGAATACACATATCGTGAAGAAGTTTCTGAGAAAGCTTCAGTCTAGTGTTTAGGTGAAGATATTTCACTTCCCAGAATAGGCCTCAAAGCGCTCCAAATATCCACTTCCAGATTCTAAAGAAAAGTGTTTCAAAACTGCTTTTTGGAAAAGAAGCTTCAACTCTGTGAGTTGAAAGCACTCATTACGAAGAGGTTTCTGAGAGTTCTTCCGTCTAGTTTTCATGTGAAGATGTTTCCATTTCAAGCATATTTCTCAAATCGCTCCAAATATTCACCTGCAAATTCTACAAAAAGGGTGTTTCCAAACTTCTCTATCAATAGGAAGGTTCGACTCTGTGAGTTGAATGCCCTCCTCACAAAGAAGTTTCTGAGAATGCTTCTGTCCAGTTTTTAGGTGAAGATATATCATTTCCCAGCATAGGCCTCAAAGCGCTCCAAATATCCACTTGCAGATTCTACAAAAAGAGTGTTTCAAAACTCCTCTTTCAAAAGGAAGTTTCAAGTCTGTGAGTTGAATGAAGTCATGACAAAGAAGTTTCTGAGAATGCTTCTGTCTACTTTTTATGTGAAGATATTTCCTTTTGCAGCACACGCCTCAAATAGCCCCAAACATCCACTAGCAAATTCTACAAAAAGAGGGTTTCAAAAAAGCGCTATCTAAAGGAAGATTGCACTATGTGAGTTAAACGCATAAAGCACACGGAAGTTTCTGAGAATGCTTCCGTCTAGTTCTCATGGGAAGATATTTCCTTTCCCATTGTTGGCCTCTTAGCACTCCAATATACACTTGCAGATTCTAGAAAAAGAGTGTTTCAAAACTGCTCTATCAAAAGGCAGGTTCAACACGGTGAGTTGAATATGCACATGAGTAAAAGTTTCTGAGAATGCTTCTGTCTGGTTTTTATGTGAAGATATTTCGTTTTCCAGCACAGGCCTCAAAGCGCTCCAATTATCCACTTGCAGACTATACAAAAACAGTGTTTCAAAACTGTTCTATCCAAAGGAATGTTCAGCTCTGTGAGTAGAATTCACTCATCACGAGGAAGTTTCTGAGAATGCTGCTGTCTAGTTTCTATAAGAAGACATTTCCTTTTCTAACATAGGTCTCAAAGCGCTCACAATAAGCCCTGGCACACTCTACAAAAGGAGTGTTTCCAAAATGTTCTATCAAAATGAACGTTGAAGACTGTGAGTTAAATGCACACGTCAAACTGAAGTTTCTGAGAATGGTTCTGTCTAGGGTTTATGTGAAGATATTTTCTTTTCCAGCATAGGCCTCCAAAAGCTCGAAATATCCACTTGCAGATTTTCTAAAAAGGGTGTTTCCAAACTGTTCTATCAAAAGGAAGGTTCAACTCTGTGAGTTGAATGCTCACATCACAAAGAAGTTTCTGAGAATGCTTCTGTCTAGTGTTCATGTGAAGATATTTCCTTTTCAAGCATAGGCCTCAAAGCGCTCCAGATATGCAGTTGCAGACTCTACAAAAAGTGTGTTTCAAAAGTGTTCTATGAAAAGAAAGTTTCAACTCTGTGAGTTGAATGCACATATCGTGAAGAAGTTTCTGAGAATGCTTCTGTCTAGTTTTTAGGTGAAGATATTTCATTTCCCAGCATAGGCCTCAAAGCGCTCCAAATATGCACTTGCAGATTCTACAAAAAGAGTGTTTCAAAACTGCTCTTTCAAAAGGAAGGTTCAAGTCTGTGAGTTGAATGCACTCATCAGAAAGAAGTTTCTGATAATGGTTCTGTCTAGTTTTCATCTGCAAGTATTTCCTTTTCCACTAGATGCCGCAATCGCACCAAATTTCCACCTGCAGTTTCCACAAAAAGAGTGTTGCAGGACTGCTCCAGGAAAAGGAATCTTCAACTCTCTCAGTTCAATCCCCTCAAGACATAGAAGTTTCTGATAATGTTTCTGTCTAGCTTCTATATGAAGTTATTTCCTTTTCCAGCATAAGCCTCAAAGAGCTCCAAATATCCACTTGCGAATTCTACAAAAACAGTGTTGCAATACTTTTCTACCAAAAGGAAGGTACAACTCTGTGAGTTCAATGCACTCATCACACAGAAGGTTCACAGAATGCTTCCATCTAGCTTTTACGCAATGATATTTCCTTTTGCAGCAAAGGCTTCAAAGCGCTCTTAATGTCCACTGGCAGATTCTACGAAGAGTGTCTCAAAACTGCTCTATCAAAAGGTAGGTTGAACTCTGTGAGCTCAATGCCCAAAGCACAGGGAACCTTCTGAGAATGCTTTTATGTAGTTTCTACGTGAACATATTTTCTTTTCCAGCATTGGCCTCCAAGCACTCCATCCATCCACTTGAAAATTCTACTAAAAGAGTGTTTCAAAACTTCTCTACCAAAAGAAAGGTTGAACTTTGTGAGTTCAAGGCACACATCACAAAGAAGTTTCTGAGAATGCTTCTTTCCAGCTTTTACGTGAAGAGATATCCTTTTCCAGCATAGGCCTCAAAGCGCTCCATATATCCACTTGCACATTCTAGCAAAGCGTGTATCAACACTGCTCTTTCAAAAGGAAGCTTCAAGTCTGTGAGTTGAATGCACTCATCACAAAGACGTTTCTGAGAATTCTCCTGTCTAGTTTTCATGTGAAGATGCTTCCATTTAAAATCTAGGCCTCAAATACCTCCAAATATTCACTTGCACATTCTACAAAAAGGCTGTTTCAAATCTTCTCTATCAATTGGAAGGTTCAACTCTGTAAATTGAATGCACTCACCACAAAGAAGATTCCGAGATTGCTTCTGTCTACTTTGTATGTGAAGACATTTCCTTTTCCAACATAGGCCTCAAAGCGCTCCAAAAAACACTTGCAGATTCTAAAAAAACAGTTTTTCAAAACTGTTCTATCAAAAGGAACGTTCAACTCTGTGAGTTGAAGGCACTCATCACAAAGAGGTTTCTGAGAATGCTTCTGTCTAGTTTTTATGGGATGATATTTCTTATTCCAACATTGGCCAAAAAGCGCTCCAAATATCCGCCTTCAGATGGCACTGAAAGAGGGTCTCAAAAATGCTCTATCAGAAGGAAGGTTCAAGTCTGTGAGTTGAATGCTCTCATCACACAGAAGGTTCTGAGAATACTTCAGTCTAGTTTTTATCAGAAGATATTTCCATTTCCTTGCATAGGCCTGAAATCGCTCCAAATATCGACTTGCAGATTATACGAATAGAGTATTTCCAAACTGCTCTGTCAAACGGCAGGATCAACTCTGTGAGTTGAATGAACACATCATGAAGAAGTCTCTGAGAATGCTTCTGTCTAGTTTTTAGTTGAAGATATTTCATTTCCCAGCATCGTCTCAAAGCGCTCCAAATATCCACTTGCAGATTCTACAAAAACTTTGTTTCTAAACTGCTCTTTGAAAAGGAAGGTCCAAGTCTGTGAGTTGAATGCACTCATCGCAAAGAATTTTCTGAGAATGCTTCTGCCTAGTTTTCACGTGAAGATATTTCCTTTTCCAACATTGGCCCCGAAGCCCTCCTAACATCCACTTGCAGATTTTACAAAAAGAGTGTTTCCAAACGGCTCTATCAAAAGGCAGGTTCAACTCTGTGAGTCAAATGCACGCATCGTGAAGAAGCTTCTGAGAATGCTACTGTCTAAGTTTTAGGTGAAGATATTTCATTTCCCAGCAAAGGCTTCAAAGCGCTCTAAATATCCACTTGCAGATTCTACAAGAAGAGTGTTTCAAAACTGCTCTTCCAAAAGGAAGGTTCAAGTCTGTGAGTTGAATGCACTCATCAAAAAGAAGTTTCTGAGAATGCTTCTCTCTAGTTTTTATGAGAAGATATTTCCTTTTCCAGCATAGGCCTCAAATCGCTCCAAACATCCACTAGCAAATTCTACAAAAGGAGTGTTTCAAAACTGTGCTATCAAAAGGAAGATTCCACTATTTGAGTTGAAGGCATAAAGCACACGGAAGTTTCTGACAATGCTTCCGTCTAGTTCTCATGTGAAGTTATTTCCTTTTCCAGTGTTGGCCTCTTAGCACTCCAAATAACCACTTGCAGATCCTAGAAAGAGTGTTTCAAAACTGCTCTACCAAAAGGAAGGTTCAACTCGGTGAGTTGAATGCGCACCTCGCAAAAAGTTTCTGAGAGTGCTTCGGTTTAGTTTTTATGTGAAGATATTTCGTTTTCCAGCACAGTACTCAAAGCGCTCTAAATAGCCACTTGCAGAGTCTATAAAAAGAGTGTTTCAAAACTGTTCTATCGAAAGGAACGTTCAACTCTGTGAGTAGAATGCACTCATCACAAGGAAGTTTCTGAGAATGCTTCTGTCTAGTTTTTATGTGAAGAAATTTCCTTTTCCAACATAGGCCTCAAAGCGCTCCAAATAAACACCTGCAGATTCTACAAAAGGGGTCTTTCCAAAATGTTCTATCAAAACCAACGTTCAAGCCTGTGAGCTGAATGCACTCACCACACAGAAGTTTCTTAGACGTCTTCTGTCTAGTGTTTATGTGGAAATATTCTCTTTTACAGCATAGGCCTCAAATACCTCCAAATATCAACGTGCAGATTTTACAAAAAGGGTGTTTCCAAACTCCTCCATCAAAAGGCAGGTTCAACTCTGTGTGTTTAATGCACACATCAGAAAGAAGTTTCTGAGAATGCTTCTGTCTAGCCTTTATGTGAAAATATTTCCTTTTCAAGCATACGCCTCAAAGCGCTCCAAATATGCCGTTGTAGACTCTACAAAAAGTGTGTTTCAAAACTGCTCTACGAAAAGAAAGGTTCAAAGCTGTGAGTTGAATACACAGATCGTGAAGAAGTTCCTGAGAATGCTTCAATCTAGTGTTTAGGTGAAGATATTTCACTTCCCAGCATAGGCCTCAAAGCGCTCCAAATATCCACTTCCAGATTCTACAGAAAAGTGTTTCAAAACTGCTCTTTGGAAAGGAAGCTTCAACTCTGTGAGTTGAAAGCACTCATTGCGAAGAGGTTTCTGGGAGTTCTTCCGTCTAGTTTTCATGTAAAGATGTTTCCATTTCAAGCATAGGTCTCTAATCGCTCCAAATATTCACCTGCAAATTCTACAAAAAGGGTGTTTCAAAACTTCTCTATCAATAGGAAGGTTCAACTCTGTGAGTTGAATGCACTCCTTACAGAGAAGTTTCTGAGAATGTTTCTATCTATGTTTTACGCGAAGATATTTCCTTTTCCAACACAGGCCTCAATGCGCTCCGAATCAACACTTCCAGATACTACAAAAACAGTGTTTCAAAACTGTTCTATCAAAAGGAACGTTCAACTCTGTGAGTTGAAGGCACTCATCACAAAGAAGTTTCTGAGAATGCTTCTGTCAATCTTGTATGCAATGAGATTTCCTTTTGCAGCATAGGACTTAAAGCTCTCCAAATATCCACTTGCAGATTCCACAAAAAGAGTGTTGCAAAACTTCTCTATCAAAAGGCAGGTTGAACTCTGTGTGTTGAATGCCCAAAACACAGGGAACTTTCTGAGAATGCTTTTGTCTAGTTTCCACGTGAAGATAGTTCCTTTTCCAACATAGGCCTCAAAGCGCTCTGAATATCCACTTGCCGATTGTACAAAAAGAGTGTTGCAAAACTTCTCTATCAAAAGGCAGGTTGAACTCTGTGTGTCGAATGCCCAAAACACAGGGAACTTGCTGAGAATGCTTTTGTCTAATTTCTACGTGAAGATATTTCCTTTTCCATCATAGGCCTCAAAGTGCTCCGAATAAACACTTGTAGATCCCACCAAAAGAGTGTTTCAAAGCTCTTCCATCTACAGGAACTTTCACGTCTGTGAGTTGAATGCACTCATCACAAAGAGGTTTCTGAGAATTCTTCTGTTTAGTTTTTATGTGATGATATTTCATTTTCCAGCATTGGCCTAAAGGTGCTCCAAATATCCACCTTCAGATGGGACTGAAAGAGTGTTTCAAAACTGAACTATCAAAAGGAAGGTTCAAGTCTGTGAGTTGAATGCACTCATCCACAGAAGCTTCTGAGAATGCTTCTGTCTCGTTTTTAGGCGAAGATATTTCCTTTTCCTTGCATAGGCCTCAAATCGCTCCAAATATCCCCTTGCAGATATTACAAAGAGAGTGTTTCCAAACTGCCCTATCGAAAGGCAGTTTCAACTCTGTGAGTTGAAGGCACGTATGGTGAAACAGTTTCTGAGAATGCTTGTGTGTACTTTTTAGGTGAAGGTATTTCCTTTTCCAGCACAGGCCTCAAATCGCTCCAAACATCCAGTAGCAAATTCTACAAAAGGAGTGTTTCAAACCTGTGCTATCCAAAGGAAGATTCCACTATATGAGTTGAACGCATAAAGCACACGGAAGTTTCTGAGAATCCTTCCGTCTAGTTCTCAGGTGAAGATATTTACTTTTCCAGTGTTGGCCCTTTAGCACTCCAAATATCCACTTTCAGATTCTACAAAAAGAGTGTTTCAAAACTGCTCTATCAAAACGCAGGTTCCACTCGGTGAGTTGAATGCACGCATCGGAAAAGATTTCTGAGAATTCTTCTGTCTAGTTTTTATGGGAAGATATTTTCTTTTCCAGCATAGGCCTCAAATCGCTCCAAACATCCACGAGCAAATTCTACGAAAGGAGTGTGTCAAAACGGTGCTATCAAAAGGAAGATTCCACTATGTGAGTTGAATGCATGAAGCACACGGAAGTTTCTGACAATGCTTCCGTCTAGTTCTCATGTGAAGATATTTCCTTTTCCAGTGTTGACCTCTTAGCACTCCAAATATCCACTTGCAGATCCTAGAAAAAGAGTGTTTCAAAACTGCTCTACCAAAAGCCAGGTTTCACTCGGTGAGTTGAATGCGCACATCGCAAAATGTTTCTGAGAACGCTACTGTCTAGTTCTTATGTGAAGATATTTCGTTTTCCCGCCTGGGCTTCAAAGCGCTCCAAATAGCCACTTGTAGAGTCTATAAAAAGAGTGTTTCAAAACTCTTCTATCAAAAGGAACTTTCAACTCTGTGAGTACAATGCACTCATCACAAGGAAGTTTCCGAGAATGCTTCTGTCTACTGTTTATGTGAAGATATTTCCTTTTCCAACCTAGGCCTCAATGCGCTCCAAATAAACACCTGCAGATCCTACAAGAGGGGTGTTTCCAAACTGTTCTATCAAAACCAGCGTTCAAGTCTGTGAGCTGAATGCACTCATCACACAGAAGTTTCTTAGAAGGCTTGTGTCTAGTGTTTATGTGAAAATATTTTCTTTTACAGCATAGGCCTCAAATAGCTCCAAATATCAACTTGCAGATTTTACAAAAAGGGAGTTTCCAAACTCCTCTATCAAAAGACAGGTTCAACTCTGTGAGTCGAATGCACACATCAGAAAGAAGTTTCTGAGAATGCTTCTGTCTAGCGTTTATGTGAAAATATTTCCTTTTCAAGCACACGCCTCAAAGCGCTCCAAATATGCCGTTGCAGATTCTACAAAAAGTGGGTTTCAAAACTGCTCTACGAAAAGAAAGGTTCAAAGCTGTGAGTTGAATACACAGATCGTGAAGAAGTTTCTGAGAATGCTTCAGTCTAGTGTTTAGGTGAAGATATTTCACTTCCCAGCATAGGCCTCAAAGCGCTCCAAATATCCACTTCCAGATTCTACAGAAAAGTGTTTCAAAACTGCTCTTTGGAAAGGAAGCTTCAACTCTGTGAGTTGAAAGCACTCATTGCGAAGAGGTTTCTGGGAGTTCTTCCGTCTAGTTTTCATGTAAAGATGTTTCCATTTCAAGCATAGGTCTCTAATCGCTCCAAATATTCACCTGCAAATTCTACAAAAAGGGTGTTTCAAAACTTCTCTATCAATAGGAAGGTTCAACTCTGTGAGTTGAATGCACTCCTTACAGAGAAGTTTCTGAGAATGTTTCTATCTATGTTTTACGCGAAGATATTTCCTTTTCCAACACAGGCCTCAATGCGCTCCGAATCAACACTTCCAGATACTACAAAAACAGTGTTTCAAAACTGTTCTATCAAAAGGAACGTTCAACTCTGTGAGTTGAAGGCACTCATCACAAAGAAGTTTCTGAGAATGCTTCTGTCAATCTTGTATGCAATGAGATTTCCTTTTGCAGCATAGGACTTAAAGCTCTCCAAATATCCACTTGCAGATTCCACAAAAAGAGTGTTGCAAAACTTCTCTATCAAAAGGCAGGTTGAACTCTGTGTGTTGAATGCCCAAAACACAGGGAACTTTCTGAGAATGCTTTTGTCTAGTTTCCACGTGAAGATAGTTCCTTTTCCAACATAGGCCTCAAAGCGCTCTGAATATCCACTTGCCGATTGTACAAAAAGAGTGTTGCAAAACTTCTCTATCAAAAGGCAGGTTGAACTCTGTGTGTCGAATGCCCAAAACACAGGGAACTTGCTGAGAATGCTTTTGTCTAATTTCTACGTGAAGATATTTCCTTTTCCATCATAGGCCTCAAAGTGCTCCGAATAAACACTTGTAGATCCCACCAAAAGAGTGTTTCAAAGCTCTTCCATCTACAGGAACTTTCACGTCTGTGAGTTGAATGCACTCATCACAAAGAGGTTTCTGAGAATTCTTCTGTTTAGTTTTTATGTGATGATATTTCATTTTCCAGCATTGGCCTAAAGGTGCTCCAAATATCCACCTTCAGATGGGACTGAAAGAGTGTTTCAAAACTGAACTATCAAAAGGAAGGTTCAAGTCTGTGAGTTGAATGCACTCATCCACAGAAGCTTCTGAGAATGCTTCTGTCTCGTTTTTAGGCGAAGATATTTCCTTTTCCTTGCATAGGCCTCAAATCGCTCCAAATATCCCCTTGCAGATATTACAAAGAGAGTGTTTCCAAACTGCCCTATCGAAAGGCAGTTTCAACTCTGTGAGTTGAAGGCACGTATGGTGAAACAGTTTCTGAGAATGCTTGTGTGTACTTTTTAGGTGAAGGTATTTCCTTTTCCAGCACAGGCCTCAAATCGCTCCAAACATCCAGTAGCAAATTCTACAAAAGGAGTGTTTCAAACCTGTGCTATCCAAAGGAAGATTCCACTATATGAGTTGAACGCATAAAGCACACGGAAGTTTCTGAGAATCCTTCCGTCTAGTTCTCAGGTGAAGATATTTACTTTTCCAGTGTTGGCCCTTTAGCACTCCAAATATCCACTTTCAGATTCTACAAAAAGAGTGTTTCAAAACTGCTCTATCAAAACGCAGGTTCCACTCGGTGAGTTGAATGCACGCATCGGAAAAGATTTCTGAGAATTCTTCTGTCTAGTTTTTATGGGAAGATATTTTCTTTTCCAGCATAGGCCTCAAATCGCTCCAAACATCCACGAGCAAATTCTACGAAAGGAGTGTGTCAAAACGGTGCTATCAAAAGGAAGATTCCACTATGTGAGTTGAATGCATGAAGCACACGGAAGTTTCTGACAATGCTTCCGTCTAGTTCTCATGTGAAGATATTTCCTTTTCCAGTGTTGACCTCTTAGCACTCCAAATATCCACTTGCAGATCCTAGAAAAAGAGTGTTTCAAAACTGCTCTACCAAAAGCCAGGTTTCACTCGGTGAGTTGAATGCGCACATCGCAAAATGTTTCTGAGAACGCTACTGTCTAGTTCTTATGTGAAGATATTTCGTTTTCCCGCCTGGGCTTCAAAGCGCTCCAAATAGCCACTTGTAGAGTCTATAAAAAGAGTGTTTCAAAACTCTTCTATCAAAAGGAACTTTCAACTCTGTGAGTACAATGCACTCATCACAAGGAAGTTTCCGAGAATGCTTCTGTCTACTGTTTATGTGAAGATATTTCCTTTTCCAACCTAGGCCTCAATGCGCTCCAAATAAACACCTGCAGATCCTACAAGAGGGGTGTTTCCAAACTGTTCTATCAAAACCAGCGTTCAAGTCTGTGAGCTGAATGCACTCATCACACAGAAGTTTCTTAGAAGGCTTGTGTCTAGTGTTTATGTGAAAATATTTTCTTTTACAGCATAGGCCTCAAATAGCTCCAAATATCAACTTGCAGATTTTACAAAAAGGGAGTTTCCAAACTCCTCTATCAAAAGACAGGTTCAACTCTGTGAGTCGAATGCACACATCAGAAAGAAGTTTCTGAGAATGCTTCTGTCTAGCGTTTATGTGAAAATATTTCCTTTTCAAGCACACGCCTCAAAGCGCTCCAAATATGCCGTTGCAGATTCTACAAAAAGTGGGTTTCAAAACTGCTCTACGAAAAGAAAGGTTCAAAGCTGTGAGTTGAATACACAGATCGTGAAGAAGTTTCTGAGAATGCTTCAGTCTAGTGTTTAGGTGAAGATATTTCACTTCCCAGCATAGGCCTCAAAGCGCTCCAAATATCCACTTCCAGATTCTACAGAAAAGTGTTTCAAAACTGCTCTTTGGAAAGGAAGCTTCAACTCTGTGAGTTGAAAGCACTCATTACGAAGAGGTTTCTGAGAATTCTTCTGTCCAGTTTTCATGTGAAGATGTTTCCATTTCAAGCATAGGTCTCCAATCGCTCCAAATATTCACCTGCAAATTCTACAAAAAGGGTGTTTCAAAACTTCTCTATCAATAGGAAGGTTCAACTCTGTGAGTTGAATGCCCTCCTCACAAAGAAGTTTCTGAGAATGCTTCTGTCTACTTTTTACGTGAAGATATTTCCTTTTCCTACACAGGCCTCAAAGCGCTCCGAATCAACACTTCCAGATACTACCAAAACAGTGTTTCAAAACTGTTCTATCAAAAGGAACGTTCAACTCTGTGAGTGGAAGGCACTCATCGCAAAGAGGTTTCTGAGAATGCTTCTGTCTAGTTTTTATGTGATGATATTTCGTATTGCAGCATTGGCCAAAAAGCGCTCCAAACATCCATCTTCAGATGGCAATGAAAGTGGGTCTCAAAAGTGCTCTATCAGAAGGAAGGTTCAAGTCTGTGAATTGAATGCTCTCATCACACAGAAGGTTCTGAGAATGATTCAGTCTAGTTTTTATCAGAAGATATTTCCTTTTCCTTGCATAGGCCTCAAATCGCTCCAAATATCGAATTGCAGTTTACACCAATAGAGTGTTTCCAAACTGCTCTGTGAAACGGCAGGTTCAACTCTGTGAGTTGAATGCGCACATGAGGAAGAAGTCTCTGAGAATGCTTCTGTCTAGTTTTTAGGTGAAGATATTTCATTTCCCAGCCTCGCCTCAAAGCGCTCCAAATATCCACTTTCAGATTCTACAAAAACTGTGTTTCTAAACTGCTCTTTGTAAAGGAAGGTTCAAGTCTGTGAGTTGAATGCACTCATCACCAAGAAGTTTCTGAGAATGCTTCTGTCTAGTTTTCATGTGAAGATATTTCCTTTTCCAACATTGACCCGAAGCCCTCGTAATATCCACTTGCAGATTTTACAAAAAGAGTGTTTCCAAACTGCTCTATCAAAATGAGATTCAACTCTGTGAGTTGAATGCACGCATCGTGAAGAAGCTTCAGAGAATGCTACGGTCTACGTTTTAGGTGAAGATATTTCATTTCCCAGCATAGGCTTCAAAGCGCTCTAAATATCCACTTGCAGATTCTACAAAAAGAGTGTTTCAAAACTGCTCTTCCAAAAGGAAGGTTCAAGGCTGTGAGTTCAATGCACTCATCATAAAGAAGTTTCTGAGAACGCTTCTCTCTAGTTTTTATGTGAAGATATTTCCTTTTCCAGCATAGGCCTCAAATCGCTCCAAACATCCACTAGCAAATTCTACAAAAGGAGTGTTTCAAAACTGTGCTATCAAAAGGAAGATTCCACTATTTGAGTTGAAGGCATAAAGCACACGGAAGTTTCTGACAATGCTTCCGTCTAGTTCTCATGTGAAGTTATTTCCTTTTCCAGTGCTGGCCTCTTAGCACTCCAAATATCCACTTGCAGATCCTAGAAAAAGAGTTTTTCAAAACTGCTCTACCAAAAGGAAGCTTCAACTCGGTGAGTTGAATGCGCACCTCGCAAAATGTTTCTGAGAGTGCTTCGCTGTTGTTTTTATGTGAAGATATTTCGTTTTCCAGCATAGGACTCAAAGCGCTCCAAGTAGCCACTTACAGAGTCTCTAAAAAGAGTGTTTCAAAACTGTTCTATCAAAAGGAACGTTCAACTCTGTGAGTAGAATGCTCTCATCACAAGGAAGTTTCTGAGAATGCTTCTGTCTAGTTTTTATGTGAAGAAATTTCCTTTTCCAACATAGGCCTCAAAGCCCTCCAAATAAACATCTGCAGATTCTACAAAAGGGGTCTTTCCAAAATGTTCTATCAAAACCAACGTTCAAACCTATGAGCTGAATGCACTCACCACACAGAAGTTTCTTAGACGTCTTCTGTCTAGTGTTTATGTGAAAATATTTTCTTTTACAGCATAGGCCTCAAATAGCTCCAAATATCAACTTGCAGATTTTACAAAAAGGGTGTTTCCAAACTCCTCTATCAAAAGGCAGGTTCAACTCTGTGTGTTGAATGCACACATCAGAAAGAAGTTTCTGAGAATGCTTCTGTCTAGCGTTTATGTGAAAATATTTCCTTTTCAAGCATACGCCTCAAAGCGCTCCAAATATGCCGTTGCAGATTCTACAAAAAGTGTGTTTCAAAACTGCTCTATGAAAAGAAAGGTTCAAAGCTGTGAGGTGAATACACATATCGTGAAGAAGTTTCTGAGAAAGCTTCAGTCTAGTGTTTAGGTGAAGATATTTCACTTCCCAGAATAGGCCTCAAAGCGCTCCAAATATCCACTTCCAGATTCTAAAGAAAAGTGTTTCAAAACTGCTTTTTGGAAAAGAAGCTTCAACTCTGTGAGTTGAAAGCACTCATTACGAAGAGGTTTCTGAGAGTTCTTCCGTCTAGTTTTCATGTGAAGATGTTTCCATTTCAAGCATATTTCTCAAATCGCTCCAAATATTCACCTGCAAATTCTACAAAAAGGGTGTTTCCAAACTTCTCTATCAATAGGAAGGTTCGACTCTGTGAGTTGAATGCCCTCCTCACAAAGAAGTTTCTGAGAATGCTTCTGTCCAGTTTTTAGGTGAAGATATATCATTTCCCAGCATAGGCCTCAAAGCGCTCCAAATATCCACTTGCAGATTCTACAAAAAGAGTGTTTCAAAACTCCTCTTTCAAAAGGAAGTTTCAAGTCTGTGAGTTGAATGAAGTCATGACAAAGAAGTTTCTGAGAATGCTTCTGTCTACTTTTTATGTGAAGATATTTCCTTTTGCAGCACACGCCTCAAATAGCCCCAAACATCCACTAGCAAATTCTACAAAAAGAGGGTTTCAAAAAAGCGCTATCTAAAGGAAGATTGCACTATGTGAGTTAAACGCATAAAGCACACGGAAGTTTCTGAGAATGCTTCCGTCTAGTTCTCATGGGAAGATATTTCCTTTCCCATTGTTGGCCTCTTAGCACTCCAATATACACTTGCAGATTCTAGAAAAAGAGTGTTTCAAAACTGCTCTATCAAAAGGCAGGTTCAACACGGTGAGTTGAATATGCACATGAGTAAAAGTTTCTGAGAATGCTTCTGTCTGGTTTTTATGTGAAGATATTTCGTTTTCCAGCACAGGCCTCAAAGCGCTCCAATTATCCACTTGCAGACTATACAAAAACAGTGTTTCAAAACTGTTCTATCCAAAGGAATGTTCAGCTCTGTGAGTAGAATTCACTCATCACGAGGAAGTTTCTGAGAATGCTGCTGTCTAGTTTCTATAAGAAGACATTTCCTTTTCTAACATAGGTCTCAAAGCGCTCACAATAAGCCCTGGCACACTCTACAAAAGGAGTGTTTCCAAAATGTTCTATCAAAATGAACGTTGAAGACTGTGAGTTAAATGCACACGTCAAACTGAAGTTTCTGAGAATGGTTCTGTCTAGGGTTTATGTGAAGATATTTTCTTTTCCAGCATAGGCCTCCAAAAGCTCGAAATATCCACTTGCAGATTTTCTAAAAAGGGTGTTTCCAAACTGTTCTATCAAAAGGAAGGTTCAACTCTGTGAGTTGAATGCTCACATCACAAAGAAGTTTCTGAGAATGCTTCTGTCTAGTGTTCATGTGAAGATATTTCCTTTTCAAGCATAGGCCTCAAAGCGCTCCAGATATGCAGTTGCAGACTCTACAAAAAGTGTGTTTCAAAAGTGTTCTATGAAAAGAAAGTTTCAACTCTGTGAGTTGAATGCACATATCGTGAAGAAGTTTCTGAGAATGCTTCTGTCTAGTTTTTAGGTGAAGATATTTCATTTCCCAGCATAGGCCTCAAAGCGCTCCAAATATGCACTTGCAGATTCTACAAAAAGAGTGTTTCAAAACTGCTCTTTCAAAAGGAAGGTTCAAGTCTGTGAGTTGAATGCACTCATCAGAAAGAAGTTTCTGATAATGGTTCTGTCTAGTTTTCATCTGCAAGTATTTCCTTTTCCACTAGATGCCGCAATCGCACCAAATTTCCACCTGCAGTTTCCACAAAAAGAGTGTTGCAGGACTGCTCCAGGAAAAGGAATCTTCAACTCTCTCAGTTCAATCCCCTCAAGACATAGAAGTTTCTGATAATGTTTCTGTCTAGCTTCTATATGAAGTTATTTCCTTTTCCAGCATAAGCCTCAAAGAGCTCCAAATATCCACTTGCGAATTCTACAAAAACAGTGTTGCAATACTTTTCTACCAAAAGGAAGGTACAACTCTGTGAGTTCAATGCACTCATCACACAGAAGGTTCACAGAATGCTTCCATCTAGCTTTTACGCAATGATATTTCCTTTTGCAGCAAAGGCTTCAAAGCGCTCTTAATGTCCACTGGCAGATTCTACGAAGAGTGTCTCAAAACTGCTCTATCAAAAGGTAGGTTGAACTCTGTGAGCTCAATGCCCAAAGCACAGGGAACCTTCTGAGAATGCTTTTATGTAGTTTCTGCGTGAACATATTTTCTTTTCCAGCATTGGCCTCCAAGCACTCCATCCATCCACTTGAAAATTCTACTAAAAGAGTGTTTCAAAACTTCTCTACCAAAAGAAAGGTTGAACTTTGTGAGTTCAAGGCACACATCACAAAGAAGTTTCTGAGAATGCTTCTTTCCAGCTTTTACGTGAAGAGATATCCTTTTCCAGCATAGGCCTCAAAGCGCTCCATATATCCACTTGCACATTCTAGCAAAGCGTGTATCAACACTGCTCTTTCAAAAGGAAGCTTCAAGTCTGTGAGTTGAATGCACTCATCACAAAGACGTTTCTGAGAATTCTCCTGTCTAGTTTTCATGTGAAGATGCTTCCATTTAAAATCTAGGCCTCAAATACCTCCAAATATTCACTTGCACATTCTACAAAAAGGCTGTTTCAAATCTTCTCTATCAATTGGAAGGTTCAACTCTGTAAATTGAATGCACTCACCACAAAGAAGATTCCGAGATTGCTTCTGTCTACTTTGTATGTGAAGACATTTCCTTTTCCAACATAGGCCTCAAAGCGCTCCAAAAAACACTTGCAGATTCTAAAAAAACAGTTTTTCAAAACTGTTCTATCAAAAGGAACGTTCAACTCTGTGAGTTGAAGGCACTCATCACAAAGAGGTTTCTGAGAATGCTTCTGTCTAGTTTTTATGGGATGATATTTCTTATTCCAACATTGGCCAAAAAGCGCTCCAAATATCCGCCTTCAGATGGCACTGAAAGAGGGTCTCAAAAATGCTCTATCAGAAGGAAGGTTCAAGTCTGTGAGTTGAATGCTCTCATCACACAGAAGGTTCTGAGAATACTTCAGTCTAGTTTTTATCAGAAGATATTTCCATTTCCTTGCATAGGCCTGAAATCCCTCCAAATATCGACTTGCAGATTATACGAATAGAGTATTTCCAAACTGCTCTGTCAAACGGCAGGATCAACTCTGTGAGTTGAATGAACACATCATGAAGAAGTCTCTGAGAATGCTTCTGTCTAGTTTTTAGTTGAAGATATTTCATTTCCCAGCATCGTCTCAAAGCGCTCCAAATATCCACTTGCAGATTCTACAAAAGCTTTGTTTCTAAACTGCTCTTTGAAAAGGAAGGTCCAAGTCTGTGAGTTGAATGCACTCATCGCAAAGAATTTTCTGAGAATGCTTCTGTCTAGTTTTCATGTGAAGATATTTCCTTTTCCAACATTGGCCCCGAAGCCCTCCTAACATCCACTTGCAGATTTTACAAAAAGAGTGTTTCCAAACTGCTCTATCAAAAGGCAGGTTCAACTCTGTGAGTCAAATGCACGCATCGTGAAGAAGCTTCTGAGAATGCTACTGTCTAAGTTTTAGGTGAAGATATTTCATTTCCCAGCAAAGGCTTCAAAGCGCTCTAAATATCCACTTGCAGATTCTACAAGAAGAGTGTTTCAAAACTGCTCTTCCAAAAGGAAGGTTCAAGTCTGTGAGTTGAATGCACTCATCAAAAAGAAGTTTCTGAGAATGCTTCTCTCTAGTTTTTATGTGAAGATATTTCCTTTTCCAGCATAGGCCTCAAATCGCTCCAAACATCCACTAGCAAATTCTACAAAAGGAGTGTTTCAAAACTGTGCTATCAAAAGGAAGATTCCACTATTTGAGTTGAAGGCATAAAGCACACGGAAGTTTCTGACAGTGCTTCCGTCTAGTTCTCATGTGAAGTTATTTCCTTTTCCAGTGTTGGCCTCTTAGCACTCCAAATAACCACTTGCAGATCCTAGAAAGAGTGTTTCAAAACTGCTCTACCAAAAGGAAGGTTCAACTCGGTGAGTTCAATGCGCACCTCGCAAAAAGTTTCTGAGAGTGCTTCGGTTTAGTTTTTATGTGAAGATATTTCGTTTTCCAGCACAGTACTCAAAGCGCTCTAAATAGCCACTTGCAGAGTCTATAAAAAGAGTGTTTCAAAACTGTTCTATCGAAAGGAACGTTCAACTCTGTGAGTAGAATGCACTCATCACAAGGAAGTTTCTGAGAATGCTTCTGTCTAGTTTTTATGTGAAGAAATTTCCTTTTCCAACATAGGCCTCAAAGCGCTCCAAATAAACACCTGCAGATTCTACAAAAGGGGTCTTTCCAAAATGTTCTATCAAAACCAACGTTCAAGCCTGTGAGCTGAATGCACTCACCACACAGAAGTTTCTTAGACGTCTTCTGTCTAGTGTTTATGTGGAAATATTCTCTTTTACAGCATAGGCCTCAAATACCTCCAAATATCAACGTGCAGATTTTACAAAAAGGGTGTTTCCAAACTCCTCCATCAAAAGGCAGGTTCAACTCTGTGTGTTTAATGCACACATCAGAAAGAAGTTTCTGAGAATGCTTCTGTCTAGCCTTTATGTGAAAATATTTCCTTTTCAAGCATACGCCTCAAAGCGCTCCAAATATGCCGTTGTAGACTCTACAAAAAGTGTGTTTCAAAACTGCTCTACGAAAAGAAAGGTTCAAAGCTGTGAGTTGAATACACAGATCGTGAAGAAGTTCCTGAGAATGCTTCAATCTAGTGTTTAGGTGAAGATATTTCACTTCCCAGCATAGGCCTCAAAGCGCTCCAAATATCCACTTCCAGATTCTACAGAAAAGTGTTTCAAAACTGCTCTTTGGAAAGGAAGCTTCAACTCTGTGAGTTAAAAGCACTCATTGCGAAGAGGTTTCTGGGAGTTCTTCCGTCTAGTTTTCATGTAAAGATGTTTCCATTTCAAGCATAGGTCTCTAATCGCTCCAAATATTCACCTGCAAATTCTACAAAAAGGGTGTTTCAAAACTTCTCTATCAATAGGAAGGTTCAACTCTGTGAGTTGAATGCACTCCTTACAGAGAAGTTTCTGAGAATGTTTCTATCTATGTTTTACGCGAAGATATTTCCTTTTCCAACACAGGCCTCAATGCGCTCCGAATCAACACTTCCAGATACTACAAAAACAGTGTTTCAAAACTGTTCTATCAAAAGGAACGTTCAACTCTGTGAGTTGAAGGCACTCATCACAAAGAAGTTTCTGAGAATGCTTCTGTCAATCTTGTATGCAATGAGATTTCCTTTTGCAGCATAGGACTTAAAGCTCTCCAAATATCCACTTGCAGATTCCACAAAAAGAGTGTTGCAAAACTTCTCTATCAAAAGGCAGGTTGAACTCTGTGTGTTGAATGCCCAAAACACAGGGAACTTTCTGAGAATGCTTTTGTCTAGTTTCCACGTGAAGATAGTTCCTTTTCCAACATAGGCCTCAAAGCGCTCTGAATATCCACTTGCCGATTGTACAAAAAGAGTGTTGCAAAACTTCTCTATCAAAAGGCAGGTTGAACTCTGTGTGTCGAATGCCCAAAACACAGGGAACTTGCTGAGAATGCTTTTGTCTAATTTCTACGTGAAGATATTTCCTTTTCCATCATAGGCCTCAAAGTGCTCCGAATAAACACTTGTAGATCCCACCAAAAGAGTGTTTCAAAGCTCTTCCATCTACAGGAACTTTCACGTCTGTGAGTTGAATGCACTCATCACAAAGAGGTTTCTGAGAATTCTTCTGTTTAGTTTTTATGTGATGATATTTCATTTTCCAGCATTGGCCTAAAGGTGCTCCAAATATCCACCTTCAGATGGGACTGAAAGAGTGTTTCAAAACTGAACTATCAAAAGGAAGGTTCAAGTCTGTGAGTTGAATGCACTCATCCACAGAAGCTTCTGAGAATGCTTCTGTCTCGTTTTTAGGCGAAGATATTTCCTTTTCCTTGCATAGGCCTCAAATCGCTCCAAATATCCCCTTGCAGATATTACAAAGAGAGTGTTTCCAAACTGCCCTATCGAAAGGCAGTTTCAACTCTGTGAGTTGAAGGCACGTATGGTGAAACAGTTTCTGAGAATGCTTGTGTGTACTTTTTAGGTGAAGGTATTTCCTTTTCCAGCACAGGCCTCAAATCGCTCCAAACATCCAGTAGCAAATTCTACAAAAGGAGTGTTTCAAACCTGTGCTATCCAAAGGAAGATTCCACTATATGAGTTGAACGCATAAAGCACACGGAAGTTTCTGAGAATCCTTCCGTCTAGTTCTCAGGTGAAGATATTTACTTTTCCAGTGTTGGCCCTTTAGCACTCCAAATATCCACTTTCAGATTCTACAAAAAGAGTGTTTCAAAACTGCTCTATCAAAACGCAGGTTCCACTCGGTGAGTTGAATGCACGCATCGGAAAAGATTTCTGAGAATTCTTCTGTCTAGTTTTTATGGGAAGATATTTTCTTTTCCAGCATAGGCCTCAAATCGCTCCAAACATCCACGAGCAAATTCTACGAAAGGAGTGTGTCAAAACGGTGCTATCAAAAGGAAGATTCCACTATGTGAGTTGAATGCATGAAGCACACGGAAGTTTCTGACAATGCTTCCGTCTAGTTCTCATGTGAAGATATTTCCTTTTCCAGTGTTGACCTCTTAGCACTCCAAATATCCACTTGCAGATCCTAGAAAAAGAGTGTTTCAAAACTGCTCTACCAAAAGCCAGGTTTCACTCGGTGAGTTGAATGCGCACATCGCAAAATGTTTCTGAGAACGCTACTGTCTAGTTCTTATGTGAAGATATTTCGTTTTCCCGCCTGGGCTTCAAAGCGCTCCAAATAGCCACTTGTAGAGTCTATAAAAAGAGTGTTTCAAAACTCTTCTATCAAAAGGAACTTTCAACTCTGTGAGTACAATGCACTCATCACAAGGAAGTTTCCGAGAATGCTTCTGTCTACTGTTTATGTGAAGATATTTCCTTTTCCAACCTAGGCCTCAATGCGCTCCAAATAAACACCTGCAGATCCTACAAGAGGGGTGTTTCCAAACTGTTCTATCAAAACCAGCGTTCAAGTCTGTGAGCTGAATGCACTCATCACACAGAAGTTTCTTAGAAGGCTTGTGTCTAGTGTTTATGTGAAAATATTTTCTTTTACAGCATAGGCCTCAAATAGCTCCAAATATCAACTTGCAGATTTTACAAAAAGGGAGTTTCCAAACTCCTCTATCAAAAGACAGGTTCAACTCTGTGAGTCGAATGCACACATCAGAAAGAAGTTTCTGAGAATGCTTCTGTCTAGCGTTTATGTGAAAATATTTCCTTTTCAAGCACACGCCTCAAAGCGCTCCAAATATGCCGTTGCAGATTCTACAAAAAGTGGGTTTCAAAACTGCTCTACGAAAAGAAAGGTTCAAAGCTGTGAGTTGAATACACAGATCGTGAAGAAGTTTCTGAGAATGCTTCAGTCTAGTGTTTAGGTGAAGATATTTCACTTCCCAGCATAGGCCTCAAAGCGCTCCAAATATCCACTTCCAGATTCTACAGAAAAGTGTTTCAAAACTGCTCTTTGGAAAGGAAGCTTCAACTCTGTGAGTTGAAAGCACTCATTACGAAGAGGTTTCTGAGAATTCTTCTGTCCAGTTTTCATGTGAAGATGTTTCCATTTCAAGCATAGGTCTCCAATCGCTCCAAATATTCACCTGCAAATTCTACAAAAAGGGTGTTTCAAAACTTCTCTATCAATAGGAAGGTTCAACTCTGTGAGTTGAATGCCCTCCTCACAAAGAAGTTTCTGAGAATGCTTCTGTCTACTTTTTACGTGAAGATATTTCCTTTTCCTACACAGGCCTCAAAGCGCTCCGAATCAACACTTCCAGATACTACCAAAACAGTGTTTCAAAACTGTTCTATCAAAAGGAACGTTCAACTCTGTGAGTGGAAGGCACTCATCGCAAAGAGGTTTCTGAGAATGCTTCTGTCTAGTTTTTATGTGATGATATTTCGTATTGCAGCATTGGCCAAAAAGCGCTCCAAACATCCATCTTCAGATGGCAATGAAAGTGGGTCTCAAAAGTGCTCTATCAGAAGGAAGGTTCAAGTCTGTGAATTGAATGCTCTCATCACACAGAAGGTTCTGAGAATGATTCAGTCTAGTTTTTATCAGAAGATATTTCCTTTTCCTTGCATAGGCCTCAAATCGCTCCAAATATCGAATTGCAGTTTACACCAATAGAGTGTTTCCAAACTGCTCTGTGAAACGGCAGGTTCAACTCTGTGAGTTGAATGCGCACATGAGGAAGAAGTCTCTGAGAATGCTTCTGTCTAGTTTTTAGGTGAAGATATTTCATTTCCCAGCCTCGCCTCAAAGCGCTCCAAATATCCACTTTCAGATTCTACAAAAACTGTGTTTCTAAACTGCTCTTTGTAAAGGAAGGTTCAAGTCTGTGAGTTGAATGCACTCATCACCAAGAAGTTTCTGAGAATGCTTCTGTCTAGTTTTCATGTGAAGATATTTCCTTTTCCAACATTGACCCGAAGCCCTCGTAATATCCACTTGCAGATTTTACAAAAAGAGTGTTTCCAAACTGCTCTATCAAAATGAGATTCAACTCTGTGAGTTGAATGCACGCATCGTGAAGAAGCTTCAGAGAATGCTACGGTCTACGTTTTAGGTGAAGATATTTCATTTCCCAGCATAGGCTTCAAAGCGCTCTAAATATCCACTTGCAGATTCTACAAAAAGAGTGTTTCAAAACTGCTCTTCCAAAAGGAAGGTTCAAGGCTGTGAGTTCAATGCACTCATCATAAAGAAGTTTCTGAGAACGCTTCTCTCTAGTTTTTATGTGAAGATATTTCCTTTTCCAGCATAGGCCTCAAATCGCTCCAAACATCCACTAGCAAATTCTACAAAAGGAGTGTTTCAAAACTGTGCTATCAAAAGGAAGATTCCACTATTTGAGTTGAAGGCATAAAGCACACGGAAGTTTCTGACAATGCTTCCGTCTAGTTCTCATGTGAAGTTATTTCCTTTTCCAGTGCTGGCCTCTTAGCACTCCAAATATCCACTTGCAGATCCTAGAAAAAGAGTTTTTCAAAACTGCTCTACCAAAAGGAAGCTTCAACTCGGTGAGTTGAATGCGCACCTCGCAAAATGTTTCTGAGAGTGCTTCGCTGTTGTTTTTATGTGAAGATATTTCGTTTTCCAGCATAGGACTCAAAGCGCTCCAAGTAGCCACTTACAGAGTCTCTAAAAAGAGTGTTTCAAAACTGTTCTATCAAAAGGAACGTTCAACTCTGTGAGTAGAATGCTCTCATCACAAGGAAGTTTCTGAGAATGCTTCTGTCTAGTTTTTATGTGAAGAAATTTCCTTTTCCAACATAGGCCTCAAAGCCCTCCAAATAAACATCTGCAGATTCTACAAAAGGGGTCTTTCCAAAATGTTCTATCAAAACCAACGTTCAAACCTATGAGCTGAATGCACTCACCACACAGAAGTTTCTTAGACGTCTTCTGTCTAGTGTTTATGTGAAAATATTTTCTTTTACAGCATAGGCCTCAAATAGCTCCAAATATCAACTTGCAGATTTTACAAAAAGGGTGTTTCCAAACTCCTCTATCAAAAGGCAGGTTCAACTCTGTGTGTTGAATGCACACATCAGAAAGAAGTTTCTGAGAATGCTTCTGTCTAGCGTTTATGTGAAAATATTTCCTTTTCAAGCATACGCCTCAAAGCGCTCCAAATATGCCGTTGCAGATTCTACAAAAAGTGTGTTTCAAAACTGCTCTATGAAAAGAAAGGTTCAAAGCTGTGAGGTGAATACACATATCGTGAAGAAGTTTCTGAGAAAGCTTCAGTCTAGTGTTTAGGTGAAGATATTTCACTTCCCAGAATAGGCCTCAAAGCGCTCCAAATATCCACTTCCAGATTCTAAAGAAAAGTGTTTCAAAACTGCTTTTTGGAAAAGAAGCTTCAACTCTGTGAGTTGAAAGCACTCATTACGAAGAGGTTTCTGAGAGTTCTTCCGTCTAGTTTTCATGTGAAGATGTTTCCATTTCAAGCATATTTCTCAAATCGCTCCAAATATTCACCTGCAAATTCTACAAAAAGGGTGTTTCCAAACTTCTCTATCAATAGGAAGGTTCGACTCTGTGAGTTGAATGCCCTCCTCACAAAGAAGTTTCTGAGAATGCTTCTGTCCAGTTTTTAGGTGAAGATATATCATTTCCCAGCATAGGCCTCAAAGCGCTCCAAATATCCACTTGCAGATTCTACAAAAAGAGTGTTTCAAAACTCCTCTTTCAAAAGGAAGTTTCAAGTCTGTGAGTTGAATGAAGTCATGACAAAGAAGTTTCTGAGAATGCTTCTGTCTACTTTTTATGTGAAGATATTTCCTTTTGCAGCACACGCCTCAAATAGCCCCAAACATCCACTAGCAAATTCTACAAAAAGAGGGTTTCAAAAAAGCGCTATCTAAAGGAAGATTGCACTATGTGAGTTAAACGCATAAAGCACACGGAAGTTTCTGAGAATGCTTCCGTCTAGTTCTCATGGGAAGATATTTCCTTTCCCATTGTTGGCCTCTTAGCACTCCAATATACACTTGCAGATTCTAGAAAAAGAGTGTTTCAAAACTGCTCTATCAAAAGGCAGGTTCAACACGGTGAGTTGAATATGCACATGAGAAAAAGTTTCTGAGAATGCTTCTGTCTGGTTTTTATGTGAAGATATTTCGTTTTCCAGCACAGGCCTCAAAGCGCTCCAATTATCCACTTGCAGACTATACAAAAACAGTGTTTCAAAACTGTTCTATCCAAAGGAATGTTCAGCTCTGTGAGTAGAATTCACTCATCACGAGGAAGTTTCTGAGAATGCTGCTGTCTAGTTTCTATAAGAAGACATTTCCTTTTCTAACATAGGTCTCAAAGCGCTCACAATAAGCCCTGGCACACTCTACAAAAGGAGTGTTTCCAAAATGTTCTATCAAAATGAACGTTGAAGACTGTGAGTTAAATGCACACATCAAACTGAAGTTTCTGAGAATGGTTCTGTCTAGGGTTTATGTGAAGATATTTTCTTTTCCAGCATAGGCCTCCAAAAGCTCGAAATATCCACTTGCAGATTTTCTAAAAAGGGTGTTTCCAAACTGTTCTATCAAAAGGAAGGTTCAACTCTGTGAGTTGAATGCTCACATCACAAAGAAGTTTCTGAGAATGCTTCTGTCTAGTGTTCATGTGAAGATATTTCCTTTTCAAGCATAGGCCTCAAAGCGCTCCAGATATGCAGTTGCAGACTCTACAAAAAGTGTGTTTCAAAAGTGTTCTATGAAAAGAAAGTTTCAACTCTGTGAGTTGAATGCACATATCGTGAAGAAGTTTCTGAGAATGCTTCTGTCTAGTTTTTAGGTGAAGATATTTCATTTCCCAGCATAGGCCTCAAAGCGCTCCAAATATGCACTTGCAGATTCTACAAAAGGAGTGTTTCAAAACTGCTCTTTCAAAAGGAAGGTTCAAGTCTGTGAGTTGAATGCACTCATCAGAAAGAAGTTTCTGATAATGGTTCTGTCTAGTTTTCATCTGCAAGTATTTCCTTTTCCACTAGATGCCGCAATCGCACCAAATTTCCACCTGCAGTTTCCACAAAAAGAGTGTTGCAGGACTGCTCCAGGAAAAGGAATCTTCAACTCTCTCAGTTCAATCCCCTCAAGACATAGAAGTTTCTGATAATGTTTCTGTCTAGCTTCTATATGAAGATATTTCCTTTTCCAGCATAAGCCTCAAAGAGCTCCAAATATCCACTTGCGAATTCTACAAAAACAGTGTTGCAATACTTTTCTACCAAAAGGAAGGTACAACTCTGTGAGTTCAATGCACTCATCACACAGAAGGTTCACAGAATGCTTCCATCTAGCTTTTACGCAATGATATTTCCTTTTGCAGCAAAGGCTTCAAAGCGCTCTTAATGTCCACTGGCAGATTCTACGAAGAGTGTCTCAAAACTGCTCTATCAAAAGGTAGGTTGAACTCTGTGAGTTCAATGCCCAAAGCACAGGGAACCTTCTGAGAATGCTTTTATGTAGTTTCTACTTGAACATATTTTCTTTTCCAGCATTGGCCTCCAAGCACTCCATCCATCCACTTGAAAATTCTACTAAAAGAGTGTTTCAAAACTTCTCTACCAAAAGAAAGGTTGAACTTTGTGAGTTCAAGGCACACATCACAAAGAAGTTTCTGAGAATGCTTCTTTCCAGCTTTTACGTGAAGAGATATCCTTTTCCAGCATAGGCCTCAAAGCGCTCCATATATCCACTTGCACATTCTAGCAAAGCGTGTATCAACACTGCTCTTTCAAAAGGAAGCTTCAAGTCTGTGAGTTGAATGCACTCATCACAAAGACGTTTCTGAGAATTCTCCTGTCTAGTTTTCATGTGAAGATGCTTCCATTTAAAATCTAGGCCTCAAATACCTCCAAATATTCACTTGCACATTCTACAAAAAGGCTGTTTCAAATCTTCTCTATCAATTGGAAGGTTCAACTCTGTAAATTGAATGCACTCACCACAAAGAAGATTCCGAGATTGCTTCTGTCTACTTTGTATGTGAAGACATTTCCTTTTCCAACATAGGCCTCAAAGCGCTCCAAAAAACACTTGCAGATTCTAAAAAAACAGTTTTTCAAAACTGTTCTATCAAAAGGAACGTTCAACTCTGTGAGTTGAAGGCACTCATCACAAAGAGGTTTCTGAGAATGCTTCTGTCTAGTTTTTATGGGATGATATTTCTTATTCCAACATTGGCCAAAAAGCGCTCCAAATATCCGCCTTCAGACGGCACTGAAAGAGGGTCTCAAAAATGCTCTATCAGAAGGAAGGTTCAAGTCTGTGAGTTGAATGCTCTCATCACACAGAAGGTTCTGAGAATACTTCAGTCTAGTTTTTATCAGAAGATATTTCCATTTCCTTGCATAGGCCTGAAATCCCTCCAAATATCGACTTGCAGATTATACGAATAGAGTATTTCCAAACTGCTCTGTCAAACGGCAGGATCAACTCTGTGAGTTGAATGAACACATCATGAAGAAGTCTCTGAGAATGCTTCTGTCTAGTTTTTAGTTGAAGATATTTCATTTCCCAGCATCGTCTCAAAGCGCTCCAAATATCCACTTGCAGATTCTACAAAAACTTTGTTTCTAAACTGCTCTTTGAAAAGGAAGGTCCAAGTCTGTGAGTTGAATGCACTCATCGCAAAGAATTTTCTGAGAATGCTTCTGTCTAGTTTTCACGTGAAGATATTTCCTTTTCCAACATTGGCCCCGAAGCCCTCCTAACATCCACTTGCAGATTTTACAAAAAGAGTGTTTCCAAACTGCTCTATCAAAAGGCAGGTTCAACTCTGTGAGTCAAATGCACGCATCGTGAAGAAGCTTCTGAGAATGCTACTGTCTAAGTTTTAGGTGAAGATATTTCATTTCCCAGCAAAGGCTTCAAAGCGCTCTAAATATCCACTTGCAGATTCTACAAGAAGAGTGTTTCAAAACTGCTCTTCCAAAAGGAAGGTTCAAGTCTGTGAGTTGAATGCACTCATCAAAAAGAAGTTTCTGAGAATGCTTCTCTCTAGTTTTTATGTGAAGATATTTCCTTTTCCAGCATAGGCCTCAAATCGCTCCAAACATCCACTAGCAAATTCTACAAAAGGAGTGTTTCAAAACTGTGCTATCAAAAGGAAGATTCCACTATTTGAGTTGAAGGCATAAAGCACACGGAAGTTTCTGACAGTGCTTCCGTCTAGTTCTCATGTGAAGTTATTTCCTTTTCCAGTGTTGGCCTCTTAGCACTCCAAATAACCACTTGCAGATCCTAGAAAGAGTGTTTCAAAACTGCTCTACCAAAAGGAAGGTTCAACTCGGTGAGTTCAATGCGCACCTCGCAAAAAGTTTCTGAGAGTGCTTCGGTTTAGTTTTTATGTGAAGATATTTCGTTTTCCAGCACAGTACTCAAAGCGCTCTAAATAGCCACTTGCAGAGTCTATAAAAAGAGTGTTTCAAAACTGTTCTATCGAAAGGAACGTTCAACTCTGTGAGTAGAATGCACTCATCACAAGGAAGTTTCTGAGAATGCTTCTGTCTAGTTTTTATGTGAAGAAATTTCCTTTTCCAACATAGGCCTCAAAGCGCTCCAAATAAACACCTGCAGATTCTACAAAAGGGGTCTTTCCAAAATGTTCTATCAAAACCAACGTTCAAGCCTGTGAGCTGAATGCACTCACCACACAGAAGTTTCTTAGACGTCTTCTGTCTAGTGTTTATGTGGAAATATTCTCTTTTACAGCATAGGCCTCAAATACCTCCAAATATCAACGTGCAGATTTTACAAAAAGGGTGTTTCCAAACTCCTCCATCAAAAGGCAGGTTCAACTCTGTGTGTTTAATGCACACATCAGAAAGAAGTTTCTGAGAATGCTTCTGTCTAGCCTTTATGTGAAAATATTTCCTTTTCAAGCATACGCCTCAAAGCGCTCCAAATATGCCGTTGTAGACTCTACAAAAAGTGTGTTTCAAAACTGCTCTACGAAAAGAAAGGTTCAAAGCTGTGAGTTGAATACACAGATCGTGAAGAAGTTCCTGAGAATGCTTCAATCTAGTGTTTAGGTGAAGATATTTCACTTCCCAGCATAGGCCTCAAAGCGCTCCAAATATCCACTTCCAGATTCTACAGAAAAGTGTTTCAAAACTGCTCTTTGGAAAGGAAGCTTCAACTCTGTGAGTTAAAAGCACTCATTGCGAAGAGGTTTCTGGGAGTTCTTCCGTCTAGTTTTCATGTAAAGATGTTTCCATTTCAAGCATAGGTCTCTAATCGCTCCAAATATTCACCTGCAAATTCTACAAAAAGGGTGTTTCAAAACTTCTCTATCAATAGGAAGGTTCAACTCTGTGAGTTGAATGCACTCCTTACAGAGAAGTTTCTGAGAATGTTTCTATCTATGTTTTACGCGAAGATATTTCCTTTTCCAACACAGGCCTCAATGCGCTCCGAATCAACACTTCCAGATACTACAAAAACAGTGTTTCAAAACTGTTCTATCAAAAGGAACGTTCAACTCTGTGAGTTGAAGGCACTCATCACAAAGAAGTTTCTGAGAATGCTTCTGTCAATCTTGTATGCAATGAGATTTCCTTTTGCAGCATAGGACTTAAAGCTCTCCAAATATCCACTTGCAGATTCCACAAAAAGAGTGTTGCAAAACTTCTCTATCAAAAGGCAGGTTGAACTCTGTGTGTTGAATGCCCAAAACACAGGGAACTTTCTGAGAATGCTTTTGTCTAGTTTCCACGTGAAGATAGTTCCTTTTCCAACATAGGCCTCAAAGCGCTCTGAATATCCACTTGCCGATTGTACAAAAAGAGTGTTGCAAAACTTCTCTATCAAAAGGCAGGTTGAACTCTGTGTGTCGAATGCCCAAAACACAGGGAACTTGCTGAGAATGCTTTTGTCTAATTTCTACGTGAAGATATTTCCTTTTCCATCATAGGCCTCAAAGTGCTCCGAATAAACACTTGTAGATCCCACCAAAAGAGTGTTTCAAAGCTCTTCCATCTACAGGAACTTTCACGTCTGTGAGTTGAATGCACTCATCACAAAGAGGTTTCTGAGAATTCTTCTGTTTAGTTTTTATGTGATGATATTTCATTTTCCAGCATTGGCCTAAAGGTGCTCCAAATATCCACCTTCAGATGGGACTGAAAGAGTGTTTCAAAACTGAACTATCAAAAGGAAGGTTCAAGTCTGTGAGTTGAATGCACTCATCCACAGAAGCTTCTGAGAATGCTTCTGTCTCGTTTTTAGGCGAAGATATTTCCTTTTCCTTGCATAGGCCTCAAATCGCTCCAAATATCCCCTTGCAGATATTACAAAGAGAGTGTTTCCAAACTGCCCTATCGAAAGGCAGTTTCAACTCTGTGAGTTGAAGGCACGTATGGTGAAACAGTTTCTGAGAATGCTTGTGTGTACTTTTTAGGTGAAGGTATTTCCTTTTCCAGCACAGGCCTCAAATCGCTCCAAACATCCAGTAGCAAATTCTACAAAAGGAGTGTTTCAAACCTGTGCTATCCAAAGGAAGATTCCACTATATGAGTTGAACGCATAAAGCACACGGAAGTTTCTGAGAATCCTTCCGTCTAGTTCTCAGGTGAAGATATTTACTTTTCCAGTGTTGGCCCTTTAGCACTCCAAATATCCACTTTCAGATTCTACAAAAAGAGTGTTTCAAAACTGCTCTATCAAAACGCAGGTTCCACTCGGTGAGTTGAATGCACGCATCGGAAAAGATTTCTGAGAATTCTTCTGTCTAGTTTTTATGGGAAGATATTTTCTTTTCCAGCATAGGCCTCAAATCGCTCCAAACATCCACGAGCAAATTCTACGAAAGGAGTGTGTCAAAACGGTGCTATCAAAAGGAAGATTCCACTATGTGAGTTGAATGCATGAAGCACACGGAAGTTTCTGACAATGCTTCCGTCTAGTTCTCATGTGAAGATATTTCCTTTTCCAGTGTTGACCTCTTAGCACTCCAAATATCCACTTGCAGATCCTAGAAAAAGAGTGTTTCAAAACTGCTCTACCAAAAGCCAGGTTTCACTCGGTGAGTTGAATGCGCACATCGCAAAATGTTTCTGAGAACGCTACTGTCTAGTTCTTATGTGAAGATATTTCGTTTTCCCGCCTGGGCTTCAAAGCGCTCCAAATAGCCACTTGTAGAGTCTATAAAAAGAGTGTTTCAAAACTCTTCTATCAAAAGGAACTTTCAACTCTGTGAGTACAATGCACTCATCACAAGGAAGTTTCCGAGAATGCTTCTGTCTACTGTTTATGTGAAGATATTTCCTTTTCCAACCTAGGCCTCAATGCGCTCCAAATAAACACCTGCAGATCCTACAAGAGGGGTGTTTCCAAACTGTTCTATCAAAACCAGCGTTCAAGTCTGTGAGCTGAATGCACTCATCACACAGAAGTTTCTTAGAAGGCTTGTGTCTAGTGTTTATGTGAAAATATTTTCTTTTACAGCATAGGCCTCAAATAGCTCCAAATATCAACTTGCAGATTTTACAAAAAGGGAGTTTCCAAACTCCTCTATCAAAAGACAGGTTCAACTCTGTGAGTCGAATGCACACATCAGAAAGAAGTTTCTGAGAATGCTTCTGTCTAGCGTTTATGTGAAAATATTTCCTTTTCAAGCACACGCCTCAAAGCGCTCCAAATATGCCGTTGCAGATTCTACAAAAAGTGGGTTTCAAAACTGCTCTACGAAAAGAAAGGTTCAAAGCTGTGAGTTGAATACACAGATCGTGAAGAAGTTTCTGAGAATGCTTCAGTCTAGTGTTTAGGTGAAGATATTTCACTTCCCAGCATAGGCCTCAAAGCGCTCCAAATATCCACTTCCAGATTCTACAGAAAAGTGTTTCAAAACTGCTCTTTGGAAAGGAAGCTTCAACTCTGTGAGTTGAAAGCACTCATTACGAAGAGGTTTCTGAGAATTCTTCTGTCCAGTTTTCATGTGAAGATGTTTCCATTTCAAGCATAGGTCTCCAATCGCTCCAAATATTCACCTGCAAATTCTACAAAAAGGGTGTTTCAAAACTTCTCTATCAATAGGAAGGTTCAACTCTGTGAGTTGAATGCCCTCCTCACAAAGAAGTTTCTGAGAATGCTTCTGTCTACTTTTTACGTGAAGATATTTCCTTTTCCTACACAGGCCTCAAAGCGCTCCGAATCAACACTTCCAGATACTACCAAAACAGTGTTTCAAAACTGTTCTATCAAAAGGAACGTTCAACTCTGTGAGTGGAAGGCACTCATCGCAAAGAGGTTTCTGAGAATGCTTCTGTCTAGTTTTTATGTGATGATATTTCGTATTGCAGCATTGGCCAAAAAGCGCTCCAAACATCCATCTTCAGATGGCAATGAAAGTGGGTCTCAAAAGTGCTCTATCAGAAGGAAGGTTCAAGTCTGTGAATTGAATGCTCTCATCACACAGAAGGTTCTGAGAATGATTCAGTCTAGTTTTTATCAGAAGATATTTCCTTTTCCTTGCATAGGCCTCAAATCGCTCCAAATATCGAATTGCAGTTTACACCAATAGAGTGTTTCCAAACTGCTCTGTGAAACGGCAGGTTCAACTCTGTGAGTTGAATGCGCACATGAGGAAGAAGTCTCTGAGAATGCTTCTGTCTAGTTTTTAGGTGAAGATATTTCATTTCCCAGCCTCGCCTCAAAGCGCTCCAAATATCCACTTTCAGATTCTACAAAAACTGTGTTTCTAAACTGCTCTTTGTAAAGGAAGGTTCAAGTCTGTGAGTTGAATGCACTCATCACCAAGAAGTTTCTGAGAATGCTTCTGTCTAGTTTTCATGTGAAGATATTTCCTTTTCCAACATTGACCCGAAGCCCTCGTAATATCCACTTGCAGATTTTACAAAAAGAGTGTTTCCAAACTGCTCTATCAAAATGAGATTCAACTCTGTGAGTTGAATGCACGCATCGTGAAGAAGCTTCAGAGAATGCTACGGTCTACGTTTTAGGTGAAGATATTTCATTTCCCAGCATAGGCTTCAAAGCGCTCTAAATATCCACTTGCAGATTCTACAAAAAGAGTGTTTCAAAACTGCTCTTCCAAAAGGAAGGTTCAAGGCTGTGAGTTCAATGCACTCATCATAAAGAAGTTTCTGAGAACGCTTCTCTCTAGTTTTTATGTGAAGATATTTCCTTTTCCAGCATAGGCCTCAAATCGCTCCAAACATCCACTAGCAAATTCTACAAAAGGAGTGTTTCAAAACTGTGCTATCAAAAGGAAGATTCCACTATTTGAGTTGAAGGCATAAAGCACACGGAAGTTTCTGACAATGCTTCCGTCTAGTTCTCATGTGAAGTTATTTCCTTTTCCAGTGCTGGCCTCTTAGCACTCCAAATATCCACTTGCAGATCCTAGAAAAAGAGTTTTTCAAAACTGCTCTACCAAAAGGAAGCTTCAACTCGGTGAGTTGAATGCGCACCTCGCAAAATGTTTCTGAGAGTGCTTCGCTGTTGTTTTTATGTGAAGATATTTCGTTTTCCAGCATAGGACTCAAAGCGCTCCAAGTAGCCACTTACAGAGTCTCTAAAAAGAGTGTTTCAAAACTGTTCTATCAAAAGGAACGTTCAACTCTGTGAGTAGAATGCTCTCATCACAAGGAAGTTTCTGAGAATGCTTCTGTCTAGTTTTTATGTGAAGAAATTTCCTTTTCCAACATAGGCCTCAAAGCCCTCCAAATAAACATCTGCAGATTCTACAAAAGGGGTCTTTCCAAAATGTTCTATCAAAACCAACGTTCAAACCTATGAGCTGAATGCACTCACCACACAGAAGTTTCTTAGACGTCTTCTGTCTAGTGTTTATGTGAAAATATTTTCTTTTACAGCATAGGCCTCAAATAGCTCCAAATATCAACTTGCAGATTTTACAAAAAGGGTGTTTCCAAACTCCTCTATCAAAAGGCAGGTTCAACTCTGTGTGTTGAATGCACACATCAGAAAGAAGTTTCTGAGAATGCTTCTGTCTAGCGTTTATGTGAAAATATTTCCTTTTCAAGCATACGCCTCAAAGCGCTCCAAATATGCCGTTGCAGATTCTACAAAAAGTGTGTTTCAAAACTGCTCTATGAAAAGAAAGGTTCAAAGCTGTGAGGTGAATACACATATCGTGAAGAAGTTTCTGAGAAAGCTTCAGTCTAGTGTTTAGGTGAAGATATTTCACTTCCCAGAATAGGCCTCAAAGCGCTCCAAATATCCACTTCCAGATTCTAAAGAAAAGTGTTTCAAAACTGCTTTTTGGAAAAGAAGCTTCAACTCTGTGAGTTGAAAGCACTCATTACGAAGAGGTTTCTGAGAGTTCTTCCGTCTAGTTTTCATGTGAAGATGTTTCCATTTCAAGCATATTTCTCAAATCGCTCCAAATATTCACCTGCAAATTCTACAAAAAGGGTGTTTCCAAACTTCTCTATCAATAGGAAGGTTCGACTCTGTGAGTTGAATGCCCTCCTCACAAAGAAGTTTCTGAGAATGCTTCTGTCCAGTTTTTAGGTGAAGATATATCATTTCCCAGCATAGGCCTCAAAGCGCTCCAAATATCCACTTGCAGATTCTACAAAAAGAGTGTTTCAAAACTCCTCTTTCAAAAGGAAGTTTCAAGTCTGTGAGTTGAATGAAGTCATGACAAAGAAGTTTCTGAGAATGCTTCTGTCTACTTTTTATGTGAAGATATTTCCTTTTGCAGCACACGCCTCAAATAGCCCCAAACATCCACTAGCAAATTCTACAAAAAGAGGGTTTCAAAAAAGCGCTATCTAAAGGAAGATTGCACTATGTGAGTTAAACGCATAAAGCACACGGAAGTTTCTGAGAATGCTTCCGTCTAGTTCTCATGGGAAGATATTTCCTTTCCCATTGTTGGCCTCTTAGCACTCCAATATACACTTGCAGATTCTAGAAAAAGAGTGTTTCAAAACTGCTCTATCAAAAGGCAGGTTCAACACGGTGAGTTGAATATGCACATGAGAAAAAGTTTCTGAGAATGCTTCTGTCTGGTTTTTATGTGAAGATATTTCGTTTTCCAGCACAGGCCTCAAAGCGCTCCAATTATCCACTTGCAGACTATACAAAAACAGTGTTTCAAAACTGTTCTATCCAAAGGAATGTTCAGCTCTGTGAGTAGAATTCACTCATCACGAGGAAGTTTCTGAGAATGCTGCTGTCTAGTTTCTATAAGAAGACATTTCCTTTTCTAACATAGGTCTCAAAGCGCTCACAATAAGCCCTGGCACACTCTACAAAAGGAGTGTTTCCAAAATGTTCTATCAAAATGAACGTTGAAGACTGTGAGTTAAATGCACACATCAAACTGAAGTTTCTGAGAATGGTTCTGTCTAGGGTTTATGTGAAGATATTTTCTTTTCCAGCATAGGCCTCCAAAAGCTCGAAATATCCACTTGCAGATTTTCTAAAAAGGGTGTTTCCAAACTGTTCTATCAAAAGGAAGGTTCAACTCTGTGAGTTGAATGCTCACATCACAAAGAAGTTTCTGAGAATGCTTCTGTCTAGTGTTCATGTGAAGATATTTCCTTTTCAAGCATAGGCCTCAAAGCGCTCCAGATATGCAGTTGCAGACTCTACAAAAAGTGTGTTTCAAAAGTGTTCTATGAAAAGAAAGTTTCAACTCTGTGAGTTGAATGCACATATCGTGAAGAAGTTTCTGAGAATGCTTCTGTCTAGTTTTTAGGTGAAGATATTTCATTTCCCAGCATAGGCCTCAAAGCGCTCCAAATATGCACTTGCAGATTCTACAAAAGGAGTGTTTCAAAACTGCTCTTTCAAAAGGAAGGTTCAAGTCTGTGAGTTGAATGCACTCATCAGAAAGAAGTTTCTGATAATGGTTCTGTCTAGTTTTCATCTGCAAGTATTTCCTTTTCCACTAGATGCCGCAATCGCACCAAATTTCCACCTGCAGTTTCCACAAAAAGAGTGTTGCAGGACTGCTCCAGGAAAAGGAATCTTCAACTCTCTCAGTTCAATCCCCTCAAGACATAGAAGTTTCTGATAATGTTTCTGTCTAGCTTCTATATGAAGATATTTCCTTTTCCAGCATAAGCCTCAAAGAGCTCCAAATATCCACTTGCGAATTCTACAAAAACAGTGTTGCAATACTTTTCTACCAAAAGGAAGGTACAACTCTGTGAGTTCAATGCACTCATCACACAGAAGGTTCACAGAATGCTTCCATCTAGCTTTTACGCAATGATATTTCCTTTTGCAGCAAAGGCTTCAAAGCGCTCTTAATGTCCACTGGCAGATTCTACGAAGAGTGTCTCAAAACTGCTCTATCAAAAGGTAGGTTGAACTCTGTGAGTTCAATGCCCAAAGCACAGGGAACCTTCTGAGAATGCTTTTATGTAGTTTCTACTTGAACATATTTTCTTTTCCAGCATTGGCCTCCAAGCACTCCATCCATCCACTTGAAAATTCTACTAAAAGAGTGTTTCAAAACTTCTCTACCAAAAGAAAGGTTGAACTTTGTGAGTTCAAGGCACACATCACAAAGAAGTTTCTGAGAATGCTTCTTTCCAGCTTTTACGTGAAGAGATATCCTTTTCCAGCATAGGCCTCAAAGCGCTCCATATATCCACTTGCACATTCTAGCAAAGCGTGTATCAACACTGCTCTTTCAAAAGGAAGCTTCAAGTCTGTGAGTTGAATGCACTCATCACAAAGACGTTTCTGAGAATTCTCCTGTCTAGTTTTCATGTGAAGATGCTTCCATTTAAAATCTAGGCCTCAAATACCTCCAAATATTCACTTGCACATTCTACAAAAAGGCTGTTTCAAATCTTCTCTATCAATTGGAAGGTTCAACTCTGTAAATTGAATGCACTCACCACAAAGAAGATTCCGAGATTGCTTCTGTCTACTTTGTATGTGAAGACATTTCCTTTTCCAACATAGGCCTCAAAGCGCTCCAAAAAACACTTGCAGATTCTAAAAAAACAGTTTTTCAAAACTGTTCTATCAAAAGGAACGTTCAACTCTGTGAGTTGAAGGCACTCATCACAAAGAGGTTTCTGAGAATGCTTCTGTCTAGTTTTTATGGGATGATATTTCTTATTCCAACATTGGCCAAAAAGCGCTCCAAATATCCGCCTTCAGACGGCACTGAAAGAGGGTCTCAAAAATGCTCTATCAGAAGGAAGGTTCAAGTCTGTGAGTTGAATGCTCTCATCACACAGAAGGTTCTGAGAATACTTCAGTCTAGTTTTTATCAGAAGATATTTCCATTTCCTTGCATAGGCCTGAAATCCCTCCAAATATCGACTTGCAGATTATACGAATAGAGTATTTCCAAACTGCTCTGTCAAACGGCAGGATCAACTCTGTGAGTTGAATGAACACATCATGAAGAAGTCTCTGAGAATGCTTCTGTCTAGTTTTTAGTTGAAGATATTTCATTTCCCAGCATCGTCTCAAAGCGCTCCAAATATCCACTTGCAGATTCTACAAAAACTTTGTTTCTAAACTGCTCTTTGAAAAGGAAGGTCCAAGTCTGTGAGTTGAATGCACTCATCGCAAAGAATTTTCTGAGAATGCTTCTGTCTAGTTTTCACGTGAAGATATTTCCTTTTCCAACATTGGCCCCGAAGCCCTCCTAACATCCACTTGCAGATTTTACAAAAAGAGTGTTTCCAAACTGCTCTATCAAAAGGCAGGTTCAACTCTGTGAGTCAAATGCACGCATCGTGAAGAAGCTTCTGAGAATGCTACTGTCTAAGTTTTAGGTGAAGATATTTCATTTCCCAGCAAAGGCTTCAAAGCGCTCTAAATATCCACTTGCAGATTCTACAAGAAGAGTGTTTCAAAACTGCTCTTCCAAAAGGAAGGTTCAAGTCTGTGAGTTGAATGCACTCATCAAAAAGAAGTTTCTGAGAATGCTTCTCTCTAGTTTTTATGTGAAGATATTTCCTTTTCCAGCATAGGCCTCAAATCGCTCCAAACATCCACTAGCAAATTCTACAAAAGGAGTGTTTCAAAACTGTGCTATCAAAAGGAAGATTCCACTATTTGAGTTGAAGGCATAAAGCACACGGAAGTTTCTGACAGTGCTTCCGTCTAGTTCTCATGTGAAGTTATTTCCTTTTCCAGTGTTGGCCTCTTAGCACTCCAAATAACCACTTGCAGATCCTAGAAAGAGTGTTTCAAAACTGCTCTACCAAAAGGAAGGTTCAACTCGGTGAGTTGAATGCGCACCTCGCAAAAAGTTTCTGAGAGTGCTTCGGTTTAGTTTTTATGTGAAGATATTTCGTTTTCCAGCACAGTACTCAAAGCGCTCTAAATAGCCACTTGCAGAGTCTATAAAAAGAGTGTTTCAAAACTGTTCTATCGAAAGGAACGTTCAACTCTGTGAGTAGAATGCACTCATCACAAGGAAGTTTCTGAGAATGCTTCTGTCTAGTTTTTATGTGAAGAAATTTCCTTTTCCAACATAGGCCTCAAAGCGCTCCAAATAAACACCTGCAGATTCTACAAAAGGGGTCTTTCCAAAATGTTCTATCAAAACCAACGTTCAAGCCTGTGAGCTGAATGCACTCACCACACAGAAGTTTCTTAGACGTCTTCTGTCTAGTGTTTATGTGGAAATATTCTCTTTTACAGCATAGGCCTCAAATACCTCCAAATATCAACGTGCAGATTTTACAAAAAGGGTGTTTCCAAACTCCTCCATCAAAAGGCAGGTTCAACTCTGTGTGTTTAATTCACACATCAGAAAGAAGTTTCTGAGAATGCTTCTGTCTAGCCTTTATGTGAAAATATTTCCTTTTCAAGCATACGCCTCAAAGCGCTCCAAATATGCCGTTGTAGACTCTACAAAAAGTGTGTTTCAAAACTGCTCTACGAAAAGAAAGGTTCAAAGCTGTGAGTTGAATACACAGATCGTGAAGAAGTTCCTGAGAATGCTTCAATCTAGTGTTTAGGTGAAGATATTTCACTTCCCAGCATAGGCCTCAAAGCGCTCCAAATATCCACTTCCAGATTCTACAGAAAAGTGTTTCAAAACTGCTCTTTGGAAAGGAAGCTTCAACTCTGTGAGTTAAAAGCACTCATTGCGAAGAGGTTTCTGGGAGTTCTTCCGTCTAGTTTTCATGTAAAGATGTTTCCATTTCAAGCATAGGTCTCTAATCGCTCCAAATATTCACCTGCAAATTCTACAAAAAGGGTGTTTCAAAACTTCTCTATCAATAGGAAGGTTCAACTCTGTGAGTTGAATGCACTCCTTACAGAGAAGTTTCTGAGAATGTTTCTATCTATGTTTTACGCGAAGATATTTCCTTTTCCAACACAGGCCTCAATGCGCTCCGAATCAACACTTCCAGATACTACAAAAACAGTGTTTCAAAACTGTTCTATCAAAAGGAACGTTCAACTCTGTGAGTTGAAGGCACTCATCACAAAGAAGTTTCTGAGAATGCTTCTGTCAATCTTGTATGCAATGAGATTTCCTTTTGCAGCATAGGACTTAAAGCTCTCCAAATATCCACTTGCAGATTCCACAAAAAGAGTGTTGCAAAACTTCTCTATCAAAAGGCAGGTTGAACTCTGTGTGTTGAATGCCCAAAACACAGGGAACTTTCTGAGAATGCTTTTGTCTAGTTTCCACGTGAAGATAGTTCCTTTTCCAACATAGGCCTCAAAGCGCTCTGAATATCCACTTGCCGATTGTACAAAAAGAGTGTTGCAAAACTTCTCTATCAAAAGGCAGGTTGAACTCTGTGTGTCGAATGCCCAAAACACAGGGAACTTGCTGAGAATGCTTTTGTCTAATTTCTACGTGAAGATATTTCCTTTTCCATCATAGGCCTCAAAGTGCTCCGAATAAACACTTGTAGATCCCACCAAAAGAGTGTTTCAAAGCTCTTCCATCTACAGGAACTTTCACGTCTGTGAGTTGAATGCACTCATCACAAAGAGGTTTCTGAGAATTCTTCTGTTTAGTTTTTATGTGATGATATTTCATTTTCCAGCATTGGCCTAAAGGTGCTCCAAATATCCACCTTCAGATGGGACTGAAAGAGTGTTTCAAAACTGAACTATCAAAAGGAAGGTTCAAGTCTGTGAGTTGAATGCACTCATCCACAGAAGCTTCTGAGAATGCTTCTGTCTCGTTTTTAGGCGAAGATATTTCCTTTTCCTTGCATAGGCCTCAAATCGCTCCAAATATCCCCTTGCAGATATTACAAAGAGAGTGTTTCCAAACTGCCCTATCGAAAGGCAGTTTCAACTCTGTGAGTTGAAGGCACGTATGGTGAAACAGTTTCTGAGAATGCTTGTGTGTACTTTTTAGGTGAAGGTATTTCCTTTTCCAGCACAGGCCTCAAATCGCTCCAAACATCCAGTAGCAAATTCTACAAAAGGAGTGTTTCAAACCTGTGCTATCCAAAGGAAGATTCCACTATATGAGTTGAACGCATAAAGCACACGGAAGTTTCTGAGAATCCTTCCGTCTAGTTCTCAGGTGAAGATATTTACTTTTCCAGTGTTGGCCCTTTAGCACTCCAAATATCCACTTTCAGATTCTACAAAAAGAGTGTTTCAAAACTGCTCTATCAAAACGCAGGTTCCACTCGGTGAGTTGAATGCACGCATCGGAAAAGATTTCTGAGAATTCTTCTGTCTAGTTTTTATGGGAAGATATTTTCTTTTCCAGCATAGGCCTCAAATCGCTCCAAACATCCACGAGCAAATTCTACGAAAGGAGTGTGTCAAAACGGTGCTATCAAAAGGAAGATTCCACTATGTGAGTTGAATGCATGAAGCACACGGAAGTTTCTGACAATGCTTCCGTCTAGTTCTCATGTGAAGATATTTCCTTTTCCAGTGTTGACCTCTTAGCACTCCAAATATCCACTTGCAGATCCTAGAAAAAGAGTGTTTCAAAACTGCTCTACCAAAAGCCAGGTTTCACTCGGTGAGTTGAATGCGCACATCGCAAAATGTTTCTGAGAACGCTACTGTCTAGTTCTTATGTGAAGATATTTCGTTTTCCCGCCTGGGCTTCAAAGCGCTCCAAATAGCCACTTGTAGAGTCTATAAAAAGAGTGTTTCAAAACTCTTCTATCAAAAGGAACTTTCAACTCTGTGAGTACAATGCACTCATCACAAGGAAGTTTCCGAGAATGCTTCTGTCTACTGTTTATGTGAAGATATTTCCTTTTCCAACCTAGGCCTCAATGCGCTCCAAATAAACACCTGCAGATCCTACAAGAGGGGTGTTTCCAAACTGTTCTATCAAAACCAGCGTTCAAGTCTGTGAGCTGAATGCACTCATCACACAGAAGTTTCTTAGAAGGCTTGTGTCTAGTGTTTATGTGAAAATATTTTCTTTTACAGCATAGGCCTCAAATAGCTCCAAATATCAACTTGCAGATTTTACAAAAAGGGAGTTTCCAAACTCCTCTATCAAAAGACAGGTTCAACTCTGTGAGTCGAATGCACACATCAGAAAGAAGTTTCTGAGAATGCTTCTGTCTAGCGTTTATGTGAAAATATTTCCTTTTCAAGCACACGCCTCAAAGCGCTCCAAATATGCCGTTGCAGATTCTACAAAAAGTGGGTTTCAAAACTGCTCTACGAAAAGAAAGGTTCAAAGCTGTGAGTTGAATACACAGATCGTGAAGAAGTTTCTGAGAATGCTTCAGTCTAGTGTTTAGGTGAAGATATTTCACTTCCCAGCATAGGCCTCAAAGCGCTCCAAATATCCACTTCCAGATTCTACAGAAAAGTGTTTCAAAACTGCTCTTTGGAAAGGAAGCTTCAACTCTGTGAGTTGAAAGCACTCATTACGAAGAGGTTTCTGAGAATTCTTCTGTCCAGTTTTCATGTGAAGATGTTTCCATTTCAAGCATAGGTCTCCAATCGCTCCAAATATTCACCTGCAAATTCTACAAAAAGGGTGTTTCAAAACTTCTCTATCAATAGGAAGGTTCAACTCTGTGAGTTGAATGCCCTCCTCACAAAGAAGTTTCTGAGAATGCTTCTGTCTACTTTTTACGTGAAGATATTTCCTTTTCCTACACAGGCCTCAAAGCGCTCCGAATCAACACTTCCAGATACTACCAAAACAGTGTTTCAAAACTGTTCTATCAAAAGGAACGTTCAACTCTGTGAGTGGAAGGCACTCATCGCAAAGAGGTTTCTGAGAATGCTTCTGTCTAGTTTTTATGTGATGATATTTCGTATTGCAGCATTGGCCAAAAAGCGCTCCAAACATCCATCTTCAGATGGCAATGAAAGTGGGTCTCAAAAGTGCTCTATCAGAAGGAAGGTTCAAGTCTGTGAATTGAATGCTCTCATCACACAGAAGGTTCTGAGAATGATTCAGTCTAGTTTTTATCAGAAGATATTTCCTTTTCCTTGCATAGGCCTCAAATCGCTCCAAATATCGAATTGCAGTTTACACCAATAGAGTGTTTCCAAACTGCTCTGTGAAACGGCAGGTTCAACTCTGTGAGTTGAATGCGCACATGAGGAAGAAGTCTCTGAGAATGCTTCTGTCTAGTTTTTAGGTGAAGATATTTCATTTCCCAGCCTCGCCTCAAAGCGCTCCAAATATCCACTTTCAGATTCTACAAAAACTGTGTTTCTAAACTGCTCTTTGTAAAGGAAGGTTCAAGTCTGTGAGTTGAATGCACTCATCACCAAGAAGTTTCTGAGAATGCTTCTGTCTAGTTTTCATGTGAAGATATTTCCTTTTCCAACATTGACCCGAAGCCCTCGTAATATCCACTTGCAGATTTTACAAAAAGAGTGTTTCCAAACTGCTCTATCAAAATGAGATTCAACTCTGTGAGTTGAATGCACGCATCGTGAAGAAGCTTCAGAGAATGCTACGGTCTACGTTTTAGGTGAAGATATTTCATTTCCCAGCATAGGCTTCAAAGCGCTCTAAATATCCACTTGCAGATTCTACAAAAAGAGTGTTTCAAAACTGCTCTTCCAAAAGGAAGGTTCAAGGCTGTGAGTTCAATGCACTCATCATAAAGAAGTTTCTGAGAACGCTTCTCTCTAGTTTTTATGTGAAGATATTTCCTTTTCCAGCATAGGCCTCAAATCGCTCCAAACATCCACTAGCAAATTCTACAAAAGGAGTGTTTCAAAACTGTGCTATCAAAAGGAAGATTCCACTATTTGAGTTGAAGGCATAAAGCACACGGAAGTTTCTGACAATGCTTCCGTCTAGTTCTCATGTGAAGTTATTTCCTTTTCCAGTGCTGGCCTCTTAGCACTCCAAATATCCACTTGCAGATCCTAGAAAAAGAGTTTTTCAAAACTGCTCTACCAAAAGGAAGCTTCAACTCGGTGAGTTGAATGCGCACCTCGCAAAATGTTTCTGAGAGTGCTTCGCTGTTGTTTTTATGTGAAGATATTTCGTTTTCCAGCATAGGACTCAAAGCGCTCCAAGTAGCCACTTACAGAGTCTCTAAAAAGAGTGTTTCAAAACTGTTCTATCAAAAGGAACGTTCAACTCTGTGAGTAGAATGCTCTCATCACAAGGAAGTTTCTGAGAATGCTTCTGTCTAGTTTTTATGTGAAGAAATTTCCTTTTCCAACATAGGCCTCAAAGCCCTCCAAATAAACATCTGCAGATTCTACAAAAGGGGTCTTTCCAAAATGTTCTATCAAAACCAACGTTCAAACCTATGAGCTGAATGCACTCACCACACAGAAGTTTCTTAGACGTCTTCTGTCTAGTGTTTATGTGAAAATATTTTCTTTTACAGCATAGGCCTCAAATAGCTCCAAATATCAACTTGCAGATTTTACAAAAAGGGTGTTTCCAAACTCCTCTATCAAAAGGCAGGTTCAACTCTGTGTGTTGAATGCACACATCAGAAAGAAGTTTCTGAGAATGCTTCTGTCTAGCGTTTATGTGAAAATATTTCCTTTTCAAGCATACGCCTCAAAGCGCTCCAAATATGCCGTTGCAGATTCTACAAAAAGTGTGTTTCAAAACTGCTCTATGAAAAGAAAGGTTCAAAGCTGTGAGGTGAATACACATATCGTGAAGAAGTTTCTGAGAAAGCTTCAGTCTAGTGTTTAGGTGAAGATATTTCACTTCCCAGAATAGGCCTCAAAGCGCTCCAAATATCCACTTCCAGATTCTAAAGAAAAGTGTTTCAAAACTGCTTTTTGGAAAAGAAGCTTCAACTCTGTGAGTTGAAAGCACTCATTACGAAGAGGTTTCTGAGAGTTCTTCCGTCTAGTTTTCATGTGAAGATGTTTCCATTTCAAGCATATTTCTCAAATCGCTCCAAATATTCACCTGCAAATTCTACAAAAAGGGTGTTTCCAAACTTCTCTATCAATAGGAAGGTTCGACTCTGTGAGTTGAATGCCCTCCTCACAAAGAAGTTTCTGAGAATGCTTCTGTCCAGTTTTTAGGTGAAGATATATCATTTCCCAGCATAGGCCTCAAAGCGCTCCAAATATCCACTTGCAGATTCTACAAAAAGAGTGTTTCAAAACTCCTCTTTCAAAAGGAAGTTTCAAGTCTGTGAGTTGAATGAAGTCATGACAAAGAAGTTTCTGAGAATGCTTCTGTCTACTTTTTATGTGAAGATATTTCCTTTTGCAGCACACGCCTCAAATAGCCCCAAACATCCACTAGCAAATTCTACAAAAAGAGGGTTTCAAAAAAGCGCTATCTAAAGGAAGATTGCACTATGTGAGTTAAACGCATAAAGCACACGGAAGTTTCTGAGAATGCTTCCGTCTAGTTCTCATGGGAAGATATTTCCTTTCCCATTGTTGGCCTCTTAGCACTCCAATATACACTTGCAGATTCTAGAAAAAGAGTGTTTCAAAACTGCTCTATCAAAAGGCAGGTTCAACACGGTGAGTTGAATATGCACATGAGAAAAAGTTTCTGAGAATGCTTCTGTCTGGTTTTTATGTGAAGATATTTCGTTTTCCAGCACAGGCCTCAAAGCGCTCCAATTATCCACTTGCAGACTATACAAAAACAGTGTTTCAAAACTGTCCTATCCAAAGGAATGTTCAGCTCTGTGAGTAGAATTCACTCATCACGAGGAAGTTTCTGAGAATGCTGCTGTCTAGTTTCTATAAGAAGACATTTCCTTTTCTAACATAGGTCTCAAAGCGCTCACAATAAGCCCTGGCACACTCTACAAAAGGAGTGTTTCCAAAATGTTCTATCAAAATGAACGTTGAAGACTGTGAGTTAAATGCACACGTCAAACTGAAGTTTCTGAGGATGGTTCTGTCTAGGGTTTATGTGAAGATATTTTCTTTTCCAGCATAGGCCTCCAAAAGCTCGAAATATCCACTTGCAGATTTTCTAAAAAGGGTGTTTCCAAACTGTTCTATCAAAAGGAAGGTTCAACTCTGTGAGTTGAATGCTCACATCACAAAGAAGTTTCTGAGAATGCTTCTGTCTAGTGTTCATGTGAAGATATTTCCTTTTCAAGCATAGGCCTCAAAGCGCTCCAGATATGCAGTTGCAGACTCTACAAAAAGTGTGTTTCAAAAGTGTTCTATGAAAAGAAAGTTTCAACTCTGTGAGTTGAATGCACATATCGTGAAGAAGTTTCTGAGAATGCTTCTGTCTAGTTTTTAGGTGAAGATATTTCATTTCCCAGCATAGGCCTCAAAGCGCTCCAAATATGCACTTGCAGATTCTACAAAAAGAGTGTTTCAAAACTGCTCTTTCAAAAGGAAGGTTCAAGTCTGTGAGTTGAATGCACTCATCAGAAAGAAGTTTCTGATAATGGTTCTGTCTAGTTTTCATCTGCAAGTATTTCCTTTTCCACTAGATGCCGCAATCGCACCAAATTTCCACCTGCAGTTTCCACAAAAAGAGTGTTGCAGGACTGCTCCAGGAAAAGGAATCTTCAACTCTCTCAGTTCAATCCCCTCAAGACATAGAAGTTTCTGATAATGTTTCTGTCTAGCTTCTATATGAAGATATTTCCTTTTCCAGCATAAGCCTCAAAGAGCTCCAAATATCCACTTGCGAATTCTACAAAAACAGTGTTGCAATACTTTTCTACCAAAAGGAAGGTACAACTCTGTGAGTTCAATGCACTCATCACACAGAAGGTTCACAGAATGCTTCCATCTAGCTTTTACGCAATGATATTTCCTTTTGCAGCAAAGGCTTCAAAGCGCTCTTAATGTCCACTGGCAGATTCTACGAAGAGTGTCTCAAAACTGCTCTATCAAAAGGTAGGTTGAACTCTGTGAGTTCAATGCCCAAAGCACAGGGAACCTTCTGAGAATGCTTTTATGTAGTTTCTACGTGAACATATTTTCTTTTCCAGCATTGGCCTCCAAGCACTCCATCCATCCACTTGAAAATTCTACTAAAAGAGTGTTTCAAAACTTCTCTACCAAAAGAAAGGTTGAACTTTGTGAGTTCAAGGCACACATCACAAAGAAGTTTCTGAGAATGCTTCTTTCCAGCTTTTACGTGAAGAGATATCCTTTTCCAGCATAGGCCTCAAAGCGCTCCATATATCCACTTGCACATTCTAGCAAAGCGTGTATCAACACTGCTCTTTCAAAAGGAAGCTTCAAGTCTGTGAGTTGAATGCACTCATCACAAAGACGTTTCTGAGAATTCTCCTGTCTAGTTTTCATGTGAAGATGCTTCCATTTAAAATCTAGGCCTCAAATACCTCCAAATATTCACTTGCACATTCTACAAAAAGGCTGTTTCAAATCTTCTCTATCAATTGGAAGGTTCAACTCTGTAAATTGAATGCACTCACCACAAAGAAGATTCCGAGATTGCTTCTGTCTACTTTGTATGTGAAGACATTTCCTTTTCCAACATAGGCCTCAAAGCGCTCCAAAAAACACTTGCAGATTCTAAAAAAACAGTTTTTCAAAACTGTTCTATCAAAAGGAACGTTCAACTCTGTGAGTTGAAGGCACTCATCACAAAGAGGTTTCTGAGAATGCTTCTGTCTAGTTTTTATGGGATGATATTTCTTATTCCAACATTGGCCAAAAAGCGCTCCAAATATCCGCCTTCAGACGGCACTGAAAGAGGGTCTCAAAAATGCTCTATCAGAAGGAAGGTTCAAGTCTGTGAGTTGAATGCTCTCATCACACAGAAGGTTCTGAGAATACTTCAGTCTAGTTTTTATCAGAAGATATTTCCATTTCCTTGCATAGGCCTGAAATCGCTCCAAATATCGACTTGCAGATTATACGAATAGAGTATTTCCAAACTGCTCTGTCAAACGGCAGGATCAACTCTGTGAGTTGAATGAACACATCATGAAGAAGTCTCTGAGAATGCTTCTGTCTAGTTTTTAGTTGAAGATATTTCATTTCCCAGCATCGTCTCAAAGCGCTCCAAATATCCACTTGCAGATTCTACAAAAACTTTGTTTCTAAACTGCTCTTTGAAAAGGAAGGTCCAAGTCTGTGAGTTGAATGCACTCATCGCAAAGAATTTTCTGAGAATGCTTCTGCCTAGTTTTCACGTGAAGATATTTCCTTTTCCAACATTGGCCCCGAAGCCCTCCTAACATCCACTTGCAGATTTTACAAAAAGAGTGTTTCCAAACTGCTCTATCCAAAGGCAGGTTCAACTCTGTGAGTCAAATGCACGCATCGTGAAGAAGCTTCTGAGAATGCTACTGTCTAAGTTTTAGGTGAAGATATTTCATTCCCCAGCAAAGGCTTCAAAGCGCTCTAAATATCCACTTGCAGATTCTACAAGAAGAGTGTTTCAAAACTGCTCTTCCAAAAGGAAGGTTCAAGTCTGTGAGTTGAATGCACTCATCAAAAAGAAGTTTCTGAGAATGCTTCTCTCTAGTTTTTATGAGAAGATATTTCCTTTTCCAGCATAGGCCTCAAATCGCTCCAAACATCCACTAGCAAATTCTACAAAAGGAGTGTTTCAAAACTGTGCTATCAAAAGGAAGATTCCACTATTTGAGTTGAAGGCATAAAGCACACGGAAGTTTCTGACAGTGCTTCCGTCTAGTTCTCATGTGAAGTTATTTCCTTTTCCAGTGTTGGCCTCTTAGCACTCCAAATAACCACTTGCAGATCCTAGAAAGAGTGTTTCAAAACTGCTCTACCAAAAGGAAGGTTCAACTCGGTGAGTTGAATGCGCACCTCGCAAAAAGTTTCTGAGAGTGCTTCGGTTTAGTTTTTATGTGAAGATATTTCGTTTTCCAGCACAGTACTCAAAGCGCTCTAAATAGCCACTTGCAGAGTCTATAAAAAGAGTGTTTCAAAACTGTTCTATCGAAAGGAACGTTCAACTCTGTGAGTAGAATGCACTCATCACAAGGAAGTTTCTGAGAATGCTTCTGTCTAGTTTTTATGTGAAGAAATTTCCTTTTCCAACATAGGCCTCAAAGCGCTCCAAATAAACACCTGCAGATTCTACAAAAGGGGTCTTTCCAAAATGTTCTATCAAAACCAACGTTCAAGCCTGTGAGCTGAATGCACTCACCACACAGAAGTTTCTTAGACGTCTTCTGTCTAGTGTTTATGTGGAAATATTCTCTTTTACAGCATAGGCCTCAAATACCTCCAAATATCAACGTGCAGATTTTACAAAAAGGGTGTTTCCAAACTCCTCCATCAAAAGGCAGGTTCAACTCTGTGTGTTTAATGCACACATCAGAAAGAAGTTTCTGAGAATGCTTCTGTCTAGCCTTTATGTGAAAATATTTCCTTTTCAAGCATACGCCTCAAAGCGCTCCAAATATGCCGTTGTAGACTCTACAAAAAGTGTGTTTCAAAACTGCTCTACGAAAAGAAAGGTTCAAAGCTGTGAGTTGAATACACAGATCGTGAAGAAGTTCCTGAGAATGCTTCAATCTAGTGTTTAGGTGAAGATATTTCACTTCCCAGCATAGGCCTCAAAGCGCTCCAAATATCCACTTCCAGATTCTACAGAAAAGTGTTTCAAAACTGCTCTTTGGAAAGGAAGCTTCAACTCTGTGAGTTGAAAGCACTCATTGCGAAGAGGTTTCTGGGAGTTCTTCCGTCTAGTTTTCATGTAAAGATGTTTCCATTTCAAGCATAGGTCTCTAATCGCTCCAAATATTCACCTGCAAATTCTACAAAAAGGGTGTTTCAAAACTTCTCTATCAATAGGAAGGTTCAACTCTGTGAGTTGAATGCACTCCTTACAGAGAAGTTTCTGAGAATGTTTCTATCTATGTTTTACGCGAAGATATTTCCTTTTCCAACACAGGCCTCAATGCGCTCCGAATCAACACTTCCAGATACTACAAAAACAGTGTTTCAAAACTGTTCTATCAAAAGGAACGTTCAACTCTGTGAGTTGAAGGCACTCATCACAAAGAAGTTTCTGAGAATGCTTCTGTCAATCTTGTATGCAATGAGATTTCCTTTTGCAGCATAGGACTTAAAGCTCTCCAAATATCCACTTGCAGATTCCACAAAAAGAGTGTTGCAAAACTTCTCTATCAAAAGGCAGGTTGAACTCTGTGTGTTGAATGCCCAAAACACAGGGAACTTTCTGAGAATGCTTTTGTCTAGTTTCCACGTGAAGATAGTTCCTTTTCCAACATAGGCCTCAAAGCGCTCTGAATATCCACTTGCCGATTGTACAAAAAGAGTGTTGCAAAACTTCTCTATCAAAAGGCAGGTTGAACTCTGTGTGTCGAATGCCCAAAACACAGGGAACTTGCTGAGAATGCTTTTGTCTAATTTCTACGTGAAGATATTTCCTTTTCCATCATAGGCCTCAAAGTGCTCCGAATAAACACTTGTAGATCCCACCAAAAGAGTGTTTCAAAGCTCTTCCATCTACAGGAACTTTCACGTCTGTGAGTTGAATGCACTCATCACAAAGAGGTTTCTGAGAATTCTTCTGTTTAGTTTTTATGTGATGATATTTCATTTTCCAGCATTGGCCTAAAGGTGCTCCAAATATCCACCTTCAGATGGGACTGAAAGAGTGTTTCAAAACTGAACTATCAAAAGGAAGGTTCAAGTCTGTGAGTTGAATGCACTCATCCACAGAAGCTTCTGAGAATGCTTCTGTCTCGTTTTTAGGCGAAGATATTTCCTTTTCCTTGCATAGGCCTCAAATCGCTCCAAATATCCCCTTGCAGATATTACAAAGAGAGTGTTTCCAAACTGCCCTATCGAAAGGCAGTTTCAACTCTGTGAGTTGAAGGCACGTATGGTGAAACAGTTTCTGAGAATGCTTGTGTGTACTTTTTAGGTGAAGGTATTTCCTTTTCCAGCACAGGCCTCAAATCGCTCCAAACATCCAGTAGCAAATTCTACAAAAGGAGTGTTTCAAACCTGTGCTATCCAAAGGAAGATTCCACTATATGAGTTGAACGCATAAAGCACACGGAAGTTTCTGAGAATCCTTCCGTCTAGTTCTCAGGTGAAGATATTTACTTTTCCAGTGTTGGCCCTTTAGCACTCCAAATATCCACTTTCAGATTCTACAAAAAGAGTGTTTCAAAACTGCTCTATCAAAACGCAGGTTCCACTCGGTGAGTTGAATGCACGCATCGGAAAAGATTTCTGAGAATTCTTCTGTCTAGTTTTTATGGGAAGATATTTTCTTTTCCAGCATAGGCCTCAAATCGCTCCAAACATCCACGAGCAAATTCTACGAAAGGAGTGTGTCAAAACGGTGCTATCAAAAGGAAGATTCCACTATGTGAGTTGAATGCATGAAGCACACGGAAGTTTCTGACAATGCTTCCGTCTAGTTCTCATGTGAAGATATTTCCTTTTCCAGCGTTGACCTCTTAGCACTCCAAATATCCACTTGCAGATCCTAGAAAAAGAGTGTTTCAAAACTGCTCTACCAAAAGCCAGGTTTCACTCGGTGAGTTGAATGCGCACATCGCAAAATGTTTCTGAGAACGCTACTGTCTAGTTCTTATGTGAAGATATTTCGTTTTCCCGCCTGGGCTTCAAAGCGCTCCAAATAGCCACTTGTAGAGTCTATAAAAAGAGTGTTTCAAAACTCTTCTATCAAAAGGAACTTTCAACTCTGTGAGTACAATGCACTCATCACAAGGAAGTTTCCGAGAATGCTTCTGTCTACTGTTTATGTGAAGATATTTCCTTTTCCAACCTAGGCCTCAATGCGCTCCAAATAAACACCTGCAGATCCTACAAGAGGGGTGTTTCCAAACTGTTCTATCAAAACCAGCGTTCAAGTCTGTGAGCTGAATGCACTCATCACACAGAAGTTTCTTAGAAGGCTTGTGTCTAGTGTTTATGTGAAAATATTTTCTTTTACAGCATAGGCCTCAAATAGCTCCAAATATCAACTTGCAGATTTTACAAAAAGGGAGTTTCCAAACTCCTCTATCAAAAGACAGGTTCAACTCTGTGAGTCGAATGCACACATCAGAAAGAAGTTTCTGAGAATGCTTCTGTCTAGCGTTTATGTGAAAATATTTCCTTTTCAAGCACACGCCTCAAAGCGCTCCAAATATGCCGTTGCAGATTCTACAAAAAGTGGGTTTCAAAACTGCTCTACGAAAAGAAAGGTTCAAAGCTGTGAGTTGAATACACAGATCGTGAAGAAGTTTCTGAGAATGCTTCAGTCTAGTGTTTAGGTGAAGATATTTCACTTCCCAGCATAGGCCTCAAAGCGCTCCAAATATCCACTTCCAGATTCTACAGAAAAGTGTTTCAAAACTGCTCTTTGGAAAGGAAGCTTCAACTCTGTGAGTTGAAAGCACTCATTACGAAGAGGTTTCTGAGAATTCTTCTGTCCAGTTTTCATGTGAAGATGTTTCCATTTCAAGCATAGGTCTCCAATCGCTCCAAATATTCACCTGCAAATTCTACAAAAAGGGTGTTTCAAAACTTCTCTATCAATAGGAAGGTTCAACTCTGTGAGTTGAATGCCCTCCTCACAAAGAAGTTTCTGAGAATGCTTCTGTCTACTTTTTACGTGAAGATATTTCCTTTTCCTACACAGGCCTCAAAGCGCTCCGAATCAACACTTCCAGATACTACCAAAACAGTGTTTCAAAACTGTTCTATCAAAAGGAACGTTCAACTCTGTGAGTGGAAGGCACTCATCGCAAAGAGGTTTCTGAGAATGCTTCTGTCTAGTTTTTATGTGATGATATTTCGTATTGCAGCATTGGCCAAAAAGCGCTCCAAACATCCATCTTCAGATGGCAATGAAAGTGGGTCTCAAAAGTGCTCTATCAGAAGGAAGGTTCAAGTCTGTGAATTGAATGCTCTCATCACACAGAAGGTTCTGAGAATGATTCAGTCTAGTTTTTATCAGAAGATATTTCCTTTTCCTTGCATAGGCCTCAAATCGCTCCAAATATCGAATTGCAGTTTACACCAATAGAGTGTTTCCAAACTGCTCTGTGAAACGGCAGGTTCAACTCTGTGAGTTGAATGCGCACATGAGGAAGAAGTCTCTGAGAATGCTTCTGTCTAGTTTTTAGGTGAAGATATTTCATTTCCCAGCCTCGCCTCAAAGCGCTCCAAATATCCACTTTCAGATTCTACAAAAACTGTGTTTCTAAACTGCTCTTTGTAAAGGAAGGTTCAAGTCTGTGAGTTGAATGCACTCATCACCAAGAAGTTTCTGAGAATGCTTCTGTCTAGTTTTCATGTGAAGATATTTCCTTTTCCAACATTGACCCGAAGCCCTCGTAATATCCACTTGCAGATTTTACAAAAAGAGTGTTTCCAAACTGCTCTATCAAAATGAGATTCAACTCTGTGAGTTGAATGCACGCATCGTGAAGAAGCTTCAGAGAATGCTACGGTCTACGTTTTAGGTGAAGATATTTCATTTCCCAGCATAGGCTTCAAAGCGCTCTAAATATCCACTTGCAGATTCTACAAAAAGAGTGTTTCAAAACTGCTCTTCCAAAAGGAAGGTTCAAGGCTGTGAGTTCAATGCACTCATCATAAAGAAGTTTCTGAGAACGCTTCTCTCTAGTTTTTATGTGAAGATATTTCCTTTTCCAGCATAGGCCTCAAATCGCTCCAAACATCCACTAGCAAATTCTACAAAAGGAGTGTTTCAAAACTGTGCTATCAAAAGGAAGATTCCACTATTTGAGTTGAAGGCATAAAGCACACGGAAGTTTCTGACAATGCTTCCGTCTAGTTCTCATGTGAAGTTATTTCCTTTTCCAGTGCTGGCCTCTTAGCACTCCAAATATCCACTTGCAGATCCTAGAAAAAGAGTTTTTCAAAACTGCTCTACCAAAAGGAAGCTTCAACTCGGTGAGTTGAATGCGCACCTCGCAAAATGTTTCTGAGAGTGCTTCGCTGTTGTTTTTATGTGAAGATATTTCGTTTTCCAGCATAGGACTCAAAGCGCTCCAAGTAGCCGCTTACAGAGTCTCTAAAAAGAGTGTTTCAAAACTGTTCTATCAAAAGGAACGTTCAACTCTGTGAGTAGAATGCTCTCATCACAAGGAAGTTTCTGAGAATGCTTCTGTCTAGTTTTTATGTGAAGAAATTTCCTTTTCCAACATAGGCCTCAAAGCCCTCCAAATAAACATCTGCAGATTCTACAAAAGGGGTCTTTCCAAAATGTTCTATCAAAACCAACGTTCAAACCTATGAGCTGAATGCACTCACCACACAGAAGTTTCTTAGACGTCTTCTGTCTAGTGTTTATGTGAAAATATTTTCTTTTACAGCATAGGCCTCAAATAGCTCCAAATATCAACTTGCAGATTTTACAAAAAGGGTGTTTCCAAACTCCTCTATCAAAAGGCAGGTTCAACTCTGTGTGTTGAATGCACACATCAGAAAGAAGTTTCTGAGAATGCTTCTGTCTAGCGTTTATGTGAAAATATTTCCTTTTCAAGCATACGCCTCAAAGCGCTCCAAATATGCCGTTGCAGATTCTACAAAAAGTGTGTTTCAAAACTGCTCTATGAAAAGAAAGGTTCAAAGCTGTGAGGTGAATACACATATCGTGAAGAAGTTTCTGAGAAAGCTTCAGTCTAGTGTTTAGGTGAAGATATTTCACTTCCCAGAATAGGCCTCAAAGCGCTCCAAATATCCACTTCCAGATTCTAAAGAAAAGTGTTTCAAAACTGCTTTTTGGAAAAGAAGCTTCAACTCTGTGAGTTGAAAGCACTCATTACGAAGAGGTTTCTGAGAGTTCTTCCGTCTAGTTTTCATGTGAAGATGTTTCCATTTCAAGCATATTTCTCAAATCGCTCCAAATATTCACCTGCAAATTCTACAAAAAGGGTGTTTCCAAACTTCTCTATCAATAGGAAGGTTCGACTCTGTGAGTTGAATGCCCTCCTCACAAAGAAGTTTCTGAGAATGCTTCTGTCCAGTTTTTAGGTGAAGATATATCATTTCCCAGCATAGGCCTCAAAGCGCTCCAAATATCCACTTGCAGATTCTACAAAAAGAGTGTTTCAAAACTCCTCTTTCAAAAGGAAGTTTCAAGTCTGTGAGTTGAATGAAGTCATGACAAAGAAGTTTCTGAGAATGCTTCTGTCTACTTTTTATGTGAAGATATTTCCTTTTGCAGCACACGCCTCAAATAGCCCCAAACATCCACTAGCAAATTCTACAAAAAGAGGGTTTCAAAAAAGCGCTATCTAAAGGAAGATTGCACTATGTGAGTTAAACGCATAAAGCACACGGAAGTTTCTGAGAATGCTTCCGTCTAGTTCTCATGGGAAGATATTTCCTTTCCCATTGTTGGCCTCTTAGCACTCCAATATACACTTGCAGATTCTAGAAAAAGAGTGTTTCAAAACTGCTCTATCAAAAGGCAGGTTCAACACGGTGAGTTGAATATGCACATGAGAAAAAGTTTCTGAGAATGCTTCTGTCTGGTTTTTATGTGAAGATATTTCGTTTTCCAGCACAGGCCTCAAAGCGCTCCAATTATCCACTTGCAGACTATACAAAAACAGTGTTTCAAAACTGTTCTATCCAAAGGAATGTTCAGCTCTGTGAGTAGAATTCACTCATCACGAGGAAGTTTCTGAGAATGCTGCTGTCTAGTTTCTATAAGAAGACATTTCCTTTTCTAACATAGGTCTCAAAGCGCTCACAATAAGCCCTGGCACACTCTACAAAAGGAGTGTTTCCAAAATGTTCTATCAAAATGAACGTTGAAGACTGTGAGTTAAATGCACACATCAAACTGAAGTTTCTGAGAATGGTTCTGTCTAGGGTTTATGTGAAGATATTTTCTTTTCCAGCATAGGCCTCCAAAAGCTCGAAATATCCACTTGCAGATTTTCTAAAAAGGGTGTTTCCAAACTGTTCTATCAAAAGGAAGGTTCAACTCTGTGAGTTGAATGCTCACATCACAAAGAAGTTTCTGAGAATGCTTCTGTCTAGTGTTCATGTGAAGATATTTCCTTTTCAAGCATAGGCCTCAAAGCGCTCCAGATATGCAGTTGCAGACTCTACAAAAAGTGTGTTTCAAAAGTGTTCTATGAAAAGAAAGTTTCAACTCTGTGAGTTGAATGCACATATCGTGAAGAAGTTTCTGAGAATGCTTCTGTCTAGTTTTTAGGTGAAGATATTTCATTTCCCAGCATAGGCCTCAAAGCGCTCCAAATATGCACTTGCAGATTCTACAAAAAGAGTGTTTCAAAACTGCTCTTTCAAAAGGAAGGTTCAAGTCTGTGAGTTGAATGCACTCATCAGAAAGAAGTTTCTGATAATGGTTCTGTCTAGTTTTCATCTGCAAGTATTTCCTTTTCCACTAGATGCCGCAATCGCACCAAATTTCCACCTGCAGTTTCCACAAAAAGAGTGTTGCAGGACTGCTCCAGGAAAAGGAATCTTCAACTCTCTCAGTTCAATCCCCTCAAGACATAGAAGTTTCTGATAATGTTTCTGTCTAGCTTCTATATGAAGTTATTTCCTTTTCCAGCATAAGCCTCAAAGAGCTCCAAATATCCACTTGCGAATTCTACAAAAACAGTGTTGCAATACTTTTCTACCAAAAGGAAGGTACAACTCTGTGAGTTCAATGCACTCATCACACAGAAGGTTCACAGAATGCTTCCATCTAGCTTTTACGCAATGATATTTCCTTTTGCAGCAAAGGCTTCAAAGCGCTCTTAATGTCCACTGGCAGATTCTACGAAGAGTGTCTCAAAACTGCTCTATCAAAAGGTAGGTTGAACTCTGTGAGCTCAATGCCCAAAGCACAGGGAACCTTCTGAGAATGCTTTTATGTAGTTTCTGCGTGAACATATTTTCTTTTCCAGCATTGGCCTCCAAGCACTCCATCCATCCACTTGAAAATTCTACTAAAAGAGTGTTTCAAAACTTCTCTACCAAAAGAAAGGTTGAACTTTGTGAGTTCAAGGCACACATCACAAAGAAGTTTCTGAGAATGCTTCTTTCCAGCTTTTACGTGAAGAGATATCCTTTTCCAGCATAGGCCTCAAAGCGCTCCATATATCCACTTGCACATTCTAGCAAAGCGTGTATCAACACTGCTCTTTCAAAAGGAAGCTTCAAGTCTGTGAGTTGAATGCACTCATCACAAAGACGTTTCTGAGAATTCTCCTGTCTAGTTTTCATGTGAAGATGCTTCCATTTAAAATCTAGGCCTCAAATACCTCCAAATATTCACTTGCACATTCTACAAAAAGGCTGTTTCAAATCTTCTCTATCAATTGGAAGGTTCAACTCTGTAAATTGAATGCACTCACCACAAAGAAGATTCCGAGATTGCTTCTGTCTACTTTGTATGTGAAGACATTTCCTTTTCCAACATAGGCCTCAAAGCGCTCCAAAAAACACTTGCAGATTCTAAAAAAACAGTTTTTCAAAACTGTTCTATCAAAAGGAACGTTCAACTCTGTGAGTTGAAGGCACTCATCACAAAGAGGTTTCTGAGAATGCTTCTGTCTAGTTTTTATGGGATGATATTTCTTATTCCAACATTGGCCAAAAAGCGCTCCAAATATCCGCCTTCAGACGGCACTGAAAGAGGGTCTCAAAAATGCTCTATCAGAAGGAAGGTTCAAGTCTGTGAGTTGAATGCTCTCATCACACAGAAGGTTCTGAGAATACTTCAGTCTAGTTTTTATCAGAAGATATTTCCATTTCCTTGCATAGGCCTGAAATCGCTCCAAATATCGACTTGCAGATTATACGAATAGAGTATTTCCAAACTGCTCTGTCAAACGGCAGGATCAACTCTGTGAGTTGAATGAACACATCATGAAGAAGTCTCTGAGAATGCTTCTGTCTAGTTTTTAGTTGAAGATATTTCATTTCCCAGCATCGTCTCAAAGCGCTCCAAATATCCACTTGCAGATTCTACAAAAACTTTGTTTCTAAACTGCTCTTTGAAAAGGAAGGTCCAAGTCTGTGAGTTGAATGCACTCATCGCAAAGAATTTTCTGAGAATGCTTCTGCCTAGTTTTCACGTGAAGATATTTCCTTTTCCAACATTGGCCCCGAAGCCCTCCTAACATCCACTTGCAGATTTTACAAAAAGAGTGTTTCCAAACTGCTCTATCCAAAGGCAGGTTCAACTCTGTGAGTCAAATGCACGCATCGTGAAGAAGCTTCTGAGAATGCTACTGTCTAAGTTTTAGGTGAAGATATTTCATTCCCCAGCAAAGGCTTCAAAGCGCTCTAAATATCCACTTGCAGATTCTACAAGAAGAGTGTTTCAAAACTGCTCTTCCAAAAGGAAGGTTCAAGTCTGTGAGTTGAATGCACTCATCAAAAAGAAGTTTCTGAGAATGCTTCTCTCTAGTTTTTATGAGAAGATATTTCCTTTTCCAGCATAGGCCTCAAATCGCTCCAAACATCCACTAGCAAATTCTACAAAAGGAGTGTTTCAAAACTGTGCTATCAAAAGGAAGATTCCACTATTTGAGTTGAAGGCATAAAGCACACGGAAGTTTCTGACAGTGCTTCCGTCTAGTTCTCATGTGAAGTTATTTCCTTTTCCAGTGTTGGCCTCTTAGCACTCCAAATAACCACTTGCAGATCCTAGAAAGAGTGTTTCAAAACTGCTCTACCAAAAGGAAGGTTCAACTCGGTGAGTTGAATGCGCACCTCGCAAAAAGTTTCTGAGAGTGCTTCGGTTTAGTTTTTATGTGAAGATATTTCGTTTTCCAGCACAGTACTCAAAGCGCTCTAAATAGCCACTTGCAGAGTCTATAAAAAGAGTGTTTCAAAACTGTTCTATCGAAAGGAACGTTCAACTCTGTGAGTAGAATGCACTCATCACAAGGAAGTTTCTGAGAATGCTTCTGTCTAGTTTTTATGTGAAGAAATTTCCTTTTCCAACATAGGCCTCAAAGCGCTCCAAATAAACACCTGCAGATTCTACAAAAGGGGTCTTTCCAAAATGTTCTATCAAAACCAACGTTCAAGCCTGTGAGCTGAATGCACTCACCACACAGAAGTTTCTTAGACGTCTTCTGTCTAGTGTTTATGTGGAAATATTCTCTTTTACAGCATAGGCCTCAAATACCTCCAAATATCAACGTGCAGATTTTACAAAAAGGGTGTTTCCAAACTCCTCCATCAAAAGGCAGGTTCAACTCTGTGTGTTTAATGCACACATCAGAAAGAAGTTTCTGAGAATGCTTCTGTCTAGCCTTTATGTGAAAATATTTCCTTTTCAAGCATACGCCTCAAAGCGCTCCAAATATGCCGTTGTAGACTCTACAAAAAGTGTGTTTCAAAACTGCTCTACGAAAAGAAAGGTTCAAAGCTGTGAGTTGAATACACAGATCGTGAAGAAGTTCCTGAGAATGCTTCAATCTAGTGTTTAGGTGAAGATATTTCACTTCCCAGCATAGGCCTCAAAGCGCTCCAAATATCCACTTCCAGATTCTACAGAAAAGTGTTTCAAAACTGCTCTTTGGAAAGGAAGCTTCAACTCTGTGAGTTGAAAGCACTCATTGCGAAGAGGTTTCTGGGAGTTCTTCCGTCTAGTTTTCATGTAAAGATGTTTCCATTTCAAGCATAGGTCTCTAATCGCTCCAAATATTCACCTGCAAATTCTACAAAAAGGGTGTTTCAAAACTTCTCTATCAATAGGAAGGTTCAACTCTGTGAGTTGAATGCACTCCTTACAGAGAAGTTTCTGAGAATGTTTCTATCTATGTTTTACGCGAAGATATTTCCTTTTCCAACACAGGCCTCAATGCGCTCCGAATCAACACTTCCAGATACTACAAAAACAGTGTTTCAAAACTGTTCTATCAAAAGGAACGTTCAACTCTGTGAGTTGAAGGCACTCATCACAAAGAAGTTTCTGAGAATGCTTCTGTCAATCTTGTATGCAATGAGATTTCCTTTTGCAGCATAGGACTTAAAGCTCTCCAAATATCCACTTGCAGATTCCACAAAAAGAGTGTTGCAAAACTTCTCTATCAAAAGGCAGGTTGAACTCTGTGTGTTGAATGCCCAAAACACAGGGAACTTTCTGAGAATGCTTTTGTCTAGTTTCCACGTGAAGATAGTTCCTTTTCCAACATAGGCCTCAAAGCGCTCTGAATATCCACTTGCCGATTGTACAAAAAGAGTGTTGCAAAACTTCTCTATCAAAAGGCAGGTTGAACTCTGTGTGTCGAATGCCCAAAACACAGGGAACTTGCTGAGAATGCTTTTGTCTAATTTCTACGTGAAGATATTTCCTTTTCCATCATAGGCCTCAAAGTGCTCCGAATAAACACTTGTAGATCCCACCAAAAGAGTGTTTCAAAGCTCTTCCATCTACAGGAACTTTCACGTCTGTGAGTTGAATGCACTCATCACAAAGAGGTTTCTGAGAATTCTTCTGTTTAGTTTTTATGTGATGATATTTCATTTTCCAGCATTGGCCTAAAGGTGCTCCAAATATCCACCTTCAGATGGGACTGAAAGAGTGTTTCAAAACTGAACTATCAAAAGGAAGGTTCAAGTCTGTGAGTTGAATGCACTCATCCACAGAAGCTTCTGAGAATGCTTCTGTCTCGTTTTTAGGCGAAGATATTTCCTTTTCCTTGCATAGGCCTCAAATCGCTCCAAATATCCCCTTGCAGATATTACAAAGAGAGTGTTTCCAAACTGCCCTATCGAAAGGCAGTTTCAACTCTGTGAGTTGAAGGCACGTATGGTGAAACAGTTTCTGAGAATGCTTGTGTGTACTTTTTAGGTGAAGGTATTTCCTTTTCCAGCACAGGCCTCAAATCGCTCCAAACATCCAGTAGCAAATTCTACAAAAGGAGTGTTTCAAACCTGTGCTATCCAAAGGAAGATTCCACTATATGAGTTGAACGCATAAAGCACACGGAAGTTTCTGAGAATCCTTCCGTCTAGTTCTCAGGTGAAGATATTTACTTTTCCAGTGTTGGCCCTTTAGCACTCCAAATATCCACTTTCAGATTCTACAAAAAGAGTGTTTCAAAACTGCTCTATCAAAACGCAGGTTCCACTCGGTGAGTTGAATGCACGCATCGGAAAAGATTTCTGAGAATTCTTCTGTCTAGTTTTTATGGGAAGATATTTTCTTTTCCAGCATAGGCCTCAAATCGCTCCAAACATCCACGAGCAAATTCTACGAAAGGAGTGTGTCAAAACGGTGCTATCAAAAGGAAGATTCCACTATGTGAGTTGAATGCATGAAGCACACGGAAGTTTCTGACAATGCTTCCGTCTAGTTCTCATGTGAAGATATTTCCTTTTCCAGCGTTGACCTCTTAGCACTCCAAATATCCACTTGCAGATCCTAGAAAAAGAGTGTTTCAAAACTGCTCTACCAAAAGCCAGGTTTCACTCGGTGAGTTGAATGCGCACATCGCAAAATGTTTCTGAGAACGCTACTGTCTAGTTCTTATGTGAAGATATTTCGTTTTCCCGCCTGGGCTTCAAAGCGCTCCAAATAGCCACTTGTAGAGTCTATAAAAAGAGTGTTTCAAAACTCTTCTATCAAAAGGAACTTTCAACTCTGTGAGTACAATGCACTCATCACAAGGAAGTTTCCGAGAATGCTTCTGTCTACTGTTTATGTGAAGATATTTCCTTTTCCAACCTAGGCCTCAATGCGCTCCAAATAAACACCTGCAGATCCTACAAGAGGGGTGTTTCCAAACTGTTCTATCAAAACCAGCGTTCAAGTCTGTGAGCTGAATGCACTCATCACACAGAAGTTTCTTAGAAGGCTTGTGTCTAGTGTTTATGTGAAAATATTTTCTTTTACAGCATAGGCCTCAAATAGCTCCAAATATCAACTTGCAGATTTTACAAAAAGGGAGTTTCCAAACTCCTCTATCAAAAGACAGGTTCAACTCTGTGAGTCGAATGCACACATCAGAAAGAAGTTTCTGAGAATGCTTCTGTCTAGCGTTTATGTGAAAATATTTCCTTTTCAAGCACACGCCTCAAAGCGCTCCAAATATGCCGTTGCAGATTCTACAAAAAGTGGGTTTCAAAACTGCTCTACGAAAAGAAAGGTTCAAAGCTGTGAGTTGAATACACAGATCGTGAAGAAGTTTCTGAGAATGCTTCAGTCTAGTGTTTAGGTGAAGATATTTCACTTCCCAGCATAGGCCTCAAAGCGCTCCAAATATCCACTTCCAGATTCTACAGAAAAGTGTTTCAAAACTGCTCTTTGGAAAGGAAGCTTCAACTCTGTGAGTTGAAAGCACTCATTACGAAGAGGTTTCTGAGAATTCTTCTGTCCAGTTTTCATGTGAAGATGTTTCCATTTCAAGCATAGGTCTCCAATCGCTCCAAATATTCACCTGCAAATTCTACAAAAAGGGTGTTTCAAAACTTCTCTATCAATAGGAAGGTTCAACTCTGTGAGTTGAATGCCCTCCTCACAAAGAAGTTTCTGAGAATGCTTCTGTCTACTTTTTACGTGAAGATATTTCCTTTTCCTACACAGGCCTCAAAGCGCTCCGAATCAACACTTCCAGATACTACCAAAACAGTGTTTCAAAACTGTTCTATCAAAAGGAACGTTCAACTCTGTGAGTGGAAGGCACTCATCGCAAAGAGGTTTCTGAGAATGCTTCTGTCTAGTTTTTATGTGATGATATTTCGTATTGCAGCATTGGCCAAAAAGCGCTCCAAACATCCATCTTCAGATGGCAATGAAAGTGGGTCTCAAAAGTGCTCTATCAGAAGGAAGGTTCAAGTCTGTGAATTGAATGCTCTCATCACACAGAAGGTTCTGAGAATGATTCAGTCTAGTTTTTATCAGAAGATATTTCCTTTTCCTTGCATAGGCCTCAAATCGCTCCAAATATCGAATTGCAGTTTACACCAATAGAGTGTTTCCAAACTGCTCTGTGAAACGGCAGGTTCAACTCTGTGAGTTGAATGCGCACATGAGGAAGAAGTCTCTGAGAATGCTTCTGTCTAGTTTTTAGGTGAAGATATTTCATTTCCCAGCCTCGCCTCAAAGCGCTCCAAATATCCACTTTCAGATTCTACAAAAACTGTGTTTCTAAACTGCTCTTTGTAAAGGAAGGTTCAAGTCTGTGAGTTGAATGCACTCATCACCAAGAAGTTTCTGAGAATGCTTCTGTCTAGTTTTCATGTGAAGATATTTCCTTTTCCAACATTGACCCGAAGCCCTCGTAATATCCACTTGCAGATTTTACAAAAAGAGTGTTTCCAAACTGCTCTATCAAAATGAGATTCAACTCTGTGAGTTGAATGCACGCATCGTGAAGAAGCTTCAGAGAATGCTACGGTCTACGTTTTAGGTGAAGATATTTCATTTCCCAGCATAGGCTTCAAAGCGCTCTAAATATCCACTTGCAGATTCTACAAAAAGAGTGTTTCAAAACTGCTCTTCCAAAAGGAAGGTTCAAGGCTGTGAGTTCAATGCACTCATCATAAAGAAGTTTCTGAGAACGCTTCTCTCTAGTTTTTATGTGAAGATATTTCCTTTTCCAGCATAGGCCTCAAATCGCTCCAAACATCCACTAGCAAATTCTACAAAAGGAGTGTTTCAAAACTGTGCTATCAAAAGGAAGATTCCACTATTTGAGTTGAAGGCATAAAGCACACGGAAGTTTCTGACAATGCTTCCGTCTAGTTCTCATGTGAAGTTATTTCCTTTTCCAGTGCTGGCCTCTTAGCACTCCAAATATCCACTTGCAGATCCTAGAAAAAGAGTTTTTCAAAACTGCTCTACCAAAAGGAAGCTTCAACTCGGTGAGTTGAATGCGCACCTCGCAAAATGTTTCTGAGAGTGCTTCGCTGTTGTTTTTATGTGAAGATATTTCGTTTTCCAGCATAGGACTCAAAGCGCTCCAAGTAGCCACTTACAGAGTCTCTAAAAAGAGTGTTTCAAAACTGTTCTATCAAAAGGAACGTTCAACTCTGTGAGTAGAATGCTCTCATCACAAGGAAGTTTCTGAGAATGCTTCTGTCTAGTTTTTATGTGAAGAAATTTCCTTTTCCAACATAGGCCTCAAAGCCCTCCAAATAAACATCTGCAGATTCTACAAAAGGGGTCTTTCCAAAATGTTCTATCAAAACCAACGTTCAAACCTATGAGCTGAATGCACTCACCACACAGAAGTTTCTTAGACGTCTTCTGTCTAGTGTTTATGTGAAAATATTTTCTTTTACAGCATAGGCCTCAAATAGCTCCAAATATCAACTTGCAGATTTTACAAAAAGGGTGTTTCCAAACTCCTCTATCAAAAGGCAGGTTCAACTCTGTGTGTTGAATGCACACATCAGAAAGAAGTTTCTGAGAATGCTTCTGTCTAGCGTTTATGTGAAAATATTTCCTTTTCAAGCATACGCCTCAAAGCGCTCCAAATATGCCGTTGCAGATTCTACAAAAAGTGTGTTTCAAAACTGCTCTATGAAAAGAAAGGTTCAAAGCTGTGAGGTGAATACACATATCGTGAAGAAGTTTCTGAGAAAGCTTCAGTCTAGTGTTTAGGTGAAGATATTTCACTTCCCAGAATAGGCCTCAAAGCGCTCCAAATATCCACTTCCAGATTCTAAAGAAAAGTGTTTCAAAACTGCTTTTTGGAAAAGAAGCTTCAACTCTGTGAGTTGAAAGCACTCATTACGAAGAGGTTTCTGAGAGTTCTTCCGTCTAGTTTTCATGTGAAGATGTTTCCATTTCAAGCATATTTCTCAAATCGCTCCAAATATTCACCTGCAAATTCTACAAAAAGGGTGTTTCCAAACTTCTCTATCAATAGGAAGGTTCGACTCTGTGAGTTGAATGCCCTCCTCACAAAGAAGTTTCTGAGAATGCTTCTGTCCAGTTTTTAGGTGAAGATATATCATTTCCCAGCATAGGCCTCAAAGCGCTCCAAATATCCACTTGCAGATTCTACAAAAAGAGTGTTTCAAAACTCCTCTTTCAAAAGGAAGTTTCAAGTCTGTGAGTTGAATGAAGTCATGACAAAGAAGTTTCTGAGAATGCTTCTGTCTACTTTTTATGTGAAGATATTTCCTTTTGCAGCACACGCCTCAAATAGCCCCAAACATCCACTAGCAAATTCTACAAAAAGAGGGTTTCAAAAAAGCGCTATCTAAAGGAAGATTGCACTATGTGAGTTAAACGCATAAAGCACACGGAAGTTTCTGAGAATGCTTCCGTCTAGTTCTCATGGGAAGATATTTCCTTTCCCATTGTTGGCCTCTTAGCACTCCAATATACACTTGCAGATTCTAGAAAAAGAGTGTTTCAAAACTGCTCTATCAAAAGGCAGGTTCAACACGGTGAGTTGAATATGCACATGAGAAAAAGTTTCTGAGAATGCTTCTGTCTGGTTTTTATGTGAAGATATTTCGTTTTCCAGCACAGGCCTCAAAGCGCTCCAATTATCCACTTGCAGACTATACAAAAACAGTGTTTCAAAACTGTTCTATCCAAAGGAATGTTCAGCTCTGTGAGTAGAATTCACTCATCACGAGGAAGTTTCTGAGAATGCTGCTGTCTAGTTTCTATAAGAAGACATTTCCTTTTCTAACATAGGTCTCAAAGCGCTCACAATAAGCCCTGGCACACTCTACAAAAGGAGTGTTTCCAAAATGTTCTATCAAAATGAACGTTGAAGACTGTGAGTTAAATGCACACATCAAACTGAAGTTTCTGAGGATGGTTCTGTCTAGGGTTTATGTGAAGATATTTTCTTTTCCAGCATAGGCCTCCAAAAGCTCGAAATATCCACTTGCAGATTTTCTAAAAAGGGTGTTTCCAAACTGTTCTATCAAAAGGAAGGTTCAACTCTGTGAGTTGAATGCTCACATCACAAAGAAGTTTCTGAGAATGCTTCTGTCTAGTGTTCATGTGAAGATATTTCCTTTTCAAGCATAGGCCTCAAAGCGCTCCAGATATGCAGTTGCAGACTCTACAAAAAGTGTGTTTCAAAAGTGTTCTATGAAAAGAAAGTTTCAACTCTGTGAGTTGAATGCACATATCGTGAAGAAGTTTCTGAGAATGCTTCTGTCTAGTTTTTAGGTGAAGATATTTCATTTCCCAGCATAGGCCTCAAAGCGCTCCAAATATGCACTTGCAGATTCTACAAAAAGAGTGTTTCAAAACTGCTCTTTCAAAAGGAAGGTTCAAGTCTGTGAGTTGAATGCACTCATCAGAAAGAAGTTTCTGATAATGGTTCTGTCTAGTTTTCATCTGCAAGTATTTCCTTTTCCACTAGATGCCGCAATCGCACCAAATTTCCACCTGCAGTTTCCACAAAAAGAGTGTTGCAGGACTGCTCCAGGAAAAGGAATCTTCAACTCTCTCAGTTCAATCCCCTCAAGACATAGAAGTTTCTGATAATGTTTCTGTCTAGCTTCTATATGAAGTTATTTCCTTTTCCAGCATAAGCCTCAAAGAGCTCCAAATATCCACTTGCGAATTCTACAAAAACAGTGTTGCAATACTTTTCTACCAAAAGGAAGGTACAACTCTGTGAGTTCAATGCACTCATCACACAGAAGGTTCACAGAATGCTTCCATCTAGCTTTTACGCAATGATATTTCCTTTTGCAGCAAAGGCTTCAAAGCGCTCTTAATGTCCACTGGCAGATTCTACGAAGAGTGTCTCAAAACTGCTCTATCAAAAGGTAGGTTGAACTCTGTGAGCTCAATGCCCAAAGCACAGGGAACCTTCTGAGAATGCTTTTATGTAGTTTCTGCGTGAACATATTTTCTTTTCCAGCATTGGCCTCCAAGCACTCCATCCATCCACTTGAAAATTCTACTAAAAGAGTGTTTCAAAACTTCTCTACCAAAAGAAAGGTTGAACTTTGTGAGTTCAAGGCACACATCACAAAGAAGTTTCTGAGAATGCTTCTTTCCAGCTTTTACGTGAAGAGATATCCTTTTCCAGCATAGGCCTCAAAGCGCTCCATATATCCACTTGCACATTCTAGCAAAGCGTGTATCAACACTGCTCTTTCAAAAGGAAGCTTCAAGTCTGTGAGTTGAATGCACTCATCACAAAGACGTTTCTGAGAATTCTCCTGTCTAGTTTTCATGTGAAGATGCTTCCATTTAAAATCTAGGCCTCAAATACCTCCAAATATTCACTTGCACATTCTACAAAAAGGCTGTTTCAAATCTTCTCTATCAATTGGAAGGTTCAACTCTGTAAATTGAATGCACTCACCACAAAGAAGATTCCGAGATTGCTTCTGTCTACTTTGTATGTGAAGACATTTCCTTTTCCAACATAGGCCTCAAAGCGCTCCAAAAAACACTTGCAGATTCTAAAAAAACAGTTTTTCAAAACTGTTCTATCAAAAGGAACGTTCAACTCTGTGAGTTGAAGGCACTCATCACAAAGAGGTTTCTGAGAATGCTTCTGTCTAGTTTTTATGGGATGATATTTCTTATTCCAACATTGGCCAAAAAGCGCTCCAAATATCCGCCTTCAGACGGCACTGAAAGAGGGTCTCAAAAATGCTCTATCAGAAGGAAGGTTCAAGTCTGTGAGTTGAATGCTCTCATCACACAGAAGGTTCTGAGAATACTTCAGTCTAGTTTTTATCAGAAGATATTTCCATTTCCTTGCATAGGCCTGAAATCGCTCCAAATATCGACTTGCAGATTATACGAATAGAGTATTTCCAAACTGCTCTGTCAAACGGCAGGATCAACTCTGTGAGTTGAATGAACACATCATGAAGAAGTCTCTGAGAATGCTTCTGTCTAGTTTTTAGTTGAAGATATTTCATTTCCCAGCATCGTCTCAAAGCGCTCCAAATATCCACTTGCAGATTCTACAAAAACTTTGTTTCTAAACTGCTCTTTGAAAAGGAAGGTCCAAGTCTGTGAGTTGAATGCACTCATCGCAAAGAATTTTCTGAGAATGCTTCTGCCTAGTTTTCACGTGAAGATATTTCCTTTTCCAACATTGGCCCCGAAGCCCTCCTAACATCCACATGCAGATTTTACAAAAAGAGTGTTTCCAAACTGCTCTATCCAAAGGCAGGTTCAACTCTGTGAGTCAAATGCACGCATCGTGAAGAAGCTTCTGAGAATGCTACTGTCTAAGTTTTAGGTGAAGATATTTCATTCCCCAGCAAAGGCTTCAAAGCGCTCTAAATATCCACTTGCAGATTCTACAAGAAGAGTGTTTCAAAACTGCTCTTCCAAAAGGAAGGTTCAAGTCTGTGAGTTGAATGCACTCATCAAAAAGAAGTTTCTGAGAATGCTTCTCTCTAGTTTTTATGAGAAGATATTTCCTTTTCCAGCATAGGCCTCAAATCGCTCCAAACATCCACTAGCAAATTCTACAAAAGGAGTGTTTCAAAACTGTGCTATCAAAAGGAAGATTCCACTATTTGAGTTGAAGGCATAAAGCACACGGAAGTTTCTGACAGTGCTTCCGTCTAGTTCTCATGTGAAGTTATTTCCTTTTCCAGTGTTGGCCTCTTAGCACTCCAAATAACCACTTGCAGATCCTAGAAAGAGTGTTTCAAAACTGCTCTACCAAAAGGAAGGTTCAACTCGGTGAGTTGAATGCGCACCTCGCAAAAAGTTTCTGAGAGTGCTTCGGTTTAGTTTTTATGTGAAGATATTTCGTTTTCCAGCACAGTACTCAAAGCGCTCTAAATAGCCACTTGCAGAGTCTATAAAAAGAGTGTTTCAAAACTGTTCTATCGAAAGGAACGTTCAACTCTGTGAGTAGAATGCACTCATCACAAGGAAGTTTCTGAGAATGCTTCTGTCTAGTTTTTATGTGAAGAAATTTCCTTTTCCAACATAGGCCTCAAAGCGCTCCAAATAAACACCTGCAGATTCTACAAAAGGGGTCTTTCCAAAATGTTCTATCAAAACCAACGTTCAAGCCTGTGAGCTGAATGCACTCACCACACAGAAGTTTCTTAGACGTCTTCTGTCTAGTGTTTATGTGGAAATATTCTCTTTTACAGCATAGGCCTCAAATACCTCCAAATATCAACGTGCAGATTTTACAAAAAGGGTGTTTCCAAACTCCTCCATCAAAAGGCAGGTTCAACTCTGTGTGTTTAATGCACACATCAGAAAGAAGTTTCTGAGAATGCTTCTGTCTAGCCTTTATGTGAAAATATTTCCTTTTCAAGCATACGCCTCAAAGCGCTCCAAATATGCCGTTGTAGACTCTACAAAAAGTGTGTTTCAAAACTGCTCTACGAAAAGAAAGGTTCAAAGCTGTGAGTTGAATACACAGATCGTGAAGAAGTTCCTGAGAATGCTTCAATCTAGTGTTTAGGTGAAGATATTTCACTTCCCAGCATAGGCCTCAAAGCGCTCCAAATATCCACTTCCAGATTCTACAGAAAAGTGTTTCAAAACTGCTCTTTGGAAAGGAAGCTTCAACTCTGTGAGTTGAAAGCACTCATTGCGAAGAGGTTTCTGGGAGTTCTTCCGTCTAGTTTTCATGTAAAGATGTTTCCATTTCAAGCATAGGTCTCTAATCGCTCCAAATATTCACCTGCAAATTCTACAAAAAGGGTGTTTCAAAACTTCTCTATCAATAGGAAGGTTCAACTCTGTGAGTTGAATGCACTCCTTACAGAGAAGTTTCTGAGAATGTTTCTATCTATGTTTTACGCGAAGATATTTCCTTTTCCAACACAGGCCTCAATGCGCTCCGAATCAACACTTCCAGATACTACAAAAACAGTGTTTCAAAACTGTTCTATCAAAAGGAACGTTCAACTCTGTGAGTTGAAGGCACTCATCACAAAGAAGTTTCTGAGAATGCTTCTGTCAATCTTGTATGCAATGAGATTTCCTTTTGCAGCATAGGACTTAAAGCTCTCCAAATATCCACTTGCAGATTCCACAAAAAGAGTGTTGCAAAACTTCTCTATCAAAAGGCAGGTTGAACTCTGTGTGTTGAATGCCCAAAACACAGGGAACTTTCTGAGAATGCTTTTGTCTAGTTTCCACGTGAAGATAGTTCCTTTTCCAACATAGGCCTCAAAGCGCTCTGAATATCCACTTGCCGATTGTACAAAAAGAGTGTTGCAAAACTTCTCTATCAAAAGGCAGGTTGAACTCTGTGTGTCGAATGCCCAAAACACAGGGAACTTGCTGAGAATGCTTTTGTCTAATTTCTACGTGAAGATATTTCCTTTTCCATCATAGGCCTCAAAGTGCTCCGAATAAACACTTGTAGATCCCACCAAAAGAGTGTTTCAAAGCTCTTCCATCTACAGGAACTTTCACGTCTGTGAGTTGAATGCACTCATCACAAAGAGGTTTCTGAGAATTCTTCTGTTTAGTTTTTATGTGATGATATTTCATTTTCCAGCATTGGCCTAAAGGTGCTCCAAATATCCACCTTCAGATGGGACTGAAAGAGTGTTTCAAAACTGAACTATCAAAAGGAAGGTTCAAGTCTGTGAGTTGAATGCACTCATCCACAGAAGCTTCTGAGAATGCTTCTGTCTCGTTTTTAGGCGAAGATATTTCCTTTTCCTTGCATAGGCCTCAAATCGCTCCAAATATCCCCTTGCAGATATTACAAAGAGAGTGTTTCCAAACTGCCCTATCGAAAGGCAGTTTCAACTCTGTGAGTTGAAGGCACGTATGGTGAAACAGTTTCTGAGAATGCTTGTGTGTACTTTTTAGGTGAAGGTATTTCCTTTTCCAGCACAGGCCTCAAATCGCTCCAAACATCCAGTAGCAAATTCTACAAAAGGAGTGTTTCAAACCTGTGCTATCCAAAGGAAGATTCCACTATATGAGTTGAACGCATAAAGCACACGGAAGTTTCTGAGAATCCTTCCGTCTAGTTCTCAGGTGAAGATATTTACTTTTCCAGTGTTGGCCCTTTAGCACTCCAAATATCCACTTTCAGATTCTACAAAAAGAGTGTTTCAAAACTGCTCTATCAAAACGCAGGTTCCACTCGGTGAGTTGAATGCACGCATCGGAAAAGATTTCTGAGAATTCTTCTGTCTAGTTTTTATGGGAAGATATTTTCTTTTCCAGCATAGGCCTCAAATCGCTCCAAACATCCACGAGCAAATTCTACGAAAGGAGTGTGTCAAAACGGTGCTATCAAAAGGAAGATTCCACTATGTGAGTTGAATGCATGAAGCACACGGAAGTTTCTGACAATGCTTCCGTCTAGTTCTCATGTGAAGATATTTCCTTTTCCAGCGTTGACCTCTTAGCACTCCAAATATCCACTTGCAGATCCTAGAAAAAGAGTGTTTCAAAACTGCTCTACCAAAAGCCAGGTTTCACTCGGTGAGTTGAATGCGCACATCGCAAAATGTTTCTGAGAACGCTACTGTCTAGTTCTTATGTGAAGATATTTCGTTTTCCCGCCTGGGCTTCAAAGCGCTCCAAATAGCCACTTGTAGAGTCTATAAAAAGAGTGTTTCAAAACTCTTCTATCAAAAGGAACTTTCAACTCTGTGAGTACAATGCACTCATCACAAGGAAGTTTCCGAGAATGCTTCTGTCTACTGTTTATGTGAAGATATTTCCTTTTCCAACCTAGGCCTCAATGCGCTCCAAATAAACACCTGCAGATCCTACAAGAGGGGTGTTTCCAAACTGTTCTATCAAAACCAGCGTTCAAGTCTGTGAGCTGAATGCACTCATCACACAGAAGTTTCTTAGAAGGCTTGTGTCTAGTGTTTATGTGAAAATATTTTCTTTTACAGCATAGGCCTCAAATAGCTCCAAATATCAACTTGCAGATTTTACAAAAAGGGAGTTTCCAAACTCCTCTATCAAAAGACAGGTTCAACTCTGTGAGTCGAATGCACACATCAGAAAGAAGTTTCTGAGAATGCTTCTGTCTAGCGTTTATGTGAAAATATTTCCTTTTCAAGCACACGCCTCAAAGCGCTCCAAATATGCCGTTGCAGATTCTACAAAAAGTGGGTTTCAAAACTGCTCTACGAAAAGAAAGGTTCAAAGCTGTGAGTTGAATACACAGATCGTGAAGAAGTTTCTGAGAATGCTTCAGTCTAGTGTTTAGGTGAAGATATTTCACTTCCCAGCATAGGCCTCAAAGCGCTCCAAATATCCACTTCCAGATTCTACAGAAAAGTGTTTCAAAACTGCTCTTTGGAAAGGAAGCTTCAACTCTGTGAGTTGAAAGCACTCATTACGAAGAGGTTTCTGAGAATTCTTCTGTCCAGTTTTCATGTGAAGATGTTTCCATTTCAAGCATAGGTCTCCAATCGCTCCAAATATTCACCTGCAAATTCTACAAAAAGGGTGTTTCAAAACTTCTCTATCAATAGGAAGGTTCAACTCTGTGAGTTGAATGCCCTCCTCACAAAGAAGTTTCTGAGAATGCTTCTGTCTACTTTTTACGTGAAGATATTTCCTTTTCCTACACAGGCCTCAAAGCGCTCCGAATCAACACTTCCAGATACTACCAAAACAGTGTTTCAAAACTGTTCTATCAAAAGGAACGTTCAACTCTGTGAGTGGAAGGCACTCATCGCAAAGAGGTTTCTGAGAATGCTTCTGTCTAGTTTTTATGTGATGATATTTCGTATTGCAGCATTGGCCAAAAAGCGCTCCAAACATCCATCTTCAGATGGCAATGAAAGTGGGTCTCAAAAGTGCTCTATCAGAAGGAAGGTTCAAGTCTGTGAATTGAATGCTCTCATCACACAGAAGGTTCTGAGAATGATTCAGTCTAGTTTTTATCAGAAGATATTTCCTTTTCCTTGCATAGGCCTCAAATCGCTCCAAATATCGAATTGCAGTTTACACCAATAGAGTGTTTCCAAACTGCTCTGTGAAACGGCAGGTTCAACTCTGTGAGTTGAATGCGCACATGAGGAAGAAGTCTCTGAGAATGCTTCTGTCTAGTTTTTAGGTGAAGATATTTCATTTCCCAGCCTCGCCTCAAAGCGCTCCAAATATCCACTTTCAGATTCTACAAAAACTGTGTTTCTAAACTGCTCTTTGTAAAGGAAGGTTCAAGTCTGTGAGTTGAATGCACTCATCACCAAGAAGTTTCTGAGAATGCTTCTGTCTAGTTTTCATGTGAAGATATTTCCTTTTCCAACATTGACCCGAAGCCCTCGTAATATCCACTTGCAGATTTTACAAAAAGAGTGTTTCCAAACTGCTCTATCAAAATGAGATTCAACTCTGTGAGTTGAATGCACGCATCGTGAAGAAGCTTCAGAGAATGCTACGGTCTACGTTTTAGGTGAAGATATTTCATTTCCCAGCATAGGCTTCAAAGCGCTCTAAATATCCACTTGCAGATTCTACAAAAAGAGTGTTTCAAAACTGCTCTTCCAAAAGGAAGGTTCAAGGCTGTGAGTTCAATGCACTCATCATAAAGAAGTTTCTGAGAACGCTTCTCTCTAGTTTTTATGTGAAGATATTTCCTTTTCCAGCATAGGCCTCAAATCGCTCCAAACATCCACTAGCAAATTCTACAAAAGGAGTGTTTCAAAACTGTGCTATCAAAAGGAAGATTCCACTATTTGAGTTGAAGGCATAAAGCACACGGAAGTTTCTGACAATGCTTCCGTCTAGTTCTCATGTGAAGTTATTTCCTTTTCCAGTGCTGGCCTCTTAGCACTCCAAATATCCACTTGCAGATCCTAGAAAAAGAGTTTTTCAAAACTGCTCTACCAAAAGGAAGCTTCAACTCGGTGAGTTGAATGCGCACCTCGCAAAATGTTTCTGAGAGTGCTTCGCTGTTGTTTTTATGTGAAGATATTTCGTTTTCCAGCATAGGACTCAAAGCGCTCCAAGTAGCCGCTTACAGAGTCTCTAAAAAGAGTGTTTCAAAACTGTTCTATCAAAAGGAACGTTCAACTCTGTGAGTAGAATGCTCTCATCACAAGGAAGTTTCTGAGAATGCTTCTGTCTAGTTTTTATGTGAAGAAATTTCCTTTTCCAACATAGGCCTCAAAGCCCTCCAAATAAACATCTGCAGATTCTACAAAAGGGGTCTTTCCAAAATGTTCTATCAAAACCAACGTTCAAACCTATGAGCTGAATGCACTCACCACACAGAAGTTTCTTAGACGTCTTCTGTCTAGTGTTTATGTGAAAATATTTTCTTTTACAGCATAGGCCTCAAATAGCTCCAAATATCAACTTGCAGATTTTACAAAAAGGGTGTTTCCAAACTCCTCTATCAAAAGGCAGGTTCAACTCTGTGTGTTGAATGCACACATCAGAAAGAAGTTTCTGAGAATGCTTCTGTCTAGCGTTTATGTGAAAATATTTCCTTTTCAAGCATACGCCTCAAAGCGCTCCAAATATGCCGTTGCAGATTCTACAAAAAGTGTGTTTCAAAACTGCTCTATGAAAAGAAAGGTTCAAAGCTGTGAGGTGAATACACATATCGTGAAGAAGTTTCTGAGAAAGCTTCAGTCTAGTGTTTAGGTGAAGATATTTCACTTCCCAGAATAGGCCTCAAAGCGCTCCAAATATCCACTTCCAGATTCTAAAGAAAAGTGTTTCAAAACTGCTTTTTGGAAAAGAAGCTTCAACTCTGTGAGTTGAAAGCACTCATTACGAAGAGGTTTCTGAGAGTTCTTCCGTCTAGTTTTCATGTGAAGATGTTTCCATTTCAAGCATATTTCTCAAATCGCTCCAAATATTCACCTGCAAATTCTACAAAAAGGGTGTTTCCAAACTTCTCTATCAATAGGAAGGTTCGACTCTGTGAGTTGAATGCCCTCCTCACAAAGAAGTTTCTGAGAATGCTTCTGTCCAGTTTTTAGGTGAAGATATATCATTTCCCAGCATAGGCCTCAAAGCGCTCCAAATATCCACTTGCAGATTCTACAAAAAGAGTGTTTCAAAACTCCTCTTTCAAAAGGAAGTTTCAAGTCTGTGAGTTGAATGAAGTCATGACAAAGAAGTTTCTGAGAATGCTTCTGTCTACTTTTTATGTGAAGATATTTCCTTTTGCAGCACACGCCTCAAATAGCCCCAAACATCCACTAGCAAATTCTACAAAAAGAGGGTTTCAAAAAAGCGCTATCTAAAGGAAGATTGCACTATGTGAGTTAAACGCATAAAGCACACGGAAGTTTCTGAGAATGCTTCCGTCTAGTTCTCATGGGAAGATATTTCCTTTCCCATTGTTGGCCTCTTAGCACTCCAATATACACTTGCAGATTCTAGAAAAAGAGTGTTTCAAAACTGCTCTATCAAAAGGCAGGTTCAACACGGTGAGTTGAATATGCACATGAGAAAAAGTTTCTGAGAATGCTTCTGTCTGGTTTTTATGTGAAGATATTTCGTTTTCCAGCACAGGCCTCAAAGCGCTCCAATTATCCACTTGCAGACTATACAAAAACAGTGTTTCAAAACTGTTCTATCCAAAGGAATGTTCAGCTCTGTGAGTAGAATTCACTCATCACGAGGAAGTTTCTGAGAATGCTGCTGTCTAGTTTCTATAAGAAGACATTTCCTTTTCTAACATAGGTCTCAAAGCGCTCACAATAAGCCCTGGCACACTCTACAAAAGGAGTGTTTCCAAAATGTTCTATCAAAATGAACGTTGAAGACTGTGAGTTAAATGCACACATCAAACTGAAGTTTCTGAGAATGGTTCTGTCTAGGGTTTATGTGAAGATATTTTCTTTTCCAGCATAGGCCTCCAAAAGCTCGAAATATCCACTTGCAGATTTTCTAAAAAGGGTGTTTCCAAACTGTTCTATCAAAAGGAAGGTTCAACTCTGTGAGTTGAATGCTCACATCACAAAGAAGTTTCTGAGAATGCTTCTGTCTAGTGTTCATGTGAAGATATTTCCTTTTCAAGCATAGGCCTCAAAGCGCTCCAGATATGCAGTTGCAGACTCTACAAAAAGTGTGTTTCAAAAGTGTTCTATGAAAAGAAAGTTTCAACTCTGTGAGTTGAATGCACATATCGTGAAGAAGTTTCTGAGAATGCTTCTGTCTAGTTTTTAGGTGAAGATATTTCATTTCCCAGCATAGGCCTCAAAGCGCTCCAAATATGCACTTGCAGATTCTACAAAAAGAGTGTTTCAAAACTGCTCTTTCAAAAGGAAGGTTCAAGTCTGTGAGTTGAATGCACTCATCAGAAAGAAGTTTCTGATAATGGTTCTGTCTAGTTTTCATCTGCAAGTATTTCCTTTTCCACTAGATGCCGCAATCGCACCAAATTTCCACCTGCAGTTTCCACAAAAAGAGTGTTGCAGGACTGCTCCAGGAAAAGGAATCTTCAACTCTCTCAGTTCAATCCCCTCAAGACATAGAAGTTTCTGATAATGTTTCTGTCTAGCTTCTATATGAAGATATTTCCTTTTCCAGCATAAGCCTCAAAGAGCTCCAAATATCCACTTGCGAATTCTACAAAAACAGTGTTGCAATACTTTTCTACCAAAAGGAAGGTACAACTCTGTGAGTTCAATGCACTCATCACACAGAAGGTTCACAGAATGCTTCCATCTAGCTTTTACGCAATGATATTTCCTTTTGCAGCAAAGGCTTCAAAGCGCTCTTAATGTCCACTGGCAGATTCTACGAAGAGTGTCTCAAAACTGCTCTATCAAAAGGTAGGTTGAACTCTGTGAGCTCAATGCCCAAAGCACAGGGAACCTTCTGAGAATGCTTTTATGTAGTTTCTGCGTGAACATATTTTCTTTTCCAGCATTGGCCTCCAAGCACTCCATCCATCCACTTGAAAATTCTACTAAAAGAGTGTTTCAAAACTTCTCTACCAAAAGAAAGGTTGAACTTTGTGAGTTCAAGGCACACATCACAAAGAAGTTTCTGAGAATGCTTCTTTCCAGCTTTTACGTGAAGAGATATCCTTTTCCAGCATAGGCCTCAAAGCGCTCCATATATCCACTTGCACATTCTAGCAAAGCGTGTATCAACACTGCTCTTTCAAAAGGAAGCTTCAAGTCTGTGAGTTGAATGCACTCATCACAAAGACGTTTCTGAGAATTCTCCTGTCTAGTTTTCATGTGAAGATGCTTCCATTTAAAATCTAGGCCTCAAATACCTCCAAATATTCACTTGCACATTCTACAAAAAGGCTGTTTCAAATCTTCTCTATCAATTGGAAGGTTCAACTCTGTAAATTGAATGCACTCACCACAAAGAAGATTCCGAGATTGCTTCTGTCTACTTTGTATGTGAAGACATTTCCTTTTCCAACATAGGCCTCAAAGCGCTCCAAAAAACACTTGCAGATTCTAAAAAAACAGTTTTTCAAAACTGTTCTATCAAAAGGAACGTTCAACTCTGTGAGTTGAAGGCACTCATCACAAAGAGGTTTCTGAGAATGCTTCTGTCTAGTTTTTATGGGATGATATTTCTTATTCCAACATTGGCCAAAAAGCGCTCCAAATATCCGCCTTCAGACGGCACTGAAAGAGGGTCTCAAAAATGCTCTATCAGAAGGAAGGTTCAAGTCTGTGAGTTGAATGCTCTCATCACACAGAAGGTTCTGAGAATACTTCAGTCTAGTTTTTATCAGAAGATATTTCCATTTCCTTGCATAGGCCTGAAATCCCTCCAAATATCGACTTGCAGATTATACGAATAGAGTATTTCCAAACTGCTCTGTCAAACGGCAGGATCAACTCTGTGAGTTGAATGAACACATCATGAAGAAGTCTCTGAGAATGCTTCTGTCTAGTTTTTAGTTGAAGATATTTCATTTCCCAGCATCGTCTCAAAGCGCTCCAAATATCCACTTGCAGATTCTACAAAAACTTTGTTTCTAAACTGCTCTTTGAAAAGGAAGGTCCAAGTCTGTGAGTTGAATGCACTCATCGCAAAGAATTTTCTGAGAATGCTTCTGCCTAGTTTTCACGTGAAGATATTTCCTTTTCCAACATTGGCCCCGAAGCCCTCCTAACATCCACTTGCAGATTTTACAAAAAGAGTGTTTCCAAACTGCTCTATCCAAAGGCAGGTTCAACTCTGTGAGTCAAATGCACGCATCGTGAAGAAGCTTCTGAGAATGCTACTGTCTAAGTTTTAGGTGAAGATATTTCATTCCCCAGCAAAGGCTTCAAAGCGCTCTAAATATCCACTTGCAGATTCTACAAGAAGAGTGTTTCAAAACTGCTCTTCCAAAAGGAAGGTTCAAGTCTGTGAGTTGAATGCACTCATCAAAAAGAAGTTTCTGAGAATGCTTCTCTCTAGTTTTTATGAGAAGATATTTCCTTTTCCAGCATAGGCCTCAAATCGCTCCAAACATCCACTAGCAAATTCTACAAAAGGAGTGTTTCAAAACTGTGCTATCAAAAGGAAGATTCCACTATTTGAGTTGAAGGCATAAAGCACACGGAAGTTTCTGACAGTGCTTCCGTCTAGTTCTCATGTGAAGTTATTTCCTTTTCCAGTGTTGGCCTCTTAGCACTCCAAATAACCACTTGCAGATCCTAGAAAGAGTGTTTCAAAACTGCTCTACCAAAAGGAAGGTTCAACTCAGTGAGTTGAATGCGCACCTCGCAAAAAGTTTCTGAGAGTGCTTCGGTTTAGTTTTTATGTGAAGATATTTCGTTTTCCAGCACAGTACTCAAAGCGCTCTAAATAGCCACTTGCAGAGTCTATAAAAAGAGTGTTTCAAAACTGTTCTATCGAAAGGAACGTTCAACTCTGTGAGTAGAATGCACTCATCACAAGGAAGTTTCTGAGAATGCTTCTGTCTAGTTTTTATGTGAAGAAATTTCCTTTTCCAACATAGGCCTCAAAGCGCTCCAAATAAACACCTGCAGATTCTACAAAAGGGGTCTTTCCAAAATGTTCTATCAAAACCAACGTTCAAGCCTGTGAGCTGAATGCACTCACCACACAGAAGTTTCTTAGACGTCTTCTGTCTAGTGTTTATGTGGAAATATTCTCTTTTACAGCATAGGCCTCAAATACCTCCAAATATCAACGTGCAGATTTTACAAAAAGGGTGTTTCCAAACTCCTCCATCAAAAGGCAGGTTCAACTCTGTGTGTTTAATGCACACATCAGAAAGAAGTTTCTGAGAATGCTTCTGTCTAGCCTTTATGTGAAAATATTTCCTTTTCAAGCATACGCCTCAAAGCGCTCCAAATATGCCGTTGTAGACTCTACAAAAAGTGTGTTTCAAAACTGCTCTACGAAAAGAAAGGTTCAAAGCTGTGAGTTGAATACACAGATCGTGAAGAAGTTCCTGAGAATGCTTCAATCTAGTGTTTAGGTGAAGATATTTCACTTCCCAGCATAGGCCTCAAAGCGCTCCAAATATCCACTTCCAGATTCTACAGAAAAGTGTTTCAAAACTGCTCTTTGGAAAGGAAGCTTCAACTCTGTGAGTTGAAAGCACTCATTGCGAAGAGGTTTCTGGGAGTTCTTCCGTCTAGTTTTCATGTAAAGATGTTTCCATTTCAAGCATAGGTCTCTAATCGCTCCAAATATTCACCTGCAAATTCTACAAAAAGGGTGTTTCAAAACTTCTCTATCAATAGGAAGGTTCAACTCTGTGAGTTGAATGCACTCCTTACAGAGAAGTTTCTGAGAATGTTTCTATCTATGTTTTACGCGAAGATATTTCCTTTTCCAACACAGGCCTCAATGCGCTCCGAATCAACACTTCCAGATACTACAAAAACAGTGTTTCAAAACTGTTCTATCAAAAGGAACGTTCAACTCTGTGAGTTGAAGGCACTCATCACAAAGAAGTTTCTGAGAATGCTTCTGTCAATCTTGTATGCAATGAGATTTCCTTTTGCAGCATAGGACTTAAAGCTCTCCAAATATCCACTTGCAGATTCCACAAAAAGAGTGTTGCAAAACTTCTCTATCAAAAGGCAGGTTGAACTCTGTGTGTTGAATGCCCAAAACACAGGGAACTTTCTGAGAATGCTTTTGTCTAGTTTCCACGTGAAGATAGTTCCTTTTCCAACATAGGCCTCAAAGCGCTCTGAATATCCACTTGCCGATTGTACAAAAAGAGTGTTGCAAAACTTCTCTATCAAAAGGCAGGTTGAACTCTGTGTGTCGAATGCCCAAAACACAGGGAACTTGCTGAGAATGCTTTTGTCTAATTTCTACGTGAAGATATTTCCTTTTCCATCATAGGCCTCAAAGTGCTCCGAATAAACACTTGTAGATCCCACCAAAAGAGTGTTTCAAAGCTCTTCCATCTACAGGAACTTTCACGTCTGTGAGTTGAATGCACTCATCACAAAGAGGTTTCTGAGAATTCTTCTGTTTAGTTTTTATGTGATGATATTTCATTTTCCAGCATTGGCCTAAAGGTGCTCCAAATATCCACCTTCAGATGGGACTGAAAGAGTGTTTCAAAACTGAACTATCAAAAGGAAGGTTCAAGTCTGTGAGTTGAATGCACTCATCCACAGAAGCTTCTGAGAATGCTTCTGTCTCGTTTTTAGGCGAAGATATTTCCTTTTCCTTGCATAGGCCTCAAATCGCTCCAAATATCCCCTTGCAGATATTACAAAGAGAGTGTTTCCAAACTGCCCTATCGAAAGGCAGTTTCAACTCTGTGAGTTGAAGGCACGTATGGTGAAACAGTTTCTGAGAATGCTTGTGTGTACTTTTTAGGTGAAGGTATTTCCTTTTCCAGCACAGGCCTCAAATCGCTCCAAACATCCAGTAGCAAATTCTACAAAAGGAGTGTTTCAAACCTGTGCTATCCAAAGGAAGATTCCACTATATGAGTTGAACGCATAAAGCACACGGAAGTTTCTGAGAATCCTTCCGTCTAGTTCTCAGGTGAAGATATTTACTTTTCCAGTGTTGGCCCTTTAGCACTCCAAATATCCACTTTCAGATTCTACAAAAAGAGTGTTTCAAAACTGCTCTATCAAAACGCAGGTTCCACTCGGTGAGTTGAATGCACGCATCGGAAAAGATTTCTGAGAATTCTTCTGTCTAGTTTTTATGGGAAGATATTTTCTTTTCCAGCATAGGCCTCAAATCGCTCCAAACATCCACGAGCAAATTCTACGAAAGGAGTGTGTCAAAACGGTGCTATCAAAAGGAAGATTCCACTATGTGAGTTGAATGCATGAAGCACACGGAAGTTTCTGACAATGCTTCCGTCTAGTTCTCATGTGAAGATATTTCCTTTTCCAGCGTTGACCTCTTAGCACTCCAAATATCCACTTGCAGATCCTAGAAAAAGAGTGTTTCAAAACTGCTCTACCAAAAGCCAGGTTTCACTCGGTGAGTTGAATGCGCACATCGCAAAATGTTTCTGAGAACGCTACTGTCTAGTTCTTATGTGAAGATATTTCGTTTTCCCGCCTGGGCTTCAAAGCGCTCCAAATAGCCACTTGTAGAGTCTATAAAAAGAGTGTTTCAAAACTCTTCTATCAAAAGGAACTTTCAACTCTGTGAGTACAATGCACTCATCACAAGGAAGTTTCCGAGAATGCTTCTGTCTACTGTTTATGTGAAGATATTTCCTTTTCCAACCTAGGCCTCAATGCGCTCCAAATAAACACCTGCAGATCCTACAAGAGGGGTGTTTCCAAACTGTTCTATCAAAACCAGCGTTCAAGTCTGTGAGCTGAATGCACTCATCACACAGAAGTTTCTTAGAAGGCTTGTGTCTAGTGTTTATGTGAAAATATTTTCTTTTACAGCATAGGCCTCAAATAGCTCCAAATATCAACTTGCAGATTTTACAAAAAGGGAGTTTCCAAACTCCTCTATCAAAAGACAGGTTCAACTCTGTGAGTCGAATGCACACATCAGAAAGAAGTTTCTGAGAATGCTTCTGTCTAGCGTTTATGTGAAAATATTTCCTTTTCAAGCACACGCCTCAAAGCGCTCCAAATATGCCGTTGCAGATTCTACAAAAAGTGGGTTTCAAAACTGCTCTACGAAAAGAAAGGTTCAAAGCTGTGAGTTGAATACACAGATCGTGAAGAAGTTTCTGAGAATGCTTCAGTCTAGTGTTTAGGTGAAGATATTTCACTTCCCAGCATAGGCCTCAAAGCGCTCCAAATATCCACTTCCAGATTCTACAGAAAAGTGTTTCAAAACTGCTCTTTGGAAAGGAAGCTTCAACTCTGTGAGTTGAAAGCACTCATTACGAAGAGGTTTCTGAGAATTCTTCTGTCCAGTTTTCATGTGAAGATGTTTCCATTTCAAGCATAGGTCTCCAATCGCTCCAAATATTCACCTGCAAATTCTACAAAAAGGGTGTTTCAAAACTTCTCTATCAATAGGAAGGTTCAACTCTGTGAGTTGAATGCCCTCCTCACAAAGAAGTTTCTGAGAATGCTTCTGTCTACTTTTTACGTGAAGATATTTCCTTTTCCTACACAGGCCTCAAAGCGCTCCGAATCAACACTTCCAGATACTACCAAAACAGTGTTTCAAAACTGTTCTATCAAAAGGAACGTTCAACTCTGTGAGTGGAAGGCACTCATCGCAAAGAGGTTTCTGAGAATGCTTCTGTCTAGTTTTTATGTGATGATATTTCGTATTGCAGCATTGGCCAAAAAGCGCTCCAAACATCCATCTTCAGATGGCAATGAAAGTGGGTCTCAAAAGTGCTCTATCAGAAGGAAGGTTCAAGTCTGTGAATTGAATGCTCTCATCACACAGAAGGTTCTGAGAATGATTCAGTCTAGTTTTTATCAGAAGATATTTCCTTTTCCTTGCATAGGCCTCAAATCGCTCCAAATATCGAATTGCAGTTTACACCAATAGAGTGTTTCCAAACTGCTCTGTGAAACGGCAGGTTCAACTCTGTGAGTTGAATGCGCACATGAGGAAGAAGTCTCTGAGAATGCTTCTGTCTAGTTTTTAGGTGAAGATATTTCATTTCCCAGCCTCGCCTCAAAGCGCTCCAAATATCCACTTTCAGATTCTACAAAAACTGTGTTTCTAAACTGCTCTTTGTAAAGGAAGGTTCAAGTCTGTGAGTTGAATGCACTCATCACCAAGAAGTTTCTGAGAATGCTTCTGTCTAGTTTTCATGTGAAGATATTTCCTTTTCCAACATTGACCCGAAGCCCTCGTAATATCCACTTGCAGATTTTACAAAAAGAGTGTTTCCAAACTGCTCTATCAAAATGAGATTCAACTCTGTGAGTTGAATGCACGCATCGTGAAGAAGCTTCAGAGAATGCTACGGTCTACGTTTTAGGTGAAGATATTTCATTTCCCAGCATAGGCTTCAAAGCGCTCTAAATATCCACTTGCAGATTCTACAAAAAGAGTGTTTCAAAACTGCTCTTCCAAAAGGAAGGTTCAAGGCTGTGAGTTCAATGCACTCATCATAAAGAAGTTTCTGAGAACGCTTCTCTCTAGTTTTTATGTGAAGATATTTCCTTTTCCAGCATAGGCCTCAAATCGCTCCAAACATCCACTAGCAAATTCTACAAAAGGAGTGTTTCAAAACTGTGCTATCAAAAGGAAGATTCCACTATTTGAGTTGAAGGCATAAAGCACACGGAAGTTTCTGACAATGCTTCCGTCTAGTTCTCATGTGAAGTTATTTCCTTTTCCAGTGCTGGCCTCTTAGCACTCCAAATATCCACTTGCAGATCCTAGAAAAAGAGTTTTTCAAAACTGCTCTACCAAAAGGAAGCTTCAACTCGGTGAGTTGAATGCGCACCTCGCAAAATGTTTCTGAGAGTGCTTCGCTGTTGTTTTTATGTGAAGATATTTCGTTTTCCAGCATAGGACTCAAAGCGCTCCAAGTAGCCACTTACAGAGTCTCTAAAAAGAGTGTTTCAAAACTGTTCTATCAAAAGGAACGTTCAACTCTGTGAGTAGAATGCTCTCATCACAAGGAAGTTTCTGAGAATGCTTCTGTCTAGTTTTTATGTGAAGAAATTTCCTTTTCCAACATAGGCCTCAAAGCCCTCCAAATAAACATCTGCAGATTCTACAAAAGGGGTCTTTCCAAAATGTTCTATCAAAACCAACGTTCAAACCTATGAGCTGAATGCACTCACCACACAGAAGTTTCTTAGACGTCTTCTGTCTAGTGTTTATGTGAAAATATTTTCTTTTACAGCATAGGCCTCAAATAGCTCCAAATATCAACTTGCAGATTTTACAAAAAGGGTGTTTCCAAACTCCTCTATCAAAAGGCAGGTTCAACTCTGTGTGTTGAATGCACACATCAGAAAGAAGTTTCTGAGAATGCTTCTGTCTAGCGTTTATGTGAAAATATTTCCTTTTCAAGCATACGCCTCAAAGCGCTCCAAATATGCCGTTGCAGATTCTACAAAAAGTGTGTTTCAAAACTGCTCTATGAAAAGAAAGGTTCAAAGCTGTGAGGTGAATACACATATCGTGAAGAAGTTTCTGAGAAAGCTTCAGTCTAGTGTTTAGGTGAAGATATTTCACTTCCCAGAATAGGCCTCAAAGCGCTCCAAATATCCACTTCCAGATTCTAAAGAAAAGTGTTTCAAAACTGCTTTTTGGAAAAGAAGCTTCAACTCTGTGAGTTGAAAGCACTCATTACGAAGAGGTTTCTGAGAGTTCTTCCGTCTAGTTTTCATGTGAAGATGTTTCCATTTCAAGCATATTTCTCAAATCGCTCCAAATATTCACCTGCAAATTCTACAAAAAGGGTGTTTCCAAACTTCTCTATCAATAGGAAGGTTCGACTCTGTGAGTTGAATGCCCTCCTCACAAAGAAGTTTCTGAGAATGCTTCTGTCCAGTTTTTAGGTGAAGATATATCATTTCCCAGCATAGGCCTCAAAGCGCTCCAAATATCCACTTGCAGATTCTACAAAAAGAGTGTTTCAAAACTCCTCTTTCAAAAGGAAGTTTCAAGTCTGTGAGTTGAATGAAGTCATGACAAAGAAGTTTCTGAGAATGCTTCTGTCTACTTTTTATGTGAAGATATTTCCTTTTGCAGCACACGCCTCAAATAGCCCCAAACATCCACTAGCAAATTCTACAAAAAGAGGGTTTCAAAAAAGCGCTATCTAAAGGAAGATTGCACTATGTGAGTTAAACGCATAAAGCACACGGAAGTTTCTGAGAATGCTTCCGTCTAGTTCTCATGGGAAGATATTTCCTTTCCCATTGTTGGCCTCTTAGCACTCCAATATACACTTGCAGATTCTAGAAAAAGAGTGTTTCAAAACTGCTCTATCAAAAGGCAGGTTCAACACGGTGAGTTGAATATGCACATGAGAAAAAGTTTCTGAGAATGCTTCTGTCTGGTTTTTATGTGAAGATATTTCGTTTTCCAGCACAGGCCTCAAAGCGCTCCAATTATCCACTTGCAGACTATACAAAAACAGTGTTTCAAAACTGTTCTATCCAAAGGAATGTTCAGCTCTGTGAGTAGAATTCACTCATCACGAGGAAGTTTCTGAGAATGCTGCTGTCTAGTTTCTATAAGAAGACATTTCCTTTTCTAACATAGGTCTCAAAGCGCTCACAATAAGCCCTGGCACACTCTACAAAAGGAGTGTTTCCAAAATGTTCTATCAAAATGAACGTTGAAGACTGTGAGTTAAATGCACACATCAAACTGAAGTTTCTGAGAATGGTTCTGTCTAGGGTTTATGTGAAGATATTTTCTTTTCCAGCATAGGCCTCCAAAAGCTCGAAATATCCACTTGCAGATTTTCTAAAAAGGGTGTTTCCAAACTGTTCTATCAAAAGGAAGGTTCAACTCTGTGAGTTGAATGCTCACATCACAAAGAAGTTTCTGAGAATGCTTCTGTCTAGTGTTCATGTGAAGATATTTCCTTTTCAAGCATAGGCCTCAAAGCGCTCCAGATATGCAGTTGCAGACTCTACAAAAAGTGTGTTTCAAAAGTGTTCTATGAAAAGAAAGTTTCAACTCTGTGAGTTGAATGCACATATCGTGAAGAAGTTTCTGAGAATGCTTCTGTCTAGTTTTTAGGTGAAGATATTTCATTTCCCAGCATAGGCCTCAAAGCGCTCCAAATATGCACTTGCAGATTCTACAAAAGGAGTGTTTCAAAACTGCTCTTTCAAAAGGAAGGTTCAAGTCTGTGAGTTGAATGCACTCATCAGAAAGAAGTTTCTGATAATGGTTCTGTCTAGTTTTCATCTGCAAGTATTTCCTTTTCCACTAGATGCCGCAATCGCACCAAATTTCCACCTGCAGTTTCCACAAAAAGAGTGTTGCAGGACTGCTCCAGGAAAAGGAATCTTCAACTCTCTCAGTTCAATCCCCTCAAGACATAGAAGTTTCTGATAATGTTTCTGTCTAGCTTCTATATGAAGATATTTCCTTTTCCAGCATAAGCCTCAAAGAGCTCCAAATATCCACTTGCGAATTCTACAAAAACAGTGTTGCAATACTTTTCTACCAAAAGGAAGGTACAACTCTGTGAGTTCAATGCACTCATCACACAGAAGGTTCACAGAATGCTTCCATCTAGCTTTTACGCAATGATATTTCCTTTTGCAGCAAAGGCTTCAAAGCGCTCTTAATGTCCACTGGCAGATTCTACGAAGAGTGTCTCAAAACTGCTCTATCAAAAGGTAGGTTGAACTCTGTGAGTTCAATGCCCAAAGCACAGGGAACCTTCTGAGAATGCTTTTATGTAGTTTCTACTTGAACATATTTTCTTTTCCAGCATTGGCCTCCAAGCACTCCATCCATCCACTTGAAAATTCTACTAAAAGAGTGTTTCAAAACTTCTCTACCAAAAGAAAGGTTGAACTTTGTGAGTTCAAGGCACACATCACAAAGAAGTTTCTGAGAATGCTTCTTTCCAGCTTTTACGTGAAGAGATATCCTTTTCCAGCATAGGCCTCAAAGCGCTCCATATATCCACTTGCACATTCTAGCAAAGCGTGTATCAACACTGCTCTTTCAAAAGGAAGCTTCAAGTCTGTGAGTTGAATGCACTCATCACAAAGACGTTTCTGAGAATTCTCCTGTCTAGTTTTCATGTGAAGATGCTTCCATTTAAAATCTAGGCCTCAAATACCTCCAAATATTCACTTGCACATTCTACAAAAAGGCTGTTTCAAATCTTCTCTATCAATTGGAAGGTTCAACTCTGTAAATTGAATGCACTCACCACAAAGAAGATTCCGAGATTGCTTCTGTCTACTTTGTATGTGAAGACATTTCCTTTTCCAACATAGGCCTCAAAGCGCTCCAAAAAACACTTGCAGATTCTAAAAAAACAGTTTTTCAAAACTGTTCTATCAAAAGGAACGTTCAACTCTGTGAGTTGAAGGCACTCATCACAAAGAGGTTTCTGAGAATGCTTCTGTCTAGTTTTTATGGGATGATATTTCTTATTCCAACATTGGCCAAAAAGCGCTCCAAATATCCGCCTTCAGACGGCACTGAAAGAGGGTCTCAAAAATGCTCTATCAGAAGGAAGGTTCAAGTCTGTGAGTTGAATGCTCTCATCACACAGAAGGTTCTGAGAATACTTCAGTCTAGTTTTTATCAGAAGATATTTCCATTTCCTTGCATAGGCCTGAAATCCCTCCAAATATCGACTTGCAGATTATACGAATAGAGTATTTCCAAACTGCTCTGTCAAACGGCAGGATCAACTCTGTGAGTTGAATGAACACATCATGAAGAAGTCTCTGAGAATGCTTCTGTCTAGTTTTTAGTTGAAGATATTTCATTTCCCAGCATCGTCTCAAAGCGCTCCAAATATCCACTTGCAGATTCTACAAAAACTTTGTTTCTAAACTGCTCTTTGAAAAGGAAGGTCCAAGTCTGTGAGTTGAATGCACTCATCGCAAAGAATTTTCTGAGAATGCTTCTGTCTAGTTTTCACGTGAAGATATTTCCTTTTCCAACATTGGCCCCGAAGCCCTCCTAACATCCACTTGCAGATTTTACAAAAAGAGTGTTTCCAAACTGCTCTATCAAAAGGCAGGTTCAACTCTGTGAGTCAAATGCACGCATCGTGAAGAAGCTTCTGAGAATGCTACTGTCTAAGTTTTAGGTGAAGATATTTCATTTCCCAGCAAAGGCTTCAAAGCGCTCTAAATATCCACTTGCAGATTCTACAAGAAGAGTGTTTCAAAACTGCTCTTCCAAAAGGAAGGTTCAAGTCTGTGAGTTGAATGCACTCATCAAAAAGAAGTTTCTGAGAATGCTTCTCTCTAGTTTTTATGTGAAGATATTTCCTTTTCCAGCATAGGCCTCAAATCGCTCCAAACATCCACTAGCAAATTCTACAAAAGGAGTGTTTCAAAACTGTGCTATCAAAAGGAAGATTCCACTATTTGAGTTGAAGGCATAAAGCACACGGAAGTTTCTGACAGTGCTTCCGTCTAGTTCTCATGTGAAGTTATTTCCTTTTCCAGTGTTGGCCTCTTAGCACTCCAAATAACCACTTGCAGATCCTAGAAAGAGTGTTTCAAAACTGCTCTACCAAAAGGAAGGTTCAACTCGGTGAGTTGAATGCGCACCTCGCAAAAAGTTTCTGAGAGTGCTTCGGTTTAGTTTTTATGTGAAGATATTTCGTTTTCCAGCACAGTACTCAAAGCGCTCTAAATAGCCACTTGCAGAGTCTATAAAAAGAGTGTTTCAAAACTGTTCTATCGAAAGGAACGTTCAACTCTGTGAGTAGAATGCACTCATCACAAGGAAGTTTCTGAGAATGCTTCTGTCTAGTTTTTATGTGAAGAAATTTCCTTTTCCAACATAGGCCTCAAAGCGCTCCAAATAAACACCTGCAGATTCTACAAAAGGGGTCTTTCCAAAATGTTCTATCAAAACCAACGTTCAAGCCTGTGAGCTGAATGCACTCACCACACAGAAGTTTCTTAGACGTCTTCTGTCTAGTGTTTATGTGGAAATATTCTCTTTTACAGCATAGGCCTCAAATACCTCCAAATATCAACGTGCAGATTTTACAAAAAGGGTGTTTCCAAACTCCTCCATCAAAAGGCAGGTTCAACTCTGTGTGTTTAATGCACACATCAGAAAGAAGTTTCTGAGAATGCTTCTGTCTAGCCTTTATGTGAAAATATTTCCTTTTCAAGCATACGCCTCAAAGCGCTCCAAATATGCCGTTGTAGACTCTACAAAAAGTGTGTTTCAAAACTGCTCTACGAAAAGAAAGGTTCAAAGCTGTGAGTTGAATACACAGATCGTGAAGAAGTTCCTGAGAATGCTTCAATCTAGTGTTTAGGTGAAGATATTTCACTTCCCAGCATAGGCCTCAAAGCGCTCCAAATATCCACTTCCAGATTCTACAGAAAAGTGTTTCAAAACTGCTCTTTGGAAAGGAAGCTTCAACTCTGTGAGTTAAAAGCACTCATTGCGAAGAGGTTTCTGGGAGTTCTTCCGTCTAGTTTTCATGTAAAGATGTTTCCATTTCAAGCATAGGTCTCTAATCGCTCCAAATATTCACCTGCAAATTCTACAAAAAGGGTGTTTCAAAACTTCTCTATCAATAGGAAGGTTCAACTCTGTGAGTTGAATGCACTCCTTACAGAGAAGTTTCTGAGAATGTTTCTATCTATGTTTTACGCGAAGATATTTCCTTTTCCAACACAGGCCTCAATGCGCTCCGAATCAACACTTCCAGATACTACAAAAACAGTGTTTCAAAACTGTTCTATCAAAAGGAACGTTCAACTCTGTGAGTTGAAGGCACTCATCACAAAGAAGTTTCTGAGAATGCTTCTGTCAATCTTGTATGCAATGAGATTTCCTTTTGCAGCATAGGACTTAAAGCTCTCCAAATATCCACTTGCAGATTCCACAAAAAGAGTGTTGCAAAACTTCTCTATCAAAAGGCAGGTTGAACTCTGTGTGTTGAATGCCCAAAACACAGGGAACTTTCTGAGAATGCTTTTGTCTAGTTTCCACGTGAAGATAGTTCCTTTTCCAACATAGGCCTCAAAGCGCTCTGAATATCCACTTGCCGATTGTACAAAAAGAGTGTTGCAAAACTTCTCTATCAAAAGGCAGGTTGAACTCTGTGTGTCGAATGCCCAAAACACAGGGAACTTGCTGAGAATGCTTTTGTCTAATTTCTACGTGAAGATATTTCCTTTTCCATCATAGGCCTCAAAGTGCTCCGAATAAACACTTGTAGATCCCACCAAAAGAGTGTTTCAAAGCTCTTCCATCTACAGGAACTTTCACGTCTGTGAGTTGAATGCACTCATCACAAAGAGGTTTCTGAGAATTCTTCTGTTTAGTTTTTATGTGATGATATTTCATTTTCCAGCATTGGCCTAAAGGTGCTCCAAATATCCACCTTCAGATGGGACTGAAAGAGTGTTTCAAAACTGAACTATCAAAAGGAAGGTTCAAGTCTGTGAGTTGAATGCACTCATCCACAGAAGCTTCTGAGAATGCTTCTGTCTCGTTTTTAGGCGAAGATATTTCCTTTTCCTTGCATAGGCCTCAAATCGCTCCAAATATCCCCTTGCAGATATTACAAAGAGAGTGTTTCCAAACTGCCCTATCGAAAGGCAGTTTCAACTCTGTGAGTTGAAGGCACGTATGGTGAAACAGTTTCTGAGAATGCTTGTGTGTACTTTTTAGGTGAAGGTATTTCCTTTTCCAGCACAGGCCTCAAATCGCTCCAAACATCCAGTAGCAAATTCTACAAAAGGAGTGTTTCAAACCTGTGCTATCCAAAGGAAGATTCCACTATATGAGTTGAACGCATAAAGCACACGGAAGTTTCTGAGAATCCTTCCGTCTAGTTCTCAGGTGAAGATATTTACTTTTCCAGTGTTGGCCCTTTAGCACTCCAAATATCCACTTTCAGATTCTACAAAAAGAGTGTTTCAAAACTGCTCTATCAAAACGCAGGTTCCACTCGGTGAGTTGAATGCACGCATCGGAAAAGATTTCTGAGAATTCTTCTGTCTAGTTTTTATGGGAAGATATTTTCTTTTCCAGCATAGGCCTCAAATCGCTCCAAACATCCACGAGCAAATTCTACGAAAGGAGTGTGTCAAAACGGTGCTATCAAAAGGAAGATTCCACTATGTGAGTTGAATGCATGAAGCACACGGAAGTTTCTGACAATGCTTCCGTCTAGTTCTCATGTGAAGATATTTCCTTTTCCAGTGTTGACCTCTTAGCACTCCAAATATCCACTTGCAGATCCTAGAAAAAGAGTGTTTCAAAACTGCTCTACCAAAAGCCAGGTTTCACTCGGTGAGTTGAATGCGCACATCGCAAAATGTTTCTGAGAACGCTACTGTCTAGTTCTTATGTGAAGATATTTCGTTTTCCCGCCTGGGCTTCAAAGCGCTCCAAATAGCCACTTGTAGAGTCTATAAAAAGAGTGTTTCAAAACTCTTCTATCAAAAGGAACTTTCAACTCTGTGAGTACAATGCACTCATCACAAGGAAGTTTCCGAGAATGCTTCTGTCTACTGTTTATGTGAAGATATTTCCTTTTCCAACCTAGGCCTCAATGCGCTCCAAATAAACACCTGCAGATCCTACAAGAGGGGTGTTTCCAAACTGTTCTATCAAAACCAGCGTTCAAGTCTGTGAGCTGAATGCACTCATCACACAGAAGTTTCTTAGAAGGCTTGTGTCTAGTGTTTATGTGAAAATATTTTCTTTTACAGCATAGGCCTCAAATAGCTCCAAATATCAACTTGCAGATTTTACAAAAAGGGAGTTTCCAAACTCCTCTATCAAAAGACAGGTTCAACTCTGTGAGTCGAATGCACACATCAGAAAGAAGTTTCTGAGAATGCTTCTGTCTAGCGTTTATGTGAAAATATTTCCTTTTCAAGCACACGCCTCAAAGCGCTCCAAATATGCCGTTGCAGATTCTACAAAAAGTGGGTTTCAAAACTGCTCTACGAAAAGAAAGGTTCAAAGCTGTGAGTTGAATACACAGATCGTGAAGAAGTTTCTGAGAATGCTTCAGTCTAGTGTTTAGGTGAAGATATTTCACTTCCCAGCATAGGCCTCAAAGCGCTCCAAATATCCACTTCCAGATTCTACAGAAAAGTGTTTCAAAACTGCTCTTTGGAAAGGAAGCTTCAACTCTGTGAGTTGAAAGCACTCATTACGAAGAGGTTTCTGAGAATTCTTCTGTCCAGTTTTCATGTGAAGATGTTTCCATTTCAAGCATAGGTCTCCAATCGCTCCAAATATTCACCTGCAAATTCTACAAAAAGGGTGTTTCAAAACTTCTCTATCAATAGGAAGGTTCAACTCTGTGAGTTGAATGCCCTCCTCACAAAGAAGTTTCTGAGAATGCTTCTGTCTACTTTTTACGTGAAGATATTTCCTTTTCCTACACAGGCCTCAAAGCGCTCCGAATCAACACTTCCAGATACTACCAAAACAGTGTTTCAAAACTGTTCTATCAAAAGGAACGTTCAACTCTGTGAGTGGAAGGCACTCATCGCAAAGAGGTTTCTGAGAATGCTTCTGTCTAGTTTTTATGTGATGATATTTCGTATTGCAGCATTGGCCAAAAAGCGCTCCAAACATCCATCTTCAGATGGCAATGAAAGTGGGTCTCAAAAGTGCTCTATCAGAAGGAAGGTTCAAGTCTGTGAATTGAATGCTCTCATCACACAGAAGGTTCTGAGAATGATTCAGTCTAGTTTTTATCAGAAGATATTTCCTTTTCCTTGCATAGGCCTCAAATCGCTCCAAATATCGAATTGCAGTTTACACCAATAGAGTGTTTCCAAACTGCTCTGTGAAACGGCAGGTTCAACTCTGTGAGTTGAATGCGCACATGAGGAAGAAGTCTCTGAGAATGCTTCTGTCTAGTTTTTAGGTGAAGATATTTCATTTCCCAGCCTCGCCTCAAAGCGCTCCAAATATCCACTTTCAGATTCTACAAAAACTGTGTTTCTAAACTGCTCTTTGTAAAGGAAGGTTCAAGTCTGTGAGTTGAATGCACTCATCACCAAGAAGTTTCTGAGAATGCTTCTGTCTAGTTTTCATGTGAAGATATTTCCTTTTCCAACATTGACCCGAAGCCCTCGTAATATCCACTTGCAGATTTTACAAAAAGAGTGTTTCCAAACTGCTCTATCAAAATGAGATTCAACTCTGTGAGTTGAATGCACGCATCGTGAAGAAGCTTCAGAGAATGCTACGGTCTACGTTTTAGGTGAAGATATTTCATTTCCCAGCATAGGCTTCAAAGCGCTCTAAATATCCACTTGCAGATTCTACAAAAAGAGTGTTTCAAAACTGCTCTTCCAAAAGGAAGGTTCAAGGCTGTGAGTTCAATGCACTCATCATAAAGAAGTTTCTGAGAACGCTTCTCTCTAGTTTTTATGTGAAGATATTTCCTTTTCCAGCATAGGCCTCAAATCGCTCCAAACATCCACTAGCAAATTCTACAAAAGGAGTGTTTCAAAACTGTGCTATCAAAAGGAAGATTCCACTATTTGAGTTGAAGGCATAAAGCACACGGAAGTTTCTGACAATGCTTCCGTCTAGTTCTCATGTGAAGTTATTTCCTTTTCCAGTGCTGGCCTCTTAGCACTCCAAATATCCACTTGCAGATCCTAGAAAAAGAGTTTTTCAAAACTGCTCTACCAAAAGGAAGCTTCAACTCGGTGAGTTGAATGCGCACCTCGCAAAATGTTTCTGAGAGTGCTTCGCTGTTGTTTTTATGTGAAGATATTTCGTTTTCCAGCATAGGACTCAAAGCGCTCCAAGTAGCCACTTACAGAGTCTCTAAAAAGAGTGTTTCAAAACTGTTCTATCAAAAGGAACGTTCAACTCTGTGAGTAGAATGCTCTCATCACAAGGAAGTTTCTGAGAATGCTTCTGTCTAGTTTTTATGTGAAGAAATTTCCTTTTCCAACATAGGCCTCAAAGCCCTCCAAATAAACATCTGCAGATTCTACAAAAGGGGTCTTTCCAAAATGTTCTATCAAAACCAACGTTCAAACCTATGAGCTGAATGCACTCACCACACAGAAGTTTCTTAGACGTCTTCTGTCTAGTGTTTATGTGAAAATATTTTCTTTTACAGCATAGGCCTCAAATAGCTCCAAATATCAACTTGCAGATTTTACAAAAAGGGTGTTTCCAAACTCCTCTATCAAAAGGCAGGTTCAACTCTGTGTGTTGAATGCACACATCAGAAAGAAGTTTCTGAGAATGCTTCTGTCTAGCGTTTATGTGAAAATATTTCCTTTTCAAGCATACGCCTCAAAGCGCTCCAAATATGCCGTTGCAGATTCTACAAAAAGTGTGTTTCAAAACTGCTCTATGAAAAGAAAGGTTCAAAGCTGTGAGGTGAATACACATATCGTGAAGAAGTTTCTGAGAAAGCTTCAGTCTAGTGTTTAGGTGAAGATATTTCACTTCCCAGAATAGGCCTCAAAGCGCTCCAAATATCCACTTCCAGATTCTAAAGAAAAGTGTTTCAAAACTGCTTTTTGGAAAAGAAGCTTCAACTCTGTGAGTTGAAAGCACTCATTACGAAGAGGTTTCTGAGAGTTCTTCCGTCTAGTTTTCATGTGAAGATGTTTCCATTTCAAGCATATTTCTCAAATCGCTCCAAATATTCACCTGCAAATTCTACAAAAAGGGTGTTTCCAAACTTCTCTATCAATAGGAAGGTTCGACTCTGTGAGTTGAATGCCCTCCTCACAAAGAAGTTTCTGAGAATGCTTCTGTCCAGTTTTTAGGTGAAGATATATCATTTCCCAGCATAGGCCTCAAAGCGCTCCAAATATCCACTTGCAGATTCTACAAAAAGAGTGTTTCAAAACTCCTCTTTCAAAAGGAAGTTTCAAGTCTGTGAGTTGAATGAAGTCATGACAAAGAAGTTTCTGAGAATGCTTCTGTCTACTTTTTATGTGAAGATATTTCCTTTTGCAGCACACGCCTCAAATAGCCCCAAACATCCACTAGCAAATTCTACAAAAAGAGGGTTTCAAAAAAGCGCTATCTAAAGGAAGATTGCACTATGTGAGTTAAACGCATAAAGCACACGGAAGTTTCTGAGAATGCTTCCGTCTAGTTCTCATGGGAAGATATTTCCTTTCCCATTGTTGGCCTCTTAGCACTCCAATATACACTTGCAGATTCTAGAAAAAGAGTGTTTCAAAACTGCTCTATCAAAAGGCAGGTTCAACACGGTGAGTTGAATATGCACATGAGAAAAAGTTTCTGAGAATGCTTCTGTCTGGTTTTTATGTGAAGATATTTCGTTTTCCAGCACAGGCCTCAAAGCGCTCCAATTATCCACTTGCAGACTATACAAAAACAGTGTTTCAAAACTGTTCTATCCAAAGGAATGTTCAGCTCTGTGAGTAGAATTCACTCATCACGAGGAAGTTTCTGAGAATGCTGCTGTCTAGTTTCTATAAGAAGACATTTCCTTTTCTAACATAGGTCTCAAAGCGCTCACAATAAGCCCTGGCACACTCTACAAAAGGAGTGTTTCCAAAATGTTCTATCAAAATGAACGTTGAAGACTGTGAGTTAAATGCACACATCAAACTGAAGTTTCTGAGAATGGTTCTGTCTAGGGTTTATGTGAAGATATTTTCTTTTCCAGCATAGGCCTCCAAAAGCTCGAAATATCCACTTGCAGATTTTCTAAAAAGGGTGTTTCCAAACTGTTCTATCAAAAGGAAGGTTCAACTCTGTGAGTTGAATGCTCACATCACAAAGAAGTTTCTGAGAATGCTTCTGTCTAGTGTTCATGTGAAGATATTTCCTTTTCAAGCATAGGCCTCAAAGCGCTCCAGATATGCAGTTGCAGACTCTACAAAAAGTGTGTTTCAAAAGTGTTCTATGAAAAGAAAGTTTCAACTCTGTGAGTTGAATGCACATATCGTGAAGAAGTTTCTGAGAATGCTTCTGTCTAGTTTTTAGGTGAAGATATTTCATTTCCCAGCATAGGCCTCAAAGCGCTCCAAATATGCACTTGCAGATTCTACAAAAGGAGTGTTTCAAAACTGCTCTTTCAAAAGGAAGGTTCAAGTCTGTGAGTTGAATGCACTCATCAGAAAGAAGTTTCTGATAATGGTTCTGTCTAGTTTTCATCTGCAAGTATTTCCTTTTCCACTAGATGCCGCAATCGCACCAAATTTCCACCTGCAGTTTCCACAAAAAGAGTGTTGCAGGACTGCTCCAGGAAAAGGAATCTTCAACTCTCTCAGTTCAATCCCCTCAAGACATAGAAGTTTCTGATAATGTTTCTGTCTAGCTTCTATATGAAGATATTTCCTTTTCCAGCATAAGCCTCAAAGAGCTCCAAATATCCACTTGCGAATTCTACAAAAACAGTGTTGCAATACTTTTCTACCAAAAGGAAGGTACAACTCTGTGAGTTCAATGCACTCATCACACAGAAGGTTCACAGAATGCTTCCATCTAGCTTTTACGCAATGATATTTCCTTTTGCAGCAAAGGCTTCAAAGCGCTCTTAATGTCCACTGGCAGATTCTACGAAGAGTGTCTCAAAACTGCTCTATCAAAAGGTAGGTTGAACTCTGTGAGTTCAATGCCCAAAGCACAGGGAACCTTCTGAGAATGCTTTTATGTAGTTTCTACTTGAACATATTTTCTTTTCCAGCATTGGCCTCCAAGCACTCCATCCATCCACTTGAAAATTCTACTAAAAGAGTGTTTCAAAACTTCTCTACCAAAAGAAAGGTTGAACTTTGTGAGTTCAAGGCACACATCACAAAGAAGTTTCTGAGAATGCTTCTTTCCAGCTTTTACGTGAAGAGATATCCTTTTCCAGCATAGGCCTCAAAGCGCTCCATATATCCACTTGCACATTCTAGCAAAGCGTGTATCAACACTGCTCTTTCAAAAGGAAGCTTCAAGTCTGTGAGTTGAATGCACTCATCACAAAGACGTTTCTGAGAATTCTCCTGTCTAGTTTTCATGTGAAGATGCTTCCATTTAAAATCTAGGCCTCAAATACCTCCAAATATTCACTTGCACATTCTACAAAAAGGCTGTTTCAAATCTTCTCTATCAATTGGAAGGTTCAACTCTGTAAATTGAATGCACTCACCACAAAGAAGATTCCGAGATTGCTTCTGTCTACTTTGTATGTGAAGACATTTCCTTTTCCAACATAGGCCTCAAAGCGCTCCAAAAAACACTTGCAGATTCTAAAAAAACAGTTTTTCAAAACTGTTCTATCAAAAGGAACGTTCAACTCTGTGAGTTGAAGGCACTCATCACAAAGAGGTTTCTGAGAATGCTTCTGTCTAGTTTTTATGGGATGATATTTCTTATTCCAACATTGGCCAAAAAGCGCTCCAAATATCCGCCTTCAGACGGCACTGAAAGAGGGTCTCAAAAATGCTCTATCAGAAGGAAGGTTCAAGTCTGTGAGTTGAATGCTCTCATCACACAGAAGGTTCTGAGAATACTTCAGTCTAGTTTTTATCAGAAGATATTTCCATTTCCTTGCATAGGCCTGAAATCCCTCCAAATATCGACTTGCAGATTATACGAATAGAGTATTTCCAAACTGCTCTGTCAAACGGCAGGATCAACTCTGTGAGTTGAATGAACACATCATGAAGAAGTCTCTGAGAATGCTTCTGTCTAGTTTTTAGTTGAAGATATTTCATTTCCCAGCATCGTCTCAAAGCGCTCCAAATATCCACTTGCAGATTCTACAAAAACTTTGTTTCTAAACTGCTCTTTGAAAAGGAAGGTCCAAGTCTGTGAGTTGAATGCACTCATCGCAAAGAATTTTCTGAGAATGCTTCTGTCTAGTTTTCACGTGAAGATATTTCCTTTTCCAACATTGGCCCCGAAGCCCTCCTAACATCCACTTGCAGATTTTACAAAAAGAGTGTTTCCAAACTGCTCTATCAAAAGGCAGGTTCAACTCTGTGAGTCAAATGCACGCATCGTGAAGAAGCTTCTGAGAATGCTACTGTCTAAGTTTTAGGTGAAGATATTTCATTTCCCAGCAAAGGCTTCAAAGCGCTCTAAATATCCACTTGCAGATTCTACAAGAAGAGTGTTTCAAAACTGCTCTTCCAAAAGGAAGGTTCAAGTCTGTGAGTTGAATGCACTCATCAAAAAGAAGTTTCTGAGAATGCTTCTCTCTAGTTTTTATGTGAAGATATTTCCTTTTCCAGCATAGGCCTCAAATCGCTCCAAACATCCACTAGCAAATTCTACAAAAGGAGTGTTTCAAAACTGTGCTATCAAAAGGAAGATTCCACTATTTGAGTTGAAGGCATAAAGCACACGGAAGTTTCTGACAGTGCTTCCGTCTAGTTCTCATGTGAAGTTATTTCCTTTTCCAGTGTTGGCCTCTTAGCACTCCAAATAACCACTTGCAGATCCTAGAAAGAGTGTTTCAAAACTGCTCTACCAAAAGGAAGGTTCAACTCGGTGAGTTGAATGCGCACCTCGCAAAAAGTTTCTGAGAGTGCTTCGGTTTAGTTTTTATGTGAAGATATTTCGTTTTCCAGCACAGTACTCAAAGCGCTCTAAATAGCCACTTGCAGAGTCTATAAAAAGAGTGTTTCAAAACTGTTCTATCGAAAGGAACGTTCAACTCTGTGAGTAGAATGCACTCATCACAAGGAAGTTTCTGAGAATGCTTCTGTCTAGTTTTTATGTGAAGAAATTTCCTTTTCCAACATAGGCCTCAAAGCGCTCCAAATAAACACCTGCAGATTCTACAAAAGGGGTCTTTCCAAAATGTTCTATCAAAACCAACGTTCAAGCCTGTGAGCTGAATGCACTCACCACACAGAAGTTTCTTAGACGTCTTCTGTCTAGTGTTTATGTGGAAATATTCTCTTTTACAGCATAGGCCTCAAATACCTCCAAATATCAACGTGCAGATTTTACAAAAAGGGTGTTTCCAAACTCCTCCATCAAAAGGCAGGTTCAACTCTGTGTGTTTAATGCACACATCAGAAAGAAGTTTCTGAGAATGCTTCTGTCTAGCCTTTATGTGAAAATATTTCCTTTTCAAGCATACGCCTCAAAGCGCTCCAAATATGCCGTTGTAGACTCTACAAAAAGTGTGTTTCAAAACTGCTCTACGAAAAGAAAGGTTCAAAGCTGTGAGTTGAATACACAGATCGTGAAGAAGTTCCTGAGAATGCTTCAATCTAGTGTTTAGGTGAAGATATTTCACTTCCCAGCATAGGCCTCAAAGCGCTCCAAATATCCACTTCCAGATTCTACAGAAAAGTGTTTCAAAACTGCTCTTTGGAAAGGAAGCTTCAACTCTGTGAGTTAAAAGCACTCATTGCGAAGAGGTTTCTGGGAGTTCTTCCGTCTAGTTTTCATGTAAAGATGTTTCCATTTCAAGCATAGGTCTCTAATCGCTCCAAATATTCACCTGCAAATTCTACAAAAAGGGTGTTTCAAAACTTCTCTATCAATAGGAAGGTTCAACTCTGTGAGTTGAATGCACTCCTTACAGAGAAGTTTCTGAGAATGTTTCTATCTATGTTTTACGCGAAGATATTTCCTTTTCCAACACAGGCCTCAATGCGCTCCGAATCAACACTTCCAGATACTACAAAAACAGTGTTTCAAAACTGTTCTATCAAAAGGAACGTTCAACTCTGTGAGTTGAAGGCACTCATCACAAAGAAGTTTCTGAGAATGCTTCTGTCAATCTTGTATGCAATGAGATTTCCTTTTGCAGCATAGGACTTAAAGCTCTCCAAATATCCACTTGCAGATTCCACAAAAAGAGTGTTGCAAAACTTCTCTATCAAAAGGCAGGTTGAACTCTGTGTGTTGAATGCCCAAAACACAGGGAACTTTCTGAGAATGCTTTTGTCTAGTTTCCACGTGAAGATAGTTCCTTTTCCAACATAGGCCTCAAAGCGCTCTGAATATCCACTTGCCGATTGTACAAAAAGAGTGTTGCAAAACTTCTCTATCAAAAGGCAGGTTGAACTCTGTGTGTCGAATGCCCAAAACACAGGGAACTTGCTGAGAATGCTTTTGTCTAATTTCTACGTGAAGATATTTCCTTTTCCATCATAGGCCTCAAAGTGCTCCGAATAAACACTTGTAGATCCCACCAAAAGAGTGTTTCAAAGCTCTTCCATCTACAGGAACTTTCACGTCTGTGAGTTGAATGCACTCATCACAAAGAGGTTTCTGAGAATTCTTCTGTTTAGTTTTTATGTGATGATATTTCATTTTCCAGCATTGGCCTAAAGGTGCTCCAAATATCCACCTTCAGATGGGACTGAAAGAGTGTTTCAAAACTGAACTATCAAAAGGAAGGTTCAAGTCTGTGAGTTGAATGCACTCATCCACAGAAGCTTCTGAGAATGCTTCTGTCTCGTTTTTAGGCGAAGATATTTCCTTTTCCTTGCATAGGCCTCAAATCGCTCCAAATATCCCCTTGCAGATATTACAAAGAGAGTGTTTCCAAACTGCCCTATCGAAAGGCAGTTTCAACTCTGTGAGTTGAAGGCACGTATGGTGAAACAGTTTCTGAGAATGCTTGTGTGTACTTTTTAGGTGAAGGTATTTCCTTTTCCAGCACAGGCCTCAAATCGCTCCAAACATCCAGTAGCAAATTCTACAAAAGGAGTGTTTCAAACCTGTGCTATCCAAAGGAAGATTCCACTATATGAGTTGAACGCATAAAGCACACGGAAGTTTCTGAGAATCCTTCCGTCTAGTTCTCAGGTGAAGATATTTACTTTTCCAGTGTTGGCCCTTTAGCACTCCAAATATCCACTTTCAGATTCTACAAAAAGAGTGTTTCAAAACTGCTCTATCAAAACGCAGGTTCCACTCGGTGAGTTGAATGCACGCATCGGAAAAGATTTCTGAGAATTCTTCTGTCTAGTTTTTATGGGAAGATATTTTCTTTTCCAGCATAGGCCTCAAATCGCTCCAAACATCCACGAGCAAATTCTACGAAAGGAGTGTGTCAAAACGGTGCTATCAAAAGGAAGATTCCACTATGTGAGTTGAATGCATGAAGCACACGGAAGTTTCTGACAATGCTTCCGTCTAGTTCTCATGTGAAGATATTTCCTTTTCCAGTGTTGACCTCTTAGCACTCCAAATATCCACTTGCAGATCCTAGAAAAAGAGTGTTTCAAAACTGCTCTACCAAAAGCCAGGTTTCACTCGGTGAGTTGAATGCGCACATCGCAAAATGTTTCTGAGAACGCTACTGTCTAGTTCTTATGTGAAGATATTTCGTTTTCCCGCCTGGGCTTCAAAGCGCTCCAAATAGCCACTTGTAGAGTCTATAAAAAGAGTGTTTCAAAACTCTTCTATCAAAAGGAACTTTCAACTCTGTGAGTACAATGCACTCATCACAAGGAAGTTTCCGAGAATGCTTCTGTCTACTGTTTATGTGAAGATATTTCCTTTTCCAACCTAGGCCTCAATGCGCTCCAAATAAACACCTGCAGATCCTACAAGAGGGGTGTTTCCAAACTGTTCTATCAAAACCAGCGTTCAAGTCTGTGAGCTGAATGCACTCATCACACAGAAGTTTCTTAGAAGGCTTGTGTCTAGTGTTTATGTGAAAATATTTTCTTTTACAGCATAGGCCTCAAATAGCTCCAAATATCAACTTGCAGATTTTACAAAAAGGGAGTTTCCAAACTCCTCTATCAAAAGACAGGTTCAACTCTGTGAGTCGAATGCACACATCAGAAAGAAGTTTCTGAGAATGCTTCTGTCTAGCGTTTATGTGAAAATATTTCCTTTTCAAGCACACGCCTCAAAGCGCTCCAAATATGCCGTTGCAGATTCTACAAAAAGTGGGTTTCAAAACTGCTCTACGAAAAGAAAGGTTCAAAGCTGTGAGTTGAATACACAGATCGTGAAGAAGTTTCTGAGAATGCTTCAGTCTAGTGTTTAGGTGAAGATATTTCACTTCCCAGCATAGGCCTCAAAGCGCTCCAAATATCCACTTCCAGATTCTACAGAAAAGTGTTTCAAAACTGCTCTTTGGAAAGGAAGCTTCAACTCTGTGAGTTGAAAGCACTCATTACGAAGAGGTTTCTGAGAATTCTTCTGTCCAGTTTTCATGTGAAGATGTTTCCATTTCAAGCATAGGTCTCCAATCGCTCCAAATATTCACCTGCAAATTCTACAAAAAGGGTGTTTCAAAACTTCTCTATCAATAGGAAGGTTCAACTCTGTGAGTTGAATGCCCTCCTCACAAAGAAGTTTCTGAGAATGCTTCTGTCTACTTTTTACGTGAAGATATTTCCTTTTCCTACACAGGCCTCAAAGCGCTCCGAATCAACACTTCCAGATACTACCAAAACAGTGTTTCAAAACTGTTCTATCAAAAGGAACGTTCAACTCTGTGAGTGGAAGGCACTCATCGCAAAGAGGTTTCTGAGAATGCTTCTGTCTAGTTTTTATGTGATGATATTTCGTATTGCAGCATTGGCCAAAAAGCGCTCCAAACATCCATCTTCAGATGGCAATGAAAGTGGGTCTCAAAAGTGCTCTATCAGAAGGAAGGTTCAAGTCTGTGAATTGAATGCTCTCATCACACAGAAGGTTCTGAGAATGATTCAGTCTAGTTTTTATCAGAAGATATTTCCTTTTCCTTGCATAGGCCTCAAATCGCTCCAAATATCGAATTGCAGTTTACACCAATAGAGTGTTTCCAAACTGCTCTGTGAAACGGCAGGTTCAACTCTGTGAGTTGAATGCGCACATGAGGAAGAAGTCTCTGAGAATGCTTCTGTCTAGTTTTTAGGTGAAGATATTTCATTTCCCAGCCTCGCCTCAAAGCGCTCCAAATATCCACTTTCAGATTCTACAAAAACTGTGTTTCTAAACTGCTCTTTGTAAAGGAAGGTTCAAGTCTGTGAGTTGAATGCACTCATCACCAAGAAGTTTCTGAGAATGCTTCTGTCTAGTTTTCATGTGAAGATATTTCCTTTTCCAACATTGACCCGAAGCCCTCGTAATATCCACTTGCAGATTTTACAAAAAGAGTGTTTCCAAACTGCTCTATCAAAATGAGATTCAACTCTGTGAGTTGAATGCACGCATCGTGAAGAAGCTTCAGAGAATGCTACGGTCTACGTTTTAGGTGAAGATATTTCATTTCCCAGCATAGGCTTCAAAGCGCTCTAAATATCCACTTGCAGATTCTACAAAAAGAGTGTTTCAAAACTGCTCTTCCAAAAGGAAGGTTCAAGGCTGTGAGTTCAATGCACTCATCATAAAGAAGTTTCTGAGAACGCTTCTCTCTAGTTTTTATGTGAAGATATTTCCTTTTCCAGCATAGGCCTCAAATCGCTCCAAACATCCACTAGCAAATTCTACAAAAGGAGTGTTTCAAAACTGTGCTATCAAAAGGAAGATTCCACTATTTGAGTTGAAGGCATAAAGCACACGGAAGTTTCTGACAATGCTTCCGTCTAGTTCTCATGTGAAGTTATTTCCTTTTCCAGTGCTGGCCTCTTAGCACTCCAAATATCCACTTGCAGATCCTAGAAAAAGAGTTTTTCAAAACTGCTCTACCAAAAGGAAGCTTCAACTCGGTGAGTTGAATGCGCACCTCGCAAAATGTTTCTGAGAGTGCTTCGCTGTTGTTTTTATGTGAAGATATTTCGTTTTCCAGCATAGGACTCAAAGCGCTCCAAGTAGCCACTTACAGAGTCTCTAAAAAGAGTGTTTCAAAACTGTTCTATCAAAAGGAACGTTCAACTCTGTGAGTAGAATGCTCTCATCACAAGGAAGTTTCTGAGAATGCTTCTGTCTAGTTTTTATGTGAAGAAATTTCCTTTTCCAACATAGGCCTCAAAGCCCTCCAAATAAACATCTGCAGATTCTACAAAAGGGGTCTTTCCAAAATGTTCTATCAAAACCAACGTTCAAACCTATGAGCTGAATGCACTCACCACACAGAAGTTTCTTAGACGTCTTCTGTCTAGTGTTTATGTGAAAATATTTTCTTTTACAGCATAGGCCTCAAATAGCTCCAAATATCAACGTGCAGATTTTACAAAAAGGGTGTTTCCAAACTCCTCTATCAAAAGGCAGGTTCAACTCTGTGTGTTGAATGCACACATCAGAAAGAAGTTTCTGAGAATGCTTCTGTCTAGCGTTTATGTGAAAATATTTCCTTTTCAAGCATACGCCTCAAAGCGCTCCAAATATGCCGTTGCAGATTCTACAAAAAGTGTGTTTCAAAACTGCTCTATGAAAAGAAAGGTTCAAAGCTGTGAGGTGAATACACATATCGTGAAGAAGTTTCTGAGAAAGCTTCAGTCTAGTGTTTAGGTGAAGATATTTCACTTCCCAGAATAGGCCTCAAAGCGCTCCAAATATCCACTTCCAGATTCTAAAGAAAAGTGTTTCAAAACTGCTTTTTGGAAAAGAAGCTTCAACTCTGTGAGTTGAAAGCACTCATTACGAAGAGGTTTCTGAGAGTTCTTCCGTCTAGTTTTCATGTGAAGATGTTTCCATTTCAAGCATATTTCTCAAATCGCTCCAAATATTCACCTGCAAATTCTACAAAAAGGGTGTTTCCAAACTTCTCTATCAATAGGAAGGTTCGACTCTGTGAGTTGAATGCCCTCCTCACAAAGAAGTTTCTGAGAATGCTTCTGTCCAGTTTTTAGGTGAAGATATATCATTTCCCAGCATAGGCCTCAAAGCGCTCCAAATATCCACTTGCAGATTCTACAAAAAGAGTGTTTCAAAACTCCTCTTTCAAAAGGAAGTTTCAAGTCTGTGAGTTGAATGAAGTCATGACAAAGAAGTTTCTGAGAATGCTTCTGTCTACTTTTTATGTGAAGATATTTCCTTTTGCAGCACACGCCTCAAATAGCCCCAAACATCCACTAGCAAATTCTACAAAAAGAGGGTTTCAAAAAAGCGCTATCTAAAGGAAGATTGCACTATGTGAGTTAAACGCATAAAGCACACGGAAGTTTCTGAGAATGCTTCCGTCTAGTTCTCATGGGAAGATATTTCCTTTCCCATTGTTGGCCTCTTAGCACTCCAATATACACTTGCAGATTCTAGAAAAAGAGTGTTTCAAAACTGCTCTATCAAAAGGCAGGTTCAACACGGTGAGTTGAATATGCACATGAGAAAAAGTTTCTGAGAATGCTTCTGTCTGGTTTTTATGTGAAGATATTTCGTTTTCCAGCACAGGCCTCAAAGCGCTCCAATTATCCACTTGCAGACTATACAAAAACAGTGTTTCAAAACTGTCCTATCCAAAGGAATGTTCAGCTCTGTGAGTAGAATTCACTCATCACGAGGAAGTTTCTGAGAATGCTGCTGTCTAGTTTCTATAAGAAGACATTTCCTTTTCTAACATAGGTCTCAAAGCGCTCACAATAAGCCCTGGCACACTCTACAAAAGGAGTGTTTCCAAAATGTTCTATCAAAATGAACGTTGAAGACTGTGAGTTAAATGCACACGTCAAACTGAAGTTTCTGAGGATGGTTCTGTCTAGGGTTTATGTGAAGATATTTTCTTTTCCAGCATAGGCCTCCAAAAGCTCGAAATATCCACTTGCAGATTTTCTAAAAAGGGTGTTTCCAAACTGTTCTATCAAAAGGAAGGTTCAACTCTGTGAGTTGAATGCTCACATCACAAAGAAGTTTCTGAGAATGCTTCTGTCTAGTGTTCATGTGAAGATATTTCCTTTTCAAGCATAGGCCTCAAAGCGCTCCAGATATGCAGTTGCAGACTCTACAAAAAGTGTGTTTCAAAAGTGTTCTATGAAAAGAAAGTTTCAACTCTGTGAGTTGAATGCACATATCGTGAAGAAGTTTCTGAGAATGCTTCTGTCTAGTTTTTAGGTGAAGATATTTCATTTCCCAGCATAGGCCTCAAAGCGCTCCAAATATGCACTTGCAGATTCTACAAAAAGAGTGTTTCAAAACTGCTCTTTCAAAAGGAAGGTTCAAGTCTGTGAGTTGAATGCACTCATCAGAAAGAAGTTTCTGATAATGGTTCTGTCTAGTTTTCATCTGCAAGTATTTCCTTTTCCACTAGATGCCGCAATCGCACCAAATTTCCACCTGCAGTTTCCACAAAAAGAGTGTTGCAGGACTGCTCCAGGAAAAGGAATCTTCAACTCTCTCAGTTCAATCCCCTCAAGACATAGAAGTTTCTGATAATGTTTCTGTCTAGCTTCTATATGAAGATATTTCCTTTTCCAGCATAAGCCTCAAAGAGCTCCAAATATCCACTTGCGAATTCTACAAAAACAGTGTTGCAATACTTTTCTACCAAAAGGAAGGTACAACTCTGTGAGTTCAATGCACTCATCACACAGAAGGTTCACAGAATGCTTCCATCTAGCTTTTACGCAATGATATTTCCTTTTGCAGCAAAGGCTTCAAAGCGCTCTTAATGTCCACTGGCAGATTCTACGAAGAGTGTCTCAAAACTGCTCTATCAAAAGGTAGGTTGAACTCTGTGAGTTCAATGCCCAAAGCACAGGGAACCTTCTGAGAATGCTTTTATGTAGTTTCTACGTGAACATATTTTCTTTTCCAGCATTGGCCTCCAAGCACTCCATCCATCCACTTGAAAATTCTACTAAAAGAGTGTTTCAAAACTTCTCTACCAAAAGAAAGGTTGAACTTTGTGAGTTCAAGGCACACATCACAAAGAAGTTTCTGAGAATGCTTCTTTCCAGCTTTTACGTGAAGAGATATCCTTTTCCAGCATAGGCCTCAAAGCGCTCCATATATCCACTTGCACATTCTAGCAAAGCGTGTATCAACACTGCTCTTTCAAAAGGAAGCTTCAAGTCTGTGAGTTGAATGCACTCATCACAAAGACGTTTCTGAGAATTCTCCTGTCTAGTTTTCATGTGAAGATGCTTCCATTTAAAATCTAGGCCTCAAATACCTCCAAATATTCACTTGCACATTCTACAAAAAGGCTGTTTCAAATCTTCTCTATCAATTGGAAGGTTCAACTCTGTAAATTGAATGCACTCACCACAAAGAAGATTCCGAGATTGCTTCTGTCTACTTTGTATGTGAAGACATTTCCTTTTCCAACATAGGCCTCAAAGCGCTCCAAAAAACACTTGCAGATTCTAAAAAAACAGTTTTTCAAAACTGTTCTATCAAAAGGAACGTTCAACTCTGTGAGTTGAAGGCACTCATCACAAAGAGGTTTCTGAGAATGCTTCTGTCTAGTTTTTATGGGATGATATTTCTTATTCCAACATTGGCCAAAAAGCGCTCCAAATATCCGCCTTCAGACGGCACTGAAAGAGGGTCTCAAAAATGCTCTATCAGAAGGAAGGTTCAAGTCTGTGAGTTGAATGCTCTCATCACACAGAAGGTTCTGAGAATACTTCAGTCTAGTTTTTATCAGAAGATATTTCCATTTCCTTGCATAGGCCTGAAATCGCTCCAAATATCGACTTGCAGATTATACGAATAGAGTATTTCCAAACTGCTCTGTCAAACGGCAGGATCAACTCTGTGAGTTGAATGAACACATCATGAAGAAGTCTCTGAGAATGCTTCTGTCTAGTTTTTAGTTGAAGATATTTCATTTCCCAGCATCGTCTCAAAGCGCTCCAAATATCCACTTGCAGATTCTACAAAAACTTTGTTTCTAAACTGCTCTTTGAAAAGGAAGGTCCAAGTCTGTGAGTTGAATGCACTCATCGCAAAGAATTTTCTGAGAATGCTTCTGCCTAGTTTTCACGTGAAGATATTTCCTTTTCCAACATTGGCCCCGAAGCCCTCCTAACATCCACTTGCAGATTTTACAAAAAGAGTGTTTCCAAACTGCTCTATCCAAAGGCAGGTTCAACTCTGTGAGTCAAATGCACGCATCGTGAAGAAGCTTCTGAGAATGCTACTGTCTAAGTTTTAGGTGAAGATATTTCATTTCCCAGCAAAGGCTTCAAAGCGCTCTAAATATCCACTTGCAGATTCTACAAGAAGAGTGTTTCAAAACTGCTCTTCCAAAAGGAAGGTTCAAGTCTGTGAGTTGAATGCACTCATCAAAAAGAAGTTTCTGAGAATGCTTCTCTCTAGTTTTTATGAGAAGATATTTCCTTTTCCAGCATAGGCCTCAAATCGCTCCAAACATCCACTAGCAAATTCTACAAAAGGAGTGTTTCAAAACTGTGCTATCAAAAGGAAGATTCCACTATTTGAGTTGAAGGCATAAAGCACACGGAAGTTTCTGACAGTGCTTCCGTCTAGTTCTCATGTGAAGTTATTTCCTTTTCCAGTGTTGGCCTCTTAGCACTCCAAATAACCACTTGCAGATCCTAGAAAGAGTGTTTCAAAACTGCTCTACCAAAAGGAAGGTTCAACTCGGTGAGTTGAATGCGCACCTCGCAAAAAGTTTCTGAGAGTGCTTCGGTTTAGTTTTTATGTGAAGATATTTCGTTTTCCAGCACAGTACTCAAAGCGCTCTAAATAGCCACTTGCAGAGTCTATAAAAAGAGTGTTTCAAAACTGTTCTATCGAAAGGAACGTTCAACTCTGTGAGTAGAATGCACTCATCACAAGGAAGTTTCTGAGAATGCTTCTGTCTAGTTTTTATGTGAAGAAATTTCCTTTTCCAACATAGGCCTCAAAGCGCTCCAAATAAACACCTGCAGATTCTACAAAAGGGGTCTTTCCAAAATGTTCTATCAAAACCAACGTTCAAGCCTGTGAGCTGAATGCACTCACCACACAGAAGTTTCTTAGACGTCTTCTGTCTAGTGTTTATGTGGAAATATTCTCTTTTACAGCATAGGCCTCAAATACCTCCAAATATCAACGTGCAGATTTTACAAAAAGGGTGTTTCCAAACTCCTCCATCAAAAGGCAGGTTCAACTCTGTGTGTTTAATGCACACATCAGAAAGAAGTTTCTGAGAATGCTTCTGTCTAGCCTTTATGTGAAAATATTTCCTTTTCAAGCATACGCCTCAAAGCGCTCCAAATATGCCGTTGTAGACTCTACAAAAAGTGTGTTTCAAAACTGCTCTACGAAAAGAAAGGTTCAAAGCTGTGAGTTGAATACACAGATCGTGAAGAAGTTCCTGAGAATGCTTCAATCTAGTGTTTAGGTGAAGATATTTCACTTCCCAGCATAGGCCTCAAAGCGCTCCAAATATCCACTTCCAGATTCTACAGAAAAGTGTTTCAAAACTGCTCTTTGGAAAGGAAGCTTCAACTCTGTGAGTTGAAAGCACTCATTGCGAAGAGGTTTCTGGGAGTTCTTCCGTCTAGTTTTCATGTAAAGATGTTTCCATTTCAAGCATAGGTCTCTAATCGCTCCAAATATTCACCTGCAAATTCTACAAAAAGGGTGTTTCAAAACTTCTCTATCAATAGGAAGGTTCAACTCTGTGAGTTGAATGCACTCCTTACAGAGAAGTTTCTGAGAATGTTTCTATCTATGTTTTACGCGAAGATATTTCCTTTTCCAACACAGGCCTCAATGCGCTCCGAATCAACACTTCCAGATACTACAAAAACAGTGTTTCAAAACTGTTCTATCAAAAGGAACGTTCAACTCTGTGAGTTGAAGGCACTCATCACAAAGAAGTTTCTGAGAATGCTTCTGTCAATCTTGTATGCAATGAGATTTCCTTTTGCAGCATAGGACTTAAAGCTCTCCAAATATCCACTTGCAGATTCCACAAAAAGAGTGTTGCAAAACTTCTCTATCAAAAGGCAGGTTGAACTCTGTGTGTTGAATGCCCAAAACACAGGGAACTTTCTGAGAATGCTTTTGTCTAGTTTCCACGTGAAGATAGTTCCTTTTCCAACATAGGCCTCAAAGCGCTCTGAATATCCACTTGCCGATTGTACAAAAAGAGTGTTGCAAAACTTCTCTATCAAAAGGCAGGTTGAACTCTGTGTGTCGAATGCCCAAAACACAGGGAACTTGCTGAGAATGCTTTTGTCTAATTTCTACGTGAAGATATTTCCTTTTCCATCATAGGCCTCAAAGTGCTCCGAATAAACACTTGTAGATCCCACCAAAAGAGTGTTTCAAAGCTCTTCCATCTACAGGAACTTTCACGTCTGTGAGTTGAATGCACTCATCACAAAGAGGTTTCTGAGAATTCTTCTGTTTAGTTTTTATGTGATGATATTTCATTTTCCAGCATTGGCCTAAAGGTGCTCCAAATATCCACCTTCAGATGGGACTGAAAGAGTGTTTCAAAACTGAACTATCAAAAGGAAGGTTCAAGTCTGTGAGTTGAATGCACTCATCCACAGAAGCTTCTGAGAATGCTTCTGTCTCGTTTTTAGGCGAAGATATTTCCTTTTCCTTGCATAGGCCTCAAATCGCTCCAAATATCCCCTTGCAGATATTACAAAGAGAGTGTTTCCAAACTGCCCTATCGAAAGGCAGTTTCAACTCTGTGAGTTGAAGGCACGTATGGTGAAACAGTTTCTGAGAATGCTTGTGTGTACTTTTTAGGTGAAGGTATTTCCTTTTCCAGCACAGGCCTCAAATCGCTCCAAACATCCAGTAGCAAATTCTACAAAAGGAGTGTTTCAAACCTGTGCTATCCAAAGGAAGATTCCACTATATGAGTTGAACGCATAAAGCACACGGAAGTTTCTGAGAATCCTTCCGTCTAGTTCTCAGGTGAAGATATTTACTTTTCCAGTGTTGGCCCTTTAGCACTCCAAATATCCACTTTCAGATTCTACAAAAAGAGTGTTTCAAAACTGCTCTATCAAAACGCAGGTTCCACTCGGTGAGTTGAATGCACGCATCGGAAAAGATTTCTGAGAATTCTTCTGTCTAGTTTTTATGGGAAGATATTTTCTTTTCCAGCATAGGCCTCAAATCGCTCCAAACATCCACGAGCAAATTCTACGAAAGGAGTGTGTCAAAACTGTGCTATCAAAAGGAAGATTCCACTATGTGAGTTGAATGCATGAAGCACACGGAAGTTTCTGACAATGCTTCCGTCTAGTTCTCATGTGAAGATATTTCCTTTTCCAGCGTTGACCTCTTAGCACTCCAAATATCCACTTGCAGATCCTAGAAAAAGAGTGTTTCAAAACTGCTCTACCAAAAGCCAGGTTTCACTCGGTGAGTTGAATGCGCACATCGCAAAATGTTTCTGAGAACGCTACTGTCTAGTTCTTATGTGAAGATATTTCGTTTTCCCGCCTGGGCTTCAAAGCGCTCCAAATAGCCACTTGTAGAGTCTATAAAAGCAGTGTTTCAAAACTCTTCTATCAAAAGGAACTTTCAACTCTGTGAGTACAATGCACTCATCACAAGGAAGTTTCCGAGAATGCTTCTGTCTACTGTTTATGTGAAGATATTTCCTTTTCCAACCTAGGCCTCAATGCGCTCCAAATAAACACCTGCAGATCCTACAAGAGGGGTGTTTCCAAACTGTTCTATCAAAACCAGCGTTCAAGTCTGTGAGCTGAATGCACTCATCACACAGAAGTTTCTTAGAAGGCTTGTGTCTAGTGTTTATGTGAAAATATTTTCTTTTACAGCATAGGCCTCAAATAGCTCCAAATATCAACTTGCAGATTTTACAAAAAGGGAGTTTCCAAACTCCTCTATCAAAAGACAGGTTCAACTCTGTGAGTCGAATGCACACATCAGAAAGAAGTTTCTGAGAATGCTTCTGTCTAGCGTTTATGTGAAAATATTTCCTTTTCAAGCACACGCCTCAAAGCGCTCCAAATATGCCGTTGCAGATTCTACAAAAAGTGGGTTTCAAAACTGCTCTACGAAAAGAAAGGTTCAAAGCTGTGAGTTGAATACACAGATCGTGAAGAAGTTTCTGAGAATGCTTCAGTCTAGTGTTTAGGTGAAGATATTTCACTTCCCAGCATAGGCCTCAAAGCGCTCCAAATATCCACTTCCAGATTCTACAGAAAAGTGTTTCAAAACTGCTCTTTGGAAAGGAAGCTTCAACTCTGTGAGTTGAAAGCACTCATTACGAAGAGGTTTCTGAGAATTCTTCTGTCCAGTTTTCATGTGAAGATGTTTCCATTTCAAGCATAGGTCTCCAATCGCTCCAAATATTCACCTGCAAATTCTACAAAAAGGGTGTTTCAAAACTTCTCTATCAATAGGAAGGTTCAACTCTGTGAGTTGAATGCCCTCCTCACAAAGAAGTTTCTGAGAATGCTTCTGTCTACTTTTTACGTGAAGATATTTCCTTTTCCTACACAGGCCTCAAAGCGCTCCGAATCAACACTTCCAGATACTACCAAAACAGTGTTTCAAAACTGTTCTATCAAAAGGAACGTTCAACTCTGTGAGTGGAAGGCACTCATCGCAAAGAGGTTTCTGAGAATGCTTCTGTCTAGTTTTTATGTGATGATATTTCGTATTGCAGCATTGGCCAAAAAGCGCTCCAAACATCCATCTTCAGATGGCAATGAAAGTGGGTCTCAAAAGTGCTCTATCAGAAGGAAGGTTCAAGTCTGTGAATTGAATGCTCTCATCACACAGAAGGTTCTGAGAATGATTCAGTCTAGTTTTTATCAGAAGATATTTCCTTTTCCTTGCATAGGCCTCAAATCGCTCCAAATATCGAATTGCAGTTTACACCAATAGAGTGTTTCCAAACTGCTCTGTGAAACGGCAGGTTCAACTCTGTGAGTTGAATGCGCACATGAGGAAGAAGTCTCTGAGAATGCTTCTGTCTAGTTTTTAGGTGAAGATATTTCATTTCCCAGCCTCGCCTCAAAGCGCTCCAAATATCCACTTTCAGATTCTACAAAAACTGTGTTTCTAAACTGCTCTTTGTAAAGGAAGGTTCAAGTCTGTGAGTTGAATGCACTCATCACCAAGAAGTTTCTGAGAATGCTTCTGTCTAGTTTTCATGTGAAGATATTTCCTTTTCCAACATTGACCCGAAGCCCTCGTAATATCCACTTGCAGATTTTACAAAAAGAGTGTTTCCAAACTGCTCTATCAAAATGAGATTCAACTCTGTGAGTTGAATGCACGCATCGTGAAGAAGCTTCAGAGAATGCTACGGTCTACGTTTTAGGTGAAGATATTTCATTTCCCAGCATAGGCTTCAAAGCGCTCTAAATATCCACTTGCAGATTCTACAAAAAGAGTGTTTCAAAACTGCTCTTCCAAAAGGAAGGTTCAAGGCTGTGAGTTCAATGCACTCATCATAAAGAAGTTTCTGAGAACGCTTCTCTCTAGTTTTTATGTGAAGATATTTCCTTTTCCAGCATAGGCCTCAAATCGCTCCAAACATCCACTAGCAAATTCTACAAAAGGAGTGTTTCAAAACTGTGCTATCAAAAGGAAGATTCCACTATTTGAGTTGAAGGCATAAAGCACACGGAAGTTTCTGACAATGCTTCCGTCTAGTTCTCATGTGAAGTTATTTCCTTTTCCAGTGCTGGCCTCTTAGCACTCCAAATATCCACTTGCAGATCCTAGAAAAAGAGTTTTTCAAAACTGCTCTACCAAAAGGAAGCTTCAACTCGGTGAGTTGAATGCGCACCTCGCAAAATGTTTCTGAGAGTGCTTCGCTGTTGTTTTTATGTGAAGATATTTCGTTTTCCAGCATAGGACTCAAAGCGCTCCAAGTAGCCACTTACAGAGTCTCTAAAAAGAGTGTTTCAAAACTGTTCTATCAAAAGGAACGTTCAACTCTGTGAGTAGAATGCTCTCATCACAAGGAAGTTTCTGAGAATGCTTCTGTCTAGTTTTTATGTGAAGAAATTTCCTTTTCCAACATAGGCCTCAAAGCCCTCCAAATAAACATCTGCAGATTCTACAAAAGGGGTCTTTCCAAAATGTTCTATCAAAACCAACGTTCAAACCTATGAGCTGAATGCACTCACCACACAGAAGTTTCTTAGACGTCTTCTGTCTAGTGTTTATGTGAAAATATTTTCTTTTACAGCATAGGCCTCAAATAGCTCCAAATATCAACGTGCAGATTTTACAAAAAGGGTGTTTCCAAACTCCTCTATCAAAAGGCAGGTTCAACTCTGTGTGTTGAATGCACACATCAGAAAGAAGTTTCTGAGAATGCTTCTGTCTAGCGTTTATGTGAAAATATTTCCTTTTCAAGCATACGCCTCAAAGCGCTCCAAATATGCCGTTGCAGATTCTACAAAAAGTGTGTTTCAAAACTGCTCTATGAAAAGAAAGGTTCAAAGCTGTGAGGTGAATACACATATCGTGAAGAAGTTTCTGAGAAAGCTTCAGTCTAGTGTTTAGGTGAAGATATTTCACTTCCCAGAATAGGCCTCAAAGCGCTCCAAATATCCACTTCCAGATTCTAAAGAAAAGTGTTTCAAAACTGCTTTTTGGAAAAGAAGCTTCAACTCTGTGAGTTGAAAGCACTCATTACGAAGAGGTTTCTGAGAGTTCTTCCGTCTAGTTTTCATGTGAAGATGTTTCCATTTCAAGCATATTTCTCAAATCGCTCCAAATATTCACCTGCAAATTCTACAAAAAGGGTGTTTCCAAACTTCTCTATCAATAGGAAGGTTCGACTCTGTGAGTTGAATGCCCTCCTCACAAAGAAGTTTCTGAGAATGCTTCTCTCCAGTTTTTAGGTGAAGATATATCATTTCCCAGCATAGGCCTCAAAGCGCTCCAAATATCCACTTGCAGATTCTACAAAAAGAGTGTTTCAAAACTCCTCTTTCAAAAGGAAGTTTCAAGTCTGTGAGTTGAATGAAGTCATGACAAAGAAGTTTCTGAGAATGCTTCTGTCTACTTTTTATGTGAAGATATTTCCTTTTGCAGCACACGCCTCAAATAGCCCCAAACATCCACTAGCAAATTCTACAAAAAGAGGGTTTCAAAAAAGCGCTATCTAAAGGAAGATTGCACTATGTGAGTTAAACGCATAAAGCACACGGAAGTTTCTGAGAATGCTTCCGTCTAGTTCTCATGGGAAGATATTTCCTTTCCCATTGTTGGCCTCTTAGCACTCCAATATACACTTGCAGATTCTAGAAAAAGAGTGTTTCAAAACTGCTCTATCAAAAGGCAGGTTCAACACGGTGAGTTGAATATGCACATGAGAAAAAGTTTCTGAGAATGCTTCTGTCTGGTTTTTATGTGAAGATATTTCGTTTTCCAGCACAGGCCTCAAAGCGCTCCAATTATCCACTTGCAGACTATACAAAAACAGTGTTTCAAAACTGTCCTATCCAAAGGAATGTTCAGCTCTGTGAGTAGAATTCACTCATCACGAGGAAGTTTCTGAGAATGCTGCTGTCTAGTTTCTATAAGAAGACATTTCCTTTTCTAACATAGGTCTCAAAGCGCTCACAATAAGCCCTGGCACACTCTACAAAAGGAGTGTTTCCAAAATGTTCTATCAAAATGAACGTTGAAGACTGTGAGTTAAATGCACACGTCAAACTGAAGTTTCTGAGGATGGTTCTGTCTAGGGTTTATGTGAAGATATTTTCTTTTCCAGCATAGGCCTCCAAAAGCTCGAAATATCCACTTGCAGATTTTCTAAAAAGGGTGTTTCCAAACTGTTCTATCAAAAGGAAGGTTCAACTCTGTGAGTTGAATGCTCACATCACAAAGAAGTTTCTGAGAATGCTTCTGTCTAGTGTTCATGTGAAGATATTTCCTTTTCAAGCATAGGCCTCAAAGCGCTCCAGATATGCAGTTGCAGACTCTACAAAAAGTGTGTTTCAAAAGTGTTCTATGAAAAGAAAGTTTCAACTCTGTGAGTTGAATGCACATATCGTGAAGAAGTTTCTGAGAATGCTTCTGTCTAGTTTTTAGGTGAAGATATTTCATTTCCCAGCATAGGCCTCAAAGCGCTCCAAATATGCACTTGCAGATTCTACAAAAAGAGTGTTTCAAAACTGCTCTTTCAAAAGGAAGGTTCAAGTCTGTGAGTTGAATGCACTCATCAGAAAGAAGTTTCTGATAATGGTTCTGTCTAGTTTTCATCTGCAAGTATTTCCTTTTCCACTAGATGCCGCAATCGCACCAAATTTCCACCTGCAGTTTCCACAAAAAGAGTGTTGCAGGACTGCTCCAGGAAAAGGAATCTTCAACTCTCTCAGTTCAATCCCCTCAAGACATAGAAGTTTCTGATAATGTTTCTGTCTAGCTTCTATATGAAGATATTTCCTTTTCCAGCATAAGCCTCAAAGAGCTCCAAATATCCACTTGCGAATTCTACAAAAACAGTGTTGCAATACTTTTCTACCAAAAGGAAGGTACAACTCTGTGAGTTCAATGCACTCATCACACAGAAGGTTCACAGAATGCTTCCATCTAGCTTTTACGCAATGATATTTCCTTTTGCAGCAAAGGCTTCAAAGCGCTCTTAATGTCCCCTGGCAGATTCTACGAAGAGTGTCTCAAAACTGCTCTATCAAAAGGTAGGTTGAACTCTGTGAGTTCAATGCCCAAAGCACAGGGAACCTTCTGAGAATGCTTTTATGTAGTTTCTACGTGAACATATTTTCTTTTCCAGCATTGGCCTCCAAGCACTCCATCCATCCACTTGAAAATTCTACTAAAAGAGTGTTTCAAAACTTCTCTACCAAAAGAAAGGTTGAACTTTGTGAGTTCAAGGCACACATCACAAAGAAGTTTCTGAGAATGCTTCTTTCCAGCTTTTACGTGAAGAGATATCCTTTTCCAGCATAGGCCTCAAAGCGCTCCATATATCCACTTGCACATTCTAGCAAAGCGTGTATCAACACTGCTCTTTCAAAAGGAAGCTTCAAGTCTGTGAGTTGAATGCACTCATCACAAAGACGTTTCTGAGAATTCTCCTGTCTAGTTTTCATGTGAAGATGCTTCCATTTAAAATCTAGGCCTCAAATACCTCCAAATATTCACTTGCACATTCTACAAAAAGGCTGTTTCAAATCTTCTCTATCAATTGGAAGGTTCAACTCTGTAAATTGAATGCACTCACCACAAAGAAGATTCCGAGATTGCTTCTGTCTACTTTGTATGTGAAGACATTTCCTTTTCCAACATAGGCCTCAAAGCGCTCCAAAAAACACTTGCAGATTCTAAAAAAACAGTTTTTCAAAACTGTTCTATCAAAAGGAACGTTCAACTCTGTGAGTTGAAGGCACTCATCACAAAGAGGTTTCTGAGAATGCTTCTGTCTAGTTTTTATGGGATGATATTTCTTATTCCAACATTGGCCAAAAAGCGCTCCAAATATCCGCCTTCAGACGGCACTGAAAGAGGGTCTCAAAAATGCTCTATCAGAAGGAAGGTTCAAGTCTGTGAGTTGAATGCTCTCATCACACAGAAGGTTCTGAGAATACTTCAGTCTAGTTTTTATCAGAAGATATTTCCATTTCCTTGCATAGGCCTGAAATCGCTCCAAATATCGACTTGCAGATTATACGAATAGAGTATTTCCAAACTGCTCTGTCAAACGGCAGGATCAACTCTGTGAGTTGAATGAACACATCATGAAGAAGTCTCTGAGAATGCTTCTGTCTAGTTTTTAGTTGAAGATATTTCATTTCCCAGCATCGTCTCAAAGCGCTCCAAATATCCACTTGCAGATTCTACAAAAACTTTGTTTCTAAACTGCTCTTTGAAAAGGAAGGTCCAAGTCTGTGAGTTGAATGCACTCATCGCAAAGAATTTTCTGAGAATGCTTCTGCCTAGTTTTCACGTGAAGATATTTCCTTTTCCAACATTGGCCCCGAAGCCCTCCTAACATCCACTTGCAGATTTTACAAAAAGAGTGTTTCCAAACTGCTCTATCCAAAGGCAGGTTCAACTCTGTGAGTCAAATGCACGCATCGTGAAGAAGCTTCTGAGAATGCTACTGTCTAAGTTTTAGGTGAAGATATTTCATTTCCCAGCAAAGGCTTCAAAGCGCTCTAAATATCCACTTGCAGATTCTACAAGAAGAGTGTTTCAAAACTGCTCTTCCAAAAGGAAGGTTCAAGTCTGTGAGTTGAATGCACTCATCAAAAAGAAGTTTCTGAGAATGCTTCTCTCTAGTTTTTATGAGAAGATATTTCCTTTTCCAGCATAGGCCTCAAATCGCTCCAAACATCCACTAGCAAATTCTACAAAAGGAGTGTTTCAAAACTGTGCTATCAAAAGGAAGATTCCACTATTTGAGTTGAAGGCATAAAGCACACGGAAGTTTCTGACAGTGCTTCCGTCTAGTTCTCATGTGAAGTTATTTCCTTTTCCAGTGTTGGCCTCTTAGCACTCCAAATAACCACTTGCAGATCCTAGAAAGAGTGTTTCAAAACTGCTCTACCAAAAGGAAGGTTCAACTCGGTGAGTTGAATGCGCACCTCGCAAAAAGTTTCTGAGAGTGCTTCGGTTTAGTTTTTATGTGAAGATATTTCGTTTTCCAGCACAGTACTCAAAGCGCTCTAAATAGCCACTTGCAGAGTCTATAAAAAGAGTGTTTCAAAACTGTTCTATCGAAAGGAACGTTCAACTCTGTGAGTAGAATGCACTCATCACAAGGAAGTTTCTGAGAATGCTTCTGTCTAGTTTTTATGTGAAGAAATTTCCTTTTCCAACATAGGCCTCAAAGCGCTCCAAATAAACACCTGCAGATTCTACAAAAGGGGTCTTTCCAAAATGTTCTATCAAAACCAACGTTCAAGCCTGTGAGCTGAATGCACTCACCACACAGAAGTTTCTTAGACGTCTTCTGTCTAGTGTTTATGTGGAAATATTCTCTTTTACAGCATAGGCCTCAAATACCTCCAAATATCAACGTGCAGATTTTACAAAAAGGGTGTTTCCAAACTCCTCCATCAAAAGGCAGGTTCAACTCTGTGTGTTTAATGCACACATCAGAAAGAAGTTTCTGAGAATGCTTCTGTCTAGCCTTTATGTGAAAATATTTCCTTTTCAAGCATACGCCTCAAAGCGCTCCAAATATGCCGTTGTAGACTCTACAAAAAGTGTGTTTCAAAACTGCTCTACGAAAAGAAAGGTTCAAAGCTGTGAGTTGAATACACAGATCGTGAAGAAGTTCCTGAGAATGCTTCAATCTAGTGTTTAGGTGAAGATATTTCACTTCCCAGCATAGGCCTCAAAGCGCTCCAAATATCCACTTCCAGATTCTACAGAAAAGTGTTTCAAAACTGCTCTTTGGAAAGGAAGCTTCAACTCTGTGAGTTAAAAGCACTCATTGCGAAGAGGTTTCTGGGAGTTCTTCCGTCTAGTTTTCATGTAAAGATGTTTCCATTTCAAGCATAGGTCTCTAATCGCTCCAAATATTCACCTGCAAATTCTACAAAAAGGGTGTTTCAAAACTTCTCTATCAATAGGAAGGTTCAACTCTGTGAGTTGAATGCACTCCTTACAGAGAAGTTTCTGAGAATGTTTCTATCTATGTTTTACGCGAAGATATTTCCTTTTCCAACACAGGCCTCAATGCGCTCCGAATCAACACTTCCAGATACTACAAAAACAGTGTTTCAAAACTGTTCTATCAAAAGGAACGTTCAACTCTGTGAGTTGAAGGCACTCATCACAAAGAAGTTTCTGAGAATGCTTCTGTCAATCTTGTATGCAATGAGATTTCCTTTTGCAGCATAGGACTTAAAGCTCTCCAAATATCCACTTGCAGATTCCACAAAAAGAGTGTTGCAAAACTTCTCTATCAAAAGGCAGGTTGAACTCTGTGTGTTGAATGCCCAAAACACAGGGAACTTTCTGAGAATGCTTTTGTCTAGTTTCCACGTGAAGATAGTTCCTTTTCCAACATAGGCCTCAAAGCGCTCTGAATATCCACTTGCCGATTGTACAAAAAGAGTGTTGCAAAACTTCTCTATCAAAAGGCAGGTTGAACTCTGTGTGTCGAATGCCCAAAACACAGGGAACTTGCTGAGAATGCTTTTGTCTAATTTCTACGTGAAGATATTTCCTTTTCCATCATAGGCCTCAAAGTGCTCCGAATAAACACTTGTAGATCCCACCAAAAGAGTGTTTCAAAGCTCTTCCATCTACAGGAACTTTCACGTCTGTGAGTTGAATGCACTCATCACAAAGAGGTTTCTGAGAATTCTTCTGTTTAGTTTTTATGTGATGATATTTCATTTTCCAGCATTGGCCTAAAGGTGCTCCAAATATCCACCTTCAGATGGGACTGAAAGAGTGTTTCAAAACTGAACTATCAAAAGGAAGGTTCAAGTCTGTGAGTTGAATGCACTCATCCACAGAAGCTTCTGAGAATGCTTCTGTCTCGTTTTTAGGCGAAGATATTTCCTTTTCCTTGCATAGGCCTCAAATCGCTCCAAATATCCCCTTGCAGATATTACAAAGAGAGTGTTTCCAAACTGCCCTATCGAAAGGCAGTTTCAACTCTGTGAGTTGAAGGCACGTATGGTGAAACAGTTTCTGAGAATGCTTGTGTGTACTTTTTAGGTGAAGGTATTTCCTTTTCCAGCACAGGCCTCAAATCGCTCCAAACATCCAGTAGCAAATTCTACAAAAGGAGTGTTTCAAACCTGTGCTATCCAAAGGAAGATTCCACTATATGAGTTGAACGCATAAAGCACACGGAAGTTTCTGAGAATCCTTCCGTCTAGTTCTCAGGTGAAGATATTTACTTTTCCAGTGTTGGCCCTTTAGCACTCCAAATATCCACTTTCAGATTCTACAAAAAGAGTGTTTCAAAACTGCTCTATCAAAACGCAGGTTCCACTCGGTGAGTTGAATGCACGCATCGGAAAAGATTTCTGAGAATTCTTCTGTCTAGTTTTTATGGGAAGATATTTTCTTTTCCAGCATAGGCCTCAAATCGCTCCAAACATCCACGAGCAAATTCTACGAAAGGAGTGTGTCAAAACGGTGCTATCAAAAGGAAGATTCCACTATGTGAGTTGAATGCATGAAGCACACGGAAGTTTCTGACAATGCTTCCGTCTAGTTCTCATGTGAAGATATTTCCTTTTCCAGCGTTGACCTCTTAGCACTCCAAATATCCACTTGCAGATCCTAGAAAAAGAGTGTTTCAAAACTGCTCTACCAAAAGCCAGGTTTCACTCGGTGAGTTGAATGCGCACATCGCAAAATGTTTCTGAGAACGCTACTGTCTAGTTCTTATGTGAAGATATTTCGTTTTCCCGCCTGGGCTTCAAAGCGCTCCAAATAGCCACTTGTAGAGTCTATAAAAAGAGTGTTTCAAAACTCTTCTATCAAAAGGAACTTTCAACTCTGTGAGTACAATGCACTCATCACAAGGAAGTTTCCGAGAATGCTTCTGTCTACTGTTTATGTGAAGATATTTCCTTTTCCAACCTAGGCCTCAATGCGCTCCAAATAAACACCTGCAGATCCTACAAGAGGGGTGTTTCCAAACTGTTCTATCAAAACCAGCGTTCAAGTCTGTGAGCTGAATGCACTCATCACACAGAAGTTTCTTAGAAGGCTTGTGTCTAGTGTTTATGTGAAAATATTTTCTTTTACAGCATAGGCCTCAAATAGCTCCAAATATCAACTTGCAGATTTTACAAAAAGGGAGTTTCCAAACTCCTCTATCAAAAGACAGGTTCAACTCTGTGAGTCGAATGCACACATCAGAAAGAAGTTTCTGAGAATGCTTCTGTCTAGCGTTTATGTGAAAATATTTCCTTTTCAAGCACACGCCTCAAAGCGCTCCAAATATGCCGTTGCAGATTCTACAAAAAGTGGGTTTCAAAACTGCTCTACGAAAAGAAAGGTTCAAAGCTGTGAGTTGAATACACAGATCGTGAAGAAGTTTCTGAGAATGCTTCAGTCTAGTGTTTAGGTGAAGATATTTCACTTCCCAGCATAGGCCTCAAAGCGCTCCAAATATCCACTTCCAGATTCTACAGAAAAGTGTTTCAAAACTGCTCTTTGGAAAGGAAGCTTCAACTCTGTGAGTTGAAAGCACTCATTACGAAGAGGTTTCTGAGAATTCTTCTGTCCAGTTTTCATGTGAAGATGTTTCCATTTCAAGCATAGGTCTCCAATCGCTCCAAATATTCACCTGCAAATTCTACAAAAAGGGTGTTTCAAAACTTCTCTATCAATAGGAAGGTTCAACTCTGTGAGTTGAATGCCCTCCTCACAAAGAAGTTTCTGAGAATGCTTCTGTCTACTTTTTACGTGAAGATATTTCCTTTTCCTACACAGGCCTCAAAGCGCTCCGAATCAACACTTCCAGATACTACCAAAACAGTGTTTCAAAACTGTTCTATCAAAAGGAACGTTCAACTCTGTGAGTGGAAGGCACTCATCGCAAAGAGGTTTCTGAGAATGCTTCTGTCTAGTTTTTATGTGATGATATTTCGTATTGCAGCATTGGCCAAAAAGCGCTCCAAACATCCATCTTCAGATGGCAATGAAAGTGGGTCTCAAAAGTGCTCTATCAGAAGGAAGGTTCAAGTCTGTGAATTGAATGCTCTCATCACACAGAAGGTTCTGAGAATGATTCAGTCTAGTTTTTATCAGAAGATATTTCCTTTTCCTTGCATAGGCCTCAAATCGCTCCAAATATCGAATTGCAGTTTACACCAATAGAGTGTTTCCAAACTGCTCTGTGAAACGGCAGGTTCAACTCTGTGAGTTGAATGCGCACATGAGGAAGAAGTCTCTGAGAATGCTTCTGTCTAGTTTTTAGGTGAAGATATTTCATTTCCCAGCCTCGCCTCAAAGCGCTCCAAATATCCACTTTCAGATTCTACAAAAACTGTGTTTCTAAACTGCTCTTTGTAAAGGAAGGTTCAAGTCTGTGAGTTGAATGCACTCATCACCAAGAAGTTTCTGAGAATGCTTCTGTCTAGTTTTCATGTGAAGATATTTCCTTTTCCAACATTGACCCGAAGCCCTCGTAATATCCACTTGCAGATTTTACAAAAAGAGTGTTTCCAAACTGCTCTATCAAAATGAGATTCAACTCTGTGAGTTGAATGCACGCATCGTGAAGAAGCTTCAGAGAATGCTACGGTCTACGTTTTAGGTGAAGATATTTCATTTCCCAGCATAGGCTTCAAAGCGCTCTAAATATCCACTTGCAGATTCTACAAAAAGAGTGTTTCAAAACTGCTCTTCCAAAAGGAAGGTTCAAGGCTGTGAGTTCAATGCACTCATCATAAAGAAGTTTCTGAGAACGCTTCTCTCTAGTTTTTATGTGAAGATATTTCCTTTTCCAGCATAGGCCTCAAATCGCTCCAAACATCCACTAGCAAATTCTACAAAAGGAGTGTTTCAAAACTGTGCTATCAAAAGGAAGATTCCACTATTTGAGTTGAAGGCATAAAGCACACGGAAGTTTCTGACAATGCTTCCGTCTAGTTCTCATGTGAAGTTATTTCCTTTTCCAGTGCTGGCCTCTTAGCACTCCAAATATCCACTTGCAGATCCTAGAAAAAGAGTTTTTCAAAACTGCTCTACCAAAAGGAAGCTTCAACTCGGTGAGTTGAATGCGCACCTCGCAAAATGTTTCTGAGAGTGCTTCGCTGTTGTTTTTATGTGAAGATATTTCGTTTTCCAGCATAGGACTCAAAGCGCTCCAAGTAGCCACTTACAGAGTCTCTAAAAAGAGTGTTTCAAAACTGTTCTATCAAAAGGAACGTTCAACTCTGTGAGTAGAATGCTCTCATCACAAGGAAGTTTCTGAGAATGCTTCTGTCTAGTTTTTATGTGAAGAAATTTCCTTTTCCAACATAGGCCTCAAAGCCCTCCAAATAAACATCTGCAGATTCTACAAAAGGGGTCTTTCCAAAATGTTCTATCAAAACCAACGTTCAAACCTATGAGCTGAATGCACTCACCACACAGAAGTTTCTTAGACGTCTTCTGTCTAGTGTTTATGTGAAAATATTTTCTTTTACAGCATAGGCCTCAAATAGCTCCAAATATCAACTTGCAGATTTTACAAAAAGGGTGTTTCCAAACTCCTCTATCAAAAGGCAGGTTCAACTCTGTGTGTTGAATGCACACATCAGAAAGAAGTTTCTGAGAATGCTTCTGTCTAGCGTTTATGTGAAAATATTTCCTTTTCAAGCATACGCCTCAAAGCGCTCCAAATATGCCGTTGCAGATTCTACAAAAAGTGTGTTTCAAAACTGCTCTATGAAAAGAAAGGTTCAAAGCTGTGAGGTGAATACACATATCGTGAAGAAGTTTCTGAGAAAGCTTCAGTCTAGTGTTTAGGTGAAGATATTTCACTTCCCAGAATAGGCCTCAAAGCGCTCCAAATATCCACTTCCAGATTCTAAAGAAAAGTGTTTCAAAACTGCTTTTTGGAAAAGAAGCTTCAACTCTGTGAGTTGAAAGCACTCATTACGAAGAGGTTTCTGAGAGTTCTTCCGTCTAGTTTTCATGTGAAGATGTTTCCATTTCAAGCATATTTCTCAAATCGCTCCAAATATTCACCTGCAAATTCTACAAAAAGGGTGTTTCCAAACTTCTCTATCAATAGGAAGGTTCGACTCTGTGAGTTGAATGCCCTCCTCACAAAGAAGTTTCTGAGAATGCTTCTGTCCAGTTTTTAGGTGAAGATATATCATTTCCCAGCATAGGCCTCAAAGCGCTCCAAATATCCACTTGCAGATTCTACAAAAAGAGTGTTTCAAAACTCCTCTTTCAAAAGGAAGTTTCAAGTCTGTGAGTTGAATGAAGTCATGACAAAGAAGTTTCTGAGAATGCTTCTGTCTACTTTTTATGTGAAGATATTTCCTTTTGCAGCACACGCCTCAAATAGCCCCAAACATCCACTAGCAAATTCTACAAAAAGAGGGTTTCAAAAAAGCGCTATCTAAAGGAAGATTGCACTATGTGAGTTAAACGCATAAAGCACACGGAAGTTTCTGAGAATGCTTCCGTCTAGTTCTCATGGGAAGATATTTCCTTTCCCATTGTTGGCCTCTTAGCACTCCAATATACACTTGCAGATTCTAGAAAAAGAGTGTTTCAAAACTGCTCTATCAAAAGGCAGGTTCAACACGGTGAGTTGAATATGCACATGAGAAAAAGTTTCTGAGAATGCTTCTGTCTGGTTTTTATGTGAAGATATTTCGTTTTCCAGCACAGGCCTCAAAGCGCTCCAATTATCCACTTGCAGACTATACAAAAACAGTGTTTCAAAACTGTTCTATCCAAAGGAATGTTCAGCTCTGTGAGTAGAATTCACTCATCACGAGGAAGTTTCTGAGAATGCTGCTGTCTAGTTTCTATAAGAAGACATTTCCTTTTCTAACATAGGTCTCAAAGCGCTCACAATAAGCCCTGGCACACTCTACAAAAGGAGTGTTTCCAAAATGTTCTATCAAAATGAACGTTGAAGACTGTGAGTTAAATGCACACATCAAACTGAAGTTTCTGAGAATGGTTCTGTCTAGGGTTTATGTGAAGATATTTTCTTTTCCAGCATAGGCCTCCAAAAGCTCGAAATATCCACTTGCAGATTTTCTAAAAAGGGTGTTTCCAAACTGTTCTATCAAAAGGAAGGTTCAACTCTGTGAGTTGAATGCTCACATCACAAAGAAGTTTCTGAGAATGCTTCTGTCTAGTGTTCATGTGAAGATATTTCCTTTTCAAGCATAGGCCTCAAAGCGCTCCAGATATGCAGTTGCAGACTCTACAAAAAGTGTGTTTCAAAAGTGTTCTATGAAAAGAAAGTTTCAACTCTGTGAGTTGAATGCACATATCGTGAAGAAGTTTCTGAGAATGCTTCTGTCTAGTTTTTAGGTGAAGATATTTCATTTCCCAGCATAGGCCTCAAAGCGCTCCAAATATGCACTTGCAGATTCTACAAAAGGAGTGTTTCAAAACTGCTCTTTCAAAAGGAAGGTTCAAGTCTGTGAGTTGAATGCACTCATCAGAAAGAAGTTTCTGATAATGGTTCTGTCTAGTTTTCATCTGCAAGTATTTCCTTTTCCACTAGATGCCGCAATCGCACCAAATTTCCACCTGCAGTTTCCACAAAAAGAGTGTTGCAGGACTGCTCCAGGAAAAGGAATCTTCAACTCTCTCAGTTCAATCCCCTCAAGACATAGAAGTTTCTGATAATGTTTCTGTCTAGCTTCTATATGAAGATATTTCCTTTTCCAGCATAAGCCTCAAAGAGCTCCAAATATCCACTTGCGAATTCTACAAAAACAGTGTTGCAATACTTTTCTACCAAAAGGAAGGTACAACTCTGTGAGTTCAATGCACTCATCACACAGAAGGTTCACAGAATGCTTCCATCTAGCTTTTACGCAATGATATTTCCTTTTGCAGCAAAGGCTTCAAAGCGCTCTTAATGTCCCCTGGCAGATTCTACGAAGAGTGTCTCAAAACTGCTCTATCAAAAGGTAGGTTGAACTCTGTGAGTTCAATGCCCAAAGCACAGGGAACCTTCTGAGAATGCTTTTATGTAGTTTCTACTTGAACATATTTTCTTTTCCAGCATTGGCCTCCAAGCACTCCATCCATCCACTTGAAAATTCTACTAAAAGAGTGTTTCAAAACTTCTCTACCAAAAGAAAGGTTGAACTTTGTGAGTTCAAGGCACACATCACAAAGAAGTTTCTGAGAATGCTTCTTTCCAGCTTTTACGTGAAGAGATATCCTTTTCCAGCATAGGCCTCAAAGCGCTCCATATATCCACTTGCACATTCTAGCAAAGCGTGTATCAACACTGCTCTTTCAAAAGGAAGCTTCAAGTCTGTGAGTTGAATGCACTCATCACAAAGACGTTTCTGAGAATTCTCCTGTCTAGTTTTCATGTGAAGATGCTTCCATTTAAAATCTAGGCCTCAAATACCTCCAAATATTCACTTGCACATTCTACAAAAAGGCTGTTTCAAATCTTCTCTATCAATTGGAAGGTTCAACTCTGTAAATTGAATGCACTCACCACAAAGAAGATTCCGAGATTGCTTCTGTCTACTTTGTATGTGAAGACATTTCCTTTTCCAACATAGGCCTCAAAGCGCTCCAAAAAACACTTGCAGATTCTAAAAAAACAGTTTTTCAAAACTGTTCTATCAAAAGGAACGTTCAACTCTGTGAGTTGAAGGCACTCATCACAAAGAGGTTTCTGAGAATGCTTCTGTCTAGTTTTTATGGGATGATATTTCTTATTCCAACATTGGCCAAAAAGCGCTCCAAATATCCGCCTTCAGACGGCACTGAAAGAGGGTCTCAAAAATGCTCTATCAGAAGGAAGGTTCAAGTCTGTGAGTTGAATGCTCTCATCACACAGAAGGTTCTGAGAATACTTCAGTCTAGTTTTTATCAGAAGATATTTCCATTTCCTTGCATAGGCCTGAAATCGCTCCAAATATCGACTTGCAGATTATACGAATAGAGTATTTCCAAACTGCTCTGTCAAACGGCAGGATCAACTCTGTGAGTTGAATGAACACATCATGAAGAAGTCTCTGAGAATGCTTCTGTCTAGTTTTTAGTTGAAGATATTTCATTTCCCAGCATCGTCTCAAAGCGCTCCAAATATCCACTTGCAGATTCTACAAAAACTTTGTTTCTAAACTGCTCTTTGAAAAGGAAGGTCCAAGTCTGTGAGTTGAATGCACTCATCGCAAAGAATTTTCTGAGAATGCTTCTGTCTAGTTTTCATGTGAAGATATTTCCTTTTCCAACATTGGCCCCGAAGCCCTCCTAACATCCACTTGCAGATTTTACAAAAAGAGTGTTTCCAAACTGCTCTATCAAAAGGCAGGTTCAACTCTGTGAGTCAAATGCACGCATCATGAAGAAGCTTCTGAGAATGCTACTGTCTAAGTTTTAGGTGAAGATATTTCATTTCCCAGCAAAGGCTTCAAAGCGCTCTAAATATCCACTTGCAGATTCTACAAGAAGAGTGTTTCAAAACTGCTCTTCCAAAAGGAAGGTTCAAGTCTGTGAGTTGAATGCACTCATCAAAAAGAAGTTTCTGAGAATGCTTCTCTCTAGTTTTTATGTGAAGATATTTCCTTTTCCAGCATAGGCCTCAAATCGCTCCAAACATCCACTAGCAAATTCTACAAAAGGAGTGTTTCAAAACTGTGCTATCAAAAGGAAGATTCCACTATTTGAGTTGAAGGCATAAAGCACACGGAAGTTTCTGACAGTGCTTCCGTCTAGTTCTCATGTGAAGTTATTTCCTTTTCCAGTGTTGGCCTCTTAGCACTCCAAATAACCACTTGCAGATCCTAGAAAGAGTGTTTCAAAACTGCTCTACCAAAAGGAAGGTTCAACTCGGTGAGTTGAATGCGCACCTCGCAAAAAGTTTCTGAGAGTGCTTCGGTTTAGTTTTTATGTGAAGATATTTCGTTTTCCAGCACAGTACTCAAAGCGCTCTAAATAGCCACTTGCAGAGTCTATAAAAAGAGTGTTTCAAAACTGTTCTATCGAAAGGAACGTTCAACTCTGTGAGTAGAATGCACTCATCACAAGGAAGTTTCTGAGAATGCTTCTGTCTAGTTTTTATGTGAAGAAATTTCCTTTTCCAACATAGGCCTCAAAGCGCTCCAAATAAACACCTGCAGATTCTACAAAAGGGGTCTTTCCAAAATGTTCTATCAAAACCAACGTTCAAGCCTGTGAGCTGAATGCACTCACCACACAGAAGTTTCTTAGACGTCTTCTGTCTAGTGTTTATGTGGAAATATTCTCTTTTACAGCATAGGCCTCAAATACCTCCAAATATCAACGTGCAGATTTTACAAAAAGGGTGTTTCCAAACTCCTCCATCAAAAGGCAGGTTCAACTCTGTGTGTTTAATGCACACATCAGAAAGAAGTTTCTGAGAATGCTTCTGTCTAGCCTTTATGTGAAAATATTTCCTTTTCAAGCATACGCCTCAAAGCGCTCCAAATATGCCGTTGTAGACTCTACAAAAAGTGTGTTTCAAAACTGCTCTACGAAAAGAAAGGTTCAAAGCTGTGAGTTGAATACACAGATCGTGAAGAAGTTCCTGAGAATGCTTCAATCTAGTGTTTAGGTGAAGATATTTCACTTCCCAGCATAGGCCTCAAAGCGCTCCAAATATCCACTTCCAGATTCTACAGAAAAGTGTTTCAAAACTGCTCTTTGGAAAGGAAGCTTCAACTCTGTGAGTTAAAAGCACTCATTGCGAAGAGGTTTCTGGGAGTTCTTCCGTCTAGTTTTCATGTAAAGATGTTTCCATTTCAAGCATAGGTCTCTAATCGCTCCAAATATTCACCTGCAAATTCTACAAAAAGGGTATTTCAAAACTTCTCTATCAATAGGAAGGTTCAACTCTGTGAGTTGAATGCACTCCTTACAGAGAAGTTTCTGAGAATGTTTCTATCTATGTTTTACGCGAAGATATTTCCTTTTCCAACACAGGCCTCAATGCGCTCCGAATCAACACTTCCAGATACTACAAAAACAGTGTTTCAAAACTGTTCTATCAAAAGGAACGTTCAACTCTGTGAGTTGAAGGCACTCATCACAAAGAAGTTTCTGAGAATGCTTCTGTCAATCTTGTATGCAATGAGATTTCCTTTTGCAGCATAGGACTTAAAGCTCTCCAAATATCCACTTGCAGATTCCACAAAAAGAGTGTTGCAAAACTTCTCTATCAAAAGGCAGGTTGAACTCTGTGTGTTGAATGCCCAAAACACAGGGAACTTTCTGAGAATGCTTTTGTCTAGTTTCCACGTGAAGATAGTTCCTTTTCCAACATAGGCCTCAAAGCGCTCTGAATATCCACTTGCCGATTGTACAAAAAGAGTGTTGCAAAACTTCTCTATCAAAAGGCAGGTTGAACTCTGTGTGTCGAATGCCCAAAACACAGGGAACTTGCTGAGAATGCTTTTGTCTAATTTCTACGTGAAGATATTTCCTTTTCCATCATAGGCCTCAAAGTGCTCCGAATAAACACTTGTAGATCCCACCAAAAGAGAGTTTCAAAGCTCTTCCATCTACAGGAACTTTCACGTCTGTGAGTTGAATGCACTCATCACAAAGAGGTTTCTGAGAATTCTTCTGTTTAGTTTTTATGTGATGATATTTCATTTTCCAGCATTGGCCTAAAGGTGCTCCAAATATCCACCTTCAGATGGGACTGAAAGAGTGTTTCAAAACTGAACTATCAAAAGGAAGGTTCAAGTCTGTGAGTTGAATGCACTCATCCACAGAAGCTTCTGAGAATGCTTCTGTCTCGTTTTTAGGCGAAGATATTTCCTTTTCCTTGCATAGGCCTCAAATCGCTCCAAATATCCCCTTGCAGATATTACAAAGAGAGTGTTTCCAAACTGCCCTATCGAAAGGCAGTTTCAACTCTGTGAGTTGAAGGCACGTATGGTGAAACAGTTTCTGAGAATGCTTGTGTGTACTTTTTAGGTGAAGGTATTTCCTTTTCCAGCACAGGCCTCAAATCGCTCCAAACATCCAGTAGCAAATTCTACAAAAGGAGTGTTTCAAACCTGTGCTATCCAAAGGAAGATTCCACTATATGAGTTGAACGCATAAAGCACACGGAAGTTTCTGAGAATCCTTCCGTCTAGTTCTCAGGTGAAGATATTTACTTTTCCAGTGTTGGCCCTTTAGCACTCCAAATATCCACTTTCAGATTCTACAAAAAGAGTGTTTCAAAACTGCTCTATCAAAACGCAGGTTCCACTCGGTGAGTTGAATGCACGCATCGGAAAAGATTTCTGAGAATTCTTCTGTCTAGTTTTTATGGGAAGATATTTTCTTTTCCAGCATAGGCCTCAAATCGCTCCAAACATCCACGAGCAAATTCTACGAAAGGAGTGTGTCAAAACGGTGCTATCAAAAGGAAGATTCCACTATGTGAGTTGAATGCATGAAGCACACGGAAGTTTCTGACAATGCTTCCGTCTAGTTCTCATGTGAAGATATTTCCTTTTCCAGTGTTGACCTCTTAGCACTCCAAATATCCACTTGCAGATCCTAGAAAAAGAGTGTTTCAAAACTGCTCTACCAAAAGCCAGGTTTCACTCGGTGAGTTGAATGCGCACATCGCAAAATGTTTCTGAGAACGCTACTGTCTAGTTCTTATGTGAAGATATTTCGTTTTCCCGCCTGGGCTTCAAAGCGCTCCAAATAGCCACTTGTAGAGTCTATAAAAAGAGTGTTTCAAAACTCTTCTATCAAAAGGAACTTTCAACTCTGTGAGTACAATGCACTCATCACAAGGAAGTTTCCGAGAATGCTTCTGTCTACTGTTTATGTGAAGATATTTCCTTTTCCAACCTAGGCCTCAATGCGCTCCAAATAAACACCTGCAGATCCTACAAGAGGGGTGTTTCCAAACTGTTCTATCAAAACCAGCGTTCAAGTCTGTGAGCTGAATGCACTCATCACACAGAAGTTTCTTAGAAGGCTTGTGTCTAGTGTTTATGTGAAAATATTTTCTTTTACAGCATAGGCCTCAAATAGCTCCAAATATCAACTTGCAGATTTTACAAAAAGGGAGTTTCCAAACTCCTCTATCAAAAGACAGGTTCAACTCTGTGAGTCGAATGCACACATCAGAAAGAAGTTTCTGAGAATGCTTCTGTCTAGCGTTTATGTGAAAATATTTCCTTTTCAAGCACACGCCTCAAAGCGCTCCAAATATGCCGTTGCAGATTCTACAAAAAGTGGGTTTCAAAACTGCTCTACGAAAAGAAAGGTTCAAAGCTGTGAGTTGAATACACAGATCGTGAAGAAGTTTCTGAGAATGCTTCAGTCTAGTGTTTAGGTGAAGATATTTCACTTCCCAGCATAGGCCTCAAAGCGCTCCAAATATCCACTTCCAGATTCTACAGAAAAGTGTTTCAAAACTGCTCTTTGGAAAGGAAGCTTCAACTCTGTGAGTTGAAAGCACTCATTACGAAGAGGTTTCTGAGAATTCTTCTGTCCAGTTTTCATGTGAAGATGTTTCCATTTCAAGCATAGGTCTCCAATCGCTCCAAATATTCACCTGCAAATTCTACAAAAAGGGTGTTTCAAAACTTCTCTATCAATAGGAAGGTTCAACTCTGTGAGTTGAATGCCCTCCTCACAAAGAAGTTTCTGAGAATGCTTCTGTCTACTTTTTACGTGAAGATATTTCCTTTTCCTACACAGGCCTCAAAGCGCTCCGAATCAACACTTCCAGATACTACCAAAACAGTGTTTCAAAACTGTTCTATCAAAAGGAACGTTCAACTCTGTGAGTGGAAGGCACTCATCGCAAAGAGGTTTCTGAGAATGCTTCTGTCTAGTTTTTATGTGATGATATTTCGTATTGCAGCATTGGCCAAAAAGCGCTCCAAACATCCATCTTCAGATGGCAATGAAAGTGGGTCTCAAAAGTGCTCTATCAGAAGGAAGGTTCAAGTCTGTGAATTGAATGCTCTCATCACACAGAAGGTTCTGAGAATGATTCAGTCTAGTTTTTATCAGAAGATATTTCCTTTTCCTTGCATAGGCCTCAAATCGCTCCAAATATCGAATTGCAGTTTACACCAATAGAGTGTTTCCAAACTGCTCTGTGAAACGGCAGGTTCAACTCTGTGAGTTGAATGCGCACATGAGGAAGAAGTCTCTGAGAATGCTTCTGTCTAGTTTTTAGGTGAAGATATTTCATTTCCCAGCCTCGCCTCAAAGCGCTCCAAATATCCACTTTCAGATTCTACAAAAACTGTGTTTCTAAACTGCTCTTTGTAAAGGAAGGTTCAAGTCTGTGAGTTGAATGCACTCATCACCAAGAAGTTTCTGAGAATGCTTCTGTCTAGTTTTCATGTGAAGATATTTCCTTTTCCAACATTGACCCGAAGCCCTCGTAATATCCACTTGCAGATTTTACAAAAAGAGTGTTTCCAAACTGCTCTATCAAAATGAGATTCAACTCTGTGAGTTGAATGCACGCATCGTGAAGAAGCTTCAGAGAATGCTACGGTCTACGTTTTAGGTGAAGATATTTCATTTCCCAGCATAGGCTTCAAAGCGCTCTAAATATCCACTTGCAGATTCTACAAAAAGAGTGTTTCAAAACTGCTCTTCCAAAAGGAAGGTTCAAGGCTGTGAGTTCAATGCACTCATCATAAAGAAGTTTCTGAGAACGCTTCTCTCTAGTTTTTATGTGAAGATATTTCCTTTTCCAGCATAGGCCTCAAATCGCTCCAAACATCCACTAGCAAATTCTACAAAAGGAGTGTTTCAAAACTGTGCTATCAAAAGGAAGATTCCACTATTTGAGTTGAAGGCATAAAGCACACGGAAGTTTCTGACAATGCTTCCGTCTAGTTCTCATGTGAAGTTATTTCCTTTTCCAGTGCTGGCCTCTTAGCACTCCAAATATCCACTTGCAGATCCTAGAAAAAGAGTTTTTCAAAACTGCTCTACCAAAAGGAAGCTTCAACTCGGTGAGTTGAATGCGCACCTCGCAAAATGTTTCTGAGAGTGCTTCGCTGTTGTTTTTATGTGAAGATATTTCGTTTTCCAGCATAGGACTCAAAGCGCTCCAAGTAGCCACTTACAGAGTCTCTAAAAAGAGTGTTTCAAAACTGTTCTATCAAAAGGAACGTTCAACTCTGTGAGTAGAATGCTCTCATCACAAGGAAGTTTCTGAGAATGCTTCTGTCTAGTTTTTATGTGAAGAAATTTCCTTTTCCAACATAGGCCTCAAAGCCCTCCAAATAAACATCTGCAGATTCTACAAAAGGGGTCTTTCCAAAATGTTCTATCAAAACCAACGTTCAAACCTATGAGCTGAATGCACTCACCACACAGAAGTTTCTTAGACGTCTTCTGTCTAGTGTTTATGTGAAAATATTTTCTTTTACAGCATAGGCCTCAAATAGCTCCAAATATCAACTTGCAGATTTTACAAAAAGGGTGTTTCCAAACTCCTCTATCAAAAGGCAGGTTCAACTCTGTGTGTTGAATGCACACATCAGAAAGAAGTTTCTGAGAATGCTTCTGTCTAGCGTTTATGTGAAAATATTTCCTTTTCAAGCATACGCCTCAAAGCGCTCCAAATATGCCGTTGCAGATTCTACAAAAAGTGTGTTTCAAAACTGCTCTATGAAAAGAAAGGTTCAAAGCTGTGAGGTGAATACACATATCGTGAAGAAGTTTCTGAGAAAGCTTCAGTCTAGTGTTTAGGTGAAGATATTTCACTTCCCAGAATAGGCCTCAAAGCGCTCCAAATATCCACTTCCAGATTCTAAAGAAAAGTGTTTCAAAACTGCTTTTTGGAAAAGAAGCTTCAACTCTGTGAGTTGAAAGCACTCATTACGAAGAGGTTTCTGAGAGTTCTTCCGTCTAGTTTTCATGTGAAGATGTTTCCATTTCAAGCATATTTCTCAAATCGCTCCAAATATTCACCTGCAAATTCTACAAAAAGGGTGTTTCCAAACTTCTCTATCAATAGGAAGGTTCGACTCTGTGAGTTGAATGCCCTCCTCACAAAGAAGTTTCTGAGAATGCTTCTGTCCAGTTTTTAGGTGAAGATATATCATTTCCCAGCATAGGCCTCAAAGCGCTCCAAATATCCACTTGCAGATTCTACAAAAAGAGTGTTTCAAAACTCCTCTTTCAAAAGGAAGTTTCAAGTCTGTGAGTTGAATGAAGTCATGACAAAGAAGTTTCTGAGAATGCTTCTGTCTACTTTTTATGTGAAGATATTTCCTTTTGCAGCACACGCCTCAAATAGCCCCAAACATCCACTAGCAAATTCTACAAAAAGAGGGTTTCAAAAAAGCGCTATCTAAAGGAAGATTGCACTATGTGAGTTAAACGCATAAAGCACACGGAAGTTTCTGAGAATGCTTCCGTCTAGTTCTCATGGGAAGATATTTCCTTTCCCATTGTTGGCCTCTTAGCACTCCAATATACACTTGCAGATTCTAGAAAAAGAGTGTTTCAAAACTGCTCTATCAAAAGGCAGGTTCAACACGGTGAGTTGAATATGCACATGAGAAAAAGTTTCTGAGAATGCTTCTGTCTGGTTTTTATGTGAAGATATTTCGTTTTCCAGCACAGGCCTCAAAGCGCTCCAATTATCCACTTGCAGACTATACAAAAACAGTGTTTCAAAACTGTCCTATCCAAAGGAATGTTCAGCTCTGTGAGTAGAATTCACTCATCACGAGGAAGTTTCTGAGAATGCTGCTGTCTAGTTTCTATAAGAAGACATTTCCTTTTCTAACATAGGTCTCAAAGCGCTCACAATAAGCCCTGGCACACTCTACAAAAGGAGTGTTTCCAAAATGTTCTATCAAAATGAACGTTGAAGACTGTGAGTTAAATGCACACGTCAAACTGAAGTTTCTGAGGATGGTTCTGTCTAGGGTTTATGTGAAGATATTTTCTTTTCCAGCATAGGCCTCCAAAAGCTCGAAATATCCACTTGCAGATTTTCTAAAAAGGGTGTTTCCAAACTGTTCTATCAAAAGGAAGGTTCAACTCTGTGAGTTGAATGCTCACATCACAAAGAAGTTTCTGAGAATGCTTCTGTCTAGTGTTCATGTGAAGATATTTCCTTTTCAAGCATAGGCCTCAAAGCGCTCCAGATATGCAGTTGCAGACTCTACAAAAAGTGTGTTTCAAAAGTGTTCTATGAAAAGAAAGTTTCAACTCTGTGAGTTGAATGCACATATCGTGAAGAAGTTTCTGAGAATGCTTCTGTCTAGTTTTTAGGTGAAGATATTTCATTTCCCAGCATAGGCCTCAAAGCGCTCCAAATATGCACTTGCAGATTCTACAAAAAGAGTGTTTCAAAACTGCTCTTTCAAAAGGAAGGTTCAAGTCTGTGAGTTGAATGCACTCATCAGAAAGAAGTTTCTGATAATGGTTCTGTCTAGTTTTCATCTGCAAGTATTTCCTTTTCCACTAGATGCCGCAATCGCACCAAATTTCCACCTGCAGTTTCCACAAAAAGAGTGTTGCAGGACTGCTCCAGGAAAAGGAATCTTCAACTCTCTCAGTTCAATCCCCTCAAGACATAGAAGTTTCTGATAATGTTTCTGTCTAGCTTCTATATGAAGATATTTCCTTTTCCAGCATAAGCCTCAAAGAGCTCCAAATATCCACTTGCGAATTCTACAAAAACAGTGTTGCAATACTTTTCTACCAAAAGGAAGGTACAACTCTGTGAGTTCAATGCACTCATCACACAGAAGGTTCACAGAATGCTTCCATCTAGCTTTTACGCAATGATATTTCCTTTTGCAGCAAAGGCTTCAAAGCGCTCTTAATGTCCACTGGCAGATTCTACGAAGAGTGTCTCAAAACTGCTCTATCAAAAGGTAGGTTGAACTCTGTGAGTTCAATGCCCAAAGCACAGGGAACCTTCTGAGAATGCTTTTATGTAGTTTCTACGTGAACATATTTTCTTTTCCAGCATTGGCCTCCAAGCACTCCATCCATCCACTTGAAAATTCTACTAAAAGAGTGTTTCAAAACTTCTCTACCAAAAGAAAGGTTGAACTTTGTGAGTTCAAGGCACACATCACAAAGAAGTTTCTGAGAATGCTTCTTTCCAGCTTTTACGTGAAGAGATATCCTTTTCCAGCATAGGCCTCAAAGCGCTCCATATATCCACTTGCACATTCTAGCAAAGCGTGTATCAACACTGCTCTTTCAAAAGGAAGCTTCAAGTCTGTGAGTTGAATGCACTCATCACAAAGACGTTTCTGAGAATTCTCCTGTCTAGTTTTCATGTGAAGATGCTTCCATTTAAAATCTAGGCCTCAAATACCTCCAAATATTCACTTGCACATTCTACAAAAAGGCTGTTTCAAATCTTCTCTATCAATTGGAAGGTTCAACTCTGTAAATTGAATGCACTCACCACAAAGAAGATTCCGAGATTGCTTCTGTCTACTTTGTATGTGAAGACATTTCCTTTTCCAACATAGGCCTCAAAGCGCTCCAAAAAACACTTGCAGATTCTAAAAAAACAGTTTTTCAAAACTGTTCTATCAAAAGGAACGTTCAACTCTGTGAGTTGAAGGCACTCATCACAAAGAGGTTTCTGAGAATGCTTCTGTCTAGTTTTTATGGGATGATATTTCTTATTCCAACATTGGCCAAAAAGCGCTCCAAATATCCGCCTTCAGACGGCACTGAAAGAGGGTCTCAAAAATGCTCTATCAGAAGGAAGGTTCAAGTCTGTGAGTTGAATGCTCTCATCACACAGAAGGTTCTGAGAATACTTCAGTCTAGTTTTTATCAGAAGATATTTCCATTTCCTTGCATAGGCCTGAAATCGCTCCAAATATCGACTTGCAGATTATACGAATAGAGTATTTCCAAACTGCTCTGTCAAACGGCAGGATCAACTCTGTGAGTTGAATGAACACATCATGAAGAAGTCTCTGAGAATGCTTCTGTCTAGTTTTTAGTTGAAGATATTTCATTTCCCAGCATCGTCTCAAAGCGCTCCAAATATCCACTTGCAGATTCTACAAAAACTTTGTTTCTAAACTGCTCTTTGAAAAGGAAGGTCCAAGTCTGTGAGTTGAATGCACTCATCGCAAAGAATTTTCTGAGAATGCTTCTGCCTAGTTTTCACGTGAAGATATTTCCTTTTCCAACATTGGCCCCGAAGCCCTCCTAACATCCACTTGCAGATTTTACAAAAAGAGTGTTTCCAAACTGCTCTATCCAAAGGCAGGTTCAACTCTGTGAGTCAAATGCACGCATCGTGAAGAAGCTTCTGAGAATGCTACTGTCTAAGTTTTAGGTGAAGATATTTCATTTCCCAGCAAAGGCTTCAAAGCGCTCTAAATATCCACTTGCAGATTCTACAAGAAGAGTGTTTCAAAACTGCTCTTCCAAAAGGAAGGTTCAAGTCTGTGAGTTGAATGCACTCATCAAAAAGAAGTTTCTGAGAATGCTTCTCTCTAGTTTTTATGAGAAGATATTTCCTTTTCCAGCATAGGCCTCAAATCGCTCCAAACATCCACTAGCAAATTCTACAAAAGGAGTGTTTCAAAACTGTGCTATCAAAAGGAAGATTCCACTATTTGAGTTGAAGGCATAAAGCACACGGAAGTTTCTGACAGTGCTTCCGTCTAGTTCTCATGTGAAGTTATTTCCTTTTCCAGTGTTGGCCTCTTAGCACTCCAAATAACCACTTGCAGATCCTAGAAAGAGTGTTTCAAAACTGCTCTACCAAAAGGAAGGTTCAACTCGGTGAGTTGAATGCGCACCTCGCAAAAAGTTTCTGAGAGTGCTTCGGTTTAGTTTTTATGTGAAGATATTTCGTTTTCCAGCACAGTACTCAAAGCGCTCTAAATAGCCACTTGCAGAGTCTATAAAAAGAGTGTTTCAAAACTGTTCTATCGAAAGGAACGTTCAACTCTGTGAGTAGAATGCACTCATCACAAGGAAGTTTCTGAGAATGCTTCTGTCTAGTTTTTATGTGAAGAAATTTCCTTTTCCAACATAGGCCTCAAAGCGCTCCAAATAAACACCTGCAGATTCTACAAAAGGGGTCTTTCCAAAATGTTCTATCAAAACCAACGTTCAAGCCTGTGAGCTGAATGCACTCACCACACAGAAGTTTCTTAGACGTCTTCTGTCTAGTGTTTATGTGGAAATATTCTCTTTTACAGCATAGGCCTCAAATACCTCCAAATATCAACGTGCAGATTTTACAAAAAGGGTGTTTCCAAACTCCTCCATCAAAAGGCAGGTTCAACTCTGTGTGTTTAATGCACACATCAGAAAGAAGTTTCTGAGAATGCTTCTGTCTAGCCTTTATGTGAAAATATTTCCTTTTCAAGCATACGCCTCAAAGCGCTCCAAATATGCCGTTGTAGACTCTACAAAAAGTGTGTTTCAAAACTGCTCTACGAAAAGAAAGGTTCAAAGCTGTGAGTTGAATACACAGATCGTGAAGAAGTTCCTGAGAATGCTTCAATCTAGTGTTTAGGTGAAGATATTTCACTTCCCAGCATAGGCCTCAAAGCGCTCCAAATATCCACTTCCAGATTCTACAGAAAAGTGTTTCAAAACTGCTCTTTGGAAAGGAAGCTTCAACTCTGTGAGTTGAAAGCACTCATTGCGAAGAGGTTTCTGGGAGTTCTTCCGTCTAGTTTTCATGTAAAGATGTTTCCATTTCAAGCATAGGTCTCTAATCGCTCCAAATATTCACCTGCAAATTCTACAAAAAGGGTGTTTCAAAACTTCTCTATCAATAGGAAGGTTCAACTCTGTGAGTTGAATGCACTCCTTACAGAGAAGTTTCTGAGAATGTTTCTATCTATGTTTTACGCGAAGATATTTCCTTTTCCAACACAGGCCTCAATGCGCTCCGAATCAACACTTCCAGATACTACAAAAACAGTGTTTCAAAACTGTTCTATCAAAAGGAACGTTCAACTCTGTGAGTTGAAGGCACTCATCACAAAGAAGTTTCTGAGAATGCTTCTGTCAATCTTGTATGCAATGAGATTTCCTTTTGCAGCATAGGACTTAAAGCTCTCCAAATATCCACTTGCAGATTCCACAAAAAGAGTGTTGCAAAACTTCTCTATCAAAAGGCAGGTTGAACTCTGTGTGTTGAATGCCCAAAACACAGGGAACTTTCTGAGAATGCTTTTGTCTAGTTTCCACGTGAAGATAGTTCCTTTTCCAACATAGGCCTCAAAGCGCTCTGAATATCCACTTGCCGATTGTACAAAAAGAGTGTTGCAAAACTTCTCTATCAAAAGGCAGGTTGAACTCTGTGTGTCGAATGCCCAAAACACAGGGAACTTGCTGAGAATGCTTTTGTCTAATTTCTACGTGAAGATATTTCCTTTTCCATCATAGGCCTCAAAGTGCTCCGAATAAACACTTGTAGATCCCACCAAAAGAGTGTTTCAAAGCTCTTCCATCTACAGGAACTTTCACGTCTGTGAGTTGAATGCACTCATCACAAAGAGGTTTCTGAGAATTCTTCTGTTTAGTTTTTATGTGATGATATTTCATTTTCCAGCATTGGCCTAAAGGTGCTCCAAATATCCACCTTCAGATGGGACTGAAAGAGTGTTTCAAAACTGAACTATCAAAAGGAAGGTTCAAGTCTGTGAGTTGAATGCACTCATCCACAGAAGCTTCTGAGAATGCTTCTGTCTCGTTTTTAGGCGAAGATATTTCCTTTTCCTTGCATAGGCCTCAAATCGCTCCAAATATCCCCTTGCAGATATTACAAAGAGAGTGTTTCCAAACTGCCCTATCGAAAGGCAGTTTCAACTCTGTGAGTTGAAGGCACGTATGGTGAAACAGTTTCTGAGAATGCTTGTGTGTACTTTTTAGGTGAAGGTATTTCCTTTTCCAGCACAGGCCTCAAATCGCTCCAAACATCCAGTAGCAAATTCTACAAAAGGAGTGTTTCAAACCTGTGCTATCCAAAGGAAGATTCCACTATATGAGTTGAACGCATAAAGCACACGGAAGTTTCTGAGAATCCTTCCGTCTAGTTCTCAGGTGAAGATATTTACTTTTCCAGTGTTGGCCCTTTAGCACTCCAAATATCCACTTTCAGATTCTACAAAAAGAGTGTTTCAAAACTGCTCTATCAAAACGCAGGTTCCACTCGGTGAGTTGAATGCACGCATCGGAAAAGATTTCTGAGAATTCTTCTGTCTAGTTTTTATGGGAAGATATTTTCTTTTCCAGCATAGGCCTCAAATCGCTCCAAACATCCACGAGCAAATTCTACGAAAGGAGTGTGTCAAAACGGTGCTATCAAAAGGAAGATTCCACTATGTGAGTTGAATGCATGAAGCACACGGAAGTTTCTGACAATGCTTCCGTCTAGTTCTCATGTGAAGATATTTCCTTTTCCAGCGTTGACCTCTTAGCACTCCAAATATCCACTTGCAGATCCTAGAAAAAGAGTGTTTCAAAACTGCTCTACCAAAAGCCAGGTTTCACTCGGTGAGTTGAATGCGCACATCGCAAAATGTTTCTGAGAACGCTACTGTCTAGTTCTTATGTGAAGATATTTCGTTTTCCCGCCTGGGCTTCAAAGCGCTCCAAATAGCCACTTGTAGAGTCTATAAAAGCAGTGTTTCAAAACTCTTCTATCAAAAGGAACTTTCAACTCTGTGAGTACAATGCACTCATCACAAGGAAGTTTCCGAGAATGCTTCTGTCTACTGTTTATGTGAAGATATTTCCTTTTCCAACCTAGGCCTCAATGCGCTCCAAATAAACACCTGCAGATCCTACAAGAGGGGTGTTTCCAAACTCTTCTATCAAAACCAGCGTTCAAGTCTGTGAGCTGAATGCACTCATCACACAGAAGTTTCTTAGAAGGCTTGTGTCTAGTGTTTATGTGAAAATATTTTCTTTTACAGCATAGGCCTCAAATAGCTCCAAATATCAACTTGCAGATTTTACAAAAAGGGAGTTTCCAAACTCCTCTATCAAAAGACAGGTTCAACTCTGTGAGTCGAATGCACACATCAGAAAGAAGTTTCTGAGAATGCTTCTGTCTAGCGTTTATGTGAAAATATTTCCTTTTCAAGCACACGCCTCAAAGCGCTCCAAATATGCCGTTGCAGATTCTACAAAAAGTGGGTTTCAAAACTGCTCTACGAAAAGAAAGGTTCAAAGCTGTGAGTTGAATACACAGATCGTGAAGAAGTTTCTGAGAATGCTTCAGTCTAGTGTTTAGGTGAAGATATTTCACTTCCCAGCATAGGCCTCAAAGCGCTCCAAATATCCACTTCCAGATTCTACAGAAAAGTGTTTCAAAACTGCTCTTTGGAAAGGAAGCTTCAACTCTGTGAGTTGAAAGCACTCATTACGAAGAGGTTTCTGAGAATTCTTCTGTCCAGTTTTCATGTGAAGATGTTTCCATTTCAAGCATAGGTCTCCAATCGCTCCAAATATTCACCTGCAAATTCTACAAAAAGGGTGTTTCAAAACTTCTCTATCAATAGGAAGGTTCAACTCTGTGAGTTGAATGCCCTCCTCACAAAGAAGTTTCTGAGAATGCTTCTGTCTACTTTTTACGTGAAGATATTTCCTTTTCCTACACAGGCCTCAAAGCGCTCCGAATCAACACTTCCAGATACTACCAAAACAGTGTTTCAAAACTGTTCTATCAAAAGGAACGTTCAACTCTGTGAGTGGAAGGCACTCATCGCAAAGAGGTTTCTGAGAATGCTTCTGTCTAGTTTTTATGTGATGATATTTCGTATTGCAGCATTGGCCAAAAAGCGCTCCAAACATCCATCTTCAGATGGCAATGAAAGTGGGTCTCAAAAGTGCTCTATCAGAAGGAAGGTTCAAGTCTGTGAATTGAATGCTCTCATCACACAGAAGGTTCTGAGAATGATTCAGTCTAGTTTTTATCAGAAGATATTTCCTTTTCCTTGCATAGGCCTCAAATCGCTCCAAATATCGAATTGCAGTTTACACCAATAGAGTGTTTCCAAACTGCTCTGTGAAACGGCAGGTTCAACTCTGTGAGTTGAATGCGCACATGAGGAAGAAGTCTCTGAGAATGCTTCTGTCTAGTTTTTAGGTGAAGATATTTCATTTCCCAGCCTCGCCTCAAAGCGCTCCAAATATCCACTTTCAGATTCTACAAAAACTGTGTTTCTAAACTGCTCTTTGTAAAGGAAGGTTCAAGTCTGTGAGTTGAATGCACTCATCACCAAGAAGTTTCTGAGAATGCTTCTGTCTAGTTTTCATGTGAAGATATTTCCTTTTCCAACATTGACCCGAAGCCCTCGTAATATCCACTTGCAGATTTTACAAAAAGAGTGTTTCCAAACTGCTCTATCAAAATGAGATTCAACTCTGTGAGTTGAATGCACGCATCGTGAAGAAGCTTCAGAGAATGCTACGGTCTACGTTTTAGGTGAAGATATTTCATTTCCCAGCATAGGCTTCAAAGCGCTCTAAATATCCACTTGCAGATTCTACAAAAAGAGTGTTTCAAAACTGCTCTTCCAAAAGGAAGGTTCAAGGCTGTGAGTTCAATGCACTCATCATAAAGAAGTTTCTGAGAACGCTTCTCTCTAGTTTTTATGTGAAGATATTTCCTTTTCCAGCATAGGCCTCAAATCGCTCCAAACATCCACTAGCAAATTCTACAAAAGGAGTGTTTCAAAACTGTGCTATCAAAAGGAAGATTCCACTATTTGAGTTGAAGGCATAAAGCACACGGAAGTTTCTGACAATGCTTCCGTCTAGTTCTCATGTGAAGTTATTTCCTTTTCCAGTGCTGGCCTCTTAGCACTCCAAATATCCACTTGCAGATCCTAGAAAAAGAGTTTTTCAAAACTGCTCTACCAAAAGGAAGCTTCAACTCGGTGAGTTGAATGCGCACCTCGCAAAATGTTTCTGAGAGTGCTTCGCTGTTGTTTTTATGTGAAGATATTTCGTTTTCCAGCATAGGACTCAAAGCGCTCCAAGTAGCCACTTACAGAGTCTCTAAAAAGAGTGTTTCAAAACTGTTCTATCAAAAGGAACGTTCAACTCTGTGAGTAGAATGCTCTCATCACAAGGAAGTTTCTGAGAATGCTTCTGTCTAGTTTTTATGTGAAGAAATTTCCTTTTCCAACATAGGCCTCAAAGCCCTCCAAATAAACATCTGCAGATTCTACAAAAGGGGTCTTTCCAAAATGTTCTATCAAAACCAACGTTCAAACCTATGAGCTGAATGCACTCACCACACAGAAGTTTCTTAGACGTCTTCTGTCTAGTGTTTATGTGAAAATATTTTCTTTTACAGCATAGGCCTCAAATAGCTCCAAATATCAACTTGCAGATTTTACAAAAAGGGTGTTTCCAAACTCCTCTATCAAAAGGCAGGTTCAACTCTGTGTGTTGAATGCACACATCAGAAAGAAGTTTCTGAGAATGCTTCTGTCTAGCGTTTATGTGAAAATATTTCCTTTTCAAGCATACGCCTCAAAGCGCTCCAAATATGCCGTTGCAGATTCTACAAAAAGTGTGTTTCAAAACTGCTCTATGAAAAGAAAGGTTCAAAGCTGTGAGGTGAATACACATATCGTGAAGAAGTTTCTGAGAAAGCTTCAGTCTAGTGTTTAGGTGAAGATATTTCACTTCCCAGAATAGGCCTCAAAGCGCTCCAAATATCCACTTCCAGATTCTAAAGAAAAGTGTTTCAAAACTGCTTTTTGGAAAAGAAGCTTCAACTCTGTGAGTTGAAAGCACTCATTACGAAGAGGTTTCTGAGAGTTCTTCCGTCTAGTTTTCATGTGAAGATGTTTCCATTTCAAGCATATTTCTCAAATCGCTCCAAATATTCACCTGCAAATTCTACAAAAAGGGTGTTTCCAAACTTCTCTATCAATAGGAAGGTTCGACTCTGTGAGTTGAATGCCCTCCTCACAAAGAAGTTTCTGAGAATGCTTCTCTCCAGTTTTTAGGTGAAGATATATCATTTCCCAGCATAGGCCTCAAAGCGCTCCAAATATCCACTTGCAGATTCTACAAAAAGAGTGTTTCAAAACTCCTCTTTCAAAAGGAAGTTTCAAGTCTGTGAGTTGAATGAAGTCATGACAAAGAAGTTTCTGAGAATGCTTCTGTCTACTTTTTATGTGAAGATATTTCCTTTTGCAGCACACGCCTCAAATAGCCCCAAACATCCACTAGCAAATTCTACAAAAAGAGGGTTTCAAAAAAGCGCTATCTAAAGGAAGATTGCACTATGTGAGTTAAACGCATAAAGCACACGGAAGTTTCTGAGAATGCTTCCGTCTAGTTCTCATGGGAAGATATTTCCTTTCCCATTGTTGGCCTCTTAGCACTCCAATATACACTTGCAGATTCTAGAAAAAGAGTGTTTCAAAACTGCTCTATCAAAAGGCAGGTTCAACACGGTGAGTTGAATATGCACATGAGAAAAAGTTTCTGAGAATGCTTCTGTCTGGTTTTTATGTGAAGATATTTCGTTTTCCAGCACAGGCCTCAAAGCGCTCCAATTATCCACTTGCAGACTATACAAAAACAGTGTTTCAAAACTGTTCTATCCAAAGGAATGTTCAGCTCTGTGAGTAGAATTCACTCATCACGAGGAAGTTTCTGAGAATGCTGCTGTCTAGTTTCTATAAGAAGACATTTCCTTTTCTAACATAGGTCTCAAAGCGCTCACAATAAGCCCTGGCACACTCTACAAAAGGAGTGTTTCCAAAATGTTCTATCAAAATGAACGTTGAAGACTGTGAGTTAAATGCACACATCAAACTGAAGTTTCTGAGAATGGTTCTGTCTAGGGTTTATGTGAAGATATTTTCTTTTCCAGCATAGGCCTCCAAAAGCTCGAAATATCCACTTGCAGATTTTCTAAAAAGGGTGTTTCCAAACTGTTCTATCAAAAGGAAGGTTCAACTCTGTGAGTTGAATGCTCACATCACAAAGAAGTTTCTGAGAATGCTTCTGTCTAGTGTTCATGTGAAGATATTTCCTTTTCAAGCATAGGCCTCAAAGCGCTCCAGATATGCAGTTGCAGACTCTACAAAAAGTGTGTTTCAAAAGTGTTCTATGAAAAGAAAGTTTCAACTCTGTGAGTTGAATGCACATATCGTGAAGAAGTTTCTGAGAATGCTTCTGTCTAGTTTTTAGGTGAAGATATTTCATTTCCCAGCATAGGCCTCAAAGCGCTCCAAATATGCACTTGCAGATTCTACAAAAAGAGTGTTTCAAAACTGCTCTTTCAAAAGGAAGGTTCAAGTCTGTGAGTTGAATGCACTCATCAGAAAGAAGTTTCTGATAATGGTTCTGTCTAGTTTTCATCTGCAAGTATTTCCTTTTCCACTAGATGCCGCAATCGCACCAAATTTCCACCTGCAGTTTCCACAAAAAGAGTGTTGCAGGACTGCTCCAGGAAAAGGAATCTTCAACTCTCTCAGTTCAATCCCCTCAAGACATAGAAGTTTCTGATAATGTTTCTGTCTAGCTTCTATATGAAGATATTTCCTTTTCCAGCATAAGCCTCAAAGAGCTCCAAATATCCACTTGCGAATTCTACAAAAACAGTGTTGCAATACTTTTCTACCAAAAGGAAGGTACAACTCTGTGAGTTCAATGCACTCATCACACAGAAGGTTCACAGAATGCTTCCATCTAGCTTTTACGCAATGATATTTCCTTTTGCAGCAAAGGCTTCAAAGCGCTCTTAATGTCCACTGGCAGATTCTACGAAGAGTGTCTCAAAACTGCTCTATCAAAAGGTAGGTTGAACTCTGTGAGTTCAATGCCCAAAGCACAGGGAACCTTCTGAGAATGCTTTTATGTAGTTTCTACGTGAACATATTTTCTTTTCCAGCATTGGCCTCCAAGCACTCCATCCATCCACTTGAAAATTCTACTAAAAGAGTGTTTCAAAACTTCTCTACCAAAAGAAAGGTTGAACTTTGTGAGTTCAAGGCACACATCACAAAGAAGTTTCTGAGAATGCTTCTTTCCAGCTTTTACGTGAAGAGATATCCTTTTCCAGCATAGGCCTCAAAGCGCTCCATATATCCACTTGCACATTCTAGCAAAGCGTGTATCAACACTGCTCTTTCAAAAGGAAGCTTCAAGTCTGTGAGTTGAATGCACTCATCACAAAGACGTTTCTGAGAATTCTCCTGTCTAGTTTTCATGTGAAGATGCTTCCATTTAAAATCTAGGCCTCAAATACCTCCAAATATTCACTTGCACATTCTACAAAAAGGCTGTTTCAAATCTTCTCTATCAATTGGAAGGTTCAACTCTGTAAATTGAATGCACTCACCACAAAGAAGATTCCGAGATTGCTTCTGTCTACTTTGTATGTGAAGACATTTCCTTTTCCAACATAGGCCTCAAAGCACTCCAAAAAACACTTGCAGATTCTAAAAAAACAGTTTTTCAAAACTGTTCTATCAAAAGGAACGTTCAACTCTGTGAGTTGAAGGCACTCATCACAAAGAGGTTTCTGAGAATGCTTCTGTCTAGTTTTTATGGGATGATATTTCTTATTCCAACATTGGCCAAAAAGCGCTCCAAATATCCGCCTTCAGACGGCACTGAAAGAGGGTCTCAAAAATGCTCTATCAGAAGGAAGGTTCAAGTCTGTGAGTTGAATGCTCTCATCACACAGAAGGTTCTGAGAATACTTCAGTCTAGTTTTTATCAGAAGATATTTCCATTTCCTTGCATAGGCCTGAAATCCCTCCAAATATCGACTTGCAGATTATACGAATAGAGTATTTCCAAACTGCTCTGTCAAACGGCAGGATCAACTCTGTGAGTTGAATGAACACATCATGAAGAAGTCTCTGAGAATGCTTCTGTCTAGTTTTTAGTTGAAGATATTTCATTTCCCAGCATCGTCTCAAAGCGCTCCAAATATCCACTTGCAGATTCTACAAAAACTTTGTTTCTAAACTGCTCTTTGAAAAGGAAGGTCCAAGTCTGTGAGTTGAATGCACTCATCGCAAAGAATTTTCTGAGAATGCTTCTGTCTAGTTTTCATGTGAAGATATTTCCTTTTCCAACATTGGCCCCGAAGCCCTCCTAACATCCACTTGCAGATTTTACAAAAAGAGTGTTTCCAAACTGCTCTATCAAAAGGCAGGTTCAACTCTGTGAGTCAAATGCACGCATCGTGAAGAAGCTTCTGAGAATGCTACTGTCTAAGTTTTAGGTGAAGATATTTCATTTCCCAGCAAAGGCTTCAAAGCGCTCTAAATATCCACTTGCAGATTCTACAAGAAGAGTGTTTCAAAACTGCTCTTCCAAAAGGAAGGTTCAAGTCTGTGAGTTGAATGCACTCATCAAAAAGAAGTTTCTGAGAATGCTTCTCTCTAGTTTTTATGAGAAGATATTTCCTTTTCCAGCATAGGCCTCACATCGCTCCAAACATCCACTAGCAAATTCTACAAAAGGAGTGTTTCAAAACTGTGCTATCAAAAGGAAGATTCCACTATTTGAGTTGAAGGCATAAAGCACATGGAAGTTTCTGACAGTGCTTCCGTCTAGTTCTCATGTGAAGTTATTTCCTTTTCCAGTGTTGGCCTCTTAGCACTCCAAATAACCACTTGCAGATCCTAGAAAGAGTGTTTCAAAACTGCTCTACCAAAAGGAAGGTTCAACTCGGTGAGTTGAATGCGCACCTCGCAAAAAGTTTCTGAGAGTGCTTCGGTTTAGTTTTTATGTGAAGATATTTCGTTTTCCAGCACAGTACTCAAAGCGCTCTAAATAGCCACTTGCAGAGTCTATAAAAAGAGTGTTTCAAAACTGTTCTATCGAAAGGAACGTTCAACTCTGTGAGTAGAATGCACTCATCACAAGGAAGTTTCTGAGAATGCTTCTGTCTAGTTTTTATGTGAAGAAATTTCCTTTTCCAACATAGGCCTCAAAGCGCTCCAAATAAACACCTGCAGATTCTACAAAAGGGGTCTTTCCAAAATGTTCTATCAAAACCAACGTTCAAGCCTGTGAGCTGAATGCACTCACCACACAGAAGTTTCTTAGACGTCTTCTGTCTAGTGTTTATGTGGAAATATTCTCTTTTACAGCATAGGCCTCAAATACCTCCAAATATCAACGTGCAGATTTTACAAAAAGGGTGTTTCCAAACTCCTCCATCAAAAGGCAGGTTCAACTCTGTGTGTTTAATGCACACATCAGAAAGAAGTTTCTGAGAATGCTTCTGTCTAGCCTTTATGTGAAAATATTTCCTTTTCAAGCATACGCCTCAAAGCGCTCCAAATATGCCGTTGTAGACTCTACAAAAAGTGTGTTTCAAAACTGCTCTACGAAAAGAAAGGTTCAAAGCTGTGAGTTGAATACACAGATCGTGAAGAAGTTCCTGAGAATGCTTCAATCTAGTGTTTAGGTGAAGATATTTCACTTCCCAGCATAGGCCTCAAAGCGCTCCAAATATCCACTTCCAGATTCTACAGAAAAGTGTTTCAAAACTGCTCTTTGGAAAGGAAGCTTCAACTCTGTGAGTTAAAAGCACTCATTGCGAAGAGGTTTCTGGGAGTTCTTCCGTCTAGTTTTCATGTAAAGATGTTTCCATTTCAAGCATAGGTCTCTAATCGCTCCAAATATTCACCTGCAAATTCTACAAAAAGGGTATTTCAAAACTTCTCTATCAATAGGAAGGTTCAACTCTGTGAGTTGAATGCACTCCTTACAGAGAAGTTTCTGAGAATGTTTCTATCTATGTTTTACGCGAAGATATTTCCTTTTCCAACACAGGCCTCAATGCGCTCCGAATCAACACTTCCAGATACTACAAAAACAGTGTTTCAAAACTGTTCTATCAAAAGGAACGTTCAACTCTGTGAGTTGAAGGCACTCATCACAAAGAAGTTTCTGAGAATGCTTCTGTCAATCTTGTATGCAATGAGATTTCCTTTTGCAGCATAGGACTTAAAGCTCTCCAAATATCCACTTGCAGATTCCACAAAAAGAGTGTTGCAAAACTTCTCTATCAAAAGGCAGGTTGAACTCTGTGTGTTGAATGCCCAAAACACAGGGAACTTTCTGAGAATGCTTTTGTCTAGTTTCCACGTGAAGATAGTTCCTTTTCCAACATAGGCCTCAAAGCGCTCTGAATATCCACTTGCCGATTGTACAAAAAGAGTGTTGCAAAACTTCTCTATCAAAAGGCAGGTTGAACTCTGTGTGTCGAATGCCCAAAACACAGGGAACTTGCTGAGAATGCTTTTGTCTAATTTCTACGTGAAGATATTTCCTTTTCCATCATAGGCCTCAAAGTGCTCCGAATAAACACTTGTAGATCCCACCAAAAGAGAGTTTCAAAGCTCTTCCATCTACAGGAACTTTCACGTCTGTGAGTTGAATGCACTCATCACAAAGAGGTTTCTGAGAATTCTTCTGTTTAGTTTTTATGTGATGATATTTCATTTTCCAGCATTGGCCTAAAGGTGCTCCAAATATCCACCTTCAGATGGGACTGAAAGAGTGTTTCAAAACTGAACTATCAAAAGGAAGGTTCAAGTCTGTGAGTTGAATGCACTCATCCACAGAAGCTTCTGAGAATGCTTCTGTCTCGTTTTTAGGCGAAGATATTTCCTTTTCCTTGCATAGGCCTCAAATCGCTCCAAATATCCCCTTGCAGATATTACAAAGAGAGTGTTTCCAAACTGCCCTATCGAAAGGCAGTTTCAACTCTGTGAGTTGAAGGCACGTATGGTGAAACAGTTTCTGAGAATGCTTGTGTGTACTTTTTAGGTGAAGGTATTTCCTTTTCCAGCACAGGCCTCAAATCGCTCCAAACATCCAGTAGCAAATTCTACAAAAGGAGTGTTTCAAACCTGTGCTATCCAAAGGAAGATTCCACTATATGAGTTGAACGCATAAAGCACACGGAAGTTTCTGAGAATCCTTCCGTCTAGTTCTCAGGTGAAGATATTTACTTTTCCAGTGTTGGCCCTTTAGCACTCCAAATATCCACTTTCAGATTCTACAAAAAGAGTGTTTCAAAACTGCTCTATCAAAACGCAGGTTCCACTCGGTGAGTTGAATGCACGCATCGGAAAAGATTTCTGAGAATTCTTCTGTCTAGTTTTTATGGGAAGATATTTTCTTTTCCAGCATAGGCCTCAAATCGCTCCAAACATCCACTAGCAAATTCTACGAAAGGAGTGTGTCAAAACGGTGCTATCAAAAGGAAGATTCCACTATGTGAGTTGAATGCATGAAGCACACGGAAGTTTCTGACAATGCTTCCGTCTAGTTCTCATGTGAAGATATTTCCTTTTCCAGTGTTGACCTCTTAGCACTCCAAATATCCACTTGCAGATCCTAGAAAAAGAGTGTTTCAAAACTGCTCTACCAAAAGCCAGGTTTCACTCGGTGAGTTGAATGCGCACATCGCAAAATGTTTCTGAGAACGCTACTGTCTAGTTCTTATGTGAAGATATTTCGTTTTCCCGCCTGGGCTTCAAAGCGCTCCAAATAGCCACTTGTAGAGTCTATAAAAAGAGTGTTTCAAAACTCTTCTATCAAAAGGAACTTTCAACTCTGTGAGTACAATGCACTCATCACAAGGAAGTTTCCGAGAATGCTTCTGTCTACTGTTTATGTGAAGATATTTCCTTTTCCAACCTAGGCCTCAATGCGCTCCAAATAAACACCTGCAGATCCTACAAGAGGGGTGTTTCCAAACTGTTCTATCAAAACCAGCGTTCAAGTCTGTGAGCTGAATGCACTCATCACACAGAAGTTTCTTAGAAGGCTTGTGTCTAGTGTTTATGTGAAAATATTTTCTTTTACAGCATAGGCCTCAAATAGCTCCAAATATCAACTTGCAGATTTTACAAAAAGGGAGTTTCCAAACTCCTCTATCAAAAGACAGGTTCAACTCTGTGAGTCGAATGCACACATCAGAAAGAAGTTTCTGAGAATGCTTCTGTCTAGCGTTTATGTGAAAATATTTCCTTTTCAAGCACACGCCTCAAAGCGCTCCAAATATGCCGTTGCAGATTCTACAAAAAGTGGGTTTCAAAACTGCTCTACGAAAAGAAAGGTTCAAAGCTGTGAGTTGAATACACAGATCGTGAAGAAGTTTCTGAGAATGCTTCAGTCTAGTGTTTAGGTGAAGATATTTCACTTCCCAGCATAGGCCTCAAAGCGCTCCAAATATCCACTTCCAGATTCTACAGAAAAGTGTTTCAAAACTGCTCTTTGGAAAGGAAGCTTCAACTCTGTGAGTTGAAAGCACTCATTACGAAGAGGTTTCTGAGAATTCTTCTGTCCAGTTTTCATGTGAAGATGTTTCCATTTCAAGCATAGGTCTCCAATCGCTCCAAATATTCACCTGCAAATTCTACAAAAAGGGTGTTTCAAAACTTCTCTATCAATAGGAAGGTTCAACTCTGTGAGTTGAATGCCCTCCTCACAAAGAAGTTTCTGAGAATGCTTCTGTCTACTTTTTACGTGAAGATATTTCCTTTTCCTACACAGGCCTCAAAGCGCTCCGAATCAACACTTCCAGATACTACCAAAACAGTGTTTCAAAACTGTTCTATCAAAAGGAACGTTCAACTCTGTGAGTGGAAGGCACTCATCGCAAAGAGGTTTCTGAGAATGCTTCTGTCTAGTTTTTATGTGATGATATTTCGTATTGCAGCATTGGCCAAAAAGCGCTCCAAACATCCATCTTCAGATGGCAATGAAAGTGGGTCTCAAAAGTGCTCTATCAGAAGGAAGGTTCAAGTCTGTGAATTGAATGCTCTCATCACACAGAAGGTTCTGAGAATGATTCAGTCTAGTTTTTATCAGAAGATATTTCCTTTTCCTTGCATAGGCCTCAAATCGCTCCAAATATCGAATTGCAGTTTACACCAATAGAGTGTTTCCAAACTGCTCTGTGAAACGGCAGGTTCAACTCTGTGAGTTGAATGCGCACATGAGGAAGAAGTCTCTGAGAATGCTTCTGTCTAGTTTTTAGGTGAAGATATTTCATTTCCCAGCCTCGCCTCAAAGCGCTCCAAATATCCACTTTCAGATTCTACAAAAACTGTGTTTCTAAACTGCTCTTTGTAAAGGAAGGTTCAAGTCTGTGAGTTGAATGCACTCATCACCAAGAAGTTTCTGAGAATGCTTCTGTCTAGTTTTCATGTGAAGATATTTCCTTTTCCAACATTGACCCGAAGCCCTCGTAATATCCACTTGCAGATTTTACAAAAAGAGTGTTTCCAAACTGCTCTATCAAAATGAGATTCAACTCTGTGAGTTGAATGCACGCATCGTGAAGAAGCTTCAGAGAATGCTACGGTCTACGTTTTAGGTGAAGATATTTCATTTCCCAGCATAGGCTTCAAAGCGCTCTAAATATCCACTTGCAGATTCTACAAAAAGAGTGTTTCAAAACTGCTCTTCCAAAAGGAAGGTTCAAGGCTGTGAGTTCAATGCACTCATCATAAAGAAGTTTCTGAGAACGCTTCTCTCTAGTTTTTATGTGAAGATATTTCCTTTTCCAGCATAGGCCTCAAATCGCTCCAAACATCCACTAGCAAATTCTACAAAAGGAGTGTTTCAAAACTGTGCTATCAAAAGGAAGATTCCACTATTTGAGTTGAAGGCATAAAGCACACGGAAGTTTCTGACAATGCTTCCGTCTAGTTCTCATGTGAAGTTATTTCCTTTTCCAGTGCTGGCCTCTTAGCACTCCAAATATCCACTTGCAGATCCTAGAAAAAGAGTTTTTCAAAACTGCTCTACCAAAAGGAAGCTTCAACTCGGTGAGTTGAATGCGCACCTCGCAAAATGTTTCTGAGAGTGCTTCGCTGTTGTTTTTATGTGAAGATATTTCGTTTTCCAGCATAGGACTCAAAGCGCTCCAAGTAGCCACTTACAGAGTCTCTAAAAAGAGTGTTTCAAAACTGTTCTATCAAAAGGAACGTTCAACTCTGTGAGTAGAATGCTCTCATCACAAGGAAGTTTCTGAGAATGCTTCTGTCTAGTTTTTATGTGAAGAAATTTCCTTTTCCAACATAGGCCTCAAAGCCCTCCAAATAAACATCTGCAGATTCTACAAAAGGGGTCTTTCCAAAATGTTCTATCAAAACCAACGTTCAAACCTATGAGCTGAATGCACTCACCACACAGAAGTTTCTTAGACGTCTTCTGTCTAGTGTTTATGTGAAAATATTTTCTTTTACAGCATAGGCCTCAAATAGCTCCAAATATCAACTTGCAGATTTTACAAAAAGGGTGTTTCCAAACTCCTCTATCAAAAGGCAGGTTCAACTCTGTGTGTTGAATGCACACATCAGAAAGAAGTTTCTGAGAATGCTTCTGTCTAGCGTTTATGTGAAAATATTTCCTTTTCAAGCATACGCCTCAAAGCGCTCCAAATATGCCGTTGCAGATTCTACAAAAAGTGTGTTTCAAAACTGCTCTATGAAAAGAAAGGTTCAAAGCTGTGAGGTGAATACACATATCGTGAAGAAGTTTCTGAGAAAGCTTCAGTCTAGTGTTTAGGTGAAGATATTTCACTTCCCAGAATAGGCCTCAAAGCGCTCCAAATATCCACTTCCAGATTCTAAAGAAAAGTGTTTCAAAACTGCTTTTTGGAAAAGAAGCTTCAACTCTGTGAGTTGAAAGCACTCATTACGAAGAGGTTTCTGAGAGTTCTTCCGTCTAGTTTTCATGTGAAGATGTTTCCATTTCAAGCATATTTCTCAAATCGCTCCAAATATTCACCTGCAAATTCTACAAAAAGGGTGTTTCCAAACTTCTCTATCAATAGGAAGGTTCGACTCTGTGAGTTGAATGCCCTCCTCACAAAGAAGTTTCTGAGAATGCTTCTCTCCAGTTTTTAGGTGAAGATATATCATTTCCCAGCATAGGCCTCAAAGCGCTCCAAATATCCACTTGCAGATTCTACAAAAAGAGTGTTTCAAAACTCCTCTTTCAAAAGGAAGTTTCAAGTCTGTGAGTTGAATGAAGTCATGACAAAGAAGTTTCTGAGAATGCTTCTGTCTACTTTTTATGTGAAGATATTTCCTTTTGCAGCACACGCCTCAAATAGCCCCAAACATCCACTAGCAAATTCTACAAAAAGAGGGTTTCAAAAAAGCGCTATCTAAAGGAAGATTGCACTATGTGAGTTAAACGCATAAAGCACACGGAAGTTTCTGAGAATGCTTCCGTCTAGTTCTCATGGGAAGATATTTCCTTTCCCATTGTTGGCCTCTTAGCACTCCAATATACACTTGCAGATTCTAGAAAAAGAGTGTTTCAAAACTGCTCTATCAAAAGGCAGGTTCAACACGGTGAGTTGAATATGCACATGAGAAAAAGTTTCTGAGAATGCTTCTGTCTGGTTTTTATGTGAAGATATTTCGTTTTCCAGCACAGGCCTCAAAGCGCTCCAATTATCCACTTGCAGACTATACAAAAACAGTGTTTCAAAACTGTTCTATCCAAAGGAATGTTCAGCTCTGTGAGTAGAATTCACTCATCACGAGGAAGTTTCTGAGAATGCTGCTGTCTAGTTTCTATAAGAAGACATTTCCTTTTCTAACATAGGTCTCAAAGCGCTCACAATAAGCCCTGGCACACTCTACAAAAGGAGTGTTTCCAAAATGTTCTATCAAAATGAACGTTGAAGACTGTGAGTTAAATGCACACATCAAACTGAAGTTTCTGAGAATGGTTCTGTCTAGGGTTTATGTGAAGATATTTTCTTTTCCAGCATAGGCCTCCAAAAGCTCGAAATATCCACTTGCAGATTTTCTAAAAAGGGTGTTTCCAAACTGTTCTATCAAAAGGAAGGTTCAACTCTGTGAGTTGAATGCTCACATCACAAAGAAGTTTCTGAGAATGCTTCTGTCTAGTGTTCATGTGAAGATATTTCCTTTTCAAGCATAGGCCTCAAAGCGCTCCAGATATGCAGTTGCAGACTCTACAAAAAGTGTGTTTCAAAAGTGTTCTATGAAAAGAAAGTTTCAACTCTGTGAGTTGAATGCACATATCGTGAAGAAGTTTCTGAGAATGCTTCTGTCTAGTTTTTAGGTGAAGATATTTCATTTCCCAGCATAGGCCTCAAAGCGCTCCAAATATGCACTTGCAGATTCTACAAAAGGAGTGTTTCAAAACTGCTCTTTCAAAAGGAAGGTTCAAGTCTGTGAGTTGAATGCACTCATCAGAAAGAAGTTTCTGATAATGGTTCTGTCTAGTTTTCATCTGCAAGTATTTCCTTTTCCACTAGATGCCGCAATCGCACCAAATTTCCACCTGCAGTTTCCACAAAAAGAGTGTTGCAGGACTGCTCCAGGAAAAGGAATCTTCAACTCTCTCAGTTCAATCCCCTCAAGACATAGAAGTTTCTGATAATGTTTCTGTCTAGCTTCTATATGAAGATATTTCCTTTTCCAGCATAAGCCTCAAAGAGCTCCAAATATCCACTTGCGAATTCTACAAAAACAGTGTTGCAATACTTTTCTACCAAAAGGAAGGTACAACTCTGTGAGTTCAATGCACTCATCACACAGAAGGTTCACAGAATGCTTCCATCTAGCTTTTACGCAATGATATTTCCTTTTGCAGCAAAGGCTTCAAAGCGCTCTTAATGTCCACTGGCAGATTCTACGAAGAGTGTCTCAAAACTGCTCTATCAAAAGGTAGGTTGAACTCTGTGAGTTCAATGCCCAAAGCACAGGGAACCTTCTGAGAATGCTTTTATGTAGTTTCTACGTGAACATATTTTCTTTTCCAGCATTGGCCTCCAAGCACTCCATCCATCCACTTGAAAATTCTACTAAAAGAGTGTTTCAAAACTTCTCTACCAAAAGAAAGGTTGAACTTTGTGAGTTCAAGGCACACATCACAAAGAAGTTTCTGAGAATGCTTCTTTCCAGCTTTTACGTGAAGAGATATCCTTTTCCAGCATAGGCCTCAAAGCGCTCCATATATCCACTTGCACATTCTAGCAAAGCGTGTATCAACACTGCTCTTTCAAAAGGAAGCTTCAAGTCTGTGAGTTGAATGCACTCATCACAAAGACGTTTCTGAGAATTCTCCTGTCTAGTTTTCATGTGAAGATGCTTCCATTTAAAATCTAGGCCTCAAATACCTCCAAATATTCACTTGCACATTCTACAAAAAGGCTGTTTCAAATCTTCTCTATCAATTGGAAGGTTCAACTCTGTAAATTGAATGCACTCACCACAAAGAAGATTCCGAGATTGCTTCTGTCTACTTTGTATGTGAAGACATTTCCTTTTCCAACATAGGCCTCAAAGCGCTCCAAAAAACACTTGCAGATTCTAAAAAAACAGTTTTTCAAAACTGTTCTATCAAAAGGAACGTTCAACTCTGTGAGTTGAAGGCACTCATCACAAAGAGGTTTCTGAGAATGCTTCTGTCTAGTTTTTATGGGATGATATTTCTTATTCCAACATTGGCCAAAAAGCGCTCCAAATATCCGCCTTCAGACGGCACTGAAAGAGGGTCTCAAAAATGCTCTATCAGAAGGAAGGTTCAAGTCTGTGAGTTGAATGCTCTCATCACACAGAAGGTTCTGAGAATACTTCAGTCTAGTTTTTATCAGAAGATATTTCCATTTCCTTGCATAGGCCTGAAATCCCTCCAAATATCGACTTGCAGATTATACGAATAGAGTATTTCCAAACTGCTCTGTCAAACGGCAGGATCAACTCTGTGAGTTGAATGAACACATCATGAAGAAGTCTCTGAGAATGCTTCTGTCTAGTTTTTAGTTGAAGATATTTCATTTCCCAGCATCGTCTCAAAGCGCTCCAAATATCCACTTGCAGATTCTACAAAAACTTTGTTTCTAAACTGCTCTTTGAAAAGGAAGGTCCAAGTCTGTGAGTTGAATGCACTCATCGCAAAGAATTTTCTGAGAATGCTTCTGTCTAGTTTTCATGTGAAGATATTTCCTTTTCCAACATTGGCCCCGAAGCCCTCCTAACATCCACTTGCAGATTTTACAAAAAGAGTGTTTCCAAACTGCTCTATCAAAAGGCAGGTTCAACTCTGTGAGTCAAATGCACGCATCGTGAAGAAGCTTCTGAGAATGCTACTGTCTAAGTTTTAGGTGAAGATATTTCATTTCCCAGCAAAGGCTTCAAAGCGCTCTAAATATCCACTTGCAGATTCTACAAGAAGAGTGTTTCAAAACTGCTCTTCCAAAAGGAAGGTTCAAGTCTGTGAGTTGAATGCACTCATCAAAAAGAAGTTTCTGAGAATGCTTCTCTCTAGTTTTTATGAGAAGATATTTCCTTTTCCAGCATAGGCCTCACATCGCTCCAAACATCCACTAGCAAATTCTACAAAAGGAGTGTTTCAAAACTGTGCTATCAAAAGGAAGATTCCACTATTTGAGTTGAAGGCATAAAGCACATGGAAGTTTCTGACAGTGCTTCCGTCTAGTTCTCATGTGAAGTTATTTCCTTTTCCAGTGTTGGCCTCTTAGCACTCCAAATAACCACTTGCAGATCCTAGAAAGAGTGTTTCAAAACTGCTCTACCAAAAGGAAGGTTCAACTCGGTGAGTTGAATGCGCACCTCGCAAAAAGTTTCTGAGAGTGCTTCGGTTTAGTTTTTATGTGAAGATATTTCGTTTTCCAGCACAGTACTCAAAGCGCTCTAAATAGCCACTTGCAGAGTCTATAAAAAGAGTGTTTCAAAACTGTTCTATCGAAAGGAACGTTCAACTCTGTGAGTAGAATGCACTCATCACAAGGAAGTTTCTGAGAATGCTTCTGTCTAGTTTTTATGTGAAGAAATTTCCTTTTCCAACATAGGCCTCAAAGCGCTCCAAATAAACACCTGCAGATTCTACAAAAGGGGTCTTTCCAAAATGTTCTATCAAAACCAACGTTCAAGCCTGTGAGCTGAATGCACTCACCACACAGAAGTTTCTTAGACGTCTTCTGTCTAGTGTTTATGTGGAAATATTCTCTTTTACAGCATAGGCCTCAAATACCTCCAAATATCAACGTGCAGATTTTACAAAAAGGGTGTTTCCAAACTCCTCCATCAAAAGGCAGGTTCAACTCTGTGTGTTTAATGCACACATCAGAAAGAAGTTTCTGAGAATGCTTCTGTCTAGCCTTTATGTGAAAATATTTCCTTTTCAAGCATACGCCTCAAAGCGCTCCAAATATGCCGTTGTAGACTCTACAAAAAGTGTGTTTCAAAACTGCTCTACGAAAAGAAAGGTTCAAAGCTGTGAGTTGAATACACAGATCGTGAAGAAGTTCCTGAGAATGCTTCAATCTAGTGTTTAGGTGAAGATATTTCACTTCCCAGCATAGGCCTCAAAGCGCTCCAAATATCCACTTCCAGATTCTACAGAAAAGTGTTTCAAAACTGCTCTTTGGAAAGGAAGCTTCAACTCTGTGAGTTAAAAGCACTCATTGCGAAGAGGTTTCTGGGAGTTCTTCCGTCTAGTTTTCATGTAAAGATGTTTCCATTTCAAGCATAGGTCTCTAATCGCTCCAAATATTCACCTGCAAATTCTACAAAAAGGGTATTTCAAAACTTCTCTATCAATAGGAAGGTTCAACTCTGTGAGTTGAATGCACTCCTTACAGAGAAGTTTCTGAGAATGTTTCTATCTATGTTTTACGCGAAGATATTTCCTTTTCCAACACAGGCCTCAATGCGCTCCGAATCAACACTTCCAGATACTACAAAAACAGTGTTTCAAAACTGTTCTATCAAAAGGAACGTTCAACTCTGTGAGTTGAAGGCACTCATCACAAAGAAGTTTCTGAGAATGCTTCTGTCAATCTTGTATGCAATGAGATTTCCTTTTGCAGCATAGGACTTAAAGCTCTCCAAATATCCACTTGCAGATTCCACAAAAAGAGTGTTGCAAAACTTCTCTATCAAAAGGCAGGTTGAACTCTGTGTGTTGAATGCCCAAAACACAGGGAACTTTCTGAGAATGCTTTTGTCTAGTTTCCACGTGAAGATAGTTCCTTTTCCAACATAGGCCTCAAAGCGCTCTGAATATCCACTTGCCGATTGTACAAAAAGAGTGTTGCAAAACTTCTCTATCAAAAGGCAGGTTGAACTCTGTGTGTCGAATGCCCAAAACACAGGGAACTTGCTGAGAATGCTTTTGTCTAATTTCTACGTGAAGATATTTCCTTTTCCATCATAGGCCTCAAAGTGCTCCGAATAAACACTTGTAGATCCCACCAAAAGAGAGTTTCAAAGCTCTTCCATCTACAGGAACTTTCACGTCTGTGAGTTGAATGCACTCATCACAAAGAGGTTTCTGAGAATTCTTCTGTTTAGTTTTTATGTGATGATATTTCATTTTCCAGCATTGGCCTAAAGGTGCTCCAAATATCCACCTTCAGATGGGACTGAAAGAGTGTTTCAAAACTGAACTATCAAAAGGAAGGTTCAAGTCTGTGAGTTGAATGCACTCATCCACAGAAGCTTCTGAGAATGCTTCTGTCTCGTTTTTAGGCGAAGATATTTCCTTTTCCTTGCATAGGCCTCAAATCGCTCCAAATATCCCCTTGCAGATATTACAAAGAGAGTGTTTCCAAACTGCCCTATCGAAAGGCAGTTTCAACTCTGTGAGTTGAAGGCACGTATGGTGAAACAGTTTCTGAGAATGCTTGTGTGTACTTTTTAGGTGAAGGTATTTCCTTTTCCAGCACAGGCCTCAAATCGCTCCAAACATCCAGTAGCAAATTCTACAAAAGGAGTGTTTCAAACCTGTGCTATCCAAAGGAAGATTCCACTATATGAGTTGAACGCATAAAGCACACGGAAGTTTCTGAGAATCCTTCCGTCTAGTTCTCAGGTGAAGATATTTACTTTTCCAGTGTTGGCCCTTTAGCACTCCAAATATCCACTTTCAGATTCTACAAAAAGAGTGTTTCAAAACTGCTCTATCAAAACGCAGGTTCCACTCGGTGAGTTGAATGCACGCATCGGAAAAGATTTCTGAGAATTCTTCTGTCTAGTTTTTATGGGAAGATATTTTCTTTTCCAGCATAGGCCTCAAATCGCTCCAAACATCCACGAGCAAATTCTACGAAAGGAGTGTGTCAAAACGGTGCTATCAAAAGGAAGATTCCACTATGTGAGTTGAATGCATGAAGCACACGGAAGTTTCTGACAATGCTTCCGTCTAGTTCTCATGTGAAGATATTTCCTTTTCCAGTGTTGACCTCTTAGCACTCCAAATATCCACTTGCAGATCCTAGAAAAAGAGTGTTTCAAAACTGCTCTACCAAAAGCCAGGTTTCACTCGGTGAGTTGAATGCGCACATCGCAAAATGTTTCTGAGAACGCTACTGTCTAGTTCTTATGTGAAGATATTTCGTTTTCCCGCCTGGGCTTCAAAGCGCTCCAAATAGCCACTTGTAGAGTCTATAAAAAGAGTGTTTCAAAACTCTTCTATCAAAAGGAACTTTCAACTCTGTGAGTACAATGCACTCATCACAAGGAAGTTTCCGAGAATGCTTCTGTCTACTGTTTATGTGAAGATATTTCCTTTTCCAACCTAGGCCTCAATGCGCTCCAAATAAACACCTGCAGATCCTACAAGAGGGGTGTTTCCAAACTGTTCTATCAAAACCAGCGTTCAAGTCTGTGAGCTGAATGCACTCATCACACAGAAGTTTCTTAGAAGGCTTGTGTCTAGTGTTTATGTGAAAATATTTTCTTTTACAGCATAGGCCTCAAATAGCTCCAAATATCAACTTGCAGATTTTACAAAAAGTGAGTTTCCAAACTCCTCTATCAAAAGACAGGTTCAACTCTGTGAGTCGAATGCACACATCAGAAAGAAGTTTCTGAGAATGCTTCTGTCTAGCGTTTATGTGAAAATATTTCCTTTTCAAGCACACGCCTCAAAGCGCTCCAAATATGCCGTTGCAGATTCTACAAAAAGTGGGTTTCAAAACTGCTCTACGAAAAGAAAGGTTCAAAGCTGTGAGTTGAATACACAGATCGTGAAGAAGTTTCTGAGAATGCTTCAGTCTAGTGTTTAGGTGAAGATATTTCACTTCCCAGCATAGGCCTCAAAGCGCTCCAAATATCCACTTCCAGATTCTACAGAAAAGTGTTTCAAAACTGCTCTTTGGAAAGGAAGCTTCAACTCTGTGAGTTGAAAGCACTCATTACGAAGAGGTTTCTGAGAATTCTTCTGTCCAGTTTTCATGTGAAGATGTTTCCATTTCAAGCATAGGTCTCCAATCGCTCCAAATATTCACCTGCAAATTCTACAAAAAGGGTGTTTCAAAACTTCTCTATCAATAGGAAGGTTCAACTCTGTGAGTTGAATGCCCTCCTCACAAAGAAGTTTCTGAGAATGCTTCTGTCTACTTTTTACGTGAAGATATTTCCTTTTCCTACACAGGCCTCAAAGCGCTCCGAATCAACACTTCCAGATACTACCAAAACAGTGTTTCAAAACTGTTCTATCAAAAGGAACGTTCAACTCTGTGAGTGGAAGGCACTCATCGCAAAGAGGTTTCTGAGAATGCTTCTGTCTAGTTTTTATGTGATGATATTTCGTATTGCAGCATTGGCCAAAAAGCGCTCCAAACATCCATCTTCAGATGGCAATGAAAGTGGGTCTCAAAAGTGCTCTATCAGAAGGAAGGTTCAAGTCTGTGAATTGAATGCTCTCATCACACAGAAGGTTCTGAGAATGATTCAGTCTAGTTTTTATCAGAAGATATTTCCTTTTCCTTGCATAGGCCTCAAATCGCTCCAAATATCGAATTGCAGTTTACACCAATAGAGTGTTTCCAAACTGCTCTGTGAAACGGCAGGTTCAACTCTGTGAGTTGAATGCGCACATGAGGAAGAAGTCTCTGAGAATGCTTCTGTCTAGTTTTTAGGTGAAGATATTTCATTTCCCAGCCTCGCCTCAAAGCGCTCCAAATATCCACTTTCAGATTCTACAAAAACTGTGTTTCTAAACTGCTCTTTGTAAAGGAAGGTTCAAGTCTGTGAGTTGAATGCACTCATCACCAAGAAGTTTCTGAGAATGCTTCTGTCTAGTTTTCATGTGAAGATATTTCCTTTTCCAACATTGACCCGAAGCCCTCGTAATATCCACTTGCAGATTTTACAAAAAGAGTGTTTCCAAACTGCTCTATCAAAATGAGATTCAACTCTGTGAGTTGAATGCACGCATCGTGAAGAAGCTTCAGAGAATGCTACGGTCTACGTTTTAGGTGAAGATATTTCATTTCCCAGCATAGGCTTCAAAGCGCTCTAAATATCCACTTGCAGATTCTACAAAAAGAGTGTTTCAAAACTGCTCTTCCAAAAGGAAGGTTCAAGGCTGTGAGTTCAATGCACTCATCATAAAGAAGTTTCTGAGAACGCTTCTCTCTAGTTTTTATGTGAAGATATTTCCTTTTCCAGCATAGGCCTCAAATCGCTCCAAACATCCACTAGCAAATTCTACAAAAGGAGTGTTTCAAAACTGTGCTATCAAAAGGAAGATTCCACTATTTGAGTTGAAGGCATAAAGCACACGGAAGTTTCTGACAATGCTTCCGTCTAGTTCTCATGTGAAGTTATTTCCTTTTCCAGTGCTGGCCTCTTAGCACTCCAAATATCCACTTGCAGATCCTAGAAAAAGAGTTTTTCAAAACTGCTCTACCAAAAGGAAGCTTCAACTCGGTGAGTTGAATGCGCACCTCGCAAAATGTTTCTGAGAGTGCTTCGCTGTTGTTTTTATGTGAAGATATTTCGTTTTCCAGCATAGGACTCAAAGCGCTCCAAGTAGCCACTTACAGAGTCTCTAAAAAGAGTGTTTCAAAACTGTTCTATCAAAAGGAACGTTCAACTCTGTGAGTAGAATGCTCTCATCACAAGGAAGTTTCTGAGAATGCTTCTGTCTAGTTTTTATGTGAAGAAATTTCCTTTTCCAACATAGGCCTCAAAGCCCTCCAAATAAACATCTGCAGATTCTACAAAAGGGGTCTTTCCAAAATGTTCTATCAAAACCAACGTTCAAACCTATGAGCTGAATGCACTCACCACACAGAAGTTTCTTAGACGTCTTCTGTCTAGTGTTTATGTGAAAATATTTTCTTTTACAGCATAGGCCTCAAATAGCTCCAAATATCAACTTGCAGATTTTACAAAAAGGGTGTTTCCAAACTCCTCTATCAAAAGGCAGGTTCAACTCTGTGTGTTGAATGCACACATCAGAAAGAAGTTTCTGAGAATGCTTCTGTCTAGCGTTTATGTGAAAATATTTCCTTTTCAAGCATACGCCTCAAAGCGCTCCAAATATGCCGTTGCAGATTCTACAAAAAGTGTGTTTCAAAACTGCTCTATGAAAAGAAAGGTTCAAAGCTGTGAGGTGAATACACATATCGTGAAGAAGTTTCTGAGAAAGCTTCAGTCTAGTGTTTAGGTGAAGATATTTCACTTCCCAGAATAGGCCTCAAAGCGCTCCAAATATCCACTTCCAGATTCTAAAGAAAAGTGTTTCAAAACTGCTTTTTGGAAAAGAAGCTTCAACTCTGTGAGTTGAAAGCACTCATTACGAAGAGGTTTCTGAGAGTTCTTCCGTCTAGTTTTCATGTGAAGATGTTTCCATTTCAAGCATATTTCTCAAATCGCTCCAAATATTCACCTGCAAATTCTACAAAAAGGGTGTTTCCAAACTTCTCTATCAATAGGAAGGTTCGACTCTGTGAGTTGAATGCCCTCCTCACAAAGAAGTTTCTGAGAATGCTTCTCTCCAGTTTTTAGGTGAAGATATATCATTTCCCAGCATAGGCCTCAAAGCGCTCCAAATATCCACTTGCAGATTCTACAAAAAGAGTGTTTCAAAACTCCTCTTTCAAAAGGAAGTTTCAAGTCTGTGAGTTGAATGAAGTCATGACAAAGAAGTTTCTGAGAATGCTTCTGTCTACTTTTTATGTGAAGATATTTCCTTTTGCAGCACACGCCTCAAATAGCCCCAAACATCCACTAGCAAATTCTACAAAAAGAGGGTTTCAAAAAAGCGCTATCTAAAGGAAGATTGCACTATGTGAGTTAAACGCATAAAGCACACGGAAGTTTCTGAGAATGCTTCCGTCTAGTTCTCATGGGAAGATATTTCCTTTCCCATTGTTGGCCTCTTAGCACTCCAATATACACTTGCAGATTCTAGAAAAAGAGTGTTTCAAAACTGCTCTATCAAAAGGCAGGTTCAACACGGTGAGTTGAATATGCACATGAGAAAAAGTTTCTGAGAATGCTTCTGTCTGGTTTTTATGTGAAGATATTTCGTTTTCCAGCACAGGCCTCAAAGCGCTCCAATTATCCACTTGCAGACTATACAAAATCAGTGTTTCAAAACTGTTCTATCCAAAGGAATGTTCAGCTCTGTGAGTAGAATTCACTCATCACGAGGAAGTTTCTGAGAATGCTGCTGTCTAGTTTCTATAAGAAGACATTTCCTTTTCTAACATAGGTCTCAAAGCGCTCACAATAAGCCCTGGCACACTCTACAAAAGGAGTGTTTCCAAAATGTTCTATCAAAATGAACGTTGAAGACTGTGAGTTAAATGCACACATCAAACTGAAGTTTCTGAGAATGGTTCTGTCTAGGGTTTATGTGAAGATATTTTCTTTTCCAGCATAGGCCTCCAAAAGCTCGAAATATCCACTTGCAGATTTTCTAAAAAGGGTGTTTCCAAACTGTTCTATCAAAAGGAAGGTTCAACTCTGTGAGTTGAATGCTCACATCACAAAGAAGTTTCTGAGAATGCTTCTGTCTAGTGTTCATGTGAAGATATTTCCTTTTCAAGCATAGGCCTCAAAGCGCTCCAGATATGCAGTTGCAGACTCTACAAAAAGTGTGTTTCAAAAGTGTTCTATGAAAAGAAAGTTTCAACTCTGTGAGTTGAATGCACATATCGTGAAGAAGTTTCTGAGAATGCTTCTGTCTAGTTTTTAGGTGAAGATATTTCATTTCCCAGCATAGGCCTCAAAGCGCTCCAAATATGCACTTGCAGATTCTACAAAAGGAGTGTTTCAAAACTACTCTTTCAAAAGGAAGGTTCAAGTCTGTGAGTTGAATGCACTCATCAGAAAGAAGTTTCTGATAATGGTTCTGTCTAGTTTTCATCTGCAAGTATTTCCTTTTCCACTAGATGCCGCAATCGCACCAAATTTCCACCTGCAGTTTCCACAAAAAGAGTGTTGCAGGACTGCTCCAGGAAAAGGAATCTTCAACTCTCTCAGTTCAATCCCCTCAAGACATAGAAGTTTCTGATAATGTTTCTGTCTAGCTTCTATATGAAGATATTTCCTTTTCCAGCATAAGCCTCAAAGAGCTCCAAATATCCACTTGCGAATTCTACAAAAACAGTGTTGCAATACTTTTCTACCAAAAGGAAGGTACAACTCTGTGAGTTCAATGCACTCATCACACAGAAGGTTCACAGAATGCTTCCATCTAGCTTTTACGCAATGATATTTCCTTTTGCAGCAAAGGCTTCAAAGCGCTCTTAATGTCCACTGGCAGATTCTACGAAGAGTGTCTCAAAACTGCTCTATCAAAAGGTAGGTTGAACTCTGTGAGTTCAATGCCCAAAGCACAGGGAACCTTCTGAGAATGCTTTTATGTAGTTTCTACGTGAACATATTTTCTTTTCCAGCATTGGCCTCCAAGCACTCCATCCATCCACTTGAAAATTCTACTAAAAGAGTGTTTCAAAACTTCTCTACCAAAAGAAAGGTTGAACTTTGTGAGTTCAAGGCACACATCACAAAGAAGTTTCTGAGAATGCTTCTTTCCAGCTTTTACGTGAAGAGATATCCTTTTCCAGCATAGGCCTCAAAGCGCTCCATATATCCACTTGCACATTCTAGCAAAGCGTGTATCAACACTGCTCTTTCAAAAGGAAGCTTCAAGTCTGTGAGTTGAATGCACTCATCACAAAGACGTTTCTGAGAATTCTCCTGTCTAGTTTTCATGTGAAGATGCTTCCATTTAAAATCTAGGCCTCAAATACCTCCAAATATTCACTTGCACATTCTACAAAAAGGCTGTTTCAAATCTTCTCTATCAATTGGAAGGTTCAACTCTGTAAATTGAATGCACTCACCACAAAGAAGATTCCGAGATTGCTTCTGTCTACTTTGTATGTGAAGACATTTCCTTTTCCAACATAGGCCTCAAAGCGCTCCAAAAAACACTTGCAGATTCTAAAAAAACAGTTTTTCAAAACTGTTCTATCAAAAGGAACGTTCAACTCTGTGAGTTGAAGGCACTCATCACAAAGAGGTTTCTGAGAATGCTTCTGTCTAGTTTTTATGGGATGATATTTCTTATTCCAACATTGGCCAAAAAGCGCTCCAAATATCCGCCTTCAGACGGCACTGAAAGAGGGTCTCAAAAATGCTCTATCAGAAGGAAGGTTCAAGTCTGTGAGTTGAATGCTCTCATCACACAGAAGGTTCTGAGAATACTTCAGTCTAGTTTTTATCAGAAGATATTTCCATTTCCTTGCATAGGCCTGAAATCCCTCCAAATATCGACTTGCAGATTATACGAATAGAGTATTTCCAAACTGCTCTGTCAAACGGCAGGATCAACTCTGTGAGTTGAATGAACACATCATGAAGAAGTCTCTGAGAATGCTTCTGTCTAGTTTTTAGTTGAAGATATTTCATTTCCCAGCATCGTCTCAAAGCGCTCCAAATATCCACTTGCAGATTCTACAAAAACTTTGTTTCTAAACTGCTCTTTGAAAAGGAAGGTCCAAGTCTGTGAGTTGAATGCACTCATCGCAAAGAATTTTCTGAGAATGCTTCTGTCTAGTTTTCATGTGAAGATATTTCCTTTTCCAACATTGGCCCCGAAGCCCTCCTAACATCCACTTGCAGATTTTACAAAAAGAGTGTTTCCAAACTGCTCTATCAAAAGGCAGGTTCAACTCTGTGAGTCAAATGCACGCATCGTGAAGAAGCTTCTGAGAATGCTACTGTCTAAGTTTTAGGTGAAGATATTTCATTTCCCAGCAAAGGCTTCAAAGCGCTCTAAATATCCACTTGCAGATTCTACAAGAAGAGTGTTTCAAAACTGCTCTTCCAAAAGGAAGGTTCAAGTCTGTGAGTTGAATGCACTCATCAAAAAGAAGTTTCTGAGAATGCTTCTCTCTAGTTTTTATGAGAAGATATTTCCTTTTCCAGCATAGGCCTCACATCGCTCCAAACATCCACTAGCAAATTCTACAAAAGGAGTGTTTCAAAACTGTGCTATCAAAAGGAAGATTCCACTATTTGAGTTGAAGGCATAAAGCACATGGAAGTTTCTGACAGTGCTTCCGTCTAGTTCTCATGTGAAGTTATTTCCTTTTCCAGTGTTGGCCTCTTAGCACTCCAAATAACCACTTGCAGATCCTAGAAAGAGTGTTTCAAAACTGCTCTACCAAAAGGAAGGTTCAACTCGGTGAGTTGAATGCGCACCTCGCAAAAAGTTTCTGAGAGTGCTTCGGTTTAGTTTTTATGTGAAGATATTTCGTTTTCCAGCACAGTACTCAAAGCGCTCTAAATAGCCACTTGCAGAGTCTATAAAAAGAGTGTTTCAAAACTGTTCTATCGAAAGGAACGTTCAACTCTGTGAGTAGAATGCACTCATCACAAGGAAGTTTCTGAGAATGCTTCTGTCTAGTTTTTATGTGAAGAAATTTCCTTTTCCAACATAGGCCTCAAAGCGCTCCAAATAAACACCTGCAGATTCTACAAAAGGGGTCTTTCCAAAATGTTCTATCAAAACCAACGTTCAAGCCTGTGAGCTGAATGCACTCACCACACAGAAGTTTCTTAGACGTCTTCTGTCTAGTGTTTATGTGGAAATATTCTCTTTTACAGCATAGGCCTCAAATACCTCCAAATATCAACGTGCAGATTTTACAAAAAGGGTGTTTCCAAACTCCTCCATCAAAAGGCAGGTTCAACTCTGTGTGTTTAATGCACACATCAGAAAGAAGTTTCTGAGAATGCTTCTGTCTAGCCTTTATGTGAAAATATTTCCTTTTCAAGCATACGCCTCAAAGCGCTCCAAATATGCCGTTGTAGACTCTACAAAAAGTGTGTTTCAAAACTGCTCTACGAAAAGAAAGGTTCAAAGCTGTGAGTTGAATACACAGATCGTGAAGAAGTTCCTGAGAATGCTTCAATCTAGTGTTTAGGTGAAGATATTTCACTTCCCAGCATAGGCCTCAAAGCGCTCCAAATATCCACTTCCAGATTCTACAGAAAAGTGTTTCAAAACTGCTCTTTGGAAAGGAAGCTTCAACTCTGTGAGTTAAAAGCACTCATTGCGAAGAGGTTTCTGGGAGTTCTTCCGTCTAGTTTTCATGTAAAGATGTTTCCATTTCAAGCATAGGTCTCTAATCGCTCCAAATATTCACCTGCAAATTCTACAAAAAGGGTATTTCAAAACTTCTCTATCAATAGGAAGGTTCAACTCTGTGAGTTGAATGCACTCCTTACAGAGAAGTTTCTGAGAATGTTTCTATCTATGTTTTACGCGAAGATATTTCCTTTTCCAACACAGGCCTCAATGCGCTCCGAATCAACACTTCCAGATACTACAAAAACAGTGTTTCAAAACTGTTCTATCAAAAGGAACGTTCAACTCTGTGAGTTGAAGGCACTCATCACAAAGAAGTTTCTGAGAATGCTTCTGTCAATCTTGTATGCAATGAGATTTCCTTTTGCAGCATAGGACTTAAAGCTCTCCAAATATCCACTTGCAGATTCCACAAAAAGAGTGTTGCAAAACTTCTCTATCAAAAGGCAGGTTGAACTCTGTGTGTTGAATGCCCAAAACACAGGGAACTTTCTGAGAATGCTTTTGTCTAGTTTCCACGTGAAGATAGTTCCTTTTCCAACATAGGCCTCAAAGCGCTCTGAATATCCACTTGCCGATTGTACAAAAAGAGTGTTGCAAAACTTCTCTATCAAAAGGCAGGTTGAACTCTGTGTGTCGAATGCCCAAAACACAGGGAACTTGCTGAGAATGCTTTTGTCTAATTTCTACGTGAAGATATTTCCTTTTCCATCATAGGCCTCAAAGTGCTCCGAATAAACACTTGTAGATCCCACCAAAAGAGAGTTTCAAAGCTCTTCCATCTACAGGAACTTTCACGTCTGTGAGTTGAATGCACTCATCACAAAGAGGTTTCTGAGAATTCTTCTGTTTAGTTTTTATGTGATGATATTTCATTTTCCAGCATTGGCCTAAAGGTGCTCCAAATATCCACCTTCAGATGGGACTGAAAGAGTGTTTCAAAACTGAACTATCAAAAGGAAGGTTCAAGTCTGTGAGTTGAATGCACTCATCCACAGAAGCTTCTGAGAATGCTTCTGTCTCGTTTTTAGGCGAAGATATTTCCTTTTCCTTGCATAGGCCTCAAATCGCTCCAAATATCCCCTTGCAGATATTACAAAGAGAGTGTTTCCAAACTGCCCTATCGAAAGGCAGTTTCAACTCTGTGAGTTGAAGGCACGTATGGTGAAACAGTTTCTGAGAATGCTTGTGTGTACTTTTTAGGTGAAGGTATTTCCTTTTCCAGCACAGGCCTCAAATCGCTCCAAACATCCAGTAGCAAATTCTACAAAAGGAGTGTTTCAAACCTGTGCTATCCAAAGGAAGATTCCACTATATGAGTTGAACGCATAAAGCACACGGAAGTTTCTGAGAATCCTTCCGTCTAGTTCTCAGGTGAAGATATTTACTTTTCCAGTGTTGGCCCTTTAGCACTCCAAATATCCACTTTCAGATTCTACAAAAAGAGTGTTTCAAAACTGCTCTATCAAAACGCAGGTTCCACTCGGTGAGTTGAATGCACGCATCGGAAAAGATTTCTGAGAATTCTTCTGTCTAGTTTTTATGGGAAGATATTTTCTTTTCCAGCATAGGCCTCAAATCGCTCCAAACATCCACGAGCAAATTCTACGAAAGGAGTGTGTCAAAACGGTGCTATCAAAAGGAAGATTCCACTATGTGAGTTGAATGCATGAAGCACACGGAAGTTTCTGACAATGCTTCCGTCTAGTTCTCATGTGAAGATATTTCCTTTTCCAGTGTTGACCTCTTAGCACTCCAAATATCCACTTGCAGATCCTAGAAAAAGAGTGTTTCAAAACTGCTCTACCAAAAGCCAGGTTTCACTCGGTGAGTTGAATGCGCACATCGCAAAATGTTTCTGAGAACGCTACTGTCTAGTTCTTATGTGAAGATATTTCGTTTTCCCGCCTGGGCTTCAAAGCGCTCCAAATAGCCACTTGTAGAGTCTATAAAAAGAGTGTTTCAAAACTCTTCTATCAAAAGGAACTTTCAACTCTGTGAGTACAATGCACTCATCACAAGGAAGTTTCCGAGAATGCTTCTGTCTACTGTTTATGTGAAGATATTTCCTTTTCCAACCTAGGCCTCAATGCGCTCCAAATAAACACCTGCAGATCCTACAAGAGGGGTGTTTCCAAACTGTTCTATCAAAACCAGCGTTCAAGTCTGTGAGCTGAATGCACTCATCACACAGAAGTTTCTTAGAAGGCTTGTGTCTAGTGTTTATGTGAAAATATTTTCTTTTACAGCATAGGCCTCAAATAGCTCCAAATATCAACTTGCAGATTTTACAAAAAGGGAGTTTCCAAACTCCTCTATCAAAAGACAGGTTCAACTCTGTGAGTCGAATGCACACATCAGAAAGAAGTTTCTGAGAATGCTTCTGTCTAGCGTTTATGTGAAAATATTTCCTTTTCAAGCACACGCCTCAAAGCGCTCCAAATATGCCGTTGCAGATTCTACAAAAAGTGGGTTTCAAAACTGCTCTACGAAAAGAAAGGTTCAAAGCTGTGAGTTGAATACACAGATCGTGAAGAAGTTTCTGAGAATGCTTCAGTCTAGTGTTTAGGTGAAGATATTTCACTTCCCAGCATAGGCCTCAAAGCGCTCCAAATATCCACTTCCAGATTCTACAGAAAAGTGTTTCAAAACTGCTCTTTGGAAAGGAAGCTTCAACTCTGTGAGTTGAAAGCACTCATTACGAAGAGGTTTCTGAGAATTCTTCTGTCCAGTTTTCATGTGAAGATGTTTCCATTTCAAGCATAGGTCTCCAATCGCTCCAAATATTCACCTGCAAATTCTACAAAAAGGGTGTTTCAAAACTTCTCTATCAATAGGAAGGTTCAACTCTGTGAGTTGAATGCCCTCCTCACAAAGAAGTTTCTGAGAATGCTTCTGTCTACTTTTTACGTGAAGATATTTCCTTTTCCTACACAGGCCTCAAAGCGCTCCGAATCAACACTTCCAGATACTACCAAAACAGTGTTTCAAAACTGTTCTATCAAAAGGAACGTTCAACTCTGTGAGTGGAAGGCACTCATCGCAAAGAGGTTTCTGAGAATGCTTCTGTCTAGTTTTTATGTGATGATATTTCGTATTGCAGCATTGGCCAAAAAGCGCTCCAAACATCCATCTTCAGATGGCAATGAAAGTGGGTCTCAAAAGTGCTCTATCAGAAGGAAGGTTCAAGTCTGTGAATTGAATGCTCTCATCACACAGAAGGTTCTGAGAATGATTCAGTCTAGTTTTTATCAGAAGATATTTCCTTTTCCTTGCATAGGCCTCAAATCGCTCCAAATATCGAATTGCAGTTTACACCAATAGAGTGTTTCCAAACTGCTCTGTGAAACGGCAGGTTCAACTCTGTGAGTTGAATGCGCACATGAGGAAGAAGTCTCTGAGAATGCTTCTGTCTAGTTTTTAGGTGAAGATATTTCATTTCCCAGCCTCGCCTCAAAGCGCTCCAAATATCCACTTTCAGATTCTACAAAAACTGTGTTTCTAAACTGCTCTTTGTAAAGGAAGGTTCAAGTCTGTGAGTTGAATGCACTCATCACCAAGAAGTTTCTGAGAATGCTTCTGTCTAGTTTTCATGTGAAGATATTTCCTTTTCCAACATTGACCCGAAGCCCTCGTAATATCCACTTGCAGATTTTACAAAAAGAGTGTTTCCAAACTGCTCTATCAAAATGAGATTCAACTCTGTGAGTTGAATGCACGCATCGTGAAGAAGCTTCAGAGAATGCTACGGTCTACGTTTTAGGTGAAGATATTTCATTTCCCAGCATAGGCTTCAAAGCGCTCTAAATATCCACTTGCAGATTCTACAAAAAGAGTGTTTCAAAACTGCTCTTCCAAAAGGAAGGTTCAAGGCTGTGAGTTCAATGCACTCATCATAAAGAAGTTTCTGAGAACGCTTCTCTCTAGTTTTTATGTGAAGATATTTCCTTTTCCAGCATAGGCCTCAAATCGCTCCAAACATCCACTAGCAAATTCTACAAAAGGAGTGTTTCAAAACTGTGCTATCAAAAGGAAGATTCCACTATTTGAGTTGAAGGCATAAAGCACACGGAAGTTTCTGACAATGCTTCCGTCTAGTTCTCATGTGAAGTTATTTCCTTTTCCAGTGCTGGCCTCTTAGCACTCCAAATATCCACTTGCAGATCCTAGAAAAAGAGTTTTTCAAAACTGCTCTACCAAAAGGAAGCTTCAACTCGGTGAGTTGAATGCGCACCTCGCAAAATGTTTCTGAGAGTGCTTCGCTGTTGTTTTTATGTGAAGATATTTCGTTTTCCAGCATAGGACTCAAAGCGCTCCAAGTAGCCACTTACAGAGTCTCTAAAAAGAGTGTTTCAAAACTGTTCTATCAAAAGGAACGTTCAACTCTGTGAGTAGAATGCTCTCATCACAAGGAAGTTTCTGAGAATGCTTCTGTCTAGTTTTTATGTGAAGAAATTTCCTTTTCCAACATAGGCCTCAAAGCCCTCCAAATAAACATCTGCAGATTCTACAAAAGGGGTCTTTCCAAAATGTTCTATCAAAACCAACGTTCAAACCTATGAGCTGAATGCACTCACCACACAGAAGTTTCTTAGACGTCTTCTGTCTAGTGTTTATGTGAAAATATTTTCTTTTACAGCATAGGCCTCAAATAGCTCCAAATATCAACTTGCAGATTTTACAAAAAGGGTGTTTCCAAACTCCTCTATCAAAAGGCAGGTTCAACTCTGTGTGTTGAATGCACACATCAGAAAGAAGTTTCTGAGAATGCTTCTGTCTAGCGTTTATGTGAAAATATTTCCTTTTCAAGCATACGCCTCAAAGCGCTCCAAATATGCCGTTGCAGATTCTACAAAAAGTGTGTTTCAAAACTGCTCTATGAAAAGAAAGGTTCAAAGCTGTGAGGTGAATACACATATCGTGAAGAAGTTTCTGAGAAAGCTTCAGTCTAGTGTTTAGGTGAAGATATTTCACTTCCCAGAATAGGCCTCAAAGCGCTCCAAATATCCACTTCCAGATTCTAAAGAAAAGTGTTTCAAAACTGCTTTTTGGAAAAGAAGCTTCAACTCTGTGAGTTGAAAGCACTCATTACGAAGAGGTTTCTGAGAGTTCTTCCGTCTAGTTTTCATGTGAAGATGTTTCCATTTCAAGCATATTTCTCAAATCGCTCCAAATATTCACCTGCAAATTCTACAAAAAGGGTGTTTCCAAACTTCTCTATCAATAGGAAGGTTCGACTCTGTGAGTTGAATGCCCTCCTCACAAAGAAGTTTCTGAGAATGCTTCTCTCCAGTTTTTAGGTGAAGATATATCATTTCCCAGCATAGGCCTCAAAGCGCTCCAAATATCCACTTGCAGATTCTACAAAAAGAGTGTTTCAAAACTCCTCTTTCAAAAGGAAGTTTCAAGTCTGTGAGTTGAATGAAGTCATGACAAAGAAGTTTCTGAGAATGCTTCTGTCTACTTTTTATGTGAAGATATTTCCTTTTGCAGCACACGCCTCAAATAGCCCCAAACATCCACTAGCAAATTCTACAAAAAGAGGGTTTCAAAAAAGCGCTATCTAAAGGAAGATTGCACTATGTGAGTTAAACGCATAAAGCACACGGAAGTTTCTGAGAATGCTTCCGTCTAGTTCTCATGGGAAGATATTTCCTTTCCCATTGTTGGCCTCTTAGCACTCCAATATACACTTGCAGATTCTAGAAAAAGAGTGTTTCAAAACTGCTCTATCAAAAGGCAGGTTCAACACGGTGAGTTGAATATGCACATGAGAAAAAGTTTCTGAGAATGCTTCTGTCTGGTTTTTATGTGAAGATATTTCGTTTTCCAGCACAGGCCTCAAAGCGCTCCAATTATCCACTTGCAGACTATACAAAAACAGTGTTTCAAAACTGTTCTATCCAAAGGAATGTTCAGCTCTGTGAGTAGAATTCACTCATCACGAGGAAGTTTCTGAGAATGCTGCTGTCTAGTTTCTATAAGAAGACATTTCCTTTTCTAACATAGGTCTCAAAGCGCTCACAATAAGCCCTGGCACACTCTACAAAAGGAGTGTTTCCAAAATGTTCTATCAAAATGAACGTTGAAGACTGTGAGTTAAATGCACACATCAAACTGAAGTTTCTGAGAATGGTTCTGTCTAGGGTTTATGTGAAGATATTTTCTTTTCCAGCATAGGCCTCCAAAAGCTCGAAATATCCACTTGCAGATTTTCTAAAAAGGGTGTTTCCAAACTGTTCTATCAAAAGGAAGGTTCAACTCTGTGAGTTGAATGCTCACATCACAAAGAAGTTTCTGAGAATGCTTCTGTCTAGTGTTCATGTGAAGATATTTCCTTTTCAAGCATAGGCCTCAAAGCGCTCCAGATATGCAGTTGCAGACTCTACAAAAAGTGTGTTTCAAAAGTGTTCTATGAAAAGAAAGTTTCAACTCTGTGAGTTGAATGCACATATCGTGAAGAAGTTTCTGAGAATGCTTCTGTCTAGTTTTTAGGTGAAGATATTTCATTTCCCAGCATAGGCCTCAAAGCGCTCCAAATATGCACTTGCAGATTCTACAAAAGGAGTGTTTCAAAACTGCTCTTTCAAAAGGAAGGTTCAAGTCTGTGAGTTGAATGCACTCATCAGAAAGAAGTTTCTGATAATGGTTCTGTCTAGTTTTCATCTGCAAGTATTTCCTTTTCCACTAGATGCCGCAATCGCACCAAATTTCCACCTGCAGTTTCCACAAAAAGAGTGTTGCAGGACTGCTCCAGGAAAAGGAATCTTCAACTCTCTCAGTTCAATCCCCTCAAGACATAGAAGTTTCTGATAATGTTTCTGTCTAGCTTCTATATGAAGATATTTCCTTTTCCAGCATAAGCCTCAAAGAGCTCCAAATATCCACTTGCGAATTCTACAAAAACAGTGTTGCAATACTTTTCTACCAAAAGGAAGGTACAACTCTGTGAGTTCAATGCACTCATCACACAGAAGGTTCACAGAATGCTTCCATCTAGCTTTTACGCAATGATATTTCCTTTTGCAGCAAAGGCTTCAAAGCGCTCTTAATGTCCACTGGCAGATTCTACGAAGAGTGTCTCAAAACTGCTCTATCAAAAGGTAGGTTGAACTCTGTGAGTTCAATGCCCAAAGCACAGGGAACCTTCTGAGAATGCTTTTATGTAGTTTCTACGTGAACATATTTTCTTTTCCAGCATTGGCCTCCAAGCACTCCATCCATCCACTTGAAAATTCTACTAAAAGAGTGTTTCAAAACTTCTCTACCAAAAGAAAGGTTGAACTTTGTGAGTTCAAGGCACACATCACAAAGAAGTTTCTGAGAATGCTTCTTTCCAGCTTTTACGTGAAGAGATATCCTTTTCCAGCATAGGCCTCAAAGCGCTCCATATATCCACTTGCACATTCTAGCAAAGCGTGTATCAACACTGCTCTTTCAAAAGGAAGCTTCAAGTCTGTGAGTTGAATGCACTCATCACAAAGACGTTTCTGAGAATTCTCCTGTCTAGTTTTCATGTGAAGATGCTTCCATTTAAAATCTAGGCCTCAAATACCTCCAAATATTCACTTGCACATTCTACAAAAAGGCTGTTTCAAATCTTCTCTATCAATTGGAAGGTTCAACTCTGTAAATTGAATGCACTCACCACAAAGAAGATTCCGAGATTGCTTCTGTCTACTTTGTATGTGAAGACATTTCCTTTTCCAACATAGGCCTCAAAGCGCTCCAAAAAACACTTGCAGATTCTAAAAAAACAGTTTTTCAAAACTGTTCTATCAAAAGGAACGTTCAACTCTGTGAGTTGAAGGCACTCATCACAAAGAGGTTTCTGAGAATGCTTCTGTCTAGTTTTTATGGGATGATATTTCTTATTCCAACATTGGCCAAAAAGCGCTCCAAATATCCGCCTTCAGATGGCACTGAAAGAGGGTCTCAAAAATGCTCTATCAGAAGGAAGGTTCAAGTCTGTGAGTTGAATGCTCTCATCACACAGAAGGTTCTGAGAATACTTCAGTCTAGTTTTTATCAGAAGATATTTCCATTTCCTTGCATAGGCCTGAAATCCCTCCAAATATCGACTTGCAGATTATACGAATAGAGTATTTCCAAACTGCTCTGTCAAACGGCAGGATCAACTCTGTGAGTTGAATGAACACATCATGAAGAAGTCTCTGAGAATGCTTCTGTCTAGTTTTTAGTTGAAGATATTTCATTTCCCAGCATCGTCTCAAAGCGCTCCAAATATCCACTTGCAGATTCTACAAAAGCTTTGTTTCTAAACTGCTCTTTGAAAAGGAAGGTCCAAGTCTGTGAGTTGAATGCACTCATCGCAAAGAATTTTCTGAGAATGCTTCTGTCTAGTTTTCATGTGAAGATATTTCCTTTTCCAACATTGGCCCCGAAGCCCTCCTAACATCCACTTGCAGATTTTACAAAAAGAGTGTTTCCAAACTGCTCTATCAAAAGGCAGGTTCAACTCTGTGAGTCAAATGCACGCATCGTGAAGAAGCTTCTGAGAATGCTACTGTCTAAGTTTTAGGTGAAGATATTTCATTTCCCAGCAAAGGCTTCAAAGCGCTCTAAATATCCACTTGCAGATTCTACAAGAAGAGTGTTTCAAAACTGCTCTTCCAAAAGGAAGGTTCAAGTCTGTGAGTTGAATGCACTCATCAAAAAGAAGTTTCTGAGAATGCTTCTCTCTAGTTTTTATGTGAAGATATTTCCTTTTCCAGCATAGGCCTCAAATCGCTCCAAACATCCACTAGCAAATTCTACAAAAGGAGTGTTTCAAAACTGTGCTATCAAAAGGAAGATTCCACTATTTGAGTTGAAGGCATAAAGCACACGGAAGTTTCTGACAGTGCTTCCGTCTAGTTCTCATGTGAAGTTATTTCCTTTTCCAGTGTTGGCCTCTTAGCACTCCAAATAACCACTTGCAGATCCTAGAAAGAGTGTTTCAAAACTGCTCTACCAAAAGGAAGGTTCAACTCGGTGAGTTCAATGCGCACCTCGCAAAAAGTTTCTGAGAGTGCTTCGGTTTAGTTTTTATGTGAAGATATTTCGTTTTCCAGCACAGTACTCAAAGCGCTCTAAATAGCCACTTGCAGAGTCTATAAAAAGAGTGTTTCAAAACTGTTCTATCGAAAGGAACGTTCAACTCTGTGAGTAGAATGCACTCATCACAAGGAAGTTTCTGAGAATGCTTCTGTCTAGTTTTTATGTGAAGAAATTTCCTTTTCCAACATAGGCCTCAAAGCGCTCCAAATAAACACCTGCAGATTCTACAAAAGGGGTCTTTCCAAAATGTTCTATCAAAACCAACGTTCAAGCCTGTGAGCTGAATGCACTCACCACACAGAAGTTTCTTAGACGTCTTCTGTCTAGTGTTTATGTGGAAATATTCTCTTTTACAGCATAGGCCTCAAATACCTCCAAATATCAACGTGCAGATTTTACAAAAAGGGTGTTTCCAAACTCCTCCATCAAAAGGCAGGTTCAACTCTGTGTGTTTAATGCACACATCAGAAAGAAGTTTCTGAGAATGCTTCTGTCTAGCCTTTATGTGAAAATATTTCCTTTTCAAGCATACGCCTCAAAGCGCTCCAAATATGCCGTTGTAGACTCTACAAAAAGTGTGTTTCAAAACTGCTCTACGAAAAGAAAGGTTCAAAGCTGTGAGTTGAATACACAGATCGTGAAGAAGTTCCTGAGAATGCTTCAATCTAGTGTTTAGGTGAAGATATTTCACTTCCCAGCATAGGCCTCAAAGCGCTCCAAATATCCACTTCCAGATTCTACAGAAAAGTGTTTCAAAACTGCTCTTTGGAAAGGAAGCTTCAACTCTGTGAGTTAAAAGCACTCATTGCGAAGAGGTTTCTGGGAGTTCTTCCGTCTAGTTTTCATGTAAAGATGTTTCCATTTCAAGCATAGGTCTCTAATCGCTCCAAATATTCACCTGCAAATTCTACAAAAAGGGTATTTCAAAACTTCTCTATCAATAGGAAGGTTCAACTCTGTGAGTTGAATGCACTCCTTACAGAGAAGTTTCTGAGAATGTTTCTATCTATGTTTTACGCGAAGATATTTCCTTTTCCAACACAGGCCTCAATGCGCTCCGAATCAACACTTCCAGATACTACAAAAACAGTGTTTCAAAACTGTTCTATCAAAAGGAACGTTCAACTCTGTGAGTTGAAGGCACTCATCACAAAGAAGTTTCTGAGAATGCTTCTGTCAATCTTGTATGCAATGAGATTTCCTTTTGCAGCATAGGACTTAAAGCTCTCCAAATATCCACTTGCAGATTCCACAAAAAGAGTGTTGCAAAACTTCTCTATCAAAAGGCAGGTTGAACTCTGTGTGTTGAATGCCCAAAACACAGGGAACTTTCTGAGAATGCTTTTGTCTAGTTTCCACGTGAAGATAGTTCCTTTTCCAACATAGGCCTCAAAGCGCTCTGAATATCCACTTGCCGATTGTACAAAAAGAGTGTTGCAAAACTTCTCTATCAAAAGGCAGGTTGAACTCTGTGTGTCGAATGCCCAAAACACAGGGAACTTGCTGAGAATGCTTTTGTCTAATTTCTACGTGAAGATATTTCCTTTTCCATCATAGGCCTCAAAGTGCTCCGAATAAACACTTGTAGATCCCACCAAAAGAGAGTTTCAAAGCTCTTCCATCTACAGGAACTTTCACGTCTGTGAGTTGAATGCACTCATCACAAAGAGGTTTCTGAGAATTCTTCTGTTTAGTTTTTATGTGATGATATTTCATTTTCCAGCATTGGCCTAAAGGTGCTCCAAATATCCACCTTCAGATGGGACTGAAAGAGTGTTTCAAAACTGAACTATCAAAAGGAAGGTTCAAGTCTGTGAGTTGAATGCACTCATCCACAGAAGCTTCTGAGAATGCTTCTGTCTCGTTTTTAGGCGAAGATATTTCCTTTTCCTTGCATAGGCCTCAAATCGCTCCAAATATCCCCTTGCAGATATTACAAAGAGAGTGTTTCCAAACTGCCCTATCGAAAGGCAGTTTCAACTCTGTGAGTTGAAGGCACGTATGGTGAAACAGTTTCTGAGAATGCTTGTGTGTACTTTTTAGGTGAAGGTATTTCCTTTTCCAGCACAGGCCTCAAATCGCTCCAAACATCCAGTAGCAAATTCTACAAAAGGAGTGTTTCAAACCTGTGCTATCCAAAGGAAGATTCCACTATATGAGTTGAACGCATAAAGCACACGGAAGTTTCTGAGAATCCTTCCGTCTAGTTCTCAGGTGAAGATATTTACTTTTCCAGTGTTGGCCCTTTAGCACTCCAAATATCCACTTTCAGATTCTACAAAAAGAGTGTTTCAAAACTGCTCTATCAAAACGCAGGTTCCACTCGGTGAGTTGAATGCACGCATCGGAAAAGATTTCTGAGAATTCTTCTGTCTAGTTTTTATGGGAAGATATTTTCTTTTCCAGCATAGGCCTCAAATCGCTCCAAACATCCACGAGCAAATTCTACGAAAGGAGTGTGTCAAAACGGTGCTATCAAAAGGAAGATTCCACTATGTGAGTTGAATGCATGAAGCACACGGAAGTTTCTGACAATGCTTCCGTCTAGTTCTCATGTGAAGATATTTCCTTTTCCAGTGTTGACCTCTTAGCACTCCAAATATCCACTTGCAGATCCTAGAAAAAGAGTGTTTCAAAACTGCTCTACCAAAAGCCAGGTTTCACTCGGTGAGTTGAATGCGCACATCGCAAAATGTTTCTGAGAACGCTACTGTCTAGTTCTTATGTGAAGATATTTCGTTTTCCCGCCTGGGCTTCAAAGCGCTCCAAATAGCCACTTGTAGAGTCTATAAAAAGAGTGTTTCAAAACTCTTCTATCAAAAGGAACTTTCAACTCTGTGAGTACAATGCACTCATCACAAGGAAGTTTCCGAGAATGCTTCTGTCTACTGTTTATGTGAAGATATTTCCTTTTCCAACCTAGGCCTCAATGCGCTCCAAATAAACACCTGCAGATCCTACAAGAGGGGTGTTTCCAAACTGTTCTATCAAAACCAGCGTTCAAGTCTGTGAGCTGAATGCACTCATCACACAGAAGTTTCTTAGAAGGCTTGTGTCTAGTGTTTATGTGAAAATATTTTCTTTTACAGCATAGGCCTCAAATAGCTCCAAATATCAACTTGCAGATTTTACAAAAAGGGAGTTTCCAAACTCCTCTATCAAAAGACAGGTTCAACTCTGTGAGTCGAATGCACACATCAGAAAGAAGTTTCTGAGAATGCTTCTGTCTAGCGTTTATGTGAAAATATTTCCTTTTCAAGCACACGCCTCAAAGCGCTCCAAATATGCCGTTGCAGATTCTACAAAAAGTGGGTTTCAAAACTGCTCTACGAAAAGAAAGGTTCAAAGCTGTGAGTTGAATACACAGATCGTGAAGAAGTTTCTGAGAATGCTTCAGTCTAGTGTTTAGGTGAAGATATTTCACTTCCCAGCATAGGCCTCAAAGGGCTCCAAATATCCACTTCCAGATTCTACAGAAAAGTGTTTCAAAACTGCTCTTTGGAAAGGAAGCTTCAACTCTGTGAGTTGAAAGCACTCATTACGAAGAGGTTTCTGAGAATTCTTCTGTCCAGTTTTCATGTGAAGATGTTTCCATTTCAAGCATAGGTCTCCAATCGCTCCAAATATTCACCTGCAAATTCTACAAAAAGGGTGTTTCCAAACTTCTCTATCAATAGGAAGGTTCAACTCTGTGAGTTGAATGCCCTCCTCACAAAGAAGTTTCTGAGAATGCTTCTGTCTACTTTTTACGTGAAGATATTTCCTTTTCCTACACAGGCCTCAAAGCGCTCCGAATCAACACTTCCAGATACTACCAAAACAGTGTTTCAAAACTGTTCTATCAAAAGGAACGTTCAACTCTGTGAGTGGAAGGCACTCATCGCAAAGAGGTTTCTGAGAATGCTTCTGTCTAGTTTTTATGTGATGATATTTCGTATTGCAGCATTGGCCAAAAAGCGCTCCAAACATCCATCTTCAGATGGCAATGAAAGTGGGTCTCAAAAGTGCTCTATCAGAAGGAAGGTTCAAGTCTGTGAATTGAATGCTCTCATCACACAGAAGGTTCTGAGAATGATTCAGTCTAGTTTTTATCAGAAGATATTTCCTTTTCCTTGCATAGGCCTCAAATCGCTCCAAATATCGAATTGCAGTTTACACCAATAGAGTGTTTCCAAACTGCTCTGTGAAACGGCAGGTTCAACTCTGTGAGTTGAATGCGCACATGAGGAAGAAGTCTCTGAGAATGCTTCTGTCTAGTTTTTAGGTGAAGATATTTCATTTCCCAGCCTCGCCTCAAAGCGCTCCAAATATCCACTTTCAGATTCTACAAAAACTGTGTTTCTAAACTGCTCTTTGTAAAGGAAGGTTCAAGTCTGTGAGTTGAATGCACTCATCACCAAGAAGTTTCTGAGAATGCTTCTGTCTAGTTTTCATGTGAAGATATTTCCTTTTCCAACATTGACCCGAAGCCCTCGTAATATCCACTTGCAGATTTTACAAAAAGAGTGTTTCCAAACTGCTCTATCAAAATGAGATTCAACTCTGTGAGTTGAATGCACGCATCATGAAGAAGCTTCAGAGAATGCTACGGTCTACGTTTTAGGTGAAGATATTTCATTTCCCAGCATAGGCTTCAAAGCGCTCTAAATATCCACTTGCAGATTCTACAAAAAGAGTGTTTCAAAACTGCTCTTCCAAAAGGAAGGTTCAAGGCTGTGAGTTCAATGCACTCATCATAAAGAAGTTTCTGAGAACGCTTCTCTCTAGTTTTTATGTGAAGATATTTCCTTTTCCAGCATAGGCCTCAAATCGCTCCAAACATCCACTAGCAAATTCTACAAAAGGAGTGTTTCAAAACTGTGCTATCAAAAGGAAGATTCCACTATTTGAGTTGAAGGCATAAAGCACACGGAAGTTTCTGACAATGCTTCCGTCTAGTTCTCATGTGAAGTTATTTCCTTTTCCAGTGCTGGCCTCTTAGCACTCCAAATATCCACTTGCAGATCCTAGAAAAAGAGTTTTTCAAAACTGCTCTACCAAAAGGAAGCTTCAACTCGGTGAGTTGAATGCGCACCTCGCAAAATGTTTCTGAGAGTGCTTCGCTGTTGTTTTTATGTGAAGATATTTCGTTTTCCAGCATAGGACTCAAAGCGCTCCAAGTAGCCACTTACAGAGTCTCTAAAAAGAGTGTTTCAAAACTGTTCTATCAAAAGGAACGTTCAACTCTGTGAGTAGAATGCTCTCATCACAAGGAAGTTTCTGAGAATGCTTCTGTCTAGTTTTTATGTGAAGAAATTTCCTTTTCCAACATAGGCCTCAAAGCCCTCCAAATAAACATCTGCAGATTCTACAAAAGGGGTCTTTCCAAAATGTTCTATCAAAACCAACGTTCAAACCTATGAGCTGAATGCACTCACCACACAGAAGTTTCTTAGACGTCTTCTGTCTAGTGTTTATGTGAAAATATTTTCTTTTACAGCATAGGCCTCAAATAGCTCCAAATATCAACTTGCAGATTTTACAAAAAGGGTGTTTCCAAACTCCTCTATCAAAAGGCAGGTTCAACTCTGTGTGTTGAATGCACACATCAGAAAGAAGTTTCTGAGAATGCTTCTGTCTAGCGTTTATGTGAAAATATTTCCTTTTCAAGCATACGCCTCAAAGCGCTCCAAATATGCCGTTGCAGATTCTACAAAAAGTGTGTTTCAAAACTGCTCTATGAAAAGAAAGGTTCAAAGCTGTGAGGTGAATACACATATCGTGAAGAAGTTTCTGAGAAAGCTTCAGTCTAGTGTTTAGGTGAAGATATTTCACTTCCCAGAATAGGCCTCAAAGCGCTCCAAATATCCACTTCCAGATTCTAAAGAAAAGTGTTTCAAAACTGCTTTTTGGAAAAGAAGCTTCAACTCTGTGAGTTGAAAGCACTCATTACGAAGAGGTTTCTGAGAGTTCTTCCGTCTAGTTTTCATGTGAAGATGTTTCCATTTCAAGCATATTTCTCAAATCGCTCCAAATATTCACCTGCAAATTCTACAAAAAGGGTGTTTCCAAACTTCTCTATCAATAGGAAGGTTCGACTCTGTGAGTTGAATGCACTCCTCACAAAGAAGTTTCTGAGAATGCTTCTCTCCAGTTTTTAGGTGAAGATATATCATTTCCCAGCATAGGCCTCAAAGCGCTCCAAATATCCACTTGCAGATTCTACAAAAAGAGTGTTTCAAAACTCCTCTTTCAAAAGGAAGTTTCAAGTCTGTGAGTTGAATGAAGTCATGACAAAGAAGTTTCTGAGAATGCTTCTGTCTACTTTTTATGTGAAGATATTTCCTTTTGCAGCACACGCCTCAAATAGCCCCAAACATCCACTAGCAAATTCTACAAAAAGAGGGTTTCAAAAAAGCGCTATCTAAAGGAAGATTGCACTATGTGAGTTAAACGCATAAAGCACACGGAAGTTTCTGAGAATGCTTCCGTCTAGTTCTCATGGGAAGATATTTCCTTTCCCATTGTTGGCCTCTTAGCACTCCAATATACACTTGCAGATTCTAGAAAAAGAGTGTTTCAAAACTGCTCTATCAAAAGGCAGGTTCAACACGGTGAGTTGAATATGCACATGAGTAAAAGTTTCTGAGAATGCTTCTGTCTGGTTTTTATGTGAAGATATTTCGTTTTCCAGCACAGGCCTCAAAGCGCTCCAATTATCCACTTGCAGACTATACAAAAACAGTGTTTCAAAACTGTTCTATCCAAAGGAATGTTCAGCTCTGTGAGTAGAATTCACTCATCACGAGGAAGTTTCTGAGAATGCTGCTGTCTAGTTTCTATAAGAAGACATTTCCTTTTCTAACATAGGTCTCAAAGCGCTCACAATAAGCCCTGGCACACTCTACAAAAGGAGTGTTTCCAAAATGTTCTATCAAAATGAACGTTGAAGACTGTGAGTTAAATGCACACGTCAAACTGAAGTTTCTGAGAATGGTTCTGTCTAGGGTTTATGTGAAGATATTTTCTTTTCCAGCATAGGCCTCCAAAAGCTCGAAATATCCACTTGCAGATTTTCTAAAAAGGGTGTTTCCAAACTGTTCTATCAAAAGGAAGGTTCAACTCTGTGAGTTGAATGCTCACATCACAAAGAAGTTTCTGAGAATGCTTCTGTCTAGTGTTCATGTGAAGATATTTCCTTTTCAAGCATAGGCCTCAAAGCGCTCCAGATATGCAGTTGCAGACTCTACAAAAAGTGTGTTTCAAAAGTGTTCTATGAAAAGAAAGTTTCAACTCTGTGAGTTGAATGCACATATCGTGAAGAAGTTTCTGAGAATGCTTCTGTCTAGTTTTTAGGTGAAGATATTTCATTTCCCAGCATAGGCCTCAAAGCGCTCCAAATATGCACTTGCAGATTCTACAAAAAGAGTGTTTCAAAACTGCTCTTTCAAAAGGAAGGTTCAAGTCTGTGAGTTGAATGCACTCATCAGAAAGAAGTTTCTGATAATGGTTCTGTCTAGTTTTCATCTGCAAGTATTTCCTTTTCCACTAGATGCCGCAATCGCACCAAATTTCCACCTGCAGTTTCCACAAAAAGAGTGTTGCAGGACTGCTCCAGGAAAAGGAATCTTCAACTCTCTCAGTTCAATCCCCTCAAGACATAGAAGTTTCTGATAATGTTTCTGTCTAGCTTCTATATGAAGATATTTCCTTTTCCAGCATAAGCCTCAAAGAGCTCCAAATATCCACTTGCGAATTCTACAAAAACAGTGTTGCAATACTTTTCTACCAAAAGGAAGGTACAACTCTGTGAGTTCAATGCACTCATCACACAGAAGGTTCACAGAATGCTTCCATCTAGCTTTTACGCAATGATATTTCCTTTTGCAGCAAAGGCTTCAAAGCGCTCTTAATGTCCACTGGCAGATTCTACGAAGAGTGTCTCAAAACTGCTCTATCAAAAGGTAGGTTGAACTCTGTGAGTTCAATGCCCAAAGCACAGGGAACCTTCTGAGAATGCTTTTATGTAGTTTCTACGTGAACATATTTTCTTTTCCAGCATTGGCCTCCAAGCACTCCATCCATCCACTTGAAAATTCTACTAAAAGAGTGTTTCAAAACTTCTCTACCAAAAGAAAGGTTGAACTTTGTGAGTTCAAGGCACACATCACAAAGAAGTTTCTGAGAATGCTTCTTTCCAGCTTTTACGTGAAGAGATATCCTTTTCCAGCATAGGCCTCAAAGCGCTCCATATATCCACTTGCACATTCTAGCAAAGCGTGTATCAACACTGCTCTTTCAAAAGGAAGCTTCAAGTCTGTGAGTTGAATGCACTCATCACAAAGACGTTTCTGAGAATTCTCCTGTCTAGTTTTCATGTGAAGATGCTTCCATTTAAAATCTAGGCCTCAAATACCTCCAAATATTCACTTGCACATTCTACAAAAAGGCTGTTTCAAATCTTCTCTATCAATTGGAAGGTTCAACTCTGTAAATTGAATGCACTCACCACAAAGAAGATTCCGAGATTGCTTCTGTCTACTTTGTATGTGAAGACATTTCCTTTTCCAACATAGGCCTCAAAGCGCTCCAAAAAACACTTGCAGATTCTAAAAAAACAGTTTTTCAAAACTGTTCTATCAAAAGGAACGTTCAACTCTGTGAGTTGAAGGCACTCATCACAAAGAGGTTTCTGAGAATGCTTCTGTCTAGTTTTTATGGGATGATATTTCTTATTCCAACATTGGCCAAAAAGCGCTCCAAATATCCGCCTTCAGATGGCACTGAAAGAGGGTCTCAAAAATGCTCTATCAGAAGGAAGGTTCAAGTCTGTGAGTTGAATGCTCTCATCACACAGAAGGTTCTGAGAATACTTCAGTCTAGTTTTTATCAGAAGATATTTCCATTTCCTTGCATAGGCCTGAAATCGCTCCAAATATCGACTTGCAGATTATACGAATAGAGTATTTCCAAACTGCTCTGTCAAACGGCAGGATCAACTCTGTGAGTTGAATGAACACATCATGAAGAAGTCTCTGAGAATGCTTCTGTCTAGTTTTTAGTTGAAGATATTTCATTTCCCAGCATCGTCTCAAAGCGCTCCAAATATCCACTTGCAGATTCTACAAAAGCTTTGTTTCTAAACTGCTCTTTGAAAAGGAAGGTCCAAGTCTGTGAGTTGAATGCACTCATCGCAAAGAATTTTCTGAGAATGCTTCTGTCTAGTTTTCATGTGAAGATATTTCCTTTTCCAACATTGGCCCCGAAGCCCTCCTAACATCCACTTGCAGATTTTACAAAAAGAGTGTTTCCAAACTGCTCTATCAAAAGGCAGGTTCAACTCTGTGAGTCAAATGCACGCATCGTGAAGAAGCTTCTGAGAATGCTACTGTCTAAGTTTTAGGTGAAGATATTTCATTTCCCAGCAAAGGCTTCAAAGCGCTCTAAATATCCACTTGCAGATTCTACAAGAAGAGTGTTTCAAAACTGCTCTTCCAAAAGGAAGGTTCAAGTCTGTGAGTTGAATGCACTCATCAAAAAGAAGTTTCTGAGAATGCTTCTCTCTAGTTTTTATGTGAAGATATTTCCTTTTCCAGCATAGGCCTCAAATCGCTCCAAACATCCACTAGCAAATTCTACAAAAGGAGTGTTTCAAAACTGTGCTATCAAAAGGAAGATTCCACTATTTGAGTTGAAGGCATAAAGCACACGGAAGTTTCTGACAGTGCTTCCGTCTAGTTCTCATGTGAAGTTATTTCCTTTTCCAGTGTTGGCCTCTTAGCACTCCAAATAACCACTTGCAGATCCTAGAAAGAGTGTTTCAAAACTGCTCTACCAAAAGGAAGGTTCAACTCGGTGAGTTCAATGCGCACCTCGCAAAAAGTTTCTGAGAGTGCTTCGGTTTAGTTTTTATGTGAAGATATTTCGTTTTCCAGCACAGTACTCAAAGCGCTCTAAATAGCCACTTGCAGAGTCTATAAAAAGAGTGTTTCAAAACTGTTCTATCGAAAGGAACGTTCAACTCTGTGAGTAGAATGCACTCATCACAAGGAAGTTTCTGAGAATGCTTCTGTCTAGTTTTTATGTGAAGAAATTTCCTTTTCCAACATAGGCCTCAAAGCGCTCCAAATAAACACCTGCAGATTCTACAAAAGGGGTCTTTCCAAAATGTTCTATCAAAACCAACGTTCAAGCCTGTGAGCTGAATGCACTCACCACACAGAAGTTTCTTAGACGTCTTCTGTCTAGTGTTTATGTGGAAATATTCTCTTTTACAGCATAGGCCTCAAATACCTCCAAATATCAACGTGCAGATTTTACAAAAAGGGTGTTTCCAAACTCCTCCATCAAAAGGCAGGTTCAACTCTGTGTGTTTAATGCACACATCAGAAAGAAGTTTCTGAGAATGCTTCTGTCTAGCCTTTATGTGAAAATATTTCCTTTTCAAGCATACGCCTCAAAGCGCTCCAAATATGCCGTTGTAGACTCTACAAAAAGTGTGTTTCAAAACTGCTCTACGAAAAGAAAGGTTCAAAGCTGTGAGTTGAATACACAGATCGTGAAGAAGTTCCTGAGAATGCTTCAATCTAGTGTTTAGGTGAAGATATTTCACTTCCCAGCATAGGCCTCAAAGCGCTCCAAATATCCACTTCCAGATTCTACAGAAAAGTGTTTCAAAACTGCTCTTTGGAAAGGAAGCTTCAACTCTGTGAGTTAAAAGCACTCATTGTGAAGAGGTTTCTGGGAGTTCTTCCGTCTAGTTTTCATGTAAAGATGTTTCCATTTCAAGCATAGGTCTCTAATCGCTCCAAATATTCACCTGCAAATTCTACAAAAAGGGTATTTCAAAACTTCTCTATCAATAGGAAGGTTCAACTCTGTGAGTTGAATGCACTCCTTACAGAGAAGTTTCTGAGAATGTTTCTATCTATGTTTTACGCGAAGATATTTCCTTTTCCAACACAGGCCTCAATGCGCTCCGAATCAACACTTCCAGATACTACAAAAACAGTGTTTCAAAACTGTTCTATCAAAAGGAACGTTCAACTCTGTGAGTTGAAGGCACTCATCACAAAGAAGTTTCTGAGAATGCTTCTGTCAATCTTGTATGCAATGAGATTTCCTTTTGCAGCATAGGACTTAAAGCTCTCCAAATATCCACTTGCAGATTCCACAAAAAGAGTGTTGCAAAACTTCTCTATCAAAAGGCAGGTTGAACTCTGTGTGTTGAATGCCCAAAACACAGGGAACTTTCTGAGAATGCTTTTGTCTAGTTTCCACGTGAAGATAGTTCCTTTTCCAACATAGGCCTCAAAGCGCTCTGAATATCCACTTGCCGATTGTACAAAAAGAGTGTTGCAAAACTTCTCTATCAAAAGGCAGGTTGAACTCTGTGTGTCGAATGCCCAAAACACAGGGAACTTGCTGAGAATGCTTTTGTCTAATTTCTACGTGAAGATATTTCCTTTTCCATCATAGGCCTCAAAGTGCTCCGAATAAACACTTGTAGATCCCAACAAAAGAGTGTTTCAAAGCTCTTCCATCTACAGGAACTTTCACGTCTGTGAGTTGAATGCACTCATCACAAAGAGGTTTCTGAGAATTCTTCTGTTTAGTTTTTATGTGATGATATTTCATTTTCCAGCATTGGCCTAAAGGTGCTCCAAATATCCACCTTCAGATGGGACTGAAAGAGTGTTTCAAAACTGAACTATCAAAAGGAAGGTTCAAGTCTGTGAGTTGAATGCACTCATCCACAGAAGCTTCTGAGAATGCTTCTGTCTCGTTTTTAGGCGAAGATATTTCCTTTTCCTTGCATAGGCCTCAAATCGCTCCAAATATCCCCTTGCAGATATTACAAAGAGAGTGTTTCCAAACTGCCCTATCGAAAGGCAGTTTCAACTCTGTGAGTTGAAGGCACGTATGGTGAAACAGTTTCTGAGAATGCTTGTGTGTACTTTTTAGGTGAAGGTATTTCCTTTTCCAGCACAGGCCTCAAATCGCTCCAAACATCCAGTAGCAAATTCTACAAAAGGAGTGTTTCAAACCTGTGCTATCCAAAGGAAGATTCCACTATATGAGTTGAACGCATAAAGCACACGGAAGTTTCTGAGAATCCTTCCGTCTAGTTCTCAGGTGAAGATATTTACTTTTCCAGTGTTGGCCCTTTAGCACTCCAAATATCCACTTTCAGATTCTACAAAAAGAGTGTTTCAAAACTGCTCTATCAAAACGCAGGTTCCACTCGGTGAGTTGAATGCACGCATCGGAAAAGATTTCTGAGAATTCTTCTGTCTAGTTTTTATGGGAAGATATTTTCTTTTCCAGCATAGGCCTCAAATCGCTCCAAACATCCACGAGCAAATTCTACGAAAGGAGTGTGTCAAAACGGTGCTATCAAAAGGAAGATTCCACTATGTGAGTTGAATGCATGAAGCACACGGAAGTTTCTGACAATGCTTCCGTCTAGTTCTCATGTGAAGATATTTCCTTTTCCAGTGTTGACCTCTTAGCACTCCAAATATCCACTTGCAGATCCTAGAAAAAGAGTGTTTCAAAACTGCTCTACCAAAAGCCAGGTTTCACTCGGTGAGTTGAATGCGCACATCGCAAAATGTTTCTGAGAACGCTACTGTCTAGTTCTTATGTGAAGATATTTCGTTTTCCCGCCTGGGCTTCAAAGCGCTCCAAATAGCCACTTGTAGAGTCTATAAAAAGAGTGTTTCAAAACTCTTCTATCAAAAGGAACTTTCAACTCTGTGAGTACAATGCACTCATCACAAGGAAGTTTCCGAGAATGCTTCTGTCTACTGTTTATGTGAAGATATTTCCTTTTCCAACCTAGGCCTCAATGCGCTCCAAATAAACACCTGCAGATCCTACAAGAGGGGTGTTTCCAAACTGTTCTATCAAAACCAGCGTTCAAGTCTGTGAGCTGAATGCACTCATCACACAGAAGTTTCTTAGAAGGCTTGTGTCTAGTGTTTATGTGAAAATATTTTCTTTTACAGCATAGGCCTCAAATAGCTCCAAATATCAACTTGCAGATTTTACAAAAAGGGAGTTTCCAAACTCCTCTATCAAAAGACAGGTTCAACTCTGTGAGTCGAATGCACACATCAGAAAGAAGTTTCTGAGAATGCTTCTGTCTAGCGTTTATGTGAAAATATTTCCTTTTCAAGCACACGCCTCAAAGCGCTCCAAATATGCCGTTGCAGATTCTACAAAAAGTGGGTTTCAAAACTGCTCTACGAAAAGAAAGGTTCAAAGCTGTGAGTTGAATACACAGATCGTGAAGAAGTTTCTGAGAATGCTTCAGTCTAGTGTTTAGGTGAAGATATTTCACTTCCCAGCATAGGCCTCAAAGGGCTCCAAATATCCACTTCCAGATTCTACAGAAAAGTGTTTCAAAACTGCTCTTTGGAAAGGAAGCTTCAACTCTGTGAGTTGAAAGCACTCATTACGAAGAGGTTTCTGAGAATTCTTCTGTCCAGTTTTCATGTGAAGATGTTTCCATTTCAAGCATAGGTCTCCAATCGCTCCAAATATTCACCTGCAAATTCTACAAAAAGGGTGTTTCCAAACTTCTCTATCAATAGGAAGGTTCAACTCTGTGAGTTGAATGCCCTCCTCACAAAGAAGTTTCTGAGAATGCTTCTGTCTACTTTTTACGTGAAGATATTTCCTTTTCCTACACAGGCCTCAAAGCGCTCCGAATCAACACTTCCAGATACTACCAAAACAGTGTTTCAAAACTGTTCTATCAAAAGGAACGTTCAACTCTGTGAGTGGAAGGCACTCATCGCAAAGAGGTTTCTGAGAATGCTTCTGTCTAGTTTTTATGTGATGATATTTCGTATTGCAGCATTGGCCAAAAAGCGCTCCAAACATCCATCTTCAGATGGCAATGAAAGTGGGTCTCAAAAGTGCTCTATCAGAAGGAAGGTTCAAGTCTGTGAATTGAATGCTCTCATCACACAGAAGGTTCTGAGAATGATTCAGTCTAGTTTTTATCAGAAGATATTTCCTTTTCCTTGCATAGGCCTCAAATCGCTCCAAATATCGAATTGCAGTTTACACCAATAGAGTGTTTCCAAACTGCTCTGTGAAACGGCAGGTTCAACTCTGTGAGTTGAATGCGCACATGAGGAAGAAGTCTCTGAGAATGCTTCTGTCTAGTTTTTAGGTGAAGATATTTCATTTCCCAGCCTCGCCTCAAAGCGCTCCAAATATCCACTTTCAGATTCTACAAAAACTGTGTTTCTAAACTGCTCTTTGTAAAGGAAGGTTCAAGTCTGTGAGTTGAATGCACTCATCACCAAGAAGTTTCTGAGAATGCTTCTGTCTAGTTTTCATGTGAAGATATTTCCTTTTCCAACATTGACCCGAAGCCCTCGTAATATCCACTTGCAGATTTTACAAAAAGAGTGTTTCCAAACTGCTCTATCAAAATGAGATTCAACTCTGTGAGTTGAATGCACGCATCGTGAAGAAGCTTCAGAGAATGCTACGGTCTACGTTTTAGGTGAAGATATTTCATTTCCCAGCATAGGCTTCAAAGCGCTCTAAATATCCACTTGCAGATTCTACAAAAAGAGTGTTTCAAAACTGCTCTTCCAAAAGGAAGGTTCAAGGCTGTGAGTTCAATGCACTCATCATAAAGAAGTTTCTGAGAACGCTTCTCTCTAGTTTTTATGTGAAGATATTTCCTTTTCCAGCATAGGCCTCAAATCGCTCCAAACATCCACTAGCAAATTCTACAAAAGGAGTGTTTCAAAACTGTGCTATCAAAAGGAAGATTCCACTATTTGAGTTGAAGGCATAAAGCACACGGAAGTTTCTGACAATGCTTCCGTCTAGTTCTCATGTGAAGTTATTTCCTTTTCCAGTGCTGGCCTCTTAGCACTCCAAATATCCACTTGCAGATCCTAGAAAAAGAGTTTTTCAAAACTGCTCTACCAAAAGGAAGCTTCAACTCGGTGAGTTGAATGCGCACCTCGCAAAATGTTTCTGAGAGTGCTTCGCTGTTGTTTTTATGTGAAGATATTTCGTTTTCCAGCATAGGACTCAAAGCGCTCCAAGTAGCCACTTACAGAGTCTCTAAAAAGAGTGTTTCAAAACTGTTCTATCAAAAGGAACGTTCAACTCTGTGAGTAGAATGCTCTCATCACAAGGAAGTTTCTGAGAATGCTTCTGTCTAGTTTTTATGTGAAGAAATTTCCTTTTCCAACATAGGCCTCAAAGCCCTCCAAATAAACATCTGCAGATTCTACAAAAGGGGTCTTTCCAAAATGTTCTATCAAAACCAACGTTCAAACCTATGAGCTGAATGCACTCACCACACAGAAGTTTCTTAGACGTCTTCTGTCTAGTGTTTATGTGAAAATATTTTCTTTTACAGCATAGGCCTCAAATAGCTCCAAATATCAACTTGCAGATTTTACAAAAAGGGTGTTTCCAAACTCCTCTATCAAAAGGCAGGTTCAACTCTGTGTGTTGAATGCACACATCAGAAAGAAGTTTCTGAGAATGCTTCTGTCTAGCGTTTATGTGAAAATATTTCCTTTTCAAGCATACGCCTCAAAGCGCTCCAAATATGCCGTTGCAGATTCTACAAAAAGTGTGTTTCAAAACTGCTCTATGAAAAGAAAGGTTCAAAGCTGTGAGGTGAATACACATATCGTGAAGAAGTTTCTGAGAAAGCTTCAGTCTAGTGTTTAGGTGAAGATATTTCACTTCCCAGAATAGGCCTCAAAGCGCTCCAAATATCCACTTCCAGATTCTAAAGAAAAGTGTTTCAAAACTGCTTTTTGGAAAAGAAGCTTCAACTCTGTGAGTTGAAAGCACTCATTACGAAGAGGTTTCTGAGAGTTCTTCCGTCTAGTTTTCATGTGAAGATGTTTCCATTTCAAGCATATTTCTCAAATCGCTCCAAATATTCACCTGCAAATTCTACAAAAAGGGTGTTTCCAAACTTCTCTATCAATAGGAAGGTTCGACTCTGTGAGTTGAATGCACTCCTCACAAAGAAGTTTCTGAGAATGCTTCTCTCCAGTTTTTAGGTGAAGATATATCATTTCCCAGCATAGGCCTCAAAGCGCTCCAAATATCCACTTGCAGATTCTACAAAAAGAGTGTTTCAAAACTCCTCTTTCAAAAGGAAGTTTCAAGTCTGTGAGTTGAATGAAGTCATGACAAAGAAGTTTCTGAGAATGCTTCTGTCTACTTTTTATGTGAAGATATTTCCTTTTGCAGCACACGCCTCAAATAGCCCCAAACATCCACTAGCAAATTCTACAAAAAGAGGGTTTCAAAAAAGCGCTATCTAAAGGAAGATTGCACTATGTGAGTTAAACGCATAAAGCACACGGAAGTTTCTGAGAATGCTTCCGTCTAGTTCTCATGGGAAGATATTTCCTTTCCCATTGTTGGCCTCTTAGCACTCCAATATACACTTGCAGATTCTAGAAAAAGAGTGTTTCAAAACTGCTCTATCAAAAGGCAGGTTCAACACGGTGAGTTGAATATGCACATGAGAAAAAGTTTCTGAGAATGCTTCTGTCTGGTTTTTATGTGAAGATATTTCGTTTTCCAGCACAGGCCTCAAAGCGCTCCAATTATCCACTTGCAGACTATACAAAAACAGTGTTTCAAAACTGTTCTATCCAAAGGAATGTTCAGCTCTGTGAGTAGAATTCACTCATCACGAGGAAGTTTCTGAGAATGCTGCTGTCTAGTTTCTATAAGAAGACATTTCCTTTTCTAACATAGGTCTCAAAGCGCTCACAATAAGCCCTGGCACACTCTACAAAAGGAGTGTTTCCAAAATGTTCTATCAAAATGAACGTTGAAGACTGTGAGTTAAATGCACACATCAAACTGAAGTTTCTGAGAATGGTTCTGTCTAGGGTTTATGTGAAGATATTTTCTTTTCCAGCATAGGCCTCCAAAAGCTCGAAATATCCACTTGCAGATTTTCTAAAAAGGGTGTTTCCAAACTGTTCTATCAAAAGGAAGGTTCAACTCTGTGAGTTGAATGCTCACATCACAAAGAAGTTTCTGAGAATGCTTCTGTCTAGTGTTCATGTGAAGATATTTCCTTTTCAAGCATAGGCCTCAAAGCGCTCCAGATATGCAGTTGCAGACTCTACAAAAAGTGTGTTTCAAAAGTGTTCTATGAAAAGAAAGTTTCAACTCTGTGAGTTGAATGCACATATCGTGAAGAAGTTTCTGAGAATGCTTCTGTCTAGTTTTTAGGTGAAGATATTTCATTTCCCAGCATAGGCCTCAAAGCGCTCCAAATATGCACTTGCAGATTCTACAAAAAGAGTGTTTCAAAACTGCTCTTTCAAAAGGAAGGTTCAAGTCTGTGAGTTGAATGCACTCATCAGAAAGAAGTTTCTGATAATGGTTCTGTCTAGTTTTCATCTGCAAGTATTTCCTTTTCCACTAGATGCCGCAATCGCACCAAATTTCCACCTGCAGTTTCCACAAAAAGAGTGTTGCAGGACTGCTCCAGGAAAAGGAATCTTCAACTCTCTCAGTTCAATCCCCTCAAGACATAGAAGTTTCTGATAATGTTTCTGTCTAGCTTCTATATGAAGATATTTCCTTTTCCAGCATAAGCCTCAAAGAGCTCCAAATATCCACTTGCGAATTCTACAAAAACAGTGTTGCAATACTTTTCTACCAAAAGGAAGGTACAACTCTGTGAGTTCAATGCACTCATCACACAGAAGGTTCACAGAATGCTTCCATCTAGCTTTTACGCAATGATATTTCCTTTTGCAGCAAAGGCTTCAAAGCGCTCTTAATGTCCACTGGCAGATTCTACGAAGAGTGTCTCAAAACTGCTCTATCAAAAGGTAGGTTGAACTCTGTGAGCTCAATGCCCAAAGCACAGGGAACCTTCTGAGAATGCTTTTATGTAGTTTCTACGTGAACATATTTTCTTTTCCAGCATTGGCCTCCAAGCACTCCATCCATCCACTTGAAAATTCTACTAAAAGAGTGTTTCAAAACTTCTCTACCAAAAGAAAGGTTGAACTTTGTGAGTTCAAGGCACACATCACAAAGAAGTTTCTGAGAATGCTTCTTTCCAGCTTTTACGTGAAGAGATATCCTTTTCCAGCATAGGCCTCAAAGCGCTCCATATATCCACTTGCACATTCTAGCAAAGCGTGTATCAACACTGCTCTTTCAAAAGGAAGCTTCAAGTCTGTGAGTTGAATGCACTCATCACAAAGACGTTTCTGAGAATTCTCCTGTCTAGTTTTCATGTGAAGATGCTTCCATTTAAAATCTAGGCCTCAAATACCTCCAAATATTCACTTGCACATTCTACAAAAAGGCTGTTTCAAATCTTCTCTATCAATTGGAAGGTTCAACTCTGTAAATTGAATGCACTCACCACAAAGAAGATTCCGAGATTGCTTCTGTCTACTTTGTATGTGAAGACATTTCCTTTTCCAACATAGGCCTCAAAGCGCTCCAAAAAACACTTGCAGATTCTAAAAAAACAGTTTTTCAAAACTGTTCTATCAAAAGGAACGTTCAACTCTGTGAGTTGAAGGCACTCATCACAAAGAGGTTTCTGAGAATGCTTCTGTCTAGTTTTTATGGGATGATATTTCTTATTCCAACATTGGCCAAAAAGCGCTCCAAATATCCGCCTTCAGATGGCACTGAAAGAGGGTCTCAAAAATGCTCTATCAGAAGGAAGGTTCAAGTCTGTGAGTTGAATGCTCTCATCACACAGAAGGTTCTGAGAATACTTCAGTCTAGTTTTTATCAGAAGATATTTCCATTTCCTTGCATAGGCCTGAAATCGCTCCAAATATCGACTTGCAGATTATACGAATAGAGTATTTCCAAACTGCTCTGTCAAACGGCAGGATCAACTCTGTGAGTTGAATGAACACATCATGAAGAAGTCTCTGAGAATGCTTCTGTCTAGTTTTTAGTTGAAGATATTTCATTTCCCAGCATCGTCTCAAAGCGCTCCAAATATCCACTTGCAGATTCTACAAAAACTTTGTTTCTAAACTGCTCTTTGAAAAGGAAGGTCCAAGTCTGTGAGTTGAATGCACTCATCGCAAAGAATTTTCTGAGAATGCTTCTGTCTAGTTTTCATGTGAAGATATTTCCTTTTCCAACATTGGCCCCAAAGCCCTCCTAACATCCACTTGCAGATTTTACAAAAAGAGTGTTTCCAAACTGCTCTATCAAAAGGCAGGTTCAACTCTGTGAGTCAAATGCACGCATCGTGAAGAAGCTTCTGAGAATGCTACTGTCTAAGTTTTAGGTGAAGATATTTCATTTCCCAGCAAAGGCTTCAAAGCGCTCTAAATATCCACTTGCAGATTCTACAAGAAGAGTGTTTCAAAACTGCTCTTCCAAAAGGAAGGTTCAAGTCTGTGAGTTGAATGCACTCATCAAAAAGAAGTTTCTGAGAATGCTTCTCTCTAGTTTTTATGTGAAGATATTTCCTTTTCCAGCATAGGCCTCAAATCGCTCCAAACATCCACTAGCAAATTCTACAAAAGGAGTGTTTCAAAACTGTGCTATCAAAAGGAAGATTCCACTATTTGAGTTGAAGGCATAAAGCACACGGAAGTTTCTGACAGTGCTTCCGTCTAGTTCTCATGTGAAGTTATTTCCTTTTCCAGTGTTGGCCTCTTAGCACTCCAAATAACCACTTGCAGATCCTAGAAAGAGTGTTTCAAAACTGCTCTACCAAAAGGAAGGTTCAACTCGGTGAGTTGAATGCGCACCTCGCAAAAAGTTTCTGAGAGTGCTTCGGTTTAGTTTTTATGTGAAGATATTTCGTTTTCCAGCACAGTACTCAAAGCGCTCTAAATAGCCACTTGCAGAGTCTATAAAAAGAGTGTTTCAAAACTGTTCTATCGAAAGGAACGTTCAACTCTGTGAGTAGAATGCACTCATCACAAGGAAGTTTCTGAGAATGCTTCTGTCTAGTTTTTATGTGAAGAAATTTCCTTTTCCAACATAGGCCTCAAAGCGCTCCAAATAAACACCTGCAGATTCTACAAAAGGGGTCTTTCCAAAATGTTCTATCAAAACCAACGTTCAAGCCTGTGAGCTGAATGCACTCACCACACAGAAGTTTCTTAGACGTCTTCTGTCTAGTGTTTATGTGGAAATATTCTCTTTTACAGCATAGGCCTCAAATACCTCCAAATATCAACGTGCAGATTTTACAAAAAGGGTGTTTCCAAACTCCTCCATCAAAAGGCAGGTTCAACTCTGTGTGTTTAATGCACACATCAGAAAGAAGTTTCTGAGAATGCTTCTGTCTAGCCTTTATGTGAAAATATTTCCTTTTCAAGCATACGCCTCAAAGCGCTCCAAATATGCCGTTGTAGACTCTACAAAAAGTGTGTTTCAAAACTGCTCTACGAAAAGAAAGGTTCAAAGCTGTGAGTTGAATACACAGATCGTGAAGAAGTTCCTGAGAATGCTTCAATCTAGTGTTTAGGTGAAGATATTTCACTTCCCAGCATAGGCCTCAAAGCGCTCCAAATATCCACTTCCAGATTCTACAGAAAAGTGTTTCAAAACTGCTCTTTGGAAAGGAAGCTTCAACTCTGTGAGTTAAAAGCACTCATTGCGAAGAGGTTTCTGGGAGTTCTTCCGTCTAGTTTTCATGTAAAGATGTTTCCATTTCAAGCATAGGTCTCTAATCGCTCCAAATATTCACCTGCAAATTCTACAAAAAGGGTGTTTCAAAACTTCTCTATCAATAGGAAGGTTCAACTCTGTGAATTGAATGCACTCCTTACAGAGAAGTTTCTGAGAATGTTTCTATCTATGTTTTACGCGAAGATATTTCCTTTTCCAACACAGGCCTCAATGCGCTCCGAATCAACACTTCCAGATACTACAAAAACAGTGTTTCAAAACTGTTCTATCAAAAGGAACGTTCAACTCTGTGAGTTGAAGGCACTCATCACAAAGAAGTTTCTGAGAATGCTTCTGTCAATCTTGTATGCAATGAGATTTCCTTTTGCAGCATAGGACTTAAAGCTCTCCAAATATCCACTTGCAGATTCCACAAAAAGAGTGTTGCAAAACTTCTCTATCAAAAGGCAGGTTGAACTCTGTGTGTTGAATGCCCAAAACACAGGGAACTTTCTGAGAATGCTTTTGTCTAGTTTCCACGTGAAGATAGTTCCTTTTCCAACATAGGCCTCAAAGCGCTCTGAATATCCACTTGCCGATTGTACAAAAAGAGTGTTGCAAAACTTCTCTATCAAAAGGCAGGTTGAACTCTGTGTGTCGAATGCCCAAAACACAGGGAACTTGCTGAGAATGCTTTTGTCTAATTTCTACGTGAAGATATTTCCTTTTCCATCATAGGCCTCAAAGTGCTCCGAATAAACACTTGTAGATCCCACCAAAAGAGTGTTTCAAAGCTCTTCCATCTACAGGAACTTTCACGTCTGTGAGTTGAATGCACTCATCACAAAGAGGTTTCTGAGAATTCTTCTGTTTAGTTTTTATGTGATGATATTTCATTTTCCAGCATTGGCCTAAAGGTGCTCCAAATATCCACCTTCAGATGGGACTGAAAGAGTGTTTCAAAACTGAACTATCAAAAGGAAGGTTCAAGTCTGTGAGTTGAATGCACTCATCCACAGAAGCTTCTGAGAATGCTTCTGTCTCGTTTTTAGGCGAAGATATTTCCTTTTCCTTGCATAGGCCTCAAATCGCTCCAAATATCCCCTTGCAGATATTACAAAGAGAGTGTTTCCAAACTGCCCTATCGAAAGGCAGTTTCAACTCTGTGAGTTGAAGGCACGTATGGTGAAACAGTTTCTGAGAATGCTTGTGTGTACTTTTTAGGTGAAGGTATTTCCTTTTCCAGCACAGGCCTCAAATCGCTCCAAACATCCAGTAGCAAATTCTACAAAAGGAGTGTTTCAAACCTGTGCTATCCAAAGGAAGATTCCACTATATGAGTTGAACGCATAAAGCACACGGAAGTTTCTGAGAATCCTTCCGTCTAGTTCTCAGGTGAAGATATTTACTTTTCCAGTGTTGGCCCTTTAGCACTCCAAATATCCACTTTCAGATTCTACAAAAAGAGTGTTTCAAAACTGCTCTATCAAAACGCAGGTTCCACTCGGTGAGTTGAATGCACGCATCGGAAAAGATTTCTGAGAATTCTTCTGTCTAGTTTTTATGGGAAGATATTTTCTTTTCCAGCATAGGCCTCAAATCGCTCCAAACATCCACGAGCAAATTCTACGAAAGGAGTGTGTCAAAACGGTGCTATCAAAAGGAAGATTCCACTATGTGAGTTGAATGCATGAAGCACACGGAAGTTTCTGACAATGCTTCCGTCTAGTTCTCATGTGAAGATATTTCCTTTTCCAGTGTTGACCTCTTAGCACTCCAAATATCCACTTGCAGATCCTAGAAAAAGAGTGTTTCAAAACTGCTCTACCAAAAGCCAGGTTTCACTCGGTGAGTTGAATGCGCACATCGCAAAATGTTTCTGAGAACGCTACTGTCTAGTTCTTATGTGAAGATATTTCGTTTTCCCGCCTGGGCTTCAAAGCGCTCCAAATAGCCACTTGTAGAGTCTATAAAAAGAGTGTTTCAAAACTCTTCTATCAAAAGGAACTTTCAACTCTGTGAGTACAATGCACTCATCACAAGGAAGTTTCCGAGAATGCTTCTGTCTACTGTTTATGTGAAGATATTTCCTTTTCCAACCTAGGCCTCAATGCGCTCCAAATAAACACCTGCAGATCCTACAAGAGGGGTGTTTCCAAACTGTTCTATCAAAACCAGCGTTCAAGTCTGTGAGCTGAATGCACTCATCACACAGAAGTTTCTTAGAAGGCTTGTGTCTAGTGTTTATGTGAAAATATTTTCTTTTACAGCATAGGCCTCAAATAGCTCCAAATATCAACTTGCAGATTTTACAAAAAGGGAGTTTCCAAACTCCTCTATCAAAAGACAGGTTCAACTCTGTGAGTCGAATGCACACATCAGAAAGAAGTTTCTGAGAATGCTTCTGTCTAGCGTTTATGTGAAAATATTTCCTTTTCAAGCACACGCCTCAAAGCGCTCCAAATATGCCGTTGCAGATTCTACAAAAAGTGGGTTTCAAAACTGCTCTACGAAAAGAAAGGTTCAAAGCTGTGAGTTGAATACACAGATCGTGAAGAAGTTTCTGAGAATGCTTCAGTCTAGTGTTTAGGTGAAGATATTTCACTTCCCAGCATAGGCCTCAAAGCGCTCCAAATATCCACTTCCAGATTCTACAGAAAAGTGTTTCAAAACTGCTCTTTGGAAAGGAAGCTTCAACTCTGTGAGTTGAAAGCACTCATTACGAAGAGGTTTCTGAGAATTCTTCTGTCCAGTTTTCATGTGAAGATGTTTCCATTTCAAGCATAGGTCTCCAATCGCTCCAAATATTCACCTGCAAATTCTACAAAAAGGGTGTTTCAAAACTTCTCTATCAATAGGAAGGTTCAACTCTGTGAGTTGAATGCCCTCCTCACAAAGAAGTTTCTGAGAATGCTTCTGTCTACTTTTTACGTGAAGATATTTCCTTTTCCTACACAGGCCTCAAAGCGCTCCGAATCAACACTTCCAGATACTACCAAAACAGTGTTTCAAAACTGTTCTATCAAAAGGAACGTTCAACTCTGTGAGTGGAAGGCACTCATCGCAAAGAGGTTTCTGAGAATGCTTCTGTCTAGTTTTTATGTGATGATATTTCGTATTGCAGCATTGGCCAAAAAGCGCTCCAAACATCCATCTTCAGATGGCAATGAAAGTGGGTCTCAAAAGTGCTCTATCAGAAGGAAGGTTCAAGTCTGTGAATTGAATGCTCTCATCACACAGAAGGTTCTGAGAATGATTCAGTCTAGTTTTTATCAGAAGATATTTCCTTTTCCTTGCATAGGCCTCAAATCGCTCCAAATATCGAATTGCAGTTTACACCAATAGAGTGTTTCCAAACTGCTCTGTGAAACGGCAGGTTCAACTCTGTGAGTTGAATGCGCACATGAGGAAGAAGTCTCTGAGAATGCTTCTGTCTAGTTTTTAGGTGAAGATATTTCATTTCCCAGCCTCGCCTCAAAGCGCTCCAAATATCCACTTTCAGATTCTACAAAAACTGTGTTTCTAAACTGCTCTTTGTAAAGGAAGGTTCAAGTCTGTGAGTTGAATGCACTCATCACCAAGAAGTTTCTGAGAATGCTTCTGTCTAGTTTTCATGTGAAGATATTTCCTTTTCCAACATTGACCCGAAGCCCTCGTAATATCCACTTGCAGATTTTACAAAAAGAGTGTTTCCAAACTGCTCTATCAAAATGAGATTCAACTCTGTGAGTTGAATGCACGCATCGTGAAGAAGCTTCAGAGAATGCTACGGTCTACGTTTTAGGTGAAGATATTTCATTTCCCAGCATAGGCTTCAAAGCGCTCTAAATATCCACTTGCAGATTCTACAAAAAGAGTGTTTCAAAACTGCTCTTCCAAAAGGAAGGTTCAAGGCTGTGAGTTCAATGCACTCATCATAAAGAAGTTTCTGAGAACGCTTCTCTCTAGTTTTTATGTGAAGATATTTCCTTTTCCAGCATAGGCCTCAAATCGCTCCAAACATCCACTAGCAAATTCTACAAAAGGAGTGTTTCAAAACTGTGCTATCAAAAGGAAGATTCCACTATTTGAGTTGAAGGCATAAAGCACACGGAAGTTTCTGACAATGCTTCCGTCTAGTTCTCATGTGAAGTTATTTCCTTTTCCAGTGCTGGCCTCTTAGCACTCCAAATATCCACTTGCAGATCCTAGAAAAAGAGTTTTTCAAAACTGCTCTACCAAAAGGAAGCTTCAACTCGGTGAGTTGAATGCGCACCTCGCAAAATGTTTCTGAGAGTGCTTCGCTGTTGTTTTTATGTGAAGATATTTCGTTTTCCAGCATAGGACTCAAAGCGCTCCAAGTAGCCACTTACAGAGTCTCTAAAAAGAGTGTTTCAAAACTGTTCTATCAAAAGGAACGTTCAACTCTGTGAGTAGAATGCTCTCATCACAAGGAAGTTTCTGAGAATGCTTCTGTCTAGTTTTTATGTGAAGAAATTTCCTTTTCCAACATAGGCCTCAAAGCCCTCCAAATAAACATCTGCAGATTCTACAAAAGGGGTCTTTCCAAAATGTTCTATCAAAACCAACGTTCAAACCTATGAGCTGAATGCACTCACCACACAGAAGTTTCTTAGACGTCTTCTGTCTAGTGTTTATGTGAAAATATTTTCTTTTACAGCATAGGCCTCAAATAGCTCCAAATATCAACTTGCAGATTTTACAAAAAGGGTGTTTCCAAACTCCTCTATCAAAAGGCAGGTTCAACTCTGTGTGTTGAATGCACACATCAGAAAGAAGTTTCTGAGAATGCTTCTGTCTAGCGTTTATGTGAAAATATTTCCTTTTCAAGCATACGCCTCAAAGCGCTCCAAATATGCCGTTGCAGATTCTACAAAAAGTGTGTTTCAAAACTGCTCTATGAAAAGAAAGGTTCAAAGCTGTGAGGTGAATACACATATCGTGAAGAAGTTTCTGAGAAAGCTTCAGTCTAGTGTTTAGGTGAAGATATTTCACTTCCCAGAATAGGCCTCAAAGCGCTCCAAATATCCACTTCCAGATTCTAAAGAAAAGTGTTTCAAAACTGCTTTTTGGAAAAGAAGCTTCAACTCTGTGAGTTGAAAGCACTCATTACGAAGAGGTTTCTGAGAGTTCTTCCGTCTAGTTTTCATGTGAAGATGTTTCCATTTCAAGCATATTTCTCAAATCGCTCCAAATATTCACCTGCAAATTCTACAAAAAGGGTGTTTCCAAACTTCTCTATCAATAGGAAGGTTCGACTCTGTGAGTTGAATGCCCTCCTCACAAAGAAGTTTCTGAGAATGCTTCTCTCCAGTTTTTAGGTGAAGATATATCATTTCCCAGCATAGGCCTCAAAGCGCTCCAAATATCCACTTGCAGATTCTACAAAAAGAGTGTTTCAAAACTCCTCTTTCAAAAGGAAGTTTCAAGTCTGTGAGTTGAATGAAGTCATGACAAAGAAGTTTCTGAGAATGCTTCTGTCTACTTTTTATGTGAAGATATTTCCTTTTGCAGCACACGCCTCAAATAGCCCCAAACATCCACTAGCAAATTCTACAAAAAGAGGGTTTCAAAAAAGCGCTATCTAAAGGAAGATTGCACTATGTGAGTTAAACGCATAAAGCACACGGAAGTTTCTGAGAATGCTTCCGTCTAGTTCTCATGGGAAGATATTTCCTTTCCCATTGTTGGCCTCTTAGCACTCCAATATACACTTGCAGATTCTAGAAAAAGAGTGTTTCAAAACTGCTCTATCAAAAGGCAGGTTCAACACGGTGAGTTGAATATGCACATGAGAAAAAGTTTCTGAGAATGCTTCTGTCTGGTTTTTATGTGAAGATATTTCGTTTTCCAGCACAGGCCTCAAAGCGCTCCAATTATCCACTTGCAGACTATACAAAAACAGTGTTTCAAAACTGTTCTATCCAAAGGAATGTTCAGCTCTGTGAGTAGAATTCACTCATCACGAGGAAGTTTCTGAGAATGCTGCTGTCTAGTTTCTATAAGAAGACATTTCCTTTTCTAACATAGGTCTCAAAGCGCTCACAATAAGCCCTGGCACACTCTACAAAAGGAGTGTTTCCAAAATGTTCTATCAAAATGAACGTTGAAGACTGTGAGTTAAATGCACACATCAAACTGAAGTTTCTGAGAATGGTTCTGTCTAGGGTTTATGTGAAGATATTTTCTTTTCCAGCATAGGCCTCCAAAAGCTCGAAATATCCACTTGCAGATTTTCTAAAAAGGGTGTTTCCAAACTGTTCTATCAAAAGGAAGGTTCAACTCTGTGAGTTGAATGCTCACATCACAAAGAAGTTTCTGAGAATGCTTCTGTCTAGTGTTCATGTGAAGATATTTCCTTTTCAAGCATAGGCCTCAAAGCGCTCCAGATATGCAGTTGCAGACTCTACAAAAAGTGTGTTTCAAAAGTGTTCTATGAAAAGAAAGTTTCAACTCTGTGAGTTGAATGCACATATCGTGAAGAAGTTTCTGAGAATGCTTCTGTCTAGTTTTTAGGTGAAGATATTTCATTTCCCAGCATAGGCCTCAAAGCGCTCCAAATATGCACTTGCAGATTCTACAAAAGGAGTGTTTCAAAACTGCTCTTTCAAAAGGAAGGTTCAAGTCTGTGAGTTGAATGCACTCATCAGAAAGAAGTTTCTGATAATGGTTCTGTCTAGTTTTCATCTGCAAGTATTTCCTTTTCCACTAGATGCCGCAATCGCACCAAATTTCCACCTGCAGTTTCCACAAAAAGAGTGTTGCAGGACTGCTCCAGGAAAAGGAATCTTCAACTCTCTCAGTTCAATCCCCTCAAGACATAGAAGTTTCTGATAATGTTTCTGTCTAGCTTCTATATGAAGATATTTCCTTTTCCAGCATAAGCCTCAAAGAGCTCCAAATATCCACTTGCGAATTCTACAAAAACAGTGTTGCAATACTTTTCTACCAAAAGGAAGGTACAACTCTGTGAGTTCAATGCACTCATCACACAGAAGGTTCACAGAATGCTTCCATCTAGCTTTTACGCAATGATATTTCCTTTTGCAGCAAAGGCTTCAAAGCGCTCTTAATGTCCACTGGCAGATTCTACGAAGAGTGTCTCAAAACTGCTCTATCAAAAGGTAGGTTGAACTCTGTGAGTTCAATGCCCAAAGCACAGGGAACCTTCTGAGAATGCTTTTATGTAGTTTCTACGTGAACATATTTTCTTTTCCAGCATTGGCCTCCAAGCACTCCATCCATCCACTTGAAAATTCTACTAAAAGAGTGTTTCAAAACTTCTCTACCAAAAGAAAGGTTGAACTTTGTGAGTTCAAGGCACACATCACAAAGAAGTTTCTGAGAATGCTTCTTTCCAGCTTTTACGTGAAGAGATATCCTTTTCCAGCATAGGCCTCAAAGCGCTCCATATATCCACTTGCACATTCTAGCAAAGCGTGTATCAACACTGCTCTTTCAAAAGGAAGCTTCAAGTCTGTGAGTTGAATGCACTCATCACAAAGACGTTTCTGAGAATTCTCCTGTCTAGTTTTCATGTGAAGATGCTTCCATTTAAAATCTAGGCCTCAAATACCTCCAAATATTCACTTGCACATTCTACAAAAAGGCTGTTTCAAATCTTCTCTATCAATTGGAAGGTTCAACTCTGTAAATTGAATGCACTCACCACAAAGAAGATTCCGAGATTGCTTCTGTCTACTTTGTATGTGAAGACATTTCCTTTTCCAACATAGGCCTCAAAGCGCTCCAAAAAACACTTGCAGATTCTAAAAAAACAGTTTTTCAAAACTGTTCTATCAAAAGGAACGTTCAACTCTGTGAGTTGAAGGCACTCATCACAAAGAGGTTTCTGAGAATGCTTCTGTCTAGTTTTTATGGGATGATATTTCTTATTCCAACATTGGCCAAAAAGCGCTCCAAATATCCGCCTTCAGACGGCACTGAAAGAGGGTCTCAAAAATGCTCTATCAGAAGGAAGGTTCAAGTCTGTGAGTTGAATGCTCTCATCACACAGAAGGTTCTGAGAATACTTCAGTCTAGTTTTTATCAGAAGATATTTCCATTTCCTTGCATAGGCCTGAAATCCCTCCAAATATCGACTTGCAGATTATACGAATAGAGTATTTCCAAACTGCTCTGTCAAACGGCAGGATCAACTCTGTGAGTTGAATGAACACATCATGAAGAAGTCTCTGAGAATGCTTCTGTCTAGTTTTTAGTTGAAGATATTTCATTTCCCAGCATCGTCTCAAAGCGCTCCAAATATCCACTTGCAGATTCTACAAAAACTTTGTTTCTAAACTGCTCTTTGAAAAGGAAGGTCCAAGTCTGTGAGTTGAATGCACTCATCGCAAAGAATTTTCTGAGAATGCTTCTGTCTAGTTTTCATGTGAAGATATTTCCTTTTCCAACATTGGCCCCGAAGCCCTCCTAACATCCACTTGCAGATTTTACAAAAAGAGTGTTTCCAAACTGCTCTATCAAAAGGCAGGTTCAACTCTGTGAGTCAAATGCACGCATCGTGAAGAAGCTTCTGAGAATGCTACTGTCTAAGTTTTAGGTGAAGATATTTCATTTCCCAGCAAAGGCTTCAAAGCGCTCTAAATATCCACTTGCAGATTCTACAAGAAGAGTGTTTCAAAACTGCTCTTCCAAAAGGAAGGTTCAAGTCTGTGAGTTGAATGCACTCATCAAAAAGAAGTTTCTGAGAATGCTTCTCTCTAGTTTTTATGAGAAGATATTTCCTTTTCCAGCATAGGCCTCACATCGCTCCAAACATCCACTAGCAAATTCTACAAAAGGAGTGTTTCAAAACTGTGCTATCAAAAGGAAGATTCCACTATTTGAGTTGAAGGCATAAAGCACATGGAAGTTTCTGACAGTGCTTCCGTCTAGTTCTCATGTGAAGTTATTTCCTTTTCCAGTGTTGGCCTCTTAGCACTCCAAATAACCACTTGCAGATCCTAGAAAGAGTGTTTCAAAACTGCTCTACCAAAAGGAAGGTTCAACTCGGTGAGTTGAATGCGCACCTCGCAAAAAGTTTCTGAGAGTGCTTCGGTTTAGTTTTTATGTGAAGATATTTCGTTTTCCAGCACAGTACTCAAAGCGCTCTAAATAGCCACTTGCAGAGTCTATAAAAAGAGTGTTTCAAAACTGTTCTATCGAAAGGAACGTTCAACTCTGTGAGTAGAATGCACTCATCACAAGGAAGTTTCTGAGAATGCTTCTGTCTAGTTTTTATGTGAAGAAATTTCCTTTTCCAACATAGGCCTCAAAGCGCTCCAAATAAACACCTGCAGATTCTACAAAAGGGGTCTTTCCAAAATGTTCTATCAAAACCAACGTTCAAGCCTGTGAGCTGAATGCACTCACCACACAGAAGTTTCTTAGACGTCTTCTGTCTAGTGTTTATGTGGAAATATTCTCTTTTACAGCATAGGCCTCAAATACCTCCAAATATCAACGTGCAGATTTTACAAAAAGGGTGTTTCCAAACTCCTCCATCAAAAGGCAGGTTCAACTCTGTGTGTTTAATGCACACATCAGAAAGAAGTTTCTGAGAATGCTTCTGTCTAGCCTTTATGTGAAAATATTTCCTTTTCAAGCATACGCCTCAAAGCGCTCCAAATATGCCGTTGTAGACTCTACAAAAAGTGTGTTTCAAAACTGCTCTACGAAAAGAAAGGTTCAAAGCTGTGAGTTGAATACACAGATCGTGAAGAAGTTCCTGAGAATGCTTCAATCTAGTGTTTAGGTGAAGATATTTCACTTCCCAGCATAGGCCTCAAAGCGCTCCAAATATCCACTTCCAGATTCTACAGAAAAGTGTTTCAAAACTGCTCTTTGGAAAGGAAGCTTCAACTCTGTGAGTTAAAAGCACTCATTGCGAAGAGGTTTCTGGGAGTTCTTCCGTCTAGTTTTCATGTAAAGATGTTTCCATTTCAAGCATAGGTCTCTAATCGCTCCAAATATTCACCTGCAAATTCTACAAAAAGGGTATTTCAAAACTTCTCTATCAATAGGAAGGTTCAACTCTGTGAGTTGAATGCACTCCTTACAGAGAAGTTTCTGAGAATGTTTCTATCTATGTTTTACGCGAAGATATTTCCTTTTCCAACACAGGCCTCAATGCGCTCCGAATCAACACTTCCAGATACTACAAAAACAGTGTTTCAAAACTGTTCTATCAAAAGGAACGTTCAACTCTGTGAGTTGAAGGCACTCATCACAAAGAAGTTTCTGAGAATGCTTCTGTCAATCTTGTATGCAATGAGATTTCCTTTTGCAGCATAGGACTTAAAGCTCTCCAAATATCCACTTGCAGATTCCACAAAAAGAGTGTTGCAAAACTTCTCTATCAAAAGGCAGGTTGAACTCTGTGTGTTGAATGCCCAAAACACAGGGAACTTTCTGAGAATGCTTTTGTCTAGTTTCCACGTGAAGATAGTTCCTTTTCCAACATAGGCCTCAAAGCGCTCTGAATATCCACTTGCCGATTGTACAAAAAGAGTGTTGCAAAACTTCTCTATCAAAAGGCAGGTTGAACTCTGTGTGTCGAATGCCCAAAACACAGGGAACTTGCTGAGAATGCTTTTGTCTAATTTCTACGTGAAGATATTTCCTTTTCCATCATAGGCCTCAAAGTGCTCCGAATAAACACTTGTAGATCCCACCAAAAGAGAGTTTCAAAGCTCTTCCATCTACAGGAACTTTCACGTCTGTGAGTTGAATGCACTCATCACAAAGAGGTTTCTGAGAATTCTTCTGTTTAGTTTTTATGTGATGATATTTCATTTTCCAGCATTGGCCTAAAGGTGCTCCAAATATCCACCTTCAGATGGGACTGAAAGAGTGTTTCAAAACTGAACTATCAAAAGGAAGGTTCAAGTCTGTGAGTTGAATGCACTCATCCACAGAAGCTTCTGAGAATGCTTCTGTCTCGTTTTTAGGCGAAGATATTTCCTTTTCCTTGCATAGGCCTCAAATCGCTCCAAATATCCCCTTGCAGATATTACAAAGAGAGTGTTTCCAAACTGCCCTATCGAAAGGCAGTTTCAACTCTGTGAGTTGAAGGCACGTATGGTGAAACAGTTTCTGAGAATGCTTGTGTGTACTTTTTAGGTGAAGGTATTTCCTTTTCCAGCACAGGCCTCAAATCGCTCCAAACATCCAGTAGCAAATTCTACAAAAGGAGTGTTTCAAACCTGTGCTATCCAAAGGAAGATTCCACTATATGAGTTGAACGCATAAAGCACACGGAAGTTTCTGAGAATCCTTCCGTCTAGTTCTCAGGTGAAGATATTTACTTTTCCAGTGTTGGCCCTTTAGCACTCCAAATATCCACTTTCAGATTCTACAAAAAGAGTGTTTCAAAACTGCTCTATCAAAACGCAGGTTCCACTCGGTGAGTTGAATGCACGCATCGGAAAAGATTTCTGAGAATTCTTCTGTCTAGTTTTTATGGGAAGATATTTTCTTTTCCAGCATAGGCCTCAAATCGCTCCAAACATCCACGAGCAAATTCTACGAAAGGAGTGTGTCAAAACGGTGCTATCAAAAGGAAGATTCCACTATGTGAGTTGAATGCATGAAGCACACGGAAGTTTCTGACAATGCTTCCGTCTAGTTCTCATGTGAAGATATTTCCTTTTCCAGTGTTGACCTCTTAGCACTCCAAATATCCACTTGCAGATCCTAGAAAAAGAGTGTTTCAAAACTGCTCTACCAAAAGCCAGGTTTCACTCGGTGAGTTGAATGCGCACATCGCAAAATGTTTCTGAGAACGCTACTGTCTAGTTCTTATGTGAAGATATTTCGTTTTCCCGCCTGGGCTTCAAAGCGCTCCAAATAGCCACTTGTAGAGTCTATAAAAAGAGTGTTTCAAAACTCTTCTATCAAAAGGAACTTTCAACTCTGTGAGTACAATGCACTCATCACAAGGAAGTTTCCGAGAATGCTTCTGTCTACTGTTTATGTGAAGATATTTCCTTTTCCAACCTAGGCCTCAATGCGCTCCAAATAAACACCTGCAGATCCTACAAGAGGGGTGTTTCCAAACTGTTCTATCAAAACCAGCGTTCAAGTCTGTGAGCTGAATGCACTCATCACACAGAAGTTTCTTAGAAGGCTTGTGTCTAGTGTTTATGTGAAAATATTTTCTTTTACAGCATAGGCCTCAAATAGCTCCAAATATCAACTTGCAGATTTTACAAAAAGGGAGTTTCCAAACTCCTCTATCAAAAGACAGGTTCAACTCTGTGAGTCGAATGCACACATCAGAAAGAAGTTTCTGAGAATGCTTCTGTCTAGCGTTTATGTGAAAATATTTCCTTTTCAAGCACACGCCTCAAAGCGCTCCAAATATGCCGTTGCAGATTCTACAAAAAGTGGGTTTCAAAACTGCTCTACGAAAAGAAAGGTTCAAAGCTGTGAGTTGAATACACAGATCGTGAAGAAGTTTCTGAGAATGCTTCAGTCTAGTGTTTAGGTGAAGATATTTCACTTCCCAGCATAGGCCTCAAAGCGCTCCAAATATCCACTTCCAGATTCTACAGAAAAGTGTTTCAAAACTGCTCTTTGGAAAGGAAGCTTCAACTCTGTGAGTTGAAAGCACTCATTACGAAGAGGTTTCTGAGAATTCTTCTGTCCAGTTTTCATGTGAAGATGTTTCCATTTCAAGCATAGGTCTCCAATCGCTCCAAATATTCACCTGCAAATTCTACAAAAAGGGTGTTTCAAAACTTCTCTATCAATAGGAAGGTTCAACTCTGTGAGTTGAATGCCCTCCTCACAAAGAAGTTTCTGAGAATGCTTCTGTCTACTTTTTACGTGAAGATATTTCCTTTTCCTACACAGGCCTCAAAGCGCTCCGAATCAACACTTCCAGATACTACCAAAACAGTGTTTCAAAACTGTTCTATCAAAAGGAACGTTCAACTCTGTGAGTGGAAGGCACTCATCGCAAAGAGGTTTCTGAGAATGCTTCTGTCTAGTTTTTATGTGATGATATTTCGTATTGCAGCATTGGCCAAAAAGCGCTCCAAACATCCATCTTCAGATGGCAATGAAAGTGGGTCTCAAAAGTGCTCTATCAGAAGGAAGGTTCAAGTCTGTGAATTGAATGCTCTCATCACACAGAAGGTTCTGAGAATGATTCAGTCTAGTTTTTATCAGAAGATATTTCCTTTTCCTTGCATAGGCCTCAAATCGCTCCAAATATCGAATTGCAGTTTACACCAATAGAGTGTTTCCAAACTGCTCTGTGAAACGGCAGGTTCAACTCTGTGAGTTGAATGCGCACATGAGGAAGAAGTCTCTGAGAATGCTTCTGTCTAGTTTTTAGGTGAAGATATTTCATTTCCCAGCCTCGCCTCAAAGCGCTCCAAATATCCACTTTCAGATTCTACAAAAACTGTGTTTCTAAACTGCTCTTTGTAAAGGAAGGTTCAAGTCTGTGAGTTGAATGCACTCATCACCAAGAAGTTTCTGAGAATGCTTCTGTCTAGTTTTCATGTGAAGATATTTCCTTTTCCAACATTGACCCGAAGCCCTCGTAATATCCACTTGCAGATTTTACAAAAAGAGTGTTTCCAAACTGCTCTATCAAAATGAGATTCAACTCTGTGAGTTGAATGCACGCATCGTGAAGAAGCTTCAGAGAATGCTACGGTCTACGTTTTAGGTGAAGATATTTCATTTCCCAGCATAGGCTTCAAAGCGCTCTAAATATCCACTTGCAGATTCTACAAAAAGAGTGTTTCAAAACTGCTCTTCCAAAAGGAAGGTTCAAGGCTGTGAGTTCAATGCACTCATCATAAAGAAGTTTCTGAGAACGCTTCTCTCTAGTTTTTATGTGAAGATATTTCCTTTTCCAGCATAGGCCTCAAATCGCTCCAAACATCCACTAGCAAATTCTACAAAAGGAGTGTTTCAAAACTGTGCTATCAAAAGGAAGATTCCACTATTTGAGTTGAAGGCATAAAGCACACGGAAGTTTCTGACAATGCTTCCGTCTAGTTCTCATGTGAAGTTATTTCCTTTTCCAGTGCTGGCCTCTTAGCACTCCAAATATCCACTTGCAGATCCTAGAAAAAGAGTTTTTCAAAACTGCTCTACCAAAAGGAAGCTTCAACTCGGTGAGTTGAATGCGCACCTCGCAAAATGTTTCTGAGAGTGCTTCGCTGTTGTTTTTATGTGAAGATATTTCGTTTTCCAGCATAGGACTCAAAGCGCTCCAAGTAGCCACTTACAGAGTCTCTAAAAAGAGTGTTTCAAAACTGTTCTATCAAAAGGAACGTTCAACTCTGTGAGTAGAATGCTCTCATCACAAGGAAGTTTCTGAGAATGCTTCTGTCTAGTTTTTATGTGAAGAAATTTCCTTTTCCAACATAGGCCTCAAAGCCCTCCAAATAAACATCTGCAGATTCTACAAAAGGGGTCTTTCCAAAATGTTCTATCAAAACCAACGTTCAAACCTATGAGCTGAATGCACTCACCACACAGAAGTTTCTTAGACGTCTTCTGTCTAGTGTTTATGTGAAAATATTTTCTTTTACAGCATAGGCCTCAAATAGCTCCAAATATCAACTTGCAGATTTTACAAAAAGGGTGTTTCCAAACTCCTCTATCAAAAGGCAGGTTCAACTCTGTGTGTTGAATGCACACATCAGAAAGAAGTTTCTGAGAATGCTTCTGTCTAGCGTTTATCTGAAAATATTTCCTTTTCAAGCATACGCCTCAAAGCGCTCCAAATATGCCGTTGCAGATTCTACAAAAAGTGTGTTTCAAAACTGCTCTATGAAAAGAAAGGTTCAAAGCTGTGAGGTGAATACACATATCGTGAAGAAGTTTCTGAGAAAGCTTCAGTCTAGTGTTTAGGTGAAGATATTTCACTTCCCAGAATAGGCCTCAAAGCGCTCCAAATATCCACTTCCAGATTCTAAAGAAAAGTGTTTCAAAACTGCTTTTTGGAAAAGAAGCTTCAACTCTGTGAGTTGAAAGCACTCATTACGAAGAGGTTTCTGAGAGTTCTTCCGTCTAGTTTTCATGTGAAGATGTTTCCATTTCAAGCATATTTCTCAAATCGCTCCAAATATTCACCTGCAAATTCTACAAAAAGGGTGTTTCCAAACTTCTCTATCAATAGGAAGGTTCGACTCTGTGAGTTGAATGCACTCCTCACAAAGAAGTTTCTGAGAATGCTTCTGTCCAGTTTTTAGGTGAAGATATATCATTTCCCAGCATAGGCCTCAAAGCGCTCCAAATATCCACTTGCAGATTCTACAAAAAGAGTGTTTCAAAACTCCTCTTTCAAAAGGAAGTTTCAAGTCTGTGAGTTGAATGAAGTCATGACAAAGAAGTTTCTGAGAATGCTTCTGTCTACTTTTTATGTGAAGATATTTCCTTTTGCAGCACACGCCTCAAATAGCCCCAAACATCCACTAGCAAATTCTACAAAAAGAGGGTTTCAAAAAAGCGCTATCTAAAGGAAGATTGCACTATGTGAGTTAAACGCATAAAGCACACGGAAGTTTCTGAGAATGCTTCCGTCTAGTTCTCATGGGAAGATATTTCCTTTCCCATTGTTGGCCTCTTAGCACTCCAATATACACTTGCAGATTCTAGAAAAAGAGTGTTTCAAAACTGCTCTATCAAAAGGCAGGTTCAACACGGTGAGTTGAATATGCACATGAGAAAAAGTTTCTGAGAATGCTTCTGTCTGGTTTTTATGTGAAGATATTTCGTTTTCCAGCACAGGCCTCAAAGCGCTCCAATTATCCACTTGCAGACTATACAAAAACAGTGTTTCAAAACTGTTCTATCCAAAGGAATGTTCAGCTCTGTGAGTAGAATTCACTCATCACGAGGAAGTTTCTGAGAATGCTGCTGTCTAGTTTCTATAAGAAGACATTTCCTTTTCTAACATAGGTCTCAAAGCGCTCACAATAAGCCCTGGCACACTCTACAAAAGGAGTGTTTCCAAAATGTTCTATCAAAATGAACGTTGAAGACTGTGAGTTAAATGCACACGTCAAACTGAAGTTTCTGAGAATGGTTCTGTCTAGGGTTTATGTGAAGATATTTTCTTTTCCAGCATAGGCCTCCAAAAGCTCGAAATATCCACTTGCAGATTTTCTAAAAAGGGTGTTTCCAAACTGTTCTATCAAAAGGAAGGTTCAACTCTGTGAGTTGAATGCTCACATCACAAAGAAGTTTCTGAGAATGCTTCTGTCTAGTGTTCATGTGAAGATATTTCCTTTTCAAGCATAGGCCTCAAAGCGCTCCAGATATGCAGTTGCAGACTCTACAAAAAGTGTGTTTCAAAAGTGTTCTATGAAAAGAAAGTTTCAACTCTGTGAGTTGAATGCACATATCGTGAAGAAGTTTCTGAGAATGCTTCTGTCTAGTTTTTAGGTGAAGATATTTCATTTCCCAGCATAGGCCTCAAAGCGCTCCAAATATGCACTTGCAGATTCTACAAAAAGAGTGTTTCAAAACTGCTCTTTCAAAAGGAAGGTTCAAGTCTGTGAGTTGAATGCACTCATCAGAAAGAAGTTTCTGATAATGGTTCTGTCTAGTTTTCATCTGCAAGTATTTCCTTTTCCACTAGATGCCGCAATCGCACCAAATTTCCACCTGCAGTTTCCACAAAAAGAGTGTTGCAGGACTGCCCCAGGAAAAGGAATCTTCAACTCTCTCAGTTCAATCCCCTCAAGACATAGAAGTTTCTGATAATGTTTCTGTCTAGCTTCTATATGAAGATATTTCCTTTTCCAGCATAAGCCTCAAAGAGCTCCAAATATCCACTTGCGAATTCTACAAAAACAGTGTTGCAATACTTTTCTACCAAAAGGAAGGTACAACTCTGTGAGTTCAATGCACTCATCACACAGAAGGTTCACAGAATGCTTCCATCTAGCTTTTACGCAATGATATTTCCTTTTGCAGCAAAGGCTTCAAAGCGCTCTTAATGTCCACTGGCAGATTCTACGAAGAGTGTCTCAAAACTGCTCTATCAAAAGGTAGGTTGAACTCTGTGAGTTCAATGCCCAAAGCACAGGGAACCTTCTGAGAATGCTTTTATGTAGTTTCTACGTGAACATATTTTCTTTTCCAGCATTGGCCTCCAAGCACTCCATCCATCCACTTGAAAATTCTACTAAAAGAGTGTTTCAAAACTTCTCTACCAAAAGAAAGGTTGAACTTTGTGAGTTCAAGGCACACATCACAAAGAAGTTTCTGAGAATGCTTCTTTCCAGCTTTTACGTGAAGAGATATCCTTTTCCAGCATAGGCCTCAAAGCGCTCCATATATCCACTTGCACATTCTAGCAAAGCGTGTATCAACACTGCTCTTTCAAAAGGAAGCTTCAAGTCTGTGAGTTGAATGCACTCATCACAAAGACGTTTCTGAGAATTCTCCTGTCTAGTTTTCATGTGAAGATGCTTCCATTTAAAATCTAGGCCTCAAATACCTCCAAATATTCACTTGCACATTCTACAAAAAGGCTGTTTCAAATCTTCTCTATCAATTGGAAGGTTCAACTCTGTAAATTGAATGCACTCACCACAAAGAAGATTCCGAGATTGCTTCTGTCTACTTTGTATGTGAAGACATTTCCTTTTCCAACATAGGCCTCAAAGCGCTCCAAAAAACACTTGCAGATTCTAAAAAAACAGTTTTTCAAAACTGTTCTATCAAAAGGAACGTTCAACTCTGTGAGTTGAAGGCACTCATCACAAAGAGGTTTCTGAGAATGCTTCTGTCTAGTTTTTATGGGATGATATTTCTTATTCCAACATTGGCCAAAAAGCGCTCCAAATATCCGCCTTCAGATGGCACTGAAAGAGGGTCTCAAAAATGCTCTATCAGAAGGAAGGTTCAAGTCTGTGAGTTGAATGCTCTCATCACACAGAAGGTTCTGAGAATACTTCAGTCTAGTTTTTATCAGAAGATATTTCCATTTCCTTGCATAGGCCTGAAATCGCTCCAAATATCGACTTGCAGATTATACGAATAGAGTATTTCCAAACTGCTCTGTCAAACGGCAGGATCAACTCTGTGAGTTGAATGAACACATCATGAAGAAGTCTCTGAGAATGCTTCTGTCTAGTTTTTAGTTGAAGATATTTCATTTCCCAGCATCGTCTCAAAGCGCTCCAAATATCCACTTGCAGATTCTACAAAAACTTTGTTTCTAAACTGCTCTTTGAAAAGGAAGGTCCAAGTCTGTGAGTTGAATGCACTCATCGCAAAGAATTTTCTGAGAATGCTTCTGCCTAGTTTTCACGTGAAGATATTTCCTTTTCCAACATTGGCCCCGAAGCCCTCCTAACATCCACTTGCAGATTTTACAAAAAGAGTGTTTCCAAACTGCTCTATCAAAAGGCAGGTTCAACTCTGTGAGTCAAATGCACGCATCGTGAAGAAGCTTCTGAGAATGCTACTGTCTAAGTTTTAGGTGAAGATATTTCATTTCCCAGCAAAGGCTTCAAAGCGCTCTAAATATCCACTTGCAGATTCTACAAGAAGAGTGTTTCAAAACTGCTCTTCCAAAAGGAAGGTTCAAGTCTGTGAGTTGAATGCACTCATCAAAAAGAAGTTTCTGAGAATGTTTCTCTCTAGTTTTTATGAGAAGATATTTCCTTTTCCAGCATAGGCCTCAAATCGCTCCAAACATCCACTAGCAAATTCTACAAAAGGAGTGTTTCAAAACTGTGCTATCAAAAGGAAGATTCCACTATTTGAGTTGAAGGCATAAAGCACACGGAAGTTTCTGACAATGCTTCCGTCTAGTTCTCATGTGAAGTTATTTCCTTTTCCAGTGTTGGCCTCTTAGCACTCCAAATAACCACTTGCAGATCCTAGAAAGAGTGTTTCAAAACTGCTCTACCAAAAGGAAGGTTCAACTCAGTGAGTTGAATGCGCACCTCGCAAAAAGTTTCTGAGAGTGCTTCGGTTTAGTTTTTATGTGAAGATATTTCGTTTTCCAGCACAGTACTCAAAGCGCTCTAAATAGCCACTTGCAGAGTCTATAAAAAGAGTGTTTCAAAACTGTTCTATCGAAAGGAACGTTCAACTCTGTGAGTAGAATGCACTCATCACAAGGAAGTTTCTGAGAATGCTTCTGTCTAGTTTTTATGTGAAGAAATTTCCTTTTCCAACATAGGCCTCAAAGCGCTCCAAATAAACACCTGCAGATTCTACAAAAGGGGTCTTTCCAAAATGTTCTATCAAAACCAACGTTCAAGCCTGTGAGCTGAATGCACTCACCACACAGAAGTTTCTTAGACGTCTTCTGTCTAGTGTTTATGTGGAAATATTCTCTTTTACAGCATAGGCCTCAAATACCTCCAAATATCAACGTGCAGATTTTACAAAAAGGGTGTTTCCAAACTCCTCCATCAAAAGGCAGGTTCAACTCTGTGTGTTTAATGCACACATCAGAAAGAAGTTTCTGAGAATGCTTCTGTCTAGCCTTTATGTGAAAATATTTCCTTTTCAAGCATACGCCTCAAAGCGCTCCAAATATGCCGTTGTAGACTCTACAAAAAGTGTGTTTCAAAACTGCTCTACGAAAAGAAAGGTTCAAAGCTGTGAGTTGAATACACAGATCGTGAAGAAGTTCCTGAGAATGCTTCAATCTAGTGTTTAGGTGAAGATATTTCACTTCCCAGCATAGGCCTCAAAGCGCTCCAAATATCCACTTCCAGATTCTACAGAAAAGTGTTTCAAAACTGCTCTTTGGAAAGGAAGCTTCAACTCTGTGAGTTGAAAGCACTCATTGCGAAGAGGTTTCTGGGAGTTCTTCCGTCTAGTTTTCATGTAAAGATGTTTCCATTTCAAGCATAGGTCTCTAATCGCTCCAAATATTCACCTGCAAATTCTACAAAAAGGGTGTTTCAAAACTTCTCTATCAATAGGAAGGTTCAACTCTGTGAGTTGAATGCACTCCTTACAGAGAAGTTTCTGAGAATGTTTCTATCTATGTTTTACGCGAAGATATTTCCTTTTCCAACACAGGCCTCAATGCGCTCCGAATCAACACTTCCAGATACTACAAAAACAGTGTTTCAAAACTGTTCTATCAAAAGGAACGTTCAACTCTGTGAGTTGAAGGCACTCATCACAAAGAAGTTTCTGAGAATGCTTCTGTCAATCTTGTATGCAATGAGATTTCCTTTTGCAGCATAGGACTTAAAGCTCTCCAAATATCCACTTGCAGATTCCACAAAAAGAGTGTTGCAAAACTTCTCTATCAAAAGGCAGGTTGAACTCTGTGTGTTGAATGCCCAAAACACAGGGAACTTTCTGAGAATGCTTTTGTCTAGTTTCCACGTGAAGATAGTTCCTTTTCCAACATAGGCCTCAAAGCGCTCTGAATATCCACTTGCCGATTGTACAAAAAGAGTGTTGCAAAACTTCTCTATCAAAAGGCAGGTTGAACTCTGTGTGTCGAATGCCCAAAACACAGGGAACTTGCTGAGAATGCTTTTGTCTAATTTCTACGTGAAGATATTTCCTTTTCCATCATAGGCCTCAAAGTGCTCCGAATAAACACTTGTAGATCCCACCAAAAGAGTGTTTCAAAGCTCTTCCATCTACAGGAACTTTCACGTCTGTGAGTTGAATGCACTCATCACAAAGAGGTTTCTGAGAATTCTTCTGTTTAGTTTTTATGTGATGATATTTCATTTTCCAGCATTGGCCTAAAGGTGCTCCAAATATCCACCTTCAGATGGGACTGAAAGAGTGTTTCAAAACTGAACTATCAAAAGGAAGGTTCAAGTCTGTGAGTTGAATGCACTCATCCACAGAAGCTTCTGAGAATGCTTCTGTCTCGTTTTTAGGCGAAGATATTTCCTTTTCCTTGCATAGGCCTCAAATCGCTCCAAATATCCCCTTGCAGATATTACAAAGAGAGTGTTTCCAAACTGCCCTATCGAAAGGCAGTTTCAACTCTGTGAGTTGAAGGCACGTATGGTGAAACAGTTTCTGAGAATGCTTGTGTGTACTTTTTAGGTGAAGGTATTTCCTTTTCCAGCACAGGCCTCAAATCGCTCCAAACATCCAGTAGCAAATTCTACAAAAGGAGTGTTTCAAACCTGTGCTATCCAAAGGAAGATTCCACTATATGAGTTGAACGCATAAAGCACACGGAAGTTTCTGAGAATCCTTCCGTCTAGTTCTCAGGTGAAGATATTTACTTTTCCAGTGTTGGCCCTTTAGCACTCCAAATATCCACTTTCAGATTCTACAAAAAGAGTGTTTCAAAACTGCTCTATCAAAACGCAGGTTCCACTCGGTGAGTTGAATGCACGCATCGGAAAAGATTTCTGAGAATTCTTCTGTCTAGTTTTTATGGGAAGATATTTTCTTTTCCAGCATAGGCCTCAAATCGCTCCAAACATCCACGAGCAAATTCTACGAAAGGAGTGTGTCAAAACGGTGCTATCAAAAGGAAGATTCCACTATGTGAGTTGAATGCATGAAGCACACGGAAGTTTCTGACAATGCTTCCGTCTAGTTCTCATGTGAAGATATTTCCTTTTCCAGTGTTGACCTCTTAGCACTCCAAATATCCACTTGCAGATCCTAGAAAAAGAGTGTTTCAAAACTGCTCTACCAAAAGCCAGGTTTCACTCGGTGAGTTGAATGCGCACATCGCAAAATGTTTCTGAGAACGCTACTGTCTAGTTCTTATGTGAAGATATTTCGTTTTCCCGCCTGGGCTTCAAAGCGCTCCAAATAGCCACTTGTAGAGTCTATAAAAAGAGTGTTTCAAAACTCTTCTATCAAAAGGAACTTTCAACTCTGTGAGTACAATGCACTCATCACAAGGAAGTTTCCGAGAATGCTTCTGTCTACTGTTTATGTGAAGATATTTCCTTTTCCAACCTAGGCCTCAATGCGCTCCAAATAAACACCTGCAGATCCTACAAGAGGGGTGTTTCCAAACTGTTCTATCAAAACCAGCGTTCAAGTCTGTGAGCTGAATGCACTCATCACACAGAAGTTTCTTAGAAGGCTTGTGTCTAGTGTTTATGTGAAAATATTTTCTTTTACAGCATAGGCCTCAAATAGCTCCAAATATCAACTTGCAGATTTTACAAAAAGGGAGTTTCCAAACTCCTCTATCAAAAGACAGGTTCAACTCTGTGAGTCGAATGCACACATCAGAAAGAAGTTTCTGAGAATGCTTCTGTCTAGCGTTTATGTGAAAATATTTCCTTTTCAAGCACACGCCTCAAAGCGCTCCAAATATGCCGTTGCAGATTCTACAAAAAGTGGGTTTCAAAACTGCTCTACGAAAAGAAAGGTTCAAAGCTGTGAGTTGAATACACAGATCGTGAAGAAGTTTCTGAGAATGCTTCAGTCTAGTGTTTAGGTGAAGATATTTCACTTCCCAGCATAGGCCTCAAAGCGCTCCAAATATCCACTTCCAGATTCTACAGAAAAGTGTTTCAAAACTGCTCTTTGGAAAGGAAGCTTCAACTCTGTGAGTTGAAAGCACTCATTACGAAGAGGTTTCTGAGAATTCTTCTGTCCAGTTTTCATGTGAAGATGTTTCCATTTCAAGCATAGGTCTCCAATCGCTCCAAATATTCACCTGCAAATTCTACAAAAAGGGTGTTTCAAAACTTCTCTATCAATAGGAAGGTTCAACTCTGTGAGTTGAATGCCCTCCTCACAAAGAAGTTTCTGAGAATGCTTCTGTCTACTTTTTACGTGAAGATATTTCCTTTTCCTACACAGGCCTCAAAGCGCTCCGAATCAACACTTCCAGATACTACCAAAACAGTGTTTCAAAACTGTTCTATCAAAAGGAACGTTCAACTCTGTGAGTGGAAGGCACTCATCGCAAAGAGGTTTCTGAGAATGCTTCTGTCTAGTTTTTATGTGATGATATTTCGTATTGCAGCATTGGCCAAAAAGCGCTCCAAACATCCATCTTCAGATGGCAATGAAAGTGGGTCTCAAAAGTGCTCTATCAGAAGGAAGGTTCAAGTCTGTGAATTGAATGCTCTCATCACACAGAAGGTTCTGAGAATGATTCAGTCTAGTTTTTATCAGAAGATATTTCCTTTTCCTTGCATAGGCCTCAAATCGCTCCAAATATCGAATTGCAGTTTACACCAATAGAGTGTTTCCAAACTGCTCTGTGAAACGGCAGGTTCAACTCTGTGAGTTGAATGCGCACATGAGGAAGAAGTCTCTGAGAATGCTTCTGTCTAGTTTTTAGGTGAAGATATTTCATTTCCCAGCCTCGCCTCAAAGCGCTCCAAATATCCACTTTCAGATTCTACAAAAACTGTGTTTCTAAACTGCTCTTTGTAAAGGAAGGTTCAAGTCTGTGAGTTGAATGCACTCATCACCAAGAAGTTTCTGAGAATGCTTCTGTCTAGTTTTCATGTGAAGATATTTCCTTTTCCAACATTGACCCGAAGCCCTCGTAATATCCACTTGCAGATTTTACAAAAAGAGTGTTTCCAAACTGCTCTATCAAAATGAGATTCAACTCTGTGAGTTGAATGCACGCATCGTGAAGAAGCTTCAGAGAATGCTACGGTCTACGTTTTAGGTGAAGATATTTCATTTCCCAGCATAGGCTTCAAAGCGCTCTAAATATCCACTTGCAGATTCTACAAAAAGAGTGTTTCAAAACTGCTCTTCCAAAAGGAAGGTTCAAGGCTGTGAGTTCAATGCACTCATCATAAAGAAGTTTCTGAGAACGCTTCTCTCTAGTTTTTATGTGAAGATATTTCCTTTTCCAGCATAGGCCTCAAATCGCTCCAAACATCCACTAGCAAATTCTACAAAAGGAGTGTTTCAAAACTGTGCTATCAAAAGGAAGATTCCACTATTTGAGTTGAAGGCATAAAGCACACGGAAGTTTCTGACAATGCTTCCGTCTAGTTCTCATGTGAAGTTATTTCCTTTTCCAGTGCTGGCCTCTTAGCACTCCAAATATCCACTTGCAGATCCTAGAAAAAGAGTTTTTCAAAACTGCTCTACCAAAAGGAAGCTTCAACTCGGTGAGTTGAATGCGCACCTCGCAAAATGTTTCTGAGAGTGCTTCGCTGTTGTTTTTATGTGAAGATATTTCGTTTTCCAGCATAGGACTCAAAGCGCTCCAAGTAGCCACTTACAGAGTCTCTAAAAAGAGTGTTTCAAAACTGTTCTATCAAAAGGAACGTTCAACTCTGTGAGTAGAATGCTCTCATCACAAGGAAGTTTCTGAGAATGCTTCTGTCTAGTTTTTATGTGAAGAAATTTCCTTTTCCAACATAGGCCTCAAAGCCCTCCAAATAAACATCTGCAGATTCTACAAAAGGGGTCTTTCCAAAATGTTCTATCAAAACCAACGTTCAAACCTATGAGCTGAATGCACTCACCACACAGAAGTTTCTTAGACGTCTTCTGTCTAGTGTTTATGTGAAAATATTTTCTTTTACAGCATAGGCCTCAAATAGCTCCAAATATCAACTTGCAGATTTTACAAAAAGGGTGTTTCCAAACTCCTCTATCAAAAGGCAGGTTCAACTCTGTGTGTTGAATGCACACATCAGAAAGAAGTTTCTGAGAATGCTTCTGTCTAGCGTTTATGTGAAAATATTTCCTTTTCAAGCATACGCCTCAAAGCGCTCCAAATATGCCGTTGCAGATTCTACAAAAAGTGTGTTTCAAAACTGCTCTATGAAAAGAAAGGTTCAAAGCTGTGAGGTGAATACACATATCGTGAAGAAGTTTCTGAGAAAGCTTCAGTCTAGTGTTTAGGTGAAGATATTTCACTTCCCAGAATAGGCCTCAAAGCGCTCCAAATATCCACTTCCAGATTCTAAAGAAAAGTGTTTCAAAACTGCTTTTTGGAAAAGAAGCTTCAACTCTGTGAGTTGAAAGCACTCATTACGAAGAGGTTTCTGAGAGTTCTTCCGTCTAGTTTTCATGTGAAGATGTTTCCATTTCAAGCATATTTCTCAAATCGCTCCAAATATTCACCTGCAAATTCTACAAAAAGGGTGTTTCCAAACTTCTCTATCAATAGAGAGGTTCGACTCTGTGAGTTGAATGCCCTCCTCACAAAGAAGTTTCTGAGAATGCTTCTCTCCAGTTTTTAGGTGAAGATATATCATTTCCCAGCATAGGCCTCAAAGCGCTCCAAATATCCACTTGCAGATTCTACAAAAAGAGTGTTTCAAAACTCCTCTTTCAAAAGGAAGTTTCAAGTCTGTGAGTTGAATGAAGTCATGACAAAGAAGTTTCTGAGAATGCTTCTGTCTACTTTTTATGTGAAGATATTTCCTTTTGCAGCACACGCCTCAAATAGCCCCAAACATCCACTAGCAAATTCTACAAAAAGAGGGTTTCAAAAAAGCGCTATCTAAAGGAAGATTGCACTATGTGAGTTAAACGCATAAAGCACACGGAAGTTTCTGAGAATGCTTCCGTCTAGTTCTCATGGGAAGATATTTCCTTTCCCATTGTTGGCCTCTTAGCACTCCAATATACACTTGCAGATTCTAGAAAAAGAGTGTTTCAAAACTGCTCTATCAAAAGGCAGGTTCAACACGGTGAGTTGAATATGCACATGAGAAAAAGTTTCTGAGAATGCTTCTGTCTGGTTTTTATGTGAAGATATTTCGTTTTCCAGCACAGGCCTCAAAGCGCTCCAATTATCCACTTGCAGACTATACAAAAACATTGTTTCAAAACTGTTCTATCCAAAGGAATGTTCAGCTCTGTGAGTAGAATTCACTCATCACGAGGAAGTTTCTGAGAATGCTGCTGTCTAGTTTCTATAAGAAGACATTTCCTTTTCTAACATAGGTCTCAAAGCGCTCACAATAAGCCCTGGCACACTCTACAAAAGGAGTGTTTCCAAAATGTTCTATCAAAATGAACGTTGAAGACTGTGAGTTAAATGCACACATCAAACTGAAGTTTCTGAGAATGGTTCTGTCTAGGGTTTATGTGAAGATATTTTCTTTTCCAGCATAGGCCTCCAAAAGCTCGAAATATCCACTTGCAGATTTTCTAAAAAGGGTGTTTCCAAACTGTTCTATCAAAAGGAAGGTTCAACTCTGTGAGTTGAATGCTCACATCACAAAGAAGTTTCTGAGAATGCTTCTGTCTAGTGTTCATGTGAAGATATTTCCTTTTCAAGCATAGGCCTCAAAGCGCTCCAGATATGCAGTTGCAGACTCTACAAAAAGTGTGTTTCAAAAGTGTTCTATGAAAAGAAAGTTTCAACTCTGTGAGTTGAATGCACATATCGTGAAGAAGTTTCTGAGAATGCTTCTGTCTAGTTTTTAGGTGAAGATATTTCATTTCCCAGCATAGGCCTCAAAGCGCTCCAAATATGCACTTGCAGATTCTACAAAAGGAGTGTTTCAAAACTGCTCTTTCAAAAGGAAGGTTCAAGTCTGTGAGTTGAATGCACTCATCAGAAAGAAGTTTCTGATAATGGTTCTGTCTAGTTTTCATCTGCAAGTATTTCCTTTTCCACTAGATGCCGCAATCGCACCAAATTTCCACCTGCAGTTTCCACAAAAAGAGTGTTGCAGGACTGCTCCAGGAAAAGGAATCTTCAACTCTCTCAGTTCAATCCCCTCAAGACATAGAAGTTTCTGATAATGTTTCTGTCTAGCTTCTATATGAAGATATTTCCTTTTCCAGCATAAGCCTCAAAGAGCTCCAAATATCCACTTGCGAATTCTACAAAAACAGTGTTGCAATACTTTTCTACCAAAAGGAAGGTACAACTCTGTGAGTTCAATGCACTCATCACACAGAAGGTTCACAGAATGCTTCCATCTAGCTTTTACGCAATGATATTTCCTTTTGCAGCAAAGGCTTCAAAGCGCTCTTAATGTCCACTGGCAGATTCTACGAAGAGTGTCTCAAAACTGCTCTATCAAAAGGTAGGTTGAACTCTGTGAGTTCAATGCCCAAAGCACAGGGAACCTTCTGAGAATGCTTTTATGTAGTTTCTACGTGAACATATTTTCTTTTCCAGCATTGGCCTCCAAGCACTCCATCCATCCACTTGAAAATTCTACTAAAAGAGTGTTTCAAAACTTCTCTACCAAAAGAAAGGTTGAACTTTGTGAGTTCAAGGCACACATCACAAAGAAGTTTCTGAGAATGCTTCTTTCCAGCTTTTACGTGAAGAGATATCCTTTTCCAGCATAGGCCTCAAAGCGCTCCATATATCCACTTGCACATTCTAGCAAAGCGTGTATCAACACTGCTCTTTCAAAAGGAAGCTTCAAGTCTGTGAGTTGAATGCACTCATCACAAAGACGTTTCTGAGAATTCTCCTGTCTAGTTTTCATGTGAAGATGCTTCCATTTAAAATCTAGGCCTCAAATACCTCCAAATATTCACTTGCACATTCTACAAAAAGGCTGTTTCAAATCTTCTCTATCAATTGGAAGGTTCAACTCTGTAAATTGAATGCACTCACCACAAAGAAGATTCCGAGATTGCTTCTGTCTACTTTGTATGTGAAGACATTTCCTTTTCCAACATAGGCCTCAAAGCGCTCCAAAAAACACTTGCAGATTCTAAAAAAACAGTTTTTCAAAACTGTTCTATCAAAAGGAACGTTCAACTCTGTGAGTTGAAGGCACTCATCACAAAGAGGTTTCTGAGAATGCTTCTGTCTAGTTTTTATGGGATGATATTTCTTATTCCAACATTGGCCAAAAAGCGCTCCAAATATCCGCCTTCAGATGGCACTGAAAGAGGGTCTCAAAAATGCTCTATCAGAAGGAAGGTTCAAGTCTGTGAGTTGAATGCTCTCATCACACAGAAGGTTCTGAGAATACTTCAGTCTAGTTTTTATCAGAAGATATTTCCATTTCCTTGCATAGGCCTGAAATCGCTCCAAATATCGACTTGCAGATTATACGAATAGAGTATTTCCAAACTGCTCTGTCAAACGGCAGGATCAACTCTGTGAGTTGAATGAACACATCATGAAGAAGTCTCTGAGAATGCTTCTGTCTAGTTTTTAGTTGAAGATATTTCATTTCCCAGCATCGTCTCAAAGCGCTCCAAATATCCACTTGCAGATTCTACAAAAACTTTGTTTCTAAACTGCTCTTTGAAAAGGAAGGTCCAAGTCTGTGAGTTGAATGCACTCATCGCAAAGAATTTTCTGAGAATGCTTCTGCCTAGTTTTCACGTGAAGATATTTCCTTTTCCAACATTGGCCCCGAAGCCCTCCTAACATCCACTTGCAGATTTTACAAAAAGAGTGTTTCCAAACTGCTCTATCAAAAGGCAGGTTCAACTCTGTGAGTCAAATGCACGCATCGTGAAGAAGCTTCTGAGAATGCTACTGTCTAAGTTTTAGGTGAAGATATTTCATTTCCCAGCAAAGGCTTCAAAGCGCTCTAAATATCCACTTGCAGATTCTACAAGAAGAGTGTTTCAAAACTGCTCTTCCAAAAGGAAGGTTCAAGTCTGTGAGTTGAATGCACTCATCAAAAAGAAGTTTCTGAGAATGCTTCTCTCTAGTTTTTATGTGAAGATATTTCCTTTTCCAGCATAGGCCTCAAATCGCTCCAAACATCCACTAGCAAATTCTACAAAAGGAGTGTTTCAAAACTGTGCTATCAAAAGGAAGATTCCACTATTTGAGTTGAAGGCATAAAGCACACGGAAGTTTCTGACAGTGCTTCCGTCTAGTTCTCATGTGAAGTTATTTCCTTTTCCAGTGTTGGCCTCTTAGCACTCCAAATAACCACTTGCAGATCCTAGAAAGAGTGTTTCAAAACTGCTCTACCAAAAGGAAGGTTCAACTCGGTGAGTTGAATGCGCACCTCGCAAAAAGTTTCTGAGAGTGCTTCGGTTTAGTTTTTATGTGAAGATATTTCGTTTTCCAGCACAGTACTCAAAGCGCTCTAAATAGCCACTTGCAGAGTCTATAAAAAGAGTGTTTCAAAACTGTTCTATCAAAAGGAACGTTCAACTCTGTGAGTAGAATGCACTCATCACAAGGAAGTTTCTGAGAATGCTTCTGTCTAGTTTTTATGTGAAGAAATTTCCTTTTCCAACATAGGCCTCAAAGCGCTCCAAATAAACACCTGCAGATTCTACAAAAGGGGTCTTTCCAAAATGTTCTATCAAAACCAACGTTCAAGCCTGTGAGCTGAATGCACTCACCACACAGAAGTTTCTTAGACGTCTTCTGTCTAGTGTTTATGTGGAAATATTCTCTTTTACAGCATAGGCCTCAAATACCTCCAAATATCAACGTGCAGATTTTACAAAAAGGGTGTTTCCAAACTCCTCCATCAAAAGGCAGGTTCAACTCTGTGTGTTTAATGCACACATCAGAAAGAAGTTTCTGAGAATGCTTCTGTCTAGCCTTTATGTGAAAATATTTCCTTTTCAAGCATACGCCTCAAAGCGCTCCAAATATGCCGTTGTAGACTCTACAAAAAGTGTGTTTCAAAACTGCTCTACGAAAAGAAAGGTTCAAAGCTGTGAGTTGAATACACAGATCGTGAAGAAGTTCCTGAGAATGCTTCAATCTAGTGTTTAGGTGAAGATATTTCACTTCCCAGCATAGGCCTCAAAGCGCTCCAAATATCCACTTCCAGATTCTACAGAAAAGTGTTTCAAAACTGCTCTTTGGAAAGGAAGCTTCAACTCTGTGAGTTGAAAGCACTCATTGCGAAGAGGTTTCTGGGAGTTCTTCCGTCTAGTTTTCATGTAAAGATGTTTCCATTTCAAGCATAGGTCTCTAATCGCTCCAAATATTCACCTGCAAATTCTACAAAAAGGGTGTTTCAAAACTTCTCTATCAATAGGAAGGTTCAACTCTGTGAGTTGAATGCACTCCTTACAGAGAAGTTTCTGAGAATGTTTCTATCTATGTTTTACGCGAAGATATTTCCTTTTCCAACACAGGCCTCAATGCGCTCCGAATCAACACTTCCAGATACTACAAAAACAGTGTTTCAAAACTGTTCTATCAAAAGGAACGTTCAACTCTGTGAGTTGAAGGCACTCATCACAAAGAAGTTTCTGAGAATGCTTCTGTCAATCTTGTATGCAATGAGATTTCCTTTTGCAGCATAGGACTTAAAGCTCTCCAAATATCCACTTGCAGATTCCACAAAAAGAGTGTTGCAAAACTTCTCTATCAAAAGGCAGGTTGAACTCTGTGTGTTGAATGCCCAAAACACAGGGAACTTTCTGAGAATGCTTTTGTCTAGTTTCCACGTGAAGATAGTTCCTTTTCCAACATAGGCCTCAAAGCGCTCTGAATATCCACTTGCCGATTGTACAAAAAGAGTGTTGCAAAACTTCTCTATCAAAAGGCAGGTTGAACTCTGTGTGTCGAATGCCCAAAACACAGGGAACTTGCTGAGAATGCTTTTGTCTAATTTCTACGTGAAGATATTTCCTTTTCCATCATAGGCCTCAAAGTGCTCCGAATAAACACTTGTAGATCCCACCAAAAGAGTGTTTCAAAGCTCTTCCATCTACAGGAACTTTCACGTCTGTGAGTTGAATGCACTCATCACAAAGAGGTTTCTGAGAATTCTTCTGTTTAGTTTTTATGTGATGATATTTCATTTTCCAGCATTGGCCTAAAGGTGCTCCAAATATCCACCTTCAGATGGGACTGAAAGAGTGTTTCAAAACTGAACTATCAAAAGGAAGGTTCAAGTCTGTGAGTTGAATGCACTCATCCACAGAAGCTTCTGAGAATGCTTCTGTCTCGTTTTTAGGCGAAGATATTTCCTTTTCCTTGCATAGGCCTCAAATCGCTCCAAATATCCCCTTGCAGATATTACAAAGAGAGTGTTTCCAAACTGCCCTATCGAAAGGCAGTTTCAACTCTGTGAGTTGAAGGCACGTATGGTGAAACAGTTTCTGAGAATGCTTGTGTGTACTTTTTAGGTGAAGGTATTTCCTTTTCCAGCACAGGCCTCAAATCGCTCCAAACATCCAGTAGCAAATTCTACAAAAGGAGTGTTTCAAACCTGTGCTATCCAAAGGAAGATTCCACTATATGAGTTGAACGCATAAAGCACACGGAAGTTTCTGAGAATCCTTCCGTCTAGTTCTCAGGTGAAGATATTTACTTTTCCAGTGTTGGCCCTTTAGCACTCCAAATATCCACTTTCAGATTCTACAAAAAGAGTGTTTCAAAACTGCTCTATCAAAACGCAGGTTCCACTCGGTGAGTTGAATGCACGCATCGGAAAAGATTTCTGAGAATTCTTCTGTCTAGTTTTTATGGGAAGATATTTTCTTTTCCAGCATAGGCCTCAAATCGCTCCAAACATCCACGAGCAAATTCTACGAAAGGAGTGTGTCAAAACGGTGCTATCAAAAGGAAGATTCCACTATGTGAGTTGAATGCATGAAGCACACGGAAGTTTCTGACAATGCTTCCGTCTAGTTCTCATGTGAAGATATTTCCTTTTCCAGTGTTGACCTCTTAGCACTCCAAATATCCACTTGCAGATCCTAGAAAAAGAGTGTTTCAAAACTGCTCTACCAAAAGCCAGGTTTCACTCGGTGAGTTGAATGCGCACATCGCAAAATGTTTCTGAGAACGCTACTGTCTAGTTCTTATGTGAAGATATTTCGTTTTCCCGCCTGGGCTTCAAAGCGCTCCAAATAGCCACTTGTAGAGTCTATAAAAAGAGTGTTTCAAAACTCTTCTATCAAAAGGAACTTTCAACTCTGTGAGTACAATGCACTCATCACAAGGAAGTTTCCGAGAATGCTTCTGTCTACTGTTTATGTGAAGATATTTCCTTTTCCAACCTAGGCCTCAATGCGCTCCAAATAAACACCTGCAGATCCTACAAGAGGGGTGTTTCCAAACTGTTCTATCAAAACCAGCGTTCAAGTCTGTGAGCTGAATGCACTCATCACACAGAAGTTTCTTAGAAGGCTTGTGTCTAGTGTTTATGTGAAAATATTTTCTTTTACAGCATAGGCCTCAAATAGCTCCAAATATCAACTTGCAGATTTTACAAAAAGGGAGTTTCCAAACTCCTCTATCAAAAGACAGGTTCAACTCTGTGAGTCGAATGCACACATCAGAAAGAAGTTTCTGAGAATGCTTCTGTCTAGCGTTTATGTGAAAATATTTCCTTTTCAAGCACACGCCTCAAAGCGCTCCAAATATGCCGTTGCAGATTCTACAAAAAGTGGGTTTCAAAACTGCTCTACGAAAAGAAAGGTTCAAAGCTGTGAGTTGAATACACAGATCGTGAAGAAGTTTCTGAGAATGCTTCAGTCTAGTGTTTAGGTGAAGATATTTCACTTCCCAGCATAGGCCTCAAAGCGCTCCAAATATCCACTTCCAGATTCTACAGAAAAGTGTTTCAAAACTGCTCTTTGGAAAGGAAGCTTCAACTCTGTGAGTTGAAAGCACTCATTACGAAGAGGTTTCTGAGAATTCTTCTGTCCAGTTTTCATGTGAAGATGTTTCCATTTCAAGCATAGGTCTCCAATCGCTCCAAATATTCACCTGCAAATTCTACAAAAAGGGTGTTTCAAAACTTCTCTATCAATAGGAAGGTTCAACTCTGTGAGTTGAATGCCCTCCTCACAAAGAAGTTTCTGAGAATGCTTCTGTCTACTTTTTACGTGAAGATATTTCCTTTTCCTACACAGGCCTCAAAGCGCTCCGAATCAACACTTCCAGATACTACCAAAACAGTGTTTCAAAACTGTTCTATCAAAAGGAACGTTCAACTCTGTGAGTGGAAGGCACTCATCGCAAAGAGGTTTCTGAGAATGCTTCTGTCTAGTTTTTATGTGATGATATTTCGTATTGCAGCATTGGCCAAAAAGCGCTCCAAACATCCATCTTCAGATGGCAATGAAAGTGGGTCTCAAAAGTGCTCTATCAGAAGGAAGGTTCAAGTCTGTGAATTGAATGCTCTCATCACACAGAAGGTTCTGAGAATGATTCAGTCTAGTTTTTATCAGAAGATATTTCCTTTTCCTTGCATAGGCCTCAAATCGCTCCAAATATCGAATTGCAGTTTACACCAATAGAGTGTTTCCAAACTGCTCTGTGAAACGGCAGGTTCAACTCTGTGAGTTGAATGCGCACATGAGGAAGAAGTCTCTGAGAATGCTTCTGTCTAGTTTTTAGGTGAAGATATTTCATTTCCCAGCCTCGCCTCAAAGCGCTCCAAATATCCACTTTCAGATTCTACAAAAACTGTGTTTCTAAACTGCTCTTTGTAAAGGAAGGTTCAAGTCTGTGAGTTGAATGCACTCATCACCAAGAAGTTTCTGAGAATGCTTCTGTCTAGTTTTCATGTGAAGATATTTCCTTTTCCAACATTGACCCGAAGCCCTCGTAATATCCACTTGCAGATTTTACAAAAAGAGTGTTTCCAAACTGCTCTATCAAAATGAGATTCAACTCTGTGAGTTGAATGCACGCATCGTGAAGAAGCTTCAGAGAATGCTACGGTCTACGTTTTAGGTGAAGATATTTCATTTCCCAGCATAGGCTTCAAAGCGCTCTAAATATCCACTTGCAGATTCTACAAAAAGAGTGTTTCAAAACTGCTCTTCCAAAAGGAAGGTTCAAGGCTGTGAGTTCAATGCACTCATCATAAAGAAGTTTCTGAGAACGCTTCTCTCTAGTTTTTATGTGAAGATATTTCCTTTTCCAGCATAGGCCTCAAATCGCTCCAAACATCCACTAGCAAATTCTACAAAAGGAGTGTTTCAAAACTGTGCTATCAAAAGGAAGATTCCACTATTTGAGTTGAAGGCATAAAGCACACGGAAGTTTCTGACAATGCTTCCGTCTAGTTCTCATGTGAAGTTATTTCCTTTTCCAGTGCTGGCCTCTTAGCACTCCAAATATCCACTTGCAGATCCTAGAAAAAGAGTTTTTCAAAACTGCTCTACCAAAAGGAAGCTTCAACTCGGTGAGTTGAATGCGCACCTCGCAAAATGTTTCTGAGAGTGCTTCGCTGTTGTTTTTATGTGAAGATATTTCGTTTTCCAGCATAGGACTCAAAGCGCTCCAAGTAGCCACTTACAGAGTCTCTAAAAAGAGTGTTTCAAAACTGTTCTATCAAAAGGAACGTTCAACTCTGTGAGTAGAATGCTCTCATCACAAGGAAGTTTCTGAGAATGCTTCTGTCTAGTTTTTATGTGAAGAAATTTCCTTTTCCAACATAGGCCTCAAAGCCCTCCAAATAAACATCTGCAGATTCTACAAAAGGGGTCTTTCCAAAATGTTCTATCAAAACCAACGTTCAAACCTATGAGCTGAATGCACTCACCACACAGAAGTTTCTTAGACGTCTTCTGTCTAGTGTTTATGTGAAAATATTTTCTTTTACAGCATAGGCCTCAAATAGCTCCAAATATCAACTTGCAGATTTTACAAAAAGGGTGTTTCCAAACTCCTCTATCAAAAGGCAGGTTCAACTCTGTGTGTTGAATGCACACATCAGAAAGAAGTTTCTGAGAATGCTTCTGTCTAGCGTTTATGTGAAAATATTTCCTTTTCAAGCATACGCCTCAAAGCGCTCCAAATATGCCGTTGCAGATTCTACAAAAAGTGTGTTTCAAAACTGCTCTATGAAAAGAAAGGTTCAAAGCTGTGAGGTGAATACACATATCGTGAAGAAGTTTCTGAGAAAGCTTCAGTCTAGTGTTTAGGTGAAGATATTTCACTTCCCAGAATAGGCCTCAAAGCGCTCCAAATATCCACTTCCAGATTCTAAAGAAAAGTGTTTCAAAACTGCTTTTTGGAAAAGAAGCTTCAACTCTGTGAGTTGAAAGCACTCATTACGAAGAGGTTTCTGAGAGTTCTTCCGTCTAGTTTTCATGTGAAGATGTTTCCATTTCAAGCATATTTCTCAAATCGCTCCAAATATTCACCTGCAAATTCTACAAAAAGGGTGTTTCCAAACTTCTCTATCAATAGGAAGGTTCGACTCTGTGAGTTGAATGCCCTCCTCACAAAGAAGTTTCTGAGAATGCTTCTCTCCAGTTTTTAGGTGAAGATATATCATTTCCCAGCATAGGCCTCAAAGCGCTCCAAATATCCACTTGCAGATTCTACAAAAAGAGTGTTTCAAAACTCCTCTTTCAAAAGGAAGTTTCAAGTCTGTGAGTTGAATGAAGTCATGACAAAGAAGTTTCTGAGAATGCTTCTGTCTACTTTTTATGTGAAGATATTTCCTTTTGCAGCACACGCCTCAAATAGCCCCAAACATCCACTAGCAAATTCTACAAAAAGAGGGTTTCAAAAAAGCGCTATCTAAAGGAAGATTGCACTATGTGAGTTAAACGCATAAAGCACACGGAAGTTTCTGAGAATGCTTCCGTCTAGTTCTCATGGGAAGATATTTCCTTTCCCATTGTTGGCCTCTTAGCACTCCAATATACACTTGCAGATTCTAGAAAAAGAGTGTTTCAAAACTGCTCTATCAAAAGGCAGGTTCAACACGGTGAGTTGAATATGCACATGAGAAAAAGTTTCTGAGAATGCTTCTGTCTGGTTTTTATGTGAAGATATTTCGTTTTCCAGCACAGGCCTCAAAGCGCTCCAATTATCCACTTGCAGACTATACAAAAACAGTGTTTCAAAACTGTTCTATCCAAAGGAATGTTCAGCTCTGTGAGTAGAATTCACTCATCACGAGGAAGTTTCTGAGAATGCTGCTGTCTAGTTTCTATAAGAAGACATTTCCTTTTCTAACATAGGTCTCAAAGCGCTCACAATAAGCCCTGGCACACTCTACAAAAGGAGTGTTTCCAAAATGTTCTATCAAAATGAACGTTGAAGACTGTGAGTTAAATGCACACATCAAACTGAAGTTTCTGAGAATGGTTCTGTCTAGGGTTTATGTGAAGATATTTTCTTTTCCAGCATAGGCCTCCAAAAGCTCGAAATATCCACTTGCAGATTTTCTAAAAAGGGTGTTTCCAAACTGTTCTATCAAAAGGAAGGTTCAACTCTGTGAGTTGAATGCTCACATCACAAAGAAGTTTCTGAGAATGCTTCTGTCTAGTGTTCATGTGAAGATATTTCCTTTTCAAGCATAGGCCTCAAAGCGCTCCAGATATGCAGTTGCAGACTCTACAAAAAGTGTGTTTCAAAAGTGTTCTATGAAAAGAAAGTTTCAACTCTGTGAGTTGAATGCACATATCGTGAAGAAGTTTCTGAGAATGCTTCTGTCTAGTTTTTAGGTGAAGATATTTCATTTCCCAGCATAGGCCTCAAAGCGCTCCAAATATGCACTTGCAGATTCTACAAAAGGAGTGTTTCAAAACTGCTCTTTCAAAAGGAAGGTTCAAGTCTGTGAGTTGAATGCACTCATCAGAAAGAAGTTTCTGATAATGGTTCTGTCTAGTTTTCATCTGCAAGTATTTCCTTTTCCACTAGATGCCGCAATCGCACCAAATTTCCACCTGCAGTTTCCACAAAAAGAGTGTTGCAGGACTGCTCCAGGAAAAGGAATCTTCAACTCTCTCAGTTCAATCCCCTCAAGACATAGAAGTTTCTGATAATGTTTCTGTCTAGCTTCTATATGAAGATATTTCCTTTTCCAGCATAAGCCTCAAAGAGCTCCAAATATCCACTTGCGAATTCTACAAAAACAGTGTTGCAATACTTTTCTACCAAAAGGAAGGTACAACTCTGTGAGTTCAATGCACTCATCACACAGAAGGTTCACAGAATGCTTCCATCTAGCTTTTACGCAATGATATTTCCTTTTGCAGCAAAGGCTTCAAAGCGCTCTTAATGTCCACTGGCAGATTCTACGAAGAGTGTCTCAAAACTGCTCTATCAAAAGGTAGGTTGAACTCTGTGAGCTCAATGCCCAAAGCACAGGGAACCTTCTGAGAATGCTTTTATGTAGTTTCTACGTGAACATATTTTCTTTTCCAGCATTGGCCTCCAAGCACTCCATCCATCCACTTGAAAATTCTACTAAAAGAGTGTTTCAAAACTTCTCTACCAAAAGAAAGGTTGAACTTTGTGAGTTCAAGGCACACATCACAAAGAAGTTTCTGAGAATGCTTCTTTCCAGCTTTTACGTGAAGAGATATCCTTTTCCAGCATAGGCCTCAAAGCGCTCCATATATCCACTTGCACATTCTAGCAAAGCGTGTATCAACACTGCTCTTTCAAAAGGAAGCTTCAAGTCTGTGAGTTGAATGCACTCATCACAAAGACGTTTCTGAGAATTCTCCTGTCTAGTTTTCATGTGAAGATGCTTCCATTTAAAATCTAGGCCTCAAATACCTCCAAATATTCACTTGCACATTCTACAAAAAGGCTGTTTCAAATCTTCTCTATCAATTGGAAGGTTCAACTCTGTAAATTGAATGCACTCACCACAAAGAAGATTCCGAGATTGCTTCTGTCTACTTTGTATGTGAAGACATTTCCTTTTCCAACATAGGCCTCAAAGCGCTCCAAAAAACACTTGCAGATTCTAAAAAAACAGTTTTTCAAAACTGTTCTATCAAAAGGAACGTTCAACTCTGTGAGTTGAAGGCACTCATCACAAAGAGGTTTCTGAGAATGCTTCTGTCTAGTTTTTATGGGATGATATTTCTTATTCCAACATTGGCCAAAAAGCGCTCCAAATATCCGCCTTCAGATGGCACTGAAAGAGGGTCTCAAAAATGCTCTATCAGAAGGAAGGTTCAAGTCTGTGAGTTGAATGCTCTCATCACACAGAAGGTTCTGAGAATACTTCAGTCTAGTTTTTATCAGAAGATATTTCCATTTCCTTGCATAGGCCTGAAATCGCTCCAAATATCGACTTGCAGATTATACGAATAGAGTATTTCCAAACTGCTCTGTCAAACGGCAGGATCAACTCTGTGAGTTGAATGAACACATCATGAAGAAGTCTCTGAGAATGCTTCTGTCTAGTTTTTAGTTGAAGATATTTCATTTCCCAGCATCGTCTCAAAGCGCTCCAAATATCCACTTGCAGATTCTACAAAAACTTTGTTTCTAAACTGCTCTTTGAAAAGGAAGGTCCAAGTCTGTGAGTTGAATGCACTCATCGCAAAGAATTTTCTGAGAATGCTTCTGTCTAGTTTTCATGTGAAGATATTTCCTTTTCCAACATTGGCCCCGAAGCCCTCCTAACATCCACTTGCAGATTTTACAAAAAGAGTGTTTCCAAACTGCTCTATCAAAAGGCAGGTTCAACTCTGTGAGTCAAATGCACGCATCGTGAAGAAGCTTCTGAGAATGCTACTGTCTAAGTTTTAGGTGAAGATATTTCATTTCCCAGCAAAGGCTTCAAAGCGCTCTAAATATCCACTTGCAGATTCTACAAGAAGAGTGTTTCAAAACTGCTCTTCCAAAAGGAAGGTTCAAGTCTGTGAGTTGAATGCACTCATCAAAAAGAAGTTTCTGAGAATGCTTCTCTCTAGTTTTTATGTGAAGATATTTCCTTTTCCAGCATAGGCCTCAAATCGCTCCAAACATCCACTAGCAAATTCTACAAAAGGAGTGTTTCAAAACTGTGCTATCAAAAGGAAGATTCCACTATTTGAGTTGAAGGCATAAAGCACACGGAAGTTTCTGACAGTGCTTCCGTCTAGTTCTCATGTGAAGTTATTTCCTTTTCCAGTGTTGGCCTCTTAGCACTCCAAATAACCACTTGCAGATCCTAGAAAGAGTGTTTCAAAACTGCTCTACCAAAAGGAAGGTTCAACTCGGTGAGTTGAATGCGCACCTCGCAAAAAGTTTCTGAGAGTGCTTCGGTTTAGTTTTTATGTGAAGATATTTCGTTTTCCAGCACAGTACTCAAAGCGCTCTAAATAGCCACTTGCAGAGTCTATAAAAAGAGTGTTTCAAAACTGTTCTATCGAAAGGAACGTTCAACTCTGTGAGTAGAATGCACTCATCACAAGGAAGTTTCTGAGAATGCTTCTGTCTAGTTTTTATGTGAAGAAATTTCCTTTTCCAACATAGGCCTCAAAGCGCTCCAAATAAACACCTGCAGATTCTACAAAAGGGGTCTTTCCAAAATGTTCTATCAAAACCAACGTTCAAGCCTGTGAGCTGAATGCACTCACCACACAGAAGTTTCTTAGACGTCTTCTGTCTAGTGTTTATGTGGAAATATTCTCTTTTACAGCATAGGCCTCAAATACCTCCAAATATCAACGTGCAGATTTTACAAAAAGGGTGTTTCCAAACTCCTCCATCAAAAGGCAGGTTCAACTCTGTGTGTTTAATGCACACATCAGAAAGAAGTTTCTGAGAATGCTTCTGTCTAGCCTTTATGTGAAAATATTTCCTTTTCAAGCATACGCCTCAAAGCGCTCCAAATATGCCGTTGTAGACTCTACAAAAAGTGTGTTTCAAAACTGCTCTACGAAAAGAAAGGTTCAAAGCTGTGAGTTGAATACACAGATCGTGAAGAAGTTCCTGAGAATGCTTCAATCTAGTGTTTAGGTGAAGATATTTCACTTCCCAGCATAGGCCTCAAAGCGCTCCAAATATCCACTTCCAGATTCTACAGAAAAGTGTTTCAAAACTGCTCTTTGGAAAGGAAGCTTCAACTCTGTGAGTTAAAAGCACTCATTGCGAAGAGGTTTCTGGGAGTTCTTCCGTCTAGTTTTCATGTAAAGATGTTTCCATTTCAAGCATAGGTCTCTAATCGCTCCAAATATTCACCTGCAAATTCTACAAAAAGGGTGTTTCAAAACTTCTCTATCAATAGGAAGGTTCAACTCTGTGAGTTGAATGCACTCCTTACAGAGAAGTTTCTGAGAATGTTTCTATCTATGTTTTACGCGAAGATATTTCCTTTTCCAACACAGGCCTCAATGCGCTCCGAATCAACACTTCCAGATACTACAAAAACAGTGTTTCAAAACTGTTCTATCAAAAGGAACGTTCAACTCTGTGAGTTGAAGGCACTCATCACAAAGAAGTTTCTGAGAATGCTTCTGTCAATCTTGTATGCAATGAGATTTCCTTTTGCAGCATAGGACTTAAAGCTCTCCAAATATCCACTTGCAGATTCCACAAAAAGAGTGTTGCAAAACTTCTCTATCAAAAGGCAGGTTGAACTCTGTGTGTTGAATGCCCAAAACACAGGGAACTTTCTGAGAATGCTTTTGTCTAGTTTCCACGTGAAGATAGTTCCTTTTCCAACATAGGCCTCAAAGCGCTCTGAATATCCACTTGCCGATTGTACAAAAAGAGTGTTGCAAAACTTCTCTATCAAAAGGCAGGTTGAACTCTGTGTGTCGAATGCCCAAAACACAGGGAACTTGCTGAGAATGCTTTTGTCTAATTTCTACGTGAAGATATTTCCTTTTCCATCATAGGCCTCAAAGTGCTCCGAATAAACACTTGTAGATCCCACCAAAAGAGTGTTTCAAAGCTCTTCCATCTACAGGAACTTTCACGTCTGTGAGTTGAATGCACTCATCACAAAGAGGTTTCTGAGAATTCTTCTGTTTAGTTTTTATGTGATGATATTTCATTTTCCAGCATTGGCCTAAAGGTGCTCCAAATATCCACCTTCAGATGGGACTGAAAGAGTGTTTCAAAACTGAACTATCAAAAGGAAGGTTCAAGTCTGTGAGTTGAATGCACTCATCCACAGAAGCTTCTGAGAATGCTTCTGTCTCGTTTTTAGGCGAAGATATTTCCTTTTCCTTGCATAGGCCTCAAATCGCTCCAAATATCCCCTTGCAGATATTACAAAGAGAGTGTTTCCAAACTGCCCTATCGAAAGGCAGTTTCAACTCTGTGAGTTGAAGGCACGTATGGTGAAACAGTTTCTGAGAATGCTTGTGTGTACTTTTTAGGTGAAGGTATTTCCTTTTCCAGCACAGGCCTCAAATCGCTCCAAACATCCAGTAGCAAATTCTACAAAAGGAGTGTTTCAAACCTGTGCTATCCAAAGGAAGATTCCACTATATGAGTTGAACGCATAAAGCACACGGAAGTTTCTGAGAATCCTTCCGTCTAGTTCTCAGGTGAAGATATTTACTTTTCCAGTGTTGGCCCTTTAGCACTCCAAATATCCACTTTCAGATTCTACAAAAAGAGTGTTTCAAAACTGCTCTATCAAAACGCAGGTTCCACTCGGTGAGTTGAATGCACGCATCGGAAAAGATTTCTGAGAATTCTTCTGTCTAGTTTTTATGGGAAGATATTTTCTTTTCCAGCATAGGCCTCAAATCGCTCCAAACATCCACGAGCAAATTCTACGAAAGGAGTGTGTCAAAACGGTGCTATCAAAAGGAAGATTCCACTATGTGAGTTGAATGCATGAAGCACACGGAAGTTTCTGACAATGCTTCCGTCTAGTTCTCATGTGAAGATATTTCCTTTTCCAGTGTTGACCTCTTAGCACTCCAAATATCCACTTGCAGATCCTAGAAAAAGAGTGTTTCAAAACTGCTCTACCAAAAGCCAGGTTTCACTCGGTGAGTTGAATGCGCACATCGCAAAATGTTTCTGAGAACGCTACTGTCTAGTTCTTATGTGAAGATATTTCGTTTTCCCGCCTGGGCTTCAAAGCGCTCCAAATAGCCACTTGTAGAGTCTATAAAAAGAGTGTTTCAAAACTCTTCTATCAAAAGGAACTTTCAACTCTGTGAGTACAATGCACTCATCACAAGGAAGTTTCCGAGAATGCTTCTGTCTACTGTTTATGTGAAGATATTTCCTTTTCCAACCTAGGCCTCAATGCGCTCCAAATAAACACCTGCAGATCCTACAAGAGGGGTGTTTCCAAACTGTTCTATCAAAACCAGCGTTCAAGTCTGTGAGCTGAATGCACTCATCACACAGAAGTTTCTTAGAAGGCTTGTGTCTAGTGTTTATGTGAAAATATTTTCTTTTACAGCATAGGCCTCAAATAGCTCCAAATATCAACTTGCAGATTTTACAAAAAGGGAGTTTCCAAACTCCTCTATCAAAAGACAGGTTCAACTCTGTGAGTCGAATGCACACATCAGAAAGAAGTTTCTGAGAATGCTTCTGTCTAGCGTTTATGTGAAAATATTTCCTTTTCAAGCACACGCCTCAAAGCGCTCCAAATATGCCGTTGCAGATTCTACAAAAAGTGGGTTTCAAAACTGCTCTACGAAAAGAAAGGTTCAAAGCTGTGAGTTGAATACACAGATCGTGAAGAAGTTTCTGAGAATGCTTCAGTCTAGTGTTTAGGTGAAGATATTTCACTTCCCAGCATAGGCCTCAAAGCGCTCCAAATATCCACTTCCAGATTCTACAGAAAAGTGTTTCAAAACTGCTCTTTGGAAAGGAAGCTTCAACTCTGTGAGTTGAAAGCACTCATTACGAAGAGGTTTCTGAGAATTCTTCTGTCCAGTTTTCATGTGAAGATGTTTCCATTTCAAGCATAGGTCTCCAATCGCTCCAAATATTCACCTGCAAATTCTACAAAAAGGGTGTTTCAAAACTTCTCTATCAATAGGAAGGTTCAACTCTGTGAGTTGAATGCCCTCCTCACAAAGAAGTTTCTGAGAATGCTTCTGTCTACTTTTTACGTGAAGATATTTCCTTTTCCTACACAGGCCTCAAAGCGCTCCGAATCAACACTTCCAGATACTACCAAAACAGTGTTTCAAAACTGTTCTATCAAAAGGAACGTTCAACTCTGTGAGTGGAAGGCACTCATTGCAAAGAGGTTTCTGAGAATGCTTCTGTCTAGTTTTTATGTGATGATATTTCGTATTGCAGCATTGGCCAAAAAGCGCTCCAAACATCCATCTTCAGATGGCAATGAAAGTGGGTCTCAAAAGTGCTCTATCAGAAGGAAGGTTCAAGTCTGTGAATTGAATGCTCTCATCACACAGAAGGTTCTGAGAATGATTCAGTCTAGTTTTTATCAGAAGATATTTCCTTTTCCTTGCATAGGCCTCAAATCGCTCCAAATATCGAATTGCAGTTTACACCAATAGAGTGTTTCCAAACTGCTCTGTGAAACGGCAGGTTCAACTCTGTGAGTTGAATGCGCACATGAGGAAGAAGTCTCTGAGAATGCTTCTGTCTAGTTTTTAGGTGAAGATATTTCATTTCCCAGCCTCGCCTCAAAGCGCTCCAAATATCCACTTTCAGATTCTACAAAAACTGTGTTTCTAAACTGCTCTTTGTAAAGGAAGGTTCAAGTCTGTGAGTTGAATGCACTCATCACCAAGAAGTTTCTGAGAATGCTTCTGTCTAGTTTTCATGTGAAGATATTTCCTTTTCCAACATTGACCCGAAGCCCTCGTAATATCCACTTGCAGATTTTACAAAAAGAGTGTTTCCAAACTGCTCTATCAAAATGAGATTCAACTCTGTGAGTTGAATGCACGCATCGTGAAGAAGCTTCAGAGAATGCTACGGTCTACGTTTTAGGTGAAGATATTTCATTTCCCAGCATAGGCTTCAAAGCGCTCTAAATATCCACTTGCAGATTCTACAAAAAGAGTGTTTCAAAACTGCTCTTCCAAAAGGAAGGTTCAAGGCTGTGAGTTCAATGCACTCATCATAAAGAAGTTTCTGAGAACGCTTCTCTCTAGTTTTTATGTGAAGATATTTCCTTTTCCAGCATAGGCCTCAAATCGCTCCAAACATCCACTAGCAAATTCTACAAAAGGAGTGTTTCAAAACTGTGCTATCAAAAGGAAGATTCCACTATTTGAGTTGAAGGCATAAAGCACACGGAAGTTTCTGACAATGCTTCCGTCTAGTTCTCATGTGAAGTTATTTCCTTTTCCAGTGCTGGCCTCTTAGCACTCCAAATATCCACTTGCAGATCCTAGAAAAAGAGTTTTTCAAAACTGCTCTACCAAAAGGAAGCTTCAACTCGGTGAGTTGAATGCGCACCTCGCAAAATGTTTCTGAGAGTGCTTCGCTGTTGTTTTTATGTGAAGATATTTCGTTTTCCAGCATAGGACTCAAAGCGCTCCAAGTAGCCACTTACAGAGTCTCTAAAAAGAGTGTTTCAAAACTGTTCTATCAAAAGGAACGTTCAACTCTGTGAGTAGAATGCTCTCATCACAAGGAAGTTTCTGAGAATGCTTCTGTCTAGTTTTTATGTGAAGAAATTTCCTTTTCCAACATAGGCCTCAAAGCCCTCCAAATAAACATCTGCAGATTCTACAAAAGGGGTCTTTCCAAAATGTTCTATCAAAACCAACGTTCAAACCTATGAGCTGAATGCACTCACCACACAGAAGTTTCTTAGACGTCTTCTGTCTAGTGTTTATGTGAAAATATTTTCTTTTACAGCATAGGCCTCAAATAGCTCCAAATATCAACTTGCAGATTTTACAAAAAGGGTGTTTCCAAACTCCTCTATCAAAAGGCAGGTTCAACTCTGTGTGTTGAATGCACACATCAGAAAGAAGTTTCTGAGAATGCTTCTGTCTAGCGTTTATGTGAAAATATTTCCTTTTCAAGCATACGCCTCAAAGCGCTCCAAATATGCCGTTGCAGATTCTACAAAAAGTGTGTTTCAAAACTGCTCTATGAAAAGAAAGGTTCAAAGCTGTGAGGTGAATACACATATCGTGAAGAAGTTTCTGAGAAAGCTTCAGTCTAGTGTTTAGGTGAAGATATTTCACTTCCCAGAATAGGCCTCAAAGCGCTCCAAATATCCACTTCCAGATTCTAAAGAAAAGTGTTTCAAAACTGCTTTTTGGAAAAGAAGCTTCAACTCTGTGAGTTGAAAGCACTCATTACGAAGAGGTTTCTGAGAGTTCTTCCGTCTAGTTTTCATGTGAAGATGTTTCCATTTCAAGCATATTTCTCAAATCGCTCCAAATATTCACCTGCAAATTCTACAAAAAGGGTGTTTCCAAACTTCTCTATCAATAGGAAGGTTCGACTCTGTGAGTTGAATGCCCTCCTCACAAAGAAGTTTCTGAGAATGCTTCTCTCCAGTTTTTAGGTGAAGATATATCATTTCCCAGCATAGGCCTCAAAGCGCTCCAAATATCCACTTGCAGATTCTACAAAAAGAGTGTTTCAAAACTCCTCTTTCAAAAGGAAGTTTCAAGTCTGTGAGTTGAATGAAGTCATGACAAAGAAGTTTCTGAGAATGCTTCTGTCTACTTTTTATGTGAAGATATTTCCTTTTGCAGCACACGCCTCAAATAGCCCCAAACATCCACTAGCAAATTCTACAAAAAGAGGGTTTCAAAAAAGCGCTATCTAAAGGAAGATTGCACTATGTGAGTTAAACGCATAAAGCACACGGAAGTTTCTGAGAATGCTTCCGTCTAGTTCTCATGGGAAGATATTTCCTTTCCCATTGTTGGCCTCTTAGCACTCCAATATACACTTGCAGATTCTAGAAAAAGAGTGTTTCAAAACTGCTCTATCAAAAGGCAGGTTCAACACGGTGAGTTGAATATGCACATGAGAAAAAGTTTCTGAGAATGCTTCTGTCTGGTTTTTATGTGAAGATATTTCGTTTTCCAGCACAGGCCTCAAAGCGCTCCAATTATCCACTTGCAGACTATACAAAAACAGTGTTTCAAAACTGTTCTATCCAAAGGAATGTTCAGCTCTGTGAGTAGAATTCACTCATCACGAGGAAGTTTCTGAGAATGCTGCTGTCTAGTTTCTATAAGAAGACATTTCCTTTTCTAACATAGGTCTCAAAGCGCTCACAATAAGCCCTGGCACACTCTACAAAAGGAGTGTTTCCAAAATGTTCTATCAAAATGAACGTTGAAGACTGTGAGTTAAATGCACACATCAAACTGAAGTTTCTGAGAATGGTTCTGTCTAGGGTTTATGTGAAGATATTTTCTTTTCCAGCATAGGCCTCCAAAAGCTCGAAATATCCACTTGCAGATTTTCTAAAAAGGGTGTTTCCAAACTGTTCTATCAAAAGGAAGGTTCAACTCTGTGAGTTGAATGCTCACATCACAAAGAAGTTTCTGAGAATGCTTCTGTCTAGTGTTCATGTGAAGATATTTCCTTTTCAAGCATAGGCCTCAAAGCGCTCCAGATATGCAGTTGCAGACTCTACAAAAAGTGTGTTTCAAAAGTGTTCTATGAAAAGAAAGTTTCAACTCTGTGAGTTGAATGCACATATCGTGAAGAAGTTTCTGAGAATGCTTCTGTCTAGTTTTTAGGTGAAGATATTTCATTTCCCAGCATAGGCCTCAAAGCGCTCCAAATATGCACTTGCAGATTCTACAAAAGGAGTGTTTCAAAACTGCTCTTTCAAAAGGAAGGTTCAAGTCTGTGAGTTGAATGCACTCATCAGAAAGAAGTTTCTGATAATGGTTCTGTCTAGTTTTCATCTGCAAGTATTTCCTTTTCCACTAGATGCCGCAATCGCACCAAATTTCCACCTGCAGTTTCCACAAAAAGAGTGTTGCAGGACTGCTCCAGGAAAAGGAATCTTCAACTCTCTCAGTTCAATCCCCTCAAGACATAGAAGTTTCTGATAATGTTTCTGTCTAGCTTCTATATGAAGATATTTCCTTTTCCAGCATAAGCCTCAAAGAGCTCCAAATATCCACTTGCGAATTCTACAAAAACAGTGTTGCAATACTTTTCTACCAAAAGGAAGGTACAACTCTGTGAGTTCAATGCACTCATCACACAGAAGGTTCACAGAATGCTTCCATCTAGCTTTTACGCAATGATATTTCCTTTTGCAGCAAAGGCTTCAAAGCGCTCTTAATGTCCACTGGCAGATTCTACGAAGAGTGTCTCAAAACTGCTCTATCAAAAGGTAGGTTGAACTCTGTGAGTTCAATGCCCAAAGCACAGGGAACCTTCTGAGAATGCTTTTATGTAGTTTCTACGTGAACATATTTTCTTTTCCAGCATTGGCCTCCAAGCACTCCATCCATCCACTTGAAAATTCTACTAAAAGAGTGTTTCAAAACTTCTCTACCAAAAGAAAGGTTGAACTTTGTGAGTTCAAGGCACACATCACAAAGAAGTTTCTGAGAATGCTTCTTTCCAGCTTTTACGTGAAGAGATATCCTTTTCCAGCATAGGCCTCAAAGCGCTCCATATATCCACTTGCACATTCTAGCAAAGCGTGTATCAACACTGCTCTTTCAAAAGGAAGCTTCAAGTCTGTGAGTTGAATGCACTCATCACAAAGACGTTTCTGAGAATTCTCCTGTCTAGTTTTCATGTGAAGATGCTTCCATTTAAAATCTAGGCCTCAAATACCTCCAAATATTCACTTGCACATTCTACAAAAAGGCTGTTTCAAATCTTCTCTATCAATTGGAAGGTTCAACTCTGTAAATTGAATGCACTCACCACAAAGAAGATTCCGAGATTGCTTCTGTCTACTTTGTATGTGAAGACATTTCCTTTTCCAACATAGGCCTCAAAGCGCTCCAAAAAACACTTGCAGATTCTAAAAAAACAGTTTTTCAAAACTGTTCTATCAAAAGGAACGTTCAACTCTGTGAGTTGAAGGCACTCATCACAAAGAGGTTTCTGAGAATGCTTCTGTCTAGTTTTTATGGGATGATATTTCTTATTCCAACATTGGCCAAAAAGCGCTCCAAATATCCGCCTTCAGACGGCACTGAAAGAGGGTCTCAAAAATGCTCTATCAGAAGGAAGGTTCAAGTCTGTGAGTTGAATGCTCTCATCACACAGAAGGTTCTGAGAATACTTCAGTCTAGTTTTTATCAGAAGATATTTCCATTTCCTTGCATAGGCCTGAAATCCCTCCAAATATCGACTTGCAGATTATACGAATAGAGTATTTCCAAACTGCTCTGTCAAACGGCAGGATCAACTCTGTGAGTTGAATGAACACATCATGAAGAAGTCTCTGAGAATGCTTCTGTCTAGTTTTTAGTTGAAGATATTTCATTTCCCAGCATCGTCTCAAAGCGCTCCAAATATCCACTTGCAGATTCTACAAAAACTTTGTTTCTAAACTGCTCTTTGAAAAGGAAGGTCCAAGTCTGTGAGTTGAATGCACTCATCGCAAAGAATTTTCTGAGAATGCTTCTGTCTAGTTTTCATGTGAAGATATTTCCTTTTCCAACATTGGCCCCGAAGCCCTCCTAACATCCACTTGCAGATTTTACAAAAAGAGTGTTTCCAAACTGCTCTATCAAAAGGCAGGTTCAACTCTGTGAGTCAAATGCACGCATCGTGAAGAAGCTTCTGAGAATGCTACTGTCTAAGTTTTAGGTGAAGATATTTCATTTCCCAGCAAAGGCTTCAAAGCGCTCTAAATATCCACTTGCAGATTCTACAAGAAGAGTGTTTCAAAACTGCTCTTCCAAAAGGAAGGTTCAAGTCTGTGAGTTGAATGCACTCATCAAAAAGAAGTTTCTGAGAATGCTTCTCTCTAGTTTTTATGAGAAGATATTTCCTTTTCCAGCATAGGCCTCACATCGCTCCAAACATCCACTAGCAAATTCTACAAAAGGAGTGTTTCAAAACTGTGCTATCAAAAGGAAGATTCCACTATTTGAGTTGAAGGCATAAAGCACATGGAAGTTTCTGACAGTGCTTCCGTCTAGTTCTCATGTGAAGTTATTTCCTTTTCCAGTGTTGGCCTCTTAGCACTCCAAATAACCACTTGCAGATCCTAGAAAGAGTGTTTCAAAACTGCTCTACCAAAAGGAAGGTTCAACTCGGTGAGTTGAATGCGCACCTCGCAAAAAGTTTCTGAGAGTGCTTCGGTTTAGTTTTTATGTGAAGATATTTCGTTTTCCAGCACAGTACTCAAAGCGCTCTAAATAGCCACTTGCAGAGTCTATAAAAAGAGTGTTTCAAAACTGTTCTATCGAAAGGAACGTTCAACTCTGTGAGTAGAATGCACTCATCACAAGGAAGTTTCTGAGAATGCTTCTGTCTAGTTTTTATGTGAAGAAATTTCCTTTTCCAACATAGGCCTCAAAGCGCTCCAAATAAACACCTGCAGATTCTACAAAAGGGGTCTTTCCAAAATGTTCTATCAAAACCAACGTTCAAGCCTGTGAGCTGAATGCACTCACCACACAGAAGTTTCTTAGACGTCTTCTGTCTAGTGTTTATGTGGAAATATTCTCTTTTACAGCATAGGCCTCAAATACCTCCAAATATCAACGTGCAGATTTTACAAAAAGGGTGTTTCCAAACTCCTCCATCAAAAGGCAGGTTCAACTCTGTGTGTTTAATGCACACATCAGAAAGAAGTTTCTGAGAATGCTTCTGTCTAGCCTTTATGTGAAAATATTTCCTTTTCAAGCATACGCCTCAAAGCGCTCCAAATATGCCGTTGTAGACTCTACAAAAAGTGTGTTTCAAAACTGCTCTACGAAAAGAAAGGTTCAAAGCTGTGAGTTGAATACACAGATCGTGAAGAAGTTCCTGAGAATGCTTCAATCTAGTGTTTAGGTGAAGATATTTCACTTCCCAGCATAGGCCTCAAAGCGCTCCAAATATCCACTTCCAGATTCTACAGAAAAGTGTTTCAAAACTGCTCTTTGGAAAGGAAGCTTCAACTCTGTGAGTTAAAAGCACTCATTGCGAAGAGGTTTCTGGGAGTTCTTCCGTCTAGTTTTCATGTAAAGATGTTTCCATTTCAAGCATAGGTCTCTAATCGCTCCAAATATTCACCTGCAAATTCTACAAAAAGGGTATTTCAAAACTTCTCTATCAATAGGAAGGTTCAACTCTGTGAGTTGAATGCACTCCTTACAGAGAAGTTTCTGAGAATGTTTCTATCTATGTTTTACGCGAAGATATTTCCTTTTCCAACACAGGCCTCAATGCGCTCCGAATCAACACTTCCAGATACTACAAAAACAGTGTTTCAAAACTGTTCTATCAAAAGGAACGTTCAACTCTGTGAGTTGAAGGCACTCATCACAAAGAAGTTTCTGAGAATGCTTCTGTCAATCTTGTATGCAATGAGATTTCCTTTTGCAGCATAGGACTTAAAGCTCTCCAAATATCCACTTGCAGATTCCACAAAAAGAGTGTTGCAAAACTTCTCTATCAAAAGGCAGGTTGAACTCTGTGTGTTGAATGCCCAAAACACAGGGAACTTTCTGAGAATGCTTTTGTCTAGTTTCCACGTGAAGATAGTTCCTTTTCCAACATAGGCCTCAAAGCGCTCTGAATATCCACTTGCCGATTGTACAAAAAGAGTGTTGCAAAACTTCTCTATCAAAAGGCAGGTTGAACTCTGTGTGTCGAATGCCCAAAACACAGGGAACTTGCTGAGAATGCTTTTGTCTAATTTCTACGTGAAGATATTTCCTTTTCCATCATAGGCCTCAAAGTGCTCCGAATAAACACTTGTAGATCCCACCAAAAGAGAGTTTCAAAGCTCTTCCATCTACAGGAACTTTCACGTCTGTGAGTTGAATGCACTCATCACAAAGAGGTTTCTGAGAATTCTTCTGTTTAGTTTTTATGTGATGATATTTCATTTTCCAGCATTGGCCTAAAGGTGCTCCAAATATCCACCTTCAGATGGGACTGAAAGAGTGTTTCAAAACTGAACTATCAAAAGGAAGGTTCAAGTCTGTGAGTTGAATGCACTCATCCACAGAAGCTTCTGAGAATGCTTCTGTCTCGTTTTTAGGCGAAGATATTTCCTTTTCCTTGCATAGGCCTCAAATCGCTCCAAATATCCCCTTGCAGATATTACAAAGAGAGTGTTTCCAAACTGCCCTATCGAAAGGCAGTTTCAACTCTGTGAGTTGAAGGCACGTATGGTGAAACAGTTTCTGAGAATGCTTGTGTGTACTTTTTAGGTGAAGGTATTTCCTTTTCCAGCACAGGCCTCAAATCGCTCCAAACATCCAGTAGCAAATTCTACAAAAGGAGTGTTTCAAACCTGTGCTATCCAAAGGAAGATTCCACTATATGAGTTGAACGCATAAAGCACACGGAAGTTTCTGAGAATCCTTCCGTCTAGTTCTCAGGTGAAGATATTTACTTTTCCAGTGTTGGCCCTTTAGCACTCCAAATATCCACTTTCAGATTCTACAAAAAGAGTGTTTCAAAACTGCTCTATCAAAACGCAGGTTCCACTCGGTGAGTTGAATGCACGCATCGGAAAAGATTTCTGAGAATTCTTCTGTCTAGTTTTTATGGGAAGATATTTTCTTTTCCAGCATAGGCCTCAAATCGCTCCAAACATCCACGAGCAAATTCTACGAAAGGAGTGTGTCAAAACGGTGCTATCAAAAGGAAGATTCCACTATGTGAGTTGAATGCATGAAGCACACGGAAGTTTCTGACAATGCTTCCGTCTAGTTCTCATGTGAAGATATTTCCTTTTCCAGTGTTGACCTCTTAGCACTCCAAATATCCACTTGCAGATCCTAGAAAAAGAGTGTTTCAAAACTGCTCTACCAAAAGCCAGGTTTCACTCGGTGAGTTGAATGCGCACATCGCAAAATGTTTCTGAGAACGCTACTGTCTAGTTCTTATGTGAAGATATTTCGTTTTCCCGCCTGGGCTTCAAAGCGCTCCAAATAGCCACTTGTAGAGTCTATAAAAAGAGTGTTTCAAAACTCTTCTATCAAAAGGAACTTTCAACTCTGTGAGTACAATGCACTCATCACAAGGAAGTTTCCGAGAATGCTTCTGTCTACTGTTTATGTGAAGATATTTCCTTTTCCAACCTAGGCCTCAATGCGCTCCAAATAAACACCTGCAGATCCTACAAGAGGGGTGTTTCCAAACTGTTCTATCAAAACCAGCGTTCAAGTCTGTGAGCTGAATGCACTCATCACACAGAAGTTTCTTAGAAGGCTTGTGTCTAGTGTTTATGTGAAAATATTTTCTTTTACAGCATAGGCCTCAAATAGCTCCAAATATCAACTTGCAGATTTTACAAAAAGGGAGTTTCCAAACTCCTCTATCAAAAGACAGGTTCAACTCTGTGAGTCGAATGCACACATCAGAAAGAAGTTTCTGAGAATGCTTCTGTCTAGCGTTTATGTGAAAATATTTCCTTTTCAAGCACACGCCTCAAAGCGCTCCAAATATGCCGTTGCAGATTCTACAAAAAGTGGGTTTCAAAACTGCTCTACGAAAAGAAAGGTTCAAAGCTGTGAGTTGAATACACAGATCGTGAAGAAGTTTCTGAGAATGCTTCAGTCTAGTGTTTAGGTGAAGATATTTCACTTCCCAGCATAGGCCTCAAAGCGCTCCAAATATCCACTTCCAGATTCTACAGAAAAGTGTTTCAAAACTGCTCTTTGGAAAGGAAGCTTCAACTCTGTGAGTTGAAAGCACTCATTACGAAGAGGTTTCTGAGAATTCTTCTGTCCAGTTTTCATGTGAAGATGTTTCCATTTCAAGCATAGGTCTCCAATCGCTCCAAATATTCACCTGCAAATTCTACAAAAAGGGTGTTTCAAAACTTCTCTATCAATAGGAAGGTTCAACTCTGTGAGTTGAATGCCCTCCTCACAAAGAAGTTTCTGAGAATGCTTCTGTCTACTTTTTACGTGAAGATATTTCCTTTTCCTACACAGGCCTCAAAGCGCTCCGAATCAACACTTCCAGATACTACCAAAACAGTGTTTCAAAACTGTTCTATCAAAAGGAACGTTCAACTCTGTGAGTGGAAGGCACTCATCGCAAAGAGGTTTCTGAGAATGCTTCTGTCTAGTTTTTATGTGATGATATTTCGTATTGCAGCATTGGCCAAAAAGCGCTCCAAACATCCATCTTCAGATGGCAATGAAAGTGGGTCTCAAAAGTGCTCTATCAGAAGGAAGGTTCAAGTCTGTGAATTGAATGCTCTCATCACACAGAAGGTTCTGAGAATGATTCAGTCTAGTTTTTATCAGAAGATATTTCCTTTTCCTTGCATAGGCCTCAAATCGCTCCAAATATCGAATTGCAGTTTACACCAATAGAGTGTTTCCAAACTGCTCTGTGAAACGGCAGGTTCAACTCTGTGAGTTGAATGCGCACATGAGGAAGAAGTCTCTGAGAATGCTTCTGTCTAGTTTTTAGGTGAAGATATTTCATTTCCCAGCCTCGCCTCAAAGCGCTCCAAATATCCACTTTCAGATTCTACAAAAACTGTGTTTCTAAACTGCTCTTTGTAAAGGAAGGTTCAAGTCTGTGAGTTGAATGCACTCATCACCAAGAAGTTTCTGAGAATGCTTCTGTCTAGTTTTCATGTGAAGATATTTCCTTTTCCAACATTGACCCGAAGCCCTCGTAATATCCACTTGCAGATTTTACAAAAAGAGTGTTTCCAAACTGCTCTATCAAAATGAGATTCAACTCTGTGAGTTGAATGCACGCATCGTGAAGAAGCTTCAGAGAATGCTACGGTCTACGTTTTAGGTGAAGATATTTCATTTCCCAGCATAGGCTTCAAAGCGCTCTAAATATCCACTTGCAGATTCTACAAAAAGAGTGTTTCAAAACTGCTCTTCCAAAAGGAAGGTTCAAGGCTGTGAGTTCAATGCACTCATCATAAAGAAGTTTCTGAGAACGCTTCTCTCTAGTTTTTATGTGAAGATATTTCCTTTTCCAGCATAGGCCTCAAATCGCTCCAAACATCCACTAGCAAATTCTACAAAAGGAGTGTTTCAAAACTGTGCTATCAAAAGGAAGATTCCACTATTTGAGTTGAAGGCATAAAGCACACGGAAGTTTCTGACAATGCTTCCGTCTAGTTCTCATGTGAAGTTATTTCCTTTTCCAGTGCTGGCCTCTTAGCACTCCAAATATCCACTTGCAGATCCTAGAAAAAGAGTTTTTCAAAACTGCTCTACCAAAAGGAAGCTTCAACTCGGTGAGTTGAATGCGCACCTCGCAAAATGTTTCTGAGAGTGCTTCGCTGTTGTTTTTATGTGAAGATATTTCGTTTTCCAGCATAGGACTCAAAGCGCTCCAAGTAGCCACTTACAGAGTCTCTAAAAAGAGTGTTTCAAAACTGTTCTATCAAAAGGAACGTTCAACTCTGTGAGTAGAATGCTCTCATCACAAGGAAGTTTCTGAGAATGCTTCTGTCTAGTTTTTATGTGAAGAAATTTCCTTTTCCAACATAGGCCTCAAAGCCCTCCAAATAAACATCTGCAGATTCTACAAAAGGGGTCTTTCCAAAATGTTCTATCAAAACCAACGTTCAAACCTATGAGCTGAATGCACTCACCACACAGAAGTTTCTTAGACGTCTTCTGTCTAGTGTTTATGTGAAAATATTTTCTTTTACAGCATAGGCCTCAAATAGCTCCAAATATCAACTTGCAGATTTTACAAAAAGGGTGTTTCCAAACTCCTCTATCAAAAGGCAGGTTCAACTCTGTGTGTTGAATGCACACATCAGAAAGAAGTTTCTGAGAATGCTTCTGTCTAGCGTTTATCTGAAAATATTTCCTTTTCAAGCATACGCCTCAAAGCGCTCCAAATATGCCGTTGCAGATTCTACAAAAAGTGTGTTTCAAAACTGCTCTATGAAAAGAAAGGTTCAAAGCTGTGAGGTGAATACACATATCGTGAAGAAGTTTCTGAGAAAGCTTCAGTCTAGTGTTTAGGTGAAGATATTTCACTTCCCAGAATAGGCCTCAAAGCGCTCCAAATATCCACTTCCAGATTCTAAAGAAAAGTGTTTCAAAACTGCTTTTTGGAAAAGAAGCTTCAACTCTGTGAGTTGAAAGCACTCATTACGAAGAGGTTTCTGAGAGTTCTTCCGTCTAGTTTTCATGTGAAGATGTTTCCATTTCAAGCATATTTCTCAAATCGCTCCAAATATTCACCTGCAAATTCTACAAAAAGGGTGTTTCCAAACTTCTCTATCAATAGGAAGGTTCGACTCTGTGAGTTGAATGCACTCCTCACAAAGAAGTTTCTGAGAATGCTTCTGTCCAGTTTTTAGGTGAAGATATATCATTTCCCAGCATAGGCCTCAAAGCGCTCCAAATATCCACTTGCAGATTCTACAAAAAGAGTGTTTCAAAACTCCTCTTTCAAAAGGAAGTTTCAAGTCTGTGAGTTGAATGAAGTCATGACAAAGAAGTTTCTGAGAATGCTTCTGTCTACTTTTTATGTGAAGATATTTCCTTTTGCAGCACACGCCTCAAATAGCCCCAAACATCCACTAGCAAATTCTACAAAAAGAGGGTTTCAAAAAAGCGCTATCTAAAGGAAGATTGCACTATGTGAGTTAAACGCATAAAGCACACGGAAGTTTCTGAGAATGCTTCCGTCTAGTTCTCATGGGAAGATATTTCCTTTCCCATTGTTGGCCTCTTAGCACTCCAATATACACTTGCAGATTCTAGAAAAAGAGTGTTTCAAAACTGCTCTATCAAAAGGCAGGTTCAACACGGTGAGTTGAATATGCACATGAGAAAAAGTTTCTGAGAATGCTTCTGTCTGGTTTTTATGTGAAGATATTTCGTTTTCCAGCACAGGCCTCAAAGCGCTCCAATTATCCACTTGCAGACTATACAAAAACAGTGTTTCAAAACTGTTCTATCCAAAGGAATGTTCAGCTCTGTGAGTAGAATTCACTCATCACGAGGAAGTTTCTGAGAATGCTGCTGTCTAGTTTCTATAAGAAGACATTTCCTTTTCTAACATAGGTCTCAAAGCGCTCACAATAAGCCCTGGCACACTCTACAAAAGGAGTGTTTCCAAAATGTTCTATCAAAATGAACGTTGAAGACTGTGAGTTAAATGCACACGTCAAACTGAAGTTTCTGAGAATGGTTCTGTCTAGGGTTTATGTGAAGATATTTTCTTTTCCAGCATAGGCCTCCAAAAGCTCGAAATATCCACTTGCAGATTTTCTAAAAAGGGTGTTTCCAAACTGTTCTATCAAAAGGAAGGTTCAACTCTGTGAGTTGAATGCTCACATCACAAAGAAGTTTCTGAGAATGCTTCTGTCTAGTGTTCATGTGAAGATATTTCCTTTTCAAGCATAGGCCTCAAAGCGCTCCAGATATGCAGTTGCAGACTCTACAAAAAGTGTGTTTCAAAAGTGTTCTATGAAAAGAAAGTTTCAACTCTGTGAGTTGAATGCACATATCGTGAAGAAGTTTCTGAGAATGCTTCTGTCTAGTTTTTAGGTGAAGATATTTCATTTCCCAGCATAGGCCTCAAAGCGCTCCAAATATGCACTTGCAGATTCTACAAAAAGAGTGTTTCAAAACTGCTCTTTCAAAAGGAAGGTTCAAGTCTGTGAGTTGAATGCACTCATCAGAAAGAAGTTTCTGATAATGGTTCTGTCTAGTTTTCATCTGCAAGTATTTCCTTTTCCACTAGATGCCGCAATCGCACCAAATTTCCACCTGCAGTTTCCACAAAAAGAGTGTTGCAGGACTGCCCCAGGAAAAGGAATCTTCAACTCTCTCAGTTCAATCCCCTCAAGACATAGAAGTTTCTGATAATGTTTCTGTCTAGCTTCTATATGAAGATATTTCCTTTTCCAGCATAAGCCTCAAAGAGCTCCAAATATCCACTTGCGAATTCTACAAAAACAGTGTTGCAATACTTTTCTACCAAAAGGAAGGTACAACTCTGTGAGTTCAATGCACTCATCACACAGAAGGTTCACAGAATGCTTCCATCTAGCTTTTACGCAATGATATTTCCTTTTGCAGCAAAGGCTTCAAAGCGCTCTTAATGTCCACTGGCAGATTCTACGAAGAGTGTCTCAAAACTGCTCTATCAAAAGGTAGGTTGAACTCTGTGAGTTCAATGCCCAAAGCACAGGGAACCTTCTGAGAATGCTTTTATGTAGTTTCTACGTGAACATATTTTCTTTTCCAGCATTGGCCTCCAAGCACTCCATCCATCCACTTGAAAATTCTACTAAAAGAGTGTTTCAAAACTTCTCTACCAAAAGAAAGGTTGAACTTTGTGAGTTCAAGGCACACATCACAAAGAAGTTTCTGAGAATGCTTCTTTCCAGCTTTTACGTGAAGAGATATCCTTTTCCAGCATAGGCCTCAAAGCGCTCCATATATCCACTTGCACATTCTAGCAAAGCGTGTATCAACACTGCTCTTTCAAAAGGAAGCTTCAAGTCTGTGAGTTGAATGCACTCATCACAAAGACGTTTCTGAGAATTCTCCTGTCTAGTTTTCATGTGAAGATGCTTCCATTTAAAATCTAGGCCTCAAATACCTCCAAATATTCACTTGCACATTCTACAAAAAGGCTGTTTCAAATCTTCTCTATCAATTGGAAGGTTCAACTCTGTAAATTGAATGCACTCACCACAAAGAAGATTCCGAGATTGCTTCTGTCTACTTTGTATGTGAAGACATTTCCTTTTCCAACATAGGCCTCAAAGCGCTCCAAAAAACACTTGCAGATTCTAAAAAAACAGTTTTTCAAAACTGTTCTATCAAAAGGAACGTTCAACTCTGTGAGTTGAAGGCACTCATCACAAAGAGGTTTCTGAGAATGCTTCTGTCTAGTTTTTATGGGATGATATTTCTTATTCCAACATTGGCCAAAAAGCGCTCCAAATATCCGCCTTCAGATGGCACTGAAAGAGGGTCTCAAAAATGCTCTATCAGAAGGAAGGTTCAAGTCTGTGAGTTGAATGCTCTCATCACACAGAAGGTTCTGAGAATACTTCAGTCTAGTTTTTATCAGAAGATATTTCCATTTCCTTGCATAGGCCTGAAATCGCTCCAAATATCGACTTGCAGATTATACGAATAGAGTATTTCCAAACTGCTCTGTCAAACGGCAGGATCAACTCTGTGAGTTGAATGAACACATCATGAAGAAGTCTCTGAGAATGCTTCTGTCTAGTTTTTAGTTGAAGATATTTCATTTCCCAGCATCGTCTCAAAGCGCTCCAAATATCCACTTGCAGATTCTACAAAAACTTTGTTTCTAAACTGCTCTTTGAAAAGGAAGGTCCAAGTCTGTGAGTTGAATGCACTCATCGCAAAGAATTTTCTGAGAATGCTTCTGCCTAGTTTTCACGTGAAGATATTTCCTTTTCCAACATTGGCCCCGAAGCCCTCCTAACATCCACTTGCAGATTTTACAAAAAGAGTGTTTCCAAACTGCTCTATCAAAAGGCAGGTTCAACTCTGTGAGTCAAATGCACGCATCGTGAAGAAGCTTCTGAGAATGCTACTGTCTAAGTTTTAGGTGAAGATATTTCATTTCCCAGCAAAGGCTTCAAAGCGCTCTAAATATCCACTTGCAGATTCTACAAGAAGAGTGTTTCAAAACTGCTCTTCCAAAAGGAAGGTTCAAGTCTGTGAGTTGAATGCACTCATCAAAAAGAAGTTTCTGAGAATGTTTCTCTCTAGTTTTTATGAGAAGATATTTCCTTTTCCAGCATAGGCCTCAAATCGCTCCAAACATCCACTAGCAAATTCTACAAAAGGAGTGTTTCAAAACTGTGCTATCAAAAGGAAGATTCCACTATTTGAGTTGAAGGCATAAAGCACACGGAAGTTTCTGACAATGCTTCCGTCTAGTTCTCATGTGAAGTTATTTCCTTTTCCAGTGTTGGCCTCTTAGCACTCCAAATAACCACTTGCAGATCCTAGAAAGAGTGTTTCAAAACTGCTCTACCAAAAGGAAGGTTCAACTCAGTGAGTTGAATGCGCACCTCGCAAAAAGTTTCTGAGAGTGCTTCGGTTTAGTTTTTATGTGAAGATATTTCGTTTTCCAGCACAGTACTCAAAGCGCTCTAAATAGCCACTTGCAGAGTCTATAAAAAGAGTGTTTCAAAACTGTTCTATCGAAAGGAACGTTCAACTCTGTGAGTAGAATGCACTCATCACAAGGAAGTTTCTGAGAATGCTTCTGTCTAGTTTTTATGTGAAGAAATTTCCTTTTCCAACATAGGCCTCAAAGCGCTCCAAATAAACACCTGCAGATTCTACAAAAGGGGTCTTTCCAAAATGTTCTATCAAAACCAACGTTCAAGCCTGTGAGCTGAATGCACTCACCACACAGAAGTTTCTTAGACGTCTTCTGTCTAGTGTTTATGTGGAAATATTCTCTTTTACAGCATAGGCCTCAAATACCTCCAAATATCAACGTGCAGATTTTACAAAAAGGGTGTTTCCAAACTCCTCCATCAAAAGGCAGGTTCAACTCTGTGTGTTTAATGCACACATCAGAAAGAAGTTTCTGAGAATGCTTCTGTCTAGCCTTTATGTGAAAATATTTCCTTTTCAAGCATACGCCTCAAAGCGCTCCAAATATGCCGTTGTAGACTCTACAAAAAGTGTGTTTCAAAACTGCTCTACGAAAAGAAAGGTTCAAAGCTGTGAGTTGAATACACAGATCGTGAAGAAGTTCCTGAGAATGCTTCAATCTAGTGTTTAGGTGAAGATATTTCACTTCCCAGCATAGGCCTCAAAGCGCTCCAAATATCCACTTCCAGATTCTACAGAAAAGTGTTTCAAAACTGCTCTTTGGAAAGGAAGCTTCAACTCTGTGAGTTGAAAGCACTCATTGCGAAGAGGTTTCTGGGAGTTCTTCCGTCTAGTTTTCATGTAAAGATGTTTCCATTTCAAGCATAGGTCTCTAATCGCTCCAAATATTCACCTGCAAATTCTACAAAAAGGGTGTTTCAAAACTTCTCTATCAATAGGAAGGTTCAACTCTGTGAGTTGAATGCACTCCTTACAGAGAAGTTTCTGAGAATGTTTCTATCTATGTTTTACGCGAAGATATTTCCTTTTCCAACACAGGCCTCAATGCGCTCCGAATCAACACTTCCAGATACTACAAAAACAGTGTTTCAAAACTGTTCTATCAAAAGGAACGTTCAACTCTGTGAGTTGAAGGCACTCATCACAAAGAAGTTTCTGAGAATGCTTCTGTCAATCTTGTATGCAATGAGATTTCCTTTTGCAGCATAGGACTTAAAGCTCTCCAAATATCCACTTGCAGATTCCACAAAAAGAGTGTTGCAAAACTTCTCTATCAAAAGGCAGGTTGAACTCTGTGTGTTGAATGCCCAAAACACAGGGAACTTTCTGAGAATGCTTTTGTCTAGTTTCCACGTGAAGATAGTTCCTTTTCCAACATAGGCCTCAAAGCGCTCTGAATATCCACTTGCCGATTGTACAAAAAGAGTGTTGCAAAACTTCTCTATCAAAAGGCAGGTTGAACTCTGTGTGTCGAATGCCCAAAACACAGGGAACTTGCTGAGAATGCTTTTGTCTAATTTCTACGTGAAGATATTTCCTTTTCCATCATAGGCCTCAAAGTGCTCCGAATAAACACTTGTAGATCCCACCAAAAGAGTGTTTCAAAGCTCTTCCATCTACAGGAACTTTCACGTCTGTGAGTTGAATGCACTCATCACAAAGAGGTTTCTGAGAATTCTTCTGTTTAGTTTTTATGTGATGATATTTCATTTTCCAGCATTGGCCTAAAGGTGCTCCAAATATCCACCTTCAGATGGGACTGAAAGAGTGTTTCAAAACTGAACTATCAAAAGGAAGGTTCAAGTCTGTGAGTTGAATGCACTCATCCACAGAAGCTTCTGAGAATGCTTCTGTCTCGTTTTTAGGCGAAGATATTTCCTTTTCCTTGCATAGGCCTCAAATCGCTCCAAATATCCCCTTGCAGATATTACAAAGAGAGTGTTTCCAAACTGCCCTATCGAAAGGCAGTTTCAACTCTGTGAGTTGAAGGCACGTATGGTGAAACAGTTTCTGAGAATGCTTGTGTGTACTTTTTAGGTGAAGGTATTTCCTTTTCCAGCACAGGCCTCAAATCGCTCCAAACATCCAGTAGCAAATTCTACAAAAGGAGTGTTTCAAACCTGTGCTATCCAAAGGAAGATTCCACTATATGAGTTGAACGCATAAAGCACACGGAAGTTTCTGAGAATCCTTCCGTCTAGTTCTCAGGTGAAGATATTTACTTTTCCAGTGTTGGCCCTTTAGCACTCCAAATATCCACTTTCAGATTCTACAAAAAGAGTGTTTCAAAACTGCTCTATCAAAACGCAGGTTCCACTCGGTGAGTTGAATGCACGCATCGGAAAAGATTTCTGAGAATTCTTCTGTCTAGTTTTTATGGGAAGATATTTTCTTTTCCAGCATAGGCCTCAAATCGCTCCAAACATCCACGAGCAAATTCTACGAAAGGAGTGTGTCAAAACGGTGCTATCAAAAGGAAGATTCCACTATGTGAGTTGAATGCATGAAGCACACGGAAGTTTCTGACAATGCTTCCGTCTAGTTCTCATGTGAAGATATTTCCTTTTCCAGTGTTGACCTCTTAGCACTCCAAATATCCACTTGCAGATCCTAGAAAAAGAGTGTTTCAAAACTGCTCTACCAAAAGCCAGGTTTCACTCGGTGAGTTGAATGCGCACATCGCAAAATGTTTCTGAGAACGCTACTGTCTAGTTCTTATGTGAAGATATTTCGTTTTCCCGCCTGGGCTTCAAAGCGCTCCAAATAGCCACTTGTAGAGTCTATAAAAAGAGTGTTTCAAAACTCTTCTATCAAAAGGAACTTTCAACTCTGTGAGTACAATGCACTCATCACAAGGAAGTTTCCGAGAATGCTTCTGTCTACTGTTTATGTGAAGATATTTCCTTTTCCAACCTAGGCCTCAATGCGCTCCAAATAAACACCTGCAGATCCTACAAGAGGGGTGTTTCCAAACTGTTCTATCAAAACCAGCGTTCAAGTCTGTGAGCTGAATGCACTCATCACACAGAAGTTTCTTAGAAGGCTTGTGTCTAGTGTTTATGTGAAAATATTTTCTTTTACAGCATAGGCCTCAAATAGCTCCAAATATCAACTTGCAGATTTTACAAAAAGGGAGTTTCCAAACTCCTCTATCAAAAGACAGGTTCAACTCTGTGAGTCGAATGCACACATCAGAAAGAAGTTTCTGAGAATGCTTCTGTCTAGCGTTTATGTGAAAATATTTCCTTTTCAAGCACACGCCTCAAAGCGCTCCAAATATGCCGTTGCAGATTCTACAAAAAGTGGGTTTCAAAACTGCTCTACGAAAAGAAAGGTTCAAAGCTGTGAGTTGAATACACAGATCGTGAAGAAGTTTCTGAGAATGCTTCAGTCTAGTGTTTAGGTGAAGATATTTCACTTCCCAGCATAGGCCTCAAAGCGCTCCAAATATCCACTTCCAGATTCTACAGAAAAGTGTTTCAAAACTGCTCTTTGGAAAGGAAGCTTCAACTCTGTGAGTTGAAAGCACTCATTACGAAGAGGTTTCTGAGAATTCTTCTGTCCAGTTTTCATGTGAAGATGTTTCCATTTCAAGCATAGGTCTCCAATCGCTCCAAATATTCACCTGCAAATTCTACAAAAAGGGTGTTTCAAAACTTCTCTATCAATAGGAAGGTTCAACTCTGTGAGTTGAATGCCCTCCTCACAAAGAAGTTTCTGAGAATGCTTCTGTCTACTTTTTACGTGAAGATATTTCCTTTTCCTACACAGGCCTCAAAGCGCTCCGAATCAACACTTCCAGATACTACCAAAACAGTGTTTCAAAACTGTTCTATCAAAAGGAACGTTCAACTCTGTGAGTGGAAGGCACTCATCGCAAAGAGGTTTCTGAGAATGCTTCTGTCTAGTTTTTATGTGATGATATTTCGTATTGCAGCATTGGCCAAAAAGCGCTCCAAACATCCATCTTCAGATGGCAATGAAAGTGGGTCTCAAAAGTGCTCTATCAGAAGGAAGGTTCAAGTCTGTGAATTGAATGCTCTCATCACACAGAAGGTTCTGAGAATGATTCAGTCTAGTTTTTATCAGAAGATATTTCCTTTTCCTTGCATAGGCCTCAAATCGCTCCAAATATCGAATTGCAGTTTACACCAATAGAGTGTTTCCAAACTGCTCTGTGAAACGGCAGGTTCAACTCTGTGAGTTGAATGCGCACATGAGGAAGAAGTCTCTGAGAATGCTTCTGTCTAGTTTTTAGGTGAAGATATTTCATTTCCCAGCCTCGCCTCAAAGCGCTCCAAATATCCACTTTCAGATTCTACAAAAACTGTGTTTCTAAACTGCTCTTTGTAAAGGAAGGTTCAAGTCTGTGAGTTGAATGCACTCATCACCAAGAAGTTTCTGAGAATGCTTCTGTCTAGTTTTCATGTGAAGATATTTCCTTTTCCAACATTGACCCGAAGCCCTCGTAATATCCACTTGCAGATTTTACAAAAAGAGTGTTTCCAAACTGCTCTATCAAAATGAGATTCAACTCTGTGAGTTGAATGCACGCATCGTGAAGAAGCTTCAGAGAATGCTACGGTCTACGTTTTAGGTGAAGATATTTCATTTCCCAGCATAGGCTTCAAAGCGCTCTAAATATCCACTTGCAGATTCTACAAAAAGAGTGTTTCAAAACTGCTCTTCCAAAAGGAAGGTTCAAGGCTGTGAGTTCAATGCACTCATCATAAAGAAGTTTCTGAGAACGCTTCTCTCTAGTTTTTATGTGAAGATATTTCCTTTTCCAGCATAGGCCTCAAATCGCTCCAAACATCCACTAGCAAATTCTACAAAAGGAGTGTTTCAAAACTGTGCTATCAAAAGGAAGATTCCACTATTTGAGTTGAAGGCATAAAGCACACGGAAGTTTCTGACAATGCTTCCGTCTAGTTCTCATGTGAAGTTATTTCCTTTTCCAGTGCTGGCCTCTTAGCACTCCAAATATCCACTTGCAGATCCTAGAAAAAGAGTTTTTCAAAACTGCTCTACCAAAAGGAAGCTTCAACTCGGTGAGTTGAATGCGCACCTCGCAAAATGTTTCTGAGAGTGCTTCGCTGTTGTTTTTATGTGAAGATATTTCGTTTTCCAGCATAGGACTCAAAGCGCTCCAAGTAGCCACTTACAGAGTCTCTAAAAAGAGTGTTTCAAAACTGTTCTATCAAAAGGAACGTTCAACTCTGTGAGTAGAATGCTCTCATCACAAGGAAGTTTCTGAGAATGCTTCTGTCTAGTTTTTATGTGAAGAAATTTCCTTTTCCAACATAGGCCTCAAAGCCCTCCAAATAAACATCTGCAGATTCTACAAAAGGGGTCTTTCCAAAATGTTCTATCAAAACCAACGTTCAAACCTATGAGCTGAATGCACTCACCACACAGAAGTTTCTTAGACGTCTTCTGTCTAGTGTTTATGTGAAAATATTTTCTTTTACAGCATAGGCCTCAAATAGCTCCAAATATCAACTTGCAGATTTTACAAAAAGGGTGTTTCCAAACTCCTCTATCAAAAGGCAGGTTCAACTCTGTGTGTTGAATGCACACATCAGAAAGAAGTTTCTGAGAATGCTTCTGTCTAGCGTTTATGTGAAAATATTTCCTTTTCAAGCATACGCCTCAAAGCGCTCCAAATATGCCGTTGCAGATTCTACAAAAAGTGTGTTTCAAAACTGCTCTATGAAAAGAAAGGTTCAAAGCTGTGAGGTGAATACACATATCGTGAAGAAGTTTCTGAGAAAGCTTCAGTCTAGTGTTTAGGTGAAGATATTTCACTTCCCAGAATAGGCCTCAAAGCGCTCCAAATATCCACTTCCAGATTCTAAAGAAAAGTGTTTCAAAACTGCTTTTTGGAAAAGAAGCTTCAACTCTGTGAGTTGAAAGCACTCATTACGAAGAGGTTTCTGAGAGTTCTTCCGTCTAGTTTTCATGTGAAGATGTTTCCATTTCAAGCATATTTCTCAAATCGCTCCAAATATTCACCTGCAAATTCTACAAAAAGGGTGTTTCCAAACTTCTCTATCAATAGGAAGGTTCGACTCTGTGAGTTGAATGCCCTCCTCACAAAGAAGTTTCTGAGAATGCTTCTCTCCAGTTTTTAGGTGAAGATATATCATTTCCCAGCATAGGCCTCAAAGCGCTCCAAATATCCACTTGCAGATTCTACAAAAAGAGTGTTTCAAAACTCCTCTTTCAAAAGGAAGTTTCAAGTCTGTGAGTTGAATGAAGTCATGACAAAGAAGTTTCTGAGAATGCTTCTGTCTACTTTTTATGTGAAGATATTTCCTTTTGCAGCACACGCCTCAAATAGCCCCAAACATCCACTAGCAAATTCTACAAAAAGAGGGTTTCAAAAAAGCGCTATCTAAAGGAAGATTGCACTATGTGAGTTAAACGCATAAAGCACACGGAAGTTTCTGAGAATGCTTCCGTCTAGTTCTCATGGGAAGATATTTCCTTTCCCATTGTTGGCCTCTTAGCACTCCAATATACACTTGCAGATTCTAGAAAAAGAGTGTTTCAAAACTGCTCTATCAAAAGGCAGGTTCAACACGGTGAGTTGAATATGCACATGAGAAAAAGTTTCTGAGAATGCTTCTGTCTGGTTTTTATGTGAAGATATTTCGTTTTCCAGCACAGGCCTCAAAGCGCTCCAATTATCCACTTGCAGACTATACAAAAACATTGTTTCAAAACTGTTCTATCCAAAGGAATGTTCAGCTCTGTGAGTAGAATTCACTCATCACGAGGAAGTTTCTGAGAATGCTGCTGTCTAGTTTCTATAAGAAGACATTTCCTTTTCTAACATAGGTCTCAAAGCGCTCACAATAAGCCCTGGCACACTCTACAAAAGGAGTGTTTCCAAAATGTTCTATCAAAATGAACGTTGAAGACTGTGAGTTAAATGCACACATCAAACTGAAGTTTCTGAGAATGGTTCTGTCTAGGGTTTATGTGAAGATATTTTCTTTTCCAGCATAGGCCTCCAAAAGCTCGAAATATCCACTTGCAGATTTTCTAAAAAGGGTGTTTCCAAACTGTTCTATCAAAAGGAAGGTTCAACTCTGTGAGTTGAATGCTCACATCACAAAGAAGTTTCTGAGAATGCTTCTGTCTAGTGTTCATGTGAAGATATTTCCTTTTCAAGCATAGGCCTCAAAGCGCTCCAGATATGCAGTTGCAGACTCTACAAAAAGTGTGTTTCAAAAGTGTTCTATGAAAAGAAAGTTTCAACTCTGTGAGTTGAATGCACATATCGTGAAGAAGTTTCTGAGAATGCTTCTGTCTAGTTTTTAGGTGAAGATATTTCATTTCCCAGCATAGGCCTCAAAGCGCTCCAAATATGCACTTGCAGATTCTACAAAAGGAGTGTTTCAAAACTGCTCTTTCAAAAGGAAGGTTCAAGTCTGTGAGTTGAATGCACTCATCAGAAAGAAGTTTCTGATAATGGTTCTGTCTAGTTTTCATCTGCAAGTATTTCCTTTTCCACTAGATGCCGCAATCGCACCAAATTTCCACCTGCAGTTTCCACAAAAAGAGTGTTGCAGGACTGCTCCAGGAAAAGGAATCTTCAACTCTCTCAGTTCAATCCCCTCAAGACATAGAAGTTTCTGATAATGTTTCTGTCTAGCTTCTATATGAAGATATTTCCTTTTCCAGCATAAGCCTCAAAGAGCTCCAAATATCCACTTGCGAATTCTACAAAAACAGTGTTGCAATACTTTTCTACCAAAAGGAAGGTACAACTCTGTGAGTTCAATGCACTCATCACACAGAAGGTTCACAGAATGCTTCCATCTAGCTTTTACGCAATGATATTTCCTTTTGCAGCAAAGGCTTCAAAGCGCTCTTAATGTCCACTGGCAGATTCTACGAAGAGTGTCTCAAAACTGCTCTATCAAAAGGTAGGTTGAACTCTGTGAGTTCAATGCCCAAAGCACAGGGAACCTTCTGAGAATGCTTTTATGTAGTTTCTACGTGAACATATTTTCTTTTCCAGCATTGGCCTCCAAGCACTCCATCCATCCACTTGAAAATTCTACTAAAAGAGTGTTTCAAAACTTCTCTACCAAAAGAAAGGTTGAACTTTGTGAGTTCAAGGCACACATCACAAAGAAGTTTCTGAGAATGCTTCTTTCCAGCTTTTACGTGAAGAGATATCCTTTTCCAGCATAGGCCTCAAAGCGCTCCATATATCCACTTGCACATTCTAGCAAAGCGTGTATCAACACTGCTCTTTCAAAAGGAAGCTTCAAGTCTGTGAGTTGAATGCACTCATCACAAAGACGTTTCTGAGAATTCTCCTGTCTAGTTTTCATGTGAAGATGCTTCCATTTAAAATCTAGGCCTCAAATACCTCCAAATATTCACTTGCACATTCTACAAAAAGGCTGTTTCAAATCTTCTCTATCAATTGGAAGGTTCAACTCTGTAAATTGAATGCACTCACCACAAAGAAGATTCCGAGATTGCTTCTGTCTACTTTGTATGTGAAGACATTTCCTTTTCCAACATAGGCCTCAAAGCGCTCCAAAAAACACTTGCAGATTCTAAAAAAACAGTTTTTCAAAACTGTTCTATCAAAAGGAACGTTCAACTCTGTGAGTTGAAGGCACTCATCACAAAGAGGTTTCTGAGAATGCTTCTGTCTAGTTTTTATGGGATGATATTTCTTATTCCAACATTGGCCAAAAAGCGCTCCAAATATCCGCCTTCAGACGGCACTGAAAGAGGGTCTCAAAAATGCTCTATCAGAAGGAAGGTTCAAGTCTGTGAGTTGAATGCTCTCATCACACAGAAGGTTCTGAGAATACTTCAGTCTAGTTTTTATCAGAAGATATTTCCATTTCCTTGCATAGGCCTGAAATCCCTCCAAATATCGACTTGCAGATTATACGAATAGAGTATTTCCAAACTGCTCTGTCAAACGGCAGGATCAACTCTGTGAGTTGAATGAACACATCATGAAGAAGTCTCTGAGAATGCTTCTGTCTAGTTTTTAGTTGAAGATATTTCATTTCCCAGCATCGTCTCAAAGCGCTCCAAATATCCACTTGCAGATTCTACAAAAACTTTGTTTCTAAACTGCTCTTTGAAAAGGAAGGTCCAAGTCTGTGAGTTGAATGCACTCATCGCAAAGAATTTTCTGAGAATGCTTCTGTCTAGTTTTCATGTGAAGATATTTCCTTTTCCAACATTGGCCCCGAAGCCCTCCTAACATCCACTTGCAGATTTTACAAAAAGAGTGTTTCCAAACTGCTCTATCAAAAGGCAGGTTCAACTCTGTGAGTCAAATGCACGCATCGTGAAGAAGCTTCTGAGAATGCTACTGTCTAAGTTTTAGGTGAAGATATTTCATTTCCCAGCAAAGGCTTCAAAGCGCTCTAAATATCCACTTGCAGATTCTACAAGAAGAGTGTTTCAAAACTGCTCTTCCAAAAGGAAGGTTCAAGTCTGTGAGTTGAATGCACTCATCAAAAAGAAGTTTCTGAGAATGCTTCTCTCTAGTTTTTATGTGAAGATATTTCCTTTTCCAGCATAGGCCTCAAATCGCTCCAAACATCCACTAGCAAATTCTACAAAAGGAGTGTTTCAAAACTGTGCTATCAAAAGGAAGATTCCACTATTTGAGTTGAAGGCATAAAGCACACGGAAGTTTCTGACAGTGCTTCCGTCTAGTTCTCATGTGAAGTTATTTCCTTTTCCAGTGTTGGCCTCTTAGCACTCCAAATAACCACTTGCAGATCCTAGAAAGAGTGTTTCAAAACTGCTCTACCAAAAGGAAGGTTCAACTCGGTGAGTTGAATGCGCACCTCGCAAAAAGTTTCTGAGAGTGCTTCGGTTTAGTTTTTATGTGAAGATATTTCGTTTTCCAGCACAGTACTCAAAGCGCTCTAAATAGCCACTTGCAGAGTCTATAAAAAGAGTGTTTCAAAACTGTTCTATCAAAAGGAACGTTCAACTCTGTGAGTAGAATGCACTCATCACAAGGAAGTTTCTGAGAATGCTTCTGTCTAGTTTTTATGTGAAGAAATTTCCTTTTCCAACATAGGCCTCAAAGCGCTCCAAATAAACACCTGCAGATTCTACAAAAGGGGTCTTTCCAAAATGTTCTATCAAAACCAACGTTCAAGCCTGTGAGCTGAATGCACTCACCACACAGAAGTTTCTTAGACGTCTTCTGTCTAGTGTTTATGTGGAAATATTCTCTTTTACAGCATAGGCCTCAAATACCTCCAAATATCAACGTGCAGATTTTACAAAAAGGGTGTTTCCAAACTCCTCCATCAAAAGGCAGGTTCAACTCTGTGTGTTTAATGCACACATCAGAAAGAAGTTTCTGAGAATGCTTCTGTCTAGCCTTTATGTGAAAATATTTCCTTTTCAAGCATACGCCTCAAAGCGCTCCAAATATGCCGTTGTAGACTCTACAAAAAGTGTGTTTCAAAACTGCTCTACGAAAAGAAAGGTTCAAAGCTGTGAGTTGAATACACAGATCGTGAAGAAGTTCCTGAGAATGCTTCAATCTAGTGTTTAGGTGAAGATATTTCACTTCCCAGCATAGGCCTCAAAGCGCTCCAAATATCCACTTCCAGATTCTACAGAAAAGTGTTTCAAAACTGCTCTTTGGAAAGGAAGCTTCAACTCTGTGAGTTAAAAGCACTCATTGCGAAGAGGTTTCTGGGAGTTCTTCCGTCTAGTTTTCATGTAAAGATGTTTCCATTTCAAGCATAGGTCTCTAATCGCTCCAAATATTCACCTGCAAATTCTACAAAAAGGGTGTTTCAAAACTTCTCTATCAATAGGAAGGTTCAACTCTGTGAGTTGAATGCACTCCTTACAGAGAAGTTTCTGAGAATGTTTCTATCTATGTTTTACGCGAAGATATTTCCTTTTCCAACACAGGCCTCAATGCGCTCCGAATCAACACTTCCAGATACTACAAAAACAGTGTTTCAAAACTGTTCTATCAAAAGGAACGTTCAACTCTGTGAGTTGAAGGCACTCATCACAAAGAAGTTTCTGAGAATGCTTCTGTCAATCTTGTATGCAATGAGATTTCCTTTTGCAGCATAGGACTTAAAGCTCTCCAAATATCCACTTGCAGATTCCACAAAAAGAGTGTTGCAAAACTTCTCTATCAAAAGGCAGGTTGAACTCTGTGTGTTGAATGCCCAAAACACAGGGAACTTTCTGAGAATGCTTTTGTCTAGTTTCCACGTGAAGATAGTTCCTTTTCCAACATAGGCCTCAAAGCGCTCTGAATATCCACTTGCCGATTGTACAAAAAGAGTGTTGCAAAACTTCTCTATCAAAAGGCAGGTTGAACTCTGTGTGTCGAATGCCCAAAACACAGGGAACTTGCTGAGAATGCTTTTGTCTAATTTCTACGTGAAGATATTTCCTTTTCCATCATAGGCCTCAAAGTGCTCCGAATAAACACTTGTAGATCCCACCAAAAGAGTGTTTCAAAGCTCTTCCATCTACAGGAACTTTCACGTCTGTGAGTTGAATGCACTCATCACAAAGAGGTTTCTGAGAATTCTTCTGTTTAGTTTTTATGTGATGATATTTCATTTTCCAGCATTGGCCTAAAGGTGCTCCAAATATCCACCTTCAGATGGGACTGAAAGAGTGTTTCAAAACTGAACTATCAAAAGGAAGGTTCAAGTCTGTGAGTTGAATGCACTCATCCACAGAAGCTTCTGAGAATGCTTCTGTCTCGTTTTTAGGCGAAGATATTTCCTTTTCCTTGCATAGGCCTCAAATCGCTCCAAATATCCCCTTGCAGATATTACAAAGAGAGTGTTTCCAAACTGCCCTATCGAAAGGCAGTTTCAACTCTGTGAGTTGAAGGCACGTATGGTGAAACAGTTTCTGAGAATGCTTGTGTGTACTTTTTAGGTGAAGGTATTTCCTTTTCCAGCACAGGCCTCAAATCGCTCCAAACATCCAGTAGCAAATTCTACAAAAGGAGTGTTTCAAACCTGTGCTATCCAAAGGAAGATTCCACTATATGAGTTGAACGCATAAAGCACACGGAAGTTTCTGAGAATCCTTCCGTCTAGTTCTCAGGTGAAGATATTTACTTTTCCAGTGTTGGCCCTTTAGCACTCCAAATATCCACTTTCAGATTCTACAAAAAGAGTGTTTCAAAACTGCTCTATCAAAACGCAGGTTCCACTCGGTGAGTTGAATGCACGCATCGGAAAAGATTTCTGAGAATTCTTCTGTCTAGTTTTTATGGGAAGATATTTTCTTTTCCAGCATAGGCCTCAAATCGCTCCAAACATCCACGAGCAAATTCTACGAAAGGAGTGTGTCAAAACGGTGCTATCAAAAGGAAGATTCCACTATGTGAGTTGAATGCATGAAGCACACGGAAGTTTCTGACAATGCTTCCGTCTAGTTCTCATGTGAAGATATTTCCTTTTCCAGTGTTGACCTCTTAGCACTCCAAATATCCACTTGCAGATCCTAGAAAAAGAGTGTTTCAAAACTGCTCTACCAAAAGCCAGGTTTCACTCGGTGAGTTGAATGCGCACATCGCAAAATGTTTCTGAGAACGCTACTGTCTAGTTCTTATGTGAAGATATTTCGTTTTCCCGCCTGGGCTTCAAAGCGCTCCAAATAGCCACTTGTAGAGTCTATAAAAAGAGTGTTTCAAAACTCTTCTATCAAAAGGAACTTTCAACTCTGTGAGTACAATGCACTCATCACAAGGAAGTTTCCGAGAATGCTTCTGTCTACTGTTTATGTGAAGATATTTCCTTTTCCAACCTAGGCCTCAATGCGCTCCAAATAAACACCTGCAGATCCTACAAGAGGGGTGTTTCCAAACTGTTCTATCAAAACCAGCGTTCAAGTCTGTGAGCTGAATGCACTCATCACACAGAAGTTTCTTAGAAGGCTTGTGTCTAGTGTTTATGTGAAAATATTTTCTTTTACAGCATAGGCCTCAAATAGCTCCAAATATCAACTTGCAGATTTTACAAAAAGGGAGTTTCCAAACTCCTCTATCAAAAGACAGGTTCAACTCTGTGAGTCGAATGCACACATCAGAAAGAAGTTTCTGAGAATGCTTCTGTCTAGCGTTTATGTGAAAATATTTCCTTTTCAAGCACACGCCTCAAAGCGCTCCAAATATGCCGTTGCAGATTCTACAAAAAGTGGGTTTCAAAACTGCTCTACGAAAAGAAAGGTTCAAAGCTGTGAGTTGAATACACAGATCGTGAAGAAGTTTCTGAGAATGCTTCAGTCTAGTGTTTAGGTGAAGATATTTCACTTCCCAGCATAGGCCTCAAAGCGCTCCAAATATCCACTTCCAGATTCTACAGAAAAGTGTTTCAAAACTGCTCTTTGGAAAGGAAGCTTCAACTCTGTGAGTTGAAAGCACTCATTACGAAGAGGTTTCTGAGAATTCTTCTGTCCAGTTTTCATGTGAAGATGTTTCCATTTCAAGCATAGGTCTCCAATCGCTCCAAATATTCACCTGCAAATTCTACAAAAAGGGTGTTTCAAAACTTCTCTATCAATAGGAAGGTTCAACTCTGTGAGTTGAATGCCCTCCTCACAAAGAAGTTTCTGAGAATGCTTCTGTCTACTTTTTACGTGAAGATATTTCCTTTTCCTACACAGGCCTCAAAGCGCTCCGAATCAACACTTCCAGATACTACCAAAACAGTGTTTCAAAACTGTTCTATCAAAAGGAACGTTCAACTCTGTGAGTGGAAGGCACTCATCGCAAAGAGGTTTCTGAGAATGCTTCTGTCTAGTTTTTATGTGATGATATTTCGTATTGCAGCATTGGCCAAAAAGCGCTCCAAACATCCATCTTCAGATGGCAATGAAAGTGGGTCTCAAAAGTGCTCTATCAGAAGGAAGGTTCAAGTCTGTGAATTGAATGCTCTCATCACACAGAAGGTTCTGAGAATGATTCAGTCTAGTTTTTATCAGAAGATATTTCCTTTTCCTTGCATAGGCCTCAAATCGCTCCAAATATCGAATTGCAGTTTACACCAATAGAGTGTTTCCAAACTGCTCTGTGAAACGGCAGGTTCAACTCTGTGAGTTGAATGCGCACATGAGGAAGAAGTCTCTGAGAATGCTTCTGTCTAGTTTTTAGGTGAAGATATTTCATTTCCCAGCCTCGCCTCAAAGCGCTCCAAATATCCACTTTCAGATTCTACAAAAACTGTGTTTCTAAACTGCTCTTTGTAAAGGAAGGTTCAAGTCTGTGAGTTGAATGCACTCATCACCAAGAAGTTTCTGAGAATGCTTCTGTCTAGTTTTCATGTGAAGATATTTCCTTTTCCAACATTGACCCGAAGCCCTCGTAATATCCACTTGCAGATTTTACAAAAAGAGTGTTTCCAAACTGCTCTATCAAAATGAGATTCAACTCTGTGAGTTGAATGCACGCATCGTGAAGAAGCTTCAGAGAATGCTACGGTCTACGTTTTAGGTGAAGATATTTCATTTCCCAGCATAGGCTTCAAAGCGCTCTAAATATCCACTTGCAGATTCTACAAAAAGAGTGTTTCAAAACTGCTCTTCCAAAAGGAAGGTTCAAGGCTGTGAGTTCAATGCACTCATCATAAAGAAGTTTCTGAGAACGCTTCTCTCTAGTTTTTATGTGAAGATATTTCCTTTTCCAGCATAGGCCTCAAATCGCTCCAAACATCCACTAGCAAATTCTACAAAAGGAGTGTTTCAAAACTGTGCTATCAAAAGGAAGATTCCACTATTTGAGTTGAAGGCATAAAGCACACGGAAGTTTCTGACAATGCTTCCGTCTAGTTCTCATGTGAAGTTATTTCCTTTTCCAGTGCTGGCCTCTTAGCACTCCAAATATCCACTTGCAGATCCTAGAAAAAGAGTTTTTCAAAACTGCTCTACCAAAAGGAAGCTTCAACTCGGTGAGTTGAATGCGCACCTCGCAAAATGTTTCTGAGAGTGCTTCGCTGTTGTTTTTATGTGAAGATATTTCGTTTTCCAGCATAGGACTCAAAGCGCTCCAAGTAGCCACTTACAGAGTCTCTAAAAAGAGTGTTTCAAAACTGTTCTATCAAAAGGAACGTTCAACTCTGTGAGTAGAATGCTCTCATCACAAGGAAGTTTCTGAGAATGCTTCTGTCTAGTTTTTATGTGAAGAAATTTCCTTTTCCAACATAGGCCTCAAAGCCCTCCAAATAAACATCTGCAGATTCTACAAAAGGGGTCTTTCCAAAATGTTCTATCAAAACCAACGTTCAAACCTATGAGCTGAATGCACTCACCACACAGAAGTTTCTTAGACGTCTTCTGTCTAGTGTTTATGTGAAAATATTTTCTTTTACAGCATAGGCCTCAAATAGCTCCAAATATCAACTTGCAGATTTTACAAAAAGGGTGTTTCCAAACTCCTCTATCAAAAGGCAGGTTCAACTCTGTGTGTTGAATGCACACATCAGAAAGAAGTTTCTGAGAATGCTTCTGTCTAGCGTTTATGTGAAAATATTTCCTTTTCAAGCATACGCCTCAAAGCGCTCCAAATATGCCGTTGCAGATTCTACAAAAAGTGTGTTTCAAAACTGCTCTATGAAAAGAAAGGTTCAAAGCTGTGAGGTGAATACACATATCGTGAAGAAGTTTCTGAGAAAGCTTCAGTCTAGTGTTTAGGTGAAGATATTTCACTTCCCAGAATAGGCCTCAAAGCGCTCCAAATATCCACTTCCAGATTCTAAAGAAAAGTGTTTCAAAACTGCTTTTTGGAAAAGAAGCTTCAACTCTGTGAGTTGAAAGCACTCATTACGAAGAGGTTTCTGAGAGTTCTTCCGTCTAGTTTTCATGTGAAGATGTTTCCATTTCAAGCATATTTCTCAAATCGCTCCAAATATTCACCTGCAAATTCTACAAAAAGGGTGTTTCCAAACTTCTCTATCAATAGGAAGGTTCGACTCTGTGAGTTGAATGCACTCCTCACAAAGAAGTTTCTGAGAATGCTTCTGTCCAGTTTTTAGGTGAAGATATATCATTTCCCAGCATAGGCCTCAAAGCGCTCCAAATATCCACTTGCAGATTCTACAAAAAGAGTGTTTCAAAACTCCTCTTTCAAAAGGAAGTTTCAAGTCTGTGAGTTGAATGAAGTCATGACAAAGAAGTTTCTGAGAATGCTTCTGTCTACTTTTTATGTGAAGATATTTCCTTTTGCAGCACACGCCTCAAATAGCCCCAAACATCCACTAGCAAATTCTACAAAAAGAGGGTTTCAAAAAAGCGCTATCTAAAGGAAGATTGCACTATGTGAGTTAAACGCATAAAGCACACGGAAGTTTCTGAGAATGCTTCCGTCTAGTTCTCATGGGAAGATATTTCCTTTCCCATTGTTGGCCTCTTAGCACTCCAATATACACTTGCAGATTCTAGAAAAAGAGTGTTTCAAAACTGCTCTATCAAAAGGCAGGTTCAACACGGTGAGTTGAATATGCACATGAGAAAAAGTTTCTGAGAATGCTTCTGTCTGGTTTTTATGTGAAGATATTTCGTTTTCCAGCACAGGCCTCAAAGCGCTCCAATTATCCACTTGCAGACTATACAAAAACAGTGTTTCAAAACTGTTCTATCCAAAGGAATGTTCAGCTCTGTGAGTAGAATTCACTCATCACGAGGAAGTTTCTGAGAATGCTGCTGTCTAGTTTCTATAAGAAGACATTTCCTTTTCTAACATAGGTCTCAAAGCGCTCACAATAAGCCCTGGCACACTCTACAAAAGGAGTGTTTCCAAAATGTTCTATCAAAATGAACGTTGAAGACTGTGAGTTAAATGCACACGTCAAACTGAAGTTTCTGAGAATGGTTCTGTCTAGGGTTTATGTGAAGATATTTTCTTTTCCAGCATAGGCCTCCAAAAGCTCGAAATATCCACTTGCAGATTTTCTAAAAAGGGTGTTTCCAAACTGTTCTATCAAAAGGAAGGTTCAACTCTGTGAGTTGAATGCTCACATCACAAAGAAGTTTCTGAGAATGCTTCTGTCTAGTGTTCATGTGAAGATATTTCCTTTTCAAGCATAGGCCTCAAAGCGCTCCAGATATGCAGTTGCAGACTCTACAAAAAGTGTGTTTCAAAAGTGTTCTATGAAAAGAAAGTTTCAACTCTGTGAGTTGAATGCACATATCGTGAAGAAGTTTCTGAGAATGCTTCTGTCTAGTTTTTAGGTGAAGATATTTCATTTCCCAGCATAGGCCTCAAAGCGCTCCAAATATGCACTTGCAGATTCTACAAAAAGAGTGTTTCAAAACTGCTCTTTCAAAAGGAAGGTTCAAGTCTGTGAGTTGAATGCACTCATCAGAAAGAAGTTTCTGATAATGGTTCTGTCTAGTTTTCATCTGCAAGTATTTCCTTTTCCACTAGATGCCGCAATCGCACCAAATTTCCACCTGCAGTTTCCACAAAAAGAGTGTTGCAGGACTGCTCCAGGAAAAGGAATCTTCAACTCTCTCAGTTCAATCCCCTCAAGACATAGAAGTTTCTGATAATGTTTCTGTCTAGCTTCTATATGAAGATATTTCTTTTTCCAGCATAAGCCTCAAAGAGCTCCAAATATCCACTTGCGAATTCTACAAAAACAGTGTTGCAATACTTTTCTACCAAAAGGAAGGTACAACTCTGTGAGTTCAATGCACTCATCACACAGAAGGTTCACAGAATGCTTCCATCTAGCTTTTACGCAATGATATTTCCTTTTGCAGCAAAGGCTTCAAAGCGCTCTTAATGTCCACTGGCAGATTCTACGAAGAGTGTCTCAAAACTGCTCTATCAAAAGGTAGGTTGAACTCTGTGAGTTCAATGCCCAAAGCACAGGGAACCTTCTGAGAATGCTTTTATGTAGTTTCTACGTGAACATATTTTCTTTTCCAGCATTGGCCTCCAAGCACTCCATCCATCCACTTGAAAATTCTACTAAAAGAGTGTTTCAAAACTTCTCTACCAAAAGAAAGGTTGAACTTTGTGAGTTCAAGGCACACATCACAAAGAAGTTTCTGAGAATGCTTCTTTCCAGCTTTTACGTGAAGAGATATCCTTTTCCAGCATAGGCCTCAAAGCGCTCCATATATCCACTTGCACATTCTAGCAAAGCGTGTATCAACACTGCTCTTTCAAAAGGAAGCTTCAAGTCTGTGAGTTGAATGCACTCATCACAAAGACGTTTCTGAGAATTCTCCTGTCTAGTTTTCATGTGAAGATGCTTCCATTTAAAATCTAGGCCTCAAATACCTCCAAATATTCACTTGCACATTCTACAAAAAGGCTGTTTCAAATCTTCTCTATCAATTGGAAGGTTCAACTCTGTAAATTGAATGCACTCACCACAAAGAAGATTCCGAGATTGCTTCTGTCTACTTTGTATGTGAAGACATTTCCTTTTCCAACATAGGCCTCAAAGCGCTCCAAAAAACACTTGCAGATTCTAAAAAAACAGTTTTTCAAAACTGTTCTATCAAAAGGAACGTTCAACTCTGTGAGTTGAAGGCACTCATCACAAAGAGGTTTCTGAGAATGCTTCTGTCTAGTTTTTATGGGATGATATTTCTTATTCCAACATTGGCCAAAAAGCGCTCCAAATATCCGCCTTCAGATGGCACTGAAAGAGGGTCTCAAAAATGCTCTATCAGAAGGAAGGTTCAAGTCTGTGAGTTGAATGCTCTCATCACACAGAAGGTTCTGAGAATACTTCAGTCTAGTTTTTATCAGAAGATATTTCCATTTCCTTGCATAGGCCTGAAATCGCTCCAAATATCGACTTGCAGATTATACGAATAGAGTATTTCCAAACTGCTCTGTCAAACGGCAGGATCAACTCTGTGAGTTGAATGAACACATCATGAAGAAGTCTCTGAGAATGCTTCTGTCTAGTTTTTAGTTGAAGATATTTCATTTCCCAGCATCGTCTCAAAGCGCTCCAAATATCCACTTGCAGATTCTACAAAAACTTTGTTTCTAAACTGCTCTTTGAAAAGGAAGGTCCAAGTCTGTGAGTTGAATGCACTCATCGCAAAGAATTTTCTGAGAATGCTTCTGCCTAGTTTTCACGTGAAGATATTTCCTTTTCCAACATTGGCCCCGAAGCCCTCCTAACATCCACTTGCAGATTTTACAAAAAGAGTGTTTCCAAACTGCTCTATCAAAAGGCAGGTTCAACTCTGTGAGTCAAATGCACGCATCGTGAAGAAGCTTCTGAGAATGCTACTGTCTAAGTTTTAGGTGAAGATATTTCATTTCCCAGCAAAGGCTTCAAAGCGCTCTAAATATCCACTTGCAGATTCTACAAGAAGAGTGTTTCAAAACTGCTCTTCCAAAAGGAAGGTTCAAGTCTGTGAGTTGAATGCACTCATCAAAAAGAAGTTTCTGAGAATGCTTCTCTCTAGTTTTTATGAGAAGATATTTCCTTTTCCAGCATAGGCCTCAAATCGCTCCAAACATCCACTAGCAAATTCTACAAAAGGAGTGTTTCAAAACTGTGCTATCAAAAGGAAGATTCCACTATTTGAGTTGAAGGCATAAAGCACACGGAAGTTTCTGACAATGCTTCCGTCTAGTTCTCATGTGAAGTTATTTCCTTTTCCAGTGTTGGCCTCTTAGCACTCCAAATAACCACTTGCAGATCCTAGAAAGAGTGTTTCAAAACTGCTCTACCAAAAGGAAGGTTCAACTCGGTGAGTTGAATGCGCACCTCGCAAAAAGTTTCTGAGAGTGCTTCGGTTTAGTTTTTATGTGAAGATATTTCGTTTTCCAGCACAGTACTCAAAGCGCTCTAAATAGCCACTTGCAGAGTCTATAAAAAGAGTGTTTCAAAACTGTTCTATCGAAAGGAACGTTCAACTCTGTGAGTAGAATGCACTCATCACAAGGAAGTTTCTGAGAATGCTTCTGTCTAGTTTTTATGTGAAGAAATTTCCTTTTCCAACATAGGCCTCAAAGCGCTCCAAATAAACACCTGCAGATTCTACAAAAGGGGTCTTTCCAAAATGTTCTATCAAAACCAACGTTCAAGCCTGTGAGCTGAATGCACTCACCACACAGAAGTTTCTTAGACGTCTTCTGTCTAGTGTTTATGTGGAAATATTCTCTTTTACAGCATAGGCCTCAAATACCTCCAAATATCAACGTGCAGATTTTACAAAAAGGGTGTTTCCAAACTCCTCCATCAAAAGGCAGGTTCAACTCTGTGTGTTTAATGCACACATCAGAAAGAAGTTTCTGAGAATGCTTCTGTCTAGCCTTTATGTGAAAATATTTCCTTTTCAAGCATACGCCTCAAAGCGCTCCAAATATGCCGTTGTAGACTCTACAAAAAGTGTGTTTCAAAACTGCTCTACGAAAAGAAAGGTTCAAAGCTGTGAGTTGAATACACAGATCGTGAAGAAGTTCCTGAGAATGCTTCAATCTAGTGTTTAGGTGAAGATATTTCACTTCCCAGCATAGGCCTCAAAGCGCTCCAAATATCCACTTCCAGATTCTACAGAAAAGTGTTTCAAAACTGCTCTTTGGAAAGGAAGCTTCAACTCTGTGAGTTGAAAGCACTCATTGCGAAGAGGTTTCTGGGAGTTCTTCCGTCTAGTTTTCATGTAAAGATGTTTCCATTTCAAGCATAGGTCTCTAATCGCTCCAAATATTCACCTGCAAATTCTACAAAAAGGGTGTTTCAAAACTTCTCTATCAATAGGAAGGTTCAACTCTGTGAGTTGAATGCACTCCTTACAGAGAAGTTTCTGAGAATGTTTCTATCTATGTTTTACGCGAAGATATTTCCTTTTCCAACACAGGCCTCAATGCGCTCCGAATCAACACTTCCAGATACTACAAAAACAGTGTTTCAAAACTGTTCTATCAAAAGGAACGTTCAACTCTGTGAGTTGAAGGCACTCATCACAAAGAAGTTTCTGAGAATGCTTCTGTCAATCTTGTATGCAATGAGATTTCCTTTTGCAGCATAGGACTTAAAGCTCTCCAAATATCCACTTGCAGATTCCACAAAAAGAGTGTTGCAAAACTTCTCTATCAAAAGGCAGGTTGAACTCTGTGTGTTGAATGCCCAAAACACAGGGAACTTTCTGAGAATGCTTTTGTCTAGTTTCCACGTGAAGATAGTTCCTTTTCCAACATAGGCCTCAAAGCGCTCTGAATATCCACTTGCCGATTGTACAAAAAGAGTGTTGCAAAACTTCTCTATCAAAAGGCAGGTTGAACTCTGTGTGTCGAATGCCCAAAACACAGGGAACTTGCTGAGAATGCTTTTGTCTAATTTCTACGTGAAGATATTTCCTTTTCCATCATAGGCCTCAAAGTGCTCCGAATAAACACTTGTAGATCCCACCAAAAGAGTGTTTCAAAGCTCTTCCATCTACAGGAACTTTCACGTCTGTGAGTTGAATGCACTCATCACAAAGAGGTTTCTGAGAATTCTTCTGTTTAGTTTTTATGTGATGATATTTCATTTTCCAGCATTGGCCTAAAGGTGCTCCAAATATCCACCTTCAGATGGGACTGAAAGAGTGTTTCAAAACTGAACTATCAAAAGGAAGGTTCAAGTCTGTGAGTTGAATGCACTCATCCACAGAAGCTTCTGAGAATGCTTCTGTCTCGTTTTTAGGCGAAGATATTTCCTTTTCCTTGCATAGGCCTCAAATCGCTCCAAATATCCCCTTGCAGATATTACAAAGAGAGTGTTTCCAAACTGCCCTATCGAAAGGCAGTTTCAACTCTGTGAGTTGAAGGCACGTATGGTGAAACAGTTTCTGAGAATGCTTGTGTGTACTTTTTAGGTGAAGGTATTTCCTTTTCCAGCACAGGCCTCAAATCGCTCCAAACATCCAGTAGCAAATTCTACAAAAGGAGTGTTTCAAACCTGTGCTATCCAAAGGAAGATTCCACTATATGAGTTGAACGCATAAAGCACACGGAAGTTTCTGAGAATCCTTCCGTCTAGTTCTCAGGTGAAGATATTTACTTTTCCAGTGTTGGCCCTTTAGCACTCCAAATATCCACTTTCAGATTCTACAAAAAGAGTGTTTCAAAACTGCTCTATCAAAACGCAGGTTCCACTCGGTGAGTTGAATGCACGCATCGGAAAAGATTTCTGAGAATTCTTCTGTCTAGTTTTTATGGGAAGATATTTTCTTTTCCAGCATAGGCCTCAAATCGCTCCAAACATCCACGAGCAAATTCTACGAAAGGAGTGTGTCAAAACGGTGCTATCAAAAGGAAGATTCCACTATGTGAGTTGAATGCATGAAGCACACGGAAGTTTCTGACAATGCTTCCGTCTAGTTCTCATGTGAAGATATTTCCTTTTCCAGTGTTGACCTCTTAGCACTCCAAATATCCACTTGCAGATCCTAGAAAAAGAGTGTTTCAAAACTGCTCTACCAAAAGCCAGGTTTCACTCGGTGAGTTGAATGCGCACATCGCAAAATGTTTCTGAGAACGCTACTGTCTAGTTCTTATGTGAAGATATTTCGTTTTCCCGCCTGGGCTTCAAAGCGCTCCAAATAGCCACTTGTAGAGTCTATAAAAAGAGTGTTTCAAAACTCTTCTATCAAAAGGAACTTTCAACTCTGTGAGTACAATGCACTCATCACAAGGAAGTTTCCGAGAATGCTTCTGTCTACTGTTTATGTGAAGATATTTCCTTTTCCAACCTAGGCCTCAATGCGCTCCAAATAAACACCTGCAGATCCTACAAGAGTGGTGTTTCCAAACTGTTCTATCAAAACCAGCGTTCAAGTCTGTGAGCTGAATGCACTCATCACACAGAAGTTTCTTAGAAGGCTTGTGTCTAGTGTTTATGTGAAAATATTTTCTTTTACAGCATAGGCCTCAAATAGCTCCAAATATCAACTTGCAGATTTTACAAAAAGGGAGTTTCCAAACTCCTCTATCAAAAGACAGGTTCAACTCTGTGAGTCGAATGCACACATCAGAAAGAAGTTTCTGAGAATGCTTCTGTCTAGCGTTTATGTGAAAATATTTCCTTTTCAAGCACACGCCTCAAAGCGCTCCAAATATGCCGTTGCAGATTCTACAAAAAGTGGGTTTCAAAACTGCTCTACGAAAAGAAAGGTTCAAAGCTGTGAGTTGAATACACAGATCGTGAAGAAGTTTCTGAGAATGCTTCAGTCTAGTGTTTAGGTGAAGATATTTCACTTCCCAGCATAGGCCTCAAAGCGCTCCAAATATCCACTTCCAGATTCTACAGAAAAGTGTTTCAAAACTGCTCTTTGGAAAGGAAGCTTCAACTCTGTGAGTTGAAAGCACTCATTGCGAAGAGGTTTCTGGGAGTTCTTCCGTCTAGTTTTCATGTAAAGATGTTTCCATTTCAAGCATAGGTCTCTAATCGCTCCAAATATTCACCTGCAAATTCTACAAAAAGGGTGTTTCAAAACTTCTCTATCAATAGGAAGGTTCAACTCTGTGAGTTGAATGCACTCCTTACAGAGAAGTTTCTGAGAATGTTTCTATCTATGTTTTACGCGAAGATATTTCCTTTTCCAACACAGGCCTCAATGCGCTCCGAATCAACACTTCCAGATACTACAAAAACAGTGTTTCAAAACTGTTCTATCAAAAGGAACGTTCAACTCTGTGAGTTGAAGGCACTCATCACAAAGAAGTTTCTGAGAATGCTTCTGTCAATCTTGTATGCAATGAGATTTCCTTTTGCAGCATAGGACTTAAAGCTCTCCAAATATCCACTTGCAGATTCCACAAAAAGAGTGTTGCAAAACTTCTCTATCAAAAGGCAGGTTGAACTCTGTGTGTTGAATGCCCAAAACACAGGGAACTTTCTGAGAATGCTTTTGTCTAGTTTCCACGTGAAGATAGTTCCTTTTCCAACATAGGCCTCAAAGCGCTCTGAATATCCACTTGCCGATTGTACAAAAAGAGTGTTGCAAAACTTCTCTATCAAAAGGCAGGTTGAACTCTGTGTGTCGAATGCCCAAAACACAGGGAACTTGCTGAGAATGCTTTTGTCTAATTTCTACGTGAAGATATTTCCTTTTCCATCATAGGCCTCAAAGTGCTCCGAATAAACACTTGTAGATCCCACCAAAAGAGTGTTTCAAAGCTCTTCCATCTACAGGAACTTTCACGTCTGTGAGTTGAATGCACTCATCACAAAGAGGTTTCTGAGAATTCTTCTGTTTAGTTTTTATGTGATGATATTTCATTTTCCAGCATTGGCCTAAAGGTGCTCCAAATATCCACCTTCAGATGGGACTGAAAGAGTGTTTCAAAACTGAACTATCAAAAGGAAGGTTCAAGTCTGTGAGTTGAATGCACTCATCCACAGAAGCTTCTGAGAATGCTTCTGTCTCGTTTTTAGGCGAAGATATTTCCTTTTCCTTGCATAGGCCTCAAATCGCTCCAAATATCCCCTTGCAGATATTACAAAGAGAGTGTTTCCAAACTGCCCTATCGAAAGGCAGTTTCAACTCTGTGAGTTGAAGGCACGTATGGTGAAACAGTTTCTGAGAATGCTTGTGTGTACTTTTTAGGTGAAGGTATTTCCTTTTCCAGCACAGGCCTCAAATCGCTCCAAACATCCAGTAGCAAATTCTACAAAAGGAGTGTTTCAAACCTGTGCTATCCAAAGGAAGATTCCACTATATGAGTTGAACGCATAAAGCACACGGAAGTTTCTGAGAATCCTTCCGTCTAGTTCTCAGGTGAAGATATTTACTTTTCCAGTGTTGGCCCTTTAGCACTCCAAATATCCACTTTCAGATTCTACAAAAAGAGTGTTTCAAAACTGCTCTATCAAAACGCAGGTTCCACTCGGTGAGTTGAATGCACGCATCGGAAAAGATTTCTGAGAATTCTTCTGTCTAGTTTTTATGGGAAGATATTTTCTTTTCCAGCATAGGCCTCAAATCGCTCCAAACATCCACGAGCAAATTCTACGAAAGGAGTGTGTCAAAACGGTGCTATCAAAAGGAAGATTCCACTATGTGAGTTGAATGCATGAAGCACACGGAAGTTTCTGACAATGCTTCCGTCTAGTTCTCATGTGAAGATATTTCCTTTTCCAGTGTTGACCTCTTAGCACTCCAAATATCCACTTGCAGATCCTAGAAAAAGAGTGTTTCAAAACTGCTCTACCAAAAGCCAGGTTTCACTCGGTGAGTTGAATGCGCACATCGCAAAATGTTTCTGAGAACGCTACTGTCTAGTTCTTATGTGAAGATATTTCGTTTTCCCGCCTGGGCTTCAAAGCGCTCCAAATAGCCACTTGTAGAGTCTATAAAAAGAGTGTTTCAAAACTCTTCTATCAAAAGGAACTTTCAACTCTGTGAGTACAATGCACTCATCACAAGGAAGTTTCCGAGAATGCTTCTGTCTACTGTTTATGTGAAGATATTTCCTTTTCCAACCTAGGCCTCAATGCGCTCCAAATAAACACCTGCAGATCCTACAAGAGGGGTGTTTCCAAACTGTTCTATCAAAACCAGCGTTCAAGTCTGTGAGCTGAATGCACTCATCACACAGAAGTTTCTTAGAAGGCTTGTGTCTAGTGTTTATGTGAAAATATTTTCTTTTACAGCATAGGCCTCAAATAGCTCCAAATATCAACTTGCAGATTTTACAAAAAGGGAGTTTCCAAACTCCTCTATCAAAAGACAGGTTCAACTCTGTGAGTCGAATGCACACATCAGAAAGAAGTTTCTGAGAATGCTTCTGTCTAGCGTTTATGTGAAAATATTTCCTTTTCAAGCACACGCCTCAAAGCGCTCCAAATATGCCGTTGCAGATTCTACAAAAAGTGGGTTTCAAAACTGCTCTACGAAAAGAAAGGTTCAAAGCTGTGAGTTGAATACACAGATCGTGAAGAAGTTTCTGAGAATGCTTCAGTCTAGTGTTTAGGTGAAGATATTTCACTTCCCAGCATAGGCCTCAAAGCGCTCCAAATATCCACTTCCAGATTCTACAGAAAAGTGTTTCAAAACTGCTCTTTGGAAAGGAAGCTTCAACTCTGTGAGTTGAAAGCACTCATTACGAAGAGGTTTCTGAGAATTCTTCTGTCCAGTTTTCATGTGAAGATGTTTCCATTTCAAGCATAGGTCTCCAATCGCTCCAAATATTCACCTGCAAATTCTACAAAAAGGGTGTTTCAAAACTTCTCTATCAATAGGAAGGTTCAACTCTGTGAGTTGAATGCCCTCCTCACAAAGAAGTTTCTGAGAATGCTTCTGTCTACTTTTTACGTGAAGATATTTCCTTTTCCTACACAGGCCTCAAAGCGCTCCGAATCAACACTTCCAGATACTACCAAAACAGTGTTTCAAAACTGTTCTATCAAAAGGAACGTTCAACTCTGTGAGTGGAAGGCACTCATCGCAAAGAGGTTTCTGAGAATGCTTCTGTCTAGTTTTTATGTGATGATATTTCGTATTGCAGCATTGGCCAAAAAGCGCTCCAAACATCCATCTTCAGATGGCAATGAAAGTGGGTCTCAAAAGTGCTCTATCAGAAGGAAGGTTCAAGTCTGTGAATTGAATGCTCTCATCACACAGAAGGTTCTGAGAATGATTCAGTCTAGTTTTTATCAGAAGATATTTCCTTTTCCTTGCATAGGCCTCAAATCGCTCCAAATATCGAATTGCAGTTTACACCAATAGAGTGTTTCCAAACTGCTCTGTGAAACGGCAGGTTCAACTCTGTGAGTTGAATGCGCACATGAGGAAGAAGTCTCTGAGAATGCTTCTGTCTAGTTTTTAGGTGAAGATATTTCATTTCCCAGCCTCGCCTCAAAGCGCTCCAAATATCCACTTTCAGATTCTACAAAAACTGTGTTTCTAAACTGCTCTTTGTAAAGGAAGGTTCAAGTCTGTGAGTTGAATGCACTCATCACCAAGAAGTTTCTGAGAATGCTTCTGTCTAGTTTTCATGTGAAGATATTTCCTTTTCCAACATTGACCCGAAGCCCTCGTAATATCCACTTGCAGATTTTACAAAAAGAGTGTTTCCAAACTGCTCTATCAAAATGAGATTCAACTCTGTGAGTTGAATGCACGCATCGTGAAGAAGCTTCAGAGAATGCTACGGTCTACGTTTTAGGTGAAGATATTTCATTTCCCAGCATAGGCTTCAAAGCGCTCTAAATATCCACTTGCAGATTCTACAAAAAGAGTGTTTCAAAACTGCTCTTCCAAAAGGAAGGTTCAAGGCTGTGAGTTCAATGCACTCATCATAAAGAAGTTTCTGAGAACGCTTCTCTCTAGTTTTTATGTGAAGATATTTCCTTTTCCAGCATAGGCCTCAAATCGCTCCAAACATCCACTAGCAAATTCTACAAAAGGAGTGTTTCAAAACTGTGCTATCAAAAGGAAGATTCCACTATTTGAGTTGAAGGCATAAAGCACACGGAAGTTTCTGACAATGCTTCCGTCTAGTTCTCATGTGAAGTTATTTCCTTTTCCAGTGCTGGCCTCTTAGCACTCCAAATATCCACTTGCAGATCCTAGAAAAAGAGTTTTTCAAAACTGCTCTACCAAAAGGAAGCTTCAACTCGGTGAGTTGAATGCGCACCTCGCAAAATGTTTCTGAGAGTGCTTCGCTGTTGTTTTTATGTGAAGATATTTCGTTTTCCAGCATAGGACTCAAAGCGCTCCAAGTAGCCACTTACAGAGTCTCTAAAAAGAGTGTTTCAAAACTGTTCTATCAAAAGGAACGTTCAACTCTGTGAGTAGAATGCTCTCATCACAAGGAAGTTTCTGAGAATGCTTCTGTCTAGTTTTTATGTGAAGAAATTTCCTTTTCCAACATAGGCCTCAAAGCCCTCCAAATAAACATCTGCAGATTCTACAAAAGGGGTCTTTCCAAAATGTTCTATCAAAACCAACGTTCAAACCTATGAGCTGAATGCACTCACCACACAGAAGTTTCTTAGACGTCTTCTGTCTAGTGTTTATGTGAAAATATTTTCTTTTACAGCATAGGCCTCAAATAGCTCCAAATATCAACTTGCAGATTTTACAAAAAGGGTGTTTCCAAACTCCTCTATCAAAAGGCAGGTTCAACTCTGTGTGTTGAATGCACACATCAGAAAGAAGTTTCTGAGAATGCTTCTGTCTAGCGTTTATGTGAAAATATTTCCTTTTCAAGCATACGCCTCAAAGCGCTCCAAATATGCCGTTGCAGATTCTACAAAAAGTGTGTTTCAAAACTGCTCTATGAAAAGAAAGGTTCAAAGCTGTGAGGTGAATACACATATCGTGAAGAAGTTTCTGAGAAAGCTTCAGTCTAGTGTTTAGGTGAAGATATTTCACTTCCCAGAATAGGCCTCAAAGCGCTCCAAATATCCACTTCCAGATTCTAAAGAAAAGTGTTTCAAAACTGCTTTTTGGAAAAGAAGCTTCAACTCTGTGAGTTGAAAGCACTCATTACGAAGAGGTTTCTGAGAGTTCTTCCGTCTAGTTTTCATGTGAAGATGTTTCCATTTCAAGCATATTTCTCAAATCGCTCCAAATATTCACCTGCAAATTCTACAAAAAGGGTGTTTCCAAACTTCTCTATCAATAGGAAGGTTTGACTCTGTGAGTTGAATGCCCTCCTCACAAAGAAGTTTCTGAGAATGCTTCTGTCCAGTTTTTAGGTGAAGATATATCATTTCCCAGCATAGGCCTCAAAGCGCTCCAAATATCCACTTGCAGATTCTACAAAAAGAGTGTTTCAAAACTCCTCTTTCAAAAGGAAGTTTCAAGTCTGTGAGTTGAATGAAGTCATGACAAAGAAGTTTCTGAGAATGCTTCTGTCTACTTTTTATGTGAAGATATTTCCTTTTGCAGCACACGCCTCAAATAGCCCCAAACATCCACTAGCAAATTCTACAAAAAGAGGGTTTCAAAAAAGCGCTATCTAAAGGAAGATTGCACTATGTGAGTTAAACGCATAAAGCACACGGAAGTTTCTGAGAATGCTTCCGTCTAGTTCTCATGGGAAGATATTTCCTTTCCCATTGTTGGCCTCTTAGCACTCCAATATACACTTGCAGATTCTAGAAAAAGAGTGTTTCAAAACTGCTCTATCAAAAGGCAGGTTCAACACGGTGAGTTGAATATGCACATGAGTAAAAGTTTCTGAGAATGCTTCTGTCTGGTTTTTATGTGAAGATATTTCGTTTTCCAGCACAGGCCTCAAAGCGCTCCAATTATCCACTTGCAGACTATACAAAAACAGTGTTTCAAAACTGTTCTATCCAAAGGAATGTTCAGCTCTGTGAGTAGAATTCACTCATCACGAGGAAGTTTCTGAGAATGCTGCTGTCTAGTTTCTATAAGAAGACATTTCCTTTTCTAACATAGGTCTCAAAGCGCTCACAATAAGCCCTGGCACACTCTACAAAAGGAGTGTTTCCAAAATGTTCTATCAAAATGAACGTTGAAGACTGTGAGTTAAATGCACACGTCAAACTGAAGTTTCTGAGAATGGTTCTGTCTAGGGTTTATGTGAAGATATTTTCTTTTCCAGCATAGGCCTCCAAAAGCTCGAAATATCCACTTGCAGATTTTCTAAAAAGGGTGTTTCCAAACTGTTCTATCAAAAGGAAGGTTCAACTCTGTGAGTTGAATGCTCACATCACAAAGAAGTTTCTGAGAATGCTTCTGTCTAGTGTTCATGTGAAGATATTTCCTTTTCAAGCATAGGCCTCAAAGCGCTCCAGATATGCAGTTGCAGACTCTACAAAAAGTGTGTTTCAAAAGTGTTCTATGAAAAGAAAGTTTCAACTCTGTGAGTTGAATGCACATATCGTGAAGAAGTTTCTGAGAATGCTTCTGTCTAGTTTTTAGGTGAAGATATTTCATTTCCCAGCATAGGCCTCAAAGCGCTCCAAATATGCACTTGCAGATTCTACAAAAAGAGTGTTTCAAAACTGCTCTTTCAAAAGGAAGGTTCAAGTCTGTGAGTTGAATGCACTCATCAGAAAGAAGTTTCTGATAATGGTTCTGTCTAGTTTTCATCTGCAAGTATTTCCTTTTCCACTAGATGCCGCAATCGCACCAAATTTCCACCTGCAGTTTCCACAAAAAGAGTGTTGCAGGACTGCTCCAGGAAAAGGAATCTTCAACTCTCTCAGTTCAATCCCCTCAAGACATAGAAGTTTCTGATAATGTTTCTGTCTAGCTTCTATATGAAGATATTTCCTTTTCCAGCATAAGCCTCAAAGAGCTCCAAATATCCACTTGCGAATTCTACAAAAACAGTGTTGCAATACTTTTCTACCAAAAGGAAGGTACAACTCTGTGAGTTCAATGCACTCATCACACAGAAGGTTCACAGAATGCTTCCATCTAGCTTTTACGCAATGATATTTCCTTTTGCAGCAAAGGCTTCAAAGCGCTCTTAATGTCCACTGGCAGATTCTACGAAGAGTGTCTCAAAACTGCTCTATCAAAAGGTAGGTTGAACTCTGTGAGTTCAATGCCCAAAGCACAGGGAACCTTCTGAGAATGCTTTTATGTAGTTTCTACGTGAACATATTTTCTTTTCCAGCATTGGCCTCCAAGCACTCCATCCATCCACTTGAAAATTCTACTAAAAGAGTGTTTCAAAACTTCTCTACCAAAAGAAAGGTTGAACTTTGTGAGTTCAAGGCACACATCACAAAGAAGTTTCTGAGAATGCTTCTTTCCAGCTTTTACGTGAAGAGATATCCTTTTCCAGCATAGGCCTCAAAGCGCTCCATATATCCACTTGCACATTCTAGCAAAGCGTGTATCAACACTGCTCTTTCAAAAGGAAGCTTCAAGTCTGTGAGTTGAATGCACTCATCACAAAGACGTTTCTGAGAATTCTCCTGTCTAGTTTTCATGTGAAGATGCTTCCATTTAAAATCTAGGCCTCAAATACCTCCAAATATTCACTTGCACATTCTACAAAAAGGCTGTTTCAAATCTTCTCTATCAATTGGAAGGTTCAACTCTGTAAATTGAATGCACTCACCACAAAGAAGATTCCGAGATTGCTTCTGTCTACTTTGTATGTGAAGACATTTCCTTTTCCAACATAGGCCTCAAAGCGCTCCAAAAAACACTTGCAGATTCTAAAAAAACAGTTTTTCAAAACTGTTCTATCAAAAGGAACGTTCAACTCTGTGAGTTGAAGGCACTCATCACAAAGAGGTTTCTGAGAATGCTTCTGTCTAGTTTTTATGGGATGATATTTCTTATTCCAACATTGGCCAAAAAGCGCTCCAAATATCCGCCTTCAGATGGCACTGAAAGAGGGTCTCAAAAATGCTCTATCAGAAGGAAGGTTCAAGTCTGTGAGTTGAATGCTCTCATCACACAGAAGGTTCTGAGAATACTTCAGTCTAGTTTTTATCAGAAGATATTTCCATTTCCTTGCATAGGCCTGAAATCGCTCCAAATATCGACTTGCAGATTATACGAATAGAGTATTTCCAAACTGCTCTGTCAAACGGCAGGATCAACTCTGTGAGTTGAATGAACACATCATGAAGAAGTCTCTGAGAATGCTTCTGTCTAGTTTTTAGTTGAAGATATTTCATTTCCCAGCATCGTCTCAAAGCGCTCCAAATATCCACTTGCAGATTCTACAAAAACTTTGTTTCTAAACTGCTCTTTGAAAAGGAAGGTCCAAGTCTGTGAGTTGAATGCACTCATCGCAAAGAATTTTCTGAGAATGCTTCTGCCTAGTTTTCACGTGAAGATATTTCCTTTTCCAACATTGGCCCCGAAGCCCTCCTAACATCCACTTGCAGATTTTACAAAAAGAGTGTTTCCAAACTGCTCTATCAAAAGGCAGGTTCAACTCTGTGAGTCAAATGCACGCATCGTGAAGAAGCTTCTGAGAATGCTACTGTCTAAGTTTTAGGTGAAGATATTTCATTTCCCAGCAAAGGCTTCAAAGCGCTCTAAATATCCACTTGCAGATTCTACAAGAAGAGTGTTTCAAAACTGCTCTTCCAAAAGGAAGGTTCAAGTCTGTGAGTTGAATGCACTCATCAAAAAGAAGTTTCTGAGAATGCTTCTCTCTAGTTTTTATGAGAAGATATTTCCTTTTCCAGCATAGGCCTCAAATCGCTCCAAACATCCACTAGCAAATTCTACAAAAGGAGTGTTTCAAAACTGTGCTATCAAAAGGAAGATTCCACTATTTGAGTTGAAGGCATAAAGCACATGGAAGTTTCTGACAGTGCTTCCGTCTAGTTCTCATGTGAAGTTATTTCCTTTTCCAGTGTTGGCCTCTTAGCACTCCAAATAACCACTTGCAGATCCTAGAAAGAGTGTTTCAAAACTGCTCTACCAAAAGGAAGGTTCAACTCGGTGAGTTGAATGCGCACCTCGCAAAAAGTTTCTGAGAGTGCTTCGGTTTAGTTTTTATGTGAAGATATTTCGTTTTCCAGCACAGTACTCAAAGCGCTCTAAATAGCCACTTGCAGAGTCTATAAAAAGAGTGTTTCAAAACTGTTCTATCGAAAGGAACGTTCAACTCTGTGAGTAGAATGCACTCATCACAAGGAAGTTTCTGAGAATGCTTCTGTCTAGTTTTTATGTGAAGAAATTTCCTTTTCCAACATAGGCCTCAAAGCGCTCCAAATAAACACCTGCAGATTCTACAAAAGGGGTCTTTCCAAAATGTTCTATCAAAACCAACGTTCAAGCCTGTGAGCTGAATGCACTCACCACACAGAAGTTTCTTAGACGTCTTCTGTCTAGTGTTTATGTGGAAATATTCTCTTTTACAGCATAGGCCTCAAATATCTCCAAATATCAACGTGCAGATTTTACAAAAAGGGTGTTTCCAAACTCCTCCATCAAAAGGCAGGTTCAACTCTGTGTGTTTAATGCACACATCAGAAAGAAGTTTCTGAGAATGCTTCTGTCTAGCCTTTATGTGAAAATATTTCCTTTTCAAGCATACGCCTCAAAGCGCTCCAAATATGCCGTTGTAGACTCTACAAAAAGTGTGTTTCAAAACTGCTCTACGAAAAGAAAGGTTCAAAGCTGTGAGTTGAATACACAGATCGTGAAGAAGTTCCTGAGAATGCTTCAATCTAGTGTTTAGGTGAAGATATTTCACTTCCCAGCATAGGCCTCAAAGCGCTCCAAATATCCACTTCCAGATTCTACAGAAAAGTGTTTCAAAACTGCTCTTTGGAAAGGAAGCTTCAACTCTGTGAGTTGAAAGCACTCATTGCGAAGAGGTTTCTGGGAGTTCTTCCGTCTAGTTTTCATGTAAAGATGTTTCCATTTCAAGCATAGGTCTCTAATCGCTCCAAATATTCACCTGCAAATTCTACAAAAAGGGTGTTTCAAAACTTCTCTATCAATAGGAAGGTTCAACTCTGTGAGTTGAATGCACTCCTTACAGAGAAGTTTCTGAGAATGTTTCTATCTATGTTTTACGCGAAGATATTTCCTTTTCCAACACAGGCCTCAATGCGCTCCGAATCAACACTTCCAGATACTACAAAAACAGTGTTTCAAAACTGTTCTATCAAAAGGAACGTTCAACTCTGTGAGTTGAAGGCACTCATCACAAAGAAGTTTCTGAGAATGCTTCTGTCAATCTTGTATGCAATGAGATTTCCTTTTGCAGCATAGGACTTAAAGCTCTCCAAATATCCACTTGCAGATTCCACAAAAAGAGTGTTGCAAAACTTCTCTATCAAAAGGCAGGTTGAACTCTGTGTGTTGAATGCCCAAAACACAGGGAACTTTCTGAGAATGCTTTTGTCTAGTTTCCACGTGAAGATAGTTCCTTTTCCAACATAGGCCTCAAAGCGCTCTGAATATCCACTTGCCGATTGTACAAAAAGAGTGTTGCAAAACTTCTCTATCAAAAGGCAGGTTGAACTCTGTGTGTCGAATGCCCAAAACACAGGGAACTTGCTGAGAATGCTTTTGTCTAATTTCTACGTGAAGATATTTCCTTTTCCATCATAGGCCTCAAAGTGCTCCGAATAAACACTTGTAGATCCCACCAAAAGAGTGTTTCAAAGCTCTTCCATCTACAGGAACTTTCACGTCTGTGAGTTGAATGCACTCATCACAAAGAGGTTTCTGAGAATTCTTCTGTTTAGTTTTTATGTGATGATATTTCATTTTCCAGCATTGGCCTAAAGGTGCTCCAAATATCCACCTTCAGATGGGACTGAAAGAGTGTTTCAAAACTGAACTATCAAAAGGAAGGTTCAAGTCTGTGAGTTGAATGCACTCATCCACAGAAGCTTCTGAGAATGCTTCTGTCTCGTTTTTAGGCGAAGATATTTCCTTTTCCTTGCATAGGCCTCAAATCGCTCCAAATATCCCCTTGCAGATATTACAAAGAGAGTGTTTCCAAACTGCCCTATCGAAAGGCAGTTTCAACTCTGTGAGTTGAAGGCACGTATGGTGAAACAGTTTCTGAGAATGCTTGTGTGTACTTTTTAGGTGAAGGTATTTCCTTTTCCAGCACAGGCCTCAAATCGCTCCAAACATCCAGTAGCAAATTCTACAAAAGGAGTGTTTCAAACCTGTGCTATCCAAAGGAAGATTCCACTATATGAGTTGAACGCATAAAGCACACGGAAGTTTCTGAGAATCCTTCCGTCTAGTTCTCAGGTGAAGATATTTACTTTTCCAGTGTTGGCCCTTTAGCACTCCAAATATCCACTTTCAGATTCTACAAAAAGAGTGTTTCAAAACTGCTCTATCAAAACGCAGGTTCCACTCGGTGAGTTGAATGCACGCATCGGAAAAGATTTCTGAGAATTCTTCTGTCTAGTTTTTATGGGAAGATATTTTCTTTTCCAGCATAGGCCTCAAATCGCTCCAAACATCCACGAGCAAATTCTACGAAAGGAGTGTGTCAAAACGGTGCTATCAAAAGGAAGATTCCACTATGTGAGTTGAATGCATGAAGCACACGGAAGTTTCTGACAATGCTTCCGTCTAGTTCTCATGTGAAGATATTTCCTTTTCCAGCGTTGACCTCTTAGCACTCCAAATATCCACTTGCAGATCCTAGAAAAAGAGTGTTTCAAAACTGCTCTACCAAAAGCCAGGTTTCACTCGGTGAGTTGAATGCGCACATCGCAAAATGTTTCTGAGAACGCTACTGTCTAGTTCTTATGTGAAGATATTTCGTTTTCCCGCCTGGGCTTCAAAGCGCTCCAAATAGCCACTTGTAGAGTCTATAAAAAGAGTGTTTCAAAACTCTTCTATCAAAAGGAACTTTCAACTCTGTGAGTACAATGCACTCATCACAAGGAAGTTTCCGAGAATGCTTCTGTCTACTGTTTATGTGAAGATATTTCCTTTTCCAACCTAGGCCTCAATGCGCTCCAAATAAACACCTGCAGATCCTACAAGAGGGGTGTTTCCAAACTGTTCTATCAAAACCAGCGTTCAAGTCTGTGAGCTGAATGCACTCATCACACAGAAGTTTCTTAGAAGGCTTGTGTCTAGTGTTTATGTGAAAATATTTTCTTTTACAGCATAGGCCTCAAATAGCTCCAAATATCAACTTGCAGATTTTACAAAAAGGGAGTTTCCAAACTCCTCTATCAAAAGACAGGTTCAACTCTGTGAGTCGAATGCACACATCAGAAAGAAGTTTCTGAGAATGCTTCTGTCTAGCGTTTATGTGAAAATATTTCCTTTTCAAGCACACGCCTCAAAGCGCTCCAAATATGCCGTTGCAGATTCTACAAAAAGTGGGTTTCAAAACTGCTCTACGAAAAGAAAGGTTCAAAGCTGTGAGTTGAATACACAGATCGTGAAGAAGTTTCTGAGAATGCTTCAGTCTAGTGTTTAGGTGAAGATATTTCACTTCCCATAGGCCTCAAAGCGCTCCAAATATCCACTTCCAGATTCTACAGAAAAGTGTTTCAAAACTGCTCTTTGGAAAGGAAGCTTCAACTCTGTGAGTTGAAAGCACTCATTACGAAGAGGTTTCTGAGAATTCTTCTGTCCAGTTTTCATGTGAAGATGTTTCCATTTCAAGCATAGGTCTCCAATCGCTCCAAATATTCACCTGCAAATTCTACAAAAAGGGTGTTTCAAAACTTCTCTATCAATAGGAAGGTTCAACTCTGTGAGTTGAATGCCCTCCTCACAAAGAAGTTTCTGAGAATGCTTCTGTCTACTTTTTACGTGAAGATATTTCCTTTTCCTACACAGGCCTCAAAGCGCTCCGAATCAACACTTCCAGATACTACCAAAACAGTGTTTCAAAACTGTTCTATCAAAAGGAACGTTCAACTCTGTGAGTGGAAGGCACTCATCGCAAAGAGGTTTCTGAGAATGCTTCTGTCTAGTTTTTATGTGATGATATTTCGTATTGCAGCATTGGCCAAAAAGCGCTCCAAACATCCATCTTCAGATGGCAATGAAAGTGGGTCTCAAAAGTGCTCTATCAGAAGGAAGGTTCAAGTCTGTGAATTGAATGCTCTCATCACACAGAAGGTTCTGAGAATGATTCAGTCTAGTTTTTATCAGAAGATATTTCCTTTTCCTTGCATAGGCCTCAAATCGCTCCAAATATCGAATTGCAGTTTACACCAATAGAGTGTTTCCAAACTGCTCTGTGAAACGGCAGGTTCAACTCTGTGAGTTGAATGCGCACATGAGGAAGAAGTCTCTGAGAATGCTTCTGTCTAGTTTTTAGGTGAAGATATTTCATTTCCCAGCCTCGCCTCAAAGCGCTCCAAATATCCACTTTCAGATTCTACAAAAACTGTGTTTCTAAACTGCTCTTTGTAAAGGAAGGTTCAAGTCTGTGAGTTGAATGCACTCATCACCAAGAAGTTTCTGAGAATGCTTCTGTCTAGTTTTCATGTGAAGATATTTCCTTTTCCAACATTGACCCGAAGCCCTCGTAATATCCACTTGCAGATTTTACAAAAAGAGTGTTTCCAAACTGCTCTATCAAAATGAGATTCAACTCTGTGAGTTGAATGCACGCATCGTGAAGAAGCTTCAGAGAATGCTACGGTCTACGTTTTAGGTGAAGATATTTCATTTCCCAGCATAGGCTTCAAAGCGCTCTAAATATCCACTTGCAGATTCTACAAAAAGAGTGTTTCAAAACTGCTCTTCCAAAAGGAAGGTTCAAGGCTGTGAGTTCAATGCACTCATCATAAAGAAGTTTCTGAGAACGCTTCTCTCTAGTTTTTATGTGAAGATATTTCCTTTTCCAGCATAGGCCTCAAATCGCTCCAAACATCCACTAGCAAATTCTACAAAAGGAGTGTTTCAAAACTGTGCTATCAAAAGGAAGATTCCACTATTTGAGTTGAAGGCATAAAGCACACGGAAGTTTCTGACAATGCTTCCGTCTAGTTCTCATGTGAAGTTATTTCCTTTTCCAGTGCTGGCCTCTTAGCACTCCAAATATCCACTTGCAGATCCTAGAAAAAGAGTTTTTCAAAACTGCTCTACCAAAAGGAAGCTTCAACTCGGTGAGTTGAATGCGCACCTCGCAAAATGTTTCTGAGAGTGCTTCGCTGTTGTTTTTATGTGAAGATATTTCGTTTTCCAGCATAGGACTCAAAGCGCTCCAAGTAGCCACTTACAGAGTCTCTAAAAAGAGTGTTTCAAAACTGTTCTATCAAAAGGAACGTTCAACTCTGTGAGTAGAATGCTCTCATCACAAGGAAGTTTCTGAGAATGCTTCTGTCTAGTTTTTATGTGAAGAAATTTCCTTTTCCAACATAGGCCTCAAAGCCCTCCAAATAAACATCTGCAGATTCTACAAAAGGGGTCTTTCCAAAATGTTCTATCAAAACCAACGTTCAAACCTATGAGCTGAATGCACTCACCACACAGAAGTTTCTTAGACGTCTTCTGTCTAGTGTTTATGTGAAAATATTTTCTTTTACAGCATAGGCCTCAAATAGCTCCAAATATCAACTTGCAGATTTTACAAAAAGGGTGTTTCCAAACTCCTCTATCAAAAGGCAGGTTCAACTCTGTGTGTTGAATGCACACATCAGAAAGAAGTTTCTGAGAATGCTTCTGTCTAGCGTTTATGTGAAAATATTTCCTTTTCAAGCATACGCCTCAAAGCGCTCCAAATATGCCGTTGCAGATTCTACAAAAAGTGTGTTTCAAAACTGCTCTATGAAAAGAAAGGTTCAAAGCTGTGAGGTGAATACACATATCGTGAAGAAGTTTCTGAGAAAGCTTCAGTCTAGTGTTTAGGTGAAGATATTTCACTTCCCAGAATAGGCCTCAAAGCGCTCCAAATATCCACTTCCAGATTCTAAAGAAAAGTGTTTCAAAACTGCTTTTTGGAAAAGAAGCTTCAACTCTGTGAGTTGAAAGCACTCATTACGAAGAGGTTTCTGAGAGTTCTTCCGTCTAGTTTTCATGTGAAGATGTTTCCATTTCAAGCATATTTCTCAAATCGCTCCAAATATTCACCTGCAAATTCTACAAAAAGGGTGTTTCCAAACTTCTCTATCAATAGGAAGGTTCGACTCTGTGAGTTGAATGCCCTCCTCACAAAGAAGTTTCTGAGAATGCTTCTCTCCAGTTTTTAGGTGAAGATATATCATTTCCCAGCATAGGCCTCAAAGCGCTCCAAATATCCACTTGCAGATTCTACAAAAAGAGTGTTTCAAAACTCCTCTTTCAAAAGGAAGTTTCAAGTCTGTGAGTTGAATGAAGTCATGACAAAGAAGTTTCTGAGAATGCTTCTGTCTACTTTTTATGTGAAGATATTTCCTTTTGCAGCACACGCCTCAAATAGCCCCAAACATCCACTAGCAAATTCTACAAAAAGAGGGTTTCAAAAAAGCGCTATCTAAAGGAAGATTGCACTATGTGAGTTAAACGCATAAAGCACACGGAAGTTTCTGAGAATGCTTCCGTCTAGTTCTCATGGGAAGATATTTCCTTTCCCATTGTTGGCCTCTTAGCACTCCAATATACACTTGCAGATTCTAGAAAAAGAGTGTTTCAAAACTGCTCTATCAAAAGGCAGGTTCAACACGGTGAGTTGAATATGCACATGAGAAAAAGTTTCTGAGAATGCTTCTGTCTGGTTTTTATGTGAAGATATTTCGTTTTCCAGCACAGGCCTCAAAGCGCTCCAATTATCCACTTGCAGACTATACAAAAACAGTGTTTCAAAACTGTTCTATCCAAAGGAATGTTCAGCTCTGTGAGTAGAATTCACTCATCACGAGGAAGTTTCTGAGAATGCTGCTGTCTAGTTTCTATAAGAAGACATTTCCTTTTCTAACATAGGTCTCAAAGCGCTCACAATAAGCCCTGGCACACTCTACAAAAGGAGTGTTTCCAAAATGTTCTATCAAAATGAACGTTGAAGACTGTGAGTTAAATGCACACATCAAACTGAAGTTTCTGAGAATGGTTCTGTCTAGGGTTTATGTGAAGATATTTTCTTTTCCAGCATAGGCCTCCAAAAGCTCGAAATATCCACTTGCAGATTTTCTAAAAAGGGTGTTTCCAAACTGTTCTATCAAAAGGAAGGTTCAACTCTGTGAGTTGAATGCTCACATCACAAAGAAGTTTCTGAGAATGCTTCTGTCTAGTGTTCATGTGAAGATATTTCCTTTTCAAGCATAGGCCTCAAAGCGCTCCAGATATGCAGTTGCAGACTCTACAAAAAGTGTGTTTCAAAAGTGTTCTATGAAAAGAAAGTTTCAACTCTGTGAGTTGAATGCACATATCGTGAAGAAGTTTCTGAGAATGCTTCTGTCTAGTTTTTAGGTGAAGATATTTCATTTCCCAGCATAGGCCTCAAAGCGCTCCAAATATGCACTTGCAGATTCTACAAAAGGAGTGTTTCAAAACTGCTCTTTCAAAAGGAAGGTTCAAGTCTGTGAGTTGAATGCACTCATCAGAAAGAAGTTTCTGATAATGGTTCTGTCTAGTTTTCATCTGCAAGTATTTCCTTTTCCACTAGATGCCGCAATCGCACCAAATTTCCACCTGCAGTTTCCACAAAAAGAGTGTTGCAGGACTGCTCCAGGAAAAGGAATCTTCAACTCTCTCAGTTCAATCCCCTCAAGACATAGAAGTTTCTGATAATGTTTCTGTCTAGCTTCTATATGAAGATATTTCCTTTTCCAGCATAAGCCTCAAAGAGCTCCAAATATCCACTTGCGAATTCTACAAAAACAGTGTTGCAATACTTTTCTACCAAAAGGAAGGTACAACTCTGTGAGTTCAATGCACTCATCACACAGAAGGTTCACAGAATGCTTCCATCTAGCTTTTACGCAATGATATTTCCTTTTGCAGCAAAGGCTTCAAAGCGCTCTTAATGTCCACTGGCAGATTCTACGAAGAGTGTCTCAAAACTGCTCTATCAAAAGGTAGGTTGAACTCTGTGAGTTCAATGCCCAAAGCACAGGGAACCTTCTGAGAATGCTTTTATGTAGTTTCTACGTGAACATATTTTCTTTTCCAGCATTGGCCTCCAAGCACTCCATCCATCCACTTGAAAATTCTACTAAAAGAGTGTTTCAAAACTTCTCTACCAAAAGAAAGGTTGAACTTTGTGAGTTCAAGGCACACATCACAAAGAAGTTTCTGAGAATGCTTCTTTCCAGCTTTTACGTGAAGAGATATCCTTTTCCAGCATAGGCCTCAAAGCGCTCCATATATCCACTTGCACATTCTAGCAAAGCGTGTATCAACACTGCTCTTTCAAAAGGAAGCTTCAAGTCTGTGAGTTGAATGCACTCATCACAAAGACGTTTCTGAGAATTCTCCTGTCTAGTTTTCATGTGAAGATGCTTCCATTTAAAATCTAGGCCTCAAATACCTCCAAATATTCACTTGCACATTCTACAAAAAGGCTGTTTCAAATCTTCTCTATCAATTGGAAGGTTCAACTCTGTAAATTGAATGCACTCACCACAAAGAAGATTCCGAGATTGCTTCTGTCTACTTTGTATGTGAAGACATTTCCTTTTCCAACATAGGCCTCAAAGCGCTCCAAAAAACACTTGCAGATTCTAAAAAAACAGTTTTTCAAAACTGTTCTATCAAAAGGAACGTTCAACTCTGTGAGTTGAAGGCACTCATCACAAAGAGGTTTCTGAGAATGCTTCTGTCTAGTTTTTATGGGATGATATTTCTTATTCCAACATTGGCCAAAAAGCGCTCCAAATATCCGCCTTCAGACGGCACTGAAAGAGGGTCTCAAAAATGCTCTATCAGAAGGAAGGTTCAAGTCTGTGAGTTGAATGCTCTCATCACACAGAAGGTTCTGAGAATACTTCAGTCTAGTTTTTATCAGAAGATATTTCCATTTCCTTGCATAGGCCTGAAATCCCTCCAAATATCGACTTGCAGATTATACGAATAGAGTATTTCCAAACTGCTCTGTCAAACGGCAGGATCAACTCTGTGAGTTGAATGAACACATCATGAAGAAGTCTCTGAGAATGCTTCTGTCTAGTTTTTAGTTGAAGATATTTCATTTCCCAGCATCGTCTCAAAGCGCTCCAAATATCCACTTGCAGATTCTACAAAAACTTTGTTTCTAAACTGCTCTTTGAAAAGGAAGGTCCAAGTCTGTGAGTTGAATGCACTCATCGCAAAGAATTTTCTGAGAATGCTTCTGTCTAGTTTTCACGTGAAGATATTTCCTTTTCCAACATTGGCCCCGAAGCCCTCCTAACATCCACTTGCAGATTTTACAAAAAGAGTGTTTCCAAACTGCTCTATCAAAAGGCAGGTTCAACTCTGTGAGTCAAATGCACGCATCGTGAAGAAGCTTCTGAGAATGCTACTGTCTAAGTTTTAGGTGAAGATATTTCATTTCCCAGCAAAGGCTTCAAAGCGCTCTAAATATCCACTTGCAGATTCTACAAGAAGAGTGTTTCAAAACTGCTCTTCCAAAAGGAAGGTTCAAGTCTGTGAGTTGAATGCACTCATCAAAAAGAAGTTTCTGAGAATGCTTCTCTCTAGTTTTTATGTGAAGATATTTCCTTTTCCAGCATAGGCCTCAAATCGCTCCAAACATCCACTAGCAAATTCTACAAAAGGAGTGTTTCAAAACTGTGCTATCAAAAGGAAGATTCCACTATTTGAGTTGAAGGCATAAAGCACACGGAAGTTTCTGACAGTGCTTCCGTCTAGTTCTCATGTGAAGTTATTTCCTTTTCCAGTGTTGGCCTCTTAGCACTCCAAATAACCACTTGCAGATCCTAGAAAGAGTGTTTCAAAACTGCTCTACCAAAAGGAAGGTTCAACTCGGTGAGTTGAATGCGCACCTCGCAAAAAGTTTCTGAGAGTGCTTCGGTTTAGTTTTTATGTGAAGATATTTCGTTTTCCAGCACAGTACTCAAAGCGCTCTAAATAGCCACTTGCAGAGTCTATAAAAAGAGTGTTTCAAAACTGTTCTATCAAAAGGAACGTTCAACTCTGTGAGTAGAATGCACTCATCACAAGGAAGTTTCTGAGAATGCTTCTGTCTAGTTTTTATGTGAAGAAATTTCCTTTTCCAACATAGGCCTCAAAGCGCTCCAAATAAACACCTGCAGATTCTACAAAAGGGGTCTTTCCAAAATGTTCTATCAAAACCAACGTTCAAGCCTGTGAGCTGAATGCACTCACCACACAGAAGTTTCTTAGACGTCTTCTGTCTAGTGTTTATGTGGAAATATTCTCTTTTACAGCATAGGCCTCAAATACCTCCAAATATCAACGTGCAGATTTTACAAAAAGGGTGTTTCCAAACTCCTCCATCAAAAGGCAGGTTCAACTCTGTGTGTTTAATGCACACATCAGAAAGAAGTTTCTGAGAATGCTTCTGTCTAGCCTTTATGTGAAAATATTTCCTTTTCAAGCATACGCCTCAAAGCGCTCCAAATATGCCGTTGTAGACTCTACAAAAAGTGTGTTTCAAAACTGCTCTACGAAAAGAAAGGTTCAAAGCTGTGAGTTGAATACACAGATCGTGAAGAAGTTCCTGAGAATGCTTCAATCTAGTGTTTAGGTGAAGATATTTCACTTCCCAGCATAGGCCTCAAAGCGCTCCAAATATCCACTTCCAGATTCTACAGAAAAGTGTTTCAAAACTGCTCTTTGGAAAGGAAGCTTCAACTCTGTGAGTTAAAAGCACTCATTGCGAAGAGGTTTCTGGGAGTTCTTCCGTCTAGTTTTCATGTAAAGATGTTTCCATTTCAAGCATAGGTCTCTAATCGCTCCAAATATTCACCTGCAAATTCTACAAAAAGGGTGTTTCAAAACTTCTCTATCAATAGGAAGGTTCAACTCTGTGAGTTGAATGCACTCCTTACAGAGAAGTTTCTGAGAATGTTTCTATCTATGTTTTACGCGAAGATATTTCCTTTTCCAACACAGGCCTCAATGCGCTCCGAATCAACACTTCCAGATACTACAAAAACAGTGTTTCAAAACTGTTCTATCAAAAGGAACGTTCAACTCTGTGAGTTGAAGGCACTCATCACAAAGAAGTTTCTGAGAATGCTTCTGTCAATCTTGTATGCAATGAGATTTCCTTTTGCAGCATAGGACTTAAAGCTCTCCAAATATCCACTTGCAGATTCCACAAAAAGAGTGTTGCAAAACTTCTCTATCAAAAGGCAGGTTGAACTCTGTGTGTTGAATGCCCAAAACACAGGGAACTTTCTGAGAATGCTTTTGTCTAGTTTCCACGTGAAGATAGTTCCTTTTCCAACATAGGCCTCAAAGCGCTCTGAATATCCACTTGCCGATTGTACAAAAAGAGTGTTGCAAAACTTCTCTATCAAAAGGCAGGTTGAACTCTGTGTGTCGAATGCCCAAAACACAGGGAACTTGCTGAGAATGCTTTTGTCTAATTTCTACGTGAAGATATTTCCTTTTCCATCATAGGCCTCAAAGTGCTCCGAATAAACACTTGTAGATCCCACCAAAAGAGTGTTTCAAAGCTCTTCCATCTACAGGAACTTTCACGTCTGTGAGTTGAATGCACTCATCACAAAGAGGTTTCTGAGAATTCTTCTGTTTAGTTTTTATGTGATGATATTTCATTTTCCAGCATTGGCCTAAAGGTGCTCCAAATATCCACCTTCAGATGGGACTGAAAGAGTGTTTCAAAACTGAACTATCAAAAGGAAGGTTCAAGTCTGTGAGTTGAATGCACTCATCCACAGAAGCTTCTGAGAATGCTTCTGTCTCGTTTTTAGGCGAAGATATTTCCTTTTCCTTGCATAGGCCTCAAATCGCTCCAAATATCCCCTTGCAGATATTACAAAGAGAGTGTTTCCAAACTGCCCTATCGAAAGGCAGTTTCAACTCTGTGAGTTGAAGGCACGTATGGTGAAACAGTTTCTGAGAATGCTTGTGTGTACTTTTTAGGTGAAGGTATTTCCTTTTCCAGCACAGGCCTCAAATCGCTCCAAACATCCAGTAGCAAATTCTACAAAAGGAGTGTTTCAAACCTGTGCTATCCAAAGGAAGATTCCACTATATGAGTTGAACGCATAAAGCACACGGAAGTTTCTGAGAATCCTTCCGTCTAGTTCTCAGGTGAAGATATTTACTTTTCCAGTGTTGGCCCTTTAGCACTCCAAATATCCACTTTCAGATTCTACAAAAAGAGTGTTTCAAAACTGCTCTATCAAAACGCAGGTTCCACTCGGTGAGTTGAATGCACGCATCGGAAAAGATTTCTGAGAATTCTTCTGTCTAGTTTTTATGGGAAGATATTTTCTTTTCCAGCATAGGCCTCAAATCGCTCCAAACATCCACGAGCAAATTCTACGAAAGGAGTGTGTCAAAACGGTGCTATCAAAAGGAAGATTCCACTATGTGAGTTGAATGCATGAAGCACACGGAAGTTTCTGACAATGCTTCCGTCTAGTTCTCATGTGAAGATATTTCCTTTTCCAGCGTTGACCTCTTAGCACTCCAAATATCCACTTGCAGATCCTAGAAAAAGAGTGTTTCAAAACTGCTCTACCAAAAGCCAGGTTTCACTCGGTGAGTTGAATGCGCACATCGCAAAATGTTTCTGAGAACGCTACTGTCTAGTTCTTATGTGAAGATATTTCGTTTTCCCGCCTGGGCTTCAAAGCGCTCCAAATAGCCACTTGTAGAGTCTATAAAAAGAGTGTTTCAAAACTCTTCTATCAAAAGGAACTTTCAACTCTGTGAGTACAATGCACTCATCACAAGGAAGTTTCCGAGAATGCTTCTGTCTACTGTTTATGTGAAGATATTTCCTTTTCCAACCTAGGCCTCAATGCGCTCCAAATAAACACCTGCAGATCCTACAAGAGGGGTGTTTCCAAACTGTTCTATCAAAACCAGCGTTCAAGTCTGTGAGCTGAATGCACTCATCACACAGAAGTTTCTTAGAAGGCTTGTGTCTAGTGTTTATGTGAAAATATTTTCTTTTACAGCACAGGCCTCAAATAGCTCCAAATATCAACTTGCAGATTTTACAAAAAGGGAGTTTCCAAACTCCTCTATCAAAAGACAGGTTCAACTCTGTGAGTCGAATGCACACATCAGAAAGAAGTTTCTGAGAATGCTTCTGTCTAGCGTTTATGTGAAAATATTTCCTTTTCAAGCACACGCCTCAAAGCGCTCCAAATATGCCGTTGCAGATTCTACAAAAAGTGGGTTTCAAAACTGCTCTACGAAAAGAAAGGTTCAAAGCTGTGAGTTGAATACACAGATCGTGAAGAAGTTTCTGAGAATGCTTCAGTCTAGTGTTTAGGTGAAGATATTTCACTTCCCAGCATAGGCCTCAAAGCGCTCCAAATATCCACTTCCAGATTCTACAGAAAAGTGTTTCAAAACTGCTCTTTGGAAAGGAAGCTTCAACTCTGTGAGTTGAAAGCACTCATTACGAAGAGGTTTCTGAGAATTCTTCTGTCCAGTTTTCATGTGAAGATGTTTCCATTTCAAGCATAGGTCTCCAATCGCTCCAAATATTCACCTGCAAATTCTACAAAAAGGGTGTTTCAAAACTTCTCTATCAATAGGAAGGTTCAACTCTGTGAGTTGAATGCCCTCCTCACAAAGAAGTTTCTGAGAATGCTTCTGTCTACTTTTTACGTGAAGATATTTCCTTTTCCTACACAGGCCTCAAAGCGCTCCGAATCAACACTTCCAGATACTACCAAAACAGTGTTTCAAAACTGTTCTATCAAAAGGAACGTTCAACTCTGTGAGTGGAAGGCACTCATCGCAAAGAGGTTTCTGAGAATGCTTCTGTCTAGTTTTTATGTGATGATATTTCGTATTGCAGCATTGGCCAAAAAGCGCTCCAAACATCCATCTTCAGATGGCAATGAAAGTGGGTCTCAAAAGTGCTCTATCAGAAGGAAGGTTCAAGTCTGTGAATTGAATGCTCTCATCACACAGAAGGTTCTGAGAATGATTCAGTCTAGTTTTTATCAGAAGATATTTCCTTTTCCTTGCATAGGCCTCAAATCGCTCCAAATATCGAATTGCAGTTTACACCAATAGAGTGTTTCCAAACTGCTCTGTGAAACGGCAGGTTCAACTCTGTGAGTTGAATGCGCACATGAGGAAGAAGTCTCTGAGAATGCTTCTGTCTAGTTTTTAGGTGAAGATATTTCATTTCCCAGCCTCGCCTCAAAGCGCTCCAAATATCCACTTTCAGATTCTACAAAAACTGTGTTTCTAAACTGCTCTTTGTAAAGGAAGGTTCAAGTCTGTGAGTTGAATGCACTCATCACCAAGAAGTTTCTGAGAATGCTTCTGTCTAGTTTTCATGTGAAGATATTTCCTTTTCCAACATTGACCCGAAGCCCTCGTAATATCCACTTGCAGATTTTACAAAAAGAGTGTTTCCAAACTGCTCTATCAAAATGAGATTCAACTCTGTGAGTTGAATGCACGCATCGTGAAGAAGCTTCAGAGAATGCTACGGTCTACGTTTTAGGTGAAGATATTTCATTTCCCAGCATAGGCTTCAAAGCGCTCTAAATATCCACTTGCAGATTCTACAAAAAGAGTGTTTCAAAACTGCTCTTCCAAAAGGAAGGTTCAAGGCTGTGAGTTCAATGCACTCATCATAAAGAAGTTTCTGAGAACGCTTCTCTCTAGTTTTTATGTGAAGATATTTCCTTTTCCAGCATAGGCCTCAAATCGCTCCAAACATCCACTAGCAAATTCTACAAAAGGAGTGTTTCAAAACTGTGCTATCAAAAGGAAGATTCCACTATTTGAGTTGAAGGCATAAAGCACACGGAAGTTTCTGACAATGCTTCCGTCTAGTTCTCATGTGAAGTTATTTCCTTTTCCAGTGCTGGCCTCTTAGCACTCCAAATATCCACTTGCAGATCCTAGAAAAAGAGTTTTTCAAAACTGCTCTACCAAAAGGAAGCTTCAACTCGGTGAGTTGAATGCGCACCTCGCAAAATGTTTCTGAGAGTGCTTCGCTGTTGTTTTTATGTGAAGATATTTCGTTTTCCAGCATAGGACTCAAAGCGCTCCAAGTAGCCACTTACAGAGTCTCTAAAAAGAGTGTTTCAAAACTGTTCTATCAAAAGGAACGTTCAACTCTGTGAGTAGAATGCTCTCATCACAAGGAAGTTTCTGAGAATGCTTCTGTCTAGTTTTTATGTGAAGAAATTTCCTTTTCCAACATAGGCCTCAAAGCCCTCCAAATAAACATCTGCAGATTCTACAAAAGGGGTCTTTCCAAAATGTTCTATCAAAACCAACGTTCAAACCTATGAGCTGAATGCACTCACCACACAGAAGTTTCTTAGACGTCTTCTGTCTAGTGTTTATGTGAAAATATTTTCTTTTACAGCATAGGCCTCAAATAGCTCCAAATATCAACTTGCAGATTTTACAAAAAGGGTGTTTCCAAACTCCTCTATCAAAAGGCAGGTTCAACTCTGTGTGTTGAATGCACACATCAGAAAGAAGTTTCTGAGAATGCTTCTGTCTAGCGTTTATGTGAAAATATTTCCTTTTCAAGCATACGCCTCAAAGCGCTCCAAATATGCCGTTGCAGATTCTACAAAAAGTGTGTTTCAAAACTGCTCTATGAAAAGAAAGGTTCAAAGCTGTGAGGTGAATACACATATCGTGAAGAAGTTTCTGAGAAAGCTTCAGTCTAGTGTTTAGGTGAAGATATTTCACTTCCCAGAATAGGCCTCAAAGCGCTCCAAATATCCACTTCCAGATTCTAAAGAAAAGTGTTTCAAAACTGCTTTTTGGAAAAGAAGCTTCAACTCTGTGAGTTGAAAGCACTCATTACGAAGAGGTTTCTGAGAGTTCTTCCGTCTAGTTTTCATGTGAAGATGTTTCCATTTCAAGCATATTTCTCAAATCGCTCCAAATATTCACCTGCAAATTCTACAAAAAGGGTGTTTCCAAACTTCTCTATCAATAGGAAGGTTTGACTCTGTGAGTTGAATGCCCTCCTCACAAAGAAGTTTCTGAGAATGCTTCTGTCCAGTTTTTAGGTGAAGATATATCATTTCCCAGCATAGGCCTCAAAGCGCTCCAAATATCCACTTGCAGATTCTACAAAAAGAGTGTTTCAAAACTCCTCTTTCAAAAGGAAGTTTCAAGTCTGTGAGTTGAATGAAGTCATGACAAAGAAGTTTCTGAGAATGCTTCTGTCTACTTTTTATGTGAAGATATTTCCTTTTGCAGCACACGCCTCAAATAGCCCCAAACATCCACTAGCAAATTCTACAAAAAGAGGGTTTCAAAAAAGCGCTATCTAAAGGAAGATTGCACTATGTGAGTTAAACGCATAAAGCACACGGAAGTTTCTGAGAATGCTTCCGTCTAGTTCTCATGGGAAGATATTTCCTTTCCCATTGTTGGCCTCTTAGCACTCCAATATACACTTGCAGATTCTAGAAAAAGAGTGTTTCAAAACTGCTCTATCAAAAGGCAGGTTCAACACGGTGAGTTGAATATGCACATGAGTAAAAGTTTCTGAGAATGCTTCTGTCTGGTTTTTATGTGAAGATATTTCGTTTTCCAGCACAGGCCTCAAAGCGCTCCAATTATCCACTTGCAGACTATACAAAAACAGTGTTTCAAAACTGTTCTATCCAAAGGAATGTTCAGCTCTGTGAGTAGAATTCACTCATCACGAGGAAGTTTCTGAGAATGCTGCTGTCTAGTTTCTATAAGAAGACATTTCCTTTTCTAACATAGGTCTCAAAGCGCTCACAATAAGCCCTGGCACACTCTACAAAAGGAGTGTTTCCAAAATGTTCTATCAAAATGAACGTTGAAGACTGTGAGTTAAATGCACACATCAAACTGAAGTTTCTGAGAATGGTTCTGTCTAGGGTTTATGTGAAGATATTTTCTTTTCCAGCATAGGCCTCCAAAAGCTCGAAATATCCACTTGCAGATTTTCTAAAAAGGGTGTTTCCAAACTGTTCTATCAAAAGGAAGGTTCAACTCTGTGAGTTGAATGCTCACATCACAAAGAAGTTTCTGAGAATGCTTCTGTCTAGTGTTCATGTGAAGATATTTCCTTTTCAAGCATAGGCCTCAAAGCGCTCCAGATATGCAGTTGCAGACTCTACAAAAAGTGTGTTTCAAAAGTGTTCTATGAAAAGAAAGTTTCAACTCTGTGAGTTGAATGCACATATCGTGAAGAAGTTTCTGAGAATGCTTCTGTCTAGTTTTTAGGTGAAGATATTTCATTTCCCAGCATAGGCCTCAAAGCGCTCCAAATATGCACTTGCAGATTCTACAAAAAGAGTGTTTCAAAACTGCTCTTTCAAAAGGAAGGTTCAAGTCTGTGAGTTGAATGCACTCATCAGAAAGAAGTTTCTGATAATGGTTCTGTCTAGTTTTCATCTGCAAGTATTTCCTTTTCCACTAGATGCCGCAATCGCACCAAATTTCCACCTGCAGTTTCCACAAAAAGAGTGTTGCAGGACTGCTCCAGGAAAAGGAATCTTCAACTCTCTCAGTTCAATCCCCTCAAGACATAGAAGTTTCTGATAATGTTTCTGTCTAGCTTCTATATGAAGATATTTCCTTTTCCAGCATAAGCCTCAAAGAGCTCCAAATATCCACTTGCGAATTCTACAAAAACAGTGTTGCAATACTTTTCTACCAAAAGGAAGGTACAACTCTGTGAGTTCAATGCACTCATCACACAGAAGGTTCACAGAATGCTTCCATCTAGCTTTTACGCAATGATATTTCCTTTTGCAGCAAAGGCTTCAAAGCGCTCTTAATGTCCACTGGCAGATTCTACGAAGAGTGTCTCAAAACTGCTCTATCAAAAGGTAGGTTGAACTCTGTGAGTTCAATGCCCAAAGCACAGGGAACCTTCTGAGAATGCTTTTATGTAGTTTCTACGTGAACATATTTTCTTTTCCAGCATTGGCCTCCAAGCACTCCATCCATCCACTTGAAAATTCTACTAAAAGAGTGTTTCAAAACTTCTCTACCAAAAGAAAGGTTGAACTTTGTGAGTTCAAGGCACACATCACAAAGAAGTTTCTGAGAATGCTTCTTTCCAGCTTTTACGTGAAGAGATATCCTTTTCCAGCATAGGCCTCAAAGCGCTCCATATATCCACTTGCACATTCTAGCAAAGCGTGTATCAACACTGCTCTTTCAAAAGGAAGCTTCAAGTCTGTGAGTTGAATGCACTCATCACAAAGACGTTTCTGAGAATTCTCCTGTCTAGTTTTCATGTGAAGATGCTTCCATTTAAAATCTAGGCCTCAAATACCTCCAAATATTCACTTGCACATTCTACAAAAAGGCTGTTTCAAATCTTCTCTATCAATTGGAAGGTTCAACTCTGTAAATTGAATGCACTCACCACAAAGAAGATTCCGAGATTGCTTCTGTCTACTTTGTATGTGAAGACATTTCCTTTTCCAACATAGGCCTCAAAGCGCTCCAAAAAACACTTGCAGATTCTAAAAAAACAGTTTTTCAAAACTGTTCTATCAAAAGGAACGTTCAACTCTGTGAGTTGAAGGCACTCATCACAAAGAGGTTTCTGAGAATGCTTCTGTCTAGTTTTTATGGGATGATATTTCTTATTCCAACATTGGCCAAAAAGCGCTCCAAATATCCGCCTTCAGATGGCACTGAAAGAGGGTCTCAAAAATGCTCTATCAGAAGGAAGGTTCAAGTCTGTGAGTTGAATGCTCTCATCACACAGAAGGTTCTGAGAATACTTCAGTCTAGTTTTTATCAGAAGATATTTCCATTTCCTTGCATAGGCCTGAAATCGCTCCAAATATCGACTTGCAGATTATACGAATAGAGTATTTCCAAACTGCTCTGTCAAACGGCAGGATCAACTCTGTGAGTTGAATGAACACATCATGAAGAAGTCTCTGAGAATGCTTCTGTCTAGTTTTTAGTTGAAGATATTTCATTTCCCAGCATCGTCTCAAAGCGCTCCAAATATCCACTTGCAGATTCTACAAAAACTTTGTTTCTAAACTGCTCTTTGAAAAGGAAGGTCCAAGTCTGTGAGTTGAATGCACTCATCGCAAAGAATTTTCTGAGAATGCTTCTGCCTAGTTTTCACGTGAAGATATTTCCTTTTCCAACATTGGCCCCGAAGCCCTCCTAACATCCACTTGCAGATTTTACAAAAAGAGTGTTTCCAAACTGCTCTATCAAAAGGCAGGTTCAACTCTGTGAGTCAAATGCACGCATCGTGAAGAAGCTTCTGAGAATGCTACTGTCTAAGTTTTAGGTGAAGATATTTCATTTCCCAGCAAAGGCTTCAAAGCGCTCTAAATATCCACTTGCAGATTCTACAAGAAGAGTGTTTCAAAACTGCTCTTCCAAAAGGAAGGTTCAAGTCTGTGAGTTGAATGCACTCATCAAAAAGAAGTTTCTGAGAATGCTTCTCTCTAGTTTTTATGAGAAGATATTTCCTTTTCCAGCATAGGCCTCAAATCGCTCCAAACATCCACTAGCAAATTCTACAAAAGGAGTGTTTCAAAACTGTGCTATCAAAAGGAAGATTCCACTATTTGAGTTGAAGGCATAAAGCACATGGAAGTTTCTGACAGTGCTTCCGTCTAGTTCTCATGTGAAGTTATTTCCTTTTCCAGTGTTGGCCTCTTAGCACTCCAAATAACCACTTGCAGATCCTAGAAAGAGTGTTTCAAAACTGCTCTACCAAAAGGAAGGTTCAACTCGGTGAGTTGAATGCGCACCTCGCAAAAAGTTTCTGAGAGTGCTTCGGTTTAGTTTTTATGTGAAGATATTTCGTTTTCCAGCACAGTACTCAAAGCGCTCTAAATAGCCACTTGCAGAGTCTATAAAAAGAGTGTTTCAAAACTGTTCTATCGAAAGGAACGTTCAACTCTGTGAGTAGAATGCACTCATCACAAGGAAGTTTCTGAGAATGCTTCTGTCTAGTTTTTATGTGAAGAAATTTCCTTTTCCAACATAGGCCTCAAAGCGCTCCAAATAAACACCTGCAGATTCTACAAAAGGGGTCTTTCCAAAATGTTCTATCAAAACCAACGTTCAAGCCTGTGAGCTGAATGCACTCACCACACAGAAGTTTCTTAGACGTCTTCTGTCTAGTGTTTATGTGGAAATATTCTCTTTTACAGCATAGGCCTCAAATACCTCCAAATATCAACGTGCAGATTTTACAAAAAGGGTGTTTCCAAACTCCTCCATCAAAAGGCAGGTTCAACTCTGTGTGTTTAATGCACACATCAGAAAGAAGTTTCTGAGAATGCTTCTGTCTAGCCTTTATGTGAAAATATTTCCTTTTCAAGCATACGCCTCAAAGCGCTCCAAATATGCCGTTGTAGACTCTACAAAAAGTGTGTTTCAAAACTGCTCTACGAAAAGAAAGGTTCAAAGCTGTGAGTTGAATACACAGATCGTGAAGAAGTTCCTGAGAATGCTTCAATCTAGTGTTTAGGTGAAGATATTTCACTTCCCAGCATAGGCCTCAAAGCGCTCCAAATATCCACTTCCAGATTCTACAGAAAAGTGTTTCAAAACTGCTCTTTGGAAAGGAAGCTTCAACTCTGTGAGTTGAAAGCACTCATTGCGAAGAGGTTTCTGGGAGTTCTTCCGTCTAGTTTTCATGTAAAGATGTTTCCATTTCAAGCATAGGTCTCTAATCGCTCCAAATATTCACCTGCAAATTCTACAAAAAGGGTGTTTCAAAACTTCTCTATCAATAGGAAGGTTCAACTCTGTGAGTTGAATGCACTCCTTACAGAGAAGTTTCTGAGAATGTTTCTATCTATGTTTTACGCGAAGATATTTCCTTTTCCAACACAGGCCTCAATGCGCTCCGAATCAACACTTCCAGATACTACAAAAACAGTGTTTCAAAACTGTTCTATCAAAAGGAACGTTCAACTCTGTGAGTTGAAGGCACTCATCACAAAGAAGTTTCTGAGAATGCTTCTGTCAATCTTGTATGCAATGAGATTTCCTTTTGCAGCATAGGACTTAAAGCTCTCCAAATATCCACTTGCAGATTCCACAAAAAGAGTGTTGCAAAACTTCTCTATCAAAAGGCAGGTTGAACTCTGTGTGTTGAATGCCCAAAACACAGGGAACTTTCTGAGAATGCTTTTGTCTAGTTTCCACGTGAAGATAGTTCCTTTTCCAACATAGGCCTCAAAGCGCTCTGAATATCCACTTGCCGATTGTACAAAAAGAGTGTTGCAAAACTTCTCTATCAAAAGGCAGGTTGAACTCTGTGTGTCGAATGCCCAAAACACAGGGAACTTGCTGAGAATGCTTTTGTCTAATTTCTACGTGAAGATATTTCCTTTTCCATCATAGGCCTCAAAGTGCTCCGAATAAACACTTGTAGATCCCACCAAAAGAGTGTTTCAAAGCTCTTCCATCTACAGGAACTTTCACGTCTGTGAGTTGAATGCACTCATCACAAAGAGGTTTCTGAGAATTCTTCTGTTTAGTTTTTATGTGATGATATTTCATTTTCCAGCATTGGCCTAAAGGTGCTCCAAATATCCACCTTCAGATGGGACTGAAAGAGTGTTTCAAAACTGAACTATCAAAAGGAAGGTTCAAGTCTGTGAGTTGAATGCACTCATCCACAGAAGCTTCTGAGAATGCTTCTGTCTCGTTTTTAGGCGAAGATATTTCCTTTTCCTTGCATAGGCCTCAAATCGCTCCAAATATCCCCTTGCAGATATTACAAAGAGAGTGTTTCCAAACTGCCCTATCGAAAGGCAGTTTCAACTCTGTGAGTTGAAGGCACGTATGGTGAAACAGTTTCTGAGAATGCTTGTGTGTACTTTTTAGGTGAAGGTATTTCCTTTTCCAGCACAGGCCTCAAATCGCTCCAAACATCCAGTAGCAAATTCTACAAAAGGAGTGTTTCAAACCTGTGCTATCCAAAGGAAGATTCCACTATATGAGTTGAACGCATAAAGCACACGGAAGTTTCTGAGAATCCTTCCGTCTAGTTCTCAGGTGAAGATATTTACTTTTCCAGTGTTGGCCCTTTAGCACTCCAAATATCCACTTTCAGATTCTACAAAAAGAGTGTTTCAAAACTGCTCTATCAAAACGCAGGTTCCACTCGGTGAGTTGAATGCACGCATCGGAAAAGATTTCTGAGAATTCTTCTGTCTAGTTTTTATGGGAAGATATTTTCTTTTCCAGCATAGGCCTCAAATCGCTCCAAACATCCACGAGCAAATTCTACGAAAGGAGTGTGTCAAAACGGTGCTATCAAAAGGAAGATTCCACTATGTGAGTTGAATGCATGAAGCACACGGAAGTTTCTGACAATGCTTCCGTCTAGTTCTCATGTGAAGATATTTCCTTTTCCAGTGTTGACCTCTTAGCACTCCAAATATCCACTTGCAGATCCTAGAAAAAGAGTGTTTCAAAACTGCTCTACCAAAAGCCAGGTTTCACTCGGTGAGTTGAATGCGCACATCGCAAAATGTTTCTGAGAACGCTACTGTCTAGTTCTTATGTGAAGATATTTCGTTTTCCCGCCTGGGCTTCAAAGCGCTCCAAATAGCCACTTGTAGAGTCTATAAAAAGAGTGTTTCAAAACTCTTCTATCAAAAGGAACTTTCAACTCTGTGAGTACAATGCACTCATCACAAGGAAGTTTCCGAGAATGCTTCTGTCTACTGTTTATGTGAAGATATTTCCTTTTCCAACCTAGGCCTCAATGCGCTCCAAATAAACACCTGCAGATCCTACAAGAGGGGTGTTTCCAAACTGTTCTATCAAAACCAGCGTTCAAGTCTGTGAGCTGAATGCACTCATCACACAGAAGTTTCTTAGAAGGCTTGTGTCTAGTGTTTATGTGAAAATATTTTCTTTTACAGCATAGGCCTCAAATAGCTCCAAATATCAACTTGCAGATTTTACAAAAAGGGAGTTTCCAAACTCCTCTATCAAAAGACAGGTTCAACTCTGTGAGTCGAATGCACACATCAGAAAGAAGTTTCTGAGAATGCTTCTGTCTAGCGTTTATGTGAAAATATTTCCTTTTCAAGCACACGCCTCAAAGCGCTCCAAATATGCCGTTGCAGATTCTACAAAAAGTGGGTTTCAAAACTGCTCTACGAAAAGAAAGGTTCAAAGCTGTGAGTTGAATACACAGATCGTGAAGAAGTTTCTGAGAATGCTTCAGTCTAGTGTTTAGGTGAAGATATTTCACTTCCCAGCATAGGCCTCAAAGCGCTCCAAATATCCACTTCCAGATTCTACAGAAAAGTGTTTCAAAACTGCTCTTTGGAAAGGAAGCTTCAACTCTGTGAGTTGAAAGCACTCATTACGAAGAGGTTTCTGAGAATTCTTCTGTCCAGTTTTCATGTGAAGATGTTTCCATTTCAAGCATAGGTCTCCAATCGCTCCAAATATTCACCTGCAAATTCTACAAAAAGGGTGTTTCAAAACTTCTCTATCAATAGGAAGGTTCAACTCTGTGAGTTGAATGCCCTCCTCACAAAGAAGTTTCTGAGAATGCTTCTGTCTACTTTTTACGTGAAGATATTTCCTTTTCCTACACAGGCCTCAAAGCGCTCCGAATCAACACTTCCAGATACTACCAAAACAGTGTTTCAAAACTGTTCTATCAAAAGGAACGTTCAACTCTGTGAGTGGAAGGCACTCATCGCAAAGAGGTTTCTGAGAATGCTTCTGTCTAGTTTTTATGTGATGATATTTCGTATTGCAGCATTGGCCAAAAAGCGCTCCAAACATCCATCTTCAGATGGCAATGAAAGTGGGTCTCAAAAGTGCTCTATCAGAAGGAAGGTTCAAGTCTGTGAATTGAATGCTCTCATCACACAGAAGGTTCTGAGAATGATTCAGTCTAGTTTTTATCAGAAGATATTTCCTTTTCCTTGCATAGGCCTCAAATCGCTCCAAATATCGAATTGCAGTTTACACCAATAGAGTGTTTCCAAACTGCTCTGTGAAACGGCAGGTTCAACTCTGTGAGTTGAATGCGCACATGAGGAAGAAGTCTCTGAGAATGCTTCTGTCTAGTTTTTAGGTGAAGATATTTCATTTCCCAGCCTCGCCTCAAAGCGCTCCAAATATCCACTTTCAGATTCTACAAAAACTGTGTTTCTAAACTGCTCTTTGTAAAGGAAGGTTCAAGTCTGTGAGTTGAATGCACTCATCACCAAGAAGTTTCTGAGAATGCTTCTGTCTAGTTTTCATGTGAAGATATTTCCTTTTCCAACATTGACCCGAAGCCCTCGTAATATCCACTTGCAGATTTTACAAAAAGAGTGTTTCCAAACTGCTCTATCAAAATGAGATTCAACTCTGTGAGTTGAATGCACGCATCGTGAAGAAGCTTCAGAGAATGCTACGGTCTACGTTTTAGGTGAAGATATTTCATTTCCCAGCATAGGCTTCAAAGCGCTCTAAATATCCACTTGCAGATTCTACAAAAAGAGTGTTTCAAAACTGCTCTTCCAAAAGGAAGGTTCAAGGCTGTGAGTTCAATGCACTCATCATAAAGAAGTTTCTGAGAACGCTTCTCTCTAGTTTTTATGTGAAGATATTTCCTTTTCCAGCATAGGCCTCAAATCGCTCCAAACATCCACTAGCAAATTCTACAAAAGGAGTGTTTCAAAACTGTGCTATCAAAAGGAAGATTCCACTATTTGAGTTGAAGGCATAAAGCACACGGAAGTTTCTGACAATGCTTCCGTCTAGTTCTCATGTGAAGTTATTTCCTTTTCCAGTGCTGGCCTCTTAGCACTCCAAATATCCACTTGCAGATCCTAGAAAAAGAGTTTTTCAAAACTGCTCTACCAAAAGGAAGCTTCAACTCGGTGAGTTGAATGCGCACCTCGCAAAATGTTTCTGAGAGTGCTTCGCTGTTGTTTTTATGTGAAGATATTTCGTTTTCCAGCATAGGACTCAAAGCGCTCCAAGTAGCCACTTACAGAGTCTCTAAAAAGAGTGTTTCAAAACTGTTCTATCAAAAGGAACGTTCAACTCTGTGAGTAGAATGCTCTCATCACAAGGAAGTTTCTGAGAATGCTTCTGTCTAGTTTTTATGTGAAGAAATTTCCTTTTCCAACATAGGCCTCAAAGCCCTCCAAATAAACATCTGCAGATTCTACAAAAGGGGTCTTTCCAAAATGTTCTATCAAAACCAACGTTCAAACCTATGAGCTGAATGCACTCACCACACAGAAGTTTCTTAGACGTCTTCTGTCTAGTGTTTATGTGAAAATATTTTCTTTTACAGCATAGGCCTCAAATAGCTCCAAATATCAACTTGCAGATTTTACAAAAAGGGTGTTTCCAAACTCCTCTATCAAAAGGCAGGTTCAACTCTGTGTGTTGAATGCACACATCAGAAAGAAGTTTCTGAGAATGCTTCTGTCTAGCGTTTATGTGAAAATATTTCCTTTTCAAGCATACGCCTCAAAGCGCTCCAAATATGCCGTTGCAGATTCTACAAAAAGTGTGTTTCAAAACTGCTCTATGAAAAGAAAGGTTCAAAGCTGTGAGGTGAATACACATATCGTGAAGAAGTTTCTGAGAAAGCTTCAGTCTAGTGTTTAGGTGAAGATATTTCACTTCCCAGAATAGGCCTCAAAGCGCTCCAAATATCCACTTCCAGATTCTAAAGAAAAGTGTTTCAAAACTGCTTTTTGGAAAAGAAGCTTCAACTCTGTGAGTTGAAAGCACTCATTACGAAGAGGTTTCTGAGAGTTCTTCCGTCTAGTTTTCATGTGAAGATGTTTCCATTTCAAGCATATTTCTCAAATCGCTCCAAATATTCACCTGCAAATTCTACAAAAAGGGTGTTTCCAAACTTCTCTATCAATAGGAAGGTTCGACTCTGTGAGTTGAATGCCCTCCTCACAAAGAAGTTTCTGAGAATGCTTCTCTCCAGTTTTTAGGTGAAGATATATCATTTCCCAGCATAGGCCTCAAAGCGCTCCAAATATCCACTTGCAGATTCTACAAAAAGAGTGTTTCAAAACTCCTCTTTCAAAAGGAAGTTTCAAGTCTGTGAGTTGAATGAAGTCATGACAAAGAAGTTTCTGAGAATGCTTCTGTCTACTTTTTATGTGAAGATATTTCCTTTTGCAGCACACGCCTCAAATAGCCCCAAACATCCACTAGCAAATTCTACAAAAAGAGGGTTTCAAAAAAGCGCTATCTAAAGGAAGATTGCACTATGTGAGTTAAACGCATAAAGCACACGGAAGTTTCTGAGAATGCTTCCGTCTAGTTCTCATGGGAAGATATTTCCTTTCCCATTGTTGGCCTCTTAGCACTCCAATATACACTTGCAGATTCTAGAAAAAGAGTGTTTCAAAACTGCTCTATCAAAAGGCAGGTTCAACACGGTGAGTTGAATATGCACATGAGAAAAAGTTTCTGAGAATGCTTCTGTCTGGTTTTTATGTGAAGATATTTCGTTTTCCAGCACAGGCCTCAAAGCGCTCCAATTATCCACTTGCAGACTATACAAAAACATTGTTTCAAAACTGTTCTATCCAAAGGAATGTTCAGCTCTGTGAGTAGAATTCACTCATCACGAGGAAGTTTCTGAGAATGCTGCTGTCTAGTTTCTATAAGAAGACATTTCCTTTTCTAACATAGGTCTCAAAGCGCTCACAATAAGCCCTGGCACACTCTACAAAAGGAGTGTTTCCAAAATGTTCTATCAAAATGAACGTTGAAGACTGTGAGTTAAATGCACACATCAAACTGAAGTTTCTGAGAATGGTTCTGTCTAGGGTTTATGTGAAGATATTTTCTTTTCCAGCATAGGCCTCCAAAAGCTCGAAATATCCACTTGCAGATTTTCTAAAAAGGGTGTTTCCAAACTGTTCTATCAAAAGGAAGGTTCAACTCTGTGAGTTGAATGCTCACATCACAAAGAAGTTTCTGAGAATGCTTCTGTCTAGTGTTCATGTGAAGATATTTCCTTTTCAAGCATAGGCCTCAAAGCGCTCCAGATATGCAGTTGCAGACTCTACAAAAAGTGTGTTTCAAAAGTGTTCTATGAAAAGAAAGTTTCAACTCTGTGAGTTGAATGCACATATCGTGAAGAAGTTTCTGAGAATGCTTCTGTCTAGTTTTTAGGTGAAGATATTTCATTTCCCAGCATAGGCCTCAAAGCGCTCCAAATATGCACTTGCAGATTCTACAAAAGGAGTGTTTCAAAACTGCTCTTTCAAAAGGAAGGTTCAAGTCTGTGAGTTGAATGCACTCATCAGAAAGAAGTTTCTGATAATGGTTCTGTCTAGTTTTCATCTGCAAGTATTTCCTTTTCCACTAGATGCCGCAATCGCACCAAATTTCCACCTGCAGTTTCCACAAAAAGAGTGTTGCAGGACTGCTCCAGGAAAAGGAATCTTCAACTCTCTCAGTTCAATCCCCTCAAGACATAGAAGTTTCTGATAATGTTTCTGTCTAGCTTCTATATGAAGATATTTCCTTTTCCAGCATAAGCCTCAAAGAGCTCCAAATATCCACTTGCGAATTCTACAAAAACAGTGTTGCAATACTTTTCTACCAAAAGGAAGGTACAACTCTGTGAGTTCAATGCACTCATCACACAGAAGGTTCACAGAATGCTTCCATCTAGCTTTTACGCAATGATATTTCCTTTTGCAGCAAAGGCTTCAAAGCGCTCTTAATGTCCACTGGCAGATTCTACGAAGAGTGTCTCAAAACTGCTCTATCAAAAGGTAGGTTGAACTCTGTGAGTTCAATGCCCAAAGCACAGGGAACCTTCTGAGAATGCTTTTATGTAGTTTCTACGTGAACATATTTTCTTTTCCAGCATTGGCCTCCAAGCACTCCATCCATCCACTTGAAAATTCTACTAAAAGAGTGTTTCAAAACTTCTCTACCAAAAGAAAGGTTGAACTTTGTGAGTTCAAGGCACACATCACAAAGAAGTTTCTGAGAATGCTTCTTTCCAGCTTTTACGTGAAGAGATATCCTTTTCCAGCATAGGCCTCAAAGCGCTCCATATATCCACTTGCACATTCTAGCAAAGCGTGTATCAACACTGCTCTTTCAAAAGGAAGCTTCAAGTCTGTGAGTTGAATGCACTCATCACAAAGACGTTTCTGAGAATTCTCCTGTCTAGTTTTCATGTGAAGATGCTTCCATTTAAAATCTAGGCCTCAAATACCTCCAAATATTCACTTGCACATTCTACAAAAAGGCTGTTTCAAATCTTCTCTATCAATTGGAAGGTTCAACTCTGTAAATTGAATGCACTCACCACAAAGAAGATTCCGAGATTGCTTCTGTCTACTTTGTATGTGAAGACATTTCCTTTTCCAACATAGGCCTCAAAGCGCTCCAAAAAACACTTGCAGATTCTAAAAAAACAGTTTTTCAAAACTGTTCTATCAAAAGGAACGTTCAACTCTGTGAGTTGAAGGCACTCATCACAAAGAGGTTTCTGAGAATGCTTCTGTCTAGTTTTTATGGGATGATATTTCTTATTCCAACATTGGCCAAAAAGCGCTCCAAATATCCGCCTTCAGACGGCACTGAAAGAGGGTCTCAAAAATGCTCTATCAGAAGGAAGGTTCAAGTCTGTGAGTTGAATGCTCTCATCACACAGAAGGTTCTGAGAATACTTCAGTCTAGTTTTTATCAGAAGATATTTCCATTTCCTTGCATAGGCCTGAAATCCCTCCAAATATCGACTTGCAGATTATACGAATAGAGTATTTCCAAACTGCTCTGTCAAACGGCAGGATCAACTCTGTGAGTTGAATGAACACATCATGAAGAAGTCTCTGAGAATGCTTCTGTCTAGTTTTTAGTTGAAGATATTTCATTTCCCAGCATCGTCTCAAAGCGCTCCAAATATCCACTTGCAGATTCTACAAAAACTTTGTTTCTAAACTGCTCTTTGAAAAGGAAGGTCCAAGTCTGTGAGTTGAATGCACTCATCGCAAAGAATTTTCTGAGAATGCTTCTGTCTAGTTTTCATGTGAAGATATTTCCTTTTCCAACATTGGCCCCGAAGCCCTCCTAACATCCACTTGCAGATTTTACAAAAAGAGTGTTTCCAAACTGCTCTATCAAAAGGCAGGTTCAACTCTGTGAGTCAAATGCACGCATCGTGAAGAAGCTTCTGAGAATGCTACTGTCTAAGTTTTAGGTGAAGATATTTCATTTCCCAGCAAAGGCTTCAAAGCGCTCTAAATATCCACTTGCAGATTCTACAAGAAGAGTGTTTCAAAACTGCTCTTCCAAAAGGAAGGTTCAAGTCTGTGAGTTGAATGCACTCATCAAAAAGAAGTTTCTGAGAATGCTTCTCTCTAGTTTTTATGTGAAGATATTTCCTTTTCCAGCATAGGCCTCAAATCGCTCCAAACATCCACTAGCAAATTCTACAAAAGGAGTGTTTCAAAACTGTGCTATCAAAAGGAAGATTCCACTATTTGAGTTGAAGGCATAAAGCACACGGAAGTTTCTGACAGTGCTTCCGTCTAGTTCTCATGTGAAGTTATTTCCTTTTCCAGTGTTGGCCTCTTAGCACTCCAAATAACCACTTGCAGATCCTAGAAAGAGTGTTTCAAAACTGCTCTACCAAAAGGAAGGTTCAACTCGGTGAGTTGAATGCGCACCTCGCAAAAAGTTTCTGAGAGTGCTTCGGTTTAGTTTTTATGTGAAGATATTTCGTTTTCCAGCACAGTACTCAAAGCGCTCTAAATAGCCACTTGCAGAGTCTATAAAAAGAGTGTTTCAAAACTGTTCTATCAAAAGGAACGTTCAACTCTGTGAGTAGAATGCACTCATCACAAGGAAGTTTCTGAGAATGCTTCTGTCTAGTTTTTATGTGAAGAAATTTCCTTTTCCAACATAGGCCTCAAAGCGCTCCAAATAAACACCTGCAGATTCTACAAAAGGGGTCTTTCCAAAATGTTCTATCAAAACCAACGTTCAAGCCTGTGAGCTGAATGCACTCACCACACAGAAGTTTCTTAGACGTCTTCTGTCTAGTGTTTATGTGGAAATATTCTCTTTTACAGCATAGGCCTCAAATACCTCCAAATATCAACGTGCAGATTTTACAAAAAGGGTGTTTCCAAACTCCTCCATCAAAAGGCAGGTTCAACTCTGTGTGTTTAATGCACACATCAGAAAGAAGTTTCTGAGAATGCTTCTGTCTAGCCTTTATGTGAAAATATTTCCTTTTCAAGCATACGCCTCAAAGCGCTCCAAATATGCCGTTGTAGACTCTACAAAAAGTGTGTTTCAAAACTGCTCTACGAAAAGAAAGGTTCAAAGCTGTGAGTTGAATACACAGATCGTGAAGAAGTTCCTGAGAATGCTTCAATCTAGTGTTTAGGTGAAGATATTTCACTTCCCAGCATAGGCCTCAAAGCGCTCCAAATATCCACTTCCAGATTCTACAGAAAAGTGTTTCAAAACTGCTCTTTGGAAAGGAAGCTTCAACTCTGTGAGTTAAAAGCACTCATTGCGAAGAGGTTTCTGGGAGTTCTTCCGTCTAGTTTTCATGTAAAGATGTTTCCATTTCAAGCATAGGTCTCTAATCGCTCCAAATATTCACCTGCAAATTCTACAAAAAGGGTGTTTCAAAACTTCTCTATCAATAGGAAGGTTCAACTCTGTGAGTTGAATGCACTCCTTACAGAGAAGTTTCTGAGAATGTTTCTATCTATGTTTTACGCGAAGATATTTCCTTTTCCAACACAGGCCTCAATGCGCTCCGAATCAACACTTCCAGATACTACAAAAACAGTGTTTCAAAACTGTTCTATCAAAAGGAACGTTCAACTCTGTGAGTTGAAGGCACTCATCACAAAGAAGTTTCTGAGAATGCTTCTGTCAATCTTGTATGCAATGAGATTTCCTTTTGCAGCATAGGACTTAAAGCTCTCCAAATATCCACTTGCAGATTCCACAAAAAGAGTGTTGCAAAACTTCTCTATCAAAAGGCAGGTTGAACTCTGTGTGTTGAATGCCCAAAACACAGGGAACTTTCTGAGAATGCTTTTGTCTAGTTTCCACGTGAAGATAGTTCCTTTTCCAACATAGGCCTCAAAGCGCTCTGAATATCCACTTGCCGATTGTACAAAAAGAGTGTTGCAAAACTTCTCTATCAAAAGGCAGGTTGAACTCTGTGTGTCGAATGCCCAAAACACAGGGAACTTGCTGAGAATGCTTTTGTCTAATTTCTACGTGAAGATATTTCCTTTTCCATCATAGGCCTCAAAGTGCTCCGAATAAACACTTGTAGATCCCACCAAAAGAGTGTTTCAAAGCTCTTCCATCTACAGGAACTTTCACGTCTGTGAGTTGAATGCACTCATCACAAAGAGGTTTCTGAGAATTCTTCTGTTTAGTTTTTATGTGATGATATTTCATTTTCCAGCATTGGCCTAAAGGTGCTCCAAATATCCACCTTCAGATGGGACTGAAAGAGTGTTTCAAAACTGAACTATCAAAAGGAAGGTTCAAGTCTGTGAGTTGAATGCACTCATCCACAGAAGCTTCTGAGAATGCTTCTGTCTCGTTTTTAGGCGAAGATATTTCCTTTTCCTTGCATAGGCCTCAAATCGCTCCAAATATCCCCTTGCAGATATTACAAAGAGAGTGTTTCCAAACTGCCCTATCGAAAGGCAGTTTCAACTCTGTGAGTTGAAGGCACGTATGGTGAAACAGTTTCTGAGAATGCTTGTGTGTACTTTTTAGGTGAAGGTATTTCCTTTTCCAGCACAGGCCTCAAATCGCTCCAAACATCCAGTAGCAAATTCTACAAAAGGAGTGTTTCAAACCTGTGCTATCCAAAGGAAGATTCCACTATATGAGTTGAACGCATAAAGCACACGGAAGTTTCTGAGAATCCTTCCGTCTAGTTCTCAGGTGAAGATATTTACTTTTCCAGTGTTGGCCCTTTAGCACTCCAAATATCCACTTTCAGATTCTACAAAAAGAGTGTTTCAAAACTGCTCTATCAAAACGCAGGTTCCACTCGGTGAGTTGAATGCACGCATCGGAAAAGATTTCTGAGAATTCTTCTGTCTAGTTTTTATGGGAAGATATTTTCTTTTCCAGCATAGGCCTCAAATCGCTCCAAACATCCACGAGCAAATTCTACGAAAGGAGTGTGTCAAAACGGTGCTATCAAAAGGAAGATTCCACTATGTGAGTTGAATGCATGAAGCACACGGAAGTTTCTGACAATGCTTCCGTCTAGTTCTCATGTGAAGATATTTCCTTTTCCAGTGTTGACCTCTTAGCACTCCAAATATCCACTTGCAGATCCTAGAAAAAGAGTGTTTCAAAACTGCTCTACCAAAAGCCAGGTTTCACTCGGTGAGTTGAATGCGCACATCGCAAAATGTTTCTGAGAATGCTACTGTCTAGTTCTTATGTGAAGATATTTCGTTTTCCCGCCTGGGCTTCAAAGCGCTCCAAATAGCCACTTGTAGAGTCTATAAAAAGAGTGTTTCAAAACTCTTCTATCAAAAGGAACTTTCAACTCTGTGAGTACAATGCACTCATCACAAGGAAGTTTCCGAGAATGCTTCTGTCTACTGTTTATGTGAAGATATTTCCTTTTCCAACCTAGGCCTCAATGCGCTCCAAATAAACACCTGCAGATCCTACAAGAGGGGTGTTTCCAAACTGTTCTATCAAAACCAGCGTTCAAGTCTGTGAGCTGAATGCACTCATCACACAGAAGTTTCTTAGAAGGCTTGTGTCTAGTGTTTATGTGAAAATATTTTCTTTTACAGCATAGGCCTCAAATAGCTCCAAATATCAACTTGCAGATTTTACAAAAAGGGAGTTTCCAAACTCCTCTATCAAAAGACAGGTTCAACTCTGTGAGTCGAATGCACACATCAGAAAGAAGTTTCTGAGAATGCTTCTGTCTAGCGTTTATGTGAAAATATTTCCTTTTCAAGCACACGCCTCAAAGCGCTCCAAATATGCCGTTGCAGATTCTACAAAAAGTGGGTTTCAAAACTGCTCTACGAAAAGAAAGGTTCAAAGCTGTGAGTTGAATACACAGATCGTGAAGAAGTTTCTGAGAATGCTTCAGTCTAGTGTTTAGGTGAAGATATTTCACTTCCCAGCATAGGCCTCAAAGCGCTCCAAATATCCACTTCCAGATTCTACAGAAAAGTGTTTCAAAACTGCTCTTTGGAAAGGAAGCTTCAACTCTGTGAGTTGAAAGCACTCATTACGAAGAGGTTTCTGAGAATTCTTCTGTCCAGTTTTCATGTGAAGATGTTTCCATTTCAAGCATAGGTCTCCAATCGCTCCAAATATTCACCTGCAAATTCTACAAAAAGGGTGTTTCAAAACTTCTCTATCAATAGGAAGGTTCAACTCTGTGAGTTGAATGCCCTCCTCACAAAGAAGTTTCTGAGAATGCTTCTGTCTACTTTTTACGTGAAGATATTTCCTTTTCCTACACAGGCCTCAAAGCGCTCCGAATCAACACTTCCAGATACTACCAAAACAGTGTTTCAAAACTGTTCTATCAAAAGGAACGTTCAACTCTGTGAGTGGAAGGCACTCATCGCAAAGAGGTTTCTGAGAATGCTTCTGTCTAGTTTTTATGTGATGATATTTCGTATTGCAGCATTGGCCAAAAAGCGCTCCAAACATCCATCTTCAGATGGCAATGAAAGTGGGTCTCAAAAGTGCTCTATCAGAAGGAAGGTTCAAGTCTGTGAATTGAATGCTCTCATCACACAGAAGGTTCTGAGAATGATTCAGTCTAGTTTTTATCAGAAGATATTTCCTTTTCCTTGCATAGGCCTCAAATCGCTCCAAATATCGAATTGCAGTTTACACCAATAGAGTGTTTCCAAACTGCTCTGTGAAACGGCAGGTTCAACTCTGTGAGTTGAATGCGCACATGAGGAAGAAGTCTCTGAGAATGCTTCTGTCTAGTTTTTAGGTGAAGATATTTCATTTCCCAGCCTCGCCTCAAAGCGCTCCAAATATCCACTTTCAGATTCTACAAAAACTGTGTTTCTAAACTGCTCTTTGTAAAGGAAGGTTCAAGTCTGTGAGTTGAATGCACTCATCACCAAGAAGTTTCTGAGAATGCTTCTGTCTAGTTTTCATGTGAAGATATTTCCTTTTCCAACATTGACCCGAAGCCCTCGTAATATCCACTTGCAGATTTTACAAAAAGAGTGTTTCCAAACTGCTCTATCAAAATGAGATTCAACTCTGTGAGTTGAATGCACGCATCGTGAAGAAGCTTCAGAGAATGCTACGGTCTACGTTTTAGGTGAAGATATTTCATTTCCCAGCATAGGCTTCAAAGCGCTCTAAATATCCACTTGCAGATTCTACAAAAAGAGTGTTTCAAAACTGCTCTTCCAAAAGGAAGGTTCAAGGCTGTGAGTTCAATGCACTCATCATAAAGAAGTTTCTGAGAACGCTTCTCTCTAGTTTTTATGTGAAGATATTTCCTTTTCCAGCATAGGCCTCAAATCGCTCCAAACATCCACTAGCAAATTCTACAAAAGGAGTGTTTCAAAACTGTGCTATCAAAAGGAAGATTCCACTATTTGAGTTGAAGGCATAAAGCACACGGAAGTTTCTGACAATGCTTCCGTCTAGTTCTCATGTGAAGTTATTTCCTTTTCCAGTGCTGGCCTCTTAGCACTCCAAATATCCACTTGCAGATCCTAGAAAAAGAGTTTTTCAAAACTGCTCTACCAAAAGGAAGCTTCAACTCGGTGAGTTGAATGCGCACCTCGCAAAATGTTTCTGAGAGTGCTTCGCTGTTGTTTTTATGTGAAGATATTTCGTTTTCCAGCATAGGACTCAAAGCGCTCCAAGTAGCCACTTACAGAGTCTCTAAAAAGAGTGTTTCAAAACTGTTCTATCAAAAGGAACGTTCAACTCTGTGAGTAGAATGCTCTCATCACAAGGAAGTTTCTGAGAATGCTTCTGTCTAGTTTTTATGTGAAGAAATTTCCTTTTCCAACATAGGCCTCAAAGCCCTCCAAATAAACATCTGCAGATTCTACAAAAGGGGTCTTTCCAAAATGTTCTATCAAAACCAACGTTCAAACCTATGAGCTGAATGCACTCACCACACAGAAGTTTCTTAGACGTCTTCTGTCTAGTGTTTATGTGAAAATATTTTCTTTTACAGCATAGGCCTCAAATAGCTCCAAATATCAACTTGCAGATTTTACAAAAAGGGTGTTTCCAAACTCCTCTATCAAAAGGCAGGTTCAACTCTGTGTGTTGAATGCACACATCAGAAAGAAGTTTCTGAGAATGCTTCTGTCTAGCGTTTATGTGAAAATATTTCCTTTTCAAGCATACGCCTCAAAGCGCTCCAAATATGCCGTTGCAGATTCTACAAAAAGTGTGTTTCAAAACTGCTCTATGAAAAGAAAGGTTCAAAGCTGTGAGGTGAATACACATATCGTGAAGAAGTTTCTGAGAAAGCTTCAGTCTAGTGTTTAGGTGAAGATATTTCACTTCCCAGAATAGGCCTCAAAGCGCTCCAAATATCCACTTCCAGATTCTAAAGAAAAGTGTTTCAAAACTGCTTTTTGGAAAAGAAGCTTCAACTCTGTGAGTTGAAAGCACTCATTACGAAGAGGTTTCTGAGAGTTCTTCCGTCTAGTTTTCATGTGAAGATGTTTCCATTTCAAGCATATTTCTCAAATCGCTCCAAATATTCACCTGCAAATTCTACAAAAAGGGTGTTTCCAAACTTCTCTATCAATAGGAAGGTTCGACTCTGTGAGTTGAATGCACTCCTCACAAAGAAGTTTCTGAGAATGCTTCTGTCCAGTTTTTAGGTGAAGATATATCATTTCCCAGCATAGGCCTCAAAGCGCTCCAAATATCCACTTGCAGATTCTACAAAAAGAGTGTTTCAAAACTCCTCTTTCAAAAGGAAGTTTCAAGTCTGTGAGTTGAATGAAGTCATGACAAAGAAGTTTCTGAGAATGCTTCTGTCTACTTTTTATGTGAAGATATTTCCTTTTGCAGCACACGCCTCAAATAGCCCCAAACATCCACTAGCAAATTCTACAAAAAGAGGGTTTCAAAAAAGCGCTATCTAAAGGAAGATTGCACTATGTGAGTTAAACGCATAAAGCACACGGAAGTTTCTGAGAATGCTTCCGTCTAGTTCTCATGGGAAGATATTTCCTTTCCCATTGTTGGCCTCTTAGCACTCCAATATACACTTGCAGATTCTAGAAAAAGAGTGTTTCAAAACTGCTCTATCAAAAGGCAGGTTCAACACGGTGAGTTGAATATGCACATGAGAAAAAGTTTCTGAGAATGCTTCTGTCTGGTTTTTATGTGAAGATATTTCGTTTTCCAGCACAGGCCTCAAAGCGCTCCAATTATCCACTTGCAGACTATACAAAAACAGTGTTTCAAAACTGTTCTATCCAAAGGAATGTTCAGCTCTGTGAGTAGAATTCACTCATCACGAGGAAGTTTCTGAGAATGCTGCTGTCTAGTTTCTATAAGAAGACATTTCCTTTTCTAACATAGGTCTCAAAGCGCTCACAATAAGCCCTGGCACACTCTACAAAAGGAGTGTTTCCAAAATGTTCTATCAAAATGAACGTTGAAGACTGTGAGTTAAATGCACACGTCAAACTGAAGTTTCTGAGAATGGTTCTGTCTAGGGTTTATGTGAAGATATTTTCTTTTCCAGCATAGGCCTCCAAAAGCTCGAAATATCCACTTGCAGATTTTCTAAAAAGGGTGTTTCCAAACTGTTCTATCAAAAGGAAGGTTCAACTCTGTGAGTTGAATGCTCACATCACAAAGAAGTTTCTGAGAATGCTTCTGTCTAGTGTTCATGTGAAGATATTTCCTTTTCAAGCATAGGCCTCAAAGCGCTCCAGATATGCAGTTGCAGACTCTACAAAAAGTGTGTTTCAAAAGTGTTCTATGAAAAGAAAGTTTCAACTCTGTGAGTTGAATGCACATATCGTGAAGAAGTTTCTGAGAATGCTTCTGTCTAGTTTTTAGGTGAAGATATTTCATTTCCCAGCATAGGCCTCAAAGCGCTCCAAATATGCACTTGCAGATTCTACAAAAAGAGTGTTTCAAAACTGCTCTTTCAAAAGGAAGGTTCAAGTCTGTGAGTTGAATGCACTCATCAGAAAGAAGTTTCTGATAATGGTTCTGTCTAGTTTTCATCTGCAAGTATTTCCTTTTCCACTAGATGCCGCAATCGCACCAAATTTCCACCTGCAGTTTCCACAAAAAGAGTGTTGCAGGACTGCCCCAGGAAAAGGAATCTTCAACTCTCTCAGTTCAATCCCCTCAAGACATAGAAGTTTCTGATAATGTTTCTGTCTAGCTTCTATATGAAGATATTTCCTTTTCCAGCATAAGCCTCAAAGAGCTCCAAATATCCACTTGCGAATTCTACAAAAACAGTGTTGCAATACTTTTCTACCAAAAGGAAGGTACAACTCTGTGAGTTCAATGCACTCATCACACAGAAGGTTCACAGAATGCTTCCATCTAGCTTTTACGCAATGATATTTCCTTTTGCAGCAAAGGCTTCAAAGCGCTCTTAATGTCCACTGGCAGATTCTACGAAGAGTGTCTCAAAACTGCTCTATCAAAAGGTAGGTTGAACTCTGTGAGTTCAATGCCCAAAGCACAGGGAACCTTCTGAGAATGCTTTTATGTAGTTTCTACGTGAACATATTTTCTTTTCCAGCATTGGCCTCCAAGCACTCCATCCATCCACTTGAAAATTCTACTAAAAGAGTGTTTCAAAACTTCTCTACCAAAAGAAAGGTTGAACTTTGTGAGTTCAAGGCACACATCACAAAGAAGTTTCTGAGAATGCTTCTTTCCAGCTTTTACGTGAAGAGATATCCTTTTCCAGCATAGGCCTCAAAGCGCTCCATATATCCACTTGCACATTCTAGCAAAGCGTGTATCAACACTGCTCTTTCAAAAGGAAGCTTCAAGTCTGTGAGTTGAATGCACTCATCACAAAGACGTTTCTGAGAATTCTCCTGTCTAGTTTTCATGTGAAGATGCTTCCATTTAAAATCTAGGCCTCAAATACCTCCAAATATTCACTTGCACATTCTACAAAAAGGCTGTTTCAAATCTTCTCTATCAATTGGAAGGTTCAACTCTGTAAATTGAATGCACTCACCACAAAGAAGATTCCGAGATTGCTTCTGTCTACTTTGTATGTGAAGACATTTCCTTTTCCAACATAGGCCTCAAAGCGCTCCAAAAAACACTTGCAGATTCTAAAAAAACAGTTTTTCAAAACTGTTCTATCAAAAGGAACGTTCAACTCTGTGAGTTGAAGGCACTCATCACAAAGAGGTTTCTGAGAATGCTTCTGTCTAGTTTTTATGGGATGATATTTCTTATTCCAACATTGGCCAAAAAGCGCTCCAAATATCCGCCTTCAGATGGCACTGAAAGAGGGTCTCAAAAATGCTCTATCAGAAGGAAGGTTCAAGTCTGTGAGTTGAATGCTCTCATCACACAGAAGGTTCTGAGAATACTTCAGTCTAGTTTTTATCAGAAGATATTTCCATTTCCTTGCATAGGCCTGAAATCGCTCCAAATATCGACTTGCAGATTATACGAATAGAGTATTTCCAAACTGCTCTGTCAAACGGCAGGATCAACTCTGTGAGTTGAATGAACACATCATGAAGAAGTCTCTGAGAATGCTTCTGTCTAGTTTTTAGTTGAAGATATTTCATTTCCCAGCATCGTCTCAAAGCGCTCCAAATATCCACTTGCAGATTCTACAAAAACTTTGTTTCTAAACTGCTCTTTGAAAAGGAAGGTCCAAGTCTGTGAGTTGAATGCACTCATCGCAAAGAATTTTCTGAGAATGCTTCTGCCTAGTTTTCACGTGAAGATATTTCCTTTTCCAACATTGGCCCCGAAGCCCTCCTAACATCCACTTGCAGATTTTACAAAAAGAGTGTTTCCAAACTGCTCTATCAAAAGGCAGGTTCAACTCTGTGAGTCAAATGCACGCATCGTGAAGAAGCTTCTGAGAATGCTACTGTCTAAGTTTTAGGTGAAGATATTTCATTTCCCAGCAAAGGCTTCAAAGCGCTCTAAATATCCACTTGCAGATTCTACAAGAAGAGTGTTTCAAAACTGCTCTTCCAAAAGGAAGGTTCAAGTCTGTGAGTTGAATGCACTCATCAAAAAGAAGTTTCTGAGAATGCTTCTCTCTAGTTTTTATGAGAAGATATTTCCTTTTCCAGCATAGGCCTCAAATCGCTCCAAACATCCACTAGCAAATTCTACAAAAGGAGTGTTTCAAAACTGTGCTATCAAAAGGAAGATTCCACTATTTGAGTTGAAGGCATAAAGCACACGGAAGTTTCTGACAATGCTTCCGTCTAGTTCTCATGTGAAGTTATTTCCTTTTCCAGTGTTGGCCTCTTAGCACTCCAAATAACCACTTGCAGATCCTAGAAAGAGTGTTTCAAAACTGCTCTACCAAAAGGAAGGTTCAACTCGGTGAGTTGAATGCGCACCTCGCAAAAAGTTTCTGAGAGTGCTTCGGTTTAGTTTTTATGTGAAGATATTTCGTTTTCCAGCACAGTACTCAAAGCGCTCTAAATAGCCACTTGCAGAGTCTATAAAAAGAGTGTTTCAAAACTGTTCTATCGAAAGGAACGTTCAACTCTGTGAGTAGAATGCACTCATCACAAGGAAGTTTCTGAGAATGCTTCTGTCTAGTTTTTATGTGAAGAAATTTCCTTTTCCAACATAGGCCTCAAAGCGCTCCAAATAAACACCTGCAGATTCTACAAAAGGGGTCTTTCCAAAATGTTCTATCAAAACCAACGTTCAAGCCTGTGAGCTGAATGCACTCACCACACAGAAGTTTCTTAGACGTCTTCTGTCTAGTGTTTATGTGGAAATATTCTCTTTTACAGCATAGGCCTCAAATACCTCCAAATATCAACGTGCAGATTTTACAAAAAGGGTGTTTCCAAACTCCTCCATCAAAAGGCAGGTTCAACTCTGTGTGTTTAATGCACACATCAGAAAGAAGTTTCTGAGAATGCTTCTGTCTAGCCTTTATGTGAAAATATTTCCTTTTCAAGCATACGCCTCAAAGCGCTCCAAATATGCCGTTGTAGACTCTACAAAAAGTGTGTTTCAAAACTGCTCTACGAAAAGAAAGGTTCAAAGCTGTGAGTTGAATACACAGATCGTGAAGAAGTTCCTGAGAATGCTTCAATCTAGTGTTTAGGTGAAGATATTTCACTTCCCAGCATAGGCCTCAAAGCGCTCCAAATATCCACTTCCAGATTCTACAGAAAAGTGTTTCAAAACTGCTCTTTGGAAAGGAAGCTTCAACTCTGTGAGTTGAAAGCACTCATTGCGAAGAGGTTTCTGGGAGTTCTTCCGTCTAGTTTTCATGTAAAGATGTTTCCATTTCAAGCATAGGTCTCTAATCGCTCCAAATATTCACCTGCAAATTCTACAAAAAGGGTGTTTCAAAACTTCTCTATCAATAGGAAGGTTCAACTCTGTGAGTTGAATGCACTCCTTACAGAGAAGTTTCTGAGAATGTTTCTATCTATGTTTTACGCGAAGATATTTCCTTTTCCAACACAGGCCTCAATGCGCTCCGAATCAACACTTCCAGATACTACAAAAACAGTGTTTCAAAACTGTTCTATCAAAAGGAACGTTCAACTCTGTGAGTTGAAGGCACTCATCACAAAGAAGTTTCTGAGAATGCTTCTGTCAATCTTGTATGCAATGAGATTTCCTTTTGCAGCATAGGACTTAAAGCTCTCCAAATATCCACTTGCAGATTCCACAAAAAGAGTGTTGCAAAACTTCTCTATCAAAAGGCAGGTTGAACTCTGTGTGTTGAATGCCCAAAACACAGGGAACTTTCTGAGAATGCTTTTGTCTAGTTTCCACGTGAAGATAGTTCCTTTTCCAACATAGGCCTCAAAGCGCTCTGAATATCCACTTGCCGATTGTACAAAAAGAGTGTTGCAAAACTTCTCTATCAAAAGGCAGGTTGAACTCTGTGTGTCGAATGCCCAAAACACAGGGAACTTGCTGAGAATGCTTTTGTCTAATTTCTACGTGAAGATATTTCCTTTTCCATCATAGGCCTCAAAGTGCTCCGAATAAACACTTGTAGATCCCACCAAAAGAGTGTTTCAAAGCTCTTCCATCTACAGGAACTTTCACGTCTGTGAGTTGAATGCACTCATCACAAAGAGGTTTCTGAGAATTCTTCTGTTTAGTTTTTATGTGATGATATTTCATTTTCCAGCATTGGCCTAAAGGTGCTCCAAATATCCACCTTCAGATGGGACTGAAAGAGTGTTTCAAAACTGAACTATCAAAAGGAAGGTTCAAGTCTGTGAGTTGAATGCACTCATCCACAGAAGCTTCTGAGAATGCTTCTGTCTCGTTTTTAGGCGAAGATATTTCCTTTTCCTTGCATAGGCCTCAAATCGCTCCAAATATCCCCTTGCAGATATTACAAAGAGAGTGTTTCCAAACTGCCCTATCGAAAGGCAGTTTCAACTCTGTGAGTTGAAGGCACGTATGGTGAAACAGTTTCTGAGAATGCTTGTGTGTACTTTTTAGGTGAAGGTATTTCCTTTTCCAGCACAGGCCTCAAATCGCTCCAAACATCCAGTAGCAAATTCTACAAAAGGAGTGTTTCAAACCTGTGCTATCCAAAGGAAGATTCCACTATATGAGTTGAACGCATAAAGCACACGGAAGTTTCTGAGAATCCTTCCGTCTAGTTCTCAGGTGAAGATATTTACTTTTCCAGTGTTGGCCCTTTAGCACTCCAAATATCCACTTTCAGATTCTACAAAAAGAGTGTTTCAAAACTGCTCTATCAAAACGCAGGTTCCACTCGGTGAGTTGAATGCACGCATCGGAAAAGATTTCTGAGAATTCTTCTGTCTAGTTTTTATGGGAAGATATTTTCTTTTCCAGCATAGGCCTCAAATCGCTCCAAACATCCACGAGCAAATTCTACGAAAGGAGTGTGTCAAAACGGTGCTATCAAAAGGAAGATTCCACTATGTGAGTTGAATGCATGAAGCACACGGAAGTTTCTGACAATGCTTCCGTCTAGTTCTCATGTGAAGATATTTCCTTTTCCAGTGTTGACCTCTTAGCACTCCAAATATCCACTTGCAGATCCTAGAAAAAGAGTGTTTCAAAACTGCTCTACCAAAAGCCAGGTTTCACTCGGTGAGTTGAATGCGCACATCGCAAAATGTTTCTGAGAACGCTACTGTCTAGTTCTTATGTGAAGATATTTCGTTTTCCCGCCTGGGCTTCAAAGCGCTCCAAATAGCCACTTGTAGAGTCTATAAAAAGAGTGTTTCAAAACTCTTCTATCAAAAGGAACTTTCAACTCTGTGAGTACAATGCACTCATCACAAGGAAGTTTCCGAGAATGCTTCTGTCTACTGTTTATGTGAAGATATTTCCTTTTCCAACCTAGGCCTCAATGCGCTCCAAATAAACACCTGCAGATCCTACAAGAGGGGTGTTTCCAAACTGTTCTATCAAAACCAGCGTTCAAGTCTGTGAGCTGAATGCACTCATCACACAGAAGTTTCTTAGAAGGCTTGTGTCTAGTGTTTATGTGAAAATATTTTCTTTTACAGCATAGGCCTCAAATAGCTCCAAATATCAACTTGCAGATTTTACAAAAAGGGAGTTTCCAAACTCCTCTATCAAAAGACAGGTTCAACTCTGTGAGTCGAATGCACACATCAGAAAGAAGTTTCTGAGAATGCTTCTGTCTAGCGTTTATGTGAAAATATTTCCTTTTCAAGCACACGCCTCAAAGCGCTCCAAATATGCCGTTGCAGATTCTACAAAAAGTGGGTTTCAAAACTGCTCTACGAAAAGAAAGGTTCAAAGCTGTGAGTTGAATACACAGATCGTGAAGAAGTTTCTGAGAATGCTTCAGTCTAGTGTTTAGGTGAAGATATTTCACTTCCCAGCATAGGCCTCAAAGCGCTCCAAATATCCACTTCCAGATTCTACAGAAAAGTGTTTCAAAACTGCTCTTTGGAAAGGAAGCTTCAACTCTGTGAGTTGAAAGCACTCATTGCGAAGAGGTTTCTGGGAGTTCTTCCGTCTAGTTTTCATGTAAAGATGTTTCCATTTCAAGCATAGGTCTCTAATCGCTCCAAATATTCACCTGCAAATTCTACAAAAAGGGTGTTTCAAAACTTCTCTATCAATAGGAAGGTTCAACTCTGTGAGTTGAATGCACTCCTTACAGAGAAGTTTCTGAGAATGTTTCTATCTATGTTTTACGCGAAGATATTTCCTTTTCCAACACAGGCCTCAATGCGCTCCGAATCAACACTTCCAGATACTACAAAAACAGTGTTTCAAAACTGTTCTATCAAAAGGAACGTTCAACTCTGTGAGTTGAAGGCACTCATCACAAAGAAGTTTCTGAGAATGCTTCTGTCAATCTTGTATGCAATGAGATTTCCTTTTGCAGCATAGGACTTAAAGCTCTCCAAATATCCACTTGCAGATTCCACAAAAAGAGTGTTGCAAAACTTCTCTATCAAAAGGCAGGTTGAACTCTGTGTGTTGAATGCCCAAAACACAGGGAACTTTCTGAGAATGCTTTTGTCTAGTTTCCACGTGAAGATAGTTCCTTTTCCAACATAGGCCTCAAAGCGCTCTGAATATCCACTTGCCGATTGTACAAAAAGAGTGTTGCAAAACTTCTCTATCAAAAGGCAGGTTGAACTCTGTGTGTCGAATGCCCAAAACACAGGGAACTTGCTGAGAATGCTTTTGTCTAATTTCTACGTGAAGATATTTCCTTTTCCATCATAGGCCTCAAAGTGCTCCGAATAAACACTTGTAGATCCCACCAAAAGAGTGTTTCAAAGCTCTTCCATCTACAGGAACTTTCACGTCTGTGAGTTGAATGCACTCATCACAAAGAGGTTTCTGAGAATTCTTCTGTTTAGTTTTTATGTGATGATATTTCATTTTCCAGCATTGGCCTAAAGGTGCTCCAAATATCCACCTTCAGATGGGACTGAAAGAGTGTTTCAAAACTGAACTATCAAAAGGAAGGTTCAAGTCTGTGAGTTGAATGCACTCATCCACAGAAGCTTCTGAGAATGCTTCTGTCTCGTTTTTAGGCGAAGATATTTCCTTTTCCTTGCATAGGCCTCAAATCGCTCCAAATATCCCCTTGCAGATATTACAAAGAGAGTGTTTCCAAACTGCCCTATCGAAAGGCAGTTTCAACTCTGTGAGTTGAAGGCACGTATGGTGAAACAGTTTCTGAGAATGCTTGTGTGTACTTTTTAGGTGAAGGTATTTCCTTTTCCAGCACAGGCCTCAAATCGCTCCAAACATCCAGTAGCAAATTCTACAAAAGGAGTGTTTCAAACCTGTGCTATCCAAAGGAAGATTCCACTATATGAGTTGAACGCATAAAGCACACGGAAGTTTCTGAGAATCCTTCCGTCTAGTTCTCAGGTGAAGATATTTACTTTTCCAGTGTTGGCCCTTTAGCACTCCAAATATCCACTTTCAGATTCTACAAAAAGAGTGTTTCAAAACTGCTCTATCAAAACGCAGGTTCCACTCGGTGAGTTGAATGCACGCATCGGAAAAGATTTCTGAGAATTCTTCTGTCTAGTTTTTATGGGAAGATATTTTCTTTTCCAGCATAGGCCTCAAATCGCTCCAAACATCCACGAGCAAATTCTACGAAAGGAGTGTGTCAAAACGGTGCTATCAAAAGGAAGATTCCACTATGTGAGTTGAATGCATGAAGCACACGGAAGTTTCTGACAATGCTTCCGTCTAGTTCTCATGTGAAGATATTTCCTTTTCCAGTGTTGACCTCTTAGCACTCCAAATATCCACTTGCAGATCCTAGAAAAAGAGTGTTTCAAAACTGCTCTACCAAAAGCCAGGTTTCACTCGGTGAGTTGAATGCGCACATCGCAAAATGTTTCTGAGAACGCTACTGTCTAGTTCTTATGTGAAGATATTTCGTTTTCCCGCCTGGGCTTCAAAGCGCTCCAAATAGCCACTTGTAGAGTCTATAAAAAGAGTGTTTCAAAACTCTTCTATCAAAAGGAACTTTCAACTCTGTGAGTACAATGCACTCATCACAAGGAAGTTTCCGAGAATGCTTCTGTCTACTGTTTATGTGAAGATATTTCCTTTTCCAACCTAGGCCTCAATGCGCTCCAAATAAACACCTGCAGATCCTACAAGAGGGGTGTTTCCAAACTGTTCTATCAAAACCAGCGTTCAAGTCTGTGAGCTGAATGCACTCATCACACAGAAGTTTCTTAGAAGGCTTGTGTCTAGTGTTTATGTGAAAATATTTTCTTTTACAGCATAGGCCTCAAATAGCTCCAAATATCAACTTGCAGATTTTACAAAAAGGGAGTTTCCAAACTCCTCTATCAAAAGACAGGTTCAACTCTGTGAGTCGAATGCACACATCAGAAAGAAGTTTCTGAGAATGCTTCTGTCTAGCGTTTATGTGAAAATATTTCCTTTTCAAGCACACGCCTCAAAGCGCTCCAAATATGCCGTTGCAGATTCTACAAAAAGTGGGTTTCAAAACTGCTCTACGAAAAGAAAGGTTCAAAGCTGTGAGTTGAATACACAGATCGTGAAGAAGTTTCTGAGAATGCTTCAGTCTAGTGTTTAGGTGAAGATATTTCACTTCCCAGCATAGGCCTCAAAGCGCTCCAAATATCCACTTCCAGATTCTACAGAAAAGTGTTTCAAAACTGCTCTTTGGAAAGGAAGCTTCAACTCTGTGAGTTGAAAGCACTCATTACGAAGAGGTTTCTGAGAATTCTTCTGTCCAGTTTTCATGTGAAGATGTTTCCATTTCAAGCATAGGTCTCCAATCGCTCCAAATATTCACCTGCAAATTCTACAAAAAGGGTGTTTCAAAACTTCTCTATCAATAGGAAGGTTCAACTCTGTGAGTTGAATGCCCTCCTCACAAAGAAGTTTCTGAGAATGCTTCTGTCTACTTTTTACGTGAAGATATTTCCTTTTCCTACACAGGCCTCAAAGCGCTCCGAATCAACACTTCCAGATACTACCAAAACAGTGTTTCAAAACTGTTCTATCAAAAGGAACGTTCAACTCTGTGAGTGGAAGGCACTCATCGCAAAGAGGTTTCTGAGAATGCTTCTGTCTAGTTTTTATGTGATGATATTTCGTATTGCAGCATTGGCCAAAAAGCGCTCCAAACATCCATCTTCAGATGGCAATGAAAGTGGGTCTCAAAAGTGCTCTATCAGAAGGAAGGTTCAAGTCTGTGAATTGAATGCTCTCATCACACAGAAGGTTCTGAGAATGATTCAGTCTAGTTTTTATCAGAAGATATTTCCTTTTCCTTGCATAGGCCTCAAATCGCTCCAAATATCGAATTGCAGTTTACACCAATAGAGTGTTTCCAAACTGCTCTGTGAAACGGCAGGTTCAACTCTGTGAGTTGAATGCGCACATGAGGAAGAAGTCTCTGAGAATGCTTCTGTCTAGTTTTTAGGTGAAGATATTTCATTTCCCAGCCTCGCCTCAAAGCGCTCCAAATATCCACTTTCAGATTCTACAAAAACTGTGTTTCTAAACTGCTCTTTGTAAAGGAAGGTTCAAGTCTGTGAGTTGAATGCACTCATCACCAAGAAGTTTCTGAGAATGCTTCTGTCTAGTTTTCATGTGAAGATATTTCCTTTTCCAACATTGACCCGAAGCCCTCGTAATATCCACTTGCAGATTTTACAAAAAGAGTGTTTCCAAACTGCTCTATCAAAATGAGATTCAACTCTGTGAGTTGAATGCACGCATCGTGAAGAAGCTTCAGAGAATGCTACGGTCTACGTTTTAGGTGAAGATATTTCATTTCCCAGCATAGGCTTCAAAGCGCTCTAAATATCCACTTGCAGATTCTACAAAAAGAGTGTTTCAAAACTGCTCTTCCAAAAGGAAGGTTCAAGGCTGTGAGTTCAATGCACTCATCATAAAGAAGTTTCTGAGAACGCTTCTCTCTAGTTTTTATGTGAAGATATTTCCTTTTCCAGCATAGGCCTCAAATCGCTCCAAACATCCACTAGCAAATTCTACAAAAGGAGTGTTTCAAAACTGTGCTATCAAAAGGAAGATTCCACTATTTGAGTTGAAGGCATAAAGCACACGGAAGTTTCTGACAATGCTTCCGTCTAGTTCTCATGTGAAGTTATTTCCTTTTCCAGTGCTGGCCTCTTAGCACTCCAAATATCCACTTGCAGATCCTAGAAAAAGAGTTTTTCAAAACTGCTCTACCAAAAGGAAGCTTCAACTCGGTGAGTTGAATGCGCACCTCGCAAAATGTTTCTGAGAGTGCTTCGCTGTTGTTTTTATGTGAAGATATTTCGTTTTCCAGCATAGGACTCAAAGCGCTCCAAGTAGCCACTTACAGAGTCTCTAAAAAGAGTGTTTCAAAACTGTTCTATCAAAAGGAACGTTCAACTCTGTGAGTAGAATGCTCTCATCACAAGGAAGTTTCTGAGAATGCTTCTGTCTAGTTTTTATGTGAAGAAATTTCCTTTTCCAACATAGGCCTCAAAGCCCTCCAAATAAACATCTGCAGATTCTACAAAAGGGGTCTTTCCAAAATGTTCTATCAAAACCAACGTTCAAACCTATGAGCTGAATGCACTCACCACACAGAAGTTTCTTAGACGTCTTCTGTCTAGTGTTTATGTGAAAATATTTTCTTTTACAGCATAGGCCTCAAATAGCTCCAAATATCAACTTGCAGATTTTACAAAAAGGGTGTTTCCAAACTCCTCTATCAAAAGGCAGGTTCAACTCTGTGTGTTGAATGCACACATCAGAAAGAAGTTTCTGAGAATGCTTCTGTCTAGCGTTTATGTGAAAATATTTCCTTTTCAAGCATACGCCTCAAAGCGCTCCAAATATGCCGTTGCAGATTCTACAAAAAGTGTGTTTCAAAACTGCTCTATGAAAAGAAAGGTTCAAAGCTGTGAGGTGAATACACATATCGTGAAGAAGTTTCTGAGAAAGCTTCAGTCTAGTGTTTAGGTGAAGATATTTCACTTCCCAGAATAGGCCTCAAAGCGCTCCAAATATCCACTTCCAGATTCTAAAGAAAAGTGTTTCAAAACTGCTTTTTGGAAAAGAAGCTTCAACTCTGTGAGTTGAAAGCACTCATTACGAAGAGGTTTCTGAGAGTTCTTCCGTCTAGTTTTCATGTGAAGATGTTTCCATTTCAAGCATATTTCTCAAATCGCTCCAAATATTCACCTGCAAATTCTACAAAAAGGGTGTTTCCAAACTTCTCTATCAATAGGAAGGTTCGACTCTGTGAGTTGAATGCCCTCCTCACAAAGAAGTTTCTGAGAATGCTTCTGTCCAGTTTTTAGGTGAAGATATATCATTTCCCAGCATAGGCCTCAAAGCGCTCCAAATATCCACTTGCAGATTCTACAAAAAGAGTGTTTCAAAACTCCTCTTTCAAAAGGAAGTTTCAAGTCTGTGAGTTGAATGAAGTCATGACAAAGAAGTTTCTGAGAATGCTTCTGTCTACTTTTTATGTGAAGATATTTCCTTTTGCAGCACACGCCTCAAATAGCCCCAAACATCCACTAGCAAATTCTACAAAAAGAGGGTTTCAAAAAAGCGCTATCTAAAGGAAGATTGCACTATGTGAGTTAAACGCATAAAGCACACGGAAGTTTCTGAGAATGCTTCCGTCTAGTTCTCATGGGAAGATATTTCCTTTCCCATTGTTGGCCTCTTAGCACTCCAATATACACTTGCAGATTCTAGAAAAAGAGTGTTTCAAAACTGCTCTATCAAAAGGCAGGTTCAACACGGTGAGTTGAATATGCACATGAGTAAAAGTTTCTGAGAATGCTTCTGTCTGGTTTTTATGTGAAGATATTTCGTTTTCCAGCACAGGCCTCAAAGCGCTCCAATTATCCACTTGCAGACTATACAAAAACAGTGTTTCAAAACTGTTCTATCCAAAGGAATGTTCAGCTCTGTGAGTAGAATTCACTCATCACGAGGAAGTTTCTGAGAATGCTGCTGTCTAGTTTCTATAAGAAGACATTTCCTTTTCTAACATAGGTCTCAAAGCGCTCACAATAAGCCCTGGCACACTCTACAAAAGGAGTGTTTCCAAAATGTTCTATCAAAATGAACGTTGAAGACTGTGAGTTAAATGCACACGTCAAACTGAAGTTTCTGAGAATGGTTCTGTCTAGGGTTTATGTGAAGATATTTTCTTTTCCAGCATAGGCCTCCAAAAGCTCGAAATATCCACTTGCAGATTTTCTAAAAAGGGTGTTTCCAAACTGTTCTATCAAAAGGAAGGTTCAACTCTGTGAGTTGAATGCTCACATCACAAAGAAGTTTCTGAGAATGCTTCTGTCTAGTGTTCATGTGAAGATATTTCCTTTTCAAGCATAGGCCTCAAAGCGCTCCAGATATGCAGTTGCAGACTCTACAAAAAGTGTGTTTCAAAAGTGTTCTATGAAAAGAAAGTTTCAACTCTGTGAGTTGAATGCACATATCGTGAAGAAGTTTCTGAGAATGCTTCTGTCTAGTTTTTAGGTGAAGATATTTCATTTCCCAGCATAGGCCTCAAAGCGCTCCAAATATGCACTTGCAGATTCTACAAAAAGAGTGTTTCAAAACTGCTCTTTCAAAAGGAAGGTTCAAGTCTGTGAGTTGAATGCACTCATCAGAAAGAAGTTTCTGATAATGGTTCTGTCTAGTTTTCATCTGCAAGTATTTCCTTTTCCACTAGATGCCGCAATCGCACCAAATTTCCACCTGCAGTTTCCACAAAAAGAGTGTTGCAGGACTGCTCCAGGAAAAGGAATCTTCAACTCTCTCAGTTCAATCCCCTCAAGACATAGAAGTTTCTGATAATGTTTCTGTCTAGCTTCTATATGAAGATATTTCCTTTTCCAGCATAAGCCTCAAAGAGCTCCAAATATCCACTTGCGAATTCTACAAAAACAGTGTTGCAATACTTTTCTACCAAAAGGAAGGTACAACTCTGTGAGTTCAATGCACTCATCACACAGAAGGTTCACAGAATGCTTCCATCTAGCTTTTACGCAATGATATTTCCTTTTGCAGCAAAGGCTTCAAAGCGCTCTTAATGTCCACTGGCAGATTCTACGAAGAGTGTCTCAAAACTGCTCTATCAAAAGGTAGGTTGAACTCTGTGAGTTCAATGCCCAAAGCACAGGGAACCTTCTGAGAATGCTTTTATGTAGTTTCTACGTGAACATATTTTCTTTTCCAGCATTGGCCTCCAAGCACTCCATCCATCCACTTGAAAATTCTACTAAAAGAGTGTTTCAAAACTTCTCTACCAAAAGAAAGGTTGAACTTTGTGAGTTCAAGGCACACATCACAAAGAAGTTTCTGAGAATGCTTCTTTCCAGCTTTTACGTGAAGAGATATCCTTTTCCAGCATAGGCCTCAAAGCGCTCCATATATCCACTTGCACATTCTAGCAAAGCGTGTATCAACACTGCTCTTTCAAAAGGAAGCTTCAAGTCTGTGAGTTGAATGCACTCATCACAAAGACGTTTCTGAGAATTCTCCTGTCTAGTTTTCATGTGAAGATGCTTCCATTTAAAATCTAGGCCTCAAATACCTCCAAATATTCACTTGCACATTCTACAAAAAGGCTGTTTCAAATCTTCTCTATCAATTGGAAGGTTCAACTCTGTAAATTGAATGCACTCACCACAAAGAAGATTCCGAGATTGCTTCTGTCTACTTTGTATGTGAAGACATTTCCTTTTCCAACATAGGCCTCAAAGCGCTCCAAAAAACACTTGCAGATTCTAAAAAAACAGTTTTTCAAAACTGTTCTATCAAAAGGAACGTTCAACTCTGTGAGTTGAAGGCACTCATCACAAAGAGGTTTCTGAGAATGCTTCTGTCTAGTTTTTATGGGATGATATTTCTTATTCCAACATTGGCCAAAAAGCGCTCCAAATATCCGCCTTCAGATGGCACTGAAAGAGGGTCTCAAAAATGCTCTATCAGAAGGAAGGTTCAAGTCTGTGAGTTGAATGCTCTCATCACACAGAAGGTTCTGAGAATACTTCAGTCTAGTTTTTATCAGAAGATATTTCCATTTCCTTGCATAGGCCTGAAATCGCTCCAAATATCGACTTGCAGATTATACGAATAGAGTATTTCCAAACTGCTCTGTCAAACGGCAGGATCAACTCTGTGAGTTGAATGAACACATCATGAAGAAGTCTCTGAGAATGCTTCTGTCTAGTTTTTAGTTGAAGATATTTCATTTCCCAGCATCGTCTCAAAGCGCTCCAAATATCCACTTGCAGATTCTACAAAAACTTTGTTTCTAAACTGCTCTTTGAAAAGGAAGGTCCAAGTCTGTGAGTTGAATGCACTCATCGCAAAGAATTTTCTGAGAATGCTTCTGCCTAGTTTTCACGTGAAGATATTTCCTTTTCCAACATTGGCCCCGAAGCCCTCCTAACATCCACTTGCAGATTTTACAAAAAGAGTGTTTCCAAACTGCTCTATCAAAAGGCAGGTTCAACTCTGTGAGTCAAATGCACGCATCGTGAAGAAGCTTCTGAGAATGCTACTGTCTAAGTTTTAGGTGAAGATATTTCATTTCCCAGCAAAGGCTTCAAAGCGCTCTAAATATCCACTTGCAGATTCTACAAGAAGAGTGTTTCAAAACTGCTCTTCCAAAAGGAAGGTTCAAGTCTGTGAGTTGAATGCACTCATCAAAAAGAAGTTTCTGAGAATGCTTCTCTCTAGTTTTTATGAGAAGATATTTCCTTTTCCAGCATAGGCCTCAAATCGCTCCAAACATCCACTAGCAAATTCTACAAAAGGAGTGTTTCAAAACTGTGCTATCAAAAGGAAGATTCCACTATTTGAGTTGAAGGCATAAAGCACATGGAAGTTTCTGACAGTGCTTCCGTCTAGTTCTCATGTGAAGTTATTTCCTTTTCCAGTGTTGGCCTCTTAGCACTCCAAATAACCACTTGCAGATCCTAGAAAGAGTGTTTCAAAACTGCTCTACCAAAAGGAAGGTTCAACTCGGTGAGTTGAATGCGCACCTCGCAAAAAGTTTCTGAGAGTGCTTCGGTTTAGTTTTTATGTGAAGATATTTCGTTTTCCAGCACAGTACTCAAAGCGCTCTAAATAGCCACTTGCAGAGTCTATAAAAAGGGTGTTTCAAAACTGTTCTATCGAAAGGAACGTTCAACTCTGTGAGTAGAATGCACTCATCACAAGGAAGTTTCTGAGAATGCTTCTGTCTAGTTTTTATGTGAAGAAATTTCCTTTTCCAACATAGGCCTCAAAGCGCTCCAAATAAACACCTGCAGATTCTACAAAAGGGGTCTTTCCAAAATGTTCTATCAAAACCAACGTTCAAGCCTGTGAGCTGAATGCACTCACCACACAGAAGTTTCTTAGACGTCTTCTGTCTAGTGTTTATGTGGAAATATTCTCTTTTACAGCATAGGCCTCAAATACCTCCAAATATCAACGTGCAGATTTTACAAAAAGGGTGTTTCCAAACTCCTCCATCAAAAGGCAGGTTCAACTCTGTGTGTTTAATGCACACATCAGAAAGAAGTTTCTGAGAATGCTTCTGTCTAGCCTTTATGTGAAAATATTTCCTTTTCAAGCATACGCCTCAAAGCGCTCCAAATATGCCGTTGTAGACTCTACAAAAAGTGTGTTTCAAAACTGCTCTACGAAAAGAAAGGTTCAAAGCTGTGAGTTGAATACACAGATCGTGAAGAAGTTCCTGAGAATGCTTCAATCTAGTGTTTAGGTGAAGATATTTCACTTCCCAGCATAGGCCTCAAAGCGCTCCAAATATCCACTTCCAGATTCTACAGAAAAGTGTTTCAAAACTGCTCTTTGGAAAGGAAGCTTCAACTCTGTGAGTTGAAAGCACTCATTGCGAAGAGGTTTCTGGGAGTTCTTCCGTCTAGTTTTCATGTAAAGATGTTTCCATTTCAAGCATAGGTCTCTAATCGCTCCAAATATTCACCTGCAAATTCTACAAAAAGGGTGTTTCAAAACTTCTCTATCAATAGGAAGGTTCAACTCTGTGAGTTGAATGCACTCCTTACAGAGAAGTTTCTGAGAATGTTTCTATCTATGTTTTACGCGAAGATATTTCCTTTTCCAACACAGGCCTCAATGCGCTCCGAATCAACACTTCCAGATACTACAAAAACAGTGTTTCAAAACTGTTCTATCAAAAGGAACGTTCAACTCTGTGAGTTGAAGGCACTCATCACAAAGAAGTTTCTGAGAATGCTTCTGTCAATCTTGTATGCAATGAGATTTCCTTTTGCAGCATAGGACTTAAAGCTCTCCAAATATCCACTTGCAGATTCCACAAAAAGAGTGTTGCAAAACTTCTCTATCAAAAGGCAGGTTGAACTCTGTGTGTTGAATGCCCAAAACACAGGGAACTTTCTGAGAATGCTTTTGTCTAGTTTCCACGTGAAGATAGTTCCTTTTCCAACATAGGCCTCAAAGCGCTCTGAATATCCACTTGCCGATTGTACAAAAAGAGTGTTGCAAAACTTCTCTATCAAAAGGCAGGTTGAACTCTGTGTGTCGAATGCCCAAAACACAGGGAACTTGCTGAGAATGCTTTTGTCTAATTTCTACGTGAAGATATTTCCTTTTCCATCATAGGCCTCAAAGTGCTCCGAATAAACACTTGTAGATCCCACCAAAAGAGTGTTTCAAAGCTCTTCCATCTACAGGAACTTTCACGTCTGTGAGTTGAATGCACTCATCACAAAGAGGTTTCTGAGAATTCTTCTGTTTAGTTTTTATGTGATGATATTTCATTTTCCAGCATTGGCCTAAAGGTGCTCCAAATATCCACCTTCAGATGGGACTGAAAGAGTGTTTCAAAACTGAACTATCAAAAGGAAGGTTCAAGTCTGTGAGTTGAATGCACTCATCCACAGAAGCTTCTGAGAATGCTTCTGTCTCGTTTTTAGGCGAAGATATTTCCTTTTCCTTGCATAGGCCTCAAATCGCTCCAAATATCCCCTTGCAGATATTACAAAGAGAGTGTTTCCAAACTGCCCTATCGAAAGGCAGTTTCAACTCTGTGAGTTGAAGGCACGTATGGTGAAACAGTTTCTGAGAATGCTTGTGTGTACTTTTTAGGTGAAGGTATTTCCTTTTCCAGCACAGGCCTCAAATCGCTCCAAACATCCAGTAGCAAATTCTACAAAAGGAGTGTTTCAAACCTGTGCTATCCAAAGGAAGATTCCACTATATGAGTTGAACGCATAAAGCACACGGAAGTTTCTGAGAATCCTTCCGTCTAGTTCTCAGGTGAAGATATTTACTTTTCCAGTGTTGGCCCTTTAGCACTCCAAATATCCACTTTCAGATTCTACAAAAAGAGTGTTTCAAAACTGCTCTATCAAAACGCAGGTTCCACTCGGTGAGTTGAATGCACGCATCGGAAAAGATTTCTGAGAATTCTTCTGTCTAGTTTTTATGGGAAGATATTTTCTTTTCCAGCATAGGCCTCAAATCGCTCCAAACATCCACGAGCAAATTCTACGAAAGGAGTGTGTCAAAACGGTGCTATCAAAAGGAAGATTCCACTATGTGAGTTGAATGCATGAAGCACACGGAAGTTTCTGACAATGCTTCCGTCTAGTTCTCATGTGAAGATATTTCCTTTTCCAGCGTTGACCTCTTAGCACTCCAAATATCCACTTGCAGATCCTAGAAAAAGAGTGTTTCAAAACTGCTCTACCAAAAGCCAGGTTTCACTCGGTGAGTTGAATGCGCACATCGCAAAATGTTTCTGAGAACGCTACTGTCTAGTTCTTATGTGAAGATATTTCGTTTTCCCGCCTGGGCTTCAAAGCGCTCCAAATAGCCACTTGTAGAGTCTATAAAAAGAGTGTTTCAAAACTCTTCTATCAAAAGGAACTTTCAACTCTGTGAGTACAATGCACTCATCACAAGGAAGTTTCCGAGAATGCTTCTGTCTACTGTTTATGTGAAGATATTTCCTTTTCCAACCTAGGCCTCAATGCGCTCCAAATAAACACCTGCAGATCCTACAAGAGGGGTGTTTCCAAACTGTTCTATCAAAACCAGCGTTCAAGTCTGTGAGCTGAATGCACTCATCACACAGAAGTTTCTTAGAAGGCTTGTGTCTAGTGTTTATGTGAAAATATTTTCTTTTACAGCATAGGCCTCAAATAGCTCCAAATATCAACTTGCAGATTTTACAAAAAGGGAGTTTCCAAACTCCTCTATCAAAAGACAGGTTCAACTCTGTGAGTCGAATGCACACATCAGAAAGAAGTTTCTGAGAATGCTTCTGTCTAGCGTTTATGTGAAAATATTTCCTTTTCAAGCACACGCCTCAAAGCGCTCCAAATATGCCGTTGCAGATTCTACAAAAAGTGGGTTTCAAAACTGCTCTACGAAAAGAAAGGTTCAAAGCTGTGAGTTGAATACACAGATCGTGAAGAAGTTTCTGAGAATGCTTCAGTCTAGTGTTTAGGTGAAGATATTTCACTTCCCAGCATAGGCCTCAAAGCGCTCCAAATATCCACTTCCAGATTCTACAGAAAAGTGTTTCAAAACTGCTCTTTGGAAAGGAAGCTTCAACTCTGTGAGTTGAAAGCACTCATTACGAAGAGGTTTCTGAGAATTCTTCTGTCCAGTTTTCATGTGAAGATGTTTCCATTTCAAGCATAGGTCTCCAATCGCTCCAAATATTCACCTGCAAATTCTACAAAAAGGGTGTTTCAAAACTTCTCTATCAATAGGAAGGTTCAACTCTGTGAGTTGAATGCCCTCCTCACAAAGAAGTTTCTGAGAATGCTTCTGTCTACTTTTTACGTGAAGATATTTCCTTTTCCTACACAGGCCTCAAAGCGCTCCGAATCAACACTTCCAGATACTACCAAAACAGTGTTTCAAAACTGTTCTATCAAAAGGAACGTTCAACTCTGTGAGTGGAAGGCACTCATCGCAAAGAGGTTTCTGAGAATGCTTCTGTCTAGTTTTTATGTGATGATATTTCGTATTGCAGCATTGGCCAAAAAGCGCTCCAAACATCCATCTTCAGATGGCAATGAAAGTGGGTCTCAAAAGTGCTCTATCAGAAGGAAGGTTCAAGTCTGTGAATTGAATGCTCTCATCACACAGAAGGTTCTGAGAATGATTCAGTCTAGTTTTTATCAGAAGATATTTCCTTTTCCTTGCATAGGCCTCAAATCGCTCCAAATATCGAATTGCAGTTTACACCAATAGAGTGTTTCCAAACTGCTCTGTGAAACGGCAGGTTCAACTCTGTGAGTTGAATGCGCACATGAGGAAGAAGTCTCTGAGAATGCTTCTGTCTAGTTTTTAGGTGAAGATATTTCATTTCCCAGCCTCGCCTCAAAGCGCTCCAAATATCCACTTTCAGATTCTACAAAAACTGTGTTTCTAAACTGCTCTTTGTAAAGGAAGGTTCAAGTCTGTGAGTTGAATGCACTCATCACCAAGAAGTTTCTGAGAATGCTTCTGTCTAGTTTTCATGTGAAGATATTTCCTTTTCCAACATTGACCCGAAGCCCTCGTAATATCCACTTGCAGATTTTACAAAAAGAGTGTTTCCAAACTGCTCTATCAAAATGAGATTCAACTCTGTGAGTTGAATGCACGCATCGTGAAGAAGCTTCAGAGAATGCTACGGTCTACGTTTTAGGTGAAGATATTTCATTTCCCAGCATAGGCTTCAAAGCGCTCTAAATATCCACTTGCAGATTCTACAAAAAGAGTGTTTCAAAACTGCTCTTCCAAAAGGAAGGTTCAAGGCTGTGAGTTCAATGCACTCATCATAAAGAAGTTTCTGAGAACGCTTCTCTCTAGTTTTTATGTGAAGATATTTCCTTTTCCAGCATAGGCCTCAAATCGCTCCAAACATCCACTAGCAAATTCTACAAAAGGAGTGTTTCAAAACTGTGCTATCAAAAGGAAGATTCCACTATTTGAGTTGAAGGCATAAAGCACACGGAAGTTTCTGACAATGCTTCCGTCTAGTTCTCATGTGAAGTTATTTCCTTTTCCAGTGCTGGCCTCTTAGCACTCCAAATATCCACTTGCAGATCCTAGAAAAAGAGTTTTTCAAAACTGCTCTACCAAAAGGAAGCTTCAACTCGGTGAGTTGAATGCGCACCTCGCAAAATGTTTCTGAGAGTGCTTCGCTGTTGTTTTTATGTGAAGATATTTCATTTTCCAGCATAGGACTCAAAGCGCTCCAAGTAGCCACTTACAGAGTCTCTAAAAAGAGTGTTTCAAAACTGTTCTATCAAAAGGAACGTTCAACTCTGTGAGTAGAATGCTCTCATCACAAGGAAGTTTCTGAGAATGCTTCTGTCTAGTTTTTATGTGAAGAAATTTCCTTTTCCAACATAGGCCTCAAAGCCCTCCAAATAAACATCTGCAGATTCTACAAAAGGGGTCTTTCCAAAATGTTCTATCAAAACCAACGTTCAAACCTATGAGCTGAATGCACTCACCACACAGAAGTTTCTTAGACGTCTTCTGTCTAGTGTTTATGTGAAAATATTTTCTTTTACAGCATAGGCCTCAAATAGCTCCAAATATCAACTTGCAGATTTTACAAAAAGGGTGTTTCCAAACTCCTCTATCAAAAGGCAGGTTCAACTCTGTGTGTTGAATGCACACATCAGAAAGAAGTTTCTGAGAATGCTTCTGTCTAGCGTTTATGTGAAAATATTTCCTTTTCAAGCATACGCCTCAAAGCGCTCCAAATATGCCGTTGCAGATTCTACAAAAAGTGTGTTTCAAAACTGCTCTATGAAAAGAAAGGTTCAAAGCTGTGAGGTGAATACACATATCGTGAAGAAGTTTCTGAGAAAGCTTCAGTCTAGTGTTTAGGTGAAGATATTTCACTTCCCAGAATAGGCCTCAAAGCGCTCCAAATATCCACTTCCAGATTCTAAAGAAAAGTGTTTCAAAACTGCTTTTTGGAAAAGAAGCTTCAACTCTGTGAGTTGAAAGCACTCATTACGAAGAGGTTTCTGAGAGTTCTTCCGTCTAGTTTTCATGTGAAGATGTTTCCATTTCAAGCATATTTCTCAAATCGCTCCAAATATTCACCTGCAAATTCTACAAAAAGGGTGTTTCCAAACTTCTCTATCAATAGGAAGGTTCGACTCTGTGAGTTGAATGCCCTCCTCACAAAGAAGTTTCTGAGAATGCTTCTGTCCAGTTTTTAGGTGAAGATATATCATTTCCCAGCATAGGCCTCAAAGCGCTCCAAATATCCACTTGCAGATTCTACAAAAAGAGTGTTTCAAAACTCCTCTTTCAAAAGGAAGTTTCAAGTCTGTGAGTTGAATGAAGTCATGACAAAGAAGTTTCTGAGAATGCTTCTGTCTACTTTTTATGTGAAGATATTTCCTTTTGCAGCACACGCCTCAAATAGCCCCAAACATCCACTAGCAAATTCTACAAAAAGAGGGTTTCAAAAAAGCGCTATCTAAAGGAAGATTGCACTATGTGAGTTAAACGCATAAAGCACACGGAAGTTTCTGAGAATGCTTCCGTCTAGTTCTCATGGGAAGATATTTCCTTTCCCATTGTTGGCCTCTTAGCACTCCAATATACACTTGCAGATTCTAGAAAAAGAGTGTTTCAAAACTGCTCTATCAAAAGGCAGGTTCAACACGGTGAGTTGAATATGCACATGAGTAAAAGTTTCTGAGAATGCTTCTGTCTGGTTTTTATGTGAAGATATTTCGTTTTCCAGCACAGGCCTCAAAGCGCTCCAATTATCCACTTGCAGACTATACAAAAACAGTGTTTCAAAACTGTTCTATCCAAAGGAATGTTCAGCTCTGTGAGTAGAATTCACTCATCACGAGGAAGTTTCTGAGAATGCTGCTGTCTAGTTTCTATAAGAAGACATTTCCTTTTCTAACATAGGTCTCAAAGCGCTCACAATAAGCCCTGGCACACTCTACAAAAGGAGTGTTTCCAAAATGTTCTATCAAAATGAACGTTGAAGACTGTGAGTTAAATGCACACGTCAAACTGAAGTTTCTGAGAATGGTTCTGTCTAGGGTTTATGTGAAGATATTTTCTTTTCCAGCATAGGCCTCCAAAAGCTCGAAATATCCACTTGCAGATTTTCTAAAAAGGGTGTTTCCAAACTGTTCTATCAAAAGGAAGGTTCAACTCTGTGAGTTGAATGCTCACATCACAAAGAAGTTTCTGAGAATGCTTCTGTCTAGTGTTCATGTGAAGATATTTCCTTTTCAAGCATAGGCCTCAAAGCGCTCCAGATATGCAGTTGCAGACTCTACAAAAAGTGTGTTTCAAAAGTGTTCTATGAAAAGAAAGTTTCAACTCTGTGAGTTGAATGCACATATCGTGAAGAAGTTTCTGAGAATGCTTCTGTCTAGTTTTTAGGTGAAGATATTTCATTTCCCAGCATAGGCCTCAAAGCGCTCCAAATATGCACTTGCAGATTCTACAAAAAGAGTGTTTCAAAACTGCTCTTTCAAAAGGAAGGTTCAAGTCTGTGAGTTGAATGCACTCATCAGAAAGAAGTTTCTGATAATGGTTCTGTCTAGTTTTCATCTGCAAGTATTTCCTTTTCCACTAGATGCCGCAATCGCACCAAATTTCCACCTGCAGTTTCCACAAAAAGAGTGTTGCAGGACTGCTCCAGGAAAAGGAATCTTCAACTCTCTCAGTTCAATCCCCTCAAGACATAGAAGTTTCTGATAATGTTTCTGTCTAGCTTCTATATGAAGATATTTCCTTTTCCAGCATAAGCCTCAAAGAGCTCCAAATATCCACTTGCGAATTCTACAAAAACAGTGTTGCAATACTTTTCTACCAAAAGGAAGGTACAACTCTGTGAGTTCAATGCACTCATCACACAGAAGGTTCACAGAATGCTTCCATCTAGCTTTTACGCAATGATATTTCCTTTTGCAGCAAAGGCTTCAAAGCGCTCTTAATGTCCACTGGCAGATTCTACGAAAAGTGTCTCAAACCTGCTCTATCAAAAGGTAGGTTGAACTCTGTGAGTTCAATGCCCAAAGCACAGGGAACCTTCTGAGAATGCTTTTATGTAGTTTCTGCGTGAACATATTTTCTTTTCCAGCATTGGCCTCCAAGCACTCCATCCATCCACTTGAAAATTCTACTAAAAGAGTGTTTCAAAACTTCTCTACCAAAAGAAAGGTTGAACTTTGTGAGTTCAAGGCACACATCACAAAGAAGTTTCTGAGAATGCTTCTTTCCAGCTTTTACGTGAAGAGATATCCTTTTCCAGCATAGGCCTCAAAGCGCTCCATATATCCACTTGCACATTCTAGCAAAGCGTGTATCAACACTGCTCTTTCAAAAGGAAGCTTCAAGTCTGTGAGTTGAATGCACTCATCACAAAGACGTTTCTGAGAATTCTCCTGTCTAGTTTTCATGTGAAGATGCTTCCATTTAAAATCTAGGCCTCAAATACCTCCAAATATTCACTTGCACATTCTACAAAAAGGCTGTTTCAAATCTTCTCTATCAATTGGAAGGTTCAACTCTGTAAATTGAATGCACTCACCACAAAGAAGATTCCGAGATTGCTTCTGTCTACTTTGTATGTGAAGACATTTCCTTTTCCAACATAGGCCTCAAAGCGCTCCAAAAAACACTTGCAGATTCTAAAAAAACAGTTTTTCAAAACTGTTCTATCAAAAGGAACGTTCAACTCTGTGAGTTGAAGGCACTCATCACAAAGAGGTTTCTGAGAATGCTTCTGTCTAGTTTTTATGGGATGATATTTCTTATTCCAACATTGGCCAAAAAGCGCTCCAAATATCCGCCTTCAGATGGCACTGAAAGAGGGTCTCAAAAATGCTCTATCAGAAGGAAGGTTCAAGTCTGTGAGTTGAATGCTCTCATCACACAGAAGGTTCTGAGAATACTTCAGTCTAGTTTTTATCAGAAGATATTTCCATTTCCTTGCATAGGCCTGAAATCGCTCCAAATATCGACTTGCAGATTATACGAATAGAGTATTTCCAAACTGCTCTGTCAAACGGCAGGATCAACTCTGTGAGTTGAATGAACACATCATGAAGAAGTCTCTGAGAATGCTTCTGTCTAGTTTTTAGTTGAAGATATTTCATTTCCCAGCATCGTCTCAAAGCGCTCCAAATATCCACTTGCAGATTCTACAAAAACTTTGTTTCTAAACTGCTCTTTGAAAAGGAAGGTCCAAGTCTGTGAGTTGAATGCACTCATCGCAAAGAATTTTCTGAGAATGCTTCTGCCTAGTTTTCACGTGAAGATATTTCCTTTTCCAACATTGGCCCCGAAGCCCTCCTAACATCCACTTGCAGATTTTACAAAAAGAGTGTTTCCAAACTGCTCTATCAAAAGGCAGGTTCAACTCTGTGAGTCAAATGCACGCATCGTGAAGAAGCTTCTGAGAATGCTACTGTCTAAGTTTTAGGTGAAGATATTTCATTTCCCAGCAAAGGCTTCAAAGCGCTCTAAATATCCACTTGCAGATTCTACAAGAAGAGTGTTTCAAAACTGCTCTTCCAAAAGGAAGGTTCAAGTCTGTGAGTTGAATGCACTCATCAAAAAGAAGTTTCTGAGAATGCTTCTCTCTAGTTTTTATGAGAAGATATTTCCTTTTCCAGCATAGGCCTCAAATCGCTCCAAACATCCACTAGCAAATTCTACAAAAGGAGTGTTTCAAAACTGTGCTATCAAAAGGAAGATTCCACTATTTGAGTTGAAGGCATAAAGCACATGGAAGTTTCTGACAGTGCTTCCGTCTAGTTCTCATGTGAAGTTATTTCCTTTTCCAGTGTTGGCCTCTTAGCACTCCAAATAACCACTTGCAGATCCTAGAAAGAGTGTTTCAAAACTGCTCTACCAAAAGGAAGGTTCAACTCGGTGAGTTCAATGCGCACCTCGCAAAAAGTTTCTGAGAGTGCTTCGGTTTAGTTTTTATGTGAAGATATTTCGTTTTCCAGCACAGTACTCAAAGCGCTCTAAATAGCCACTTGCAGAGTCTATAAAAAGGGTGTTTCAAAACTGTTCTATCGAAAGGAACGTTCAACTCTGTGAGTAGAATGCACTCATCACAAGGAAGTTTCTGAGAATGCTTCTGTCTAGTTTTTATGTGAAGAAATTTCCTTTTCCAACATAGGCCTCAAAGCGCTCCAAATAAACACCTGCAGATTCTACAAAAGGGGTCTTTCCAAAATGTTCTATCAAAACCAACGTTCAAGCCTGTGAGCTGAATGCACTCACCACACAGAAGTTTCTTAGACGTCTTCTGTCTAGTGTTTATGTGGAAATATTCTCTTTTACAGCATAGGCCTCAAATACCTCCAAATATCAACGTGCAGATTTTACAAAAAGGGTGTTTCCAAACTCCTCCATCAAAAGGCAGGTTCAACTCTGTGTGTTTAATGCACACATCAGAAAGAAGTTTCTGAGAATGCTTCTGTCTAGCCTTTATGTGAAAATATTTCCTTTTCAAGCATACGCCTCAAAGCGCTCCAAATATGCCGTTGTAGACTCTACAAAAAGTGTGTTTCAAAACTGCTCTACGAAAAGAAAGGTTCAAAGCTGTGAGTTGAATACACAGATCGTGAAGAAGTTCCTGAGAATGCTTCAATCTAGTGTTTAGGTGAAGATATTTCACTTCCCAGCATAGGCCTCAAAGCGCTCCAAATATCCACTTCCAGATTCTACAGAAAAGTGTTTCAAAACTGCTCTTTGGAAAGGAAGCTTCAACTCTGTGAGTTGAAAGCACTCATTGCGAAGAGGTTTCTGGGAGTTCTTCCGTCTAGTTTTCATGTAAAGATGTTTCCATTTCAAGCATAGGTCTCTAATCGCTCCAAATATTCACCTGCAAATTCTACAAAAAGGGTGTTTCAAAACTTCTCTATCAATAGGAAGGTTCAACTCTGTGAGTTGAATGCACTCCTTACAGAGAAGTTTCTGAGAATGTTTCTATCTATGTTTTACGCGAAGATATTTCCTTTTCCAACACAGGCCTCAATGCGCTCCGAATCAACACTTCCAGATACTACAAAAACAGTGTTTCAAAACTGTTCTATCAAAAGGAACGTTCAACTCTGTGAGTTGAAGGCACTCATCACAAAGAAGTTTCTGAGAATGCTTCTGTCAATCTTGTATGCAATGAGATTTCCTTTTGCAGCATAGGACTTAAAGCTCTCCAAATATCCACTTGCAGATTCCACAAAAAGAGTGTTGCAAAACTTCTCTATCAAAAGGCAGGTTGAACTCTGTGTGTTGAATGCCCAAAACACAGGGAACTTTCTGAGAATGCTTTTGTCTAGTTTCCACGTGAAGATAGTTCCTTTTCCAACATAGGCCTCAAAGCGCTCTGAATATCCACTTGCCGATTGTACAAAAAGAGTGTTGCAAAACTTCTCTATCAAAAGGCAGGTTGAACTCTGTGTGTCGAATGCCCAAAACACAGGGAACTTGCTGAGAATGCTTTTGTCTAATTTCTACGTGAAGATATTTCCTTTTCCATCATAGGCCTCAAAGTGCTCCGAATAAACACTTGTAGATCCCAACAAAAGAGTGTTTCAAAGCTCTTCCATCTACAGGAACTTTCACGTCTGCGAGTTGAATGCACTCATCACAAAGAGGTTTCTGAGAATTCTTCTGTTTAGTTTTTATGTGATGATATTTCATTTTCCAGCATTGGCCTAAAGGTGCTCCAAATATCCACCTTCAGATGGGACTGAAAGAGTGTTTCAAAACTGAACTATCAAAAGGAAGGTTCAAGTCTGTGAGTTGAATGCACTCATCCACAGAAGCTTCTGAGAATGCTTCTGTCTCGTTTTTAGGCGAAGATATTTCCTTTTCCTTGCATAGGCCTCAAATCGCTCCAAATATCCCCTTGCAGATATTACAAAGAGAGTGTTTCCAAACTGCCCTATCGAAAGGCAGTTTCAACTCTGTGAGTTGAAGGCACGTATGGTGAAACAGTTTCTGAGAATGCTTGTGTGTACTTTTTAGGTGAAGGTATTTCCTTTTCCAGCACAGGCCTCAAATCGCTCCAAACATCCAGTAGCAAATTCTACAAAAGGAGTGTTTCAAACCTGTGCTATCCAAAGGAAGATTCCACTATATGAGTTGAACGCATAAAGCACACGGAAGTTTCTGAGAATCCTTCCGTCTAGTTCTCAGGTGAAGATATTTACTTTTCCAGTGTTGGCCCTTTAGCACTCCAAATATCCACTTTCAGATTCTACAAAAAGAGTGTTTCAAAACTGCTCTATCAAAACGCAGGTTCCACTCGGTGAGTTGAATGCACGCATCGGAAAAGATTTCTGAGAATTCTTCTGTCTAGTTTTTATGGGAAGATATTTTCTTTTCCAGCATAGGCCTCAAATCGCTCCAAACATCCACGAGCAAATTCTACGAAAGGAGTGTGTCAAAACGGTGCTATCAAAAGGAAGATTCCACTATGTGAGTTGAATGCATGAAGCACACGGAAGTTTCTGACAATGCTTCCGTCTAGTTCTCATGTGAAGATATTTCCTTTTCCAGTGTTGACCTCTTAGCACTCCAAATATCCACTTGCAGATCCTAGAAAAAGAGTGTTTCAAAACTGCTCTACCAAAAGCCAGGTTTCACTCGGTGAGTTGAATGCGCACATCGCAAAATGTTTCTGAGAACGCTACTGTCTAGTTCTTATGTGAAGATATTTCGTTTTCCCGCCTGGGCTTCAAAGCGCTCCAAATAGCCACTTGTAGAGTCTATAAAAAGAGTGTTTCAAAACTCTTCTATCAAAAGGAACTTTCAACTCTGTGAGTACAATGCACTCATCACAAGGAAGTTTCCGAGAATGCTTCTGTCTACTGTTTATGTGAAGATATTTCCTTTTCCAACCTAGGCCTCAATGCGCTCCAAATAAACACCTGCAGATCCTACAAGAGGGGTGTTTCCAAACTGTTCTATCAAAACCAGCGTTCAAGTCTGTGAGCTGAATGCACTCATCACACAGAAGTTTCTTAGAAGGCTTGTGTCTAGTGTTTATGTGAAAATATTTTCTTTTACAGCATAGGCCTCAAATAGCTCCAAATATCAACTTGCAGATTTTACAAAAAGGGAGTTTCCAAACTCCTCTATCAAAAGACAGGTTCAACTCTGTGAGTCGAATGCACACATCAGAAAGAAGTTTCTGAGAATGCTTCTGTCTAGCGTTTATGTGAAAATATTTCCTTTTCAAGCACACGCCTCAAAGCGCTCCAAATATGCCGTTGCAGATTCTACAAAAAGTGGGTTTCAAAACTGCTCTACGAAAAGAAAGGTTCAAAGCTGTGAGTTGAATACACAGATCGTGAAGAAGTTTCTGAGAATGCTTCAGTCTAGTGTTTAGGTGAAGATATTTCACTTCCCAGCATAGGCCTCAAAGCGCTCCAAATATCCACTTCCAGATTCTACAGAAAAGTGTTTCAAAACTGCTCTTTGGAAAGGAAGCTTCAACTCTGTGAGTTGAAAGCACTCATTACGAAGAGGTTTCTGAGAATTCTTCTGTCCAGTTTTCATGTGAAGATGTTTCCATTTCAAGCATAGGTCTCCAATCGCTCCAAATATTCACCTGCAAATTCTACAAAAAGGGTGTTTCAAAACTTCTCTATCAATAGGAAGGTTCAACTCTGTGAGTTGAATGCCCTCCTCACAAAGAAGTTTCTGAGAATGCTTCTGTCTACTTTTTACGTGAAGATATTTCCTTTTCCTACACAGGCCTCAAAGCGCTCCGAATCAACACTTCCAGATACTACCAAAACAGTGTTTCAAAACTGTTCTATCAAAAGGAACGTTCAACTCTGTGAGTGGAAGGCACTCATCGCAAAGAGGTTTCTGAGAATGCTTCTGTCTAGTTTTTATGTGATGATATTTCGTATTGCAGCATTGGCCAAAAAGCGCTCCAAACATCCATCTTCAGATGGCAATGAAAGTGGGTCTCAAAAGTGCTCTATCAGAAGGAAGGTTCAAGTCTGTGAATTGAATGCTCTCATCACACAGAAGGTTCTGAGAATGATTCAGTCTAGTTTTTATCAGAAGATATTTCCTTTTCCTTGCATAGGCCTCAAATCGCTCCAAATATCGAATTGCAGTTTACACCAATAGAGTGTTTCCAAACTGCTCTGTGAAACGGCAGGTTCAACTCTGTGAGTTGAATGCGCACATGAGGAAGAAGTCTCTGAGAATGCTTCTGTCTAGTTTTTAGGTGAAGATATTTCATTTCCCAGCCTCGCCTCAAAGCGCTCCAAATATCCACTTTCAGATTCTACAAAAACTGTGTTTCTAAACTGCTCTTTGTAAAGGAAGGTTCAAGTCTGTGAGTTGAATGCACTCATCACCAAGAAGTTTCTGAGAATGCTTCTGTCTAGTTTTCATGTGAAGATATTTCCTTTTCCAACATTGACCCGAAGCCCTCGTAATATCCACTTGCAGATTTTACAAAAAGAGTGTTTCCAAACTGCTCTATCAAAATGAGATTCAACTCTGTGAGTTGAATGCACGCATCGTGAAGAAGCTTCAGAGAATGCTACGGTCTACGTTTTAGGTGAAGATATTTCATTTCCCAGCATAGGCTTCAAAGCGCTCTAAATATCCACTTGCAGATTCTACAAAAAGAGTGTTTCAAAACTGCTCTTCCAAAAGGAAGGTTCAAGGCTGTGAGTTCAATGCACTCATCATAAAGAAGTTTCTGAGAACGCTTCTCTCTAGTTTTTATGTGAAGATATTTCCTTTTCCAGCATAGGCCTCAAATCGCTCCAAACATCCACTAGCAAATTCTACAAAAGGAGTGTTTCAAAACTGTGCTATCAAAAGGAAGATTCCACTATTTGAGTTGAAGGCATAAAGCACACGGAAGTTTCTGACAATGCTTCCGTCTAGTTCTCATGTGAAGTTATTTCCTTTTCCAGTGCTGGCCTCTTAGCACTCCAAATATCCACTTGCAGATCCTAGAAAAAGAGTTTTTCAAAACTGCTCTACCAAAAGGAAGCTTCAACTCGGTGAGTTGAATGCGCACCTCGCAAAATGTTTCTGAGAGTGCTTCGCTGTTGTTTTTATGTGAAGATATTTCGTTTTCCAGCATAGGACTCAAAGCGCTCCAAGTAGCCACTTACAGAGTCTCTAAAAAGAGTGTTTCAAAACTGTTCTATCAAAAGGAACGTTCAACTCTGTGAGTAGAATGCTCTCATCACAAGGAAGTTTCTGAGAATGCTTCTGTCTAGTTTTTATGTGAAGAAATTTCCTTTTCCAACATAGGCCTCAAAGCCCTCCAAATAAACATCTGCAGATTCTACAAAAGGGGTCTTTCCAAAATGTTCTATCAAAACCAACGTTCAAACCTATGAGCTGAATGCACTCACCACACAGAAGTTTCTTAGACGTCTTCTGTCTAGTGTTTATGTGAAAATATTTTCTTTTACAGCATAGGCCTCAAATAGCTCCAAATATCAACTTGCAGATTTTACAAAAAGGGTGTTTCCAAACTCCTCTATCAAAAGGCAGGTTCAACTCTGTGTGTTGAATGCACACATCAGAAAGAAGTTTCTGAGAATGCTTCTGTCTAGCGTTTATGTGAAAATATTTCCTTTTCAAGCATACGCCTCAAAGCGCTCCAAATATGCCGTTGCAGATTCTACAAAAAGTGTGTTTCAAAACTGCTCTATGAAAAGAAAGGTTCAAAGCTGTGAGGTGAATACACATATCGTGAAGAAGTTTCTGAGAAAGCTTCAGTCTAGTGTTTAGGTGAAGATATTTCACTTCCCAGAATAGGCCTCAAAGCGCTCCAAATATCCACTTCCAGATTCTAAAGAAAAGTGTTTCAAAACTGCTTTTTGGAAAAGAAGCTTCAACTCTGTGAGTTGAAAGCACTCATTACGAAGAGGTTTCTGAGAGTTCTTCCGTCTAGTTTTCATGTGAAGATGTTTCCATTTCAAGCATATTTCTCAAATCGCTCCAAATATTCACCTGCAAATTCTACAAAAAGGGTGTTTCCAAACTTCTCTATCAATAGGAAGGTTCGACTCTGTGAGTTGAATGCCCTCCTCACAAAGAAGTTTCTGAGAATGCTTCTGTCCAGTTTTTAGGTGAAGATATATCATTTCCCAGCATAGGCCTCAAAGCGCTCCAAATATCCACTTGCAGATTCTACAAAAAGAGTGTTTCAAAACTCCTCTTTCAAAAGGAAGTTTCAAGTCTGTGAGTTGAATGAAGTCATGACAAAGAAGTTTCTGAGAATGCTTCTGTCTACTTTTTATGTGAAGATATTTCCTTTTGCAGCACACGCCTCAAATAGCCCCAAACATCCACTAGCAAATTCTACAAAAAGAGGGTTTCAAAAAAGCGCTATCTAAAGGAAGATTGCACTATGTGAGTTAAACGCATAAAGCACACGGAAGTTTCTGAGAATGCTTCCGTCTAGTTCTCATGGGAAGATATTTCCTTTCCCATTGTTGGCCTCTTAGCACTCCAATATACACTTGCAGATTCTAGAAAAAGAGTGTTTCAAAACTGCTCTATCAAAAGGCAGGTTCAACACGGTGAGTTGAATATGCACATGAGTAAAAGTTTCTGAGAATGCTTCTGTCTGGTTTTTATGTGAAGATATTTCGTTTTCCAGCACAGGCCTCAAAGCGCTCCAATTATCCACTTGCAGACTATACAAAAACAGTGTTTCAAAACTGTTCTATCCAAAGGAATGTTCAGCTCTGTGAGTAGAATTCACTCATCACGAGGAAGTTTCTGAGAATGCTGCTGTCTAGTTTCTATAAGAAGACATTTCCTTTTCTAACATAGGTCTCAAAGCGCTCACAATAAGCCCTGGCACACTCTACAAAAGGAGTGTTTCCAAAATGTTCTATCAAAATGAACGTTGAAGACTGTGAGTTAAATGCACACGTCAAACTGAAGTTTCTGAGAATGGTTCTGTCTAGGGTTTATGTGAAGATATTTTCTTTTCCAGCATAGGCCTCCAAAAGCTCGAAATATCCACTTGCAGATTTTCTAAAAAGGGTGTTTCCAAACTGTTCTATCAAAAGGAAGGTTCAACTCTGTGAGTTGAATGCTCACATCACAAAGAAGTTTCTGAGAATGCTTCTGTCTAGTGTTCATGTGAAGATATTTCCTTTTCAAGCATAGGCCTCAAAGCGCTCCAGATATGCAGTTGCAGACTCTACAAAAAGTGTGTTTCAAAAGTGTTCTATGAAAAGAAAGTTTCAACTCTGTGAGTTGAATGCACATATCGTGAAGAAGTTTCTGAGAATGCTTCTGTCTAGTTTTTAGGTGAAGATATTTCATTTCCCAGCATAGGCCTCAAAGCGCTCCAAATATGCACTTGCAGATTCTACAAAAAGAGTGTTTCAAAACTGCTCTTTCAAAAGGAAGGTTCAAGTCTGTGAGTTGAATGCACTCATCAGAAAGAAGTTTCTGATAATGGTTCTGTCTAGTTTTCATCTGCAAGTATTTCCTTTTCCACTAGATGCCGCAATCGCACCAAATTTCCACCTGCAGTTTCCACAAAAAGAGTGTTGCAGGACTGCTCCAGGAAAAGGAATCTTCAACTCTCTCAGTTCAATCCCCTCAAGACATAGAAGTTTCTGATAATGTTTCTGTCTAGCTTCTATATGAAGATATTTCCTTTTCCAGCATAAGCCTCAAAGAGCTCCAAATATCCACTTGCGAATTCTACAAAAACAGTGTTGCAATACTTTTCTACCAAAAGGAAGGTACAACTCTGTGAGTTCAATGCACTCATCACACAGAAGGTTCACAGAATGCTTCCATCTAGCTTTTACGCAATGATATTTCCTTTTGCAGCAAAGGCTTCAAAGCGCTCTTAATGTCCACTGGCAGATTCTACGAAAAGTGTCTCAAACCTGCTCTATCAAAAGGTAGGTTGAACTCTGTGAGCTCAATGCCCAAAGCACAGGGAACCTTCTGAGAATGCTTTTATGTAGTTTCTGCGTGAACATATTTTCTTTTCCAGCATTGGCCTCCAAGCACTCCATCCATCCACTTGAAAATTCTACTAAAAGAGTGTTTCAAAACTTCTCTACCAAAAGAAAGGTTGAACTTTGTGAGTTCAAGGCACACATCACAAAGAAGTTTCTGAGAATGCTTCTTTCCAGCTTTTACGTGAAGAGATATCCTTTTCCAGCATAGGCCTCAAAGCGCTCCATATATCCACTTGCACATTCTAGCAAAGCGTGTATCAACACTGCTCTTTCAAAAGGAAGCTTCAAGTCTGTGAGTTGAATGCACTCATCACAAAGACGTTTCTGAGAATTCTCCTGTCTAGTTTTCATGTGAAGATGCTTCCATTTAAAATCTAGGCCTCAAATACCTCCAAATATTCACTTGCACATTCTACAAAAAGGCTGTTTCAAATCTTCTCTATCAATTGGAAGGTTCAACTCTGTAAATTGAATGCACTCACCACAAAGAAGATTCCGAGATTGCTTCTGTCTACTTTGTATGTGAAGACATTTCCTTTTCCAACATAGGCCTCAAAGCGCTCCAAAAAACACTTGCAGATTCTAAAAAAACAGTTTTTCAAAACTGTTCTATCAAAAGGAACGTTCAACTCTGTGAGTTGAAGGCACTCATCACAAAGAGGTTTCTGAGAATGCTTCTGTCTAGTTTTTATGGGATGATATTTCTTATTCCAACATTGGCCAAAAAGCGCTCCAAATATCCGCCTTCAGACGGCACTGAAAGAGGGTCTCAAAAATGCTCTATCAGAAGGAAGGTTCAAGTCTGTGAGTTGAATGCTCTCATCACACAGAAGGTTCTGAGAATACTTCAGTCTAGTTTTTATCAGAAGATATTTCCATTTCCTTGCATAGGCCTGAAATCCCTCCAAATATCGACTTGCAGATTATACGAATAGAGTATTTCCAAACTGCTCTGTCAAACGGCAGGATCAACTCTGTGAGTTGAATGAACACATCATGAAGAAGTCTCTGAGAATGCTTCTGTCTAGTTTTTAGTTGAAGATATTTCATTTCCCAGCATCGTCTCAAAGCGCTCCAAATATCCACTTGCAGATTCTACAAAAACTTTGTTTCTAAACTGCTCTTTGAAAAGGAAGGTCCAAGTCTGTGAGTTGAATGCACTCATCGCAAAGAATTTTCTGAGAATGCTTCTGTCTAGTTTTCACGTGAAGATATATCCTTTTCCAACATTGGCCCCGAAGCCCTCCTAACATCCACTTGCAGATTTTACAAAAAGAGTGTTTCCAAACTGCTCTATCAAAAGGCAGGTTCAACTCTGTGAGTCAAATGCACGCATCGTGAAGAAGCTTCTGAGAATGCTACTGTCTAAGTTTTAGGTGAAGATATTTCATTTCCCAGCAAAGGCTTCAAAGCGCTCTAAATATCCACTTGCAGATTCTACAAGAAGAGTGTTTCAAAACTGCTCTTCCAAAAGGAAGGTTCAAGTCTGTGAGTTGAATGCACTCATCAAAAAGAAGTTTCTGAGAATGCTTCTCTCTAGTTTTTATGTGAAGATATTTCCTTTTCCAGCATAGGCCTCAAATCGCTCCAAACATCCACTAGCAAATTCTACAAAAGGAGTGTTTCAAAACTGTGCTATCAAAAGGAAGATTCCACTATTTGAGTTGAAGGCATAAAGCACACGGAAGTTTCTGACAGTGCTTCCGTCTAGTTCTCATGTGAAGTTATTTCCTTTTCCAGTGTTGGCCTCTTAGCACTCCAAATAACCACTTGCAGATCCTAGAAAGAGTGTTTCAAAACTGCTCTACCAAAAGGAAGGTTCAACTCGGTGAGTTGAATGCGCACCTCGCAAAAAGTTTCTGAGAGTGCTTCGGTTTAGTTTTTATGTGAAGATATTTCGTTTTCCAGCACAGTACTCAAAGCGCTCTAAATAGCCACTTGCAGAGTCTATAAAAAGAGTGTTTCAAAACTGTTCTATCGAAAGGAACGTTCAACTCTGTGAGTAGAATGCACTCATCACAAGGAAGTTTCTGAGAATGCTTCTGTCTAGTTTTTATGTGAAGAAATTTCCTTTTCCAACATAGGCCTCAAAGCGCTCCAAATAAACACCTGCAGATTCTACAAAAGGGGTCTTTCCAAAATGTTCTATCAAAACCAACGTTCAAGCCTGTGAGCTGAATGCACTCACCACACAGAAGTTTCTTAGACGTCTTCTGTCTAGTGTTTATGTGGAAATATTCTCTTTTACAGCATAGGCCTCAAATACCTCCAAATATCAACGTGCAGATTTTACAAAAAGGGTGTTTCCAAACTCCTCCATCAAAAGGCAGGTTCAACTCTGTGTGTTTAATTCACACATCAGAAAGAAGTTTCTGAGAATGCTTCTGTCTAGCCTTTATGTGAAAATATTTCCTTTTCAAGTATACGCCTCAAAGCGCTCCAAATATGCCGTTGTAGACTCTACAAAAAGTGTGTTTCAAAACTGCTCTACGAAAAGAAAGGTTCAAAGCTGTGAGTTGAATACACAGATCGTGAAGAAGTTCCTGAGAATGCTTCAATCTAGTGTTTAGGTGAAGATATTTCACTTCCCAGCATAGGCCTCAAAGCGCTCCAAATATCCACTTCCAGATTCTACAGAAAAGTGTTTCAAAACTGCTCTTTGGAAAGGAAGCTTCAACTCTGTGAGTTAAAAGCACTCATTGCGAAGAGGTTTCTGGGAGTTCTTCCGTCTAGTTTTCATGTAAAGATGTTTCCATTTCAAGCATAGGTCTCTAATCGCTCCAAATATTCACCTGCAAATTCTACAAAAAGGGTGTTTCAAAACTTCTCTATCAATAGGAAGGTTCAACTCTGTGAGTTGAATGCACTCCTTACAGAGAAGTTTCTGAGAATGTTTCTATCTATGTTTTACGCGAAGATATTTCCTTTTCCAACACAGGCCTCAATGCGCTCCGAATCAACACTTCCAGATACTACAAAAACAGTGTTTCAAAACTGTTCTATCAAAAGGAACGTTCAACTCTGTGAGTTGAAGGCACTCATCACAAAGAAGTTTCTGAGAATGCTTCTGTCAATCTTGTATGCAATGAGATTTCCTTTTGCAGCATAGGACTTAAAGCTCTCCAAATATCCACTTGCAGATTCCACAAAAAGAGTGTTGCAAAACTTCTCTATCAAAAGGCAGGTTGAACTCTGTGTGTTGAATGCCCAAAACACAGGGAACTTTCTGAGAATGCTTTTGTCTAGTTTCCACGTGAAGATAGTTCCTTTTCCAACATAGGCCTCAAAGCGCTCTGAATATCCACTTGCCGATTGTACAAAAAGAGTGTTGCAAAACTTCTCTATCAAAAGGCAGGTTGAACTCTGTGTGTCGAATGCCCAAAACACAGGGAACTTGCTGAGAATGCTTTTGTCTAATTTCTACGTGAAGATATTTCCTTTTCCATCATAGGCCTCAAAGTGCTCCGAATAAACACTTGTAGATCCCAACAAAAGAGTGTTTCAAAGCTCTTCCATCTACAGGAACTTTCACGTCTGCGAGTTGAATGCACTCATCACAAAGAGGTTTCTGAGAATTCTTCTGTTTAGTTTTTATGTGATGATATTTCATTTTCCAGCATTGGCCTAAAGGTGCTCCAAATATCCACCTTCAGATGGGACTGAAAGAGTGTTTCAAAACTGAACTATCAAAAGGAAGGTTCAAGTCTGTGAGTTGAATGCACTCATCCACAGAAGCTTCTGAGAATGCTTCTGTCTCGTTTTTAGGCGAAGATATTTCCTTTTCCTTGCATAGGCCTCAAATCGCTCCAAATATCCCCTTGCAGATATTACAAAGAGAGTGTTTCCAAACTGCCCTATCGAAAGGCAGTTTCAACTCTGTGAGTTGAAGGCACGTATGGTGAAACAGTTTCTGAGAATGCTTGTGTGTACTTTTTAGGTGAAGGTATTTCCTTTTCCAGCACAGGCCTCAAATCGCTCCAAACATCCAGTAGCAAATTCTACAAAAGGAGTGTTTCAAACCTGTGCTATCCAAAGGAAGATTCCACTATATGAGTTGAACGCATAAAGCACACGGAAGTTTCTGAGAATCCTTCCGTCTAGTTCTCAGGTGAAGATATTTACTTTTCCAGTGTTGGCCCTTTAGCACTCCAAATATCCACTTTCAGATTCTACAAAAAGAGTGTTTCAAAACTGCTCTATCAAAACGCAGGTTCCACTCGGTGAGTTGAATGCACGCATCGGAAAAGATTTCTGAGAATTCTTCTGTCTAGTTTTTATGGGAAGATATTTTCTTTTCCAGCATAGGCCTCAAATCGCTCCAAACATCCACGAGCAAATTCTACGAAAGGAGTGTGTCAAAACGGTGCTATCAAAAGGAAGATTCCACTATGTGAGTTGAATGCATGAAGCACACGGAAGTTTCTGACAATGCTTCCGTCTAGTTCTCATGTGAAGATATTTCCTTTTCCAGTGTTGACCTCTTAGCACTCCAAATATCCACTTGCAGATCCTAGAAAAAGAGTGTTTCAAAACTGCTCTACCAAAAGCCAGGTTTCACTCGGTGAGTTGAATGCGCACATCGCAAAATGTTTCTGAGAACGCTACTGTCTAGTTCTTATGTGAAGATATTTCGTTTTCCCGCCTGGGCTTCAAAGCGCTCCAAATAGCCACTTGTAGAGTCTATAAAAAGAGTGTTTCAAAACTCTTCTATCAAAAGGAACTTTCAACTCTGTGAGTACAATGCACTCATCACAAGGAAGTTTCCGAGAATGCTTCTGTCTACTGTTTATGTGAAGATATTTCCTTTTCCAACCTAGGCCTCAATGCGCTCCAAATAAACACCTGCAGATCCTACAAGAGGGGTGTTTCCAAACTGTTCTATCAAAACCAGCGTTCAAGTCTGTGAGCTGAATGCACTCATCACACAGAAGTTTCTTAGAAGGCTTGTGTCTAGTGTTTATGTGAAAATATTTTCTTTTACAGCATAGGCCTCAAATAGCTCCAAATATCAACTTGCAGATTTTACAAAAAGGGAGTTTCCAAACTCCTCTATCAAAAGACAGGTTCAACTCTGTGAGTCGAATGCACACATCAGAAAGAAGTTTCTGAGAATGCTTCTGTCTAGCGTTTATGTGAAAATATTTCCTTTTCAAGCACACGCCTCAAAGCGCTCCAAATATGCCGTTGCAGATTCTACAAAAAGTGGGTTTCAAAACTGCTCTACGAAAAGAAAGGTTCAAAGCTGTGAGTTGAATACACAGATCGTGAAGAAGTTTCTGAGAATGCTTCAGTCTAGTGTTTAGGTGAAGATATTTCACTTCCCAGCATAGGCCTCAAAGCGCTCCAAATATCCACTTCCAGATTCTACAGAAAAGTGTTTCAAAACTGCTCTTTGGAAAGGAAGCTTCAACTCTGTGAGTTGAAAGCACTCATTACGAAGAGGTTTCTGAGAATTCTTCTGTCCAGTTTTCATGTGAAGATGTTTCCATTTCAAGCATAGGTCTCCAATCGCTCCAAATATTCACCTGCAAATTCTACAAAAAGGGTGTTTCAAAACTTCTCTATCAATAGGAAGGTTCAACTCTGTGAGTTGAATGCCCTCCTCACAAAGAAGTTTCTGAGAATGCTTCTGTCTACTTTTTACGTGAAGATATTTCCTTTTCCTACACAGGCCTCAAAGCGCTCCGAATCAACACTTCCAGATACTACCAAAACAGTGTTTCAAAACTGTTCTATCAAAAGGAACGTTCAACTCTGTGAGTGGAAGGCACTCATCGCAAAGAGGTTTCTGAGAATGCTTCTGTCTAGTTTTTATGTGATGATATTTCGTATTGCAGCATTGGCCAAAAAGCGCTCCAAACATCCATCTTCAGATGGCAATGAAAGTGGGTCTCAAAAGTGCTCTATCAGAAGGAAGGTTCAAGTCTGTGAATTGAATGCTCTCATCACACAGAAGGTTCTGAGAATGATTCAGTCTAGTTTTTATCAGAAGATATTTCCTTTTCCTTGCATAGGCCTCAAATCGCTCCAAATATCGAATTGCAGTTTACACCAATAGAGTGTTTCCAAACTGCTCTGTGAAACGGCAGGTTCAACTCTGTGAGTTGAATGCGCACATGAGGAAGAAGTCTCTGAGAATGCTTCTGTCTAGTTTTTAGGTGAAGATATTTCATTTCCCAGCCTCGCCTCAAAGCGCTCCAAATATCCACTTTCAGATTCTACAAAAACTGTGTTTCTAAACTGCTCTTTGTAAAGGAAGGTTCAAGTCTGTGAGTTGAATGCACTCATCACCAAGAAGTTTCTGAGAATGCTTCTGTCTAGTTTTCATGTGAAGATATTTCCTTTTCCAACATTGACCCGAAGCCCTCGTAATATCCACTTGCAGATTTTACAAAAAGAGTGTTTCCAAACTGCTCTATCAAAATGAGATTCAACTCTGTGAGTTGAATGCACGCATCGTGAAGAAGCTTCAGAGAATGCTACGGTCTACGTTTTAGGTGAAGATATTTCATTTCCCAGCATAGGCTTCAAAGCGCTCTAAATATCCACTTGCAGATTCTACAAAAAGAGTGTTTCAAAACTGCTCTTCCAAAAGGAAGGTTCAAGGCTGTGAGTTCAATGCACTCATCATAAAGAAGTTTCTGAGAACGCTTCTCTCTAGTTTTTATGTGAAGATATTTCCTTTTCCAGCATAGGCCTCAAATCGCTCCAAACATCCACTAGCAAATTCTACAAAAGGAGTGTTTCAAAACTGTGCTATCAAAAGGAAGATTCCACTATTTGAGTTGAAGGCATAAAGCACACGGAAGTTTCTGACAATGCTTCCGTCTAGTTCTCATGTGAAGTTATTTCCTTTTCCAGTGCTGGCCTCTTAGCACTCCAAATATCCACTTGCAGATCCTAGAAAAAGAGTTTTTCAAAACTGCTCTACCAAAAGGAAGCTTCAACTCGGTGAGTTGAATGCGCACCTCGCAAAATGTTTCTGAGAGTGCTTCGCTGTTGTTTTTATGTGAAGATATTTCGTTTTCCAGCATAGGACTCAAAGCGCTCCAAGTAGCCACTTACAGAGTCTCTAAAAAGAGTGTTTCAAAACTGTTCTATCAAAAGGAACGTTCAACTCTGTGAGTAGAATGCTCTCATCACAAGGAAGTTTCTGAGAATGCTTCTGTCTAGTTTTTATGTGAAGAAATTTCCTTTTCCAACATAGGCCTCAAAGCCCTCCAAATAAACATCTGCAGATTCTACAAAAGGGGTCTTTCCAAAATGTTCTATCAAAACCAACGTTCAAACCTATGAGCTGAATGCACTCACCACACAGAAGTTTCTTAGACGTCTTCTGTCTAGTGTTTATGTGAAAATATTTTCTTTTACAGCATAGGCCTCAAATAGCTCCAAATATCAACTTGCAGATTTTACAAAAAGGGTGTTTCCAAACTCCTCTATCAAAAGGCAGGTTCAACTCTGTGTGTTGAATGCACACATCAGAAAGAAGTTTCTGAGAATGCTTCTGTCTAGCGTTTATGTGAAAATATTTCCTTTTCAAGCATACGCCTCAAAGCGCTCCAAATATGCCGTTGCAGATTCTACAAAAAGTGTGTTTCAAAACTGCTCTATGAAAAGAAAGGTTCAAAGCTGTGAGGTGAATACACATATCGTGAAGAAGTTTCTGAGAAAGCTTCAGTCTAGTGTTTAGGTGAAGATATTTCACTTCCCAGAATAGGCCTCAAAGCGCTCCAAATATCCACTTCCAGATTCTAAAGAAAAGTGTTTCAAAACTGCTTTTTGGAAAAGAAGCTTCAACTCTGTGAGTTGAAAGCACTCATTACGAAGAGGTTTCTGAGAGTTCTTCCGTCTAGTTTTCATGTGAAGATGTTTCCATTTCAAGCATATTTCTCAAATCGCTCCAAATATTCACCTGCAAATTCTACAAAAAGGGTGTTTCCAAACTTCTCTATCAATAGGAAGGTTCGACTCTGTGAGTTGAATGCCCTCCTCACAAAGAAGTTTCTGAGAATGCTTCTGTCCAGTTTTTAGGTGAAGATATATCATTTCCCAGCATAGGCCTCAAAGCGCTCCAAATATCCACTTGCAGATTCTACAAAAAGAGTGTTTCAAAACTCCTCTTTCAAAAGGAAGTTTCAAGTCTGTGAGTTGAATGAAGTCATGACAAAGAAGTTTCTGAGAATGCTTCTGTCTACTTTTTATGTGAAGATATTTCCTTTTGCAGCACACGCCTCAAATAGCCCCAAACATCCACTAGCAAATTCTACAAAAAGAGGGTTTCAAAAAAGCGCTATCTAAAGGAAGATTGCACTATGTGAGTTAAACGCATAAAGCACACGGAAGTTTCTGAGAATGCTTCCGTCTAGTTCTCATGGGAAGATATTTCCTTTCCCATTGTTGGCCTCTTAGCACTCCAATATACACTTGCAGATTCTAGAAAAAGAGTGTTTCAAAACTGCTCTATCAAAAGGCAGGTTCAACACGGTGAGTTGAATATGCACATGAGAAAAAGTTTCTGAGAATGCTTCTGTCTGGTTTTTATGTGAAGATATTTCGTTTTCCAGCACAGGCCTCAAAGCGCTCCAATTATCCACTTGCAGACTATACAAAAACAGTGTTTCAAAACTGTTCTATCCAAAGGAATGTTCAGCTCTGTGAGTAGAATTCACTCATCACGAGGAAGTTTCTGAGAATGCTGCTGTCTAGTTTCTATAAGAAGACATTTCCTTTTCTAACATAGGTCTCAAAGCGCTCACAATAAGCCCTGGCACACTCTACAAAAGGAGTGTTTCCAAAATGTTCTATCAAAATGAACGTTGAAGACTGTGAGTTAAATGCACACATCAAACTGAAGTTTCTGAGAATGGTTCTGTCTAGGGTTTATGTGAAGATATTTTCTTTTCCAGCATAGGCCTCCAAAAGCTCGAAATATCCACTTGCAGATTTTCTAAAAAGGGTGTTTCCAAACTGTTCTATCAAAAGGAAGGTTCAACTCTGTGAGTTGAATGCTCACATCACAAAGAAGTTTCTGAGAATGCTTCTGTCTAGTGTTCATGTGAAGATATTTCCTTTTCAAGCATAGGCCTCAAAGCGCTCCAGATATGCAGTTGCAGACTCTACAAAAAGTGTGTTTCAAAAGTGTTCTATGAAAAGAAAGTTTCAACTCTGTGAGTTGAATGCACATATCGTGAAGAAGTTTCTGAGAATGCTTCTGTCTAGTTTTTAGGTGAAGATATTTCATTTCCCAGCATAGGCCTCAAAGCGCTCCAAATATGCACTTGCAGATTCTACAAAAGGAGTGTTTCAAAACTGCTCTTTCAAAAGGAAGGTTCAAGTCTGTGAGTTGAATGCACTCATCAGAAAGAAGTTTCTGATAATGGTTCTGTCTAGTTTTCATCTGCAAGTATTTCCTTTTCCACTAGATGCCGCAATCGCACCAAATTTCCACCTGCAGTTTCCACAAAAAGAGTGTTGCAGGACTGCTCCAGGAAAAGGAATCTTCAACTCTCTCAGTTCAATCCCCTCAAGACATAGAAGTTTCTGATAATGTTTCTGTCTAGCTTCTATATGAAGATATTTCCTTTTCCAGCATAAGCCTCAAAGAGCTCCAAATATCCACTTGCGAATTCTACAAAAACAGTGTTGCAATACTTTTCTACCAAAAGGAAGGTACAACTCTGTGAGTTCAATGCACTCATCACACAGAAGGTTCACAGAATGCTTCCATCTAGCTTTTACGCAATGATATTTCCTTTTGCAGCAAAGGCTTCAAAGCGCTCTTAATGTCCACTGGCAGATTCTACGAAGAGTGTCTCAAACCTGCTCTATCAAAAGGTAGGTTGAACTCTGTGAGTTCAATGCCCAAAGCACAGGGAACCTTCTGAGAATGCTTTTATGTAGTTTCTACGTGAACATATTTTCTTTTCCAGCATTGGCCTCCAAGCACTCCATCCATCCACTTGAAAATTCTACTAAAAGAGTGTTTCAAAACTTCTCTACCAAAAGAAAGGTTGAACTTTGTGAGTTCAAGGCACACATCACAAAGAAGTTTCTGAGAATGCTTCTTTCCAGCTTTTACGTGAAGAGATATCCTTTTCCAGCATAGGCCTCAAAGCGCTCCATATATCCACTTGCACATTCTAGCAAAGCGTGTATCAACACTGCTCTTTCAAAAGGAAGCTTCAAGTCTGTGAGTTGAATGCACTCATCACAAAGACGTTTCTGAGAATTCTCCTGTCTAGTTTTCATGTGAAGATGCTTCCATTTAAAATCTAGGCCTCAAATACCTCCAAATATTCACTTGCACATTCTACAAAAAGGCTGTTTCAAATCTTCTCTATCAATTGGAAGGTTCAACTCTGTAAATTGAATGCACTCACCACAAAGAAGATTCCGAGATTGCTTCTGTCTACTTTGTATGTGAAGACATTTCCTTTTCCAACATAGGCCTCAAAGCGCTCCAAAAAACACTTGCAGATTCTAAAAAAACAGTTTTTCAAAACTGTTCTATCAAAAGGAACGTTCAACTCTGTGAGTTGAAGGCACTCATCACAAAGAGGTTTCTGAGAATGCTTCTGTCTAGTTTTTATGGGATGATATTTCTTATTCCAACATTGGCCAAAAAGCGCTCCAAATATCCGCCTTCAGATGGCACTGAAAGAGGGTCTCAAAAATGCTCTATCAGAAGGAAGGTTCAAGTCTGTGAGTTGAATGCTCTCATCACACAGAAGGTTCTGAGAATACTTCAGTCTAGTTTTTATCAGAAGATATTTCCATTTCCTTGCATAGGCCTGAAATCGCTCCAAATATCGACTTGCAGATTATACGAATAGAGTATTTCCAAACTGCTCTGTCAAACGGCAGGATCAACTCTGTGAGTTGAATGAACACATCATGAAGAAGTCTCTGAGAATGCTTCTGTCTAGTTTTTAGTTGAAGATATTTCATTTCCCAGCATCGTCTCAAAGCGCTCCAAATATCCACTTGCAGATTCTACAAAAACTTTGTTTCTAAACTGCTCTTTGAAAAGGAAGGTCCAAGTCTGTGAGTTGAATGCACTCATCGCAAAGAATTTTCTGAGAATGCTTCTGCCTAGTTTTCACGTGAAGATATTTCCTTTTCCAACATTGGCCCCGAAGCCCTCCTAACATCCACTTGCAGATTTTACAAAAAGAGTGTTTCCAAACTGCTCTATCAAAAGGCAGGTTCAACTCTGTGAGTCAAATGCACGCATCGTGAAGAAGCTTCTGAGAATGCTACTGTCTAAGTTTTAGGTGAAGATATTTCATTTCCCAGCAAAGGCTTCAAAGCGCTCTAAATATCCACTTGCAGATTCTACAAGAAGAGTGTTTCAAAACTGCTCTTCCAAAAGGAAGGTTCAAGTCTGTGAGTTGAATGCACTCATCAAAAAGAAGTTTCTGAGAATGCTTCTCTCTAGTTTTTATGAGAAGATATTTCCTTTTCCAGCATAGGCCTCAAATCGCTCCAAACATCCACTAGCAAATTCTACAAAAGGAGTGTTTCAAAACTGTGCTATCAAAAGGAAGATTCCACTATTTGAGTTGAAGGCATAAAGCACATGGAAGTTTCTGACAGTGCTTCCGTCTAGTTCTCATGTGAAGTTATTTCCTTTTCCAGTGTTGGCCTCTTAGCACTCCAAATAACCACTTGCAGATCCTAGAAAGAGTGTTTCAAAACTGCTCTACCAAAAGGAAGGTTCAACTCGGTGAGTTGAATGCGCACCTCGCAAAAAGTTTCTGAGAGTGCTTCGGTTTAGTTTTTATGTGAAGATATTTCGTTTTCCAGCACAGTACTCAAAGCGCTCTAAATAGCCACTTGCAGAGTCTATAAAAAGGGTGTTTCAAAACTGTTCTATCGAAAGGAACGTTCAACTCTGTGAGTAGAATGCACTCATCACAAGGAAGTTTCTGAGAATGCTTCTGTCTAGTTTTTATGTGAAGAAATTTCCTTTTCCAACATAGGCCTCAAAGCGCTCCAAATAAACACCTGCAGATTCTACAAAAGGGGTCTTTCCAAAATGTTCTATCAAAACCAACGTTCAAGCCTGTGAGCTGAATGCACTCACCACACAGAAGTTTCTTAGACGTCTTCTGTCTAGTGTTTATGTGGAAATATTCTCTTTTACAGCATAGGCCTCAAATACCTCCAAATATCAACGTGCAGATTTTACAAAAAGGGTGTTTCCAAACTCCTCCATCAAAAGGCAGGTTCAACTCTGTGTGTTTAATGCACACATCAGAAAGAAGTTTCTGAGAATGCTTCTGTCTAGCCTTTATGTGAAAATATTTCCTTTTCAAGCATACGCCTCAAAGCGCTCCAAATATGCCGTTGTAGACTCTACAAAAAGTGTGTTTCAAAACTGCTCTACGAAAAGAAAGGTTCAAAGCTGTGAGTTGAATACACAGATCGTGAAGAAGTTCCTGAGAATGCTTCAATCTAGTGTTTAGGTGAAGATATTTCACTTCCCAGCATAGGCCTCAAAGCGCTCCAAATATCCACTTCCAGATTCTACAGAAAAGTGTTTCAAAACTGCTCTTTGGAAAGGAAGCTTCAACTCTGTGAGTTGAAAGCACTCATTGCGAAGAGGTTTCTGGGAGTTCTTCCGTCTAGTTTTCATGTAAAGATGTTTCCATTTCAAGCATAGGTCTCTAATCGCTCCAAATATTCACCTGCAAATTCTACAAAAAGGGTGTTTCAAAACTTCTCTATCAATAGGAAGGTTCAACTCTGTGAGTTGAATGCACTCCTTACAGAGAAGTTTCTGAGAATGTTTCTATCTATGTTTTACGCGAAGATATTTCCTTTTCCAACACAGGCCTCAATGCGCTCCGAATCAACACTTCCAGATACTACAAAAACAGTGTTTCAAAACTGTTCTATCAAAAGGAACGTTCAACTCTGTGAGTTGAAGGCACTCATCACAAAGAAGTTTCTGAGAATGCTTCTGTCAATCTTGTATGCAATGAGATTTCCTTTTGCAGCATAGGACTTAAAGCTCTCCAAATATCCACTTGCAGATTCCACAAAAAGAGTGTTGCAAAACTTCTCTATCAAAAGGCAGGTTGAACTCTGTGTGTTGAATGCCCAAAACACAGGGAACTTTCTGAGAATGCTTTTGTCTAGTTTCCACGTGAAGATAGTTCCTTTTCCAACATAGGCCTCAAAGCGCTCTGAATATCCACTTGCCGATTGTACAAAAAGAGTGTTGCAAAACTTCTCTATCAAAAGGCAGGTTGAACTCTGTGTGTCGAATGCCCAAAACACAGGGAACTTGCTGAGAATGCTTTTGTCTAATTTCTACGTGAAGATATTTCCTTTTCCATCATAGGCCTCAAAGTGCTCCGAATAAACACTTGTAGATCCCACCAAAAGAGTGTTTCAAAGCTCTTCCATCTACAGGAACTTTCACGTCTGTGAGTTGAATGCACTCATCACAAAGAGGTTTCTGAGAATTCTTCTGTTTAGTTTTTATGTGATGATATTTCATTTTCCAGCATTGGCCTAAAGGTGCTCCAAATATCCACCTTCAGATGGGACTGAAAGAGTGTTTCAAAACTGAACTATCAAAAGGAAGGTTCAAGTCTGTGAGTTGAATGCACTCATCCACAGAAGCTTCTGAGAATGCTTCTGTCTCGTTTTTAGGCGAAGATATTTCCTTTTCCTTGCATAGGCCTCAAATCGCTCCAAATATCCCCTTGCAGATATTACAAAGAGAGTGTTTCCAAACTGCCCTATCGAAAGGCAGTTTCAACTCTGTGAGTTGAAGGCACGTATGGTGAAACAGTTTCTGAGAATGCTTGTGTGTACTTTTTAGGTGAAGGTATTTCCTTTTCCAGCACAGGCCTCAAATCGCTCCAAACATCCAGTAGCAAATTCTACAAAAGGAGTGTTTCAAACCTGTGCTATCCAAAGGAAGATTCCACTATATGAGTTGAACGCATAAAGCACACGGAAGTTTCTGAGAATCCTTCCGTCTAGTTCTCAGGTGAAGATATTTACTTTTCCAGTGTTGGCCCTTTAGCACTCCAAATATCCACTTTCAGATTCTACAAAAAGAGTGTTTCAAAACTGCTCTATCAAAACGCAGGTTCCACTCGGTGAGTTGAATGCACGCATCGGAAAAGATTTCTGAGAATTCTTCTGTCTAGTTTTTATGGGAAGATATTTTCTTTTCCAGCATAGGCCTCAAATCGCTCCAAACATCCACGAGCAAATTCTACGAAAGGAGTGTGTCAAAACGGTGCTATCAAAAGGAAGATTCCACTATGTGAGTTGAATGCATGAAGCACACGGAAGTTTCTGACAATGCTTCCGTCTAGTTCTCATGTGAAGATATTTCCTTTTCCAGTGTTGACCTCTTAGCACTCCAAATATCCACTTGCAGATCCTAGAAAAAGAGTGTTTCAAAACTGCTCTACCAAAAGCCAGGTTTCACTCGGTGAGTTGAATGCGCACATCGCAAAATGTTTCTGAGAACGCTACTGTCTAGTTCTTATGTGAAGATATTTCGTTTTCCCGCCTGGGCTTCAAAGCGCTCCAAATAGCCACTTGTAGAGTCTATAAAAAGAGTGTTTCAAAACTCTTCTATCAAAAGGAACTTTCAACTCTGTGAGTACAATGCACTCATCACAAGGAAGTTTCCGAGAATGCTTCTGTCTACTGTTTATGTGAAGATATTTCCTTTTCCAACCTAGGCCTCAATGCGCTCCAAATAAACACCTGCAGATCCTACAAGAGGGGTGTTTCCAAACTGTTCTATCAAAACCAGCGTTCAAGTCTGTGAGCTGAATGCACTCATCACACAGAAGTTTCTTAGAAGGCTTGTGTCTAGTGTTTATGTGAAAATATTTTCTTTTACAGCATAGGCCTCAAATAGCTCCAAATATCAACTTGCAGATTTTACAAAAAGGGAGTTTCCAAACTCCTCTATCAAAAGACAGGTTCAACTCTGTGAGTCGAATGCACACATCAGAAAGAAGTTTCTGAGAATGCTTCTGTCTAGCGTTTATGTGAAAATATTTCCTTTTCAAGCACACGCCTCAAAGCGCTCCAAATATGCCGTTGCAGATTCTACAAAAAGTGGGTTTCAAAACTGCTCTACGAAAAGAAAGGTTCAAAGCTGTGAGTTGAATACACAGATCGTGAAGAAGTTTCTGAGAATGCTTCAGTCTAGTGTTTAGGTGAAGATATTTCACTTCCCAGCATAGGCCTCAAAGCGCTCCAAATATCCACTTCCAGATTCTACAGAAAAGTGTTTCAAAACTGCTCTTTGGAAAGGAAGCTTCAACTCTGTGAGTTGAAAGCACTCATTACGAAGAGGTTTCTGAGAATTCTTCTGTCCAGTTTTCATGTGAAGATGTTTCCATTTCAAGCATAGGTCTCCAATCGCTCCAAATATTCACCTGCAAATTCTACAAAAAGGGTGTTTCAAAACTTCTCTATCAATAGGAAGGTTCAACTCTGTGAGTTGAATGCCCTCCTCACAAAGAAGTTTCTGAGAATGCTTCTGTCTACTTTTTACGTGAAGATATTTCCTTTTCCTACACAGGCCTCAAAGCGCTCCGAATCAACACTTCCAGATACTACCAAAACAGTGTTTCAAAACTGTTCTATCAAAAGGAACGTTCAACTCTGTGAGTGGAAGGCACTCATCGCAAAGAGGTTTCTGAGAATGCTTCTGTCTAGTTTTTATGTGATGATATTTCGTATTGCAGCATTGGCCAAAAAGCGCTCCAAACATCCATCTTCAGATGGCAATGAAAGTGGGTCTCAAAAGTGCTCTATCAGAAGGAAGGTTCAAGTCTGTGAATTGAATGCTCTCATCACACAGAAGGTTCTGAGAATGATTCAGTCTAGTTTTTATCAGAAGATATTTCCTTTTCCTTGCATAGGCCTCAAATCGCTCCAAATATCGAATTGCAGTTTACACCAATAGAGTGTTTCCAAACTGCTCTGTGAAACGGCAGGTTCAACTCTGTGAGTTGAATGCGCACATGAGGAAGAAGTCTCTGAGAATGCTTCTGTCTAGTTTTTAGGTGAAGATATTTCATTTCCCAGCCTCGCCTCAAAGCGCTCCAAATATCCACTTTCAGATTCTACAAAAACTGTGTTTCTAAACTGCTCTTTGTAAAGGAAGGTTCAAGTCTGTGAGTTGAATGCACTCATCACCAAGAAGTTTCTGAGAATGCTTCTGTCTAGTTTTCATGTGAAGATATTTCCTTTTCCAACATTGACCCGAAGCCCTCGTAATATCCACTTGCAGATTTTACAAAAAGAGTGTTTCCAAACTGCTCTATCAAAATGAGATTCAACTCTGTGAGTTGAATGCACGCATCGTGAAGAAGCTTCAGAGAATGCTACGGTCTACGTTTTAGGTGAAGATATTTCATTTCCCAGCATAGGCTTCAAAGCGCTCTAAATATCCACTTGCAGATTCTACAAAAAGAGTGTTTCAAAACTGCTCTTCCAAAAGGAAGGTTCAAGGCTGTGAGTTCAATGCACTCATCATAAAGAAGTTTCTGAGAACGCTTCTCTCTAGTTTTTATGTGAAGATATTTCCTTTTCCAGCATAGGCCTCAAATCGCTCCAAACATCCACTAGCAAATTCTACAAAAGGAGTGTTTCAAAACTGTGCTATCAAAAGGAAGATTCCACTATTTGAGTTGAAGGCATAAAGCACACGGAAGTTTCTGACAATGCTTCCGTCTAGTTCTCATGTGAAGTTATTTCCTTTTCCAGTGCTGGCCTCTTAGCACTCCAAATATCCACTTGCAGATCCTAGAAAAAGAGTTTTTCAAAACTGCTCTACCAAAAGGAAGCTTCAACTCGGTGAGTTGAATGCGCACCTCGCAAAATGTTTCTGAGAGTGCTTCGCTGTTGTTTTTATGTGAAGATATTTCGTTTTCCAGCATAGGACTCAAAGCGCTCCAAGTAGCCACTTACAGAGTCTCTAAAAAGAGTGTTTCAAAACTGTTCTATCAAAAGGAACGTTCAACTCTGTGAGTAGAATGCTCTCATCACAAGGAAGTTTCTGAGAATGCTTCTGTCTAGTTTTTATGTGAAGAAATTTCCTTTTCCAACATAGGCCTCAAAGCCCTCCAAATAAACATCTGCAGATTCTACAAAAGGGGTCTTTCCAAAATGTTCTATCAAAACCAACGTTCAAACCTATGAGCTGAATGCACTCACCACACAGAAGTTTCTTAGACGTCTTCTGTCTAGTGTTTATGTGAAAATATTTTCTTTTACAGCATAGGCCTCAAATAGCTCCAAATATCAACTTGCAGATTTTACAAAAAGGGTGTTTCCAAACTCCTCTATCAAAAGGCAGGTTCAACTCTGTGTGTTGAATGCACACATCAGAAAGAAGTTTCTGAGAATGCTTCTGTCTAGCGTTTATGTGAAAATATTTCCTTTTCAAGCATACGCCTCAAAGCGCTCCAAATATGCCGTTGCAGATTCTACAAAAAGTGTGTTTCAAAACTGCTCTATGAAAAGAAAGGTTCAAAGCTGTGAGGTGAATACACATATCGTGAAGAAGTTTCTGAGAAAGCTTCAGTCTAGTGTTTAGGTGAAGATATTTCACTTCCCAGAATAGGCCTCAAAGCGCTCCAAATATCCACTTCCAGATTCTAAAGAAAAGTGTTTCAAAACTGCTTTTTGGAAAAGAAGCTTCAACTCTGTGAGTTGAAAGCACTCATTACGAAGAGGTTTCTGAGAGTTCTTCCGTCTAGTTTTCATGTGAAGATGTTTCCATTTCAAGCATATTTCTCAAATCGCTCCAAATATTCACCTGCAAATTCTACAAAAAGGGTGTTTCCAAACTTCTCTATCAATAGGAAGGTTCGACTCTGTGAGTTGAATGCCCTCCTCACAAAGAAGTTTCTGAGAATGCTTCTGTCCAGTTTTTAGGTGAAGATATATCATTTCCCAGCATAGGCCTCAAAGCGCTCCAAATATCCACTTGCAGATTCTACAAAAAGAGTGTTTCAAAACTCCTCTTTCAAAAGGAAGTTTCAAGTCTGTGAGTTGAATGAAGTCATGACAAAGAAGTTTCTGAGAATGCTTCTGTCTACTTTTTATGTGAAGATATTTCCTTTTGCAGCACACGCCTCAAATAGCCCCAAACATCCACTAGCAAATTCTACAAAAAGAGGGTTTCAAAAAAGCGCTATCTAAAGGAAGATTGCACTATGTGAGTTAAACGCATAAAGCACACGGAAGTTTCTGAGAATGCTTCCGTCTAGTTCTCATGGGAAGATATTTCCTTTCCCATTGTTGGCCTCTTAGCACTCCAATATACACTTGCAGATTCTAGAAAAAGAGTGTTTCAAAACTGCTCTATCAAAAGGCAGGTTCAACACGGTGAGTTGAATATGCACATGAGAAAAAGTTTCTGAGAATGCTTCTGTCTGGTTTTTATGTGAAGATATTTCGTTTTCCAGCACAGGCCTCAAAGCGCTCCAATTATCCACTTGCAGACTATACAAAAACAGTGTTTCAAAACTGTTCTATCCAAAGGAATGTTCAGCTCTGTGAGTAGAATTCACTCATCACGAGGAAGTTTCTGAGAATGCTGCTGTCTAGTTTCTATAAGAAGACATTTCCTTTTCTAACATAGGTCTCAAAGCGCTCACAATAAGCCCTGGCACACTCTACAAAAGGAGTGTTTCCAAAATGTTCTATCAAAATGAACGTTGAAGACTGTGAGTTAAATGCACACGTCAAACTGAAGTTTCTGAGAATGGTTCTGTCTAGGGTTTATGTGAAGATATTTTCTTTTCCAGCATAGGCCTCCAAAAGCTCGAAATATCCACTTGCAGATTTTCTAAAAAGGGTGTTTCCAAACTGTTCTATCAAAAGGAAGGTTCAACTCTGTGAGTTGAATGCTCACATCACAAAGAAGTTTCTGAGAATGCTTCTGTCTAGTGTTCATGTGAAGATATTTCCTTTTCAAGCATAGGCCTCAAAGCGCTCCAGATATGCAGTTGCAGACTCTACAAAAAGTGTGTTTCAAAAGTGTTCTATGAAAAGAAAGTTTCAACTCTGTGAGTTGAATGCACATATCGTGAAGAAGTTTCTGAGAATGCTTCTGTCTAGTTTTTAGGTGAAGATATTTCATTTCCCAGCATAGGCCTCAAAGCGCTCCAAATATGCACTTGCAGATTCTACAAAAGGAGTGTTTCAAAACTGCTCTTTCAAAAGGAAGGTTCAAGTCTGTGAGTTGAATGCACTCATCAGAAAGAAGTTTCTGATAATGGTTCTGTCTAGTTTTCATCTGCAAGTATTTCCTTTTCCACTAGATGCCGCAATCGCACCAAATTTCCACCTGCAGTTTCCACAAAAAGAGTGTTGCAGGACTGCTCCAGGAAAAGGAATCTTCAACTCTCTCAGTTCAATCCCCTCAAGACATAGAAGTTTCTGATAATGTTTCTGTCTAGCTTCTATATGAAGATATTTCCTTTTCCAGCATAAGCCTCAAAGAGCTCCAAATATCCACTTGCGAATTCTACAAAAACAGTGTTGCAATACTTTTCTACCAAAAGGAAGGTACAACTCTGTGAGTTCAATGCACTCATCACACAGAAGGTTCACAGAATGCTTCCATCTAGCTTTTACGCAATGATATTTCCTTTTGCAGCAAAGGCTTCAAAGCGCTCTTAATGTCCACTGGCAGATTCTACGAAGAGTGTCTCAAAACTGCTCTATCAAAAGGTAGGTTGAACTCTGTGAGTTCAATGCCCAAAGCACAGGGAACCTTCTGAGAATGCTTTTATGTAGTTTCTACTTGAACATATTTTCTTTTCCAGCATTGGCCTCCAAGCACTCCATCCATCCACTTGAAAATTCTACTAAAAGAGTGTTTCAAAACTTCTCTACCAAAAGAAAGGTTGAACTTTGTGAGTTCAAGGCACACATCACAAAGAAGTTTCTGAGAATGCTTCTTTCCAGCTTTTACGTGAAGAGATATCCTTTTCCAGCATAGGCCTCAAAGCGCTCCATATATCCACTTGCACATTCTAGCAAAGCGTGTATCAACACTGCTCTTTCAAAAGGAAGCTTCAAGTCTGTGAGTTGAATGCACTCATCACAAAGACGTTTCTGAGAATTCTCCTGTCTAGTTTTCATGTGAAGATGCTTCCATTTAAAATCTAGGCCTCAAATACCTCCAAATATTCACTTGCACATTCTACAAAAAGGCTGTTTCAAATCTTCTCTATCAATTGGAAGGTTCAACTCTGTAAATTGAATGCACTCACCACAAAGAAGATTCCGAGATTGCTTCTGTCTACTTTGTATGTGAAGACATTTCCTTTTCCAACATAGGCCTCAAAGCGCTCCAAAAAACACTTGCAGATTCTAAAAAAACAGTTTTTCAAAACTGTTCTATCAAAAGGAACGTTCAACTCTGTGAGTTGAAGGCACTCATCACAAAGAGGTTTCTGAGAATGCTTCTGTCTAGTTTTTATGGGATGATATTTCTTATTCCAACATTGGCCAAAAAGCGCTCCAAATATCCGCCTTCAGACGGCACTGAAAGAGGGTCTCAAAAATGCTCTATCAGAAGGAAGGTTCAAGTCTGTGAGTTGAATGCTCTCATCACACAGAAGGTTCTGAGAATACTTCAGTCTAGTTTTTATCAGAAGATATTTCCATTTCCTTGCATAGGCCTGAAATCCCTCCAAATATCGACTTGCAGATTATACGAATAGAGTATTTCCAAACTGCTCTGTCAAACGGCAGGATCAACTCTGTGAGTTGAATGAACACATCATGAAGAAGTCTCTGAGAATGCTTCTGTCTAGTTTTTAGTTGAAGATATTTCATTTCCCAGCATCGTCTCAAAGCGCTCCAAATATCCACTTGCAGATTCTACAAAAACTTTGTTTCTAAACTGCTCTTTGAAAAGGAAGGTCCAAGTCTGTGAGTTGAATGCACTCATCGCAAAGAATTTTCTGAGAATGCTTCTGTCTAGTTTTCACGTGAAGATATTTCCTTTTCCAACATTGGCCCCGAAGCCCTCCTAACATCCACTTGCAGATTTTACAAAAAGAGTGTTTCCAAACTGCTCTATCAAAAGGCAGGTTCAACTCTGTGAGTCAAATGCACGCATCGTGAAGAAGCTTCTGAGAATGCTACTGTCTAAGTTTTAGGTGAAGATATTTCATTTCCCAGCAAAGGCTTCAAAGCGCTCTAAATATCCACTTGCAGATTCTACAAGAAGAGTGTTTCAAAACTGCTCTTCCAAAAGGAAGGTTCAAGTCTGTGAGTTGAATGCACTCATCAAAAAGAAGTTTCTGAGAATGCTTCTCTCTAGTTTTTATGTGAAGATATTTCCTTTTCCAGCATAGGCCTCAAATCGCTCCAAACATCCACTAGCAAATTCTACAAAAGGAGTGTTTCAAAACTGTGCTATCAAAAGGAAGATTCCACTATTTGAGTTGAAGGCATAAAGCACACGGAAGTTTCTGACAGTGCTTCCGTCTAGTTCTCATGTGAAGTTATTTCCTTTTCCAGTGTTGGCCTCTTAGCACTCCAAATAACCACTTGCAGATCCTAGAAAGAGTGTTTCAAAACTGCTCTACCAAAAGGAAGGTTCAACTCGGTGAGTTGAATGCGCACCTCGCAAAAAGTTTCTGAGAGTGCTTCGGTTTAGTTTTTATGTGAAGATATTTCGTTTTCCAGCACAGTACTCAAAGCGCTCTAAATAGCCACTTGCAGAGTCTATAAAAAGAGTGTTTCAAAACTGTTCTATCGAAAGGAACGTTCAACTCTGTGAGTAGAATGCACTCATCACAAGGAAGTTTCTGAGAATGCTTCTGTCTAGTTTTTATGTGAAGAAATTTCCTTTTCCAACATAGGCCTCAAAGCGCTCCAAATAAACACCTGCAGATTCTACAAAAGGGGTCTTTCCAAAATGTTCTATCAAAACCAACGTTCAAGCCTGTGAGCTGAATGCACTCACCACACAGAAGTTTCTTAGACGTCTTCTGTCTAGTGTTTATGTGGAAATATTCTCTTTTACAGCATAGGCCTCAAATACCTCCAAATATCAACGTGCAGATTTTACAAAAAGGGTGTTTCCAAACTCCTCCATCAAAAGGCAGGTTCAACTCTGTGTGTTTAATGCACACATCAGAAAGAAGTTTCTGAGAATGCTTCTGTCTAGCCTTTATGTGAAAATATTTCCTTTTCAAGCATACGCCTCAAAGCGCTCCAAATATGCCGTTGTAGACTCTACAAAAAGTGTGTTTCAAAACTGCTCTACGAAAAGAAAGGTTCAAAGCTGTGAGTTGAATACACAGATCGTGAAGAAGTTCCTGAGAATGCTTCAATCTAGTGTTTAGGTGAAGATATTTCACTTCCCAGCATAGGCCTCAAAGCGCTCCAAATATCCACTTCCAGATTCTACAGAAAAGTGTTTCAAAACTGCTCTTTGGAAAGGAAGCTTCAACTCTGTGAGTTGAAAGCACTCATTGCGAAGAGGTTTCTGGGAGTTCTTCCGTCTAGTTTTCATGTAAAGATGTTTCCATTTCAAGCATAGGTCTCTAATCGCTCCAAATATTCACCTGCAAATTCTACAAAAAGGGTGTTTCAAAACTTCTCTATCAATAGGAAGGTTCAACTCTGTGAGTTGAATGCACTCCTTACAGAGAAGTTTCTGAGAATGTTTCTATCTATGTTTTACGCGAAGATATTTCCTTTTCCAACACAGGCCTCAATGCGCTCCGAATCAACACTTCCAGATACTACAAAAACAGTGTTTCAAAACTGTTCTATCAAAAGGAACGTTCAACTCTGTGAGTTGAAGGCACTCATCACAAAGAAGTTTCTGAGAATGCTTCTGTCAATCTTGTATGCAATGAGATTTCCTTTTGCAGCATAGGACTTAAAGCTCTCCAAATATCCACTTGCAGATTCCACAAAAAGAGTGTTGCAAAACTTCTCTATCAAAAGGCAGGTTGAACTCTGTGTGTTGAATGCCCAAAACACAGGGAACTTTCTGAGAATGCTTTTGTCTAGTTTCCACGTGAAGATAGTTCCTTTTCCAACATAGGCCTCAAAGCGCTCTGAATATCCACTTGCCGATTGTACAAAAAGAGTGTTGCAAAACTTCTCTATCAAAAGGCAGGTTGAACTCTGTGTGTCGAATGCCCAAAACACAGGGAACTTGCTGAGAATGCTTTTGTCTAATTTCTACGTGAAGATATTTCCTTTTCCATCATAGGCCTCAAAGTGCTCCGAATAAACACTTGTAGATCCCACCAAAAGAGTGTTTCAAAGCTCTTCCATCTACAGGAACTTTCACGTCTGTGAGTTGAATGCACTCATCACAAAGAGGTTTCTGAGAATTCTTCTGTTTAGTTTTTATGTGATGATATTTCATTTTCCAGCATTGGCCTAAAGGTGCTCCAAATATCCACCTTCAGATGGGACTGAAAGAGTGTTTCAAAACTGAACTATCAAAAGGAAGGTTCAAGTCTGTGAGTTGAATGCACTCATCCACAGAAGCTTCTGAGAATGCTTCTGTCTCGTTTTTAGGCGAAGATATTTCCTTTTCCTTGCATAGGCCTCAAATCGCTCCAAATATCCCCTTGCAGATATTACAAAGAGAGTGTTTCCAAACTGCCCTATCGAAAGGCAGTTTCAACTCTGTGAGTTGAAGGCACGTATGGTGAAACAGTTTCTGAGAATGCTTGTGTGTACTTTTTAGGTGAAGGTATTTCCTTTTCCAGCACAGGCCTCAAATCGCTCCAAACATCCAGTAGCAAATTCTACAAAAGGAGTGTTTCAAACCTGTGCTATCCAAAGGAAGATTCCACTATATGAGTTGAACGCATAAAGCACACGGAAGTTTCTGAGAATCCTTCCGTCTAGTTCTCAGGTGAAGATATTTACTTTTCCAGTGTTGGCCCTTTAGCACTCCAAATATCCACTTTCAGATTCTACAAAAAGAGTGTTTCAAAACTGCTCTATCAAAACGCAGGTTCCACTCGGTGAGTTGAATGCACGCATCGGAAAAGATTTCTGAGAATTCTTCTGTCTAGTTTTTATGGGAAGATATTTTCTTTTCCAGCATAGGCCTCAAATCGCTCCAAACATCCACGAGCAAATTCTACGAAAGGAGTGTGTCAAAACGGTGCTATCAAAAGGAAGATTCCACTATGTGAGTTGAATGCATGAAGCACACGGAAGTTTCTGACAATGCTTCCGTCTAGTTCTCATGTGAAGATATTTCCTTTTCCAGTGTTGACCTCTTAGCACTCCAAATATCCACTTGCAGATCCTAGAAAAAGAGTGTTTCAAAACTGCTCTACCAAAAGCCAGGTTTCACTCGGTGAGTTGAATGCGCACATCGCAAAATGTTTCTGAGAACGCTACTGTCTAGTTCTTATGTGAAGATATTTCGTTTTCCCGCCTGGGTTTCAAAGCGCTCCAAATAGCCACTTGTAGAGTCTATAAAAAGAGTGTTTCAAAACTCTTCTATCAAAAGGAACTTTCAACTCTGTGAGTACAATGCACTCATCACAAGGAAGTTTCCGAGAATGCTTCTGTCTACTGTTTATGTGAAGATATTTCCTTTTCCAACCTAGGCCTCAATGCGCTCCAAATAAACACCTGCAGATCCTACAAGAGGGGTGTTTCCAAACTGTTCTATCAAAACCAGCGTTCAAGTCTGTGAGCTGAATGCACTCATCACACAGAAGTTTCTTAGAAGGCTTGTGTCTAGTGTTTATGTGAAAATATTTTCTTTTACAGCATAGGCCTCAAATAGCTCCAAATATCAACTTGCAGATTTTACAAAAAGGGAGTTTCCAAACTCCTCTATCAAAAGACAGGTTCAACTCTGTGAGTCGAATGCACACATCAGAAAGAAGTTTCTGAGAATGCTTCTGTCTAGCGTTTATGTGAAAATATTTCCTTTTCAAGCACACGCCTCAAAGCGCTCCAAATATGCCGTTGCAGATTCTACAAAAAGTGGGTTTCAAAACTGCTCTACGAAAAGAAAGGTTCAAAGCTGTGAGTTGAATACACAGATCGTGAAGAAGTTTCTGAGAATGCTTCAGTCTAGTGTTTAGGTGAAGATATTTCACTTCCCAGCATAGGCCTCAAAGCGCTCCAAATATCCACTTCCAGATTCTACAGAAAAGTGTTTCAAAACTGCTCTTTGGAAAGGAAGCTTCAACTCTGTGAGTTGAAAGCACTCATTACGAAGAGGTTTCTGAGAATTCTTCTGTCCAGTTTTCATGTGAAGATGTTTCCATTTCAAGCATAGGTCTCCAATCGCTCCAAATATTCACCTGCAAATTCTACAAAAAGGGTGTTTCAAAACTTCTCTATCAATAGGAAGGTTCAACTCTGTGAGTTGAATGCCCTCCTCACAAAGCAGTTTCTGAGAATGCTTCTGTCCAGTTTTTAGGTGAAGATATATCATTTCCCAGCATAGGCCTCAAAGCGCTCCAAATATCCACTTGCAGATTCTACAAAAAGAGTGTTTCAAAACTCCTCTTTCAAAAGGAAGTTTCAAGTCTGTGAGTTGAATGAAGTCATGACAAAGAAGTTTCTGAGAATGCTTCTGTCTACTTTTTATGTGAAGATATTTCCTTTTGCAGCACACGCCTCAAATAGCCCCAAACATCCACTAGCAAATTCTACAAAAAGAGGGTTTCAAAAAAGCGCTATCTAAAGGAAGATTGCACTATGTGAGTTAAACGCATAAAGCACACGGAAGTTTCTGAGAATGCTTCCGTCTAGTTCTCATGGGAAGATATTTCCTTTCCCATTGTTGGCCTCTTAGCACTCCAATATACACTTGCAGATTCTAGAAAAAGAGTGTTTCAAAACTGCTCTATCAAAAGGCAGGTTCAACACGGTGAGTTGAATATGCACATGAGTAAAAGTTTCTGAGAATGCTTCTGTCTGGTTTTTATGTGAAGATATTTCGTTTTCCAGCACAGGCCTCAAAGCGCTCCAATTATCCACTTGCAGACTATACAAAAACAGTGTTTCAAAACTGTTCTATCCAAAGGAATGTTCAGCTCTGTGAGTAGAATTCACTCATCACGAGGAAGTTTCTGAGAATGCTGCTGTCTAGTTTCTATAAGAAGACATTTCCTTTTCTAACATAGGTCTCAAAGCGCTCACAATAAGCCCTGGCACACTCTACAAAAGGAGTGTTTCCAAAATGTTCTATCAAAATGAACGTTGAAGACTGTGAGTTAAATGCACACGTCAAACTGAAGTTTCTGAGAATGGTTCTGTCTAGGGTTTATGTGAAGATATTTTCTTTTCCAGCATAGGCCTCCAAAAGCTCGAAATATCCACTTGCAGATTTTCTAAAAAGGGTGTTTCCAAACTGTTCTATCAAAAGGAAGGTTCAACTCTGTGAGTTGAATGCTCACATCACAAAGAAGTTTCTGAGAATGCTTCTGTCTAGTGTTCATGTGAAGATATTTCCTTTTCAAGCATAGGCCTCAAAGCGCTCCAGATATGCAGTTGCAGACTCTACAAAAAGTGTGTTTCAAAAGTGTTCTATGAAAAGAAAGTTTCAACTCTGTGAGTTGAATGCACATATCGTGAAGAAGTTTCTGAGAATGCTTCTGTCTAGTTTTTAGGTGAAGATATTTCATTTCCCAGCATAGGCCTCAAAGCGCTCCAAATATGCACTTGCAGATTCTACAAAAAGAGTGTTTCAAAACTGCTCTTTCAAAAGGAAGGTTCAAGTCTGTGAGTTGAATGCACTCATCAGAAAGAAGTTTCTGATAATGGTTCTGTCTAGTTTTCATCTGCAAGTATTTCCTTTTCCACTAGATGCCGCAATCGCACCAAATTTCCACCTGCAGTTTCCACAAAAAGAGTGTTGCAGGACTGCTCCAGGAAAAGGAATCTTCAACTCTCTCAGTTCAATCCCCTCAAGACATAGAAGTTTCTGATAATGTTTCTGTCTAGCTTCTATATGAAGATATTTCCTTTTCCAGCATAAGCCTCAAAGAGCTCCAAATATCCACTTGCGAATTCTACAAAAACAGTGTTGCAATACTTTTCTACCAAAAGGAAGGTACAACTCTGTGAGTTCAATGCACTCATCACACAGAAGGTTCACAGAATGCTTCCATCTAGCTTTTACGCAATGATATTTCCTTTTGCAGCAAAGGCTTCAAAGCGCTCTTAATGTCCACTGGCAGATTCTACGAAAAGTGTCTCAAACCTGCTCTATCAAAAGGTAGGTTGAACTCTGTGAGCTCAATGCCCAAAGCACAGGGAACCTTCTGAGAATGCTTTTATGTAGTTTCTGCGTGAACATATTTTCTTTTCCAGCATTGGCCTCCAAGCACTCCATCCATCCACTTGAAAATTCTACTAAAAGAGTGTTTCAAAACTTCTCTACCAAAAGAAAGGTTGAACTTTGTGAGTTCAAGGCACACATCACAAAGAAGTTTCTGAGAATGCTTCTTTCCAGCTTTTACGTGAAGAGATATCCTTTTCCAGCATAGGCCTCAAAGCGCTCCATATATCCACTTGCACATTCTAGCAAAGCGTGTATCAACACTGCTCTTTCAAAAGGAAGCTTCAAGTCTGTGAGTTGAATGCACTCATCACAAAGACGTTTCTGAGAATTCTCCTGTCTAGTTTTCATGTGAAGATGCTTCCATTTAAAATCTAGGCCTCAAATACCTCCAAATATTCACTTGCACATTCTACAAAAAGGCTGTTTCAAATCTTCTCTATCAATTGGAAGGTTCAACTCTGTAAATTGAATGCACTCACCACAAAGAAGATTCCGAGATTGCTTCTGTCTACTTTGTATGTGAAGACATTTCCTTTTCCAACATAGGCCTCAAAGCGCTCCAAAAAACACTTGCAGATTCTAAAAAAACAGTTTTTCAAAACTGTTCTATCAAAAGGAACGTTCAACTCTGTGAGTTGAAGGCACTCATCACAAAGAGGTTTCTGAGAATGCTTCTGTCTAGTTTTTATGGGATGATATTTCTTATTCCAACATTGGCCAAAAAGCGCTCCAAATATCCGCCTTCAGATGGCACTGAAAGAGGGTCTCAAAAATGCTCTATCAGAAGGAAGGTTCAAGTCTGTGAGTTGAATGCTCTCATCACACAGAAGGTTCTGAGAATACTTCAGTCTAGTTTTTATCAGAAGATATTTCCATTTCCTTGCATAGGCCTGAAATCGCTCCAAATATCGACTTGCAGATTATACGAATAGAGTATTTCCAAACTGCTCTGTCAAACGGCAGGATCAACTCTGTGAGTTGAATGAACACATCATGAAGAAGTCTCTGAGAATGCTTCTGTCTAGTTTTTAGTTGAAGATATTTCATTTCCCAGCATCGTCTCAAAGCGCTCCAAATATCCACTTGCAGATTCTACAAAAACTTTGTTTCTAAACTGCTCTTTGAAAAGGAAGGTCCAAGTCTGTGAGTTGAATGCACTCATCGCAAAGAATTTTCTGAGAATGCTTCTGTCTAGTTTTCATGTGAAGATATTTCCTTTTCCAACATTGGCCCCGAAGCCCTCCTAACATCCACTTGCAGATTTTACAAAAAGAGTGTTTCCAAACTGCTCTATCAAAAGGCAGGTTCAACTCTGTGAGTCAAATGCACGCATCGTGAAGAAGCTTCTGAGAATGCTACTGTCTAAGTTTTAGGTGAAGATATTTCATTTCCCAGCAAAGGCTTCAAAGCGCTCTAAATATCCACTTGCAGATTCTACAAGAAGAGTGTTTCAAAACTGCTCTTCCAAAAGGAAGGTTCAAGTCTGTGAGTTGAATGCACTCATCAAAAAGAAGTTTCTGAGAATGCTTCTCTCTAGTTTTTATGTGAAGATATTTCCTTTTCCAGCATAGGCCTCAAATCGCTCCAAACATCCACTAGCAAATTCTACAAAAGGAGTGTTTCAAAACTGTGCTATCAAAAGGAAGATTCCACTATTTGAGTTGAAGGCATAAAGCACACGGAAGTTTCTGACAGTGCTTCCGTCTAGTTCTCATGTGAAGTTATTTCCTTTTCCAGTGTTGGCCTCTTAGCACTCCAAATAACCACTTGCAGATCCTAGAAAGAGTGTTTCAAAACTGCTCTACCAAAAGGAAGGTTCAACTCGGTGAGTTCAATGCGCACCTCGCAAAAAGTTTCTGAGAGTGCTTCGGTTTAGTTTTTATGTGAAGATATTTCGTTTTCCAGCACAGTACTCAAAGCGCTCTAAATAGCCACTTGCAGAGTCTATAAAAAGAGTGTTTCAAAACTGTTCTATCAAAAGGAACGTTCAACTCTGTGAGTAGAATGCACTCATCACAAGGAAGTTTCTGAGAATGCTTCTGTCTAGTTTTTATGTGAAGAAATTTCCTTTTCCAACATAGGCCTCAAAGCGCTCCAAATAAACACCTGCAGATTCTACAAAAGGGGTCTTTCCAAAATGTTCTATCAAAACCAACGTTCAAGCCTGTGAGCTGAATGCACTCACCACACAGAAGTTTCTTAGACGTCTTCTGTCTAGTGTTTATGTGGAAATATTCTCTTTTACAGCATAGGCCTCAAATACCTCCAAATATCAACGTGCAGATTTTACAAAAAGGGTGTTTCCAAACTCCTCCATCAAAAGGCAGGTTCAACTCTGTGTGTTTAATGCACACATCAGAAAGAAGTTTCTGAGAATGCTTCTGTCTAGCCTTTATGTGAAAATATTTCCTTTTCAAGCATACGCCTCAAAGCGCTCCAAATATGCCGTTGTAGACTCTACAAAAAGTGTGTTTCAAAACTGCTCTACGAAAAGAAAGGTTCAAAGCTGTGAGTTGAATACACAGATCGTGAAGAAGTTCCTGAGAATGCTTCAATCTAGTGTTTAGGTGAAGATATTTCACTTCCCAGCATAGGCCTCAAAGCGCTCCAAATATCCACTTCCAGATTCTACAGAAAAGTGTTTCAAAACTGCTCTTTGGAAAGGAAGCTTCAACTCTGTGAGTTAAAAGCACTCATTGCGAAGAGGTTTCTGGGAGTTCTTCCGTCTAGTTTTCATGTAAAGATGTTTCCATTTCAAGCATAGGTCTCTAATCGCTCCAAATATTCACCTGCAAATTCTACAAAAAGGGTGTTTCAAAACTTCTCTATCAATAGGAAGGTTCAACTCTGTGAGTTGAATGCACTCCTTACAGAGAAGTTTCTGAGAATGTTTCTATCTATGTTTTACGCGAAGATATTTCCTTTTCCAACACAGGCCTCAATGCGCTCCGAATCAACACTTCCAGATACTACAAAAACAGTGTTTCAAAACTGTTCTATCAAAAGGAACGTTCAACTCTGTGAGTTGAAGGCACTCATCACAAAGAAGTTTCTGAGAATGCTTCTGTCAATCTTGTATGCAATGAGATTTCCTTTTGCAGCATAGGACTTAAAGCTCTCCAAATATCCACTTGCAGATTCCACAAAAAGAGTGTTGCAAAACTTCTCTATCAAAAGGCAGGTTGAACTCTGTGTGTTGAATGCCCAAAACACAGGGAACTTTCTGAGAATGCTTTTGTCTAGTTTCCACGTGAAGATAGTTCCTTTTCCAACATAGGCCTCAAAGCGCTCTGAATATCCACTTGCCGATTGTACAAAAAGAGTGTTGCAAAACTTCTCTATCAAAAGGCAGGTTGAACTCTGTGTGTCGAATGCCCAAAACACAGGGAACTTGCTGAGAATGCTTTTGTCTAATTTCTACGTGAAGATATTTCCTTTTCCATCATAGGCCTCAAAGTGCTCCGAATAAACACTTGTAGATCCCAACAAAAGAGTGTTTCAAAGCTCTTCCATCTACAGGAACTTTCACGTCTGCGAGTTGAATGCACTCATCACAAAGAGGTTTCTGAGAATTCTTCTGTTTAGTTTTTATGTGATGATATTTCATTTTCCAGCATTGGCCTAAAGGTGCTCCAAATATCCACCTTCAGATGGGACTGAAAGAGTGTTTCAAAACTGAACTATCAAAAGGAAGGTTCAAGTCTGTGAGTTGAATGCACTCATCCACAGAAGCTTCTGAGAATGCTTCTGTCTCGTTTTTAGGCGAAGATATTTCCTTTTCCTTGCATAGGCCTCAAATCGCTCCAAATATCCCCTTGCAGATATTACAAAGAGAGTGTTTCCAAACTGCCCTATCGAAAGGCAGTTTCAACTCTGTGAGTTGAAGGCACGTATGGTGAAACAGTTTCTGAGAATGCTTGTGTGTACTTTTTAGGTGAAGGTATTTCCTTTTCCAGCACAGGCCTCAAATCGCTCCAAACATCCAGTAGCAAATTCTACAAAAGGAGTGTTTCAAACCTGTGCTATCCAAAGGAAGATTCCACTATATGAGTTGAACGCATAAAGCACACGGAAGTTTCTGAGAATCCTTCCGTCTAGTTCTCAGGTGAAGATATTTACTTTTCCAGTGTTGGCCCTTTAGCACTCCAAATATCCACTTTCAGATTCTACAAAAAGAGTGTTTCAAAACTGCTCTATCAAAACGCAGGTTCCACTCGGTGAGTTGAATGCACGCATCGGAAAAGATTTCTGAGAATTCTTCTGTCTAGTTTTTATGGGAAGATATTTTCTTTTCCAGCATAGGCCTCAAATCGCTCCAAACATCCACGAGCAAATTCTACGAAAGGAGTGTGTCAAAACGGTGCTATCAAAAGGAAGATTCCACTATGTGAGTTGAATGCATGAAGCACACGGAAGTTTCTGACAATGCTTCCGTCTAGTTCTCATGTGAAGATATTTCCTTTTCCAGTGTTGACCTCTTAGCACTCCAAATATCCACTTGCAGATCCTAGAAAAAGAGTGTTTCAAAACTGCTCTACCAAAAGCCAGGTTTCACTCGGTGAGTTGAATGCGCACATCGCAAAATGTTTCTGAGAACGCTACTGTCTAGTTCTTATGTGAAGATATTTCGTTTTCCCGCCTGGGCTTCAAAGCGCTCCAAATAGCCACTTGTAGAGTCTATAAAAAGAGTGTTTCAAAACTCTTCTATCAAAAGGAACTTTCAACTCTGTGAGTACAATGCACTCATCACAAGGAAGTTTCCGAGAATGCTTCTGTCTACTGTTTATGTGAAGATATTTCCTTTTCCAACCTAGGCCTCAATGCGCTCCAAATAAACACCTGCAGATCCTACAAGAGGGGTGTTTCCAAACTGTTCTATCAAAACCAGCGTTCAAGTCTGTGAGCTGAATGCACTCATCACACAGAAGTTTCTTAGAAGGCTTGTGTCTAGTGTTTATGTGAAAATATTTTCTTTTACAGCATAGGCCTCAAATAGCTCCAAATATCAACTTGCAGATTTTACAAAAAGGGAGTTTCCAAACTCCTCTATCAAAAGACAGGTTCAACTCTGTGAGTCGAATGCACACATCAGAAAGAAGTTTCTGAGAATGCTTCTGTCTAGCGTTTATGTGAAAATATTTCCTTTTCAAGCACACGCCTCAAAGCGCTCCAAATATGCCGTTGCAGATTCTACAAAAAGTGGGTTTCAAAACTGCTCTACGAAAAGAAAGGTTCAAAGCTGTGAGTTGAATACACAGATCGTGAAGAAGTTTCTGAGAATGCTTCAGTCTAGTGTTTAGGTGAAGATATTTCACTTCCCAGCATAGGCCTCAAAGCGCTCCAAATATCCACTTCCAGATTCTACAGAAAAGTGTTTCAAAACTGCTCTTTGGAAAGGAAGCTTCAACTCTGTGAGTTGAAAGCACTCATTACGAAGAGGTTTCTGAGAATTCTTCTGTCCAGTTTTCATGTGAAGATGTTTCCATTTCAAGCATAGGTCTCCAATCGCTCCAAATATTCACCTGCAAATTCTACAAAAAGGGTGTTTCAAAACTTCTCTATCAATAGGAAGGTTCAACTCTGTGAGTTGAATGCCCTCCTCACAAAGAAGTTTCTGAGAATGCTTCTGTCTACTTTTTACGTGAAGATATTTCCTTTTCCTACACAGGCCTCAAAGCGCTCCGAATCAACACTTCCAGATACTACCAAAACAGTGTTTCAAAACTGTTCTATCAAAAGGAACGTTCAACTCTGTGAGTGGAAGGCACTCATCGCAAAGAGGTTTCTGAGAATGCTTCTGTCTAGTTTTTATGTGATGATATTTCGTATTGCAGCATTGGCCAAAAAGCGCTCCAAACATCCATCTTCAGATGGCAATGAAAGTGGGTCTCAAAAGTGCTCTATCAGAAGGAAGGTTCAAGTCTGTGAATTGAATGCTCTCATCACACAGAAGGTTCTGAGAATGATTCAGTCTAGTTTTTATCAGAAGATATTTCCTTTTCCTTGCATAGGCCTCAAATCGCTCCAAATATCGAATTGCAGTTTACACCAATAGAGTGTTTCCAAACTGCTCTGTGAAACGGCAGGTTCAACTCTGTGAGTTGAATGCGCACATGAGGAAGAAGTCTCTGAGAATGCTTCTGTCTAGTTTTTAGGTGAAGATATTTCATTTCCCAGCCTCGCCTCAAAGCGCTCCAAATATCCACTTTCAGATTCTACAAAAACTGTGTTTCTAAACTGCTCTTTGTAAAGGAAGGTTCAAGTCTGTGAGTTGAATGCACTCATCACCAAGAAGTTTCTGAGAATGCTTCTGTCTAGTTTTCATGTGAAGATATTTCCTTTTCCAACATTGACCCGAAGCCCTCGTAATATCCACTTGCAGATTTTACAAAAAGAGTGTTTCCAAACTGCTCTATCAAAATGAGATTCAACTCTGTGAGTTGAATGCACGCATCGTGAAGAAGCTTCAGAGAATGCTACGGTCTACGTTTTAGGTGAAGATATTTCATTTCCCAGCATAGGCTTCAAAGCGCTCTAAATATCCACTTGCAGATTCTACAAAAAGAGTGTTTCAAAACTGCTCTTCCAAAAGGAAGGTTCAAGGCTGTGAGTTCAATGCACTCATCATAAAGAAGTTTCTGAGAACGCTTCTCTCTAGTTTTTATGTGAAGATATTTCCTTTTCCAGCATAGGCCTCAAATCGCTCCAAACATCCACTAGCAAATTCTACAAAAGGAGTGTTTCAAAACTGTGCTATCAAAAGGAAGATTCCACTATTTGAGTTGAAGGCATAAAGCACACGGAAGTTTCTGACAATGCTTCCGTCTAGTTCTCATGTGAAGTTATTTCCTTTTCCAGTGCTGGCCTCTTAGCACTCCAAATATCCACTTGCAGATCCTAGAAAAAGAGTTTTTCAAAACTGCTCTACCAAAAGGAAGCTTCAACTCGGTGAGTTGAATGCGCACCTCGCAAAATGTTTCTGAGAGTGCTTCGCTGTTGTTTTTATGTGAAGATATTTCGTTTTCCAGCATAGGACTCAAAGCGCTCCAAGTAGCCACTTACAGAGTCTCTAAAAAGAGTGTTTCAAAACTGTTCTATCAAAAGGAACGTTCAACTCTGTGAGTAGAATGCTCTCATCACAAGGAAGTTTCTGAGAATGCTTCTGTCTAGTTTTTATGTGAAGAAATTTCCTTTTCCAACATAGGCCTCAAAGCCCTCCAAATAAACATCTGCAGATTCTACAAAAGGGGTCTTTCCAAAATGTTCTATCAAAACCAACGTTCAAACCTATGAGCTGAATGCACTCACCACACAGAAGTTTCTTAGACGTCTTCTGTCTAGTGTTTATGTGAAAATATTTTCTTTTACAGCATAGGCCTCAAATAGCTCCAAATATCAACTTGCAGATTTTACAAAAAGGGTGTTTCCAAACTCCTCTATCAAAAGGCAGGTTCAACTCTGTGTGTTGAATGCACACATCAGAAAGAAGTTTCTGAGAATGCTTCTGTCTAGCGTTTATGTGAAAATATTTCCTTTTCAAGCATACGCCTCAAAGCGCTCCAAATATGCCGTTGCAGATTCTACAAAAAGTGTGTTTCAAAACTGCTCTATGAAAAGAAAGGTTCAAAGCTGTGAGGTGAATACACATATCGTGAAGAAGTTTCTGAGAAAGCTTCAGTCTAGTGTTTAGGTGAAGATATTTCACTTCCCAGAATAGGCCTCAAAGCGCTCCAAATATCCACTTCCAGATTCTAAAGAAAAGTGTTTCAAAACTGCTTTTTGGAAAAGAAGCTTCAACTCTGTGAGTTGAAAGCACTCATTACGAAGAGGTTTCTGAGAGTTCTTCCGTCTAGTTTTCATGTGAAGATGTTTCCATTTCAAGCATATTTCTCAAATCGCTCCAAATATTCACCTGCAAATTCTACAAAAAGGGTGTTTCCAAACTTCTCTATCAATAGGAAGGTTCGACTCTGTGAGTTGAATGCCCTCCTCACAAAGAAGTTTCTGAGAATGCTTCTGTCCAGTTTTTAGGTGAAGATATATCATTTCCCAGCATAGGCCTCAAAGCGCTCCAAATATCCACTTGCAGATTCTACAAAAAGAGTGTTTCAAAACTCCTCTTTCAAAAGGAAGTTTCAAGTCTGTGAGTTGAATGAAGTCATGACAAAGAAGTTTCTGAGAATGCTTCTGTCTACTTTTTATGTGAAGATATTTCCTTTTGCAGCACACGCCTCAAATAGCCCCAAACATCCACTAGCAAATTCTACAAAAAGAGGGTTTCAAAAAAGCGCTATCTAAAGGAAGATTGCACTATGTGAGTTAAACGCATAAAGCACACGGAAGTTTCTGAGAATGCTTCCGTCTAGTTCTCATGGGAAGATATTTCCTTTCCCATTGTTGGCCTCTTAGCACTCCAATATACACTTGCAGATTCTAGAAAAAGAGTGTTTCAAAACTGCTCTATCAAAAGGCAGGTTCAACACGGTGAGTTGAATATGCACATGAGAAAAAGTTTCTGAGAATGCTTCTGTCTGGTTTTTATGTGAAGATATTTCGTTTTCCAGCACAGGCCTCAAAGCGCTCCAATTATCCACTTGCAGACTATACAAAAACAGTGTTTCAAAACTGTTCTATCCAAAGGAATGTTCAGCTCTGTGAGTAGAATTCACTCATCACGAGGAAGTTTCTGAGAATGCTGCTGTCTAGTTTCTATAAGAAGACATTTCCTTTTCTAACATAGGTCTCAAAGCGCTCACAATAAGCCCTGGCACACTCTACAAAAGGAGTGTTTCCAAAATGTTCTATCAAAATGAACGTTGAAGACTGTGAGTTAAATGCACACATCAAACTGAAGTTTCTGAGAATGGTTCTGTCTAGGGTTTATGTGAAGATATTTTCTTTTCCAGCATAGGCCTCCAAAAGCTCGAAATATCCACTTGCAGATTTTCTAAAAAGGGTGTTTCCAAACTGTTCTATCAAAAGGAAGGTTCAACTCTGTGAGTTGAATGCTCACATCACAAAGAAGTTTCTGAGAATGCTTCTGTCTAGTGTTCATGTGAAGATATTTCCTTTTCAAGCATAGGCCTCAAAGCGCTCCAGATATGCAGTTGCAGACTCTACAAAAAGTGTGTTTCAAAAGTGTTCTATGAAAAGAAAGTTTCAACTCTGTGAGTTGAATGCACATATCGTGAAGAAGTTTCTGAGAATGCTTCTGTCTAGTTTTTAGGTGAAGATATTTCATTTCCCAGCATAGGCCTCAAAGCGCTCCAAATATGCACTTGCAGATTCTACAAAAGGAGTGTTTCAAAACTGCTCTTTCAAAAGGAAGGTTCAAGTCTGTGAGTTGAATGCACTCATCAGAAAGAAGTTTCTGATAATGGTTCTGTCTAGTTTTCATCTGCAAGTATTTCCTTTTCCACTAGATGCCGCAATCGCACCAAATTTCCACCTGCAGTTTCCACAAAAAGAGTGTTGCAGGACTGCTCCAGGAAAAGGAATCTTCAACTCTCTCAGTTCAATCCCCTCAAGACATAGAAGTTTCTGATAATGTTTCTGTCTAGCTTCTATATGAAGATATTTCCTTTTCCAGCATAAGCCTCAAAGAGCTCCAAATATCCACTTGCGAATTCTACAAAAACAGTGTTGCAATACTTTTCTACCAAAAGGAAGGTACAACTCTGTGAGTTCAATGCACTCATCACACAGAAGGTTCACAGAATGCTTCCATCTAGCTTTTACGCAATGATATTTCCTTTTGCAGCAAAGGCTTCAAAGCGCTCTTAATGTCCACTGGCAGATTCTACGAAGAGTGTCTCAAAACTGCTCTATCAAAAGGTAGGTTGAACTCTGTGAGTTCAATGCCCAAAGCACAGGGAACCTTCTGAGAATGCTTTTATGTAGTTTCTACTTGAACATATTTTCTTTTCCAGCATTGGCCTCCAAGCACTCCATCCATCCACTTGAAAATTCTACTAAAAGAGTGTTTCAAAACTTCTCTACCAAAAGAAAGGTTGAACTTTGTGAGTTCAAGGCACACATCACAAAGAAGTTTCTGAGAATGCTTCTTTCCAGCTTTTACGTGAAGAGATATCCTTTTCCAGCATAGGCCTCAAAGCGCTCCATATATCCACTTGCACATTCTAGCAAAGCGTGTATCAACACTGCTCTTTCAAAAGGAAGCTTCAAGTCTGTGAGTTGAATGCACTCATCACAAAGACGTTTCTGAGAATTCTCCTGTCTAGTTTTCATGTGAAGATGCTTCCATTTAAAATCTAGGCCTCAAATACCTCCAAATATTCACTTGCACATTCTACAAAAAGGCTGTTTCAAATCTTCTCTATCAATTGGAAGGTTCAACTCTGTAAATTGAATGCACTCACCACAAAGAAGATTCCGAGATTGCTTCTGTCTACTTTGTATGTGAAGACATTTCCTTTTCCAACATAGGCCTCAAAGCGCTCCAAAAAACACTTGCAGATTCTAAAAAAACAGTTTTTCAAAACTGTTCTATCAAAAGGAACGTTCAACTCTGTGAGTTGAAGGCACTCATCACAAAGAGGTTTCTGAGAATGCTTCTGTCTAGTTTTTATGGGATGATATTTCTTATTCCAACATTGGCCAAAAAGCGCTCCAAATATCCGCCTTCAGACGGCACTGAAAGAGGGTCTCAAAAATGCTCTATCAGAAGGAAGGTTCAAGTCTGTGAGTTGAATGCTCTCATCACACAGAAGGTTCTGAGAATACTTCAGTCTAGTTTTTATCAGAAGATATTTCCATTTCCTTGCATAGGCCTGAAATCCCTCCAAATATCGACTTGCAGATTATACGAATAGAGTATTTCCAAACTGCTCTGTCAAACGGCAGGATCAACTCTGTGAGTTGAATGAACACATCATGAAGAAGTCTCTGAGAATGCTTCTGTCTAGTTTTTAGTTGAAGATATTTCATTTCCCAGCATCGTCTCAAAGCGCTCCAAATATCCACTTGCAGATTCTACAAAAACTTTGTTTCTAAACTGCTCTTTGAAAAGGAAGGTCCAAGTCTGTGAGTTGAATGCACTCATCGCAAAGAATTTTCTGAGAATGCTTCTGTCTAGTTTTCACGTGAAGATATTTCCTTTTCCAACATTGGCCCCGAAGCCCTCCTAACATCCACTTGCAGATTTTACAAAAAGAGTGTTTCCAAACTGCTCTATCAAAAGGCAGGTTCAACTCTGTGAGTCAAATGCACGCATCGTGAAGAAGCTTCTGAGAATGCTACTGTCTAAGTTTTAGGTGAAGATATTTCATTTCCCAGCAAAGGCTTCAAAGCGCTCTAAATATCCACTTGCAGATTCTACAAGAAGAGTGTTTCAAAACTGCTCTTCCAAAAGGAAGGTTCAAGTCTGTGAGTTGAATGCACTCATCAAAAAGAAGTTTCTGAGAATGCTTCTCTCTAGTTTTTATGTGAAGATATTTCCTTTTCCAGCATAGGCCTCAAATCGCTCCAAACATCCACTAGCAAATTCTACAAAAGGAGTGTTTCAAAACTGTGCTATCAAAAGGAAGATTCCACTATTTGAGTTGAAGGCATAAAGCACACGGAAGTTTCTGACAGTGCTTCCGTCTAGTTCTCATGTGAAGTTATTTCCTTTTCCAGTGTTGGCCTCTTAGCACTCCAAATAACCACTTGCAGATCCTAGAAAGAGTGTTTCAAAACTGCTCTACCAAAAGGAAGGTTCAACTCGGTGAGTTGAATGCGCACCTCGCAAAAAGTTTCTGAGAGTGCTTCGGTTTAGTTTTTATGTGAAGATATTTCGTTTTCCAGCACAGTACTCAAAGCGCTCTAAATAGCCACTTGCAGAGTCTATAAAAAGAGTGTTTCAAAACTGTTCTATCGAAAGGAACGTTCAACTCTGTGAGTAGAATGCACTCATCACAAGGAAGTTTCTGAGAATGCTTCTGTCTAGTTTTTATGTGAAGAAATTTCCTTTTCCAACATAGGCCTCAAAGCGCTCCAAATAAACACCTGCAGATTCTACAAAAGGGGTCTTTCCAAAATGTTCTATCAAAACCAACGTTCAAGCCTGTGAGCTGAATGCACTCACCACACAGAAGTTTCTTAGACGTCTTCTGTCTAGTGTTTATGTGGAAATATTCTCTTTTACAGCATAGGCCTCAAATACCTCCAAATATCAACGTGCAGATTTTACAAAAAGGGTGTTTCCAAACTCCTCCATCAAAAGGCAGGTTCAACTCTGTGTGTTTAATGCACACATCAGAAAGAAGTTTCTGAGAATGCTTCTGTCTAGCCTTTATGTGAAAATATTTCCTTTTCAAGCATACGCCTCAAAGCGCTCCAAATATGCCGTTGTAGACTCTACAAAAAGTGTGTTTCAAAACTGCTCTACGAAAAGAAAGGTTCAAAGCTGTGAGTTGAATACACAGATCGTGAAGAAGTTCCTGAGAATGCTTCAATCTAGTGTTTAGGTGAAGATATTTCACTTCCCAGCATAGGCCTCAAAGCGCTCCAAATATCCACTTCCAGATTCTACAGAAAAGTGTTTCAAAACTGCTCTTTGGAAAGGAAGCTTCAACTCTGTGAGTTAAAAGCACTCATTGCGAAGAGGTTTCTGGGAGTTCTTCCGTCTAGTTTTCATGTAAAGATGTTTCCATTTCAAGCATAGGTCTCTAATCGCTCCAAATATTCACCTGCAAATTCTACAAAAAGGGTGTTTCAAAACTTCTCTATCAATAGGAAGGTTCAACTCTGTGAGTTGAATGCACTCCTTACAGAGAAGTTTCTGAGAATGTTTCTATCTATGTTTTACGCGAAGATATTTCCTTTTCCAACACAGGCCTCAATGCGCTCCGAATCAACACTTCCAGATACTACAAAAACAGTGTTTCAAAACTGTTCTATCAAAAGGAACGTTCAACTCTGTGAGTTGAAGGCACTCATCACAAAGAAGTTTCTGAGAATGCTTCTGTCAATCTTGTATGCAATGAGATTTCCTTTTGCAGCATAGGACTTAAAGCTCTCCAAATATCCACTTGCAGATTCCACAAAAAGAGTGTTGCAAAACTTCTCTATCAAAAGGCAGGTTGAACTCTGTGTGTTGAATGCCCAAAACACAGGGAACTTTCTGAGAATGCTTTTGTCTAGTTTCCACGTGAAGATAGTTCCTTTTCCAACATAGGCCTCAAAGCGCTCTGAATATCCACTTGCCGATTGTACAAAAAGAGTGTTGCAAAACTTCTCTATCAAAAGGCAGGTTGAACTCTGTGTGTCGAATGCCCAAAACACAGGGAACTTGCTGAGAATGCTTTTGTCTAATTTCTACGTGAAGATATTTCCTTTTCCATCATAGGCCTCAAAGTGCTCCGAATAAACACTTGTAGATCCCACCAAAAGAGTGTTTCAAAGCTCTTCCATCTACAGGAACTTTCACGTCTGTGAGTTGAATGCACTCATCACAAAGAGGTTTCTGAGAATTCTTCTGTTTAGTTTTTATGTGATGATATTTCATTTTCCAGCATTGGCCTAAAGGTGCTCCAAATATCCACCTTCAGATGGGACTGAAAGAGTGTTTCAAAACTGAACTATCAAAAGGAAGGTTCAAGTCTGTGAGTTGAATGCACTCATCCACAGAAGCTTCTGAGAATGCTTCTGTCTCGTTTTTAGGCGAAGATATTTCCTTTTCCTTGCATAGGCCTCAAATCGCTCCAAATATCCCCTTGCAGATATTACAAAGAGAGTGTTTCCAAACTGCCCTATCGAAAGGCAGTTTCAACTCTGTGAGTTGAAGGCACGTATGGTGAAACAGTTTCTGAGAATGCTTGTGTGTACTTTTTAGGTGAAGGTATTTCCTTTTCCAGCACAGGCCTCAAATCGCTCCAAACATCCAGTAGCAAATTCTACAAAAGGAGTGTTTCAAACCTGTGCTATCCAAAGGAAGATTCCACTATATGAGTTGAACGCATAAAGCACACGGAAGTTTCTGAGAATCCTTCCGTCTAGTTCTCAGGTGAAGATATTTACTTTTCCAGTGTTGGCCCTTTAGCACTCCAAATATCCACTTTCAGATTCTACAAAAAGAGTGTTTCAAAACTGCTCTATCAAAACGCAGGTTCCACTCGGTGAGTTGAATGCACGCATCGGAAAAGATTTCTGAGAATTCTTCTGTCTAGTTTTTATGGGAAGATATTTTCTTTTCCAGCATAGGCCTCAAATCGCTCCAAACATCCACGAGCAAATTCTACGAAAGGAGTGTGTCAAAACGGTGCTATCAAAAGGAAGATTCCACTATGTGAGTTGAATGCATGAAGCACACGGAAGTTTCTGACAATGCTTCCGTCTAGTTCTCATGTGAAGATATTTCCTTTTCCAGTGTTGACCTCTTAGCACTCCAAATATCCACTTGCAGATCCTAGAAAAAGAGTGTTTCAAAACTGCTCTACCAAAAGCCAGGTTTCACTCGGTGAGTTGAATGCGCACATCGCAAAATGTTTCTGAGAACGCTACTGTCTAGTTCTTATGTGAAGATATTTCGTTTTCCCGCCTGGGCTTCAAAGCGCTCCAAATAGCCACTTGTAGAGTCTATAAAAAGAGTGTTTCAAAACTCTTCTATCAAAAGGAACTTTCAACTCTGTGAGTACAATGCACTCATCACAAGGAAGTTTCCGAGAATGCTTCTGTCTACTGTTTATGTGAAGATATTTCCTTTTCCAACCTAGGCCTCAATGCGCTCCAAATAAACACCTGCAGATCCTACAAGAGGGGTGTTTCCAAACTGTTCTATCAAAACCAGCGTTCAAGTCTGTGAGCTGAATGCACTCATCACACAGAAGTTTCTTAGAAGGCTTGTGTCTAGTGTTTATGTGAAAATATTTTCTTTTACAGCATAGGCCTCAAATAGCTCCAAATATCAACTTGCAGATTTTACAAAAAGGGAGTTTCCAAACTCCTCTATCAAAAGACAGGTTCAACTCTGTGAGTCGAATGCACACATCAGAAAGAAGTTTCTGAGAATGCTTCTGTCTAGCGTTTATGTGAAAATATTTCCTTTTCAAGCACACGCCTCAAAGCGCTCCAAATATGCCGTTGCAGATTCTACAAAAAGTGGGTTTCAAAACTGCTCTACGAAAAGAAAGGTTCAAAGCTGTGAGTTGAATACACAGATCGTGAAGAAGTTTCTGAGAATGCTTCAGTCTAGTGTTTAGGTGAAGATATTTCACTTCCCAGCATAGGCCTCAAAGCGCTCCAAATATCCACTTCCAGATTCTACAGAAAAGTGTTTCAAAACTGCTCTTTGGAAAGGAAGCTTCAACTCTGTGAGTTGAAAGCACTCATTACGAAGAGGTTTCTGAGAATTCTTCTGTCCAGTTTTCATGTGAAGATGTTTCCATTTCAAGCATAGGTCTCCAATCGCTCCAAATATTCACCTGCAAATTCTACAAAAAGGGTGTTTCAAAACTTCTCTATCAATAGGAAGGTTCAACTCTGTGAGTTGAATGCCCTCCTCACAAAGAAGTTTCTGAGAATGCTTCTGTCTACTTTTTACGTGAAGATATTTCCTTTTCCTACACAGGCCTCAAAGCGCTCCGAATCAACACTTCCAGATACTACCAAAACAGTGTTTCAAAACTGTTCTATCAAAAGGAACGTTCAACTCTGTGAGTGGAAGGCACTCATCGCAAAGAGGTTTCTGAGAATGCTTCTGTCTAGTTTTTATGTGATGATATTTCGTATTGCAGCATTGGCCAAAAAGCGCTCCAAACATCCATCTTCAGATGGCAATGAAAGTGGGTCTCAAAAGTGCTCTATCAGAAGGAAGGTTCAAGTCTGTGAATTGAATGCTCTCATCACACAGAAGGTTCTGAGAATGATTCAGTCTAGTTTTTATCAGAAGATATTTCCTTTTCCTTGCATAGGCCTCAAATAGCTCCAAATATCGAATTGCAGTTTACACCAATAGAGTCTTTCCAAACTGCTCTGTGAAACGGCAGGTTCAACTCTGTGAGTTGAATGCGCACATGAGGAAGAAGTCTCTGAGAATGCTTCTGTCTAGTTTTTAGGTGAAGATATTTCATTTCCCAGCCTCGCCTCAAAGCGCTCCAAATATCCACTTTCAGATTCTACAAAAACTGTGTTTCTAAACTGCTCTTTGTAAAGGAAGGTTCAAGTCTGTGAGTTGAATGCACTCATCACCAAGAAGTTTCTGAGAATGCTTCTGTCTAGTTTTCATGTGAAGATATTTCCTTTTCCAACATTGACCCGAAGCCCTCGTAATATCCACTTGCAGATTTTACAAAAAGAGTGTTTCCAAACTGCTCTATCAAAATGAGATTCAACTCTGTGAGTTGAATGCACGCATCGTGAAGAAGCTTCAGAGAATGCTACGGTCTACGTTTTAGGTGAAGATATTTCATTTCCCAGCATAGGCTTCAAAGCGCTCTAAATATCCACTTGCAGATTCTACAAAAAGAGTGTTTCAAAACTGCTCTTCCAAAAGGAAGGTTCAAGGCTGTGAGTTCAATGCACTCATCATAAAGAAGTTTCTGAGAACGCTTCTCTCTAGTTTTTATGTGAAGATATTTCCTTTTCCAGCATAGGCCTCAAATCGCTCCAAACATCCACTAGCAAATTCTACAAAAGGAGTGTTTCAAAACTGTGCTATCAAAAGGAAGATTCCACTATTTGAGTTGAAGGCATAAAGCACACGGAAGTTTCTGACAATGCTTCCGTCTAGTTCTCATGTGAAGTTATTTCCTTTTCCAGTGCTGGCCTCTTAGCACTCCAAATATCCACTTGCAGATCCTAGAAAAAGAGTTTTTCAAAACTGCTCTACCAAAAGGAAGCTTCAACTCGGTGAGTTGAATGCGCACCTCGCAAAATGTTTCTGAGAGTGCTTCGCTGTTGTTTTTATGTGAAGATATTTCGTTTTCCAGCATAGGACTCAAAGCGCTCCAAGTAGCCACTTACAGAGTCTCTAAAAAGAGTGTTTCAAAACTGTTCTATCAAAAGGAACGTTCAACTCTGTGAGTAGAATGCTCTCATCACAAGGAAGTTTCTGAGAATGCTTCTGTCTAGTTTTTATGTGAAGAAATTTCCTTTTCCAACATAGGCCTCAAAGCCCTCCAAATAAACATCTGCAGATTCTACAAAAGGGGTCTTTCCAAAATGTTCTATCAAAACCAACGTTCAAACCTATGAGCTGAATGCACTCACCACACAGAAGTTTCTTAGACGTCTTCTGTCTAGTGTTTATGTGAAAATATTTTCTTTTACAGCATAGGCCTCAAATAGCTCCAAATATCAACTTGCAGATTTTACAAAAAGGGTGTTTCCAAACTCCTCTATCAAAAGGCAGGTTCAACTCTGTGTGTTGAATGCACACATCAGAAAGAAGTTTCTGAGAATGCTTCTGTCTAGCGTTTATGTGAAAATATTTCCTTTTCAAGCATACGCCTCAAAGCGCTCCAAATATGCCGTTGCAGATTCTACAAAAAGTGTGTTTCAAAACTGCTCTATGAAAAGAAAGGTTCAAAGCTGTGAGGTGAATACACATATCGTGAAGAAGTTTCTGAGAAAGCTTCAGTCTAGTGTTTAGGTGAAGATATTTCACTTCCCAGAATAGGCCTCAAAGCGCTCCAAATATCCACTTCCAGATTCTAAAGAAAAGTGTTTCAAAACTGCTTTTTGGAAAAGAAGCTTCAACTCTGTGAGTTGAAAGCACTCATTACGAAGAGGTTTCTGAGAGTTCTTCCGTCTAGTTTTCATGTGAAGATGTTTCCATTTCAAGCATATTTCTCAAATCGCTCCAAATATTCACCTGCAAATTCTACAAAAAGGGTGTTTCCAAACTTCTCTATCAATAGGAAGGTTCGACTCTGTGAGTTGAATGCCCTCCTCACAAAGAAGTTTCTGAGAATGCTTCTGTCCAGTTTTTAGGTGAAGATATATCATTTCCCAGCATAGGCCTCAAAGCGCTCCAAATATCCACTTGCAGATTCTACAAAAAGAGTGTTTCAAAACTCCTCTTTCAAAAGGAAGTTTCAAGTCTGTGAGTTGAATGAAGTCATGACAAAGAAGTTTCTGAGAATGCTTCTGTCTACTTTTTATGTGAAGATATTTCCTTTTGCAGCACACGCCTCAAATAGCCCCAAACATCCACTAGCAAATTCTACAAAAAGAGGGTTTCAAAAAAGCGCTATCTAAAGGAAGATTGCACTATGTGAGTTAAACGCATAAAGCACACGGAAGTTTCTGAGAATGCTTCCGTCTAGTTCTCATGGGAAGATATTTCCTTTCCCATTGTTGGCCTCTTAGCACTCCAATATACACTTGCAGATTCTAGAAAAAGAGTGTTTCAAAACTGCTCTATCAAAAGGCAGGTTCAACACGGTGAGTTGAATATGCACATGAGAAAAAGTTTCTGAGAATGCTTCTGTCTGGTTTTTATGTGAAGATATTTCGTTTTCCAGCACAGGCCTCAAAGCGCTCCAATTATCCACTTGCAGACTATACAAAAACAGTGTTTCAAAACTGTTCTATCCAAAGGAATGTTCAGCTCTGTGAGTAGAATTCACTCATCACGAGGAAGTTTCTGAGAATGCTGCTGTCTAGTTTCTATAAGAAGACATTTCCTTTTCTAACATAGGTCTCAAAGCGCTCACAATAAGCCCTGGCACACTCTACAAAAGGAGTGTTTCCAAAATGTTCTATCAAAATGAACGTTGAAGACTGTGAGTTAAATGCACACGTCAAACTGAAGTTTCTGAGAATGGTTCTGTCTAGGGTTTATGTGAAGATATTTTCTTTTCCAGCATAGGCCTCCAAAAGCTCGAAATATCCACTTGCAGATTTTCTAAAAAGGGTGTTTCCAAACTGTTCTATCAAAAGGAAGGTTCAACTCTGTGAGTTGAATGCTCACATCACAAAGAAGTTTCTGAGAATGCTTCTGTCTAGTGTTCATGTGAAGATATTTCCTTTTCAAGCATAGGCCTCAAAGCGCTCCAGATATGCAGTTGCAGACTCTACAAAAAGTGTGTTTCAAAAGTGTTCTATGAAAAGAAAGTTTCAACTCTGTGAGTTGAATGCACATATCGTGAAGAAGTTTCTGAGAATGCTTCTGTCTAGTTTTTAGGTGAAGATATTTCATTTCCCAGCATAGGCCTCAAAGCGCTCCAAATATGCACTTGCAGATTCTACAAAAGGAGTGTTTCAAAACTGCTCTTTCAAAAGGAAGGTTCAAGTCTGTGAGTTGAATGCACTCATCAGAAAGAAGTTTCTGATAATGGTTCTGTCTAGTTTTCATCTGCAAGTATTTCCTTTTCCACTAGATGCCGCAATCGCACCAAATTTCCACCTGCAGTTTCCACAAAAAGAGTGTTGCAGGACTGCTCCAGGAAAAGGAATCTTCAACTCTCTCAGTTCAATCCCCTCAAGACATAGAAGTTTCTGATAATGTTTCTGTCTAGCTTCTATATGAAGATATTTCCTTTTCCAGCATAAGCCTCAAAGAGCTCCAAATATCCACTTGCGAATTCTACAAAAACAGTGTTGCAATACTTTTCTACCAAAAGGAAGGTACAACTCTGTGAGTTCAATGCACTCATCACACAGAAGGTTCACAGAATGCTTCCATCTAGCTTTTACGCAATGATATTTCCTTTTGCAGCAAAGGCTTCAAAGCGCTCTTAATGTCCACTGGCAGATTCTACGAAGAGTGTCTCAAAACTGCTCTATCAAAAGGTAGGTTGAACTCTGTGAGTTCAATGCCCAAAGCACAGGGAACCTTCTGAGAATGCTTTTATGTAGTTTCTACGTGAACATATTTTCTTTTCCAGCATTGGCCTCCAAGCACTCCATCCATCCACTTGAAAATTCTACTAAAAGAGTGTTTCAAAACTTCTCTACCAAAAGAAAGGTTGAACTTTGTGAGTTCAAGGCACACATCACAAAGAAGTTTCTGAGAATGCTTCTTTCCAGCTTTTACGTGAAGAGATATCCTTTTCCAGCATAGGCCTCAAAGCGCTCCATATATCCACTTGCACATTCTAGCAAAGCGTGTATCAACACTGCTCTTTCAAAAGGAAGCTTCAAGTCTGTGAGTTGAATGCACTCATCACAAAGACGTTTCTGAGAATTCTCCTGTCTAGTTTTCATGTGAAGATGCTTCCATTTAAAATCTAGGCCTCAAATACCTCCAAATATTCACTTGCACATTCTACAAAAAGGCTGTTTCAAATCTTCTCTATCAATTGGAAGGTTCAACTCTGTAAATTGAATGCACTCACCACAAAGAAGATTCCGAGATTGCTTCTGTCTACTTTGTATGTGAAGACATTTCCTTTTCCAACATAGGCCTCAAAGCGCTCCAAAAAACACTTGCAGATTCTAAAAAAACAGTTTTTCAAAACTGTTCTATCAAAAGGAACGTTCAACTCTGTGAGTTGAAGGCACTCATCACAAAGAGGTTTCTGAGAATGCTTCTGTCTAGTTTTTATGGGATGATATTTCTTATTCCAACATTGGCCAAAAAGCGCTCCAAATATCCGCCTTCAGACGGCACTGAAAGAGGGTCTCAAAAATGCTCTATCAGAAGGAAGGTTCAAGTCTGTGAGTTGAATGCTCTCATCACACAGAAGGTTCTGAGAATACTTCAGTCTAGTTTTTATCAGAAGATATTTCCATTTCCTTGCATAGGCCTGAAATCCCTCCAAATATCGACTTGCAGATTATACGAATAGAGTATTTCCAAACTGCTCTGTCAAACGGCAGGATCAACTCTGTGAGTTGAATGAACACATCATGAAGAAGTCTCTGAGAATGCTTCTGTCTAGTTTTTAGTTGAAGATATTTCATTTCCCAGCATCGTCTCAAAGCGCTCCAAATATCCACTTGCAGATTCTACAAAAACTTTGTTTCTAAACTGCTCTTTGAAAAGGAAGGTCCAAGTCTGTGAGTTGAATGCACTCATCGCAAAGAATTTTCTGAGAATGCTTCTGTCTAGTTTTCACGTGAAGATATTTCCTTTTCCAACATTGGCCCCGAAGCCCTCCTAACATCCACTTGCAGATTTTACAAAAAGAGTGTTTCCAAACTGCTCTATCAAAAGGCAGGTTCAACTCTGTGAGTCAAATGCACGCATCGTGAAGAAGCTTCTGAGAATGCTACTGTCTAAGTTTTAGGTGAAGATATTTCATTTCCCAGCAAAGGCTTCAAAGCACTCTAAATATCCACTTGCAGATTCTACAAGAAGAGTGTTTCAAAACTGCTCTTCCAAAAGGAAGGTTCAAGTCTGTGAGTTGAATGCACTCATCAAAAAGAAGTTTCTGAGAATGCTTCTCTCTAGTTTTTATGTGAAGATATTTCCTTTTCCAGCATAGGCCTCAAATCGCTCCAAACATCCACTAGCAAATTCTACAAAAGGAGTGTTTCAAAACTGTGCTATCAAAAGGAAGATTCCACTATTTGAGTTGAAGGCATAAAGCACACGGAAGTTTCTGACAGTGCTTCCGTCTAGTTCTCATGTGAAGTTATTTCCTTTTCCAGTGTTGGCCTCTTAGCACTCCAAATAACCACTTGCAGATCCTAGAAAGAGTGTTTCAAAACTGCTCTACCAAAAGGAAGGTTCAACTCGGTGAGTTGAATGCGCACCTCGCAAAAAGTTTCTGAGAGTGCTTCGGTTTAGTTTTTATGTGAAGATATTTCGTTTTCCAGCACAGTACTCAAAGCGCTCTAAATAGCCACTTGCAGAGTCTATAAAAAGAGTGTTTCAAAACTGTTCTATCGAAAGGAACGTTCAACTCTGTGAGTAGAATGCACTCATCACAAGGAAGTTTCTGAGAATGCTTCTGTCTAGTTTTTATGTGAAGAAATTTCCTTTTCCAACATAGGCCTCAAAGCGCTCCAAATAAACACCTGCAGATTCTACAAAAGGGGTCTTTCCAAAATGTTCTATCAAAACCAACGTTCAAGCCTGTGAGCTGAATGCACTCACCACACAGAAGTTTCTTAGACGTCTTCTGTCTAGTGTTTATGTGGAAATATTCTCTTTTACAGCATAGGCCTCAAATACCTCCAAATATCAACGTGCAGATTTTACAAAAAGGGTGTTTCCAAACTCCTCCATCAAAAGGCAGGTTCAACTCTGTGTGTTTAATGCACACATCAGAAAGAAGTTTCTGAGAATGCTTCTGTCTAGCCTTTATGTGAAAATATTTCCTTTTCAAGCATACGCCTCAAAGCGCTCCAAATATGCCGTTGTAGACTCTACAAAAAGTGTGTTTCAAAACTGCTCTACGAAAAGAAAGGTTCAAAGCTGTGAGTTGAATACACAGATCGTGAAGAAGTTCCTGAGAATGCTTCAATCTAGTGTTTAGGTGAAGATATTTCACTTCCCAGCATAGGCCTCAAAGCGCTCCAAATATCCACTTCCAGATTCTACAGAAAAGTGTTTCAAAACTGCTCTTTGGAAAGGAAGCTTCAACTCTGTGAGTTGAAAGCACTCATTGCGAAGAGGTTTCTGGGAGTTCTTCCGTCTAGTTTTCATGTAAAGATGTTTCCATTTCAAGCATAGGTCTCTAATCGCTCCAAATATTCACCTGCAAATTCTACAAAAAGGGTGTTTCAAAACTTCTCTATCAATAGGAAGGTTCAACTCTGTGAGTTGAATGCACTCCTTACAGAGAAGTTTCTGAGAATGTTTCTATCTATGTTTTACGCGAAGATATTTCCTTTTCCAACACAGGCCTCAATGCGCTCCGAATCAACACTTCCAGATACTACAAAAACAGTGTTTCAAAACTGTTCTATCAAAAGGAACGTTCAACTCTGTGAGTTGAAGGCACTCATCACAAAGAAGTTTCTGAGAATGCTTCTGTCAATCTTGTATGCAATGAGATTTCCTTTTGCAGCATAGGACTTAAAGCTCTCCAAATATCCACTTGCAGATTCCACAAAAAGAGTGTTGCAAAACTTCTCTATCAAAAGGCAGGTTGAACTCTGTGTGTTGAATGCCCAAAACACAGGGAACTTTCTGAGAATGCTTTTGTCTAGTTTCCACGTGAAGATAGTTCCTTTTCCAACATAGGCCTCAAAGCGCTCTGAATATCCACTTGCCGATTGTACAAAAAGAGTGTTGCAAAACTTCTCTATCAAAAGGCAGGTTGAACTCTGTGTGTCGAATGCCCAAAACACAGGGAACTTGCTGAGAATGCTTTTGTCTAATTTCTACGTGAAGATATTTCCTTTTCCATCATAGGCCTCAAAGTGCTCCGAATAAACACTTGTAGATCCCACCAAAAGAGTGTTTCAAAGCTCTTCCATCTACAGGAACTTTCACGTCTGTGAGTTGAATGCACTCATCACAAAGAGGTTTCTGAGAATTCTTCTGTTTAGTTTTTATGTGATGATATTTCATTTTCCAGCATTGGCCTAAAGGTGCTCCAAATATCCACCTTCAGATGGGACTGAAAGAGTGTTTCAAAACTGAACTATCAAAAGGAAGGTTCAAGTCTGTGAGTTGAATGCACTCATCCACAGAAGCTTCTGAGAATGCTTCTGTCTCGTTTTTAGGCGAAGATATTTCCTTTTCCTTGCATAGGCCTCAAATCGCTCCAAATATCCCCTTGCAGATATTACAAAGAGAGTGTTTCCAAACTGCCCTATCGAAAGGCAGTTTCAACTCTGTGAGTTGAAGGCACGTATGGTGAAACAGTTTCTGAGAATGCTTGTGTGTACTTTTTAGGTGAAGGTATTTCCTTTTCCAGCACAGGCCTCAAATCGCTCCAAACATCCAGTAGCAAATTCTACAAAAGGAGTGTTTCAAACCTGTGCTATCCAAAGGAAGATTCCACTATATGAGTTGAACGCATAAAGCACACGGAAGTTTCTGAGAATCCTTCCGTCTAGTTCTCAGGTGAAGATATTTACTTTTCCAGTGTTGGCCCTTTAGCACTCCAAATATCCACTTTCAGATTCTACAAAAAGAGTGTTTCAAAACTGCTCTATCAAAACGCAGGTTCCACTCGGTGAGTTGAATGCACGCATCGGAAAAGATTTCTGAGAATTCTTCTGTCTAGTTTTTATGGGAAGATATTTTCTTTTCCAGCATAGGCCTCAAATCGCTCCAAACATCCACGAGCAAATTCTACGAAAGGAGTGTGTCAAAACGGTGCTATCAAAAGGAAGATTCCACTATGTGAGTTGAATGCATGAAGCACACGGAAGTTTCTGACAATGCTTCCGTCTAGTTCTCATGTGAAGATATTTCCTTTTCCAGTGTTGACCTCTTAGCACTCCAAATATCCACTTGCAGATCCTAGAAAAAGAGTGTTTCAAAACTGCTCTACCAAAAGCCAGGTTTCACTCGGTGAGTTGAATGCGCACATCGCAAAATGTTTCTGAGAACGCTACTGTCTAGTTCTTATGTGAAGATATTTCGTTTTCCCGCCTGGGCTTCAAAGCGCTCCAAATAGCCACTTGTAGAGTCTATAAAAAGAGTGTTTCAAAACTCTTCTATCAAAAGGAACTTTCAACTCTGTGAGTACAATGCACTCATCACAAGGAAGTTTCCGAGAATGCTTCTGTCTACTGTTTATGTGAAGATATTTCCTTTTCCAACCTAGGCCTCAATGCGCTCCAAATAAACACCTGCAGATCCTACAAGAGGGGTGTTTCCAAACTGTTCTATCAAAACCAGCGTTCAAGTCTGTGAGCTGAATGCACTCATCACACAGAAGTTTCTTAGAAGGCTTGTGTCTAGTGTTTATGTGAAAATATTTTCTTTTACAGCATAGGCCTCAAATAGCTCCAAATATCAACTTGCAGATTTTACAAAAAGGGAGTTTCCAAACTCCTCTATCAAAAGACAGGTTCAACTCTGTGAGTCGAATGCACACATCAGAAAGAAGTTTCTGAGAATGCTTCTGTCTAGCGTTTATGTGAAAATATTTCCTTTTCAAGCACACGCCTCAAAGCGCTCCAAATATGCCGTTGCAGATTCTACAAAAAGTGGGTTTCAAAACTGCTCTACGAAAAGAAAGGTTCAAAGCTGTGAGTTGAATACACAGATCGTGAAGAAGTTTCTGAGAATGCTTCAGTCTAGTGTTTAGGTGAAGATATTTCACTTCCCAGCATAGGCCTCAAAGCGCTCCAAATATCCACTTCCAGATTCTACAGAAAAGTGTTTCAAAACTGCTCTTTGGAAAGGAAGCTTCAACTCTGTGAGTTGAAAGCACTCATTACGAAGAGGTTTCTGAGAATTCTTCTGTCCAGTTTTCATGTGAAGATGTTTCCATTTCAAGCATAGGTCTCCAATCGCTCCAAATAGTCACCTGCAAATTCTACAAAAAGGGTGTTTCAAAACTTCTCTATCAATAGGAAGGTTCAACTCTGTGAGTTGAATGCCCTCCTCACAAAGAAGTTTCTGAGAATGCTTCTGTCTACTTTTTACGTGAAGATATTTCCTTTTCCTACACAGGCCTCAAAGCGCTCCGAATCAACACTTCCAGATACTACCAAAACAGTGTTTCAAAACTGTTCTATCAAAAGGAACGTTCAACTCTGTGAGTGGAAGGCACTCATCGCAAAGAGGTTTCTGAGAATGCTTCTGTCTAGTTTTTATGTGATGATATTTCGTATTGCAGCATTGGCCAAAAAGCGCTCCAAACATCCATCTTCAGATGGCAATGAAAGTGGGTCTCAAAAGTGCTCTATCAGAAGGAAGGTTCAAGTCTGTGAATTGAATGCTCTCATCACACAGAAGGTTCTGAGAATGATTCAGTCTAGTTTTTATCAGAAGATATTTCCTTTTCCTTGCATAGGCCTCAAATCGCTCCAAATATCGAATTGCAGTTTACACCAATAGAGTGTTTCCAAACTGCTCTGTGAAACGGCAGGTTCAACTCTGTGAGTTGAATGCGCACATGAGGAAGAAGTCTCTGAGAATGCTTCTGTCTAGTTTTTAGGTGAAGATATTTCATTTCCCAGCCTCGCCTCAAAGCGCTCCAAATATCCACTTTCAGATTCTACAAAAACTGTGTTTCTAAACTGCTCTTTGTAAAGGAAGGTTCAAGTCTGTGAGTTGAATGCACTCATCACCAAGAAGTTTCTGAGAATGCTTCTGTCTAGTTTTCATGTGAAGATATTTCCTTTTCCAACATTGACCCGAAGCCCTCGTAATATCCACTTGCAGATTTTACAAAAAGAGTGTTTCCAAACTGCTCTATCAAAATGAGATTCAACTCTGTGAGTTGAATGCACGCATCGTGAAGAAGCTTCAGAGAATGCTACGGTCTACGTTTTAGGTGAAGATATTTCATTTCCCAGCATAGGCTTCAAAGCGCTCTAAATATCCACTTGCAGATTCTACAAAAAGAGTGTTTCAAAACTGCTCTTCCAAAAGGAAGGTTCAAGGCTGTGAGTTCAATGCACTCATCATAAAGAAGTTTCTGAGAACGCTTCTCTCTAGTTTTTATGTGAAGATATTTCCTTTTCCAGCATAGGCCTCAAATCGCTCCAAACATCCACTAGCAAATTCTACAAAAGGAGTGTTTCAAAACTGTGCTATCAAAAGGAAGATTCCACTATTTGAGTTGAAGGCATAAAGCACACGGAAGTTTCTGACAATGCTTCCGTCTAGTTCTCATGTGAAGTTATTTCCTTTTCCAGTGCTGGCCTCTTAGCACTCCAAATATCCACTTGCAGATCCTAGAAAAAGAGTTTTTCAAAACTGCTCTACCAAAAGGAAGCTTCAACTCGGTGAGTTGAATGCGCACCTCACAAAATGTTTCTGAGAGTGCTTCGCTGTTGTTTTTATGTGAAGATATTTCGTTTTCCAGCATAGGACTCAAAGCGCTCCAAGTAGCCACTTACAGAGTCTCTAAAAAGAGTGTTTCAAAACTGTTCTATCAAAAGGAACGTTCAACTCTGTGAGTAGAATGCTCTCATCACAAGGAAGTTTCTGAGAATGCTTCTGTCTAGTTTTTATGTGAAGAAATTTCCTTTTCCAACATAGGCCTCAAAGCCCTCCAAATAAACATCTGCAGATTCTACAAAAGGGGTCTTTCCAAAATGTTCTATCAAAACCAACGTTCAAACCTATGAGCTGAATGCACTCACCACACAGAAGTTTCTTAGACGTCTTCTGTCTAGTGTTTATGTGAAAATATTTTCTTTTACAGCATAGGCCTCAAATAGCTCCAAATATCAACTTGCAGATTTTACAAAAAGGGTGTTTCCAAACTCCTCTATCAAAAGGCAGGTTCAACTCTGTGTGTTGAATGCACACATCAGAAAGAAGTTTCTGAGAATGCTTCTGTCTAGCGTTTATGTGAAAATATTTCCTTTTCAAGCATACGCCTCAAAGCGCTCCAAATATGCCGTTGCAGATTCTACAAAAAGTGTGTTTCAAAACTGCTCTATGAAAAGAAAGGTTCAAAGCTGTGAGGTGAATACACATATCGTGAAGAAGTTTCTGAGAAAGCTTCAGTCTAGTGTTTAGGTGAAGATATTTCACTTCCCAGAATAGGCCTCAAAGCGCTCCAAATATCCACTTCCAGATTCTAAAGAAAAGTGTTTCAAAACTGCTTTTTGGAAAAGAAGCTTCAACTCTGTGAGTTGAAAGCACTCATTACGAAGAGGTTTCTGAGAGTTCTTCCGTCTAGTTTTCATGTGAAGATGTTTCCATTTCAAGCATATTTCTCAAATCGCTCCAAATATTCACCTGCAAATTCTACAAAAAGGGTGTTTCCAAACTTCTCTATCAATAGGAAGGTTCGACTCTGTGAGTTGAATGCCCTCCTCACAAAGAAGTTTCTGAGAATGCTTCTGTCCAGTTTTTAGGTGAAGATATATCATTTCCCAGCATAGGCCTCAAAGCGCTCCAAATATCCACTTGCAGATTCTACAAAAAGAGTGTTTCAAAACTCCTCTTTCAAAAGGAAGTTTCAAGTCTGTGAGTTGAATGAAGTCATGACAAAGAAGTTTCTGAGAATGCTTCTGTCTACTTTTTATGTGAAGATATTTCCTTTTGCAGCACACGCCTCAAATAGCCCCAAACATCCACTAGCAAATTCTACAAAAAGAGGGTTTCAAAAAAGCGCTATCTAAAGGAAGATTGCACTATGTGAGTTAAACGCATAAAGCACACGGAAGTTTCTGAGAATGCTTCCGTCTAGTTCTCATGGGAAGATATTTCCTTTCCCATTGTTGGCCTCTTAGCACTCCAATATACACTTGCAGATTCTAGAAAAAGAGTGTTTCAAAACTGCTCTATCAAAAGGCAGGTTCAACACGGTGAGTTGAATATGCACATGAGAAAAAGTTTCTGAGAATGCTTCTGTCTGGTTTTTATGTGAAGATATTTCGTTTTCCAGCACAGGCCTCAAAGCGCTCCAATTATCCACTTGCAGACTATACAAAAACAGTGTTTCAAAACTGTTCTATCCAAAGGAATGTTCAGCTCTGTGAGTAGAATTCACTCATCACGAGGAAGTTTCTGAGAATGCTGCTGTCTAGTTTCTATAAGAAGACATTTCCTTTTCTAACATAGGTCTCAAAGCGCTCACAATAAGCCCTGGCACACTCTACAAAAGGAGTGTTTCCAAAATGTTCTATCAAAATGAACGTTGAAGACTGTGAGTTAAATGCACACGTCAAACTGAAGTTTCTGAGAATGGTTCTGTCTAGGGTTTATGTGAAGATATTTTCTTTTCCAGCATAGGCCTCCAAAAGCTCGAAATATCCACTTGCAGATTTTCTAAAAAGGGTGTTTCCAAACTGTTCTATCAAAAGGAAGGTTCAACTCTGTGAGTTGAATGCTCACATCACAAAGAAGTTTCTGAGAATGCTTCTGTCTAGTGTTCATGTGAAGATATTTCCTTTTCAAGCATAGGCCTCAAAGCGCTCCAGATATGCAGTTGCAGACTCTACAAAAAGTGTGTTTCAAAAGTGTTCTATGAAAAGAAAGTTTCAACTCTGTGAGTTGAATGCACATATCGTGAAGAAGTTTCTGAGAATGCTTCTGTCTAGTTTTTAGGTGAAGATATTTCATTTCCCAGCATAGGCCTCAAAGCGCTCCAAATATGCACTTGCAGATTCTACAAAAGGAGTGTTTCAAAACTGCTCTTTCAAAAGGAAGGTTCAAGTCTGTGAGTTGAATGCACTCATCAGAAAGAAGTTTCTGATAATGGTTCTGTCTAGTTTTCATCTGCAAGTATTTCCTTTTCCACTAGATGCCGCAATCGCACCAAATTTCCACCTGCAGTTTCCACAAAAAGAGTGTTGCAGGACTGCTCCAGGAAAAGGAATCTTCAACTCTCTCAGTTCAATCCCCTCAAGACATAGAAGTTTCTGATAATGTTTCTGTCTAGCTTCTATATGAAGATATTTCCTTTTCCAGCATAAGCCTCAAAGAGCTCCAAATATCCACTTGCGAATTCTACAAAAACAGTGTTGCAATACTTTTCTACCAAAAGGAAGGTACAACTCTGTGAGTTCAATGCACTCATCACACAGAAGGTTCACAGAATGCTTCCATCTAGCTTTTACGCAATGATATTTCCTTTTGCAGCAAAGGCTTCAAAGCGCTCTTAATGTCCACTGGCAGATTCTACGAAGAGTGTCTCAAAACTGCTCTATCAAAAGGTAGGTTGAACTCTGTGAGTTCAATGCCCAAAGCACAGGGAACCTTCTGAGAATGCTTTTATGTAGTTTCTACGTGAACATATTTTCTTTTCCAGCATTGGCCTCCAAGCACTCCATCCATCCACTTGAAAATTCTACTAAAAGAGTGTTTCAAAACTTCTCTACCAAAAGAAAGGTTGAACTTTGTGAGTTCAAGGCACACATCACAAAGAAGTTTCTGAGAATGCTTCTTTCCAGCTTTTACGTGAAGAGATATCCTTTTCCAGCATAGGCCTCAAAGCGCTCCATATATCCACTTGCACATTCTAGCAAAGCGTGTATCAACACTGCTCTTTCAAAAGGAAGCTTCAAGTCTGTGAGTTGAATGCACTCATCACAAAGACGTTTCTGAGAATTCTCCTGTCTAGTTTTCATGTGAAGATGCTTCCATTTAAAATCTAGGCCTCAAATACCTCCAAATATTCACTTGCACATTCTACAAAAAGGCTGTTTCAAATCTTCTCTATCAATTGGAAGGTTCAACTCTGTAAATTGAATGCACTCACCACAAAGAAGATTCCGAGATTGCTTCTGTCTACTTTGTATGTGAAGACATTTCCTTTTCCAACATAGGCCTCAAAGCGCTCCAAAAAACACTTGCAGATTCTAAAAAAACAGTTTTTCAAAACTGTTCTATCAAAAGGAACGTTCAACTCTGTGAGTTGAAGGCACTCATCACAAAGAGGTTTCTGAGAATGCTTCTGTCTAGTTTTTATGGGATGATATTTCTTATTCCAACATTGGCCAAAAAGCGCTCCAAATATCCGCCTTCAGACGGCACTGAAAGAGGGTCTCAAAAATGCTCTATCAGAAGGAAGGTTCAAGTCTGTGAGTTGAATGCTCTCATCACACAGAAGGTTCTGAGAATACTTCAGTCTAGTTTTTATCAGAAGATATTTCCATTTCCTTGCATAGGCCTGAAATCCCTCCAAATATCGACTTGCAGATTATACGAATAGAGTATTTCCAAACTGCTCTGTCAAACGGCAGGATCAACTCTGTGAGTTGAATGAACACATCATGAAGAAGTCTCTGAGAATGCTTCTGTCTAGTTTTTAGTTGAAGATATTTCATTTCCCAGCATCGTCTCAAAGCGCTCCAAATATCCACTTGCAGATTCTACAAAAACTTTGTTTCTAAACTGCTCTTTGAAAAGGAAGGTCCAAGTCTGTGAGTTGAATGCACTCATCGCAAAGAATTTTCTGAGAATGCTTCTGTCTAGTTTTCACGTGAAGATATTTCCTTTTCCAACATTGGCCCCGAAGCCCTCCTAACATCCACTTGCAGATTTTACAAAAAGAGTGTTTCCAAACTGCTCTATCAAAAGGCAGGTTCAACTCTGTGAGTCAAATGCACGCATCGTGAAGAAGCTTCTGAGAATGCTACTGTCTAAGTTTTAGGTGAAGATATTTCATTTCCCAGCAAAGGCTTCAAAGCACTCTAAATATCCACTTGCAGATTCTACAAGAAGAGTGTTTCAAAACTGCTCTTCCAAAAGGAAGGTTCAAGTCTGTGAGTTGAATGCACTCATCAAAAAGAAGTTTCTGAGAATGCTTCTCTCTAGTTTTTATGTGAAGATATTTCCTTTTCCAGCATAGGCCTCAAATCGCTCCAAACATCCACTAGCAAATTCTACAAAAGGAGTGTTTCAAAACTGTGCTATCAAAAGGAAGATTCCACTATTTGAGTTGAAGGCATAAAGCACACGGAAGTTTCTGACAGTGCTTCCGTCTAGTTCTCATGTGAAGTTATTTCCTTTTCCAGTGTTGGCCTCTTAGCACTCCAAATAACCACTTGCAGATCCTAGAAAGAGTGTTTCAAAACTGCTCTACCAAAAGGAAGGTTCAACTCGGTGAGTTGAATGCGCACCTCGCAAAAAGTTTCTGAGAGTGCTTCGGTTTAGTTTTTATGTGAAGATATTTCGTTTTCCAGCACAGTACTCAAAGCGCTCTAAATAGCCACTTGCAGAGTCTATAAAAAGAGTGTTTCAAAACTGTTCTATCGAAAGGAACGTTCAACTCTGTGAGTAGAATGCACTCATCACAAGGAAGTTTCTGAGAATGCTTCTGTCTAGTTTTTATGTGAAGAAATTTCCTTTTCCAACATAGGCCTCAAAGCGCTCCAAATAAACACCTGCAGATTCTACAAAAGGGGTCTTTCCAAAATGTTCTATCAAAACCAACGTTCAAGCCTGTGAGCTGAATGCACTCACCACACAGAAGTTTCTTAGACGTCTTCTGTCTAGTGTTTATGTGGAAATATTCTCTTTTACAGCATAGGCCTCAAATACCTCCAAATATCAACGTGCAGATTTTACAAAAAGGGTGTTTCCAAACTCCTCCATCAAAAGGCAGGTTCAACTCTGTGTGTTTAATGCACACATCAGAAAGAAGTTTCTGAGAATGCTTCTGTCTAGCCTTTATGTGAAAATATTTCCTTTTCAAGCATACGCCTCAAAGCGCTCCAAATATGCCGTTGTAGACTCTACAAAAAGTGTGTTTCAAAACTGCTCTACGAAAAGAAAGGTTCAAAGCTGTGAGTTGAATACACAGATCGTGAAGAAGTTCCTGAGAATGCTTCAATCTAGTGTTTAGGTGAAGATATTTCACTTCCCAGCATAGGCCTCAAAGCGCTCCAAATATCCACTTCCAGATTCTACAGAAAAGTGTTTCAAAACTGCTCTTTGGAAAGGAAGCTTCAACTCTGTGAGTTGAAAGCACTCATTGCGAAGAGGTTTCTGGGAGTTCTTCCGTCTAGTTTTCATGTAAAGATGTTTCCATTTCAAGCATAGGTCTCTAATCGCTCCAAATATTCACCTGCAAATTCTACAAAAAGGGTGTTTCAAAACTTCTCTATCAATAGGAAGGTTCAACTCTGTGAGTTGAATGCACTCCTTACAGAGAAGTTTCTGAGAATGTTTCTATCTATGTTTTACGCGAAGATATTTCCTTTTCCAACACAGGCCTCAATGCGCTCCGAATCAACACTTCCAGATACTACAAAAACAGTGTTTCAAAACTGTTCTATCAAAAGGAACGTTCAACTCTGTGAGTTGAAGGCACTCATCACAAAGAAGTTTCTGAGAATGCTTCTGTCAATCTTGTATGCAATGAGATTTCCTTTTGCAGCATAGGACTTAAAGCTCTCCAAATATCCACTTGCAGATTCCACAAAAAGAGTGTTGCAAAACTTCTCTATCAAAAGGCAGGTTGAACTCTGTGTGTTGAATGCCCAAAACACAGGGAACTTTCTGAGAATGCTTTTGTCTAGTTTCCACGTGAAGATAGTTCCTTTTCCAACATAGGCCTCAAAGCGCTCTGAATATCCACTTGCCGATTGTACAAAAAGAGTGTTGCAAAACTTCTCTATCAAAAGGCAGGTTGAACTCTGTGTGTCGAATGCCCAAAACACAGGGAACTTGCTGAGAATGCTTTTGTCTAATTTCTACGTGAAGATATTTCCTTTTCCATCATAGGCCTCAAAGTGCTCCGAATAAACACTTGTAGATCCCACCAAAAGAGTGTTTCAAAGCTCTTCCATCTACAGGAACTTTCACGTCTGTGAGTTGAATGCACTCATCACAAAGAGGTTTCTGAGAATTCTTCTGTTTAGTTTTTATGTGATGATATTTCATTTTCCAGCATTGGCCTAAAGGTGCTCCAAATATCCACCTTCAGATGGGACTGAAAGAGTGTTTCAAAACTGAACTATCAAAAGGAAGGTTCAAGTCTGTGAGTTGAATGCACTCATCCACAGAAGCTTCTGAGAATGCTTCTGTCTCGTTTTTAGGCGAAGATATTTCCTTTTCCTTGCATAGGCCTCAAATCGCTCCAAATATCCCCTTGCAGATATTACAAAGAGAGTGTTTCCAAACTGCCCTATCGAAAGGCAGTTTCAACTCTGTGAGTTGAAGGCACGTATGGTGAAACAGTTTCTGAGAATGCTTGTGTGTACTTTTTAGGTGAAGGTATTTCCTTTTCCAGCACAGGCCTCAAATCGCTCCAAACATCCAGTAGCAAATTCTACAAAAGGAGTGTTTCAAACCTGTGCTATCCAAAGGAAGATTCCACTATATGAGTTGAACGCATAAAGCACACGGAAGTTTCTGAGAATCCTTCCGTCTAGTTCTCAGGTGAAGATATTTACTTTTCCAGTGTTGGCCCTTTAGCACTCCAAATATCCACTTTCAGATTCTACAAAAAGAGTGTTTCAAAACTGCTCTATCAAAACGCAGGTTCCACTCGGTGAGTTGAATGCACGCATCGGAAAAGATTTCTGAGAATTCTTCTGTCTAGTTTTTATGGGAAGATATTTTCTTTTCCAGCATAGGCCTCAAATCGCTCCAAACATCCACGAGCAAATTCTACGAAAGGAGTGTGTCAAAACGGTGCTATCAAAAGGAAGATTCCACTATGTGAGTTGAATGCATGAAGCACACGGAAGTTTCTGACAATGCTTCCGTCTAGTTCTCATGTGAAGATATTTCCTTTTCCAGTGTTGACCTCTTAGCACTCCAAATATCCACTTGCAGATCCTAGAAAAAGAGTGTTTCAAAACTGCTCTACCAAAAGCCAGGTTTCACTCGGTGAGTTGAATGCGCACATCGCAAAATGTTTCTGAGAACGCTACTGTCTAGTTCTTATGTGAAGATATTTCGTTTTCCCGCCTGGGCTTCAAAGCGCTCCAAATAGCCACTTGTAGAGTCTATAAAAAGAGTGTTTCAAAACTCTTCTATCAAAAGGAACTTTCAACTCTGTGAGTACAATGCACTCATCACAAGGAAGTTTCCGAGAATGCTTCTGTCTACTGTTTATGTGAAGATATTTCCTTTTCCAACCTAGGCCTCAATGCGCTCCAAATAAACACCTGCAGATCCTACAAGAGGGGTGTTTCCAAACTGTTCTATCAAAACCAGCGTTCAAGTCTGTGAGCTGAATGCACTCATCACACAGAAGTTTCTTAGAAGGCTTGTGTCTAGTGTTTATGTGAAAATATTTTCTTTTACAGCATAGGCCTCAAATAGCTCCAAATATCAACTTGCAGATTTTACAAAAAGGGAGTTTCCAAACTCCTCTATCAAAAGACAGGTTCAACTCTGTGAGTCGAATGCACACATCAGAAAGAAGTTTCTGAGAATGCTTCTGTCTAGCGTTTATGTGAAAATATTTCCTTTTCAAGCACACGCCTCAAAGCGCTCCAAATATGCCGTTGCAGATTCTACAAAAAGTGGGTTTCAAAACTGCTCTACGAAAAGAAAGGTTCAAAGCTGTGAGTTGAATACACAGATCGTGAAGAAGTTTCTGAGAATGCTTCAGTCTAGTGTTTAGGTGAAGATATTTCACTTCCCAGCATAGGCCTCAAAGCGCTCCAAATATCCACTTCCAGATTCTACAGAAAAGTGTTTCAAAACTGCTCTTTGGAAAGGAAGCTTCAACTCTGTGAGTTGAAAGCACTCATTACGAAGAGGTTTCTGAGAATTCTTCTGTCCAGTTTTCATGTGAAGATGTTTCCATTTCAAGCATAGGTCTCCAATCGCTCCAAATAGTCACCTGCAAATTCTACAAAAAGGGTGTTTCAAAACTTCTCTATCAATAGGAAGGTTCAACTCTGTGAGTTGAATGCCCTCCTCACAAAGAAGTTTCTGAGAATGCTTCTGTCTACTTTTTACGTGAAGATATTTCCTTTTCCTACACAGGCCTCAAAGCGCTCCGAATCAACACTTCCAGATACTACCAAAACAGTGTTTCAAAACTGTTCTATCAAAAGGAACGTTCAACTCTGTGAGTGGAAGGCACTCATCGCAAAGAGGTTTCTGAGAATGCTTCTGTCTAGTTTTTATGTGATGATATTTCGTATTGCAGCATTGGCCAAAAAGCGCTCCAAACATCCATCTTCAGATGGCAATGAAAGTGGGTCTCAAAAGTGCTCTATCAGAAGGAAGGTTCAAGTCTGTGAATTGAATGCTCTCATCACACAGAAGGTTCTGAGAATGATTCAGTCTAGTTTTTATCAGAAGATATTTCCTTTTCCTTGCATAGGCCTCAAATCGCTCCAAATATCGAATTGCAGTTTACACCAATAGAGTGTTTCCAAACTGCTCTGTGAAACGGCAGGTTCAACTCTGTGAGTTGAATGCGCACATGAGGAAGAAGTCTCTGAGAATGCTTCTGTCTAGTTTTTAGGTGAAGATATTTCATTTCCCAGCCTCGCCTCAAAGCGCTCCAAATATCCACTTTCAGATTCTACAAAAACTGTGTTTCTAAACTGCTCTTTGTAAAGGAAGGTTCAAGTCTGTGAGTTGAATGCACTCATCACCAAGAAGTTTCTGAGAATGCTTCTGTCTAGTTTTCATGTGAAGATATTTCCTTTTCCAACATTGACCCGAAGCCCTCGTAATATCCACTTGCAGATTTTACAAAAAGAGTGTTTCCAAACTGCTCTATCAAAATGAGATTCAACTCTGTGAGTTGAATGCACGCATCGTGAAGAAGCTTCAGAGAATGCTACGGTCTACGTTTTAGGTGAAGATATTTCATTTCCCAGCATAGGCTTCAAAGCGCTCTAAATATCCACTTGCAGATTCTACAAAAAGAGTGTTTCAAAACTGCTCTTCCAAAAGGAAGGTTCAAGGCTGTGAGTTCAATGCACTCATCATAAAGAAGTTTCTGAGAACGCTTCTCTCTAGTTTTTATGTGAAGATATTTCCTTTTCCAGCATAGGCCTCAAATCGCTCCAAACATCCACTAGCAAATTCTACAAAAGGAGTGTTTCAAAACTGTGCTATCAAAAGGAAGATTCCACTATTTGAGTTGAAGGCATAAAGCACACGGAAGTTTCTGACAATGCTTCCGTCTAGTTCTCATGTGAAGTTATTTCCTTTTCCAGTGCTGGCCTCTTAGCACTCCAAATATCCACTTGCAGATCCTAGAAAAAGAGTTTTTCAAAACTGCTCTACCAAAAGGAAGCTTCAACTCGGTGAGTTGAATGCGCACCTCACAAAATGTTTCTGAGAGTGCTTCGCTGTTGTTTTTATGTGAAGATATTTCGTTTTCCAGCATAGGACTCAAAGCGCTCCAAGTAGCCACTTACAGAGTCTCTAAAAAGAGTGTTTCAAAACTGTTCTATCAAAAGGAACGTTCAACTCTGTGAGTAGAATGCTCTCATCACAAGGAAGTTTCTGAGAATGCTTCTGTCTAGTTTTTATGTGAAGAAATTTCCTTTTCCAACATAGGCCTCAAAGCCCTCCAAATAAACATCTGCAGATTCTACAAAAGGGGTCTTTCCAAAATGTTCTATCAAAACCAACGTTCAAACCTATGAGCTGAATGCACTCACCACACAGAAGTTTCTTAGACGTCTTCTGTCTAGTGTTTATGTGAAAATATTTTCTTTTACAGCATAGGCCTCAAATAGCTCCAAATATCAACTTGCAGATTTTACAAAAAGGGTGTTTCCAAACTCCTCTATCAAAAGGCAGGTTCAACTCTGTGTGTTGAATGCACACATCAGAAAGAAGTTTCTGAGAATGCTTCTGTCTAGCGTTTATGTGAAAATATTTCCTTTTCAAGCATACGCCTCAAAGCGCTCCAAATATGCCGTTGCAGATTCTACAAAAAGTGTGTTTCAAAACTGCTCTATGAAAAGAAAGGTTCAAAGCTGTGAGGTGAATACACATATCGTGAAGAAGTTTCTGAGAAAGCTTCAGTCTAGTGTTTAGGTGAAGATATTTCACTTCCCAGAATAGGCCTCAAAGCGCTCCAAATATCCACTTCCAGATTCTAAAGAAAAGTGTTTCAAAACTGCTTTTTGGAAAAGAAGCTTCAACTCTGTGAGTTGAAAGCACTCATTACGAAGAGGTTTCTGAGAGTTCTTCCGTCTAGTTTTCATGTGAAGATGTTTCCATTTCAAGCATATTTCTCAAATCGCTCCAAATATTCACCTGCAAATTCTACAAAAAGGGTGTTTCCAAACTTCTCTATCAATAGGAAGGTTCGACTCTGTGAGTTGAATGCCCTCCTCACAAAGAAGTTTCTGAGAATGCTTCTCTCCAGTTTTTAGGTGAAGATATATCATTTCCCAGCATAGGCCTCAAAGCGCTCCAAATATCCACTTGCAGATTCTACAAAAAGAGTGTTTCAAAACTCCTCTTTCAAAAGGAAGTTTCAAGTCTGTGAGTTGAATGAAGTCATGACAAAGAAGTTTCTGAGAATGCTTCTGTCTACTTTTTATGTGAAGATATTTCCTTTTGCAGCACACGCCTCAAATAGCCCCAAACATCCACTAGCAAATTCTACAAAAAGAGGGTTTCAAAAAAGCGCTATCTAAAGGAAGATTGCACTATGTGAGTTAAACGCATAAAGCACACGGAAGTTTCTGAGAATGCTTCCGTCTAGTTCTCATGGGAAGATATTTCCTTTCCCATTGTTGGCCTCTTAGCACTCCAATATACACTTGCAGATTCTAGAAAAAGAGTGTTTCAAAACTGCTCTATCAAAAGGCAGGTTCAACACGGTGAGTTGAATATGCACATGAGAAAAAGTTTCTGAGAATGCTTCTGTCTGGTTTTTATGTGAAGATATTTCGTTTTCCAGCACAGGCCTCAAAGCGCTCCAATTATCCACTTGCAGACTATACAAAAACAGTGTTTCAAAACTGTTCTATCCAAAGGAATGTTCAGCTCTGTGAGTAGAATTCACTCATCACGAGGAAGTTTCTGAGAATGCTGCTGTCTAGTTTCTATAAGAAGACATTTCCTTTTCTAACATAGGTCTCAAAGCGCTCACAATAAGCCCTGGCACACTCTACAAAAGGAGTGTTTCCAAAATGTTCTATCAAAATGAACGTTGAAGACTGTGAGTTAAATGCACACGTCAAACTGAAGTTTCTGAGAATGGTTCTGTCTAGGGTTTATGTGAAGATATTTTCTTTTCCAGCATAGGCCTCCAAAAGCTCGAAATATCCACTTGCAGATTTTCTAAAAAGGGTGTTTCCAAACTGTTCTATCAAAAGGAAGGTTCAACTCTGTGAGTTGAATGCTCACATCACAAAGAAGTTTCTGAGAATGCTTCTGTCTAGTGTTCATGTGAAGATATTTCCTTTTCAAGCATAGGCCTCAAAGCGCTCCAGATATGCAGTTGCAGACTCTACAAAAAGTGTGTTTCAAAAGTGTTCTATGAAAAGAAAGTTTCAACTCTGTGAGTTGAATGCACATATCGTGAAGAAGTTTCTGAGAATGCTTCTGTCTAGTTTTTAGGTGAAGATATTTCATTTCCCAGCATAGGCCTCAAAGCGCTCCAAATATGCACTTGCAGATTCTACAAAAGGAGTGTTTCAAAACTGCTCTTTCAAAAGGAAGGTTCAAGTCTGTGAGTTGAATGCACTCATCAGAAAGAAGTTTCTGATAATGGTTCTGTCTAGTTTTCATCTGCAAGTATTTCCTTTTCCACTAGATGCCGCAATCGCACCAAATTTCCACCTGCAGTTTCCACAAAAAGAGTGTTGCAGGACTGCTCCAGGAAAAGGAATCTTCAACTCTCTCAGTTCAATCCCCTCAAGACATAGAAGTTTCTGATAATGTTTCTGTCTAGCTTCTATATGAAGATATTTCCTTTTCCAGCATAAGCCTCAAAGAGCTCCAAATATCCACTTGCGAATTCTACAAAAACAGTGTTGCAATACTTTTCTACCAAAAGGAAGGTACAACTCTGTGAGTTCAATGCACTCATCACACAGAAGGTTCACAGAATGCTTCCATCTAGCTTTTACGCAATGATATTTCCTTTTGCAGCAAAGGCTTCAAAGCGCTCTTAATGTCCACTGGCAGATTCTACGAAGAGTGTCTCAAAACTGCTCTATCAAAAGGTAGGTTGAACTCTGTGAGTTCAATGCCCAAAGCACAGGGAACCTTCTGAGAATGCTTTTATGTAGTTTCTACGTGAACATATTTTCTTTTCCAGCATTGGCCTCCAAGCACTCCATCCATCCACTTGAAAATTCTACTAAAAGAGTGTTTCAAAACTTCTCTACCAAAAGAAAGGTTGAACTTTGTGAGTTCAAGGCACACATCACAAAGAAGTTTCTGAGAATGCTTCTTTCCAGCTTTTACGTGAAGAGATATCCTTTTCCAGCATAGGCCTCAAAGCGCTCCATATATCCACTTGCACATTCTAGCAAAGCGTGTATCAACACTGCTCTTTCAAAAGGAAGCTTCAAGTCTGTGAGTTGAATGCACTCATCACAAAGACGTTTCTGAGAATTCTCCTGTCTAGTTTTCATGTGAAGATGCTTCCATTTAAAATCTAGGCCTCAAATACCTCCAAATATTCACTTGCACATTCTACAAAAAGGCTGTTTCAAATCTTCTCTATCAATTGGAAGGTTCAACTCTGTAAATTGAATGCACTCACCACAAAGAAGATTCCGAGATTGCTTCTGTCTACTTTGTATGTGAAGACATTTCCTTTTCCAACATAGGCCTCAAAGCGCTCCAAAAAACACTTGCAGATTCTAAAAAAACAGTTTTTCAAAACTGTTCTATCAAAAGGAACGTTCAACTCTGTGAGTTGAAGGCACTCATCACAAAGAGGTTTCTGAGAATGCTTCTGTCTAGTTTTTATGGGATGATATTTCTTATTCCAACATTGGCCAAAAAGCGCTCCAAATATCCGCCTTCAGACGGCACTGAAAGAGGGTCTCAAAAATGCTCTATCAGAAGGAAGGTTCAAGTCTGTGAGTTGAATGCTCTCATCACACAGAAGGTTCTGAGAATACTTCAGTCTAGTTTTTATCAGAAGATATTTCCATTTCCTTGCATAGGCCTGAAATCCCTCCAAATATCGACTTGCAGATTATACGAATAGAGTATTTCCAAACTGCTCTGTCAAACGGCAGGATCAACTCTGTGAGTTGAATGAACACATCATGAAGAAGTCTCTGAGAATGCTTCTGTCTAGTTTTTAGTTGAAGATATTTCATTTCCCAGCATCGTCTCAAAGCGCTCCAAATATCCACTTGCAGATTCTACAAAAACTTTGTTTCTAAACTGCTCTTTGAAAAGGAAGGTCCAAGTCTGTGAGTTGAATGCACTCATCGCAAAGAATTTTCTGAGAATGCTTCTGTCTAGTTTTCACGTGAAGATATTTCCTTTTCCAACATTGGCCCCGAAGCCCTCCTAACATCCACTTGCAGATTTTACAAAAAGAGTGTTTCCAAACTGCTCTATCAAAAGGCAGGTTCAACTCTGTGAGTCAAATGCACGCATCGTGAAGAAGCTTCTGAGAATGCTACTGTCTAAGTTTTAGGTGAAGATATTTCATTTCCCAGCAAAGGCTTCAAAGCGCTCTAAATATCCACTTGCAGATTCTACAAGAAGAGTGTTTCAAAACTGCTCTTCCAAAAGGAAGGTTCAAGTCTGTGAGTTGAATGCACTCATCAAAAAGAAGTTTCTGAGAATGCTTCTCTCTAGTTTTTATGTGAAGATATTTCCTTTTCCAGCATAGGCCTCAAATCGCTCCAAACATCCACTAGCAAATTCTACAAAAGGAGTGTTTCAAAACTGTGCTATCAAAAGGAAGATTCCACTATTTGAGTTGAAGGCATAAAGCACACGGAAGTTTCTGACAGTGCTTCCGTCTAGTTCTCATGTGAAGTTATTTCCTTTTCCAGTGTTGGCCTCTTAGCACTCCAAATAACCACTTGCAGATCCTAGAAAGAGTGTTTCAAAACTGCTCTACCAAAAGGAAGGTTCAACTCGGTGAGTTGAATGCGCACCTCGCAAAAAGTTTCTGAGAGTGCTTCGGTTTAGTTTTTATGTGAAGATATTTCGTTTTCCAGCACAGTACTCAAAGCGCTCTAAATAGCCACTTGCAGAGTCTATAAAAAGAGTGTTTCAAAACTGTTCTATCGAAAGGAACGTTCAACTCTGTGAGTAGAATGCACTCATCACAAGGAAGTTTCTGAGAATGCTTCTGTCTAGTTTTTATGTGAAGAAATTTCCTTTTCCAACATAGGCCTCAAAGCGCTCCAAATAAACACCTGCAGATTCTACAAAAGGGGTCTTTCCAAAATGTTCTATCAAAACCAACGTTCAAGCCTGTGAGCTGAATGCACTCACCACACAGAAGTTTCTTAGACGTCTTCTGTCTAGTGTTTATGTGGAAATATTCTCTTTTACAGCATAGGCCTCAAATACCTCCAAATATCAACGTGCAGATTTTACAAAAAGGGTGTTTCCAAACTCCTCCATCAAAAGGCAGGTTCAACTCTGTGTGTTTAATGCACACATCAGAAAGAAGTTTCTGAGAATGCTTCTGTCTAGCCTTTATGTGAAAATATTTCCTTTTCAAGCATACGCCTCAAAGCGCTCCAAATATGCCGTTGTAGACTCTACAAAAAGTGTGTTTCAAAACTGCTCTACGAAAAGAAAGGTTCAAAGCTGTGAGTTGAATACACAGATCGTGAAGAAGTTCCTGAGAATGCTTCAATCTAGTGTTTAGGTGAAGATATTTCACTTCCCAGCATAGGCCTCAAAGCGCTCCAAATATCCACTTCCAGATTCTACAGAAAAGTGTTTCAAAACTGCTCTTTGGAAAGGAAGCTTCAACTCTGTGAGTTGAAAGCACTCATTGCGAAGAGGTTTCTGGGAGTTCTTCCGTCTAGTTTTCATGTAAAGATGTTTCCATTTCAAGCATAGGTCTCTAATCGCTCCAAATATTCACCTGCAAATTCTACAAAAAGGGTGTTTCAAAACTTCTCTATCAATAGGAAGGTTCAACTCTGTGAGTTGAATGCACTCCTTACAGAGAAGTTTCTGAGAATGTTTCTATCTATGTTTTACGCGAAGATATTTCCTTTTCCAACACAGGCCTCAATGCGCTCCGAATCAACACTTCCAGATACTACAAAAACAGTGTTTCAAAACTGTTCTATCAAAAGGAACGTTCAACTCTGTGAGTTGAAGGCACTCATCACAAAGAAGTTTCTGAGAATGCTTCTGTCAATCTTGTATGCAATGAGATTTCCTTTTGCAGCATAGGACTTAAAGCTCTCCAAATATCCACTTGCAGATTCCACAAAAAGAGTGTTGCAAAACTTCTCTATCAAAAGGCAGGTTGAACTCTGTGTGTTGAATGCCCAAAACACAGGGAACTTTCTGAGAATGCTTTTGTCTAGTTTCCACGTGAAGATAGTTCCTTTTCCAACATAGGCCTCAAAGCGCTCTGAATATCCACTTGCCGATTGTACAAAAAGAGTGTTGCAAAACTTCTCTATCAAAAGGCAGGTTGAACTCTGTGTGTCGAATGCCCAAAACACAGGGAACTTGCTGAGAATGCTTTTGTCTAATTTCTACGTGAAGATATTTCCTTTTCCATCATAGGCCTCAAAGTGCTCCGAATAAACACTTGTAGATCCCACCAAAAGAGTGTTTCAAAGCTCTTCCATCTACAGGAACTTTCACGTCTGTGAGTTGAATGCACTCATCACAAAGAGGTTTCTGAGAATTCTTCTGTTTAGTTTTTATGTGATGATATTTCATTTTCCAGCATTGGCCTAAAGGTGCTCCAAATATCCACCTTCAGATGGGACTGAAAGAGTGTTTCAAAACTGAACTATCAAAAGGAAGGTTCAAGTCTGTGAGTTGAATGCACTCATCCACAGAAGCTTCTGAGAATGCTTCTGTCTCGTTTTTAGGCGAAGATATTTCCTTTTCCTTGCATAGGCCTCAAATCGCTCCAAATATCCCCTTGCAGATATTACAAAGAGAGTGTTTCCAAACTGCCCTATCGAAAGGCAGTTTCAACTCTGTGAGTTGAAGGCACGTATGGTGAAACAGTTTCTGAGAATGCTTGTGTGTACTTTTTAGGTGAAGGTATTTCCTTTTCCAGCACAGGCCTCAAATCGCTCCAAACATCCAGTAGCAAATTCTACAAAAGGAGTGTTTCAAACCTGTGCTATCCAAAGGAAGATTCCACTATATGAGTTGAACGCATAAAGCACACGGAAGTTTCTGAGAATCCTTCCGTCTAGTTCTCAGGTGAAGATATTTACTTTTCCAGTGTTGGCCCTTTAGCACTCCAAATATCCACTTTCAGATTCTACAAAAAGAGTGTTTCAAAACTGCTCTATCAAAACGCAGGTTCCACTCGGTGAGTTGAATGCACGCATCGGAAAAGATTTCTGAGAATTCTTCTGTCTAGTTTTTATGGGAAGATATTTTCTTTTCCAGCATAGGCCTCAAATCGCTCCAAACATCCACGAGCAAATTCTACGAAAGGAGTGTGTCAAAACGGTGCTATCAAAAGGAAGATTCCACTATGTGAGTTGAATGCATGAAGCACACGGAAGTTTCTGACAATGCTTCCGTCTAGTTCTCATGTGAAGATATTTCCTTTTCCAGTGTTGACCTCTTAGCACTCCAAATATCCACTTGCAGATCCTAGAAAAAGAGTGTTTCAAAACTGCTCTACCAAAAGCCAGGTTTCACTCGGTGAGTTGAATGCGCACATCGCAAAATGTTTCTGAGAACGCTACTGTCTAGTTCTTATGTGAAGATATTTCGTTTTCCCGCCTGGGCTTCAAAGCGCTCCAAATAGCCACTTGTAGAGTCTATAAAAAGAGTGTTTCAAAACTCTTCTATCAAAAGGAACTTTCAACTCTGTGAGTACAATGCACTCATCACAAGGAAGTTTCCGAGAATGCTTCTGTCTACTGTTTATGTGAAGATATTTCCTTTTCCAACCTAGGCCTCAATGCGCTCCAAATAAACACCTGCAGATCCTACAAGAGGGGTGTTTCCAAACTGTTCTATCAAAACCAGCGTTCAAGTCTGTGAGCTGAATGCACTCATCACACAGAAGTTTCTTAGAAGGCTTGTGTCTAGTGTTTATGTGAAAATATTTTCTTTTACAGCATAGGCCTCAAATAGCTCCAAATATCAACTTGCAGATTTTACAAAAAGGGAGTTTCCAAACTCCTCTATCAAAAGACAGGTTCAACTCTGTGAGTCGAATGCACACATCAGAAAGAAGTTTCTGAGAATGCTTCTGTCTAGCGTTTATGTGAAAATATTTCCTTTTCAAGCACACGCCTCAAAGCGCTCCAAATATGCCGTTGCAGATTCTACAAAAAGTGGGTTTCAAAACTGCTCTACGAAAAGAAAGGTTCAAAGCTGTGAGTTGAATACACAGATCGTGAAGAAGTTTCTGAGAATGCTTCAGTCTAGTGTTTAGGTGAAGATATTTCACTTCCCAGCATAGGCCTCAAAGCGCTCCAAATATCCACTTCCAGATTCTACAGAAAAGTGTTTCAAAACTGCTCTTTGGAAAGGAAGCTTCAACTCTGTGAGTTGAAAGCACTCATTACGAAGAGGTTTCTGAGAATTCTTCTGTCCAGTTTTCATGTGAAGATGTTTCCATTTCAAGCATAGGTCTCCAATCGCTCCAAATATTCACCTGCAAATTCTACAAAAAGGGTGTTTCAAAACTTCTCTATCAATAGGAAGGTTCAACTCTGTGAGTTGAATGCCCTCCTCACAAAGAAGTTTCTGAGAATGCTTCTGTCTACTTTTTACGTGAAGATATTTCCTTTTCCTACACAGGCCTCAAAGCGCTCCGAATCAACACTTCCAGATACTACCAAAACAGTGTTTCAAAACTGTTCTATCAAAAGGAACGTTCAACTCTGTGAGTGGAAGGCACTCATCGCAAAGAGGTTTCTGAGAATGCTTCTGTCTAGTTTTTATGTGATGATATTTCGTATTGCAGCATTGGCCAAAAAGCGCTCCAAACATCCATCTTCAGATGGCAATGAAAGTGGGTCTCAAAAGTGCTCTATCAGAAGGAAGGTTCAAGTCTGTGAATTGAATGCTCTCATCACACAGAAGGTTCTGAGAATGATTCAGTCTAGTTTTTATCAGAAGATATTTCCTTTTCCTTGCATAGGCCTCAAATCGCTCCAAATATCGAATTGCAGTTTACACCAATAGAGTGTTTCCAAACTGCTCTGTGAAACGGCAGGTTCAACTCTGTGAGTTGAATGCGCACATGAGGAAGAAGTCTCTGAGAATGCTTCTGTCTAGTTTTTAGGTGAAGATATTTCATTTCCCAGCCTCGCCTCAAAGCGCTCCAAATATCCACTTTCAGATTCTACAAAAACTGTGTTTCTAAACTGCTCTTTGTAAAGGAAGGTTCAAGTCTGTGAGTTGAATGCACTCATCACCAAGAAGTTTCTGAGAATGCTTCTGTCTAGTTTTCATGTGAAGATATTTCCTTTTCCAACATTGACCCGAAGCCCTCGTAATATCCACTTGCAGATTTTACAAAAAGAGTGTTTCCAAACTGCTCTATCAAAATGAGATTCAACTCTGTGAGTTGAATGCACGCATCGTGAAGAAGCTTCAGAGAATGCTACGGTCTACGTTTTAGGTGAAGATATTTCATTTCCCAGCATAGGCTTCAAAGCGCTCTAAATATCCACTTGCAGATTCTACAAAAAGAGTGTTTCAAAACTGCTCTTCCAAAAGGAAGGTTCAAGGCTGTGAGTTCAATGCACTCATCATAAAGAAGTTTCTGAGAACGCTTCTCTCTAGTTTTTATGTGAAGATATTTCCTTTTCCAGCATAGGCCTCAAATCGCTCCAAACATCCACTAGCAAATTCTACAAAAGGAGTGTTTCAAAACTGTGCTATCAAAAGGAAGATTCCACTATTTGAGTTGAAGGCATAAAGCACACGGAAGTTTCTGACAATGCTTCCGTCTAGTTCTCATGTGAAGTTATTTCCTTTTCCAGTGCTGGCCTCTTAGCACTCCAAATATCCACTTGCAGATCCTAGAAAAAGAGTTTTTCAAAACTGCTCTACCAAAAGGAAGCTTCAACTCGGTGAGTTGAATGCGCACCTCGCAAAATGTTTCTGAGAGTGCTTCGCTGTTGTTTTTATGTGAAGATATTTCGTTTTCCAGCATAGGACTCAAAGCGCTCCAAGTAGCCACTTACAGAGTCTCTAAAAAGAGTGTTTCAAAACTGTTCTATCAAAAGGAACGTTCAACTCTGTGAGTAGAATGCTCTCATCACAAGGAAGTTTCTGAGAATGCTTCTGTCTAGTTTTTATGTGAAGAAATTTCCTTTTCCAACATAGGCCTCAAAGCCCTCCAAATAAACATCTGCAGATTCTACAAAAGGGGTCTTTCCAAAATGTTCTATCAAAACCAACGTTCAAACCTATGAGCTGAATGCACTCACCACACAGAAGTTTCTTAGACGTCTTCTGTCTAGTGTTTATGTGAAAATATTTTCTTTTACAGCATAGGCCTCAAATAGCTCCAAATATCAACTTGCAGATTTTACAAAAAGGGTGTTTCCAAACTCCTCTATCAAAAGGCAGGTTCAACTCTGTGTGTTGAATGCACACATCAGAAAGAAGTTTCTGAGAATGCTTCTGTCTAGCGTTTATGTGAAAATATTTCCTTTTCAAGCATACGCCTCAAAGCGCTCCAAATATGCCGTTGCAGATTCTACAAAAAGTGTGTTTCAAAACTGCTCTATGAAAAGAAAGGTTCAAAGCTGTGAGGTGAATACACATATCGTGAAGAAGTTTCTGAGAAAGCTTCAGTCTAGTGTTTAGGTGAAGATATTTCACTTCCCAGAATAGGCCTCAAAGCGCTCCAAATATCCACTTCCAGATTCTAAAGAAAAGTGTTTCAAAACTGCTTTTTGGAAAAGAAGCTTCAACTCTGTGAGTTGAAAGCACTCATTACGAAGAGGTTTCTGAGAGTTCTTCCGTCTAGTTTTCATGTGAAGATGTTTCCATTTCAAGCATATTTCTCAAATCGCTCCAAATATTCACCTGCAAATTCTACAAAAAGGGTGTTTCCAAACTTCTCTATCAATAGGAAGGTTCGACTCTGTGAGTTGAATGCCCTCCTCACAAAGAAGTTTCTGAGAATGCTTCTGTCCAGTTTTTAGGTGAAGATATATCATTTCCCAGCATAGGCCTCAAAGCGCTCCAAATATCCACTTGCAGATTCTACAAAAAGAGTGTTTCAAAACTCCTCTTTCAAAAGGAAGTTTCAAGTCTGTGAGTTGAATGAAGTCATGACAAAGAAGTTTCTGAGAATGCTTCTGTCTACTTTTTATGTGAAGATATTTCCTTTTGCAGCACACGCCTCAAATAGCCCCAAACATCCACTAGCAAATTCTACAAAAAGAGGGTTTCAAAAAAGCGCTATCTAAAGGAAGATTGCACTATGTGAGTTAAACGCATAAAGCACACGGAAGTTTCTGAGAATGCTTCCGTCTAGTTCTCATGGGAAGATATTTCCTTTCCCATTGTTGGCCTCTTAGCACTCCAATATACACTTGCAGATTCTAGAAAAAGAGTGTTTCAAAACTGCTCTATCAAAAGGCAGGTTCAACACGGTGAGTTGAATATGCACATGAGAAAAAGTTTCTGAGAATGCTTCTGTCTGGTTTTTATGTGAAGATATTTCGTTTTCCAGCACAGGCCTCAAAGCGCTCCAATTATCCACTTGCAGACTATACAAAAACAGTGTTTCAAAACTGTTCTATCCAAAGGAATGTTCAGCTCTGTGAGTAGAATTCACTCATCACGAGGAAGTTTCTGAGAATGCTGCTGTCTAGTTTCTATAAGAAGACATTTCCTTTTCTAACATAGGTCTCAAAGCGCTCACAATAAGCCCTGGCACACTCTACAAAAGGAGTGTTTCCAAAATGTTCTATCAAAATGAACGTTGAAGACTGTGAGTTAAATGCACACGTCAAACTGAAGTTTCTGAGAATGGTTCTGTCTAGGGTTTATGTGAAGATATTTTCTTTTCCAGCATAGGCCTCCAAAAGCTCGAAATATCCACTTGCAGATTTTCTAAAAAGGGTGTTTCCAAACTGTTCTATCAAAAGGAAGGTTCAACTCTGTGAGTTGAATGCTCACATCACAAAGAAGTTTCTGAGAATGCTTCTGTCTAGTGTTCATGTGAAGATATTTCCTTTTCAAGCATAGGCCTCAAAGCGCTCCAGATATGCAGTTGCAGACTCTACAAAAAGTGTGTTTCAAAAGTGTTCTATGAAAAGAAAGTTTCAACTCTGTGAGTTGAATGCACATATCGTGAAGAAGTTTCTGAGAATGCTTCTGTCTAGTTTTTAGGTGAAGATATTTCATTTCCCAGCATAGGCCTCAAAGCGCTCCAAATATGCACTTGCAGATTCTACAAAAAGAGTGTTTCAAAACTGCTCTTTCAAAAGGAAGGTTCAAGTCTGTGAGTTGAATGCACTCATCAGAAAGAAGTTTCTGATAATGGTTCTGTCTAGTTTTCATCTGCAAGTATTTCCTTTTCCACTAGATGCCGCAATCGCACCAAATTTCCACCTGCAGTTTCCACAAAAAGAGTGTTGCAGGACTGCTCCAGGAAAAGGAATCTTCAACTCTCTCAGTTCAATCCCCTCAAGACATAGAAGTTTCTGATAATGTTTCTGTCTAGCTTCTATATGAAGATATTTCCTTTTCCAGCATAAGCCTCAAAGAGCTCCAAATATCCACTTGCGAATTCTACAAAAACAGTGTTGCAATACTTTTCTACCAAAAGGAAGGTACAACTCTGTGAGTTCAATGCACTCATCACACAGAAGGTTCACAGAATGCTTCCATCTAGCTTTTACGCAATGATATTTCCTTTTGCAGCAAAGGCTTCAAAGCGCTCTTAATGTCCACTGGCAGATTCTACGAAGAGTGTCTCAAAACTGCTCTATCAAAAGGTAGGTTGAACTCTGTGAGTTCAATGCCCAAAGCACAGGGAACCTTCTGAGAATGCTTTTATGTAGTTTCTACGTGAACATATTTTCTTTTCCAGCATTGGCCTCCAAGCACTCCATCCATCCACTTGAAAATTCTACTAAAAGAGTGTTTCAAAACTTCTCTACCAAAAGAAAGGTTGAACTTTGTGAGTTCAAGGCACACATCACAAAGAAGTTTCTGAGAATGCTTCTTTCCAGCTTTTACGTGAAGAGATATCCTTTTCCAGCATAGGCCTCAAAGCGCTCCATATATCCACTTGCACATTCTAGCAAAGCGTGTATCAACACTGCTCTTTCAAAAGGAAGCTTCAAGTCTGTGAGTTGAATGCACTCATCACAAAGACGTTTCTGAGAATTCTCCTGTCTAGTTTTCATGTGAAGATGCTTCCATTTAAAATCTAGGCCTCAAATACCTCCAAATATTCACTTGCACATTCTACAAAAAGGCTGTTTCAAATCTTCTCTATCAATTGGAAGGTTCAACTCTGTAAATTGAATGCACTCACCACAAAGAAGATTCCGAGATTGCTTCTGTCTACTTTGTATGTGAAGACATTTCCTTTTCCAACATAGGCCTCAAAGCGCTCCAAAAAACACTTGCAGATTCTAAAAAAACAGTTTTTCAAAACTGTTCTATCAAAAGGAACGTTCAACTCTGTGAGTTGAAGGCACTCATCACAAAGAGGTTTCTGAGAATGCTTCTGTCTAGTTTTTATGGGATGATATTTCTTATTCCAACATTGGCCAAAAAGCGCTCCAAATATCCGCCTTCAGATGGCACTGAAAGAGGGTCTCAAAAATGCTCTATCAGAAGGAAGGTTCAAGTCTGTGAGTTGAATGCTCTCATCACACAGAAGGTTCTGAGAATACTTCAGTCTAGTTTTTATCAGAAGATATTTCCATTTCCTTGCATAGGCCTGAAATCGCTCCAAATATCGACTTGCAGATTATACGAATAGAGTATTTCCAAACTGCTCTGTCAAACGGCAGGATCAACTCTGTGAGTTGAATGAACACATCATGAAGAAGTCTCTGAGAATGCTTCTGTCTAGTTTTTAGTTGAAGATATTTCATTTCCCAGCATCGTCTCAAAGCGCTCCAAATATCCACTTGCAGATTCTACAAAAACTTTGTTTCTAAACTGCTCTTTGAAAAGGAAGGTCCAAGTCTGTGAGTTGAATGCACTCATCGCAAAGAATTTTCTGAGAATGCTTCTGCCTAGTTTTCACGTGAAGATATTTCCTTTTCCAACATTGGCCCCGAAGCCCTCCTAACATCCACTTGCAGATTTTACAAAAAGAGTGTTTCCAAACTGCTCTATCAAAAGGCAGGTTCAACTCTGTGAGTCAAATGCACGCATCGTGAAGAAGCTTCTGAGAATGCTACTGTCTAAGTTTTAGGTGAAGATATTTCATTTCCCAGCAAAGGCTTCAAAGCGCTCTAAATATCCACTTGCAGATTCTACAAGAAGAGTGTTTCAAAACTGCTCTTCCAAAAGGAAGGTTCAAGTCTGTGAGTTGAATGCACTCATCAAAAAGAAGTTTCTGAGAATGCTTCTCTCTAGTTTTTATGAGAAGATATTTCCTTTTCCAGCATAGGCCTCAAATCGCTCCAAACATCCACTAGCAAATTCTACAAAAGGAGTGTTTCAAAACTGTGCTATCAAAAGGAAGATTCCACTATTTGAGTTGAAGGCATAAAGCACACGGAAGTTTCTGACAGTGCTTCCGTCTAGTTCTCATGTGAAGTTATTTCCTTTTCCAGTGTTGGCCTCTTAGCACTCCAAATAACCACTTGCAGATCCTAGAAAGAGTGTTTCAAAACTGCTCTACCAAAAGGAAGGTTCAACTCGGTGAGTTGAATGCGCACCTCGCAAAAAGTTTCTGAGAGTGCTTCGGTTTAGTTTTTATGTGAAGATATTTCGTTTTCCAGCACAGTACTCAAAGCGCTCTAAATAGCCACTTGCAGAGTCTATAAAAAGAGTGTTTCAAAACTGTTCTATCGAAAGGAACGTTCAACTCTGTGAGTAGAATGCACTCATCACAAGGAAGTTTCTGAGAATGCTTCTGTCTAGTTTTTATGTGAAGAAATTTCCTTTTCCAACATAGGCCTCAAAGCGCTCCAAATAAACACCTGCAGATTCTACAAAAGGGGTCTTTCCAAAATGTTCTATCAAAACCAACGTTCAAGCCTGTGAGCTGAATGCACTCACCACACAGAAGTTTCTTAGACGTCTTCTGTCTAGTGTTTATGTGGAAATATTCTCTTTTACAGCATAGGCCTCAAATACCTCCAAATATCAACGTGCAGATTTTACAAAAAGGGTGTTTCCAAACTCCTCCATCAAAAGGCAGGTTCAACTCTGTGTGTTTAATGCACACATCAGAAAGAAGTTTCTGAGAATGCTTCTGTCTAGCCTTTATGTGAAAATATTTCCTTTTCAAGCATACGCCTCAAAGCGCTCCAAATATGCCGTTGTAGACTCTACAAAAAGTGTGTTTCAAAACTGCTCTACGAAAAGAAAGGTTCAAAGCTGTGAGTTGAATACACAGATCGTGAAGAAGTTCCTGAGAATGCTTCAATCTAGTGTTTAGGTGAAGATATTTCACTTCCCAGCATAGGCCTCAAAGCGCTCCAAATATCCACTTCCAGATTCTACAGAAAAGTGTTTCAAAACTGCTCTTTGGAAAGGAAGCTTCAACTCTGTGAGTTGAAAGCACTCATTGCGAAGAGGTTTCTGGGAGTTCTTCCGTCTAGTTTTCATGTAAAGATGTTTCCATTTCAAGCATAGGTCTCTAATCGCTCCAAATATTCACCTGCAAATTCTACAAAAAGGGTGTTTCAAAACTTCTCTATCAATAGGAAGGTTCAACTCTGTGAGTTGAATGCACTCCTTACAGAGAAGTTTCTGAGAATGTTTCTATCTATGTTTTACGCGAAGATATTTCCTTTTCCAACACAGGCCTCAATGCGCTCCGAATCAACACTTCCAGATACTACAAAAACAGTGTTTCAAAACTGTTCTATCAAAAGGAACGTTCAACTCTGTGAGTTGAAGGCACTCATCACAAAGAAGTTTCTGAGAATGCTTCTGTCAATCTTGTATGCAATGAGATTTCCTTTTGCAGCATAGGACTTAAAGCTCTCCAAATATCCACTTGCAGATTCCACAAAAAGAGTGTTGCAAAACTTCTCTATCAAAAGGCAGGTTGAACTCTGTGTGTTGAATGCCCAAAACACAGGGAACTTTCTGAGAATGCTTTTGTCTAGTTTCCACGTGAAGATAGTTCCTTTTCCAACATAGGCCTCAAAGCGCTCTGAATATCCACTTGCCGATTGTACAAAAAGAGTGTTGCAAAACTTCTCTATCAAAAGGCAGGTTGAACTCTGTGTGTCGAATGCCCAAAACACAGGGAACTTGCTGAGAATGCTTTTGTCTAATTTCTACGTGAAGATATTTCCTTTTCCATCATAGGCCTCAAAGTGCTCCGAATAAACACTTGTAGATCCCACCAAAAGAGTGTTTCAAAGCTCTTCCATCTACAGGAACTTTCACGTCTGTGAGTTGAATGCACTCATCACAAAGAGGTTTCTGAGAATTCTTCTGTTTAGTTTTTATGTGATGATATTTCATTTTCCAGCATTGGCCTAAAGGTGCTCCAAATATCCACCTTCAGATGGGACTGAAAGAGTGTTTCAAAACTGAACTATCAAAAGGAAGGTTCAAGTCTGTGAGTTGAATGCACTCATCCACAGAAGCTTCTGAGAATGCTTCTGTCTCGTTTTTAGGCGAAGATATTTCCTTTTCCTTGCATAGGCCTCAAATCGCTCCAAATATCCCCTTGCAGATATTACAAAGAGAGTGTTTCCAAACTGCCCTATCGAAAGGCAGTTTCAACTCTGTGAGTTGAAGGCACGTATGGTGAAACAGTTTCTGAGAATGCTTGTGTGTACTTTTTAGGTGAAGGTATTTCCTTTTCCAGCACAGGCCTCAAATCGCTCCAAACATCCAGTAGCAAATTCTACAAAAGGAGTGTTTCAAACCTGTGCTATCCAAAGGAAGATTCCACTATATGAGTTGAACGCATAAAGCACACGGAAGTTTCTGAGAATCCTTCCGTCTAGTTCTCAGGTGAAGATATTTACTTTTCCAGTGTTGGCCCTTTAGCACTCCAAATATCCACTTTCAGATTCTACAAAAAGAGTGTTTCAAAACTGCTCTATCAAAACGCAGGTTCCACTCGGTGAGTTGAATGCACGCATCGGAAAAGATTTCTGAGAATTCTTCTGTCTAGTTTTTATGGGAAGATATTTTCTTTTCCAGCATAGGCCTCAAATCGCTCCAAACATCCACGAGCAAATTCTACGAAAGGAGTGTGTCAAAACGGTGCTATCAAAAGGAAGATTCCACTATGTGAGTTGAATGCATGAAGCACACGGAAGTTTCTGACAATGCTTCCGTCTAGTTCTCATGTGAAGATATTTCCTTTTCCAGTGTTGACCTCTTAGCACTCCAAATATCCACTTGCAGATCCTAGAAAAAGAGTGTTTCAAAACTGCTCTACCAAAAGCCAGGTTTCACTCGGTGAGTTGAATGCGCACATCGCAAAATGTTTCTGAGAACGCTACTGTCTAGTTCTTATGTGAAGATATTTCGTTTTCCCGCCTGGGCTTCAAAGCGCTCCAAATAGCCACTTGTAGAGTCTATAAAAAGAGTGTTTCAAAACTCTTCTATCAAAAGGAACTTTCAACTCTGTGAGTACAATGCACTCATCACAAGGAAGTTTCCGAGAATGCTTCTGTCTACTGTTTATGTGAAGATATTTCCTTTTCCAACCTAGGCCTCAATGCGCTCCAAATAAACACCTGCAGATCCTACAAGAGGGGTGTTTCCAAACTGTTCTATCAAAACCAGCGTTCAAGTCTGTGAGCTGAATGCACTCATCACACAGAAGTTTCTTAGAAGGCTTGTGTCTAGTGTTTATGTGAAAATATTTTCTTTTACAGCATAGGCCTCAAATAGCTCCAAATATCAACTTGCAGATTTTACAAAAAGGGAGTTTCCAAACTCCTCTATCAAAAGACAGGTTCAACTCTGTGAGTCGAATGCACACATCAGAAAGAAGTTTCTGAGAATGCTTCTGTCTAGCGTTTATGTGAAAATATTTCCTTTTCAAGCACACGCCTCAAAGCGCTCCAAATATGCCGTTGCAGATTCTACAAAAAGTGGGTTTCAAAACTGCTCTACGAAAAGAAAGGTTCAAAGCTGTGAGTTGAATACACAGATCGTGAAGAAGTTTCTGAGAATGCTTCAGTCTAGTGTTTAGGTGAAGATATTTCACTTCCCAGCATAGGCCTCAAAGCGCTCCAAATATCCACTTCCAGATTCTACAGAAAAGTGTTTCAAAACTGCTCTTTGGAAAGGAAGCTTCAACTCTGTGAGTTGAAAGCACTCATTACGAAGAGGTTTCTGAGAATTCTTCTGTCCAGTTTTCATGTGAAGATGTTTCCATTTCAAGCATAGGTCTCCAATCGCTCCAAATATTCACCTGCAAATTCTACAAAAAGGGTGTTTCAAAACTTCTCTATCAATAGGAAGGTTCAACTCTGTGAGTTGAATGCCCTCCTCACAAAGAAGTTTCTGAGAATGCTTCTGTCTACTTTTTACGTGAAGATATTTCCTTTTCCTACACAGGCCTCAAAGCGCTCCGAATCAACACTTCCAGATACTACCAAAACAGTGTTTCAAAACTGTTCTATCAAAAGGAACGTTCAACTCTGTGAGTGGAAGGCACTCATCGCAAAGAGGTTTCTGAGAATGCTTCTGTCTAGTTTTTATGTGATGATATTTCGTATTGCAGCATTGGCCAAAAAGCGCTCCAAACATCCATCTTCAGATGGCAATGAAAGTGGGTCTCAAAAGTGCTCTATCAGAAGGAAGGTTCAAGTCTGTGAATTGAATGCTCTCATCACACAGAAGGTTCTGAGAATGATTCAGTCTAGTTTTTATCAGAAGATATTTCCTTTTCCTTGCATAGGCCTCAAATCGCTCCAAATATCGAATTGCAGTTTACACCAATAGAGTGTTTCCAAACTGCTCTGTGAAACGGCAGGTTCAACTCTGTGAGTTGAATGCGCACATGAGGAAGAAGTCTCTGAGAATGCTTCTGTCTAGTTTTTAGGTGAAGATATTTCATTTCCCAGCCTCGCCTCAAAGCGCTCCAAATATCCACTTTCAGATTCTACAAAAACTGTGTTTCTAAACTGCTCTTTGTAAAGGAAGGTTCAAGTCTGTGAGTTGAATGCACTCATCACCAAGAAGTTTCTGAGAATGCTTCTGTCTAGTTTTCATGTGAAGATATTTCCTTTTCCAACATTGACCCGAAGCCCTCGTAATATCCACTTGCAGATTTTACAAAAAGAGTGTTTCCAAACTGCTCTATCAAAATGAGATTCAACTCTGTGAGTTGAATGCACGCATCGTGAAGAAGCTTCAGAGAATGCTACGGTCTACGTTTTAGGTGAAGATATTTCATTTCCCAGCATAGGCTTCAAAGCGCTCTAAATATCCACTTGCAGATTCTACAAAAAGAGTGTTTCAAAACTGCTCTTCCAAAAGGAAGGTTCAAGGCTGTGAGTTCAATGCACTCATCATAAAGAAGTTTCTGAGAACGCTTCTCTCTAGTTTTTATGTGAAGATATTTCCTTTTCCAGCATAGGCCTCAAATCGCTCCAAACATCCACTAGCAAATTCTACAAAAGGAGTGTTTCAAAACTGTGCTATCAAAAGGAAGATTCCACTATTTGAGTTGAAGGCATAAAGCACACGGAAGTTTCTGACAATGCTTCCGTCTAGTTCTCATGTGAAGTTATTTCCTTTTCCAGTGCTGGCCTCTTAGCACTCCAAATATCCACTTGCAGATCCTAGAAAAAGAGTTTTTCAAAACTGCTCTACCAAAAGGAAGCTTCAACTCGGTGAGTTGAATGCGCACCTCGCAAAATGTTTCTGAGAGTGCTTCGCTGTTGTTTTTATGTGAAGATATTTCGTTTTCCAGCATAGGACTCAAAGCGCTCCAAGTAGCCACTTACAGAGTCTCTAAAAAGAGTGTTTCAAAACTGTTCTATCAAAAGGAACGTTCAACTCTGTGAGTAGAATGCTCTCATCACAAGGAAGTTTCTGAGAATGCTTCTGTCTAGTTTTTATGTGAAGAAATTTCCTTTTCCAACATAGGCCTCAAAGCCCTCCAAATAAACATCTGCAGATTCTACAAAAGGGGTCTTTCCAAAATGTTCTATCAAAACCAACGTTCAAACCTATGAGCTGAATGCACTCACCACACAGAAGTTTCTTAGACGTCTTCTGTCTAGTGTTTATGTGAAAATATTTTCTTTTACAGCATAGGCCTCAAATAGCTCCAAATATCAACTTGCAGATTTTACAAAAAGGGTGTTTCCAAACTCCTCTATCAAAAGGCAGGTTCAACTCTGTGTGTTGAATGCACACATCAGAAAGAAGTTTCTGAGAATGCTTCTGTCTAGCGTTTATGTGAAAATATTTCCTTTTCAAGCATACGCCTCAAAGCGCTCCAAATATGCCGTTGCAGATTCTACAAAAAGTGTGTTTCAAAACTGCTCTATGAAAAGAAAGGTTCAAAGCTGTGAGGTGAATACACATATCGTGAAGAAGTTTCTGAGAAAGCTTCAGTCTAGTGTTTAGGTGAAGATATTTCACTTCCCAGAATAGGCCTCAAAGCGCTCCAAATATCCACTTCCAGATTCTAAAGAAAAGTGTTTCAAAACTGCTTTTTGGAAAAGAAGCTTCAACTCTGTGAGTTGAAAGCACTCATTACGAAGAGGTTTCTGAGAGTTCTTCCGTCTAGTTTTCATGTGAAGATGTTTCCATTTCAAGCATATTTCTCAAATCGCTCCAAATATTCACCTGCAAATTCTACAAAAAGGGTGTTTCCAAACTTCTCTATCAATAGGAAGGTTCGACTCTGTGAGTTGAATGCCCTCCTCACAAAGAAGTTTCTGAGAATGCTTCTGTCCAGTTTTTAGGTGAAGATATATCATTTCCCAGCATAGGCCTCAAAGCGCTCCAAATATCCACTTGCAGATTCTACAAAAAGAGTGTTTCAAAACTCCTCTTTCAAAAGGAAGTTTCAAGTCTGTGAGTTGAATGAAGTCATGACAAAGAAGTTTCTGAGAATGCTTCTGTCTACTTTTTATGTGAAGATATTTCCTTTTGCAGCACACGCCTCAAATAGCCCCAAACATCCACTAGCAAATTCTACAAAAAGAGGGTTTCAAAAAAGCGCTATCTAAAGGAAGATTGCACTATGTGAGTTAAACGCATAAAGCACACGGAAGTTTCTGAGAATGCTTCCGTCTAGTTCTCATGGGAAGATATTTCCTTTCCCATTGTTGGCCTCTTAGCACTCCAATATACACTTGCAGATTCTAGAAAAAGAGTGTTTCAAAACTGCTCTATCAAAAGGCAGGTTCAACACGGTGAGTTGAATATGCACATGAGAAAAAGTTTCTGAGAATGCTTCTGTCTGGTTTTTATGTGAAGATATTTCGTTTTCCAGCACAGGCCTCAAAGCGCTCCAATTATCCACTTGCAGACTATACAAAAACAGTGTTTCAAAACTGTTCTATCCAAAGGAATGTTCAGCTCTGTGAGTAGAATTCACTCATCACGAGGAAGTTTCTGAGAATGCTGCTGTCTAGTTTCTATAAGAAGACATTTCCTTTTCTAACATAGGTCTCAAAGCGCTCACAATAAGCCCTGGCACACTCTACAAAAGGAGTGTTTCCAAAATGTTCTATCAAAATGAACGTTGAAGACTGTGAGTTAAATGCACACGTCAAACTGAAGTTTCTGAGAATGGTTCTGTCTAGGGTTTATGTGAAGATATTTTCTTTTCCAGCATAGGCCTCCAAAAGCTCGAAATATCCACTTGCAGATTTTCTAAAAAGGGTGTTTCCAAACTGTTCTATCAAAAGGAAGGTTCAACTCTGTGAGTTGAATGCTCACATCACAAAGAAGTTTCTGAGAATGCTTCTGTCTAGTGTTCATGTGAAGATATTTCCTTTTCAAGCATAGGCCTCAAAGCGCTCCAGATATGCAGTTGCAGACTCTACAAAAAGTGTGTTTCAAAAGTGTTCTATGAAAAGAAAGTTTCAACTCTGTGAGTTGAATGCACATATCGTGAAGAAGTTTCTGAGAATGCTTCTGTCTAGTTTTTAGGTGAAGATATTTCATTTCCCAGCATAGGCCTCAAAGCGCTCCAAATATGCACTTGCAGATTCTACAAAAAGAGTGTTTCAAAACTGCTCTTTCAAAAGGAAGGTTCAAGTCTGTGAGTTGAATGCACTCATCAGAAAGAAGTTTCTGATAATGGTTCTGTCTAGTTTTCATCTGCAAGTATTTCCTTTTCCACTAGATGCCGCAATCGCACCAAATTTCCACCTGCAGTTTCCACAAAAAGAGTGTTGCAGGACTGCTCCAGGAAAAGGAATCTTCAACTCTCTCAGTTCAATCCCCTCAAGACATAGAAGTTTCTGATAATGTTTCTGTCTAGCTTCTATATGAAGATATTTCCTTTTCCAGCATAAGCCTCAAAGAGCTCCAAATATCCACTTGCGAATTCTACAAAAACAGTGTTGCAATACTTTTCTACCAAAAGGAAGGTACAACTCTGTGAGTTCAATGCACTCATCACACAGAAGGTTCACAGAATGCTTCCATCTAGCTTTTACGCAATGATATTTCCTTTTGCAGCAAAGGCTTCAAAGCGCTCTTAATGTCCACTGGCAGATTCTACGAAGAGTGTCTCAAAACTGCTCTATCAAAAGGTAGGTTGAACTCTGTGAGTTCAATGCCCAAAGCACAGGGAACCTTCTGAGAATGCTTTTATGTAGTTTCTGCGTGAACATATTTTCTTTTCCAGCATTGGCCTCCAAGCACTCCATCCATCCACTTGAAAATTCTACTAAAAGAGTGTTTCAAAACTTCTCTACCAAAAGAAAGGTTGAACTTTGTGAGTTCAAGGCACACATCACAAAGAAGTTTCTGAGAATGCTTCTTTCCAGCTTTTACGTGAAGAGATATCCTTTTCCAGCATAGGCCTCAAAGCGCTCCATATATCCACTTGCACATTCTAGCAAAGCGTGTATCAACACTGCTCTTTCAAAAGGAAGCTTCAAGTCTGTGAGTTGAATGCACTCATCACAAAGACGTTTCTGAGAATTCTCCTGTCTAGTTTTCATGTGAAGATGCTTCCATTTAAAATCTAGGCCTCAAATACCTCCAAATATTCACTTGCACATTCTACAAAAAGGCTGTTTCAAATCTTCTCTATCAATTGGAAGGTTCAACTCTGTAAATTGAATGCACTCACCACAAAGAAGATTCCGAGATTGCTTCTGTCTACTTTGTATGTGAAGACATTTCCTTTTCCAACATAGGCCTCAAAGCGCTCCAAAAAACACTTGCAGATTCTAAAAAAACAGTTTTTCAAAACTGTTCTATCAAAAGGAACGTTCAACTCTGTGAGTTGAAGGCACTCATCACAAAGAGGTTTCTGAGAATGCTTCTGTCTAGTTTTTATGGGATGATATTTCTTATTCCAACATTGGCCAAAAAGCGCTCCAAATATCCGCCTTCAGATGGCACTGAAAGAGGGTCTCAAAAATGCTCTATCAGAAGGAAGGTTCAAGTCTGTGAGTTGAATGCTCTCATCACACAGAAGGTTCTGAGAATACTTCAGTCTAGTTTTTATCAGAAGATATTTCCATTTCCTTGCATAGGCCTGAAATCGCTCCAAATATCGACTTGCAGATTATACGAATAGAGTATTTCCAAACTGCTCTGTCAAACGGCAGGATCAACTCTGTGAGTTGAATGAACACATCATGAAGAAGTCTCTGAGAATGCTTCTGTCTAGTTTTTAGTTGAAGATATTTCATTTCCCAGCATCGTCTCAAAGCGCTCCAAATATCCACTTGCAGATTCTACAAAAACTTTGTTTCTAAACTGCTCTTTGAAAAGGAAGGTCCAAGTCTGTGAGTTGAATGCACTCATCGCAAAGAATTTTCTGAGAATGCTTCTGCCTAGTTTTCACGTGAAGATATTTCCTTTTCCAACATTGGCCCCGAAGCCCTCCTAACATCCACTTGCAGATTTTACAAAAAGAGTGTTTCCAAACTGCTCTATCAAAAGGCAGGTTCAACTCTGTGAGTCAAATGCACGCATCGTGAAGAAGCTTCTGAGAATGCTACTGTCTAAGTTTTAGGTGAAGATATTTCATTTCCCAGCAAAGGCTTCAAAGCGCTCTAAATATCCACTTGCAGATTCTACAAGAAGAGTGTTTCAAAACTGCTCTTCCAAAAGGAAGGTTCAAGTCTGTGAGTTGAATGCACTCATCAAAAAGAAGTTTCTGAGAATGCTTCTCTCTAGTTTTTATGAGAAGATATTTCCTTTTCCAGCATAGGCCTCAAATCGCTCCAAACATCCACTAGCAAATTCTACAAAAGGAGTGTTTCAAAACTGTGCTATCAAAAGGAAGATTCCACTATTTGAGTTGAAGGCATAAAGCACACGGAAGTTTCTGACAGTGCTTCCGTCTAGTTCTCATGTGAAGTTATTTCCTTTTCCAGTGTTGGCCTCTTAGCACTCCAAATAACCACTTGCAGATCCTAGAAAGAGTGTTTCAAAACTGCTCTACCAAAAGGAAGGTTCAACTCGGTGAGTTGAATGCGCACCTCGCAAAAAGTTTCTGAGAGTGCTTCGGTTTAGTTTTTATGTGAAGATATTTCGTTTTCCAGCACAGTACTCAAAGCGCTCTAAATAGCCACTTGCAGAGTCTATAAAAAGAGTGTTTCAAAACTGTTCTATCGAAAGGAACGTTCAACTCTGTGAGTAGAATGCACTCATCACAAGGAAGTTTCTGAGAATGCTTCTGTCTAGTTTTTATGTGAAGAAATTTCCTTTTCCAACATAGGCCTCAAAGCGCTCCAAATAAACACCTGCAGATTCTACAAAAGGGGTCTTTCCAAAATGTTCTATCAAAACCAACGTTCAAGCCTGTGAGCTGAATGCACTCACCACACAGAAGTTTCTTAGACGTCTTCTGTCTAGTGTTTATGTGGAAATATTCTCTTTTACAGCATAGGCCTCAAATACCTCCAAATATCAACGTGCAGATTTTACAAAAAGGGTGTTTCCAAACTCCTCCATCAAAAGGCAGGTTCAACTCTGTGTGTTTAATGCACACATCAGAAAGAAGTTTCTGAGAATGCTTCTGTCTAGCCTTTATGTGAAAATATTTCCTTTTCAAGCATACGCCTCAAAGCGCTCCAAATATGCCGTTGTAGACTCTACAAAAAGTGTGTTTCAAAACTGCTCTACGAAAAGAAAGGTTCAAAGCTGTGAGTTGAATACACAGATCGTGAAGAAGTTCCTGAGAATGCTTCAATCTAGTGTTTAGGTGAAGATATTTCACTTCCCAGCATAGGCCTCAAAGCGCTCCAAATATCCACTTCCAGATTCTACAGAAAAGTGTTTCAAAACTGCTCTTTGGAAAGGAAGCTTCAACTCTGTGAGTTGAAAGCACTCATTGCGAAGAGGTTTCTGGGAGTTCTTCCGTCTAGTTTTCATGTAAAGATGTTTCCATTTCAAGCATAGGTCTCTAATCGCTCCAAATATTCACCTGCAAATTCTACAAAAAGGGTGTTTCAAAACTTCTCTATCAATAGGAAGGTTCAACTCTGTGAGTTGAATGCACTCCTTACAGAGAAGTTTCTGAGAATGTTTCTATCTATGTTTTACGCGAAGATATTTCCTTTTCCAACACAGGCCTCAGTGCGCTCCGAATCAACACTTCCAGATACTACAAAAACAGTGTTTCAAAACTGTTCTATCAAAAGGAACGTTCAACTCTGTGAGTTGAAGGCACTCATCACAAAGAAGTTTCTGAGAATGCTTCTGTCAATCTTGTATGCAATGAGATTTCCTTTTGCAGCATAGGACTTAAAGCTCTCCAAATATCCACTTGCAGATTCCACAAAAAGAGTGTTGCAAAACTTCTCTATCAAAAGGCAGGTTGAACTCTGTGTGTTGAATGCCCAAAACACAGGGAACTTTCTGAGAATGCTTTTGTCTAGTTTCCACGTGAAGATAGTTCCTTTTCCAACATAGGCCTCAAAGCGCTCTGAATATCCACTTGCCGATTGTACAAAAAGAGTGTTGCAAAACTTCTCTATCAAAAGGCAGGTTGAACTCTGTGTGTCGAATGCCCAAAACACAGGGAACTTGCTGAGAATGCTTTTGTCTAATTTCTACGTGAAGATATTTCCTTTTCCATCATAGGCCTCAAAGTGCTCCGAATAAACACTTGTAGATCCCACCAAAAGAGTGTTTCAAAGCTCTTCCATCTACAGGAACTTTCACGTCTGTGAGTTGAATGCACTCATCACAAAGAGGTTTCTGAGAATTCTTCTGTTTAGTTTTTATGTGATGATATTTCATTTTCCAGCATTGGCCTAAAGGTGCTCCAAATATCCACCTTCAGATGGGACTGAAAGAGTGTTTCAAAACTGAACTATCAAAAGGAAGGTTCAAGTCTGTGAGTTGAATGCACTCATCCACAGAAGCTTCTGAGAATGCTTCTGTCTCGTTTTTAGGCGAAGATATTTCCTTTTCCTTGCATAGGCCTCAAATCGCTCCAAATATCCCCTTGCAGATATTACAAAGAGAGTGTTTCCAAACTGCCCTATCGAAAGGCAGTTTCAACTCTGTGAGTTGAAGGCACGTATGGTGAAACAGTTTCTGAGAATGCTTGTGTGTACTTTTTAGGTGAAGGTATTTCCTTTTCCAGCACAGGCCTCAAATCGCTCCAAACATCCAGTAGCAAATTCTACAAAAGGAGTGTTTCAAACCTGTGCTATCCAAAGGAAGATTCCACTATATGAGTTGAACGCATAAAGCACACGGAAGTTTCTGAGAATCCTTCCGTCTAGTTCTCAGGTGAAGATATTTACTTTTCCAGTGTTGGCCCTTTAGCACTCCAAATATCCACTTTCAGATTCTACAAAAAGAGTGTTTCAAAACTGCTCTATCAAAACGCAGGTTCCACTCGGTGAGTTGAATGCACGCATCGGAAAAGATTTCTGAGAATTCTTCTGTCTAGTTTTTATGGGAAGATATTTTCTTTTCCAGCATAGGCCTCAAATCGCTCCAAACATCCACGAGCAAATTCTACGAAAGGAGTGTGTCAAAACGGTGCTATCAAAAGGAAGATTCCACTATGTGAGTTGAATGCATGAAGCACACGGAAGTTTCTGACAATGCTTCCGTCTAGTTCTCATGTGAAGATATTTCCTTTTCCAGTGTTGACCTCTTAGCACTCCAAATATCCACTTGCAGATCCTAGAAAAAGAGTGTTTCAAAACTGCTCTACCAAAAGCCAGGTTTCACTCGGTGAGTTGAATGCGCACATCGCAAAATGTTTCTGAGAACGCTACTGTCTAGTTCTTATGTGAAGATATTTCGTTTTCCCGCCTGGGCTTCAAAGCGCTCCAAATAGCCACTTGTAGAGTCTATAAAAAGAGTGTTTCAAAACTCTTCTATCAAAAGGAACTTTCAACTCTGTGAGTACAATGCACTCATCACAAGGAAGTTTCCGAGAATGCTTCTGTCTACTGTTTATGTGAAGATATTTCCTTTTCCAACCTAGGCCTCAATGCGCTCCAAATAAACACCTGCAGATCCTACAAGAGGGGTGTTTCCAAACTGTTCTATCAAAACCAGCGTTCAAGTCTGTGAGCTGAATGCACTCATCACACAGAAGTTTCTTAGAAGGCTTGTGTCTAGTGTTTATGTGAAAATATTTTCTTTTACAGCATAGGCCTCAAATAGCTCCAAATATCAACTTGCAGATTTTACAAAAAGGGAGTTTCCAAACTCCTCTATCAAAAGACAGGTTCAACTCTGTGAGTCGAATGCACACATCAGAAAGAAGTTTCTGAGAATGCTTCTGTCTAGCGTTTATGTGAAAATATTTCCTTTTCAAGCACACGCCTCAAAGCGCTCCAAATATGCCGTTGCAGATTCTACAAAAAGTGGGTTTCAAAACTGCTCTACGAAAAGAAAGGTTCAAAGCTGTGAGTTGAATACACAGATCGTGAAGAAGTTTCTGAGAATGCTTCAGTCTAGTGTTTAGGTGAAGATATTTCACTTCCCAGCATAGGCCTCAAAGCGCTCCAAATATCCACTTCCAGATTCTACAGAAAAGTGTTTCAAAACTGCTCTTTGGAAAGGAAGCTTCAACTCTGTGAGTTGAAAGCACTCATTACGAAGAGGTTTCTGAGAATTCTTCTGTCCAGTTTTCATGTGAAGATGTTTCCATTTCAAGCATAGGTCTCCAATCGCTCCAAATATTCACCTGCAAATTCTACAAAAAGGGTGTTTCAAAACTTCTCTATCAATAGGAAGGTTCAACTCTGTGAGTTGAATGCCCTCCTCACAAAGAAGTTTCTGAGAATGCTTCTGTCTACTTTTTACGTGAAGATATTTCCTTTTCCTACACAGGCCTCAAAGCGCTCCGAATCAACACTTCCAGATACTACCAAAACAGTGTTTCAAAACTGTTCTATCAAAAGGAACGTTCAACTCTGTGAGTGGAAGGCACTCATCGCAAAGAGGTTTCTGAGAATGCTTCTGTCTAGTTTTTATGTGATGATATTTCGTATTGCAGCATTGGCCAAAAAGCGCTCCAAACATCCATCTTCAGATGGCAATGAAAGTGGGTCTCAAAAGTGCTCTATCAGAAGGAAGGTTCAAGTCTGTGAATTGAATGCTCTCATCACACAGAAGGTTCTGAGAATGATTCAGTCTAGTTTTTATCAGAAGATATTTCCTTTTCCTTGCATAGGCCTCAAATCGCTCCAAATATCGAATTGCAGTTTACACCAATAGAGTGTTTCCAAACTGCTCTGTGAAACGGCAGGTTCAACTCTGTGAGTTGAATGCGCACATGAGGAAGAAGTCTCTGAGAATGCTTCTGTCTAGTTTTTAGGTGAAGATATTTCATTTCCCAGCCTCGCCTCAAAGCCCTCCAAATATCCACTTTCAGATTCTACAAAAACTGTGTTTCTAAACTGCTCTTTGTAAAGGAAGGTTCAAGTCTGTGAGTTGAATGCACTCATCACCAAGAAGTTTCTGAGAATGCTTCTGTCTAGTTTTCATGTGAAGATATTTCCTTTTCCAACATTGACCCGAAGCCCTCGTAATATCCACTTGCAGATTTTACAAAAAGAGTGTTTCCAAACTGCTCTATCAAAATGAGATTCAACTCTGTGAGTTGAATGCACGCATCGTGAAGAAGCTTCAGAGAATGCTACGGTCTACGTTTTAGGTGAAGATATTTCATTTCCCAGCATAGGCTTCAAAGCGCTCTAAATATCCACTTGCAGATTCTACAAAAAGAGTGTTTCAAAACTGCTCTTCCAAAAGGAAGGTTCAAGGCTGTGAGTTCAATGCACTCATCATAAAGAAGTTTCTGAGAACGCTTCTCTCTAGTTTTTATGTGAAGATATTTCCTTTTCCAGCATAGGCCTCAAATCGCTCCAAACATCCACTAGCAAATTCTACAAAAGGAGTGTTTCAAAACTGTGCTATCAAAAGGAAGATTCCACTATTTGAGTTGAAGGCATAAAGCACACGGAAGTTTCTGACAATGCTTCCGTCTAGTTCTCATGTGAAGTTATTTCCTTTTCCAGTGCTGGCCTCTTAGCACTCCAAATATCCACTTGCAGATCCTAGAAAAAGAGTTTTTCAAAACTGCTCTACCAAAAGGAAGCTTCAACTCGGTGAGTTGAATGCGCACCTCGCAAAATGTTTCTGAGAGTGCTTCGCTGTTGTTTTTATGTGAAGATATTTCGTTTTCCAGCATAGGACTCAAAGCGCTCCAAGTAGCCACTTACAGAGTCTCTAAAAAGAGTGTTTCAAAACTGTTCTATCGAAAGGAACGTTCAACTCTGTGAGTAGAATGCACTCATCACAAGGAAGTTTCTGAGAATGCTTCTGTCTAGTTTTTATGTGAAGAAATTTCCTTTTCCAACATAGGCCTCAAAGCGCTCCAAATAAACACCTGCAGATTCTACAAAAGGGGTCTTTCCAAAATGTTCTATCAAAACCAACGTTCAAGCCTGTGAGCTGAATGCACTCACCACACAGAAGTTTCTTAGACGTCTTCTGTCTAGTGTTTATGTGGAAATATTCTCTTTTACAGCATAGGCCTCAAATACCTCCAAATATCAACGTGCAGATTTTACAAAAAGGGTGTTTCCAAACTCCTCCATCAAAAGGCAGGTTCAACTCTGTGTGTTTAATGCACACATCAGAAAGAAGTTTCTGAGAATGCTTCTGTCTAGCCTTTATGTGAAAATATTTCCTTTTCAAGCATACGCCTCAAAGCGCTCCAAATATGCCGTTGTAGACTCTACAAAAAGTGTGTTTCAAAACTGCTCTACGAAAAGAAAGGTTCAAAGCTGTGAGTTGAATACACAGATCGTGAAGAAGTTCCTGAGAATGCTTCAATCTAGTGTTTAGGTGAAGATATTTCACTTCCCAGCATAGGCCTCAAAGCGCTCCAAATATCCACTTCCAGATTCTACAGAAAAGTGTTTCAAAACTGCTCTTTGGAAAGGAAGCTTCAACTCTGTGAGTTGAAAGCACTCATTGCGAAGAGGTTTCTGGGAGTTCTTCCGTCTAGTTTTCATGTAAAGATGTTTCCATTTCAAGCATAGGTCTCTAATCGCTCCAAATATTCACCTGCAAATTCTACAAAAAGGGTGTTTCAAAACTTCTCTATCAATAGGAAGGTTCAACTCTGTGAGTTGAATGCACTCCTTACAGAGAAGTTTCTGAGAATGTTTCTATCTATGTTTTACGCGAAGATATTTCCTTTTCCAACACAGGCCTCAGTGCGCTCCGAATCAACACTTCCAGATACTACAAAAACAGTGTTTCAAAACTGTTCTATCAAAAGGAACGTTCAACTCTGTGAGTTGAAGGCACTCATCACAAAGAAGTTTCTGAGAATGCTTCTGTCAATCTTGTATGCAATGAGATTTCCTTTTGCAGCATAGGACTTAAAGCTCTCCAAATATCCACTTGCAGATTCCACAAAAAGAGTGTTGCAAAACTTCTCTATCAAAAGGCAGGTTGAACTCTGTGTGTTGAATGCCCAAAACACAGGGAACTTTCTGAGAATGCTTTTGTCTAGTTTCCACGTGAAGATAGTTCCTTTTCCAACATAGGCCTCAAAGCGCTCTGAATATCCACTTGCCGATTGTACAAAAAGAGTGTTGCAAAACTTCTCTATCAAAAGGCAGGTTGAACTCTGTGTGTCGAATGCCCAAAACACAGGGAACTTGCTGAGAATGCTTTTGTCTAATTTCTACGTGAAGATATTTCCTTTTCCATCATAGGCCTCAAAGTGCTCCGAATAAACACTTGTAGATCCCACCAAAAGAGTGTTTCAAAGCTCTTCCATCTACAGGAACTTTCACGTCTGTGAGTTGAATGCACTCATCACAAAGAGGTTTCTGAGAATTCTTCTGTTTAGTTTTTATGTGATGATATTTCATTTTCCAGCATTGGCCTAAAGGTGCTCCAAATATCCACCTTCAGATGGGACTGAAAGAGTGTTTCAAAACTGAACTATCAAAAGGAAGGTTCAAGTCTGTGAGTTGAATGCACTCATCCACAGAAGCTTCTGAGAATGCTTCTGTCTCGTTTTTAGGCGAAGATATTTCCTTTTCCTTGCATAGGCCTCAAATCGCTCCAAATATCCCCTTGCAGATATTACAAAGAGAGTGTTTCCAAACTGCCCTATCGAAAGGCAGTTTCAACTCTGTGAGTTGAAGGCACGTATGGTGAAACAGTTTCTGAGAATGCTTGTGTGTACTTTTTAGGTGAAGGTATTTCCTTTTCCAGCACAGGCCTCAAATCGCTCCAAACATCCAGTAGCAAATTCTACAAAAGGAGTGTTTCAAACCTGTGCTATCCAAAGGAAGATTCCACTATATGAGTTGAACGCATAAAGCACACGGAAGTTTCTGAGAATCCTTCCGTCTAGTTCTCAGGTGAAGATATTTACTTTTCCAGTGTTGGCCCTTTAGCACTCCAAATATCCACTTTCAGATTCTACAAAAAGAGTGTTTCAAAACTGCTCTATCAAAACGCAGGTTCCACTCGGTGAGTTGAATGCACGCATCGGAAAAGATTTCTGAGAATTCTTCTGTCTAGTTTTTATGGGAAGATATTTTCTTTTCCAGCATAGGCCTCAAATCGCTCCAAACATCCACGAGCAAATTCTACGAAAGGAGTGTGTCAAAACGGTGCTATCAAAAGGAAGATTCCACTATGTGAGTTGAATGCATGAAGCACACGGAAGTTTCTGACAATGCTTCCGTCTAGTTCTCATGTGAAGATATTTCCTTTTCCAGTGTTGACCTCTTAGCACTCCAAATATCCACTTGCAGATCCTAGAAAAAGAGTGTTTCAAAACTGCTCTACCAAAAGCCAGGTTTCACTCGGTGAGTTGAATGCGCACATCGCAAAATGTTTCTGAGAACGCTACTGTCTAGTTCTTATGTGAAGATATTTCGTTTTCCCGCCTGGGCTTCAAAGCGCTCCAAATAGCCACTTGTAGAGTCTATAAAAAGAGTGTTTCAAAACTCTTCTATCAAAAGGAACTTTCAACTCTGTGAGTACAATGCACTCATCACAAGGAAGTTTCCGAGAATGCTTCTGTCTACTGTTTATGTGAAGATATTTCCTTTTCCAACCTAGGCCTCAATGCGCTCCAAATAAACACCTGCAGATCCTACAAGAGGGGTGTTTCCAAACTGTTCTATCAAAACCAGCGTTCAAGTCTGTGAGCTGAATGCACTCATCACACAGAAGTTTCTTAGAAGGCTTGTGTCTAGTGTTTATGTGAAAATATTTTCTTTTACAGCATAGGCCTCAAATAGCTCCAAATATCAACTTGCAGATTTTACAAAAAGGGAGTTTCCAAACTCCTCTATCAAAAGACAGGTTCAACTCTGTGAGTCGAATGCACACATCAGAAAGAAGTTTCTGAGAATGCTTCTGTCTAGCGTTTATGTGAAAATATTTCCTTTTCAAGCACACGCCTCAAAGCGCTCCAAATATGCCGTTGCAGATTCTACAAAAAGTGGGTTTCAAAACTGCTCTACGAAAAGAAAGGTTCAAAGCTGTGAGTTGAATACACAGATCGTGAAGAAGTTTCTGAGAATGCTTCAGTCTAGTGTTTAGGTGAAGATATTTCACTTCCCAGCATAGGCCTCAAAGCGCTCCAAATATCCACTTCCAGATTCTACAGAAAAGTGTTTCAAAACTGCTCTTTGGAAAGGAAGCTTCAACTCTGTGAGTTGAAAGCACTCATTACGAAGAGGTTTCTGAGAATTCTTCTGTCCAGTTTTCATGTGAAGATGTTTCCATTTCAAGCATAGGTCTCCAATCGCTCCAAATATTCACCTGCAAATTCTACAAAAAGGGTGTTTCAAAACTTCTCTATCAATAGGAAGGTTCAACTCTGTGAGTTGAATGCCCTCCTCACAAAGAAGTTTCTGAGAATGCTTCTGTCTACTTTTTACGTGAAGATATTTCCTTTTCCTACACAGGCCTCAAAGCGCTCCGAATCAACACTTCCAGATACTACCAAAACAGTGTTTCAAAACTGTTCTATCAAAAGGAACGTTCAACTCTGTGAGTGGAAGGCACTCATCGCAAAGAGGTTTCTGAGAATGCTTCTGTCTAGTTTTTATGTGATGATATTTCGTATTGCAGCATTGGCCAAAAAGCGCTCCAAACATCCATCTTCAGATGGCAATGAAAGTGGGTCTCAAAAGTGCTCTATCAGAAGGAAGGTTCAAGTCTGTGAATTGAATGCTCTCATCACACAGAAGGTTCTGAGAATGATTCAGTCTAGTTTTTATCAGAAGATATTTCCTTTTCCTTGCATAGGCCTCAAATCGCTCCAAATATCGAATTGCAGTTTACACCAATAGAGTGTTTCCAAACTGCTCTGTGAAACGGCAGGTTCAACTCTGTGAGTTGAATGCGCACATGAGGAAGAAGTCTCTGAGAATGCTTCTGTCTAGTTTTTAGGTGAAGATATTTCATTTCCCAGCCTCGCCTCAAAGCGCTCCAAATATCCACTTTCAGATTCTACAAAAACTGTGTTTCTAAACTGCTCTTTGTAAAGGAAGGTTCAAGTCTGTGAGTTGAATGCACTCATCACCAAGAAGTTTCTGAGAATGCTTCTGTCTAGTTTTCATGTGAAGATATTTCCTTTTCCAACATTGACCCGAAGCCCTCGTAATATCCACTTGCAGATTTTACAAAAAGAGTGTTTCCAAACTGCTCTATCAAAATGAGATTCAACTCTGTGAGTTGAATGCACGCATCGTGAAGAAGCTTCAGAGAATGCTACGGTCTACGTTTTAGGTGAAGATATTTCATTTCCCAGCATAGGCTTCAAAGCGCTCTAAATATCCACTTGCAGATTCTACAAAAAGAGTGTTTCAAAACTGCTCTTCCAAAAGGAAGGTTCAAGGCTGTGAGTTCAATGCACTCATCATAAAGAAGTTTCTGAGAACGCTTCTCTCTAGTTTTTATGTGAAGATATTTCCTTTTCCAGCATAGGCCTCAAATCGCTCCAAACATCCACTAGCAAATTCTACAAAAGGAGTGTTTCAAAACTGTGCTATCAAAAGGAAGATTCCACTATTTGAGTTGAAGGCATAAAGCACACGGAAGTTTCTGACAATGCTTCCGTCTAGTTCTCATGTGAAGTTATTTCCTTTTCCAGTGCTGGCCTCTTAGCACTCCAAATATCCACTTGCAGATCCTAGAAAAAGAGTTTTTCAAAACTGCTCTACCAAAAGGAAGCTTCAACTCGGTGAGTTGAATGCGCACCTCGCAAAATATTTCTGAGAGTGCTTCGCTGTTGTTTTTATGTGAAGATATTTCGTTTTCCAGCATAGGACTCAAAGCGCTCCAAGTAGCCACTTACAGAGTCTCTAAAAAGAGTGTTTCAAAACTGTTCTATCAAAAGGAACGTTCAACTCTGTGAGTAGAATGCTCTCATCACAAGGAAGTTTCTGAGAATGCTTCTGTCTAGTTTTTATGTGAAGAAATTTCCTTTTCCAACATAGGCCTCAAAGCCCTCCAAATAAACATCTGCAGATTCTACAAAAGGGGTCTTTCCAAAATGTTCTATCAAAACCAACGTTCAAACCTATGAGCTGAATGCACTCACCACACAGAAGTTTCTTAGACGTCTTCTGTCTAGTGTTTATGTGAAAATATTTTCTTTTACAGCATAGGCCTCAAATAGCTCCAAATATCAACTTGCAGATTTTACAAAAAGGGTGTTTCCAAACTCCTCTATCAAAAGGCAGGTTCAACTCTGTGTGTTGAATGCACACATCAGAAAGAAGTTTCTGAGAATGCTTCTGTCTAGCGTTTATGTGAAAATATTTCCTTTTCAAGCATACGCCTCAAAGCGCTCCAAATATGCCGTTGCAGATTCTACAAAAAGTGTGTTTCAAAACTGCTCTATGAAAAGAAAGGTTCAAAGCTGTGAGGTGAATACACATATCGTGAAGAAGTTTCTGAGAAAGCTTCAGTCTAGTGTTTAGGTGAAGATATTTCACTTCCCAGAATAGGCCTCAAAGCGCTCCAAATATCCACTTCCAGATTCTAAAGAAAAGTGTTTCAAAACTGCTTTTTGGAAAAGAAGCTTCAACTCTGTGAGTTGAAAGCACTCATTACGAAGAGGTTTCTGAGAGTTCTTCCGTCTAGTTTTCATGTGAAGATGTTTCCATTTCAAGCATATTTCTCAAATCGCTCCAAATATTCACCTGCAAATTCTACAAAAAGGGTGTTTCCAAACTTCTCTATCAATAGGAAGGTTCGACTCTGTGAGTTGAATGCCCTCCTCACAAAGAAGTTTCTGAGAATGCTTCTCTCCAGTTTTTAGGTGAAGATATATCATTTCCCAGCATAGGCCTCAAAGCGCTCCAAATATCCACTTGCAGATTCTACAAAAAGAGTGTTTCAAAACTCCTCTTTCAAAAGGAAGTTTCAAGTCTGTGAGTTGAATGAAGTCATGACAAAGAAGTTTCTGAGAATGCTTCTGTCTACTTTTTATGTGAAGATATTTCCTTTTGCAGCACACGCCTCAAATAGCCCCAAACATCCACTAGCAAATTCTACAAAAAGAGGGTTTCAAAAAAGCGCTATCTAAAGGAAGATTGCACTATGTGAGTTAAACGCATAAAGCACACGGAAGTTTCTGAGAATGCTTCCGTCTAGTTCTCATGGGAAGATATTTCCTTTCCCATTGTTGGCCTCTTAGCACTCCAATATACACTTGCAGATTCTAGAAAAAGAGTGTTTCAAAACTGCTCTATCAAAAGGCAGGTTCAACACGGTGAGTTGAATATGCACATGAGAAAAAGTTTCTGAGAATGCTTCTGTCTGGTTTTTATGTGAAGATATTTCGTTTTCCAGCACAGGCCTCAAAGCGCTCCAATTATCCACTTGCAGACTATACAAAAACAGTGTTTCAAAACTGTTCTATCCAAAGGAATGTTCAGCTCTGTGAGTAGAATTCACTCATCACGAGGAAGTTTCTGAGAATGCTGCTGTCTAGTTTCTATAAGAAGACATTTCCTTTTCTAACATAGGTCTCAAAGCGCTCACAATAAGCCCTGGCACACTCTACAAAAGGAGTGTTTCCAAAATGTTCTATCAAAATGAACGTTGAAGACTGTGAGTTAAATGCACACGTCAAACTGAAGTTTCTGAGAATGGTTCTGTCTAGGGTTTATGTGAAGATATTTTCTTTTCCAGCATAGGCCTCCAAAAGCTCGAAATATCCACTTGCAGATTTTCTAAAAAGGGTGTTTCCAAACTGTTCTATCAAAAGGAAGGTTCAACTCTGTGAGTTGAATGCTCACATCACAAAGAAGTTTCTGAGAATGCTTCTGTCTAGTGTTCATGTGAAGATATTTCCTTTTCAAGCATAGGCCTCAAAGCGCTCCAGATACGCAGTTGCAGACTCTACAAAAAGTGTGTTTCAAAAGTGTTCTATGAAAAGAAAGTTTCAACTCTGTGAGTTGAATGCACATATCGTGAAGAAGTTTCTGAGAATGCTTCTGTCTAGTTTTTAGGTGAAGATATTTCATTTCCCAGCATAGGCCTCAAAGCGCTCCAAATATGCACTTGCAGATTCTACAAAAGGAGTGTTTCAAAACTGCTCTTTCAAAAGGAAGGTTCAAGTCTGTGAGTTGAATGCACTCATCAGAAAGAAGTTTCTGATAATGGTTCTGTCTAGTTTTCATCTGCAAGTATTTCCTTTTCCACTAGATGCCGCAATCGCACCAAATTTCCACCTGCAGTTTCCACAAAAAGAGTGTTGCAGGACTGCTCCAGGAAAAGGAATCTTCAACTCTCTCAGTTCAATCCCCTCAAGACATAGAAGTTTCTGATAATGTTTCTGTCTAGCTTCTATATGAAGATATTTCCTTTTCCAGCATAAGCCTCAAAGAGCTCCAAATATCCACTTGCGAATTCTACAAAAACAGTGTTGCAATACTTTTCTACCAAAAGGAAGGTACAACTCTGTGAGTTCAATGCACTCATCACACAGAAGGTTCACAGAATGCTTCCATCTAGCTTTTACGCAATGATATTTCCTTTTGCAGCAAAGGCTTCAAAGCGCTCTTAATGTCCACTGGCAGATTCTACGAAGAGTGTCTCAAAACTGCTCTATCAAAAGGTAGGTTGAACTCTGTGAGTTCAATGCCCAAAGCACAGGGAACCTTCTGAGAATGCTTTTATGTAGTTTCTACGTGAACATATTTTCTTTTCCAGCATTGGCCTCCAAGCACTCCATCCATCCACTTGAAAATTCTACTAAAAGAGTGTTTCAAAACTTCTCTACCAAAAGAAAGGTTGAACTTTGTGAGTTCAAGGCACACATCACAAAGAAGTTTCTGAGAATGCTTCTTTCCAGCTTTTACGTGAAGAGATATCCTTTTCCAGCATAGGCCTCAAAGCGCTCCATATATCCACTTGCACATTCTAGCAAAGCGTGTATCAACACTGCTCTTTCAAAAGGAAGCTTCAAGTCTGTGAGTTGAATGCACTCATCACAAAGACGTTTCTGAGAATTCTCCTGTCTAGTTTTCATGTGAAGATGCTTCCATTTAAAATCTAGGCCTCAAATACCTCCAAATATTCACTTGCACATTCTACAAAAAGGCTGTTTCAAATCTTCTCTATCAATTGGAAGGTTCAACTCTGTAAATTGAATGCACTCACCACAAAGAAGATTCCGAGATTGCTTCTGTCTACTTTGTATGTGAAGACATTTCCTTTTCCAACATAGGCCTCAAAGCGCTCCAAAAAACACTTGCAGATTCTAAAAAAACAGTTTTTCAAAACTGTTCTATCAAAAGGAACGTTCAACTCTGTGAGTTGAAGGCACTCATCACAAAGAGGTTTCTGAGAATGCTTCTGTCTAGTTTTTATGGGATGATATTTCTTATTCCAACATTGGCCAAAAAGCGCTCCAAATATCCGCCTTCAGATGGCACTGAAAGAGGGTCTCAAAAATGCTCTATCAGAAGGAAGGTTCAAGTCTGTGAGTTGAATGCTCTCATCACACAGAAGGTTCTGAGAATACTTCAGTCTAGTTTTTATCAGAAGATATTTCCATTTCCTTGCATAGGCCTGAAATCGCTCCAAATATCGACTTGCAGATTATACGAATAGAGTATTTCCAAACTGCTCTGTCAAACGGCAGGATCAACTCTGTGAGTTGAATGAACACATCATGAAGAAGTCTCTGAGAATGCTTCTGTCTAGTTTTTAGTTGAAGATATTTCATTTCCCAGCATCGTCTCAAAGCGCTCCAAATATCCACTTGCAGATTCTACAAAAACTTTGTTTCTAAACTGCTCTTTGAAAAGGAAGGTCCAAGTCTGTGAGTTGAATGCACTCATCGCAAAGAATTTTCTGAGAATACTTCTGCCTAGTTTTCACGTGAAGATATTTCCTTTTCCAACATTGGCCCCGAAGCCCTCCTAACATCCACTTGCAGATTTTACAAAAAGAGTGTTTCCAAACTGCTCTATCAAAAGGCAGGTTCAACTCTGTGAGTCAAATGCACGCATCGTGAAGAAGCTTCTGAGAATGCTACTGTCTAAGTTTTAGGTGAAGATATTTCATTTCCCAGCAAAGGCTTCAAAGCGCTCTAAATATCCACTTGCAGATTCTACAAGAAGAGTGTTTCAAAACTGCTCTTCCAAAAGGAAGGTTCAAGTCTGTGAGTTGAATGCACTCATCAAAAAGAAGTTTCTGAGAATGCTTCTCTCTAGTTTTTATGAGAAGATATTTCCTTTTCCAGCATAGGCCTCAAATCGCTCCAAACATCCACTAGCAAATTCTACAAAAGGAGTGTTTCAAAACTGTGCTATCAAAAGGAAGATTCCACTATTTGAGTTGAAGGCATAAAGCACACGGAAGTTTCTGACAGTGCTTCCGTCTAGTTCTCATGTGAAGTTATTTCCTTTTCCAGTGTTGGCCTCTTAGCACTCCAAATAACCACTTGCAGATCCTAGAAAGAGTGTTTCAAAACTGCTCTACCAAAAGGAAGGTTCAACTCGGTGAGTTGAATGCGCACCTCGCAAAAAGTTTCTGAGAGTGCTTCGGTTTAGTTTTTATGTGAAGATATTTCGTTTTCCAGCACAGTACTCAAAGCGCTCTAAATAGCCACTTGCAAAGTCTATAAAAAGAGTGTTTCAAAACTGTTCTATCGAAAGGAACGTTCAACTCTGTGAGTAGAATGCACTCATCACAAGGAAGTTTCTGAGAATGCTTCTGTCTAGTTTTTATGTGAAGAAATTTCCTTTTCCAACATAGGCCTCAAAGCGCTCCAAATAAACACCTGCAGATTCTACAAAAGGGGTCTTTCCAAAATGTTCTATCAAAACCAACGTTCAAGCCTGTGAGCTGAATGCACTCACCACACAGAAGTTTCTTAGACGTCTTCTGTCTAGTGTTTATGTGGAAATATTCTCTTTTACAGCATAGGCCTCAAATACCTCCAAATATCAACGTGCAGATTTTACAAAAAGGGTGTTTCCAAACTCCTCCATCAAAAGGCAGGTTCAACTCTGTGTGTTTAATGCACACATCAGAAAGAAGTTTCTGAGAATGCTTCTGTCTAGCCTTTATGTGAAAATATTTCCTTTTCAAGCATACGCCTCAAAGCGCTCCAAATATGCCGTTGTAGACTCTACAAAAAGTGTGTTTCAAAACTGCTCTACGAAAAGAAAGGTTCAAAGCTGTGAGTTGAATACACAGATCGTGAAGAAGTTCCTGAGAATGCTTCAATCTAGTGTTTAGGTGAAGATATTTCACTTCCCAGCATAGGCCTCAAAGCGCTCCAAATATCCACTTCCAGATTCTACAGAAAAGTGTTTCAAAACTGCTCTTTGGAAAGGAAGCTTCAACTCTGTGAGTTGAAAGCACTCATTGCGAAGAGGTTTCTGGGAGTTCTTCCGTCTAGTTTTCATGTAAAGATGTTTCCATTTCAAGCATAGGTCTCTAATCGCTCCAAATATTCACCTGCAAATTCTACAAAAAGGGTGTTTCAAAACTTCTCTATCAATAGGAAGGTTCAACTCTGTGAGTTGAATGCACTCCTTACAGAGAAGTTTCTGAGAATGTTTCTATCTATGTTTTACGCGAAGATATTTCCTTTTCCAACACAGGCCTCAATGCGCTCCGAATCAACACTTCCAGATACTACAAAAACAGTGTTTCAAAACTGTTCTATCAAAAGGAACGTTCAACTCTGTGAGTTGAAGGCACTCATCACAAAGAAGTTTCTGAGAATGCTTCTGTCAATCTTGTATGCAATGAGATTTCCTTTTGCAGCATAGGACTTAAAGCTCTCCAAATATCCACTTGCAGATTCCACAAAAAGAGTGTTGCAAAACTTCTCTATCAAAAGGCAGGTTGAACTCTGTGTGTTGAATGCCCAAAACACAGGGAACTTTCTGAGAATGCTTTTGTCTAGTTTCCACGTGAAGATAGTTCCTTTTCCAACATAGGCCTCAAAGCGCTCTGAATATCCACTTGCCGATTGTACAAAAAGAGTGTTGCAAAACTTCTCTATCAAAAGGCAGGTTGAACTCTGTGTGTCGAATGCCCAAAACACAGGGAACTTGCTGAGAATGCTTTTGTCTAATTTCTACGTGAAGATATTTCCTTTTCCATCATAGGCCTCAAAGTGCTCCGAATAAACACTTGTAGATCCCACCAAAAGAGTGTTTCAAAGCTCTTCCATCTACAGGAACTTTCACGTCTGTGAGTTGAATGCACTCATCACAAAGAGGTTTCTGAGAATTCTTCTGTTTAGTTTTTATGTGATGATATTTCATTTTCCAGCATTGGCCTAAAGGTGCTCCAAATATCCACCTTCAGATGGGACTGAAAGAGTGTTTCAAAACTGAACTATCAAAAGGAAGGTTCAAGTCTGTGAGTTGAATGCACTCATCCACAGAAGCTTCTGAGAATGCTTCTGTCTCGTTTTTAGGCGAAGATATTTCCTTTTCCTTGCATAGGCCTCAAATCGCTCCAAATATCCCCTTGCAGATATTACAAAGAGAGTGTTTCCAAACTGCCCTATCGAAAGGCAGTTTCAACTCTGTGAGTTGAAGGCACGTATGGTGAAACAGTTTCTGAGAATGCTTGTGTGTACTTTTTAGGTGAAGGTATTTCCTTTTCCAGCACAGGCCTCAAATCGCTCCAAACATCCAGTAGCAAATTCTACAAAAGGAGTGTTTCAAACCTGTGCTATCCAAAGGAAGATTCCACTATATGAGTTGAACGCATAAAGCACACGGAAGTTTCTGAGAATCCTTCCGTCTAGTTCTCAGGTGAAGATATTTACTTTTCCAGTGTTGGCCCTTTAGCACTCCAAATATCCACTTTCAGATTCTACAAAAAGAGTGTTTCAAAACTGCTCTATCAAAACGCAGGTTCCACTCGGTGAGTTGAATGCACGCATCGGAAAAGATTTCTGAGAATTCTTCTGTCTAGTTTTTATGGGAAGATATTTTCTTTTCCAGCATAGGCCTCAAATCGCTCCAAACATCCACGAGCAAATTCTACGAAAGGAGTGTGTCAAAACGGTGCTATCAAAAGGAAGATTCCACTATGTGAGTTGAATGCATGAAGCACACGGAAGTTTCTGACAATGCTTCCGTCTAGTTCTCATGTGAAGATATTTCCTTTTCCAGTGTTGACCTCTTAGCACTCCAAATATCCACTTGCAGATCCTAGAAAAAGAGTGTTTCAAAACTGCTCTACCAAAAGCCAGGTTTCACTCGGTGAGTTGAATGCGCACATCGCAAAATGTTTCTGAGAACGCTACTGTCTAGTTCTTATGTGAAGATATTTCGTTTTCCCACCTGGGCTTCAAAGCGCTCCAAATAGCCACTTGTAGAGTCTATAAAAAGAGTGTTTCAAAACTCTTCTATCAAAAGGAACTTTCAACTCTGTGAGTACAATGCACTCATCACAAGGAAGTTTCCGAGAATGCTTCTGTCTACTGTTTATGTGAAGATATTTCCTTTTCCAACCTAGGCCTCAATGCGCTCCAAATAAACACCTGCAGATCCTACAAGAGGGGTGTTTCCAAACTGTTCTATCAAAACCAGCGTTCAAGTCTGTGAGCTGAATGCACTCATCACACAGAAGTTTCTTAGAAGGCTTGTGTCTAGTGTTTATGTGAAAATATTTTCTTTTACAGCATAGGCCTCAAATAGCTCCAAATATCAACTTGCAGATTTTACAAAAAGGGAGTTTCCAAACTCCTCTATCAAAAGACAGGTTCAACTCTGTGAGTCGAATGCACACATCAGAAAGAAGTTTCTGAGAATGCTTCTGTCTAGCGTTTATGTGAAAATATTTCCTTTTCAAGCACACGCCTCAAAGCGCTCCAAATATGCTGTTGCAGATTCTACAAAAAGTGGGTTTCAAAACTGCTCTACGAAAAGAAAGGTTCAAAGCTGTGAGTTGAATACACAGATCGTGAAGAAGTTTCTGAGAATGCTTCAGTCTAGTGTTTAGGTGAAGATATTTCACTTCCCAGCATAGGCCTCAAAGCGCTCCAAATATCCACTTCCAGATTCTACAGAAAAGTGTTTCAAAACTGCTCTTTGGAAAGGAAGCTTCAACTCTGTGAGTTGAAAGCACTCATTACGAAGAGGTTTCTGAGAATTCTTCTGTCCAGTTTTCATGTGAAGATGTTTCCATTTCAAGCATAGGTCTCCAATCGCTCCAAATATTCACCTGCAAATTCTACAAAAAGGGTGTTTCAAAACTTCTCTATCAATAGGAAGGTTCAACTCTGTGAGTTGAATGCCCTCCTCACAAAGAAGTTTCTGAGAATGCTTCTGTCTACTTTTTACGTGAAGATATTTCCTTTTCCTACACAGGCCTCAAAGCGCTCCGAATCAACACTTCCAGATACTACCAAAACAGTGTTTCAAAACTGTTCTATCAAAAGGAACGTTCAACTCTGTGAGTGGAAGGCACTCATCGCAAAGAGGTTTCTGAGAATGCTTCTGTCTAGTTTTTATGTGATGATATTTCGTATTGCAGCATTGGCCAAAAAGCGCTCCAAACATCCATCTTCAGATGGCAATGAAAGTGGGTCTCAAAAGTGCTCTATCAGAAGGAAGGTTCAAGTCTGTGAATTGAATGCTCTCATCACACAGAAGGTTCTGAGAATGATTCAGTCTAGTTTTTATCAGAAGATATTTCCTTTTCCTTGCATAGGCCTCAAATCGCTCCAAATATCGAATTGCAGTTTACACCAATAGAGTGTTTCCAAACTGCTCTGTGAAACGGCAGGTTCAACTCTGTGAGTTGAATGCGCACATGAGGAAGAAGTCTCTGAGAATGCTTCTGTCTAGTTTTTAGGTGAAGATATTTCATTTCCCAGCCTCGCCTCAAAGCGCTCCAAATATCCACTTTCAGATTCTACAAAAACTGTGTTTCTAAACTGCTCTTTGTAAAGGAAGGTTCAAGTCTGTGAGTTGAATGCACTCATCACCAAGAAGTTTCTGAGAATGCTTCTGTCTAGTTTTCATGTGAAGATATTTCCTTTTCCAACATTGACCCGAAGCCCTCGTAATATCCACTTGCAGATTTTACAAAAAGAGTGTTTCCAAACTGCTCTATCAAAATGAGATTCAACTCTGTGAGTTGAATGCACGCATCATGAAGAAGCTTCAGAGAATGCTACGGTCTACGTTTTAGGTGAAGATATTTCATTTCCCAGCATAGGCTTCAAAGCGCTCTAAATATCCACTTGCAGATTCTACAAAAAGAGTGTTTCAAAACTGCTCTTCCAAAAGGAAGGTTCAAGGCTGTGAGTTCAATGCACTCATCATAAAGAAGTTTCTGAGAACGCTTCTCTCTAGTTTTTATGTGAAGATATTTCCTTTTCCAGCATAGGCCTCAAATCGCTCCAAACATCCACTAGCAAATTCTACAAAAGGAGTGTTTCAAAACTGTGCTATCAAAAGGAAGATTCCACTATTTGAGTTGAAGGCATAAAGCACACGGAAGTTTCTGACAATGCTTCCGTCTAGTTCTCATGTGAAGTTATTTCCTTTTCCAGTGCTGGCCTCTTAGCACTCCAAATATCCACTTGCAGATCCTAGAAAAAGAGTTTTTCAAAACTGCTCTACCAAAAGGAAGCTTCAACTCGGTGAGTTGAATGCGCACCTCGCAAAATGTTTCTGAGAGTGCTTCGCTGTTGTTTTTATGTGAAGATATTTCGTTTTCCAGCATAGGACTCAAAGCGCTCCAAGTAGCCACTTACAGAGTCTCTAAAAAGAGTGTTTCAAAACTGTTCTATCAAAAGGAACGTTCAACTCTGTGAGTAGAATGCTCTCATCACAAGGAAGTTTCTGAGAATGCTTCTGTCTAGTTTTTATGTGAAGAAATTTCCTTTTCCAACATAGGCCTCAAAGCCCTCCAAATAAACATCTGCAGATTCTACAAAAGGGGTCTTTCCAAAATGTTCTATCAAAACCAACGTTCAAACCTATGAGCTGAATGCACTCACCACACAGAAGTTTCTTAGACGTCTTCTGTCTAGTGTTTATGTGAAAATATTTTCTTTTACAGCATAGGCCTCAAATAGCTCCAAATATCAACTTGCAGATTTTACAAAAAGGGTGTTTCCAAACTCCTCTATCAAAAGGCAGGTTCAATTCTGTGTGTTGAATGCACACATCAGAAAGAAGTTTCTGAGAATGCTTCTGTCTAGCGTTTATGTGAAAATATTTCCTTTTCAAGCATACGCCTCAAAGCGCTCCAAATATGCCGTTGCAGATTCTACAAAAAGTGTGTTTCAAAACTGCTCTATGAAAAGAAAGGTTCAAAGCTGTGAGGTGAATACACATATCGTGAAGAAGTTTCTGAGAAAGCTTCAGTCTAGTGTTTAGGTGAAGATATTTCACTTCCCAGAATAGGCCTCAAAGCGCTCCAAATATCCACTTCCAGATTCTAAAGAAAAGTGTTTCAAAACTGCTTTTTGGAAAAGAACTTCAACTCTGTGAGTTGAAAGCACTCATTACGAAGAGGTTTCTGAGAGTTCTTCCGTCTAGTTTTCATGTGAAGATGTTTCCATTTCAAGCATATTTCTCAAATCGCTCCAAATATTCACCTGCAAATTCTACAAAAAGGGTGTTTCCAAACTTCTCTATCAATAGGAAGGTTCGACTCTGTGAGTTGAATGCACTCCTCACAAAGAAGTTTCTGAGAATGCTTCTGTCCAGTTTTTAGGTGAAGATATATCATTTCCCAGCATAGGCCTCAAAGCGCTCCAAATATCCACTTGCAGATTCTACAAAAAGAGTGTTTCAAAACTCCTCTTTCAAAAGGAAGTTTCAAGTCTGTGAGTTGAATGAAGTCATGACAAAGAAGTTTCTGAGAATGCTTCTGTCTACTTTTTATGTGAAGATATTTCCTTTTGCAGCACACGCCTCAAATAGCCCCAAACATCCACTAGCAAATTCTACAAAAAGAGGGTTTCAAAAAAGCGCTATCTAAAGGAAGATTGCACTATGTGAGTTAAACGCATAAAGCACACGGAAGTTTCTGAGAATGCTTCCGTCTAGTTCTCATGGGAAGATATTTCCTTTCCCATTGTTGGCCTCTTAGCACTCCAATATACACTTGCAGATTCTAGAAAAAGAGTGTTTCAAAACTGCTCTATCAAAAGGCAGGTTCAACACGGTGAGTTGAATATGCACATGAGAAAAAGTTTCTGAGAATGCTTCTGTCTGGTTTTTATGTGAAGATATTTCGTTTTCCAGCACAGGCCTCAAAGCGCTCCAATTATCCACTTGCAGACTATACAAAAACAGTGTTTCAAAACTGTTCTATCCAAAGGAATGTTCAGCTCTGTGAGTAGAATTCACTCATCACGAGGAAGTTTCTGAGAATGCTGCTGTCTAGTTTCTATAAGAAGACATTTCCTTTTCTAACATAGGTCTCAAAGCGCTCACAATAAGCCCTGGCACACTCTACAAAAGGAGTGTTTCCAAAATGTTCTATCAAAATGAACGTTGAAGACTGTGAGTTAAATGCACACGTCAAACTGAAGTTTCTGAGAATGGTTCTGTCTAGGGTTTATGTGAAGATATTTTCTTTTCCAGCATAGGCCTCCAAAAGCTCGAAATATCCACTTGCAGATTTTCTAAAAAGGGTGTTTCCAAACTGTTCTATCAAAAGGAAGGTTCAACTCTGTGAGTTGAATGCTCACATCACAAAGAAGTTTCTGAGAATGCTTCTGTCTAGTGTTCATGTGAAGATATTTCCTTTTCAAGCATAGGCCTCAAAGCGCTCCAGATATGCAGTTGCAGACTCTACAAAAAGTGTGTTTCAAAAGTGTTCTATGAAAAGAAAGTTTCAACTCTGTGAGTTGAATGCACATATCGTGAAGAAGTTTCTGAGAATGCTTCTGTCTAGTTTTTAGGTGAAGATATTTCATTTCCCAGCATAGGCCTCAAAGCGCTCCAAATATGCACTTGCAGATTCTACAAAAAGAGTGTTTCAAAACTGCTCTTTCAAAAGGAAGGTTCAAGTCTGTGAGTTGAATGCACTCATCAGAAAGAAGTTTCTGATAATGGTTCTGTCTAGTTTTCATCTGCAAGTATTTCCTTTTCCACTAGATGCCGCAATCGCACCAAATTTCCACCTGCAGTTTCCACAAAAAGAGTGTTGCAGGACTGCTCCAGGAAAAGGAATCTTCAACTCTCTCAGTTCAATCCCCTCAAGACATAGAAGTTTCTGATAATGTTTCTGTCTAGCTTCTATATGAAGATATTTCCTTTTCCAGCATAAGCCTCAAAGAGCTCCAAATATCCACTTGCGAATTCTACAAAAACAGTGTTGCAATACTTTTCTACCAAAAGGAAGGTACAACTCTGTGAGTTCAATGCACTCATCACACAGAAGGTTCACAGAATGCTTCCATCTAGCTTTTACGCAATGATATTTCCTTTTGCAGCAAAGGCTTCAAAGCGCTCTTAATGTCCACTGGCAGATTCTACGAAGAGTGTCTCAAAACTGCTCTATCAAAAGGTAGGTTGAACTCTGTGAGTTCAATGCCCAAAGCACAGGGAACCTTCTGAGAATGCTTTTATGTAGTTTCTACGTGAACATATTTTCTTTTCCAGCATTGGCCTCCAAGCACTCCATCCATCCACTTGAAAATTCTACTAAAAGAGTGTTTCAAAACTTCTCTACCAAAAGAAAGGTTGAACTTTGTGAGTTCAAGGCACACATCACAAAGAAGTTTCTGAGAATGCTTCTTTCCAGCTTTTACGTGAAGAGATATCCTTTTCCAGCATAGGCCTCAAAGCGCTCCATATATCCACTTGCACATTCTAGCAAAGCGTGTATCAACACTGCTCTTTCAAAAGGAAGCTTCAAGTCTGTGAGTTGAATGCACTCATCACAAAGACGTTTCTGAGAATTCTCCTGTCTAGTTTTCATGTGAAGATGCTTCCATTTAAAATCTAGGCCTCAAATACCTCCAAATATTCACTTGCACATTCTACAAAAAGGCTGTTTCAAATCTTCTCTATCAATTGGAAGGTTCAACTCTGTAAATTGAATGCACTCACCACAAAGAAGATTCCGAGATTGCTTCTGTCTACTTTGTATGTGAAGACATTTCCTTTTCCAACATAGGCCTCAAAGCGCTCCAAAAAACACTTGCAGATTCTAAAAAAACAGTTTTTCAAAACTGTTCTATCAAAAGGAACGTTCAACTCTGTGAGTTGAAGGCACTCATCACAAAGAGGTTTCTGAGAATGCTTCTGTCTAGTTTTTATGGGATGATATTTCTTATTCCAACATTGGCCAAAAAGCGCTCCAAATATCCGCCTTCAGATGGCACTGAAAGAGGGTCTCAAAAATGCTCTATCAGAAGGAAGGTTCAAGTCTGTGAGTTGAATGCTCTCATCACACAGAAGGTTCTGAGAATACTTCAGTCTAGTTTTTATCAGAAGATATTTCCATTTCCTTGCATAGGCCTGAAATCGCTCCAAATATCGACTTGCAGATTATACGAATAGAGTATTTCCAAACTGCTCTGTCAAACGGCAGGATCAACTCTGTGAGTTGAATGAACACATCATGAAGAAGTCTCTGAGAATGCTTCTGTCTAGTTTTTAGTTGAAGATATTTCATTTCCCAGCATCGTCTCAAAGCGCTCCAAATATCCACTTGCAGATTCTACAAAAACTTTGTTTCTAAACTGCTCTTTGAAAAGGAAGGTCCAAGTCTGTGAGTTGAATGCACTCATCGCAAAGAATTTTCTGAGAATGCTTCTGCCTAGTTTTCACGTGAAGATATTTCCTTTTCCAACATTGGCCCCGAAGCCCTCCTAACATCCACTTGCAGATTTTACAAAAAGAGTGTTTCCAAACTGCTCTATCAAAAGGCAGGTTCAACTCTGTGAGTCAAATGCACGCATCGTGAAGAAGCTTCTGAGAATGCTACTGTCTAAGTTTTAGGTGAAGATATTTCATTTCCCAGCAAAGGCTTCAAAGCGCTCTAAATATCCACTTGCAGATTCTACAAGAAGAGTGTTTCAAAACTGCTCTTCCAAAAGGAAGGTTCAAGTCTGTGAGTTGAATGCACTCATCAAAAAGAAGTTTCTGAGAATGCTTCTCTCTAGTTTTTATGAGAAGATATTTCCTTTTCCAGCATAGGCCTCAAATCGCTCCAAACATCCACTAGCAAATTCTACAAAAGGAGTGTTTCAAAACTGTGCTATTAAAAGGAAGATTCCACTATTTGAGTTGAAGGCATAAAGCACACGGAAGTTTCTGACAGTGCTTCCATCTAGTTCTCATGTGAAGTTATTTCCTTTTCCAGTGTTGGCCTCTTAGCACTCCAAATAACCACTTGCAGATCCTAGAAAGAGTGTTTCAAAACTGCTCTACCAAAAGGAAGGTTCAACTCGGTGAGTTGAATGCGCACCTCGCAAAAAGTTTCTGAGAGTGCTTCGGTTTAGTTTTTATGTGAAGATATTTCGTTTTCCAGCACAGTACTCAAAGCGCTCTAAATAGCCACTTGCAGAGTCTATAAAAAGAGTGTTTCAAAACTGTTCTATCGAAAGGAACGTTCAACTCTGTGAGTAGAATGCACTCATCACAAGGAAGTTTCTGAGAATGCTTCTGTCTAGTTTTTATGTGAAGAAATTTCCTTTTCCAACATAGGCCTCAAAGCACTCCAAATAAACACCTGCAGATTCTACAAAAGGGGTCTTTCCAAAATGTTCTATCAAAACCAACGTTCAAGCCTGTGAGCTGAATGCACTCACCACACAGAAGTTTCTTAGACGTCTTCTGTCTAGTGTTTATGTGGAAATATTCTCTTTTACAGCATAGGCCTCAAATAGCTCCAAATATCAACTTGCAGATTTTACAAAAAGGGTGTTTCCAAACTCCTCCATCAAAAGGCAGGTTCAACTCTGTGTGTTTAATGCACACATCAGAAAGAAGTTTCTGAGAATGCTTCTGTCTAGCCTTTATGTGAAAATATTTCCTTTTCAAGCATACGCCTCAAAGCGCTCCAAATATGCCGTTGTAGACTCTACAAAAAGTGTGTTTCAAAACTGCTCTACGAAAAGAAAGGTTCAAAGCTGTGAGTTGAATACACAGATCGTGAAGAAGTTCCTGAGAATGCTTCAATCTAGTGTTTAGGTGAAGATATTTCACTTCCCAGCATAGGCCTCAAAGCGCTCCAAATATCCACTTCCAGATTCTACAGAAAAGTGTTTCAAAACTGCTCTTTGGAAAGGAAGCTTCAACTCTGTGAGTTGAAAGCACTCATTGCGAAGAGGTTTCTGGGAGTTCTTCCGTCTAGTTTTCATGTAAAGATGTTTCCATTTCAAGCATAGGTCTCTAATCGCTCCAAATATTCACCTGCAAATTCTACAAAAAGGGTGTTTCAAAACTTCTCTATCAATAGGAAGGTTCAACTCTGTGAGTTGAATGCACTCCTTACAGAGAAGTTTCTGAGAATGTTTCTATCTATGTTTTACGCGAAGATATTTCCTTTTCCAACACAGGCCTCAATGCGCTCCGAATCAACACTTCCAGATACTACAAAAACAGTGTTTCAAAGCTGTTCTATCAAAAGGAACGTTCAACTCTGTGAGTTGAAGGCACTCATCACAAAGAAGTTTCTGAGAATGCTTCTGTCAATCTTGTATGCAATGAGATTTCCTTTTGCAGCATAGGACTTAAAGCTCTCCAAATATCCACTTGCAGATTCCACAAAAAGAGTGTTGCAAAACTTCTCTATCAAAAGGCAGGTTGAACTCTGTGTGTTGAATGCCCAAAACACAGGGAACTTTCTGAGAATGCTTTTGTCTAGTTTCCACGTGAAGATAGTTCCTTTTCCAACATAGGCCTCAAAGCGCTCTGAATATCCACTTGCCGATTGTACAAAAAGAGTGTTGCAAAACTTCTCTATCAAAAGGCAGGTTGAACTCTGTGTGTCGAATGCCCAAAACACAGGGAACTTGCTGAGAATGCTTTTGTCTAATTTCTACGTGAAGATATTTCCTTTTCCATCATAGGCCTCAAAGTGCTCCGAATAAACACTTGTAGATCCCAACAAAAGAGTGTTTCAAAGCTCTTCCATCTACAGGAAAGAGGTTTCTGAGAATCACAAAGAGGTTTCTGAGAATTCTTCTGTTTAGTTTTTATGTGATGATATTTCATTTTCCAGCATTGGCCTAAAGGTGCTCCAAATATCCACCTTCAGATGGGACTGAAAGAGTGTTTCAAAACTGAACTATCAAAAGGAAGATTCAAGTCTGTGAGTTGAATGCACTCATCCACAGAAGCTTCTGAGAATGCTTCTGTCTCGTTTTTAGGCGAAGATATTTCCTTTTCCTTGCATAGGCCTCAAATCGCTCCAAATATCCCCTTGCAGATATTACAAAGAGAGTGTTTCCAAACTGCCCTATCGAAAGGCAGTTTCAACTCTGTGAGTTGAAGGCACGTATGGTGAAACAGTTTCTGAGAATGCTTGTGTGTACTTTTTAGGTGAAGGTATTTCCTTTTCCAGCACAGGCCTCAAATCGCTCCAAACATCCAGTAGCAAATTCTACAAAAGGAGTGTTTCAAACCTGTGCTATCCAAAGGAAGATTCCACTATATGAGTTGAACGCATAAAGCACACGGAAGTTTCTGAGAATCCTTCCGTCTAGTTCTCAGGTGAAGATATTTACTTTTCCAGTGTTGGCCCTTTAGCACTCCAAATATCCACTTTCAGATTCTACAAAAAGAGTGTTTCAAAACTGCTCTATCAAAACGCAGGTTCCACTCGGTGAGTTGAATGCACGCATCGGAAAAGATTTCTGAGAATTCTTCTGTCTAGTTTTTATGGGAAGATATTTTCTTTTCCAGCATAGGCCTCAAATCGCTCCAAACATCCACGAGCAAATTCTACGAAAGGAGTGTGTCAAAACGGTGCTATCAAAAGGAAGATTCCACTATGTGAGTTGAATGCATGAAGCACACGGAAGTTTCTGACAATGCTTCCGTCTAGTTCTCATGTGAAGATATTTCCTTTTCCAGTGTTGACCTCTTAGCACTCCAAATATCCACTTGCAGATCCTAGAAAAAGAGTGTTTCAAAACTGCTCTACCAAAAGCCAGGTTTCACTCGGTGAGTTGAATGCGCACATCGCAAAATGTTTCTGAGAACGCTACTGTCTAGTTCTTATGTGAAGATATTTCGTTTTCCCGCCTGGGCTTCAAAGCGCTCCAAATAGCCACTTGTAGAGTCTATAAAAAGAGTGTTTCAAAACTCTTCTATCAAAAGGAACTTTCAACTCTGTGAGTACAATGCACTCATCACAAGGAAGTTTCCGAGAATGCTTCTGTCTACTGTTTATGTGAAGATATTTCCTTTTCCAACCTAGGCCTCAATGCGCTCCAAATAAACACCTGCAGATCCTACAAGAGGGGTGTTTCCAAACTGTTCTATCAAAACCAGCGTTCAAGTCTGTGAGCTGAATGCACTCATCACACAGAAGTTTCTTAGAAGGCTTGTGTCTAGTGTTTATGTGAAAATATTTTCTTTTACAGCATAGGCCTCAAATAGCTCCAAATATCAACTTGCAGATTTTACAAAAAGGGAGTTTCCAAACTCCTCTATCAAAAGACAGGTTCAACTCTGTGAGTCGAATGCACACATCAGAAAGAAGTTTCTGAGAATGCTTCTGTCTAGCGTTTATGTGAAAATATTTCCTTTTCAAGCACACGCCTCAAAGCGCTCCAAATATGCCGTTGCAGATTCTACAAAAAGTGGGTTTCAAAACTGCTCTACGAAAAGAAAGGTTCAAAGCTGTGAGTTGAATACACAGATCGTGAAGAAGTTTCTGAGAATGCTTCAGTCTAGTGTTTAGGTGAAGATATTTCACTTCCCAGCATAGGCCTCAAAGCGCTCCAAATATCCACTTCCAGATTCTACAGAAAAGTGTTTCAAAACTGCTCTTTGGAAAGGAAGCTTCAACTCTGTGAGTTGAAAGCACTCATTACGAAGAGGTTTCTGAGAATTCTTCTGTCCAGTTTTCATGTGAAGATGTTTCCATTTCAAGCATAGGTCTCCAATCGCTCCAAATATTCACCTGCAAATTCTACAAAAAGGGTGTTTCAAAACTTCTCTATCAATAGGAAGGTTCAACTCTGTGAGTTGAATGCCCTCCTCACAAAGAAGTTTCTGAGAATGCTTCTGTCTACTTTTTACGTGAAGATATTTCCTTTTCCTACACAGGCCTCAAAGCGCTCCGAATCAACACTTCCAGATACTACCAAAACAGTGTTTCAAAACTGTTCTATCAAAAGGAACGTTCAACTCTGTGAGTGGAAGGCACTCATCGCAAAGAGGTTTCTGAGAATGCTTCTGTCTAGTTTTTATGTGATGATATTTCGTATTGCAGCATTGGCCAAAAAGCGCTCCAAACATCCATCTTCAGATGGCAATGAAAGTGGGTCTCAAAAGTGCTCTATCAGAAGGAAGGTTCAAGTCTGTGAATTGAATGCTCTCATCACACAGAAGGTTCTGAGAATGATTCAGTCTAGTTTTTATCAGAAGATATTTCCTTTTCCTTGCATAGGCCTCAAATCGCTCCAAATATCGAATTGCAGTTTACACCAATAGAGTGTTTCCAAACTGCTCTGTGAAACGGCAGGTTCAACTCTGTGAGTTGAATGCGCACATGAGGAAGAAGTCTCTGAGAATGCTTCTGTCTAGTTTTTAGGTGAAGATATTTCATTTCCCAGCCTCGCCTCAAAGCGCTCCAAATATCCACTTTCAGATTCTACAAAAACTGTGTTTCTAAACTGCTCTTTGTAAAGGAAGGTTCAAGTCTGTGAGTTGAATGCACTCATCACCAAGAAGTTTCTGAGAATGCTTCTGTCTAGTTTTCATGTGAAGATATTTCCTTTTCCAACATTGACCCGAAGCCCTCGTAATATCCACTTGCAGATTTTACAAAAAGAGTGTTTCCAAACTGCTCTATCAAAATGAGATTCAACTCTGTGAGTTGAATGCACGCATCGTGAAGAAGCTTCAGAGAATGCTACGGTCTACGTTTTAGGTGAAGATATTTCATTTCCCAGCATAGGCTTCAAAGCGCTCTAAATATCCACTTGCAGATTCTACAAAAAGAGTGTTTCAAAACTGCTCTTCCAAAAGGAAGGTTCAAGGCTGTGAGTTCAATGCACTCATCATAAAGAAGTTTCTGAGAACGCTTCTCTCTAGTTTTTATGTGAAGATATTTCCTTTTCCAGCATAGGCCTCAAATCGCTCCAAACATCCACTAGCAAATTCTACAAAAGGAGTGTTTCAAAACTGTGCTATCAAAAGGAAGATTCCACTATTTGAGTTGAAGGCATAAAGCACACGGAAGTTTCTGACAATGCTTCCGTCTAGTTCTCATGTGAAGTTATTTCCTTTTCCAGTGCTGGCCTCTTAGCACTCCAAATATCCACTTGCAGATCCTAGAAAAAGAGTTTTTCAAAACTGCTCTACCAAAAGGAAGCTTCAACTCGGTGAGTTGAATGCGCACCTCGCAAAATGTTTCTGAGAGTGCTTCGCTGTTGTTTTTATGTGAAGATATTTCGTTTTCCAGCATAGGACTCAAAGCGCTCCAAGTAGCCACTTACAGAGTCTCTAAAAAGAGTGTTTCAAAACTGTTCTATCAAAAGGAACGTTCAACTCTGTGAGTAGAATGCTCTCATCACAAGGAAGTTTCTGAGAATGCTTCTGTCTAGTTTTTATGTGAAGAAATTTCCTTTTCCAACATAGGCCTCAAAGCCCTCCAAATAAACATCTGCAGATTCTACAAAAGGGGTCTTTCCAAAATGTTCTATCAAAACCAACGTTCAAACCTATGAGCTGAATGCACTCACCACACAGAAGTTTCTTAGACGTCTTCTGTCTAGTGTTTATGTGAAAATATTTTCTTTTACAGCATAGGCCTCAAATAGCTCCAAATATCAACTTGCAGATTTTACAAAAAGGGTGTTTCCAAACTCCTCTATCAAAAGGCAGGTTCAACTCTGTGTGTTGAATGCACACATCAGAAAGAAGTTTCTGAGAATGCTTCTGTCTAGCGTTTATGTGAAAATATTTCCTTTTCAAGCATACGCCTCAAAGCGCTCCAAATATGCCGTTGCAGATTCTACAAAAAGTGTGTTTCAAAACTGCTCTATGAAAAGAAAGGTTCAAAGCTGTGAGGTGAATACACATATCGTGAAGAAGTTTCTGAGAAAGCTTCAGTCTAGTGTTTAGGTGAAGATATTTCACTTCCCAGAATAGGCCTCAAAGCGCTCCAAATATCCACTTCCAGATTCTAAAGAAAAGTGTTTCAAAACTGCTTTTTGGAAAAGAAGCTTCAACTCTGTGAGTTGAAAGCACTCATTACGAAGAGGTTTCTGAGAGTTCTTCCGTCTAGTTTTCATGTGAAGATGTTTCCATTTCAAGCATATTTCTCAAATCGCTCCAAATATTCACCTGCAAATTCTACAAAAAGGGTGTTTCCAAACTTCTCTATCAATAGGAAGGTTCGACTCTGTGAGTTGAATGCCCTCCTCACAAAGAAGTTTCTGAGAATGCTTCTCTCCAGTTTTTAGGTGAAGATATATCATTTCCCAGCATAGGCCTCAAAGCGCTCCAAATATCCACTTGCAGATTCTACAAAAAGAGTGTTTCAAAACTCCTCTTTCAAAAGGAAGTTTCAAGTCTGTGAGTTGAATGAAGTCATGACAAAGAAGTTTCTGAGAATGCTTCTGTCTACTTTTTATGTGAAGATATTTCCTTTTGCAGCACACGCCTCAAATAGCCCCAAACATCCACTAGCAAATTCTACAAAAAGAGGGTTTCAAAAAAGCGCTATCTAAAGGAAGATTGCACTATGTGAGTTAAACGCATAAAGCACACGGAAGTTTCTGAGAATGCTTCCGTCTAGTTCTCATGGGAAGATATTTCCTTTCCCATTGTTGGCCTCTTAGCACTCCAATATACACTTGCAGATTCTAGAAAAAGAGTGTTTCAAAACTGCTCTATCAAAAGGCAGGTTCAACACGGTGAGTTGAATATGCACATGAGAAAAAGTTTCTGAGAATGCTTCTGTCTGGTTTTTATGTGAAGATATTTCGTTTTCCAGCACAGGCCTCAAAGCGCTCCAATTATCCACTTGCAGACTATACAAAAACAGTGTTTCAAAACTGTTCTATCCAAAGGAATGTTCAGCTCTGTGAGTAGAATTCACTCATCACGAGGAAGTTTCTGAGAATGCTGCTGTCTAGTTTCTATAAGAAGACATTTCCTTTTCTAACATAGGTCTCAAAGCGCTCACAATAAGCCCTGGCACACTCTACAAAAGGAGTGTTTCCAAAATGTTCTATCAAAATGAACGTTGAAGACTGTGAGTTAAATGCACACGTCAAACTGAAGTTTCTGAGAATGGTTCTGTCTAGGGTTTATGTGAAGATATTTTCTTTTCCAGCATAGGCCTCCAAAAGCTCGAAATATCCACTTGCAGATTTTCTAAAAAGGGTGTTTCCAAACTGTTCTATCAAAAGGAAGGTTCAACTCTGTGAGTTGAATGCTCACATCACAAAGAAGTTTCTGAGAATGCTTCTGTCTAGTGTTCATGTGAAGATATTTCCTTTTCAAGCATAGGCCTCAAAGCGCTCCAGATACGCAGTTGCAGACTCTACAAAAAGTGTGTTTCAAAAGTGTTCTATGAAAAGAAAGTTTCAACTCTGTGAGTTGAATGCACATATCGTGAAGAAGTTTCTGAGAATGCTTCTGTCTAGTTTTTAGGTGAAGATATTTCATTTCCCAGCATAGGCCTCAAAGCGCTCCAAATATGCACTTGCAGATTCTACAAAAGGAGTGTTTCAAAACTGCTCTTTCAAAAGGAAGGTTCAAGTCTGTGAGTTGAATGCACTCATCAGAAAGAAGTTTCTGATAATGGTTCTGTCTAGTTTTCATCTGCAAGTATTTCCTTTTCCACTAGATGCCGCAATCGCACCAAATTTCCACCTGCAGTTTCCACAAAAAGAGTGTTGCAGGACTGCTCCAGGAAAAGGAATCTTCAACTCTCTCAGTTCAATCCCCTCAAGACATAGAAGTTTCTGATAATGTTTCTGTCTAGCTTCTATATGAAGATATTTCCTTTTCCAGCATAAGCCTCAAAGAGCTCCAAATATCCACTTGCGAATTCTACAAAAACAGTGTTGCAATACTTTTCTACCAAAAGGAAGGTACAACTCTGTGAGTTCAATGCACTCATCACACAGAAGGTTCACAGAATGCTTCCATCTAGCTTTTACGCAATGATATTTCCTTTTGCAGCAAAGGCTTCAAAGCGCTCTTAATGTCCACTGGCAGATTCTACGAAGAGTGTCTCAAAACTGCTCTATCAAAAGGTAGGTTGAACTCTGTGAGTTCAATGCCCAAAGCACAGGGAACCTTCTGAGAATGCTTTTATGTAGTTTCTACGTGAACATATTTTCTTTTCCAGCATTGGCCTCCAAGCACTCCATCCATCCACTTGAAAATTCTACTAAAAGAGTGTTTCAAAACTTCTCTACCAAAAGAAAGGTTGAACTTTGTGAGTTCAAGGCACACATCACAAAGAAGTTTCTGAGAATGCTTCTTTCCAGCTTTTACGTGAAGAGATATCCTTTTCCAGCATAGGCCTCAAAGCGCTCCATATATCCACTTGCACATTCTAGCAAAGCGTGTATCAACACTGCTCTTTCAAAAGGAAGCTTCAAGTCTGTGAGTTGAATGCACTCATCACAAAGACGTTTCTGAGAATTCTCCTGTCTAGTTTTCATGTGAAGATGCTTCCATTTAAAATCTAGGCCTCAAATACCTCCAAATATTCACTTGCACATTCTACAAAAAGGCTGTTTCAAATCTTCTCTATCAATTGGAAGGTTCAACTCTGTAAATTGAATGCACTCACCACAAAGAAGATTCCGAGATTGCTTCTGTCTACTTTGTATGTGAAGACATTTCCTTTTCCAACATAGGCCTCAAAGCGCTCCAAAAAACACTTGCAGATTCTAAAAAAACAGTTTTTCAAAACTGTTCTATCAAAAGGAACGTTCAACTCTGTGAGTTGAAGGCACTCATCACAAAGAGGTTTCTGAGAATGCTTCTGTCTAGTTTTTATGGGATGATATTTCTTATTCCAACATTGGCCAAAAAGCGCTCCAAATATCCGCCTTCAGATGGCACTGAAAGAGGGTCTCAAAAATGCTCTATCAGAAGGAAGGTTCAAGTCTGTGAGTTGAATGCTCTCATCACACAGAAGGTTCTGAGAATACTTCAGTCTAGTTTTTATCAGAAGATATTTCCATTTCCTTGCATAGGCCTGAAATCGCTCCAAATATCGACTTGCAGATTATACGAATAGAGTATTTCCAAACTGCTCTGTCAAACGGCAGGATCAACTCTGTGAGTTGAATGAACACATCATGAAGAAGTCTCTGAGAATGCTTCTGTCTAGTTTTTAGTTGAAGATATTTCATTTCCCAGCATCGTCTCAAAGCGCTCCAAATATCCACTTGCAGATTCTACAAAAACTTTGTTTCTAAACTGCTCTTTGAAAAGGAAGGTCCAAGTCTGTGAGTTGAATGCACTCATCGCAAAGAATTTTCTGAGAATGCTTCTGCCTAGTTTTCACGTGAAGATATTTCCTTTTCCAACATTGGCCCCGAAGCCCTCCTAACATCCACTTGCAGATTTTACAAAAAGAGTGTTTCCAAACTGCTCTATCAAAAGGCAGGTTCAACTCTGTGAGTCAAATGCACGCATCGTGAAGAAGCTTCTGAGAATGCTACTGTCTAAGTTTTAGGTGAAGATATTTCATTTCCCAGCAAAGGCTTCAAAGCGCTCTAAATATCCACTTGCAGATTCTACAAGAAGAGTGTTTCAAAACTGCTCTTCCAAAAGGAAGGTTCAAGTCTGTGAGTTGAATGCACTCATCAAAAAGAAGTTTCTGAGAATGCTTCTCTCTAGTTTTTATGAGAAGATATTTCCTTTTCCAGCATAGGCCTCAAATCGCTCCAAACATCCACTAGCAAATTCTACAAAAGGAGTGTTTCAAAACTGTGCTATCAAAAGGAAGATTCCACTATTTGAGTTGAAGGCATAAAGCACACGGAAGTTTCTGACAGTGCTTCCGTCTAGTTCTCATGTGAAGTTATTTCCTTTTCCAGTGTTGGCCTCTTAGCACTCCAAATAACCACTTGCAGATCCTAGAAAGAGTGTTTCAAAACTGCTCTACCAAAAGGAAGGTTCAACTCGGTGAGTTGAATGCGCACCTCGCAAAAAGTTTCTGAGAGTGCTTCGGTTTAGTTTTTATGTGAAGATATTTCGTTTTCCAGCACAGTACTCAAAGCGCTCTAAATAGCCACTTGCAGAGTCTATAAAAAGAGTGTTTCAAAACTGTTCTATCGAAAGGAACGTTCAACTCTGTGAGTAGAATGCACTCATCACAAGGAAGTTTCTGAGAATGCTTCTGTCTAGTTTTTATGTGAAGAAATTTCCTTTTCCAACATAGGCCTCAAAGCGCTCCAAATAAACACCTGCAGATTCTACAAAAGGGGTCTTTCCAAAATGTTCTATCAAAACCAACGTTCAAGCCTGTGAGCTGAATGCACTCACCACACAGAAGTTTCTTAGACGTCTTCTGTCTAGTGTTTATGTGGAAATATTCTCTTTTACAGCATAGGCCTCAAATACCTCCAAATATCAACGTGCAGATTTTACAAAAAGGGTGTTTCCAAACTCCTCCATCAAAAGGCAGGTTCAACTCTGTGTGTTTAATGCACACATCAGAAAGAAGTTTCTGAGAATGCTTCTGTCTAGCCTTTATGTGAAAATATTTCCTTTTCAAGCATACGCCTCAAAGCGCTCCAAATATGCCGTTGTAGACTCTACAAAAAGTGTGTTTCAAAACTGCTCTACGAAAAGAAAGGTTCAAAGCTGTGAGTTGAATACACAGATCGTGAAGAAGTTCCTGAGAATGCTTCAATCTAGTGTTTAGGTGAAGATATTTCACTTCCCAGCATAGGCCTCAAAGCGCTCCAAATATCCACTTCCAGATTCTACAGAAAAGTGTTTCAAAACTGCTCTTTGGAAAGGAAGCTTCAACTCTGTGAGTTGAAAGCACTCATTGCGAAGAGGTTTCTGGGAGTTCTTCCGTCTAGTTTTCATGTAAAGATGTTTCCATTTCAAGCATAGGTCTCTAATCGCTCCAAATATTCACCTGCAAATTCTACAAAAAGGGTGTTTCAAAACTTCTCTATCAATAGGAAGGTTCAACTCTGTGAGTTGAATGCACTCCTTACAGAGAAGTTTCTGAGAATGTTTCTATCTATGTTTTACGCGAAGATATTTCCTTTTCCAACACAGGCCTCAATGCGCTCCGAATCAACACTTCCAGATACTACAAAAACAGTGTTTCAAAACTGTTCTATCAAAAGGAACGTTCAACTCTGTGAGTTGAAGGCACTCATCACAAAGAAGTTTCTGAGAATGCTTCTGTCAATCTTGTATGCAATGAGATTTCCTTTTGCAGCATAGGACTTAAAGCTCTCCAAATATCCACTTGCAGATTCCACAAAAAGAGTGTTGCAAAACTTCTCTATCAAAAGGCAGGTTGAACTCTGTGTGTTGAATGCCCAAAACACAGGGAACTTTCTGAGAATGCTTTTGTCTAGTTTCCACGTGAAGATAGTTCCTTTTCCAACATAGGCCTCAAAGCGCTCTGAATATCCACTTGCCGATTGTACAAAAAGAGTGTTGCAAAACTTCTCTATCAAAAGGCAGGTTGAACTCTGTGTGTCGAATGCCCAAAACACAGGGAACTTGCTGAGAATGCTTTTGTCTAATTTCTACGTGAAGATATTTCCTTTTCCATCATAGGCCTCAAAGTGCTCCGAATAAACACTTGTAGATCCCACCAAAAGAGTGTTTCAAAGCTCTTCCATCTACAGGAACTTTCACGTCTGTGAGTTGAATGCACTCATCACAAAGAGGTTTCTGAGAATTCTTCTGTTTAGTTTTTATGTGATGATATTTCATTTTCCAGCATTGGCCTAAAGGTGCTCCAAATATCCACCTTCAGATGGGACTGAAAGAGTGTTTCAAAACTGAACTATCAAAAGGAAGGTTCAAGTCTGTGAGTTGAATGCACTCATCCACAGAAGCTTCTGAGAATGCTTCTGTCTCGTTTTTAGGCGAAGATATTTCCTTTTCCTTGCATAGGCCTCAAATCGCTCCAAATATCCCCTTGCAGATATTACAAAGAGAGTGTTTCCAAACTGCCCTATCGAAAGGCAGTTTCAACTCTGTGAGTTGAAGGCACGTATGGTGAAACAGTTTCTGAGAATGCTTGTGTGTACTTTTTAGGTGAAGGTATTTCCTTTTCCAGCACAGGCCTCAAATCGCTCCAAACATCCAGTAGCAAATTCTACAAAAGGAGTGTTTCAAACCTGTGCTATCCAAAGGAAGATTCCACTATATGAGTTGAACGCATAAAGCACACGGAAGTTTCTGAGAATCCTTCCGTCTAGTTCTCAGGTGAAGATATTTACTTTTCCAGTGTTGGCCCTTTAGCACTCCAAATATCCACTTTCAGATTCTACAAAAAGAGTGTTTCAAAACTGCTCTATCAAAACGCAGGTTCCACTCGGTGAGTTGAATGCACGCATCGGAAAAGATTTCTGAGAATTCTTCTGTCTAGTTTTTATGGGAAGATATTTTCTTTTCCAGCATAGGCCTCAAATCGCTCCAAACATCCACGAGCAAATTCTACGAAAGGAGTGTGTCAAAACGGTGCTATCAAAAGGAAGATTCCACTATGTGAGTTGAATGCATGAAGCACACGGAAGTTTCTGACAATGCTTCCGTCTAGTTCTCATGTGAAGATATTTCCTTTTCCAGTGTTGACCTCTTAGCACTCCAAATATCCACTTGCAGATCCTAGAAAAAGAGTGTTTCAAAACTGCTCTACCAAAAGCCAGGTTTCACTCGGTGAGTTGAATGCGCACATCGCAAAATGTTTCTGAGAACGCTACTGTCTAGTTCTTATGTGAAGATATTTCGTTTTCCCGCCTGGGCTTCAAAGCGCTCCAAATAGCCACTTGTAGAGTCTATAAAAAGAGTGTTTCAAAACTCTTCTATCAAAAGGAACTTTCAACTCTGTGAGTACAATGCACTCATCACAAGGAAGTTTCCGAGAATGCTTCTGTCTACTGTTTATGTGAAGATATTTCCTTTTCCAACCTAGGCCTCAATGCGCTCCAAATAAACACCTGCAGATCCTACAAGAGGGGTGTTTCCAAACTGTTCTATCAAAACCAGCGTTCAAGTCTGTGAGCTGAATGCACTCATCACACAGAAGTTTCTTAGAAGGCTTGTGTCTAGTGTTTATGTGAAAATATTTTCTTTTACAGCATAGGCCTCAAATAGCTCCAAATATCAACTTGCAGATTTTACAAAAAGGGAGTTTCCAAACTCCTCTATCAAAAGACAGGTTCAACTCTGTGAGTCGAATGCACACATCAGAAAGAAGTTTCTGAGAATGCTTCTGTCTAGCGTTTATGTGAAAATATTTCCTTTTCAAGCACACGCCTCAAAGCGCTCCAAATATGCCGTTGCAGATTCTACAAAAAGTGGGTTTCAAAACTGCTCTACGAAAAGAAAGGTTCAAAGCTGTGAGTTGAATACACAGATCGTGAAGAAGTTTCTGAGAATGCTTCAGTCTAGTGTTTAGGTGAAGATATTTCACTTCCCAGCATAGGCCTCAAAGCGCTCCAAATATCCACTTCCAGATTCTACAGAAAAGTGTTTCAAAACTGCTCTTTGGAAAGGAAGCTTCAACTCTGTGAGTTGAAAGCACTCATTACGAAGAGGTTTCTGAGAATTCTTCTGTCCAGTTTTCATGTGAAGATGTTTCCATTTCAAGCATAGGTCTCCAATCGCTCCAAATATTCACCTGCAAATTCTACAAAAAGGGTGTTTCAAAACTTCTCTATCAATAGGAAGGTTCAACTCTGTGAGTTGAATGCCCTCCTCACAAAGAAGTTTCTGAGAATGCTTCTGTCTACTTTTTACGTGAAGATATTTCCTTTTCCTACACAGGCCTCAAAGCGCTCCGAATCAACACTTCCAGATACTACCAAAACAGTGTTTCAAAACTGTTCTATCAAAAGGAACGTTCAACTCTGTGAGTGGAAGGCACTCATCGCAAAGAGGTTTCTGAGAATGCTTCTGTCTAGTTTTTATGTGATGATATTTCGTATTGCAGCATTGGCCAAAAAGCGCTCCAAACATCCATCTTCAGATGGCAATGAAAGTGGGTCTCAAAAGTGCTCTATCAGAAGGAAGGTTCAAGTCTGTGAATTGAATGCTCTCATCACACAGAAGGTTCTGAGAATGATTCAGTCTAGTTTTTATCAGAAGATATTTCCTTTTCCTTGCATAGGCCTCAAATCGCTCCAAATATCGAATTGCAGTTTACACCAATAGAGTGTTTCCAAACTGCTCTGTGAAACGGCAGGTTCAACTCTGTGAGTTGAATGCGCACATGAGGAAGAAGTCTCTGAGAATGCTTCTGTCTAGTTTTTAGGTGAAGATATTTCATTTCCCAGCCTCGCCTCAAAGCGCTCCAAATATCCACTTTCAGATTCTACAAAAACTGTGTTTCTAAACTGCTCTTTGTAAAGGAAGGTTCAAGTCTGTGAGTTGAATGCACTCATCACCAAGAAGTTTCTGAGAATGCTTCTGTCTAGTTTTCATGTGAAGATATTTCCTTTTCCAACATTGACCCGAAGCCCTCGTAATATCCACTTGCAGATTTTACAAAAAGAGTGTTTCCAAACTGCTCTATCAAAATGAGATTCAACTCTGTGAGTTGAATGCACGCATCATGAAGAAGCTTCAGAGAATGCTACGGTCTACGTTTTAGGTGAAGATATTTCATTTCCCAGCATAGGCTTCAAAGCGCTCTAAATATCCACTTGCAGATTCTACAAAAAGAGTGTTTCAAAACTGCTCTTCCAAAAGGAAGGTTCAAGGCTGTGAGTTCAATGCACTCATCATAAAGAAGTTTCTGAGAACGCTTCTCTCTAGTTTTTATGTGAAGATATTTCCTTTTCCAGCATAGGCCTCAAATCGCTCCAAACATCCACTAGCAAATTCTACAAAAGGAGTGTTTCAAAACTGTGCTATCAAAAGGAAGATTCCACTATTTGAGTTGAAGGCATAAAGCACACGGAAGTTTCTGACAATGCTTCCGTCTAGTTCTCATGTGAAGTTATTTCCTTTTCCAGTGCTGGCCTCTTAGCACTCCAAATATCCACTTGCAGATCCTAGAAAAAGAGTTTTTCAAAACTGCTCTACCAAAAGGAAGCTTCAACTCGGTGAGTTGAATGCGCACCTCGCAAAATGTTTCTGAGAGTGCTTCGCTGTTGTTTTTATGTGAAGATATTTCGTTTTCCAGCATAGGACTCAAAGCGCTCCAAGTAGCCACTTACAGAGTCTCTAAAAAGAGTGTTTCAAAACTGTTCTATCAAAAGGAACGTTCAACTCTGTGAGTAGAATGCTCTCATCACAAGGAAGTTTCTGAGAATGCTTCTGTCTAGTTTTTATGTGAAGAAATTTCCTTTTCCAACATAGGCCTCAAAGCCCTCCAAATAAACATCTGCAGATTCTACAAAAGGGGTCTTTCCAAAATGTTCTATCAAAACCAACGTTCAAACCTATGAGCTGAATGCACTCACCACACAGAAGTTTCTTAGACGTCTTCTGTCTAGTGTTTATGTGAAAATATTTTCTTTTACAGCATAGGCCTCAAATAGCTCCAAATATCAACTTGCAGATTTTACAAAAAGGGTGTTTCCAAACTCCTCTATCAAAAGGCAGGTTCAATTCTGTGTGTTGAATGCACACATCAGAAAGAAGTTTCTGAGAATGCTTCTGTCTAGCGTTTATGTGAAAATATTTCCTTTTCAAGCATACGCCTCAAAGCGCTCCAAATATGCCGTTGCAGATTCTACAAAAAGTGTGTTTCAAAACTGCTCTATGAAAAGAAAGGTTCAAAGCTGTGAGGTGAATACACATATCGTGAAGAAGTTTCTGAGAAAGCTTCAGTCTAGTGTTTAGGTGAAGATATTTCACTTCCCAGAATAGGCCTCAAAGCGCTCCAAATATCCACTTCCAGATTCTAAAGAAAAGTGTTTCAAAACTGCTTTTTGGAAAAGAAGCTTCAACTCTGTGAGTTGAAAGCACTCATTACGAAGAGGTTTCTGAGAGTTCTTCCGTCTAGTTTTCATGTGAAGATGTTTCCATTTCAAGCATATTTCTCAAATCGCTCCAAATATTCACCTGCAAATTCTACAAAAAGGGTGTTTCCAAACTTCTCTATCAATAGGAAGGTTCGACTCTGTGAGTTGAATGCACTCCTCACAAAGAAGTTTCTGAGAATGCTTCTGTCCAGTTTTTAGGTGAAGATATATCATTTCCCAGCATAGGCCTCAAAGCGCTCCAAATATCCACTTGCAGATTCTACAAAAAGAGTGTTTCAAAACTCCTCTTTCAAAAGGAAGTTTCAAGTCTGTGAGTTGAATGAAGTCATGACAAAGAAGTTTCTGAGAATGCTTCTGTCTACTTTTTATGTGAAGATATTTCCTTTTGCAGCACACGCCTCAAATAGCCCCAAACATCCACTAGCAAATTCTACAAAAAGAGGGTTTCAAAAAAGCGCTATCTAAAGGAAGATTGCACTATGTGAGTTAAACGCATAAAGCACACGGAAGTTTCTGAGAATGCTTCCGTCTAGTTCTCATGGGAAGATATTTCCTTTCCCATTGTTGGCCTCTTAGCACTCCAATATACACTTGCAGATTCTAGAAAAAGAGTGTTTCAAAACTGCTCTATCAAAAGGCAGGTTCAACACGGTGAGTTGAATATGCACATGAGAAAAAGTTTCTGAGAATGCTTCTGTCTGGTTTTTATGTGAAGATATTTCGTTTTCCAGCACAGGCCTCAAAGCGCTCCAATTATCCACTTGCAGACTATACAAAAACAGTGTTTCAAAACTGTTCTATCCAAAGGAATGTTCAGCTCTGTGAGTAGAATTCACTCATCACGAGGAAGTTTCTGAGAATGCTGCTGTCTAGTTTCTATAAGAAGACATTTCCTTTTCTAACATAGGTCTCAAAGCGCTCACAATAAGCCCTGGCACACTCTACAAAAGGAGTGTTTCCAAAATGTTCTATCAAAATGAACGTTGAAGACTGTGAGTTAAATGCACACGTCAAACTGAAGTTTCTGAGAATGGTTCTGTCTAGGGTTTATGTGAAGATATTTTCTTTTCCAGCATAGGCCTCCAAAAGCTCGAAATATCCACTTGCAGATTTTCTAAAAAGGGTGTTTCCAAACTGTTCTATCAAAAGGAAGGTTCAACTCTGTGAGTTGAATGCTCACATCACAAAGAAGTTTCTGAGAATGCTTCTGTCTAGTGTTCATGTGAAGATATTTCCTTTTCAAGCATAGGCCTCAAAGCGCTCCAGATATGCAGTTGCAGACTCTACAAAAAGTGTGTTTCAAAAGTGTTCTATGAAAAGAAAGTTTCAACTCTGTGAGTTGAATGCACATATCGTGAAGAAGTTTCTGAGAATGCTTCTGTCTAGTTTTTAGGTGAAGATATTTCATTTCCCAGCATAGGCCTCAAAGCGCTCCAAATATGCACTTGCAGATTCTACAAAAAGAGTGTTTCAAAACTGCTCTTTCAAAAGGAAGGTTCAAGTCTGTGAGTTGAATGCACTCATCAGAAAGAAGTTTCTGATAATGGTTCTGTCTAGTTTTCATCTGCAAGTATTTCCTTTTCCACTAGATGCCGCAATCGCACCAAATTTCCACCTGCAGTTTCCACAAAAAGAGTGTTGCAGGACTGCTCCAGGAAAAGGAATCTTCAACTCTCTCAGTTCAATCCCCTCAAGACATAGAAGTTTCTGATAATGTTTCTGTCTAGCTTCTATATGAAGATATTTCCTTTTCCAGCATAAGCCTCAAAGAGCTCCAAATATCCACTTGCGAATTCTACAAAAACAGTGTTGCAATACTTTTCTACCAAAAGGAAGGTACAACTCTGTGAGTTCAATGCACTCATCACACAGAAGGTTCACAGAATGCTTCCATCTAGCTTTTACGCAATAATATTTCCTTTTGCAGCAAAGGCTTCAAAGCGCTCTTAATGTCCACTGGCAGATTCTACGAAGAGTGTCTCAAAACTGCTCTATCAAAAGGTAGGTTGAACTCTGTGAGTTCAATGCCCAAAGCACAGGGAACCTTCTGAGAATGCTTTTATGTAGTTTCTACGTGAACATATTTTCTTTTCCAGCATTGGCCTCCAAGCACTCCATCCATCCACTTGAAAATTCTACTAAAAGAGTGTTTCAAAACTTCTCTACCAAAAGAAAGGTTGAACTTTGTGAGTTCAAGGCACACATCACAAAGAAGTTTCTGAGAATGCTTCTTTCCAGCTTTTACGTGAAGAGATATCCTTTTCCAGCATAGGCCTCAAAGCGCTCCATATATCCACTTGCACATTCTAGCAAAGCGTGTATCAACACTGCTCTTTCAAAAGGAAGCTTCAAGTCTGTGAGTTGAATGCACTCATCACAAAGACGTTTCTGAGAATTCTCCTGTCTAGTTTTCATGTGAAGATGCTTCCATTTAAAATCTAGGCCTCAAATACCTCCAAATATTCACTTGCACATTCTACAAAAAGGCTGTTTCAAATCTTCTCTATCAATTGGAAGGTTCAACTCTGTAAATTGAATGCACTCACCACAAAGAAGATTCCGAGATTGCTTCTGTCTACTTTGTATGTGAAGACATTTCCTTTTCCAACATAGGCCTCAAAGCGCTCCAAAAAACACTTGCAGATTCTAAAAAAACAGTTTTTCAAAACTGTTCTATCAAAAGGAACGTTCAACTCTGTGAGTTGAAGGCACTCATCACAAAGAGGTTTCTGAGAATGCTTCTGTCTAGTTTTTATGGGATGATATTTCTTATTCCAACATTGGCCAAAAAGCGCTCCAAATATCCGCCTTCAGATGGCACTGAAAGAGGGTCTCAAAAATGCTCTATCAGAAGGAAGGTTCAAGTCTGTGAGTTGAATGCTCTCATCACACAGAAGGTTCTGAGAATACTTCAGTCTAGTTTTTATCAGAAGATATTTCCATTTCCTTGCATAGGCCTGAAATCGCTCCAAATATCGACTTGCAGATTATACGAATAGAGTATTTCCAAACTGCTCTGTCAAACGGCAGGATCAACTCTGTGAGTTGAATGAACACATCATGAAGAAGTCTCTGAGAATGCTTCTGTCTAGTTTTTAGTTGAAGATATTTCATTTCCCAGCATCGTCTCAAAGCGCTCCAAATATCCACTTGCAGATTCTACAAAAACTTTGTTTCTAAACTGCTCTTTGAAAAGGAAGGTCCAAGTCTGTGAGTTGAATGCACTCATCGCAAAGAATTTTCTGAGAATGCTTCTGCCTAGTTTTCACGTGAAGATATTTCCTTTTCCAACATTGGCCCCGAAGCCCTCCTAACATCCACTTGCAGATTTTACAAAAAGAGTGTTTCCAAACTGCTCTATCAAAAGGCAGGTTCAACTCTGTGAGTCAAATGCACGCATCGTGAAGAAGCTTCTGAGAATGCTACTGTCTAAGTTTTAGGTGAAGATATTTCATTTCCCAGCAAAGGCTTCAAAGCGCTCTAAATATCCACTTGCAGATTCTACAAGAAGAGTGTTTCAAAACTGCTCTTCCAAAAGGAAGGTTCAAGTCTGTGAGTTGAATGCACTCATCAAAAAGAAGTTTCTGAGAATGCTTCTCTCTAGTTTTTATGAGAAGATATTTCCTTTTCCAGCATAGGCCTCAAATCGCTCCAAACATCCACTAGCAAATTCTACAAAAGGAGTGTTTCAAAACTGTGCTATCAAAAGGAAGATTCCACTATTTGAGTTGAAGGCATAAAGCACATGGAAGTTTCTGACAGTGCTTCCGTCTAGTTCTCATGTGAAGTTATTTCCTTTTCCAGTGTTGGCCTCTTAGCACTCCAAATAACCACTTGCAGATCCTAGAAAGAGTGTTTCAAAACTGCTCTACCAAAAGGAAGGTTCAACTCGGTGAGTTGAATGCGCACCTCGCAAAAAGTTTCTGAGAGTGCTTCGGTTTAGTTTTTATGTGAAGATATTTCGTTTTCCAGCACAGTACTCAAAGCGCTCTAAATAGCCACTTGCAGAGTCTATAAAAAGAGTGTTTCAAAACTGTTCTATCGAAAGGAACGTTCAACTCTGTGAGTAGAATGCACTCATCACAAGGAAGTTTCTGAGAATGCTTCTGTCTAGTTTTTATGTGAAGAAATTTCCTTTTCCAACATAGGCCTCAAAGCACTCCAAATAAACACCTGCAGATTCTACAAAAGGGGTCTTTCCAAAATGTTCTATCAAAACCAACGTTCAAGCCTGTGAGCTGAATGCACTCACCACACAGAAGTTTCTTAGACGTCTTCTGTCTAGTGTTTATGTGGAAATATTCTCTTTTACAGCATAGGCCTCAAATAGCTCCAAATATCAACTTGCAGATTTTACAAAAAGGGTGTTTCCAAACTCCTCCATCAAAAGGCAGGTTCAACTCTGTGTGTTTAATGCACACATCAGAAAGAAGTTTCTGAGAATGCTTCTGTCTAGCCTTTATGTGAAAATATTTCCTTTTCAAGCATACGCCTCAAAGCGCTCCAAATATGCCGTTGTAGACTCTACAAAAAGTGTGTTTCAAAACTGCTCTACGAAAAGAAAGGTTCAAAGCTGTGAGTTGAATACACAGATCGTGAAGAAGTTCCTGAGAATGCTTCAATCTAGTGTTTAGGTGAAGATATTTCACTTCCCAGCATAGGCCTCAAAGCGCTCCAAATATCCACTTCCAGATTCTACAGAAAAGTGTTTCAAAACTGCTCTTTGGAAAGGAAGCTTCAACTCTGTGAGTTTAAAGCACTCATTGCGAAGAGGTTTCTGGGAGTTCTTCCGTCTAGTTTTCATGTAAAGATGTTTCCATTTCAAGCATAGGTCTCTAATCGCTCCAAATATTCACCTGCAAATTCTACAAAAAGGGTGTTTCAAAACTTCTCTATCAATAGGAAGGTTCAACTCTGTGAGTTGAATGCACTCCTTACAGAGAAGTTTCTGAGAATGTTTCTATCTATGTTTTACGCGAAGATATTTCCTTTTCCAACACAGGCCTCAATGCGCTCCGAATCAACACTTCCAGATACTACAAAAACAGTGTTTCAAAACTGTTCTATCAAAAGGAACGTTCAACTCTGTGAGTTGAAGGCACTCATCACAAAGAAGTTTCTGAGAATGCTTCTGTCAATCTTGTATGCAATGAGATTTCCTTTTGCAGCATAGGACTTAAAGCTCTCCAAATATCCACTTGCAGATTCCACAAAAAGAGTGTTGCAAAACTTCTCTATCAAAAGGCAGGTTGAACTCTGTGTGTTGAATGCCCAAAACACAGGGAACTTTCTGAGAATGCTTTTGTCTAGTTTCCACGTGAAGATAGTTCCTTTTCCAACATAGGCCTCAAAGCGCTCTGAATATCCACTTGCCGATTGTACAAAAAGAGTGTTGCAAAACTTCTCTATCAAAAGGCAGGTTGAACTCTGTGTGTCGAATGCCCAAAACACAGGGAACTTGCTGAGAATGCTTTTGTCTAATTTCTACGTGAAGATATTTCCTTTTCCATCATAGGCCTCAAAGTGCTCCGAATAAACACTTGTAGATCCCAACAAAAGAGTGTTTCAAAGCTCTTCCATCTACAGGAAAGAGGTTTCTGAGAATCACAAAGAGGTTTCTGAGAATTCTTCTGTTTAGTTTTTATGTGATGATATTTCATTTTCCAGCATTGGCCTAAAGGTGCTCCAAATATCCACCTTCAGATGGGACTGAAAGAGTGTTTCAAAACTGAACTATCAAAAGGAAGATTCAAGTCTGTGAGTTGAATGCACTCATCCACAGAAGCTTCTGAGAATGCTTCTGTCTCGTTTTTAGGCGAAGATATTTCCTTTTCCTTGCATAGGCCTCAAATCGCTCCAAATATCCCCTTGCAGATATTACAAAGAGAGTGTTTCCAAACTGCCCTATCGAAAGGCAGTTTCAACTCTGTGAGTTGAAGGCACGTATGGTGAAACAGTTTCTGAGAATGCTTGTGTGTACTTTTTAGGTGAAGGTATTTCCTTTTCCAGCACAGGCCTCAAATCGCTCCAAACATCCAGTAGCAAATTCTACAAAAGGAGTGTTTCAAACCTGTGCTATCCAAAGGAAGATTCCACTATATGAGTTGAACGCATAAAGCACACGGAAGTTTCTGAGAATCCTTCCGTCTAGTTCTCAGGTGAAGATATTTACTTTTCCAGTGTTGGCCCTTTAGCACTCCAAATATCCACTTTCAGATTCTACAAAAAGAGTGTTTCAAAACTGCTCTATCAAAACGCAGGTTCCACTCGGTGAGTTGAATGCACGCATCGGAAAAGATTTCTGAGAATTCTTCTGTCTAGTTTTTATGGGAAGATATTTTCTTTTCCAGCATAGGCCTCAAATCGCTCCAAACATCCACGAGCAAATTCTACGAAAGGAGTGTGTCAAAACGGTGCTATCAAAAGGAAGATTCCACTATGTGAGTTGAATGCATGAAGCACACGGAAGTTTCTGACAATGCTTCCGTCTAGTTCTCATGTGAAGATATTTCCTTTTCCAGTGTTGACCTCTTAGCACTCCAAATATCCACTTGCAGATCCTAGAAAAAGAGTGTTTCAAAACTGCTCTACCAAAAGCCAGGTTTCACTCGGTGAGTTGAATGCGCACATCGCAAAATGTTTCTGAGAACGCTACTGTCTAGTTCTTATGTGAAGATATTTCGTTTTCCCGCCTGGGCTTCAAAGCGCTCCAAATAGCCACTTGTAGAGTCTATAAAAAGAGTGTTTCAAAACTCTTCTATCAAAAGGAACTTTCAACTCTGTGAGTACAATGCACTCATCACAAGGAAGTTTCCGAGAATGCTTCTGTCTACTGTTTATGTGAAGATATTTCCTTTTCCAACCTAGGCCTCAATGCGCTCCAAATAAACACCTGCAGATCCTACAAGAGGGGTGTTTCCAAACTGTTCTATCAAAACCAGCGTTCAAGTCTGTGAGCTGAATGCACTCATCACACAGAAGTTTCTTAGAAGGCTTGTGTCTAGTGTTTATGTGAAAATATTTTCTTTTACAGCATAGGCCTCAAATAGCTCCAAATATCAACTTGCAGATTTTACAAAAAGGGAGTTTCCAAACTCCTCTATCAAAAGACAGGTTCAACTCTGTGAGTCGAATGCACACATCAGAAAGAAGTTTCTGAGAATGCTTCTGTCTAGCGTTTATGTGAAAATATTTCCTTTTCAAGCACACGCCTCAAAGCGCTCCAAATATGCCGTTGCAGATTCTACAAAAAGTGGGTTTCAAAACTGCTCTACGAAAAGAAAGGTTCAAAGCTGTGAGTTGAATACACAGATCGTGAAGAAGTTTCTGAGAATGCTTCAGTCTAGTGTTTAGGTGAAGATATTTCACTTCCCAGCATAGGCCTCAAAGCGCTCCAAATATCCACTTCCAGATTCTACAGAAAAGTGTTTCAAAACTGCTCTTTGGAAAGGAAGCTTCAACTCTGTGAGTTGAAAGCACTCATTACGAAGAGGTTTCTGAGAATTCTTCTGTCCAGTTTTCATGTGAAGATGTTTCCATTTCAAGCATAGGTCTCCAATCGCTCCAAATATTCACCTGCAAATTCTACAAAAAGGGTGTTTCAAAACTTCTCTATCAATAGGAAGGTTCAACTCTGTGAGTTGAATGCCCTCCTCACAAAGAAGTTTCTGAGAATGCTTCTGTCTACTTTTTACGTGAAGATATTTCCTTTTCCTACACAGGCCTCAAAGCGCTCCGAATCAACACTTCCAGATACTACCAAAACAGTGTTTCAAAACTGTTCTATCAAAAGGAACGTTCAACTCTGTGAGTGGAAGGCACTCATCGCAAAGAGGTTTCTGAGAATGCTTCTGTCTAGTTTTTATGTGATGATATTTCGTATTGCAGCATTGGCCAAAAAGCGCTCCAAACATCCATCTTCAGATGGCAATGAAAGTGGGTCTCAAAAGTGCTCTATCAGAAGGAAGGTTCAAGTCTGTGAATTGAATGCTCTCATCACACAGAAGGTTCTGAGAATGATTCAGTCTAGTTTTTATCAGAAGATATTTCCTTTTCCTTGCATAGGCCTCAAATCGCTCCAAATATCGAATTGCAGTTTACACCAATAGAGTGTTTCCAAACTGCTCTGTGAAACGGCAGGTTCAACTCTGTGAGTTGAATGCGCACATGAGGAAGAAGTCTCTGAGAATGCTTCTGTCTAGTTTTTAGGTGAAGATATTTCATTTCCCAGCCTCGCCTCAAAGCGCTCCAAATATCCACTTTCAGATTCTACAAAAACTGTGTTTCTAAACTGCTCTTTGTAAAGGAAGGTTCAAGTCTGTGAGTTGAATGCACTCATCACCAAGAAGTTTCTGAGAATGCTTCTGTCTAGTTTTCATGTGAAGATATTTCCTTTTCCAACATTGACCCGAAGCCCTCGTAATATCCACTTGCAGATTTTACAAAAAGAGTGTTTCCAAACTGCTCTATCAAAATGAGATTCAACTCTGTGAGTTGAATGCACGCATCGTGAAGAAGCTTCAGAGAATGCTACGGTCTACGTTTTAGGTGAAGATATTTCATTTCCCAGCATAGGCTTCAAAGCGCTCTAAATATCCACTTGCAGATTCTACAAAAAGAGTGTTTCAAAACTGCTCTTCCAAAAGGAAGGTTCAAGGCTGTGAGTTCAATGCACTCATCATAAAGAAGTTTCTGAGAACGCTTCTCTCTAGTTTTTATGTGAAGATATTTCCTTTTCCAGCATAGGCCTCAAATCGCTCCAAACATCCACTAGCAAATTCTACAAAAGGAGTGTTTCAAAACTGTGCTATCAAAAGGAAGATTCCACTATTTGAGTTGAAGGCATAAAGCACACGGAAGTTTCTGACAATGCTTCCGTCTAGTTCTCATGTGAAGTTATTTCCTTTTCCAGTGCTGGCCTCTTAGCACTCCAAATATCCACTTGCAGATCCTAGAAAAAGAGTTTTTCAAAACTGCTCTACCAAAAGGAAGCTTCAACTCGGTGAGTTGAATGCGCACCTCGCAAAATGTTTCTGAGAGTGCTTCGCTGTTGTTTTTATGTGAAGATATTTCGTTTTCCAGCATAGGACTCAAAGCGCTCCAAGTAGCCACTTACAGAGTCTCTAAAAAGAGTGTTTCAAAACTGTTCTATCAAAAGGAACGTTCAACTCTGTGAGTAGAATGCTCTCATCACAAGGAAGTTTCTGAGAATGCTTCTGTCTAGTTTTTATGTGAAGAAATTTCCTTTTCCAACATAGGCCTCAAAGCCCTCCAAATAAACATCTGCAGATTCTACAAAAGGGGTCTTTCCAAAATGTTCTATCAAAACCAACGTTCAAACCTATGAGCTGAATGCACTCACCACACAGAAGTTTCTTAGACGTCTTCTGTCTAGTGTTTATGTGAAAATATTTTCTTTTACAGCATAGGCCTCAAATAGCTCCAAATATCAACTTGCAGATTTTACAAAAAGGGTGTTTCCAAACTCCTCTATCAAAAGGCAGGTTCAACTCTGTGTGTTGAATGCACACATCAGAAAGAAGTTTCTGAGAATGCTTCTGTCTAGCGTTTATGTGAAAATATTTCCTTTTCAAGCATACGCCTCAAAGCGCTCCAAATATGCCGTTGCAGATTCTACAAAAAGTGTGTTTCAAAACTGCTCTATGAAAAGAAAGGTTCAAAGCTGTGAGGTGAATACACATATCGTGAAGAAGTTTCTGAGAAAGCTTCAGTCTAGTGTTTAGGTGAAGATATTTCACTTCCCAGAATAGGCCTCAAAGCGCTCCAAATATCCACTTCCAGATTCTAAAGAAAAGTGTTTCAAAACTGCTTTTTGGAAAAGAAGCTTCAACTCTGTGAGTTGAAAGCACTCATTACGAAGAGGTTTCTGAGAGTTCTTCCGTCTAGTTTTCATGTGAAGATGTTTCCATTTCAAGCATATTTCTCAAATCGCTCCAAATATTCACCTGCAAATTCTACAAAAAGGGTGTTTCCAAACTTCTCTATCAATAGGAAGGTTCGACTCTGTGAGTTGAATGCACTCCTCACAAAGAAGTTTCTGAGAATGCTTCTGTCCAGTTTTTAGGTGAAGATATATCATTTCCCAGCATAGGCCTAAAAGCGCTCCAAATATCCACTTGCAGATTCTACAAAAAGAGTGTTTCAAAACTCCTCTTTCAAAAGGAAGTTTCAAGTCTGTGAGTTGAATGAAGTCATGACAAAGAAGTTTCTGAGAATGCTTCTGTCTACTTTTTATGTGAAGATATTTCCTTTTGCAGCACACGCCTCAAATAGCCCCAAACATCCACTAGCAAATTCTACAAAAAGAGGGTTTCAAAAAAGCGCTATCTAAAGGAAGATTGCACTATGTGAGTTAAACGCATAAAGCACACGGAAGTTTCTGAGAATGCTTCCGTCTAGTTCTCATGGGAAGATATTTCCTTTCCCATTGTTGGCCTCTTAGCACTCCAATATACACTCGCAGATTCTAGAAAAAGAGTGTTTCAAAACTGCTCTATCAAAAGGCAGGTTCAACACGGTGAGTTGAATATGCACATGAGAAAAAGTTTCTGAGAATGCTTCTGTCTGGTTTTTATGTGAAGATATTTCGTTTTCCAGCACAGGCCTCAAAGCGCTCCAATTATCCACTTGCAGACTATACAAAAACAGTGTTTCAAAACTGTCCTATCCAAAGGAATGTTCAGCTCTGTGAGTAGAATTCACTCATCACGAGGAAGTTTCTGAGAATGCTGCTGTCTAGTTTCTATAAGAAGACATTTCCTTTTCTAACATAGGTCTCAAAGCGCTCACAATAAGCCCTGGCACACTCTACAAAAGGAGTGTTTCCAAAATGTTCTATCAAAATGAACGTTGAAGACTGTGAGTTAAATGCACACGTCAAACTGAAGTTTCTGAGAATGGTTCTGTCTAGGGTTTATGTGAAGATATTTTCTTTTCCAGCATAGGCCTCCAAAAGCTCGAAATATCCACTTGCAGATTTTCTAAAAAGGGTGTTTCCAAACTGTTCTATCAAAAGGAAGGTTCAACTCTGTGAGTTGAATGCTCACATCACAAAGAAGTTTCTGAGAATGCTTCTGTCTAGTGTTCATGTGAAGATATTTCCTTTTCAAGCATAGGCCTCAAAGCGCTCCAGATATGCAGTTGCAGACTCTACAAAAAGTGTGTTTCAAAAGTGTTCTATGAAAAGAAAGTTTCAACTCTGTGAGTTGAATGCACATATCGTGAAGAAGTTTCTGAGAATGCTTCTGTCTAGTTTTTAGGTGAAGATATTTCATTTCCCAGCATAGGCCTCAAAGCGCTCCAAATATGCACTTGCAGATTCTACAAAAGGAGTGTTTCAAAACTGCTCTTTCAAAAGGAAGGTTCAAGTCTGTGAGTTGAATGCACTCATCAGAAAGAAGTTTCTGATAATGGTTCTGTCTAGTTTTCATCTGCAAGTATTTCCTTTTCCACTAGATGCCGCAATCGCACCAAATTTCCACCTGCAGTTTCCACAAAAAGAGTGTTGCAGGACTGCTCCAGGAAAAGGAATCTTCAACTCTCTCAGTTCAATCCCCTCAAGACATAGAAGTTTCTGATAATGTTTCTGTCTAGCTTCTATATGAAGATATTTCCTTTTCCAGCATAAGCCTCAAAGAGCTCCAAATATCCACTTGCGAATTCTACAAAAACAGTGTTGCAATACTTTTCTACCAAAAGGAAGGTACAACTCTGTGAGTTCAATGCACTCATCACACAGAAGGTTCACAGAATGCTTCCATCTAGCTTTTACGCAATGATATTTCCTTTTGCAGCAAAGGCTTCAAAGCGCTCTTAATGTCCACTGGCAGATTCTACGAAGAGTGTCTCAAAACTGCTCTATCAAAAGGTAGGTTGAACTCTGTGAGTTCAATGCCCAAAGCACAGGGAACCTTCTGAGAATGCTTTTATGTAGTTTCTACGTGAACATATTTTCTTTTCCAGCATTGGCCTCCAAGCACTCCATCCATCCACTTGAAAATTCTACTAAAAGAGTGTTTCAAAACTTCTCTACCAAAAGAAAGGTTGAACTTTGTGAGTTCAAGGCACACATCACAAAGAAGTTTCTGAGAATGCTTCTTTCCAGCTTTTACGTGAAGAGATATCCTTTTCCAGCATAGGCCTCAAAGCGCTCCATATATCCACTTGCACATTCTAGCAAAGCGTGTATCAACACTGCTCTTTCAAAAGGAAGCTTCAAGTCTGTGAGTTGAATGCACTCATCACAAAGACGTTTCTGAGAATTCTCCTGTCTAGTTTTCATGTGAAGATGCTTCCATTTAAAATCTAGGCCTCAAATACCTCCAAATATTCACTTGCACATTCTACAAAAAGGCTGTTTCAAATCTTCTCTATCAATTGGAAGGTTCAACTCTGTAAATTGAATGCACTCACCACAAAGAAGATTCCGAGATTGCTTCTGTCTACTTTGTATGTGAAGACATTTCCTTTTCCAACATAGGCCTCAAAGCGCTCCAAAAAACACTTGCAGATTCTAAAAAAACAGTTTTTCAAAACTGTTCTATCAAAAGGAACGTTCAACTCTGTGAGTTGAAGGCACTCATCACAAAGAGGTTTCTGAGAATGCTTCTGTCTAGTTTTTATGGGATGATATTTCTTATTCCAACATTGGCCAAAAAGCGCTCCAAATATCCGCCTTCAGATGGCACTGAAAGAGGGTCTCAAAAATGCTCTATCAGAAGGAAGGTTCAAGTCTGTGAGTTGAATGCTCTCATCACACAGAAGGTTCTGAGAATACTTCAGTCTAGTTTTTATCAGAAGATATTTCCATTTCCTTGCATAGGCCTGAAATCGCTCCAAATATCGACTTGCAGATTATACGAATAGAGTATTTCCAAACTGCTCTGTCAAACGGCAGGATCAACTCTGTGAGTTGAATGAACACATCATGAAGAAGTCTCTGAGAATGCTTCTGTCTAGTTTTTAGTTGAAGATATTTCATTTCCCAGCATCGTCTCAAAGCGCTCCAAATATCCACTTGCAGATTCTACAAAAACTTTGTTTCTAAACTGCTCTTTGAAAAGGAAGGTCCAAGTCTGTGAGTTGAATGCACTCATCGCAAAGAATTTTCTGAGAATGCTTCTGCCTAGTTTTCACGTGAAGATATTTCCTTTTCCAACATTGGCCCCGAAGCCCTCCTAACATCCACTTGCAGATTTTACAAAAAGAGTGTTTCCAAACTGCTCTATCAAAAGGCAGGTTCAACTCTGTGAGTCAAATGCACGCATCGTGAAGAAGCTTCTGAGAATGCTACTGTCTAAGTTTTAGGTGAAGATATTTCATTTCCCAGCAAAGGCTTCAAAGCGCTCTAAATATCCACTTGCAGATTCTACAAGAAGAGTGTTTCAAAACTGCTCTTCCAAAAGGAAGGTTCAAGTCTGTGAGTTGAATGCACTCATCAAAAAGAAGTTTCTGAGAATGCTTCTCTCTAGTTTTTATGAGAAGATATTTCCTTTTCCAGCATAGGCCTCAAATCGCTCCAAACATCCACTAGCAAATTCTACAAAAGGAGTGTTTCAAAACTGTGCTATCAAAAGGAAGATTCCACTATTTGAGTTGAAGGCATAAAGCACACGGAAGTTTCTGACAGTGCTTCCGTCTAGTTCTCATGTGAAGTTATTTCCTTTTCCAGTGTTGGCCTCTTAGCACTCCAAATAACCACTTGCAGATCCTAGAAAGAGTGTTTCAAAACTGCTCTACCAAAAGGAAGGTTCAACTCGGTGAGTTGAATGCGCACCTCGCAAAAAGTTTCTGAGAGTGCTTCGGTTTAGTTTTTATGTGAAGATATTTCGTTTTCCAGCACAGTACTCAAAGCGCTCTAAATAGCCACTTGCAGAGTCTATAAAAAGAGTGTTTCAAAACTGTTCTATCGAAAGGAACGTTCAACTCTGTGAGTAGAATGCACTCATCACAAGGAAGTTTCTGAGAATGCTTCTGTCTAGTTTTTATGTGAAGAAATTTCCTTTTCCAACATAGGCCTCAAAGCGCTCCAAATAAACACCTGCAGATTCTACAAAAGGGGTCTTTCCAAAATGTTCTATCAAAACCAACGTTCAAGCCTGTGAGCTGAATGCACTCACCACACAGAAGTTTCTTAGACGTCTTCTGTCTAGTGTTTATGTGGAAATATTCTCTTTTAAAGCATAGGCCTCAAATACCTCCAAATATCAACGTGCAGATTTTACAAAAAGGGTGTTTCCAAACTCCTCCATCAAAAGGCAGGTTCAACTCTGTGTGTTTAATGCACACATCAGAAAGAAGTTTCTGAGAATGCTTCTGTCTAGCCTTTATGTGAAAATATTTCCTTTTCAAGCATACGCCTCAAAGCGCTCCAAATATGCCGTTGTAGACTCTACAAAAAGTGTGTTTCAAAACTGCTCTACGAAAAGAAAGGTTCAAAGCTGTGAGTTGAATACACAGATCGTGAAGAAGTTCCTGAGAATGCTTCAATCTAGTGTTTAGGTGAAGATATTTCACTTCCCAGCATAGGCCTCAAAGCGCTCCAAATATCCACTTCCAGATTCTACAGAAAAGTGTTTCAAAACTGCTCTTTGGAAAGGAAGCTTCAACTCTGTGAGTTTAAAGCACTCATTGCGAAGAGGTTTCTGGGAGTTCTTCCGTCTAGTTTTCATGTAAAGATGTTTCCATTTCAAGCATAGGTCTCTAATCGCTCCAAATATTCACCTGCAAATTCTACAAAAAGGGTGTTTCAAAACTTCTCTATCAATAGGAAGGTTCAACTCTGTGAGTTGAATGCACTCCTTACAGAGAAGTTTCTGAGAATGTTTCTATCTATGTTTTACGCGAAGATATTTCCTTTTCCAACACAGGCCTCAGTGCGCTCCGAATCAACACTTCCAGATACTACAAAAACAGTGTTTCAAAGCTGTTCTATCAAAAGGAACGTTCAACTCTGTGAGTTGAAGGCACTCATCACAAAGAAGTTTCTGAGAATGCTTCTGTCAATCTTGTATGCAATGAGATTTCCTTTTGCAGCATAGGACTTAAAGCTCTCCAAATATCCACTTGCAGATTCCACAAAAAGAGTGTTGCAAAACTTCTCTATCAAAAGGCAGGTTGAACTCTGTGTGTTGAATGCCCAAAACACAGGGAACTTTCTGAGAATGCTTTTGTCTAGTTTCCACGTGAAGATAGTTCCTTTTCCAACATAGGCCTCAAAGCGCTCTGAATATCCACTTGCCGATTGTACAAAAAGAGTGTTGCAAAACTTCTCTATCAAAAGGCAGGTTGAACTCTGTGTGTCGAATGCCCAAAACACAGGGAACTTGCTGAGAATGCTTTTGTCTAATTTCTACGTGAAGATATTTCCTTTTCCATCATAGGCCTCAAAGTGCTCCGAATAAACACTTGTAGATCCCAACAAAAGAGTGTTTCAAAGCTCTTCCATCTACAGGAAAGAGGTTTCTGAGAATCACAAAGAGGTTTCTGAGAATTCTTCTGTTTAGTTTTTATGTGATGATATTTCATTTTCCAGCATTGGCCTAAAGGTGCTCCAAATATCCACCTTCAGATGGGACTGAAAGAGTGTTTCAAAACTGAACTATCAAAAGGAAGATTCAAGTCTGTGAGTTGAATGCACTCATCCACAGAAGCTTCTGAGAATGCTTCTGTCTCGTTTTTAGGCGAAGATATTTCCTTTTCCTTGCATAGGCCTCAAATCGCTCCAAATATCCCCTTGCAGATATTACAAAGAGAGTGTTTCCAAACTGCCCTATCGAAAGGCAGTTTCAACTCTGTGAGTTGAAGGCACGTATGGTGAAACAGTTTCTGAGAATGCTTGTGTGTACTTTTTAGGTGAAGGTATTTCCTTTTCCAGCACAGGCCTCAAATCGCTCCAAACATCCAGTAGCAAATTCTACAAAAGGAGTGTTTCAAACCTGTGCTATCCAAAGGAAGATTCCACTATATGAGTTGAACGCATAAAGCACACGGAAGTTTCTGAGAATCCTTCCGTCTAGTTCTCAGGTGAAGATATTTACTTTTCCAGTGTTGGCCCTTTAGCACTCCAAATATCCACTTTCAGATTCTACAAAAAGAGTGTTTCAAAACTGCTCTATCAAAACGCAGGTTCCACTCGGTGAGTTGAATGCACGCATCGGAAAAGATTTCTGAGAATTCTTCTGTCTAGTTTTTATGGGAAGATATTTTCTTTTCCAGCATAGGCCTCAAATCGCTCCAAACATCCACGAGCAAATTCTACGAAAGGAGTGTGTCAAAACGGTGCTATCAAAAGGAAGATTCCACTATGTGAGTTGAATGCATGAAGCACACGGAAGTTTCTGACAATGCTTCCGTCTAGTTCTCATGTGAAGATATTTCCTTTTCCAGTGTTGACCTCTTAGCACTCCAAATATCCACTTGCAGATCCTAGAAAAAGAGTGTTTCAAAACTACTCTACCAAAAGCCAGGTTTCACTCGGTGAGTTGAATGCGCACATCGCAAAATGTTTCTGAGAACGCTACTGTCTAGTTCTTATGTGAAGATATTTCGTTTTCCCGCCTGGGCTTCAAAGCGCTCCAAATAGCCACTTGTAGAGTCTATAAAAAGAGTGTTTCAAAACTCTTCTATCAAAAGGAACTTTCAACTCTGTGAGTACAATGCACTCATCACAAGGAAGTTTCCGAGAATGCTTCTGTCTACTGTTTATGTGAAGATATTTCCTTTTCCAACCTAGGCCTCAATGCGCTCCAAATAAACACCTGCAGATCCTACAAGAGGGGTGTTTCCAAACTGTTCTATCAAAACCAGCGTTCAAGTCTGTGAGCTGAATGCACTCATCACACAGAAGTTTCTTAGAAGGCTTGTGTCTAGTGTTTATGTGAAAATATTTTCTTTTACAGCATAGGCCTCAAATAGCTCCAAATATCAACTTGCAGATTTTACAAAAAGGGAGTTTCCAAACTCCTCTATCAAAAGACAGGTTCAACTCTGTGAGTCGAATGCACACATCAGAAAGAAGTTTCTGAGAATGCTTCTGTCTAGCGTTTATGTGAAAATATTTCCTTTTCAAGCACACGCCTCAAAGCGCTCCAAATATGCCGTTGCAGATTCTACAAAAAGTGGGTTTCAAAACTGCTCTACGAAAAGAAAGGTTCAAAGCTGTGAGTTGAATACACAGATCGTGAAGAAGTTTCTGAGAATGCTTCAGTCTAGTGTTTAGGTGAAGATATTTCACTTCCCAGCATAGGCCTCAAAGCGCTCCAAATATCCACTTCCAGATTCTACAGAAAAGTGTTTCAAAACTGCTCTTTGGAAAGGAAGCTTCAACTCTGTGAGTTGAAAGCACTCATTACGAAGAGGTTTCTGAGAATTCTTCTGTCCAGTTTTCATGTGAAGATGTTTCCATTTCAAGCATAGGTCTCCAATCGCTCCAAATATTCACCTGCAAATTCTACAAAAAGGGTGTTTCAAAACTTCTCTATCAATAGGAAGGTTCAACTCTGTGAGTTGAATGCCCTCCTCACAAAGAAGTTTCTGAGAATGCTTCTGTCTACTTTTTACGTGAAGATATTTCCTTTTCCTACACAGGCCTCAAAGCGCTCCGAATCAACACTTCCAGATACTACCAAAACAGTGTTTCAAAACTGTTCTATCAAAAGGAACGTTCAACTCTGTGAGTGGAAGGCACTCATCGCAAAGAGGTTTCTGAGAATGCTTCTGTCTAGTTTTTATGTGATGATATTTCGTATTGCAGCATTGGCCAAAAAGCGCTCCAAACATCCATCTTCAGATGGCAATGAAAGTGGGTCTCAAAAGTGCTCTATCAGAAGGAAGGTTCAAGTCTGTGAATTGAATGCTCTCATCACACAGAAGGTTCTGAGAATGATTCAGTCTAGTTTTTATCAGAAGATATTTCCTTTTCCTTGCATAGGCCTCAAATCGCTCCAAATATCGAATTGCAGTTTACACCAATAGAGTGTTTCCAAACTGCTCTGTGAAACGGCAGGTTCAACTCTGTGAGTTGAATGCGCACATGAGGAAGAAGTCTCTGAGAATGCTTCTGTCTAGTTTTTAGGTGAAGATATTTCATTTCCCAGCCTCGCCTCAAAGCGCTCCAAATATCCACTTTCAGATTCTACAAAAACTGTGTTTCTAAACTGCTCTTTGTAAAGGAAGGTTCAAGTCTGTGAGTTGAATGCACTCATCACCAAGAAGTTTCTGAGAATGCTTCTGTCTAGTTTTCATGTGAAGATATTTCCTTTTCCAACATTGACCCGAAGCCCTCGTAATATCCACTTGCAGATTTTACAAAAAGAGTGTTTCCAAACTGCTCTATCAAAATGAGATTCAACTCTGTGAGTTGAATGCACGCATCGTGAAGAAGCTTCAGAGAATGCTACGGTCTACGTTTTAGGTGAAGATATTTCATTTCCCAGCATAGGCTTCAAAGCGCTCTAAATATCCACTTGCAGATTCTACAAAAAGAGTGTTTCAAAACTGCTCTTCCAAAAGGAAGGTTCAAGGCTGTGAGTTCAATGCACTCATCATAAAGAAGTTTCTGAGAACGCTTCTCTCTAGTTTTTATGTGAAGATATTTCCTTTTCCAGCATAGGCCTCAAATCGCTCCAAACATCCACTAGCAAATTCTACAAAAGGAGTGTTTCAAAACTGTGCTATCAAAAGGAAGATTCCACTATTTGAGTTGAAGGCATAAAGCACACGGAAGTTTCTGACAATGCTTCCGTCTAGTTCTCATGTGAAGTTATTTCCTTTTCCAGTGCTGGCCTCTTAGCACTCCAAATATCCACTTGCAGATCCTAGAAAAAGAGTTTTTCAAAACTGCTCTACCAAAAGGAAGCTTCAACTCGGTGAGTTGAATGCGCACCTCGCAAAATGTTTCTGAGAGTGCTTCGCTGTTGTTTTTATGTGAAGATATTTCGTTTTCCAGCATAGGACTCAAAGCGCTCCAAGTAGCCACTTACAGAGTCTCTAAAAAGAGTGTTTCAAAACTGTTCTATCAAAAGGAACGTTCAACTCTGTGAGTAGAATGCTCTCATCACAAGGAAGTTTCTGAGAATGCTTCTGTCTAGTTTTTATGTGAAGAAATTTCCTTTTCCAACATAGGCCTCAAAGCCCTCCAAATAAACATCTGCAGATTCTACAAAAGGGGTCTTTCCAAAATGTTCTATCAAAACCAACGTTCAAACCTATGAGCTGAATGCACTCACCACACAGAAGTTTCTTAGACGTCTTCTGTCTAGTGTTTATGTGAAAATATTTTCTTTTACAGCATAGGCCTCAAATAGCTCCAAATATCAACTTGCAGATTTTACAAAAAGGGTGTTTCCAAACTCCTCTATCAAAAGGCAGGTTCAACTCTGTGTGTTGAATGCACACATCAGAAAGAAGTTTCTGAGAATGCTTCTGTCTAGCGTTTATGTGAAAATATTTCCTTTTCAAGCATACGCCTCAAAGCGCTCCAAATATGCCGTTGCAGATTCTACAAAAAGTGTGTTTCAAAACTGCTCTATGAAAAGAAAGGTTCAAAGCTGTGAGGTGAATACACATATCGTGAAGAAGTTTCTGAGAAAGCTTCAGTCTAGTGTTTAGGTGAAGATATTTCACTTCCCAGAATAGGCCTCAAAGCGCTCCAAATATCCACTTCCAGATTCTAAAGAAAAGTGTTTCAAAACTGCTTTTTGGAAAAGAAGCTTCAACTCTGTGAGTTGAAAGCACTCATTACGAAGAGGTTTCTGAGAGTTCTTCCGTCTAGTTTTCATGTGAAGATGTTTCCATTTCAAGCATATTTCTCAAATCGCTCCAAATATTCACCTGCAAATTCTACAAAAAGGGTGTTTCCAAACTTCTCTATCAATAGGAAGGTTCGACTCTGTGAGTTGAATGCACTCCTCACAAAGAAGTTTCTGAGAATGCTTCTGTCCAGTTTTTAGGTGAAGATATATCATTTCCCAGCATAGGCCTCAAAGCGCTCCAAATATCCACTTGCAGATTCTACAAAAAGAGTGTTTCAAAACTCCTCTTTCAAAAGGAAGTTTCAAGTCTGTGAGTTGAATGAAGTCATGACAAAGAAGTTTCTGAGAATGCTTCTGTCTACTTTTTATGTGAAGATATTTCCTTTTGCAGCACACGCCTCAAATAGCCCCAAACATCCACTAGCAAATTCTACAAAAAGAGGGTTTCAAAAAAGCGCTATCTAAAGGAAGATTGCACTATGTGAGTTAAACGCATAAAGCACACGGAAGTTTCTGAGAATGCTTCCGTCTAGTTCTCATGGGAAGATATTTCCTTTCCCATTGTTGGCCTCTTAGCACTCCAATATACACTCGCAGATTCTAGAAAAAGAGTGTTTCAAAACTGCTCTATCAAAAGGCAGGTTCAACACGGTGAGTTGAATATGCACATGAGAAAAAGTTTCTGAGAATGCTTCTGTCTGGTTTTTATGTGAAGATATTTCGTTTTCCAGCACAGGCCTCAAAGCGCTCCAATTATCCACTTGCAGACTATACAAAAACAGTGTTTCAAAACTGTCCTATCCAAAGGAATGTTCAGCTCTGTGAGTAGAATTCACTCATCACGAGGAAGTTTCTGAGAATGCTGCTGTCTAGTTTCTATAAGAAGACATTTCCTTTTCTAACATAGGTCTCAAAGCGCTCACAATAAGCCCTGGCACACTCTACAAAAGGAGTGTTTCCAAAATGTTCTATCAAAATGAACGTTGAAGACTGTGAGTTAAATGCACACGTCAAACTGAAGTTTCTGAGAATGGTTCTGTCTAGGGTTTATGTGAAGATATTTTCTTTTCCAGCATAGGCCTCCAAAAGCTCGAAATATCCACTTGCAGATTTTCTAAAAAGGGTGTTTCCAAACTGTTCTATCAAAAGGAAGGTTCAACTCTGTGAGTTGAATGCTCACATCACAAAGAAGTTTCTGAGAATGCTTCTGTCTAGTGTTCATGTGAAGATATTTCCTTTTCAAGCATAGGCCTCAAAGCGCTCCAGATATGCAGTTGCAGACTCTACAAAAAGTGTGTTTCAAAAGTGTTCTATGAAAAGAAAGTTTCAACTCTGTGAGTTGAATGCACATATCGTGAAGAAGTTTCTGAGAATGCTTCTGTCTAGTTTTTAGGTGAAGATATTTCATTTCCCAGCATAGGCCTCAAAGCGCTCCAAATATGCACTTGCAGATTCTACAAAAGGAGTGTTTCAAAACTGCTCTTTCAAAAGGAAGGTTCAAGTCTGTGAGTTGAATGCACTCATCAGAAAGAAGTTTCTGATAATGGTTCTGTCTAGTTTTCATCTGCAAGTATTTCCTTTTCCACTAGATGCCGCAATCGCACCAAATTTCCACCTGCAGTTTCCACAAAAAGAGTGTTGCAGGACTGCTCCAGGAAAAGGAATCTTCAACTCTCTCAGTTCAATCCCCTCAAGACATAGAAGTTTCTGATAATGTTTCTGTCTAGCTTCTATATGAAGATATTTCCTTTTCCAGCATAAGCCTCAAAGAGCTCCAAATATCCACTTGCGAATTCTACAAAAACAGTGTTGCAATACTTTTCTACCAAAAGGAAGGTACAACTCTGTGAGTTCAATGCACTCATCACACAGAAGGTTCACAGAATGCTTCCATCTAGCTTTTACGCAATGATATTTCCTTTTGCAGCAAAGGCTTCAAAGCGCTCTTAATGTCCACTGGCAGATTCTACGAAGAGTGTCTCAAAACTGCTCTATCAAAAGGTAGGTTGAACTCTGTGAGTTCAATGCCCAAAGCACAGGGAACCTTCTGAGAATGCTTTTATGTAGTTTCTACGTGAACATATTTTCTTTTCCAGCATTGGCCTCCAAGCACTCCATCCATCCACTTGAAAATTCTACTAAAAGAGTGTTTCAAAACTTCTCTACCAAAAGAAAGGTTGAACTTTGTGAGTTCAAGGCACACATCACAAAGAAGTTTCTGAGAATGCTTCTTTCCAGCTTTTACGTGAAGAGATATCCTTTTCCAGCATAGGCCTCAAAGCGCTCCATATATCCACTTGCACATTCTAGCAAAGCGTGTATCAACACTGCTCTTTCAAAAGGAAGCTTCAAGTCTGTGAGTTGAATGCACTCATCACAAAGACGTTTCTGAGAATTCTCCTGTCTAGTTTTCATGTGAAGATGCTTCCATTTAAAATCTAGGCCTCAAATACCTCCAAATATTCACTTGCACATTCTACAAAAAGGCTGTTTCAAATCTTCTCTATCAATTGGAAGGTTCAACTCTGTAAATTGAATGCACTCACCACAAAGAAGATTCCGAGATTGCTTCTGTCTACTTTGTATGTGAAGACATTTCCTTTTCCAACATAGGCCTCAAAGCGCTCCAAAAAACACTTGCAGATTCTAAAAAAACAGTTTTTCAAAACTGTTCTATCAAAAGGAACGTTCAACTCTGTGAGTTGAAGGCACTCATCACAAAGAGGTTTCTGAGAATGCTTCTGTCTAGTTTTTATGGGATGATATTTCTTATTCCAACATTGGCCAAAAAGCGCTCCAAATATCCGCCTTCAGATGGCACTGAAAGAGGGTCTCAAAAATGCTCTATCAGAAGGAAGGTTCAAGTCTGTGAGTTGAATGCTCTCATCACACAGAAGGTTCTGAGAATACTTCAGTCTAGTTTTTATCAGAAGATATTTCCATTTCCTTGCATAGGCCTGAAATCGCTCCAAATATCGACTTGCAGATTATACGAATAGAGTATTTCCAAACTGCTCTGTCAAACGGCAGGATCAACTCTGTGAGTTGAATGAACACATCATGAAGAAGTCTCTGAGAATGCTTCTGTCTAGTTTTTAGTTGAAGATATTTCATTTCCCAGCATCGTCTCAAAGCGCTCCAAATATCCACTTGCAGATTCTACAAAAACTTTGTTTCTAAACTGCTCTTTGAAAAGGAAGGTCCAAGTCTGTGAGTTGAATGCACTCATCGCAAAGAATTTTCTGAGAATGCTTCTGCCTAGTTTTCACGTGAAGATATTTCCTTTTCCAACATTGGCCCCGAAGCCCTCCTAACATCCACTTGCAGATTTTACAAAAAGAGTGTTTCCAAACTGCTCTATCAAAAGGCAGGTTCAACTCTGTGAGTCAAATGCACGCATCGTGAAGAAGCTTCTGAGAATGCTACTGTCTAAGTTTTAGGTGAAGATATTTCATTTCCCAGCAAAGGCTTCAAAGCGCTCTAAATATCCACTTGCAGATTCTACAAGAAGAGTGTTTCAAAACTGCTCTTCCAAAAGGAAGGTTCAAGTCTGTGAGTTGAATGCACTCATCAAAAAGAAGTTTCTGAGAATGCTTCTCTCTAGTTTTTATGAGAAGATATTTCCTTTTCCAGCATAGGCCTCAAATCGCTCCAAACATCCACTAGCAAATTCTACAAAAGGAGTGTTTCAAAACTGTGCTATCAAAAGGAAGATTCCACTATTTGAGTTGAAGGCATAAAGCACACGGAAGTTTCTGACAGTGCTTCCGTCTAGTTCTCATGTGAAGTTATTTCCTTTTCCAGTGTTGGCCTCTTAGCACTCCAAATAACCACTTGCAGATCCTAGAAAGAGTGTTTCAAAACTGCTCTACCAAAAGGAAGGTTCAACTCGGTGAGTTGAATGCGCACCTCGCAAAAAGTTTCTGAGAGTGCTTCGGTTTAGTTTTTATGTGAAGATATTTCGTTTTCCAGCACAGTACTCAAAGCGCTCTAAATAGCCACTTGCAGAGTCTATAAAAAGAGTGTTTCAAAACTGTTCTATCGAAAGGAACGTTCAACTCTGTGAGTAGAATGCACTCATCACAAGGAAGTTTCTGAGAATGCTTCTGTCTAGTTTTTATGTGAAGAAATTTCCTTTTCCAACATAGGCCTCAAAGCGCTCCAAATAAACACCTGCAGATTCTACAAAAGGGGTCTTTCCAAAATGTTCTATCAAAACCAACGTTCAAGCCTGTGAGCTGAATGCACTCACCACACAGAAGTTTCTTAGACGTCTTCTGTCTAGTGTTTATGTGGAAATATTCTCTTTTACAGCATAGGCCTCAAATACCTCCAAATATCAACGTGCAGATTTTACAAAAAGGGTGTTTCCAAACTCCTCCATCAAAAGGCAGGTTCAACTCTGTGTGTTTAATGCACACATCAGAAAGAAGTTTCTGAGAATGCTTCTGTCTAGCCTTTATGTGAAAATATTTCCTTTTCAAGCATACGCCTCAAAGCGCTCCAAATATGCCGTTGTAGACTCTACAAAAAGTGTGTTTCAAAACTGCTCTACGAAAAGAAAGGTTCAAAGCTGTGAGTTGAATACACAGATCGTGAAGAAGTTCCTGAGAATGCTTCAATCTAGTGTTTAGGTGAAGATATTTCACTTCCCAGCATAGGCCTCAAAGCGCTCCAAATATCCACTTCCAGATTCTACAGAAAAGTGTTTCAAAACTGCTCTTTGGAAAGGAAGCTTCAACTCTGTGAGTTGAAAGCACTCATTGCGAAGAGGTTTCTGGGAGTTCTTCCGTCTAGTTTTCATGTAAAGATGTTTCCATTTCAAGCATAGGTCTCTAATCGCTCCAAATATTCACCTGCAAATTCTACAAAAAGGGTGTTTCAAAACTTCTCTATCAATAGGAAGGTTCAACTCTGTGAGTTGAATGCACTCCTTACAGAGAAGTTTCTGAGAATGTTTCTATCTATGTTTTACGCGAAGATATTTCCTTTTCCAACACAGGCCTCAATGCGCTCCGAATCAACACTTCCAGATACTACAAAAACAGTGTTTCAAAACTGTTCTATCAAAAGGAACGTTCAACTCTGTGAGTTGAAGGCACTCATCACAAAGAAGTTTCTGAGAATGCTTCTGTCAATCTTGTATGCAATGAGATTTCCTTTTGCAGCATAGGACTTAAAGCTCTCCAAATATCCACTTGCAGATTCCACAAAAAGAGTGTTGCAAAACTTCTCTATCAAAAGGCAGGTTGAACTCTGTGTGTTGAATGCCCAAAACACAGGGAACTTTCTGAGAATGCTTTTGTCTAGTTTCCACGTGAAGATAGTTCCTTTTCCAACATAGGCCTCAAAGCGCTCTGAATATCCACTTGCCGATTGTACAAAAAGAGTGTTGCAAAACTTCTCTATCAAAAGGCAGGTTGAACTCTGTGTGTCGAATGCCCAAAACACAGGGAACTTGCTGAGAATGCTTTTGTCTAATTTCTACGTGAAGATATTTCCTTTTCCATCATAGGCCTCAAAGTGCTCCGAATAAACACTTGTAGATCCCACCAAAAGAGTGTTTCAAAGCTCTTCCATCTACAGGAACTTTCACGTCTGTGAGTTGAATGCACTCATCACAAAGAGGTTTCTGAGAATTCTTCTGTTTAGTTTTTATGTGATGATATTTCATTTTCCAGCATTGGCCTAAAGGTGCTCCAAATATCCACCTTCAGATGGGACTGAAAGAGTGTTTCAAAACTGAACTATCAAAAGGAAGGTTCAAGTCTGTGAGTTGAATGCACTCATCCACAGAAGCTTCTGAGAATGCTTCTGTCTCGTTTTTAGGCGAAGATATTTCCTTTTCCTTGCATAGGCCTCAAATCGCTCCAAATATCCCCTTGCAGATATTACAAAGAGAGTGTTTCCAAACTGCCCTATCGAAAGGCAGTTTCAACTCTGTGAGTTGAAGGCACGTATGGTGAAACAGTTTCTGAGAATGCTTGTGTGTACTTTTTAGGTGAAGGTATTTCCTTTTCCAGCACAGGCCTCAAATCGCTCCAAACATCCAGTAGCAAATTCTACAAAAGGAGTGTTTCAAACCTGTGCTATCCAAAGGAAGATTCCACTATATGAGTTGAACGCATAAAGCACACGGAAGTTTCTGAGAATCCTTCCGTCTAGTTCTCAGGTGAAGATATTTACTTTTCCAGTGTTGGCCCTTTAGCACTCCAAATATCCACTTTCAGATTCTACAAAAAGAGTGTTTCAAAACTGCTCTATCAAAACGCAGGTTCCACTCGGTGAGTTGAATGCACGCATCGGAAAAGATTTCTGAGAATTCTTCTGTCTAGTTTTTATGGGAAGATATTTTCTTTTCCAGCATAGGCCTCAAATCGCTCCAAACATCCACGAGCAAATTCTACGAAAGGAGTGTGTCAAAACGGTGCTATCAAAAGGAAGATTCCACTATGTGAGTTGAATGCATGAAGCACACGGAAGTTTCTGACAATGCTTCCGTCTAGTTCTCATGTGAAGATATTTCCTTTTCCAGCGTTGACCTCTTAGCACTCCAAATATCCACTTGCAGATCCTAGAAAAAGAGTGTTTCAAAACTGCTCTACCAAAAGCCAGGTTTCACTCGGTGAGTTGAATGCGCACATCGCAAAATGTTTCTGAGAACGCTACTGTCTAGTTCTTATGTGAAGATATTTCGTTTTCCCGCCTGGGCTTCAAAGCGCTCCAAATAGCCACTTGTAGAGTCTATAAAAAGAGTGTTTCAAAACTCTTCTATCAAAAGGAACTTTCAACTCTGTGAGTACAATGCACTCATCACAAGGAAGTTTCCGAGAATGCTTCTGTCTACTGTTTATGTGAAGATATTTCCTTTTCCAACCTAGGCCTCAATGCGCTCCAAATAAACACCTGCAGATCCTACAAGAGGGGTGTTTCCAAACTGTTCTATCAAAACCAGCGTTCAAGTCTGTGAGCTGAATGCACTCATCACACAGAAGTTTCTTAGAAGGCTTGTGTCTAGTGTTTATGTGAAAATATTTTCTTTTACAGCATAGGCCTCAAATAGCTCCAAATATCAACTTGCAGATTTTACAAAAAGGGAGTTTCCAAACTCCTCTATCAAAAGACAGGTTCAACTCTGTGAGTCGAATGCACACATCAGAAAGAAGTTTCTGAGAATGCTTCTGTCTAGCTTTTATGTGAAAATATTTCCTTTTCAAGCACACGCCTCAAAGCGCTCCAAATATGCCGTTGCAGATTCTACAAAAAGTGGGTTTCAAAACTGCTCTACGAAAAGAAAGGTTCAAAGCTGTGAGTTGAATACACAGATCGTGAAGAAGTTTCTGAGAATGCTTCAGTCTAGTGTTTAGGTGAAGATATTTCACTTCCCAGCATAGGCCTCAAAGCGCTCCAAATATCCACTTCCAGATTCTACAGAAAAGTGTTTCAAAACTGCTCTTTGGAAAGGAAGCTTCAACTCTGTGAGTTGAAAGCACTCATTACGAAGAGGTTTCTGAGAATTCTTCTGTCCAGTTTTCATGTGAAGATGTTTCCATTTCAAGCATAGGTCTCCAATCGCTCCAAATATTCACCTGCAAATTCTACAAAAAGGGTGTTTCAAAACTTCTCTATCAATAGGAAGGTTCAACTCTGTGAGTTGAATGCCCTCCTCACAAAGAAGTTTCTGAGAATGCTTCTGTCTACTTTTTACGTGAAGATATTTCCTTTTCCTACACAGGCCTCAAAGCGCTCCGAATCAACACTTCCAGATACTACCAAAACAGTGTTTCAAAACTGTTCTATCAAAAGGAACGTTCAACTCTGTGAGTGGAAGGCACTCATCGCAAAGAGGTTTCTGAGAATGCTTCTGTCTAGTTTTTATGTGATGATATTTCGTATTGCAGCATTGGCCAAAAAGCGCTCCAAACATCCATCTTCAGATGGCAATGAAAGTGGGTCTCAAAAGTGCTCTATCAGAAGGAAGGTTCAAGTCTGTGAATTGAATGCTCTCATCACACAGAAGGTTCTGAGAATGATTCAGTCTAGTTTTTATCAGAAGATATTTCCTTTTCCTTGCATAGGCCTCAAATCGCTCCAAATATCGAATTGCAGTTTACACCAATAGAGTGTTTCCAAACTGCTCTGTGAAACGGCAGGTTCAACTCTGTGAGTTGAATGCGCACATGAGGAAGAAGTCTCTGAGAATGCTTCTGTCTAGTTTTTAGGTGAAGATATTTCATTTCCCAGCCTCGCCTCAAAGCGCTCCAAATATCCACTTTCAGATTCTACAAAAACTGTGTTTCTAAACTGCTCTTTGTAAAGGAAGGTTCAAGTCTGTGAGTTGAATGCACTCATCACCAAGAAGTTTCTGAGAATGCTTCTGTCTAGTTTTCATGTGAAGATATTTCCTTTTCCAACATTGACCCGAAGCCCTCGTAATATCCACTTGCAGATTTTACAAAAAGAGTGTTTCCAAACTGCTCTATCAAAATGAGATTCAACTCTGTGAGTTGAATGCACGCATCGTGAAGAAGCTTCAGAGAATGCTACGGTCTACGTTTTAGGTGAAGATATTTCATTTCCCAGCATAGGCTTCAAAGCGCTCTAAATATCCACTTGCAGATTCTACAAAAAGAGTGTTTCAAAACTGCTCTTCCAAAAGGAAGGTTCAAGGCTGTGAGTTCAATGCACTCATCATAAAGAAGTTTCTGAGAACGCTTCTCTCTAGTTTTTATGTGAAGATATTTCCTTTTCCAGCATAGGCCTCAAATCGCTCCAAACATCCACTAGCAAATTCTACAAAAGGAGTGTTTCAAAACTGTGCTATCAAAAGGAAGATTCCACTATTTGAGTTGAAGGCATAAAGCACACGGAAGTTTCTGACAATGCTTCCGTCTAGTTCTCATGTGAAGTTATTTCCTTTTCCAGTGCTGGCCTCTTAGCACTCCAAATATCCACTTGCAGATCCTAGAAAAAGAGTTTTTCAAAACTGCTCTACCAAAAGGAAGCTTCAACTCGGTGAGTTGAATGCGCACCTCGCAAAATGTTTCTGAGAGTGCTTCGCTGTTGTTTTTATGTGAAGATATTTCGTTTTCCAGCATAGGACTCAAAGCGCTCCAAGTAGCCACTTACAGAGTCTCTAAAAAGAGTGTTTCAAAACTGTTCTATCAAAAGGAACGTTCAACTCTGTGAGTAGAATGCTCTCATCACAAGGAAGTTTCTGAGAATGCTTCTGTCTAGTTTTTATGTGAAGAAATTTCCTTTTCCAACATAGGCCTCAAAGCCCTCCAAATAAACATCTGCAGATTCTACAAAAGGGGTCTTTCCAAAATGTTCTATCAAAACCAACGTTCAAACCTATGAGCTGAATGCACTCACCACACAGAAGTTTCTTAGACGTCTTCTGTCTAGTGTTTATGTGAAAATATTTTCTTTTACAGCATAGGCCTCAAATAGCTCCAAATATCAACTTGCAGATTTTACAAAAAGGGTGTTTCCAAACTCCTCTATCAAAAGGCAGGTTCAACTCTGTGTGTTGAATGCACACATCAGAAAGAAGTTTCTGAGAATGCTTCTGTCTAGCGTTTATGTGAAAATATTTCCTTTTCAAGCATACGCCTCAAAGCGCTCCAAATATGCCGTTGCAGATTCTACAAAAAGTGTGTTTCAAAACTGCTCTATGAAAAGAAAGGTTCAAAGCTGTGAGGTGAATACACATATCGTGAAGAAGTTTCTGAGAAAGCTTCAGTCTAGTGTTTAGGTGAAGATATTTCACTTCCCAGAATAGGCCTCAAAGCGCTCCAAATATCCACTTCCAGATTCTAAAGAAAAGTGTTTCAAAACTGCTTTTTGGAAAAGAAGCTTCAACTCTGTGAGTTGAAAGCACTCATTACGAAGAGGTTTCTGAGAGTTCTTCCGTCTAGTTTTCATGTGAAGATGTTTCCATTTCAAGCATATTTCTCAAATCGCTCCAAATATTCACCTGCAAATTCTACAAAAAGGATGTTTCCAAACTTCTCTATCAATAGGAAGGTTCGACTCTGTGAGTTGAATGCACTCCTCACAAAGAAGTTTCTGAGAATGCTTCTGTCCAGTTTTTAGGTGAAGATATATCATTTCCCAGCATAGGCCTCAAAGCGCTCCAAATATCCACTTGCAGATTCTACAAAAAGAGTGTTTCAAAACTCCTCTTTCAAAAGGAAGTTTCAAGTCTGTGAGTTGAATGAAGTCATGACAAAGAAGTTTCTGAGAATGCTTCTGTCTACTTTTTATGTGAAGATATTTCCTTTTGCAGCACACGCCTCAAATAGCCCCAAACATCCACTAGCAAATTCTACAAAAAGAGGGTTTCAAAAAAGCGCTATCTAAAGGAAGATTGCACTATGTGAGTTAAACGCATAAAGCACACGGAAGTTTCTGAGAATGCTTCCGTCTAGTTCTCATGGGAAGATATTTCCTTTCCCATTGTTGGCCTCTTAGCACTCCAATATACACTTGCAGATTCTAGAAAAAGAGTGTTTCAAAACTGCTCTATCAAAAGGCAGGTTCAACACGGTGAGTTGAATATGCACATGAGAAAAAGTTTCTGAGAATGCTTCTGTCTGGTTTTTATGTGAAGATATTTCGTTTTCCAGCACAGGCCTCAAAGCGCTCCAATTATCCACTTGCAGACTATACAAAAACAGTGTTTCAAAACTGTTCTATCCAAAGGAATGTTCAGCTCTGTGAGTAGAATTCACTCATCACGAGGAAGTTTCTGAGAATGCTGCTGTCTAGTTTCTATAAGAAGACATTTCCTTTTCTAACATAGGTCTCAAAGCGCTCACAATAAGCCCTGGCACACTCTACAAAAGGAGTGTTTCCAAAATGTTCTATCAAAATGAACGTTGAAGACTGTGAGTTAAATGCACACGTCAAACTGAAGTTTCTGAGAATGGTTCTGTCTAGGGTTTATGTGAAGATATTTTCTTTTCCAGCATAGGCCTCCAAAAGCTCGAAATATCCACTTGCAGATTTTCTAAAAAGGGTGTTTCCAAACTGTTCTATCAAAAGGAAGGTTCAACTCTGTGAGTTGAATGCTCACATCACAAAGAAGTTTCTGAGAATGCTTCTGTCTAGTGTTCATGTGAAGATATTTCCTTTTCAAGCATAGGCCTCAAAGCGCTCCAGATATGCAGTTGCAGACTCTACAAAAAGTGTGTTTCAAAAGTGTTCTATGAAAAGAAAGTTTCAACTCTGTGAGTTGAATGCACATATCGTGAAGAAGTTTCTGAGAATGCTTCTGTCTAGTTTTTAGGTGAAGATATTTCATTTCCCAGCATAGGCCTCAAAGCGCTCCAAATATGCACTTGCAGATTCTACAAAAGGAGTGTTTCAAAACTGCTCTTTCAAAAGGAAGGTTCAAGTCTGTGAGTTGAATGCACTCATCAGAAAGAAGTTTCTGATAATGGTTCTGTCTAGTTTTCATCTGCAAGTATTTCCTTTTCCACTAGATGCCGCAATCGCACCAAATTTCCACCTGCAGTTTCCACAAAAAGAGTGTTGCAGGACTGCTCCAGGAAAAGGAATCTTCAACTCTCTCAGTTCAATCCCCTCAAGACATAGAAGTTTCTGATAATGTTTCTGTCTAGCTTCTATATGAAGATATTTCCTTTTCCAGCATAAGCCTCAAAGAGCTCCAAATATCCACTTGCGAATTCTACAAAAACAGTGTTGCAATACTTTTCTACCAAAAGGAAGGTACAACTCTGTGAGTTCAATGCACTCATCACACAGAAGGTTCACAGAATGCTTCCATCTAGCTTTTACGCAATGATATTTCCTTTTGCAGCAAAGGCTTCAAAGCGCTCTTAATGTCCACTGGCAGATTCTACGAAGAGTGTCTCAAAACTGCTCTATCAAAAGGTAGGTTGAACTCTGTGAGTTCAATGCCCAAAGCACAGGGAACCTTCTGAGAATGCTTTTATGTAGTTTCTACGTGAACATATTTTCTTTTCCAGCATTGGCCTCCAAGCACTCCATCCATCCACTTGAAAATTCTACTAAAAGAGTGTTTCAAAACTTCTCTACCAAAAGAAAGGTTGAACTTTGTGAGTTCAAGGCACACATCACAAAGAAGTTTCTGAGAATGCTTCTTTCCAGCTTTTACGTGAAGAGATATCCTTTTCCAGCATAGGCCTCAAAGCGCTCCATATATCCACTTGCACATTCTAGCAAAGCGTGTATCAACACTGCTCTTTCAAAAGGAAGCTTCAAGTCTGTGAGTTGAATGCACTCATCACAAAGACGTTTCTGAGAATTCTCCTGTCTAGTTTTCATGTGAAGATGCTTCCATTTAAAATCTAGGCCTCAAATACCTCCAAATATTCACTTGCACATTCTACAAAAAGGCTGTTTCAAATCTTCTCTATCAATTGGAAGGTTCAACTCTGTAAATTGAATGCACTCACCACAAAGAAGATTCCGAGATTGCTTCTGTCTACTTTGTATGTGAAGACATTTCCTTTTCCAACATAGGCCTCAAAGCGCTCCAAAAAACACTTGCAGATTCTAAAAAAACAGTTTTTCAAAACTGTTCTATCAAAAGGAACGTTCAACTCTGTGAGTTGAAGGCACTCATCACAAAGAGGTTTCTGAGAATGCTTCTGTCTAGTTTTTATGGGATGATATTTCTTATTCCAACATTGGCCAAAAAGCGCTCCAAATATCCGCCTTCAGATGGCACTGAAAGAGGGTCTCAAAAATGCTCTATCAGAAGGAAGGTTCAAGTCTGTGAGTTGAATGCTCTCATCACACAGAAGGTTCTGAGAATACTTCAGTCTAGTTTTTATCAGAAGATATTTCCATTTCCTTGCATAGGCCTGAAATCGCTCCAAATATCGACTTGCAGATTATACGAATAGAGTATTTCCAAACTGCTCTGTCAAACGGCAGGATCAACTCTGTGAGTTGAATGAACACATCATGAAGAAGTCTCTGAGAATGCTTCTGTCTAGTTTTTAGTTGAAGATATTTCATTTCCCAGCATCGTCTCAAAGCGCTCCAAATATCCACTTGCAGATTCTACAAAAACTTTGTTTCTAAACTGCTCTTTGAAAAGGAAGGTCCAAGTCTGTGAGTTGAATGCACTCATCGCAAAGAATTTTCTGAGAATGCTTCTGCCTAGTTTTCACGTGAAGATATTTCCTTTTCCAACATTGGCCCCGAAGCCCTCCTAACATCCACTTGCAGATTTTACAAAAAGAGTGTTTCCAAACTGCTCTATCAAAAGGCAGGTTCAACTCTGTGAGTCAAATGCACGCATCGTGAAGAAGCTTCTGAGAATGCTACTGTCTAAGTTTTAGGTGAAGATATTTCATTTCCCAGCAAAGGCTTCAAAGCGCTCTAAATATCCACTTGCAGATTCTACAAGAAGAGTGTTTCAAAACTGCTCTTCCAAAAGGAAGGTTCAAGTCTGTGAGTTGAATGCACTCATCAAAAAGAAGTTTCTGAGAATGCTTCTCTCTAGTTTTTATGAGAAGATATTTCCTTTTCCAGCATAGGCCTCAAATCGCTCCAAACATCCACTAGCAAATTCTACAAAAGGAGTGTTTCAAAACTGTGCTATCAAAAGGAAGATTCCACTATTTGAGTTGAAGGCATAAAGCACACGGAAGTTTCTGACAGTGCTTCCGTCTAGTTCTCATGTGAAGTTATTTCCTTTTCCAGTGTTGGCCTCTTAGCACTCCAAATAACCACTTGCAGATCCTAGAAAGAGTGTTTCAAAACTGCTCTACCAAAAGGAAGGTTCAACTCGGTGAGTTGAATGCGCACCTCGCAAAAAGTTTCTGAGAGTGCTTCGGTTTAGTTTTTATGTGAAGATATTTCGTTTTCCAGCACAGTACTCAAAGCGCTCTAAATAGCCACTTGCAGAGTCTATAAAAAGAGTGTTTCAAAACTGTTCTATCGAAAGGAACGTTCAACTCTGTGAGTAGAATGCACTCATCACAAGGAAGTTTCTGAGAATGCTTCTGTCTAGTTTTTATGTGAAGAAATTTCCTTTTCCAACATAGGCCTCAAAGCGCTCCAAATAAACACCTGCAGATTCTACAAAAGGGGTCTTTCCAAAATGTTCTATCAAAACCAACGTTCAAGCCTGTGAGCTGAATGCACTCACCACACAGAAGTTTCTTAGACGTCTTCTGTCTAGTGTTTATGTGGAAATATTCTCTTTTACAGCATAGGCCTCAAATAGCTCCAAATATCAACTTGCAGATTTTACAAAAAGGGTGTTTCCAAACTCCTCCATCAAAAGGCAGGTTCAACTCTGTGTGTTTAATGCACACATCAGAAAGAAGTTTCTGAGAATGCTTCTGTCTAGCCTTTATGTGAAAATATTTCCTTTTCAAGCATACGCCTCAAAGCGCTCCAAATATGCCGTTGTAGACTCTACAAAAAGTGTGTTTCAAAACTGCTCTACGAAAAGAAAGGTTCAAAGCTGTGAGTTGAATACACAGATCGTGAAGAAGTTCCTGAGAATGCTTCAATCTAGTGTTTAGGTGAAGATATTTCACTTCCCAGCATAGGCCTCAAAGCGCTCCAAATATCCACTTCCAGATTCTACAGAAAAGTGTTTCAAAACTGCTCTTTGGAAAGGAAGCTTCAACTCTGTGAGTTTAAAGCACTCATTGCGAAGAGGTTTCTGGGAGTTCTTCCGTCTAGTTTTCATGTAAAGATGTTTCCATTTCAAGCATAGGTCTCTAATCGCTCCAAATATTCACCTGCAAATTCTACAAAAAGGGTGTTTCAAAACTTCTCTATCAATAGGAAGGTTCAACTCTGTGAGTTGAATGCACTCCTTACAGAGAAGTTTCTGAGAATGTTTCTATCTATGTTTTACGCGAAGATATTTCCTTTTCCAACACAGGCCTCAATGCGCTCCGAATCAACACTTCCAGATACTACAAAAACAGTGTTTCAAAACTGTTCTATCAAAAGGAACGTTCAACTCTGTGAGTTGAAGGCACTCATCACAAAGAAGTTTCTGAGAATGCTTCTGTCAATCTTGTATGCAATGAGATTTCCTTTTGCAGCATAGGACTTAAAGCTCTCCAAATATCCACTTGCAGATTCCACAAAAAGAGTGTTGCAAAACTTCTCTATCAAAAGGCAGGTTGAACTCTGTGTGTTGAATGCCCAAAACACAGGGAACTTTCTGAGAATGCTTTTGTCTAGTTTCCACGTGAAGATAGTTCCTTTTCCAACATAGGCCTCAAAGCGCTCTGAATATCCACTTGCCGATTGTACAAAAAGAGTGTTGCAAAACTTCTCTATCAAAAGGCAGGTTGAACTCTGTGTGTCGAATGCCCAAAACACAGGGAACTTGCTGAGAATGCTTTTGTCTAATTTCTACGTGAAGATATTTCCTTTTCCATCATAGGCCTCAAAGTGCTCCGAATAAACACTTGTAGATCCCACCAAAAGAGTGTTTCAAAGCTCTTCCATCTACAGGAACTTTCACGTCTGTGAGTTGAATGCACTCATCACAAAGAGGTTTCTGAGAATTCTTCTGTTTAGTTTTTATGTGATGATATTTCATTTTCCAGCATTGGCCTAAAGGTGCTCCAAATATCCACCTTCAGATGGGACTGAAAGAGTGTTTCAAAACTGAACTATCAAAAGGAAGGTTCAAGTCTGTGAGTTGAATGCACTCATCCACAGAAGCTTCTGAGAATGCTTCTGTCTCGTTTTTAGGCGAAGATATTTCCTTTTCCTTGCATAGGCCTCAAATCGCTCCAAATATCCCCTTGCAGATATTACAAAGAGAGTGTTTCCAAACTGCCCTATCGAAAGGCAGTTTCAACTCTGTGAGTTGAAGGCACGTATGGTGAAACAGTTTCTGAGAATGCTTGTGTGTACTTTTTAGGTGAAGGTATTTCCTTTTCCAGCACAGGCCTCAAATCGCTCCAAACATCCAGTAGCAAATTCTACAAAAGGAGTGTTTCAAACCTGTGCTATCCAAAGGAAGATTCCACTATATGAGTTGAACGCATAAAGCACACGGAAGTTTCTGAGAATCCTTCCGTCTAGTTCTCAGGTGAAGATATTTACTTTTCCAGTGTTGGCCCTTTAGCACTCCAAATATCCACTTTCAGATTCTACAAAAAGAGTGTTTCAAAACTGCTCTATCAAAACGCAGGTTCCACTCGGTGAGTTGAATGCACGCATCGGAAAAGATTTCTGAGAATTCTTCTGTCTAGTTTTTATGGGAAGATATTTTCTTTTCCAGCATAGGCCTCAAATCGCTCCAAACATCCACGAGCAAATTCTACGAAAGGAGTGTGTCAAAACGGTGCTATCAAAAGGAAGATTCCACTATGTGAGTTGAATGCATGAAGCACACGGAAGTTTCTGACAATGCTTCCGTCTAGTTCTCATGTGAAGATATTTCCTTTTCCAGCGTTGACCTCTTAGCACTCCAAATATCCACTTGCAGATCCTAGAAAAAGAGTGTTTCAAAACTGCTCTACCAAAAGCCAGGTTTCACTCGGTGAGTTGAATGCGCACATCGCAAAATGTTTCTGAGAACGCTACTGTCTAGTTCTTATGTGAAGATATTTCGTTTTCCCGCCTGGGCTTCAAAGCGCTCCAAATAGCCACTTGTAGAGTCTATAAAAGCAGTGTTTCAAAACTCTTCTATCAAAAGGAACTTTCAACTCTGTGAGTACAATGCACTCATCACAAGGAAGTTTCCGAGAATGCTTCTGTCTACTGTTTATGTGAAGATATTTCCTTTTCCAACCTAGGCCTCAATGCGCTCCAAATAAACACCTGCAGATCCTACAAGAGGGGTGTTTCCAAACTGTTCTATCAAAACCAGCGTTCAAGTCTGTGAGCTGAATGCACTCATCACACAGAAGTTTCTTAGAAGGCTTGTGTCTAGTGTTTATGTGAAAATATTTTCTTTTACAGCATAGGCCTCAAATAGCTCCAAATATCAACTTGCAGATTTTACAAAAAGGGAGTTTCCAAACTCCTCTATCAAAAGACAGGTTCAACTCTGTGAGTCGAATGCACACATCAGAAAGAAGTTTCTGAGAATGCTTCTGTCTAGCTTTTATGTGAAAATATTTCCTTTTCAAGCACACGCCTCAAAGCGCTCCAAATATGCCGTTGCAGATTCTACAAAAAGTGGGTTTCAAAACTGCTCTACGAAAAGAAAGGTTCAAAGCTGTGAGTTGAATACACAGATCGTGAAGAAGTTTCTGAGAATGCTTCAGTCTAGTGTTTAGGTGAAGATATTTCACTTCCCAGCATAGGCCTCAAAGCGCTCCAAATATCCACTTCCAGATTCTACAGAAAAGTGTTTCAAAACTGCTCTTTGGAAAGGAAGCTTCAACTCTGTGAGTTGAAAGCACTCATTACGAAGAGGTTTCTGAGAATTCTTCTGTCCAGTTTTCATGTGAAGATGTTTCCATTTCAAGCATAGGTCTCCAATCGCTCCAAATATTCACCTGCAAATTCTACAAAAAGGGTGTTTCAAAACTTCTCTATCAATAGGAAGGTTCAACTCTGTGAGTTGAATGCCCTCCTCACAAAGAAGTTTCTGAGAATGCTTCTGTCTACTTTTTACGTGAAGATATTTCCTTTTCCTACACAGGCCTCAAAGCGCTCCGAATCAACACTTCCAGATACTACCAAAACAGTGTTTCAAAACTGTTCTATCAAAAGGAACGTTCAACTCTGTGAGTGGAAGGCACTCATCGCAAAGAGGTTTCTGAGAATGCTTCTGTCTAGTTTTTATGTGATGATATTTCGTATTGCAGCATTGGCCAAAAAGCGCTCCAAACATCCATCTTCAGATGGCAATGAAAGTGGGTCTCAAAAGTGCTCTATCAGAAGGAAGGTTCAAGTCTGTGAATTGAATGCTCTCATCACACAGAAGGTTCTGAGAATGATTCAGTCTAGTTTTTATCAGAAGATATTTCCTTTTCCTTGCATAGGCCTCAAATCGCTCCAAATATCGAATTGCAGTTTACACCAATAGAGTGTTTCCAAACTGCTCTGTGAAACGGCAGGTTCAACTCTGTGAGTTGAATGCGCACATGAGGAAGAAGTCTCTGAGAATGCTTCTGTCTAGTTTTTAGGTGAAGATATTTCATTTCCCAGCCTCGCCTCAAAGCGCTCCAAATATCCACTTTCAGATTCTACAAAAACTGTGTTTCTAAACTGCTCTTTGTAAAGGAAGGTTCAAGTCTGTGAGTTGAATGCACTCATCACCAAGAAGTTTCTGAGAATGCTTCTGTCTAGTTTTCATGTGAAGATATTTCCTTTTCCAACATTGACCCGAAGCCCTCGTAATATCCACTTGCAGATTTTACAAAAAGAGTGTTTCCAAACTGCTCTATCAAAATGAGATTCAACTCTGTGAGTTGAATGCACGCATCGTGAAGAAGCTTCAGAGAATGCTACGGTCTACGTTTTAGGTGAAGATATTTCATTTCCCAGCATAGGCTTCAAAGCGCTCTAAATATCCACTTGCAGATTCTACAAAAAGAGTGTTTCAAAACTGCTCTTCCAAAAGGAAGGTTCAAGGCTGTGAGTTCAATGCACTCATCATAAAGAAGTTTCTGAGAACGCTTCTCTCTAGTTTTTATGTGAAGATATTTCCTTTTCCAGCATAGGCCTCAAATCGCTCCAAACATCCACTAGCAAATTCTACAAAAGGAGTGTTTCAAAACTGTGCTATCAAAAGGAAGATTCCACTATTTGAGTTGAAGGCATAAAGCACACGGAAGTTTCTGACAATGCTTCCGTCTAGTTCTCATGTGAAGTTATTTCCTTTTCCAGTGCTGGCCTCTTAGCACTCCAAATATCCACTTGCAGATCCTAGAAAAAGAGTTTTTCAAAACTGCTCTACCAAAAGGAAGCTTCAACTCGGTGAGTTGAATGCGCACCTCGCAAAATGTTTCTGAGAGTGCTTCGCTGTTGTTTTTATGTGAAGATATTTCGTTTTCCAGCATAGGACTCAAAGCGCTCCAAGTAGCCACTTACAGAGTCTCTAAAAAGAGTGTTTCAAAACTGTTCTATCAAAAGGAACGTTCAACTCTGTGAGTAGAATGCTCTCATCACAAGGAAGTTTCTGAGAATGCTTCTGTCTAGTTTTTATGTGAAGAAATTTCCTTTTCCAACATAGGCCTCAAAGCCCTCCAAATAAACATCTGCAGATTCTACAAAAGGGGTCTTTCCAAAATGTTCTATCAAAACCAACGTTCAAACCTATGAGCTGAATGCACTCACCACACAGAAGTTTCTTAGACGTCTTCTGTCTAGTGTTTATGTGAAAATATTTTCTTTTACAGCATAGGCCTCAAATAGCTCCAAATATCAACTTGCAGATTTTACAAAAAGGGTGTTTCCAAACTCCTCTATCAAAAGGCAGGTTCAACTCTGTGTGTTGAATGCACACATCAGAAAGAAGTTTCTGAGAATGCTTCTGTCTAGCGTTTATGTGAAAATATTTCCTTTTCAAGCATACGCCTCAAAGCGCTCCAAATATGCCGTTGCAGATTCTACAAAAAGTGTGTTTCAAAACTGCTCTATGAAAAGAAAGGTTCAAAGCTGTGAGGTGAATACACATATCGTGAAGAAGTTTCTGAGAAAGCTTCAGTCTAGTGTTTAGGTGAAGATATTTCACTTCCCAGAATAGGCCTCAAAGCGCTCCAAATATCCACTTCCAGATTCTAAAGAAAAGTGTTTCAAAACTGCTTTTTGGAAAAGAAGCTTCAACTCTGTGAGTTGAAAGCACTCATTACGAAGAGGTTTCTGAGAGTTCTTCCGTCTAGTTTTCATGTGAAGATGTTTCCATTTCAAGCATATTTCTCAAATCGCTCCAAATATTCACCTGCAAATTCTACAAAAAGGGTGTTTCCAAACTTCTCTATCAATAGGAAGGTTCGACTCTGTGAGTTGAATGCACTCCTCACAAAGAAGTTTCTGAGAATGCTTCTGTCCAGTTTTTAGGTGAAGATATATCATTTCCCAGCATAGGCCTCAAAGCGCTCCAAATATCCACTTGCAGATTCTACAAAAAGAGTGTTTCAAAACTCCTCTTTCAAAAGGAAGTTTCAAGTCTGTGAGTTGAATGAAGTCATGACAAAGAAGTTTCTGAGAATGCTTCTGTCTACTTTTTATGTGAAGATATTTCCTTTTGCAGCACACGCCTCAAATAGCCCCAAACATCCACTAGCAAATTCTACAAAAAGAGGGTTTCAAAAAAGCGCTATCTAAAGGAAGATTGCACTATGTGAGTTAAACGCATAAAGCACACGGAAGTTTCTGAGAATGCTTCCGTCTAGTTCTCATGGGAAGATATTTCCTTTCCCATTGTTGGCCTCTTAGCACTCCAATATACACTTGCAGATTCTAGAAAAAGAGTGTTTCAAAACTGCTCTATCAAAAGGCAGGTTCAACACGGTGAGTTGAATATGCACATGAGAAAAAGTTTCTGAGAATGCTTCTGTCTGGTTTTTATGTGAAGATATTTCGTTTTCCAGCACAGGCCTCAAAGCGCTCCAATTATCCACTTGCAGACTATACAAAAACAGTGTTTCAAAACTGTTCTATCCAAAGGAATGTTCAGCTCTGTGAGTAGAATTCACTCATCACGAGGAAGTTTCTGAGAATGCTGCTGTCTAGTTTCTATAAGAAGACATTTCCTTTTCTAACATAGGTCTCAAAGCGCTCACAATAAGCCCTGGCACACTCTACAAAAGGAGTGTTTCCAAAATGTTCTATCAAAATGAACGTTGAAGACTGTGAGTTAAATGCACACGTCAAACTGAAGTTTCTGAGAATGGTTCTGTCTAGGGTTTATGTGAAGATATTTTCTTTTCCAGCATAGGCCTCCAAAAGCTCGAAATATCCACTTGCAGATTTTCTAAAAAGGGTGTTTCCAAACTGTTCTATCAAAAGGAAGGTTCAACTCTGTGAGTTGAATGCTCACATCACAAAGAAGTTTCTGAGAATGCTTCTGTCTAGTGTTCATGTGAAGATATTTCCTTTTCAAGCATAGGCCTCAAAGCGCTCCAGATATGCAGTTGCAGACTCTACAAAAAGTGTGTTTCAAAAGTGTTCTATGAAAAGAAAGTTTCAACTCTGTGAGTTGAATGCACATATCGTGAAGAAGTTTCTGAGAATGCTTCTGTCTAGTTTTTAGGTGAAGATATTTCATTTCCCAGCATAGGCCTCAAAGCGCTCCAAATATGCACTTGCAGATTCTACAAAAGGAGTGTTTCAAAACTGCTCTTTCAAAAGGAAGGTTCAAGTCTGTGAGTTGAATGCACTCATCAGAAAGAAGTTTCTGATAATGGTTCTGTCTAGTTTTCATCTGCAAGTATTTCCTTTTCCACTAGATGCCGCAATCGCACCAAATTTCCACCTGCAGTTTCCACAAAAAGAGTGTTGCAGGACTGCTCCAGGAAAAGGAATCTTCAACTCTCTCAGTTCAATCCCCTCAAGACATAGAAGTTTCTGATAATGTTTCTGTCTAGCTTCTATATGAAGATATTTCCTTTTCCAGCATAAGCCTCAAAGAGCTCCAAATATCCACTTGCGAATTCTACAAAAACAGTGTTGCAATACTTTTCTACCAAAAGGAAGGTACAACTCTGTGAGTTCAATGCACTCATCACACAGAAGGTTCACAGAATGCTTCCATCTAGCTTTTACGCAATGATATTTCCTTTTGCAGCAAAGGCTTCAAAGCGCTCTTAATGTCCACTGGCAGATTCTACGAAGAGTGTCTCAAAACTGCTCTATCAAAAGGTAGGTTGAACTCTGTGAGTTCAATGCCCAAAGCACAGGGAACCTTCTGAGAATGCTTTTATGTAGTTTCTACGTGAACATATTTTCTTTTCCAGCATTGGCCTCCAAGCACTCCATCCATCCACTTGAAAATTCTACTAAAAGAGTGTTTCAAAACTTCTCTACCAAAAGAAAGGTTGAACTTTGTGAGTTCAAGGCACACATCACAAAGAAGTTTCTGAGAATGCTTCTTTCCAGCTTTTACGTGAAGAGATATCCTTTTCCAGCATAGGCCTCAAAGCGCTCCATATATCCACTTGCACATTCTAGCAAAGCGTGTATCAACACTGCTCTTTCAAAAGGAAGCTTCAAGTCTGTGAGTTGAATGCACTCATCACAAAGACGTTTCTGAGAATTCTCCTGTCTAGTTTTCATGTGAAGATGCTTCCATTTAAAATCTAGGCCTCAAATACCTCCAAATATTCACTTGCACATTCTACAAAAAGGCTGTTTCAAATCTTCTCTATCAATTGGAAGGTTCAACTCTGTAAATTGAATGCACTCACCACAAAGAAGATTCCGAGATTGCTTCTGTCTACTTTGTATGTGAAGACATTTCCTTTTCCAACATAGGCCTCAAAGCGCTCCAAAAAACACTTGCAGATTCTAAAAAAACAGTTTTTCAAAACTGTTCTATCAAAAGGAACGTTCAACTCTGTGAGTTGAAGGCACTCATCACAAAGAGGTTTCTGAGAATGCTTCTGTCTAGTTTTTATGGGATGATATTTCTTATTCCAACATTGGCCAAAAAGCGCTCCAAATATCCGCCTTCAGATGGCACTGAAAGAGGGTCTCAAAAATGCTCTATCAGAAGGAAGGTTCAAGTCTGTGAGTTGAATGCTCTCATCACACAGAAGGTTCTGAGAATACTTCAGTCTAGTTTTTATCAGAAGATATTTCCATTTCCTTGCATAGGCCTGAAATCGCTCCAAATATCGACTTGCAGATTATACGAATAGAGTATTTCCAAACTGCTCTGTCAAACGGCAGGATCAACTCTGTGAGTTGAATGAACACATCATGAAGAAGTCTCTGAGAATGCTTCTGTCTAGTTTTTAGTTGAAGATATTTCATTTCCCAGCATCGTCTCAAAGCGCTCCAAATATCCACTTGCAGATTCTACAAAAACTTTGTTTCTAAACTGCTCTTTGAAAAGGAAGGTCCAAGTCTGTGAGTTGAATGCACTCATCGCAAAGAATTTTCTGAGAATGCTTCTGCCTAGTTTTCACGTGAAGATATTTCCTTTTCCAACATTGGCCCCGAAGCCCTCCTAACATCCACTTGCAGATTTTACAAAAAGAGTGTTTCCAAACTGCTCTATCAAAAGGCAGGTTCAACTCTGTGAGTCAAATGCACGCATCGTGAAGAAGCTTCTGAGAATGCTACTGTCTAAGTTTTAGGTGAAGATATTTCATTTCCCAGCAAAGGCTTCAAAGCGCTCTAAATATCCACTTGCAGATTCTACAAGAAGAGTGTTTCAAAACTGCTCTTCCAAAAGGAAGGTTCAAGTCTGTGAGTTGAATGCACTCATCAAAAAGAAGTTTCTGAGAATGCTTCTCTCTAGTTTTTATGAGAAGATATTTCCTTTTCCAGCATAGGCCTCAAATCGCTCCAAACATCCACTAGCAAATTCTACAAAAGGAGTGTTTCAAAACTGTGCTATCAAAAGGAAGATTCCACTATTTGAGTTGAAGGCATAAAGCACACGGAAGTTTCTGACAGTGCTTCCGTCTAGTTCTCATGTGAAGTTATTTCCTTTTCCAGTGTTGGCCTCTTAGCACTCCAAATAACCACTTGCAGATCCTAGAAAGAGTGTTTCAAAACTGCTCTACCAAAAGGAAGGTTCAACTCGGTGAGTTGAATGCGCACCTCGCAAAAAGTTTCTGAGAGTGCTTCGGTTTAGTTTTTATGTGAAGATATTTCGTTTTCCAGCACAGTACTCAAAGCGCTCTAAATAGCCACTTGCAGAGTCTATAAAAAGAGTGTTTCAAAACTGTTCTATCGAAAGGAACGTTCAACTCTGTGAGTAGAATGCACTCATCACAAGGAAGTTTCTGAGAATGCTTCTGTCTAGTTTTTATGTGAAGAAATTTCCTTTTCCAACATAGGCCTCAAAGCGCTCCAAATAAACACCTGCAGATTCTACAAAAGGGGTCTTTCCAAAATGTTCTATCAAAACCAACGTTCAAGCCTGTGAGCTGAATGCACTCACCACACAGAAGTTTCTTAGACGTCTTCTGTCTAGTGTTTATGTGGAAATATTCTCTTTTACAGCATAGGCCTCAAATAGCTCCAAATATCAACTTGCAGATTTTACAAAAAGGGTGTTTCCAAACTCCTCCATCAAAAGGCAGGTTCAACTCTGTGTGTTTAATGCACACATCAGAAAGAAGTTTCTGAGAATGCTTCTGTCTAGCCTTTATGTGAAAATATTTCCTTTTCAAGCATACGCCTCAAAGCGCTCCAAATATGCCGTTGTAGACTCTACAAAAAGTGTGTTTCAAAACTGCTCTACGAAAAGAAAGGTTCAAAGCTGTGAGTTGAATACACAGATCGTGAAGAAGTTCCTGAGAATGCTTCAATCTAGTGTTTAGGTGAAGATATTTCACTTCCCAGCATAGGCCTCAAAGCGCTCCAAATATCCACTTCCAGATTCTACAGAAAAGTGTTTCAAAACTGCTCTTTGGAAAGGAAGCTTCAACTCTGTGAGTTTAAAGCACTCATTGCGAAGAGGTTTCTGGGAGTTCTTCCGTCTAGTTTTCATGTAAAGATGTTTCCATTTCAAGCATAGGTCTCTAATCGCTCCAAATATTCACCTGCAAATTCTACAAAAAGGGTGTTTCAAAACTTCTCTATCAATAGGAAGGTTCAACTCTGTGAGTTGAATGCACTCCTTACAGAGAAGTTTCTGAGAATGTTTCTATCTATGTTTTACGCGAAGATATTTCCTTTTCCAACACAGGCCTCAGTGCGCTCCGAATCAACACTTCCAGATACTACAAAAACAGTGTTTCAAAACTGTTCTATCAAAAGGAACGTTCAACTCTGTGAGTTGAAGGCACTCATCACAAAGAAGTTTCTGAGAATGCTTCTGTCAATCTTGTATGCAATGAGATTTCCTTTTGCAGCATAGGACTTAAAGCTCTCCAAATATCCACTTGCAGATTCCACAAAAAGAGTGTTGCAAAACTTCTCTATCAAAAGGCAGGTTGAACTCTGTGTGTTGAATGCCCAAAACACAGGGAACTTTCTGAGAATGCTTTTGTCTAGTTTCCACGTGAAGATAGTTCCTTTTCCAACATAGGCCTCAAAGCGCTCTGAATATCCACTTGCCGATTGTACAAAAAGAGTGTTGCAAAACTTCTCTATCAAAAGGCAGGTTGAACTCTGTGTGTCGAATGCCCAAAACACAGGGAACTTGCTGAGAATGCTTTTGTCTAATTTCTACGTGAAGATATTTCCTTTTCCATCATAGGCCTCAAAGTGCTCCGAATAAACACTTGTAGATCCCACCAAAAGAGTGTTTCAAAGCTCTTCCATCTACAGGAACTTTCACGTCTGTGAGTTGAATGCACTCATCACAAAGAGGTTTCTGAGAATTCTTCTGTTTAGTTTTTATGTGATGATATTTCATTTTCCAGCATTGGCCTAAAGGTGCTCCAAATATCCACCTTCAGATGGGACTGAAAGAGTGTTTCAAAACTGAACTATCAAAAGGAAGGTTCAAGTCTGTGAGTTGAATGCACTCATCCACAGAAGCTTCTGAGAATGCTTCTGTCTCGTTTTTAGGCGAAGATATTTCCTTTTCCTTGCATAGGCCTCAAATCGCTCCAAATATCCCCTTGCAGATATTACAAAGAGAGTGTTTCCAAACTGCCCTATCGAAAGGCAGTTTCAACTCTGTGAGTTGAAGGCACGTATGGTGAAACAGTTTCTGAGAATGCTTGTGTGTACTTTTTAGGTGAAGGTATTTCCTTTTCCAGCACAGGCCTCAAATCGCTCCAAACATCCAGTAGCAAATTCTACAAAAGGAGTGTTTCAAACCTGTGCTATCCAAAGGAAGATTCCACTATATGAGTTGAACGCATAAAGCACACGGAAGTTTCTGAGAATCCTTCCGTCTAGTTCTCAGGTGAAGATATTTACTTTTCCAGTGTTGGCCCTTTAGCACTCCAAATATCCACTTTCAGATTCTACAAAAAGAGTGTTTCAAAACTGCTCTATCAAAACGCAGGTTCCACTCGGTGAGTTGAATGCACGCATCGGAAAAGATTTCTGAGAATTCTTCTGTCTAGTTTTTATGGGAAGATATTTTCTTTTCCAGCATAGGCCTCAAATCGCTCCAAACATCCACGAGCAAATTCTACGAAAGGAGTGTGTCAAAACTGTGCTATCAAAAGGAAGATTCCACTATGTGAGTTGAATGCATGAAGCACACGGAAGTTTCTGACAATGCTTCCGTCTAGTTCTCATGTGAAGATATTTCCTTTTCCAGCGTTGACCTCTTAGCACTCCAAATATCCACTTGCAGATCCTAGAAAAAGAGTGTTTCAAAACTGCTCTACCAAAAGCCAGGTTTCACTCGGTGAGTTGAATGCGCACATCGCAAAATGTTTCTGAGAACGCTACTGTCTAGTTCTTATGTGAAGATATTTCGTTTTCCCGCCTGGGCTTCAAAGCGCTCCAAATAGCCACTTGTAGAGTCTATAAAAAGAGTGTTTCAAAACTCTTCTATCAAAAGGAACTTTCAACTCTGTGAGTACAATGCACTCATCACAAGGAAGTTTCCGAGAATGCTTCTGTCTACTGTTTATGTGAAGATATTTCCTTTTCCAACCTAGGCCTCAATGCGCTCCAAATAAACACCTGCAGATCCTACAAGAGGGGTGTTTCCAAACTGTTCTATCAAAACCAGCGTTCAAGTCTGTGAGCTGAATGCACTCATCACACAGAAGTTTCTTAGAAGGCTTGTGTCTAGTGTTTATGTGAAAATATTTTCTTTTACAGCACAGGCCTCAAATAGCTCCAAATATCAACTTGCAGATTTTACAAAAAGGGAGTTTCCAAACTCCTCTATCAAAAGACAGGTTCAACTCTGTGAGTCGAATGCACACATCAGAAAGAAGTTTCTGAGAATGCTTCTGTCTAGCTTTTATGTGAAAATATTTCCTTTTCAAGCACACGCCTCAAAGCGCTCCAAATATGCCGTTGCAGATTCTACAAAAAGTGGGTTTCAAAACTGCTCTACGAAAAGAAAGGTTCAAAGCTGTGAGTTGAATACACAGATCGTGAAGAAGTTTCTGAGAATGCTTCAGTCTAGTGTTTAGGTGAAGATATTTCACTTCCCAGCATAGGCCTCAAAGCGCTCCAAATATCCACTTCCAGATTCTACAGAAAAGTGTTTCAAAACTGCTCTTTGGAAAGGAAGCTTCAACTCTGTGAGTTGAAAGCACTCATTACGAAGAGGTTTCTGAGAATTCTTCTGTCCAGTTTTCATGTGAAGATGTTTCCATTTCAAGCATAGGTCTCCAATCGCTCCAAATATTCACCTGCAAATTCTACAAAAAGGGTGTTTCAAAACTTCTCTATCAATAGGAAGGTTCAACTCTGTGAGTTGAATGCCCTCCTCACAAAGAAGTTTCTGAGAATGCTTCTGTCTACTTTTTACGTGAAGATATTTCCTTTTCCTACACAGGCCTCAAAGCGCTCCGAATCAACACTTCCAGATACTACCAAAACAGTGTTTCAAAACTGTTCTATCAAAAGGAACGTTCAACTCTGTGAGTGGAAGGCACTCATCGCAAAGAGGTTTCTGAGAATGCTTCTGTCTAGTTTTTATGTGATGATATTTCGTATTGCAGCATTGGCCAAAAAGCGCTCCAAACATCCATCTTCAGATGGCAATGAAAGTGGGTCTCAAAAGTGCTCTATCAGAAGGAAGGTTCAAGTCTGTGAGTTGAATGCTCTCATCACACAGAAGGTTCTGAGAATGATTCAGTCTAGTTTTTATCAGAAGATATTTCCTTTTCCTTGCATAGGCCTCAAATAGCTCCAAATATCGAATTGCAGTTTACACCAATAGAGTGTTTCCAAACTGCTCTGTGAAACGGCAGGTTCAACTCTGTGAGTTGAATGCGCACATGAGGAAGAAGTCTCTGAGAATGCTTCTGTCTAGTTTTTAGGTGAAGATATTTCATTTCCCAGCCTCGCCTCAAAGCGCTCCAAATATCCACTTTCAGATTCTACAAAAACTGTGTTTCTAAACTGCTCTTTGTAAAGGAAGGTTCAAGTCTGTGAGTTGAATGCACTCATCACCAAGAAGTTTCTGAGAATGCTTCTGTCTAGTTTTCATGTGAAGATATTTCCTTTTCCAACATTGACCCGAAGCCCTCGTAATATCCACTTGCAGATTTTACAAAAAGAGTGTTTCCAAACTGCTCTATCAAAATGAGATTCAACTCTGTGAGTTGAATGCACGCATCGTGAAGAAGCTTCAGAGAATGCTACGGTCTACGTTTTAGGTGAAGATATTTCATTTCCCAGCATAGGCTTCAAAGCGCTCTAAATATCCACTTGCAGATTCTACAAAAAGAGTGTTTCAAAACTGCTCTTCCAAAAGGAAGGTTCAAGGCTGTGAGTTCAATGCACTCATCATAAAGAAGTTTCTGAGAACGCTTCTCTCTAGTTTTTATGTGAAGATATTTCCTTTTCCAGCATAGGCCTCAAATCGCTCCAAACATCCACTAGCAAATTCTACAAAAGGAGTGTTTCAAAACTGTGCTATCAAAAGGAAGATTCCACTATTTGAGTTGAAGGCATAAAGCACACGGAAGTTTCTGACAATGCTTCCGTCTAGTTCTCATGTGAAGTTATTTCCTTTTCCAGTGCTGGCCTCTTAGCACTCCAAATATCCACTTGCAGATCCTAGAAAAAGAGTTTTTCAAAACTGCTCTACCAAAAGGAAGCTTCAACTCGGTGAGTTGAATGCGCACCTCGCAAAATGTTTCTGAGAGTGCTTCGCTGTTGTTTTTATGTGAAGATATTTCGTTTTCCAGCATAGGACTCAAAGCGCTCCAAGTAGCCACTTACAGAGTCTCTAAAAAGAGTGTTTCAAAACTGTTCTATCAAAAGGAACGTTCAACTCTGTGAGTAGAATGCTCTCATCACAAGGAAGTTTCTGAGAATGCTTCTGTCTAGTTTTTATGTGAAGAAATTTCCTTTTCCAACATAGGCCTCAAAGCCCTCCAAATAAACATCTGCAGATTCTACAAAAGGGGTCTTTCCAAAATGTTCTATCAAAACCAACGTTCAAACCTATGAGCTGAATGCACTCACCACACAGAAGTTTCTTAGACGTCTTCTGTCTAGTGTTTATGTGAAAATATTTTCTTTTACAGCATAGGCCTCAAATAGCTCCAAATATCAACTTGCAGATTTTACAAAAAGGGTGTTTCCAAACTCCTCTATCAAAAGGCAGGTTCAACTCTGTGTGTTGAATGCACACATCAGAAAGAAGTTTCTGAGAATGCTTCTGTCTAGCGTTTATGTGAAAATATTTCCTTTTCAAGCATACGCCTCAAAGCGCTCCAAATATGCCGTTGCAGATTCTACAAAAAGTGTGTTTCAAAACTGCTCTATGAAAAGAAAGGTTCAAAGCTGTGAGGTGAATACACATATCGTGAAGAAGTTTCTGAGAAAGCTTCAGTCTAGTGTTTAGGTGAAGATATTTCACTTCCCAGAATAGGCCTCAAAGCGCTCCAAATATCCACTTCCAGATTCTAAAGAAAAGTGTTTCAAAACTGCTTTTTGGAAAAGAAGCTTCAACTCTGTGAGTTGAAAGCACTCATTACGAAGAGGTTTCTGAGAGTTCTTCCGTCTAGTTTTCATGTGAAGATGTTTCCATTTCAAGCATATTTCTCAAATCGCTCCAAATATTCACCTGCAAATTCTACAAAAAGGGTGTTTCCAAACTTCTCTATCAATAGGAAGGTTCGACTCTGTGAGTTGAATGCACTCCTCACAAAGAAGTTTCTGAGAATGCTTCTGTCCAGTTTTTAGGTGAAGATATATCATTTCCCAGCATAGGCCTCAAAGCGCTCCAAATATCCACTTGCAGATTCTACAAAAAGAGTGTTTCAAAACTCCTCTTTCAAAAGGAAGTTTCAAGTCTGTGAGTTGAATGAAGTCGTGACAAAGAAGTTTCTGAGAATGCTTCTGTCTACTTTTTATGTGAAGATATTTCCTTTTGCAGCACACGCCTCAAATAGCCCCAAACATCCACTAGCAAATTCTACAAAAAGAGTGTTTCAAAAAAGCGCTATCTAAAGGAAGATTGCACTATGTGAGTTAAACGCATAAAGCACACGGAAGTTTCTGAGAATGCTTCCGTCTAGTTCTCATGGGAAGATATTTCCTTTCCCATTGTTGGCCTCTTAGCACTCCAATATACACTTGCAGATTCTAGAAAAAGAGTGTTTCAAAACTGCTCTATCAAAAGGCAGGTTCAACACGGTGAGTTGAATATGCACATGAGAAAAAGTTTCTGAGAATGCTTCTGTCTGGTTTTTATGTGAAGATATTTCGTTTTCCAGCACAGGCCTCAAAGCGCTCCAATTATCCACTTGCAGACTATACAAAAACAGTGTTTCAAAACTGTTCTATCCAAAGGAATGTTCAGCTCTGTGAGTAGAATTCACTCATCACGAGGAAGTTTCTGAGAATGCTGCTGTCTAGTTTCTATAAGAAGACATTTCCTTTTCTAACATAGGTCTCAAAGCGCTCACAATAAGCCCTGGCACACTCCACAAAAGGAGTGTTTCCAAAATGTTCTATCAAAATGAACGTTGAAGACTGTGAGTTAAATGCACACGTCAAACTGAAGTTTCTGAGAATGGTTCTGTCTAGGGTTTATGTGAAGATATTTTCTTTTCCAGCATAGGCCTCCAAAAGCTCGAAATATCCACTTGCAGATTTTCTAAAAAGGGTGTTTCCAAACTGTTCTATCAAAAGGAAGGTTCAACTCTGTGAGTTGAATGCTCACATCACAAAGAAGTTTCTGAGAATGCTTCTGTCTAGTGTTCATGTGAAGATATTTCCTTTTCAAGCATAGGCCTCAAAGCGCTCCAGATATGCAGTTGCAGACTCTACAAAAAGTGTGTTTCAAAAGTGTTCTATGAAAAGAAAGTTTCAACTCTGTGAGTTGAATGCACATATCGTGAAGAAGTTTCTGAGAATGCTTCTGTCTAGTTTTTAGGTGAAGATATTTCATTTCCCAGCATAGGCCTCAAAGCGCTCCAAATATGCACTTGCAGATTCTACAAAAAGAGTGTTTCAAAACTGCTCTTTCAAAAGGAAGGTTCAAGTCTGTGAGTTGAATGCACTCATCAGAAAGAAGTTTCTGATAATGGTTCTGTCTAGTTTTCATCTGCAAGTATTTCCTTTTCCACTAGATGCCGCAATCGCACCAAATTTCCACCTGCAGTTTCCACAAAAAGAGTGTTGCAGGACTGCTCCAGGAAAAGGAATCTTCAACTCTCTCAGTTCAATCCCCTCAAGACATAGAAGTTTCTGATAATGTTTCTGTCTAGCTTCTATATGAAGATATTTCCTTTTCCAGCATAAGCCTCAAAGAGCTCCAAATATCCACTTGCGAATTCTACAAAAACAGTGTTGCAATACTTTTCTACCAAAAGGAAGGTACAACTCTGTGAGTTCAATGCACTCATCACACAGAAGGTTCACAGAATGCTTCCATCTAGCTTTTACGCAATGATATTTCCTTTTGCAGCAAAGGCTTCAAAGCGCTCTTAATGTCCACTGGCAGATTCTACGAAGAGTGTCTCAAAACTGCTCTATCAAAAGGTAGGTTGAACTCTGTGAGTTCAATGCCCAAAGCACAGGGAACCTTCTGAGAATGCTTTTATGTAGTTTCTACGTGAACATATTTTCTTTTCCAGCATTGGCCTCCAAGCACTCCATCCATCCACTTGAAAATTCTACTAAAAGAGTGTTTCAAAACTTCTCTACCAAAAGAAAGGTTGAACTTTGTGAGTTCAAGGCACACATCACAAAGAAGTTTCTGAGAATGCTTCTTTCCAGCTTTTACGTGAAGAGATATCCTTTTCCAGCATAGGCCTCAAAGCGCTCCATATATCCACTTGCACATTCTAGCAAAGCGTGTATCAACACTGCTCTTTCAAAAGGAAGCTTCAAGTCTGTGAGTTGAATGCACTCATCACAAAGACGTTTCTGAGAATTCTCCTGTCTAGTTTTCATGTGAAGATGCTTCCATTTAAAATCTAGGCCTCAAATACCTCCAAATATTCACTTGCACATTCTACAAAAAGGCTGTTTCAAATCTTCTCTATCAATTGGAAGGTTCAACTCTGTAAATTGAATGCACTCACCACAAAGAAGATTCCGAGATTGCTTCTGTCTACTTTGTATGTGAAGACATTTCCTTTTCCAACATAGGCCTCAAAGCGCTCCAAAAAACACTTGCAGATTCTAAAAAAACAGTTTTTCAAAACTGTTCTATCAAAAGGAACGTTCAACTCTGTGAGTTGAAGGCACTCATCACAAAGAGGTTTCTGAGAATGCTTCTGTCTAGTTTTTATGGGATGATATTTCTTATTCCAACATTGGCCAAAAAGCGCTCCAAATATCCGCCTTCAGATGGCACTGAAAGAGGGTCTCAAAAATGCTCTATCAGAAGGAAGGTTCAAGTCTGTGAGTTGAATGCTCTCATCACACAGAAGGTTCTGAGAATACTTCAGTCTAGTTTTTATCAGAAGATATTTCCATTTCCTTGCATAGGCCTGAAATCGCTCCAAATATCGACTTGCAGATTATACGAATAGAGTATTTCCAAACTGCTCTGTCAAACGGCAGGATCAACTCTGTGAGTTGAATGAACACATCATGAAGAAGTCTCTGAGAATGCTTCTGTCTAGTTTTTAGTTGAAGATATTTCATTTCCCAGCATCGTCTCAAAGCGCTCCAAATATCCACTTGCAGATTCTACAAAAACTTTGTTTCTAAACTGCTCTTTGAAAAGGAAGGTCCAAGTCTGTGAGTTGAATGCACTCATCGCAAAGAATTTTCTGAGAATGCTTCTGCCTAGTTTTCACGTGAAGATATTTCCTTTTCCAACATTGGCCCCGAAGCCCTCCTAACATCCACTTGCAGATTTTACAAAAAGAGTGTTTCCAAACTGCTCTATCAAAAGGCAGGTTCAACTCTGTGAGTCAAATGCACGCATCGTGAAGAAGCTTCTGAGAATGCTACTGTCTAAGTTTTAGGTGAAGATATTTCATTTCCCAGCAAAGGCTTCAAAGCGCTCTAAATATCCACTTGCAGATTCTACAAGAAGAGTGTTTCAAAACTGCTCTTCCAAAAGGAAGGTTCAAGTCTGTGAGTTGAATGCACTCATCAAAAAGAAGTTTCTGAGAATGCTTCTCTCTAGTTTTTATGAGAAGATATTTCCTTTTCCAGCATAGGCCTCAAATCGCTCCAAACATCCACTAGCAAATTCTACAAAAGGAGTGTTTCAAAACTGTGCTATCAAAAGGAAGATTCCACTATTTGAGTTGAAGGCATAAAGCACACGGAAGTTTCTGACAGTGCTTCCGTCTAGTTCTCATGTGAAGTTATTTCCTTTTCCAGTGTTGGCCTCTTAGCACTCCAAATAACCACTTGCAGATCCTAGAAAGAGTGTTTCAAAACTGCTCTACCAAAAGGAAGGTTCAACTCGGTGAGTTGAATGCGCACCTCGCAAAAAGTTTCTGAGAGTGCTTCGGTTTAGTTTTTATGTGAAGATATTTCGTTTTCCAGCACAGTACTCAAAGCGCTCTAAATAGCCACTTGCAGAGTCTATAAAAAGAGTGTTTCAAAACTGTTCTATCGAAAGGAACGTTCAACTCTGTGAGTAGAATGCACTCATCACAAGGAAGTTTCTGAGAATGCTTCTGTCTAGTTTTTATGTGAAGAAATTTCCTTTTCCAACATAGGCCTCAAAGCGCTCCAAATAAACACCTGCAGATTCTACAAAAGGGGTCTTTCCAAAATGTTCTATCAAAACCAACGTTCAAGCCTGTGAGCTGAATGCACTCACCACACAGAAGTTTCTTAGACGTCTTCTGTCTAGTGTTTATGTGGAAATATTCTCTTTTACAGCATAGGCCTCAAATAGCTCCAAATATCAACTTGCAGATTTTACAAAAAGGGTGTTTCCAAACTCCTCCATCAAAAGGCAGGTTCAACTCTGTGTGTTTAATGCACACATCAGAAAGAAGTTTCTGAGAATGCTTCTGTCTAGCCTTTATGTGAAAATATTTCCTTTTCAAGCATACGCCTCAAAGCGCTCCAAATATGCCGTTGTAGACTCTACAAAAAGTGTGTTTCAAAACTGCTCTACGAAAAGAAAGGTTCAAAGCTGTGAGTTGAATACACAGATCGTGAAGAAGTTCCTGAGAATGCTTCAATCTAGTGTTTAGGTGAAGATATTTCACTTCCCAGCATAGGCCTCAAAGCGCTCCAAATATCCACTTCCAGATTCTACAGAAAAGTGTTTCAAAACTGCTCTTTGGAAAGGAAGCTTCAACTCTGTGAGTTTAAAGCACTCATTGCGAAGAGGTTTCTGGGAGTTCTTCCGTCTAGTTTTCATGTAAAGATGTTTCCATTTCAAGCATAGGTCTCTAATCGCTCCAAATATTCACCTGCAAATTCTACAAAAAGGGTGTTTCAAAACTTCTCTATCAATAGGAAGGTTCAACTCTGTGAGTTGAATGCACTCCTTACAGAGAAGTTTCTGAGAATGTTTCTATCTATGTTTTACGCGAAGATATTTCCTTTTCCAACACAGGCCTCAGTGCGCTCCGAATCAACACTTCCAGATACTACAAAAACAGTGTTTCAAAACTGTTCTATCAAAAGGAACGTTCAACTCTGTGAGTTGAAGGCACTCATCACAAAGAAGTTTCTGAGAATGCTTCTGTCAATCTTGTATGCAATGAGATTTCCTTTTGCAGCATAGGACTTAAAGCTCTCCAAATATCCACTTGCAGATTCCACAAAAAGAGTGTTGCAAAACTTCTCTATCAAAAGGCAGGTTGAACTCTGTGTGTTGAATGCCCAAAACACAGGGAACTTTCTGAGAATGCTTTTGTCTAGTTTCCACGTGAAGATAGTTCCTTTTCCAACATAGGCCTCAAAGCGCTCTGAATATCCACTTGCCGATTGTACAAAAAGAGTGTTGCAAAACTTCTCTATCAAAAGGCAGGTTGAACTCTGTGTGTCGAATGCCCAAAACACAGGGAACTTGCTGAGAATGCTTTTGTCTAATTTCTACGTGAAGATATTTCCTTTTCCATCATAGGCCTCAAAGTGCTCCGAATAAACACTTGTAGATCCCACCAAAAGAGTGTTTCAAAGCTCTTCCATCTACAGGAACTTTCACGTCTGTGAGTTGAATGCACTCATCACAAAGAGGTTTCTGAGAATTCTTCTGTTTAGTTTTTATGTGATGATATTTCATTTTCCAGCATTGGCCTAAAGGTGCTCCAAATATCCACCTTCAGATGGGACTGAAAGAGTGTTTCAAAACTGAACTATCAAAAGGAAGGTTCAAGTCTGTGAGTTGAATGCACTCATCCACAGAAGCTTCTGAGAATGCTTCTGTCTCGTTTTTAGGCGAAGATATTTCCTTTTCCTTGCATAGGCCTCAAATCGCTCCAAATATCCCCTTGCAGATATTACAAAGAGAGTGTTTCCAAACTGCCCTATCGAAAGGCAGTTTCAACTCTGTGAGTTGAAGGCACGTATGGTGAAACAGTTTCTGAGAATGCTTGTGTGTACTTTTTAGGTGAAGGTATTTCCTTTTCCAGCACAGGCCTCAAATCGCTCCAAACATCCAGTAGCAAATTCTACAAAAGGAGTGTTTCAAACCTGTGCTATCCAAAGGAAGATTCCACTATATGAGTTGAACGCATAAAGCACACGGAAGTTTCTGAGAATCCTTCCGTCTAGTTCTCAGGTGAAGATATTTACTTTTCCAGTGTTGGCCCTTTAGCACTCCAAATATCCACTTTCAGATTCTACAAAAAGAGTGTTTCAAAACTGCTCTATCAAAACGCAGGTTCCACTCGGTGAGTTGAATGCACGCATCGGAAAAGATTTCTGAGAATTCTTCTGTCTAGTTTTTATGGGAAGATATTTTCTTTTCCAGCATAGGCCTCAAATCGCTCCAAACATCCACGAGCAAATTCTACGAAAGGAGTGTGTCAAAACGGTGCTATCAAAAGGAAGATTCCACTATGTGAGTTGAATGCATGAAGCACACGGAAGTTTCTGACAATGCTTCCGTCTAGTTCTCATGTGAAGATATTTCCTTTTCCAGCGTTGACCTCTTAGCACTCCAAATATCCACTTGCAGATCCTAGAAAAAGAGTGTTTCAAAACTGCTCTACCAAAAGCCAGGTTTCACTCGGTGAGTTGAATGCGCACATCGCAAAATGTTTCTGAGAACGCTACTGTCTAGTTCTTATGTGAAGATATTTCGTTTTCCCGCCTGGGCTTCAAAGCGCTCCAAATAGCCACTTGTAGAGTCTATAAAAAGAGTGTTTCAAAACTCTTCTATCAAAAGGAACTTTCAACTCTGTGAGTACAATGCACTCATCACAAGGAAGTTTCCGAGAATGCTTCTGTCTACTGTTTATGTGAAGATATTTCCTTTTCCAACCTAGGCCTCAATGCGCTCCAAATAAACACCTGCAGATCCTACAAGAGGGGTGTTTCCAAACTGTTCTATCAAAACCAGCGTTCAAGTCTGTGAGCTGAATGCACTCATCACACAGAAGTTTCTTAGAAGGCTTGTGTCTAGTGTTTATGTGAAAATATTTTCTTTTACAGCACAGGCCTCAAATAGCTCCAAATATCAACTTGCAGATTTTACAAAAAGGGAGTTTCCAAACTCCTCTATCAAAAGACAGGTTCAACTCTGTGAGTCGAATGCACACATCAGAAAGAAGTTTCTGAGAATGCTTCTGTCTAGCTTTTATGTGAAAATATTTCCTTTTCAAGCACATGCCTCAAAGCGATCCAAATATGCCGTTGCAGATTCTACAAAAAGTGAGTTTCAAAACTGCTCTACGAAAAGAAAGGTTCAAAGCTGTGAGTTGAATACACAGATCGTGAAGAAGTTTCTGAGAATGCTTCAGTCTAGTGTTTAGGTGAAGATATTTCACTTCCCAGCATAGGCCTCAAAGCGCTCCAAATATCCACTTCCAGATTCTACAGAAAAGTGTTTCAAAACTGCTCTTTGGAAAGGAAGCTTCAACTCTGTGAGTTGAAAGCACTCATTACGAAGAGGTTTCTGAGAATTCTTCTGTCCAGTTTTCATGTGAAGATGTTTCCATTTCAAGCATAGGTCTCCAATCGCTCCAAATATTCACCTGCAAATTCTACAAAAAGGGTGTTTCAAAACTTCTCTATCAATAGGAAGGTTCAACTCTGTGAGTTGAATGCCCTCCTCACAAAGAAGTTTCTGAGAATGCTTCTGTCTACTTTTTACGTGAAGATATTTCCTTTTCCTACACAGGCCTCAAAGCGCTCCGAATCAACACTTCCAGATACTACCAAAACAGTGTTTCAAAACTGTTCTATCAAAAGGAACGTTCAACTCTGTGAGTGGAAGGCACTCATCGCAAAGAGGTTTCTGAGAATGCTTCTGTCTAGTTTTTATGTGATGATATTTCGTATTGCAGCATTGGCCAAAAAGCGCTCCAAACATCCATCTTCAGATGGCAATGAAAGTGGGTCTCAAAAGTGCTCTATCAGAAGGAAGGTTCAAGTCTGTGAATTGAATGCTCTCATCACACAGAAGGTTCTGAGAATGATTCAGTCTAGTTTTTATCAGAAGATATTTCCTTTTCCTTGCATAGGCCTCAAATCGCTCCAAATATCGAATTGCAGTTTACACCAATAGAGTCTTTCCAAACTGCTCTGTGAAACGGCAGGTTCAACTCTGTGAGTTGAATGCGCACATGAGGAAGAAGTCTCTGAGAATGCTTCTGTCTAGTTTTTAGGTGAAGATATTTCATTTCCCAGCCTCGCCTCAAAGCGCTCCAAATATCCACTTTCAGATTCTACAAAAACTGTGTTTCTAAACTGCTCTTTGTAAAGGAAGGTTCAAGTCTGTGAGTTGAATGCACTCATCACCAAGAAGTTTCTGAGAATGCTTCTGTCTAGTTTTCATGTGAAGATATTTCCTTTTCCAACATTGACCCGAAGCCCTCGTAATATCCACTTGCAGATTTTACAAAAAGAGTGTTTCCAAACTGCTCTATCAAAATGAGATTCAACTCTGTGAGTTGAATGCACGCATCGTGAAGAAGCTTCAGAGAATGCTACGGTCTACGTTTTAGGTGAAGATATTTCATTTCCCAGCATAGGCTTCAAAGCGCTCTAAATATCCACTTGCAGATTCTACAAAAAGAGTGTTTCAAAACTGCTCTTCCAAAAGGAAGGTTCAAGGCTGTGAGTTCAATGCACTCATCATAAAGAAGTTTCTGAGAACGCTTCTCTCTAGTTTTTATGTGAAGATATTTCCTTTTCCAGCATAGGCCTCAAATCGCTCCAAACATCCACTAGCAAATTCTACAAAAGGAGTGTTTCAAAACTGTGCTATCAAAAGGAAGATTCCACTATTTGAGTTGAAGGCATAAAGCACACGGAAGTTTCTGACAATGCTTCCGTCTAGTTCTCATGTGAAGTTATTTCCTTTTCCAGTGCTGGCCTCTTAGCACTCCAAATATCCACTTGCAGATCCTAGAAAAAGAGTTTTTCAAAACTGCTCTACCAAAAGGAAGCTTCAACTCGGTGAGTTGAATGCGCACCTCGCAAAATGTTTCTGAGAGTGCTTCGCTGTTGTTTTTATGTGAAGATATTTCGTTTTCCAGCATAGGACTCAAAGCGCTCCAAGTAGCCACTTACAGAGTCTCTAAAAAGAGTGTTTCAAAACTGTTCTATCAAAAGGAACGTTCAACTCTGTGAGTAGAATGCTCTCATCACAAGGAAGTTTCTGAGAATGCTTCTGTCTAGTTTTTATGTGAAGAAATTTCCTTTTCCAACATAGGCCTCAAAGCCCTCCAAATAAACATCTGCAGATTCTACAAAAGGGGTCTTTCCAAAATGTTCTATCAAAACCAACGTTCAAACCTATGAGCTGAATGCACTCACCACACAGAAGTTTCTTAGACGTCTTCTGTCTAGTGTTTATGTGAAAATATTTTCTTTTACAGCATAGGCCTCAAATAGCTCCAAATATCAACTTGCAGATTTTACAAAAAGGGTGTTTCCAAACTCCTCTATCAAAAGGCAGGTTCAACTCTGTGTGTTGAATGCACACATCAGAAAGAAGTTTCTGAGAATGCTTCTGTCTAGCGTTTATGTGAAAATATTTCCTTTTCAAGCATACGCCTCAAAGCGCTCCAAATATGCCGTTGCAGATTCTACAAAAAGTGTGTTTCAAAACTGCTCTATGAAAAGAAAGGTTCAAAGCTGTGAGGTGAATACACATATCGTGAAGAAGTTTCTGAGAAAGCTTCAGTCTAGTGTTTAGGTGAAGATATTTCACTTCCCAGAATAGGCCTCAAAGCGCTCCAAATATCCACTTCCAGATTCTAAAGAAAAGTGTTTCAAAACTGCTTTTTGGAAAAGAAGCTTCAACTCTGTGAGTTGAAAGCACTCATTACGAAGAGGTTTCTGAGAGTTCTTCCGTCTAGTTTTCATGTGAAGATGTTTCCATTTCAAGCATATTTCTCAAATCGCTCCAAATATTCACCTGCAAATTCTACAAAAAGGGTGTTTCCAAACTTCTCTATCAATAGGAAGGTTCGACTCTGTGAGTTGAATGCACTCCTCACAAAGAAGTTTCTGAGAATGCTTCTGTCCAGTTTTTAGGTGAAGATATATCACTTCCCAGCATAGGCCTCAAAGCGCTCCAAATATCCACTTGCAGATTCTACAAAAAGAGTGTTTCAAAACTCCTCTTTCAAAAGGAAGTTTCAAGTCTGTGAGTTGAATGAAGTCATGACAAAGAAGTTTCTGAGAATGCTTCTGTCTACTTTTTATGTGAAGATATTTCCTTTTGCAGCACACGCCTCAAATAGCCCCAAACATCCACTAGCAAATTCTACAAAAAGAGTGTTTCAAAAAAGCGCTATCTAAAGGAAGATTGCACTATGTGAGTTAAACGCATAAAGCACACGGAAGTTTCTGAGAATGCTTCCGTCTAGTTCTCATGGGAAGATATTTCCTTTCCCATTGTTGGCCTCTTAGCACTCCAATATACACTTGCAGATTCTAGAAAAAGAGTGTTTCAAAACTGCTCTATCAAAAGGCAGGTTCAACACGGTGAGTTGAATATGCACATGAAAAAAAGTTTCTGAGAATGCTTCTGTCTGGTTTTTATGTGAAGATATTTCGTTTTCCAGCACAGGCCTCAAAGCGCTCCAATTATCCACTTGCAGACTATACAAAAACAGTGTTTCAAAACTGTTCTATCCAAAGGAATGTTCAGCTCTGTGAGTAGAATTCACTCATCACGAGGAAGTTTCTGAGAATGCTGCTGTCTAGTTTCTATAAGAAGACATTTCCTTTTCTAACATAGGTCTCAAAGCGCTCACAATAAGCCCTGGCACACTCCACAAAAGGAGTGTTTCCAAAATGTTCTATCAAAATGAACGTTGAAGACTGTGAGTTAAATGCACACGTCAAACTGAAGTTTCTGAGAATGGTTCTGTCTAGGGTTTATGTGAAGATATTTTCTTTTCCAGCATAGGCCTCCAAAAGCTCGAAATATCCACTTGCAGATTTTCTAAAAAGGGTGTTTCCAAACTGTTCTATCAAAAGGAAGGTTCAACTCTGTGAGTTGAATGCTCACATCACAAAGAAGTTTCTGAGAATGCTTCTGTCTAGTGTTCATGTGAAGATATTTCCTTTTCAAGCATAGGCCTCAAAGCGCTCCAGATATGCAGTTGCAGACTCTACAAAAAGTGTGTTTCAAAAGTGTTCTATGAAAAGAAAGTTTCAACTCTGTGAGTTGAATGCACATATCGTGAAGAAGTTTCTGAGAATGCTTCTGTCTAGTTTTTAGGTGAAGATATTTCATTTCCCAGCATAGGCCTCAAAGCGCTCCAAATATGCACTTGCAGATTCTACAAAAAGAGTGTTTCAAAACTGCTCTTTCAAAAGGAAGGTTCAAGTCTGTGAGTTGAATGCACTCATCAGAAAGAAGTTTCTGATAATGGTTCTGTCTAGTTTTCATCTGCAAGTATTTCCTTTTCCACTAGATGCCGCAATCGCACCAAATTTCCACCTGCAGTTTCCACAAAAAGAGTGTTGCAGGACTGCTCCAGGAAAAGGAATCTTCAACTCTCTCAGTTCAATCCCCTCAAGACATAGAAGTTTCTGATAATGTTTCTGTCTAGCTTCTATATGAAGATATTTCCTTTTCCAGCATAAGCCTCAAAGAGCTCCAAATATCCACTTGCGAATTCTACAAAAACAGTGTTGCAATACTTTTCTACCAAAAGGAAGGTACAACTCTGTGAGTTCAATGCACTCATCACACAGAAGGTTCACAGAATGCTTCCATCTAGCTTTTACGCAATGATATTTCCTTTTGCAGCAAAGGCTTCAAAGCGCTCTTAATGTCCACTGGCAGATTCTACGAAGAGTGTCTCAAAACTGCTCTATCAAAAGGTAGGTTGAACTCTGTGAGTTCAATGCCCAAAGCACAGGGAACCTTCTGAGAATGCTTTTATGTAGTTTCTACGTGAACATATTTTCTTTTCCAGCATTGGCCTCCAAGCACTCCATCCATCCACTTGAAAATTCTACTAAAAGAGTGTTTCAAAACTTCTCTACCAAAAGAAAGGTTGAACTTTGTGAGTTCAAGGCACACATCACAAAGAAGTTTCTGAGAATGCTTCTTTCCAGCTTTTACGTGAAGAGATATCCTTTTCCAGCATAGGCCTCAAAGCGCTCCATATATCCACTTGCACATTCTAGCAAAGCGTGTATCAACACTGCTCTTTCAAAAGGAAGCTTCAAGTCTGTGAGTTGAATGCACTCATCACAAAGACGTTTCTGAGAATTCTCCTGTCTAGTTTTCATGTGAAGATGCTTCCATTTAAAATCTAGGCCTCAAATACCTCCAAATATTCACTTGCACATTCTACAAAAAGGCTGTTTCAAATCTTCTCTATCAATTGGAAGGTTCAACTCTGTAAATTGAATGCACTCACCACAAAGAAGATTCCGAGATTGCTTCTGTCTACTTTGTATGTGAAGACATTTCCTTTTCCAACATAGGCCTCAAAGCGCTCCAAAAAACACTTGCAGATTCTAAAAAAACAGTTTTTCAAAACTGTTCTATCAAAAGGAACGTTCAACTCTGTGAGTTGAAGGCACTCATCACAAAGAGGTTTCTGAGAATGCTTCTGTCTAGTTTTTATGGGATGATATTTCTTATTCCAACATTGGCCAAAAAGCGCTCCAAATATCCGCCTTCAGATGGCACTGAAAGAGGGTCTCAAAAATGCTCTATCAGAAGGAAGGTTCAAGTCTGTGAGTTGAATGCTCTCATCACACAGAAGGTTCTGAGAATACTTCAGTCTAGTTTTTATCAGAAGATATTTCCATTTCCTTGCATAGGCCTGAAATCGCTCCAAATATCGACTTGCAGATTATACGAATAGAGTATTTCCAAACTGCTCTGTCAAACGGCAGGATCAACTCTGTGAGTTGAATGAACACATCATGAAGAAGTCTCTGAGAATGCTTCTGTCTAGTTTTTAGTTGAAGATATTTCATTTCCCAGCATCGTCTCAAAGCGCTCCAAATATCCACTTGCAGATTCTACAAAAACTTTGTTTCTAAACTGCTCTTTGAAAAGGAAGGTCCAAGTCTGTGAGTTGAATGCACTCATCGCAAAGAATTTTCTGAGAATGCTTCTGCCTAGTTTTCACGTGAAGATATTTCCTTTTCCAACATTGGCCCCGAAGCCCTCCTAACATCCACTTGCAGATTTTACAAAAAGAGTGTTTCCAAACTGCTCTATCAAAAGGCAGGTTCAACTCTGTGAGTCAAATGCACGCATCGTGAAGAAGCTTCTGAGAATGCTACTGTCTAAGTTTTAGGTGAAGATATTTCATTTCCCAGCAAAGGCTTCAAAGCGCTCTAAATATCCACTTGCAGATTCTACAAGAAGAGTGTTTCAAAACTGCTCTTCCAAAAGGAAGGTTCAAGTCTGTGAGTTGAATGCACTCATCAAAAAGAAGTTTCTGAGAATGCTTCTCTCTAGTTTTTATGAGAAGATATTTCCTTTTCCAGCATAGGCCTCAAATCGCTCCAAACATCCACTAGCAAATTCTACAAAAGGAGTGTTTCAAAACTGTGCTATCAAAAGGAAGATTCCACTATTTGAGTTGAAGGCATAAAGCACACGGAAGTTTCTGACAGTGCTTCCGTCTAGTTCTCATGTGAAGTTATTTCCTTTTCCAGTGTTGGCCTCTTAGCACTCCAAATAACCACTTGCAGATCCTAGAAAGAGTGTTTCAAAACTGCTCTACCAAAAGGAAGGTTCAACTCGGTGAGTTGAATGCGCACCTCGCAAAAAGTTTCTGAGAGTGCTTCGGTTTAGTTTTTATGTGAAGATATTTCGTTTTCCAGCACAGTACTCAAAGCGCTCTAAATAGCCACTTGCAGAGTCTATAAAAAGAGTGTTTCAAAACTGTTCTATCGAAAGGAACGTTCAACTCTGTGAGTAGAATGCACTCATCACAAGGAAGTTTCTGAGAATGCTTCTGTCTAGTTTTTATGTGAAGAAATTTCCTTTTCCAACATAGGCCTCAAAGCGCTCCAAATAAACACCTGCAGATTCTACAAAAGGGGTCTTTCCAAAATGTTCTATCAAAACCAACGTTCAAGCCTGTGAGCTGAATGCACTCACCACACAGAAGTTTCTTAGACGTCTTCTGTCTAGTGTTTATGTGGAAATATTCTCTTTTACAGCATAGGCCTCAAATAGCTCCAAATATCAACTTGCAGATTTTACAAAAAGGGTGTTTCCAAACTCCTCCATCAAAAGGCAGGTTCAACTCTGTGTGTTTAATGCACACATCAGAAAGAAGTTTCTGAGAATGCTTCTGTCTAGCCTTTATGTGAAAATATTTCCTTTTCAAGCATACGCCTCAAAGCGCTCCAAATATGCCGTTGTAGACTCTACAAAAAGTGTGTTTCAAAACTGCTCTACGAAAAGAAAGGTTCAAAGCTGTGAGTTGAATACACAGATCGTGAAGAAGTTCCTGAGAATGCTTCAATCTAGTGTTTAGGTGAAGATATTTCACTTCCCAGCATAGGCCTCAAAGCGCTCCAAATATCCACTTCCAGATTCTACAGAAAAGTGTTTCAAAACTGCTCTTTGGAAAGGAAGCTTCAACTCTGTGAGTTTAAAGCACTCATTGCGAAGAGGTTTCTGGGAGTTCTTCCGTCTAGTTTTCATGTAAAGATGTTTCCATTTCAAGCATAGGTCTCTAATCGCTCCAAATATTCACCTGCAAATTCTACAAAAAGGGTGTTTCAAAACTTCTCTATCAATAGGAAGGTTCAACTCTGTGAGTTGAATGCACTCCTTACAGAGAAGTTTCTGAGAATGTTTCTATCTATGTTTTACGCGAAGATATTTCCTTTTCCAACACAGGCCTCAGTGCGCTCCGAATCAACACTTCCAGATACTACAAAAACAGTGTTTCAAAACTGTTCTATCAAAAGGAACGTTCAACTCTGTGAGTTGAAGGCACTCATCACAAAGAAGTTTCTGAGAATGCTTCTGTCAATCTTGTATGCAATGAGATTTCCTTTTGCAGCATAGGACTTAAAGCTCTCCAAATATCCACTTGCAGATTCCACAAAAAGAGTGTTGCAAAACTTCTCTATCAAAAGGCAGGTTGAACTCTGTGTGTTGAATGCCCAAAACACAGGGAACTTTCTGAGAATGCTTTTGTCTAGTTTCCACGTGAAGATAGTTCCTTTTCCAACATAGGCCTCAAAGCGCTCTGAATATCCACTTGCCGATTGTACAAAAAGAGTGTTGCAAAACTTCTCTATCAAAAGGCAGGTTGAACTCTGTGTGTCGAATGCCCAAAACACAGGGAACTTGCTGAGAATGCTTTTGTCTAATTTCTACGTGAAGATATTTCCTTTTCCATCATAGGCCTCAAAGTGCTCCGAATAAACACTTGTAGATCCCACCAAAAGAGTGTTTCAAAGCTCTTCCATCTACAGGAACTTTCACGTCTGTGAGTTGAATGCACTCATCACAAAGAGGTTTCTGAGAATTCTTCTGTTTAGTTTTTATGTGATGATATTTCATTTTCCAGCATTGGCCTAAAGGTGCTCCAAATATCCACCTTCAGATGGGACTGAAAGAGTGTTTCAAAACTGAACTATCAAAAGGAAGGTTCAAGTCTGTGAGTTGAATGCACTCATCCACAGAAGCTTCTGAGAATGCTTCTGTCTCGTTTTTAGGCGAAGATATTTCCTTTTCCTTGCATAGGCCTCAAATCGCTCCAAATATCCCCTTGCAGATATTACAAAGAGAGTGTTTCCAAACTGCCCTATCGAAAGGCAGTTTCAACTCTGTGAGTTGAAGGCACGTATGGTGAAACAGTTTCTGAGAATGCTTGTGTGTACTTTTTAGGTGAAGGTATTTCCTTTTCCAGCACAGGCCTCAAATCGCTCCAAACATCCAGTAGCAAATTCTACAAAAGGAGTGTTTCAAACCTGTGCTATCCAAAGGAAGATTCCACTATATGAGTTGAACGCATAAAGCACACGGAAGTTTCTGAGAATCCTTCCGTCTAGTTCTCAGGTGAAGATATTTACTTTTCCAGTGTTGGCCCTTTAGCACTCCAAATATCCACTTTCAGATTCTACAAAAAGAGTGTTTCAAAACTGCTCTATCAAAACGCAGGTTCCACTCGGTGAGTTGAATGCACGCATCGGAAAAGATTTCTGAGAATTCTTCTGTCTAGTTTTTATGGGAAGATATTTTCTTTTCCAGCATAGGCCTCAAATCGCTCCAAACATCCACGAGCAAATTCTACGAAAGGAGTGTGTCAAAACTGTGCTATCAAAAGGAAGATTCCACTATGTGAGTTGAATGCATGAAGCACACGGAAGTTTCTGACAATGCTTCCGTCTAGTTCTCATGTGAAGATATTTCCTTTTCCAGCGTTGACCTCTTAGCACTCCAAATATCCACTTGCAGATCCTAGAAAAAGAGTGTTTCAAAACTGCTCTACCAAAAGCCAGGTTTCACTCGGTGAGTTGAATGCGCACATCGCAAAATGTTTCTGAGAACGCTACTGTCTAGTTCTTATGTGAAGATATTTCGTTTTCCCGCCTGGGCTTCAAAGCGCTCCAAATAGCCACTTGTAGAGTCTATAAAAAGAGTGTTTCAAAACTCTTCTATCAAAAGGAACTTTCAACTCTGTGAGTACAATGCACTCATCACAAGGAAGTTTCCGAGAATGCTTCTGTCTACTGTTTATGTGAAGATATTTCCTTTTCCAACCTAGGCCTCAATGCGCTCCAAATAAACACCTGCAGATCCTACAAGAGGGGTGTTTCCAAACTGTTCTATCAAAACCAGCGTTCAAGTCTGTGAGCTGAATGCACTCATCACACAGAAGTTTCTTAGAAGGCTTGTGTCTAGTGTTTATGTGAAAATATTTTCTTTTACAGCACAGGCCTCAAATAGCTCCAAATATCAACTTGCAGATTTTACAAAAAGGGAGTTTCCAAACTCCTCTATCAAAAGACAGGTTCAACTCTGTGAGTCGAATGCACACATCAGAAAGAAGTTTCTGAGAATGCTTCTGTCTAGCTTTTATGTGAAAATATTTCCTTTTCAAGCACACGCCTCAAAGCGCTCCAAATATGCCGTTGCAGATTCTACAAAAAGTGGGTTTCAAAACTGCTCTACGAAAAGAAAGGTTCAAAGCTGTGAGTTGAATACACAGATCGTGAAGAAGTTTCTGAGAATGCTTCAGTCTAGTGTTTAGGTGAAGATATTTCACTTCCCAGCATAGGCCTCAAAGCGCTCCAAATATCCACTTCCAGATTCTACAGAAAAGTGTTTCAAAACTGCTCTTTGGAAAGGAAGCTTCAACTCTGTGAGTTGAAAGCACTCATTACGAAGAGGTTTCTGAGAATTCTTCTGTCCAGTTTTCATGTGAAGATGTTTCCATTTCAAGCATAGGTCTCCAATCGCTCCAAATATTCACCTGCAAATTCTACAAAAAGGGTGTTTCAAAACTTCTCTATCAATAGGAAGGTTCAACTCTGTGAGTTGAATGCCCTCCTCACAAAGAAGTTTCTGAGAATGCTTCTGTCTACTTTTTACGTGAAGATATTTCCTTTTCCTACACAGGCCTCAAAGCGCTCCGAATCAACACTTCCAGATACTACCAAAACAGTGTTTCAAAACTGTTCTATCAAAAGGAACGTTCAACTCTGTGAGTGGAAGGCACTCATCGCAAAGAGGTTTCTGAGAATGCTTCTGTCTAGTTTTTATGTGATGATATTTCGTATTGCAGCATTGGCCAAAAAGCGCTCCAAACATCCATCTTCAGATGGCAATGAAAGTGGGTCTCAAAAGTGCTCTATCAGAAGGAAGGTTCAAGTCTGTGAGTTGAATGCTCTCATCACACAGAAGGTTCTGAGAATGATTCAGTCTAGTTTTTATCAGAAGATATTTCCTTTTCCTTGCATAGGCCTCAAATAGCTCCAAATATCGAATTGCAGTTTACACCAATAGAGTCTTTCCAAACTGCTCTGTGAAACGGCAGGTTCAACTCTGTGAGTTGAATGCGCACATGAGGAAGAAGTCTCTGAGAATGCTTCTGTCTAGTTTTTAGGTGAAGATATTTCATTTCCCAGCCTCGCCTCAAAGCGCTCCAAATATCCACTTTCAGATTCTACAAAAACTGTGTTTCTAAACTGCTCTTTGTAAAGGAAGGTTCAAGTCTGTGAGTTGAATGCACTCATCACCAAGAAGTTTCTGAGAATGCTTCTGTCTAGTTTTCATGTGAAGATATTTCCTTTTCCAACATTGACCCGAAGCCCTCGTAATATCCACTTGCAGATTTTACAAAAAGAGTGTTTCCAAACTGCTCTATCAAAATGAGATTCAACTCTGTGAGTTGAATGCACGCATCGTGAAGAAGCTTCAGAGAATGCTACGGTCTACGTTTTAGGTGAAGATATTTCATTTCCCAGCATAGGCTTCAAAGCGCTCTAAATATCCACTTGCAGATTCTACAAAAAGAGTGTTTCAAAACTGCTCTTCCAAAAGGAAGGTTCAAGGCTGTGAGTTCAATGCACTCATCATAAAGAAGTTTCTGAGAACGCTTCTCTCTAGTTTTTATGTGAAGATATTTCCTTTTCCAGCATAGGCCTCAAATCGCTCCAAACATCCACTAGCAAATTCTACAAAAGGAGTGTTTCAAAACTGTGCTATCAAAAGGAAGATTCCACTATTTGAGTTGAAGGCATAAAGCACACGGAAGTTTCTGACAATGCTTCCGTCTAGTTCTCATGTGAAGTTATTTCCTTTTCCAGTGCTGGCCTCTTAGCACTCCAAATATCCACTTGCAGATCCTAGAAAAAGAGTTTTTCAAAACTGCTCTACCAAAAGGAAGCTTCAACTCGGTGAGTTGAATGCGCACCTCGCAAAATGTTTCTGAGAGTGCTTCGCTGTTGTTTTTATGTGAAGATATTTCGTTTTCCAGCATAGGACTCAAAGCGCTCCAAGTAGCCACTTACAGAGTCTCTAAAAAGAGTGTTTCAAAACTGTTCTATCAAAAGGAACGTTCAACTCTGTGAGTAGAATGCTCTCATCACAAGGAAGTTTCTGAGAATGCTTCTGTCTAGTTTTTATGTGAAGAAATTTCCTTTTCCAACATAGGCCTCAAAGCCCTCCAAATAAACATCTGCAGATTCTACAAAAGGGGTCTTTCCAAAATGTTCTATCAAAACCAACGTTCAAACCTATGAGCTGAATGCACTCACCACACAGAAGTTTCTTAGACGTCTTCTGTCTAGTGTTTATGTGAAAATATTTTCTTTTACAGCATAGGCCTCAAATAGCTCCAAATATCAACTTGCAGATTTTACAAAAAGGGTGTTTCCAAACTCCTCTATCAAAAGGCAGGTTCAACTCTGTGTGTTGAATGCACACATCAGAAAGAAGTTTCTGAGAATGCTTCTGTCTAGCGTTTATGTGAAAATATTTCCTTTTCAAGCATACGCCTCAAAGCGCTCCAAATATGCCGTTGCAGATTCTACAAAAAGTGTGTTTCAAAACTGCTCTATGAAAAGAAAGGTTCAAAGCTGTGAGGTGAATACACATATCGTGAAGAAGTTTCTGAGAAAGCTTCAGTCTAGTGTTTAGGTGAAGATATTTCACTTCCCAGAATAGGCCTCAAAGCGCTCCAAATATCCACTTCCAGATTCTAAAGAAAAGTGTTTCAAAACTGCTTTTTGGAAAAGAAGCTTCAACTCTGTGAGTTGAAAGCACTCATTACGAAGAGGTTTCTGAGAGTTCTTCCGTCTAGTTTTCATGTGAAGATGTTTCCATTTCAAGCATATTTCTCAAATCGCTCCAAATATTCACCTGCAAATTCTACAAAAAGGGTGTTTCCAAACTTCTCTATCAATAGGAAGGTTCAACTCTGTGAGTTGAATGCACTCCTCACAAAGAAGTTTCTGAGAATGCTTCTGTCCAGTTTTTAGGTGAAGATATATCACTTCCCAGCATAGGCCTCAAAGCGCTCCAAATATCCACTTGCAGATTCTACAAAAAGAGTGTTTCAAAACTCCTCTTTCAAAAGGAAGTTTCAAGTCTGTGAGTTGAATGAAGTCGTGACAAAGAAGTTTCTGAGAATGCTTCTGTCTACTTTTTATGTGAAGATATTTCCTTTTGCAGCACACGCCTCAAATAGCCCCAAACATCCACTAGCAAATTCTACAAAAAGAGTGTTTCAAAAAAGCGCTATCTAAAGGAAGATTGCACTATGTGAGTTAAACGCATAAAGCACACGGAAGTTTCTGAGAATGCTTCCGTCTAGTTCTCATGGGAAGATATTTCCTTTCCCATTGTTGGCCTCTTAGCACTCCAATATACACTTGCAGATTCTAGAAAAAGAGTGTTTCAAAACTGCTCTATCAAAAGGCAGGTTCAACACGGTGAGTTGAATATGCACATGAGAAAAAGTTTCTGAGAATGCTTCTGTCTGGTTTTTATGTGAAGATATTTCGTTTTCCAGCACAGGCCTCAAAGCGCTCCAATTATCCACTTGCAGACTATACAAAAACAGTGTTTCAAAACTGTTCTATCCAAAGGAATGTTCAGCTCTGTGAGTAGAATTCACTCATCACGAGGAAGTTTCTGAGAATGCTGCTGTCTAGTTTCTATAAGAAGACATTTCCTTTTCTAACATAGGTCTCAAAGCGCTCACAATAAGCCCTGGCACACTCCACAAAAGGAGTGTTTCCAAAATGTTCTATCAAAATGAACGTTGAAGACTGTGAGTTAAATGCACACGTCAAACTGAAGTTTCTGAGAATGGTTCTGTCTAGGGTTTATGTGAAGATATTTTCTTTTCCAGCATAGGCCTCCAAAAGCTCGAAATATCCACTTGCAGATTTTCTAAAAAGGGTGTTTCCAAACTGTTCTATCAAAAGGAAGGTTCAACTCTGTGAGTTGAATGCTCACATCACAAAGAAGTTTCTGAGAATGCTTCTGTCTAGTGTTCATGTGAAGATATTTCCTTTTCAAGCATAGGCCTCAAAGCGCTCCAGATATGCAGTTGCAGACTCTACAAAAAGTGTGTTTCAAAAGTGTTCTATGAAAAGAAAGTTTCAACTCTCTGAGTTGAATGCACATATCGTGAAGAAGTTTCTGAGAATGCTTCTGTCTAGTTTTTAGGTGAAGATATTTCATTTCCCAGCATAGGCCTCAAAGCGCTCCAAATATGCACTTGCAGATTCTACAAAAAGAGTGTTTCAAAACTGCTCTTTCAAAAGGAAGGTTCAAGTCTGTGAGTTGAATGCACTCATCAGAAAGAAGTTTCTGATAATGGTTCTGTCTAGTTTTCATCTGCAAGTATTTCCTTTTCCACTAGATGCCGCAATCGCACCAAATTTCCACCTGCAGTTTCCACAAAAAGAGTGTTGCAGGACTGCTCCAGGAAAAGGAATCTTCAACTCTCTCAGTTCAATCCCCTCAAGACATAGAAGTTTCTGATAATGTTTCTGTCTAGCTTCTATATGAAGATATTTCCTTTTCCAGCATAAGCCTCAAAGAGCTCCAAATATCCACTTGCGAATTCTACAAAAACAGTGTTGCAATACTTTTCTACCAAAAGGAAGGTACAACTCTGTGAGTTCAATGCACTCATCACACAGAAGGTTCACAGAATGCTTCCATCTAGCTTTTACGCAATGATATTTCCTTTTGCAGCAAAGGCTTCAAAGCGCTCTTAATGTCCACTGGCAGATTCTACGAAGAGTGTCTCAAAACTGCTCTATCAAAAGGTAGGTTGAACTCTGTGAGTTCAATGCCCAAAGCACAGGGAACCTTCTGAGAATGCTTTTATGTAGTTTCTACGTGAACATATTTTCTTTTCCAGCATTGGCCTCCAAGCACTCCATCCATCCACTTGAAAATTCTACTAAAAGAGTGTTTCAAAACTTCTCTACCAAAAGAAAGGTTGAACTTTGTGAGTTCAAGGCACACATCACAAAGAAGTTTCTGAGAATGCTTCTTTCCAGCTTTTACGTGAAGAGATATCCTTTTCCAGCATAGGCCTCAAAGCGCTCCATATATCCACTTGCACATTCTAGCAAAGCGTGTATCAACACTGCTCTTTCAAAAGGAAGCTTCAAGTCTGTGAGTTGAATGCACTCATCACAAAGACGTTTCTGAGAATTCTCCTGTCTAGTTTTCATGTGAAGATGCTTCCATTTAAAATCTAGGCCTCAAATACCTCCAAATATTCACTTGCACATTCTACAAAAAGGCTGTTTCAAATCTTCTCTATCAATTGGAAGGTTCAACTCTGTAAATTGAATGCACTCACCACAAAGAAGATTCCGAGATTGCTTCTGTCTACTTTGTATGTGAAGACATTTCCTTTTCCAACATAGGCCTCAAAGCGCTCCAAAAAACACTTGCAGATTCTAAAAAAACAGTTTTTCAAAACTGTTCTATCAAAAGGAACGTTCAACTCTGTGAGTTGAAGGCACTCATCACAAAGAGGTTTCTGAGAATGCTTCTGTCTAGTTTTTATGGGATGATATTTCTTATTCCAACATTGGCCAAAAAGCGCTCCAAATATCCGCCTTCAGATGGCACTGAAAGAGGGTCTCAAAAATGCTCTATCAGAAGGAAGGTTCAAGTCTGTGAGTTGAATGCTCTCATCACACAGAAGGTTCTGAGAATACTTCAGTCTAGTTTTTATCAGAAGATATTTCCATTTCCTTGCATAGGCCTGAAATCGCTCCAAATATCGACTTGCAGATTATACGAATAGAGTATTTCCAAACTGCTCTGTCAAACGGCAGGATCAACTCTGTGAGTTGAATGAACACATCATGAAGAAGTCTCTGAGAATGCTTCTGTCTAGTTTTTAGTTGAAGATATTTCATTTCCCAGCATCGTCTCAAAGCGCTCCAAATATCCACTTGCAGATTCTACAAAAACTTTGTTTCTAAACTGCTCTTTGAAAAGGAAGGTCCAAGTCTGTGAGTTGAATGCACTCATCGCAAAGAATTTTCTGAGAATGCTTCTGCCTAGTTTTCACGTGAAGATATTTCCTTTTCCAACATTGGCCCCGAAGCCCTCCTAACATCCACTTGCAGATTTTACAAAAAGAGTGTTTCCAAACTGCTCTATCAAAAGGCAGGTTCAACTCTGTGAGTCAAATGCACGCATCGTGAAGAAGCTTCTGAGAATGCTACTGTCTAAGTTTTAGGTGAAGATATTTCATTTCCCAGCAAAGGCTTCAAAGCGCTCTAAATATCCACTTGCAGATTCTACAAGAAGAGTGTTTCAAAACTGCTCTTCCAAAAGGAAGGTTCAAGTCTGTGAGTTGAATGCACTCATCAAAAAGAAGTTTCTGAGAATGCTTCTCTCTAGTTTTTATGAGAAGATATTTCCTTTTCCAGCATAGGCCTCAAATCGCTCCAAACATCCACTAGCAAATTCTACAAAAGGAGTGTTTCAAAACTGTGCTATCAAAAGGAAGATTCCACTATTTGAGTTGAAGGCATAAAGCACACGGAAGTTTCTGACAGTGCTTCCGTCTAGTTCTCATGTGAAGTTATTTCCTTTTCCAGTGTTGGCCTCTTAGCACTCCAAATAACCACTTGCAGATCCTAGAAAGAGTGTTTCAAAACTGCTCTACCAAAAGGAAGGTTCAACTCGGTGAGTTGAATGCGCACCTCGCAAAAAGTTTCTGAGAGTGCTTCGGTTTAGTTTTTATGTGAAGATATTTCGTTTTCCAGCACAGTACTCAAAGCGCTCTAAATAGCCACTTGCAGAGTCTATAAAAAGAGTGTTTCAAAACTGTTCTATCGAAAGGAACGTTCAACTCTGTGAGTAGAATGCACTCATCACAAGGAAGTTTCTGAGAATGCTTCTGTCTAGTTTTTATGTGAAGAAATTTCCTTTTCCAACATAGGCCTCAAAGCGCTCCAAATAAACACCTGCAGATTCTACAAAAGGGGTCTTTCCAAAATGTTCTATCAAAACCAACGTTCAAGCCTGTGAGCTGAATGCACTCACCACACAGAAGTTTCTTAGACGTCTTCCGTCTAGTGTTTATGTGGAAATATTCTCTTTTACAGCATAGGCCTCAAATAGCTCCAAATATCAACTTGCAGATTTTACAAAAAGGGTGTTTCCAAACTCCTCCATCAAAAGGCAGGTTCAACTCTGTGTGTTTAATGCACACATCAGAAAGAAGTTTCTGAGAATGCTTCTGTCTAGCCTTTATGTGAAAATATTTCCTTTTCAAGCATACGCCTCAAAGCGCTCCAAATATGCCGTTGTAGACTCTACAAAAAGTGTGTTTCAAAACTGCTCTACGAAAAGAAAGGTTCAAAGCTGTGAGTTGAATACACAGATCGTGAAGAAGTTCCTGAGAATGCTTCAATCTAGTGTTTAGGTGAAGATATTTCACTTCCCAGCATAGGCCTCAAAGGGCTCCATATATCCACTTCCAGATTCTACAGAAAAGTGTTTCAAAACTGCTCTTTGGAAAGGAAGCTTCAACTCTGTGAGTTTAAAGCACTCATTGCGAAGAGGTTTCTGGGAGTTCTTCCGTCTAGTTTTCATGTAAAGATGTTTCCATTTCAAGCATAGGTCTCTAATCGCTCCAAATATTCACCTGCAAATTCTACAAAAAGGGTGTTTCAAAACTTCTCTATCAATAGGAAGGTTCAACTCTGTGAGTTGAATGCACTCCTTACAGAGAAGTTTCTGAGAATGTTTCTATCTATGTTTTACGCGAAGATATTTCCTTTTCCAACACAGGCCTCAGTGCGCTCCGAATCAACACTTCCAGATACTACAAAAACAGTGTTTCAAAACTGTTCTATCAAAAGGAACGTTCAACTCTGTGAGTTGAAGGCACTCATCACAAAGAAGTTTCTGAGAATGCTTCTGTCAATCTTGTATGCAATGAGATTTCCTTTTGCAGCATAGGACTTAAAGCTCTCCAAATATCCACTTGCAGATTCCACAAAAAGAGTGTTGCAAAACTTCTCTATCAAAAGGCAGGTTGAACTCTGTGTGTTGAATGCCCAAAACACAGGGAACTTTCTGAGAATGCTTTTGTCTAGTTTCCACGTGAAGATAGTTCCTTTTCCAACATAGGCCTCAAAGCGCTCTGAATATCCACTTGCCGATTGTACAAAAAGAGTGTTGCAAAACTTCTCTATCAAAAGGCAGGTTGAACTCTGTGTGTCGAATGCCCAAAACACAGGGAACTTGCTGAGAATGCTTTTGTCTAATTTCTACGTGAAGATATTTCCTTTTCCATCATAGGCCTCAAAGTGCTCCGAATAAACACTTGTAGATCCCACCAAAAGAGTGTTTCAAAGCTCTTCCATCTACAGGAACTTTCACGTCTGTGAGTTGAATGCACTCATCACAAAGAGGTTTCTGAGAATTCTTCTGTTTAGTTTTTATGTGATGATATTTCATTTTCCAGCATTGGCCTAAAGGTGCTCCAAATATCCACCTTCAGATGGGACTGAAAGAGTGTTTCAAAACTGAACTATCAAAAGGAAGGTTCAAGTCTGTGAGTTGAATGCACTCATCCACAGAAGCTTCTGAGAATGCTTCTGTCTCGTTTTTAGGCGAAGATATTTCCTTTTCCTTGCATAGGCCTCAAATCGCTCCAAATATCCCCTTGCAGATATTACAAAGAGAGTGTTTCCAAACTGCCCTATCGAAAGGCAGTTTCAACTCTGTGAGTTGAAGGCACGTATGGTGAAACAGTTTCTGAGAATGCTTGTGTGTACTTTTTAGGTGAAGGTATTTCCTTTTCCAGCACAGGCCTCAAATCGCTCCAAACATCCAGTAGCAAATTCTACAAAAGGAGTGTTTCAAACCTGTGCTATCCAAAGGAAGATTCCACTATATGAGTTGAACGCATAAAGCACACGGAAGTTTCTGAGAATCCTTCCGTCTAGTTCTCAGGTGAAGATATTTACTTTTCCAGTGTTGGCCCTTTAGCACTCCAAATATCCACTTTCAGATTCTACAAAAAGAGTGTTTCAAAACTGCTCTATCAAAACGCAGGTTCCACTCGGTGAGTTGAATGCACGCATCGGAAAAGATTTCTGAGAATTCTTCTGTCTAGTTTTTATGGGAAGATATTTTCTTTTCCAGCATAGGCCTCAAATCGCTCCAAACATCCACGAGCAAATTCTACGAAAGGAGTGTGTCAAAACGGTGCTATCAAAAGGAAGATTCCACTATGTGAGTTGAATGCATGAAGCACACGGAAGTTTCTGACAATGCTTCCGTCTAGTTCTCATGTGAAGATATTTCCTTTTCCAGCGTTGACCTCTTAGCACTCCAAATATCCACTTGCAGATCCTAGAAAAAGAGTGTTTCAAAACTGCTCTACCAAAAGCCAGGTTTCACTCGGTGAGTTGAATGCGCACATCGCAAAATGTTTCTGAGAACGCTACTGTCTAGTTCTTATGTGAAGATATTTCGTTTTCCCGCCTGGGCTTCAAAGCGCTCCAAATAGCCACTTGTAGAGTCTATAAAAGCAGTGTTTCAAAACTCTTCTATCAAAAGGAACTTTCAACTCTGTGAGTACAATGCACTCATCACAAGGAAGTTTCCGAGAATGCTTCTGTCTACTGTTTATGTGAAGATATTTCCTTTTCCAACCTAGGCCTCAATGCGCTCCAAATAAACACCTGCAGATCCTACAAGAGGGGTGTTTCCAAACTGTTCTATCAAAACCAGCGTTCAAGTCTGTGAGCTGAATGCACTCATCACACAGAAGTTTCTTAGAAGGCTTGTGTCTAGTGTTTATGTGAAAATATTTTCTTTTACAGCATAGGCCTCAAATAGCTCCAAATATCAACTTGCAGATTTTACAAAAAGGGAGTTTCCAAACTCCTCTATCAAAAGACAGGTTCAACTCTGTGAGTCGAATGCACACATCAGAAAGAAGTTTCTGAGAATGCTTCTGTCTAGCTTTTATGTGAAAATATTTCCTTTTCAAGCACACGCCTCAAAGCGCTCCAAATATGCCGTTGCAGATTCTACAAAAAGTGGGTTTCAAAACTGCTCTACGAAAAGAAAGGTTCAAAGCTGTGAGTTGAATACACAGATCGTGAAGAAGTTTCTGAGAATGCTTCAATCTAGTGTTTAGGTGAAGATATTTCACTTCCCAGCATAGGCCTCAAAGCGCTCCAAATATCCACTTCCAGATTCTACAGAAAAGTGTTTCAAAACTGCTCTTTGGAAAGGAAGCTTCAACTCTGTGAGTTGAAAGCACTCATTACGAAGAGGTTTCTGAGAATTCTTCTGTCCAGTTTTCATGTGAAGATGTTTCCATTTCAAGCATAGGTCTCCAATCGCTCCAAATATTCACCTGCAAATTCTACAAAAAGGGTGTTTCAAAACTTCTCTATCAATAGGAAGGTTCAACTCTGTGAGTTGAATGCCCTCCTCACAAAGAAGTTTCTGAGAATGCTTCTGTCTACTTTTTACGTGAAGATATTTCCTTTTCCTACACAGGCCTCAAAGCGCTCCGAATCAACACTTCCAGATACTACCAAAACAGTGTTTCAAAACTGTTCTATCAAAAGGAACGTTCAACTCTGTGAGTGGAAGGCACTCATCGCAAAGAGGTTTCTGAGAATGCTTCTGTCTAGTTTTTATGTGATGATATTTCGTATTGCAGCATTGGCCAAAAAGCGCTCCAAACATCCATCTTCAGATGGCAATGAAAGTGGGTCTCAAAAGTGCTCTATCAGAAGGAAGGTTCAAGTCTGTGAATTGAATGCTCTCATCACACAGAAGGTTCTGAGAATGATTCAGTCTAGTTTTTATCAGAAGATATTTCCTTTTCCTTGCATAGGCCTCAAATAGCTCCAAATATCGAATTGCAGTTTACACCAATAGAGTCTTTCCAAACTGCTCTGTGAAACGGCAGGTTCAACTCTGTGAGTTGAATGCGCACATGAGGAAGAAGTCTCTGAGAATGCTTCTGTCTAGTTTTTAGGTGAAGATATTTCATTTCCCAGCCTCGCCTCAAAGCGCTCCAAATATCCACTTTCAGATTCTACAAAAACTGTGTTTCTAAACTGCTCTTTGTAAAGGAAGGTTCAAGTCTGTGAGTTGAATGCACTCATCACCAAGAAGTTTCTGAGAATGCTTCTGTCTAGTTTTCATGTGAAGATATTTCCTTTTCCAACATTGACCCGAAGCCCTCGTAATATCCACTTGCAGATTTTACAAAAAGAGTGTTTCCAAACTGCTCTATCAAAATGAGATTCAACTCTGTGAGTTGAATGCACGCATCGTGAAGAAGCTTCAGAGAATGCTACGGTCTACGTTTTAGGTGAAGATATTTCATTTCCCAGCATAGGCTTCAAAGCGCTCTAAATATCCACTTGCAGATTCTACAAAAAGAGTGTTTCAAAACTGCTCTTCCAAAAGGAAGGTTCAAGGCTGTGAGTTCAATGCACTCATCATAAAGAAGTTTCTGAGAACGCTTCTCTCTAGTTTTTATGTGAAGATATTTCCTTTTCCAGCATAGGCCTCAAATCGCTCCAAACATCCACTAGCAAATTCTACAAAAGGAGTGTTTCAAAACTGTGCTATCAAAAGGAAGATTCCACTATTTGAGTTGAAGGCATAAAGCACACGGAAGTTTCTGACAATGCTTCCGTCTAGTTCTCATGTGAAGTTATTTCCTTTTCCAGTGCTGGCCTCTTAGCACTCCAAATATCCACTTGCAGATCCTAGAAAAAGAGTTTTTCAAAACTGCTCTACCAAAAGGAAGCTTCAACTCGGTGAGTTGAATGCGCACCTCGCAAAATGTTTCTGAGAGTGCTTCGCTGTTGTTTTTATGTGAAGATATTTCGTTTTCCAGCATAGGACTCAAAGCGCTCCAAGTAGCCACTTACAGAGTCTCTAAAAAGAGTGTTTCAAAACTGTTCTATCAAAAGGAACGTTCAACTCTGTGAGTAGAATGCTCTCATCACAAGGAAGTTTCTGAGAATGCTTCTGTCTAGTTTTTATGTGAAGAAATTTCCTTTTCCAACATAGGCCTCAAAGCCCTCCAAATAAACATCTGCAGATTCTACAAAAGGGGTCTTTCCAAAATGTTCTATCAAAACCAACGTTCAAACCTATGAGCTGAATGCACTCACCACACAGAAGTTTCTTAGACGTCTTCTGTCTAGTGTTTATGTGAAAATATTTTCTTTTACAGCATAGGCCTCAAATAGCTCCAAATATCAACTTGCAGATTTTACAAAAAGGGTGTTTCCAAACTCCTCTATCAAAAGGCAGGTTCAACTCTGTGTGTTGAATGCACACATCAGAAAGAAGTTTCTGAGAATGCTTCTGTCTAGCGTTTATGTGAAAATATTTCCTTTTCAAGCATACGCCTCAAAGCGCTCCAAATATGCCGTTGCAGATTCTACAAAAAGTGTGTTTCAAAACTGCTCTATGAAAAGAAAGGTTCAAAGCTGTGAGGTGAATACACATATCGTGAAGAAGTTTCTGAGAAAGCTTCAGTCTAGTGTTTAGGTGAAGATATTTCACTTCCCAGAATAGGCCTCAAAGCGCTCCAAATATCCACTTCCAGATTCTAAAGAAAAGTGTTTCAAAACTGCTTTTTGGAAAAGAAGCTTCAACTCTGTGAGTTGAAAGCACTCATTACGAAGAGGTTTCTGAGAGTTCTTCCGTCTAGTTTTCATGTGAAGATGTTTCCATTTCAAGCATATTTCTCAAATCGCTCCAAATATTCACCTGCAAATTCTACAAAAAGGGTGTTTCCAAACTTCTCTATCAATAGGAAGGTTCGACTCTGTGAGTTGAATGCACTCCTCACAAAGAAGTTTCTGAGAATGCTTCTGTCCAGTTTTTAGGTGAAGATATATCATTTCCCAGCATAGGCCTCAAAGCGCTCCAAATATCCACTTGCAGATTCTACAAAAAGAGTGTTTCAAAACTCCTCTTTCAAAAGGAAGTTTCAAGTCTGTGAGTTGAATGAAGTCGTGACAAAGAAGTTTCTGAGAATGCTTCTGTCTACTTTTTATGTGAAGATATTTCCTTTTGCAGCACACGCCTCAAATAGCCCCAAACATCCACTAGCAAATTCTACAAAAAGAGTGTTTCAAAAAAGCGCTATCTAAAGGAAGATTGCACTATGTGAGTTAAACGCATAAAGCACACGGAAGTTTCTGAGAATGCTTCCGTCTAGTTCTCATGGGAAGATATTTCCTTTCCCATTGTTGGCCTCTTAGCACTCCAATATACACTTGCAGATTCTAGAAAAAGAGTGTTTCAAAACTGCTCTATCAAAAGGCAGGTTCAACACGGTGAGTTGAATATGCACATGAAAAAAAGTTTCTGAGAATGCTTCTGTCTGGTTTTTATGTGAAGATATTTCGTTTTCCAGCACAGGCCTCAAAGCGCTCCAATTATCCACTTGCAGACTATACAAAAACAGTGTTTCAAAACTGTTCTATCCAAAGGAATGTTCAGCTCTGTGAGTAGAATTCACTCATCACGAGGAAGTTTCTGAGAATGCTGCTGTCTAGTTTCTATAAGAAGACATTTCCTTTTCTAACATAGGTCTCAAAGCGCTCACAATAAGCCCTGGCACACTCCACAAAAGGAGTGTTTCCAAAATGTTCTATCAAAATGAACGTTGAAGACTGTGAGTTAAATGCACACGTCAAACTGAAGTTTCTGAGAATGGTTCTGTCTAGGGTTTATGTGAAGATATTTTCTTTTCCAGCATAGGCCTCCAAAAGCTCGAAATATCCACTTGCAGATTTTCTAAAAAGGGTGTTTCCAAACTGTTCTATCAAAAGGAAGGTTCAACTCTGTGAGTTGAATGCTCACATCACAAAGAAGTTTCTGAGAATGCTTCTGTCTAGTGTTCATGTGAAGATATTTCCTTTTCAAGCATAGGCCTCAAAGCGCTCCAGATATGCAGTTGCAGACTCTACAAAAAGTGTGTTTCAAAAGTGTTCTATGAAAAGAAAGTTTCAACTCTGTGAGTTGAATGCACATATCGTGAAGAAGTTTCTGAGAATGCTTCTGTCTAGTTTTTAGGTGAAGATATTTCATTTCCCAGCATAGGCCTCAAAGCGCTCCAAATATGCACTTGCAGATTCTACAAAAAGAGTGTTTCAAAACTGCTCTTTCAAAAGGAAGGTTCAAGTCTGTGAGTTGAATGCACTCATCAGAAAGAAGTTTCTGATAATGGTTCTGTCTAGTTTTCATCTGCAAGTATTTCCTTTTCCACTAGATGCCGCAATCGCACCAAATTTCCACCTGCAGTTTCCACAAAAAGAGTGTTGCAGGACTGCTCCAGGAAAAGGAATCTTCAACTCTCTCAGTTCAATCCCCTCAAGACATAGAAGTTTCTGATAATGTTTCTGTCTAGCTTCTATATGAAGATATTTCCTTTTCCAGCATAAGCCTCAAAGAGCTCCAAATATCCACTTGCGAATTCTACAAAAACAGTGTTGCAATACTTTTCTACCAAAAGGAAGGTACAACTCTGTGAGTTCAATGCACTCATCACACAGAAGGTTCACAGAATGCTTCCATCTAGCTTTTACGCAATGATATTTCCTTTTGCAGCAAAGGCTTCAAAGCGCTCTTAATGTCCACTGGCAGATTCTACGAAGAGTGTCTCAAAACTGCTCTATCAAAAGGTAGGTTGAACTCTGTGAGTTCAATGCCCAAAGCACAGGGAACCTTCTGAGAATGCTTTTATGTAGTTTCTACGTGAACATATTTTCTTTTCCAGCATTGGCCTCCAAGCACTCCATCCATCCACTTGAAAATTCTACTAAAAGAGTGTTTCAAAACTTCTCTACCAAAAGAAAGGTTGAACTTTGTGAGTTCAAGGCACACATCACAAAGAAGTTTCTGAGAATGCTTCTTTCCAGCTTTTACGTGAAGAGATATCCTTTTCCAGCATAGGCCTCAAAGCGCTCCATATATCCACTTGCACATTCTAGCAAAGCGTGTATCAACACTGCTCTTTCAAAAGGAAGCTTCAAGTCTGTGAGTTGAATGCACTCATCACAAAGACGTTTCTGAGAATTCTCCTGTCTAGTTTTCATGTGAAGATGCTTCCATTTAAAATCTAGGCCTCAAATACCTCCAAATATTCACTTGCACATTCTACAAAAAGGCTGTTTCAAATCTTCTCTATCAATTGGAAGGTTCAACTCTGTAAATTGAATGCACTCACCACAAAGAAGATTCCGAGATTGCTTCTGTCTACTTTGTATGTGAAGACATTTCCTTTTCCAACATAGGCCTCAAAGCGCTCCAAAAAACACTTGCAGATTCTAAAAAAACAGTTTTCCAAAACTGTTCTATCAAAAGGAACGTTCAACTCTGTGAGTTGAAGGCACTCATCACAAAGAGGTTTCTGAGAATGCTTCTGTCTAGTTTTTATGGGATGATATTTCTTATTCCAACATTGGCCAAAAAGCGCTCCAAATATCCGCCTTCAGATGGCACTGAAAGAGGGTCTCAAAAATGCTCTATCAGAAGGAAGGTTCAAGTCTGTGAGTTGAATGCTCTCATCACACAGAAGGTTCTGAGAATACTTCAGTCTAGTTTTTATCAGAAGATATTTCCATTTCCTTGCATAGGCCTGAAATCGCTCCAAATATCGACTTGCAGATTATACGAATAGAGTATTTCCAAACTGCTCTGTCAAACGGCAGGATCAACTCTGTGAGTTGAATGAACACATCATGAAGAAGTCTCTGAGAATGCTTCTGTCTAGTTTTTAGTTGAAGATATTTCATTTCCCAGCATCGTCTCAAAGCGCTCCAAATATCCACTTGCAGATTCTACAAAAACTTTGTTTCTAAACTGCTCTTTGAAAAGGAAGGTCCAAGTCTGTGAGTTGAATGCACTCATCGCAAAGAATTTTCTGAGAATGCTTCTGCCTAGTTTTCACGTGAAGATATTTCCTTTTCCAACATTGGCCCCGAAGCCCTCCTAACATCCACTTGCAGATTTTACAAAAAGAGTGTTTCCAAACTGCTCTATCAAAAGGCAGGTTCAACTCTGTGAGTCAAATGCACGCATCGTGAAGAAGCTTCTGAGAATGCTACTGTCTAAGTTTTAGGTGAAGATATTTCATTTCCCAGCAAAGGCTTCAAAGCGCTCTAAATATCCACTTGCAGATTCTACAAGAAGAGTGTTTCAAAACTGCTCTTCCAAAAGGAAGGTTCAAGTCTGTGAGTTGAATGCACTCATCAAAAAGAAGTTTCTGAGAATGCTTCTCTCTAGTTTTTATGAGAAGATATTTCCTTTTCCAGCATAGGCCTCAAATCGCTCCAAACATCCACTAGCAAATTCTACAAAAGGAGTGTTTCAAAACTGTGCTATCAAAAGGAAGATTCCACTATTTGAGTTGAAGGCATAAAGCACACGGAAGTTTCTGACAGTGCTTCCGTCTAGTTCTCATGTGAAGTTATTTCCTTTTCCAGTGTTGGCCTCTTAGCACTCCAAATAACCACTTGCAGATCCTAGAAAGAGTGTTTCAAAACTGCTCTACCAAAAGGAAGGTTCAACTCGGTGAGTTGAATGCGCACCTCGCAAAAAGTTTCTGAGAGTGCTTCGGTTTAGTTTTTATGTGAAGATATTTCGTTTTCCAGCACAGTACTCAAAGCGCTCTAAATAGCCACTTGCAGAGTCTATAAAAAGAGTGTTTCAAAACTGTTCTATCGAAAGGAACGTTCAACTCTGTGAGTAGAATGCACTCATCACAAGGAAGTTTCTGAGAATGCTTCTGTCTAGTTTTTATGTGAAGAAATTTCCTTTTCCAACATAGGCCTCAAAGCGCTCCAAATAAACACCTGCAGATTCTACAAAAGGGGTCTTTCCAAAATGTTCTATCAAAACCAACGTTCAAGCCTGTGAGCTGAATGCACTCACCACACAGAAGTTTCTTAGACGTCTTCCGTCTAGTGTTTATGTGGAAATATTCTCTTTTACAGCATAGGCCTCAAATAGCTCCAAATATCAACTTGCAGATTTTACAAAAAGGGTGTTTCCAAACTCCTCCATCAAAAGGCAGGTTCAACTCTGTGTGTTTAATGCACACATCAGAAAGAAGTTTCTGAGAATGCTTCTGTCTAGCCTTTATGTGAAAATATTTCCTTTTCAAGCATACGCCTCAAAGCGCTCCAAATATGCCGTTGTAGACTCTACAAAAAGTGTGTTTCAAAACTGCTCTACGAAAAGAAAGGTTCAAAGCTGTGAGTTGAATACACAGATCGTGAAGAAGTTCCTGAGAATGCTTCAATCTAGTGTTTAGGTGAAGATATTTCACTTCCCAGCATAGGCCTCAAAGCGCTCCAAATATCCACTTCCAGATTCTACAGAAAAGTGTTTCAAAACTGCTCTTTGGAAAGGAAGCTTCAACTCTGTGAGTTTAAAGCACTCATTGCGAAGAGGTTTCTGGGAGTTCTTCCGTCTAGTTTTCATGTAAAGATGTTTCCATTTCAAGCATAGGTCTCTAATCGCTCCAAATATTCACCTGCAAATTCTACAAAAAGGGTGTTTCAAAACTTCTCTATCAATAGGAAGGTTCAACTCTGTGAGTTGAATGCACTCCTTACAGAGAAGTTTCTGAGAATGTTTCTATCTATGTTTTACGCGAAGATATTTCCTTTTCCAACACAGGCCTCAGTGCGCTCCGAATCAACACTTCCAGATACTACAAAAACAGTGTTTCAAAACTGTTCTATCAAAAGGAACGTTCAACTCTGTGAGTTGAAGGCACTCATCACAAAGAAGTTTCTGAGAATGCTTCTGTCAATCTTGTATGCAATGAGATTTCCTTTTGCAGCATAGGACTTAAAGCTCTCCAAATATCCACTTGCAGATTCCACAAAAAGAGTGTTGCAAAACTTCTCTATCAAAAGGCAGGTTGAACTCTGTGTGTTGAATGCCCAAAACACAGGGAACTTTCTGAGAATGCTTTTGTCTAGTTTCCACGTGAAGATAGTTCCTTTTCCAACATAGGCCTCAAAGCGCTCTGAATATCCACTTGCCGATTGTACAAAAAGAGTGTTGCAAAACTTCTCTATCAAAAGGCAGGTTGAACTCTGTGTCGAATGCCCAAAACACAGGGAACTTGCTGAGAATGCTTTTGTCTAATTTCTACGTGAAGATATTTCCTTTTCCATCATAGGCCTCAAAGTGCTCCGAATAAACACTTGTAGATCCCACCAAAAGAGTGTTTCAAAGCTCTTCCATCTACAGGAACTTTCACGTCTGTGAGTTGAATGCACTCATCACAAAGAGGTTTCTGAGAATTCTTCTGTTTAGTTTTTATGTGATGATATTTCATTTTCCAGCATTGGCCTAAAGGTGCTCCAAATATCCACCTTCAGATGGGACTGAAAGAGTGTTTCAAAACTGAACTATCAAAAGGAAGGTTCAAGTCTGTGAGTTGAATGCACTCATCCACAGAAGCTTCTGAGAATGCTTCTGTCTCGTTTTTAGGCGAAGATATTTCCTTTTCCTTGCATAGGCCTCAAATCGCTCCAAATATCCCCTTGCAGATATTACAAAGAGAGTGTTTCCAAACTGCCCTATCGAAAGGCAGTTTCAACTCTGTGAGTTGAAGGCACGTATGGTGAAACAGTTTCTGAGAATGCTTGTGTGTACTTTTTAGGTGAAGGTATTTCCTTTTCCAGCACAGGCCTCAAATCGCTCCAAACATCCAGTAGCAAATTCTACAAAAGGAGTGTTTCAAACCTGTGCTATCCAAAGGAAGATTCCACTATATGAGTTGAACGCATAAAGCACACGGAAGTTTCTGAGAATCCTTCCGTCTAGTTCTCAGGTGAAGATATTTACTTTTCCAGTGTTGGCCCTTTAGCACTCCAAATATCCACTTTCAGATTCTACAAAAAGAGTGTTTCAAAACTGCTCTATCAAAACGCAGGTTCCACTCGGTGAGTTGAATGCACGCATCGGAAAAGATTTCTGAGAATTCTTCTGTCTAGTTTTTATGGGAAGATATTTTCTTTTCCAGCATAGGCCTCAAATCGCTCCAAACATCCACGAGCAAATTCTACGAAAGGAGTGTGTCAAAACGGTGCTATCAAAAGGAAGATTCCACTATGTGAGTTGAATGCATGAAGCACACGGAAGTTTCTGACAATGCTTCCGTCTAGTTCTCATGTGAAGATATTTCCTTTTCCAGTGTTGACCTCTTAGCACTCCAAATATCCACTTGCAGATCCTAGAAAAAGAGTGTTTCAAAACTGCTCTACCAAAAGCCAGGTTTCACTCGGTGAGTTGAATGCGCACATCGCAAAATGTTTCTGAGAACGCTACTGTCTAGTTCTTATGTGAAGATATTTCGTTTTCCCGCCTGGGCTTCAAAGCGCTCCAAATAGCCACTTGTAGAGTCTATAAAAAGAGTGTTTCAAAACTCTTCTATCAAAAGGAACTTTCAACTCTGTGAGTACAATGCACTCATCACAAGGAAGTTTCCGAGAATGCTTCTGTCTACTGTTTATGTGAAGATATTTCCTTTTCCAACCTAGGCCTCAATGCGCTCCAAATAAACACCTGCAGATCCTACAAGAGGGGTGTTTCCAAACTGTTCTATCAAAACCAGCGTTCAAGTCTGTGAGCTGAATGCACTCATCACACAGAAGTTTCTTAGAAGGCTTGTGTCTAGTGTTTATGTGAAAATATTTTCTTTTACAGCATAGGCCTCAAATAGCTCCAAATATCAACTTGCAGATTTTACAAAAAGGGAGTTTCCAAACTCCTCTATCAAAAGACAGGTTCAACTCTGTGAGTCGAATGCACACATCAGAAAGAAGTTTCTGAGAATGCTTCTGTCTAGCGTTTATGTGAAAATATTTCCTTTTCAAGCACACGCCTCAAAGCGCTCCAAATATGCCGTTGCAGATTCTACAAAAAGTGGGTTTCAAAACTGCTCTACGAAAAGAAAGGTTCAAAGCTGTGAGTTGAATACACAGATCGTGAAGAAGTTTCTGAGAATGCTTCAGTCTAGTGTTTAGGTGAAGATATTTCACTTCCCAGCATAGGCCTCAAAGCGCTCCAAATATCCACTTCCAGATTCTACAGAAAAGTGTTTCAAAACTGCTCTTTGGAAAGGAAGCTTCAACTCTGTGAGTTGAAAGCACTCATTACGAAGAGGTTTCTGAGAATTCTTCTGTCCAGTTTTCATGTGAAGATGTTTCCATTTCAAGCATAGGTCTCCAATCGCTCCAAATATTCACCTGCAAATTCTACAAAAAGGGTGTTTCAAAACTTCTCTATCAATAGGAAGGTTCAACTCTGTGAGTTGAATGCCCTCCTCACAAAGAAGTTTCTGAGAATGCTTCTGTCTACTTTTTACGTGAAGATATTTCCTTTTCCTACACAGGCCTCAAAGCGCTCCGAATCAACACTTCCAGATACTACCAAAACAGTGTTTCAAAACTGTTCTATCAAAAGGAACGTTCAACTCTGTGAGTGGAAGGCACTCATCGCAAAGAGGTTTCTGAGAATGCTTCTGTCTAGTTTTTATGTGATGATATTTCGTATTGCAGCATTGGCCAAAAAGCGCTCCAAACATCCATCTTCAGATGGCAATGAAAGTGGGTCTCAAAAGTGCTCTATCAGAAGGAAGGTTCAAGTCTGTGAATTGAATGCTCTCATCACACAGAAGGTTCTGAGAATGATTCAGTCTAGTTTTTATCAGAAGATATTTCCTTTTCCTTGCATAGGCCTCAAATAGCTCCAAATATCGAATTGCAGTTTACACCAATAGAGTCTTTCCAAACTGCTCTGTGAAACGGCAGGTTCAACTCTGTGAGTTGAATGCGCACATGAGGAAGAAGTCTCTGAGAATGCTTCTGTCTAGTTTTTAGGTGAAGATATTTCATTTCCCAGCCTCGCCTCAAAGCGCTCCAAATATCCACTTTCAGATTCTACAAAAACTGTGTTTCTAAACTGCTCTTTGTAAAGGAAGGTTCAAGTCTGTGAGTTGAATGCACTCATCACCAAGAAGTTTCTGAGAATGCTTCTGTCTAGTTTTCATGTGAAGATATTTCCTTTTCCAACATTGACCCGAAGCCCTCGTAATATCCACTTGCAGATTTTACAAAAAGAGTGTTTCCAAACTGCTCTATCAAAATGAGATTCAACTCTGTGAGTTGAATGCACGCATCGTGAAGAAGCTTCAGAGAATGCTACGGTCTACGTTTTAGGTGAAGATATTTCATTTCCCAGCATAGGCTTCAAAGCGCTCTAAATATCCACTTGCAGATTCTACAAAAAGAGTGTTTCAAAACTGCTCTTCCAAAAGGAAGGTTCAAGGCTGTGAGTTCAATGCACTCATCATAAAGAAGTTTCTGAGAACGCTTCTCTCTAGTTTTTATGTGAAGATATTTCCTTTTCCAGCATAGGCCTCAAATCGCTCCAAACATCCACTAGCAAATTCTACAAAAGGAGTGTTTCAAAACTGTGCTATCAAAAGGAAGATTCCACTATTTGAGTTGAAGGCATAAAGCACACGGAAGTTTCTGACAATGCTTCCGTCTAGTTCTCATGTGAAGTTATTTCCTTTTCCAGTGCTGGCCTCTTAGCACTCCAAATATCCACTTGCAGATCCTAGAAAAAGAGTTTTTCAAAACTGCTCTACCAAAAGGAAGCTTCAACTCGGTGAGTTGAATGCGCACCTCGCAAAATGTTTCTGAGAGTGCTTCGCTGTTGTTTTTATGTGAAGATATTTCGTTTTCCAGCATAGGACTCAAAGCGCTCCAAGTAGCCACTTACAGAGTCTCTAAAAAGAGTGTTTCAAAACTGTTCTATCAAAAGGAACGTTCAACTCTGTGAGTAGAATGCTCTCATCACAAGGAAGTTTCTGAGAATGCTTCTGTCTAGTTTTTATGTGAAGAAATTTCCTTTTCCAACATAGGCCTCAAAGCCCTCCAAATAAACATCTGCAGATTCTACAAAAGGGGTCTTTCCAAAATGTTCTATCAAAACCAACGTTCAAACCTATGAGCTGAATGCACTCACCACACAGAAGTTTCTTAGACGTCTTCTGTCTAGTGTTTATGTGAAAATATTTTCTTTTACAGCATAGGCCTCAAATAGCTCCAAATATCAACTTGCAGATTTTACAAAAAGGGTGTTTCCAAACTCCTCTATCAAAAGGCAGGTTCAACTCTGTGTGTTGAATGCACACATCAGAAAGAAGTTTCTGAGAATGCTTCTGTCTAGCGTTTATGTGAAAATATTTCCTTTTCAAGCATACGCCTCAAAGCGCTCCAAATATGCCGTTGCAGATTCTACAAAAAGTGTGTTTCAAAACTGCTCTATGAAAAGAAAGGTTCAAAGCTGTGAGGTGAATACACATATCGTGAAGAAGTTTCTGAGAAAGCTTCAGTCTAGTGTTTAGGTGAAGATATTTCACTTCCCAGAATAGGCCTCAAAGCGCTCCAAATATCCACTTCCAGATTCTAAAGAAAAGTGTTTCAAAACTGCTTTTTGGAAAAGAAGCTTCAACTCTGTGAGTTGAAAGCACTCATTACGAAGAGGTTTCTGAGAGTTCTTCCGTCTAGTTTTCATGTGAAGATGTTTCCATTTCAAGCATATTTCTCAAATCGCTCCAAATATTCACCTGCAAATTCTACAAAAAGGGTGTTTCCAAACTTCTCTATCAATAGGAAGGTTCGACTCTGTGAGTTGAATGCACTCCTCACAAAGAAGTTTCTGAGAATGCTTCTGTCCAGTTTTTAGGTGAAGATATATCATTTCCCAGCATAGGCCTCAAAGCGCTCCAAATATCCACTTGCAGATTCTACAAAAAGAGTGTTTCAAAACTCCTCTTTCAAAAGGAAGTTTCAAGTCTGTGAGTTGAATGAAGTCGTGACAAAGAAGTTTCTGAGAATGCTTCTGTCTACTTTTTATGTGAAGATATTTCCTTTTGCAGCACACGCCTCAAATAGCCCCAAACATCCACTAGCAAATTCTACAAAAAGAGTGTTTCAAAAAAGCGCTATCTAAAGGAAGATTGCACTATGTGAGTTAAACGCATAAAGCACACGGAAGTTTCTGAGAATGCTTCCGTCTAGTTCTCATGGGAAGATATTTCCTTTCCCATTGTTGGCCTCTTAGCACTCCAATATACACTTGCAGATTCTAGAAAAAGAGTGTTTCAAAACTGCTCTATCAAAAGGCAGGTTCAACACGGTGAGTTGAATATGCACATGAAAAAAAGTTTCTGAGAATGCTTCTGTCTGGTTTTTATGTGAAGATATTTCGTTTTCCAGCACAGGCCTCAAAGCGCTCCAATTATCCACTTGCAGACTATACAAAAACAGTGTTTCAAAACTGTTCTATCCAAAGGAATGTTCAGCTCTGTGAGTAGAATTCACTCATCACGAGGAAGTTTCTGAGAATGCTGCTGTCTAGTTTCTATAAGAAGACATTTCCTTTTCTAACATAGGTCTCAAAGCGCTCACAATAAGCCCTGGCACACTCCACAAAAGGAGTGTTTCCAAAATGTTCTATCAAAATGAACGTTGAAGACTGTGAGTTAAATGCACACGTCAAACTGAAGTTTCTGAGAATGGTTCTGTCTAGGGTTTATGTGAAGATATTTTCTTTTCCAGCATAGGCCTCCAAAAGCTCGAAATATCCACTTGCAGATTTTCTAAAAAGGGTGTTTCCAAACTGTTCTATCAAAAGGAAGGTTCAACTCTGTGAGTTGAATGCTCACATCACAAAGAAGTTTCTGAGAATGCTTCTGTCTAGTGTTCATGTGAAGATATTTCCTTTTCAAGCATAGGCCTCAAAGCGCTCCAGATATGCAGTTGCAGACTCTACAAAAAGTGTGTTTCAAAAGTGTTCTATGAAAAGAAAGTTTCAACTCTGTGAGTTGAATGCACATATCGTGAAGAAGTTTCTGAGAATGCTTCTGTCTAGTTTTTAGGTGAAGATATTTCATTTCCCAGCATAGGCCTCAAAGCGCTCCAAATATGCACTTGCAGATTCTACAAAAAGAGTGTTTCAAAACTGCTCTTTCAAAAGGAAGGTTCAAGTCTGTGAGTTGAATGCACTCATCAGAAAGAAGTTTCTGATAATGGTTCTGTCTAGTTTTCATCTGCAAGTATTTCCTTTTCCACTAGATGCCGCAATCGCACCAAATTTCCACCTGCAGTTTCCACAAAAAGAGTGTTGCAGGACTGCTCCAGGAAAAGGAATCTTCAACTCTCTCAGTTCAATCCCCTCAAGACATAGAAGTTTCTGATAATGTTTCTGTCTAGCTTCTATATGAAGATATTTCCTTTTCCAGCATAAGCCTCAAAGAGCTCCAAATATCCACTTGCGAATTCTACAAAAACAGTGTTGCAATACTTTTCTACCAAAAGGAAGGTACAACTCTGTGAGTTCAATGCACTCATCACACAGAAGGTTCACAGAATGCTTCCATCTAGCTTTTACGCAATGATATTTCCTTTTGCAGCAAAGGCTTCAAAGCGCTCTTAATGTCCACTGGCAGATTCTACGAAGAGTGTCTCAAAACTGCTCTATCAAAAGGTAGGTTGAACTCTGTGAGTTCAATGCCCAAAGCACAGGGAACCTTCTGAGAATGCTTTTATGTAGTTTCTACGTGAACATATTTTCTTTTCCAGCATTGGCCTCCAAGCACTCCATCCATCCACTTGAAAATTCTACTAAAAGAGTGTTTCAAAACTTCTCTACCAAAAGAAAGGTTGAACTTTGTGAGTTCAAGGCACACATCACAAAGAAGTTTCTGAGAATGCTTCTTTCCAGCTTTTACGTGAAGAGATATCCTTTTCCAGCATAGGCCTCAAAGCGCTCCATATATCCACTTGCACATTCTAGCAAAGCGTGTATCAACACTGCTCTTTCAAAAGGAAGCTTCAAGTCTGTGAGTTGAATGCACTCATCACAAAGACGTTTCTGAGAATTCTCCTGTCTAGTTTTCATGTGAAGATGCTTCCATTTAAAATCTAGGCCTCAAATACCTCCAAATATTCACTTGCACATTCTACAAAAAGGCTGTTTCAAATCTTCTCTATCAATTGGAAGGTTCAACTCTGTAAATTGAATGCACTCACCACAAAGAAGATTCCGAGATTGCTTCTGTCTACTTTGTATGTGAAGACATTTCCTTTTCCAACATAGGCCTCAAAGCGCTCCAAAAAACACTTGCAGATTCTAAAAAAACAGTTTTCCAAAACTGTTCTATCAAAAGGAACGTTCAACTCTGTGAGTTGAAGGCACTCATCACAAAGAGGTTTCTGAGAATGCTTCTGTCTAGTTTTTATGGGATGATATTTCTTATTCCAACATTGGCCAAAAAGCGCTCCAAATATCCGCCTTCAGATGGCACTGAAAGAGGGTCTCAAAAATGCTCTATCAGAAGGAAGGTTCAAGTCTGTGAGTTGAATGCTCTCATCACACAGAAGGTTCTGAGAATACTTCAGTCTAGTTTTTATCAGAAGATATTTCCATTTCCTTGCATAGGCCTGAAATCGCTCCAAATATCGACTTGCAGATTATACGAATAGAGTATTTCCAAACTGCTCTGTCAAACGGCAGGATCAACTCTGTGAGTTGAATGAACACATCATGAAGAAGTCTCTGAGAATGCTTCTGTCTAGTTTTTAGTTGAAGATATTTCATTTCCCAGCATCGTCTCAAAGCGCTCCAAATATCCACTTGCAGATTCTACAAAAACTTTGTTTCTAAACTGCTCTTTGAAAAGGAAGGTCCAAGTCTGTGAGTTGAATGCACTCATCGCAAAGAATTTTCTGAGAATGCTTCTGCCTAGTTTTCACGTGAAGATATTTCCTTTTCCAACATTGGCCCCGAAGCCCTCCTAACATCCACTTGCAGATTTTACAAAAAGAGTGTTTCCAAACTGCTCTATCAAAAGGCAGGTTCAACTCTGTGAGTCAAATGCACGCATCGTGAAGAAGCTTCTGAGAATGCTACTGTCTAAGTTTTAGGTGAAGATATTTCATTTCCCAGCAAAGGCTTCAAAGCGCTCTAAATATCCACTTGCAGATTCTACAAGAAGAGTGTTTCAAAACTGCTCTTCCAAAAGGAAGGTTCAAGTCTGTGAGTTGAATGCACTCATCAAAAAGAAGTTTCTGAGAATGCTTCTCTCTAGTTTTTATGAGAAGATATTTCCTTTTCCAGCATAGGCCTCAAATCGCTCCAAACATCCACTAGCAAATTCTACAAAAGGAGTGTTTCAAAACTGTGCTATCAAAAGGAAGATTCCACTATTTGAGTTGAAGGCATAAAGCACACGGAAGTTTCTGACAGTGCTTCCGTCTAGTTCTCATGTGAAGTTATTTCCTTTTCCAGTGTTGGCCTCTTAGCACTCCAAATAACCACTTGCAGATCCTAGAAAGAGTGTTTCAAAACTGCTCTACCAAAAGGAAGGTTCAACTCGGTGAGTTGAATGCGCACCTCGCAAAAAGTTTCTGAGAGTGCTTCGGTTTAGTTTTTATGTGAAGATATTTCGTTTTCCAGCACAGTACTCAAAGCGCTCTAAATAGCCACTTGCAGAGTCTATAAAAAGAGTGTTTCAAAACTGTTCTATCGAAAGGAACGTTCAACTCTGTGAGTAGAATGCACTCATCACAAGGAAGTTTCTGAGAATGCTTCTGTCTAGTTTTTATGTGAAGAAATTTCCTTTTCCAACATAGGCCTCAAAGCGCTCCAAATAAACACCTGCAGATTCTACAAAAGGGGTCTTTCCAAAATGTTCTATCAAAACCAACGTTCAAGCCTGTGAGCTGAATGCACTCACCACACAGAAGTTTCTTAGACGTCTTCCGTCTAGTGTTTATGTGGAAATATTCTCTTTTACAGCATAGGCCTCAAATAGCTCCAAATATCAACTTGCAGATTTTACAAAAAGGGTGTTTCCAAACTCCTCCATCAAAAGGCAGGTTCAACTCTGTGTGTTTAATGCACACATCAGAAAGAAGTTTCTGAGAATGCTTCTGTCTAGCCTTTATGTGAAAATATTTCCTTTTCAAGCATACGCCTCAAAGCGCTCCAAATATGCCGTTGTAGACTCTACAAAAAGTGTGTTTCAAAACTGCTCTACGAAAAGAAAGGTTCAAAGCTGTGAGTTGAATACACAGATCGTGAAGAAGTTCCTGAGAATGCTTCAATCTAGTGTTTAGGTGAAGATATTTCACTTCCCAGCATAGGCCTCAAAGCGCTCCAAATATCCACTTCCAGATTCTACAGAAAAGTGTTTCAAAACTGCTCTTTGGAAAGGAAGCTTCAACTCTGTGAGTTTAAAGCACTCATTGCGAAGAGGTTTCTGGGAGTTCTTCCGTCTAGTTTTCATGTAAAGATGTTTCCATTTCAAGCATAGGTCTCTAATCGCTCCAAATATTCACCTGCAAATTCTACAAAAAGGGTGTTTCAAAACTTCTCTATCAATAGGAAGGTTCAACTCTGTGAGTTGAATGCACTCCTTACAGAGAAGTTTCTGAGAATGTTTCTATCTATGTTTTACGCGAAGATATTTCCTTTTCCAACACAGGCCTCAGTGCGCTCCGAATCAACACTTCCAGATACTACAAAAACAGTGTTTCAAAACTGTTCTATCAAAAGGAACGTTCAACTCTGTGAGTTGAAGGCACTCATCACAAAGAAGTTTCTGAGAATGCTTCTGTCAATCTTGTATGCAATGAGATTTCCTTTTGCAGCATAGGACTTAAAGCTCTCCAAATATCCACTTGCAGATTCCACAAAAAGAGTGTTGCAAAACTTCTCTATCAAAAGGCAGGTTGAACTCTGTGTGTTGAATGCCCAAAACACAGGGAACTTTCTGAGAATGCTTTTGTCTAGTTTCCACGTGAAGATAGTTCCTTTTCCAACATAGGCCTCAAAGCGCTCTGAATATCCACTTGCCGATTGTACAAAAAGAGTGTTGCAAAACTTCTCTATCAAAAGGCAGGTTGAACTCTGTGTGTCGAATGCCCAAAACACAGGGAACTTGCTGAGAATGCTTTTGTCTAATTTCTACGTGAAGATATTTCCTTTTCCATCATAGGCCTCAAAGTGCTCCGAATAAACACTTGTAGATCCCACCAAAAGAGTGTTTCAAAGCTCTTCCATCTACAGGAACTTTCACGTCTGTGAGTTGAATGCACTCATCACAAAGAGGTTTCTGAGAATTCTTCTGTTTAGTTTTTATGTGATGATATTTCATTTTCCAGCATTGGCCTAAAGGTGCTCCAAATATCCACCTTCAGATGGGACTGAAAGAGTGTTTCAAAACTGAACTATCAAAAGGAAGGTTCAAGTCTGTGAGTTGAATGCACTCATCCACAGAAGCTTCTGAGAATGCTTCTGTCTCGTTTTTAGGCGAAGATATTTCCTTTTCCTTGCATAGGCCTCAAATCGCTCCAAATATCCCCTTGCAGATATTACAAAGAGAGTGTTTCCAAACTGCCCTATCGAAAGGCAGTTTCAACTCTGTGAGTTGAAGGCACGTATGGTGAAACAGTTTCTGAGAATGCTTGTGTGTACTTTTTAGGTGAAGGTATTTCCTTTTCCAGCACAGGCCTCAAATCGCTCCAAACATCCAGTAGCAAATTCTACAAAAGGAGTGTTTCAAACCTGTGCTATCCAAAGGAAGATTCCACTATATGAGTTGAACGCATAAAGCACACGGAAGTTTCTGAGAATCCTTCCGTCTAGTTCTCAGGTGAAGATATTTACTTTTCCAGTGTTGGCCCTTTAGCACTCCAAATATCCACTTTCAGATTCTACAAAAAGAGTGTTTCAAAACTGCTCTATCAAAACGCAGGTTCCACTCGGTGAGTTGAATGCACGCATCGGAAAAGATTTCTGAGAATTCTTCTGTCTAGTTTTTATGGGAAGATATTTTCTTTTCCAGCATAGGCCTCAAATCGCTCCAAACATCCACGAGCAAATTCTACGAAAGGAGTGTGTCAAAACTGTGCTATCAAAAGGAAGATTCCACTATGTGAGTTGAATGCATGAAGCACACGGAAGTTTCTGACAATGCTTCCGTCTAGTTCTCATGTGAAGATATTTCCTTTTCCAGCGTTGACCTCTTAGCACTCCAAATATCCACTTGCAGATCCTAGAAAAAGAGTGTTTCAAAACTGCTCTACCAAAAGCCAGGTTTCACTCGGTGAGTTGAATGCGCACATCGCAAAATGTTTCTGAGAACGCTACTGTCTAGTTCTTATGTGAAGATATTTCGTTTTCCCGCCTGGGCTTCAAAGCGCTCCAAATAGCCACTTGTAGAGTCTATAAAAGCAGTGTTTCAAAACTCTTCTATCAAAAGGAACTTTCAACTCTGTGAGTACAATGCACTCATCACAAGGAAGTTTCCGAGAATGCTTCTGTCTACTGTTTATGTGAAGATATTTCCTTTTCCAACCTAGGCCTCAATGCGCTCCAAATAAACACCTGCAGATCCTACAAGAGGGGTGTTTCCAAACTGTTCTATCAAAACCAGCGTTCAAGTCTGTGAGCTGAATGCACTCATCACACAGAAGTTTCTTAGAAGGCTTGTGTCTAGTGTTTATGTGAAAATATTTTCTTTTACAGCATAGGCCTCAAATAGCTCCAAATATCAACTTGCAGATTTTACAAAAAGGGAGTTTCCAAACTCCTCTATCAAAAGACAGGTTCAACTCTGTGAGTCGAATGCACACATCAGAAAGAAGTTTCTGAGAATGCTTCTGTCTAGCTTTTATGTGAAAATATTTCCTTTTCAAGCACACGCCTCAAAGCGCTCCAAATATGCCGTTGCAGATTCTACAAAAAGTGGGTTTCAAAACTGCTCTACGAAAAGAAAGGTTCAAAGCTGTGAGTTGAATACACAGATCGTGAAGAAGTTTCTGAGAATGCTTCAGTCTAGTGTTTAGGTGAAGATATTTCACTTCCCAGCATAGGCCTCAAAGCGCTCCAAATATCCACTTCCAGATTCTACAGAAAAGTGTTTCAAAACTGCTCTTTGGAAAGGAAGCTTCAACTCTGTGAGTTGAAAGCACTCATTACGAAGAGGTTTCTGAGAATTCTTCTGTCCAGTTTTCATGTGAAGATGTTTCCATTTCAAGCATAGGTCTCCAATCGCTCCAAATATTCACCTGCAAATTCTACAAAAAGGGTGTTTCAAAACTTCTCTATCAATAGGAAGGTTCAACTCTGTGAGTTGAATGCCCTCCTCACAAAGAAGTTTCTGAGAATGCTTCTGTCTACTTTTTACGTGAAGATATTTCCTTTTCCTACACAGGCCTCAAAGCGCTCCGAATCAACACTTCCAGATACTACCAAAACAGTGTTTCAAAACTGTTCTATCAAAAGGAACGTTCAACTCTGTGAGTGGAAGGCACTCATCGCAAAGAGGTTTCTGAGAATGCTTCTGTCTAGTTTTTATGTGATGATATTTCGTATTGCAGCATTGGCCAAAAAGCGCTCCAAACATCCATCTTCAGATGGCAATGAAAGTGGGTCTCAAAAGTGCTCTATCAGAAGGAAGGTTCAAGTCTGTGAGTTGAATGCTCTCATCACACAGAAGGTTCTGAGAATGATTCAGTCTAGTTTTTATCAGAAGATATTTCCTTTTCCTTGCATAGGCCTCAAATAGCTCCAAATATCGAATTGCAGTTTACACCAATAGAGTGTTTCCAAACTGCTCTGTGAAACGGCAGGTTCAACTCTGTGAGTTGAATGCGCACATGAGGAAGAAGTCTCTGAGAATGCTTCTGTCTAGTTTTTAGGTGAAGATATTTCATTTCCCAGCCTCGCCTCAAAGCGCTCCAAATATCCACTTTCAGATTCTACAAAAACTGTTTCTAAACTGCTCTTTGTAAAGGAAGGTTCAAGTCTGTGAGTTGAATGCACTCATCACCAAGAAGTTTCTGAGAATGCTTCTGTCTAGTTTTCATGTGAAGATATTTCCTTTTCCAACATTGACCCGAAGCCCTCGTAATATCCACTTGCAGATTTTACAAAAAGAGTGTTTCCAAACTGCTCTATCAAAATGAGATTCAACTCTGTGAGTTGAATGCACGCATCGTGAAGAAGCTTCAGAGAATGCTACGGTCTACGTTTTAGGTGAAGATATTTCATTTCCCAGCATAGGCTTCAAAGCGCTCTAAATATCCACTTGCAGATTCTACAAAAAGAGTGTTTCAAAACTGCTCTTCCAAAAGGAAGGTTCAAGGCTGTGAGTTCAATGCACTCATCATAAAGAAGTTTCTGAGAACGCTTCTCTCTAGTTTTTATGTGAAGATATTTCCTTTTCCAGCATAGGCCTCAAATCGCTCCAAACATCCACTAGCAAATTCTACAAAAGGAGTGTTTCAAAACTGTGCTATCAAAAGGAAGATTCCACTATTTGAGTTGAAGGCATAAAGCACACGGAAGTTTCTGACAATGCTTCCGTCTAGTTCTCATGTGAAGTTATTTCCTTTTCCAGTGCTGGCCTCTTAGCACTCCAAATATCCACTTGCAGATCCTAGAAAAAGAGTTTTTCAAAACTGCTCTACCAAAAGGAAGCTTCAACTCGGTGAGTTGAATGCGCACCTCGCAAAATGTTTCTGAGAGTGCTTCGCTGTTGTTTTTATGTGAAGATATTTCGTTTTCCAGCATAGGACTCAAAGCGCTCCAAGTAGCCACTTACAGAGTCTCTAAAAAGAGTGTTTCAAAACTGTTCTATCAAAAGGAACGTTCAACTCTGTGAGTAGAATGCTCTCATCACAAGGAAGTTTCTGAGAATGCTTCTGTCTAGTTTTTATGTGAAGAAATTTCCTTTTCCAACATAGGCCTCAAAGCCCTCCAAATAAACATCTGCAGATTCTACAAAAGGGGTCTTTCCAAAATGTTCTATCAAAACCAACGTTCAAACCTATGAGCTGAATGCACTCACCACACAGAAGTTTCTTAGACGTCTTCTGTCTAGTGTTTATGTGAAAATATTTTCTTTTACAGCATAGGCCTCAAATAGCTCCAAATATCAACTTGCAGATTTTACAAAAAGGGTGTTTCCAAACTCCTCTATCAAAAGGCAGGTTCAACTCTGTGTGTTGAATGCACACATCAGAAAGAAGTTTCTGAGAATGCTTCTGTCTAGCGTTTATGTGAAAATATTTCCTTTTCAAGCATACGCCTCAAAGCGCTCCAAATATGCCGTTGCAGATTCTACAAAAAGTGTGTTTCAAAACTGCTCTATGAAAAGAAAGGTTCAAAGCTGTGAGGTGAATACACATATCGTGAAGAAGTTTCTGAGAAAGCTTCAGTCTAGTGTTTAGGTGAAGATATTTCACTTCCCAGAATAGGCCTCAAAGCGCTCCAAATATCCACTTCCAGATTCTAAAGAAAAGTGTTTCAAAACTGCTTTTTGGAAAAGAAGCTTCAACTCTGTGAGTTGAAAGCACTCATTACGAAGAGGTTTCTGAGAGTTCTTCCGTCTAGTTTTCATGTGAAGATGTTTCCATTTCAAGCATATTTCTCAAATCGCTCCAAATATTCACCTGCAAATTCTACAAAAAGGGTGTTTCCAAACTTCTCTATCAATAGGAAGGTTCGACTCTGTGAGTTGAATGCACTCCTCACAAAGAAGTTTCTGAGAATGCTTCTGTCCAGTTTTTAGGTGAAGATATATCATTTCCCAGCATAGGCCTCAAAGCGCTCCAAATATCCACTTGCAGATTCTACAAAAAGAGTGTTTCAAAACTCCTCTTTCAAAAGGAAGTTTCAAGTCTGTGAGTTGAATGAAGTCGTGACAAAGAAGTTTCTGAGAATGCTTCTGTCTACTTTTTATGTGAAGATATTTCCTTTTGCAGCACACGCCTCAAATAGCCCCAAACATCCACTAGCAAATTCTACAAAAAGAGTGTTTCAAAAAAGCGCTATCTAAAGGAAGATTGCACTATGTGAGTTAAACGCATAAAGCACACGGAAGTTTCTGAGAATGCTTCCGTCTAGTTCTCATGGGAAGATATTTCCTTTCCCATTGTTGGCCTCTTAGCACTCCAATATACACTTGCAGATTCTAGAAAAAGAGTGTTTCAAAACTGCTCTATCAAAAGGCAGGTTCAACACGGTGAGTTGAATATGCACATGAGAAAAAGTTTCTGAGAATGCTTCTGTCTGGTTTTTATGTGAAGATATTTCGTTTTCCAGCACAGGCCTCAAAGCGCTCCAATTATCCACTTGCAGACTATACAAAAACAGTGTTTCAAAACTGTTCTATCCAAAGGAATGTTCAGCTCTGTGAGTAGAATTCACTCATCACGAGGAAGTTTCTGAGAATGCTGCTGTCTAGTTTCTATAAGAAGACATTTCCTTTTCTAACATAGGTCTCAAAGCGCTCACAATAAGCCCTGGCACACTCCACAAAAGGAGTGTTTCCAAAATGTTCTATCAAAATGAACGTTGAAGACTGTGAGTTAAATGCACACGTCAAACTGAAGTTTCTGAGAATGGTTCTGTCTAGGGTTTATGTGAAGATATTTTCTTTTCCAGCATAGGCCTCCAAAAGCTCGAAATATCCACTTGCAGATTTTCTAAAAAGGGTGTTTCCAAACTGTTCTATCAAAAGGAAGGTTCAACTCTGTGAGTTGAATGCTCACATCACAAAGAAGTTTCTGAGAATGCTTCTGTCTAGTGTTCATGTGAAGATATTTCCTTTTCAAGCATAGGCCTCAAAGCGCTCCAGATATGCAGTTGCAGACTCTACAAAAAGTGTGTTTCAAAAGTGTTCTATGAAAAGAAAGTTTCAACTCTGTGAGTTGAATGCACATATCGTGAAGAAGTTTCTGAGAATGCTTCTGTCTAGTTTTTAGGTGAAGATATTTCATTTCCCAGCATAGGCCTCAAAGCGCTCCAAATATGCACTTGCAGATTCTACAAAAAGAGTGTTTCAAAACTGCTCTTTCAAAAGGAAGGTTCAAGTCTGTGAGTTGAATGCACTCATCAGAAAGAAGTTTCTGATAATGGTTCTGTCTAGTTTTCATCTGCAAGTATTTCCTTTTCCACTAGATGCCGCAATCGCACCAAATTTCCACCTGCAGTTTCCACAAAAAGAGTGTTGCAGGACTGCTCCAGGAAAAGGAATCTTCAACTCTCTCAGTTCAATCCCCTCAAGACATAGAAGTTTCTGATAATGTTTCTGTCTAGCTTCTATATGAAGATATTTCCTTTTCCAGCATAAGCCTCAAAGAGCTCCAAATATCCACTTGCGAATTCTACAAAAACAGTGTTGCAATACTTTTCTACCAAAAGGAAGGTACAACTCTGTGAGTTCAATGCACTCATCACACAGAAGGTTCACAGAATGCTTCCATCTAGCTTTTACGCAATGATATTTCCTTTTGCAGCAAAGGCTTCAAAGCGCTCTTAATGTCCACTGGCAGATTCTACGAAGAGTGTCTCAAAACTGCTCTATCAAAAGGTAGGTTGAACTCTGTGAGTTCAATGCCCAAAGCACAGGGAACCTTCTGAGAATGCTTTTATGTAGTTTCTACGTGAACATATTTTCTTTTCCAGCATTGGCCTCCAAGCACTCCATCCATCCACTTGAAAATTCTACTAAAAGAGTGTTTCAAAACTTCTCTACCAAAAGAAAGGTTGAACTTTGTGAGTTCAAGGCACACATCACAAAGAAGTTTCTGAGAATGCTTCTTTCCAGCTTTTACGTGAAGAGATATCCTTTTCCAGCATAGGCCTCAAAGCGCTCCATATATCCACTTGCACATTCTAGCAAAGCGTGTATCAACACTGCTCTTTCAAAAGGAAGCTTCAAGTCTGTGAGTTGAATGCACTCATCACAAAGACGTTTCTGAGAATTCTCCTGTCTAGTTTTCATGTGAAGATGCTTCCATTTAAAATCTAGGCCTCAAATACCTCCAAATATTCACTTGCACATTCTACAAAAAGGCTGTTTCAAATCTTCTCTATCAATTGGAAGGTTCAACTCTGTAAATTGAATGCACTCACCACAAAGAAGATTCCGAGATTGCTTCTGTCTACTTTGTATGTGAAGACATTTCCTTTTCCAACATAGGCCTCAAAGCGCTCCAAAAAACACTTGCAGATTCTAAAAAAACAGTTTTTCAAAACTGTTCTATCAAAAGGAACGTTCAACTCTGTGAGTTGAAGGCACTCATCACAAAGAGGTTTCTGAGAATGCTTCTGTCTAGTTTTTATGGGATGATATTTCTTATTCCAACATTGGCCAAAAAGCGCTCCAAATATCCGCCTTCAGATGGCACTGAAAGAGGGTCTCAAAAATGCTCTATCAGAAGGAAGGTTCAAGTCTGTGAGTTGAATGCTCTCATCACACAGAAGGTTCTGAGAATACTTCAGTCTAGTTTTTATCAGAAGATATTTCCATTTCCTTGCATAGGCCTGAAATCGCTCCAAATATCGACTTGCAGATTATACGAATAGAGTATTTCCAAACTGCTCTGTCAAACGGCAGGATCAACTCTGTGAGTTGAATGAACACATCATGAAGAAGTCTCTGAGAATGCTTCTGTCTAGTTTTTAGTTGAAGATATTTCATTTCCCAGCATCGTCTCAAAGCGCTCCAAATATCCACTTGCAGATTCTACAAAAACTTTGTTTCTAAACTGCTCTTTGAAAAGGAAGGTCCAAGTCTGTGAGTTGAATGCACTCATCGCAAAGAATTTTCTGAGAATGCTTCTGCCTAGTTTTCACGTGAAGATATTTCCTTTTCCAACATTGGCCCCGAAGCCCTCCTAACATCCACTTGCAGATTTTACAAAAAGAGTGTTTCCAAACTGCTCTATCAAAAGGCAGGTTCAACTCTGTGAGTCAAATGCACGCATCGTGAAGAAGCTTCTGAGAATGCTACTGTCTAAGTTTTAGGTGAAGATATTTCATTTCCCAGCAAAGGCTTCAAAGCGCTCTAAATATCCACTTGCAGATTCTACAAGAAGAGTGTTTCAAAACTGCTCTTCCAAAAGGAAGGTTCAAGTCTGTGAGTTGAATGCACTCATCAAAAAGAAGTTTCTGAGAATGCTTCTCTCTAGTTTTTATGAGAAGATATTTCCTTTTCCAGCATAGGCCTCAAATCGCTCCAAACATCCACTAGCAAATTCTACAAAAGGAGTGTTTCAAAACTGTGCTATCAAAAGGAAGATTCCACTATTTGAGTTGAAGGCATAAAGCACACGGAAGTTTCTGACAGTGCTTCCGTCTAGTTCTCATGTGAAGTTATTTCCTTTTCCAGTGTTGGCCTCTTAGCACTCCAAATAACCACTTGCAGATCCTAGAAAGAGTGTTTCAAAACTGCTCTACCAAAAGGAAGGTTCAACTCGGTGAGTTGAATGCGCACCTCGCAAAAAGTTTCTGAGAGTGCTTCGGTTTAGTTTTTATGTGAAGATATTTCGTTTTCCAGCACAGTACTCAAAGCGCTCTAAATAGCCACTTGCAGAGTCTATAAAAAGAGTGTTTCAAAACTGTTCTATCGAAAGGAACGTTCAACTCTGTGAGTAGAATGCACTCATCACAAGGAAGTTTCTGAGAATGCTTCTGTCTAGTTTTTATGTGAAGAAATTTCCTTTTCCAACATAGGCCTCAAAGCGCTCCAAATAAACACCTGCAGATTCTACAAAAGGGGTCTTTCCAAAATGTTCTATCAAAACCAACGTTCAAGCCTGTGAGCTGAATGCACTCACCACACAGAAGTTTCTTAGACGTCTTCTGTCTAGTGTTTATGTGGAAATATTCTCTTTTACAGCATAGGCCTCAAATAGCTCCAAATATCAACTTGCAGATTTTACAAAAAGGGTGTTTCCAAACTCCTCCATCAAAAGGCAGGTTCAACTCTGTGTGTTTAATGCACACATCAGAAAGAAGTTTCTGAGAATGCTTCTGTCTAGCCTTTATGTGAAAATATTTCCTTTTCAAGCATACGCCTCAAAGCGCTCCAAATATGCCGTTGTAGACTCTACAAAAAGTGTGTTTCAAAACTGCTCTACGAAAAGAAAGGTTCAAAGCTGTGAGTTGAATACACAGATCGTGAAGAAGTTCCTGAGAATGCTTCAATCTAGTGTTTAGGTGAAGATATTTCACTTCCCAGCATAGGCCTCAAAGCGCTCCAAATATCCACTTCCAGATTCTACAGAAAAGTGTTTCAAAACTGCTCTTTGGAAAGGAAGCTTCAACTCTGTGAGTTTAAAGCACTCATTGCGAAGAGGTTTCTGGGAGTTCTTCCGTCTAGTTTTCATGTAAAGATGTTTCCATTTCAAGCATAGGTCTCTAATCGCTCCAAATATTCACCTGCAAATTCTACAAAAAGGGTGTTTCAAAACTTCTCTATCAATAGGAAGGTTCAACTCTGTGAGTTGAATGCACTCCTTACAGAGAAGTTTCTGAGAATGTTTCTATCTATGTTTTACGCGAAGATATTTCCTTTTCCAACACAGGCCTCAGTGCGCTCCGAATCAACACTTCCAGATACTACAAAAACAGTGTTTCAAAACTGTTCTATCAAAAGGAACGTTCAACTCTGTGAGTTGAAGGCACTCATCACAAAGAAGTTTCTGAGAATGCTTCTGTCAATCTTGTATGCAATGAGATTTCCTTTTGCAGCATAGGACTTAAAGCTCTCCAAATATCCACTTGCAGATTCCACAAAAAGAGTGTTGCAAAACTTCTCTATCAAAAGGCAGGTTGAACTCTGTGTGTTGAATGCCCAAAACACAGGGAACTTTCTGAGAATGCTTTTGTCTAGTTTCCACGTGAAGATAGTTCCTTTTCCAACATAGGCCTCAAAGCGCTCTGAATATCCACTTGCCGATTGTACAAAAAGAGTGTTGCAAAACTTCTCTATCAAAAGGCAGGTTGAACTCTGTGTGTCGAATGCCCAAAACACAGGGAACTTGCTGAGAATGCTTTTGTCTAATTTCTACGTGAAGATATTTCCTTTTCCATCATAGGCCTCAAAGTGCTCCGAATAAACACTTGTAGATCCCACCAAAAGAGTGTTTCAAAGCTCTTCCATCTACAGGAACTTTCACGTCTGTGAGTTGAATGCACTCATCACAAAGAGGTTTCTGAGAATTCTTCTGTTTAGTTTTTATGTGATGATATTTCATTTTCCAGCATTGGCCTAAAGGTGCTCCAAATATCCACCTTCAGATGGGACTGAAAGAGTGTTTCAAAACTGAACTATCAAAAGGAAGGTTCAAGTCTGTGAGTTGAATGCACTCATCCACAGAAGCTTCTGAGAATGCTTCTGTCTCGTTTTTAGGCGAAGATATTTCCTTTTCCTTGCATAGGCCTCAAATCGCTCCAAATATCCCCTTGCAGATATTACAAAGAGAGTGTTTCCAAACTGCCCTATCGAAAGGCAGTTTCAACTCTGTGAGTTGAAGGCACGTATGGTGAAACAGTTTCTGAGAATGCTTGTGTGTACTTTTTAGGTGAAGGTATTTCCTTTTCCAGCACAGGCCTCAAATCGCTCCAAACATCCAGTAGCAAATTCTACAAAAGGAGTGTTTCAAACCTGTGCTATCCAAAGGAAGATTCCACTATATGAGTTGAACGCATAAAGCACACGGAAGTTTCTGAGAATCCTTCCGTCTAGTTCTCAGGTGAAGATATTTACTTTTCCAGTGTTGGCCCTTTAGCACTCCAAATATCCACTTTCAGATTCTACAAAAAGAGTGTTTCAAAACTGCTCTATCAAAACGCAGGTTCCACTCGGTGAGTTGAATGCACGCATCGGAAAAGATTTCTGAGAATTCTTCTGTCTAGTTTTTATGGGAAGATATTTTCTTTTCCAGCATAGGCCTCAAATCGCTCCAAACATCCACGAGCAAATTCTACGAAAGGAGTGTGTCAAAACGGTGCTATCAAAAGGAAGATTCCACTATGTGAGTTGAATGCATGAAGCACACGGAAGTTTCTGACAATGCTTCCGTCTAGTTCTCATGTGAAGATATTTCCTTTTCCAGCGTTGACCTCTTAGCACTCCAAATATCCACTTGCAGATCCTAGAAAAAGAGTGTTTCAAAACTGCTCTACCAAAAGCCAGGTTTCACTCGGTGAGTTGAATGCGCACATCGCAAAATGTTTCTGAGAACGCTACTGTCTAGTTCTTATGTGAAGATATTTCGTTTTCCCGCCTGGGCTTCAAAGCGCTCCAAATAGCCACTTGTAGAGTCTATAAAAAGAGTGTTTCAAAACTCTTCTATCAAAAGGAACTTTCAACTCTGTGAGTACAATGCACTCATCACAAGGAAGTTTCCGAGAATGCTTCTGTCTACTGTTTATGTGAAGATATTTCCTTTTCCAACCTAGGCCTCAATGCGCTCCAAATAAACACCTGCAGATCCTACAAGAGGGGTGTTTCCAAACTGTTCTATCAAAACCAGCGTTCAAGTCTGTGAGCTGAATGCACTCATCACACAGAAGTTTCTTAGAAGGCTTGTGTCTAGTGTTTATGTGAAAATATTTTCTTTTACAGCACAGGCCTCAAATAGCTCCAAATATCAACTTGCAGATTTTACAAAAAGGGAGTTTCCAAACTCCTCTATCAAAAGACAGGTTCAACTCTGTGAGTCGAATGCACACATCAGAAAGAAGTTTCTGAGAATGCTTCTGTCTAGCTTTTATGTGAAAATATTTCCTTTTCAAGCACATGCCTCAAAGCGATCCAAATATGCCGTTGCAGATTCTACAAAAAGTGAGTTTCAAAACTGCTCTACGAAAAGAAAGGTTCAAAGCTGTGAGTTGAATACACAGATCGTGAAGAAGTTTCTGAGAATGCTTCAGTCTAGTGTTTAGGTGAAGATATTTCACTTCCCAGCATAGGCCTCAAAGCGCTCCAAATATCCACTTCCAGATTCTACAGAAAAGTGTTTCAAAACTGCTCTTTGGAAAGGAAGCTTCAACTCTGTGAGTTGAAAGCACTCATTACGAAGAGGTTTCTGAGAATTCTTCTGTCCAGTTTTCATGTGAAGATGTTTCCATTTCAAGCATAGGTCTCCAATCGCTCCAAATATTCACCTGCAAATTCTACAAAAAGGGTGTTTCAAAACTTCTCTATCAATAGGAAGGTTCAACTCTGTGAGTTGAATGCCCTCCTCACAAAGAAGTTTCTGAGAATGCTTCTGTCTACTTTTTACGTGAAGATATTTCCTTTTCCTACACAGGCCTCAAAGCGCTCCGAATCAACACTTCCAGATACTACCAAAACAGTGTTTCAAAACTGTTCTATCAAAAGGAACGTTCAACTCTGTGAGTGGAAGGCACTCATCGCAAAGAGGTTTCTGAGAATGCTTCTGTCTAGTTTTTATGTGATGATATTTCGTATTGCAGCATTGGCCAAAAAGCGCTCCAAACATCCATCTTCAGATGGCAATGAAAGTGGGTCTCAAAAGTGCTCTATCAGAAGGAAGGTTCAAGTCTGTGAATTGAATGCTCTCATCACACAGAAGGTTCTGAGAATGATTCAGTCTAGTTTTTATCAGAAGATATTTCCTTTTCCTTGCATAGGCCTCAAATCGCTCCAAATATCGAATTGCAGTTTACACCAATAGAGTCTTTCCAAACTGCTCTGTGAAACGGCAGGTTCAACTCTGTGAGTTGAATGCGCACATGAGGAAGAAGTCTCTGAGAATGCTTCTGTCTAGTTTTTAGGTGAAGATATTTCATTTCCCAGCCTCGCCTCAAAGCGCTCCAAATATCCACTTTCAGATTCTACAAAAACTGTGTTTCTAAACTGCTCTTTGTAAAGGAAGGTTCAAGTCTGTGAGTTGAATGCACTCATCACCAAGAAGTTTCTGAGAATGCTTCTGTCTAGTTTTCATGTGAAGATATTTCCTTTTCCAACATTGACCCGAAGCCCTCGTAATATCCACTTGCAGATTTTACAAAAAGAGTGTTTCCAAACTGCTCTATCAAAATGAGATTCAACTCTGTGAGTTGAATGCACGCATCGTGAAGAAGCTTCAGAGAATGCTACGGTCTACGTTTTAGGTGAAGATATTTCATTTCCCAGCATAGGCTTCAAAGCGCTCTAAATATCCACTTGCAGATTCTACAAAAAGAGTGTTTCAAAACTGCTCTTCCAAAAGGAAGGTTCAAGGCTGTGAGTTCAATGCACTCATCATAAAGAAGTTTCTGAGAACGCTTCTCTCTAGTTTTTATGTGAAGATATTTCCTTTTCCAGCATAGGCCTCAAATCGCTCCAAACATCCACTAGCAAATTCTACAAAAGGAGTGTTTCAAAACTGTGCTATCAAAAGGAAGATTCCACTATTTGAGTTGAAGGCATAAAGCACACGGAAGTTTCTGACAATGCTTCCGTCTAGTTCTCATGTGAAGTTATTTCCTTTTCCAGTGCTGGCCTCTTAGCACTCCAAATATCCACTTGCAGATCCTAGAAAAAGAGTTTTTCAAAACTGCTCTACCAAAAGGAAGCTTCAACTCGGTGAGTTGAATGCGCACCTCGCAAAATGTTTCTGAGAGTGCTTCGCTGTTGTTTTTATGTGAAGATATTTCGTTTTCCAGCATAGGACTCAAAGCGCTCCAAGTAGCCACTTACAGAGTCTCTAAAAAGAGTGTTTCAAAACTGTTCTATCAAAAGGAACGTTCAACTCTGTGAGTAGAATGCTCTCATCACAAGGAAGTTTCTGAGAATGCTTCTGTCTAGTTTTTATGTGAAGAAATTTCCTTTTCCAACATAGGCCTCAAAGCCCTCCAAATAAACATCTGCAGATTCTACAAAAGGGGTCTTTCCAAAATGTTCTATCAAAACCAACGTTCAAACCTATGAGCTGAATGCACTCACCACACAGAAGTTTCTTAGACGTCTTCTGTCTAGTGTTTATGTGAAAATATTTTCTTTTACAGCATAGGCCTCAAATAGCTCCAAATATCAACTTGCAGATTTTACAAAAAGGGTGTTTCCAAACTCCTCTATCAAAAGGCAGGTTCAACTCTGTGTGTTGAATGCACACATCAGAAAGAAGTTTCTGAGAATGCTTCTGTCTAGCGTTTATGTGAAAATATTTCCTTTTCAAGCATACGCCTCAAAGCGCTCCAAATATGCCGTTGCAGATTCTACAAAAAGTGTGTTTCAAAACTGCTCTATGAAAAGAAAGGTTCAAAGCTGTGAGGTGAATACACATATCGTGAAGAAGTTTCTGAGAAAGCTTCAGTCTAGTGTTTAGGTGAAGATATTTCACTTCCCAGAATAGGCCTCAAAGCGCTCCAAATATCCACTTCCAGATTCTAAAGAAAAGTGTTTCAAAACTGCTTTTTGGAAAAGAAGCTTCAACTCTGTGAGTTGAAAGCACTCATTACGAAGAGGTTTCTGAGAGTTCTTCCGTCTAGTTTTCATGTGAAGATGTTTCCATTTCAAGCATATTTCTCAAATCGCTCCAAATATTCACCTGCAAATTCTACAAAAAGGGTGTTTCCAAACTTCTCTATCAATAGGAAGGTTCGACTCTGTGAGTTGAATGCACTCCTCACAAAGAAGTTTCTGAGAATGCTTCTGTCCAGTTTTTAGGTGAAGATATATCACTTCCCAGCATAGGCCTCAAAGCGCTCCAAATATCCACTTGCAGATTCTACAAAAAGAGTGTTTCAAAACTCCTCTTTCAAAAGGAAGTTTCAAGTCTGTGAGTTGAATGAAGTCATGACAAAGAAGTTTCTGAGAATGCTTCTGTCTACTTTTTATGTGAAGATATTTCCTTTTGCAGCACACGCCTCAAATAGCCCCAAACATCCACTAGCAAATTCTACAAAAAGAGTGTTTCAAAAAAGCGCTATCTAAAGGAAGATTGCACTATGTGAGTTAAACGCATAAAGCACACGGAAGTTTCTGAGAATGCTTCCGTCTAGTTCTCATGGGAAGATATTTCCTTTCCCATTGTTGGCCTCTTAGCACTCCAATATACACTTGCAGATTCTAGAAAAAGAGTGTTTCAAAACTGCTCTATCAAAAGGCAGGTTCAACACGGTGAGTTGAATATGCACATGAAAAAAAGTTTCTGAGAATGCTTCTGTCTGGTTTTTATGTGAAGATATTTCGTTTTCCAGCACAGGCCTCAAAGCGCTCCAATTATCCACTTGCAGACTATACAAAAACAGTGTTTCAAAACTGTTCTATCCAAAGGAATGTTCAGCTCTGTGAGTAGAATTCACTCATCACGAGGAAGTTTCTGAGAATGCTGCTGTCTAGTTTCTATAAGAAGACATTTCCTTTTCTAACATAGGTCTCAAAGCGCTCACAATAAGCCCTGGCACACTCCACAAAAGGAGTGTTTCCAAAATGTTCTATCAAAATGAACGTTGAAGACTGTGAGTTAAATGCACACGTCAAACTGAAGTTTCTGAGAATGGTTCTGTCTAGGGTTTATGTGAAGATATTTTCTTTTCCAGCATAGGCCTCCAAAAGCTCGAAATATCCACTTGCAGATTTTCTAAAAAGGGTGTTTCCAAACTGTTCTATCAAAAGGAAGGTTCAACTCTGTGAGTTGAATGCTCACATCACAAAGAAGTTTCTGAGAATGCTTCTGTCTAGTGTTCATGTGAAGATATTTCCTTTTCAAGCATAGGCCTCAAAGCGCTCCAGATATGCAGTTGCAGACTCTACAAAAAGTGTGTTTCAAAAGTGTTCTATGAAAAGAAAGTTTCAACTCTGTGAGTTGAATGCACATATCGTGAAGAAGTTTCTGAGAATGCTTCTGTCTAGTTTTTAGGTGAAGATATTTCATTTCCCAGCATAGGCCTCAAAGCGCTCCAAATATGCACTTGCAGATTCTACAAAAAGAGTGTTTCAAAACTGCTCTTTCAAAAGGAAGGTTCAAGTCTGTGAGTTGAATGCACTCATCAGAAAGAAGTTTCTGATAATGGTTCTGTCTAGTTTTCATCTGCAAGTATTTCCTTTTCCACTAGATGCCGCAATCGCACCAAATTTCCACCTGCAGTTTCCACAAAAAGAGTGTTGCAGGACTGCTCCAGGAAAAGGAATCTTCAACTCTCTCAGTTCAATCCCCTCAAGACATAGAAGTTTCTGATAATGTTTCTGTCTAGCTTCTATATGAAGATATTTCCTTTTCCAGCATAAGCCTCAAAGAGCTCCAAATATCCACTTGCGAATTCTACAAAAACAGTGTTGCAATACTTTTCTACCAAAAGGAAGGTACAACTCTGTGAGTTCAATGCACTCATCACACAGAAGGTTCACAGAATGCTTCCATCTAGCTTTTACGCAATGATATTTCCTTTTGCAGCAAAGGCTTCAAAGCGCTCTTAATGTCCACTGGCAGATTCTACGAAGAGTGTCTCAAAACTGCTCTATCAAAAGGTAGGTTGAACTCTGTGAGTTCAATGCCCAAAGCACAGGGAACCTTCTGAGAATGCTTTTATGTAGTTTCTACGTGAACATATTTTCTTTTCCAGCATTGGCCTCCAAGCACTCCATCCATCCACTTGAAAATTCTACTAAAAGAGTGTTTCAAAACTTCTCTACCAAAAGAAAGGTTGAACTTTGTGAGTTCAAGGCACACATCACAAAGAAGTTTCTGAGAATGCTTCTTTCCAGCTTTTACGTGAAGAGATATCCTTTTCCAGCATAGGCCTCAAAGCGCTCCATATATCCACTTGCACATTCTAGCAAAGCGTGTATCAACACTGCTCTTTCAAAAGGAAGCTTCAAGTCTGTGAGTTGAATGCACTCATCACAAAGACGTTTCTGAGAATTCTCCTGTCTAGTTTTCATGTGAAGATGCTTCCATTTAAAATCTAGGCCTCAAATACCTCCAAATATTCACTTGCACATTCTACAAAAAGGCTGTTTCAAATCTTCTCTATCAATTGGAAGGTTCAACTCTGTAAATTGAATGCACTCACCACAAAGAAGATTCCGAGATTGCTTCTGTCTACTTTGTATGTGAAGACATTTCCTTTTCCAACATAGGCCTCAAAGCGCTCCAAAAAACACTTGCAGATTCTAAAAAAACAGTTTTTCAAAACTGTTCTATCAAAAGGAACGTTCAACTCTGTGAGTTGAAGGCACTCATCACAAAGAGGTTTCTGAGAATGCTTCTGTCTAGTTTTTATGGGATGATATTTCTTATTCCAACATTGGCCAAAAAGCGCTCCAAATATCCGCCTTCAGATGGCACTGAAAGAGGGTCTCAAAAATGCTCTATCAGAAGGAAGGTTCAAGTCTGTGAGTTGAATGCTCTCATCACACAGAAGGTTCTGAGAATACTTCAGTCTAGTTTTTATCAGAAGATATTTCCATTTCCTTGCATAGGCCTGAAATCGCTCCAAATATCGACTTGCAGATTATACGAATAGAGTATTTCCAAACTGCTCTGTCAAACGGCAGGATCAACTCTGTGAGTTGAATGAACACATCATGAAGAAGTCTCTGAGAATGCTTCTGTCTAGTTTTTAGTTGAAGATATTTCATTTCCCAGCATCGTCTCAAAGCGCTCCAAATATCCACTTGCAGATTCTACAAAAACTTTGTTTCTAAACTGCTCTTTGAAAAGGAAGGTCCAAGTCTGTGAGTTGAATGCACTCATCGCAAAGAATTTTCTGAGAATGCTTCTGCCTAGTTTTCACGTGAAGATATTTCCTTTTCCAACATTGGCCCCGAAGCCCTCCTAACATCCACTTGCAGATTTTACAAAAAGAGTGTTTCCAAACTGCTCTATCAAAAGGCAGGTTCAACTCTGTGAGTCAAATGCACGCATCGTGAAGAAGCTTCTGAGAATGCTACTGTCTAAGTTTTAGGTGAAGATATTTCATTTCCCAGCAAAGGCTTCAAAGCGCTCTAAATATCCACTTGCAGATTCTACAAGAAGAGTGTTTCAAAACTGCTCTTCCAAAAGGAAGGTTCAAGTCTGTGAGTTGAATGCACTCATCAAAAAGAAGTTTCTGAGAATGCTTCTCTCTAGTTTTTATGAGAAGATATTTCCTTTTCCAGCATAGGCCTCAAATCGCTCCAAACATCCACTAGCAAATTCTACAAAAGGAGTGTTTCAAAACTGTGCTATCAAAAGGAAGATTCCACTATTTGAGTTGAAGGCATAAAGCACACGGAAGTTTCTGACAGTGCTTCCGTCTAGTTCTCATGTGAAGTTATTTCCTTTTCCAGTGTTGGCCTCTTAGCACTCCAAATAACCACTTGCAGATCCTAGAAAGAGTGTTTCAAAACTGCTCTACCAAAAGGAAGGTTCAACTCGGTGAGTTGAATGCGCACCTCGCAAAAAGTTTCTGAGAGTGCTTCGGTTTAGTTTTTATGTGAAGATATTTCGTTTTCCAGCACAGTACTCAAAGCGCTCTAAATAGCCACTTGCAGAGTCTATAAAAAGAGTGTTTCAAAACTGTTCTATCGAAAGGAACGTTCAACTCTGTGAGTAGAATGCACTCATCACAAGGAAGTTTCTGAGAATGCTTCTGTCTAGTTTTTATGTGAAGAAATTTCCTTTTCCAACATAGGCCTCAAAGCGCTCCAAATAAACACCTGCAGATTCTACAAAAGGGGTCTTTCCAAAATGTTCTATCAAAACCAACGTTCAAGCCTGTGAGCTGAATGCACTCACCACACAGAAGTTTCTTAGACGTCTTCTGTCTAGTGTTTATGTGGAAATATTCTCTTTTACAGCATAGGCCTCAAATAGCTCCAAATATCAACGTGCAGATTTTACAAAAAGGGTGTTTCCAAACTCCTCCATCAAAAGGCAGGTTCAACTCTGTGTGTTTAATGCACACATCAGAAAGAAGTTTCTGAGAATGCTTCTGTCTAGCCTTTATGTGAAAATATTTCCTTTTCAAGCATACGCCTCAAAGCGCTCCAAATATGCCGTTGTAGACTCTACAAAAAGTGTGTTTCAAAACTGCTCTACGAAAAGAAAGGTTCAAAGCTGTGAGGTGAATACACAGATCGTGAAGAAGTTCCTGAGAATGCTTCAATCTAGTGTTTAGGTGAAGATATTTCACTTCCCAGCATAGGCCTCAAAGCGCTCCAAATATCCACTTCCAGATTCTACAGAAAAGTGTTTCAAAACTGCTCTTTGGAAAGGAAGCTTCAACTCTGTGAGTTTAAAGCACTCATTGCGAAGAGGTTTCTGGGAGTTCTTCCGTCTAGTTTTCATGTAAAGATGTTTCCATTTCAAGCATAGGTCTCTAATCGCTCCAAATATTCACCTGCAAATTCTACAAAAAGGGTGTTTCAAAACTTCTCTATCAATAGGAAGGTTCAACTCTGTGAGTTGAATGCACTCCTTACAGAGAAGTTTCTGAGAATGTTTCTATCTATGTTTTACGCGAAGATATTTCCTTTTCCAACACAGGCCTCAGTGCGCTCCGAATCAACACTTCCAGATACTACAAAAACAGTGTTTCAAAACTGTTCTATCAAAAGGAACGTTCAACTCTGTGAGTTGAAGGCACTCATCACAAAGAAGTTTCTGAGAATGCTTCTGTCAATCTTGTATGCAATGAGATTTCCTTTTGCAGCATAGGACTTAAAGCTCTCCAAATATCCACTTGCAGATTCCACAAAAAGAGTGTTGCAAAACTTCTCTATCGAAAGGCAGGTTGAACTCTGTGTGTTGAATGCCCAAAACACAGGGAACTTTCTGAGAATGCTTTTGTCTAGTTTCCACGTGAAGATAGTTCCTTTTCCAACATAGGCCTCAAAGCGCTCTGAATATCCACTTGCCGATTGTACAAAAAGAGTGTTGCAAAACTTCTCTATCAAAAGGCAGGTTGAACTCTGTGTGTCGAATGCCCAAAACACAGGGAACTTGCTGAGAATGCTTTTGTCTAATTTCTACGTGAAGATATTTCCTTTTCCATCATAGGCCTCAAAGTGCTCCGAATAAACACTTGTAGATCCCACCAAAAGAGTGTTTCAAAGCTCTTCCATCTACAGGAACTTTCACGTCTGTGAGTTGAATGCACTCATCACAAAGAGGTTTCTGAGAATTCTTCTGTTTAGTTTTTATGTGATGATATTTCATTTTCCAGCATTGGCCTAAAGGTGCTCCAAATATCCACCTTCAGATGGGACTGAAAGAGTGTTTCAAAACTGAACTATCAAAAGGAAGGTTCAAGTCTGTGAGTTGAATGCACTCATCCACAGAAGCTTCTGAGAATGCTTCTGTCTCGTTTTTAGGCGAAGATATTTCCTTTTCCTTGCATAGGCCTCAAATCGCTCCAAATATCCCCTTGCAGATATTACAAAGAGAGTGTTTCCAAACTGCCCTATCGAAAGGCAGTTTCAACTCTGTGAGTTGAAGGCACGTATGGTGAAACAGTTTCTGAGAATGCTTGTGTGTACTTTTTAGGTGAAGGTATTTCCTTTTCCAGCACAGGCCTCAAATCGCTCCAAACATCCAGTAGCAAATTCTACAAAAGGAGTGTTTCAAACCTGTGCTATCCAAAGGAAGATTCCACTATATGAGTTGAACGCATAAAGCACACGGAAGTTTCTGAGAATCCTTCCGTCTAGTTCTCAGGTGAAGATATTTACTTTTCCAGTGTTGGCCCTTTAGCACTCCAAATATCCACTTTCAGATTCTACAAAAAGAGTGTTTCAAAACTGCTCTATCAAAACGCAGGTTCCACTCGGTGAGTTGAATGCACGCATCGGAAAAGATTTCTGAGAATTCTTCTGTCTAGTTTTTATGGGAAGATATTTTCTTTTCCAGCATAGGCCTCAAATCGCTCCAAACATCCACGAGCAAATTCTACGAAAGGAGTGTGTCAAAACAGTGCTATCAAAAGGAAGATTCCACTATGTGAGTTGAATGCATGAAGCACACGGAAGTTTCTGACAATGCTTCCGTCTAGTTCTCATGTGAAGATATTTCCTTTTCCAGCGTTGACCTCTTAGCACTCCAAATATCCACTTGCAGATCCTAGAAAAAGAGTGTTTCAAAACTGCTCTACCAAAAGCCAGGTTTCACTCGGTGAGTTGAATGCGCACATCGCAAAATGTTTCTGAGAACGCTACTGTCTAGTTCTTATGTGAAGATATTTCGTTTTCCCGCCTGGGCTTCAAAGCGCTCCAAATAGCCACTTGTAGAGTCTATAAAAAGAGTGTTTCAAAACTCTTCTATCAAAAGGAACTTTCAACTCTGTGAGTACAATGCACTCATCACAAGGAAGTTTCCGAGAATGCTTCTGTCTACTGTTTATGTGAAGATATTTCCTTTTCCAACCTAGGCCTCAATGCGCTCCAAATAAACACCTGCAGATCCTACAAGAGGGGTGTTTCCAAACTGTTCTATCAAAACCAGCGTTCAAGTCTGTGAGCTGAATGCACTCATCACACAGAAGTTTCTTAGAAGGCTTGTGTCTAGTGTTTATGTGAAAATATTTTCTTTTACAGCACAGGCCTCAAATAGCTCCAAATATCAACTTGCAGATTTTACAAAAAGGGAGTTTCCAAACTCCTCTATCAAAAGACAGGTTCAACTCTGTGAGTCGAATGCACACATCAGAAAGAAGTTTCTGAGAATGCTTCTGTCTAGCTTTTATGTGAAAATATTTCCTTTTCAAGCACACGCCTCAAAGCGCTCCAAATATGCCGTTGCAGATTCTACAAAAAGTGGGTTTCAAAACTGCTCTACGAAAAGAAAGGTTCAAAGCTGTGAGTTGAATACACAGATCGTGAAGAAGTTTCTGAGAATGCTTCAGTCTAGTGTTTAGGTGAAGATATTTCACTTCCCAGCATAGGCCTCAAAGCGCTCCAAATATCCACTTCCAGATTCTACAGAAAAGTGTTTCAAAACTGCTCTTTGGAAAGGAAGCTTCAACTCTGTGAGTTGAAAGCACTCATTACGAAGAGGTTTCTGAGAATTCTTCTGTCCAGTTTTCATGTGAAGATGTTTCCATTTCAAGCATAGGTCTCCAATCGCTCCAAATATTCACCTGCAAATTCTACAAAAAGGGTGTTTCAAAACTTCTCTATCAATAGGAAGGTTCAACTCTGTGAGTTGAATGCCCTCCTCACAAAGAAGTTTCTGAGAATGCTTCTGTCTACTTTTTACGTGAAGATATTTCCTTTTCCTACACAGGCCTCAAAGCGCTCCGAATCAACACTTCCAGATACTACCAAAACAGTGTTTCAAAACTGTTCTATCAAAAGGAACGTTCAACTCTGTGAGTGGAAGGCACTCATCGCAAAGAGGTTTCTGAGAATGCTTCTGTCTAGTTTTTATGTGATGATATTTCGTATTGCAGCATTGGCCAAAAAGCGCTCCAAACATCCATCTTCAGATGGCAATGAAAGTGGGTCTCAAAAGTGCTCTATCAGAAGGAAGGTTCAAGTCTGTGAGTTGAATGCTCTCATCACACAGAAGGTTCTGAGAATGATTCAGTCTAGTTTTTATCAGAAGATATTTCCTTTTCCTTGCATAGGCCTCAAATCGCTCCAAATATCGAATTGCAGTTTACACCAATAGAGTCTTTCCAAACTGCTCTGTGAAACGGCAGGTTCAACTCTGTGAGTTGAATGCGCACATGAGGAAGAAGTCTCTGAGAATGCTTCTGTCTAGTTTTTAGGTGAAGATATTTCATTTCCCAGCCTCGCCTCAAAGCGCTCCAAATATCCACTTTCAGATTCTACAAAAACTGTGTTTCTAAACTGCTCTTTGTAAAGGAAGGTTCAAGTCTGTGAGTTGAATGCACTCATCACCAAGAAGTTTCTGAGAATGCTTCTGTCTAGTTTTCATGTGAAGATATTTCCTTTTCCAACATTGACCCGAAGCCCTCGTAATATCCACTTGCAGATTTTACAAAAAGAGTGTTTCCAAACTGCTCTATCAAAATGAGATTCAACTCTGTGAGTTGAATGCACGCATCGTGAAGAAGCTTCAGAGAATGCTACGGTCTACGTTTTAGGTGAAGATATTTCATTTCCCAGCATAGGCTTCAAAGCGCTCTAAATATCCACTTGCAGATTCTACAAAAAGAGTGTTTCAAAACTGCTCTTCCAAAAGGAAGGTTCAAGGCTGTGAGTTCAATGCACTCATCATAAAGAAGTTTCTGAGAACGCTTCTCTCTAGTTTTTATGTGAAGATATTTCCTTTTCCAGCATAGGCCTCAAATCGCTCCAAACATCCACTAGCAAATTCTACAAAAGGAGTGTTTCAAAACTGTGCTATCAAAAGGAAGATTCCACTATTTGAGTTGAAGGCATAAAGCACACGGAAGTTTCTGACAATGCTTCCGTCTAGTTCTCATGTGAAGTTATTTCCTTTTCCAGTGCTGGCCTCTTAGCACTCCAAATATCCACTTGCAGATCCTAGAAAAAGAGTTTTTCAAAACTGCTCTACCAAAAGGAAGCTTCAACTCGGTGAGTTGAATGCGCACCTCGCAAAATGTTTCTGAGAGTGCTTCGCTGTTGTTTTTATGTGAAGATATTTCGTTTTCCAGCATAGGACTCAAAGCGCTCCAAGTAGCCACTTACAGAGTCTCTAAAAAGAGTGTTTCAAAACTGTTCTATCAAAAGGAACGTTCAACTCTGTGAGTAGAATGCTCTCATCACAAGGAAGTTTCTGAGAATGCTTCTGTCTAGTTTTTATGTGAAGAAATTTCCTTTTCCAACATAGGCCTCAAAGCCCTCCAAATAAACATCTGCAGATTCTACAAAAGGGGTCTTTCCAAAATGTTCTATCAAAACCAACGTTCAAACCTATGAGCTGAATGCACTCACCACACAGAAGTTTCTTAGACGTCTTCTGTCTAGTGTTTATGTGAAAATATTTTCTTTTACAGCATAGGCCTCAAATAGCTCCAAATATCAACTTGCAGATTTTACAAAAAGGGTGTTTCCAAACTCCTCTATCAAAAGGCAGGTTCAACTCTGTGTGTTGAATGCACACATCAGAAAGAAGTTTCTGAGAATGCTTCTGTCTAGCGTTTATGTGAAAATATTTCCTTTTCAAGCATACGCCTCAAAGCGCTCCAAATATGCCGTTGCAGATTCTACAAAAAGTGTGTTTCAAAACTGCTCTATGAAAAGAAAGGTTCAAAGCTGTGAGGTGAATACACATATCGTGAAGAAGTTTCTGAGAAAGCTTCAGTCTAGTGTTTAGGTGAAGATATTTCACTTCCCAGAATAGGCCTCAAAGCGCTCCAAATATCCACTTCCAGATTCTAAAGAAAAGTGTTTCAAAACTGCTTTTTGGAAAAGAAGCTTCAACTCTGTGAGTTGAAAGCACTCATTACGAAGAGGTTTCTGAGAGTTCTTCCGTCTAGTTTTCATGTGAAGATGTTTCCATTTCAAGCATATTTCTCAAATCGCTCCAAATATTCACCTGCAAATTCTACAAAAAGGGTGTTTCCAAACTTCTCTATCAATAGGAAGGTTCGACTCTGTGAGTTGAATGCACTCCTCACAAAGAAGTTTCTGAGAATGCTTCTGTCCAGTTTTTAGGTGAAGATATATCATTTCCCAGCATAGACCTCAAAGCGCTCCAAATATCCACTTGCAGATTCTACAAAAAGAGTGTTTCAAAACTCCTCTTTCAAAAGGAAGTTTCAAGTCTGTGAGTTGAATGAAGTCATGACAAAGAAGTTTCTGAGAATGCTTCTGTCTACTTTTTATGTGAAGATATTTCCTTTTGCAGCACACGCCTCAAATAGCCCCAAACATCCACTAGCAAATTCTACAAAAAGAGGGTTTCAAAAAAGCGCTATCTAAAGGAAGATTGCACTATGTGAGTTAAACGCATAAAGCACACGGAAGTTTCTGAGAATGCTTCCGTCTAGTTCTCATGGGAAGATATTTCCTTTCCCATTGTTGGCCTCTTAGCACTCCAATATACACTTGCAGATTCTAGAAAAAGAGTGTTTCAAAACTGCTCTATCAAAAGGCAGGTTCAACACGGTGAGTTGAATATGCACATGAGAAAAAGTTTCTGAGAATGCTTCTGTCTGGTTTTTATGTGAAGATATTTCGTTTTCCAGCACAGGCCTCAAAGCGCTCCAATTATCCACTTGCAGACTATACAAAAACAGTGTTTCAAAACTGTTCTATCCAAAGGAATGTTCAGCTCTGTGAGTAGAATTCACTCATCACGAGGAAGTTTCTGAGAATGCTGCTGTCTAGTTTCTATAAGAAGACATTTCCTTTTCTAACATAGGTCTCAAAGCGCTCACAATAAGCCCTGGCACACTCTACAAAAGGAGTGTTTCCAAAATGTTCTATCAAAATGAACGTTGAAGACTGTGAGTTAAATGCACACGTCAAACTGAAGTTTCTGAGAATGGTTCTGTCTAGGGTTTATGTGAAGATATTTTCTTTTCCAGCATAGGCCTCCAAAAGCTCGAAATATCCACTTGCAGATTTTCTAAAAAGGGTGTTTCCAAACTGTTCTATCAAAAGGAAGGTTCAACTCTGTGAGTTGAATGCTCACATCACAAAGAAGTTTCTGAGAATGCTTCTGTCTAGTGTTCATGTGAAGATATTTCCTTTTCAAGCATAGGCCTCAAAGCGCTCCAGATATGCAGTTGCAGACTCTACAAAAAGTGTGTTTCAAAAGTGTTCTATGAAAAGAAAGTTTCAACTCTGTGAGTTGAATGCACATATCGTGAAGAAGTTTCTGAGAATGCTTCTGTCTAGTTTTTAGGTGAAGATATTTCATTTCCCAGCATAGGCCTCAAAGCGCTCCAAATATGCACTTGCAGATTCTACAAAAAGAGTGTTTCAAAACTGCTCTTTCAAAAGGAAGGTTCAAGTCTGTGAGTTGAATGCACTCATCAGAAAGAAGTTTCTGATAATGGTTCTGTCTAGTTTTCATCTGCAAGTATTTCCTTTTCCACTAGATGCCGCAATCGCACCAAATTTCCACCTGCAGTTTCCACAAAAAGAGTGTTGCAGGACTGCTCCAGGAAAAGGAATCTTCAACTCTCTCAGTTCAATCCCCTCAAGACATAGAAGTTTCTGATAATGTTTCTGTCTAGCTTCTATATGAAGATATTTCCTTTTCCAGCATAAGCCTCAAAGAGCTCCAAATATCCACTTGCGAATTCTACAAAAACAGTGTTGCAATACTTTTCTACCAAAAGGAAGGTACAACTCTGTGAGTTCAATGCACTCATCACACAGAAGGTTCACAGAATGCTTCCATCTAGCTTTTACGCAATGATATTTCCTTTTGCAGCAAAGGCTTCAAAGCGCTCTTAATGTCCACTGGCAGATTCTACGAAGAGTGTCTCAAAACTGCTCTATCAAAAGGTAGGTTGAACTCTGTGAGTTCAATGCCCAAAGCACAGGGAACCTTCTGAGAATGCTTTTATGTAGTTTCTACGTGAACATATTTTCTTTTCCAGCATTGGCCTCCAAGCACTCCATCCATCCACTTGAAAATTCTACTAAAAGAGTGTTTCAAAACTTCTCTACCAAAAGAAAGGTTGAACTTTGTGAGTTCAAGGCACACATCACAAAGAAGTTTCTGAGAATGCTTCTTTCCAGCTTTTACGTGAAGAGATATCCTTTTCCAGCATAGGCCTCAAAGCGCTCCATATATCCACTTGCACATTCTAGCAAAGCGTGTATCAACACTGCTCTTTCAAAAGGAAGCTTCAAGTCTGTGAGTTGAATGCACTCATCACAAAGACGTTTCTGAGAATTCTCCTGTCTAGTTTTCATGTGAAGATGCTTCCATTTAAAATCTAGGCCTCAAATACCTCCAAATATTCACTTGCACATTCTACAAAAAGGCTGTTTCAAATCTTCTCTATCAATTGGAAGGTTCAACTCTGTAAATTGAATGCACTCACCACAAAGAAGATTCCGAGATTGCTTCTGTCTACTTTGTATGTGAAGACATTTCCTTTTCCAACATAGGCCTCAAAGCGCTCCAAAAAACACTTGCAGATTCTAAAAAAACAGTTTTTCAAAACTGTTCTATCAAAAGGAACGTTCAACTCTGTGTGTTGAAGGCACTCATCACAAAGAGGTTTCTGAGAATGCTTCTGTCTAGTTTTTATGGGATGATATTTCTTATTCCAACATTGGCCAAAAAGCGCTCCAAATATCCGCCTTCAGATGGCACTGAAAGAGGGTCTCAAAAATGCTCTATCAGAAGGAAGGTTCAAGTCTGTGAGTTGAATGCTCTCATCACACAGAAGGTTCTGAGAATACTTCAGTCTAGTTTTTATCAGAAGATATTTCCATTTCCTTGCATAGGCCTGAAATCGCTCCAAATATCGACTTGCAGATTATACGAATAGAGTATTTCCAAACTGCTCTGTCAAACGGCAGGATCAACTCTGTGAGTTGAATGAACACATCATGAAGAAGTCTCTGAGAATGCTTCTGTCTAGTTTTTAGTTGAAGATATTTCATTTCCCAGCATCGTCTCAAAGCGCTCCAAATATCCACTTGCAGATTCTACAAAAACTTTGTTTCTAAACTGCTCTTTGAAAAGGAAGGTCCAAGTCTGTGAGTTGAATGCACTCATCGCAAAGAATTTTCTGAGAATGCTTCTGCCTAGTTTTCACGTGAAGATATTTCCTTTTCCAACATTGGCCCCGAAGCCCTCCTAACATCCACTTGCAGATTTTACAAAAAGAGTGTTTCCAAACTGCTCTATCAAAAGGCAGGTTCAACTCTGTGAGTCAAATGCACGCATCGTGAAGAAGCTTCTGAGAATGCTACTGTCTAAGTTTTAGGTGAAGATATTTCATTTCCCAGCAAAGGCTTCAAAGCGCTCTAAATATCCACTTGCAGATTCTACAAGAAGAGTGTTTCAAAACTGCTCTTCCAAAAGGAAGGTTCAAGTCTGTGAGTTGAATGCACTCATCAAAAAGAAGTTTCTGAGAATGCTTCTCTCTAGTTTTTATGAGAAGATATTTCCTTTTCCAGCATAGGCCTCAAATCGCTCCAAACATCCACTAGCAAATTCTACAAAAGGAGTGTTTCAAAACTGTGCTATCAAAAGGAAGATTCCACTATTTGAGTTGAAGGCATAAAGCACACGGAAGTTTCTGACAGTGCTTCCGTCTAGTTCTCATGTGAAGTTATTTCCTTTTCCAGTGTTGGCCTCTTAGCACTCCAAATAACCACTTGCAGATCCTAGAAAGAGTGTTTCAAAACTGCTCTACCAAAAGGAAGGTTCAACTCGGTGAGTTGAATGCGCACCTCGCAAAAAGTTTCTGAGAGTGCTTCGGTTTAGTTTTTATGTGAAGATATTTCGTTTTCCAGCACAGTACTCAAAGCGCTCTAAATAGCCACTTGCAGAGTCTATAAAAAGAGTGTTTCAAAACTGTTCTATCGAAAGGAACGTTCAACTCTGTGAGTAGAATGCACTCATCACAAGGAAGTTTCTGAGAATGCTTCTGTCTAGTTTTTATGTGAAGAAATTTCCTTTTCCAACATAGGCCTCAAAGCGCTCCAAATAAACACCTGCAGATTCTACAAAAGGGGTCTTTCCAAAATGTTCTATCAAAACCAACGTTCAAGCCTGTGAGCTGAATGCACTCACCACACAGAAGTTTCTTAGACGTCTTCTGTCTAGTGTTTATGTGGAAATATTCTCTTTTACAGCATAGGCCTCAAATAGCTCCAAATATCAACTTGCAGATTTTACAAAAAGGGTGTTTCCAAACTCCTCCATCAAAAGGCAGGTTCAACTCTGTGTGTTTAATGCACACATCAGAAAGAAGTTTCTGAGAATGCTTCTGTCTAGCCTTTATGTGAAAATATTTCCTTTTCAAGCATACGCCTCAAAGCGCTCCAAATATGCCGTTGTAGACTCTACAAAAAGTGTGTTTCAAAACTGCTCTACGAAAAGAAAGGTTCAAAGCTGTGAGTTGAATACACAGATCGTGAAGAAGTTCCTGAGAATGCTTCAATCTAGTGTTTAGGTGAAGATATTTCACTTCCCAGCATAGGCCTCAAAGCGCTCCAAATATCCACTTCCAGATTCTACAGAAAAGTGTTTCAAAACTGCTCTTTGGAAAGGAAGCTTCAACTCTGTGAGTTTAAAGCACTCATTGCGAAGAGGTTTCTGGGAGTTCTTCCGTCTAGTTTTCATGTAAAGATGTTTCCATTTCAAGCATAGGTCTCTAATCGCTCCAAATATTCACCTGCAAATTCTACAAAAAGGGTGTTTCAAAACTTCTCTATCAATAGGAAGGTTCAACTCTGTGAGTTGAATGCACTCCTTACAGAGAAGTTTCTGAGAATGTTTCTATCTATGTTTTACGCGAAGATATTTCCTTTTCCAACACAGGCCTCAATGCGCTCCGAATCAACACTTCCAGATACTACAAAAACAGTGTTTCAAAACTGTTCTATCAAAAGGAACGTTCAACTCTGTGAGTTGAAGGCACTCATCACAAAGAAGTTTCTGAGAATGCTTCTGTCAATCTTGTATGCAATGAGATTTCCTTTTGCAGCATAGGACTTAAAGCTCTCCAAATATCCACTTGCAGATTCCACAAAAAGAGTGTTGCAAAACTTCTCTATCAAAAGGCAGGTTGAACTCTGTGTGTTGAATGCCCAAAACACAGGGAACTTTCTGAGAATGCTTTTGTCTAGTTTCCACGTGAAGATAGTTCCTTTTCCAACATAGGCCTCAAAGCGCTCTGAATATCCACTTGCCGATTGTACAAAAAGAGTGTTGCAAAACTTCTCTATCAAAAGGCAGGTTGAACTCTGTGTGTCGAATGCCCAAAACACAGGGAACTTGCTGAGAATGCTTTTGTCTAATTTCTACGTGAAGATATTTCCTTTTCCATCATAGGCCTCAAAGTGCTCCGAATAAACACTTGTAGATCCCACCAAAAGAGTGTTTCAAAGCTCTTCCATCTACAGGAACTTTCACGTCTGTGAGTTGAATGCACTCATCACAAAGAGGTTTCTGAGAATTCTTCTGTTTAGTTTTTATGTGATGATATTTCATTTTCCAGCATTGGCCTAAAGGTGCTCCAAATATCCACCTTCAGATGGGACTGAAAGAGTGTTTCAAAACTGAACTATCAAAAGGAAGGTTCAAGTCTGTGAGTTGAATGCACTCATCCACAGAAGCTTCTGAGAATGCTTCTGTCTCGTTTTTAGGCGAAGATATTTCCTTTTCCTTGCATAGGCCTCAAATCGCTCCAAATATCCCCTTGCAGATATTACAAAGAGAGTGTTTCCAAACTGCCCTATTGAAAGGCAGTTTCAACTCTGTGAGTTGAAGGCACGTATGGTGAAACAGTTTCTGAGAATGCTTGTGTGTACTTTTTAGGTGAAGGTATTTCCTTTTCCAGCACAGGCCTCAAATCGCTCCAAACATCCAGTAGCAAATTCTACAAAAGGAGTGTTTCAAACCTGTGCTATCCAAAGGAAGATTCCACTATATGAGTTGAACGCATAAAGCACACGGAAGTTTCTGAGAATCCTTCCGTCTAGTTCTCAGGTGAAGATATTTACTTTTCCAGTGTTGGCCCTTTAGCACTCCAAATATCCACTTTCAGATTCTACAAAAAGAGTGTTTCAAAACTGCTCTATCAAAACGCAGGTTCCACTCGGTGAGTTGAATGCACGCATCGGAAAAGATTTCTGAGAATTCTTCTGTCTAGTTTTTATGGGAAGATATTTTCTTTTCCAGCATAGGCCTCAAATCGCTCCAAACATCCACGAGCAAATTCTACGAAAGGAGTGTGTCAAAACGGTGCTATCAAAAGGAAGATTCCACTATGTGAGTTGAATGCATGAAGCACACGGAAGTTTCTGACAATGCTTCCGTCTAGTTCTCATGTGAAGATATTTCCTTTTCCAGCGTTGACCTCTTAGCACTCCAAATATCCACTTGCAGATCCTAGAAAAAGAGTGTTTCAAAACTGCTCTACCAAAAGCCAGGTTTCACTCGGTGAGTTGAATGCGCACATCGCAAAATGTTTCTGAGAACGCTACTGTCTAGTTCTTATGTGAAGATATTTCGTTTTCCCGCCTGGGCTTCAAAGCGCTCCAAATAGCCACTTGTAGAGTCTATAAAAGCAGTGTTTCAAAACTCTTCTATCAAAAGGAACTTTCAACTCTGTGAGTACAATGCACTCATCACAAGGAAGTTTCCGAGAATGCTTCTGTCTACTGTTTATGTGAAGATATTTCCTTTTCCAACCTAGGCCTCAATGCGCTCCAAATAAACACCTGCAGATCCTACAAGAGGGGTGTTTCCAAACTGTTCTATCAAAACCAGCGTTCAAGTCTGTGAGCTGAATGCACTCATCACACAGAAGTTTCTTAGAAGGCTTGTGTCTAGTGTTTATGTGAAAATATTTTCTTTTACAGCACAGGCCTCAAATAGCTCCAAATATCAACTTGCAGATTTTACAAAAAGGGAGTTTCCAAACTCCTCTATCAAAAGACAGGTTCAACTCTGTGAGTCGAATGCACACATCAGAAAGAAGTTTCTGAGAATGCTTCTGTCTAGCTTTTATGTGAAAATATTTCCTTTTCAAGCACACGCCTCAAAGCGCTCCAAATATGCCGTTGCAGATTCTACAAAAAGTGTGTTTCAAAACTGCTCTACGAAAAGAAAGGTTCAAAGCTGTGAGTTGAATACACAGATCGTGAAGAAGTTTCTGAGAATGCTTCAGTCTAGTGTTTAGGTGAAGATATTTCACTTCCCAGCATAGGCCTCAAAGCGCTCCAAATATCCACTTCCAGATTCTACAGAAAAGTGTTTCAAAACTGCTCTTTGGAAAGGAAGCTTCAACTCTGTGAGTTGAAAGCACTCATTACGAAGAGGTTTCTGAGAATTCTTCTGTCCAGTTTTCATGTGAAGATGTTTCCATTTCAAGCATAGGTCTCCAATCGCTCCAAATATTCACCTGCAAATTCTACAAAAAGGGTGTTTCAAAACTTCTCTATCAATAGGAAGGTTCAACTCTGTGAGTTGAATGCCCTCCTCACAAAGAAGTTTCTGAGAATGCTTCTGTCTACTTTTTACGTGAAGATATTTCCTTTTCCTACACAGGCCTCAAAGCGCTCCGAATCAACACTTCCAGATACTACCAAAACAGTGTTTCAAAACTGTTCTATCAAAAGGAACGTTCAACTCTGTGAGTGGAAGGCACTCATCGCAAAGAGGTTTCTGAGAATGCTTCTGTCTAGTTTTTATGTGATGATATTTCGTATTGCAGCATTGGCCAAAAAGCGCTCCAAACATCCATCTTCAGATGGCAATGAAAGTGGGTCTCAAAAGTGCTCTATCAGAAGGAAGGTTCAAGTCTGTGAATTGAATGCTCTCATCACACAGAAGGTTCTGAGAATGATTCAGTCTAGTTTTTATCAGAAGATATTTCCTTTTCCTTGCATAGGCCTCAAATCGCTCCAAATATCGAATTGCAGTTTACACCAATAGAGTCTTTCCAAACTGCTCTGTGAAACGGCAGGTTCAACTCTGTGAGTTGAATGCGCACATGAGGAAGAAGTCTCTGAGAATGCTTCTGTCTAGTTTTTAGGTGAAGATATTTCATTTCCCAGCCTCGCCTCAAAGCGCTCCAAATATCCACTTTCAGATTCTACAAAAACTGTGTTTCTAAACTGCTCTTTGTAAAGGAAGGTTCAAGTCTGTGAGTTGAATGCACTCATCACCAAGAAGTTTCTGAGAATGCTTCTGTCTAGTTTTCATGTGAAGATATTTCCTTTTCCAACATTGACCCGAAGCCCTCGTAATATCCACTTGCAGATTTTACAAAAAGAGTGTTTCCAAACTGCTCTATCAAAATGAGATTCAACTCTGTGAGTTGAATGCACGCATCGTGAAGAAGCTTCAGAGAATGCTACGGTCTACGTTTTAGGTGAAGATATTTCATTTCCCAGCATAGGCTTCAAAGCGCTCTAAATATCCACTTGCAGATTCTACAAAAAGAGTGTTTCAAAACTGCTCTTCCAAAAGGAAGGTTCAAGGCTGTGAGTTCAATGCACTCATCATAAAGAAGTTTCTGAGAACGCTTCTCTCTAGTTTTTATGTGAAGATATTTCCTTTTCCAGCATAGGCCTCAAATCGCTCCAAACATCCACTAGCAAATTCTACAAAAGGAGTGTTTCAAAACTGTGCTATCAAAAGGAAGATTCCACTATTTGAGTTGAAGGCATAAAGCACACGGAAGTTTCTGACAATGCTTCCGTCTAGTTCTCATGTGAAGTTATTTCCTTTTCCAGTGCTGGCCTCTTAGCACTCCAAATATCCACTTGCAGATCCTAGAAAAAGAGTTTTTCAAAACTGCTCTACCAAAAGGAAGCTTCAACTCGGTGAGTTGAATGCGCACCTCGCAAAATGTTTCTGAGAGTGCTTCGCTGTTGTTTTTATGTGAAGATATTTCGTTTTCCAGCATAGGACTCAAAGCGCTCCAAGTAGCCACTTACAGAGTCTCTAAAAAGAGTGTTTCAAAACTGTTCTATCAAAAGGAACGTTCAACTCTGTGAGTAGAATGCTCTCATCACAAGGAAGTTTCTGAGAATGCTTCTGTCTAGTTTTTATGTGAAGAAATTTCCTTTTCCAACATAGGCCTCAAAGCCCTCCAAATAAACATCTGCAGATTCTACAAAAGGGGTCTTTCCAAAATGTTCTATCAAAACCAACGTTCAAACCTATGAGCTGAATGCACTCACCACACAGAAGTTTCTTAGACGTCTTCTGTCTAGTGTTTATGTGAAAATATTTTCTTTTACAGCATAGGCCTCAAATAGCTCCAAATATCAACTTGCAGATTTTACAAAAAGGGTGTTTCCAAACTCCTCTATCAAAAGGCAGGTTCAACTCTGTGTGTTGAATGCACACATCAGAAAGAAGTTTCTGAGAATGCTTCTGTCTAGCGTTTATGTGAAAATATTTCCTTTTCAAGCATACGCCTCAAAGCGCTCCAAATATGCCGTTGCAGATTCTACAAAAAGTGTGTTTCAAAACTGCTCTATGAAAAGAAAGGTTCAAAGCTGTGAGGTGAATACACATATCGTGAAGAAGTTTCTGAGAAAGCTTCAGTCTAGTGTTTAGGTGAAGATATTTCACTTCCCAGAATAGGCCTCAAAGCGCTCCAAATATCCACTTCCAGATTCTAAAGAAAAGTGTTTCAAAACTGCTTTTTGGAAAAGAAGCTTCAACTCTGTGAGTTGAAAGCACTCATTACGAAGAGGTTTCTGAGAGTTCTTCCGTCTAGTTTTCATGTGAAGATGTTTCCATTTCAAGCATATTTCTCAAATCGCTCCAAATATTCACCTGCAAATTCTACAAAAAGGGTGTTTCCAAACTTCTCTATCAATAGGAAGGTTCGACTCTGTGAGTTGAATGCACTCCTCACAAAGAAGTTTCTGAGAATGCTTCTGTCCAGTTTTTAGGTGAAGATATATCATTTCCCAGCATAGGCCTCAAAGCGCTCCAAATATCCACTTGCAGATTCTACAAAAAGAGTGTTTCAAAACTCCTCTTTCAAAAGGAAGTTTCAAGTCTGTGAGTTGAATGAAGTCATGACAAAGAAGTTTCTGAGAATGCTTCTGTCTACTTTTTATGTGAAGATATTTCCTTTTGCAGCACACGCCTCAAATAGCCCCAAACATCCACTAGCAAATTCTACAAAAAGAGGGTTTCAAAAAAGCGCTATCTAAAGGAAGATTGCACTATGTGAGTTAAATGCATAAAGCACACGGAAGTTTCTGAGAATGCTTCCGTCTAGTTCTCATGGGAAGATATTTCCTTTCCCATTGTTGGCCTCTTAGCACTCCAATATACACTTGCAGATTCTAGAAAAAGAGTGTTTCAAAACTGCTCTATCAAAAGGCAGGTTCAACACGGTGAGTTGAATATGCACATGAGAAAAAGTTTCTGAGAATGCTTCTGTCTGGTTTTTATGTGAAGATATTTCGTTTTCCAGCACAGGCCTCAAAGCGCTCCAATTATCCACTTGCAGACTATACAAAAACAGTGTTTCAAAACTGTTCTATCCAAAGGAATGTTCAGCTCTGTGAGTAGAATTCACTCATCACGAGGAAGTTTCTGAGAATGCTGCTGTCTAGTTTCTATAAGAAGACATTTCCTTTTCTAACATAGGTCTCAAAGCGCTCACAATAAGCCCTGGCACACTCTACAAAAGGAGTGTTTCCAAAATGTTCTATCAAAATGAACGTTGAAGACTGTGAGTTAAATGCACACGTCAAACTGAAGTTTCTGAGAATGGTTCTGTCTAGGGTTTATGTGAAGATATTTTCTTTTCCAGCATAGGCCTCCAAAAGCTCGAAATATCCACTTGCAGATTTTCTAAAAAGGGTGTTTCCAAACTGTTCTATCAAAAGGAAGGTTCAACTCTGTGAGTTGAATGCTCACATCACAAAGAAGTTTCTGAGAATGCTTCTGTCTAGTGTTCATGTGAAGATATTTCCTTTTCAAGCATAGGCCTCAAAGCGCTCCAGATATGCAGTTGCAGACTCTACAAAAAGTGTGTTTCAAAAGTGTTCTATGAAAAGAAAGTTTCAACTCTGTGAGTTGAATGCACATATCGTGAAGAAGTTTCTGAGAATGCTTCTGTCTAGTTTTTAGGTGAAGATATTTCATTTCCCAGCATAGGCCTCAAAGCGCTCCAAATATGCACTTGCAGATTCTACAAAAAGAGTGTTTCAAAACTGCTCTTTCAAAAGGAAGGTTCAAGTCTGTGAGTTGAATGCACTCATCAGAAAGAAGTTTCTGATAATGGTTCTGTCTAGTTTTCATCTGCAAGTATTTCCTTTTCCACTAGATGCCGCAATCGCACCAAATTTCCACCTGCAGTTTCCACAAAAAGAGTGTTGCAGGACTGCTCCAGGAAAAGGAATCTTCAACTCTCTCAGTTCAATCCCCTCAAGACATAGAAGTTTCTGATAATGTTTCTGTCTAGCTTCTATATGAAGATATTTCCTTTTCCAGCATAAGCCTCAAAGAGCTCCAAATATCCACTTGCGAATTCTACAAAAACAGTGTTGCAATACTTTTCTACCAAAAGGAAGGTACAACTCTGTGAGTTCAATGCACTCATCACACAGAAGGTTCACAGAATGCTTCCATCTAGCTTTTACGCAATGATATTTCCTTTTGCAGCAAAGGCTTCAAAGCGCTCTTAATGTCCACTGGCAGATTCTACGAAGAGTGTCTCAAAACTGCTCTATCAAAAGGTAGGTTGAACTCTGTGAGTTCAATGCCCAAAGCACAGGGAACCTTCTGAGAATGCTTTTATGTAGTTTCTACGTGAACATATTTTCTTTTCCAGCATTGGCCTCCAAGCACTCCATCCATCCACTTGAAAATTCTACTAAAAGAGTGTTTCAAAACTTCTCTACCAAAAGAAAGGTTGAACTTTGTGAGTTCAAGGCACACATCACAAAGAAGTTTCTGAGAATGCTTCTTTCCAGCTTTTACGTGAAGAGATATCCTTTTCCAGCATAGGCCTCAAAGCGCTCCATATATCCACTTGCACATTCTAGCAAAGCGTGTATCAACACTGCTCTTTCAAAAGGAAGCTTCAAGTCTGTGAGTTGAATGCACTCATCACAAAGACGTTTCTGAGAATTCTCCTGTCTAGTTTTCATGTGAAGATGCTTCCATTTAAAATCTAGGCCTCAAATACCTCCAAATATTCACTTGCACATTCTACAAAAAGGCTGTTTCAAATCTTCTCTATCAATTGGAAGGTTCAACTCTGTAAATTGAATGCACTCACCACAAAGAAGATTCCGAGATTGCTTCTGTCTACTTTGTATGTGAAGACATTTCCTTTTCCAACATAGGCCTCAAAGCGCTCCAAAAAACACTTGCAGATTCTAAAAAAACAGTTTTTCAAAACTGTTCTATCAAAAGGAACGTTCAACTCTGTGTGTTGAAGGCACTCATCACAAAGAGGTTTCTGAGAATGCTTCTGTCTAGTTTTTATGGGATGATATTTCTTATTCCAACATTGGCCAAAAAGCGCTCCAAATATCCGCCTTCAGATGGCACTGAAAGAGGGTCTCAAAAATGCTCTATCAGAAGGAAGGTTCAAGTCTGTGAGTTGAATGCTCTCATCACACAGAAGGTTCTGAGAATACTTCAGTCTAGTTTTTATCAGAAGATATTTCCATTTCCTTGCATAGGCCTGAAATCGCTCCAAATATCGACTTGCAGATTATACGAATAGAGTATTTCCAAACTGCTCTGTCAAACGGCAGGATCAACTCTGTGAGTTGAATGAACACATCATGAAGAAGTCTCTGAGAATGCTTCTGTCTAGTTTTTAGTTGAAGATATTTCATTTCCCAGCATCGTCTCAAAGCGCTCCAAATATCCACTTGCAGATTCTACAAAAACTTTGTTTCTAAACTGCTCTTTGAAAAGGAAGGTCCAAGTCTGTGAGTTGAATGCACTCATCGCAAAGAATTTTCTGAGAATGCTTCTGCCTAGTTTTCACGTGAAGATATTTCCTTTTCCAACATTGGCCCCGAAGCCCTCCTAACATCCACTTGCAGATTTTACAAAAAGAGTGTTTCCAAACTGCTCTATCAAAAGGCAGGTTCAACTCTGTGAGTCAAATGCACGCATCGTGAAGAAGCTTCTGAGAATGCTACTGTCTAAGTTTTAGGTGAAGATATTTCATTTCCCAGCAAAGGCTTCAAAGCGCTCTAAATATCCACTTGCAGATTCTACAAGAAGAGTGTTTCAAAACTGCTCTTCCAAAAGGAAGGTTCAAGTCTGTGAGTTGAATGCACTCATCAAAAAGAAGTTTCTGAGAATGCTTCTCTCTAGTTTTTATGAGAAGATATTTCCTTTTCCAGCATAGGCCTCAAATCGCTCCAAACATCCACTAGCAAATTCTACAAAAGGAGTGTTTCAAAACTGTGCTATCAAAAGGAAGATTCCACTATTTGAGTTGAAGGCATAAAGCACACGGAAGTTTCTGACAGTGCTTCCGTCTAGTTCTCATGTGAAGTTATTTCCTTTTCCAGTGTTGGCCTCTTAGCACTCCAAATAACCACTTGCAGATCCTAGAAAGAGTGTTTCAAAACTGCTCTACCAAAAGGAAGGTTCAACTCGGTGAGTTGAATGCGCACCTCGCAAAAAGTTTCTGAGAGTGCTTCGGTTTAGTTTTTATGTGAAGATATTTCGTTTTCCAGCACAGTACTCAAAGCGCTCTAAATAGCCACTTGCAGAGTCTATAAAAAGAGTGTTTCAAAACTGTTCTATCGAAAGGAACGTTCAACTCTGTGAGTAGAATGCACTCATCACAAGGAAGTTTCTGAGAATGCTTCTGTCTAGTTTTTATGTGAAGAAATTTCCTTTTCCAACATAGGCCTCAAAGCGCTCCAAATAAACACCTGCAGATTCTACAAAAGGGGTCTTTCCAAAATGTTCTATCAAAACCAACGTTCAAGCCTGTGAGCTGAATGCACTCACCACACAGAAGTTTCTTAGACGTCTTCTGTCTAGTGTTTATGTGGAAATATTCTCTTTTACAGCATAGGCCTCAAATAGCTCCAAATATCAACTTGCAGATTTTACAAAAAGGGTGTTTCCAAACTCCTCCATCAAAAGGCAGGTTCAACTCTGTGTGTTTAATGCACACATCAGAAAGAAGTTTCTGAGAATGCTTCTGTCTAGCCTTTATGTGAAAATATTTCCTTTTCAAGCATACGCCTCAAAGCGCTCCAAATATGCCGTTGTAGACTCTACAAAAAGTGTGTTTCAAAACTGCTCTACGAAAAGAAAGGTTCAAAGCTGTGAGTTGAATACACAGATCGTGAAGAAGTTCCTGAGAATGCTTCAATCTAGTGTTTAGGTGAAGATATTTCACTTCCCAGCATAGGCCTCAAAGCGCTCCAAATATCCACTTCCAGATTCTACAGAAAAGTGTTTCAAAACTGCTCTTTGGAAAGGAAGCTTCAACTCTGTGAGTTTAAAGCACTCATTGCGAAGAGGTTTCTGGGAGTTCTTCCGTCTAGTTTTCATGTAAAGATGTTTCCATTTCAAGCATAGGTCTCTAATCGCTCCAAATATTCACCTGCAAATTCTACAAAAAGGGTGTTTCAAAACTTCTCTATCAATAGGAAGGTTCAACTCTGTGAGTTGAATGCACTCCTTACAGAGAAGTTTCTGAGAATGTTTCTATCTATGTTTTACGCGAAGATATTTCCTTTTCCAACACAGGCCTCAATGCGCTCCGAATCAACACTTCCAGATACTACAAAAACAGTGTTTCAAAACTGTTCTATCAAAAGGAACGTTCAACTCTGTGAGTTGAAGGCACTCATCACAAAGAAGTTTCTGAGAATGCTTCTGTCAATCTTGTATGCAATGAGATTTCCTTTTGCAGCATAGGACTTAAAGCTCTCCAAATATCCACTTGCAGATTCCACAAAAAGAGTGTTGCAAAACTTCTCTATCAAAAGGCAGGTTGAACTCTGTGTGTTGAATGCCCAAAACACAGGGAACTTTCTGAGAATGCTTTTGTCTAGTTTCCACGTGAAGATAGTTCCTTTTCCAACATAGGCCTCAAAGCGCTCTGAATATCCACTTGCCGATTGTACAAAAAGAGTGTTGCAAAACTTCTCTATCAAAAGGCAGGTTGAACTCTGTGTGTCGAATGCCCAAAACACAGGGAACTTGCTGAGAATGCTTTTGTCTAATTTCTACGTGAAGATATTTCCTTTTCCATCATAGGCCTCAAAGTGCTCCGAATAAACACTTGTAGATCCCACCAAAAGAGTGTTTCAAAGCTCTTCCATCTACAGGAACTTTCACGTCTGTGAGTTGAATGCACTCATCACAAAGAGGTTTCTGAGAATTCTTCTGTTTAGTTTTTATGTGATGATATTTCATTTTCCAGCATTGGCCTAAAGGTGCTCCAAATATCCACCTTCAGATGGGACTGAAAGAGTGTTTCAAAACTGAACTATCAAAAGGAAGGTTCAAGTCTGTGAGTTGAATGCACTCATCCACAGAAGCTTCTGAGAATGCTTCTGTCTCGTTTTTAGGCGAAGATATTTCCTTTTCCTTGCATAGGCCTCAAATCGCTCCAAATATCCCCTTGCAGATATTACAAAGAGAGTGTTTCCAAACTGCCCTATCGAAAGGCAGTTTCAACTCTGTGAGTTGAAGGCACGTATGGTGAAACAGTTTCTGAGAATGCTTGTGTGTACTTTTTAGGTGAAGGTATTTCCTTTTCCAGCACAGGCCTCAAATCGCTCCAAACATCCAGTAGCAAATTCTACAAAAGGAGTGTTTCAAACCTGTGCTATCCAAAGGAAGATTCCACTATATGAGTTGAACGCATAAAGCACACGGAAGTTTCTGAGAATCCTTCCGTCTAGTTCTCAGGTGAAGATATTTACTTTTCCAGTGTTGGCCCTTTAGCACTCCAAATATCCACTTTCAGATTCTACAAAAAGAGTGTTTCAAAACTGCTCTATCAAAACGCAGGTTCCACTCGGTGAGTTGAATGCACGCATCGGAAAAGATTTCTGAGAATTCTTCTGTCTAGTTTTTATGGGAAGATATTTTCTTTTCCAGCATAGGCCTCAAATCGCTCCAAACATCCACGAGCAAATTCTACGAAAGGAGTGTGTCAAAACGGTGCTATCAAAAGGAAGATTCCACTATGTGAGTTGAATGCATGAAGCACACGGAAGTTTCTGACAATGCTTCCGTCTAGTTCTCATGTGAAGATATTTCCTTTTCCAGCGTTGACCTCTTAGCACTCCAAATATCCACTTGCAGATCCTAGAAAAAGAGTGTTTCAAAACTGCTCTACCAAAAGCCAGGTTTCACTCGGTGAGTTGAATGCGCACATCGCAAAATGTTTCTGAGAACGCTACTGTCTAGTTCTTATGTGAAGATATTTCGTTTTCCCGCCTGGGCTTCAAAGCGCTCCAAATAGCCACTTGTAGAGTCTATAAAAGCAGTGTTTCAAAACTCTTCTATCAAAAGGAACTTTCAACTCTGTGAGTACAATGCACTCATCACAAGGAAGTTTCCGAGAATGCTTCTGTCTACTGTTTATGTGAAGATATTTCCTTTTCCAACCTAGGCCTCAATGCGCTCCAAATAAACACCTGCAGATCCTACAAGAGGGGTGTTTCCAAACTGTTCTATCAAAACCAGCGTTCAAGTCTGTGAGCTGAATGCACTCATCACACAGAAGTTTCTTAGAAGGCTTGTGTCTAGTGTTTATGTGAAAATATTTTCTTTTACAGCACAGGCCTCAAATAGCTCCAAATATCAACTTGCAGATTTTACAAAAAGGGAGTTTCCAAACTCCTCTATCAAAAGACAGGTTCAACTCTGTGAGTCGAATGCACACATCAGAAAGAAGTTTCTGAGAATGCTTCTGTCTAGCTTTTATGTGAAAATATTTCCTTTTCAAGCACACGCCTCAAAGCGCTCCAAATATGCCGTTGCAGATTCTACAAAAAGTGGGTTTCAAAACTGCTCTACGAAAAGAAAGGTTCAAAGCTGTGAGTTGAATACACAGATCGTGAAGAAGTTTCTGAGAATGCTTCAGTCTAGTGTTTAGGTGAAGATATTTCACTTCCCAGCATAGGCCTCAAAGCGCTCCAAATATCCACTTCCAGATTCTACAGAAAAGTGTTTCAAAACTGCTCTTTGGAAAGGAAGCTTCAACTCTGTGAGTTGAAAGCACTCATTACGAAGAGGTTTCTGAGAATTCTTCTGTCCAGTTTTCATGTGAAGATGTTTCCATTTCAAGCATAGGTCTCCAATCGCTCCAAATATTCACCTGCAAATTCTACAAAAAGGGTGTTTCAAAACTTCTCTATCAATAGGAAGGTTCAACTCTGTGAGTTGAATGCCCTCCTCACAAAGAAGTTTCTGAGAATGCTTCTGTCTACTTTTTACGTGAAGATATTTCCTTTTCCTACACAGGCCTCAAAGCGCTCCGAATCAACACTTCCAGATACTACCAAAACAGTGTTTCAAAACTGTTCTATCAAAAGGAACGTTCAACTCTGTGAGTGGAAGGCACTCATCGCAAAGAGGTTTCTGAGAATGCTTCTGTCTAGTTTTTATGTGATGATATTTCGTATTGCAGCATTGGCCAAAAAGCGCTCCAAACATCCATCTTCAGATGGCAATGAAAGTGGGTCTCAAAAGTGCTCTATCAGAAGGAAGGTTCAAGTCTGTGAATTGAATGCTCTCATCACACAGAAGGTTCTGAGAATGATTCAGTCTAGTTTTTATCAGAAGATATTTCCTTTTCCTTGCATAGGCCTCAAATCGCTCCAAATATCGAATTGCAGTTTACACCAATAGAGTGTTTCCAAACTGCTCTGTGAAACGGCAGGTTCAACTCTGTGAGTTGAATGCGCACATGAGGAAGAAGTCTCTGAGAATGCTTCTGTCTAGTTTTTAGGTGAAGATATTTCATTTCCCAGCCTCGCCTCAAAGCGCTCCAAATATCCACTTTCAGATTCTACAAAAACTGTGTTTCTAAACTGCTCTTTGTAAAGGAAGGTTCAAGTCTGTGAGTTGAATGCACTCATCACCAAGAAGTTTCTGAGAATGCTTCTGTCTAGTTTTCATGTGAAGATATTTCCTTTTCCAACATTGACCCGAAGCCCTCGTAATATCCACTTGCAGATTTTACAAAAAGAGTGTTTCCAAACTGCTCTATCAAAATGAGATTCAACTCTGTGAGTTGAATGCACGCATCGTGAAGAAGCTTCAGAGAATGCTACGGTCTACGTTTTAGGTGAAGATATTTCATTTCCCAGCATAGGCTTCAAAGCGCTCTAAATATCCACTTGCAGATTCTACAAAAAGAGTGTTTCAAAACTGCTCTTCCAAAAGGAAGGTTCAAGGCTGTGAGTTCAATGCACTCATCATAAAGAAGTTTCTGAGAACGCTTCTCTCTAGTTTTTATGTGAAGATATTTCCTTTTCCAGCATAGGCCTCAAATCGCTCCAAACATCCACTAGCAAATTCTACAAAAGGAGTGTTTCAAAACTGTGCTATCAAAAGGAAGATTCCACTATTTGAGTTGAAGGCATAAAGCACACGGAAGTTTCTGACAATGCTTCCGTCTAGTTCTCATGTGAAGTTATTTCCTTTTCCAGTGCTGGCCTCTTAGCACTCCAAATATCCACTTGCAGATCCTAGAAAAAGAGTTTTTCAAAACTGCTCTACCAAAAGGAAGCTTCAACTCGGTGAGTTGAATGCGCACCTCGCAAAATGTTTCTGAGAGTGCTTCGCTGTTGTTTTTATGTGAAGATATTTCGTTTTCCAGCATAGGACTCAAAGCGCTCCAAGTAGCCACTTACAGAGTCTCTAAAAAGAGTGTTTCAAAACTGTTCTATCAAAAGGAACGTTCAACTCTGTGAGTAGAATGCTCTCATCACAAGGAAGTTTCTGAGAATGCTTCTGTCTAGTTTTTATGTGAAGAAATTTCCTTTTCCAACATAGGCCTCAAAGCCCTCCAAATAAACATCTGCAGATTCTACAAAAGGGGTCTTTCCAAAATGTTCTATCAAAACCAACGTTCAAACCTATGAGCTGAATGCACTCACCACACAGAAGTTTCTTAGACGTCTTCTGTCTAGTGTTTATGTGAAAATATTTTCTTTTACAGCATAGGCCTCAAATAGCTCCAAATATCAACTTGCAGATTTTACAAAAAGGGTGTTTCCAAACTCCTCTATCAAAAGGCAGGTTCAACTCTGTGTGTTGAATGCACACATCAGAAAGAAGTTTCTGAGAATGCTTCTGTCTAGCGTTTATGTGAAAATATTTCCTTTTCAAGCATACGCCTCAAAGCGCTCCAAATATGCCGTTGCAGATTCTACAAAAAGTGTGTTTCAAAACTGCTCTATGAAAAGAAAGGTTCAAAGCTGTGAGGTGAATACACATATCGTGAAGAAGTTTCTGAGAAAGCTTCAGTCTAGTGTTTAGGTGAAGATATTTCACTTCCCAGAATAGGCCTCAAAGCGCTCCAAATATCCACTTCCAGATTCTAAAGAAAAGTGTTTCAAAACTGCTTTTTGGAAAAGAAGCTTCAACTCTGTGAGTTGAAAGCACTCATTACGAAGAGGTTTCTGAGAGTTCTTCCGTCTAGTTTTCATGTGAAGATGTTTCCATTTCAAGCATATTTCTCAAATCGCTCCAAATATTCACCTGCAAATTCTACAAAAAGGGTGTTTCCAAACTTCTCTATCAATAGGAAGGTTCGACTCTGTGAGTTGAATGCACTCCTCACAAAGAAGTTTCTGAGAATGCTTCTGTCCAGTTTTTAGGTGAAGATATATCATTTCCCAGCATAGGCCTCAAAGCGCTCCAAATATCCACTTGCAGATTCTACAAAAAGAGTGTTTCAAAACTCCTCTTTCAAAAGGAAGTTTCAAGTCTGTGAGTTGAATGAAGTCATGACAAAGAAGTTTCTGAGAATGCTTCTGTCTACTTTTTATGTGAAGATATTTCCTTTTGCAGCACACGCCTCAAATAGCCCCAAACATCCACTAGCAAATTCTACAAAAAGAGGGTTTCAAAAAAGCGCTATCTAAAGGAAGATTGCACTATGTGAGTTAAACGCATAAAGCACACGGAAGTTTCTGAGAATGCTTCCGTCTAGTTCTCATGGGAAGATATTTCCTTTCCCATTGTTGGCCTCTTAGCACTCCAATATACACTTGCAGATTCTAGAAAAAGAGTGTTTCAAAACTGCTCTATCAAAAGGCAGGTTCAACACGGTGAGTTGAATATGCACATGAGAAAAAGTTTCTGAGAATGCTTCTGTCTGGTTTTTATGTGAAGATATTTCGTTTTCCAGCACAGGCCTCAAAGCGCTCCAATTATCCACTTGCAGACTATACAAAAACAGTGTTTCAAAACTGTTCTATCCAAAGGAATGTTCAGCTCTGTGAGTAGAATTCACTCATCACGAGGAAGTTTCTGAGAATGCTGCTGTCTAGTTTCTATAAGAAGACATTTCCTTTTCTAACATAGGTCTCAAAGCGCTCACAATAAGCCCTGGCACACTCTACAAAAGGAGTGTTTCCAAAATGTTCTATCAAAATGAACGTTGAAGACTGTGAGTTAAATGCACACGTCAAACTGAAGTTTCTGAGAATGGTTCTGTCTAGGGTTTATGTGAAGATATTTTCTTTTCCAGCATAGGCCTCCAAAAGCTCGAAATATCCACTTGCAGATTTTCTAAAAAGGGTGTTTCCAAACTGTTCTATCAAAAGGAAGGTTCAACTCTGTGAGTTGAATGCTCACATCACAAAGAAGTTTCTGAGAATGCTTCTGTCTAGTGTTCATGTGAAGATATTTCCTTTTCAAGCATAGGCCTCAAAGCGCTCCAGATATGCAGTTGCAGACTCTACAAAAAGTGTGTTTCAAAAGTGTTCTATGAAAAGAAAGTTTCAACTCTGTGAGTTGAATGCACATATCGTGAAGAAGTTTCTGAGAATGCTTCTGTCTAGTTTTTAGGTGAAGATATTTCATTTCCCAGCATAGGCCTCAAAGCGCTCCAAATATGCACTTGCAGATTCTACAAAAAGAGTGTTTCAAAACTGCTCTTTCAAAAGGAAGGTTCAAGTCTGTGAGTTGAATGCACTCATCAGAAAGAAGTTTCTGATAATGGTTCTGTCTAGTTTTCATCTGCAAGTATTTCCTTTTCCACTAGATGCCGCAATCGCACCAAATTTCCACCTGCAGTTTCCACAAAAAGAGTGTTGCAGGACTGCTCCAGGAAAAGGAATCTTCAACTCTCTCAGTTCAATCCCCTCAAGACATAGAAGTTTCTGATAATGTTTCTGTCTAGCTTCTATATGAAGATATTTCCTTTTCCAGCATAAGCCTCAAAGAGCTCCAAATATCCACTTGCGAATTCTACAAAAACAGTGTTGCAATACTTTTCTACCAAAAGGAAGGTACAACTCTGTGAGTTCAATGCACTCATCACACAGAAGGTTCACAGAATGCTTCCATCTAGCTTTTACGCAATGATATTTCCTTTTGCAGCAAAGGCTTCAAAGCGCTCTTAATGTCCACTGGCAGATTCTACGAAGAGTGTCTCAAAACTGCTCTATCAAAAGGTAGGTTGAACTCTGTGAGTTCAATGCCCAAAGCACAGGGAACCTTCTGAGAATGCTTTTATGTAGTTTCTACGTGAACATATTTTCTTTTCCAGCATTGGCCTCCAAGCACTCCATCCATCCACTTGAAAATTCTACTAAAAGAGTGTTTCAAAACTTCTCTACCAAAAGAAAGGTTGAACTTTGTGAGTTCAAGGCACACATCACAAAGAAGTTTCTGAGAATGCTTCTTTCCAGCTTTTACGTGAAGAGATATCCTTTTCCAGCATAGGCCTCAAAGCGCTCCATATATCCACTTGCACATTCTAGCAAAGCGTGTATCAACACTGCTCTTTCAAAAGGAAGCTTCAAGTCTGTGAGTTGAATGCACTCATCACAAAGACGTTTCTGAGAATTCTCCTGTCTAGTTTTCATGTGAAGATGCTTCCATTTAAAATCTAGGCCTCAAATACCTCCAAATATTCACTTGCACATTCTACAAAAAGGCTGTTTCAAATCTTCTCTATCAATTGGAAGGTTCAACTCTGTAAATTGAATGCACTCACCACAAAGAAGATTCCGAGATTGCTTCTGTCTACTTTGTATGTGAAGACATTTCCTTTTCCAACATAGGCCTCAAAGCGCTCCAAAAAACACTTGCAGATTCTAAAAAAACAGTTTTTCAAAACTGTTCTATCAAAAGGAACGTTCAACTCTGTGAGTTGAAGGCACTCATCACAAAGAGGTTTCTGAGAATGCTTCTGTCTAGTTTTTATGGGATGATATTTCTTATTCCAACATTGGCCAAAAAGCGCTCCAAATATCCGCCTTCAGATGGCACTGAAAGAGGGTCTCAAAAATGCTCTATCAGAAGGAAGGTTCAAGTCTGTGAGTTGAATGCTCTCATCACACAGAAGGTTCTGAGAATACTTCAGTCTAGTTTTTATCAGAAGATATTTCCATTTCCTTGCATAGGCCTGAAATCGCTCCAAATATCGACTTGCAGATTATACGAATAGAGTATTTCCAAACTGCTCTGTCAAACGGCAGGATCAACTCTGTGAGTTGAATGAACACATCATGAAGAAGTCTCTGAGAATGCTTCTGTCTAGTTTTTAGTTGAAGATATTTCATTTCCCAGCATCGTCTCAAAGCGCTCCAAATATCCACTTGCAGATTCTACAAAAACTTTGTTTCTAAACTGCTCTTTGAAAAGGAAGGTCCAAGTCTGTGAGTTGAATGCACTCATCGCAAAGAATTTTCTGAGAATGCTTCTGCCTAGTTTTCACGTGAAGATATTTCCTTTTCCAACATTGGCCCCGAAGCCCTCCTAACATCCACTTGCAGATTTTACAAAAAGAGTGTTTCCAAACTGCTCTATCAAAAGGCAGGTTCAACTCTGTGAGTCAAATGCACGCATCGTGAAGAAGCTTCTGAGAATGCTACTGTCTAAGTTTTAGGTGAAGATATTTCATTTCCCAGCAAAGGCTTCAAAGCGCTCTAAATATCCACTTGCAGATTCTACAAGAAGAGTGTTTCAAAACTGCTCTTCCAAAAGGAAGGTTCAAGTCTGTGAGTTGAATGCACTCATCAAAAAGAAGTTTCTGAGAATGCTTCTCTCTAGTTTTTATGAGAAGATATTTCCTTTTCCAGCATAGGCCTCAAATCGCTCCAAACATCCACTAGCAAATTCTACAAAAGGAGTGTTTCAAAACTGTGCTATCAAAAGGAAGATTCCACTATTTGAGTTGAAGGCATAAAGCACACGGAAGTTTCTGACAGTGCTTCCGTCTAGTTCTCATGTGAAGTTATTTCCTTTTCCAGTGTTGGCCTCTTAGCACTCCAAATAACCACTTGCAGATCCTAGAAAGAGTGTTTCAAAACTGCTCTACCAAAAGGAAGGTTCAACTCGGTGAGTTGAATGCGCACCTCGCAAAAAGTTTCTGAGAGTGCTTCGGTTTAGTTTTTATGTGAAGATATTTCGTTTTCCAGCACAGTACTCAAAGCGCTCTAAATAGCCACTTGCAGAGTCTATAAAAAGAGTGTTTCAAAACTGTTCTATCGAAAGGAACGTTCAACTCTGTGAGTAGAATGCACTCATCACAAGGAAGTTTCTGAGAATGCTTCTGTCTAGTTTTTATGTGAAGAAATTTCCTTTTCCAACATAGGCCTCAAAGCGCTCCAAATAAACACCTGCAGATTCTACAAAAGGGGTCTTTCCAAAATGTTCTATCAAAACCAACGTTCAAGCCTGTGAGCTGAATGCACTCACCACACAGAAGTTTCTTAGACGTCTTCTGTCTAGTGTTTATGTGGAAATATTCTCTTTTACAGCATAGGCCTCAAATAGCTCCAAATATCAACGTGCAGATTTTACAAAAAGGGTGTTTCCAAACTCCTCCATCAAAAGGCAGGTTCAACTCTGTGTGTTTAATGCACACATCAGAAAGAAGTTTCTGAGAATGCTTCTGTCTAGCCTTTATGTGAAAATATTTCCTTTTCAAGCATACGCCTCAAAGCGCTCCAAATATGCCGTTGTAGACTCTACAAAAAGTGTGTTTCAAAACTGCTCTACGAAAAGAAAGGTTCAAAGCTGTGAGGTGAATACACAGATCGTGAAGAAGTTCCTGAGAATGCTTCAATCTAGTGTTTAGGTGAAGATATTTCACTTCCCAGCATAGGCCTCAAAGCGCTCCAAATATCCACTTCCAGATTCTACAGAAAAGTGTTTCAAAACTGCTCTTTGGAAAGGAAGCTTCAACTCTGTGAGTTTAAAGCACTCATTGCGAAGAGGTTTCTGGGAGTTCTTCCGTCTAGTTTTCATGTAAAGATGTTTCCATTTCAAGCATAGGTCTCTAATCGCTCCAAATATTCACCTGCAAATTCTACAAAAAGGGTGTTTCAAAACTTCTCTATCAATAGGAAGGTTCAACTCTGTGAGTTGAATGCACTCCTTACAGAGAAGTTTCTGAGAATGTTTCTATCTATGTTTTACGCGAAGATATTTCCTTTTCCAACACAGGCCTCAGTGCGCTCCGAATCAACACTTCCAGATACTACAAAAACAGTGTTTCAAAACTGTTCTATCAAAAGGAACGTTCAACTCTGTGAGTTGAAGGCACTCATCACAAAGAAGTTTCTGAGAATGCTTCTGTCAATCTTGTATGCAATGAGATTTCCTTTTGCAGCATAGGACTTAAAGCTCTCCAAATATCCACTTGCAGATTCCACAAAAAGAGTGTTGCAAAACTTCTCTATCAAAAGGCAGGTTGAACTCTGTGTGTTGAATGCCCAAAACACAGGGAACTTTCTGAGAATGCTTTTGTCTAGTTTCCACGTGAAGATAGTTCCTTTTCCAACATAGGCCTCAAAGCGCTCTGAATATCCACTTGCCGATTGTACAAAAAGAGTGTTGCAAAACTTCTCTATCAAAAGGCAGGTTGAACTCTGTGTGTCGAATGCCCAAAACACAGGGAACTTGCTGAGAATGCTTTTGTCTAATTTCTACGTGAAGATATTTCCTTTTCCATCATAGGCCTCAAAGTGCTCCGAATAAACACTTGTAGATCCCACCAAAAGAGTGTTTCAAAGCTCTTCCATCTACAGGAACTTTCACGTCTGTGAGTTGAATGCACTCATCACAAAGAGGTTTCTGAGAATTCTTCTGTTTAGTTTTTATGTGATGATATTTCATTTTCCAGCATTGGCCTAAAGGTGCTCCAAATATCCACCTTCAGATGGGACTGAAAGAGTGTTTCAAAACTGAACTATCAAAAGGAAGGTTCAAGTCTGTGAGTTGAATGCACTCATCCACAGAAGCTTCTGAGAATGCTTCTGTCTCGTTTTTAGGCGAAGATATTTCCTTTTCCTTGCATAGGCCTCAAATCGCTCCAAATATCCCCTTGCAGATATTACAAAGAGAGTGTTTCCAAACTGCCCTATTGAAAGGCAGTTTCAACTCTGTGAGTTGAAGGCACGTATGGTGAAACAGTTTCTGAGAATGCTTGTGTGTACTTTTTAGGTGAAGGTATTTCCTTTTCCAGCACAGGCCTCAAATCGCTCCAAACATCCAGTAGCAAATTCTACAAAAGGAGTGTTTCAAACCTGTGCTATCCAAAGGAAGATTCCACTATATGAGTTGAACGCATAAAGCACACGGAAGTTTCTGAGAATCCTTCCGTCTAGTTCTCAGGTGAAGATATTTACTTTTCCAGTGTTGGCCCTTTAGCACTCCAAATATCCACTTTCAGATTCTACAAAAAGAGTGTTTCAAAACTGCTCTATCAAAACGCAGGTTCCACTCGGTGAGTTGAATGCACGCATCGGAAAAGATTTCTGAGAATTCTTCTGTCTAGTTTTTATGGGAAGATATTTTCTTTTCCAGCATAGGCCTCAAATCGCTCCAAACATCCACGAGCAAATTCTACGAAAGGAGTGTGTCAAAACGGTGCTATCAAAAGGAAGATTCCACTATGTGAGTTGAATGCATGAAGCACACGGAAGTTTCTGACAATGCTTCCGTCTAGTTCTCATGTGAAGATATTTCCTTTTCCAGCGTTGACCTCTTAGCACTCCAAATATCCACTTGCAGATCCTAGAAAAAGAGTGTTTCAAAACTGCTCTACCAAAAGCCAGGTTTCACTCGGTGAGTTGAATGCGCACATCGCAAAATGTTTCTGAGAACGCTACTGTCTAGTTCTTATGTGAAGATATTTCGTTTTCCCGCCTGGGCTTCAAAGCGCTCCAAATAGCCACTTGTAGAGTCTATAAAAGCAGTGTTTCAAAACTCTTCTATCAAAAGGAACTTTCAACTCTGTGAGTACAATGCACTCATCACAAGGAAGTTTCCGAGAATGCTTCTGTCTACTGTTTATGTGAAGATATTTCCTTTTCCAACCTAGGCCTCAATGCGCTCCAAATAAACACCTGCAGATCCTACAAGAGGGGTGTTTCCAAACTGTTCTATCAAAACCAGCGTTCAAGTCTGTGAGCTGAATGCACTCATCACACAGAAGTTTCTTAGAAGGCTTGTGTCTAGTGTTTATGTGAAAATATTTTCTTTTACAGCACAGGCCTCAAATAGCTCCAAATATCAACTTGCAGATTTTACAAAAAGGGAGTTTCCAAACTCCTCTATCAAAAGACAGGTTCAACTCTGTGAGTCGAATGCACACATCAGAAAGAAGTTTCTGAGAATGCTTCTGTCTAGCTTTTATGTGAAAATATTTCCTTTTCAAGCACACGCCTCAAAGCGCTCCAAATATGCCGTTGCAGATTCTACAAAAAGTGGGTTTCAAAACTGCTCTACGAAAAGAAAGGTTCAAAGCTGTGAGTTGAATACACAGATCGTGAAGAAGTTTCTGAGAATGCTTCAGTCTAGTGTTTAGGTGAAGATATTTCACTTCCCAGCATAGGCCTCAAAGCGCTCCAAATATCCACTTCCAGATTCTACAGAAAAGTGTTTCAAAACTGCTCTTTGGAAAGGAAGCTTCAACTCTGTGAGTTGAAAGCACTCATTACGAAGAGGTTTCTGAGAATTCTTCTGTCCAGTTTTCATGTGAAGATGTTTCCATTTCAAGCATAGGTCTCCAATCGCTCCAAATATTCACCTGCAAATTCTACAAAAAGGGTGTTTCAAAACTTCTCTATCAATAGGAAGGTTCAACTCTGTGAGTTGAATGCCCTCCTCACAAAGAAGTTTCTGAGAATGCTTCTGTCTACTTTTTACGTGAAGATATTTCCTTTTCCTACACAGGCCTCAAAGCGCTCCGAATCAACACTTCCAGATACTACCAAAACAGTGTTTCAAAACTGTTCTATCAAAAGGAACGTTCAACTCTGTGAGTGGAAGGCACTCATCGCAAAGAGGTTTCTGAGAATGCTTCTGTCTAGTTTTTATGTGATGATATTTCGTATTGCAGCATTGGCCAAAAAGCGCTCCAAACATCCATCTTCAGATGGCAATGAAAGTGGGTCTCAAAAGTGCTCTATCAGAAGGAAGGTTCAAGTCTGTGAATTGAATGCTCTCATCACACAGAAGGTTCTGAGAATGATTCAGTCTAGTTTTTATCAGAAGATATTTCCTTTTCCTTGCATAGGCCTCAAATCGCTCCAAATATCGAATTGCAGTTTACACCAATAGAGTGTTTCCAAACTGCTCTGTGAAACGGCAGGTTCAACTCTGTGAGTTGAATGCGCACATGAGGAAGAAGTCTCTGAGAATGCTTCTGTCTAGTTTTTAGGTGAAGATATTTCATTTCCCAGCCTCGCCTCAAAGCGCTCCAAATATCCACTTTCAGATTCTACAAAAACTGTGTTTCTAAACTGCTCTTTGTAAAGGAAGGTTCAAGTCTGTGAGTTGAATGCACTCATCACCAAGAAGTTTCTGAGAATGCTTCTGTCTAGTTTTCATGTGAAGATATTTCCTTTTCCAACATTGACCCGAAGCCCTCGTAATATCCACTTGCAGATTTTACAAAAAGAGTGTTTCCAAACTGCTCTATCAAAATGAGATTCAACTCTGTGAGTTGAATGCACGCATCGTGAAGAAGCTTCAGAGAATGCTACGGTCTACGTTTTAGGTGAAGATATTTCATTTCCCAGCATAGGCTTCAAAGCGCTCTAAATATCCACTTGCAGATTCTACAAAAAGAGTGTTTCAAAACTGCTCTTCCAAAAGGAAGGTTCAAGGCTGTGAGTTCAATGCACTCATCATAAAGAAGTTTCTGAGAACGCTTCTCTCTAGTTTTTATGTGAAGATATTTCCTTTTCCAGCATAGGCCTCAAATCGCTCCAAACATCCACTAGCAAATTCTACAAAAGGAGTGTTTCAAAACTGTGCTATCAAAAGGAAGATTCCACTATTTGAGTTGAAGGCATAAAGCACACGGAAGTTTCTGACAATGCTTCCGTCTAGTTCTCATGTGAAGTTATTTCCTTTTCCAGTGCTGGCCTCTTAGCACTCCAAATATCCACTTGCAGATCCTAGAAAAAGAGTTTTTCAAAACTGCTCTACCAAAAGGAAGCTTCAACTCGGTGAGTTGAATGCGCACCTCGCAAAATGTTTCTGAGAGTGCTTCGCTGTTGTTTTTATGTGAAGATATTTCGTTTTCCAGCATAGGACTCAAAGCGCTCCAAGTAGCCACTTACAGAGTCTCTAAAAAGAGTGTTTCAAAACTGTTCTATCAAAAGGAACGTTCAACTCTGTGAGTAGAATGCTCTCATCACAAGGAAGTTTCTGAGAATGCTTCTGTCTAGTTTTTATGTGAAGAAATTTCCTTTTCCAACATAGGCCTCAAAGCCCTCCAAATAAACATCTGCAGATTCTACAAAAGGGGTCTTTCCAAAATGTTCTATCAAAACCAACGTTCAAACCTATGAGCTGAATGCACTCACCACACAGAAGTTTCTTAGACGTCTTCTGTCTAGTGTTTATGTGAAAATATTTTCTTTTACAGCATAGGCCTCAAATAGCTCCAAATATCAACTTGCAGATTTTACAAAAAGGGTGTTTCCAAACTCCTCTATCAAAAGGCAGGTTCAACTCTGTGTGTTGAATGCACACATCAGAAAGAAGTTTCTGAGAATGCTTCTGTCTAGCGTTTATGTGAAAATATTTCCTTTTCAAGCATACGCCTCAAAGCGCTCCAAATATGCCGTTGCAGATTCTACAAAAAGTGTGTTTCAAAACTGCTCTATGAAAAGAAAGGTTCAAAGCTGTGAGGTGAATACACATATCGTGAAGAAGTTTCTGAGAAAGCTTCAGTCTAGTGTTTAGGTGAAGATATTTCACTTCCCAGAATAGGCCTCAAAGCGCTCCAAATATCCACTTCCAGATTCTAAAGAAAAGTGTTTCAAAACTGCTTTTTGGAAAAGAAGCTTCAACTCTGTGAGTTGAAAGCACTCATTACGAAGAGGTTTCTGAGAGTTCTTCCGTCTAGTTTTCATGTGAAGATGTTTCCATTTCAAGCATATTTCTCAAATCGCTCCAAATATTCACCTGCAAATTCTACAAAAAGGGTGTTTCCAAACTTCTCTATCAATAGGAAGGTTCGACTCTGTGAGTTGAATGCACTCCTCACAAAGAAGTTTCTGAGAATGCTTCTGTCCAGTTTTTAGGTGAAGATATATCATTTCCCAGCATAGGCCTCAAAGCGCTCCAAATATCCACTTGCAGATTCTACAAAAAGAGTGTTTCAAAACTCCTCTTTCAAAAGGAAGTTTCAAGTCTGTGAGTTGAATGAAGTCATGACAAAGAAGTTTCTGAGAATGCTTCTGTCTACTTTTTATGTGAAGATATTTCCTTTTGCAGCACACGCCTCAAATAGCCCCAAACATCCACTAGCAAATTCTACAAAAAGAGGGTTTCAAAAAAGCGCTATCTAAAGGAAGATTGCACTATGTGAGTTAAACGCATAAAGCACACGGAAGTTTCTGAGAATGCTTCCGTCTAGTTCTCATGGGAAGATATTTCCTTTCCCATTGTTGGCCTCTTAGCACTCCAATATACACTTGCAGATTCTAGAAAAAGAGTGTTTCAAAACTGCTCTATCAAAAGGCAGGTTCAACACGGTGAGTTGAATATGCACATGAGAAAAAGTTTCTGAGAATGCTTCTGTCTGGTTTTTATGTGAAGATATTTCGTTTTCCAGCACAGGCCTCAAAGCGCTCCAATTATCCACTTGCAGACTATACAAAAACAGTGTTTCAAAACTGTTCTATCCAAAGGAATGTTCAGCTCTGTGAGTAGAATTCACTCATCACGAGGAAGTTTCTGAGAATGCTGCTGTCTAGTTTCTATAAGAAGACATTTCCTTTTCTAACATAGGTCTCAAAGCGCTCACAATAAGCCCTGGCACACTCTACAAAAGGAGTGTTTCCAAAATGTTCTATCAAAATGAACGTTGAAGACTGTGAGTTAAATGCACACGTCAAACTGAAGTTTCTGAGAATGGTTCTGTCTAGGGTTTATGTGAAGATATTTTCTTTTCCAGCATAGGCCTCCAAAAGCTCGAAATATCCACTTGCAGATTTTCTAAAAAGGGTGTTTCCAAACTGTTCTATCAAAAGGAAGGTTCAACTCTGTGAGTTGAATGCTCACATCACAAAGAAGTTTCTGAGAATGCTTCTGTCTAGTGTTCATGTGAAGATATTTCCTTTTCAAGCATAGGCCTCAAAGCGCTCCAGATATGCAGTTGCAGACTCTACAAAAAGTGTGTTTCAAAAGTGTTCTATGAAAAGAAAGTTTCAACTCTGTGAGTTGAATGCACATATCGTGAAGAAGTTTCTGAGAATGCTTCTGTCTAGTTTTTAGGTGAAGATATTTCATTTCCCAGCATAGGCCTCAAAGCGCTCCAAATATGCACTTGCAGATTCTACAAAAAGAGTGTTTCAAAACTGCTCTTTCAAAAGGAAGGTTCAAGTCTGTGAGTTGAATGCACTCATCAGAAAGAAGTTTCTGATAATGGTTCTGTCTAGTTTTCATCTGCAAGTATTTCCTTTTCCACTAGATGCCGCAATCGCACCAAATTTCCACCTGCAGTTTCCACAAAAAGAGTGTTGCAGGACTGCTCCAGGAAAAGGAATCTTCAACTCTCTCAGTTCAATCCCCTCAAGACATAGAAGTTTCTGATAATGTTTCTGTCTAGCTTCTATATGAAGATATTTCCTTTTCCAGCATAAGCCTCAAAGAGCTCCAAATATCCACTTGCGAATTCTACAAAAACAGTGTTGCAATACTTTTCTACCAAAAGGAAGGTACAACTCTGTGAGTTCAATGCACTCATCACACAGAAGGTTCACAGAATGCTTCCATCTAGCTTTTACGCAATGATATTTCCTTTTGCAGCAAAGGCTTCAAAGCGCTCTTAATGTCCACTGGCAGATTCTACGAAGAGTGTCTCAAAACTGCTCTATCAAAAGGTAGGTTGAACTCTGTGAGTTCAATGCCCAAAGCACAGGGAACCTTCTGAGAATGCTTTTATGTAGTTTCTACGTGAACATATTTTCTTTTCCAGCATTGGCCTCCAAGCACTCCATCCATCCACTTGAAAATTCTACTAAAAGAGTGTTTCAAAACTTCTCTACCAAAAGAAAGGTTGAACTTTGTGAGTTCAAGGCACACATCACAAAGAAGTTTCTGAGAATGCTTCTTTCCAGCTTTTACGTGAAGAGATATCCTTTTCCAGCATAGGCCTCAAAGCGCTCCATATATCCACTTGCACATTCTAGCAAAGCGTGTATCAACACTGCTCTTTCAAAAGGAAGCTTCAAGTCTGTGAGTTGAATGCACTCATCACAAAGACGTTTCTGAGAATTCTCCTGTCTAGTTTTCATGTGAAGATGCTTCCATTTAAAATCTAGGCCTCAAATACCTCCAAATATTCACTTGCACATTCTACAAAAAGGCTGTTTCAAATCTTCTCTATCAATTGGAAGGTTCAACTCTGTAAATTGAATGCACTCACCACAAAGAAGATTCCGAGATTGCTTCTGTCTACTTTGTATGTGAAGACATTTCCTTTTCCAACATAGGCCTCAAAGCGCTCCAAAAAACACTTGCAGATTCTAAAAAAACAGTTTTTCAAAACTGTTCTATCAAAAGGAACGTTCAACTCTGTGTGTTGAAGGCACTCATCACAAAGAGGTTTCTGAGAATGCTTCTGTCTAGTTTTTATGGGATGATATTTCTTATTCCAACATTGGCCAAAAAGCGCTCCAAATATCCGCCTTCAGATGGCACTGAAAGAGGGTCTCAAAAATGCTCTATCAGAAGGAAGGTTCAAGTCTGTGAGTTGAATGCTCTCATCACACAGAAGGTTCTGAGAATACTTCAGTCTAGTTTTTATCAGAAGATATTTCCATTTCCTTGCATAGGCCTGAAATCGCTCCAAATATCGACTTGCAGATTATACGAATAGAGTATTTCCAAACTGCTCTGTCAAACGGCAGGATCAACTCTGTGAGTTGAATGAACACATCATGAAGAAGTCTCTGAGAATGCTTCTGTCTAGTTTTTAGTTGAAGATATTTCATTTCCCAGCATCGTCTCAAAGCGCTCCAAATATCCACTTGCAGATTCTACAAAAACTTTGTTTCTAAACTGCTCTTTGAAAAGGAAGGTCCAAGTCTGTGAGTTGAATGCACTCATCGCAAAGAATTTTCTGAGAATGCTTCTGCCTAGTTTTCACGTGAAGATATTTCCTTTTCCAACATTGGCCCCGAAGCCCTCCTAACATCCACTTGCAGATTTTACAAAAAGAGTGTTTCCAAACTGCTCTATCAAAAGGCAGGTTCAACTCTGTGAGTCAAATGCACGCATCGTGAAGAAGCTTCTGAGAATGCTACTGTCTAAGTTTTAGGTGAAGATATTTCATTTCCCAGCAAAGGCTTCAAAGCGCTCTAAATATCCACTTGCAGATTCTACAAGAAGAGTGTTTCAAAACTGCTCTTCCAAAAGGAAGGTTCAAGTCTGTGAGTTGAATGCACTCATCAAAAAGAAGTTTCTGAGAATGCTTCTCTCTAGTTTTTATGAGAAGATATTTCCTTTTCCAGCATAGGCCTCAAATCGCTCCAAACATCCACTAGCAAATTCTACAAAAGGAGTGTTTCAAAACTGTGCTATCAAAAGGAAGATTCCACTATTTGAGTTGAAGGCATAAAGCACACGGAAGTTTCTGACAGTGCTTCCGTCTAGTTCTCATGTGAAGTTATTTCCTTTTCCAGTGTTGGCCTCTTAGCACTCCAAATAACCACTTGCAGATCCTAGAAAGAGTGTTTCAAAACTGCTCTACCAAAAGGAAGGTTCAACTCGGTGAGTTGAATGCGCACCTCGCAAAAAGTTTCTGAGAGTGCTTCGGTTTAGTTTTTATGTGAAGATATTTCGTTTTCCAGCACAGTACTCAAAGCGCTCTAAATAGCCACTTGCAGAGTCTATAAAAAGAGTGTTTCAAAACTGTTCTATCGAAAGGAACGTTCAACTCTGTGAGTAGAATGCACTCATCACAAGGAAGTTTCTGAGAATGCTTCTGTCTAGTTTTTATGTGAAGAAATTTCCTTTTCCAACATAGGCCTCAAAGCGCTCCAAATAAACACCTGCAGATTCTACAAAAGGGGTCTTTCCAAAATGTTCTATCAAAACCAACGTTCAAGCCTGTGAGCTGAATGCACTCACCACACAGAAGTTTCTTAGACGTCTTCTGTCTAGTGTTTATGTGGAAATATTCTCTTTTACAGCATAGGCCTCAAATAGCTCCAAATATCAACTTGCAGATTTTACAAAAAGGGTGTTTCCAAACTCCTCCATCAAAAGGCAGGTTCAACTCTGTGTGTTTAATGCACACATCAGAAAGAAGTTTCTGAGAATGCTTCTGTCTAGCCTTTATGTGAAAATATTTCCTTTTCAAGCATACGCCTCAAAGCGCTCCAAATATGCCGTTGTAGACTCTACAAAAAGTGTGTTTCAAAACTGCTCTACGAAAAGAAAGGTTCAAAGCTGTGAGTTGAATACACAGATCGTGAAGAAGTTCCTGAGAATGCTTCAATCTAGTGTTTAGGTGAAGATATTTCACTTCCCAGCATAGGCCTCAAAGCGCTCCAAATATCCACTTCCAGATTCTACAGAAAAGTGTTTCAAAACTGCTCTTTGGAAAGGAAGCTTCAACTCTGTGAGTTTAAAGCACTCATTGCGAAGAGGTTTCTGGGAGTTCTTCCGTCTAGTTTTCATGTAAAGATGTTTCCATTTCAAGCATAGGTCTCTAATCGCTCCAAATATTCACCTGCAAATTCTACAAAAAGGGTGTTTCAAAACTTCTCTATCAATAGGAAGGTTCAACTCTGTGAGTTGAATGCACTCCTTACAGAGAAGTTTCTGAGAATGTTTCTATCTATGTTTTACGCGAAGATATTTCCTTTTCCAACACAGGCCTCAATGCGCTCCGAATCAACACTTCCAGATACTACAAAAACAGTGTTTCAAAACTGTTCTATCAAAAGGAACGTTCAACTCTGTGAGTTGAAGGCACTCATCACAAAGAAGTTTCTGAGAATGCTTCTGTCAATCTTGTATGCAATGAGATTTCCTTTTGCAGCATAGGACTTAAAGCTCTCCAAATATCCACTTGCAGATTCCACAAAAAGAGTGTTGCAAAACTTCTCTATCAAAAGGCAGGTTGAACTCTGTGTGTTGAATGCCCAAAACACAGGGAACTTTCTGAGAATGCTTTTGTCTAGTTTCCACGTGAAGATAGTTCCTTTTCCAACATAGGCCTCAAAGCGCTCTGAATATCCACTTGCCGATTGTACAAAAAGAGTGTTGCAAAACTTCTCTATCAAAAGGCAGGTTGAACTCTGTGTGTCGAATGCCCAAAACACAGGGAACTTGCTGAGAATGCTTTTGTCTAATTTCTACGTGAAGATATTTCCTTTTCCATCATAGGCCTCAAAGTGCTCCGAATAAACACTTGTAGATCCCACCAAAAGAGTGTTTCAAAGCTCTTCCATCTACAGGAACTTTCACGTCTGTGAGTTGAATGCACTCATCACAAAGAGGTTTCTGAGAATTCTTCTGTTTAGTTTTTATGTGATGATATTTCATTTTCCAGCATTGGCCTAAAGGTGCTCCAAATATCCACCTTCAGATGGGACTGAAAGAGTGTTTCAAAACTGAACTATCAAAAGGAAGGTTCAAGTCTGTGAGTTGAATGCACTCATCCACAGAAGCTTCTGAGAATGCTTCTGTCTCGTTTTTAGGCGAAGATATTTCCTTTTCCTTGCATAGGCCTCAAATCGCTCCAAATATCCCCTTGCAGATATTACAAAGAGAGTGTTTCCAAACTGCCCTATCGAAAGGCAGTTTCAACTCTGTGAGTTGAAGGCACGTATGGTGAAACAGTTTCTGAGAATGCTTGTGTGTACTTTTTAGGTGAAGGTATTTCCTTTTCCAGCACAGGCCTCAAATCGCTCCAAACATCCAGTAGCAAATTCTACAAAAGGAGTGTTTCAAACCTGTGCTATCCAAAGGAAGATTCCACTATATGAGTTGAACGCATAAAGCACACGGAAGTTTCTGAGAATCCTTCCGTCTAGTTCTCAGGTGAAGATATTTACTTTTCCAGTGTTGGCCCTTTAGCACTCCAAATATCCACTTTCAGATTCTACAAAAAGAGTGTTTCAAAACTGCTCTATCAAAACGCAGGTTCCACTCGGTGAGTTGAATGCACGCATCGGAAAAGATTTCTGAGAATTCTTCTGTCTAGTTTTTATGGGAAGATATTTTCTTTTCCAGCATAGGCCTCAAATCGCTCCAAACATCCACGAGCAAATTCTACGAAAGGAGTGTGTCAAAACGGTGCTATCAAAAGGAAGATTCCACTATGTGAGTTGAATGCATGAAGCACACGGAAGTTTCTGACAATGCTTCCGTCTAGTTCTCATGTGAAGATATTTCCTTTTCCAGCGTTGACCTCTTAGCACTCCAAATATCCACTTGCAGATCCTAGAAAAAGAGTGTTTCAAAACTGCTCTACCAAAAGCCAGGTTTCACTCGGTGAGTTGAATGCGCACATCGCAAAATGTTTCTGAGAACGCTACTGTCTAGTTCTTATGTGAAGATATTTCGTTTTCCCGCCTGGGCTTCAAAGCGCTCCAAATAGCCACTTGTAGAGTCTATAAAAGCAGTGTTTCAAAACTCTTCTATCAAAAGGAACTTTCAACTCTGTGAGTACAATGCACTCATCACAAGGAAGTTTCCGAGAATGCTTCTGTCTACTGTTTATGTGAAGATATTTCCTTTTCCAACCTAGGCCTCAATGCGCTCCAAATAAACACCTGCAGATCCTACAAGAGGGGTGTTTCCAAACTGTTCTATCAAAACCAGCGTTCCAGTCTGTGAGCTGAATGCACTCATCACACAGAAGTTTCTTAGAAGGCTTGTGTCTAGTGTTTATGTGAAAATATTTTCTTTTACAGCACAGGCCTCAAATAGCTCCAAATATCAACTTGCAGATTTTACAAAAAGGGAGTTTCCAAACTCCTCTATCAAAAGACAGGTTCAACTCTGTGAGTCGAATGCACACATCAGAAAGAAGTTTCTGAGAATGCTTCTGTCTAGCTTTTATGTGAAAATATTTCCTTTTCAAGCACACGCCTCAAAGCGCTCCAAATATGCCGTTGCAGATTCTACAAAAAGTGGGTTTCAAAACTGCTCTACGAAAAGAAAGGTTCAAAGCTGTGAGTTGAATACACAGATCGTGAAGAAGTTTCTGAGAATGCTTCAGTCTAGTGTTTAGGTGAAGATATTTCACTTCCCAGCATAGGCCTCAAAGCGCTCCAAATATCCACTTCCAGATTCTACAGAAAAGTGTTTCAAAACTGCTCTTTGGAAAGGAAGCTTCAACTCTGTGAGTTGAAAGCACTCATTACGAAGAGGTTTCTGAGAATTCTTCTGTCCAGTTTTCATGTGAAGATGTTTCCATTTCAAGCATAGGTCTCCAATCGCTCCAAATATTCACCTGCAAATTCTACAAAAAGGGTGTTTCAAAACTTCTCTATCAATAGGAAGGTTCAACTCTGTGAGTTGAATGCCCTCCTCACAAAGAAGTTTCTGAGAATGCTTCTGTCTACTTTTTACGTGAAGATATTTCCTTTTCCTACACAGGCCTCAAAGCGCTCCGAATCAACACTTCCAGATACTACCAAAACAGTGTTTCAAAACTGTTCTATCAAAAGGAACGTTCAACTCTGTGAGTGGAAGGCACTCATCGCAAAGAGGTTTCTGAGAATGCTTCTGTCTAGTTTTTATGTGATGATATTTCGTATTGCAGCATTGGCCAAAAAGCGCTCCAAACATCCATCTTCAGATGGCAATGAAAGTGGGTCTCAAAAGTGCTCTATCAGAAGGAAGGTTCAAGTCTGTGAATTGAATGCTCTCATCACACAGAAGGTTCTGAGAATGATTCAGTCTAGTTTTTATCAGAAGATATTTCCTTTTCCTTGCATAGGCCTCAAATCGCTCCAAATATCGAATTGCAGTTTACACCAATAGAGTGTTTCCAAACTGCTCTGTGAAACGGCAGGTTCAACTCTGTGAGTTGAATGCGCACATGAGGAAGAAGTCTCTGAGAATGCTTCTGTCTAGTTTTTAGGTGAAGATATTTCATTTCCCAGCCTCGCCTCAAAGCGCTCCAAATATCCACTTTCAGATTCTACAAAAACTGTGTTTCTAAACTGCTCTTTGTAAAGGAAGGTTCAAGTCTGTGAGTTGAATGCACTCATCACCAAGAAGTTTCTGAGAATGCTTCTGTCTAGTTTTCATGTGAAGATATTTCCTTTTCCAACATTGACCCGAAGCCCTCGTAATATCCACTTGCAGATTTTACAAAAAGAGTGTTTCCAAACTGCTCTATCAAAATGAGATTCAACTCTGTGAGTTGAATGCACGCATCGTGAAGAAGCTTCAGAGAATGCTACGGTCTACGTTTTAGGTGAAGATATTTCATTTCCCAGCATAGGCTTCAAAGCGCTCTAAATATCCACTTGCAGATTCTACAAAAAGAGTGTTTCAAAACTGCTCTTCCAAAAGGAAGGTTCAAGGCTGTGAGTTCAATGCACTCATCATAAAGAAGTTTCTGAGAACGCTTCTCTCTAGTTTTTATGTGAAGATATTTCCTTTTCCAGCATAGGCCTCAAATCGCTCCAAACATCCACTAGCAAATTCTACAAAAGGAGTGTTTCAAAACTGTGCTATCAAAAGGAAGATTCCACTATTTGAGTTGAAGGCATAAAGCACACGGAAGTTTCTGACAATGCTTCCGTCTAGTTCTCATGTGAAGTTATTTCCTTTTCCAGTGCTGGCCTCTTAGCACTCCAAATATCCACTTGCAGATCCTAGAAAAAGAGTTTTTCAAAACTGCTCTACCAAAAGGAAGCTTCAACTCGGTGAGTTGAATGCGCACCTCGCAAAATGTTTCTGAGAGTGCTTCGCTGTTGTTTTTATGTGAAGATATTTCGTTTTCCAGCATAGGACTCAAAGCGCTCCAAGTAGCCACTTACAGAGTCTCTAAAAAGAGTGTTTCAAAACTGTTCTATCAAAAGGAACGTTCAACTCTGTGAGTAGAATGCTCTCATCACAAGGAAGTTTCTGAGAATGCTTCTGTCTAGTTTTTATGTGAAGAAATTTCCTTTTCCAACATAGGCCTCAAAGCCCTCCAAATAAACATCTGCAGATTCTACAAAAGGGGTCTTTCCAAAATGTTCTATCAAAACCAACGTTCAAACCTATGAGCTGAATGCACTCACCACACAGAAGTTTCTTAGACGTCTTCTGTCTAGTGTTTATGTGAAAATATTTTCTTTTACAGCATAGGCCTCAAATAGCTCCAAATATCAACTTGCAGATTTTACAAAAAGGGTGTTTCCAAACTCCTCTATCAAAAGGCAGGTTCAACTCTGTGTGTTGAATGCACACATCAGAAAGAAGTTTCTGAGAATGCTTCTGTCTAGCGTTTATGTGAAAATATTTCCTTTTCAAGCATACGCCTCAAAGCGCTCCAAATATGCCGTTGCAGATTCTACAAAAAGTGTGTTTCAAAACTGCTCTATGAAAAGAAAGGTTCAAAGCTGTGAGGTGAATACACATATCGTGAAGAAGTTTCTGAGAAAGCTTCAGTCTAGTGTTTAGGTGAAGATATTTCACTTCCCAGAATAGGCCTCAAAGCGCTCCAAATATCCACTTCCAGATTCTAAAGAAAAGTGTTTCAAAACTGCTTTTTGGAAAAGAAGCTTCAACTCTGTGAGTTGAAAGCACTCATTACGAAGAGGTTTCTGAGAGTTCTTCCGTCTAGTTTTCATGTGAAGATGTTTCCATTTCAAGCATATTTCTCAAATCGCTCCAAATATTCACCTGCAAATTCTACAAAAAGGGTGTTTCCAAACTTCTCTATCAATAGGAAGGTTCGACTCTGTGAGTTGAATGCACTCCTCACAAAGAAGTTTCTGAGAATGCTTCTGTCCAGTTTTTAGGTGAAGATATATCATTTCCCAGCATAGGCCTCAAAGCGCTCCAAATATCCACTTGCAGATTCTACAAAAAGAGTGTTTCAAAACTCCTCTTTCAAAAGGAAGTTTCAAGTCTGTGAGTTGAATGAAGTCATGACAAAGAAGTTTCTGAGAATGCTTCTGTCTACTTTTTATGTGAAGATATTTCCTTTTGCAGCACACGCCTCAAATAGCCCCAAACATCCACTAGCAAATTCTACAAAAAGAGGGTTTCAAAAAAGCGCTATCTAAAGGAAGATTGCACTATGTGAGTTAAACGCATAAAGCACACGGAAGTTTCTGAGAATGCTTCCGTCTAGTTCTCATGGGAAGATATTTCCTTTCCCATTGTTGGCCTCTTAGCACTCCAATATACACTTGCAGATTCTAGAAAAAGAGTGTTTCAAAACTGCTCTATCAAAAGGCAGGTTCAACACGGTGAGTTGAATATGCACATGAGAAAAAGTTTCTGAGAATGCTTCTGTCTGGTTTTTATGTGAAGATATTTCGTTTTCCAGCACAGGCCTCAAAGCGCTCCAATTATCCACTTGCAGACTATACAAAAACAGTGTTTCAAAACTGTTCTATCCAAAGGAATGTTCAGCTCTGTGAGTAGAATTCACTCATCACGAGGAAGTTTCTGAGAATGCTGCTGTCTAGTTTCTATAAGAAGACATTTCCTTTTCTAACATAGGTCTCAAAGCGCTCACAATAAGCCCTGGCACACTCTACAAAAGGAGTGTTTCCAAAATGTTCTATCAAAATGAACGTTGAAGACTGTGAGTTAAATGCACACGTCAAACTGAAGTTTCTGAGGATGGTTCTGTCTAGGGTTTATGTGAAGATATTTTCTTTTCCAGCATAGGCCTCCAAAAGCTCGAAATATCCACTTGCAGATTTTCTAAAAAGGGTGTTTCCAAACTGTTCTATCAAAAGGAAGGTTCAACTCTGTGAGTTGAATGCTCACATCACAAAGAAGTTTCTGAGAATGCTTCTGTCTAGTGTTCATGTGAAGATATTTCCTTTTCAAGCATAGGCCTCAAAGCGCTCCAGATATGCAGTTGCAGACTCTACAAAAAGTGTGTTTCAAAAGTGTTCTATGAAAAGAAAGTTTCAACTCTGTGAGTTGAATGCACATATCGTGAAGAAGTTTCTGAGAATGCTTCTGTCTAGTTTTTAGGTGAAGATATTTCATTTCCCAGCATAGGCCTCAAAGCGCTCCAAATATGCACTTGCAGATTCTACAAAAAGAGTGTTTCAAAACTGCTCTTTCAAAAGGAAGGTTCAAGTCTGTGAGTTGAATGCACTCATCAGAAAGAAGTTTCTGATAATGGTTCTGTCTAGTTTTCATCTGCAAGTATTTCCTTTTCCACTAGATGCCGCAATCGCACCAAATTTCCACCTGCAGTTTCCACAAAAAGAGTGTTGCAGGACTGCTCCAGGAAAAGGAATCTTCAACTCTCTCAGTTCAATCCCCTCAAGACATAGAAGTTTCTGATAATGTTTCTGTCTAGCTTCTATATGAAGATATTTCCTTTTCCAGCATAAGCCTCAAAGAGCTCCAAATATCCACTTGCGAATTCTACAAAAACAGTGTTGCAATACTTTTCTACCAAAAGGAAGGTACAACTCTGTGAGTTCAATGCACTCATCACACAGAAGGTTCACAGAATGCTTCCATCTAGCTTTTACGCAATGATATTTCCTTTTGCAGCAAAGGCTTCAAAGCGCTCTTAATGTCCACTGGCAGATTCTACGAAGAGTGTCTCAAAACTGCTCTATCAAAAGGTAGGTTGAACTCTGTGAGTTCAATGCCCAAAGCACAGGGAACCTTCTGAGAATGCTTTTATGTAGTTTCTACGTGAACATATTTTCTTTTCCAGCATTGGCCTCCAAGCACTCCATCCATCCACTTGAAAATTCTACTAAAAGAGTGTTTCAAAACTTCTCTACCAAAAGAAAGGTTGAACTTTGTGAGTTCAAGGCACACATCACAAAGAAGTTTCTGAGAATGCTTCTTTCCAGCTTTTACGTGAAGAGATATCCTTTTCCAGCATAGGCCTCAAAGCGCTCCATATATCCACTTGCACATTCTAGCAAAGCGTGTATCAACACTGCTCTTTCAAAAGGAAGCTTCAAGTCTGTGAGTTGAATGCACTCATCACAAAGACGTTTCTGAGAATTCTCCTGTCTAGTTTTCATGTGAAGATGCTTCCATTTAAAATCTAGGCCTCAAATACCTCCAAATATTCACTTGCACATTCTACAAAAAGGCTGTTTCAAATCTTCTCTATCAATTGGAAGGTTCAACTCTGTAAATTGAATGCACTCACCACAAAGAAGATTCCGAGATTGCTTCTGTCTACTTTGTATGTGAAGACATTTCCTTTTCCAACATAGGCCTCAAAGCGCTCCAAAAAACACTTGCAGATTCTAAAAAAACAGTTTTTCAAAACTGTTCTATCAAAAGGAACGTTCAACTCTGTGAGTTGAAGGCACTCATCACAAAGAGGTTTCTGAGAATGCTTCTGTCTAGTTTTTATGGGATGATATTTCTTATTCCAACATTGGCCAAAAAGCGCTCCAAATATCCGCCTTCAGATGGCACTGAAAGAGGGTCTCAAAAATGCTCTATCAGAAGGAAGGTTCAAGTCTGTGAGTTGAATGCTCTCATCACACAGAAGGTTCTGAGAATACTTCAGTCTAGTTTTTATCAGAAGATATTTCCATTTCCTTGCATAGGCCTGAAATCGCTCCAAATATCGACTTGCAGATTATACGAATAGAGTATTTCCAAACTGCTCTGTCAAACGGCAGGATCAACTCTGTGAGTTGAATGAACACATCATGAAGAAGTCTCTGAGAATGCTTCTGTCTAGTTTTTAGTTGAAGATATTTCATTTCCCAGCATCGTCTCAAAGCGCTCCAAATATCCACTTGCAGATTCTACAAAAACTTTGTTTCTAAACTGCTCTTTGAAAAGGAAGGTCCAAGTCTGTGAGTTGAATGCACTCATCGCAAAGAATTTTCTGAGAATGCTTCTGCCTAGTTTTCACGTGAAGATATTTCCTTTTCCAACATTGGCCCCGAAGCCCTCCTAACATCCACTTGCAGATTTTACAAAAAGAGTGTTTCCAAACTGCTCTATCAAAAGGCAGGTTCAACTCTGTGAGTCAAATGCACGCATCGTGAAGAAGCTTCTGAGAATGCTACTGTCTAAGTTTTAGGTGAAGATATTTCATTTCCCAGCAAAGGCTTCAAAGCGCTCTAAATATCCACTTGCAGATTCTACAAGAAGAGTGTTTCAAAACTGCTCTTCCAAAAGGAAGGTTCAAGTCTGTGAGTTGAATGCACTCATCAAAAAGAAGTTTCTGAGAATGCTTCTCTCTAGTTTTTATGAGAAGATATTTCCTTTTCCAGCATAGGCCTCAAATCGCTCCAAACATCCACTAGCAAATTCTACAAAAGGAGTGTTTCAAAACTGTGCTATCAAAAGGAAGATTCCACTATTTGAGTTGAAGGCATAAAGCACACGGAAGTTTCTGACAGTGCTTCCGTCTAGTTCTCATGTGAAGTTATTTCCTTTTCCAGTGTTGGCCTCTTAGCACTCCAAATAACCACTTGCAGATCCTAGAAAGAGTGTTTCAAAACTGCTCTACCAAAAGGAAGGTTCAACTCGGTGAGTTGAATGCGCACCTCGCAAAAAGTTTCTGAGAGTGCTTCGGTTTAGTTTTTATGTGAAGATATTTCGTTTTCCAGCACAGTACTCAAAGCGCTCTAAATAGCCACTTGCAGAGTCTATAAAAAGAGTGTTTCAAAACTGTTCTATCGAAAGGAACGTTCAACTCTGTGAGTAGAATGCACTCATCACAAGGAAGTTTCTGAGAATGCTTCTGTCTAGTTTTTATGTGAAGAAATTTCCTTTTCCAACATAGGCCTCAAAGCGCTCCAAATAAACACCTGCAGATTCTACAAAAGGGGTCTTTCCAAAATGTTCTATCAAAACCAACGTTCAAGCCTGTGAGCTGAATGCACTCACCACACAGAAGTTTCTTAGACGTCTTCTGTCTAGTGTTTATGTGGAAATATTCTCTTTTACAGCATAGGCCTCAAATAGCTCCAAATATCAACTTGCAGATTTTACAAAAAGGGTGTTTCCAAACTCCTCCATCAAAAGGCAGGTTCAACTCTGTGTGTTTAATGCACACATCAGAAAGAAGTTTCTGAGAATGCTTCTGTCTAGCCTTTATGTGAAAATATTTCCTTTTCAAGCATACGCCTCAAAGCGCTCCAAATATGCCGTTGTAGACTCTACAAAAAGTGTGTTTCAAAACTGCTCTACGAAAAGAAAGGTTCAAAGCTGTGAGTTGAATACACAGATCGTGAAGAAGTTCCTGAGAATGCTTCAATCTAGTGTTTAGGTGAAGATATTTCACTTCCCAGCATAGGCCTCAAAGCGCTCCAAATATCCACTTCCAGATTCTACAGAAAAGTGTTTCAAAACTGCTCTTTGGAAAGGAAGCTTCAACTCTGTGAGTTTAAAGCACTCATTGCGAAGAGGTTTCTGGGAGTTCTTCCGTCTAGTTTTCATGTAAAGATGTTTCCATTTCAAGCATAGGTCTCTAATCGCTCCAAATATTCACCTGCAAATTCTACAAAAAGGGTGTTTCAAAACTTCTCTATCAATAGGAAGGTTCAACTCTGTGAGTTGAATGCACTCCTTACAGAGAAGTTTCTGAGAATGTTTCTATCTATGTTTTACGCGAAGATATTTCCTTTTCCAACACAGGCCTCAGTGCGCTCCGAATCAACACTTCCAGATACTACAAAAACAGTGTTTCAAAACTGTTCTATCAAAAGGAACGTTCAACTCTGTGAGTTGAAGGCACTCATCACAAAGAAGTTTCTGAGAATGCTTCTGTCAATCTTGTATGCAATGAGATTTCCTTTTGCAGCATAGGACTTAAAGCTCTCCAAATATCCACTTGCAGATTCCACAAAAAGAGTGTTGCAAAACTTCTCTATCAAAAGGCAGGTTGAACTCTGTGTGTTGAATGCCCAAAACACAGGGAACTTTCTGAGAATGCTTTTGTCTAGTTTCCACGTGAAGATAGTTCCTTTTCCAACATAGGCCTCAAAGCGCTCTGAATATCCACTTGCCGATTGTACAAAAAGAGTGTTGCAAAACTTCTCTATCAAAAGGCAGGTTGAACTCTGTGTGTCGAATGCCCAAAACACAGGGAACTTGCTGAGAATGCTTTTGTCTAATTTCTACGTGAAGATATTTCCTTTTCCATCATAGGCCTCAAAGTGCTCCGAATAAACACTTGTAGATCCCACCAAAAGAGTGTTTCAAAGCTCTTCCATCTACAGGAACTTTCACGTCTGTGAGTTGAATGCACTCATCACAAAGAGGTTTCTGAGAATTCTTCTGTTTAGTTTTTATGTGATGATATATCATTTTCCAGCATTGGCCTAAAGGTGCTCCAAATATCCACCTTCAGATGGGACTGAAAGAGTGTTTCAAAACTGAACTATCAAAAGGAAGGTTCAAGTCTGTGAGTTGAATGCACTCATCCACAGAAGCTTCTGAGAATGCTTCTGTCTCGTTTTTAGGCGAAGATATTTCCTTTTCCTTGCATAGGCCTCAAATCGCTCCAAATATCCCCTTGCAGATATTACAAAGAGAGTGTTTCCAAACTGCCCTATCGAAAGGCAGTTTCAACTCTGTGAGTTGAAGGCACGTATGGTGAAACAGTTTCTGAGAATGCTTGTGTGTACTTTTTAGGTGAAGGTATTTCCTTTTCCAGCACAGGCCTCAAATCGCTCCAAACATCCAGTAGCAAATTCTACAAAAGGAGTGTTTCAAACCTGTGCTATCCAAAGGAAGATTCCACTATATGAGTTGAACGCATAAAGCACACGGAAGTTTCTGAGAATCCTTCCGTCTAGTTCTCAGGTGAAGATATTTACTTTTCCAGTGTTGGCCCTTTAGCACTCCAAATATCCACTTTCAGATTCTACAAAAAGAGTGTTTCAAAACTGCTCTATCAAAACGCAGGTTCCACTCGGTGAGTTGAATGCACGCATCGGAAAAGATTTCTGAGAATTCTTCTGTCTAGTTTTTATGGGAAGATATTTTCTTTTCCAGCATAGGCCTCAAATCGCTCCAAACATCCACGAGCAAATTCTACGAAAGGAGTGTGTCAAAACGGTGCTATCAAAAGGAAGATTCCACTATGTGAGTTGAATGCATGAAGCACACGGAAGTTTCTGACAATGCTTCCGTCTAGTTCTCATGTGAAGATATTTCCTTTTCCAGCGTTGACCTCTTAGCACTCCAAATATCCACTTGCAGATCCTAGAAAAAGAGTGTTTCAAAACTGCTCTACCAAAAGCCAGGTTTCACTCGGTGAGTTGAATGCGCACATCGCAAAATGTTTCTGAGAACGCTACTGTCTAGTTCTTATGTGAAGATATTTCGTTTTCCCGCCTGGGCTTCAAAGCGCTCCAAATAGCCACTTGTAGAGTCTATAAAAAGAGTGTTTCAAAACTCTTCTATCAAAAGGAACTTTCAACTCTGTGAGTACAATGCACTCATCACAAGGAAGTTTCCGAGAATGCTTCTGTCTACTGTTTATGTGAAGATATTTCCTTTTCCAACCTAGGCCTCAATGCGCTCCAAATAAACACCTGCAGATCCTACAAGAGGGGTGTTTCCAAACTGTTCTATCAAAACCAGCGTTCAAGTCTGTGAGCTGAATGCACTCATCACACAGAAGTTTCTTAGAAGGCTTGTGTCTAGTGTTTATGTGAAAATATTTTCTTTTACAGCATAGGCCTCAAATAGCTCCAAATATCAACTTGCAGATTTTACAAAAAGGGAGTTTCCAAACTCCTCTATCAAAAGACAGGTTCAACTCTGTGAGTCGAATGCACACATCAGAAAGAAGTTTCTGAGAATGCTTCTGTCTAGCGTTTATGTGAAAATATTTCCTTTTCAAGCACACGCCTCAAAGCGCTCCAAATATGCCGTTGCAGATTCTACAAAAAGTGGGTTTCAAAACTGCTCTACGAAAAGAAAGGTTCAAAGCTGTGAGTTGAATACACAGATCGTGAAGAAGTTTCTGAGAATGCTTCAGTCTAGTGTTTAGGTGAAGATATTTCACTTCCCAGCATAGGCCTCAAAGCGCTCCAAATATCCACTTCCAGATTCTACAGAAAAGTGTTTCAAAACTGCTCTTTGGAAAGGAAGCTTCAACTCTGTGAGTTGAAAGCACTCATTACGAAGAGGTTTCTGAGAATTCTTCTGTCCAGTTTTCATGTGAAGATGTTTCCATTTCAAGCATAGGTCTCCAATCGCTCCAAATATTCACCTGCAAATTCTACAAAAAGGGTGTTTCAAAACTTCTCTATCAATAGGAAGGTTCAACTCTGTGAGTTGAATGCCCTCCTCACAAAGAAGTTTCTGAGAATGCTTCTGTCTACTTTTTACGTGAAGATATTTCCTTTTCCTACACAGGCCTCAAAGCGCTCCGAATCAACACTTCCAGATACTACCAAAACAGTGTTTCAAAACTGTTCTATCAAAAGGAACGTTCAACTCTGTGAGTGGAAGGCACTCATCGCAAAGAGGTTTCTGAGAATGCTTCTGTCTAGTTTTTATGTGATGATATTTCGTATTGCAGCATTGGCCAAAAAGCGCTCCAAACATCCATCTTCAGATGGCAATGAAAGTGGGTCTCAAAAGTGCTCTATCAGAAGGAAGGTTCAAGTCTGTGAATTGAATGCTCTCATCACACAGAAGGTTCTGAGAATGATTCAGTCTAGTTTTTATCAGAAGATATTTCCTTTTCCTTGCATAGGCCTCAAATCGCTCCAAATATCGAATTGCAGTTTACACCAATAGAGTGTTTCCAAACTGCTCTGTGAAACGGCAGGTTCAACTCTGTGAGTTGAATGCGCACATGAGGAAGAAGTCTCTGAGAATGCTTCTGTCTAGTTTTTAGGTGAAGATATTTCATTTCCCAGCCTCGCCTCAAAGCGCTCCAAATATCCACTTTCAGATTCTACAAAAACTGTGTTTCTAAACTGCTCTTTGTAAAGGAAGGTTCAAGTCTGTGAGTTGAATGCACTCATCACCAAGAAGTTTCTGAGAATGCTTCTGTCTAGTTTTCATGTGAAGATATTTCCTTTTCCAACATTGACCCGAAGCCCTCGTAATATCCACTTGCAGATTTTACAAAAAGAGTGTTTCCAAACTGCTCTATCAAAATGAGATTCAACTCTGTGAGTTGAATGCACGCATCGTGAAGAAGCTTCAGAGAATGCTACGGTCTACGTTTTAGGTGAAGATATTTCATTTCCCAGCATAGGCTTCAAAGCGCTCTAAATATCCACTTGCAGATTCTACAAAAAGAGTGTTTCAAAACTGCTCTTCCAAAAGGAAGGTTCAAGGCTGTGAGTTCAATGCACTCATCATAAAGAAGTTTCTGAGAACGCTTCTCTCTAGTTTTTATGTGAAGATATTTCCTTTTCCAGCATAGGCCTCAAATCGCTCCAAACATCCACTAGCAAATTCTACAAAAGGAGTGTTTCAAAACTGTGCTATCAAAAGGAAGATTCCACTATTTGAGTTGAAGGCATAAAGCACACGGAAGTTTCTGACAATGCTTCCGTCTAGTTCTCATGTGAAGTTATTTCCTTTTCCAGTGCTGGCCTCTTAGCACTCCAAATATCCACTTGCAGATCCTAGAAAAAGAGTTTTTCAAAACTGCTCTACCAAAAGGAAGCTTCAACTCGGTGAGTTGAATGCGCACCTCGCAAAATGTTTCTGAGAGTGCTTCGCTGTTGTTTTTATGTGAAGATATTTCGTTTTCCAGCATAGGACTCAAAGCGCTCCAAGTAGCCACTTACAGAGTCTCTAAAAAGAGTGTTTCAAAACTGTTCTATCAAAAGGAACGTTCAACTCTGTGAGTAGAATGCTCTCATCACAAGGAAGTTTCTGAGAATGCTTCTGTCTAGTTTTTATGTGAAGAAATTTCCTTTTCCAACATAGGCCTCAAAGCCCTCCAAATAAACATCTGCAGATTCTACAAAAGGGGTCTTTCCAAAATGTTCTATCAAAACCAACGTTCAAACCTATGAGCTGAATGCACTCACCACACAGAAGTTTCTTAGACGTCTTCTGTCTAGTGTTTATGTGAAAACATTTTCTTTTACAGCATAGGCCTCAAATAGCTCCAAATATCAACTTGCAGATTTTACAAAAAGGGTGTTTCCAAACTCCTCTATCAAAAGGCAGGTTCAACTCTGTGTGTTGAATGCACACATCAGAAAGAAGTTTCTGAGAATGCTTCTGTCTAGCGTTTATGTGAAAATATTTCCTTTTCAAGCATACGCCTCAAAGCGCTCCAAATATGCCGTTGCAGATTCTACAAAAAGTGTGTTTCAAAACTGCTCTATGAAAAGAAAGGTTCAAAGCTGTGAGGTGAATACACATATCGTGAAGAAGTTTCTGAGAAAGCTTCAGTCTAGTGTTTAGGTGAAGATATTTCACTTCCCAGAATAGGCCTCAAAGCGCTCCAAATATCCACTTCCAGATTCTAAAGAAAAGTGTTTCAAAACTGCTTTTTGGAAAAGAAGCTTCAACTCTGTGAGTTGAAAGCACTCATTACGAAGAGGTTTCTGAGAGTTCTTCCGTCTAGTTTTCATGTGAAGATGTTTCCATTTCAAGCATATTTCTCAAATCGCTCCAAATATTCACCTGCAAATTCTACAAAAAGGGTGTTTCCAAACTTCTCTATCAATAGGAAGGTTCGACTCTGTGAGTTGAATGCACTCCTCACAAAGAAGTTTCTGAGAATGCTTCTGTCCAGTTTTTAGGTGAAGATATATCATTTCCCAGCATAGGCCTCAAAGCGCTCCAAATATCCACTTGCAGATTCTACAAAAAGAGTGTTTCAAAACTCCTCTTTCAAAAGGAAGTTTCAAGTCTGTGAGTTGAATGAAGTCATGACAAAGAAGTTTCTGAGAATGCTTCTGTCTACTTTTTATGTGAAGATATTTCCTTTTGCAGCACACGCCTCAAATAGCCCCAAACATCCACTAGCAAATTCTACAAAAAGAGGGTTTCAAAAAAGCGCTATCTAAAGGAAGATTGCACTATGTGAGTTAAACGCATAAAGCACACGGAAGTTTCTGAGAATGCTTCCGTCTAGTTCTCATGGGAAGATATTTCCTTTCCCATTGTTGGCCTCTTAGCACTCCAATATACACTTGCAGATTCTAGAAAAAGAGTGTTTCAAAACTGCTCTATCAAAAGGCAGGTTCAACACGGTGAGTTGAATATGCACATGAGAAAAAGTTTCTGAGAATGCTTCTGTCTGGTTTTTATGTGAAGATATTTCGTTTTCCAGCACAGGCCTCAAAGCGCTCCAATTATCCACTTGCAGACTATACAAAAACAGTGTTTCAAAACTGTTCTATCCAAAGGAATGTTCAGCTCTGTGAGTAGAATTCACTCATCACGAGGAAGTTTCTGAGAATGCTGCTGTCTAGTTTCTATAAGAAGACATTTCCTTTTCTAACATAGGTCTCAAAGCGCTCACAATAAGCCCTGGCACACTCTACAAAAGGAGTGTTTCCAAAATGTTCTATCAAAATGAACGTTGAAGACTGTGAGTTAAATGCACACGTCAAACTGAAGTTTCTGAGAATGGTTCTGTCTAGGGTTTATGTGAAGATATTTTCTTTTCCAGCATAGGCCTCCAAAAGCTCGAAATATCCACTTGCAGATTTTCTAAAAAGGGTGTTTCCAAACTGTTCTATCAAAAGGAAGGTTCAACTCTGTGAGTTGAATGCTCACATCACAAAGAAGTTTCTGAGAATGCTTCTGTCTAGTGTTCATGTGAAGATATTTCCTTTTCAAGCATAGGCCTCAAAGCGCTCCAGATATGCAGTTGCAGACTCTACAAAAAGTGTGTTTCAAAAGTGTTCTATGAAAAGAAAGTTTCAACTCTGTGAGTTGAATGCACATATCGTGAAGAAGTTTCTGAGAATGCTTCTGTCTAGTTTTTAGGTGAAGATATTTCATTTCCCAGCATAGGCCTCAAAGCGCTCCAAATATGCACTTGCAGATTCTACAAAAAGAGTGTTTCAAAACTGCTCTTTCAAAAGGAAGGTTCAAGTCTGTGAGTTGAATGCACTCATCAGAAAGAAGTTTCTGATAATGGTTCTGTCTAGTTTTCATCTGCAAGTATTTCCTTTTCCACTAGATGCCGCAATCGCACCAAATTTCCACCTGCAGTTTCCACAAAAAGAGTGTTGCAGGACTGCTCCAGGAAAAGGAATCTTCAACTCTCTCAGTTCAATCCCCTCAAGACATAGAAGTTTCTGATAATGTTTCTGTCTAGCTTCTATATGAAGATATTTCCTTTTCCAGCATAAGCCTCAAAGAGCTCCAAATATCCACTTGCGAATTCTACAAAAACAGTGTTGCAATACTTTTCTACCAAAAGGAAGGTACAACTCTGTGAGTTCAATGCACTCATCACACAGAAGGTTCACAGAATGCTTCCATCTAGCTTTTACGCAATGATATTTCCTTTTGCAGCAAAGGCTTCAAAGCGCTCTTAATGTCCACTGGCAGATTCTACGAAGAGTGTCTCAAAACTGCTCTATCAAAAGGTAGGTTGAACTCTGTGAGTTCAATGCCCAAAGCACAGGGAACCTTCTGAGAATGCTTTTATGTAGTTTCTACGTGAACATATTTTCTTTTCCAGCATTGGCCTCCAAGCACTCCATCCATCCACTTGAAAATTCTACTAAAAGAGTGTTTCAAAACTTCTCTACCAAAAGAAAGGTTGAACTTTGTGAGTTCAAGGCACACATCACAAAGAAGTTTCTGAGAATGCTTCTTTCCAGCTTTTACGTGAAGAGATATCCTTTTCCAGCATAGGCCTCAAAGCGCTCCATATATCCACTTGCACATTCTAGCAAAGCGTGTATCAACACTGCTCTTTCAAAAGGAAGCTTCAAGTCTGTGAGTTGAATGCACTCATCACAAAGACGTTTCTGAGAATTCTCCTGTCTAGTTTTCATGTGAAGATGCTTCCATTTAAAATCTAGGCCTCAAATACCTCCAAATATTCACTTGCACATTCTACAAAAAGGCTGTTTCAAATCTTCTCTATCAATTGGAAGGTTCAACTCTGTAAATTGAATGCACTCACCACAAAGAAGATTCCGAGATTGCTTCTGTCTACTTTGTATGTGAAGACATTTCCTTTTCCAACATAGGCCTCAAAGCGCTCCAAAAAACACTTGCAGATTCTAAAAAAACAGTTTTTCAAAACTGTTCTATCAAAAGGAACGTTCAACTCTGTGAGTTGAAGGCACTCATCACAAAGAGGTTTCTGAGAATGCTTCTGTCTAGTTTTTATGGGATGATATTTCTTATTCCAACATTGGCCAAAAAGCGCTCCAAATATCCGCCTTCAGATGGCACTGAAAGAGGGTCTCAAAAATGCTCTATCAGAAGGAAGGTTCAAGTCTGTGAGTTGAATGCTCTCATCACACAGAAGGTTCTGAGAATACTTCAGTCTAGTTTTTATCAGAAGATATTTCCATTTCCTTGCATAGGCCTGAAATCGCTCCAAATATCGACTTGCAGATTATACGAATAGAGTATTTCCAAACTGCTCTGTCAAACGGCAGGATCAACTCTGTGAGTTGAATGAACACATCATGAAGAAGTCTCTGAGAATGCTTCTGTCTAGTTTTTAGTTGAAGATATTTCATTTCCCAGCATCGTCTCAAAGCGCTCCAAATATCCACTTGCAGATTCTACAAAAACTTTGTTTCTAAACTGCTCTTTGAAAAGGAAGGTCCAAGTCTGTGAGTTGAATGCACTCATCGCAAAGAATTTTCTGAGAATGCTTCTGCCTAGTTTTCACGTGAAGATATTTCCTTTTCCAACATTGGCCCCGAAGCCCTCCTAACATCCACTTGCAGATTTTACAAAAAGAGTGTTTCCAAACTGCTCTATCAAAAGGCAGGTTCAACTCTGTGAGTCAAATGCACGCATCGTGAAGAAGCTTCTGAGAATGCTACTGTCTAAGTTTTAGGTGAAGATATTTCATTTCCCAGCAAAGGCTTCAAAGCGCTCTAAATATCCACTTGCAGATTCTACAAGAAGAGTGTTTCAAAACTGCTCTTCCAAAAGGAAGGTTCAAGTCTGTGAGTTGAATGCACTCATCAAAAAGAAGTTTCTGAGAATGCTTCTCTCTAGTTTTTATGAGAAGATATTTCCTTTTCCAGCATAGGCCTCAAATCGCTCCAAACATCCACTAGCAAATTCTACAAAAGGAGTGTTTCAAAACTGTGCTATCAAAAGGAAGATTCCACTATTTGAGTTGAAGGCATAAAGCACACGGAAGTTTCTGACAGTGCTTCCGTCTAGTTCTCATGTGAAGTTATTTCCTTTTCCAGTGTTGGCCTCTTAGCACTCCAAATAACCACTTGCAGATCCTAGAAAGAGTGTTTCAAAACTGCTCTACCAAAAGGAAGGTTCAACTCGGTGAGTTGAATGCGCACCTCGCAAAAAGTTTCTGAGAGTGCTTCGGTTTAGTTTTTATGTGAAGATATTTCGTTTTCCAGCACAGTACTCAAAGCGCTCTAAATAGCCACTTGCAGAGTCTATAAAAAGAGTGTTTCAAAACTGTTCTATCGAAAGGAACGTTCAACTCTGTGAGTAGAATGCACTCATCACAAGGAAGTTTCTGAGAATGCTTCTGTCTAGTTTTTATGTGAAGAAATTTCCTTTTCCAACATAGGCCTCAAAGCGCTCCAAATAAACACCTGCAGATTCTACAAAAGGGGTCTTTCCAAAATGTTCTATCAAAACCAACGTTCAAGCCTGTGAGCTGAATGCACTCACCACACAGAAGTTTCTTAGACGTCTTCTGTCTAGTGTTTATGTGGAAATATTCTCTTTTACAGCATAGGCCTCAAATAGCTCCAAATATCAACTTGCAGATTTTACAAAAAGGGTGTTTCCAAACTCCTCCATCAAAAGGCAGGTTCAACTCTGTGTGTTTAATGCACACATCAGAAAGAAGTTTCTGAGAATGCTTCTGTCTAGCCTTTATGTGAAAATATTTCCTTTTCAAGCATACGCCTCAAAGCGCTCCAAATATGCCGTTGTAGACTCTACAAAAAGTGTGTTTCAAAACTGCTCTACGAAAAGAAAGGTTCAAAGCTGTGAGTTGAATACACAGATCGTGAAGAAGTTCCTGAGAATGCTTCAATCTAGTGTTTAGGTGAAGATATTTCACTTCCCAGCATAGGCCTCAAAGCGCTCCAAATATCCACTTCCAGATTCTACAGAAAAGTGTTTCAAAACTGCTCTTTGGAAAGGAAGCTTCAACTCTGTGAGTTTAAAGCACTCATTGCGAAGAGGTTTCTGGGAGTTCTTCCGTCTAGTTTTCATGTAAAGATGTTTCCATTTCAAGCATAGGTCTCTAATCGCTCCAAATATTCACCTGCAAATTCTACAAAAAGGGTGTTTCAAAACTTCTCTATCAGTAGGAAGGTTCAACTCTGTGAGTTGAATGCACTCCTTACAGAGAAGTTTCTGAGAATGTTTCTATCTATGTTTTACGCGAAGATATTTCCTTTTCCAACACAGGCCTCAATGCGCTCCGAATCAACACTTCCAGATACTACAAAAACAGTGTTTCAAAACTGTTCTATCAAAAGGAACGTTCAACTCTGTGAGTTGAAGGCACTCATCACAAAGAAGTTTCTGAGAATGCTTCTGTCAATCTTGTATGCAATGAGATTTCCTTTTGCAGCATAGGACTTAAAGCTCTCCAAATATCCACTTGCAGATTCCACAAAAAGAGTGTTGCAAAACTTCTCTACCAAAAGGCAGGTTGAACTCTGTGTGTTGAATGCCCAAAACACAGGGAACTTTCTGAGAATGCTTTTGTCTAGTTTCCACGTGAAGATAGTTCCTTTTCCAACATAGGCCTCAAAGCGCTCTGAATATCCACTTGCCGATTGTACAAAAAGAGTGTTGCAAAACTTCTCTATCAAAAGGCAGGTTGAACTCTGTGTGTCGAATGCTCAAAACACAGGGAACTTGCTGAGAATGCTTTTGTCTAATTTCTACGTGAAGATATTTCCTTTTCCATCATAGGCCTCAAAGTGCTCCGAATAAACACTTGTAGATCCCACCAAAAGAGTGTTTCAAAGCTCTTCCATCTACAGGAACTTTCACGTCTGTGAGTTGAATGCACTCATCACAAAGAGGTTTCTGAGAATTCTTCTGTTTAGTTTTTATGTGATGATATTTCATTTTCCAGCATTGGCCTAAAGGTGCTCCAAATATCCACCTTCAGATGGGACTGAAAGAGTGTTTCAAAACTGAACTATCAAAAGGAAGGTTCAAGTCTGTGAGTTGAATGCACTCATCCACAGAAGCTTCTGAGAATGCTTCTGTCTCGTTTTTAGGCGAAGATATTTCCTTTTCCTTGCATAGGCCTCAAATCGCTCCAAATATCCCCTTGCAGATATTACAAAGAGAGTGTTTCCAAACTGCCCTATCGAAAGGCAGTTTCAACTCTGTGAGTTGAAGGCACGTATGGTGAAACAGTTTCTGAGAATGCTTGTGTGTACTTTTTAGGTGAAGGTATTTCCTTTTCCAGCACAGGCCTCAAATCGCTCCAAACATCCAGTAGCAAATTCTACAAAAGGAGTGTTTCAAACCTGTGCTATCCAAAGGAAGATTCCACTATATGAGTTGAACGCATAAAGCACACGGAAGTTTCTGAGAATCCTTCCGTCTAGTTCTCAGGTGAAGATATTTACTTTTCCAGTGTTGGCCCTTTAGCACTCCAAATATCCACTTTCAGATTCTACAAAAAGAGTGTTTCAAAACTGCTCTATCAAAACGCAGGTTCCACTCGGTGAGTTGAATGCACGCATCGGAAAAGATTTCTGAGAATTCTTCTGTCTAGTTTTTATGGGAAGATATTTTCTTTTCCAGCATAGGCCTCAAATCGCTCCAAACATCCACGAGCAAATTCTACGAAAGGAGTGTGTCAAAACGGTGCTATCAAAAGGAAGATTCCACTATGTGAGTTGAATGCATGAAGCACACGGAAGTTTCTGACAATGCTTCCGTCTAGTTCTCATGTGAAGATATTTCCTTTTCCAGTGTTGACCTCTTAGCACTCCAAATATCCACTTGCAGATCCTAGAAAAAGAGTGTTTCAAAACTGCTCTACCAAAAGCCAGGTTTCACTCGGTGAGTTGAATGCGCACATCGCAAAATGTTTCTGAGAACGCTACTGTCTAGTTCTTATGTGAAGATATTTCGTTTTCCCGCCTGGGCTTCAAAGCGCTCCAAATAGCCACTTGTAGAGTCTATAAAAAGAGTGTTTCAAAACTCTTCTATCAAAAGGAACTTTCAACTCTGTGAGTACAATGCACTCATCACAAGGAAGTTTCCGAGAATGCTTCTGTCTACTGTTTATGTGAAGATATTTCCTTTTCCAACCTAGGCCTCAATGCGCTCCAAATAAACACCTGCAGATCCTACAAGAGGGGTGTTTCCAAACTGTTCTATCAAAACCAGCGTTCAAGTCTGTGAGCTGAATGCACTCATCACACAGAAGTTTCTTAGAAGGCTTGTGTCTAGTGTTTATGTGAAAATATTTTCTTTTACAGCATAGGCCTCAAATAGCTCCAAATATCAACTTGCAGATTTTACAAAAAGGGAGTTTCCAAACTCCTCTATCAAAAGACAGGTTCAACTCTGTGAGTCGAATGCACACATCAGAAAGAAGTTTCTGAGAATGCTTCTGTCTAGCGTTTATGTGAAAATATTTCCTTTTCAAGCACACGCCTCAAAGCGCTCCAAATATGCCGTTGCAGATTCTACAAAAAGTGGGTTTCAAAACTGCTCTACGAAAAGAAAGGTTCAAAGCTGTGAGTTGAATACACAGATCGTGAAGAAGTTTCTGAGAATGCTTCAGTCTAGTGTTTAGGTGAAGATATTTCACTTCCCAGCATAGGCCTCAAAGCGCTCCAAATATCCACTTCCAGATTCTACAGAAAAGTGTTTCAAAACTGCTCTTTGGAAAGGAAGCTTCAACTCTGTGAGTTGAAAGCACTCATTACGAAGAGGTTTCTGAGAATTCTTCTGTCCAGTTTTCATGTGAAGATGTTTCCATTTCAAGCATAGGTCTCCAATCGCTCCAAATATTCACCTGCAAATTCTACAAAAAGGGTGTTTCAAAACTTCTCTATCAATAGGAAGGTTCAACTCTGTGAGTTGAATGCCCTCCTCACAAAGAAGTTTCTGAGAATGCTTCTGTCTACTTTTTACGTGAAGATATTTCCTTTTCCTACACAGGCCTCAAAGCGCTCCGAATCAACACTTCCAGATACTACCAAAACAGTGTTTCAAAACTGTTCTATCAAAAGGAACGTTCAACTCTGTGAGTGGAAGGCACTCATCGCAAAGAGGTTTCTGAGAATGCTTCTGTCTAGTTTTTATGTGATGATATTTCGTATTGCAGCATTGGCCAAAAAGCGCTCCAAACATCCATCTTCAGATGGCAATGAAAGTGGGTCTCAAAAGTGCTCTATCAGAAGGAAGGTTCAAGTCTGTGAATTGAATGCTCTCATCACACAGAAGGTTCTGAGAATGATTCAGTCTAGTTTTTATCAGAAGATATTTCCTTTTCCTTGCATAGGCCTCAAATCGCTCCAAATATCGAATTGCAGTTTACACCAATAGAGTGTTTCCAAACTGCTCTGTGAAACGGCAGGTTCAACTCTGTGAGTTGAATGCGCACATGAGGAAGAAGTCTCTGAGAATGCTTCTGTCTAGTTTTTAGGTGAAGATATTTCATTTCCCAGCCTCGCCTCAAAGCGCTCCAAATATCCACTTTCAGATTCTACAAAAACTGTGTTTCTAAACTGCTCTTTGTAAAGGAAGGTTCAAGTCTGTGAGTTGAATGCACTCATCACCAAGAAGTTTCTGAGAATGCTTCTGTCTAGTTTTCATGTGAAGATATTTCCTTTTCCAACATTGACCCGAAGCCCTCGTAATATCCACTTGCAGATTTTACAAAAAGAGTGTTTCCAAACTGCTCTATCAAAATGAGATTCAACTCTGTGAGTTGAATGCACGCATCGTGAAGAAGCTTCAGAGAATGCTACGGTCTACGTTTTAGGTGAAGATATTTCATTTCCCAGCATAGGCTTCAAAGCGCTCTAAATATCCACTTGCAGATTCTACAAAAAGAGTGTTTCAAAACTGCTCTTCCAAAAGGAAGGTTCAAGGCTGTGAGTTCAATGCACTCATCATAAAGAAGTTTCTGAGAACGCTTCTCTCTAGTTTTTATGTGAAGATATTTCCTTTTCCAGCATAGGCCTCAAATCGCTCCAAACATCCACTAGCAAATTCTACAAAAGGAGTGTTTCAAAACTGTGCTATCAAAAGGAAGATTCCACTATTTGAGTTGAAGGCATAAAGCACACGGAAGTTTCTGACAATGCTTCCGTCTAGTTCTCATGTGAAGTTATTTCCTTTTCCAGTGCTGGCCTCTTAGCACTCCAAATATCCACTTGCAGATCCTAGAAAAAGAGTTTTTCAAAACTGCTCTACCAAAAGGAAGCTTCAACTCGGTGAGTTGAATGCGCACCTCGCAAAATGTTTCTGAGAGTGCTTCGCTGTTGTTTTTATGTGAAGATATTTCGTTTTCCAGCATAGGACTCAAAGCGCTCCAAGTAGCCACTTACAGAGTCTCTAAAAAGAGTGTTTCAAAACTGTTCTATCAAAAGGAACGTTCAACTCTGTGAGTAGAATGCTCTCATCACAAGGAAGTTTCTGAGAATGCTTCTGTCTAGTTTTTATGTGAAGAAATTTCCTTTTCCAACATAGGCCTCAAAGCCCTCCAAATAAACATCTGCAGATTCTACAAAAGGGGTCTTTCCAAAATGTTCTATCAAAACCAACGTTCAAACCTATGAGCTGAATGCACTCACCACACAGAAGTTTCTTAGACGTCTTCTGTCTAGTGTTTATGTGAAAACATTTTCTTTTACAGCATAGGCCTCAAATAGCTCCAAATATCAACTTGCAGATTTTACAAAAAGGGTGTTTCCAAACTCCTCTATCAAAAGGCAGGTTCAACTCTGTGTGTTGAATGCACACATCAGAAAGAAGTTTCTGAGAATGCTTCTGTCTAGCGTTTATGTGAAAATATTTCCTTTTCAAGCATACGCCTCAAAGCGCTCCAAATATGCCGTTGCAGATTCTACAAAAAGTGTGTTTCAAAACTGCTCTATGAAAAGAAAGGTTCAAAGCTGTGAGGTGAATACACATATCGTGAAGAAGTTTCTGAGAAAGCTTCAGTCTAGTGTTTAGGTGAAGATATTTCACTTCCCAGAATAGGCCTCAAAGCGCTCCAAATATCCACTTCCAGATTCTAAAGAAAAGTGTTTCAAAACTGCTTTTTGGAAAAGAAGCTTCAACTCTGTGAGTTGAAAGCACTCATTACGAAGAGGTTTCTGAGAGTTCTTCCGTCTAGTTTTCATGTGAAGATGTTTCCATTTCAAGCATATTTCTCAAATCGCTCCAAATATTCACCTGCAAATTCTACAAAAAGGGTGTTTCCAAACTTCTCTATCAATAGGAAGGTTCGACTCTGTGAGTTGAATGCACTCCTCACAAAGAAGTTTCTGAGAATGCTTCTGTCCAGTTTTTAGGTGAAGATATATCATTTCCCAGCATAGGCCTCAAAGCGCTCCAAATATCCACTTGCAGATTCTACAAAAAGAGTGTTTCAAAACTCCTCTTTCAAAAGGAAGTTTCAAGTCTGTGAGTTGAATGAAGTCATGACAAAGAAGTTTCTGAGAATGCTTCTGTCTACTTTTTATGTGAAGATATTTCCTTTTGCAGCACACGCCTCAAATAGCCCCAAACATCCACTAGCAAATTCTACAAAAAGAGGGTTTCAAAAAAGCGCTATCTAAAGGAAGATTGCACTATGTGAGTTAAACGCATAAAGCACACGGAAGTTTCTGAGAATGCTTCCGTCTAGTTCTCATGGGAAGATATTTCCTTTCCCATTGTTGGCCTCTTAGCACTCCAATATACACTTGCAGATTCTAGAAAAAGAGTGTTTCAAAACTGCTCTATCAAAAGGCAGGTTCAACACGGTGAGTTGAATATGCACATGAGAAAAAGTTTCTGAGAATGCTTCTGTCTGGTTTTTATGTGAAGATATTTCGTTTTCCAGCACAGGCCTCAAAGCGCTCCAATTATCCACTTGCAGACTATACAAAAACAGTGTTTCAAAACTGTTCTATCCAAAGGAATGTTCAGCTCTGTGAGTAGAATTCACTCATCACGAGGAAGTTTCTGAGAATGCTGCTGTCTAGTTTCTATAAGAAGACATTTCCTTTTCTAACATAGGTCTCAAAGCGCTCACAATAAGCCCTGGCACACTCTACAAAAGGAGTGTTTCCAAAATGTTCTATCAAAATGAACGTTGAAGACTGTGAGTTAAATGCACACGTCAAACTGAAGTTTCTGAGAATGGTTCTGTCTAGGGTTTATGTGAAGATATTTTCTTTTCCAGCATAGGCCTCCAAAAGCTCGAAATATCCACTTGCAGATTTTCTAAAAAGGGTGTTTCCAAACTGTTCTATCAAAAGGAAGGTTCAACTCTGTGAGTTGAATGCTCACATCACAAAGAAGTTTCTGAGAATGCTTCTGTCTAGTGTTCATGTGAAGATATTTCCTTTTCAAGCATAGGCCTCAAAGCGCTCCAGATATGCAGTTGCAGACTCTACAAAAAGTGTGTTTCAAAAGTGTTCTATGAAAAGAAAGTTTCAACTCTGTGAGTTGAATGCACATATCGTGAAGAAGTTTCTGAGAATGCTTCTGTCTAGTTTTTAGGTGAAGATATTTCATTTCCCAGCATAGGCCTCAAAGCGCTCCAAATATGCACTTGCAGATTCTACAAAAAGAGTGTTTCAAAACTGCTCTTTCAAAAGGAAGGTTCAAGTCTGTGAGTTGAATGCACTCATCAGAAAGAAGTTTCTGATAATGGTTCTGTCTAGTTTTCATCTGCAAGTATTTCCTTTTCCACTAGATGCCGCAATCGCACCAAATTTCCACCTGCAGTTTCCACAAAAAGAGTGTTGCAGGACTGCTCCAGGAAAAGGAATCTTCAACTCTCTCAGTTCAATCCCCTCAAGACATAGAAGTTTCTGATAATGTTTCTGTCTAGCTTCTATATGAAGATATTTCCTTTTCCAGCATAAGCCTCAAAGAGCTCCAAATATCCACTTGCGAATTCTACAAAAACAGTGTTGCAATACTTTTCTACCAAAAGGAAGGTACAACTCTGTGAGTTCAATGCACTCATCACACAGAAGGTTCACAGAATGCTTCCATCTAGCTTTTACGCAATGATATTTCCTTTTGCAGCAAAGGCTTCAAAGCGCTCTTAATGTCCACTGGCAGATTCTACGAAGAGTGTCTCAAAACTGCTCTATCAAAAGGTAGGTTGAACTCTGTGAGTTCAATGCCCAAAGCACAGGGAACCTTCTGAGAATGCTTTTATGTAGTTTCTACGTGAACATATTTTCTTTTCCAGCATTGGCCTCCAAGCACTCCATCCATCCACTTGAAAATTCTACTAAAAGAGTGTTTCAAAACTTCTCTACCAAAAGAAAGGTTGAACTTTGTGAGTTCAAGGCACACATCACAAAGAAGTTTCTGAGAATGCTTCTTTCCAGCTTTTACGTGAAGAGATATCCTTTTCCAGCATAGGCCTCAAAGCGCTCCATATATCCACTTGCACATTCTAGCAAAGCGTGTATCAACACTGCTCTTTCAAAAGGAAGCTTCAAGTCTGTGAGTTGAATGCACTCATCACAAAGACGTTTCTGAGAATTCTCCTGTCTAGTTTTCATGTGAAGATGCTTCCATTTAAAATCTAGGCCTCAAATACCTCCAAATATTCACTTGCACATTCTACAAAAAGGCTGTTTCAAATCTTCTCTATCAATTGGAAGGTTCAACTCTGTAAATTGAATGCACTCACCACAAAGAAGATTCCGAGATTGCTTCTGTCTACTTTGTATGTGAAGACATTTCCTTTTCCAACATAGGCCTCAAAGCGCTCCAAAAAACACTTGCAGATTCTAAAAAAACAGTTTTTCAAAACTGTTCTATCAAAAGGAACGTTCAACTCTGTGAGTTGAAGGCACTCATCACAAAGAGGTTTCTGAGAATGCTTCTGTCTAGTTTTTATGGGATGATATTTCTTATTCCAACATTGGCCAAAAAGCGCTCCAAATATCCGCCTTCAGATGGCACTGAAAGAGGGTCTCAAAAATGCTCTATCAGAAGGAAGGTTCAAGTCTGTGAGTTGAATGCTCTCATCACACAGAAGGTTCTGAGAATACTTCAGTCTAGTTTTTATCAGAAGATATTTCCATTTCCTTGCATAGGCCTGAAATCGCTCCAAATATCGACTTGCAGATTATACGAATAGAGTATTTCCAAACTGCTCTGTCAAACGGCAGGATCAACTCTGTGAGTTGAATGAACACATCATGAAGAAGTCTCTGAGAATGCTTCTGTCTAGTTTTTAGTTGAAGATATTTCATTTCCCAGCATCGTCTCAAAGCGCTCCAAATATCCACTTGCAGATTCTACAAAAACTTTGTTTCTAAACTGCTCTTTGAAAAGGAAGGTCCAAGTCTGTGAGTTGAATGCACTCATCGCAAAGAATTTTCTGAGAATGCTTCTGCCTAGTTTTCACGTGAAGATATTTCCTTTTCCAACATTGGCCCCGAAGCCCTCCTAACATCCACTTGCAGATTTTACAAAAAGAGTGTTTCCAAACTGCTCTATCAAAAGGCAGGTTCAACTCTGTGAGTCAAATGCACGCATCGTGAAGAAGCTTCTGAGAATGCTACTGTCTAAGTTTTAGGTGAAGATATTTCATTTCCCAGCAAAGGCTTCAAAGCGCTCTAAATATCCACTTGCAGATTCTACAAGAAGAGTGTTTCAAAACTGCTCTTCCAAAAGGAAGGTTCAAGTCTGTGAGTTGAATGCACTCATCAAAAAGAAGTTTCTGAGAATGCTTCTCTCTAGTTTTTATGAGAAGATATTTCCTTTTCCAGCATAGGCCTCAAATCGCTCCAAACATCCACTAGCAAATTCTACAAAAGGAGTGTTTCAAAACTGTGCTATCAAAAGGAAGATTCCACTATTTGAGTTGAAGGCATAAAGCACACGGAAGTTTCTGACAGTGCTTCCGTCTAGTTCTCATGTGAAGTTATTTCCTTTTCCAGTGTTGGCCTCTTAGCACTCCAAATAACCACTTGCAGATCCTAGAAAGAGTGTTTCAAAACTGCTCTACCAAAAGGAAGGTTCAACTCGGTGAGTTGAATGCGCACCTCGCAAAAAGTTTCTGAGAGTGCTTCGGTTTAGTTTTTATGTGAAGATATTTCGTTTTCCAGCACAGTACTCAAAGCGCTCTAAATAGCCACTTGCAGAGTCTATAAAAAGAGTGTTTCAAAACTGTTCTATCGAAAGGAACGTTCAACTCTGTGAGTAGAATGCACTCATCACAAGGAAGTTTCTGAGAATGCTTCTGTCTAGTTTTTATGTGAAGAAATTTCCTTTTCCAACATAGGCCTCAAAGCGCTCCAAATAAACACCTGCAGATTCTACAAAAGGGGTCTTTCCAAAATGTTCTATCAAAACCAACGTTCAAGCCTGTGAGCTGAATGCACTCACCACACAGAAGTTTCTTAGACGTCTTCTGTCTAGTGTTTATGTGGAAATATTCTCTTTTACAGCATAGGCCTCAAATAGCTCCAAATATCAACTTGCAGATTTTACAAAAAGGGTGTTTCCAAACTCCTCCATCAAAAGGCAGGTTCAACTCTGTGTGTTTAATGCACACATCAGAAAGAAGTTTCTGAGAATGCTTCTGTCTAGCCTTTATGTGAAAATATTTCCTTTTCAAGCATACGCCTCAAAGCGCTCCAAATATGCCGTTGTAGACTCTACAAAAAGTGTGTTTCAAAACTGCTCTACGAAAAGAAAGGTTCAAAGCTGTGAGTTGAATACACAGATCGTGAAGAAGTTCCTGAGAATGCTTCAATCTAGTGTTTAGGTGAAGATATTTCACTTCCCAGCATAGGCCTCAAAGCGCTCCAAATATCCACTTCCAGATTCTACAGAAAAGTGTTTCAAAACTGCTCTTTGGAAAGGAAGCTTCAACTCTGTGAGTTTAAAGCACTCATTGCGAAGAGGTTTCTGGGAGTTCTTCCGTCTAGTTTTCATGTAAAGATGTTTCCATTTCAAGCATAGGTCTCTAATCGCTCCAAATATTCACCTGCAAATTCTACAAAAAGGGTGTTTCAAAACTTCTCTATCAATAGGAAGGTTCAACTCTGTGAGTTGAATGCACTCCTTACAGAGAAGTTTCTGAGAATGTTTCTATCTATGTTTTACGCGAAGATATTTCCTTTTCCAACACAGGCCTCAATGCGCTCCGAATCAACACTTCCAGATACTACAAAAACAGTGTTTCAAAACTGTTCTATCAAAAGGAACGTTCAACTCTGTGAGTTGAAGGCACTCATCACAAAGAAGTTTCTGAGAATGCTTCTGTCAATCTTGTATGCAATGAGATTTCCTTTTGCAGCATAGGACTTAAAGCTCTCCAAATATCCACTTGCAGATTCCACAAAAAGAGTGTTGCAAAACTTCTCTACCAAAAGGCAGGTTGAACTCTGTGTGTTGAATGCCCAAAACACAGGGAACTTTCTGAGAATGCTTTTGTCTAGTTTCCACGTGAAGATAGTTCCTTTTCCAACATAGGCCTCAAAGCGCTCTGAATATCCACTTGCCGATTGTACAAAAAGAGTGTTGCAAAACTTCTCTATCAAAAGGCAGGTTGAACTCTGTGTGTCGAATGCTCAAAACACAGGGAACTTGCTGAGAATGCTTTTGTCTAATTTCTACGTGAAGATATTTCCTTTTCCATCATAGGCCTCAAAGTGCTCCGAATAAACACTTGTAGATCCCACCAAAAGAGTGTTTCAAAGCTCTTCCATCTACAGGAACTTTCACGTCTGTGAGTTGAATGCACTCATCACAAAGAGGTTTCTGAGAATTCTTCTGTTTAGTTTTTATGTGATGATATTTCATTTTCCAGCATTGGCCTAAAGGTGCTCCAAATATCCACCTTCAGATGGGACTGAAAGAGTGTTTCAAAACTGAACTATCAAAAGGAAGGTTCAAGTCTGTGAGTTGAATGCACTCATCCACAGAAGCTTCTGAGAATGCTTCTGTCTCGTTTTTAGGCGAAGATATTTCCTTTTCCTTGCATAGGCCTCAAATCGCTCCAAATATCCCCTTGCAGATATTACAAAGAGAGTGTTTCCAAACTGCCCTATCGAAAGGCAGTTTCAACTCTGTGAGTTGAAGGCACGTATGGTGAAACAGTTTCTGAGAATGCTTGTGTGTACTTTTTAGGTGAAGGTATTTCCTTTTCCAGCACAGGCCTCAAATCGCTCCAAACATCCAGTAGCAAATTCTACAAAAGGAGTGTTTCAAACCTGTGCTATCCAAAGGAAGATTCCACTATATGAGTTGAACGCATAAAGCACACGGAAGTTTCTGAGAATCCTTCCGTCTAGTTCTCAGGTGAAGATATTTACTTTTCCAGTGTTGGCCCTTTAGCACTCCAAATATCCACTTTCAGATTCTACAAAAAGAGTGTTTCAAAACTGCTCTATCAAAACGCAGGTTCCACTCGGTGAGTTGAATGCACGCATCGGAAAAGATTTCTGAGAATTCTTCTGTCTAGTTTTTATGGGAAGATATTTTCTTTTCCAGCATAGGCCTCAAATCGCTCCAAACATCCACGAGCAAATTCTACGAAAGGAGTGTGTCAAAACGGTGCTATCAAAAGGAAGATTCCACTATGTGAGTTGAATGCATGAAGCACACGGAAGTTTCTGACAATGCTTCCGTCTAGTTCTCATGTGAAGATATTTCCTTTTCCAGTGTTGACCTCTTAGCACTCCAAATATCCACTTGCAGATCCTAGAAAAAGAGTGTTTCAAAACTGCTCTACCAAAAGCCAGGTTTCACTCGGTGAGTTGAATGCGCACATCGCAAAATGTTTCTGAGAACGCTACTGTCTAGTTCTTATGTGAAGATATTTCGTTTTCCCGCCTGGGCTTCAAAGCGCTCCAAATAGCCACTTGTAGAGTCTATAAAAAGAGTGTTTCAAAACTCTTCTATCAAAAGGAACTTTCAACTCTGTGAGTACAATGCACTCATCACAAGGAAGTTTCCGAGAATGCTTCTGTCTACTGTTTATGTGAAGATATTTCCTTTTCCAACCTAGGCCTCAATGCGCTCCAAATAAACACCTGCAGATCCTACAAGAGGGGTGTTTCCAAACTGTTCTATCAAAACCAGCGTTCAAGTCTGTGAGCTGAATGCACTCATCACACAGAAGTTTCTTAGAAGGCTTGTGTCTAGTGTTTATGTGAAAATATTTTCTTTTACAGCATAGGCCTCAAATAGCTCCAAATATCAACTTGCAGATTTTACAAAAAGGGAGTTTCCAAACTCCTCTATCAAAAGACAGGTTCAACTCTGTGAGTCGAATGCACACATCAGAAAGAAGTTTCTGAGAATGCTTCTGTCTAGCGTTTATGTGAAAATATTTCCTTTTCAAGCACACGCCTCAAAGCGCTCCAAATATGCCGTTGCAGATTCTACAAAAAGTGGGTTTCAAAACTGCTCTACGAAAAGAAAGGTTCAAAGCTGTGAGTTGAATACACAGATCGTGAAGAAGTTTCTGAGAATGCTTCAGTCTAGTGTTTAGGTGAAGATATTTCACTTCCCAGCATAGGCCTCAAAGCGCTCCAAATATCCACTTCCAGATTCTACAGAAAAGTGTTTCAAAACTGCTCTTTGGAAAGGAAGCTTCAACTCTGTGAGTTGAAAGCACTCATTACGAAGAGGTTTCTGAGAATTCTTCTGTCCAGTTTTCATGTGAAGATGTTTCCATTTCAAGCATAGGTCTCCAATCGCTCCAAATATTCACCTGCAAATTCTACAAAAAGGGTGTTTCAAAACTTCTCTATCAATAGGAAGGTTCAACTCTGTGAGTTGAATGCCCTCCTCACAAAGAAGTTTCTGAGAATGCTTCTGTCTACTTTTTACGTGAAGATATTTCCTTTTCCTACACAGGCCTCAAAGCGCTCCGAATCAACACTTCCAGATACTACCAAAACAGTGTTTCAAAACTGTTCTATCAAAAGGAACGTTCAACTCTGTGAGTGGAAGGCACTCATCGCAAAGAGGTTTCTGAGAATGCTTCTGTCTAGTTTTTATGTGATGATATTTCGTATTGCAGCATTGGCCAAAAAGCGCTCCAAACATCCATCTTCAGATGGCAATGAAAGTGGGTCTCAAAAGTGCTCTATCAGAAGGAAGGTTCAAGTCTGTGAATTGAATGCTCTCATCACACAGAAGGTTCTGAGAATGATTCAGTCTAGTTTTTATCAGAAGATATTTCCTTTTCCTTGCATAGGCCTCAAATCGCTCCAAATATCGAATTGCAGTTTACACCAATAGAGTGTTTCCAAACTGCTCTGTGAAACGGCAGGTTCAACTCTGTGAGTTGAATGCGCACATGAGGAAGAAGTCTCTGAGAATGCTTCTGTCTAGTTTTTAGGTGAAGATATTTCATTTCCCAGCCTCGCCTCAAAGCGCTCCAAATATCCACTTTCAGATTCTACAAAAACTGTGTTTCTAAACTGCTCTTTGTAAAGGAAGGTTCAAGTCTGTGAGTTGAATGCACTCATCACCAAGAAGTTTCTGAGAATGCTTCTGTCTAGTTTTCATGTGAAGATATTTCCTTTTCCAACATTGACCCGAAGCCCTCGTAATATCCACTTGCAGATTTTACAAAAAGAGTGTTTCCAAACTGCTCTATCAAAATGAGATTCAACTCTGTGAGTTGAATGCACGCATCGTGAAGAAGCTTCAGAGAATGCTACGGTCTACGTTTTAGGTGAAGATATTTCATTTCCCAGCATAGGCTTCAAAGCGCTCTAAATATCCACTTGCAGATTCTACAAAAAGAGTGTTTCAAAACTGCTCTTCCAAAAGGAAGGTTCAAGGCTGTGAGTTCAATGCACTCATCATAAAGAAGTTTCTGAGAACGCTTCTCTCTAGTTTTTATGTGAAGATATTTCCTTTTCCAGCATAGGCCTCAAATCGCTCCAAACATCCACTAGCAAATTCTACAAAAGGAGTGTTTCAAAACTGTGCTATCAAAAGGAAGATTCCACTATTTGAGTTGAAGGCATAAAGCACACGGAAGTTTCTGACAATGCTTCCGTCTAGTTCTCATGTGAAGTTATTTCCTTTTCCAGTGCTGGCCTCTTAGCACTCCAAATATCCACTTGCAGATCCTAGAAAAAGAGTTTTTCAAAACTGCTCTACCAAAAGGAAGCTTCAACTCGGTGAGTTGAATGCGCACCTCGCAAAATGTTTCTGAGAGTGCTTCGCTGTTGTTTTTATGTGAAGATATTTCGTTTTCCAGCATAGGACTCAAAGCGCTCCAAGTAGCCACTTACAGAGTCTCTAAAAAGAGTGTTTCAAAACTGTTCTATCAAAAGGAACGTTCAACTCTGTGAGTAGAATGCTCTCATCACAAGGAAGTTTCTGAGAATGCTTCTGTCTAGTTTTTATGTGAAGAAATTTCCTTTTCCAACATAGGCCTCAAAGCCCTCCAAATAAACATCTGCAGATTCTACAAAAGGGGTCTTTCCAAAATGTTCTATCAAAACCAACGTTCAAACCTATGAGCTGAATGCACTCACCACACAGAAGTTTCTTAGACGTCTTCTGTCTAGTGTTTATGTGAAAACATTTTCTTTTACAGCATAGGCCTCAAATAGCTCCAAATATCAACTTGCAGATTTTACAAAAAGGGTGTTTCCAAACTCCTCTATCAAAAGGCAGGTTCAACTCTGTGTGTTGAATGCACACATCAGAAAGAAGTTTCTGAGAATGCTTCTGTCTAGCGTTTATGTGAAAATATTTCCTTTTCAAGCATACGCCTCAAAGCGCTCCAAATATGCCGTTGCAGATTCTACAAAAAGTGTGTTTCAAAACTGCTCTATGAAAAGAAAGGTTCAAAGCTGTGAGGTGAATACACATATCGTGAAGAAGTTTCTGAGAAAGCTTCAGTCTAGTGTTTAGGTGAAGATATTTCACTTCCCAGAATAGGCCTCAAAGCGCTCCAAATATCCACTTCCAGATTCTAAAGAAAAGTGTTTCAAAACTGCTTTTTGGAAAAGAAGCTTCAACTCTGTGAGTTGAAAGCACTCATTACGAAGAGGTTTCTGAGAGTTCTTCCGTCTAGTTTTCATGTGAAGATGTTTCCATTTCAAGCATATTTCTCAAATCGCTCCAAATATTCACCTGCAAATTCTACAAAAAGGGTGTTTCCAAACTTCTCTATCAATAGGAAGGTTCGACTCTGTGAGTTGAATGCACTCCTCACAAAGAAGTTTCTGAGAATGCTTCTGTCCAGTTTTTAGGTGAAGATATATCATTTCCCAGCATAGGCCTCAAAGCGCTCCAAATATCCACTTGCAGATTCTACAAAAAGAGTGTTTCAAAACTCCTCTTTCAAAAGGAAGTTTCAAGTCTGTGAGTTGAATGAAGTCATGACAAAGAAGTTTCTGAGAATGCTTCTGTCTACTTTTTATGTGAAGATATTTCCTTTTGCAGCACACGCCTCAAATAGCCCCAAACATCCACTAGCAAATTCTACAAAAAGAGGGTTTCAAAAAAGCGCTATCTAAAGGAAGATTGCACTATGTGAGTTAAACGCATAAAGCACACGGAAGTTTCTGAGAATGCTTCCGTCTAGTTCTCATGGGAAGATATTTCCTTTCCCATTGTTGGCCTCTTAGCACTCCAATATACACTTGCAGATTCTAGAAAAAGAGTGTTTCAAAACTGCTCTATCAAAAGGCAGGTTCAACACGGTGAGTTGAATATGCACATGAGAAAAAGTTTCTGAGAATGCTTCTGTCTGGTTTTTATGTGAAGATATTTCGTTTTCCAGCACAGGCCTCAAAGCGCTCCAATTATCCACTTGCAGACTATACAAAAACAGTGTTTCAAAACTGTTCTATCCAAAGGAATGTTCAGCTCTGTGAGTAGAATTCACTCATCACGAGGAAGTTTCTGAGAATGCTGCTGTCTAGTTTCTATAAGAAGACATTTCCTTTTCTAACATAGGTCTCAAAGCGCTCACAATAAGCCCTGGCACACTCTACAAAAGGAGTGTTTCCAAAATGTTCTATCAAAATGAACGTTGAAGACTGTGAGTTAAATGCACACGTCAAACTGAAGTTTCTGAGAATGGTTCTGTCTAGGGTTTATGTGAAGATATTTTCTTTTCCAGCATAGGCCTCCAAAAGCTCGAAATATCCACTTGCAGATTTTCTAAAAAGGGTGTTTCCAAACTGTTCTATCAAAAGGAAGGTTCAACTCTGTGAGTTGAATGCTCACATCACAAAGAAGTTTCTGAGAATGCTTCTGTCTAGTGTTCATGTGAAGATATTTCCTTTTCAAGCATAGGCCTCAAAGCGCTCCAGATATGCAGTTGCAGACTCTACAAAAAGTGTGTTTCAAAAGTGTTCTATGAAAAGAAAGTTTCAACTCTGTGAGTTGAATGCACATATCGTGAAGAAGTTTCTGAGAATGCTTCTGTCTAGTTTTTAGGTGAAGATATTTCATTTCCCAGCATAGGCCTCAAAGCGCTCCAAATATGCACTTGCAGATTCTACAAAAAGAGTGTTTCAAAACTGCTCTTTCAAAAGGAAGGTTCAAGTCTGTGAGTTGAATGCACTCATCAGAAAGAAGTTTCTGATAATGGTTCTGTCTAGTTTTCATCTGCAAGTATTTCCTTTTCCACTAGATGCCGCAATCGCACCAAATTTCCACCTGCAGTTTCCACAAAAAGAGTGTTGCAGGACTGCTCCAGGAAAAGGAATCTTCAACTCTCTCAGTTCAATCCCCTCAAGACATAGAAGTTTCTGATAATGTTTCTGTCTAGCTTCTATATGAAGATATTTCCTTTTCCAGCATAAGCCTCAAAGAGCTCCAAATATCCACTTGCGAATTCTACAAAAACAGTGTTGCAATACTTTTCTACCAAAAGGAAGGTACAACTCTGTGAGTTCAATGCACTCATCACACAGAAGGTTCACAGAATGCTTCCATCTAGCTTTTACGCAATGATATTTCCTTTTGCAGCAAAGGCTTCAAAGCGCTCTTAATGTCCACTGGCAGATTCTACGAAGAGTGTCTCAAAACTGCTCTATCAAAAGGTAGGTTGAACTCTGTGAGTTCAATGCCCAAAGCACAGGGAACCTTCTGAGAATGCTTTTATGTAGTTTCTACGTGAACATATTTTCTTTTCCAGCATTGGCCTCCAAGCACTCCATCCATCCACTTGAAAATTCTACTAAAAGAGTGTTTCAAAACTTCTCTACCAAAAGAAAGGTTGAACTTTGTGAGTTCAAGGCACACATCACAAAGAAGTTTCTGAGAATGCTTCTTTCCAGCTTTTACGTGAAGAGATATCCTTTTCCAGCATAGGCCTCAAAGCGCTCCATATATCCACTTGCACATTCTAGCAAAGCGTGTATCAACACTGCTCTTTCAAAAGGAAGCTTCAAGTCTGTGAGTTGAATGCACTCATCACAAAGACGTTTCTGAGAATTCTCCTGTCTAGTTTTCATGTGAAGATGCTTCCATTTAAAATCTAGGCCTCAAATACCTCCAAATATTCACTTGCACATTCTACAAAAAGGCTGTTTCAAATCTTCTCTATCAATTGGAAGGTTCAACTCTGTAAATTGAATGCACTCACCACAAAGAAGATTCCGAGATTGCTTCTGTCTACTTTGTATGTGAAGACATTTCCTTTTCCAACATAGGCCTCAAAGCGCTCCAAAAAACACTTGCAGATTCTAAAAAAACAGTTTTTCAAAACTGTTCTATCAAAAGGAACGTTCAACTCTGTGAGTTGAAGGCACTCATCACAAAGAGGTTTCTGAGAATGCTTCTGTCTAGTTTTTATGGGATGATATTTCTTATTCCAACATTGGCCAAAAAGCGCTCCAAATATCCGCCTTCAGATGGCACTGAAAGAGGGTCTCAAAAATGCTCTATCAGAAGGAAGGTTCAAGTCTGTGAGTTGAATGCTCTCATCACACAGAAGGTTCTGAGAATACTTCAGTCTAGTTTTTATCAGAAGATATTTCCATTTCCTTGCATAGGCCTGAAATCGCTCCAAATATCGACTTGCAGATTATACGAATAGAGTATTTCCAAACTGCTCTGTCAAACGGCAGGATCAACTCTGTGAGTTGAATGAACACATCATGAAGAAGTCTCTGAGAATGCTTCTGTCTAGTTTTTAGTTGAAGATATTTCATTTCCCAGCATCGTCTCAAAGCGCTCCAAATATCCACTTGCAGATTCTACAAAAACTTTGTTTCTAAACTGCTCTTTGAAAAGGAAGGTCCAAGTCTGTGAGTTGAATGCACTCATCGCAAAGAATTTTCTGAGAATGCTTCTGCCTAGTTTTCACGTGAAGATATTTCCTTTTCCAACATTGGCCCCGAAGCCCTCCTAACATCCACTTGCAGATTTTACAAAAAGAGTGTTTCCAAACTGCTCTATCAAAAGGCAGGTTCAACTCTGTGAGTCAAATGCACGCATCGTGAAGAAGCTTCTGAGAATGCTACTGTCTAAGTTTTAGGTGAAGATATTTCATTTCCCAGCAAAGGCTTCAAAGCGCTCTAAATATCCACTTGCAGATTCTACAAGAAGAGTGTTTCAAAACTGCTCTTCCAAAAGGAAGGTTCAAGTCTGTGAGTTGAATGCACTCATCAAAAAGAAGTTTCTGAGAATGCTTCTCTCTAGTTTTTATGAGAAGATATTTCCTTTTCCAGCATAGGCCTCAAATCGCTCCAAACATCCACTAGCAAATTCTACAAAAGGAGTGTTTCAAAACTGTGCTATCAAAAGGAAGATTCCACTATTTGAGTTGAAGGCATAAAGCACACGGAAGTTTCTGACAGTGCTTCCGTCTAGTTCTCATGTGAAGTTATTTCCTTTTCCAGTGTTGGCCTCTTAGCACTCCAAATAACCACTTGCAGATCCTAGAAAGAGTGTTTCAAAACTGCTCTACCAAAAGGAAGGTTCAACTCGGTGAGTTGAATGCGCACCTCGCAAAAAGTTTCTGAGAGTGCTTCGGTTTAGTTTTTATGTGAAGATATTTCGTTTTCCAGCACAGTACTCAAAGCGCTCTAAATAGCCACTTGCAGAGTCTATAAAAAGAGTGTTTCAAAACTGTTCTATCGAAAGGAACGTTCAACTCTGTGAGTAGAATGCACTCATCACAAGGAAGTTTCTGAGAATGCTTCTGTCTAGTTTTTATGTGAAGAAATTTCCTTTTCCAACATAGGCCTCAAAGCGCTCCAAATAAACACCTGCAGATTCTACAAAAGGGGTCTTTCCAAAATGTTCTATCAAAACCAACGTTCAAGCCTGTGAGCTGAATGCACTCACCACACAGAAGTTTCTTAGACGTCTTCTGTCTAGTGTTTATGTGGAAATATTCTCTTTTACAGCATAGGCCTCAAATAGCTCCAAATATCAACTTGCAGATTTTACAAAAAGGGTGTTTCCAAACTCCTCCATCAAAAGGCAGGTTCAACTCTGTGTGTTTAATGCACACATCAGAAAGAAGTTTCTGAGAATGCTTCTGTCTAGCCTTTATGTGAAAATATTTCCTTTTCAAGCATACGCCTCAAAGCGCTCCAAATATGCCGTTGTAGACTCTACAAAAAGTGTGTTTCAAAACTGCTCTACGAAAAGAAAGGTTCAAAGCTGTGAGTTGAATACACAGATCGTGAAGAAGTTCCTGAGAATGCTTCAATCTAGTGTTTAGGTGAAGATATTTCACTTCCCAGCATAGGCCTCAAAGCGCTCCAAATATCCACTTCCAGATTCTACAGAAAAGTGTTTCAAAACTGCTCTTTGGAAAGGAAGCTTCAACTCTGTGAGTTTAAAGCACTCATTGCGAAGAGGTTTCTGGGAGTTCTTCCGTCTAGTTTTCATGTAAAGATGTTTCCATTTCAAGCATAGGTCTCTAATCGCTCCAAATATTCACCTGCAAATTCTACAAAAAGGGTGTTTCAAAACTTCTCTATCAATAGGAAGGTTCAACTCTGTGAGTTGAATGCACTCCTTACAGAGAAGTTTCTGAGAATGTTTCTATCTATGTTTTACGCGAAGATATTTCCTTTTCCAACACAGGCCTCAATGCGCTCCGAATCAACACTTCCAGATACTACAAAAACAGTGTTTCAAAACTGTTCTATCAAAAGGAACGTTCAACTCTGTGAGTTGAAGGCACTCATCACAAAGAAGTTTCTGAGAATGCTTCTGTCAATCTTGTATGCAATGAGATTTCCTTTTGCAGCATAGGACTTAAAGCTCTCCAAATATCCACTTGCAGATTCCACAAAAAGAGTGTTGCAAAACTTCTCTATCAAAAGGCAGGTTGAACTCTGTGTGTTGAATGCCCAAAACACAGGGAACTTTCTGAGAATGCTTTTGTCTAGTTTCCACGTGAAGATAGTTCCTTTTCCAACATAGGCCTCAAAGCGCTCTGAATATCCACTTGCCGATTGTACAAAAAGAGTGTTGCAAAACTTCTCTATCAAAAGGCAGGTTGAACTCTGTGTGTCGAATGCCCAAAACACAGGGAACTTGCTGAGAATGCTTTTGTCTAATTTCTACGTGAAGATATTTCCTTTTCCATCATAGGCCTCAAAGTGCTCCGAATAAACACTTGTAGATCCCACCAAAAGAGTGTTTCAAAGCTCTTCCATCTACAGGAACTTTCACGTCTGTGAGTTGAATGCACTCATCACAAAGAGGTTTCTGAGAATTCTTCTGTTTAGTTTTTATGTGATGATATTTCATTTTCCAGCATTGGCCTAAAGGTGCTCCAAATATCCACCTTCAGATGGGACTGAAAGAGTGTTTCAAAACTGAACTATCAAAAGGAAGGTTCAAGTCTGTGAGTTGAATGCACTCATCCACAGAAGCTTCTGAGAATGCTTCTGTCTCGTTTTTAGGCGAAGATATTTCCTTTTCCTTGCATAGGCCTCAAATCGCTCCAAATATCCCCTTGCAGATATTACAAAGAGAGTGTTTCCAAACTGCCCTATCGAAAGGCAGTTTCAACTCTGTGAGTTGAAGGCACGTATGGTGAAACAGTTTCTGAGAATGCTTGTGTGTACTTTTTAGGTGAAGGTATTTCCTTTTCCAGCACAGGCCTCAAATCGCTCCAAACATCCAGTAGCAAATTCTACAAAAGGAGTGTTTCAAACCTGTGCTATCCAAAGGAAGATTCCACTATATGAGTTGAACGCATAAAGCACACGGAAGTTTCTGAGAATCCTTCCGTCTAGTTCTCAGGTGAAGATATTTACTTTTCCAGTGTTGGCCCTTTAGCACTCCAAATATCCACTTTCAGATTCTACAAAAAGAGTGTTTCAAAACTGCTCTATCAAAACGCAGGTTCCACTCGGTGAGTTGAATGCACGCATCGGAAAAGATTTCTGAGAATTCTTCTGTCTAGTTTTTATGGGAAGATATTTTCTTTTCCAGCATAGGCCTCAAATCGCTCCAAACATCCACGAGCAAATTCTACGAAAGGAGTGTGTCAAAACGGTGCTATCAAAAGGAAGATTCCACTATGTGAGTTGAATGCATGAAGCACACGGAAGTTTCTGACAATGCTTCCGTCTAGTTCTCATGTGAAGATATTTCCTTTTCCAGTGTTGACCTCTTAGCACTCCAAATATCCACTTGCAGATCCTAGAAAAAGAGTGTTTCAAAACTGCTCTACCAAAAGCCAGGTTTCACTCGGTGAGTTGAATGCGCACATCGCAAAATGTTTCTGAGAACGCTACTGTCTAGTTCTTATGTGAAGATATTTCGTTTTCCCGCCTGGGCTTCAAAGCGCTCCAAATAGCCACTTGTAGAGTCTATAAAAAGAGTGTTTCAAAACTCTTCTATCAAAAGGAACTTTCAACTCTGTGAGTACAATGCACTCATCACAAGGAAGTTTCCGAGAATGCTTCTGTCTACTGTTTATGTGAAGATATTTCCTTTTCCAACCTAGGCCTCAATGCGCTCCAAATAAACACCTGCAGATCCTACAAGAGGGGTGTTTCCAAACTGTTCTATCAAAACCAGCGTTCAAGTCTGTGAGCTGAATGCACTCATCACACAGAAGTTTCTTAGAAGGCTTGTGTCTAGTGTTTATGTGAAAATATTTTCTTTTACAGCATAGGCCTCAAATAGCTCCAAATATCAACTTGCAGATTTTACAAAAAGGGAGTTTCCAAACTCCTCTATCAAAAGACAGGTTCAACTCTGTGAGTCGAATGCACACATCAGAAAGAAGTTTCTGAGAATGCTTCTGTCTAGCGTTTATGTGAAAATATTTCCTTTTCAAGCACACGCCTCAAAGCGCTCCAAATATGCCGTTGCAGATTCTACAAAAAGTGGGTTTCAAAACTGCTCTACGAAAAGAAAGGTTCAAAGCTGTGAGTTGAATACACAGATCGTGAAGAAGTTTCTGAGAAAGCTTCAGTCTAGTGTTTAGGTGAAGATATTTCACTTCCCAGAATAGGCCTCAAAGCGCTCCAAATATCCACTTCCAGATTCTAAAGAAAAGTGTTTCAAAACTGCTTTTTGGAAAAGAAGCTTCAACTCTGTGAGTTGAAAGCACTCATTACGAAGAGGTTTCTGAGAGTTCTTCCGTCTAGTTTTCATGTGAAGATGTTTCCATTTCAAGCATATTTCTCAAATCGCTCCAAATATTCACCTGCAAATTCTACAAAAAGGGTGTTTCCAAACTTCTCTATCAATAGGAAGGTTCGACTCTGTGAGTTGAATGCACTCCTCACAAAGAAGTTTCTGAGAATGCTTCTGTCCAGTTTTTAGGTGAAGATATATCATTTCCCAGCATAGGCCTCAAAGCGCTCCAAATATCCACTTGCAGATTCTACAAAAAGAGTGTTTCAAAACTCCTCTTTCAAAAGGAAGTTTCAAGTCTGTGAGTTGAATGAAGTCATGACAAAGAAGTTTCTGAGAATGCTTCTGTCTACTTTTTATGTGAAGATATTTCCTTTTGCAGCACACGCCTCAAATAGCCCCAAACATCCACTAGCAAATTCTACAAAAAGAGGGTTTCAAAAAAGCGCTATCTAAAGGAAGATTGCACTATGTGAGTTAAACGCATAAAGCACACGGAAGTTTCTGAGAATGCTTCCGTCTAGTTCTCATGGGAAGATATTTCCTTTCCCATTGTTGGCCTCTTAGCACTCCAATATACACTTGCAGATTCTAGAAAAAGAGTGTTTCAAAACTGCTCTATCAAAAGGCAGGTTCAACACGGTGAGTTGAATATGCACATGAGAAAAAGTTTCTGAGAATGCTTCTGTCTGGTTTTTATGTGAAGATATTTCGTTTTCCAGCACAGGCCTCAAAGCGCTCCAATTATCCACTTGCAGACTATACAAAAACAGTGTTTCAAAACTGTTCTATCCAAAGGAATGTTCAGCTCTGTGAGTAGAATTCACTCATCACGAGGAAGTTTCTGAGAATGCTGCTGTCTAGTTTCTATAAGAAGACATTTCCTTTTCTAACATAGGTCTCAAAGCGCTCACAATAAGCCCTGGCACACTCTACAAAAGGAGTGTTTCCAAAATGTTCTATCAAAATGAACGTTGAAGACTGTGAGTTAAATGCACACGTCAAACTGAAGTTTCTGAGAATGGTTCTGTCTAGGGTTTATGTGAAGATATTTTCTTTTCCAGCATAGGCCTCCAAAAGCTCGAAATATCCACTTGCAGATTTTCTAAAAAGGGTGTTTCCAAACTGTTCTATCAAAAGGAAGGTTCAACTCTGTGAGTTGAATGCTCACATCACAAAGAAGTTTCTGAGAATGCTTCTGTCTAGTGTTCATGTGAAGATATTTCCTTTTCAAGCATAGGCCTCAAAGCGCTCCAGATATGCAGTTGCAGACTCTACAAAAAGTGTGTTTCAAAAGTGTTCTATGAAAAGAAAGTTTCAACTCTGTGAGTTGAATGCACATATCGTGAAGAAGTTTCTGAGAATGCTTCTGTCTAGTTTTTAGGTGAAGATATTTCATTTCCCAGCATAGGCCTCAAAGCGCTCCAAATATGCACTTGCAGATTCTACAAAAAGAGTGTTTCAAAACTGCTCTTTCAAAAGGAAGGTTCAAGTCTGTGAGTTGAATGCACTCATCAGAAAGAAGTTTCTGATAATGGTTCTGTCTAGTTTTCATCTGCAAGTATTTCCTTTTCCACTAGATGCCGCAATCGCACCAAATTTCCACCTGCAGTTTCCACAAAAAGAGTGTTGCAGGACTGCTCCAGGAAAAGGAATCTTCAACTCTCTCAGTTCAATCCCCTCAAGACATAGAAGTTTCTGATAATGTTTCTGTCTAGCTTCTATATGAAGATATTTCCTTTTCCAGCATAAGCCTCAAAGAGCTCCAAATATCCACTTGCGAATTCTACAAAAACAGTGTTGCAATACTTTTCTACCAAAAGGAAGGTACAACTCTGTGAGTTCAATGCACTCATCACACAGAAGGTTCACAGAATGCTTCCATCTAGCTTTTACGCAATGATATTTCCTTTTGCAGCAAAGGCTTCAAAGCGCTCTTAATGTCCACTGGCAGATTCTACGAAGAGTGTCTCAAAACTGCTCTATCAAAAGGTAGGTTGAACTCTGTGAGTTCAATGCCCAAAGCACAGGGAACCTTCTGAGAATGCTTTTATGTAGTTTCTACGTGAACATATTTTCTTTTCCAGCATTGGCCTCCAAGCACTCCATCCATCCACTTGAAAATTCTACTAAAAGAGTGTTTCAAAACTTCTCTACCAAAAGAAAGGTTGAACTTTGTGAGTTCAAGGCACACATCACAAAGAAGTTTCTGAGAATGCTTCTTTCCAGCTTTTACGTGAAGAGATATCCTTTTCCAGCATAGGCCTCAAAGCGCTCCATATATCCACTTGCACATTCTAGCAAAGCGTGTATCAACACTGCTCTTTCAAAAGGAAGCTTCAAGTCTGTGAGTTGAATGCACTCATCACAAAGACGTTTCTGAGAATTCTCCTGTCTAGTTTTCATGTGAAGATGCTTCCATTTAAAATCTAGGCCTCAAATACCTCCAAATATTCACTTGCACATTCTACAAAAAGGCTGTTTCAAATCTTCTCTATCAATTGGAAGGTTCAACTCTGTAAATTGAATGCACTCACCACAAAGAAGATTCCGAGATTGCTTCTGTCTACTTTGTATGTGAAGACATTTCCTTTTCCAACATAGGCCTCAAAGCGCTCCAAAAAACACTTGCAGATTCTAAAAAAACAGTTTTTCAAAACTGTTCTATCAAAAGGAACGTTCAACTCTGTGAGTTGAAGGCACTCATCACAAAGAGGTTTCTGAGAATGCTTCTGTCTAGTTTTTATGGGATGATATTTCTTATTCCAACATTGGCCAAAAAGCGCTCCAAATATCCGCCTTCAGATGGCACTGAAAGAGGGTCTCAAAAATGCTCTATCAGAAGGAAGGTTCAAGTCTGTGAGTTGAATGCTCTCATCACACAGAAGGTTCTGAGAATACTTCAGTCTAGTTTTTATCAGAAGATATTTCCATTTCCTTGCATAGGCCTGAAATCGCTCCAAATATCGACTTGCAGATTATACGAATAGAGTATTTCCAAACTGCTCTGTCAAACGGCAGGATCAACTCTGTGAGTTGAATGAACACATCATGAAGAAGTCTCTGAGAATGCTTCTGTCTAGTTTTTAGTTGAAGATATTTCATTTCCCAGCATCGTCTCAAAGCGCTCCAAATATCCACTTGCAGATTCTACAAAAACTTTGTTTCTAAACTGCTCTTTGAAAAGGAAGGTCCAAGTCTGTGAGTTGAATGCACTCATCGCAAAGAATTTTCTGAGAATGCTTCTGCCTAGTTTTCACGTGAAGATATTTCCTTTTCCAACATTGGCCCCGAAGCCCTCCTAACATCCACTTGCAGATTTTACAAAAAGAGTGTTTCCAAACTGCTCTATCAAAAGGCAGGTTCAACTCTGTGAGTCAAATGCACGCATCGTGAAGAAGCTTCTGAGAATGCTACTGTCTAAGTTTTAGGTGAAGATATTTCATTTCCCAGCAAAGGCTTCAAAGCGCTCTAAATATCCACTTGCAGATTCTACAAGAAGAGTGTTTCAAAACTGCTCTTCCAAAAGGAAGGTTCAAGTCTGTGAGTTGAATGCACTCATCAAAAAGAAGTTTCTGAGAATGCTTCTCTCTAGTTTTTATGAGAAGATATTTCCTTTTCCAGCATAGGCCTCAAATCGCTCCAAACATCCACTAGCAAATTCTACAAAAGGAGTGTTTCAAAACTGTGCTATCAAAAGGAAGATTCCACTATTTGAGTTGAAGGCATAAAGCACACGGAAGTTTCTGACAGTGCTTCCGTCTAGTTCTCATGTGAAGTTATTTCCTTTTCCAGTGTTGGCCTCTTAGCACTCCAAATAACCACTTGCAGATCCTAGAAAGAGTGTTTCAAAACTGCTCTACCAAAAGGAAGGTTCAACTCGGTGAGTTGAATGCGCACCTCGCAAAAAGTTTCTGAGAGTGCTTCGGTTTAGTTTTTATGTGAAGATATTTCGTTTTCCAGCACAGTACTCAAAGCGCTCTAAATAGCCACTTGCAGAGTCTATAAAAAGAGTGTTTCAAAACTGTTCTATCGAAAGGAACGTTCAACTCTGTGAGTAGAATGCACTCATCACAAGGAAGTTTCTGAGAATGCTTCTGTCTAGTTTTTATGTGAAGAAATTTCCTTTTCCAACATAGGCCTCAAAGCGCTCCAAATAAACACCTGCAGATTCTACAAAAGGGGTCTTTCCAAAATGTTCTATCAAAACCAACGTTCAAGCCTGTGAGCTGAATGCACTCACCACACAGAAGTTTCTTAGACGTCTTCTGTCTAGTGTTTATGTGGAAATATTCTCTTTTACAGCATAGGCCTCAAATAGCTCCAAATATCAACTTGCAGATTTTACAAAAAGGGTGTTTCCAAACTCCTCCATCAAAAGGCAGGTTCAACTCTGTGTGTTTAATGCACACATCAGAAAGAAGTTTCTGAGAATGCTTCTGTCTAGCCTTTATGTGAAAATATTTCCTTTTCAAGCATACGCCTCAAAGCGCTCCAAATATGCCGTTGTAGACTCTACAAAAAGTGTGTTTCAAAACTGCTCTACGAAAAGAAAGGTTCAAAGCTGTGAGTTGAATACACAGATCGTGAAGAAGTTCCTGAGAATGCTTCAATCTAGTGTTTAGGTGAAGATATTTCACTTCCCAGCATAGGCCTCAAAGCGCTCCAAATATCCACTTCCAGATTCTACAGAAAAGTGTTTCAAAACTGCTCTTTGGAAAGGAAGCTTCAACTCTGTGAGTTTAAAGCACTCATTGCGAAGAGGTTTCTGGGAGTTCTTCCGTCTAGTTTTCATGTAAAGATGTTTCCATTTCAAGCATAGGTCTCTAATCGCTCCAAATATTCACCTGCAAATTCTACAAAAAGGGTGTTTCAAAACTTCTCTATCAATAGGAAGGTTCAACTCTGTGAGTTGAATGCACTCCTTACAGAGAAGTTTCTGAGAATGTTTCTATCTATGTTTTACGCGAAGATATTTCCTTTTCCAACACAGGCCTCAATGCGCTCCGAATCAACACTTCCAGATACTACAAAAACAGTGTTTCAAAACTGTTCTATCAAAAGGAACGTTCAACTCTGTGAGTTGAAGGCACTCATCACAAAGAAGTTTCTGAGAATGCTTCTGTCAATCTTGTATGCAATGAGATTTCCTTTTGCAGCATAGGACTTAAAGCTCTCCAAATATCCACTTGCAGATTCCACAAAAAGAGTGTTGCAAAACTTCTCTATCAAAAGGCAGGTTGAACTCTGTGTGTTGAATGCCCAAAACACAGGGAACTTTCTGAGAATGCTTTTGTCTAGTTTCCACGTGAAGATAGTTCCTTTTCCAACATAGGCCTCAAAGCGCTCTGAATATCCACTTGCCGATTGTACAAAAAGAGTGTTGCAAAACTTCTCTATCAAAAGGCAGGTTGAACTCTGTGTGTCGAATGCTCAAAACACAGGGAACTTGCTGAGAATGCTTTTGTCTAATTTCTACGTGAAGATATTTCCTTTTCCATCATAGGCCTCAAAGTGCTCCGAATAAACACTTGTAGATCCCACCAAAAGAGTGTTTCAAAGCTCTTCCATCTACAGGAACTTTCACGTCTGTGAGTTGAATGCACTCATCACAAAGAGGTTTCTGAGAATTCTTCTGTTTAGTTTTTATGTGATGATATTTCATTTTCCAGCATTGGCCTAAAGGTGCTCCAAATATCCACCTTCAGATGGGACTGAAAGAGTGTTTCAAAACTGAACTATCAAAAGGAAGGTTCAAGTCTGTGAGTTGAATGCACTCATCCACAGAAGCTTCTGAGAATGCTTCTGTCTCGTTTTTAGGCGAAGATATTTCCTTTTCCTTGCATAGGCCTCAAATCGCTCCAAATATCCCCTTGCAGATATTACAAAGAGAGTGTTTCCAAACTGCCCTATCGAAAGGCAGTTTCAACTCTGTGAGTTGAAGGCACGTATGGTGAAACAGTTTCTGAGAATGCTTGTGTGTACTTTTTAGGTGAAGGTATTTCCTTTTCCAGCACAGGCCTCAAATCGCTCCAAACATCCAGTAGCAAATTCTACAAAAGGAGTGTTTCAAACCTGTGCTATCCAAAGGAAGATTCCACTATATGAGTTGAACGCATAAAGCACACGGAAGTTTCTGAGAATCCTTCCGTCTAGTTCTCAGGTGAAGATATTTACTTTTCCAGTGTTGGCCCTTTAGCACTCCAAATATCCACTTTCAGATTCTACAAAAAGAGTGTTTCAAAACTGCTCTATCAAAACGCAGGTTCCACTCGGTGAGTTGAATGCACGCATCGGAAAAGATTTCTGAGAATTCTTCTGTCTAGTTTTTATGGGAAGATATTTTCTTTTCCAGCATAGGCCTCAAATCGCTCCAAACATCCACGAGCAAATTCTACGAAAGGAGTGTGTCAAAACGGTGCTATCAAAAGGAAGATTCCACTATGTGAGTTGAATGCATGAAGCACACGGAAGTTTCTGACAATGCTTCCGTCTAGTTCTCATGTGAAGATATTTCCTTTTCCAGTGTTGACCTCTTAGCACTCCAAATATCCACTTGCAGATCCTAGAAAAAGAGTGTTTCAAAACTGCTCTACCAAAAGCCAGGTTTCACTCGGTGAGTTGAATGCGCACATCGCAAAATGTTTCTGAGAACGCTACTGTCTAGTTCTTATGTGAAGATATTTCGTTTTCCCGCCTGGGCTTCAAAGCGCTCCAAATAGCCACTTGTAGAGTCTATAAAAAGAGTGTTTCAAAACTCTTCTATCAAAAGGAACTTTCAACTCTGTGAGTACAATGCACTCATCACAAAGAAGTTTCCGAGAATGCTTCTGTCTACTGTTTATGTGAAGATATTTCCTTTTCCAACCTAGGCCTCAATGCGCTCCAAATAAACACCTGCAGATCCTACAAGAGGGGTGTTTCCAAACTGTTCTATCAAAACCAGCGTTCAAGTCTGTGAGCTGAATGCACTCATCACACAGAAGTTTCTTAGAAGGCTTGTGTCTAGTGTTTATGTGAAAATATTTTCTTTTACAGCATAGGCCTCAAATAGCTCCAAATATCAACTTGCAGATTTTACAAAAAGGGAGTTTCCAAACTCCTCTATCAAAAGACAGGTTCAACTCTGTGAGTCGAATGCACACATCAGAAAGAAGTTTCTGAGAATGCTTCTGTCTAGCGTTTATGTGAAAATATTTCCTTTTCAAGCACACGCCTCAAAGCGCTCCAAATATGCCGTTGCAGATTCTACAAAAAGTGGGTTTCAAAACTGCTCTACGAAAAGAAAGGTTCAAAGCTGTGAGTTGAATACACAGATCGTGAAGAAGTTTCTGAGAATGCTTCAGTCTAGTGTTTAGGTGAAGATATTTCACTTCCCAGCATAGGCCTCAAAGCGCTCCAAATATCCACTTCCAGATTCTACAGAAAAGTGTTTCAAAACTGCTCTTTGGAAAGGAAGCTTCAACTCTGTGAGTTGAAAGCACTCATTACGAAGAGGTTTCTGAGAATTCTTCTGTCCAGTTTTCATGTGAAGATGTTTCCATTTCAAGCATAGGTCTCCAATCGCTCCAAATATTCACCTGCAAATTCTACAAAAAGGGTGTTTCAAAACTTCTCTATCAATAGGAAGGTTCAACTCTGTGAGTTGAATGCCCTCCTCACAAAGAAGTTTCTGAGAATGCTTCTGTCTACTTTTTACGTGAAGATATTTCCTTTTCCTACACAGGCCTCAAAGCGCTCCGAATCAACACTTCCAGATACTACCAAAACAGTGTTTCAAAACTGTTCTATCAAAAGGAACGTTCAACTCTGTGAGTGGAAGGCACTCATCGCAAAGAGGTTTCTGAGAATGCTTCTGTCTAGTTTTTATGTGATGATATTTCGTATTGCAGCATTGGCCAAAAAGCGCTCCAAACATCCATCTTCAGATGGCAATGAAAGTGGGTCTCAAAAGTGCTCTATCAGAAGGAAGGTTCAAGTCTGTGAATTGAATGCTCTCATCACACAGAAGGTTCTGAGAATGATTCAGTCTAGTTTTTATCAGAAGATATTTCCTTTTCCTTGCATAGGCCTCAAATCGCTCCAAATATCGAATTGCAGTTTACACCAATAGAGTGTTTCCAAACTGCTCTGTGAAACGGCAGGTTCAACTCTGTGAGTTGAATGCGCACATGAGGAAGAAGTCTCTGAGAATGCTTCTGTCTAGTTTTTAGGTGAAGATATTTCATTTCCCAGCCTCGCCTCAAAGCGCTCCAAATATCCACTTTCAGATTCTACAAAAACTGTGTTTCTAAACTGCTCTTTGTAAAGGAAGGTTCAAGTCTGTGAGTTGAATGCACTCATCACCAAGAAGTTTCTGAGAATGCTTCTGTCTAGTTTTCATGTGAAGATATTTCCTTTTCCAACATTGACCCGAAGCCCTCGTAATATCCACTTGCAGATTTTACAAAAAGAGTGTTTCCAAACTGCTCTATCAAAATGAGATTCAACTCTGTGAGTTGAATGCACGCATCGTGAAGAAGCTTCAGAGAATGCTACGGTCTACGTTTTAGGTGAAGATATTTCATTTCCCAGCATAGGCTTCAAAGCGCTCTAAATATCCACTTGCAGATTCTACAAAAAGAGTGTTTCAAAACTGCTCTTCCAAAAGGAAGGTTCAAGGCTGTGAGTTCAATGCACTCATCATAAAGAAGTTTCTGAGAACGCTTCTCTCTAGTTTTTATGTGAAGATATTTCCTTTTCCAGCATAGGCCTCAAATCGCTCCAAACATCCACTAGCAAATTCTACAAAAGGAGTGTTTCAAAACTGTGCTATCAAAAGGAAGATTCCACTATTTGAGTTGAAGGCATAAAGCACACGGAAGTTTCTGACAATGCTTCCGTCTAGTTCTCATGTGAAGTTATTTCCTTTTCCAGTGCTGGCCTCTTAGCACTCCAAATATCCACTTGCAGATCCTAGAAAAAGAGTTTTTCAAAACTGCTCTACCAAAAGGAAGCTTCAACTCGGTGAGTTGAATGCGCACCTCGCAAAATGTTTCTGAGAGTGCTTCGCTGTTGTTTTTATGTGAAGATATTTCGTTTTCCAGCATAGGACTCAAAGCGCTCCAAGTAGCCACTTACAGAGTCTCTAAAAAGAGTGTTTCAAAACTGTTCTATCAAAAGGAACGTTCAACTCTGTGAGTAGAATGCTCTCATCACAAGGAAGTTTCTGAGAATGCTTCTGTCTAGTTTTTATGTGAAGAAATTTCCTTTTCCAACATAGGCCTCAAAGCCCTCCAAATAAACATCTGCAGATTCTACAAAAGGGGTCTTTCCAAAATGTTCTATCAAAACCAACGTTCAAACCTATGAGCTGAATGCACTCACCACACAGAAGTTTCTTAGACGTCTTCTGTCTAGTGTTTATGTGAAAACATTTTCTTTTACAGCATAGGCCTCAAATAGCTCCAAATATCAACTTGCAGATTTTACAAAAAGGGTGTTTCCAAACTCCTCTATCAAAAGGCAGGTTCAACTCTGTGTGTTGAATGCACACATCAGAAAGAAGTTTCTGAGAATGCTTCTGTCTAGCGTTTATGTGAAAATATTTCCTTTTCAAGCATACGCCTCAAAGCGCTCCAAATATGCCGTTGCAGATTCTACAAAAAGTGTGTTTCAAAACTGCTCTATGAAAAGAAAGGTTCAAAGCTGTGAGGTGAATACACATATCGTGAAGAAGTTTCTGAGAAAGCTTCAGTCTAGTGTTTAGGTGAAGATATTTCACTTCCCAGAATAGGCCTCAAAGCGCTCCAAATATCCACTTCCAGATTCTAAAGAAAAGTGTTTCAAAACTGCTTTTTGGAAAAGAAGCTTCAACTCTGTGAGTTGAAAGCACTCATTACGAAGAGGTTTCTGAGAGTTCTTCCGTCTAGTTTTCATGTGAAGATGTTTCCATTTCAAGCATATTTCTCAAATCGCTCCAAATATTCACCTGCAAATTCTACAAAAAGGGTGTTTCCAAACTTCTCTATCAATAGGAAGGTTCGACTCTGTGAGTTGAATGCACTCCTCACAAAGAAGTTTCTGAGAATGCTTCTGTCCAGTTTTTAGGTGAAGATATATCATTTCCCAGCATAGGCCTCAAAGCGCTCCAAATATCCACTTGCAGATTCTACAAAAAGAGTGTTTCAAAACTCCTCTTTCAAAAGGAAGTTTCAAGTCTGTGAGTTGAATGAAGTCATGACAAAGAAGTTTCTGAGAATGCTTCTGTCTACTTTTTATGTGAAGATATTTCCTTTTGCAGCACACGCCTCAAATAGCCCCAAACATCCACTAGCAAATTCTACAAAAAGAGGGTTTCAAAAAAGCGCTATCTAAAGGAAGATTGCACTATGTGAGTTAAACGCATAAAGCACACGGAAGTTTCTGAGAATGCTTCCGTCTAGTTCTCATGGGAAGATATTTCCTTTCCCATTGTTGGCCTCTTAGCACTCCAATATACACTTGCAGATTCTAGAAAAAGAGTGTTTCAAAACTGCTCTATCAAAAGGCAGGTTCAACACGGTGAGTTGAATATGCACATGAGAAAAAGTTTCTGAGAATGCTTCTGTCTGGTTTTTATGTGAAGATATTTCGTTTTCCAGCACAGGCCTCAAAGCCCTCCAATTATCCACTTGCAGACTATACAAAAACAGTGTTTCAAAACTGTCCTATCCAAAGGAATGTTCAGCTCTGTGAGTAGAATTCACTCATCACGAGGAAGTTTCTGAGAATGCTGCTGTCTAGTTTCTATAAGAAGACATTTCCTTTTCTAACATAGGTCTCAAAGCGCTCACAATAAGCCCTGGCACACTCTACAAAAGGAGTGTTTCCAAAATGTTCTATCAAAATGAACGTTGAAGACTGTGAGTTAAATGCACACGTCAAACTGAAGTTTCTGAGAATGGTTCTGTCTAGGGTTTATGTGAAGATATTTTCTTTTCCAGCATAGGCCTCCAAAAGCTCGAAATATCCACTTGCAGATTTTCTAAAAAGGGTGTTTCCAAACTGTTCTATCAAAAGGAAGGTTCAACTCTGTGAGTTGAATGCTCACATCACAAAGAAGTTTCTGAGAATGCTTCTGTCTAGTGTTCATGTGAAGATATTTCCTTTTCAAGCATAGGCCTCAAAGCGCTCCAGATATGCAGTTGCAGACTCTACAAAAAGTGTGTTTCAAAAGTGTTCTATGAAAAGAAAGTTTCAACTCTGTGAGTTGAATGCACATATCGTGAAGAAGTTTCTGAGAATGCTTCTGTCTAGTTTTTAGGTGAAGATATTTCATTTCCCAGCATAGGCCTCAAAGCGCTCCAAATATGCACTTGCAGATTCTACAAAAAGAGTGTTTCAAAACTGCTCTTTCAAAAGGAAGGTTCAAGTCTGTGAGTTGAATGCACTCATCAGAAAGAAGTTTCTGATAATGGTTCTGTCTAGTTTTCATCTGCAAGTATTTCCTTTTCCACTAGATGCCGCAATCGCACCAAATTTCCACCTGCAGTTTCCACAAAAAGAGTGTTGCAGGACTGCTCCAGGAAAAGGAATCTTCAACTCTCTCAGTTCAATCCCCTCAAGACATAGAAGTTTCTGATAATGTTTCTGTCTAGCTTCTATATGAAGATATTTCCTTTTCCAGCATAAGCCTCAAAGAGCTCCAAATATCCACTTGCGAATTCTACAAAAACAGTGTTGCAATACTTTTCTACCAAAAGGAAGGTACAACTCTGTGAGTTCAATGCACTCATCACACAGAAGGTTCACAGAATGCTTCCATCTAGCTTTTACGCAATGATATTTCCTTTTGCAGCAAAGGCTTCAAAGCGCTCTTAATGTCCACTGGCAGATTCTACGAAGAGTGTCTCAAAACTGCTCTATCAAAAGGTAGGTTGAACTCTGTGAGTTCAATGCCCAAAGCACAGGGAACCTTCTGAGAATGCTTTTATGTAGTTTCTACGTGAACATATTTTCTTTTCCAGCATTGGCCTCCAAGCACTCCATCCATCCACTTGAAAATTCTACTAAAAGAGTGTTTCAAAACTTCTCTACCAAAAGAAAGGTTGAACTTTGTGAGTTCAAGGCACACATCACAAAGAAGTTTCTGAGAATGCTTCTTTCCAGCTTTTACGTGAAGAGATATCCTTTTCCAGCATAGGCCTCAAAGCGCTCCATATATCCACTTGCACATTCTAGCAAAGCGTGTATCAACACTGCTCTTTCAAAAGGAAGCTTCAAGTCTGTGAGTTGAATGCACTCATCACAAAGACGTTTCTGAGAATTCTCCTGTCTAGTTTTCATGTGAAGATGCTTCCATTTAAAATCTAGGCCTCAAATACCTCCAAATATTCACTTGCACATTCTACAAAAAGGCTGTTTCAAATCTTCTCTATCAATTGGAAGGTTCAACTCTGTAAATTGAATGCACTCACCACAAAGAAGATTCCGAGATTGCTTCTGTCTACTTTGTATGTGAAGACATTTCCTTTTCCAACATAGGCCTCAAAGCGCTCCAAAAAACACTTGCAGATTCTAAAAAAACAGTTTTTCAAAACTGTTCTATCAAAAGGAACGTTCAACTCTGTGAGTTGAAGGCACTCATCACAAAGAGGTTTCTGAGAATGCTTCTGTCTAGTTTTTATGGGATGATATTTCTTATTCCAACATTGGCCAAAAAGCGCTCCAAATATCCGCCTTCAGATGGCACTGAAAGAGGGTCTCAAAAATGCTCTATCAGAAGGAAGGTTCAAGTCTGTGAGTTGAATGCTCTCATCACACAGAAGGTTCTGAGAATACTTCAGTCTAGTTTTTATCAGAAGATATTTCCATTTCCTTGCATAGGCCTGAAATCGCTCCAAATATCGACTTGCAGATTATACGAATAGAGTATTTCCAAACTGCTCTGTCAAACGGCAGGATCAACTCTGTGAGTTGAATGAACACATCATGAAGAAGTCTCTGAGAATGCTTCTGTCTAGTTTTTAGTTGAAGATATTTCATTTCCCAGCATCGTCTCAAAGCGCTCCAAATATCCACTTGCAGATTCTACAAAAACTTTGTTTCTAAACTGCTCTTTGAAAAGGAAGGTCCAAGTCTGTGAGTTGAATGCACTCATCGCAAAGAATTTTCTGAGAATGCTTCTGCCTAGTTTTCACGTGAAGATATTTCCTTTTCCAACATTGGCCCCGAAGCCCTCCTAACATCCACTTGCAGATTTTACAAAAAGAGTGTTTCCAAACTGCTCTATCAAAAGGCAGGTTCAACTCTGTGAGTCAAATGCACGCATCGTGAAGAAGCTTCTGAGAATGCTACTGTCTAAGTTTTAGGTGAAGATATTTCATTTCCCAGCAAAGGCTTCAAAGCGCTCTAAATATCCACTTGCAGATTCTACAAGAAGAGTGTTTCAAAACTGCTCTTCCAAAAGGAAGGTTCAAGTCTGTGAGTTGAATGCACTCATCAAAAAGAAGTTTCTGAGAATGCTTCTCTCTAGTTTTTATGAGAAGATATTTCCTTTTCCAGCATAGGCCTCAAATCGCTCCAAACATCCACTAGCAAATTCTACAAAAGGAGTGTTTCAAAACTGTGCTATCAAAAGGAAGATTCCACTATTTGAGTTGAAGGCATAAAGCACACGGAAGTTTCTGACAGTGCTTCCGTCTAGTTCTCATGTGAAGTTATTTCCTTTTCCAGTGTTGGCCTCTTAGCACTCCAAATAACCACTTGCAGATCCTAGAAAGAGTGTTTCAAAACTGCTCTACCAAAAGGAAGGTTCAACTCGGTGAGTTGAATGCGCACCTCGCAAAAAGTTTCTGAGAGTGCTTCGGTTTAGTTTTTATGTGAAGATATTTCGTTTTCCAGCACAGTACTCAAAGCGCTCTAAATAGCCACTTGCAGAGTCTATAAAAAGAGTGTTTCAAAACTGTTCTATCGAAAGGAACGTTCAACTCTGTGAGTAGAATGCACTCATCACAAGGAAGTTTCTGAGAATGCTTCTGTCTAGTTTTTATGTGAAGAAATTTCCTTTTCCAACATAGGCCTCAAAGCGCTCCAAATAAACACCTGCAGATTCTACAAAAGGGGTCTTTCCAAAATGTTCTATCAAAACCAACGTTCAAGCCTGTGAGCTGAATGCACTCACCACACAGAAGTTTCTTAGACGTCTTCTGTCTAGTGTTTATGTGGAAATATTCTCTTTTACAGCATAGGCCTCAAATAGCTCCAAATATCAACTTGCAGATTTTACAAAAAGGGTGTTTCCAAACTCCTCCATCAAAAGGCAGGTTCAACTCTGTGTGTTTAATGCACACATCAGAAAGAAGTTTCTGAGAATGCTTCTGTCTAGCCTTTATGTGAAAATATTTCCTTTTCAAGCATACGCCTCAAAGCGCTCCAAATATGCCGTTGTAGACTCTACAAAAAGTGTGTTTCAAAACTGCTCTACGAAAAGAAAGGTTCAAAGCTGTGAGTTGAATACACAGATCGTGAAGAAGTTCCTGAGAATGCTTCAATCTAGTGTTTAGGTGAAGATATTTCACTTCCCAGCATAGGCCTCAAAGCGCTCCAAATATCCACTTCCAGATTCTACAGAAAAGTGTTTCAAAACTGCTCTTTGGAAAGGAAGCTTCAACTCTGTGAGTTTAAAGCACTCATTGCGAAGAGGTTTCTGGGAGTTCTTCCGTCTAGTTTTCATGTAAAGATGTTTCCATTTCAAGCATAGGTCTCTAATCGCTCCAAATATTCACCTGCAAATTCTACAAAAAGGGTGTTTCAAAACTTCTCTATCAATAGGAAGGTTCAACTCTGTGAGTTGAATGCACTCCTTACAGAGAAGTTTCTGAGAATGTTTCTATCTATGTTTTACGCGAAGATATTTCCTTTTCCAACACAGGCCTCAATGCGCTCCGAATCAACACTTCCAGATACTACAAAAACAGTGTTTCAAAACTGTTCTATCAAAAGGAACGTTCAACTCTGTGAGTTGAAGGCACTCATCACAAAGAAGTTTCTGAGAATGCTTCTGTCAATCTTGTATGCAATGAGATTTCCTTTTGCAGCATAGGACTTAAAGCTCTCCAAATATCCACTTGCAGATTCCACAAAAAGAGTGTTGCAAAACTTCTCTATCAAAAGGCAGGTTGAACTCTGTGTGTTGAATGCCCAAAACACAGGGAACTTTCTGAGAATGCTTTTGTCTAGTTTCCACGTGAAGATAGTTCCTTTTCCAACATAGGCCTCAAAGCGCTCTGAATATCCACTTGCCGATTGTACAAAAAGAGTGTTGCAAAACTTCTCTATCAAAAGGCAGGTTGAACTCTGTGTGTCGAATGCTCAAAACACAGGGAACTTGCTGAGAATGCTTTTGTCTAATTTCTACGTGAAGATATTTCCTTTTCCATCATAGGCCTCAAAGTGCTCCGAATAAACACTTGTAGATCCCACCAAAAGAGTGTTTCAAAGCTCTTCCATCTACAGGAACTTTCACGTCTGTGAGTTGAATGCACTCATCACAAAGAGGTTTCTGAGAATTCTTCTGTTTAGTTTTTATGTGATGATATTTCATTTTCCAGCATTGGCCTAAAGGTGCTCCAAATATCCACCTTCAGATGGGACTGAAAGAGTGTTTCAAAACTGAACTATCAAAAGGAAGGTTCAAGTCTGTGAGTTGAATGCACTCATCCACAGAAGCTTCTGAGAATGCTTCTGTCTCGTTTTTAGGCGAAGATATTTCCTTTTCCTTGCATAGGCCTCAAATCGCTCCAAATATCCCCTTGCAGATATTACAAAGAGAGTGTTTCCAAACTGCCCTATCGAAAGGCAGTTTCAACTCTGTGAGTTGAAGGCACGTATGGTGAAACAGTTTCTGAGAATGCTTGTGTGTACTTTTTAGGTGAAGGTATTTCCTTTTCCAGCACAGGCCTCAAATCGCTCCAAACATCCAGTAGCAAATTCTACAAAAGGAGTGTTTCAAACCTGTGCTATCCAAAGGAAGATTCCACTATATGAGTTGAACGCATAAAGCACACGGAAGTTTCTGAGAATCCTTCCGTCTAGTTCTCAGGTGAAGATATTTACTTTTCCAGTGTTGGCCCTTTAGCACTCCAAATATCCACTTTCAGATTCTACAAAAAGAGTGTTTCAAAACTGCTCTATCAAAACGCAGGTTCCACTCGGTGAGTTGAATGCACGCATCGGAAAAGATTTCTGAGAATTCTTCTGTCTAGTTTTTATGGGAAGATATTTTCTTTTCCAGCATAGGCCTCAAATCGCTCCAAACATCCACGAGCAAATTCTACGAAAGGAGTGTGTCAAAACGGTGCTATCAAAAGGAAGATTCCACTATGTGAGTTGAATGCATGAAGCACACGGAAGTTTCTGACAATGCTTCCGTCTAGTTCTCATGTGAAGATATTTCCTTTTCCAGTGTTGACCTCTTAGCACTCCAAATATCCACTTGCAGATCCTAGAAAAAGAGTGTTTCAAAACTGCTCTACCAAAAGCCAGGTTTCACTCGGTGAGTTGAATGCGCACATCGCAAAATGTTTCTGAGAACGCTACTGTCTAGTTCTTATGTGAAGATATTTCGTTTTCCCGCCTGGGCTTCAAAGCGCTCCAAATAGCCACTTGTAGAGTCTATAAAAAGAGTGTTTCAAAACTCTTCTATCAAAAGGAACTTTCAACTCTGTGAGTACAATGCACTCATCACAAGGAAGTTTCCGAGAATGCTTCTGTCTACTGTTTATGTGAAGATATTTCCTTTTCCAACCTAGGCCTCAATGCGCTCCAAATAAACACCTGCAGATCCTACAAGAGGGGTGTTTCCAAACTGTTCTATCAAAACCAGCGTTCAAGTCTGTGAGCTGAATGCACTCATCACACAGAAGTTTCTTAGAAGGCTTGTGTCTAGTGTTTATGTGAAAATATTTTCTTTTACAGCATAGGCCTCAAATAGCTCCAAATATCAACTTGCAGATTTTACAAAAAGGGAGTTTCCAAACTCCTCTATCAAAAGACAGGTTCAACTCTGTGAGTCGAATGCACACATCAGAAAGAAGTTTCTGAGAATGCTTCTGTCTAGCGTTTATGTGAAAATATTTCCTTTTCAAGCACACGCCTCAAAGCGCTCCAAATATGCCGTTGCAGATTCTACAAAAAGTGGGTTTCAAAACTGCTCTACGAAAAGAAAGGTTCAAAGCTGTGAGTTGAATACACAGATCGTGAAGAAGTTTCTGAGAATGCTTCAGTCTAGTGTTTAGGTGAAGATATTTCACTTCCCAGCATAGGCCTCAAAGCGCTCCAAATATCCACTTCCAGATTCTACAGAAAAGTGTTTCAAAACTGCTCTTTGGAAAGGAAGCTTCAACTCTGTGAGTTGAAAGCACTCATTACGAAGAGGTTTCTGAGAATTCTTCTGTCCAGTTTTCATGTGAAGATGTTTCCATTTCAAGCATAGGTCTCCAATCGCTCCAAATATTCACCTGCAAATTCTACAAAAAGGGTGTTTCAAAACTTCTCTATCAATAGGAAGGTTCAACTCTGTGAGTTGAATGCCCTCCTCACAAAGAAGTTTCTGAGAATGCTTCTGTCTACTTTTTACGTGAAGATATTTCCTTTTCCTACACAGGCCTCAAAGCGCTCCGAATCAACACTTCCAGATACTACCAAAACAGTGTTTCAAAACTGTTCTATCAAAAGGAACGTTCAACTCTGTGAGTGGAAGGCACTCATCGCAAAGAGGTTTCTGAGAATGCTTCTGTCTAGTTTTTATGTGATGATATTTCGTATTGCAGCATTGGCCAAAAAGCGCTCCAAACATCCATCTTCAGATGGCAATGAAAGTGGGTCTCAAAAGTGCTCTATCAGAAGGAAGGTTCAAGTCTGTGAATTGAATGCTCTCATCACACAGAAGGTTCTGAGAATGATTCAGTCTAGTTTTTATCAGAAGATATTTCCTTTTCCTTGCATAGGCCTCAAATCGCTCCAAATATCGAATTGCAGTTTACACCAATAGAGTGTTTCCAAACTGCTCTGTGAAACGGCAGGTTCAACTCTGTGAGTTGAATGCGCACATGAGGAAGAAGTCTCTGAGAATGCTTCTGTCTAGTTTTTAGGTGAAGATATTTCATTTCCCAGCCTCGCCTCAAAGCGCTCCAAATATCCACTTTCAGATTCTACAAAAACTGTGTTTCTAAACTGCTCTTTGTAAAGGAAGGTTCAAGTCTGTGAGTTGAATGCACTCATCACCAAGAAGTTTCTGAGAATGCTTCTGTCTAGTTTTCATGTGAAGATATTTCCTTTTCCAACATTGACCCGAAGCCCTCGTAATATCCACTTGCAGATTTTACAAAAAGAGTGTTTCCAAACTGCTCTATCAAAATGAGATTCAACTCTGTGAGTTGAATGCACGCATCGTGAAGAAGCTTCAGAGAATGCTACGGTCTACGTTTTAGGTGAAGATATTTCATTTCCCAGCATAGGCTTCAAAGCGCTCTAAATATCCACTTGCAGATTCTACAAAAAGAGTGTTTCAAAACTGCTCTTCCAAAAGGAAGGTTCAAGGCTGTGAGTTCAATGCACTCATCATAAAGAAGTTTCTGAGAACGCTTCTCTCTAGTTTTTATGTGAAGATATTTCCTTTTCCAGCATAGGCCTCAAATCGCTCCAAACATCCACTAGCAAATTCTACAAAAGGAGTGTTTCAAAACTGTGCTATCAAAAGGAAGATTCCACTATTTGAGTTGAAGGCATAAAGCACACGGAAGTTTCTGACAATGCTTCCGTCTAGTTCTCATGTGAAGTTATTTCCTTTTCCAGTGCTGGCCTCTTAGCACTCCAAATATCCACTTGCAGATCCTAGAAAAAGAGTTTTTCAAAACTGCTCTACCAAAAGGAAGCTTCAACTCGGTGAGTTGAATGCGCACCTCGCAAAATGTTTCTGAGAGTGCTTCGCTGTTGTTTTTATGTGAAGATATTTCGTTTTCCAGCATAGGACTCAAAGCGCTCCAAGTAGCCACTTACAGAGTCTCTAAAAAGAGTGTTTCAAAACTGTTCTATCAAAAGGAACGTTCAACTCTGTGAGTAGAATGCTCTCATCACAAGGAAGTTTCTGAGAATGCTTCTGTCTAGTTTTTATGTGAAGAAATTTCCTTTTCCAACATAGGCCTCAAAGCCCTCCAAATAAACATCTGCAGATTCTACAAAAGGGGTCTTTCCAAAATGTTCTATCAAAACCAACGTTCAAACCTATGAGCTGAATGCACTCACCACACAGAAGTTTCTTAGACGTCTTCTGTCTAGTGTTTATGTGAAAACATTTTCTTTTACAGCATAGGCCTCAAATAGCTCCAAATATCAACTTGCAGATTTTACAAAAAGGGTGTTTCCAAACTCCTCTATCAAAAGGCAGGTTCAACTCTGTGTGTTGAATGCACACATCAGAAAGAAGTTTCTGAGAATGCTTCTGTCTAGCGTTTATGTGAAAATATTTCCTTTTCAAGCATACGCCTCAAAGCGCTCCAAATATGCCGTTGCAGATTCTACAAAAAGTGTGTTTCAAAACTGCTCTATGAAAAGAAAGGTTCAAAGCTGTGAGGTGAATACACATATCGTGAAGAAGTTTCTGAGAAAGCTTCAGTCTAGTGTTTAGGTGAAGATATTTCACTTCCCAGAATAGGCCTCAAAGCGCTCCAAATATCCACTTCCAGATTCTAAAGAAAAGTGTTTCAAAACTGCTTTTTGGAAAAGAAGCTTCAACTCTGTGAGTTGAAAGCACTCATTACGAAGAGGTTTCTGAGAGTTCTTCCGTCTAGTTTTCATGTGAAGATGTTTCCATTTCAAGCATATTTCTCAAATCGCTCCAAATATTCACCTGCAAATTCTACAAAAAGGGTGTTTCCAAACTTCTCTATCAATAGGAAGGTTCGACTCTGTGAGTTGAATGCACTCCTCACAAAGAAGTTTCTGAGAATGCTTCTGTCCAGTTTTTAGGTGAAGATATATCATTTCCCAGCATAGGCCTCAAAGCGCTCCAAATATCCACTTGCAGATTCTACAAAAAGAGTGTTTCAAAACTCCTCTTTCAAAAGGAAGTTTCAAGTCTGTGAGTTGAATGAAGTCATGACAAAGAAGTTTCTGAGAATGCTTCTGTCTACTTTTTATGTGAAGATATTTCCTTTTGCAGCACACGCCTCAAATAGCCCCAAACATCCACTAGCAAATTCTACAAAAAGAGGGTTTCAAAAAAGCGCTATCTAAAGGAAGATTGCACTATGTGAGTTAAACGCATAAAGCACACGGAAGTTTCTGAGAATGCTTCCGTCTAGTTCTCATGGGAAGATATTTCCTTTCCCATTGTTGGCCTCTTAGCACTCCAATATACACTTGCAGATTCTAGAAAAAGAGTGTTTCAAAACTGCTCTATCAAAAGGCAGGTTCAACACGGTGAGTTGAATATGCACATGAGAAAAAGTTTCTGAGAATGCTTCTGTCTGGTTTTTATGTGAAGATATTTCGTTTTCCAGCACAGGCCTCAAAGCCCTCCAATTATCCACTTGCAGACTATACAAAAACAGTGTTTCAAAACTGTCCTATCCAAAGGAATGTTCAGCTCTGTGAGTAGAATTCACTCATCACGAGGAAGTTTCTGAGAATGCTGCTGTCTAGTTTCTATAAGAAGACATTTCCTTTTCTAACATAGGTCTCAAAGCGCTCACAATAAGCCCTGGCACACTCTACAAAAGGAGTGTTTCCAAAATGTTCTATCAAAATGAACGTTGAAGACTGTGAGTTAAATGCACACGTCAAACTGAAGTTTCTGAGAATGGTTCTGTCTAGGGTTTATGTGAAGATATTTTCTTTTCCAGCATAGGCCTCCAAAAGCTCGAAATATCCACTTGCAGATTTTCTAAAAAGGGTGTTTCCAAACTGTTCTATCAAAAGGAAGGTTCAACTCTGTGAGTTGAATGCTCACATCACAAAGAAGTTTCTGAGAATGCTTCTGTCTAGTGTTCATGTGAAGATATTTCCTTTTCAAGCATAGGCCTCAAAGCGCTCCAGATATGCAGTTGCAGACTCTACAAAAAGTGTGTTTCAAAAGTGTTCTATGAAAAGAAAGTTTCAACTCTGTGAGTTGAATGCACATATCGTGAAGAAGTTTCTGAGAATGCTTCTGTCTAGTTTTTAGGTGAAGATATTTCATTTCCCAGCATAGGCCTCAAAGCGCTCCAAATATGCACTTGCAGATTCTACAAAAAGAGTGTTTCAAAACTGCTCTTTCAAAAGGAAGGTTCAAGTCTGTGAGTTGAATGCACTCATCAGAAAGAAGTTTCTGATAATGGTTCTGTCTAGTTTTCATCTGCAAGTATTTCCTTTTCCACTAGATGCCGCAATCGCACCAAATTTCCACCTGCAGTTTCCACAAAAAGAGTGTTGCAGGACTGCTCCAGGAAAAGGAATCTTCAACTCTCTCAGTTCAATCCCCTCAAGACATAGAAGTTTCTGATAATGTTTCTGTCTAGCTTCTATATGAAGATATTTCCTTTTCCAGCATAAGCCTCAAAGAGCTCCAAATATCCACTTGCGAATTCTACAAAAACAGTGTTGCAATACTTTTCTACCAAAAGGAAGGTACAACTCTGTGAGTTCAATGCACTCATCACACAGAAGGTTCACAGAATGCTTCCATCTAGCTTTTACGCAATGATATTTCCTTTTGCAGCAAAGGCTTCAAAGCGCTCTTAATGTCCACTGGCAGATTCTACGAAGAGTGTCTCAAAACTGCTCTATCAAAAGGTAGGTTGAACTCTGTGAGTTCAATGCCCAAAGCACAGGGAACCTTCTGAGAATGCTTTTATGTAGTTTCTACGTGAACATATTTTCTTTTCCAGCATTGGCCTCCAAGCACTCCATCCATCCACTTGAAAATTCTACTAAAAGAGTGTTTCAAAACTTCTCTACCAAAAGAAAGGTTGAACTTTGTGAGTTCAAGGCACACATCACAAAGAAGTTTCTGAGAATGCTTCTTTCCAGCTTTTACGTGAAGAGATATCCTTTTCCAGCATAGGCCTCAAAGCGCTCCATATATCCACTTGCACATTCTAGCAAAGCGTGTATCAACACTGCTCTTTCAAAAGGAAGCTTCAAGTCTGTGAGTTGAATGCACTCATCACAAAGACGTTTCTGAGAATTCTCCTGTCTAGTTTTCATGTGAAGATGCTTCCATTTAAAATCTAGGCCTCAAATACCTCCAAATATTCACTTGCACATTCTACAAAAAGGCTGTTTCAAATCTTCTCTATCAATTGGAAGGTTCAACTCTGTAAATTGAATGCACTCACCACAAAGAAGATTCCGAGATTGCTTCTGTCTACTTTGTATGTGAAGACATTTCCTTTTCCAACATAGGCCTCAAAGCGCTCCAAAAAACACTTGCAGATTCTAAAAAAACAGTTTTTCAAAACTGTTCTATCAAAAGGAACGTTCAACTCTGTGAGTTGAAGGCACTCATCACAAAGAGGTTTCTGAGAATGCTTCTGTCTAGTTTTTATGGGATGATATTTCTTATTCCAACATTGGCCAAAAAGCGCTCCAAATATCCGCCTTCAGATGGCACTGAAAGAGGGTCTCAAAAATGCTCTATCAGAAGGAAGGTTCAAGTCTGTGAGTTGAATGCTCTCATCACACAGAAGGTTCTGAGAATACTTCAGTCTAGTTTTTATCAGAAGATATTTCCATTTCCTTGCATAGGCCTGAAATCGCTCCAAATATCGACTTGCAGATTATACGAATAGAGTATTTCCAAACTGCTCTGTCAAACGGCAGGATCAACTCTGTGAGTTGAATGAACACATCATGAAGAAGTCTCTGAGAATGCTTCTGTCTAGTTTTTAGTTGAAGATATTTCATTTCCCAGCATCGTCTCAAAGCGCTCCAAATATCCACTTGCAGATTCTACAAAAACTTTGTTTCTAAACTGCTCTTTGAAAAGGAAGGTCCAAGTCTGTGAGTTGAATGCACTCATCGCAAAGAATTTTCTGAGAATGCTTCTGCCTAGTTTTCACGTGAAGATATTTCCTTTTCCAACATTGGCCCCGAAGCCCTCCTAACATCCACTTGCAGATTTTACAAAAAGAGTGTTTCCAAACTGCTCTATCAAAAGGCAGGTTCAACTCTGTGAGTCAAATGCACGCATCGTGAAGAAGCTTCTGAGAATGCTACTGTCTAAGTTTTAGGTGAAGATATTTCATTTCCCAGCAAAGGCTTCAAAGCGCTCTAAATATCCACTTGCAGATTCTACAAGAAGAGTGTTTCAAAACTGCTCTTCCAAAAGGAAGGTTCAAGTCTGTGAGTTGAATGCACTCATCAAAAAGAAGTTTCTGAGAATGCTTCTCTCTAGTTTTTATGAGAAGATATTTCCTTTTCCAGCATAGGCCTCAAATCGCTCCAAACATCCACTAGCAAATTCTACAAAAGGAGTGTTTCAAAACTGTGCTATCAAAAGGAAGATTCCACTATTTGAGTTGAAGGCATAAAGCACACGGAAGTTTCTGACAGTGCTTCCGTCTAGTTCTCATGTGAAGTTATTTCCTTTTCCAGTGTTGGCCTCTTAGCACTCCAAATAACCACTTGCAGATCCTAGAAAGAGTGTTTCAAAACTGCTCTACCAAAAGGAAGGTTCAACTCGGTGAGTTGAATGCGCACCTCGCAAAAAGTTTCTGAGAGTGCTTCGGTTTAGTTTTTATGTGAAGATATTTCGTTTTCCAGCACAGTACTCAAAGCGCTCTAAATAGCCACTTGCAGAGTCTATAAAAAGAGTGTTTCAAAACTGTTCTATCGAAAGGAACGTTCAACTCTGTGAGTAGAATGCACTCATCACAAGGAAGTTTCTGAGAATGCTTCTGTCTAGTTTTTATGTGAAGAAATTTCCTTTTCCAACATAGGCCTCAAAGCGCTCCAAATAAACACCTGCAGATTCTACAAAAGGGGTCTTTCCAAAATGTTCTATCAAAACCAACGTTCAAGCCTGTGAGCTGAATGCACTCACCACACAGAAGTTTCTTAGACGTCTTCTGTCTAGTGTTTATGTGGAAATATTCTCTTTTACAGCATAGGCCTCAAATAGCTCCAAATATCAACTTGCAGATTTTACAAAAAGGGTGTTTCCAAACTCCTCCATCAAAAGGCAGGTTCAACTCTGTGTGTTTAATGCACACATCAGAAAGAAGTTTCTGAGAATGCTTCTGTCTAGCCTTTATGTGAAAATATTTCCTTTTCAAGCATACGCCTCAAAGCGCTCCAAATATGCCGTTGTAGACTCTACAAAAAGTGTGTTTCAAAACTGCTCTACGAAAAGAAAGGTTCAAAGCTGTGAGTTGAATACACAGATCGTGAAGAAGTTCCTGAGAATGCTTCAATCTAGTGTTTAGGTGAAGATATTTCACTTCCCAGCATAGGCCTCAAAGCGCTCCAAATATCCACTTCCAGATTCTACAGAAAAGTGTTTCAAAACTGCTCTTTGGAAAGGAAGCTTCAACTCTGTGAGTTTAAAGCACTCATTGCGAAGAGGTTTCTGGGAGTTCTTCCGTCTAGTTTTCATGTAAAGATGTTTCCATTTCAAGCATAGGTCTCTAATCGCTCCAAATATTCACCTGCAAATTCTACAAAAAGGGTGTTTCAAAACTTCTCTATCAATAGGAAGGTTCAACTCTGTGAGTTGAATGCACTCCTTACAGAGAAGTTTCTGAGAATGTTTCTATCTATGTTTTACGCGAAGATATTTCCTTTTCCAACACAGGCCTCAATGCGCTCCGAATCAACACTTCCAGATACTACAAAAACAGTGTTTCAAAACTGTTCTATCAAAAGGAACGTTCAACTCTGTGAGTTGAAGGCACTCATCACAAAGAAGTTTCTGAGAATGCTTCTGTCAATCTTGTATGCAATGAGATTTCCTTTTGCAGCATAGGACTTAAAGCTCTCCAAATATCCACTTGCAGATTCCACAAAAAGAGTGTTGCAAAACTTCTCTATCAAAAGGCAGGTTGAACTCTGTGTGTTGAATGCCCAAAACACAGGGAACTTTCTGAGAATGCTTTTGTCTAGTTTCCACGTGAAGATAGTTCCTTTTCCAACATAGGCCTCAAAGCGCTCTGAATATCCACTTGCCGATTGTACAAAAAGAGTGTTGCAAAACTTCTCTATCAAAAGGCAGGTTGAACTCTGTGTGTCGAATGCTCAAAACACAGGGAACTTGCTGAGAATGCTTTTGTCTAATTTCTACGTGAAGATATTTCCTTTTCCATCATAGGCCTCAAAGTGCTCCGAATAAACACTTGTAGATCCCACCAAAAGAGTGTTTCAAAGCTCTTCCATCTACAGGAACTTTCACGTCTGTGAGTTGAATGCACTCATCACAAAGAGGTTTCTGAGAATTCTTCTGTTTAGTTTTTATGTGATGATATTTCATTTTCCAGCATTGGCCTAAAGGTGCTCCAAATATCCACCTTCAGATGGGACTGAAAGAGTGTTTCAAAACTGAACTATCAAAAGGAAGGTTCAAGTCTGTGAGTTGAATGCACTCATCCACAGAAGCTTCTGAGAATGCTTCTGTCTCGTTTTTAGGCGAAGATATTTCCTTTTCCTTGCATAGGCCTCAAATCGCTCCAAATATCCCCTTGCAGATATTACAAAGAGAGTGTTTCCAAACTGCCCTATCGAAAGGCAGTTTCAACTCTGTGAGTTGAAGGCACGTATGGTGAAACAGTTTCTGAGAATGCTTGTGTGTACTTTTTAGGTGAAGGTATTTCCTTTTCCAGCACAGGCCTCAAATCGCTCCAAACATCCAGTAGCAAATTCTACAAAAGGAGTGTTTCAAACCTGTGCTATCCAAAGGAAGATTCCACTATATGAGTTGAACGCATAAAGCACACGGAAGTTTCTGAGAATCCTTCCGTCTAGTTCTCAGGTGAAGATATTTACTTTTCCAGTGTTGGCCCTTTAGCACTCCAAATATCCACTTTCAGATTCTACAAAAAGAGTGTTTCAAAACTGCTCTATCAAAACGCAGGTTCCACTCGGTGAGTTGAATGCACGCATCGGAAAAGATTTCTGAGAATTCTTCTGTCTAGTTTTTATGGGAAGATATTTTCTTTTCCAGCATAGGCCTCAAATCGCTCCAAACATCCACGAGCAAATTCTACGAAAGGAGTGTGTCAAAACGGTGCTATCAAAAGGAAGATTCCACTATGTGAGTTGAATGCATGAAGCACACGGAAGTTTCTGACAATGCTTCCGTCTAGTTCTCATGTGAAGATATTTCCTTTTCCAGTGTTGACCTCTTAGCACTCCAAATATCCACTTGCAGATCCTAGAAAAAGAGTGTTTCAAAACTGCTCTACCAAAAGCCAGGTTTCACTCGGTGAGTTGAATGCGCACATCGCAAAATGTTTCTGAGAACGCTACTGTCTAGTTCTTATGTGAAGATATTTCGTTTTCCCGCCTGGGCTTCAAAGCGCTCCAAATAGCCACTTGTAGAGTCTATAAAAAGAGTGTTTCAAAACTCTTCTATCAAAAGGAACTTTCAACTCTGTGAGTACAATGCACTCATCACAAGGAAGTTTCCGAGAATGCTTCTGTCTACTGTTTATGTGAAGATATTTCCTTTTCCAACCTAGGCCTCAATGCGCTCCAAATAAACACCTGCAGATCCTACAAGAGGGGTGTTTCCAAACTGTTCTATCAAAACCAGCGTTCAAGTCTGTGAGCTGAATGCACTCATCACACAGAAGTTTCTTAGAAGGCTTGTGTCTAGTGTTTATGTGAAAATATTTTCTTTTACAGCATAGGCCTCAAATAGCTCCAAATATCAACTTGCAGATTTTACAAAAAGGGAGTTTCCAAACTCCTCTATCAAAAGACAGGTTCAACTCTGTGAGTCGAATGCACACATCAGAAAGAAGTTTCTGAGAATGCTTCTGTCTAGCGTTTATGTGAAAATATTTCCTTTTCAAGCACACGCCTCAAAGCGCTCCAAATATGCCGTTGCAGATTCTACAAAAAGTGGGTTTCAAAACTGCTCTACGAAAAGAAAGGTTCAAAGCTGTGAGTTGAATACACAGATCGTGAAGAAGTTTCTGAGAATGCTTCAGTCTAGTGTTTAGGTGAAGATATTTCACTTCCCAGCATAGGCCTCAAAGCGCTCCAAATATCCACTTCCAGATTCTACAGAAAAGTGTTTCAAAACTGCTCTTTGGAAAGGAAGCTTCAACTCTGTGAGTTGAAAGCACTCATTACGAAGAGGTTTCTGAGAATTCTTCTGTCCAGTTTTCATGTGAAGATGTTTCCATTTCAAGCATAGGTCTCCAATCGCTCCAAATATTCACCTGCAAATTCTACAAAAAGGGTGTTTCAAAACTTCTCTATCAATAGGAAGGTTCAACTCTGTGAGTTGAATGCCCTCCTCACAAAGAAGTTTCTGAGAATGCTTCTGTCTACTTTTTACGTGAAGATATTTCCTTTTCCTACACAGGCCTCAAAGCGCTCCGAATCAACACTTCCAGATACTACCAAAACAGTGTTTCAAAACTGTTCTATCAAAAGGAACGTTCAACTCTGTGAGTGGAAGGCACTCATCGCAAAGAGGTTTCTGAGAATGCTTCTGTCTAGTTTTTATGTGATGATATTTCGTATTGCAGCATTGGCCAAAAAGCGCTCCAAACATCCATCTTCAGATGGCAATGAAAGTGGGTCTCAAAAGTGCTCTATCAGAAGGAAGGTTCAAGTCTGTGAATTGAATGCTCTCATCACACAGAAGGTTCTGAGAATGATTCAGTCTAGTTTTTATCAGAAGATATTTCCTTTTCCTTGCATAGGCCTCAAATCGCTCCAAATATCGAATTGCAGTTTACACCAATAGAGTGTTTCCAAACTGCTCTGTGAAACGGCAGGTTCAACTCTGTGAGTTGAATGCGCACATGAGGAAGAAGTCTCTGAGAATGCTTCTGTCTAGTTTTTAGGTGAAGATATTTCATTTCCCAGCCTCGCCTCAAAGCGCTCCAAATATCCACTTTCAGATTCTACAAAAACTGTGTTTCTAAACTGCTCTTTGTAAAGGAAGGTTCAAGTCTGTGAGTTGAATGCACTCATCACCAAGAAGTTTCTGAGAATGCTTCTGTCTAGTTTTCATGTGAAGATATTTCCTTTTCCAACATTGACCCGAAGCCCTCGTAATATCCACTTGCAGATTTTACAAAAAGAGTGTTTCCAAACTGCTCTATCAAAATGAGATTCAACTCTGTGAGTTGAATGCACGCATCGTGAAGAAGCTTCAGAGAATGCTACGGTCTACGTTTTAGGTGAAGATATTTCATTTCCCAGCATAGGCTTCAAAGCGCTCTAAATATCCACTTGCAGATTCTACAAAAAGAGTGTTTCAAAACTGCTCTTCCAAAAGGAAGGTTCAAGGCTGTGAGTTCAATGCACTCATCATAAAGAAGTTTCTGAGAACGCTTCTCTCTAGTTTTTATGTGAAGATATTTCCTTTTCCAGCATAGGCCTCAAATCGCTCCAAACATCCACTAGCAAATTCTACAAAAGGAGTGTTTCAAAACTGTGCTATCAAAAGGAAGATTCCACTATTTGAGTTGAAGGCATAAAGCACACGGAAGTTTCTGACAATGCTTCCGTCTAGTTCTCATGTGAAGTTATTTCCTTTTCCAGTGCTGGCCTCTTAGCACTCCAAATATCCACTTGCAGATCCTAGAAAAAGAGTTTTTCAAAACTGCTCTACCAAAAGGAAGCTTCAACTCGGTGAGTTGAATGCGCACCTCGCAAAATGTTTCTGAGAGTGCTTCGCTGTTGTTTTTATGTGAAGATATTTCGTTTTCCAGCATAGGACTCAAAGCGCTCCAAGTAGCCACTTACAGAGTCTCTAAAAAGAGTGTTTCAAAACTGTTCTATCAAAAGGAACGTTCAACTCTGTGAGTAGAATGCTCTCATCACAAGGAAGTTTCTGAGAATGCTTCTGTCTAGTTTTTATGTGAAGAAATTTCCTTTTCCAACATAGGCCTCAAAGCCCTCCAAATAAACATCTGCAGATTCTACAAAAGGGGTCTTTCCAAAATGTTCTATCAAAACCAACGTTCAAACCTATGAGCTGAATGCACTCACCACACAGAAGTTTCTTAGACGTCTTCTGTCTAGTGTTTATGTGAAAACATTTTCTTTTACAGCATAGGCCTCAAATAGCTCCAAATATCAACTTGCAGATTTTACAAAAAGGGTGTTTCCAAACTCCTCTATCAAAAGGCAGGTTCAACTCTGTGTGTTGAATGCACACATCAGAAAGAAGTTTCTGAGAATGCTTCTGTCTAGCGTTTATGTGAAAATATTTCCTTTTCAAGCATACGCCTCAAAGCGCTCCAAATATGCCGTTGCAGATTCTACAAAAAGTGTGTTTCAAAACTGCTCTATGAAAAGAAAGGTTCAAAGCTGTGAGGTGAATACACATATCGTGAAGAAGTTTCTGAGAAAGCTTCAGTCTAGTGTTTAGGTGAAGATATTTCACTTCCCAGAATAGGCCTCAAAGCGCTCCAAATATCCACTTCCAGATTCTAAAGAAAAGTGTTTCAAAACTGCTTTTTGGAAAAGAAGCTTCAACTCTGTGAGTTGAAAGCACTCATTACGAAGAGGTTTCTGAGAGTTCTTCCGTCTAGTTTTCATGTGAAGATGTTTCCATTTCAAGCATATTTCTCAAATCGCTCCAAATATTCACCTGCAAATTCTACAAAAAGGGTGTTTCCAAACTTCTCTATCAATAGGAAGGTTCGACTCTGTGAGTTGAATGCACTCCTCACAAAGAAGTTTCTGAGAATGCTTCTGTCCAGTTTTTAGGTGAAGATATATCATTTCCCAGCATAGGCCTCAAAGCGCTCCAAATATCCACTTGCAGATTCTACAAAAAGAGTGTTTCAAAACTCCTCTTTCAAAAGGAAGTTTCAAGTCTGTGAGTTGAATGAAGTCATGACAAAGAAGTTTCTGAGAATGCTTCTGTCTACTTTTTATGTGAAGATATTTCCTTTTGCAGCACACGCCTCAAATAGCCCCAAACATCCACTAGCAAATTCTACAAAAAGAGGGTTTCAAAAAAGCGCTATCTAAAGGAAGATTGCACTATGTGAGTTAAACGCATAAAGCACACGGAAGTTTCTGAGAATGCTTCCGTCTAGTTCTCATGGGAAGATATTTCCTTTCCCATTGTTGGCCTCTTAGCACTCCAATATACACTTGCAGATTCTAGAAAAAGAGTGTTTCAAAACTGCTCTATCAAAAGGCAGGTTCAACACGGTGAGTTGAATATGCACATGAGAAAAAGTTTCTGAGAATGCTTCTGTCTGGTTTTTATGTGAAGATATTTCGTTTTCCAGCACAGGCCTCAAAGCGCTCCAATTATCCACTTGCAGACTATACAAAAACAGTGTTTCAAAACTGTCCTATCCAAAGGAATGTTCAGCTCTGTGAGTAGAATTCACTCATCACGAGGAAGTTTCTGAGAATGCTGCTGTCTAGTTTCTATAAGAAGACATTTCCTTTTCTAACATAGGTCTCAAAGCGCTCACAATAAGCCCTGGCACACTCTACAAAAGGAGTGTTTCCAAAATGTTCTATCAAAATGAACGTTGAAGACTGTGAGTTAAATGCACACGTCAAACTGAAGTTTCTGAGAATGGTTCTGTCTAGGGTTTATGTGAAGATATTTTCTTTTCCAGCATAGGCCTCCAAAAGCTCGAAATATCCACTTGCAGATTTTCTAAAAAGGGTGTTTCCAAACTGTTCTATCAAAAGGAAGGTTCAACTCTGTGAGTTGAATGCTCACATCACAAAGAAGTTTCTGAGAATGCTTCTGTCTAGTGTTCATGTGAAGATATTTCCTTTTCAAGCATAGGCCTCAAAGCGCTCCAGATATGCAGTTGCAGACTCTACAAAAAGTGTGTTTCAAAAGTGTTCTATGAAAAGAAAGTTTCAACTCTGTGAGTTGAATGCACATATCGTGAAGAAGTTTCTGAGAATGCTTCTGTCTAGTTTTTAGGTGAAGATATTTCATTTCCCAGCATAGGCCTCAAAGCGCTCCAAATATGCACTTGCAGATTCTACAAAAAGAGTGTTTCAAAACTGCTCTTTCAAAAGGAAGGTTCAAGTCTGTGAGTTGAATGCACTCATCAGAAAGAAGTTTCTGATAATGGTTCTGTCTAGTTTTCATCTGCAAGTATTTCCTTTTCCACTAGATGCCGCAATCGCACCAAATTTCCACCTGCAGTTTCCACAAAAAGAGTGTTGCAGGACTGCTCCAGGAAAAGGAATCTTCAACTCTCTCAGTTCAATCCCCTCAAGACATAGAAGTTTCTGATAATGTTTCTGTCTAGCTTCTATATGAAGATATTTCCTTTTCCAGCATAAGCCTCAAAGAGCTCCAAATATCCACTTGCGAATTCTACAAAAACAGTGTTGCAATACTTTTCTACCAAAAGGAAGGTACAACTCTGTGAGTTCAATGCACTCATCACACAGAAGGTTCACAGAATGCTTCCATCTAGCTTTTACGCAATGATATTTCCTTTTGCAGCAAAGGCTTCAAAGCGCTCTTAATGTCCACTGGCAGATTCTACGAAGAGTGTCTCAAAACTGCTCTATCAAAAGGTAGGTTGAACTCTGTGAGTTCAATGCCCAAAGCACAGGGAACCTTCTGAGAATGCTTTTATGTAGTTTCTACGTGAACATATTTTCTTTTCCAGCATTGGCCTCCAAGCACTCCATCCATCCACTTGAAAATTCTACTAAAAGAGTGTTTCAAAACTTCTCTACCAAAAGAAAGGTTGAACTTTGTGAGTTCAAGGCACACATCACAAAGAAGTTTCTGAGAATGCTTCTTTCCAGCTTTTACGTGAAGAGATATCCTTTTCCAGCATAGGCCTCAAAGCGCTCCATATATCCACTTGCACATTCTAGCAAAGCGTGTATCAACACTGCTCTTTCAAAAGGAAGCTTCAAGTCTGTGAGTTGAATGCACTCATCACAAAGACGTTTCTGAGAATTCTCCTGTCTAGTTTTCATGTGAAGATGCTTCCATTTAAAATCTAGGCCTCAAATACCTCCAAATATTCACTTGCACATTCTACAAAAAGGCTGTTTCAAATCTTCTCTATCAATTGGAAGGTTCAACTCTGTAAATTGAATGCACTCACCACAAAGAAGATTCCGAGATTGCTTCTGTCTACTTTGTATGTGAAGACATTTCCTTTTCCAACATAGGCCTCAAAGCGCTCCAAAAAACACTTGCAGATTCTAAAAAAACAGTTTTTCAAAACTGTTCTATCAAAAGGAACGTTCAACTCTGTGAGTTGAAGGCACTCATCACAAAGAGGTTTCTGAGAATGCTTCTGTCTAGTTTTTATGGGATGATATTTCTTATTCCAACATTGGCCAAAAAGCGCTCCAAATATCCGCCTTCAGATGGCACTGAAAGAGGGTCTCAAAAATGCTCTATCAGAAGGAAGGTTCAAGTCTGTGAGTTGAATGCTCTCATCACACAGAAGGTTCTGAGAATACTTCAGTCTAGTTTTTATCAGAAGATATTTCCATTTCCTTGCATAGGCCTGAAATCGCTCCAAATATCGACTTGCAGATTATACGAATAGAGTATTTCCAAACTGCTCTGTCAAACGGCAGGATCAACTCTGTGAGTTGAATGAACACATCATGAAGAAGTCTCTGAGAATGCTTCTGTCTAGTTTTTAGTTGAAGATATTTCATTTCCCAGCATCGTCTCAAAGCGCTCCAAATATCCACTTGCAGATTCTACAAAAACTTTGTTTCTAAACTGCTCTTTGAAAAGGAAGGTCCAAGTCTGTGAGTTGAATGCACTCATCGCAAAGAATTTTCTGAGAATGCTTCTGCCTAGTTTTCACGTGAAGATATTTCCTTTTCCAACATTGGCCCCGAAGCCCTCCTAACATCCACTTGCAGATTTTACAAAAAGAGTGTTTCCAAACTGCTCTATCAAAAGGCAGGTTCAACTCTGTGAGTCAAATTCACGCATCGTGAAGAAGCTTCTGAGAATGCTACTGTCTAAGTTTTAGGTGAAGATATTTCATTTCCCAGCAAAGGCTTCAAAGCGCTCTAAATATCCACTTGCAGATTCTACAAGAAGAGTGTTTCAAAACTGCTCTTCCAAAAGGAAGGTTCAAGTCTGTGAGTTGAATGCACTCATCAAAAAGAAGTTTCTGAGAATGCTTCTCTCTAGTTTTTATGAGAAGATATTTCCTTTTCCAGCATAGGCCTCAAATCGCTCCAAACATCCACTAGCAAATTCTACAAAAGGAGTGTTTCAAAACTGTGCTATCAAAAGGAAGATTCCACTATTTGAGTTGAAGGCATAAAGCACACGGAAGTTTCTGACAGTGCTTCCGTCTAGTTCTCATGTGAAGTTATTTCCTTTTCCAGTGTTGGCCTCTTAGCACTCCAAATAACCACTTGCAGATCCTAGAAAGAGTGTTTCAAAACTGCTCTACCAAAAGGAAGGTTCAACTCGGTGAGTTGAATGCGCACCTCGCAAAAAGTTTCTGAGAGTGCTTCGGTTTAGTTTTTATGTGAAGATATTTCGTTTTCCAGCACAGTACTCAAAGCGCTCTAAATAGCCACTTGCAGAGTCTATAAAAAGAGTGTTTCAAAACTGTTCTATCGAAAGGAACGTTCAACTCTGTGAGTAGAATGCACTCATCACAAGGAAGTTTCTGAGAATGCTTCTGTCTAGTTTTTATGTGAAGAAATTTCCTTTTCCAACATAGGCCTCAAAGCGCTCCAAATAAACACCTGCAGATTCTACAAAAGGGGTCTTTCCAAAATGTTCTATCAAAACCAACGTTCAAGCCTGTGAGCTGAATGCACTCACCACACAGAAGTTTCTTAGACGTCTTCTGTCTAGTGTTTATGTGGAAATATTCTCTTTTACAGCATAGGCCTCAAATAGCTCCAAATATCAACTTGCAGATTTTACAAAAAGGGTGTTTCCAAACTCCTCCATCAAAAGGCAGGTTCAACTCTGTGTGTTTAATGCACACATCAGAAAGAAGTTTCTGAGAATGCTTCTGTCTAGCCTTTATGTGAAAATATTTCCTTTTCAAGCATACGCCTCAAAGCGCTCCAAATATGCCGTTGTAGACTCTACAAAAAGTGTGTTTCAAAACTGCTCTACGAAAAGAAAGGTTCAAAGCTGTGAGTTGAATACACAGATCGTGAAGAAGTTCCTGAGAATGCTTCAATCTAGTGTTTAGGTGAAGATATTTCACTTCCCAGCATAGGCCTCAAAGCGCTCCAAATATCCACTTCCAGATTCTACAGAAAAGTGTTTCAAAACTGCTCTTTGGAAAGGAAGCTTCAACTCTGTGAGTTTAAAGCACTCATTGCAAAGAGGTTTCTGGGAGTTCTTCCGTCTAGTTTTCATGTAAAGATGTTTCCATTTCAAGCATAGGTCTCTAATCGCTCCAAATATTCACCTGCAAATTCTACAAAAAGGGTGTTTCAAAACTTCTCTATCAATAGGAAGGTTCAACTCTGTGAGTTGAATGCACTCCTTACAGAGAAGTTTCTGAGAATGTTTCTATCTATGTTTTACGCGAAGATATTTCCTTTTCCAACACAGGCCTCAGTGCGCTCCGAATCAACACTTCCAGATACTACAAAAACAGTGTTTCAAAACTGTTCTATCAAAAGGAACGTTCAACTCTGTGAGTTGAAGGCACTCATCACAAAGAAGTTTCTGAGAATGCTTCTGTCAATCTTGTATGCAATGAGATTTCCTTTTGCAGCATAGGACTTAAAGCTCTCCAAATATCCACTTGCAGATTCCACAAAAAGAGTGTTGCAAAACTTCTCTATCAAAAGGCAGGTTGAACTCTGTGTGTTGAATGCCCAAAACACAGGGAACTTTCTGAGAATGCTTTTGTCTAGTTTCCACGTGAAGATAGTTCCTTTTCCAACATAGGCCTCAAAGCGCTCTGAATATCCACTTGCCGATTGTACAAAAAGAGTGTTGCAAAACTTCTCTATCAAAAGGCAGGTTGAACTCTGTGTGTCGAATGCCCAAAACACAGGGAACTTGCTGAGAATGCTTTTGTCTAATTTCTACGTGAAGATATTTCCTTTTCCATCATAGGCCTCAAAGTGCTCCGAATAAACACTTGTAGATCCCACCAAAAGAGTGTTTCAAAGCTCTTCCATCTACAGGAACTTTCACGTCTGTGAGTTGAATGCACTCATCACAAAGAGGTTTCTGAGAATTCTTCTGTTTAGTTTTTATGTGATGATATTTCATTTTCCAGCATTGGCCTAAAGGTGCTCCAAATATCCACCTTCAGATGGGACTGAAAGAGTGTTTCAAAACTGAACTATCAAAAGGAAGGTTCAAGTCTGTGAGTTGAATGCACTCATCCACAGAAGCTTCTGAGAATGCTTCTGTCTCGTTTTTAGGCGAAGATATTTCCTTTTCCTTGCATAGGCCTCAAATCGCTCCAAATATCCCCTTGCAGATATTACAAAGAGAGTGTTTCCAAACTGCCCTATCGAAAGGCAGTTTCAACTCTGTGAGTTGAAGGCACGTATGGTGAAACAGTTTCTGAGAATGCTTGTGTGTACTTTTTAGGTGAAGGTATTTCCTTTTCCAGCACAGGCCTCAAATCGCTCCAAACATCCAGTAGCAAATTCTACAAAAGGAGTGTTTCAAACCTGTGCTATCCAAAGGAAGATTCCACTATATGAGTTGAACGCATAAAGCACACGGAAGTTTCTGAGAATCCTTCCGTCTAGTTCTCAGGTGAAGATATTTACTTTTCCAGTGTTGGCCCTTTAGCACTCCAAATATCCACTTTCAGATTCTACAAAAAGAGTGTTTCAAAACTGCTCTATCAAAACGCAGGTTCCACTCGGTGAGTTGAATGCACGCATCGGAAAAGATTTCTGAGAATTCTTCTGTCTAGTTTTTATGGGAAGATATTTTCTTTTCCAGCATAGGCCTCAAATCGCTCCAAACATCCACGAGCAAATTCTACGAAAGGAGTGTGTCAAAACGGTGCTATCAAAAGGAAGATTCCACTATGTGAGTTGAATGCATGAAGCACACGGAAGTTTCTGACAATGCTTCCGTCTAGTTCTCATGTGAAGATATTTCCTTTTCCAGCGTTGACCTCTTAGCACTCCAAATATCCACTTGCAGATCCTAGAAAAAGAGTGTTTCAAAACTGCTCTACCAAAAGCCAGGTTTCACTCGGTGAGTTGAATGCGCACATCGCAAAATGTTTCTGAGAACGCTACTGTCTAGTTCTTATGTGAAGATATTTCGTTTTCCCGCCTGGGCTTCAAAGCGCTCCAAATAGCCACTTGTAGAGTCTATAAAAAGAGTGTTTCAAAACTCTTCTATCAAAAGGAACTTTCAACTCTGTGAGTACAATGCACTCATCACAAGGAAGTTTCCGAGAATGCTTCTGTCTACTGTTTATGTGAAGATATTTCCTTTTCCAACCTAGGCCTCAATGCGCTCCAAATAAACACCTGCAGATCCTACAAGAGGGGTGTTTCCAAACTGTTCTATCAAAACCAGCGTTCAAGTCTGTGAGCTGAATGCACTCATCACACAGAAGTTTCTTAGAAGGCTTGTGTCTAGTGTTTATGTGAAAATATTTTCTTTTACAGCACAGGCCTCAAATAGCTCCAAATATCAACTTGCAGATTTTACAAAAAGGGAGTTTCCAAACTCCTCTATCAAAAGACAGGTTCAACTCTGTGAGTCGAATGCACACATCAGAAAGAAGTTTCTGAGAATGCTTCTGTCTAGCTTTTATGTGAAAATATTTCCTTTTCAAGCACACGCCTCAAAGCGCTCCAAATATGCCGTTGCAGATTCTACAAAAAGTGGGTTTCAAAACTGCTCTACGAAAAGAAAGGTTCAAAGCTGTGAGTTGAATACACAGATCGTGAAGAAGTTTCTGAGAATGCTTCAGTCTAGTGTTTAGGTGAAGATATTTCACTTCCCAGCATAGGCCTCAAAGCGCTCCAAATATCCACTTCCAGATTCTACAGAAAAGTGTTTCAAAACTGCTCTTTGGAAAGGAAGCTTCAACTCTGTGAGTTGAGAGCACTCATTACGAAGAGGTTTCTGAGAATTCTTCTGTCCAGTTTTCATGTGAAGATGTTTCCATTTCAAGCATAGGTCTCCAATCGCTCCAAATATTCACCTGCAAATTCTACAAAAAGGGTGTTTCAAAACTTCTCTATCAATAGGAAGGTTCAACTCTGTGAGTTGAATGCCCTCCTCACAAAGAAGTTTCTGAGAATGCTTCTGTCTACTTTTTACGTGAAGATATTTCCTTTTCCTACACAGGCCTCAAAGCGCTCCGAATCAACACTTCCAGATACTACCAAAACAGTGTTTCAAAACTGTTCTATCAAAAGGAACGTTCAACTCCGTGAGTGGAAGGCACTCATCGCAAAGAGGTTTCTGAGAATGCTTCTGTCTAGTTTTTATGTGATGATATTTCGTATTGCAGCATTGGCCAAAAAGCGCTCCAAACATCCATCTTCAGATGGCAATGAAAGTGGGTCTCAAAAGTGCTCTATCAGAAGGAAGGTTCAAGTCTGTGAATTGAATGCTCTCATCACACAGAAGGTTCTGAGAATGATTCAGTCTAGTTTTTATCAGAAGATATTTCCTTTTCCTTGCATAGGCCTCAAATCGCTCCAAATATCGAATTGCAGTTTACACCAATAGAGTGTTTCCAAACTGCTCTGTGAAACGGCAGGTTCAACTCTGTGAGTTGAATGCGCACATGAGGAAGAAGTCTCTGAGAATGCTTCTGTCTAGTTTTTAGGTGAAGATATTTCATTTCCCAGCCTCGCCTCAAAGCGCTCCAAATATCCACTTTCAGATTCTACAAAAACTGTGTTTCTAAACTGCTCTTTGTAAAGGAAGGTTCAAGTCTGTGAGTTGAATGCACTCATCACCAAGAAGTTTCTGAGAATGCTTCTGTCTAGTTTTCATGTGAAGATATTTCCTTTTCCAACATTGACCCGAAGCCCTCGTAATATCCACTTGCAGATTTTACAAAAAGAGTGTTTCCAAACTGCTCTATCAAAATGAGATTCAACTCTGTGAGTTGAATGCACGCATCGTGAAGAAGCTTCAGAGAATGCTACGGTCTACGTTTTAGGTGAAGATATTTCATTTCCCAGCATAGGCTTCAAAGCGCTCTAAATATCCACTTGCAGATTCTACAAAAAGAGTGTTTCAAAACTGCTCTTCCAAAAGGAAGGTTCAAGGCTGTGAGTTCAATGCACTCATCATAAAGAAGTTTCTGAGAACGCTTCTCTCTAGTTTTTATGTGAAGATATTTCCTTTTCCAGCATAGGCCTCAAATCGCTCCAAACATCCACTAGCAAATTCTACAAAAGGAGTGTTTCAAAACTGTGCTATCAAAAGGAAGATTCCACTATTTGAGTTGAAGGCATAAAGCACACGGAAGTTTCTGACAATGCTTCCGTCTAGTTCTCATGTGAAGTTATTTCCTTTTCCAGTGCTGGCCTCTTAGCACTCCAAATATCCACTTGCAGATCCTAGAAAAAGAGTTTTTCAAAACTGCTCTACCAAAAGGAAGCTTCAACTCGGTGAGTTGAATGCGCACCTCGCAAAATGTTTCTGAGAGTGCTTCGCTGTTGTTTTTATGTGAAGATATTTCGTTTTCCAGCATAGGACTCAAAGCGCTCCAAGTAGCCACTTACAGAGTCTCTAAAAAGAGTGTTTCAAAACTGTTCTATCAAAAGGAACGTTCAACTCTGTGAGTAGAATGCTCTCATCACAAGGAAGTTTCTGAGAATGCTTCTGTCTAGTTTTTATGTGAAGAAATTTCCTTTTCCAACATAGGCCTCAAAGCCCTCCAAATAAACATCTGCAGATTCTACAAAAGGGGTCTTTCCAAAATGTTCTATCAAAACCAACGTTCAAACCTATGAGCTGAATGCACTCACCACACAGAAGTTTCTTAGACGTCTTCTGTCTAGTGTTTATGTGAAAATATTTTCTTTTACAGCATAGGCCTCAAATAGCTCCAAATATCAACTTGCAGATTTTACAAAAAGGGTGTTTCCAAACTCCTCTATCAAAAGGCAGGTTCAACTCTGTGTGTTGAATGCACACATCAGAAAGAAGTTTCTGAGAATGCTTCTGTCTAGCGTTTATGTGAAAATATTTCCTTTTCAAGCATACGCCTCAAAGCGCTCCAAATATGCCGTTGCAGATTCTACAAAAAGTGTGTTTCAAAACTGCTCTATGAAAAGAAAGGTTCAAAGCTGTGAGGTGAATACACATATCGTGAAGAAGTTTCTGAGAAAGCTTCAGTCTAGTGTTTAGGTGAAGATATTTCACTTCCCAGAATAGGCCTCAAAGCGCTCCAAATATCCACTTCCAGATTCTAAAGAAAAGTGTTTCAAAACTGCTTTTTGGAAAAGAAGCTTCAACTCTGTGAGTTGAAAGCACTCATTACGAAGAGGTTTCTGAGAGTTCTTCCGTCTAGTTTTCATGTGAAGATGTTTCCATTTCAAGCATATTTCTCAAATCGCTCCAAATATTCACCTGCAAATTCTACAAAAAGGGTGTTTCCAAACTTCTCTATCAATAGGAAGGTTCGACTCTGTGAGTTGAATGCACTCCTCACAAAGAAGTTTCTGAGAATGCTTCTGTCCAGTTTTTAGGTGAAGATATATCATTTCCCAGCATAGGCCTCAAAGCGCTCCAAATATCCACTTGCAGATTCTACAAAAAGAGTGTTTCAAAACTCCTCTTTCAAAAGGAAGTTTCAAGTCTGTGAGTTGAATGAAGTCATGACAAAGAAGTTTCTGAGAATGTTTCTGTCTACTTTTTATGTGAAGATATTTCCTTTTGCAGCACACGCCTCAAATAGCCCCAAACATCCACTAGCAAATTCTACAAAAAGAGGGTTTCAAAAAAGCGCTATCTAAAGGAAGATTGCACTATGTGAGTTAAACGCATAAAGCACACGGAAGTTTCTGAGAATGCTTCCGTCTAGTTCTCATGGGAAGATATTTCCTTTCCCATTGTTGGCCTCTTAGCACTCCAATATACACTTGCAGATTCTAGAAAAAGAGTGTTTCAAAACTGCTCTATCAAAAGGCAGGTTCAACACGGTGAGTTGAATATGCACATGAGAAAAAGTTTCTGAGAATGCTTCTGTCTGGTTTTTATGTGAAGATATTTCGTTTTCCAGCACAGGCCTCAAAGCGCTCCAATTATCCACTTGCAGACTATACAAAAACAGTGTTTCAAAACTGTCCTATCCAAAGGAATGTTCAGCTCTGTGAGTAGAATTCACTCATCACGAGGAAGTTTCTGAGAATGCTGCTGTCTAGTTTCTATAAGAAGACATTTCCTTTTCTAACATAGGTCTCAAAGCGCTCACAATAAGCCCTGGCACACTCTACAAAAGGAGTGTTTCCAAAATGTTCTATCAAAATGAACGTTGAAGACTGTGAGTTAAATGCACACGTCAAACTGAAGTTTCTGAGAATGGTTCTGTCTAGGGTTTATGTGAAGATATTTTCTTTTCCAGCATAGGCCTCCAAAAGCTCGAAATATCCACTTGCAGATTTTCTAAAAAGGGTGTTTCCAAACTGTTCTATCAAAAGGAAGGTTCAACTCTGTGAGTTGAATGCTCACATCACAAAGAAGTTTCTGAGAATGCTTCTGTCTAGTGTTCATGTGAAGATATTTCCTTTTCAAGCATAGGCCTCAAAGCGCTCCAGATATGCAGTTGCAGACTCTACAAAAAGTGTGTTTCAAAAGTGTTCTATGAAAAGAAAGTTTCAACTCTGTGAGTTGAATGCACATATCGTGAAGAAGTTTCTGAGAATGCTTCTGTCTAGTTTTTAGGTGAAGATATTTCATTTCCCAGCATAGGCCTCAAAGCGCTCCAAATATGCACTTGCAGATTCTACAAAAAGAGTGTTTCAAAACTGCTCTTTCAAAAGGAAGGTTCAAGTCTGTGAGTTGAATGCACTCATCAGAAAGAAGTTTCTGATAATGGTTCTGTCTAGTTTTCATCTGCAAGTATTTCCTTTTCCACTAGATGCCGCAATCGCACCAAATTTCCACCTGCAGTTTCCACAAAAAGAGTGTTGCAGGACTGCTCCAGGAAAAGGAATCTTCAACTCTCTCAGTTCAATCCCCTCAAGACATAGAAGTTTCTGATAATGTTTCTGTCTAGCTTCTATATGAAGATATTTCCTTTTCCAGCATAAGCCTCAAAGAGCTCCAAATATCCACTTGCGAATTCTACAAAAACAGTGTTGCAATACTTTTCTACCAAAAGGAAGGTACAACTCTGTGAGTTCAATGCACTCATCACACAGAAGGTTCACAGAATGCTTCCATCTAGCTTTTACGCAATGATATTTCCTTTTGCAGCAAAGGCTTCAAAGCGCTCTTAATGTCCACTGGCAGATTCTACGAAGAGTGTCTCAAAACTGCTCTATCAAAAGGTAGGTTGAACTCTGTGAGTTCAATGCCCAAAGCACAGGGAACCTTCTGAGAATGCTTTTATGTAGTTTCTACGTGAACATATTTTCTTTTCCAGCATTGGCCTCCAAGCACTCCATCCATCCACTTGAAAATTCTACTAAAAGAGTGTTTCAAAACTTCTCTACCAAAAGAAAGGTTGAACTTTGTGAGTTCAAGGCACACATCACAAAGAAGTTTCTGAGAATGCTTCTTTCCAGCTTTTACGTGAAGAGATATCCTTTTCCAGCATAGGCCTCAAAGCGCTCCATATATCCACTTGCACATTCTAGCAAAGCGTGTATCAACACTGCTCTTTCAAAAGGAAGCTTCAAGTCTGTGAGTTGAATGCACTCATCACAAAGACGTTTCTGAGAATTCTCCTGTCTAGTTTTCATGTGAAGATGCTTCCATTTAAAATCTAGGCCTCAAATACCTCCAAATATTCACTTGCACATTCTACAAAAAGGCTGTTTCAAATCTTCTCTATCAATTGGAAGGTTCAACTCTGTAAATTGAATGCACTCACCACAAAGAAGATTCCGAGATTGCTTCTGTCTACTTTGTATGTGAAGACATTTCCTTTTCCAACATAGGCCTCAAAGCGCTCCAAAAAACACTTGCAGATTCTAAAAAAACAGTTTTTCAAAACTGTTCTATCAAAAGGAACGTTCAACTCTGTGAGTTGAAGGCACTCATCACAAAGAGGTTTCTGAGAATGCTTCTGTCTAGTTTTTATGGGATGATATTTCTTATTCCAACATTGGCCAAAAAGCGCTCCAAATATCCGCCTTCAGATGGCACTGAAAGAGGGTCTCAAAAATGCTCTATCAGAAGGAAGGTTCAAGTCTGTGAGTTGAATGCTCTCATCACACAGAAGGTTCTGAGAATACTTCAGTCTAGTTTTTATCAGAAGATATTTCCATTTCCTTGCATAGGCCTGAAATCGCTCCAAATATCGACTTGCAGATTATACGAATAGAGTATTTCCAAACTGCTCTGTCAAACGGCAGGATCAACTCTGTGAGTTGAATGAACACATCATGAAGAAGTCTCTGAGAATGCTTCTGTCTAGTTTTTAGTTGAAGATATTTCATTTCCCAGCATCGTCTCAAAGCGCTCCAAATATCCACTTGCAGATTCTACAAAAACTTTGTTTCTAAACTGCTCTTTGAAAAGGAAGGTCCAAGTCTGTGAGTTGAATGCACTCATCGCAAAGAATTTTCTGAGAATGCTTCTGCCTAGTTTTCACGTGAAGATATTTCCTTTTCCAACATTGGCCCCGAAGCCCTCCTAACATCCACTTGCAGATTTTACAAAAAGAGTGTTTCCAAACTGCTCTATCAAAAGGCAGGTTCAACTCTGTGAGTCAAATGCACGCATTGTGAAGAAGCTTCTGAGAATGCTACTGTCTAAGTTTTAGGTGAAGATATTTCATTTCCCAGCAAAGGCTTCAAAGCGCTCTAAATATCCACTTGCAGATTCTACAAGAAGAGTGTTTCAAAACTGCTCTTCCAAAAGGAAGGTTCAAGTCTGTGAGTTGAATGCACTCATCAAAAAGAAGTTTCTGAGAATGCTTCTCTCTAGTTTTTATGAGAAGATATTTCCTTTTCCAGCATAGGCCTCAAATCGCTCCAAACATCCACTAGCAAATTCTACAAAAGGAGTGTTTCAAAACTGTGCTATCAAAAGGAAGATTCCACTATTTGAGTTGAAGGCATAAAGCACACGGAAGTTTCTGACAGTGCTTCCGTCTAGTTCTCATGTGAAGTTATTTCCTTTTCCAGTGTTGGCCTCTTAGCACTCCAAATAACCACTTGCAGATCCTAGAAAGAGTGTTTCAAAACTGCTCTACCAAAAGGAAGGTTCAACTCGGTGAGTTGAATGCGCACCTCGCAAAAAGTTTCTGAGAGTGCTTCGGTTTAGTTTTTATGTGACGATATTTCGTTTTCCAGCACAGTACTCAAAGCGCTCTAAATAGCCACTTGCAGAGTCTATAAAAAGAGTGTTTCAAAACTGTTCTATCGAAAGGAACGTTCAACTCTGTGAGTAGAATGCACTCATCACAAGGAAGTTTCTGAGAATGCTTCTGTCTAGTTTTTATGTGAAGAAATTTCCTTTTCCAACATAGGCCTCAAAGCGCTCCAAATAAACACCTGCAGATTCTACAAAAGGGGTCTTTCCAAAATGTTCTATCAAAACCAACGTTCAAGCCTGTGAGCTGAATGCACTCACCACACAGAAGTTTCTTAGACGTCTTCTGTCTAGTGTTTATGTGGAAATATTCTCTTTTACAGCATAGGCCTCAAATAGCTCCAAATATCAACTTGCAGATTTTACAAAAAGGGTGTTTCCAAACTCCTCCATCAAAAGGCAGGTTCAACTCTGTGTGTTTAATGCACACATCAGAAAGAAGTTTCTGAGAATGCTTCTGTCTAGCCTTTATGTGAAAATATTTCCTTTTCAAGCATACGCCTCAAAGCGCTCCAAATATGCCGTTGTAGACTCTACAAAAAGTGTGTTTCAAAACTGCTCTACGAAAAGAAAGGTTCAAAGCTGTGAGTTGAATACACAGATCGTGAAGAAGTTCCTGAGAATGCTTCAATCTAGTGTTTAGGTGAAGATATTTCACTTCCCAGCATAGGCCTCAAAGCGCTCCAAATATCCACTTCCAGATTCTACAGAAAAGTGTTTCAAAACTGCTCTTTGGAAAGGAAGCTTCAACTCTGTGAGTTTAAAGCACTCATTGCGAAGAGGTTTCTGGGAGTTCTTCCGTCTAGTTTTCATGTAAAGATGTTTCCATTTCAAGCATAGGTCTCTAATCGCTCCAAATATTCACCTGCAAATTCTACAAAAAGGGTGTTTCAAAACTTCTCTATCAATAGGAAGGTTCAACTCTGTGAGTTGAATGCACTCCTTACAGAGAAGTTTCTGAGAATGTTTCTATCTATGTTTTACGCGAAGATATTTCCTTTTCCAACACAGGCCTCAGTGCGCTCCGAATCAACACTTCCAGATACTACAAAAACAGTGTTTCAAAACTGTTCTATCAAAAGGAACGTTCAACTCTGTGAGTTGAAGGCACTCATCACAAAGAAGTTTCTGAGAATGCTTCTGTCAATCTTGTATGCAATGAGATTTCCTTTTGCAGCATAGGACTTAAAGCTCTCCAAATATCCACTTGCAGATTCCACAAAAAGAGTGTTGCAAAACTTCTCTATCAAAAGGCAGGTTGAACTCTGTGTGTTGAATGCCCAAAACACAGGGAACTTTCTGAGAATGCTTTTGTCTAGTTTCCACGTGAAGATAGTTCCTTTTCCAACATAGGCCTCAAAGCGCTCTGAATATCCACTTGCCGATTGTACAAAAAGAGTGTTGCAAAACTTCTCTATCAAAAGGCAGGTTGAACTCTGTGTGTCGAATGCCCAAAACACAGGGAACTTGCTGAGAATGCTTTTGTCTAATTTCTACGTGAAGATATTTCCTTTTCCATCATAGGCCTCAAAGTGCTCCGAATAAACACTTGTAGATCCCACCAAAAGAGTGTTTCAAAGCTCTTCCATCTACAGGAACTTTCACGTCTGTGAGTTGAATGCACTCATCACAAAGAGGTTTCTGAGAATTCTTCTGTTTAGTTTTTATGTGATGATATTTCATTTTCCAGCATTGGCCTAAAGGTGCTCCAAATATCCACCTTCAGATGGGACTGAAAGAGTGTTTCAAAACTGAACTATCAAAAGGAAGGTTCAAGTCTGTGAGTTGAATGCACTCATCCACAGAAGCTTCTGAGAATGCTTCTGTCTCGTTTTTAGGCGAAGATATTTCCTTTTCCTTGCATAGGCCTCAAATCGCTCCAAATATCCCCTTGCAGATATTACAAAGAGAGTGTTTCCAAACTGCCCTATCGAAAGGCAGTTTCAACTCTGTGAGTTGAAGGCACGTATGGTGAAACAGTTTCTGAGAATGCTTGTGTGTACTTTTTAGGTGAAGGTATTTCCTTTTCCAGCACAGGCCTCAAATCGCTCCAAACATCCAGTAGCAAATTCTACAAAAGGAGTGTTTCAAACCTGTGCTATCCAAAGGAAGATTCCACTATATGAGTTGAACGCATAAAGCACACGGAAGTTTCTGAGAATCCTTCCGTCTAGTTCTCAGGTGAAGATATTTACTTTTCCAGTGTTGGCCCTTTAGCACTCCAAATATCCACTTTCAGATTCTACAAAAAGAGTGTTTCAAAACTGCTCTATCAAAACGCAGGTTCCACTCGGTGAGTTGAATGCACGCATCGGAAAAGATTTCTGAGAATTCTTCTGTCTAGTTTTTATGGGAAGATATTTTCTTTTCCAGCATAGGCCTCAAATCGCTCCAAACATCCACGAGCAAATTCTACGAAAGGAGTGTGTCAAAACGGTGCTATCAAAAGGAAGATTCCACTATGTGAGTTGAATGCATGAAGCACACGGAAGTTTCTGACAATGCTTCCGTCTAGTTCTCATGTGAAGATATTTCCTTTTCCAGCGTTGACCTCTTAGCACTCCAAATATCCACTTGCAGATCCTAGAAAAAGAGTGTTTCAAAACTGCTCTACCAAAAGCCAGGTTTCACTCGGTGAGTTGAATGCGCACATCGCAAAATGTTTCTGAGAACGCTACTGTCTAGTTCTTATGTGAAGATATTTCGTTTTCCCGCCTGGGCTTCAAAGCGCTCCAAATAGCCACTTGTAGAGTCTATAAAAAGAGTGTTTCAAAACTCTTCTATCAAAAGGAACTTTCAACTCTGTGAGTACAATGCACTCATCACAAGGAAGTTTCCGAGAATGCTTCTGTCTACTGTTTATGTGAAGATATTTCCTTTTCCAACCTAGGCCTCAATGCGCTCCAAATAAACACCTGCAGATCCTACAAGAGGGGTGTTTCCAAACTGTTCTATCAAAACCAGCGTTCAAGTCTGTGAGCTGAATGCACTCATCACACAGAAGTTTCTTAGAAGGCTTGTGTCTAGTGTTTATGTGAAAATATTTTCTTTTACAGCACAGGCCTCAAATAGCTCCAAATATCAACTTGCAGATTTTACAAAAAGGGAGTTTCCAAACTCCTCTATCAAAAGACAGGTTCAACTCTGTGAGTCGAATGCACACATCAGAAAGAAGTTTCTGAGAATGCTTCTGTCTAGCTTTTATGTGAAAATATTTCCTTTTCAAGCACACGCCTCAAAGCGCTCCAAATATGCCGTTGCAGATTCTACAAAAAGTGGGTTTCAAAACTGCTCTACGAAAAGAAAGGTTCAAAGCTGTGAGTTGAATACACAGATCGTGAAGAAGTTTCTGAGAATGCTTCAGTCTAGTGTTTAGGTGAAGATATTTCACTTCCCAGCATAGGCCTCAAAGCGCTCCAAATATCCACTTCCAGATTCTACAGAAAAGTGTTTCAAAACTGCTCTTTGGAAAGGAAGCTTCAACTCTGTGAGTTGAGAGCACTCATTACGAAGAGGTTTCTGAGAATTCTTCTGTCCAGTTTTCATGTGAAGATGTTTCCATTTCAAGCATAGGTCTCCAATCGCTCCAAATATTCACCTGCAAATTCTACAAAAAGGGTGTTTCAAAACTTCTCTATCAATAGGAAGGTTCAACTCTGTGAGTTGAATGCCCTCCTCACAAAGAAGTTTCTGAGAATGCTTCTGTCTACTTTTTACGTGAAGATATTTCCTTTTCCTACACAGGCCTCAAAGCGCTCCGAATCAACACTTCCAGATACTACCAAAACAGTGTTTCAAAACTGTTCTATCAAAAGGAACGTTCAACTCCGTGAGTGGAAGGCACTCATCGCAAAGAGGTTTCTGAGAATGCTTCTGTCTAGTTTTTATGTGATGATATTTCGTATTGCAGCATTGGCCAAAAAGCGCTCCAAACATCCATCTTCAGATGGCAATGAAAGTGGGTCTCAAAAGTGCTCTATCAGAAGGAAGGTTCAAGTCTGTGAATTGAATGCTCTCATCACACAGAAGGTTCTGAGAATGATTCAGTCTAGTTTTTATCAGAAGATATTTCCTTTTCCTTGCATAGGCCTCAAATCGCTCCAAATATCGAATTGCAGTTTACACCAATAGAGTGTTTCCAAACTGCTCTGTGAAACGGCAGGTTCAACTCTGTGAGTTGAATGCGCACATGAGGAAGAAGTCTCTGAGAATGCTTCTGTCTAGTTTTTAGGTGAAGATATTTCATTTCCCAGCCTCGCCTCAAAGCGCTCCAAATATCCACTTTCAGATTCTACAAAAACTGTGTTTCTAAACTGCTCTTTGTAAAGGAAGGTTCAAGTCTGTGAGTTGAATGCACTCATCACCAAGAAGTTTCTGAGAATGCTTCTGTCTAGTTTTCATGTGAAGATATTTCCTTTTCCAACATTGACCCGAAGCCCTCGTAATATCCACTTGCAGATTTTACAAAAAGAGTGTTTCCAAACTGCTCTATCAAAATGAGATTCAACTCTGTGAGTTGAATGCACGCATCGTGAAGAAGCTTCAGAGAATGCTACGGTCTACGTTTTAGGTGAAGATATTTCATTTCCCAGCATAGGCTTCAAAGCGCTCTAAATATCCACTTGCAGATTCTACAAAAAGAGTGTTTCAAAACTGCTCTTCCAAAAGGAAGGTTCAAGGCTGTGAGTTCAATGCACTCATCATAAAGAAGTTTCTGAGAACGCTTCTCTCTAGTTTTTATGTGAAGATATTTCCTTTTCCAGCATAGGCCTCAAATCGCTCCAAACATCCACTAGCAAATTCTACAAAAGGAGTGTTTCAAAACTGTGCTATCAAAAGGAAGATTCCACTATTTGAGTTGAAGGCATAAAGCACACGGAAGTTTCTGACAATGCTTCCGTCTAGTTCTCATGTGAAGTTATTTCCTTTTCCAGTGCTGGCCTCTTAGCACTCCAAATATCCACTTGCAGATCCTAGAAAAAGAGTTTTTCAAAACTGCTCTACCAAAAGGAAGCTTCAACTCGGTGAGTTGAATGCGCACCTCGCAAAATGTTTCTGAGAGTGCTTCGCTGTTGTTTTTATGTGAAGATATTTCGTTTTCCAGCATAGGACTCAAAGCGCTCCAAGTAGCCACTTACAGAGTCTCTAAAAAGAGTGTTTCAAAACTGTTCTATCAAAAGGAACGTTCAACTCTGTGAGTAGAATGCTCTCATCACAAGGAAGTTTCTGAGAATGCTTCTGTCTAGTTTTTATGTGAAGAAATTTCCTTTTCCAACATAGGCCTCAAAGCCCTCCAAATAAACATCTGCAGATTCTACAAAAGGGGTCTTTCCAAAATGTTCTATCAAAACCAACGTTCAAACCTATGAGCTGAATGCACTCACCACACAGAAGTTTCTTAGACGTCTTCTGTCTAGTGTTTATGTGAAAATATTTTCTTTTACAGCATAGGCCTCAAATAGCTCCAAATATCAACTTGCAGATTTTACAAAAAGGGTGTTTCCAAACTCCTCTATCAAAAGGCAGGTTCAACTCTGTGTGTTGAATGCACACATCAGAAAGAAGTTTCTGAGAATGCTTCTGTCTAGCGTTTATGTGAAAATATTTCCTTTTCAAGCATACGCCTCAAAGCGCTCCAAATATGCCGTTGCAGATTCTACAAAAAGTGTGTTTCAAAACTGCTCTATGAAAAGAAAGGTTCAAAGCTGTGAGGTGAATACACATATCGTGAAGAAGTTTCTGAGAAAGCTTCAGTCTAGTGTTTAGGTGAAGATATTTCACTTCCCAGAATAGGCCTCAAAGCGCTCCAAATATCCACTTCCAGATTCTAAAGAAAAGTGTTTCAAAACTGCTTTTTGGAAAAGAAGCTTCAACTCTGTGAGTTGAAAGCACTCATTACGAAGAGGTTTCTGAGAGTTCTTCCGTCTAGTTTTCATGTGAAGATGTTTCCATTTCAAGCATATTTCTCAAATCGCTCCAAATATTCACCTGCAAATTCTACAAAAAGGGTGTTTCCAAACTTCTCTATCAATAGGAAGGTTCGACTCTGTGAGTTGAATGCACTCCTCACAAAGAAGTTTCTGAGAATGCTTCTGTCCAGTTTTTAGGTGAAGATATATCATTTCCCAGCATAGGCCTCAAAGCGCTCCAAATATCCACTTGCAGATTCTACAAAAAGAGTGTTTCAAAACTCCTCTTTCAAAAGGAAGTTTCAAGTCTGTGAGTTGAATGAAGTCATGACAAAGAAGTTTCTGAGAATGTTTCTGTCTACTTTTTATGTGAAGATATTTCCTTTTGCAGCACACGCCTCAAATAGCCCCAAACATCCACTAGCAAATTCTACAAAAAGAGGGTTTCAAAAAAGCGCTATCTAAAGGAAGATTGCACTATGTGAGTTAAACGCATAAAGCACACGGAAGTTTCTGAGAATGCTTCCGTCTAGTTCTCATGGGAAGATATTTCCTTTCCCATTGTTGGCCTCTTAGCACTCCAATATACACTTGCAGATTCTAGAAAAAGAGTGTTTCAAAACTGCTCTATCAAAAGGCAGGTTCAACACGGTGAGTTGAATATGCACATGAGAAAAAGTTTCTGAGAATGCTTCTGTCTGGTTTTTATGTGAAGATATTTCGTTTTCCAGCACAGGCCTCAAAGCGCTCCAATTATCCACTTGCAGACTATACAAAAACAGTGTTTCAAAACTGTCCTATCCAAAGGAATGTTCAGCTCTGTGAGTAGAATTCACTCATCACGAGGAAGTTTCTGAGAATGCTGCTGTCTAGTTTCTATAAGAAGACATTTCCTTTTCTAACATAGGTCTCAAAGCGCTCACAATAAGCCCTGGCACACTCTACAAAAGGAGTGTTTCCAAAATGTTCTATCAAAATGAACGTTGAAGACTGTGAGTTAAATGCACACGTCAAACTGAAGTTTCTGAGAATGGTTCTGTCTAGGGTTTATGTGAAGATATTTTCTTTTCCAGCATAGGCCTCCAAAAGCTCGAAATATCCACTTGCAGATTTTCTAAAAAGGGTGTTTCCAAACTGTTCTATCAAAAGGAAGGTTCAACTCTGTGAGTTGAATGCTCACATCACAAAGAAGTTTCTGAGAATGCTTCTGTCTAGTGTTCATGTGAAGATATTTCCTTTTCAAGCATAGGCCTCAAAGCGCTCCAGATATGCAGTTGCAGACTCTACAAAAAGTGTGTTTCAAAAGTGTTCTATGAAAAGAAAGTTTCAACTCTGTGAGTTGAATGCACATATCGTGAAGAAGTTTCTGAGAATGCTTCTGTCTAGTTTTTAGGTGAAGATATTTCATTTCCCAGCATAGGCCTCAAAGCGCTCCAAATATGCACTTGCAGATTCTACAAAAAGAGTGTTTCAAAACTGCTCTTTCAAAAGGAAGGTTCAAGTCTGTGAGTTGAATGCACTCATCAGAAAGAAGTTTCTGATAATGGTTCTGTCTAGTTTTCATCTGCAAGTATTTCCTTTTCCACTAGATGCCGCAATCGCACCAAATTTCCACCTGCAGTTTCCACAAAAAGAGTGTTGCAGGACTGCTCCAGGAAAAGGAATCTTCAACTCTCTCAGTTCAATCCCCTCAAGACATAGAAGTTTCTGATAATGTTTCTGTCTAGCTTCTATATGAAGATATTTCCTTTTCCAGCATAAGCCTCAAAGAGCTCCAAATATCCACTTGCGAATTCTACAAAAACAGTGTTGCAATACTTTTCTACCAAAAGGAAGGTACAACTCTGTGAGTTCAATGCACTCATCACACAGAAGGTTCACAGAATGCTTCCATCTAGCTTTTACGCAATGATATTTCCTTTTGCAGCAAAGGCTTCAAAGCGCTCTTAATGTCCACTGGCAGATTCTACGAAGAGTGTCTCAAAACTGCTCTATCAAAAGGTAGGTTGAACTCTGTGAGTTCAATGCCCAAAGCACAGGGAACCTTCTGAGAATGCTTTTATGTAGTTTCTACGTGAACATATTTTCTTTTCCAGCATTGGCCTCCAAGCACTCCATCCATCCACTTGAAAATTCTACTAAAAGAGTGTTTCAAAACTTCTCTACCAAAAGAAAGGTTGAACTTTGTGAGTTCAAGGCACACATCACAAAGAAGTTTCTGAGAATGCTTCTTTCCAGCTTTTACGTGAAGAGATATCCTTTTCCAGCATAGGCCTCAAAGCGCTCCATATATCCACTTGCACATTCTAGCAAAGCGTGTATCAACACTGCTCTTTCAAAAGGAAGCTTCAAGTCTGTGAGTTGAATGCACTCATCACAAAGACGTTTCTGAGAATTCTCCTGTCTAGTTTTCATGTGAAGATGCTTCCATTTAAAATCTAGGCCTCAAATACCTCCAAATATTCACTTGCACATTCTACAAAAAGGCTGTTTCAAATCTTCTCTATCAATTGGAAGGTTCAACTCTGTAAATTGAATGCACTCACCACAAAGAAGATTCCGAGATTGCTTCTGTCTACTTTGTATGTGAAGACATTTCCTTTTCCAACATAGGCCTCAAAGCGCTCCAAAAAACACTTGCAGATTCTAAAAAAACAGTTTTTCAAAACTGTTCTATCAAAAGGAACGTTCAACTCTGTGAGTTGAAGGCACTCATCACAAAGAGGTTTCTGAGAATGCTTCTGTCTAGTTTTTATGGGATGATATTTCTTATTCCAACATTGGCCAAAAAGCGCTCCAAATATCCGCCTTCAGATGGCACTGAAAGAGGGTCTCAAAAATGCTCTATCAGAAGGAAGGTTCAAGTCTGTGAGTTGAATGCTCTCATCACACAGAAGGTTCTGAGAATACTTCAGTCTAGTTTTTATCAGAAGATATTTCCATTTCCTTGCATAGGCCTGAAATCGCTCCAAATATCGACTTGCAGATTATACGAATAGAGTATTTCCAAACTGCTCTGTCAAACGGCAGGATCAACTCTGTGAGTTGAATGAACACATCATGAAGAAGTCTCTGAGAATGCTTCTGTCTAGTTTTTAGTTGAAGATATTTCATTTCCCAGCATCGTCTCAAAGCGCTCCAAATATCCACTTGCAGATTCTACAAAAACTTTGTTTCTAAACTGCTCTTTGAAAAGGAAGGTCCAAGTCTGTGAGTTGAATGCACTCATCGCAAAGAATTTTCTGAGAATGCTTCTGCCTAGTTTTCACGTGAAGATATTTCCTTTTCCAACATTGGCCCCGAAGCCCTCCTAACATCCACTTGCAGATTTTACAAAAAGAGTGTTTCCAAACTGCTCTATCAAAAGGCAGGTTCAACTCTGTGAGTCAAATGCACGCATCGTGAAGAAGCTTCTGAGAATGCTACTGTCTAAGTTTTAGGTGAAGATATTTCATTTCCCAGCAAAGGCTTCAAAGCGCTCTAAATATCCACTTGCAGATTCTACAAGAAGAGTGTTTCAAAACTGCTCTTCCAAAAGGAAGGTTCAAGTCTGTGAGTTGAATGCACTCATCAAAAAGAAGTTTCTGAGAATGCTTCTCTCTAGTTTTTATGAGAAGATATTTCCTTTTCCAGCATAGGCCTCAAATCGCTCCAAACATCCACTAGCAAATTCTACAAAAGGAGTGTTTCAAAACTGTGCTATCAAAAGGAAGATTCCACTATTTGAGTTGAAGGCATAAAGCACACGGAAGTTTCTGACAGTGCTTCCGTCTAGTTCTCATGTGAAGTTATTTCCTTTTCCAGTGTTGGCCTCTTAGCACTCCAAATAACCACTTGCAGATCCTAGAAAGAGTGTTTCAAAACTGCTCTACCAAAAGGAAGGTTCAACTCGGTGAGTTGAATGCGCACCTCGCAAAAAGTTTCTGAGAGTGCTTCGGTTTAGTTTTTATGTGAAGATATTTCGTTTTCCAGCACAGTACTCAAAGCGCTCTAAATAGCCACTTGCAGAGTCTATAAAAAGAGTGTTTCAAAACTGTTCTATCGAAAGGAACGTTCAACTCTGTGAGTAGAATGCACTCATCACAAGGAAGTTTCTGAGAATGCTTCTGTCTAGTTTTTATGTGAAGAAATTTCCTTTTCCAACATAGGCCTCAAAGCGCTCCAAATAAACACCTGCAGATTCTACAAAAGGGGTCTTTCCAAAATGTTCTATCAAAACCAACGTTCAAGCCTGTGAGCTGAATGCACTCACCACACAGAAGTTTCTTAGACGTCTTCTGTCTAGTGTTTATGTGGAAATATTCTCTTTTACAGCATAGGCCTCAAATAGCTCCAAATATCAACTTGCAGATTTTACAAAAAGGGTGTTTCCAAACTCCTCCATCAAAAGGCAGGTTCAACTCTGTGTGTTTAATGCACACATCAGAAAGAAGTTTCTGAGAATGCTTCTGTCTAGCCTTTATGTGAAAATATTTCCTTTTCAAGCATACGCCTCAAAGCGCTCCAAATATGCCGTTGTAGACTCTACAAAAAGTGTGTTTCAAAACTGCTCTACGAAAAGAAAGGTTCAAAGCTGTGAGTTGAATACACAGATCGTGAAGAAGTTCCTGAGAATGCTTCAATCTAGTGTTTAGGTGAAGATATTTCACTTCCCAGCATAGGCCTCAAAGCGCTCCAAATATCCACTTCCAGATTCTACAGAAAAGTGTTTCAAAACTGCTCTTTGGAAAGGAAGCTTCAACTCTGTGAGTTTAAAGCACTCATTGCGAAGAGGTTTCTGGGAGTTCTTCCGTCTAGTTTTCATGTAAAGATGTTTCCATTTCAAGCATAGGTCTCTAATCGCTCCAAATATTCACCTGCAAATTCTACAAAAAGGGTGTTTCAAAACTTCTCTATCAATAGGAAGGTTCAACTCTGTGAGTTGAATGCACTCCTTACAGAGAAGTTTCTGAGAATGTTTCTATCTATGTTTTACGCGAAGATATTTCCTTTTCCAACACAGGCCTCAGTGCGCTCCGAATCAACACTTCCAGATACTACAAAAACAGTGTTTCAAAACTGTTCTATCAAAAGGAACGTTCAACTCTGTGAGTTGAAGGCACTCATCACAAAGAAGTTTCTGAGAATGCTTCTGTCAATCTTGTATGCAATGAGATTTCCTTTTGCAGCATAGGACTTAAAGCTCTCCAAATATCCACTTGCAGATTCCACAAAAAGAGTGTTGCAAAACTTCTCTATCAAAAGGCAGGTTGAACTCTGTGTGTTGAATGCCCAAAACACAGGGAACTTTCTGAGAATGCTTTTGTCTAGTTTCCACGTGAAGATAGTTCCTTTTCCAACATAGGCCTCAAAGCGCTCTGAATATCCACTTGCCGATTGTACAAAAAGAGTGTTGCAAAACTTCTCTATCAAAAGGCAGGTTGAACTCTGTGTGTCGAATGCCCAAAACACAGGGAACTTGCTGAGAATGCTTTTGTCTAATTTCTACGTGAAGATATTTCCTTTTCCATCATAGGCCTCAAAGTGCTCCGAATAAACACTTGTAGATCCCACCAAAAGAGTGTTTCAAAGCTCTTCCATCTACAGGAACTTTCACGTCTGTGAGTTGAATGCACTCATCACAAAGAGGTTTCTGAGAATTCTTCTGTTTAGTTTTTATGTGATGATATTTCATTTTCCAGCATTGGCCTAAAGGTGCTCCAAATATCCACCTTCAGATGGGACTGAAAGAGTGTTTCAAAACTGAACTATCAAAAGGAAGGTTCAAGTCTGTGAGTTGAATGCACTCATCCACAGAAGCTTCTGAGAATGCTTCTGTCTCGTTTTTAGGCGAAGATATTTCCTTTTCCTTGCATAGGCCTCAAATCGCTCCAAATATCCCCTTGCAGATATTACAAAGAGAGTGTTTCCAAACTGCCCTATCGAAAGGCAGTTTCAACTCTGTGAGTTGAAGGCACGTATGGTGAAACAGTTTCTGAGAATGCTTGTGTGTACTTTTTAGGTGAAGGTATTTCCTTTTCCAGCACAGGCCTCAAATCGCTCCAAACATCCAGTAGCAAATTCTACAAAAGGAGTGTTTCAAACCTGTGCTATCCAAAGGAAGATTCCACTATATGAGTTGAACGCATAAAGCACACGGAAGTTTCTGAGAATCCTTCCGTCTAGTTCTCAGGTGAAGATATTTACTTTTCCAGTGTTGGCCCTTTAGCACTCCAAATATCCACTTTCAGATTCTACAAAAAGAGTGTTTCAAAACTGCTCTATCAAAACGCAGGTTCCACTCGGTGAGTTGAATGCACGCATCGGAAAAGATTTCTGAGAATTCTTCTGTCTAGTTTTTATGGGAAGATATTTTCTTTTCCAGCATAGGCCTCAAATCGCTCCAAACATCCACGAGCAAATTCTACGAAAGGAGTGTGTCAAAACGGTGCTATCAAAAGGAAGATTCCACTATGTGAGTTGAATGCATGAAGCACACGGAAGTTTCTGACAATGCTTCCGTCTAGTTCTCATGTGAAGATATTTCCTTTTCCAGCGTTGACCTCTTAGCACTCCAAATATCCACTTGCAGATCCTAGAAAAAGAGTGTTTCAAAACTGCTCTACCAAAAGCCAGGTTTCACTCGGTGAGTTGAATGCGCACATCGCAAAATGTTTCTGAGAACGCTACTGTCTAGTTCTTATGTGAAGATATTTCGTTTTCCCGCCTGGGCTTCAAAGCGCTCCAAATAGCCACTTGTAGAGTCTATAAAAAGAGTGTTTCAAAACTCTTCTATCAAAAGGAACTTTCAACTCTGTGAGTACAATGCACTCATCACAAGGAAGTTTCCGAGAATGCTTCTGTCTACTGTTTATGTGAAGATATTTCCTTTTCCAACCTAGGCCTCAATGCGCTCCAAATAAACACCTGCAGATCCTACAAGAGGGGTGTTTCCAAACTGTTCTATCAAAACCAGCGTTCAAGTCTGTGAGCTGAATGCACTCATCACACAGAAGTTTCTTAGAAGGCTTGTGTCTAGTGTTTATGTGAAAATATTTTCTTTTACAGCACAGGCCTCAAATAGCTCCAAATATCAACTTGCAGATTTTACAAAAAGGGAGTTTCCAAACTCCTCTATCAAAAGACAGGTTCAACTCTGTGAGTCGAATGCACACATCAGAAAGAAGTTTCTGAGAATGCTTCTGTCTAGCTTTTATGTGAAAATATTTCCTTTTCAAGCACACGCCTCAAAGCGCTCCAAATATGCCGTTGCAGATTCTACAAAAAGTGGGTTTCAAAACTGCTCTACGAAAAGAAAGGTTCAAAGCTGTGAGTTGAATACACAGATCGTGAAGAAGTTTCTGAGAATGCTTCAGTCTAGTGTTTAGGTGAAGATATTTCACTTCCCAGCATAGGCCTCAAAGCGCTCCAAATATCCACTTCCAGATTCTACAGAAAAGTGTTTCAAAACTGCTCTTTGGAAAGGAAGCTTCAACTCTGTGAGTTGAAAGCACTCATTACGAAGAGGTTTCTGAGAATTCTTCTGTCCAGTTTTCATGTGAAGATGTTTCCATTTCAAGCATAGGTCTCCAATCGCTCCAAATATTCACCTGCAAATTCTACAAAAAGGGTGTTTCAAAACTTCTCTATCAATAGGAAGGTTCAACTCTGTGAGTTGAATGCCCTCCTCACAAAGAAGTTTCTGAGAATGCTTCTGTCTACTTTTTACGTGAAGATATTTCCTTTTCCTACACAGGCCTCAAAGCGCTCCGAATCAACACTTCCAGATACTACCAAAACAGTGTTTCAAAACTGTTCTATCAAAAGGAACGTTCAACTCTGTGAGTGGAAGGCACTCATCGCAAAGAGGTTTCTGAGAATGCTTCTGTCTAGTTTTTATGTGATGATATTTCGTATTGCAGCATTGGCCAAAAAGCGCTCCAAACATCCATCTTCAGATGGCAATGAAAGTGGGTCTCAAAAGTGCTCTATCAGAAGGAAGGTTCAAGTCTGTGAATTGAATGCTCTCATCACACAGAAGGTTCTGAGAATGATTCAGTCTAGTTTTTATCAGAAGATATTTCCTTTTCCTTGCATAGGCCTCAAATCGCTCCAAATATCGAATTGCAGTTTACACCAATAGAGTGTTTCCAAACTGCTCTGTGAAACGGCAGGTTCAACTCTGTGAGTTGAATGCGCACATGAGGAAGAAGTCTCTGAGAATGCTTCTGTCTAGTTTTTAGGTGAAGATATTTCATTTCCCAGCCTCGCCTCAAAGCGCTCCAAATATCCACTTTCAGATTCTACAAAAACTGTGTTTCTAAACTGCTCTTTGTAAAGGAAGGTTCAAGTCTGTGAGTTGAATGCACTCATCACCAAGAAGTTTCTGAGAATGCTTCTGTCTAGTTTTCATGTGAAGATATTTCCTTTTCCAACATTGACCCGAAGCCCTCGTAATATCCACTTGCAGATTTTACAAAAAGAGTGTTTCCAAACTGCTCTATCAAAATGAGATTCAACTCTGTGAGTTGAATGCACGCATCGTGAAGAAGCTTCAGAGAATGCTACGGTCTACGTTTTAGGTGAAGATATTTCATTTCCCAGCATAGGCTTCAAAGCGCTCTAAATATCCACTTGCAGATTCTACAAAAAGAGTGTTTCAAAACTGCTCTTCCAAAAGGAAGGTTCAAGGCTGTGAGTTCAATGCACTCATCATAAAGAAGTTTCTGAGAACGCTTCTCTCTAGTTTTTATGTGAAGATATTTCCTTTTCCAGCATAGGCCTCAAATCGCTCCAAACATCCACTAGCAAATTCTACAAAAGGAGTGTTTCAAAACTGTGCTATCAAAAGGAAGATTCCACTATTTGAGTTGAAGGCATAAAGCACACGGAAGTTTCTGACAATGCTTCCGTCTAGTTCTCATGTGAAGTTATTTCCTTTTCCAGTGCTGGCCTCTTAGCACTCCAAATATCCACTTGCAGATCCTAGAAAAAGAGTTTTTCAAAACTGCTCTACCAAAAGGAAGCTTCAACTCGGTGAGTTGAATGCGCACCTCGCAAAATGTTTCTGAGAGTGCTTCGCTGTTGTTTTTATGTGAAGATATTTCGTTTTCCAGCATAGGACTCAAAGCGCTCCAAGTAGCCACTTACAGAGTCTCTAAAAAGAGTGTTTCAAAACTGTTCTATCAAAAGGAACGTTCAACTCTGTGAGTAGAATGCTCTCATCACAAGGAAGTTTCTGAGAATGCTTCTGTCTAGTTTTTATGTGAAGAAATTTCCTTTTCCAACATAGGCCTCAAAGCCCTCCAAATAAACATCTGCAGATTCTACAAAAGGGGTCTTTCCAAAATGTTCTATCAAAACCAACGTTCAAACCTATGAGCTGAATGCACTCACCACACAGAAGTTTCTTAGACGTCTTCTGTCTAGTGTTTATGTGAAAACATTTTCTTTTACAGCATAGGCCTCAAATAGCTCCAAATATCAACTTGCAGATTTTACAAAAAGGGTGTTTCCAAACTCCTCTATCAAAAGGCAGGTTCAACTCTGTGTGTTGAATGCACACATCAGAAAGAAGTTTCTGAGAATGCTTCTGTCTAGCGTTTATGTGAAAATATTTCCTTTTCAAGCACACGCCTCAAAGCGCTCCAAATATGCCGTTGCAGATTCTACAAAAAGTGTGTTTCAAAACTGCTCTATGAAAAGAAAGGTTCAAAGCTGTGAGGTGAATACACATATCGTGAAGAAGTTTCTGAGAAAGCTTCAGTCTAGTGTTTAGGTGAAGATATTTCACTTCCCAGAATAGGCCTCAAAGCGCTCCAAATATCCACTTCCAGATTCTAAAGAAAAGTGTTTCAAAACTGCTTTTTGGAAAAGAAGCTTCAACTCTGTGAGTTGAAAGCACTCATTACGAAGAGGTTTCTGAGAGTTCTTCCGTCTAGTTTTCATGTGAAGATGTTTCCATTTCAAGCATATTTCTCAAATCGCTCCAAATATTCACCTGCAAATTCTACAAAAAGGGTGTTTCCAAACTTCTCTATCAATAGGAAGGTTCGACTCTGTGAGTTGAATGCACTCCTCACAAAGAAGTTTCTGAGAATGCTTCTGTCCAGTTTTTAGGTGAAGATATATCATTTCCCAGCATAGGCCTCAAAGCGCTCCAAATATCCACTTGCAGATTCTACAAAAAGAGTGTTTCAAAACTCCTCTTTCAAAAGGAAGTTTCAAGTCTGTGAGTTGAATGAAGTCATGACAAAGAAGTTTCTGAGAATGCTTCTGTCTACTTTTTATGTGAAGATATTTCCTTTTGCAGCACACGCCTCAAATAGCCCCAAACATCCACTAGCAAATTCTACAAAAAGAGGGTTTCAAAAAAGCGCTATCTAAAGGAAGATTGCACTATGTGAGTTAAACGCATAAAGCACACGGAAGTTTCTGAGAATGCTTCCGTCTAGTTCTCATGGGAAGATATTTCCTTTCCCATTGTTGGCCTCTTAGCACTCCAATATACACTTGCAGATTCTAGAAAAAGAGTGTTTCAAAACTGCTCTATCAAAAGGCAGGTTCAACACGGTGAGTTGAATATGCACATGAGAAAAAGTTTCTGAGAATGCTTCTGTCTGGTTTTTATGTGAAGATATTTCGTTTTCCAGCACAGGCCTCAAAGCGCTCCAATTATCCACTTGCAGACTATACAAAAACAGTGTTTCAAAACTGTCCTATCCAAAGGAATGTTCAGCTCTGTGAGTAGAATTCACTCATCACGAGGAAGTTTCTGAGAATGCTGCTGTCTAGTTTCTATAAGAAGACATTTCCTTTTCTAACATAGGTCTCAAAGCGCTCACAATAAGCCCTGGCACACTCTACAAAAGGAGTGTTTCCAAAATGTTCTATCAAAATGAACGTTGAAGACTGTGAGTTAAATGCACACGTCAAACTGAAGTTTCTGAGAATGGTTCTGTCTAGGGTTTATGTGAAGATATTTTCTTTTCCAGCATAGGCCTCCAAAAGCTCGAAATATCCACTTGCAGATTTTCTAAAAAGGGTGTTTCCAAACTGTTCTATCAAAAGGAAGGTTCAACTCTGTGAGTTGAATGCTCACATCACAAAGAAGTTTCTGAGAATGCTTCTGTCTAGTGTTCATGTGAAGATATTTCCTTTTCAAGCATAGGCCTCAAAGCGCTCCAGATATGCAGTTGCAGACTCTACAAAAAGTGTGTTTCAAAAGTGTTCTATGAAAAGAAAGTTTCAACTCTGTGAGTTGAATGCACATATCGTGAAGAAGTTTCTGAGAATGCTTCTGTCTAGTTTTTAGGTGAAGATATTTCATTTCCCAGCATAGGCCTCAAAGCGCTCCAAATATGCACTTGCAGATTCTACAAAAAGAGTGTTTCAAAACTGCTCTTTCAAAAGGAAGGTTCAAGTCTGTGAGTTGAATGCACTCATCAGAAAGAAGTTTCTGATAATGGTTCTGTCTAGTTTTCATCTGCAAGTATTTCCTTTTCCACTAGATGCCGCAATCGCACCAAATTTCCACCTGCAGTTTCCACAAAAAGAGTGTTGCAGGACTGCTCCAGGAAAAGGAATCTTCAACTCTCTCAGTTCAATCCCCTCAAGACATAGAAGTTTCTGATAATGTTTCTGTCTAGCTTCTATATGAAGATATTTCCTTTTCCAGCATAAGCCTCAAAGAGCTCCAAATATCCACTTGCGAATTCTACAAAAACAGTGTTGCAATACTTTTCTACCAAAAGGAAGGTACAACTCTGTGAGTTCAATGCACTCATCACACAGAAGGTTCACAGAATGCTTCCATCTAGCTTTTACGCAATGATATTTCCTTTTGCAGCAAAGGCTTCAAAGCGCTCTTAATGTCCACTGGCAGATTCTACGAAGAGTGTCTCAAAACTGCTCTATCAAAAGGTAGGTTGAACTCTGTGAGTTCAATGCCCAAAGCACAGGGAACCTTCTGAGAATGCTTTTATGTAGTTTCTACGTGAACATATTTTCTTTTCCAGCATTGGCCTCCAAGCACTCCATCCATCCACTTGAAAATTCTACTAAAAGAGTGTTTCAAAACTTCTCTACCAAAAGAAAGGTTGAACTTTGTGAGTTCAAGGCACACATCACAAAGAAGTTTCTGAGAATGCTTCTTTCCAGCTTTTACGTGAAGAGATATCCTTTTCCAGCATAGGCCTCAAAGCCCTCCATATATCCACTTGCACATTCTAGCAAAGCGTGTATCAACACTGCTCTTTCAAAAGGAAGCTTCAAGTCTGTGAGTTGAATGCACTCATCACAAAGACGTTTCTGAGAATTCTCCTGTCTAGTTTTCATGTGAAGATGCTTCCATTTAAAATCTAGGCCTCAAATACCTCCAAATATTCACTTGCACATTCTACAAAAAGGCTGTTTCAAATCTTCTCTATCAATTGGAAGGTTCAACTCTGTAAATTGAATGCACTCACCACAAAGAAGATTCCGAGATTGCTTCTGTCTACTTTGTATGTGAAGACATTTCCTTTTCCAACATAGGCCTCAAAGCGCTCCAAAAAACACTTGCAGATTCTAAAAAAACAGTTTTTCAAAACTGTTCTATCAAAAGGAACGTTCAACTCTGTGAGTTGAAGGCACTCATCACAAAGAGGTTTCTGAGAATGCTTCTGTCTAGTTTTTATGGGATGATATTTCTTATTCCAACATTGGCCAAAAAGCGCTCCAAATATCCGCCTTCAGATGGCACTGAAAGAGGGTCTCAAAAATGCTCTATCAGAAGGAAGGTTCAAGTCTGTGAGTTGAATGCTCTCATCACACAGAAGGTTCTGAGAATACTTCAGTCTAGTTTTTATCAGAAGATATTTCCATTTCCTTGCATAGGCCTGAAATCGCTCCAAATATCGACTTGCAGATTATACGAATAGAGTATTTCCAAACTGCTCTGTCAAACGGCAGGATCAACTCTGTGAGTTGAATGAACACATCATGAAGAAGTCTCTGAGAATGCTTCTGTCTAGTTTTTAGTTGAAGATATTTCATTTCCCAGCATCGTCTCAAAGCGCTCCAAATATCCACTTGCAGATTCTACAAAAACTTTGTTTCTAAACTGCTCTTTGAAAAGGAAGGTCCAAGTCTGTGAGTTGAATGCACTCATCGCAAAGAATTTTCTGAGAATGCTTCTGCCTAGTTTTCACGTGAAGATATTTCCTTTTCCAACATTGGCCCCGAAGCCCTCCTAACATCCACTTGCAGATTTTACAAAAAGAGTGTTTCCAAACTGCTCTATCAAAAGGCAGGTTCAACTCTGTGAGTCAAATGCACGCATCGTGAAGAAGCTTCTGAGAATGCTACTGTCTAAGTTTTAGGTGAAGATATTTCATTTCCCAGCAAAGGCTTCAAAGCGCTCTAAATATCCACTTGCAGATTCTACAAGAAGAGTGTTTCAAAACTGCTCTTCCAAAAGGAAGGTTCAAGTCTGTGAGTTGAATGCACTCATCAAAAAGAAGTTTCTGAGAATGCTTCTCTCTAGTTTTTATGAGAAGATATTTCCTTTTCCAGCATAGGCCTCAAATCGCTCCAAACATCCACTAGCAAATTCTACAAAAGGAGTGTTTCAAAACTGTGCTATCAAAAGGAAGATTCCACTATTTGAGTTGAAGGCATAAAGCACACGGAAGTTTCTGACAGTGCTTCCGTCTAGTTCTCATGTGAAGTTATTTCCTTTTCCAGTGTTGGCCTCTTAGCACTCCAAATAACCACTTGCAGATCCTAGAAAGAGTGTTTCAAAACTGCTCTACCAAAAGGAAGGTTCAACTCGGTGAGTTGAATGCGCACCTCGCAAAAAGTTTCTGAGAGTGCTTCGGTTTAGTTTTTATGTGAAGATATTTCGTTTTCCAGCACAGTACTCAAAGCGCTCTAAATAGCCACTTGCAGAGTCTATAAAAAGAGTGTTTCAAAACTGTTCTATCGAAAGGAACGTTCAACTCTGTGAGTAGAATGCACTCATCACAAGGAAGTTTCTGAGAATGCTTCTGTCTAGTTTTTATGTGAAGAAATTTCCTTTTCCAACATAGGCCTCAAAGCGCTCCAAATAAACACCTGCAGATTCTACAAAAGGGGTCTTTCCAAAATGTTCTATCAAAACCAACGTTCAAGCCTGTGAGCTGAATGCACTCACCACACAGAAGTTTCTTAGACGTCTTCTGTCTAGTGTTTATGTGGAAATATTCTCTTTTACAGCATAGGCCTCAAATAGCTCCAAATATCAACTTGCAGATTTTACAAAAAGGGTGTTTCCAAACTCCTCCATCAAAAGGCAGGTTCAACTCTGTGTGTTTAATGCACACATCAGAAAGAAGTTTCTGAGAATGCTTCTGTCTAGCCTTTATGTGAAAATATTTCCTTTTCAAGCATACGCCTCAAAGCGCTCCAAATATGCCGTTGTAGACTCTACAAAAAGTGTGTTTCAAAACTGCTCTACGAAAAGAAAGGTTCAAAGCTGTGAGTTGAATACACAGATCGTGAAGAAGTTCCTGAGAATGCTTCAATCTAGTGTTTAGGTGAAGATATTTCACTTCCCAGCATAGGCCTCAAAGCGCTCCAAATATCCACTTCCAGATTCTACAGAAAAGTGTTTCAAAACTGCTCTTTGGAAAGGAAGCTTCAACTCTGTGAGTTTAAAGCACTCATTGCGAAGAGGTTTCTGGGAGTTCTTCCGTCTAGTTTTCATGTAAAGATGTTTCCATTTCAAGCATAGGTCTCTAATCGCTCCAAATATTCACCTGCAAATTCTACAAAAAGGGTGTTTCAAAACTTCTCTATCAATAGGAAGGTTCAACTCTGTGAGTTGAATGCACTCCTTACAGAGAAGTTTCTGAGAATGTTTCTATCTATGTTTTACGCGAAGATATTTCCTTTTCCAACACAGGCCTCAGTGCGCTCCGAATCAACACTTCCAGATACTACAAAAACAGTGTTTCAAAACTGTTCTATCAAAAGGAACGTTCAACTCTGTGAGTTGAAGGCACTCATCACAAAGAAGTTTCTGAGAATGCTTCTGTCAATCTTGTATGCAATGAGATTTCCTTTTGCAGCATAGGACTTAAAGCTCTCCAAATATCCACTTGCAGATTCCACAAAAAGAGTGTTGCAAAACTTCTCTATCAAAAGGCAGGTTGAACTCTGTGTGTTGAATGCCCAAAACACAGGGAACTTTCTGAGAATGCTTTTGTCTAGTTTCCACGTGAAGATAGTTCCTTTTCCAACATAGGCCTCAAAGCGCTCTGAATATCCACTTGCCGATTGTACAAAAAGAGTGTTGCAAAACTTCTCTATCAAAAGGCAGGTTGAACTCTGTGTGTCGAATGCCCAAAACACAGGGAACTTGCTGAGAATGCTTTTGTCTAATTTCTACGTGAAGATATTTCCTTTTCCATCATAGGCCTCAAAGTGCTCCGAATAAACACTTGTAGATCCCACCAAAAGAGTGTTTCAAAGCTCTTCCATCTACAGGAACTTTCACGTCTGTGAGTTGAATGCACTCATCACAAAGAGGTTTCTGAGAATTCTTCTGTTTAGTTTTTATGTGATGATATTTCATTTTCCAGCATTGGCCTAAAGGTGCTCCAAATATCCACCTTCAGATGGGACTGAAAGAGTGTTTCAAAACTGAACTATCAAAAGGAAGGTTCAAGTCTGTGAGTTGAATGCACTCATCCACAGAAGCTTCTGAGAATGCTTCTGTCTCGTTTTTAGGCGAAGATATTTCCTTTTCCTTGCATAGGCCTCAAATCGCTCCAAATATCCCCTTGCAGATATTACAAAGAGAGTGTTTCCAAACTGCCCTATCGAAAGGCAGTTTCAACTCTGTGAGTTGAAGGCACGTATGGTGAAACAGTTTCTGAGAATGCTTGTGTGTACTTTTTAGGTGAAGGTATTTCCTTTTCCAGCACAGGCCTCAAATCGCTCCAAACATCCAGTAGCAAATTCTACAAAAGGAGTGTTTCAAACCTGTGCTATCCAAAGGAAGATTCCACTATATGAGTTGAACGCATAAAGCACACGGAAGTTTCTGAGAATCCTTCCGTCTAGTTCTCAGGTGAAGATATTTACTTTTCCAGTGTTGGCCCTTTAGCACTCCAAATATCCACTTTCAGATTCTACAAAAAGAGTGTTTCAAAACTGCTCTATCAAAACGCAGGTTCCACTCGGTGAGTTGAATGCACGCATCGGAAAAGATTTCTGAGAATTCTTCTGTCTAGTTTTTATGGGAAGATATTTTCTTTTCCAGCATAGGCCTCAAATCGCTCCAAACATCCACGAGCAAATTCTACGAAAGGAGTGTGTCAAAACTGTGCTATCAAAAGGAAGATTCCACTATGTGAGTTGAATGCATGAAGCACACGGAAGTTTCTGACAATGCTTCCGTCTAGTTCTCATGTGAAGATATTTCCTTTTCCAGCGTTGACCTCTTAGCACTCCAAATATCCACTTGCAGATCCTAGAAAAAGAGTGTTTCAAAACTGCTCTACCAAAAGCCAGGTTTCACTCGGTGAGTTGAATGCGCACATCGCAAAATGTTTCTGAGAACGCTACTGTCTAGTTCTTATGTGAAGATATTTCGTTTTCCCGCCTGGGCTTCAAAGCGCTCCAAATAGCCACTTGTAGAGTCTATAAAAAGAGTGTTTCAAAACTCTTCTATCAAAAGGAACTTTCAACTCTGTGAGTACAATGCACTCATCACAAGGAAGTTTCCGAGAATGCTTCTGTCTACTGTTTATGTGAAGATATTTCCTTTTCCAACCTAGGCCTCAATGCGCTCCAAATAAACACCTGCAGATCCTACAAGAGGGGTGTTTCCAAACTGTTCTATCAAAACCAGCGTTCAAGTCTGTGAGCTGAATGCACTCATCACACAGAAGTTTCTTAGAAGGCTTGTGTCTAGTGTTTATGTGAAAATATTTTCTTTTACAGCACAGGCCTCAAATAGCTCCAAATATCAACTTGCAGATTTTACAAAAAGGGAGTTTCCAAACTCCTCTATCAAAAGACAGGTTCAACTCTGTGAGTCGAATGCACACATCAGAAAGAAGTTTCTGAGAATGCTTCTGTCTAGCTTTTATGTGAAAATATTTCCTTTTCAAGCACACGCCTCAAAGCGCTCCAAATATGCCGTTGCAGATTCTACAAAAAGTGGGTTTCAAAACTGCTCTACGAAAAGAAAGGTTCAAAGCTGTGAGTTGAATACACAGATTGTGAAGAAGTTCCTGAGAATGCTTCAATCTAGTGTTTAGGTGAAGATATTTCACTTCCCAGCATAGGCCTCAAAGCGCTCCAAATATCCACTTCCAGATTCTACAGAAAAGTGTTTCAAAACTGCTCTTTGGAAAGGAAGCTTCAACTCTGTGAGTTTAAAGCACTCATTGCGAAGAGGTTTCTGGGAGTTCTTCCGTCTAGTTTTCATGTAAAGATGTTTCCATTTCAAGCATAGGTCTCTAATCGCTCCAAATATTCACCTGCAAATTCTACAAAAAGGGTGTTTCAAAACTTCTCTATCAATAGGAAGGTTCAACTCTGTGAGTTGAATGCACTCCTTACAGAGAAGTTTCTGAGAATGTTTCTATCTATGTTTTACGCGAAGATATTTCCTTTTCCAACACAGGCCTCAGTGCGCTCCGAATCAACACTTCCAGATACTACAAAAACAGTGTTTCAAAACTGTTCTATCAAAAGGAACGTTCAACTCTGTGAGTTGAAGGCACTCATCACAAAGAAGTTTCTGAGAATGCTTCTGTCAATCTTGTATGCAATGAGATTTCCTTTTGCAGCATAGGACTTAAAGCTCTCCAAATATCCACTTGCAGATTCCACAAAAAGAGTGTTGCAAAACTTCTCTATCAAAAGGCAGGTTGAACTCTGTGTGTTGAATGCCCAAAACACAGGGAACTTTCTGAGAATGCTTTTGTCTAGTTTCCACGTGAAGATAGTTCCTTTTCCAACATAGGCCTCAAAGCGCTCTGAATATCCACTTGCCGATTGTACAAAAAGAGTGTTGCAAAACTTCTCTATCAAAAGGCAGGTTGAACTCTGTGTGTCGAATGCCCAAAACACAGGGAACTTGCTGAGAATGCTTTTGTCTAATTTCTACGTGAAGATATTTCCTTTTCCATCATAGGCCTCAAAGTGCTCCGAATAAACACTTGTAGATCCCACCAAAAGAGTGTTTCAAAGCTCTTCCATCTACAGGAACTTTCACGTCTGTGAGTTGAATGCACTCATCACAAAGAGGTTTCTGAGAATTCTTCTGTTTAGTTTTTATGTGATGATATTTCATTTTCCAGCATTGGCCTAAAGGTGCTCCAAATATCCACCTTCAGATGGGACTGAAAGAGTGTTTCAAAACTGAACTATCAAAAGGAAGGTTCAAGTCTGTGAGTTGAATGCACTCATCCACAGAAGCTTCTGAGAATGCTTCTGTCTCGTTTTTAGGCGAAGATATTTCCTTTTCCTTGCATAGGCCTCAAATCGCTCCAAATATCCCCTTGCAGATATTACAAAGAGAGTGTTTCCAAACTGCCCTATCGAAAGGCAGTTTCAACTCTGTGAGTTGAAGGCACGTATGGTGAAACAGTTTCTGAGAATGCTTGTGTGTACTTTTTAGGTGAAGGTATTTCCTTTTCCAGCACAGGCCTCAAATCGCTCCAAACATCCAGTAGCAAATTCTACAAAAGGAGTGTTTCAAACCTGTGCTATCCAAAGGAAGATTCCACTATATGAGTTGAACGCATAAAGCACACGGAAGTTTCTGAGAATCCTTCCGTCTAGTTCTCAGGTGAAGATATTTACTTTTCCAGTGTTGGCCCTTTAGCACTCCAAATATCCACTTTCAGATTCTACAAAAAGAGTGTTTCAAAACTGCTCTATCAAAACGCAGGTTCCACTCGGTGAGTTGAATGCACGCATCGGAAAAGATTTCTGAGAATTCTTCTGTCTAGTTTTTATGGGAAGATATTTTCTTTTCCAGCATAGGCCTCAAATCGCTCCAAACATCCACGAGCAAATTCTACGAAAGGAGTGTGTCAAAACTGTGCTATCAAAAGGAAGATTCCACTATGTGAGTTGAATGCATGAAGCACACGGAAGTTTCTGACAATGCTTCCGTCTAGTTCTCATGTGAAGATATTTCCTTTTCCAGCGTTGACCTCTTAGCACTCCAAATATCCACTTGCAGATCCTAGAAAAAGAGTGTTTCAAAACTGCTCTACCAAAAGCCAGGTTTCACTCGGTGAGTTGAATGCGCACATCGCAAAATGTTTCTGAGAACGCTACTGTCTAGTTCTTATGTGAAGATATTTCGTTTTCCCGCCTGGGCTTCAAAGCGCTCCAAATAGCCACTTGTAGAGTCTATAAAAAGAGTGTTTCAAAACTCTTCTATCAAAAGGAACTTTCAACTCTGTGAGTACAATGCACTCATCACAAGGAAGTTTCCGAGAATGCTTCTGTCTACTGTTTATGTGAAGATATTTCCTTTTCCAACCTAGGCCTCAATGCGCTCCAAATAAACACCTGCAGATCCTACAAGAGGGGTGTTTCCAAACTGTTCTATCAAAACCAGCGTTCAAGTCTGTGAGCTGAATGCACTCATCACACAGAAGTTTCTTAGAAGGCTTGTGTCTAGTGTTTATGTGAAAATATTTTCTTTTACAGCACAGGCCTCAAATAGCTCCAAATATCAACTTGCAGATTTTACAAAAAGGGAGTTTCCAAACTCCTCTATCAAAAGACAGGTTCAACTCTGTGAGTCGAATGCACACATCAGAAAGAAGTTTCTGAGAATGCTTCTGTCTAGCTTTTATGTGAAAATATTTCCTTTTCAAGCACACGCCTCAAAGCGCTCCAAATATGCCGTTGCAGATTCTACAAAAAGTGGGTTTCAAAACTGCTCTACGAAAAGAAAGGTTCAAAGCTGTGAGTTGAATACACAGATCGTGAAGAAGTTTCTGAGAATGCTTCAGTCTAGTGTTTAGGTGAAGATATTTCACTTCCCAGCATAGGCCTCAAAGCGCTCCAAATATCCACTTCCAGATTCTACAGAAAAGTGTTTCAAAACTGCTCTTTGGAAAGGAAGCTTCAACTCTGTGAGTTGAAAGCACTCATTACGAAGAGGTTTCTGAGAATTCTTCTGTCCAGTTTTCATGTGAAGATGTTTCCATTTCAAGCATAGGTCTCCAATCGCTCCAAATATTCACCTGCAAATTCTACAAAAAGGGTGTTTCAAAACTTCTCTATCAATAGGAAGGTTCAACTCTGTGAGTTGAATGCCCTCCTCACAAAGAAGTTTCTGAGAATGCTTCTGTCTACTTTTTACGTGAAGATATTTCCTTTTCCTACACAGGCCTCAAAGCGCTCCGAATCAACACTTCCAGATACTACCAAAACAGTGTTTCAAAACTGTTCTATCAAAAGGAACGTTCAACTCTGTGAGTGGAAGGCACTCATCGCAAAGAGGTTTCTGAGAATGCTTCTGTCTAGTTTTTATGTGATGATATTTCGTATTGCAGCATTGGCCAAAAAGCGCTCCAAACATCCATCTTCAGATGGCAATGAAAGTGGGTCTCAAAAGTGCTCTATCAGAAGGAAGGTTCAAGTCTGTGAATTGAATGCTCTCATCACACAGAAGGTTCTGAGAATGATTCAGTCTAGTTTTTATCAGAAGATATTTCCTTTTCCTTGCATAGGCCTCAAATCGCTCCAAATATCGAATTGCAGTTTACACCAATAGAGTGTTTCCAAACTGCTCTGTGAAACGGCAGGTTCAACTCTGTGAGTTGAATGCGCACATGAGGAAGAAGTCTCTGAGAATGCTTCTGTCTAGTTTTTAGGTGAAGATATTTCATTTCCCAGCCTCGCCTCAAAGCGCTCCAAATATCCACTTTCAGATTCTACAAAAACTGTGTTTCTAAACTGCTCTTTGTAAAGGAAGGTTCAAGTCTGTGAGTTGAATGCACTCATCACCAAGAAGTTTCTGAGAATGCTTCTGTCTAGTTTTCATGTGAAGATATTTCCTTTTCCAACATTGACCCGAAGCCCTCGTAATATCCACTTGCAGATTTTACAAAAAGAGTGTTTCCAAACTGCTCTATCAAAATGAGATTCAACTCTGTGAGTTGAATGCACGCATCGTGAAGAAGCTTCAGAGAATGCTACGGTCTACGTTTTAGGTGAAGATATTTCATTTCCCAGCATAGGCTTCAAAGCGCTCTAAATATCCACTTGCAGATTCTACAAAAAGAGTGTTTCAAAACTGCTCTTCCAAAAGGAAGGTTCAAGGCTGTGAGTTCAATGCACTCATCATAAAGAAGTTTCTGAGAACGCTTCTCTCTAGTTTTTATGTGAAGATATTTCCTTTTCCAGCATAGGCCTCAAATCGCTCCAAACATCCACTAGCAAATTCTACAAAAGGAGTGTTTCAAAACTGTGCTATCAAAAGGAAGATTCCACTATTTGAGTTGAAGGCATAAAGCACACGGAAGTTTCTGACAATGCTTCCGTCTAGTTCTCATGTGAAGTTATTTCCTTTTCCAGTGCTGGCCTCTTAGCACTCCAAATATCCACTTGCAGATCCTAGAAAAAGAGTTTTTCAAAACTGCTCTACCAAAAGGAAGCTTCAACTCGGTGAGTTGAATGCGCACCTCGCAAAATGTTTCTGAGAGTGCTTCGCTGTTGTTTTTATGTGAAGATATTTCGTTTTCCAGCATAGGACTCAAAGCGCTCCAAGTAGCCACTTACAGAGTCTCTAAAAAGAGTGTTTCAAAACTGTTCTATCAAAAGGAACGTTCAACTCTGTGAGTAGAATGCTCTCATCACAAGGAAGTTTCTGAGAATGCTTCTGTCTAGTTTTTATGTGAAGAAATTTCCTTTTCCAACATAGGCCTCAAAGCCCTCCAAATAAACATCTGCAGATTCTACAAAAGGGGTCTTTCCAAAATGTTCTATCAAAACCAACGTTCAAACCTATGAGCTGAATGCACTCACCACACAGAAGTTTCTTAGACGTCTTCTGTCTAGTGTTTATGTGAAAATATTTTCTTTTACAGCATAGGCCTCAAATAGCTCCAAATATCAACTTGCAGATTTTACAAAAAGGGTGTTTCCAAACTCCTCTATCAAAAGGCAGGTTCAACTCTGTGTGTTGAATGCACACATCAGAAAGAAGTTTCTGAGAATGCTTCTGTCTAGCGTTTATGTGAAAATATTTCCTTTTCAAGCATACGCCTCAAAGCGCTCCAAATATGCCGTTGCAGATTCTACAAAAAGTGTGTTTCAAAACTGCTCTATGAAAAGAAAGGTTCAAAGCTGTGAGGTGAATACACATATCGTGAAGAAGTTTCTGAGAAAGCTTCAGTCTAGTGTTTAGGTGAAGATATTTCACTTCCCAGAATAGGCCTCAAAGCGCTCCAAATATCCACTTCCAGATTCTAAAGAAAAGTGTTTCAAAACTGCTTTTTGGAAAAGAAGCTTCAACTCTGTGAGTTGAAAGCACTCATTACGAAGAGGTTTCTGAGAGTTCTTCCGTCTAGTTTTCATGTGAAGATGTTTCCATTTCAAGCATATTTCTCAAATCGCTCCAAATATTCACCTGCAAATTCTACAAAAAGGGTGTTTCCAAACTTCTCTATCAATAGGAAGGTTCGACTCTGTGAGTTGAATGCACTCCTCACAAAGAAGTTTCTGAGAATGCTTCTGTCCAGTTTTTAGGTGAAGATATATCATTTCCCAGCATAGGCCTCAAAGCGCTCCAAATATCCACTTGCAGATTCTACAAAAAGAGTGTTTCAAAACTCCTCTTTCAAAAGGAAGTTTCAAGTCTGTGAGTTGAATGAAGTCATGACAAAGAAGTTTCTGAGAATGCTTCTGTCTACTTTTTATGTGAAGATATTTCCTTTTGCAGCACACGCCTCAAATAGCCCCAAACATCCACTAGCAAATTCTACAAAAAGAGGGTTTCAAAAAAGCGCTATCTAAAGGAAGATTGCACTATGTGAGTTAAACGCATAAAGCACACGGAAGTTTCTGAGAATGCTTCCGTCTAGTTCTCATGGGAAGATATTTCCTTTCCCATTGTTGGCCTCTTAGCACTCCAATATACACTTGCAGATTCTAGAAAAAGAGTGTTTCAAAACTGCTCTATCAAAAGGCAGGTTCAACACGGTGAGTTGAATATGCACATGAGAAAAAGTTTCTGAGAATGCTTCTGTCTGGTTTTTATGTGAAGATATTTCGTTTTCCAGCACAGGCCTCAAAGCGCTCCAATTATCCACTTGCAGACTATACAAAAACAGTGTTTCAAAACTGTCCTATCCAAAGGAATGTTCAGCTCTGTGAGTAGAATTCACTCATCACGAGGAAGTTTCTGAGAATGCTGCTGTCTAGTTTCTATAAGAAGACATTTCCTTTTCTAACATAGGTCTCAAAGCGCTCACAATAAGCCCTGGCACACTCTACAAAAGGAGTGTTTCCAAAATGTTCTATCAAAATGAACGTTGAAGACTGTGAGTTAAATGCACACGTCAAACTGAAGTTTCTGAGAATGGTTCTGTCTAGGGTTTATGTGAAGATATTTTCTTTTCCAGCATAGGCCTCCAAAAGCTCGAAATATCCACTTGCAGATTTTCTAAAAAGGGTGTTTCCAAACTGTTCTATCAAAAGGAAGGTTCAACTCTGTGAGTTGAATGCTCACATCACAAAGAAGTTTCTGAGAATGCTTCTGTCTAGTGTTCATGTGAAGATATTTCCTTTTCAAGCATAGGCCTCAAAGCGCTCCAGATATGCAGTTGCAGACTCTACAAAAAGTGTGTTTCAAAAGTGTTCTATGAAAAGAAAGTTTCAACTCTGTGAGTTGAATGCACATATCGTGAAGAAGTTTCTGAGAATGCTTCTGTCTAGTTTTTAGGTGAAGATATTTCATTTCCCAGCATAGGCCTCAAAGCGCTCCAAATATGCACTTGCAGATTCTACAAAAAGAGTGTTTCAAAACTGCTCTTTCAAAAGGAAGGTTCAAGTCTGTGAGTTGAATGCACTCATCAGAAAGAAGTTTCTGATAATGGTTCTGTCTAGTTTTCATCTGCAAGTATTTCCTTTTCCACTAGATGCCGCAATCGCACCAAATTTCCACCTGCAGTTTCCACAAAAAGAGTGTTGCAGGACTGCTCCAGGAAAAGGAATCTTCAACTCTCTCAGTTCAATCCCCTCAAGACATAGAAGTTTCTGATAATGTTTCTGTCTAGCTTCTATATGAAGATATTTCCTTTTCCAGCATAAGCCTCAAAGAGCTCCAAATATCCACTTGCGAATTCTACAAAAACAGTGTTGCAATACTTTTCTACCAAAAGGAAGGTACAACTCTGTGAGTTCAATGCACTCATCACACAGAAGGTTCACAGAATGCTTCCATCTAGCTTTTACGCAATGATATTTCCTTTTGCAGCAAAGGCTTCAAAGCGCTCTTAATGTCCACTGGCAGATTCTACGAAGAGTGTCTCAAAACTGCTCTATCAAAAGGTAGGTTGAACTCTGTGAGTTCAATGCCCAAAGCACAGGGAACCTTCTGAGAATGCTTTTATGTAGTTTCTACGTGAACATATTTTCTTTTCCAGCATTGGCCTCCAAGCACTCCATCCATCCACTTGAAAATTCTACTAAAAGAGTGTTTCAAAACTTCTCTACCAAAAGAAAGGTTGAACTTTGTGAGTTCAAGGCACACATCACAAAGAAGTTTCTGAGAATGCTTCTTTCCAGCTTTTACGTGAAGAGATATCCTTTTCCAGCATAGGCCTCAAAGCCCTCCATATATCCACTTGCACATTCTAGCAAAGCGTGTATCAACACTGCTCTTTCAAAAGGAAGCTTCAAGTCTGTGAGTTGAATGCACTCATCACAAAGACGTTTCTGAGAATTCTCCTGTCTAGTTTTCATGTGAAGATGCTTCCATTTAAAATCTAGGCCTCAAATACCTCCAAATATTCACTTGCACATTCTACAAAAAGGCTGTTTCAAATCTTCTCTATCAATTGGAAGGTTCAACTCTGTAAATTGAATGCACTCACCACAAAGAAGATTCCGAGATTGCTTCTGTCTACTTTGTATGTGAAGACATTTCCTTTTCCAACATAGGCCTCAAAGCGCTCCAAAAAACACTTGCAGATTCTAAAAAAACAGTTTTTCAAAACTGTTCTATCAAAAGGAACGTTCAACTCTGTGAGTTGAAGGCACTCATCACAAAGAGGTTTCTGAGAATGCTTCTGTCTAGTTTTTATGGGATGATATTTCTTATTCCAACATTGGCCAAAAAGCGCTCCAAATATCCGCCTTCAGATGGCACTGAAAGAGGGTCTCAAAAATGCTCTATCAGAAGGAAGGTTCAAGTCTGTGAGTTGAATGCTCTCATCACACAGAAGGTTCTGAGAATACTTCAGTCTAGTTTTTATCAGAAGATATTTCCATTTCCTTGCATAGGCCTGAAATCGCTCCAAATATCGACTTGCAGATTATACGAATAGAGTATTTCCAAACTGCTCTGTCAAACGGCAGGATCAACTCTGTGAGTTGAATGAACACATCATGAAGAAGTCTCTGAGAATGCTTCTGTCTAGTTTTTAGTTGAAGATATTTCATTTCCCAGCATCGTCTCAAAGCGCTCCAAATATCCACTTGCAGATTCTACAAAAACTTTGTTTCTAAACTGCTCTTTGAAAAGGAAGGTCCAAGTCTGTGAGTTGAATGCACTCATCGCAAAGAATTTTCTGAGAATGCTTCTGCCTAGTTTTCACGTGAAGATATTTCCTTTTCCAACATTGGCCCCGAAGCCCTCCTAACATCCACTTGCAGATTTTACAAAAAGAGTGTTTCCAAACTGCTCTATCAAAAGGCAGGTTCAACTCTGTGAGTCAAATGCACGCATCGTGAAGAAGCTTCTGAGAATGCTACTGTCTAAGTTTTAGGTGAAGATATTTCATTTCCCAGCAAAGGCTTCAAAGCGCTCTAAATATCCACTTGCAGATTCTACAAGAAGAGTGTTTCAAAACTGCTCTTCCAAAAGGAAGGTTCAAGTCTGTGAGTTGAATGCACTCATCAAAAAGAAGTTTCTGAGAATGCTTCTCTCTAGTTTTTATGAGAAGATATTTCCTTTTCCAGCATAGGCCTCAAATCGCTCCAAACATCCACTAGCAAATTCTACAAAAGGAGTGTTTCAAAACTGTGCTATCAAAAGGAAGATTCCACTATTTGAGTTGAAGGCATAAAGCACACGGAAGTTTCTGACAGTGCTTCCGTCTAGTTCTCATGTGAAGTTATTTCCTTTTCCAGTGTTGGCCTCTTAGCACTCCAAATAACCACTTGCAGATCCTAGAAAGAGTGTTTCAAAACTGCTCTACCAAAAGGAAGGTTCAACTCGGTGAGTTGAATGCGCACCTCGCAAAAAGTTTCTGAGAGTGCTTCGGTTTAGTTTTTATGTGAAGATATTTCGTTTTCCAGCACAGTACTCAAAGCGCTCTAAATAGCCACTTGCAGAGTCTATAAAAAGAGTGTTTCAAAACTGTTCTATCGAAAGGAACGTTCAACTCTGTGAGTAGAATGCACTCATCACAAGGAAGTTTCTGAGAATGCTTCTGTCTAGTTTTTATGTGAAGAAATTTCCTTTTCCAACATAGGCCTCAAAGCGCTCCAAATAAACACCTGCAGATTCTACAAAAGGGGTCTTTCCAAAATGTTCTATCAAAACCAACGTTCAAGCCTGTGAGCTGAATGCACTCACCACACAGAAGTTTCTTAGACGTCTTCTGTCTAGTGTTTATGTGGAAATATTCTCTTTTACAGCATAGGCCTCAAATAGCTCCAAATATCAACTTGCAGATTTTACAAAAAGGGTGTTTCCAAACTCCTCCATCAAAAGGCAGGTTCAACTCTGTGTGTTTAATGCACACATCAGAAAGAAGTTTCTGAGAATGCTTCTGTCTAGCCTTTATGTGAAAATATTTCCTTTTCAAGCATACGCCTCAAAGCGCTCCAAATATGCCGTTGTAGACTCTACAAAAAGTGTGTTTCAAAACTGCTCTACGAAAAGAAAGGTTCAAAGCTGTGAGTTGAATACACAGATCGTGAAGAAGTTCCTGAGAATGCTTCAATCTAGTGTTTAGGTGAAGATATTTCACTTCCTAGCATAGGCCTCAAAGCGCTCCAAATATCCACTTCCAGATTCTACAGAAAAGTGTTTCAAAACTGCTCTTTGGAAAGGAAGCTTCAACTCTGTGAGTTTAAAGCACTCATTGCGAAGAGGTTTCTGGGAGTTCTTCCGTCTAGTTTTCATGTAAAGATGTTTCCATTTCAAGCATAGGTCTCTAATCGCTCCAAATATTCACCTGCAAATTCTACAAAAAGGGTGTTTCAAAACTTCTCTATCAATAGGAAGGTTCAACTCTGTGAGTTGAATGCACTCCTTACAGAGAAGTTTCTGAGAATGTTTCTATCTATGTTTTACGCGAAGATATTTCCTTTTCCAACACAGGCCTCAGTGCGCTCCGAATCAACACTTCCAGATACTACAAAAACAGTGTTTCAAAACTGTTCTATCAAAAGGAACGTTCAACTCTGTGAGTTGAAGGCACTCATCACAAAGAAGTTTCTGAGAATGCTTCTGTCAATCTTGTATGCAATGAGATTTCCTTTTGCAGCATAGGACTTAAAGCTCTCCAAATATCCACTTGCAGATTCCACAAAAAGAGTGTTGCAAAACTTCTCTATCAAAAGGCAGGTTGAACTCTGTGTGTTGAATGCCCAAAACACAGGGAACTTTCTGAGAATGCTTTTGTCTAGTTTCCACGTGAAGATAGTTCCTTTTCCAACATAGGCCTCAAAGCGCTCTGAATATCCACTTGCCGATTGTACAAAAAGAGTGTTGCAAAACTTCTCTATCAAAAGGCAGGTTGAACTCTGTGTGTCGAATGCCCAAAACACAGGGAACTTGCTGAGAATGCTTTTGTCTAATTTCTACGTGAAGATATTTCCTTTTCCATCATAGGCCTCAAAGTGCTCCGAATAAACACTTGTAGATCCCACCAAAAGAGTGTTTCAAAGCTCTTCCATCTACAGGAACTTTCACGTCTGTGAGTTGAATGCACTCATCACAAAGAGGTTTCTGAGAATTCTTCTGTTTAGTTTTTATGTGATGATATTTCATTTTCCAGCATTGGCCTAAAGGTGCTCCAAATATCCACCTTCAGATGGGACTGAAAGAGTGTTTCAAAACTGAACTATCAAAAGGAAGGTTCAAGTCTGTGAGTTGAATGCACTCATCCACAGAAGCTTCTGAGAATGCTTCTGTCTCGTTTTTAGGCGAAGATATTTCCTTTTCCTTGCATAGGCCTCAAATCGCTCCAAATATCCCCTTGCAGATATTACAAAGAGAGTGTTTCCAAACTGCCCTATCGAAAGGCAGTTTCAACTCTGTGAGTTGAAGGCACGTATGGTGAAACAGTTTCTGAGAATGCTTGTGTGTACTTTTTAGGTGAAGGTATTTCCTTTTCCAGCACAGGCCTCAAATCGCTCCAAACATCCAGTAGCAAATTCTACAAAAGGAGTGTTTCAAACCTGTGCTATCCAAAGGAAGATTCCACTATATGAGTTGAACGCATAAAGCACACGGAAGTTTCTGAGAATCCTTCCGTCTAGTTCTCAGGTGAAGATATTTACTTTTCCAGTGTTGGCCCTTTAGCACTCCAAATATCCACTTTCAGATTCTACAAAAAGAGTGTTTCAAAACTGCTCTATCAAAACCCAGGTTCCACTCGGTGAGTTGAATGCACGCATCGGAAAAGATTTCTGAGAATTCTTCTGTCTAGTTTTTATGGGAAGATATTTTCTTTTCCAGCATAGGCCTCAAATCGCTCCAAACATCCACGAGCAAATTCTACGAAAGGAGTGTGTCAAAACTGTGCTATCAAAAGGAAGATTCCACTATGTGAGTTGAATGCATGAAGCACACGGAAGTTTCTGACAATGCTTCCGTCTAGTTCTCATGTGAAGATATTTCCTTTTCCAGCGTTGACCTCTTAGCACTCCAAATATCCACTTGCAGATCCTAGAAAAAGAGTGTTTCAAAACTGCTCTACCAAAAGCCAGGTTTCACTCGGTGAGTTGAATGCGCACATCGCAAAATGTTTCTGAGAACGCTACTGTCTAGTTCTTATGTGAAGATATTTCGTTTTCCCGCCTGGGCTTCAAAGCGCTCCAAATAGCCACTTGTAGAGTCTATAAAAAGAGTGTTTCAAAACTCTTCTATCAAAAGGAACTTTCAACTCTGTGAGTACAATGCACTCATCACAAGGAAGTTTCCGAGAATGCTTCTGTCTACTGTTTATGTGAAGATATTTCCTTTTCCAACCTAGGCCTCAATGCGCTCCAAATAAACACCTGCAGATCCTACAAGAGGGGTGTTTCCAAACTGTTCTATCAAAACCAGCGTTCAAGTCTGTGAGCTGAATGCACTCATCACACAGAAGTTTCTTAGAAGGCTTGTGTCTAGTGTTTATGTGAAAATATTTTCTTTTACAGCACAGGCCTCAAATAGCTCCAAATATCAACTTGCAGATTTTACAAAAAGGGAGTTTCCAAACTCCTCTATCAAAAGACAGGTTCAACTCTGTGAGTCGAATGCACACATCAGAAAGAAGTTTCTGAGAATGCTTCTGTCTAGCTTTTATGTGAAAATATTTCCTTTTCAAGCACACGCCTCAAAGCGCTCCAAATATGCCGTTGCAGATTCTACAAAAAGTGGGTTTCAAAACTGCTCTACGAAAAGAAAGGTTCAAAGCTGTGAGTTGAATACACAGATCGTGAAGAAGTTTCTGAGAATGCTTCAGTCTAGTGTTTAGGTGAAGATATTTCACTTCCCAGCATAGGCCTCAAAGCGCTCCAAATATCCACTTCCAGATTCTACAGAAAAGTGTTTCAAAACTGCTCTTTGGAAAGGAAGCTTCAACTCTGTGAGTTGAAAGCACTCATTACGAAGAGGTTTCTGAGAATTCTTCTGTCCAGTTTTCATGTGAAGATGTTTCCATTTCAAGCATAGGTCTCCAATCGCTCCAAATATTCACCTGCAAATTCTACAAAAAGGGTGTTTCAAAACTTCTCTATCAATAGGAAGGTTCAACTCTGTGAGTTGAATGCCCTCCTCACAAAGAAGTTTCTGAGAATGCTTCTGTCTACTTTTTACGTGAAGATATTTCCTTTTCCTACACAGGCCTCAAAGCGCTCCGAATCAACACTTCCAGATACTACCAAAACAGTGTTTCAAAACTGTTCTATCAAAAGGAACGTTCAACTCTGTGAGTGGAAGGCACTCATCGCAAAGAGGTTTCTGAGAATGCTTCTGTCTAGTTTTTATGTGATGATATTTCGTATTGCAGCATTGGCCAAAAAGCGCTCCAAACATCCATCTTCAGATGGCAATGAAAGTGGGTCTCAAAAGTGCTCTATCAGAAGGAAGGTTCAAGTCTGTGAATTGAATGCTCTCATCACACAGAAGGTTCTGAGAATGATTCAGTCTAGTTTTTATCAGAAGATATTTCCTTTTCCTTGCATAGGCCTCAAATCGCTCCAAATATCGAATTGCAGTTTACACCAATAGAGTGTTTCCAAACTGCTCTGTGAAACGGCAGGTTCAACTCTGTGAGTTGAATGCGCACATGAGGAAGAAGTCTCTGAGAATGCTTCTGTCTAGTTTTTAGGTGAAGATATTTCATTTCCCAGCCTCGCCTCAAAGCGCTCCAAATATCCACTTTCAGATTCTACAAAAACTGTGTTTCTAAACTGCTCTTTGTAAAGGAAGGTTCAAGTCTGTGAGTTGAATGCACTCATCACCAAGAAATTTCTGAGAATGCTTCTGTCTAGTTTTCATGTGAAGATATTTCCTTTTCCAACATTGACCCGAAGCCCTCGTAATATCCACTTGCAGATTTTACAAAAAGAGTGTTTCCAAACTGCTCTATCAAAATGAGATTCAACTCTGTGAGTTGAATGCACGCATCGTGAAGAAGCTTCAGAGAATGCTACGGTCTACGTTTTAGGTGAAGATATTTCATTTCCCAGCATAGGCTTCAAAGCGCTCTAAATATCCACTTGCAGATTCTACAAAAAGAGTGTTTCAAAACTGCTCTTCCAAAAGGAAGGTTCAAGGCTGTGAGTTCAATGCACTCATCATAAAGAAGTTTCTGAGAACGCTTCTCTCTAGTTTTTATGTGAAGATATTTCCTTTTCCAGCATAGGCCTCAAATCGCTCCAAACATCCACTAGCAAATTCTACAAAAGGAGTGTTTCAAAACTGTGCTATCAAAAGGAAGATTCCACTATTTGAGTTGAAGGCATAAAGCACACGGAAGTTTCTGACAATGCTTCCGTCTAGTTCTCATGTGAAGTTATTTCCTTTTCCAGTGCTGGCCTCTTAGCACTCCAAATATCCACTTGCAGATCCTAGAAAAAGAGTTTTTCAAAACTGCTCTACCAAAAGGAAGCTTCAACTCGGTGAGTTGAATGCGCACCTCGCAAAATGTTTCTGAGAGTGCTTCGCTGTTGTTTTTATGTGAAGATATTTCGTTTTCCAGCATAGGACTCAAAGCGCTCCAAGTAGCCACTTACAGAGTCTCTAAAAAGAGTGTTTCAAAACTGTTCTATCAAAAGGAACGTTCAACTCTGTGAGTAGAATGCTCTCATCACAAGGAAGTTTCTGAGAATGCTTCTGTCTAGTTTTTATGTGAAGAAATTTCCTTTTCCAACATAGGCCTCAAAGCCCTCCAAATAAACATCTGCAGATTCTACAAAAGGGGTCTTTCCAAAATGTTCTATCAAAACCAACGTTCAAACCTATGAGCTGAATGCACTCACCACACAGAAGTTTCTTAGACGTCTTCTGTCTAGTGTTTATGTGAAAATATTTTCTTTTACAGCATAGGCCTCAAATAGCTCCAAATATCAACTTGCAGATTTTACAAAAAGGGTGTTTCCAAACTCCTCTATCAAAAGGCAGGTTCAACTCTGTGTGTTGAATGCACACATCAGAAAGAAGTTTCTGAGAATGCTTCTGTCTAGCGTTTATGTGAAAATATTTCCTTTTCAAGCATACGCCTCAAAGCGCTCCAAATATGCCGTTGCAGATTCTACAAAAAGTGTGTTTCAAAACTGCTCTATGAAAAGAAAGGTTCAAAGCTGTGAGGTGAATACACATATCGTGAAGAAGTTTCTGAGAAAGCTTCAGTCTAGTGTTTAGGTGAAGATATTTCACTTCCCAGAATAGGCCTCAAAGCGCTCCAAATATCCACTTCCAGATTCTAAAGAAAAGTGTTTCAAAACTGCTTTTTGGAAAAGAAGCTTCAACTCTGTGAGTTGAAAGCACTCATTACGAAGAGGTTTCTGAGAGTTCTTCCGTCTAGTTTTCATGTGAAGATGTTTCCATTTCAAGCATATTTCTCAAATCGCTCCAAATATTCACCTGCAAATTCTACAAAAAGGGTGTTTCCAAACTTCTCTATCAATAGGAAGGTTCGACTCTGTGAGTTGAATGCACTCCTCACAAAGAAGTTTCTGAGAATGCTTCTGTCCAGTTTTTAGGTGAAGATATATCACTTCCCAGCATAGGCCTCAAAGCGCTCCAAATATCCACTTGCAGATTCTACAAAAAGAGTGTTTCAAAACTCCTCTTTCAAAAGGAAGTTTCAAGTCTGTGAGTTGAATGAAGTCATGACAAAGAAGTTTCTGAGAATGCTTCTGTCTACTTTTTATGTGAAGATATTTCCTTTTGCAGCACACGCCTCAAATAGCCCCAAACATCCACTAGCAAATTCTACAAAAAGAGTGTTTCAAAAAAGCGCTATCTAAAGGAAGATTGCACTATGTGAGTTAAACGCATAAAGCACACGGAAGTTTCTGAGAATGCTTCCGTCTAGTTCTCATGGGAAGATATTTCCTTTCCCATTGTTGGCCTCTTAGCACTCCAATATACACTTGCAGATTCTAGAAAAAGAGTGTTTCAAAACTGCTCTATCAAAAGGCAGGTTCAACACGGTGAGTTGAATATGCACATGAGAAAAAGTTTCTGAGAATGCTTCTGTCTGGTTTTTATGTGAAGATATTTCGTTTTCCAGCACAGGCCTCAAAGCGCTCCAATTATCCACTTGCAGACTATACAAAAACAGTGTTTCAAAACTGTTCTATCCAAAGGAATGTTCAGCTCTGTGAGTAGAATTCACTCATCACGAGGAAGTTTCTGAGAATGCTGCTGTCTAGTTTCTATAAGAAGACATTTCCTTTTCTAACATAGGTCTCAAAGCGCTCACAATAAGCCCTGGCACACTCCACAAAAGGAGTGTTTCCAAAATGTTCTATCAAAATGAACGTTGAAGACTGTGAGTTAAATGCACACGTCAAACTGAAGTTTCTGAGAATGGTTCTGTCTAGGGTTTATGTGAAGATATTTTCTTTTCCAGCATAGGCCTCCAAAAGCTCGAAATATCCACTTGCAGATTTTCTAAAAAGGGTGTTTCCAAACTGTTCTATCAAAAGGAAGGTTCAACTCTGTGAGTTGAATGCTCACATCACAAAGAAGTTTCTGAGAATGCTTCTGTCTAGTGTTCATGTGAAGATATTTCCTTTTCAAGCATAGGCCTCAAAGCGCTCCAGATATGCAGTTGCAGACTCTACAAAAAGTGTGTTTCAAAAGTGTTCTATGAAAAGAAAGTTTCAACTCTGTGAGTTGAATGCACATATCGTGAAGAAGTTTCTGAGAATGCTTCTGTCTAGTTTTTAGGTGAAGATATTTCATTTCCCAGCATAGGCCTCAAAGCGCTCCAAATATGCACTTGCAGATTCTATAAAAAGAGTGTTTCAAAACTGCTCTTTCAAAAGGAAGGTTCAAGTCTGTGAGTTGAATGCACTCATCAGAAAGAAGTTTCTGATAATGGTTCTGTCTAGTTTTCATCTGCAAGTATTTCCTTTTCCACTAGATGCCGCAATCGCACCAAATTTCCACCTGCAGTTTCCACAAAAAGAGTGTTGCAGGACTGCTCCAGGAAAAGGAATCTTCAACTCTCTCAGTTCAATCCCCTCAAGACATAGAAGTTTCTGATAATGTTTCTGTCTAGCTTCTATATGAAGATATTTCCTTTTCCAGCATAAGCCTCAAAGAGCTCCAAATATCCACTTGCGAATTCTACAAAAACAGTGTTGCAATACTTTTCTACCAAAAGGAAGGTACAACTCTGTGAGTTCAATGCACTCATCACACAGAAGGTTCACAGAATGCTTCCATCTAGCTTTTACGCAATGATATTTCCTTTTGCAGCAAAGGCTTCAAAGCGCTCTTAATGTCCACTGGCAGATTCTACGAAGAGTGTCTCAAAACTGCTCTATCAAAAGGTAGGTTGAACTCTGTGAGTTCAATGCCCAAAGCACAGGGAACCTTCTGAGAATGCTTTTATGTAGTTTCTACGTGAACATATTTTCTTTTCCAGCATTGGCCTCCAAGCACTCCATCCATCCACTTGAAAATTCTACTAAAAGAGTGTTTCAAAACTTCTCTACCAAAAGAAAGGTTGAACTTTGTGAGTTCAAGGCACACATCACAAAGAAGTTTCTGAGAATGCTTCTTTCCAGCTTTTACGTGAAGAGATATCCTTTTCCAGCATAGGCCTCAAAGCCCTCCATATATCCACTTGCACATTCTAGCAAAGCGTGTATCAACACTGCTCTTTCAAAAGGAAGCTTCAAGTCTGTGAGTTGAATGCACTCATCACAAAGACGTTTCTGAGAATTCTCCTGTCTAGTTTTCATGTGAAGATGCTTCCATTTAAAATATAGGCCTCAAATACCTCCAAATATTCACTTGCACATTCTACAAAAAGGCTGTTTCAAATCTTCTCTATCAATTGGAAGGTTCAACTCTGTAAATTGAATGCACTCACCACAAAGAAGATTCCGAGATTGCTTCTGTCTACTTTGTATGTGAAGACATTTCCTTTTCCAACATAGGCCTCAAAGCGCTCCAAAAAACACTTGCAGATTCTAAAAAAACAGTTTTTCAAAACTGTTCTATCAAAAGGAAAGTTCAACTCTGTGAGTTGAAGGCACTCATCACAAAGAGGTTTCTGAGAATGCTTCTGTCTAGTTTTTATGGGATGATATTTCTTATTCCAACATTGGCCAAAAAGCGCTCCAAATATCCGCCTTCAGATGGCACTGAAAGAGGGTCTCAAAAATGCTCTATCAGAAGGAAGGTTCAAGTCTGTGAGTTGAATGCTCTCATCACACAGAAGGTTCTGAGAATACTTCAGTCTAGTTTTTATCAGAAGATATTTCCATTTCCTTGCATAGGCCTGAAATCGCTCCAAATATCGACTTGCAGATTATACGAATAGAGTATTTCCAAACTGCTCTGTCAAACGGCAGGATCAACTCTGTGAGTTGAATGAACACATCATGAAGAAGTCTCTGAGAATGCTTCTGTCTAGTTTTTAGTTGAAGATATTTCATTTCCCAGCATCGTCTCAAAGCGCTCCAAATATCCACTTGCAGATTCTACAAAAACTTTGTTTCTAAACTGCTCTTTGAAAAGGAAGGTCCAAGTCTGTGAGTTGAATGCACTCATCGCAAAGAATTTTCTGAGAATGCTTCTGCCTAGTTTTCACGTGAAGATATTTCCTTTTCCAACATTGGCCCCGAAGCCCTCCTAACATCCACTTGCAGATTTTACAAAAAGAGTGTTTCCAAACTGCTCTATCAAAAGGCAGGTTCAACTCTGTGAGTCAAATGCACGCATCGTGAAGAAGCTTCTGAGAATGCTACTGTCTAAGTTTTAGGTGAAGATATTTCATTTCCCAGCAAAGGCTTCAAAGCGCTCTAAATATCCACTTGCAGATTCTACAAGAAGAGTGTTTCAAAACTGCTCTTCCAAAAGGAAGGTTCAAGTCTGTGAGTTGAATGCACTCATCAAAAAGAAGTTTCTGAGAATGCTTCTCTCTAGTTTTTATGAGAAGATATTTCCTTTTCCAGCATAGGCCTCAAATCGCTCCAAACATCCACTAGCAAATTCTACAAAAGGAGTGTTTCAAAACTGTGCTATCAAAAGGAAGATTCCACTATTTGAGTTGAAGGCATAAAGCACACGGAAGTTTCTGACAGTGCTTCCGTCTAGTTCTCATGTGAAGTTATTTCCTTTTCCAGTGTTGGCCTCTTAGCACTCCAAATAACCACTTGCAGATCCTAGAAAGAGTGTTTCAAAACTGCTCTACCAAAAGGAAGGTTCAACTCGGTGAGTTGAATGCGCACCTCGCAAAAAGTTTCTGAGAGTGCTTCGGTTTAGTTTTTATGTGAAGATATTTCGTTTTCCAGCACAGTACTCAAAGCGCTCTAAATAGCCACTTGCAGAGTCTATAAAAAGAGTGTTTCAAAACTGTTCTATCGAAAGGAACGTTCAACTCTGTGAGTAGAATGCACTCATCACAAGGAAGTTTCTGAGAATGCTTCTGTCTAGTTTTTATGTGAAGAAATTTCCTTTTCCAACATAGGCCTCAAAGCGCTCCAAATAAACACCTGCAGATTCTACAAAAGGGGTCTTTCCAAAATGTTCTATCAAAACCAACGTTCAAGCCTGTGAGCTGAATGCACTCACCACACAGAAGTTTCTTAGACGTCTTCTGTCTAGTGTTTATGTGGAAATATTCTCTTTTACAGCATAGGCCTCAAATAGCTCCAAATATCAACTTGCAGATTTTACAAAAAGGGTGTTTCCAAACTCCTCCATCAAAAGGCAGGTTCAACTCTGTGTGTTTAATGCACACATCAGAAAGAAGTTTCTGAGAATGCTTCTGTCTAGCCTTTATGTGAAAATATTTCCTTTTCAAGCATACGCCTCAAAGCGCTCCAAATATGCCGTTGTAGACTCTACAAAAAGTGTGTTTCAAAACTGCTCTACGAAAAGAAAGGTTCAAAGCTGTGAGTTGAATACACAGATCGTGAAGAAGTTCCTGAGAATGCTTCAATCTAGTGTTTAGGTGAAGATATTTCACTTCCCAGCATAGGCCTCAAAGCGCTCCAAATATCCACTTCCAGATTCTACAGAAAAGTGTTTCAAAACTGCTCTTTGGAAAGGAAGCTTCAACTCTGTGAGTTTAAAGCACTCATTGCGAAGAGGTTTCTGGGAGTTCTTCCGTCTAGTTTTCATGTAAAGATGTTTCCATTTCAAGCATAGGTCTCTAATCGCTCCAAATATTCACCTGCAAATTCTACAAAAAGGGTGTTTCAAAACTTCTCTATCAATAGGAAGGTTCAACTCTGTGAGTTGAATGCACTCCTTACAGAGAAGTTTCTGAGAATGTTTCTATCTATGTTTTACGCGAAGATATTTCCTTTTCCAACACAGGCCTCAGTGCGCTCCGAATCAACACTTCCAGATACTACAAAAACAGTGTTTCAAAACTGTTCTATCAAAAGGAACGTTCAACTCTGTGAGTTGAAGGCACTCATCACAAAGAAGTTTCTGAGAATGCTTCTGTCAATCTTGTATGCAATGAGATTTCCTTTTGCAGCATAGGACTTAAAGCTCTCCAAATATCCACTTGCAGATTCCACAAAAAGAGTGTTGCAAAACTTCTCTATCAAAAGGCAGGTTGAACTCTGTGTGTTGAATGCCCAAAACACAGGGAACTTTCTGAGAATGCTTTTGTCTAGTTTCCACGTGAAGATAGTTCCTTTTCCAACATAGGCCTCAAAGCGCTCTGAATATCCACTTGCCGATTGTACAAAAAGAGTGTTGCAAAACTTCTCTATCAAAAGGCAGGTTGAACTCTGTGTGTCGAATGTCCAAAACACAGGGAACTTGCTGAGAATGCTTTTGTCTAATTTCTACGTGAAGATATTTCCTTTTCCATCATAGGCCTCAAAGTGCTCCGAATAAACACTTGTAGATCCCACCAAAAGAGTGTTTCAAAGCTCTTCCATCTACAGGAACTTTCACGTCTGTGAGTTGAATGCACTCATCACAAAGAGGTTTCTGAGAATTCTTCTGTTTAGTTTTTATGTGATGATATTTCATTTTCCAGCATTGGCCTAAAGGTGCTCCAAATATCCACCTTCAGATGGGACTGAAAGAGTGTTTCAAAACTGAACTATCAAAAGGAAGGTTCAAGTCTGTGAGTTGAATGCACTCATCCACAGAAGCTTCTGAGAATGCTTCTGTCTCGTTTTTAGGCGAAGATATTTCCTTTTCCTTGCATAGGCCTCAAATCGCTCCAAATATCCCCTTGCAGATATTACAAAGAGAGTGTTTCCAAACTGCCCTATCGAAAGGCAGTTTCAACTCTGTGAGTTGAAGGCACGTATGGTGAAACAGTTTCTGAGAATGCTTGTGTGTACTTTTTAGGTGAAGGTATTTCCTTTTCCAGCACAGGCCTCAAATCGCTCCAAACATCCAGTAGCAAATTCTACAAAAGGAGTGTTTCAAACCTGTGCTATCCAAAGGAAGATTCCACTATATGAGTTGAACGCATAAAGCACACGGAAGTTTCTGAGAATCCTTCCGTCTAGTTCTCAGGTGAAGATATTTACTTTTCCAGTGTTGGCCCTTTAGCACTCCAAATATCCACTTTCAGATTCTACAAAAAGAGTGTTTCAAAACTGCTCTATCAAAACGCAGGTTCCACTCGGTGAGTTGAATGCACGCATCGGAAAAGATTTCTGAGAATTCTTCTGTCTAGTTTTTATGGGAAGATATTTTCTTTTCCAGCATAGGCCTCAAATCGCTCCAAACATCCACGAGCAAATTCTACGAAAGGAGTGTGTCAAAACTGTGCTATCAAAAGGAAGATTCCACTATGTGAGTTGAATGCATGAAGCACACGGAAGTTTCTGACAATGCTTCCGTCTAGTTCTCATGTGAAGATATTTCCTTTTCCAGCGTTGACCTCTTAGCACTCCAAATATCCACTTGCAGATCCTAGAAAAAGAGTGTTTCAAAACTGCTCTACCAAAAGCCAGGTTTCACTCGGTGAGTTGAATGCGCACATCGCAAAATGTTTCTGAGAACGCTACTGTCTAGTTCTTATGTGAAGATATTTCGTTTTCCCGCCTGGGCTTCAAAGCGCTCCAAATAGCCACTTGTAGAGTCTATAAAAGCAGTGTTTCAAAACTCTTCTATCAAAAGGAACTTTCAACTCTGTGAGTACAATGCACTCATCACAAGGAAGTTTCCGAGAATGCTTCTGTCTACTGTTTATGTGAAGATATTTTCTTTTCCAACCTAGGCCTCAATGCGCTCCAAATAAACACCTGCAGATCCTACAAGAGGGGTGTTTCCAAACTGTTCTATCAAAACCAGCGTTCAAGTCTGTGAGCTGAATGCACTCATCACACAGAAGTTTCTTAGAAGGCTTGTGTCTAGTGTTTATGTGAAAATATTTTCTTTTACAGCACAGGCCTCAAATAGCTCCAAATATCAACTTGCAGATTTTACAAAAAGGGAGTTTCCAAACTCCTCTATCAAAAGACAGGTTCAACTCTGTGAGTCGAATGCACACATCAGAAAGAAGTTTCTGAGAATGCTTCTGTCTAGCTTTTATGTGAAAATATTTCCTTTTCAAGCACACGCCTCAAAGCGCTCCAAATATGCCGTTGCAGATTCTACAAAAAGTGGGTTTCAAAACTGCTCTACGAAAAGAAAGGTTCAAAGCTGTGAGTTGAATACACAGATCGTGAAGAAGTTTCTGAGAATGCTTCAGTCTAGTGTTTAGGTGAAGATATTTCACTTCCCAGCATAGGCCTCAAAGCGCTCCAAATATCCACTTCCAGATTCTACAGAAAAGTGTTTCAAAACTGCTCTTTGGAAAGGAAGCTTCAACTCTGTGAGTTGAAAGCACTCATTACGAAGAGGTTTCTGAGAATTCTTCTGTCCAGTTTTCATGTGAAGATGTTTCCATTTCAAGCATAGGTCTCCAATCGCTCCAAATATTCACCTGCAAATTCTACAAAAAGGGTGTTTCAAAACTTCTCTATCAATAGGAAGGTTCAACTCTGTGAGTTGAATGCCCTCCTCACAAAGAAGTTTCTGAGAATGCTTCTGTCTACTTTTTACGTGAAGATATTTCCTTTTCCTACACAGGCCTCAAAGCGCTCCGAATCAACACTTCCAGATACTACCAAAACAGTGTTTCAAAACTGTTCTATCAAAAGGAACGTTCAACTCTGTGAGTGGAAGGCACTCATCGCAAAGAGGTTTCTGAGAATGCTTCTGTCTAGTTTTTATGTGATGATATTTCGTATTGCAGCATTGGCCAAAAAGCGCTCCAAACATCCATCTTCAGATGGCAATGAAAGTGGGTCTCAAAAGTGCTCTATCAGAAGGAAGGTTCAAGTCTGTGAATTGAATGCTCTCATCACACAGAAGGTTCTGAGAATGATTCAGTCTAGTTTTTATCAGAAGATATTTCCTTTTCCTTGCATAGGCCTCAAATCGCTCCAAATATCGAATTGCAGTTTACACCAATAGAGTGTTTCCAAACTGCTCTGTGAAACGGCAGGTTCAACTCTGTGAGTTGAATGCGCACATGAGGAAGAAGTCTCTGAGAATGCTTCTGTCTAGTTTTTAGGTGAAGATATTTCATTTCCCAGCCTCGCCTCAAAGCGCTCCAAATATCCACTTTCAGATTCTACAAAAACTGTGTTTCTAAACTGCTCTTTGTAAAGGAAGGTTCAAGTCTGTGAGTTGAATGCACTCATCACCAAGAAGTTTCTGAGAATGCTTCTGTCTAGTTTTCATGTGAAGATATTTCCTTTTCCAACATTGACCCGAAGCCCTCATAATATCCACTTGCAGATTTTACAAAAAGAGTGTTTCCAAACTGCTCTATCAAAATGAGATTCAACTCTGTGAGTTGAATGCACGCATCGTGAAGAAGCTTCAGAGAATGCTACGGTCTACGTTTTAGGTGAAGATATTTCATTTCCCAGCATAGGCTTCAAAGCGCTCTAAATATCCACTTGCAGATTCTACAAAAAGAGTGTTTCAAAACTGCTCTTCCAAAAGGAAGGTTCAAGGCTGTGAGTTCAATGCACTCATCATAAAGAAGTTTCTGAGAACGCTTCTCTCTAGTTTTTATGTGAAGATATTTCCTTTTCCAGCATAGGCCTCAAATCGCTCCAAACATCCACTAGCAAATTCTACAAAAGGAGTGTTTCAAAACTGTGCTATCAAAAGGAAGATTCCACTATTTGAGTTGAAGGCATAAAGCACACGGAAGTTTCTGACAATGCTTCCGTCTAGTTCTCATGTGAAGTTATTTCCTTTTCCAGTGCTGGCCTCTTAGCACTCCAAATATCCACTTGCAGATCCTAGAAAAAGAGTTTTTCAAAACTGCTCTACCAAAAGGAAGCTTCAACTCGGTGAGTTGAATGCGCACCTCGCAAAATGTTTCTGAGAGTGCTTCGCTGTTGTTTTTATGTGAAGATATTTCGTTTTCCAGCATAGGACTCAAAGCGCTCCAAGTAGCCACTTACAGAGTCTCTAAAAAGAGTGTTTCAAAACTGTTCTATCAAAAGGAACGTTCAACTCTGTGAGTAGAATGCTCTCATCACAAGGAAGTTTCTGAGAATGCTTCTGTCTAGTTTTTATGTGAAGAAATTTCCTTTTCCAACATAGGCCTCAAAGCGCTCCAAATAAACACCTGCAGATTCTACAAAAGGGGTCTTTCCAAAATGTTCTATCAAAACCAACGTTCAAGCCTGTGAGCTGAATGCACTCACCACACAGAAGTTTCTTAGACGTCTTCTGTCTAGTGTTTATGTGGAAATATTCTCTTTTACAGCATAGGCCTCAAATAGCTCCAAATATCAACTTGCAGATTTTACAAAAAGGGTGTTTCCAAACTCCTCCATCAAAAGGCAGGTTCAACTCTGTGTGTTTAATGCACACATCAGAAAGAAGTTTCTGAGAATGCTTCTGTCTAGCCTTTATGTGAAAATATTTCCTTTTCAAGCATACGCCTCAAAGCGCTCCAAATATGCCGTTGTAGACTCTACAAAAAGTGTGTTTCAAAACTGCTCTACGAAAAGAAAGGTTCAAAGCTGTGAGTTGAATACACAGATCGTGAAGAAGTTCCTGAGAATGCTTCAATCTAGTGTTTAGGTGAAGATATTTCACTTCCCAGCATAGGCCTCAAAGCGCTCCAAATATCCACTTCCAGATTCTACAGAAAAGTGTTTCAAAACTGCTCTTTGGAAAGGAAGCTTCAACTCTGTGAGTTTAAAGCACTCATTGCGAAGAGGTTTCTGGGAGTTCTTCCGTCTAGTTTTCATGTAAAGATGTTTCCATTTCAAGCATAGGTCTCTAATCGCTCCAAATATTCACCTGCAAATTCTACAAAAAGGGTGTTTCAAAACTTCTCTATCAATAGGAAGGTTCAACTCTGTGAGTTGAATGCACTCCTTACAGAGAAGTTTCTGAGAATGTTTCTATCTATGTTTTACGCGAAGATATTTCCTTTTCCAACACAGGCCTCAGTGCGCTCCGAATCAACACTTCCAGATACTACAAAAACAGTGTTTCAAAACTGTTCTATCAAAAGGAACGTTCAACTCTGTGAGTTGAAGGCACTCATCACAAAGAAGTTTCTGAGAATGCTTCTGTCAATCTTGTATGCAATGAGATTTCCTTTTGCAGCATAGGACTTAAAGCTCTCCAAATATCCACTTGCAGATTCCACAAAAAGAGTGTTGCAAAACTTCTCTATCAAAAGGCAGGTTGAACTCTGTGTGTTGAATGCCCAAAACACAGGGAACTTTCTGAGAATGCTTTTGTCTAGTTTCCACGTGAAGATAGTTCCTTTTCCAACATAGGCCTCAAAGCGCTCTGAATATCCACTTGCCGATTGTACAAAAAGAGTGTTGCAAAACTTCTCTATCAAAAGGCAGGTTGAACTCTGTGTGTCGAATGTCCAAAACACAGGGAACTTGCTGAGAATGCTTTTGTCTAATTTCTACGTGAAGATATTTCCTTTTCCATCATAGGCCTCAAAGTGCTCCGAATAAACACTTGTAGATCCCACCAAAAGAGTGTTTCAAAGCTCTTCCATCTACAGGAACTTTCACGTCTGTGAGTTGAATGCACTCATCACAAAGAGGTTTCTGAGAATTCTTCTGTTTAGTTTTTATGTGATGATATTTCATTTTCCAGCATTGGCCTAAAGGTGCTCCAAATATCCACCTTCAGATGGGACTGAAAGAGTGTTTCAAAACTGAACTATCAAAAGGAAGGTTCAAGTCTGTGAGTTGAATGCACTCATCCACAGAAGCTTCTGAGAATGCTTCTGTCTCGTTTTTAGGCGAAGATATTTCCTTTTCCTTGCATAGGCCTCAAATCGCTCCAAATATCCCCTTGCAGATATTACAAAGAGAGTGTTTCCAAACTGCCCTATCGAAAGGCAGTTTCAACTCTGTGAGTTGAAGGCACGTATGGTGAAACAGTTTCTGAGAATGCTTGTGTGTACTTTTTAGGTGAAGGTATTTCCTTTTCCAGCACAGGCCTCAAATCGCTCCAAACATCCAGTAGCAAATTCTACAAAAGGAGTGTTTCAAACCTGTGCTATCCAAAGGAAGATTCCACTATATGAGTTGAACGCATAAAGCACACGGAAGTTTCTGAGAATCCTTCCGTCTAGTTCTCAGGTGAAGATATTTACTTTTCCAGTGTTGGCCCTTTAGCACTCCAAATATCCACTTTCAGATTCTACAAAAAGAGTGTTTCAAAACTGCTCTATCAAAACGCAGGTTCCACTCGGTGAGTTGAATGCACGCATCGGAAAAGATTTCTGAGAATTCTTCTGTCTAGTTTTTATGGGAAGATATTTTCTTTTCCAGCATAGGCCTCAAATCGCTCCAAACATCCACGAGCAAATTCTACGAAAGGAGTGTGTCAAAACTGTGCTATCAAAAGGAAGATTCCACTATGTGAGTTGAATGCATGAAGCACACGGAAGTTTCTGACAATGCTTCCGTCTAGTTCTCATGTGAAGATATTTCCTTTTCCAGCGTTGACCTCTTAGCACTCCAAATATCCACTTGCAGATCCTAGAAAAAGAGTGTTTCAAAACTGCTCTACCAAAAGCCAGGTTTCACTCGGTGAGTTGAATGCGCACATCGCAAAATGTTTCTGAGAACGCTACTGTCTAGTTCTTATGTGAAGATATTTCGTTTTCCCGCCTGGGCTTCAAAGCGCTCCAAATAGCCACTTGTAGAGTCTATAAAAGCAGTGTTTCAAAACTCTTCTATCAAAAGGAACTTTCAACTCTGTGAGTACAATGCACTCATCACAAGGAAGTTTCCGAGAATGCTTCTGTCTACTGTTTATGTGAAGATATTTTCTTTTCCAACCTAGGCCTCAATGCGCTCCAAATAAACACCTGCAGATCCTACAAGAGGGGTGTTTCCAAACTGTTCTATCAAAACCAGCGTTCAAGTCTGTGAGCTGAATGCACTCATCACACAGAAGTTTCTTAGAAGGCTTGTGTCTAGTGTTTATGTGAAAATATTTTCTTTTACAGCACAGGCCTCAAATAGCTCCAAATATCAACTTGCAGATTTTACAAAAAGGGAGTTTCCAAACTCCTCTATCAAAAGACAGGTTCAACTCTGTGAGTCGAATGCACACATCAGAAAGAAGTTTCTGAGAATGCTTCTGTCTAGCTTTTATGTGAAAATATTTCCTTTTCAAGCACACGCCTCAAAGCGCTCCAAATATGCCGTTGCAGATTCTACAAAAAGTGGGTTTCAAAACTGCTCTACGAAAAGAAAGGTTCAAAGCTGTGAGTTGAATACACAGATCGTGAAGAAGTTTCTGAGAATGCTTCAGTCTAGTGTTTAGGTGAAGATATTTCACTTCCCAGCATAGGCCTCAAAGCGCTCCAAATATCCACTTCCAGATTCTACAGAAAAGTGTTTCAAAACTGCTCTTTGGAAAGGAAGCTTCAACTCTGTGAGTTGAAAGCACTCATTACGAAGAGGTTTCTGAGAATTCTTCTGTCCAGTTTTCATGTGAAGATGTTTCCATTTCAAGCATAGGTCTCCAATCGCTCCAAATATTCACCTGCAAATTCTACAAAAAGGGTGTTTCAAAACTTCTCTATCAATAGGAAGGTTCAACTCTGTGAGTTGAATGCCCTCCTCACAAAGAAGTTTCTGAGAATGCTTCTGTCTACTTTTTACGTGAAGATATTTCCTTTTCCTACACAGGCCTCAAAGCGCTCCGAATCAACACTTCCAGATACTACCAAAACAGTGTTTCAAAACTGTTCTATCAAAAGGAACGTTCAACTCTGTGAGTGGAAGGCACTCATCGCAAAGAGGTTTCTGAGAATGCTTCTGTCTAGTTTTTATGTGATGATATTTCGTATTGCAGCATTGGCCAAAAAGCGCTCCAAACATCCATCTTCAGATGGCAATGAAAGTGGGTCTCAAAAGTGCTCTATCAGAAGGAAGGTTCAAGTCTGTGAATTGAATGCTCTCATCACACAGAAGGTTCTGAGAATGATTCAGTCTAGTTTTTATCAGAAGATATTTCCTTTTCCTTGCATAGGCCTCAAATCGCTCCAAATATCGAATTGCAGTTTACACCAATAGAGTGTTTCCAAACTGCTCTGTGAAACGGCAGGTTCAACTCTGTGAGTTGAATGCGCACATGAGGAAGAAGTCTCTGAGAATGCTTCTGTCTAGTTTTTAGGTGAAGATATTTCATTTCCCAGCCTCGCCTCAAAGCGCTCCAAATATCCACTTTCAGATTCTACAAAAACTGTGTTTCTAAACTGCTCTTTGTAAAGGAAGGTTCAAGTCTGTGAGTTGAATGCACTCATCACCAAGAAGTTTCTGAGAATGCTTCTGTCTAGTTTTCATGTGAAGATATTTCCTTTTCCAACATTGACCCGAAGCCCTCGTAATATCCACTTGCAGATTTTACAAAAAGAGTGTTTCCAAACTGCTCTATCAAAATGAGATTCAACTCTGTGAGTTGAATGCACGCATCGTGAAGAAGCTTCAGAGAATGCTACGGTCTACGTTTTAGGTGAAGATATTTCATTTCCCAGCATAGGCTTCAAAGCGCTCTAAATATCCACTTGCAGATTCTACAAAAAGAGTGTTTCAAAACTGCTCTTCCAAAAGGAAGGTTCAAGGCTGTGAGTTCAATGCACTCATCATAAAGAAGTTTCTGAGAACGCTTCTCTCTAGTTTTTATGTGAAGATATTTCCTTTTCCAGCATAGGCCTCAAATCGCTCCAAACATCCACTAGCAAATTCTACAAAAGGAGTGTTTCAAAACTGTGCTATCAAAAGGAAGATTCCACTATTTGAGTTGAAGGCATAAAGCACACGGAAGTTTCTGACAATGCTTCCGTCTAGTTCTCATGTGAAGTTATTTCCTTTTCCAGTGCTGGCCTCTTAGCACTCCAAATATCCACTTGCAGATCCTAGAAAAAGAGTTTTTCAAAACTGCTCTACCAAAAGGAAGCTTCAACTCGGTGAGTTGAATGCGCACCTCGCAAAATGTTTCTGAGAGTGCTTCGCTGTTGTTTTTATGTGAAGATATTTCGTTTTCCAGCATAGGACTCAAAGCGCTCCAAGTAGCCACTTACAGAGTCTCTAAAAAGAGTGTTTCAAAACTGTTCTATCAAAAGGAACGTTCAACTCTGTGAGTAGAATGCTCTCATCACAAGGAAGTTTCTGAGAATGCTTCTGTCTAGTTTTTATGTGAAGAAATTTCCTTTTCCAACATAGGCCTCAAAGCGCTCCAAATAAACACCTGCAGATTCTACAAAAGGGGTCTTTCCAAAATGTTCTATCAAAACCAACGTTCAAGCCTGTGAGCTGAATGCACTCACCACACAGAAGTTTCTTAGACGTCTTCTGTCTAGTGTTTATGTGGAAATATTCTCTTTTACAGCATAGGCCTCAAATAGCTCCAAATATCAACTTGCAGATTTTACAAAAAGGGTGTTTCCAAACTCCTCCATCAAAAGGCAGGTTCAACTCTGTGTGTTTAATGCACACATCAGAAAGAAGTTTCTGAGAATGCTTCTGTCTAGCCTTTATGTGAAAATATTTCCTTTTCAAGCATACGCCTCAAAGCGCTCCAAATATGCCGTTGTAGACTCTACAAAAAGTGTGTTTCAAAACTGCTCTACGAAAAGAAAGGTTCAAAGCTGTGAGTTGAATACACAGATCGTGAAGAAGTTCCTGAGAATGCTTCAATCTAGTGTTTAGGTGAAGATATTTCACTTCCCAGCATAGGCCTCAAAGCGCTCCAAATATCCACTTCCAGATTCTACAGAAAAGTGTTTCAAAACTGCTCTTTGGAAAGGAAGCTTCAACTCTGTGAGTTTAAAGCACTCATTGCGAAGAGGTTTCTGGGAGTTCTTCCGTCTAGTTTTCATGTAAAGATGTTTCCATTTCAAGCATAGGTCTCTAATCGCTCCAAATATTCACCTGCAAATTCTACAAAAAGGGTGTTTCAAAACTTCTCTATCAATAGGAAGGTTCAACTCTGTGAGTTGAATGCACTCCTTACAGAGAAGTTTCTGAGAATGTTTCTATCTATGTTTTACGCGAAGATATTTCCTTTTCCAACACAGGCCTCAGTGCGCTCCGAATCAACACTTCCAGATACTACAAAAACAGTGTTTCAAAACTGTTCTATCAAAAGGAACGTTCAACTCTGTGAGTTGAAGGCACTCATCACAAAGAAGTTTCTGAGAATGCTTCTGTCAATCTTGTATGCAATGAGATTTCCTTTTGCAGCATAGGACTTAAAGCTCTCCAAATATCCACTTGCAGATTCCACAAAAAGAGTGTTGCAAAACTTCTCTATCAAAAGGCAGGTTGAACTCTGTGTGTTGAATGCCCAAAACACAGGGAACTTTCTGAGAATGCTTTTGTCTAGTTTCCACGTGAAGATAGTTCCTTTTCCAACATAGGCCTCAAAGCGCTCTGAATATCCACTTGCCGATTGTACAAAAAGAGTGTTGCAAAACTTCTCTATCAAAAGGCAGGTTGAACTCTGTGTGTCGAATGTCCAAAACACAGGGAACTTGCTGAGAATGCTTTTGTCTAATTTCTACGTGAAGATATTTCCTTTTCCATCATAGGCCTCAAAGTGCTCCGAATAAACACTTGTAGATCCCACCAAAAGAGTGTTTCAAAGCTCTTCCATCTACAGGAACTTTCACGTCTGTGAGTTGAATGCACTCATCACAAAGAGGTTTCTGAGAATTCTTCTGTTTAGTTTTTATGTGATGATATTTCATTTTCCAGCATTGGCCTAAAGGTGCTCCAAATATCCACCTTCAGATGGGACTGAAAGAGTGTTTCAAAACTGAACTATCAAAAGGAAGGTTCAAGTCTGTGAGTTGAATGCACTCATCCACAGAAGCTTCTGAGAATGCTTCTGTCTCGTTTTTAGGCGAAGATATTTCCTTTTCCTTGCATAGGCCTCAAATCGCTCCAAATATCCCCTTGCAGATATTACAAAGAGAGTGTTTCCAAACTGCCCTATCGAAAGGCAGTTTCAACTCTGTGAGTTGAAGGCACGTATGGTGAAACAGTTTCTGAGAATGCTTGTGTGTACTTTTTAGGTGAAGGTATTTCCTTTTCCAGCACAGGCCTCAAATCGCTCCAAACATCCAGTAGCAAATTCTACAAAAGGAGTGTTTCAAACCTGTGCTATCCAAAGGAAGATTCCACTATATGAGTTGAACGCATAAAGCACACGGAAGTTTCTGAGAATCCTTCCGTCTAGTTCTCAGGTGAAGATATTTACTTTTCCAGTGTTGGCCCTTTAGCACTCCAAATATCCACTTTCAGATTCTACAAAAAGAGTGTTTCAAAACTGCTCTATCAAAACGCAGGTTCCACTCGGTGAGTTGAATGCACGCATCGGAAAAGATTTCTGAGAATTCTTCTGTCTAGTTTTTATGGGAAGATATTTTCTTTTCCAGCATAGGCCTCAAATCGCTCCAAACATCCACGAGCAAATTCTACGAAAGGAGTGTGTCAAAACTGTGCTATCAAAAGGAAGATTCCACTATGTGAGTTGAATGCATGAAGCACACGGAAGTTTCTGACAATGCTTCCGTCTAGTTCTCATGTGAAGATATTTCCTTTTCCAGCGTTGACCTCTTAGCACTCCAAATATCCACTTGCAGATCCTAGAAAAAGAGTGTTTCAAAACTGCTCTACCAAAAGCCAGGTTTCACTCGGTGAGTTGAATGCGCACATCGCAAAATGTTTCTGAGAACGCTACTGTCTAGTTCTTATGTGAAGATATTTCGTTTTCCCGCCTGGGCTTCAAAGCGCTCCAAATAGCCACTTGTAGAGTCTATAAAAGCAGTGTTTCAAAACTCTTCTATCAAAAGGAACTTTCAACTCTGTGAGTACAATGCACTCATCACAAGGAAGTTTCCGAGAATGCTTCTGTCTACTGTTTATGTGAAGATATTTTCTTTTCCAACCTAGGCCTCAATGCGCTCCAAATAAACACCTGCAGATCCTACAAGAGGGGTGTTTCCAAACTGTTCTATCAAAACCAGCGTTCAAGTCTGTGAGCTGAATGCACTCATCACACAGAAGTTTCTTAGAAGGCTTGTGTCTAGTGTTTATGTGAAAATATTTTCTTTTACAGCACAGGCCTCAAATAGCTCCAAATATCAACTTGCAGATTTTACAAAAAGGGAGTTTCCAAACTCCTCTATCAAAAGACAGGTTCAACTCTGTGAGTCGAATGCACACATCAGAAAGAAGTTTCTGAGAATGCTTCTGTCTAGCTTTTATGTGAAAATATTTCCTTTTCAAGCACACGCCTCAAAGCGCTCCAAATATGCCGTTGCAGATTCTACAAAAAGTGGGTTTCAAAACTGCTCTACGAAAAGAAAGGTTCAAAGCTGTGAGTTGAATACACAGATCGTGAAGAAGTTTCTGAGAATGCTTCAGTCTAGTGTTTAGGTGAAGATATTTCACTTCCCAGCATAGGCCTCAAAGCGCTCCAAATATCCACTTCCAGATTCTACAGAAAAGTGTTTCAAAACTGCTCTTTGGAAAGGAAGCTTCAACTCTGTGAGTTGAAAGCACTCATTACGAAGAGGTTTCTGAGAATTCTTCTGTCCAGTTTTCATGTGAAGATGTTTCCATTTCAAGCATAGGTCTCCAATCGCTCCAAATATTCACCTGCAAATTCTACAAAAAGGGTGTTTCAAAACTTCTCTATCAATAGGAAGGTTCAACTCTGTGAGTTGAATGCCCTCCTCACAAAGAAGTTTCTGAGAATGCTTCTGTCTACTTTTTACGTGAAGATATTTCCTTTTCCTACACAGGCCTCAAAGCGCTCCGAATCAACACTTCCAGATACTACCAAAACAGTGTTTCAAAACTGTTCTATCAAAAGGAACGTTCAACTCTGTGAGTGGAAGGCACTCATCGCAAAGAGGTTTCTGAGAATGCTTCTGTCTAGTTTTTATGTGATGATATTTCGTATTGCAGCATTGGCCAAAAAGCGCTCCAAACATCCATCTTCAGATGGCAATGAAAGTGGGTCTCAAAAGTGCTCTATCAGAAGGAAGGTTCAAGTCTGTGAATTGAATGCTCTCATCACACAGAAGGTTCTGAGAATGATTCAGTCTAGTTTTTATCAGAAGATATTTCCTTTTCCTTGCATAGGCCTCAAATCGCTCCAAATATCGAATTGCAGTTTACACCAATAGAGTGTTTCCAAACTGCTCTGTGAAACGGCAGGTTCAACTCTGTGAGTTGAATGCGCACATGAGGAAGAAGTCTCTGAGAATGCTTCTGTCTAGTTTTTAGGTGAAGATATTTCATTTCCCAGCCTCGCCTCAAAGCGCTCCAAATATCCACTTTCAGATTCTACAAAAACTGTGTTTCTAAACTGCTCTTTGTAAAGGAAGGTTCAAGTCTGTGAGTTGAATGCACTCATCACCAAGAAGTTTCTGAGAATGCTTCTGTCTAGTTTTCATGTGAAGATATTTCCTTTTCCAACATTGACCCGAAGCCCTCGTAATATCCACTTGCAGATTTTACAAAAAGAGTGTTTCCAAACTGCTCTATCAAAATGAGATTCAACTCTGTGAGTTGAATGCACGCATCGTGAAGAAGCTTCAGAGAATGCTACGGTCTACGTTTTAGGTGAAGATATTTCATTTCCCAGCATAGGCTTCAAAGCGCTCTAAATATCCACTTGCAGATTCTACAAAAAGAGTGTTTCAAAACTGCTCTTCCAAAAGGAAGGTTCAAGGCTGTGAGTTCAATGCACTCATCATAAAGAAGTTTCTGAGAACGCTTCTCTCTAGTTTTTATGTGAAGATATTTCCTTTTCCAGCATAGGCCTCAAATCGCTCCAAACATCCACTAGCAAATTCTACAAAAGGAGTGTTTCAAAACTGTGCTATCAAAAGGAAGATTCCACTATTTGAGTTGAAGGCATAAAGCACACGGAAGTTTCTGACAATGCTTCCGTCTAGTTCTCATGTGAAGTTATTTCCTTTTCCAGTGCTGGCCTCTTAGCACTCCAAATATCCACTTGCAGATCCTAGAAAAAGAGTTTTTCAAAACTGCTCTACCAAAAGGAAGCTTCAACTCGGTGAGTTGAATGCGCACCTCGCAAAATGTTTCTGAGAGTGCTTCGCTGTTGTTTTTATGTGAAGATATTTCGTTTTCCAGCATAGGACTCAAAGCGCTCCAAGTAGCCACTTACAGAGTCTCTAAAAAGAGTGTTTCAAAACTGTTCTATCAAAAGGAACGTTCAACTCTGTGAGTAGAATGCTCTCATCACAAGGAAGTTTCTGAGAATGCTTCTGTCTAGTTTTTATGTGAAGAAATTTCCTTTTCCAACATAGGCCTCAAAGCCCTCCAAATAAACATCTGCAGATTCTACAAAAGGGGTCTTTCCAAAATGTTCTATCAAAACCAACGTTCAAACCTATGAGCTGAATGCACTCACCACACAGAAGTTTCTTAGACGTCTTCTGTCTAGTGTTTATGTGAAAATATTTTCTTTTACAGCATAGGCCTCAAATAGCTCCAAATATCAACTTGCAGATTTTACAAAAAGGGTGTTTCCAAACTCCTCTATCAAAAGGCAGGTTCAACTCTGTGTGTTGAATGCACACATCAGAAAGAAGTTTCTGAGAATGCTTCTGTCTAGCGTTTATGTGAAAATATTTCCTTTTCAAGCATACGCCTCAAAGCGCTCCAAATATGCCGTTGCAGATTCTACAAAAAGTGTGTTTCAAAACTGCTCTATGAAAAGAAAGGTTCAAAGCTGTGAGGTGAATACACATATCGTGAAGAAGTTTCTGAGAAAGCTTCAGTCTAGTGTTTAGGTGAAGATATTTCACTTCCCAGAATAGGCCTCAAAGCGCTCCAAATATCCACTTCCAGATTCTAAAGAAAAGTGTTTCAAAACTGCTTTTTGGAAAAGAAGCTTCAACTCTGTGAGTTGAAAGCACTCATTACGAAGAGGTTTCTGAGAGTTCTTCCGTCTAGTTTTCATGTGAAGATGTTTCCATTTCAAGCATATTTCTCAAATCGCTCCAAATATTCACCTGCAAATTCTACAAAAAGGGTGTTTCCAAACTTCTCTATCAATAGGAAGGTTCGACTCTGTGAGTTGAATGCACTCCTCACAAAGAAGTTTCTGAGAATGCTTCTGTCCAGTTTTTAGGTGAAGATATATCATTTCCCAGCATAGGCCTCAAAGCGCTCCAAATATCCACTTGCAGATTCTACAAAAAGAGTGTTTCAAAACTCCTCTTTCAAAAGGAAGTTTCAAGTCTGTGAGTTGAATGAAGTCATGACAAAGAAGTTTCTGAGAATGCTTCTGTCTACTTTTTATGTGAAGATATTTCCTTTTGCAGCACACGCCTCAAATAGCCCCAAACATCCACTAGCAAATTCTACAAAAAGAGGGTTTCAAAAAAGCGCTATCTAAAGGAAGATTGCACTATGTGAGTTAAACGCATAAAGCACACGGAAGTTTCTGAGAATGCTTCCGTCTAGTTCTCATGGGAAGATATTTCCTTTCCCATTGTTGGCCTCTTAGCACTCCAATATACACTTGCAGATTCTAGAAAAAGAGTGTTTCAAAACTGCTCTATCAAAAGGCAGGTTCAACACGGTGAGTTGAATATGCACATGAGAAAAAGTTTCTGAGAATGCTTCTGTCTGGTTTTTATGTGAAGATATTTCGTTTTCCAGCACAGGCCTCAAAGCGCTCCAATTATCCACTTGCAGACTATACAAAAACAGTGTTTCAAAACTGTCCTATCCAAAGGAATGTTCAGCTCTGTGAGTAGAATTCACTCATCACGAGGAAGTTTCTGAGAATGCTGCTGTCTAGTTTCTATAAGAAGACATTTCCTTTTCTAACATAGGTCTCAAAGCGCTCACAATAAGCCCTGGCACACTCTACAAAAGGAGTGTTTCCAAAATGTTCTATCAAAATGAACGTTGAAGACTGTGAGTTAAATGCACACGTCAAACTGAAGTTTCTGAGAATGGTTCTGTCTAGGGTTTATGTGAAGATATTTTCTTTTCCAGCATAGGCCTCCAAAAGCTCGAAATATCCACTTGCAGATTTTCTAAAAAGGGTGTTTCCAAACTGTTCTATCAAAAGGAAGGTTCAACTCTGTGAGTTGAATGCTCACATCACAAAGAAGTTTCTGAGAATGCTTCTGTCTAGTGTTCATGTGAAGATATTTCCTTTTCAAGCATAGGCCTCAAAGCGCTCCAGATATGCAGTTGCAGACTCTACAAAAAGTGTGTTTCAAAAGTGTTCTATGAAAAGAAAGTTTCAACTCTGTGAGTTGAATGCACATATCGTGAAGAAGTTTCTGAGAATGCTTCTGTCTAGTTTTTAGGTGAAGATATTTCATTTCCCAGCATAGGCCTCAAAGCGCTCCAAATATGCACTTGCAGATTCTACAAAAAGAGTGTTTCAAAACTGCTCTTTCAAAAGGAAGGTTCAAGTCTGTGAGTTGAATGCACTCATCAGAAAGAAGTTTCTGATAATGGTTCTGTCTAGTTTTCATCTGCAAGTATTTCCTTTTCCACTAGATGCCGCAATCGCACCAAATTTCCACCTGCAGTTTCCACAAAAAGAGTGTTGCAGGACTGCTCCAGGAAAAGGAATCTTCAACTCTCTCAGTTCAATCCCCTCAAGACATAGAAGTTTCTGATAATGTTTCTGTCTAGCTTCTATATGAAGATATTTCCTTTTCCAGCATAAGCCTCAAAGAGCTCCAAATATCCACTTGCGAATTCTACAAAAACAGTGTTGCAATACTTTTCTACCAAAAGGAAGGTACAACTCTGTGAGTTCAATGCACTCATCACACAGAAGGTTCACAGAATGCTTCCATCTAGCTTTTACGCAATGATATTTCCTTTTGCAGCAAAGGCTTCAAAGCGCTCTTAATGTCCACTGGCAGATTCTACGAAGAGTGTCTCAAAACTGCTCTATCAAAAGGTAGGTTGAACTCTGTGAGTTCAATGCCCAAAGCACAGGGAACCTTCTGAGAATGCTTTTATGTAGTTTCTACGTGAACATATTTTCTTTTCCAGCATTGGCCTCCAAGCACTCCATCCATCCACTTGAAAATTCTACTAAAAGAGTGTTTCAAAACTTCTCTACCAAAAGAAAGGTTGAACTTTGTGAGTTCAAGGCACACATCACAAAGAAGTTTCTGAGAATGCTTCTTTCCAGCTTTTACGTGAAGAGATATCCTTTTCCAGCATAGGCCTCAAAGCGCTCCATATATCCACTTGCACATTCTAGCAAAGCGTGTATCAACACTGCTCTTTGAAAAGGAAGCTTCAAGTCTGTGAGTTGAATGCACTCATCACAAAGACGTTTCTGAGAATTCTCCTGTCTAGTTTTCATGTGAAGATGCTTCCATTTAAAATCTAGGCCTCAAATACCTCCAAATATTCACTTGCACATTCTACAAAAAGGCTGTTTCAAATCTTCTCTATCAATTGGAAGGTTCAACTCTGTAAATTGAATGCACTCACCACAAAGAAGATTCCGAGATTGCTTCTGTCTACTTTGTATGTGAAGACATTTCCTTTTCCAACATAGGCCTCAAAGCGCTCCAAAAAACACTTGCAGATTCTAAAAAAACAGTTTTTCAAAACTGTTCTATCAAAAGGAACGTTCAACTCTGTGAGTTGAAGGCACTCATCACAAAGAGGTTTCTGAGAATGCTTCTGTCTAGTTTTTATGGGATGATATTTCTTATTCCAACATTGGCCAAAAAGCGCTCCAAATATCCGCCTTCAGATGGCACTGAAAGAGGGTCTCAAAAATGCTCTATCAGAAGGAAGGTTCAAGTCTGTGAGTTGAATGCTCTCATCACACAGAAGGTTCTGAGAATACTTCAGTCTAGTTTTTATCAGAAGATATTTCCATTTCCTTGCATAGGCCTGAAATCGCTCCAAATATCGACTTGCAGATTATACGAATAGAGTATTTCCAAACTGCTCTGTCAAACGGCAGGATCAACTCTGTGAGTTGAATGAACACATCATGAAGAAGTCTCTGAGAATGCTTCTGTCTAGTTTTTAGTTGAAGATATTTCATTTCCCAGCATCGTCTCAAAGCGCTCCAAATATCCACTTGCAGATTCTACAAAAACTTTGTTTCTAAACTGCTCTTTGAAAAGGAAGGTCCAAGTCTGTGAGTTGAATGCACTCATCGCAAAGAATTTTCTGAGAATGCTTCTGCCTAGTTTTCACGTGAAGATATTTCCTTTTCCAACATTGGCCCCGAAGCCCTCCTAACATCCACTTGCAGATTTTACAAAAAGAGTGTTTCCAAACTGCTCTATCAAAAGGCAGGTTCAACTCTGTGAGTCAAATGCACGCATCGTGAAGAAGCTTCTGAGAATGCTACTGTCTAAGTTTTAGGTGAAGATATTTCATTTCCCAGCAAAGGCTTCAAAGCGCTCTAAATATCCACTTGCAGATTCTACAAGAAGAGTGTTTCAAAACTGCTCTTCCAAAAGGAAGGTTCAAGTCTGTGAGTTGAATGCACTCATCAAAAAGAAGTTTCTGAGAATGCTTCTCTCTAGTTTTTATGAGAAGATATTTCCTTTTCCAGCATAGGCCTCAAATCGCTCCAAACATCCACTAGCAAATTCTACAAAAGGAGTGTTTCAAAACTGTGCTATCAAAAGGAAGATTCCACTATTTGAGTTGAAGGCATAAAGCACACGGAAGTTTCTGACAGTGCTTCCGTCTAGTTCTCATGTGAAGTTATTTCCTTTTCCAGTGTTGGCCTCTTAGCACTCCAAATAACCACTTGCAGATCCTAGAAAGAGTGTTTCAAAACTGCTCTACCAAAAGGAAGGTTCAACTCGGTGAGTTGAATGCGCACCTCGCAAAAAGTTTCTGAGAGTGCTTCGGTTTAGTTTTTATGTGAAGATATTTCGTTTTCCAGCACAGTACTCAAAGCGCTCTAAATAGCCACTTGCAGAGTCTATAAAAAGAGTGTTTCAAAACTGTTCTATCGAAAGGAACGTTCAACTCTGTGAGTAGAATGCACTCATCACAAGGAAGTTTCTGAGAATGCTTCTGTCTAGTTTTTATGTGAAGAAATTTCCTTTTCCAACATAGGCCTCAAAGCGCTCCAAATAAACACCTGCAGATTCTACAAAAGGGGTCTTTCCAAAATGTTCTATCAAAACCAACGTTCAAGCCTGTGAGCTGAATGCACTCACCACACAGAAGTTTCTTAGACGTCTTCTGTCTAGTGTTTATGTGGAAATATTCTCTTTTACAGCATAGGCCTCAAATAGCTCCAAATATCAACTTGCAGATTTTACAAAAAGGGTGTTTCCAAACTCCTCCATCAAAAGGCAGGTTCAACTCTGTGTGTTTAATGCACACATCAGAAAGAAGTTTCTGAGAATGCTTCTGTCTAGCCTTTATGTGAAAATATTTCCTTTTCAAGCATACGCCTCAAAGCGCTCCAAATATGCCGTTGTAGACTCTACAAAAAGTGTGTTTCAAAACTGCTCTACGAAAAGAAAGGTTCAAAGCTGTGAGTTGAATACACAGATCGTGAAGAAGTTCCTGAGAATGCTTCAATCTAGTGTTTAGGTGAAGATATTTCACTTCCCAGCATAGGCCTCAAAGCGCTCCAAATATCCACTTCCAGATTCTACAGAAAAGTGTTTCAAAACTGCTCTTTGGAAAGGAAGCTTCAACTCTGTGAGTTTAAAGCACTCATTGCGAAGAGGTTTCTGGGAGTTCTTCCGTCTAGTTTTCATGTAAAGATGTTTCCATTTCAAGCATAGGTCTCTAATCGCTCCAAATATTCACCTGCAAATTCTACAAAAAGGGTGTTTCAAAACTTCTCTATCAATAGGAAGGTTCAACTCTGTGAGTTGAATGCACTCCTTACAGAGAAGTTTCTGAGAATGTTTCTATCTATGTTTTACGCGAAGATATTTCCTTTTCCAACACAGGCCTCAGTGCGCTCCGAATCAACACTTCCAGATACTACAAAAACAGTGTTTCAAAACTGTTCTATCAAAAGGAACGTTCAACTCTGTGAGTTGAAGGCACTCATCACAAAGAAGTTTCTGAGAATGCTTCTGTCAATCTTGTATGCAATGAGATTTCCTTTTGCAGCATAGGACTTAAAGCTCTCCAAATATCCACTTGCAGATTCCACAAAAAGAGTGTTGCAAAACTTCTCTATCAAAAGGCAGGTTGAACTCTGTGTGTTGAATGCCCAAAACACAGGGAACTTTCTGAGAATGCTTTTGTCTAGTTTCCACGTGAAGATAGTTCCTTTTCCAACATAGGCCTCAAAGCGCTCTGAATATCCACTTGCCGATTGTACAAAAAGAGTGTTGCAAAACTTCTCTATCAAAAGGCAGGTTGAACTCTGTGTGTCGAATGTCCAAAACACAGGGAACTTGCTGAGAATGCTTTTGTCTAATTTCTACGTGAAGATATTTCCTTTTCCATCATAGGCCTCAAAGTGCTCCGAATAAACACTTGTAGATCCCACCAAAAGAGTGTTTCAAAGCTCTTCCATCTACAGGAACTTTCACGTCTGTGAGTTGAATGCACTCATCACAAAGAGGTTTCTGAGAATTCTTCTGTTTAGTTTTTATGTGATGATATTTCATTTTCCAGCATTGGCCTAAAGGTGCTCCAAATATCCACCTTCAGATGGGACTGAAAGAGTGTTTCAAAACTGAACTATCAAAAGGAAGGTTCAAGTCTGTGAGTTGAATGCACTCATCCACAGAAGCTTCTGAGAATGCTTCTGTCTCGTTTTTAGGCGAAGATATTTCCTTTTCCTTGCATAGGCCTCAAATCGCTCCAAATATCCCCTTGCAGATATTACAAAGAGAGTGTTTCCAAACTGCCCTATCGAAAGGCAGTTTCAACTCTGTGAGTTGAAGGCACGTATGGTGAAACAGTTTCTGAGAATGCTTGTGTGTACTTTTTAGGTGAAGGTATTTCCTTTTCCAGCACAGGCCTCAAATCGCTCCAAACATCCAGTAGCAAATTCTACAAAAGGAGTGTTTCAAACCTGTGCTATCCAAAGGAAGATTCCACTATATGAGTTGAACGCATAAAGCACACGGAAGTTTCTGAGAATCCTTCCGTCTAGTTCTCAGGTGAAGATATTTACTTTTCCAGTGTTGGCCCTTTAGCACTCCAAATATCCACTTTCAGATTCTACAAAAAGAGTGTTTCAAAACTGCTCTATCAAAACGCAGGTTCCACTCGGTGAGTTGAATGCACGCATCGGAAAAGATTTCTGAGAATTCTTCTGTCTAGTTTTTATGGGAAGATATTTTCTTTTCCAGCATAGGCCTCAAATCGCTCCAAACATCCACGAGCAAATTCTACGAAAGGAGTGTGTCAAAACTGTGCTATCAAAAGGAAGATTCCACTATGTGAGTTGAATGCATGAAGCACACGGAAGTTTCTGACAATGCTTCCGTCTAGTTCTCATGTGAAGATATTTCCTTTTCCAGCGTTGACCTCTTAGCACTCCAAATATCCACTTGCAGATCCTAGAAAAAGAGTGTTTCAAAACTGCTCTACCAAAAGCCAGGTTTCACTCGGTGAGTTGAATGCGCACATCGCAAAATGTTTCTGAGAACGCTACTGTCTAGTTCTTATGTGAAGATATTTCGTTTTCCCGCCTGGGCTTCAAAGCGCTCCAAATAGCCACTTGTAGAGTCTATAAAAGCAGTGTTTCAAAACTCTTCTATCAAAAGGAACTTTCAACTCTGTGAGTACAATGCACTCATCACAAGGAAGTTTCCGAGAATGCTTCTGTCTACTGTTTATGTGAAGATATTTCCTTTTCCAACCTAGGCCTCAATGCGCTCCAAATAAACACCTGCAGATCCTACAAGAGGGGTGTTTCCAAACTGTTCTATCAAAACCAGCGTTCAAGTCTGTGAGCTGAATGCACTCATCACACAGAAGTTTCTTAGAAGGCTTGTGTCTAGTGTTTATGTGAAAATATTTTCTTTTACAGCACAGGCCTCAAATAGCTCCAAATATCAACTTGCAGATTTTACAAAAAGGGAGTTTCCAAACTCCTCTATCAAAAGACAGGTTCAACTCTGTGAGTCGAATGCACACATCAGAAAGAAGTTTCTGAGAATGCTTCTGTCTAGCGTTTATGTGAAAATATTTCCTTTTCAAGCACACGCCTCAAAGCGCTCCAAATATGCCGTTGCAGATTCTACAAAAAGTGGGTTTCAAAACTGCTCTACGAAAAGAAAGGTTCAAAGCTGTGAGTTGAATACACAGATCGTGAAGAAGTTTCTGAGAATGCTTCAGTCTAGTGTTTAGGTGAAGATATTTCACTTCCCAGCATAGGCCTCAAAGCGCTCCAAATATCCACTTCCAGATTCTACAGAAAAGTGTTTCAAAACTGCTCTTTGGAAAGGAAGCTTCAACTCTGTGAGTTGAAAGCACTCATTACGAAGAGGTTTCTGAGAATTCTTCTGTCCAGTTTTCATGTGAAGATGTTTCCATTTCAAGCATAGGTCTCCAATCGCTCCAAATATTCACCTGCAAATTCTACAAAAAGGGTGTTTCAAAACTTCTCTATCAATAGGAAGGTTCAACTCTGTGAGTTGAATGCCCTCCTCACAAAGAAGTTTCTGAGAATGCTTCTGTCTACTTTTTACGTGAAGATATTTCCTTTTCCTACACAGGCCTCAAAGCGCTCCGAATCAACACTTCCAGATACTACCAAAACAGTGTTTCAAAACTGTTCTATCAAAAGGAACGTTCAACTCTGTGAGTGGAAGGCACTCATCGCAAAGAGGTTTCTGAGAATGCTTCTGTCTAGTTTTTATGTGATGATATTTCGTATTGCAGCATTGGCCAAAAAGCGCTCCAAACATCCATCTTCAGATGGCAATGAAAGTGGGTCTCAAAAGTGCTCTATCAGAAGGAAGGTTCAAGTCTGTGAATTGAATGCTCTCATCACACAGAAGGTTCTGAGAATGATTCAGTCTAGTTTTTATCAGAAGATATTTCCTTTTCCTTGCATAGGCCTCAAATCGCTCCAAATATCGAATTGCAGTTTACACCAATAGAGTGTTTCCAAACTGCTCTGTGAAACGGCAGGTTCAACTCTGTGAGTTGAATGCGCACATGAGGAAGAAGTCTCTGAGAATGCTTCTGTCTAGTTTTTAGGTGAAGATATTTCATTTCCCAGCCTCGCCTCAAAGCGCTCCAAATATCCACTTTCAGATTCTACAAAAACTGTGTTTCTAAACTGCTCTTTGTAAAGGAAGGTTCAAGTCTGTGAGTTGAATGCACTCATCACCAAGAAGTTTCTGAGAATGCTTCTGTCTAGTTTTCATGTGAAGATATTTCCTTTTCCAACATTGACCCGAAGCCCTCGTAATATCCACTTGCAGATTTTACAAAAAGAGTGTTTCCAAACTGCTCTATCAAAATGAGATTCAACTCTGTGAGTTGAATGCACGCATCGTGAAGAAGCTTCAGAGAATGCTACGGTCTACGTTTTAGGTGAAGATATTTCATTTCCCAGCATAGGCTTCAAAGCGCTCTAAATATCCACTTGCAGATTCTACAAAAAGAGTGTTTCAAAACTGCTCTTCCAAAAGGAAGGTTCAAGGCTGTGAGTTCAATGCACTCATCATAAAGAAGTTTCTGAGAACGCTTCTCTCTAGTTTTTATGTGAAGATATTTCCTTTTCCAGCATAGGCCTCAAATCGCTCCAAACATCCACTAGCAAATTCTACAAAAGGAGTGTTTCAAAACTGTGCTATCAAAAGGAAGATTCCACTATTTGAGTTGAAGGCATAAAGCACACGGAAGTTTCTGACAATGCTTCCGTCTAGTTCTCATGTGAAGTTATTTCCTTTTCCAGTGCTGGCCTCTTAGCACTCCAAATATCCACTTGCAGATCCTAGAAAAAGAGTTTTTCAAAACTGCTCTACCAAAAGGAAGCTTCAACTCGGTGAGTTGAATGCGCACCTCGCAAAATGTTTCTGAGAGTGCTTCGCTGTTGTTTTTATGTGAAGATATTTCGTTTTCCAGCATAGGACTCAAAGCGCTCCAAGTAGCCACTTACAGAGTCTCTAAAAAGAGTGTTTCAAAACTGTTCTATCAAAAGGAACGTTCAACTCTGTGAGTAGAATGCTCTCATCACAAGGAAGTTTCTGAGAATGCTTCTGTCTAGTTTTTATGTGAAGAAATTTCCTTTTCCAACATAGGCCTCAAAGCCCTCCAAATAAACATCTGCAGATTCTACAAAAGGGGTCTTTCCAAAATGTTCTATCAAAACCAACGTTCAAACCTATGAGCTGAATGCACTCACCACACAGAAGTTTCTTAGACGTCTTCTGTCTAGTGTTTATGTGAAAATATTTTCTTTTACAGCATAGGCCTCAAATAGCTCCAAATATCAACTTGCAGATTTTACAAAAAGGGTGTTTCCAAACTCCTCTATCAAAAGGCAGGTTCAACTCTGTGTGTTGAATGCACACATCAGAAAGAAGTTTCTGAGAATGCTTCTGTCTAGCGTTTATGTGAAAATATTTCCTTTTCAAGCATACGCCTCAAAGCGCTCCAAATATGCCGTTGCAGATTCTACAAAAAGTGTGTTTCAAAACTGCTCTATGAAAAGAAAGGTTCAAAGCTGTGAGGTGAATACACATATCGTGAAGAAGTTTCTGAGAAAGCTTCAGTCTAGTGTTTAGGTGAAGATATTTCACTTCCCAGAATAGGCCTCAAAGCGCTCCAAATATCCACTTCCAGATTCTAAAGAAAAGTGTTTCAAAACTGCTTTTTGGAAAAGAAGCTTCAACTCTGTGAGTTGAAAGCACTCATTACGAAGAGGTTTCTGAGAGTTCTTCCGTCTAGTTTTCATGTGAAGATGTTTCCATTTCAAGCATATTTCTCAAATCGCTCCAAATATTCACCTGCAAATTCTACAAAAAGGGTGTTTCCAAACTTCTCTATCAATAGGAAGGTTCGACTCTGTGAGTTGAATGCACTCCTCACAAAGAAGTTTCTGAGAATGCTTCTGTCCAGTTTTTAGGTGAAGATATATCATTTCCCAGCATAGGCCTCAAAGCGCTCCAAATATCCACTTGCAGATTCTACAAAAAGAGTGTTTCAAAACTCCTCTTTCAAAAGGAAGTTTCAAGTCTGTGAGTTGAATGAAGTCATGACAAAGAAGTTTCTGAGAATGCTTCTGTCTACTTTTTATGTGAAGATATTTCCTTTTGCAGCACACGCCTCAAATAGCCCCAAACATCCACTAGCAAATTCTACAAAAAGAGGGTTTCAAAAAAGCGCTATCTAAAGGAAGATTGCACTATGTGAGTTAAACGCATAAAGCACACGGAAGTTTCTGAGAATGCTTCCGTCTAGTTCTCATGGGAAGATATTTCCTTTCCCATTGTTGGCCTCTTAGCACTCCAATATACACTTGCAGATTCTAGAAAAAGAGTGTTTCAAAACTGCTCTATCAAAAGGCAGGTTCAACACGGTGAGTTGAATATGCACATGAGAAAAAGTTTCTGAGAATGCTTCTGTCTGGTTTTTATGTGAAGATATTTCGTTTTCCAGCACAGGCCTCAAAGCGCTCCAATTATCCACTTGCAGACTATACAAAAACAGTGTTTCAAAACTGTCCTATCCAAAGGAATGTTCAGCTCTGTGAGTAGAATTCACTCATCACGAGGAAGTTTCTGAGAATGCTGCTGTCTAGTTTCTATAAGAAGACATTTCCTTTTCTAACATAGGTCTCAAAGCGCTCACAATAAGCCCTGGCACACTCTACAAAAGGAGTGTTTCCAAAATGTTCTATCAAAATGAACGTTGAAGACTGTGAGTTAAATGCACACGTCAAACTGAAGTTTCTGAGAATGGTTCTGTCTAGGGTTTATGTGAAGATATTTTCTTTTCCAGCATAGGCCTCCAAAAGCTCGAAATATCCACTTGCAGATTTTCTAAAAAGGGTGTTTCCAAACTGTTCTATCAAAAGGAAGGTTCAACTCTGTGAGTTGAATGCTCACATCACAAAGAAGTTTCTGAGAATGCTTCTGTCTAGTGTTCATGTGAAGATATTTCCTTTTCAAGCATAGGCCTCAAAGCGCTCCAGATATGCAGTTGCAGACTCTACAAAAAGTGTGTTTCAAAAGTGTTCTATGAAAAGAAAGTTTCAACTCTGTGAGTTGAATGCACATATCGTGAAGAAGTTTCTGAGAATGCTTCTGTCTAGTTTTTAGGTGAAGATATTTCATTTCCCAGCATAGGCCTCAAAGCGCTCCAAATATGCACTTGCAGATTCTACAAAAAGAGTGTTTCAAAACTGCTCTTTCAAAAGGAAGGTTCAAGTCTGTGAGTTGAATGCACTCATCAGAAAGAAGTTTCTGATAATGGTTCTGTCTAGTTTTCATCTGCAAGTATTTCCTTTTCCACTAGATGCCGCAATCGCACCAAATTTCCACCTGCAGTTTCCACAAAAAGAGTGTTGCAGGACTGCTCCAGGAAAAGGAATCTTCAACTCTCTCAGTTCAATCCCCTCAAGACATAGAAGTTTCTGATAATGTTTCTGTCTAGCTTCTATATGAAGATATTTCCTTTTCCAGCATAAGCCTCAAAGAGCTCCAAATATCCACTTGCGAATTCTACAAAAACAGTGTTGCAATACTTTTCTACCAAAAGGAAGGTACAACTCTGTGAGTTCAATGCACTCATCACACAGAAGGTTCACAGAATGCTTCCATCTAGCTTTTACGCGATGATATTTCCTTTTGCAGCAAAGGCTTCAAAGCGCTCTTAATGTCCACTGGCAGATTCTACGAAGAGTGTCTCAAAACTGCTCTATCAAAAGGTAGGTTGAACTCTGTGAGTTCAATGCCCAAAGCACAGGGAACCTTCTGAGAATGCTTTTATGTAGTTTCTACGTGAACATATTTTCTTTTCCAGCATTGGCCTCCAAGCACTCCATCCATCCACTTGAAAATTCTACTAAAAGAGTGTTTCAAAACTTCTCTACCAAAAGAAAGGTTGAACTTTGTGAGTTCAAGGCACACATCACAAAGAAGTTTCTGAGAATGCTTCTTTCCAGCTTTTACGTGAAGAGATATCCTTTTCCAGCATAGGCCTCAAAGCGCTCCATATATCCACTTGCACATTCTAGCAAAGCGTGTATCAACACTGCTCTTTCAAAAGGAAGCTTCAAGTCTGTGAGTTGAATGCACTCATCACAAAGACGTTTCTGAGAATTCTCCTGTCTAGTTTTCATGTGAAGATGCTTCCATTTAAAATCTAGGCCTCAAATACCTCCAAATATTCACTTGCACATTCTACAAAAAGGCTGTTTCAAATCTTCTCTATCAATTGGAAGGTTCAACTCTGTAAATTGAATGCACTCACCACAAAGAAGATTCCGAGATTGCTTCTGTCTACTTTGTATGTGAAGACATTTCCTTTTCCAACATAGGCCTCAAAGCGCTCCAAAAAACACTTGCAGATTCTAAAAAAACAGTTTTCCAAAACTGTTCTATCAAAAGGAACGTTCAACTCTGTGAGTTGAAGGCACTCATCACAAAGAGGTTTCTGAGAATGCTTCTGTCTAGTTTTTATGGGATGATATTTCTTATTCCAACATTGGCCAAAAAGCGCTCCAAATATCCGCCTTCAGATGGCACTGAAAGAGGGTCTCAAAAATGCTCTATCAGAAGGAAGGTTCAAGTCTGTGAGTTGAATGCTCTCATCACACAGAAGGTTCTGAGAATACTTCAGTCTAGTTTTTATCAGAAGATGTTTCCATTTCCTTGCATAGGCCTGAAATCGCTCCAAATATCGACTTGCAGATTATACGAATAGAGTATTTCCAAACTGCTCTGTCAAACGGCAGGATCAACTCTGTGAGTTGAATGAACACATCATGAAGAAGTCTCTGAGAATGCTTCTGTCTAGTTTTTAGTTGAAGATATTTCATTTCCCAGCATCGTCTCAAAGCGCTCCAAATATCCACTTGCAGATTCTACAAAAACTTTGTTTCTAAACTGCTCTTTGAAAAGGAAGGTCCAAGTCTGTGAGTTGAATGCACTCATCGCAAAGAATTTTCTGAGAATGCTTCTGCCTAGTTTTCACGTGAAGATATTTCCTTTTCCAACATTGGCCCCGAAGCCCTCCTAACATCCACTTGCAGATTTTACAAAAAGAGTGTTTCCAAACTGCTCTATCAAAAGGCAGGTTCAACTCTGTGAGTCAAATGCACGCATCGTGAAGAAGCTTCTGAGAATGCTACTGTCTAAGTTTTAGGTGAAGATATTTCATTTCCCAGCAAAGGCTTCAAAGCGCTCTAAATATCCACTTGCAGATTCTACAAGAAGAGTGTTTCAAAACTGCTCTTCCAAAAGGAAGGTTCAAGTCTGTGAGTTGAATGCACTCATCAAAAAGAAGTTTCTGAGAATGCTTCTCTCTAGTTTTTATGAGAAGATATTTCCTTTTCCAGCATAGGCCTCAAATCGCTCCAAACATCCACTAGCAAATTCTACAAAAGGAGTGTTTCAAAACTGTGCTATCAAAAGGAAGATTCCACTATTTGAGTTGAAGGCATAAAGCACACGGAAGTTTCTGACAGTGCTTCCGTCTAGTTCTCATGTGAAGTTATTTCCTTTTCCAGTGTTGGCCTCTTAGCACTCCAAATAACCACTTGCAGATCCTAGAAAGAGTGTTTCAAAACTGCTCTACCAAAAGGAAGGTTCAACTCGGTGAGTTGAATGCGCACCTCGCAAAAAGTTTCTGAGAGTGCTTCGGTTTAGTTTTTATGTGAAGATATTTCGTTTTCCAGCACAGTACTCAAAGCGCTCTAAATAGCCACTTGCAGAGTCTATAAAAAGAGTGTTTCAAAACTGTTCTATCGAAAGGAACGTTCAACTCTGTGAGTAGAATGCACTCATCACAAGGAAGTTTCTGAGAATGCTTCTGTCTAGTTTTTATGTGAAGAAATTTCCTTTTCCAACATAGGCCTCAAAGCGCTCCAAATAAACACCTGCAGATTCTACAAAAGGGGTCTTTCCAAAATGTTCTATCAAAACCAACGTTCAAGCCTGTGAGCTGAATGCACTCACCACACAGAAGTTTCTTAGACGTCTTCTGTCTAGTGTTTATGTGGAAATATTCTCTTTTACAGCATAGGCCTCAAATAGCTCCAAATATCAACTTGCAGATTTTACAAAAAGGGTGTTTCCAAACTCCTCCATCAAAAGGCAGGTTCAACTCTGTGTGTTTAATGCACACATCAGAAAGAAGTTTCTGAGAATGCTTCTGTCTAGCCTTTATGTGAAAATATTTCCTTTTCAAGCATACGCCTCAAAGCGCTCCAAATATGCCGTTGTAGACTCTACAAAAAGTGTGTTTCAAAACTGCTCTACGAAAAGAAAGGTTCAAAGCTGTGAGTTGAATACACAGATCGTGAAGAAGTTCCTGAGAATGCTTCAATCTAGTGTTTAGGTGAAGATATTTCACTTCCCAGCATAGGCCTCAAAGCGCTCCAAATATCCACTTCCAGATTCTACAGAAAAGTGTTTCAAAACTGCTCTTTGGAAAGGAAGCTTCAACTCTGTGAGTTTAAAGCACTCATTGCGAAGAGGTTTCTGGGAGTTCTTCCGTCTAGTTTTCATGTAAAGATGTTTCCATTTCAAGCATAGGTCTCTAATCGCTCCAAATATTCACCTGCAAATTCTACAAAAAGGGTGTTTCAAAACTTCTCTATCAATAGGAAGGTTCAACTCTGTGAGTTGAATGCACTCCTTACAGAGAAGTTTCTGAGAATGTTTCTATCTATGTTTTACGCGAAGATATTTCCTTTTCCAACACAGGCCTCAGTGCGCTCCGAATCAACACTTCCAGATACTACAAAAACAGTGTTTCAAAACTGTTCTATCAAAAGGAACGTTCAACTCTGTGAGTTGAAGGCACTCATCACAAAGAAGTTTCTGAGAATGCTTCTGTCAATCTTGTATGCAATGAGATTTCCTTTTGCAGCATAGGACTTAAAGCTCTCCAAATATCCACTTGCAGATTCCACAAAAAGAGTGTTGCAAAACTTCTCTATCAAAAGGCAGGTTGAACTCTGTGTGTTGAATGCCCAAAACACAGGGAACTTTCTGAGAATGCTTTTGTCTAGTTTCCACGTGAAGATAGTTCCTTTTCCAACATAGGCCTCAAAGCGCTCTGAATATCCACTTGCCGATTGTACAAAAAGAGTGTTGCAAAACTTCTCTATCAAAAGGCAGGTTGAACTCTGTGTGTCGAATGTCCAAAACACAGGGAACTTGCTGAGAATGCTTTTGTCTAATTTCTACGTGAAGATATTTCCTTTTCCATCATAGGCCTCAAAGTGCTCCGAATAAACACTTGTAGATCCCACCAAAAGAGTGTTTCAAAGCTCTTCCATCTACAGGAACTTTCACGTCTGTGAGTTGAATGCACTCATCACAAAGAGGTTTCTGAGAATTCTTCTGTTTAGTTTTTATGTGATGATATTTCATTTTCCAGCATTGGCCTAAAGGTGCTCCAAATATCCACCTTCAGATGGGACTGAAAGAGTGTTTCAAAACTGAACTATCAAAAGGAAGGTTCAAGTCTGTGAGTTGAATGCACTCATCCACAGAAGCTTCTGAGAATGCTTCTGTCTCGTTTTTAGGCGAAGATATTTCCTTTTCCTTGCATAGGCCTCAAATCGCTCCAAATATCCCCTTGCAGATATTACAAAGAGAGTGTTTCCAAACTGCCCTATCGAAAGGCAGTTTCAACTCTGTGAGTTGAAGGCACGTATGGTGAAACAGTTTCTGAGAATGCTTGTGTGTACTTTTTAGGTGAAGGTATTTCCTTTTCCAGCACAGGCCTCAAATCGCTCCAAACATCCAGTAGCAAATTCTACAAAAGGAGTGTTTCAAACCTGTGCTATCCAAAGGAAGATTCCACTATATGAGTTGAACGCATAAAGCACACGGAAGTTTCTGAGAATCCTTCCGTCTAGTTCTCAGGTGAAGATATTTACTTTTCCAGTGTTGGCCCTTTAGCACTCCAAATATCCACTTTCAGATTCTACAAAAAGAGTGTTTCAAAACTGCTCTATCAAAACGCAGGTTCCACTCGGTGAGTTGAATGCACGCATCGGAAAAGATTTCTGAGAATTCTTCTGTCTAGTTTTTATGGGAAGATATTTTCTTTTCCAGCATAGGCCTCAAATCGCTCCAAACATCCACGAGCAAATTCTACGAAAGGAGTGTGTCAAAACTGTGCTATCAAAAGGAAGATTCCACTATGTGAGTTGAATGCATGAAGCACACGGAAGTTTCTGACAATGCTTCCGTCTAGTTCTCATGTGAAGATATTTCCTTTTCCAGCGTTGACCTCTTAGCACTGCAAATATCCACTTGCAGATCCTAGAAAAAGAGTGTTTCAAAACTGCTCTACCAAAAGCCAGGTTTCACTCGGTGAGTTGAATGCACACATCGCAAAATGTTTCTGAGAACGCTACTGTCTAGTTCTTATGTGAAGATATTTCGTTTTCCCGCCTGGGCTTCAAAGCGCTCCAAATAGCCACTTGTAGAGTCTATAAAAGCAGTGTTTCAAAACTCTTCTATCAAAAGGAACTTTCAACTCTGTGAGTACAATGCACTCATCACAAGGAAGTTTCCGAGAATGCTTCTGTCTACTGTTTATGTGAAGATATTTCCTTTTCCAACCTAGGCCTCAATGCGCTCCAAATAAACACCTGCAGATCCTACAAGAGGGGTGTTTCCAAACTGTTCTATCAAAACCAGCGTTCAAGTCTGTGAGCTGAATGCACTCATCACACAGAAGTTTCTTAGAAGGCTTGTGTCTAGTGTTTATGTGAAAATATTTTCTTTTACAGCACAGGCCTCAAATAGCTCCAAATATCAACTTGCAGATTTTACAAAAAGGGAGTTTCCAAACTCCTCTATCAAAAGACAGGTTCAACTCTGTGAGTCGAATGCACACATCAGAAAGAAGTTTCTGAGAATGCTTCTGTCTAGCTTTTATGTGAAAATATTTCCTTTTCAAGCACACGCCTCAAAGCGCTCCAAATATGCCGTTGCAGATTCTACAAAAAGTGGGTTTCAAAACTGCTCTACGAAAAGAAAGGTTCAAAGCTGTGAGTTGAATACACAGATCGTGAAGAAGTTTCTGAGAATGCTTCAGTCTAGTGTTTAGGTGAAGATATTTCACTTCCCAGCATAGGCCTCAAAGCGCTCCAAATATCCACTTCCAGATTCTACAGAAAAGTGTTTCAAAACTGCTCTTTGGAAAGGAAGCTTCAACTCTGTGAGTTGAAAGCACTCATTACGAAGAGGTTTCTGAGAATTCTTCTGTCCAGTTTTCATGTGAAGATGTTTCCATTTCAAGCATAGGTCTCCAATCGCTCCAAATATTCACCTGCAAATTCTACAAAAAGGGTGTTTCAAAACTTCTCTATCAATAGGAAGGTTCAACTCTGTGAGTTGAATGCCCTCCTCACAAAGAAGTTTCTGAGAATGCTTCTGTCTACTTTTTACGTGAAGATATTTCCTTTTCCTACACAGGCCTCAAAGCGCTCCGAATCAACACTTCCAGATACTACCAAAACAGTGTTTCAAAACTGTTCTATCAAAAGGAACGTTCAACTCTGTGAGTGGAAGGCACTCATCGCAAAGAGGTTTCTGAGAATGCTTCTGTCTAGTTTTTATGTGATGATATTTCGTATTGCAGCATTGGCCAAAAAGCGCTCCAAACATCCATCTTCAGATGGCAATGAAAGTGGGTCTCAAAAGTGCTCTATCAGAAGGAAGGTTCAAGTCTGTGAGTTGAATGCTCTCATCACACAGAAGGTTCTGAGAATGATTCAGTCCAGTTTTTATCAGAAGATATTTCCTTTTCCTTGCATAGGCCTCAAATAGCTCCAAATATCGAATTGCAGTTTACACCAATAGAGTGTTTCCAAACTGCTCTGTGAAACGGCAGGTTCAACTCTGTGAGTTGAATGCGCACATGAGGAAGAAGTCTCTGAGAATGCTTCTGTCTAGTTTTTAGGTGAAGATATTTCATTTCCCAGCCTCGCCTCAAAGCGCTCCAAATATCCACTTTCAGATTCTACAAAAACTGTGTTTCTAAACTGCTCTTTGTAAAGGAAGGTTCAAGTCTGTGAGTTGAATGCACTCATCACCAAGAAGTTTCTGAGAATGCTTCTGTCTAGTTTTCATGTGAAGATATTTCCTTTTCCAACATTGACCCGAAGCCCTCGTAATATCCACTTGCAGATTTTACAAAAAGAGTGTTTCCAAACTGCTCTATCAAAATGAGATTCAACTCTGTGAGTTGAATGCACGCATCGTGAAGAAGCTTCAGAGAATGCTACGGTCTACGTTTTAGGTGAAGATATTTCATTTCCCAGCATAGGCTTCAAAGCGCTCTAAATATCCACTTGCAGATTCTACAAAAAGAGTGTTTCAAAACTGCTCTTCCAAAAGGAAGGTTCAAGGCTGTGAGTTCAATGCACTCATCATAAAGAAGTTTCTGAGAACGCTTCTCTCTAGTTTTTATGTGAAGATATTTCCTTTTCCAGCATAGGCCTCAAATCGCTCCAAACATCCACTAGCAAATTCTACAAAAGGAGTGTTTCAAAACTGTGCTATCAAAAGGAAGATTCCACTATTTGAGTTGAAGGCATAAAGCACACGGAAGTTTCTGACAATGCTTCCGTCTAGTTCTCATGTGAAGTTATTTCCTTTTCCAGTGCTGGCCTCTTAGCACTCCAAATATCCACTTGCAGATCCTAGAAAAAGAGTTTTTCAAAACTGCTCTACCAAAAGGAAGCTTCAACTCGGTGAGTTGAATGCGCACCTCGCAAAATGTTTCTGAGAGTGCTTCGCTGTTGTTTTTATGTGAAGATATTTCGTTTTCCAGCATAGGACTCAAAGCGCTCCAAGTAGCCACTTACAGAGTCTCTAAAAAGAGTGTTTCAAAACTGTTCTATCAAAAGGAACGTTCAACTCTGTGAGTAGAATGCTCTCATCACAAGGAAGTTTCTGAGAATGCTTCTGTCTAGTTTTTATGTGAAGAAATTTCCTTTTCCAACATAGGCCTCAAAGCCCTCCAAATAAACATCTGCAGATTCTACAAAAGGGGTCTTTCCAAAATGTTCTATCAAAACCAACGTTCAAACCTATGAGCTGAATGCACTCACCACACAGAAGTTTCTTAGACGTCTTCTGTCTAGTGTTTATGTGAAAATATTTTCTTTTACAGCATAGGCCTCAAATAGCTCCAAATATCAACTTGCAGATTTTACAAAAAGGGTGTTTCCAAACTCCTCTATCAAAAGGCAGGTTCAACTCTGTGTGTTGAATGCACACATCAGAAAGAAGTTTCTGAGAATGCTTCTGTCTAGCGTTTATGTGAAAATATTTCCTTTTCAAGCATACGCCTCAAAGCGCTCCAAATATGCCGTTGCAGATTCTACAAAAAGTGTGTTTCAAAACTGCTCTATGAAAAGAAAGGTTCAAAGCTGTGAGGTGAATACACATATCGTGAAGAAGTTTCTGAGAAAGCTTCAGTCTAGTGTTTAGGTGAAGATATTTCACTTCCCAGAATAGGCCTCAAAGCGCTCCAAATATCCACTTCCAGATTCTAAAGAAAAGTGTTTCAAAACTGCTTTTTGGAAAAGAAGCTTCAACTCTGTGAGTTGAAAGCACTCATTACGAAGAGGTTTCTGAGAGTTCTTCCGTCTAGTTTTCATGTGAAGATGTTTCCATTTCAAGCATATTTCTCAAATCGCTCCAAATATTCACCTGCAAATTCTACAAAAAGGGTGTTTCCAAACTTCTCTATCAATAGGAAGGTTCGACTCTGTGAGTTGAATGCACTCCTCACAAAGAAGTTTCTGAGAATGCTTCTGTCCAGTTTTTAGGTGAAGATATATCATTTCCCAGCATAGGCCTCAAAGCGCTCCAAATATCCACTTGCAGATTCTACAAAAAGAGTGTTTCAAAACTCCTCTTTCAAAAGGAAGTTTCAAGTCTGTGAGTTGAATGAAGTCATGACAAAGAAGTTTCTGAGAATGCTTCTGTCTACTTTTTATGTGAAGATATTTCCTTTTGCAGCACACGCCTCAAATAGCCCCAAACATCCACTAGCAAATTCTACAAAAAGAGGGTTTCAAAAAAGCGCTATCTAAAGGAAGATTGCACTATGTGAGTTAAACGCATAAAGCACACGGAAGTTTCTGAGAATGCTTCCGTCTAGTTCTCATGGGAAGATATTTCCTTTCCCATTGTTGGCCTCTTAGCACTCCAATATACACTTGCAGATTCTAGAAAAAGAGTGTTTCAAAACTGCTCTATCAAAAGGCAGGTTCAACACGGTGAGTTGAATATGCACATGAGAAAAAGTTTCTGAGAATGCTTCTGTCTGGTTTTTATGTGAAGATATTTCGTTTTCCAGCACAGGCCTCAAAGCGCTCCAATTATCCACTTGCAGACTATACAAAAACAGTGTTTCAAAACTGTCCTATCCAAAGGAATGTTCAGTTCTGTGAGTAGAATTCACTCATCACGAGGAAGTTTCTGAGAATGCTGCTGTCTAGTTTCTATAAGAAGACATTTCCTTTTCTAACATAGGTCTCAAAGCGCTCACAATAAGCCCTGGCACACTCTACAAAAGGAGTGTTTCCAAAATGTTCTATCAAAATGAACGTTGAAGACTGTGAGTTAAATGCACACGTCAAACTGAAGTTTCTGAGAATGGTTCTGTCTAGGGTTTATGTGAAGATATTTTCTTTTCCAGCATAGGCCTCCAAAAGCTCGAAATATCCACTTGCAGATTTTCTAAAAAGGGTGTTTCCAAACTGTTCTATCAAAAGGAAGGTTCAACTCTGTGAGTTGAATGCTCACATCACAAAGAAGTTTCTGAGAATGCTTCTGTCTAGTGTTCATGTGAAGATATTTCCTTTTCAAGCATAGGCCTCAAAGCGCTCCAGATATGCAGTTGCAGACTCTACAAAAAGTGTGTTTCAAAAGTGTTCTATGAAAAGAAAGTTTCAACTCTGTGAGTTGAATGCACATATCGTGAAGAAGTTTCTGAGAATGCTTCTGTCTAGTTTTTAGGTGAAGATATTTCATTTCCCAGCATAGGCCTCAAAGCGCTCCAAATATGCACTTGCAGATTCTACAAAAAGAGTGTTTCAAAACTGCTCTTTCAAAAGGAAGGTTCAAGTCTGTGAGTTGAATGCACTCATCAGAAAGAAGTTTCTGATAATGGTTCTGTCTAGTTTTCATCTGCAAGTATTTCCTTTTCCACTAGATGCCGCAATCGCACCAAATTTCCACCTGCAGTTTCCACAAAAAGAGTGTTGCAGGACTGCTCCAGGAAAAGGAATCTTCAACTCTCTCAGTTCAATCCCCTCAAGACATAGAAGTTTCTGATAATGTTTCTGTCTAGCTTCTATATGAAGATATTTCCTTTTCCAGCATAAGCCTCAAAGAGCTCCAAATATCCACTTGCGAATTCTACAAAAACAGTGTTGCAATACTTTTCTACCAAAAGGAAGGTACAACTCTGTGAGTTCAATGCACTCATCACACAGAAGGTTCACAGAATGCTTCCATCTAGCTTTTACGCAATGATATTTCCTTTTGCAGCAAAGGCTTCAAAGCGCTCTTAATGTCCACTGGCAGATTCTACGAAGAGTGTCTCAAAACTGCTCTATCAAAAGGTAGGTTGAACTCTGTGAGTTCAATGCCCAAAGCACAGGGAACCTTCTGAGAATGCTTTTATGTAGTTTCTACGTGAACATATTTTCTTTTCCAGCATTGGCCTCCAAGCACTCCATCCATCCACTTGAAAATTCTACTAAAAGAGTGTTTCAAAACTTCTCTACCAAAAGAAAGGTTGAACTTTGTGAGTTCAAGGCACACATCACAAAGAAGTTTCTGAGAATGCTTCTTTCCAGCTTTTACGTGAAGAGATATCCTTTTCCAGCATAGGCCTCAAAGCCCTCCATATATCCACTTGCACATTCTAGCAAAGCGTGTATCAACACTGCTCTTTCAAAAGGAAGCTTCAAGTCTGTGAGTTGAATGCACTCATCACAAAGACGTTTCTGAGAATTCTCCTGTCTAGTTTTCATGTGAAGATGCTTCCATTTAAAATCTAGGCCTCAAATACCTCCAAATATTCACTTGCACATTCTACAAAAAGGCTGTTTCAAATCTTCTCTATCAATTGGAAGGTTCAACTCTGTAAATTGAATGCACTCACCACAAAGAAGATTCCGAGATTGCTTCTGTCTACTTTGTATGTGAAGACATTTCCTTTTCCAACATAGGCCTCAAAGCGCTCCAAAAAACACTTGCAGATTCTAAAAAAACAGTTTTTCAAAACTGTTCTATCAAAAGGAACGTTCAACTCTGTGAGTTGAAGGCACTCATCACAAAGAGGTTTCTGAGAATGCTTCTGTCTAGTTTTTATGGGATGATATTTCTTATTCCAACATTGGCCAAAAAGCGCTCCAAATATCCGCCTTCAGATGGCACTGAAAGAGGGTCTCAAAAATGCTCTATCAGAAGGAAGGTTCAAGTCTGTGAGTTGAATGCTCTCATCACACAGAAGGTTCTGAGAATACTTCAGTCTAGTTTTTATCAGAAGATATTTCCATTTCCTTGCATAGGCCTGAAATCGCTCCAAATATCGACTTGCAGATTATACGAATAGAGTATTTCCAAACTGCTCTGTCAAACGGCAGGATCAACTCTGTGAGTTGAATGAACACATCATGAAGAAGTCTCTGAGAATGCTTCTGTCTAGTTTTTAGTTGAAGATATTTCATTTCCCAGCATCGTCTCAAAGCGCTCCAAATATCCACTTGCAGATTCTACAAAAACTTTGTTTCTAAACTGCTCTTTGAAAAGGAAGGTCCAAGTCTGTGAGTTGAATGCACTCATCGCAAAGAATTTTCTGAGAATGCTTCTGCCTAGTTTTCACGTGAAGATATTTCCTTTTCCAACATTGGCCCCGAAGCCCTCCTAACATCCACTTGCAGATTTTACAAAAAGAGTGTTTCCAAACTGCTCTATCAAAAGGCAGGTTCAACTCTGTGAGTCAAATGCACGCATCGTGAAGAAGCTTCTGAGAATGCTACTGTCTAAGTTTTAGGTGAAGATATTTCATTTCCCAGCAAAGGCTTCAAAGCGCTCTAAATATCCACTTGCAGATTCTACAAGAAGAGTGTTTCAAAACTGCTCTTCCAAAAGGAAGGTTCAAGTCTGTGAGTTGAATGCACTCATCAAAAAGAAGTTTCTGAGAATGCTTCTCTCTAGTTTTTATGAGAAGATATTTCCTTTTCCAGCATAGGCCTCAAATCGCTCCAAACATCCACTAGCAAATTCTACAAAAGGAGTGTTTCAAAACTGTGCTATCAAAAGGAAGATTCCACTATTTGAGTTGAAGGCATAAAGCACACGGAAGTTTCTGACAGTGCTTCCGTCTAGTTCTCATGTGAAGTTATTTCCTTTTCCAGTGTTGGCCTCTTAGCACTCCAAATAACCACTTGCAGATCCTAGAAAGAGTGTTTCAAAACTGCTCTACCAAAAGGAAGGTTCAACTCGGTGAGTTGAATGCGCACCTCGCAAAAAGTTTCTGAGAGTGCTTCGGTTTAGTTTTTATGTGAAGATATTTCGTTTTCCAGCACAGTACTCAAAGCGCTCTAAATAGCCACTTGCAGAGTCTATAAAAAGAGTGTTTCAAAACTGTTCTATCGAAAGGAACGTTCAACTCTGTGAGTAGAATGCACTCATCACAAGGAAGTTTCTGAGAATGCTTCTGTCTAGTTTTTATGTGAAGAAATTTCCTTTTCCAACATAGGCCTCAAAGCGCTCCAAATAAACACCTGCAGATTCTACAAAAGGGGTCTTTCCAAAATGTTCTATCAAAACCAACGTTCAAGCCTGTGAGCTGAATGCACTCACCACACAGAAGTTTCTTAGACGTCTTCTGTCTAGTGTTTATGTGGAAATATTCTCTTTTACAGCATAGGCCTCAAATAGCTCCAAATATCAACTTGCAGATTTTACAAAAAGGGTGTTTCCAAACTCCTCCATCAAAAGGCAGGTTCAACTCTGTGTGTTTAATGCACACATCAGAAAGAAGTTTCTGAGAATGCTTCTGTCTAGCCTTTATGTGAAAATATTTCCTTTTCAAGCATACGCCTCAAAGCGCTCCAAATATGCCGTTGTAGACTCTACAAAAAGTGTGTTTCAAAACTGCTCTACGAAAAGAAAGGTTCAAAGCTGTGAGTTGAATACACAGATCGTGAAGAAGTTCCTGAGAATGCTTCAATCTAGTGTTTAGGTGAAGATATTTCACTTCCCAGCATAGGCCTCAAAGCGCTCCAAATATCCACTTCCAGATTCTACAGAAAAGTGTTTCAAAACTGCTCTTTGGAAAGGAAGCTTCAACTCTGTGAGTTTAAAGCACTCATTGCGAAGAGGTTTCTGGGAGTTCTTCCGTCTAGTTTTCATGTAAAGATGTTTCCATTTCAAGCATAGGTCTCTAATCGCTCCAAATATTCACCTGCAAATTCTACAAAAAGGGTGTTTCAAAACTTCTCTATCAATAGGAAGGTTCAACTCTGTGAGTTGAATGCACTCCTTACAGAGAAGTTTCTGAGAATGTTTCTATCTATGTTTTACGCGAAGATATTTCCTTTTCCAACACAGGCCTCAGTGCGCTCCGAATCAACACTTCCAGATACTACAAAAACAGTGTTTCAAAACTGTTCTATCAAAAGGAACGTTCAACTCTGTGAGTTGAAGGCACTCATCACAAAGAAGTTTCTGAGAATGCTTCTGTCAATCTTGTATGCAATGAGATTTCCTTTTGCAGCATAGGACTTAAAGCTCTCCAAATATCCACTTGCAGATTCCACAAAAAGAGTGTTGCAAAACTTCTCTATCAAAAGGCAGGTTGAACTCTGTGTGTTGAATGCCCAAAACACAGGGAACTTTCTGAGAATGCTTTTGTCTAGTTTCCACGTGAAGATAGTTCCTTTTCCAACATAGGCCTCAAAGCGCTCTGAATATCCACTTGCCGATTGTACAAAAAGAGTGTTGCAAAACTTCTCTATCAAAAGGCAGGTTGAACTCTGTGTGTCGAATGCCCAAAACACAGGGAACTTGCTGAGAATGCTTTTGTCTAATTTCTACGTGAAGATATTTCCTTTTCCATCATAGGCCTCAAAGTGCTCCGAATAAACACTTGTAGATCCCACCAAAAGAGTGTTTCAAAGCTCTTCCATCTACAGGAACTTTCACGTCTGTGAGTTGAATGCACTCATCACAAAGAGGTTTCTGAGAATTCTTCTGTTTAGTTTTTATGTGATGATATTTCATTTTCCAGCATTGGCCTAAAGGTGCTCCAAATATCCACCTTCAGATGGGACTGAAAGAGTGTTTCAAAACTGAACTATCAAAAGGAAGGTTCAAGTCTGTGAGTTGAATGCACTCATCCACAGAAGCTTCTGAGAATGCTTCTGTCTCGTTTTTAGGCGAAGATATTTCCTTTTCCTTGCATAGGCCTCAAATCGCTCCAAATATCCCCTTGCAGATATTACAAAGAGAGTGTTTCCAAACTGCCCTATCGAAAGGCAGTTTCAACTCTGTGAGTTGAAGGCACGTATGGTGAAACAGTTTCTGAGAATGCTTGTGTGTACTTTTTAGGTGAAGGTATTTCCTTTTCCAGCACAGGCCTCAAATCGCTCCAAACATCCAGTAGCAAATTCTACAAAAGGAGTGTTTCAAACCTGTGCTATCCAAAGGAAGATTCCACTATATGAGTTGAACGCATAAAGCACACGGAAGTTTCTGAGAATCCTTCCGTCTAGTTCTCAGGTGAAGATATTTACTTTTCCAGTGTTGGCCCTTTAGCACTCCAAATATCCACTTTCAGATTCTACAAAAAGAGTGTTTCAAAACTGCTCTATCAAAACGCAGGTTCCACTCGGTGAGTTGAATGCACGCATCGGAAAAGATTTCTGAGAATTCTTCTGTCTAGTTTTTATGGGAAGATATTTTCTTTTCCAGCATAGGCCTCAAATCGCTCCAAACATCCACGAGCAAATTCTACGAAAGGAGTGTGTCAAAACTGTGCTATCAAAAGGAAGATTCCACTATGTGAGTTGAATGCATGAAGCACACGGAAGTTTCTGACAATGCTTCCGTCTAGTTCTCATGTGAAGATATTTCCTTTTCCAGCGTTGACCTCTTAGCACTCCAAATATCCACTTGCAGATCCTAGAAAAAGAGTGTTTCAAAACTGCTCTACCAAAAGCCAGGTTTCACTCGGTGAGTTGAATGCGCACATCGCAAAATGTTTCTGAGAACGCTACTGTCTAGTTCTTATGTGAAGATATTTCGTTTTCCCGCCTGGGCTTCAAAGCGCTCCAAATAGCCACTTGTAGAGTCTATAAAAAGAGTGTTTCAAAACTCTTCTATCAAAAGGAACTTTCAACTCTGTGAGTACAATGCACTCATCACAAGGAAGTTTCCGAGAATGCTTCTGTCTACTGTTTATGTGAAGATATTTCCTTTTCCAACCTAGGCCTCAATGCGCTCCAAATAAACACCTGCAGATCCTACAAGAGGGGTGTTTCCAAACTGTTCTATCAAAACCAGCGTTCAAGTCTGTGAGCTGAATGCACTCATCACACAGAAGTTTCTTAGAAGGCTTGTGTCTAGTGTTTATGTGAAAATATTTTCTTTTACAGCACAGGCCTCAAATAGCTCCAAATATCAACTTGCAGATTTTACAAAAAGGGAGTTTCCAAACTCCTCTATCAAAAGACAGGTTCAACTCTGTGAGTCGAATGCACACATCAGAAAGAAGTTTCTGAGAATGCTTCTGTCTAGCTTTTATGTGAAAATATTTCCTTTTCAAGCACACGCCTCAAAGCGCTCCAAATATGCCGTTGCAGATTCTACAAAAAGTGGGTTTCAAAACTGCTCTACGAAAAGAAAGGTTCAAAGCTGTGAGTTGAATACACAGATTGTGAAGAAGTTCCTGAGAATGCTTCAATCTAGTGTTTAGGTGAAGATATTTCACTTCCCAGCATAGGCCTCAAAGCGCTCCAAATATCCACTTCCAGATTCTACAGAAAAGTGTTTCAAAACTGCTCTTTGGAAAGGAAGCTTCAACTCTGTGAGTTTAAAGCACTCATTGCGAAGAGGTTTCTGGGAGTTCTTCCGTCTAGTTTTCATGTAAAGATGTTTCCATTTCAAGCATAGGTCTCTAATCGCTCCAAATATTCACCTGCAAATTCTACAAAAAGGGTGTTTCAAAACTTCTCTATCAATAGGAAGGTTCAACTCTGTGAGTTGAATGCACTCCTTACAGAGAAGTTTCTGAGAATGTTTCTATCTATGTTTTACGCGAAGATATTTCCTTTTCCAACACAGGCCTCAGTGCGCTCCGAATCAACACTTCCAGATACTACAAAAACAGTGTTTCAAAACTGTTCTATCAAAAGGAACGTTCAACTCTGTGAGTTGAAGGCACTCATCACAAAGAAGTTTCTGAGAATGCTTCTGTCAATCTTGTATGCAATGAGATTTCCTTTTGCAGCATAGGACTTAAAGCTCTCCAAATATCCACTTGCAGATTCCACAAAAAGAGTGTTGCAAAACTTCTCTATCAAAAGGCAGGTTGAACTCTGTGTGTTGAATGCCCAAAACACAGGGAACTTTCTGAGAATGCTTTTGTCTAGTTTCCACGTGAAGATAGTTCCTTTTCCAACATAGGCCTCAAAGCGCTCTGAATATCCACTTGCCGATTGTACAAAAAGAGTGTTGCAAAACTTCTCTATCAAAAGGCAGGTTGAACTCTGTGTGTCGAATGCCCAAAACACAGGGAACTTGCTGAGAATGCTTTTGTCTAATTTCTACGTGAAGATATTTCCTTTTCCATCATAGGCCTCAAAGTGCTCCGAATAAACACTTGTAGATCCCACCAAAAGAGTGTTTCAAAGCTCTTCCATCTACAGGAACTTTCACGTCTGTGAGTTGAATGCACTCATCACAAAGAGGTTTCTGAGAATTCTTCTGTTTAGTTTTTATGTGATGATATTTCATTTTCCAGCATTGGCCTAAAGGTGCTCCAAATATCCACCTTCAGATGGGACTGAAAGAGTGTTTCAAAACTGAACTATCAAAAGGAAGGTTCAAGTCTGTGAGTTGAATGCACTCATCCACAGAAGCTTCTGAGAATGCTTCTGTCTCGTTTTTAGGCGAAGATATTTCCTTTTCCTTGCATAGGCCTCAAATCGCTCCAAATATCCCCTTGCAGATATTACAAAGAGAGTGTTTCCAAACTGCCCTATCGAAAGGCAGTTTCAACTCTGTGAGTTGAAGGCACGTATGGTGAAACAGTTTCTGAGAATGCTTGTGTGTACTTTTTAGGTGAAGGTATTTCCTTTTCCAGCACAGGCCTCAAATCGCTCCAAACATCCAGTAGCAAATTCTACAAAAGGAGTGTTTCAAACCTGTGCTATCCAAAGGAAGATTCCACTATATGAGTTGAACGCATAAAGCACACGGAAGTTTCTGAGAATCCTTCCGTCTAGTTCTCAGGTGAAGATATTTACTTTTCCAGTGTTGGCCCTTTAGCACTCCAAATATCCACTTTCAGATTCTACAAAAAGAGTGTTTCAAAACTGCTCTATCAAAACGCAGGTTCCACTCGGTGAGTTGAATGCACGCATCGGAAAAGATTTCTGAGAATTCTTCTGTCTAGTTTTTATGGGAAGATATTTTCTTTTCCAGCATAGGCCTCAAATCGCTCCAAACATCCACGAGCAAATTCTACGAAAGGAGTGTGTCAAAACTGTGCTATCAAAAGGAAGATTCCACTATGTGAGTTGAATGCATGAAGCACACGGAAGTTTCTGACAATGCTTCCGTCTAGTTCTCATGTGAAGATATTTCCTTTTCCAGCGTTGACCTCTTAGCACTCCAAATATCCACTTGCAGATCCTAGAAAAAGAGTGTTTCAAAACTGCTCTACCAAAAGCCAGGTTTCACTCGGTGAGTTGAATGCGCACATCGCAAAATGTTTCTGAGAACGCTACTGTCTAGTTCTTATGTGAAGATATTTCGTTTTCCCGCCTGGGCTTCAAAGCGCTCCAAATAGCCACTTGTAGAGTCTATAAAAAGAGTGTTTCAAAACTCTTCTATCAAAAGGAACTTTCAACTCTGTGAGTACAATGCACTCATCACAAGGAAGTTTCCGAGAATGCTTCTGTCTACTGTTTATGTGAAGATATTTCCTTTTCCAACCTAGGCCTCAATGCGCTCCAAATAAACACCTGCAGATCCTACAAGAGGGGTGTTTCCAAACTGTTCTATCAAAACCAGCGTTCAAGTCTGTGAGCTGAATGCACTCATCACACAGAAGTTTCTTAGAAGGCTTGTGTCTAGTGTTTATGTGAAAATATTTTCTTTTACAGCACAGGCCTCAAATAGCTCCAAATATCAACTTGCAGATTTTACAAAAAGGGAGTTTCCAAACTCCTCTATCAAAAGACAGGTTCAACTCTGTGAGTCGAATGCACACATCAGAAAGAAGTTTCTGAGAATGCTTCTGTCTAGCTTTTATGTGAAAATATTTCCTTTTCAAGCACACGCCTCAAAGCGCTCCAAATATGCCGTTGCAGATTCTACAAAAAGTGGGTTTCAAAACTGCTCTACGAAAAGAAAGGTTCAAAGCTGTGAGTTGAATACACAGATCGTGAAGAAGTTTCTGAGAATGCTTCAGTCTAGTGTTTAGGTGAAGATATTTCACTTCCCAGCATAGGCCTCAAAGCGCTCCAAATATCCACTTCCAGATTCTACAGAAAAGTGTTTCAAAACTGCTCTTTGGAAAGGAAGCTTCAACTCTGTGAGTTGAAAGCACTCATTACGAAGAGGTTTCTGAGAATTCTTCTGTCCAGTTTTCATGTGAAGATGTTTCCATTTCAAGCATAGGTCTCCAATCGCTCCAAATATTCACCTGCAAATTCTACAAAAAGGGTGTTTCAAAACTTCTCTATCAATAGGAAGGTTCAACTCTGTGAGTTGAATGCCCTCCTCACAAAGAAGTTTCTGAGAATGCTTCTGTCTACTTTTTACGTGAAGATATTTCCTTTTCCTACACAGGCCTCAAAGCGCTCCGAATCAACACTTCCAGATACTACCAAAACAGTGTTTCAAAACTGTTCTATCAAAAGGAACGTTCAACTCTGTGAGTGGAAGGCACTCATCGCAAAGAGGTTTCTGAGAATGCTTCTGTCTAGTTTTTATGTGATGATATTTCGTATTGCAGCATTGGCCAAAAAGCGCTCCAAACATCCATCTTCAGATGGCAATGAAAGTGGGTCTCAAAAGTGCTCTATCAGAAGGAAGGTTCAAGTCTGTGAATTGAATGCTCTCATCACACAGAAGGTTCTGAGAATGATTCAGTCTAGTTTTTATCAGAAGATATTTCCTTTTCCTTGCATAGGCCTCAAATCGCTCCAAATATCGAATTGCAGTTTACACCAATAGAGTGTTTCCAAACTGCTCTGTGAAACGGCAGGTTCAACTCTGTGAGTTGAATGCGCACATGAGGAAGAAGTCTCTGAGAATGCTTCTGTCTAGTTTTTAGGTGAAGATATTTCATTTCCCAGCCTCGCCTCAAAGCGCTCCAAATATCCACTTTCAGATTCTACAAAAACTGTGTTTCTAAACTGCTCTTTGTAAAGGAAGGTTCAAGTCTGTGAGTTGAATGCACTCATCACCAAGAAGTTTCTGAGAATGCTTCTGTCTAGTTTTCATGTGAAGATATTTCCTTTTCCAACATTGACCCGAAGCCCTCGTAATATCCACTTGCAGATTTTACAAAAAGAGTGTTTCCAAACTGCTCTATCAAAATGAGATTCAACTCTGTGAGTTGAATGCACGCATCGTGAAGAAGCTTCAGAGAATGCTACGGTCTACGTTTTAGGTGAAGATATTTCATTTCCCAGCATAGGCTTCAAAGCGCTCTAAATATCCACTTGCAGATTCTACAAAAAGAGTGTTTCAAAACTGCTCTTCCAAAAGGAAGGTTCAAGGCTGTGAGTTCAATGCACTCATCATAAAGAAGTTTCTGAGAACGCTTCTCTCTAGTTTTTATGTGAAGATATTTCCTTTTCCAGCATAGGCCTCAAATCGCTCCAAACATCCACTAGCAAATTCTACAAAAGGAGTGTTTCAAAACTGTGCTATCAAAAGGAAGATTCCACTATTTGAGTTGAAGGCATAAAGCACACGGAAGTTTCTGACAATGCTTCCGTCTAGTTCTCATGTGAAGTTATTTCCTTTTCCAGTGCTGGCCTCTTAGCACTCCAAATATCCACTTGCAGATCCTAGAAAAAGAGTTTTTCAAAACTGCTCTACCAAAAGGAAGCTTCAACTCGGTGAGTTGAATGCGCACCTCGCAAAATGTTTCTGAGAGTGCTTCGCTGTTGTTTTTATGTGAAGATATTTCGTTTTCCAGCATAGGACTCAAAGCGCTCCAAGTAGCCACTTACAGAGTCTCTAAAAAGAGTGTTTCAAAACTGTTCTATCAAAAGGAACGTTCAACTCTGTGAGTAGAATGCTCTCATCACAAGGAAGTTTCTGAGAATGCTTCTGTCTAGTTTTTATGTGAAGAAATTTCCTTTTCCAACATAGGCCTCAAAGCCCTCCAAATAAACATCTGCAGATTCTACAAAAGGGGTCTTTCCAAAATGTTCTATCAAAACCAACGTTCAAACCTATGAGCTGAATGCACTCACCACACAGAAGTTTCTTAGACGTCTTCTGTCTAGTGTTTATGTGAAAATATTTTCTTTTACAGCATAGGCCTCAAATAGCTCCAAATATCAACTTGCAGATTTTACAAAAAGGGTGTTTCCAAACTCCTCTATCAAAAGGCAGGTTCAACTCTGTGTGTTGAATGCACACATCAGAAAGAAGTTTCTGAGAATGCTTCTGTCTAGCGTTTATGTGAAAATATTTCCTTTTCAAGCATACGCCTCAAAGCGCTCCAAATATGCCGTTGCAGATTCTACAAAAAGTGTGTTTCAAAACTGCTCTATGAAAAGAAAGGTTCAAAGCTGTGAGGTGAATACACATATCGTGAAGAAGTTTCTGAGAAAGCTTCAGTCTAGTGTTTAGGTGAAGATATTTCACTTCCCAGAATAGGCCTCAAAGCGCTCCAAATATCCACTTCCAGATTCTAAAGAAAAGTGTTTCAAAACTGCTTTTTGGAAAAGAAGCTTCAACTCTGTGAGTTGAAAGCACTCATTACGAAGAGGTTTCTGAGAGTTCTTCCGTCTAGTTTTCATGTGAAGATGTTTCCATTTCAAGCATATTTCTCAAATCGCTCCAAATATTCACCTGCAAATTCTACAAAAAGGGTGTTTCCAAACTTCTCTATCAATAGGAAGGTTCGACTCTGTGAGTTGAATGCACTCCTCACAAAGAAGTTTCTGAGAATGCTTCTGTCCAGTTTTTAGGTGAAGATATATCATTTCCCAGCATAGGCCTCAAAGCGCTCCAAATATCCACTTGCAGATTCTACAAAAAGAGTGTTTCAAAACTCCTCTTTCAAAAGGAAGTTTCAAGTCTGTGAGTTGAATGAAGTCATGACAAAGAAGTTTCTGAGAATGCTTCTGTCTACTTTTTATGTGAAGATATTTCCTTTTGCAGCACACGCCTCAAATAGCCCCAAACATCCACTAGCAAATTCTACAAAAAGAGGGTTTCAAAAAAGCGCTATCTAAAGGAAGATTGCACTATGTGAGTTAAACGCATAAAGCACACGGAAGTTTCTGAGAATGCTTCCGTCTAGTTCTCATGGGAAGATATTTCCTTTCCCATTGTTGGCCTCTTAGCACTCCAATATACACTTGCAGATTCTAGAAAAAGAGTGTTTCAAAACTGCTCTATCAAAAGGCAGGTTCAACACGGTGAGTTGAATATGCACATGAGAAAAAGTTTCTGAGAATGCTTCTGTCTGGTTTTTATGTGAAGATATTTCGTTTTCCAGCACAGGCCTCAAAGCGCTCCAATTATCCACTTGCAGACTATACAAAAACAGTGTTTCAAAACTGTCCTATCCAAAGGAATGTTCAGCTCTGTGAGTAGAATTCACTCATCACGAGGAAGTTTCTGAGAATGCTGCTGTCTAGTTTCTATAAGAAGACATTTCCTTTTCTAACATAGGTCTCAAAGCGCTCACAATAAGCCCTGGCACACTCTACAAAAGGAGTGTTTCCAAAATGTTCTATCAAAATGAACGTTGAAGACTGTGAGTTAAATGCACACGTCAAACTGAAGTTTCTGAGAATGGTTCTGTCTAGGGTTTATGTGAAGATATTTTCTTTTCCAGCATAGGCCTCCAAAAGCTCGAAATATCCACTTGCAGATTTTCTAAAAAGGGTGTTTCCAAACTGTTCTATCAAAAGGAAGGTTCAACTCTGTGAGTTGAATGCTCACATCACAAAGAAGTTTCTGAGAATGCTTCTGTCTAGTGTTCATGTGAAGATATTTCCTTTTCAAGCATAGGCCTCAAAGCGCTCCAGATATGCAGTTGCAGACTCTACAAAAAGTGTGTTTCAAAAGTGTTCTATGAAAAGAAAGTTTCAACTCTGTGAGTTGAATGCACATATCGTGAAGAAGTTTCTGAGAATGCTTCTGTCTAGTTTTTAGGTGAAGATATTTCATTTCCCAGCATAGGCCTCAAAGCGCTCCAAATATGCACTTGCAGATTCTACAAAAAGAGTGTTTCAAAACTGCTCTTTCAAAAGGAAGGTTCAAGTCTGTGAGTTGAATGCACTCATCAGAAAGAAGTTTCTGATAATGGTTCTGTCTAGTTTTCATCTGCAAGTATTTCCTTTTCCACTAGATGCCGCAATCGCACCAAATTTCCACCTGCAGTTTCCACAAAAAGAGTGTTGCAGGACTGCTCCAGGAAAAGGAATCTTCAACTCTCTCAGTTCAATCCCCTCAAGACATAGAAGTTTCTGATAATGTTTCTGTCTAGCTTCTATATGAAGATATTTCCTTTTCCAGCATAAGCCTCAAAGAGCTCCAAATATCCACTTGCGAATTCTACAAAAACAGTGTTGCAATACTTTTCTACCAAAAGGAAGGTACAACTCTGTGAGTTCAATGCACTCATCACACAGAAGGTTCACAGAATGCTTCCATCTAGCTTTTACGCAATGATATTTCCTTTTGCAGCAAAGGCTTCAAAGCGCTCTTAATGTCCACTGGCAGATTCTACGAAGAGTGTCTCAAAACTGCTCTATCAAAAGGTAGGTTGAACTCTGTGAGTTCAATGCCCAAAGCACAGGGAACCTTCTGAGAATGCTTTTATGTAGTTTCTACGTGAACATATTTTCTTTTCCAGCATTGGCCTCCAAGCACTCCATCCATCCACTTGAAAATTCTACTAAAAGAGTGTTTCAAAACTTCTCTACCAAAAGAAAGGTTGAACTTTGTGAGTTCAAGGCACACATCACAAAGAAGTTTCTGAGAATGCTTCTTTCCAGCTTTTACGTGAAGAGATATCCTTTTCCAGCATAGGCCTCAAAGCCCTCCATATATCCACTTGCACATTCTAGCAAAGCGTGTATCAACACTGCTCTTTCAAAAGGAAGCTTCAAGTCTGTGAGTTGAATGCACTCATCACAAAGACGTTTCTGAGAATTCTCCTGTCTAGTTTTCATGTGAAGATGCTTCCATTTAAAATCTAGGCCTCAAATACCTCCAAATATTCACTTGCACATTCTACAAAAAGGCTGTTTCAAATCTTCTCTATCAATTGGAAGGTTCAACTCTGTAAATTGAATGCACTCACCACAAAGAAGATTCCGAGATTGCTTCTGTCTACTTTGTATGTGAAGACATTTCCTTTTCCAACATAGGCCTCAAAGCGCTCCAAAAAACACTTGCAGATTCTAAAAAAACAGTTTTTCAAAACTGTTCTATCAAAAGGAACGTTCAACTCTGTGAGTTGAAGGCACTCATCACAAAGAGGTTTCTGAGAATGCTTCTGTCTAGTTTTTATGGGATGATATTTCTTATTCCAACATTGGCCAAAAAGCGCTCCAAATATCCGCCTTCAGATGGCACTGAAAGAGGGTCTCAAAAATGCTCTATCAGAAGGAAGGTTCAAGTCTGTGAGTTGAATGCTCTCATCACACAGAAGGTTCTGAGAATACTTCAGTCTAGTTTTTATCAGAAGATATTTCCATTTCCTTGCATAGGCCTGAAATCGCTCCAAATATCGACTTGCAGATTATACGAATAGAGTATTTCCAAACTGCTCTGTCAAACGGCAGGATCAACTCTGTGAGTTGAATGAACACATCATGAAGAAGTCTCTGAGAATGCTTCTGTCTAGTTTTTAGTTGAAGATATTTCATTTCCCAGCATCGTCTCAAAGCGCTCCAAATATCCACTTGCAGATTCTACAAAAACTTTGTTTCTAAACTGCTCTTTGAAAAGGAAGGTCCAAGTCTGTGAGTTGAATGCACTCATCGCAAAGAATTTTCTGAGAATGCTTCTGCCTAGTTTTCACGTGAAGATATTTCCTTTTCCAACATTGGCCCCGAAGCCCTCCTAACATCCACTTGCAGATTTTACAAAAAGAGTGTTTCCAAACTGCTCTATCAAAAGGCAGGTTCAACTCTGTGAGTCAAATGCACGCATCGTGAAGAAGCTTCTGAGAATGCTACTGTCTAAGTTTTAGGTGAAGATATTTCATTTCCCAGCAAAGGCTTCAAAGCGCTCTAAATATCCACTTGCAGATTCTACAAGAAGAGTGTTTCAAAACTGCTCTTCCAAAAGGAAGGTTCAAGTCTGTGAGTTGAATGCACTCATCAAAAAGAAGTTTCTGAGAATGCTTCTCTCTAGTTTTTATGAGAAGATATTTCCTTTTCCAGCATAGGCCTCAAATCGCTCCAAACATCCACTAGCAAATTCTACAAAAGGAGTGTTTCAAAACTGTGCTATCAAAAGGAAGATTCCACTATTTGAGTTGAAGGCATAAAGCACACGGAAGTTTCTGACAGTGCTTCCGTCTAGTTCTCATGTGAAGTTATTTCCTTTTCCAGTGTTGGCCTCTTAGCACTCCAAATAACCACTTGCAGATCCTAGAAAGAGTGTTTCAAAACTGCTCTACCAAAAGGAAGGTTCAACTCGGTGAGTTGAATGCGCACCTCGCAAAAAGTTTCTGAGAGTGCTTCGGTTTAGTTTTTATGTGAAGATATTTCGTTTTCCAGCACAGTACTCAAAGCGCTCTAAATAGCCACTTGCAGAGTCTATAAAAAGAGTGTTTCAAAACTGTTCTATCGAAAGGAACGTTCAACTCTGTGAGTAGAATGCACTCATCACAAGGAAGTTTCTGAGAATGCTTCTGTCTAGTTTTTATGTGAAGAAATTTCCTTTTCCAACATAGGCCTCAAAGCGCTCCAAATAAACACCTGCAGATTCTACAAAAGGGGTCTTTCCAAAATGTTCTATCAAAACCAACGTTCAAGCCTGTGAGCTGAATGCACTCACCACACAGAAGTTTCTTAGACGTCTTCTGTCTAGTGTTTATGTGGAAATATTCTCTTTTACAGCATAGGCCTCAAATAGCTCCAAATATCAACTTGCAGATTTTACAAAAAGGGTGTTTCCAAACTCCTCCATCAAAAGGCAGGTTCAACTCTGTGTGTTTAATGCACACATCAGAAAGAAGTTTCTGAGAATGCTTCTGTCTAGCCTTTATGTGAAAATATTTCCTTTTCAAGCATACGCCTCAAAGCGCTCCAAATATGCCGTTGTAGACTCTACAAAAAGTGTGTTTCAAAACTGCTCTACGAAAAGAAAGGTTCAAAGCTGTGAGTTGAATACACAGATCGTGAAGAAGTTCCTGAGAATGCTTCAATCTAGTGTTTAGGTGAAGATATTTCACTTCCTAGCATAGGCCTCAAAGCGCTCCAAATATCCACTTCCAGATTCTACAGAAAAGTGTTTCAAAACTGCTCTTTGGAAAGGAAGCTTCAACTCTGTGAGTTTAAAGCACTCATTGCGAAGAGGTTTCTGGGAGTTCTTCCGTCTAGTTTTCATGTAAAGATGTTTCCATTTCAAGCATAGGTCTCTAATCGCTCCAAATATTCACCTGCAAATTCTACAAAAAGGGTGTTTCAAAACTTCTCTATCAATAGGAAGGTTCAACTCTGTGAGTTGAATGCACTCCTTACAGAGAAGTTTCTGAGAATGTTTCTATCTATGTTTTACGCGAAGATATTTCCTTTTCCAACACAGGCCTCAGTGCGCTCCGAATCAACACTTCCAGATACTACAAAAACAGTGTTTCAAAACTGTTCTATCAAAAGGAACGTTCAACTCTGTGAGTTGAAGGCACTCATCACAAAGAAGTTTCTGAGAATGCTTCTGTCAATCTTGTATGCAATGAGATTTCCTTTTGCAGCATAGGACTTAAAGCTCTCCAAATATCCACTTGCAGATTCCACAAAAAGAGTGTTGCAAAACTTCTCTATCAAAAGGCAGGTTGAACTCTGTGTGTTGAATGCCCAAAACACAGGGAACTTTCTGAGAATGCTTTTGTCTAGTTTCCACGTGAAGATAGTTCCTTTTCCAACATAGGCCTCAAAGCGCTCTGAATATCCACTTGCCGATTGTACAAAAAGAGTGTTGCAAAACTTCTCTATCAAAAGGCAGGTTGAACTCTGTGTGTCGAATGCCCAAAACACAGGGAACTTGCTGAGAATGCTTTTGTCTAATTTCTACGTGAAGATATTTCCTTTTCCATCATAGGCCTCAAAGTGCTCCGAATAAACACTTGTAGATCCCACCAAAAGAGTGTTTCAAAGCTCTTCCATCTACAGGAACTTTCACGTCTGTGAGTTGAATGCACTCATCACAAAGAGGTTTCTGAGAATTCTTCTGTTTAGTTTTTATGTGATGATATTTCATTTTCCAGCATTGGCCTAAAGGTGCTCCAAATATCCACCTTCAGATGGGACTGAAAGAGTGTTTCAAAACTGAACTATCAAAAGGAAGGTTCAAGTCTGTGAGTTGAATGCACTCATCCACAGAAGCTTCTGAGAATGCTTCTGTCTCGTTTTTAGGCGAAGATATTTCCTTTTCCTTGCATAGGCCTCAAATCGCTCCAAATATCCCCTTGCAGATATTACAAAGAGAGTGTTTCCAAACTGCCCTATCGAAAGGCAGTTTCAACTCTGTGAGTTGAAGGCACGTATGGTGAAACAGTTTCTGAGAATGCTTGTGTGTACTTTTTAGGTGAAGGTATTTCCTTTTCCAGCACAGGCCTCAAATCGCTCCAAACATCCAGTAGCAAATTCTACAAAAGGAGTGTTTCAAACCTGTGCTATCCAAAGGAAGATTCCACTATATGAGTTGAACGCATAAAGCACACGGAAGTTTCTGAGAATCCTTCCGTCTAGTTCTCAGGTGAAGATATTTACTTTTCCAGTGTTGGCCCTTTAGCACTCCAAATATCCACTTTCAGATTCTACAAAAAGAGTGTTTCAAAACTGCTCTATCAAAACCCAGGTTCCACTCGGTGAGTTGAATGCACGCATCGGAAAAGATTTCTGAGAATTCTTCTGTCTAGTTTTTATGGGAAGATATTTTCTTTTCCAGCATAGGCCTCAAATCGCTCCAAACATCCACGAGCAAATTCTACGAAAGGAGTGTGTCAAAACTGTGCTATCAAAAGGAAGATTCCACTATGTGAGTTGAATGCATGAAGCACACGGAAGTTTCTGACAATGCTTCCGTCTAGTTCTCATGTGAAGATATTTCCTTTTCCAGCGTTGACCTCTTAGCACTCCAAATATCCACTTGCAGATCCTAGAAAAAGAGTGTTTCAAAACTGCTCTACCAAAAGCCAGGTTTCACTCGGTGAGTTGAATGCGCACATCGCAAAATGTTTCTGAGAACGCTACTGTCTAGTTCTTATGTGAAGATATTTCGTTTTCCCGCCTGGGCTTCAAAGCGCTCCAAATAGCCACTTGTAGAGTCTATAAAAAGAGTGTTTCAAAACTCTTCTATCAAAAGGAACTTTCAACTCTGTGAGTACAATGCACTCATCACAAGGAAGTTTCCGAGAATGCTTCTGTCTACTGTTTATGTGAAGATATTTCCTTTTCCAACCTAGGCCTCAATGCGCTCCAAATAAACACCTGCAGATCCTACAAGAGGGGTGTTTCCAAACTGTTCTATCAAAACCAGCGTTCAAGTCTGTGAGCTGAATGCACTCATCACACAGAAGTTTCTTAGAAGGCTTGTGTCTAGTGTTTATGTGAAAATATTTTCTTTTACAGCACAGGCCTCAAATAGCTCCAAATATCAACTTGCAGATTTTACAAAAAGGGAGTTTCCAAACTCCTCTATCAAAAGACAGGTTCAACTCTGTGAGTCGAATGCACACATCAGAAAGAAGTTTCTGAGAATGCTTCTGTCTAGCTTTTATGTGAAAATATTTCCTTTTCAAGCACACGCCTCAAAGCGCTCCAAATATGCCGTTGCAGATTCTACAAAAAGTGGGTTTCAAAACTGCTCTACGAAAAGAAAGGTTCAAAGCTGTGAGTTGAATACACAGATCGTGAAGAAGTTTCTGAGAATGCTTCAGTCTAGTGTTTAGGTGAAGATATTTCACTTCCCAGCATAGGCCTCAAAGCGCTCCAAATATCCACTTCCAGATTCTACAGAAAAGTGTTTCAAAACTGCTCTTTGGAAAGGAAGCTTCAACTCTGTGAGTTGAAAGCACTCATTACGAAGAGGTTTCTGAGAATTCTTCTGTCCAGTTTTCATGTGAAGATGTTTCCATTTCAAGCATAGGTCTCCAATCGCTCCAAATATTCACCTGCAAATTCTACAAAAAGGGTGTTTCAAAACTTCTCTATCAATAGGAAGGTTCAACTCTGTGAGTTGAATGCCCTCCTCACAAAGAAGTTTCTGAGAATGCTTCTGTCTACTTTTTACGTGAAGATATTTCCTTTTCCTACACAGGCCTCAAAGCGCTCCGAATCAACACTTCCAGATACTACCAAAACAGTGTTTCAAAACTGTTCTATCAAAAGGAACGTTCAACTCTGTGAGTGGAAGGCACTCATCGCAAAGAGGTTTCTGAGAATGCTTCTGTCTAGTTTTTATGTGATGATATTTCGTATTGCAGCATTGGCCAAAAAGCGCTCCAAACATCCATCTTCAGATGGCAATGAAAGTGGGTCTCAAAAGTGCTCTATCAGAAGGAAGGTTCAAGTCTGTGAATTGAATGCTCTCATCACACAGAAGGTTCTGAGAATGATTCAGTCTAGTTTTTATCAGAAGATATTTCCTTTTCCTTGCATAGGCCTCAAATCGCTCCAAATATCGAATTGCAGTTTACACCAATAGAGTGTTTCCAAACTGCTCTGTGAAACGGCAGGTTCAACTCTGTGAGTTGAATGCGCACATGAGGAAGAAGTCTCTGAGAATGCTTCTGTCTAGTTTTTAGGTGAAGATATTTCATTTCCCAGCCTCGCCTCAAAGCGCTCCAAATATCCACTTTCAGATTCTACAAAAACTGTGTTTCTAAACTGCTCTTTGTAAAGGAAGGTTCAAGTCTGTGAGTTGAATGCACTCATCACCAAGAAATTTCTGAGAATGCTTCTGTCTAGTTTTCATGTGAAGATATTTCCTTTTCCAACATTGACCCGAAGCCCTCGTAATATCCACTTGCAGATTTTACAAAAAGAGTGTTTCCAAACTGCTCTATCAAAATGAGATTCAACTCTGTGAGTTGAATGCACGCATCGTGAAGAAGCTTCAGAGAATGCTACGGTCTACGTTTTAGGTGAAGATATTTCATTTCCCAGCATAGGCTTCAAAGCGCTCTAAATATCCACTTGCAGATTCTACAAAAAGAGTGTTTCAAAACTGCTCTTCCAAAAGGAAGGTTCAAGGCTGTGAGTTCAATGCACTCATCATAAAGAAGTTTCTGAGAACGCTTCTCTCTAGTTTTTATGTGAAGATATTTCCTTTTCCAGCATAGGCCTCAAATCGCTCCAAACATCCACTAGCAAATTCTACAAAAGGAGTGTTTCAAAACTGTGCTATCAAAAGGAAGATTCCACTATTTGAGTTGAAGGCATAAAGCACACGGAAGTTTCTGACAATGCTTCCGTCTAGTTCTCATGTGAAGTTATTTCCTTTTCCAGTGCTGGCCTCTTAGCACTCCAAATATCCACTTGCAGATCCTAGAAAAAGAGTTTTTCAAAACTGCTCTACCAAAAGGAAGCTTCAACTCGGTGAGTTGAATGCGCACCTCGCAAAATGTTTCTGAGAGTGCTTCGCTGTTGTTTTTATGTGAAGATATTTCGTTTTCCAGCATAGGACTCAAAGCGCTCCAAGTAGCCACTTACAGAGTCTCTAAAAAGAGTGTTTCAAAACTGTTCTATCAAAAGGAACGTTCAACTCTGTGAGTAGAATGCTCTCATCACAAGGAAGTTTCTGAGAATGCTTCTGTCTAGTTTTTATGTGAAGAAATTTCCTTTTCCAACATAGGCCTCAAAGCCCTCCAAATAAACATCTGCAGATTCTACAAAAGGGGTCTTTCCAAAATGTTCTATCAAAACCAACGTTCAAACCTATGAGCTGAATGCACTCACCACACAGAAGTTTCTTAGACGTCTTCTGTCTAGTGTTTATGTGAAAATATTTTCTTTTACAGCATAGGCCTCAAATAGCTCCAAATATCAACTTGCAGATTTTACAAAAAGGGTGTTTCCAAACTCCTCTATCAAAAGGCAGGTTCAACTCTGTGTGTTGAATGCACACATCAGAAAGAAGTTTCTGAGAATGCTTCTGTCTAGCGTTTATGTGAAAATATTTCCTTTTCAAGCATACGCCTCAAAGCGCTCCAAATATGCCGTTGCAGATTCTACAAAAAGTGTGTTTCAAAACTGCTCTATGAAAAGAAAGGTTCAAAGCTGTGAGGTGAATACACATATCGTGAAGAAGTTTCTGAGAAAGCTTCAGTCTAGTGTTTAGGTGAAGATATTTCACTTCCCAGAATAGGCCTCAAAGCGCTCCAAATATCCACTTCCAGATTCTAAAGAAAAGTGTTTCAAAACTGCTTTTTGGAAAAGAAGCTTCAACTCTGTGAGTTGAAAGCACTCATTACGAAGAGGTTTCTGAGAGTTCTTCCGTCTAGTTTTCATGTGAAGATGTTTCCATTTCAAGCATATTTCTCAAATCGCTCCAAATATTCACCTGCAAATTCTACAAAAAGGGTGTTTCCAAACTTCTCTATCAATAGGAAGGTTCGACTCTGTGAGTTGAATGCACTCCTCACAAAGAAGTTTCTGAGAATGCTTCTGTCCAGTTTTTAGGTGAAGATATATCACTTCCCAGCATAGGCCTCAAAGCGCTCCAAATATCCACTTGCAGATTCTACAAAAAGAGTGTTTCAAAACTCCTCTTTCAAAAGGAAGTTTCAAGTCTGTGAGTTGAATGAAGTCATGACAAAGAAGTTTCTGAGAATGCTTCTGTCTACTTTTTATGTGAAGATATTTCCTTTTGCAGCACACGCCTCAAATAGCCCCAAACATCCACTAGCAAATTCTACAAAAAGAGTGTTTCAAAAAAGCGCTATCTAAAGGAAGATTGCACTATGTGAGTTAAACGCATAAAGCACACGGAAGTTTCTGAGAATGCTTCCGTCTAGTTCTCATGGGAAGATATTTCCTTTCCCATTGTTGGCCTCTTAGCACTCCAATATACACTTGCAGATTCTAGAAAAAGAGTGTTTCAAAACTGCTCTATCAAAAGGCAGGTTCAACACGGTGAGTTGAATATGCACATGAGAAAAAGTTTCTGAGAATGCTTCTGTCTGGTTTTTATGTGAAGATATTTCGTTTTCCAGCACAGGCCTCAAAGCGCTCCAATTATCCACTTGCAGACTATACAAAAACAGTGTTTCAAAACTGTTCTATCCAAAGGAATGTTCAGCTCTGTGAGTAGAATTCACTCATCACGAGGAAGTTTCTGAGAATGCTGCTGTCTAGTTTCTATAAGAAGACATTTCCTTTTCTAACATAGGTCTCAAAGCGCTCACAATAAGCCCTGGCACACTCCACAAAAGGAGTGTTTCCAAAATGTTCTATCAAAATGAACGTTGAAGACTGTGAGTTAAATGCACACGTCAAACTGAAGTTTCTGAGAATGGTTCTGTCTAGGGTTTATGTGAAGATATTTTCTTTTCCAGCATAGGCCTCCAAAAGCTCGAAATATCCACTTGCAGATTTTCTAAAAAGGGTGTTTCCAAACTGTTCTATCAAAAGGAAGGTTCAACTCTGTGAGTTGAATGCTCACATCACAAAGAAGTTTCTGAGAATGCTTCTGTCTAGTGTTCATGTGAAGATATTTCCTTTTCAAGCATAGGCCTCAAAGCGCTCCAGATATGCAGTTGCAGACTCTACAAAAAGTGTGTTTCAAAAGTGTTCTATGAAAAGAAAGTTTCAACTCTGTGAGTTGAATGCACATATCGTGAAGAAGTTTCTGAGAATGCTTCTGTCTAGTTTTTAGGTGAAGATATTTCATTTCCCAGCATAGGCCTCAAAGCGCTCCAAATATGCACTTGCAGATTCTATAAAAAGAGTGTTTCAAAACTGCTCTTTCAAAAGGAAGGTTCAAGTCTGTGAGTTGAATGCACTCATCAGAAAGAAGTTTCTGATAATGGTTCTGTCTAGTTTTCATCTGCAAGTATTTCCTTTTCCACTAGATGCCGCAATCGCACCAAATTTCCACCTGCAGTTTCCACAAAAAGAGTGTTGCAGGACTGCTCCAGGAAAAGGAATCTTCAACTCTCTCAGTTCAATCCCCTCAAGACATAGAAGTTTCTGATAATGTTTCTGTCTAGCTTCTATATGAAGATATTTCCTTTTCCAGCATAAGCCTCAAAGAGCTCCAAATATCCACTTGCGAATTCTACAAAAACAGTGTTGCAATACTTTTCTACCAAAAGGAAGGTACAACTCTGTGAGTTCAATGCACTCATCACACAGAAGGTTCACAGAATGCTTCCATCTAGCTTTTACGCAATGATATTTCCTTTTGCAGCAAAGGCTTCAAAGCGCTCTTAATGTCCACTGGCAGATTCTACGAAGAGTGTCTCAAAACTGCTCTATCAAAAGGTAGGTTGAACTCTGTGAGTTCAATGCCCAAAGCACAGGGAACCTTCTGAGAATGCTTTTATGTAGTTTCTACGTGAACATATTTTCTTTTCCAGCATTGGCCTCCAAGCACTCCATCCATCCACTTGAAAATTCTACTAAAAGAGTGTTTCAAAACTTCTCTACCAAAAGAAAGGTTGAACTTTGTGAGTTCAAGGCACACATCACAAAGAAGTTTCTGAGAATGCTTCTTTCCAGCTTTTACGTGAAGAGATATCCTTTTCCAGCATAGGCCTCAAAGCCCTCCATATATCCACTTGCACATTCTAGCAAAGCGTGTATCAACACTGCTCTTTCAAAAGGAAGCTTCAAGTCTGTGAGTTGAATGCACTCATCACAAAGACGTTTCTGAGAATTCTCCTGTCTAGTTTTCATGTGAAGATGCTTCCATTTAAAATATAGGCCTCAAATACCTCCAAATATTCACTTGCACATTCTACAAAAAGGCTGTTTCAAATCTTCTCTATCAATTGGAAGGTTCAACTCTGTAAATTGAATGCACTCACCACAAAGAAGATTCCGAGATTGCTTCTGTCTACTTTGTATGTGAAGACATTTCCTTTTCCAACATAGGCCTCAAAGCGCTCCAAAAAACACTTGCAGATTCTAAAAAAACAGTTTTTCAAAACTGTTCTATCAAAAGGAAAGTTCAACTCTGTGAGTTGAAGGCACTCATCACAAAGAGGTTTCTGAGAATGCTTCTGTCTAGTTTTTATGGGATGATATTTCTTATTCCAACATTGGCCAAAAAGCGCTCCAAATATCCGCCTTCAGATGGCACTGAAAGAGGGTCTCAAAAATGCTCTATCAGAAGGAAGGTTCAAGTCTGTGAGTTGAATGCTCTCATCACACAGAAGGTTCTGAGAATACTTCAGTCTAGTTTTTATCAGAAGATATTTCCATTTCCTTGCATAGGCCTGAAATCGCTCCAAATATCGACTTGCAGATTATACGAATAGAGTATTTCCAAACTGCTCTGTCAAACGGCAGGATCAACTCTGTGAGTTGAATGAACACATCATGAAGAAGTCTCTGAGAATGCTTCTGTCTAGTTTTTAGTTGAAGATATTTCATTTCCCAGCATCGTCTCAAAGCGCTCCAAATATCCACTTGCAGATTCTACAAAAACTTTGTTTCTAAACTGCTCTTTGAAAAGGAAGGTCCAAGTCTGTGAGTTGAATGCACTCATCGCAAAGAATTTTCTGAGAATGCTTCTGCCTAGTTTTCACGTGAAGATATTTCCTTTTCCAACATTGGCCCCGAAGCCCTCCTAACATCCACTTGCAGATTTTACAAAAAGAGTGTTTCCAAACTGCTCTATCAAAAGGCAGGTTCAACTCTGTGAGTCAAATGCACGCATCGTGAAGAAGCTTCTGAGAATGCTACTGTCTAAGTTTTAGGTGAAGATATTTCATTTCCCAGCAAAGGCTTCAAAGCGCTCTAAATATCCACTTGCAGATTCTACAAGAAGAGTGTTTCAAAACTGCTCTTCCAAAAGGAAGGTTCAAGTCTGTGAGTTGAATGCACTCATCAAAAAGAAGTTTCTGAGAATGCTTCTCTCTAGTTTTTATGAGAAGATATTTCCTTTTCCAGCATAGGCCTCAAATCGCTCCAAACATCCACTAGCAAATTCTACAAAAGGAGTGTTTCAAAACTGTGCTATCAAAAGGAAGATTCCACTATTTGAGTTGAAGGCATAAAGCACACGGAAGTTTCTGACAGTGCTTCCGTCTAGTTCTCATGTGAAGTTATTTCCTTTTCCAGTGTTGGCCTCTTAGCACTCCAAATAACCACTTGCAGATCCTAGAAAGAGTGTTTCAAAACTGCTCTACCAAAAGGAAGGTTCAACTCGGTGAGTTGAATGCGCACCTCGCAAAAAGTTTCTGAGAGTGCTTCGGTTTAGTTTTTATGTGAAGATATTTCGTTTTCCAGCACAGTACTCAAAGCGCTCTAAATAGCCACTTGCAGAGTCTATAAAAAGAGTGTTTCAAAACTGTTCTATCGAAAGGAACGTTCAACTCTGTGAGTAGAATGCACTCATCACAAGGAAGTTTCTGAGAATGCTTCTGTCTAGTTTTTATGTGAAGAAATTTCCTTTTCCAACATAGGCCTCAAAGCGCTCCAAATAAACACCTGCAGATTCTACAAAAGGGGTCTTTCCAAAATGTTCTATCAAAACCAACGTTCAAGCCTGTGAGCTGAATGCACTCACCACACAGAAGTTTCTTAGACGTCTTCTGTCTAGTGTTTATGTGGAAATATTCTCTTTTACAGCATAGGCCTCAAATAGCTCCAAATATCAACTTGCAGATTTTACAAAAAGGGTGTTTCCAAACTCCTCCATCAAAAGGCAGGTTCAACTCTGTGTGTTTAATGCACACATCAGAAAGAAGTTTCTGAGAATGCTTCTGTCTAGCCTTTATGTGAAAATATTTCCTTTTCAAGCATACGCCTCAAAGCGCTCCAAATATGCCGTTGTAGACTCTACAAAAAGTGTGTTTCAAAACTGCTCTACGAAAAGAAAGGTTCAAAGCTGTGAGTTGAATACACAGATCGTGAAGAAGTTCCTGAGAATGCTTCAATCTAGTGTTTAGGTGAAGATATTTCACTTCCCAGCATAGGCCTCAAAGCGCTCCAAATATCCACTTCCAGATTCTACAGAAAAGTGTTTCAAAACTGCTCTTTGGAAAGGAAGCTTCAACTCTGTGAGTTTAAAGCACTCATTGCGAAGAGGTTTCTGGGAGTTCTTCCGTCTAGTTTTCATGTAAAGATGTTTCCATTTCAAGCATAGGTCTCTAATCGCTCCAAATATTCACCTGCAAATTCTACAAAAAGGGTGTTTCAAAACTTCTCTATCAATAGGAAGGTTCAACTCTGTGAGTTGAATGCACTCCTTACAGAGAAGTTTCTGAGAATGTTTCTATCTATGTTTTACGCGAAGATATTTCCTTTTCCAACACAGGCCTCAGTGCGCTCCGAATCAACACTTCCAGATACTACAAAAACAGTGTTTCAAAACTGTTCTATCAAAAGGAACGTTCAACTCTGTGAGTTGAAGGCACTCATCACAAAGAAGTTTCTGAGAATGCTTCTGTCAATCTTGTATGCAATGAGATTTCCTTTTGCAGCATAGGACTTAAAGCTCTCCAAATATCCACTTGCAGATTCCACAAAAAGAGTGTTGCAAAACTTCTCTATCAAAAGGCAGGTTGAACTCTGTGTGTTGAATGCCCAAAACACAGGGAACTTTCTGAGAATGCTTTTGTCTAGTTTCCACGTGAAGATAGTTCCTTTTCCAACATAGGCCTCAAAGCGCTCTGAATATCCACTTGCCGATTGTACAAAAAGAGTGTTGCAAAACTTCTCTATCAAAAGGCAGGTTGAACTCTGTGTGTCGAATGTCCAAAACACAGGGAACTTGCTGAGAATGCTTTTGTCTAATTTCTACGTGAAGATATTTCCTTTTCCATCATAGGCCTCAAAGTGCTCCGAATAAACACTTGTAGATCCCACCAAAAGAGTGTTTCAAAGCTCTTCCATCTACAGGAACTTTCACGTCTGTGAGTTGAATGCACTCATCACAAAGAGGTTTCTGAGAATTCTTCTGTTTAGTTTTTATGTGATGATATTTCATTTTCCAGCATTGGCCTAAAGGTGCTCCAAATATCCACCTTCAGATGGGACTGAAAGAGTGTTTCAAAACTGAACTATCAAAAGGAAGGTTCAAGTCTGTGAGTTGAATGCACTCATCCACAGAAGCTTCTGAGAATGCTTCTGTCTCGTTTTTAGGCGAAGATATTTCCTTTTCCTTGCATAGGCCTCAAATCGCTCCAAATATCCCCTTGCAGATATTACAAAGAGAGTGTTTCCAAACTGCCCTATCGAAAGGCAGTTTCAACTCTGTGAGTTGAAGGCACGTATGGTGAAACAGTTTCTGAGAATGCTTGTGTGTACTTTTTAGGTGAAGGTATTTCCTTTTCCAGCACAGGCCTCAAATCGCTCCAAACATCCAGTAGCAAATTCTACAAAAGGAGTGTTTCAAACCTGTGCTATCCAAAGGAAGATTCCACTATATGAGTTGAACGCATAAAGCACACGGAAGTTTCTGAGAATCCTTCCGTCTAGTTCTCAGGTGAAGATATTTACTTTTCCAGTGTTGGCCCTTTAGCACTCCAAATATCCACTTTCAGATTCTACAAAAAGAGTGTTTCAAAACTGCTCTATCAAAACGCAGGTTCCACTCGGTGAGTTGAATGCACGCATCGGAAAAGATTTCTGAGAATTCTTCTGTCTAGTTTTTATGGGAAGATATTTTCTTTTCCAGCATAGGCCTCAAATCGCTCCAAACATCCACGAGCAAATTCTACGAAAGGAGTGTGTCAAAACTGTGCTATCAAAAGGAAGATTCCACTATGTGAGTTGAATGCATGAAGCACACGGAAGTTTCTGACAATGCTTCCGTCTAGTTCTCATGTGAAGATATTTCCTTTTCCAGCGTTGACCTCTTAGCACTCCAAATATCCACTTGCAGATCCTAGAAAAAGAGTGTTTCAAAACTGCTCTACCAAAAGCCAGGTTTCACTCGGTGAGTTGAATGCGCACATCGCAAAATGTTTCTGAGAACGCTACTGTCTAGTTCTTATGTGAAGATATTTCGTTTTCCCGCCTGGGCTTCAAAGCGCTCCAAATAGCCACTTGTAGAGTCTATAAAAGCAGTGTTTCAAAACTCTTCTATCAAAAGGAACTTTCAACTCTGTGAGTACAATGCACTCATCACAAGGAAGTTTCCGAGAATGCTTCTGTCTACTGTTTATGTGAAGATATTTTCTTTTCCAACCTAGGCCTCAATGCGCTCCAAATAAACACCTGCAGATCCTACAAGAGGGGTGTTTCCAAACTGTTCTATCAAAACCAGCGTTCAAGTCTGTGAGCTGAATGCACTCATCACACAGAAGTTTCTTAGAAGGCTTGTGTCTAGTGTTTATGTGAAAATATTTTCTTTTACAGCACAGGCCTCAAATAGCTCCAAATATCAACTTGCAGATTTTACAAAAAGGGAGTTTCCAAACTCCTCTATCAAAAGACAGGTTCAACTCTGTGAGTCGAATGCACACATCAGAAAGAAGTTTCTGAGAATGCTTCTGTCTAGCTTTTATGTGAAAATATTTCCTTTTCAAGCACACGCCTCAAAGCGCTCCAAATATGCCGTTGCAGATTCTACAAAAAGTGGGTTTCAAAACTGCTCTACGAAAAGAAAGGTTCAAAGCTGTGAGTTGAATACACAGATCGTGAAGAAGTTTCTGAGAATGCTTCAGTCTAGTGTTTAGGTGAAGATATTTCACTTCCCAGCATAGGCCTCAAAGCGCTCCAAATATCCACTTCCAGATTCTACAGAAAAGTGTTTCAAAACTGCTCTTTGGAAAGGAAGCTTCAACTCTGTGAGTTGAAAGCACTCATTACGAAGAGGTTTCTGAGAATTCTTCTGTCCAGTTTTCATGTGAAGATGTTTCCATTTCAAGCATAGGTCTCCAATCGCTCCAAATATTCACCTGCAAATTCTACAAAAAGGGTGTTTCAAAACTTCTCTATCAATAGGAAGGTTCAACTCTGTGAGTTGAATGCCCTCCTCACAAAGAAGTTTCTGAGAATGCTTCTGTCTACTTTTTACGTGAAGATATTTCCTTTTCCTACACAGGCCTCAAAGCGCTCCGAATCAACACTTCCAGATACTACCAAAACAGTGTTTCAAAACTGTTCTATCAAAAGGAACGTTCAACTCTGTGAGTGGAAGGCACTCATCGCAAAGAGGTTTCTGAGAATGCTTCTGTCTAGTTTTTATGTGATGATATTTCGTATTGCAGCATTGGCCAAAAAGCGCTCCAAACATCCATCTTCAGATGGCAATGAAAGTGGGTCTCAAAAGTGCTCTATCAGAAGGAAGGTTCAAGTCTGTGAATTGAATGCTCTCATCACACAGAAGGTTCTGAGAATGATTCAGTCTAGTTTTTATCAGAAGATATTTCCTTTTCCTTGCATAGGCCTCAAATCGCTCCAAATATCGAATTGCAGTTTACACCAATAGAGTGTTTCCAAACTGCTCTGTGAAACGGCAGGTTCAACTCTGTGAGTTGAATGCGCACATGAGGAAGAAGTCTCTGAGAATGCTTCTGTCTAGTTTTTAGGTGAAGATATTTCATTTCCCAGCCTCGCCTCAAAGCGCTCCAAATATCCACTTTCAGATTCTACAAAAACTGTGTTTCTAAACTGCTCTTTGTAAAGGAAGGTTCAAGTCTGTGAGTTGAATGCACTCATCACCAAGAAGTTTCTGAGAATGCTTCTGTCTAGTTTTCATGTGAAGATATTTCCTTTTCCAACATTGACCCGAAGCCCTCGTAATATCCACTTGCAGATTTTACAAAAAGAGTGTTTCCAAACTGCTCTATCAAAATGAGATTCAACTCTGTGAGTTGAATGCACGCATCGTGAAGAAGCTTCAGAGAATGCTACGGTCTACGTTTTAGGTGAAGATATTTCATTTCCCAGCATAGGCTTCAAAGCGCTCTAAATATCCACTTGCAGATTCTACAAAAAGAGTGTTTCAAAACTGCTCTTCCAAAAGGAAGGTTCAAGGCTGTGAGTTCAATGCACTCATCATAAAGAAGTTTCTGAGAACGCTTCTCTCTAGTTTTTATGTGAAGATATTTCCTTTTCCAGCATAGGCCTCAAATCGCTCCAAACATCCACTAGCAAATTCTACAAAAGGAGTGTTTCAAAACTGTGCTATCAAAAGGAAGATTCCACTATTTGAGTTGAAGGCATAAAGCACACGGAAGTTTCTGACAATGCTTCCGTCTAGTTCTCATGTGAAGTTATTTCCTTTTCCAGTGCTGGCCTCTTAGCACTCCAAATATCCACTTGCAGATCCTAGAAAAAGAGTTTTTCAAAACTGCTCTACCAAAAGGAAGCTTCAACTCGGTGAGTTGAATGCGCACCTCGCAAAATGTTTCTGAGAGTGCTTCGCTGTTGTTTTTATGTGAAGATATTTCGTTTTCCAGCATAGGACTCAAAGCGCTCCAAGTAGCCACTTACAGAGTCTCTAAAAAGAGTGTTTCAAAACTGTTCTATCAAAAGGAACGTTCAACTCTGTGAGTAGAATGCTCTCATCACAAGGAAGTTTCTGAGAATGCTTCTGTCTAGTTTTTATGTGAAGAAATTTCCTTTTCCAACATAGGCCTCAAAGCGCTCCAAATAAACACCTGCAGATTCTACAAAAGGGGTCTTTCCAAAATGTTCTATCAAAACCAACGTTCAAGCCTGTGAGCTGAATGCACTCACCACACAGAAGTTTCTTAGACGTCTTCTGTCTAGTGTTTATGTGGAAATATTCTCTTTTACAGCATAGGCCTCAAATAGCTCCAAATATCAACTTGCAGATTTTACAAAAAGGGTGTTTCCAAACTCCTCCATCAAAAGGCAGGTTCAACTCTGTGTGTTTAATGCACACATCAGAAAGAAGTTTCTGAGAATGCTTCTGTCTAGCCTTTATGTGAAAATATTTCCTTTTCAAGCATACGCCTCAAAGCGCTCCAAATATGCCGTTGTAGACTCTACAAAAAGTGTGTTTCAAAACTGCTCTACGAAAAGAAAGGTTCAAAGCTGTGAGTTGAATACACAGATCGTGAAGAAGTTCCTGAGAATGCTTCAATCTAGTGTTTAGGTGAAGATATTTCACTTCCCAGCATAGGCCTCAAAGCGCTCCAAATATCCACTTCCAGATTCTACAGAAAAGTGTTTCAAAACTGCTCTTTGGAAAGGAAGCTTCAACTCTGTGAGTTTAAAGCACTCATTGCGAAGAGGTTTCTGGGAGTTCTTCCGTCTAGTTTTCATGTAAAGATGTTTCCATTTCAAGCATAGGTCTCTAATCGCTCCAAATATTCACCTGCAAATTCTACAAAAAGGGTGTTTCAAAACTTCTCTATCAATAGGAAGGTTCAACTCTGTGAGTTGAATGCACTCCTTACAGAGAAGTTTCTGAGAATGTTTCTATCTATGTTTTACGCGAAGATATTTCCTTTTCCAACACAGGCCTCAGTGCGCTCCGAATCAACACTTCCAGATACTACAAAAACAGTGTTTCAAAACTGTTCTATCAAAAGGAACGTTCAACTCTGTGAGTTGAAGGCACTCATCACAAAGAAGTTTCTGAGAATGCTTCTGTCAATCTTGTATGCAATGAGATTTCCTTTTGCAGCATAGGACTTAAAGCTCTCCAAATATCCACTTGCAGATTCCACAAAAAGAGTGTTGCAAAACTTCTCTATCAAAAGGCAGGTTGAACTCTGTGTGTTGAATGCCCAAAACACAGGGAACTTTCTGAGAATGCTTTTGTCTAGTTTCCACGTGAAGATAGTTCCTTTTCCAACATAGGCCTCAAAGCGCTCTGAATATCCACTTGCCGATTGTACAAAAAGAGTGTTGCAAAACTTCTCTATCAAAAGGCAGGTTGAACTCTGTGTGTCGAATGTCCAAAACACAGGGAACTTGCTGAGAATGCTTTTGTCTAATTTCTACGTGAAGATATTTCCTTTTCCATCATAGGCCTCAAAGTGCTCCGAATAAACACTTGTAGATCCCACCAAAAGAGTGTTTCAAAGCTCTTCCATCTACAGGAACTTTCACGTCTGTGAGTTGAATGCACTCATCACAAAGAGGTTTCTGAGAATTCTTCTGTTTAGTTTTTATGTGATGATATTTCATTTTCCAGCATTGGCCTAAAGGTGCTCCAAATATCCACCTTCAGATGGGACTGAAAGAGTGTTTCAAAACTGAACTATCAAAAGGAAGGTTCAAGTCTGTGAGTTGAATGCACTCATCCACAGAAGCTTCTGAGAATGCTTCTGTCTCGTTTTTAGGCGAAGATATTTCCTTTTCCTTGCATAGGCCTCAAATCGCTCCAAATATCCCCTTGCAGATATTACAAAGAGAGTGTTTCCAAACTGCCCTATCGAAAGGCAGTTTCAACTCTGTGAGTTGAAGGCACGTATGGTGAAACAGTTTCTGAGAATGCTTGTGTGTACTTTTTAGGTGAAGGTATTTCCTTTTCCAGCACAGGCCTCAAATCGCTCCAAACATCCAGTAGCAAATTCTACAAAAGGAGTGTTTCAAACCTGTGCTATCCAAAGGAAGATTCCACTATATGAGTTGAACGCATAAAGCACACGGAAGTTTCTGAGAATCCTTCCGTCTAGTTCTCAGGTGAAGATATTTACTTTTCCAGTGTTGGCCCTTTAGCACTCCAAATATCCACTTTCAGATTCTACAAAAAGAGTGTTTCAAAACTGCTCTATCAAAACGCAGGTTCCACTCGGTGAGTTGAATGCACGCATCGGAAAAGATTTCTGAGAATTCTTCTGTCTAGTTTTTATGGGAAGATATTTTCTTTTCCAGCATAGGCCTCAAATCGCTCCAAACATCCACGAGCAAATTCTACGAAAGGAGTGTGTCAAAACTGTGCTATCAAAAGGAAGATTCCACTATGTGAGTTGAATGCATGAAGCACACGGAAGTTTCTGACAATGCTTCCGTCTAGTTCTCATGTGAAGATATTTCCTTTTCCAGCGTTGACCTCTTAGCACTCCAAATATCCACTTGCAGATCCTAGAAAAAGAGTGTTTCAAAACTGCTCTACCAAAAGCCAGGTTTCACTCGGTGAGTTGAATGCGCACATCGCAAAATGTTTCTGAGAACGCTACTGTCTAGTTCTTATGTGAAGATATTTCGTTTTCCCGCCTGGGCTTCAAAGCGCTCCAAATAGCCACTTGTAGAGTCTATAAAAGCAGTGTTTCAAAACTCTTCTATCAAAAGGAACTTTCAACTCTGTGAGTACAATGCACTCATCACAAGGAAGTTTCCGAGAATGCTTCTGTCTACTGTTTATGTGAAGATATTTTCTTTTCCAACCTAGGCCTCAATGCGCTCCAAATAAACACCTGCAGATCCTACAAGAGGGGTGTTTCCAAACTGTTCTATCAAAACCAGCGTTCAAGTCTGTGAGCTGAATGCACTCATCACACAGAAGTTTCTTAGAAGGCTTGTGTCTAGTGTTTATGTGAAAATATTTTCTTTTACAGCACAGGCCTCAAATAGCTCCAAATATCAACTTGCAGATTTTACAAAAAGGGAGTTTCCAAACTCCTCTATCAAAAGACAGGTTCAACTCTGTGAGTCGAATGCACACATCAGAAAGAAGTTTCTGAGAATGCTTCTGTCTAGCTTTTATGTGAAAATATTTCCTTTTCAAGCACACGCCTCAAAGCGCTCCAAATATGCCGTTGCAGATTCTACAAAAAGTGGGTTTCAAAACTGCTCTACGAAAAGAAAGGTTCAAAGCTGTGAGTTGAATACACAGATCGTGAAGAAGTTTCTGAGAATGCTTCAGTCTAGTGTTTAGGTGAAGATATTTCACTTCCCAGCATAGGCCTCAAAGCGCTCCAAATATCCACTTCCAGATTCTACAGAAAAGTGTTTCAAAACTGCTCTTTGGAAAGGAAGCTTCAACTCTGTGAGTTGAAAGCACTCATTACGAAGAGGTTTCTGAGAATTCTTCTGTCCAGTTTTCATGTGAAGATGTTTCCATTTCAAGCATAGGTCTCCAATCGCTCCAAATATTCACCTGCAAATTCTACAAAAAGGGTGTTTCAAAACTTCTCTATCAATAGGAAGGTTCAACTCTGTGAGTTGAATGCCCTCCTCACAAAGAAGTTTCTGAGAATGCTTCTGTCTACTTTTTACGTGAAGATATTTCCTTTTCCTACACAGGCCTCAAAGCGCTCCGAATCAACACTTCCAGATACTACCAAAACAGTGTTTCAAAACTGTTCTATCAAAAGGAACGTTCAACTCTGTGAGTGGAAGGCACTCATCGCAAAGAGGTTTCTGAGAATGCTTCTGTCTAGTTTTTATGTGATGATATTTCGTATTGCAGCATTGGCCAAAAAGCGCTCCAAACATCCATCTTCAGATGGCAATGAAAGTGGGTCTCAAAAGTGCTCTATCAGAAGGAAGGTTCAAGTCTGTGAATTGAATGCTCTCATCACACAGAAGGTTCTGAGAATGATTCAGTCTAGTTTTTATCAGAAGATATTTCCTTTTCCTTGCATAGGCCTCAAATCGCTCCAAATATCGAATTGCAGTTTACACCAATAGAGTGTTTCCAAACTGCTCTGTGAAACGGCAGGTTCAACTCTGTGAGTTGAATGCGCACATGAGGAAGAAGTCTCTGAGAATGCTTCTGTCTAGTTTTTAGGTGAAGATATTTCATTTCCCAGCCTCGCCTCAAAGCGCTCCAAATATCCACTTTCAGATTCTACAAAAACTGTGTTTCTAAACTGCTCTTTGTAAAGGAAGGTTCAAGTCTGTGAGTTGAATGCACTCATCACCAAGAAGTTTCTGAGAATGCTTCTGTCTAGTTTTCATGTGAAGATATTTCCTTTTCCAACATTGACCCGAAGCCCTCGTAATATCCACTTGCAGATTTTACAAAAAGAGTGTTTCCAAACTGCTCTATCAAAATGAGATTCAACTCTGTGAGTTGAATGCACGCATCGTGAAGAAGCTTCAGAGAATGCTACGGTCTACGTTTTAGGTGAAGATATTTCATTTCCCAGCATAGGCTTCAAAGCGCTCTAAATATCCACTTGCAGATTCTACAAAAAGAGTGTTTCAAAACTGCTCTTCCAAAAGGAAGGTTCAAGGCTGTGAGTTCAATGCACTCATCATAAAGAAGTTTCTGAGAACGCTTCTCTCTAGTTTTTATGTGAAGATATTTCCTTTTCCAGCATAGGCCTCAAATCGCTCCAAACATCCACTAGCAAATTCTACAAAAGGAGTGTTTCAAAACTGTGCTATCAAAAGGAAGATTCCACTATTTGAGTTGAAGGCATAAAGCACACGGAAGTTTCTGACAATGCTTCCGTCTAGTTCTCATGTGAAGTTATTTCCTTTTCCAGTGCTGGCCTCTTAGCACTCCAAATATCCACTTGCAGATCCTAGAAAAAGAGTTTTTCAAAACTGCTCTACCAAAAGGAAGCTTCAACTCGGTGAGTTGAATGCGCACCTCGCAAAATGTTTCTGAGAGTGCTTCGCTGTTGTTTTTATGTGAAGATATTTCGTTTTCCAGCATAGGACTCAAAGCGCTCCAAGTAGCCACTTACAGAGTCTCTAAAAAGAGTGTTTCAAAACTGTTCTATCAAAAGGAACGTTCAACTCTGTGAGTAGAATGCTCTCATCACAAGGAAGTTTCTGAGAATGCTTCTGTCTAGTTTTTATGTGAAGAAATTTCCTTTTCCAACATAGGCCTCAAAGCGCTCCAAATAAACACCTGCAGATTCTACAAAAGGGGTCTTTCCAAAATGTTCTATCAAAACCAACGTTCAAGCCTGTGAGCTGAATGCACTCACCACACAGAAGTTTCTTAGACGTCTTCTGTCTAGTGTTTATGTGGAAATATTCTCTTTTACAGCATAGGCCTCAAATAGCTCCAAATATCAACTTGCAGATTTTACAAAAAGGGTGTTTCCAAACTCCTCCATCAAAAGGCAGGTTCAACTCTGTGTGTTTAATGCACACATCAGAAAGAAGTTTCTGAGAATGCTTCTGTCTAGCCTTTATGTGAAAATATTTCCTTTTCAAGCATACGCCTCAAAGCGCTCCAAATATGCCGTTGTAGACTCTACAAAAAGTGTGTTTCAAAACTGCTCTACGAAAAGAAAGGTTCAAAGCTGTGAGTTGAATACACAGATCGTGAAGAAGTTCCTGAGAATGCTTCAATCTAGTGTTTAGGTGAAGATATTTCACTTCCCAGCATAGGCCTCAAAGCGCTCCAAATATCCACTTCCAGATTCTACAGAAAAGTGTTTCAAAACTGCTCTTTGGAAAGGAAGCTTCAACTCTGTGAGTTTAAAGCACTCATTGCGAAGAGGTTTCTGGGAGTTCTTCCGTCTAGTTTTCATGTAAAGATGTTTCCATTTCAAGCATAGGTCTCTAATCGCTCCAAATATTCACCTGCAAATTCTACAAAAAGGGTGTTTCAAAACTTCTCTATCAATAGGAAGGTTCAACTCTGTGAGTTGAATGCACTCCTTACAGAGAAGTTTCTGAGAATGTTTCTATCTATGTTTTACGCGAAGATATTTCCTTTTCCAACACAGGCCTCAGTGCGCTCCGAATCAACACTTCCAGATACTACAAAAACAGTGTTTCAAAACTGTTCTATCAAAAGGAACGTTCAACTCTGTGAGTTGAAGGCACTCATCACAAAGAAGTTTCTGAGAATGCTTCTGTCAATCTTGTATGCAATGAGATTTCCTTTTGCAGCATAGGACTTAAAGCTCTCCAAATATCCACTTGCAGATTCCACAAAAAGAGTGTTGCAAAACTTCTCTATCAAAAGGCAGGTTGAACTCTGTGTGTTGAATGCCCAAAACACAGGGAACTTTCTGAGAATGCTTTTGTCTAGTTTCCACGTGAAGATAGTTCCTTTTCCAACATAGGCCTCAAAGCGCTCTGAATATCCACTTGCCGATTGTACAAAAAGAGTGTTGCAAAACTTCTCTATCAAAAGGCAGGTTGAACTCTGTGTGTCGAATGTCCAAAACACAGGGAACTTGCTGAGAATGCTTTTGTCTAATTTCTACGTGAAGATATTTCCTTTTCCATCATAGGCCTCAAAGTGCTCCGAATAAACACTTGTAGATCCCACCAAAAGAGTGTTTCAAAGCTCTTCCATCTACAGGAACTTTCACGTCTGTGAGTTGAATGCACTCATCACAAAGAGGTTTCTGAGAATTCTTCTGTTTAGTTTTTATGTGATGATATTTCATTTTCCAGCATTGGCCTAAAGGTGCTCCAAATATCCACCTTCAGATGGGACTGAAAGAGTGTTTCAAAACTGAACTATCAAAAGGAAGGTTCAAGTCTGTGAGTTGAATGCACTCATCCACAGAAGCTTCTGAGAATGCTTCTGTCTCGTTTTTAGGCGAAGATATTTCCTTTTCCTTGCATAGGCCTCAAATCGCTCCAAATATCCCCTTGCAGATATTACAAAGAGAGTGTTTCCAAACTGCCCTATCGAAAGGCAGTTTCAACTCTGTGAGTTGAAGGCACGTATGGTGAAACAGTTTCTGAGAATGCTTGTGTGTACTTTTTAGGTGAAGGTATTTCCTTTTCCAGCACAGGCCTCAAATCGCTCCAAACATCCAGTAGCAAATTCTACAAAAGGAGTGTTTCAAACCTGTGCTATCCAAAGGAAGATTCCACTATATGAGTTGAACGCATAAAGCACACGGAAGTTTCTGAGAATCCTTCCGTCTAGTTCTCAGGTGAAGATATTTACTTTTCCAGTGTTGGCCCTTTAGCACTCCAAATATCCACTTTCAGATTCTACAAAAAGAGTGTTTCAAAACTGCTCTATCAAAACGCAGGTTCCACTCGGTGAGTTGAATGCACGCATCGGAAAAGATTTCTGAGAATTCTTCTGTCTAGTTTTTATGGGAAGATATTTTCTTTTCCAGCATAGGCCTCAAATCGCTCCAAACATCCACGAGCAAATTCTACGAAAGGAGTGTGTCAAAACTGTGCTATCAAAAGGAAGATTCCACTATGTGAGTTGAATGCATGAAGCACACGGAAGTTTCTGACAATGCTTCCGTCTAGTTCTCATGTGAAGATATTTCCTTTTCCAGCGTTGACCTCTTAGCACTCCAAATATCCACTTGCAGATCCTAGAAAAAGAGTGTTTCAAAACTGCTCTACCAAAAGCCAGGTTTCACTCGGTGAGTTGAATGCGCACATCGCAAAATGTTTCTGAGAACGCTACTGTCTAGTTCTTATGTGAAGATATTTCGTTTTCCCGCCTGGGCTTCAAAGCGCTCCAAATAGCCACTTGTAGAGTCTATAAAAGCAGTGTTTCAAAACTCTTCTATCAAAAGGAACTTTCAACTCTGTGAGTACAATGCACTCATCACAAGGAAGTTTCCGAGAATGCTTCTGTCTACTGTTTATGTGAAGATATTTTCTTTTCCAACCTAGGCCTCAATGCGCTCCAAATAAACACCTGCAGATCCTACAAGAGGGGTGTTTCCAAACTGTTCTATCAAAACCAGCGTTCAAGTCTGTGAGCTGAATGCACTCATCACACAGAAGTTTCTTAGAAGGCTTGTGTCTAGTGTTTATGTGAAAATATTTTCTTTTACAGCACAGGCCTCAAATAGCTCCAAATATCAACTTGCAGATTTTACAAAAAGGGAGTTTCCAAACTCCTCTATCAAAAGACAGGTTCAACTCTGTGAGTCGAATGCACACATCAGAAAGAAGTTTCTGAGAATGCTTCTGTCTAGCTTTTATGTGAAAATATTTCCTTTTCAAGCACACGCCTCAAAGCGCTCCAAATATGCCGTTGCAGATTCTACAAAAAGTGGGTTTCAAAACTGCTCTACGAAAAGAAAGGTTCAAAGCTGTGAGTTGAATACACAGATCGTGAAGAAGTTTCTGAGAATGCTTCAGTCTAGTGTTTAGGTGAAGATATTTCACTTCCCAGCATAGGCCTCAAAGCGCTCCAAATATCCACTTCCAGATTCTACAGAAAAGTGTTTCAAAACTGCTCTTTGGAAAGGAAGCTTCAACTCTGTGAGTTGAAAGCACTCATTACGAAGAGGTTTCTGAGAATTCTTCTGTCCAGTTTTCATGTGAAGATGTTTCCATTTCAAGCATAGGTCTCCAATCGCTCCAAATATTCACCTGCAAATTCTACAAAAAGGGTGTTTCAAAACTTCTCTATCAATAGGAAGGTTCAACTCTGTGAGTTGAATGCCCTCCTCACAAAGAAGTTTCTGAGAATGCTTCTGTCTACTTTTTACGTGAAGATATTTCCTTTTCCTACACAGGCCTCAAAGCGCTCCGAATCAACACTTCCAGATACTACCAAAACAGTGTTTCAAAACTGTTCTATCAAAAGGAACGTTCAACTCTGTGAGTGGAAGGCACTCATCGCAAAGAGGTTTCTGAGAATGCTTCTGTCTAGTTTTTATGTGATGATATTTCGTATTGCAGCATTGGCCAAAAAGCGCTCCAAACATCCATCTTCAGATGGCAATGAAAGTGGGTCTCAAAAGTGCTCTATCAGAAGGAAGGTTCAAGTCTGTGAATTGAATGCTCTCATCACACAGAAGGTTCTGAGAATGATTCAGTCTAGTTTTTATCAGAAGATATTTCCTTTTCCTTGCATAGGCCTCAAATCGCTCCAAATATCGAATTGCAGTTTACACCAATAGAGTGTTTCCAAACTGCTCTGTGAAACGGCAGGTTCAACTCTGTGAGTTGAATGCGCACATGAGGAAGAAGTCTCTGAGAATGCTTCTGTCTAGTTTTTAGGTGAAGATATTTCATTTCCCAGCCTCGCCTCAAAGCGCTCCAAATATCCACTTTCAGATTCTACAAAAACTGTGTTTCTAAACTGCTCTTTGTAAAGGAAGGTTCAAGTCTGTGAGTTGAATGCACTCATCACCAAGAAGTTTCTGAGAATGCTTCTGTCTAGTTTTCATGTGAAGATATTTCCTTTTCCAACATTGACCCGAAGCCCTCGTAATATCCACTTGCAGATTTTACAAAAAGAGTGTTTCCAAACTGCTCTATCAAAATGAGATTCAACTCTGTGAGTTGAATGCACGCATCGTGAAGAAGCTTCAGAGAATGCTACGGTCTACGTTTTAGGTGAAGATATTTCATTTCCCAGCATAGGCTTCAAAGCGCTCTAAATATCCACTTGCAGATTCTACAAAAAGAGTGTTTCAAAACTGCTCTTCCAAAAGGAAGGTTCAAGGCTGTGAGTTCAATGCACTCATCATAAAGAAGTTTCTGAGAACGCTTCTCTCTAGTTTTTATGTGAAGATATTTCCTTTTCCAGCATAGGCCTCAAATCGCTCCAAACATCCACTAGCAAATTCTACAAAAGGAGTGTTTCAAAACTGTGCTATCAAAAGGAAGATTCCACTATTTGAGTTGAAGGCATAAAGCACACGGAAGTTTCTGACAATGCTTCCGTCTAGTTCTCATGTGAAGTTATTTCCTTTTCCAGTGCTGGCCTCTTAGCACTCCAAATATCCACTTGCAGATCCTAGAAAAAGAGTTTTTCAAAACTGCTCTACCAAAAGGAAGCTTCAACTCGGTGAGTTGAATGCGCACCTCGCAAAATGTTTCTGAGAGTGCTTCGCTGTTGTTTTTATGTGAAGATATTTCGTTTTCCAGCATAGGACTCAAAGCGCTCCAAGTAGCCACTTACAGAGTCTCTAAAAAGAGTGTTTCAAAACTGTTCTATCAAAAGGAACGTTCAACTCTGTGAGTAGAATGCTCTCATCACAAGGAAGTTTCTGAGAATGCTTCTGTCTAGTTTTTATGTGAAGAAATTTCCTTTTCCAACATAGGCCTCAAAGCCCTCCAAATAAACATCTGCAGATTCTACAAAAGGGGTCTTTCCAAAATGTTCTATCAAAACCAACGTTCAAACCTATGAGCTGAATGCACTCACCACACAGAAGTTTCTTAGACGTCTTCTGTCTAGTGTTTATGTGAAAATATTTTCTTTTACAGCATAGGCCTCAAATAGCTCCAAATATCAACTTGCAGATTTTACAAAAAGGGTGTTTCCAAACTCCTCTATCAAAAGGCAGGTTCAACTCTGTGTGTTGAATGCACACATCAGAAAGAAGTTTCTGAGAATGCTTCTGTCTAGCGTTTATGTGAAAATATTTCCTTTTCAAGCATACGCCTCAAAGCGCTCCAAATATGCCGTTGCAGATTCTACAAAAAGTGTGTTTCAAAACTGCTCTATGAAAAGAAAGGTTCAAAGCTGTGAGGTGAATACACATATCGTGAAGAAGTTTCTGAGAAAGCTTCAGTCTAGTGTTTAGGTGAAGATATTTCACTTCCCAGAATAGGCCTCAAAGCGCTCCAAATATCCACTTCCAGATTCTAAAGAAAAGTGTTTCAAAACTGCTTTTTGGAAAAGAAGCTTCAACTCTGTGAGTTGAAAGCACTCATTACGAAGAGGTTTCTGAGAGTTCTTCCGTCTAGTTTTCATGTGAAGATGTTTCCATTTCAAGCATATTTCTCAAATCGCTCCAAATATTCACCTGCAAATTCTACAAAAAGGGTGTTTCCAAACTTCTCTATCAATAGGAAGGTTCGACTCTGTGAGTTGAATGCACTCCTCACAAAGAAGTTTCTGAGAATGCTTCTGTCCAGTTTTTAGGTGAAGATATATCATTTCCCAGCATAGGCCTCAAAGCGCTCCAAATATCCACTTGCAGATTCTACAAAAAGAGTGTTTCAAAACTCCTCTTTCAAAAGGAAGTTTCAAGTCTGTGAGTTGAATGAAGTCATGACAAAGAAGTTTCTGAGAATGCTTCTGTCTACTTTTTATGTGAAGATATTTCCTTTTGCAGCACACGCCTCAAATAGCCCCAAACATCCACTAGCAAATTCTACAAAAAGAGGGTTTCAAAAAAGCGCTATCTAAAGGAAGATTGCACTATGTGAGTTAAACGCATAAAGCACACGGAAGTTTCTGAGAATGCTTCCGTCTAGTTCTCATGGGAAGATATTTCCTTTCCCATTGTTGGCCTCTTAGCACTCCAATATACACTTGCAGATTCTAGAAAAAGAGTGTTTCAAAACTGCTCTATCAAAAGGCAGGTTCAACACGGTGAGTTGAATATGCACATGAGAAAAAGTTTCTGAGAATGCTTCTGTCTGGTTTTTATGTGAAGATATTTCGTTTTCCAGCACAGGCCTCAAAGCGCTCCAATTATCCACTTGCAGACTATACAAAAACAGTGTTTCAAAACTGTCCTATCCAAAGGAATGTTCAGCTCTGTGAGTAGAATTCACTCATCACGAGGAAGTTTCTGAGAATGCTGCTGTCTAGTTTCTATAAGAAGACATTTCCTTTTCTAACATAGGTCTCAAAGCGCTCACAATAAGCCCTGGCACACTCTACAAAAGGAGTGTTTCCAAAATGTTCTATCAAAATGAACGTTGAAGACTGTGAGTTAAATGCACACGTCAAACTGAAGTTTCTGAGAATGGTTCTGTCTAGGGTTTATGTGAAGATATTTTCTTTTCCAGCATAGGCCTCCAAAAGCTCGAAATATCCACTTGCAGATTTTCTAAAAAGGGTGTTTCCAAACTGTTCTATCAAAAGGAAGGTTCAACTCTGTGAGTTGAATGCTCACATCACAAAGAAGTTTCTGAGAATGCTTCTGTCTAGTGTTCATGTGAAGATATTTCCTTTTCAAGCATAGGCCTCAAAGCGCTCCAGATATGCAGTTGCAGACTCTACAAAAAGTGTGTTTCAAAAGTGTTCTATGAAAAGAAAGTTTCAACTCTGTGAGTTGAATGCACATATCGTGAAGAAGTTTCTGAGAATGCTTCTGTCTAGTTTTTAGGTGAAGATATTTCATTTCCCAGCATAGGCCTCAAAGCGCTCCAAATATGCACTTGCAGATTCTACAAAAAGAGTGTTTCAAAACTGCTCTTTCAAAAGGAAGGTTCAAGTCTGTGAGTTGAATGCACTCATCAGAAAGAAGTTTCTGATAATGGTTCTGTCTAGTTTTCATCTGCAAGTATTTCCTTTTCCACTAGATGCCGCAATCGCACCAAATTTCCACCTGCAGTTTCCACAAAAAGAGTGTTGCAGGACTGCTCCAGGAAAAGGAATCTTCAACTCTCTCAGTTCAATCCCCTCAAGACATAGAAGTTTCTGATAATGTTTCTGTCTAGCTTCTATATGAAGATATTTCCTTTTCCAGCATAAGCCTCAAAGAGCTCCAAATATCCACTTGCGAATTCTACAAAAACAGTGTTGCAATACTTTTCTACCAAAAGGAAGGTACAACTCTGTGAGTTCAATGCACTCATCACACAGAAGGTTCACAGAATGCTTCCATCTAGCTTTTACGCAATGATATTTCCTTTTGCAGCAAAGGCTTCAAAGCGCTCTTAATGTCCACTGGCAGATTCTACGAAGAGTGTCTCAAAACTGCTCTATCAAAAGGTAGGTTGAACTCTGTGAGTTCAATGCCCAAAGCACAGGGAACCTTCTGAGAATGCTTTTATGTAGTTTCTACGTGAACATATTTTCTTTTCCAGCATTGGCCTCCAAGCACTCCATCCATCCACTTGAAAATTCTACTAAAAGAGTGTTTCAAAACTTCTCTACCAAAAGAAAGGTTGAACTTTGTGAGTTCAAGGCACACATCACAAAGAAGTTTCTGAGAATGCTTCTTTCCAGCTTTTACGTGAAGAGATATCCTTTTCCAGCATAGGCCTCAAAGCGCTCCATATATCCACTTGCACATTCTAGCAAAGCGTGTATCAACACTGCTCTTTGAAAAGGAAGCTTCAAGTCTGTGAGTTGAATGCACTCATCACAAAGACGTTTCTGAGAATTCTCCTGTCTAGTTTTCATGTGAAGATGCTTCCATTTAAAATCTAGGCCTCAAATACCTCCAAATATTCACTTGCACATTCTACAAAAAGGCTGTTTCAAATCTTCTCTATCAATTGGAAGGTTCAACTCTGTAAATTGAATGCACTCACCACAAAGAAGATTCCGAGATTGCTTCTGTCTACTTTGTATGTGAAGACATTTCCTTTTCCAACATAGGCCTCAAAGCGCTCCAAAAAACACTTGCAGATTCTAAAAAAACAGTTTTTCAAAACTGTTCTATCAAAAGGAACGTTCAACTCTGTGAGTTGAAGGCACTCATCACAAAGAGGTTTCTGAGAATGCTTCTGTCTAGTTTTTATGGGATGATATTTCTTATTCCAACATTGGCCAAAAAGCGCTCCAAATATCCGCCTTCAGATGGCACTGAAAGAGGGTCTCAAAAATGCTCTATCAGAAGGAAGGTTCAAGTCTGTGAGTTGAATGCTCTCATCACACAGAAGGTTCTGAGAATACTTCAGTCTAGTTTTTATCAGAAGATATTTCCATTTCCTTGCATAGGCCTGAAATCGCTCCAAATATCGACTTGCAGATTATACGAATAGAGTATTTCCAAACTGCTCTGTCAAACGGCAGGATCAACTCTGTGAGTTGAATGAACACATCATGAAGAAGTCTCTGAGAATGCTTCTGTCTAGTTTTTAGTTGAAGATATTTCATTTCCCAGCATCGTCTCAAAGCGCTCCAAATATCCACTTGCAGATTCTACAAAAACTTTGTTTCTAAACTGCTCTTTGAAAAGGAAGGTCCAAGTCTGTGAGTTGAATGCACTCATCGCAAAGAATTTTCTGAGAATGCTTCTGCCTAGTTTTCACGTGAAGATATTTCCTTTTCCAACATTGGCCCCGAAGCCCTCCTAACATCCACTTGCAGATTTTACAAAAAGAGTGTTTCCAAACTGCTCTATCAAAAGGCAGGTTCAACTCTGTGAGTCAAATGCACGCATCGTGAAGAAGCTTCTGAGAATGCTACTGTCTAAGTTTTAGGTGAAGATATTTCATTTCCCAGCAAAGGCTTCAAAGCGCTCTAAATATCCACTTGCAGATTCTACAAGAAGAGTGTTTCAAAACTGCTCTTCCAAAAGGAAGGTTCAAGTCTGTGAGTTGAATGCACTCATCAAAAAGAAGTTTCTGAGAATGCTTCTCTCTAGTTTTTATGAGAAGATATTTCCTTTTCCAGCATAGGCCTCAAATCGCTCCAAACATCCACTAGCAAATTCTACAAAAGGAGTGTTTCAAAACTGTGCTATCAAAAGGAAGATTCCACTATTTGAGTTGAAGGCATAAAGCACACGGAAGTTTCTGACAGTGCTTCCGTCTAGTTCTCATGTGAAGTTATTTCCTTTTCCAGTGTTGGCCTCTTAGCACTCCAAATAACCACTTGCAGATCCTAGAAAGAGTGTTTCAAAACTGCTCTACCAAAAGGAAGGTTCAACTCGGTGAGTTGAATGCGCACCTCGCAAAAAGTTTCTGAGAGTGCTTCGGTTTAGTTTTTATGTGAAGATATTTCGTTTTCCAGCACAGTACTCAAAGCGCTCTAAATAGCCACTTGCAGAGTCTATAAAAAGAGTGTTTCAAAACTGTTCTATCGAAAGGAACGTTCAACTCTGTGAGTAGAATGCACTCATCACAAGGAAGTTTCTGAGAATGCTTCTGTCTAGTTTTTATGTGAAGAAATTTCCTTTTCCAACATAGGCCTCAAAGCGCTCCAAATAAACACCTGCAGATTCTACAAAAGGGGTCTTTCCAAAATGTTCTATCAAAACCAACGTTCAAGCCTGTGAGCTGAATGCACTCACCACACAGAAGTTTCTTAGACGTCTTCTGTCTAGTGTTTATGTGGAAATATTCTCTTTTACAGCATAGGCCTCAAATAGCTCCAAATATCAACTTGCAGATTTTACAAAAAGGGTGTTTCCAAACTCCTCCATCAAAAGGCAGGTTCAACTCTGTGTGTTTAATGCACACATCAGAAAGAAGTTTCTGAGAATGCTTCTGTCTAGCCTTTATGTGAAAATATTTCCTTTTCAAGCATACGCCTCAAAGCGCTCCAAATATGCCGTTGTAGACTCTACAAAAAGTGTGTTTCAAAACTGCTCTACGAAAAGAAAGGTTCAAAGCTGTGAGTTGAATACACAGATCGTGAAGAAGTTCCTGAGAATGCTTCAATCTAGTGTTTAGGTGAAGATATTTCACTTCCCAGCATAGGCCTCAAAGCGCTCCAAATATCCACTTCCAGATTCTACAGAAAAGTGTTTCAAAACTGCTCTTTGGAAAGGAAGCTTCAACTCTGTGAGTTTAAAGCACTCATTGCGAAGAGGTTTCTGGGAGTTCTTCCGTCTAGTTTTCATGTAAAGATGTTTCCATTTCAAGCATAGGTCTCTAATCGCTCCAAATATTCACCTGCAAATTCTACAAAAAGGGTGTTTCAAAACTTCTCTATCAATAGGAAGGTTCAACTCTGTGAGTTGAATGCACTCCTTACAGAGAAGTTTCTGAGAATGTTTCTATCTATGTTTTACGCGAAGATATTTCCTTTTCCAACACAGGCCTCAGTGCGCTCCGAATCAACACTTCCAGATACTACAAAAACAGTGTTTCAAAACTGTTCTATCAAAAGGAACGTTCAACTCTGTGAGTTGAAGGCACTCATCACAAAGAAGTTTCTGAGAATGCTTCTGTCAATCTTGTATGCAATGAGATTTCCTTTTGCAGCATAGGACTTAAAGCTCTCCAAATATCCACTTGCAGATTCCACAAAAAGAGTGTTGCAAAACTTCTCTATCAAAAGGCAGGTTGAACTCTGTGTGTTGAATGCCCAAAACACAGGGAACTTTCTGAGAATGCTTTTGTCTAGTTTCCACGTGAAGATAGTTCCTTTTCCAACATAGGCCTCAAAGCGCTCTGAATATCCACTTGCCGATTGTACAAAAAGAGTGTTGCAAAACTTCTCTATCAAAAGGCAGGTTGAACTCTGTGTGTCGAATGTCCAAAACACAGGGAACTTGCTGAGAATGCTTTTGTCTAATTTCTACGTGAAGATATTTCCTTTTCCATCATAGGCCTCAAAGTGCTCCGAATAAACACTTGTAGATCCCACCAAAAGAGTGTTTCAAAGCTCTTCCATCTACAGGAACTTTCACGTCTGTGAGTTGAATGCACTCATCACAAAGAGGTTTCTGAGAATTCTTCTGTTTAGTTTTTATGTGATGATATTTCATTTTCCAGCATTGGCCTAAAGGTGCTCCAAATATCCACCTTCAGATGGGACTGAAAGAGTGTTTCAAAACTGAACTATCAAAAGGAAGGTTCAAGTCTGTGAGTTGAATGCACTCATCCACAGAAGCTTCTGAGAATGCTTCTGTCTCGTTTTTAGGCGAAGATATTTCCTTTTCCTTGCATAGGCCTCAAATCGCTCCAAATATCCCCTTGCAGATATTACAAAGAGAGTGTTTCCAAACTGCCCTATCGAAAGGCAGTTTCAACTCTGTGAGTTGAAGGCACGTATGGTGAAACAGTTTCTGAGAATGCTTGTGTGTACTTTTTAGGTGAAGGTATTTCCTTTTCCAGCACAGGCCTCAAATCGCTCCAAACATCCAGTAGCAAATTCTACAAAAGGAGTGTTTCAAACCTGTGCTATCCAAAGGAAGATTCCACTATATGAGTTGAACGCATAAAGCACACGGAAGTTTCTGAGAATCCTTCCGTCTAGTTCTCAGGTGAAGATATTTACTTTTCCAGTGTTGGCCCTTTAGCACTCCAAATATCCACTTTCAGATTCTACAAAAAGAGTGTTTCAAAACTGCTCTATCAAAACGCAGGTTCCACTCGGTGAGTTGAATGCACGCATCGGAAAAGATTTCTGAGAATTCTTCTGTCTAGTTTTTATGGGAAGATATTTTCTTTTCCAGCATAGGCCTCAAATCGCTCCAAACATCCACGAGCAAATTCTACGAAAGGAGTGTGTCAAAACTGTGCTATCAAAAGGAAGATTCCACTATGTGAGTTGAATGCATGAAGCACACGGAAGTTTCTGACAATGCTTCCGTCTAGTTCTCATGTGAAGATATTTCCTTTTCCAGCGTTGACCTCTTAGCACTCCAAATATCCACTTGCAGATCCTAGAAAAAGAGTGTTTCAAAACTGCTCTACCAAAAGCCAGGTTTCACTCGGTGAGTTGAATGCGCACATCGCAAAATGTTTCTGAGAACGCTACTGTCTAGTTCTTATGTGAAGATATTTCGTTTTCCCGCCTGGGCTTCAAAGCGCTCCAAATAGCCACTTGTAGAGTCTATAAAAGCAGTGTTTCAAAACTCTTCTATCAAAAGGAACTTTCAACTCTGTGAGTACAATGCACTCATCACAAGGAAGTTTCCGAGAATGCTTCTGTCTACTGTTTATGTGAAGATATTTCCTTTTCCAACCTAGGCCTCAATGCGCTCCAAATAAACACCTGCAGATCCTACAAGAGGGGTGTTTCCAAACTGTTCTATCAAAACCAGCGTTCAAGTCTGTGAGCTGAATGCACTCATCACACAGAAGTTTCTTAGAAGGCTTGTGTCTAGTGTTTATGTGAAAATATTTTCTTTTACAGCACAGGCCTCAAATAGCTCCAAATATCAACTTGCAGATTTTACAAAAAGGGAGTTTCCAAACTCCTCTATCAAAAGACAGGTTCAACTCTGTGAGTCGAATGCACACATCAGAAAGAAGTTTCTGAGAATGCTTCTGTCTAGCGTTTATGTGAAAATATTTCCTTTTCAAGCACACGCCTCAAAGCGCTCCAAATATGCCGTTGCAGATTCTACAAAAAGTGGGTTTCAAAACTGCTCTACGAAAAGAAAGGTTCAAAGCTGTGAGTTGAATACACAGATCGTGAAGAAGTTTCTGAGAATGCTTCAGTCTAGTGTTTAGGTGAAGATATTTCACTTCCCAGCATAGGCCTCAAAGCGCTCCAAATATCCACTTCCAGATTCTACAGAAAAGTGTTTCAAAACTGCTCTTTGGAAAGGAAGCTTCAACTCTGTGAGTTGAAAGCACTCATTACGAAGAGGTTTCTGAGAATTCTTCTGTCCAGTTTTCATGTGAAGATGTTTCCATTTCAAGCATAGGTCTCCAATCGCTCCAAATATTCACCTGCAAATTCTACAAAAAGGGTGTTTCAAAACTTCTCTATCAATAGGAAGGTTCAACTCTGTGAGTTGAATGCCCTCCTCACAAAGAAGTTTCTGAGAATGCTTCTGTCTACTTTTTACGTGAAGATATTTCCTTTTCCTACACAGGCCTCAAAGCGCTCCGAATCAACACTTCCAGATACTACCAAAACAGTGTTTCAAAACTGTTCTATCAAAAGGAACGTTCAACTCTGTGAGTGGAAGGCACTCATCGCAAAGAGGTTTCTGAGAATGCTTCTGTCTAGTTTTTATGTGATGATATTTCGTATTGCAGCATTGGCCAAAAAGCGCTCCAAACATCCATCTTCAGATGGCAATGAAAGTGGGTCTCAAAAGTGCTCTATCAGAAGGAAGGTTCAAGTCTGTGAATTGAATGCTCTCATCACACAGAAGGTTCTGAGAATGATTCAGTCTAGTTTTTATCAGAAGATATTTCCTTTTCCTTGCATAGGCCTCAAATCGCTCCAAATATCGAATTGCAGTTTACACCAATAGAGTGTTTCCAAACTGCTCTGTGAAACGGCAGGTTCAACTCTGTGAGTTGAATGCGCACATGAGGAAGAAGTCTCTGAGAATGCTTCTGTCTAGTTTTTAGGTGAAGATATTTCATTTCCCAGCCTCGCCTCAAAGCGCTCCAAATATCCACTTTCAGATTCTACAAAAACTGTGTTTCTAAACTGCTCTTTGTAAAGGAAGGTTCAAGTCTGTGAGTTGAATGCACTCATCACCAAGAAGTTTCTGAGAATGCTTCTGTCTAGTTTTCATGTGAAGATATTTCCTTTTCCAACATTGACCCGAAGCCCTCGTAATATCCACTTGCAGATTTTACAAAAAGAGTGTTTCCAAACTGCTCTATCAAAATGAGATTCAACTCTGTGAGTTGAATGCACGCATCGTGAAGAAGCTTCAGAGAATGCTACGGTCTACGTTTTAGGTGAAGATATTTCATTTCCCAGCATAGGCTTCAAAGCGCTCTAAATATCCACTTGCAGATTCTACAAAAAGAGTGTTTCAAAACTGCTCTTCCAAAAGGAAGGTTCAAGGCTGTGAGTTCAATGCACTCATCATAAAGAAGTTTCTGAGAACGCTTCTCTCTAGTTTTTATGTGAAGATATTTCCTTTTCCAGCATAGGCCTCAAATCGCTCCAAACATCCACTAGCAAATTCTACAAAAGGAGTGTTTCAAAACTGTGCTATCAAAAGGAAGATTCCACTATTTGAGTTGAAGGCATAAAGCACACGGAAGTTTCTGACAATGCTTCCGTCTAGTTCTCATGTGAAGTTATTTCCTTTTCCAGTGCTGGCCTCTTAGCACTCCAAATATCCACTTGCAGATCCTAGAAAAAGAGTTTTTCAAAACTGCTCTACCAAAAGGAAGCTTCAACTCGGTGAGTTGAATGCGCACCTCGCAAAATGTTTCTGAGAGTGCTTCGCTGTTGTTTTTATGTGAAGATATTTCGTTTTCCAGCATAGGACTCAAAGCGCTCCAAGTAGCCACTTACAGAGTCTCTAAAAAGAGTGTTTCAAAACTGTTCTATCAAAAGGAACGTTCAACTCTGTGAGTAGAATGCTCTCATCACAAGGAAGTTTCTGAGAATGCTTCTGTCTAGTTTTTATGTGAAGAAATTTCCTTTTCCAACATAGGCCTCAAAGCCCTCCAAATAAACATCTGCAGATTCTACAAAAGGGGTCTTTCCAAAATGTTCTATCAAAACCAACGTTCAAACCTATGAGCTGAATGCACTCACCACACAGAAGTTTCTTAGACGTCTTCTGTCTAGTGTTTATGTGAAAATATTTTCTTTTACAGCATAGGCCTCAAATAGCTCCAAATATCAACTTGCAGATTTTACAAAAAGGGTGTTTCCAAACTCCTCTATCAAAAGGCAGGTTCAACTCTGTGTGTTGAATGCACACATCAGAAAGAAGTTTCTGAGAATGCTTCTGTCTAGCGTTTATGTGAAAATATTTCCTTTTCAAGCATACGCCTCAAAGCGCTCCAAATATGCCGTTGCAGATTCTACAAAAAGTGTGTTTCAAAACTGCTCTATGAAAAGAAAGGTTCAAAGCTGTGAGGTGAATACACATATCGTGAAGAAGTTTCTGAGAAAGCTTCAGTCTAGTGTTTAGGTGAAGATATTTCACTTCCCAGAATAGGCCTCAAAGCGCTCCAAATATCCACTTCCAGATTCTAAAGAAAAGTGTTTCAAAACTGCTTTTTGGAAAAGAAGCTTCAACTCTGTGAGTTGAAAGCACTCATTACGAAGAGGTTTCTGAGAGTTCTTCCGTCTAGTTTTCATGTGAAGATGTTTCCATTTCAAGCATATTTCTCAAATCGCTCCAAATATTCACCTGCAAATTCTACAAAAAGGGTGTTTCCAAACTTCTCTATCAATAGGAAGGTTCGACTCTGTGAGTTGAATGCACTCCTCACAAAGAAGTTTCTGAGAATGCTTCTGTCCAGTTTTTAGGTGAAGATATATCATTTCCCAGCATAGGCCTCAAAGCGCTCCAAATATCCACTTGCAGATTCTACAAAAAGAGTGTTTCAAAACTCCTCTTTCAAAAGGAAGTTTCAAGTCTGTGAGTTGAATGAAGTCATGACAAAGAAGTTTCTGAGAATGCTTCTGTCTACTTTTTATGTGAAGATATTTCCTTTTGCAGCACACGCCTCAAATAGCCCCAAACATCCACTAGCAAATTCTACAAAAAGAGGGTTTCAAAAAAGCGCTATCTAAAGGAAGATTGCACTATGTGAGTTAAACGCATAAAGCACACGGAAGTTTCTGAGAATGCTTCCGTCTAGTTCTCATGGGAAGATATTTCCTTTCCCATTGTTGGCCTCTTAGCACTCCAATATACACTTGCAGATTCTAGAAAAAGAGTGTTTCAAAACTGCTCTATCAAAAGGCAGGTTCAACACGGTGAGTTGAATATGCACATGAGAAAAAGTTTCTGAGAATGCTTCTGTCTGGTTTTTATGTGAAGATATTTCGTTTTCCAGCACAGGCCTCAAAGCGCTCCAATTATCCACTTGCAGACTATACAAAAACAGTGTTTCAAAACTGTCCTATCCAAAGGAATGTTCAGCTCTGTGAGTAGAATTCACTCATCACGAGGAAGTTTCTGAGAATGCTGCTGTCTAGTTTCTATAAGAAGACATTTCCTTTTCTAACATAGGTCTCAAAGCGCTCACAATAAGCCCTGGCACACTCTACAAAAGGAGTGTTTCCAAAATGTTCTATCAAAATGAACGTTGAAGACTGTGAGTTAAATGCACACGTCAAACTGAAGTTTCTGAGAATGGTTCTGTCTAGGGTTTATGTGAAGATATTTTCTTTTCCAGCATAGGCCTCCAAAAGCTCGAAATATCCACTTGCAGATTTTCTAAAAAGGGTGTTTCCAAACTGTTCTATCAAAAGGAAGGTTCAACTCTGTGAGTTGAATGCTCACATCACAAAGAAGTTTCTGAGAATGCTTCTGTCTAGTGTTCATGTGAAGATATTTCCTTTTCAAGCATAGGCCTCAAAGCGCTCCAGATATGCAGTTGCAGACTCTACAAAAAGTGTGTTTCAAAAGTGTTCTATGAAAAGAAAGTTTCAACTCTGTGAGTTGAATGCACATATCGTGAAGAAGTTTCTGAGAATGCTTCTGTCTAGTTTTTAGGTGAAGATATTTCATTTCCCAGCATAGGCCTCAAAGCGCTCCAAATATGCACTTGCAGATTCTACAAAAAGAGTGTTTCAAAACTGCTCTTTCAAAAGGAAGGTTCAAGTCTGTGAGTTGAATGCACTCATCAGAAAGAAGTTTCTGATAATGGTTCTGTCTAGTTTTCATCTGCAAGTATTTCCTTTTCCACTAGATGCCGCAATCGCACCAAATTTCCACCTGCAGTTTCCACAAAAAGAGTGTTGCAGGACTGCTCCAGGAAAAGGAATCTTCAACTCTCTCAGTTCAATCCCCTCAAGACATAGAAGTTTCTGATAATGTTTCTGTCTAGCTTCTATATGAAGATATTTCCTTTTCCAGCATAAGCCTCAAAGAGCTCCAAATATCCACTTGCGAATTCTACAAAAACAGTGTTGCAATACTTTTCTACCAAAAGGAAGGTACAACTCTGTGAGTTCAATGCACTCATCACACAGAAGGTTCACAGAATGCTTCCATCTAGCTTTTACGCGATGATATTTCCTTTTGCAGCAAAGGCTTCAAAGCGCTCTTAATGTCCACTGGCAGATTCTACGAAGAGTGTCTCAAAACTGCTCTATCAAAAGGTAGGTTGAACTCTGTGAGTTCAATGCCCAAAGCACAGGGAACCTTCTGAGAATGCTTTTATGTAGTTTCTACGTGAACATATTTTCTTTTCCAGCATTGGCCTCCAAGCACTCCATCCATCCACTTGAAAATTCTACTAAAAGAGTGTTTCAAAACTTCTCTACCAAAAGAAAGGTTGAACTTTGTGAGTTCAAGGCACACATCACAAAGAAGTTTCTGAGAATGCTTCTTTCCAGCTTTTACGTGAAGAGATATCCTTTTCCAGCATAGGCCTCAAAGCGCTCCATATATCCACTTGCACATTCTAGCAAAGCGTGTATCAACACTGCTCTTTCAAAAGGAAGCTTCAAGTCTGTGAGTTGAATGCACTCATCACAAAGACGTTTCTGAGAATTCTCCTGTCTAGTTTTCATGTGAAGATGCTTCCATTTAAAATCTAGGCCTCAAATACCTCCAAATATTCACTTGCACATTCTACAAAAAGGCTGTTTCAAATCTTCTCTATCAATTGGAAGGTTCAACTCTGTAAATTGAATGCACTCACCACAAAGAAGATTCCGAGATTGCTTCTGTCTACTTTGTATGTGAAGACATTTCCTTTTCCAACATAGGCCTCAAAGCGCTCCAAAAAACACTTGCAGATTCTAAAAAAACAGTTTTCCAAAACTGTTCTATCAAAAGGAACGTTCAACTCTGTGAGTTGAAGGCACTCATCACAAAGAGGTTTCTGAGAATGCTTCTGTCTAGTTTTTATGGGATGATATTTCTTATTCCAACATTGGCCAAAAAGCGCTCCAAATATCCGCCTTCAGATGGCACTGAAAGAGGGTCTCAAAAATGCTCTATCAGAAGGAAGGTTCAAGTCTGTGAGTTGAATGCTCTCATCACACAGAAGGTTCTGAGAATACTTCAGTCTAGTTTTTATCAGAAGATGTTTCCATTTCCTTGCATAGGCCTGAAATCGCTCCAAATATCGACTTGCAGATTATACGAATAGAGTATTTCCAAACTGCTCTGTCAAACGGCAGGATCAACTCTGTGAGTTGAATGAACACATCATGAAGAAGTCTCTGAGAATGCTTCTGTCTAGTTTTTAGTTGAAGATATTTCATTTCCCAGCATCGTCTCAAAGCGCTCCAAATATCCACTTGCAGATTCTACAAAAACTTTGTTTCTAAACTGCTCTTTGAAAAGGAAGGTCCAAGTCTGTGAGTTGAATGCACTCATCGCAAAGAATTTTCTGAGAATGCTTCTGCCTAGTTTTCACGTGAAGATATTTCCTTTTCCAACATTGGCCCCGAAGCCCTCCTAACATCCACTTGCAGATTTTACAAAAAGAGTGTTTCCAAACTGCTCTATCAAAAGGCAGGTTCAACTCTGTGAGTCAAATGCACGCATCGTGAAGAAGCTTCTGAGAATGCTACTGTCTAAGTTTTAGGTGAAGATATTTCATTTCCCAGCAAAGGCTTCAAAGCGCTCTAAATATCCACTTGCAGATTCTACAAGAAGAGTGTTTCAAAACTGCTCTTCCAAAAGGAAGGTTCAAGTCTGTGAGTTGAATGCACTCATCAAAAAGAAGTTTCTGAGAATGCTTCTCTCTAGTTTTTATGAGAAGATATTTCCTTTTCCAGCATAGGCCTCAAATCGCTCCAAACATCCACTAGCAAATTCTACAAAAGGAGTGTTTCAAAACTGTGCTATCAAAAGGAAGATTCCACTATTTGAGTTGAAGGCATAAAGCACACGGAAGTTTCTGACAGTGCTTCCGTCTAGTTCTCATGTGAAGTTATTTCCTTTTCCAGTGTTGGCCTCTTAGCACTCCAAATAACCACTTGCAGATCCTAGAAAGAGTGTTTCAAAACTGCTCTACCAAAAGGAAGGTTCAACTCGGTGAGTTGAATGCGCACCTCGCAAAAAGTTTCTGAGAGTGCTTCGGTTTAGTTTTTATGTGAAGATATTTCGTTTTCCAGCACAGTACTCAAAGCGCTCTAAATAGCCACTTGCAGAGTCTATAAAAAGAGTGTTTCAAAACTGTTCTATCGAAAGGAACGTTCAACTCTGTGAGTAGAATGCACTCATCACAAGGAAGTTTCTGAGAATGCTTCTGTCTAGTTTTTATGTGAAGAAATTTCCTTTTCCAACATAGGCCTCAAAGCGCTCCAAATAAACACCTGCAGATTCTACAAAAGGGGTCTTTCCAAAATGTTCTATCAAAACCAACGTTCAAGCCTGTGAGCTGAATGCACTCACCACACAGAAGTTTCTTAGACGTCTTCTGTCTAGTGTTTATGTGGAAATATTCTCTTTTACAGCATAGGCCTCAAATAGCTCCAAATATCAACTTGCAGATTTTACAAAAAGGGTGTTTCCAAACTCCTCCATCAAAAGGCAGGTTCAACTCTGTGTGTTTAATGCACACATCAGAAAGAAGTTTCTGAGAATGCTTCTGTCTAGCCTTTATGTGAAAATATTTCCTTTTCAAGCATACGCCTCAAAGCGCTCCAAATATGCCGTTGTAGACTCTACAAAAAGTGTGTTTCAAAACTGCTCTACGAAAAGAAAGGTTCAAAGCTGTGAGTTGAATACACAGATCGTGAAGAAGTTCCTGAGAATGCTTCAATCTAGTGTTTAGGTGAAGATATTTCACTTCCCAGCATAGGCCTCAAAGCGCTCCAAATATCCACTTCCAGATTCTACAGAAAAGTGTTTCAAAACTGCTCTTTGGAAAGGAAGCTTCAACTCTGTGAGTTTAAAGCACTCATTGCGAAGAGGTTTCTGGGAGTTCTTCCGTCTAGTTTTCATGTAAAGATGTTTCCATTTCAAGCATAGGTCTCTAATCGCTCCAAATATTCACCTGCAAATTCTACAAAAAGGGTGTTTCAAAACTTCTCTATCAATAGGAAGGTTCAACTCTGTGAGTTGAATGCACTCCTTACAGAGAAGTTTCTGAGAATGTTTCTATCTATGTTTTACGCGAAGATATTTCCTTTTCCAACACAGGCCTCAGTGCGCTCCGAATCAACACTTCCAGATACTACAAAAACAGTGTTTCAAAACTGTTCTATCAAAAGGAACGTTCAACTCTGTGAGTTGAAGGCACTCATCACAAAGAAGTTTCTGAGAATGCTTCTGTCAATCTTGTATGCAATGAGATTTCCTTTTGCAGCATAGGACTTAAAGCTCTCCAAATATCCACTTGCAGATTCCACAAAAAGAGTGTTGCAAAACTTCTCTATCAAAAGGCAGGTTGAACTCTGTGTGTTGAATGCCCAAAACACAGGGAACTTTCTGAGAATGCTTTTGTCTAGTTTCCACGTGAAGATAGTTCCTTTTCCAACATAGGCCTCAAAGCGCTCTGAATATCCACTTGCCGATTGTACAAAAAGAGTGTTGCAAAACTTCTCTATCAAAAGGCAGGTTGAACTCTGTGTGTCGAATGTCCAAAACACAGGGAACTTGCTGAGAATGCTTTTGTCTAATTTCTACGTGAAGATATTTCCTTTTCCATCATAGGCCTCAAAGTGCTCCGAATAAACACTTGTAGATCCCACCAAAAGAGTGTTTCAAAGCTCTTCCATCTACAGGAACTTTCACGTCTGTGAGTTGAATGCACTCATCACAAAGAGGTTTCTGAGAATTCTTCTGTTTAGTTTTTATGTGATGATATTTCATTTTCCAGCATTGGCCTAAAGGTGCTCCAAATATCCACCTTCAGATGGGACTGAAAGAGTGTTTCAAAACTGAACTATCAAAAGGAAGGTTCAAGTCTGTGAGTTGAATGCACTCATCCACAGAAGCTTCTGAGAATGCTTCTGTCTCGTTTTTAGGCGAAGATATTTCCTTTTCCTTGCATAGGCCTCAAATCGCTCCAAATATCCCCTTGCAGATATTACAAAGAGAGTGTTTCCAAACTGCCCTATCGAAAGGCAGTTTCAACTCTGTGAGTTGAAGGCACGTATGGTGAAACAGTTTCTGAGAATGCTTGTGTGTACTTTTTAGGTGAAGGTATTTCCTTTTCCAGCACAGGCCTCAAATCGCTCCAAACATCCAGTAGCAAATTCTACAAAAGGAGTGTTTCAAACCTGTGCTATCCAAAGGAAGATTCCACTATATGAGTTGAACGCATAAAGCACACGGAAGTTTCTGAGAATCCTTCCGTCTAGTTCTCAGGTGAAGATATTTACTTTTCCAGTGTTGGCCCTTTAGCACTCCAAATATCCACTTTCAGATTCTACAAAAAGAGTGTTTCAAAACTGCTCTATCAAAACGCAGGTTCCACTCGGTGAGTTGAATGCACGCATCGGAAAAGATTTCTGAGAATTCTTCTGTCTAGTTTTTATGGGAAGATATTTTCTTTTCCAGCATAGGCCTCAAATCGCTCCAAACATCCACGAGCAAATTCTACGAAAGGAGTGTGTCAAAACTGTGCTATCAAAAGGAAGATTCCACTATGTGAGTTGAATGCATGAAGCACACGGAAGTTTCTGACAATGCTTCCGTCTAGTTCTCATGTGAAGATATTTCCTTTTCCAGCGTTGACCTCTTAGCACTGCAAATATCCACTTGCAGATCCTAGAAAAAGAGTGTTTCAAAACTGCTCTACCAAAAGCCAGGTTTCACTCGGTGAGTTGAATGCACACATCGCAAAATGTTTCTGAGAACGCTACTGTCTAGTTCTTATGTGAAGATATTTCGTTTTCCCGCCTGGGCTTCAAAGCGCTCCAAATAGCCACTTGTAGAGTCTATAAAAGCAGTGTTTCAAAACTCTTCTATCAAAAGGAACTTTCAACTCTGTGAGTACAATGCACTCATCACAAGGAAGTTTCCGAGAATGCTTCTGTCTACTGTTTATGTGAAGATATTTCCTTTTCCAACCTAGGCCTCAATGCGCTCCAAATAAACACCTGCAGATCCTACAAGAGGGGTGTTTCCAAACTGTTCTATCAAAACCAGCGTTCAAGTCTGTGAGCTGAATGCACTCATCACACAGAAGTTTCTTAGAAGGCTTGTGTCTAGTGTTTATGTGAAAATATTTTCTTTTACAGCACAGGCCTCAAATAGCTCCAAATATCAACTTGCAGATTTTACAAAAAGGGAGTTTCCAAACTCCTCTATCAAAAGACAGGTTCAACTCTGTGAGTCGAATGCACACATCAGAAAGAAGTTTCTGAGAATGCTTCTGTCTAGCTTTTATGTGAAAATATTTCCTTTTCAAGCACACGCCTCAAAGCGCTCCAAATATGCCGTTGCAGATTCTACAAAAAGTGGGTTTCAAAACTGCTCTACGAAAAGAAAGGTTCAAAGCTGTGAGTTGAATACACAGATCGTGAAGAAGTTTCTGAGAATGCTTCAGTCTAGTGTTTAGGTGAAGATATTTCACTTCCCAGCATAGGCCTCAAAGCGCTCCAAATATCCACTTCCAGATTCTACAGAAAAGTGTTTCAAAACTGCTCTTTGGAAAGGAAGCTTCAACTCTGTGAGTTGAAAGCACTCATTACGAAGAGGTTTCTGAGAATTCTTCTGTCCAGTTTTCATGTGAAGATGTTTCCATTTCAAGCATAGGTCTCCAATCGCTCCAAATATTCACCTGCAAATTCTACAAAAAGGGTGTTTCAAAACTTCTCTATCAATAGGAAGGTTCAACTCTGTGAGTTGAATGCCCTCCTCACAAAGAAGTTTCTGAGAATGCTTCTGTCTACTTTTTACGTGAAGATATTTCCTTTTCCTACACAGGCCTCAAAGCGCTCCGAATCAACACTTCCAGATACTACCAAAACAGTGTTTCAAAACTGTTCTATCAAAAGGAACGTTCAACTCTGTGAGTGGAAGGCACTCATCGCAAAGAGGTTTCTGAGAATGCTTCTGTCTAGTTTTTATGTGATGATATTTCGTATTGCAGCATTGGCCAAAAAGCGCTCCAAACATCCATCTTCAGATGGCAATGAAAGTGGGTCTCAAAAGTGCTCTATCAGAAGGAAGGTTCAAGTCTGTGAGTTGAATGCTCTCATCACACAGAAGGTTCTGAGAATGATTCAGTCCAGTTTTTATCAGAAGATATTTCCTTTTCCTTGCATAGGCCTCAAATAGCTCCAAATATCGAATTGCAGTTTACACCAATAGAGTGTTTCCAAACTGCTCTGTGAAACGGCAGGTTCAACTCTGTGAGTTGAATGCGCACATGAGGAAGAAGTCTCTGAGAATGCTTCTGTCTAGTTTTTAGGTGAAGATATTTCATTTCCCAGCCTCGCCTCAAAGCGCTCCAAATATCCACTTTCAGATTCTACAAAAACTGTGTTTCTAAACTGCTCTTTGTAAAGGAAGGTTCAAGTCTGTGAGTTGAATGCACTCATCACCAAGAAGTTTCTGAGAATGCTTCTGTCTAGTTTTCATGTGAAGATATTTCCTTTTCCAACATTGACCCGAAGCCCTCGTAATATCCACTTGCAGATTTTACAAAAAGAGTGTTTCCAAACTGCTCTATCAAAATGAGATTCAACTCTGTGAGTTGAATGCACGCATCGTGAAGAAGCTTCAGAGAATGCTACGGTCTACGTTTTAGGTGAAGATATTTCATTTCCCAGCATAGGCTTCAAAGCGCTCTAAATATCCACTTGCAGATTCTACAAAAAGAGTGTTTCAAAACTGCTCTTCCAAAAGGAAGGTTCAAGGCTGTGAGTTCAATGCACTCATCATAAAGAAGTTTCTGAGAACGCTTCTCTCTAGTTTTTATGTGAAGATATTTCCTTTTCCAGCATAGGCCTCAAATCGCTCCAAACATCCACTAGCAAATTCTACAAAAGGAGTGTTTCAAAACTGTGCTATCAAAAGGAAGATTCCACTATTTGAGTTGAAGGCATAAAGCACACGGAAGTTTCTGACAATGCTTCCGTCTAGTTCTCATGTGAAGTTATTTCCTTTTCCAGTGCTGGCCTCTTAGCACTCCAAATATCCACTTGCAGATCCTAGAAAAAGAGTTTTTCAAAACTGCTCTACCAAAAGGAAGCTTCAACTCGGTGAGTTGAATGCGCACCTCGCAAAATGTTTCTGAGAGTGCTTCGCTGTTGTTTTTATGTGAAGATATTTCGTTTTCCAGCATAGGACTCAAAGCGCTCCAAGTAGCCACTTACAGAGTCTCTAAAAAGAGTGTTTCAAAACTGTTCTATCAAAAGGAACGTTCAACTCTGTGAGTAGAATGCTCTCATCACAAGGAAGTTTCTGAGAATGCTTCTGTCTAGTTTTTATGTGAAGAAATTTCCTTTTCCAACATAGGCCTCAAAGCCCTCCAAATAAACATCTGCAGATTCTACAAAAGGGGTCTTTCCAAAATGTTCTATCAAAACCAACGTTCAAACCTATGAGCTGAATGCACTCACCACACAGAAGTTTCTTAGACGTCTTCTGTCTAGTGTTTATGTGAAAATATTTTCTTTTACAGCATAGGCCTCAAATAGCTCCAAATATCAACTTGCAGATTTTACAAAAAGGGTGTTTCCAAACTCCTCTATCAAAAGGCAGGTTCAACTCTGTGTGTTGAATGCACACATCAGAAAGAAGTTTCTGAGAATGCTTCTGTCTAGCGTTTATGTGAAAATATTTCCTTTTCAAGCATACGCCTCAAAGCGCTCCAAATATGCCGTTGCAGATTCTACAAAAAGTGTGTTTCAAAACTGCTCTATGAAAAGAAAGGTTCAAAGCTGTGAGGTGAATACACATATCGTGAAGAAGTTTCTGAGAAAGCTTCAGTCTAGTGTTTAGGTGAAGATATTTCACTTCCCAGAATAGGCCTCAAAGCGCTCCAAATATCCACTTCCAGATTCTAAAGAAAAGTGTTTCAAAACTGCTTTTTGGAAAAGAAGCTTCAACTCTGTGAGTTGAAAGCACTCATTACGAAGAGGTTTCTGAGAGTTCTTCCGTCTAGTTTTCATGTGAAGATGTTTCCATTTCAAGCATATTTCTCAAATCGCTCCAAATATTCACCTGCAAATTCTACAAAAAGGGTGTTTCCAAACTTCTCTATCAATAGGAAGGTTCGACTCTGTGAGTTGAATGCACTCCTCACAAAGAAGTTTCTGAGAATGCTTCTGTCCAGTTTTTAGGTGAAGATATATCATTTCCCAGCATAGGCCTCAAAGCGCTCCAAATATCCACTTGCAGATTCTACAAAAAGAGTGTTTCAAAACTCCTCTTTCAAAAGGAAGTTTCAAGTCTGTGAGTTGAATGAAGTCATGACAAAGAAGTTTCTGAGAATGCTTCTGTCTACTTTTTATGTGAAGATATTTCCTTTTGCAGCACACGCCTCAAATAGCCCCAAACATCCACTAGCAAATTCTACAAAAAGAGGGTTTCAAAAAAGCGCTATCTAAAGGAAGATTGCACTATGTGAGTTAAACGCATAAAGCACACGGAAGTTTCTGAGAATGCTTCCGTCTAGTTCTCATGGGAAGATATTTCCTTTCCCATTGTTGGCCTCTTAGCACTCCAATATACACTTGCAGATTCTAGAAAAAGAGTGTTTCAAAACTGCTCTATCAAAAGGCAGGTTCAACACGGTGAGTTGAATATGCACATGAGAAAAAGTTTCTGAGAATGCTTCTGTCTGGTTTTTATGTGAAGATATTTCGTTTTCCAGCACAGGCCTCAAAGCGCTCCAATTATCCACTTGCAGACTATACAAAAACAGTGTTTCAAAACTGTCCTATCCAAAGGAATGTTCAGCTCTGTGAGTAGAATTCACTCATCACGAGGAAGTTTCTGAGAATGCTGCTGTCTAGTTTCTATAAGAAGACATTTCCTTTTCTAACATAGGTCTCAAAGCGCTCACAATAAGCCCTGGCACACTCTACAAAAGGAGTGTTTCCAAAATGTTCTATCAAAATGAACGTTGAAGACTGTGAGTTAAATGCACACGTCAAACTGAAGTTTCTGAGAATGGTTCTGTCTAGGGTTTATGTGAAGATATTTTCTTTTCCAGCATAGGCCTCCAAAAGCTCGAAATATCCACTTGCAGATTTTCTAAAAAGGGTGTTTCCAAACTGTTCTATCAAAAGGAAGGTTCAACTCTGTGAGTTGAATGCTCACATCACAAAGAAGTTTCTGAGAATGCTTCTGTCTAGTGTTCATGTGAAGATATTTCCTTTTCAAGCATAGGCCTCAAAGCGCTCCAGATATGCAGTTGCAGACTCTACAAAAAGTGTGTTTCAAAAGTGTTCTATGAAAAGAAAGTTTCAACTCTGTGAGTTGAATGCACATATCGTGAAGAAGTTTCTGAGAATGCTTCTGTCTAGTTTTTAGGTGAAGATATTTCATTTCCCAGCATAGGCCTCAAAGCGCTCCAAATATGCACTTGCAGATTCTACAAAAAGAGTGTTTCAAAACTGCTCTTTCAAAAGGAAGGTTCAAGTCTGTGAGTTGAATGCACTCATCAGAAAGAAGTTTCTGATAATGGTTCTGTCTAGTTTTCATCTGCAAGTATTTCCTTTTCCACTAGATGCCGCAATCGCACCAAATTTCCACCTGCAGTTTCCACAAAAAGAGTGTTGCAGGACTGCTCCAGGAAAAGGAATCTTCAACTCTCTCAGTTCAATCCCCTCAAGACATAGAAGTTTCTGATAATGTTTCTGTCTAGCTTCTATATGAAGATATTTCCTTTTCCAGCATAAGCCTCAAAGAGCTCCAAATATCCACTTGCGAATTCTACAAAAACAGTGTTGCAATACTTTTCTACCAAAAGGAAGGTACAACTCTGTGAGTTCAATGCACTCATCACACAGAAGGTTCACAGAATGCTTCCATCTAGCTTTTACGCAATGATATTTCCTTTTGCAGCAAAGGCTTCAAAGCGCTCTTAATGTCCACTGGCAGATTCTACGAAGAGTGTCTCAAAACTGCTCTATCAAAAGGTAGGTTGAACTCTGTGAGTTCAATGCCCAAAGCACAGGGAACCTTCTGAGAATGCTTTTATGTAGTTTCTACGTGAACATATTTTCTTTTCCAGCATTGGCCTCCAAGCACTCCATCCATCCACTTGAAAATTCTACTAAAAGAGTGTTTCAAAACTTCTCTACCAAAAGAAAGGTTGAACTTTGTGAGTTCAAGGCACACATCACAAAGAAGTTTCTGAGAATGCTTCTTTCCAGCTTTTACGTGAAGAGATATCCTTTTCCAGCATAGGCCTCAAAGCGCTCCATATATCCACTTGCACATTCTAGCAAAGCGTGTATCAACACTGCTCTTTCAAAAGGAAGCTTCAAGTCTGTGAGTTGAATGCACTCATCACAAAGACGTTTCTGAGAATTCTCCTGTCTAGTTTTCATGTGAAGATGCTTCCATTTAAAATCTAGGCCTCAAATACCTCCAAATATTCACTTGCACATTCTACAAAAAGGCTGTTTCAAATCTTCTCTATCAATTGGAAGGTTCAACTCTGTAAATTGAATGCACTCACCACAAAGAAGATTCCGAGATTGCTTCTGTCTACTTTGTATGTGAAGACATTTCCTTTTCCAACATAGGCCTCAAAGCGCTCCAAAAAACACTTGCAGATTCTAAAAAAACAGTTTTTCAAAACTGTTCTATCAAAAGGAACGTTCAACTCTGTGAGTTGAAGGCACTCATCACAAAGAGGTTTCTGAGAATGCTTCTGTCTAGTTTTTATGGGATGATATTTCTTATTCCAACATTGGCCAAAAAGCGCTCCAAATATCCGCCTTCAGATGGCACTGAAAGAGGGTCTCAAAAATGCTCTATCAGAAGGAAGGTTCAAGTCTGTGAGTTGAATGCTCTCATCACACAGAAGGTTCTGAGAATACTTCAGTCTAGTTTTTATCAGAAGATATTTCCATTTCCTTGCATAGGCCTGAAATCGCTCCAAATATCGACTTGCAGATTATACGAATAGAGTATTTCCAAACTGCTCTGTCAAACGGCAGGATCAACTCTGTGAGTTGAATGAACACATCATGAAGAAGTCTCTGAGAATGCTTCTGTCTAGTTTTTAGTTGAAGATATTTCATTTCCCAGCATCGTCTCAAAGCGCTCCAAATATCCACTTGCAGATTCTACAAAAACTTTGTTTCTAAACTGCTCTTTGAAAAGGAAGGTCCAAGTCTGTGAGTTGAATGCACTCATCGCAAAGAATTTTCTGAGAATGCTTCTGCCTAGTTTTCACGTGAAGATATTTCCTTTTCCAACATTGGCCCCGAAGCCCTCCTAACATCCACTTGCAGATTTTACAAAAAGAGTGTTTCCAAACTGCTCTATCAAAAGGCAGGTTCAACTCTGTGAGTCAAATGCACGCATCGTGAAGAAGCTTCTGAGAATGCTACTGTCTAAGTTTTAGGTGAAGATATTTCATTTCCCAGCAAAGGCTTCAAAGCGCTCTAAATATCCACTTGCAGATTCTACAAGAAGAGTGTTTCAAAACTGCTCTTCCAAAAGGAAGGTTCAAGTCTGTGAGTTGAATGCACTCATCAAAAAGAAGTTTCTGAGAATGCTTCTCTCTAGTTTTTATGAGAAGATATTTCCTTTTCCAGCATAGGCCTCAAATCGCTCCAAACATCCACTAGCAAATTCTACAAAAGGAGTGTTTCAAAACTGTGCTATCAAAAGGAAGATTCCACTATTTGAGTTGAAGGCATAAAGCACACGGAAGTTTCTGACAGTGCTTCCGTCTAGTTCTCATGTGAAGTTATTTCCTTTTCCAGTGTTGGCCTCTTAGCACTCCAAATAACCACTTGCAGATCCTAGAAAGAGTGTTTCAAAACTGCTCTACCAAAAGGAAGGTTCAACTCGGTGAGTTGAATGCGCACCTCGCAAAAAGTTTCTGAGAGTGCTTCGGTTTAGTTTTTATGTGAAGATATTTCGTTTTCCAGCACAGTACTCAAAGCGCTCTAAATAGCCACTTGCAGAGTCTATAAAAAGAGTGTTTCAAAACTGTTCTATCGAAAGGAACGTTCAACTCTGTGAGTAGAATGCACTCATCACAAGGAAGTTTCTGAGAATGCTTCTGTCTAGTTTTTATGTGAAGAAATTTCCTTTTCCAACATAGGCCTCAAAGCGCTCCAAATAAACACCTGCAGATTCTACAAAAGGGGTCTTTCCAAAATGTTCTATCAAAACCAACGTTCAAGCCTGTGAGCTGAATGCACTCACCACACAGAAGTTTCTTAGACGTCTTCTGTCTAGTGTTTATGTGGAAATATTCTCTTTTACAGCATAGGCCTCAAATAGCTCCAAATATCAACTTGCAGATTTTACAAAAAGGGTGTTTCCAAACTCCTCCATCAAAAGGCAGGTTCAACTCTGTGTGTTTAATGCACACATCAGAAAGAAGTTTCTGAGAATGCTTCTGTCTAGCCTTTATGTGAAAATATTTCCTTTTCAAGCATACGCCTCAAAGCGCTCCAAATATGCCGTTGTAGACTCTACAAAAAGTGTGTTTCAAAACTGCTCTACGAAAAGAAAGGTTCAAAGCTGTGAGTTGAATACACAGATCGTGAAGAAGTTCCTGAGAATGCTTCAATCTAGTGTTTAGGTGAAGATATTTCACTTCCCAGCATAGGCCTCAAAGCGCTCCAAATATCCACTTCCAGATTCTACAGAAAAGTGTTTCAAAACTGCTCTTTGGAAAGGAAGCTTCAACTCTGTGAGTTTAAAGCACTCATTGCGAAGAGGTTTCTGGGAGTTCTTCCGTCTAGTTTTCATGTAAAGATGTTTCCATTTCAAGCATAGGTCTCTAATCGCTCCAAATATTCACCTGCAAATTCTACAAAAAGGGTGTTTCAAAACTTCTCTATCAATAGGAAGGTTCAACTCTGTGAGTTGAATGCACTCCTTACAGAGAAGTTTCTGAGAATGTTTCTATCTATGTTTTACGCGAAGATATTTCCTTTTCCAACACAGGCCTCAGTGCGCTCCGAATCAACACTTCCAGATACTACAAAAACAGTGTTTCAAAACTGTTCTATCAAAAGGAACGTTCAACTCTGTGAGTTGAAGGCACTCATCACAAAGAAGTTTCTGAGAATGCTTCTGTCAATCTTGTATGCAATGAGATTTCCTTTTGCAGCATAGGACTTAAAGCTCTCCAAATATCCACTTGCAGATTCCACAAAAAGAGTGTTGCAAAACTTCTCTATCAAAAGGCAGGTTGAACTCTGTGTGTTGAATGCCCAAAACACAGGGAACTTTCTGAGAATGCTTTTGTCTAGTTTCCACGTGAAGATAGTTCCTTTTCCAACATAGGCCTCAAAGCGCTCTGAATATCCACTTGCCGATTGTACAAAAAGAGTGTTGCAAAACTTCTCTATCAAAAGGCAGGTTGAACTCTGTGTGTCGAATGTCCAAAACACAGGGAACTTGCTGAGAATGCTTTTGTCTAATTTCTACGTGAAGATATTTCCTTTTCCATCATAGGCCTCAAAGTGCTCCGAATAAACACTTGTAGATCCCACCAAAAGAGTGTTTCAAAGCTCTTCCATCTACAGGAACTTTCACGTCTGTGAGTTGAATGCACTCATCACAAAGAGGTTTCTGAGAATTCTTCTGTTTAGTTTTTATGTGATGATATTTCATTTTCCAGCATTGGCCTAAAGGTGCTCCAAATATCCACCTTCAGATGGGACTGAAAGAGTGTTTCAAAACTGAACTATCAAAAGGAAGGTTCAAGTCTGTGAGTTGAATGCACTCATCCACAGAAGCTTCTGAGAATGCTTCTGTCTCGTTTTTAGGCGAAGATATTTCCTTTTCCTTGCATAGGCCTCAAATCGCTCCAAATATCCCCTTGCAGATATTACAAAGAGAGTGTTTCCAAACTGCCCTATCGAAAGGCAGTTTCAACTCTGTGAGTTGAAGGCACGTATGGTGAAACAGTTTCTGAGAATGCTTGTGTGTACTTTTTAGGTGAAGGTATTTCCTTTTCCAGCACAGGCCTCAAATCGCTCCAAACATCCAGTAGCAAATTCTACAAAAGGAGTGTTTCAAACCTGTGCTATCCAAAGGAAGATTCCACTATATGAGTTGAACGCATAAAGCACACGGAAGTTTCTGAGAATCCTTCCGTCTAGTTCTCAGGTGAAGATATTTACTTTTCCAGTGTTGGCCCTTTAGCACTCCAAATATCCACTTTCAGATTCTACAAAAAGAGTGTTTCAAAACTGCTCTATCAAAACGCAGGTTCCACTCGGTGAGTTGAATGCACGCATCGGAAAAGATTTCTGAGAATTCTTCTGTCTAGTTTTTATGGGAAGATATTTTCTTTTCCAGCATAGGCCTCAAATCGCTCCAAACATCCACGAGCAAATTCTACGAAAGGAGTGTGTCAAAACTGTGCTATCAAAAGGAAGATTCCACTATGTGAGTTGAATGCATGAAGCACACGGAAGTTTCTGACAATGCTTCCGTCTAGTTCTCATGTGAAGATATTTCCTTTTCCAGCGTTGACCTCTTAGCACTGCAAATATCCACTTGCAGATCCTAGAAAAAGAGTGTTTCAAAACTGCTCTACCAAAAGCCAGGTTTCACTCGGTGAGTTGAATGCACACATCGCAAAATATTTCTGAGAACGCTACTGTCTAGTTCTTATGTGAAGATATTTCGTTTTCCCGCCTGGGCTTCAAAGCGCTCCAAATAGCCACTTGTAGAGTCTATAAAAGCAGTGTTTCAAAACTCTTCTATCAAAAGGAACTTTCAACTCTGTGAGTACAATGCACTCATCACAAGGAAGTTTCCGAGAATGCTTCTGTCTACTGTTTATGTGAAGATATTTCCTTTTCCAACCTAGGCCTCAATGCGCTCCAAATAAACACCTGCAGATCCTACAAGAGGGGTGTTTCCAAACTGTTCTATCAAAACCAGCGTTCAAGTCTGTGAGCTGAATGCACTCATCACACAGAAGTTTCTTAGAAGGCTTGTGTCTAGTGTTTATGTGAAAATATTTTCTTTTACAGCATAGGCCTCAAATAGCTCCAAATATCAACTTGCAGATTTTACAAAAAGGGAGTTTCCAAACTCCTCTATCAAAAGACAGGTTCAACTCTGTGAGTCGAATGCACACATCAGAAAGAAGTTTCTGAGAATGCTTCTGTCTAGCGTTTATGTGAAAATATTTCCTTTTCAAGCACACGCCTCAAAGCGCTCCAAATATGCCGTTGCAGATTCTACAAAAAGTGGGTTTCAAAACTGCTCTACGAAAAGAAAGGTTCAAAGCTGTGAGTTGAATACACAGATCGTGAAGAAGTTTCTGAGAATGCTTCAGTCTAGTGTTTAGGTGAAGATATTTCACTTCCCAGCATAGGCCTCAAAGCGCTCCAAATATCCACTTCCAGATTCTACAGAAAAGTGTTTCAAAACTGCTCTTTGGAAAGGAAGCTTCAACTCTGTGAGTTGAAAGCACTCATTACGAAGAGGTTTCTGAGAATTCTTCTGTCCAGTTTTCATGTGAAGATGTTTCCATTTCAAGCATAGGTCTCCAATCGCTCCAAATATTCACCTGCAAATTCTACAAAAAGGGTGTTTCAAAACTTCTCTATCAATAGGAAGGTTCAACTCTGTGAGTTGAATGCCCTCCTCACAAAGAAGTTTCTGAGAATGCTTCTGTCTACTTTTTACGTGAAGATATTTCCTTTTCCTACACAGGCCTCAAAGCGCTCCGAATCAACACTTCCAGATACTACCAAAACAGTGTTTCAAAACTGTTCTATCAAAAGGAACGTTCAACTCTGTGAGTGGAAGGCACTCATCGCAAAGAGGTTTCTGAGAATGCTTCTGTCTAGTTTTTATGTGATGATATTTCGTATTGCAGCATTGGCCAAAAAGCGCTCCAAACATCCATCTTCAGATGGCAATGAAAGTGGGTCTCAAAAGTGCTCTATCAGAAGGAAGGTTCAAGTCTGTGAGTTGAATGCTCTCATCACACAGAAGGTTCTGAGAATGATTCAGTCCAGTTTTTATCAGAAGATATTTCCTTTTCCTTGCATAGGCCTCAAATAGCTCCAAATATCGAATTGCAGTTTACACCAATAGAGTGTTTCCAAACTGCTCTGTGAAACGGCAGGTTCAACTCTGTGAGTTGAATGCGCACATGAGGAAGAAGTCTCTGAGAATGCTTCTGTCTAGTTTTTAGGTGAAGATATTTCATTTCCCAGCCTCGCCTCAAAGCGCTCCAAATATCCACTTTCAGATTCTACAAAAACTGTGTTTCTAAACTGCTCTTTGTAAAGGAAGGTTCAAGTCTGTGAGTTGAATGCACTCATCACCAAGAAGTTTCTGAGAATGCTTCTGTCTAGTTTTCATGTGAAGATATTTCCTTTTCCAACATTGACCCGAAGCCCTCGTAATATCCACTTGCAGATTTTACAAAAAGAGTGTTTCCAAACTGCTCTATCAAAATGAGATTCAACTCTGTGAGTTGAATGCACGCATCGTGAAGAAGCTTCAGAGAATGCTACGGTCTACGTTTTAGGTGAAGATATTTCATTTCCCAGCATAGGCTTCAAAGCGCTCTAAATATCCACTTGCAGATTCTACAAAAAGAGTGTTTCAAAACTGCTCTTCCAAAAGGAAGGTTCAAGGCTGTGAGTTCAATGCACTCATCATAAAGAAGTTTCTGAGAACGCTTCTCTCTAGTTTTTATGTGAAGATATTTCCTTTTCCAGCATAGGCCTCAAATCGCTCCAAACATCCACTAGCAAATTCTACAAAAGGAGTGTTTCAAAACTGTGCTATCAAAAGGAAGATTCCACTATTTGAGTTGAAGGCATAAAGCACACGGAAGTTTCTGACAATGCTTCCGTCTAGTTCTCATGTGAAGTTATTTCCTTTTCCAGTGCTGGCCTCTTAGCACTCCAAATATCCACTTGCAGATCCTAGAAAAAGAGTTTTTCAAAACTGCTCTACCAAAAGGAAGCTTCAACTCGGTGAGTTGAATGCGCACCTCGCAAAATGTTTCTGAGAGTGCTTCGCTGTTGTTTTTATGTGAAGATATTTCGTTTTCCAGCATAGGACTCAAAGCGCTCCAAGTAGCCACTTACAGAGTCTCTAAAAAGAGTGTTTCAAAACTGTTCTATCAAAAGGAACGTTCAACTCTGTGAGTAGAATGCTCTCATCACAAGGAAGTTTCTGAGAATGCTTCTGTCTAGTTTTTATGTGAAGAAATTTCCTTTTCCAACATAGGCCTCAAAGCCCTCCAAATAAACATCTGCAGATTCTACAAAAGGGGTCTTTCCAAAATGTTCTATCAAAACCAACGTTCAAACCTATGAGCTGAATGCACTCACCACACAGAAGTTTCTTAGACGTCTTCTGTCTAGTGTTTATGTGAAAATATTTTCTTTTACAGCATAGGCCTCAAATAGCTCCAAATATCAACTTGCAGATTTTACAAAAAGGGTGTTTCCAAACTCCTCTATCAAAAGGCAGGTTCAACTCTGTGTGTTGAATGCACACATCAGAAAGAAGTTTCTGAGAATGCTTCTGTCTAGCGTTTATGTGAAAATATTTCCTTTTCAAGCATACGCCTCAAAGCGCTCCAAATATGCCGTTGCAGATTCTACAAAAAGTGTGTTTCAAAACTGCTCTATGAAAAGAAAGGTTCAAAGCTGTGAGGTGAATACACATATCGTGAAGAAGTTTCTGAGAAAGCTTCAGTCTAGTGTTTAGGTGAAGATATTTCACTTCCCAGAATAGGCCTCAAAGCGCTCCAAATATCCACTTCCAGATTCTAAAGAAAAGTGTTTCAAAACTGCTTTTTGGAAAAGAAGCTTCAACTCTGTGAGTTGAAAGCACTCATTACGAAGAGGTTTCTGAGAGTTCTTCCGTCTAGTTTTCATGTGAAGATGTTTCCATTTCAAGCATATTTCTCAAATCGCTCCAAATATTCACCTGCAAATTCTACAAAAAGGGTGTTTCCAAACTTCTCTATCAATAGGAAGGTTCGACTCTGTGAGTTGAATGCACTCCTCACAAAGAAGTTTCTGAGAATGCTTCTGTCCAGTTTTTAGGTGAAGATATATCATTTCCCAGCATAGGCCTCAAAGCGCTCCAAATATCCACTTGCAGATTCTACAAAAAGAGTGTTTCAAAACTCCTCTTTCAAAAGGAAGTTTCAAGTCTGTGAGTTGAATGAAGTCATGACAAAGAAGTTTCTGAGAATGCTTCTGTCTACTTTTTATGTGAAGATATTTCCTTTTGCAGCACACGCCTCAAATAGCCCCAAACATCCACTAGCAAATTCTACAAAAAGAGGGTTTCAAAAAAGCGCTATCTAAAGGAAGATTGCACTATGTGAGTTAAACGCATAAAGCACACGGAAGTTTCTGAGAATGCTTCCGTCTAGTTCTCATGGGAAGATATTTCCTTTCCCATTGTTGGCCTCTTAGCACTCCAATATACACTTGCAGATTCTAGAAAAAGAGTGTTTCAAAACTGCTCTATCAAAAGGCAGGTTCAACACGGTGAGTTGAATATGCACATGAGAAAAAGTTTCTGAGAATGCTTCTGTCTGGTTTTTATGTGAAGATATTTCGTTTTCCAGCACAGGCCTCAAAGCGCTCCAATTATCCACTTGCAGACTATACAAAAACAGTGTTTCAAAACTGTCCTATCCAAAGGAATGTTCAGCTCTGTGAGTAGAATTCACTCATCACGAGGAAGTTTCTGAGAATGCTGCTGTCTAGTTTCTATAAGAAGACATTTCCTTTTCTAACATAGGTCTCAAAGCGCTCACAATAAGCCCTGGCACACTCTACAAAAGGAGTGTTTCCAAAATGTTCTATCAAAATGAACGTTGAAGACTGTGAGTTAAATGCACACGTCAAACTGAAGTTTCTGAGAATGGTTCTGTCTAGGGTTTATGTGAAGATATTTTCTTTTCCAGCATAGGCCTCCAAAAGCTCGAAATATCCACTTGCAGATTTTCTAAAAAGGGTGTTTCCAAACTGTTCTATCAAAAGGAAGGTTCAACTCTGTGAGTTGAATGCTCACATCACAAAGAAGTTTCTGAGAATGCTTCTGTCTAGTGTTCATGTGAAGATATTTCCTTTTCAAGCATAGGCCTCAAAGCGCTCCAGATATGCAGTTGCAGACTCTACAAAAAGTGTGTTTCAAAAGTGTTCTATGAAAAGAAAGTTTCAACTCTGTGAGTTGAATGCACATATCGTGAAGAAGTTTCTGAGAATGCTTCTGTCTAGTTTTTAGGTGAAGATATTTCATTTCCCAGCATAGGCCTCAAAGCGCTCCAAATATGCACTTGCAGATTCTACAAAAAGAGTGTTTCAAAACTGCTCTTTCAAAAGGAAGGTTCAAGTCTGTGAGTTGAATGCACTCATCAGAAAGAAGTTTCTGATAATGGTTCTGTCTAGTTTTCATCTGCAAGTATTTCCTTTTCCACTAGATGCCGCAATCGCACCAAATTTCCACCTGCAGTTTCCACAAAAAGAGTGTTGCAGGACTGCTCCAGGAAAAGGAATCTTCAACTCTCTCAGTTCAATCCCCTCAAGACATAGAAGTTTCTGATAATGTTTCTGTCTAGCTTCTATATGAAGATATTTCCTTTTCCAGCATAAGCCTCAAAGAGCTCCAAATATCCACTTGCGAATTCTACAAAAACAGTGTTGCAATACTTTTCTACCAAAAGGAAGGTACAACTCTGTGAGTTCAATGCACTCATCACACAGAAGGTTCACAGAATGCTTCCATCTAGCTTTTACGCAATGATATTTCCTTTTGCAGCAAAGGCTTCAAAGCGCTCTTAATGTCCACTGGCAGATTCTACGAAGAGTGTCTCAAAACTGCTCTATCAAAAGGTAGGTTGAACTCTGTGAGTTCAATGCCCAAAGCACAGGGAACCTTCTGAGAATGCTTTTATGTAGTTTCTACGTGAACATATTTTCTTTTCCAGCATTGGCCTCCAAGCACTCCATCCATCCACTTGAAAATTCTACTAAAAGAGTGTTTCAAAACTTCTCTACCAAAAGAAAGGTTGAACTTTGTGAGTTCAAGGCACACATCACAAAGAAGTTTCTGAGAATGCTTCTTTCCAGCTTTTACGTGAAGAGATATCCTTTTCCAGCATAGGCCTCAAAGCGCTCCATATATCCACTTGCACATTCTAGCAAAGCGTGTATCAACACTGCTCTTTCAAAAGGAAGCTTCAAGTCTGTGAGTTGAATGCACTCATCACAAAGACGTTTCTGAGAATTCTCCTGTCTAGTTTTCATGTGAAGATGCTTCCATTTAAAATCTAGGCCTCAAATACCTCCAAATATTCACTTGCACATTCTACAAAAAGGCTGTTTCAAATCTTCTCTATCAATTGGAAGGTTCAACTCTGTAAATTGAATGCACTCACCACAAAGAAGATTCCGAGATTGCTTCTGTCTACTTTGTATGTGAAGACATTTCCTTTTCCAACATAGGCCTCAAAGCGCTCCAAAAAACACTTGCAGATTCTAAAAAAACAGTTTTCCAAAACTGTTCTATCAAAAGGAACGTTCAACTCTGTGAGTTGAAGGCACTCATCACAAAGAGGTTTCTGAGAATGCTTCTGTCTAGTTTTTATGGGATGATATTTCTTATTCCAACATTGGCCAAAAAGCGCTCCAAATATCCGCCTTCAGATGGCACTGAAAGAGGGTCTCAAAAATGCTCTATCAGAAGGAAGGTTCAAGTCTGTGAGTTGAATGCTCTCATCACACAGAAGGTTCTGAGAATACTTCAGTCTAGTTTTTATCAGAAGATATTTCCATTTCCTTGCATAGGCCTGAAATCGCTCCAAATATCGACTTGCAGATTATACGAATAGAGTATTTCCAAACTGCTCTGTCAAACGGCAGGATCAACTCTGTGAGTTGAATGAACACATCATGAAGAAGTCTCTGAGAATGCTTCTGTCTAGTTTTTAGTTGAAGATATTTCATTTCCCAGCATCGTCTCAAAGCGCTCCAAATATCCACTTGCAGATTCTACAAAAACTTTGTTTCTAAACTGCTCTTTGAAAAGGAAGGTCCAAGTCTGTGAGTTGAATGCACTCATCGCAAAGAATTTTCTGAGAATGCTTCTGCCTAGTTTTCACGTGAAGATATTTCCTTTTCCAACATTGGCCCCGAAGCCCTCCTAACATCCACTTGCAGATTTTACAAAAAGAGTGTTTCCAAACTGCTCTATCAAAAGGCAGGTTCAACTCTGTGAGTCAAATGCACGCATCGTGAAGAAGCTTCTGAGAATGCTACTGTCTAAGTTTTAGGTGAAGATATTTCATTTCCCAGCATAGGCCTCAAAGCGCTCCAAATATGCACTTGCAGATTCTACAAAAAGAGTGTTTCAAAACTGCTCTTTCAAAAGGAAGGTTCAAGTCTGTGAGTTGAATGCACTCATCAGAAAGAAGTTTCTGATAATGGTTCTGTCTAGTTTTCATCTGCAAGTATTTCCTTTTCCACTAGATGCCGCAATCGCACCAAATTTCCACCTGCAGTTTCCACAAAAAGAGTGTTGCAGGACTGCTCCAGGAAAAGGAATCTTCAACTCTCTCAGTTCAATCCCCTCAAGACATAGAAGTTTCTGATAATGTTTCTGTCTAGCTTCTATATGAAGATATTTCCTTTTCCAGCATAAGCCTCAAAGAGCTCCAAATATCCACTTGCGAATTCTACAAAAACAGTGTTGCAATACTTTTCTACCAAAAGGAAGGTACAACTCTGTGAGTTCAATGCACTCATCACACAGAAGGTTCACAGAATGCTTCCATCTAGCTTTTATGCAATGATATTTCCTTTTGCAGCAAATGCTTCAAAGCGCTCTTAATGTCCACTGGCAGATTCTACGAAGAGTGTCTCAAAACTGCTCTATCAAAAGGTAGGTTGAACTCTGTGAGTTCAATGCCCAAAGCACAGGGAACCTTCTGAGAATGCTTTTATGTAGTTTCTACGTGAACATATTTTCTTTTCCAGCATTGGCCTCCAAGCACTCCATCCATCCACTTGAAAATTCTACTAAAAGAGTGTTTCAAAACTTCTCTACCAAAAGAAAGGTTGAACTTTGTGAGTTCAAGGCACACATCACAAAGAAGTTTCTGAGAATGCTTCTTTCCAGCTTTTACGTGAAGAGATATCCTTTTCCAGCATAGGCCTCAAAGCGCTCCATATATCCACTTGCACATTCTAGCAAAGCGTGTATCAACACTGCTCTTTCAAAAGGAAGCTTCAAGTCTGTGAGTTGAATGCACTCATCACAAAGACGTTTCTGAGAATTCTCCTGTCTAGTTTTCATGTGAAGATGCTTCCATTTAAAATCTAGGCCTCAAATACCTCCAAATATTCACTTGCACATTCTACAAAAAGGCTGTTTCAAATCTTCTCTATCAATTGGAAGGTTCAACTCTGTAAATTGAATGCACTCACCACAAAGAAGATTCCGAGATTGCTTCTGTCTACTTTGTATGTGAAGACATTTCCTTTTCCAACATAGGCCTCAAAGCGCTCCAAAAAACACTTGCAGATTCTAAAAAAACAGTTTTCCAAAACTGTTCTATCAAAAGGAACGTTCAACTCTGTGAGTTGAAGGCACTCATCACAAAGAGGTTTCTGAGAATGCTTCTGTCTAGTTTTTATGGGATGATATTTCTTATTCCAACATTGGCCAAAAAGCGCTCCAAATATCCGCCTTCAGATGGCACTGAAAGAGGGTCTCAAAAATGCTCTATCAGAAGGAAGGTTCAAGTCTGTGAGTTGAATGCTCTCATCACACAGAAGGTTCTGAGAATACTTCAGTCTAGTTTTTATCAGAAGATATTTCCATTTCCTTGCATAGGCCTGAAATCGCTCCAAATATCGACTTGCAGATTATACGAATAGAGTATTTCCAAACTGCTCTGTCAAACGGCAGGATCAACTCTGTGAGTTGAATGAACACATCATGAAGAAGTCTCTGAGAATGCTTCTGTCTAGTTTTTAGTTGAAGATATTTCATTTCCCAGCATCGTCTCAAAGCGCTCCAAATATCCACTTGCAGATTCTACAAAAACTTTGTTTCTAAACTGCTCTTTGAAAAGGAAGGTCCAAGTCTGTGAGTTGAATGCACTCATCGCAAAGAATTTTCTGAGAATGCTTCTGCCTAGTTTTCACGTGAAGATATTTCCTTTTCCAACATTGGCCCCGAAGCCCTCCTAACATCCACTTGCAGATTTTACAAAAAGAGTGTTTCCAAACTGCTCTATCAAAAGGCAGGTTCAACTCTGTGAGTCAAATGCACGCATCGTGAAGAAGCTTCTGAGAATGCTACTGTCTAAGTTTTAGGTGAAGATATTTCATTTCCCAGCAAAGGCTTCAAAGCGCTCTAAATATCCACTTGCAGATTCTACAAGAAGAGTGTTTCAAAACTGCTCTTCCAAAAGGAAGGTTCAAGTCTGTGAGTTGAATGCACTCATCAAAAAGAAGTTTCTGAGAATGCTTCTCTCTAGTTTTTATGAGAAGATATTTCCTTTTCCAGCATAGGCCTCAAATCGCTCCAAACATCCACTAGCAAATTCTACAAAAGGAGTGTTTCAAAACTGTGCTATCAAAAGGAAGATTCCACTATTTGAGTTGAAGGCATAAAGCACACGGAAGTTTCTGACAGTGCTTCCGTCTAGTTCTCATGTGAAGTTATTTCCTTTTCCAGTGTTGGCCTCTTAGCACTCCAAATAACCACTTGCAGATCCTAGAAAGAGTGTTTCAAAACTGCTCTACCAAAAGGAAGGTTCAACTCGGTGAGTTGAATGCGCACCTCGCAAAAAGTTTCTGAGAGTGCTTCGGTTTAGTTTTTATGTGAAGATATTTCGTTTTCCAGCACAGTACTCAAAGCGCTCTAAATAGCCACTTGCAGAGTCTATAAAAAGAGTGTTTCAAAACTGTTCTATCGAAAGGAACGTTCAACTCTGTGAGTAGAATGCACTCATCACAAGGAAGTTTCTGAGAATGCTTCTGTCTAGTTTTTATGTGAAGAAATTTCCTTTTCCAACATAGGCCTCAAAGCGCTCCAAATAAACACCTGCAGATTCTACAAAAGGGGTCTTTCCAAAATGTTCTATCAAAACCAACGTTCAAGCCTGTGAGCTGAATGCACTCACCACACAGAAGTTTCTTAGACGTCTTCTGTCTAGTGTTTATGTGGAAATATTCTCTTTTACAGCATAGGCCTCAAATAGCTCCAAATATCAACTTGCAGATTTTACAAAAAGGGTGTTTCCAAACTCCTCCATCAAAAGGCAGGTTCAACTCTGTGTGTTTAATGCACACATCAGAAAGAAGTTTCTGAGAATGCTTCTGTCTAGCCTTTATGTGAAAATATTTCCTTTTCAAGCATACGCCTCAAAGCGCTCCAAATATGCCGTTGTAGACTCTACAAAAAGTGTGTTTCAAAACTGCTCTACGAAAAGAAAGGTTCAAAGCTGTGAGTTGAATACACAGATCGTGAAGAAGTTCCTGAGAATGCTTCAATCTAGTGTTTAGGTGAAGATATTTCACTTCCCAGCATAGGCCTCAAAGCGCTCCAAATATCCACTTCCAGATTCTACAGAAAAGTGTTTCAAAACTGCTCTTTGGAAAGGAAGCTTCAACTCTGTGAGTTTAAAGCACTCATTGCGAAGAGGTTTCTGGGAGTTCTTCCGTCTAGTTTTCATGTAAAGATGTTTCCATTTCAAGCATAGGTCTCTAATCGCTCCAAATATTCACCTGCAAATTCTACAAAAAGGGTGTTTCAAAACTTCTCTATCAATAGGAAGGTTCAACTCTGTGAGTTGAATGCACTCCTTACAGAGAAGTTTCTGAGAATGTTTCTATCTATGTTTTACGCGAAGATATTTCCTTTTCCAACACAGGCCTCAGTGCGCTCCGAATCAACACTTCCAGATACTACAAAAACAGTGTTTCAAAACTGTTCTATCAAAAGGAACGTTCAACTCTGTGAGTTGAAGGCACTCATCACAAAGAAGTTTCTGAGAATGCTTCTGTCAATCTTGTATGCAATGAGATTTCCTTTTGCAGCATAGGACTTAAAGCTCTCCAAATATCCACTTGCAGATTCCACAAAAAGAGTGTTGCAAAACTTCTCTATCAAAAGGCAGGTTGAACTCTGTGTGTTGAATGCCCAAAACACAGGGAACTTTCTGAGAATGCTTTTGTCTAGTTTCCACGTGAAGATAGTTCCTTTTCCAACATAGGCCTCAAAGCGCTCTGAATATCCACTTGCCGATTGTACAAAAAGAGTGTTGCAAAACTTCTCTATCAAAAGGCAGGTTGAACTCTGTGTGTCGAATGCCCAAAACACAGGGAACTTGCTGAGAATGCTTTTGTCTAATTTCTACGTGAAGATATTTCCTTTTCCATCATAGGCCTCAAAGTGCTCCGAATAAACACTTGTAGATCCCACCAAAAGAGTGTTTCAAAGCTCTTCCATCTACAGGAACTTTCACGTCTGTGAGTTGAATGCACTCATCACAAAGAGGTTTCTGAGAATTCTTCTGTTTAGTTTTTATGTGATGATATTTCATTTTCCAGCATTGGCCTAAAGGTGCTCCAAATATCCACCTTCAGATGGGACTGAAAGAGTGTTTCAAAACTGAACTATCAAAAGGAAGGTTCAAGTCTGTGAGTTGAATGCACTCATCCACAGAAGCTTCTGAGAATGCTTCTGTCTCGTTTTTAGGCGAAGATATTTCCTTTTCCTTGCATAGGCCTCAAATCGCTCCAAATATCCCCTTGCAGATATTACAAAGAGAGTGTTTCCAAACTGCCCTATCGAAAGGCAGTTTCAACTCTGTGAGTTGAAGGCACGTATGGTGAAACAGTTTCTGAGAATGCTTGTGTGTACTTTTTAGGTGAAGGTATTTCCTTTTCCAGCACAGGCCTCAAATCGCTCCAAACATCCAGTAGCAAATTCTACAAAAGGAGTGTTTCAAACCTGTGCTATCCAAAGGAAGATTCCACTATATGAGTTGAACGCATAAAGCACACGGAAGTTTCTGAGAATCCTTCCGTCTAGTTCTCAGGTGAAGATATTTACTTTTCCAGTGTTGGCCCTTTAGCACTCCAAATATCCACTTTCAGATTCTACAAAAAGAGTGTTTCAAAACTGCTCTATCAAAACGCAGGTTCCACTCGGTGAGTTGAATGCACGCATCGGAAAAGATTTCTGAGAATTCTTCTGTCTAGTTTTTATGGGAAGATATTTTCTTTTCCAGCATAGGCCTCAAATCGCTCCAAACATCCACGAGCAAATTCTACGAAAGGAGTGTGTCAAAACGGTGCTATCAAAAGGAAGATTCCACTATGTGAGTTGAATGCATGAAGCACACGGAAGTTTCTGACAATGCTTCCGTCTAGTTCTCATGTGAAGATATTTCCTTTTCCAGCGTTGACCTCTTAGCACTCCAAATATCCACTTGCAGATCCTAGAAAAAGAGTGTTTCAAAACTGCTCTACCAAAAGCCAGGTTTCACTCGGTGAGTTGAATGCGCACATCGCAAAATGTTTCTGAGAACGCTACTGTCTAGTTCTTATGTGAAGATATTTCGTTTTCCCGCCTGGGCTTCAAAGCGCTCCAAATAGCCACTTGTAGAGTCTATAAAAGCAGTGTTTCAAAACTCTTCTATCAAAAGGAACTTTCAACTCTGTGAGTACAATGCACTCATCACAAGGAAGTTTCCGAGAATGCTTCTGTCTACTGTTTATGTGAAGATATTTCCTTTTCCAACCTAGGCCTCAATGCGCTCCAAATAAACACCTGCAGATCCTACAAGAGGGGTGTTTCCAAACTGTTCTATCAAAACCAGCGTTCAAGTCTGTGAGCTGAATGCACTCATCACACAGAAGTTTCTTAGAAGGCTTGTGTCTAGTGTTTATGTGAAAATATTTTCTTTTACAGCATAGGCCTCAAATAGCTCCAAATATCAACTTGCAGATTTTACAAAAAGGGAGTTTCCAAACTCCTCTATCAAAAGACAGGTTCAACTCTGTGAGTCGAATGCACACATCAGAAAGAAGTTTCTGAGAATGCTTCTGTCTAGCTTTTATGTGAAAATATTTCCTTTTCAAGCACACGCCTCAAAGCGCTCCAAATATGCCGTTGCAGATTCTACAAAAAGTGGGTTTCAAAACTGCTCTACGAAAAGAAAGGTTCAAAGCTGTGAGTTGAATACACAGATCGTGAAGAAGTTTCTGAGAATGCTTCAGTCTAGTGTTTAGGTGAAGATATTTCACTTCCCAGCATAGGCCTCAAAGCGCTCCAAATATCCACTTCCAGATTCTACAGAAAAGTGTTTCAAAACTGCTCTTTGGAAAGGAAGCTTCAACTCTGTGAGTTGAAAGCACTCATTACGAAGAGGTTTCTGAGAATTCTTCTGTCCAGTTTTCATGTGAAGATGTTTCCATTTCAAGCATAGGTCTCCAATCGCTCCAAATATTCACCTGCAAATTCTACAAAAAGGGTGTTTCAAAACTTCTCTATCAATAGGAAGGTTCAACTCTGTGAGTTGAATGCCCTCCTCACAAAGAAGTTTCTGAGAATGCTTCTGTCTACTTTTTACGTGAAGATATTTCCTTTTCCTACACAGGCCTCAAAGCGCTCCGAATCAACACTTCCAGATACTACCAAAACAGTGTTTCAAAACTGTTCTATCAAAAGGAACGTTCAACTCTGTGAGTGGAAGGCACTCATCGCAAAGAGGTTTCTGAGAATGCTTCTGTCTAGTTTTTATGTGATGATATTTCGTATTGCAGCATTGGCCAAAAAGCGCTCCAAACATCCATCTTCAGATGGCAATGAAAGTGGGTCTCAAAAGTGCTCTATCAGAAGGAAGGTTCAAGTCTGTGAGTTGAATGCTCTCATCACACAGAAGGTTCTGAGAATGATTCAGTCTAGTTTTTATCAGAAGATATTTCCTTTTCCTTGCATAGGCCTCAAATCGCTCCAAATATCGAATTGCAGTTTACACCAATAGAGTGTTTCCAAACTGCTCTGTGAAACGGCAGGTTCAACTCTGTGAGTTGAATGCGCACATGAGGAAGAAGTCTCTGAGAATGCTTCTGTCTAGTTTTTAGGTGAAGATATTTCATTTCCCAGCCTCGCCTCAAAGCGCTCCAAATATCCACTTTCAGATTCTACAAAAACTGTGTTTCTAAACTGCTCTTTGTAAAGGAAGGTTCAAGTCTGTGAGTTGAATGCACTCATCACCAAGAAGTTTCTGAGAATGCTTCTGTCTAGTTTTCATGTGAAGATATTTCCTTTTCCAACATTGACCCGAAGCCCTCGTAATATCCACTTGCAGATTTTACAAAAAGAGTGTTTCCAAACTGCTCTATCAAAATGAGATTCAACTCTGTGAGTTGAATGCACGCATCGTGAAGAAGCTTCAGAGAATGCTACGGTCTACGTTTTAGGTGAAGATATTTCATTTCCCAGCATAGGCTTCAAAGCGCTCTAAATATCCACTTGCAGATTCTACAAAAAGAGTGTTTCAAAACTGCTCTTCCAAAAGGAAGGTTCAAGGCTGTGAGTTCAATGCACTCATCATAAAGAAGTTTCTGAGAACGCTTCTCTCTAGTTTTTATGTGAAGATATTTCCTTTTCCAGCATAGGCCTCAAATCGCTCCAAACATCCACTAGCAAATTCTACAAAAGGAGTGTTTCAAAACTGTGCTATCAAAAGGAAGATTCCACTATTTGAGTTGAAGGCATAAAGCACACGGAAGTTTCTGACAATGCTTCCGTCTAGTTCTCATGTGAAGTTATTTCCTTTTCCAGTGCTGGCCTCTTAGCACTCCAAATATCCACTTGCAGATCCTAGAAAAAGAGTTTTTCAAAACTGCTCTACCAAAAGGAAGCTTCAACTCGGTGAGTTGAATGCGCACCTCGCAAAATGTTTCTGAGAGTGCTTCGCTGTTGTTTTTATGTGAAGATATTTCGTTTTCCAGCATAGGACTCAAAGCGCTCCAAGTAGCCACTTACAGAGTCTCTAAAAAGAGTGTTTCAAAACTGTTCTATCAAAAGGAACGTTCAACTCTGTGAGTAGAATGCTCTCATCACAAGGAAGTTTCTGAGAATGCTTCTGTCTAGTTTTTATGTGAAGAAATTTCCTTTTCCAACATAGGCCTCAAAGCCCTCCAAATAAACATCTGCAGATTCTACAAAAGGGGTCTTTCCAAAATGTTCTATCAAAACCAACGTTCAAACCTATGAGCTGAATGCACTCACCACACAGAAGTTTCTTAGACGTCTTCTGTCTAGTGTTTATGTGAAAATATTTTCTTTTACAGCATAGGCCTCAAATAGCTCCAAATATCAACTTGCAGATTTTACAAAAAGGGTGTTTCCAAACTCCTCTATCAAAAGGCAGGTTCAACTCTGTGTGTTGAATGCACACATCAGAAAGAAGTTTCTGAGAATGCTTCTGTCTAGCGTTTATGTGAAAATATTTCCTTTTCAAGCATACGCCTCAAAGCGCTCCAAATATGCCGTTGCAGATTCTACAAAAAGTGTGTTTCAAAACTGCTCTATGAAAAGAAAGGTTCAAAGCTGTGAGGTGAATACACATATCGTGAAGAAGTTTCTGAGAAAGCTTCAGTCTAGTGTTTAGGTGAAGATATTTCACTTCCCAGAATAGGCCTCAAAGCGCTCCAAATATCCACTTCCAGATTCTAAAGAAAAGTGTTTCAAAACTGCTTTTTGGAAAAGAAGCTTCAACTCTGTGAGTTGAAAGCACTCATTACGAAGAGGTTTCTGAGAGTTCTTCCGTCTAGTTTTCATGTGAAGATGTTTCCATTTCAAGCATATTTCTCAAATCGCTCCAAATATTCACCTGCAAATTCTACAAAAAGGGTGTTTCCAAACTTCTCTATCAATAGGAAGGTTCGACTCTGTGAGTTGAATGCACTCCTCACAAAGAAGTTTCTGAGAATGCTTCTGTCCAGTTTTTAGGTGAAGATATATCATTTCCCAGCATAGGCCTCAAAGCGCTCCAAATATCCACTTGCAGATTCTACAAAAAGAGTGTTTCAAAACTCCTCTTTCAAAAGGAAGTTTCAAGTCTGTGAGTTGAATGAAGTCGTGACAAAGAAGTTTCTGAGAATGCTTCTGTCTACTTTTTATGTGAAGATATTTCCTTTTGCAGCACACGCCTCAAATAGCCCCAAACATCCACTAGCAAATTCTACAAAAAGAGGGTTTCAAAAAAGCGCTATCTAAAGGAAGATTGCACTATGTGAGTTAAACGCATAAAGCACACGGAAGTTTCTGAGAATGCTTCCGTCTAGTTCTCATGGGAAGATATTTCCTTTCCCATTGTTGGCCTCTTAGCACTCCAATATACACTTGCAGATTCTAGAAAAAGAGTGTTTCAAAACTGCTCTATCAAAAGGCAGGTTCAACACGGTGAGTTGAATATGCACATGAGAAAAAGTTTCTGAGAATGCTTCTGTCTGGTTTTTATGTGAAGATATTTCGTTTTCCAGCACAGGCCTCAAAGCGCTCCAATTATCCACTTGCAGACTATACAAAAACAGTGTTTCAAAACTGTCCTATCCAAAGGAATGTTCAGCTCTGTGAGTAGAATTCACTCATCACGAGGAAGTTTCTGAGAATGCTGCTGTCTAGTTTCTATAAGAAGACATTTCCTTTTCTAACATAGGTCTCAAAGCGCTCACAATAAGCCCTGGCACACTCCACAAAAGGAGTGTTTCCAAAATGTTCTATCAAAATGAACGTTGAAGACTGTGAGTTAAATGCACACGTCAAACTGAAGTTTCTGAGAATGGTTCTGTCTAGGGTTTATGTGAAGATATTTTCTTTTCCAGCATAGGCCTCCAAAAGCTCGAAATATCCACTTGCAGATTTTCTAAAAAGGGTGTTTCCAAACTGTTCTATCAAAAGGAAGGTTCAACTCTGTGAGTTGAATGCTCACATCACAAAGAAGTTTCTGAGAATGCTTCTGTCTAGTGTTCATGTGAAGATATTTCCTTTTCAAGCATAGGCCTCAAAGCGCTCCAGATATGCAGTTGCAGACTCTACAAAAAGTGTGTTTCAAAAGTGTTCTATGAAAAGAAAGTTTCAACTCTGTGAGTTGAATGCACATATCGTGAAGAAGTTTCTGAGAATGCTTCTGTCTAGTTTTTAGGTGAAGATATTTCATTTCCCAGCATAGGCCTCAAAGCGCTCCAAATATGCACTTGCAGATTCTACAAAAAGAGTGTTTCAAAACTGCTCTTTCAAAAGGAAGGTTCAAGTCTGTGAGTTGAATGCACTCATCAGAAAGAAGTTTCTGATAATGGTTCTGTCTAGTTTTCATCTGCAAGTATTTCCTTTTCCACTAGATGCCGCAATCGCACCAAATTTCCACCTGCAGTTTCCACAAAAAGAGTGTTGCAGGACTGCTCCAGGAAAAGGAATCTTCAACTCTCTCAGTTCAATCCCCTCAAGACATAGAAGTTTCTGATAATGTTTCTGTCTAGCTTCTATATGAAGATATTTCCTTTTCCAGCATAAGCCTCAAAGAGCTCCAAATATCCACTTGCGAATTCTACAAAAACAGTGTTGCAATACTTTTCTACCAAAAGGAAGGTACAACTCTGTGAGTTCAATGCACTCATCACACAGAAGGTTCACAGAATGCTTCCATCTAGCTTTTACGCAATGATATTTCCTTTTGCAGCAAAGGCTTCAAAGCGCTCTTAATGTCCACTGGCAGATTCTACGAAGAGTGTCTCAAAACTGCTCTATCAAAAGGTAGGTTGAACTCTGTGAGTTCAATGCCCAAAGCACAGGGAACCTTCTGAGAATGCTTTTATGTAGTTTCTACGTGAACATATTTTCTTTTCCAGCATTGGCCTCCAAGCACTCCATCCATCCACTTGAAAATTCTACTAAAAGAGTGTTTCAAAACTTCTCTACCAAAAGAAAGGTTGAACTTTGTGAGTTCAAGGCACACATCACAAAGAAGTTTCTGAGAATGCTTCTTTCCAGCTTTTACGTGAAGAGATATCCTTTTCCAGCATAGGCCTCAAAGCGCTCCATATATCCACTTGCACATTCTAGCAAAGCGTGTATCAACACTGCTCTTTCAAAAGGAAGCTTCAAGTCTGTGAGTTGAATGCACTCATCACAAAGACGTTTCTGAGAATTCTCCTGTCTAGTTTTCATGTGAAGATGCTTCCATTTAAAATCTAGGCCTCAAATACCTCCAAATATTCACTTGCACATTCTACAAAAAGGCTGTTTCAAATCTTCTCTATCAATTGGAAGGTTCAACTCTGTAAATTGAATGCACTCACCACAAAGAAGATTCCGAGATTGCTTCTGTCTACTTTGTATGTGAAGACATTTCCTTTTCCAACATAGGCCTCAAAGCGCTCCAAAAAACACTTGCAGATTCTAAAAAAACAGTTTTTCAAAACTGTTCTATCAAAAGGAACGTTCAACTCTGTGAGTTGAAGGCACTCATCACAAAGAGGTTTCTGAGAATGCTTCTGTCTAGTTTTTATGGGATGATATTTCTTATTCCAACATTGGCCAAAAAGCGCTCCAAATATCCGCCTTCAGATGGCACTGAAAGAGGGTCTCAAAAATGCTCTATCAGAAGGAAGGTTCAAGTCTGTGAGTTGAATGCTCTCATCACACAGAAGGTTCTGAGAATACTTCAGTCTAGTTTTTATCAGAAGATATTTCCATTTCCTTGCATAGGCCTGAAATCGCTCCAAATATCGACTTGCAGATTATACGAATAGAGTATTTCCAAACTGCTCTGTCAAACGGCAGGATCAACTCTGTGAGTTGAATGAACACATCATGAAGAAGTCTCTGAGAATGCTTCTGTCTAGTTTTTAGTTGAAGATATTTCATTTCCCAGCATCGTCTCAAAGCGCTCCAAATATCCACTTGCAGATTCTACAAAAACTTTGTTTCTAAACTGCTCTTTGAAAAGGAAGGTCCAAGTCTGTGAGTTGAATGCACTCATCGCAAAGAATTTTCTGAGAATGCTTCTGCCTAGTTTTCACGTGAAGATATTTCCTTTTCCAACATTGGCCCCGAAGCCCTCCTAACATCCACTTGCAGATTTTACAAAAAGAGTGTTTCCAAACTGCTCTATCAAAAGGCAGGTTCAACTCTGTGAGTCAAATGCACGCATCGTGAAGAAGCTTCTGAGAATGCTACTGTCTAAGTTTTAGGTGAAGATATTTCATTTCCCAGCAAAGGCTTCAAAGCGCTCTAAATATCCACTTGCAGATTCTACAAGAAGAGTGTTTCAAAACTGCTCTTCCAAAAGGAAGGTTCAAGTCTGTGAGTTGAATGCACTCATCAAAAAGAAGTTTCTGAGAATGCTTCTCTCTAGTTTTTATGAGAAGATATTTCCTTTTCCAGCATAGGCCTCAAATCGCTCCAAACATCCACTAGCAAATTCTACAAAAGGAGTGTTTCAAAACTGTGCTATCAAAAGGAAGATTCCACTATTTGAGTTGAAGGCATAAAGCACACGGAAGTTTCTGACAGTGCTTCCGTCTAGTTCTCATGTGAAGTTATTTCCTTTTCCAGTGTTGGCCTCTTAGCACTCCAAATAACCACTTGCAGATCCTAGAAAGAGTGTTTCAAAACTGCTCTACCAAAAGGAAGGTTCAACTCGGTGAGTTGAATGCGCACCTCGCAAAAAGTTTCTGAGAGTGCTTCGGTTTAGTTTTTATGTGAAGATATTTCGTTTTCCAGCACAGTACTCAAAGCGCTCTAAATAGCCACTTGCAGAGTCTATAAAAAGAGTGTTTCAAAACTGTTCTATCGAAAGGAACGTTCAACTCTGTGAGTAGAATGCACTCATCACAAGGAAGTTTCTGAGAATGCTTCTGTCTAGTTTTTATGTGAAGAAATTTCCTTTTCCAACATAGGCCTCAAAGCGCTCCAAATAAACACCTGCAGATTCTACAAAAGGGGTCTTTCCAAAATGTTCTATCAAAACCAACGTTCAAGCCTGTGAGCTGAATGCACTCACCACACAGAAGTTTCTTAGACGTCTTCTGTCTAGTGTTTATGTGGAAATATTCTCTTTTACAGCATAGGCCTCAAATAGCTCCAAATATCAACTTGCAGATTTTACAAAAAGGGTGTTTCCAAACTCCTCCATCAAAAGGCAGGTTCAACTCTGTGTGTTTAATGCACACATCAGAAAGAAGTTTCTGAGAATGCTTCTGTCTAGCCTTTATGTGAAAATATTTCCTTTTCAAGCATACGCCTCAAAGCGCTCCAAATATGCCGTTGTAGACTCTACAAAAAGTGTGTTTCAAAACTGCTCTACGAAAAGAAAGGTTCAAAGCTGTGAGTTGAATACACAGATCGTGAAGAAGTTCCTGAGAATGCTTCAATCTAGTGTTTAGGTGAAGATATTTCACTTCCCAGCATAGGCCTCAAAGCGCTCCAAATATCCACTTCCAGATTCTACAGAAAAGTGTTTCAAAACTGCTCTTTGGAAAGGAAGCTTCAACTCTGTGAGTTTAAAGCACTCATTGCGAAGAGGTTTCTGGGAGTTCTTCCGTCTAGTTTTCATGTAAAGATGTTTCCATTTCAAGCATAGGTCTCTAATCGCTCCAAATATTCACCTGCAAATTCTACAAAAAGGGTGTTTCAAAACTTCTCTATCAATAGGAAGGTTCAACTCTGTGAGTTGAATGCACTCCTTACAGAGAAGTTTCTGAGAATGTTTCTATCTATGTTTTACGCGAAGATATTTCCTTTTCCAACACAGGCCTCAGTGCGCTCCGAATCAACACTTCCAGATACTACAAAAACAGTGTTTCAAAACTGTTCTATCAAAAGGAACGTTCAACTCTGTGAGTTGAAGGCACTCATCACAAAGAAGTTTCTGAGAATGCTTCTGTCAATCTTGTATGCAATGAGATTTCCTTTTGCAGCATAGGACTTAAAGCTCTCCAAATATCCACTTGCAGATTCCACAAAAAGAGTGTTGCAAAACTTCTCTATCAAAAGGCAGGTTGAACTCTGTGTGTTGAATGCCCAAAACACAGGGAACTTTCTGAGAATGCTTTTGTCTAGTTTCCACGTGAAGATAGTTCCTTTTCCAACATAGGCCTCAAAGCGCTCTGAATATCCACTTGCCGATTGTACAAAAAGAGTGTTGCAAAACTTCTCTATCAAAAGGCAGGTTGAACTCTGTGTGTCGAATGCCCAAAACACAGGGAACTTGCTGAGAATGCTTTTGTCTAATTTCTACGTGAAGATATTTCCTTTTCCATCATAGGCCTCAAAGTGCTCCGAATAAACACTTGTAGATCCCACCAAAAGAGTGTTTCAAAGCTCTTCCATCTACAGGAACTTTCACGTCTGTGAGTTGAATGCACTCATCACAAAGAGGTTTCTGAGAATTCTTCTGTTTAGTTTTTATGTGATGATATTTCATTTTCCAGCATTGGCCTAAAGGTGCTCCAAATATCCACCTTCAGATGGGACTGAAAGAGTGTTTCAAAACTGAACTATCAAAAGGAAGGTTCAAGTCTGTGAGTTGAATGCACTCATCCACAGAAGCTTCTGAGAATGCTTCTGTCTCGTTTTTAGGCGAAGATATTTCCTTTTCCTTGCATAGGCCTCAAATCGCTCCAAATATCCCCTTGCAGATATTACAAAGAGAGTGTTTCCAAACTGCCCTATCGAAAGGCAGTTTCAACTCTGTGAGTTGAAGGCACGTATGGTGAAACAGTTTCTGAGAATGCTTGTGTGTACTTTTTAGGTGAAGGTATTTCCTTTTCCAGCACAGGCCTCAAATCGCTCCAAACATCCAGTAGCAAATTCTACAAAAGGAGTGTTTCAAACCTGTGCTATCCAAAGGAAGATTCCACTATATGAGTTGAACGCATAAAGCACACGGAAGTTTCTGAGAATCCTTCCGTCTAGTTCTCAGGTGAAGATATTTACTTTTCCAGTGTTGGCCCTTTAGCACTCCAAATATCCACTTTCAGATTCTACAAAAAGAGTGTTTCAAAACTGCTCTATCAAAACGCAGGTTCCACTCGGTGAGTTGAATGCACGCATCGGAAAAGATTTCTGAGAATTCTTCTGTCTAGTTTTTATGGGAAGATATTTTCTTTTCCAGCATAGGCCTCAAATCGCTCCAAACATCCACGAGCAAATTCTACGAAAGGAGTGTGTCAAAACTGTGCTATCAAAAGGAAGATTCCACTATGTGAGTTGAATGCATGAAGCACACGGAAGTTTCTGACAATGCTTCCGTCTAGTTCTCATGTGAAGATATTTCCTTTTCCAGCGTTGACCTCTTAGCACTCCAAATATCCACTTGCAGATCCTAGAAAAAGAGTGTTTCAAAACTGCTCTACCAAAAGCCAGGTTTCACTCGGTGAGTTGAATGCGCACATCGCAAAATGTTTCTGAGAACGCTACTGTCTAGTTCTTATGTGAAGATATTTCGTTTTCCCGCCTGGGCTTCAAAGCGCTCCAAATAGCCACTTGTAGAGTCTATAAAAGCAGTGTTTCAAAACTCTTCTATCAAAAGGAACTTTCAACTCTGTGAGTACAATGCACTCATCACAAGGAAGTTTCCGAGAATGCTTCTGTCTACTGTTTATGTGAAGATATTTCCTTTTCCAACCTAGGCCTCAATGCGCTCCAAATAAACACCTGCAGATCCTACAAGAGGGGTGTTTCCAAACTGTTCTATCAAAACCAGCGTTCAAGTCTGTGAGCTGAATGCACTCATCACACAGAAGTTTCTTAGAAGGCTTGTGTCTAGTGTTTATGTGAAAATATTTTCTTTTACAGCATAGGCCTCAAATAGCTCCAAATATCAACTTGCAGATTTTACAAAAAGGGAGTTTCCAAACTCCTCTATCAAAAGACAGGTTCAACTCTGTGAGTCGAATGCACACATCAGAAAGAAGTTTCTGAGAATGCTTCTGTCTAGCTTTTATGTGAAAATATTTCCTTTTCAAGCACACGCCTCAAAGCGCTCCAAATATGCCGTTGCAGATTCTACAAAAAGTGGGTTTCAAAACTGCTCTACGAAAAGAAAGGTTCAAAGCTGTGAGTTGAATACACAGATCGTGAAGAAGTTTCTGAGAATGCTTCAGTCTAGTGTTTAGGTGAAGATATTTCACTTCCCAGCATAGGCCTCAAAGCGCTCCAAATATCCACTTCCAGATTCTACAGAAAAGTGTTTCAAAACTGCTCTTTGGAAAGGAAGCTTCAACTCTGTGAGTTGAAAGCACTCATTACGAAGAGGTTTCTGAGAATTCTTCTGTCCAGTTTTCATGTGAAGATGTTTCCATTTCAAGCATAGGTCTCCAATCGCTCCAAATATTCACCTGCAAATTCTACAAAAAGGGTGTTTCAAAACTTCTCTATCAATAGGAAGGTTCAACTCTGTGAGTTGAATGCCCTCCTCACAAAGAAGTTTCTGAGAATGCTTCTGTCTACTTTTTACGTGAAGATATTTCCTTTTCCTACACAGGCCTCAAAGCGCTCCGAATCAACACTTCCAGATACTACCAAAACAGTGTTTCAAAACTGTTCTATCAAAAGGAACGTTCAACTCTGTGAGTGGAAGGCACTCATCGCAAAGAGGTTTCTGAGAATGCTTCTGTCTAGTTTTTATGTGATGATATTTCGTATTGCAGCATTGGCCAAAAAGCGCTCCAAACATCCATCTTCAGATGGCAATGAAAGTGGGTCTCAAAAGTGCTCTATCAGAAGGAAGGTTCAAGTCTGTGAGTTGAATGCTCTCATCACACAGAAGGTTCTGAGAATGATTCAGTCCAGTTTTTATCAGAAGATATTTCCTTTTCCTTGCATAGGCCTCAAATCGCTCCAAATATCGAATTGCAGTTTACACCAATAGAGTGTTTCCAAACTGCTCTGTGAAACGGCAGGTTCAACTCTGTGAGTTGAATGCGCACATGAGGAAGAAGTCTCTGAGAATGCTTCTGTCTAGTTTTTAGGTGAAGATATTTCATTTCCCAGCCTCGCCTCAAAGCGCTCCAAATATCCACTTTCAGATTCTACAAAAACTGTGTTTCTAAACTGCTCTTTGTAAAGGAAGGTTCAAGTCTGTGAGTTGAATGCACTCATCACCAAGAAGTTTCTGAGAATGCTTCTGTCTAGTTTTCATGTGAAGATATTTCCTTTTCCAACATTGACCCGAAGCCCTCGTAATATCCACTTGCAGATTTTACAAAAAGAGTGTTTCCAAACTGCTCTATCAAAATGAGATTCAACTCTGTGAGTTGAATGCACGCATCGTGAAGAAGCTTCAGAGAATGCTACGGTCTACGTTTTAGGTGAAGATATTTCATTTCCCAGCATAGGCTTCAAAGCGCTCTAAATATCCACTTGCAGATTCTACAAAAAGAGTGTTTCAAAACTGCTCTTCCAAAAGGAAGGTTCAAGGCTGTGAGTTCAATGCACTCATCATAAAGAAGTTTCTGAGAACGCTTCTCTCTAGTTTTTATGTGAAGATATTTCCTTTTCCAGCATAGGCCTCAAATCGCTCCAAACATCCACTAGCAAATTCTACAAAAGGAGTGTTTCAAAACTGTGCTATCAAAAGGAAGATTCCACTATTTGAGTTGAAGGCATAAAGCACACGGAAGTTTCTGACAATGCTTCCGTCTAGTTCTCATGTGAAGTTATTTCCTTTTCCAGTGCTGGCCTCTTAGCACTCCAAATATCCACTTGCAGATCCTAGAAAAAGAGTTTTTCAAAACTGCTCTACCAAAAGGAAGCTTCAACTCGGTGAGTTGAATGCGCACCTCGCAAAATGTTTCTGAGAGTGCTTCGCTGTTGTTTTTATGTGAAGATATTTCGTTTTCCAGCATAGGACTCAAAGCGCTCCAAGTAGCCACTTACAGAGTCTCTAAAAAGAGTGTTTCAAAACTGTTCTATCAAAAGGAACGTTCAACTCTGTGAGTAGAATGCTCTCATCACAAGGAAGTTTCTGAGAATGCTTCTGTCTAGTTTTTATGTGAAGAAATTTCCTTTTCCAACATAGGCCTCAAAGCCCTCCAAATAAACATCTGCAGATTCTACAAAAGGGGTCTTTCCAAAATGTTCTATCAAAACCAACGTTCAAACCTATGAGCTGAATGCACTCACCACACAGAAGTTTCTTAGACGTCTTCTGTCTAGTGTTTATGTGAAAATATTTTCTTTTACAGCATAGGCCTCAAATAGCTCCAAATATCAACTTGCAGATTTTACAAAAAGGGTGTTTCCAAACTCCTCTATCAAAAGGCAGGTTCAACTCTGTGTGTTGAATGCACACATCAGAAAGAAGTTTCTGAGAATGCTTCTGTCTAGCGTTTATGTGAAAATATTTCCTTTTCAAGCATACGCCTCAAAGCGCTCCAAATATGCCGTTGCAGATTCTACAAAAAGTGTGTTTCAAAACTGCTCTATGAAAAGAAAGGTTCAAAGCTGTGAGGTGAATACACATATCGTGAAGAAGTTTCTGAGAAAGCTTCAGTCTAGTGTTTAGGTGAAGATATTTCACTTCCCAGAATAGGCCTCAAAGCGCTCCAAATATCCACTTCCAGATTCTAAAGAAAAGTGTTTCAAAACTGCTTTTTGGAAAAGAAGCTTCAACTCTGTGAGTTGAAAGCACTCATTACGAAGAGGTTTCTGAGAGTTCTTCCGTCTAGTTTTCATGTGAAGATGTTTCCATTTCAAGCATATTTCTCAAATCGCTCCAAATATTCACCTGCAAATTCTACAAAAAGGGTGTTTCCAAACTTCTCTATCAATAGGAAGGTTCGACTCTGTGAGTTGAATGCACTCCTCACAAAGAAGTTTCTGAGAATGCTTCTGTCCAGTTTTTAGGTGAAGATATATCATTTCCCAGCATAGGCCTCAAAGCGCTCCAAATATCCACTTGCAGATTCTACAAAAAGAGTGTTTCAAAACTCCTCTTTCAAAAGGAAGTTTCAAGTCTGTGAGTTGAATGAAGTCGTGACAAAGAAGTTTCTGAGAATGCTTCTGTCTACTTTTTATGTGAAGATATTTCCTTTTGCAGCACACGCCTCAAATAGCCCCAAACATCCACTAGCAAATTCTACAAAAAGAGGGTTTCAAAAAAGCGCTATCTAAAGGAAGATTGCACTATGTGAGTTAAACGCATAAAGCACACGGAAGTTTCTGAGAATGCTTCCGTCTAGTTCTCATGGGAAGATATTTCCTTTCCCATTGTTGGCCTCTTAGCACTCCAATATACACTTGCAGATTCTAGAAAAAGAGTGTTTCAAAACTGCTCTATCAAAAGGCAGGTTCAACACGGTGAGTTGAATATGCACATGAGAAAAAGTTTCTGAGAATGCTTCTGTCTGATTTTTATGTGAAGATATTTCGTTTTCCAGCACAGGCCTCAAAGCGCTCCAATTATCCACTTGCAGACTATACAAAAACAGTGTTTCAAAACTGTCCTATCCAAAGGAATGTTCAGCTCTGTGAGTAGAATTCACTCATCACGAGGAAGTTTCTGAGAATGCTGCTGTCTAGTTTCTATAAGAAGACATTTCCTTTTCTAACATAGGTCTCAAAGCGCTCACAATAAGCCCTGGCACACTCCACAAAAGGAGTGTTTCCAAAATGTTCTATCAAAATGAACGTTGAAGACTGTGAGTTAAATGCACACGTCAAACTGAAGTTTCTGAGAATGGTTCTGTCTAGGGTTTATGTGAAGATATTTTCTTTTCCAGCATAGGCCTCCAAAAGCTCGAAATATCCACTTGCAGATTTTCTAAAAAGGGTGTTTCCAAACTGTTCTATCAAAAGGAAGGTTCAACTCTGTGAGTTGAATGCTCACATCACAAAGAAGTTTCTGAGAATGCTTCTGTCTAGTGTTCATGTGAAGATATTTCCTTTTCAAGCATAGGCCTCAAAGCGCTCCAGATATGCAGTTGCAGACTCTACAAAAAGTGTGTTTCAAAAGTGTTCTATGAAAAGAAAGTTTCAACTCTGTGAGTTGAATGCACATATCGTGAAGAAGTTTCTGAGAATGCTTCTGTCTAGTTTTTAGGTGAAGATATTTCATTTCCCAGCATAGGCCTCAAAGCGCTCCAAATATGCACTTGCAGATTCTACAAAAAGAGTGTTTCAAAACTGCTCTTTCAAAAGGAAGGTTCAAGTCTGTGAGTTGAATGCACTCATCAGAAAGAAGTTTCTGATAATGGTTCTGTCTAGTTTTCATCTGCAAGTATTTCCTTTTCCACTAGATGCCGCAATCGCACCAAATTTCCACCTGCAGTTTCCACAAAAAGAGTGTTGCAGGACTGCTCCAGGAAAAGGAATCTTCAACTCTCTCAGTTCAATCCCCTCAAGACATAGAAGTTTCTGATAATGTTTCTGTCTAGCTTCTATATGAAGATATTTCCTTTTCCAGCATAAGCCTCAAAGAGCTCCAAATATCCACTTGCGAATTCTACAAAAACAGTGTTGCAATACTTTTCTACCAAAAGGAAGGTACAACTCTGTGAGTTCAATGCACTCATCACACAGAAGGTTCACAGAATGCTTCCATCTAGCTTTTACGCAATGATATTTCCTTTTGCAGCAAAGGCTTCAAAGCGCTCTTAATGTCCACTGGCAGATTCTACGAAGAGTGTCTCAAAACTGCTCTATCAAAAGGTAGGTTGAACTCTGTGAGTTCAATGCCCAAAGCACAGGGAACCTTCTGAGAATGCTTTTATGTAGTTTCTACGTGAACATATTTTCTTTTCCAGCATTGGCCTCCAAGCACTCCATCCATCCACTTGAAAATTCTACTAAAAGAGTGTTTCAAAACTTCTCTACCAAAAGAAAGGTTGAACTTTGTGAGTTCAAGGCACACATCACAAAGAAGTTTCTGAGAATGCTTCTTTCCAGCTTTTACGTGAAGAGATATCCTTTTCCAGCATAGGCCTCAAAGCGCTCCATATATCCACTTGCACATTCTAGCAAAGCGTGTATCAACACTGCTCTTTCAAAAGGAAGCTTCAAGTCTGTGAGTTGAATGCACTCATCACAAAGACGTTTCTGAGAATTCTCCTGTCTAGTTTTCATGTGAAGATGCTTCCATTTAAAATCTAGGCCTCAAATACCTCCAAATATTCACTTGCACATTCTACAAAAAGGCTGTTTCAAATCTTCTCTATCAATTGGAAGGTTCAACTCTGTAAATTGAATGCACTCACCACAAAGAAGATTCCGAGATTGCTTCTGTCTACTTTGTATGTGAAGACATTTCCTTTTCCAACATAGGCCTCAAAGCGCTCCAAAAAACACTTGCAGATTCTAAAAAAACAGTTTTCCAAAACTGTTCTATCAAAAGGAACGTTCAACTCTGTGAGTTGAAGGCACTCATCACAAAGAGGTTTCTGAGAATGCTTCTGTCTAGTTTTTATGGGATGATATTTCTTATTCCAACATTGGCCAAAAAGCGCTCCAAATATCCGCCTTCAGATGGCACTGAAAGAGGGTCTCAAAAATGCTCTATCAGAAGGAAGGTTCAAGTCTGTGAGTTGAATGCTCTCATCACACAGAAGGTTCTGAGAATACTTCAGTCTAGTTTTTATCAGAAGATATTTCCATTTCCTTGCATAGGCCTGAAATCGCTCCAAATATCGACTTGCAGATTATACGAATAGAGTATTTCCAAACTGCTCTGTCAAACGGCAGGATCAACTCTGTGAGTTGAATGAACACATCATGAAGAAGTCTCTGAGAATGCTTCTGTCTAGTTTTTAGTTGAAGATATTTCATTTCCCAGCATCGTCTCAAAGCGCTCCAAATATCCACTTGCAGATTCTACAAAAACTTTGTTTCTAAACTGCTCTTTGAAAAGGAAGGTCCAAGTCTGTGAGTTGAATGCACTCATCGCAAAGAATTTTCTGAGAATGCTTCTGCCTAGTTTTCACGTGAAGATATTTCCTTTTCCAACATTGGCCCCGAAGCCCTCCTAACATCCACTTGCAGATTTTACAAAAAGAGTGTTTCCAAACTGCTCTATCAAAAGGCAGGTTCAACTCTGTGAGTCAAATGCACGCATCGTGAAGAAGCTTCTGAGAATGCTACTGTCTAAGTTTTAGGTGAAGATATTTCATTTCCCAGCAAAGGCTTCAAAGCGCTCTAAATATCCACTTGCAGATTCTACAAGAAGAGTGTTTCAAAACTGCTCTTCCAAAAGGAAGGTTCAAGTCTGTGAGTTGAATGCACTCATCAAAAAGAAGTTTCTGAGAATGCTTCTCTCTAGTTTTTATGAGAAGATATTTCCTTTTCCAGCATAGGCCTCAAATCGCTCCAAACATCCACTAGCAAATTCTACAAAAGGAGTGTTTCAAAACTGTGCTATCAAAAGGAAGATTCCACTATTTGAGTTGAAGGCATAAAGCACACGGAAGTTTCTGACAGTGCTTCCGTCTAGTTCTCATGTGAAGTTATTTCCTTTTCCAGTGTTGGCCTCTTAGCACTCCAAATAACCACTTGCAGATCCTAGAAAGAGTGTTTCAAAACTGCTCTACCAAAAGGAAGGTTCAACTCGGTGAGTTGAATGCGCACCTCGCAAAAAGTTTCTGAGAGTGCTTCGGTTTAGTTTTTATGTGAAGATATTTCGTTTTCCAGCACAGTACTCAAAGCGCTCTAAATAGCCACTTGCAGAGTCTATAAAAAGAGTGTTTCAAAACTGTTCTATCGAAAGGAACGTTCAACTCTGTGAGTAGAATGCACTCATCACAAGGAAGTTTCTGAGAATGCTTCTGTCTAGTTTTTATGTGAAGAAATTTCCTTTTCCAACATAGGCCTCAAAGCGCTCCAAATAAACACCTGCAGATTCTACAAAAGGGGTCTTTCCAAAATGTTCTATCAAAACCAACGTTCAAGCCTGTGAGCTGAATGCACTCACCACACAGAAGTTTCTTAGACGTCTTCTGTCTAGTGTTTATGTGGAAATATTCTCTTTTACAGCATAGGCCTCAAATAGCTCCAAATATCAACTTGCAGATTTTACAAAAAGGGTGTTTCCAAACTCCTCCATCAAAAGGCAGGTTCAACTCTGTGTGTTTAATGCACACATCAGAAAGAAGTTTCTGAGAATGCTTCTGTCTAGCCTTTATGTGAAAATATTTCCTTTTCAAGCATACGCCTCAAAGCGCTCCAAATATGCCGTTGTAGACTCTACAAAAAGTGTGTTTCAAAACTGCTCTACGAAAAGAAAGGTTCAAAGCTGTGAGTTGAATACACAGATCGTGAAGAAGTTCCTGAGAATGCTTCAATCTAGTGTTTAGGTGAAGATATTTCACTTCCCAGCATAGGCCTCAAAGCGCTCCAAATATCCACTTCCAGATTCTACAGAAAAGTGTTTCAAAACTGCTCTTTGGAAAGGAAGCTTCAACTCTGTGAGTTTAAAGCACTCATTGCGAAGAGGTTTCTGGGAGTTCTTCCGTCTAGTTTTCATGTAAAGATGTTTCCATTTCAAGCATAGGTCTCTAATCGCTCCAAATATTCACCTGCAAATTCTACAAAAAGGGTGTTTCAAAACTTCTCTATCAATAGGAAGGTTCAACTCTGTGAGTTGAATGCACTCCTTACAGAGAAGTTTCTGAGAATGTTTCTATCTATGTTTTACGCGAAGATATTTCCTTTTCCAACACAGGCCTCAGTGCGCTCCGAATCAACACTTCCAGATACTACAAAAACAGTGTTTCAAAACTGTTCTATCAAAAGGAACGTTCAACTCTGTGAGTTGAAGGCACTCATCACAAAGAAGTTTCTGAGAATGCTTCTGTCAATCTTGTATGCAATGAGATTTCCTTTTGCAGCATAGGACTTAAAGCTCTCCAAATATCCACTTGCAGATTCCACAAAAAGAGTGTTGCAAAACTTCTCTATCAAAAGGCAGGTTGAACTCTGTGTGTTGAATGCCCAAAACACAGGGAACTTTCTGAGAATGCTTTTGTCTAGTTTCCACGTGAAGATAGTTCCTTTTCCAACATAGGCCTCAAAGCTCTCTGAATATCCACTTGCCGATTGTACAAAAAGAGTGTTGCAAAACTTCTCTATCAAAAGGCAGGTTGAACTCTGTGTGTCGAATGCCCAAAACACAGGGAACTTGCTGAGAATGCTTTTGTCTAATTTCTACGTGAAGATATTTCCTTTTCCATCATAGGCCTCAAAGTGCTCCGAATAAACACTTGTAGATCCCACCAAAAGAGTGTTTCAAAGCTCTTCCATCTACAGGAACTTTCACGTCTGTGAGTTGAATGCACTCATCACAAAGAGGTTTCTGAGAATTCTTCTGTTTAGTTTTTATGTGATGATATTTCATTTTCCAGCATTGGCCTAAAGGTGCTCCAAATATCCACCTTCAGATGGGACTGAAAGAGTGTTTCAAAACTGAACTATCAAAAGGAAGGTTCAAGTCTGTGAGTTGAATGCACTCATCCACAGAAGCTTCTGAGAATGCTTCTGTCTCGTTTTTAGGCGAAGATATTTCCTTTTCCTTGCATAGGCCTCAAATCGCTCCAAATATCCCCTTGCAGATATTACAAAGAGAGTGTTTCCAAACTGCCCTATCGAAAGGCAGTTTCAACTCTGTGAGTTGAAGGCACGTATGGTGAAACAGTTTCTGAGAATGCTTGTGTGTACTTTTTAGGTGAAGGTATTTCCTTTTCCAGCACAGGCCTCAAATCGCTCCAAACATCCAGTAGCAAATTCTACAAAAGGAGTGTTTCAAACCTGTGCTATCCAAAGGAAGATTCCACTATATGAGTTGAACGCATAAAGCACACGGAAGTTTCTGAGAATCCTTCCGTCTAGTTCTCAGGTGAAGATATTTACTTTTCCAGTGTTGGCCCTTTAGCACTCCAAATATCCACTTTCAGATTCTACAAAAAGAGTGTTTCAAAACTGCTCTATCAAAACGCAGGTTCCACTCGGTGAGTTGAATGCACGCATCGGAAAAGATTTCTGAGAATTCTTCTGTCTAGTTTTTATGGGAAGATATTTTCTTTTCCAGCATAGGCCTCAAATCGCTCCAAACATCCACGAGCAAATTCTACGAAAGGAGTGTGTCAAAACGGTGCTATCAAAAGGAAGATTCCACTATGTGAGTTGAATGCATGAAGCACACGGAAGTTTCTGACAATGCTTCCGTCTAGTTCTCATGTGAAGATATTTCCTTTTCCAGCGTTGACCTCTTAGCACTCCAAATATCCACTTGCAGATCCTAGAAAAAGAGTGTTTCAAAACTGCTCTACCAAAAGCCAGGTTTCACTCGGTGAGTTGAATGCGCACATCGCAAAATGTTTCTGAGAACGCTACTGTCTAGTTCTTATGTGAAGATATTTCGTTTTCCCGCCTGGGCTTCAAAGCGCTCCAAATAGCCACTTGTAGAGTCTATAAAAGCAGTGTTTCAAAACTCTTCTATCAAAAGGAACTTTCAACTCTGTGAGTACAATGCACTCATCACAAGGAAGTTTCCGAGAATGCTTCTGTCTACTGTTTATGTGAAGATATTTCCTTTTCCAACCTAGGCCTCAATGCGCTCCAAATAAACACCTGCAGATCCTACAAGAGGGGTGTTTCCAAACTGTTCTATCAAAACCAGCGTTCAAGTCTGTGAGCTGAATGCACTCATCACACAGAAGTTTCTTAGAAGGCTTGTGTCTAGTGTTTATGTGAAAATATTTTCTTTTACAGCATAGGCCTCAAATAGCTCCAAATATCAACTTGCAGATTTTACAAAAAGGGAGTTTCCAAACTCCTCTATCAAAAGACAGGTTCAACTCTGTGAGTCGAATGCACACATCAGAAAGAAGTTTCTGAGAATGCTTCTGTCTAGCTTTTATGTGAAAATATTTCCTTTTCAAGCACACGCCTCAAAGCGCTCCAAATATGCCGTTGCAGATTCTACAAAAAGTGGGTTTCAAAACTGCTCTACGAAAAGAAAGGTTCAAAGCTGTGAGTTGAATACACAGATCGTGAAGAAGTTTCTGAGAATGCTTCAGTCTAGTGTTTAGGTGAAGATATTTCACTTCCCAGCATAGGCCTCAAAGCGCTCCAAATATCCACTTCCAGATTCTACAGAAAAGTGTTTCAAAACTGCTCTTTGGAAAGGAAGCTTCAACTCTGTGAGTTGAAAGCACTCATTACGAAGAGGTTTCTGAGAATTCTTCTGTCCAGTTTTCATGTGAAGATGTTTCCATTTCAAGCATAGGTCTCCAATCGCTCCAAATATTCACCTGCAAATTCTACAAAAAGGGTGTTTCAAAACTTCTCTATCAATAGGAAGGTTCAACTCTGTGAGTTGAATGCCCTCCTCACAAAGAAGTTTCTGAGAATGCTTCTGTCTACTTTTTACGTGAAGATATTTCCTTTTCCTACACAGGCCTCAAAGCGCTCCGAATCAACACTTCCAGATACTACCAAAACAGTGTTTCAAAACTGTTCTATCAAAAGGAACGTTCAACTCTGTGAGTGGAAGGCACTCATCGCAAAGAGGTTTCTGAGAATGCTTCTGTCTAGTTTTTATGTGATGATATTTCGTATTGCAGCATTGGCCAAAAAGCGCTCCAAACATCCATCTTCAGATGGCAATGAAAGTGGGTCTCAAAAGTGCTCTATCAGAAGGAAGGTTCAAGTCTGTGAGTTGAATGCTCTCATCACACAGAAGGTTCTGAGAATGATTCAGTCCAGTTTTTATCAGAAGATATTTCCTTTTCCTTGCATAGGCCTCAAATCGCTCCAAATATCGAATTGCAGTTTACACCAATAGAGTGTTTCCAAACTGCTCTGTGAAACGGCAGGTTCAACTCTGTGAGTTGAATGCGCACATGAGGAAGAAGTCTCTGAGAATGCTTCTGTCTAGTTTTTAGGTGAAGATATTTCATTTCCCAGCCTCGCCTCAAAGCGCTCCAAATATCCACTTTCAGATTCTACAAAAACTGTGTTTCTAAACTGCTCTTTGTAAAGGAAGGTTCAAGTCTGTGAGTTGAATGCACTCATCACCAAGAAGTTTCTGAGAATGCTTCTGTCTAGTTTTCATGTGAAGATATTTCCTTTTCCAACATTGACCCGAAGCCCTCGTAATATCCACTTGCAGATTTTACAAAAAGAGTGTTTCCAAACTGCTCTATCAAAATGAGATTCAACTCTGTGAGTTGAATGCACGCATCGTGAAGAAGCTTCAGAGAATGCTACGGTCTACGTTTTAGGTGAAGATATTTCATTTCCCAGCATAGGCTTCAAAGCGCTCTAAATATCCACTTGCAGATTCTACAAAAAGAGTGTTTCAAAACTGCTCTTCCAAAAGGAAGGTTCAAGGCTGTGAGTTCAATGCACTCATCATAAAGAAGTTTCTGAGAACGCTTCTCTCTAGTTTTTATGTGAAGATATTTCCTTTTCCAGCATAGGCCTCAAATCGCTCCAAACATCCACTAGCAAATTCTACAAAAGGAGTGTTTCAAAACTGTGCTATCAAAAGGAAGATTCCACTATTTGAGTTGAAGGCATAAAGCACACGGAAGTTTCTGACAATGCTTCCGTCTAGTTCTCATGTGAAGTTATTTCCTTTTCCAGTGCTGGCCTCTTAGCACTCCAAATATCCACTTGCAGATCCTAGAAAAAGAGTTTTTCAAAACTGCTCTACCAAAAGGAAGCTTCAACTCGGTGAGTTGAATGCGCACCTCGCAAAATGTTTCTGAGAGTGCTTCGCTGTTGTTTTTATGTGAAGATATTTCGTTTTCCAGCATAGGACTCAAAGCGCTCCAAGTAGCCACTTACAGAGTCTCTAAAAAGAGTGTTTCAAAACTGTTCTATCAAAAGGAACGTTCAACTCTGTGAGTAGAATGCTCTCATCACAAGGAAGTTTCTGAGAATGCTTCTGTCTAGTTTTTATGTGAAGAAATTTCCTTTTCCAACATAGGCCTCAAAGCCCTCCAAATAAACATCTGCAGATTCTACAAAAGGGGTCTTTCCAAAATGTTCTATCAAAACCAACGTTCAAACCTATGAGCTGAATGCACTCACCACACAGAAGTTTCTTAGACGTCTTCTGTCTAGTGTTTATGTGAAAATATTTTCTTTTACAGCATAGGCCTCAAATAGCTCCAAATATCAACTTGCAGATTTTACAAAAAGGGTGTTTCCAAACTCCTCTATCAAAAGGCAGGTTCAACTCTGTGTGTTGAATGCACACATCAGAAAGAAGTTTCTGAGAATGCTTCTGTCTAGCGTTTATGTGAAAATATTTCCTTTTCAAGCATACGCCTCAAAGCGCTCCAAATATGCCGTTGCAGATTCTACAAAAAGTGTGTTTCAAAACTGCTCTATGAAAAGAAAGGTTCAAAGCTGTGAGGTGAATACACATATCGTGAAGAAGTTTCTGAGAAAGCTTCAGTCTAGTGTTTAGGTGAAGATATTTCACTTCCCAGAATAGGCCTCAAAGCGCTCCAAATATCCACTTCCAGATTCTAAAGAAAAGTGTTTCAAAACTGCTTTTTGGAAAAGAAGCTTCAACTCTGTGAGTTGAAAGCACTCATTACGAAGAGGTTTCTGAGAGTTCTTCCGTCTAGTTTTCATGTGAAGATGTTTCCATTTCAAGCATATTTCTCAAATCGCTCCAAATATTCACCTGCAAATTCTACAAAAAGGGTGTTTCCAAACTTCTCTATCAATAGGAAGGTTCGACTCTGTGAGTTGAATGCACTCCTCACAAAGAAGTTTCTGAGAATGCTTCTGTCCAGTTTTTAGGTGAAGATATATCATTTCCCAGCATAGGCCTCAAAGCGCTCCAAATATCCACTTGCAGATTCTACAAAAAGAGTGTTTCAAAACTCCTCTTTCAAAAGGAAGTTTCAAGTCTGTGAGTTGAATGAAGTCGTGACAAAGAAGTTTCTGAGAATGCTTCTGTCTACTTTTTATGTGAAGATATTTCCTTTTGCAGCACACGCCTCAAATAGCCCCAAACATCCACTAGCAAATTCTACAAAAAGAGGGTTTCAAAAAAGCGCTATCTAAAGGAAGATTGCACTATGTGAGTTAAACGCATAAAGCACACGGAAGTTTCTGAGAATGCTTCCGTCTAGTTCTCATGGGAAGATATTTCCTTTCCCATTGTTGGCCTCTTAGCACTCCAATATACACTTGCAGATTCTAGAAAAAGAGTGTTTCAAAACTGCTCTATCAAAAGGCAGGTTCAACACGGTGAGTTGAATATGCACATGAGAAAAAGTTTCTGAGAATGCTTCTGTCTGATTTTTATGTGAAGATATTTCGTTTTCCAGCACAGGCCTCAAAGCGCTCCAATTATCCACTTGCAGACTATACAAAAACAGTGTTTCAAAACTGTCCTATCCAAAGGAATGTTCAGCTCTGTGAGTAGAATTCACTCATCACGAGGAAGTTTCTGAGAATGCTGCTGTCTAGTTTCTATAAGAAGACATTTCCTTTTCTAACATAGGTCTCAAAGCGCTCACAATAAGCCCTGGCACACTCCACAAAAGGAGTGTTTCCAAAATGTTCTATCAAAATGAACGTTGAAGACTGTGAGTTAAATGCACACGTCAAACTGAAGTTTCTGAGAATGGTTCTGTCTAGGGTTTATGTGAAGATATTTTCTTTTCCAGCATAGGCCTCCAAAAGCTCGAAATATCCACTTGCAGATTTTCTAAAAAGGGTGTTTCCAAACTGTTCTATCAAAAGGAAGGTTCAACTCTGTGAGTTGAATGCTCACATCACAAAGAAGTTTCTGAGAATGCTTCTGTCTAGTGTTCATGTGAAGATATTTCCTTTTCAAGCATAGGCCTCAAAGCGCTCCAGATATGCAGTTGCAGACTCTACAAAAAGTGTGTTTCAAAAGTGTTCTATGAAAAGAAAGTTTCAACTCTGTGAGTTGAATGCACATATCGTGAAGAAGTTTCTGAGAATGCTTCTGTCTAGTTTTTAGGTGAAGATATTTCATTTCCCAGCATAGGCCTCAAAGCGCTCCAAATATGCACTTGCAGATTCTACAAAAAGAGTGTTTCAAAACTGCTCTTTCAAAAGGAAGGTTCAAGTCTGTGAGTTGAATGCACTCATCAGAAAGAAGTTTCTGATAATGGTTCTGTCTAGTTTTCATCTGCAAGTATTTCCTTTTCCACTAGATGCCGCAATCGCACCAAATTTCCACCTGCAGTTTCCACAAAAAGAGTGTTGCAGGACTGCTCCAGGAAAAGGAATCTTCAACTCTCTCAGTTCAATCCCCTCAAGACATAGAAGTTTCTGATAATGTTTCTGTCTAGCTTCTATATGAAGATATTTCCTTTTCCAGCATAAGCCTCAAAGAGCTCCAAATATCCACTTGCGAATTCTACAAAAACAGTGTTGCAATACTTTTCTACCAAAAGGAAGGTACAACTCTGTGAGTTCAATGCACTCATCACACAGAAGGTTCACAGAATGCTTCCATCTAGCTTTTACGCAATGATATTTCCTTTTGCAGCAAAGGCTTCAAAGCGCTCTTAATGTCCACTGGCAGATTCTACGAAGAGTGTCTCAAAACTGCTCTATCAAAAGGTAGGTTGAACTCTGTGAGTTCAATGCCCAAAGCACAGGGAACCTTCTGAGAATGCTTTTATGTAGTTTCTACGTGAACATATTTTCTTTTCCAGCATTGGCCTCCAAGCACTCCATCCATCCACTTGAAAATTCTACTAAAAGAGTGTTTCAAAACTTCTCTACCAAAAGAAAGGTTGAACTTTGTGAGTTCAAGGCACACATCACAAAGAAGTTTCTGAGAATGCTTCTTTCCAGCTTTTACGTGAAGAGATATCCTTTTCCAGCATAGGCCTCAAAGCGCTCCATATATCCACTTGCACATTCTAGCAAAGCGTGTATCAACACTGCTCTTTCAAAAGGAAGCTTCAAGTCTGTGAGTTGAATGCACTCATCACAAAGACGTTTCTGAGAATTCTCCTGTCTAGTTTTCATGTGAAGATGCTTCCATTTAAAATCTAGGCCTCAAATACCTCCAAATATTCACTTGCACATTCTACAAAAAGGCTGTTTCAAATCTTCTCTATCAATTGGAAGGTTCAACTCTGTAAATTGAATGCACTCACCACAAAGAAGATTCCGAGATTGCTTCTGTCTACTTTGTATGTGAAGACATTTCCTTTTCCAACATAGGCCTCAAAGCGCTCCAAAAAACACTTGCAGATTCTAAAAAAACAGTTTTCCAAAACTGTTCTATCAAAAGGAACGTTCAACTCTGTGAGTTGAAGGCACTCATCACAAAGAGGTTTCTGAGAATGCTTCTGTCTAGTTTTTATGGGATGATATTTCTTATTCCAACATTGGCCAAAAAGCGCTCCAAATATCCGCCTTCAGATGGCACTGAAAGAGGGTCTCAAAAATGCTCTATCAGAAGGAAGGTTCAAGTCTGTGAGTTGAATGCTCTCATCACACAGAAGGTTCTGAGAATACTTCAGTCTAGTTTTTATCAGAAGATATTTCCATTTCCTTGCATAGGCCTGAAATCGCTCCAAATATCGACTTGCAGATTATACGAATAGAGTATTTCCAAACTGCTCTGTCAAACGGCAGGATCAACTCTGTGAGTTGAATGAACACATCATGAAGAAGTCTCTGAGAATGCTTCTGTCTAGTTTTTAGTTGAAGATATTTCATTTCCCAGCATCTTCTCAAAGCGCTCCAAATATCCACTTGCAGATTCTACAAAAACTTTGTTTCTAAACTGCTCTTTGAAAAGGAAGGTCCAAGTCTGTGAGTTGAATGCACTCATCGCAAAGAATTTTCTGAGAATGCTTCTGCCTAGTTTTCACGTGAAGATATTTCCTTTTCCAACATTGGCCCCGAAGCCCTCCTAACATCCACTTGCAGATTTTACAAAAAGAGTGTTTCCAAACTGCTCTATCAAAAGGCAGGTTCAACTCTGTGAGTCAAATGCACGCATCGTGAAGAAGCTTCTGAGAATGCTACTGTCTAAGTTTTAGGTGAAGATATTTCATTTCCCAGCAAAGGCTTCAAAGCGCTCTAAATATCCACTTGCAGATTCTACAAGAAGAGTGTTTCAAAACTGCTCTTCCAAAAGGAAGGTTCAAGTCTGTGAGTTGAATGCACTCATCAAAAAGAAGTTTCTGAGAATGCTTCTCTCTAGTTTTTATGAGAAGATATTTCCTTTTCCAGCATAGGCCTCAAATCGCTCCAAACATCCACTAGCAAATTCTACAAAAGGAGTGTTTCAAAACTGTGCTATCAAAAGGAAGATTCCACTATTTGAGTTGAAGGCATAAAGCACACGGAAGTTTCTGACAGTGCTTCCGTCTAGTTCTCATGTGAAGTTATTTCCTTTTCCAGTGTTGGCCTCTTAGCACTCCAAATAACCACTTGCAGATCCTAGAAAGAGTGTTTCAAAACTGCTCTACCAAAAGGAAGGTTCAACTCGGTGAGTTGAATGCGCACCTCGCAAAAAGTTTCTGAGAGTGCTTCGGTTTAGTTTTTATGTGAAGATATTTCGTTTTCCAGCACAGTACTCAAAGCGCTCTAAATAGCCACTTGCAGAGTCTATAAAAAGAGTGTTTCAAAACTGTTCTATCGAAAGGAACGTTCAACTCTGTGAGTAGAATGCACTCATCACAAGGAAGTTTCTGAGAATGCTTCTGTCTAGTTTTTATGTGAAGAAATTTCCTTTTCCAACATAGGCCTCAAAGCGCTCCAAATAAACACCTGCAGATTCTACAAAAGGGGTCTTTCCAAAATGTTCTATCAAAACCAACGTTCAAGCCTGTGAGCTGAATGCACTCACCACACAGAAGTTTCTTAGACGTCTTCTGTCTAGTGTTTATGTGGAAATATTCTCTTTTACAGCATAGGCCTCAAATAGCTCCAAATATCAACTTGCAGATTTTACAAAAAGGGTGTTTCCAAACTCCTCCATCAAAAGGCAGGTTCAACTCTGTGTGTTTAATGCACACATCAGAAAGAAGTTTCTGAGAATGCTTCTGTCTAGCCTTTATGTGAAAATATTTCCTTTTCAAGCATACGCCTCAAAGCGCTCCAAATATGCCGTTGTAGACTCTACAAAAAGTGTGTTTCAAAACTGCTCTACGAAAAGAAAGGTTCAAAGCTGTGAGTTGAATACACAGATCGTGAAGAAGTTCCTGAGAATGCTTCAATCTAGTGTTTAGGTGAAGATATTTCACTTCCCAGCATAGGCCTCAAAGCGCTCCAAATATCCACTTCCAGATTCTACAGAAAAGTGTTTCAAAACTGCTCTTTGGAAAGGAAGCTTCAACTCTGTGAGTTTAAAGCACTCATTGCGAAGAGGTTTCTGGGAGTTCTTCCGTCTAGTTTTCATGTAAAGATGTTTCCATTTCAAGCATAGGTCTCTAATCGCTCCAAATATTCACCTGCAAATTCTACAAAAAGGGTGTTTCAAAACTTCTCTATCAATAGGAAGGTTCAACTCTGTGAGTTGAATGCACTCCTTACAGAGAAGTTTCTGAGAATGTTTCTATCTATGTTTTACGCGAAGATATTTCCTTTTCCAACACAGGCCTCAGTGCGCTCCGAATCAACACTTCCAGATACTACAAAAACAGTGTTTCAAAACTGTTCTATCAAAAGGAACGTTCAACTCTGTGAGTTGAAGGCACTCATCACAAAGAAGTTTCTGAGAATGCTTCTGTCAATCTTGTATGCAATGAGATTTCCTTTTGCAGCATAGGACTTAAAGCTCTCCAAATATCCACTTGCAGATTCCACAAAAAGAGTGTTGCAAAACTTCTCTATCAAAAGGCAGGTTGAACTCTGTGTGTTGAATGCCCAAAACACAGGGAACTTTCTGAGAATGCTTTTGTCTAGTTTCCACGTGAAGATAGTTCCTTTTCCAACATAGGCCTCAAAGCGCTCTGAATATCCACTTGCCGATTGTACAAAAAGAGTGTTGCAAAACTTCTCTATCAAAAGGCAGGTTGAACTCTGTGTGTCGAATGCCCAAAACACAGGGAACTTGCTGAGAATGCTTTTGTCTAATTTCTACGTGAAGATATTTCCTTTTCCATCATAGGCCTCAAAGTGCTCCGAATAAACACTTGTAGATCCCACCAAAAGAGTGTTTCAAAGCTCTTCCATCTACAGGAACTTTCACGTCTGTGAGTTGAATGCACTCATCACAAAGAGGTTTCTGAGAATTCTTCTGTTTAGTTTTTATGTGATGATATTTCATTTTCCAGCATTGGCCTAAAGGTGCTCCAAATATCCACCTTCAGATGGGACTGAAAGAGTGTTTCAAAACTGAACTATCAAAAGGAAGGTTCAAGTCTGTGAGTTGAATGCACTCATCCACAGAAGCTTCTGAGAATGCTTCTGTCTCGTTTTTAGGCGAAGATATTTCCTTTTCCTTGCATAGGCCTCAAATCGCTCCAAATATCCCCTTGCAGATATTACAAAGAGAGTGTTTCCAAACTGCCCTATCGAAAGGCAGTTTCAACTCTGTGAGTTGAAGGCACGTATGGTGAAACAGTTTCTGAGAATGCTTGTGTGTACTTTTTAGGTGAAGGTATTTCCTTTTCCAGCACAGGCCTCAAATCGCTCCAAACATCCAGTAGCAAATTCTACAAAAGGAGTGTTTCAAACCTGTGCTATCCAAAGGAAGATTCCACTATATGAGTTGAACGCATAAAGCACACGGAAGTTTCTGAGAATCCTTCCGTCTAGTTCTCAGGTGAAGATATTTACTTTTCCAGTGTTGGCCCTTTAGCACTCCAAATATCCACTTTCAGATTCTACAAAAAGAGTGTTTCAAAACTGCTCTATCAAAACGCAGGTTCCACTCGGTGAGTTGAATGCACGCATCGGAAAAGATTTCTGAGAATTCTTCTGTCTAGTTTTTATGGGAAGATATTTTCTTTTCCAGCATAGGCCTCAAATCGCTCCAAACATCCACGAGCAAATTCTACGAAAGGAGTGTGTCAAAACGGTGCTATCAAAAGGAAGATTCCACTATGTGAGTTGAATGCATGAAGCACACGGAAGTTTCTGACAATGCTTCCGTCTAGTTCTCATGTGAAGATATTTCCTTTTCCAGCGTTGACCTCTTAGCACTCCAAATATCCACTTGCAGATCCTAGAAAAAGAGTGTTTCAAAACTGCTCTACCAAAAGCCAGGTTTCACTCGGTGAGTTGAATGCGCACATCGCAAAATGTTTCTGAGAACGCTACTGTCTAGTTCTTATGTGAAGATATTTCGTTTTCCCGCCTGGGCTTCAAAGCGCTCCAAATAGCCACTTGTAGAGTCTATAAAAGCAGTGTTTCAAAACTCTTCTATCAAAAGGAACTTTCAACTCTGTGAGTACAATGCACTCATCACAAGGAAGTTTCCGAGAATGCTTCTGTCTACTGTTTATGTGAAGATATTTCCTTTTCCAACCTAGGCCTCAATGCGCTCCAAATAAACACCTGCAGATCCTACAAGAGGGGTGTTTCCAAACTGTTCTATCAAAACCAGCGTTCAAGTCTGTGAGCTGAATGCACTCATCACACAGAAGTTTCTTAGAAGGCTTGTGTCTAGTGTTTATGTGAAAATATTTTCTTTTACAGCATAGGCCTCAAATAGCTCCAAATATCAACTTGCAGATTTTACAAAAAGGGAGTTTCCAAACTCCTCTATCAAAAGACAGGTTCAACTCTGTGAGTCGAATGCACACATCAGAAAGAAGTTTCTGAGAATGCTTCTGTCTAGCTTTTATGTGAAAATATTTCCTTTTCAAGCACACGCCTCAAAGCGCTCCAAATATGCCGTTGCAGATTCTACAAAAAGTGGGTTTCAAAACTGCTCTACGAAAAGAAAGGTTCAAAGCTGTGAGTTGAATACACAGATCGTGAAGAAGTTTCTGAGAATGCTTCAGTCTAGTGTTTAGGTGAAGATATTTCACTTCCCAGCATAGGCCTCAAAGCGCTCCAAATATCCACTTCCAGATTCTACAGAAAAGTGTTTCAAAACTGCTCTTTGGAAAGGAAGCTTCAACTCTGTGAGTTGAAAGCACTCATTACGAAGAGGTTTCTGAGAATTCTTCTGTCCAGTTTTCATGTGAAGATGTTTCCATTTCAAGCATAGGTCTCCAATCGCTCCAAATATTCACCTGCAAATTCTACAAAAAGGGTGTTTCAAAACTTCTCTATCAATAGGAAGGTTCAACTCTGTGAGTTGAATGCCCTCCTCACAAAGAAGTTTCTGAGAATGCTTCTGTCTACTTTTTACGTGAAGATATTTCCTTTTCCTACACAGGCCTCAAAGCGCTCCGAATCAACACTTCCAGATACTACCAAAACAGTGTTTCAAAACTGTTCTATCAAAAGGAACGTTCAACTCTGTGAGTGGAAGGCACTCATCGCAAAGAGGTTTCTGAGAATGCTTCTGTCTAGTTTTTATGTGATGATATTTCGTATTGCAGCATTGGCCAAAAAGCGCTCCAAACATCCATCTTCAGATGGCAATGAAAGTGGGTCTCAAAAGTGCTCTATCAGAAGGAAGGTTCAAGTCTGTGAGTTGAATGCTCTCATCACACAGAAGGTTCTGAGAATGATTCAGTCCAGTTTTTATCAGAAGATATTTCCTTTTCCTTGCATAGGCCTCAAATCGCTCCAAATATCGAATTGCAGTTTACACCAATAGAGTGTTTCCAAACTGCTCTGTGAAACGGCAGGTTCAACTCTGTGAGTTGAATGCGCACATGAGGAAGAAGTCTCTGAGAATGCTTCTGTCTAGTTTTTAGGTGAAGATATTTCATTTCCCAGCCTCGCCTCAAAGCGCTCCAAATATCCACTTTCAGATTCTACAAAAACTGTGTTTCTAAACTGCTCTTTGTAAAGGAAGGTTCAAGTCTGTGAGTTGAATGCACTCATCACCAAGAAGTTTCTGAGAATGCTTCTGTCTAGTTTTCATGTGAAGATATTTCCTTTTCCAACATTGACCCGAAGCCCTCGTAATATCCACTTGCAGATTTTACAAAAAGAGTGTTTCCAAACTGCTCTATCAAAATGAGATTCAACTCTGTGAGTTGAATGCACGCATCGTGAAGAAGCTTCAGAGAATGCTACGGTCTACGTTTTAGGTGAAGATATTTCATTTCCCAGCATAGGCTTCAAAGCGCTCTAAATATCCACTTGCAGATTCTACAAAAAGAGTGTTTCAAAACTGCTCTTCCAAAAGGAAGGTTCAAGGCTGTGAGTTCAATGCACTCATCATAAAGAAGTTTCTGAGAACGCTTCTCTCTAGTTTTTATGTGAAGATATTTCCTTTTCCAGCATAGGCCTCAAATCGCTCCAAACATCCACTAGCAAATTCTACAAAAGGAGTGTTTCAAAACTGTGCTATCAAAAGGAAGATTCCACTATTTGAGTTGAAGGCATAAAGCACACGGAAGTTTCTGACAATGCTTCCGTCTAGTTCTCATGTGAAGTTATTTCCTTTTCCAGTGCTGGCCTCTTAGCACTCCAAATATCCACTTGCAGATCCTAGAAAAAGAGTTTTTCAAAACTGCTCTACCAAAAGGAAGCTTCAACTCGGTGAGTTGAATGCGCACCTCGCAAAATGTTTCTGAGAGTGCTTCGCTGTTGTTTTTATGTGAAGATATTTCGTTTTCCAGCATAGGACTCAAAGCGCTCCAAGTAGCCACTTACAGAGTCTCTAAAAAGAGTGTTTCAAAACTGTTCTATCAAAAGGAACGTTCAACTCTGTGAGTAGAATGCTCTCATCACAAGGAAGTTTCTGAGAATGCTTCTGTCTAGTTTTTATGTGAAGAAATTTCCTTTTCCAACATAGGCCTCAAAGCCCTCCAAATAAACATCTGCAGATTCTACAAAAGGGGTCTTTCCAAAATGTTCTATCAAAACCAACGTTCAAACCTATGAGCTGAATGCACTCACCACACAGAAGTTTCTTAGACGTCTTCTGTCTAGTGTTTATGTGAAAATATTTTCTTTTACAGCATAGGCCTCAAATAGCTCCAAATATCAACTTGCAGATTTTACAAAAAGGGTGTTTCCAAACTCCTCTATCAAAAGGCAGGTTCAACTCTGTGTGTTGAATGCACACATCAGAAAGAAGTTTCTGAGAATGCTTCTGTCTAGCGTTTATGTGAAAATATTTCCTTTTCAAGCATACGCCTCAAAGCGCTCCAAATATGCCGTTGCAGATTCTACAAAAAGTGTGTTTCAAAACTGCTCTATGAAAAGAAAGGTTCAAAGCTGTGAGGTGAATACACATATCGTGAAGAAGTTTCTGAGAAAGCTTCAGTCTAGTGTTTAGGTGAAGATATTTCACTTCCCAGAATAGGCCTCAAAGCGCTCCAAATATCCACTTCCAGATTCTAAAGAAAAGTGTTTCAAAACTGCTTTTTGGAAAAGAAGCTTCAACTCTGTGAGTTGAAAGCACTCATTACGAAGAGGTTTCTGAGAGTTCTTCCGTCTAGTTTTCATGTGAAGATGTTTCCATTTCAAGCATATTTCTCAAATCGCTCCAAATATTCACCTGCAAATTCTACAAAAAGGGTGTTTCCAAACTTCTCTATCAATAGGAAGGTTCGACTCTGTGAGTTGAATGCACTCCTCACAAAGAAGTTTCTGAGAATGCTTCTGTCTGGTTTTTATGTGAAGATATTTCGTTTTCCAGCACAGGCCTCAAAGCGCTCCAATTATCCACTTGCAGACTATACAAAAACAGTGTTTCAAAACTGTTCTATCCAAAGGAATGTTCAGCTCTGTGAGTAGAATTCACTCATCACGAGGAAGTTTCTGAGAATGCTGCTGTCTAGTTTCTATAAGAAGACATTTCCTTTTCTAACATAGGTCTCAAAGCGCTCACAATAAGCCCTGGCACACTCCACAAAAGGAGTGTTTCCAAAATGTTCTATCAAAATGAACGTTGAAGACTGTGAGTTAAATGCACACGTCAAACTGAAGTTTCTGAGAATGGTTCTGTCTAGGGTTTATGTGAAGATATTTTCTTTTCCAGCATAGGCCTCCAAAAGCTCGAAATATCCACTTGCAGATTTTCTAAAAAGGGTGTTTCCAAACTGTTCTATCAAAAGGAAGGTTCAACTCTGTGAGTTGAATGCTCACATCACAAAGAAGTTTCTGAGAATGCTTCTGTCTAGTGTTCATGTGAAGATATTTCCTTTTCAAGCATAGGCCTCAAAGCGCTCCAGATATGCAGTTGCAGACTCTACAAAAAGTGTGTTTCAAAAGTGTTCTATGAAAAGAAAGTTTCAACTCTGTGAGTTGAATGCACATATCGTGAAGAAGTTTCTGAGAATGCTTCTGTCTAGTTTTTAGGTGAAGATATTTCATTTCCCAGCATAGGCCTCAAAGCGCTCCAAATATGCACTTGCAGATTCTACAAAAAGAGTGTTTCAAAACTGCTCTTTCAAAAGGAAGGTTCAAGTCTGTGAGTTGAATGCACTCATCAGAAAGAAGTTTCTGATAATCGTTCTGTCTAGTTTTCATCTGCAAGTATTTCCTTTTCCACTAGATGCCGCAATCGCACCAAATTTCCACCTGCAGTTTCCACAAAAAGAGTGTTGCAGGACTGCTCCAGGAAAAGGAATCTTCAACTCTCTCAGTTCAATCCCCTCAAGACATAGAAGTTTCTGATAATGTTTCTGTCTAGCTTCTATATGAAGATATTTCCTTTTCCAGCATAAGCCTCAAAGAGCTCCAAATATCCACTTGCGAATTCTACAAAAACAGTGTTGCAATACTTTTCTACCAAAAGGAAGGTACAACTCTGTGAGTTCAATGCACTCATCACACAGAAGGTTCACAGAATGCTTCCATCTAGCTTTTACGCAATGATATTTCCTTTTGCAGCAAAGGCTTCAAAGCGCTCTTAATGTCCACTGGCAGATTCTACGAAGAGTGTCTCAAAACTGCTCTATCAAAAGGTAGGTTGAACTCTGTGAGTTCAATGCCCAAAGCACAGGGAACCTTCTGAGAATGCTTTTATGTAGTTTCTACGTGAACATATTTTCTTTTCCAGCATTGGCCTCCAAGCACTCCATCCATCCACTTGAAAATTCTACTAAAAGAGTGTTTCAAAACTTCTCTACCAAAAGAAAGGTTGAACTTTGTGAGTTCAAGGCACACATCACAAAGAAGTTTCTGAGAATGCTTCTTTCCAGCTTTTACGTGAAGAGATATCCTTTTCCAGCATAGGCCTCAAAGCGCTCCATATATCCACTTGCACATTCTAGCAAAGCGTGTATCAACACTGCTCTTTCAAAAGGAAGCTTCAAGTCTGTGAGTTGAATGCACTCATCACAAAGACGTTTCTGAGAATTCTCCTGTCTAGTTTTCATGTGAAGATGCTTCCATTTAAAATCTAGGCCTCAAATACCTCCAAATATTCACTTGCACATTCTACAAAAAGGCTGTTTCAAATCTTCTCTATCAATTGGAAGGTTCAACTCTGTAAATTGAATGCACTCACCACAAAGAAGATTCCGAGATTGCTTCTGTCTACTTTGTATGTGAAGACATTTCCTTTTCCAACATAGGCCTCAAAGCGCTCCAAAAAACACTTGCAGATTCTAAAAAAACAGTTTTTCAAAACTGTTCTATCAAAAGGAACGTTCAACTCTGTGAGTTGAAGGCACTCATCACAAAGAGGTTTCTGAGAATGCTTCTGTCTAGTTTTTATGGGATGATATTTCTTATTCCAACATTGGCCAAAAAGCGCTCCAAATATCCGCCTTCAGATGGCACTGAAAGAGGGTCTCAAAAATGCTCTATCAGAAGGAAGGTTCAAGTCTGTGAGTTGAATGCTCTCATCACACAGAAGGTTCTGAGAATACTTCAGTCTAGTTTTTATCAGAAGATATTTCCATTTCCTTGCATAGGCCTGAAATCGCTCCAAATATCGACTTGCAGATTATACGAATAGAGTATTTCCAAACTGCTCTGTCAAACGGCAGGATCAACTCTGTGAGTTGAATGAACACATCATGAAGAAGTCTCTGAGAATGCTTCTGTCTAGTTTTTAGTTGAAGATATTTCATTTCCCAGCATCGTCTCAAAGCGCTCCAAATATCCACTTGCAGATTCTACAAAAACTTTGTTTCTAAACTGCTCTTTGAAAAGGAAGGTCCAAGTCTGTGAGTTGAATGCACTCATCGCAAAGAATTTTCTGAGAATGCTTCTGCCTAGTTTTCACGTGAAGATATTTCCTTTTCCAACATTGGCCCCGAAGCCCTCCTAACATCCACTTGCAGATTTTACAAAAAGAGTGTTTCCAAACTGCTCTATCAAAAGGCAGGTTCAACTCTGTGAGTCAAATGCACGCATCGTGAAGAAGCTTCTGAGAATGCTACTGTCTAAGTTTTAGGTGAAGATATTTCATTTCCCAGCAAAGGCTTCAAAGCGCTCTAAATATCCACTTGCAGATTCTACAAGAAGAGTGTTTCAAAACTGCTCTTCCAAAAGGAAGGTTCAAGTCTGTGAGTTGAATGCACTCATCAAAAAGAAGTTTCTGAGAATGCTTCTCTCTAGTTTTTATGAGAAGATATTTCCTTTTCCAGCATAGGCCTCAAATCGCTCCAAACATCCACTAGCAAATTCTACAAAAGGAGTGTTTCAAAACTGTGCTATCAAAAGGAAGATTCCACTATTTGAGTTGAAGGCATAAAGCACACGGAAGTTTCTGACAGTGCTTCCGTCTAGTTCTCATGTGAAGTTATTTCCTTTTCCAGTGTTGGCCTCTTAGCACTCCAAATAACCACTTGCAGATCCTAGAAAGAGTGTTTCAAAACTGCTCTACCAAAAGGAAGGTTCAACTCGGTGAGTTGAATGCGCACCTCGCAAAAAGTTTCTGAGAGTGCTTCGGTTTAGTTTTTATGTGAAGATATTTCGTTTTCCAGCACAGTACTCAAAGCGCTCTAAATAGCCACTTGCAGAGTCTATAAAAAGAGTGTTTCAAAACTGTTCTATCGAAAGGAACGTTCAACTCTGTGAGTAGAATGCACTCATCACAAGGAAGTTTCTGAGAATGCTTCTGTCTAGTTTTTATGTGAAGAAATTTCCTTTTCCAACATAGGCCTCAAAGCGCTCCAAATAAACACCTGCAGATTCTACAAAAGGGGTCTTTCCAAAATGTTCTATCAAAACCAACGTTCAAGCCTGTGAGCTGAATGCACTCACCACACAGAAGTTTCTTAGACGTCTTCTGTCTAGTGTTTATGTGGAAATATTCTCTTTTACAGCATAGGCCTCAAATAGCTCCAAATATCAACTTGCAGATTTTACAAAAAGGGTGTTTCCAAACTCCTCCATCAAAAGGCAGGTTCAACTCTGTGTGTTTAATGCACACATCAGAAAGAAGTTTCTGAGAATGCTTCTGTCTAGCCTTTATGTGAAAATATTTCCTTTTCAAGCATACGCCTCAAAGCGCTCCAAATATGCCGTTGTAGACTCTACAAAAAGTGTGTTTCAAAACTGCTCTACGAAAAGAAAGGTTCAAAGCTGTGAGTTGAATACACAGATCGTGAAGAAGTTCCTGAGAATGCTTCAATCTAGTGTTTAGGTGAAGATATTTCACTTCCCAGCATAGGCCTCAAAGCGCTCCAAATATCCACTTCCAGATTCTACAGAAAAGTGTTTCAAAACTGCTCTTTGGAAAGGAAGCTTCAACTCTGTGAGTTTAAAGCACTCATTGCGAAGAGGTTTCTGGGAGTTCTTCCGTCTAGTTTTCATGTAAAGATGTTTCCATTTCAAGCATAGGTCTCTAATCGCTCCAAATATTCACCTGCAAATTCTACAAAAAGGGTGTTTCAAAACTTCTCTATCAATAGGAAGGTTCAACTCTGTGAGTTGAATGCACTCCTTACAGAGAAGTTTCTGAGAATGTTTCTATCTATGTTTTACGCGAAGATATTTCCTTTTCCAACACAGGCCTCAGTGCGCTCCGAATCAACACTTCCAGATACTACAAAAACAGTGTTTCAAAACTGTTCTATCAAAAGGAACGTTCAACTCTGTGAGTTGAAGGCACTCATCACAAAGAAGTTTCTGAGAATGCTTCTGTCAATCTTGTATGCAATGAGATTTCCTTTTGCAGCATAGGACTTAAAGCTCTCCAAATATCCACTTGCAGATTCCACAAAAAGAGTGTTGCAAAACTTCTCTATCAAAAGGCAGGTTGAACTCTGTGTGTTGAATGCCCAAAACACAGGGAACTTTCTGAGAATGCTTTTGTCTAGTTTCCACGTGAAGATAGTTCCTTTTCCAACATAGGCCTCAAAGCGCTCTGAATATCCACTTGCCGATTGTACAAAAAGAGTGTTGCAAAACTTCTCTATCAAAAGGCAGGTTGAACTCTGTGTGTCGAATGCCCAAAACACAGGGAACTTGCTGAGAATGCTTTTGTCTAATTTCTACGTGAAGATATTTCCTTTTCCATCATAGGCCTCAAAGTGCTCCGAATAAACACTTGTAGATCCCACCAAAAGAGTGTTTCAAAGCTCTTCCATCTACAGGAACTTTCACGTCTGTGAGTTGAATGCACTCATCACAAAGAGGTTTCTGAGAATTCTTCTGTTTAGTTTTTATGTGATGATATTTCATTTTCCAGCATTGGCCTAAAGGTGCTCCAAATATCCACCTTCAGATGGGACTGAAAGAGTGTTTCAAAACTGAACTATCAAAAGGAAGGTTCAAGTCTGTGAGTTGAATGCACTCATCCACAGAAGCTTCTGAGAATGCTTCTGTCTCGTTTTTAGGCGAAGATATTTCCTTTTCCTTGCATAGGCCTCAAATCGCTCCAAATATCCCCTTGCAGATATTACAAAGAGAGTGTTTCCAAACTGCCCTATCGAAAGGCAGTTTCAACTCTGTGAGTTGAAGGCACGTATGGTGAAACAGTTTCTGAGAATGCTTGTGTGTACTTTTTAGGTGAAGGTATTTCCTTTTCCAGCACAGGCCTCAAATCGCTCCAAACATCCAGTAGCAAATTCTACAAAAGGAGTGTTTCAAACCTGTGCTATCCAAAGGAAGATTCCACTATATGAGTTGAACGCATAAAGCACACGGAAGTTTCTGAGAATCCTTCCGTCTAGTTCTCAGGTGAAGATATTTACTTTTCCAGTGTTGGCCCTTTAGCACTCCAAATATCCACTTTCAGATTCTACAAAAAGAGTGTTTCAAAACTGCTCTATCAAAACGCAGGTTCCACTCGGTGAGTTGAATGCACGCATCGGAAAAGATTTCTGAGAATTCTTCTGTCTAGTTTTGATGGGAAGATATTTTCTTTTCCAGCATAGGCCTCAAATCGCTCCAAACATCCACGAGCAAATTCTACGAAAGGAGTGTGTCAAAACTGTGCTATCAAAAGGAAGATTCCACTATGTGAGTTGAATGCATGAAGCACACGGAAGTTTCTGACAATGCTTCCGTCTAGTTCTCATGTGAAGATATTTCCTTTTCCAGCGTTGACCTCTTAGCACTCCAAATATCCACTTGCAGATCCTAGAAAAAGAGTGTTTCAAAACTGCTCTACCAAAAGCCAGGTTTCACTCGGTGAGTTGAATGCGCACATCGCAAAATGTTTCTGAGAACGCTACTGTCTAGTTCTTATGTGAAGATATTTCGTTTTCCCGCCTGGGCTTCAAAGCGCTCCAAATAGCCACTTGTAGAGTCTATAAAAAGAGTGTTTCAAAACTCTTCTATCAAAAGGAACTTTCAACTCTGTGAGTACAATGCACTCATCACAAGGAAGTTTCCGAGAATGCTTCTGTCTACTGTTTATGTGAAGATATTTCCTTTTCCAACCTAGGCCTCAATGCGCTCCAAATAAACACCTGCAGATCCTACAAGAGGGGTGTTTCCAAACTGTTCTATCAAAACCAGCGTTCAAGTCTGTGAGCTGAATGCACTCATCACACAGAAGTTTCTTAGAAGGCTTGTGTCTAGTGTTTATGTGAAAATATTTTCTTTTACAGCACAGGCCTCAAATAGCTCCAAATATCAACTTGCAGATTTTACAAAAAGGGAGTTTCCAAACTCCTCTATCAAAAGACAGGTTCAACTCTGTGAGTCGAATGCACACATCAGAAAGAAGTTTCTGAGAATGCTTCTGTCTAGCTTTTATGTGAAAATATTTCCTTTTCAAGCACACGCCTCAAAGCGCTCCAAATATGCCGTTGCAGATTCTACAAAAAGTGGGTTTCAAAACTGCTCTACGAAAAGAAAGGTTCAAAGCTGTGAGTTGAATACACAGATCGTGAAGAAGTTTCTGAGAATGCTTCAGTCTAGTGTTTAGGTGAAGATATTTCACTTCCCAGCATAGGCCTCAAAGCGCTCCAAATATCCACTTCCAGATTCTACAGAAAAGTGTTTCAAAACTGCTCTTTGGAAAGGAAGCTTCAACTCTGTGAGTTGAAAGCACTCATTACGAAGAGGTTTCTGAGAATTCTTCTGTCCAGTTTTCATGTGAAGATGTTTCCATTTCAAGCATAGGTCTCCAATCGCTCCAAATATTCACCTGCAAATTCTACAAAAAGGGTGTTTCAAAACTTCTCTATCAATAGGAAGGTTCAACTCTGTGAGTTGAATGCCCTCCTCACAAAGAAGTTTCTGAGAATGCTTCTGTCTACTTTTTACGTGAAGATATTTCCTTTTCCTACACAGGCCTCAAAGCGCTCCGAATCAACACTTCCAGATACTACCAAAACAGTGTTTCAAAACTGTTCTATCAAAAGGAACGTTCAACTCTGTGAGTGGAAGGCACTCATCGCAAAGAGGTTTCTGAGAATGCTTCTGTCTAGTTTTTATGTGATGATATTTCGTATTGCAGCATTGGCCAAAAAGCGCTCCAAACATCCATCTTCAGATGGCAATGAAAGTGGGTCTCAAAAGTGCTCTATCAGAAGGAAGGTTCAAGTCTGTGAGTTGAATGCTCTCATCACACAGAAGGTTCTGAGAATGATTCAGTCTAGTTTTTATCAGAAGATATTTCCTTTTCCTTGCATAGGCCTCAAATAGCTCCAAATATCGAATTGCAGTTTACACCAATAGAGTCTTTCCAAACTGCTCTGTGAAACGGCAGGTTCAACTCTGTGAGTTGAATGCGCACATGAGGAAGAAGTCTCTGAGAATGCTTCTGTCTAGTTTTTAGGTGAAGATATTTCATTTCCCAGCCTCGCCTCAAAGCGCTCCAAATATCCACTTTCAGATTCTACAAAAACTGTGTTTCTAAACTGCTCTTTGTAAAGGAAGGTTCAAGTCTGTGAGTTGAATGCACTCATCACCAAGAAGTTTCTGAGAATGCTTCTGTCTAGTTTTCATGTGAAGATATTTCCTTTTCCAACATTGACCCGAAGCCCTCGTAATATCCACTTGCAGATTTTACAAAAAGAGTGTTTCCAAACTGCTCTATCAAAATGAGATTCAACTCTGTGAGTTGAATGCACGCATCGTGAAGAAGCTTCAGAGAATGCTACGGTCTACGTTTTAGGTGAAGATATTTCATTTCCCAGCATAGGCTTCAAAGCGCTCTAAATATCCACTTGCAGATTCTACAAAAAGAGTGTTTCAAAACTGCTCTTCCAAAAGGAAGGTTCAAGGCTGTGAGTTCAATGCACTCATCATAAAGAAGTTTCTGAGAACGCTTCTCTCTAGTTTTTATGTGAAGATATTTCCTTTTCCAGCATAGGCCTCAAATCGCTCCAAACATCCACTAGCAAATTCTACAAAAGGAGTGTTTCAAAACTGTGCTATCAAAAGGAAGATTCCACTATTTGAGTTGAAGGCATAAAGCACACGGAAGTTTCTGACAATGCTTCCGTCTAGTTCTCATGTGAAGTTATTTCCTTTTCCAGTGCTGGCCTCTTAGCACTCCAAATATCCACTTGCAGATCCTAGAAAAAGAGTTTTTCAAAACTGCTCTACCAAAAGGAAGCTTCAACTCGGTGAGTTGAATGCGCACCTCGCAAAATGTTTCTGAGAGTGCTTCGCTGTTGTTTTTATGTGAAGATATTTCGTTTTCCAGCATAGGACTCAAAGCGCTCCAAGTAGCCACTTACAGAGTCTCTAAAAAGAGTGTTTCAAAACTGTTCTATCAAAAGGAACGTTCAACTCTGTGAGTAGAATGCTCTCATCACAAGGAAGTTTCTGAGAATGCTTCTGTCTAGTTTTTATGTGAAGAAATTTCCTTTTCCAACATAGGCCTCAAAGCCCTCCAAATAAACATCTGCAGATTCTACAAAAGGGGTCTTTCCAAAATGTTCTATCAAAACCAACGTTCAAACCTATGAGCTGAATGCACTCACCACACAGAAGTTTCTTAGACGTCTTCTGTCTAGTGTTTATGTGAAAATATTTTCTTTTACAGCATAGGCCTCAAATAGCTCCAAATATCAACTTGCAGATTTTACAAAAAGGGTGTTTCCAAACTCCTCTATCAAAAGGCAGGTTCAACTCTGTGTGTTGAATGCACACATCAGAAAGAAGTTTCTGAGAATGCTTCTGTCTAGCGTTTATGTGAAAATATTTCCTTTTCAAGCATACGCCTCAAAGCGCTCCAAATATGCCGTTGCAGATTCTACAAAAAGTGTGTTTCAAAACTGCTCTATGAAAAGAAAGGTTCAAAGCTGTGAGGTGAATACACATATCGTGAAGAAGTTTCTGAGAAAGCTTCAGTCTAGTGTTTAGGTGAAGATATTTCACTTCCCAGAATAGGCCTCAAAGCGCTCCAAATATCCACTTCCAGATTCTAAAGAAAAGTGTTTCAAAACTGCTTTTTGGAAAAGAAGCTTCAACTCTGTGAGTTGAAAGCACTCATTACGAAGAGGTTTCTGAGAGTTCTTCCGTCTAGTTTTCATGTGAAGATGTTTCCATTTCAAGCATATTTCTCAAATCGCTCCAAATATTCACCTGCAAATTCTACAAAAAGGGTGTTTCCAAACTTCTCTATCAATAGGAAGGTTCGACTCTGTGAGTTGAATGCACTCCTCACAAAGAAGTTTCTGAGAATGCTTCTGTCTGGTTTTTATGTGAAGATATTTCGTTTTCCAGCACAGGCCTCAAAGCGCTCCAATTATCCACTTGCAGACTATACAAAAACAGTGTTTCAAAACTGTTCTATCCAAAGGAATGTTCAGCTCTGTGAGTAGAATTCACTCATCACGAGGAAGTTTCTGAGAATGCTGCTGTCTAGTTTCTATAAGAAGACATTTCCTTTTCTAACATAGGTCTCAAAGCGCTCACAATAAGCCCTGGCACACTCCACAAAAGGAGTGTTTCCAAAATGTTCTATCAAAATGAACGTTGAAGACTGTGAGTTAAATGCACACGTCAAACTGAAGTTTCTGAGAATGGTTCTGTCTAGGGTTTATGTGAAGATATTTTCTTTTCCAGCATAGGCCTCCAAAAGCTCGAAATATCCACTTGCAGATTTTCTAAAAAGGGTGTTTCCAAACTGTTCTATCAAAAGGAAGGTTCAACTCTGTGAGTTGAATGCTCACATCACAAAGAAGTTTCTGAGAATGCTTCTGTCTAGTGTTCATGTGAAGATATTTCCTTTTCAAGCATAGGCCTCAAAGCGCTCCAGATATGCAGTTGCAGACTCTACAAAAAGTGTGTTTCAAAAGTGTTCTATGAAAAGAAAGTTTCAACTCTGTGAGTTGAATGCACATATCGTGAAGAAGTTTCTGAGAATGCTTCTGTCTAGTTTTTAGGTGAAGATATTTCATTTCCCAGCATAGGCCTCAAAGCGCTCCAAATATGCACTTGCAGATTCTACAAAAAGAGTGTTTCAAAACTGCTCTTTCAAAAGGAAGGTTCAAGTCTGTGAGTTGAATGCACTCATCAGAAAGAAGTTTCTGATAATGGTTCTGTCTAGTTTTCATCTGCAAGTATTTCCTTTTCCACTAGATGCCGCAATCGCACCAAATTTCCACCTGCAGTTTCCACAAAAAGAGTGTTGCAGGACTGCTCCAGGAAAAGGAATCTTCAACTCTCTCAGTTCAATCCCCTCAAGACATAGAAGTTTCTGATAATGTTTCTGTCTAGCTTCTATATGAAGATATTTCCTTTTCCAGCATAAGCCTCAAAGAGCTCCAAATATCCACTTGCGAATTCTACAAAAACAGTGTTGCAATACTTTTCTACCAAAAGGAAGGTACAACTCTGTGAGTTCAATGCACTCATCACACAGAAGGTTCACAGAATGCTTCCATCTAGCTTTTACGCAATGATATTTCCTTTTGCAGCAAAGGCTTCAAAGCGCTCTTAATGTCCACTGGCAGATTCTACGAAGAGTGTCTCAAAACTGCTCTATCAAAAGGTAGGTTGAACTCTGTGAGTTCAATGCCCAAAGCACAGGGAACCTTCTGAGAATGCTTTTATGTAGTTTCTACGTGAACATATTTTCTTTTCCAGCATTGGCCTCCAAGCACTCCATCCATCCACTTGAAAATTCTACTAAAAGAGTGTTTCAAAACTTCTCTACCAAAAGAAAGGTTGAACTTTGTGAGTTCAAGGCACACATCACAAAGAAGTTTCTGAGAATGCTTCTTTCCAGCTTTTACGTGAAGAGATATCCTTTTCCAGCATAGGCCTCAAAGCGCTCCATATATCCACTTGCACATTCTAGCAAAGCGTGTATCAACACTGCTCTTTCAAAAGGAAGCTTCAAGTCTGTGAGTTGAATGCACTCATCACAAAGACGTTTCTGAGAATTCTCCTGTCTAGTTTTCATGTGAAGATGCTTCCATTTAAAATCTAGGCCTCAAATACCTCCAAATATTCACTTGCACATTCTACAAAAAGGCTGTTTCAAATCTTCTCTATCAATTGGAAGGTTCAACTCTGTAAATTGAATGCACTCACCACAAAGAAGATTCCGAGATTGCTTCTGTCTACTTTGTATGTGAAGACATTTCCTTTTCCAACATAGGCCTCAAAGCGCTCCAAAAAACACTTGCAGATTCTAAAAAAACAGTTTTTCAAAACTGTTCTATCAAAAGGAACGTTCAACTCTGTGAGTTGAAGGCACTCATCACAAAGAGGTTTCTGAGAATGCTTCTGTCTAGTTTTTATGGGATGATATTTCTTATTCCAACATTGGCCAAAAAGCGCTCCAAATATCCGCCTTCAGATGGCACTGAAAGAGGGTCTCAAAAATGCTCTATCAGAAGGAAGGTTCAAGTCTGTGAGTTGAATGCTCTCATCACACAGAAGGTTCTGAGAATACTTCAGTCTAGTTTTTATCAGAAGATATTTCCATTTCCTTGCATAGGCCTGAAATCGCTCCAAATATCGACTTGCAGATTATACGAATAGAGTATTTCCAAACTGCTCTGTCAAACGGCAGGATCAACTCTGTGAGTTGAATGAACACATCATGAAGAAGTCTCTGAGAATGCTTCTGTCTAGTTTTTAGTTGAAGATATTTCATTTCCCAGCATCGTCTCAAAGCGCTCCAAATATCCACTTGCAGATTCTACAAAAACTTTGTTTCTAAACTGCTCTTTGAAAAGGAAGGTCCAAGTCTGTGAGTTGAATGCACTCATCGCAAAGAATTTTCTGAGAATGCTTCTGCCTAGTTTTCACGTGAAGATATTTCCTTTTCCAACATTGGCCCCGAAGCCCTCCTAACATCCACTTGCAGATTTTACAAAAAGAGTGTTTCCAAACTGCTCTATCAAAAGGCAGGTTCAACTCTGTGAGTCAAATGCACGCATCGTGAAGAAGCTTCTGAGAATGCTACTGTCTAAGTTTTAGGTGAAGATATTTCATTTCCCAGCAAAGGCTTCAAAGCGCTCTAAATATCCACTTGCAGATTCTACAAGAAGAGTGTTTCAAAACTGCTCTTCCAAAAGGAAGGTTCAAGTCTGTGAGTTGAATGCACTCATCAAAAAGAAGTTTCTGAGAATGCTTCTCTCTAGTTTTTATGAGAAGATATTTCCTTTTCCAGCATAGGCCTCAAATCGCTCCAAACATCCACTAGCAAATTCTACAAAAGGAGTGTTTCAAAACTGTGCTATCAAAAGGAAGATTCCACTATTTGAGTTGAAGGCATAAAGCACACGGAAGTTTCTGACAGTGCTTCCGTCTAGTTCTCATGTGAAGTTATTTCCTTTTCCAGTGTTGGCCTCTTAGCACTCCAAATAACCACTTGCAGATCCTAGAAAGAGTGTTTCAAAACTGCTCTACCAAAAGGAAGGTTCAACTCGGTGAGTTGAATGCGCACCTCGCAAAAAGTTTCTGAGAGTGCTTCGGTTTAGTTTTTATGTGAAGATATTTCGTTTTCCAGCACAGTACTCAAAGCGCTCTAAATAGCCACTTGCAGAGTCTATAAAAAGAGTGTTTCAAAACTGTTCTATCGAAAGGAACGTTCAACTCTGTGAGTAGAATGCACTCATCACAAGGAAGTTTCTGAGAATGCTTCTGTCTAGTTTTTATGTGAAGAAATTTCCTTTTCCAACATAGGCCTCAAAGCGCTCCAAATAAACACCTGCAGATTCTACAAAAGGGGTCTTTCCAAAATGTTCTATCAAAACCAACGTTCAAGCCTGTGAGCTGAATGCACTCACCACACAGAAGTTTCTTAGACGTCTTCTGTCTAGTGTTTATGTGGAAATATTCTCTTTTACAGCATAGGCCTCAAATAGCTCCAAATATCAACTTGCAGATTTTACAAAAAGGGTGTTTCCAAACTCCTCCATCAAAAGGCAGGTTCAACTCTGTGTGTTTAATGCACACATCAGAAAGAAGTTTCTGAGAATGCTTCTGTCTAGCCTTTATGTGAAAATATTTCCTTTTCAAGCATACGCCTCAAAGCGCTCCAAATATGCCGTTGTAGACTCTACAAAAAGTGTGTTTCAAAACTGCTCTACGAAAAGAAAGGTTCAAAGCTGTGAGTTGAATACACAGATCGTGAAGAAGTTCCTGAGAATGCTTCAATCTAGTGTTTAGGTGAAGATATTTCACTTCCCAGCATAGGCCTCAAAGCGCTCCAAATATCCACTTCCAGATTCTACAGAAAAGTGTTTCAAAACTGCTCTTTGGAAAGGAAGCTTCAACTCTGTGAGTTTAAAGCACTCATTGCGAAGAGGTTTCTGGGAGTTCTTCCGTCTAGTTTTCATGTAAAGATGTTTCCATTTCAAGCATAGGTCTCTAATCGCTCCAAATATTCACCTGCAAATTCTACAAAAAGGGTGTTTCAAAACTTCTCTATCAATAGGAAGGTTCAACTCTGTGAGTTGAATGCACTCCTTACAGAGAAGTTTCTGAGAATGTTTCTATCTATGTTTTACGCGAAGATATTTCCTTTTCCAACACAGGCCTCAGTGCGCTCCGAATCAACACTTCCAGATACTACAAAAACAGTGTTTCAAAACTGTTCTATCAAAAGGAACGTTCAACTCTGTGAGTTGAAGGCACTCATCACAAAGAAGTTTCTGAGAATGCTTCTGTCAATCTTGTATGCAATGAGATTTCCTTTTGCAGCATAGGACTTAAAGCTCTCCAAATATCCACTTGCAGATTCCACAAAAAGAGTGTTGCAAAACTTCTCTATCAAAAGGCAGGTTGAACTCTGTGTGTTGAATGCCCAAAACACAGGGAACTTTCTGAGAATGCTTTTGTCTAGTTTCCACGTGAAGATAGTTCCTTTTCCAACATAGGCCTCAAAGCGCTCTGAATATCCACTTGCCGATTGTACAAAAAGAGTGTTGCAAAACTTCTCTATCAAAAGGCAGGTTGAACTCTGTGTGTCGAATGCCCAAAACACAGGGAACTTGCTGAGAATGCTTTTGTCTAATTTCTACGTGAAGATATTTCCTTTTCCATCATAGGCCTCAAAGTGCTCCGAATAAACACTTGTAGATCCCACCAAAAGAGTGTTTCAAAGCTCTTCCATCTACAGGAACTTTCACGTCTGTGAGTTGAATGCACTCATCACAAAGAGGTTTCTGAGAATTCTTCTGTTTAGTTTTTATGTGATGATATTTCATTTTCCAGCATTGGCCTAAAGGTGCTCCAAATATCCACCTTCAGATGGGACTGAAAGAGTGTTTCAAAACTGAACTATCAAAAGGAAGGTTCAAGTCTGTGAGTTGAATGCACTCATCCACAGAAGCTTCTGAGAATGCTTCTGTCTCGTTTTTAGGCGAAGATATTTCCTTTTCCTTGCATAGGCCTCAAATCGCTCCAAATATCCCCTTGCAGATATTACAAAGAGAGTGTTTCCAAACTGCCCTATCGAAAGGCAGTTTCAACTCTGTGAGTTGAAGGCACGTATGGTGAAACAGTTTCTGAGAATGCTTGTGTGTACTTTTTAGGTGAAGGTATTTCCTTTTCCAGCACAGGCCTCAAATCGCTCCAAACATCCAGTAGCAAATTCTACAAAAGGAGTGTTTCAAACCTGTGCTATCCAAAGGAAGATTCCACTATATGAGTTGAACGCATAAAGCACACGGAAGTTTCTGAGAATCCTTCCGTCTAGTTCTCAGGTGAAGATATTTACTTTTCCAGTGTTGGCCCTTTAGCACTCCAAATATCCACTTTCAGATTCTACAAAAAGAGTGTTTCAAAACTGCTCTATCAAAACGCAGGTTCCACTCGGTGAGTTGAATGCACGCATCGGAAAAGATTTCTGAGAATTCTTCTGTCTAGTTTTGATGGGAAGATATTTTCTTTTCCAGCATAGGCCTCAAATCGCTCCAAACATCCACGAGCAAATTCTACGAAAGGAGTGTGTCAAAACTGTGCTATCAAAAGGAAGATTCCACTATGTGAGTTGAATGCATGAAGCACACGGAAGTTTCTGACAATGCTTCCGTCTAGTTCTCATGTGAAGATATTTCCTTTTCCAGCGTTGACCTCTTAGCACTCCAAATATCCACTTGCAGATCCTAGAAAAAGAGTGTTTCAAAACTGCTCTACCAAAAGCCAGGTTTCACTCGGTGAGTTGAATGCGCACATCGCAAAATGTTTCTGAGAACGCTACTGTCTAGTTCTTATGTGAAGATATTTCGTTTTCCCGCCTGGGCTTCAAAGCGCTCCAAATAGCCACTTGTAGAGTCTATAAAAAGAGTGTTTCAAAACTCTTCTATCAAAAGGAACTTTCAACTCTGTGAGTACAATGCACTCATCACAAGGAAGTTTCCGAGAATGCTTCTGTCTACTGTTTATGTGAAGATATTTCCTTTTCCAACCTAGGCCTCAATGCGCTCCAAATAAACACCTGCAGATCCTACAAGAGGGGTGTTTCCAAACTGTTCTATCAAAACCAGCGTTCAAGTCTGTGAGCTGAATGCACTCATCACACAGAAGTTTCTTAGAAGGCTTGTGTCTAGTGTTTATGTGAAAATATTTTCTTTTACAGCACAGGCCTCAAATAGCTCCAAATATCAACTTGCAGATTTTACAAAAAGGGAGTTTCCAAACTCCTCTATCAAAAGACAGGTTCAACTCTGTGAGTCGAATGCACACATCAGAAAGAAGTTTCTGAGAATGCTTCTGTCTAGCTTTTATGTGAAAATATTTCCTTTTCAAGCACACGCCTCAAAGCGCTCCAAATATGCCGTTGCAGATTCTACAAAAAGTGGGTTTCAAAACTGCTCTACGAAAAGAAAGGTTCAAAGCTGTGAGTTGAATACACAGATCGTGAAGAAGTTTCTGAGAATGCTTCAGTCTAGTGTTTAGGTGAAGATATTTCACTTCCCAGCATAGGCCTCAAAGCGCTCCAAATATCCACTTCCAGATTCTACAGAAAAGTGTTTCAAAACTGCTCTTTGGAAAGGAAGCTTCAACTCTGTGAGTTGAAAGCACTCATTACGAAGAGGTTTCTGAGAATTCTTCTGTCCAGTTTTCATGTGAAGATGTTTCCATTTCAAGCATAGGTCTCCAATCGCTCCAAATATTCACCTGCAAATTCTACAAAAAGGGTGTTTCAAAACTTCTCTATCAATAGGAAGGTTCAACTCTGTGAGTTGAATGCCCTCCTCACAAAGAAGTTTCTGAGAATGCTTCTGTCTACTTTTTACGTGAAGATATTTCCTTTTCCTACACAGGCCTCAAAGCGCTCCGAATCAACACTTCCAGATACTACCAAAACAGTGTTTCAAAACTGTTCTATCAAAAGGAACGTTCAACTCTGTGAGTGGAAGGCACTCATCGCAAAGAGGTTTCTGAGAATGCTTCTGTCTAGTTTTTATGTGATGATATTTCGTATTGCAGCATTGGCCAAAAAGCGCTCCAAACATCCATCTTCAGATGGCAATGAAAGTGGGTCTCAAAAGTGCTCTATCAGAAGGAAGGTTCAAGTCTGTGAGTTGAATGCTCTCATCACACAGAAGGTTCTGAGAATGATTCAGTCTAGTTTTTATCAGAAGATATTTCCTTTTCCTTGCATAGGCCTCAAATAGCTCCAAATATCGAATTGCAGTTTACACCAATAGAGTGTTTCCAAACTGCTCTGTGAAACGGCAGGTTCAACTCTGTGAGTTGAATGCGCACATGAGGAAGAAGTCTCTGAGAATGCTTCTGTCTAGTTTTTAGGTGAAGATATTTCATTTCCCAGCCTCGCCTCAAAGCGCTCCAAATATCCACTTTCAGATTCTACAAAAACTGTGTTTCTAAACTGCTCTTTGTAAAGGAAGGTTCAAGTCTGTGAGTTGAATGCACTCATCACCAAGAAGTTTCTGAGAATGCTTCTGTCTAGTTTTCATGTGAAGATATTTCCTTTTCCAACATTGACCCGAAGCCCTCGTAATATCCACTTGCAGATTTTACAAAAAGAGTGTTTCCAAACTGCTCTATCAAAATGAGATTCAACTCTGTGAGTTGAATGCACGCATCGTGAAGAAGCTTCAGAAAATGCTACGGTCTACGTTTTAGGTGAAGATATTTCATTTCCCAGCATAGGCTTCAAAGCGCTCTAAATATCCACTTGCAGATTCTACAAAAGGAGTGTTTCAAAACTGCTCTTCCAAAAGGAAGGTTCAAGGCTGTGAGTTCAATGCACTCATCATAAAGAAGTTTCTGAGAACGCTTCTCTCTAGTTTTTATGTGAAGATATTTCCTTTTCCAGCATAGGCCTCAAATCGCTCCAAACATCCACTAGCAAATTCTACAAAAGGAGTGTTTCAAAACTGTGCTATCAAAAGGAAGATTCCACTATTTGAGTTGAAGGCATAAAGCACACGGAAGTTTCTGACAATGCTTCCGTCTAGTTCTCATGTGAAGTTATTTCCTTTTCCAGTGCTGGCCTCTTAGCACTCCAAATATCCACTTGCAGATCCTAGAAAAAGAGTTTTTCAAAACTGCTCTACCAAAAGGAAGCTTCAACTCGGTGAGTTGAATGCGCACCTCGCAAAATGTTTCTGAGAGTGCTTCGCTGTTGTTTTTATGTGAAGATATTTCGTTTTCCAGCATAGGACTCAAAGCGCTCCAAGTAGCCACTTACAGAGTCTCTAAAAAGAGTGTTTCAAAACTGTTCTATCAAAAGGAACGTTCAACTCTGTGAGTAGAATGCTCTCATCACAAGGAAGTTTCTGAGAATGCTTCTGTCTAGTTTTTATGTGAAGAAATTTCCTTTTCCAACATAGGCCTCAAAGCCCTCCAAATAAACATCTGCAGATTCTACAAAAGGGGTCTTTCCAAAATGTTCTATCAAAACCAACGTTCAAACCTATGAGCTGAATGCACTCACCACACAGAAGTTTCTTAGACGTCTTCTGTCTAGTGTTTATGTGAAAACATTTTCTTTTACAGCATAGGCCTCAAATAGCTCCAAATATCAACTTGCAGATTTTACAAAAAGGGTGTTTCCAAACTCCTCTATCAAAAGGCAGGTTCAACTCTGTGTGTTGAATGCACACATCAGAAAGAAGTTTCTGAGAATGCTTCTGTCTAGCGTTTATGTGAAAATATTTCCTTTTCAAGCATACGCCTCAAAGCGCTCCAAATATGCCGTTGCAGATTCTACAAAAAGTGTGTTTCAAAACTGCTCTATGAAAAGAAAGGTTCAAAGCTGTGAGGTGAATACACATATCGTGAAGAAGTTTCTGAGAAAGCTTCAGTCTAGTGTTTAGGTGAAGATATTTCACTTCCCAGAATAGGCCTCAAAGGGCTCCAAATATCCACTTCCAGATTCTAAAGAAAAGTGTTTCAAAACTGCTTTTTGGAAAAGAAGCTTCAACTCTGTGAGTTGAAAGCACTCATTACGAAGAGGTTTCTGAGAGTTCTTCCGTCTAGTTTTCATGTGAAGATGTTTCCATTTCAAGCATATTTCTCAAATCGCTCCAAATATTCACCTGCAAATTCTACAAAAAGGGTGTTTCCAAACTTCTCTATCAATAGGAAGGTTCGACTCTGTGAGTTGAATGCACTCCTCACAAAGAAGTTTCTGAGAATGCTTCTGTCCAGTTTTTAGGTGAAGATATATCATTTCCCAGCATAGGCCTCAAAGCGCTCCAAATATCCACTTGCAGATTCTACAAAAAGAGTGTTTCAAAACTCCTCTTTCAAAAGGAAGTTTCAAGTCTGTGAGTTGAATGAAGTCGTGACAAAGAAGTTTCTGAGAATGCTTCTGTCTACTTTTTATGTGAAGATATTTCCTTTTGCAGCACACGCCTCAAATAGCCCCAAACATCCACTAGCAAATTCTACAAAAAGAGTGTTTCAAAAAAGCACTATCTAAAGGAAGATTGCACTATGTGAGTTAAACGCATAAAGCACACGGAAGTTTCTGAGAATGCTTCCGTCTAGTTCTCATGGGAAGATATTTCCTTTCCCATTGTTGGCCTCTTAGCACTCCAATATACACTTGCAGATTCTAGAAAAAGAGTGTTTCAAAACTGCTCTATCAAAAGGCAGGTTCAACACGGTGAGTTGAATATGCACATGAGAAAAAGTTTCTGAGAATGCTTCTGTCTGGTTTTTATGTGAAGATATTTCGTTTTCCAGCACAGGCCTCAAAGCGCTCCAATTATCCACTTGCAGACTATACAAAAACAGTGTTTCAAAACTGTTCTATCCAAAGGAATGTTCAGCTCTGTGAGTAGAATTCACTCATCACGAGGAAGTTTCTGAGAATGCTGCTGTCTAGTTTCTATAAGAAGACATTTCCTTTTCTAACATAGGTCTCAAAGCGCTCACAATAAGCCCTGGCACACTCCACAAAAGGAGTGTTTCCAAAATGTTCTATCAAAATGAACGTTGAAGACTGTGAGTTAAATGCACACGTCAAACTGAAGTTTCTGAGGATGGTTCTGTCTAGGGTTTATGTGAAGATATTTTCTTTTCCAGCATAGGCCTCCAAAAGCTCGAAATATCCACTTGCAGATTTTCTAAAAAGGGTGTTTCCAAACTGTTCTATCAAAAGGAAGGTTCAACTCTGTGAGTTGAATGCTCACATCACAAAGAAGTTTCTGAGAATGCTTCTGTCTAGTGTTCATGTGAAGATATTTCCTTTTCAAGCATAGGCCTCAAAGCGCTCCAGATATGCAGTTGCAGACTCTACAAAAAGTGTGTTTCAAAAGTGTTCTATGAAAAGAAAGTTTCAACTCTGTGAGTTGAATGCACATATCGTGAAGAAGTTTCTGAGAATGCTTCTGTCTAGTTTTTAGGTGAAGATATTTCATTTCCCAGCATAGGCCTCAAAGCGCTCCAAATATGCACTTGCAGATTCTACAAAAAGAGTGTTTCAAAACTGCTCTTTCAAAAGGAAGGTTCAAGTCTGTGAGTTGAATGCACTCATCAGAAAGAAGTTTCTGATAATGGTTCTGTCTAGTTTTCATCTGCAAGTATTTCCTTTTCCACTAGATGCCGCAATCGCACCAAATTTCCACCTGCAGTTTCCACAAAAAGAGTGTTGCAGGACTGCTCCAGGAAAAGGAATCTTCAACTCTCTCAGTTCAATCCCCTCAAGACATAGAAGTTTCTGATAATGTTTCTGTCTAGCTTCTATATGAAGATATTTCCTTTTCCAGCATAAGCCTCAAAGAGCTCCAAATATCCACTTGCGAATTCTACAAAAACAGTGTTGCAATACTTTTCTACCAAAAGGAAGGTACAACTCTGTGAGTTCAATGCACTCATCACACAGAAGGTTCACAGAATGCTTCCATCTAGCTTTTACGCAATGATATTTCCTTTTGCAGCAAAGGCTTCAAAGCGCTCTTAATGTCCACTGGCAGATTCTACGAAGAGTGTCTCAAAACTGCTCTATCAAAAGGTAGGTTGAACTCTGTGAGTTCAATGCCCAAAGCACAGGGAACCTTCTGAGAATGCTTTTATGTAGTTTCTACGTGAACATATTTTCTTTTCCAGCATTGGCCTCCAAGCACTCCATCCATCCACTTGAAAATTCTACTAAAAGAGTGTTTCAAAACTTCTCTACCAAAAGAAAGGTTGAACTTTGTGAGTTCAAGGCACACATCACAAAGAAGTTTCTGAGAATGCTTCTTTCCAGCTTTTACGTGAAGAGATATCCTTTTCCAGCATAGGCCTCAAAGCCCTCCATATATCCACTTGCACATTCTAGCAAAGCGTGTATCAACACTGCTCTTTCAAAAGGAAGCTTCAAGTCTGTGAGTTGAATGCACTCATCACAAAGACGTTTCTGAGAATTCTCCTGTCTAGTTTTCATGTGAAGATGCTTCCATTTAAAATCTAGGCCTCAAATACCTCCAAATATTCACTTGCACATTCTACAAAAAGGCTGTTTCAAATCTTCTCTATCAATTGGAAGGTTCAACTCTGTAAATTGAATGCACTCACCACAAAGAAGATTCCGAGATTGCTTCTGTCTACTTTGTATGTGAAGACATTTCCTTTTCCAACATAGGCCTCAAAGCGCTCCAAAAAACACTTGCAGATTCTAAAAAAACAGTTTTTCAAAACTGTTCTATCAAAAGGAACGTTCAACTCTGTGAGTTGAAGGCACTCATCACAAAGAGGTTTCTGAGAATGCTTCTGTCTAGTTTTTATGGGATGATATTTCTTATTCCAACATTGGCCAAAAAGCGCTCCAAATATCCGCCTTCAGATGGCACTGAAAGAGGGTCTCAAAAATGCTCTATCAGAAGGAAGGTTCAAGTCTGTGAGTTGAATGCTCTCATCACACAGAAGGTTCTGAGAATACTTCAGTCTAGTTTTTATCAGAAGATATTTCCATTTCCTTGCATAGGCCTGAAATCGCTCCAAATATCGACTTGCAGATTATACGAATAGAGTATTTCCAAACTGCTCTGTCAAACGGCAGGATCAACTCTGTGAGTTGAATGAACACATCATGAAGAAGTCTCTGAGAATGCTTCTGTCTAGTTTTTAGTTGAAGATATTTCATTTCCCAGCATCGTCTCAAAGCGCTCCAAATATCCACTTGCAGATTCTACAAAAACTTTGTTTCTAAACTGCTCTTTGAAAAGGAAGGTCCAAGTCTGTGAGTTGAATGCACTCATCGCAAAGAATTTTCTGAGAATGCTTCTGCCTAGTTTTCACGTGAAGATATTTCCTTTTCCAACATTGGCCCCGAAGCCCTCCTAACATCCACTTGCAGATTTTACAAAAAGAGTGTTTCCAAACTGCTCTATCAAAAGGCAGGTTCAACTCTGTGAGTCAAATGCACGCATCGTGAAGAAGCTTCTGAGAATGCTACTGTCTAAGTTTTAGGTGAAGATATTTCATTTCCCAGCAAAGGCTTCAAAGCGCTCTAAATATCCACTTGCAGATTCTACAAGAAGAGTGTTTCAAAACTGCTCTTCCAAAAGGAAGGTTCAAGTCTGTGAGTTGAATGCACTCATCAAAAAGAAGTTTCTGAGAATGCTTCTCTCTAGTTTTTATGAGAAGATATTTCCTTTTCCAGCATAGGCCTCAAATCGCTCCAAACATCCACTAGCAAATTCTACAAAAGGAGTGTTTCAAAACTGTGCTATCAAAAGGAAGATTCCACTATTTGAGTTGAAGGCATAAAGCACACGGAAGTTTCTGACAGTGCTTCCGTCTAGTTCTCATGTGAAGTTATTTCCTTTTCCAGTGTTGGCCTCTTAGCACTCCAAATAACCACTTGCAGATCCTAGAAAGAGTGTTTCAAAACTGCTCTACCAAAAGGAAGGTTCAACTCGGTGAGTTGAATGCGCACCTCGCAAAAAGTTTCTGAGAGTGCTTCGGTTTAGTTTTTATGTGAAGATATTTCGTTTTCCAGCACAGTACTCAAAGCGCTCTAAATAGCCACTTGCAGAGTCTATAAAAAGAGTGTTTCAAAACTGTTCTATCGAAAGGAACGTTCAACTCTGTGAGTAGAATGCACTCATCACAAGGAAGTTTCTGAGAATGCTTCTGTCTAGTTTTTATGTGAAGAAATTTCCTTTTCCAACATAGGCCTCAAAGCGCTCCAAATAAACACCTGCAGATTCTACAAAAGGGGTCTTTCCAAAATGTTCTATCAAAACCAACGTTCAAGCCTGTGAGCTGAATGCACTCACCACACAGAAGTTTCTTAGACGTCTTCTGTCTAGTGTTTATGTGGAAATATTCCCTTTTACAGCATAGGCCTCAAATAGCTCCAAATATCAACTTGCAGATTTTACAAAAAGGGTGTTTCCAAACTCCTCCATCAAAAGGCAGGTTCAACTCTGTGTGTTTAATGCACACATCAGAAAGAAGTTTCTGAGAATGCTTCTGTCTAGCCTTTATGTGAAAATATTTCCTTTTCAAGCATACGCCTCAAAGCGCTCCAAATATGCCGTTGTAGACTCTACAAAAAGTGTGTTTCAAAACTGCTCTACGAAAAGAAAGGTTCAAAGCTGTGAGTTGAATACACAGATCGTGAAGAAGTTCCTGAGAATGCTTCAATCTAGTGTTTAGGTGAAGATATTTCACTTCCCAGCATAGGCCTCAAAGCGCTCCAAATATCCACTTCCAGATTCTACAGAAAAGTGTTTCAAAACTGCTCTTTGGAAAGGAAGCTTCAACTCTGTGAGTTTAAAGCACTCATTGCGAAGAGGTTTCTGGGAGTTCTTCCGTCTAGTTTTCATGTAAAGATGTTTCCATTTCAAGCATAGGTCTCTAATCGCTCCAAATATTCACCTGCAAATTCTACAAAAAGGGTGTTTCAAAACTTCTCTATCAATAGGAAGGTTCAACTCTGTGAGTTGAATGCACTCCTTACAGAGAAGTTTCTGAGAATGTTTCTATCTATGTTTTACGCGAAGATATTTCCTTTTCCAACACAGGCCTCAGTGCGCTCCGAATCAACACTTCCAGATACTACAAAAACAGTGTTTCAAAACTGTTCTATCAAAAGGAACGTTCAACTCTGTGAGTTGAAGGCACTCATCACAAAGAAGTTTCTGAGAATGCTTCTGTCAATCTTGTATGCAATGAGATTTCCTTTTGCAGCATAGGACTTAAAGCTCTCCAAATATCCACTTGCAGATTCCACAAAAAGAGTGTTGCAAAACTTCTCTATCAAAAGGCAGGTTGAACTCTGTGTGTTGAATGCCCAAAACACAGGGAACTTTCTGAGAATGCTTTTGTCTAGTTTCCACGTGAAGATAGTTCCTTTTCCAACATAGGCCTCAAAGCGCTCTGAATATCCACTTGCCGATTGTACAAAAAGAGTGTTGCAAAACTTCTCTATCAAAAGGCAGGTTGAACTCTGTGTGTCGAATGCCCAAAACACAGGGAACTTGCTGAGAATGCTTTTGTCTAATTTCTACGTGAAGATATTTCCTTTTCCATCATAGGCCTCAAAGTGCTCCGAATAAACACTTGTAGATCCCACCAAAAGAGTGTTTCAAAGCTCTTCCATCTACAGGAACTTTCACGTCTGTGAGTTGAATGCACTCATCACAAAGAGGTTTCTGAGAATTCTTCTGTTTAGTTTTTATGTGATGATATTTCATTTTCCAGCATTGGCCTAAAGGTGCTCCAAATATCCACCTTCAGATGGGACTGAAAGAGTGTTTCAAAACTGAACTATCAAAAGGAAGGTTCAAGTCTGTGAGTTGAATGCACTCACCCACAGAAGCTTCTGAGAATGCTTCTGTCTCGTTTTTAGGCGAAGATATTTCCTTTTCCTTGCATAGGCCTCAAATCGCTCCAAATATCCCCTTGCAGATATTACAAAGAGAGTGTTTCCAAACTGCCCTATCGAAAGGCAGTTTCAACTCTGTGAGTTGAAGGCACGTATGGTGAAACAGTTTCTGAGAATGCTTGTGTGTACTTTTTAGGTGAAGGTATTTCCTTTTCCAGCACAGGCCTCAAATCGCTCCAAACATCCAGTAGCAAATTCTACAAAAGGAGTGTTTCAAACCTGTGCTATCCAAAGGAAGATTCCACTATATGAGTTGAACGCATAAAGCACACGGAAGTTTCTGAGAATCCTTCCGTCTAGTTCTCAGGTGAAGATATTTACTTTTCCAGTGTTGGCCCTTTAGCACTCCAAATATCCACTTTCAGATTCTACAAAAAGAGTGTTTCAAAACTGCTCTATCAAAACGCAGGTTCCACTCGGTGAGTTGAATGCACGCATCGGAAAAGATTTCTGAGAATTCTTCTGTCTAGTTTTGATGGGAAGATATTTTCTTTTCCAGCATAGGCCTCAAATCGCTCCAAACATCCACGAGCAAATTCTACGAAAGGAGTGTGTCAAAACTGTGCTATCAAAAGGAAGATTCCACTATGTGAGTTGAATGCATGAAGCACACGGAAGTTTCTGACAATGCTTCCGTCTAGTTCTCATGTGAAGATATTTCCTTTTCCAGCGTTGACCTCTTAGCACTCCAAATATCCACTTGCAGATCCTAGAAAAAGAGTGTTTCAAAACTGCTCTACCAAAAGCCAGGTTTCACTCGGTGAGTTGAATGCGCACATCGCAAAATGTTTCTGAGAACGCTACTGTCTAGTTCTTATGTGAAGATATTTCGTTTTCCCGCCTGGGCTTCAAAGCGCTCCAAATAGCCACTTGTAGAGTCTATAAAAAGAGTGTTTCAAAACTCTTCTATCAAAAGGAACTTTCAACTCTGTGAGTACAATGCACTCATCACAAGGAAGTTTCCGAGAATGCTTCTGTCTACTGTTTATGTGAAGATATTTCCTTTTCCAACCTAGGCCTCAATGCGCTCCAAATAAACACCTGCAGATCCTACAAGAGGGGTGTTTCCAAACTGTTCTATCAAAACCAGCGTTCAAGTCTGTGAGCTGAATGCACTCATCACACAGAAGTTTCTTAGAAGGCTTGTGTCTAGTGTTTATGTGAAAATATTTTCTTTTACAGCACAGGCCTCAAATAGCTCCAAATATCAACTTGCAGATTTTACAAAAAGGGAGTTTCCAAACTCCTCTATCAAAAGACAGGTTCAACTCTGTGAGTCGAATGCACACATCAGAAAGAAGTTTCTGAGAATGCTTCTGTCTAGCTTTTATGTGAAAATATTTCCTTTTCAAGCACACGCCTCAAAGCGCTCCAAATATGCCGTTGCAGATTCTACAAAAAGTGGGTTTCAAAACTGCTCTACGAAAAGAAAGGTTCAAAGCTGTGAGTTGAATACACAGATCGTGAAGAAGTTTCTGAGAATGCTTCAGTCTAGTGTTTAGGTGAAGATATTTCACTTCCCAGCATAGGCCTCAAAGCGCTCCAAATATCCACTTCCAGATTCTACAGAAAAGTGTTTCAAAACTGCTCTTTGGAAAGGAAGCTTCAACTCTGTGAGTTGAAAGCACTCATTACGAAGAGGTTTCTGAGAATTCTTCTGTCCAGTTTTCATGTGAAGATGTTTCCATTTCAAGCATAGGTCTCCAATCGCTCCAAATATTCACCTGCAAATTCTACAAAAAGGGTGTTTCAAAACTTCTCTATCAATAGGAAGGTTCAACTCTGTGAGTTGAATGCCCTCCTCACAAAGAAGTTTCTGAGAATGCTTCTGTCTACTTTTTACGTGAAGATATTTCCTTTTCCTACACAGGCCTCAAAGCGCTCCGAATCAACACTTCCAGATACTACCAAAACAGTGTTTCAAAACTGTTCTATCAAAAGGAACGTTCAACTCTGTGAGTGGAAGGCACTCATCGCAAAGAGGTTTCTGAGAATGCTTCTGTCTAGTTTTTATGTGATGATATTTCGTATTGCAGCATTGGCCAAAAAGCGCTCCAAACATCCATCTTCAGATGGCAATGAAAGTGGGTCTCAAAAGTGCTCTATCAGAAGGAAGGTTCAAGTCTGTGAGTTGAATGCTCTCATCACACAGAAGGTTCTGAGAATGATTCAGTCTAGTTTTTATCAGAAGATATTTCCTTTTCCTTGCATAGGCCTCAAATAGCTCCAAATATCGAATTGCAGTTTACACCAATAGAGTCTTTCCAAACTGCTCTGTGAAACGGCAGGTTCAACTCTGTGAGTTGAATGCGCACATGAGGAAGAAGTCTCTGAGAATGCTTCTGTCTAGTTTTTAGGTGAAGATATTTCATTTCCCAGCCTCGCCTCAAAGCGCTCCAAATATCCACTTTCAGATTCTACAAAAACTGTGTTTCTAAACTGCTCTTTGTAAAGGAAGGTTCAAGTCTGTGAGTTGAATGCACTCATCACCAAGAAGTTTCTGAGAATGCTTCTGTCTAGTTTTCATGTGAAGATATTTCCTTTTCCAACATTGACCCGAAGCCCTCGTAATATCCACTTGCAGATTTTACAAAAAGAGTGTTTCCAAACTGCTCTATCAAAATGAGATTCAACTCTGTGAGTTGAATGCACGCATCGTGAAGAAGCTTCAGAAAATGCTACGGTCTACGTTTTAGGTGAAGATATTTCATTTCCCAGCATAGGCTTCAAAGCGCTCTAAATATCCACTTGCAGATTCTACAAAAGGAGTGTTTCAAAACTGCTCTTCCAAAAGGAAGGTTCAAGGCTGTGAGTTCAATGCACTCATCATAAAGAAGTTTCTGAGAACGCTTCTCTCTAGTTTTTATGTGAAGATATTTCCTTTTCCAGCATAGGCCTCAAATCGCTCCAAACATCCACTAGCAAATTCTACAAAAGGAGTGTTTCAAAACTGTGCTATCAAAAGGAAGATTCCACTATTTGAGTTGAAGGCATAAAGCACACGGAAGTTTCTGACAATGCTTCCGTCTAGTTCTCATGTGAAGTTATTTCCTTTTCCAGTGCTGGCCTCTTAGCACTCCAAATATCCACTTGCAGATCCTAGAAAAAGAGTTTTTCAAAACTGCTCTACCAAAAGGAAGCTTCAACTCGGTGAGTTGAATGCGCACCTCGCAAAATGTTTCTGAGAGTGCTTCGCTGTTGTTTTTATGTGAAGATATTTCGTTTTCCAGCATAGGACTCAAAGCGCTCCAAGTAGCCACTTACAGAGTCTCTAAAAAGAGTGTTTCAAAACTGTTCTATCAAAAGGAACGTTCAACTCTGTGAGTAGAATGCTCTCATCACAAGGAAGTTTCTGAGAATGCTTCTGTCTAGTTTTTATGTGAAGAAATTTCCTTTTCCAACATAGGCCTCAAAGCCCTCCAAATAAACATCTGCAGATTCTACAAAAGGGGTCTTTCCAAAATGTTCTATCAAAACCAACGTTCAAACCTATGAGCTGAATGCACTCACCACACAGAAGTTTCTTAGACGTCTTCTGTCTAGTGTTTATGTGAAAATATTTTCTTTTACAGCATAGGCCTCAAATAGCTCCAAATATCAACTTGCAGATTTTACAAAAAGGGTGTTTCCAAACTCCTCTATCAAAAGGCAGGTTCAACTCTGTGTGTTGAATGCACACATCAGAAAGAAGTTTCTGAGAATGCTTCTGTCTAGCGTTTATGTGAAAATATTTCCTTTTCAAGCATACGCCTCAAAGCGCTCCAAATATGCCGTTGCAGATTCTACAAAAAGTGTGTTTCAAAACTGCTCTATGAAAAGAAAGGTTCAAAGCTGTGAGGTGAATACACATATCGTGAAGAAGTTTCTGAGAAAGCTTCAGTCTAGTGTTTAGGTGAAGATATTTCACTTCCCAGAATAGGCCTCAAAGCGCTCCAAATATCCACTTCCAGATTCTAAAGAAAAGTGTTTCAAAACTGCTTTTTGGAAAAGAAGCTTCAACTCTGTGAGTTGAAAGCACTCATTACGAAGAGGTTTCTGAGAGTTCTTCCGTCTAGTTTTCATGTGAAGATGTTTCCATTTCAAGCATATTTCTCAAATCGCTCCAAATATTCACCTGCAAATTCTACAAAAAGGGTGTTTCCAAACTTCTCTATCAATAGGAAGGTTCGACTCTGTGAGTTGAATGCACTCCTCACAAAGAAGTTTCTGAGAATGCTTCTGTCCAGTTTTTAGGTGAAGATATATCATTTCCCAGCATAGGCCTCAAAGCGCTCCAAATATCCACTTGCAGATTCTACAAAAAGAGTGTTTCAAAACTCCTCTTTCAAAAGGAAGTTTCAAGTCTGTGAGTTGAATGAAGTCGTGACAAAGAAGTTTCTGAGAATGCTTCTGTCTACTTTTTATGTGAAGATATTTCCTTTTGCAGCACACGCCTCAAATAGCCCCAAACATCCACTAGCAAATTCTACAAAAAGAGTGTTTCAAAAAAGCGCTATCTAAAGGAAGATTGCACTATGTGAGTTAAACGCATAAAGCACACGGAAGTTTCTGAGAATGCTTCCGTCTAGTTCTCATGGGAAGATATTTCCTTTCCCATTGTTGGCCTCTTAGCACTCCAATATACACTTGCAGATTCTAGAAAAAGAGTGTTTCAAAACTGCTCTATCAAAAGGCAGGTTCAACACGGTGAGTTGAATATGCACATGAGAAAAAGTTTCTGAGAATGCTTCTGTCTGGTTTTTATGTGAAGATATTTCGTTTTCCAGCACAGGCCTCAAAGCGCTCCAATTATCCACTTGCAGACTATACAAAAACAGTGTTTCAAAACTGTTCTATCCAAAGGAATGTTCAGCTCTGTGAGTAGAATTCACTCATCACGAGGAAGTTTCTGAGAATGCTGCTGTCTAGTTTCTATAAGAAGACATTTCCTTTTCTAACATAGGTCTCAAAGCGCTCACAATAAGCCCTGGCACACTCCACAAAAGGAGTGTTTCCAAAATGTTCTATCAAAATGAACGTTGAAGACTGTGAGTTAAATGCACACGTCAAACTGAAGTTTCTGAGGATGGTTCTGTCTAGGGTTTATGTGAAGATATTTTCTTTTCCAGCATAGGCCTCCAAAAGCTCGAAATATCCACTTGCAGATTTTCTAAAAAGGGTGTTTCCAAACTGTTCTATCAAAAGGAAGGTTCAACTCTGTGAGTTGAATGCTCACATCACAAAGAAGTTTCTGAGAATGCTTCTGTCTAGTGTTCATGTGAAGATATTTCCTTTTCAAGCATAGGCCTCAAAGCGCTCCAGATATGCAGTTGCAGACTCTACAAAAAGTGTGTTTCAAAAGTGTTCTATGAAAAGAAAGTTTCAACTCTGTGAGTTGAATGCACATATCGTGAAGAAGTTTCTGAGAATGCTTCTGTCTAGTTTTTAGGTGAAGATATTTCATTTCCCAGCATAGGCCTCAAAGCGCTCCAAATATGCACTTGCAGATTCTACAAAAAGAGTGTTTCAAAACTGCTCTTTCAAAAGGAAGGTTCAAGTCTGTGAGTTGAATGCACTCATCAGAAAGAAGTTTCTGATAATGGTTCTGTCTAGTTTTCATCTGCAAGTATTTCCTTTTCCACTAGATGCCGCAATCGCACCAAATTTCCACCTGCAGTTTCCACAAAAAGAGTGTTGCAGGACTGCTCCAGGAAAAGGAATCTTCAACTCTCTCAGTTCAATCCCCTCAAGACATAGAAGTTTCTGATAATGTTTCTGTCTAGCTTCTATATGAAGATATTTCCTTTTCCAGCATAAGCCTCAAAGAGCTCCAAATATCCACTTGCGAATTCTACAAAAACAGTGTTGCAATACTTTTCTACCAAAAGGAAGGTACAACTCTGTGAGTTCAATGCACTCATCACACAGAAGGTTCACAGAATGCTTCCATCTAGCTTTTACGCAATGATATTTCCTTTTGCAGCAAAGGCTTCAAAGCGCTCTTAATGTCCACTGGCAGATTCTACGAAGAGTGTCTCAAAACTGCTCTATCAAAAGGTAGGTTGAACTCTGTGAGTTCAATGCCCAAAGCACAGGGAACCTTCTGAGAATGCTTTTATGTAGTTTCTACGTGAACATATTTTCTTTTCCAGCATTGGCCTCCAAGCACTCCATCCATCCACTTGAAAATTCTACTAAAAGAGTGTTTCAAAACTTCTCTACCAAAAGAAAGGTTGAACTTTGTGAGTTCAAGGCACACATCACAAAGAAGTTTCTGAGAATGCTTCTTTCCAGCTTTTACGTGAAGAGATATCCTTTTCCAGCATAGGCCTCAAAGCCCTCCATATATCCACTTGCACATTCTAGCAAAGCGTGTATCAACACTGCTCTTTCAAAAGGAAGCTTCAAGTCTGTGAGTTGAATGCACTCATCACAAAGACGTTTCTGAGAATTCTCCTGTCTAGTTTTCATGTGAAGATGCTTCCATTTAAAATCTAGGCCTCAAATACCTCCAAATATTCACTTGCACATTCTACAAAAAGGCTGTTTCAAATCTTCTCTATCAATTGGAAGGTTCAACTCTGTAAATTGAATGCACTCACCACAAAGAAGATTCCGAGATTGCTTCTGTCTACTTTGTATGTGAAGACATTTCCTTTTCCAACATAGGCCTCAAAGCGCTCCAAAAAACACTTGCAGATTCTAAAAAAACAGTTTTTCAAAACTGTTCTATCAAAAGGAACGTTCAACTCTGTGAGTTGAAGGCACTCATCACAAAGAGGTTTCTGAGAATGCTTCTGTCTAGTTTTTATGGGATGATATTTCTTATTCCAACATTGGCCAAAAAGCGCTCCAAATATCCGCCTTCAGATGGCACTGAAAGAGGGTCTCAAAAATGCTCTATCAGAAGGAAGGTTCAAGTCTGTGAGTTGAATGCTCTCATCACACAGAAGGTTCTGAGAATACTTCAGTCTAGTTTTTATCAGAAGATATTTCCATTTCCTTGCATAGGCCTGAAATCGCTCCAAATATCGACTTGCAGATTATACGAATAGAGTATTTCCAAACTGCTCTGTCAAACGGCAGGATCAACTCTGTGAGTTGAATGAACACATCATGAAGAAGTCTCTGAGAATGCTTCTGTCTAGTTTTTAGTTGAAGATATTTCATTTCCCAGCATCGTCTCAAAGCGCTCCAAATATCCACTTGCAGATTCTACAAAAACTTTGTTTCTAAACTGCTCTTTGAAAAGGAAGGTCCAAGTCTGTGAGTTGAATGCACTCATCGCAAAGAATTTTCTGAGAATGCTTCTGCCTAGTTTTCACGTGAAGATATTTCCTTTTCCAACATTGGCCCCGAAGCCCTCCTAACATCCACTTGCAGATTTTACAAAAAGAGTGTTTCCAAACTGCTCTATCAAAAGGCAGGTTCAACTCTGTGAGTCAAATGCACGCATCGTGAAGAAGCTTCTGAGAATGCTACTGTCTAAGTTTTAGGTGAAGATATTTCATTTCCCAGCAAAGGCTTCAAAGCGCTCTAAATATCCACTTGCAGATTCTACAAGAAGAGTGTTTCAAAACTGCTCTTCCAAAAGGAAGGTTCAAGTCTGTGAGTTGAATGCACTCATCAAAAAGAAGTTTCTGAGAATGCTTCTCTCTAGTTTTTATGAGAAGATATTTCCTTTTCCAGCATAGGCCTCAAATCGCTCCAAACATCCACTAGCAAATTCTACAAAAGGAGTGTTTCAAAACTGTGCTATCAAAAGGAAGATTCCACTATTTGAGTTGAAGGCATAAAGCACACGGAAGTTTCTGACAGTGCTTCCGTCTAGTTCTCATGTGAAGTTATTTCCTTTTCCAGTGTTGGCCTCTTAGCACTCCAAATAACCACTTGCAGATCCTAGAAAGAGTGTTTCAAAACTGCTCTACCAAAAGGAAGGTTCAACTCGGTGAGTTGAATGCGCACCTCGCAAAAAGTTTCTGAGAGTGCTTCGGTTTAGTTTTTATGTGAAGATATTTCGTTTTCCAGCACAGTACTCAAAGCGCTCTAAATAGCCACTTGCAGAGTCTATAAAAAGAGTGTTTCAAAACTGTTCTATCGAAAGGAACGTTCAACTCTGTGAGTAGAATGCACTCATCACAAGGAAGTTTCTGAGAATGCTTCTGTCTAGTTTTTATGTGAAGAAATTTCCTTTTCCAACATAGGCCTCAAAGCGCTCCAAATAAACACCTGCAGATTCTACAAAAGGGGTCTTTCCAAAATGTTCTATCAAAACCAACGTTCAAGCCTGTGAGCTGAATGCACTCACCACACAGAAGTTTCTTAGACGTCTTCTGTCTAGTGTTTATGTGGAAATATTCTCTTTTACAGCATAGGCCTCAAATAGCTCCAAATATCAACTTGCAGATTTTACAAAAAGGGTGTTTCCAAACTCCTCCATCAAAAGGCAGGTTCAACTCTGTGTGTTTAATGCACACATCAGAAAGAAGTTTCTGAGAATGCTTCTGTCTAGCCTTTATGTGAAAATATTTCCTTTTCAAGCATACGCCTCAAAGCGCTCCAAATATGCCGTTGTAGACTCTACAAAAAGTGTGTTTCAAAACTGCTCTACGAAAAGAAAGGTTCAAAGCTGTGAGTTGAATACACAGATCGTGAAGAAGTTCCTGAGAATGCTTCAATCTAGTGTTTAGGTGAAGATATTTCACTTCCCAGCATAGGCCTCAAAGCGCTCCAAATATCCACTTCCAGATTCTACAGAAAAGTGTTTCAAAACTGCTCTTTGGAAAGGAAGCTTCAACTCTGTGAGTTTAAAGCACTCATTGCGAAGAGGTTTCTGGGAGTTCTTCCGTCTAGTTTTCATGTAAAGATGTTTCCATTTCAAGCATAGGTCTCTAATCGCTCCAAATATTCACCTGCAAATTCTACAAAAAGGGTGTTTCAAAACTTCTCTATCAATAGGAAGGTTCAACTCTGTGAGTTGAATGCACTCCTTACAGAGAAGTTTCTGAGAATGTTTCTATCTATGTTTTACGCGAAGATATTTCCTTTTCCAACACAGGCCTCAGTGCGCTCCGAATCAACACTTCCAGATACTACAAAAACAGTGTTTCAAAACTGTTCTATCAAAAGGAACGTTCAACTCTGTGAGTTGAAGGCACTCATCACAAAGAAGTTTCTGAGAATGCTTCTGTCAATCTTGTATGCAATGAGATTTCCTTTTGCAGCATAGGACTTAAAGCTCTCCAAATATCCACTTGCAGATTCCACAAAAAGAGTGTTGCAAAACTTCTCTATCAAAAGGCAGGTTGAACTCTGTGTGTTGAATGCCCAAAACACAGGGAACTTTCTGAGAATGCTTTTGTCTAGTTTCCACGTGAAGATAGTTCCTTTTCCAACATAGGCCTCAAAGCGCTCTGAATATCCACTTGCCGATTGTACAAAAAGAGTGTTGCAAAACTTCTCTATCAAAAGGCAGGTTGAACTCTGTGTGTCGAATGCCCAAAACACAGGGAACTTGCTGAGAATGCTTTTGTCTAATTTCTACGTGAAGATATTTCCTTTTCCATCATAGGCCTCAAAGTGCTCCGAATAAACACTTGTAGATCCCACCAAAAGAGTGTTTCAAAGCTCTTCCATCTACAGGAACTTTCACGTCTGTGAGTTGAATGCACTCATCACAAAGAGGTTTCTGAGAATTCTTCTGTTTAGTTTTTATGTGATGATATTTCATTTTCCAGCATTGGCCTAAAGGTGCTCCAAATATCCACCTTCAGATGGGACTGAAAGAGTGTTTCAAAACTGAACTATCAAAAGGAAGGTTCAAGTCTGTGAGTTGAATGCACTCACCCACAGAAGCTTCTGAGAATGCTTCTGTCTCGTTTTTAGGCGAAGATATTTCCTTTTCCTTGCATAGGCCTCAAATCGCTCCAAATATCCCCTTGCAGATATTACAAAGAGAGTGTTTCCAAACTGCCCTATCGAAAGGCAGTTTCAACTCTGTGAGTTGAAGGCACGTATGGTGAAACAGTTTCTGAGAATGCTTGTGTGTACTTTTTAGGTGAAGGTATTTCCTTTTCCAGCACAGGCCTCAAATCGCTCCAAACATCCAGTAGCAAATTCTACAAAAGGAGTGTTTCAAACCTGTGCTATCCAAAGGAAGATTCCACTATATGAGTTGAACGCATAAAGCACACGGAAGTTTCTGAGAATCCTTCCGTCTAGTTCTCAGGTGAAGATATTTACTTTTCCAGTGTTGGCCCTTTAGCACTCCAAATATCCACTTTCAGATTCTACAAAAAGAGTGTTTCAAAACTGCTCTATCAAAACGCAGGTTCCACTCGGTGAGTTGAATGCACGCATCGGAAAAGATTTCTGAGAATTCTTCTGTCTAGTTTTGATGGGAAGATATTTTCTTTTCCAGCATAGGCCTCAAATCGCTCCAAACATCCACGAGCAAATTCTACGAAAGGAGTGTGTCAAAACTGTGCTATCAAAAGGAAGATTCCACTATGTGAGTTGAATGCATGAAGCACACGGAAGTTTCTGACAATGCTTCCGTCTAGTTCTCATGTGAAGATATTTCCTTTTCCAGCGTTGACCTCTTAGCACTCCAAATATCCACTTGCAGATCCTAGAAAAAGAGTGTTTCAAAACTGCTCTACCAAAAGCCAGGTTTCACTCGGTGAGTTGAATGCGCACATCGCAAAATGTTTCTGAGAACGCTACTGTCTAGTTCTTATGTGAAGATATTTCGTTTTCCCGCCTGGGCTTCAAAGCGCTCCAAATAGCCACTTGTAGAGTCTATAAAAAGAGTGTTTCAAAACTCTTCTATCAAAAGGAACTTTCAACTCTGTGAGTACAATGCACTCATCACAAGGAAGTTTCCGAGAATGCTTCTGTCTACTGTTTATGTGAAGATATTTCCTTTTCCAACCTAGGCCTCAATGCGCTCCAAATAAACACCTGCAGATCCTACAAGAGGGGTGTTTCCAAACTGTTCTATCAAAACCAGCGTTCAAGTCTGTGAGCTGAATGCACTCATCACACAGAAGTTTCTTAGAAGGCTTGTGTCTAGTGTTTATGTGAAAATATTTTCTTTTACAGCACAGGCCTCAAATAGCTCCAAATATCAACTTGCAGATTTTACAAAAAGGGAGTTTCCAAACTCCTCTATCAAAAGACAGGTTCAACTCTGTGAGTCGAATGCACACATCAGAAAGAAGTTTCTGAGAATGCTTCTGTCTAGCTTTTATGTGAAAATATTTCCTTTTCAAGCACACGCCTCAAAGCGCTCCAAATATGCCGTTGCAGATTCTACAAAAAGTGGGTTTCAAAACTGCTCTACGAAAAGAAAGGTTCAAAGCTGTGAGTTGAATACACAGATCGTGAAGAAGTTTCTGAGAATGCTTCAGTCTAGTGTTTAGGTGAAGATATTTCACTTCCCAGCATAGGCCTCAAAGCGCTCCAAATATCCACTTCCAGATTCTACAGAAAAGTGTTTCAAAACTGCTCTTTGGAAAGGAAGCTTCAACTCTGTGAGTTGAAAGCACTCATTACGAAGAGGTTTCTGAGAATTCTTCTGTCCAGTTTTCATGTGAAGATGTTTCCATTTCAAGCATAGGTCTCCAATCGCTCCAAATATTCACCTGCAAATTCTACAAAAAGGGTGTTTCAAAACTTCTCTATCAATAGGAAGGTTCAACTCTGTGAGTTGAATGCCCTCCTCACAAAGAAGTTTCTGAGAATGCTTCTGTCTACTTTTTACGTGAAGATATTTCCTTTTCCTACACAGGCCTCAAAGCGCTCCGAATCAACACTTCCAGATACTACCAAAACAGTGTTTCAAAACTGTTCTATCAAAAGGAACGTTCAACTCTGTGAGTGGAAGGCACTCATCGCAAAGAGGTTTCTGAGAATGCTTCTGTCTAGTTTTTATGTGATGATATTTCGTATTGCAGCATTGGCCAAAAAGCGCTCCAAACATCCATCTTCAGATGGCAATGAAAGTGGGTCTCAAAAGTGCTCTATCAGAAGGAAGGTTCAAGTCTGTGAGTTGAATGCTCTCATCACACAGAAGGTTCTGAGAATGATTCAGTCTAGTTTTTATCAGAAGATATTTCCTTTTCCTTGCATAGGCCTCAAATAGCTCCAAATATCGAATTGCAGTTTACACCAATAGAGTCTTTCCAAACTGCTCTGTGAAACGGCAGGTTCAACTCTGTGAGTTGAATGCGCACATGAGGAAGAAGTCTCTGAGAATGCTTCTGTCTAGTTTTTAGGTGAAGATATTTCATTTCCCAGCCTCGCCTCAAAGCGCTCCAAATATCCACTTTCAGATTCTACAAAAACTGTGTTTCTAAACTGCTCTTTGTAAAGGAAGGTTCAAGTCTGTGAGTTGAATGCACTCATCACCAAGAAGTTTCTGAGAATGCTTCTGTCTAGTTTTCATGTGAAGATATTTCCTTTTCCAACATTGACCCGAAGCCCTCGTAATATCCACTTGCAGATTTTACAAAAAGAGTGTTTCCAAACTGCTCTATCAAAATGAGATTCAACTCTGTGAGTTGAATGCACGCATCGTGAAGAAGCTTCAGAGAATGCTACGGTCTACGTTTTAGGTGAAGATATTTCATTTCCCAGCATAGGCTTCAAAGCGCTCTAAATATCCACTTGCAGATTCTACAAAAAGAGTGTTTCAAAACTGCTCTTCCAAAAGGAAGGTTCAAGGCTGTGAGTTCAATGCACTCATCATAAAGAAGTTTCTGAGAACGCTTCTCTCTAGTTTTTATGTGAAGATATTTCCTTTTCCAGCATAGGCCTCAAATCGCTCCAAACATCCACTAGCAAATTCTACAAAAGGAGTGTTTCAAAACTGTGCTATCAAAAGGAAGATTCCACTATTTGAGTTGAAGGCATAAAGCACACGGAAGTTTCTGACAATGCTTCCGTCTAGTTCTCATGTGAAGTTATTTCCTTTTCCAGTGCTGGCCTCTTAGCACTCCAAATATCCACTTGCAGATCCTAGAAAAAGAGTTTTTCAAAACTGCTCTACCAAAAGGAAGCTTCAACTCGGTGAGTTGAATGCGCACCTCGCAAAATGTTTCTGAGAGTGCTTCGCTGTTGTTTTTATGTGAAGATATTTCGTTTTCCAGCATAGGACTCAAAGCGCTCCAAGTAGCCACTTACAGAGTCTCTAAAAAGAGTGTTTCAAAACTGTTCTATCAAAAGGAACGTTCAACTCTGTGAGTAGAATGCTCTCATCACAAGGAAGTTTCTGAGAATGCTTCTGTCTAGTTTTTATGTGAAGAAATTTCCTTTTCCAACATAGGCCTCAAAGCCCTCCAAATAAACATCTGCAGATTCTACAAAAGGGGTCTTTCCAAAATGTTCTATCAAAACCAACGTTCAAACCTATGAGCTGAATGCACTCACCACACAGAAGTTTCTTAGACGTCTTCTGTCTAGTGTTTATGTGAAAATATTTTCTTTTACAGCATAGGCCTCAAATAGCTCCAAATATCAACTTGCAGATTTTACAAAAAGGGTGTTTCCAAACTCCTCTATCAAAAGGCAGGTTCAACTCTGTGTGTTGAATGCACACATCAGAAAGAAGTTTCTGAGAATGCTTCTGTCTAGCGTTTATGTGAAAATATTTCCTTTTCAAGCATACGCCTCAAAGCGCTCCAAATATGCCGTTGCAGATTCTACAAAAAGTGTGTTTCAAAACTGCTCTATGAAAAGAAAGGTTCAAAGCTGTGAGGTGAATACACATATCGTGAAGAAGTTTCTGAGAAAGCTTCAGTCTAGTGTTTAGGTGAAGATATTTCACTTCCCAGAATAGGCCTCAAAGCGCTCCAAATATCCACTTCCAGATTCTAAAGAAAAGTGTTTCAAAACTGCTTTTTGGAAAAGAAGCTTCAACTCTGTGAGTTGAAAGCACTCATTACGAAGAGGTTTCTGAGAGTTCTTCCGTCTAGTTTTCATGTGAAGATGTTTCCATTTCAAGCATATTTCTCAAATCGCTCCAAATATTCACCTGCAAATTCTACAAAAAGGGTGTTTCCAAACTTCTCTATCAATAGGAAGGTTCGACTCTGTGAGTTGAATGCACTCCTCACAAAGAAGTTTCTGAGAATGCTTCTGTCTGGTTTTTATGTGAAGATATTTCGTTTTCCAGCACAGGCCTCAAAGCGCTCCAATTATCCACTTGCAGACTATACAAAAACAGTGTTTCAAAACTGTTCTATCCAAAGGAATGTTCAGCTCTGTGAGTAGAATTCACTCATCACGAGGAAGTTTCTGAGAATGCTGCTGTCTAGTTTCTATAAGAAGACATTTCCTTTTCTAACATAGGTCTCAAAGCGCTCACAATAAGCCCTGGCACACTCCACAAAAGGAGTGTTTCCAAAATGTTCTATCAAAATGAACGTTGAAGACTGTGAGTTAAATGCACACGTCAAACTGAAGTTTCTGAGAATGGTTCTGTCTAGGGTTTATGTGAAGATATTTTCTTTTCCAGCATAGGCCTCCAAAAGCTCGAAATATCCACTTGCAGATTTTCTAAAAAGGGTGTTTCCAAACTGTTCTATCAAAAGGAAGGTTCAACTCTGTGAGTTGAATGCTCACATCACAAAGAAGTTTCTGAGAATGCTTCTGTCTAGTGTTCATGTGAAGATATTTCCTTTTCAAGCATAGGCCTCAAAGCGCTCCAGATATGCAGTTGCAGACTCTACAAAAAGTGTGTTTCAAAAGTGTTCTATGAAAAGAAAGTTTCAACTCTGTGAGTTGAATGCACATATCGTGAAGAAGTTTCTGAGAATGCTTCTGTCTAGTTTTTAGGTGAAGATATTTCATTTCCCAGCATAGGCCTCAAAGCGCTCCAAATATGCACTTGCAGATTCTACAAAAAGAGTGTTTCAAAACTGCTCTTTCAAAAGGAAGGTTCAAGTCTGTGAGTTGAATGCACTCATCAGAAAGAAGTTTCTGATAATGGTTCTGTCTAGTTTTCATCTGCAAGTATTTCCTTTTCCACTAGATGCCGCAATCGCACCAAATTTCCACCTGCAGTTTCCACAAAAAGAGTGTTGCAGGACTGCTCCAGGAAAAGGAATCTTCAACTCTCTCAGTTCAATCCCCTCAAGACATAGAAGTTTCTGATAATGTTTCTGTCTAGCTTCTATATGAAGATATTTCCTTTTCCAGCATAAGCCTCAAAGAGCTCCAAATATCCACTTGCGAATTCTACAAAAACAGTGTTGCAATACTTTTCTACCAAAAGGAAGGTACAACTCTGTGAGTTCAATGCACTCATCACACAGAAGGTTCACAGAATGCTTCCATCTAGCTTTTACGCAATGATATTTCCTTTTGCAGCAAAGGCTTCAAAGCGCTCTTAATGTCCACTGGCAGATTCTACGAAGAGTGTCTCAAAACTGCTCTATCAAAAGGTAGGTTGAACTCTGTGAGTTCAATGCCCAAAGCACAGGGAACCTTCTGAGAATGCTTTTATGTAGTTTCTACGTGAACATATTTTCTTTTCCAGCATTGGCCTCCAAGCACTCCATCCATCCACTTGAAAATTCTACTAAAAGAGTGTTTCAAAACTTCTCTACCAAAAGAAAGGTTGAACTTTGTGAGTTCAAGGCACACATCACAAAGAAGTTTCTGAGAATGCTTCTTTCCAGCTTTTACGTGAAGAGATATCCTTTTCCAGCATAGGCCTCAAAGCGCTCCATATATCCACTTGCACATTCTAGCAAAGTGTGTATCAACACTGCTCTTTCAAAAGGAAGCTTCAAGTCTGTGAGTTGAATGCACTCATCACAAAGACGTTTCTGAGAATTCTCCTGTCTAGTTTTCATGTGAAGATGCTTCCATTTAAAATCTAGGCCTCAAATACCTCCAAATATTCACTTGCACATTCTACAAAAAGGCTGTTTCAAATCTTCTCTATCAATTGGAAGGTTCAACTCTGTAAATTGAATGCACTCACCACAAAGAAGATTCCGAGATTGCTTCTGTCTACTTTGTATGTGAAGACATTTCCTTTTCCAACATAGGCCTCAAAGCGCTCCAAAAAACACTTGCAGATTCTAAAAAAACAGTTTTTCAAAACTGTTCTATCAAAAGGAACGTTCAACTCTGTGAGTTGAAGGCACTCATCACAAAGAGGTTTCTGAGAATGCTTCTGTCTAGTTTTTATGGGATGATATTTCTTATTCCAACATTGGCCAAAAAGCGCTCCAAATATCCGCCTTCAGATGGCACTGAAAGAGGGTCTCAAAAATGCTCTATCAGAAGGAAGGTTCAAGTCTGTGAGTTGAATGCTCTCATCACACAGAAGGTTCTGAGAATACTTCAGTCTAGTTTTTATCAGAAGATATTTCCATTTCCTTGCATAGGCCTGAAATCGCTCCAAATATCGACTTGCAGATTATACGAATAGAGTATTTCCAAACTGCTCTGTCAAACGGCAGGATCAACTCTGTGAGTTGAATGAACACATCATGAAGAAGTCTCTGAGAATGCTTCTGTCTAGTTTTTAGTTGAAGATATTTCATTTCCCAGCATCGTCTCAAAGCGCTCCAAATATCCACTTGCAGATTCTACAAAAACTTTGTTTCTAAACTGCTCTTTGAAAAGGAAGGTCCAAGTCTGTGAGTTGAATGCACTCATCGCAAAGAATTTTCTGAGAATGCTTCTGCCTAGTTTTCACGTGAAGATATTTCCTTTTCCAACATTGGCCCCGAAGCCCTCCTAACATCCACTTGCAGATTTTACAAAAAGAGTGTTTCCAAACTGCTCTATCAAAAGGCAGGTTCAACTCTGTGAGTCAAATGCACGCATCGTGAAGAAGCTTCTGAGAATGCTACTGTCTAAGTTTTAGGTGAAGATATTTCATTTCCCAGCAAAGGCTTCAAAGCGCTCTAAATATCCACTTGCAGATTCTACAAGAAGAGTGTTTCAAAACTGCTCTTCCAAAAGGAAGGTTCAAGTCTGTGAGTTGAATGCACTCATCAAAAAGAAGTTTCTGAGAATGCTTCTCTCTAGTTTTTATGAGAAGATATTTCCTTTTCCAGCATAGGCCTCAAATCGCTCCAAACATCCACTAGCAAATTCTACAAAAGGAGTGTTTCAAAACTGTGCTATCAAAAGGAAGATTCCACTATTTGAGTTGAAGGCATAAAGCACACGGAAGTTTCTGACAGTGCTTCCGTCTAGTTCTCATGTGAAGTTATTTCCTTTTCCAGTGTTGGCCTCTTAGCACTCCAAATAACCACTTGCAGATCCTAGAAAGAGTGTTTCAAAACTGCTCTACCAAAAGGAAGGTTCAACTCGGTGAGTTGAATGCGCACCTCGCAAAAAGTTTCTGAGAGTGCTTCGGTTTAGTTTTTATGTGAAGATATTTCGTTTTCCAGCACAGTACTCAAAGCGCTCTAAATAGCCACTTGCAGAGTCTATAAAAAGAGTGTTTCAAAACTGTTCTATCGAAAGGAACGTTCAACTCTGTGAGTAGAATGCACTCATCACAAGGAAGTTTCTGAGAATGCTTCTGTCTAGTTTTTATGTGAAGAAATTTCCTTTTCCAACATAGGCCTCAAAGCGCTCCAAATAAACACCTGCAGATTCTACAAAAGGGGTCTTTCCAAAATGTTCTATCAAAACCAACGTTCAAGCCTGTGAGCTGAATGCACTCACCACACAGAAGTTTCTTAGACGTCTTCTGTCTAGTGTTTATGTGGAAATATTCTCTTTTACAGCATAGGCCTCAAATAGCTCCAAATATCAACTTGCAGATTTTACAAAAAGGGTGTTTCCAAACTCCTCCATCAAAAGGCAGGTTCAACTCTGTGTGTTTAATGCACACATCAGAAAGAAGTTTCTGAGAATGCTTCTGTCTAGCCTTTATGTGAAAATATTTCCTTTTCAAGCATACGCCTCAAAGCGCTCCAAATATGCCGTTGTAGACTCTACAAAAAGTGTGTTTCAAAACTGCTCTACGAAAAGAAAGGTTCAAAGCTGTGAGTTGAATACACAGATCGTGAAGAAGTTCCTGAGAATGCTTCAATCTAGTGTTTAGGTGAAGATATTTCACTTCCCAGCATAGGCCTCAAAGCGCTCCAAATATCCACTTCCAGATTCTACAGAAAAGTGTTTCAAAACTGCTCTTTGGAAAGGAAGCTTCAACTCTGTGAGTTTAAAGCACTCATTGCGAAGAGGTTTCTGGGAGTTCTTCCGTCTAGTTTTCATGTAAAGATGTTTCCATTTCAAGCATAGGTCTCTAATCGCTCCAAATATTCACCTGCAAATTCTACAAAAAGGGTGTTTCAAAACTTCTCTATCAATAGGAAGGTTCAACTCTGTGAGTTGAATGCACTCCTTACAGAGAAGTTTCTGAGAATGTTTCTATCTATGTTTTACGCGAAGATATTTCCTTTTCCAACACAGGCCTCAGTGCGCTCCGAATCAACACTTCCAGATACTACAAAAACAGTGTTTCAAAACTGTTCTATCAAAAGGAACGTTCAACTCTGTGAGTTGAAGGCACTCATCACAAAGAAGTTTCTGAGAATGCTTCTGTCAATCTTGTATGCAATGAGATTTCCTTTTGCAGCATAGGACTTAAAGCTCTCCAAATATCCACTTGCAGATTCCACAAAAAGAGTGTTGCAAAACTTCTCTATCAAAAGGCAGGTTGAACTCTGTGTGTTGAATGCCCAAAACACAGGGAACTTTCTGAGAATGCTTTTGTCTAGTTTCCACGTGAAGATAGTTCCTTTTCCAACATAGGCCTCAAAGCGCTCTGAATATCCACTTGCCGATTGTACAAAAAGAGTGTTGCAAAACTTCTCTATCAAAAGGCAGGTTGAACTCTGTGTGTCGAATGCCCAAAACACAGGGAACTTGCTGAGAATGCTTTTGTCTAATTTCTACGTGAAGATATTTCCTTTTCCATCATAGGCCTCAAAGTGCTCCGAATAAACACTTGTAGATCCCACCAAAAGAGTGTTTCAAAGCTCTTCCATCTACAGGAACTTTCACGTCTGTGAGTTGAATGCACTCATCACAAAGAGGTTTCTGAGAATTCTTCTGTTTAGTTTTTATGTGATGATATTTCATTTTCCAGCATTGGCCTAAAGGTGCTCCAAATATCCACCTTCAGATGGGACTGAAAGAGTGTTTCAAAACTGAACTATCAAAAGGAAGGTTCAAGTCTGTGAGTTGAATGCACTCATCCACAGAAGCTTCTGAGAATGCTTCTGTCTCGTTTTTAGGCGAAGATATTTCCTTTTCCTTGCATAGGCCTCAAATCGCTCCAAATATCCCCTTGCAGATATTACAAAGAGAGTGTTTCCAAACTGCCCTATCGAAAGGCAGTTTCAACTCTGTGAGTTGAAGGCACGTATGGTGAAACAGTTTCTGAGAATGCTTGTGTGTACTTTTTAGGTGAAGGTATTTCCTTTTCCAGCACAGGCCTCAAATCGCTCCAAACATCCAGTAGCAAATTCTACAAAAGGAGTGTTTCAAACCTGTGCTATCCAAAGGAAGATTCCACTATATGAGTTGAACGCATAAAGCACACGGAAGTTTCTGAGAATCCTTCCGTCTAGTTCTCAGGTGAAGATATTTACTTTTCCAGTGTTGGCCCTTTAGCACTCCAAATATCCACTTTCAGATTCTACAAAAAGAGTGTTTCAAAACTGCTCTATCAAAACGCAGGTTCCACTCGGTGAGTTGAATGCACGCATCGGAAAAGATTTCTGAGAATTCTTCTGTCTAGTTTTGATGGGAAGATATTTTCTTTTCCAGCATAGGCCTCAAATCGCTCCAAACATCCACGAGCAAATTCTACGAAAGGAGTGTGTCAAAACTGTGCTATCAAAAGGAAGATTCCACTATGTGAGTTGAATGCATGAAGCACACGGAAGTTTCTGACAATGCTTCCGTCTAGTTCTCATGTGAAGATATTTCCTTTTCCAGCGTTGACCTCTTAGCACTCCAAATATCCACTTGCAGATCCTAGAAAAAGAGTGTTTCAAAACTGCTCTACCAAAAGCCAGGTTTCACTCGGTGAGTTGAATGCGCACATCGCAAAATGTTTCTGAGAACGCTACTGTCTAGTTCTTATGTGAAGATATTTCGTTTTCCCGCCTGGGCTTCAAAGCGCTCCAAATAGCCACTTGTAGAGTCTATAAAAAGAGTGTTTCAAAACTCTTCTATCAAAAGGAACTTTCAACTCTGTGAGTACAATGCACTCATCACAAGGAAGTTTCCGAGAATGCTTCTGTCTACTGTTTATGTGAAGATATTTCCTTTTCCAACCTAGGCCTCAATGCGCTCCAAATAAACACCTGCAGATCCTACAAGAGGGGTGTTTCCAAACTGTTCTATCAAAACCAGCGTTCAAGTCTGTGAGCTGAATGCACTCATCACACAGAAGTTTCTTAGAAGGCTTGTGTCTAGTGTTTATGTGAAAATATTTTCTTTTACAGCACAGGCCTCAAATAGCTCCAAATATCAACTTGCAGATTTTACAAAAAGGGAGTTTCCAAACTCCTCTATCAAAAGACAGGTTCAACTCTGTGAGTCGAATGCACACATCAGAAAGAAGTTTCTGAGAATGCTTCTGTCTAGCTTTTATGTGAAAATATTTCCTTTTCAAGCACACGCCTCAAAGCGCTCCAAATATGCCGTTGCAGATTCTACAAAAAGTGGGTTTCAAAACTGCTCTACGAAAAGAAAGGTTCAAAGCTGTGAGTTGAATACACAGATCGTGAAGAAGTTTCTGAGAATGCTTCAGTCTAGTGTTTAGGTGAAGATATTTCACTTCCCAGCATAGGCCTCAAAGCGCTCCAAATATCCACTTCCAGATTCTACAGAAAAGTGTTTCAAAACTGCTCTTTGGAAAGGAAGCTTCAACTCTGTGAGTTGAAAGCACTCATTACGAAGAGGTTTCTGAGAATTCTTCTGTCCAGTTTTCATGTGAAGATGTTTCCATTTCAAGCATAGGTCTCCAATCGCTCCAAATATTCACCTGCAAATTCTACAAAAAGGGTGTTTCAAAACTTCTCTATCAATAGGAAGGTTCAACTCTGTGAGTTGAATGCCCTCCTCACAAAGAAGTTTCTGAGAATGCTTCTGTCTACTTTTTACGTGAAGATATTTCCTTTTCCTACACAGGCCTCAAAGCGCTCCGAATCAACACTTCCAGATACTACCAAAACAGTGTTTCAAAACTGTTCTATCAAAAGGAACGTTCAACTCTGTGAGTGGAAGGCACTCATCGCAAAGAGGTTTCTGAGAATGCTTCTGTCTAGTTTTTATGTGATGATATTTCGTATTGCAGCATTGGCCAAAAAGCGCTCCAAACATCCATCTTCAGATGGCAATGAAAGTGGGTCTCAAAAGTGCTCTATCAGAAGGAAGGTTCAAGTCTGTGAGTTGAATGCTCTCATCACACAGAAGGTTCTGAGAATGATTCAGTCTAGTTTTTATCAGAAGATATTTCCTTTTCCTTGCATAGGCCTCAAATAGCTCCAAATATCGAATTGCAGTTTACACCAATAGAGTGTTTCCAAACTGCTCTGTGAAACGGCAGGTTCAACTCTGTGAGTTGAATGCGCACATGAGGAAGAAGTCTCTGAGAATGCTTCTGTCTAGTTTTTAGGTGAAGATATTTCATTTCCCAGCCTCGCCTCAAAGCGCTCCAAATATCCACTTTCAGATTCTACAAAAACTGTGTTTCTAAACTGCTCTTTGTAAAGGAAGGTTCAAGTCTGTGAGTTGAATGCACTCATCACCAAGAAGTTTCTGAGAATGCTTCTGTCTAGTTTTCATGTGAAGATATTTCCTTTTCCAACATTGACCCGAAGCCCTCGTAATATCCACTTGCAGATTTTACAAAAAGAGTGTTTCCAAACTGCTCTATCAAAATGAGATTCAACTCTGTGAGTTGAATGCACGCATCGTGAAGAAGCTTCAGAAAATGCTACGGTCTACGTTTTAGGTGAAGATATTTCATTTCCCAGCATAGGCTTCAAAGCGCTCTAAATATCCACTTGCAGATTCTACAAAAGGAGTGTTTCAAAACTGCTCTTCCAAAAGGAAGGTTCAAGGCTGTGAGTTCAATGCACTCATCATAAAGAAGTTTCTGAGAACGCTTCTCTCTAGTTTTTATGTGAAGATATTTCCTTTTCCAGCATAGGCCTCAAATCGCTCCAAACATCCACTAGCAAATTCTACAAAAGGAGTGTTTCAAAACTGTGCTATCAAAAGGAAGATTCCACTATTTGAGTTGAAGGCATAAAGCACACGGAAGTTTCTGACAATGCTTCCGTCTAGTTCTCATGTGAAGTTATTTCCTTTTCCAGTGCTGGCCTCTTAGCACTCCAAATATCCACTTGCAGATCCTAGAAAAAGAGTTTTTCAAAACTGCTCTACCAAAAGGAAGCTTCAACTCGGTGAGTTGAATGCGCACCTCGCAAAATGTTTCTGAGAGTGCTTCGCTGTTGTTTTTATGTGAAGATATTTCGTTTTCCAGCATAGGACTCAAAGCGCTCCAAGTAGCCACTTACAGAGTCTCTAAAAAGAGTGTTTCAAAACTGTTCTATCAAAAGGAACGTTCAACTCTGTGAGTAGAATGCTCTCATCACAAGGAAGTTTCTGAGAATGCTTCTGTCTAGTTTTTATGTGAAGAAATTTCCTTTTCCAACATAGGCCTCAAAGCCCTCCAAATAAACATCTGCAGATTCTACAAAAGGGGTCTTTCCAAAATGTTCTATCAAAACCAACGTTCAAACCTATGAGCTGAATGCACTCACCACACAGAAGTTTCTTAGACGTCTTCTGTCTAGTGTTTATGTGAAAACATTTTCTTTTACAGCATAGGCCTCAAATAGCTCCAAATATCAACTTGCAGATTTTACAAAAAGGGTGTTTCCAAACTCCTCTATCAAAAGGCAGGTTCAACTCTGTGTGTTGAATGCACACATCAGAAAGAAGTTTCTGAGAATGCTTCTGTCTAGCGTTTATGTGAAAATATTTCCTTTTCAAGCATACGCCTCAAAGCGCTCCAAATATGCCGTTGCAGATTCTACAAAAAGTGTGTTTCAAAACTGCTCTATGAAAAGAAAGGTTCAAAGCTGTGAGGTGAATACACATATCGTGAAGAAGTTTCTGAGAAAGCTTCAGTCTAGTGTTTAGGTGAAGATATTTCACTTCCCAGAATAGGCCTCAAAGGGCTCCAAATATCCACTTCCAGATTCTAAAGAAAAGTGTTTCAAAACTGCTTTTTGGAAAAGAAGCTTCAACTCTGTGAGTTGAAAGCACTCATTACGAAGAGGTTTCTGAGAGTTCTTCCGTCTAGTTTTCATGTGAAGATGTTTCCATTTCAAGCATATTTCTCAAATCGCTCCAAATATTCACCTGCAAATTCTACAAAAAGGGTGTTTCCAAACTTCTCTATCAATAGGAAGGTTCGACTCTGTGAGTTGAATGCACTCCTCACAAAGAAGTTTCTGAGAATGCTTCTGTCCAGTTTTTAGGTGAAGATATATCATTTCCCAGCATAGGCCTCAAAGCGCTCCAAATATCCACTTGCAGATTCTACAAAAAGAGTGTTTCAAAACTCCTCTTTCAAAAGGAAGTTTCAAGTCTGTGAGTTGAATGAAGTCGTGACAAAGAAGTTTCTGAGAATGCTTCTGTCTACTTTTTATGTGAAGATATTTCCTTTTGCAGCACACGCCTCAAATAGCCCCAAACATCCACTAGCAAATTCTACAAAAAGAGTGTTTCAAAAAAGCACTATCTAAAGGAAGATTGCACTATGTGAGTTAAACGCATAAAGCACACGGAAGTTTCTGAGAATGCTTCCGTCTAGTTCTCATGGGAAGATATTTCCTTTCCCATTGTTGGCCTCTTAGCACTCCAATATACACTTGCAGATTCTAGAAAAAGAGTGTTTCAAAACTGCTCTATCAAAAGGCAGGTTCAACACGGTGAGTTGAATATGCACATGAGAAAAAGTTTCTGAGAATGCTTCTGTCTGGTTTTTATGTGAAGATATTTCGTTTTCCAGCACAGGCCTCAAAGCGCTCCAATTATCCACTTGCAGACTATACAAAAACAGTGTTTCAAAACTGTTCTATCCAAAGGAATGTTCAGCTCTGTGAGTAGAATTCACTCATCACGAGGAAGTTTCTGAGAATGCTGCTGTCTAGTTTCTATAAGAAGACATTTCCTTTTCTAACATAGGTCTCAAAGCGCTCACAATAAGCCCTGGCACACTCCACAAAAGGAGTGTTTCCAAAATGTTCTATCAAAATGAACGTTGAAGACTGTGAGTTAAATGCACACGTCAAACTGAAGTTTCTGAGGATGGTTCTGTCTAGGGTTTATGTGAAGATATTTTCTTTTCCAGCATAGGCCTCCAAAAGCTCGAAATATCCACTTGCAGATTTTCTAAAAAGGGTGTTTCCAAACTGTTCTATCAAAAGGAAGGTTCAACTCTGTGAGTTGAATGCTCACATCACAAAGAAGTTTCTGAGAATGCTTCTGTCTAGTGTTCATGTGAAGATATTTCCTTTTCAAGCATAGGCCTCAAAGCGCTCCAGATATGCAGTTGCAGACTCTACAAAAAGTGTGTTTCAAAAGTGTTCTATGAAAAGAAAGTTTCAACTCTGTGAGTTGAATGCACATATCGTGAAGAAGTTTCTGAGAATGCTTCTGTCTAGTTTTTAGGTGAAGATATTTCATTTCCCAGCATAGGCCTCAAAGCGCTCCAAATATGCACTTGCAGATTCTACAAAAAGAGTGTTTCAAAACTGCTCTTTCAAAAGGAAGGTTCAAGTCTGTGAGTTGAATGCACTCATCAGAAAGAAGTTTCTGATAATGGTTCTGTCTAGTTTTCATCTGCAAGTATTTCCTTTTCCACTAGATGCCGCAATCGCACCAAATTTCCACCTGCAGTTTCCACAAAAAGAGTGTTGCAGGACTGCTCCAGGAAAAGGAATCTTCAACTCTCTCAGTTCAATCCCCTCAAGACATAGAAGTTTCTGATAATGTTTCTGTCTAGCTTCTATATGAAGATATTTCCTTTTCCAGCATAAGCCTCAAAGAGCTCCAAATATCCACTTGCGAATTCTACAAAAACAGTGTTGCAATACTTTTCTACCAAAAGGAAGGTACAACTCTGTGAGTTCAATGCACTCATCACACAGAAGGTTCACAGAATGCTTCCATCTAGCTTTTACGCAATGATATTTCCTTTTGCAGCAAAGGCTTCAAAGCGCTCTTAATGTCCACTGGCAGATTCTACGAAGAGTGTCTCAAAACTGCTCTATCAAAAGGTAGGTTGAACTCTGTGAGTTCAATGCCCAAAGCACAGGGAACCTTCTGAGAATGCTTTTATGTAGTTTCTACGTGAACATATTTTCTTTTCCAGCATTGGCCTCCAAGCACTCCATCCATCCACTTGAAAATTCTACTAAAAGAGTGTTTCAAAACTTCTCTACCAAAAGAAAGGTTGAACTTTGTGAGTTCAAGGCACACATCACAAAGAAGTTTCTGAGAATGCTTCTTTCCAGCTTTTACGTGAAGAGATATCCTTTTCCAGCATAGGCCTCAAAGCCCTCCATATATCCACTTGCACATTCTAGCAAAGCGTGTATCAACACTGCTCTTTCAAAAGGAAGCTTCAAGTCTGTGAGTTGAATGCACTCATCACAAAGACGTTTCTGAGAATTCTCCTGTCTAGTTTTCATGTGAAGATGCTTCCATTTAAAATCTAGGCCTCAAATACCTCCAAATATTCACTTGCACATTCTACAAAAAGGCTGTTTCAAATCTTCTCTATCAATTGGAAGGTTCAACTCTGTAAATTGAATGCACTCACCACAAAGAAGATTCCGAGATTGCTTCTGTCTACTTTGTATGTGAAGACATTTCCTTTTCCAACATAGGCCTCAAAGCGCTCCAAAAAACACTTGCAGATTCTAAAAAAACAGTTTTTCAAAACTGTTCTATCAAAAGGAACGTTCAACTCTGTGAGTTGAAGGCACTCATCACAAAGAGGTTTCTGAGAATGCTTCTGTCTAGTTTTTATGGGATGATATTTCTTATTCCAACATTGGCCAAAAAGCGCTCCAAATATCCGCCTTCAGATGGCACTGAAAGAGGGTCTCAAAAATGCTCTATCAGAAGGAAGGTTCAAGTCTGTGAGTTGAATGCTCTCATCACACAGAAGGTTCTGAGAATACTTCAGTCTAGTTTTTATCAGAAGATATTTCCATTTCCTTGCATAGGCCTGAAATCGCTCCAAATATCGACTTGCAGATTATACGAATAGAGTATTTCCAAACTGCTCTGTCAAACGGCAGGATCAACTCTGTGAGTTGAATGAACACATCATGAAGAAGTCTCTGAGAATGCTTCTGTCTAGTTTTTAGTTGAAGATATTTCATTTCCCAGCATCGTCTCAAAGCGCTCCAAATATCCACTTGCAGATTCTACAAAAACTTTGTTTCTAAACTGCTCTTTGAAAAGGAAGGTCCAAGTCTGTGAGTTGAATGCACTCATCGCAAAGAATTTTCTGAGAATGCTTCTGCCTAGTTTTCACGTGAAGATATTTCCTTTTCCAACATTGGCCCCGAAGCCCTCCTAACATCCACTTGCAGATTTTACAAAAAGAGTGTTTCCAAACTGCTCTATCAAAAGGCAGGTTCAACTCTGTGAGTCAAATGCACGCATCGTGAAGAAGCTTCTGAGAATGCTACTGTCTAAGTTTTAGGTGAAGATATTTCATTTCCCAGCAAAGGCTTCAAAGCGCTCTAAATATCCACTTGCAGATTCTACAAGAAGAGTGTTTCAAAACTGCTCTTCCAAAAGGAAGGTTCAAGTCTGTGAGTTGAATGCACTCATCAAAAAGAAGTTTCTGAGAATGCTTCTCTCTAGTTTTTATGAGAAGATATTTCCTTTTCCAGCATAGGCCTCAAATCGCTCCAAACATCCACTAGCAAATTCTACAAAAGGAGTGTTTCAAAACTGTGCTATCAAAAGGAAGATTCCACTATTTGAGTTGAAGGCATAAAGCACACGGAAGTTTCTGACAGTGCTTCCGTCTAGTTCTCATGTGAAGTTATTTCCTTTTCCAGTGTTGGCCTCTTAGCACTCCAAATAACCACTTGCAGATCCTAGAAAGAGTGTTTCAAAACTGCTCTACCAAAAGGAAGGTTCAACTCGGTGAGTTGAATGCGCACCTCGCAAAAAGTTTCTGAGAGTGCTTCGGTTTAGTTTTTATGTGAAGATATTTCGTTTTCCAGCACAGTACTCAAAGCGCTCTAAATAGCCACTTGCAGAGTCTATAAAAAGAGTGTTTCAAAACTGTTCTATCGAAAGGAACGTTCAACTCTGTGAGTAGAATGCACTCATCACAAGGAAGTTTCTGAGAATGCTTCTGTCTAGTTTTTATGTGAAGAAATTTCCTTTTCCAACATAGGCCTCAAAGCGCTCCAAATAAACACCTGCAGATTCTACAAAAGGGGTCTTTCCAAAATGTTCTATCAAAACCAACGTTCAAGCCTGTGAGCTGAATGCACTCACCACACAGAAGTTTCTTAGACGTCTTCTGTCTAGTGTTTATGTGGAAATATTCCCTTTTACAGCATAGGCCTCAAATAGCTCCAAATATCAACTTGCAGATTTTACAAAAAGGGTGTTTCCAAACTCCTCCATCAAAAGGCAGGTTCAACTCTGTGTGTTTAATGCACACATCAGAAAGAAGTTTCTGAGAATGCTTCTGTCTAGCCTTTATGTGAAAATATTTCCTTTTCAAGCATACGCCTCAAAGCGCTCCAAATATGCCGTTGTAGACTCTACAAAAAGTGTGTTTCAAAACTGCTCTACGAAAAGAAAGGTTCAAAGCTGTGAGTTGAATACACAGATCGTGAAGAAGTTCCTGAGAATGCTTCAATCTAGTGTTTAGGTGAAGATATTTCACTTCCCAGCATAGGCCTCAAAGCGCTCCAAATATCCACTTCCAGATTCTACAGAAAAGTGTTTCAAAACTGCTCTTTGGAAAGGAAGCTTCAACTCTGTGAGTTTAAAGCACTCATTGCGAAGAGGTTTCTGGGAGTTCTTCCGTCTAGTTTTCATGTAAAGATGTTTCCATTTCAAGCATAGGTCTCTAATCGCTCCAAATATTCACCTGCAAATTCTACAAAAAGGGTGTTTCAAAACTTCTCTATCAATAGGAAGGTTCAACTCTGTGAGTTGAATGCACTCCTTACAGAGAAGTTTCTGAGAATGTTTCTATCTATGTTTTACGCGAAGATATTTCCTTTTCCAACACAGGCCTCAGTGCGCTCCGAATCAACACTTCCAGATACTACAAAAACAGTGTTTCAAAACTGTTCTATCAAAAGGAACGTTCAACTCTGTGAGTTGAAGGCACTCATCACAAAGAAGTTTCTGAGAATGCTTCTGTCAATCTTGTATGCAATGAGATTTCCTTTTGCAGCATAGGACTTAAAGCTCTCCAAATATCCACTTGCAGATTCCACAAAAAGAGTGTTGCAAAACTTCTCTATCAAAAGGCAGGTTGAACTCTGTGTGTTGAATGCCCAAAACACAGGGAACTTTCTGAGAATGCTTTTGTCTAGTTTCCACGTGAAGATAGTTCCTTTTCCAACATAGGCCTCAAAGCGCTCTGAATATCCACTTGCCGATTGTACAAAAAGAGTGTTGCAAAACTTCTCTATCAAAAGGCAGGTTGAACTCTGTGTGTCGAATGCCCAAAACACAGGGAACTTGCTGAGAATGCTTTTGTCTAATTTCTACGTGAAGATATTTCCTTTTCCATCATAGGCCTCAAAGTGCTCCGAATAAACACTTGTAGATCCCACCAAAAGAGTGTTTCAAAGCTCTTCCATCTACAGGAACTTTCACGTCTGTGAGTTGAATGCACTCATCACAAAGAGGTTTCTGAGAATTCTTCTGTTTAGTTTTTATGTGATGATATTTCATTTTCCAGCATTGGCCTAAAGGTGCTCCAAATATCCACCTTCAGATGGGACTGAAAGAGTGTTTCAAAACTGAACTATCAAAAGGAAGGTTCAAGTCTGTGAGTTGAATGCACTCACCCACAGAAGCTTCTGAGAATGCTTCTGTCTCGTTTTTAGGCGAAGATATTTCCTTTTCCTTGCATAGGCCTCAAATCGCTCCAAATATCCCCTTGCAGATATTACAAAGAGAGTGTTTCCAAACTGCCCTATCGAAAGGCAGTTTCAACTCTGTGAGTTGAAGGCACGTATGGTGAAACAGTTTCTGAGAATGCTTGTGTGTACTTTTTAGGTGAAGGTATTTCCTTTTCCAGCACAGGCCTCAAATCGCTCCAAACATCCAGTAGCAAATTCTACAAAAGGAGTGTTTCAAACCTGTGCTATCCAAAGGAAGATTCCACTATATGAGTTGAACGCATAAAGCACACGGAAGTTTCTGAGAATCCTTCCGTCTAGTTCTCAGGTGAAGATATTTACTTTTCCAGTGTTGGCCCTTTAGCACTCCAAATATCCACTTTCAGATTCTACAAAAAGAGTGTTTCAAAACTGCTCTATCAAAACGCAGGTTCCACTCGGTGAGTTGAATGCACGCATCGGAAAAGATTTCTGAGAATTCTTCTGTCTAGTTTTGATGGGAAGATATTTTCTTTTCCAGCATAGGCCTCAAATCGCTCCAAACATCCACGAGCAAATTCTACGAAAGGAGTGTGTCAAAACTGTGCTATCAAAAGGAAGATTCCACTATGTGAGTTGAATGCATGAAGCACACGGAAGTTTCTGACAATGCTTCCGTCTAGTTCTCATGTGAAGATATTTCCTTTTCCAGCGTTGACCTCTTAGCACTCCAAATATCCACTTGCAGATCCTAGAAAAAGAGTGTTTCAAAACTGCTCTACCAAAAGCCAGGTTTCACTCGGTGAGTTGAATGCGCACATCGCAAAATGTTTCTGAGAACGCTACTGTCTAGTTCTTATGTGAAGATATTTCGTTTTCCCGCCTGGGCTTCAAAGCGCTCCAAATAGCCACTTGTAGAGTCTATAAAAAGAGTGTTTCAAAACTCTTCTATCAAAAGGAACTTTCAACTCTGTGAGTACAATGCACTCATCACAAGGAAGTTTCCGAGAATGCTTCTGTCTACTGTTTATGTGAAGATATTTCCTTTTCCAACCTAGGCCTCAATGCGCTCCAAATAAACACCTGCAGATCCTACAAGAGGGGTGTTTCCAAACTGTTCTATCAAAACCAGCGTTCAAGTCTGTGAGCTGAATGCACTCATCACACAGAAGTTTCTTAGAAGGCTTGTGTCTAGTGTTTATGTGAAAATATTTTCTTTTACAGCACAGGCCTCAAATAGCTCCAAATATCAACTTGCAGATTTTACAAAAAGGGAGTTTCCAAACTCCTCTATCAAAAGACAGGTTCAACTCTGTGAGTCGAATGCACACATCAGAAAGAAGTTTCTGAGAATGCTTCTGTCTAGCTTTTATGTGAAAATATTTCCTTTTCAAGCACACGCCTCAAAGCGCTCCAAATATGCCGTTGCAGATTCTACAAAAAGTGGGTTTCAAAACTGCTCTACGAAAAGAAAGGTTCAAAGCTGTGAGTTGAATACACAGATCGTGAAGAAGTTTCTGAGAATGCTTCAGTCTAGTGTTTAGGTGAAGATATTTCACTTCCCAGCATAGGCCTCAAAGCGCTCCAAATATCCACTTCCAGATTCTACAGAAAAGTGTTTCAAAACTGCTCTTTGGAAAGGAAGCTTCAACTCTGTGAGTTGAAAGCACTCATTACGAAGAGGTTTCTGAGAATTCTTCTGTCCAGTTTTCATGTGAAGATGTTTCCATTTCAAGCATAGGTCTCCAATCGCTCCAAATATTCACCTGCAAATTCTACAAAAAGGGTGTTTCAAAACTTCTCTATCAATAGGAAGGTTCAACTCTGTGAGTTGAATGCCCTCCTCACAAAGAAGTTTCTGAGAATGCTTCTGTCTACTTTTTACGTGAAGATATTTCCTTTTCCTACACAGGCCTCAAAGCGCTCCGAATCAACACTTCCAGATACTACCAAAACAGTGTTTCAAAACTGTTCTATCAAAAGGAACGTTCAACTCTGTGAGTGGAAGGCACTCATCGCAAAGAGGTTTCTGAGAATGCTTCTGTCTAGTTTTTATGTGATGATATTTCGTATTGCAGCATTGGCCAAAAAGCGCTCCAAACATCCATCTTCAGATGGCAATGAAAGTGGGTCTCAAAAGTGCTCTATCAGAAGGAAGGTTCAAGTCTGTGAGTTGAATGCTCTCATCACACAGAAGGTTCTGAGAATGATTCAGTCTAGTTTTTATCAGAAGATATTTCCTTTTCCTTGCATAGGCCTCAAATAGCTCCAAATATCGAATTGCAGTTTACACCAATAGAGTCTTTCCAAACTGCTCTGTGAAACGGCAGGTTCAACTCTGTGAGTTGAATGCGCACATGAGGAAGAAGTCTCTGAGAATGCTTCTGTCTAGTTTTTAGGTGAAGATATTTCATTTCCCAGCCTCGCCTCAAAGCGCTCCAAATATCCACTTTCAGATTCTACAAAAACTGTGTTTCTAAACTGCTCTTTGTAAAGGAAGGTTCAAGTCTGTGAGTTGAATGCACTCATCACCAAGAAGTTTCTGAGAATGCTTCTGTCTAGTTTTCATGTGAAGATATTTCCTTTTCCAACATTGACCCGAAGCCCTCGTAATATCCACTTGCAGATTTTACAAAAAGAGTGTTTCCAAACTGCTCTATCAAAATGAGATTCAACTCTGTGAGTTGAATGCACGCATCGTGAAGAAGCTTCAGAAAATGCTACGGTCTACGTTTTAGGTGAAGATATTTCATTTCCCAGCATAGGCTTCAAAGCGCTCTAAATATCCACTTGCAGATTCTACAAAAGGAGTGTTTCAAAACTGCTCTTCCAAAAGGAAGGTTCAAGGCTGTGAGTTCAATGCACTCATCATAAAGAAGTTTCTGAGAACGCTTCTCTCTAGTTTTTATGTGAAGATATTTCCTTTTCCAGCATAGGCCTCAAATCGCTCCAAACATCCACTAGCAAATTCTACAAAAGGAGTGTTTCAAAACTGTGCTATCAAAAGGAAGATTCCACTATTTGAGTTGAAGGCATAAAGCACACGGAAGTTTCTGACAATGCTTCCGTCTAGTTCTCATGTGAAGTTATTTCCTTTTCCAGTGCTGGCCTCTTAGCACTCCAAATATCCACTTGCAGATCCTAGAAAAAGAGTTTTTCAAAACTGCTCTACCAAAAGGAAGCTTCAACTCGGTGAGTTGAATGCGCACCTCGCAAAATGTTTCTGAGAGTGCTTCGCTGTTGTTTTTATGTGAAGATATTTCGTTTTCCAGCATAGGACTCAAAGCGCTCCAAGTAGCCACTTACAGAGTCTCTAAAAAGAGTGTTTCAAAACTGTTCTATCAAAAGGAACGTTCAACTCTGTGAGTAGAATGCTCTCATCACAAGGAAGTTTCTGAGAATGCTTCTGTCTAGTTTTTATGTGAAGAAATTTCCTTTTCCAACATAGGCCTCAAAGCCCTCCAAATAAACATCTGCAGATTCTACAAAAGGGGTCTTTCCAAAATGTTCTATCAAAACCAACGTTCAAACCTATGAGCTGAATGCACTCACCACACAGAAGTTTCTTAGACGTCTTCTGTCTAGTGTTTATGTGAAAATATTTTCTTTTACAGCATAGGCCTCAAATAGCTCCAAATATCAACTTGCAGATTTTACAAAAAGGGTGTTTCCAAACTCCTCTATCAAAAGGCAGGTTCAACTCTGTGTGTTGAATGCACACATCAGAAAGAAGTTTCTGAGAATGCTTCTGTCTAGCGTTTATGTGAAAATATTTCCTTTTCAAGCATACGCCTCAAAGCGCTCCAAATATGCCGTTGCAGATTCTACAAAAAGTGTGTTTCAAAACTGCTCTATGAAAAGAAAGGTTCAAAGCTGTGAGGTGAATACACATATCGTGAAGAAGTTTCTGAGAAAGCTTCAGTCTAGTGTTTAGGTGAAGATATTTCACTTCCCAGAATAGGCCTCAAAGCGCTCCAAATATCCACTTCCAGATTCTAAAGAAAAGTGTTTCAAAACTGCTTTTTGGAAAAGAAGCTTCAACTCTGTGAGTTGAAAGCACTCATTACGAAGAGGTTTCTGAGAGTTCTTCCGTCTAGTTTTCATGTGAAGATGTTTCCATTTCAAGCATATTTCTCAAATCGCTCCAAATATTCACCTGCAAATTCTACAAAAAGGGTGTTTCCAAACTTCTCTATCAATAGGAAGGTTCGACTCTGTGAGTTGAATGCACTCCTCACAAAGAAGTTTCTGAGAATGCTTCTGTCCAGTTTTTAGGTGAAGATATATCATTTCCCAGCATAGGCCTCAAAGCGCTCCAAATATCCACTTGCAGATTCTACAAAAAGAGTGTTTCAAAACTCCTCTTTCAAAAGGAAGTTTCAAGTCTGTGAGTTGAATGAAGTCGTGACAAAGAAGTTTCTGAGAATGCTTCTGTCTACTTTTTATGTGAAGATATTTCCTTTTGCAGCACACGCCTCAAATAGCCCCAAACATCCACTAGCAAATTCTACAAAAAGAGTGTTTCAAAAAAGCGCTATCTAAAGGAAGATTGCACTATGTGAGTTAAACGCATAAAGCACACGGAAGTTTCTGAGAATGCTTCCGTCTAGTTCTCATGGGAAGATATTTCCTTTCCCATTGTTGGCCTCTTAGCACTCCAATATACACTTGCAGATTCTAGAAAAAGAGTGTTTCAAAACTGCTCTATCAAAAGGCAGGTTCAACACGGTGAGTTGAATATGCACATGAGAAAAAGTTTCTGAGAATGCTTCTGTCTGGTTTTTATGTGAAGATATTTCGTTTTCCAGCACAGGCCTCAAAGCGCTCCAATTATCCACTTGCAGACTATACAAAAACAGTGTTTCAAAACTGTTCTATCCAAAGGAATGTTCAGCTCTGTGAGTAGAATTCACTCATCACGAGGAAGTTTCTGAGAATGCTGCTGTCTAGTTTCTATAAGAAGACATTTCCTTTTCTAACATAGGTCTCAAAGCGCTCACAATAAGCCCTGGCACACTCCACAAAAGGAGTGTTTCCAAAATGTTCTATCAAAATGAACGTTGAAGACTGTGAGTTAAATGCACACGTCAAACTGAAGTTTCTGAGGATGGTTCTGTCTAGGGTTTATGTGAAGATATTTTCTTTTCCAGCATAGGCCTCCAAAAGCTCGAAATATCCACTTGCAGATTTTCTAAAAAGGGTGTTTCCAAACTGTTCTATCAAAAGGAAGGTTCAACTCTGTGAGTTGAATGCTCACATCACAAAGAAGTTTCTGAGAATGCTTCTGTCTAGTGTTCATGTGAAGATATTTCCTTTTCAAGCATAGGCCTCAAAGCGCTCCAGATATGCAGTTGCAGACTCTACAAAAAGTGTGTTTCAAAAGTGTTCTATGAAAAGAAAGTTTCAACTCTGTGAGTTGAATGCACATATCGTGAAGAAGTTTCTGAGAATGCTTCTGTCTAGTTTTTAGGTGAAGATATTTCATTTCCCAGCATAGGCCTCAAAGCGCTCCAAATATGCACTTGCAGATTCTACAAAAAGAGTGTTTCAAAACTGCTCTTTCAAAAGGAAGGTTCAAGTCTGTGAGTTGAATGCACTCATCAGAAAGAAGTTTCTGATAATGGTTCTGTCTAGTTTTCATCTGCAAGTATTTCCTTTTCCACTAGATGCCGCAATCGCACCAAATTTCCACCTGCAGTTTCCACAAAAAGAGTGTTGCAGGACTGCTCCAGGAAAAGGAATCTTCAACTCTCTCAGTTCAATCCCCTCAAGACATAGAAGTTTCTGATAATGTTTCTGTCTAGCTTCTATATGAAGATATTTCCTTTTCCAGCATAAGCCTCAAAGAGCTCCAAATATCCACTTGCGAATTCTACAAAAACAGTGTTGCAATACTTTTCTACCAAAAGGAAGGTACAACTCTGTGAGTTCAATGCACTCATCACACAGAAGGTTCACAGAATGCTTCCATCTAGCTTTTACGCAATGATATTTCCTTTTGCAGCAAAGGCTTCAAAGCGCTCTTAATGTCCACTGGCAGATTCTACGAAGAGTGTCTCAAAACTGCTCTATCAAAAGGTAGGTTGAACTCTGTGAGTTCAATGCCCAAAGCACAGGGAACCTTCTGAGAATGCTTTTATGTAGTTTCTACGTGAACATATTTTCTTTTCCAGCATTGGCCTCCAAGCACTCCATCCATCCACTTGAAAATTCTACTAAAAGAGTGTTTCAAAACTTCTCTACCAAAAGAAAGGTTGAACTTTGTGAGTTCAAGGCACACATCACAAAGAAGTTTCTGAGAATGCTTCTTTCCAGCTTTTACGTGAAGAGATATCCTTTTCCAGCATAGGCCTCAAAGCCCTCCATATATCCACTTGCACATTCTAGCAAAGCGTGTATCAACACTGCTCTTTCAAAAGGAAGCTTCAAGTCTGTGAGTTGAATGCACTCATCACAAAGACGTTTCTGAGAATTCTCCTGTCTAGTTTTCATGTGAAGATGCTTCCATTTAAAATCTAGGCCTCAAATACCTCCAAATATTCACTTGCACATTCTACAAAAAGGCTGTTTCAAATCTTCTCTATCAATTGGAAGGTTCAACTCTGTAAATTGAATGCACTCACCACAAAGAAGATTCCGAGATTGCTTCTGTCTACTTTGTATGTGAAGACATTTCCTTTTCCAACATAGGCCTCAAAGCGCTCCAAAAAACACTTGCAGATTCTAAAAAAACAGTTTTTCAAAACTGTTCTATCAAAAGGAACGTTCAACTCTGTGAGTTGAAGGCACTCATCACAAAGAGGTTTCTGAGAATGCTTCTGTCTAGTTTTTATGGGATGATATTTCTTATTCCAACATTGGCCAAAAAGCGCTCCAAATATCCGCCTTCAGATGGCACTGAAAGAGGGTCTCAAAAATGCTCTATCAGAAGGAAGGTTCAAGTCTGTGAGTTGAATGCTCTCATCACACAGAAGGTTCTGAGAATACTTCAGTCTAGTTTTTATCAGAAGATATTTCCATTTCCTTGCATAGGCCTGAAATCGCTCCAAATATCGACTTGCAGATTATACGAATAGAGTATTTCCAAACTGCTCTGTCAAACGGCAGGATCAACTCTGTGAGTTGAATGAACACATCATGAAGAAGTCTCTGAGAATGCTTCTGTCTAGTTTTTAGTTGAAGATATTTCATTTCCCAGCATCGTCTCAAAGCGCTCCAAATATCCACTTGCAGATTCTACAAAAACTTTGTTTCTAAACTGCTCTTTGAAAAGGAAGGTCCAAGTCTGTGAGTTGAATGCACTCATCGCAAAGAATTTTCTGAGAATGCTTCTGCCTAGTTTTCACGTGAAGATATTTCCTTTTCCAACATTGGCCCCGAAGCCCTCCTAACATCCACTTGCAGATTTTACAAAAAGAGTGTTTCCAAACTGCTCTATCAAAAGGCAGGTTCAACTCTGTGAGTCAAATGCACGCATCGTGAAGAAGCTTCTGAGAATGCTACTGTCTAAGTTTTAGGTGAAGATATTTCATTTCCCAGCAAAGGCTTCAAAGCGCTCTAAATATCCACTTGCAGATTCTACAAGAAGAGTGTTTCAAAACTGCTCTTCCAAAAGGAAGGTTCAAGTCTGTGAGTTGAATGCACTCATCAAAAAGAAGTTTCTGAGAATGCTTCTCTCTAGTTTTTATGAGAAGATATTTCCTTTTCCAGCATAGGCCTCAAATCGCTCCAAACATCCACTAGCAAATTCTACAAAAGGAGTGTTTCAAAACTGTGCTATCAAAAGGAAGATTCCACTATTTGAGTTGAAGGCATAAAGCACACGGAAGTTTCTGACAGTGCTTCCGTCTAGTTCTCATGTGAAGTTATTTCCTTTTCCAGTGTTGGCCTCTTAGCACTCCAAATAACCACTTGCAGATCCTAGAAAGAGTGTTTCAAAACTGCTCTACCAAAAGGAAGGTTCAACTCGGTGAGTTGAATGCGCACCTCGCAAAAAGTTTCTGAGAGTGCTTCGGTTTAGTTTTTATGTGAAGATATTTCGTTTTCCAGCACAGTACTCAAAGCGCTCTAAATAGCCACTTGCAGAGTCTATAAAAAGAGTGTTTCAAAACTGTTCTATCGAAAGGAACGTTCAACTCTGTGAGTAGAATGCACTCATCACAAGGAAGTTTCTGAGAATGCTTCTGTCTAGTTTTTATGTGAAGAAATTTCCTTTTCCAACATAGGCCTCAAAGCGCTCCAAATAAACACCTGCAGATTCTACAAAAGGGGTCTTTCCAAAATGTTCTATCAAAACCAACGTTCAAGCCTGTGAGCTGAATGCACTCACCACACAGAAGTTTCTTAGACGTCTTCTGTCTAGTGTTTATGTGGAAATATTCTCTTTTACAGCATAGGCCTCAAATAGCTCCAAATATCAACTTGCAGATTTTACAAAAAGGGTGTTTCCAAACTCCTCCATCAAAAGGCAGGTTCAACTCTGTGTGTTTAATGCACACATCAGAAAGAAGTTTCTGAGAATGCTTCTGTCTAGCCTTTATGTGAAAATATTTCCTTTTCAAGCATACGCCTCAAAGCGCTCCAAATATGCCGTTGTAGACTCTACAAAAAGTGTGTTTCAAAACTGCTCTACGAAAAGAAAGGTTCAAAGCTGTGAGTTGAATACACAGATCGTGAAGAAGTTCCTGAGAATGCTTCAATCTAGTGTTTAGGTGAAGATATTTCACTTCCCAGCATAGGCCTCAAAGCGCTCCAAATATCCACTTCCAGATTCTACAGAAAAGTGTTTCAAAACTGCTCTTTGGAAAGGAAGCTTCAACTCTGTGAGTTTAAAGCACTCATTGCGAAGAGGTTTCTGGGAGTTCTTCCGTCTAGTTTTCATGTAAAGATGTTTCCATTTCAAGCATAGGTCTCTAATCGCTCCAAATATTCACCTGCAAATTCTACAAAAAGGGTGTTTCAAAACTTCTCTATCAATAGGAAGGTTCAACTCTGTGAGTTGAATGCACTCCTTACAGAGAAGTTTCTGAGAATGTTTCTATCTATGTTTTACGCGAAGATATTTCCTTTTCCAACACAGGCCTCAGTGCGCTCCGAATCAACACTTCCAGATACTACAAAAACAGTGTTTCAAAACTGTTCTATCAAAAGGAACGTTCAACTCTGTGAGTTGAAGGCACTCATCACAAAGAAGTTTCTGAGAATGCTTCTGTCAATCTTGTATGCAATGAGATTTCCTTTTGCAGCATAGGACTTAAAGCTCTCCAAATATCCACTTGCAGATTCCACAAAAAGAGTGTTGCAAAACTTCTCTATCAAAAGGCAGGTTGAACTCTGTGTGTTGAATGCCCAAAACACAGGGAACTTTCTGAGAATGCTTTTGTCTAGTTTCCACGTGAAGATAGTTCCTTTTCCAACATAGGCCTCAAAGCGCTCTGAATATCCACTTGCCGATTGTACAAAAAGAGTGTTGCAAAACTTCTCTATCAAAAGGCAGGTTGAACTCTGTGTGTCGAATGCCCAAAACACAGGGAACTTGCTGAGAATGCTTTTGTCTAATTTCTACGTGAAGATATTTCCTTTTCCATCATAGGCCTCAAAGTGCTCCGAATAAACACTTGTAGATCCCACCAAAAGAGTGTTTCAAAGCTCTTCCATCTACAGGAACTTTCACGTCTGTGAGTTGAATGCACTCATCACAAAGAGGTTTCTGAGAATTCTTCTGTTTAGTTTTTATGTGATGATATTTCATTTTCCAGCATTGGCCTAAAGGTGCTCCAAATATCCACCTTCAGATGGGACTGAAAGAGTGTTTCAAAACTGAACTATCAAAAGGAAGGTTCAAGTCTGTGAGTTGAATGCACTCACCCACAGAAGCTTCTGAGAATGCTTCTGTCTCGTTTTTAGGCGAAGATATTTCCTTTTCCTTGCATAGGCCTCAAATCGCTCCAAATATCCCCTTGCAGATATTACAAAGAGAGTGTTTCCAAACTGCCCTATCGAAAGGCAGTTTCAACTCTGTGAGTTGAAGGCACGTATGGTGAAACAGTTTCTGAGAATGCTTGTGTGTACTTTTTAGGTGAAGGTATTTCCTTTTCCAGCACAGGCCTCAAATCGCTCCAAACATCCAGTAGCAAATTCTACAAAAGGAGTGTTTCAAACCTGTGCTATCCAAAGGAAGATTCCACTATATGAGTTGAACGCATAAAGCACACGGAAGTTTCTGAGAATCCTTCCGTCTAGTTCTCAGGTGAAGATATTTACTTTTCCAGTGTTGGCCCTTTAGCACTCCAAATATCCACTTTCAGATTCTACAAAAAGAGTGTTTCAAAACTGCTCTATCAAAACGCAGGTTCCACTCGGTGAGTTGAATGCACGCATCGGAAAAGATTTCTGAGAATTCTTCTGTCTAGTTTTGATGGGAAGATATTTTCTTTTCCAGCATAGGCCTCAAATCGCTCCAAACATCCACGAGCAAATTCTACGAAAGGAGTGTGTCAAAACTGTGCTATCAAAAGGAAGATTCCACTATGTGAGTTGAATGCATGAAGCACACGGAAGTTTCTGACAATGCTTCCGTCTAGTTCTCATGTGAAGATATTTCCTTTTCCAGCGTTGACCTCTTAGCACTCCAAATATCCACTTGCAGATCCTAGAAAAAGAGTGTTTCAAAACTGCTCTACCAAAAGCCAGGTTTCACTCGGTGAGTTGAATGCGCACATCGCAAAATGTTTCTGAGAACGCTACTGTCTAGTTCTTATGTGAAGATATTTCGTTTTCCCGCCTGGGCTTCAAAGCGCTCCAAATAGCCACTTGTAGAGTCTATAAAAAGAGTGTTTCAAAACTCTTCTATCAAAAGGAACTTTCAACTCTGTGAGTACAATGCACTCATCACAAGGAAGTTTCCGAGAATGCTTCTGTCTACTGTTTATGTGAAGATATTTCCTTTTCCAACCTAGGCCTCAATGCGCTCCAAATAAACACCTGCAGATCCTACAAGAGGGGTGTTTCCAAACTGTTCTATCAAAACCAGCGTTCAAGTCTGTGAGCTGAATGCACTCATCACACAGAAGTTTCTTAGAAGGCTTGTGTCTAGTGTTTATGTGAAAATATTTTCTTTTACAGCACAGGCCTCAAATAGCTCCAAATATCAACTTGCAGATTTTACAAAAAGGGAGTTTCCAAACTCCTCTATCAAAAGACAGGTTCAACTCTGTGAGTCGAATGCACACATCAGAAAGAAGTTTCTGAGAATGCTTCTGTCTAGCTTTTATGTGAAAATATTTCCTTTTCAAGCACACGCCTCAAAGCGCTCCAAATATGCCGTTGCAGATTCTACAAAAAGTGGGTTTCAAAACTGCTCTACGAAAAGAAAGGTTCAAAGCTGTGAGTTGAATACACAGATCGTGAAGAAGTTTCTGAGAATGCTTCAGTCTAGTGTTTAGGTGAAGATATTTCACTTCCCAGCATAGGCCTCAAAGCGCTCCAAATATCCACTTCCAGATTCTACAGAAAAGTGTTTCAAAACTGCTCTTTGGAAAGGAAGCTTCAACTCTGTGAGTTGAAAGCACTCATTACGAAGAGGTTTCTGAGAATTCTTCTGTCCAGTTTTCATGTGAAGATGTTTCCATTTCAAGCATAGGTCTCCAATCGCTCCAAATATTCACCTGCAAATTCTACAAAAAGGGTGTTTCAAAACTTCTCTATCAATAGGAAGGTTCAACTCTGTGAGTTGAATGCCCTCCTCACAAAGAAGTTTCTGAGAATGCTTCTGTCTACTTTTTACGTGAAGATATTTCCTTTTCCTACACAGGCCTCAAAGCGCTCCGAATCAACACTTCCAGATACTACCAAAACAGTGTTTCAAAACTGTTCTATCAAAAGGAACGTTCAACTCTGTGAGTGGAAGGCACTCATCGCAAAGAGGTTTCTGAGAATGCTTCTGTCTAGTTTTTATGTGATGATATTTCGTATTGCAGCATTGGCCAAAAAGCGCTCCAAACATCCATCTTCAGATGGCAATGAAAGTGGGTCTCAAAAGTGCTCTATCAGAAGGAAGGTTCAAGTCTGTGAGTTGAATGCTCTCATCACACAGAAGGTTCTGAGAATGATTCAGTCTAGTTTTTATCAGAAGATATTTCCTTTTCCTTGCATAGGCCTCAAATAGCTCCAAATATCGAATTGCAGTTTACACCAATAGAGTCTTTCCAAACTGCTCTGTGAAACGGCAGGTTCAACTCTGTGAGTTGAATGCGCACATGAGGAAGAAGTCTCTGAGAATGCTTCTGTCTAGTTTTTAGGTGAAGATATTTCATTTCCCAGCCTCGCCTCAAAGCGCTCCAAATATCCACTTTCAGATTCTACAAAAACTGTGTTTCTAAACTGCTCTTTGTAAAGGAAGGTTCAAGTCTGTGAGTTGAATGCACTCATCACCAAGAAGTTTCTGAGAATGCTTCTGTCTAGTTTTCATGTGAAGATATTTCCTTTTCCAACATTGACCCGAAGCCCTCGTAATATCCACTTGCAGATTTTACAAAAAGAGTGTTTCCAAACTGCTCTATCAAAATGAGATTCAACTCTGTGAGTTGAATGCACGCATCGTGAAGAAGCTTCAGAGAATGCTACGGTCTACGTTTTAGGTGAAGATATTTCATTTCCCAGCATAGGCTTCAAAGCGCTCTAAATATCCACTTGCAGATTCTACAAAAGGAGTGTTTCAAAACTGCTCTTCCAAAAGGAAGGTTCAAGGCTGTGAGTTCAATGCACTCATCATAAAGAAGTTTCTGAGAACGCTTCTCTCTAGTTTTTATGTGAAGATATTTCCTTTTCCAGCATAGGCCTCAAATCGCTCCAAACATCCACTAGCAAATTCTACAAAAGGAGTGTTTCAAAACTGTGCTATCAAAAGGAAGATTCCACTATTTGAGTTGAAGGCATAAAGCACACGGAAGTTTCTGACAATGCTTCCGTCTAGTTCTCATGTGAAGTTATTTCCTTTTCCAGTGCTGGCCTCTTAGCACTCCAAATATCCACTTGCAGATCCTAGAAAAAGAGTTTTTCAAAACTGCTCTACCAAAAGGAAGCTTCAACTCGGTGAGTTGAATGCGCACCTCGCAAAATGTTTCTGAGAGTGCTTCGCTGTTGTTTTTATGTGAAGATATTTCGTTTTCCAGCATAGGACTCAAAGCGCTCCAAGTAGCCACTTACAGAGTCTCTAAAAAGAGTGTTTCAAAACTGTTCTATCAAAAGGAACGTTCAACTCTGTGAGTAGAATGCTCTCATCACAAGGAAGTTTCTGAGAATGCTTCTGTCTAGTTTTTATGTGAAGAAATTTCCTTTTCCAACATAGGCCTCAAAGCCCTCCAAATAAACATCTGCAGATTCTACAAAAGGGGTCTTTCCAAAATGTTCTATCAAAACCAACGTTCAAACCTATGAGCTGAATGCACTCACCACACAGAAGTTTCTTAGACGTCTTCTGTCTAGTGTTTATGTGAAAATATTTTCTTTTACAGCATAGGCCTCAAATAGCTCCAAATATCAACTTGCAGATTTTACAAAAAGGGTGTTTCCAAACTCCTCTATCAAAAGGCAGGTTCAACTCTGTGTGTTGAATGCACACATCAGAAAGAAGTTTCTGAGAATGCTTCTGTCTAGCGTTTATGTGAAAATATTTCCTTTTCAAGCATACGCCTCAAAGCGCTCCAAATATGCCGTTGCAGATTCTACAAAAAGTGTGTTTCAAAACTGCTCTATGAAAAGAAAGGTTCAAAGCTGTGAGGTGAATACACATATCGTGAAGAAGTTTCTGAGAAAGCTTCAGTCTAGTGTTTAGGTGAAGATATTTCACTTCCCAGAATAGGCCTCAAAGCGCTCCAAATATCCACTTCCAGATTCTAAAGAAAAGTGTTTCAAAACTGCTTTTTGGAAAAGAAGCTTCAACTCTGTGAGTTGAAAGCACTCATTACGAAGAGGTTTCTGAGAGTTCTTCCGTCTAGTTTTCATGTGAAGATGTTTCCATTTCAAGCATATTTCTCAAATCGCTCCAAATATTCACCTGCAAATTCTACAAAAAGGGTGTTTCCAAACTTCTCTATCAATAGGAAGGTTCGACTCTGTGAGTTGAATGCACTCCTCACAAAGAAGTTTCTGAGAATGCTTCTGTCCAGTTTTTAGGTGAAGATATATCATTTCCCAGCATAGGCCTCAAAGCGCTCCAAATATCCACTTGCAGATTCTACAAAAAGAGTGTTTCAAAACTCCTCTTTCAAAAGGAAGTTTCAAGTCTGTGAGTTGAATGAAGTCGTGACAAAGAAGTTTCTGAGAATGCTTCTGTCTACTTTTTATGTGAAGATATTTCCTTTTGCAGCACACGCCTCAAATAGCCCCAAACATCCACTAGCAAATTCTACAAAAAGAGTGTTTCAAAAAAGCGCTATCTAAAGGAAGATTGCACTATGTGAGTTAAACGCATAAAGCACACGGAAGTTTCTGAGAATGCTTCCGTCTAGTTCTCATGGGAAGATATTTCCTTTCCCATTGTTGGCCTCTTAGCACTCCAATATACACTTGCAGATTCTAGAAAAAGAGTGTTTCAAAACTGCTCTATCAAAAGGCAGGTTCAACACGGTGAGTTGAATATGCACATGAGAAAAAGTTTCTGAGAATGCTTCTGTCTGGTTTTTATGTGAAGATATTTCGTTTTCCAGCACAGGCCTCAAAGCGCTCCAATTATCCACTTGCAGACTATACAAAAACAGTGTTTCAAAACTGTTCTATCCAAAGGAATGTTCAGCTCTGTGAGTAGAATTCACTCATCACGAGGAAGTTTCTGAGAATGCTGCTGTCTAGTTTCTATAAGAAGACATTTCCTTTTCTAACATAGGTCTCAAAGCGCTCACAATAAGCCCTGGCACACTCCACAAAAGGAGTGTTTCCAAAATGTTCTATCAAAATGAACGTTGAAGACTGTGAGTTAAATGCACACGTCAAACTGAAGTTTCTGAGGATGGTTCTGTCTAGGGTTTATGTGAAGATATTTTCTTTTCCAGCATAGGCCTCCAAAAGCTCGAAATATCCACTTGCAGATTTTCTAAAAAGGGTGTTTCCAAACTGTTCTATCAAAAGGAAGGTTCAACTCTGTGAGTTGAATGCTCACATCACAAAGAAGTTTCTGAGAATGCTTCTGTCTAGTGTTCATGTGAAGATATTTCCTTTTCAAGCATAGGCCTCAAAGCGCTCCAGATATGCAGTTGCAGACTCTACAAAAAGTGTGTTTCAAAAGTGTTCTATGAAAAGAAAGTTTCAACTCTGTGAGTTGAATGCACATATCGTGAAGAAGTTTCTGAGAATGCTTCTGTCTAGTTTTTAGGTGAAGATATTTCATTTCCCAGCATAGGCCTCAAAGCGCTCCAAATATGCACTTGCAGATTCTACAAAAAGAGTGTTTCAAAACTGCTCTTTCAAAAGGAAGGTTCAAGTCTGTGAGTTGAATGCACTCATCAGAAAGAAGTTTCTGATAATGGTTCTGTCTAGTTTTCATCTGCAAGTATTTCCTTTTCCACTAGATGCCGCAATCGCACCAAATTTCCACCTGCAGTTTCCACAAAAAGAGTGTTGCAGGACTGCTCCAGGAAAAGGAATCTTCAACTCTCTCAGTTCAATCCCCTCAAGACATAGAAGTTTCTGATAATGTTTCTGTCTAGCTTCTATATGAAGATATTTCCTTTTCCAGCATAAGCCTCAAAGAGCTCCAAATATCCACTTGCGAATTCTACAAAAACAGTGTTGCAATACTTTTCTACCAAAAGGAAGGTACAACTCTGTGAGTTCAATGCACTCATCACACAGAAGGTTCACAGAATGCTTCCATCTAGCTTTTACGCAATGATATTTCCTTTTGCAGCAAAGGCTTCAAAGCGCTCTTAATGTCCACTGGCAGATTCTACGAAGAGTGTCTCAAAACTGCTCTATCAAAAGGTAGGTTGAACTCTGTGAGTTCAATGCCCAAAGCACAGGGAACCTTCTGAGAATGCTTTTATGTAGTTTCTACGTGAACATATTTTCTTTTCCAGCATTGGCCTCCAAGCACTCCATCCATCCACTTGAAAATTCTACTAAAAGAGTGTTTCAAAACTTCTCTACCAAAAGAAAGGTTGAACTTTGTGAGTTCAAGGCACACATCACAAAGAAGTTTCTGAGAATGCTTCTTTCCAGCTTTTACGTGAAGAGATATCCTTTTCCAGCATAGGCCTCAAAGCCCTCCATATATCCACTTGCACATTCTAGCAAAGCGTGTATCAACACTGCTCTTTCAAAAGGAAGCTTCAAGTCTGTGAGTTGAATGCACTCATCACAAAGACGTTTCTGAGAATTCTCCTGTCTAGTTTTCATGTGAAGATGCTTCCATTTAAAATCTAGGCCTCAAATACCTCCAAATATTCACTTGCACATTCTACAAAAAGGCTGTTTCAAATCTTCTCTATCAATTGGAAGGTTCAACTCTGTAAATTGAATGCACTCACCACAAAGAAGATTCCGAGATTGCTTCTGTCTACTTTGTATGTGAAGACATTTCCTTTTCCAACATAGGCCTCAAAGCGCTCCAAAAAACACTTGCAGATTCTAAAAAAACAGTTTTTCAAAACTGTTCTATCAAAAGGAACGTTCAACTCTGTGAGTTGAAGGCACTCATCACAAAGAGGTTTCTGAGAATGCTTCTGTCTAGTTTTTATGGGATGATATTTCTTATTCCAACATTGGCCAAAAAGCGCTCCAAATATCCGCCTTCAGATGGCACTGAAAGAGGGTCTCAAAAATGCTCTATCAGAAGGAAGGTTCAAGTCTGTGAGTTGAATGCTCTCATCACACAGAAGGTTCTGAGAATACTTCAGTCTAGTTTTTATCAGAAGATATTTCCATTTCCTTGCATAGGCCTGAAATCGCTCCAAATATCGACTTGCAGATTATACGAATAGAGTATTTCCAAACTGCTCTGTCAAACGGCAGGATCAACTCTGTGAGTTGAATGAACACATCATGAAGAAGTCTCTGAGAATGCTTCTGTCTAGTTTTTAGTTGAAGATATTTCATTTCCCAGCATCGTCTCAAAGCGCTCCAAATATCCACTTGCAGATTCTACAAAAACTTTGTTTCTAAACTGCTCTTTGAAAAGGAAGGTCCAAGTCTGTGAGTTGAATGCACTCATCGCAAAGAATTTTCTGAGAATGCTTCTGCCTAGTTTTCACGTGAAGATATTTCCTTTTCCAACATTGGCCCCGAAGCCCTCCTAACATCCACTTGCAGATTTTACAAAAAGAGTGTTTCCAAACTGCTCTATCAAAAGGCAGGTTCAACTCTGTGAGTCAAATGCACGCATCGTGAAGAAGCTTCTGAGAATGCTACTGTCTAAGTTTTAGGTGAAGATATTTCATTTCCCAGCAAAGGCTTCAAAGCGCTCTAAATATCCACTTGCAGATTCTACAAGAAGAGTGTTTCAAAACTGCTCTTCCAAAAGGAAGGTTCAAGTCTGTGAGTTGAATGCACTCATCAAAAAGAAGTTTCTGAGAATGCTTCTCTCTAGTTTTTATGAGAAGATATTTCCTTTTCCAGCATAGGCCTCAAATCGCTCCAAACATCCACTAGCAAATTCTACAAAAGGAGTGTTTCAAAACTGTGCTATCAAAAGGAAGATTCCACTATTTGAGTTGAAGGCATAAAGCACACGGAAGTTTCTGACAGTGCTTCCGTCTAGTTCTCATGTGAAGTTATTTCCTTTTCCAGTGTTGGCCTCTTAGCACTCCAAATAACCACTTGCAGATCCTAGAAAGAGTGTTTCAAAACTGCTCTACCAAAAGGAAGGTTCAACTCGGTGAGTTGAATGCGCACCTCGCAAAAAGTTTCTGAGAGTGCTTCGGTTTAGTTTTTATGTGAAGATATTTCGTTTTCCAGCACAGTACTCAAAGCGCTCTAAATAGCCACTTGCAGAGTCTATAAAAAGAGTGTTTCAAAACTGTTCTATCGAAAGGAACGTTCAACTCTGTGAGTAGAATGCACTCATCACAAGGAAGTTTCTGAGAATGCTTCTGTCTAGTTTTTATGTGAAGAAATTTCCTTTTCCAACATAGGCCTCAAAGCGCTCCAAATAAACACCTGCAGATTCTACAAAAGGGGTCTTTCCAAAATGTTCTATCAAAACCAACGTTCAAGCCTGTGAGCTGAATGCACTCACCACACAGAAGTTTCTTAGACGTCTTCTGTCTAGTGTTTATGTGGAAATATTCTCTTTTACAGCATAGGCCTCAAATAGCTCCAAATATCAACTTGCAGATTTTACAAAAAGGGTGTTTCCAAACTCCTCCATCAAAAGGCAGGTTCAACTCTGTGTGTTTAATGCACACATCAGAAAGAAGTTTCTGAGAATGCTTCTGTCTAGCCTTTATGTGAAAATATTTCCTTTTCAAGCATACGCCTCAAAGCGCTCCAAATATGCCGTTGTAGACTCTACAAAAAGTGTGTTTCAAAACTGCTCTACGAAAAGAAAGGTTCAAAGCTGTGAGTTGAATACACAGATCGTGAAGAAGTTCCTGAGAATGCTTCAATCTAGTGTTTAGGTGAAGATATTTCACTTCCCAGCATAGGCCTCAAAGCGCTCCAAATATCCACTTCCAGATTCTACAGAAAAGTGTTTCAAAACTGCTCTTTGGAAAGGAAGCTTCAACTCTGTGAGTTTAAAGCACTCATTGCGAAGAGGTTTCTGGGAGTTCTTCCGTCTAGTTTTCATGTAAAGATGTTTCCATTTCAAGCATAGGTCTCTAATCGCTCCAAATATTCACCTGCAAATTCTACAAAAAGGGTGTTTCAAAACTTCTCTATCAATAGGAAGGTTCAACTCTGTGAGTTGAATGCACTCCTTACAGAGAAGTTTCTGAGAATGTTTCTATCTATGTTTTACGCGAAGATATTTCCTTTTCCAACACAGGCCTCAGTGCGCTCCGAATCAACACTTCCAGATACTACAAAAACAGTGTTTCAAAACTGTTCTATCAAAAGGAACGTTCAACTCTGTGAGTTGAAGGCACTCATCACAAAGAAGTTTCTGAGAATGCTTCTGTCAATCTTGTATGCAATGAGATTTCCTTTTGCAGCATAGGACTTAAAGCTCTCCAAATATCCACTTGCAGATTCCACAAAAAGAGTGTTGCAAAACTTCTCTATCAAAAGGCAGGTTGAACTCTGTGTGTTGAATGCCCAAAACACAGGGAACTTTCTGAGAATGCTTTTGTCTAGTTTCCACGTGAAGATAGTTCCTTTTCCAACATAGGCCTCAAAGCGCTCTGAATATCCACTTGCCGATTGTACAAAAAGAGTGTTGCAAAACTTCTCTATCAAAAGGCAGGTTGAACTCTGTGTGTCGAATGCCCAAAACACAGGGAACTTGCTGAGAATGCTTTTGTCTAATTTCTACGTGAAGATATTTCCTTTTCCATCATAGGCCTCAAAGTGCTCCGAATAAACACTTGTAGATCCCACCAAAAGAGTGTTTCAAAGCTCTTCCATCTACAGGAACTTTCACGTCTGTGAGTTGAATGCACTCATCACAAAGAGGTTTCTGAGAATTCTTCTGTTTAGTTTTTATGTGATGATATTTCATTTTCCAGCATTGGCCTAAAGGTGCTCCAAATATCCACCTTCAGATGGGACTGAAAGAGTGTTTCAAAACTGAACTATCAAAAGGAAGGTTCAAGTCTGTGAGTTGAATGCACTCACCCACAGAAGCTTCTGAGAATGCTTCTGTCTCGTTTTTAGGCGAAGATATTTCCTTTTCCTTGCATAGGCCTCAAATCGCTCCAAATATCCCCTTGCAGATATTACAAAGAGAGTGTTTCCAAACTGCCCTATCGAAAGGCAGTTTCAACTCTGTGAGTTGAAGGCACGTATGGTGAAACAGTTTCTGAGAATGCTTGTGTGTACTTTTTAGGTGAAGGTATTTCCTTTTCCAGCACAGGCCTCAAATCGCTCCAAACATCCAGTAGCAAATTCTACAAAAGGAGTGTTTCAAACCTGTGCTATCCAAAGGAAGATTCCACTATATGAGTTGAACGCATAAAGCACACGGAAGTTTCTGAGAATCCTTCCGTCTAGTTCTCAGGTGAAGATATTTACTTTTCCAGTGTTGGCCCTTTAGCACTCCAAATATCCACTTTCAGATTCTACAAAAAGAGTGTTTCAAAACTGCTCTATCAAAACGCAGGTTCCACTCGGTGAGTTGAATGCACGCATCGGAAAAGATTTCTGAGAATTCTTCTGTCTAGTTTTGATGGGAAGATATTTTCTTTTCCAGCATAGGCCTCAAATCGCTCCAAACATCCACGAGCAAATTCTACGAAAGGAGTGTGTCAAAACTGTGCTATCAAAAGGAAGATTCCACTATGTGAGTTGAATGCATGAAGCACACGGAAGTTTCTGACAATGCTTCCGTCTAGTTCTCATGTGAAGATATTTCCTTTTCCAGCGTTGACCTCTTAGCACTCCAAATATCCACTTGCAGATCCTAGAAAAAGAGTGTTTCAAAACTGCTCTACCAAAAGCCAGGTTTCACTCGGTGAGTTGAATGCGCACATCGCAAAATGTTTCTGAGAACGCTACTGTCTAGTTCTTATGTGAAGATATTTCGTTTTCCCGCCTGGGCTTCAAAGCGCTCCAAATAGCCACTTGTAGAGTCTATAAAAAGAGTGTTTCAAAACTCTTCTATCAAAAGGAACTTTCAACTCTGTGAGTACAATGCACTCATCACAAGGAAGTTTCCGAGAATGCTTCTGTCTACTGTTTATGTGAAGATATTTCCTTTTCCAACCTAGGCCTCAATGCGCTCCAAATAAACACCTGCAGATCCTACAAGAGGGGTGTTTCCAAACTGTTCTATCAAAACCAGCGTTCAAGTCTGTGAGCTGAATGCACTCATCACACAGAAGTTTCTTAGAAGGCTTGTGTCTAGTGTTTATGTGAAAATATTTTCTTTTACAGCACAGGCCTCAAATAGCTCCAAATATCAACTTGCAGATTTTACAAAAAGGGAGTTTCCAAACTCCTCTATCAAAAGACAGGTTCAACTCTGTGAGTCGAATGCACACATCAGAAAGAAGTTTCTGAGAATGCTTCTGTCTAGCTTTTATGTGAAAATATTTCCTTTTCAAGCACACGCCTCAAAGCGCTCCAAATATGCCGTTGCAGATTCTACAAAAAGTGGGTTTCAAAACTGCTCTACGAAAAGAAAGGTTCAAAGCTGTGAGTTGAATACACAGATCGTGAAGAAGTTTCTGAGAATGCTTCAGTCTAGTGTTTAGGTGAAGATATTTCACTTCCCAGCATAGGCCTCAAAGCGCTCCAAATATCCACTTCCAGATTCTACAGAAAAGTGTTTCAAAACTGCTCTTTGGAAAGGAAGCTTCAACTCTGTGAGTTGAAAGCACTCATTACGAAGAGGTTTCTGAGAATTCTTCTGTCCAGTTTTCATGTGAAGATGTTTCCATTTCAAGCATAGGTCTCCAATCGCTCCAAATATTCACCTGCAAATTCTACAAAAAGGGTGTTTCAAAACTTCTCTATCAATAGGAAGGTTCAACTCTGTGAGTTGAATGCCCTCCTCACAAAGAAGTTTCTGAGAATGCTTCTGTCTACTTTTTACGTGAAGATATTTCCTTTTCCTACACAGGCCTCAAAGCGCTCCGAATCAACACTTCCAGATACTACCAAAACAGTGTTTCAAAACTGTTCTATCAAAAGGAACGTTCAACTCTGTGAGTGGAAGGCACTCATCGCAAAGAGGTTTCTGAGAATGCTTCTGTCTAGTTTTTATGTGATGATATTTCGTATTGCAGCATTGGCCAAAAAGCGCTCCAAACATCCATCTTCAGATGGCAATGAAAGTGGGTCTCAAAAGTGCTCTATCAGAAGGAAGGTTCAAGTCTGTGAGTTGAATGCTCTCATCACACAGAAGGTTCTGAGAATGATTCAGTCTAGTTTTTATCAGAAGATATTTCCTTTTCCTTGCATAGGCCTCAAATAGCTCCAAATATCGAATTGCAGTTTACACCAATAGAGTCTTTCCAAACTGCTCTGTGAAACGGCAGGTTCAACTCTGTGAGTTGAATGCGCACATGAGGAAGAAGTCTCTGAGAATGCTTCTGTCTAGTTTTTAGGTGAAGATATTTCATTTCCCAGCCTCGCCTCAAAGCGCTCCAAATATCCACTTTCAGATTCTACAAAAACTGTGTTTCTAAACTGCTCTTTGTAAAGGAAGGTTCAAGTCTGTGAGTTGAATGCACTCATCACCAAGAAGTTTCTGAGAATGCTTCTGTCTAGTTTTCATGTGAAGATATTTCCTTTTCCAACATTGACCCGAAGCCCTCGTAATATCCACTTGCAGATTTTACAAAAAGAGTGTTTCCAAACTGCTCTATCAAAATGAGATTCAACTCTGTGAGTTGAATGCACGCATCGTGAAGAAGCTTCAGAGAATGCTACGGTCTACGTTTTAGGTGAAGATATTTCATTTCCCAGCATAGGCTTCAAAGCGCTCTAAATATCCACTTGCAGATTCTACAAAAGGAGTGTTTCAAAACTGCTCTTCCAAAAGGAAGGTTCAAGGCTGTGAGTTCAATGCACTCATCATAAAGAAGTTTCTGAGAACGCTTCTCTCTAGTTTTTATGTGAAGATATTTCCTTTTCCAGCATAGGCCTCAAATCGCTCCAAACATCCACTAGCAAATTCTACAAAAGGAGTGTTTCAAAACTGTGCTATCAAAAGGAAGATTCCACTATTTGAGTTGAAGGCATAAAGCACACGGAAGTTTCTGACAATGCTTCCGTCTAGTTCTCATGTGAAGTTATTTCCTTTTCCAGTGCTGGCCTCTTAGCACTCCAAATATCCACTTGCAGATCCTAGAAAAAGAGTTTTTCAAAACTGCTCTACCAAAAGGAAGCTTCAACTCGGTGAGTTGAATGCGCACCTCGCAAAATGTTTCTGAGAGTGCTTCGCTGTTGTTTTTATGTGAAGATATTTCGTTTTCCAGCATAGGACTCAAAGCGCTCCAAGTAGCCACTTACAGAGTCTCTAAAAAGAGTGTTTCAAAACTGTTCTATCAAAAGGAACGTTCAACTCTGTGAGTAGAATGCTCTCATCACAAGGAAGTTTCTGAGAATGCTTCTGTCTAGTTTTTATGTGAAGAAATTTCCTTTTCCAACATAGGCCTCAAAGCCCTCCAAATAAACATCTGCAGATTCTACAAAAGGGGTCTTTCCAAAATGTTCTATCAAAACCAACGTTCAAACCTATGAGCTGAATGCACTCACCACACAGAAGTTTCTTAGACGTCTTCTGTCTAGTGTTTATGTGAAAATATTTTCTTTTACAGCATAGGCCTCAAATAGCTCCAAATATCAACTTGCAGATTTTACAAAAAGGGTGTTTCCAAACTCCTCTATCAAAAGGCAGGTTCAACTCTGTGTGTTGAATGCACACATCAGAAAGAAGTTTCTGAGAATGCTTCTGTCTAGCGTTTATGTGAAAATATTTCCTTTTCAAGCATACGCCTCAAAGCGCTCCAAATATGCCGTTGCAGATTCTACAAAAAGTGTGTTTCAAAACTGCTCTATGAAAAGAAAGGTTCAAAGCTGTGAGGTGAATACACATATCGTGAAGAAGTTTCTGAGAAAGCTTCAGTCTAGTGTTTAGGTGAAGATATTTCACTTCCCAGAATAGGCCTCAAAGCGCTCCAAATATCCACTTCCAGATTCTAAAGAAAAGTGTTTCAAAACTGCTTTTTGGAAAAGAAGCTTCAACTCTGTGAGTTGAAAGCACTCATTACGAAGAGGTTTCTGAGAGTTCTTCCGTCTAGTTTTCATGTGAAGATGTTTCCATTTCAAGCATATTTCTCAAATCGCTCCAAATATTCACCTGCAAATTCTACAAAAAGGGTGTTTCCAAACTTCTCTATCAATAGGAAGGTTCGACTCTGTGAGTTGAATGCACTCCTCACAAAGAAGTTTCTGAGAATGCTTCTGTCCAGTTTTTAGGTGAAGATATATCACTTCCCAGCATAGGCCTCAAAGCGCTCCAAATATCCACTTGCAGATTCTACAAAAAGAGTGTTTCAAAACTCCTCTTTCAAAAGGAAGTTTCAAGTCTGTGAGTTGAATGAAGTCGTGACAAAGAAGTTTCTGAGAATGCTTCTGTCTACTTTTTATGTGAAGATATTTCCTTTTGCAGCACACGCCTCAAATAGCCCCAAACATCCACTAGCAAATTCTACAAAAAGAGTGTTTCAAAAAAGCGCTATCTAAAGGAAGATTGCACTATGTGAGTTAAACGCATAAAGCACACGGAAGTTTCTGAGAATGCTTCCGTCTAGTTCTCATGGGAAGATATTTCCTTTCCCATTGTTGGCCTCTTAGCACTCCAATATACACTTGCAGATTCTAGAAAAAGAGTGTTTCAAAACTGCTCTATCAAAAGGCAGGTTCAACACGGTGAGTTGAATATGCACATGAGAAAAAGTTTCTGAGAATGCTTCTGTCTGGTTTTTATGTGAAGATATTTCGTTTTCCAGCACAGGCCTCAAAGCGCTCCAATTATCCACTTGCAGACTATACAAAAACAGTGTTTCAAAACTGTTCTATCCAAAGGAATGTTCAGCTCTGTGAGTAGAATTCACTCATCACGAGGAAGTTTCTGAGAATGCTGCTGTCTAGTTTCTATAAGAAGACATTTCCTTTTCTAACATAGGTCTCAAAGCGCTCACAATAAGCCCTGGCACACTCCACAAAAGGAGTGTTTCCAAAATGTTCTATCAAAATGAACGTTGAAGACTGTGAGTTAAATGCACACGTCAAACTGAAGTTTCTGAGAATGGTTCTGTCTAGGGTTTATGTGAAGATATTTTCTTTTCCAGCATAGGCCTCCAAAAGCTCGAAATATCCACTTGCAGATTTTCTAAAAAGGGTGTTTCCAAACTGTTCTATCAAAAGGAAGGTTCAACTCTGTGAGTTGAATGCTCACATCACAAAGAAGTTTCTGAGAATGCTTCTGTCTAGTGTTCATGTGAAGATATTTCCTTTTCAAGCATAGGCCTCAAAGCGCTCCAGATATGCAGTTGCAGACTCTACAAAAAGTGTGTTTCAAAAGTGTTCTATGAAAAGAAAGTTTCAACTCTGTGAGTTGAATGCACATATCGTGAAGAAGTTTCTGAGAATGCTTCTGTCTAGTTTTTAGGTGAAGATATTTCATTTCCCAGCATAGGCCTCAAAGCGCTCCAAATATGCACTTGCAGATTCTACAAAAAGAGTGTTTCAAAACTGCTCTTTCAAAAGGAAGGTTCAAGTCTGTGAGTTGAATGCACTCATCAGAAAGAAGTTTCTGATAATGGTTCTGTCTAGTTTTCATCTGCAAGTATTTCCTTTTCCACTAGATGCCGCAATCGCACCAAATTTCCACCTGCAGTTTCCACAAAAAGAGTGTTGCAGGACTGCTCCAGGAAAAGGAATCTTCAACTCTCTCAGTTCAATCCCCTCAAGACATAGAAGTTTCTGATAATGTTTCTGTCTAGCTTCTATATGAAGATATTTCCTTTTCCAGCATAAGCCTCAAAGAGCTCCAAATATCCACTTGCGAATTCTACAAAAACAGTGTTGCAATACTTTTCTACCAAAAGGAAGGTACAACTCTGTGAGTTCAATGCACTCATCACACAGAAGGTTCACAGAATGCTTCCATCTAGCTTTTACGCAATGATATTTCCTTTTGCAGCAAAGGCTTCAAAGCGCTCTTAATGTCCACTGGCAGATTCTACGAAGAGTGTCTCAAAACTGCTCTATCAAAAGGTAGGTTGAACTCTGTGAGTTCAATGCCCAAAGCACAGGGAACCTTCTGAGAATGCTTTTATGTAGTTTCTACGTGAACATATTTTCTTTTCCAGCATTGGCCTCCAAGCACTCCATCCATCCACTTGAAAATTCTACTAAAAGAGTGTTTCAAAACTTCTCTACCAAAAGAAAGGTTGAACTTTGTGAGTTCAAGGCACACATCACAAAGAAGTTTCTGAGAATGCTTCTTTCCAGCTTTTACGTGAAGAGATATCCTTTTCCAGCATAGGCCTCAAAGCGCTCCATATATCCACTTGCACATTCTAGCAAAGCGTGTATCAACACTGCTCTTTCAAAAGGAAGCTTCAAGTCTGTGAGTTGAATGCACTCATCACAAAGACGTTTCTGAGAATTCTCCTGTCTAGTTTTCATGTGAAGATGCTTCCATTTAAAATCTAGGCCTCAAATACCTCCAAATATTCACTTGCACATTCTACAAAAAGGCTGTTTCAAATCTTCTCTATCAATTGGAAGGTTCAACTCTGTAAATTGAATGCACTCACCACAAAGAAGATTCCGAGATTGCTTCTGTCTACTTTGTATGTGAAGACATTTCCTTTTCCAACATAGGCCTCAAAGCGCTCCAAAAAACACTTGCAGATTCTAAAAAAACAGTTTTTCAAAACTGTTCTATCAAAAGGAACGTTCAACTCTGTGAGTTGAAGGCACTCATCACAAAGAGGTTTCTGAGAATGCTTCTGTCTAGTTTTTATGGGATGATATTTCTTATTCCAACATTGGCCAAAAAGCGCTCCAAATATCCGCCTTCAGATGGCACTGAAAGAGGGTCTCAAAAATGCTCTATCAGAAGGAAGGTTCAAGTCTGTGAGTTGAATGCTCTCATCACACAGAAGGTTCTGAGAATACTTCAGTCTAGTTTTTATCAGAAGATATTTCCATTTCCTTGCATAGGCCTGAAATCGCTCCAAATATCGACTTGCAGATTATACGAATAGAGTATTTCCAAACTGCTCTGTCAAACGGCAGGATCAACTCTGTGAGTTGAATGAACACATCATGAAGAAGTCTCTGAGAATGCTTCTGTCTAGTTTTTAGTTGAAGATATTTCATTTCCCAGCATCGTCTCAAAGCGCTCCAAATATCCACTTGCAGATTCTACAAAAACTTTGTTTCTAAACTGCTCTTTGAAAAGGAAGGTCCAAGTCTGTGAGTTGAATGCACTCATCGCAAAGAATTTTCTGAGAATGCTTCTGCCTAGTTTTCACGTGAAGATATTTCCTTTTCCAACATTGGCCCTGAAGCCCTCCTAACATCCACTTGCAGATTTTACAAAAAGAGTGTTTCCAAACTGCTCTATCAAAAGGCAGGTTCAACTCTGTGAGTCAAATGCACGCATCGTGAAGAAGCTTCTGAGAATGCTACTGTCTAAGTTTTAGGTGAAGATATTTCATTTCCCAGCAAAGGCTTCAAAGCGCTCTAAATATCCACTTGCAGATTCTACAAGAAGAGTGTTTCAAAACTGCTCTTCCAAAAGGAAGGTTCAAGTCTGTGAGTTGAATGCACTCATCAAAAAGAAGTTTCTGAGAATGCTTCTCTCTAGTTTTTATGAGAAGATATTTCCTTTTCCAGCATAGGCCTCAAATCGCTCCAAACATCCACTAGCAAATTCTACAAAAGGAGTGTTTCAAAACTGTGCTATCAAAAGGAAGATTCCACTATTTGAGTTGAAGGCATAAAGCACACGGAAGTTTCTGACAGTGCTTCCGTCTAGTTCTCATGTGAAGTTATTTCCTTTTCCAGTGTTGGCCTCTTAGCACTCCAAATAACCACTTGCAGATCCTAGAAAGAGTGTTTCAAAACTGCTCTACCAAAAGGAAGGTTCAACTCGGTGAGTTGAATGCGCACCTCGCAAAAAGTTTCTGAGAGTGCTTCGGTTTAGTTTTTATGTGAAGATATTTCGTTTTCCAGCACAGTACTCAAAGCGCTCTAAATAGCCACTTGCAGAGTCTATAAAAAGAGTGTTTCAAAACTGTTCTATCGAAAGGAACGTTCAACTCTGTGAGTAGAATGCACTCATCACAAGGAAGTTTCTGAGAATGCTTCTGTCTAGTTTTTATGTGAAGAAATTTCCTTTTCCAACATAGGCCTCAAAGCGCTCCAAATAAACACCTGCAGATTCTACAAAAGGGGTCTTTCCAAAATGTTCTATCAAAACCAACGTTCAAGCCTGTGAGCTGAATGCACTCACCACACAGAAGTTTCTTAGACGTCTTCTGTCTAGTGTTTATGTGGAAATATTCTCTTTTACAGCATAGGCCTCAAATAGCTCCAAATATCAACTTGCAGATTTTACAAAAAGGGTGTTTCCAAACTCCTCCATCAAAAGGCAGGTTCAACTCTGTGTGTTTAATGCACACATCAGAAAGAAGTTTCTGAGAATGCTTCTGTCTAGCCTTTATGTGAAAATATTTCCTTTTCAAGCATACGCCTCAAAGCGCTCCAAATATGCCGTTGTAGACTCTACAAAAAGTGTGTTTCAAAACTGCTCTACGAAAAGAAAGGTTCAAAGCTGTGAGTTGAATACACAGATCGTGAAGAAGTTCCTGAGAATGCTTCAATCTAGTGTTTAGGTGAAGATATTTCACTTCCCAGCATAGGCCTCAAAGCGCTCCAAATATCCACTTCCAGATTCTACAGAAAAGTGTTTCAAAACTGCTCTTTGGAAAGGAAGCTTCAACTCTGTGAGTTTAAAGCACTCATTGCGAAGAGGTTTCTGGGAGTTCTTCCGTCTAGTTTTCATGTAAAGATGTTTCCATTTCAAGCATAGGTCTCTAATCGCTCCAAATATTCACCTGCAAATTCTACAAAAAGGGTGTTTCAAAACTTCTCTATCAATAGGAAGGTTCAACTCTGTGAGTTGAATGCACTCCTTACAGAGAAGTTTCTGAGAATGTTTCTATCTATGTTTTACGCGAAGATATTTCCTTTTCCAACACAGGCCTCAGTGCGCTCCGAATCAACACTTCCAGATACTACAAAAACAGTGTTTCAAAACTGTTCTATCAAAAGGAACGTTCAACTCTGTGAGTTGAAGGCACTCATCACAAAGAAGTTTCTGAGAATGCTTCTGTCAATCTTGTATGCAATGAGATTTCCTTTTGCAGCATAGGACTTAAAGCTCTCCAAATATCCACTTGCAGATTCCACAAAAAGAGTGTTGCAAAACTTCTCTATCAAAAGGCAGGTTGAACTCTGTGTGTTGAATGCCCAAAACACAGGGAACTTTCTGAGAATGCTTTTGTCTAGTTTCCACGTGAAGATAGTTCCTTTTCCAACATAGGCCTCAAAGCGCTCTGAATATCCACTTGCCGATTGTACAAAAAGAGTGTTGCAAAACTTCTCTATCAAAAGGCAGGTTGAACTCTGTGTGTCGAATGCCCAAAACACAGGGAACTTGCTGAGAATGCTTTTGTCTAATTTCTACGTGAAGATATTTCCTTTTCCATCATAGGCCTCAAAGTGCTCCGAATAAACACTTGTAGATCCCACCAAAAGAGTGTTTCAAAGCTCTTCCATCTACAGGAACTTTCACGTCTGTGAGTTGAATGCACTCATCACAAAGAGGTTTCTGAGAATTCTTCTGTTTAGTTTTTATGTGATGATATTTCATTTTCCAGCATTGGCCTAAAGGTGCTCCAAATATCCACCTTCAGATGGGACTGAAAGAGTGTTTCAAAACTGAACTATCAAAAGGAAGGTTCAAGTCTGTGAGTTGAATGCACTCACCCACAGAAGCTTCTGAGAATGCTTCTGTCTCGTTTTTAGGCGAAGATATTTCCTTTTCCTTGCATAGGCCTCAAATCGCTCCAAATATCCCCTTGCAGATATTACAAAGAGAGTGTTTCCAAACTGCCCTATCGAAAGGCAGTTTCAACTCTGTGAGTTGAAGGCACGTATGGTGAAACAGTTTCTGAGAATGCTTGTGTGTACTTTTTAGGTGAAGGTATTTCCTTTTCCAGCACAGGCCTCAAATCGCTCCAAACATCCAGTAGCAAATTCTACAAAAGGAGTGTTTCAAACCTGTGCTATCCAAAGGAAGATTCCACTATATGAGTTGAACGCATAAAGCACACGGAAGTTTCTGAGAATCCTTCCGTCTAGTTCTCAGGTGAAGATATTTACTTTTCCAGTGTTGGCCCTTTAGCACTCCAAATATCCACTTTCAGATTCTACAAAAAGAGTGTTTCAAAACTGCTCTATCAAAACGCAGGTTCCACTCGGTGAGTTGAATGCACGCATCGGAAAAGATTTCTGAGAATTCTTCTGTCTAGTTTTGATGGGAAGATATTTTCTTTTCCAGCATAGGCCTCAAATCGCTCCAAACATCCACGAGCAAATTCTACGAAAGGAGTGTGTCAAAACTGTGCTATCAAAAGGAAGATTCCACTATGTGAGTTGAATGCATGAAGCACACGGAAGTTTCTGACAATGCTTCCGTCTAGTTCTCATGTGAAGATATTTCCTTTTCCAGCGTTGACCTCTTAGCACTCCAAATATCCACTTGCAGATCCTAGAAAAAGAGTGTTTCAAAACTGCTCTACCAAAAGCCAGGTTTCACTCGGTGAGTTGAATGCGCACATCGCAAAATGTTTCTGAGAACGCTACTGTCTAGTTCTTATGTGAAGATATTTCGTTTTCCCGCCTGGGCTTCAAAGCGCTCCAAATAGCCACTTGTAGAGTCTATAAAAAGAGTGTTTCAAAACTCTTCTATCAAAAGGAACTTTCAACTCTGTGAGTACAATGCACTCATCACAAGGAAGTTTCCGAGAATGCTTCTGTCTACTGTTTATGTGAAGATATTTCCTTTTCCAACCTAGGCCTCAATGCGCTCCAAATAAACACCTGCAGATCCTACAAGAGGGGTGTTTCCAAACTGTTCTATCAAAACCAGCGTTCAAGTCTGTGAGCTGAATGCACTCATCACACAGAAGTTTCTTAGAAGGCTTGTGTCTAGTGTTTATGTGAAAATATTTTCTTTTACAGCACAGGCCTCAAATAGCTCCAAATATCAACTTGCAGATTTTACAAAAAGGGAGTTTCCAAACTCCTCTATCAAAAGACAGGTTCAACTCTGTGAGTCGAATGCACACATCAGAAAGAAGTTTCTGAGAATGCTTCTGTCTAGCTTTTATGTGAAAATATTTCCTTTTCAAGCACACGCCTCAAAGCGCTCCAAATATGCCGTTGCAGATTCTACAAAAAGTGGGTTTCAAAACTGCTCTACGAAAAGAAAGGTTCAAAGCTGTGAGTTGAATACACAGATCGTGAAGAAGTTTCTGAGAATGCTTCAGTCTAGTGTTTAGGTGAAGATATTTCACTTCCCAGCATAGGCCTCAAAGCGCTCCAAATATCCACTTCCAGATTCTACAGAAAAGTGTTTCAAAACTGCTCTTTGGAAAGGAAGCTTCAACTCTGTGAGTTGAAAGCACTCATTACGAAGAGGTTTCTGAGAATTCTTCTGTCCAGTTTTCATGTGAAGATGTTTCCATTTCAAGCATAGGTCTCCAATCGCTCCAAATATTCACCTGCAAATTCTACAAAAAGGGTGTTTCAAAACTTCTCTATCAATAGGAAGGTTCAACTCTGTGAGTTGAATGCCCTCCTCACAAAGAAGTTTCTGAGAATGCTTCTGTCTACTTTTTACGTGAAGATATTTCCTTTTCCTACACAGGCCTCAAAGCGCTCCGAATCAACACTTCCAGATACTACCAAAACAGTGTTTCAAAACTGTTCTATCAAAAGGAACGTTCAACTCTGTGAGTGGAAGGCACTCATCGCAAAGAGGTTTCTGAGAATGCTTCTGTCTAGTTTTTATGTGATGATATTTCGTATTGCAGCATTGGCCAAAAAGCGCTCCAAACATCCATCTTCAGATGGCAATGAAAGTGGGTCTCAAAAGTGCTCTATCAGAAGGAAGGTTCAAGTCTGTGAGTTGAATGCTCTCATCACACAGAAGGTTCTGAGAATGATTCAGTCTAGTTTTTATCAGAAGATATTTCCTTTTCCTTGCATAGGCCTCAAATCGCTCCAAATATCGAATTGCAGTTTACACCAATAGAGTCTTTCCAAACTGCTCTGTGAAACGGCAGGTTCAACTCTGTGAGTTGAATGCGCACATGAGGAAGAAGTCTCTGAGAATGCTTCTGTCTAGTTTTTAGGTGAAGATATTTCATTTCCCAGCCTCGCCTCAAAGCGCTCCAAATATCCACTTTCAGATTCTACAAAAACTGTGTTTCTAAACTGCTCTTTGTAAAGGAAGGTTCAAGTCTGTGAGTTGAATGCACTCATCACCAAGAAGTTTCTGAGAATGCTTCTGTCTAGTTTTCATGTGAAGATATTTCCTTTTCCAACATTGACCCGAAGCCCTCGTAATATCCACTTGCAGATTTTACAAAAAGAGTGTTTCCAAACTGCTCTATCAAAATGAGATTCAACTCTGTGAGTTGAATGCACGCATCGTGAAGAAGCTTCAGAGAATGCTACGGTCTACGTTTTAGGTGAAGATATTTCATTTCCCAGCATAGGCTTCAAAGCGCTCTAAATATCCACTTGCAGATTCTACAAAAGGAGTGTTTCAAAACTGCTCTTCCAAAAGGAAGGTTCAAGGCTGTGAGTTCAATGCACTCATCATAAAGAAGTTTCTGAGAACGCTTCTCTCTAGTTTTTATGTGAAGATATTTCCTTTTCCAGCATAGGCCTCAAATCGCTCCAAACATCCACTAGCAAATTCTACAAAAGGAGTGTTTCAAAACTGTGCTATCAAAAGGAAGATTCCACTATTTGAGTTGAAGGCATAAAGCACACGGAAGTTTCTGACAATGCTTCCGTCTAGTTCTCATGTGAAGTTATTTCCTTTTCCAGTGCTGGCCTCTTAGCACTCCAAATATCCACTTGCAGATCCTAGAAAAAGAGTTTTTCAAAACTGCTCTACCAAAAGGAAGCTTCAACTCGGTGAGTTGAATGCGCACCTCGCAAAATGTTTCTGAGAGTGCTTCGCTGTTGTTTTTATGTGAAGATATTTCGTTTTCCAGCATAGGACTCAAAGCGCTCCAAGTAGCCACTTACAGAGTCTCTAAAAAGAGTGTTTCAAAACTGTTCTATCAAAAGGAACGTTCAACTCTGTGAGTAGAATGCTCTCATCACAAGGAAGTTTCTGAGAATGCTTCTGTCTAGTTTTTATGTGAAGAAATTTCCTTTTCCAACATAGGCCTCAAAGCCCTCCAAATAAACATCTGCAGATTCTACAAAAGGGGTCTTTCCAAAATGTTCTATCAAAACCAACGTTCAAACCTATGAGCTGAATGCACTCACCACACAGAAGTTTCTTAGACGTCTTCTGTCTAGTGTTTATGTGAAAATATTTTCTTTTACAGCATAGGCCTCAAATAGCTCCAAATATCAACTTGCAGATTTTACAAAAAGGGTGTTTCCAAACTCCTCTATCAAAAGGCAGGTTCAACTCTGTGTGTTGAATGCACACATCAGAAAGAAGTTTCTGAGAATGCTTCTGTCTAGCGTTTATGTGAAAATATTTCCTTTTCAAGCATACGCCTCAAAGCGCTCCAAATATGCCGTTGCAGATTCTACAAAAAGTGTGTTTCAAAACTGCTCTATGAAAAGAAAGGTTCAAAGCTGTGAGGTGAATACACATATCGTGAAGAAGTTTCTGAGAAAGCTTCAGTCTAGTGTTTAGGTGAAGATATTTCACTTCCCAGAATAGGCCTCAAAGCGCTCCAAATATCCACTTCCAGATTCTAAAGAAAAGTGTTTCAAAACTGCTTTTTGGAAAAGAAGCTTCAACTCTGTGAGTTGAAAGCACTCATTACGAAGAGGTTTCTGAGAGTTCTTCCGTCTAGTTTTCATGTGAAGATGTTTCCATTTCAAGCATATTTCTCAAATCGCTCCAAATATTCACCTGCAAATTCTACAAAAAGGGTGTTTCCAAACTTCTCTATCAATAGGAAGGTTCGACTCTGTGAGTTGAATGCACTCCTCACAAAGAAGTTTCTGAGAATGCTTCTGTCCAGTTTTTAGGTGAAGATATATCACTTCCCAGCATAGGCCTCAAAGCGCTCCAAATATCCACTTGCAGATTCTACAAAAAGAGTGTTTCAAAACTCCTCTTTCAAAAGGAAGTTTCAAGTCTGTGAGTTGAATGAAGTCGTGACAAAGAAGTTTCTGAGAATGCTTCTGTCTACTTTTTATGTGAAGATATTTCCTTTTGCAGCACACGCCTCAAATAGCCCCAAACATCCACTAGCAAATTCTACAAAAAGAGTGTTTCAAAAAAGCGCTATCTAAAGGAAGATTGCACTATGTGAGTTAAACGCATAAAGCACACGGAAGTTTCTGAGAATGCTTCCGTCTAGTTCTCATGGGAAGATATTTCCTTTCCCATTGTTGGCCTCTTAGCACTCCAATATACACTTGCAGATTCTAGAAAAAGAGTGTTTCAAAACTGCTCTATCAAAAGGCAGGTTCAACACGGTGAGTTGAATATGCACATGAGAAAAAGTTTCTGAGAATGCTTCTGTCTGGTTTTTATGTGAAGATATTTCGTTTTCCAGCACAGGCCTCAAAGCGCTCCAATTATCCACTTGCAGACTATACAAAAACAGTGTTTCAAAACTGTTCTATCCAAAGGAATGTTCAGCTCTGTGAGTAGAATTCACTCATCACGAGGAAGTTTCTGAGAATGCTGCTGTCTAGTTTCTATAAGAAGACATTTCCTTTTCTAACATAGGTCTCAAAGCGCTCACAATAAGCCCTGGCACACTCCACAAAAGGAGTGTTTCCAAAATGTTCTATCAAAATGAACGTTGAAGACTGTGAGTTAAATGCACACGTCAAACTGAAGTTTCTGAGAATGGTTCTGTCTAGGGTTTATGTGAAGATATTTTCTTTTCCAGCATAGGCCTCCAAAAGCTCGAAATATCCACTTGCAGATTTTCTAAAAAGGGTGTTTCCAAACTGTTCTATCAAAAGGAAGGTTCAACTCTGTGAGTTGAATGCTCACATCACAAAGAAGTTTCTGAGAATGCTTCTGTCTAGTGTTCATGTGAAGATATTTCCTTTTCAAGCATAGGCCTCAAAGCGCTCCAGATATGCAGTTGCAGACTCTACAAAAAGTGTGTTTCAAAAGTGTTCTATGAAAAGAAAGTTTCAACTCTGTGAGTTGAATGCACATATCGTGAAGAAGTTTCTGAGAATGCTTCTGTCTAGTTTTTAGGTGAAGATATTTCATTTCCCAGCATAGGCCTCAAAGCGCTCCAAATATGCACTTGCAGATTCTACAAAAAGAGTGTTTCAAAACTGCTCTTTCAAAAGGAAGGTTCAAGTCTGTGAGTTGAATGCACTCATCAGAAAGAAGTTTCTGATAATGGTTCTGTCTAGTTTTCATCTGCAAGTATTTCCTTTTCCACTAGATGCCGCAATCGCACCAAATTTCCACCTGCAGTTTCCACAAAAAGAGTGTTGCAGGACTGCTCCAGGAAAAGGAATCTTCAACTCTCTCAGTTCAATCCCCTCAAGACATAGAAGTTTCTGATAATGTTTCTGTCTAGCTTCTATATGAAGATATTTCCTTTTCCAGCATAAGCCTCAAAGAGCTCCAAATATCCACTTGCGAATTCTACAAAAACAGTGTTGCAATACTTTTCTACCAAAAGGAAGGTACAACTCTGTGAGTTCAATGCACTCATCACACAGAAGGTTCACAGAATGCTTCCATCTAGCTTTTACGCAATGATATTTCCTTTTGCAGCAAAGGCTTCAAAGCGCTCTTAATGTCCACTGGCAGATTCTACGAAGAGTGTCTCAAAACTGCTCTATCAAAAGGTAGGTTGAACTCTGTGAGTTCAATGCCCAAAGCACAGGGAACCTTCTGAGAATGCTTTTATGTAGTTTCTACGTGAACATATTTTCTTTTCCAGCATTGGCCTCCAAGCACTCCATCCATCCACTTGAAAATTCTACTAAAAGAGTGTTTCAAAACTTCTCTACCAAAAGAAAGGTTGAACTTTGTGAGTTCAAGGCACACATCACAAAGAAGTTTCTGAGAATGCTTCTTTCCAGCTTTTACGTGAAGAGATATCCTTTTCCAGCATAGGCCTCAAAGCGCTCCATATATCCACTTGCACATTCTAGCAAAGCGTGTATCAACACTGCTCTTTCAAAAGGAAGCTTCAAGTCTGTGAGTTGAATGCACTCATCACAAAGACGTTTCTGAGAATTCTCCTGTCTAGTTTTCATGTGAAGATGCTTCCATTTAAAATCTAGGCCTCAAATACCTCCAAATATTCACTTGCACATTCTACAAAAAGGCTGTTTCAAATCTTCTCTATCAATTGGAAGGTTCAACTCTGTAAATTGAATGCACTCACCACAAAGAAGATTCCGAGATTGCTTCTGTCTACTTTGTATGTGAAGACATTTCCTTTTCCAACATAGGCCTCAAAGCGCTCCAAAAAACACTTGCAGATTCTAAAAAAACAGTTTTTCAAAACTGTTCTATCAAAAGGAACGTTCAACTCTGTGAGTTGAAGGCACTCATCACAAAGAGGTTTCTGAGAATGCTTCTGTCTAGTTTTTATGGGATGATATTTCTTATTCCAACATTGGCCAAAAAGCGCTCCAAATATCCGCCTTCAGATGGCACTGAAAGAGGGTCTCAAAAATGCTCTATCAGAAGGAAGGTTCAAGTCTGTGAGTTGAATGCTCTCATCACACAGAAGGTTCTGAGAATACTTCAGTCTAGTTTTTATCAGAAGATATTTCCATTTCCTTGCATAGGCCTGAAATCGCTCCAAATATCGACTTGCAGATTATACGAATAGAGTATTTCCAAACTGCTCTGTCAAACGGCAGGATCAACTCTGTGAGTTGAATGAACACATCATGAAGAAGTCTCTGAGAATGCTTCTGTCTAGTTTTTAGTTGAAGATATTTCATTTCCCAGCATCGTCTCAAAGCGCTCCAAATATCCACTTGCAGATTCTACAAAAACTTTGTTTCTAAACTGCTCTTTGAAAAGGAAGGTCCAAGTCTGTGAGTTGAATGCACTCATCGCAAAGAATTTTCTGAGAATGCTTCTGCCTAGTTTTCACGTGAAGATATTTCCTTTTCCAACATTGGCCCCGAAGCCCTCCTAACATCCACTTGCAGATTTTACAAAAAGAGTGTTTCCAAACTGCTCTATCAAAAGGCAGGTTCAACTCTGTGAGTCAAATGCACGCATCGTGAAGAAGCTTCTGAGAATGCTACTGTCTAAGTTTTAGGTGAAGATATTTCATTTCCCAGCAAAGGCTTCAAAGCGCTCTAAATATCCACTTGCAGATTCTACAAGAAGAGTGTTTCAAAACTGCTCTTCCAAAAGGAAGGTTCAAGTCTGTGAGTTGAATGCACTCATCAAAAAGAAGTTTCTGAGAATGCTTCTCTCTAGTTTTTATGAGAAGATATTTCCTTTTCCAGCATAGGCCTCAAATCGCTCCAAACATCCACTAGCAAATTCTACAAAAGGAGTGTTTCAAAACTGTGCTATCAAAAGGAAGATTCCACTATTTGAGTTGAAGGCATAAAGCACACGGAAGTTTCTGACAGTGCTTCCGTCTAGTTCTCATGTGAAGTTATTTCCTTTTCCAGTGTTGGCCTCTTAGCACTCCAAATAACCACTTGCAGATCCTAGAAAGAGTGTTTCAAAACTGCTCTACCAAAAGGAAGGTTCAACTCGGTGAGTTGAATGCGCACCTCGCAAAAAGTTTCTGAGAGTGCTTCGGTTTAGTTTTTATGTGAAGATATTTCGTTTTCCAGCACAGTACTCAAAGCGCTCTAAATAGCCACTTGCAGAGTCTATAAAAAGAGTGTTTCAAAACTGTTCTATCGAAAGGAACGTTCAACTCTGTGAGTAGAATGCACTCATCACAAGGAAGTTTCTGAGAATGCTTCTGTCTAGTTTTTATGTGAAGAAATTTCCTTTTCCAACATAGGCCTCAAAGCGCTCCAAATAAACACCTGCAGATTCTACAAAAGGGGTCTTTCCAAAATGTTCTATCAAAACCAACGTTCAAGCCTGTGAGCTGAATGCACTCACCACACAGAAGTTTCTTAGACGTCTTCTGTCTAGTGTTTATGTGGAAATATTCTCTTTTACAGCATAGGCCTCAAATAGCTCCAAATATCAACTTGCAGATTTTACAAAAAGGGTGTTTCCAAACTCCTCCATCAAAAGGCAGGTTCAACTCTGTGTGTTTAATGCACACATCAGAAAGAAGTTTCTGAGAATGCTTCTGTCTAGCCTTTATGTGAAAATATTTCCTTTTCAAGCATACGCCTCAAAGCGCTCCAAATATGCCGTTGTAGACTCTACAAAAAGTGTGTTTCAAAACTGCTCTACGAAAAGAAAGGTTCAAAGCTGTGAGTTGAATACACAGATCGTGAAGAAGTTCCTGAGAATGCTTCAATCTAGTGTTTAGGTGAAGATATTTCACTTCCCAGCATAGGCCTCAAAGCGCTCCAAATATCCACTTCCAGATTCTACAGAAAAGTGTTTCAAAACTGCTCTTTGGAAAGGAAGCTTCAACTCTGTGAGTTTAAAGCACTCATTGCGAAGAGGTTTCTGGGAGTTCTTCCGTCTAGTTTTCATGTAAAGATGTTTCCATTTCAAGCATAGGTCTCTAATCGCTCCAAATATTCACCTGCAAATTCTACAAAAAGGGTGTTTCAAAACTTCTCTATCAATAGGAAGGTTCAACTCTGTGAGTTGAATGCACTCCTTACAGAGAAGTTTCTGAGAATGTTTCTATCTATGTTTTACGCGAAGATATTTCCTTTTCCAACACAGGCCTCAGTGCGCTCCGAATCAACACTTCCAGATACTACAAAAACAGTGTTTCAAAACTGTTCTATCAAAAGGAACGTTCAACTCTGTGAGTTGAAGGCACTCATCACAAAGAAGTTTCTGAGAATGCTTCTGTCAATCTTGTATGCAATGAGATTTCCTTTTGCAGCATAGGACTTAAAGCTCTCCAAATATCCACTTGCAGATTCCACAAAAAGAGTGTTGCAAAACTTCTCTATCAAAAGGCAGGTTGAACTCTGTGTGTTGAATGCCCAAAACACAGGGAACTTTCTGAGAATGCTTTTGTCTAGTTTCCACGTGAAGATAGTTCCTTTTCCAACATAGGCCTCAAAGCGCTCTGAATATCCACTTGCCGATTGTACAAAAAGAGTGTTGCAAAACTTCTCTATCAAAAGGCAGGTTGAACTCTGTGTGTCGAATGCCCAAAACACAGGGAACTTGCTGAGAATGCTTTTGTCTAATTTCTACGTGAAGATATTTCCTTTTCCATCATAGGCCTCAAAGTGCTCCGAATAAACACTTGTAGATCCCACCAAAAGAGTGTTTCAAAGCTCTTCCATCTACAGGAACTTTCACGTCTGTGAGTTGAATGCACTCATCACAAAGAGGTTTCTGAGAATTCTTCTGTTTAGTTTTTATGTGATGATATTTCATTTTCCAGCATTGGCCTAAAGGTGCTCCAAATATCCACCTTCAGATGGGACTGAAAGAGTGTTTCAAAACTGAACTATCAAAAGGAAGGTTCAAGTCTGTGAGTTGAATGCACTCATCCACAGAAGCTTCTGAGAATGCTTCTGTCTCGTTTTTAGGCGAAGATATTTCCTTTTCCTTGCATAGGCCTCAAATCGCTCCAAATATCCCCTTGCAGATATTACAAAGAGAGTGTTTCCAAACTGCCCTATCGAAAGGCAGTTTCAACTCTGTGAGTTGAAGGCACGTATGGTGAAACAGTTTCTGAGAATGCTTGTGTGTACTTTTTAGGTGAAGGTATTTCCTTTTCCAGCACAGGCCTCAAATCGCTCCAAACATCCAGTAGCAAATTCTACAAAAGGAGTGTTTCAAACCTGTGCTATCCAAAGGAAGATTCCACTATATGAGTTGAACGCATAAAGCACACGGAAGTTTCTGAGAATCCTTCCGTCTAGTTCTCAGGTGAAGATATTTACTTTTCCAGTGTTGGCCCTTTAGCACTCCAAATATCCACTTTCAGATTCTACAAAAAGAGTGTTTCAAAACTGCTCTATCAAAACGCAGGTTCCACTCGGTGAGTTGAATGCACGCATCGGAAAAGATTTCTGAGAATTCTTCTGTCTAGTTTTGATGGGAAGATATTTTCTTTTCCAGCATAGGCCTCAAATCGCTCCAAACATCCACGAGCAAATTCTACGAAAGGAGTGTGTCAAAACTGTGCTATCAAAAGGAAGATTCCACTATGTGAGTTGAATGCATGAAGCACACGGAAGTTTCTGACAATGCTTCCGTCTAGTTCTCATGTGAAGATATTTCCTTTTCCAGCGTTGACCTCTTAGCACTCCAAATATCCACTTGCAGATCCTAGAAAAAGAGTGTTTCAAAACTGCTCTACCAAAAGCCAGGTTTCACTCGGTGAGTTGAATGCGCACATCGCAAAATGTTTCTGAGAACGCTACTGTCTAGTTCTTATGTGAAGATATTTCGTTTTCCCGCCTGGGCTTCAAAGCGCTCCAAATAGCCACTTGTAGAGTCTATAAAAAGAGTGTTTCAAAACTCTTCTATCAAAAGGAACTTTCAACTCTGTGAGTACAATGCACTCATCACAAGGAAGTTTCCGAGAATGCTTCTGTCTACTGTTTATGTGAAGATATTTCCTTTTCCAACCTAGGCCTCAATGCGCTCCAAATAAACACCTGCAGATCCTACAAGAGGGGTGTTTCCAAACTGTTCTATCAAAACCAGCGTTCAAGTCTGTGAGCTGAATGCACTCATCACACAGAAGTTTCTTAGAAGGCTTGTGTCTAGTGTTTATGTGAAAATATTTTCTTTTACAGCACAGGCCTCAAATAGCTCCAAATATCAACTTGCAGATTTTACAAAAAGGGAGTTTCCAAACTCCTCTATCAAAAGACAGGTTCAACTCTGTGAGTCGAATGCACACATCAGAAAGAAGTTTCTGAGAATGCTTCTGTCTAGCTTTTATGTGAAAATATTTCCTTTTCAAGCACACGCCTCAAAGCGCTCCAAATATGCCGTTGCAGATTCTACAAAAAGTGGGTTTCAAAACTGCTCTACGAAAAGAAAGGTTCAAAGCTGTGAGTTGAATACACAGATCGTGAAGAAGTTTCTGAGAATGCTTCAGTCTAGTGTTTAGGTGAAGATATTTCACTTCCCAGCATAGGCCTCAAAGCGCTCCAAATATCCACTTCCAGATTCTACAGAAAAGTGTTTCAAAACTGCTCTTTGGAAAGGAAGCTTCAACTCTGTGAGTTGAAAGCACTCATTACGAAGAGGTTTCTGAGAATTCTTCTGTCCAGTTTTCATGTGAAGATGTTTCCATTTCAAGCATAGGTCTCCAATCGCTCCAAATATTCACCTGCAAATTCTACAAAAAGGGTGTTTCAAAACTTCTCTATCAATAGGAAGGTTCAACTCTGTGAGTTGAATGCCCTCCTCACAAAGAAGTTTCTGAGAATGCTTCTGTCTACTTTTTACGTGAAGATATTTCCTTTTCCTACACAGGCCTCAAAGCGCTCCGAATCAACACTTCCAGATACTACCAAAACAGTGTTTCAAAACTGTTCTATCAAAAGGAACGTTCAACTCTGTGAGTGGAAGGCACTCATCGCAAAGAGGTTTCTGAGAATGCTTCTGTCTAGTTTTTATGTGATGATATTTCGTATTGCAGCATTGGCCAAAAAGCGCTCCAAACATCCATCTTCAGATGGCAATGAAAGTGGGTCTCAAAAGTGCTCTATCAGAAGGAAGGTTCAAGTCTGTGAGTTGAATGCTCTCATCACACAGAAGGTTCTGAGAATGATTCAGTCTAGTTTTTATCAGAAGATATTTCCTTTTCCTTGCATAGGCCTCAAATAGCTCCAAATATCGAATTGCAGTTTACACCAATAGAGTCTTTCCAAACTGCTCTGTGAAACGGCAGGTTCAACTCTGTGAGTTGAATGCGCACATGAGGAAGAAGTCTCTGAGAATGCTTCTGTCTAGTTTTTAGGTGAAGATATTTCATTTCCCAGCCTCGCCTCAAAGCGCTCCAAATATCCACTTTCAGATTCTACAAAAACTGTGTTTCTAAACTGCTCTTTGTAAAGGAAGGTTCAAGTCTGTGAGTTGAATGCACTCATCACCAAGAAGTTTCTGAGAATGCTTCTGTCTAGTTTTCATGTGAAGATATTTCCTTTTCCAACATTGACCCGAAGCCCTCGTAATATCCACTTGCAGATTTTACAAAAAGAGTGTTTCCAAACTGCTCTATCAAAATGAGATTCAACTCTGTGAGTTGAATGCACGCATCGTGAAGAAGCTTCAGAAAATGCTACGGTCTACGTTTTAGGTGAAGATATTTCATTTCCCAGCATAGGCTTCAAAGCGCTCTAAATATCCACTTGCAGATTCTACAAAAGGAGTGTTTCAAAACTGCTCTTCCAAAAGGAAGGTTCAAGGCTGTGAGTTCAATGCACTCATCATAAAGAAGTTTCTGAGAACGCTTCTCTCTAGTTTTTATGTGAAGATATTTCCTTTTCCAGCATAGGCCTCAAATCGCTCCAAACATCCACTAGCAAATTCTACAAAAGGAGTGTTTCAAAACTGTGCTATCAAAAGGAAGATTCCACTATTTGAGTTGAAGGCATAAAGCACACGGAAGTTTCTGACAATGCTTCCGTCTAGTTCTCATGTGAAGTTATTTCCTTTTCCAGTGCTGGCCTCTTAGCACTCCAAATATCCACTTGCAGATCCTAGAAAAAGAGTTTTTCAAAACTGCTCTACCAAAAGGAAGCTTCAACTCGGTGAGTTGAATGCGCACCTCGCAAAATGTTTCTGAGAGTGCTTCGCTGTTGTTTTTATGTGAAGATATTTCGTTTTCCAGCATAGGACTCAAAGCGCTCCAAGTAGCCACTTACAGAGTCTCTAAAAAGAGTGTTTCAAAACTGTTCTATCAAAAGGAACGTTCAACTCTGTGAGTAGAATGCTCTCATCACAAGGAAGTTTCTGAGAATGCTTCTGTCTAGTTTTTATGTGAAGAAATTTCCTTTTCCAACATAGGCCTCAAAGCCCTCCAAATAAACATCTGCAGATTCTACAAAAGGGGTCTTTCCAAAATGTTCTATCAAAACCAACGTTCAAACCTATGAGCTGAATGCACTCACCACACAGAAGTTTCTTAGACGTCTTCTGTCTAGTGTTTATGTGAAAATATTTTCTTTTACAGCATAGGCCTCAAATAGCTCCAAATATCAACTTGCAGATTTTACAAAAAGGGTGTTTCCAAACTCCTCTATCAAAAGGCAGGTTCAACTCTGTGTGTTGAATGCACACATCAGAAAGAAGTTTCTGAGAATGCTTCTGTCTAGCGTTTATGTGAAAATATTTCCTTTTCAAGCATACGCCTCAAAGCGCTCCAAATATGCCGTTGCAGATTCTACAAAAAGTGTGTTTCAAAACTGCTCTATGAAAAGAAAGGTTCAAAGCTGTGAGGTGAATACACATATCGTGAAGAAGTTTCTGAGAAAGCTTCAGTCTAGTGTTTAGGTGAAGATATTTCACTTCCCAGAATAGGCCTCAAAGCGCTCCAAATATCCACTTCCAGATTCTAAAGAAAAGTGTTTCAAAACTGCTTTTTGGAAAAGAAGCTTCAACTCTGTGAGTTGAAAGCACTCATTACGAAGAGGTTTCTGAGAGTTCTTCCGTCTAGTTTTCATGTGAAGATGTTTCCATTTCAAGCATATTTCTCAAATCGCTCCAAATATTCACCTGCAAATTCTACAAAAAGGGTGTTTCCAAACTTCTCTATCAATAGGAAGGTTCGACTCTGTGAGTTGAATGCACTCCTCACAAAGAAGTTTCTGAGAATGCTTCTGTCCAGTTTTTAGGTGAAGATATATCATTTCCCAGCATAGGCCTCAAAGCGCTCCAAATATCCACTTGCAGATTCTACAAAAAGAGTGTTTCAAAACTCCTCTTTCAAAAGGAAGTTTCAAGTCTGTGAGTTGAATGAAGTCGTGACAAAGAAGTTTCTGAGAATGCTTCTGTCTACTTTTTATGTGAAGATATTTCCTTTTGCAGCACACGCCTCAAATAGCCCCAAACATCCACTAGCAAATTCTACAAAAAGAGTGTTTCAAAAAAGCGCTATCTAAAGGAAGATTGCACTATGTGAGTTAAACGCATAAAGCACACGGAAGTTTCTGAGAATGCTTCCGTCTAGTTCTCATGGGAAGATATTTCCTTTCCCATTGTTGGCCTCTTAGCACTCCAATATACACTTGCAGATTCTAGAAAAAGAGTGTTTCAAAACTGCTCTATCAAAAGGCAGGTTCAACACGGTGAGTTGAATATGCACATGAGAAAAAGTTTCTGAGAATGCTTCTGTCTGGTTTTTATGTGAAGATATTTCGTTTTCCAGCACAGGCCTCAAAGCGCTCCAATTATCCACTTGCAGACTATACAAAAACAGTGTTTCAAAACTGTTCTATCCAAAGGAATGTTCAGCTCTGTGAGTAGAATTCACTCATCACGAGGAAGTTTCTGAGAATGCTGCTGTCTAGTTTCTATAAGAAGACATTTCCTTTTCTAACATAGGTCTCAAAGCGCTCACAATAAGCCCTGGCACACTCCACAAAAGGAGTGTTTCCAAAATGTTCTATCAAAATGAACGTTGAAGACTGTGAGTTAAATGCACACGTCAAACTGAAGTTTCTGAGAATGGTTCTGTCTAGGGTTTATGTGAAGATATTTTCTTTTCCAGCATAGGCCTCCAAAAGCTCGAAATATCCACTTGCAGATTTTCTAAAAAGGGTGTTTCCAAACTGTTCTATCAAAAGGAAGGTTCAACTCTGTGAGTTGAATGCTCACATCACAAAGAAGTTTCTGAGAATGCTTCTGTCTAGTGTTCATGTGAAGATATTTCCTTTTCAAGCATAGGCCTCAAAGCGCTCCAGATATGCAGTTGCAGACTCTACAAAAAGTGTGTTTCAAAAGTGTTCTATGAAAAGAAAGTTTCAACTCTGTGAGTTGAATGCACATATCGTGAAGAAGTTTCTGAGAATGCTTCTGTCTAGTTTTTAGGTGAAGATATTTCATTTCCCAGCATAGGCCTCAAAGCGCTCCAAATATGCACTTGCAGATTCTACAAAAAGAGTGTTTCAAAACTGCTCTTTCAAAAGGAAGGTTCAAGTCTGTGAGTTGAATGCACTCATCAGAAAGAAGTTTCTGATAATGGTTCTGTCTAGTTTTCATCTGCAAGTATTTCCTTTTCCACTAGATGCCGCAATCGCACCAAATTTCCACCTGCAGTTTCCACAAAAAGAGTGTTGCAGGACTGCTCCAGGAAAAGGAATCTTCAACTCTCTCAGTTCAATCCCCTCAAGACATAGAAGTTTCTGATAATGTTTCTGTCTAGCTTCTATATGAAGATATTTCCTTTTCCAGCATAAGCCTCAAAGAGCTCCAAATATCCACTTGCGAATTCTACAAAAACAGTGTTGCAATACTTTTCTACCAAAAGGAAGGTACAACTCTGTGAGTTCAATGCACTCATCACACAGAAGGTTCACAGAATGCTTCCATCTAGCTTTTACGCAATGATATTTCCTTTTGCAGCAAAGGCTTCAAAGCGCTCTTAATGTCCACTGGCAGATTCTACGAAGAGTGTCTCAAAACTGCTCTATCAAAAGGTAGGTTGAACTCTGTGAGTTCAATGCCCAAAGCACAGGGAACCTTCTGAGAATGCTTTTATGTAGTTTCTACGTGAACATATTTTCTTTTCCAGCATTGGCCTCCAAGCACTCCATCCATCCACTTGAAAATTCTACTAAAAGAGTGTTTCAAAACTTCTCTACCAAAAGAAAGGTTGAACTTTGTGAGTTCAAGGCACACATCACAAAGAAGTTTCTGAGAATGCTTCTTTCCAGCTTTTACGTGAAGAGATATCCTTTTCCAGCATAGGCCTCAAAGCGCTCCATATATCCACTTGCACATTCTAGCAAAGCGTGTATCAACACTGCTCTTTCAAAAGGAAGCTTCAAGTCTGTGAGTTGAATGCACTCATCACAAAGACGTTTCTGAGAATTCTCCTGTCTAGTTTTCATGTGAAGATGCTTCCATTTAAAATCTAGGCCTCAAATACCTCCAAATATTCACTTGCACATTCTACAAAAAGGCTGTTTCAAATCTTCTCTATCAATTGGAAGGTTCAACTCTGTAAATTGAATGCACTCACCACAAAGAAGATTCCGAGATTGCTTCTGTCTACTTTGTATGTGAAGACATTTCCTTTTCCAACATAGGCCTCAAAGCGCTCCAAAAAACACTTGCAGATTCTAAAAAAACAGTTTTTCAAAACTGTTCTATCAAAAGGAACGTTCAACTCTGTGAGTTGAAGGCACTCATCACAAAGAGGTTTCTGAGAATGCTTCTGTCTAGTTTTTATGGGATGATATTTCTTATTCCAACATTGGCCAAAAAGCGCTCCAAATATCCGCCTTCAGATGGCACTGAAAGAGGGTCTCAAAAATGCTCTATCAGAAGGAAGGTTCAAGTCTGTGAGTTGAATGCTCTCATCACACAGAAGGTTCTGAGAATACTTCAGTCTAGTTTTTATCAGAAGATATTTCCATTTCCTTGCATAGGCCTGAAATCGCTCCAAATATCGACTTGCAGATTATACGAATAGAGTATTTCCAAACTGCTCTGTCAAACGGCAGGATCAACTCTGTGAGTTGAATGAACACATCATGAAGAAGTCTCTGAGAATGCTTCTGTCTAGTTTTTAGTTGAAGATATTTCATTTCCCAGCATCGTCTCAAAGCGCTCCAAATATCCACTTGCAGATTCTACAAAAACTTTGTTTCTAAACTGCTCTTTGAAAAGGAAGGTCCAAGTCTGTGAGTTGAATGCACTCATCGCAAAGAATTTTCTGAGAATGCTTCTGCCTAGTTTTCACGTGAAGATATTTCCTTTTCCAACATTGGCCCCGAAGCCCTCCTAACATCCACTTGCAGATTTTACAAAAAGAGTGTTTCCAAACTGCTCTATCAAAAGGCAGGTTCAACTCTGTGAGTCAAATGCACGCATCGTGAAGAAGCTTCTGAGAATGCTACTGTCTAAGTTTTAGGTGAAGATATTTCATTTCCCAGCAAAGGCTTCAAAGCGCTCTAAATATCCACTTGCAGATTCTACAAGAAGAGTGTTTCAAAACTGCTCTTCCAAAAGGAAGGTTCAAGTCTGTGAGTTGAATGCACTCATCAAAAAGAAGTTTCTGAGAATGCTTCTCTCTAGTTTTTATGAGAAGATATTTCCTTTTCCAGCATAGGCCTCAAATCGCTCCAAACATCCACTAGCAAATTCTACAAAAGGAGTGTTTCAAAACTGTGCTATCAAAAGGAAGATTCCACTATTTGAGTTGAAGGCATAAAGCACACGGAAGTTTCTGACAGTGCTTCCGTCTAGTTCTCATGTGAAGTTATTTCCTTTTCCAGTGTTGGCCTCTTAGCACTCCAAATAACCACTTGCAGATCCTAGAAAGAGTGTTTCAAAACTGCTCTACCAAAAGGAAGGTTCAACTCGGTGAGTTGAATGCGCACCTCGCAAAAAGTTTCTGAGAGTGCTTCGGTTTAGTTTTTATGTGAAGATATTTCGTTTTCCAGCACAGTACTCAAAGCGCTCTAAATAGCCACTTGCAGAGTCTATAAAAAGAGTGTTTCAAAACTGTTCTATCGAAAGGAACGTTCAACTCTGTGAGTAGAATGCACTCATCACAAGGAAGTTTCTGAGAATGCTTCTGTCTAGTTTTTATGTGAAGAAATTTCCTTTTCCAACATAGGCCTCAAAGCGCTCCAAATAAACACCTGCAGATTCTACAAAAGGGGTCTTTCCAAAATGTTCTATCAAAACCAACGTTCAAGCCTGTGAGCTGAATGCACTCACCACACAGAAGTTTCTTAGACGTCTTCTGTCTAGTGTTTATGTGGAAATATTCTCTTTTACAGCATAGGCCTCAAATAGCTCCAAATATCAACTTGCAGATTTTACAAAAAGGGTGTTTCCAAACTCCTCCATCAAAAGGCAGGTTCAACTCTGTGTGTTTAATGCACACATCAGAAAGAAGTTTCTGAGAATGCTTCTGTCTAGCCTTTATGTGAAAATATTTCCTTTTCAAGCATACGCCTCAAAGCGCTCCAAATATGCCGTTGTAGACTCTACAAAAAGTGTGTTTCAAAACTGCTCTACGAAAAGAAAGGTTCAAAGCTGTGAGTTGAATACACAGATCGTGAAGAAGTTCCTGAGAATGCTTCAATCTAGTGTTTAGGTGAAGATATTTCACTTCCCAGCATAGGCCTCAAAGCGCTCCAAATATCCACTTCCAGATTCTACAGAAAAGTGTTTCAAAACTGCTCTTTGGAAAGGAAGCTTCAACTCTGTGAGTTTAAAGCACTCATTGCGAAGAGGTTTCTGGGAGTTCTTCCGTCTAGTTTTCATGTAAAGATGTTTCCATTTCAAGCATAGGTCTCTAATCGCTCCAAATATTCACCTGCAAATTCTACAAAAAGGGTGTTTCAAAACTTCTCTATCAATAGGAAGGTTCAACTCTGTGAGTTGAATGCACTCCTTACAGAGAAGTTTCTGAGAATGTTTCTATCTATGTTTTACGCGAAGATATTTCCTTTTCCAACACAGGCCTCAGTGCGCTCCGAATCAACACTTCCAGATACTACAAAAACAGTGTTTCAAAACTGTTCTATCAAAAGGAACGTTCAACTCTGTGAGTTGAAGGCACTCATCACAAAGAAGTTTCTGAGAATGCTTCTGTCAATCTTGTATGCAATGAGATTTCCTTTTGCAGCATAGGACTTAAAGCTCTCCAAATATCCACTTGCAGATTCCACAAAAAGAGTGTTGCAAAACTTCTCTATCAAAAGGCAGGTTGAACTCTGTGTGTTGAATGCCCAAAACACAGGGAACTTTCTGAGAATGCTTTTGTCTAGTTTCCACGTGAAGATAGTTCCTTTTCCAACATAGGCCTCAAAGCGCTCTGAATATCCACTTGCCGATTGTACAAAAAGAGTGTTGCAAAACTTCTCTATCAAAAGGCAGGTTGAACTCTGTGTGTCGAATGCCCAAAACACAGGGAACTTGCTGAGAATGCTTTTGTCTAATTTCTACGTGAAGATATTTCCTTTTCCATCATAGGCCTCAAAGTGCTCCGAATAAACACTTGTAGATCCCACCAAAAGAGTGTTTCAAAGCTCTTCCATCTACAGGAACTTTCACGTCTGTGAGTTGAATGCACTCATCACAAAGAGGTTTCTGAGAATTCTTCTGTTTAGTTTTTATGTGATGATATTTCATTTTCCAGCATTGGCCTAAAGGTGCTCCAAATATCCACCTTCAGATGGGACTGAAAGAGTGTTTCAAAACTGAACTATCAAAAGGAAGGTTCAAGTCTGTGAGTTGAATGCACTCATCCACAGAAGCTTCTGAGAATGCTTCTGTCTCGTTTTTAGGCGAAGATATTTCCTTTTCCTTGCATAGGCCTCAAATCGCTCCAAATATCCCCTTGCAGATATTACAAAGAGAGTGTTTCCAAACTGCCCTATCGAAAGGCAGTTTCAACTCTGTGAGTTGAAGGCACGTATGGTGAAACAGTTTCTGAGAATGCTTGTGTGTACTTTTTAGGTGAAGGTATTTCCTTTTCCAGCACAGGCCTCAAATCGCTCCAAACATCCAGTAGCAAATTCTACAAAAGGAGTGTTTCAAACCTGTGCTATCCAAAGGAAGATTCCACTATATGAGTTGAACGCATAAAGCACACGGAAGTTTCTGAGAATCCTTCCGTCTAGTTCTCAGGTGAAGATATTTACTTTTCCAGTGTTGGCCCTTTAGCACTCCAAATATCCACTTTCAGATTCTACAAAAAGAGTGTTTCAAAACTGCTCTATCAAAACGCAGGTTCCACTCGGTGAGTTGAATGCACGCATCGGAAAAGATTTCTGAGAATTCTTCTGTCTAGTTTTGATGGGAAGATATTTTCTTTTCCAGCATAGGCCTCAAATCGCTCCAAACATCCACGAGCAAATTCTACGAAAGGAGTGTGTCAAAACTGTGCTATCAAAAGGAAGATTCCACTATGTGAGTTGAATGCATGAAGCACACGGAAGTTTCTGACAATGCTTCCGTCTAGTTCTCATGTGAAGATATTTCCTTTTCCAGCGTTGACCTCTTAGCACTCCAAATATCCACTTGCAGATCCTAGAAAAAGAGTGTTTCAAAACTGCTCTACCAAAAGCCAGGTTTCACTCGGTGAGTTGAATGCGCACATCGCAAAATGTTTCTGAGAACGCTACTGTCTAGTTCTTATGTGAAGATATTTCGTTTTCCCGCCTGGGCTTCAAAGCGCTCCAAATAGCCACTTGTAGAGTCTATAAAAAGAGTGTTTCAAAACTCTTCTATCAAAAGGAACTTTCAACTCTGTGAGTACAATGCACTCATCACAAGGAAGTTTCCGAGAATGCTTCTGTCTACTGTTTATGTGAAGATATTTCCTTTTCCAACCTAGGCCTCAATGCGCTCCAAATAAACACCTGCAGATCCTACAAGAGGGGTGTTTCCAAACTGTTCTATCAAAACCAGCGTTCAAGTCTGTGAGCTGAATGCACTCATCACACAGAAGTTTCTTAGAAGGCTTGTGTCTAGTGTTTATGTGAAAATATTTTCTTTTACAGCACAGGCCTCAAATAGCTCCAAATATCAACTTGCAGATTTTACAAAAAGGGAGTTTCCAAACTCCTCTATCAAAAGACAGGTTCAACTCTGTGAGTCGAATGCACACATCAGAAAGAAGTTTCTGAGAATGCTTCTGTCTAGCTTTTATGTGAAAATATTTCCTTTTCAAGCACACGCCTCAAAGCGCTCCAAATATGCCGTTGCAGATTCTACAAAAAGTGGGTTTCAAAACTGCTCTACGAAAAGAAAGGTTCAAAGCTGTGAGTTGAATACACAGATCGTGAAGAAGTTTCTGAGAATGCTTCAGTCTAGTGTTTAGGTGAAGATATTTCACTTCCCAGCATAGGCCTCAAAGCGCTCCAAATATCCACTTCCAGATTCTACAGAAAAGTGTTTCAAAACTGCTCTTTGGAAAGGAAGCTTCAACTCTGTGAGTTGAAAGCACTCATTACGAAGAGGTTTCTGAGAATTCTTCTGTCCAGTTTTCATGTGAAGATGTTTCCATTTCAAGCATAGGTCTCCAATCGCTCCAAATATTCACCTGCAAATTCTACAAAAAGGGTGTTTCAAAACTTCTCTATCAATAGGAAGGTTCAACTCTGTGAGTTGAATGCCCTCCTCACAAAGAAGTTTCTGAGAATGCTTCTGTCTACTTTTTACGTGAAGATATTTCCTTTTCCTACACAGGCCTCAAAGCGCTCCGAATCAACACTTCCAGATACTACCAAAACAGTGTTTCAAAACTGTTCTATCAAAAGGAACGTTCAACTCTGTGAGTGGAAGGCACTCATCGCAAAGAGGTTTCTGAGAATGCTTCTGTCTAGTTTTTATGTGATGATATTTCGTATTGCAGCATTGGCCAAAAAGCGCTCCAAACATCCATCTTCAGATGGCAATGAAAGTGGGTCTCAAAAGTGCTCTATCAGAAGGAAGGTTCAAGTCTGTGAGTTGAATGCTCTCATCACACAGAAGGTTCTGAGAATGATTCAGTCTAGTTTTTATCAGAAGATATTTCCTTTTCCTTGCATAGGCCTCAAATAGCTCCAAATATCGAATTGCAGTTTACACCAATAGAGTCTTTCCAAACTGCTCTGTGAAACGGCAGGTTCAACTCTGTGAGTTGAATGCGCACATGAGGAAGAAGTCTCTGAGAATGCTTCTGTCTAGTTTTTAGGTGAAGATATTTCATTTCCCAGCCTCGCCTCAAAGCGCTCCAAATATCCACTTTCAGATTCTACAAAAACTGTGTTTCTAAACTGCTCTTTGTAAAGGAAGGTTCAAGTCTGTGAGTTGAATGCACTCATCACCAAGAAGTTTCTGAGAATGCTTCTGTCTAGTTTTCATGTGAAGATATTTCCTTTTCCAACATTGACCCGAAGCCCTCGTAATATCCACTTGCAGATTTTACAAAAAGAGTGTTTCCAAACTGCTCTATCAAAATGAGATTCAACTCTGTGAGTTGAATGCACGCATCGTGAAGAAGCTTCAGAGAATGCTACGGTCTACGTTTTAGGTGAAGATATTTCATTTCCCAGCATAGGCTTCAAAGCGCTCTAAATATCCACTTGCAGATTCTACAAAAAGAGTGTTTCAAAACTGCTCTTCCAAAAGGAAGGTTCAAGGCTGTGAGTTCAATGCACTCATCATAAAGAAGTTTCTGAGAACGCTTCTCTCTAGTTTTTATGTGAAGATATTTCCTTTTCCAGCATAGGCCTCAAATCGCTCCAAACATCCACTAGCAAATTCTACAAAAGGAGTGTTTCAAAACTGTGCTATCAAAAGGAAGATTCCACTATTTGAGTTGAAGGCATAAAGCACACGGAAGTTTCTGACAATGCTTCCGTCTAGTTCTCATGTGAAGTTATTTCCTTTTCCAGTGCTGGCCTCTTAGCACTCCAAATATCCACTTGCAGATCCTAGAAAAAGAGTTTTTCAAAACTGCTCTACCAAAAGGAAGCTTCAACTCGGTGAGTTGAATGCGCACCTCGCAAAATGTTTCTGAGAGTGCTTCGCTGTTGTTTTTATGTGAAGATATTTCGTTTTCCAGCATAGGACTCAAAGCGCTCCAAGTAGCCACTTACAGAGTCTCTAAAAAGAGTGTTTCAAAACTGTTCTATCAAAAGGAACGTTCAACTCTGTGAGTAGAATGCTCTCATCACAAGGAAGTTTCTGAGAATGCTTCTGTCTAGTTTTTATGTGAAGAAATTTCCTTTTCCAACATAGGCCTCAAAGCCCTCCAAATAAACATCTGCAGATTCTACAAAAGGGGTCTTTCCAAAATGTTCTATCAAAACCAACGTTCAAACCTATGAGCTGAATGCACTCACCACACAGAAGTTTCTTAGACGTCTTCTGTCTAGTGTTTATGTGAAAATATTTTCTTTTACAGCATAGGCCTCAAATAGCTCCAAATATCAACTTGCAGATTTTACAAAAAGGGTGTTTCCAAACTCCTCTATCAAAAGGCAGGTTCAACTCTGTGTGTTGAATGCACACATCAGAAAGAAGTTTCTGAGAATGCTTCTGTCTAGCGTTTATGTGAAAATATTTCCTTTTCAAGCATACGCCTCAAAGCGCTCCAAATATGCCGTTGCAGATTCTACAAAAAGTGTGTTTCAAAACTGCTCTATGAAAAGAAAGGTTCAAAGCTGTGAGGTGAATACACATATCGTGAAGAAGTTTCTGAGAAAGCTTCAGTCTAGTGTTTAGGTGAAGATATTTCACTTCCCAGAATAGGCCTCAAAGCGCTCCAAATATCCACTTCCAGATTCTAAAGAAAAGTGTTTCAAAACTGCTTTTTGGAAAAGAAGCTTCAACTCTGTGAGTTGAAAGCACTCATTACGAAGAGGTTTCTGAGAGTTCTTCCGTCTAGTTTTCATGTGAAGATGTTTCCATTTCAAGCATATTTCTCAAATCGCTCCAAATATTCACCTGCAAATTCTACAAAAAGGGTGTTTCCAAACTTCTCTATCAATAGGAAGGTTCGACTCTGTGAGTTGAATGCACTCCTCACAAAGAAGTTTCTGAGAATGCTTCTGTCCAGTTTTTAGGTGAAGATATATCATTTCCCAGCATAGGCCTCAAAGCGCTCCAAATATCCACTTGCAGATTCTACAAAAAGAGTGTTTCAAAACTCCTCTTTCAAAAGGAAGTTTCAAGTCTGTGAGTTGAATGAAGTCGTGACAAAGAAGTTTCTGAGAATGCTTCTGTCTACTTTTTATGTGAAGATATTTCCTTTTGCAGCACACGCCTCAAATAGCCCCAAACATCCACTAGCAAATTCTACAAAAAGAGTGTTTCAAAAAAGCGCTATCTAAAGGAAGATTGCACTATGTGAGTTAAACGCATAAAGCACACGGAAGTTTCTGAGAATGCTTCCGTCTAGTTCTCATGGGAAGATATTTCCTTTCCCATTGTTGGCCTCTTAGCACTCCAATATACACTTGCAGATTCTAGAAAAAGAGTGTTTCAAAACTGCTCTATCAAAAGGCAGGTTCAACACGGTGAGTTGAATATGCACATGAGAAAAAGTTTCTGAGAATGCTTCTGTCTGGTTTTTATGTGAAGATATTTCGTTTTCCAGCACAGGCCTCAAAGCGCTCCAATTATCCACTTGCAGACTATACAAAAACAGTGTTTCAAAACTGTTCTATCCAAAGGAATGTTCAGCTCTGTGAGTAGAATTCACTCATCACGAGGAAGTTTCTGAGAATGCTGCTGTCTAGTTTCTATAAGAAGACATTTCCTTTTCTAACATAGGTCTCAAAGCGCTCACAATAAGCCCTGGCACACTCCACAAAAGGAGTGTTTCCAAAATGTTCTATCAAAATGAACGTTGAAGACTGTGAGTTAAATGCACACGTCAAACTGAAGTTTCTGAGAATGGTTCTGTCTAGGGTTTATGTGAAGATATTTTCTTTTCCAGCATAGGCCTCCAAAAGCTCGAAATATCCACTTGCAGATTTTCTAAAAAGGGTGTTTCCAAACTGTTCTATCAAAAGGAAGGTTCAACTCTGTGAGTTGAATGCTCACATCACAAAGAAGTTTCTGAGAATGCTTCTGTCTAGTGTTCATGTGAAGATATTTCCTTTTCAAGCATAGGCCTCAAAGCGCTCCAGATATGCAGTTGCAGACTCTACAAAAAGTGTGTTTCAAAAGTGTTCTATGAAAAGAAAGTTTCAACTCTGTGAGTTGAATGCACATATCGTGAAGAAGTTTCTGAGAATGCTTCTGTCTAGTTTTTAGGTGAAGATATTTCATTTCCCAGCATAGGCCTCAAAGCGCTCCAAATATGCACTTGCAGATTCTACAAAAAGAGTGTTTCAAAACTGCTCTTTCAAAAGGAAGGTTCAAGTCTGTGAGTTGAATGCACTCATCAGAAAGAAGTTTCTGATAATGGTTCTGTCTAGTTTTCATCTGCAAGTATTTCCTTTTCCACTAGATGCCGCAATCGCACCAAATTTCCACCTGCAGTTTCCACAAAAAGAGTGTTGCAGGACTGCTCCAGGAAAAGGAATCTTCAACTCTCTCAGTTCAATCCCCTCAAGACATAGAAGTTTCTGATAATGTTTCTGTCTAGCTTCTATATGAAGATATTTCCTTTTCCAGCATAAGCCTCAAAGAGCTCCAAATATCCACTTGCGAATTCTACAAAAACAGTGTTGCAATACTTTTCTACCAAAAGGAAGGTACAACTCTGTGAGTTCAATGCACTCATCACACAGAAGGTTCACAGAATGCTTCCATCTAGCTTTTACGCAATGATATTTCCTTTTGCAGCAAAGGCTTCAAAGCGCTCTTAATGTCCACTGGCAGATTCTACGAAGAGTGTCTCAAAACTGCTCTATCAAAAGGTAGGTTGAACTCTGTGAGTTCAATGCCCAAAGCACAGGGAACCTTCTGAGAATGCTTTTATGTAGTTTCTACGTGAACATATTTTCTTTTCCAGCATTGGCCTCCAAGCACTCCATCCATCCACTTGAAAATTCTACTAAAAGAGTGTTTCAAAACTTCTCTACCAAAAGAAAGGTTGAACTTTGTGAGTTCAAGGCACACATCACAAAGAAGTTTCTGAGAATGCTTCTTTCCAGCTTTTACGTGAAGAGATATCCTTTTCCAGCATAGGCCTCAAAGCGCTCCATATATCCACTTGCACATTCTAGCAAAGCGTGTATCAACACTGCTCTTTCAAAAGGAAGCTTCAAGTCTGTGAGTTGAATGCACTCATCACAAAGACGTTTCTGAGAATTCTCCTGTCTAGTTTTCATGTGAAGATGCTTCCATTTAAAATCTAGGCCTCAAATACCTCCAAATATTCACTTGCACATTCTACAAAAAGGCTGTTTCAAATCTTCTCTATCAATTGGAAGGTTCAACTCTGTAAATTGAATGCACTCACCACAAAGAAGATTCCGAGATTGCTTCTGTCTACTTTGTATGTGAAGACATTTCCTTTTCCAACATAGGCCTCAAAGCGCTCCAAAAAACACTTGCAGATTCTAAAAAAACAGTTTTTCAAAACTGTTCTATCAAAAGGAACGTTCAACTCTGTGAGTTGAAGGCACTCATCACAAAGAGGTTTCTGAGAATGCTTCTGTCTAGTTTTTATGGGATGATATTTCTTATTCCAACATTGGCCAAAAAGCGCTCCAAATATCCGCCTTCAGATGGCACTGAAAGAGGGTCTCAAAAATGCTCTATCAGAAGGAAGGTTCAAGTCTGTGAGTTGAATGCTCTCATCACACAGAAGGTTCTGAGAATACTTCAGTCTAGTTTTTATCAGAAGATATTTCCATTTCCTTGCATAGGCCTGAAATCGCTCCAAATATCGACTTGCAGATTATACGAATAGAGTATTTCCAAACTGCTCTGTCAAACGGCAGGATCAACTCTGTGAGTTGAATGAACACATCATGAAGAAGTCTCTGAGAATGCTTCTGTCTAGTTTTTAGTTGAAGATATTTCATTTCCCAGCATCGTCTCAAAGCGCTCCAAATATCCACTTGCAGATTCTACAAAAACTTTGTTTCTAAACTGCTCTTTGAAAAGGAAGGTCCAAGTCTGTGAGTTGAATGCACTCATCGCAAAGAATTTTCTGAGAATGCTTCTGCCTAGTTTTCACGTGAAGATATTTCCTTTTCCAACATTGGCCCTGAAGCCCTCCTAACATCCACTTGCAGATTTTACAAAAAGAGTGTTTCCAAACTGCTCTATCAAAAGGCAGGTTCAACTCTGTGAGTCAAATGCACGCATCGTGAAGAAGCTTCTGAGAATGCTACTGTCTAAGTTTTAGGTGAAGATATTTCATTTCCCAGCAAAGGCTTCAAAGCGCTCTAAATATCCACTTGCAGATTCTACAAGAAGAGTGTTTCAAAACTGCTCTTCCAAAAGGAAGGTTCAAGTCTGTGAGTTGAATGCACTCATCAAAAAGAAGTTTCTGAGAATGCTTCTCTCTAGTTTTTATGAGAAGATATTTCCTTTTCCAGCATAGGCCTCAAATCGCTCCAAACATCCACTAGCAAATTCTACAAAAGGAGTGTTTCAAAACTGTGCTATCAAAAGGAAGATTCCACTATTTGAGTTGAAGGCATAAAGCACACGGAAGTTTCTGACAGTGCTTCCGTCTAGTTCTCATGTGAAGTTATTTCCTTTTCCAGTGTTGGCCTCTTAGCACTCCAAATAACCACTTGCAGATCCTAGAAAGAGTGTTTCAAAACTGCTCTACCAAAAGGAAGGTTCAACTCGGTGAGTTGAATGCGCACCTCGCAAAAAGTTTCTGAGAGTGCTTCGGTTTAGTTTTTATGTGAAGATATTTCGTTTTCCAGCACAGTACTCAAAGCGCTCTAAATAGCCACTTGCAGAGTCTATAAAAAGAGTGTTTCAAAACTGTTCTATCGAAAGGAACGTTCAACTCTGTGAGTAGAATGCACTCATCACAAGGAAGTTTCTGAGAATGCTTCTGTCTAGTTTTTATGTGAAGAAATTTCCTTTTCCAACATAGGCCTCAAAGCGCTCCAAATAAACACCTGCAGATTCTACAAAAGGGGTCTTTCCAAAATGTTCTATCAAAATCAACGTTCAAGCCTGTGAGCTGAATGCACTCACCACACAGAAGTTTCTTAGACGTCTTCTGTCTAGTGTTTATGTGGAAATATTCTCTTTTACAGCATAGGCCTCAAATAGCTCCAAATATCAACTTGCAGATTTTACAAAAAGGGTGTTTCCAAACTCCTCCATCAAAAGGCAGGTTCAACTCTGTGTGTTTAATGCACACATCAGAAAGAAGTTTCTGAGAATGCTTCTGTCTAGCCTTTATGTGAAAATATTTCCTTTTCAAGCATACGCCTCAAAGCGCTCCAAATATGCCGTTGTAGACTCTACAAAAAGTGTGTTTCAAAACTGCTCTACGAAAAGAAAGGTTCAAAGCTGTGAGTTGAATACACAGATCGTGAAGAAGTTCCTGAGAATGCTTCAATCTAGTGTTTAGGTGAAGATATTTCACTTCCCAGCATAGGCCTCAAAGCGCTCCAAATATCCACTTCCAGATTCTACAGAAAAGTGTTTCAAAACTGCTCTTTGGAAAGGAAGCTTCAACTCTGTGAGTTTAAAGCACTCATTGCGAAGAGGTTTCTGGGAGTTCTTCCGTCTAGTTTTCATGTAAAGATGTTTCCATTTCAAGCATAGGTCTCTAATCGCTCCAAATATTCACCTGCAAATTCTACAAAAAGGGTGTTTCAAAACTTCTCTATCAATAGGAAGGTTCAACTCTGTGAGTTGAATGCACTCCTTACAGAGAAGTTTCTGAGAATGTTTCTATCTATGTTTTACGCGAAGATATTTCCTTTTCCAACACAGGCCTCAGTGCGCTCCGAATCAACACTTCCAGATACTACAAAAACAGTGTTTCAAAACTGTTCTATCAAAAGGAACGTTCAACTCTGTGAGTTGAAGGCACTCATCACAAAGAAGTTTCTGAGAATGCTTCTGTCAATCTTGTATGCAATGAGATTTCCTTTTGCAGCATAGGACTTAAAGCTCTCCAAATATCCACTTGCAGATTCCACAAAAAGAGTGTTGCAAAACTTCTCTATCAAAAGGCAGGTTGAACTCTGTGTGTTGAATGCCCAAAACACAGGGAACTTTCTGAGAATGCTTTTGTCTAGTTTCCACGTGAAGATAGTTCCTTTTCCAACATAGGCCTCAAAGCGCTCTGAATATCCACTTGCCGATTGTACAAAAAGAGTGTTGCAAAACTTCTCTATCAAAAGGCAGGTTGAACTCTGTGTGTCGAATGCCCAAAACACAGGGAACTTGCTGAGAATGCTTTTGTCTAATTTCTACGTGAAGATATTTCCTTTTCCATCATAGGCCTCAAAGTGCTCCGAATAAACACTTGTAGATCCCACCAAAAGAGTGTTTCAAAGCTCTTCCATCTACAGGAACTTTCACGTCTGTGAGTTGAATGCACTCATCACAAAGAGGTTTCTGAGAATTCTTCTGTTTAGTTTTTATGTGATGATATTTCATTTTCCAGCATTGGCCTAAAGGTGCTCCAAATATCCACCTTCAGATGGGACTGAAAGAGTGTTTCAAAACTGAACTATCAAAAGGAAGGTTCAAGTCTGTGAGTTGAATGCACTCACCCACAGAAGCTTCTGAGAATGCTTCTGTCTCGTTTTTAGGCGAAGATATTTCCTTTTCCTTGCATAGGCCTCAAATCGCTCCAAATATCCCCTTGCAGATATTACAAAGAGAGTGTTTCCAAACTGCCCTATCGAAAGGCAGTTTCAACTCTGTGAGTTGAAGGCACGTATGGTGAAACAGTTTCTGAGAATGCTTGTGTGTACTTTTTAGGTGAAGGTATTTCCTTTTCCAGCACAGGCCTCAAATCGCTCCAAACATCCAGTAGCAAATTCTACAAAAGGAGTGTTTCAAACCTGTGCTATCCAAAGGAAGATTCCACTATATGAGTTGAACGCATAAAGCACACGGAAGTTTCTGAGAATCCTTCCGTCTAGTTCTCAGGTGAAGATATTTACTTTTCCAGTGTTGGCCCTTTAGCACTCCAAATATCCACTTTCAGATTCTACAAAAAGAGTGTTTCAAAACTGCTCTATCAAAACGCAGGTTCCACTCGGTGAGTTGAATGCACGCATCGGAAAAGATTTCTGAGAATTCTTCTGTCTAGTTTTGATGGGAAGATATTTTCTTTTCCAGCATAGGCCTCAAATCGCTCCAAACATCCACGAGCAAATTCTACGAAAGGAGTGTGTCAAAACTGTGCTATCAAAAGGAAGATTCCACTATGTGAGTTGAATGCATGAAGCACACGGAAGTTTCTGACAATGCTTCCGTCTAGTTCTCATGTGAAGATATTTCCTTTTCCAGCGTTGACCTCTTAGCACTCCAAATATCCACTTGCAGATCCTAGAAAAAGAGTGTTTCAAAACTGCTCTACCAAAAGCCAGGTTTCACTCGGTGAGTTGAATGCGCACATCGCAAAATGTTTCTGAGAACGCTACTGTCTAGTTCTTATGTGAAGATATTTCGTTTTCCCGCCTGGGCTTCAAAGCGCTCCAAATAGCCACTTGTAGAGTCTATAAAAAGAGTGTTTCAAAACTCTTCTATCAAAAGGAACTTTCAACTCTGTGAGTACAATGCACTCATCACAAGGAAGTTTCCGAGAATGCTTCTGTCTACTGTTTATGTGAAGATATTTCCTTTTCCAACCTAGGCCTCAATGCGCTCCAAATAAACACCTGCCGATCCTACAAGAGGGGTGTTTCCAAACTGTTCTATCAAAACCAGCGTTCAAGTCTGTGAGCTGAATGCACTCATCACACAGAAGTTTCTTAGAAGGCTTGTGTCTAGTGTTTATGTGAAAATATTTTCTTTTACAGCACAGGCCTCAAATAGCTCCAAATATCAACTTGCAGATTTTACAAAAAGGGAGTTTCCAAACTCCTCTATCAAAAGACAGGTTCAACTCTGTGAGTCGAATGCACACATCAGAAAGAAGTTTCTGAGAATGCTTCTGTCTAGCTTTTATGTGAAAATATTTCCTTTTCAAGCACACGCCTCAAAGCGCTCCAAATATGCCGTTGCAGATTCTACAAAAAGTGGGTTTCAAAACTGCTCTACGAAAAGAAAGGTTCAAAGCTGTGAGTTGAATACACAGATCGTGAAGAAGTTTCTGAGAATGCTTCAGTCTAGTGTTTAGGTGAAGATATTTCACTTCCCAGCATAGGCCTCAAAGCGCTCCAAATATCCACTTCCAGATTCTACAGAAAAGTGTTTCAAAACTGCTCTTTGGAAAGGAAGCTTCAACTCTGTGAGTTGAAAGCACTCATTACGAAGAGGTTTCTGAGAATTCTTCTGTCCAGTTTTCATGTGAAGATGTTTCCATTTCAAGCATAGGTCTCCAATCGCTCCAAATATTCACCTGCAAATTCTACAAAAAGGGTGTTTCAAAACTTCTCTATCAATAGGAAGGTTCAACTCTGTGAGTTGAATGCCCTCCTCACAAAGAAGTTTCTGAGAATGCTTCTGTCTACTTTTTACGTGAAGATATTTCCTTTTCCTACACAGGCCTCAAAGCGCTCCGAATCAACACTTCCAGATACTACCAAAACAGTGTTTCAAAACTGTTCTATCAAAAGGAACGTTCAACTCTGTGAGTGGAAGGCACTCATCGCAAAGAGGTTTCTGAGAATGCTTCTGTCTAGTTTTTATGTGATGATATTTCGTATTGCAGCATTGGCCAAAAAGCGCTCCAAACATCCATCTTCAGATGGCAATGAAAGTGGGTCTCAAAAGTGCTCTATCAGAAGGAAGGTTCAAGTCTGTGAGTTGAATGCTCTCATCACACAGAAGGTTCTGAGAATGATTCAGTCTAGTTTTTATCAGAAGATATTTCCTTTTCCTTGCATAGGCCTCAAATCGCTCCAAATATCGAATTGCAGTTTACACCAATAGAGTCTTTCCAAACTGCTCTGTGAAACGGCAGGTTCAACTCTGTGAGTTGAATGCGCACATGAGGAAGAAGTCTCTGAGAATGCTTCTGTCTAGTTTTTAGGTGAAGATATTTCATTTCCCAGCCTCGCCTCAAAGCGCTCCAAATATCCACTTTCAGATTCTACAAAAACTGTGTTTCTAAACTGCTCTTTGTAAAGGAAGGTTCAAGTCTGTGAGTTGAATGCACTCATCACCAAGAAGTTTCTGAGAATGCTTCTGTCTAGTTTTCATGTGAAGATATTTCCTTTTCCAACATTGACCCGAAGCCCTCGTAATATCCACTTGCAGATTTTACAAAAAGAGTGTTTCCAAACTGCTCTATCAAAATGAGATTCAACTCTGTGAGTTGAATGCACGCATCGTGAAGAAGCTTCAGAGAATGCTACGGTCTACGTTTTAGGTGAAGATATTTCATTTCCCAGCATAGGCTTCAAAGCGCTCTAAATATCCACTTGCAGATTCTACAAAAGGAGTGTTTCAAAACTGCTCTTCCAAAAGGAAGGTTCAAGGCTGTGAGTTCAATGCACTCATCATAAAGAAGTTTCTGAGAACGCTTCTCTCTAGTTTTTATGTGAAGATATTTCCTTTTCCAGCATAGGCCTCAAATCGCTCCAAACATCCACTAGCAAATTCTACAAAAGGAGTGTTTCAAAACTGTGCTATCAAAAGGAAGATTCCACTATTTGAGTTGAAGGCATAAAGCACACGGAAGTTTCTGACAATGCTTCCGTCTAGTTCTCATGTGAAGTTATTTCCTTTTCCAGTGCTGGCCTCTTAGCACTCCAAATATCCACTTGCAGATCCTAGAAAAAGAGTTTTTCAAAACTGCTCTACCAAAAGGAAGCTTCAACTCGGTGAGTTGAATGCGCACCTCGCAAAATGTTTCTGAGAGTGCTTCGCTGTTGTTTTTATGTGAAGATATTTCGTTTTCCAGCATAGGACTCAAAGCGCTCCAAGTAGCCACTTACAGAGTCTCTAAAAAGAGTGTTTCAAAACTGTTCTATCAAAAGGAACGTTCAACTCTGTGAGTAGAATGCTCTCATCACAAGGAAGTTTCTGAGAATGCTTCTGTCTAGTTTTTATGTGAAGAAATTTCCTTTTCCAACATAGGCCTCAAAGCCCTCCAAATAAACATCTGCAGATTCTACAAAAGGGGTCTTTCCAAAATGTTCTATCAAAACCAACGTTCAAACCTATGAGCTGAATGCACTCACCACACAGAAGTTTCTTAGACGTCTTCTGTCTAGTGTTTATGTGAAAATATTTTCTTTTACAGCATAGGCCTCAAATAGCTCCAAATATCAACTTGCAGATTTTACAAAAAGGGTGTTTCCAAACTCCTCTATCAAAAGGCAGGTTCAACTCTGTGTGTTGAATGCACACATCAGAAAGAAGTTTCTGAGAATGCTTCTGTCTAGCGTTTATGTGAAAATATTTCCTTTTCAAGCATACGCCTCAAAGCGCTCCAAATATGCCGTTGCAGATTCTACAAAAAGTGTGTTTCAAAACTGCTCTATGAAAAGAAAGGTTCAAAGCTGTGAGGTGAATACACATATCGTGAAGAAGTTTCTGAGAAAGCTTCAGTCTAGTGTTTAGGTGAAGATATTTCACTTCCCAGAATAGGCCTCAAAGCGCTCCAAATATCCACTTCCAGATTCTAAAGAAAAGTGTTTCAAAACTGCTTTTTGGAAAAGAAGCTTCAACTCTGTGAGTTGAAAGCACTCATTACGAAGAGGTTTCTGAGAGTTCTTCCGTCTAGTTTTCATGTGAAGATGTTTCCATTTCAAGCATATTTCTCAAATCGCTCCAAATATTCACCTGCAAATTCTACAAAAAGGGTGTTTCCAAACTTCTCTATCAATAGGAAGGTTCGACTCTGTGAGTTGAATGCACTCCTCACAAAGAAGTTTCTGAGAATGCTTCTGTCCAGTTTTTAGGTGAAGATATATCACTTCCCAGCATAGGCCTCAAAGCGCTCCAAATATCCACTTGCAGATTCTACAAAAAGAGTGTTTCAAAACTCCTCTTTCAAAAGGAAGTTTCAAGTCTGTGAGTTGAATGAAGTCGTGACAAAGAAGTTTCTGAGAATGCTTCTGTCTACTTTTTATGTGAAGATATTTCCTTTTGCAGCACACGCCTCAAATAGCCCCAAACATCCACTAGCAAATTCTACAAAAAGAGTGTTTCAAAAAAGCGCTATCTAAAGGAAGATTGCACTATGTGAGTTAAACGCATAAAGCACACGGAAGTTTCTGAGAATGCTTCCGTCTAGTTCTCATGGGAAGATATTTCCTTTCCCATTGTTGGCCTCTTAGCACTCCAATATACACTTGCAGATTCTAGAAAAAGAGTGTTTCAAAACTGCTCTATCAAAAGGCAGGTTCAACACGGTGAGTTGAATATGCACATGAGAAAAAGTTTCTGAGAATGCTTCTGTCTGGTTTTTATGTGAAGATATTTCGTTTTCCAGCACAGGCCTCAAAGCGCTCCAATTATCCACTTGCAGACTATACAAAAACAGTGTTTCAAAACTGTTCTATCCAAAGGAATGTTCAGCTCTGTGAGTAGAATTCACTCATCACGAGGAAGTTTCTGAGAATGCTGCTGTCTAGTTTCTATAAGAAGACATTTCCTTTTCTAACATAGGTCTCAAAGCGCTCACAATAAGCCCTGGCACACTCCACAAAAGGAGTGTTTCCAAAATGTTCTATCAAAATGAACGTTGAAGACTGTGAGTTAAATGCACACGTCAAACTGAAGTTTCTGAGAATGGTTCTGTCTAGGGTTTATGTGAAGATATTTTCTTTTCCAGCATAGGCCTCCAAAAGCTCGAAATATCCACTTGCAGATTTTCTAAAAAGGGTGTTTCCAAACTGTTCTATCAAAAGGAAGGTTCAACTCTGTGAGTTGAATGCTCACATCACAAAGAAGTTTCTGAGAATGCTTCTGTCTAGTGTTCATGTGAAGATATTTCCTTTTCAAGCATAGGCCTCAAAGCGCTCCAGATATGCAGTTGCAGACTCTACAAAAAGTGTGTTTCAAAAGTGTTCTATGAAAAGAAAGTTTCAACTCTGTGAGTTGAATGCACATATCGTGAAGAAGTTTCTGAGAATGCTTCTGTCTAGTTTTTAGGTGAAGATATTTCATTTCCCAGCATAGGCCTCAAAGCGCTCCAAATATGCACTTGCAGATTCTACAAAAAGAGTGTTTCAAAACTGCTCTTTCAAAAGGAAGGTTCAAGTCTGTGAGTTGAATGCACTCATCAGAAAGAAGTTTCTGATAATGGTTCTGTCTAGTTTTCATCTGCAAGTATTTCCTTTTCCACTAGATGCCGCAATCGCACCAAATTTCCACCTGCAGTTTCCACAAAAAGAGTGTTGCAGGACTGCTCCAGGAAAAGGAATCTTCAACTCTCTCAGTTCAATCCCCTCAAGACATAGAAGTTTCTGATAATGTTTCTGTCTAGCTTCTATATGAAGATATTTCCTTTTCCAGCATAAGCCTCAAAGAGCTCCAAATATCCACTTGCGAATTCTACAAAAACAGTGTTGCAATACTTTTCTACCAAAAGGAAGGTACAACTCTGTGAGTTCAATGCACTCATCACACAGAAGGTTCACAGAATGCTTCCATCTAGCTTTTACGCAATGATATTTCCTTTTGCAGCAAAGGCTTCAAAGCGCTCTTAATGTCCACTGGCAGATTCTACGAAGAGTGTCTCAAAACTGCTCTATCAAAAGGTAGGTTGAACTCTGTGAGTTCAATGCCCAAAGCACAGGGAACCTTCTGAGAATGCTTTTATGTAGTTTCTACGTGAACATATTTTCTTTTCCAGCATTGGCCTCCAAGCACTCCATCCATCCACTTGAAAATTCTACTAAAAGAGTGTTTCAAAACTTCTCTACCAAAAGAAAGGTTGAACTTTGTGAGTTCAAGGCACACATCACAAAGAAGTTTCTGAGAATGCTTCTTTCCAGCTTTTACGTGAAGAGATATCCTTTTCCAGCATAGGCCTCAAAGCGCTCCATATATCCACTTGCACATTCTAGCAAAGCGTGTATCAACACTGCTCTTTCAAAAGGAAGCTTCAAGTCTGTGAGTTGAATGCACTCATCACAAAGACGTTTCTGAGAATTCTCCTGTCTAGTTTTCATGTGAAGATGCTTCCATTTAAAATCTAGGCCTCAAATACCTCCAAATATTCACTTGCACATTCTACAAAAAGGCTGTTTCAAATCTTCTCTATCAATTGGAAGGTTCAACTCTGTAAATTGAATGCACTCACCACAAAGAAGATTCCGAGATTGCTTCTGTCTACTTTGTATGTGAAGACATTTCCTTTTCCAACATAGGCCTCAAAGCGCTCCAAAAAACACTTGCAGATTCTAAAAAAACAGTTTTTCAAAACTGTTCTATCAAAAGGAACGTTCAACTCTGTGAGTTGAAGGCACTCATCACAAAGAGGTTTCTGAGAATGCTTCTGTCTAGTTTTTATGGGATGATATTTCTTATTCCAACATTGGCCAAAAAGCGCTCCAAATATCCGCCTTCAGATGGCACTGAAAGAGGGTCTCAAAAATGCTCTATCAGAAGGAAGGTTCAAGTCTGTGAGTTGAATGCTCTCATCACACAGAAGGTTCTGAGAATACTTCAGTCTAGTTTTTATCAGAAGATATTTCCATTTCCTTGCATAGGCCTGAAATCGCTCCAAATATCGACTTGCAGATTATACGAATAGAGTATTTCCAAACTGCTCTGTCAAACGGCAGGATCAACTCTGTGAGTTGAATGAACACATCATGAAGAAGTCTCTGAGAATGCTTCTGTCTAGTTTTTAGTTGAAGATATTTCATTTCCCAGCATCGTCTCAAAGCGCTCCAAATATCCACTTGCAGATTCTACAAAAACTTTGTTTCTAAACTGCTCTTTGAAAAGGAAGGTCCAAGTCTGTGAGTTGAATGCACTCATCGCAAAGAATTTTCTGAGAATGCTTCTGCCTAGTTTTCACGTGAAGATATTTCCTTTTCCAACATTGGCCCCGAAGCCCTCCTAACATCCACTTGCAGATTTTACAAAAAGAGTGTTTCCAAACTGCTCTATCAAAAGGCAGGTTCAACTCTGTGAGTCAAATGCACGCATCGTGAAGAAGCTTCTGAGAATGCTACTGTCTAAGTTTTAGGTGAAGATATTTCATTTCCCAGCAAAGGCTTCAAAGCGCTCTAAATATCCACTTGCAGATTCTACAAGAAGAGTGTTTCAAAACTGCTCTTCCAAAAGGAAGGTTCAAGTCTGTGAGTTGAATGCACTCATCAAAAAGAAGTTTCTGAGAATGCTTCTCTCTAGTTTTTATGAGAAGATATTTCCTTTTCCAGCATAGGCCTCAAATCGCTCCAAACATCCACTAGCAAATTCTACAAAAGGAGTGTTTCAAAACTGTGCTATCAAAAGGAAGATTCCACTATTTGAGTTGAAGGCATAAAGCACACGGAAGTTTCTGACAGTGCTTCCGTCTAGTTCTCATGTGAAGTTATTTCCTTTTCCAGTGTTGGCCTCTTAGCACTCCAAATAACCACTTGCAGATCCTAGAAAGAGTGTTTCAAAACTGCTCTACCAAAAGGAAGGTTCAACTCGGTGAGTTGAATGCGCACCTCGCAAAAAGTTTCTGAGAGTGCTTCGGTTTAGTTTTTATGTGAAGATATTTCGTTTTCCAGCACAGTACTCAAAGCGCTCTAAATAGCCACTTGCAGAGTCTATAAAAAGAGTGTTTCAAAACTGTTCTATCGAAAGGAACGTTCAACTCTGTGAGTAGAATGCACTCATCACAAGGAAGTTTCTGAGAATGCTTCTGTCTAGTTTTTATGTGAAGAAATTTCCTTTTCCAACATAGGCCTCAAAGCGCTCCAAATAAACACCTGCAGATTCTACAAAAGGGGTCTTTCCAAAATGTTCTATCAAAACCAACGTTCAAGCCTGTGAGCTGAATGCACTCACCACACAGAAGTTTCTTAGACGTCTTCTGTCTAGTGTTTATGTGGAAATATTCTCTTTTACAGCATAGGCCTCAAATAGCTCCAAATATCAACTTGCAGATTTTACAAAAAGGGTGTTTCCAAACTCCTCCATCAAAAGGCAGGTTCAACTCTGTGTGTTTAATGCACACATCAGAAAGAAGTTTCTGAGAATGCTTCTGTCTAGCCTTTATGTGAAAATATTTCCTTTTCAAGCATACGCCTCAAAGCGCTCCAAATATGCCGTTGTAGACTCTACAAAAAGTGTGTTTCAAAACTGCTCTACGAAAAGAAAGGTTCAAAGCTGTGAGTTGAATACACAGATCGTGAAGAAGTTCCTGAGAATGCTTCAATCTAGTGTTTAGGTGAAGATATTTCACTTCCCAGCATAGGCCTCAAAGCGCTCCAAATATCCACTTCCAGATTCTACAGAAAAGTGTTTCAAAACTGCTCTTTGGAAAGGAAGCTTCAACTCTGTGAGTTTAAAGCACTCATTGCGAAGAGGTTTCTGGGAGTTCTTCCGTCTAGTTTTCATGTAAAGATGTTTCCATTTCAAGCATAGGTCTCTAATCGCTCCAAATATTCACCTGCAAATTCTACAAAAAGGGTGTTTCAAAACTTCTCTATCAATAGGAAGGTTCAACTCTGTGAGTTGAATGCACTCCTTACAGAGAAGTTTCTGAGAATGTTTCTATCTATGTTTTACGCGAAGATATTTCCTTTTCCAACACAGGCCTCAGTGCGCTCCGAATCAACACTTCCAGATACTACAAAAACAGTGTTTCAAAACTGTTCTATCAAAAGGAACGTTCAACTCTGTGAGTTGAAGGCACTCATCACAAAGAAGTTTCTGAGAATGCTTCTGTCAATCTTGTATGCAATGAGATTTCCTTTTGCAGCATAGGACTTAAAGCTCTCCAAATATCCACTTGCAGATTCCACAAAAAGAGTGTTGCAAAACTTCTCTATCAAAAGGCAGGTTGAACTCTGTGTGTTGAATGCCCAAAACACAGGGAACTTTCTGAGAATGCTTTTGTCTAGTTTCCACGTGAAGATAGTTCCTTTTCCAACATAGGCCTCAAAGCGCTCTGAATATCCACTTGCCGATTGTACAAAAAGAGTGTTGCAAAACTTCTCTATCAAAAGGCAGGTTGAACTCTGTGTGTCGAATGCCCAAAACACAGGGAACTTGCTGAGAATGCTTTTGTCTAATTTCTACGTGAAGATATTTCCTTTTCCATCATAGGCCTCAAAGTGCTCCGAATAAACACTTGTAGATCCCACCAAAAGAGTGTTTCAAAGCTCTTCCATCTACAGGAACTTTCACGTCTGTGAGTTGAATGCACTCATCACAAAGAGGTTTCTGAGAATTCTTCTGTTTAGTTTTTATGTGATGATATTTCATTTTCCAGCATTGGCCTAAAGGTGCTCCAAATATCCACCTTCAGATGGGACTGAAAGAGTGTTTCAAAACTGAACTATCAAAAGGAAGGTTCAAGTCTGTGAGTTGAATGCACTCATCCACAGAAGCTTCTGAGAATGCTTCTGTCTCGTTTTTAGGCGAAGATATTTCCTTTTCCTTGCATAGGCCTCAAATCGCTCCAAATATCCCCTTGCAGATATTACAAAGAGAGTGTTTCCAAACTGCCCTATCGAAAGGCAGTTTCAACTCTGTGAGTTGAAGGCACGTATGGTGAAACAGTTTCTGAGAATGCTTGTGTGTACTTTTTAGGTGAAGGTATTTCCTTTTCCAGCACAGGCCTCAAATCGCTCCAAACATCCAGTAGCAAATTCTACAAAAGGAGTGTTTCAAACCTGTGCTATCCAAAGGAAGATTCCACTATATGAGTTGAACGCATAAAGCACACGGAAGTTTCTGAGAATCCTTCCGTCTAGTTCTCAGGTGAAGATATTTACTTTTCCAGTGTTGGCCCTTTAGCACTCCAAATATCCACTTTCAGATTCTACAAAAAGAGTGTTTCAAAACTGCTCTATCAAAACGCAGGTTCCACTCGGTGAGTTGAATGCACGCATCGGAAAAGATTTCTGAGAATTCTTCTGTCTAGTTTTGATGGGAAGATATTTTCTTTTCCAGCATAGGCCTCAAATCGCTCCAAACATCCACGAGCAAATTCTACGAAAGGAGTGTGTCAAAACTGTGCTATCAAAAGGAAGATTCCACTATGTGAGTTGAATGCATGAAGCACACGGAAGTTTCTGACAATGCTTCCGTCTAGTTCTCATGTGAAGATATTTCCTTTTCCAGCGTTGACCTCTTAGCACTCCAAATATCCACTTGCAGATCCTAGAAAAAGAGTGTTTCAAAACTGCTCTACCAAAAGCCAGGTTTCACTCGGTGAGTTGAATGCGCACATCGCAAAATGTTTCTGAGAACGCTACTGTCTAGTTCTTATGTGAAGATATTTCGTTTTCCCGCCTGGGCTTCAAAGCGCTCCAAATAGCCACTTGTAGAGTCTATAAAAAGAGTGTTTCAAAACTCTTCTATCAAAAGGAACTTTCAACTCTGTGAGTACAATGCACTCATCACAAGGAAGTTTCCGAGAATGCTTCTGTCTACTGTTTATGTGAAGATATTTCCTTTTCCAACCTAGGCCTCAATGCGCTCCAAATAAACACCTGCAGATCCTACAAGAGGGGTGTTTCCAAACTGTTCTATCAAAACCAGCGTTCAAGTCTGTGAGCTGAATGCACTCATCACACAGAAGTTTCTTAGAAGGCTTGTGTCTAGTGTTTATGTGAAAATATTTTCTTTTACAGCACAGGCCTCAAATAGCTCCAAATATCAACTTGCAGATTTTACAAAAAGGGAGTTTCCAAACTCCTCTATCAAAAGACAGGTTCAACTCTGTGAGTCGAATGCACACATCAGAAAGAAGTTTCTGAGAATGCTTCTGTCTAGCGTTTATGTGAAAATATTTCCTTTTCAAGCACACGCCTCAAAGCGCTCCAAATATGCCGTTGCAGATTCTACAAAAAGTGGGTTTCAAAACTGCTCTACGAAAAGAAAGGTTCAAAGCTGTGAGTTGAATACACAGATCGTGAAGAAGTTTCTGAGAATGCTTCAGTCTAGTGTTTAGGTGAAGATATTTCACTTCCCAGCATAGGCCTCAAAGCGCTCCAAATATCCACTTCCAGATTCTACAGAAAAGTGTTTCAAAACTGCTCTTTGGAAAGGAAGCTTCAACTCTGTGAGTTGAAAGCACTCATTACGAAGAGGTTTCTGAGAATTCTTCTGTCCAGTTTTCATGTGAAGATGTTTCCATTTCAAGCATAGGTCTCCAATCGCTCCAAATATTCACCTGCAAATTCTACAAAAAGGGTGTTTCAAAACTTCTCTATCAATAGGAAGGTTCAACTCTGTGAGTTGAATGCCCTCCTCACAAAGAAGTTTCTGAGAATGCTTCTGTCTACTTTTTACGTGAAGATATTTCCTTTTCCTACACAGGCCTCAAAGCGCTCCGAATCAACACTTCCAGATACTACCAAAACAGTGTTTCAAAACTGTTCTATCAAAAGGAACGTTCAACTCTGTGAGTGGAAGGCACTCATCGCAAAGAGGTTTCTGAGAATGCTTCTGTCTAGTTTTTATGTGATGATATTTCGTATTGCAGCATTGGCCAAAAAGCGCTCCAAACATCCATCTTCAGATGGCAATGAAAGTGGGTCTCAAAAGTGCTCTATCAGAAGGAAGGTTCAAGTCTGTGAGTTGAATGCTCTCATCACACAGAAGGTTCTGAGAATGATTCAGTCTAGTTTTTATCAGAAGATATTTCCTTTTCCTTGCATAGGCCTCAAATAGCTCCAAATATCGAATTGCAGTTTACACCAATAGAGTCTTTCCAAACTGCTCTGTGAAACGGCAGGTTCAACTCTGTGAGTTGAATGCGCACATGAGGAAGAAGTCTCTGAGAATGCTTCTGTCTAGTTTTTAGGTGAAGATATTTCATTTCCCAGCCTCGCCTCAAAGCGCTCCAAATATCCACTTTCAGATTCTACAAAAACTGTGTTTCTAAACTGCTCTTTGTAAAGGAAGGTTCAAGTCTGTGAGTTGAATGCACTCATCACCAAGAAGTTTCTGAGAATGCTTCTGTCTAGTTTTCATGTGAAGATATTTCCTTTTCCAACATTGACCCGAAGCCCTCGTAATATCCACTTGCAGATTTTACAAAAAGAGTGTTTCCAAACTGCTCTATCAAAATGAGATTCAACTCTGTGAGTTGAATGCACGCATCGTGAAGAAGCTTCAGAAAATGCTACGGTCTACGTTTTAGGTGAAGATATTTCATTTCCCAGCATAGGCTTCAAAGCGCTCTAAATATCCACTTGCAGATTCTACAAAAGGAGTGTTTCAAAACTGCTCTTCCAAAAGGAAGGTTCAAGGCTGTGAGTTCAATGCACTCATCATAAAGAAGTTTCTGAGAACGCTTCTCTCTAGTTTTTATGTGAAGATATTTCCTTTTCCAGCATAGGCCTCAAATCGCTCCAAACATCCACTAGCAAATTCTACAAAAGGAGTGTTTCAAAACTGTGCTATCAAAAGGAAGATTCCACTATTTGAGTTGAAGGCATAAAGCACACGGAAGTTTCTGACAATGCTTCCGTCTAGTTCTCATGTGAAGTTATTTCCTTTTCCAGTGCTGGCCTCTTAGCACTCCAAATATCCACTTGCAGATCCTAGAAAAAGAGTTTTTCAAAACTGCTCTACCAAAAGGAAGCTTCAACTCGGTGAGTTGAATGCGCACCTCGCAAAATGTTTCTGAGAGTGCTTCGCTGTTGTTTTTATGTGAAGATATTTCGTTTTCCAGCATAGGACTCAAAGCGCTCCAAGTAGCCACTTACAGAGTCTCTAAAAAGAGTGTTTCAAAACTGTTCTATCAAAAGGAACGTTCAACTCTGTGAGTAGAATGCTCTCATCACAAGGAAGTTTCTGAGAATGCTTCTGTCTAGTTTTTATGTGAAGAAATTTCCTTTTCCAACATAGGCCTCAAAGCCCTCCAAATAAACATCTGCAGATTCTACAAAAGGGGTCTTTCCAAAATGTTCTATCAAAACCAACGTTCAAACCTATGAGCTGAATGCACTCACCACACAGAAGTTTCTTAGACGTCTTCTGTCTAGTGTTTATGTGAAAATATTTTCTTTTACAGCATAGGCCTCAAATAGCTCCAAATATCAACTTGCAGATTTTACAAAAAGGGTGTTTCCAAACTCCTCTATCAAAAGGCAGGTTCAACTCTGTGTGTTGAATGCACACATCAGAAAGAAGTTTCTGAGAATGCTTCTGTCTAGCGTTTATGTGAAAATATTTCCTTTTCAAGCATACGCCTCAAAGCGCTCCAAATATGCCGTTGCAGATTCTACAAAAAGTGTGTTTCAAAACTGCTCTATGAAAAGAAAGGTTCAAAGCTGTGAGGTGAATACACATATCGTGAAGAAGTTTCTGAGAAAGCTTCAGTCTAGTGTTTAGGTGAAGATATTTCACTTCCCAGAATAGGCCTCAAAGCGCTCCAAATATCCACTTCCAGATTCTAAAGAAAAGTGTTTCAAAACTGCTTTTTGGAAAAGAAGCTTCAACTCTGTGAGTTGAAAGCACTCATTACGAAGAGGTTTCTGAGAGTTCTTCCGTCTAGTTTTCATGTGAAGATGTTTCCATTTCAAGCATATTTCTCAAATCGCTCCAAATATTCACCTGCAAATTCTACAAAAAGGGTGTTTCCAAACTTCTCTATCAATAGGAAGGTTCGACTCTGTGAGTTGAATGCACTCCTCACAAAGAAGTTTCTGAGAATGCTTCTGTCCAGTTTTTAGGTGAAGATATATCATTTCCCAGCATAGGCCTCAAAGCGCTCCAAATATCCACTTGCAGATTCTACAAAAAGAGTGTTTCAAAACTCCTCTTTCAAAAGGAAGTTTCAAGTCTGTGAGTTGAATGAAGTCGTGACAAAGAAGTTTCTGAGAATGCTTCTGTCTACTTTTTATGTGAAGATATTTCCTTTTGCAGCACACGCCTCAAATAGCCCCAAACATCCACTAGCAAATTCTACAAAAAGAGTGTTTCAAAAAAGCGCTATCTAAAGGAAGATTGCACTATGTGAGTTAAACGCATAAAGCACACGGAAGTTTCTGAGAATGCTTCCGTCTAGTTCTCATGGGAAGATATTTCCTTTCCCATTGTTGGCCTCTTAGCACTCCAATATACACTTGCAGATTCTAGAAAAAGAGTGTTTCAAAACTGCTCTATCAAAAGGCAGGTTCAACACGGTGAGTTGAATATGCACATGAGAAAAAGTTTCTGAGAATGCTTCTGTCTGGTTTTTATGTGAAGATATTTCGTTTTCCAGCACAGGCCTCAAAGCGCTCCAATTATCCACTTGCAGACTATACAAAAACAGTGTTTCAAAACTGTTCTATCCAAAGGAATGTTCAGCTCTGTGAGTAGAATTCACTCATCACGAGGAAGTTTCTGAGAATGCTGCTGTCTAGTTTCTATAAGAAGACATTTCCTTTTCTAACATAGGTCTCAAAGCGCTCACAATAAGCCCTGGCACACTCCACAAAAGGAGTGTTTCCAAAATGTTCTATCAAAATGAACGTTGAAGACTGTGAGTTAAATGCACACGTCAAACTGAAGTTTCTGAGAATGGTTCTGTCTAGGGTTTATGTGAAGATATTTTCTTTTCCAGCATAGGCCTCCAAAAGCTCGAAATATCCACTTGCAGATTTTCTAAAAAGGGTGTTTCCAAACTGTTCTATCAAAAGGAAGGTTCAACTCTGTGAGTTGAATGCTCACATCACAAAGAAGTTTCTGAGAATGCTTCTGTCTAGTGTTCATGTGAAGATATTTCCTTTTCAAGCATAGGCCTCAAAGCGCTCCAGATATGCAGTTGCAGACTCTACAAAAAGTGTGTTTCAAAAGTGTTCTATGAAAAGAAAGTTTCAACTCTGTGAGTTGAATGCACATATCGTGAAGAAGTTTCTGAGAATGCTTCTGTCTAGTTTTTAGGTGAAGATATTTCATTTCCCAGCATAGGCCTCAAAGCGCTCCAAATATGCACTTGCAGATTCTACAAAAAGAGTGTTTCAAAACTGCTCTTTCAAAAGGAAGGTTCAAGTCTGTGAGTTGAATGCACTCATCAGAAAGAAGTTTCTGATAATGGTTCTGTCTAGTTTTCATCTGCAAGTATTTCCTTTTCCACTAGATGCCGCAATCGCACCAAATTTCCACCTGCAGTTTCCACAAAAAGAGTGTTGCAGGACTGCTCCAGGAAAAGGAATCTTCAACTCTCTCAGTTCAATCCCCTCAAGACATAGAAGTTTCTGATAATGTTTCTGTCTAGCTTCTATATGAAGATATTTCCTTTTCCAGCATAAGCCTCAAAGAGCTCCAAATATCCACTTGCGAATTCTACAAAAACAGTGTTGCAATACTTTTCTACCAAAAGGAAGGTACAACTCTGTGAGTTCAATGCACTCATCACACAGAAGGTTCACAGAATGCTTCCATCTAGCTTTTACGCAATGATATTTCCTTTTGCAGCAAAGGCTTCAAAGCGCTCTTAATGTCCACTGGCAGATTCTACGAAGAGTGTCTCAAAACTGCTCTATCAAAAGGTAGGTTGAACTCTGTGAGTTCAATGCCCAAAGCACAGGGAACCTTCTGAGAATGCTTTTATGTAGTTTCTACGTGAACATATTTTCTTTTCCAGCATTGGCCTCCAAGCACTCCATCCATCCACTTGAAAATTCTACTAAAAGAGTGTTTCAAAACTTCTCTACCAAAAGAAAGGTTGAACTTTGTGAGTTCAAGGCACACATCACAAAGAAGTTTCTGAGAATGCTTCTTTCCAGCTTTTACGTGAAGAGATATCCTTTTCCAGCATAGGCCTCAAAGCGCTCCATATATCCACTTGCACATTCTAGCAAAGCGTGTATCAACACTGCTCTTTCAAAAGGAAGCTTCAAGTCTGTGAGTTGAATGCACTCATCACAAAGACGTTTCTGAGAATTCTCCTGTCTAGTTTTCATGTGAAGATGCTTCCATTTAAAATCTAGGCCTCAAATACCTCCAAATATTCACTTGCACATTCTACAAAAAGGCTGTTTCAAATCTTCTCTATCAATTGGAAGGTTCAACTCTGTAAATTGAATGCACTCACCACAAAGAAGATTCCGAGATTGCTTCTGTCTACTTTGTATGTGAAGACATTTCCTTTTCCAACATAGGCCTCAAAGCGCTCCAAAAAACACTTGCAGATTCTAAAAAAACAGTTTTTCAAAACTGTTCTATCAAAAGGAACGTTCAACTCTGTGAGTTGAAGGCACTCATCACAAAGAGGTTTCTGAGAATGCTTCTGTCTAGTTTTTATGGGATGATATTTCTTATTCCAACATTGGCCAAAAAGCGCTCCAAATATCCGCCTTCAGATGGCACTGAAAGAGGGTCTCAAAAATGCTCTATCAGAAGGAAGGTTCAAGTCTGTGAGTTGAATGCTCTCATCACACAGAAGGTTCTGAGAATACTTCAGTCTAGTTTTTATCAGAAGATATTTCCATTTCCTTGCATAGGCCTGAAATCGCTCCAAATATCGACTTGCAGATTATACGAATAGAGTATTTCCAAACTGCTCTGTCAAACGGCAGGATCAACTCTGTGAGTTGAATGAACACATCATGAAGAAGTCTCTGAGAATGCTTCTGTCTAGTTTTTAGTTGAAGATATTTCATTTCCCAGCATCGTCTCAAAGCGCTCCAAATATCCACTTGCAGATTCTACAAAAACTTTGTTTCTAAACTGCTCTTTGAAAAGGAAGGTCCAAGTCTGTGAGTTGAATGCACTCATCGCAAAGAATTTTCTGAGAATGCTTCTGCCTAGTTTTCACGTGAAGATATTTCCTTTTCCAACATTGGCCCCGAAGCCCTCCTAACATCCACTTGCAGATTTTACAAAAAGAGTGTTTCCAAACTGCTCTATCAAAAGGCAGGTTCAACTCTGTGAGTCAAATGCACGCATCGTGAAGAAGCTTCTGAGAATGCTACTGTCTAAGTTTTAGGTGAAGATATTTCATTTCCCAGCAAAGGCTTCAAAGCGCTCTAAATATCCACTTGCAGATTCTACAAGAAGAGTGTTTCAAAACTGCTCTTCCAAAAGGAAGGTTCAAGTCTGTGAGTTGAATGCACTCATCAAAAAGAAGTTTCTGAGAATGCTTCTCTCTAGTTTTTATGAGAAGATATTTCCTTTTCCAGCATAGGCCTCAAATCGCTCCAAACATCCACTAGCAAATTCTACAAAAGGAGTGTTTCAAAACTGTGCTATCAAAAGGAAGATTCCACTATTTGAGTTGAAGGCATAAAGCACACGGAAGTTTCTGACAGTGCTTCCGTCTAGTTCTCATGTGAAGTTATTTCCTTTTCCAGTGTTGGCCTCTTAGCACTCCAAATAACCACTTGCAGATCCTAGAAAGAGTGTTTCAAAACTGCTCTACCAAAAGGAAGGTTCAACTCGGTGAGTTGAATGCGCACCTCGCAAAAAGTTTCTGAGAGTGCTTCGGTTTAGTTTTTATGTGAAGATATTTCGTTTTCCAGCACAGTACTCAAAGCGCTCTAAATAGCCACTTGCAGAGTCTATAAAAAGAGTGTTTCAAAACTGTTCTATCGAAAGGAACGTTCAACTCTGTGAGTAGAATGCACTCATCACAAGGAAGTTTCTGAGAATGCTTCTGTCTAGTTTTTATGTGAAGAAATTTCCTTTTCCAACATAGGCCTCAAAGCGCTCCAAATAAACACCTGCAGATTCTACAAAAGGGGTCTTTCCAAAATGTTCTATCAAAACCAACGTTCAAGCCTGTGAGCTGAATGCACTCACCACACAGAAGTTTCTTAGACGTCTTCTGTCTAGTGTTTATGTGGAAATATTCTCTTTTACAGCATAGGCCTCAAATAGCTCCAAATATCAACTTGCAGATTTTACAAAAAGGGTGTTTCCAAACTCCTCCATCAAAAGGCAGGTTCAACTCTGTGTGTTTAATGCACACATCAGAAAGAAGTTTCTGAGAATGCTTCTGTCTAGCCTTTATGTGAAAATATTTCCTTTTCAAGCATACGCCTCAAAGCGCTCCAAATATGCCGTTGTAGACTCTACAAAAAGTGTGTTTCAAAACTGCTCTACGAAAAGAAAGGTTCAAAGCTGTGAGTTGAATACACAGATCGTGAAGAAGTTCCTGAGAATGCTTCAATCTAGTGTTTAGGTGAAGATATTTCACTTCCCAGCATAGGCCTCAAAGCGCTCCAAATATCCACTTCCAGATTCTACAGAAAAGTGTTTCAAAACTGCTCTTTGGAAAGGAAGCTTCAACTCTGTGAGTTTAAAGCACTCATTGCGAAGAGGTTTCTGGGAGTTCTTCCGTCTAGTTTTCATGTAAAGATGTTTCCATTTCAAGCATAGGTCTCTAATCGCTCCAAATATTCACCTGCAAATTCTACAAAAAGGGTGTTTCAAAACTTCTCTATCAATAGGAAGGTTCAACTCTGTGAGTTGAATGCACTCCTTACAGAGAAGTTTCTGAGAATGTTTCTATCTATGTTTTACGCGAAGATATTTCCTTTTCCAACACAGGCCTCAGTGCGCTCCGAATCAACACTTCCAGATACTACAAAAACAGTGTTTCAAAACTGTTCTATCAAAAGGAACGTTCAACTCTGTGAGTTGAAGGCACTCATCACAAAGAAGTTTCTGAGAATGCTTCTGTCAATCTTGTATGCAATGAGATTTCCTTTTGCAGCATAGGACTTAAAGCTCTCCAAATATCCACTTGCAGATTCCACAAAAAGAGTGTTGCAAAACTTCTCTATCAAAAGGCAGGTTGAACTCTGTGTGTTGAATGCCCAAAACACAGGGAACTTTCTGAGAATGCTTTTGTCTAGTTTCCACGTGAAGATAGTTCCTTTTCCAACATAGGCCTCAAAGCGCTCTGAATATCCACTTGCCGATTGTACAAAAAGAGTGTTGCAAAACTTCTCTATCAAAAGGCAGGTTGAACTCTGTGTGTCGAATGCCCAAAACACAGGGAACTTGCTGAGAATGCTTTTGTCTAATTTCTACGTGAAGATATTTCCTTTTCCATCATAGGCCTCAAAGTGCTCCGAATAAACACTTGTAGATCCCACCAAAAGAGTGTTTCAAAGCTCTTCCATCTACAGGAACTTTCACGTCTGTGAGTTGAATGCACTCATCACAAAGAGGTTTCTGAGAATTCTTCTGTTTAGTTTTTATGTGATGATATTTCATTTTCCAGCATTGGCCTAAAGGTGCTCCAAATATCCACCTTCAGATGGGACTGAAAGAGTGTTTCAAAACTGAACTATCAAAAGGAAGGTTCAAGTCTGTGAGTTGAATGCACTCATCCACAGAAGCTTCTGAGAATGCTTCTGTCTCGTTTTTAGGCGAAGATATTTCCTTTTCCTTGCATAGGCCTCAAATCGCTCCAAATATCCCCTTGCAGATATTACAAAGAGAGTGTTTCCAAACTGCCCTATCGAAAGGCAGTTTCAACTCTGTGAGTTGAAGGCACGTATGGTGAAACAGTTTCTGAGAATGCTTGTGTGTACTTTTTAGGTGAAGGTATTTCCTTTTCCAGCACAGGCCTCAAATCGCTCCAAACATCCAGTAGCAAATTCTACAAAAGGAGTGTTTCAAACCTGTGCTATCCAAAGGAAGATTCCACTATATGAGTTGAACGCATAAAGCACACGGAAGTTTCTGAGAATCCTTCCGTCTAGTTCTCAGGTGAAGATATTTACTTTTCCAGTGTTGGCCCTTTAGCACTCCAAATATCCACTTTCAGATTCTACAAAAAGAGTGTTTCAAAACTGCTCTATCAAAACGCAGGTTCCACTCGGTGAGTTGAATGCACGCATCGGAAAAGATTTCTGAGAATTCTTCTGTCTAGTTTTGATGGGAAGATATTTTCTTTTCCAGCATAGGCCTCAAATCGCTCCAAACATCCACGAGCAAATTCTACGAAAGGAGTGTGTCAAAACTGTGCTATCAAAAGGAAGATTCCACTATGTGAGTTGAATGCATGAAGCACACGGAAGTTTCTGACAATGCTTCCGTCTAGTTCTCATGTGAAGATATTTCCTTTTCCAGCGTTGACCTCTTAGCACTCCAAATATCCACTTGCAGATCCTAGAAAAAGAGTGTTTCAAAACTGCTCTACCAAAAGCCAGGTTTCACTCGGTGAGTTGAATGCGCACATCGCAAAATGTTTCTGAGAACGCTACTGTCTAGTTCTTATGTGAAGATATTTCGTTTTCCCGCCTGGGCTTCAAAGCGCTCCAAATAGCCACTTGTAGAGTCTATAAAAAGAGTGTTTCAAAACTCTTCTATCAAAAGGAACTTTCAACTCTGTGAGTACAATGCACTCATCACAAGGAAGTTTCCGAGAATGCTTCTGTCTACTGTTTATGTGAAGATATTTCCTTTTCCAACCTAGGCCTCAATGCGCTCCAAATAAACACCTGCAGATCCTACAAGAGGGGTGTTTCCAAACTGTTCTATCAAAACCAGCGTTCAAGTCTGTGAGCTGAATGCACTCATCACACAGAAGTTTCTTAGAAGGCTTGTGTCTAGTGTTTATGTGAAAATATTTTCTTTTACAGCACAGGCCTCAAATAGCTCCAAATATCAACTTGCAGATTTTACAAAAAGGGAGTTTCCAAACTCCTCTATCAAAAGACAGGTTCAACTCTGTGAGTCGAATGCACACATCAGAAAGAAGTTTCTGAGAATGCTTCTGTCTAGCTTTTATGTGAAAATATTTCCTTTTCAAGCACACGCCTCAAAGCGCTCCAAATATGCCGTTGCAGATTCTACAAAAAGTGGGTTTCAAAACTGCTCTACGAAAAGAAAGGTTCAAAGCTGTGAGTTGAATACACAGATCGTGAAGAAGTTTCTGAGAATGCTTCAGTCTAGTGTTTAGGTGAAGATATTTCACTTCCCAGCATAGGCCTCAAAGCGCTCCAAATATCCACTTCCAGATTCTACAGAAAAGTGTTTCAAAACTGCTCTTTGGAAAGGAAGCTTCAACTCTGTGAGTTGAAAGCACTCATTACGAAGAGGTTTCTGAGAATTCTTCTGTCCAGTTTTCATGTGAAGATGTTTCCATTTCAAGCATAGGTCTCCAATCGCTCCAAATATTCACCTGCAAATTCTACAAAAAGGGTGTTTCAAAACTTCTCTATCAATAGGAAGGTTCAACTCTGTGAGTTGAATGCCCTCCTCACAAAGAAGTTTCTGAGAATGCTTCTGTCTACTTTTTACGTGAAGATATTTCCTTTTCCTACACAGGCCTCAAAGCGCTCCGAATCAACACTTCCAGATACTACCAAAACAGTGTTTCAAAACTGTTCTATCAAAAGGAACGTTCAACTCTGTGAGTGGAAGGCACTCATCGCAAAGAGGTTTCTGAGAATGCTTCTGTCTAGTTTTTATGTGATGATATTTCGTATTGCAGCATTGGCCAAAAAGCGCTCCAAACATCCATCTTCAGATGGCAATGAAAGTGGGTCTCAAAAGTGCTCTATCAGAAGGAAGGTTCAAGTCTGTGAGTTGAATACTCTCATCACACAGAAGGTTCTGAGAATGATTCAGTCTAGTTTTTATCAGAAGATATTTCCTTTTCCTTGCATAGGCCTCAAATAGCTCCAAATATCGAATTGCAGTTTACACCAATAGAGTCTTTCCAAACTGCTCTGTGAAACGGCAGGTTCAACTCTGTGAGTTGAATGCGCACATGAGGAAGAAGTCTCTGAGAATGCTTCTGTCTAGTTTTTAGGTGAAGATATTTCATTTCCCAGCCTCGCCTCAAAGCGCTCCAAATATCCACTTTCAGATTCTACAAAAACTGTGTTTCTAAACTGCTCTTTGTAAAGGAAGGTTCAAGTCTGTGAGTTGAATGCACTCATCACCAAGAAGTTTCTGAGAATGCTTCTGTCTAGTTTTCATGTGAAGATATTTCCTTTTCCAACATTGACCCGAAGCCCTCGTAATATCCACTTGCAGATTTTACAAAAAGAGTGTTTCCAAACTGCTCTATCAAAATGAGATTCAACTCTGTGAGTTGAATGCACGCATCGTGAAGAAGCTTCAGAGAATGCTACGGTCTACGTTTTAGGTGAAGATATTTCATTTCCCAGCATAGGCTTCAAAGCGCTCTAAATATCCACTTGCAGATTCTACAAAAAGAGTGTTTCAAAACTGCTCTTCCAAAAGGAAGGTTCAAGGCTGTGAGTTCAATGCACTCATCATAAAGAAGTTTCTGAGAACGCTTCTCTCTAGTTTTTATGTGAAGATATTTCCTTTTCCAGCATAGGCCTCAAATCGCTCCAAACATCCACTAGCAAATTCTACAAAAGGAGTGTTTCAAAACTGTGCTATCAAAAGGAAGATTCCACTATTTGAGTTGAAGGCATAAAGCACACGGAAGTTTCTGACAATGCTTCCGTCTAGTTCTCATGTGAAGTTATTTCCTTTTCCAGTGCTGGCCTCTTAGCACTCCAAATATCCACTTGCAGATCCTAGAAAAAGAGTTTTTCAAAACTGCTCTACCAAAAGGAAGCTTCAACTCGGTGAGTTGAATGCGCACCTCGCAAAATGTTTCTGAGAGTGCTTCGCTGTTGTTTTTATGTGAAGATATTTCGTTTTCCAGCATAGGACTCAAAGCGCTCCAAGTAGCCACTTACAGAGTCTCTAAAAAGAGTGTTTCAAAACTGTTCTATCAAAAGGAACGTTCAACTCTGTGAGTAGAATGCTCTCATCACAAGGAAGTTTCTGAGAATGCTTCTGTCTAGTTTTTATGTGAAGAAATTTCCTTTTCCAACATAGGCCTCAAAGCCCTCCAAATAAACATCTGCAGATTCTACAAAAGGGGTCTTTCCAAAATGTTCTATCAAAACCAACGTTCAAACCTATGAGCTGAATGCACTCACCACACAGAAGTTTCTTAGACGTCTTCTGTCTAGTGTTTATGTGAAAATATTTTCTTTTACAGCATAGGCCTCAAATAGCTCCAAATATCAACTTGCAGATTTTACAAAAAGGGTGTTTCCAAACTCCTCTATCAAAAGGCAGGTTCAACTCTGTGTGTTGAATGCACACATCAGAAAGAAGTTTCTGAGAATGCTTCTGTCTAGCGTTTATGTGAAAATATTTCCTTTTCAAGCATACGCCTCAAAGCGCTCCAAATATGCCGTTGCAGATTCTACAAAAAGTGTGTTTCAAAACTGCTCTATGAAAAGAAAGGTTCAAAGCTGTGAGGTGAATACACATATCGTGAAGAAGTTTCTGAGAAAGCTTCAGTCTAGTGTTTAGGTGAAGATATTTCACTTCCCAGAATAGGCCTCAAAGCGCTCCAAATATCCACTTCCAGATTCTAAAGAAAAGTGTTTCAAAACTGCTTTTTGGAAAAGAAGCTTCAACTCTGTGAGTTGAAAGCACTCATTACGAAGAGGTTTCTGAGAGTTCTTCCGTCTAGTTTTCATGTGAAGATGTTTCCATTTCAAGCATATTTCTCAAATCGCTCCAAATATTCACCTGCAAATTCTACAAAAAGGGTGTTTCCAAACTTCTCTATCAATAGGAAGGTTCGACTCTGTGAGTTGAATGCACTCCTCACAAAGAAGTTTCTGAGAATGCTTCTGTCCAGTTTTTAGGTGAAGATATATCATTTCCCAGCATAGGCCTCAAAGCGCTCCAAATATCCACTTGCAGATTCTACAAAAAGAGTGTTTCAAAACTCCTCTTTCAAAAGGAAGTTTCAAGTCTGTGAGTTGAATGAAGTCGTGACAAAGAAGTTTCTGAGAATGCTTCTGTCTACTTTTTATGTGAAGATATTTCCTTTTGCAGCACACGCCTCAAATAGCCCCAAACATCCACTAGCAAATTCTACAAAAAGAGTGTTTCAAAAAAGCGCTATCTAAAGGAAGATTGCACTATGTGAGTTAAACGCATAAAGCACACGGAAGTTTCTGAGAATGCTTCCGTCTAGTTCTCATGGGAAGATATTTCCTTTCCCATTGTTGGCCTCTTAGCACTCCAATATACACTTGCAGATTCTAGAAAAAGAGTGTTTCAAAACTGCTCTATCAAAAGGCAGGTTCAACACGGTGAGTTGAATATGCACATGAGAAAAAGTTTCTGAGAATGCTTCTGTCTGGTTTTTATGTGAAGATATTTCGTTTTCCAGCACAGGCCTCAAAGCGCTCCAATTATCCACTTGCAGACTATACAAAAACAGTGTTTCAAAACTGTTCTATCCAAAGGAATGTTCAGCTCTGTGAGTAGAATTCACTCATCACGAGGAAGTTTCTGAGAATGCTGCTGTCTAGTTTCTATAAGAAGACATTTCCTTTTCTAACATAGGTCTCAAAGCGCTCACAATAAGCCCTGGCACACTCCACAAAAGGAGTGTTTCCAAAATGTTCTATCAAAATGAACGTTGAAGACTGTGAGTTAAATGCACACGTCAAACTGAAGTTTCTGAGAATGGTTCTGTCTAGGGTTTATGTGAAGATATTTTCTTTTCCAGCATAGGCCTCCAAAAGCTCGAAATATCCACTTGCAGATTTTCTAAAAAGGGTGTTTCCAAACTGTTCTATCAAAAGGAAGGTTCAACTCTGTGAGTTGAATGCTCACATCACAAAGAAGTTTCTGAGAATGCTTCTGTCTAGTGTTCATGTGAAGATATTTCCTTTTCAAGCATAGGCCTCAAAGCGCTCCAGATATGCAGTTGCAGACTCTACAAAAAGTGTGTTTCAAAAGTGTTCTATGAAAAGAAAGTTTCAACTCTGTGAGTTGAATGCACATATCGTGAAGAAGTTTCTGAGAATGCTTCTGTCTAGTTTTTAGGTGAAGATATTTCATTTCCCAGCATAGGCCTCAAAGCGCTCCAAATATGCACTTGCAGATTCTACAAAAAGAGTGTTTCAAAACTGCTCTTTCAAAAGGAAGGTTCAAGTCTGTGAGTTGAATGCACTCATCAGAAAGAAGTTTCTGATAATGGTTCTGTCTAGTTTTCATCTGCAAGTATTTCCTTTTCCACTAGATGCCGCAATCGCACCAAATTTCCACCTGCAGTTTCCACAAAAAGAGTGTTGCAGGACTGCTCCAGGAAAAGGAATCTTCAACTCTCTCAGTTCAATCCCCTCAAGACATAGAAGTTTCTGATAATGTTTCTGTCTAGCTTCTATATGAAGATATTTCCTTTTCCAGCATAAGCCTCAAAGAGCTCCAAATATCCACTTGCGAATTCTACAAAAACAGTGTTGCAATACTTTTCTACCAAAAGGAAGGTACAACTCTGTGAGTTCAATGCACTCATCACACAGAAGGTTCACAGAATGCTTCCATCTAGCTTTTACGCAATGATATTTCCTTTTGCAGCAAAGGCTTCAAAGCGCTCTTAATGTCCACTGGCAGATTCTACGAAGAGTGTCTCAAAACTGCTCTATCAAAAGGTAGGTTGAACTCTGTGAGTTCAATGCCCAAAGCACAGGGAACCTTCTGAGAATGCTTTTATGTAGTTTCTACGTGAACATATTTTCTTTTCCAGCATTGGCCTCCAAGCACTCCATCCATCCACTTGAAAATTCTACTAAAAGAGTGTTTCAAAACTTCTCTACCAAAAGAAAGGTTGAACTTTGTGAGTTCAAGGCACACATCACAAAGAAGTTTCTGAGAATGCTTCTTTCCAGCTTTTACGTGAAGAGATATCCTTTTCCAGCATAGGCCTCAAAGCGCTCCATATATCCACTTGCACATTCTAGCAAAGCGTGTATCAACACTGCTCTTTCAAAAGGAAGCTTCAAGTCTGTGAGTTGAATGCACTCATCACAAAGACGTTTCTGAGAATTCTCCTGTCTAGTTTTCATGTGAAGATGCTTCCATTTAAAATCTAGGCCTCAAATACCTCCAAATATTCACTTGCACATTCTACAAAAAGGCTGTTTCAAATCTTCTCTATCAATTGGAAGGTTCAACTCTGTAAATTGAATGCACTCACCACAAAGAAGATTCCGAGATTGCTTCTGTCTACTTTGTATGTGAAGACATTTCCTTTTCCAACATAGGCCTCAAAGCGCTCCAAAAAACACTTGCAGATTCTAAAAAAACAGTTTTCCAAAACTGTTCTATCAAAAGGAACGTTCAACTCTGTGAGTTGAAGGCACTCATCACAAAGAGGTTTCTGAGAATGCTTCTGTCTAGTTTTTATGGGATGATATTTCTTATTCCAACATTGGCCAAAAAGCGCTCCAAATATCCGCCTTCAGATGGCACTGAAAGAGGGTCTCAAAAATGCTCTATCAGAAGGAAGGTTCAAGTCTGTGAGTTGAATGCTCTCATCACACAGAAGGTTCTGAGAATACTTCAGTCTAGTTTTTATCAGAAGATATTTCCATTTCCTTGCATAGGCCTGAAATCGCTCCAAATATCGACTTGCAGATTATACGAATAGAGTATTTCCAAACTGCTCTGTCAAACGGCAGGATCAACTCTGTGAGTTGAATGAACACATCATGAAGAAGTCTCTGAGAATGCTTCTGTCTAGTTTTTAGTTGAAGATATTTCATTTCCCAGCATCGTCTCAAAGCGCTCCAAATATCCACTTGCAGATTCTACAAAAACTTTGTTTCTAAACTGCTCTTTGAAAAGGAAGGTCCAAGTCTGTGAGTTGAATGCACTCATCGCAAAGAATTTTCTGAGAATGCTTCTGCCTAGTTTTCACGTGAAGATATTTCCTTTTCCAACATTGGCCCCGAAGCCCTCCTAACATCCACTTGCAGATTTTACAAAAAGAGTGTTTCCAAACTGCTCTATCAAAAGGCAGGTTCAACTCTGTGAGTCAAATGCACGCATCGTGAAGAAGCTTCTGAGAATGCTACTGTCTAAGTTTTAGGTGAAGATATTTCATTTCCCAGCAAAGGCTTCAAAGCGCTCTAAATATCCACTTGCAGATTCTACAAGAAGAGTGTTTCAAAACTGCTCTTCCAAAAGGAAGGTTCAAGTCTGTGAGTTGAATGCACTCATCAAAAAGAAGTTTCTGAGAATGCTTCTCTCTAGTTTTTATGAGAAGATATTTCCTTTTCCAGCATAGGCCTCAAATCGCTCCAAACATCCACTAGCAAATTCTACAAAAGGAGTGTTTCAAAACTGTGCTATCAAAAGGAAGATTCCACTATTTGAGTTGAAGGCATAAAGCACACGGAAGTTTCTGACAGTGCTTCCGTCTAGTTCTCATGTGAAGTTATTTCCTTTTCCAGTGTTGGCCTCTTAGCACTCCAAATAACCACTTGCAGATCCTAGAAAGAGTGTTTCAAAACTGCTCTACCAAAAGGAAGGTTCAACTCGGTGAGTTGAATGCGCACCTCGCAAAAAGTTTCTGAGAGTGCTTCGGTTTAGTTTTTATGTGAAGATATTTCGTTTTCCAGCACAGTACTCAAAGCGCTCTAAATAGCCACTTGCAGAGTCTATAAAAAGAGTGTTTCAAAACTGTTCTATCGAAAGGAACGTTCAACTCTGTGAGTAGAATGCACTCATCACAAGGAAGTTTCTGAGAATGCTTCTGTCTAGTTTTTATGTGAAGAAATTTCCTTTTCCAACATAGGCCTCAAAGCGCTCCAAATAAACACCTGCAGATTCTACAAAAGGGGTCTTTCCAAAATGTTCTATCAAAACCAACGTTCAAGCCTGTGAGCTGAATGCACTCACCACACAGAAGTTTCTTAGACGTCTTCTGTCTAGTGTTTATGTGGAAATATTCTCTTTTACAGCATAGGCCTCAAATAGCTCCAAATATCAACTTGCAGATTTTACAAAAAGGGTGTTTCCAAACTCCTCCATCAAAAGGCAGGTTCAACTCTGTGTGTTTAATGCACACATCAGAAAGAAGTTTCTGAGAATGCTTCTGTCTAGCCTTTATGTGAAAATATTTCCTTTTCAAGCATACGCCTCAAAGCGCTCCAAATATGCCGTTGTAGACTCTACAAAAAGTGTGTTTCAAAACTGCTCTACGAAAAGAAAGGTTCAAAGCTGTGAGTTGAATACACAGATCGTGAAGAAGTTCCTGAGAATGCTTCAATCTAGTGTTTAGGTGAAGATATTTCACTTCCCAGCATAGGCCTCAAAGCGCTCCAAATATCCACTTCCAGATTCTACAGAAAAGTGTTTCAAAACTGCTCTTTGGAAAGGAAGCTTCAACTCTGTGAGTTTAAAGCACTCATTGCGAAGAGGTTTCTGGGAGTTCTTCCGTCTAGTTTTCATGTAAAGATGTTTCCATTTCAAGCATAGGTCTCTAATCGCTCCAAATATTCACCTGCAAATTCTACAAAAAGGGTGTTTCAAAACTTCTCTATCAATAGGAAGGTTCAACTCTGTGAGTTGAATGCACTCCTTACAGAGAAGTTTCTGAGAATGTTTCTATCTATGTTTTACGCGAAGATATTTCCTTTTCCAACACAGGCCTCAGTGCGCTCCGAATCAACACTTCCAGATACTACAAAAACAGTGTTTCAAAACTGTTCTATCAAAAGGAACGTTCAACTCTGTGAGTTGAAGGCACTCATCACAAAGAAGTTTCTGAGAATGCTTCTGTCAATCTTGTATGCAATGAGATTTCCTTTTGCAGCATAGGACTTAAAGCTCTCCAAATATCCACTTGCAGATTCCACAAAAAGAGTGTTGCAAAACTTCTCTATCAAAAGGCAGGTTGAACTCTGTGTGTTGAATGCCCAAAACACAGGGAACTTTCTGAGAATGCTTTTGTCTAGTTTCCACGTGAAGATAGTTCCTTTTCCAACATAGGCCTCAAAGCGCTCTGAATATCCACTTGCCGATTGTACAAAAAGAGTGTTGCAAAACTTCTCTATCAAAAGGCAGGTTGAACTCTGTGTGTCGAATGCCCAAAACACAGGGAACTTGCTGAGAATGCTTTTGTCTAATTTCTACGTGAAGATATTTCCTTTTCCATCATAGGCCTCAAAGTGCTCCGAATAAACACTTGTAGATCCCACCAAAAGAGTGTTTCAAAGCTCTTCCATCTACAGGAACTTTCACGTCTGTGAGTTGAATGCACTCATCACAAAGAGGTTTCTGAGAATTCTTCTGTTTAGTTTTTATGTGATGATATTTCATTTTCCAGCATTGGCCTAAAGGTGCTCCAAATATCCACCTTCAGATGGGACTGAAAGAGTGTTTCAAAACTGAACTATCAAAAGGAAGGTTCAAGTCTGTGAGTTGAATGCACTCATCCACAGAAGCTTCTGAGAATGCTTCTGTCTCGTTTTTAGGCGAAGATATTTCCTTTTCCTTGCATAGGCCTCAAATCGCTCCAAATATCCCCTTGCAGATATTACAAAGAGAGTGTTTCCAAACTGCCCTATCGAAAGGCAGTTTCAACTCTGTGAGTTGAAGGCACGTATGGTGAAACAGTTTCTGAGAATGCTTGTGTGTACTTTTTAGGTGAAGGTATTTCCTTTTCCAGCACAGGCCTCAAATCGCTCCAAACATCCAGTAGCAAATTCTACAAAAGGAGTGTTTCAAACCTGTGCTATCCAAAGGAAGATTCCACTATATGAGTTGAACGCATAAAGCACACGGAAGTTTCTGAGAATCCTTCCGTCTAGTTCTCAGGTGAAGATATTTACTTTTCCAGTGTTGGCCCTTTAGCACTCCAAATATCCACTTTCAGATTCTACAAAAAGAGTGTTTCAAAACTGCTCTATCAAAACGCAGGTTCCACTCGGTGAGTTGAATGCACGCATCGGAAAAGATTTCTGAGAATTCTTCTGTCTAGTTTTGATGGGAAGATATTTTCTTTTCCAGCATAGGCCTCAAATCGCTCCAAACATCCACGAGCAAATTCTACGAAAGGAGTGTGTCAAAACTGTGCTATCAAAAGGAAGATTCCACTATGTGAGTTGAATGCATGAAGCACACGGAAGTTTCTGACAATGCTTCCGTCTAGTTCTCATGTGAAGATATTTCCTTTTCCAGCGTTGACCTCTTAGCACTCCAAATATCCACTTGCAGATCCTAGAAAAAGAGTGTTTCAAAACTGCTCTACCAAAAGCCAGGTTTCACTCGGTGAGTTGAATGCGCACATCGCAAAATGTTTCTGAGAACGCTACTGTCTAGTTCTTATGTGAAGATATTTCGTTTTCCCGCCTGGGCTTCAAAGCGCTCCAAATAGCCACTTGTAGAGTCTATAAAAAGAGTGTTTCAAAACTCTTCTATCAAAAGGAACTTTCAACTCTGTGAGTACAATGCACTCATCACAAGGAAGTTTCCGAGAATGCTTCTGTCTACTGTTTATGTGAAGATATTTCCTTTTCCAACCTAGGCCTCAATGCGCTCCAAATAAACACCTGCAGATCCTACAAGAGGGGTGTTTCCAAACTGTTCTATCAAAACCAGCGTTCAAGTCTGTGAGCTGAATGCACTCATCACACAGAAGTTTCTTAGAAGGCTTGTGTCTAGTGTTTATGTGAAAATATTTTCTTTTACAGCACAGGCCTCAAATAGCTCCAAATATCAACTTGCAGATTTTACAAAAAGGGAGTTTCCAAACTCCTCTATCAAAAGACAGGTTCAACTCTGTGAGTCGAATGCACACATCAGAAAGAAGTTTCTGAGAATGCTTCTGTCTAGCTTTTATGTGAAAATATTTCCTTTTCAAGCACACGCCTCAAAGCGCTCCAAATATGCCGTTGCAGATTCTACAAAAAGTGGGTTTCAAAACTGCTCTACGAAAAGAAAGGTTCAAAGCTGTGAGTTGAATACACAGATCGTGAAGAAGTTTCTGAGAATGCTTCAGTCTAGTGTTTAGGTGAAGATATTTCACTTCCCAGCATAGGCCTCAAAGCGCTCCAAATATCCACTTCCAGATTCTACAGAAAAGTGTTTCAAAACTGCTCTTTGGAAAGGAAGCTTCAACTCTGTGAGTTGAAAGCACTCATTACGAAGAGGTTTCTGAGAATTCTTCTGTCCAGTTTTCATGTGAAGATGTTTCCATTTCAAGCATAGGTCTCCAATCGCTCCAAATATTCACCTGCAAATTCTACAAAAAGGGTGTTTCAAAACTTCTCTATCAATAGGAAGGTTCAACTCTGTGAGTTGAATGCCCTCCTCACAAAGAAGTTTCTGAGAATGCTTCTGTCTACTTTTTACGTGAAGATATTTCCTTTTCCTACACAGGCCTCAAAGCGCTCCGAATCAACACTTCCAGATACTACCAAAACAGTGTTTCAAAACTGTTCTATCAAAAGGAACGTTCAACTCTGTGAGTGGAAGGCACTCATCGCAAAGAGGTTTCTGAGAATGCTTCTGTCTAGTTTTTATGTGATGATATTTCGTATTGCAGCATTGGCCAAAAAGCGCTCCAAACATCCATCTTCAGATGGCAATGAAAGTGGGTCTCAAAAGTGCTCTATCAGAAGGAAGGTTCAAGTCTGTGAGTTGAATGCTCTCATCACACAGAAGGTTCTGAGAATGATTCAGTCTAGTTTTTATCAGAAGATATTTCCTTTTCCTTGCATAGGCCTCAAATAGCTCCAAATATCGAATTGCAGTTTACACCAATAGAGTCTTTCCAAACTGCTCTGTGAAACGGCAGGTTCAACTCTGTGAGTTGAATGCGCACATGAGGAAGAAGTCTCTGAGAATGCTTCTGTCTAGTTTTTAGGTGAAGATATTTCATTTCCCAGCCTCGCCTCAAAGCGCTCCAAATATCCACTTTCAGATTCTACAAAAACTGTGTTTCTAAACTGCTCTTTGTAAAGGAAGGTTCAAGTCTGTGAGTTGAATGCACTCATCACCAAGAAGTTTCTGAGAATGCTTCTGTCTAGTTTTCATGTGAAGATATTTCCTTTTCCAACATTGACCCGAAGCCCTCGTAATATCCACTTGCAGATTTTACAAAAAGAGTGTTTCCAAACTGCTCTATCAAAATGAGATTCAACTCTGTGAGTTGAATGCACGCATCGTGAAGAAGCTTCAGAGAATGCTACGGTCTACGTTTTAGGTGAAGATATTTCATTTCCCAGCATAGGCTTCAAAGCGCTCTAAATATCCACTTGCAGATTCTACAAAAAGAGTGTTTCAAAACTGCTCTTCCAAAAGGAAGGTTCAAGGCTGTGAGTTCAATGCACTCATCATAAAGAAGTTTCTGAGAACGCTTCTCTCTAGTTTTTATGTGAAGATATTTCCTTTTCCAGCATAGGCCTCAAATCGCTCCAAACATCCACTAGCAAATTCTACAAAAGGAGTGTTTCAAAACTGTGCTATCAAAAGGAAGATTCCACTATTTGAGTTGAAGGCATAAAGCACACGGAAGTTTCTGACAATGCTTCCGTCTAGTTCTCATGTGAAGTTATTTCCTTTTCCAGTGCTGGCCTCTTAGCACTCCAAATATCCACTTGCAGATCCTAGAAAAAGAGTTTTTCAAAACTGCTCTACCAAAAGGAAGCTTCAACTCGGTGAGTTGAATGCGCACCTCGCAAAATGTTTCTGAGAGTGCTTCGCTGTTGTTTTTATGTGAAGATATTTCGTTTTCCAGCATAGGACTCAAAGCGCTCCAAGTAGCCACTTACAGAGTCTCTAAAAAGAGTGTTTCAAAACTGTTCTATCAAAAGGAACGTTCAACTCTGTGAGTAGAATGCTCTCATCACAAGGAAGTTTCTGAGAATGCTTCTGTCTAGTTTTTATGTGAAGAAATTTCCTTTTCCAACATAGGCCTCAAAGCCCTCCAAATAAACATCTGCAGATTCTACAAAAGGGGTCTTTCCAAAATGTTCTATCAAAACCAACGTTCAAACCTATGAGCTGAATGCACTCACCACACAGAAGTTTCTTAGACGTCTTCTGTCTAGTGTTTATGTGAAAATATTTTCTTTTACAGCATAGGCCTCAAATAGCTCCAAATATCAACTTGCAGATTTTACAAAAAGGGTGTTTCCAAACTCCTCTATCAAAAGGCAGGTTCAACTCTGTGTGTTGAATGCACACATCAGAAAGAAGTTTCTGAGAATGCTTCTGTCTAGCGTTTATGTGAAAATATTTCCTTTTCAAGCATACGCCTCAAAGCGCTCCAAATATGCCGTTGCAGATTCTACAAAAAGTGTGTTTCAAAACTGCTCTATGAAAAGAAAGGTTCAAAGCTGTGAGGTGAATACACATATCGTGAAGAAGTTTCTGAGAAAGCTTCAGTCTAGTGTTTAGGTGAAGATATTTCACTTCCCAGAATAGGCCTCAAAGCGCTCCAAATATCCACTTCCAGATTCTAAAGAAAAGTGTTTCAAAACTGCTTTTTGGAAAAGAAGCTTCAACTCTGTGAGTTGAAAGCACTCATTACGAAGAGGTTTCTGAGAGTTCTTCCGTCTAGTTTTCATGTGAAGATGTTTCCATTTCAAGCATATTTCTCAAATCGCTCCAAATATTCACCTGCAAATTCTACAAAAAGGGTGTTTCCAAACTTCTCTATCAATAGGAAGGTTCGACTCTGTGAGTTGAATGCACTCCTCACAAAGAAGTTTCTGAGAATGCTTCTGTCCAGTTTTTAGGTGAAGATATATCATTTCCCAGCATAGGCCTCAAAGCGCTCCAAATATCCACTTGCAGATTCTACAAAAAGAGTGTTTCAAAACTCCTCTTTCAAAAGGAAGTTTCAAGTCTGTGAGTTGAATGAAGTCGTGACAAAGAAGTTTCTGAGAATGCTTCTGTCTACTTTTTATGTGAAGATATTTCCTTTTGCAGCACACGCCTCAAATAGCCCCAAACATCCACTAGCAAATTCTACAAAAAGAGTGTTTCAAAAAAGCGCTATCTAAAGGAAGATTGCACTATGTGAGTTAAACGCATAAAGCACACGGAAGTTTCTGAGAATGCTTCCGTCTAGTTCTCATGGGAAGATATTTCCTTTCCCATTGTTGGCCTCTTAGCACTCCAATATACACTTGCAGATTCTAGAAAAAGAGTGTTTCAAAACTGCTCTATCAAAAGGCAGGTTCAACACGGTGAGTTGAATATGCACATGAGAAAAAGTTTCTGAGAATGCTTCTGTCTGGTTTTTATGTGAAGATATTTCGTTTTCCAGCACAGGCCTCAAAGCGCTCCAATTATCCACTTGCAGACTATACAAAAACAGTGTTTCAAAACTGTTCTATCCAAAGGAATGTTCAGCTCTGTGAGTAGAATTCACTCATCACGAGGAAGTTTCTGAGAATGCTGCTGTCTAGTTTCTATAAGAAGACATTTCCTTTTCTAACATAGGTCTCAAAGCGCTCACAATAAGCCCTGGCACACTCCACAAAAGGAGTGTTTCCAAAATGTTCTATCAAAATGAACGTTGAAGACTGTGAGTTAAATGCACACGTCAAACTGAAGTTTCTGAGAATGGTTCTGTCTAGGGTTTATGTGAAGATATTTTCTTTTCCAGCATAGGCCTCCAAAAGCTCGAAATATCCACTTGCAGATTTTCTAAAAAGGGTGTTTCCAAACTGTTCTATCAAAAGGAAGGTTCAACTCTGTGAGTTGAATGCTCACATCACAAAGAAGTTTCTGAGAATGCTTCTGTCTAGTGTTCATGTGAAGATATTTCCTTTTCAAGCATAGGCCTCAAAGCGCTCCAGATATGCAGTTGCAGACTCTACAAAAAGTGTGTTTCAAAAGTGTTCTATGAAAAGAAAGTTTCAACTCTGTGAGTTGAATGCACATATCGTGAAGAAGTTTCTGAGAATGCTTCTGTCTAGTTTTTAGGTGAAGATATTTCATTTCCCAGCATAGGCCTCAAAGCGCTCCAAATATGCACTTGCAGATTCTACAAAAAGAGTGTTTCAAAACTGCTCTTTCAAAAGGAAGGTTCAAGTCTGTGAGTTGAATGCACTCATCAGAAAGAAGTTTCTGATAATGGTTCTGTCTAGTTTTCATCTGCAAGTATTTCCTTTTCCACTAGATGCCGCAATCGCACCAAATTTCCACCTGCAGTTTCCACAAAAAGAGTGTTGCAGGACTGCTCCAGGAAAAGGAATCTTCAACTCTCTCAGTTCAATCCCCTCAAGACATAGAAGTTTCTGATAATGTTTCTGTCTAGCTTCTATATGAAGATATTTCCTTTTCCAGCATAAGCCTCAAAGAGCTCCAAATATCCACTTGCGAATTCTACAAAAACAGTGTTGCAATACTTTTCTACCAAAAGGAAGGTACAACTCTGTGAGTTCAATGCACTCATCACACAGAAGGTTCACAGAATGCTTCCATCTAGCTTTTACGCAATGATATTTCCTTTTGCAGCAAAGGCTTCAAAGCGCTCTTAATGTCCACTGGCAGATTCTACGAAGAGTGTCTCAAAACTGCTCTATCAAAAGGTAGGTTGAACTCTGTGAGTTCAATGCCCAAAGCACAGGGAACCTTCTGAGAATGCTTTTATGTAGTTTCTACGTGAACATATTTTCTTTTCCAGCATTGGCCTCCAAGCACTCCATCCATCCACTTGAAAATTCTACTAAAAGAGTGTTTCAAAACTTCTCTACCAAAAGAAAGGTTGAACTTTGTGAGTTCAAGGCACACATCACAAAGAAGTTTCTGAGAATGCTTCTTTCCAGCTTTTACGTGAAGAGATATCCTTTTCCAGCATAGGCCTCAAAGCGCTCCATATATCCACTTGCACATTCTAGCAAAGCGTGTATCAACACTGCTCTTTCAAAAGGAAGCTTCAAGTCTGTGAGTTGAATGCACTCATCACAAAGACGTTTCTGAGAATTCTCCTGTCTAGTTTTCATGTGAAGATGCTTCCATTTAAAATCTAGGCCTCAAATACCTCCAAATATTCACTTGCACATTCTACAAAAAGGCTGTTTCAAATCTTCTCTATCAATTGGAAGGTTCAACTCTGTAAATTGAATGCACTCACCACAAAGAAGATTCCGAGATTGCTTCTGTCTACTTTGTATGTGAAGACATTTCCTTTTCCAACATAGGCCTCAAAGCGCTCCAAAAAACACTTGCAGATTCTAAAAAAACAGTTTTCCAAAACTGTTCTATCAAAAGGAACGTTCAACTCTGTGAGTTGAAGGCACTCATCACAAAGAGGTTTCTGAGAATGCTTCTGTCTAGTTTTTATGGGATGATATTTCTTATTCCAACATTGGCCAAAAAGCGCTCCAAATATCCGCCTTCAGATGGCACTGAAAGAGGGTCTCAAAAATGCTCTATCAGAAGGAAGGTTCAAGTCTGTGAGTTGAATGCTCTCATCACACAGAAGGTTCTGAGAATACTTCAGTCTAGTTTTTATCAGAAGATATTTCCATTTCCTTGCATAGGCCTGAAATCGCTCCAAATATCGACTTGCAGATTATACGAATAGAGTATTTCCAAACTGCTCTGTCAAACGGCAGGATCAACTCTGTGAGTTGAATGAACACATCATGAAGAAGTCTCTGAGAATGCTTCTGTCTAGTTTTTAGTTGAAGATATTTCATTTCCCAGCATCGTCTCAAAGCGCTCCAAATATCCACTTGCAGATTCTACAAAAACTTTGTTTCTAAACTGCTCTTTGAAAAGGAAGGTCCAAGTCTGTGAGTTGAATGCACTCATCGCAAAGAATTTTCTGAGAATGCTTCTGCCTAGTTTTCACGTGAAGATATTTCCTTTTCCAACATTGGCCCCGAAGCCCTCCTAACATCCACTTGCAGATTTTACAAAAAGAGTGTTTCCAAACTGCTCTATCAAAAGGCAGGTTCAACTCTGTGAGTCAAATGCACGCATCGTGAAGAAGCTTCTGAGAATGCTACTGTCTAAGTTTTAGGTGAAGATATTTCATTTCCCAGCAAAGGCTTCAAAGCGCTCTAAATATCCACTTGCAGATTCTACAAGAAGAGTGTTTCAAAACTGCTCTTCCAAAAGGAAGGTTCAAGTCTGTGAGTTGAATGCACTCATCAAAAAGAAGTTTCTGAGAATGCTTCTCTCTAGTTTTTATGAGAAGATATTTCCTTTTCCAGCATAGGCCTCAAATCGCTCCAAACATCCACTAGCAAATTCTACAAAAGGAGTGTTTCAAAACTGTGCTATCAAAAGGAAGATTCCACTATTTGAGTTGAAGGCATAAAGCACACGGAAGTTTCTGACAGTGCTTCCGTCTAGTTCTCATGTGAAGTTATTTCCTTTTCCAGTGTTGGCCTCTTAGCACTCCAAATAACCACTTGCAGATCCTAGAAAGAGTGTTTCAAAACTGCTCTACCAAAAGGAAGGTTCAACTCGGTGAGTTGAATGCGCACCTCGCAAAAAGTTTCTGAGAGTGCTTCGGTTTAGTTTTTATGTGAAGATATTTCGTTTTCCAGCACAGTACTCAAAGCGCTCTAAATAGCCACTTGCAGAGTCTATAAAAAGAGTGTTTCAAAACTGTTCTATCGAAAGGAACGTTCAACTCTGTGAGTAGAATGCACTCATCACAAGGAAGTTTCTGAGAATGCTTCTGTCTAGTTTTTATGTGAAGAAATTTCCTTTTCCAACATAGGCCTCAAAGCGCTCCAAATAAACACCTGCAGATTCTACAAAAGGGGTCTTTCCAAAATGTTCTATCAAAACCAACGTTCAAGCCTGTGAGCTGAATGCACTCACCACACAGAAGTTTCTTAGACGTCTTCTGTCTAGTGTTTATGTGGAAATATTCTCTTTTACAGCATAGGCCTCAAATAGCTCCAAATATCAACTTGCAGATTTTACAAAAAGGGTGTTTCCAAACTCCTCCATCAAAAGGCAGGTTCAACTCTGTGTGTTTAATGCACACATCAGAAAGAAGTTTCTGAGAATGCTTCTGTCTAGCCTTTATGTGAAAATATTTCCTTTTCAAGCATACGCCTCAAAGCGCTCCAAATATGCCGTTGTAGACTCTACAAAAAGTGTGTTTCAAAACTGCTCTACGAAAAGAAAGGTTCAAAGCTGTGAGTTGAATACACAGATCGTGAAGAAGTTCCTGAGAATGCTTCAATCTAGTGTTTAGGTGAAGATATTTCACTTCCCAGCATAGGCCTCAAAGCGCTCCAAATATCCACTTCCAGATTCTACAGAAAAGTGTTTCAAAACTGCTCTTTGGAAAGGAAGCTTCAACTCTGTGAGTTTAAAGCACTCATTGCGAAGAGGTTTCTGGGAGTTCTTCCGTCTAGTTTTCATGTAAAGATGTTTCCATTTCAAGCATAGGTCTCTAATCGCTCCAAATATTCACCTGCAAATTCTACAAAAAGGGTGTTTCAAAACTTCTCTATCAATAGGAAGGTTCAACTCTGTGAGTTGAATGCACTCCTTACAGAGAAGTTTCTGAGAATGTTTCTATCTATGTTTTACGCGAAGATATTTCCTTTTCCAACACAGGCCTCAGTGCGCTCCGAATCAACACTTCCAGATACTACAAAAACAGTGTTTCAAAACTGTTCTATCAAAAGGAACGTTCAACTCTGTGAGTTGAAGGCACTCATCACAAAGAAGTTTCTGAGAATGCTTCTGTCAATCTTGTATGCAATGAGATTTCCTTTTGCAGCATAGGACTTAAAGCTCTCCAAATATCCACTTGCAGATTCCACAAAAAGAGTGTTGCAAAACTTCTCTATCAAAAGGCAGGTTGAACTCTGTGTGTTGAATGCCCAAAACACAGGGAACTTTCTGAGAATGCTTTTGTCTAGTTTCCACGTGAAGATAGTTCCTTTTCCAACATAGGCCTCAAAGCGCTCTGAATATCCACTTGCCGATTGTACAAAAAGAGTGTTGCAAAACTTCTCTATCAAAAGGCAGGTTGAACTCTGTGTGTCGAATGCCCAAAACACAGGGAACTTGCTGAGAATGCTTTTGTCTAATTTCTACGTGAAGATATTTCCTTTTCCATCATAGGCCTCAAAGTGCTCCGAATAAACACTTGTAGATCCCACCAAAAGAGTGTTTCAAAGCTCTTCCATCTACAGGAACTTTCACGTCTGTGAGTTGAATGCACTCATCACAAAGAGGTTTCTGAGAATTCTTCTGTTTAGTTTTTATGTGATGATATTTCATTTTCCAGCATTGGCCTAAAGGTGCTCCAAATATCCACCTTCAGATGGGACTGAAAGAGTGTTTCAAAACTGAACTATCAAAAGGAAGGTTCAAGTCTGTGAGTTGAATGCACTCATCCACAGAAGCTTCTGAGAATGCTTCTGTCTCGTTTTTAGGCGAAGATATTTCCTTTTCCTTGCATAGGCCTCAAATCGCTCCAAATATCCCCTTGCAGATATTACAAAGAGAGTGTTTCCAAACTGCCCTATCGAAAGGCAGTTTCAACTCTGTGAGTTGAAGGCACGTATGGTGAAACAGTTTCTGAGAATGCTTGTGTGTACTTTTTAGGTGAAGGTATTTCCTTTTCCAGCACAGGCCTCAAATCGCTCCAAACATCCAGTAGCAAATTCTACAAAAGGAGTGTTTCAAACCTGTGCTATCCAAAGGAAGATTCCACTATATGAGTTGAACGCATAAAGCACACGGAAGTTTCTGAGAATCCTTCCGTCTAGTTCTCAGGTGAAGATATTTACTTTTCCAGTGTTGGCCCTTTAGCACTCCAAATATCCACTTTCAGATTCTACAAAAAGAGTGTTTCAAAACTGCTCTATCAAAACGCAGGTTCCACTCGGTGAGTTGAATGCACGCATCGGAAAAGATTTCTGAGAATTCTTCTGTCTAGTTTTTATGGGAAGATATTTTCTTTTCCAGCATAGGCCTCAAATCGCTCCAAACATCCACGAGCAAATTCTACGAAAGGAGTGTGTCAAAACTGTGCTATCAAAAGGAAGATTCCACTATGTGAGTTGAATGCATGAAGCACACGGAAGTTTCTGACAATGCTTCCGTCTAGTTCTCATGTGAAGATATTTCCTTTTCCAGCGTTGACCTCTTAGCACTCCAAATATCCACTTGCAGATCCTAGAAAAAGAGTGTTTCAAAACTGCTCTACCAAAAGCCAGGTTTCACTCGGTGAGTTGAATGCGCACATCGCAAAATGTTTCTGAGAACGCTACTGTCTAGTTCTTATGTGAAGATATTTCGTTTTCCCGCCTGGGCTTCAAAGCGCTCCAAATAGCCACTTGTAGAGTCTATAAAAAGAGTGTTTCAAAACTCTTCTATCAAAAGGAACTTTCAACTCTGTGAGTACAATGCACTCATCACAAGGAAGTTTCCGAGAATGCTTCTGTCTACTGTTTATGTGAAGATATTTCCTTTTCCAACCTAGGCCTCAATGCGCTCCAAATAAACACCTGCAGATCCTACAAGAGGGGTGTTTCCAAACTGTTCTATCAAAACCAGCGTTCAAGTCTGTGAGCTGAATGCACTCATCACACAGAAGTTTCTTAGAAGGCTTGTGTCTAGTGTTTATGTGAAAATATTTTCTTTTACAGCATAGGCCTCAAATAGCTCCAAATATCAACTTGCAGATTTTACAAAAAGGGAGTTTCCAAACTCCTCTATCAAAAGACAGGTTCAACTCTGTGAGTCGAATGCACACATCAGAAAGAAGTTTCTGAGAATGCTTCTGTCTAGCTTTTATGTGAAAATATTTCCTTTTCAAGCACACGCCTCAAAGCGCTCCAAATATGCCGTTGCAGATTCTACAAAAAGTGGGTTTCAAAACTGCTCTACGAAAAGAAAGGTTCAAAGCTGTGAGTTGAATACACAGATCGTGAAGAAGTTTCTGAGAATGCTTCAGTCTAGTGTTTAGGTGAAGATATTTCACTTCCCAGCATAGGCCTCAAAGCGCTCCAAATATCCACTTCCAGATTCTACAGAAAAGTGTTTCAAAACTGCTCTTTGGAAAGGAAGCTTCAACTCTGTGAGTTGAAAGCACTCATTACGAAGAGGTTTCTGAGAATTCTTCTGTCCAGTTTTCATGTGAAGATGTTTCCATTTCAAGCATAGGTCTCCAATCGCTCCAAATATTCACCTGCAAATTCTACAAAAAGGGTGTTTCAAAACTTCTCTATCAATAGGAAGGTTCAACTCTGTGAGTTGAATGCCCTCCTCACAAAGAAGTTTCTGAGAATGCTTCTGTCTACTTTTTACGTGAAGATATTTCCTTTTCCTACACAGGCCTCAAAGCGCTCCGAATCAACACTTCCAGATACTACCAAAACAGTGTTTCAAAACTGTTCTATCAAAAGGAACGTTCAACTCTGTGAGTGGAAGGCACTCATCGCAAAGAGGTTTCTGAGAATGCTTCTGTCTAGTTTTTATGTGATGATATTTCGTATTGCAGCATTGGCCAAAAAGCGCTCCAAACATCCATCTTCAGATGGCAATGAAAGTGGGTCTCAAAAGTGCTCTATCAGAAGGAAGGTTCAAGTCTGTGAGTTGAATGCTCTCATCACACAGAAGGTTCTGAGAATGATTCAGTCTAGTTTTTATCAGAAGATATTTCCTTTTCCTTGCATAGGCCTCAAATCGCTCCAAATATCGAATTGCAGTTTACACCAATAGAGTCTTTCCAAACTGCTCTGTGAAACGGCAGGTTCAACTCTGTGAGTTGAATGCGCACATGAGGAAGAAGTCTCTGAGAATGCTTCTGTCTAGTTTTTAGGTGAAGATATTTCATTTCCCAGCCTCGCCTCAAAGCGCTCCAAATATCCACTTTCAGATTCTACAAAAACTGTGTTTCTAAACTGCTCTTTGTAAAGGAAGGTTCAAGTCTGTGAGTTGAATGCACTCATCACCAAGAAGTTTCTGAGAATGCTTCTGTCTAGTTTTCATGTGAAGATATTTCCTTTTCCAACATTGACCCGAAGCCCTCGTAATATCCACTTGCAGATTTTACAAAAAGAGTGTTTCCAAACTGCTCTATCAAAATGAGATTCAACTCTGTGAGTTGAATGCACGCATCGTGAAGAAGCTTCAGAGAATGCTACGGTCTACGTTTTAGGTGAAGATATTTCATTTCCCAGCATAGGCTTCAAAGCGCTCTAAATATCCACTTGCAGATTCTACAAAAAGAGTGTTTCAAAACTGCTCTTCCAAAAGGAAGGTTCAAGGCTGTGAGTTCAATGCACTCATCATAAAGAAGTTTCTGAGAACGCTTCTCTCTAGTTTTTATGTGAAGATATTTCCTTTTCCAGCATAGGCCTCAAATCGCTCCAAACATCCACTAGCAAATTCTACAAAAGGAGTGTTTCAAAACTGTGCTATCAAAAGGAAGATTCCACTATTTGAGTTGAAGGCATAAAGCACACGGAAGTTTCTGACAATGCTTCCGTCTAGTTCTCATGTGAAGTTATTTCCTTTTCCAGTGCTGGCCTCTTAGCACTCCAAATATCCACTTGCAGATCCTAGAAAAAGAGTTTTTCAAAACTGCTCTACCAAAAGGAAGCTTCAACTCGGTGAGTTGAATGCGCACCTCGCAAAATGTTTCTGAGAGTGCTTCGCTGTTGTTTTTATGTGAAGATATTTCGTTTTCCAGCATAGGACTCAAAGCGCTCCAAGTAGCCACTTACAGAGTCTCTAAAAAGAGTGTTTCAAAACTGTTCTATCAAAAGGAACGTTCAACTCTGTGAGTAGAATGCTCTCATCACAAGGAAGTTTCTGAGAATGCTTCTGTCTAGTTTTTATGTGAAGAAATTTCCTTTTCCAACATAGGCCTCAAAGCCCTCCAAATAAACATCTGCAGATTCTACAAAAGGGGTCTTTCCAAAATGTTCTATCAAAACCAACGTTCAAACCTATGAGCTGAATGCACTCACCACACAGAAGTTTCTTAGACGTCTTCTGTCTAGTGTTTATGTGAAAATATTTTCTTTTACAGCATAGGCCTCAAATAGCTCCAAATATCAACTTGCAGATTTTACAAAAAGGGTGTTTCCAAACTCCTCTATCAAAAGGCAGGTTCAACTCTGTGTGTTGAATGCACACATCAGAAAGAAGTTTCTGAGAATGCTTCTGTCTAGCGTTTATGTGAAAATATTTCCTTTTCAAGCATACGCCTCAAAGCGCTCCAAATATGCCGTTGCAGATTCTACAAAAAGTGTGTTTCAAAACTGCTCTATGAAAAGAAAGGTTCAAAGCTGTGAGGTGAATACACATATCGTGAAGAAGTTTCTGAGAAAGCTTCAGTCTAGTGTTTAGGTGAAGATATTTCACTTCCCAGAATAGGCCTCAAAGCGCTCCAAATATCCACTTCCAGATTCTAAAGAAAAGTGTTTCAAAACTGCTTTTTGGAAAAGAAGCTTCAACTCTGTGAGTTGAAAGCACTCATTACGAAGAGGTTTCTGAGAGTTCTTCCGTCTAGTTTTCATGTGAAGATGTTTCCATTTCAAGCATATTTCTCAAATCGCTCCAAATATTCACCTGCAAATTCTACAAAAAGGGTGTTTCCAAACTTCTCTATCAATAGGAAGGTTCGACTCTGTGAGTTGAATGCACTCCTCACAAAGAAGTTTCTGAGAATGCTTCTGTCCAGTTTTTAGGTGAAGATATATCATTTCCCAGCATAGGCCTCAAAGCGCTCCAAATATCCACTTGCAGATTCTACAAAAAGAGTGTTTCAAAACTCCTCTTTCAAAAGGAAGTTTCAAGTCTGTGAGTTGAATGAAGTCGTGACAAAGAAGTTTCTGAGAATGCTTCTGTCTACTTTTTATGTGAAGATATTTCCTTTTGCAGCACACGCCTCAAATAGCCCCAAACATCCACTAGCAAATTCTACAAAAAGAGTGTTTCAAAAAAGCGCTATCTAAAGGAAGATTGCACTATGTGAGTTAAACGCATAAAGCACACGGAAGTTTCTGAGAATGCTTCCGTCTAGTTCTCATGGGAAGATATTTCCTTTCCCATTGTTGGCCTCTTAGCACTCCAATATACACTTGCAGATTCTAGAAAAAGAGTGTTTCAAAACTGCTCTATCAAAAGGCAGGTTCAACACGGTGAGTTGAATATGCACATGAGAAAAAGTTTCTGAGAATGCTTCTGTCTGGTTTTTATGTGAAGATATTTCGTTTTCCAGCACAGGCCTCAAAGCGCTCCAATTATCCACTTGCAGACTATACAAAAACAGTGTTTCAAAACTGTTCTATCCAAAGGAATGTTCAGCTCTGTGAGTAGAATTCACTCATCACGAGGAAGTTTCTGAGAATGCTGCTGTCTAGTTTCTATAAGAAGACATTTCCTTTTCTAACATAGGTCTCAAAGCGCTCACAATAAGCCCTGGCACACTCCACAAAAGGAGTGTTTCCAAAATGTTCTATCAAAATGAACGTTGAAGACTGTGAGTTAAATGCACACGTCAAACTGAAGTTTCTGAGAATGGTTCTGTCTAGGGTTTATGTGAAGATATTTTCTTTTCCAGCATAGGCCTCCAAAAGCTCGAAATATCCACTTGCAGATTTTCTAAAAAGGGTGTTTCCAAACTGTTCTATCAAAAGGAAGGTTCAACTCTGTGAGTTGAATGCTCACATCACAAAGAAGTTTCTGAGAATGCTTCTGTCTAGTGTTCATGTGAAGATATTTCCTTTTCAAGCATAGGCCTCAAAGCGCTCCAGATATGCAGTTGCAGACTCTACAAAAAGTGTGTTTCAAAAGTGTTCTATGAAAAGAAAGTTTCAACTCTGTGAGTTGAATGCACATATCGTGAAGAAGTTTCTGAGAATGCTTCTGTCTAGTTTTTAGGTGAAGATATTTCATTTCCCAGCATAGGCCTCAAAGCGCTCCAAATATGCACTTGCAGATTCTACAAAAAGAGTGTTTCAAAACTGCTCTTTCAAAAGGAAGGTTCAAGTCTGTGAGTTGAATGCACTCATCAGAAAGAAGTTTCTGATAATGGTTCTGTCTAGTTTTCATCTGCAAGTATTTCCTTTTCCACTAGATGCCGCAATCGCACCAAATTTCCACCTGCAGTTTCCACAAAAAGAGTGTTGCAGGACTGCTCCAGGAAAAGGAATCTTCAACTCTCTCAGTTCAATCCCCTCAAGACATAGAAGTTTCTGATAATGTTTCTGTCTAGCTTCTATATGAAGATATTTCCTTTTCCAGCATAAGCCTCAAAGAGCTCCAAATATCCACTTGCGAATTCTACAAAAACAGTGTTGCAATACTTTTCTACCAAAAGGAAGGTACAACTCTGTGAGTTCAATGCACTCATCACACAGAAGGTTCACAGAATGCTTCCATCTAGCTTTTACGCAATGATATTTCCTTTTGCAGCAAAGGCTTCAAAGCGCTCTTAATGTCCACTGGCAGATTCTACGAAGAGTGTCTCAAAACTGCTCTATCAAAAGGTAGGTTGAACTCTGTGAGTTCAATGCCCAAAGCACAGGGAACCTTCTGAGAATGCTTTTATGTAGTTTCTACGTGAACATATTTTCTTTTCCAGCATTGGCCTCCAAGCACTCCATCCATCCACTTGAAAATTCTACTAAAAGAGTGTTTCAAAACTTCTCTACCAAAAGAAAGGTTGAACTTTGTGAGTTCAAGGCACACATCACAAAGAAGTTTCTGAGAATGCTTCTTTCCAGCTTTTACGTGAAGAGATATCCTTTTCCAGCATAGGCCTCAAAGCGCTCCATATATCCACTTGCACATTCTAGCAAAGCGTGTATCAACACTGCTCTTTCAAAAGGAAGCTTCAAGTCTGTGAGTTGAATGCACTCATCACAAAGACGTTTCTGAGAATTCTCCTGTCTAGTTTTCATGTGAAGATGCTTCCATTTAAAATCTAGGCCTCAAATACCTCCAAATATTCACTTGCACATTCTACAAAAAGGCTGTTTCAAATCTTCTCTATCAATTGGAAGGTTCAACTCTGTAAATTGAATGCACTCACCACAAAGAAGATTCCGAGATTGCTTCTGTCTACTTTGTATGTGAAGACATTTCCTTTTCCAACATAGGCCTCAAAGCGCTCCAAAAAACACTTGCAGATTCTAAAAAAACAGTTTTCCAAAACTGTTCTATCAAAAGGAACGTTCAACTCTGTGAGTTGAAGGCACTCATCACAAAGAGGTTTCTGAGAATGCTTCTGTCTAGTTTTTATGGGATGATATTTCTTATTCCAACATTGGCCAAAAAGCGCTCCAAATATCCGCCTTCAGATGGCACTGAAAGAGGGTCTCAAAAATGCTCTATCAGAAGGAAGGTTCAAGTCTGTGAGTTGAATGCTCTCATCACACAGAAGGTTCTGAGAATACTTCAGTCTAGTTTTTATCAGAAGATATTTCCATTTCCTTGCATAGGCCTGAAATCGCTCCAAATATCGACTTGCAGATTATACGAATAGAGTATTTCCAAACTGCTCTGTCAAACGGCAGGATCAACTCTGTGAGTTGAATGAACACATCATGAAGAAGTCTCTGAGAATGCTTCTGTCTAGTTTTTAGTTGAAGATATTTCATTTCCCAGCATCGTCTCAAAGCGCTCCAAATATCCACTTGCAGATTCTACAAAAACTTTGTTTCTAAACTGCTCTTTGAAAAGGAAGGTCCAAGTCTGTGAGTTGAATGCACTCATCGCAAAGAATTTTCTGAGAATGCTTCTGCCTAGTTTTCACGTGAAGATATTTCCTTTTCCAACATTGGCCCCGAAGCCCTCCTAACATCCACTTGCAGATTTTACAAAAAGAGTGTTTCCAAACTGCTCTATCAAAAGGCAGGTTCAACTCTGTGAGTCAAATGCACGCATCGTGAAGAAGCTTCTGAGAATGCTACTGTCTAAGTTTTAGGTGAAGATATTTCATTTCCCAGCAAAGGCTTCAAAGCGCTCTAAATATCCACTTGCAGATTCTACAAGAAGAGTGTTTCAAAACTGCTCTTCCAAAAGGAAGGTTCAAGTCTGTGAGTTGAATGCACTCATCAAAAAGAAGTTTCTGAGAATGCTTCTCTCTAGTTTTTATGAGAAGATATTTCCTTTTCCAGCATAGGCCTCAAATCGCTCCAAACATCCACTAGCAAATTCTACAAAAGGAGTGTTTCAAAACTGTGCTATCAAAAGGAAGATTCCACTATTTGAGTTGAAGGCATAAAGCACACGGAAGTTTCTGACAGTGCTTCCGTCTAGTTCTCATGTGAAGTTATTTCCTTTTCCAGTGTTGGCCTCTTAGCACTCCAAATAACCACTTGCAGATCCTAGAAAGAGTGTTTCAAAACTGCTCTACCAAAAGGAAGGTTCAACTCGGTGAGTTGAATGCGCACCTCGCAAAAAGTTTCTGAGAGTGCTTCGGTTTAGTTTTTATGTGAAGATATTTCGTTTTCCAGCACAGTACTCAAAGCGCTCTAAATAGCCACTTGCAGAGTCTATAAAAAGAGTGTTTCAAAACTGTTCTATCGAAAGGAACGTTCAACTCTGTGAGTAGAATGCACTCATCACAAGGAAGTTTCTGAGAATGCTTCTGTCTAGTTTTTATGTGAAGAAATTTCCTTTTCCAACATAGGCCTCAAAGCGCTCCAAATAAACACCTGCAGATTCTACAAAAGGGGTCTTTCCAAAATGTTCTATCAAAACCAACGTTCAAGCCTGTGAGCTGAATGCACTCACCACACAGAAGTTTCTTAGACGTCTTCTGTCTAGTGTTTATGTGGAAATATTCTCTTTTACAGCATAGGCCTCAAATAGCTCCAAATATCAACTTGCAGATTTTACAAAAAGGGTGTTTCCAAACTCCTCCATCAAAAGGCAGGTTCAACTCTGTGTGTTTAATGCACACATCAGAAAGAAGTTTCTGAGAATGCTTCTGTCTAGCCTTTATGTGAAAATATTTCCTTTTCAAGCATACGCCTCAAAGCGCTCCAAATATGCCGTTGTAGACTCTACAAAAAGTGTGTTTCAAAACTGCTCTACGAAAAGAAAGGTTCAAAGCTGTGAGTTGAATACACAGATCGTGAAGAAGTTCCTGAGAATGCTTCAATCTAGTGTTTAGGTGAAGATATTTCACTTCCCAGCATAGGCCTCAAAGCGCTCCAAATATCCACTTCCAGATTCTACAGAAAAGTGTTTCAAAACTGCTCTTTGGAAAGGAAGCTTCAACTCTGTGAGTTTAAAGCACTCATTGCGAAGAGGTTTCTGGGAGTTCTTCCGTCTAGTTTTCATGTAAAGATGTTTCCATTTCAAGCATAGGTCTCTAATCGCTCCAAATATTCACCTGCAAATTCTACAAAAAGGGTGTTTCAAAACTTCTCTATCAATAGGAAGGTTCAACTCTGTGAGTTGAATGCACTCCTTACAGAGAAGTTTCTGAGAATGTTTCTATCTATGTTTTACGCGAAGATATTTCCTTTTCCAACACAGGCCTCAGTGCGCTCCGAATCAACACTTCCAGATACTACAAAAACAGTGTTTCAAAACTGTTCTATCAAAAGGAACGTTCAACTCTGTGAGTTGAAGGCACTCATCACAAAGAAGTTTCTGAGAATGCTTCTGTCAATCTTGTATGCAATGAGATTTCCTTTTGCAGCATAGGACTTAAAGCTCTCCAAATATCCACTTGCAGATTCCACAAAAAGAGTGTTGCAAAACTTCTCTATCAAAAGGCAGGTTGAACTCTGTGTGTTGAATGCCCAAAACACAGGGAACTTTCTGAGAATGCTTTTGTCTAGTTTCCACGTGAAGATAGTTCCTTTTCCAACATAGGCCTCAAAGCGCTCTGAATATCCACTTGCCGATTGTACAAAAAGAGTGTTGCAAAACTTCTCTATCAAAAGGCAGGTTGAACTCTGTGTGTCGAATGCCCAAAACACAGGGAACTTGCTGAGAATGCTTTTGTCTAATTTCTACGTGAAGATATTTCCTTTTCCATCATAGGCCTCAAAGTGCTCCGAATAAACACTTGTAGATCCCACCAAAAGAGTGTTTCAAAGCTCTTCCATCTACAGGAACTTTCACGTCTGTGAGTTGAATGCACTCATCACAAAGAGGTTTCTGAGAATTCTTCTGTTTAGTTTTTATGTGATGATATTTCATTTTCCAGCATTGGCCTAAAGGTGCTCCAAATATCCACCTTCAGATGGGACTGAAAGAGTGTTTCAAAACTGAACTATCAAAAGGAAGGTTCAAGTCTGTGAGTTGAATGCACTCATCCACAGAAGCTTCTGAGAATGCTTCTGTCTCGTTTTTAGGCGAAGATATTTCCTTTTCCTTGCATAGGCCTCAAATCGCTCCAAATATCCCCTTGCAGATATTACAAAGAGAGTGTTTCCAAACTGCCCTATCGAAAGGCAGTTTCAACTCTGTGAGTTGAAGGCACGTATGGTGAAACAGTTTCTGAGAATGCTTGTGTGTACTTTTTAGGTGAAGGTATTTCCTTTTCCAGCACAGGCCTCAAATCGCTCCAAACATCCAGTAGCAAATTCTACAAAAGGAGTGTTTCAAACCTGTGCTATCCAAAGGAAGATTCCACTATATGAGTTGAACGCATAAAGCACACGGAAGTTTCTGAGAATCCTTCCGTCTAGTTCTCAGGTGAAGATATTTACTTTTCCAGTGTTGGCCCTTTAGCACTCCAAATATCCACTTTCAGATTCTACAAAAAGAGTGTTTCAAAACTGCTCTATCAAAACGCAGGTTCCACTCGGTGAGTTGAATGCACGCATCGGAAAAGATTTCTGAGAATTCTTCTGTCTAGTTTTTATGGGAAGATATTTTCTTTTCCAGCATAGGCCTCAAATCGCTCCAAACATCCACGAGCAAATTCTACGAAAGGAGTGTGTCAAAACTGTGCTATCAAAAGGAAGATTCCACTATGTGAGTTGAATGCATGAAGCACACGGAAGTTTCTGACAATGCTTCCGTCTAGTTCTCATGTGAAGATATTTCCTTTTCCAGCGTTGACCTCTTAGCACTCCAAATATCCACTTGCAGATCCTAGAAAAAGAGTGTTTCAAAACTGCTCTACCAAAAGCCAGGTTTCACTCGGTGAGTTGAATGCGCACATCGCAAAATGTTTCTGAGAACGCTACTGTCTAGTTCTTATGTGAAGATATTTCGTTTTCCCGCCTGGGCTTCAAAGCGCTCCAAATAGCCACTTGTAGAGTCTATAAAAAGAGTGTTTCAAAACTCTTCTATCAAAAGGAACTTTCAACTCTGTGAGTACAATGCACTCATCACAAGGAAGTTTCCGAGAATGCTTCTGTCTACTGTTTATGTGAAGATATTTCCTTTTCCAACCTAGGCCTCAATGCGCTCCAAATAAACACCTGCAGATCCTACAAGAGGGGTGTTTCCAAACTGTTCTATCAAAACCAGCGTTCAAGTCTGTGAGCTGAATGCACTCATCACACAGAAGTTTCTTAGAAGGCTTGTGTCTAGTGTTTATGTGAAAATATTTTCTTTTACAGCACAGGCCTCAAATAGCTCCAAATATCAACTTGCAGATTTTACAAAAAGGGAGTTTCCAAACTCCTCTATCAAAAGACAGGTTCAACTCTGTGAGTCGAATGCACACATCAGAAAGAAGTTTCTGAGAATGCTTCTGTCTAGCTTTTATGTGAAAATATTTCCTTTTCAAGCACACGCCTCAAAGCGCTCCAAATATGCCGTTGCAGATTCTACAAAAAGTGGGTTTCAAAACTGCTCTACGAAAAGAAAGGTTCAAAGCTGTGAGTTGAATACACAGATCGTGAAGAAGTTTCTGAGAATGCTTCAGTCTAGTGTTTAGGTGAAGATATTTCACTTCCCAGCATAGGCCTCAAAGCGCTCCAAATATCCACTTCCAGATTCTACAGAAAAGTGTTTCAAAACTGCTCTTTGGAAAGGAAGCTTCAACTCTGTGAGTTGAAAGCACTCATTACGAAGAGGTTTCTGAGAATTCTTCTGTCCAGTTTTCATGTGAAGATGTTTCCATTTCAAGCATAGGTCTCCAATCGCTCCAAATATTCACCTGCAAATTCTACAAAAAGGGTGTTTCAAAACTTCTCTATCAATAGGAAGGTTCAACTCTGTGAGTTGAATGCCCTCCTCACAAAGAAGTTTCTGAGAATGCTTCTGTCTACTTTTTACGTGAAGATATTTCCTTTTCCTACACAGGCCTCAAAGCGCTCCGAATCAACACTTCCAGATACTACCAAAACAGTGTTTCAAAACTGTTCTATCAAAAGGAACGTTCAACTCTGTGAGTGGAAGGCACTCATCGCAAAGAGGTTTCTGAGAATGCTTCTGTCTAGTTTTTATGTGATGATATTTCGTATTGCAGCATTGGCCAAAAAGCGCTCCAAACATCCATCTTCAGATGGCAATGAAAGTGGGTCTCAAAAGTGCTCTATCAGAAGGAAGGTTCAAGTCTGTGAGTTGAATGCTCTCATCACACAGAAGGTTCTGAGAATGATTCAGTCTAGTTTTTATCAGAAGATATTTCCTTTTCCTTGCATAGGCCTCAAATAGCTCCAAATATCGAATTGCAGTTTACACCAATAGAGTCTTTCCAAACTGCTCTGTGAAACGGCAGGTTCAACTCTGTGAGTTGAATGCGCACATGAGGAGGAAGTCTCTGAGAATGCTTCTGTCTAGTTTTTAGGTGAAGATATTTCATTTCCCAGCCTCGCCTCAAAGCGCTCCAAATATCCACTTTCAGATTCTACAAAAACTGTGTTTCTAAACTGCTCTTTGTAAAGGAAGGTTCAAGTCTGTGAGTTGAATGCACTCATCACCAAGAAGTTTCTGAGAATGCTTCTGTCTAGTTTTCATGTGAAGATATTTCCTTTTCCAACATTGACCCGAAGCCCTCGTAATATCCACTTGCAGATTTTACAAAAAGAGTGTTTCCAAACTGCTCTATCAAAATGAGATTCAACTCTGTGAGTTGAATGCACGCATCGTGAAGAAGCTTCAGAGAATGCTACGGTCTACGTTTTAGGTGAAGATATTTCATTTCCCAGCATAGGCTTCAAAGCGCTCTAAATATCCACTTGCAGATTCTACAAAAAGAGTGTTTCAAAACTGCTCTTCCAAAAGGAAGGTTCAAGGCTGTGAGTTCAATGCACTCATCATAAAGAAGTTTCTGAGAACGCTTCTCTCTAGTTTTTATGTGAAGATATTTCCTTTTCCAGCATAGGCCTCAAATCGCTCCAAACATCCACTAGCAAATTCTACAAAAGGAGTGTTTCAAAACTGTGCTATCAAAAGGAAGATTCCACTATTTGAGTTGAAGGCATAAAGCACACGGAAGTTTCTGACAATGCTTCCGTCTAGTTCTCATGTGAAGTTATTTCCTTTTCCAGTGCTGGCCTCTTAGCACTCCAAATATCCACTTGCAGATCCTAGAAAAAGAGTTTTTCAAAACTGCTCTACCAAAAGGAAGCTTCAACTCGGTGAGTTGAATGCGCACCTCGCAAAATGTTTCTGAGAGTGCTTCGCTGTTGTTTTTATGTGAAGATATTTCGTTTTCCAGCATAGGACTCAAAGCGCTCCAAGTAGCCACTTACAGAGTCTCTAAAAAGAGTGTTTCAAAACTGTTCTATCAAAAGGAACGTTCAACTCCGTGAGTAGAATGCTCTCATCACAAGGAAGTTTCTGAGAATGCTTCTGTCTAGTTTTTATGTGAAGAAATTTCCTTTTCCAACATAGGCCTCAAAGCCCTCCAAATAAACATCTGCAGATTCTACAAAAGGGGTCTTTCCAAAATGTTCTATCAAAACCAACGTTCAAACCTATGAGCTGAATGCACTCACCACACAGAAGTTTCTTAGACGTCTTCTGTCTAGTGTTTATGTGAAAATATTTTCTTTTACAGCATAGGCCTCAAATAGCTCCAAATATCAACTTGCAGATTTTACAAAAAGGGTGTTTCCAAACTCCTCTATCAAAAGGCAGGTTCAACTCTGTGTGTTGAATGCACACATCAGAAAGAAGTTTCTGAGAATGCTTCTGTCTAGCGTTTATGTGAAAATATTTCCTTTTCAAGCATACGCCTCAAAGCGCTCCAAATATGCCGTTGCAGATTCTACAAAAAGTGTGTTTCAAAACTGCTCTATGAAAAGAAAGGTTCAAAGCTGTGAGGTGAATACACATATCGTGAAGAAGTTTCTGAGAAAGCTTCAGTCTAGTGTTTAGGTGAAGATATTTCACTTCCCAGAATAGGCCTCAAAGCGCTCCAAATATCCACTTCCAGATTCTAAAGAAAAGTGTTTCAAAACTGCTTTTTGGAAAAGAAGCTTCAACTCTGTGAGTTGAAAGCACTCATTACGAAGAGGTTTCTGAGAGTTCTTCCGTCTAGTTTTCATGTGAAGATGTTTCCATTTCAAGCATATTTCTCAAATCGCTCCAAATATTCACCTGCAAATTCTACAAAAAGGGTGTTTCCAAACTTCTCTATCAATAGGAAGGTTCGACTCTGTGAGTTGAATGCACTCCTCACAAAGAAGTTTCTGAGAATGCTTCTGTCCAGTTTTTAGGTGAAGATATATCATTTCCCAGCATAGGCCTCAAAGCGCTCCAAATATCCACTTGCAGATTCTACAAAAAGAGTGTTTCAAAACTCCTCTTTCAAAAGGAAGTTTCAAGTCTGTGAGTTGAATGAAGTCGTGACAAAGAAGTTTCTGAGAATGCTTCTGTCTACTTTTTATGTGAAGATATTTCCTTTTGCAGCACACGCCTCAAATAGCCCCAAACATCCACTAGCAAATTCTACAAAAAGAGTGTTTCAAAAAAGCGCTATCTAAAGGAAGATTGCACTATGTGAGTTAAACGCATAAAGCACACGGAAGTTTCTGAGAATGCTTCCGTCTAGTTCTCATGGGAAGATATTTCCTTTCCCATTGTTGGCCTCTTAGCACTCCAATATACACTTGCAGATTCTAGAAAAAGAGTGTTTCAAAACTGCTCTATCAAAAGGCAGGTTCAACACGGTGAGTTGAATATGCACATGAGAAAAAGTTTCTGAGAATGCTTCTGTCTGGTTTTTATGTGAAGATATTTCGTTTTCCAGCACAGGCCTCAAAGCGCTCCAATTATCCACTTGCAGACTATACAAAAACAGTGTTTCAAAACTGTTCTATCCAAAGGAATGTTCAGCTCTGTGAGTAGAATTCACTCATCACGAGGAAGTTTCTGAGAATGCTGCTGTCTAGTTTCTATAAGAAGACATTTCCTTTTCTAACATAGGTCTCAAAGCGCTCACAATAAGCCCTGGCACACTCCACAAAAGGAGTGTTTCCAAAATGTTCTATCAAAATGAACGTTGAAGACTGTGAGTTAAATGCACACGTCAAACTGAAGTTTCTGAGAATGGTTCTGTCTAGGGTTTATGTGAAGATATTTTCTTTTCCAGCATAGGCCTCCAAAAGCTCGAAATATCCACTTGCAGATTTTCTAAAAAGGGTGTTTCCAAACTGTTCTATCAAAAGGAAGGTTCAACTCTGTGAGTTGAATGCTCACATCACAAAGAAGTTTCTGAGAATGCTTCTGTCTAGTGTTCATGTGAAGATATTTCCTTTTCAAGCATAGGCCTCAAAGCGCTCCAGATATGCAGTTGCAGACTCTACAAAAAGTGTGTTTCAAAAGTGTTCTATGAAAAGAAAGTTTCAACTCTGTGAGTTGAATGCACATATCGTGAAGAAGTTTCTGAGAATGCTTCTGTCTAGTTTTTAGGTGAAGATATTTCATTTCCCAGCATAGGCCTCAAAGCGCTCCAAATATGCACTTGCAGATTCTACAAAAAGAGTGTTTCAAAACTGCTCTTTCAAAAGGAAGGTTCAAGTCTGTGAGTTGAATGCACTCATCAGAAAGAAGTTTCTGATAATGGTTCTGTCTAGTTTTCATCTGCAAGTATTTCCTTTTCCACTAGATGCCGCAATCGCACCAAATTTCCACCTGCAGTTTCCACAAAAAGAGTGTTGCAGGACTGCTCCAGGAAAAGGAATCTTCAACTCTCTCAGTTCAATCCCCTCAAGACATAGAAGTTTCTGATAATGTTTCTGTCTAGCTTCTATATGAAGATATTTCCTTTTCCAGCATAAGCCTCAAAGAGCTCCAAATATCCACTTGCGAATTCTACAAAAACAGTGTTGCAATACTTTTCTACCAAAAGGAAGGTACAACTCTGTGAGTTCAATGCACTCATCACACAGAAGGTTCACAGAATGCTTCCATCTAGCTTTTACGCAATGATATTTCCTTTTGCAGCAAAGGCTTCAAAGCGCTCTTAATGTCCACTGGCAGATTCTACGAAGAGTGTCTCAAAACTGCTCTATCAAAAGGTAGGTTGAACTCTGTGAGTTCAATGCCCAAAGCACAGGGAACCTTCTGAGAATGCTTTTATGTAGTTTCTACGTGAACATATTTTCTTTTCCAGCATTGGCCTCCAAGCACTCCATCCATCCACTTGAAAATTCTACTAAAAGAGTGTTTCAAAACTTCTCTACCAAAAGAAAGGTTGAACTTTGTGAGTTCAAGGCACACATCACAAAGAAGTTTCTGAGAATGCTTCTTTCCAGCTTTTACGTGAAGAGATATCCTTTTCCAGCATAGGCCTCAAAGCGCTCCATATATCCACTTGCACATTCTAGCAAAGCGTGTATCAACACTGCTCTTTCAAAAGGAAGCTTCAAGTCTGTGAGTTGAATGCACTCATCACAAAGACGTTTCTGAGAATTCTCCTGTCTAGTTTTCATGTGAAGATGCTTCCATTTAAAATCTAGGCCTCAAATACCTCCAAATATTCACTTGCACATTCTACAAAAAGGCTGTTTCAAATCTTCTCTATCAATTGGAAGGTTCAACTCTGTAAATTGAATGCACTCACCACAAAGAAGATTCCGAGATTGCTTCTGTCTACTTTGTATGTGAAGACATTTCCTTTTCCAACATAGGCCTCAAAGCGCTCCAAAAAACACTTGCAGATTCTAAAAAAACAGTTTTCCAAAACTGTTCTATCAAAAGGAACGTTCAACTCTGTGAGTTGAAGGCACTCATCACAAAGAGGTTTCTGAGAATGCTTCTGTCTAGTTTTTATGGGATGATATTTCTTATTCCAACATTGGCCAAAAAGCGCTCCAAATATCCGCCTTCAGATGGCACTGAAAGAGGGTCTCAAAAATGCTCTATCAGAAGGAAGGTTCAAGTCTGTGAGTTGAATGCTCTCATCACACAGAAGGTTCTGAGAATACTTCAGTCTAGTTTTTATCAGAAGATATTTCCATTTCCTTGCATAGGCCTGAAATCGCTCCAAATATCGACTTGCAGATTATACGAATAGAGTATTTCCAAACTGCTCTGTCAAACGGCAGGATCAACTCTGTGAGTTGAATGAACACATCATGAAGAAGTCTCTGAGAATGCTTCTGTCTAGTTTTTAGTTGAAGATATTTCATTTCCCAGCATCGTCTCAAAGCGCTCCAAATATCCACTTGCAGATTCTACAAAAACTTTGTTTCTAAACTGCTCTTTGAAAAGGAAGGTCCAAGTCTGTGAGTTGAATGCACTCATCGCAAAGAATTTTCTGAGAATGCTTCTGCCTAGTTTTCACGTGAAGATATTTCCTTTTCCAACATTGGCCCCGAAGCCCTCCTAACATCCACTTGCAGATTTTACAAAAAGAGTGTTTCCAAACTGCTCTATCAAAAGGCAGGTTCAACTCTGTGAGTCAAATGCACGCATCGTGAAGAAGCTTCTGAGAATGCTACTGTCTAAGTTTTAGGTGAAGATATTTCATTTCCCAGCAAAGGCTTCAAAGCGCTCTAAATATCCACTTGCAGATTCTACAAGAAGAGTGTTTCAAAACTGCTCTTCCAAAAGGAAGGTTCAAGTCTGTGAGTTGAATGCACTCATCAAAAAGAAGTTTCTGAGAATGCTTCTCTCTAGTTTTTATGAGAAGATATTTCCTTTTCCAGCATAGGCCTCAAATCGCTCCAAACATCCACTAGCAAATTCTACAAAAGGAGTGTTTCAAAACTGTGCTATCAAAAGGAAGATTCCACTATTTGAGTTGAAGGCATAAAGCACACGGAAGTTTCTGACAGTGCTTCCGTCTAGTTCTCATGTGAAGTTATTTCCTTTTCCAGTGTTGGCCTCTTAGCACTCCAAATAACCACTTGCAGATCCTAGAAAGAGTGTTTCAAAACTGCTCTACCAAAAGGAAGGTTCAACTCGGTGAGTTGAATGCGCACCTCGCAAAAAGTTTCTGAGAGTGCTTCGGTTTAGTTTTTATGTGAAGATATTTCGTTTTCCAGCACAGTACTCAAAGCGCTCTAAATAGCCACTTGCAGAGTCTATAAAAAGAGTGTTTCAAAACTGTTCTATCGAAAGGAACGTTCAACTCTGTGAGTAGAATGCACTCATCACAAGGAAGTTTCTGAGAATGCTTCTGTCTAGTTTTTATGTGAAGAAATTTCCTTTTCCAACATAGGCCTCAAAGCGCTCCAAATAAACACCTGCAGATTCTACAAAAGGGGTCTTTCCAAAATGTTCTATCAAAACCAACGTTCAAGCCTGTGAGCTGAATGCACTCACCACACAGAAGTTTCTTAGACGTCTTCTGTCTAGTGTTTATGTGGAAATATTCTCTTTTACAGCATAGGCCTCAAATAGCTCCAAATATCAACTTGCAGATTTTACAAAAAGGGTGTTTCCAAACTCCTCCATCAAAAGGCAGGTTCAACTCTGTGTGTTTAATGCACACATCAGAAAGAAGTTTCTGAGAATGCTTCTGTCTAGCCTTTATGTGAAAATATTTCCTTTTCAAGCATACGCCTCAAAGCGCTCCAAATATGCCGTTGTAGACTCTACAAAAAGTGTGTTTCAAAACTGCTCTACGAAAAGAAAGGTTCAAAGCTGTGAGTTGAATACACAGATCGTGAAGAAGTTCCTGAGAATGCTTCAATCTAGTGTTTAGGTGAAGATATTTCACTTCCCAGCATAGGCCTCAAAGCGCTCCAAATATCCACTTCCAGATTCTACAGAAAAGTGTTTCAAAACTGCTCTTTGGAAAGGAAGCTTCAACTCTGTGAGTTTAAAGCACTCATTGCGAAGAGGTTTCTGGGAGTTCTTCCGTCTAGTTTTCATGTAAAGATGTTTCCATTTCAAGCATAGGTCTCTAATCGCTCCAAATATTCACCTGCAAATTCTACAAAAAGGGTGTTTCAAAACTTCTCTATCAATAGGAAGGTTCAACTCTGTGAGTTGAATGCACTCCTTACAGAGAAGTTTCTGAGAATGTTTCTATCTATGTTTTACGCGAAGATATTTCCTTTTCCAACACAGGCCTCAGTGCGCTCCGAATCAACACTTCCAGATACTACAAAAACAGTGTTTCAAAACTGTTCTATCAAAAGGAACGTTCAACTCTGTGAGTTGAAGGCACTCATCACAAAGAAGTTTCTGAGAATGCTTCTGTCAATCTTGTATGCAATGAGATTTCCTTTTGCAGCATAGGACTTAAAGCTCTCCAAATATCCACTTGCAGATTCCACAAAAAGAGTGTTGCAAAACTTCTCTATCAAAAGGCAGGTTGAACTCTGTGTGTTGAATGCCCAAAACACAGGGAACTTTCTGAGAATGCTTTTGTCTAGTTTCCACGTGAAGATAGTTCCTTTTCCAACATAGGCCTCAAAGCGCTCTGAATATCCACTTGCCGATTGTACAAAAAGAGTGTTGCAAAACTTCTCTATCAAAAGGCAGGTTGAACTCTGTGTGTCGAATGCCCAAAACACAGGGAACTTGCTGAGAATGCTTTTGTCTAATTTCTACGTGAAGATATTTCCTTTTCCATCATAGGCCTCAAAGTGCTCCGAATAAACACTTGTAGATCCCACCAAAAGAGTGTTTCAAAGCTCTTCCATCTACAGGAACTTTCACGTCTGTGAGTTGAATGCACTCATCACAAAGAGGTTTCTGAGAATTCTTCTGTTTAGTTTTTATGTGATGATATTTCATTTTCCAGCATTGGCCTAAAGGTGCTCCAAATATCCACCTTCAGATGGGACTGAAAGAGTGTTTCAAAACTGAACTATCAAAAGGAAGGTTCAAGTCTGTGAGTTGAATGCACTCATCCACAGAAGCTTCTGAGAATGCTTCTGTCTCGTTTTTAGGCGAAGATATTTCCTTTTCCTTGCATAGGCCTCAAATCGCTCCAAATATCCCCTTGCAGATATTACAAAGAGAGTGTTTCCAAACTGCCCTATCGAAAGGCAGTTTCAACTCTGTGAGTTGAAGGCACGTATGGTGAAACAGTTTCTGAGAATGCTTGTGTGTACTTTTTAGGTGAAGGTATTTCCTTTTCCAGCACAGGCCTCAAATCGCTCCAAACATCCAGTAGCAAATTCTACAAAAGGAGTGTTTCAAACCTGTGCTATCCAAAGGAAGATTCCACTATATGAGTTGAACGCATAAAGCACACGGAAGTTTCTGAGAATCCTTCCGTCTAGTTCTCAGGTGAAGATATTTACTTTTCCAGTGTTGGCCCTTTAGCACTCCAAATATCCACTTTCAGATTCTACAAAAAGAGTGTTTCAAAACTGCTCTATCAAAACGCAGGTTCCACTCGGTGAGTTGAATGCACGCATCGGAAAAGATTTCTGAGAATTCTTCTGTCTAGTTTTTATGGGAAGATATTTTCTTTTCCAGCATAGGCCTCAAATCGCTCCAAACATCCACGAGCAAATTCTACGAAAGGAGTGTGTCAAAACTGTGCTATCAAAAGGAAGATTCCACTATGTGAGTTGAATGCATGAAGCACACGGAAGTTTCTGACAATGCTTCCGTCTAGTTCTCATGTGAAGATATTTCCTTTTCCAGCGTTGACCTCTTAGCACTCCAAATATCCACTTGCAGATCCTAGAAAAAGAGTGTTTCAAAACTGCTCTACCAAAAGCCAGGTTTCACTCGGTGAGTTGAATGCGCACATCGCAAAATGTTTCTGAGAACGCTACTGTCTAGTTCTTATGTGAAGATATTTCGTTTTCCCGCCTGGGCTTCAAAGCGCTCCAAATAGCCACTTGTAGAGTCTATAAAAAGAGTGTTTCAAAACTCTTCTATCAAAAGGAACTTTCAACTCTGTGAGTACAATGCACTCATCACAAGGAAGTTTCCGAGAATGCTTCTGTCTACTGTTTATGTGAAGATATTTCCTTTTCCAACCTAGGCCTCAATGCGCTCCAAATAAACACCTGCAGATCCTACAAGAGGGGTGTTTCCAAACTGTTCTATCAAAACCAGCGTTCAAGTCTGTGAGCTGAATGCACTCATCACACAGAAGTTTCTTAGAAGGCTTGTGTCTAGTGTTTATGTGAAAATATTTTCTTTTACAGCACAGGCCTCAAATAGCTCCAAATATCAACTTGCAGATTTTACAAAAAGGGAGTTTCCAAACTCCTCTATCAAAAGACAGGTTCAACTCTGTGAGTCGAATGCACACATCAGAAAGAAGTTTCTGAGAATGCTTCTGTCTAGCTTTTATGTGAAAATATTTCCTTTTCAAGCACACGCCTCAAAGCGCTCCAAATATGCCGTTGCAGATTCTACAAAAAGTGGGTTTCAAAACTGCTCTACGAAAAGAAAGGTTCAAAGCTGTGAGTTGAATACACAGATCGTGAAGAAGTTTCTGAGAATGCTTCAGTCTAGTGTTTAGGTGAAGATATTTCACTTCCCAGCATAGGCCTCAAAGCGCTCCAAATATCCACTTCCAGATTCTACAGAAAAGTGTTTCAAAACTGCTCTTTGGAAAGGAAGCTTCAACTCTGTGAGTTGAAAGCACTCATTACGAAGAGGTTTCTGAGAATTCTTCTGTCCAGTTTTCATGTGAAGATGTTTCCATTTCAAGCATAGGTCTCCAATCGCTCCAAATATTCACCTGCAAATTCTACAAAAAGGGTGTTTCAAAACTTCTCTATCAATAGGAAGGTTCAACTCTGTGAGTTGAATGCCCTCCTCACAAAGAAGTTTCTGAGAATGCTTCTGTCTACTTTTTACGTGAAGATATTTCCTTTTCCTACACAGGCCTCAAAGCGCTCCGAATCAACACTTCCAGATACTACCAAAACAGTGTTTCAAAACTGTTCTATCAAAAGGAACGTTCAACTCTGTGAGTGGAAGGCACTCATCGCAAAGAGGTTTCTGAGAATGCTTCTGTCTAGTTTTTATGTGATGATATTTCGTATTGCAGCATTGGCCAAAAAGCGCTCCAAACATCCATCTTCAGATGGCAATGAAAGTGGGTCTCAAAAGTGCTCTATCAGAAGGAAGGTTCAAGTCTGTGAGTTGAATGCTCTCATCACACAGAAGGTTCTGAGAATGATTCAGTCTAGTTTTTATCAGAAGATATTTCCTTTTCCTTGCATAGGCCTCAAATAGCTCCAAATATCGAATTGCAGTTTACACCAATAGAGTCTTTCCAAACTGCTCTGTGAAACGGCAGGTTCAACTCTGTGAGTTGAATGCGCACATGAGGAAGAAGTCTCTGAGAATGCTTCTGTCTAGTTTTTAGGTGAAGATATTTCATTTCCCAGCCTCGCCTCAAAGCGCTCCAAATATCCACTTTCAGATTCTACAAAAACTGTGTTTCTAAACTGCTCTTTGTAAAGGAAGGTTCAAGTCTGTGAGTTGAATGCACTCATCACCAAGAAGTTTCTGAGAATGCTTCTGTCTAGTTTTCATGTGAAGATATTTCCTTTTCCAACATTGACCCGAAGCCCTCGTAATATCCACTTGCAGATTTTACAAAAAGAGTGTTTCCAAACTGCTCTATCAAAATGAGATTCAACTCTGTGAGTTGAATGCACGCATCGTGAAGAAGCTTCAGAAAATGCTACGGTCTACGTTTTAGGTGAAGATATTTCATTTCCCAGCATAGGCTTCAAAGCGCTCTAAATATCCACTTGCAGATTCTACAAAAGGAGTGTTTCAAAACTGCTCTTCCAAAAGGAAGGTTCAAGGCTGTGAGTTCAATGCACTCATCATAAAGAAGTTTCTGAGAACGCTTCTCTCTAGTTTTTATGTGAAGATATTTCCTTTTCCAGCATAGGCCTCAAATCGCTCCAAACATCCACTAGCAAATTCTACAAAAGGAGTGTTTCAAAACTGTGCTATCAAAAGGAAGATTCCACTATTTGAGTTGAAGGCATAAAGCACACGGAAGTTTCTGACAATGCTTCCGTCTAGTTCTCATGTGAAGTTATTTCCTTTTCCAGTGCTGGCCTCTTAGCACTCCAAATATCCACTTGCAGATCCTAGAAAAAGAGTTTTTCAAAACTGCTCTACCAAAAGGAAGCTTCAACTCGGTGAGTTGAATGCGCACCTCGCAAAATGTTTCTGAGAGTGCTTCGCTGTTGTTTTTATGTGAAGATATTTCGTTTTCCAGCATAGGACTCAAAGCGCTCCAAGTAGCCACTTACAGAGTCTCTAAAAAGAGTGTTTCAAAACTGTTCTATCAAAAGGAACGTTCAACTCTGTGAGTAGAATGCTCTCATCACAAGGAAGTTTCTGAGAATGCTTCTGTCTAGTTTTTATGTGAAGAAATTTCCTTTTCCAACATAGGCCTCAAAGCCCTCCAAATAAACATCTGCAGATTCTACAAAAGGGGTCTTTCCAAAATGTTCTATCAAAACCAACGTTCAAACCTATGAGCTGAATGCACTCACCACACAGAAGTTTCTTAGACGTCTTCTGTCTAGTGTTTATGTGAAAATATTTTCTTTTACAGCATAGGCCTCAAATAGCTCCAAATATCAACTTGCAGATTTTACAAAAAGGGTGTTTCCAAACTCCTCTATCAAAAGGCAGGTTCAACTCTGTGTGTTGAATGCACACATCAGAAAGAAGTTTCTGAGAATGCTTCTGTCTAGCGTTTATGTGAAAATATTTCCTTTTCAAGCATACGCCTCAAAGCGCTCCAAATATGCCGTTGCAGATTCTACAAAAAGTGTGTTTCAAAACTGCTCTATGAAAAGAAAGGTTCAAAGCTGTGAGGTGAATACACATATCGTGAAGAAGTTTCTGAGAAAGCTTCAGTCTAGTGTTTAGGTGAAGATATTTCACTTCCCAGAATAGGCCTCAAAGCGCTCCAAATATCCACTTCCAGATTCTAAAGAAAAGTGTTTCAAAACTGCTTTTTGGAAAAGAAGCTTCAACTCTGTGAGTTGAAAGCACTCATTACGAAGAGGTTTCTGAGAGTTCTTCCGTCTAGTTTTCATGTGAAGATGTTTCCATTTCAAGCATATTTCTCAAATCGCTCCAAATATTCACCTGCAAATTCTACAAAAAGGGTGTTTCCAAACTTCTCTATCAATAGGAAGGTTCGACTCTGTGAGTTGAATGCACTCCTCACAAAGAAGTTTCTGAGAATGCTTCTGTCCAGTTTTTAGGTGAAGATATATCACTTCCCAGCATAGGCCTCAAAGCGCTCCAAATATCCACTTGCAGATTCTACAAAAAGAGTGTTTCAAAACTCCTCTTTCAAAAGGAAGTTTCAAGTCTGTGAGTTGAATGAAGTCGTGACAAAGAAGTTTCTGAGAATGCTTCTGTCTACTTTTTATGTGAAGATATTTCCTTTTGCAGCACACGCCTCAAATAGCCCCAAACATCCACTAGCAAATTCTACAAAAAGAGTGTTTCAAAAAAGCGCTATCTAAAGGAAGATTGCACTATGTGAGTTAAACGCATAAAGCACACGGAAGTTTCTGAGAATGCTTCCGTCTAGTTCTCATGGGAAGATATTTCCTTTCCCATTGTTGGCCTCTTAGCACTCCAATATACACTTGCAGATTCTAGAAAAAGAGTGTTTCAAAACTGCTCTATCAAAAGGCAGGTTCAACACGGTGAGTTGAATATGCACATGAGAAAAAGTTTCTGAGAATGCTTCTGTCTGGTTTTTATGTGAAGATATTTCGTTTTCCAGCACAGGCCTCAAAGCGCTCCAATTATCCACTTGCAGACTATACAAAAACAGTGTTTCAAAACTGTTCTATCCAAAGGAATGTTCAGCTCTGTGAGTAGAATTCACTCATCACGAGGAAGTTTCTGAGAATGCTGCTGTCTAGTTTCTATAAGAAGACATTTCCTTTTCTAACATAGGTCTCAAAGCGCTCACAATAAGCCCTGGCACACTCCACAAAAGGAGTGTTTCCAAAATGTTCTATCAAAATGAACGTTGAAGACTGTGAGTTAAATGCACACGTCAAACTGAAGTTTCTGAGAATGGTTCTGTCTAGGGTTTATGTGAAGATATTTTCTTTTCCAGCATAGGCCTCCAAAAGCTCGAAATATCCACTTGCAGATTTTCTAAAAAGGGTGTTTCCAAACTGTTCTATCAAAAGGAAGGTTCAACTCTGTGAGTTGAATGCTCACATCACAAAGAAGTTTCTGAGAATGCTTCTGTCTAGTGTTCATGTGAAGATATTTCCTTTTCAAGCATAGGCCTCAAAGCGCTCCAGATATGCAGTTGCAGACTCTACAAAAAGTGTGTTTCAAAAGTGTTCTATGAAAAGAAAGTTTCAACTCTGTGAGTTGAATGCACATATCGTGAAGAAGTTTCTGAGAATGCTTCTGTCTAGTTTTTAGGTGAAGATATTTCATTTCCCAGCATAGGCCTCAAAGCGCTCCAAATATGCACTTGCAGATTCTACAAAAAGAGTGTTTCAAAACTGCTCTTTCAAAAGGAAGGTTCAAGTCTGTGAGTTGAATGCACTCATCAGAAAGAAGTTTCTGATAATGGTTCTGTCTAGTTTTCATCTGCAAGTATTTCCTTTTCCACTAGATGCCGCAATCGCACCAAATTTCCACCTGCAGTTTCCACAAAAAGAGTGTTGCAGGACTGCTCCAGGAAAAGGAATCTTCAACTCTCTCAGTTCAATCCCCTCAAGACATAGAAGTTTCTGATAATGTTTCTGTCTAGCTTCTATATGAAGATATTTCCTTTTCCAGCATAAGCCTCAAAGAGCTCCAAATATCCACTTGCGAATTCTACAAAAACAGTGTTGCAATACTTTTCTACCAAAAGGAAGGTACAACTCTGTGAGTTCAATGCACTCATCACACAGAAGGTTCACAGAATGCTTCCATCTAGCTTTTACGCAATGATATTTCCTTTTGCAGCAAAGGCTTCAAAGCGCTCTTAATGTCCACTGGCAGATTCTACGAAGAGTGTCTCAAAACTGCTCTATCAAAAGGTAGGTTGAACTCTGTGAGTTCAATGCCCAAAGCACAGGGAACCTTCTGAGAATGCTTTTATGTAGTTTCTACGTGAACATATTTTCTTTTCCAGCATTGGCCTCCAAGCACTCCATCCATCCACTTGAAAATTCTACTAAAAGAGTGTTTCAAAACTTCTCTACCAAAAGAAAGGTTGAACTTTGTGAGTTCAAGGCACACATCACAAAGAAGTTTCTGAGAATGCTTCTTTCCAGCTTTTACGTGAAGAGATATCCTTTTCCAGCATAGGCCTCAAAGCGCTCCATATATCCACTTGCACATTCTAGCAAAGCGTGTATCAACACTGCTCTTTCAAAAGGAAGCTTCAAGTCTGTGAGTTGAATGCACTCATCACAAAGACGTTTCTGAGAATTCTCCTGTCTAGTTTTCATGTGAAGATGCTTCCATTTAAAATCTAGGCCTCAAATACCTCCAAATATTCACTTGCACATTCTACAAAAAGGCTGTTTCAAATCTTCTCTATCAATTGGAAGGTTCAACTCTGTAAATTGAATGCACTCACCACAAAGAAGATTCCGAGATTGCTTCTGTCTACTTTGTATGTGAAGACATTTCCTTTTCCAACATAGGCCTCAAAGCGCTCCAAAAAACACTTGCAGATTCTAAAAAAACAGTTTTTCAAAACTGTTCTATCAAAAGGAACGTTCAACTCTGTGAGTTGAAGGCACTCATCACAAAGAGGTTTCTGAGAATGCTTCTGTCTAGTTTTTATGGGATGATATTTCTTATTCCAACATTGGCCAAAAAGCGCTCCAAATATCCGCCTTCAGATGGCACTGAAAGAGGGTCTCAAAAATGCTCTATCAGAAGGAAGGTTCAAGTCTGTGAGTTGAATGCTCTCATCACACAGAAGGTTCTGAGAATACTTCAGTCTAGTTTTTATCAGAAGATATTTCCATTTCCTTGCATAGGCCTGAAATCGCTCCAAATATCGACTTGCAGATTATACGAATAGAGTATTTCCAAACTGCTCTGTCAAACGGCAGGATCAACTCTGTGAGTTGAATGAACACATCATGAAGAAGTCTCTGAGAATGCTTCTGTCTAGTTTTTAGTTGAAGATATTTCATTTCCCAGCATCGTCTCAAAGCGCTCCAAATATCCACTTGCAGATTCTACAAAAACTTTGTTTCTAAACTGCTCTTTGAAAAGGAAGGTCCAAGTCTGTGAGTTGAATGCACTCATCGCAAAGAATTTTCTGAGAATGCTTCTGCCTAGTTTTCACGTGAAGATATTTCCTTTTCCAACATTGGCCCCGAAGCCCTCCTAACATCCACTTGCAGATTTTACAAAAAGAGTGTTTCCAAACTGCTCTATCAAAAGGCAGGTTCAACTCTGTGAGTCAAATGCACGCATCGTGAAGAAGCTTCTGAGAATGCTACTGTCTAAGTTTTAGGTGAAGATATTTCATTTCCCAGCAAAGGCTTCAAAGCGCTCTAAATATCCACTTGCAGATTCTACAAGAAGAGTGTTTCAAAACTGCTCTTCCAAAAGGAAGGTTCAAGTCTGTGAGTTGAATGCACTCATCAAAAAGAAGTTTCTGAGAATGCTTCTCTCTAGTTTTTATGAGAAGATATTTCCTTTTCCAGCATAGGCCTCAAATCGCTCCAAACATCCACTAGCAAATTCTACAAAAGGAGTGTTTCAAAACTGTGCTATCAAAAGGAAGATTCCACTATTTGAGTTGAAGGCATAAAGCACACGGAAGTTTCTGACAGTGCTTCCGTCTAGTTCTCATGTGAAGTTATTTCCTTTTCCAGTGTTGGCCTCTTAGCACTCCAAATAACCACTTGCAGATCCTAGAAAGAGTGTTTCAAAACTGCTCTACCAAAAGGAAGGTTCAACTCGGTGAGTTGAATGCGCACCTCGCAAAAAGTTTCTGAGAGTGCTTCGGTTTAGTTTTTATGTGAAGATATTTCGTTTTCCAGCACAGTACTCAAAGCGCTCTAAATAGCCACTTGCAGAGTCTATAAAAAGAGTGTTTCAAAACTGTTCTATCGAAAGGAACGTTCAACTCTGTGAGTAGAATGCACTCATCACAAGGAAGTTTCTGAGAATGCTTCTGTCTAGTTTTTATGTGAAGAAATTTCCTTTTCCAACATAGGCCTCAAAGCGCTCCAAATAAACACCTGCAGATTCTACAAAAGGGGTCTTTCCAAAATGTTCTATCAAAACCAACGTTCAAGCCTGTGAGCTGAATGCACTCACCACACAGAAGTTTCTTAGACGTCTTCTGTCTAGTGTTTATGTGGAAATATTCTCTTTTACAGCATAGGCCTCAAATAGCTCCAAATATCAACTTGCAGATTTTACAAAAAGGGTGTTTCCAAACTCCTCCATCAAAAGGCAGGTTCAACTCTGTGTGTTTAATGCACACATCAGAAAGAAGTTTCTGAGAATGCTTCTGTCTAGCCTTTATGTGAAAATATTTCCTTTTCAAGCATACGCCTCAAAGCGCTCCAAATATGCCGTTGTAGACTCTACAAAAAGTGTGTTTCAAAACTGCTCTACGAAAAGAAAGGTTCAAAGCTGTGAGTTGAATACACAGATCGTGAAGAAGTTCCTGAGAATGCTTCAATCTAGTGTTTAGGTGAAGATATTTCACTTCCCAGCATAGGCCTCAAAGCGCTCCAAATATCCACTTCCAGATTCTACAGAAAAGTGTTTCAAAACTGCTCTTTGGAAAGGAAGCTTCAACTCTGTGAGTTTAAAGCACTCATTGCGAAGAGGTTTCTGGGAGTTCTTCCGTCTAGTTTTCATGTAAAGATGTTTCCATTTCAAGCATAGGTCTCTAATCGCTCCAAATATTCACCTGCAAATTCTACAAAAAGGGTGTTTCAAAACTTCTCTATCAATAGGAAGGTTCAACTCTGTGAGTTGAATGCACTCCTTACAGAGAAGTTTCTGAGAATGTTTCTATCTATGTTTTACGCGAAGATATTTCCTTTTCCAACACAGGCCTCAGTGCGCTCCGAATCAACACTTCCAGATACTACAAAAACAGTGTTTCAAAACTGTTCTATCAAAAGGAACGTTCAACTCTGTGAGTTGAAGGCACTCATCACAAAGAAGTTTCTGAGAATGCTTCTGTCAATCTTGTATGCAATGAGATTTCCTTTTGCAGCATAGGACTTAAAGCTCTCCAAATATCCACTTGCAGATTCCACAAAAAGAGTGTTGCAAAACTTCTCTATCAAAAGGCAGGTTGAACTCTGTGTGTTGAATGCCCAAAACACAGGGAACTTTCTGAGAATGCTTTTGTCTAGTTTCCACGTGAAGATAGTTCCTTTTCCAACATAGGCCTCAAAGCGCTCTGAATATCCACTTGCCGATTGTACAAAAAGAGTGTTGCAAAACTTCTCTATCAAAAGGCAGGTTGAACTCTGTGTGTCGAATGCCCAAAACACAGGGAACTTGCTGAGAATGCTTTTGTCTAATTTCTACGTGAAGATATTTCCTTTTCCATCATAGGCCTCAAAGTGCTCCGAATAAACACTTGTAGATCCCACCAAAAGAGTGTTTCAAAGCTCTTCCATCTACAGGAACTTTCACGTCTGTGAGTTGAATGCACTCATCACAAAGAGGTTTCTGAGAATTCTTCTGTTTAGTTTTTATGTGATGATATTTCATTTTCCAGCATTGGCCTAAAGGTGCTCCAAATATCCACCTTCAGATGGGACTGAAAGAGTGTTTCAAAACTGAACTATCAAAAGGAAGGTTCAAGTCTGTGAGTTGAATGCACTCATCCACAGAAGCTTCTGAGAATGCTTCTGTCTCGTTTTTAGGCGAAGATATTTCCTTTTCCTTGCATAGGCCTCAAATCGCTCCAAATATCCCCTTGCAGATATTACAAAGAGAGTGTTTCCAAACTGCCCTATCGAAAGGCAGTTTCAACTCTGTGAGTTGAAGGCACGTATGGTGAAACAGTTTCTGAGAATGCTTGTGTGTACTTTTTAGGTGAAGGTATTTCCTTTTCCAGCACAGGCCTCAAATCGCTCCAAACATCCAGTAGCAAATTCTACAAAAGGAGTGTTTCAAACCTGTGCTATCCAAAGGAAGATTCCACTATATGAGTTGAACGCATAAAGCACACGGAAGTTTCTGAGAATCCTTCCGTCTAGTTCTCAGGTGAAGATATTTACTTTTCCAGTGTTGGCCCTTTAGCACTCCAAATATCCACTTTCAGATTCTACAAAAAGAGTGTTTCAAAACTGCTCTATCAAAACGCAGGTTCCACTCGGTGAGTTGAATGCACGCATCGGAAAAGATTTCTGAGAATTCTTCTGTCTAGTTTTTATGGGAAGATATTTTCTTTTCCAGCATAGGCCTCAAATCGCTCCAAACATCCACGAGCAAATTCTACGAAAGGAGTGTGTCAAAACTGTGCTATCAAAAGGAAGATTCCACTATGTGAGTTGAATGCATGAAGCACACGGAAGTTTCTGACAATGCTTCCGTCTAGTTCTCATGTGAAGATATTTCCTTTTCCAGCGTTGACCTCTTAGCACTCCAAATATCCACTTGCAGATCCTAGAAAAAGAGTGTTTCAAAACTGCTCTACCAAAAGCCAGGTTTCACTCGGTGAGTTGAATGCGCACATCGCAAAATGTTTCTGAGAACGCTACTGTCTAGTTCTTATGTGAAGATATTTCGTTTTCCCGCCTGGGCTTCAAAGCGCTCCAAATAGCCACTTGTAGAGTCTATAAAAAGAGTGTTTCAAAACTCTTCTATCAAAAGGAACTTTCAACTCTGTGAGTACAATGCACTCATCACAAGGAAGTTTCCGAGAATGCTTCTGTCTACTGTTTATGTGAAGATATTTCCTTTTCCAACCTAGGCCTCAATGCGCTCCAAATAAACACCTGCAGATCCTACAAGAGGGGTGTTTCCAAACTGTTCTATCAAAACCAGCGTTCAAGTCTGTGAGCTGAATGCACTCATCACACAGAAGTTTCTTAGAAGGCTTGTGTCTAGTGTTTATGTGAAAATATTTTCTTTTACAGCACAGGCCTCAAATAGCTCCAAATATCAACTTGCAGATTTTACAAAAAGGGAGTTTCCAAACTCCTCTATCAAAAGACAGGTTCAACTCTGTGAGTCGAATGCACACATCAGAAAGAAGTTTCTGAGAATGCTTCTGTCTAGCTTTTATGTGAAAATATTTCCTTTTCAAGCACACGCCTCAAAGCGCTCCAAATATGCCGTTGCAGATTCTACAAAAAGTGGGTTTCAAAACTGCTCTACGAAAAGAAAGGTTCAAAGCTGTGAGTTGAATACACAGATCGTGAAGAAGTTTCTGAGAATGCTTCAGTCTAGTGTTTAGGTGAAGATATTTCACTTCCCAGCATAGGCCTCAAAGCGCTCCAAATATCCACTTCCAGATTCTACAGAAAAGTGTTTCAAAACTGCTCTTTGGAAAGGAAGCTTCAACTCTGTGAGTTGAAAGCACTCATTACGAAGAGGTTTCTGAGAATTCTTCTGTCCAGTTTTCATGTGAAGATGTTTCCATTTCAAGCATAGGTCTCCAATCGCTCCAAATATTCACCTGCAAATTCTACAAAAAGGGTGTTTCAAAACTTCTCTATCAATAGGAAGGTTCAACTCTGTGAGTTGAATGCCCTCCTCACAAAGAAGTTTCTGAGAATGCTTCTGTCTACTTTTTACGTGAAGATATTTCCTTTTCCTACACAGGCCTCAAAGCGCTCCGAATCAACACTTCCAGATACTACCAAAACAGTGTTTCAAAACTGTTCTATCAAAAGGAACGTTCAACTCTGTGAGTGGAAGGCACTCATCGCAAAGAGGTTTCTGAGAATGCTTCTGTCTAGTTTTTATGTGATGATATTTCGTATTGCAGCATTGGCCAAAAAGCGCTCCAAACATCCATCTTCAGATGGCAATGAAAGTGGGTCTCAAAAGTGCTCTATCAGAAGGAAGGTTCAAGTCTGTGAGTTGAATGCTCTCATCACACAGAAGGTTCTGAGAATGATTCAGTCTAGTTTTTATCAGAAGATATTTCCTTTTCCTTGCATAGGCCTCAAATAGCTCCAAATATCGAATTGCAGTTTACACCAATAGAGTCTTTCCAAACTGCTCTGTGAAACGGCAGGTTCAACTCTGTGAGTTGAATGCGCACATGAGGAAGAAGTCTCTGAGAATGCTTCTGTCTAGTTTTTAGGTGAAGATATTTCATTTCCCAGCCTCGCCTCAAAGCGCTCCAAATATCCACTTTCAGATTCTACAAAAACTGTGTTTCTAAACTGCTCTTTGTAAAGGAAGGTTCAAGTCTGTGAGTTGAATGCACTCATCACCAAGAAGTTTCTGAGAATGCTTCTGTCTAGTTTTCATGTGAAGATATTTCCTTTTCCAACATTGACCCGAAGCCCTCGTAATATCCACTTGCAGATTTTACAAAAAGAGTGTTTCCAAACTGCTCTATCAAAATGAGATTCAACTCTGTGAGTTGAATGCACGCATCGTGAAGAAGCTTCAGAGAATGCTACGGTCTACGTTTTAGGTGAAGATATTTCATTTCCCAGCATAGGCTTCAAAGTGCTCTAAATATCCACTTGCAGATTCTACAAAAAGAGTGTTTCAAAACTGCTCTTCCAAAAGGAAGGTTCAAGGCTGTGAGTTCAATGCACTCATCATAAAGAAGTTTCTGAGAACGCTTCTCTCTAGTTTTTATGTGAAGATATTTCCTTTTCCAGCATAGGCCTCAAATCGCTCCAAACATCCACTAGCAAATTCTACAAAAGGAGTGTTTCAAAACTGTGCTATCAAAAGGAAGATTCCACTATTTGAGTTGAAGGCATAAAGCACACGGAAGTTTCTGACAATGCTTCCGTCTAGTTCTCATGTGAAGTTATTTCCTTTTCCAGTGCTGGCCTCTTAGCACTCCAAATATCCACTTGCAGATCCTAGAAAAAGAGTTTTTCAAAACTGCTCTACCAAAAGGAAGCTTCAACTCGGTGAGTTGAATGCGCACCTCGCAAAATGTTTCTGAGAGTGCTTCGCTGTTGTTTTTATGTGAAGATATTTCGTTTTCCAGCATAGGACTCAAAGCGCTCCAAGTAGCCACTTACAGAGTCTCTAAAAAGAGTGTTTCAAAACTGTTCTATCAAAAGGAACGTTCAACTCTGTGAGTAGAATGCTCTCATCACAAGGAAGTTTCTGAGAATGCTTCTGTCTAGTTTTTATGTGAAGAAATTTCCTTTTCCAACATAGGCCTCAAAGCCCTCCAAATAAACATCTGCAGATTCTACAAAAGGGGTCTTTCCAAAATGTTCTATCAAAACCAACGTTCAAACCTATGAGCTGAATGCACTCACCACACAGAAGTTTCTTAGACGTCTTCTGTCTAGTGTTTATGTGAAAATATTTTCTTTTACAGCATAGGCCTCAAATAGCTCCAAATATCAACTTGCAGATTTTACAAAAAGGGTGTTTCCAAACTCCTCTATCAAAAGGCAGGTTCAACTCTGTGTGTTGAATGCACACATCAGAAAGAAGTTTCTGAGAATGCTTCTGTCTAGCGTTTATGTGAAAATATTTCCTTTTCAAGCATACGCCTCAAAGCGCTCCAAATATGCCGTTGCAGATTCTACAAAAAGTGTGTTTCAAAACTGCTCTATGAAAAGAAAGGTTCAAAGCTGTGAGGTGAATACACATATCGTGAAGAAGTTTCTGAGAAAGCTTCAGTCTAGTGTTTAGGTGAAGATATTTCACTTCCCAGAATAGGCCTCAAAGCGCTCCAAATATCCACTTCCAGATTCTAAAGAAAAGTGTTTCAAAACTGCTTTTTGGAAAAGAAGCTTCAACTCTGTGAGTTGAAAGCACTCATTACGAAGAGGTTTCTGAGAGTTCTTCCGTCTAGTTTTCATGTGAAGATGTTTCCATTTCAAGCATATTTCTCAAATCGCTCCAAATATTCACCTGCAAATTCTACAAAAAGGGTGTTTCCAAACTTCTCTATCAATAGGAAGGTTCGACTCTGTGAGTTGAATGCACTCCTCACAAAGAAGTTTCTGAGAATGCTTCTGTCCAGTTTTTAGGTGAAGATATATCATTTCCCAGCATAGGCCTCAAAGCGCTCCAAATATCCACTTGCAGATTCTACAAAAAGAGTGTTTCAAAACTCCTCTTTCAAAAGGAAGTTTCAAGTCTGTGAGTTGAATGAAGTCGTGACAAAGAAGTTTCTGAGAATGCTTCTGTCTACTTTTTATGTGAAGATATTTCCTTTTGCAGCACACGCCTCAAATAGCCCCAAACATCCACTAGCAAATTCTACAAAAAGAGTGTTTCAAAAAAGCGCTATCTAAAGGAAGATTGCACTATGTGAGTTAAACGCATAAAGCACACGGAAGTTTCTGAGAATGCTTCCGTCTAGTTCTCATGGGAAGATATTTCCTTTCCCATTGTTGGCCTCTTAGCACTCCAATATACACTTGCAGATTCTAGAAAAAGAGTGTTTCAAAACTGCTCTATCAAAAGGCAGGTTCAACACGGTGAGTTGAATATGCACATGAGAAAAAGTTTCTGAGAATGCTTCTGTCTGGTTTTTATGTGAAGATATTTCGTTTTCCAGCACAGGCCTCAAAGCGCTCCAATTATCCACTTGCAGACTATACAAAAACAGTGTTTCAAAACTGTTCTATCCAAAGGAATGTTCAGCTCTGTGAGTAGAATTCACTCATCACGAGGAAGTTTCTGAGAATGCTGCTGTCTAGTTTCTATAAGAAGACATTTCCTTTTCTAACATAGGTCTCAAAGCGCTCACAATAAGCCCTGGCACACTCCACAAAAGGAGTGTTTCCAAAATGTTCTATCAAAATGAACGTTGAAGACTGTGAGTTAAATGCACACGTCAAACTGAAGTTTCTGAGAATGGTTCTGTCTAGGGTTTATGTGAAGATATTTTCTTTTCCAGCATAGGCCTCCAAAAGCTCGAAATATCCACTTGCAGATTTTCTAAAAAGGGTGTTTCCAAACTGTTCTATCAAAAGGAAGGTTCAACTCTGTGAGTTGAATGCTCACATCACAAAGAAGTTTCTGAGAATGCTTCTGTCTAGTGTTCATGTGAAGATATTTCCTTTTCAAGCATAGGCCTCAAAGCGCTCCAGATATGCAGTTGCAGACTCTACAAAAAGTGTGTTTCAAAAGTGTTCTATGAAAAGAAAGTTTCAACTCTGTGAGTTGAATGCACATATCGTGAAGAAGTTTCTGAGAATGCTTCTGTCTAGTTTTTAGGTGAAGATATTTCATTTCCCAGCATAGGCCTCAAAGCGCTCCAAATATGCACTTGCAGATTCTACAAAAAGAGTGTTTCAAAACTGCTCTTTCAAAAGGAAGGTTCAAGTCTGTGAGTTGAATGCACTCATCAGAAAGAAGTTTCTGATAATGGTTCTGTCTAGTTTTCATCTGCAAGTATTTCCTTTTCCACTAGATGCCGCAATCGCACCAAATTTCCACCTGCAGTTTCCACAAAAAGAGTGTTGCAGGACTGCTCCAGGAAAAGGAATCTTCAACTCTCTCAGTTCAATCCCCTCAAGACATAGAAGTTTCTGATAATGTTTCTGTCTAGCTTCTATATGAAGATATTTCCTTTTCCAGCATAAGCCTCAAAGAGCTCCAAATATCCACTTGCGAATTCTACAAAAACAGTGTTGCAATACTTTTCTACCAAAAGGAAGGTACAACTCTGTGAGTTCAATGCACTCATCACACAGAAGGTTCACAGAATGCTTCCATCTAGCTTTTACGCAATGATATTTCCTTTTGCAGCAAAGGCTTCAAAGCGCTCTTAATGTCCACTGGCAGATTCTACGAAGAGTGTCTCAAAACTGCTCTATCAAAAGGTAGGTTGAACTCTGTGAGTTCAATGCCCAAAGCACAGGGAACCTTCTGAGAATGCTTTTATGTAGTTTCTACGTGAACATATTTTCTTTTCCAGCATTGGCCTCCAAGCACTCCATCCATCCACTTGAAAATTCTACTAAAAGAGTGTTTCAAAACTTCTCTACCAAAAGAAAGGTTGAACTTTGTGAGTTCAAGGCACACATCACAAAGAAGTTTCTGAGAATGCTTCTTTCCAGCTTTTACGTGAAGAGATATCCTTTTCCAGCATAGGCCTCAAAGCGCTCCATATATCCACTTGCACATTCTAGCAAAGCGTGTATCAACACTGCTCTTTCAAAAGGAAGCTTCAAGTCTGTGAGTTGAATGCACTCATCACAAAGACGTTTCTGAGAATTCTCCTGTCTAGTTTTCATGTGAAGATGCTTCCATTTAAAATCTAGGCCTCAAATACCTCCAAATATTCACTTGCACATTCTACAAAAAGGCTGTTTCAAATCTTCTCTATCAATTGGAAGGTTCAACTCTGTAAATTGAATGCACTCACCACAAAGAAGATTCCGAGATTGCTTCTGTCTACTTTGTATGTGAAGACATTTCCTTTTCCAACATAGGCCTCAAAGCGCTCCAAAAAACACTTGCAGATTCTAAAAAAACAGTTTTTCAAAACTGTTCTATCAAAAGGAACGTTCAACTCTGTGAGTTGAAGGCACTCATCACAAAGAGGTTTCTGAGAATGCTTCTGTCTAGTTTTTATGGGATGATATTTCTTATTCCAACATTGGCCAAAAAGCGCTCCAAATATCCGCCTTCAGATGGCACTGAAAGAGGGTCTCAAAAATGCTCTATCAGAAGGAAGGTTCAAGTCTGTGAGTTGAATGCTCTCATCACACAGAAGGTTCTGAGAATACTTCAGTCTAGTTTTTATCAGAAGATATTTCCATTTCCTTGCATAGGCCTGAAATCGCTCCAAATATCGACTTGCAGATTATACGAATAGAGTATTTCCAAACTGCTCTGTCAAACGGCAGGATCAACTCTGTGAGTTGAATGAACACATCATGAAGAAGTCTCTGAGAATGCTTCTGTCTAGTTTTTAGTTGAAGATATTTCATTTCCCAGCATCGTCTCAAAGCGCTCCAAATATCCACTTGCAGATTCTACAAAAACTTTGTTTCTAAACTGCTCTTTGAAAAGGAAGGTCCAAGTCTGTGAGTTGAATGCACTCATCGCAAAGAATTTTCTGAGAATGCTTCTGCCTAGTTTTCACGTGAAGATATTTCCTTTTCCAACATTGGCCCCGAAGCCCTCCTAACATCCACTTGCAGATTTTACAAAAAGAGTGTTTCCAAACTGCTCTATCAAAAGGCAGGTTCAACTCTGTGAGTCAAATGCACGCATCGTGAAGAAGCTTCTGAGAATGCTACTGTCTAAGTTTTAGGTGAAGATATTTCATTTCCCAGCAAAGGCTTCAAAGCGCTCTAAATATCCACTTGCAGATTCTACAAGAAGAGTGTTTCAAAACTGCTCTTCCAAAAGGAAGGTTCAAGTCTGTGAGTTGAATGCACTCATCAAAAAGAAGTTTCTGAGAATGCTTCTCTCTAGTTTTTATGAGAAGATATTTCCTTTTCCAGCATAGGCCTCAAATCGCTCCAAACATCCACTAGCAAATTCTACAAAAGGAGTGTTTCAAAACTGTGCTATCAAAAGGAAGATTCCACTATTTGAGTTGAAGGCATAAAGCACACGGAAGTTTCTGACAGTGCTTCCGTCTAGTTCTCATGTGAAGTTATTTCCTTTTCCAGTGTTGGCCTCTTAGCACTCCAAATAACCACTTGCAGATCCTAGAAAGAGTGTTTCAAAACTGCTCTACCAAAAGGAAGGTTCAACTCGGTGAGTTGAATGCGCACCTCGCAAAAAGTTTCTGAGAGTGCTTCGGTTTAGTTTTTATGTGAAGATATTTCGTTTTCCAGCACAGTACTCAAAGCGCTCTAAATAGCCACTTGCAGAGTCTATAAAAAGAGTGTTTCAAAACTGTTCTATCGAAAGGAACGTTCAACTCTGTGAGTAGAATGCACTCATCACAAGGAAGTTTCTGAGAATGCTTCTGTCTAGTTTTTATGTGAAGAAATTTCCTTTTCCAACATAGGCCTCAAAGCGCTCCAAATAAACACCTGCAGATTCTACAAAAGGGGTCTTTCCAAAATGTTCTATCAAAACCAACGTTCAAGCCTGTGAGCTGAATGCACTCACCACACAGAAGTTTCTTAGACGTCTTCTGTCTAGTGTTTATGTGGAAATATTCTCTTTTACAGCATAGGCCTCAAATAGCTCCAAATATCAACTTGCAGATTTTACAAAAAGGGTGTTTCCAAACTCCTCCATCAAAAGGCAGGTTCAACTCTGTGTGTTTAATGCACACATCAGAAAGAAGTTTCTGAGAATGCTTCTGTCTAGCCTTTATGTGAAAATATTTCCTTTTCAAGCATACGCCTCAAAGCGCTCCAAATATGCCGTTGTAGACTCTACAAAAAGTGTGTTTCAAAACTGCTCTACGAAAAGAAAGGTTCAAAGCTGTGAGTTGAATACACAGATCGTGAAGAAGTTCCTGAGAATGCTTCAATCTAGTGTTTAGGTGAAGATATTTCACTTCCCAGCATAGGCCTCAAAGCGCTCCAAATATCCACTTCCAGATTCTACAGAAAAGTGTTTCAAAACTGCTCTTTGGAAAGGAAGCTTCAACTCTGTGAGTTTAAAGCACTCATTGCGAAGAGGTTTCTGGGAGTTCTTCCGTCTAGTTTTCATGTAAAGATGTTTCCATTTCAAGCATAGGTCTCTAATCGCTCCAAATATTCACCTGCAAATTCTACAAAAAGGGTGTTTCAAAACTTCTCTATCAATAGGAAGGTTCAACTCTGTGAGTTGAATGCACTCCTTACAGAGAAGTTTCTGAGAATGTTTCTATCTATGTTTTACGCGAAGATATTTCCTTTTCCAACACAGGCCTCAGTGCGCTCCGAATCAACACTTCCAGATACTACAAAAACAGTGTTTCAAAACTGTTCTATCAAAAGGAACGTTCAACTCTGTGAGTTGAAGGCACTCATCACAAAGAAGTTTCTGAGAATGCTTCTGTCAATCTTGTATGCAATGAGATTTCCTTTTGCAGCATAGGACTTAAAGCTCTCCAAATATCCACTTGCAGATTCCACAAAAAGAGTGTTGCAAAACTTCTCTATCAAAAGGCAGGTTGAACTCTGTGTGTTGAATGCCCAAAACACAGGGAACTTTCTGAGAATGCTTTTGTCTAGTTTCCACGTGAAGATAGTTCCTTTTCCAACATAGGCCTCAAAGCGCTCTGAATATCCACTTGCCGATTGTACAAAAAGAGTGTTGCAAAACTTCTCTATCAAAAGGCAGGTTGAACTCTGTGTGTCGAATGCCCAAAACACAGGGAACTTGCTGAGAATGCTTTTGTCTAATTTCTACGTGAAGATATTTCCTTTTCCATCATAGGCCTCAAAGTGCTCCGAATAAACACTTGTAGATCCCACCAAAAGAGTGTTTCAAAGCTCTTCCATCTACAGGAACTTTCACGTCTGTGAGTTGAATGCACTCATCACAAAGAGGTTTCTGAGAATTCTTCTGTTTAGTTTTTATGTGATGATATTTCATTTTCCAGCATTGGCCTAAAGGTGCTCCAAATATCCACCTTCAGATGGGACTGAAAGAGTGTTTCAAAACTGAACTATCAAAAGGAAGGTTCAAGTCTGTGAGTTGAATGCACTCATCCACAGAAGCTTCTGAGAATGCTTCTGTCTCGTTTTTAGGCGAAGATATTTCCTTTTCCTTGCATAGGCCTCAAATCGCTCCAAATATCCCCTTGCAGATATTACAAAGAGAGTGTTTCCAAACTGCCCTATCGAAAGGCAGTTTCAACTCTGTGAGTTGAAGGCACGTATGGTGAAACAGTTTCTGAGAATGCTTGTGTGTACTTTTTAGGTGAAGGTATTTCCTTTTCCAGCACAGGCCTCAAATCGCTCCAAACATCCAGTAGCAAATTCTACAAAAGGAGTGTTTCAAACCTGTGCTATCCAAAGGAAGATTCCACTATATGAGTTGAACGCATAAAGCACACGGAAGTTTCTGAGAATCCTTCCGTCTAGTTCTCAGGTGAAGATATTTACTTTTCCAGTGTTGGCCCTTTAGCACTCCAAATATCCACTTTCAGATTCTACAAAAAGAGTGTTTCAAAACTGCTCTATCAAAACGCAGGTTCCACTCGGTGAGTTGAATGCACGCATCGGAAAAGATTTCTGAGAATTCTTCTGTCTAGTTTTTATGGGAAGATATTTTCTTTTCCAGCATAGGCCTCAAATCGCTCCAAACATCCACGAGCAAATTCTACGAAAGGAGTGTGTCAAAACTGTGCTATCAAAAGGAAGATTCCACTATGTGAGTTGAATGCATGAAGCACACGGAAGTTTCTGACAATGCTTCCGTCTAGTTCTCATGTGAAGATATTTCCTTTTCCAGCGTTGACCTCTTAGCACTCCAAATATCCACTTGCAGATCCTAGAAAAAGAGTGTTTCAAAACTGCTCTACCAAAAGCCAGGTTTCACTCGGTGAGTTGAATGCGCACATCGCAAAATGTTTCTGAGAACGCTACTGTCTAGTTCTTATGTGAAGATATTTCGTTTTCCCGCCTGGGCTTCAAAGCGCTCCAAATAGCCACTTGTAGAGTCTATAAAAAGAGTGTTTCAAAACTCTTCTATCAAAAGGAACTTTCAACTCTGTGAGTACAATGCACTCATCACAAGGAAGTTTCCGAGAATGCTTCTGTCTACTGTTTATGTGAAGATATTTCCTTTTCCAACCTAGGCCTCAATGCGCTCCAAATAAACACCTGCAGATCCTACAAGAGGGGTGTTTCCAAACTGTTCTATCAAAACCAGCGTTCAAGTCTGTGAGCTGAATGCACTCATCACACAGAAGTTTCTTAGAAGGCTTGTGTCTAGTGTTTATGTGAAAATATTTTCTTTTACAGCACAGGCCTCAAATAGCTCCAAATATCAACTTGCAGATTTTACAAAAAGGGAGTTTCCAAACTCCTCTATCAAAAGACAGGTTCAACTCTGTGAGTCGAATGCACACATCAGAAAGAAGTTTCTGAGAATGCTTCTGTCTAGCTTTTATGTGAAAATATTTCCTTTTCAAGCACACGCCTCAAAGCGCTCCAAATATGCCGTTGCAGATTCTACAAAAAGTGGGTTTCAAAACTGCTCTACGAAAAGAAAGGTTCAAAGCTGTGAGTTGAATACACAGATCGTGAAGAAGTTTCTGAGAATGCTTCAGTCTAGTGTTTAGGTGAAGATATTTCACTTCCCAGCATAGGCCTCAAAGCGCTCCAAATATCCACTTCCAGATTCTACAGAAAAGTGTTTCAAAACTGCTCTTTGGAAAGGAAGCTTCAACTCTGTGAGTTGAAAGCACTCATTACGAAGAGGTTTCTGAGAATTCTTCTGTCCAGTTTTCATGTGAAGATGTTTCCATTTCAAGCATAGGTCTCCAATCGCTCCAAATATTCACCTGCAAATTCTACAAAAAGGGTGTTTCAAAACTTCTCTATCAATAGGAAGGTTCAACTCTGTGAGTTGAATGCCCTCCTCACAAAGAAGTTTCTGAGAATGCTTCTGTCTACTTTTTACGTGAAGATATTTCCTTTTCCTACACAGGCCTCAAAGCGCTCCGAATCAACACTTCCAGATACTACCAAAACAGTGTTTCAAAACTGTTCTATCAAAAGGAACGTTCAACTCTGTGAGTGGAAGGCACTCATCGCAAAGAGGTTTCTGAGAATGCTTCTGTCTAGTTTTTATGTGATGATATTTCGTATTGCAGCATTGGCCAAAAAGCGCTCCAAACATCCATCTTCAGATGGCAATGAAAGTGGGTCTCAAAAGTGCTCTATCAGAAGGAAGGTTCAAGTCTGTGAGTTGAATGCTCTCATCACACAGAAGGTTCTGAGAATGATTCAGTCTAGTTTTTATCAGAAGATATTTCCTTTTCCTTGCATAGGCCTCAAATAGCTCCAAATATCGAATTGCAGTTTACACCAATAGAGTCTTTCCAAACTGCTCTGTGAAACGGCAGGTTCAACTCTGTGAGTTGAATGCGCACATGAGGAAGAAGTCTCTGAGAATGCTTCTGTCTAGTTTTTAGGTGAAGATATTTCATTTCCCAGCCTCGCCTCAAAGCGCTCCAAATATCCACTTTCAGATTCTACAAAAACTGTGTTTCTAAACTGCTCTTTGTAAAGGAAGGTTCAAGTCTGTGAGTTGAATGCACTCATCACCAAGAAGTTTCTGAGAATGCTTCTGTCTAGTTTTCATGTGAAGATATTTCCTTTTCCAACATTGACCCGAAGCCCTCGTAATATCCACTTGCAGATTTTACAAAAAGAGTGTTTCCAAACTGCTCTATCAAAATGAGATTCAACTCTGTGAGTTGAATGCACGCATCGTGAAGAAGCTTCAGAGAATGCTACGGTCTACGTTTTAGGTGAAGATATTTCATTTCCCAGCATAGGCTTCAAAGTGCTCTAAATATCCACTTGCAGATTCTACAAAAAGAGTGTTTCAAAACTGCTCTTCCAAAAGGAAGGTTCAAGGCTGTGAGTTCAATGCACTCATCATAAAGAAGTTTCTGAGAACGCTTCTCTCTAGTTTTTATGTGAAGATATTTCCTTTTCCAGCATAGGCCTCAAATCGCTCCAAACATCCACTAGCAAATTCTACAAAAGGAGTGTTTCAAAACTGTGCTATCAAAAGGAAGATTCCACTATTTGAGTTGAAGGCATAAAGCACACGGAAGTTTCTGACAATGCTTCCGTCTAGTTCTCATGTGAAGTTATTTCCTTTTCCAGTGCTGGCCTCTTAGCACTCCAAATATCCACTTGCAGATCCTAGAAAAAGAGTTTTTCAAAACTGCTCTACCAAAAGGAAGCTTCAACTCGGTGAGTTGAATGCGCACCTCGCAAAATGTTTCTGAGAGTGCTTCGCTGTTGTTTTTATGTGAAGATATTTCATTTTCCAGCATAGGACTCAAAGCGCTCCAAGTAGCCACTTACAGAGTCTCTAAAAAGAGTGTTTCAAAACTGTTCTATCAAAAGGAACGTTCAACTCTGTGAGTAGAATGCTCTCATCACAAGGAAGTTTCTGAGAATGCTTCTGTCTAGTTTTTATGTGAAGAAATTTCCTTTTCCAACATAGGCCTCAAAGCCCTCCAAATAAACATCTGCAGATTCTACAAAAGGGGTCTTTCCAAAATGTTCTATCAAAACCAACGTTCAAACCTATGAGCTGAATGCACTCACCACACAGAAGTTTCTTAGACGTCTTCTGTCTAGTGTTTATGTGAAAATATTTTCTTTTACAGCATAGGCCTCAAATAGCTCCAAATATCAACTTGCAGATTTTACAAAAAGGGTGTTTCCAAACTCCTCTATCAAAAGGCAGGTTCAACTCTGTGTGTTGAATGCACACATCAGAAAGAAGTTTCTGAGAATGCTTCTGTCTAGCGTTTATGTGAAAATATTTCCTTTTCAAGCATACGCCTCAAAGCGCTCCAAATATGCCGTTGCAGATTCTACAAAAAGTGTGTTTCAAAACTGCTCTATGAAAAGAAAGGTTCAAAGCTGTGAGGTGAATACACATATCGTGAAGAAGTTTCTGAGAAAGCTTCAGTCTAGTGTTTAGGTGAAGATATTTCACTTCCCAGAATAGGCCTCAAAGCGCTCCAAATATCCACTTCCAGATTCTAAAGAAAAGTGTTTCAAAACTGCTTTTTGGAAAAGAAGCTTCAACTCTGTGAGTTGAAAGCACTCATTACGAAGAGGTTTCTGAGAGTTCTTCCGTCTAGTTTTCATGTGAAGATGTTTCCATTTCAAGCATATTTCTCAAATCGCTCCAAATATTCACCTGCAAATTCTACAAAAAGGGTGTTTCCAAACTTCTCTATCAATAGGAAGGTTCGACTCTGTGAGTTGAATGCACTCCTCACAAAGAAGTTTCTGAGAATGCTTCTGTCCAGTTTTTAGGTGAAGATATATCACTTCCCAGCATAGGCCTCAAAGCGCTCCAAATATCCACTTGCAGATTCTACAAAAAGAGTGTTTCAAAACTCCTCTTTCAAAAGGAAGTTTCAAGTCTGTGAGTTGAATGAAGTCATGACAAAGAAGTTTCTGAGAATGCTTCTGTCTACTTTTTATGTGAAGATATTTCCTTTTGCAGCACACGCCTCAAATAGCCCCAAACATCCACTAGCAAATTCTACAAAAAGAGTGTTTCAAAAAAGCGCTATCTAAAGGAAGATTGCACTATGTGAGTTAAACGCATAAAGCACACGGAAGTTTCTGAGAATGCTTCCGTCTAGTTCTCATGGGAAGATATTTCCTTTCCCATTGTTGGCCTCTTAGCACTCCAATATACACTTGCAGATTCTAGAAAAAGAGTGTTTCAAAACTGCTCTATCAAAAGGCAGGTTCAACACGGTGAGTTGAATATGCACATGAAAAAAAGTTTCTGAGAATGCTTCTGTCTGGTTTTTATGTGAAGATATTTCGTTTTCCAGCACAGGCCTCAAAGCGCTCCAATTATCCACTTGCAGACTATACAAAAACAGTGTTTCAAAACTGTTCTATCCAAAGGAATGTTCAGCTCTGTGAGTAGAATTCACTCATCACGAGGAAGTTTCTGAGAATGCTGCTGTCTAGTTTCTATAAGAAGACATTTCCTTTTCTAACATAGGTCTCAAAGCGCTCACAATAAGCCCTGGCACACTCCACAAAAGGAGTGTTTCCAAAATGTTCTATCAAAATGAACGTTGAAGACTGTGAGTTAAATGCACACGTCAAACTGAAGTTTCTGAGAATGGTTCTGTCTAGGGTTTATGTGAAGATATTTTCTTTTCCAGCATAGGCCTCCAAAAGCTCGAAATATCCACTTGCAGATTTTCTAAAAAGGGTGTTTCCAAACTGTTCTATCAAAAGGAAGGTTCAACTCTGTGAGTTGAATGCTCACATCACAAAGAAGTTTCTGAGAATGCTTCTGTCTAGTGTTCATGTGAAGATATTTCCTTTTCAAGCATAGGCCTCAAAGCGCTCCAGATATGCAGTTGCAGACTCTACAAAAAGTGTGTTTCAAAAGTGTTCTATGAAAAGAAAGTTTCAACTCTGTGAGTTGAATGCACATATCGTGAAGAAGTTTCTGAGAATGCTTCTGTCTAGTTTTTAGGTGAAGATATTTCATTTCCCAGCATAGGCCTCAAAGCGCTCCAAATATGCACTTGCAGATTCTACAAAAAGAGTGTTTCAAAACTGCTCTTTCAAAAGGAAGGTTCAAGTCTGTGAGTTGAATGCACTCATCAGAAAGAAGTTTCTGATAATGGTTCTGTCTAGTTTTCATCTGCAAGTATTTCCTTTTCCACTAGATGCCGCAATCGCACCAAATTTCCACCTGCAGTTTCCACAAAAAGAGTGTTGCAGGACTGCTCCAGGAAAAGGAATCTTCAACTCTCTCAGTTCAATCCCCTCAAGACATAGAAGTTTCTGATAATGTTTCTGTCTAGCTTCTATATGAAGATATTTCCTTTTCCAGCATAAGCCTCAAAGAGCTCCAAATATCCACTTGCGAATTCTACAAAAACAGTGTTGCAATACTTTTCTACCAAAAGGAAGGTACAACTCTGTGAGTTCAATGCACTCATCACACAGAAGGTTCACAGAATGCTTCCATCTAGCTTTTACGCAATGATATTTCCTTTTGCAGCAAAGGCTTCAAAGCGCTCTTAATGTCCACTGGCAGATTCTACGAAGAGTGTCTCAAAACTGCTCTATCAAAAGGTAGGTTGAACTCTGTGAGTTCAATGCCCAAAGCACAGGGAACCTTCTGAGAATGCTTTTATGTAGTTTCTACGTGAACATATTTTCTTTTCCAGCATTGGCCTCCAAGCACTCCATCCATCCACTTGAAAATTCTACTAAAAGAGTGTTTCAAAACTTCTCTACCAAAAGAAAGGTTGAACTTTGTGAGTTCAAGGCACACATCACAAAGAAGTTTCTGAGAATGCTTCTTTCCAGCTTTTACGTGAAGAGATATCCTTTTCCAGCATAGGCCTCAAAGCGCTCCATATATCCACTTGCACATTCTAGCAAAGCGTGTATCAACACTGCTCTTTCAAAAGGAAGCTTCAAGTCTGTGAGTTGAATGCACTCATCACAAAGACGTTTCTGAGAATTCTCCTGTCTAGTTTTCATGTGAAGATGCTTCCATTTAAAATCTAGGCCTCAAATACCTCCAAATATTCACTTGCACATTCTACAAAAAGGCTGTTTCAAATCTTCTCTATCAATTGGAAGGTTCAACTCTGTAAATTGAATGCACTCACCACAAAGAAGATTCCGAGATTGCTTCTGTCTACTTTGTATGTGAAGACATTTCCTTTTCCAACATAGGCCTCAAAGCGCTCCAAAAAACACTTGCAGATTCTAAAAAAACAGTTTTTCAAAACTGTTCTATCAAAAGGAACGTTCAACTCTGTGAGTTGAAGGCACTCATCACAAAGAGGTTTCTGAGAATGCTTCTGTCTAGTTTTTATGGGATGATATTTCTTATTCCAACATTGGCCAAAAAGCGCTCCAAATATCCGCCTTCAGATGGCACTGAAAGAGGGTCTCAAAAATGCTCTATCAGAAGGAAGGTTCAAGTCTGTGAGTTGAATGCTCTCATCACACAGAAGGTTCTGAGAATACTTCAGTCTAGTTTTTATCAGAAGATATTTCCATTTCCTTGCATAGGCCTGAAATCGCTCCAAATATCGACTTGCAGATTATACGAATAGAGTATTTCCAAACTGCTCTGTCAAACGGCAGGATCAACTCTGTGAGTTGAATGAACACATCATGAAGAAGTCTCTGAGAATGCTTCTGTCTAGTTTTTAGTTGAAGATATTTCATTTCCCAGCATCGTCTCAAAGCGCTCCAAATATCCACTTGCAGATTCTACAAAAACTTTGTTTCTAAACTGCTCTTTGAAAAGGAAGGTCCAAGTCTGTGAGTTGAATGCACTCATCACAAAGAATTTTCTGAGAATGCTTCTGCCTAGTTTTCACGTGAAGATATTTCCTTTTCCAACATTGGCCCCGAAGCCCTCCTAACATCCACTTGCAGATTTTACAAAAAGAGTGTTTCCAAACTGCTCTATCAAAAGGCAGGTTCAACTCTGTGAGTCAAATGCACGCATCGTGAAGAAGCTTCTGAGAATGCTACTGTCTAAGTTTTAGGTGAAGATATTTCATTTCCCAGCAAAGGCTTCAAAGCGCTCTAAATATCCACTTGCAGATTCTACAAGAAGAGTGTTTCAAAACTGCTCTTCCAAAAGGAAGGTTCAAGTCTGTGAGTTGAATGCACTCATCAAAAAGAAGTTTCTGAGAATGCTTCTCTCTAGTTTTTATGAGAAGATATTTCCTTTTCCAGCATAGGCCTCAAATCGCTCCAAACATCCACTAGCAAATTCTACAAAAGGAGTGTTTCAAAACTGTGCTATCAAAAGGAAGATTCCACTATTTGAGTTGAAGGCATAAAGCACACGGAAGTTTCTGACAGTGCTTCCGTCTAGTTCTCATGTGAAGTTATTTCCTTTTCCAGTGTTGGCCTCTTAGCACTCCAAATAACCACTTGCAGATCCTAGAAAGAGTGTTTCAAAACTGCTCTACCAAAAGGAAGGTTCAACTCGGTGAGTTGAATGCGCACCTCGCAAAAAGTTTCTGAGAGTGCTTCGGTTTAGTTTTTATGTGAAGATATTTCGTTTTCCAGCACAGTACTCAAAGCGCTCTAAATAGCCACTTGCAGAGTCTATAAAAAGAGTGTTTCAAAACTGTTCTATCGAAAGGAACGTTCAACTCTGTGAGTAGAATGCACTCATCACAAGGAAGTTTCTGAGAATGCTTCTGTCTAGTTTTTATGTGAAGAAATTTCCTTTTCCAACATAGGCCTCAAAGCGCTCCAAATAAACACCTGCAGATTCTACAAAAGGGGTCTTTCCAAAATGTTCTATCAAAACCAACGTTCAAGCCTGTGAGCTGAATGCACTCACCACACAGAAGTTTCTTAGACGTCTTCTGTCTAGTGTTTATGTGGAAATATTCTCTTTTACAGCATAGGCCTCAAATAGCTCCAAATATCAACTTGCAGATTTTACAAAAAGGGTGTTTCCAAACTCCTCCATCAAAAGGCAGGTTCAACTCTGTGTGTTTAATGCACACATCAGAAAGAAGTTTCTGAGAATGCTTCTGTCTAGCCTTTATGTGAAAATATTTCCTTTTCAAGCATACGCCTCAAAGCGCTCCAAATATGCCGTTGTAGACTCTACAAAAAGTGTGTTTCAAAACTGCTCTACGAAAAGAAAGGTTCAAAGCTGTGAGTTGAATACACAGATCGTGAAGAAGTTCCTGAGAATGCTTCAATCTAGTGTTTAGGTGAAGATATTTCACTTCCCAGCATAGGCCTCAAAGCGCTCCAAATATCCACTTCCAGATTCTACAGAAAAGTGTTTCAAAACTGCTCTTTGGAAAGGAAGCTTCAACTCTGTGAGTTTAAAGCACTCATTGCGAAGAGGTTTCTGGGAGTTCTTCCGTCTAGTTTTCATGTAAAGATGTTTCCATTTCAAGCATAGGTCTCTAATCGCTCCAAATATTCACCTGCAAATTCTACAAAAAGGGTGTTTCAAAACTTCTCTATCAATAGGAAGGTTCAACTCTGTGAGTTGAATGCACTCCTTACAGAGAAGTTTCTGAGAATGTTTCTATCTATGTTTTACGCGAAGATATTTCCTTTTCCAACACAGGCCTCAGTGCGCTCCGAATCAACACTTCCAGATACTACAAAAACAGTGTTTCAAAACTGTTCTATCAAAAGGAACGTTCAACTCTGTGAGTTGAAGGCACTCATCACAAAGAAGTTTCTGAGAATGCTTCTGTCAATCTTGTATGCAATGAGATTTCCTTTTGCAGCATAGGACTTAAAGCTCTCCAAATATCCACTTGCAGATTCCACAAAAAGAGTGTTGCAAAACTTCTCTATCAAAAGGCAGGTTGAACTCTGTGTGTTGAATGCCCAAAACACAGGGAACTTTCTGAGAATGCTTTTGTCTAGTTTCCACGTGAAGATAGTTCCTTTTCCAACATAGGCCTCAAAGCGCTCTGAATATCCACTTGCCGATTGTACAAAAAGAGTGTTGCAAAACTTCTCTATCAAAAGGCAGGTTGAACTCTGTGTGTCGAATGCCCAAAACACAGGGAACTTGCTGAGAATGCTTTTGTCTAATTTCTACGTGAAGATATTTCCTTTTCCATCATAGGCCTCAAAGTGCTCCGAATAAACACTTGTAGATCCCACCAAAAGAGTGTTTCAAAGCTCTTCCATCTACAGGAACTTTCACGTCTGTGAGTTGAATGCACTCATCACAAAGAGGTTTCTGAGAATTCTTCTGTTTAGTTTTTATGTGATGATATTTCATTTTCCAGCATTGGCCTAAAGGTGCTCCAAATATCCACCTTCAGATGGGACTGAAAGAGTGTTTCAAAACTGAACTATCAAAAGGAAGGTTCAAGTCTGTGAGTTGAATGCACTCATCCACAGAAGCTTCTGAGAATGCTTCTGTCTCGTTTTTAGGCGAAGATATTTCCTTTTCCTTGCATAGGCCTCAAATCGCTCCAAATATCCCCTTGCAGATATTACAAAGAGAGTGTTTCCAAACTGCCCTATCGAAAGGCAGTTTCAACTCTGTGAGTTGAAGGCACGTATGGTGAAACAGTTTCTGAGAATGCTTGTGTGTACTTTTTAGGTGAAGGTATTTCCTTTTCCAGCACAGGCCTCAAATCGCTCCAAACATCCAGTAGCAAATTCTACAAAAGGAGTGTTTCAAACCTGTGCTATCCAAAGGAAGATTCCACTATATGAGTTGAACGCATAAAGCACACGGAAGTTTCTGAGAATCCTTCCGTCTAGTTCTCAGGTGAAGATATTTACTTTTCCAGTGTTGGCCCTTTAGCACTCCAAATATCCACTTTCAGATTCTACAAAAAGAGTGTTTCAAAACTGCTCTATCAAAACGCAGGTTCCACTCGGTGAGTTGAATGCACGCATCGGAAAAGATTTCTGAGAATTCTTCTGTCTAGTTTTTATGGGAAGATATTTTCTTTTCCAGCATAGGCCTCAAATCGCTCCAAACATCCACGAGCAAATTCTACGAAAGGAGTGTGTCAAAACTGTGCTATCAAAAGGAAGATTCCACTATGTGAGTTGAATGCATGAAGCACACGGAAGTTTCTGACAATGCTTCCGTCTAGTTCTCATGTGAAGATATTTCCTTTTCCAGCGTTGACCTCTTAGCACTCCAAATATCCACTTGCAGATCCTAGAAAAAGAGTGTTTCAAAACTGCTCTACCAAAAGCCAGGTTTCACTCGGTGAGTTGAATGCGCACATCGCAAAATGTTTCTGAGAACGCTACTGTCTAGTTCTTATGTGAAGATATTTCGTTTTCCCGCCTGGGCTTCAAAGCGCTCCAAATAGCCACTTGTAGAGTCTATAAAAAGAGTGTTTCAAAACTCTTCTATCAAAAGGAACTTTCAACTCTGTGAGTACAATGCACTCATCACAAGGAAGTTTCCGAGAATGCTTCTGTCTACTGTTTATGTGAAGATATTTCCTTTTCCAACCTAGGCCTCAATGCGCTCCAAATAAACACCTGCAGATCCTACAAGAGGGGTGTTTCCAAACTGTTCTATCAAAACCAGCGTTCAAGTCTGTGAGCTGAATGCACTCATCACACAGAAGTTTCTTAGAAGGCTTGTGTCTAGTGTTTATGTGAAAATATTTTCTTTTACAGCACAGGCCTCAAATAGCTCCAAATATCAACTTGCAGATTTTACAAAAAGGGAGTTTCCAAACTCCTCTATCAAAAGACAGGTTCAACTCTGTGAGTCGAATGCACACATCAGAAAGAAGTTTCTGAGAATGCTTCTGTCTAGCTTTTATGTGAAAATATTTCCTTTTCAAGCACACGCCTCAAAGCGCTCCAAATATGCCGTTGCAGATTCTACAAAAAGTGGGTTTCAAAACTGCTCTACGAAAAGAAAGGTTCAAAGCTGTGAGTTGAATACACAGATCGTGAAGAAGTTTCTGAGAATGCTTCAGTCTAGTGTTTAGGTGAAGATATTTCACTTCCCAGCATAGGCCTCAAAGCGCTCCAAATATCCACTTCCAGATTCTACAGAAAAGTGTTTCAAAACTGCTCTTTGGAAAGGAAGCTTCAACTCTGTGAGTTGAAAGCACTCATTATGAAGAGGTTTCTGAGAATTCTTCTGTCCAGTTTTCATGTGAAGATGTTTCCATTTCAAGCATAGGTCTCCAATCGCTCCAAATATTCACCTGTAAATTCTACAAAAAGGGTGTTTCAAAACTTCTCTATCAATAGGAAGGTTCAACTCTGTGAGTTGAATGCCCTCCTCACAAAGAAGTTTCTGAGAATGCTTCTGTCTACTTTTTACGTGAAGATATTTCCTTTTCCTACACAGGCCTCAAAGCGCTCCGAATCAACACTTCCAGATACTACCAAAACAGTGTTTCAAAACTGTTCTATCAAAAGGAACGTTCAACTCTGTGAGTGGAAGGCACTCATCGCAAAGAGGTTTCTGAGAATGCTTCTGTCTAGTTTTTATGTGATGATATTTCGTATTGCAGCATTGGCCAAAAAGCGCTCCAAACATCCATCTTCAGATGGCAATGAAAGTGGGTCTCAAAAGTGCTCTATCAGAAGGAAGGTTCAAGTCTGTGAGTTGAATGCTCTCATCACACAGAAGGTTCTGAGAATGATTCAGTCTAGTTTTTATCAGAAGATATTTCCTTTTCCTTGCATAGGCCTCAAATAGCTCCAAATATCGAATTGCAGTTTACACCAATAGAGTCTTTCCAAACTGCTCTGTGAAACGGCAGGTTCAACTCTGTGAGTTGAATGCGCACATGAGGAAGAAGTCTCTGAGAATGCTTCTGTCTAGTTTTTAGGTGAAGATATTTCATTTCCCAGCCTCGCCTCAAAGCGCTCCAAATATCCACTTTCAGATTCTACAAAAACTGTGTTTCTAAACTGCTCTTTGTAAAGGAAGGTTCAAGTCTGTGAGTTGAATGCACTCATCACCAAGAAGTTTCTGAGAATGCTTCTGTCTAGTTTTCATGTGAAGATATTTCCTTTTCCAACATTGACCCGAAGCCCTCGTAATATCCACTTGCAGATTTTACAAAAAGAGTGTTTCCAAACTGCTCTATCAAAATGAGATTCAACTCTGTGAGTTGAATGCACGCATCGTGAAGAAGCTTCAGAGAATGCTACGGTCTACGTTTTAGGTGAAGATATTTCATTTCCCAGCATAGGCTTCAAAGCGCTCTAAATATCCACTTGCAGATTCTACAAAAAGAGTGTTTCAAAACTGCTCTTCCAAAAGGAAGGTTCAAGGCTGTGAGTTCAATGCACTCATCATAAAGAAGTTTCTGAGAACGCTTCTCTCTAGTTTTTATGTGAAGATATTTCCTTTTCCAGCATAGGCCTCAAATCGCTCCAAACATCCACTAGCAAATTCTACAAAAGGAGTGTTTCAAAACTGTGCTATCAAAAGGAAGATTCCACTATTTGAGTTGAAGGCATAAAGCACACGGAAGTTTCTGACAATGCTTCCGTCTAGTTCTCATGTGAAGTTATTTCCTTTTCCAGTGCTGGCCTCTTAGCACTCCAAATATCCACTTGCAGATCCTAGAAAAAGAGTTTTTCAAAACTGCTCTACCAAAAGGAAGCTTCAACTCGGTGAGTTGAATGCGCACCTCGCAAAATGTTTCTGAGAGTGCTTCGCTGTTGTTTTTATGTGAAGATATTTCGTTTTCCAGCATAGGACTCAAAGCGCTCCAAGTAGCCACTTACAGAGTCTCTAAAAAGAGTGTTTCAAAACTGTTCTATCAAAAGGAACGTTCAACTCTGTGAGTAGAATGCTCTCATCACAAGGAAGTTTCTGAGAATGCTTCTGTCTAGTTTTTATGTGAAGAAATTTCCTTTTCCAACATAGGCCTCAAAGCCCTCCAAATAAACATCTGCAGATTCTACAAAAGGGGTCTTTCCAAAATGTTCTATCAAAACCAACGTTCAAACCTATGAGCTGAATGCACTCACCACACAGAAGTTTCTTAGACGTCTTCTGTCTAGTGTTTATGTGAAAATATTTTCTTTTACAGCATAGGCCTCAAATAGCTCCAAATATCAACTTGCAGATTTTACAAAAAGGGTGTTTCCAAACTCCTCTATCAAAAGGCAGGTTCAACTCTGTGTGTTGAATGCACACATCAGAAAGAAGTTTCTGAGAATGCTTCTGTCTAGCGTTTATGTGAAAATATTTCCTTTTCAAGCATACGCCTCAAAGCGCTCCAAATATGCCGTTGCAGATTCTACAAAAAGTGTGTTTCAAAACTGCTCTATGAAAAGAAAGGTTCAAAGCTGTGAGGTGAATACACATATCGTGAAGAAGTTTCTGAGAAAGCTTCAGTCTAGTGTTTAGGTGAAGATATTTCACTTCCCAGAATAGGCCTCAAAGCGCTCCAAATATCCACTTCCAGATTCTAAAGAAAAGTGTTTCAAAACTGCTTTTTGGAAAAGAAGCTTCAACTCTGTGAGTTGAAAGCACTCATTACGAAGAGGTTTCTGAGAGTTCTTCCGTCTAGTTTTCATGTGAAGATGTTTCCATTTCAAGCATATTTCTCAAATCGCTCCAAATATTCACCTGCAAATTCTACAAAAAGGGTGTTTCCAAACTTCTCTATCAATAGGAAGGTTCGACTCTGTGAGTTGAATGCACTCCTCACAAAGAAGTTTCTGAGAATGCTTCTGTCCAGTTTTTAGGTGAAGATATATCACTTCCCAGCATAGGCCTCAAAGCGCTCCAAATATCCACTTGCAGATTCTACAAAAAGAGTGTTTCAAAACTCCTCTTTCAAAAGGAAGTTTCAAGTCTGTGAGTTGAATGAAGTCATGACAAAGAAGTTTCTGAGAATGCTTCTGTCTACTTTTTATGTGAAGATATTTCCTTTTGCAGCACACGCCTCAAATAGCCCCAAACATCCACTAGCAAATTCTACAAAAAGAGTGTTTCAAAAAAGCGCTATCTAAAGGAAGATTGCACTATGTGAGTTAAACGCATAAAGCACACGGAAGTTTCTGAGAATGCTTCCGTCTAGTTCTCATGGGAAGATATTTCCTTTCCCATTGTTGGCCTCTTAGCACTCCAATATACACTTGCAGATTCTAGAAAAAGAGTGTTTCAAAACTGCTCTATCAAAAGGCAGGTTCAACACGGTGAGTTGAATATGCACATGAAAAAAAGTTTCTGAGAATGCTTCTGTCTGGTTTTTATGTGAAGATATTTCGTTTTCCAGCACAGGCCTCAAAGCGCTCCAATTATCCACTTGCAGACTATACAAAAACAGTGTTTCAAAACTGTTCTATCCAAAGGAATGTTCAGCTCTGTGAGTAGAATTCACTCATCACGAGGAAGTTTCTGAGAATGCTGCTGTCTAGTTTCTATAAGAAGACATTTCCTTTTCTAACATAGGTCTCAAAGCGCTCACAATAAGCCCTGGCACACTCCACAAAAGGAGTGTTTCCAAAATGTTCTATCAAAATGAACGTTGAAGACTGTGAGTTAAATGCACACGTCAAACTGAAGTTTCTGAGAATGGTTCTGTCTAGGGTTTATGTGAAGATATTTTCTTTTCCAGCATAGGCCTCCAAAAGCTCGAAATATCCACTTGCAGATTTTCTAAAAAGGGTGTTTCCAAACTGTTCTATCAAAAGGAAGGTTCAACTCTGTGAGTTGAATGCTCACATCACAAAGAAGTTTCTGAGAATGCTTCTGTCTAGTGTTCATGTGAAGATATTTCCTTTTCAAGCATAGGCCTCAAAGCGCTCCAGATATGCAGTTGCAGACTCTACAAAAAGTGTGTTTCAAAAGTGTTCTATGAAAAGAAAGTTTCAACTCTGTGAGTTGAATGCACATATCGTGAAGAAGTTTCTGAGAATGCTTCTGTCTAGTTTTTAGGTGAAGATATTTCATTTCCCAGCATAGGCCTCAAAGCGCTCCAAATATGCACTTGCAGATTCTACAAAAAGAGTGTTTCAAAACTGCTCTTTCAAAAGGAAGGTTCAAGTCTGTGAGTTGAATGCACTCATCAGAAAGAAGTTTCTGATAATGGTTCTGTCTAGTTTTCATCTGCAAGTATTTCCTTTTCCACTAGATGCCGCAATCGCACCAAATTTCCACCTGCAGTTTCCACAAAAAGAGTGTTGCAGGACTGCTCCAGGAAAAGGAATCTTCAACTCTCTCAGTTCAATCCCCTCAAGACATAGAAGTTTCTGATAATGTTTCTGTCTAGCTTCTATATGAAGATATTTCCTTTTCCAGCATAAGCCTCAAAGAGCTCCAAATATCCACTTGCGAATTCTACAAAAACAGTGTTGCAATACTTTTCTACCAAAAGGAAGGTACAACTCTGTGAGTTCAATGCACTCATCACACAGAAGGTTCACAGAATGCTTCCATCTAGCTTTTACGCAATGATATTTCCTTTTGCAGCAAAGGCTTCAAAGCGCTCTTAATGTCCACTGGCAGATTCTACGAAGAGTGTCTCAAAACTGCTCTATCAAAAGGTAGGTTGAACTCTGTGAGTTCAATGCCCAAAGCACAGGGAACCTTCTGAGAATGCTTTTATGTAGTTTCTACGTGAACATATTTTCTTTTCCAGCATTGGCCTCCAAGCACTCCATCCATCCACTTGAAAATTCTACTAAAAGAGTGTTTCAAAACTTCTCTACCAAAAGAAAGGTTGAACTTTGTGAGTTCAAGGCACACATCACAAAGAAGTTTCTGAGAATGCTTCTTTCCAGCTTTTACGTGAAGAGATATCCTTTTCCAGCATAGGCCTCAAAGCGCTCCATATATCCACTTGCACATTCTAGCAAAGCGTGTGTCAACACTGCTCTTTCAAAAGGAAGCTTCAAGTCTGTGAGTTGAATGCACTCATCACAAAGACGTTTCTGAGAATTCTCCTGTCTAGTTTTCATGTGAAGATGCTTCCATTTAAAATCTAGGCCTCAAATACCTCCAAATATTCACTTGCACATTCTACAAAAAGGCTGTTTCAAATCTTCTCTATCAATTGGAAGGTTCAACTCTGTAAATTGAATGCACTCACCACAAAGAAGATTCCGAGATTGCTTCTGTCTACTTTGTATGTGAAGACATTTCCTTTTCCAACATAGGCCTCAAAGCGCTCCAAAAAACACTTGCAGATTCTAAAAAAACAGTTTTTCAAAACTGTTCTATCAAAAGGAACGTTCAACTCTGTGAGTTGAAGGCACTCATCACAAAGAGGTTTCTGAGAATGCTTCTGTCTAGTTTTTATGGGATGATATTTCTTATTCCAACATTGGCCAAAAAGCGCTCCAAATATCCGCCTTCAGATGGCACTGAAAGAGGGTCTCAAAAATGCTCTATCAGAAGGAAGGTTCAAGTCTGTGAGTTGAATGCTCTCATCACACAGAAGGTTCTGAGAATACTTCAGTCTAGTTTTTATCAGAAGATATTTCCATTTCCTTGCATAGGCCTGAAATCGCTCCAAATATCGACTTGCAGATTATACGAATAGAGTATTTCCAAACTGCTCTGTCAAACGGCAGGATCAACTCTGTGAGTTGAATGAACACATCATGAAGAAGTCTCTGAGAATGCTTCTGTCTAGTTTTTAGTTGAAGATATTTCATTTCCCAGCATCGTCTCAAAGCGCTCCAAATATCCACTTGCAGATTCTACAAAAACTTTGTTTCTAAACTGCTCTTTGAAAAGGAAGGTCCAAGTCTGTGAGTTGAATGCACTCATCGCAAAGAATTTTCTGAGAATGCTTCTGCCTAGTTTTCACGTGAAGATATTTCCTTTTCCAACATTGGCCCCGAAGCCCTCCTAACATCCACTTGCAGATTTTACAAAAAGAGTGTTTCCAAACTGCTCTATCAAAAGGCAGGTTCAACTCTGTGAGTCAAATGCACGCATCGTGAAGAAGCTTCTGAGAATGCTACTGTCTAAGTTTTAGGTGAAGATATTTCATTTCCCAGCAAAGGCTTCAAAGCGCTCTAAATATCCACTTGCAGATTCTACAAGAAGAGTGTTTCAAAACTGCTCTTCCAAAAGGAAGGTTCAAGTCTGTGAGTTGAATGCACTCATCAAAAAGAAGTTTCTGAGAATGCTTCTCTCTAGTTTTTATGAGAAGATATTTCCTTTTCCAGCATAGGCCTCAAATCGCTCCAAACATCCACTAGCAAATTCTACAAAAGGAGTGTTTCAAAACTGTGCTATCAAAAGGAAGATTCCACTATTTGAGTTGAAGGCATAAAGCACACGGAAGTTTCTGACAGTGCTTCCGTCTAGTTCTCATGTGAAGTTATTTCCTTTTCCAGTGTTGGCCTCTTAGCACTCCAAATAACCACTTGCAGATCCTAGAAAGAGTGTTTCAAAACTGCTCTACCAAAAGGAAGGTTCAACTCGGTGAGTTGAATGCGCACCTCGCAAAAAGTTTCTGAGAGTGCTTCGGTTTAGTTTTTATGTGAAGATATTTCGTTTTCCAGCACAGTACTCAAAGCGCTCTAAATAGCCACTTGCAGAGTCTATAAAAAGAGTGTTTCAAAACTGTTCTATCGAAAGGAACGTTCAACTCTGTGAGTAGAATGCACTCATCACAAGGAAGTTTCTGAGAATGCTTCTGTCTAGTTTTTATGTGAAGAAATTTCCTTTTCCAACATAGGCCTCAAAGCGCTCCAAATAAACACCTGCAGATTCTACAAAAGGGGTCTTTCCAAAATGTTCTATCAAAACCAACGTTCAAGCCTGTGAGCTGAATGCACTCACCACACAGAAGTTTCTTAGACGTCTTCTGTCTAGTGTTTATGTGGAAATATTCTCTTTTACAGCATAGGCCTCAAATAGCTCCAAATATCAACTTGCAGATTTTACAAAAAGGGTGTTTCCAAACTCCTCCATCAAAAGGCAGGTTCAACTCTGTGTGTTTAATGCACACATCAGAAAGAAGTTTCTGAGAATGCTTCTGTCTAGCCTTTATGTGAAAATATTTCCTTTTCAAGCATACGCCTCAAAGCGCTCCAAATATGCCGTTGTAGACTCTACAAAAAGTGTGTTTCAAAACTGCTCTACGAAAAGAAAGGTTCAAAGCTGTGAGTTGAATACACAGATCGTGAAGAAGTTCCTGAGAATGCTTCAATCTAGTGTTTAGGTGAAGATATTTCACTTCCCAGCATAGGCCTCAAAGCGCTCCAAATATCCACTTCCAGATTCTACAGAAAAGTGTTTCAAAACTGCTCTTTGGAAAGGAAGCTTCAACTCTGTGAGTTTAAAGCACTCATTGCGAAGAGGTTTCTGGGAGTTCTTCCGTCTAGTTTTCATGTAAAGATGTTTCCATTTCAAGCATAGGTCTCTAATCGCTCCAAATATTCACCTGCAAATTCTACAAAAAGGGTGTTTCAAAACTTCTCTATCAATAGGAAGGTTCAACTCTGTGAGTTGAATGCACTCCTTACAGAGAAGTTTCTGAGAATGTTTCTATCTATGTTTTACGCGAAGATATTTCCTTTTCCAACACAGGCCTCAGTGCGCTCCGAATCAACACTTCCAGATACTACAAAAACAGTGTTTCAAAACTGTTCTATCAAAAGGAACTTTCAACTCTGTGAGTTGAAGGCACTCATCACAAAGAAGTTTCTGAGAATGCTTCTGTCAATCTTGTATGCAATGAGATTTCCTTTTGCAGCATAGGACTTAAAGCTCTCCAAATATCCACTTGCAGATTCCACAAAAAGAGTGTTGCAAAACTTCTCTATCAAAAGGCAGGTTGAACTCTGTGTGTTGAATGCCCAAAACACAGGGAACTTTCTGAGAATGCTTTTGTCTAGTTTCCACGTGAAGATAGTTCCTTTTCCAACATAGGCCTCAAAGCGCTCTGAATATCCACTTGCCGATTGTACAAAAAGAGTGTTGCAAAACTTCTCTATCAAAAGGCAGGTTGAACTCTGTGTGTCGAATGCCCAAAACACAGGGAACTTGCTGAGAATGCTTTTGTCTAATTTCTACGTGAAGATATTTCCTTTTCCATCATAGGCCTCAAAGTGCTCCGAATAAACACTTGTAGATCCCACCAAAAGAGTGTTTCAAAGCTCTTCCATCTACAGGAACTTTCACGTCTGTGAGTTGAATGCACTCATCACAAAGAGGTTTCTGAGAATTCTTCTGTTTAGTTTTTATGTGATGATATTTCATTTTCCAGCATTGGCCTAAAGGTGCTCCAAATATCCACCTTCAGATGGGACTGAAAGAGTGTTTCAAAACTGAACTATCAAAAGGAAGGTTCAAGTCTGTGAGTTGAATGCACTCATCCACAGAAGCTTCTGAGAATGCTTCTGTCTCGTTTTTAGGCGAAGATATTTCCTTTTCCTTGCATAGGCCTCAAATCGCTCCAAATATCCCCTTGCAGATATTACAAAGAGAGTGTTTCCAAACTGCCCTATCGAAAGGCAGTTTCAACTCTGTGAGTTGAAGGCACGTATGGTGAAACAGTTTCTGAGAATGCTTGTGTGTACTTTTTAGGTGAAGGTATTTCCTTTTCCAGCACAGGCCTCAAATCGCTCCAAACATCCAGTAGCAAATTCTACAAAAGGAGTGTTTCAAACCTGTGCTATCCAAAGGAAGATTCCACTATATGAGTTGAACGCATAAAGCACACGGAAGTTTCTGAGAATCCTTCCGTCTAGTTCTCAGGTGAAGATATTTACTTTTCCAGTGTTGGCCCTTTAGCACTCCAAATATCCACTTTCAGATTCTACAAAAAGAGTGTTTCAAAACTGCTCTATCAAAACGCAGGTTCCACTCGGTGAGTTGAATGCACGCATCGGAAAAGATTTCTGAGAATTCTTCTGTCTAGTTTTTATGGGAAGATATTTTCTTTTCCAGCATAGGCCTCAAATCGCTCCAAACATCCACGAGCAAATTCTACGAAAGGAGTGTGTCAAAACTGTGCTATCAAAAGGAAGATTCCACTATGTGAGTTGAATGCATGAAGCACACGGAAGTTTCTGACAATGCTTCCGTCTAGTTCTCATGTGAAGATATTTCCTTTTCCAGCGTTGACCTCTTAGCACTCCAAATATCCACTTGCAGATCCTAGAAAAAGAGTGTTTCAAAACTGCTCTACCAAAAGCCAGGTTTCACTCGGTGAGTTGAATGCGCACATCGCAAAATGTTTCTGAGAACGCTACTGTCTAGTTCTTATGTGAAGATATTTCGTTTTCCCGCCTGGGCTTCAAAGCGCTCCAAATAGCCACTTGTAGAGTCTATAAAAAGAGTGTTTCAAAACTCTTCTATCAAAAGGAACTTTCAACTCTGTGAGTACAATGCACTCATCACAAGGAAGTTTCCGAGAATGCTTCTGTCTACTGTTTATGTGAAGATATTTCCTTTTCCAACCTAGGCCTCAATGCGCTCCAAATAAACACCTGCAGATCCTACAAGAGGGGTGTTTCCAAACTGTTCTATCAAAACCAGCGTTCAAGTCTGTGAGCTGAATGCACTCATCACACAGAAGTTTCTTAGAAGGCTTGTGTCTAGTGTTTATGTGAAAATATTTTCTTTTACAGCACAGGCCTCAAATAGCTCCAAATATCAACTTGCAGATTTTACAAAAAGGGAGTTTCCAAACTCCTCTATCAAAAGACAGGTTCAACTCTGTGAGTCGAATGCACACATCAGAAAGAAGTTTCTGAGAATGCTTCTGTCTAGCTTTTATGTGAAAATATTTCCTTTTCAAGCACACGCCTCAAAGCGCTCCAAATATGCCGTTGCAGATTCTACAAAAAGTGGGTTTCAAAACTGCTCTACGAAAAGAAAGGTTCAAAGCTGTGAGTTGAATACACAGATCGTGAAGAAGTTTCTGAGAATGCTTCAGTCTAGTGTTTAGGTGAAGATATTTCACTTCCCAGCATAGGCCTCAAAGCGCTCCAAATATCCACTTCCAGATTCTACAGAAAAGTGTTTCAAAACTGCTCTTTGGAAAGGAAGCTTCAACTCTGTGAGTTGAAAGCACTCATTACGAAGAGGTTTCTGAGAATTCTTCTGTCCAGTTTTCATGTGAAGATGTTTCCATTTCAAGCATAGGTCTCCAATCGCTCCAAATATTCACCTGCAAATTCTACAAAAAGGGTGTTTCAAAACTTCTCTATCAATAGGAAGGTTCAACTCTGTGAGTTGAATGCCCTCCTCACAAAGAAGTTTCTGAGAATGCTTCTGTCTACTTTTTACGTGAAGATATTTCCTTTTCCTACACAGGCCTCAAAGCGCTCCGAATCAACACTTCCAGATACTACCAAAACAGTGTTTCAAAACTGTTCTATCAAAAGGAACGTTCAACTCTGTGAGTGGAAGGCACTCATCGCAAAGAGGTTTCTGAGAATGCTTCTGTCTAGTTTTTATGTGATGATATTTCGTATTGCAGCATTGGCCAAAAAGCGCTCCAAACATCCATCTTCAGATGGCAATGAAAGTGGGTCTCAAAAGTGCTCTATCAGAAGGAAGGTTCAAGTCTGTGAGTTGAATGCTCTCATCACACAGAAGGTTCTGAGAATGATTCAGTCTAGTTTTTATCAGAAGATATTTCCTTTTCCTTGCATAGGCCTCAAATCGCTCCAAATATCGAATTGCAGTTTACACCAATAGAGTCTTTCCAAACTGCTCTGTGAAACGGCAGGTTCAACTCTGTGAGTTGAATGCGCACATGAGGAAGAAGTCTCTGAGAATGCTTCTGTCTAGTTTTTAGGTGAAGATATTTCATTTCCCAGCCTCGCCTCAAAGCGCTCCAAATATCCACTTTCAGATTCTACAAAAACTGTGTTTCTAAACTGCTCTTTGTAAAGGAAGGTTCAAGTCTGTGAGTTGAATGCACTCATCACCAAGAAGTTTCTGAGAATGCTTCTGTCTAGTTTTCATGTGAAGATATTTCCTTTTCCAACATTGACCCGAAGCCCTCGTAATATCCACTTGCAGATTTTACAAAAAGAGTGTTTCCAAACTGCTCTATCAAAATGAGATTCAACTCTGTGAGTTGAATGCACGCATCGTGAAGAAGCTTCAGAGAATGCTACGGTCTACGTTTTAGGTGAAGATATTTCATTTCCCAGCATAGGCATCAAAGCGCTCTAAATATCCACTTGCAGATTCTACAAAAAGAGTGTTTCAAAACTGCTCTTCCAAAAGGAAGGTTCAAGGCTGTGAGTTCAATGCACTCATCATAAAGAAGTTTCTGAGAACGCTTCTCTCTAGTTTTTATGTGAAGATATTTCCTTTTCCAGCATAGGCCTCAAATCGCTCCAAACATCCACTAGCAAATTCTACAAAAGGAGTGTTTCAAAACTGTGCTATCAAAAGGAAGATTCCACTATTTGAGTTGAAGGCATAAAGCACACGGAAGTTTCTGACAATGCTTCCGTCTAGTTCTCATGTGAAGTTATTTCCTTTTCCAGTGCTGGCCTCTTAGCACTCCAAATATCCACTTGCAGATCCTAGAAAAAGAGTGTTTCAAAACTGCTCTACCAAAAGCCAGGTTTCACTCGGTGAGTTGAATGCGCACATCGCAAAATGTTTCTGAGAACGCTACTGTCTAGTTCTTATGTGAAGATATTTCGTTTTCCCGCCTGGGCTTCAAAGCGCTCCAAATAGCCACTTGTAGAGTCTATAAAAGCAGTGTTTCAAAACTCTTCTATCAAAAGGAACTTTCAACTCTGTGAGTACAATGCACTCATCACAAGGAAGTTTCCGAGAATGCTTCTGTCTACTGTTTATGTGAAGATATTTCCTTTTCCAACCTAGGCCTCAATGCGCTCCAAATAAACACCTGCAGATCCTACAAGAGGGGTGTTTCCAAACTGTTCTATCAAAACCAGCGTTCAAGTCTGTGAGCTGAATGCACTCATCACACAGAAGTTTCTTAGAAGGCTTGTGTCTAGTGTTTATGTGAAAATATTTTCTTTTACAGCATAGGCCTCAAATAGCTCCAAATATCAACTTGCAGATTTTACAAAAAGGGAGTTTCCAAACTCCTCTATCAAAAGACAGGTTCAACTCTGTGAGTCGAATGCACACATCAGAAAGAAGTTTCTGAGAATGCTTCTGTCTAGCTTTTATGTGAAAATATTTCCTTTTCAAGCACACGCCTCAAAGCGCTCCAAATATGCCGTTGCAGATTCTACAAAAAGTGGGTTTCAAAACTGCTCTACGAAAAGAAAGGTTCAAAGCTGTGAGTTGAATACACAGATCGTGAAGAAGTTTCTGAGAATGCTTCAGTCTAGTGTTTAGGTGAAGATATTTCACTTCCCAGCATAGGCCTCAAAGCGCTCCAAATATCCACTTCCAGATTCTACAGAAAAGTGTTTCAAAACTGCTCTTTGGAAAGGAAGCTTCAACTCTGTGAGTTGAAAGCACTCATTACGAAGAGGTTTCTGAGAATTCTTCTGTCCAGTTTTCATGTGAAGATGTTTCCATTTCAAGCATAGGTCTCCAATCGCTCCAAATATTCACCTGCAAATTCTACAAAAAGGGTGTTTCAAAACTTCTCTATCAATAGGAAGGTTCAACTCTGTGAGTTGAATGCCCTCCTCACAAAGAAGTTTCTGAGAATGCTTCTGTCTACTTTTTACGTGAAGATATTTCCTTTTCCTACACAGGCCTCAAAGCGCTCCGAATCAACACTTCCAGATACTACCAAAACAGTGTTTCAAAACTGTTCTATCAAAAGGAACGTTCAACTCTGTGAGTGGAAGGCACTCATCGCAAAGAGGTTTCTGAGAATGCTTCTGTCTAGTTTTTATGTGATGATATTTCGTATTGCAGCATTGGCCAAAAAGCGCTCCAAACATCCATCTTCAGATGGCAATGAAAGTGGGTCTCAAAAGTGCTCTATCAGAAGGAAGGTTCAAGTCTGTGAGTTGAATGCTCTCATCACACAGAAGGTTCTGAGAATGATTCAGTCTAGTTTTTATCAGAAGATATTTCCTTTTCCTTGCATAGGCCTCAAATCGCTCCAAATATCGAATTGCAGTTTACACCAATAGAGTCTTTCCAAACTGCTCTGTGAAACGGCAGGTTCAACTCTGTGAGTTGAATGCGCACATGAGGAAGAAGTCTCTGAGAATGCTTCTGTCTAGTTTTTAGGTGAAGATATTTCATTTCCCAGCCTCGCCTCAAAGCGCTCCAAATATCCACTTTCAGATTCTACAAAAACTGTGTTTCTAAACTGCTCTTTGTAAAGGAAGGTTCAAGTCTGTGAGTTGAATGCACTCATCACCAAGAAGTTTCTGAGAATGCTTCTGTCTAGTTTTCATGTGAAGATATTTCCTTTTCCAACATTGACCCGAAGCCCTCGTAATATCCACTTGCAGATTTTACAAAAAGAGTGTTTCCAAACTGCTCTATCAAAATGAGATTCAACTCTGTGAGTTGAATGCACGCATCGTGAAGAAGCTTCAGAGAATGCTACGGTCTACGTTTTAGGTGAAGATATTTCATTTCCCAGCATAGGCTTCAAAGCGCTCTAAATATCCACTTGCAGATTCTACAAAAAGAGTGTTTCAAAACTGCTCTTCCAAAAGGAAGGTTCAAGGCTGTGAGTTCAATGCACTCATCATAAAGAAGTTTCTGAGAACGCTTCTCTCTAGTTTTTATGTGAAGATATTTCCTTTTCCAGCATAGGCCTCAAATCGCTCCAAACATCCACTAGCAAATTCTACAAAAGGAGTGTTTCAAAACTGTGCTATCAAAAGGAAGATTCCACTATTTGAGTTGAAGGCATAAAGCACACGGAAGTTTCTGACAATGCTTCCGTCTAGTTCTCATGTGAAGTTATTTCCTTTTCCAGTGCTGGCCTCTTAGCACTCCAAATATCCACTTGCAGATCCTAGAAAAAGAGTTTTTCAAAACTGCTCTACCAAAAGGAAGCTTCAACTCGGTGAGTTGAATGCGCACCTCGCAAAATGTTTCTGAGAGTGCTTCGCTGTTGTTTTTATGTGAAGATATTTCGTTTTCCAGCATAGGACTCAAAGCGCTCCAAGTAGCCACTTACAGAGTCTCTAAAAAGAGTGTTTCAAAACTGTTCTATCAAAAGGAACGTTCAACTCTGTGAGTAGAATGCTCTCATCACAAGGAAGTTTCTGAGAATGCTTCTGTCTAGTTTTTATGTGAAGAAATTTCCTTTTCCAACATAGGCCTCAAAGCCCTCCAAATAAACATCTGCAGATTCTACAAAAGGGGTCTTTCCAAAATGTTCTATCAAAACCAACGTTCAAACCTATGAGCTGAATGCACTCACCACACAGAAGTTTCTTAGACGTCTTCTGTCTAGTGTTTATGTGAAAATATTTTCTTTTACAGCATAGGCCTCAAATAGCTCCAAATATCAACTTGCAGATTTTACAAAAAGGGTGTTTCCAAACTCCTCTATCAAAAGGCAGGTTCAACTCTGTGTGTTGAATGCACACATCAGAAAGAAGTTTCTGAGAATGCTTCTGTCTAGCGTTTATGTGAAAATATTTCCTTTTCAAGCATACGCCTCAAAGCGCTCCAAATATGCCGTTGCAGATTCTACAAAAAGTGTGTTTCAAAACTGCTCTATGAAAAGAAAGGTTCAAAGCTGTGAGGTGAATACACATATCGTGAAGAAGTTTCTGAGAAAGCTTCAGTCTAGTGTTTAGGTGAAGATATTTCACTTCCCAGAATAGGCCTCAAAGCGCTCCAAATATCCACTTCCAGATTCTAAAGAAAAGTGTTTCAAAACTGCTTTTTGGAAAAGAAGCTTCAACTCTGTGAGTTGAAAGCACTCATTACGAAGAGGTTTCTGAGAGTTCTTCCGTCTAGTTTTCATGTGAAGATGTTTCCATTTCAAGCATATTTCTCAAATCGCTCCAAATATTCACCTGCAAATTCTACAAAAAGGGTGTTTCCAAACTTCTCTATCAATAGGAAGGTTCGACTCTGTGAGTTGAATGCACTCCTCACAAAGAAGTTTCTGAGAATGCTTCTGTCCAGTTTTTAGGTGAAGATATATCATTTCCCAGCATAGGCCTCAAAGCGCTCCAAATATCCACTTGCAGATTCTACAAAAAGAGTGTTTCAAAACTCCTCTTTCAAAAGGAAGTTTCAAGTCTGTGAGTTGAATGAAGTCGTGACAAAGAAGTTTCTGAGAATGCTTCTGTCTACTTTTTATGTGAAGATATTTCCTTTTGCAGCACACGCCTCAAATAGCCCCAAACATCCACTAGCAAATTCTACAAAAAGAGGGTTTCAAAAAAGCGCTATCTAAAGGAAGATTGCACTATGTGAGTTAAACGCATAAAGCACACGGAAGTTTCTGAGAATGCTTCCGTCTAGTTCTCATGGGAAGATATTTCCTTTCCCATTGTTGGCCTCTTAGCACTCCAATATACACTTGCAGATTCTAGAAAAAGAGTGTTTCAAAACTGCTCTATCAAAAGGCAGGTTCAACACGGTGAGTTGAATATGCACATGAGAAAAAGTTTCTGAGAATGCTTCTGTCTGGTTTTTATGTGAAGATATTTCGTTTTCCAGCACAGGCCTCAAAGCGCTCCAATTATCCACTTGCAGACTATACAAAAACAGTGTTTCAAAACTGTCCTATCCAAAGGAATGTTCAGCTCTGTGAGTAGAATTCACTCATCACGAGGAAGTTTCTGAGAATGCTGCTGTCTAGTTTCTATAAGAAGACATTTCCTTTTCTAACATAGGTCTCAAAGCGCTCACAATAAGCCCTGGCACACTCCACAAAAGGAGTGTTTCCAAAATGTTCTATCAAAATGAACGTTGAAGACTGTGAGTTAAATGCACACGTCAAACTGAAGTTTCTGAGAATGGTTCTGTCTAGGGTTTATGTGAAGATATTTTCTTTTCCAGCATAGGCCTCCAAAAGCTCGAAATATCCACTTGCAGATTTTCTAAAAAGGGTGTTTCCAAACTGTTCTATCAAAAGGAAGGTTCAACTCTGTGAGTTGAATGCTCACATCACAAAGAAGTTTCTGAGAATGCTTCTGTCTAGTGTTCATGTGAAGATATTTCCTTTTCAAGCATAGGCCTCAAAGCGCTCCAGATATGCAGTTGCAGACTCTACAAAAAGTGTGTTTCAAAAGTGTTCTATGAAAAGAAAGTTTCAACTCTGTGAGTTGAATGCACATATCGTGAAGAAGTTTCTGAGAATGCTTCTGTCTAGTTTTTAGGTGAAGATATTTCATTTCCCAGCATAGGCCTCAAAGCGCTCCAAATATGCACTTGCAGATTCTACAAAAAGAGTGTTTCAAAACTGCTCTTTCAAAAGGAAGGTTCAAGTCTGTGAGTTGAATGCACTCATCAGAAAGAAGTTTCTGATAATGGTTCTGTCTAGTTTTCATCTGCAAGTATTTCCTTTTTCACTAGATGCCGCAATCGCACCAAATTTCCACCTGCAGTTTCCACAAAAAGAGTGTTGCAGGACTGCTCCAGGAAAAGGAATCTTCAACTCTCTCAGTTCAATCCCCTCAAGACATAGAAGTTTCTGATAATGTTTCTGTCTAGCTTCTATATGAAGATATTTCCTTTTCCAGCATAAGCCTCAAAGAGCTCCAAATATCCACTTGCGAATTCTACAAAAACAGTGTTGCAATACTTTTCTACCAAAAGGAAGGTACAACTCTGTGAGTTCAATGCACTCATCACACAGAAGGTTCACAGAATGCTTCCATCTAGCTTTTACGCAATGATATTTCCTTTTGCAGCAAAGGCTTCAAAGCGCTCTTAATGTCCACTGGCAGATTCTACGAAGAGTGTCTCAAAACTGCTCTATCAAAAGGTAGGTTGAACTCTGTGAGTTCAATGCCCAAAGCACAGGGAACCTTCTGAGAATGCTTTTATGTAGTTTCTACGTGAACATATTTTCTTTTCCAGCATTGGCCTCCAAGCACTCCATCCATCCACTTGAAAATTCTACTAAAAGAGTGTTTCAAAACTTCTCTACCAAAAGAAAGGTTGAACTTTGTGAGTTCAAGGCACACATCACAAAGAAGTTTCTGAGAATGCTTCTTTCCAGCTTTTACGTGAAGAGATATCCTTTTCCAGCATAGGCCTCAAAGCGCTCCATATATCCACTTGCACATTCTAGCAAAGCGTGTATCAACACTGCTCTTTCAAAAGGAAGCTTCAAGTCTGTGAGTTGAATGCACTCATCACAAAGACGTTTCTGAGAATTCTCCTGTCTAGTTTTCATGTGAAGATGCTTCCATTTAAAATCTAGGCCTCAAATACCTCCAAATATTCACTTGCACATTCTACAAAAAGGCTGTTTCAAATCTTCTCTATCAATTGGAAGGTTCAACTCTGTAAATTGAATGCACTCACCACAAAGAAGATTCCGAGATTGCTTCTGTCTACTTTGTATGTGAAGACATTTCCTTTTCCAACATAGGCCTCAAAGCGCTCCAAAAAACACTTGCAGATTCTAAAAAAACAGTTTTCCAAAACTGTTCTATCAAAAGGAACGTTCAACTCTGTGAGTTGAAGGCACTCATCACAAAGAGGTTTCTGAGAATGCTTCTGTCTAGTTTTTATGGGATGATATTTCTTATTCCAACATTGGCCAAAAAGCGCTCCAAATATCCGCCTTCAGATGGCACTGAAAGAGGGTCTCAAAAATGCTCTATCAGAAGGAAGGTTCAAGTCTGTGAGTTGAATGCTCTCATCACACAGAAGGTTCTGAGAATACTTCAGTCTAGTTTTTATCAGAAGATATTTCCATTTCCTTGCATAGGCCTGAAATCGCTCCAAATATCGACTTGCAGATTATACGAATAGAGTATTTCCAAACTGCTCTGTCAAACGGCAGGATCAACTCTGTGAGTTGAATGAACACATCATGAAGAAGTCTCTGAGAATGCTTCTGTCTAGTTTATAGTTGAAGATATTTCATTTCCCAGCATCGTCTCAAAGCGCTCCAAATATCCACTTGCAGATTCTACAAAAACTTTGTTTCTAAACTGCTCTTTGAAAAGGAAGGTCCAAGTCTGTGAGTTGAATGCACTCATCGCAAAGAATTTTCTGAGAATGCTTCTGCCTAGTTTTCACGTGAAGATATTTCCTTTTCCAACATTGGCCCCGAAGCCCTCCTAACATCCACTTGCAGATTTTACAAAAAGAGTGTTTCCAAACTGCTCTATCAAAAGGCAGGTTCAACTCTGTGAGTCAAATGCACGCATCGTGAAGAAGCTTCTGAGAATGCTACTGTCTAAGTTTTAGGTGAAGATATTTCATTTCCCAGCAAAGGCTTCAAAGCGCTCTAAATATCCACTTGCAGATTCTACAAGAAGAGTGTTTCAAAACTGCTCTTCCAAAAGGAAGGTTCAAGTCTGTGAGTTGAATGCACTCATCAAAAAGAAGTTTCTGAGAATGCTTCTCTCTAGTTTTTATGAGAAGATATTTCCTTTTCCAGCATAGGCCTCAAATCGCTCCAAACATCCACTAGCAAATTCTACAAAAGGAGTGTTTCAAAACTGTGCTATCAAAAGGAAGATTCCACTATTTGAGTTGAAGGCATAAAGCACACGGAAGTTTCTGACAGTGCTTCCGTCTAGTTCTCATGTGAAGTTATTTCCTTTTCCAGTGTTGGCCTCTTAGCACTCCAAATAACCACTTGCAGATCCTAGAAAGAGTGTTTCAAAACTGCTCTACCAAAAGGAAGGTTCAACTCGGTGAGTTGAATGCGCACCTCGCAAAAAGTTTCTGAGAGTGCTTCGGTTTAGTTTTTATGTGAAGATATTTCGTTTTCCAGCACAGTACTCAAAGCGCTCTAAATAGCCACTTGCAGAGTCTATAAAAAGAGTGTTTCAAAACTGTTCTATCGAAAGGAACGTTCAACTCTGTGAGTAGAATGCACTCATCACAAGGAAGTTTCTGAGAATGCTTCTGTCTAGTTTTTATGTGAAGAAATTTCCTTTTCCAACATAGGCCTCAAAGCGCTCCAAATAAACACCTGCAGATTCTACAAAAGGGGTCTTTCCAAAATGTTCTATCAAAACCAACGTTCAAGCCTGTGAGCTGAATGCACTCACCACACAGAAGTTTCTTAGACGTCTTCTGTCTAGTGTTTATGTGGAAATATTCTCTTTTACAGCATAGGCCTCAAATAGCTCCAAATATCAACTTGCAGATTTTACAAAAAGGGTGTTTCCAAACTCCTCCATCAAAAGGCAGGTTCAACTCTGTGTGTTTAATGCACACATCAGAAAGAAGTTTCTGAGAATGCTTCTGTCTAGCCTTTATGTGAAAATATTTCCTTTTCAAGCATACGCCTCAAAGCGCTCCAAATATGCCGTTGTAGACTCTACAAAAAGTGTGTTTCAAAACTGCTCTACGAAAAGAAAGGTTCAAAGCTGTGAGTTGAATACACAGATCGTGAAGAAGTTCCTGAGAATGCTTCAATCTAGTGTTTAGGTGAAGATATTTCACTTCCCAGCATAGGCCTCAAAGCGCTCCAAATATCCACTTCCAGATTCTACAGAAAAGTGTTTCAAAACTGCTCTTTGGAAAGGAAGCTTCAACTCTGTGAGTTTAAAGCACTCATTGCGAAGAGGTTTCTGGGAGTTCTTCCGTCTAGTTTTCATGTAAAGATGTTTCCATTTCAAGCATAGGTCTCTAATCGCTCCAAATATTCACCTGCAAATTCTACAAAAAGGGTGTTTCAAAACTTCTCTATCAATAGGAAGGTTCAACTCTGTGAGTTGAATGCACTCCTTACAGAGAAGTTTCTGAGAATGTTTCTATCTATGTTTTACGCGAAGATATTTCCTTTTCCAACACAGGCCTCAGTGCGCTCCGAATCAACACTTCCAGATACTACAAAAACAGTGTTTCAAAACTGTTCTATCAAAAGGAACGTTCAACTCTGTGAGTTGAAGGCACTCATCACAAAGAAGTTTCTGAGAATGCTTCTGTCAATCTTGTATGCAATGAGATTTCCTTTTGCAGCATAGGACTTAAAGCTCTCCAAATATCCACTTGCAGATTCCACAAAAAGAGTGTTGCAAAACTTCTCTATCAAAAGGCAGGTTGAACTCTGTGTGTTGAATGCCCAAAACACAGGGAACTTTCTGAGAATGCTTTTGTCTAGTTTCCACGTGAAGATAGTTCCTTTTCCAACATAGGCCTCAAAGCGCTCTGAATATCCACTTGCCGATTGTACAAAAAGAGTGTTGCAAAACTTCTCTATCAAAAGGCAGGTTGAACTCTGTGTGTCGAATGCCCAAAACACAGGGAACTTGCTGAGAATGCTTTTGTCTAATTTCTACGTGAAGATATTTCCTTTTCCATCATAGGCCTCAAAGTGCTCCGAATAAACACTTGTAGATCCCACCAAAAGAGTGTTTCAAAGCTCTTCCATCTACAGGAACTTTCACGTCTGTGAGTTGAATGCACTCATCACAAAGAGGTTTCTGAGAATTCTTCTGTTTAGTTTTTATGTGATGATATTTCATTTTCCAGCATTGGCCTAAAGGTGCTCCAAATATCCACCTTCAGATGGGACTGAAAGAGTGTTTCAAAACTGAACTATCAAAAGGAAGGTTCAAGTCTGTGAGTTGAATGCACTCATCCACAGAAGCTTCTGAGAATGCTTCTGTCTCGTTTTTAGGCGAAGATATTTCCTTTTCCTTGCATAGGCCTCAAATCGCTCCAAATATCCCCTTGCAGATATTACAAAGAGAGTGTTTCCAAACTGCCCTATCGAAAGGCAGTTTCAACTCTGTGAGTTGAAGGCACGTATGGTGAAACAGTTTCTGAGAATGCTTGTGTGTACTTTTTAGGTGAAGGTATTTCCTTTTCCAGCACAGGCCTCAAATCGCTCCAAACATCCAGTAGCAAATTCTACAAAAGGAGTGTTTCAAACCTGTGCTATCCAAAGGAAGATTCCACTATATGAGTTGAACGCATAAAGCACACGGAAGTTTCTGAGAATCCTTCCGTCTAGTTCTCAGGTGAAGATATTTACTTTTCCAGTGTTGGCCCTTTAGCACTCCAAATATCCACTTTCAGATTCTACAAAAAGAGTGTTTCAAAACTGCTCTATCAAAACGCAGGTTCCACTCGGTGAGTTGAATGCACGCATCGGAAAAGATTTCTGAGAATTCTTCTGTCTAGTTTTTATGGGAAGATATTTTCTTTTCCAGCATAGGCCTCAAATCGCTCCAAACATCCACGAGCAAATTCTACGAAAGGAGTGTGTCAAAACTGTGCTATCAAAAGGAAGATTCCACTATGTGAGTTGAATGCATGAAGCACACGGAAGTTTCTGACAATGCTTCCGTCTAGTTCTCATGTGAAGATATTTCCTTTTCCAGCGTTGACCTCTTAGCACTCCAAATATCCACTTGCAGATCCTAGAAAAAGAGTGTTTCAAAACTGCTCTACCAAAAGCCAGGTTTCACTCGGTGAGTTGAATGCGCACATCGCAAAATGTTTCTGAGAACGCTACTGTCTAGTTCTTATGTGAAGATATTTCGTTTTCCCGCCTGGGCTTCAAAGCGCTCCAAATAGCCACTTGTAGAGTCTATAAAAGCAGTGTTTCAAAACTCTTCTATCAAAAGGAACTTTCAACTCTGTGAGTACAATGCACTCATCACAAGGAAGTTTCCGAGAATGCTTCTGTCTACTGTTTATGTGAAGATATTTCCTTTTCCAACCTAGGCCTCAATGCGCTCCAAATAAACACCTGCAGATCCTACAAGAGGGGTGTTTCCAAACTGTTCTATCAAAACCAGCGTTCAAGTCTGTGAGCTGAATGCACTCATCACACAGAAGTTTCTTAGAAGGCTTGTGTCTAGTGTTTATGTGAAAATATTTTCTTTTACAGCATAGGCCTCAAATAGCTCCAAATATCAACTTGCAGATTTTACAAAAAGGGAGTTTCCAAACTCCTCTATCAAAAGACAGGTTCAACTCTGTGAGTCGAATGCACACATCAGAAAGAAGTTTCTGAGAATGCTTCTGTCTAGCTTTTATGTGAAAATATTTCCTTTTCAAGCACACGCCTCAAAGCGCTCCAAATATGCCGTTGCAGATTCTACAAAAAGTGGGTTTCAAAACTGCTCTACGAAAAGAAAGGTTCAAAGCTGTGAGTTGAATACACAGATCGTGAAGAAGTTTCTGAGAATGCTTCAGTCTAGTGTTTAGGTGAAGATATTTCACTTCCCAGCATAGGCCTCAAAGCGCTCCAAATATCCACTTCCAGATTCTACAGAAAAGTGTTTCAAAACTGCTCTTTGGAAAGGAAGCTTCAACTCTGTGAGTTGAAAGCACTCATTACGAAGAGGTTTCTGAGAATTCTTCTGTCCAGTTTTCATGTGAAGATGTTTCCATTTCAAGCATAGGTCTCCAATCGCTCCAAATATTCACCTGCAAATTCTACAAAAAGGGTGTTTCAAAACTTCTCTATCAATAGGAAGGTTCAACTCTGTGAGTTGAATGCCCTCCTCACAAAGAAGTTTCTGAGAATGCTTCTGTCTACTTTTTACGTGAAGATATTTCCTTTTCCTACACAGGCCTCAAAGCGCTCCGAATCAACACTTCCAGATACTACCAAAACAGTGTTTCAAAACTGTTCTATCAAAAGGAACGTTCAACTCTGTGAGTGGAAGGCACTCATCGCAAAGAGGTTTCTGAGAATGCTTCTGTCTAGTTTTTATGTGATGATATTTCGTATTGCAGCATTGGCCAAAAAGCGCTCCAAACATCCATCTTCAGATGGCAATGAAAGTGGGTCTCAAAAGTGCTCTATCAGAAGGAAGGTTCAAGTCTGTGAGTTGAATGCTCTCATCACACAGAAGGTTCTGAGAATGATTCAGTCCAGTTTTTATCAGAAGATATTTCCTTTTCCTTGCATAGGCCTCAAATCGCTCCAAATATCGAATTGCAGTTTACACCAATAGAGTGTTTCCAAACTGCTCTGTGAAACGGCAGGTTCAACTCTGTGAGTTGAATGCGCACATGAGGAAGAAGTCTCTGAGAATGCTTCTGTCTAGTTTTTAGGTGAAGATATTTCATTTCCCAGCCTCGCCTCAAAGCGCTCCAAATATCCACTTTCAGATTCTACAAAAACTGTGTTTCTAAACTGCTCTTTGTAAAGGAAGGTTCAAGTCTGTGAGTTGAATGCACTCATCACCAAGAAGTTTCTGAGAATGCTTCTGTCTAGTTTTCATGTGAAGATATTTCCTTTTCCAACATTGACCCGAAGCCCTCGTAATATCCACTTGCAGATTTTACAAAAAGAGTGTTTCCAAACTGCTCTATCAAAATGAGATTCAACTCTGTGAGTTGAATGCACGCATCGTGAAGAAGCTTCAGAGAATGCTACGGTCTACGTTTTAGGTGAAGATATTTCATTTCCCAGCATAGGCTTCAAAGCGCTCTAAATATCCACTTGCAGATTCTACAAAAAGAGTGTTTCAAAACTGCTCTTCCAAAAGGAAGGTTCAAGGCTGTGAGTTCAATGCACTCATCATAAAGAAGTTTCTGAGAACGCTTCTCTCTAGTTTTTATGTGAAGATATTTCCTTTTCCAGCATAGGCCTCAAATCGCTCCAAACATCCACTAGCAAATTCTACAAAAGGAGTGTTTCAAAACTGTGCTATCAAAAGGAAGATTCCACTATTTGAGTTGAAGGCATAAAGCACACGGAAGTTTCTGACAATGCTTCCGTCTAGTTCTCATGTGAAGTTATTTCCTTTTCCAGTGCTGGCCTCTTAGCACTCCAAATATCCACTTGCAGATCCTAGAAAAAGAGTTTTTCAAAACTGCTCTACCAAAAGGAAGCTTCAACTCGGTGAGTTGAATGCGCACCTCGCAAAATGTTTCTGAGAGTGCTTCGCTGTTGTTTTTATGTGAAGATATTTCGTTTTCCAGCATAGGACTCAAAGCGCTCCAAGTAGCCACTTACAGAGTCTCTAAAAAGAGTGTTTCAAAACTGTTCTATCAAAAGGAACGTTCAACTCTGTGAGTAGAATGCTCTCATCACAAGGAAGTTTCTGAGAATGCTTCTGTCTAGTTTTTATGTGAAGAAATTTCCTTTTCCAACATAGGCCTCAAAGCCCTCCAAATAAACATCTGCAGATTCTACAAAAGGGGTCTTTCCAAAATGTTCTATCAAAACCAACGTTCAAACCTATGAGCTGAATGCACTCACCACACAGAAGTTTCTTAGACGTCTTCTGTCTAGTGTTTATGTGAAAATATTTTCTTTTACAGCATAGGCCTCAAATAGCTCCAAATATCAACTTGCAGATTTTACAAAAAGGGTGTTTCCAAACTCCTCTATCAAAAGGCAGGTTCAACTCTGTGTGTTGAATGCACACATCAGAAAGAAGTTTCTGAGAATGCTTCTGTCTAGCGTTTATGTGAAAATATTTCCTTTTCAAGCATACGCCTCAAAGCGCTCCAAATATGCCGTTGCAGATTCTACAAAAAGTGTGTTTCAAAACTGCTCTATGAAAAGAAAGGTTCAAAGCTGTGAGGTGAATACACATATCGTGAAGAAGTTTCTGAGAAAGCTTCAGTCTAGTGTTTAGGTGAAGATATTTCACTTCCCAGAATAGGCCTCAAAGCGCTCCAAATATCCACTTCCAGATTCTAAAGAAAAGTGTTTCAAAACTGCTTTTTGGAAAAGAAGCTTCAACTCTGTGAGTTGAAAGCACTCATTACGAAGAGGTTTCTGAGAGTTCTTCCGTCTAGTTTTCATGTGAAGATGTTTCCATTTCAAGCATATTTCTCAAATCGCTCCAAATATTCACCTGCAAATTCTACAAAAAGGGTGTTTCCAAACTTCTCTATCAATAGGAAGGTTCGACTCTGTGAGTTGAATGCACTCCTCACAAAGAAGTTTCTGAGAATGCTTCTGTCCAGTTTTTAGGTGAAGATATATCATTTCCCAGCATAGGCCTCAAAGCGCTCCAAATATCCACTTGCAGATTCTACAAAAAGAGTGTTTCAAAACTCCTCTTTCAAAAGGAAGTTTCAAGTCTGTGAGTTGAATGAAGTCGTGACAAAGAAGTTTCTGAGAATGCTTCTGTCTACTTTTTATGTGAAGATATTTCCTTTTGCAGCACACGCCTCAAATAGCCCCAAACATCCACTAGCAAATTCTACAAAAAGAGTGTTTCAAAAAAGCGCTATCTAAAGGAAGATTGCACTATGTGAGTTAAACGCATAAAGCACACGGAAGTTTCTGAGAATGCTTCCGTCTAGTTCTCATGGGAAGATATTTCCTTTCCCATTGTTGGCCTCTTAGCACTCCAATATACACTTGCAGATTCTAGAAAAAGAGTGTTTCAAAACTGCTCTATCAAAAGGCAGGTTCAACACGGTGAGTTGAATATGCACATGAGAAAAAGTTTCTGAGAATGCTTCTGTCTGGTTTTTATGTGAAGATATTTCGTTTTCCAGCACAGGCCTCAAAGCGCTCCAATTATCCACTTGCAGACTATACAAAAACAGTGTTTCAAAACTGTCCTATCCAAAGGAATGTTCAGCTCTGTGAGTAGAATTCACTCATCACGAGGAAGTTTCTGAGAATGCTGCTGTCTAGTTTCTATAAGAAGACATTTCCTTTTCTAACATAGGTCTCAAAGCGCTCACAATAAGCCCTGGCACACTCCACAAAAGGAGTGTTTCCAAAATGTTCTATCAAAATGAACGTTGAAGACTGTGAGTTAAATGCACACGTCAAACTGAAGTTTCTGAGAATGGTTCTGTCTAGGGTTTATGTGAAGATATTTTCTTTTCCAGCATAGGCCTCCAAAAGCTCGAAATATCCACTTGCAGATTTTCTAAAAAGGGTGTTTCCAAACTGTTCTATCAAAAGGAAGGTTCAACTCTGTGAGTTGAATGCTCACATCACAAAGAAGTTTCTGAGAATGCTTCTGTCTAGTGTTCATGTGAAGATATTTCCTTTTCAAGCATAGGCCTCAAAGCGCTCCAGATATGCAGTTGCAGACTCTACAAAAAGTGTGTTTCAAAAGTGTTCTATGAAAAGAAAGTTTCAACTCTGTGAGTTGAATGCACATATCGTGAAGAAGTTTCTGAGAATGCTTCTGTCTAGTTTTTAGGTGAAGATATTTCATTTCCCAGCATAGGCCTCAAAGCGCTCCAAATATGCACTTGCAGATTCTACAAAAAGAGTGTTTCAAAACTGCTCTTTCAAAAGGAAGGTTCAAGTCTGTGAGTTGAATGCACTCATCAGAAAGAAGTTTCTGATAATGGTTCTGTCTAGTTTTCATCTGCAAGTATTTCCTTTTCCACTAGATGCCGCAATCGCACCAAATTTCCACCTGCAGTTTCCACAAAAAGAGTGTTGCAGGACTGCTCCAGGAAAAGGAATCTTCAACTCTCTCAGTTCAATCCCCTCAAGACATAGAAGTTTCTGATAATGTTTCTGTCTAGCTTCTATATGAAGATATTTCCTTTTCCAGCATAAGCCTCAAAGAGCTCCAAATATCCACTTGCGAATTCTACAAAAACAGTGTTGCAATACTTTTCTACCAAAAGGAAGGTACAACTCTGTGAGTTCAATGCACTCATCACACAGAAGGTTCACAGAATGCTTCCATCTAGCTTTTACGCAATGATATTTCCTTTTGCAGCAAAGGCTTCAAAGCGCTCTTAATGTCCACTGGCAGATTCTACGAAGAGTGTCTCAAAACTGCTCTATCAAAAGGTAGGTTGAACTCTGTGAGTTCAATGCCCAAAGCACAGGGAACCTTCTGAGAATGCTTTTATGTAGTTTCTACGTGAACATATTTTCTTTTCCAGCATTGGCCTCCAAGCACTCCATCCATCCACTTGAAAATTCTACTAAAAGAGTGTTTCAAAACTTCTCTACCAAAAGAAAGGTTGAACTTTGTGAGTTCAAGGCACACATCACAAAGAAGTTTCTGAGAATGCTTCTTTCCAGCTTTTACGTGAAGAGATATCCTTTTCCAGCATAGGCCTCAAAGCGCTCCATATATCCACTTGCACATTCTAGCAAAGCGTGTATCAACACTGCTCTTTCAAAAGGAAGCTTCAAGTCTGTGAGTTGAATGCACTCATCACAAAGACGTTTCTGAGAATTCTCCTGTCTAGTTTTCATGTGAAGATGCTTCCATTTAAAATCTAGGCCTCAAATACCTCCAAATATTCACTTGCACATTCTACAAAAAGGCTGTTTCAAATCTTCTCTATCAATTGGAAGGTTCAACTCTGTAAATTGAATGCACTCACCACAAAGAAGATTCCGAGATTGCTTCTGTCTACTTTGTATGTGAAGACATTTCCTTTTCCAACATAGGCCTCAAAGCGCTCCAAAAAACACTTGCAGATTCTAAAAAAACAGTTTTCCAAAACTGTTCTATCAAAAGGAACGTTCAACTCTGTGAGTTGAAGGCACTCATCACAAAGAGGTTTCTGAGAATGCTTCTGTCTAGTTTTTATGGGATGATATTTCTTATTCCAACATTGGCCAAAAAGCGCTCCAAATATCCGCCTTCAGATGGCACTGAAAGAGGGTCTCAAAAATGCTCTATCAGAAGGAAGGTTCAAGTCTGTGAGTTGAATGCTCTCATCACACAGAAGGTTCTGAGAATACTTCAGTCTAGTTTTTATCAGAAGATATTTCCATTTCCTTGCATAGGCCTGAAATCGCTCCAAATATCGACTTGCAGATTATACGAATAGAGTATTTCCAAACTGCTCTGTCAAACGGCAGGATCAACTCTGTGAGTTGAATGAACACATCATGAAGAAGTCTCTGAGAATGCTTCTGTCTAGTTTTTAGTTGAAGATATTTCATTTCCCAGCATCGTCTCAAAGCGCTCCAAATATCCACTTGCAGATTCTACAAAAACTTTGTTTCTAAACTGCTCTTTGAAAAGGAAGGTCCAAGTCTGTGAGTTGAATGCACTCATCGCAAAGAATTTTCTGAGAATGCTTCTGCCTAGTTTTCACGTGAAGATATTTCCTTTTCCAACATTGGCCCCGAAGCCCTCCTAACATCCACTTGCAGATTTTACAAAAAGAGTGTTTCCAAACTGCTCTATCAAAAGGCAGGTTCAACTCTGTGAGTCAAATGCACGCATCGTGAAGAAGCTTCTGAGAATGCTACTGTCTAAGTTTTAGGTGAAGATATTTCATTTCCCAGCAAAGGCTTCAAAGCGCTCTAAATATCCACTTGCAGATTCTACAAGAAGAGTGTTTCAAAACTGCTCTTCCAAAAGGAAGGTTCAAGTCTGTGAGTTGAATGCACTCATCAAAAAGAAGTTTCTGAGAATGCTTCTCTCTAGTTTTTATGAGAAGATATTTCCTTTTCCAGCATAGGCCTCAAATCGCTCCAAACATCCACTAGCAAATTCTACAAAAGGAGTGTTTCAAAACTGTGCTATCAAAAGGAAGATTCCACTATTTGAGTTGAAGGCATAAAGCACACGGAAGTTTCTGACAGTGCTTCCGTCTAGTTCTCATGTGAAGTTATTTCCTTTTCCAGTGTTGGCCTCTTAGCACTCCAAATAACCACTTGCAGATCCTAGAAAGAGTGTTTCAAAACTGCTCTACCAAAAGGAAGGTTCAACTCGGTGAGTTGAATGCGCACCTCGCAAAAAGTTTCTGAGAGTGCTTCGGTTTAGTTTTTATGTGAAGATATTTCGTTTTCCAGCACAGTACTCAAAGCGCTCTAAATAGCCACTTGCAGAGTCTATAAAAAGAGTGTTTCAAAACTGTTCTATCGAAAGGAACGTTCAACTCTGTGAGTAGAATGCACTCATCACAAGGAAGTTTCTGAGAATGCTTCTGTCTAGTTTTTATGTGAAGAAATTTCCTTTTCCAACATAGGCCTCAAAGCGCTCCAAATAAACACCTGCAGATTCTACAAAAGGGGTCTTTCCAAAATGTTCTATCAAAACCAACGTTCAAGCCTGTGAGCTGAATGCACTCACCACACAGAAGTTTCTTAGACGTCTTCTGTCTAGTGTTTATGTGGAAATATTCTCTTTTACAGCATAGGCCTCAAATAGCTCCAAATATCAACTTGCAGATTTTACAAAAAGGGTGTTTCCAAACTCCTCCATCAAAAGGCAGGTTCAACTCTGTGTGTTTAATGCACACATCAGAAAGAAGTTTCTGAGAATGCTTCTGTCTAGCCTTTATGTGAAAATATTTCCTTTTCAAGCATACGCCTCAAAGCGCTCCAAATATGCCGTTGTAGACTCTACAAAAAGTGTGTTTCAAAACTGCTCTACGAAAAGAAAGGTTCAAAGCTGTGAGTTGAATACACAGATCGTGAAGAAGTTCCTGAGAATGCTTCAATCTAGTGTTTAGGTGAAGATATTTCACTTCCCAGCATAGGCCTCAAAGCGCTCCAAATATCCACTTCCAGATTCTACAGAAAAGTGTTTCAAAACTGCTCTTTGGAAAGGAAGCTTCAACTCTGTGAGTTTAAAGCACTCATTGCGAAGAGGTTTCTGGGAGTTCTTCCGTCTAGTTTTCATGTAAAGATGTTTCCATTTCAAGCATAGGTCTCTAATCGCTCCAAATATTCACCTGCAAATTCTACAAAAAGGGTGTTTCAAAACTTCTCTATCAATAGGAAGGTTCAACTCTGTGAGTTGAATGCACTCCTTACAGAGAAGTTTCTGAGAATGTTTCTATCTATGTTTTACGCGAAGATATTTCCTTTTCCAACACAGGCCTCAGTGCGCTCCGAATCAACACTTCCAGATACTACAAAAACAGTGTTTCAAAACTGTTCTATCAAAAGGAACGTTCAACTCTGTGAGTTGAAGGCACTCATCACAAAGAAGTTTCTGAGAATGCTTCTGTCAATCTTGTATGCAATGAGATTTCCTTTTGCAGCATAGGACTTAAAGCTCTCCAAATATCCACTTGCAGATTCCACAAAAAGAGTGTTGCAAAACTTCTCTATCAAAAGGCAGGTTGAACTCTGTGTGTTGAATGCCCAAAACACAGGGAACTTTCTGAGAATGCTTTTGTCTAGTTTCCACGTGAAGATAGTTCCTTTTCCAACATAGGCCTCAAAGCGCTCTGAATATCCACTTGCCGATTGTACAAAAAGAGTGTTGCAAAACTTCTCTATCAAAAGGCAGGTTGAACTCTGTGTGTCGAATGCCCAAAACACAGGGAACTTGCTGAGAATGCTTTTGTCTAATTTCTACGTGAAGATATTTCCTTTTCCATCATAGGCCTCAAAGTGCTCCGAATAAACACTTGTAGATCCCACCAAAAGAGTGTTTCAAAGCTCTTCCATCTACAGGAACTTTCACGTCTGTGAGTTGAATGCACTCATCACAAAGAGGTTTCTGAGAATTCTTCTGTTTAGTTTTTATGTGATGATATTTCATTTTCCAGCATTGGCCTAAAGGTGCTCCAAATATCCACCTTCAGATGGGACTGAAAGAGTGTTTCAAAACTGAACTATCAAAAGGAAGGTTCAAGTCTGTGAGTTGAATGCACTCATCCACAGAAGCTTCTGAGAATGCTTCTGTCTCGTTTTTAGGCGAAGATATTTCCTTTTCCTTGCATAGGCCTCAAATCGCTCCAAATATCCCCTTGCAGATATTACAAAGAGAGTGTTTCCAAACTGCCCTATCGAAAGGCAGTTTCAACTCTGTGAGTTGAAGGCACGTATGGTGAAACAGTTTCTGAGAATGCTTGTGTGTACTTTTTAGGTGAAGGTATTTCCTTTTCCAGCACAGGCCTCAAATCGCTCCAAACATCCAGTAGCAAATTCTACAAAAGGAGTGTTTCAAACCTGTGCTATCCAAAGGAAGATTCCACTATATGAGTTGAACGCATAAAGCACACGGAAGTTTCTGAGAATCCTTCCGTCTAGTTCTCAGGTGAAGATATTTACTTTTCCAGTGTTGGCCCTTTAGCACTCCAAATATCCACTTTCAGATTCTACAAAAAGAGTGTTTCAAAACTGCTCTATCAAAACGCAGGTTCCACTCGGTGAGTTGAATGCACGCATCGGAAAAGATTTCTGAGAATTCTTCTGTCTAGTTTTTATGGGAAGATATTTTCTTTTCCAGCATAGGCCTCAAATCGCTCCAAACATCCACGAGCAAATTCTACGAAAGGAGTGTGTCAAAACTGTGCTATCAAAAGGAAGATTCCACTATGTGAGTTGAATGCATGAAGCACACGGAAGTTTCTGACAATGCTTCCGTCTAGTTCTCATGTGAAGATATTTCCTTTTCCAGCGTTGACCTCTTAGCACTCCAAATATCCACTTGCAGATCCTAGAAAAAGAGTGTTTCAAAACTGCTCTACCAAAAGCCAGGTTTCACTCGGTGAGTTGAATGCGCACATCGCAAAATGTTTCTGAGAACGCTACTGTCTAGTTCTTATGTGAAGATATTTCGTTTTCCCGCCTGGGCTTCAAAGCGCTCCAAATAGCCACTTGTAGAGTCTATAAAAAGAGTGTTTCAAAACTCTTCTATCAAAAGGAACTTTCAACTCTGTGAGTACAATGCACTCATCACAAGGAAGTTTCCGAGAATGCTTCTGTCTACTGTTTATGTGAAGATATTTCCTTTTCCAACCTAGGCCTCAATGCGCTCCAAATAAACACCTGCAGATCCTACAAGAGGGGTGTTTCCAAACTGTTCTATCAAAACCAGCGTTCAAGTCTGTGAGCTGAATGCACTCATCACACAGAAGTTTCTTAGAAGGCTTGTGTCTAGTGTTTATGTGAAAATATTTTCTTTTACAGCACAGGCCTCAAATAGCTCCAAATATCAACTTGCAGATTTTACAAAAAGGGAGTTTCCAAACTCCTCTATCAAAAGACAGGTTCAACTCTGTGAGTCGAATGCACACATCAGAAAGAAGTTTCTGAGAATGCTTCTGTCTAGCTTTTATGTGAAAATATTTCCTTTTCAAGCACACGCCTCAAAGCGCTCCAAATATGCCGTTGCAGATTCTACAAAAAGTGGGTTTCAAAACTGCTCTACGAAAAGAAAGGTTCAAAGCTGTGAGTTGAATACACAGATCGTGAAGAAGTTTCTGAGAATGCTTCAGTCTAGTGTTTAGGTGAAGATATTTCACTTCCCAGCATAGGCCTCAAAGCGCTCCAAATATCCACTTCCAGATTCTACAGAAAAGTGTTTCAAAACTGCTCTTTGGAAAGGAAGCTTCAACTCTGTGAGTTGAAAGCACTCATTACGAAGAGGTTTCTGAGAATTCTTCTGTCCAGTTTTCATGTGAAGATGTTTCCATTTCAAGCATAGGTCTCCAATCGCTCCAAATATTCACCTGCAAATTCTACAAAAAGGGTGTTTCAAAACTTCTCTATCAATAGGAAGGTTCAACTCTGTGAGTTGAATGCCCTCCTCACAAAGAAGTTTCTGAGAATGCTTCTGTCTACTTTTTACGTGAAGATATTTCCTTTTCCTACACAGGCCTCAAAGCGCTCCGAATCAACACTTCCAGATACTACCAAAACAGTGTTTCAAAACTGTTCTATCAAAAGGAACGTTCAACTCTGTGAGTGGAAGGCACTCATCGCAAAGAGGTTTCTGAGAATGCTTCTGTCTAGTTTTTATGTGATGATATTTCGTATTGCAGCATTGGCCAAAAAGCGCTCCAAACATCCATCTTCAGATGGCAATGAAAGTGGGTCTCAAAAGTGCTCTATCAGAAGGAAGGTTCAAGTCTGTGAGTTGAATGCTCTCATCACACAGAAGGTTCTGAGAATGATTCAGTCTAGTTTTTATCAGAAGATATTTCCTTTTCCTTGCATAGGCCTCAAATCGCTCCAAATATCGAATTGCAGTTTACACCAATAGAGTCTTTCCAAACTGCTCTGTGAAACGGCAGGTTCAACTCTGTGAGTTGAATGCGCACATGAGGAAGAAGTCTCTGAGAATGCTTCTGTCTAGTTTTTAGGTGAAGATATTTCATTTCCCAGCCTCGCCTCAAAGCGCTCCAAATATCCACTTTCAGATTCTACAAAAACTGTGTTTCTAAACTGCTCTTTGTAAAGGAAGGTTCAAGTCTGTGAGTTGAATGCACTCATCACCAAGAAGTTTCTGAGAATGCTTCTGTCTAGTTTTCATGTGAAGATATTTCCTTTTCCAACATTGACCCGAAGCCCTCGTAATATCCACTTGCAGATTTTACAAAAAGAGTGTTTCCAAACTGCTCTATCAAAATGAGATTCAACTCTGTGAGTTGAATGCACGCATCGTGAAGAAGCTTCAGAGAATGCTACGGTCTACGTTTTAGGTGAAGATATTTCATTTCCCAGCATAGGCATCAAAGCGCTCTAAATATCCACTTGCAGATTCTACAAAAAGAGTGTTTCAAAACTGCTCTTCCAAAAGGAAGGTTCAAGGCTGTGAGTTCAATGCACTCATCATAAAGAAGTTTCTGAGAACGCTTCTCTCTAGTTTTTATGTGAAGATATTTCCTTTTCCAGCATAGGCCTCAAATCGCTCCAAACATCCACTAGCAAATTCTACAAAAGGAGTGTTTCAAAACTGTGCTATCAAAAGGAAGATTCCACTATTTGAGTTGAAGGCATAAAGCACACGGAAGTTTCTGACAATGCTTCCGTCTAGTTCTCATGTGAAGTTATTTCCTTTTCCAGTGCTGGCCTCTTAGCACTCCAAATATCCACTTGCAGATCCTAGAAAAAGAGTGTTTCAAAACTGCTCTACCAAAAGCCAGGTTTCACTCGGTGAGTTGAATGCGCACATCGCAAAATGTTTCTGAGAACGCTACTGTCTAGTTCTTATGTGAAGATATTTCGTTTTCCCGCCTGGGCTTCAAAGCGCTCCAAATAGCCACTTGTAGAGTCTATAAAAGCAGTGTTTCAAAACTCTTCTATCAAAAGGAACTTTCAACTCTGTGAGTACAATGCACTCATCACAAGGAAGTTTCCGAGAATGCTTCTGTCTACTGTTTATGTGAAGATATTTCCTTTTCCAACCTAGGCCTCAATGCGCTCCAAATAAACACCTGCAGATCCTACAAGAGGGGTGTTTCCAAACTGTTCTATCAAAACCAGCGTTCAAGTCTGTGAGCTGAATGCACTCATCACACAGAAGTTTCTTAGAAGGCTTGTGTCTAGTGTTTATGTGAAAATATTTTCTTTTACAGCATAGGCCTCAAATAGCTCCAAATATCAACTTGCAGATTTTACAAAAAGGGAGTTTCCAAACTCCTCTATCAAAAGACAGGTTCAACTCTGTGAGTCGAATGCACACATCAGAAAGAAGTTTCTGAGAATGCTTCTGTCTAGCTTTTATGTGAAAATATTTCCTTTTCAAGCACACGCCTCAAAGCGCTCCAAATATGCCGTTGCAGATTCTACAAAAAGTGGGTTTCAAAACTGCTCTACGAAAAGAAAGGTTCAAAGCTGTGAGTTGAATACACAGATCGTGAAGAAGTTTCTGAGAATGCTTCAGTCTAGTGTTTAGGTGAAGATATTTCACTTCCCAGCATAGGCCTCAAAGCGCTCCAAATATCCACTTCCAGATTCTACAGAAAAGTGTTTCAAAACTGCTCTTTGGAAAGGAAGCTTCAACTCTGTGAGTTGAAAGCACTCATTACGAAGAGGTTTCTGAGAATTCTTCTGTCCAGTTTTCATGTGAAGATGTTTCCATTTCAAGCATAGGTCTCCAATCGCTCCAAATATTCACCTGCAAATTCTACAAAAAGGGTGTTTCAAAACTTCTCTATCAATAGGAAGGTTCAACTCTGTGAGTTGAATGCCCTCCTCACAAAGAAGTTTCTGAGAATGCTTCTGTCTACTTTTTACGTGAAGATATTTCCTTTTCCTACACAGGCCTCAAAGCGCTCCGAATCAACACTTCCAGATACTACCAAAACAGTGTTTCAAAACTGTTCTATCAAAAGGAACGTTCAACTCTGTGAGTGGAAGGCACTCATCGCAAAGAGGTTTCTGAGAATGCTTCTGTCTAGTTTTTATGTGATGATATTTCGTATTGCAGCATTGGCCAAAAAGCGCTCCAAACATCCATCTTCAGATGGCAATGAAAGTGGGTCTCAAAAGTGCTCTATCAGAAGGAAGGTTCAAGTCTGTGAGTTGAATGCTCTCATCACACAGAAGGTTCTGAGAATGATTCAGTCTAGTTTTTATCAGAAGATATTTCCTTTTCCTTGCATAGGCCTCAAATCGCTCCAAATATCGAATTGCAGTTTACACCAATAGAGTCTTTCCAAACTGCTCTGTGAAACGGCAGGTTCAACTCTGTGAGTTGAATGCGCACATGAGGAAGAAGTCTCTGAGAATGCTTCTGTCTAGTTTTTAGGTGAAGATATTTCATTTCCCAGCCTCGCCTCAAAGCGCTCCAAATATCCACTTTCAGATTCTACAAAAACTGTGTTTCTAAACTGCTCTTTGTAAAGGAAGGTTCAAGTCTGTGAGTTGAATGCACTCATCACCAAGAAGTTTCTGAGAATGCTTCTGTCTAGTTTTCATGTGAAGATATTTCCTTTTCCAACATTGACCCGAAGCCCTCGTAATATCCACTTGCAGATTTTACAAAAAGAGTGTTTCCAAACTGCTCTATCAAAATGAGATTCAACTCTGTGAGTTGAATGCACGCATCGTGAAGAAGCTTCAGAGAATGCTACGGTCTACGTTTTAGGTGAAGATATTTCATTTCCCAGCATAGGCTTCAAAGCGCTCTAAATATCCACTTGCAGATTCTACAAAAAGAGTGTTTCAAAACTGCTCTTCCAAAAGGAAGGTTCAAGGCTGTGAGTTCAATGCACTCATCATAAAGAAGTTTCTGAGAACGCTTCTCTCTAGTTTTTATGTGAAGATATTTCCTTTTCCAGCATAGGCCTCAAATCGCTCCAAACATCCACTAGCAAATTCTACAAAAGGAGTGTTTCAAAACTGTGCTATCAAAAGGAAGATTCCACTATTTGAGTTGAAGGCATAAAGCACACGGAAGTTTCTGACAATGCTTCCGTCTAGTTCTCATGTGAAGTTATTTCCTTTTCCAGTGCTGGCCTCTTAGCACTCCAAATATCCACTTGCAGATCCTAGAAAAAGAGTTTTTCAAAACTGCTCTACCAAAAGGAAGCTTCAACTCGGTGAGTTGAATGCGCACCTCGCAAAATGTTTCTGAGAGTGCTTCGCTGTTGTTTTTATGTGAAGATATTTCGTTTTCCAGCATAGGACTCAAAGCGCTCCAAGTAGCCACTTACAGAGTCTCTAAAAAGAGTGTTTCAAAACTGTTCTATCAAAAGGAACGTTCAACTCTGTGAGTAGAATGCTCTCATCACAAGGAAGTTTCTGAGAATGCTTCTGTCTAGTTTTTATGTGAAGAAATTTCCTTTTCCAACATAGGCCTCAAAGCCCTCCAAATAAACATCTGCAGATTCTACAAAAGGGGTCTTTCCAAAATGTTCTATCAAAACCAACGTTCAAACCTATGAGCTGAATGCACTCACCACACAGAAGTTTCTTAGACGTCTTCTGTCTAGTGTTTATGTGAAAATATTTTCTTTTACAGCATAGGCCTCAAATAGCTCCAAATATCAACTTGCAGATTTTACAAAAAGGGTGTTTCCAAACTCCTCCATCAAAAGGCAGGTTCAACTCTGTGTGTTGAATGCACACATCAGAAAGAAGTTTCTGAGAATGCTTCTGTCTAGCGTTTATGTGAAAATATTTCCTTTTCAAGCATACGCCTCAAAGCGCTCCAAATATGCCGTTGCAGATTCTACAAAAAGTGTGTTTCAAAACTGCTCTATGAAAAGAAAGGTTCAAAGCTGTGAGGTGAATACACATATCGTGAAGAAGTTTCTGAGAAAGCTTCAGTCTAGTGTTTAGGTGAAGATATTTCACTTCCCAGAATAGGCCTCAAAGCGCTCCAAATATCCACTTCCAGATTCTAAAGAAAAGTGTTTCAAAACTGCTTTTTGGAAAAGAAGCTTCAACTCTGTGAGTTGAAAGCACTCATTACGAAGAGGTTTCTGAGAGTTCTTCCGTCTAGTTTTCATGTGAAGATGTTTCCATTTCAAGCATATTTCTCAAATCGCTCCAAATATTCACCTGCAAATTCTACAAAAAGGGTGTTTCCAAACTTCTCTATCAATAGGAAGGTTCGACTCTGTGAGTTGAATGCACTCCTCACAAAGAAGTTTCTGAGAATGCTTCTGTCCAGTTTTTAGGTGAAGATATATCATTTCCCAGCATAGGCCTCAAAGCGCTCCAAATATCCACTTGCAGATTCTACAAAAAGAGTGTTTCAAAACTCCTCTTTCAAAAGGAAGTTTCAAGTCTGTGAGTTGAATGAAGTCGTGACAAAGAAGTTTCTGAGAATGCTTCTGTCTACTTTTTATGTGAAGATATTTCCTTTTGCAGCACACGCCTCAAATAGCCCCAAACATCCACTAGCAAATTCTACAAAAAGAGGGTTTCAAAAAAGCGCTATCTAAAGGAAGATTGCACTATGTGAGTTAAACGCATAAAGCACACGGAAGTTTCTGAGAATGCTTCCGTCTAGTTCTCATGGGAAGATATTTCCTTTCCCATTGTTGGCCTCTTAGCACTCCAATATACACTTGCAGATTCTAGAAAAAGAGTGTTTCAAAACTGCTCTATCAAAAGGCAGGTTCAACACGGTGAGTTGAATATGCACATGAGAAAAAGTTTCTGAGAATGCTTCTGTCTGGTTTTTATGTGAAGATATTTCGTTTTCCAGCACAGGCCTCAAAGCGCTCCAATTATCCACTTGCAGACTATACAAAAACAGTGTTTCAAAACTGTCCTATCCAAAGGAATGTTCAGCTCTGTGAGTAGAATTCACTCATCACGAGGAAGTTTCTGAGAATGCTGCTGTCTAGTTTCTATAAGAAGACATTTCCTTTTCTAACATAGGTCTCAAAGCGCTCACAATAAGCCCTGGCACACTCCACAAAAGGAGTGTTTCCAAAATGTTCTATCAAAATGAACGTTGAAGACTGTGAGTTAAATGCACACGTCAAACTGAAGTTTCTGAGAATGGTTCTGTCTAGGGTTTATGTGAAGATATTTTCTTTTCCAGCATAGGCCTCCAAAAGCTCGAAATATCCACTTGCAGATTTTCTAAAAAGGGTGTTTCCAAACTGTTCTATCAAAAGGAAGGTTCAACTCTGTGAGTTGAATGCTCACATCACAAAGAAGTTTCTGAGAATGCTTCTGTCTAGTGTTCATGTGAAGATATTTCCTTTTCAAGCATAGGCCTCAAAGCGCTCCAGATATGCAGTTGCAGACTCTACAAAAAGTGTGTTTCAAAAGTGTTCTATGAAAAGAAAGTTTCAACTCTGTGAGTTGAATGCACATATCGTGAAGAAGTTTCTGAGAATGCTTCTGTCTAGTTTTTAGGTGAAGATATTTCATTTCCCAGCATAGGCCTCAAAGCGCTCCAAATATGCACTTGCAGATTCTACAAAAAGAGTGTTTCAAAACTGCTCTTTCAAAAGGAAGGTTCAAGTCTGTGAGTTGAATGCACTCATCAGAAAGAAGTTTCTGATAATGGTTCTGTCTAGTTTTCATCTGCAAGTATTTCCTTTTTCACTAGATGCCGCAATCGCACCAAATTTCCACCTGCAGTTTCCACAAAAAGAGTGTTGCAGGACTGCTCCAGGAAAAGGAATCTTCAACTCTCTCAGTTCAATCCCCTCAAGACATAGAAGTTTCTGATAATGTTTCTGTCTAGCTTCTATATGAAGATATTTCCTTTTCCAGCATAAGCCTCAAAGAGCTCCAAATATCCACTTGCGAATTCTACAAAAACAGTGTTGCAATACTTTTCTACCAAAAGGAAGGTACAACTCTGTGAGTTCAATGCACTCATCACACAGAAGGTTCACAGAATGCTTCCATCTAGCTTTTACGCAATGATATTTCCTTTTGCAGCAAAGGCTTCAAAGCGCTCTTAATGTCCACTGGCAGATTCTACGAAGAGTGTCTCAAAACTGCTCTATCAAAAGGTAGGTTGAACTCTGTGAGTTCAATGCCCAAAGCACAGGGAACCTTCTGAGAATGCTTTTATGTAGTTTCTACGTGAACATATTTTCTTTTCCAGCATTGGCCTCCAAGCACTCCATCCATCCACTTGAAAATTCTACTAAAAGAGTGTTTCAAAACTTCTCTACCAAAAGAAAGGTTGAACTTTGTGAGTTCAAGGCACACATCACAAAGAAGTTTCTGAGAATGCTTCTTTCCAGCTTTTACGTGAAGAGATATCCTTTTCCAGCATAGGCCTCAAAGCGCTCCATATATCCACTTGCACATTCTAGCAAAGCGTGTATCAACACTGCTCTTTCAAAAGGAAGCTTCAAGTCTGTGAGTTGAATGCACTCATCACAAAGACGTTTCTGAGAATTCTCCTGTCTAGTTTTCATGTGAAGATGCTTCCATTTAAAATCTAGGCCTCAAATACCTCCAAATATTCACTTGCACATTCTACAAAAAGGCTGTTTCAAATCTTCTCTATCAATTGGAAGGTTCAACTCTGTAAATTGAATGCACTCACCACAAAGAAGATTCCGAGATTGCTTCTGTCTACTTTGTATGTGAAGACATTTCCTTTTCCAACATAGGCCTCAAAGCGCTCCAAAAAACACTTGCAGATTCTAAAAAAACAGTTTTCCAAAACTGTTCTATCAAAAGGAACGTTCAACTCTGTGAGTTGAAGGCACTCATCACAAAGAGGTTTCTGAGAATGCTTCTGTCTAGTTTTTATGGGATGATATTTCTTATTCCAACATTGGCCAAAAAGCGCTCCAAATATCCGCCTTCAGATGGCACTGAAAGAGGGTCTCAAAAATGCTCTATCAGAAGGAAGGTTCAAGTCTGTGAGTTGAATGCTCTCATCACACAGAAGGTTCTGAGAATACTTCAGTCTAGTTTTTATCAGAAGATATTTCCATTTCCTTGCATAGGCCTGAAATCGCTCCAAATATCGACTTGCAGATTATACGAATAGAGTATTTCCAAACTGCTCTGTCAAACGGCAGGATCAACTCTGTGAGTTGAATGAACACATCATGAAGAAGTCTCTGAGAATGCTTCTGTCTAGTTTATAGTTGAAGATATTTCATTTCCCAGCATCGTCTCAAAGCGCTCCAAATATCCACTTGCAGATTCTACAAAAACTTTGTTTCTAAACTGCTCTTTGAAAAGGAAGGTCCAAGTCTGTGAGTTGAATGCACTCATCGCAAAGAATTTTCTGAGAATGCTTCTGCCTAGTTTTCACGTGAAGATATTTCCTTTTCCAACATTGGCCCCGAAGCCCTCCTAACATCCACTTGCAGATTTTACAAAAAGAGTGTTTCCAAACTGCTCTATCAAAAGGCAGGTTCAACTCTGTGAGTCAAATGCACGCATCGTGAAGAAGCTTCTGAGAATGCTACTGTCTAAGTTTTAGGTGAAGATATTTCATTTCCCAGCAAAGGCTTCAAAGCGCTCTAAATATCCACTTGCAGATTCTACAAGAAGAGTGTTTCAAAACTGCTCTTCCAAAAGGAAGGTTCAAGTCTGTGAGTTGAATGCACTCATCAAAAAGAAGTTTCTGAGAATGCTTCTCTCTAGTTTTTATGAGAAGATATTTCCTTTTCCAGCATAGGCCTCAAATCGCTCCAAACATCCACTAGCAAATTCTACAAAAGGAGTGTTTCAAAACTGTGCTATCAAAAGGAAGATTCCACTATTTGAGTTGAAGGCATAAAGCACACGGAAGTTTCTGACAGTGCTTCCGTCTAGTTCTCATGTGAAGTTATTTCCTTTTCCAGTGTTGGCCTCTTAGCACTCCAAATAACCACTTGCAGATCCTAGAAAGAGTGTTTCAAAACTGCTCTACCAAAAGGAAGGTTCAACTCGGTGAGTTGAATGCGCACCTCGCAAAAAGTTTCTGAGAGTGCTTCGGTTTAGTTTTTATGTGAAGATATTTCGTTTTCCAGCACAGTACTCAAAGCGCTCTAAATAGCCACTTGCAGAGTCTATAAAAAGAGTGTTTCAAAACTGTTCTATCGAAAGGAACGTTCAACTCTGTGAGTAGAATGCACTCATCACAAGGAAGTTTCTGAGAATGCTTCTGTCTAGTTTTTATGTGAAGAAATTTCCTTTTCCAACATAGGCCTCAAAGCGCTCCAAATAAACACCTGCAGATTCTACAAAAGGGGTCTTTCCAAAATGTTCTATCAAAACCAACGTTCAAGCCTGTGAGCTGAATGCACTCACCACACAGAAGTTTCTTAGACGTCTTCTGTCTAGTGTTTATGTGGAAATATTCTCTTTTACAGCATAGGCCTCAAATAGCTCCAAATATCAACTTGCAGATTTTACAAAAAGGGTGTTTCCAAACTCCTCCATCAAAAGGCAGGTTCAACTCTGTGTGTTTAATGCACACATCAGAAAGAAGTTTCTGAGAATGCTTCTGTCTAGCCTTTATGTGAAAATATTTCCTTTTCAAGCATACGCCTCAAAGCGCTCCAAATATGCCGTTGTAGACTCTACAAAAAGTGTGTTTCAAAACTGCTCTACGAAAAGAAAGGTTCAAAGCTGTGAGTTGAATACACAGATCGTGAAGAAGTTCCTGAGAATGCTTCAATCTAGTGTTTAGGTGAAGATATTTCACTTCCCAGCATAGGCCTCAAAGCGCTCCAAATATCCACTTCCAGATTCTACAGAAAAGTGTTTCAAAACTGCTCTTTGGAAAGGAAGCTTCAACTCTGTGAGTTTAAAGCACTCATTGCGAAGAGGTTTCTGGGAGTTCTTCCGTCTAGTTTTCATGTAAAGATGTTTCCATTTCAAGCATAGGTCTCTAATCGCTCCAAATATTCACCTGCAAATTCTACAAAAAGGGTGTTTCAAAACTTCTCTATCAATAGGAAGGTTCAACTCTGTGAGTTGAATGCACTCCTTACAGAGAAGTTTCTGAGAATGTTTCTATCTATGTTTTACGCGAAGATATTTCCTTTTCCAACACAGGCCTCAGTGCGCTCCGAATCAACACTTCCAGATACTACAAAAACAGTGTTTCAAAACTGTTCTATCAAAAGGAACGTTCAACTCTGTGAGTTGAAGGCACTCATCACAAAGAAGTTTCTGAGAATGCTTCTGTCAATCTTGTATGCAATGAGATTTCCTTTTGCAGCATAGGACTTAAAGCTCTCCAAATATCCACTTGCAGATTCCACAAAAAGAGTGTTGCAAAACTTCTCTATCAAAAGGCAGGTTGAACTCTGTGTGTTGAATGCCCAAAACACAGGGAACTTTCTGAGAATGCTTTTGTCTAGTTTCCACGTGAAGATAGTTCCTTTTCCAACATAGGCCTCAAAGCGCTCTGAATATCCACTTGCCGATTGTACAAAAAGAGTGTTGCAAAACTTCTCTATCAAAAGGCAGGTTGAACTCTGTGTGTCGAATGCCCAAAACACAGGGAACTTGCTGAGAATGCTTTTGTCTAATTTCTACGTGAAGATATTTCCTTTTCCATCATAGGCCTCAAAGTGCTCCGAATAAACACTTGTAGATCCCACCAAAAGAGTGTTTCAAAGCTCTTCCATCTACAGGAACTTTCACGTCTGTGAGTTGAATGCACTCATCACAAAGAGGTTTCTGAGAATTCTTCTGTTTAGTTTTTATGTGATGATATTTCATTTTCCAGCATTGGCCTAAAGGTGCTCCAAATATCCACCTTCAGATGGGACTGAAAGAGTGTTTCAAAACTGAACTATCAAAAGGAAGGTTCAAGTCTGTGAGTTGAATGCACTCATCCACAGAAGCTTCTGAGAATGCTTCTGTCTCGTTTTTAGGCGAAGATATTTCCTTTTCCTTGCATAGGCCTCAAATCGCTCCAAATATCCCCTTGCAGATATTACAAAGAGAGTGTTTCCAAACTGCCCTATCGAAAGGCAGTTTCAACTCTGTGAGTTGAAGGCACGTATGGTGAAACAGTTTCTGAGAATGCTTGTGTGTACTTTTTAGGTGAAGGTATTTCCTTTTCCAGCACAGGCCTCAAATCGCTCCAAACATCCAGTAGCAAATTCTACAAAAGGAGTGTTTCAAACCTGTGCTATCCAAAGGAAGATTCCACTATATGAGTTGAACGCATAAAGCACACGGAAGTTTCTGAGAATCCTTCCGTCTAGTTCTCAGGTGAAGATATTTACTTTTCCAGTGTTGGCCCTTTAGCACTCCAAATATCCACTTTCAGATTCTACAAAAAGAGTGTTTCAAAACTGCTCTATCAAAACGCAGGTTCCACTCGGTGAGTTGAATGCACGCATCGGAAAAGATTTCTGAGAATTCTTCTGTCTAGTTTTTATGGGAAGATATTTTCTTTTCCAGCATAGGCCTCAAATCGCTCCAAACATCCACGAGCAAATTCTACGAAAGGAGTGTGTCAAAACTGTGCTATCAAAAGGAAGATTCCACTATGTGAGTTGAATGCATGAAGCACACGGAAGTTTCTGACAATGCTTCCGTCTAGTTCTCATGTGAAGATATTTCCTTTTCCAGCGTTGACCTCTTAGCACTCCAAATATCCACTTGCAGATCCTAGAAAAAGAGTGTTTCAAAACTGCTCTACCAAAAGCCAGGTTTCACTCGGTGAGTTGAATGCGCACATCGCAAAATGTTTCTGAGAACGCTACTGTCTAGTTCTTATGTGAAGATATTTCGTTTTCCCGCCTGGGCTTCAAAGCGCTCCAAATAGCCACTTGTAGAGTCTATAAAAGCAGTGTTTCAAAACTCTTCTATCAAAAGGAACTTTCAACTCTGTGAGTACAATGCACTCATCACAAGGAAGTTTCCGAGAATGCTTCTGTCTACTGTTTATGTGAAGATATTTCCTTTTCCAACCTAGGCCTCAATGCGCTCCAAATAAACACCTGCAGATCCTACAAGAGGGGTGTTTCCAAACTGTTCTATCAAAACCAGCGTTCAAGTCTGTGAGCTGAATGCACTCATCACACAGAAGTTTCTTAGAAGGCTTGTGTCTAGTGTTTATGTGAAAATATTTTCTTTTACAGCATAGGCCTCAAATAGCTCCAAATATCAACTTGCAGATTTTACAAAAAGGGAGTTTCCAAACTCCTCTATCAAAAGACAGGTTCAACTCTGTGAGTCGAATGCACACATCAGAAAGAAGTTTCTGAGAATGCTTCTGTCTAGCTTTTATGTGAAAATATTTCCTTTTCAAGCACACGCCTCAAAGCGCTCCAAATATGCCGTTGCAGATTCTACAAAAAGTGGGTTTCAAAACTGCTCTACGAAAAGAAAGGTTCAAAGCTGTGAGTTGAATACACAGATCGTGAAGAAGTTTCTGAGAATGCTTCAGTCTAGTGTTTAGGTGAAGATATTTCACTTCCCAGCATAGGCCTCAAAGCGCTCCAAATATCCACTTCCAGATTCTACAGAAAAGTGTTTCAAAACTGCTCTTTGGAAAGGAAGCTTCAACTCTGTGAGTTGAAAGCACTCATTACGAAGAGGTTTCTGAGAATTCTTCTGTCCAGTTTTCATGTGAAGATGTTTCCATTTCAAGCATAGGTCTCCAATCGCTCCAAATATTCACCTGCAAATTCTACAAAAAGGGTGTTTCAAAACTTCTCTATCAATAGGAAGGTTCAACTCTGTGAGTTGAATGCCCTCCTCACAAAGAAGTTTCTGAGAATGCTTCTGTCTACTTTTTACGTGAAGATATTTCCTTTTCCTACACAGGCCTCAAAGCGCTCCGAATCAACACTTCCAGATACTACCAAAACAGTGTTTCAAAACTGTTCTATCAAAAGGAACGTTCAACTCTGTGAGTGGAAGGCACTCATCGCAAAGAGGTTTCTGAGAATGCTTCTGTCTAGTTTTTATGTGATGATATTTCGTATTGCAGCATTGGCCAAAAAGCGCTCCAAACATCCATCTTCAGATGGCAATGAAAGTGGGTCTCAAAAGTGCTCTATCAGAAGGAAGGTTCAAGTCTGTGAGTTGAATGCTCTCATCACACAGAAGGTTCTGAGAATGATTCAGTCCAGTTTTTATCAGAAGATATTTCCTTTTCCTTGCATAGGCCTCAAATCGCTCCAAATATCGAATTGCAGTTTACACCAATAGAGTGTTTCCAAACTGCTCTGTGAAACGGCAGGTTCAACTCTGTGAGTTGAATGCGCACATGAGGAAGAAGTCTCTGAGAATGCTTCTGTCTAGTTTTTAGGTGAAGATATTTCATTTCCCAGCCTCGCCTCAAAGCGCTCCAAATATCCACTTTCAGATTCTACAAAAACTGTGTTTCTAAACTGCTCTTTGTAAAGGAAGGTTCAAGTCTGTGAGTTGAATGCACTCATCACCAAGAAGTTTCTGAGAATGCTTCTGTCTAGTTTTCATGTGAAGATATTTCCTTTTCCAACATTGACCCGAAGCCCTCGTAATATCCACTTGCAGATTTTACAAAAAGAGTGTTTCCAAACTGCTCTATCAAAATGAGATTCAACTCTGTGAGTTGAATGCACGCATCGTGAAGAAGCTTCAGAGAATGCTACGGTCTACGTTTTAGGTGAAGATATTTCATTTCCCAGCATAGGCTTCAAAGCGCTCTAAATATCCACTTGCAGATTCTACAAAAAGAGTGTTTCAAAACTGCTCTTCCAAAAGGAAGGTTCAAGGCTGTGAGTTCAATGCACTCATCATAAAGAAGTTTCTGAGAACGCTTCTCTCTAGTTTTTATGTGAAGATATTTCCTTTTCCAGCATAGGCCTCAAATCGCTCCAAACATCCACTAGCAAATTCTACAAAAGGAGTGTTTCAAAACTGTGCTATCAAAAGGAAGATTCCACTATTTGAGTTGAAGGCATAAAGCACACGGAAGTTTCTGACAATGCTTCCGTCTAGTTCTCATGTGAAGTTATTTCCTTTTCCAGTGCTGGCCTCTTAGCACTCCAAATATCCACTTGCAGATCCTAGAAAAAGAGTTTTTCAAAACTGCTCTACCAAAAGGAAGCTTCAACTCGGTGAGTTGAATGCGCACCTCGCAAAATGTTTCTGAGAGTGCTTCGCTGTTGTTTTTATGTGAAGATATTTCGTTTTCCAGCATAGGACTCAAAGCGCTCCAAGTAGCCACTTACAGAGTCTCTAAAAAGAGTGTTTCAAAACTGTTCTATCAAAAGGAACGTTCAACTCTGTGAGTAGAATGCTCTCATCACAAGGAAGTTTCTGAGAATGCTTCTGTCTAGTTTTTATGTGAAGAAATTTCCTTTTCCAACATAGGCCTCAAAGCCCTCCAAATAAACATCTGCAGATTCTACAAAAGGGGTCTTTCCAAAATGTTCTATCAAAACCAACGTTCAAACCTATGAGCTGAATGCACTCACCACACAGAAGTTTCTTAGACGTCTTCTGTCTAGTGTTTATGTGAAAATATTTTCTTTTACAGCATAGGCCTCAAATAGCTCCAAATATCAACTTGCAGATTTTACAAAAAGGGTGTTTCCAAACTCCTCTATCAAAAGGCAGGTTCAACTCTGTGTGTTGAATGCACACATCAGAAAGAAGTTTCTGAGAATGCTTCTGTCTAGCGTTTATGTGAAAATATTTCCTTTTCAAGCATACGCCTCAAAGCGCTCCAAATATGCCGTTGCAGATTCTACAAAAAGTGTGTTTCAAAACTGCTCTATGAAAAGAAAGGTTCAAAGCTGTGAGGTGAATACACATATCGTGAAGAAGTTTCTGAGAAAGCTTCAGTCTAGTGTTTAGGTGAAGATATTTCACTTCCCAGAATAGGCCTCAAAGCGCTCCAAATATCCACTTCCAGATTCTAAAGAAAAGTGTTTCAAAACTGCTTTTTGGAAAAGAAGCTTCAACTCTGTGAGTTGAAAGCACTCATTACGAAGAGGTTTCTGAGAGTTCTTCCGTCTAGTTTTCATGTGAAGATGTTTCCATTTCAAGCATATTTCTCAAATCGCTCCAAATATTCACCTGCAAATTCTACAAAAAGGGTGTTTCCAAACTTCTCTATCAATAGGAAGGTTCGACTCTGTGAGTTGAATGCACTCCTCACAAAGAAGTTTCTGAGAATGCTTCTGTCCAGTTTTTAGGTGAAGATATATCATTTCCCAGCATAGGCCTCAAAGCGCTCCAAATATCCACTTGCAGATTCTACAAAAAGAGTGTTTCAAAACTCCTCTTTCAAAAGGAAGTTTCAAGTCTGTGAGTTGAATGAAGTCGTGACAAAGAAGTTTCTGAGAATGCTTCTGTCTACTTTTTATGTGAAGATATTTCCTTTTGCAGCACACGCCTCAAATAGCCCCAAACATCCACTAGCAAATTCTACAAAAAGAGTGTTTCAAAAAAGCGCTATCTAAAGGAAGATTGCACTATGTGAGTTAAACGCATAAAGCACACGGAAGTTTCTGAGAATGCTTCCGTCTAGTTCTCATGGGAAGATATTTCCTTTCCCATTGTTGGCCTCTTAGCACTCCAATATACACTTGCAGATTCTAGAAAAAGAGTGTTTCAAAACTGCTCTATCAAAAGGCAGGTTCAACACGGTGAGTTGAATATGCACATGAGAAAAAGTTTCTGAGAATGCTTCTGTCTGATTTTTATGTGAAGATATTTCGTTTTCCAGCACAGGCCTCAAAGCGCTCCAATTATCCACTTGCAGACTATACAAAAACAGTGTTTCAAAACTGTCCTATCCAAAGGAATGTTCAGCTCTGTGAGTAGAATTCACTCATCACGAGGAAGTTTCTGAGAATGCTGCTGTCTAGTTTCTATAAGAAGACATTTCCTTTTCTAACATAGGTCTCAAAGCGCTCACAATAAGCCCTGGCACACTCCACAAAAGGAGTGTTTCCAAAATGTTCTATCAAAATGAACGTTGAAGACTGTGAGTTAAATGCACACGTCAAACTGAAGTTTCTGAGAATGGTTCTGTCTAGGGTTTATGTGAAGATATTTTCTTTTCCAGCATAGGCCTCCAAAAGCTCGAAATATCCACTTGCAGATTTTCTAAAAAGGGTGTTTCCAAACTGTTCTATCAAAAGGAAGGTTCAACTCTGTGAGTTGAATGCTCACATCACAAAGAAGTTTCTGAGAATGCTTCTGTCTAGTGTTCATGTGAAGATATTTCCTTTTCAAGCATAGGCCTCAAAGCGCTCCAGATATGCAGTTGCAGACTCTACAAAAAGTGTGTTTCAAAAGTGTTCTATGAAAAGAAAGTTTCAACTCTGTGAGTTGAATGCACATATCGTGAAGAAGTTTCTGAGAATGCTTCTGTCTAGTTTTTAGGTGAAGATATTTCATTTCCCAGCATAGGCCTCAAAGCGCTCCAAATATGCACTTGCAGATTCTACAAAAAGAGTGTTTCAAAACTGCTCTTTCAAAAGGAAGGTTCAAGTCTGTGAGTTGAATGCACTCATCAGAAAGAAGTTTCTGATAATGGTTCTGTCTAGTTTTCATCTGCAAGTATTTCCTTTTCCACTAGATGCCGCAATCGCACCAAATTTCCACCTGCAGTTTCCACAAAAAGAGTGTTGCAGGACTGCTCCAGGAAAAGGAATCTTCAACTCTCTCAGTTCAATCCCCTCAAGACATAGAAGTTTCTGATAATGTTTCTGTCTAGCTTCTATATGAAGATATTTCCTTTTCCAGCATAAGCCTCAAAGAGCTCCAAATATCCACTTGCGAATTCTACAAAAACAGTGTTGCAATACTTTTCTACCAAAAGGAAGGTACAACTCTGTGAGTTCAATGCACTCATCACACAGAAGGTTCACAGAATGCTTCCATCTAGCTTTTACGCAATGATATTTCCTTTTGCAGCAAAGGCTTCAAAGCGCTCTTAATGTCCACTGGCAGATTCTACGAAGAGTGTCTCAAAACTGCTCTATCAAAAGGTAGGTTGAACTCTGTGAGTTCAATGCCCAAAGCACAGGGAACCTTCTGAGAATGCTTTTATGTAGTTTCTACGTGAACATATTTTCTTTTCCAGCATTGGCCTCCAAGCACTCCATCCATCCACTTGAAAATTCTACTAAAAGAGTGTTTCAAAACTTCTCTACCAAAAGAAAGGTTGAACTTTGTGAGTTCAAGGCACACATCACAAAGAAGTTTCTGAGAATGCTTCTTTCCAGCTTTTACGTGAAGAGATATCCTTTTCCAGCATAGGCCTCAAAGCGCTCCATATATCCACTTGCACATTCTAGCAAAGCGTGTATCAACACTGCTCTTTCAAAAGGAAGCTTCAAGTCTGTGAGTTGAATGCACTCATCACAAAGACGTTTCTGAGAATTCTCCTGTCTAGTTTTCATGTGAAGATGCTTCCATTTAAAATCTAGGCCTCAAATACCTCCAAATATTCACTTGCACATTCTACAAAAAGGCTGTTTCAAATCTTCTCTATCAATTGGAAGGTTCAACTCTGTAAATTGAATGCACTCACCACAAAGAAGATTCCGAGATTGCTTCTGTCTACTTTGTATGTGAAGACATTTCCTTTTCCAACATAGGCCTCAAAGCGCTCCAAAAAACACTTGCAGATTCTAAAAAAACAGTTTTCCAAAACTGTTCTATCAAAAGGAACGTTCAACTCTGTGAGTTGAAGGCACTCATCACAAAGAGGTTTCTGAGAATGCTTCTGTCTAGTTTTTATGGGATGATATTTCTTATTCCAACATTGGCCAAAAAGCGCTCCAAATATCCGCCTTCAGATGGCACTGAAAGAGGGTCTCAAAAATGCTCTATCAGAAGGAAGGTTCAAGTCTGTGAGTTGAATGCTCTCATCACACAGAAGGTTCTGAGAATACTTCAGTCTAGTTTTTATCAGAAGATATTTCCATTTCCTTGCATAGGCCTGAAATCGCTCCAAATATCGACTTGCAGATTATACGAATAGAGTATTTCCAAACTGCTCTGTCAAACGGCAGGATCAACTCTGTGAGTTGAATGAACACATCATGAAGAAGTCTCTGAGAATGCTTCTGTCTAGTTTTTAGTTGAAGATATTTCATTTCCCAGCATCGTCTCAAAGCGCTCCAAATATCCACTTGCAGATTCTACAAAAACTTTGTTTCTAAACTGCTCTTTGAAAAGGAAGGTCCAAGTCTGTGAGTTGAATGCACTCATCGCAAAGAATTTTCTGAGAATGCTTCTGCCTAGTTTTCACGTGAAGATATTTCCTTTTCCAACATTGGCCCCGAAGCCCTCCTAACATCCACTTGCAGATTTTACAAAAAGAGTGTTTCCAAACTGCTCTATCAAAAGGCAGGTTCAACTCTGTGAGTCAAATGCACGCATCGTGAAGAAGCTTCTGAGAATGCTACTGTCTAAGTTTTAGGTGAAGATATTTCATTTCCCAGCAAAGGCTTCAAAGCGCTCTAAATATCCACTTGCAGATTCTACAAGAAGAGTGTTTCAAAACTGCTCTTCCAAAAGGAAGGTTCAAGTCTGTGAGTTGAATGCACTCATCAAAAAGAAGTTTCTGAGAATGCTTCTCTCTAGTTTTTATGAGAAGATATTTCCTTTTCCAGCATAGGCCTCAAATCGCTCCAAACATCCACTAGCAAATTCTACAAAAGGAGTGTTTCAAAACTGTGCTATCAAAAGGAAGATTCCACTATTTGAGTTGAAGGCATAAAGCACACGGAAGTTTCTGACAGTGCTTCCGTCTAGTTCTCATGTGAAGTTATTTCCTTTTCCAGTGTTGGCCTCTTAGCACTCCAAATAACCACTTGCAGATCCTAGAAAGAGTGTTTCAAAACTGCTCTACCAAAAGGAAGGTTCAACTCGGTGAGTTGAATGCGCACCTCGCAAAAAGTTTCTGAGAGTGCTTCGGTTTAGTTTTTATGTGAAGATATTTCGTTTTCCAGCACAGTACTCAAAGCGCTCTAAATAGCCACTTGCAGAGTCTATAAAAAGAGTGTTTCAAAACTGTTCTATCGAAAGGAACGTTCAACTCTGTGAGTAGAATGCACTCATCACAAGGAAGTTTCTGAGAATGCTTCTGTCTAGTTTTTATGTGAAGAAATTTCCTTTTCCAACATAGGCCTCAAAGCGCTCCAAATAAACACCTGCAGATTCTACAAAAGGGGTCTTTCCAAAATGTTCTATCAAAACCAACGTTCAAGCCTGTGAGCTGAATGCACTCACCACACAGAAGTTTCTTAGACGTCTTCTGTCTAGTGTTTATGTGGAAATATTCTCTTTTACAGCATAGGCCTCAAATAGCTCCAAATATCAACTTGCAGATTTTACAAAAAGGGTGTTTCCAAACTCCTCCATCAAAAGGCAGGTTCAACTCTGTGTGTTTAATGCACACATCAGAAAGAAGTTTCTGAGAATGCTTCTGTCTAGCCTTTATGTGAAAATATTTCCTTTTCAAGCATACGCCTCAAAGCGCTCCAAATATGCCGTTGTAGACTCTACAAAAAGTGTGTTTCAAAACTGCTCTACGAAAAGAAAGGTTCAAAGCTGTGAGTTGAATACACAGATCGTGAAGAAGTTCCTGAGAATGCTTCAATCTAGTGTTTAGGTGAAGATATTTCACTTCCCAGCATAGGCCTCAAAGCGCTCCAAATATCCACTTCCAGATTCTACAGAAAAGTGTTTCAAAACTGCTCTTTGGAAAGGAAGCTTCAACTCTGTGAGTTTAAAGCACTCATTGCGAAGAGGTTTCTGGGAGTTCTTCCGTCTAGTTTTCATGTAAAGATGTTTCCATTTCAAGCATAGGTCTCTAATCGCTCCAAATATTCACCTGCAAATTCTACAAAAAGGGTGTTTCAAAACTTCTCTATCAATAGGAAGGTTCAACTCTGTGAGTTGAATGCACTCCTTACAGAGAAGTTTCTGAGAATGTTTCTATCTATGTTTTACGCGAAGATATTTCCTTTTCCAACACAGGCCTCAGTGCGCTCCGAATCAACACTTCCAGATACTACAAAAACAGTGTTTCAAAACTGTTCTATCAAAAGGAACGTTCAACTCTGTGAGTTGAAGGCACTCATCACAAAGAAGTTTCTGAGAATGCTTCTGTCAATCTTGTATGCAATGAGATTTCCTTTTGCAGCATAGGACTTAAAGCTCTCCAAATATCCACTTGCAGATTCCACAAAAAGAGTGTTGCAAAACTTCTCTATCAAAAGGCAGGTTGAACTCTGTGTGTTGAATGCCCAAAACACAGGGAACTTTCTGAGAATGCTTTTGTCTAGTTTCCACGTGAAGATAGTTCCTTTTCCAACATAGGCCTCAAAGCGCTCTGAATATCCACTTGCCGATTGTACAAAAAGAGTGTTGCAAAACTTCTCTATCAAAAGGCAGGTTGAACTCTGTGTGTCGAATGCCCAAAACACAGGGAACTTGCTGAGAATGCTTTTGTCTAATTTCTACGTGAAGATATTTCCTTTTCCATCATAGGCCTCAAAGTGCTCCGAATAAACACTTGTAGATCCCACCAAAAGAGTGTTTCAAAGCTCTTCCATCTACAGGAACTTTCACGTCTGTGAGTTGAATGCACTCATCACAAAGAGGTTTCTGAGAATTCTTCTGTTTAGTTTTTATGTGATGATATTTCATTTTCCAGCATTGGCCTAAAGGTGCTCCAAATATCCACCTTCAGATGGGACTGAAAGAGTGTTTCAAAACTGAACTATCAAAAGGAAGGTTCAAGTCTGTGAGTTGAATGCACTCATCCACAGAAGCTTCTGAGAATGCTTCTGTCTCGTTTTTAGGCGAAGATATTTCCTTTTCCTTGCATAGGCCTCAAATCGCTCCAAATATCCCCTTGCAGATATTACAAAGAGAGTGTTTCCAAACTGCCCTATCGAAAGGCAGTTTCAACTCTGTGAGTTGAAGGCACGTATGGTGAAACAGTTTCTGAGAATGCTTGTGTGTACTTTTTAGGTGAAGGTATTTCCTTTTCCAGCACAGGCCTCAAATCGCTCCAAACATCCAGTAGCAAATTCTACAAAAGGAGTGTTTCAAACCTGTGCTATCCAAAGGAAGATTCCACTATATGAGTTGAACGCATAAAGCACACGGAAGTTTCTGAGAATCCTTCCGTCTAGTTCTCAGGTGAAGATATTTACTTTTCCAGTGTTGGCCCTTTAGCACTCCAAATATCCACTTTCAGATTCTACAAAAAGAGTGTTTCAAAACTGCTCTATCAAAACGCAGGTTCCACTCGGTGAGTTGAATGCACGCATCGGAAAAGATTTCTGAGAATTCTTCTGTCTAGTTTTTATGGGAAGATATTTTCTTTTCCAGCATAGGCCTCAAATCGCTCCAAACATCCACGAGCAAATTCTACGAAAGGAGTGTGTCAAAACTGTGCTATCAAAAGGAAGATTCCACTATGTGAGTTGAATGCATGAAGCACACGGAAGTTTCTGACAATGCTTCCGTCTAGTTCTCATGTGAAGATATTTCCTTTTCCAGCGTTGACCTCTTAGCACTCCAAATATCCACTTGCAGATCCTAGAAAAAGAGTGTTTCAAAACTGCTCTACCAAAAGCCAGGTTTCACTCGGTGAGTTGAATGCGCACATCGCAAAATGTTTCTGAGAACGCTACTGTCTAGTTCTTATGTGAAGATATTTCGTTTTCCCGCCTGGGCTTCAAAGCGCTCCAAATAGCCACTTGTAGAGTCTATAAAAGCAGTGTTTCAAAACTCTTCTATCAAAAGGAACTTTCAACTCTGTGAGTACAATGCACTCATCACAAGGAAGTTTCCGAGAATGCTTCTGTCTACTGTTTATGTGAAGATATTTCCTTTTCCAACCTAGGCCTCAATGCGCTCCAAATAAACACCTGCAGATCCTACAAGAGGGGTGTTTCCAAACTGTTCTATCAAAACCAGCGTTCAAGTCTGTGAGCTGAATGCACTCATCACACAGAAGTTTCTTAGAAGGCTTGTGTCTAGTGTTTATGTGAAAATATTTTCTTTTACAGCATAGGCCTCAAATAGCTCCAAATATCAACTTGCAGATTTTACAAAAAGGGAGTTTCCAAACTCCTCTATCAAAAGACAGGTTCAACTCTGTGAGTCGAATGCACACATCAGAAAGAAGTTTCTGAGAATGCTTCTGTCTAGCTTTTATGTGAAAATATTTCCTTTTCAAGCACACGCCTCAAAGCGCTCCAAATATGCCGTTGCAGATTCTACAAAAAGTGGGTTTCAAAACTGCTCTACGAAAAGAAAGGTTCAAAGCTGTGAGTTGAATACACAGATCGTGAAGAAGTTTCTGAGAATGCTTCAGTCTAGTGTTTAGGTGAAGATATTTCACTTCCCAGCATAGGCCTCAAAGCGCTCCAAATATCCACTTCCAGATTCTACAGAAAAGTGTTTCAAAACTGCTCTTTGGAAAGGAAGCTTCAACTCTGTGAGTTGAAAGCACTCATTACGAAGAGGTTTCTGAGAATTCTTCTGTCCAGTTTTCATGTGAAGATGTTTCCATTTCAAGCATAGGTCTCCAATCGCTCCAAATATTCACCTGCAAATTCTACAAAAAGGGTGTTTCAAAACTTCTCTATCAATAGGAAGGTTCAACTCTGTGAGTTGAATGCCCTCCTCACAAAGAAGTTTCTGAGAATGCTTCTGTCTACTTTTTACGTGAAGATATTTCCTTTTCCTACACAGGCCTCAAAGCGCTCCGAATCAACACTTCCAGATACTACCAAAACAGTGTTTCAAAACTGTTCTATCAAAAGGAACGTTCAACTCTGTGAGTGGAAGGCACTCATCGCAAAGAGGTTTCTGAGAATGCTTCTGTCTAGTTTTTATGTGATGATATTTCGTATTGCAGCATTGGCCAAAAAGCGCTCCAAACATCCATCTTCAGATGGCAATGAAAGTGGGTCTCAAAAGTGCTCTATCAGAAGGAAGGTTCAAGTCTGTGAGTTGAATGCTCTCATCACACAGAAGGTTCTGAGAATGATTCAGTCCAGTTTTTATCAGAAGATATTTCCTTTTCCTTGCATAGGCCTCAAATCGCTCCAAATATCGAATTGCAGTTTACACCAATAGAGTGTTTCCAAACTGCTCTGTGAAACGGCAGGTTCAACTCTGTGAGTTGAATGCGCACATGAGGAAGAAGTCTCTGAGAATGCTTCTGTCTAGTTTTTAGGTGAAGATATTTCATTTCCCAGCCTCGCCTCAAAGCGCTCCAAATATCCACTTTCAGATTCTACAAAAACTGTGTTTCTAAACTGCTCTTTGTAAAGGAAGGTTCAAGTCTGTGAGTTGAATGCACTCATCACCAAGAAGTTTCTGAGAATGCTTCTGTCTAGTTTTCATGTGAAGATATTTCCTTTTCCAACATTGACCCGAAGCCCTCGTAATATCCACTTGCAGATTTTACAAAAAGAGTGTTTCCAAACTGCTCTATCAAAATGAGATTCAACTCTGTGAGTTGAATGCACGCATCGTGAAGAAGCTTCAGAGAATGCTACGGTCTACGTTTTAGGTGAAGATATTTCATTTCCCAGCATAGGCTTCAAAGCGCTCTAAATATCCACTTGCAGATTCTACAAAAAGAGTGTTTCAAAACTGCTCTTCCAAAAGGAAGGTTCAAGGCTGTGAGTTCAATGCACTCATCATAAAGAAGTTTCTGAGAACGCTTCTCTCTAGTTTTTATGTGAAGATATTTCCTTTTCCAGCATAGGCCTCAAATCGCTCCAAACATCCACTAGCAAATTCTACAAAAGGAGTGTTTCAAAACTGTGCTATCAAAAGGAAGATTCCACTATTTGAGTTGAAGGCATAAAGCACACGGAAGTTTCTGACAATGCTTCCGTCTAGTTCTCATGTGAAGTTATTTCCTTTTCCAGTGCTGGCCTCTTAGCACTCCAAATATCCACTTGCAGATCCTAGAAAAAGAGTTTTTCAAAACTGCTCTACCAAAAGGAAGCTTCAACTCGGTGAGTTGAATGCGCACCTCGCAAAATGTTTCTGAGAGTGCTTCGCTGTTGTTTTTATGTGAAGATATTTCGTTTTCCAGCATAGGACTCAAAGCGCTCCAAGTAGCCACTTACAGAGTCTCTAAAAAGAGTGTTTCAAAACTGTTCTATCAAAAGGAACGTTCAACTCTGTGAGTAGAATGCTCTCATCACAAGGAAGTTTCTGAGAATGCTTCTGTCTAGTTTTTATGTGAAGAAATTTCCTTTTCCAACATAGGCCTCAAAGCCCTCCAAATAAACATCTGCAGATTCTACAAAAGGGGTCTTTCCAAAATGTTCTATCAAAACCAACGTTCAAACCTATGAGCTGAATGCACTCACCACACAGAAGTTTCTTAGACGTCTTCTGTCTAGTGTTTATGTGAAAATATTTTCTTTTACAGCATAGGCCTCAAATAGCTCCAAATATCAACTTGCAGATTTTACAAAAAGGGTGTTTCCAAACTCCTCTATCAAAAGGCAGGTTCAACTCTGTGTGTTGAATGCACACATCAGAAAGAAGTTTCTGAGAATGCTTCTGTCTAGCGTTTATGTGAAAATATTTCCTTTTCAAGCATACGCCTCAAAGCGCTCCAAATATGCCGTTGCAGATTCTACAAAAAGTGTGTTTCAAAACTGCTCTATGAAAAGAAAGGTTCAAAGCTGTGAGGTGAATACACATATCGTGAAGAAGTTTCTGAGAAAGCTTCAGTCTAGTGTTTAGGTGAAGATATTTCACTTCCCAGAATAGGCCTCAAAGCGCTCCAAATATCCACTTCCAGATTCTAAAGAAAAGTGTTTCAAAACTGCTTTTTGGAAAAGAAGCTTCAACTCTGTGAGTTGAAAGCACTCATTACGAAGAGGTTTCTGAGAGTTCTTCCGTCTAGTTTTCATGTGAAGATGTTTCCATTTCAAGCATATTTCTCAAATCGCTCCAAATATTCACCTGCAAATTCTACAAAAAGGGTGTTTCCAAACTTCTCTATCAATAGGAAGGTTCGACTCTGTGAGTTGAATGCACTCCTCACAAAGAAGTTTCTGAGAATGCTTCTGTCCAGTTTTTAGGTGAAGATATATCATTTCCCAGCATAGGCCTCAAAGCGCTCCAAATATCCACTTGCAGATTCTACAAAAAGAGTGTTTCAAAACTCCTCTTTCAAAAGGAAGTTTCAAGTCTGTGAGTTGAATGAAGTCGTGACAAAGAAGTTTCTGAGAATGCTTCTGTCTACTTTTTATGTGAAGATATTTCCTTTTGCAGCACACGCCTCAAATAGCCCCAAACATCCACTAGCAAATTCTACAAAAAGAGTGTTTCAAAAAAGCGCTATCTAAAGGAAGATTGCACTATGTGAGTTAAACGCATAAAGCACACGGAAGTTTCTGAGAATGCTTCCGTCTAGTTCTCATGGGAAGATATTTCCTTTCCCATTGTTGGCCTCTTAGCACTCCAATATACACTTGCAGATTCTAGAAAAAGAGTGTTTCAAAACTGCTCTATCAAAAGGCAGGTTCAACACGGTGAGTTGAATATGCACATGAGAAAAAGTTTCTGAGAATGCTTCTGTCTGGTTTTTATGTGAAGATATTTCGTTTTCCAGCACAGGCCTCAAAGCGCTCCAATTATCCACTTGCAGACTATACAAAAACAGTGTTTCAAAACTGTCCTATCCAAAGGAATGTTCAGCTCTGTGAGTAGAATTCACTCATCACGAGGAAGTTTCTGAGAATGCTGCTGTCTAGTTTCTATAAGAAGACATTTCCTTTTCTAACATAGGTCTCAAAGCGCTCACAATAAGCCCTGGCACACTCCACAAAAGGAGTGTTTCCAAAATGTTCTATCAAAATGAACGTTGAAGACTGTGAGTTAAATGCACACGTCAAACTGAAGTTTCTGAGAATGGTTCTGTCTAGGGTTTATGTGAAGATATTTTCTTTTCCAGCATAGGCCTCCAAAAGCTCGAAATATCCACTTGCAGATTTTCTAAAAAGGGTGTTTCCAAACTGTTCTATCAAAAGGAAGGTTCAACTCTGTGAGTTGAATGCTCACATCACAAAGAAGTTTCTGAGAATGCTTCTGTCTAGTGTTCATGTGAAGATATTTCCTTTTCAAGCATAGGCCTCAAAGCGCTCCAGATATGCAGTTGCAGACTCTACAAAAAGTGTGTTTCAAAAGTGTTCTATGAAAAGAAAGTTTCAACTCTGTGAGTTGAATGCACATATCGTGAAGAAGTTTCTGAGAATGCTTCTGTCTAGTTTTTAGGTGAAGATATTTCATTTCCCAGCATAGGCCTCAAAGCGCTCCAAATATGCACTTGCAGATTCTACAAAAAGAGTGTTTCAAAACTGCTCTTTCAAAAGGAAGGTTCAAGTCTGTGAGTTGAATGCACTCATCAGAAAGAAGTTTCTGATAATGGTTCTGTCTAGTTTTCATCTGCAAGTATTTCCTTTTCCACTAGATGCCGCAATCGCACCAAATTTCCACCTGCAGTTTCCACAAAAAGAGTGTTGCAGGACTGCTCCAGGAAAAGGAATCTTCAACTCTCTCAGTTCAATCCCCTCAAGACATAGAAGTTTCTGATAATGTTTCTGTCTAGCTTCTATATGAAGATATTTCCTTTTCCAGCATAAGCCTCAAAGAGCTCCAAATATCCACTTGCGAATTCTACAAAAACAGTGTTGCAATACTTTTCTACCAAAAGGAAGGTACAACTCTGTGAGTTCAATGCACTCATCACACAGAAGGTTCACAGAATGCTTCCATCTAGCTTTTACGCAATGATATTTCCTTTTGCAGCAAAGGCTTCAAAGCGCTCTTAATGTCCACTGGCAGATTCTACGAAGAGTGTCTCAAAACTGCTCTATCAAAAGGTAGGTTGAACTCTGTGAGTTCAATGCCCAAAGCACAGGGAACCTTCTGAGAATGCTTTTATGTAGTTTCTACGTGAACATATTTTCTTTTCCAGCATTGGCCTCCAAGCACTCCATCCATCCACTTGAAAATTCTACTAAAAGAGTGTTTCAAAACTTCTCTACCAAAAGAAAGGTTGAACTTTGTGAGTTCAAGGCACACATCACAAAGAAGTTTCTGAGAATGCTTCTTTCCAGCTTTTACGTGAAGAGATATCCTTTTCCAGCATAGGCCTCAAAGCGCTCCATATATCCACTTGCACATTCTAGCAAAGCGTGTATCAACACTGCTCTTTCAAAAGGAAGCTTCAAGTCTGTGAGTTGAATGCACTCATCACAAAGACGTTTCTGAGAATTCTCCTGTCTAGTTTTCATGTGAAGATGCTTCCATTTAAAATCTAGGCCTCAAATACCTCCAAATATTCACTTGCACATTCTACAAAAAGGCTGTTTCAAATCTTCTCTATCAATTGGAAGGTTCAACTCTGTAAATTGAATGCACTCACCACAAAGAAGATTCCGAGATTGCTTCTGTCTACTTTGTATGTGAAGACATTTCCTTTTCCAACATAGGCCTCAAAGCGCTCCAAAAAACACTTGCAGATTCTAAAAAAACAGTTTTCCAAAACTGTTCTATCAAAAGGAACGTTCAACTCTGTGAGTTGAAGGCACTCATCACAAAGAGGTTTCTGAGAATGCTTCTGTCTAGTTTTTATGGGATGATATTTCTTATTCCAACATTGGCCAAAAAGCGCTCCAAATATCCGCCTTCAGATGGCACTGAAAGAGGGTCTCAAAAATGCTCTATCAGAAGGAAGGTTCAAGTCTGTGAGTTGAATGCTCTCATCACACAGAAGGTTCTGAGAATACTTCAGTCTAGTTTTTATCAGAAGATATTTCCATTTCCTTGCATAGGCCTGAAATCGCTCCAAATATCGACTTGCAGATTATACGAATAGAGTATTTCCAAACTGCTCTGTCAAACGGCAGGATCAACTCTGTGAGTTGAATGAACACATCATGAAGAAGTCTCTGAGAATGCTTCTGTCTAGTTTTTAGTTGAAGATATTTCATTTCCCAGCATCGTCTCAAAGCGCTCCAAATATCCACTTGCAGATTCTACAAAAACTTTGTTTCTAAACTGCTCTTTGAAAAGGAAGGTCCAAGTCTGTGAGTTGAATGCACTCATCGCAAAGAATTTTCTGAGAATGCTTCTGCCTAGTTTTCACGTGAAGATATTTCCTTTTCCAACATTGGCCCCGAAGCCCTCCTAACATCCACTTGCAGATTTTACAAAAAGAGTGTTTCCAAACTGCTCTATCAAAAGGCAGGTTCAACTCTGTGAGTCAAATGCACGCATCGTGAAGAAGCTTCTGAGAATGCTACTGTCTAAGTTTTAGGTGAAGATATTTCATTTCCCAGCAAAGGCTTCAAAGCGCTCTAAATATCCACTTGCAGATTCTACAAGAAGAGTGTTTCAAAACTGCTCTTCCAAAAGGAAGGTTCAAGTCTGTGAGTTGAATGCACTCATCAAAAAGAAGTTTCTGAGAATGCTTCTCTCTAGTTTTTATGAGAAGATATTTCCTTTTCCAGCATAGGCCTCAAATCGCTCCAAACATCCACTAGCAAATTCTACAAAAGGAGTGTTTCAAAACTGTGCTATCAAAAGGAAGATTCCACTATTTGAGTTGAAGGCATAAAGCACACGGAAGTTTCTGACAGTGCTTCCGTCTAGTTCTCATGTGAAGTTATTTCCTTTTCCAGTGTTGGCCTCTTAGCACTCCAAATAACCACTTGCAGATCCTAGAAAGAGTGTTTCAAAACTGCTCTACCAAAAGGAAGGTTCAACTCGGTGAGTTGAATGCGCACCTCGCAAAAAGTTTCTGAGAGTGCTTCGGTTTAGTTTTTATGTGAAGATATTTCGTTTTCCAGCACAGTACTCAAAGCGCTCTAAATAGCCACTTGCAGAGTCTATAAAAAGAGTGTTTCAAAACTGTTCTATCGAAAGGAACGTTCAACTCTGTGAGTAGAATGCACTCATCACAAGGAAGTTTCTGAGAATGCTTCTGTCTAGTTTTTATGTGAAGAAATTTCCTTTTCCAACATAGGCCTCAAAGCGCTCCAAATAAACACCTGCAGATTCTACAAAAGGGGTCTTTCCAAAATGTTCTATCAAAACCAACGTTCAAGCCTGTGAGCTGAATGCACTCACCACACAGAAGTTTCTTAGACGTCTTCTGTCTAGTGTTTATGTGGAAATATTCTCTTTTACAGCATAGGCCTCAAATAGCTCCAAATATCAACTTGCAGATTTTACAAAAAGGGTGTTTCCAAACTCCTCCATCAAAAGGCAGGTTCAACTCTGTGTGTTTAATGCACACATCAGAAAGAAGTTTCTGAGAATGCTTCTGTCTAGCCTTTATGTGAAAATATTTCCTTTTCAAGCATACGCCTCAAAGCGCTCCAAATATGCCGTTGTAGACTCTACAAAAAGTGTGTTTCAAAACTGCTCTACGAAAAGAAAGGTTCAAAGCTGTGAGTTGAATACACAGATCGTGAAGAAGTTCCTGAGAATGCTTCAATCTAGTGTTTAGGTGAAGATATTTCACTTCCCAGCATAGGCCTCAAAGCGCTCCAAATATCCACTTCCAGATTCTACAGAAATGTGTTTCAAAACTGCTCTTTGGAAAGGAAGCTTCAACTCTGTGAGTTTAAAGCACTCATTGCGAAGAGGTTTCTGGGAGTTCTTCCGTCTAGTTTTCATGTAAAGATGTTTCCATTTCAAGCATAGGTCTCTAATCGCTCCAAATATTCACCTGCAAATTCTACAAAAAGGGTGTTTCAAAACTTCTCTATCAATAGGAAGGTTCAACTCTGTGAGTTGAATGCACTCCTTACAGAGAAGTTTCTGAGAATGTTTCTATCTATGTTTTACGCGAAGATATTTCCTTTTCCAACACAGGCCTCAGTGCGCTCCGAATCAACACTTCCAGATACTACAAAAACAGTGTTTCAAAACTGTTCTATCAAAAGGAACGTTCAACTCTGTGAGTTGAAGGCACTCATCACAAAGAAGTTTCTGAGAATGCTTCTGTCAATCTTGTATGCAATGAGATTTCCTTTTGCAGCATAGGACTTAAAGCTCTCCAAATATCCACTTGCAGATTCCACAAAAAGAGTGTTGCAAAACTTCTCTATCAAAAGGCAGGTTGAACTCTGTGTGTTGAATGCCCAAAACACAGGGAACTTTCTGAGAATGCTTTTGTCTAGTTTCCACGTGAAGATAGTTCCTTTTCCAACATAGGCCTCAAAGCGCTCTGAATATCCACTTGCCGATTGTACAAAAAGAGTGTTGCAAAACTTCTCTATCAAAAGGCAGGTTGAACTCTGTGTGTCGAATGCCCAAAACACAGGGAACTTGCTGAGAATGCTTTTGTCTAATTTCTACGTGAAGATATTTCCTTTTCCATCATAGGCCTCAAAGTGCTCCGAATAAACACTTGTAGATCCCACCAAAAGAGTGTTTCAAAGCTCTTCCATCTACAGGAACTTTCACGTCTGTGAGTTGAATGCACTCATCACAAAGAGGTTTCTGAGAATTCTTCTGTTTAGTTTTTATGTGATGATATTTCATTTTCCAGCATTGGCCTAAAGGTGCTCCAAATATCCACCTTCAGATGGGACTGAAAGAGTGTTTCAAAACTGAACTATCAAAAGGAAGGTTCAAGTCTGTGAGTTGAATGCACTCATCCACAGAAGCTTCTGAGAATGCTTCTGTCTCGTTTTTAGGCGAAGATATTTCCTTTTCCTTGCATAGGCCTCAAATCGCTCCAAATATCCCCTTGCAGATATTACAAAGAGAGTGTTTCCAAACTGCCCTATCGAAAGGCAGTTTCAACTCTGTGAGTTGAAGGCACGTATGGTGAAACAGTTTCTGAGAATGCTTGTGTGTACTTTTTAGGTGAAGGTATTTCCTTTTCCAGCACAGGCCTCAAATCGCTCCAAACATCCAGTAGCAAATTCTACAAAAGGAGTGTTTCAAACCTGTGCTATCCAAAGGAAGATTCCACTATATGAGTTGAACGCATAAAGCACACGGAAGTTTCTGAGAATCCTTCCGTCTAGTTCTCAGGTGAAGATATTTACTTTTCCAGTGTTGGCCCTTTAGCACTCCAAATATCCACTTTCAGATTCTACAAAAAGAGTGTTTCAAAACTGCTCTATCAAAACGCAGGTTCCACTCGGTGAGTTGAATGCACGCATCGGAAAAGATTTCTGAGAATTCTTCTGTCTAGTTTTTATGGGAAGATATTTTCTTTTCCAGCATAGGCCTCAAATCGCTCCAAACATCCACGAGCAAATTCTACGAAAGGAGTGTGTCAAAACTGTGCTATCAAAAGGAAGATTCCACTATGTGAGTTGAATGCATGAAGCACACGGAAGTTTCTGACAATGCTTCCGTCTAGTTCTCATGTGAAGATATTTCCTTTTCCAGCGTTGACCTCTTAGCACTCCAAATATCCACTTGCAGATCCTAGAAAAAGAGTGTTTCAAAACTGCTCTACCAAAAGCCAGGTTTCACTCGGTGAGTTGAATGCGCACATCGCAAAATGTTTCTGAGAACGCTACTGTCTAGTTCTTATGTGAAGATATTTCGTTTTCCCGCCTGGGCTTCAAAGCGCTCCAAATAGCCACTTGTAGAGTCTATAAAAGCAGTGTTTCAAAACTCTTCTATCAAAAGGAACTTTCAACTCTGTGAGTACAATGCACTCATCACAAGGAAGTTTCCGAGAATGCTTCTGTCTACTGTTTATGTGAAGATATTTCCTTTTCCAACCTAGGCCTCAATGCGCTCCAAATAAACACCTGCAGATCCTACAAGAGGGGTGTTTCCAAACTGTTCTATCAAAACCAGCGTTCAAGTCTGTGAGCTGAATGCACTCATCACACAGAAGTTTCTTAGAAGGCTTGTGTCTAGTGTTTATGTGAAAATATTTTCTTTTACAGCATAGGCCTCAAATAGCTCCAAATATCAACTTGCAGATTTTACAAAAAGGGAGTTTCCAAACTCCTCTATCAAAAGACAGGTTCAACTCTGTGAGTCGAATGCACACATCAGAAAGAAGTTTCTGAGAATGCTTCTGTCTAGCTTTTATGTGAAAATATTTCCTTTTCAAGCACACGCCTCAAAGCGCTCCAAATATGCCGTTGCAGATTCTACAAAAAGTGGGTTTCAAAACTGCTCTACGAAAAGAAAGGTTCAAAGCTGTGAGTTGAATACACAGATCGTGAAGAAGTTTCTGAGAATGCTTCAGTCTAGTGTTTAGGTGAAGATATTTCACTTCCCAGCATAGGCCTCAAAGCGCTCCAAATATCCACTTCCAGATTCTACAGAAAAGTGTTTCAAAACTGCTCTTTGGAAAGGAAGCTTCAACTCTGTGAGTTGAAAGCACTCATTACGAAGAGGTTTCTGAGAATTCTTCTGTCCAGTTTTCATGTGAAGATGTTTCCATTTCAAGCATAGGTCTCCAATCGCTCCAAATATTCACCTGCAAATTCTACAAAAAGGGTGTTTCAAAACTTCTCTATCAATAGGAAGGTTCAACTCTGTGAGTTGAATGCCCTCCTCACAAAGAAGTTTCTGAGAATGCTTCTGTCTACTTTTTACGTGAAGATATTTCCTTTTCCTACACAGGCCTCAAAGCGCTCCGAATCAACACTTCCAGATACTACCAAAACAGTGTTTCAAAACTGTTCTATCAAAAGGAACGTTCAACTCTGTGAGTGGAAGGCACTCATCGCAAAGAGGTTTCTGAGAATGCTTCTGTCTAGTTTTTATGTGATGATATTTCGTATTGCAGCATTGGCCAAAAAGCGCTCCAAACATCCATCTTCAGATGGCAATGAAAGTGGGTCTCAAAAGTGCTCTATCAGAAGGAAGGTTCAAGTCTGTGAGTTGAATGCTCTCATCACACAGAAGGTTCTGAGAATGATTCAGTCCAGTTTTTATCAGAAGATATTTCCTTTTCCTTGCATAGGCCTCAAATCGCTCCAAATATCGAATTGCAGTTTACACCAATAGAGTGTTTCCAAACTGCTCTGTGAAACGGCAGGTTCAACTCTGTGAGTTGAATGCGCACATGAGGAAGAAGTCTCTGAGAATGCTTCTGTCTAGTTTTTAGGTGAAGATATTTCATTTCCCAGCCTCGCCTCAAAGCGCTCCAAATATCCACTTTCAGATTCTACAAAAACTGTGTTTCTAAACTGCTCTTTGTAAAGGAAGGTTCAAGTCTGTGAGTTGAATGCACTCATCACCAAGAAGTTTCTGAGAATGCTTCTGTCTAGTTTTCATGTGAAGATATTTCCTTTTCCAACATTGACCCGAAGCCCTCGTAATATCCACTTGCAGATTTTACAAAAAGAGTGTTTCCAAACTGCTCTATCAAAATGAGATTCAACTCTGTGAGTTGAATGCACGCATCGTGAAGAAGCTTCAGAGAATGCTACGGTCTACGTTTTAGGTGAAGATATTTCATTTCCCAGCATAGGCTTCAAAGCGCTCTAAATATCCACTTGCAGATTCTACAAAAAGAGTGTTTCAAAACTGCTCTTCCAAAAGGAAGGTTCAAGGCTGTGAGTTCAATGCACTCATCATAAAGAAGTTTCTGAGAACGCTTCTCTCTAGTTTTTATGTGAAGATATTTCCTTTTCCAGCATAGGCCTCAAATCGCTCCAAACATCCACTAGCAAATTCTACAAAAGGAGTGTTTCAAAACTGTGCTATCAAAAGGAAGATTCCACTATTTGAGTTGAAGGCATAAAGCACACGGAAGTTTCTGACAATGCTTCCGTCTAGTTCTCATGTGAAGTTATTTCCTTTTCCAGTGCTGGCCTCTTAGCACTCCAAATATCCACTTGCAGATCCTAGAAAAAGAGTTTTTCAAAACTGCTCTACCAAAAGGAAGCTTCAACTCGGTGAGTTGAATGCGCACCTCGCAAAATGTTTCTGAGAGTGCTTCGCTGTTGTTTTTATGTGAAGATATTTCGTTTTCCAGCATAGGACTCAAAGCTCTCCAAGTAGCCACTTACAGAGTCTCTAAAAAGAGTGTTTCAAAACTGTTCTATCAAAAGGAACGTTCAACTCTGTGAGTAGAATGCTCTCATCACAAGGAAGTTTCTGAGAATGCTTCTGTCTAGTTTTTATGTGAAGAAATTTCCTTTTCCAACATAGGCCTCAAAGCCCTCCAAATAAACATCTGCAGATTCTACAAAAGGGGTCTTTCCAAAATGTTCTATCAAAACCAACGTTCAAACCTATGAGCTGAATGCACTCACCACACAGAAGTTTCTTAGACGTCTTCTGTCTAGTGTTTATGTGAAAATATTTTCTTTTACAGCATAGGCCTCAAATAGCTCCAAATATCAACTTGCAGATTTTACAAAAAGGGTGTTTCCAAACTCCTCTATCAAAAGGCAGGTTCAACTCTGTGTGTTGAATGCACACATCAGAAAGAAGTTTCTGAGAATGCTTCTGTCTAGCGTTTATGTGAAAATATTTCCTTTTCAAGCATACGCCTCAAAGCGCTCCAAATATGCCGTTGCAGATTCTACAAAAAGTGTGTTTCAAAACTGCTCTATGAAAAGAAAGGTTCAAAGCTGTGAGGTGAATACACATATCGTGAAGAAGTTTCTGAGAAAGCTTCAGTCTAGTGTTTAGGTGAAGATATTTCACTTCCCAGAATAGGCCTCAAAGCGCTCCAAATATCCACTTCCAGATTCTAAAGAAAAGTGTTTCAAAACTGCTTTTTGGAAAAGAAGCTTCAACTCTGTGAGTTGAAAGCACTCATTACGAAGAGGTTTCTGAGAGTTCTTCCGTCTAGTTTTCATGTGAAGATGTTTCCATTTCAAGCATATTTCTCAAATCGCTCCAAATATTCACCTGCAAATTCTACAAAAAGGGTGTTTCCAAACTTCTCTATCAATAGGAAGGTTCGACTCTGTGAGTTGAATGCACTCCTCACAAAGAAGTTTCTGAGAATGCTTCTGTCCAGTTTTTAGGTGAAGATATATCATTTCCCAGCATAGGCCTCAAAGCGCTCCAAATATCCACTTGCAGATTCTACAAAAAGAGTGTTTCAAAACTCCTCTTTCAAAAGGAAGTTTCAAGTCTGTGAGTTGAATGAAGTCGTGACAAAGAAGTTTCTGAGAATGCTTCTGTCTACTTTTTATGTGAAGATATTTCCTTTTGCAGCACACGCCTCAAATAGCCCCAAACATCCACTAGCAAATTCTACAAAAAGAGGGTTTCAAAAAAGCGCTATCTAAAGGAAGATTGCACTATGTGAGTTAAACGCATAAAGCACACGGAAGTTTCTGAGAATGCTTCCGTCTAGTTCTCATGGGAAGATATTTCCTTTCCCATTGTTGGCCTCTTAGCACTCCAATATACACTTGCAGATTCTAGAAAAAGAGTGTTTCAAAACTGCTCTATCAAAAGGCAGGTTCAACACGGTGAGTTGAATATGCACATGAGAAAAAGTTTCTGAGAATGCTTCTGTCTGATTTTTATGTGAAGATATTTCGTTTTCCAGCACAGGCCTCAAAGCGCTCCAATTATCCACTTGCAGACTATACAAAAACAGTGTTTCAAAACTGTCCTATCCAAAGGAATGTTCAGCTCTGTGAGTAGAATTCACTCATCACGAGGAAGTTTCTGAGAATGCTGCTGTCTAGTTTCTATAAGAAGACATTTCCTTTTCTAACATAGGTCTCAAAGCGCTCACAATAAGCCCTGGCACACTCCACAAAAGGAGTGTTTCCAAAATGTTCTATCAAAATGAACGTTGAAGACTGTGAGTTAAATGCACACGTCAAACTGAAGTTTCTGAGAATGGTTCTGTCTAGGGTTTATGTGAAGATATTTTCTTTTCCAGCATAGGCCTCCAAAAGCTCGAAATATCCACTTGCAGATTTTCTAAAAAGGGTGTTTCCAAACTGTTCTATCAAAAGGAAGGTTCAACTCTGTGAGTTGAATGCTCACATCACAAAGAAGTTTCTGAGAATGCTTCTGTCTAGTGTTCATGTGAAGATATTTCCTTTTCAAGCATAGGCCTCAAAGCGCTCCAGATATGCAGTTGCAGACTCTACAAAAAGTGTGTTTCAAAAGTGTTCTATGAAAAGAAAGTTTCAACTCTGTGAGTTGAATGCACATATCGTGAAGAAGTTTCTGAGAATGCTTCTGTCTAGTTTTTAGGTGAAGATATTTCATTTCCCAGCATAGGCCTCAAAGCGCTCCAAATATGCACTTGCAGATTCTACAAAAAGAGTGTTTCAAAACTGCTCTTTCAAAAGGAAGGTTCAAGTCTGTGAGTTGAATGCACTCATCAGAAAGAAGTTTCTGATAATGGTTCTGTCTAGTTTTCATCTGCAAGTATTTCCTTTTCCACTAGATGCCGCAATCGCACCAAATTTCCACCTGCAGTTTCCACAAAAAGAGTGTTGCAGGACTGCTCCAGGAAAAGGAATCTTCAACTCTCTCAGTTCAATCCCCTCAAGACATAGAAGTTTCTGATAATGTTTCTGTCTAGCTTCTATATGAAGATATTTCCTTTTCCAGCATAAGCCTCAAAGAGCTCCAAATATCCACTTGCGAATTCTACAAAAACAGTGTTGCAATACTTTTCTACCAAAAGGAAGGTACAACTCTGTGAGTTCAATGCACTCATCACACAGAAGGTTCACAGAATGCTTCCATCTAGCTTTTACGCAATGATATTTCCTTTTGCAGCAAAGGCTTCAAAGCGCTCTTAATGTCCACTGGCAGATTCTACGAAGAGTGTCTCAAAACTGCTCTATCAAAAGGTAGGTTGAACTCTGTGAGTTCAATGCCCAAAGCACAGGGAACCTTCTGAGAATGCTTTTATGTAGTTTCTACGTGAACATATTTTCTTTTCCAGCATTGGCCTCCAAGCACTCCATCCATCCACTTGAAAATTCTACTAAAAGAGTGTTTCAAAACTTCTCTACCAAAAGAAAGGTTGAACTTTGTGAGTTCAAGGCACACATCACAAAGAAGTTTCTGAGAATGCTTCTTTCCAGCTTTTACGTGAAGAGATATCCTTTTCCAGCATAGGCCTCAAAGCGCTCCATATATCCACTTGCACATTCTAGCAAAGCGTGTATCAACACTGCTCTTTCAAAAGGAAGCTTCAAGTCTGTGAGTTGAATGCACTCATCACAAAGACGTTTCTGAGAATTCTCCTGTCTAGTTTTCATGTGAAGATGCTTCCATTTAAAATCTAGGCCTCAAATACCTCCAAATATTCACTTGCACATTCTACAAAAAGGCTGTTTCAAATCTTCTCTATCAATTGGAAGGTTCAACTCTGTAAATTGAATGCACTCACCACAAAGAAGATTCCGAGATTGCTTCTGTCTACTTTGTATGTGAAGACATTTCCTTTTCCAACATAGGCCTCAAAGCGCTCCAAAAAACACTTGCAGATTCTAAAAAAACAGTTTTCCAAAACTGTTCTATCAAAAGGAACGTTCAACTCTGTGAGTTGAAGGCACTCATCACAAAGAGGTTTCTGAGAATGCTTCTGTCTAGTTTTTATGGGATGATATTTCTTATTCCAACATTGGCCAAAAAGCGCTCCAAATATCCGCCTTCAGATGGCACTGAAAGAGGGTCTCAAAAATGCTCTATCAGAAGGAAGGTTCAAGTCTGTGAGTTGAATGCTCTCATCACACAGAAGGTTCTGAGAATACTTCAGTCTAGTTTTTATCAGAAGATATTTCCATTTCCTTGCATAGGCCTGAAATCGCTCCAAATATCGACTTGCAGATTATACGAATAGAGTATTTCCAAACTGCTCTGTCAAACGGCAGGATCAACTCTGTGAGTTGAATGAACACATCATGAAGAAGTCTCTGAGAATGCTTCTGTCTAGTTTTTAGTTGAAGATATTTCATTTCCCAGCATCGTCTCAAAGCGCTCCAAATATCCACTTGCAGATTCTACAAAAACTTTGTTTCTAAACTGCTCTTTGAAAAGGAAGGTCCAAGTCTGTGAGTTGAATGCACTCATCGCAAAGAATTTTCTGAGAATGCTTCTGCCTAGTTTTCACGTGAAGATATTTCCTTTTCCAACATTGGCCCCGAAGCCCTCCTAACATCCACTTGCAGATTTTACAAAAAGAGTGTTTCCAAACTGCTCTATCAAAAGGCAGGTTCAACTCTGTGAGTCAAATGCACGCATCGTGAAGAAGCTTCTGAGAATGCTACTGTCTAAGTTTTAGGTGAAGATATTTCATTTCCCAGCAAAGGCTTCAAAGCGCTCTAAATATCCACTTGCAGATTCTACAAGAAGAGTGTTTCAAAACTGCTCTTCCAAAAGGAAGGTTCAAGTCTGTGAGTTGAATGCACTCATCAAAAAGAAGTTTCTGAGAATGCTTCTCTCTAGTTTTTATGAGAAGATATTTCCTTTTCCAGCATAGGCCTCAAATCGCTCCAAACATCCACTAGCAAATTCTACAAAAGGAGTGTTTCAAAACTGTGCTATCAAAAGGAAGATTCCACTATTTGAGTTGAAGGCATAAAGCACACGGAAGTTTCTGACAGTGCTTCCGTCTAGTTCTCATGTGAAGTTATTTCCTTTTCCAGTGTTGGCCTCTTAGCACTCCAAATAACCACTTGCAGATCCTAGAAAGAGTGTTTCAAAACTGCTCTACCAAAAGGAAGGTTCAACTCGGTGAGTTGAATGCGCACCTCGCAAAAAGTTTCTGAGAGTGCTTCGGTTTAGTTTTTATGTGAAGATATTTCGTTTTCCAGCACAGTACTCAAAGCGCTCTAAATAGCCACTTGCAGAGTCTATAAAAAGAGTGTTTCAAAACTGTTCTATCGAAAGGAACGTTCAACTCTGTGAGTAGAATGCACTCATCACAAGGAAGTTTCTGAGAATGCTTCTGTCTAGTTTTTATGTGAAGAAATTTCCTTTTCCAACATAGGCCTCAAAGCGCTCCAAATAAACACCTGCAGATTCTACAAAAGGGGTCTTTCCAAAATGTTCTATCAAAACCAACGTTCAAGCCTGTGAGCTGAATGCACTCACCACACAGAAGTTTCTTAGACGTCTTCTGTCTAGTGTTTATGTGGAAATATTCTCTTTTACAGCATAGGCCTCAAATAGCTCCAAATATCAACTTGCAGATTTTACAAAAAGGGTGTTTCCAAACTCCTCCATCAAAAGGCAGGTTCAACTCTGTGTGTTTAATGCACACATCAGAAAGAAGTTTCTGAGAATGCTTCTGTCTAGCCTTTATGTGAAAATATTTCCTTTTCAAGCATACGCCTCAAAGCGCTCCAAATATGCCGTTGTAGACTCTACAAAAAGTGTGTTTCAAAACTGCTCTACGAAAAGAAAGGTTCAAAGCTGTGAGTTGAATACACAGATCGTGAAGAAGTTCCTGAGAATGCTTCAATCTAGTGTTTAGGTGAAGATATTTCACTTCCCAGCATAGGCCTCAAAGCGCTCCAAATATCCACTTCCAGATTCTACAGAAAAGTGTTTCAAAACTGCTCTTTGGAAAGGAAGCTTCAACTCTGTGAGTTTAAAGCACTCATTGCGAAGAGGTTTCTGGGAGTTCTTCCGTCTAGTTTTCATGTAAAGATGTTTCCATTTCAAGCATAGGTCTCTAATCGCTCCAAATATTCACCTGCAAATTCTACAAAAAGGGTGTTTCAAAACTTCTCTATCAATAGGAAGGTTCAACTCTGTGAGTTGAATGCACTCCTTACAGAGAAGTTTCTGAGAATGTTTCTATCTATGTTTTACGCGAAGATATTTCCTTTTCCAACACAGGCCTCAGTGCGCTCCGAATCAACACTTCCAGATACTACAAAAACAGTGTTTCAAAACTGTTCTATCAAAAGGAACGTTCAACTCTGTGAGTTGAAGGCACTCATCACAAAGAAGTTTCTGAGAATGCTTCTGTCAATCTTGTATGCAATGAGATTTCCTTTTGCAGCATAGGACTTAAAGCTCTCCAAATATCCACTTGCAGATTCCACAAAAAGAGTGTTGCAAAACTTCTCTATCAAAAGGCAGGTTGAACTCTGTGTGTTGAATGCCCAAAACACAGGGAACTTTCTGAGAATGCTTTTGTCTAGTTTCCACGTGAAGATAGTTCCTTTTCCAACATAGGCCTCAAAGCGCTCTGAATATCCACTTGCCGATTGTACAAAAAGAGTGTTGCAAAACTTCTCTATCAAAAGGCAGGTTGAACTCTGTGTGTCGAATGCCCAAAACACAGGGAACTTGCTGAGAATGCTTTTGTCTAATTTCTACGTGAAGATATTTCCTTTTCCATCATAGGCCTCAAAGTGCTCCGAATAAACACTTGTAGATCCCACCAAAAGAGTGTTTCAAAGCTCTTCCATCTACAGGAACTTTCACGTCTGTGAGTTGAATGCACTCATCACAAAGAGGTTTCTGAGAATTCTTCTGTTTAGTTTTTATGTGATGATATTTCATTTTCCAGCATTGGCCTAAAGGTGCTCCAAATATCCACCTTCAGATGGGACTGAAAGAGTGTTTCAAAACTGAACTATCAAAAGGAAGGTTCAAGTCTGTGAGTTGAATGCACTCATCCACAGAAGCTTCTGAGAATGCTTCTGTCTCGTTTTTAGGCGAAGATATTTCCTTTTCCTTGCATAGGCCTCAAATCGCTCCAAATATCCCCTTGCAGATATTACAAAGAGAGTGTTTCCAAACTGCCCTATCGAAAGGCAGTTTCAACTCTGTGAGTTGAAGGCACGTATGGTGAAACAGTTTCTGAGAATGCTTGTGTGTACTTTTTAGGTGAAGGTATTTCCTTTTCCAGCACAGGCCTCAAATCGCTCCAAACATCCAGTAGCAAATTCTACAAAAGGAGTGTTTCAAACCTGTGCTATCCAAAGGAAGATTCCACTATATGAGTTGAACGCATAAAGCACACGGAAGTTTCTGAGAATCCTTCCGTCTAGTTCTCAGGTGAAGATATTTACTTTTCCAGTGTTGGCCCTTTAGCACTCCAAATATCCACTTTCAGATTCTACAAAAAGAGTGTTTCAAAACTGCTCTATCAAAACGCAGGTTCCACTCGGTGAGTTGAATGCACGCATCGGAAAAGATTTCTGAGAATTCTTCTGTCTAGTTTTTATGGGAAGATATTTTCTTTTCCAGCATAGGCCTCAAATCGCTCCAAACATCCACGAGCAAATTCTACGAAAGGAGTGTGTCAAAACTGTGCTATCAAAAGGAAGATTCCACTATGTGAGTTGAATGCATGAAGCACACGGAAGTTTCTGACAATGCTTCCGTCTAGTTCTCATGTGAAGATATTTCCTTTTCCAGCGTTGACCTCTTAGCACTCCAAATATCCACTTGCAGATCCTAGAAAAAGAGTGTTTCAAAACTGCTCTACCAAAAGCCAGGTTTCACTCGGTGAGTTGAATGCGCACATCGCAAAATGTTTCTGAGAACGCTACTGTCTAGTTCTTATGTGAAGATATTTCGTTTTCCCGCCTGGGCTTCAAAGCGCTCCAAATAGCCACTTGTAGAGTCTATAAAAGCAGTGTTTCAAAACTCTTCTATCAAAAGGAACTTTCAACTCTGTGAGTACAATGCACTCATCACAAGGAAGTTTCCGAGAATGCTTCTGTCTACTGTTTATGTGAAGATATTTCCTTTTCCAACCTAGGCCTCAATGCGCTCCAAATAAACACCTGCAGATCCTACAAGAGGGGTGTTTCCAAACTGTTCTATCAAAACCAGCGTTCAAGTCTGTGAGCTGAATGCACTCATCACACAGAAGTTTCTTAGAAGGCTTGTGTCTAGTGTTTATGTGAAAATATTTTCTTTTACAGCATAGGCCTCAAATAGCTCCAAATATCAACTTGCAGATTTTACAAAAAGGGAGTTTCCAAACTCCTCTATCAAAAGACAGGTTCAACTCTGTGAGTCGAATGCACACATCAGAAAGAAGTTTCTGAGAATGCTTCTGTCTAGCTTTTATGTGAAAATATTTCCTTTTCAAGCACACGCCTCAAAGCGCTCCAAATATGCCGTTGCAGATTCTACAAAAAGTGGGTTTCAAAACTGCTCTACGAAAAGAAAGGTTCAAAGCTGTGAGTTGAATACACAGATCGTGAAGAAGTTTCTGAGAATGCTTCAGTCTAGTGTTTAGGTGAAGATATTTCACTTCCCAGCATAGGCCTCAAAGCGCTCCAAATATCCACTTCCAGATTCTACAGAAAAGTGTTTCAAAACTGCTCTTTGGAAAGGAAGCTTCAACTCTGTGAGTTGAAAGCACTCATTACGAAGAGGTTTCTGAGAATTCTTCTGTCCAGTTTTCATGTGAAGATGTTTCCATTTCAAGCATAGGTCTCCAATCGCTCCAAATATTCACCTGCAAATTCTACAAAAAGGGTGTTTCAAAACTTCTCTATCAATAGGAAGGTTCAACTCTGTGAGTTGAATGCCCTCCTCACAAAGAAGTTTCTGAGAATGCTTCTGTCTACTTTTTACGTGAAGATATTTCCTTTTCCTACACAGGCCTCAAAGCGCTCCGAATCAACACTTCCAGATACTACCAAAACAGTGTTTCAAAACTGTTCTATCAAAAGGAACGTTCAACTCTGTGAGTGGAAGGCACTCATCGCAAAGAGGTTTCTGAGAATGCTTCTGTCTAGTTTTTATGTGATGATATTTCGTATTGCAGCATTGGCCAAAAAGCGCTCCAAACATCCATCTTCAGATGGCAATGAAAGTGGGTCTCAAAAGTGCTCTATCAGAAGGAAGGTTCAAGTCTGTGAGTTGAATGCTCTCATCACACAGAAGGTTCTGAGAATGATTCAGTCCAGTTTTTATCAGAAGATATTTCCTTTTCCTTGCATAGGCCTCAAATCGCTCCAAATATCGAATTGCAGTTTACACCAATAGAGTCTTTCCAAACTGCTCTGTGAAACGGCAGGTTCAACTCTGTGAGTTGAATGCGCACATGAGGAAGAAGTCTCTGAGAATGCTTCTGTCTAGTTTTTAGGTGAAGATATTTCATTTCCCAGCCTCGCCTCAAAGCGCTCCAAATATCCACTTTCAGATTCTACAAAAACTGTGTTTCTAAACTGCTCTTTGTAAAGGAAGGTTCAAGTCTGTGAGTTGAATGCACTCATCACCAAGAAGTTTCTGAGAATGCTTCTGTCTAGTTTTCATGTGAAGATATTTCCTTTTCCAACATTGACCCGAAGCCCTCGTAATATCCACTTGCAGATTTTACAAAAAGAGTGTTTCCAAACTGCTCTATCAAAATGAGATTCAACTCTGTGAGTTGAATGCACGCATCGTGAAGAAGCTTCAGAGAATGCTACGGTCTACGTTTTAGGTGAAGATATTTCATTTCCCAGCATAGGCTTCAAAGCGCTCTAAATATCCACTTGCAGATTCTACAAAAAGAGTGTTTCAAAACTGCTCTTCCAAAAGGAAGGTTCAAGGCTGTGAGTTCAATGCACTCATCATAAAGAAGTTTCTGAGAACGCTTCTCTCTAGTTTTTATGTGAAGATATTTCCTTTTCCAGCATAGGCCTCAAATCGCTCCAAACATCCACTAGCAAATTCTACAAAAGGAGTGTTTCAAAACTGTGCTATCAAAAGGAAGATTCCACTATTTGAGTTGAAGGCATAAAGCACACGGAAGTTTCTGACAATGCTTCCGTCTAGTTCTCATGTGAAGTTATTTCCTTTTCCAGTGCTGGCCTCTTAGCACTCCAAATATCCACTTGCAGATCCTAGAAAAAGAGTTTTTCAAAACTGCTCTACCAAAAGGAAGCTTCAACTCGGTGAGTTGAATGCGCACCTCGCAAAATGTTTCTGAGAGTGCTTCGCTGTTGTTTTTATGTGAAGATATTTCGTTTTCCAGCATAGGACTCAAAGCGCTCCAAGTAGCCACTTACAGAGTCTCTAAAAAGAGTGTTTCAAAACTGTTCTATCAAAAGGAACGTTCAACTCTGTGAGTAGAATGCTCTCATCACAAGGAAGTTTCTGAGAATGCTTCTGTCTAGTTTTTATGTGAAGAAATTTCCTTTTCCAACATAGGCCTCAAAGCCCTCCAAATAAACATCTGCAGATTCTACAAAAGGGGTCTTTCCAAAATGTTCTATCAAAACCAACGTTCAAACCTATGAGCTGAATGCACTCACCACACAGAAGTTTCTTAGACGTCTTCTGTCTAGTGTTTATGTGAAAATATTTTCTTTTACAGCATAGGCCTCAAATAGCTCCAAATATCAACTTGCAGATTTTACAAAAAGGGTGTTTCCAAACTCCTCTATCAAAAGGCAGGTTCAACTCTGTGTGTTGAATGCACACATCAGAAAGAAGTTTCTGAGAATGCTTCTGTCTAGCGTTTATGTGAAAATATTTCCTTTTCAAGCATACGCCTCAAAGCGCTCCAAATATGCCGTTGCAGATTCTACAAAAAGTGTGTTTCAAAACTGCTCTATGAAAAGAAAGGTTCAAAGCTGTGAGGTGAATACACATATCGTGAAGAAGTTTCTGAGAAAGCTTCAGTCTAGTGTTTAGGTGAAGATATTTCACTTCCCAGAATAGGCCTCAAAGCGCTCCAAATATCCACTTCCAGATTCTAAAGAAAAGTGTTTCAAAACTGCTTTTTGGAAAAGAAGCTTCAACTCTGTGAGTTGAAAGCACTCATTACGAAGAGGTTTCTGAGAGTTCTTCCGTCTAGTTTTCATGTGAAGATGTTTCCATTTCAAGCATATTTCTCAAATCGCTCCAAATATTCACCTGCAAATTCTACAAAAAGGGTGTTTCCAAACTTCTCTATCAATAGGAAGGTTCGACTCTGTGAGTTGAATGCACTCCTCACAAAGAAGTTTCTGAGAATGCTTCTGTCCAGTTTTTAGGTGAAGATATATCATTTCCCAGCATAGGCCTCAAAGCGCTCCAAATATCCACTTGCAGATTCTACAAAAAGAGTGTTTCAAAACTCCTCTTTCAAAAGGAAGTTTCAAGTCTGTGAGTTGAATGAAGTCGTGACAAAGAAGTTTCTGAGAATGCTTCTGTCTACTTTTTATGTGAAGATATTTCCTTTTGCAGCACACGCCTCAAATAGCCCCAAACATCCACTAGCAAATTCTACAAAAAGAGGGTTTCAAAAAAGCGCTATCTAAAGGAAGATTGCACTATGTGAGTTAAACGCATAAAGCACACGGAAGTTTCTGAGAATGCTTCCGTCTAGTTCTCATGGGAAGATATTTCCTTTCCCATTGTTGGCCTCTTAGCACTCCAATATACACTTGCAGATTCTAGAAAAAGAGTGTTTCAAAACTGCTCTATCAAAAGGCAGGTTCAACACGGTGAGTTGAATATGCACATGAGAAAAAGTTTCTGAGAATGCTTCTGTCTGGTTTTTATGTGAAGATATTTCGTTTTCCAGCACAGGCCTCAAAGCGCTCCAATTATCCACTTGCAGACTATACAAAAACAGTGTTTCAAAACTGTCCTATCCAAAGGAATGTTCAGCTCTGTGAGTAGAATTCACTCATCACGAGGAAGTTTCTGAGAATGCTGCTGTCTAGTTTCTATAAGAAGACATTTCCTTTTCTAACATAGGTCTCAAAGCGCTCACAATAAGCCCTGGCACACTCCACAAAAGGAGTGTTTCCAAAATGTTCTATCAAAATGAACGTTGAAGACTGTGAGTTAAATGCACACGTCAAACTGAAGTTTCTGAGAATGGTTCTGTCTAGGGTTTATGTGAAGATATTTTCTTTTCCAGCATAGGCCTCCAAAAGCTCGAAATATCCACTTGCAGATTTTCTAAAAAGGGTGTTTCCAAACTGTTCTATCAAAAGGAAGGTTCAACTCTGTGAGTTGAATGCTCACATCACAAAGAAGTTTCTGAGAATGCTTCTGTCTAGTGTTCATGTGAAGATATTTCCTTTTCAAGCATAGGCCTCAAAGCGCTCCAGATATGCAGTTGCAGACTCTACAAAAAGTGTGTTTCAAAAGTGTTCTATGAAAAGAAAGTTTCAACTCTGTGAGTTGAATGCACATATCGTGAAGAAGTTTCTGAGAATGCTTCTGTCTAGTTTTTAGGTGAAGATATTTCATTTCCCAGCATAGGCCTCAAAGCGCTCCAAATATGCACTTGCAGATTCTACAAAAAGAGTGTTTCAAAACTGCTCTTTCAAAAGGAAGGTTCAAGTCTGTGAGTTGAATGCACTCATCAGAAAGAAGTTTCTGATAATGGTTCTGTCTAGTTTTCATCTGCAAGTATTTCCTTTTCCACTAGATGCCGCAATCGCACCAAATTTCCACCTGCAGTTTCCACAAAAAGAGTGTTGCAGGACTGCTCCAGGAAAAGGAATCTTCAACTCTCTCAGTTCAATCCCCTCAAGACATAGAAGTTTCTGATAATGTTTCTGTCTAGCTTCTATATGAAGATATTTCCTTTTCCAGCATAAGCCTCAAAGAGCTCCAAATATCCACTTGCGAATTCTACAAAAACAGTGTTGCAATACTTTTCTACCAAAAGGAAGGTACAACTCTGTGAGTTCAATGCACTCATCACACAGAAGGTTCACAGAATGCTTCCATCTAGCTTTTACGCAATGATATTTCCTTTTGCAGCAAAGGCTTCAAAGCGCTCTTAATGTCCACTGGCAGATTCTACGAAGAGTGTCTCAAAACTGCTCTATCAAAAGGTAGGTTGAACTCTGTGAGTTCAATGCCCAAAGCACAGGGAACCTTCTGAGAATGCTTTTATGTAGTTTCTACGTGAACATATTTTCTTTTCCAGCATTGGCCTCCAAGCACTCCATCCATCCACTTGAAAATTCTACTAAAAGAGTGTTTCAAAACTTCTCTACCAAAAGAAAGGTTGAACTTTGTGAGTTCAAGGCACACATCACAAAGAAGTTTCTGAGAATGCTTCTTTCCAGCTTTTACGTGAAGAGATATCCTTTTCCAGCATAGGCCTCAAAGCGCTCCATATATCCACTTGCACATTCTAGCAAAGCGTGTATCAACACTGCTCTTTCAAAAGGAAGCTTCAAGTCTGTGAGTTGAATGCACTCATCACAAAGACGTTTCTGAGAATTCTCCTGTCTAGTTTTCATGTGAAGATGCTTCCATTTAAAATCTAGGCCTCAAATACCTCCAAATATTCACTTGCACATTCTACAAAAAGGCTGTTTCAAATCTTCTCTATCAATTGGAAGGTTCAACTCTGTAAATTGAATGCACTCACCACAAAGAAGATTCCGAGATTGCTTCTGTCTACTTTGTATGTGAAGACATTTCCTTTTCCAACATAGGCCTCAAAGCGCTCCAAAAAACACTTGCAGATTCTAAAAAAACAGTTTTCCAAAACTGTTCTATCAAAAGGAACGTTCAACTCTGTGAGTTGAAGGCACTCATCACAAAGAGGTTTCTGAGAATGCTTCTGTCTAGTTTTTATGGGATGATATTTCTTATTCCAACATTGGCCAAAAAGCGCTCCAAATATCCGCCTTCAGATGGCACTGAAAGAGGGTCTCAAAAATGCTCTATCAGAAGGAAGGTTCAAGTCTGTGAGTTGAATGCTCTCATCACACAGAAGGTTCTGAGAATACTTCAGTCTAGTTTTTATCAGAAGATATTTCCATTTCCTTGCATAGGCCTGAAATCGCTCCAAATATCGACTTGCAGATTATACGAATAGAGTATTTCCAAACTGCTCTGTCAAACGGCAGGATCAACTCTGTGAGTTGAATGAACACATCATGAAGAAGTCTCTGAGAATGCTTCTGTCTAGTTTTTAGTTGAAGATATTTCATTTCCCAGCATCGTCTCAAAGCGCTCCAAATATCCACTTGCAGATTCTACAAAAACTTTGTTTCTAAACTGCTCTTTGAAAAGGAAGGTCCAAGTCTGTGAGTTGAATGCACTCATCGCAAAGAATTTTCTGAGAATGCTTCTGCCTAGTTTTCACGTGAAGATATTTCCTTTTCCAACATTGGCCCCGAAGCCCTCCTAACATCCACTTGCAGATTTTACAAAAAGAGTGTTTCCAAACTGCTCTATCAAAAGGCAGGTTCAACTCTGTGAGTCAAATGCACGCATCGTGAAGAAGCTTCTGAGAATGCTACTGTCTAAGTTTTAGGTGAAGATATTTCATTTCCCAGCAAAGGCTTCAAAGCGCTCTAAATATCCACTTGCAGATTCTACAAGAAGAGTGTTTCAAAACTGCTCTTCCAAAAGGAAGGTTCAAGTCTGTGAGTTGAATGCACTCATCAAAAAGAAGTTTCTGAGAATGCTTCTCTCTAGTTTTTATGAGAAGATATTTCCTTTTCCAGCATAGGCCTCAAATCGCTCCAAACATCCACTAGCAAATTCTACAAAAGGAGTGTTTCAAAACTGTGCTATCAAAAGGAAGATTCCACTATTTGAGTTGAAGGCATAAAGCACACGGAAGTTTCTGACAGTGCTTCCGTCTAGTTCTCATGTGAAGTTATTTCCTTTTCCAGTGTTGGCCTCTTAGCACTCCAAATAACCACTTGCAGATCCTAGAAAGAGTGTTTCAAAACTGCTCTACCAAAAGGAAGGTTCAACTCGGTGAGTTGAATGCGCACCTCGCAAAAAGTTTCTGAGAGTGCTTCGGTTTAGTTTTTATGTGAAGATATTTCGTTTTCCAGCACAGTACTCAAAGCGCTCTAAATAGCCACTTGCAGAGTCTATAAAAAGAGTGTTTCAAAACTGTTCTATCGAAAGGAACGTTCAACTCTGTGAGTAGAATGCACTCATCACAAGGAAGTTTCTGAGAATGCTTCTGTCTAGTTTTTATGTGAAGAAATTTCCTTTTCCAACATAGGCCTCAAAGCGCTCCAAATAAACACCTGCAGATTCTACAAAAGGGGTCTTTCCAAAATGTTCTATCAAAACCAACGTTCAAGCCTGTGAGCTGAATGCACTCACCACACAGAAGTTTCTTAGACGTCTTCTGTCTAGTGTTTATGTGGAAATATTCTCTTTTACAGCATAGGCCTCAAATAGCTCCAAATATCAACTTGCAGATTTTACAAAAAGGGTGTTTCCAAACTCCTCCATCAAAAGGCAGGTTCAACTCTGTGTGTTTAATGCACACATCAGAAAGAAGTTTCTGAGAATGCTTCTGTCTAGCCTTTATGTGAAAATATTTCCTTTTCAAGCATACGCCTCAAAGCGCTCCAAATATGCCGTTGTAGACTCTACAAAAAGTGTGTTTCAAAACTGCTCTACGAAAAGAAAGGTTCAAAGCTGTGAGTTGAATACACAGATCGTGAAGAAGTTCCTGAGAATGCTTCAATCTAGTGTTTAGGTGAAGATATTTCACTTCCCAGCATAGGCCTCAAAGCGCTCCAAATATCCACTTCCAGATTCTACAGAAAAGTGTTTCAAAACTGCTCTTTGGAAAGGAAGCTTCAACTCTGTGAGTTTAAAGCACTCATTGCGAAGAGGTTTCTGGGAGTTCTTCCGTCTAGTTTTCATGTAAAGATGTTTCCATTTCAAGCATAGGTCTCTAATCGCTCCAAATATTCACCTGCAAATTCTACAAAAAGGGTGTTTCAAAACTTCTCTATCAATAGGAAGGTTCAACTCTGTGAGTTGAATGCACTCCTTACAGAGAAGTTTCTGAGAATGTTTCTATCTATGTTTTACGCGAAGATATTTCCTTTTCCAACACAGGCCTCAGTGCGCTCCGAATCAACACTTCCAGATACTACAAAAACAGTGTTTCAAAACTGTTCTATCAAAAGGAACGTTCAACTCTGTGAGTTGAAGGCACTCATCACAAAGAAGTTTCTGAGAATGCTTCTGTCAATCTTGTATGCAATGAGATTTCCTTTTGCAGCATAGGACTTAAAGCTCTCCAAATATCCACTTGCAGATTCCACAAAAAGAGTGTTGCAAAACTTCTCTATCAAAAGGCAGGTTGAACTCTGTGTGTTGAATGCCCAAAACACAGGGAACTTTCTGAGAATGCTTTTGTCTAGTTTCCACGTGAAGATAGTTCCTTTTCCAACATAGGCCTCAAAGCGCTCTGAATATCCACTTGCCGATTGTACAAAAAGAGTGTTGCAAAACTTCTCTATCAAAAGGCAGGTTGAACTCTGTGTGTCGAATGCCCAAAACACAGGGAACTTGCTGAGAATGCTTTTGTCTAATTTCTACGTGAAGATATTTCCTTTTCCATCATAGGCCTCAAAGTGCTCCGAATAAACACTTGTAGATCCCACCAAAAGAGTGTTTCAAAGCTCTTCCATCTACAGGAACTTTCACGTCTGTGAGTTGAATGCACTCATCACAAAGAGGTTTCTGAGAATTCTTCTGTTTAGTTTTTATGTGATGATATTTCATTTTCCAGCATTGGCCTAAAGGTGCTCCAAATATCCACCTTCAGATGGGACTGAAAGAGTGTTTCAAAACTGAACTATCAAAAGGAAGGTTCAAGTCTGTGAGTTGAATGCACTCACCCACAGAAGCTTCTGAGAATGCTTCTGTCTCGTTTTTAGGCGAAGATATTTCCTTTTCCTTGCATAGGCCTCAAATCTCTCCAAATATCCCCTTGCAGATATTACAAAGAGAGTGTTTCCAAACTGCCCTATCGAAAGGCAGTTTCAACTCTGTGAGTTGAAGGCACGTATGGTGAAACAGTTTCTGAGAATGCTTGTGTGTACTTTTTAGGTGAAGGTATTTCCTTTTCCAGCACAGGCCTCAAATCGCTCCAAACATCCAGTAGCAAATTCTACAAAAGGAGTGTTTCAAACCTGTGCTATCCAAAGGAAGATTCCACTATATGAGTTGAACGCATAAAGCACACGGAAGTTTCTGAGAATCCTTCCGTCTAGTTCTCAGGTGAAGATATTTACTTTTCCAGTGTTGGCCCTTTAGCACTCCAAATATCCACTTTCAGATTCTACAAAAAGAGTGTTTCAAAACTGCTCTATCAAAACGCAGGTTCCACTCGGTGAGTTGAATGCACGCATCGGAAAAGATTTCTGAGAATTCTTCTGTCTAGTTTTTATGGGAAGATATTTTCTTTTCCAGCATAGGCCTCAAATCGCTCCAAACATCCACGAGCAAATTCTACGAAAGGAGTGTGTCAAAACTGTGCTATCAAAAGGAAGATTCCACTATGTGAGTTGAATGCATGAAGCACACGGAAGTTTCTGACAATGCTTCCGTCTAGTTCTCATGTGAAGATATTTCCTTTTCCAGCGTTGACCTCTTAGCACTCCAAATATCCACTTGCAGATCCTAGAAAAAGAGTGTTTCAAAACTGCTCTACCAAAAGCCAGGTTTCACTCGGTGAGTTGAATGCGCACATCGCAAAATGTTTCTGAGAACGCTACTGTCTAGTTCTTATGTGAAGATATTTCGTTTTCCCGCCTGGGCTTCAAAGCGCTCCAAATAGCCACTTGTAGAGTCTATAAAAGCAGTGTTTCAAAACTCTTCTATCAAAAGGAACTTTCAACTCTGTGAGTACAATGCACTCATCACAAGGAAGTTTCCGAGAATGCTTCTGTCTACTGTTTATGTGAAGATATTTCCTTTTCCAACCTAGGCCTCAATGCGCTCCAAATAAACACCTGCAGATCCTACAAGAGGGGTGTTTCCAAACTGTTCTATCAAAACCAGCGTTCAAGTCTGTGAGCTGAATGCACTCATCACACAGAAGTTTCTTAGAAGGCTTGTGTCTAGTGTTTATGTGAAAATATTTTCTTTTACAGCATAGGCCTCAAATAGCTCCAAATATCAACTTGCAGATTTTACAAAAAGGGAGTTTCCAAACTCCTCTATCAAAAGACAGGTTCAACTCTGTGAGTCGAATGCACACATCAGAAAGAAGTTTCTGAGAATGCTTCTGTCTAGCTTTTATGTGAAAATATTTCCTTTTCAAGCACACGCCTCAAAGCGCTCCAAATATGCCGTTGCAGATTCTACAAAAAGTGGGTTTCAAAACTGCTCTACGAAAAGAAAGGTTCAAAGCTGTGAGTTGAATACACAGATCGTGAAGAAGTTTCTGAGAATGCTTCAGTCTAGTGTTTAGGTGAAGATATTTCACTTCCCAGCATAGGCCTCAAAGCGCTCCAAATATCCACTTCCAGATTCTACAGAAAAGTGTTTCAAAACTGCTCTTTGGAAAGGAAGCTTCAACTCTGTGAGTTGAAAGCACTCATTACGAAGAGGTTTCTGAGAATTCTTCTGTCCAGTTTTCATGTGAAGATGTTTCCATTTCAAGCATAGGTCTCCAATCGCTCCAAATATTCACCTGCAAATTCTACAAAAAGGGTGTTTCAAAACTTCTCTATCAATAGGAAGGTTCAACTCTGTGAGTTGAATGCCCTCCTCACAAAGAAGTTTCTGAGAATGCTTCTGTCTACTTTTTACGTGAAGATATTTCCTTTTCCTACACAGGCCTCAAAGCGCTCCGAATCAACACTTCCAGATACTACCAAAACAGTGTTTCAAAACTGTTCTATCAAAAGGAACGTTCAACTCTGTGAGTGGAAGGCACTCATCGCAAAGAGGTTTCTGAGAATGCTTCTGTCTAGTTTTTATGTGATGATATTTCGTATTGCAGCATTGGCCAAAAAGCGCTCCAAACATCCATCTTCAGATGGCAATGAAAGTGGGTCTCAAAAGTGCTCTATCAGAAGGAAGGTTCAAGTCTGTGAGTTGAATGCTCTCATCACACAGAAGGTTCTGAGAATGATTCAGTCTAGTTTTTATCAGAAGATATTTCCTTTTCCTTGCATAGGCCTCAAATCGCTCCAAATATCGAATTGCAGTTTACACCAATAGAGTCTTTCCAAACTGCTCTGTGAAACGGCAGGTTCAACTCTGTGAGTTGAATGCGCACATGAGGAAGAAGTCTCTGAGAATGCTTCTGTCTAGTTTTTAGGTGAAGATATTTCATTTCCCAGCCTCGCCTCAAAGCGCTCCAAATATCCACTTTCAGATTCTACAAAAACTGTGTTTCTAAACTGCTCTTTGTAAAGGAAGGTTCAAGTCTGTGAGTTGAATGCACTCATCACCAAGAAGTTTCTGAGAATGCTTCTGTCTAGTTTTCATGTGAAGATATTTCCTTTTCCAACATTGACCCGAAGCCCTCGTAATATCCACTTGCAGATTTTACAAAAAGAGTGTTTCCAAACTGCTCTATCAAAATGAGATTCAACTCTGTGAGTTGAATGCACGCATCGTGAAGAAGCTTCAGAGAATGCTACGGTCTACGTTTTAGGTGAAGATATTTCATTTCCCAGCATAGGCTTCAAAGCGCTCTAAATATCCACTTGCAGATTCTACAAAAAGAGTGTTTCAAAACTGCTCTTCCAAAAGGAAGGTTCAAGGCTGTGAGTTCAATGCACTCATCATAAAGAAGTTTCTGAGAACGCTTCTCTCTAGTTTTTATGTGAAGATATTTCCTTTTCCAGCATAGGCCTCAAATCGCTCCAAACATCCACTAGCAAATTCTACAAAAGGAGTGTTTCAAAACTGTGCTATCAAAAGGAAGATTCCACTATTTGAGTTGAAGGCATAAAGCACACGGAAGTTTCTGACAATGCTTCCGTCTAGTTCTCATGTGAAGTTATTTCCTTTTCCAGTGCTGGCCTCTTAGCACTCCAAATATCCACTTGCAGATCCTAGAAAAAGAGTTTTTCAAAACTGCTCTACCAAAAGGAAGCTTCAACTCGGTGAGTTGAATGCGCACCTCGCAAAATGTTTCTGAGAGTGCTTCGCTGTTGTTTTTATGTGAAGATATTTCGTTTTCCAGCATAGGACTCAAAGCGCTCCAAGTAGCCACTTACAGAGTCTCTAAAAAGAGTGTTTCAAAACTGTTCTATCAAAAGGAACGTTCAACTCTGTGAGTAGAATGCTCTCATCACAAGGAAGTTTCTGAGAATGCTTCTGTCTAGTTTTTATGTGAAGAAATTTCCTTTTCCAACATAGGCCTCAAAGCCCTCCAAATAAACATCTGCAGATTCTACAAAAGGGGTCTTTCCAAAATGTTCTATCAAAACCAACGTTCAAACCTATGAGCTGAATGCACTCACCACACAGAAGTTTCTTAGACGTCTTCTGTCTAGTGTTTATGTGAAAATATTTTCTTTTACAGCATAGGCCTCAAATAGCTCCAAATATCAACTTGCAGATTTTACAAAAAGGGTGTTTCCAAACTCCTCTATCAAAAGGCAGGTTCAACTCTGTGTGTTGAATGCACACATCAGAAAGAAGTTTCTGAGAATGCTTCTGTCTAGCGTTTATGTGAAAATATTTCCTTTTCAAGCATACGCCTCAAAGCGCTCCAAATATGCCGTTGCAGATTCTACAAAAAGTGTGTTTCAAAACTGCTCTATGAAAAGAAAGGTTCAAAGCTGTGAGGTGAATACACATATCGTGAAGAAGTTTCTGAGAAAGCTTCAGTCTAGTGTTTAGGTGAAGATATTTCACTTCCCAGAATAGGCCTCAAAGCGCTCCAAATATCCACTTCCAGATTCTAAAGAAAAGTGTTTCAAAACTGCTTTTTGGAAAAGAAGCTTCAACTCTGTGAGTTGAAAGCACTCATTACGAAGAGGTTTCTGAGAGTTCTTCCGTCTAGTTTTCATGTGAAGATGTTTCCATTTCAAGCATATTTCTCAAATCGCTCCAAATATTCACCTGCAAATTCTACAAAAAGGGTGTTTCCAAACTTCTCTATCAATAGGAAGGTTCGACTCTGTGAGTTGAATGCACTCCTCACAAAGAAGTTTCTGAGAATGCTTCTGTCCAGTTTTTAGGTGAAGATATATCACTTCCCAGCATAGGCCTCAAAGCGCTCCAAATATCCACTTGCAGATTCTACAAAAAGAGTGTTTCAAAACTCCTCTTTCAAAAGGAAGTTTCAAGTCTGTGAGTTGAATGAAGTCGTGACAAAGAAGTTTCTGAGAATGCTTCTGTCTACTTTTTATGTGAAGATATTTCCTTTTGCAGCACACGCCTCAAATAGCCCCAAACATCCACTAGCAAATTCTACAAAAAGAGGGTTTCAAAAAAGCGCTATCTAAAGGAAGATTGCACTATGTGAGTTAAACGCATAAAGCACACGGAAGTTTCTGAGAATGCTTCCGTCTAGTTCTCATGGGAAGATATTTCCTTTCCCATTGTTGGCCTCTTAGCACTCCAATATACACTTGCAGATTCTAGAAAAAGAGTGTTTCAAAACTGCTCTATCAAAAGGCAGGTTCAACACGGTGAGTTGAATATGCACATGAGAAAAAGTTTCTGAGAATGCTTCTGTCTGGTTTTTATGTGAAGATATTTCGTTTTCCAGCACAGGCCTCAAAGCGCTCCAATTATCCACTTGCAGACTATACAAAAACAGTGTTTCAAAACTGTTCTATCCAAAGGAATGTTCAGCTCTGTGAGTAGAATTCACTCATCACGAGGAAGTTTCTGAGAATGCTGCTGTCTAGTTTCTATAAGAAGACATTTCCTTTTCTAACATAGGTCTCAAAGCGCTCACAATAAGCCCTGGCACACTCTACAAAAGGAGTGTTTCCAAAATGTTCTATCAAAATGAACGTTGAAGACTGTGAGTTAAATGCACACGTCAAACTGAAGTTTCTGAGAATGGTTCTGTCTAGGGTTTATGTGAAGATATTTTCTTTTCCAGCATAGGCCTCCAAAAGCTCGAAATATCCACTTGCAGATTTTCTAAAAAGGGTGTTTCCAAACTGTTCTATCAAAAGGAAGGTTCAACTCTGTGAGTTGAATGCTCACATCACAAAGAAGTTTCTGAGAATGCTTCTGTCTAGTGTTCATGTGAAGATATTTCCTTTTCAAGCATAGGCCTCAAAGCGCTCCAGATATGCAGTTGCAGACTCTACAAAAAGTGTGTTTCAAAAGTGTTCTATGAAAAGAAAGTTTCAACTCTGTGAGTTGAATGCACATATCGTGAAGAAGTTTCTGAGAATGCTTCTGTCTAGTTTTTAGGTGAAGATATTTCATTTCCCAGCATAGGCCTCAAAGCGCTCCAAATATGCACTTGCAGATTCTACAAAAAGAGTGTTTCAAAACTGCTCTTTCAAAAGGAAGGTTCAAGTCTGTGAGTTGAATGCACTCATCAGAAAGAAGTTTCTGATAATGGTTCTGTCTAGTTTTCATCTGCAAGTATTTCCTTTTCCACTAGATGCCGCAATCGCACCAAATTTCCACCTGCAGTTTCCACAAAAAGAGTGTTGCAGGACTGCTCCAGGAAAAGGAATCTTCAACTCTCTCAGTTCAATCCCCTCAAGACATAGAAGTTTCTGATAATGTTTCTGTCTAGCTTCTATATGAAGATATTTCCTTTTCCAGCATAAGCCTCAAAGAGCTCCAAATATCCACTTGCGAATTCTACAAAAACAGTGTTGCAATACTTTTCTACCAAAAGGAAGGTACAACTCTGTGAGTTCAATGCACTCATCACACAGAAGGTTCACAGAATGCTTCCATCTAGCTTTTACGCAATGATATTTCCTTTTGCAGCAAAGGCTTCAAAGCGCTCTTAATGTCCACTGGCAGATTCTACGAAGAGTGTCTCAAAACTGCTCTATCAAAAGGTAGGTTGAACTCTGTGAGTTCAATGCCCAAAGCACAGGGAACCTTCTGAGAATGCTTTTATGTAGTTTCTACGTGAACATATTTTCTTTTCCAGCATTGGCCTCCAAGCACTCCATCCATCCACTTGAAAATTCTACTAAAAGAGTGTTTCAAAACTTCTCTACCAAAAGAAAGGTTGAACTTTGTGAGTTCAAGGCACACATCACAAAGAAGTTTCTGAGAATGCTTCTTTCCAGCTTTTACGTGAAGAGATATCCTTTTCCAGCATAGGCCTCAAAGCCCTCCATATATCCACTTGCACATTCTAGCAAAGCGTGTATCAACACTGCTCTTTCAAAAGGAAGCTTCAAGTCTGTGAGTTGAATGCACTCATCACAAAGACGTTTCTGAGAATTCTCCTGTCTAGTTTTCATGTGAAGATGCTTCCATTTAAAATCTAGGCCTCAAATACCTCCAAATATTCACTTGCACATTCTACAAAAAGGCTGTTTCAAATCTTCTCTATCAATTGGAAGGTTCAACTCTGTAAATTGAATGCACTCACCACAAAGAAGATTCCGAGATTGCTTCTGTCTACTTTGTATGTGAAGACATTTCCTTTTCCAACATAGGCCTCAAAGCGCTCCAAAAAACACTTGCAGATTCTAAAAAAACAGTTTTTCAAAACTGTTCTATCAAAAGGAACGTTCAACTCTGTGAGTTGAAGGCACTCATCACAAAGAGGTTTCTGAGAATGCTTCTGTCTAGTTTTTATGGGATGATATTTCTTATTCCAACATTGGCCAAAAAGCGCTCCAAATATCCGCCTTCAGATGGCACTGAAAGAGGGTCTCAAAAATGCTCTATCAGAAGGAAGGTTCAAGTCTGTGAGTTGAATGCTCTCATCACACAGAAGGTTCTGAGAATACTTCAGTCTAGTTTTTATCAGAAGATATTTCCATTTCCTTGCATAGGCCTGAAATCGCTCCAAATATCGACTTGCAGATTATACGAATAGAGTATTTCCAAACTGCTCTGTCAAACGGCAGGATCAACTCTGTGAGTTGAATGAACACATCATGAAGAAGTCTCTGAGAATGCTTCTGTCTAGTTTTTAGTTGAAGATATTTCATTTCCCAGCATCGTCTCAAAGCGCTCCAAATATCCACTTGCAGATTCTACAAAAACTTTGTTTCTAAACTGCTCTTTGAAAAGGAAGGTCCAAGTCTGTGAGTTGAATGCACTCATCGCAAAGAATTTTCTGAGAATGCTTCTGCCTAGTTTTCACGTGAAGATATTTCCTTTTCCAACATTGGCCCCGAAGCCCTCCTAACATCCACTTGCAGATTTTACAAAAAGAGTGTTTCCAAACTGCTCTATCAAAAGGCAGGTTCAACTCTGTGAGTCAAATGCACGCATCGTGAAGAAGCTTCTGAGAATGCTACTGTCTAAGTTTTAGGTGAAGATATTTCATTTCCCAGCAAAGGCTTCAAAGCGCTCTAAATATCCACTTGCAGATTCTACAAGAAGAGTGTTTCAAAACTGCTCTTCCAAAAGGAAGGTTCAAGTCTGTGAGTTGAATGCACTCATCAAAAAGAAGTTTCTGAGAATGCTTCTCTCTAGTTTTTATGAGAAGATATTTCCTTTTCCAGCATAGGCCTCAAATCGCTCCAAACATCCACTAGCAAATTCTACAAAAGGAGTGTTTCAAAACTGTGCTATCAAAAGGAAGATTCCACTATTTGAGTTGAAGGCATAAAGCACACGGAAGTTTCTGACAGTGCTTCCGTCTAGTTCTCATGTGAAGTTATTTCCTTTTCCAGTGTTGGCCTCTTAGCACTCCAAATAACCACTTGCAGATCCTAGAAAGAGTGTTTCAAAACTGCTCTACCAAAAGGAAGGTTCAACTCGGTGAGTTGAATGCGCACCTCGCAAAAAGTTTCTGAGAGTGCTTCGGTTTAGTTTTTATGTGAAGATATTTCGTTTTCCAGCACAGTACTCAAAGCGCTCTAAATAGCCACTTGCAGAGTCTATAAAAAGAGTGTTTCAAAACTGTTCTATCGAAAGGAACGTTCAACTCTGTGAGTAGAATGCACTCATCACAAGGAAGTTTCTGAGAATGCTTCTGTCTAGTTTTTATGTGAAGAAATTTCCTTTTCCAACATAGGCCTCAAAGCGCTCCAAATAAACACCTGCAGATTCTACAAAAGGGGTCTTTCCAAAATGTTCTATCAAAACCAACGTTCAAGCCTGTGAGCTGAATGCACTCACCACACAGAAGTTTCTTAGACGTCTTCTGTCTAGTGTTTATGTGGAAATATTCTCTTTTACAGCATAGGCCTCAAATAGCTCCAAATATCAACTTGCAGATTTTACAAAAAGGGTGTTTCCAAACTCCTCCATCAAAAGGCAGGTTCAACTCTGTGTGTTTAATGCACACATCAGAAAGAAGTTTCTGAGAATGCTTCTGTCTAGCCTTTATGTGAAAATATTTCCTTTTCAAGCATACGCCTCAAAGCGCTCCAAATATGCCGTTGTAGACTCTACAAAAAGTGTGTTTCAAAACTGCTCTACGAAAAGAAAGGTTCAAAGCTGTGAGTTGAATACACAGATCGTGAAGAAGTTCCTGAGAATGCTTCAATCTAGTGTTTAGGTGAAGATATTTCACTTCCCAGCATAGGCCTCAAAGCGCTCCAAATATCCACTTCCAGATTCTACAGAAAAGTGTTTCAAAACTGCTCTTTGGAAAGGAAGCTTCAACTCTGTGAGTTTAAAGCACTCATTGCGAAGAGGTTTCTGGGAGTTCTTCCGTCTAGTTTTCATGTAAAGATGTTTCCATTTCAAGCATAGGTCTCTAATCGCTCCAAATATTCACCTGCAAATTCTACAAAAAGGGTGTTTCAAAACTTCTCTATCAATAGGAAGGTTCAACTCTGTGAGTTGAATGCACTCCTTACAGAGAAGTTTCTGAGAATGTTTCTATCTATGTTTTACGCGAAGATATTTCCTTTTCCAACACAGGCCTCAGTGCGCTCCGAATCAACACTTCCAGATACTACAAAAACAGTGTTTCAAAACTGTTCTATCAAAAGGAACGTTCAACTCTGTGAGTTGAAGGCACTCATCACAAAGAAGTTTCTGAGAATGCTTCTGTCAATCTTGTATGCAATGAGATTTCCTTTTGCAGCATAGGACTTAAAGCTCTCCAAATATCCACTTGCAGATTCCACAAAAAGAGTGTTGCAAAACTTCTCTATCAAAAGGCAGGTTGAACTCTGTGTGTTGAATGCCCAAAACACAGGGAACTTTCTGAGAATGCTTTTGTCTAGTTTCCACGTGAAGATAGTTCCTTTTCCAACATAGGCCTCAAAGCGCTCTGAATATCCACTTGCCGATTGTACAAAAAGAGTGTTGCAAAACTTCTCTATCAAAAGGCAGGTTGAACTCTGTGTGTCGAATGCCCAAAACACAGGGAACTTGCTGAGAATGCTTTTGTCTAATTTCTACGTGAAGATATTTCCTTTTCCATCATAGGCCTCAAAGTGCTCCGAATAAACACTTGTAGATCCCACCAAAAGAGTGTTTCAAAGCTCTTCCATCTACAGGAACTTTCACGTCTGTGAGTTGAATGCACTCATCACAAAGAGGTTTCTGAGAATTCTTCTGTTTAGTTTTTATGTGATGATATTTCATTTTCCAGCATTGGCCTAAAGGTGCTCCAAATATCCACCTTCAGATGGGACTGAAAGAGTGTTTCAAAACTGAACTATCAAAAGGAAGGTTCAAGTCTGTGAGTTGAATGCACTCATCCACAGAAGCTTCTGAGAATGCTTCTGTCTCGTTTTTAGGCGAAGATATTTCCTTTTCCTTGCATAGGCCTCAAATCGCTCCAAATATCCCCTTGCAGATATTACAAAGAGAGTGTTTCCAAACTGCCCTATCGAAAGGCAGTTTCAACTCTGTGAGTTGAAGGCACGTATGGTGAAACAGTTTCTGAGAATGCTTGTGTGTACTTTTTAGGTGAAGGTATTTCCTTTTCCAGCACAGGCCTCAAATCGCTCCAAACATCCAGTAGCAAATTCTACAAAAGGAGTGTTTCAAACCTGTGCTATCCAAAGGAAGATTCCACTATATGAGTTGAACGCATAAAGCACACGGAAGTTTCTGAGAATCCTTCCGTCTAGTTCTCAGGTGAAGATATTTACTTTTCCAGTGTTGGCCCTTTAGCACTCCAAATATCCACTTTCAGATTCTACAAAAAGAGTGTTTCAAAACTGCTCTATCAAAACGCAGGTTCCACTCGGTGAGTTGAATGCACGCATCGGAAAAGATTTCTGAGAATTCTTCTGTCTAGTTTTTATGGGAAGATATTTTCTTTTCCAGCATAGGCCTCAAATCGCTCCAAACATCCACGAGCAAATTCTACGAAAGGAGTGTGTCAAAACTGTGCTATCAAAAGGAAGATTCCACTATGTGAGTTGAATGCATGAAGCACACGGAAGTTTCTGACAATGCTTCCGTCTAGTTCTCATGTGAAGATATTTCCTTTTCCAGCGTTGACCTCTTAGCACTCCAAATATCCACTTGCAGATCCTAGAAAAAGAGTGTTTCAAAACTGCTCTACCAAAAGCCAGGTTTCACTCGGTGAGTTGAATGCGCACATCGCAAAATGTTTCTGAGAACGCTACTGTCTAGTTCTTATGTGAAGATATTTCGTTTTCCCGCCTGGGCTTCAAAGCGCTCCAAATAGCCACTTGTAGAGTCTATAAAAAGAGTGTTTCAAAACTCTTCTATCAAAAGGAACTTTCAACTCTGTGAGTACAATGCACTCATCACAAGGAAGTTTCCGAGAATGCTTCTGTCTACTGTTTATGTGAAGATATTTCCTTTTCCAACCTAGGCCTCAATGCGCTCCAAATAAACACCTGCAGATCCTACAAGAGGGGTGTTTCCAAACTGTTCTATCAAAACCAGCGTTCAAGTCTGTGAGCTGAATGCACTCATCACACAGAAGTTTCTTAGAAGGCTTGTGTCTAGTGTTTATGTGAAAATATTTTCTTTTACAGCACAGGCCTCAAATAGCTCCAAATATCAACTTGCAGATTTTACAAAAAGGGAGTTTCCAAACTCCTCTATCAAAAGACAGGTTCAACTCTGTGAGTCGAATGCACACATCAGAAAGAAGTTTCTGAGAATGCTTCTGTCTAGCTTTTATGTGAAAATATTTCCTTTTCAAGCACACGCCTCAAAGCGCTCCAAATATGCCGTTGCAGATTCTACAAAAAGTGGGTTTCAAAACTGCTCTACGAAAAGAAAGGTTCAAAGCTGTGAGTTGAATACACAGATCGTGAAGAAGTTTCTGAGAATGCTTCAGTCTAGTGTTTAGGTGAAGATATTTCACTTCCCAGCATAGGCCTCAAAGCGCTCCAAATATCCACTTCCAGATTCTACAGAAAAGTGTTTCAAAACTGCTCTTTGGAAAGGAAGCTTCAACTCTGTGAGTTGAAAGCACTCATTACGAAGAGGTTTCTGAGAATTCTTCTGTCCAGTTTTCATGTGAAGATGTTTCCATTTCAAGCATAGGTCTCCAATCGCTCCAAATATTCACCTGCAAATTCTACAAAAAGGGTGTTTCAAAACTTCTCTATCAATAGGAAGGTTCAACTCTGTGAGTTGAATGCCCTCCTCACAAAGAAGTTTCTGAGAATGCTTCTGTCTACTTTTTACGTGAAGATATTTCCTTTTCCTACACAGGCCTCAAAGCGCTCCGAATCAACACTTCCAGATACTACCAAAACAGTGTTTCAAAACTGTTCTATCAAAAGGAACGTTCAACTCTGTGAGTGGAAGGCACTCATCGCAAAGAGGTTTCTGAGAATGCTTCTGTCTAGTTTTTATGTGATGATATTTCGTATTGCAGCATTGGCCAAAAAGCGCTCCAAACATCCATCTTCAGATGGCAATGAAAGTGGGTCTCAAAAGTGCTCTATCAGAAGGAAGGTTCAAGTCTGTGAGTTGAATGCTCTCATCACACAGAAGGTTCTGAGAATGATTCAGTCTAGTTTTTATCAGAAGATATTTCCTTTTCCTTGCATAGGCCTCAAATCGCTCCAAATATCGAATTGCAGTTTACACCAATAGAGTGTTTCCAAACTGCTCTGTGAAACGGCAGGTTCAACTCTGTGAGTTGAATGCGCACATGAGGAAGAAGTCTCTGAGAATGCTTCTGTCTAGTTTTTAGGTGAAGATATTTCATTTCCCAGCCTCGCCTCAAAGCGCTCCAAATATCCACTTTCAGATTCTACAAAAACTGTGTTTCTAAACTGCTCTTTGTAAAGGAAGGTTCAAGTCTGTGAGTTGAATGCACTCATCACCAAGAAGTTTCTGAGAATGCTTCTGTCTAGTTTTCATGTGAAGATATTTCCTTTTCCAACATTGACCCGAAGCCCTCGTAATATCCACTTGCAGATTTTACAAAAAGAGTGTTTCCAAACTGCTCTATCAAAATGAGATTCAACTCTGTGAGTTGAATGCACGCATCGTGAAGAAGCTTCAGAGAATGCTACGGTCTACGTTTTAGGTGAAGATATTTCATTTCCCAGCATAGGCTTCAAAGCGCTCTAAATATCCACTTGCAGATTCTACAAAAAGAGTGTTTCAAAACTGCTCTTCCAAAAGGAAGGTTCAAGGCTGTGAGTTCAATGCACTCATCATAAAGAAGTTTCTGAGAACGCTTCTCTCTAGTTTTTATGTGAAGATATTTCCTTTTCCAGCATAGGCCTCAAATCGCTCCAAACATCCACTAGCAAATTCTACAAAAGGAGTGTTTCAAAACTGTGCTATCAAAAGGAAGATTCCACTATTTGAGTTGAAGGCATAAAGCACACGGAAGTTTCTGACAATGCTTCCGTCTAGTTCTCATGGGAAGTTATTTCCTTTTCCAGTGCTGGCCTCTTAGCACTCCAAATATCCACTTGCAGATCCTAGAAAAAGAGTTTTTCAAAACTGCTCTACCAAAAGGAAGCTTCAACTCGGTGAGTTGAATGCGCACCTCGCAAAATGTTTCTGAGAGTGCTTCGCTGTTGTTTTTATGTGAAGATATTTCGTTTTCCAGCATAGGACTCAAAGCGCTCCAAGTAGCCACTTACAGAGTCTCTAAAAAGAGTGTTTCAAAACTGTTCTATCAAAAGGAACGTTCAACTCTGTGAGTAGAATGCTCTCATCACAAGGAAGTTTCTGAGAATGCTTCTGTCTAGTTTTTATGTGAAGAAATTTCCTTTTCCAACATAGGCCTCAAAGCCCTCCAAATAAACATCTGCAGATTCTACAAAAGGGGTCTTTCCAAAATGTTCTATCAAAACCAACGTTCAAACCTATGAGCTGAATGCACTCACCACACAGAAGTTTCTTAGACGTCTTCTGTCTAGTGTTTATGTGAAAATATTTTCTTTTACAGCATAGGCCTCAAATAGCTCCAAATATCAACTTGCAGATTTTACAAAAAGGGTGTTTCCAAACTCCTCTATCAAAAGGCAGGTTCAACTCTGTGTGTTGAATGCACACATCAGAAAGAAGTTTCTGAGAATGCTTCTGTCTAGCGTTTATGTGAAAATATTTCCTTTTCAAGCATACGCCTCAAAGCGCTCCAAATATGCCGTTGCAGATTCTACAAAAAGTGTGTTTCAAAACTGCTCTATGAAAAGAAAGGTTCAAAGCTGTGAGGTGAATACACATATCGTGAAGAAGTTTCTGAGAAAGCTTCAGTCTAGTGTTTAGGTGAAGATATTTCACTTCCCAGAATAGGCCTCAAAGCGCTCCAAATATCCACTTCCAGATTCTAAAGAAAAGTGTTTCAAAACTGCTTTTTGGAAAAGAAGCTTCAACTCTGTGAGTTGAAAGCACTCATTACGAAGAGGTTTCTGAGAGTTCTTCCGTCTAGTTTTCATGTGAAGATGTTTCCATTTCAAGCATATTTCTCAAATCGCTCCAAATATTCACCTGCAAATTCTACAAAATGGGTGTTTCCAAACTTCTCTATCAATAGGAAGGTTCGACTCTGTGAGTTGAATGCACTCCTCACAAAGAAGTTTCTGAGAATGCTTCTGTCCAGTTTTTAGGTGAAGATATATCATTTCCCAGCATAGGCCTCAAAGCGCTCCAAATATCCACTTGCAGATTCTACAAAAAGAGTGTTTCAAAACTCCTCTTTCAAAAGGAAGTTTCAAGTCTGTGAGTTGAATGAAGTCGTGACAAAGAAGTTTCTGAGAATGCTTCTGTCTACTTTTTATGTGAAGATACTTCCTTTTGCAGCACACGCCTCAAATAGCCCCAAACATCCACTAGCAAATTCTACAAAAAGAGTGTTTCAAAAAAGCGCTATCTAAAGGAAGATTGCACTATGTGAGTTAAACGCATAAAGCACACGGAAGTTTCTGAGAATGCTTCCGTCTAGTTCTCATGGGAAGATATTTCCTTTCCCATTGTTGGCCTCTTAGCACTCCAATATACACTTGCAGATTCTAGAAAAAGAGTGTTTCAAAACTGCTCTATCAAAAGGCAGGTTCAACACGGTGAGTTGAATATGCACATGAGAAAAAGTTTCTGAGAATGCTTCTGTCTGGTTTTTATGTGAAGATATTTCGTTTTCCAGCACAGGCCTCAAAGCGCTCCAATTATCCACTTGCAGACTATACAAAAACAGTGTTTCAAAACTGTTCTATCCAAAGGAATGTTCAGCTCTGTGAGTAGAATTCACTCATCACGAGGAAGTTTCTGAGAATGCTGCTGTCTAGTTTCTATAAGAAGACATTTCCTTTTCTAACATAGGTCTCAAAGCGCTCACAATAAGCCCTGGCACACTCTACAAAAGGAGTGTTTCCAAAATGTTCTATCAAAATGAACGTTGAAGACTGTGAGTTAAATGCACACGTCAAACTGAAGTTTCTGAGAATGGTTCTGTCTAGGGTTTATGTGAAGATATTTTCTTTTCCAGCATAGGCCTCCAAAAGCTCGAAATATCCACTTGCAGATTTTCTAAAAAGGGTGTTTCCAAACTGTTCTATCAAAAGGAAGGTTCAACTCTGTGAGTTGAATGCTCACATCACAAAGAAGTTTCTGAGAATGCTTCTGTCTAGTGTTCATGTGAAGATATTTCCTTTTCAAGCATAGGCCTCAAAGCGCTCCAGATATGCAGTTGCAGACTCTACAAAAAGTGTGTTTCAAAAGTGTTCTATGAAAAGAAAGTTTCAACTCTGTGAGTTGAATGCACATATCGTGAAGAAGTTTCTGAGAATGCTTCTGTCTAGTTTTTAGGTGAAGATATTTCATTTCCCAGCATAGGCCTCAAAGCGCTCCAAATATGCACTTGCAGATTCTACAAAAAGAGTGTTTCAAAACTGCTCTTTCAAAAGGAAGGTTCAAGTCTGTGAGTTGAATGCACTCATCAGAAAGAAGTTTCTGATAATGGTTCTGTCTAGTTTTCATCTGCAAGTATTTCCTTTTCCACTAGATGCCGCAATCGCACCAAATTTCCACCTGCAGTTTCCACAAAAAGAGTGTTGCAGGACTGCTCCAGGAAAAGGAATCTTCAACTCTCTCAGTTCAATCCCCTCAAGACATAGAAGTTTCTGATAATGTTTCTGTCTAGCTTCTATATGAAGATATTTCCTTTTCCAGCATAAGCCTCAAAGAGCTCCAAATATCCACTTGCGAATTCTACAAAAACAGTGTTGCAATACTTTTCTACCAAAAGGAAGGTACAACTCTGTGAGTTCAATGCACTCATCACACAGAAGGTTCACAGAATGCTTCCATCTAGCTTTTACGCAATGATATTTCCTTTTGCAGCAAAGGCTTCAAAGCGCTCTTAATGTCCACTGGCAGATTCTACGAAGAGTGTCTCAAAACTGCTCTATCAAAAGGTAGGTTGAACTCTGTGAGTTCAATGCCCAAAGCACAGGGAACCTTCTGAGAATGCTTTTATGTAGTTTCTACGTGAACATATTTTCTTTTCCAGCATTGGCCTCCAAGCACTCCATCCATCCACTTGAAAATTCTACTAAAAGAGTGTTTCAAAACTTCTCTACCAAAAGAAAGGTTGAACTTTGTGAGTTCAAGGCACACATCACAAAGAAGTTTCTGAGAATGCTTCTTTCCAGCTTTTACGTGAAGAGATATCCTTTTCCAGCATAGGCCTCAAAGCCCTCCATATATCCACTTGCACATTCTAGCAAAGCGTGTATCAACACTGCTCTTTCAAAAGGAAGCTTCAAGTCTGTGAGTTGAATGCACTCATCACAAAGACGTTTCTGAGAATTCTCCTGTCTAGTTTTCATGTGAAGATGCTTCCATTTAAAATCTAGGCCTCAAATACCTCCAAATATTCACTTGCACATTCTACAAAAAGGCTGTTTCAAATCTTCTCTATCAATTGGAAGGTTCAACTCTGTAAATTGAATGCACTCACCACAAAGAAGATTCCGAGATTGCTTCTGTCTACTTTGTATGTGAAGACATTTCCTTTTCCAACATAGGCCTCAAAGCGCTCCAAAAAACACTTGCAGATTCTAAAAAAACAGTTTTTCAAAACTGTTCTATCAAAAGGAACGTTCAACTCTGTGAGTTGAAGGCACTCATCACAAAGAGGTTTCTGAGAATGCTTCTGTCTAGTTTTTATGGGATGATATTTCTTATTCCAACATTGGCCAAAAAGCGCTCCAAATATCCGCCTTCAGATGGCACTGAAAGAGGGTCTCAAAAATGCTCTATCAGAAGGAAGGTTCAAGTCTGTGAGTTGAATGCTCTCATCACACAGAAGGTTCTGAGAATACTTCAGTCTAGTTTTTATCAGAAGATATTTCCATTTCCTTGCATAGGCCTGAAATCGCTCCAAATATCGACTTGCAGATTATACGAATAGAGTATTTCCAAACTGCTCTGTCAAACGGCAGGATCAACTCTGTGAGTTGAATGAACACATCATGAAGAAGTCTCTGAGAATGCTTCTGTCTAGTTTTTAGTTGAAGATATTTCATTTCCCAGCATCGTCTCAAAGCGCTCCAAATATCCACTTGCAGATTCTACAAAAACTTTGTTTCTAAACTGCTCTTTGAAAAGGAAGGTCCAAGTCTGTGAGTTGAATGCACTCATCGCAAAGAATTTTCTGAGAATGCTTCTGCCTAGTTTTCACGTGAAGATATTTCCTTTTCCAACATTGGCCCCGAAGCCCTCCTAACATCCACTTGCAGATTTTACAAAAAGAGTGTTTCCAAACTGCTCTATCAAAAGGCAGGTTCAACTCTGTGAGTCAAATGCACGCATCGTGAAGAAGCTTCTGAGAATGCTACTGTCTAAGTTTTAGGTGAAGATATTTCATTTCCCAGCAAAGGCTTCAAAGCGCTCTAAATATCCACTTGCAGATTCTACAAGAAGAGTGTTTCAAAACTGCTCTTCCAAAAGGAAGGTTCAAGTCTGTGAGTTGAATGCACTCATCAAAAAGAAGTTTCTGAGAATGCTTCTCTCTAGTTTTTATGAGAAGATATTTCCTTTTCCAGCATAGGCCTCAAATCGCTCCAAACATCCACTAGCAAATTCTACAAAAGGAGTGTTTCAAAACTGTGCTATCAAAAGGAAGATTCCACTATTTGAGTTGAAGGCATAAAGCACACGGAAGTTTCTGACAGTGCTTCCGTCTAGTTCTCATGTGAAGTTATTTCCTTTTCCAGTGTTGGCCTCTTAGCACTCCAAATAACCACTTGCAGATCCTAGAAAGAGTGTTTCAAAACTGCTCTACCAAAAGGAAGGTTCAACTCGGTGAGTTGAATGCGCACCTCGCAAAAAGTTTCTGAGAGTGCTTCGGTTTAGTTTTTATGTGAAGATATTTCGTTTTCCAGCACAGTACTCAAAGCGCTCTAAATAGCCACTTGCAGAGTCTATAAAAAGAGTGTTTCAAAACTGTTCTATCGAAAGGAACGTTCAACTCTGTGAGTAGAATGCACTCATCACAAGGAAGTTTCTGAGAATGCTTCTGTCTAGTTTTTATGTGAAGAAATTTCCTTTTCCAACATAGGCCTCAAAGCGCTCCAAATAAACACCTGCAGATTCTACAAAAGGGGTCTTTCCAAAATGTTCTATCAAAACCAACGTTCAAGCCTGTGAGCTGAATGCACTCACCACACAGAAGTTTCTTAGACGTCTTCTGTCTAGTGTTTATGTGGAAATATTCTCTTTTACAGCATAGGCCTCAAATAGCTCCAAATATCAACTTGCAGATTTTACAAAAAGGGTGTTTCCAAACTCCTCCATCAAAAGGCAGGTTCAACTCTGTGTGTTTAATGCACACATCAGAAAGAAGTTTCTGAGAATGCTTCTGTCTAGCCTTTATGTGAAAATATTTCCTTTTCAAGCATACGCCTCAAAGCGCTCCAAATATGCCGTTGTAGACTCTACAAAAAGTGTGTTTCAAAACTGCTCTACGAAAAGAAAGGTTCAAAGCTGTGAGTTGAATACACAGATCGTGAAGAAGTTCCTGAGAATGCTTCAATCTAGTGTTTAGGTGAAGATATTTCACTTCCCAGCATAGGCCTCAAAGCGCTCCAAATATCCACTTCCAGATTCTACAGAAAAGTGTTTCAAAACTGCTCTTTGGAAAGGAAGCTTCAACTCTGTGAGTTTAAAGCACTCATTGCGAAGAGGTTTCTGGGAGTTCTTCCGTCTAGTTTTCATGTAAAGATGTTTCCATTTCAAGCATAGGTCTCTAATCGCTCCAAATATTCACCTGCAAATTCTACAAAAAGGGTGTTTCAAAACTTCTCTATCAATAGGAAGGTTCAACTCTGTGAGTTGAATGCACTCCTTACAGAGAAGTTTCTGAGAATGTTTCTATCTATGTTTTACGCGAAGATATTTCCTTTTCCAACACAGGCCTCAGTGCGCTCCGAATCAACACTTCCAGATACTACAAAAACAGTGTTTCAAAACTGTTCTATCAAAAGGAACGTTCAACTCTGTGAGTTGAAGGCACTCATCACAAAGAAGTTTCTGAGAATGCTTCTGTCAATCTTGTATGCAATGAGATTTCCTTTTGCAGCATAGGACTTAAAGCTCTCCAAATATCCACTTGCAGATTCCACAAAAAGAGTGTTGCAAAACTTCTCTATCAAAAGGCAGGTTGAACTCTGTGTGTTGAATGCCCAAAACACAGGGAACTTTCTGAGAATGCTTTTGTCTAGTTTCCACGTGAAGATAGTTCCTTTTCCAACATAGGCCTCAAAGCGCTCTGAATATCCACTTGCCGATTGTACAAAAAGAGTGTTGCAAAACTTCTCTATCAAAAGGCAGGTTGAACTCTGTGTGTCGAATGCCCAAAACACAGGGAACTTGCTGAGAATGCTTTTGTCTAATTTCTACGTGAAGATATTTCCTTTTCCATCATAGGCCTCAAAGTGCTCCGAATAAACACTTGTAGATCCCACCAAAAGAGTGTTTCAAAGCTCTTCCATCTACAGGAACTTTCACGTCTGTGAGTTGAATGCACTCATCACAAAGAGGTTTCTGAGAATTCTTCTGTTTAGTTTTTATGTGATGATATTTCATTTTCCAGCATTGGCCTAAAGGTGCTCCAAATATCCACCTTCAGATGGGACTGAAAGAGTGTTTCAAAACTGAACTATCAAAAGGAAGGTTCAAGTCTGTGAGTTGAATGCACTCACCCACAGAAGCTTCTGAGAATGCTTCTGTCTCGTTTTTAGGCGAAGATATTTCCTTTTCCTTGCATAGGCCTCAAATCGCTCCAAATATCCCCTTGCAGATATTACAAAGAGAGTGTTTCCAAACTGCCCTATCGAAAGGCAGTTTCAACTCTGTGAGTTGAAGGCACGTATGGTGAAACAGTTTCTGAGAATGCTTGTGTGTACTTTTTAGGTGAAGGTATTTCCTTTTCCAGCACAGGCCTCAAATCGCTCCAAACATCCAGTAGCAAATTCTACAAAAGGAGTGTTTCAAACCTGTGCTATCCAAAGGAAGATTCCACTATATGAGTTGAACGCATAAAGCACACGGAAGTTTCTGAGAATCCTTCCGTCTAGTTCTCAGGTGAAGATATTTACTTTTCCAGTGTTGGCCCTTTAGCACTCCAAATATCCACTTTCAGATTCTACAAAAAGAGTGTTTCAAAACTGCTCTATCAAAACGCAGGTTCCACTCGGTGAGTTGAATGCACGCATCGGAAAAGATTTCTGAGAATTCTTCTGTCTAGTTTTGATGGGAAGATATTTTCTTTTCCAGCATAGGCCTCAAATCGCTCCAAACATCCACGAGCAAATTCTACGAAAGGAGTGTGTCAAAACTGTGCTATCAAAAGGAAGATTCCACTATGTGAGTTGAATGCATGAAGCACACGGAAGTTTCTGACAATGCTTCCGTCTAGTTCTCATGTGAAGATATTTCCTTTTCCAGCGTTGACCTCTTAGCACTCCAAATATCCACTTGCAGATCCTAGAAAAAGAGTGTTTCAAAACTGCTCTACCAAAAGCCAGGTTTCACTCGGTGAGTTGAATGCGCACATCGCAAAATGTTTCTGAGAACGCTACTGTCTAGTTCTTATGTGAAGATATTTCGTTTTCCCGCCTGGGCTTCAAAGCGCTCCAAATAGCCACTTGTAGAGTCTATAAAAAGAGTGTTTCAAAACTCTTCTATCAAAAGGAACTTTCAACTCTGTGAGTACAATGCACTCATCACAAGGAAGTTTCCGAGAATGCTTCTGTCTACTGTTTATGTGAAGATATTTCCTTTTCCAACCTAGGCCTCAATGCGCTCCAAATAAACACCTGCAGATCCTACAAGAGGGGTGTTTCCAAACTGTTCTATCAAAACCAGCGTTCAAGTCTGTGAGCTGAATGCACTCATCACACAGAAGTTTCTTAGAAGGCTTGTGTCTAGTGTTTATGTGAAAATATTTTCTTTTACAGCACAGGCCTCAAATAGCTCCAAATATCAACTTGCAGATTTTACAAAAAGGGAGTTTCCAAACTCCTCTATCAAAAGACAGGTTCAACTCTGTGAGTCGAATGCACACATCAGAAAGAAGTTTCTGAGAATGCTTCTGTCTAGCTTTTATGTGAAAATATTTCCTTTTCAAGCACACGCCTCAAAGCGCTCCAAATATGCCGTTGCAGATTCTACAAAAAGTGGGTTTCAAAACTGCTCTACGAAAAGAAAGGTTCAAAGCTGTGAGTTGAATACACAGATCGTGAAGAAGTTTCTGAGAATGCTTCAGTCTAGTGTTTAGGTGAAGATATTTCACTTCCCAGCATAGGCCTCAAAGCGCTCCAAATATCCACTTCCAGATTCTACAGAAAAGTGTTTCAAAACTGCTCTTTGGAAAGGAAGCTTCAACTCTGTGAGTTGAAAGCACTCATTACGAAGAGGTTTCTGAGAATTCTTCTGTCCAGTTTTCATGTGAAGATGTTTCCATTTCAAGCATAGGTCTCCAATCGCTCCAAATATTCACCTGCAAATTCTACAAAAAGGGTGTTTCAAAACTTCTCTATCAATAGGAAGGTTCAACTCTGTGAGTTGAATGCCCTCCTCACAAAGAAGTTTCTGAGAATGCTTCTGTCTACTTTTTACGTGAAGATATTTCCTTTTCCTACACAGGCCTCAAAGCGCTCCGAATCAACACTTCCAGATACTACCAAAACAGTGTTTCAAAACTGTTCTATCAAAAGGAACGTTCAACTCTGTGAGTGGAAGGCACTCATCGCAAAGAGGTTTCTGAGAATGCTTCTGTCTAGTTTTTATGTGATGATATTTCGTATTGCAGCATTGGCCAAAAAGCGCTCCAAACATCCATCTTCAGATGGCAATGAAAGTGGGTCTCAAAAGTGCTCTATCAGAAGGAAGGTTCAAGTCTGTGAGTTGAATGCTCTCATCACACAGAAGGTTCTGAGAATGATTCAGTCTAGTTTTTATCAGAAGATATTTCCTTTTCCTTGCATAGGCCTCAAATCGCTCCAAATATCGAATTGCAGTTTACACCAATAGAGTCTTTCCAAACTGCTCTGTGAAACGGCAGGTTCAACTCTGTGAGTTGAATGCGCACATGAGGAAGAAGTCTCTGAGAATGCTTCTGTCTAGTTTTTAGGTGAAGATATTTCATTTCCCAGCCTCGCCTCAAAGCGCTCCAAATATCCACTTTCAGATTCTACAAAAACTGTGTTTCTAAACTGCTCTTTGTAAAGGAAGGTTCAAGTCTGTGAGTTGAATGCACTCATCACCAAGAAGTTTCTGAGAATGCTTCTGTCTAGTTTTCATGTGAAGATATTTCCTTTTCCAACATTGACCCGAAGCCCTCGTAATATCCACTTGCAGATTTTACAAAAAGAGTGTTTCCAAACTGCTCTATCAAAATGAGATTCAACTCTGTGAGTTGAATGCACGCATCGTGAAGAAGCTTCAGAGAATGCTACGGTCTACGTTTTAGGTGAAGATATTTCATTTCCCAGCATAGGCTTCAAAGCGCTCTAAATATCCACTTGCAGATTCTACAAAAAGAGTGTTTCAAAACTGCTCTTCCAAAAGGAAGGTTCAAGGCTGTGAGTTCAATGCACTCATCATAAAGAAGTTTCTGAGAACGCTTCTCTCTAGTTTTTATGTGAAGATATTTCCTTTTCCAGCATAGGCCTCAAATCGCTCCAAACATCCACTAGCAAATTCTACAAAAGGAGTGTTTCAAAACTGTGCTATCAAAAGGAAGATTCCACTATTTGAGTTGAAGGCATAAAGCACACGGAAGTTTCTGACAATGCTTCCGTCTAGTTCTCATGGGAAGTTATTTCCTTTTCCAGTGCTGGCCTCTTAGCACTCCAAATATCCACTTGCAGATCCTAGAAAAAGAGTTTTTCAAAACTGCTCTACCAAAAGGAAGCTTCAACTCGGTGAGTTGAATGCGCACCTCGCAAAATGTTTCTGAGAGTGCTTCGCTGTTGTTTTTATGTGAAGATATTTCGTTTTCCAGCATAGGACTCAAAGCGCTCCAAGTAGCCACTTACAGAGTCTCTAAAAAGAGTGTTTCAAAACTGTTCTATCAAAAGGAACGTTCAACTCTGTGAGTAGAATGCTCTCATCACAAGGAAGTTTCTGAGAATGCTTCTGTCTAGTTTTTATGTGAAGAAATTTCCTTTTCCAACATAGGCCTCAAAGCCCTCCAAATAAACATCTGCAGATTCTACAAAAGGGGTCTTTCCAAAATGTTCTATCAAAACCAACGTTCAAACCTATGAGCTGAATGCACTCACCACACAGAAGTTTCTTAGACGTCTTCTGTCTAGTGTTTATGTGAAAATATTTTCTTTTACAGCATAGGCCTCAAATAGCTCCAAATATCAACTTGCAGATTTTACAAAAAGGGTGTTTCCAAACTCCTCTATCAAAAGGCAGGTTCAACTCTGTGTGTTGAATGCACACATCAGAAAGAAGTTTCTGAGAATGCTTCTGTCTAGCGTTTATGTGAAAATATTTCCTTTTCAAGCATACGCCTCAAAGCGCTCCAAATATGCCGTTGCAGATTCTACAAAAAGTGTGTTTCAAAACTGCTCTATGAAAAGAAAGGTTCAAAGCTGTGAGGTGAATACACATATCGTGAAGAAGTTTCTGAGAAAGCTTCAGTCTAGTGTTTAGGTGAAGATATTTCACTTCCCAGAATAGGCCTCAAAGCGCTCCAAATATCCACTTCCAGATTCTAAAGAAAAGTGTTTCAAAACTGCTTTTTGGAAAAGAAGCTTCAACTCTGTGAGTTGAAAGCACTCATTACGAAGAGGTTTCTGAGAGTTCTTCCGTCTAGTTTTCATGTGAAGATGTTTCCATTTCAAGCATATTTCTCAAATCGCTCCAAATATTCACCTGCAAATTCTACAAAATGGGTGTTTCCAAACTTCTCTATCAATAGGAAGGTTCGACTCTGTGAGTTGAATGCACTCCTCACAAAGAAGTTTCTGAGAATGCTTCTGTCCAGTTTTTAGGTGAAGATATATCATTTCCCAGCATAGGCCTCAAAGCGCTCCAAATATCCACTTGCAGATTCTACAAAAAGAGTGTTTCAAAACTCCTCTTTCAAAAGGAAGTTTCAAGTCTGTGAGTTGAATGAAGTCGTGACAAAGAAGTTTCTGAGAATGCTTCTGTCTACTTTTTATGTGAAGATACTTCCTTTTGCAGCACACGCCTCAAATAGCCCCAAACATCCACTAGCAAATTCTACAAAAAGAGTGTTTCAAAAAAGCGCTATCTAAAGGAAGATTGCACTATGTGAGTTAAACGCATAAAGCACACGGAAGTTTCTGAGAATGCTTCCGTCTAGTTCTCATGGGAAGATATTTCCTTTCCCATTGTTGGCCTCTTAGCACTCCAATATACACTTGCAGATTCTAGAAAAAGAGTGTTTCAAAACTGCTCTATCAAAAGGCAGGTTCAACACGGTGAGTTGAATATGCACATGAGAAAAAGTTTCTGAGAATGCTTCTGTCTGGTTTTTATGTGAAGATATTTCGTTTTCCAGCACAGGCCTCAAAGCGCTCCAATTATCCACTTGCAGACTATACAAAAACAGTGTTTCAAAACTGTTCTATCCAAAGGAATGTTCAGCTCTGTGAGTAGAATTCACTCATCACGAGGAAGTTTCTGAGAATGCTGCTGTCTAGTTTCTATAAGAAGACATTTCCTTTTCTAACATAGGTCTCAAAGCGCTCACAATAAGCCCTGGCACACTCCACAAAAGGAGTGTTTCCAAAATGTTCTATCAAAATGAACGTTGAAGACTGTGAGTTAAATGCACACGTCAAACTGAAGTTTCTGAGAATGGTTCTGTCTAGGGTTTATGTGAAGATATTTTCTTTTCCAGCATAGGCCTCCAAAAGCTCGAAATATCCACTTGCAGATTTTCTAAAAAGGGTGTTTCCAAACTGTTCTATCAAAAGGAAGGTTCAACTCTGTGAGTTGAATGCTCACATCACAAAGAAGTTTCTGAGAATGCTTCTGTCTAGTGTTCATGTGAAGATATTTCCTTTTCAAGCATAGGCCTCAAAGCGCTCCAGATATGCAGTTGCAGACTCTACAAAAAGTGTGTTTCAAAAGTGTTCTATGAAAAGAAAGTTTCAACTCTGTGAGTTGAATGCACATATCGTGAAGAAGTTTCTGAGAATGCTTCTGTCTAGTTTTTAGGTGAAGATATTTCATTTCCCAGCATAGGCCTCAAAGCGCTCCAAATATGCACTTGCAGATTCTACAAAAAGAGTGTTTCAAAACTGCTCTTTCAAAAGGAAGGTTCAAGTCTGTGAGTTGAATGCACTCATCAGAAAGAAGTTTCTGATAATGGTTCTGTCTAGTTTTCATCTGCAAGTATTTCCTTTTCCACTAGATGCCGCAATCGCACCAAATTTCCACCTGCAGTTTCCACAAAAAGAGTGTTGCAGGACTGCTCCAGGAAAAGGAATCTTCAACTCTCTCAGTTCAATCCCCTCAAGACATAGAAGTTTCTGATAATGTTTCTGTCTAGCTTCTATATGAAGATATTTCCTTTTCCAGCATAAGCCTCAAAGAGCTCCAAATATCCACTTGCGAATTCTACAAAAACAGTGTTGCAATACTTTTCTACCAAAAGGAAGGTACAACTCTGTGAGTTCAATGCACTCATCACACAGAAGGTTCACAGAATGCTTCCATCTAGCTTTTACGCAATGATATTTCCTTTTGCAGCAAAGGCTTCAAAGCGCTCTTAATGTCCACTGGCAGATTCTACGAAGAGTGTCTCAAAACTGCTCTATCAAAAGGTAGGTTGAACTCTGTGAGTTCAATGCCCAAAGCACAGGGAACCTTCTGAGAATGCTTTTATGTAGTTTCTACGTGAACATATTTTCTTTTCCAGCATTGGCCTCCAAGCACTCCATCCATCCACTTGAAAATTCTACTAAAAGAGTGTTTCAAAACTTCTCTACCAAAAGAAAGGTTGAACTTTGTGAGTTCAAGGCACACATCACAAAGAAGTTTCTGAGAATGCTTCTTTCCAGCTTTTACGTGAAGAGATATCCTTTTCCAGCATAGGCCTCAAAGCCCTCCATATATCCACTTGCACATTCTAGCAAAGCGTGTATCAACACTGCTCTTTCAAAAGGAAGCTTCAAGTCTGTGAGTTGAATGCACTCATCACAAAGACGTTTCTGAGAATTCTCCTGTCTAGTTTTCATGTGAAGATGCTTCCATTTAAAATCTAGGCCTCAAATACCTCCAAATATTCACTTGCACATTCTACAAAAAGGCTGTTTCAAATCTTCTCTATCAATTGGAAGGTTCAACTCTGTAAATTGAATGCACTCACCACAAAGAAGATTCCGAGATTGCTTCTGTCTACTTTGTATGTGAAGACATTTCCTTTTCCAACATAGGCCTCAAAGCGCTCCAAAAAACACTTGCAGATTCTAAAAAAACAGTTTTTCAAAACTGTTCTATCAAAAGGAACGTTCAACTCTGTGAGTTGAAGGCACTCATCACAAAGAGGTTTCTGAGAATGCTTCTGTCTAGTTTTTATGGGATGATATTTCTTATTCCAACATTGGCCAAAAAGCGCTCCAAATATCCGCCTTCAGATGGCACTGAAAGAGGGTCTCAAAAATGCTCTATCAGAAGGAAGGTTCAAGTCTGTGAGTTGAATGCTCTCATCACACAGAAGGTTCTGAGAATACTTCAGTCTAGTTTTTATCAGAAGATATTTCCATTTCCTTGCATAGGCCTGAAATCGCTCCAAATATCGACTTGCAGATTATACGAATAGAGTATTTCCAAACTGCTCTGTCAAACGGCAGGATCAACTCTGTGAGTTGAATGAACACATCATGAAGAAGTCTCTGAGAATGCTTCTGTCTAGTTTTTAGTTGAAGATATTTCATTTCCCAGCATCGTCTCAAAGCGCTCCAAATATCCACTTGCAGATTCTACAAAAACTTTGTTTCTAAACTGCTCTTTGAAAAGGAAGGTCCAAGTCTGTGAGTTGAATGCACTCATCGCAAAGAATTTTCTGAGAATGCTTCTGCCTAGTTTTCACGTGAAGATATTTCCTTTTCCAACATTGGCCCCGAAGCCCTCCTAACATCCACTTGCAGATTTTACAAAAAGAGTGTTTCCAAACTGCTCTATCAAAAGGCAGGTTCAACTCTGTGAGTCAAATGCACGCATCGTGAAGAAGCTTCTGAGAATGCTACTGTCTAAGTTTTAGGTGAAGATATTTCATTTCCCAGCAAAGGCTTCAAAGCGCTCTAAATATCCACTTGCAGATTCTACAAGAAGAGTGTTTCAAAACTGCTCTTCCAAAAGGAAGGTTCAAGTCTGTGAGTTGAATGCACTCATCAAAAAGAAGTTTCTGAGAATGCTTCTCTCTAGTTTTTATGAGAAGATATTTCCTTTTCCAGCATAGGCCTCAAATCGCTCCAAACATCCACTAGCAAATTCTACAAAAGGAGTGTTTCAAAACTGTGCTATCAAAAGGAAGATTCCACTATTTGAGTTGAAGGCATAAAGCACACGGAAGTTTCTGACAGTGCTTCCGTCTAGTTCTCATGTGAAGTTATTTCCTTTTCCAGTGTTGGCCTCTTAGCACTCCAAATAACCACTTGCAGATCCTAGAAAGAGTGTTTCAAAACTGCTCTACCAAAAGGAAGGTTCAACTCGGTGAGTTGAATGCGCACCTCGCAAAAAGTTTCTGAGAGTGCTTCGGTTTAGTTTTTATGTGAAGATATTTCGTTTTCCAGCACAGTACTCAAAGCGCTCTAAATAGCCACTTGCAGAGTCTATAAAAAGAGTGTTTCAAAACTGTTCTATCGAAAGGAACGTTCAACTCTGTGAGTAGAATGCACTCATCACAAGGAAGTTTCTGAGAATGCTTCTGTCTAGTTTTTATGTGAAGAAATTTCCTTTTCCAACATAGGCCTCAAAGCGCTCCAAATAAACACCTGCAGATTCTACAAAAGGGGTCTTTCCAAAATGTTCTATCAAAACCAACGTTCAAGCCTGTGAGCTGAATGCACTCACCACACAGAAGTTTCTTAGACGTCTTCTGTCTAGTGTTTATGTGGAAATATTCTCTTTTACAGCATAGGCCTCAAATAGCTCCAAATATCAACTTGCAGATTTTACAAAAAGGGTGTTTCCAAACTCCTCCATCAAAAGGCAGGTTCAACTCTGTGTGTTTAATGCACACATCAGAAAGAAGTTTCTGAGAATGCTTCTGTCTAGCCTTTATGTGAAAATATTTCCTTTTCAAGCATACGCCTCAAAGCGCTCCAAATATGCCGTTGTAGACTCTACAAAAAGTGTGTTTCAAAACTGCTCTACGAAAAGAAAGGTTCAAAGCTGTGAGTTGAATACACAGATCGTGAAGAAGTTCCTGAGAATGCTTCAATCTAGTGTTTAGGTGAAGATATTTCACTTCCCAGCATAGGCCTCAAAGCGCTCCAAATATCCACTTCCAGATTCTACAGAAAAGTGTTTCAAAACTGCTCTTTGGAAAGGAAGCTTCAACTCTGTGAGTTTAAAGCACTCATTGCGAAGAGGTTTCTGGGAGTTCTTCCGTCTAGTTTTCATGTAAAGATGTTTCCATTTCAAGCATAGGTCTCTAATCGCTCCAAATATTCACCTGCAAATTCTACAAAAAGGGTGTTTCAAAACTTCTCTATCAATAGGAAGGTTCAACTCTGTGAGTTGAATGCACTCCTTACAGAGAAGTTTCTGAGAATGTTTCTATCTATGTTTTACGCGAAGATATTTCCTTTTCCAACACAGGCCTCAGTGCGCTCCGAATCAACACTTCCAGATACTACAAAAACAGTGTTTCAAAACTGTTCTATCAAAAGGAACGTTCAACTCTGTGAGTTGAAGGCACTCATCACAAAGAAGTTTCTGAGAATGCTTCTGTCAATCTTGTATGCAATGAGATTTCCTTTTGCAGCATAGGACTTAAAGCTCTCCAAATATCCACTTGCAGATTCCACAAAAAGAGTGTTGCAAAACTTCTCTATCAAAAGGCAGGTTGAACTCTGTGTGTTGAATGCCCAAAACACAGGGAACTTTCTGAGAATGCTTTTGTCTAGTTTCCACGTGAAGATAGTTCCTTTTCCAACATAGGCCTCAAAGCGCTCTGAATATCCACTTGCCGATTGTACAAAAAGAGTGTTGCAAAACTTCTCTATCAAAAGGCAGGTTGAACTCTGTGTGTCGAATGCCCAAAACACAGGGAACTTGCTGAGAATGCTTTTGTCTAATTTCTACGTGAAGATATTTCCTTTTCCATCATAGGCCTCAAAGTGCTCCGAATAAACACTTGTAGATCCCACCAAAAGAGTGTTTCAAAGCTCTTCCATCTACAGGAACTTTCACGTCTGTGAGTTGAATGCACTCATCACAAAGAGGTTTCTGAGAATTCTTCTGTTTAGTTTTTATGTGATGATATTTCATTTTCCAGCATTGGCCTAAAGGTGCTCCAAATATCCACCTTCAGATGGGACTGAAAGAGTGTTTCAAAACTGAACTATCAAAAGGAAGGTTCAAGTCTGTGAGTTGAATGCACTCACCCACAGAAGCTTCTGAGAATGCTTCTGTCTCGTTTTTAGGCGAAGATATTTCCTTTTCCTTGCATAGGCCTCAAATCGCTCCAAATATCCCCTTGCAGATATTACAAAGAGAGTGTTTCCAAACTGCCCTATCGAAAGGCAGTTTCAACTCTGTGAGTTGAAGGCACGTATGGTGAAACAGTTTCTGAGAATGCTTGTGTGTACTTTTTAGGTGAAGGTATTTCCTTTTCCAGCACAGGCCTCAAATCGCTCCAAACATCCAGTAGCAAATTCTACAAAAGGAGTGTTTCAAACCTGTGCTATCCAAAGGAAGATTCCACTATATGAGTTGAACGCATAAAGCACACGGAAGTTTCTGAGAATCCTTCCGTCTAGTTCTCAGGTGAAGATATTTACTTTTCCAGTGTTGGCCCTTTAGCACTCCAAATATCCACTTTCAGATTCTACAAAAAGAGTGTTTCAAAACTGCTCTATCAAAACGCAGGTTCCACTCGGTGAGTTGAATGCACGCATCGGAAAAGATTTCTGAGAATTCTTCTGTCTAGTTTTGATGGGAAGATATTTTCTTTTCCAGCATAGGCCTCAAATCGCTCCAAACATCCACGAGCAAATTCTACGAAAGGAGTGTGTCAAAACTGTGCTATCAAAAGGAAGATTCCACTATGTGAGTTGAATGCATGAAGCACACGGAAGTTTCTGACAATGCTTCCGTCTAGTTCTCATGTGAAGATATTTCCTTTTCCAGCGTTGACCTCTTAGCACTCCAAATATCCACTTGCAGATCCTAGAAAAAGAGTGTTTCAAAACTGCTCTACCAAAAGCCAGGTTTCACTCGGTGAGTTGAATGCGCACATCGCAAAATGTTTCTGAGAACGCTACTGTCTAGTTCTTATGTGAAGATATTTCGTTTTCCCGCCTGGGCTTCAAAGCGCTCCAAATAGCCACTTGTAGAGTCTATAAAAAGAGTGTTTCAAAACTCTTCTATCAAAAGGAACTTTCAACTCTGTGAGTACAATGCACTCATCACAAGGAAGTTTCCGAGAATGCTTCTGTCTACTGTTTATGTGAAGATATTTCCTTTTCCAACCTAGGCCTCAATGCGCTCCAAATAAACACCTGCAGATCCTACAAGAGGGGTGTTTCCAAACTGTTCTATCAAAACCAGCGTTCAAGTCTGTGAGCTGAATGCACTCATCACACAGAAGTTTCTTAGAAGGCTTGTGTCTAGTGTTTATGTGAAAATATTTTCTTTTACAGCACAGGCCTCAAATAGCTCCAAATATCAACTTGCAGATTTTACAAAAAGGGAGTTTCCAAACTCCTCTATCAAAAGACAGGTTCAACTCTGTGAGTCGAATGCACACATCAGAAAGAAGTTTCTGAGAATGCTTCTGTCTAGCGTTTATGTGAAAATATTTCCTTTTCAAGCACACGCCTCAAAGCGCTCCAAATATGCCGTTGCAGATTCTACAAAAAGTGGGTTTCAAAACTGCTCTACGAAAAGAAAGGTTCAAAGCTGTGAGTTGAATACACAGATCGTGAAGAAGTTTCTGAGAATGCTTCAGTCTAGTGTTTAGGTGAAGATATTTCACTTCCCAGCATAGGCCTCAAAGCGCTCCAAATATCCACTTCCAGATTCTACAGAAAAGTGTTTCAAAACTGCTCTTTGGAAAGGAAGCTTCAACTCTGTGAGTTGAAAGCACTCATTACGAAGAGGTTTCTGAGAATTCTTCTGTCCAGTTTTCATGTGAAGATGTTTCCATTTCAAGCATAGGTCTCCAATCGCTCCAAATATTCACCTGCAAATTCTACAAAAAGGGTGTTTCAAAACTTCTCTATCAATAGGAAGGTTCAACTCTGTGAGTTGAATGCCCTCCTCACAAAGAAGTTTCTGAGAATGCTTCTGTCTACTTTTTACGTGAAGATATTTCCTTTTCCTACACAGGCCTCAAAGCGCTCCGAATCAACACTTCCAGATACTACCAAAACAGTGTTTCAAAACTGTTCTATCAAAAGGAACGTTCAACTCTGTGAGTGGAAGGCACTCATCGCAAAGAGGTTTCTGAGAATGCTTCTGTCTAGTTTTTATGTGATGATATTTCGTATTGCAGCATTGGCCAAAAAGCGCTCCAAACATCCATCTTCAGATGGCAATGAAAGTGGGTCTCAAAAGTGCTCTATCAGAAGGAAGGTTCAAGTCTGTGAGTTGAATGCTCTCATCACACAGAAGGTTCTGAGAATGATTCAGTCTAGTTTTTATCAGAAGATATTTCCTTTTCCTTGCATAGGCCTCAAATAGCTCCAAATATCGAATTGCAGTTTACACCAATAGAGTCTTTCCAAACTGCTCTGTGAAACGGCAGGTTCAACTCTGTGAGTTGAATGCGCACATGAGGAAGAAGTCTCTGAGAATGCTTCTGTCTAGTTTTTAGGTGAAGATATTTCATTTCCCAGCCTCGCCTCAAAGCGCTCCAAATATCCACTTTCAGATTCTACAAAAACTGTGTTTCTAAACTGCTCTTTGTAAAGGAAGGTTCAAGTCTGTGAGTTGAATGCACTCATCACCAAGAAGTTTCTGAGAATGCTTCTGTCTAGTTTTCATGTGAAGATATTTCCTTTTCCAACATTGACCCGAAGCCCTCGTAATATCCACTTGCAGATTTTACAAAAAGAGTGTTTCCAAACTGCTCTATCAAAATGAGATTCAACTCTGTGAGTTGAATGCACGCATCGTGAAGAAGCTTCAGAAAATGCTACGGTCTACGTTTTAGGTGAAGATATTTCATTTCCCAGCATAGGCTTCAAAGCGCTCTAAATATCCACTTGCAGATTCTACAAAAGGAGTGTTTCAAAACTGCTCTTCCAAAAGGAAGGTTCAAGGCTGTGAGTTCAATGCACTCATCATAAAGAAGTTTCTGAGAACGCTTCTCTCTAGTTTTTATGTGAAGATATTTCCTTTTCCAGCATAGGCCTCAAATCGCTCCAAACATCCACTAGCAAATTCTACAAAAGGAGTGTTTCAAAACTGTGCTATCAAAAGGAAGATTCCACTATTTGAGTTGAAGGCATAAAGCACACGGAAGTTTCTGACAATGCTTCCGTCTAGTTCTCATGTGAAGTTATTTCCTTTTCCAGTGCTGGCCTCTTAGCACTCCAAATATCCACTTGCAGATCCTAGAAAAAGAGTTTTTCAAAACTGCTCTACCAAAAGGAAGCTTCAACTCGGTGAGTTGAATGCGCACCTCGCAAAATGTTTCTGAGAGTGCTTCGCTGTTGTTTTTATGTGAAGATATTTCGTTTTCCAGCATAGGACTCAAAGCGCTCCAAGTAGCCACTTACAGAGTCTCTAAAAAGAGTGTTTCAAAACTGTTCTATCAAAAGGAACGTTCAACTCTGTGAGTAGAATGCTCTCATCACAAGGAAGTTTCTGAGAATGCTTCTGTCTAGTTTTTATGTGAAGAAATTTCCTTTTCCAACATAGGCCTCAAAGCCCTCCAAATAAACATCTGCAGATTCTACAAAAGGGGTCTTTCCAAAATGTTCTATCAAAACCAACGTTCAAACCTATGAGCTGAATGCACTCACCACACAGAAGTTTCTTAGACGTCTTCTGTCTAGTGTTTATGTGAAAATATTTTCTTTTACAGCATAGGCCTCAAATAGCTCCAAATATCAACTTGCAGATTTTACAAAAAGGGTGTTTCCAAACTCCTCTATCAAAAGGCAGGTTCAACTCTGTGTGTTGAATGCACACATCAGAAAGAAGTTTCTGAGAATGCTTCTGTCTAGCGTTTATGTGAAAATATTTCCTTTTCAAGCATACGCCTCAAAGCGCTCCAAATATGCCGTTGCAGATTCTACAAAAAGTGTGTTTCAAAACTGCTCTATGAAAAGAAAGGTTCAAAGCTGTGAGGTGAATACACATATCGTGAAGAAGTTTCTGAGAAAGCTTCAGTCTAGTGTTTAGGTGAAGATATTTCACTTCCCAGAATAGGCCTCAAAGCGCTCCAAATATCCACTTCCAGATTCTAAAGAAAAGTGTTTCAAAACTGCTTTTTGGAAAAGAAGCTTCAACTCTGTGAGTTGAAAGCACTCATTACGAAGAGGTTTCTGAGAGTTCTTCCGTCTAGTTTTCATGTGAAGATGTTTCCATTTCAAGCATATTTCTCAAATCGCTCCAAATATTCACCTGCAAATTCTACAAAAAGGGTGTTTCCAAACTTCTCTATCAATAGGAAGGTTCGACTCTGTGAGTTGAATGCACTCCTCACAAAGAAGTTTCTGAGAATGCTTCTGTCCAGTTTTTAGGTGAAGATATATCACTTCCCAGCATAGGCCTCAAAGCGCTCCAAATATCCACTTGCAGATTCTACAAAAAGAGTGTTTCAAAACTCCTCTTTCAAAAGGAAGTTTCAAGTCTGTGAGTTGAATGAAGTCGTGACAAAGAAGTTTCTGAGAATGCTTCTGTCTACTTTTTATGTGAAGATATTTCCTTTTGCAGCACACGCCTCAAATAGCCCCAAACATCCACTAGCAAATTCTACAAAAAGAGTGTTTCAAAAAAGCGCTATCTAAAGGAAGATTGCACTATGTGAGTTAAACGCATAAAGCACACGGAAGTTTCTGAGAATGCTTCCGTCTAGTTCTCATGGGAAGATATTTCCTTTCCCATTGTTGGCCTCTTAGCACTCCAATATACACTTGCAGATTCTAGAAAAAGAGTGTTTCAAAACTGCTCTATCAAAAGGCAGGTTCAACACGGTGAGTTGAATATGCACATGAGAAAAAGTTTCTGAGAATGCTTCTGTCTGGTTTTTATGTGAAGATATTTCGTTTTCCAGCACAGGCCTCAAAGCGCTCCAATTATCCACTTGCAGACTATACAAAAACAGTGTTTCAAAACTGTTCTATCCAAAGGAATGTTCAGCTCTGTGAGTAGAATTCACTCATCACGAGGAAGTTTCTGAGAATGCTGCTGTCTAGTTTCTATAAGAAGACATTTCCTTTTCTAACATAGGTCTCAAAGCGCTCACAATAAGCCCTGGCACACTCCACAAAAGGAGTGTTTCCAAAATGTTCTATCAAAATGAACGTTGAAGACTGTGAGTTAAATGCACACGTCAAACTGAAGTTTCTGAGAATGGTTCTGTCTAGGGTTTATGTGAAGATATTTTCTTTTCCAGCATAGGCCTCCAAAAGCTCGAAATATCCACTTGCAGATTTTCTAAAAAGGGTGTTTCCAAACTGTTCTATCAAAAGGAAGGTTCAACTCTGTGAGTTGAATGCTCACATCACAAAGAAGTTTCTGAGAATGCTTCTGTCTAGTGTTCATGTGAAGATATTTCCTTTTCAAGCATAGGCCTCAAAGCGCTCCAGATATGCAGTTGCAGACTCTACAAAAAGTGTGTTTCAAAAGTGTTCTATGAAAAGAAAGTTTCAACTCTGTGAGTTGAATGCACATATCGTGAAGAAGTTTCTGAGAATGCTTCTGTCTAGTTTTTAGGTGAAGATATTTCATTTCCCAGCATAGGCCTCAAAGCGCTCCAAATATGCACTTGCAGATTCTACAAAAAGAGTGTTTCAAAACTGCTCTTTCAAAAGGAAGGTTCAAGTCTGTGAGTTGAATGCACTCATCAGAAAGAAGTTTCTGATAATGGTTCTGTCTAGTTTTCATCTGCAAGTATTTCCTTTTCCACTAGATGCCGCAATCGCACCAAATTTCCACCTGCAGTTTCCACAAAAAGAGTGTTGCAGGACTGCTCCAGGAAAAGGAATCTTCAACTCTCTCAGTTCAATCCCCTCAAGACATAGAAGTTTCTGATAATGTTTCTGTCTAGCTTCTATATGAAGATATTTCCTTTTCCAGCATAAGCCTCAAAGAGCTCCAAATATCCACTTGCGAATTCTACAAAAACAGTGTTGCAATACTTTTCTACCAAAAGGAAGGTACAACTCTGTGAGTTCAATGCACTCATCACACAGAAGGTTCACAGAATGCTTCCATCTAGCTTTTACGCAATGATATTTCCTTTTGCAGCAAAGGCTTCAAAGCGCTCTTAATGTCCACTGGCAGATTCTACGAAGAGTGTCTCAAAACTGCTCTATCAAAAGGTAGGTTGAACTCTGTGAGTTCAATGCCCAAAGCACAGGGAACCTTCTGAGAATGCTTTTATGTAGTTTCTACGTGAACATATTTTCTTTTCCAGCATTGGCCTCCAAGCACTCCATCCATCCACTTGAAAATTCTACTAAAAGAGTGTTTCAAAACTTCTCTACCAAAAGAAAGGTTGAACTTTGTGAGTTCAAGGCACACATCACAAAGAAGTTTCTGAGAATGCTTCTTTCCAGCTTTTACGTGAAGAGATATCCTTTTCCAGCATAGGCCTCAAAGCGCTCCATATATCCACTTGCACATTCTAGCAAAGCGTGTATCAACACTGCTCTTTCAAAAGGAAGCTTCAAGTCTGTGAGTTGAATGCACTCATCACAAAGACGTTTCTGAGAATTCTCCTGTCTAGTTTTCATGTGAAGATGCTTCCATTTAAAATCTAGGCCTCAAATACCTCCAAATATTCACTTGCACATTCTACAAAAAGGCTGTTTCAAATCTTCTCTATCAATTGGAAGGTTCAACTCTGTAAATTGAATGCACTCACCACAAAGAAGATTCCGAGATTGCTTCTGTCTACTTTGTATGTGAAGACATTTCCTTTTCCAACATAGGCCTCAAAGCGCTCCAAAAAACACTTGCAGATTCTAAAAAAACAGTTTTTCAAAACTGTTCTATCAAAAGGAACGTTCAACTCTGTGAGTTGAAGGCACTCATCACAAAGAGGTTTCTGAGAATGCTTCTGTCTAGTTTTTATGGGATGATATTTCTTATTCCAACATTGGCCAAAAAGCGCTCCAAATATCCGCCTTCAGATGGCACTGAAAGAGGGTCTCAAAAATGCTCTATCAGAAGGAAGGTTCAAGTCTGTGAGTTGAATGCTCTCATCACACAGAAGGTTCTGAGAATACTTCAGTCTAGTTTTTATCAGAAGATATTTCCATTTCCTTGCATAGGCCTGAAATCGCTCCAAATATCGACTTGCAGATTATACGAATAGAGTATTTCCAAACTGCTCTGTCAAACGGCAGGATCAACTCTGTGAGTTGAATGAACACATCATGAAGAAGTCTCTGAGAATGCTTCTGTCTAGTTTTTAGTTGAAGATATTTCATTTCCCAGCATCGTCTCAAAGCGCTCCAAATATCCACTTGCAGATTCTACAAAAACTTTGTTTCTAAACTGCTCTTTGAAAAGGAAGGTCCAAGTCTGTGAGTTGAATGCACTCATCGCAAAGAATTTTCTGAGAATGCTTCTGCCTAGTTTTCACGTGAAGATATTTCCTTTTCCAACATTGGCCCCGAAGCCCTCCTAACATCCACTTGCAGATTTTACAAAAAGAGTGTTTCCAAACTGCTCTATCAAAAGGCAGGTTCAACTCTGTGAGTCAAATGCACGCATCGTGAAGAAGCTTCTGAGAATGCTACTGTCTAAGTTTTAGGTGAAGATATTTCATTTCCCAGCAAAGGCTTCAAAGCGCTCTAAATATCCACTTGCAGATTCTACAAGAAGAGTGTTTCAAAACTGCTCTTCCAAAAGGAAGGTTCAAGTCTGTGAGTTGAATGCACTCATCAAAAAGAAGTTTCTGAGAATGCTTCTCTCTAGTTTTTATGAGAAGATATTTCCTTTTCCAGCATAGGCCTCAAATCGCTCCAAACATCCACTAGCAAATTCTACAAAAGGAGTGTTTCAAAACTGTGCTATCAAAAGGAAGATTCCACTATTTGAGTTGAAGGCATAAAGCACACGGAAGTTTCTGACAGTGCTTCCGTCTAGTTCTCATGTGAAGTTATTTCCTTTTCCAGTGTTGGCCTCTTAGCACTCCAAATAACCACTTGCAGATCCTAGAAAGAGTGTTTCAAAACTGCTCTACCAAAAGGAAGGTTCAACTCGGTGAGTTGAATGCGCACCTCGCAAAAAGTTTCTGAGAGTGCTTCGGTTTAGTTTTTATGTGAAGATATTTCGTTTTCCAGCACAGTACTCAAAGCGCTCTAAATAGCCACTTGCAGAGTCTATAAAAAGAGTGTTTCAAAACTGTTCTATCGAAAGGAACGTTCAACTCTGTGAGTAGAATGCACTCATCACAAGGAAGTTTCTGAGAATGCTTCTGTCTAGTTTTTATGTGAAGAAATTTCCTTTTCCAACATAGGCCTCAAAGCGCTCCAAATAAACACCTGCAGATTCTACAAAAGGGGTCTTTCCAAAATGTTCTATCAAAACCAACGTTCAAGCCTGTGAGCTGAATGCACTCACCACACAGAAGTTTCTTAGACGTCTTCTGTCTAGTGTTTATGTGGAAATATTCTCTTTTACAGCATAGGCCTCAAATAGCTCCAAATATCAACTTGCAGATTTTACAAAAAGGGTGTTTCCAAACTCCTCCATCAAAAGGCAGGTTCAACTCTGTGTGTTTAATGCACACATCAGAAAGAAGTTTCTGAGAATGCTTCTGTCTAGCCTTTATGTGAAAATATTTCCTTTTCAAGCATACGCCTCAAAGCGCTCCAAATATGCCGTTGTAGACTCTACAAAAAGTGTGTTTCAAAACTGCTCTACGAAAAGAAAGGTTCAAAGCTGTGAGTTGAATACACAGATCGTGAAGAAGTTCCTGAGAATGCTTCAATCTAGTGTTTAGGTGAAGATATTTCACTTCCCAGCATAGGCCTCAAAGCGCTCCAAATATCCACTTCCAGATTCTACAGAAAAGTGTTTCAAAACTGCTCTTTGGAAAGGAAGCTTCAACTCTGTGAGTTTAAAGCACTCATTGCGAAGAGGTTTCTGGGAGTTCTTCCGTCTAGTTTTCATGTAAAGATGTTTCCATTTCAAGCATAGGTCTCTAATCGCTCCAAATATTCACCTGCAAATTCTACAAAAAGGGTGTTTCAAAACTTCTCTATCAATAGGAAGGTTCAACTCTGTGAGTTGAATGCACTCCTTACAGAGAAGTTTCTGAGAATGTTTCTATCTATGTTTTACGCGAAGATATTTCCTTTTCCAACACAGGCCTCAGTGCGCTCCGAATCAACACTTCCAGATACTACAAAAACAGTGTTTCAAAACTGTTCTATCAAAAGGAACGTTCAACTCTGTGAGTTGAAGGCACTCATCACAAAGAAGTTTCTGAGAATGCTTCTGTCAATCTTGTATGCAATGAGATTTCCTTTTGCAGCATAGGACTTAAAGCTCTCCAAATATCCACTTGCAGATTCCACAAAAAGAGTGTTGCAAAACTTCTCTATCAAAAGGCAGGTTGAACTCTGTGTGTTGAATGCCCAAAACACAGGGAACTTTCTGAGAATGCTTTTGTCTAGTTTCCACGTGAAGATAGTTCCTTTTCCAACATAGGCCTCAAAGCGCTCTGAATATCCACTTGCCGATTGTACAAAAAGAGTGTTGCAAAACTTCTCTATCAAAAGGCAGGTTGAACTCTGTGTGTCGAATGCCCAAAACACAGGGAACTTGCTGAGAATGCTTTTGTCTAATTTCTACGTGAAGATATTTCCTTTTCCATCATAGGCCTCAAAGTGCTCCGAATAAACACTTGTAGATCCCACCAAAAGAGTGTTTCAAAGCTCTTCCATCTACAGGAACTTTCACGTCTGTGAGTTGAATGCACTCATCACAAAGAGGTTTCTGAGAATTCTTCTGTTTAGTTTTTATGTGATGATATTTCATTTTCCAGCATTGGCCTAAAGGTGCTCCAAATATCCACCTTCAGATGGGACTGAAAGAGTGTTTCAAAACTGAACTATCAAAAGGAAGGTTCAAGTCTGTGAGTTGAATGCACTCACCCACAGAAGCTTCTGAGAATGCTTCTGTCTCGTTTTTAGGCGAAGATATTTCCTTTTCCTTGCATAGGCCTCAAATCGCTCCAAATATCCCCTTGCAGATATTACAAAGAGAGTGTTTCCAAACTGCCCTATCGAAAGGCAGTTTCAACTCTGTGAGTTGAAGGCACGTATGGTGAAACAGTTTCTGAGAATGCTTGTGTGTACTTTTTAGGTGAAGGTATTTCCTTTTCCAGCACAGGCCTCAAATCGCTCCAAACATCCAGTAGCAAATTCTACAAAAGGAGTGTTTCAAACCTGTGCTATCCAAAGGAAGATTCCACTATATGAGTTGAACGCATAAAGCACACGGAAGTTTCTGAGAATCCTTCCGTCTAGTTCTCAGGTGAAGATATTTACTTTTCCAGTGTTGGCCCTTTAGCACTCCAAATATCCACTTTCAGATTCTACAAAAAGAGTGTTTCAAAACTGCTCTATCAAAACGCAGGTTCCACTCGGTGAGTTGAATGCACGCATCGGAAAAGATTTCTGAGAATTCTTCTGTCTAGTTTTGATGGGAAGATATTTTCTTTTCCAGCATAGGCCTCAAATCGCTCCAAACATCCACGAGCAAATTCTACGAAAGGAGTGTGTCAAAACTGTGCTATCAAAAGGAAGATTCCACTATGTGAGTTGAATGCATGAAGCACACGGAAGTTTCTGACAATGCTTCCGTCTAGTTCTCATGTGAAGATATTTCCTTTTCCAGCGTTGACCTCTTAGCACTCCAAATATCCACTTGCAGATCCTAGAAAAAGAGTGTTTCAAAACTGCTCTACCAAAAGCCAGGTTTCACTCGGTGAGTTGAATGCGCACATCGCAAAATGTTTCTGAGAACGCTACTGTCTAGTTCTTATGTGAAGATATTTCGTTTTCCCGCCTGGGCTTCAAAGCGCTCCAAATAGCCACTTGTAGAGTCTATAAAAAGAGTGTTTCAAAACTCTTCTATCAAAAGGAACTTTCAACTCTGTGAGTACAATGCACTCATCACAAGGAAGTTTCCGAGAATGCTTCTGTCTACTGTTTATGTGAAGATATTTCCTTTTCCAACCTAGGCCTCAATGCGCTCCAAATAAACACCTGCAGATCCTACAAGAGGGGTGTTTCCAAACTGTTCTATCAAAACCAGCGTTCAAGTCTGTGAGCTGAATGCACTCATCACACAGAAGTTTCTTAGAAGGCTTGTGTCTAGTGTTTATGTGAAAATATTTTCTTTTACAGCACAGGCCTCAAATAGCTCCAAATATCAACTTGCAGATTTTACAAAAAGGGAGTTTCCAAACTCCTCTATCAAAAGACAGGTTCAACTCTGTGAGTCGAATGCACACATCAGAAAGAAGTTTCTGAGAATGCTTCTGTCTAGCTTTTATGTGAAAATATTTCCTTTTCAAGCACACGCCTCAAAGCGCTCCAAATATGCCGTTGCAGATTCTACAAAAAGTGGGTTTCAAAACTGCTCTACGAAAAGAAAGGTTCAAAGCTGTGAGTTGAATACACAGATCGTGAAGAAGTTTCTGAGAATGCTTCAGTCTAGTGTTTAGGTGAAGATATTTCACTTCCCAGCATAGGCCTCAAAGCGCTCCAAATATCCACTTCCAGATTCTACAGAAAAGTGTTTCAAAACTGCTCTTTGGAAAGGAAGCTTCAACTCTGTGAGTTGAAAGCACTCATTACGAAGAGGTTTCTGAGAATTCTTCTGTCCAGTTTTCATGTGAAGATGTTTCCATTTCAAGCATAGGTCTCCAATCGCTCCAAATATTCACCTGCAAATTCTACAAAAAGGGTGTTTCAAAACTTCTCTATCAATAGGAAGGTTCAACTCTGTGAGTTGAATGCCCTCCTCACAAAGAAGTTTCTGAGAATGCTTCTGTCTACTTTTTACGTGAAGATATTTCCTTTTCCTACACAGGCCTCAAAGCGCTCCGAATCAACACTTCCAGATACTACCAAAACAGTGTTTCAAAACTGTTCTATCAAAAGGAACGTTCAACTCTGTGAGTGGAAGGCACTCATCGCAAAGAGGTTTCTGAGAATGCTTCTGTCTAGTTTTTATGTGATGATATTTCGTATTGCAGCATTGGCCAAAAAGCGCTCCAAACATCCATCTTCAGATGGCAATGAAAGTGGGTCTCAAAAGTGCTCTATCAGAAGGAAGGTTCAAGTCTGTGAGTTGAATGCTCTCATCACACAGAAGGTTCTGAGAATGATTCAGTCTAGTTTTTATCAGAAGATATTTCCTTTTCCTTGCATAGGCCTCAAATAGCTCCAAATATCGAATTGCAGTTTACACCAATAGAGTCTTTCCAAACTGCTCTGTGAAACGGCAGGTTCAACTCTGTGAGTTGAATGCGCACATGAGGAAGAAGTCTCTGAGAATGCTTCTGTCTAGTTTTTAGGTGAAGATATTTCATTTCCCAGCCTCGCCTCAAAGCGCTCCAAATATCCACTTTCAGATTCTACAAAAACTGTGTTTCTAAACTGCTCTTTGTAAAGGAAGGTTCAAGTCTGTGAGTTGAATGCACTCATCACCAAGAAGTTTCTGAGAATGCTTCTGTCTAGTTTTCATGTGAAGATATTTCCTTTTCCAACATTGACCCGAAGCCCTCGTAATATCCACTTGCAGATTTTACAAAAAGAGTGTTTCCAAACTGCTCTATCAAAATGAGATTCAACTCTGTGAGTTGAATGCACGCATCGTGAAGAAGCTTCAGAAAATGCTACGGTCTACGTTTTAGGTGAAGATATTTCATTTCCCAGCATAGGCTTCAAAGCGCTCTAAATATCCACTTGCAGATTCTACAAAAGGAGTGTTTCAAAACTGCTCTTCCAAAAGGAAGGTTCAAGGCTGTGAGTTCAATGCACTCATCATAAAGAAGTTTCTGAGAACGCTTCTCTCTAGTTTTTATGTGAAGATATTTCCTTTTCCAGCATAGGCCTCAAATCGCTCCAAACATCCACTAGCAAATTCTACAAAAGGAGTGTTTCAAAACTGTGCTATCAAAAGGAAGATTCCACTATTTGAGTTGAAGGCATAAAGCACACGGAAGTTTCTGACAATGCTTCCGTCTAGTTCTCATGTGAAGTTATTTCCTTTTCCAGTGCTGGCCTCTTAGCACTCCAAATATCCACTTGCAGATCCTAGAAAAAGAGTTTTTCAAAACTGCTCTACCAAAAGGAAGCTTCAACTCGGTGAGTTGAATGCGCACCTCGCAAAATGTTTCTGAGAGTGCTTCGCTGTTGTTTTTATGTGAAGATATTTCGTTTTCCAGCATAGGACTCAAAGCGCTCCAAGTAGCCACTTACAGAGTCTCTAAAAAGAGTGTTTCAAAACTGTTCTATCAAAAGGAACGTTCAACTCTGTGAGTAGAATGCTCTCATCACAAGGAAGTTTCTGAGAATGCTTCTGTCTAGTTTTTATGTGAAGAAATTTCCTTTTCCAACATAGGCCTCAAAGCCCTCCAAATAAACATCTGCAGATTCTACAAAAGGGGTCTTTCCAAAATGTTCTATCAAAACCAACGTTCAAACCTATGAGCTGAATGCACTCACCACACAGAAGTTTCTTAGACGTCTTCTGTCTAGTGTTTATGTGAAAATATTTTCTTTTACAGCATAGGCCTCAAATAGCTCCAAATATCAACTTGCAGATTTTACAAAAAGGGTGTTTCCAAACTCCTCTATCAAAAGGCAGGTTCAACTCTGTGTGTTGAATGCACACATCAGAAAGAAGTTTCTGAGAATGCTTCTGTCTAGCGTTTATGTGAAAATATTTCCTTTTCAAGCATACGCCTCAAAGCGCTCCAAATATGCCGTTGCAGATTCTACAAAAAGTGTGTTTCAAAACTGCTCTATGAAAAGAAAGGTTCAAAGCTGTGAGGTGAATACACATATCGTGAAGAAGTTTCTGAGAAAGCTTCAGTCTAGTGTTTAGGTGAAGATATTTCACTTCCCAGAATAGGCCTCAAAGCGCTCCAAATATCCACTTCCAGATTCTAAAGAAAAGTGTTTCAAAACTGCTTTTTGGAAAAGAAGCTTCAACTCTGTGAGTTGAAAGCACTCATTACGAAGAGGTTTCTGAGAGTTCTTCCGTCTAGTTTTCATGTGAAGATGTTTCCATTTCAAGCATATTTCTCAAATCGCTCCAAATATTCACCTGCAAATTCTACAAAAAGGGTGTTTCCAAACTTCTCTATCAATAGGAAGGTTCGACTCTGTGAGTTGAATGCACTCCTCACAAAGAAGTTTCTGAGAATGCTTCTGTCCAGTTTTTAGGTGAAGATATATCACTTCCCAGCATAGGCCTCAAAGCGCTCCAAATATCCACTTGCAGATTCTACAAAAAGAGTGTTTCAAAACTCCTCTTTCAAAAGGAAGTTTCAAGTCTGTGAGTTGAATGAAGTCGTGACAAAGAAGTTTCTGAGAATGCTTCTGTCTACTTTTTATGTGAAGATATTTCCTTTTGCAGCACACGCCTCAAATAGCCCCAAACATCCACTAGCAAATTCTACAAAAAGAGTGTTTCAAAAAAGCGCTATCTAAAGGAAGATTGCACTATGTGAGTTAAACGCATAAAGCACACGGAAGTTTCTGAGAATGCTTCCGTCTAGTTCTCATGGGAAGATATTTCCTTTCCCATTGTTGGCCTCTTAGCACTCCAATATACACTTGCAGATTCTAGAAAAAGAGTGTTTCAAAACTGCTCTATCAAAAGGCAGGTTCAACACGGTGAGTTGAATATGCACATGAGAAAAAGTTTCTGAGAATGCTTCTGTCTGGTTTTTATGTGAAGATATTTCGTTTTCCAGCACAGGCCTCAAAGCGCTCCAATTATCCACTTGCAGACTATACAAAAACAGTGTTTCAAAACTGTTCTATCCAAAGGAATGTTCAGCTCTGTGAGTAGAATTCACTCATCACGAGGAAGTTTCTGAGAATGCTGCTGTCTAGTTTCTATAAGAAGACATTTCCTTTTCTAACATAGGTCTCAAAGCGCTCACAATAAGCCCTGGCACACTCCACAAAAGGAGTGTTTCCAAAATGTTCTATCAAAATGAACGTTGAAGACTGTGAGTTAAATGCACACGTCAAACTGAAGTTTCTGAGAATGGTTCTGTCTAGGGTTTATGTGAAGATATTTTCTTTTCCAGCATAGGCCTCCAAAAGCTCGAAATATCCACTTGCAGATTTTCTAAAAAGGGTGTTTCCAAACTGTTCTATCAAAAGGAAGGTTCAACTCTGTGAGTTGAATGCTCACATCACAAAGAAGTTTCTGAGAATGCTTCTGTCTAGTGTTCATGTGAAGATATTTCCTTTTCAAGCATAGGCCTCAAAGCGCTCCAGATATGCAGTTGCAGACTCTACAAAAAGTGTGTTTCAAAAGTGTTCTATGAAAAGAAAGTTTCAACTCTGTGAGTTGAATGCACATATCGTGAAGAAGTTTCTGAGAATGCTTCTGTCTAGTTTTTAGGTGAAGATATTTCATTTCCCAGCATAGGCCTCAAAGCGCTCCAAATATGCACTTGCAGATTCTACAAAAAGAGTGTTTCAAAACTGCTCTTTCAAAAGGAAGGTTCAAGTCTGTGAGTTGAATGCACTCATCAGAAAGAAGTTTCTGATAATGGTTCTGTCTAGTTTTCATCTGCAAGTATTTCCTTTTCCACTAGATGCCGCAATCGCACCAAATTTCCACCTGCAGTTTCCACAAAAAGAGTGTTGCAGGACTGCTCCAGGAAAAGGAATCTTCAACTCTCTCAGTTCAATCCCCTCAAGACATAGAAGTTTCTGATAATGTTTCTGTCTAGCTTCTATATGAAGATATTTCCTTTTCCAGCATAAGCCTCAAAGAGCTCCAAATATCCACTTGCGAATTCTACAAAAACAGTGTTGCAATACTTTTCTACCAAAAGGAAGGTACAACTCTGTGAGTTCAATGCACTCATCACACAGAAGGTTCACAGAATGCTTCCATCTAGCTTTTACGCAATGATATTTCCTTTTGCAGCAAAGGCTTCAAAGCGCTCTTAATGTCCACTGGCAGATTCTACGAAGAGTGTCTCAAAACTGCTCTATCAAAAGGTAGGTTGAACTCTGTGAGTTCAATGCCCAAAGCACAGGGAACCTTCTGAGAATGCTTTTATGTAGTTTCTACGTGAACATATTTTCTTTTCCAGCATTGGCCTCCAAGCACTCCATCCATCCACTTGAAAATTCTACTAAAAGAGTGTTTCAAAACTTCTCTACCAAAAGAAAGGTTGAACTTTGTGAGTTCAAGGCACACATCACAAAGAAGTTTCTGAGAATGCTTCTTTCCAGCTTTTACGTGAAGAGATATCCTTTTCCAGCATAGGCCTCAAAGCGCTCCATATATCCACTTGCACATTCTAGCAAAGCGTGTATCAACACTGCTCTTTCAAAAGGAAGCTTCAAGTCTGTGAGTTGAATGCACTCATCACAAAGACGTTTCTGAGAATTCTCCTGTCTAGTTTTCATGTGAAGATGCTTCCATTTAAAATCTAGGCCTCAAATACCTCCAAATATTCACTTGCACATTCTACAAAAAGGCTGTTTCAAATCTTCTCTATCAATTGGAAGGTTCAACTCTGTAAATTGAATGCACTCACCACAAAGAAGATTCCGAGATTGCTTCTGTCTACTTTGTATGTGAAGACATTTCCTTTTCCAACATAGGCCTCAAAGCGCTCCAAAAAACACTTGCAGATTCTAAAAAAACAGTTTTTCAAAACTGTTCTATCAAAAGGAACGTTCAACTCTGTGAGTTGAAGGCACTCATCACAAAGAGGTTTCTGAGAATGCTTCTGTCTAGTTTTTATGGGATGATATTTCTTATTCCAACATTGGCCAAAAAGCGCTCCAAATATCCGCCTTCAGATGGCACTGAAAGAGGGTCTCAAAAATGCTCTATCAGAAGGAAGGTTCAAGTCTGTGAGTTGAATGCTCTCATCACACAGAAGGTTCTGAGAATACTTCAGTCTAGTTTTTATCAGAAGATATTTCCATTTCCTTGCATAGGCCTGAAATCGCTCCAAATATCGACTTGCAGATTATACGAATAGAGTATTTCCAAACTGCTCTGTCAAACGGCAGGATCAACTCTGTGAGTTGAATGAACACATCATGAAGAAGTCTCTGAGAATGCTTCTGTCTAGTTTTTAGTTGAAGATATTTCATTTCCCAGCATCGTCTCAAAGCGCTCCAAATATCCACTTGCAGATTCTACAAAAACTTTGTTTCTAAACTGCTCTTTGAAAAGGAAGGTCCAAGTCTGTGAGTTGAATGCACTCATCGCAAAGAATTTTCTGAGAATGCTTCTGCCTAGTTTTCACGTGAAGATATTTCCTTTTCCAACATTGGCCCCGAAGCCCTCCTAACATCCACTTGCAGATTTTACAAAAAGAGTGTTTCCAAACTGCTCTATCAAAAGGCAGGTTCAACTCTGTGAGTCAAATGCACGCATCGTGAAGAAGCTTCTGAGAATGCTACTGTCTAAGTTTTAGGTGAAGATATTTCATTTCCCAGCAAAGGCTTCAAAGCGCTCTAAATATCCACTTGCAGATTCTACAAGAAGAGTGTTTCAAAACTGCTCTTCCAAAAGGAAGGTTCAAGTCTGTGAGTTGAATGCACTCATCAAAAAGAAGTTTCTGAGAATGCTTCTCTCTAGTTTTTATGAGAAGATATTTCCTTTTCCAGCATAGGCCTCAAATCGCTCCAAACATCCACTAGCAAATTCTACAAAAGGAGTGTTTCAAAACTGTGCTATCAAAAGGAAGATTCCACTATTTGAGTTGAAGGCATAAAGCACACGGAAGTTTCTGACAGTGCTTCCGTCTAGTTCTCATGTGAAGTTATTTCCTTTTCCAGTGTTGGCCTCTTAGCACTCCAAATAACCACTTGCAGATCCTAGAAAGAGTGTTTCAAAACTGCTCTACCAAAAGGAAGGTTCAACTCGGTGAGTTGAATGCGCACCTCGCAAAAAGTTTCTGAGAGTGCTTCGGTTTAGTTTTTATGTGAAGATATTTCGTTTTCCAGCACAGTACTCAAAGCGCTCTAAATAGCCACTTGCAGAGTCTATAAAAAGAGTGTTTCAAAACTGTTCTATCGAAAGGAACGTTCAACTCTGTGAGTAGAATGCACTCATCACAAGGAAGTTTCTGAGAATGCTTCTGTCTAGTTTTTATGTGAAGAAATTTCCTTTTCCAACATAGGCCTCAAAGCGCTCCAAATAAACACCTGCAGATTCTACAAAAGGGGTCTTTCCAAAATGTTCTATCAAAACCAACGTTCAAGCCTGTGAGCTGAATGCACTCACCACACAGAAGTTTCTTAGACGTCTTCTGTCTAGTGTTTATGTGGAAATATTCTCTTTTACAGCATAGGCCTCAAATAGCTCCAAATATCAACTTGCAGATTTTACAAAAAGGGTGTTTCCAAACTCCTCCATCAAAAGGCAGGTTCAACTCTGTGTGTTTAATGCACACATCAGAAAGAAGTTTCTGAGAATGCTTCTGTCTAGCCTTTATGTGAAAATATTTCCTTTTCAAGCATACGCCTCAAAGCGCTCCAAATATGCCGTTGTAGACTCTACAAAAAGTGTGTTTCAAAACTGCTCTACGAAAAGAAAGGTTCAAAGCTGTGAGTTGAATACACAGATCGTGAAGAAGTTCCTGAGAATGCTTCAATCTAGTGTTTAGGTGAAGATATTTCACTTCCCAGCATAGGCCTCAAAGCGCTCCAAATATCCACTTCCAGATTCTACAGAAAAGTGTTTCAAAACTGCTCTTTGGAAAGGAAGCTTCAACTCTGTGAGTTTAAAGCACTCATTGCGAAGAGGTTTCTGGGAGTTCTTCCGTCTAGTTTTCATGTAAAGATGTTTCCATTTCAAGCATAGGTCTCTAATCGCTCCAAATATTCACCTGCAAATTCTACAAAAAGGGTGTTTCAAAACTTCTCTATCAATAGGAAGGTTCAACTCTGTGAGTTGAATGCACTCCTTACAGAGAAGTTTCTGAGAATGTTTCTATCTATGTTTTACGCGAAGATATTTCCTTTTCCAACACAGGCCTCAGTGCGCTCCGAATCAACACTTCCAGATACTACAAAAACAGTGTTTCAAAACTGTTCTATCAAAAGGAACGTTCAACTCTGTGAGTTGAAGGCACTCATCACAAAGAAGTTTCTGAGAATGCTTCTGTCAATCTTGTATGCAATGAGATTTCCTTTTGCAGCATAGGACTTAAAGCTCTCCAAATATCCACTTGCAGATTCCACAAAAAGAGTGTTGCAAAACTTCTCTATCAAAAGGCAGGTTGAACTCTGTGTGTTGAATGCCCAAAACACAGGGAACTTTCTGAGAATGCTTTTGTCTAGTTTCCACGTGAAGATAGTTCCTTTTCCAACATAGGCCTCAAAGCGCTCTGAATATCCACTTGCCGATTGTACAAAAAGAGTGTTGCAAAACTTCTCTATCAAAAGGCAGGTTGAACTCTGTGTGTCGAATGCCCAAAACACAGGGAACTTGCTGAGAATGCTTTTGTCTAATTTCTACGTGAAGATATTTCCTTTTCCATCATAGGCCTCAAAGTGCTCCGAATAAACACTTGTAGATCCCACCAAAAGAGTGTTTCAAAGCTCTTCCATCTACAGGAACTTTCACGTCTGTGAGTTGAATGCACTCATCACAAAGAGGTTTCTGAGAATTCTTCTGTTTAGTTTTTATGTGATGATATTTCATTTTCCAGCATTGGCCTAAAGGTGCTCCAAATATCCACCTTCAGATGGGACTGAAAGAGTGTTTCAAAACTGAACTATCAAAAGGAAGGTTCAAGTCTGTGAGTTGAATGCACTCATCCACAGAAGCTTCTGAGAATGCTTCTGTCTCGTTTTTAGGCGAAGATATTTCCTTTTCCTTGCATAGGCCTCAAATCGCTCCAAATATCCCCTTGCAGATATTACAAAGAGAGTGTTTCCAAACTGCCCTATCGAAAGGCAGTTTCAACTCTGTGAGTTGAAGGCACGTATGGTGAAACAGTTTCTGAGAATGCTTGTGTGTACTTTTTAGGTGAAGGTATTTCCTTTTCCAGCACAGGCCTCAAATCGCTCCAAACATCCAGTAGCAAATTCTACAAAAGGAGTGTTTCAAACCTGTGCTATCCAAAGGAAGATTCCACTATATGAGTTGAACGCATAAAGCACACGGAAGTTTCTGAGAATCCTTCCGTCTAGTTCTCAGGTGAAGATATTTACTTTTCCAGTGTTGGTCCTTTAGCACTCCAAATATCCACTTTCAGATTCTACAAAAAGAGTGTTTCAAAACTGCTCTATCAAAACGCAGGTTCCACTCGGTGAGTTGAATGCACGCATCGGAAAAGATTTCTGAGAATTCTTCTGTCTAGTTTTTATGGGAAGATATTTTCTTTTCCAGCATAGGCCTCAAATCGCTCCAAACATCCACGAGCAAATTCTACGAAAGGAGTGTGTCAAAACTGTGCTATCAAAAGGAAGATTCCACTATGTGAGTTGAATGCATGAAGCACACGGAAGTTTCTGACAATGCTTCCGTCTAGTTCTCATGTGAAGATATTTCCTTTTCCAGCGTTGACCTCTTAGCACTCCAAATATCCACTTGCAGATCCTAGAAAAAGAGTGTTTCAAAACTGCTCTACCAAAAGCCAGGTTTCACTCGGTGAGTTGAATGCGCACATCGCAAAATGTTTCTGAGAACGCTACTGTCTAGTTCTTATGTGAAGATATTTCGTTTTCCCGCCTGGGCTTCAAAGCGCTCCAAATAGCCACTTGTAGAGTCTATAAAAAGAGTGTTTCAAAACTCTTCTATCAAAAGGAACTTTCAACTCTGTGAGTACAATGCACTCATCACAAGGAAGTTTCCGAGAATGCTTCTGTCTACTGTTTATGTGAAGATATTTCCTTTTCCAACCTAGGCCTCAATGCGCTCCAAATAAACACCTGCAGATCCTACAAGAGGGGTGTTTCCAAACTGTTCTATCAAAACCAGCGTTCAAGTCTGTGAGCTGAATGCACTCATCACACAGAAGTTTCTTAGAAGGCTTGTGTCTAGTGTTTATGTGAAAATATTTTCTTTTACAGCACAGGCCTCAAATAGCTCCAAATATCAACTTGCAGATTTTACAAAAAGGGAGTTTCCAAACTCCTCTATCAAAAGACAGGTTCAACTCTGTGAGTCGAATGCACACATCAGAAAGAAGTTTCTGAGAATGCTTCTGTCTAGCTTTTATGTGAAAATATTTCCTTTTCAAGCACACGCCTCAAAGCGCTCCAAATATGCCGTTGCAGATTCTACAAAAAGTGGGTTTCAAAACTGCTCTACGAAAAGAAAGGTTCAAAGCTGTGAGTTGAATACACAGATCGTGAAGAAGTTTCTGAGAATGCTTCAGTCTAGTGTTTAGGTGAAGATATTTCACTTCCCAGCATAGGCCTCAAAGCGCTCCAAATATCCACTTCCAGATTCTACAGAAAAGTGTTTCAAAACTGCTCTTTGGAAAGGAAGCTTCAACTCTGTGAGTTGAAAGCACTCATTACGAAGAGGTTTCTGAGAATTCTTCTGTCCAGTTTTCATGTGAAGATGTTTCCATTTCAAGCATAGGTCTCCAATCGCTCCAAATATTCACCTGCAAATTCTACAAAAAGGGTGTTTCAAAACTTCTCTATCAATAGGAAGGTTCAACTCTGTGAGTTGAATGCCCTCCTCACAAAGAAGTTTCTGAGAATGCTTCTGTCTACTTTTTACGTGAAGATATTTCCTTTTCCTACACAGGCCTCAAAGCGCTCCGAATCAACACTTCCAGATACTACCAAAACAGTGTTTCAAAACTGTTCTATCAAAAGGAACGTTCAACTCTGTGAGTGGAAGGCACTCATCGCAAAGAGGTTTCTGAGAATGCTTCTGTCTAGTTTTTATGTGATGATATTTCGTATTGCAGCATTGGCCAAAAAGCGCTCCAAACATCCATCTTCAGATGGCAATGAAAGTGGGTCTCAAAAGTGCTCTATCAGAAGGAAGGTTCAAGTCTGTGAGTTGAATGCTCTCATCACACAGAAGGTTCTGAGAATGATTCAGTCTAGTTTTTATCAGAAGATATTTCCTTTTCCTTGCATAGGCCTCAAATAGCTCCAAATATCGAATTGCAGTTTACACCAATAGAGTCTTTCCAAACTGCTCTGTGAAACGGCAGGTTCAACTCTGTGAGTTGAATGCGCACATGAGGAAGAAGTCTCTGAGAATGCTTCTGTCTAGTTTTTAGGTGAAGATATTTCATTTCCCAGCCTCGCCTCAAAGCGCTCCAAATATCCACTTTCAGATTCTACAAAAACTGTGTTTCTAAACTGCTCTTTGTAAAGGAAGGTTCAAGTCTGTGAGTTGAATGCACTCATCACCAAGAAGTTTCTGAGAATGCTTCTGTCTAGTTTTCATGTGAAGATATTTCCTTTTCCAACATTGACCCGAAGCCCTCGTAATATCCACTTGCAGATTTTACAAAAAGAGTGTTTCCAAACTGCTCTATCAAAATGAGATTCAACTCTGTGAGTTGAATGCACGCATCGTGAAGAAGCTTCAGAAAATGCTACGGTCTACGTTTTAGGTGAAGATATTTCATTTCCCAGCATAGGCTTCAAAGCGCTCTAAATATCCACTTGCAGATTCTACAAAAGGAGTGTTTCAAAACTGCTCTTCCAAAAGGAAGGTTCAAGGCTGTGAGTTCAATGCACTCATCATAAAGAAGTTTCTGAGAACGCTTCTCTCTAGTTTTTATGTGAAGATATTTCCTTTTCCAGCATAGGCCTCAAATCGCTCCAAACATCCACTAGCAAATTCTACAAAAGGAGTGTTTCAAAACTGTGCTATCAAAAGGAAGATTCCACTATTTGAGTTGAAGGCATAAAGCACACGGAAGTTTCTGACAATGCTTCCGTCTAGTTCTCATGTGAAGTTATTTCCTTTTCCAGTGCTGGCCTCTTAGCACTCCAAATATCCACTTGCAGATCCTAGAAAAAGAGTTTTTCAAAACTGCTCTACCAAAAGGAAGCTTCAACTCGGTGAGTTGAATGCGCACCTCGCAAAATGTTTCTGAGAGTGCTTCGCTGTTGTTTTTATGTGAAGATATTTCGTTTTCCAGCATAGGACTCAAAGCGCTCCAAGTAGCCACTTACAGAGTCTCTAAAAAGAGTGTTTCAAAACTGTTCTATCAAAAGGAACGTTCAACTCTGTGAGTAGAATGCTCTCATCACAAGGAAGTTTCTGAGAATGCTTCTGTCTAGTTTTTATGTGAAGAAATTTCCTTTTCCAACATAGGCCTCAAAGCCCTCCAAATAAACATCTGCAGATTCTACAAAAGGGGTCTTTCCAAAATGTTCTATCAAAACCAACGTTCAAACCTATGAGCTGAATGCACTCACCACACAGAAGTTTCTTAGACGTCTTCTGTCTAGTGTTTATGTGAAAATATTTTCTTTTACAGCATAGGCCTCAAATAGCTCCAAATATCAACTTGCAGATTTTACAAAAAGGGTGTTTCCAAACTCCTCTATCAAAAGGCAGGTTCAACTCTGTGTGTTGAATGCACACATCAGAAAGAAGTTTCTGAGAATGCTTCTGTCTAGCGTTTATGTGAAAATATTTCCTTTTCAAGCATACGCCTCAAAGCGCTCCAAATATGCCGTTGCAGATTCTACAAAAAGTGTGTTTCAAAACTGCTCTATGAAAAGAAAGGTTCAAAGCTGTGAGGTGAATACACATATCGTGAAGAAGTTTCTGAGAAAGCTTCAGTCTAGTGTTTAGGTGAAGATATTTCACTTCCCAGAATAGGCCTCAAAGCGCTCCAAATATCCACTTCCAGATTCTAAAGAAAAGTGTTTCAAAACTGCTTTTTGGAAAAGAAGCTTCAACTCTGTGAGTTGAAAGCACTCATTACGAAGAGGTTTCTGAGAGTTCTTCCGTCTAGTTTTCATGTGAAGATGTTTCCATTTCAAGCATATTTCTCAAATCGCTCCAAATATTCACCTGCAAATTCTACAAAAAGGGTGTTTCCAAACTTCTCTATCAATAGGAAGGTTCGACTCTGTGAGTTGAATGCACTCCTCACAAAGAAGTTTCTGAGAATGCTTCTGTCCAGTTTTTAGGTGAAGATATATCACTTCCCAGCATAGGCCTCAAAGCGCTCCAAATATCCACTTGCAGATTCTACAAAAAGAGTGTTTCAAAACTCCTCTTTCAAAAGGAAGTTTCAAGTCTGTGAGTTGAATGAAGTCGTGACAAAGAAGTTTCTGAGAATGCTTCTGTCTACTTTTTATGTGAAGATATTTCCTTTTGCAGCACACGCCTCAAATAGCCCCAAACATCCACTAGCAAATTCTACAAAAAGAGTGTTTCAAAAAAGCGCTATCTAAAGGAAGATTGCACTATGTGAGTTAAACGCATAAAGCACACGGAAGTTTCTGAGAATGCTTCCGTCTAGTTCTCATGGGAAGATATTTCCTTTCCCATTGTTGGCCTCTTAGCACTCCAATATACACTTGCAGATTCTAGAAAAAGAGTGTTTCAAAACTGCTCTATCAAAAGGCAGGTTCAACACGGTGAGTTGAATATGCACATGAGAAAAAGTTTCTGAGAATGCTTCTGTCTGGTTTTTATGTGAAGATATTTCGTTTTCCAGCACAGGCCTCAAAGCGCTCCAATTATCCACTTGCAGACTATACAAAAACAGTGTTTCAAAACTGTTCTATCCAAAGGAATGTTCAGCTCTGTGAGTAGAATTCACTCATCACGAGGAAGTTTCTGAGAATGCTGCTGTCTAGTTTCTATAAGAAGACATTTCCTTTTCTAACATAGGTCTCAAAGCGCTCACAATAAGCCCTGGCACACTCCACAAAAGGAGTGTTTCCAAAATGTTCTATCAAAATGAACGTTGAAGACTGTGAGTTAAATGCACACGTCAAACTGAAGTTTCTGAGAATGGTTCTGTCTAGGGTTTATGTGAAGATATTTTCTTTTCCAGCATAGGCCTCCAAAAGCTCGAAATATCCACTTGCAGATTTTCTAAAAAGGGTGTTTCCAAACTGTTCTATCAAAAGGAAGGTTCAACTCTGTGAGTTGAATGCTCACATCACAAAGAAGTTTCTGAGAATGCTTCTGTCTAGTGTTCATGTGAAGATATTTCCTTTTCAAGCATAGGCCTCAAAGCGCTCCAGATATGCAGTTGCAGACTCTACAAAAAGTGTGTTTCAAAAGTGTTCTATGAAAAGAAAGTTTCAACTCTGTGAGTTGAATGCACATATCGTGAAGAAGTTTCTGAGAATGCTTCTGTCTAGTTTTTAGGTGAAGATATTTCATTTCCCAGCATAGGCCTCAAAGCGCTCCAAATATGCACTTGCAGATTCTACAAAAAGAGTGTTTCAAAACTGCTCTTTCAAAAGGAAGGTTCAAGTCTGTGAGTTGAATGCACTCATCAGAAAGAAGTTTCTGATAATGGTTCTGTCTAGTTTTCATCTGCAAGTATTTCCTTTTCCACTAGATGCCGCAATCGCACCAAATTTCCACCTGCAGTTTCCACAAAAAGAGTGTTGCAGGACTGCTCCAGGAAAAGGAATCTTCAACTCTCTCAGTTCAATCCCCTCAAGACATAGAAGTTTCTGATAATGTTTCTGTCTAGCTTCTATATGAAGATATTTCCTTTTCCAGCATAAGCCTCAAAGAGCTCCAAATATCCACTTGCGAATTCTACAAAAACAGTGTTGCAATACTTTTCTACCAAAAGGAAGGTACAACTCTGTGAGTTCAATGCACTCATCACACAGAAGGTTCACAGAATGCTTCCATCTAGCTTTTACGCAATGATATTTCCTTTTGCAGCAAAGGCTTCAAAGCGCTCTTAATGTCCACTGGCAGATTCTACGAAGAGTGTCTCAAAACTGCTCTATCAAAAGGTAGGTTGAACTCTGTGAGTTCAATGCCCAAAGCACAGGGAACCTTCTGAGAATGCTTTTATGTAGTTTCTACGTGAACATATTTTCTTTTCCAGCATTGGCCTCCAAGCACTCCATCCATCCACTTGAAAATTCTACTAAAAGAGTGTTTCAAAACTTCTCTACCAAAAGAAAGGTTGAACTTTGTGAGTTCAAGGCACACATCACAAAGAAGTTTCTGAGAATGCTTCTTTCCAGCTTTTACGTGAAGAGATATCCTTTTCCAGCATAGGCCTCAAAGCGCTCCATATATCCACTTGCACATTCTAGCAAAGCGTGTATCAACACTGCTCTTTCAAAAGGAAGCTTCAAGTCTGTGAGTTGAATGCACTCATCACAAAGACGTTTCTGAGAATTCTCCTGTCTAGTTTTCATGTGAAGATGCTTCCATTTAAAATCTAGGCCTCAAATACCTCCAAATATTCACTTGCACATTCTACAAAAAGGCTGTTTCAAATCTTCTCTATCAATTGGAAGGTTCAACTCTGTAAATTGAATGCACTCACCACAAAGAAGATTCCGAGATTGCTTCTGTCTACTTTGTATGTGAAGACATTTCCTTTTCCAACATAGGCCTCAAAGCGCTCCAAAAAACACTTGCAGATTCTAAAAAAACAGTTTTTCAAAACTGTTCTATCAAAAGGAACGTTCAACTCTGTGAGTTGAAGGCACTCATCACAAAGAGGTTTCTGAGAATGCTTCTGTCTAGTTTTTATGGGATGATATTTCTTATTCCAACATTGGCCAAAAAGCGCTCCAAATATCCGCCTTCAGATGGCACTGAAAGAGGGTCTCAAAAATGCTCTATCAGAAGGAAGGTTCAAGTCTGTGAGTTGAATGCTCTCATCACACAGAAGGTTCTGAGAATACTTCAGTCTAGTTTTTATCAGAAGATATTTCCATTTCCTTGCATAGGCCTGAAATCGCTCCAAATATCGACTTGCAGATTATACGAATAGAGTATTTCCAAACTGCTCTGTCAAACGGCAGGATCAACTCTGTGAGTTGAATGAACACATCATGAAGAAGTCTCTGAGAATGCTTCTGTCTAGTTTTTAGTTGAAGATATTTCATTTCCCAGCATCGTCTCAAAGCGCTCCAAATATCCACTTGCAGATTCTACAAAAACTTTGTTTCTAAACTGCTCTTTGAAAAGGAAGGTCCAAGTCTGTGAGTTGAATGCACTCATCGCAAAGAATTTTCTGAGAATGCTTCTGCCTAGTTTTCACGTGAAGATATTTCCTTTTCCAACATTGGCCCCGAAGCCCTCCTAACATCCACTTGCAGATTTTACAAAAAGAGTGTTTCCAAACTGCTCTATCAAAAGGCAGGTTCAACTCTGTGAGTCAAATGCACGCATCGTGAAGAAGCTTCTGAGAATGCTACTGTCTAAGTTTTAGGTGAAGATATTTCATTTCCCAGCAAAGGCTTCAAAGCGCTCTAAATATCCACTTGCAGATTCTACAAGAAGAGTGTTTCAAAACTGCTCTTCCAAAAGGAAGGTTCAAGTCTGTGAGTTGAATGCACTCATCAAAAAGAAGTTTCTGAGAATGCTTCTCTCTAGTTTTTATGAGAAGATATTTCCTTTTCCAGCATAGGCCTCAAATCGCTCCAAACATCCACTAGCAAATTCTACAAAAGGAGTGTTTCAAAACTGTGCTATCAAAAGGAAGATTCCACTATTTGAGTTGAAGGCATAAAGCACACGGAAGTTTCTGACAGTGCTTCCGTCTAGTTCTCATGTGAAGTTATTTCCTTTTCCAGTGTTGGCCTCTTAGCACTCCAAATAACCACTTGCAGATCCTAGAAAGAGTGTTTCAAAACTGCTCTACCAAAAGGAAGGTTCAACTCGGTGAGTTGAATGCGCACCTCGCAAAAAGTTTCTGAGAGTGCTTCGGTTTAGTTTTTATGTGAAGATATTTCGTTTTCCAGCACAGTACTCAAAGCGCTCTAAATAGCCACTTGCAGAGTCTATAAAAAGAGTGTTTCAAAACTGTTCTATCGAAAGGAACGTTCAACTCTGTGAGTAGAATGCACTCATCACAAGGAAGTTTCTGAGAATGCTTCTGTCTAGTTTTTATGTGAAGAAATTTCCTTTTCCAACATAGGCCTCAAAGCGCTCCAAATAAACACCTGCAGATTCTACAAAAGGGGTCTTTCCAAAATGTTCTATCAAAACCAACGTTCAAGCCTGTGAGCTGAATGCACTCACCACACAGAAGTTTCTTAGACGTCTTCTGTCTAGTGTTTATGTGGAAATATTCTCTTTTACAGCATAGGCCTCAAATAGCTCCAAATATCAACTTGCAGATTTTACAAAAAGGGTGTTTCCAAACTCCTCCATCAAAAGGCAGGTTCAACTCTGTGTGTTTAATGCACACATCAGAAAGAAGTTTCTGAGAATGCTTCTGTCTAGCCTTTATGTGAAAATATTTCCTTTTCAAGCATACGCCTCAAAGCGCTCCAAATATGCCGTTGTAGACTCTACAAAAAGTGTGTTTCAAAACTGCTCTACGAAAAGAAAGGTTCAAAGCTGTGAGTTGAATACACAGATCGTGAAGAAGTTCCTGAGAATGCTTCAATCTAGTGTTTAGGTGAAGATATTTCACTTCCCAGCATAGGCCTCAAAGCGCTCCAAATATCCACTTCCAGATTCTACAGAAAAGTGTTTCAAAACTGCTCTTTGGAAAGGAAGCTTCAACTCTGTGAGTTTAAAGCACTCATTGCGAAGAGGTTTCTGGGAGTTCTTCCGTCTAGTTTTCATGTAAAGATGTTTCCATTTCAAGCATAGGTCTCTAATCGCTCCAAATATTCACCTGCAAATTCTACAAAAAGGGTGTTTCAAAACTTCTCTATCAATAGGAAGGTTCAACTCTGTGAGTTGAATGCACTCCTTACAGAGAAGTTTCTGAGAATGTTTCTATCTATGTTTTACGCGAAGATATTTCCTTTTCCAACACAGGCCTCAGTGCGCTCCGAATCAACACTTCCAGATACTACAAAAACAGTGTTTCAAAACTGTTCTATCAAAAGGAACGTTCAACTCTGTGAGTTGAAGGCACTCATCACAAAGAAGTTTCTGAGAATGCTTCTGTCAATCTTGTATGCAATGAGATTTCCTTTTGCAGCATAGGACTTAAAGCTCTCCAAATATCCACTTGCAGATTCCACAAAAAGAGTGTTGCAAAACTTCTCTATCAAAAGGCAGGTTGAACTCTGTGTGTTGAATGCCCAAAACACAGGGAACTTTCTGAGAATGCTTTTGTCTAGTTTCCACGTGAAGATAGTTCCTTTTCCAACATAGGCCTCAAAGCGCTCTGAATATCCACTTGCCGATTGTACAAAAAGAGTGTTGCAAAACTTCTCTATCAAAAGGCAGGTTGAACTCTGTGTGTCGAATGCCCAAAACACAGGGAACTTGCTGAGAATGCTTTTGTCTAATTTCTACGTGAAGATATTTCCTTTTCCATCATAGGCCTCAAAGTGCTCCGAATAAACACTTGTAGATCCCACCAAAAGAGTGTTTCAAAGCTCTTCCATCTACAGGAACTTTCACGTCTGTGAGTTGAATGCACTCATCACAAAGAGGTTTCTGAGAATTCTTCTGTTTAGTTTTTATGTGATGATATTTCATTTTCCAGCATTGGCCTAAAGGTGCTCCAAATATCCACCTTCAGATGGGACTGAAAGAGTGTTTCAAAACTGAACTATCAAAAGGAAGGTTCAAGTCTGTGAGTTGAATGCACTCATCCACAGAAGCTTCTGAGAATGCTTCTGTCTCGTTTTTAGGCGAAGATATTTCCTTTTCCTTGCATAGGCCTCAAATCGCTCCAAATATCCCCTTGCAGATATTACAAAGAGAGTGTTTCCAAACTGCCCTATCGAAAGGCAGTTTCAACTCTGTGAGTTGAAGGCACGTATGGTGAAACAGTTTCTGAGAATGCTTGTGTGTACTTTTTAGGTGAAGGTATTTCCTTTTCCAGCACAGGCCTCAAATCGCTCCAAACATCCAGTAGCAAATTCTACAAAAGGAGTGTTTCAAACCTGTGCTATCCAAAGGAAGATTCCACTATATGAGTTGAACGCATAAAGCACACGGAAGTTTCTGAGAATCCTTCCGTCTAGTTCTCAGGTGAAGATATTTACTTTTCCAGTGTTGGCCCTTTAGCACTCCAAATATCCACTTTCAGATTCTACAAAAAGAGTGTTTCAAAACTGCTCTATCAAAACGCAGGTTCCACTCGGTGAGTTGAATGCACGCATCGGAAAAGATTTCTGAGAATTCTTCTGTCTAGTTTTGATGGGAAGATATTTTCTTTTCCAGCATAGGCCTCAAATCGCTCCAAACATCCACGAGCAAATTCTACGAAAGGAGTGTGTCAAAACTGTGCTATCAAAAGGAAGATTCCACTATGTGAGTTGAATGCATGAAGCACACGGAAGTTTCTGACAATGCTTCCGTCTAGTTCTCATGTGAAGATATTTCCTTTTCCAGCGTTGACCTCTTAGCACTCCAAATATCCACTTGCAGATCCTAGAAAAAGAGTGTTTCAAAACTGCTCTACCAAAAGCCAGGTTTCACTCGGTGAGTTGAATGCGCACATCGCAAAATGTTTCTGAGAACGCTACTGTCTAGTTCTTATGTGAAGATATTTCGTTTTCCCGCCTGGGCTTCAAAGCGCTCCAAATAGCCACTTGTAGAGTCTATAAAAAGAGTGTTTCAAAACTCTTCTATCAAAAGGAACTTTCAACTCTGTGAGTACAATGCACTCATCACAAGGAAGTTTCCGAGAATGCTTCTGTCTACTGTTTATGTGAAGATATTTCCTTTTCCAACCTAGGCCTCAATGCGCTCCAAATAAACACCTGCAGATCCTACAAGAGGGGTGTTTCCAAACTGTTCTATCAAAACCAGCGTTCAAGTCTGTGAGCTGAATGCACTCATCACACAGAAGTTTCTTAGAAGGCTTGTGTCTAGTGTTTATGTGAAAATATTTTCTTTTACAGCACAGGCCTCAAATAGCTCCAAATATCAACTTGCAGATTTTACAAAAAGGGAGTTTCCAAACTCCTCTATCAAAAGACAGGTTCAACTCTGTGAGTCGAATGCACACATCAGAAAGAAGTTTCTGAGAATGCTTCTGTCTAGCTTTTATGTGAAAATATTTCCTTTTCAAGCACACGCCTCAAAGCGCTCCAAATATGCCGTTGCAGATTCTACAAAAAGTGGGTTTCAAAACTGCTCTACGAAAAGAAAGGTTCAAAGCTGTGAGTTGAATACACAGATCGTGAAGAAGTTTCTGAGAATGCTTCAGTCTAGTGTTTAGGTGAAGATATTTCACTTCCCAGCATAGGCCTCAAAGCGCTCCAAATATCCACTTCCAGATTCTACAGAAAAGTGTTTCAAAACTGCTCTTTGGAAAGGAAGCTTCAACTCTGTGAGTTGAAAGCACTCATTACGAAGAGGTTTCTGAGAATTCTTCTGTCCAGTTTTCATGTGAAGATGTTTCCATTTCAAGCATAGGTCTCCAATCGCTCCAAATATTCACCTGCAAATTCTACAAAAAGGGTGTTTCAAAACTTCTCTATCAATAGGAAGGTTCAACTCTGTGAGTTGAATGCCCTCCTCACAAAGAAGTTTCTGAGAATGCTTCTGTCTACTTTTTACGTGAAGATATTTCCTTTTCCTACACAGGCCTCAAAGCGCTCCGAATCAACACTTCCAGATACTACCAAAACAGTGTTTCAAAACTGTTCTATCAAAAGGAACGTTCAACTCTGTGAGTGGAAGGCACTCATCGCAAAGAGGTTTCTGAGAATGCTTCTGTCTAGTTTTTATGTGATGATATTTCGTATTGCAGCATTGGCCAAAAAGCGCTCCAAACATCCATCTTCAGATGGCAATGAAAGTGGGTCTCAAAAGTGCTCTATCAGAAGGAAGGTTCAAGTCTGTGAGTTGAATGCTCTCATCACACAGAAGGTTCTGAGAATGATTCAGTCTAGTTTTTATCAGAAGATATTTCCTTTTCCTTGCATAGGCCTCAAATAGCTCCAAATATCGAATTGCAGTTTACACCAATAGAGTCTTTCCAAACTGCTCTGTGAAACGGCAGGTTCAACTCTGTGAGTTGAATGCGCACATGAGGAAGAAGTCTCTGAGAATGCTTCTGTCTAGTTTTTAGGTGAAGATATTTCATTTCCCAGCCTCGCCTCAAAGCGCTCCAAATATCCACTTTCAGATTCTACAAAAACTGTGTTTCTAAACTGCTCTTTGTAAAGGAAGGTTCAAGTCTGTGAGTTGAATGCACTCATCACCAAGAAGTTTCTGAGAATGCTTCTGTCTAGTTTTCATGTGAAGATATTTCCTTTTCCAACATTGACCCGAAGCCCTCGTAATATCCACTTGCAGATTTTACAAAAAGAGTGTTTCCAAACTGCTCTATCAAAATGAGATTCAACTCTGTGAGTTGAATGCACGCATCGTGAAGAAGCTTCAGAAAATGCTACGGTCTACGTTTTAGGTGAAGATATTTCATTTCCCAGCATAGGCTTCAAAGCGCTCTAAATATCCACTTGCAGATTCTACAAAAGGAGTGTTTCAAAACTGCTCTTCCAAAAGGAAGGTTCAAGGCTGTGAGTTCAATGCACTCATCATAAAGAAGTTTCTGAGAACGCTTCTCTCTAGTTTTTATGTGAAGATATTTCCTTTTCCAGCATAGGCCTCAAATCGCTCCAAACATCCACTAGCAAATTCTACAAAAGGAGTGTTTCAAAACTGTGCTATCAAAAGGAAGATTCCACTATTTGAGTTGAAGGCATAAAGCACACGGAAGTTTCTGACAATGCTTCCGTCTAGTTCTCATGTGAAGTTATTTCCTTTTCCAGTGCTGGCCTCTTAGCACTCCAAATATCCACTTGCAGATCCTAGAAAAAGAGTTTTTCAAAACTGCTCTACCAAAAGGAAGCTTCAACTCGGTGAGTTGAATGCGCACCTCGCAAAATGTTTCTGAGAGTGCTTCGCTGTTGTTTTTATGTGAAGATATTTCGTTTTCCAGCATAGGACTCAAAGCGCTCCAAGTAGCCACTTACAGAGTCTCTAAAAAGAGTGTTTCAAAACTGTTCTATCAAAAGGAACGTTCAACTCTGTGAGTAGAATGCTCTCATCACAAGGAAGTTTCTGAGAATGCTTCTGTCTAGTTTTTATGTGAAGAAATTTCCTTTTCCAACATAGGCCTCAAAGCCCTCCAAATAAACATCTGCAGATTCTACAAAAGGGGTCTTTCCAAAATGTTCTATCAAAACCAACGTTCAAACCTATGAGCTGAATGCACTCACCACACAGAAGTTTCTTAGACGTCTTCTGTCTAGTGTTTATGTGAAAATATTTTCTTTTACAGCATAGGCCTCAAATAGCTCCAAATATCAACTTGCAGATTTTACAAAAAGGGTGTTTCCAAACTCCTCTATCAAAAGGCAGGTTCAACTCTGTGTGTTGAATGCACACATCAGAAAGAAGTTTCTGAGAATGCTTCTGTCTAGCGTTTATGTGAAAATATTTCCTTTTCAAGCATACGCCTCAAAGCGCTCCAAATATGCCGTTGCAGATTCTACAAAAAGTGTGTTTCAAAACTGCTCTATGAAAAGAAAGGTTCAAAGCTGTGAGGTGAATACACATATCGTGAAGAAGTTTCTGAGAAAGCTTCAGTCTAGTGTTTAGGTGAAGATATTTCACTTCCCAGAATAGGCCTCAAAGCGCTCCAAATATCCACTTCCAGATTCTAAAGAAAAGTGTTTCAAAACTGCTTTTTGGAAAAGAAGCTTCAACTCTGTGAGTTGAAAGCACTCATTACGAAGAGGTTTCTGAGAGTTCTTCCGTCTAGTTTTCATGTGAAGATGTTTCCATTTCAAGCATATTTCTCAAATCGCTCCAAATATTCACCTGCAAATTCTACAAAAAGGGTGTTTCCAAACTTCTCTATCAATAGGAAGGTTCGACTCTGTGAGTTGAATGCACTCCTCACAAAGAAGTTTCTGAGAATGCTTCTGTCCAGTTTTTAGGTGAAGATATATCATTTCCCAGCATAGGCCTCAAAGCGCTCCAAATATCCACTTGCAGATTCTACAAAAAGAGTGTTTCAAAACTCCTCTTTCAAAAGGAAGTTTCAAGTCTGTGAGTTGAATGAAGTCGTGACAAAGAAGTTTCTGAGAATGCTTCTGTCTACTTTTTATGTGAAGATATTTCCTTTTGCAGCACACGCCTCAAATAGCCCCAAACATCCACTAGCAAATTCTACAAAAAGAGGGTTTCAAAAAAGCGCTATCTAAAGGAAGATTGCACTATGTGAGTTAAACGCATAAAGCACACGGAAGTTTCTGAGAATGCTTCCGTCTAGTTCTCATGGGAAGATATTTCCTTTCCCATTGTTGGCCTCTTAGCACTCCAATATACACTTGCAGATTCTAGAAAAAGAGTGTTTCAAAACTGCTCTATCAAAAGGCAGGTTCAACACGGTGAGTTGAATATGCACATGAGAAAAAGTTTCTGAGAATGCTTCTGTCTGGTTTTTATGTGAAGATATTTCGTTTTCCAGCACAGGCCTCAAAGCGCTCCAATTATCCACTTGCAGACTATACAAAAACAGTGTTTCAAAACTGTTCTATCCAAAGGAATGTTCAGCTCTGTGAGTAGAATTCACTCATCACGAGGAAGTTTCTGAGAATGCTGCTGTCTAGTTTCTATAAGAAGACATTTCCTTTTCTAACATAGGTCTCAAAGCGCTCACAATAAGCCCTGGCACACTCCACAAAAGGAGTGTTTCCAAAATGTTCTATCAAAATGAACGTTGAAGACTGTGAGTTAAATGCACACGTCAAACTGAAGTTTCTGAGAATGGTTCTGTCTAGGGTTTATGTGAAGATATTTTCTTTTCCAGCATAGGCCTCCAAAAGCTCGAAATATCCACTTGCAGATTTTCTAAAAAGGGTGTTTCCAAACTGTTCTATCAAAAGGAAGGTTCAACTCTGTGAGTTGAATGCTCACATCACAAAGAAGTTTCTGAGAATGCTTCTGTCTAGTGTTCATGTGAAGATATTTCCTTTTCAAGCATAGGCCTCAAAGCGCTCCAGATATGCAGTTGCAGACTCTACAAAAAGTGTGTTTCAAAAGTGTTCTATGAAAAGAAAGTTTCAACTCTGTGAGTTGAATGCACATATCGTGAAGAAGTTTCTGAGAATGCTTCTGTCTAGTTTTTAGGTGAAGATATTTCATTTCCCAGCATAGGCCTCAAAGCGCTCCAAATATGCACTTGCAGATTCTACAAAAAGAGTGTTTCAAAACTGCTCTTTCAAAAGGAAGGTTCAAGTCTGTGAGTTGAATGCACTCATCAGAAAGAAGTTTCTGATAATGGTTCTGTCTAGTTTTCATCTGCAAGTATTTCCTTTTCCACTAGATGCCGCAATCGCACCAAATTTCCACCTGCAGTTTCCACAAAAAGAGTGTTGCAGGACTGCTCCAGGAAAAGGAATCTTCAACTCTCTCAGTTCAATCCCCTCAAGACATAGAAGTTTCTGATAATGTTTCTGTCTAGCTTCTATATGAAGATATTTCCTTTTCCAGCATAAGCCTCAAAGAGCTCCAAATATCCACTTGCGAATTCTACAAAAACAGTGTTGCAATACTTTTCTACCAAAAGGAAGGTACAACTCTGTGAGTTCAATGCACTCATCACACAGAAGGTTCACAGAATGCTTCCATCTAGCTTTTACGCAATGATATTTCCTTTTGCAGCAAAGGCTTCAAAGCGCTCTTAATGTCCACTGGCAGATTCTACGAAGAGTGTCTCAAAACTGCTCTATCAAAAGGTAGGTTGAACTCTGTGAGTTCAATGCCCAAAGCACAGGGAACCTTCTGAGAATGCTTTTATGTAGTTTCTACGTGAACATATTTTCTTTTCCAGCATTGGCCTCCAAGCACTCCATCCATCCACTTGAAAATTCTACTAAAAGAGTGTTTCAAAACTTCTCTACCAAAAGAAAGGTTGAACTTTGTGAGTTCAAGGCACACATCACAAAGAAGTTTCTGAGAATGCTTCTTTCCAGCTTTTACGTGAAGAGATATCCTTTTCCAGCATAGGCCTCAAAGCGCTCCATATATCCACTTGCACATTCTAGCAAAGCGTGTATCAACACTGCTCTTTCAAAAGGAAGCTTCAAGTCTGTGAGTTGAATGCACTCATCACAAAGACGTTTCTGAGAATTCTCCTGTCTAGTTTTCATGTGAAGATGCTTCCATTTAAAATCTAGGCCTCAAATACCTCCAAATATTCACTTGCACATTCTACAAAAAGGCTGTTTCAAATCTTCTCTATCAATTGGAAGGTTCAACTCTGTAAATTGAATGCACTCACCACAAAGAAGATTCCGAGATTGCTTCTGTCTACTTTGTATGTGAAGACATTTCCTTTTCCAACATAGGCCTCAAAGCGCTCCAAAAAACACTTGCAGATTCTAAAAAAACAGTTTTTCAAAACTGTTCTATCAAAAGGAACGTTCAACTCTGTGAGTTGAAGGCACTCATCACAAAGAGGTTTCTGAGAATGCTTCTGTCTAGTTTTTATGGGATGATATTTCTTATTCCAACATTGGCCAAAAAGCGCTCCAAATATCCGCCTTCAGATGGCACTGAAAGAGGGTCTCAAAAATGCTCTATCAGAAGGAAGGTTCAAGTCTGTGAGTTGAATGCTCTCATCACACAGAAGGTTCTGAGAATACTTCAGTCTAGTTTTTATCAGAAGATATTTCCATTTCCTTGCATAGGCCTGAAATCGCTCCAAATATCGACTTGCAGATTATACGAATAGAGTATTTCCAAACTGCTCTGTCAAACGGCAGGATCAACTCTGTGAGTTGAATGAACACATCATGAAGAAGTCTCTGAGAATGCTTCTGTCTAGTTTTTAGTTGAAGATATTTCATTTCCCAGCATCGTCTCAAAGCGCTCCAAATATCCACTTGCAGATTCTACAAAAACTTTGTTTCTAAACTGCTCTTTGAAAAGGAAGGTCCAAGTCTGTGAGTTGAATGCACTCATCGCAAAGAATTTTCTGAGAATGCTTCTGCCTAGTTTTCACGTGAAGATATTTCCTTTTCCAACATTGGCCCCGAAGCCCTCCTAACATCCACTTGCAGATTTTACAAAAAGAGTGTTTCCAAACTGCTCTATCAAAAGGCAGGTTCAACTCTGTGAGTCAAATGCACGCATCGTGAAGAAGCTTCTGAGAATGCTACTGTCTAAGTTTTAGGTGAAGATATTTCATTTCCCAGCAAAGGCTTCAAAGCGCTCTAAATATCCACTTGCAGATTCTACAAGAAGAGTGTTTCAAAACTGCTCTTCCAAAAGGAAGGTTCAAGTCTGTGAGTTGAATGCACTCATCAAAAAGAAGTTTCTGAGAATGCTTCTCTCTAGTTTTTATGAGAAGATATTTCCTTTTCCAGCATAGGCCTCAAATCGCTCCAAACATCCACTAGCAAATTCTACAAAAGGAGTGTTTCAAAACTGTGCTATCAAAAGGAAGATTCCACTATTTGAGTTGAAGGCATAAAGCACACGGAAGTTTCTGACAGTGCTTCCGTCTAGTTCTCATGTGAAGTTATTTCCTTTTCCAGTGTTGGCCTCTTAGCACTCCAAATAACCACTTGCAGATCCTAGAAAGAGTGTTTCAAAACTGCTCTACCAAAAGGAAGGTTCAACTCGGTGAGTTGAATGCGCACCTCGCAAAAAGTTTCTGAGAGTGCTTCGGTTTAGTTTTTATGTGAAGATATTTCGTTTTCCAGCACAGTACTCAAAGCGCTCTAAATAGCCACTTGCAGAGTCTATAAAAAGAGTGTTTCAAAACTGTTCTATCGAAAGGAACGTTCAACTCTGTGAGTAGAATGCACTCATCACAAGGAAGTTTCTGAGAATGCTTCTGTCTAGTTTTTATGTGAAGAAATTTCCTTTTCCAACATAGGCCTCAAAGCGCTCCAAATAAACACCTGCAGATTCTACAAAAGGGGTCTTTCCAAAATGTTCTATCAAAACCAACGTTCAAGCCTGTGAGCTGAATGCACTCACCACACAGAAGTTTCTTAGACGTCTTCTGTCTAGTGTTTATGTGGAAATATTCTCTTTTACAGCATAGGCCTCAAATAGCTCCAAATATCAACTTGCAGATTTTACAAAAAGGGTGTTTCCAAACTCCTCCATCAAAAGGCAGGTTCAACTCTGTGTGTTTAATGCACACATCAGAAAGAAGTTTCTGAGAATGCTTCTGTCTAGCCTTTATGTGAAAATATTTCCTTTTCAAGCATACGCCTCAAAGCGCTCCAAATATGCCGTTGTAGACTCTACAAAAAGTGTGTTTCAAAACTGCTCTACGAAAAGAAAGGTTCAAAGCTGTGAGTTGAATACACAGATCGTGAAGAAGTTCCTGAGAATGCTTCAATCTAGTGTTTAGGTGAAGATATTTCACTTCCCAGCATAGGCCTCAAAGCGCTCCAAATATCCACTTCCAGATTCTACAGAAAAGTGTTTCAAAACTGCTCTTTGGAAAGGAAGCTTCAACTCTGTGAGTTTAAAGCACTCATTGCGAAGAGGTTTCTGGGAGTTCTTCCGTCTAGTTTTCATGTAAAGATGTTTCCATTTCAAGCATAGGTCTCTAATCGCTCCAAATATTCACCTGCAAATTCTACAAAAAGGGTGTTTCAAAACTTCTCTATCAATAGGAAGGTTCAACTCTGTGAGTTGAATGCACTCCTTACAGAGAAGTTTCTGAGAATGTTTCTATCTATGTTTTACGCGAAGATATTTCCTTTTCCAACACAGGCCTCAGTGCGCTCCGAATCAACACTTCCAGATACTACAAAAACAGTGTTTCAAAACTGTTCTATCAAAAGGAACGTTCAACTCTGTGAGTTGAAGGCACTCATCACAAAGAAGTTTCTGAGAATGCTTCTGTCAATCTTGTATGCAATGAGATTTCCTTTTGCAGCATAGGACTTAAAGCTCTCCAAATATCCACTTGCAGATTCCACAAAAAGAGTGTTGCAAAACTTCTCTATCAAAAGGCAGGTTGAACTCTGTGTGTTGAATGCCCAAAACACAGGGAACTTTCTGAGAATGCTTTTGTCTAGTTTCCACGTGAAGATAGTTCCTTTTCCAACATAGGCCTCAAAGCGCTCTGAATATCCACTTGCCGATTGTACAAAAAGAGTGTTGCAAAACTTCTCTATCAAAAGGCAGGTTGAACTCTGTGTGTCGAATGCCCAAAACACAGGGAACTTGCTGAGAATGCTTTTGTCTAATTTCTACGTGAAGATATTTCCTTTTCCATCATAGGCCTCAAAGTGCTCCGAATAAACACTTGTAGATCCCACCAAAAGAGTGTTTCAAAGCTCTTCCATCTACAGGAACTTTCACGTCTGTGAGTTGAATGCACTCATCACAAAGAGGTTTCTGAGAATTCTTCTGTTTAGTTTTTATGTGATGATATTTCATTTTCCAGCATTGGCCTAAAGGTGCTCCAAATATCCACCTTCAGATGGGACTGAAAGAGTGTTTCAAAACTGAACTATCAAAAGGAAGGTTCAAGTCTGTGAGTTGAATGCACTCATCCACAGAAGCTTCTGAGAATGCTTCTGTCTCGTTTTTAGGCGAAGATATTTCCTTTTCCTTGCATAGGCCTCAAATCGCTCCAAATATCCCCTTGCAGATATTACAAAGAGAGTGTTTCCAAACTGCCCTATCGAAAGGCAGTTTCAACTCTGTGAGTTGAAGGCACGTATGGTGAAACAGTTTCTGAGAATGCTTGTGTGTACTTTTTAGGTGAAGGTATTTCCTTTTCCAGCACAGGCCTCAAATCGCTCCAAACATCCAGTAGCAAATTCTACAAAAGGAGTGTTTCAAACCTGTGCTATCCAAAGGAAGATTCCACTATATGAGTTGAACGCATAAAGCACACGGAAGTTTCTGAGAATCCTTCCGTCTAGTTCTCAGGTGAAGATATTTACTTTTCCAGTGTTGGCCCTTTAGCACTCCAAATATCCACTTTCAGATTCTACAAAAAGAGTGTTTCAAAACTGCTCTATCAAAACGCAGGTTCCACTCGGTGAGTTGAATGCACGCATCGGAAAAGATTTCTGAGAATTCTTCTGTCTAGTTTTTATGGGAAGATATTTTCTTTTCCAGCATAGGCCTCAAATCGCTCCAAACATCCACGAGCAAATTCTACGAAAGGAGTGTGTCAAAACTGTGCTATCAAAAGGAAGATTCCACTATGTGAGTTGAATGCATGAAGCACACGGAAGTTTCTGACAATGCTTCCGTCTAGTTCTCATGTGAAGATATTTCCTTTTCCAGCGTTGACCTCTTAGCACTCCAAATATCCACTTGCAGATCCTAGAAAAAGAGTGTTTCAAAACTGCTCTACCAAAAGCCAGGTTTCACTCGGTGAGTTGAATGCGCACATCGCAAAATGTTTCTGAGAACGCTACTGTCTAGTTCTTATGTGAAGATATTTCGTTTTCCCGCCTGGGCTTCAAAGCGCTCCAAATAGCCACTTGTAGAGTCTATAAAAAGAGTGTTTCAAAACTCTTCTATCAAAAGGAACTTTCAACTCTGTGAGTACAATGCACTCATCACAAGGAAGTTTCCGAGAATGCTTCTGTCTACTGTTTATGTGAAGATATTTCCTTTTCCAACCTAGGCCTCAATGCGCTCCAAATAAACACCTGCAGATCCTACAAGAGGGGTGTTTCCAAACTGTTCTATCAAAACCAGCGTTCAAGTCTGTGAGCTGAATGCACTCATCACACAGAAGTTTCTTAGAAGGCTTGTGTCTAGTGTTTATGTGAAAATATTTTCTTTTACAGCACAGGCCTCAAATAGCTCCAAATATCAACTTGCAGATTTTACAAAAAGGGAGTTTCCAAACTCCTCTATCAAAAGACAGGTTCAACTCTGTGAGTCGAATGCACACATCAGAAAGAAGTTTCTGAGAATGCTTCTGTCTAGCTTTTATGTGAAAATATTTCCTTTTCAAGCACACGCCTCAAAGCGCTCCAAATATGCCGTTGCAGATTCTACAAAAAGTGGGTTTCAAAACTGCTCTACGAAAAGAAAGGTTCAAAGCTGTGAGTTGAATACACAGATCGTGAAGAAGTTTCTGAGAATGCTTCAGTCTAGTGTTTAGGTGAAGATATTTCACTTCCCAGCATAGGCCTCAAAGCGCTCCAAATATCCACTTCCAGATTCTACAGAAAAGTGTTTCAAAACTGCTCTTTGGAAAGGAAGCTTCAACTCTGTGAGTTGAAAGCACTCATTACGAAGAGGTTTCTGAGAATTCTTCTGTCCAGTTTTCATGTGAAGATGTTTCCATTTCAAGCATAGGTCTCCAATCGCTCCAAATATTCACCTGCAAATTCTACAAAAAGGGTGTTTCAAAACTTCTCTATCAATAGGAAGGTTCAACTCTGTGAGTTGAATGCCCTCCTCACAAAGAAGTTTCTGAGAATGCTTCTGTCTACTTTTTACGTGAAGATATTTCCTTTTCCTACACAGGCCTCAAAGCGCTCCGAATCAACACTTCCAGATACTACCAAAACAGTGTTTCAAAACTGTTCTATCAAAAGGAACGTTCAACTCTGTGAGTGGAAGGCACTCATCGCAAAGAGGTTTCTGAGAATGCTTCTGTCTAGTTTTTATGTGATGATATTTCGTATTGCAGCATTGGCCAAAAAGCGCTCCAAACATCCATCTTCAGATGGCAATGAAAGTGGGTCTCAAAAGTGCTCTATCAGAAGGAAGGTTCAAGTCTGTGAGTTGAATGCTCTCATCACACAGAAGGTTCTGAGAATGATTCAGTCTAGTTTTTATCAGAAGATATTTCCTTTTCCTTGCATAGGCCTCAAATAGCTCCAAATATCGAATTGCAGTTTACACCAATAGAGTCTTTCCAAACTGCTCTGTGAAACGGCAGGTTCAACTCTGTGAGTTGAATGCGCACATGAGGAAGAAGTCTCTGAGAATGCTTCTGTCTAGTTTTTAGGTGAAGATATTTCATTTCCCAGCCTCGCCTCAAAGCGCTCCAAATATCCACTTTCAGATTCTACAAAAACTGTGTTTCTAAACTGCTCTTTGTAAAGGAAGGTTCAAGTCTGTGAGTTGAATGCACTCATCACCAAGAAGTTTCTGAGAATGCTTCTGTCTAGTTTTCATGTGAAGATATTTCCTTTTCCAACATTGACCCGAAGCCCTCGTAATATCCACTTGCAGATTTTACAAAAAGAGTGTTTCCAAACTGCTCTATCAAAATGAGATTCAACTCTGTGAGTTGAATGCACGCATCGTGAAGAAGCTTCAGAGAATGCTACGGTCTACGTTTTAGGTGAAGATATTTCATTTCCCAGCATAGGCTTCAAAGCGCTCTAAATATCCACTTGCAGATTCTACAAAAAGAGTGTTTCAAAACTGCTCTTCCAAAAGGAAGGTTCAAGGCTGTGAGTTCAATGCACTCATCATAAAGAAGTTTCTGAGAACGCTTCTCTCTAGTTTTTATGTGAAGATATTTCCTTTTCCAGCATAGGCCTCAAATCGCTCCAAACATCCACTAGCAAATTCTACAAAAGGAGTGTTTCAAAACTGTGCTATCAAAAGGAAGATTCCACTATTTGAGTTGAAGGCATAAAGCACACGGAAGTTTCTGACAATGCTTCCGTCTAGTTCTCATGTGAAGTTATTTCCTTTTCCAGTGCTGGCCTCTTAGCACTCCAAATATCCACTTGCAGATCCTAGAAAAAGAGTTTTTCAAAACTGCTCTACCAAAAGGAAGCTTCAACTCGGTGAGTTGAATGCGCACCTCGCAAAATGTTTCTGAGAGTGCTTCGCTGTTGTTTTTATGTGAAGATATTTCGTTTTCCAGCATAGGACTCAAAGCGCTCCAAGTAGCCACTTACAGAGTCTCTAAAAAGAGTGTTTCAAAACTGTTCTATCAAAAGGAACGTTCAACTCTGTGAGTAGAATGCTCTCATCACAAGGAAGTTTCTGAGAATGCTTCTGTCTAGTTTTTATGTGAAGAAATTTCCTTTTCCAACATAGGCCTCAAAGCCCTCCAAATAAACATCTGCAGATTCTACAAAAGGGGTCTTTCCAAAATGTTCTATCAAAACCAACGTTCAAACCTATGAGCTGAATGCACTCACCACACAGAAGTTTCTTAGACGTCTTCTGTCTAGTGTTTATGTGAAAATATTTTCTTTTACAGCATAGGCCTCAAATAGCTCCAAATATCAACTTGCAGATTTTACAAAAAGGGTGTTTCCAAACTCCTCTATCAAAAGGCAGGTTCAACTCTGTGTGTTGAATGCACACATCAGAAAGAAGTTTCTGAGAATGCTTCTGTCTAGCGTTTATGTGAAAATATTTCCTTTTCAAGCATACGCCTCAAAGCGCTCCAAATATGCCGTTGCAGATTCTACAAAAAGTGTGTTTCAAAACTGCTCTATGAAAAGAAAGGTTCAAAGCTGTGAGGTGAATACACATATCGTGAAGAAGTTTCTGAGAAAGCTTCAGTCTAGTGTTTAGGTGAAGATATTTCACTTCCCAGAATAGGCCTCAAAGCGCTCCAAATATCCACTTCCAGATTCTAAAGAAAAGTGTTTCAAAACTGCTTTTTGGAAAAGAAGCTTCAACTCTGTGAGTTGAAAGCACTCATTACGAAGAGGTTTCTGAGAGTTCTTCCGTCTAGTTTTCATGTGAAGATGTTTCCATTTCAAGCATATTTCTCAAATCGCTCCAAATATTCACCTGCAAATTCTACAAAAAGGGTGTTTCCAAACTTCTCTATCAATAGGAAGGTTCGACTCTGTGAGTTGAATGCACTCCTCACAAAGAAGTTTCTGAGAATGCTTCTGTCCAGTTTTTAGGTGAAGATATATCACTTCCCAGCATAGGCCTCAAAGCGCTCCAAATATCCACTTGCAGATTCTACAAAAAGAGTGTTTCAAAACTCCTCTTTCAAAAGGAAGTTTCAAGTCTGTGAGTTGAATGAAGTCGTGACAAAGAAGTTTCTGAGAATGCTTCTGTCTACTTTTTATGTGAAGATATTTCCTTTTGCAGCACACGCCTCAAATAGCCCCAAACATCCACTAGCAAATTCTACAAAAAGAGGGTTTCAAAAAAGCGCTATCTAAAGGAAGATTGCACTATGTGAGTTAAACGCATAAAGCACACGGAAGTTTCTGAGAATGCTTCCGTCTAGTTCTCATGGGAAGATATTTCCTTTCCCATTGTTGGCCTCTTAGCACTCCAATATACACTTGCAGATTCTAGAAAAAGAGTGTTTCAAAACTGCTCTATCAAAAGGCAGGTTCAACACGGTGAGTTGAATATGCACATGAGAAAAAGTTTCTGAGAATGCTTCTGTCTGGTTTTTATGTGAAGATATTTCGTTTTCCAGCACAGGCCTCAAAGCGCTCCAATTATCCACTTGCAGACTATACAAAAACAGTGTTTCAAAACTGTTCTATCCAAAGGAATGTTCAGCTCTGTGAGTAGAATTCACTCATCACGAGGAAGTTTCTGAGAATGCTGCTGTCTAGTTTCTATAAGAAGACATTTCCTTTTCTAACATAGGTCTCAAAGCGCTCACAATAAGCCCTGGCACACTCCACAAAAGGAGTGTTTCCAAAATGTTCTATCAAAATGAACGTTGAAGACTGTGAGTTAAATGCACACGTCAAACTGAAGTTTCTGAGAATGGTTCTGTCTAGGGTTTATGTGAAGATATTTTCTTTTCCAGCATAGGCCTCCAAAAGCTCGAAATATCCACTTGCAGATTTTCTAAAAAGGGTGTTTCCAAACTGTTCTATCAAAAGGAAGGTTCAACTCTGTGAGTTGAATGCTCACATCACAAAGAAGTTTCTGAGAATGCTTCTGTCTAGTGTTCATGTGAAGATATTTCCTTTTCAAGCATAGGCCTCAAAGCGCTCCAGATATGCAGTTGCAGACTCTACAAAAAGTGTGTTTCAAAAGTGTTCTATGAAAAGAAAGTTTCAACTCTGTGAGTTGAATGCACATATCGTGAAGAAGTTTCTGAGAATGCTTCTGTCTAGTTTTTAGGTGAAGATATTTCATTTCCCAGCATAGGCCTCAAAGCGCTCCAAATATGCACTTGCAGATTCTACAAAAAGAGTGTTTCAAAACTGCTCTTTCAAAAGGAAGGTTCAAGTCTGTGAGTTGAATGCACTCATCAGAAAGAAGTTTCTGATAATGGTTCTGTCTAGTTTTCATCTGCAAGTATTTCCTTTTCCACTAGATGCCGCAATCGCACCAAATTTCCACCTGCAGTTTCCACAAAAAGAGTGTTGCAGGACTGCTCCAGGAAAAGGAATCTTCAACTCTCTCAGTTCAATCCCCTCAAGACATAGAAGTTTCTGATAATGTTTCTGTCTAGCTTCTATATGAAGATATTTCCTTTTCCAGCATAAGCCTCAAAGAGCTCCAAATATCCACTTGCGAATTCTACAAAAACAGTGTTGCAATACTTTTCTACCAAAAGGAAGGTACAACTCTGTGAGTTCAATGCACTCATCACACAGAAGGTTCACAGAATGCTTCCATCTAGCTTTTACGCAATGATATTTCCTTTTGCAGCAAAGGCTTCAAAGCGCTCTTAATGTCCACTGGCAGATTCTACGAAGAGTGTCTCAAAACTGCTCTATCAAAAGGTAGGTTGAACTCTGTGAGTTCAATGCCCAAAGCACAGGGAACCTTCTGAGAATGCTTTTATGTAGTTTCTACGTGAACATATTTTCTTTTCCAGCATTGGCCTCCAAGCACTCCATCCATCCACTTGAAAATTCTACTAAAAGAGTGTTTCAAAACTTCTCTACCAAAAGAAAGGTTGAACTTTGTGAGTTCAAGGCACACATCACAAAGAAGTTTCTGAGAATGCTTCTTTCCAGCTTTTACGTGAAGAGATATCCTTTTCCAGCATAGGCCTCAAAGCGCTCCATATATCCACTTGCACATTCTAGCAAAGCGTGTATCAACACTGCTCTTTCAAAAGGAAGCTTCAAGTCTGTGAGTTGAATGCACTCATCACAAAGACGTTTCTGAGAATTCTCCTGTCTAGTTTTCATGTGAAGATGCTTCCATTTAAAATCTAGGCCTCAAATACCTCCAAATATTCACTTGCACATTCTACAAAAAGGCTGTTTCAAATCTTCTCTATCAATTGGAAGGTTCAACTCTGTAAATTGAATGCACTCACCACAAAGAAGATTCCGAGATTGCTTCTGTCTACTTTGTATGTGAAGACATTTCCTTTTCCAACATAGGCCTCAAAGCGCTCCAAAAAACACTTGCAGATTCTAAAAAAACAGTTTTTCAAAACTGTTCTATCAAAAGGAACGTTCAACTCTGTGAGTTGAAGGCACTCATCACAAAGAGGTTTCTGAGAATGCTTCTGTCTAGTTTTTATGGGATGATATTTCTTATTCCAACATTGGCCAAAAAGCGCTCCAAATATCCGCCTTCAGATGGCACTGAAAGAGGGTCTCAAAAATGCTCTATCAGAAGGAAGGTTCAAGTCTGTGAGTTGAATGCTCTCATCACACAGAAGGTTCTGAGAATACTTCAGTCTAGTTTTTATCAGAAGATATTTCCATTTCCTTGCATAGGCCTGAAATCGCTCCAAATATCGACTTGCAGATTATACGAATAGAGTATTTCCAAACTGCTCTGTCAAACGGCAGGATCAACTCTGTGAGTTGAATGAACACATCATGAAGAAGTCTCTGAGAATGCTTCTGTCTAGTTTTTAGTTGAAGATATTTCATTTCCCAGCATCGTCTCAAAGCGCTCCAAATATCCACTTGCAGATTCTACAAAAACTTTGTTTCTAAACTGCTCTTTGAAAAGGAAGGTCCAAGTCTGTGAGTTGAATGCACTCATCGCAAAGAATTTTCTGAGAATGCTTCTGCCTAGTTTTCACGTGAAGATATTTCCTTTTCCAACATTGGCCCCGAAGCCCTCCTAACATCCACTTGCAGATTTTACAAAAAGAGTGTTTCCAAACTGCTCTATCAAAAGGCAGGTTCAACTCTGTGAGTCAAATGCACGCATCGTGAAGAAGCTTCTGAGAATGCTACTGTCTAAGTTTTAGGTGAAGATATTTCATTTCCCAGCAAAGGCTTCAAAGCGCTCTAAATATCCACTTGCAGATTCTACAAGAAGAGTGTTTCAAAACTGCTCTTCCAAAAGGAAGGTTCAAGTCTGTGAGTTGAATGCACTCATCAAAAAGAAGTTTCTGAGAATGCTTCTCTCTAGTTTTTATGAGAAGATATTTCCTTTTCCAGCATAGGCCTCAAATCGCTCCAAACATCCACTAGCAAATTCTACAAAAGGAGTGTTTCAAAACTGTGCTATCAAAAGGAAGATTCCACTATTTGAGTTGAAGGCATAAAGCACACGGAAGTTTCTGACAGTGCTTCCGTCTAGTTCTCATGTGAAGTTATTTCCTTTTCCAGTGTTGGCCTCTTAGCACTCCAAATAACCACTTGCAGATCCTAGAAAGAGTGTTTCAAAACTGCTCTACCAAAAGGAAGGTTCAACTCGGTGAGTTGAATGCGCACCTCGCAAAAAGTTTCTGAGAGTGCTTCGGTTTAGTTTTTATGTGAAGATATTTCGTTTTCCAGCACAGTACTCAAAGCGCTCTAAATAGCCACTTGCAGAGTCTATAAAAAGAGTGTTTCAAAACTGTTCTATCGAAAGGAACGTTCAACTCTGTGAGTAGAATGCACTCATCACAAGGAAGTTTCTGAGAATGCTTCTGTCTAGTTTTTATGTGAAGAAATTTCCTTTTCCAACATAGGCCTCAAAGCGCTCCAAATAAACACCTGCAGATTCTACAAAAGGGGTCTTTCCAAAATGTTCTATCAAAACCAACGTTCAAGCCTGTGAGCTGAATGCACTCACCACACAGAAGTTTCTTAGACGTCTTCTGTCTAGTGTTTATGTGGAAATATTCTCTTTTACAGCATAGGCCTCAAATAGCTCCAAATATCAACTTGCAGATTTTACAAAAAGGGTGTTTCCAAACTCCTCCATCAAAAGGCAGGTTCAACTCTGTGTGTTTAATGCACACATCAGAAAGAAGTTTCTGAGAATGCTTCTGTCTAGCCTTTATGTGAAAATATTTCCTTTTCAAGCATACGCCTCAAAGCGCTCCAAATATGCCGTTGTAGACTCTACAAAAAGTGTGTTTCAAAACTGCTCTACGAAAAGAAAGGTTCAAAGCTGTGAGTTGAATACACAGATCGTGAAGAAGTTCCTGAGAATGCTTCAATCTAGTGTTTAGGTGAAGATATTTCACTTCCCAGCATAGGCCTCAAAGCGCTCCAAATATCCACTTCCAGATTCTACAGAAAAGTGTTTCAAAACTGCTCTTTGGAAAGGAAGCTTCAACTCTGTGAGTTTAAAGCACTCATTGCGAAGAGGTTTCTGGGAGTTCTTCCGTCTAGTTTTCATGTAAAGATGTTTCCATTTCAAGCATAGGTCTCTAATCGCTCCAAATATTCACCTGCAAATTCTACAAAAAGGGTGTTTCAAAACTTCTCTATCAATAGGAAGGTTCAACTCTGTGAGTTGAATGCACTCCTTACAGAGAAGTTTCTGAGAATGTTTCTATCTATGTTTTACGCGAAGATATTTCCTTTTCCAACACAGGCCTCAGTGCGCTCCGAATCAACACTTCCAGATACTACAAAAACAGTGTTTCAAAACTGTTCTATCAAAAGGAACGTTCAACTCTGTGAGTTGAAGGCACTCATCACAAAGAAGTTTCTGAGAATGCTTCTGTCAATCTTGTATGCAATGAGATTTCCTTTTGCAGCATAGGACTTAAAGCTCTCCAAATATCCACTTGCAGATTCCACAAAAAGAGTGTTGCAAAACTTCTCTATCAAAAGGCAGGTTGAACTCTGTGTGTTGAATGCCCAAAACACAGGGAACTTTCTGAGAATGCTTTTGTCTAGTTTCCACGTGAAGATAGTTCCTTTTCCAACATAGGCCTCAAAGCGCTCTGAATATCCACTTGCCGATTGTACAAAAAGAGTGTTGCAAAACTTCTCTATCAAAAGGCAGGTTGAACTCTGTGTGTCGAATGCCCAAAACACAGGGAACTTGCTGAGAATGCTTTTGTCTAATTTCTACGTGAAGATATTTCCTTTTCCATCATAGGCCTCAAAGTGCTCCGAATAAACACTTGTAGATCCCACCAAAAGAGTGTTTCAAAGCTCTTCCATCTACAGGAACTTTCACGTCTGTGAGTTGAATGCACTCATCACAAAGAGGTTTCTGAGAATTCTTCTGTTTAGTTTTTATGTGATGATATTTCATTTTCCAGCATTGGCCTAAAGGTGCTCCAAATATCCACCTTCAGATGGGACTGAAAGAGTGTTTCAAAACTGAACTATCAAAAGGAAGGTTCAAGTCTGTGAGTTGAATGCACTCATCCACAGAAGCTTCTGAGAATGCTTCTGTCTCGTTTTTAGGCGAAGATATTTCCTTTTCCTTGCATAGGCCTCAAATCGCTCCAAATATCCCCTTGCAGATATTACAAAGAGAGTGTTTCCAAACTGCCCTATCGAAAGGCAGTTTCAACTCTGTGAGTTGAAGGCACGTATGGTGAAACAGTTTCTGAGAATGCTTGTGTGTACTTTTTAGGTGAAGGTATTTCCTTTTCCAGCACAGGCCTCAAATCGCTCCAAACATCCAGTAGCAAATTCTACAAAAGGAGTGTTTCAAACCTGTGCTATCCAAAGGAAGATTCCACTATATGAGTTGAACGCATAAAGCACACGGAAGTTTCTGAGAATCCTTCCGTCTAGTTCTCAGGTGAAGATATTTACTTTTCCAGTGTTGGCCCTTTAGCACTCCAAATATCCACTTTCAGATTCTACAAAAAGAGTGTTTCAAAACTGCTCTATCAAAACGCAGGTTCCACTCGGTGAGTTGAATGCACGCATCGGAAAAGATTTCTGAGAATTCTTCTGTCTAGTTTTTATGGGAAGATATTTTCTTTTCCAGCATAGGCCTCAAATCGCTCCAAACATCCACGAGCAAATTCTACGAAAGGAGTGTGTCAAAACTGTGCTATCAAAAGGAAGATTCCACTATGTGAGTTGAATGCATGAAGCACACGGAAGTTTCTGACAATGCTTCCGTCTAGTTCTCATGTGAAGATATTTCCTTTTCCAGCGTTGACCTCTTAGCACTCCAAATATCCACTTGCAGATCCTAGAAAAAGAGTGTTTCAAAACTGCTCTACCAAAAGCCAGGTTTCACTCGGTGAGTTGAATGCGCACATCGCAAAATGTTTCTGAGAACGCTACTGTCTAGTTCTTATGTGAAGATATTTCGTTTTCCCGCCTGGGCTTCAAAGCGCTCCAAATAGCCACTTGTAGAGTCTATAAAAAGAGTGTTTCAAAACTCTTCTATCAAAAGGAACTTTCAACTCTGTGAGTACAATGCACTCATCACAAGGAAGTTTCCGAGAATGCTTCTGTCTACTGTTTATGTGAAGATATTTCCTTTTCCAACCTAGGCCTCAATGCGCTCCAAATAAACACCTGCAGATCCTACAAGAGGGGTGTTTCCAAACTGTTCTATCAAAACCAGCGTTCAAGTCTGTGAGCTGAATGCACTCATCACACAGAAGTTTCTTAGAAGGCTTGTGTCTAGTGTTTATGTGAAAATATTTTCTTTTACAGCACAGGCCTCAAATAGCTCCAAATAACAACTTGCAGATTTTACAAAAAGGGAGTTTCCAAACTCCTCTATCAAAAGACAGGTTCAACTCTGTGAGTCGAATGCACACATCAGAAAGAAGTTTCTGAGAATGCTTCTGTCTAGCTTTTATGTGAAAATATTTCCTTTTCAAGCACACGCCTCAAAGCGCTCCAAATATGCCGTTGCAGATTCTACAAAAAGTGGGTTTCAAAACTGCTCTACGAAAAGAAAGGTTCAAAGCTGTGAGTTGAATACACAGATCGTGAAGAAGTTTCTGAGAATGCTTCAGTCTAGTGTTTAGGTGAAGATATTTCACTTCCCAGCATAGGCCTCAAAGCGCTCCAAATATCCACTTCCAGATTCTACAGAAAAGTGTTTCAAAACTGCTCTTTGGAAAGGAAGCTTCAACTCTGTGAGTTGAAAGCACTCATTACGAAGAGGTTTCTGAGAATTCTTCTGTCCAGTTTTCATGTGAAGATGTTTCCATTTCAAGCATAGGTCTCCAATCGCTCCAAATATTCACCTGCAAATTCTACAAAAAGGGTGTTTCAAAACTTCTCTATCAATAGGAAGGTTCAACTCTGTGAGTTGAATGCCCTCCTCACAAAGAAGTTTCTGAGAATGCTTCTGTCTACTTTTTACGTGAAGATATTTCCTTTTCCTACACAGGCCTCAAAGCGCTCCGAATCAACACTTCCAGATACTACCAAAACAGTGTTTCAAAACTGTTCTATCAAAAGGAACGTTCAACTCTGTGAGTGGAAGGCACTCATCGCAAAGAGGTTTCTGAGAATGCTTCTGTCTAGTTTTTATGTGATGATATTTCGTATTGCAGCATTGGCCAAAAAGCGCTCCAAACATCCATCTTCAGATGGCAATGAAAGTGGGTCTCAAAAGTGCTCTATCAGAAGGAAGGTTCAAGTCTGTGAGTTGAATGCTCTCATCACACAGAAGGTTCTGAGAATGATTCAGTCTAGTTTTTATCAGAAGATATTTCCTTTTCCTTGCATAGGCCTCAAATAGCTCCAAATATCGAATTGCAGTTTACACCAATAGAGTCTTTCCAAACTGCTCTGTGAAACGGCAGGTTCAACTCTGTGAGTTGAATGCGCACATGAGGAAGAAGTCTCTGAGAATGCTTCTGTCTAGTTTTTAGGTGAAGATATTTCATTTCCCAGCCTCGCCTCAAAGCGCTCCAAATATCCACTTTCAGATTCTACAAAAACTGTGTTTCTAAACTGCTCTTTGTAAAGGAAGGTTCAAGTCTGTGAGTTGAATGCACTCATCACCAAGAAGTTTCTGAGAATGCTTCTGTCTAGTTTTCATGTGAAGATATTTCCTTTTCCAACATTGACCCGAAGCCCTCGTAATATCCACTTGCAGATTTTACAAAAAGAGTGTTTCCAAACTGCTCTATCAAAATGAGATTCAACTCTGTGAGTTGAATGCACGCATCGTGAAGAAGCTTCAGAGAATGCTACGGTCTACGTTTTAGGTGAAGATATTTCATTTCCCAGCATAGGCTTCAAAGCGCTCTAAATATCCACTTGCAGATTCTACAAAAAGAGTGTTTCAAAACTGCTCTTCCAAAAGGAAGGTTCAAGGCTGTGAGTTCAATGCACTCATCATAAAGAAGTTTCTGAGAACGCTTCTCTCTAGTTTTTTGTGAAGATATTTCCTTTTCCAGCATAGGCCTCAAATCGCTCCAAACATCCACTAGCAAATTCTACAAAAGGAGTGTTTCAAAACTGTGCTATCAAAAGGAAGATTCCACTATTTGAGTTGAAGGCATAAAGCACACGGAAGTTTCTGACAATGCTTCCGTCTAGTTCTCATGTGAAGTTATTTCCTTTTCCAGTGCTGGCCTCTTAGCACTCCAAATATCCACTTGCAGATCCTAGAAAAAGAGTTTTTCAAAACTGCTCTACCAAAAGGAAGCTTCAACTCGGTGAGTTGAATGCGCACCTCGCAAAATGTTTCTGAGAGTGCTTCGCTGTTGTTTTTATGTGAAGATATTTCGTTTTCCAGCATAGGACTCAAAGCGCTCCAAGTAGCCACTTACAGAGTCTCTAAAAAGAGTGTTTCAAAACTGTTCTATCAAAAGGAACGTTCAACTCTGTGAGTAGAATGCTCTCATCACAAGGAAGTTTCTGAGAATGCTTCTGTCTAGTTTTTATGTGAAGAAATTTCCTTTTCCAACATAGGCCTCAAAGCCCTCCAAATAAACATCTGCAGATTCTACAAAAGGGGTCTTTCCAAAATGTTCTATCAAAACCAACGTTCAAACCTATGAGCTGAATGCACTCACCACACAGAAGTTTCTTAGACGTCTTCTGTCTAGTGTTTATGTGAAAATATTTTCTTTTACAGCATAGGCCTCAAATAGCTCCAAATATCAACTTGCAGATTTTACAAAAAGGGTGTTTCCAAACTCCTCTATCAAAAGGCAGGTTCAACTCTGTGTGTTGAATGCACACATCAGAAAGAAGTTTCTGAGAATGCTTCTGTCTAGCGTTTATGTGAAAATATTTCCTTTTCAAGCATACGCCTCAAAGCGCTCCAAATATGCCATTGCAGATTCTACAAAAAGTGTGTTTCAAAACTGCTCTATGAAAAGAAAGGTTCAAAGCTGTGAGGTGAATACACATATCGTGAAGAAGTTTCTGAGAAAGCTTCAGTCTAGTGTTTAGGTGAAGATATTTCACTTCCCAGAATAGGCCTCAAAGCGCTCCAAATATCCACTTCCAGATTCTAAAGAAAAGTGTTTCAAAACTGCTTTTTGGAAAAGAAGCTTCAACTCTGTGAGTTGAAAGCACTCATTACGAAGAGGTTTCTGAGAGTTCTTCCGTCTAGTTTTCATGTGAAGATGTTTCCATTTCAAGCATATTTCTCAAATCGCTCCAAATATTCACCTGCAAATTCTACAAAAAGGGTGTTTCCAAACTTCTCTATCAATAGGAAGGTTCGACTCTGTGAGTTGAATGCACTCCTCACAAAGAAGTTTCTGAGAATGCTTCTGTCCAGTTTTTAGGTGAAGATATATCATTTCCCAGCATAGGCCTCAAAGCGCTCCAAATATCCACTTGCAGATTCTACAAAAAGAGTGTTTCAAAACTCCTCTTTCAAAAGGAAGTTTCAAGTCTGTGAGTTGAATGAAGTCGTGACAAAGAAGTTTCTGAGAATGCTTCTGTCTACTTTTTATGTGAAGATATTTCCTTTTGCAGCACACGCCTCAAATAGCCCCAAACATCCACTAGCAAATTCTACAAAAAGAGTGTTTCAAAAAAGCGCTATCTAAAGGAAGATTGCACTATGTGAGTTAAACGCATAAAGCACACGGAAGTTTCTGAGAATGCTTCCGTCTAGTTCTCATGGGAAGATATTTCCTTTCCCATTGTTGGCCTCTTAGCACTCCAATATACACTTGCAGATTCTAGAAAAAGAGTGTTTCAAAACTGCTCTATCAAAAGGCAGGTTCAACACGGTGAGTTGAATATGCACATGAAAAAAAGTTTCTGAGAATGCTTCTGTCTGGTTTTTATGTGAAGATATTTCGTTTTCCAGCACAGGCCTCAAAGCGCTCCAATTATCCACTTGCAGACTATACAAAAACAGTGTTTCAAAACTGTTCTATCCAAAGGAATGTTCAGCTCTGTGAGTAGAATTCACTCATCACGAGGAAGTTTCTGAGAATGCTGCTGTCTAGTTTCTATAAGAAGACATTTCCTTTTCTAACATAGGTCTCAAAGCGCTCACAATAAGCCCTGGCACACTCCACAAAAGGAGTGTTTCCAAAATGTTCTATCAAAATGAACGTTGAAGACTGTGAGTTAAATGCACACGTCAAACTGAAGTTTCTGAGAATGGTTCTGTCTAGGGTTTATGTGAAGATATTTTCTTTTCCAGCATAGGCCTCCAAAAGCTCGAAATATCCACTTGCAGATTTTCTAAAAAGGGTGTTTCCAAACTGTTCTATCAAAAGGAAGGTTCAACTCTGTGAGTTGAATGCTCACATCACAAAGAAGTTTCTGAGAATGCTTCTGTCTAGTGTTCATGTGAAGATATTTCCTTTTCAAGCATAGGCCTCAAAGCGCTCCAGATATGCAGTTGCAGACTCTACAAAAAGTGTGTTTCAAAAGTGTTCTATGAAAAGAAAGTTTCAACTCTGTGAGTTGAATGCACATATCGTGAAGAAGTTTCTGAGAATGCTTCTGTCTAGTTTTTAGGTGAAGATATTTCATTTCCCAGCATAGGCCTCAAAGCGCTCCAAATATGCACTTGCAGATTCTACAAAAAGAGTGTTTCAAAACTGCTCTTTCAAAAGGAAGGTTCAAGTCTGTGAGTTGAATGCACTCATCCGAAAGAAGTTTCTGATAATGGTTCTGTCTAGTTTTCATCTGCAAGTATTTCCTTTTCCACTAGATGCCGCAATCGCACCAAATTTCCACCTGCAGTTTCCACAAAAAGAGTGTTGCAGGACTGCTCCAGGAAAAGGAATCTTCAACTCTCTCAGTTCAATCCCCTCAAGACATAGAAGTTTCTGATAATGTTTCTGTCTAGCTTCTATATGAAGATATTTCCTTTTCCAGCATAAGCCTCAAAGAGCTCCAAATATCCACTTGCGAATTCTACAAAAACAGTGTTGCAATACTTTTCTACCAAAAGGAAGGTACAACTCTGTGAGTTCAATGCACTCATCACACAGAAGGTTCACAGAATGCTTCCATCTAGCTTTTACGCAATGATATTTCCTTTTGCAGCAAAGGCTTCAAAGCGCTCTTAATGTCCACTGGCAGATTCTACGAAGAGTGTCTCAAAACTGCTCTATCAAAAGGTAGGTTGAACTCTGTGAGTTCAATGCCCAAAGCACAGGGAACCTTCTGAGAATGCTTTTATGTAGTTTCTACGTGAACATATTTTCTTTTCCAGCATTGGCCTCCAAGCACTCCATCCATCCACTTGAAAATTCTACTAAAAGAGTGTTTCAAAACTTCTCTACCAAAAGAAAGGTTGAACTTTGTGAGTTCAAGGCACACATCACAAAGAAGTTTCTGAGAATGCTTCTTTCCAGCTTTTACGTGAAGAGATATCCTTTTCCAGCATAGGCCTCAAAGCCCTCCATATATCCACTTGCACATTCTAGCAAAGCGTGTATCAACACTGCTCTTTCAAAAGGAAGCTTCAAGTCTGTGAGTTGAATGCACTCATCACAAAGACGTTTCTGAGAATTCTCCTGTCTAGTTTTCATGTGAAGATGCTTCCATTTAAAATCTAGGCCTCAAATACCTCCAAATATTCACTTGCACATTCTACAAAAAGGCTGTTTCAAATCTTCTCTATCAATTGGAAGGTTCAACTCTGTAAATTGAATGCACTCACCACAAAGAAGATTCCGAGATTGCTTCTGTCTACTTTGTATGTGAAGACATTTCCTTTTCCAACATAGGCCTCAAAGCGCTCCAAAAAACACTTGCAGATTCTAAAAAAACAGTTTTTCAAAACTGTTCTATCAAAAGGAACGTTCAACTCTGTGAGTTGAAGGCACTCATCACAAAGAGGTTTCTGAGAATGCTTCTGTCTAGTTTTTATGGGATGATATTTCTTATTCCAACATTGGCCAAAAAGCGCTCCAAATATCCGCCTTCAGATGGCACTGAAAGAGGGTCTCAAAAATGCTCTATCAGAAGGAAGGTTCAAGTCTGTGAGTTGAATGCTCTCATCACACAGAAGGTTCTGAGAATACTTCAGTCTAGTTTTTATCAGAAGATATTTCCATTTCCTTGCATAGGCCTGAAATCGCTCCAAATATCGACTTGCAGATTATACGAATAGAGTATTTCCAAACTGCTCTGTCAAACGGCAGGATCAACTCTGTGAGTTGAATGAACACATCATGAAGAAGTCTCTGAGAATGCTTCTGTCTAGTTTTTAGTTGAAGATATTTCATTTCCCAGCATCGTCTCAAAGCGCTCCAAATATCCACTTGCAGATTCTACAAAAACTTTGTTTCTAAACTGCTCTTTGAAAAGGAAGGTCCAAGTCTGTGAGTTGAATGCACTCATCGCAAAGAATTTTCTGAGAATGCTTCTGCCTAGTTTTCACGTGAAGATATTTCCTTTTCCAACATTGGCCCCGAAGCCCTCCTAACATCCACTTGCAGATTTTACAAAAAGAGTGTTTCCAAACTGCTCTATCAAAAGGCAGGTTCAACTCTGTGAGTCAAATGCACGCATCGTGAAGAAGCTTCTGAGAATGCTACTGTCTAAGTTTTAGGTGAAGATATTTCATTTCCCAGCAAAGGCTTCAAAGCGCTCTAAATATCCACTTGCAGATTCTACAAGAAGAGTGTTTCAAAACTGCTCTTCCAAAAGGAAGGTTCAAGTCTGTGAGTTGAATGCACTCATCAAAAAGAAGTTTCTGAGAATGCTTCTCTCTAGTTTTTATGAGAAGATATTTCCTTTTCCAGCATAGGCCTCAAATCGCTCCAAACATCCACTAGCAAATTCTACAAAAGGAGTGTTTCAAAACTGTGCTATCAAAAGGAAGATTCCACTATTTGAGTTGAAGGCATAAAGCACACGGAAGTTTCTGACAGTGCTTCCGTCTAGTTCTCATGTGAAGTTATTTCCTTTTCCAGTGTTGGCCTCTTAGCACTCCAAATAACCACTTGCAGATCCTAGAAAGAGTGTTTCAAAACTGCTCTACCAAAAGGAAGGTTCAACTCGGTGAGTTGAATGCGCACCTCGCAAAAAGTTTCTGAGAGTGCTTCGGTTTAGTTTTTATGTGAAGATATTTCGTTTTCCAGCACAGTACTCAAAGCGCTCTAAATAGCCACTTGCAGAGTCTATAAAAAGAGTGTTTCAAAACTGTTCTATCGAAAGGAACGTTCAACTCTGTGAGTAGAATGCACTCATCACAAGGAAGTTTCTGAGAATGCTTCTGTCTAGTTTTTATGTGAAGAAATTTCCTTTTCCAACATAGGCCTCAAAGCGCTCCAAATAAACACCTGCAGATTCTACAAAAGGGGTCTTTCCAAAATGTTCTATCAAAACCAACGTTCAAGCCTGTGAGCTGAATGCACTCACCACACAGAAGTTTCTTAGACGTCTTCTGTCTAGTGTTTATGTGGAAATATTCTCTTTTACAGCATAGGCCTCAAATAGCTCCAAATATCAACTTGCAGATTTTACAAAAAGGGTGTTTCCAAACTCCTCCATCAAAAGGCAGGTTCAACTCTGTGTGTTTAATGCACACATCAGAAAGAAGTTTCTGAGAATGCTTCTGTCTAGCCTTTATGTGAAAATATTTCCTTTTCAAGCATACGCCTCAAAGCGCTCCAAATATGCCGTTGTAGACTCTACAAAAAGTGTGTTTCAAAACTGCTCTACGAAAAGAAAGGTTCAAAGCTGTGAGTTGAATACACAGATCGTGAAGAAGTTCCTGAGAATGCTTCAATCTAGTGTTTAGGTGAAGATATTTCACTTCCCAGCATAGGCCTCAAAGCGCTCCAAATATCCACTTCCAGATTCTACAGAAAAGTGTTTCAAAACTGCTCTTTGGAAAGGAAGCTTCAACTCTGTGAGTTTAAAGCACTCATTGCGAAGAGGTTTCTGGGAGTTCTTCCGTCTAGTTTTCATGTAAAGATGTTTCCATTTCAAGCATAGGTCTCTAATCGCTCCAAATATTCACCTGCAAATTCTACAAAAAGGGTGTTTCAAAACTTCTCTATCAATAGGAAGGTTCAACTCTGTGAGTTGAATGCACTCCTTACAGAGAAGTTTCTGAGAATGTTTCTATCTATGTTTTACGCGAAGATATTTCCTTTTCCAACACAGGCCTCAGTGCGCTCCGAATCAACACTTCCAGATACTACAAAAACAGTGTTTCAAAACTGTTCTATCAAAAGGAACGTTCAACTCTGTGAGTTGAAGGCACTCATCACAAAGAAGTTTCTGAGAATGCTTCTGTCAATCTTGTATGCAATGAGATTTCCTTTTGCAGCATAGGACTTAAAGCTCTCCAAATATCCACTTGCAGATTCCACAAAAAGAGTGTTGCAAAACTTCTCTATCAAAAGGCAGGTTGAACTCTGTGTGTTGAATGCCCAAAACACAGGGAACTTTCTGAGAATGCTTTTGTCTAGTTTCCACGTGAAGATAGTTCCTTTTCCAACATAGGCCTCAAAGCGCTCTGAATATCCACTTGCCGATTGTACAAAAAGAGTGTTGCAAAACTTCTCTATCAAAAGGCAGGTTGAACTCTGTGTGTCGAATGCCCAAAACACAGGGAACTTGCTGAGAATGCTTTTGTCTAATTTCTACGTGAAGATATTTCCTTTTCCATCATAGGCCTCAAAGTGCTCCGAATAAACACTTGTAGATCCCACCAAAAGAGTGTTTCAAAGCTCTTCCATCTACAGGAACTTTCACGTCTGTGAGTTGAATGCACTCATCACAAAGAGGTTTCTGAGAATTCTTCTGTTTAGTTTTTATGTGATGATATTTCATTTTCCAGCATTGGCCTAAAGGTGCTCCAAATATCCACCTTCAGATGGGACTGAAAGAGTGTTTCAAAACTGAACTATCAAAAGGAAGGTTCAAGTCTGTGAGTTGAATGCACTCATCCACAGAAGCTTCTGAGAATGCTTCTGTCTCGTTTTTAGGCGAAGATATTTCCTTTTCCTTGCATAGGCCTCAAATCGCTCCAAATATCCCCTTGCAGATATTACAAAGAGAGTGTTTCCAAACTGCCCTATCGAAAGGCAGTTTCAACTCTGTGAGTTGAAGGCACGTATGGTGAAACAGTTTCTGAGAATGCTTGTGTGTACTTTTTAGGTGAAGGTATTTCCTTTTCCAGCACAGGCCTCAAATCGCTCCAAACATCCAGTAGCAAATTCTACAAAAGGAGTGTTTCAAACCTGTGCTATCCAAAGGAAGATTCCACTATATGAGTTGAACGCATAAAGCACACGGAAGTTTCTGAGAATCCTTCCGTCTAGTTCTCAGGTGAAGATATTTACTTTTCCAGTGTTGGCCCTTTAGCACTCCAAATATCCACTTTCAGATTCTACAAAAAGAGTGTTTCAAAACTGCTCTATCAAAACGCAGGTTCCACTCGGTGAGTTGAATGCACGCATCGGAAAAGATTTCTGAGAATTCTTCTGTCTAGTTTTTATGGGAAGATATTTTCTTTTCCAGCATAGGCCTCAAATCGCTCCAAACATCCACGAGCAAATTCTACGAAAGGAGTGTGTCAAAACTGTGCTATCAAAAGGAAGATTCCACTATGTGAGTTGAATGCATGAAGCACACGGAAGTTTCTGACAATGCTTCCGTCTAGTTCTCATGTGAAGATATTTCCTTTTCCAGCGTTGACCTCTTAGCACTCCAAATATCCACTTGCAGATCCTAGAAAAAGAGTGTTTCAAAACTGCTCTACCAAAAGCCAGGTTTCACTCGGTGAGTTGAATGCGCACATCGCAAAATGTTTCTGAGAACGCTACTGTCTAGTTCTTATGTGAAGATATTTCGTTTTCCCGCCTGGGCTTCAAAGCGCTCCAAATAGCCACTTGTAGAGTCTATAAAAAGAGTGTTTCAAAACTCTTCTATCAAAAGGAACTTTCAACTCTGTGAGTACAATGCACTCATCACAAGGAAGTTTCCGAGAATGCTTCTGTCTACTGTTTATGTGAAGATATTTCCTTTTCCAACCTAGGCCTCAATGCGCTCCAAATAAACACCTGCAGATCCTACAAGAGGGGTGTTTCCAAACTGTTCTATCAAAACCAGCGTTCAAGTCTGTGAGCTGAATGCACTCATCACACAGAAGTTTCTTAGAAGGCTTGTGTCTAGTGTTTATGTGAAAATATTTTCTTTTACAGCACAGGCCTCAAATAGCTCCAAATATCAACTTGCAGATTTTACAAAAAGGGAGTTTCCAAACTCCTCTATCAAAAGACAGGTTCAACTCTGTGAGTCGAATGCACACATCAGAAAGAAGTTTCTGAGAATGCTTCTGTCTAGCTTTTATGTGAAAATATTTCCTTTTCAAGCACACGCCTCAAAGCGCTCCAAATATGCCGTTGCAGATTCTACAAAAAGTGGGTTTCAAAACTGCTCTACGAAAAGAAAGGTTCAAAGCTGTGAGTTGAATACACAGATCGTGAAGAAGTTTCTGAGAATGCTTCAGTCTAGTGTTTAGGTGAAGATATTTCACTTCCCAGCATAGGCCTCAAAGCGCTCCAAATATCCACTTCCAGATTCTACAGAAAAGTGTTTCAAAACTGCTCTTTGGAAAGGAAGCTTCAACTCTGTGAGTTGAAAGCACTCATTACGAAGAGGTTTCTGAGAATTCTTCTGTCCAGTTTTCATGTGAAGATGTTTCCATTTCAAGCATAGGTCTCCAATCGCTCCAAATATTCACCTGCAAATTCTACAAAAAGGGTGTTTCAAAACTTCTCTATCAATAGGAAGGTTCAACTCTGTGAGTTGAATGCCCTCCTCACAAAGAAGTTTCTGAGAATGCTTCTGTCTACTTTTTACGTGAAGATATTTCCTTTTCCTACACAGGCCTCAAAGCGCTCCGAATCAACACTTCCAGATACTACCAAAACAGTGTTTCAAAACTGTTCTATCAAAAGGAACGTTCAACTCTGTGAGTGGAAGGCACTCATCGCAAAGAGGTTTCTGAGAATGCTTCTGTCTAGTTTTTATGTGATGATATTTCGTATTGCAGCATTGGCCAAAAAGCGCTCCAAACATCCATCTTCAGATGGCAATGAAAGTGGGTCTCAAAAGTGCTCTATCAGAAGGAAGGTTCAAGTCTGTGAGTTGAATGCTCTCATCACACAGAAGGTTCTGAGAATGATTCAGTCTAGTTTTTATCAGAAGATATTTCCTTTTCCTTGCATAGGCCTCAAATAGCTCCAAATATCGAATTGCAGTTTACACCAATAGAGTCTTTCCAAACTGCTCTGTGAAACGGCAGGTTCAACTCTGTGAGTTGAATGCGCACATGAGGAAGAAGTCTCTGAGAATGCTTCTGTCTAGTTTTTAGGTGAAGATATTTCATTTCCCAGCCTCGCCTCAAAGCGCTCCAAATATCCACTTTCAGATTCTACAAAAACTGTGTTTCTAAACTGCTCTTTGTAAAGGAAGGTTCAAGTCTGTGAGTTGAATGCACTCATCACCAAGAAGTTTCTGAGAATGCTTCTGTCTAGTTTTCATGTGAAGATATTTCCTTTTCCAACATTGACCCGAAGCCCTCGTAATATCCACTTGCAGATTTTACAAAAAGAGTGTTTCCAAACTGCTCTATCAAAATGAGATTCAACTCTGTGAGTTGAATGCACGCATCGTGAAGAAGCTTCAGAAAATGCTACGGTCTACGTTTTAGGTGAAGATATTTCATTTCCCAGCATAGGCTTCAAAGCGCTCTAAATATCCACTTGCAGATTCTACAAAAGGAGTGTTTCAAAACTGCTCTTCCAAAAGGAAGGTTCAAGGCTGTGAGTTCAATGCACTCATCATAAAGAAGTTTCTGAGAACGCTTCTCTCTAGTTTTTATGTGAAGATATTTCCTTTTCCAGCATAGGCCTCAAATCGCTCCAAACATCCACTAGCAAATTCTACAAAAGGAGTGTTTCAAAACTGTGCTATCAAAAGGAAGATTCCACTATTTGAGTTGAAGGCATAAAGCACACGGAAGTTTCTGACAATGCTTCCGTCTAGTTCTCATGTGAAGTTATTTCCTTTTCCAGTGCTGGCCTCTTAGCACTCCAAATATCCACTTGCAGATCCTAGAAAAAGAGTTTTTCAAAACTGCTCTACCAAAAGGAAGCTTCAACTCGGTGAGTTGAATGCGCACCTCGCAAAATGTTTCTGAGAGTGCTTCGCTGTTGTTTTTATGTGAAGATATTTCGTTTTCCAGCATAGGACTCAAAGCGCTCCAAGTAGCCACTTACAGAGTCTCTAAAAAGAGTGTTTCAAAACTGTTCTATCAAAAGGAACGTTCAACTCTGTGAGTAGAATGCTCTCATCACAAGGAAGTTTCTGAGAATGCTTCTGTCTAGTTTTTATGTGAAGAAATTTCCTTTTCCAACATAGGCCTCAAAGCCCTCCAAATAAACATCTGCAGATTCTACAAAAGGGGTCTTTCCAAAATGTTCTATCAAAACCAACGTTCAAACCTATGAGCTGAATGCACTCACCACACAGAAGTTTCTTAGACGTCTTCTGTCTAGTGTTTATGTGAAAATATTTTCTTTTACAGCATAGGCCTCAAATAGCTCCAAATATCAACTTGCAGATTTTACAAAAAGGGTGTTTCCAAACTCCTCTATCAAAAGGCAGGTTCAACTCTGTGTGTTGAATGCACACATCAGAAAGAAGTTTCTGAGAATGCTTCTGTCTAGCGTTTATGTGAAAATATTTCCTTTTCAAGCATACGCCTCAAAGCGCTCCAAATATGCCGTTGCAGATTCTACAAAAAGTGTGTTTCAAAACTGCTCTATGAAAAGAAAGGTTCAAAGCTGTGAGGTGAATACACATATCGTGAAGAAGTTTCTGAGAAAGCTTCAGTCTAGTGTTTAGGTGAAGATATTTCACTTCCCAGAATAGGCCTCAAAGCGCTCCAAATATCCACTTCCAGATTCTAAAGAAAAGTGTTTCAAAACTGCTTTTTGGAAAAGAAGCTTCAACTCTGTGAGTTGAAAGCACTCATTACGAAGAGGTTTCTGAGAGTTCTTCCGTCTAGTTTTCATGTGAAGATGTTTCCATTTCAAGCATATTTCTCAAATCGCTCCAAATATTCACCTGCAAATTCTACAAAAAGGGTGTTTCCAAACTTCTCTATCAATAGGAAGGTTCGACTCTGTGAGTTGAATGCACTCCTCACAAAGAAGTTTCTGAGAATGCTTCTGTCCAGTTTTTAGGTGAAGATATATCATTTCCCAGCATAGGCCTCAAAGCGCTCCAAATATCCACTTGCAGATTCTACAAAAAGAGTGTTTCAAAACTCCTCTTTCAAAAGGAAGTTTCAAGTCTGTGAGTTGAATGAAGTCGTGACAAAGAAGTTTCTGAGAATGCTTCTGTCTACTTTTTATGTGAAGATATTTCCTTTTGCAGCACACGCCTCAAATAGCCCCAAACATCCACTAGCAAATTCTACAAAAAGAGGGTTTCAAAAAAGCGCTATCTAAAGGAAGATTGCACTATGTGAGTTAAACGCATAAAGCACACGGAAGTTTCTGAGAATGCTTCCGTCTAGTTCTCATGGGAAGATATTTCCTTTCCCATTGTTGGCCTCTTAGCACTCCAATATACACTTGCAGATTCTAGAAAAAGAGTGTTTCAAAACTGCTCTATCAAAAGGCAGGTTCAACACGGTGAGTTGAATATGCACATGAGAAAAAGTTTCTGAGAATGCTTCTGTCTGGTTTTTATGTGAAGATATTTCGTTTTCCAGCACAGGCCTCAAAGCGCTCCAATTATCCACTTGCAGACTATACAAAAACAGTGTTTCAAAACTGTCCTATCCAAAGGAATGTTCAGCTCTGTGAGTAGAATTCACTCATCACGAGGAAGTTTCTGAGAATGCTGCTGTCTAGTTTCTATAAGAAGACATTTCCTTTTCTAACATAGGTCTCAAAGCGCTCACAATAAGCCCTGGCACACTCCACAAAAGGAGTGTTTCCAAAATGTTCTATCAAAATGAACGTTGAAGACTGTGAGTTAAATGCACACGTCAAACTGAAGTTTCTGAGAATGGTTCTGTCTAGGGTTTATGTGAAGATATTTTCTTTTCCAGCATAGGCCTCCAAAAGCTCGAAATATCCACTTGCAGATTTTCTAAAAAGGGTGTTTCCAAACTGTTCTATCAAAAGGAAGGTTCAACTCTGTGAGTTGAATGCTCACATCACAAAGAAGTTTCTGAGAATGCTTCTGTCTAGTGTTCATGTGAAGATATTTCCTTTTCAAGCATAGGCCTCAAAGCGCTCCAGATATGCAGTTGCAGACTCTACAAAAAGTGTGTTTCAAAAGTGTTCTATGAAAAGAAAGTTTCAACTCTGTGAGTTGAATGCACATATCGTGAAGAAGTTTCTGAGAATGCTTCTGTCTAGTTTTTAGGTGAAGATATTTCATTTCCCAGCATAGGCCTCAAAGCGCTCCAAATATGCACTTGCAGATTCTACAAAAAGAGTGTTTCAAAACTGCTCTTTCAAAAGGAAGGTTCAAGTCTGTGAGTTGAATGCACTCATCAGAAAGAAGTTTCTGATAATGGTTCTGTCTAGTTTTCATCTGCAAGTATTTCCTTTTCCACTAGATGCCGCAATCGCACCAAATTTCCACCTGCAGTTTCCACAAAAAGAGTGTTGCAGGACTGCTCCAGGAAAAGGAATGTTCAACTCTCTCAGTTCAATCCCCTCAAGACATAGAAGTTTCTGATAATGTTTCTGTCTAGCTTCTATATGAAGATATTTCCTTTTCCAGCATAAGCCTCAAAGAGCTCCAAATATCCACTTGCGAATTCTACAAAAACAGTGTTGCAATACTTTTCTACCAAAAGGAAGGTACAACTCTGTGAGTTCAATGCACTCATCACACAGAAGGTTCACAGAATGCTTCCATCTAGCTTTTACGCAATGATATTTCCTTTTGCAGCAAAGGCTTCAAAGCGCTCTTAATGTCCACTGGCAGATTCTACGAAGAGTGTCTCAAAACTGCTCTATCAAAAGGTAGGTTGAACTCTGTGAGTTCAATGCCCAAAGCACAGGGAACCTTCTGAGAATGCTTTTATGTAGTTTCTACGTGAACATATTTTCTTTTCCAGCATTGGCCTCCAAGCACTCCATCCATCCACTTGAAAATTCTACTAAAAGAGTGTTTCAAAACTTCTCTACCAAAAGAAAGGTTGAACTTTGTGAGTTCAAGGCACACATCACAAAGAAGTTTCTGAGAATGCTTCTTTCCAGCTTTTACGTGAAGAGATATCCTTTTCCAGCATAGGCCTCAAAGCGCTCCATATATCCACTTGCACATTCTAGCAAAGCGTGTATCAACACTGCTCTTTCAAAAGGAAGCTTCAAGTCTGTGAGTTGAATGCACTCATCACAAAGACGTTTCTGAGAATTCTCCTGTCTAGTTTTCATGTGAAGATGCTTCCATTTAAAATCTAGGCCTCAAATACCTCCAAATATTCACTTGCACATTCTACAAAAAGGCTGTTTCAAATCTTCTCTATCAATTGGAAGGTTCAACTCTGTAAATTGAATGCACTCACCACAAAGAAGATTCCGAGATTGCTTCTGTCTACTTTGTATGTGAAGACATTTCCTTTTCCAACATAGGCCTCAAAGCGCTCCAAAAAACACTTGCAGATTCTAAAAAAACAGTTTTTCAAAACTGTTCTATCAAAAGGAACGTTCAACTCTGTGAGTTGAAGGCACTCATCACAAAGAGGTTTCTGAGAATGCTTCTGTCTAGTTTTTATGGGATGATATTTCTTATTCCAACATTGGCCAAAAAGCGCTCCAAATATCCGCCTTCAGATGGCACTGAAAGAGGGTCTCAAAAATGCTCTATCAGAAGGAAGGTTCAAGTCTGTGAGTTGAATGCTCTCATCACACAGAAGGTTCTGAGAATACTTCAGTCTAGTTTTTATCAGAAGATATTTCCATTTCCTTGCATAGGCCTGAAATCGCTCCAAATATCGACTTGCAGATTATACGAATAGAGTATTTCCAAACTGCTCTGTCAAACGGCAGGATCAACTCTGTGAGTTGAATGAACACATCATGAAGAAGTCTCTGAGAATGCTTCTGTCTAGTTTTTAGTTGAAGATATTTCATTTCCCAGCATCGTCTCAAAGCGCTCCAAATATCCACTTGCAGATTCTACAAAAACTTTGTTTCTAAACTGCTCTTTGAAAAGGAAGGTCCAAGTCTGTGAGTTGAATGCACTCATCGCAAAGAATTTTCTGAGAATGCTTCTGCCTAGTTTTCACGTGAAGATATTTCCTTTTCCAACATTGGCCCCGAAGCCCTCCTAACATCCACTTGCAGATTTTACAAAAAGAGTGTTTCCAAACTGCTCTATCAAAAGGCAGGTTCAACTCTGTGAGTCAAATGCACGCATCGTGAAGAAGCTTCTGAGAATGCTACTGTCTAAGTTTTAGGTGAAGATATTTCATTTCCCAGCAAAGGCTTCAAAGCGCTCTAAATATCCACTTGCAGATTCTACAAGAAGAGTGTTTCAAAACTGCTCTTCCAAAAGGAAGGTTCAAGTCTGTGAGTTGAATGCACTCATCAAAAAGAAGTTTCTGAGAATGCTTCTCTCTAGTTTTTATGAGAAGATATTTCCTTTTCCAGCATAGGCCTCAAATCGCTCCAAACATCCACTAGCAAATTCTACAAAAGGAGTGTTTCAAAACTGTGCTATCAAAAGGAAGATTCCACTATTTGAGTTGAAGGCATAAAGCACACGGAAGTTTCTGACAGTGCTTCCGTCTAGTTCTCATGTGAAGTTATTTCCTTTTCCAGTGTTGGCCTCTTAGCACTCCAAATAACCACTTGCAGATCCTAGAAAGAGTGTTTCAAAACTGCTCTACCAAAAGGAAGGTTCAACTCGGTGAGTTGAATGCGCACCTCGCAAAAAGTTTCTGAGAGTGCTTCGGTTTAGTTTTTATGTGAAGATATTTCGTTTTCCAGCACAGTACTCAAAGCGCTCTAAATAGCCACTTGCAGAGTCTATAAAAAGAGTGTTTCAAAACTGTTCTATCGAAAGGAACGTTCAACTCTGTGAGTAGAATGCACTCATCACAAGGAAGTTTCTGAGAATGCTTCTGTCTAGTTTTTATGTGAAGAAATTTCCTTTTCCAACATAGGCCTCAAAGCGCTCCAAATAAACACCTGCAGATTCTACAAAAGGGGTCTTTCCAAAATGTTCTATCAAAACCAACGTTCAAGCCTGTGAGCTGAATGCACTCACCACACAGAAGTTTCTTAGACGTCTTCTGTCTAGTGTTTATGTGGAAATATTCTCTTTTACAGCATAGGCCTCAAATAGCTCCAAATATCAACTTGCAGATTTTACAAAAAGGGTGTTTCCAAACTCCTCCATCAAAAGGCAGGTTCAACTCTGTGTGTTTAATGCACACATCAGAAAGAAGTTTCTGAGAATGCTTCTGTCTAGCCTTTATGTGAAAATATTTCCTTTTCAAGCATACGCCTCAAAGCGCTCCAAATATGCCGTTGTAGACTCTACAAAAAGTGTGTTTCAAAACTGCTCTACGAAAAGAAAGGTTCAAAGCTGTGAGTTGAATACACAGATCGTGAAGAAGTTCCTGAGAATGCTTCAATCTAGTGTTTAGGTGAAGATATTTCACTTCCCAGCATAGGCCTCAAAGCGCTCCAAATATCCACTTCCAGATTCTACAGAAAAGTGTTTCAAAACTGCTCTTTGGAAAGGAAGCTTCAACTCTGTGAGTTTAAAGCACTCATTGCGAAGAGGTTTCTGGGAGTTCTTCCGTCTAGTTTTCATGTAAAGATGTTTCCATTTCAAGCATAGGTCTCTAATCGCTCCAAATATTCACCTGCAAATTCTACAAAAAGGGTGTTTCAAAACTTCTCTATCAATAGGAAGGTTCAACTCTGTGAGTTGAATGCACTCCTTACAGAGAAGTTTCTGAGAATGTTTCTATCTATGTTTTACGCGAAGATATTTCCTTTTCCAACACAGGCCTCAGTGCGCTCCGAATCAACACTTCCAGATACTACAAAAACAGTGTTTCAAAACTGTTCTATCAAAAGGAACGTTCAACTCTGTGAGTTGAAGGCACTCATCACAAAGAAGTTTCTGAGAATGCTTCTGTCAATCTTGTATGCAATGAGATTTCCTTTTGCAGCATAGGACTTAAAGCTCTCCAAATATCCACTTGCAGATTCCACAAAAAGAGTGTTGCAAAACTTCTCTATCAAAAGGCAGGTTGAACTCTGTGTGTTGAATGCCCAAAACACAGGGAACTTTCTGAGAATGCTTTTGTCTAGTTTCCACGTGAAGATAGTTCCTTTTCCAACATAGGCCTCAAAGCGCTCTGAATATCCACTTGCCGATTGTACAAAAAGAGTGTTGCAAAACTTCTCTATCAAAAGGCAGGTTGAACTCTGTGTGTCGAATGCCCAAAACACAGGGAACTTGCTGAGAATGCTTTTGTCTAATTTCTACGTGAAGATATTTCCTTTTCCATCATAGGCCTCAAAGTGCTCCGAATAAACACTTGTAGATCCCACCAAAAGAGTGTTTCAAAGCTCTTCCATCTACAGGAACTTTCACGTCTGTGAGTTGAATGCACTCATCACAAAGAGGTTTCTGAGAATTCTTCTGTTTAGTTTTTATGTGATGATATTTCATTTTCCAGCATTGGCCTAAAGGTGCTCCAAATATCCACCTTCAGATGGGACTGAAAGAGTGTTTCAAAACTGAACTATCAAAAGGAAGGTTCAAGTCTGTGAGTTGAATGCACTCATCCACAGAAGCTTCTGAGAATGCTTCTGTCTCGTTTTTAGGCGAAGATATTTCCTTTTCCTTGCATAGGCCTCAAATCGCTCCAAATATCCCCTTGCAGATATTACAAAGAGAGTGTTTCCAAACTGCCCTATCGAAAGGCAGTTTCAACTCTGTGAGTTGAAGGCACGTATGGTGAAACAGTTTCTGAGAATGCTTGTGTGTACTTTTTAGGTGAAGGTATTTCCTTTTCCAGCACAGGCCTCAAATCGCTCCAAACATCCAGTAGCAAATTCTACAAAAGGAGTGTTTCAAACCTGTGCTATCCAAAGGAAGATTCCACTATATGAGTTGAACGCATAAAGCACACGGAAGTTTCTGAGAATCCTTCCGTCTAGTTCTCAGGTGAAGATATTTACTTTTCCAGTGTTGGCCCTTTAGCACTCCAAATATCCACTTTCAGATTCTACAAAAAGAGTGTTTCAAAACTGCTCTATCAAAACGCAGGTTCCACTCGGTGAGTTGAATGCACGCATCGGAAAAGATTTCTGAGAATTCTTCTGTCTAGTTTTGATGGGAAGATATTTTCTTTTCCAGCATAGGCCTCAAATCGCTCCAAACATCCACGAGCAAATTCTACGAAAGGAGTGTGTCAAAACTGTGCTATCAAAAGGAAGATTCCACTATGTGAGTTGAATGCATGAAGCACACGGAAGTTTCTGACAATGCTTCCGTCTAGTTCTCATGTGAAGATATTTCCTTTTCCAGCGTTGACCTCTTAGCACTCCAAATATCCACTTGCAGATCCTAGAAAAAGAGTGTTTCAAAACTGCTCTACCAAAAGCCAGGTTTCACTCGGTGAGTTGAATGCGCACATCGCAAAATGTTTCTGAGAACGCTACTGTCTAGTTCTTATGTGAAGATATTTCGTTTTCCCGCCTGGGCTTCAAAGCGCTCCAAATAGCCACTTGTAGAGTCTATAAAAAGAGTGTTTCAAAACTCTTCTATCAAAAGGAACTTTCAACTCTGTGAGTACAATGCACTCATCACAAGGAAGTTTCCGAGAATGCTTCTGTCTACTGTTTATGTGAAGATATTTCCTTTTCCAACCTAGGCCTCAATGCGCTCCAAATAAACACCTGCAGATCCTACAAGAGGGGTGTTTCCAAACTGTTCTATCAAAACCAGCGTTCAAGTCTGTGAGCTGAATGCACTCATCACACAGAAGTTTCTTAGAAGGCTTGTGTCTAGTGTTTATGTGAAAATATTTTCTTTTACAGCACAGGCCTCAAATAGCTCCAAATAACAACTTGCAGATTTTACAAAAAGGGAGTTTCCAAACTCCTCTATCAAAAGACAGGTTCAACTCTGTGAGTCGAATGCACACATCAGAAAGAAGTTTCTGAGAATGCTTCTGTCTAGCTTTTATGTGAAAATATTTCCTTTTCAAGCACACGCCTCAAAGCGCTCCAAATATGCCGTTGCAGATTCTACAAAAAGTGGGTTTCAAAACTGCTCTACGAAAAGAAAGGTTCAAAGCTGTGAGTTGAATACACAGATCGTGAAGAAGTTTCTGAGAATGCTTCAGTCTAGTGTTTAGGTGAAGATATTTCACTTCCCAGCATAGGCCTCAAAGCGCTCCAAATATCCACTTCCAGATTCTACAGAAAAGTGTTTCAAAACTGCTCTTTGGAAAGGAAGCTTCAACTCTGTGAGTTGAAAGCACTCATTACGAAGAGGTTTCTGAGAATTCTTCTGTCCAGTTTTCATGTGAAGATGTTTCCATTTCAAGCATAGGTCTCCAATCGCTCCAAATATTCACCTGCAAATTCTACAAAAAGGGTGTTTCAAAACTTCTCTATCAATAGGAAGGTTCAACTCTGTGAGTTGAATGCCCTCCTCACAAAGAAGTTTCTGAGAATGCTTCTGTCTACTTTTTACGTGAAGATATTTCCTTTTCCTACACAGGCCTCAAAGCGCTCCGAATCAACACTTCCAGATACTACCAAAACAGTGTTTCAAAACTGTTCTATCAAAAGGAACGTTCAACTCTGTGAGTGGAAGGCACTCATCGCAAAGAGGTTTCTGAGAATGCTTCTGTCTAGTTTTTATGTGATGATATTTCGTATTGCAGCATTGGCCAAAAAGCGCTCCAAACATCCATCTTCAGATGGCAATGAAAGTGGGTCTCAAAAGTGCTCTATCAGAAGGAAGGTTCAAGTCTGTGAGTTGAATGCTCTCATCACACAGAAGGTTCTGAGAATGATTCAGTCTAGTTTTTATCAGAAGATATTTCCTTTTCCTTGCATAGGCCTCAAATAGCTCCAAATATCGAATTGCAGTTTACACCAATAGAGTCTTTCCAAACTGCTCTGTGAAACGGCAGGTTCAACTCTGTGAGTTGAATGCGCACATGAGGAAGAAGTCTCTGAGAATGCTTCTGTCTAGTTTTTAGGTGAAGATATTTCATTTCCCAGCCTCGCCTCAAAGCGCTCCAAATATCCACTTTCAGATTCTACAAAAACTGTGTTTCTAAACTGCTCTTTGTAAAGGAAGGTTCAAGTCTGTGAGTTGAATGCACTCATCACCAAGAAGTTTCTGAGAATGCTTCTGTCTAGTTTTCATGTGAAGATATTTCCTTTTCCAACATTGACCCGAAGCCCTCGTAATATCCACTTGCAGATTTTACAAAAAGAGTGTTTCCAAACTGCTCTATCAAAATGAGATTCAACTCTGTGAGTTGAATGCACGCATCGTGAAGAAGCTTCAGAGAATGCTACGGTCTACGTTTTAGGTGAAGATATTTCATTTCCCAGCATAGGCTTCAAAGCGCTCTAAATATCCACTTGCAGATTCTACAAAAAGAGTGTTTCAAAACTGCTCTTCCAAAAGGAAGGTTCAAGGCTGTGAGTTCAATGCACTCATCATAAAGAAGTTTCTGAGAACGCTTCTCTCTAGTTTTTTGTGAAGATATTTCCTTTTCCAGCATAGGCCTCAAATCGCTCCAAACATCCACTAGCAAATTCTACAAAAGGAGTGTTTCAAAACTGTGCTATCAAAAGGAAGATTCCACTATTTGAGTTGAAGGCATAAAGCACACGGAAGTTTCTGACAATGCTTCCGTCTAGTTCTCATGTGAAGTTATTTCCTTTTCCAGTGCTGGCCTCTTAGCACTCCAAATATCCACTTGCAGATCCTAGAAAAAGAGTTTTTCAAAACTGCTCTACCAAAAGGAAGCTTCAACTCGGTGAGTTGAATGCGCACCTCGCAAAATGTTTCTGAGAGTGCTTCGCTGTTGTTTTTATGTGAAGATATTTCGTTTTCCAGCATAGGACTCAAAGCGCTCCAAGTAGCCACTTACAGAGTCTCTAAAAAGAGTGTTTCAAAACTGTTCTATCAAAAGGAACGTTCAACTCTGTGAGTAGAATGCTCTCATCACAAGGAAGTTTCTGAGAATGCTTCTGTCTAGTTTTTATGTGAAGAAATTTCCTTTTCCAACATAGGCCTCAAAGCCCTCCAAATAAACATCTGCAGATTCTACAAAAGGGGTCTTTCCAAAATGTTCTATCAAAACCAACGTTCAAACCTATGAGCTGAATGCACTCACCACACAGAAGTTTCTTAGACGTCTTCTGTCTAGTGTTTATGTGAAAATATTTTCTTTTACAGCATAGGCCTCAAATAGCTCCAAATATCAACTTGCAGATTTTACAAAAAGGGTGTTTCCAAACTCCTCTATCAAAAGGCAGGTTCAACTCTGTGTGTTGAATGCACACATCAGAAAGAAGTTTCTGAGAATGCTTCTGTCTAGCGTTTATGTGAAAATATTTCCTTTTCAAGCATACGCCTCAAAGCGCTCCAAATATGCCATTGCAGATTCTACAAAAAGTGTGTTTCAAAACTGCTCTATGAAAAGAAAGGTTCAAAGCTGTGAGGTGAATACACATATCGTGAAGAAGTTTCTGAGAAAGCTTCAGTCTAGTGTTTAGGTGAAGATATTTCACTTCCCAGAATAGGCCTCAAAGCGCTCCAAATATCCACTTCCAGATTCTAAAGAAAAGTGTTTCAAAACTGCTTTTTGGAAAAGAAGCTTCAACTCTGTGAGTTGAAAGCACTCATTACGAAGAGGTTTCTGAGAGTTCTTCCGTCTAGTTTTCATGTGAAGATGTTTCCATTTCAAGCATATTTCTCAAATCGCTCCAAATATTCACCTGCAAATTCTACAAAAAGGGTGTTTCCAAACTTCTCTATCAATAGGAAGGTTCGACTCTGTGAGTTGAATGCACTCCTCACAAAGAAGTTTCTGAGAATGCTTCTGTCCAGTTTTTAGGTGAAGATATATCATTTCCCAGCATAGGCCTCAAAGCGCTCCAAATATCCACTTGCAGATTCTACAAAAAGAGTGTTTCAAAACTCCTCTTTCAAAAGGAAGTTTCAAGTCTGTGAGTTGAATGAAGTCGTGACAAAGAAGTTTCTGAGAATGCTTCTGTCTACTTTTTATGTGAAGATATTTCCTTTTGCAGCACACGCCTCAAATAGCCCCAAACATCCACTAGCAAATTCTACAAAAAGAGTGTTTCAAAAAAGCGCTATCTAAAGGAAGATTGCACTATGTGAGTTAAACGCATAAAGCACACGGAAGTTTCTGAGAATGCTTCCGTCTAGTTCTCATGGGAAGATATTTCCTTTCCCATTGTTGGCCTCTTAGCACTCCAATATACACTTGCAGATTCTAGAAAAAGAGTGTTTCAAAACTGCTCTATCAAAAGGCAGGTTCAACACGGTGAGTTGAATATGCACATGAAAAAAAGTTTCTGAGAATGCTTCTGTCTGGTTTTTATGTGAAGATATTTCGTTTTCCAGCACAGGCCTCAAAGCGCTCCAATTATCCACTTGCAGACTATACAAAAACAGTGTTTCAAAACTGTTCTATCCAAAGGAATGTTCAGCTCTGTGAGTAGAATTCACTCATCACGAGGAAGTTTCTGAGAATGCTGCTGTCTAGTTTCTATAAGAAGACATTTCCTTTTCTAACATAGGTCTCAAAGCGCTCACAATAAGCCCTGGCACACTCCACAAAAGGAGTGTTTCCAAAATGTTCTATCAAAATGAACGTTGAAGACTGTGAGTTAAATGCACACGTCAAACTGAAGTTTCTGAGAATGGTTCTGTCTAGGGTTTATGTGAAGATATTTTCTTTTCCAGCATAGGCCTCCAAAAGCTCGAAATATCCACTTGCAGATTTTCTAAAAAGGGTGTTTCCAAACTGTTCTATCAAAAGGAAGGTTCAACTCTGTGAGTTGAATGCTCACATCACAAAGAAGTTTCTGAGAATGCTTCTGTCTAGTGTTCATGTGAAGATATTTCCTTTTCAAGCATAGGCCTCAAAGCGCTCCAGATATGCAGTTGCAGACTCTACAAAAAGTGTGTTTCAAAAGTGTTCTATGAAAAGAAAGTTTCAACTCTGTGAGTTGAATGCACATATCGTGAAGAAGTTTCTGAGAATGCTTCTGTCTAGTTTTTAGGTGAAGATATTTCATTTCCCAGCATAGGCCTCAAAGCGCTCCAAATATGCACTTGCAGATTCTACAAAAAGAGTGTTTCAAAACTGCTCTTTCAAAAGGAAGGTTCAAGTCTGTGAGTTGAATGCACTCATCCGAAAGAAGTTTCTGATAATGGTTCTGTCTAGTTTTCATCTGCAAGTATTTCCTTTTCCACTAGATGCCGCAATCGCACCAAATTTCCACCTGCAGTTTCCACAAAAAGAGTGTTGCAGGACTGCTCCAGGAAAAGGAATCTTCAACTCTCTCAGTTCAATCCCCTCAAGACATAGAAGTTTCTGATAATGTTTCTGTCTAGCTTCTATATGAAGATATTTCCTTTTCCAGCATAAGCCTCAAAGAGCTCCAAATATCCACTTGCGAATTCTACAAAAACAGTGTTGCAATACTTTTCTACCAAAAGGAAGGTACAACTCTGTGAGTTCAATGCACTCATCACACAGAAGGTTCACAGAATGCTTCCATCTAGCTTTTACGCAATGATATTTCCTTTTGCAGCAAAGGCTTCAAAGCGCTCTTAATGTCCACTGGCAGATTCTACGAAGAGTGTCTCAAAACTGCTCTATCAAAAGGTAGGTTGAACTCTGTGAGTTCAATGCCCAAAGCACAGGGAACCTTCTGAGAATGCTTTTATGTAGTTTCTACGTGAACATATTTTCTTTTCCAGCATTGGCCTCCAAGCACTCCATCCATCCACTTGAAAATTCTACTAAAAGAGTGTTTCAAAACTTCTCTACCAAAAGAAAGGTTGAACTTTGTGAGTTCAAGGCACACATCACAAAGAAGTTTCTGAGAATGCTTCTTTCCAGCTTTTACGTGAAGAGATATCCTTTTCCAGCATAGGCCTCAAAGCCCTCCATATATCCACTTGCACATTCTAGCAAAGCGTGTATCAACACTGCTCTTTCAAAAGGAAGCTTCAAGTCTGTGAGTTGAATGCACTCATCACAAAGACGTTTCTGAGAATTCTCCTGTCTAGTTTTCATGTGAAGATGCTTCCATTTAAAATCTAGGCCTCAAATACCTCCAAATATTCACTTGCACATTCTACAAAAAGGCTGTTTCAAATCTTCTCTATCAATTGGAAGGTTCAACTCTGTAAATTGAATGCACTCACCACAAAGAAGATTCCGAGATTGCTTCTGTCTACTTTGTATGTGAAGACATTTCCTTTTCCAACATAGGCCTCAAAGCGCTCCAAAAAACACTTGCAGATTCTAAAAAAACAGTTTTTCAAAACTGTTCTATCAAAAGGAACGTTCAACTCTGTGAGTTGAAGGCACTCATCACAAAGAGGTTTCTGAGAATGCTTCTGTCTAGTTTTTATGGGATGATATTTCTTATTCCAACATTGGCCAAAAAGCGCTCCAAATATCCGCCTTCAGATGGCACTGAAAGAGGGTCTCAAAAATGCTCTATCAGAAGGAAGGTTCAAGTCTGTGAGTTGAATGCTCTCATCACACAGAAGGTTCTGAGAATACTTCAGTCTAGTTTTTATCAGAAGATATTTCCATTTCCTTGCATAGGCCTGAAATCGCTCCAAATATCGACTTGCAGATTATACGAATAGAGTATTTCCAAACTGCTCTGTCAAACGGCAGGATCAACTCTGTGAGTTGAATGAACACATCATGAAGAAGTCTCTGAGAATGCTTCTGTCTAGTTTTTAGTTGAAGATATTTCATTTCCCAGCATCGTCTCAAAGCGCTCCAAATATCCACTTGCAGATTCTACAAAAACTTTGTTTCTAAACTGCTCTTTGAAAAGGAAGGTCCAAGTCTGTGAGTTGAATGCACTCATCGCAAAGAATTTTCTGAGAATGCTTCTGCCTAGTTTTCACGTGAAGATATTTCCTTTTCCAACATTGGCCCCGAAGCCCTCCTAACATCCACTTGCAGATTTTACAAAAAGAGTGTTTCCAAACTGCTCTATCAAAAGGCAGGTTCAACTCTGTGAGTCAAATGCACGCATCGTGAAGAAGCTTCTGAGAATGCTACTGTCTAAGTTTTAGGTGAAGATATTTCATTTCCCAGCAAAGGCTTCAAAGCGCTCTAAATATCCACTTGCAGATTCTACAAGAAGAGTGTTTCAAAACTGCTCTTCCAAAAGGAAGGTTCAAGTCTGTGAGTTGAATGCACTCATCAAAAAGAAGTTTCTGAGAATGCTTCTCTCTAGTTTTTATGAGAAGATATTTCCTTTTCCAGCATAGGCCTCAAATCGCTCCAAACATCCACTAGCAAATTCTACAAAAGGAGTGTTTCAAAACTGTGCTATCAAAAGGAAGATTCCACTATTTGAGTTGAAGGCATAAAGCACACGGAAGTTTCTGACAGTGCTTCCGTCTAGTTCTCATGTGAAGTTATTTCCTTTTCCAGTGTTGGCCTCTTAGCACTCCAAATAACCACTTGCAGATCCTAGAAAGAGTGTTTCAAAACTGCTCTACCAAAAGGAAGGTTCAACTCGGTGAGTTGAATGCGCACCTCGCAAAAAGTTTCTGAGAGTGCTTCGGTTTAGTTTTTATGTGAAGATATTTCGTTTTCCAGCACAGTACTCAAAGCGCTCTAAATAGCCACTTGCAGAGTCTATAAAAAGAGTGTTTCAAAACTGTTCTATCGAAAGGAACGTTCAACTCTGTGAGTAGAATGCACTCATCACAAGGAAGTTTCTGAGAATGCTTCTGTCTAGTTTTTATGTGAAGAAATTTCCTTTTCCAACATAGGCCTCAAAGCGCTCCAAATAAACACCTGCAGATTCTACAAAAGGGGTCTTTCCAAAATGTTCTATCAAAACCAACGTTCAAGCCTGTGAGCTGAATGCACTCACCACACAGAAGTTTCTTAGACGTCTTCTGTCTAGTGTTTATGTGGAAATATTCTCTTTTACAGCATAGGCCTCAAATAGCTCCAAATATCAACTTGCAGATTTTACAAAAAGGGTGTTTCCAAACTCCTCCATCAAAAGGCAGGTTCAACTCTGTGTGTTTAATGCACACATCAGAAAGAAGTTTCTGAGAATGCTTCTGTCTAGCCTTTATGTGAAAATATTTCCTTTTCAAGCATACGCCTCAAAGCGCTCCAAATATGCCGTTGTAGACTCTACAAAAAGTGTGTTTCAAAACTGCTCTACGAAAAGAAAGGTTCAAAGCTGTGAGTTGAATACACAGATCGTGAAGAAGTTCCTGAGAATGCTTCAATCTAGTGTTTAGGTGAAGATATTTCACTTCCCAGCATAGGCCTCAAAGCGCTCCAAATATCCACTTCCAGATTCTACAGAAAAGTGTTTCAAAACTGCTCTTTGGAAAGGAAGCTTCAACTCTGTGAGTTTAAAGCACTCATTGCGAAGAGGTTTCTGGGAGTTCTTCCGTCTAGTTTTCATGTAAAGATGTTTCCATTTCAAGCATAGGTCTCTAATCGCTCCAAATATTCACCTGCAAATTCTACAAAAAGGGTGTTTCAAAACTTCTCTATCAATAGGAAGGTTCAACTCTGTGAGTTGAATGCACTCCTTACAGAGAAGTTTCTGAGAATGTTTCTATCTATGTTTTACGCGAAGATATTTCCTTTTCCAACACAGGCCTCAGTGCGCTCCGAATCAACACTTCCAGATACTACAAAAACAGTGTTTCAAAACTGTTCTATCAAAAGGAACGTTCAACTCTGTGAGTTGAAGGCACTCATCACAAAGAAGTTTCTGAGAATGCTTCTGTCAATCTTGTATGCAATGAGATTTCCTTTTGCAGCATAGGACTTAAAGCTCTCCAAATATCCACTTGCAGATTCCACAAAAAGAGTGTTGCAAAACTTCTCTATCAAAAGGCAGGTTGAACTCTGTGTGTTGAATGCCCAAAACACAGGGAACTTTCTGAGAATGCTTTTGTCTAGTTTCCACGTGAAGATAGTTCCTTTTCCAACATAGGCCTCAAAGCGCTCTGAATATCCACTTGCCGATTGTACAAAAAGAGTGTTGCAAAACTTCTCTATCAAAAGGCAGGTTGAACTCTGTGTGTCGAATGCCCAAAACACAGGGAACTTGCTGAGAATGCTTTTGTCTAATTTCTACGTGAAGATATTTCCTTTTCCATCATAGGCCTCAAAGTGCTCCGAATAAACACTTGTAGATCCCACCAAAAGAGTGTTTCAAAGCTCTTCCATCTACAGGAACTTTCACGTCTGTGAGTTGAATGCACTCATCACAAAGAGGTTTCTGAGAATTCTTCTGTTTAGTTTTTATGTGATGATATTTCATTTTCCAGCATTGGCCTAAAGGTGCTCCAAATATCCACCTTCAGATGGGACTGAAAGAGTGTTTCAAAACTGAACTATCAAAAGGAAGGTTCAAGTCTGTGAGTTGAATGCACTCATCCACAGAAGCTTCTGAGAATGCTTCTGTCTCGTTTTTAGGCGAAGATATTTCCTTTTCCTTGCATAGGCCTCAAATCGCTCCAAATATCCCCTTGCAGATATTACAAAGAGAGTGTTTCCAAACTGCCCTATCGAAAGGCAGTTTCAACTCTGTGAGTTGAAGGCACGTATGGTGAAACAGTTTCTGAGAATGCTTGTGTGTACTTTTTAGGTGAAGGTATTTCCTTTTCCAGCACAGGCCTCAAATCGCTCCAAACATCCAGTAGCAAATTCTACAAAAGGAGTGTTTCAAACCTGTGCTATCCAAAGGAAGATTCCACTATATGAGTTGAACGCATAAAGCACACGGAAGTTTCTGAGAATCCTTCCGTCTAGTTCTCAGGTGAAGATATTTACTTTTCCAGTGTTGGCCCTTTAGCACTCCAAATATCCACTTTCAGATTCTACAAAAAGAGTGTTTCAAAACTGCTCTATCAAAACGCAGGTTCCACTCGGTGAGTTGAATGCACGCATCGGAAAAGATTTCTGAGAATTCTTCTGTCTAGTTTTTATGGGAAGATATTTTCTTTTCCAGCATAGGCCTCAAATCGCTCCAAACATCCACGAGCAAATTCTACGAAAGGAGTGTGTCAAAACTGTGCTATCAAAAGGAAGATTCCACTATGTGAGTTGAATGCATGAAGCACACGGAAGTTTCTGACAATGCTTCCGTCTAGTTCTCATGTGAAGATATTTCCTTTTCCAGCGTTGACCTCTTAGCACTCCAAATATCCACTTGCAGATCCTAGAAAAAGAGTGTTTCAAAACTGCTCTACCAAAAGCCAGGTTTCACTCGGTGAGTTGAATGCGCACATCGCAAAATGTTTCTGAGAACGCTACTGTCTAGTTCTTATGTGAAGATATTTCGTTTTCCCGCCTGGGCTTCAAAGCGCTCCAAATAGCCACTTGTAGAGTCTATAAAAAGAGTGTTTCAAAACTCTTCTATCAAAAGGAACTTTCAACTCTGTGAGTACAATGCACTCATCACAAGGAAGTTTCCGAGAATGCTTCTGTCTACTGTTTATGTGAAGATATTTCCTTTTCCAACCTAGGCCTCAATGCGCTCCAAATAAACACCTGCAGATCCTACAAGAGGGGTGTTTCCAAACTGTTCTATCAAAACCAGCGTTCAAGTCTGTGAGCTGAATGCACTCATCACACAGAAGTTTCTTAGAAGGCTTGTGTCTAGTGTTTATGTGAAAATATTTTCTTTTACAGCACAGGCCTCAAATAGCTCCAAATATCAACTTGCAGATTTTACAAAAAGGGAGTTTCCAAACTCCTCTATCAAAAGACAGGTTCAACTCTGTGAGTCGAATGCACACATCAGAAAGAAGTTTCTGAGAATGCTTCTGTCTAGCTTTTATGTGAAAATATTTCCTTTTCAAGCACACGCCTCAAAGCGCTCCAAATATGCCGTTGCAGATTCTACAAAAAGTGGGTTTCAAAACTGCTCTACGAAAAGAAAGGTTCAAAGCTGTGAGTTGAATACACAGATCGTGAAGAAGTTTCTGAGAATGCTTCAGTCTAGTGTTTAGGTGAAGATATTTCACTTCCCAGCATAGGCCTCAAAGCGCTCCAAATATCCACTTCCAGATTCTACAGAAAAGTGTTTCAAAACTGCTCTTTGGAAAGGAAGCTTCAACTCTGTGAGTTGAAAGCACTCATTACGAAGAGGTTTCTGAGAATTCTTCTGTCCAGTTTTCATGTGAAGATGTTTCCATTTCAAGCATAGGTCTCCAATCGCTCCAAATATTCACCTGCAAATTCTACAAAAAGGGTGTTTCAAAACTTCTCTATCAATAGGAAGGTTCAACTCTGTGAGTTGAATGCCCTCCTCACAAAGAAGTTTCTGAGAATGCTTCTGTCTACTTTTTACGTGAAGATATTTCCTTTTCCTACACAGGCCTCAAAGCGCTCCGAATCAACACTTCCAGATACTACCAAAACAGTGTTTCAAAACTGTTCTATCAAAAGGAACGTTCAACTCTGTGAGTGGAAGGCACTCATCGCAAAGAGGTTTCTGAGAATGCTTCTGTCTAGTTTTTATGTGATGATATTTCGTATTGCAGCATTGGCCAAAAAGCGCTCCAAACATCCATCTTCAGATGGCAATGAAAGTGGGTCTCAAAAGTGCTCTATCAGAAGGAAGGTTCAAGTCTGTGAGTTGAATGCTCTCATCACACAGAAGGTTCTGAGAATGATTCAGTCTAGTTTTTATCAGAAGATATTTCCTTTTCCTTGCATAGGCCTCAAATAGCTCCAAATATCGAATTGCAGTTTACACCAATAGAGTCTTTCCAAACTGCTCTGTGAAACGGCAGGTTCAACTCTGTGAGTTGAATGCGCACATGAGGAAGAAGTCTCTGAGAATGCTTCTGTCTAGTTTTTAGGTGAAGATATTTCATTTCCCAGCCTCGCCTCAAAGCGCTCCAAATATCCACTTTCAGATTCTACAAAAACTGTGTTTCTAAACTGCTCTTTGTAAAGGAAGGTTCAAGTCTGTGAGTTGAATGCACTCATCACCAAGAAGTTTCTGAGAATGCTTCTGTCTAGTTTTCATGTGAAGATATTTCCTTTTCCAACATTGACCCGAAGCCCTCGTAATATCCACTTGCAGATTTTACAAAAAGAGTGTTTCCAAACTGCTCTATCAAAATGAGATTCAACTCTGTGAGTTGAATGCACGCATCGTGAAGAAGCTTCAGAAAATGCTACGGTCTACGTTTTAGGTGAAGATATTTCATTTCCCAGCATAGGCTTCAAAGCGCTCTAAATATCCACTTGCAGATTCTACAAAAGGAGTGTTTCAAAACTGCTCTTCCAAAAGGAAGGTTCAAGGCTGTGAGTTCAATGCACTCATCATAAAGAAGTTTCTGAGAACGCTTCTCTCTAGTTTTTATGTGAAGATATTTCCTTTTCCAGCATAGGCCTCAAATCGCTCCAAACATCCACTAGCAAATTCTACAAAAGGAGTGTTTCAAAACTGTGCTATCAAAAGGAAGATTCCACTATTTGAGTTGAAGGCATAAAGCACACGGAAGTTTCTGACAATGCTTCCGTCTAGTTCTCATGTGAAGTTATTTCCTTTTCCAGTGCTGGCCTCTTAGCACTCCAAATATCCACTTGCAGATCCTAGAAAAAGAGTTTTTCAAAACTGCTCTACCAAAAGGAAGCTTCAACTCGGTGAGTTGAATGCGCACCTCGCAAAATGTTTCTGAGAGTGCTTCGCTGTTGTTTTTATGTGAAGATATTTCGTTTTCCAGCATAGGACTCAAAGCGCTCCAAGTAGCCACTTACAGAGTCTCTAAAAAGAGTGTTTCAAAACTGTTCTATCAAAAGGAACGTTCAACTCTGTGAGTAGAATGCTCTCATCACAAGGAAGTTTCTGAGAATGCTTCTGTCTAGTTTTTATGTGAAGAAATTTCCTTTTCCAACATAGGCCTCAAAGCCCTCCAAATAAACATCTGCAGATTCTACAAAAGGGGTCTTTCCAAAATGTTCTATCAAAACCAACGTTCAAACCTATGAGCTGAATGCACTCACCACACAGAAGTTTCTTAGACGTCTTCTGTCTAGTGTTTATGTGAAAATATTTTCTTTTACAGCATAGGCCTCAAATAGCTCCAAATATCAACTTGCAGATTTTACAAAAAGGGTGTTTCCAAACTCCTCTATCAAAAGGCAGGTTCAACTCTGTGTGTTGAATGCACACATCAGAAAGAAGTTTCTGAGAATGCTTCTGTCTAGCGTTTATGTGAAAATATTTCCTTTTCAAGCATACGCCTCAAAGCGCTCCAAATATGCCGTTGCAGATTCTACAAAAAGTGTGTTTCAAAACTGCTCTATGAAAAGAAAGGTTCAAAGCTGTGAGGTGAATACACATATCGTGAAGAAGTTTCTGAGAAAGCTTCAGTCTAGTGTTTAGGTGAAGATATTTCACTTCCCAGAATAGGCCTCAAAGCGCTCCAAATATCCACTTCCAGATTCTAAAGAAAAGTGTTTCAAAACTGCTTTTTGGAAAAGAAGCTTCAACTCTGTGAGTTGAAAGCACTCATTACGAAGAGGTTTCTGAGAGTTCTTCCGTCTAGTTTTCATGTGAAGATGTTTCCATTTCAAGCATATTTCTCAAATCGCTCCAAATATTCACCTGCAAATTCTACAAAAAGGGTGTTTCCAAACTTCTCTATCAATAGGAAGGTTCGACTCTGTGAGTTGAATGCACTCCTCACAAAGAAGTTTCTGAGAATGCTTCTGTCCAGTTTTTAGGTGAAGATATATCATTTCCCAGCATAGGCCTCAAAGCGCTCCAAATATCCACTTGCAGATTCTACAAAAAGAGTGTTTCAAAACTCCTCTTTCAAAAGGAAGTTTCAAGTCTGTGAGTTGAATGAAGTCGTGACAAAGAAGTTTCTGAGAATGCTTCTGTCTACTTTTTATGTGAAGATATTTCCTTTTGCAGCACACGCCTCAAATAGCCCCAAACATCCACTAGCAAATTCTACAAAAAGAGGGTTTCAAAAAAGCGCTATCTAAAGGAAGATTGCACTATGTGAGTTAAACGCATAAAGCACACGGAAGTTTCTGAGAATGCTTCCGTCTAGTTCTCATGGGAAGATATTTCCTTTCCCATTGTTGGCCTCTTAGCACTCCAATATACACTTGCAGATTCTAGAAAAAGAGTGTTTCAAAACTGCTCTATCAAAAGGCAGGTTCAACACGGTGAGTTGAATATGCACATGAGAAAAAGTTTCTGAGAATGCTTCTGTCTGGTTTTTATGTGAAGATATTTCGTTTTCCAGCACAGGCCTCAAAGCGCTCCAATTATCCACTTGCAGACTATACAAAAACAGTGTTTCAAAACTGTCCTATCCAAAGGAATGTTCAGCTCTGTGAGTAGAATTCACTCATCACGAGGAAGTTTCTGAGAATGCTGCTGTCTAGTTTCTATAAGAAGACATTTCCTTTTCTAACATAGGTCTCAAAGCGCTCACAATAAGCCCTGGCACACTCCACAAAAGGAGTGTTTCCAAAATGTTCTATCAAAATGAACGTTGAAGACTGTGAGTTAAATGCACACGTCAAACTGAAGTTTCTGAGAATGGTTCTGTCTAGGGTTTATGTGAAGATATTTTCTTTTCCAGCATAGGCCTCCAAAAGCTCGAAATATCCACTTGCAGATTTTCTAAAAAGGGTGTTTCCAAACTGTTCTATCAAAAGGAAGGTTCAACTCTGTGAGTTGAATGCTCACATCACAAAGAAGTTTCTGAGAATGCTTCTGTCTAGTGTTCATGTGAAGATATTTCCTTTTCAAGCATAGGCCTCAAAGCGCTCCAGATATGCAGTTGCAGACTCTACAAAAAGTGTGTTTCAAAAGTGTTCTATGAAAAGAAAGTTTCAACTCTGTGAGTTGAATGCACATATCGTGAAGAAGTTTCTGAGAATGCTTCTGTCTAGTTTTTAGGTGAAGATATTTCATTTCCCAGCATAGGCCTCAAAGCGCTCCAAATATGCACTTGCAGATTCTACAAAAAGAGTGTTTCAAAACTGCTCTTTCAAAAGGAAGGTTCAAGTCTGTGAGTTGAATGCACTCATCAGAAAGAAGTTTCTGATAATGGTTCTGTCTAGTTTTCATCTGCAAGTATTTCCTTTTCCACTAGATGCCGCAATCGCACCAAATTTCCACCTGCAGTTTCCACAAAAAGAGTGTTGCAGGACTGCTCCAGGAAAAGGAATGTTCAACTCTCTCAGTTCAATCCCCTCAAGACATAGAAGTTTCTGATAATGTTTCTGTCTAGCTTCTATATGAAGATATTTCCTTTTCCAGCATAAGCCTCAAAGAGCTCCAAATATCCACTTGCGAATTCTACAAAAACAGTGTTGCAATACTTTTCTACCAAAAGGAAGGTACAACTCTGTGAGTTCAATGCACTCATCACACAGAAGGTTCACAGAATGCTTCCATCTAGCTTTTACGCAATGATATTTCCTTTTGCAGCAAAGGCTTCAAAGCGCTCTTAATGTCCACTGGCAGATTCTACGAAGAGTGTCTCAAAACTGCTCTATCAAAAGGTAGGTTGAACTCTGTGAGTTCAATGCCCAAAGCACAGGGAACCTTCTGAGAATGCTTTTATGTAGTTTCTACGTGAACATATTTTCTTTTCCAGCATTGGCCTCCAAGCACTCCATCCATCCACTTGAAAATTCTACTAAAAGAGTGTTTCAAAACTTCTCTACCAAAAGAAAGGTTGAACTTTGTGAGTTCAAGGCACACATCACAAAGAAGTTTCTGAGAATGCTTCTTTCCAGCTTTTACGTGAAGAGATATCCTTTTCCAGCATAGGCCTCAAAGCGCTCCATATATCCACTTGCACATTCTAGCAAAGCGTGTATCAACACTGCTCTTTCAAAAGGAAGCTTCAAGTCTGTGAGTTGAATGCACTCATCACAAAGACGTTTCTGAGAATTCTCCTGTCTAGTTTTCATGTGAAGATGCTTCCATTTAAAATCTAGGCCTCAAATACCTCCAAATATTCACTTGCACATTCTACAAAAAGGCTGTTTCAAATCTTCTCTATCAATTGGAAGGTTCAACTCTGTAAATTGAATGCACTCACCACAAAGAAGATTCCGAGATTGCTTCTGTCTACTTTGTATGTGAAGACATTTCCTTTTCCAACATAGGCCTCAAAGCGCTCCAAAAAACACTTGCAGATTCTAAAAAAACAGTTTTTCAAAACTGTTCTATCAAAAGGAACGTTCAACTCTGTGAGTTGAAGGCACTCATCACAAAGAGGTTTCTGAGAATGCTTCTGTCTAGTTTTTATGGGATGATATTTCTTATTCCAACATTGGCCAAAAAGCGCTCCAAATATCCGCCTTCAGATGGCACTGAAAGAGGGTCTCAAAAATGCTCTATCAGAAGGAAGGTTCAAGTCTGTGAGTTGAATGCTCTCATCACACAGAAGGTTCTGAGAATACTTCAGTCTAGTTTTTATCAGAAGATATTTCCATTTCCTTGCATAGGCCTGAAATCGCTCCAAATATCGACTTGCAGATTATACGAATAGAGTATTTCCAAACTGCTCTGTCAAACGGCAGGATCAACTCTGTGAGTTGAATGAACACATCATGAAGAAGTCTCTGAGAATGCTTCTGTCTAGTTTTTAGTTGAAGATATTTCATTTCCCAGCATCGTCTCAAAGCGCTCCAAATATCCACTTGCAGATTCTACAAAAACTTTGTTTCTAAACTGCTCTTTGAAAAGGAAGGTCCAAGTCTGTGAGTTGAATGCACTCATCGCAAAGAATTTTCTGAGAATGCTTCTGCCTAGTTTTCACGTGAAGATATTTCCTTTTCCAACATTGGCCCCGAAGCCCTCCTAACATCCACTTGCAGATTTTACAAAAAGAGTGTTTCCAAACTGCTCTATCAAAAGGCAGGTTCAACTCTGTGAGTCAAATGCACGCATCGTGAAGAAGCTTCTGAGAATGCTACTGTCTAAGTTTTAGGTGAAGATATTTCATTTCCCAGCAAAGGCTTCAAAGCGCTCTAAATATCCACTTGCAGATTCTACAAGAAGAGTGTTTCAAAACTGCTCTTCCAAAAGGAAGGTTCAAGTCTGTGAGTTGAATGCACTCATCAAAAAGAAGTTTCTGAGAATGCTTCTCTCTAGTTTTTATGAGAAGATATTTCCTTTTCCAGCATAGGCCTCAAATCGCTCCAAACATCCACTAGCAAATTCTACAAAAGGAGTGTTTCAAAACTGTGCTATCAAAAGGAAGATTCCACTATTTGAGTTGAAGGCATAAAGCACACGGAAGTTTCTGACAGTGCTTCCGTCTAGTTCTCATGTGAAGTTATTTCCTTTTCCAGTGTTGGCCTCTTAGCACTCCAAATAACCACTTGCAGATCCTAGAAAGAGTGTTTCAAAACTGCTCTACCAAAAGGAAGGTTCAACTCGGTGAGTTGAATGCGCACCTCGCAAAAAGTTTCTGAGAGTGCTTCGGTTTAGTTTTTATGTGAAGATATTTCGTTTTCCAGCACAGTACTCAAAGCGCTCTAAATAGCCACTTGCAGAGTCTATAAAAAGAGTGTTTCAAAACTGTTCTATCGAAAGGAACGTTCAACTCTGTGAGTAGAATGCACTCATCACAAGGAAGTTTCTGAGAATGCTTCTGTCTAGTTTTTATGTGAAGAAATTTCCTTTTCCAACATAGGCCTCAAAGCGCTCCAAATAAACACCTGCAGATTCTACAAAAGGGGTCTTTCCAAAATGTTCTATCAAAACCAACGTTCAAGCCTGTGAGCTGAATGCACTCACCACACAGAAGTTTCTTAGACGTCTTCTGTCTAGTGTTTATGTGGAAATATTCTCTTTTACAGCATAGGCCTCAAATAGCTCCAAATATCAACTTGCAGATTTTACAAAAAGGGTGTTTCCAAACTCCTCCATCAAAAGGCAGGTTCAACTCTGTGTGTTTAATGCACACATCAGAAAGAAGTTTCTGAGAATGCTTCTGTCTAGCCTTTATGTGAAAATATTTCCTTTTCAAGCATACGCCTCAAAGCGCTCCAAATATGCCGTTGTAGACTCTACAAAAAGTGTGTTTCAAAACTGCTCTACGAAAAGAAAGGTTCAAAGCTGTGAGTTGAATACACAGATCGTGAAGAAGTTCCTGAGAATGCTTCAATCTAGTGTTTAGGTGAAGATATTTCACTTCCCAGCATAGGCCTCAAAGCGCTCCAAATATCCACTTCCAGATTCTACAGAAAAGTGTTTCAAAACTGCTCTTTGGAAAGGAAGCTTCAACTCTGTGAGTTTAAAGCACTCATTGCGAAGAGGTTTCTGGGAGTTCTTCCGTCTAGTTTTCATGTAAAGATGTTTCCATTTCAAGCATAGGTCTCTAATCGCTCCAAATATTCACCTGCAAATTCTACAAAAAGGGTGTTTCAAAACTTCTCTATCAATAGGAAGGTTCAACTCTGTGAGTTGAATGCACTCCTTACAGAGAAGTTTCTGAGAATGTTTCTATCTATGTTTTACGCGAAGATATTTCCTTTTCCAACACAGGCCTCAGTGCGCTCCGAATCAACACTTCCAGATACTACAAAAACAGTGTTTCAAAACTGTTCTATCAAAAGGAACGTTCAACTCTGTGAGTTGAAGGCACTCATCACAAAGAAGTTTCTGAGAATGCTTCTGTCAATCTTGTATGCAATGAGATTTCCTTTTGCAGCATAGGACTTAAAGCTCTCCAAATATCCACTTGCAGATTCCACAAAAAGAGTGTTGCAAAACTTCTCTATCAAAAGGCAGGTTGAACTCTGTGTGTTGAATGCCCAAAACACAGGGAACTTTCTGAGAATGCTTTTGTCTAGTTTCCACGTGAAGATAGTTCCTTTTCCAACATAGGCCTCAAAGCGCTCTGAATATCCACTTGCCGATTGTACAAAAAGAGTGTTGCAAAACTTCTCTATCAAAAGGCAGGTTGAACTCTGTGTGTCGAATGCCCAAAACACAGGGAACTTGCTGAGAATGCTTTTGTCTAATTTCTACGTGAAGATATTTCCTTTTCCATCATAGGCCTCAAAGTGCTCCGAATAAACACTTGTAGATCCCACCAAAAGAGTGTTTCAAAGCTCTTCCATCTACAGGAACTTTCACGTCTGTGAGTTGAATGCACTCATCACAAAGAGGTTTCTGAGAATTCTTCTGTTTAGTTTTTATGTGATGATATTTCATTTTCCAGCATTGGCCTAAAGGTGCTCCAAATATCCACCTTCAGATGGGACTGAAAGAGTGTTTCAAAACTGAACTATCAAAAGGAAGGTTCAAGTCTGTGAGTTGAATGCACTCATCCACAGAAGCTTCTGAGAATGCTTCTGTCTCGTTTTTAGGCGAAGATATTTCCTTTTCCTTGCATAGGCCTCAAATCGCTCCAAATATCCCCTTGCAGATATTACAAAGAGAGTGTTTCCAAACTGCCCTATCGAAAGGCAGTTTCAACTCTGTGAGTTGAAGGCACGTATGGTGAAACAGTTTCTGAGAATGCTTGTGTGTACTTTTTAGGTGAAGGTATTTCCTTTTCCAGCACAGGCCTCAAATCGCTCCAAACATCCAGTAGCAAATTCTACAAAAGGAGTGTTTCAAACCTGTGCTATCCAAAGGAAGATTCCACTATATGAGTTGAACGCATAAAGCACACGGAAGTTTCTGAGAATCCTTCCGTCTAGTTCTCAGGTGAAGATATTTACTTTTCCAGTGTTGGCCCTTTAGCACTCCAAATATCCACTTTCAGATTCTACAAAAAGAGTGTTTCAAAACTGCTCTATCAAAACGCAGGTTCCACTCGGTGAGTTGAATGCACGCATCGGAAAAGATTTCTGAGAATTCTTCTGTCTAGTTTTGATGGGAAGATATTTTCTTTTCCAGCATAGGCCTCAAATCGCTCCAAACATCCACGAGCAAATTCTACGAAAGGAGTGTGTCAAAACTGTGCTATCAAAAGGAAGATTCCACTATGTGAGTTGAATGCATGAAGCACACGGAAGTTTCTGACAATGCTTCCGTCTAGTTCTCATGTGAAGATATTTCCTTTTCCAGCGTTGACCTCTTAGCACTCCAAATATCCACTTGCAGATCCTAGAAAAAGAGTGTTTCAAAACTGCTCTACCAAAAGCCAGGTTTCACTCGGTGAGTTGAATGCGCACATCGCAAAATGTTTCTGAGAACGCTACTGTCTAGTTCTTATGTGAAGATATTTCGTTTTCCCGCCTGGGCTTCAAAGCGCTCCAAATAGCCACTTGTAGAGTCTATAAAAAGAGTGTTTCAAAACTCTTCTATCAAAAGGAACTTTCAACTCTGTGAGTACAATGCACTCATCACAAGGAAGTTTCCGAGAATGCTTCTGTCTACTGTTTATGTGAAGATATTTCCTTTTCCAACCTAGGCCTCAATGCGCTCCAAATAAACACCTGCAGATCCTACAAGAGGGGTGTTTCCAAACTGTTCTATCAAAACCAGCGTTCAAGTCTGTGAGCTGAATGCACTCATCACACAGAAGTTTCTTAGAAGGCTTGTGTCTAGTGTTTATGTGAAAATATTTTCTTTTACAGCACAGGCCTCAAATAGCTCCAAATATCAACTTGCAGATTTTACAAAAAGGGAGTTTCCAAACTCCTCTATCAAAAGACAGGTTCAACTCTGTGAGTCGAATGCACACATCAGAAAGAAGTTTCTGAGAATGCTTCTGTCTAGCGTTTATGTGAAAATATTTCCTTTTCAAGCACACGCCTCAAAGCGCTCCAAATATGCCGTTGCAGATTCTACAAAAAGTGGGTTTCAAAACTGCTCTACGAAAAGAAAGGTTCAAAGCTGTGAGTTGAATACACAGATCGTGAAGAAGTTTCTGAGAATGCTTCAGTCTAGTGTTTAGGTGAAGATATTTCACTTCCCAGCATAGGCCTCAAAGCGCTCCAAATATCCACTTCCAGATTCTACAGAAAAGTGTTTCAAAACTGCTCTTTGGAAAGGAAGCTTCAACTCTGTGAGTTGAAAGCACTCATTACGAAGAGGTTTCTGAGAATTCTTCTGTCCAGTTTTCATGTGAAGATGTTTCCATTTCAAGCATAGGTCTCCAATCGCTCCAAATATTCACCTGCAAATTCTACAAAAAGGGTGTTTCAAAACTTCTCTATCAATAGGAAGGTTCAACTCTGTGAGTTGAATGCCCTCCTCACAAAGAAGTTTCTGAGAATGCTTCTGTCTACTTTTTACGTGAAGATATTTCCTTTTCCTACACAGGCCTCAAAGCGCTCCGAATCAACACTTCCAGATACTACCAAAACAGTGTTTCAAAACTGTTCTATCAAAAGGAACGTTCAACTCTGTGAGTGGAAGGCACTCATCGCAAAGAGGTTTCTGAGAATGCTTCTGTCTAGTTTTTATGTGATGATATTTCGTATTGCAGCATTGGCCAAAAAGCGCTCCAAACATCCATCTTCAGATGGCAATGAAAGTGGGTCTCAAAAGTGCTCTATCAGAAGGAAGGTTCAAGTCTGTGAGTTGAATGCTCTCATCACACAGAAGGTTCTGAGAATGATTCAGTCTAGTTTTTATCAGAAGATATTTCCTTTTCCTTGCATAGGCCTCAAATAGCTCCAAATATCGAATTGCAGTTTACACCAATAGAGTGTTTCCAAACTGCTCTGTGAAACGGCAGGTTCAACTCTGTGAGTTGAATGCGCACATGAGGAAGAAGTCTCTGAGAATGCTTCTGTCTAGTTTTTAGGTGAAGATATTTCATTTCCCAGCCTCGCCTCAAAGCGCTCCAAATATCCACTTTCAGATTCTACAAAAACTGTGTTTCTAAACTGCTCTTTGTAAAGGAAGGTTCAAGTCTGTGAGTTGAATGCACTCATCACCAAGAAGTTTCTGAGAATGCTTCTGTCTAGTTTTCATGTGAAGATATTTCCTTTTCCAACATTGACCCGAAGCCCTCGTAATATCCACTTGCAGATTTTACAAAAAGAGTGTTTCCAAACTGCTCTATCAAAATGAGATTCAACTCTGTGAGTTGAATGCACGCATCGTGAAGAAGCTTCAGAGAATGCTACGGTCTACGTTTTAGGTGAAGATATTTCATTTCCCAGCATAGGCTTCAAAGCGCTCTAAATATCCACTTGCAGATTCTACAAAAAGAGTGTTTCAAAACTGCTCTTCCAAAAGGAAGGTTCAAGGCTGTGAGTTCAATGCACTCATCATAAAGAAGTTTCTGAGAACGCTTCTCTCTAGTTTTTATGTGAAGATATTTCCTTTTCCAGCATAGGCCTCAAATCGCTCCAAACATCCACTAGCAAATTCTACAAAAGGAGTGTTTCAAAACTGTGCTATCAAAAGGAAGATTCCACTATTTGAGTTGAAGGCATAAAGCACACGGAAGTTTCTGACAATGCTTCCGTCTAGTTCTCATGTGAAGTTATTTCCTTTTCCAGTGCTGGCCTCTTAGCACTCCAAATATCCACTTGCAGATCCTAGAAAAAGAGTTTTTCAAAACTGCTCTACCAAAAGGAAGCTTCAACTCGGTGAGTTGAATGCGCACCTCGCAAAATGTTTCTGAGAGTGCTTCGCTGTTGTTTTTATGTGAAGATATTTCGTTTTCCAGCATAGGACTCAAAGCGCTCCAAGTAGCCACTTACAGAGTCTCTAAAAAGAGTGTTTCAAAACTGTTCTATCAAAAGGAACGTTCAACTCTGTGAGTAGAATGCTCTCATCACAAGGAAGTTTCTGAGAATGCTTCTGTCTAGTTTTTATGTGAAGAAATTTCCTTTTCCAACATAGGCCTCAAAGCCCTCCAAATAAACATCTGCAGATTCTACAAAAGGGGTCTTTCCAAAATGTTCTATCAAAACCAACGTTCAAACCTATGAGCTGAATGCACTCACCACACAGAAGTTTCTTAGACGTCTTCTGTCTAGTGTTTATGTGAAAATATTTTCTTTTACAGCATAGGCCTCAAATAGCTCCAAATATCAACTTGCAGATTTTACAAAAAGGGTGTTTCCAAACTCCTCTATCAAAAGGCAGGTTCAACTCTGTGTGTTGAATGCACACATCAGAAAGAAGTTTCTGAGAATGCTTCTGTCTAGCGTTTATGTGAAAATATTTCCTTTTCAAGCATACGCCTCAAAGCGCTCCAAATATGCCGTTGCAGATTCTACAAAAAGTGTGTTTCAAAACTGCTCTATGAAAAGAAAGGTTCAAAGCTGTGAGGTGAATACACATATCGTGAAGAAGTTTCTGAGAAAGCTTCAGTCTAGTGTTTAGGTGAAGATATTTCACTTCCCAGAATAGGCCTCAAAGCGCTCCAAATATCCACTTCCAGATTCTAAAGAAAAGTGTTTCAAAACTGCTTTTTGGAAAAGAAGCTTCAACTCTGTGAGTTGAAAGCACTCATTACGAAGAGGTTTCTGAGAGTTCTTCCGTCTAGTTTTCATGTGAAGATGTTTCCATTTCAAGCATATTTCTCAAATCGCTCCAAATATTCACCTGCAAATTCTACAAAAAGGGTGTTTCCAAACTTCTCTATCAATAGGAAGGTTCGACTCTGTGAGTTGAATGCACTCCTCACAAAGAAGTTTCTGAGAATGCTTCTGTCCAGTTTTTAGGTGAAGATATATCATTTCCCAGCATAGGCCTCAAAGCGCTCCAAATATCCACTTGCAGATTCTACAAAAAGAGTGTTTCAAAACTCCTCTTTCAAAAGGAAGTTTCAAGTCTGTGAGTTGAATGAAGTCGTGACAAAGAAGTTTCTGAGAATGCTTCTGTCTACTTTTTATGTGAAGATATTTCCTTTTGCAGCACACGCCTCAAATAGCCCCAAACATCCACTAGCAAATTCTACAAAAAGAGTGTTTCAAAAAAGCGCTATCTAAAGGAAGATTGCACTATGTGAGTTAAACGCATAAAGCACACGGAAGTTTCTGAGAATGCTTCCGTCTAGTTCTCATGGGAAGATATTTCCTTTCCCATTGTTGGCCTCTTAGCACTCCAATATACACTTGCAGATTCTAGAAAAAGAGTGTTTCAAAACTGCTCTATCAAAAGGCAGGTTCAACACGGTGAGTTGAATATGCACATGAAAAAAAGTTTCTGAGAATGCTTCTGTCTGGTTTTTATGTGAAGATATTTCGTTTTCCAGCACAGGCCTCAAAGCGCTCCAATTATCCACTTGCAGACTATACAAAAACAGTGTTTCAAAACTGTTCTATCCAAAGGAATGTTCAGCTCTGTGAGTAGAATTCACTCATCACGAGGAAGTTTCTGAGAATGCTGCTGTCTAGTTTCTATAAGAAGACATTTCCTTTTCTAACATAGGTCTCAAAGCGCTCACAATAAGCCCTGGCACACTCCACAAAAGGAGTGTTTCCAAAATGTTCTATCAAAATGAACGTTGAAGACTGTGAGTTAAATGCACACGTCAAACTGAAGTTTCTGAGAATGGTTCTGTCTAGGGTTTATGTGAAGATATTTTCTTTTCCAGCATAGGCCTCCAAAAGCTCGAAATATCCACTTGCAGATTTTCTAAAAAGGGTGTTTCCAAACTGTTCTATCAAAAGGAAGGTTCAACTCTGTGAGTTGAATGCTCACATCACAAAGAAGTTTCTGAGAATGCTTCTGTCTAGTGTTCATGTGAAGATATTTCCTTTTCAAGCATAGGCCTCAAAGCGCTCCAGATATGCAGTTGCAGACTCTACAAAAAGTGTGTTTCAAAAGTGTTCTATGAAAAGAAAGTTTCAACTCTGTGAGTTGAATGCACATATCGTGAAGAAGTTTCTGAGAATGCTTCTGTCTAGTTTTTAGGTGAAGATATTTCATTTCCCAGCATAGGCCTCAAAGCGCTCCAAATATGCACTTGCAGATTCTACAAAAAGAGTGTTTCAAAACTGCTCTTTCAAAAGGAAGGTTCAAGTCTGTGAGTTGAATGCACTCATCAGAAAGAAGTTTCTGATAATGGTTCTGTCTAGTTTTCATCTGCAAGTATTTCCTTTTCCACTAGATGCCGCAATCGCACCAAATTTCCACCTGCAGTTTCCACAAAAAGAGTGTTGCAGGACTGCTCCAGGAAAAGGAATCTTCAACTCTCTCAGTTCAATCCCCTCAAGACATAGAAGTTTCTGATAATGTTTCTGTCTAGCTTCTATATGAAGATATTTCCTTTTCCAGCATAAGCCTCAAAGAGCTCCAAATATCCACTTGCGAATTCTACAAAAACAGTGTTGCAATACTTTTCTACCAAAAGGAAGGTACAACTCTGTGAGTTCAATGCACTCATCACACAGAAGGTTCACAGAATGCTTCCATCTAGCTTTTACGCAATGATATTTCCTTTTGCAGCAAAGGCTTCAAAGCGCTCTTAATGTCCACTGGCAGATTCTACGAAGAGTGTCTCAAAACTGCTCTATCAAAAGGTAGGTTGAACTCTGTGAGTTCAATGCCCAAAGCACAGGGAACCTTCTGAGAATGCTTTTATGTAGTTTCTACGTGAACATATTTTCTTTTCCAGCATTGGCCTCCAAGCACTCCATCCATCCACTTGAAAATTCTACTAAAAGAGTGTTTCAAAACTTCTCTACCAAAAGAAAGGTTGAACTTTGTGAGTTCAAGGCACACATCACAAAGAAGTTTCTGAGAATGCTTCTTTCCAGCTTTTACGTGAAGAGATATCCTTTTCCAGCATAGGCCTCAAAGCGCTCCATATATCCACTTGCACATTCTAGCAAAGCGTGTGTCAACACTGCTCTTTCAAAAGGAAGCTTCAAGTCTGTGAGTTGAATGCACTCATCACAAAGACGTTTCTGAGAATTCTCCTGTCTAGTTTTCATGTGAAGATGCTTCCATTTAAAATCTAGGCCTCAAATACCTCCAAATATTCACTTGCACATTCTACAAAAAGGCTGTTTCAAATCTTCTCTATCAATTGGAAGGTTCAACTCTGTAAATTGAATGCACTCACCACAAAGAAGATTCCGAGATTGCTTCTGTCTACTTTGTATGTGAAGACATTTCCTTTTCCAACATAGGCCTCAAAGCGCTCCAAAAAACACTTGCAGATTCTAAAAAAACAGTTTTTCAAAACTGTTCTATCAAAAGGAACGTTCAACTCTGTGAGTTGAAGGCACTCATCACAAAGAGGTTTCTGAGAATGCTTCTGTCTAGTTTTTATGGGATGATATTTCTTATTCCAACATTGGCCAAAAAGCGCTCCAAATATCCGCCTTCAGATGGCACTGAAAGAGGGTCTCAAAAATGCTCTATCAGAAGGAAGGTTCAAGTCTGTGAGTTGAATGCTCTCATCACACAGAAGGTTCTGAGAATACTTCAGTCTAGTTTTTATCAGAAGATATTTCCATTTCCTTGCATAGGCCTGAAATCGCTCCAAATATCGACTTGCAGATTATACGAATAGAGTATTTCCAAACTGCTCTGTCAAACGGCAGGATCAACTCTGTGAGTTGAATGAACACATCATGAAGAAGTCTCTGAGAATGCTTCTGTCTAGTTTTTAGTTGAAGATATTTCATTTCCCAGCATCGTCTCAAAGCGCTCCAAATATCCACTTGCAGATTCTACAAAAACTTTGTTTCTAAACTGCTCTTTGAAAAGGAAGGTCCAAGTCTGTGAGTTGAATGCACTCATCGCAAAGAATTTTCTGAGAATGCTTCTGCCTAGTTTTCACGTGAAGATATTTCCTTTTCCAACATTGGCCCCGAAGCCCTCCTAACATCCACTTGCAGATTTTACAAAAAGAGTGTTTCCAAACTGCTCTATCAAAAGGCAGGTTCAACTCTGTGAGTCAAATGCACGCATCGTGAAGAAGCTTCTGAGAATGCTACTGTCTAAGTTTTAGGTGAAGATATTTCATTTCCCAGCAAAGGCTTCAAAGCGCTCTAAATATCCACTTGCAGATTCTACAAGAAGAGTGTTTCAAAACTGCTCTTCCAAAAGGAAGGTTCAAGTCTGTGAGTTGAATGCACTCATCAAAAAGAAGTTTCTGAGAATGCTTCTCTCTAGTTTTTATGAGAAGATATTTCCTTTTCCAGCATAGGCCTCAAATCGCTCCAAACATCCACTAGCAAATTCTACAAAAGGAGTGTTTCAAAACTGTGCTATCAAAAGGAAGATTCCACTATTTGAGTTGAAGGCATAAAGCACACGGAAGTTTCTGACAGTGCTTCCGTCTAGTTCTCATGTGAAGTTATTTCCTTTTCCAGTGTTGGCCTCTTAGCACTCCAAATAACCACTTGCAGATCCTAGAAAGAGTGTTTCAAAACTGCTCTACCAAAAGGAAGGTTCAACTCGGTGAGTTGAATGCGCACCTCGCAAAAAGTTTCTGAGAGTGCTTCGGTTTAGTTTTTATGTGAAGATATTTCGTTTTCCAGCACAGTACTCAAAGCGCTCTAAATAGCCACTTGCAGAGTCTATAAAAAGAGTGTTTCAAAACTGTTCTATCGAAAGGAACGTTCAACTCTGTGAGTAGAATGCACTCATCACAAGGAAGTTTCTGAGAATGCTTCTGTCTAGTTTTTATGTGAAGAAATTTCCTTTTCCAACATAGGCCTCAAAGCGCTCCAAATAAACACCTGCAGATTCTACAAAAGGGGTCTTTCCAAAATGTTCTATCAAAACCAACGTTCAAGCCTGTGAGCTGAATGCACTCACCACACAGAAGTTTCTTAGACGTCTTCTGTCTAGTGTTTATGTGGAAATATTCTCTTTTACAGCATAGGCCTCAAATAGCTCCAAATATCAACTTGCAGATTTTACAAAAAGGGTGTTTCCAAACTCCTCCATCAAAAGGCAGGTTCAACTCTGTGTGTTTAATGCACACATCAGAAAGAAGTTTCTGAGAATGCTTCTGTCTAGCCTTTATGTGAAAATATTTCCTTTTCAAGCATACGCCTCTAAGCGCTCCAAATATGCCGTTGTAGACTCTACAAAAAGTGTGTTTCAAAACTGCTCTACGAAAAGAAAGGTTCAAAGCTGTGAGTTGAATACACAGATCGTGAAGAAGTTCCTGAGAATGCTTCAATCTAGTGTTTAGGTGAAGATATTTCACTTCCCAGCATAGGCCTCAAAGCGCTCCAAATATCCACTTCCAGATTCTACAGAAAAGTGTTTCAAAACTGCTCTTTGGAAAGGAAGCTTCAACTCTGTGAGTTTAAAGCACTCATTGCGAAGAGGTTTCTGGGAGTTCTTCCGTCTAGTTTTCATGTAAAGATGTTTCCATTTCAAGCATAGGTCTCTAATCGCTCCAAATATTCACCTGCAAATTCTACAAAAAGGGTGTTTCAAAACTTCTCTATCAATAGGAAGGTTCAACTCTGTGAGTTGAATGCACTCCTTACAGAGAAGTTTCTGAGAATGTTTCTATCTATGTTTTACGCGAAGATATTTCCTTTTCCAACACAGGCCTCAGTGCGCTCCGAATCAACACTTCCAGATACTACAAAAACAGTGTTTCAAAACTGTTCTATCAAAAGGAACGTTCAACTCTGTGAGTTGAAGGCACTCATCACAAAGAAGTTTCTGAGAATGCTTCTGTCAATCTTGTATGCAATGAGATTTCCTTTTGCAGCATAGGACTTAAAGCTCTCCAAATATCCACTTGCAGATTCCACAAAAAGAGTGTTGCAAAACTTCTCTATCAAAAGGCAGGTTGAACTCTGTGTGTTGAATGCCCAAAACACAGGGAACTTTCTGAGAATGCTTTTGTCTAGTTTCCACGTGAAGATAGTTCCTTTTCCAACATAGGCCTCAAAGCGCTCTGAATATCCACTTGCCGATTGTACAAAAAGAGTGTTGCAAAACTTCTCTATCAAAAGGCAGGTTGAACTCTGTGTGTCGAATGCCCAAAACACAGGGAACTTGCTGAGAATGCTTTTGTCTAATTTCTACGTGAAGATATTTCCTTTTCCATCATAGGCCTCAAAGTGCTCCGAATAAACACTTGTAGATCCCACCAAAAGAGTGTTTCAAAGCTCTTCCATCTACAGGAACTTTCACGTCTGTGAGTTGAATGCACTCATCACAAAGAGGTTTCTGAGAATTCTTCTGTTTAGTTTTTATGTGATGATATTTCATTTTCCAGCATTGGCCTAAAGGTGCTCCAAATATCCACCTTCAGATGGGACTGAAAGAGTGTTTCAAAACTGAACTATCAAAAGGAAGGTTCAAGTCTGTGAGTTGAATGCACTCATCCACAGAAGCTTCTGAGAATGCTTCTGTCTCGTTTTTAGGCGAAGATATTTCCTTTTCCTTGCATAGGCCTCAAATCGCTCCAAATATCCCCTTGCAGATATTACAAAGAGAGTGTTTCCAAACTGCCCTATCGAAAGGCAGTTTCAACTCTGTGAGTTGAAGGCACGTATGGTGAAACAGTTTCTGAGAATGCTTGTGTGTACTTTTTAGGTGAAGGTATTTCCTTTTCCAGCACAGGCCTCAAATCGCTCCAAACATCCAGTAGCAAATTCTACAAAAGGAGTGTTTCAAACCTGTGCTATCCAAAGGAAGATTCCACTATATGAGTTGAACGCATAAAGCACACGGAAGTTTCTGAGAATCCTTCCGTCTAGTTCTCAGGTGAAGATATTTACTTTTCCAGTGTTGGCCCTTTAGCACTCCAAATATCCACTTTCAGATTCTACAAAAAGAGTGTTTCAAAACTGCTCTATCAAAACGCAGGTTCCACTCGGTGAGTTGAATGCACGCATCGGAAAAGATTTCTGAGAATTCTTCTGTCTAGTTTTTATGGGAAGATATTTTCTTTTCCAGCATAGGCCTCAAATCGCTCCAAACATCCACGAGCAAATTCTACGAAAGGAGTGTGTCAAAACTGTGCTATCAAAAGGAAGATTCCACTATGTGAGTTGAATGCATGAAGCACACGGAAGTTTCTGACAATGCTTCCGTCTAGTTCTCATGTGAAGATATTTCCTTTTCCAGCGTTGACCTCTTAGCACTCCAAATATCCACTTGCAGATCCTAGAAAAAGAGTGTTTCAAAACTGCTCTACCAAAAGCCAGGTTTCACTCGGTGAGTTGAATGCGCACATCGCAAAATGTTTCTGAGAACGCTACTGTCTAGTTCTTATGTGAAGATATTTCGTTTTCCCGCCTGGGCTTCAAAGCGCTCCAAATAGCCACTTGTAGAGTCTATAAAAAGAGTGTTTCAAAACTCTTCTATCAAAAGGAACTTTCAACTCTGTGAGTACAATGCACTCATCACAAGGAAGTTTCCGAGAATGCTTCTGTCTACTGTTTATGTGAAGATATTTCCTTTTCCAACCTAGGCCTCAATGCGCTCCAAATAAACACCTGCAGATCCTACAAGAGGGGTGTTTCCAAACTGTTCTATCAAAACCAGCGTTCAAGTCTGTGAGCTGAATGCACTCATCACACAGAAGTTTCTTAGAAGGCTTGTGTCTAGTGTTTATGTGAAAATATTTTCTTTTACAGCACAGGCCTCAAATAGCTCCAAATATCAACTTGCAGATTTTACAAAAAGGGAGTTTCCAAACTCCTCTATCAAAAGACAGGTTCAACTCTGTGAGTCGAATGCACACATCAGAAAGAAGTTTCTGAGAATGCTTCTGTCTAGCTTTTATGTGAAAATATTTCCTTTTCAAGCACACGCCTCAAAGCGCTCCAAATATGCCGTTGCAGATTCTACAAAAAGTGGGTTTCAAAACTGCTCTACGAAAAGAAAGGTTCAAAGCTGTGAGTTGAATACACAGATCGTGAAGAAGTTTCTGAGAATGCTTCAGTCTAGTGTTTAGGTGAAGATATTTCACTTCCCAGCATAGGCCTCAAAGCGCTCCAAATATCCACTTCCAGATTCTACAGAAAAGTGTTTCAAAACTGCTCTTTGGAAAGGAAGCTTCAACTCTGTGAGTTGAAAGCACTCATTACGAAGAGGTTTCTGAGAATTCTTCTGTCCAGTTTTCATGTGAAGATGTTTCCATTTCAAGCATAGGTCTCCAATCGCTCCAAATATTCACCTGCAAATTCTACAAAAAGGGTGTTTCAAAACTTCTCTATCAATAGGAAGGTTCAACTCTGTGAGTTGAATGCCCTCCTCACAAAGAAGTTTCTGAGAATGCTTCTGTCTACTTTTTACGTGAAGATATTTCCTTTTCCTACACAGGCCTCAAAGCGCTCCGAATCAACACTTCCAGATACTACCAAAACAGTGTTTCAAAACTGTTCTATCAAAAGGAACGTTCAACTCTGTGAGTGGAAGGCACTCATCGCAAAGAGGTTTCTGAGAATGCTTCTGTCTAGTTTTTATGTGATGATATTTCGTATTGCAGCATTGGCCAAAAAGCGCTCCAAACATCCATCTTCAGATGGCAATGAAAGTGGGTCTCAAAAGTGCTCTATCAGAAGGAAGGTTCAAGTCTGTGAGTTGAATGCTCTCATCACACAGAAGGTTCTGAGAATGATTCAGTCTAGTTTTTATCAGAAGATATTTCCTTTTCCTTGCATAGGCCTCAAATAGCTCCAAATATCGAATTGCAGTTTACACCAATAGAGTCTTTCCAAACTGCTCTGTGAAACGGCAGGTTCAACTCTGTGAGTTGAATGCGCACATGAGGAAGAAGTCTCTGAGAATGCTTCTGTCTAGTTTTTAGGTGAAGATATTTCATTTCCCAGCCTCGCCTCAAAGCGCTCCAAATATCCACTTTCAGATTCTACAAAAACTGTGTTTCTAAACTGCTCTTTGTAAAGGAAGGTTCAAGTCTGTGAGTTGAATGCACTCATCACCAAGAAGTTTCTGAGAATGCTTCTGTCTAGTTTTCATGTGAAGATATTTCCTTTTCCAACATTGACCCGAAGCCCTCGTAATATCCACTTGCAGATTTTACAAAAAGAGTGTTTCCAAACTGCTCTATCAAAATGAGATTCAACTCTGTGAGTTGAATGCACGCATCGTGAAGAAGCTTCAGAGAATGCTACGGTCTACGTTTTAGGTGAAGATATTTCATTTCCCAGCATAGGCTTCAAAGCGCTCTAAATATCCACTTGCAGATTCTACAAAAAGAGTGTTTCAAAACTGCTCTTCCAAAAGGAAGGTTCAAGGCTGTGAGTTCAATGCACTCATCATAAAGAAGTTTCTGAGAACGCTTCTCTCTAGTTTTTATGTGAAGATATTTCCTTTTCCAGCATAGGCCTCAAATCGCTCCAAACATCCACTAGCAAATTCTACAAAAGGAGTGTTTCAAAACTGTGCTATCAAAAGGAAGATTCCACTATTTGAGTTGAAGGCATAAAGCACACGGAAGTTTCTGACAATGCTTCCGTCTAGTTCTCATGTGAAGTTATTTCCTTTTCCAGTGCTGGCCTCTTAGCACTCCAAATATCCACTTGCAGATCCTAGAAAAAGAGTTTTTCAAAACTGCTCTACCAAAAGGAAGCTTCAACTCGGTGAGTTGAATGCGCACCTCGCAAAATGTTTCTGAGAGTGCTTCGCTGTTGTTTTTATGTGAAGATATTTCGTTTTCCAGCATAGGACTCAAAGCGCTCCAAGTAGCCACTTACAGAGTCTCTAAAAAGAGTGTTTCAAAACTGTTCTATCAAAAGGAACGTTCAACTCTGTGAGTAGAATGCTCTCATCACAAGGAAGTTTCTGAGAATGCTTCTGTCTAGTTTTTATGTGAAGAAATTTCCTTTTCCAACATAGGCCTCAAAGCCCTCCAAATAAACATCTGCAGATTCTACAAAAGGGGTCTTTCCAAAATGTTCTATCAAAACCAACGTTCAAACCTATGAGCTGAATGCACTCACCACACAGAAGTTTCTTAGACGTCTTCTGTCTAGTGTTTATGTGAAAATATTTTCTTTTACAGCATAGGCCTCAAATAGCTCCAAATATCAACTTGCAGATTTTACAAAAAGGGTGTTTCCAAACTCCTCTATCAAAAGGCAGGTTCAACTCTGTGTGTTGAATGCACACATCAGAAAGAAGTTTCTGAGAATGCTTCTGTCTAGCGTTTATGTGAAAATATTTCCTTTTCAAGCATACGCCTCAAAGCGCTCCAAATATGCCGTTGCAGATTCTACAAAAAGTGTGTTTCAAAACTGCTCTATGAAAAGAAAGGTTCAAAGCTGTGAGGTGAATACACATATCGTGAAGAAGTTTCTGAGAAAGCTTCAGTCTAGTGTTTAGGTGAAGATATTTCACTTCCCAGAATAGGCCTCAAAGCGCTCCAAATATCCACTTCCAGATTCTAAAGAAAAGTGTTTCAAAACTGCTTTTTGGAAAAGAAGCTTCAACTCTGTGAGTTGAAAGCACTCATTACGAAGAGGTTTCTGAGAGTTCTTCCGTCTAGTTTTCATGTGAAGATGTTTCCATTTCAAGCATATTTCTCAAATCGCTCCAAATATTCACCTGCAAATTCTACAAAAAGGGTGTTTCCAAACTTCTCTATCAATAGGAAGGTTCGACTCTGTGAGTTGAATGCACTCCTCACAAAGAAGTTTCTGAGAATGCTTCTGTCCAGTTTTTAGGTGAAGATATATCATTTCCCAGCATAGGCCTCAAAGCGCTCCAAATATCCACTTGCAGATTCTACAAAAAGAGTGTTTCAAAACTCCTCTTTCAAAAGGAAGTTTCAAGTCTGTGAGTTGAATGAAGTCGTGACAAAGAAGTTTCTGAGAATGCTTCTGTCTACTTTTTATGTGAAGATATTTCCTTTTGCAGCACACGCCTCAAATAGCCCCAAACATCCACTAGCAAATTCTACAAAAAGAGGGTTTCAAAAAAGCGCTATCTAAAGGAAGATTGCACTATGTGAGTTAAACGCATAAAGCACACGGAAGTTTCTGAGAATGCTTCCGTCTAGTTCTCATGGGAAGATATTTCCTTTCCCATTGTTGGCCTCTTAGCACTCCAATATACACTTGCAGATTCTAGAAAAAGAGTGTTTCAAAACTGCTCTATCAAAAGGCAGGTTCAACACGGTGAGTTGAATATGCACATGAGAAAAAGTTTCTGAGAATGCTTCTGTCTGGTTTTTATGTGAAGATATTTCGTTTTCCAGCACAGGCCTCAAAGCGCTCCAATTATCCACTTGCAGACTATACAAAAACAGTGTTTCAAAACTGTTCTATCCAAAGGAATGTTCAGCTCTGTGAGTAGAATTCACTCATCACGAGGAAGTTTCTGAGAATGCTGCTGTCTAGTTTCTATAAGAAGACATTTCCTTTTCTAACATAGGTCTCAAAGCGCTCACAATAAGCCCTGGCACACTCCACAAAAGGAGTGTTTCCAAAATGTTCTATCAAAATGAACGTTGAAGACTGTGAGTTAAATGCACACGTCAAACTGAAGTTTCTGAGAATGGTTCTGTCTAGGGTTTATGTGAAGATATTTTCTTTTCCAGCATAGGCCTCCAAAAGCTCGAAATATCCACTTGCAGATTTTCTAAAAAGGGTGTTTCCAAACTGTTCTATCAAAAGGAAGGTTCAACTCTGTGAGTTGAATGCTCACATCACAAAGAAGTTTCTGAGAATGCTTCTGTCTAGTGTTCATGTGAAGATATTTCCTTTTCAAGCATAGGCCTCAAAGCGCTCCAGATATGCAGTTGCAGACTCTACAAAAAGTGTGTTTCAAAAGTGTTCTATGAAAAGAAAGTTTCAACTCTGTGAGTTGAATGCACATATCGTGAAGAAGTTTCTGAGAATGCTTCTGTCTAGTTTTTAGGTGAAGATATTTCATTTCCCAGCATAGGCCTCAAAGCGCTCCAAATATGCACTTGCAGATTCTACAAAAAGAGTGTTTCAAAACTGCTCTTTCAAAAGGAAGGTTCAAGTCTGTGAGTTGAATGCACTCATCAGAAAGAAGTTTCTGATAATGGTTCTGTCTAGTTTTCATCTGCAAGTATTTCCTTTTCCACTAGATGCCGCAATCGCACCAAATTTCCACCTGCAGTTTCCACAAAAAGAGTGTTGCAGGACTGCTCCAGGAAAAGGAATCTTCAACTCTCTCAGTTCAATCCCCTCAAGACATAGAAGTTTCTGATAATGTTTCTGTCTAGCTTCTATATGAAGATATTTCCTTTTCCAGCATAAGCCTCAAAGAGCTCCAAATATCCACTTGCGAATTCTACAAAAACAGTGTTGCAATACTTTTCTACCAAAAGGAAGGTACAACTCTGTGAGTTCAATGCACTCATCACACAGAAGGTTCACAGAATGCTTCCATCTAGCTTTTACGCAATGATATTTCCTTTTGCAGCAAAGGCTTCAAAGCGCTCTTAATGTCCACTGGCAGATTCTACGAAGAGTGTCTCAAAACTGCTCTATCAAAAGGTAGGTTGAACTCTGTGAGTTCAATGCCCAAAGCACAGGGAACCTTCTGAGAATGCTTTTATGTAGTTTCTACGTGAACATATTTTCTTTTCCAGCATTGGCCTCCAAGCACTCCATCCATCCACTTGAAAATTCTACTAAAAGAGTGTTTCAAAACTTCTCTACCAAAAGAAAGGTTGAACTTTGTGAGTTCAAGGCACACATCACAAAGAAGTTTCTGAGAATGCTTCTTTCCAGCTTTTACGTGAAGAGATATCCTTTTCCAGCATAGGCCTCAAAGCGCTCCATATATCCACTTGCACATTCTAGCAAAGCGTGTATCAACACTGCTCTTTCAAAAGGAAGCTTCAAGTCTGTGAGTTGAATGCACTCATCACAAAGACGTTTCTGAGAATTCTCCTGTCTAGTTTTCATGTGAAGATGCTTCCATTTAAAATCTAGGCCTCAAATACCTCCAAATATTCACTTGCACATTCTACAAAAAGGCTGTTTCAAATCTTCTCTATCAATTGGAAGGTTCAACTCTGTAAATTGAATGCACTCACCACAAAGAAGATTCCGAGATTGCTTCTGTCTACTTTGTATGTGAAGACATTTCCTTTTCCAACATAGGCCTCAAAGCGCTCCAAAAAACACTTGCAGATTCTAAAAAAACAGTTTTCCAAAACTGTTCTATCAAAAGGAACGTTCAACTCTGTGAGTTGAAGGCACTCATCACAAAGAGGTTTCTGAGAATGCTTCTGTCTAGTTTTTATGGGATGATATTTCTTATTCCAACATTGGCCAAAAAGCGCTCCAAATATCCGCCTTCAGATGGCACTGAAAGAGGGTCTCAAAAATGCTCTATCAGAAGGAAGGTTCAAGTCTGTGAGTTGAATGCTCTCATCACACAGAAGGTTCTGAGAATACTTCAGTCTAGTTTTTATCAGAAGATATTTCCATTTCCTTGCATAGGCCTGAAATCGCTCCAAATATCGACTTGCAGATTATACGAATAGAGTATTTCCAAACTGCTCTGTCAAACGGCAGGATCAACTCTGTGAGTTGAATGAACACATCATGAAGAAGTCTCTGAGAATGCTTCTGTCTAGTTTTTAGTTGAAGATATTTCATTTCCCAGCATCGTCTCAAAGCGCTCCAAATATCCACTTGCAGATTCTACAAAAACTTTGTTTCTAAACTGCTCTTTGAAAAGGAAGGTCCAAGTCTGTGAGTTGAATGCACTCATCGCAAAGAATTTTCTGAGAATGCTTCTGCCTAGTTTTCACGTGAAGATATTTCCTTTTCCAACATTGGCCCCGAAGCCCTCCTAACATCCACTTGCAGATTTTACAAAAAGAGTGTTTCCAAACTGCTCTATCAAAAGGCAGGTTCAACTCTGTGAGTCAAATGCACGCATCGTGAAGAAGCTTCTGAGAATGCTACTGTCTAAGTTTTAGGTGAAGATATTTCATTTCCCAGCAAAGGCTTCAAAGCGCTCTAAATATCCACTTGCAGATTCTACAAGAAGAGTGTTTCAAAACTGCTCTTCCAAAAGGAAGGTTCAAGTCTGTGAGTTGAATGCACTCATCAAAAAGAAGTTTCTGAGAATGCTTCTCTCTAGTTTTTATGAGAAGATATTTCCTTTTCCAGCATAGGCCTCAAATCGCTCCAAACATCCACTAGCAAATTCTACAAAAGGAGTGTTTCAAAACTGTGCTATCAAAAGGAAGATTCCACTATTTGAGTTGAAGGCATAAAGCACACGGAAGTTTCTGACAGTGCTTCCGTCTAGTTCTCATGTGAAGTTATTTCCTTTTCCAGTGTTGGCCTCTTAGCACTCCAAATAACCACTTGCAGATCCTAGAAAGAGTGTTTCAAAACTGCTCTACCAAAAGGAAGGTTCAACTCGGTGAGTTGAATGCGCACCTCGCAAAAAGTTTCTGAGAGTGCTTCGGTTTAGTTTTTATGTGAAGATATTTCGTTTTCCAGCACAGTACTCAAAGCGCTCTAAATAGCCACTTGCAGAGTCTATAAAAAGAGTGTTTCAAAACTGTTCTATCGAAAGGAACGTTCAACTCTGTGAGTAGAATGCACTCATCACAAGGAAGTTTCTGAGAATGCTTCTGTCTAGTTTTTATGTGAAGAAATTTCCTTTTCCAACATAGGCCTCAAAGCGCTCCAAATAAACACCTGCAGATTCTACAAAAGGGGTCTTTCCAAAATGTTCTATCAAAACCAACGTTCAAGCCTGTGAGCTGAATGCACTCACCACACAGAAGTTTCTTAGACGTCTTCTGTCTAGTGTTTATGTGAAAATATTCTCTTTTACAGCATAGGCCTCAAATAGCTCCAAATATCAACTTGCAGATTTTACAAAAAGGGTGTTTCCAAACTCCTCCATCAAAAGGCAGGTTCAACTCTGTGTGTTTAATGCACACATCAGAAAGAAGTTTCTGAGAATGCTTCTGTCTAGCCTTTATGTGAAAATATTTCCTTTTCAAGCATACGCCTCAAAGCGCTCCAAATATGCCGTTGTAGACTCTACAAAAAGTGTGTTTCAAAACTGCTCTACGAAAAGAAAGGTTCAAAGCTGTGAGTTGAATACACAGATCGTGAAGAAGTTCCTGAGAATGCTTCAATCTAGTGTTTAGGTGAAGATATTTCACTTCCCAGCATAGGCCTCAAAGCGCTCCAAATATCCACTTCCAGATTCTACAGAAATGTGTTTCAAAACTGCTCTTTGGAAAGGAAGCTTCAACTCTGTGAGTTTAAAGCACTCATTGCGAAGAGGTTTCTGGGAGTTCTTCCGTCTAGTTTTCATGTAAAGATGTTTCCATTTCAAGCATAGGTCTCTAATCGCTCCAAATATTCACCTGCAAATTCTACAAAAAGGGTGTTTCAAAACTTCTCTATCAATAGGAAGGTTCAACTCTGTGAGTTGAATGCACTCCTTACAGAGAAGTTTCTGAGAATGTTTCTATCTATGTTTTACGCGAAGATATTTCCTTTTCCAACACAGGCCTCAGTGCGCTCCGAATCAACACTTCCAGATACTACAAAAACAGTGTTTCAAAACTGTTCTATCAAAAGGAACGTTCAACTCTGTGAGTTGAAGGCACTCATCACAAAGAAGTTTCTGAGAATGCTTCTGTCAATCTTGTATGCAATGAGATTTCCTTTTGCAGCATAGGACTTAAAGCTCTCCAAATATCCACTTGCAGATTCCACAAAAAGAGTGTTGCAAAACTTCTCTATCAAAAGGCAGGTTGAACTCTGTGTGTTGAATGCCCAAAACACAGGGAACTTTCTGAGAATGCTTTTGTCTAGTTTCCACGTGAAGATAGTTCCTTTTCCAACATAGGCCTCAAAGCGCTCTGAATATCCACTTGCCGATTGTACAAAAAGAGTGTTGCAAAACTTCTCTATCAAAAGGCAGGTTGAACTCTGTGTGTCGAATGCCCAAAACACAGGGAACTTGCTGAGAATGCTTTTGTCTAATTTCTACGTGAAGATATTTCCTTTTCCATCATAGGCCTCAAAGTGCTCCGAATAAACACTTGTAGATCCCACCAAAAGAGTGTTTCAAAGCTCTTCCATCTACAGGAACTTTCACGTCTGTGAGTTGAATGCACTCATCACAAAGAGGTTTCTGAGAATTCTTCTGTTTAGTTTTTATGTGATGATATTTCATTTTCCAGCATTGGCCTAAAGGTGCTCCAAATATCCACCTTCAGATGGGACTGAAAGAGTGTTTCAAAACTGAACTATCAAAAGGAAGGTTCAAGTCTGTGAGTTGAATGCACTCATCCACAGAAGCTTCTGAGAATGCTTCTGTCTCGTTTTTAGGCGAAGATATTTCCTTTTCCTTGCATAGGCCTCAAATCGCTCCAAATATCCCCTTGCAGATATTACAAAGAGAGTGTTTCCAAACTGCCCTATCGAAAGGCAGTTTCAACTCTGTGAGTTGAAGGCACGTATGGTGAAACAGTTTCTGAGAATGCTTGTGTGTACTTTTTAGGTGAAGGTATTTCCTTTTCCAGCACAGGCCTCAAATCGCTCCAAACATCCAGTAGCAAATTCTACAAAAGGAGTGTTTCAAACCTGTGCTATCCAAAGGAAGATTCCACTATATGAGTTGAACGCATAAAGCACACGGAAGTTTCTGAGAATCCTTCCGTCTAGTTCTCAGGTGAAGATATTTACTTTTCCAGTGTTGGCCCTTTAGCACTCCAAATATCCACTTTCAGATTCTACAAAAAGAGTGTTTCAAAACTGCTCTATCAAAACGCAGGTTCCACTCGGTGAGTTGAATGCACGCATCGGAAAAGATTTCTGAGAATTCTTCTGTCTAGTTTTTATGGGAAGATATTTTCTTTTCCAGCATAGGCCTCAAATCGCTCCAAACATCCACGAGCAAATTCTACGAAAGGAGTGTGTCAAAACTGTGCTATCAAAAGGAAGATTCCACTATGTGAGTTGAATGCATGAAGCACACGGAAGTTTCTGACAATGCTTCCGTCTAGTTCTCATGTGAAGATATTTCCTTTTCCAGCGTTGACCTCTTAGCACTCCAAATATCCACTTGCAGATCCTAGAAAAAGAGTGTTTCAAAACTGCTCTACCAAAAGCCAGGTTTCACTCGGTGAGTTGAATGCGCACATCGCAAAATGTTTCTGAGAACGCTACTGTCTAGTTCTTATGTGAAGATATTTCGTTTTCCCGCCTGGGCTTCAAAGCGCTCCAAATAGCCACTTGTAGAGTCTATAAAAGCAGTGTTTCAAAACTCTTCTATCAAAAGGAACTTTCAACTCTGTGAGTACAATGCACTCATCACAAGGAAGTTTCCGAGAATGCTTCTGTCTACTGTTTATGTGAAGATATTTCCTTTTCCAACCTAGGCCTCAATGCGCTCCAAATAAACACCTGCAGATCCTACAAGAGGGGTGTTTCCAAACTGTTCTATCAAAACCAGCGTTCAAGTCTGTGAGCTGAATGCACTCATCACACAGAAGTTTCTTAGAAGGCTTGTGTCTAGTGTTTATGTGAAAATATTTTCTTTTACAGCATAGGCCTCAAATAGCTCCAAATATCAACTTGCAGATTTTACAAAAAGGGAGTTTCCAAACTCCTCTATCAAAAGACAGGTTCAACTCTGTGAGTCGAATGCACACATCAGAAAGAAGTTTCTGAGAATGCTTCTGTCTAGCTTTTATGTGAAAATATTTCCTTTTCAAGCACACGCCTCAAAGCGCTCCAAATATGCCGTTGCAGATTCTACAAAAAGTGGGTTTCAAAACTGCTCTACGAAAAGAAAGGTTCAAAGCTGTGAGTTGAATACACAGATCGTGAAGAAGTTTCTGAGAATGCTTCAGTCTAGTGTTTAGGTGAAGATATTTCACTTCCCAGCATAGGCCTCAAAGCGCTCCAAATATCCACTTCCAGATTCTACAGAAAAGTGTTTCAAAACTGCTCTTTGGAAAGGAAGCTTCAACTCTGTGAGTTGAAAGCACTCATTACGAAGAGGTTTCTGAGAATTCTTCTGTCCAGTTTTCATGTGAAGATGTTTCCATTTCAAGCATAGGTCTCCAATCGCTCCAAATATTCACCTGCAAATTCTACAAAAAGGGTGTTTCAAAACTTCTCTATCAATAGGAAGGTTCAACTCTGTGAGTTGAATGCCCTCCTCACAAAGAAGTTTCTGAGAATGCTTCTGTCTACTTTTTACGTGAAGATATTTCCTTTTCCTACACAGGCCTCAAAGCGCTCCGAATCAACACTTCCAGATACTACCAAAACAGTGTTTCAAAACTGTTCTATCAAAAGGAACGTTCAACTCTGTGAGTGGAAGGCACTCATCGCAAAGAGGTTTCTGAGAATGCTTCTGTCTAGTTTTTATGTGATGATATTTCGTATTGCAGCATTGGCCAAAAAGCGCTCCAAACATCCATCTTCAGATGGCAATGAAAGTGGGTCTCAAAAGTGCTCTATCAGAAGGAAGGTTCAAGTCTGTGAGTTGAATGCTCTCATCACACAGAAGGTTCTGAGAATGATTCAGTCTAGTTTTTATCAGAAGATATTTCCTTTTCCTTGCATAGGCCTCAAATAGCTCCAAATATCGAATTGCAGTTTACACCAATAGAGTCTTTCCAAACTGCTCTGTGAAACGGCAGGTTCAACTCTGTGAGTTGAATGCGCACATGAGGAAGAAGTCTCTGAGAATGCTTCTGTCTAGTTTTTAGGTGAAGATATTTCATTTCCCAGCCTCGCCTCAAAGCGCTCCAAATATCCACTTTCAGATTCTACAAAAACTGTGTTTCTAAACTGCTCTTTGTAAAGGAAGGTTCAAGTCTGTGAGTTGAATGCACTCATCACCAAGAAGTTTCTGAGAATGCTTCTGTCTAGTTTTCATGTGAAGATATTTCCTTTTCCAACATTGACCCGAAGCCCTCGTAATATCCACTTGCAGATTTTACAAAAAGAGTGTTTCCAAACTGCTCTATCAAAATGAGATTCAACTCTGTGAGTTGAATGCACGCATCGTGAAGAAGCTTCAGAGAATGCTACGGTCTACGTTTTAGGTGAAGATATTTCATTTCCCAGCATAGGCTTCAAAGCGCTCTAAATATCCACTTGCAGATTCTACAAAAAGAGTGTTTCAAAACTGCTCTTCCAAAAGGAAGGTTCAAGGCTGTGAGTTCAATGCACTCATCATAAAGAAGTTTCTGAGAACGCTTCTCTCTAGTTTTTATGTGAAGATATTTCCTTTTCCAGCATAGGCCTCAAATCGCTCCAAACATCCACTAGCAAATTCTACAAAAGGAGTGTTTCAAAACTGTGCTATCAAAAGGAAGATTCCACTATTTGAGTTGAAGGCATAAAGCACACGGAAGTTTCTGACAATGCTTCCGTCTAGTTCTCATGTGAAGTTATTTCCTTTTCCAGTGCTGGCCTCTTAGCACTCCAAATATCCACTTGCAGATCCTAGAAAAAGAGTTTTTCAAAACTGCTCTACCAAAAGGAAGCTTCAACTCGGTGAGTTGAATGCGCACCTCGCAAAATGTTTCTGAGAGTGCTTCGCTGTTGTTTTTATGTGAAGATATTTCGTTTTCCAGCATAGGACTCAAAGCGCTCCAAGTAGCCACTTACAGAGTCTCTAAAAAGAGTGTTTCAAAACTGTTCTATCAAAAGGAACGTTCAACTCTGTGAGTAGAATGCTCTCATCACAAGGAAGTTTCTGAGAATGCTTCTGTCTAGTTTTTATGTGAAGAAATTTCCTTTTCCAACATAGGCCTCAAAGCCCTCCAAATAAACATCTGCAGATTCTACAAAAGGGGTCTTTCCAAAATGTTCTATCAAAACCAACGTTCAAACCTATGAGCTGAATGCACTCACCACACAGAAGTTTCTTAGACGTCTTCTGTCTAGTGTTTATGTGAAAATATTTTCTTTTACAGCATAGGCCTCAAATAGCTCCAAATATCAACTTGCAGATTTTACAAAAAGGGTGTTTCCAAACTCCTCTATCAAAAGGCAGGTTCAACTCTGTGTGTTGAATGCACACATCAGAAAGAAGTTTCTGAGAATGCTTCTGTCTAGCGTTTATGTGAAAATATTTCCTTTTCAAGCATACGCCTCAAAGCGCTCCAAATATGCCGTTGCAGATTCTACAAAAAGTGTGTTTCAAAACTGCTCTATGAAAAGAAAGGTTCAAAGCTGTGAGGTGAATACACATATCGTGAAGAAGTTTCTGAGAAAGCTTCAGTCTAGTGTTTAGGTGAAGATATTTCACTTCCCAGAATAGGCCTCAAAGCGCTCCAAATATCCACTTCCAGATTCTAAAGAAAAGTGTTTCAAAACTGCTTTTTGGAAAAGAAGCTTCAACTCTGTGAGTTGAAAGCACTCATTACGAAGAGGTTTCTGAGAGTTCTTCCGTCTAGTTTTCATGTGAAGATGTTTCCATTTCAAGCATATTTCTCAAATCGCTCCAAATATTCACCTGCAAATTCTACAAAAAGGGTGTTTCCAAACTTCTCTATCAATAGGAAGGTTCGACTCTGTGAGTTGAATGCACTCCTCACAAAGAAGTTTCTGAGAATGCTTCTGTCCAGTTTTTAGGTGAAGATATATCATTTCCCAGCATAGGCCTCAAAGCGCTCCAAATATCCACTTGCAGATTCTACAAAAAGAGTGTTTCAAAACTCCTCTTTCAAAAGGAAGTTTCAAGTCTGTGAGTTGAATGAAGTCGTGACAAAGAAGTTTCTGAGAATGCTTCTGTCTACTTTTTATGTGAAGATATTTCCTTTTGCAGCACACGCCTCAAATAGCCCCAAACATCCACTAGCAAATTCTACAAAAAGAGTGTTTCAAAAAAGCGCTATCTAAAGGAAGATTGCACTATGTGAGTTAAACGCATAAAGCACACGGAAGTTTCTGAGAATGCTTCCGTCTAGTTCTCATGGGAAGATATTTCCTTTCCCATTGTTGGCCTCTTAGCACTCCAATATACACTTGCAGATTCTAGAAAAAGAGTGTTTCAAAACTGCTCTATCAAAAGGCAGGTTCAACACGGTGAGTTGAATATGCACATGAGAAAAAGTTTCTGAGAATGCTTCTGTCTGGTTTTTATGTGAAGATATTTCGTTTTCCAGCACAGGCCTCAAAGCGCTCCAATTATCCACTTGCAGACTATACAAAAACAGTGTTTCAAAACTGTTCTATCCAAAGGAATGTTCAGCTCTGTGAGTAGAATTCACTCATCACGAGGAAGTTTCTGAGAATGCTGCTGTCTAGTTTCTATAAGAAGACATTTCCTTTTCTAACATAGGTCTCAAAGCGCTCACAATAAGCCCTGGCACACTCCACAAAAGGAGTGTTTCCAAAATGTTCTATCAAAATGAACGTTGAAGACTGTGAGTTAAATGCACACGTCAAACTGAAGTTTCTGAGAATGGTTCTGTCTAGGGTTTATGTGAAGATATTTTCTTTTCCAGCATAGGCCTCCAAAAGCTCGAAATATCCACTTGCAGATTTTCTAAAAAGGGTGTTTCCAAACTGTTCTATCAAAAGGAAGGTTCAACTCTGTGAGTTGAATGCTCACATCACAAAGAAGTTTCTGAGAATGCTTCTGTCTAGTGTTCATGTGAAGATATTTCCTTTTCAAGCATAGGCCTCAAAGCGCTCCAGATATGCAGTTGCAGACTCTACAAAAAGTGTGTTTCAAAAGTGTTCTATGAAAAGAAAGTTTCAACTCTGTGAGTTGAATGCACATATCGTGAAGAAGTTTCTGAGAATGCTTCTGTCTAGTTTTTAGGTGAAGATATTTCATTTCCCAGCATAGGCCTCAAAGCGCTCCAAATATGCACTTGCAGATTCTACAAAAAGAGTGTTTCAAAACTGCTCTTTCAAAAGGAAGGTTCAAGTCTGTGAGTTGAATGCACTCATCAGAAAGAAGTTTCTGATAATGGTTCTGTCTAGTTTTCATCTGCAAGTATTTCCTTTTCCACTAGATGCCGCAATCGCACCAAATTTCCACCTGCAGTTTCCACAAAAAGAGTGTTGCAGGACTGCTCCAGGAAAAGGAATCTTCAACTCTCTCAGTTCAATCCCCTCAAGACATAGAAGTTTCTGATAATGTTTCTGTCTAGCTTCTATATGAAGATATTTCCTTTTCCAGCATAAGCCTCAAAGAGCTCCAAATATCCACTTGCGAATTCTACAAAAACAGTGTTGCAATACTTTTCTACCAAAAGGAAGGTACAACTCTGTGAGTTCAATGCACTCATCACACAGAAGGTTCACAGAATGCTTCCATCTAGCTTTTACGCAATGATATTTCCTTTTGCAGCAAAGGCTTCAAAGCGCTCTTAATGTCCACTGGCAGATTCTACGAAGAGTGTCTCAAAACTGCTCTATCAAAAGGTAGGTTGAACTCTGTGAGTTCAATGCCCAAAGCACAGGGAACCTTCTGAGAATGCTTTTATGTAGTTTCTACGTGAACATATTTTCTTTTCCAGCATTGGCCTCCAAGCACTCCATCCATCCACTTGAAAATTCTACTAAAAGAGTGTTTCAAAACTTCTCTACCAAAAGAAAGGTTGAACTTTGTGAGTTCAAGGCACACATCACAAAGAAGTTTCTGAGAATGCTTCTTTCCAGCTTTTACGTGAAGAGATATCCTTTTCCAGCATAGGCCTCAAAGCGCTCCATATATCCACTTGCACATTCTAGCAAAGCGTGTATCAACACTGCTCTTTCAAAAGGAAGCTTCAAGTCTGTGAGTTGAATGCACTCATCACAAAGACGTTTCTGAGAATTCTCCTGTCTAGTTTTCATGTGAAGATGCTTCCATTTAAAATCTAGGCCTCAAATACCTCCAAATATTCACTTGCACATTCTACAAAAAGGCTGTTTCAAATCTTCTCTATCAATTGGAAGGTTCAACTCTGTAAATTGAATGCACTCACCACAAAGAAGATTCCGAGATTGCTTCTGTCTACTTTGTATGTGAAGACATTTCCTTTTCCAACATAGGCCTCAAAGCGCTCCAAAAAACACTTGCAGATTCTAAAAAAACAGTTTTTCAAAACTGTTCTATCAAAAGGAACGTTCAACTCTGTGAGTTGAAGGCACTCATCACAAAGAGGTTTCTGAGAATGCTTCTGTCTAGTTTTTATGGGATGATATTTCTTATTCCAACATTGGCCAAAAAGCGCTCCAAATATCCGCCTTCAGATGGCACTGAAAGAGGGTCTCAAAAATGCTCTATCAGAAGGAAGGTTCAAGTCTGTGAGTTGAATGCTCTCATCACACAGAAGGTTCTGAGAATACTTCAGTCTAGTTTTTATCAGAAGATATTTCCATTTCCTTGCATAGGCCTGAAATCGCTCCAAATATCGACTTGCAGATTATACGAATAGAGTATTTCCAAACTGCTCTGTCAAACGGCAGGATCAACTCTGTGAGTTGAATGAACACATCATGAAGAAGTCTCTGAGAATGCTTCTGTCTAGTTTTTAGTTGAAGATATTTCATTTCCCAGCATCGTCTCAAAGCGCTCCAAATATCCACTTGCAGATTCTACAAAAACTTTGTTTCTAAACTGCTCTTTGAAAAGGAAGGTCCAAGTCTGTGAGTTGAATGCACTCATCGCAAAGAATTTTCTGAGAATGCTTCTGCCTAGTTTTCACGTGAAGATATTTCCTTTTCCAACATTGGCCCCGAAGCCCTCCTAACATCCACTTGCAGATTTTACAAAAAGAGTGTTTCCAAACTGCTCTATCAAAAGGCAGGTTCAACTCTGTGAGTCAAATGCACGCATCGTGAAGAAGCTTCTGAGAATGCTACTGTCTAAGTTTTAGGTGAAGATATTTCATTTCCCAGCAAAGGCTTCAAAGCGCTCTAAATATCCACTTGCAGATTCTACAAGAAGAGTGTTTCAAAACTGCTCTTCCAAAAGGAAGGTTCAAGTCTGTGAGTTGAATGCACTCATCAAAAAGAAGTTTCTGAGAATGCTTCTCTCTAGTTTTTATGAGAAGATATTTCCTTTTCCAGCATAGGCCTCAAATCGCTCCAAACATCCACTAGCAAATTCTACAAAAGGAGTGTTTCAAAACTGTGCTATCAAAAGGAAGATTCCACTATTTGAGTTGAAGGCATAAAGCACACGGAAGTTTCTGACAGTGCTTCCGTCTAGTTCTCATGTGAAGTTATTTCCTTTTCCAGTGTTGGCCTCTTAGCACTCCAAATAACCACTTGCAGATCCTAGAAAGAGTGTTTCAAAACTGCTCTACCAAAAGGAAGGTTCAACTCGGTGAGTTGAATGCGCACCTCGCAAAAAGTTTCTGAGAGTGCTTCGGTTTAGTTTTTATGTGAAGATATTTCGTTTTCCAGCACAGTACTCAAAGCGCTCTAAATAGCCACTTGCAGAGTCTATAAAAAGAGTGTTTCAAAACTGTTCTATCGAAAGGAACGTTCAACTCTGTGAGTAGAATGCACTCATCACAAGGAAGTTTCTGAGAATGCTTCTGTCTAGTTTTTATGTGAAGAAATTTCCTTTTCCAACATAGGCCTCAAAGCGCTCCAAATAAACACCTGCAGATTCTACAAAAGGGGTCTTTCCAAAATGTTCTATCAAAACCAACGTTCAAGCCTGTGAGCTGAATGCACTCACCACACAGAAGTTTCTTAGACGTCTTCTGTCTAGTGTTTATGTGGAAATATTCTCTTTTACAGCATAGGCCTCAAATAGCTCCAAATATCAACTTGCAGATTTTACAAAAAGGGTGTTTCCAAACTCCTCCATCAAAAGGCAGGTTCAACTCTGTGTGTTTAATGCACACATCAGAAAGAAGTTTCTGAGAATGCTTCTGTCTAGCCTTTATGTGAAAATATTTCCTTTTCAAGCATACGCCTCAAAGCGCTCCAAATATGCCGTTGTAGACTCTACAAAAAGTGTGTTTCAAAACTGCTCTACGAAAAGAAAGGTTCAAAGCTGTGAGTTGAATACACAGATCGTGAAGAAGTTCCTGAGAATGCTTCAATCTAGTGTTTAGGTGAAGATATTTCACTTCCCAGCATAGGCCTCAAAGCGCTCCAAATATCCACTTCCAGATTCTACAGAAAAGTGTTTCAAAACTGCTCTTTGGAAAGGAAGCTTCAACTCTGTGAGTTTAAAGCACTCATTGCGAAGAGGTTTCTGGGAGTTCTTCCGTCTAGTTTTCATGTAAAGATGTTTCCATTTCAAGCATAGGTCTCTAATCGCTCCAAATATTCACCTGCAAATTCTACAAAAAGGGTGTTTCAAAACTTCTCTATCAATAGGAAGGTTCAACTCTGTGAGTTGAATGCACTCCTTACAGAGAAGTTTCTGAGAATGTTTCTATCTATGTTTTACGCGAAGATATTTCCTTTTCCAACACAGGCCTCAGTGCGCTCCGAATCAACACTTCCAGATACTACAAAAACAGTGTTTCAAAACTGTTCTATCAAAAGGAACGTTCAACTCTGTGAGTTGAAGGCACTCATCACAAAGAAGTTTCTGAGAATGCTTCTGTCAATCTTGTATGCAATGAGATTTCCTTTTGCAGCATAGGACTTAAAGCTCTCCAAATATCCACTTGCAGATTCCACAAAAAGAGTGTTGCAAAACTTCTCTATCAAAAGGCAGGTTGAACTCTGTGTGTTGAATGCCCAAAACACAGGGAACTTTCTGAGAATGCTTTTGTCTAGTTTCCACGTGAAGATAGTTCCTTTTCCAACATAGGCCTCAAAGCGCTCTGAATATCCACTTGCCGATTGTACAAAAAGAGTGTTGCAAAACTTCTCTATCAAAAGGCAGGTTGAACTCTGTGTGTCGAATGCCCAAAACACAGGGAACTTGCTGAGAATGCTTTTGTCTAATTTCTACGTGAAGATATTTCCTTTTCCATCATAGGCCTCAAAGTGCTCCGAATAAACACTTGTAGATCCCACCAAAAGAGTGTTTCAAAGCTCTTCCATCTACAGGAACTTTCACGTCTGTGAGTTGAATGCACTCATCACAAAGAGGTTTCTGAGAATTCTTCTGTTTAGTTTTTATGTGATGATATTTCATTTTCCAGCATTGGCCTAAAGGTGCTCCAAATATCCACCTTCAGATGGGACTGAAAGAGTGTTTCAAAACTGAACTATCAAAAGGAAGGTTCAAGTCTGTGAGTTGAATGCACTCATCCACAGAAGCTTCTGAGAATGCTTCTGTCTCGTTTTTAGGCGAAGATATTTCCTTTTCCTTGCATAGGCCTCAAATCGCTCCAAATATCCCCTTGCAGATATTACAAAGAGAGTGTTTCCAAACTGCCCTATCGAAAGGCAGTTTCAACTCTGTGAGTTGAAGGCACGTATGGTGAAACAGTTTCTGAGAATGCTTGTGTGTACTTTTTAGGTGAAGGTATTTCCTTTTCCAGCACAGGCCTCAAATCGCTCCAAACATCCAGTAGCAAATTCTACAAAAGGAGTGTTTCAAACCTGTGCTATCCAAAGGAAGATTCCACTATATGAGTTGAACGCATAAAGCACACGGAAGTTTCTGAGAATCCTTCCGTCTAGTTCTCAGGTGAAGATATTTACTTTTCCAGTGTTGGCCCTTTAGCACTCCAAATATCCACTTTCAGATTCTACAAAAAGAGTGTTTCAAAACTGCTCTATCAAAACGCAGGTTCCACTCGGTGAGTTGAATGCACGCATCGGAAAAGATTTCTGAGAATTCTTCTGTCTAGTTTTTATGGGAAGATATTTTCTTTTCCAGCATAGGCCTCAAATCGCTCCAAACATCCACGAGCAAATTCTACGAAAGGAGTGTGTCAAAACTGTGCTATCAAAAGGAAGATTCCACTATGTGAGTTGAATGCATGAAGCACACGGAAGTTTCTGACAATGCTTCCGTCTAGTTCTCATGTGAAGATATTTCCTTTTCCAGCGTTGACCTCTTAGCACTCCAAATATCCACTTGCAGATCCTAGAAAAAGAGTGTTTCAAAACTGCTCTACCAAAAGCCAGGTTTCACTCGGTGAGTTGAATGCGCACATCGCAAAATGTTTCTGAGAACGCTACTGTCTAGTTCTTATGTGAAGATATTTCGTTTTCCCGCCTGGGCTTCAAAGCGCTCCAAATAGCCACTTGTAGAGTCTATAAAAAGAGTGTTTCAAAACTCTTCTATCAAAAGGAACTTTCAACTCTGTGAGTACAATGCACTCATCACAAGGAAGTTTCCGAGAATGCTTCTGTCTACTGTTTATGTGAAGATATTTCCTTTTCCAACCTAGGCCTCAATGCGCTCCAAATAAACACCTGCAGATCCTACAAGAGGGGTGTTTCCAAACTGTTCTATCAAAACCAGCGTTCAAGTCTGTGAGCTGAATGCACTCATCACACAGAAGTTTCTTAGAAGGCTTGTGTCTAGTGTTTATGTGAAAATATTTTCTTTTACAGCACAGGCCTCAAATAGCTCCAAATATCAACTTGCAGATTTTACAAAAAGGGAGTTTCCAAACTCCTCTATCAAAAGACAGGTTCAACTCTGTGAGTCGAATGCACACATCAGAAAGAAGTTTCTGAGAATGCTTCTGTCTAGCTTTTATGTGAAAATATTTCCTTTTCAAGCACACGCCTCAAAGCGCTCCAAATATGCCGTTGCAGATTCTACAAAAAGTGGGTTTCAAAACTGCTCTACGAAAAGAAAGGTTCAAAGCTGTGAGTTGAATACACAGATCGTGAAGAAGTTTCTGAGAATGCTTCAGTCTAGTGTTTAGGTGAAGATATTTCACTTCCCAGCATAGGCCTCAAAGCGCTCCAAATATCCACTTCCAGATTCTACAGAAAAGTGTTTCAAAACTGCTCTTTGGAAAGGAAGCTTCAACTCTGTGAGTTGAAAGCACTCATTACGAAGAGGTTTCTGAGAATTCTTCTGTCCAGTTTTCATGTGAAGATGTTTCCATTTCAAGCATAGGTCTCCAATCGCTCCAAATATTCACCTGCAAATTCTACAAAAAGGGTGTTTCAAAACTTCTCTATCAATAGGAAGGTTCAACTCTGTGAGTTGAATGCCCTCCTCACAAAGAAGTTTCTGAGAATGCTTCTGTCTACTTTTTACGTGAAGATATTTCCTTTTCCTACACAGGCCTCAAAGCGCTCCGAATCAACACTTCCAGATACTACCAAAACAGTGTTTCAAAACTGTTCTATCAAAAGGAACGTTCAACTCTGTGAGTGGAAGGCACTCATCGCAAAGAGGTTTCTGAGAATGCTTCTGTCTAGTTTTTATGTGATGATATTTCGTATTGCAGCATTGGCCAAAAAGCGCTCCAAACATCCATCTTCAGATGGCAATGAAAGTGGGTCTCAAAAGTGCTCTATCAGAAGGAAGGTTCAAGTCTGTGAGTTGAATGCTCTCATCACACAGAAGGTTCTGAGAATGATTCAGTCTAGTTTTTATCAGAAGATATTTCCTTTTCCTTGCATAGGCCTCAAATCGCTCCAAATATCGAATTGCAGTTTACACCAATAGAGTCTTTCCAAACTGCTCTGTGAAACGGCAGGTTCAACTCTGTGAGTTGAATGCGCACATGAGGAAGAAGTCTCTGAGAATGCTTCTGTCTAGTTTTTAGGTGAAGATATTTCATTTCCCAGCCTCGCCTCAAAGCGCTCCAAATATCCACTTTCAGATTCTACAAAAACTGTGTTTCTAAACTGCTCTTTGTAAAGGAAGGTTCAAGTCTGTGAGTTGAATGCACTCATCACCAAGAAGTTTCTGAGAATGCTTCTGTCTAGTTTTCATGTGAAGATATTTCCTTTTCCAACATTGACCCGAAGCCCTCGTAATATCCACTTGCAGATTTTACAAAAAGAGTGTTTCCAAACTGCTCTATCAAAATGAGATTCAACTCTGTGAGTTGAATGCACGCATCGTGAAGAAGCTTCAGAGAATGCTACGGTCTACGTTTTAGGTGAAGATATTTCATTTCCCAGCATAGGCTTCAAAGCGCTCTAAATATCCACTTGCAGATTCTACAAAAAGAGTGTTTCAAAACTGCTCTTCCAAAAGGAAGGTTCAAGGCTGTGAGTTCAATGCACTCATCATAAAGAAGTTTCTGAGAACGCTTCTCTCTAGTTTTTATGTGAAGATATTTCCTTTTCCAGCATAGGCCTCAAATCGCTCCAAACATCCACTAGCAAATTCTACAAAAGGAGTGTTTCAAAACTGTGCTATCAAAAGGAAGATTCCACTATTTGAGTTGAAGGCATAAAGCACACGGAAGTTTCTGACAATGCTTCCGTCTAGTTCTCATGTGAAGTTATTTCCTTTTCCAGTGCTGGCCTCTTAGCACTCCAAATATCCACTTGCAGATCCTAGAAAAAGAGTTTTTCAAAACTGCTCTACCAAAAGGAAGCTTCAACTCGGTGAGTTGAATGCGCACCTCGCAAAATGTTTCTGAGAGTGCTTCGCTGTTGTTTTTATGTGAAGATATTTCGTTTTCCAGCATAGGACTCAAAGCGCTCCAAGTAGCCACTTACAGAGTCTCTAAAAAGAGTGTTTCAAAACTGTTCTATCAAAAGGAACGTTCAACTCTGTGAGTAGAATGCTCTCATCACAAGGAAGTTTCTGAGAATGCTTCTGTCTAGTTTTTATGTGAAGAAATTTCCTTTTCCAACATAGGCCTCAAAGCCCTCCAAATAAACATCTGCAGATTCTACAAAAGGGGTCTTTCCAAAATGTTCTATCAAAACCAACGTTCAAACCTATGAGCTGAATGCACTCACCACACAGAAGTTTCTTAGACGTCTTCTGTCTAGTGTTTATGTGAAAATATTTTCTTTTACAGCATAGGCCTCAAATAGCTCCAAATATCAACTTGCAGATTTTACAAAAAGGGTGTTTCCAAACTCCTCTATCAAAAGGCAGGTTCAACTCTGTGTGTTGAATGCACACATCAGAAAGAAGTTTCTGAGAATGCTTCTGTCTAGCGTTTATGTGAAAATATTTCCTTTTCAAGCATACGCCTCAAAGCGCTCCAAATATGCCGTTGCAGATTCTACAAAAAGTGTGTTTCAAAACTGCTCTATGAAAAGAAAGGTTCAAAGCTGTGAGGTGAATACACATATCGTGAAGAAGTTTCTGAGAAAGCTTCAGTCTAGTGTTTAGGTGAAGATATTTCACTTCCCAGAATAGGCCTCAAAGCGCTCCAAATATCCACTTCCAGATTCTAAAGAAAAGTGTTTCAAAACTGCTTTTTGGAAAAGAAGCTTCAACTCTGTGAGTTGAAAGCACTCATTACGAAGAGGTTTCTGAGAGTTCTTCCGTCTAGTTTTCATGTGAAGATGTTTCCATTTCAAGCATATTTCTCAAATCGCTCCAAATATTCACCTGCAAATTCTACAAAAAGGGTGTTTCCAAACTTCTCTATCAATAGGAAGGTTCGACTCTGTGAGTTGAATGCACTCCTCACAAAGAAGTTTCTGAGAATGCTTCTGTCCAGTTTTTAGGTGAAGATATATCACTTCCCAGCATAGGCCTCAAAGCGCTCCAAATATCCACTTGCAGATTCTACAAAAAGAGTGTTTCAAAACTCCTCTTTCAAAAGGAAGTTTCAAGTCTGTGAGTTGAATGAAGTCGTGACAAAGAAGTTTCTGAGAATGCTTCTGTCTACTTTTTATGTGAAGATATTTCCTTTTGCAGCACACGCCTCAAATAGCCCCAAACATCCACTAGCAAATTCTACAAAAAGAGTGTTTCAAAAAAGCGCTATCTAAAGGAAGATTGCACTATGTGAGTTAAACGCATAAAGCACACGGAAGTTTCTGAGAATGCTTCCGTCTAGTTCTCATGGGAAGATATTTCCTTTCCCATTGTTGGCCTCTTAGCACTCCAATATACACTTGCAGATTCTAGAAAAAGAGTGTTTCAAAACTGCTCTATCAAAAGGCAGGTTCAACACGGTGAGTTGAATATGCACATGAGAAAAAGTTTCTGAGAATGCTTCTGTCTGGTTTTTATGTGAAGATATTTCGTTTTCCAGCACAGGCCTCAAAGCGCTCCAATTATCCACTTGCAGACTATACAAAAACAGTGTTTCAAAACTGTTCTATCCAAAGGAATGTTCAGCTCTGTGAGTAGAATTCACTCATCACGAGGAAGTTTCTGAGAATGCTGCTGTCTAGTTTCTATAAGAAGACATTTCCTTTTCTAACATAGGTCTCAAAGCGCTCACAATAAGCCCTGGCACACTCCACAAAAGGAGTGTTTCCAAAATGTTCTATCAAAATGAACGTTGAAGACTGTGAGTTAAATGCACACGTCAAACTGAAGTTTCTGAGAATGGTTCTGTCTAGGGTTTATGTGAAGATATTTTCTTTTCCAGCATAGGCCTCCAAAAGCTCGAAATATCCACTTGCAGATTTTCTAAAAAGGGTGTTTCCAAACTGTTCTATCAAAAGGAAGGTTCAACTCTGTGAGTTGAATGCTCACATCACAAAGAAGTTTCTGAGAATGCTTCTGTCTAGTGTTCATGTGAAGATATTTCCTTTTCAAGCATAGGCCTCAAAGCGCTCCAGATATGCAGTTGCAGACTCTACAAAAAGTGTGTTTCAAAAGTGTTCTATGAAAAGAAAGTTTCAACTCTGTGAGTTGAATGCACATATCGTGAAGAAGTTTCTGAGAATGCTTCTGTCTAGTTTTTAGGTGAAGATATTTCATTTCCCAGCATAGGCCTCAAAGCGCTCCAAATATGCACTTGCAGATTCTACAAAAAGAGTGTTTCAAAACTGCTCTTTCAAAAGGAAGGTTCAAGTCTGTGAGTTGAATGCACTCATCAGAAAGAAGTTTCTGATAATGGTTCTGTCTAGTTTTCATCTGCAAGTATTTCCTTTTCCACTAGATGCCGCAATCGCACCAAATTTCCACCTGCAGTTTCCACAAAAAGAGTGTTGCAGGACTGCTCCAGGAAAAGGAATCTTCAACTCTCTCAGTTCAATCCCCTCAAGACATAGAAGTTTCTGATAATGTTTCTGTCTAGCTTCTATATGAAGATATTTCCTTTTCCAGCATAAGCCTCAAAGAGCTCCAAATATCCACTTGCGAATTCTACAAAAACAGTGTTGCAATACTTTTCTACCAAAAGGAAGGTACAACTCTGTGAGTTCAATGCACTCATCACACAGAAGGTTCACAGAATGCTTCCATCTAGCTTTTACGCAATGATATTTCCTTTTGCAGCAAAGGCTTCAAAGCGCTCTTAATGTCCACTGGCAGATTCTACGAAGAGTGTCTCAAAACTGCTCTATCAAAAGGTAGGTTGAACTCTGTGAGTTCAATGCCCAAAGCACAGGGAACCTTCTGAGAATGCTTTTATGTAGTTTCTACGTGAACATATTTTCTTTTCCAGCATTGGCCTCCAAGCACTCCATCCATCCACTTGAAAATTCTACTAAAAGAGTGTTTCAAAACTTCTCTACCAAAAGAAAGGTTGAACTTTGTGAGTTCAAGGCACACATCACAAAGAAGTTTCTGAGAATGCTTCTTTCCAGCTTTTACGTGAAGAGATATCCTTTTCCAGCATAGGCCTCAAAGCGCTCCATATATCCACTTGCACATTCTAGCAAAGCGTGTATCAACACTGCTCTTTCAAAAGGAAGCTTCAAGTCTGTGAGTTGAATGCACTCATCACAAAGACGTTTCTGAGAATTCTCCTGTCTAGTTTTCATGTGAAGATGCTTCCATTTAAAATCTAGGCCTCAAATACCTCCAAATATTCACTTGCACATTCTACAAAAAGGCTGTTTCAAATCTTCTCTATCAATTGGAAGGTTCAACTCTGTAAATTGAATGCACTCACCACAAAGAAGATTCCGAGATTGCTTCTGTCTACTTTGTATGTGAAGACATTTCCTTTTCCAACATAGGCCTCAAAGCGCTCCAAAAAACACTTGCAGATTCTAAAAAAACAGTTTTTCAAAACTGTTCTATCAAAAGGAACGTTCAACTCTGTGAGTTGAAGGCACTCATCACAAAGAGGTTTCTGAGAATGCTTCTGTCTAGTTTTTATGGGATGATATTTCTTATTCCAACATTGGCCAAAAAGCGCTCCAAATATCCGCCTTCAGATGGCACTGAAAGAGGGTCTCAAAAATGCTCTATCAGAAGGAAGGTTCAAGTCTGTGAGTTGAATGCTCTCATCACACAGAAGGTTCTGAGAATACTTCAGTCTAGTTTTTATCAGAAGATATTTCCATTTCCTTGCATAGGCCTGAAATCGCTCCAAATATCGACTTGCAGATTATACGAATAGAGTATTTCCAAACTGCTCTGTCAAACGGCAGGATCAACTCTGTGAGTTGAATGAACACATCATGAAGAAGTCTCTGAGAATGCTTCTGTCTAGTTTTTAGTTGAAGATATTTCATTTCCCAGCATCGTCTCAAAGCGCTCCAAATATCCACTTGCAGATTCTACAAAAACTTTGTTTCTAAACTGCTCTTTGAAAAGGAAGGTCCAAGTCTGTGAGTTGAATGCACTCATCGCAAAGAATTTTCTGAGAATGCTTCTGCCTAGTTTTCACGTGAAGATATTTCCTTTTCCAACATTGGCCCCGAAGCCCTCCTAACATCCACTTGCAGATTTTACAAAAAGAGTGTTTCCAAACTGCTCTATCAAAAGGCAGGTTCAACTCTGTGAGTCAAATGCACGCATCGTGAAGAAGCTTCTGAGAATGCTACTGTCTAAGTTTTAGGTGAAGATATTTCATTTCCCAGCAAAGGCTTCAAAGCGCTCTAAATATCCACTTGCAGATTCTACAAGAAGAGTGTTTCAAAACTGCTCTTCCAAAAGGAAGGTTCAAGTCTGTGAGTTGAATGCACTCATCAAAAAGAAGTTTCTGAGAATGCTTCTCTCTAGTTTTTATGAGAAGATATTTCCTTTTCCAGCATAGGCCTCAAATCGCTCCAAACATCCACTAGCAAATTCTACAAAAGGAGTGTTTCAAAACTGTGCTATCAAAAGGAAGATTCCACTATTTGAGTTGAAGGCATAAAGCACACGGAAGTTTCTGACAGTGCTTCCGTCTAGTTCTCATGTGAAGTTATTTCCTTTTCCAGTGTTGGCCTCTTAGCACTCCAAATAACCACTTGCAGATCCTAGAAAGAGTGTTTCAAAACTGCTCTACCAAAAGGAAGGTTCAACTCGGTGAGTTGAATGCGCACCTCGCAAAAAGTTTCTGAGAGTGCTTCGGTTTAGTTTTTATGTGAAGATATTTCCTTTTCCAGCACAGTACTCAAAGCGCTCTAAATAGCCACTTGCAGAGTCTATAAAAAGAGTGTTTCAAAACTGTTCTATCGAAAGGAACGTTCAACTCTGTGAGTAGAATGCACTCATCACAAGGAAGTTTCTGAGAATGCTTCTGTCTAGTTTTTATGTGAAGAAATTTCCTTTTCCAACATAGGCCTCAAAGCGCTCCAAATAAACACCTGCAGATTCTACAAAAGGGGTCTTTCCAAAATGTTCTATCAAAACCAACGTTCAAGCCTGTGAGCTGAATGCACTCACCACACAGAAGTTTCTTAGACGTCTTCTGTCTAGTGTTTATGTGGAAATATTCTCTTTTACAGCATAGGCCTCAAATAGCTCCAAATATCAACTTGCAGATTTTACAAAAAGGGTGTTTCCAAACTCCTCCATCAAAAGGCAGGTTCAACTCTGTGTGTTTAATGCACACATCAGAAAGAAGTTTCTGAGAATGCTTCTGTCTAGCCTTTATGTGAAAATATTTCCTTTTCAAGCATACGCCTCTAAGCGCTCCAAATATGCCGTTGTAGACTCTACAAAAAGTGTGTTTCAAAACTGCTCTACGAAAAGAAAGGTTCAAAGCTGTGAGTTGAATACACAGATCGTGAAGAAGTTCCTGAGAATGCTTCAATCTAGTGTTTAGGTGAAGATATTTCACTTCCCAGCATAGGCCTCAAAGCGCTCCAAATATCCACTTCCAGATTCTACAGAAAAGTGTTTCAAAACTGCTCTTTGGAAAGGAAGCTTCAACTCTGTGAGTTTAAAGCACTCATTGCGAAGAGGTTTCTGGGAGTTCTTCCGTCTAGTTTTCATGTAAAGATGTTTCCATTTCAAGCATAGGTCTCTAATCGCTCCAAATATTCACCTGCAAATTCTACAAAAAGGGTGTTTCAAAACTTCTCTATCAATAGGAAGGTTCAACTCTGTGAGTTGAATGCACTCCTTACAGAGAAGTTTCTGAGAATGTTTCTATCTATGTTTTACGCGAAGATATTTCCTTTTCCAACACAGGCCTCAGTGCGCTCCGAATCAACACTTCCAGATACTACAAAAACAGTGTTTCAAAACTGTTCTATCAAAAGGAACGTTCAACTCTGTGAGTTGAAGGCACTCATCACAAAGAAGTTTCTGAGAATGCTTCTGTCAATCTTGTATGCAATGAGATTTCCTTTTGCAGCATAGGACTTAAAGCTCTCCAAATATCCACTTGCAGATTCCACAAAAAGAGTGTTGCAAAACTTCTCTATCAAAAGGCAGGTTGAACTCTGTGTGTTGAATGCCCAAAACACAGGGAACTTTCTGAGAATGCTTTTGTCTAGTTTCCACGTGAAGATAGTTCCTTTTCCAACATAGGCCTCAAAGCGCTCTGAATATCCACTTGCCGATTGTACAAAAAGAGTGTTGCAAAACTTCTCTATCAAAAGGCAGGTTGAACTCTGTGTGTCGAATGCCCAAAACACAGGGAACTTGCTGAGAATGCTTTTGTCTAATTTCTACGTGAAGATATTTCCTTTTCCATCATAGGCCTCAAAGTGCTCCGAATAAACACTTGTAGATCCCACCAAAAGAGTGTTTCAAAGCTCTTCCATCTACAGGAACTTTCACGTCTGTGAGTTGAATGCACTCATCACAAAGAGGTTTCTGAGAATTCTTCTGTTTAGTTTTTATGTGATGATATTTCATTTTCCAGCATTGGCCTAAAGGTGCTCCAAATATCCACCTTCAGATGGGACTGAAAGAGTGTTTCAAAACTGAACTATCAAAAGGAAGGTTCAAGTCTGTGAGTTGAATGCACTCATCCACAGAAGCTTCTGAGAATGCTTCTGTCTCGTTTTTAGGCGAAGATATTTCCTTTTCCTTGCATAGGCCTCAAATCGCTCCAAATATCCCCTTGCAGATATTACAAAGAGAGTGTTTCCAAACTGCCCTATCGAAAGGCAGTTTCAACTCTGTGAGTTGAAGGCACGTATGGTGAAACAGTTTCTGAGAATGCTTGTGTGTACTTTTTAGGTGAAGGTATTTCCTTTTCCAGCACAGGCCTCAAATCGCTCCAAACATCCAGTAGCAAATTCTACAAAAGGAGTGTTTCAAACCTGTGCTATCCAAAGGAAGATTCCACTATATGAGTTGAACGCATAAAGCACACGGAAGTTTCTGAGAATCCTTCCGTCTAGTTCTCAGGTGAAGATATTTACTTTTCCAGTGTTGGCCCTTTAGCACTCCAAATATCCACTTTCAGATTCTACAAAAAGAGTGTTTCAAAACTGCTCTATCAAAACGCAGGTTCCACTCGGTGAGTTGAATGCACGCATCGGAAAAGATTTCTGAGAATTCTTCTGTCTAGTTTTGATGGGAAGATATTTTCTTTTCCAGCATAGGCCTCAAATCGCTCCAAACATCCACGAGCAAATTCTACGAAAGGAGTGTGTCAAAACTGTGCTATCAAAAGGAAGATTCCACTATGTGAGTTGAATGCATGAAGCACACGGAAGTTTCTGACAATGCTTCCGTCTAGTTCTCATGTGAAGATATTTCCTTTTCCAGCGTTGACCTCTTAGCACTCCAAATATCCACTTGCAGATCCTAGAAAAAGAGTGTTTCAAAACTGCTCTACCAAAAGCCAGGTTTCACTCGGTGAGTTGAATGCGCACATCGCAAAATGTTTCTGAGAACGCTACTGTCTAGTTCTTATGTGAAGATATTTCGTTTTCCCGCCTGGGCTTCAAAGCGCTCCAAATAGCCACTTGTAGAGTCTATAAAAGCAGTGTTTCAAAACTCTTCTATCAAAAGGAACTTTCAACTCTGTGAGTACAATGCACTCATCACAAGGAAGTTTCCGAGAATGCTTCTGTCTACTGTTTATGTGAAGATATTTCCTTTTCCAACCTAGGCCTCAATGCGCTCCAAATAAACACCTGCAGATCCTACAAGAGGGGTGTTTCCAAACTGTTCTATCAAAACCAGCGTTCAAGTCTGTGAGCTGAATGCACTCATCACACAGAAGTTTCTTAGAAGGCTTGTGTCTAGTGTTTATGTGAAAATATTTTCTTTTACAGCACAGGCCTCAAATAGCTCCAAATATCAACTTGCAGATTTTACAAAAAGGGAGTTTCCAAACTCCTCTATCAAAAGACAGGTTCAACTCTGTGAGTCGAATGCACACATCAGAAAGAAGTTTCTGAGAATGCTTCTGTCTAGCTTTTATGTGAAAATATTTCCTTTTCAAGCACACGCCTCAAAGCGCTCCAAATATGCCGTTGCAGATTCTACAAAAAGTGGGTTTCAAAACTGCTCTACGAAAAGAAAGGTTCAAAGCTGTGAGTTGAATACACAGATCGTGAAGAAGTTTCTGAGAATGCTTCAGTCTAGTGTTTAGGTGAAGATATTTCACTTCCCAGCATAGGCCTCAAAGCGCTCCAAATATCCACTTCCAGATTCTACAGAAAAGTGTTTCAAAACTGCTCTTTGGAAAGGAAGCTTCAACTCTGTGAGTTGAAAGCACTCATTACGAAGAGGTTTCTGAGAATTCTTCTGTCCAGTTTTCATGTGAAGATGTTTCCATTTCAAGCATAGGTCTCCAATCGCTCCAAATATTCACCTGCAAATTCTACAAAAAGGGTGTTTCAAAACTTCTCTATCAATAGGAAGGTTCAACTCTGTGAGTTGAATGCCCTCCTCACAAAGAAGTTTCTGAGAATGCTTCTGTCTACTTTTTACGTGAAGATATTTCCTTTTCCTACACAGGCCTCAAAGCGCTCCGAATCAACACTTCCAGATACTACCAAAACAGTGTTTCAAAACTGTTCTATCAAAAGGAACGTTCAACTCTGTGAGTGGAAGGCACTCATCGCAAAGAGGTTTCTGAGAATGCTTCTGTCTAGTTTTTATGTGATGATATTTCGTATTGCAGCATTGGCCAAAAAGCGCTCCAAACATCCATCTTCAGATGGCAATGAAAGTGGGTCTCAAAAGTGCTCTATCAGAAGGAAGGTTCAAGTCTGTGAATTGAATGCTCTCATCACACAGAAGGTTCTGAGAATGATTCAGTCTAGTTTTTATCAGAAGATATTTCCTTTTCCTTGCATAGGCCTCAAATAGCTCCAAATATCGAATTGCAGTTTACACCAATAGAGTGTTTCCAAACTGCTCTGTGAAACGGCAGGTTCAACTCTGTGAGTTGAATGCGCACATGAGGAAGAAGTCTCTGAGAATGCTTCTGTCTAGTTTTTAGGTGAAGATATTTCATTTCCCAGCCTCGCCTCAAAGCGCTCCAAATATCCACTTTCAGATTCTACAAAAACTGTGTTTCTAAACTGCTCTTTGTAAAGGAAGGTTCAAGTCTGTGAGTTGAATGCACTCATCACCAAGAAGTTTCTGAGAATGCTTCTGTCTAGTTTTCATGTGAAGATATTTCCTTTTCCAACATTGACCCGAAGCCCTCGTAATATCCACTTGCAGATTTTACAAAAAGAGTGTTTCCAAACTGCTCTATCAAAATGAGATTCAACTCTGTGAGTTGAATGCACGCATCGTGAAGAAGCTTCAGAGAATGCTACGGTCTACGTTTTAGGTGAAGATATTTCATTTCCCAGCATAGGCTTCAAAGCGCTCTAAATATCCACTTGCAGATTCTACAAAAAGAGTGTTTCAAAACTGCTCTTCCAAAAGGAAGGTTCAAGGCTGTGAGTTCAATGCACTCATCATAAAGAAGTTTCTGAGAACGCTTCTCTCTAGTTTTTATGTGAAGATATTTCCTTTTCCAGCATAGGCCTCAAATCGCTCCAAACATCCACTAGCAAATTCTACAAAAGGAGTGTTTCAAAACTGTGCTATCAAAAGGAAGATTCCACTATTTGAGTTGAAGGCATAAAGCACACGGAAGTTTCTGACAATGCTTCCGTCTAGTTCTCATGTGAAGTTATTTCCTTTTCCAGTGCTGGCCTCTTAGCACTCCAAATATCCACTTGCAGATCCTAGAAAAAGAGTTTTTCAAAACTGCTCTACCAAAAGGAAGCTTCAACTCGGTGAGTTGAATGCGCACCTCGCAAAATGTTTCTGAGAGTGCTTCGCTGTTGTTTTTATGTGAAGATATTTCGTTTTCCAGCATAGGACTCAAAGCGCTCCAAGTAGCCACTTACAGAGTCTCTAAAAAGAGTGTTTCAAAACTGTTCTATCAAAAGGAACGTTCAACTCTGTGAGTAGAATGCTCTCATCACAAGGAAGTTTCTGAGAATGCTTCTGTCTAGTTTTTATGTGAAGAAATTTCCTTTTCCAACATAGGCCTCAAAGCCCTCCAAATAAACATCTGCAGATTCTACAAAAGGGGTCTTTCCAAAATGTTCTATCAAAACCAACGTTCAAACCTATGAGCTGAATGCACTCACCACACAGAAGTTTCTTAGACGTCTTCTGTCTAGTGTTTATGTGAAAATATTTTCTTTTACAGCATAGGCCTCAAATAGCTCCAAATATCAACTTGCAGATTTTACAAAAAGGGTGTTTCCAAACTCCTCTATCAAAAGGCAGGTTCAACTCTGTGTGTTGAATGCACACATCAGAAAGAAGTTTCTGAGAATGCTTCTGTCTAGCGTTTATGTGAAAATATTTCCTTTTCAAGCATACGCCTCAAAGCGCTCCAAATATGCCGTTGCAGATTCTACAAAAAGTGTGTTTCAAAACTGCTCTATGAAAAGAAAGGTTCAAAGCTGTGAGGTGAATACACATATCGTGAAGAAGTTTCTGAGAAAGCTTCAGTCTAGTGTTTAGGTGAAGATATTTCACTTCCCAGAATAGGCCTCAAAGCGCTCCAAATATCCACTTCCAGATTCTAAAGAAAAGTGTTTCAAAACTGCTTTTTGGAAAAGAAGCTTCAACTCTGTGAGTTGAAAGCACTCATTACGAAGAGGTTTCTGAGAGTTCTTCCGTCTAGTTTTCATGTGAAGATGTTTCCATTTCAAGCATATTTCTCAAATCGCTCCAAATATTCACCTGCAAATTCTACAAAAAGGGTGTTTCCAAACTTCTCTATCAATAGGAAGGTTCGACTCTGTGAGTTGAATGCACTCCTCACAAAGAAGTTTCTGAGAATGCTTCTGTCCAGTTTTTAGGTGAAGATATATCATTTCCCAGCATAGGCCTCAAAGCGCTCCAAATATCCACTTGCAGATTCTACAAAAAGAGTGTTTCAAAACTCCTCTTTCAAAAGGAAGTTTCAAGTCTGTGAGTTGAATGAAGTCGTGACAAAGAAGTTTCTGAGAATGCTTCTGTCTACTTTTTATGTGAAGATATTTCCTTTTGCAGCACACGCCTCAAATAGCCCCAAACATCCACTAGCAAATTCTACAAAAAGAGTGTTTCAAAAAAGCGCTATCTAAAGGAAGATTGCACTATGTGAGTTAAACGCATAAAGCACACGGAAGTTTCTGAGAATGCTTCCGTCTAGTTCTCATGGGAAGATATTTCCTTTCCCATTGTTGGCCTCTTAGCACTCCAATATACACTTGCAGATTCTAGAAAAAGAGTGTTTCAAAACTGCTCTATCAAAAGGCAGGTTCAACACGGTGAGTTGAATATGCACATGAGAAAAAGTTTCTGAGAATGCTTCTGTCTGGTTTTTATGTGAAGATATTTCGTTTTCCAGCACAGGCCTCAAAGCGCTCCAATTATCCACTTGCAGACTATACAAAAACAGTGTTTCAAAACTGTTCTATCCAAAGGAATGTTCAGCTCTGTGAGTAGAATTCACTCATCACGAGGAAGTTTCTGAGAATGCTGCTGTCTAGTTTCTATAAGAAGACATTTCCTTTTCTAACATAGGTCTCAAAGCGCTCACAATAAGCCCTGGCACACTCCACAAAAGGAGTGTTTCCAAAATGTTCTATCAAAATGAACGTTGAAGACTGTGAGTTAAATGCACACGTCAAACTGAAGTTTCTGAGAATGGTTCTGTCTAGGGTTTATGTGAAGATATTTTCTTTTCCAGCATAGGCCTCCAAAAGCTCGAAATATCCACTTGCAGATTTTCTAAAAAGGGTGTTTCCAAACTGTTCTATCAAAAGGAAGGTTCAACTCTGTGAGTTGAATGCTCACATCATAAAGAAGTTTCTGAGAATGCTTCTGTCTAGTGTTCATGTGAAGATATTTCCTTTTCAAGCATAGGCCTCAAAGCGCTCCAGATATGCAGTTGCAGACTCTACAAAAAGTGTGTTTCAAAAGTGTTCTATGAAAAGAAAGTTTCAACTCTGTGAGTTGAATGCACATATCGTGAAGAAGTTTCTGAGAATGCTTCTGTCTAGTTTTTAGGTGAAGATATTTCATTTCCCAGCATAGGCCTCAAAGCGCTCCAAATATGCACTTGCAGATTCTACAAAAAGAGTGTTTCAAAACTGCTCTTTCAAAAGGAAGGTTCAAGTCTGTGAGTTGAATGCACTCATCAGAAAGAAGTTTCTGATAATGGTTCTGTCTAGTTTTCATCTGCAAGTATTTCCTTTTCCACTAGATGCCGCAATCGCACCAAATTTCCACCTGCAGTTTCCACAAAAAGAGTGTTGCAGGACTGCTCCAGGAAAAGGAATCTTCAACTCTCTCAGTTCAATCCCCTCAAGACATAGAAGTTTCTGATAATGTTTCTGTCTAGCTTCTATATGAAGATATTTCCTTTTCCAGCATAAGCCTCAAAGAGCTCCAAATATCCACTTGCGAATTCTACAAAAACAGTGTTGCAATACTTTTCTACCAAAAGGAAGGTACAACTCTGTGAGTTCAATGCACTCATCACACAGAAGGTTCACAGAATGCTTCCATCTAGCTTTTACGCAATGATATTTCCTTTTGCAGCAAAGGCTTCAAAGCGCTCTTAATGTCCACTGGCAGATTCTACGAAGAGTGTCTCAAAACTGCTCTATCAAAAGGTAGGTTGAACTCTGTGAGTTCAATGCCCAAAGCACAGGGAACCTTCTGAGAATGCTTTTATGTAGTTTCTACGTGAACATATTTTCTTTTCCAGCATTGGCCTCCAAGCACTCCATCCATCCACTTGAAAATTCTACTAAAAGAGTGTTTCAAAACTTCTCTACCAAAAGAAAGGTTGAACTTTGTGAGTTCAAGGCACACATCACAAAGAAGTTTCTGAGAATGCTTCTTTCCAGCTTTTACGTGAAGAGATATCCTTTTCCAGCATAGGCCTCAAAGCGCTCCATATATCCACTTGCACATTCTAGCAAAGCGTGTATCAACACTGCTCTTTCAAAAGGAAGCTTCAAGTCTGTGAGTTGAATGCACTCATCACAAAGACGTTTCTGAGAATTCTCCTGTCTAGTTTTCATGTGAAGATGCTTCCATTTAAAATCTAGGCCTCAAATACCTCCAAATATTCACTTGCACATTCTACAAAAAGGCTGTTTCAAATCTTCTCTATCAATTGGAAGGTTCAACTCTGTAAATTGAATGCACTCACCACAAAGAAGATTCCGAGATTGCTTCTGTCTACTTTGTATGTGAAGACATTTCCTTTTCCAACATAGGCCTCAAAGCGCTCCAAAAAACACTTGCAGATTCTAAAAAAACAGTTTTTCAAAACTGTTCTATCAAAAGGAACGTTCAACTCTGTGAGTTGAAGGCACTCATCACAAAGAGGTTTCTGAGAATGCTTCTGTCTAGTTTTTATGGGATGATATTTCTTATTCCAACATTGGCCAAAAAGCGCTCCAAATATCCGCCTTCAGATGGCACTGAAAGAGGGTCTCAAAAATGCTCTATCAGAAGGAAGGTTCAAGTCTGTGAGTTGAATGCTCTCATCACACAGAAGGTTCTGAGAATACTTCAGTCTAGTTTTTATCAGAAGATATTTCCATTTCCTTGCATAGGCCTGAAATCGCTCCAAATATCGACTTGCAGATTATACGAATAGAGTATTTCCAAACTGCTCTGTCAAACGGCAGGATCAACTCTGTGAGTTGAATGAACACATCATGAAGAAGTCTCTGAGAATGCTTCTGTCTAGTTTTTAGTTGAAGATATTTCATTTCCCAGCATCGTCTCAAAGCGCTCCAAATATCCACTTGCAGATTCTACAAAAACTTTGTTTCTAAACTGCTCTTTGAAAAGGAAGGTCCAAGTCTGTGAGTTGAATGCACTCATCGCAAAGAATTTTCTGAGAATGCTTCTGCCTAGTTTTCACGTGAAGATATTTCCTTTTCCAACATTGGCCCCGAAGCCCTCCTAACATCCACTTGCAGATTTTACAAAAAGAGTGTTTCCAAACTGCTCTATCAAAAGGCAGGTTCAACTCTGTGAGTCAAATGCACGCATCGTGAAGAAGCTTCTGAGAATGCTACTGTCTAAGTTTTAGGTGAAGATATTTCATTTCCCAGCAAAGGCTTCAAAGCGCTCTAAATATCCACTTGCAGATTCTACAAGAAGAGTGTTTCAAAACTGCTCTTCCAAAAGGAAGGTTCAAGTCTGTGAGTTGAATGCACTCATCAAAAAGAAGTTTCTGAGAATGCTTCTCTCTAGTTTTTATGAGAAGATATTTCCTTTTCCAGCATAGGCCTCAAATCGCTCCAAACATCCACTAGCAAATTCTACAAAAGGAGTGTTTCAAAACTGTGCTATCAAAAGGAAGATTCCACTATTTGAGTTGAAGGCATAAAGCACACGGAAGTTTCTGACAGTGCTTCCGTCTAGTTCTCATGTGAAGTTATTTCCTTTTCCAGTGTTGGCCTCTTAGCACTCCAAATAACCACTTGCAGATCCTAGAAAGAGTGTTTCAAAACTGCTCTACCAAAAGGAAGGTTCAACTCGGTGAGTTGAATGCGCACCTCGCAAAAAGTTTCTGAGAGTGCTTCGGTTTAGTTTTTATGTGAAGATATTTCGTTTTCCAGCACAGTACTCAAAGCGCTCTAAATAGCCACTTGCAGAGTCTATAAAAAGAGTGTTTCAAAACTGTTCTATCGAAAGGAACGTTCAACTCTGTGAGTAGAATGCACTCATCACAAGGAAGTTTCTGAGAATGCTTCTGTCTAGTTTTTATGTGAAGAAATTTCCTTTTCCAACATAGGCCTCAAAGCGCTCCAAATAAACACCTGCAGATTCTACAAAAGGGGTCTTTCCAAAATGTTCTATCAAAACCAACGTTCAAGCCTGTGAGCTGAATGCACTCACCACACAGAAGTTTCTTAGACGTCTTCTGTCTAGTGTTTATGTGGAAATATTCTCTTTTACAGCATAGGCCTCAAATAGCTCCAAATATCAACTTGCAGATTTTACAAAAAGGGTGTTTCCAAACTCCTCCATCAAAAGGCAGGTTCAACTCTGTGTGTTTAATGCACACATCAGAAAGAAGTTTCTGAGAATGCTTCTGTCTAGCCTTTATGTGAAAATATTTCCTTTTCAAGCATACGCCTCAAAGCGCTCCAAATATGCCGTTGTAGACTCTACAAAAAGTGTGTTTCAAAACTGCTCTACGAAAAGAAAGGTTCAAAGCTGTGAGTTGAATACACAGATCGTGAAGAAGTTCCTGAGAATGCTTCAATCTAGTGTTTAGGTGAAGATATTTCACTTCCCAGCATAGGCCTCAAAGTGCTCCAAATATCCACTTCCAGATTCTACAGAAAAGTGTTTCAAAACTGCTCTTTGGAAAGGAAGCTTCAACTCTGTGAGTTTAAAGCACTCATTGCGAAGAGGTTTCTGGGAGTTCTTCCGTCTAGTTTTCATGTAAAGATGTTTCCATTTCAAGCATAGGTCTCTAATCGCTCCAAATATTCACCTGCAAATTCTACAAAAAGGGTGTTTCAAAACTTCTCTATCAATAGGAAGGTTCAACTCTGTGAGTTGAATGCACTCCTTACAGAGAAGTTTCTGAGAATGTTTCTATCTATGTTTTACGCGAAGATATTTCCTTTTCCAACACAGGCCTCAGTGCGCTCCGAATCAACACTTCCAGATACTACAAAAACAGTGTTTCAAAACTGTTCTATCAAAAGGAACGTTCAACTCTGTGAGTTGAAGGCACTCATCACAAAGAAGTTTCTGAGAATGCTTCTGTCAATCTTGTATGCAATGAGATTTCCTTTTGCAGCATAGGACTTAAAGCTCTCCAAATATCCACTTGCAGATTCCACAAAAAGAGTGTTGCAAAACTTCTCTATCAAAAGGCAGGTTGAACTCTGTGTGTTGAATGCCCAAAACACAGGGAACTTTCTGAGAATGCTTTTGTCTAGTTTCCACGTGAAGATAGTTCCTTTTCCAACATAGGCCTCAAAGCGCTCTGAATATCCACTTGCCGATTGTACAAAAAGAGTGTTGCAAAACTTCTCTATCAAAAGGCAGGTTGAACTCTGTGTGTCGAATGCCCAAAACACAGGGAACTTGCTGAGAATGCTTTTGTCTAATTTCTACGTGAAGATATTTCCTTTTCCATCATAGGCCTCAAAGTGCTCCGAATAAACACTTGTAGATCCCACCAAAAGAGTGTTTCAAAGCTCTTCCATCTACAGGAACTTTCACGTCTGTGAGTTGAATGCACTCATCACAAAGAGGTTTCTGAGAATTCTTCTGTTTAGTTTTTATGTGATGATATTTCATTTTCCAGCATTGGCCTAAAGGTGCTCCAAATATCCACCTTCAGATGGGACTGAAAGAGTGTTTCAAAACTGAACTATCAAAAGGAAGGTTCAAGTCTGTGAGTTGAATGCACTCATCCACAGAAGCTTCTGAGAATGCTTCTGTCTCGTTTTTAGGCGAAGATATTTCCTTTTCCTTGCATAGGCCTCAAATCGCTCCAAATATCCCCTTGCAGATATTACAAAGAGAGTGTTTCCAAACTGCCCTATCGAAAGGCAGTTTCAACTCTGTGAGTTGAAGGCACGTATGGTGAAACAGTTTCTGAGAATGCTTGTGTGTACTTTTTAGGTGAAGGTATTTCCTTTTCCAGCACAGGCCTCAAATCGCTCCAAACATCCAGTAGCAAATTCTACAAAAGGAGTGTTTCAAACCTGTGCTATCCAAAGGAAGATTCCACTATATGAGTTGAACGCATAAAGCACACGGAAGTTTCTGAGAATCCTTCCGTCTAGTTCTCAGGTGAAGATATTTACTTTTCCAGTGTTGGCCCTTTAGCACTCCAAATATCCACTTTCAGATTCTACAAAAAGAGTGTTTCAAAACTGCTCTATCAAAACGCAGGTTCCACTCGGTGAGTTGAATGCACGCATCGGAAAAGATTTCTGAGAATTCTTCTGTCTAGTTTTTATGGGAAGATATTTTCTTTTCCAGCATAGGCCTCAAATCGCTCCAAACATCCACGAGCAAATTCTACGAAAGGAGTGTGTCAAAACTGTGCTATCAAAAGGAAGATTCCACTATGTGAGTTGAATGCATGAAGCACACGGAAGTTTCTGACAATGCTTCCGTCTAGTTCTCATGTGAAGATATTTCCTTTTCCAGCGTTGACCTCTTAGCACTCCAAATATCCACTTGCAGATCCTAGAAAAAGAGTGTTTCAAAACTGCTCTACCAAAAGCCAGGTTTCACTCGGTGAGTTGAATGCGCACATCGCAAAATGTTTCTGAGAACGCTACTGTCTAGTTCTTATGTGAAGATATTTCGTTTTCCCGCCTGGGCTTCAAAGCGCTCCAAATAGCCACTTGTAGAGTCTATAAAAAGAGTGTTTCAAAACTCTTCTATCAAAAGGAACTTTCAACTCTGTGAGTACAATGCACTCATCACAAGGAAGTTTCCGAGAATGCTTCTGTCTACTGTTTATGTGAAGATATTTCCTTTTCCAACCTAGGCCTCAATGCGCTCCAAATAAACACCTGCAGATCCTACAAGAGGGGTGTTTCCAAACTGTTCTATCAAAACCAGCGTTCAAGTCTGTGAGCTGAATGCACTCATCACACAGAAGTTTCTTAGAAGGCTTGTGTCTAGTGTTTATGTGAAAATATTTTCTTTTACAGCACAGGCCTCAAATAGCTCCAAATATCAACTTGCAGATTTTACAAAAAGGGAGTTTCCAAACTCCTCTATCAAAAGACAGGTTCAACTCTGTGAGTCGAATGCACACATCAGAAAGAAGTTTCTGAGAATGCTTCTGTCTAGCTTTTATGTGAAAATATTTCCTTTTCAAGCACACGCCTCAAAGCGCTCCAAATATGCCGTTGCAGATTCTACAAAAAGTGGGTTTCAAAACTGCTCTACGAAAAGAAAGGTTCAAAGCTGTGAGTTGAATACACAGATCGTGAAGAAGTTTCTGAGAATGCTTCAGTCTAGTGTTTAGGTGAAGATATTTCACTTCCCAGCATAGGCCTCAAAGCGCTCCAAATATCCACTTCCAGATTCTACAGAAAAGTGTTTCAAAACTGCTCTTTGGAAAGGAAGCTTCAACTCTGTGAGTTGAAAGCACTCATTACGAAGAGGTTTCTGAGAATTCTTCTGTCCAGTTTTCATGTGAAGATGTTTCCATTTCAAGCATAGGTCTCCAATCGCTCCAAATATTCACCTGCAAATTCTACAAAAAGGGTGTTTCAAAACTTCTCTATCAATAGGAAGGTTCAACTCTGTGAGTTGAATGCCCTCCTCACAAAGAAGTTTCTGAGAATGCTTCTGTCTACTTTTTACGTGAAGATATTTCCTTTTCCTACACAGGCCTCAAAGCGCTCCGAATCAACACTTCCAGATACTACCAAAACAGTGTTTCAAAACTGTTCTATCAAAAGGAACGTTCAACTCTGTGAGTGGAAGGCACTCATCGCAAAGAGGTTTCTGAGAATGCTTCTGTCTAGTTTTTATGTGATGATATTTCGTATTGCAGCATTGGCCAAAAAGCGCTCCAAACATCCATCTTCAGATGGCAATGAAAGTGGGTCTCAAAAGTGCTCTATCAGAAGGAAGGTTCAAGTCTGTGAGTTGAATGCTCTCATCACACAGAAGGTTCTGAGAATGATTCAGTCTAGTTTTTATCAGAAGATATTTCCTTTTCCTTGCATAGGCCTCAAATAGCTCCAAATATCGAATTGCAGTTTACACCAATAGAGTCTTTCCAAACTGCTCTGTGAAACGGCAGGTTCAACTCTGTGAGTTGAATGCGCACATGAGGAAGAAGTCTCTGAGAATGCTTCTGTCTAGTTTTTAGGTGAAGATATTTCATTTCCCAGCCTCGCCTCAAAGCGCTCCAAATATCCACTTTCAGATTCTACAAAAACTGTGTTTCTAAACTGCTCTTTGTAAAGGAAGGTTCAAGTCTGTGAGTTGAATGCACTCATCACCAAGAAGTTTCTGAGAATGCTTCTGTCTAGTTTTCATGTGAAGATATTTCCTTTTCCAACATTGACCCGAAGCCCTCGTAATATCCACTTGCAGATTTTACAAAAAGAGTGTTTCCAAACTGCTCTATCAAAATGAGATTCAACTCTGTGAGTTGAATGCACGCATCGTGAAGAAGCTTCAGAGAATGCTACGGTCTACGTTTTAGGTGAAGATATTTCATTTCCCAGCATAGGCTTCAAAGCGCTCTAAATATCCACTTGCAGATTCTACAAAAAGAGTGTTTCAAAACTGCTCTTCCAAAAGGAAGGTTCAAGGCTGTGAGTTCAATGCACTCATCATAAAGAAGTTTCTGAGAACGCTTCTCTCTAGTTTTTATGTGAAGATATTTCCTTTTCCAGCATAGGCCTCAAATCGCTCCAAACATCCACTAGCAAATTCTACAAAAGGAGTGTTTCAAAACTGTGCTATCAAAAGGAAGATTCCACTATTTGAGTTGAAGGCATAAAGCACACGGAAGTTTCTGACAATGCTTCCGTCTAGTTCTCATGTGAAGTTATTTCCTTTTCCAGTGCTGGCCTCTTAGCACTCCAAATATCCACTTGCAGATCCTAGAAAAAGAGTTTTTCAAAACTGCTCTACCAAAAGGAAGCTTCAACTCGGTGAGTTGAATGCGCACCTCGCAAAATGTTTCTGAGAGTGCTTCGCTGTTGTTTTTATGTGAAGATATTTCGTTTTCCAGCATAGGACTCAAAGCGCTCCAAGTAGCCACTTACAGAGTCTCTAAAAAGAGTGTTTCAAAACTGTTCTATCAAAAGGAACGTTCAACTCTGTGAGTAGAATGCTCTCATCACAAGGAAGTTTCTGAGAATGCTTCTGTCTAGTTTTTATGTGAAGAAATTTCCTTTTCCAACATAGGCCTCAAAGCCCTCCAAATAAACATCTGCAGATTCTACAAAAGGGGTCTTTCCAAAATGTTCTATCAAAACCAACGTTCAAACCTATGAGCTGAATGCACTCACCACACAGAAGTTTCTTAGACGTCTTCTGTCTAGTGTTTATGTGAAAATATTTTCTTTTACAGCATAGGCCTCAAATAGCTCCAAATATCAACTTGCAGATTTTACAAAAAGGGTGTTTCCAAACTCCTCTATCAAAAGGCAGGTTCAACTCTGTGTGTTGAATGCACACATCAGAAAGAAGTTTCTGAGAATGCTTCTGTCTAGCGTTTATGTGAAAATATTTCCTTTTCAAGCATACGCCTCAAAGCGCTCCAAATATGCCGTTGCAGATTCTACAAAAAGTGTGTTTCAAAACTGCTCTATGAAAAGAAAGGTTCAAAGCTGTGAGGTGAATACACATATCGTGAAGAAGTTTCTGAGAAAGCTTCAGTCTAGTGTTTAGGTGAAGATATTTCACTTCCCAGAATAGGCCTCAAAGCGCTCCAAATATCCACTTCCAGATTCTAAAGAAAAGTGTTTCAAAACTGCTTTTTGGAAAAGAAGCTTCAACTCTGTGAGTTGAAAGCACTCATTACGAAGAGGTTTCTGAGAGTTCTTCCGTCTAGTTTTCATGTGAAGATGTTTCCATTTCAAGCATATTTCTCAAATCGCTCCAAATATTCACCTGCAAATTCTACAAAAAGGGTGTTTCCAAACTTCTCTATCAATAGGAAGGTTCGACTCTGTGAGTTGAATGCACTCCTCACAAAGAAGTTTCTGAGAATGCTTCTGTCCAGTTTTTAGGTGAAGATATATCATTTCCCAGCATAGGCCTCAAAGCGCTCCAAATATCCACTTGCAGATTCTACAAAAAGAGTGTTTCAAAACTCCTCTTTCAAAAGGAAGTTTCAAGTCTGTGAGTTGAATGAAGTCGTGACAAAGAAGTTTCTGAGAATGCTTCTGTCTACTTTTTATGTGAAGATATTTCCTTTTGCAGCACACGCCTCAAATAGCCCCAAACATCCACTAGCAAATTCTACAAAAAGAGTGTTTCAAAAAAGCGCTATCTAAAGGAAGATTGCACTATGTGAGTTAAACGCATAAAGCACACGGAAGTTTCTGAGAATGCTTCCGTCTAGTTCTCATGGGAAGATATTTCCTTTCCCATTGTTGGCCTCTTAGCACTCCAATATACACTTGCAGATTCTAGAAAAAGAGTGTTTCAAAACTGCTCTATCAAAAGGCAGGTTCAACACGGTGAGTTGAATATGCACATGAGAAAAAGTTTCTGAGAATGCTTCTGTCTGGTTTTTATGTGAAGATATTTCGTTTTCCAGCACAGGCCTCAAAGCGCTCCAATTATCCACTTGCAGACTATACAAAAACAGTGTTTCAAAACTGTTCTATCCAAAGGAATGTTCAGCTCTGTGAGTAGAATTCACTCATCACGAGGAAGTTTCTGAGAATGCTGCTGTCTAGTTTCTATAAGAAGACATTTCCTTTTCTAACATAGGTCTCAAAGCGCTCACAATAAGCCCTGGCACACTCCACAAAAGGAGTGTTTCCAAAATGTTCTATCAAAATGAACGTTGAAGACTGTGAGTTAAATGCACACGTCAAACTGAAGTTTCTGAGAATGGTTCTGTCTAGGGTTTATGTGAAGATATTTTCTTTTCCAGCATAGGCCTCCAAAAGCTCGAAATATCCACTTGCAGATTTTCTAAAAAGGGTGTTTCCAAACTGTTCTATCAAAAGGAAGGTTCAACTCTGTGAGTTGAATGCTCACATCACAAAGAAGTTTCTGAGAATGCTTCTGTCTAGTGTTCATGTGAAGATATTTCCTTTTCAAGCATAGGCCTCAAAGCGCTCCAGATATGCAGTTGCAGACTCTACAAAAAGTGTGTTTCAAAAGTGTTCTATGAAAAGAAAGTTTCAACTCTGTGAGTTGAATGCACATATCGTGAAGAAGTTTCTGAGAATGCTTCTGTCTAGTTTTTAGGTGAAGATATTTCATTTCCCAGCATAGGCCTCAAAGCGCTCCAAATATGCACTGGCAGATTCTACAAAAAGAGTGTTTCAAAACTGCTCTTTCAAAAGGAAGGTTCAAGTCTGTGAGTTGAATGCACTCATCAGAAAGAAGTTTCTGATAATGGTTCTGTCTAGTTTTCATCTGCAAGTATTTCCTTTTCCACTAGATGCCGCAATCGCACCAAATTTCCACCTGCAGTTTCCACAAAAAGAGTGTTGCAGGACTGCTCCAGGAAAAGGAATCTTCAACTCTCTCAGTTCAATCCCCTCAAGACATAGAAGTTTCTGATAATGTTTCTGTCTAGCTTCTATATGAAGATATTTCCTTTTCCAGCATAAGCCTCAAAGAGCTCCAAATATCCACTTGCGAATTCTACAAAAACAGTGTTGCAATACTTTTCTACCAAAAGGAAGGTACAACTCTGTGAGTTCAATGCACTCATCACACAGAAGGTTCACAGAATGCTTCCATCTAGCTTTTACGCAATGATATTTCCTTTTGCAGCAAAGGCTTCAAAGCGCTCTTAATGTCCACTGGCAGATTCTACGAAGAGTGTCTCAAAACTGCTCTATCAAAAGGTAGGTTGAACTCTGTGAGTTCAATGCCCAAAGCACAGGGAACCTTCTGAGAATGCTTTTATGTAGTTTCTACGTGAACATATTTTCTTTTCCAGCATTGGCCTCCAAGCACTCCATCCATCCACTTGAAAATTCTACTAAAAGAGTGTTTCAAAACTTCTCTACCAAAAGAAAGGTTGAACTTTGTGAGTTCAAGGCACACATCACAAAGAAGTTTCTGAGAATGCTTCTTTCCAGCTTTTACGTGAAGAGATATCCTTTTCCAGCATAGGCCTCAAAGCGCTCCATATATCCACTTGCACATTCTAGCAAAGCGTGTATCAACACTGCTCTTTCAAAAGGAAGCTTCAAGTCTGTGAGTTGAATGCACTCATCACAAAGACGTTTCTGAGAATTCTCCTGTCTAGTTTTCATGTGAAGATGCTTCCATTTAAAATCTAGGCCTCAAATACCTCCAAATATTCACTTGCACATTCTACAAAAAGGCTGTTTCAAATCTTCTCTATCAATTGGAAGGTTCAACTCTGTAAATTGAATGCACTCACCACAAAGAAGATTCCGAGATTGCTTCTGTCTACTTTGTATGTGAAGACATTTCCTTTTCCAACATAGGCCTCAAAGCGCTCCAAAAAACACTTGCAGATTCTAAAAAAACAGTTTTTCAAAACTGTTCTATCAAAAGGAACGTTCAACTCTGTGAGTTGAAGGCACTCATCACAAAGAGGTTTCTGAGAATGCTTCTGTCTAGTTTTTATGGGATGATATTTCTTATTCCAACATTGGCCAAAAAGCGCTCCAAATATCCGCCTTCAGATGGCACTGAAAGAGGGTCTCAAAAATGCTCTATCAGAAGGAAGGTTCAAGTCTGTGAGTTGAATGCTCTCATCACACAGAAGGTTCTGAGAATACTTCAGTCTAGTTTTTATCAGAAGATATTTCCATTTCCTTGCATAGGCCTGAAATCGCTCCAAATATCGACTTGCAGATTATACGAATAGAGTATTTCCAAACTGCTCTGTCAAACGGCAGGATCAACTCTGTGAGTTGAATGAACACATCATGAAGAAGTCTCTGAGAATGCTTCTGTCTAGTTTTTAGTTGAAGATATTTCATTTCCCAGCATCGTCTCAAAGCGCTCCAAATATCCACTTGCAGATTCTACAAAAACTTTGTTTCTAAACTGCTCTTTGAAAAGGAAGGTCCAAGTCTGTGAGTTGAATGCACTCATCGCAAAGAATTTTCTGAGAATGCTTCTGCCTAGTTTTCACGTGAAGATATTTCCTTTTCCAACATTGGCCCCGAAGCCCTCCTAACATCCACTTGCAGATTTTACAAAAAGAGTGTTTCCAAACTGCTCTATCAAAAGGCAGGTTCAACTCTGTGAGTCAAATGCACGCATCGTGAAGAAGCTTCTGAGAATGCTACTGTCTAAGTTTTAGGTGAAGATATTTCATTTCCCAGCAAAGGCTTCAAAGCGCTCTAAATATCCACTTGCAGATTCTACAAGAAGAGTGTTTCAAAACTGCTCTTCCAAAAGGAAGGTTCAAGTCTGTGAGTTGAATGCACTCATCAAAAAGAAGTTTCTGAGAATGCTTCTCTCTAGTTTTTATGAGAAGATATTTCCTTTTCCAGCATAGGCCTCAAATCGCTCCAAACATCCACTAGCAAATTCTACAAAAGGAGTGTTTCAAAACTGTGCTATCAAAAGGAAGATTCCACTATTTGAGTTGAAGGCATAAAGCACACGGAAGTTTCTGACAGTGCTTCCGTCTAGTTCTCATGTGAAGTTATTTCCTTTTCCAGTGTTGGCCTCTTAGCACTCCAAATAACCACTTGCAGATCCTAGAAAGAGTGTTTCAAAACTGCTCTACCAAAAGGAAGGTTCAACTCGGTGAGTTGAATGCGCACCTCGCAAAAAGTTTCTGAGAGTGCTTCGGTTTAGTTTTTATGTGAAGATATTTCCTTTTCCAGCACAGTACTCAAAGCGCTCTAAATAGCCACTTGCAGAGTCTATAAAAAGAGTGTTTCAAAACTGTTCTATCGAAAGGAACGTTCAACTCTGTGAGTAGAATGCACTCATCACAAGGAAGTTTCTGAGAATGCTTCTGTCTAGTTTTTATGTGAAGAAATTTCCTTTTCCAACATAGGCCTCAAAGCGCTCCAAATAAACACCTGCAGATTCTACAAAAGGGGTCTTTCCAAAATGTTCTATCAAAACCAACGTTCAAGCCTGTGAGCTGAATGCACTCACCACACAGAAGTTTCTTAGACGTCTTCTGTCTAGTGTTTATGTGGAAATATTCTCTTTTACAGCATAGGCCTCAAATAGCTCCAAATATCAACTTGCAGATTTTACAAAAAGGGTGTTTCCAAACTCCTCCATCAAAAGGCAGGTTCAACTCTGTGTGTTTAATGCACACATCAGAAAGAAGTTTCTGAGAATGCTTCTGTCTAGCCTTTATGTGAAAATATTTCCTTTTCAAGCATACGCCTCAAAGCGCTCCAAATATGCCGTTGTAGACTCTACAAAAAGTGTGTTTCAAAACTGCTCTACGAAAAGAAAGGTTCAAAGCTGTGAGTTGAATACACAGATCGTGAAGAAGTTCCTGAGAATGCTTCAATCTAGTGTTTAGGTGAAGATATTTCACTTCCCAGCATAGGCCTCAAAGTGCTCCAAATATCCACTTCCAGATTCTACAGAAAAGTGTTTCAAAACTGCTCTTTGGAAAGGAAGCTTCAACTCTGTGAGTTTAAAGCACTCATTGCGAAGAGGTTTCTGGGAGTTCTTCCGTCTAGTTTTCATGTAAAGATGTTTCCATTTCAAGCATAGGTCTCTAATCGCTCCAAATATTCACCTGCAAATTCTACAAAAAGGGTGTTTCAAAACTTCTCTATCAATAGGAAGGTTCAACTCTGTGAGTTGAATGCACTCCTTACAGAGAAGTTTCTGAGAATGTTTCTATCTATGTTTTACGCGAAGATATTTCCTTTTCCAACACAGGCCTCAGTGCGCTCCGAATCAACACTTCCAGATACTACAAAAACAGTGTTTCAAAACTGTTCTATCAAAAGGAACGTTCAACTCTGTGAGTTGAAGGCACTCATCACAAAGAAGTTTCTGAGAATGCTTCTGTCAATCTTGTATGCAATGAGATTTCCTTTTGCAGCATAGGACTTAAAGCTCTCCAAATATCCACTTGCAGATTCCACAAAAAGAGTGTTGCAAAACTTCTCTATCAAAAGGCAGGTTGAACTCTGTGTGTTGAATGCCCAAAACACAGGGAACTTTCTGAGAATGCTTTTGTCTAGTTTCCACGTGAAGATAGTTCCTTTTCCAACATAGGCCTCAAAGCGCTCTGAATATCCACTTGCCGATTGTACAAAAAGAGTGTTGCAAAACTTCTCTATCAAAAGGCAGGTTGAACTCTGTGTGTCGAATGCCCAAAACACAGGGAACTTGCTGAGAATGCTTTTGTCTAATTTCTACGTGAAGATATTTCCTTTTCCATCATAGGCCTCAAAGTGCTCCGAATAAACACTTGTAGATCCCACCAAAAGAGTGTTTCAAAGCTCTTCCATCTACAGGAACTTTCACGTCTGTGAGTTGAATGCACTCATCACAAAGAGGTTTCTGAGAATTCTTCTGTTTAGTTTTTATGTGATGATATTTCATTTTCCAGCATTGGCCTAAAGGTGCTCCAAATATCCACCTTCAGATGGGACTGAAAGAGTGTTTCAAAACTGAACTATCAAAAGGAAGGTTCAAGTCTGTGAGTTGAATGCACTCATCCACAGAAGCTTCTGAGAATGCTTCTGTCTCGTTTTTAGGCGAAGATATTTCCTTTTCCTTGCATAGGCCTCAAATCGCTCCAAATATCCCCTTGCAGATATTACAAAGAGAGTGTTTCCAAACTGCCCTATCGAAAGGCAGTTTCAACTCTGTGAGTTGAAGGCACGTATGGTGAAACAGTTTCTGAGAATGCTTGTGTGTACTTTTTAGGTGAAGGTATTTCCTTTTCCAGCACAGGCCTCAAATCGCTCCAAACATCCAGTAGCAAATTCTACAAAAGGAGTGTTTCAAACCTGTGCTATCCAAAGGAAGATTCCACTATATGAGTTGAACGCATAAAGCACACGGAAGTTTCTGAGAATCCTTCCGTCTAGTTCTCAGGTGAAGATATTTACTTTTCCAGTGTTGGCCCTTTAGCACTCCAAATATCCACTTTCAGATTCTACAAAAAGAGTGTTTCAAAACTGCTCTATCAAAACGCAGGTTCCACTCGGTGAGTTGAATGCACGCATCGGAAAAGATTTCTGAGAATTCTTCTGTCTAGTTTTTATGGGAAGATATTTTCTTTTCCAGCATAGGCCTCAAATCGCTCCAAACATCCACGAGCAAATTCTACGAAAGGAGTGTGTCAAAACTGTGCTATCAAAAGGAAGATTCCACTATGTGAGTTGAATGCATGAAGCACACGGAAGTTTCTGACAATGCTTCCGTCTAGTTCTCATGTGAAGATATTTCCTTTTCCAGCGTTGACCTCTTAGCACTCCAAATATCCACTTGCAGATCCTAGAAAAAGAGTGTTTCAAAACTGCTCTACCAAAAGCCAGGTTTCACTCGGTGAGTTGAATGCGCACATCGCAAAATGTTTCTGAGAACGCTACTGTCTAGTTCTTATGTGAAGATATTTCGTTTTCCCGCCTGGGCTTCAAAGCGCTCCAAATAGCCACTTGTAGAGTCTATAAAAGCAGTGTTTCAAAACTCTTCTATCAAAAGGAACTTTCAACTCTGTGAGTACAATGCACTCATCACAAGGAAGTTTCCGAGAATGCTTCTGTCTACTGTTTATGTGAAGATATTTCCTTTTCCAACCTAGGCCTCAATGCGCTCCAAATAAACACCTGCAGATCCTACAAGAGGGGTGTTTCCAAACTGTTCTATCAAAACCAGCGTTCAAGTCTGTGAGCTGAATGCACTCATCACACAGAAGTTTCTTAGAAGGCTTGTGTCTAGTGTTTATGTGAAAATATTTTCTTTTACAGCACAGGCCTCAAATAGCTCCAAATATCAACTTGCAGATTTTACAAAAAGGGAGTTTCCAAACTCCTCTATCAAAAGACAGGTTCAACTCTGTGAGTCGAATGCACACATCAGAAAGAAGTTTCTGAGAATGCTTCTGTCTAGCTTTTATGTGAAAATATTTCCTTTTCAAGCACACGCCTCAAAGCGCTCCAAATATGCCGTTGCAGATTCTACAAAAAGTGGGTTTCAAAACTGCTCTACGAAAAGAAAGGTTCAAAGCTGTGAGTTGAATACACAGATCGTGAAGAAGTTTCTGAGAATGCTTCAGTCTAGTGTTTAGGTGAAGATATTTCACTTCCCAGCATAGGCCTCAAAGCGCTCCAAATATCCACTTCCAGATTCTACAGAAAAGTGTTTCAAAACTGCTCTTTGGAAAGGAAGCTTCAACTCTGTGAGTTGAAAGCACTCATTACGAAGAGGTTTCTGAGAATTCTTCTGTCCAGTTTTCATGTGAAGATGTTTCCATTTCAAGCATAGGTCTCCAATCGCTCCAAATATTCACCTGCAAATTCTACAAAAAGGGTGTTTCAAAACTTCTCTATCAATAGGAAGGTTCAACTCTGTGAGTTGAATGCCCTCCTCACAAAGAAGTTTCTGAGAATGCTTCTGTCTACTTTTTACGTGAAGATATTTCCTTTTCCTACACAGGCCTCAAAGCGCTCCGAATCAACACTTCCAGATACTACCAAAACAGTGTTTCAAAACTGTTCTATCAAAAGGAACGTTCAACTCTGTGAGTGGAAGGCACTCATCGCAAAGAGGTTTCTGAGAATGCTTCTGTCTAGTTTTTATGTGATGATATTTCGTATTGCAGCATTGGCCAAAAAGCGCTCCAAACATCCATCTTCAGATGGCAATGAAAGTGGGTCTCAAAAGTGCTCTATCAGAAGGAAGGTTCAAGTCTGTGAATTGAATGCTCTCATCACACAGAAGGTTCTGAGAATGATTCAGTCTAGTTTTTATCAGAAGATATTTCCTTTTCCTTGCATAGGCCTCAAATAGCTCCAAATATCGAATTGCAGTTTACACCAATAGAGTGTTTCCAAACTGCTCTGTGAAACGGCAGGTTCAACTCTGTGAGTTGAATGCGCACATGAGGAAGAAGTCTCTGAGAATGCTTCTGTCTAGTTTTTAGGTGAAGATATTTCATTTCCCAGCCTCGCCTCAAAGCGCTCCAAATATCCACTTTCAGATTCTACAAAAACTGTGTTTCTAAACTGCTCTTTGTAAAGGAAGGTTCAAGTCTGTGAGTTGAATGCACTCATCACCAAGAAGTTTCTGAGAATGCTTCTGTCTAGTTTTCATGTGAAGATATTTCCTTTTCCAACATTGACCCGAAGCCCTCGTAATATCCACTTGCAGATTTTACAAAAAGAGTGTTTCCAAACTGCTCTATCAAAATGAGATTCAACTCTGTGAGTTGAATGCACGCATCGTGAAGAAGCTTCAGAGAATGCTACGGTCTACGTTTTAGGTGAAGATATTTTATTTCCCAGCATAGGCTTCAAAGCGCTCTAAATATCCACTTGCAGATTCTACAAAAAGAGTGTTTCAAAACTGCTCTTCCAAAAGGAAGGTTCAAGGCTGTGAGTTCAATGCACTCATCATAAAGAAGTTTCTGAGAACGCTTCTCTCTAGTTTTTATGTGAAGATATTTCCTTTTCCAGCATAGGCCTCAAATCGCTCCAAACATCCACTAGCAAATTCTACAAAAGGAGTGTTTCAAAACTGTGCTATCAAAAGGAAGATTCCACTATTTGAGTTGAAGGCATAAAGCACACGGAAGTTTCTGACAATGCTTCCGTCTAGTTCTCATGTGAAGTTATTTCCTTTTCCAGTGCTGGCCTCTTAGCACTCCAAATATCCACTTGCAGATCCTAGAAAAAGAGTTTTTCAAAACTGCTCTACCAAAAGGAAGCTTCAACTCGGTGAGTTGAATGCGCACCTCGCAAAATGTTTCTGAGAGTGCTTCGCTGTTGTTTTTATGTGAAGATATTTCGTTTTCCAGCATAGGACTCAAAGCGCTCCAAGTAGCCACTTACAGAGTCTCTAAAAAGAGTGTTTCAAAACTGTTCTATCAAAAGGAACGTTCAACTCTGTGAGTAGAATGCTCTCATCACAAGGAAGTTTCTGAGAATGCTTCTGTCTAGTTTTTATGTGAAGAAATTTCCTTTTCCAACATAGGCCTCAAAGCCCTCCAAATAAACATCTGCAGATTCTACAAAAGGGGTCTTTCCAAAATGTTCTATCAAAACCAACGTTCAAACCTATGAGCTGAATGCACTCACCACACAGAAGTTTCTTAGACGTCTTCTGTCTAGTGTTTATGTGAAAATATTTTCTTTTACAGCATAGGCCTCAAATAGCTCCAAATATCAACTTGCAGATTTTACAAAAAGGGTGTTTCCAAACTCCTCTATCAAAAGGCAGGTTCAACTCTGTGTGTTGAATGCACACATCAGAAAGAAGTTTCTGAGAATGCTTCTGTCTAGCGTTTATGTGAAAATATTTCCTTTTCAAGCATACGCCTCAAAGCGCTCCAAATATGCCGTTGCAGATTCTACAAAAAGTGTGTTTCAAAACTGCTCTATGAAAAGAAAGGTTCAAAGCTGTGAGGTGAATACACATATCGTGAAGAAGTTTCTGAGAAAGCTTCAGTCTAGTGTTTAGGTGAAGATATTTCACTTCCCAGAATAGGCCTCAAAGCGCTCCAAATATCCACTTCCAGATTCTAAAGAAAAGTGTTTCAAAACTGCTTTTTGGAAAAGAAGCTTCAACTCTGTGAGTTGAAAGCACTCATTACGAAGAGGTTTCTGAGAGTTCTTCCGTCTAGTTTTCATGTGAAGATGTTTCCATTTCAAGCATATTTCTCAAATCGCTCCAAATATTCACCTGCAAATTCTACAAAAAGGGTGTTTCCAAACTTCTCTATCAATAGGAAGGTTCGACTCTGTGAGTTGAATGCACTCCTCACAAAGAAGTTTCTGAGAATGCTTCTGTCCAGTTTTTAGGTGAAGATATATCACTTCCCAGCATAGGCCTCAAAGCGCTCCAAATATCCACTTGCAGATTCTACAAAAAGAGTGTTTCAAAACTCCTCTTTCAAAAGGAAGTTTCAAGTCTGTGAGTTGAATGAAGTCGTGACAAAGAAGTTTCTGAGAATGCTTCTGTCTACTTTTTATGTGAAGATATTTCCTTTTGCAGCACACGCCTCAAATAGCCCCAAACATCCACTAGCAAATTCTACAAAAAGAGTGTTTCAAAAAAGCGCTATCTAAAGGAAGATTGCACTATGTGAGTTAAACGCATAAAGCACACGGAAGTTTCTGAGAATGCTTCCGTCTAGTTCTCATGGGAAGATATTTCCTTTCCCATTGTTGGCCTCTTAGCACTCCAATATACACTTGCAGATTCTAGAAAAAGAGTGTTTCAAAACTGCTCTATCAAAAGGCAGGTTCAACACGGTGAGTTGAATATGCACATGAAAAAAAGTTTCTGAGAATGCTTCTGTCTGGTTTTTATGTGAAGATATTTCGTTTTCCAGCACAGGCCTCAAAGCGCTCCAATTATCCACTTGCAGACTATACAAAAACAGTGTTTCAAAACTGTTCTATCCAAAGGAATGTTCAGCTCTGTGAGTAGAATTCACTCATCACGAGGAAGTTTCTGAGAATGCTGCTGTCTAGTTTCTATAAGAAGACATTTCCTTTTCTAACATAGGTCTCAAAGCGCTCACAATAAGCCCTGGCACACTCCACAAAAGGAGTGTTTCCAAAATGTTCTATCAAAATGAACGTTGAAGACTGTGAGTTAAATGCACACGTCAAACTGAAGTTTCTGAGAATGGTTCTGTCTAGGGTTTATGTGAAGATATTTTCTTTTCCAGCATAGGCCTCCAAAAGCTCGAAATATCCACTTGCAGATTTTCTAAAAAGGGTGTTTCCAAACTGTTCTATCAAAAGGAAGGTTCAACTCTGTGAGTTGAATGCTCACATCACAAAGAAGTTTCTGAGAATGCTTCTGTCTAGTGTTCATGTGAAGATATTTCCTTTTCAAGCATAGGCCTCAAAGCGCTCCAGATATGCAGTTGCAGACTCTACAAAAAGTGTGTTTCAAAAGTGTTCTATGAAAAGAAAGTTTCAACTCTGTGAGTTGAATGCACATATCGTGAAGAAGTTTCTGAGAATGCTTCTGTCTAGTTTTTAGGTGAAGATATTTCATTTCCCAGCATAGGCCTCAAAGCGCTCCAAATATGCACTTGCAGATTCTACAAAAAGAGTGTTTCAAAACTGCTCTTTCAAAAGGAAGGTTCAAGTCTGTGAGTTGAATGCACTCATCAGAAAGAAGTTTCTGATAATGGTTCTGTCTAGTTTTCATCTGCAAGTATTTCCTTTTCCACTAGATGCCGCAATCGCACCAAATTTCCACCTGCAGTTTCCACAAAAAGAGTGTTGCAGGACTGCTCCAGGAAAAGGAATCTTCAACTCTCTCAGTTCAATCCCCTCAAGACATAGAAGTTTCTGATAATGTTTCTGTCTAGCTTCTATATGAAGATATTTCCTTTTCCAGCATAAGCCTCAAAGAGCTCCAAATATCCACTTGCGAATTCTACAAAAACAGTGTTGCAATACTTTTCTACCAAAAGGAAGGTACAACTCTGTGAGTTCAATGCACTCATCACACAGAAGGTTCACAGAATGCTTCCATCTAGCTTTTACGCAATGATATTTCCTTTTGCAGCAAAGGCTTCAAAGCGCTCTTAATGTCCACTGGCAGATTCTACGAAGAGTGTCTCAAAACTGCTCTATCAAAAGGTAGGTTGAACTCTGTGAGTTCAATGCCCAAAGCACAGGGAACCTTCTGAGAATGCTTTTATGTAGTTTCTACGTGAACATATTTTCTTTTCCAGCATTGGCCTCCAAGCACTCCATCCATCCACTTGAAAATTCTACTAAAAGAGTGTTTCAAAACTTCTCTACCAAAAGAAAGGTTGAACTTTGTGAGTTCAAGGCACACATCACAAAGAAGTTTCTGAGAATGCTTCTTTCCAGCTTTTACGTGAAGAGATATCCTTTTCCAGCATAGGCCTCAAAGCGCTCCATATATCCACTTGCACATTCTAGCAAAGCGTGTATCAACACTGCTCTTTCAAAAGGAAGCTTCAAGTCTGTGAGTTGAATGCACTCATCACAAAGACGTTTCTGAGAATTCTCCTGTCTAGTTTTCATGTGAAGATGCTTCCATTTAAAATCTAGGCCTCAAATACCTCCAAATATTCACTTGCACATTCTACAAAAAGGCTGTTTCAAATCTTCTCTATCAATTGGAAGGTTCAACTCTGTAAATTGAATGCACTCACCACAAAGAAGATTCCGAGATTGCTTCTGTCTACTTTGTATGTGAAGACATTTCCTTTTCCAACATAGGCCTCAAAGCGCTCCAAAAAACACTTGCAGATTCTAAAAAAACAGTTTTTCAAAACTGTTCTATCAAAAGGAACGTTCAACTCTGTGAGTTGAAGGCACTCATCACAAAGAGGTTTCTGAGAATGCTTCTGTCTAGTTTTTATGGGATGATATTTCTTATTCCAACATTGGCCAAAAAGCGCTCCAAATATCCGCCTTCAGATGGCACTGAAAGAGGGTCTCAAAAATGCTCTATCAGAAGGAAGGTTCAAGTCTGTGAGTTGAATGCTCTCATCACACAGAAGGTTCTGAGAATACTTCAGTCTAGTTTTTATCAGAAGATATTTCCATTTCCTTGCATAGGCCTGAAATCGCTCCAAATATCGACTTGCAGATTATACGAATAGAGTATTTCCAAACTGCTCTGTCAAACGGCAGGATCAACTCTGTGAGTTGAATGAACACATCATGAAGAAGTCTCTGAGAATGCTTCTGTCTAGTTTTTAGTTGAAGATATTTCATTTCCCAGCATCGTCTCAAAGCGCTCCAAATATCCACTTGCAGATTCTACAAAAACTTTGTTTCTAAACTGCTCTTTGAAAAGGAAGGTCCAAGTCTGTGAGTTGAATGCACTCATCGCAAAGAATTTTCTGAGAATGCTTCTGCCTAGTTTTCACGTGAAGATATTTCCTTTTCCAACATTGGCCCCGAAGCCCTCCTAACATCCACTTGCAGATTTTACAAAAAGAGTGTTTCCAAACTGCTCTATCAAAAGGCAGGTTCAACTCTGTGAGTCAAATGCACGCATCGTGAAGAAGCTTCTGAGAATGCTACTGTCTAAGTTTTAGGTGAAGATATTTCATTTCCCAGCAAAGGCTTCAAAGCGCTCTAAATATCCACTTGCAGATTCTACAAGAAGAGTGTTTCAAAACTGCTCTTCCAAAAGGAAGGTTCAAGTCTGTGAGTTGAATGCACTCATCAAAAAGAAGTTTCTGAGAATGCTTCTCTCTAGTTTTTATGAGAAGATATTTCCTTTTCCAGCATAGGCCTCAAATCGCTCCAAACATCCACTAGCAAATTCTACAAAAGGAGTGTTTCAAAACTGTGCTATCAAAAGGAAGATTCCACTATTTGAGTTGAAGGCATAAAGCACACGGAAGTTTCTGACAGTGCTTCCGTCTAGTTCTCATGTGAAGTTATTTCCTTTTCCAGTGTTGGCCTCTTAGCACTCCAAATAACCACTTGCAGATCCTAGAAAGAGTGTTTCAAAACTGCTCTACCAAAAGGAAGGTTCAACTCGGTGAGTTGAATGCGCACCTCGCAAAAAGTTTCTGAGAGTGCTTCGGTTTAGTTTTTATGTGAAGATATTTCGTTTTCCAGCACAGTACTCAAAGCGCTCTAAATAGCCACTTGCAGAGTCTATAAAAAGAGTGTTTCAAAACTGTTCTATCGAAAGGAACGTTCAACTCTGTGAGTAGAATGCACTCATCACAAGGAAGTTTCTGAGAATGCTTCTGTCTAGTTTTTATGTGAAGAAATTTCCTTTTCCAACATAGGCCTCAAAGCGCTCCAAATAAACACCTGCAGATTCTACAAAAGGGGTCTTTCCAAAATGTTCTATCAAAACCAACGTTCAAGCCTGTGAGCTGAATGCACTCACCACACAGAAGTTTCTTAGACGTCTTCTGTCTAGTGTTTATGTGGAAATATTCTCTTTTACAGCATAGGCCTCAAATAGCTCCAAATATCAACTTGCAGATTTTACAAAAAGGGTGTTTCCAAACTCCTCCATCAAAAGGCAGGTTCAACTCTGTGTGTTTAATGCACACATCAGAAAGAAGTTTCTGAGAATGCTTCTGTCTAGCCTTTATGTGAAAATATTTCCTTTTCAAGCATACGCCTCAAAGCGCTCCAAATATGCCGTTGTAGACTCTACAAAAAGTGTGTTTCAAAACTGCTCTACGAAAAGAAAGGTTCAAAGCTGTGAGTTGAATACACAGATCGTGAAGAAGTTCCTGAGAATGCTTCAATCTAGTGTTTAGGTGAAGATATTTCACTTCCCAGCATAGGCCTCAAAGCGCTCCAAATATCCACTTCCAGATTCTACAGAAAAGTGTTTCAAAACTGCTCTTTGGAAAGGAAGCTTCAACTCTGTGAGTTTAAAGCACTCATTGCGAAGAGGTTTCTGGGAGTTCTTCCGTCTAGTTTTCATGTAAAGATGTTTCCATTTCAAGCATAGGTCTCTAATCGCTCCAAATATTCACCTGCAAATTCTACAAAAAGGGTGTTTCAAAACTTCTCTATCAATAGGAAGGTTCAACTCTGTGAGTTGAATGCACTCCTTACAGAGAAGTTTCTGAGAATGTTTCTATCTATGTTTTACGCGAAGATATTTCCTTTTCCAACACAGGCCTCAATGCGCTCCGAATCAACACTTCCAGATACTACAAAAACAGTGTTTCAAAACTGTTCTATCAAAAGGAACGTTCAACTCTGTGAGTTGAAGGCACTCATCACAAATAAGTTTCTGAGAATGCTTCTGTCAATCTTGTATGCAATGAGATTTCCTTTTGCAGCATAGGACTTAAAGCTCTCCAAATATCCACTTGCAGATTCCACAAAAAGAGTGTTGCAAAACTTCTCTATCAAAAGGCAGGTTGAACTCTGTGTGTTGAATGCCCAAAACACAGGGAACTTTCTGAGAATGCTTTTGTCTAGTTTCCACGTGAAGATAGTTCCTTTTCCAACATAGGCCTCAAAGCGCTCTGAATATCCACTTGCCGATTGTACAAAAAGAGTGTTGCAAAACTTCTCTATCAAAAGGCAGGTTGAACTCTGTGTGTCGAATGCCCAAAACACAGGGAACTTGCTGAGAATGCTTTTGTCTAATTTCTACGTGAAGATATTTCCTTTTCCATCATAGGCCTCAAAGTGCTCCGAATAAACACTTGTAGATCCCACCAAAAGAGTGTTTCAAAGCTCTTCCATCTACAGGAACTTTCACGTCTGTGAGTTGAATGCACTCATCACAAAGAGGTTTCTGAGAATTCTTCTGTTTAGTTTTTATGTGATGATATTTCATTTTCCAGCATTGGCCTAAAGGTGCTCCAAATATCCACCTTCAGATGGGACTGAAAGAGTGTTTCAAAACTGAACTATCAAAAGGAAGGTTCAAGTCTGTGAGTTGAATGCACTCATCCACAGAAGCTTCTGAGAATGCTTCTGTCTCGTTTTTAGGCGAAGATATTTCCTTTTCCTTGCATAGGCCTCAAATCGCTCCAAATATCCCCTTGCAGATATTACAAAGAGAGTGTTTCCAAACTGCCCTATCGAAAGGCAGTTTCAACTCTGTGAGTTGAAGGCACGTATGGTGAAACAGTTTCTGAGAATGCTTGTGTGTACTTTTTAGGTGAAGGTATTTCCTTTTCCAGCACAGGCCTCAAATCGCTCCAAACATCCAGTAGCAAATTCTACAAAAGGAGTGTTTCAAACCTGTGCTATCCAAAGGAAGATTCCACTATATGAGTTGAACGCATAAAGCACACGGAAGTTTCTGAGAATCCTTCCGTCTAGTTCTCAGGTGAAGATATTTACTTTTCCAGTGTTGGCCCTTTAGCACTCCAAATATCCACTTTCAGATTCTACAAAAAGAGTGTTTCAAAACTGCTCTATCAAAACGCAGGTTCCACTCGGTGAGTTGAATGCACGCATCGGAAAAGATTTCTGAGAATTCTTCTGTCTAGTTTTTATGGGAAGATATTTTCTTTTCCAGCATAGGCCTCAAATCGCTCCAAACATCCACGAGCAAATTCTACGAAAGGAGTGTGTCAAAACTGTGCTATCAAAAGGAAGATTCCACTATGTGAGTTGAATGCATGAAGCACACGGAAGTTTCTGACAATGCTTCCGTCTAGTTCTCATGTGAAGATATTTCCTTTTCCAGCGTTGACCTCTTAGCACTCCAAATATCCACTTGCAGATCCTAGAAAAAGAGTGTTTCAAAACTGCTCTACCAAAAGCCAGGTTTCACTCGGTGAGTTGAATGCGCACATCGCAAAATGTTTCTGAGAACGCTACTGTCTAGTTCTTATGTGAAGATATTTCGTTTTCCCGCCTGGGCTTCAAAGCGCTCCAAATAGCCACTTGTAGAGTCTATAAAAGCAGTGTTTCAAAACTCTTCTATCAAAAGGAACTTTCAACTCTGTGAGTACAATGCACTCATCACAAGGAAGTTTCCGAGAATGCTTCTGTCTACTGTTTATGTGAAGATATTTCCTTTTCCAACCTAGGCCTCAATGCGCTCCAAATAAACACCTGCAGATCCTACAAGAGGGGTGTTTCCAAACTGTTCTATCAAAACCAGCGTTCAAGTCTGTGAGCTGAATGCACTCATCACACAGAAGTTTCTTAGAAGGCTTGTGTCTAGTGTTTATGTGAAAATATTTTCTTTTACAGCACAGGCCTCAAATAGCTCCAAATATCAACTTGCAGATTTTACAAAAAGGGAGTTTCCAAACTCCTCTATCAAAAGACAGGTTCAACTCTGTGAGTCGAATGCACACATCAGAAAGAAGTTTCTGAGAATGCTTCTGTCTAGCTTTTATGTGAAAATATTTCCTTTTCAAGCACATGCCTCAAAGCGATCCAAATATGCCGTTGCAGATTCTACAAAAAGTGGGTTTCAAAACTGCTCTACGAAAAGAAAGGTTCAAAGCTGTGAGTTGAATACACAGATCGTGAAGAAGTTTCTGAGAATGCTTCAGTCTAGTGTTTAGGTGAAGATATTTCACTTCCCAGCATAGGCCTCAAAGCGCTCCAAATATCCACTTCCAGATTCTACAGAAAAGTGTTTCAAAACTGCTCTTTGGAAAGGAAGCTTCAACTCTGTGAGTTGAAAGCACTCATTACGAAGAGGTTTCTGAGAATTCTTCTGTCCAGTTTTCATGTGAAGATGTTTCCATTTCAAGCATAGGTCTCCAATCGCTCCAAATATTCACCTGCAAATTCTACAAAAAGGGTGTTTCAAAACTTCTCTATCAATAGGAAGGTTCAACTCTGTGAGTTGAATGCCCTCCTCACAAAGAAGTTTCTGAGAATGCTTCTGTCTACTTTTTACGTGAAGATATTTCCTTTTCCTACACAGGCCTCAAAGCGCTCCGAATCAACACTTCCAGATACTACCAAAACAGTGTTTCAAAACTGTTCTATCAAAAGGAACGTTCAACTCTGTGAGTGGAAGGCACTCATCGCAAAGAGGTTTCTGAGAATGCTTCTGTCTAGTTTTTATGTGATGATATTTCGTATTGCAGCATTGGCCAAAAAGCGCTCCAAACATCCATCTTCAGATGGCAATGAAAGTGGGTCTCAAAAGTGCTCTATCAGAAGGAAGGTTCAAGTCTGTGAATTGAATGCTCTCATCACACAGAAGGTTCTGAGAATGATTCAGTCTAGTTTTTATCAGAAGATATTTCCTTTTCCTTGCATAGGCCTCAAATAGCTCCAAATATCGAATTGCAGTTTACACCAATAGAGTGTTTCCAAACTGCTCTGTGAAACGGCAGGTTCAACTCTGTGAGTTGAATGCGCACATGAGGAAGAAGTCTCTGAGAATGCTTCTGTCTAGTTTTTAGGTGAAGATATTTCATTTCCCAGCCTCGCCTCAAAGCGCTCCAAATATCCACTTTCAGATTCTACAAAAACTGTGTTTCTAAACTGCTCTTTGTAAAGGAAGGTTCAAGTCTGTGAGTTGAATGCACTCATCACCAAGAAGTTTCTGAGAATGCTTCTGTCTAGTTTTCATGTGAAGATATTTCCTTTTCCAACATTGACCCGAAGCCCTCGTAATATCCACTTGCAGATTTTACAAAAAGAGTGTTTCCAAACTGCTCTATCAAAATGAGATTCAACTCTGTGAGTTGAATGCACGCATCGTGAAGAAGCTTCAGAGAATGCTACGGTCTACGTTTTAGGTGAAGATATTTCATTTCCCAGCATAGGCTTCAAAGCGCTCTAAATATCCACTTGCAGATTCTACAAAAAGAGTGTTTCAAAACTGCTCTTCCAAAAGGAAGGTTCAAGGCTGTGAGTTCAATGCACTCATCATAAAGAAGTTTCTGAGAACGCTTCTCTCTAGTTTTTATGTGAAGATATTTCCTTTTCCAGCATAGGCCTCAAATCGCTCCAAACATCCACTAGCAAATTCTACAAAAGGAGTGTTTCAAAACTGTGCTATCAAAAGGAAGATTCCACTATTTGAGTTGAAGGCATAAAGCACACGGAAGTTTCTGACAATGCTTCCGTCTAGTTCTCATGTGAAGTTATTTCCTTTTCCAGTGCTGGCCTCTTAGCACTCCAAATATCCACTTGCAGATCCTAGAAAAAGAGTTTTTCAAAACTGCTCTACCAAAAGGAAGCTTCAACTCGGTGAGTTGAATGCGCACCTCGCAAAATGTTTCTGAGAGTGCTTCGCTGTTGTTTTTATGTGAAGATATTTCGTTTTCCAGCATAGGACTCAAAGCGCTCCAAGTAGCCACTTACAGAGTCTCTAAAAAGAGTGTTTCAAAACTGTTCTATCAAAAGGAACGTTCAACTCTGTGAGTAGAATGCTCTCATCACAAGGAAGTTTCTGAGAATGCTTCTGTCTAGTTTTTATGTGAAGAAATTTCCTTTTCCAACATAGGCCTCAAAGCCCTCCAAATAAACATCTGCAGATTCTACAAAAGGGGTCTTTCCAAAATGTTCTATCAAAACCAACGTTCAAACCTATGAGCTGAATGCACTCACCACACAGAAGTTTCTTAGACGTCTTCTGTCTAGTGTTTATGTGAAAATATTTTCTTTTACAGCATAGGCCTCAAATAGCTCCAAATATCAACTTGCAGATTTTACAAAAAGGGTGTTTCCAAACTCCTCTATCAAAAGGCAGGTTCAACTCTGTGTGTTGAATGCACACATCAGAAAGAAGTTTCTGAGAATGCTTCTGTCTAGCGTTTATGTGAAAATATTTCCTTTTCAAGCATACGCCTCAAAGCGCTCCAAATATGCCGTTGCAGATTCTACAAAAAGTGTGTTTCAAAACTGCTCTATGAAAAGAAAGGTTCAAAGCTGTGAGGTGAATACACATATCGTGAAGAAGTTTCTGAGAAAGCTTCAGTCTAGTGTTTAGGTGAAGATATTTCACTTCCCAGAATAGGCCTCAAAGCGCTCCAAATATCCACTTCCAGATTCTAAAGAAAAGTGTTTCAAAACTGCTTTTTGGAAAAGAAGCTTCAACTCTGTGAGTTGAAAGCACTCATTACGAAGAGGTTTCTGAGAGTTCTTCCGTCTAGTTTTCATGTGAAGATGTTTCCATTTCAAGCATATTTCTCAAATCGCTCCAAATATTCACCTGCAAATTCTACAAAAAGGGTGTTTCCAAACTTCTCTATCAATAGGAAGGTTCGACTCTGTGAGTTGAATGCACTCCTCACAAAGAAGTTTCTGAGAATGCTTCTGTCCAGTTTTTAGGTGAAGATATATCACTTCCCAGCATAGGCCTCAAAGCGCTCCAAATATCCACTTGCAGATTCTACAAAAAGAGTGTTTCAAAACTCCTCTTTCAAAAGGAAGTTTCAAGTCTGTGAGTTGAATGAAGTCGTGACAAAGAAGTTTCTGAGAATGCTTCTGTCTACTTTTTATGTGAAGATATTTCCTTTTGCAGCACACGCCTCAAATAGCCCCAAACATCCACTAGCAAATTCTACAAAAAGAGTGTTTCAAAAAAGCGCTATCTAAAGGAAGATTGCACTATGTGAGTTAAACGCATAAAGCACACGGAAGTTTCTGAGAATGCTTCCGTCTAGTTCTCATGGGAAGATATTTCCTTTCCCATTGTTGGCCTCTTAGCACTCCAATATACACTTGCAGATTCTAGAAAAAGAGTGTTTCAAAACTGCTCTATCAAAAGGCAGGTTCAACACGGTGAGTTGAATATGCACATGAAAAAAAGTTTCTGAGAATGCTTCTGTCTGGTTTTTATGTGAAGATATTTCGTTTTCCAGCACAGGCCTCAAAGCGCTCCAATTATCCACTTGCAGACTATACAAAAACAGTGTTTCAAAACTGTTCTATCCAAAGGAATGTTCAGCTCTGTGAGTAGAATTCACTCATCACGAGGAAGTTTCTGAGAATGCTGCTGTCTAGTTTCTATAAGAAGACATTTCCTTTTCTAACATAGGTCTCAAAGCGCTCACAATAAGCCCTGGCACACTCCACAAAAGGAGTGTTTCCAAAATGTTCTATCAAAATGAACGTTGAAGACTGTGAGTTAAATGCACACGTCAAACTGAAGTTTCTGAGAATGGTTCTGTCTAGGGTTTATGTGAAGATATTTTCTTTTCCAGCATAGGCCTCCAAAAGCTCGAAATATCCACTTGCAGATTTTCTAAAAAGGGTGTTTCCAAACTGTTCTATCAAAAGGAAGGTTCAACTCTGTGAGTTGAATGCTCACATCACAAAGAAGTTTCTGAGAATGCTTCTGTCTAGTGTTCATGTGAAGATATTTCCTTTTCAAGCATAGGCCTCAAAGCGCTCCAGATATGCAGTTGCAGACTCTACAAAAAGTGTGTTTCAAAAGTGTTCTATGAAAAGAAAGTTTCAACTCTGTGAGTTGAATGCACATATCGTGAAGAAGTTTCTGAGAATGCTTCTGTCTAGTTTTTAGGTGAAGATATTTCATTTCCCAGCATAGGCCTCAAAGCGCTCCAAATATGCACTTGCAGATTCTACAAAAAGAGTGTTTCAAAACTGCTCTTTCAAAAGGAAGGTTCAAGTCTGTGAGTTGAATGCACTCATCAGAAAGAAGTTTCTGATAATGGTTCTGTCTAGTTTTCATCTGCAAGTATTTCCTTTTCCACTAGATGCCGCAATCGCACCAAATTTCCACCTGCAGTTTCCACAAAAAGAGTGTTGCAGGACTGCTCCAGGAAAAGGAATCTTCAACTCTCTCAGTTCAATCCCCTCAAGACATAGAAGTTTCTGATAATGTTTCTGTCTAGCTTCTATATGAAGATATTTCCTTTTCCAGCATAAGCCTCAAAGAGCTCCAAATATCCACTTGCGAATTCTACAAAAACAGTGTTGCAATACTTTTCTACCAAAAGGAAGGTACAACTCTGTGAGTTCAATGCACTCATCACACAGAAGGTTCACAGAATGCTTCCATCTAGCTTTTACGCAATGATATTTCCTTTTGCAGCAAAGGCTTCAAAGCGCTCTTAATGTCCACTGGCAGATTCTACGAAGAGTGTCTCAAAACTGCTCTATCAAAAGGTAGGTTGAACTCTGTGAGTTCAATGCCCAAAGCACAGGGAACCTTCTGAGAATGCTTTTATGTAGTTTCTACGTGAACATATTTTCTTTTCCAGCATTGGCCTCCAAGCACTCCATCCATCCACTTGAAAATTCTACTAAAAGAGTGTTTCAAAACTTCTCTACCAAAAGAAAGGTTGAACTTTGTGAGTTCAAGGCACACATCACAAAGAAGTTTCTGAGAATGCTTCTTTCCAGCTTTTACGTGAAGAGATATCCTTTTCCAGCATAGGCCTCAAAGCGCTCCATATATCCACTTGCACATTCTAGCAAAGCGTGTATCAACACTGCTCTTTCAAAAGGAAGCTTCAAGTCTGTGAGTTGAATGCACTCATCACAAAGACGTTTCTGAGAATTCTCCTGTCTAGTTTTCATGTGAAGATGCTTCCATTTAAAATCTAGGCCTCAAATACCTCCAAATATTCACTTGCACATTCTACAAAAAGGCTGTTTCAAATCTTCTCTATCAATTGGAAGGTTCAACTCTGTAAATTGAATGCACTCACCACAAAGAAGATTCCGAGATTGCTTCTGTCTACTTTGTATGTGAAGACATTTCCTTTTCCAACATAGGCCTCAAAGCGCTCCAAAAAACACTTGCAGATTCTAAAAAAACAGTTTTTCAAAACTGTTCTATCAAAAGGAACGTTCAACTCTGTGAGTTGAAGGCACTCATCACAAAGAGGTTTCTGAGAATGCTTCTGTCTAGTTTTTATGGGATGATATTTCTTATTCCAACATTGGCCAAAAAGCGCTCCAAATATCCGCCTTCAGATGGCACTGAAAGAGGGTCTCAAAAATGCTCTATCAGAAGGAAGGTTCAAGTCTGTGAGTTGAATGCTCTCATCACACAGAAGGTTCTGAGAATACTTCAGTCTAGTTTTTATCAGAAGATATTTCCATTTCCTTGCATAGGCCTGAAATCGCTCCAAATATCGACTTGCAGATTATACGAATAGAGTATTTCCAAACTGCTCTGTCAAACGGCAGGATCAACTCTGTGAGTTGAATGAACACATCATGAAGAAGTCTCTGAGAATGCTTCTGTCTAGTTTTTAGTTGAAGATATTTCATTTCCCAGCATCGTCTCAAAGCGCTCCAAATATCCACTTGCAGATTCTACAAAAACTTTGTTTCTAAACTGCTCTTTGAAAAGGAAGGTCCAAGTCTGTGAGTTGAATGCACTCATCGCAAAGAATTTTCTGAGAATGCTTCTGCCTAGTTTTCACGTGAAGATATTTCCTTTTCCAACATTGGCCCCGAAGCCCTCCTAACATCCACTTGCAGATTTTACAAAAAGAGTGTTTCCAAACTGCTCTATCAAAAGGCAGGTTCAACTCTGTGAGTCAAATGCACGCATCGTGAAGAAGCTTCTGAGAATGCTACTGTCTAAGTTTTAGGTGAAGATATTTCATTTCCCAGCAAAGGCTTCAAAGCGCTCTAAATATCCACTTGCAGATTCTACAAGAAGAGTGTTTCAAAACTGCTCTTCCAAAAGGAAGGTTCAAGTCTGTGAGTTGAATGCACTCATCAAAAAGAAGTTTCTGAGAATGCTTCTCTCTAGTTTTTATGAGAAGATATTTCCTTTTCCAGCATAGGCCTCAAATCGCTCCAAACATCCACTAGCAAATTCTACAAAAGGAGTGTTTCAAAACTGTGCTATCAAAAGGAAGATTCCACTATTTGAGTTGAAGGCATAAAGCACACGGAAGTTTCTGACAGTGCTTCCGTCTAGTTCTCATGTGAAGTTATTTCCTTTTCCAGTGTTGGCCTCTTAGCACTCCAAATAACCACTTGCAGATCCTAGAAAGAGTGTTTCAAAACTGCTCTACCAAAAGGAAGGTTCAACTCGGTGAGTTGAATGCGCACCTCGCAAAAAGTTTCTGAGAGTGCTTCGGTTTAGTTTTTATGTGAAGATATTTCGTTTTCCAGCACAGTACTCAAAGCGCTCTAAATAGCCACTTGCAGAGTCTATAAAAAGAGTGTTTCAAAACTGTTCTATCGAAAGGAACGTTCAACTCTGTGAGTAGAATGCACTCATCACAAGGAAGTTTCTGAGAATGCTTCTGTCTAGTTTTTATGTGAAGAAATTTCCTTTTCCAACATAGGCCTCAAAGCGCTCCAAATAAACACCTGCAGATTCTACAAAAGGGGTCTTTCCAAAATGTTCTATCAAAACCAACGTTCAAGCCTGTGAGCTGAATGCACTCACCACACAGAAGTTTCTTAGACGTCTTCTGTCTAGTGTTTATGTGGAAATATTCTCTTTTACAGCATAGGCCTCAAATAGCTCCAAATATCAACTTGCAGATTTTACAAAAAGGGTGTTTCCAAACTCCTCCATCAAAAGGCAGGTTCAACTCTGTGTGTTTAATGCACACATCAGAAAGAAGTTTCTGAGAATGCTTCTGTCTAGCCTTTATGTGAAAATATTTCCTTTTCAAGCATACGCCTCAAAGCGCTCCAAATATGCCGTTGTAGACTCTACAAAAAGTGTGTTTCAAAACTGCTCTACGAAAAGAAAGGTTCAAAGCTGTGAGTTGAATACACAGATCGTGAAGAAGTTCCTGAGAATGCTTCAATCTAGTGTTTAGGTGAAGATATTTCACTTCCCAGCATAGGCCTCAAAGCGCTCCAAATATCCACTTCCAGATTCTACAGAAAAGTGTTTCAAAACTGCTCTTTGGAAAGGAAGCTTCAACTCTGTGAGTTTAAAGCACTCATTGCGAAGAGGTTTCTGGGAGTTCTTCCGTCTAGTTTTCATGTAAAGATGTTTCCATTTCAAGCATAGGTCTCTAATCGCTCCAAATATTCACCTGCAAATTCTACAAAAAGGGTGTTTCAAAACTTCTCTATCAATAGGAAGGTTCAACTCTGTGAGTTGAATGCACTCCTTACAGAGAAGTTTCTGAGAATGTTTCTATCTATGTTTTACGCGAAGATATTTCCTTTTCCAACACAGGCCTCAATGCGCTCCGAATCAACACTTCCAGATACTACAAAAACAGTGTTTCAAAACTGTTCTATCAAAAGGAACGTTCAACTCTGTGAGTTGAAGGCACTCATCACAAATAAGTTTCTGAGAATGCTTCTGTCAATCTTGTATGCAATGAGATTTCCTTTTGCAGCATAGGACTTAAAGCTCTCCAAATATCCACTTGCAGATTCCACAAAAAGAGTGTTGCAAAACTTCTCTATCAAAAGGCAGGTTGAACTCTGTGTGTTGAATGCCCAAAACACAGGGAACTTTCTGAGAATGCTTTTGTCTAGTTTCCACGTGAAGATAGTTCCTTTTCCAACATAGGCCTCAAAGCGCTCTGAATATCCACTTGCCGATTGTACAAAAAGAGTGTTGCAAAACTTCTCTATCAAAAGGCAGGTTGAACTCTGTGTGTCGAATGCCCAAAACACAGGGAACTTGCTGAGAATGCTTTTGTCTAATTTCTACGTGAAGATATTTCCTTTTCCATCATAGGCCTCAAAGTGCTCCGAATAAACACTTGTAGATCCCACCAAAAGAGTGTTTCAAAGCTCTTCCATCTACAGGAACTTTCACGTCTGTGAGTTGAATGCACTCATCACAAAGAGGTTTCTGAGAATTCTTCTGTTTAGTTTTTATGTCATGATATTTCATTTTCCAGCATTGGCCTAAAGGTGCTCCAAATATCCACCTTCAGATGGGACTGAAAGAGTGTTTCAAAACTGAACTATCAAAAGGAAGGTTCAAGTCTGTGAGTTGAATGCACTCATCCACAGAAGCTTCTGAGAATGCTTCTGTCTCGTTTTTAGGCGAAGATATTTCCTTTTCCTTGCATAGGCCTCAAATCGCTCCAAATATCCCCTTGCAGATATTACAAAGAGAGTGTTTCCAAACTGCCCTATCGAAAGGCAGTTTCAACTCTGTGAGTTGAAGGCACGTATGGTGAAACAGTTTCTGAGAATGCTTGTGTGTACTTTTTAGGTGAAGGTATTTCCTTTTCCAGCACAGGCCTCAAATCGCTCCAAACATCCAGTAGCAAATTCTACAAAAGGAGTGTTTCAAACCTGTGCTATCCAAAGGAAGATTCCACTATATGAGTTGAACGCATAAAGCACACGGAAGTTTCTGAGAATCCTTCCGTCTAGTTCTCAGGTGAAGATATTTACTTTTCCAGTGTTGGCCCTTTAGCACTCCAAATATCCACTTTCAGATTCTACAAAAAGAGTGTTTCAAAACTGCTCTATCAAAACGCAGGTTCCACTCGGTGAGTTGAATGCACGCATCGGAAAAGATTTCTGAGAATTCTTCTGTCTAGTTTTTATGGGAAGATATTTTCTTTTCCAGCATAGGCCTCAAATCGCTCCAAACATCCACGAGCAAATTCTACGAAAGGAGTGTGTCAAAACTGTGCTATCAAAAGGAAGATTCCACTATGTGAGTTGAATGCATGAAGCACACGGAAGTTTCTGACAATGCTTCCGTCTAGTTCTCATGTGAAGATATTTCCTTTTCCAGCGTTGACCTCTTAGCACTCCAAATATCCACTTGCAGATCCTAGAAAAAGAGTGTTTCAAAACTGCTCTACCAAAAGCCAGGTTTCACTCGGTGAGTTGAATGCGCACATCGCAAAATGTTTCTGAGAACGCTACTGTCTAGTTCTTATGTGAAGATATTTCGTTTTCCCGCCTGGGCTTCAAAGCGCTCCAAATAGCCACTTGTAGAGTCTATAAAAAGAGTGTTTCAAAACTCTTCTATCAAAAGGAACTTTCAACTCTGTGAGTACAATGCACTCATCACAAGGAAGTTTCCGAGAATGCTTCTGTCTACTGTTTATGGGAAGATATTTCCTTTTCCAACCTAGGCCTCAATGCGCTCCAAATAAACACCTGCAGATCCTACAAGAGGGGTGTTTCCAAACTGTTCTATCAAAACCAGCGTTCAAGTCTGTGAGCTGAATGCACTCATCACACAGAAGTTTCTTAGAAGGCTTGTGTCTAGTGTTTATGTGAAAATATTTTCTTTTACAGCACAGGCCTCAAATAGCTCCAAATATCAACTTGCAGATTTTACAAAAAGGGAGTTTCCAAACTCCTCTATCAAAAGACAGGTTCAACTCTGTGAGTCGAATGCACACATCAGAAAGAAGTTTCTGAGAATGCTTCTGTCTAGCTTTTATGTGAAAATATTTCCTTTTCAAGCACATGCCTCAAAGCGATCCAAATATGCCGTTGCAGATTCTACAAAAAGTGGGTTTCAAAACTGCTCTACGAAAAGAAAGGTTCAAAGCTGTGAGTTGAATACACAGATCGTGAAGAAGTTTCTGAGAATGCTTCAGTCTAGTGTTTAGGTGAAGATATTTCACTTCCCAGCATAGGCCTCAAAGCGCTCCAAATATCCACTTCCAGATTCTACAGAAAAGTGTTTCAAAACTGCTCTTTGGAAAGGAAGCTTCAACTCTGTGAGTTGAAAGCACTCATTACGAAGAGGTTTCTGAGAATTCTTCTGTCCAGTTTTCATGTGAAGATGTTTCCATTTCAAGCATAGGTCTCCAATCGCTCCAAATATTCACCTGCAAATTCTACAAAAAGGGTGTTTCAAAACTTCTCTATCAATAGGAAGGTTCAACTCTGTGAGTTGAATGCCCTCCTCACAAAGAAGTTTCTGAGAATGCTTCTGTCTACTTTTTACGTGAAGATATTTCCTTTTCCTACACAGGCCTCAAAGCGCTCCGAATCAACACTTCCAGATACTACCAAAACAGTGTTTCAAAACTGTTCTATCAAAAGGAACGTTCAACTCTGTGAGTGGAAGGCACTCATCGCAAAGAGGTTTCTGAGAATGCTTCTGTCTAGTTTTTATGTGATGATATTTCGTATTGCAGCATTGGCCAAAAAGCGCTCCAAACATCCATCTTCAGATGGCAATGAAAGTGGGTCTCAAAAGTGCTCTATCAGAAGGAAGGTTCAAGTCTGTGAATTGAATGCTCTCATCACACAGAAGGTTCTGAGAATGATTCAGTCTAGTTTTTATCAGAAGATATTTCCTTTTCCTTGCATAGGCCTCAAATAGCTCCAAATATCGAATTGCAGTTTACACCAATAGAGTGTTTCCAAACTGCTCTGTGAAACGGCAGGTTCAACTCTGTGAGTTGAATGCGCACATGAGGAAGAAGTCTCTGAGAATGCTTCTGTCTAGTTTTTAGGTGAAGATATTTCATTTCCCAGCCTCGCCTCAAAGCGCTCCAAATATCCACTTTCAGATTCTACAAAAACTGTGTTTCTAAACTGCTCTTTGTAAAGGAAGGTTCAAGTCTGTGAGTTGAATGCACTCATCACCAAGAAGTTTCTGAGAATGCTTCTGTCTAGTTTTCATGTGAAGATATTTCCTTTTCCAACATTGACCCGAAGCCCTCGTAATATCCACTTGCAGATTTTACAAAAAGAATGTTTCCAAACTGCTCTATCAAAATGAGATTCAACTCTGTGAGTTGAATGCACGCATCGTGAAGAAGCTTCAGAGAATGCTACGGTCTACGTTTTAGGTGAAGATATTTCATTTCCCAGCATAGGCTTCAAAGCGCTCTAAATATCCACTTGCAGATTCTACAAAAAGAGTGTTTCAAAACTGCTCTTCCAAAAGGAAGGTTCAAGGCTGTGAGTTCAATGCACTCATCATAAAGAAGTTTCTGAGAACGCTTCTCTCTAGTTTTTATGTGAAGATATTTCCTTTTCCAGCATAGGCCTCAAATCGCTCCAAACATCCACTAGCAAATTCTACAAAAGGAGTGTTTCAAAACTGTGCTATCAAAAGGAAGATTCCACTATTTGAGTTGAAGGCATAAAGCACACGGAAGTTTCTGACAATGCTTCCGTCTAGTTCTCATGTGAAGTTATTTCCTTTTCCAGTGCTGGCCTCTTAGCACTCCAAATATCCACTTGCAGATCCTAGAAAAAGAGTTTTTCAAAACTGCTCTACCAAAAGGAAGCTTCAACTCGGTGAGTTGAATGCGCACCTCGCAAAATGTTTCTGAGAGTGCTTCGCTGTTGTTTTTATGTGAAGATATTTCGTTTTCCAGCATAGGACTCAAAGCGCTCCAAGTAGCCACTTACAGAGTCTCTAAAAAGAGTGTTTCAAAACTGTTCTATCAAAAGGAACGTTCAACTCTGTGAGTAGAATGCTCTCATCACAAGGAAGTTTCTGAGAATGCTTCTGTCTAGTTTTTATGTGAAGAAATTTCCTTTTCCAACATAGGCCTCAAAGCCCTCCAAATAAACATCTGCAGATTCTACAAAAGGGGTCTTTCCAAAATGTTCTATCAAAACCAACGTTCAAACCTATGAGCTGAATGCACTCACCACACAGAAGTTTCTTAGACGTCTTCTGTCTAGTGTTTATGTGAAAATATTTTCTTTTACAGCATAGGCCTCAAATAGCTCCAAATATCAACTTGCAGATTTTACAAAAAGGGTGTTTCCAAACTCCTCTATCAAAAGGCAGGTTCAACTCTGTGTGTTGAATGCACACATCAGAAAGAAGTTTCTGAGAATGCTTCTGTCTAGCGTTTATGTGAAAATATTTCCTTTTCAAGCATACGCCTCAAAGCGCTCCAAATATGCCGTTGCAGATTCTACAAAAAGTGTGTTTCAAAACTGCTCTATGAAAAGAAAGGTTCAAAGCTGTGAGGTGAATACACATATCGTGAAGAAGTTTCTGAGAAAGCTTCAGTCTAGTGTTTAGGTGAAGATATTTCACTTCCCAGAATAGGCCTCAAAGCGCTCCAAATATCCACTTCCAGATTCTAAAGAAAAGTGTTTCAAAACTGCTTTTTGGAAAAGAAGCTTCAACTCTGTGAGTTGAAAGCACTCATTACGAAGAGGTTTCTGAGAGTTCTTCCGTCTAGTTTTCATGTGAAGATGTTTCCATTTCAAGCATATTTCTCAAATCGCTCCAAATATTCACCTGCAAATTCTACAAAAAGGGTGTTTCCAAACTTCTCTATCAATAGGAAGGTTCGACTCTGTGAGTTGAATGCACTCCTCACAAAGAAGTTTCTGAGAATGCTTCTGTCCAGTTTTTAGGTGAAGATATATCACTTCCCAGCATAGGCCTCAAAGCGCTCCAAATATCCACTTGCAGATTCTACAAAAAGAGTGTTTCAAAACTCCTCTTTCAAAAGGAAGTTTCAAGTCTGTGAGTTGAATGAAGTCATGACAAAGAAGTTTCTGAGAATGCTTCTGTCTACTTTTTATGTGAAGATATTTCCTTTTGCAGCACACGCCTCAAATAGCCCCAAACATCCACTAGCAAATTCTACAAAAAGAGTGTTTCAAAAAAGCGCTATCTAAAGGAAGATTGCACTATGTGAGTTAAACGCATAAAGCACACGGAAGTTTCTGAGAATGCTTCCGTCTAGTTCTCATGGGAAGATATTTCCTTTCCCATTGTTGGCCTCTTAGCACTCCAATATACACTTGCAGATTCTAGAAAAAGAGTGTTTCAAAACTGCTCTATCAAAAGGCAGGTTCAACACGGTGAGTTGAATATGCACATGAAAAAAAGTTTCTGAGAATGCTTCTGTCTGGTTTTTATGTGAAGATATTTCGTTTTCCAGCACAGGCCTCAAAGCGCTCCAATTATCCACTTGCAGACTATACAAAAACAGTGTTTCAAAACTGTTCTATCCAAAGGAATGTTCAGCTCTGTGAGTAGAATTCACTCATCACGAGGAAGTTTCTGAGAATGCTGCTGTCTAGTTTCTATAAGAAGACATTTCCTTTTCTAACATAGGTCTCAAAGCGCTCACAATAAGCCCTGGCACACTCCACAAAAGGAGTGTTTCCAAAATGTTCTATCAAAATGAACGTTGAAGACTGTGAGTTAAATGCACACGTCAAACTGAAGTTTCTGAGAATGGTTCTGTCTAGGGTTTATGTGAAGATATTTTCTTTTCCAGCATAGGCCTCCAAAAGCTCGAAATATCCACTTGCAGATTTTCTAAAAAGGGTGTTTCCAAACTGTTCTATCAAAAGGAAGGTTCAACTCTGTGAGTTGAATGCTCACATCACAAAGAAGTTTCTGAGAATGCTTCTGTCTAGTGTTCATGTGAAGATATTTCCTTTTCAAGCATAGGCCTCAAAGCGCTCCAGATATGCAGTTGCAGACTCTACAAAAAGTGTGTTTCAAAAGTGTTCTATGAAAAGAAAGTTTCAACTCTGTGAGTTGAATGCACATATCGTGAAGAAGTTTCTGAGAATGCTTCTGTCTAGTTTTTAGGTGAAGATATTTCATTTCCCAGCATAGGCCTCAAAGCGCTCCAAATATGCACTTGCAGATTCTACAAAAAGAGTGCTTCAAAACTGCTCTTTCAAAAGGAAGGTTCAAGTCTGTGAGTTGAATGCACTCATCAGAAAGAAGTTTCTGACAATGGTTCTGTCTAGTTTTCATCTGCAAGTATTTCCTTTTCCACTAGATGCCGCAATCGCACCAAATTTCCACCTGCAGTTTCCACAAAAAGAGTGTTGCAGGACTGCTCCAGGAAAAGGAATCTTCAACTCTCTCAGTTCAATCCCCTCAAGACATAGAAGTTTCTGATAATGTTTCTGTCTAGCTTCTATATGAAGATATTTCCTTTTCCAGCATAAGCCTCAAAGAGCTCCAAATATCCACTTGCGAATTCTACAAAAACAGTGTTGCAATACTTTTCTACCAAAAGGAAGGTACAACTCTGTGAGTTCAATGCACTCATCACACAGAAGGTTCACAGAATGCTTCCATCTAGCTTTTACGCAATGATATTTCCTTTTGCAGCAAAGGCTTCAAAGCGCTCTTAATGTCCACTGGCAGATTCTACGAAGAGTGTCTCAAAACTGCTCTATCAAAAGGTAGGTTGAACTCTGTGAGTTCAATGCCCAAAGCACAGGGAACCTTCTGAGAATGCTTTTATGTAGTTTCTACGTGAACATATTTTCTTTTCCAGCATTGGCCTCCAAGCACTCCATCCATCCACTTGAAAATTCTACTAAAAGAGTGTTTCAAAACTTCTCTACCAAAAGAAAGGTTGAACTTTGTGAGTTCAAGGCACACATCACAAAGAAGTTTCTGAGAATGCTTCTTTCCAGCTTTTACGTGAAGAGATATCCTTTTCCAGCATAGGCCTCAAAGCGCTCCATATATCCACTTGCACATTCTAGCAAAGCGTGTATCAACACTGCTCTTTCAAAAGGAAGCTTCAAGTCTGTGAGTTGAATGCACTCATCACAAAGACGTTTCTGAGAATTCTCCTGTCTAGTTTTCATGTGAAGATGCTTCCATTTAAAATCTAGGCCTCAAATACCTCCAAATATTCACTTGCACATTCTACAAAAAGGCTGTTTCAAATCTTCTCTATCAATTGGAAGGTTCAACTCTGTAAATTGAATGCACTCACCACAAAGAAGATTCCGAGATTGCTTCTGTCTACTTTGTATGTGAAGACATTTCCTTTTCCAACATAGGCCTCAAAGCGCTCCAAAAAACACTTGCAGATTCTAAAAAAACAGTTTTTCAAAACTGTTCTATCAAAAGGAACGTTCAACTCTGTGAGTTGAAGGCACTCATCACAAAGAGGTTTCTGAGAATGCTTCTGTCTAGTTTTTATGGGATGATATTTCTTATTCCAACATTGGCCAAAAAGCGCTCCAAATATCCGCCTTCAGATGGCACTGAAAGAGGGTCTCAAAAATGCTCTATCAGAAGGAAGGTTCAAGTCTGTGAGTTGAATGCTCTCATCACACAGAAGGTTCTGAGAATACTTCAGTCTAGTTTTTATCAGAAGATATTTCCATTTCCTTGCATAGGCCTGAAATCGCTCCAAATATCGACTTGCAGATTATACGAATAGAGTATTTCCAAACTGCTCTGTCAAACGGCAGGATCAACTCTGTGAGTTGAATGAACACATCATGAAGAAGTCTCTGAGAATGCTTCTGTCTAGTTTTTAGTTGAAGATATTTCATTTCCCAGCATCGTCTCAAAGCGCTCCAAATATCCACTTGCAGATTCTACAAAAACTTTGTTTCTAAACTGCTCTTTGAAAAGGAAGGTCCAAGTCTGTGAGTTGAATGCACTCATCGCAAAGAATTTTCTGAGAATGCTTCTGCCTAGTTTTCACGTGAAGATATTTCCTTTTCCAACATTGGCCCCGAAGCCCTCCTAACATCCACTTGCAGATTTTACAAAAAGAGTGTTTCCAAACTGCTCTATCAAAAGGCAGGTTCAACTCTGTGAGTCAAATGCACGCATCGTGAAGAAGCTTCTGAGAATGCTACTGTCTAAGTTTTAGGTGAAGATATTTCATTTCCCAGCAAAGGCTTCAAAGCGCTCTAAATATCCACTTGCAGATTCTACAAGAAGAGTGTTTCAAAACTGCTCTTCCAAAAGGAAGGTTCAAGTCTGTGAGTTGAATGCACTCATCAAAAAGAAGTTTCTGAGAATGCTTCTCTCTAGTTTTTATGAGAAGATATTTCCTTTTCCAGCATAGGCCTCAAATCGCTCCAAACATCCACTAGCAAATTCTACAAAAGGAGTGTTTCAAAACTGTGCTATCAAAAGGAAGATTCCACTATTTGAGTTGAAGGCATAAAGCACACGGAAGTTTCTGACAGTGCTTCCGTCTAGTTCTCATGTGAAGTTATTTCCTTTTCCAGTGTTGGCCTCTTAGCACTCCAAATAACCACTTGCAGATCCTAGAAAGAGTGTTTCAAAACTGCTCTACCAAAAGGAAGGTTCAACTCGGTGAGTTGAATGCGCACCTCGCAAAAAGTTTCTGAGAGTGCTTCGGTTTAGTTTTTATGTGAAGATATTTCGTTTTCCAGCACAGTACTCAAAGCGCTCTAAATAGCCACTTGCAGAGTCTATAAAAAGAGTGTTTCAAAACTGTTCTATCGAAAGGAACGTTCAACTCTGTGAGTAGAATGCACTCATCACAAGGAAGTTTCTGAGAATGCTTCTGTCTAGTTTTTATGTGAAGAAATTTCCTTTTCCAACATAGGCCTCAAAGCGCTCCAAATAAACACCTGCAGATTCTACAAAAGGGGTCTTTCCAAAATGTTCTATCAAAACCAACGTTCAAGCCTGTGAGCTGAATGCACTCACCACACAGAAGTTTCTTAGACGTCTTCTGTCTAGTGTTTATGTGGAAATATTCTCTTTTACAGCATAGGCCTCAAATAGCTCCAAATATCAACTTGCAGATTTTACAAAAAGGGTGTTTCCAAACTCCTCCATCAAAAGGCAGGTTCAACTCTGTGTGTTTAATGCACACATCAGAAAGAAGTTTCTGAGAATGCTTCTGTCTAGCCTTTATGTGAAAATATTTCCTTTTCAAGCATACGCCTCAAAGCGCTCCAAATATGCCGTTGTAGACTCTACAAAAAGTGTGTTTCAAAACTGCTCTACGAAAAGAAAGGTTCAAAGCTGTGAGTTGAATACACAGATCGTGAAGAAGTTCCTGAGAATGCTTCAATCTAGTGTTTAGGTGAAGATATTTCACTTCCCAGCATAGGCCTCAAAGCGCTCCAAATATCCACTTCCAGATTCTACAGAAAAGTGTTTCAAAACTGCTCTTTGGAAAGGAAGCTTCAACTCTGTGAGTTTAAAGCACTCATTGCGAAGAGGTTTCTGGGAGTTCTTCCGTCTAGTTTTCATGTAAAGATGTTTCCATTTCAAGCATAGGTCTCTAATCGCTCCAAATATTCACCTGCAAATTCTACAAAAAGGGTGTTTCAAAACTTCTCTATCAATAGGAAGGTTCAACTCTGTGAGTTGAATGCACTCCTTACAGAGAAGTTTCTGAGAATGTTTCTATCTATGTTTTACGCGAAGATATTTCCTTTTCCAACACAGGCCTCAGTGCGCTCCGAATCAACACTTCCAGATACTACAAAAACAGTGTTTCAAAACTGTTCTATCAAAAGGAACGTTCAACTCTGTGAGTTGAAGGCACTCATCACAAAGAAGTTTCTGAGAATGCTTCTGTCAATCTTGTATGCAATGAGATTTCCTTTTGCAGCATAGGACTTAAAGCTCTCCAAATATCCACTTGCAGATTCCACAAAAAGAGTGTTGCAAAACTTCTCTATCAAAAGGCAGGTTGAACTCTGTGTGTTGAATGCCCAAAACACAGGGAACTTTCTGAGAATGCTTTTGTCTAGTTTCCACGTGAAGATAGTTCCTTTTCCAACATAGGCCTCAAAGCGCTCTGAATATCCACTTGCCGATTGTACAAAAAGAGTGTTGCAAAACTTCTCTATCAAAAGGCAGGTTGAACTCTGTGTGTCGAATGCCCAAAACACAGGGAACTTGCTGAGAATGCTTTTGTCTAATTTCTACGTGAAGATATTTCCTTTTCCATCATAGGCCTCAAAGTGCTCCGAATAAACACTTGTAGATCCCACCAAAAGAGTGTTTCAAAGCTCTTCCATCTACAGGAACTTTCACGTCTGTGAGTTGAATGCACTCATCACAAAGAGGTTTCTGAGAATTCTTCTGTTTAGTTTTTATGTCATGATATTTCATTTTCCAGCATTGGCCTAAAGGTGCTCCAAATATCCACCTTCAGATGGGACTGAAAGAGTGTTTCAAAACTGAACTATCAAAAGGAAGGTTCAAGTCTGTGAGTTGAATGCACTCATCCACAGAAGCTTCTGAGAATGCTTCTGTCTCGTTTTTAGGCGAAGATATTTCCTTTTCCTTGCATAGGCCTCAAATCGCTCCAAATATCCCCTTGCAGATATTACAAAGAGAGTGTTTCCAAACTGCCCTATCGAAAGGCAGTTTCAACTCTGTGAGTTGAAGGCACGTATGGTGAAACAGTTTCTGAGAATGCTTGTGTGTACTTTTTAGGTGAAGGTATTTCCTTTTCCAGCACAGGCCTCAAATCGCTCCAAACATCCAGTAGCAAATTCTACAAAAGGAGTGTTTCAAACCTGTGCTATCCAAAGGAAGATTCCACTATATGAGTTGAACGCATAAAGCACACGGAAGTTTCTGAGAATCCTTCCGTCTAGTTCTCAGGTGAAGATATTTACTTTTCCAGTGTTGGCCCTTTAGCACTCCAAATATCCACTTTCAGATTCTACAAAAAGAGTGTTTCAAAACTGCTCTATCAAAACGCAGGTTCCACTCGGTGAGTTGAATGCACGCATCGGAAAAGATTTCTGAGAATTCTTCTGTCTAGTTTTTATGGGAAGATATTTTCTTTTCCAGCATAGGCCTCAAATCGCTCCAAACATCCACGAGCAAATTCTACGAAAGGAGTGTGTCAAAACTGTGCTATCAAAAGGAAGATTCCACTATGTGAGTTGAATGCATGAAGCACACGGAAGTTTCTGACAATGCTTCCGTCTAGTTCTCATGTGAAGATATTTCCTTTTCCAGCGTTGACCTCTTAGCACTCCAAATATCCACTTGCAGATCCTAGAAAAAGAGTGTTTCAAAACTGCTCTACCAAAAGCCAGGTTTCACTCGGTGAGTTGAATGCGCACATCGCAAAATGTTTCTGAGAACGCTACTGTCTAGTTCTTATGTGAAGATATTTCGTTTTCCCGCCTGGGCTTCAAAGCGCTCCAAATAGCCACTTGTAGAGTCTATAAAAAGAGTGTTTCAAAACTCTTCTATCAAAAGGAACTTTCAACTCTGTGAGTACAATGCACTCATCACAAGGAAGTTTCCGAGAATGCTTCTGTCTACTGTTTATGTGAAGATATTTCCTTTTCCAACCTAGGCCTCAATGCGCTCCAAATAAACACCTGCAGATCCTACAAGAGGGGTGTTTCCAAACTGTTCTATCAAAACCAGCGTTCAAGTCTGTGAGCTGAATGCACTCATCACACAGAAGTTTCTTAGAAGGCTTGTGTCTAGTGTTTATGTGAAAATATTTTCTTTTACAGCACAGGCCTCAAATAGCTCCAAATATCAACTTGCAGATTTTACAAAAAGGGAGTTTCCAAACTCCTCTATCAAAAGACAGGTTCAACTCTGTGAGTCGAATGCACACATCAGAAAGAAGTTTCTGAGAATGCTTCTGTCTAGCTTTTATGTGAAAATATTTCCTTTTCAAGCACACGCCTCAAAGCGCTCCAAATATGCCGTTGCAGATTCTACAAAAAGTGGGTTTCAAAACTGCTCTACGAAAAGAAAGGTTCAAAGCTGTGAGTTGAATACACAGATCGTGAAGAAGTTTCTGAGAATGCTTCAGTCTAGTGTTTAGGTGAAGATATTTCACTTCCCAGCATAGGCCTCAAAGCGCTCCAAATATCCACTTCCAGATTCTACAGAAAAGTGTTTCAAAACTGCTCTTTGGAAAGGAAGCTTCAACTCTGTGAGTTGAAAGCACTCATTACGAAGAGGTTTCTGAGAATTCTTCTGTCCAGTTTTCATGTGAAGATGTTTCCATTTCAAGCATAGGTCTCCAATCGCTCCAAATATTCACCTGCAAATTCTACAAAAAGGGTGTTTCAAAACTTCTCTATCAATAGGAAGGTTCAACTCTGTGAGTTGAATGCCCTCCTCACAAAGAAGTTTCTGAGAATGCTTCTGTCTACTTTTTACGTGAAGATATTTCCTTTTCCTACACAGGCCTCAAAGCGCTCCGAATCAACACTTCCAGATACTACCAAAACAGTGTTTCAAAACTGTTCTATCAAAAGGAACGTTCAACTCTGTGAGTGGAAGGCACTCATCGCAAAGAGGTTTCTGAGAATGCTTCTGTCTAGTTTTTATGTGATGATATTTCGTATTGCAGCATTGGCCAAAAAGCGCTCCAAACATCCATCTTCAGATGGCAATGAAAGTGGGTCTCAAAAGTGCTCTATCAGAAGGAAGGTTCAAGTCTGTGAGTTGAATGCTCTCATCACACAGAAGGTTCTGAGAATGATTCAGTCTAGTTTTTATCAGAAGATATTTCCTTTTCCTTGCATAGGCCTCAAATAGCTCCAAATATCGAATTGCAGTTTACACCAATAGAGTCTTTCCAAACTGCTCTGTGAAACGGCAGGTTCAACTCTGTGAGTTGAATGCGCACATGAGGAAGAAGTCTCTGAGAATGCTTCTGTCTAGTTTTTAGGTGAAGATATTTCATTTCCCAGCCTCGCCTCAAAGCGCTCCAAATATCCACTTTCAGATTCTACAAAAACTGTGTTTCTAAACTGCTCTTTGTAAAGGAAGGTTCAAGTCTGTGAGTTGAATGCACTCATCACCAAGAAGTTTCTGAGAATGCTTCTGTCTAGTTTTCATGTGAAGATATTTCCTTTTCCAACATTGACCCGAAGCCCTCGTAATATCCACTTGCAGATTTTACAAAAAGAGTGTTTCCAAACTGCTCTATCAAAATGAGATTCAACTCTGTGAGTTGAATGCACGCATCGTGAAGAAGCTTCAGAGAATGCTACGGTCTACGTTTTAGGTGAAGATATTTCATTTCCCAGCATAGGCTTCAAAGCGCTCTAAATATCCACTTGCAGATTCTACAAAAAGAGTGTTTCAAAACTGCTCTTCCAAAAGGAAGGTTCAAGGCTGTGAGTTCAATGCACTCATCATAAAGAAGTTTCTGAGAACGCTTCTCTCTAGTTTTTATGTGAAGATATTTCCTTTTCCAGCATAGGCCTCAAATCGCTCCAAACATCCACTAGCAAATTCTACAAAAGGAGTGTTTCAAAACTGTGCTATCAAAAGGAAGATTCCACTATTTGAGTTGAAGGCATAAAGCACACGGAAGTTTCTGACAATGCTTCCGTCTAGTTCTCATGTGAAGTTATTTCCTTTTCCAGTGCTGGCCTCTTAGCACTCCAAATATCCACTTGCAGATCCTAGAAAAAGAGTTTTTCAAAACTGCTCTACCAAAAGGAAGCTTCAACTCGGTGAGTTGAATGCGCACCTCGCAAAATGTTTCTGAGAGTGCTTCGCTGTTGTTTTTATGTGAAGATATTTCGTTTTCCAGCATAGGACTCAAAGCGCTCCAAGTAGCCACTTACAGAGTCTCTAAAAAGAGTGTTTCAAAACTGTTCTATCAAAAGGAACGTTCAACTCTGTGAGTAGAATGCTCTCATCACAAGGAAGTTTCTGAGAATGCTTCTGTCTAGTTTTTATGTGAAGAAATTTCCTTTTCCAACATAGGCCTCAAAGCCCTCCAAATAAACATCTGCAGATTCTACAAAAGGGGTCTTTCCAAAATGTTCTATCAAAACCAACGTTCAAACCTATGAGCTGAATGCACTCACCACACAGAAGTTTCTTAGACGTCTTCTGTCTAGTGTTTATGTGAAAATATTTTCTTTTACAGCATAGGCCTCAAATAGCTCCAAATATCAACTTGCAGATTTTACAAAAAGGGTGTTTCCAAACTCCTCTATCAAAAGGCAGGTTCAACTCTGTGTGTTGAATGCACACATCAGAAAGAAGTTTCTGAGAATGCTTCTGTCTAGCGTTTATGTGAAAATATTTCCTTTTCAAGCATACGCCTCAAAGCGCTCCAAATATGCCGTTGCAGATTCTACAAAAAGTGTGTTTCAAAACTGCTCTATGAAAAGAAAGGTTCAAAGCTGTGAGGTGAATACACATATCGTGAAGAAGTTTCTGAGAAAGCTTCAGTCTAGTGTTTAGGTGAAGATATTTCACTTCCCAGAATAGGCCTCAAAGCGCTCCAAATATCCACTTCCAGATTCTAAAGAAAAGTGTTTCAAAACTGCTTTTTGGAAAAGAAGCTTCAACTCTGTGAGTTGAAAGCACTCATTACGAAGAGGTTTCTGAGAGTTCTTCCGTCTAGTTTTCATGTGAAGATGTTTCCATTTCAAGCATATTTCTCAAATCGCTCCAAATATTCACCTGCAAATTCTACAAAAAGGGTGTTTCCAAACTTCTCTATCAATAGGAAGGTTCGACTCTGTGAGTTGAATGCACTCCTCACAAAGAAGTTTCTGAGAATGCTTCTGTCCAGTTTTTAGGTGAAGATATATCATTTCCCAGCATAGGCCTCAAAGCGCTCCAAATATCCACTTGCAGATTCTACAAAAAGAGTGTTTCAAAACTCCTCTTTCAAAAGGAAGTTTCAAGTCTGTGAGTTGAATGAAGTCGTGACAAAGAAGTTTCTGAGAATGCTTCTGTCTACTTTTTATGTGAAGATATTTCCTTTTGCAGCACACGCCTCAAATAGCCCCAAACATCCACTAGCAAATTCTACAAAAAGAGTGTTTCAAAAAAGCGCTATCTAAAGGAAGATTGCACTATGTGAGTTAAACGCATAAAGCACACGGAAGTTTCTGAGAATGCTTCCGTCTAGTTCTCATGGGAAGATATTTCCTTTCCCATTGTTGGCCTCTTAGCACTCCAATATACACTTGCAGATTCTAGAAAAAGAGTGTTTCAAAACTGCTCTATCAAAAGGCAGGTTCAACACGGTGAGTTGAATATGCACATGAGAAAAAGTTTCTGAGAATGCTTCTGTCTGGTTTTTATGTGAAGATATTTCGTTTTCCAGCACAGGCCTCAAAGCGCTCCAATTATCCACTTGCAGACTATACAAAAACAGTGTTTCAAAACTGTTCTATCCAAAGGAATGTTCAGCTCTGTGAGTAGAATTCACTCATCACGAGGAAGTTTCTGAGAATGCTGCTGTCTAGTTTCTATAAGAAGACATTTCCTTTTCTAACATAGGTCTCAAAGCGCTCACAATAAGCCCTGGCACACTCCACAAAAGGAGTGTTTCCAAAATGTTCTATCAAAATGAACGTTGAAGACTGTGAGTTAAATGCACACGTCAAACTGAAGTTTCTGAGAATGGTTCTGTCTAGGGTTTATGTGAAGATATTTTCTTTTCCAGCATAGGCCTCCAAAAGCTCGAAATATCCACTTGCAGATTTTCTAAAAAGGGTGTTTCCAAACTGTTCTATCAAAAGGAAGGTTCAACTCTGTGAGTTGAATGCTCACATCACAAAGAAGTTTCTGAGAATGCTTCTGTCTAGTGTTCATGTGAAGATATTTCCTTTTCAAGCATAGGCCTCAAAGCGCTCCAGATATGCAGTTGCAGACTCTACAAAAAGTGTGTTTCAAAAGTGTTCTATGAAAAGAAAGTTTCAACTCTGTGAGTTGAATGCACATATCGTGAAGAAGTTTCTGAGAATGCTTCTGTCTAGTTTTTAGGTGAAGATATTTCATTTCCCAGCATAGGCCTCAAAGCGCTCCAAATATGCACTGGCAGATTCTACAAAAAGAGTGTTTCAAAACTGCTCTTTCAAAAGGAAGGTTCAAGTCTGTGAGTTGAATGCACTCATCAGAAAGAAGTTTCTGATAATGGTTCTGTCTAGTTTTCATCTGCAAGTATTTCCTTTTCCACTAGATGCCGCAATCGCACCAAATTTCCACCTGCAGTTTCCACAAAAAGAGTGTTGCAGGACTGCTCCAGGAAAAGGAATCTTCAACTCTCTCAGTTCAATCCCCTCAAGACATAGAAGTTTCTGATAATGTTTCTGTCTAGCTTCTATATGAAGATATTTCCTTTTCCAGCATAAGCCTCAAAGAGCTCCAAATATCCACTTGCGAATTCTACAAAAACAGTGTTGCAATACTTTTCTACCAAAAGGAAGGTACAACTCTGTGAGTTCAATGCACTCATCACACAGAAGGTTCACAGAATGCTTCCATCTAGCTTTTACGCAATGATATTTCCTTTTGCAGCAAAGGCTTCAAAGCGCTCTTAATGTCCACTGGCAGATTCTACGAAGAGTGTCTCAAAACTGCTCTATCAAAAGGTAGGTTGAACTCTGTGAGTTCAATGCCCAAAGCACAGGGAACCTTCTGAGAATGCTTTTATGTAGTTTCTACGTGAACATATTTTCTTTTCCAGCATTGGCCTCCAAGCACTCCATCCATCCACTTGAAAATTCTACTAAAAGAGTGTTTCAAAACTTCTCTACCAAAAGAAAGGTTGAACTTTGTGAGTTCAAGGCACACATCACAAAGAAGTTTCTGAGAATGCTTCTTTCCAGCTTTTACGTGAAGAGATATCCTTTTCCAGCATAGGCCTCAAAGCGCTCCATATATCCACTTGCACATTCTAGCAAAGCGTGTATCAACACTGCTCTTTCAAAAGGAAGCTTCAAGTCTGTGAGTTGAATGCACTCATCACAAAGACGTTTCTGAGAATTCTCCTGTCTAGTTTTCATGTGAAGATGCTTCCATTTAAAATCTAGGCCTCAAATACCTCCAAATATTCACTTGCACATTCTACAAAAAGGCTGTTTCAAATCTTCTCTATCAATTGGAAGGTTCAACTCTGTAAATTGAATGCACTCACCACAAAGAAGATTCCGAGATTGCTTCTGTCTACTTTGTATGTGAAGACATTTCCTTTTCCAACATAGGCCTCAAAGCGCTCCAAAAAACACTTGCAGATTCTAAAAAAACAGTTTTTCAAAACTGTTCTATCAAAAGGAACGTTCAACTCTGTGAGTTGAAGGCACTCATCACAAAGAGGTTTCTGAGAATGCTTCTGTCTAGTTTTTATGGGATGATATTTCTTATTCCAACATTGGCCAAAAAGCGCTCCAAATATCCGCCTTCAGATGGCACTGAAAGAGGGTCTCAAAAATGCTCTATCAGAAGGAAGGTTCAAGTCTGTGAGTTGAATGCTCTCATCACACAGAAGGTTCTGAGAATACTTCAGTCTAGTTTTTATCAGAAGATATTTCCATTTCCTTGCATAGGCCTGAAATCGCTCCAAATATCGACTTGCAGATTATACGAATAGAGTATTTCCAAACTGCTCTGTCAAACGGCAGGATCAACTCTGTGAGTTGAATGAACACATCATGAAGAAGTCTCTGAGAATGCTTCTGTCTAGTTTTTAGTTGAAGATATTTCATTTCCCAGCATCGTCTCAAAGCGCTCCAAATATCCACTTGCAGATTCTACAAAAACTTTGTTTCTAAACTGCTCTTTGAAAAGGAAGGTCCAAGTCTGTGAGTTGAATGCACTCATCGCAAAGAATTTTCTGAGAATGCTTCTGCCTAGTTTTCACGTGAAGATATTTCCTTTTCCAACATTGGCCCCGAAGCCCTCCTAACATCCACTTGCAGATTTTACAAAAAGAGTGTTTCCAAACTGCTCTATCAAAAGGCAGGTTCAACTCTGTGAGTCAAATGCACGCATCGTGAAGAAGCTTCTGAGAATGCTACTGTCTAAGTTTTAGGTGAAGATATTTCATTTCCCAGCAAAGGCTTCAAAGCGCTCTAAATATCCACTTGCAGATTCTACAAGAAGAGTGTTTCAAAACTGCTCTTCCAAAAGGAAGGTTCAAGTCTGTGAGTTGAATGCACTCATCAAAAAGAAGTTTCTGAGAATGCTTCTCTCTAGTTTTTATGAGAAGATATTTCCTTTTCCAGCATAGGCCTCAAATCGCTCCAAACATCCACTAGCAAATTCTACAAAAGGAGTGTTTCAAAACTGTGCTATCAAAAGGAAGATTCCACTATTTGAGTTGAAGGCATAAAGCACACGGAAGTTTCTGACAGTGCTTCCGTCTAGTTCTCATGTGAAGTTATTTCCTTTTCCAGTGTTGGCCTCTTAGCACTCCAAATAACCACTTGCAGATCCTAGAAAGAGTGTTTCAAAACTGCTCTACCAAAAGGAAGGTTCAACTCGGTGAGTTGAATGCGCACCTCGCAAAAAGTTTCTGAGAGTGCTTCGGTTTAGTTTTTATGTGAAGATATTTCCTTTTCCAGCACAGTACTCAAAGCGCTCTAAATAGCCACTTGCAGAGTCTATAAAAAGAGTGTTTCAAAACTGTTCTATCGAAAGGAACGTTCAACTCTGTGAGTAGAATGCACTCATCACAAGGAAGTTTCTGAGAATGCTTCTGTCTAGTTTTTATGTGAAGAAATTTCCTTTTCCAACATAGGCCTCAAAGCGCTCCAAATAAACACCTGCAGATTCTACAAAAGGGGTCTTTCCAAAATGTTCTATCAAAACCAACGTTCAAGCCTGTGAGCTGAATGCACTCACCACACAGAAGTTTCTTAGACGTCTTCTGTCTAGTGTTTATGTGGAAATATTCTCTTTTACAGCATAGGCCTCAAATAGCTCCAAATATCAACTTGCAGATTTTACAAAAAGGGTGTTTCCAAACTCCTCCATCAAAAGGCAGGTTCAACTCTGTGTGTTTAATGCACACATCAGAAAGAAGTTTCTGAGAATGCTTCTGTCTAGCCTTTATGTGAAAATATTTCCTTTTCAAGCATACGCCTCAAAGCGCTCCAAATATGCCGTTGTAGACTCTACAAAAAGTGTGTTTCAAAACTGCTCTACGAAAAGAAAGGTTCAAAGCTGTGAGTTGAATACACAGATCGTGAAGAAGTTCCTGAGAATGCTTCAATCTAGTGTTTAGGTGAAGATATTTCACTTCCCAGCATAGGCCTCAAAGTGCTCCAAATATCCACTTCCAGATTCTACAGAAAAGTGTTTCAAAACTGCTCTTTGGAAAGGAAGCTTCAACTCTGTGAGTTTAAAGCACTCATTGCGAAGAGGTTTCTGGGAGTTCTTCCGTCTAGTTTTCATGTAAAGATGTTTCCATTTCAAGCATAGGTCTCTAATCGCTCCAAATATTCACCTGCAAATTCTACAAAAAGGGTGTTTCAAAACTTCTCTATCAATAGGAAGGTTCAACTCTGTGAGTTGAATGCACTCCTTACAGAGAAGTTTCTGAGAATGTTTCTATCTATGTTTTACGCGAAGATATTTCCTTTTCCAACACAGGCCTCAGTGCGCTCCGAATCAACACTTCCAGATACTACAAAAACAGTGTTTCAAAACTGTTCTATCAAAAGGAACGTTCAACTCTGTGAGTTGAAGGCACTCATCACAAAGAAGTTTCTGAGAATGCTTCTGTCAATCTTGTATGCAATGAGATTTCCTTTTGCAGCATAGGACTTAAAGCTCTCCAAATATCCACTTGCAGATTCCACAAAAAGAGTGTTGCAAAACTTCTCTATCAAAAGGCAGGTTGAACTCTGTGTGTTGAATGCCCAAAACACAGGGAACTTTCTGAGAATGCTTTTGTCTAGTTTCCACGTGAAGATAGTTCCTTTTCCAACATAGGCCTCAAAGCGCTCTGAATATCCACTTGCCGATTGTACAAAAAGAGTGTTGCAAAACTTCTCTATCAAAAGGCAGGTTGAACTCTGTGTGTCGAATGCCCAAAACACAGGGAACTTGCTGAGAATGCTTTTGTCTAATTTCTACGTGAAGATATTTCCTTTTCCATCATAGGCCTCAAAGTGCTCCGAATAAACACTTGTAGATCCCACCAAAAGAGTGTTTCAAAGCTCTTCCATCTACAGGAACTTTCACGTCTGTGAGTTGAATGCACTCATCACAAAGAGGTTTCTGAGAATTCTTCTGTTTAGTTTTTATGTCATGATATTTCATTTTCCAGCATTGGCCTAAAGGTGCTCCAAATATCCACCTTCAGATGGGACTGAAAGAGTGTTTCAAAACTGAACTATCAAAAGGAAGGTTCAAGTCTGTGAGTTGAATGCACTCATCCACAGAAGCTTCTGAGAATGCTTCTGTCTCGTTTTTAGGCGAAGATATTTCCTTTTCCTTGCATAGGCCTCAAATCGCTCCAAATATCCCCTTGCAGATATTACAAAGAGAGTGTTTCCAAACTGCCCTATCGAAAGGCAGTTTCAACTCTGTGAGTTGAAGGCACGTATGGTGAAACAGTTTCTGAGAATGCTTGTGTGTACTTTTTAGGTGAAGGTATTTCCTTTTCCAGCACAGGCCTCAAATCGCTCCAAACATCCAGTAGCAAATTCTACAAAAGGAGTGTTTCAAACCTGTGCTATCCAAAGGAAGATTCCACTATATGAGTTGAACGCATAAAGCACACGGAAGTTTCTGAGAATCCTTCCGTCTAGTTCTCAGGTGAAGATATTTACTTTTCCAGTGTTGGCCCTTTAGCACTCCAAATATCCACTTTCAGATTCTACAAAAAGAGTGTTTCAAAACTGCTCTATCAAAACGCAGGTTCCACTCGGTGAGTTGAATGCACGCATCGGAAAAGATTTCTGAGAATTCTTCTGTCTAGTTTTTATGGGAAGATATTTTCTTTTCCAGCATAGGCCTCAAATCGCTCCAAACATCCACGAGCAAATTCTACGAAAGGAGTGTGTCAAAACTGTGCTATCAAAAGGAAGATTCCACTATGTGAGTTGAATGCATGAAGCACACGGAAGTTTCTGACAATGCTTCCGTCTAGTTCTCATGTGAAGATATTTCCTTTTCCAGCGTTGACCTCTTAGCACTCCAAATATCCACTTGCAGATCCTAGAAAAAGAGTGTTTCAAAACTGCTCTACCAAAAGCCAGGTTTCACTCGGTGAGTTGAATGCGCACATCGCAAAATGTTTCTGAGAACGCTACTGTCTAGTTCTTATGTGAAGATATTTCGTTTTCCCGCCTGGGCTTCAAAGCGCTCCAAATAGCCACTTGTAGAGTCTATAAAAGCAGTGTTTCAAAACTCTTCTATCAAAAGGAACTTTCAACTCTGTGAGTACAATGCACTCATCACAAGGAAGTTTCCGAGAATGCTTCTGTCTACTGTTTATGTGAAGATATTTCCTTTTCCAACCTAGGCCTCAATGCGCTCCAAATAAACACCTGCAGATCCTACAAGAGGGGTGTTTCCAAACTGTTCTATCAAAACCAGCGTTCAAGTCTGTGAGCTGAATGCACTCATCACACAGAAGTTTCTTAGAAGGCTTGTGTCTAGTGTTTATGTGAAAATATTTTCTTTTACAGCACAGGCCTCAAATAGCTCCAAATATCAACTTGCAGATTTTACAAAAAGGGAGTTTCCAAACTCCTCTATCAAAAGACAGGTTCAACTCTGTGAGTCGAATGCACACATCAGAAAGAAGTTTCTGAGAATGCTTCTGTCTAGCTTTTATGTGAAAATATTTCCTTTTCAAGCACACGCCTCAAAGCGCTCCAAATATGCCGTTGCAGATTCTACAAAAAGTGGGTTTCAAAACTGCTCTACGAAAAGAAAGGTTCAAAGCTGTGAGTTGAATACACAGATCGTGAAGAAGTTTCTGAGAATGCTTCAGTCTAGTGTTTAGGTGAAGATATTTCACTTCCCAGCATAGGCCTCAAAGCGCTCCAAATATCCACTTCCAGATTCTACAGAAAAGTGTTTCAAAACTGCTCTTTGGAAAGGAAGCTTCAACTCTGTGAGTTGAAAGCACTCATTACGAAGAGGTTTCTGAGAATTCTTCTGTCCAGTTTTCATGTGAAGATGTTTCCATTTCAAGCATAGGTCTCCAATCGCTCCAAATATTCACCTGCAAATTCTACAAAAAGGGTGTTTCAAAACTTCTCTATCAATAGGAAGGTTCAACTCTGTGAGTTGAATGCCCTCCTCACAAAGAAGTTTCTGAGAATGCTTCTGTCTACTTTTTACGTGAAGATATTTCCTTTTCCTACACAGGCCTCAAAGCGCTCCGAATCAACACTTCCAGATACTACCAAAACAGTGTTTCAAAACTGTTCTATCAAAAGGAACGTTCAACTCTGTGAGTGGAAGGCACTCATCGCAAAGAGGTTTCTGAGAATGCTTCTGTCTAGTTTTTATGTGATGATATTTCGTATTGCAGCATTGGCCAAAAAGCGCTCCAAACATCCATCTTCAGATGGCAATGAAAGTGGGTCTCAAAAGTGCTCTATCAGAAGGAAGGTTCAAGTCTGTGAATTGAATGCTCTCATCACACAGAAGGTTCTGAGAATGATTCAGTCTAGTTTTTATCAGAAGATATTTCCTTTTCCTTGCATAGGCCTCAAATAGCTCCAAATATCGAATTGCAGTTTACACCAATAGAGTGTTTCCAAACTGCTCTGTGAAACGGCAGGTTCAACTCTGTGAGTTGAATGCGCACATGAGGAAGAAGTCTCTGAGAATGCTTCTGTCTAGTTTTTAGGTGAAGATATTTCATTTCCCAGCCTCGCCTCAAAGCGCTCCAAATATCCACTTTCAGATTCTACAAAAACTGTGTTTCTAAACTGCTCTTTGTAAAGGAAGGTTCAAGTCTGTGAGTTGAATGCACTCATCACCAAGAAGTTTCTGAGAATGCTTCTGTCTAGTTTTCATGTGAAGATATTTCCTTTTCCAACATTGACCCGAAGCCCTCGTAATATCCACTTGCAGATTTTACAAAAAGAGTGTTTCCAAACTGCTCTATCAAAATGAGATTCAACTCTGTGAGTTGAATGCACGCATCGTGAAGAAGCTTCAGAGAATGCTACGGTCTACGTTTTAGGTGAAGATATTTTATTTCCCAGCATAGGCTTCAAAGCGCTCTAAATATCCACTTGCAGATTCTACAAAAAGAGTGTTTCAAAACTGCTCTTCCAAAAGGAAGGTTCAAGGCTGTGAGTTCAATGCACTCATCATAAAGAAGTTTCTGAGAACGCTTCTCTCTAGTTTTTATGTGAAGATATTTCCTTTTCCAGCATAGGCCTCAAATCGCTCCAAACATCCACTAGCAAATTCTACAAAAGGAGTGTTTCAAAACTGTGCTATCAAAAGGAAGATTCCACTATTTGAGTTGAAGGCATAAAGCACACGGAAGTTTCTGACAATGCTTCCGTCTAGTTCTCATGTGAAGTTATTTCCTTTTCCAGTGCTGGCCTCTTAGCACTCCAAATATCCACTTGCAGATCCTAGAAAAAGAGTTTTTCAAAACTGCTCTACCAAAAGGAAGCTTCAACTCGGTGAGTTGAATGCGCACCTCGCAAAATGTTTCTGAGAGTGCTTCGCTGTTGTTTTTATGTGAAGATATTTCGTTTTCCAGCATAGGACTCAAAGCGCTCCAAGTAGCCACTTACAGAGTCTCTAAAAAGAGTGTTTCAAAACTGTTCTATCAAAAGGAACGTTCAACTCTGTGAGTAGAATGCTCTCATCACAAGGAAGTTTCTGAGAATGCTTCTGTCTAGTTTTTATGTGAAGAAATTTCCTTTTCCAACATAGGCCTCAAAGCCCTCCAAATAAACATCTGCAGATTCTACAAAAGGGGTCTTTCCAAAATGTTCTATCAAAACCAACGTTCAAACCTATGAGCTGAATGCACTCACCACACAGAAGTTTCTTAGACGTCTTCTGTCTAGTGTTTATGTGAAAATATTTTCTTTTACAGCATAGGCCTCAAATAGCTCCAAATATCAACTTGCAGATTTTACAAAAAGGGTGTTTCCAAACTCCTCTATCAAAAGGCAGGTTCAACTCTGTGTGTTGAATGCACACATCAGAAAGAAGTTTCTGAGAATGCTTCTGTCTAGCGTTTATGTGAAAATATTTCCTTTTCAAGCATACGCCTCAAAGCGCTCCAAATATGCCGTTGCAGATTCTACAAAAAGTGTGTTTCAAAACTGCTCTATGAAAAGAAAGGTTCAAAGCTGTGAGGTGAATACACATATCGTGAAGAAGTTTCTGAGAAAGCTTCAGTCTAGTGTTTAGGTGAAGATATTTCACTTCCCAGAATAGGCCTCAAAGCGCTCCAAATATCCACTTCCAGATTCTAAAGAAAAGTGTTTCAAAACTGCTTTTTGGAAAAGAAGCTTCAACTCTGTGAGTTGAAAGCACTCATTACGAAGAGGTTTCTGAGAGTTCTTCCGTCTAGTTTTCATGTGAAGATGTTTCCATTTCAAGCATATTTCTCAAATCGCTCCAAATATTCACCTGCAAATTCTACAAAAAGGGTGTTTCCAAACTTCTCTATCAATAGGAAGGTTCGACTCTGTGAGTTGAATGCACTCCTCACAAAGAAGTTTCTGAGAATGCTTCTGTCCAGTTTTTAGGTGAAGATATATCACTTCCCAGCATAGGCCTCAAAGCGCTCCAAATATCCACTTGCAGATTCTACAAAAAGAGTGTTTCAAAACTCCTCTTTCAAAAGGAAGTTTCAAGTCTGTGAGTTGAATGAAGTCGTGACAAAGAAGTTTCTGAGAATGCTTCTGTCTACTTTTTATGTGAAGATATTTCCTTTTGCAGCACACGCCTCAAATAGCCCCAAACATCCACTAGCAAATTCTACAAAAAGAGTGTTTCAAAAAAGCGCTATCTAAAGGAAGATTGCACTATGTGAGTTAAACGCATAAAGCACACGGAAGTTTCTGAGAATGCTTCCGTCTAGTTCTCATGGGAAGATATTTCCTTTCCCATTGTTGGCCTCTTAGCACTCCAATATACACTTGCAGATTCTAGAAAAAGAGTGTTTCAAAACTGCTCTATCAAAAGGCAGGTTCAACACGGTGAGTTGAATATGCACATGAAAAAAAGTTTCTGAGAATGCTTCTGTCTGGTTTTTATGTGAAGATATTTCGTTTTCCAGCACAGGCCTCAAAGCGCTCCAATTATCCACTTGCAGACTATACAAAAACAGTGTTTCAAAACTGTTCTATCCAAAGGAATGTTCAGCTCTGTGAGTAGAATTCACTCATCACGAGGAAGTTTCTGAGAATGCTGCTGTCTAGTTTCTATAAGAAGACATTTCCTTTTCTAACATAGGTCTCAAAGCGCTCACAATAAGCCCTGGCACACTCCACAAAAGGAGTGTTTCCAAAATGTTCTATCAAAATGAACGTTGAAGACTGTGAGTTAAATGCACACGTCAAACTGAAGTTTCTGAGAATGGTTCTGTCTAGGGTTTATGTGAAGATATTTTCTTTTCCAGCATAGGCCTCCAAAAGCTCGAAATATCCACTTGCAGATTTTCTAAAAAGGGTGTTTCCAAACTGTTCTATCAAAAGGAAGGTTCAACTCTGTGAGTTGAATGCTCACATCACAAAGAAGTTTCTGAGAATGCTTCTGTCTAGTGTTCATGTGAAGATATTTCCTTTTCAAGCATAGGCCTCAAAGCGCTCCAGATATGCAGTTGCAGACTCTACAAAAAGTGTGTTTCAAAAGTGTTCTATGAAAAGAAAGTTTCAACTCTGTGAGTTGAATGCACATATCGTGAAGAAGTTTCTGAGAATGCTTCTGTCTAGTTTTTAGGTGAAGATATTTCATTTCCCAGCATAGGCCTCAAAGCGCTCCAAATATGCACTTGCAGATTCTACAAAAAGAGTGTTTCAAAACTGCTCTTTCAAAAGGAAGGTTCAAGTCTGTGAGTTGAATGCACTCATCAGAAAGAAGTTTCTGATAATGGTTCTGTCTAGTTTTCATCTGCAAGTATTTCCTTTTCCACTAGATGCCGCAATCGCACCAAATTTCCACCTGCAGTTTCCACAAAAAGAGTGTTGCAGGACTGCTCCAGGAAAAGGAATCTTCAACTCTCTCAGTTCAATCCCCTCAAGACATAGAAGTTTCTGATAATGTTTCTGTCTAGCTTCTATATGAAGATATTTCCTTTTCCAGCATAAGCCTCAAAGAGCTCCAAATATCCACTTGCGAATTCTACAAAAACAGTGTTGCAATACTTTTCTACCAAAAGGAAGGTACAACTCTGTGAGTTCAATGCACTCATCACACAGAAGGTTCACAGAATGCTTCCATCTAGCTTTTACGCAATGATATTTCCTTTTGCAGCAAAGGCTTCAAAGCGCTCTTAATGTCCACTGGCAGATTCTACGAAGAGTGTCTCAAAACTGCTCTATCAAAAGGTAGGTTGAACTCTGTGAGTTCAATGCCCAAAGCACAGGGAACCTTCTGAGAATGCTTTTATGTAGTTTCTACGTGAACATATTTTCTTTTCCAGCATTGGCCTCCAAGCACTCCATCCATCCACTTGAAAATTCTACTAAAAGAGTGTTTCAAAACTTCTCTACCAAAAGAAAGGTTGAACTTTGTGAGTTCAAGGCACACATCACAAAGAAGTTTCTGAGAATGCTTCTTTCCAGCTTTTACGTGAAGAGATATCCTTTTCCAGCATAGGCCTCAAAGCGCTCCATATATCCACTTGCACATTCTAGCAAAGCGTGTATCAACACTGCTCTTTCAAAAGGAAGCTTCAAGTCTGTGAGTTGAATGCACTCATCACAAAGACGTTTCTGAGAATTCTCCTGTCTAGTTTTCATGTGAAGATGCTTCCATTTAAAATCTAGGCCTCAAATACCTCCAAATATTCACTTGCACATTCTACAAAAAGGCTGTTTCAAATCTTCTCTATCAATTGGAAGGTTCAACTCTGTAAATTGAATGCACTCACCACAAAGAAGATTCCGAGATTGCTTCTGTCTACTTTGTATGTGAAGACATTTCCTTTTCCAACATAGGCCTCAAAGCGCTCCAAAAAACACTTGCAGATTCTAAAAAAACAGTTTTTCAAAACTGTTCTATCAAAAGGAACGTTCAACTCTGTGAGTTGAAGGCACTCATCACAAAGAGGTTTCTGAGAATGCTTCTGTCTAGTTTTTATGGGATGATATTTCTTATTCCAACATTGGCCAAAAAGCGCTCCAAATATCCGCCTTCAGATGGCACTGAAAGAGGGTCTCAAAAATGCTCTATCAGAAGGAAGGTTCAAGTCTGTGAGTTGAATGCTCTCATCACACAGAAGGTTCTGAGAATACTTCAGTCTAGTTTTTATCAGAAGATATTTCCATTTCCTTGCATAGGCCTGAAATCGCTCCAAATATCGACTTGCAGATTATACGAATAGAGTATTTCCAAACTGCTCTGTCAAACGGCAGGATCAACTCTGTGAGTTGAATGAACACATCATGAAGAAGTCTCTGAGAATGCTTCTGTCTAGTTTTTAGTTGAAGATATTTCATTTCCCAGCATCGTCTCAAAGCGCTCCAAATATCCACTTGCAGATTCTACAAAAACTTTGTTTCTAAACTGCTCTTTGAAAAGGAAGGTCCAAGTCTGTGAGTTGAATGCACTCATCGCAAAGAATTTTCTGAGAATGCTTCTGCCTAGTTTTCACGTGAAGATATTTCCTTTTCCAACATTGGCCCCGAAGCCCTCCTAACATCCACTTGCAGATTTTACAAAAAGAGTGTTTCCAAACTGCTCTATCAAAAGGCAGGTTCAACTCTGTGAGTCAAATGCACGCATCGTGAAGAAGCTTCTGAGAATGCTACTGTCTAAGTTTTAGGTGAAGATATTTCATTTCCCAGCAAAGGCTTCAAAGCGCTCTAAATATCCACTTGCAGATTCTACAAGAAGAGTGTTTCAAAACTGCTCTTCCAAAAGGAAGGTTCAAGTCTGTGAGTTGAATGCACTCATCAAAAAGAAGTTTCTGAGAATGCTTCTCTCTAGTTTTTATGAGAAGATATTTCCTTTTCCAGCATAGGCCTCAAATCGCTCCAAACATCCACTAGCAAATTCTACAAAAGGAGTGTTTCAAAACTGTGCTATCAAAAGGAAGATTCCACTATTTGAGTTGAAGGCATAAAGCACACGGAAGTTTCTGACAGTGCTTCCGTCTAGTTCTCATGTGAAGTTATTTCCTTTTCCAGTGTTGGCCTCTTAGCACTCCAAATAACCACTTGCAGATCCTAGAAAGAGTGTTTCAAAACTGCTCTACCAAAAGGAAGGTTCAACTCGGTGAGTTGAATGCGCACCTCGCAAAAAGTTTCTGAGAGTGCTTCGGTTTAGTTTTTATGTGAAGATATTTCGTTTTCCAGCACAGTACTCAAAGCGCTCTAAATAGCCACTTGCAGAGTCTATAAAAAGAGTGTTTCAAAACTGTTCTATCGAAAGGAACGTTCAACTCTGTGAGTAGAATGCACTCATCACAAGGAAGTTTCTGAGAATGCTTCTGTCTAGTTTTTATGTGAAGAAATTTCCTTTTCCAACATAGGCCTCAAAGCGCTCCAAATAAACACCTGCAGATTCTACAAAAGGGGTCTTTCCAAAATGTTCTATCAAAACCAACGTTCAAGCCTGTGAGCTGAATGCACTCACCACACAGAAGTTTCTTAGACGTCTTCTGTCTAGTGTTTATGTGGAAATATTCTCTTTTACAGCATAGGCCTCAAATAGCTCCAAATATCAACTTGCAGATTTTACAAAAAGGGTGTTTCCAAACTCCTCCATCAAAAGGCAGGTTCAACTCTGTGTGTTTAATGCACACATCAGAAAGAAGTTTCTGAGAATGCTTCTGTCTAGCCTTTATGTGAAAATATTTCCTTTTCAAGCATACGCCTCAAAGCGCTCCAAATATGCCGTTGTAGACTCTACAAAAAGTGTGTTTCAAAACTGCTCTACGAAAAGAAAGGTTCAAAGCTGTGAGTTGAATACACAGATCGTGAAGAAGTTCCTGAGAATGCTTCAATCTAGTGTTTAGGTGAAGATATTTCACTTCCCAGCATAGGCCTCAAAGCGCTCCAAATATCCACTTCCAGATTCTACAGAAAAGTGTTTCAAAACTGCTCTTTGGAAAGGAAGCTTCAACTCTGTGAGTTTAAAGCACTCATTGCGAAGAGGTTTCTGGGAGTTCTTCCGTCTAGTTTTCATGTAAAGATGTTTCCATTTCAAGCATAGGTCTCTAATCGCTCCAAATATTCACCTGCAAATTCTACAAAAAGGGTGTTTCAAAACTTCTCTATCAATAGGAAGGTTCAACTCTGTGAGTTGAATGCACTCCTTACAGAGAAGTTTCTGAGAATGTTTCTATCTATGTTTTACGCGAAGATATTTCCTTTTCCAACACAGGCCTCAATGCGCTCCGAATCAACACTTCCAGATACTACAAAAACAGTGTTTCAAAACTGTTCTATCAAAAGGAACGTTCAACTCTGTGAGTTGAAGGCACTCATCACAAATAAGTTTCTGAGAATGCTTCTGTCAATCTTGTATGCAATGAGATTTCCTTTTGCAGCATAGGACTTAAAGCTCTCCAAATATCCACTTGCAGATTCCACAAAAAGAGTGTTGCAAAACTTCTCTATCAAAAGGCAGGTTGAACTCTGTGTGTTGAATGCCCAAAACACAGGGAACTTTCTGAGAATGCTTTTGTCTAGTTTCCACGTGAAGATAGTTCCTTTTCCAACATAGGCCTCAAAGCGCTCTGAATATCCACTTGCCGATTGTACAAAAAGAGTGTTGCAAAACTTCTCTATCAAAAGGCAGGTTGAACTCTGTGTGTCGAATGCCCAAAACACAGGGAACTTGCTGAGAATGCTTTTGTCTAATTTCTACGTGAAGATATTTCCTTTTCCATCATAGGCCTCAAAGTGCTCCGAATAAACACTTGTAGATCCCACCAAAAGAGTGTTTCAAAGCTCTTCCATCTACAGGAACTTTCACGTCTGTGAGTTGAATGCACTCATCACAAAGAGGTTTCTGAGAATTCTTCTGTTTAGTTTTTATGTGATGATATTTCATTTTCCAGCATTGGCCTAAAGGTGCTCCAAATATCCACCTTCAGATGGGACTGAAAGAGTGTTTCAAAACTGAACTATCAAAAGGAAGGTTCAAGTCTGTGAGTTGAATGCACTCATCCACAGAAGCTTCTGAGAATGCTTCTGTCTCGTTTTTAGGCGAAGATATTTCCTTTTCCTTGCATAGGCCTCAAATCGCTCCAAATATCCCCTTGCAGATATTACAAAGAGAGTGTTTCCAAACTGCCCTATCGAAAGGCAGTTTCAACTCTGTGAGTTGAAGGCACGTATGGTGAAACAGTTTCTGAGAATGCTTGTGTGTACTTTTTAGGTGAAGGTATTTCCTTTTCCAGCACAGGCCTCAAATCGCTCCAAACATCCAGTAGCAAATTCTACAAAAGGAGTGTTTCAAACCTGTGCTATCCAAAGGAAGATTCCACTATATGAGTTGAACGCATAAAGCACACGGAAGTTTCTGAGAATCCTTCCGTCTAGTTCTCAGGTGAAGATATTTACTTTTCCAGTGTTGGCCCTTTAGCACTCCAAATATCCACTTTCAGATTCTACAAAAAGAGTGTTTCAAAACTGCTCTATCAAAACGCAGGTTCCACTCGGTGAGTTGAATGCACGCATCGGAAAAGATTTCTGAGAATTCTTCTGTCTAGTTTTTATGGGAAGATATTTTCTTTTCCAGCATAGGCCTCAAATCGCTCCAAACATCCACGAGCAAATTCTACGAAAGGAGTGTGTCAAAACTGTGCTATCAAAAGGAAGATTCCACTATGTGAGTTGAATGCATGAAGCACACGGAAGTTTCTGACAATGCTTCCGTCTAGTTCTCATGTGAAGATATTTCCTTTTCCAGCGTTGACCTCTTAGCACTCCAAATATCCACTTGCAGATCCTAGAAAAAGAGTGTTTCAAAACTGCTCTACCAAAAGCCAGGTTTCACTCGGTGAGTTGAATGCGCACATCGCAAAATGTTTCTGAGAACGCTACTGTCTAGTTCTTATGTGAAGATATTTCGTTTTCCCGCCTGGGCTTCAAAGCGCTCCAAATAGCCACTTGTAGAGTCTATAAAAGCAGTGTTTCAAAACTCTTCTATCAAAAGGAACTTTCAACTCTGTGAGTACAATGCACTCATCACAAGGAAGTTTCCGAGAATGCTTCTGTCTACTGTTTATGTGAAGATATTTCCTTTTCCAACCTAGGCCTCAATGCGCTCCAAATAAACACCTGCAGATCCTACAAGAGGGGTGTTTCCAAACTGTTCTATCAAAACCAGCGTTCAAGTCTGTGAGCTGAATGCACTCATCACACAGAAGTTTCTTAGAAGGCTTGTGTCTAGTGTTTATGTGAAAATATTTTCTTTTACAGCACAGGCCTCAAATAGCTCCAAATATCAACTTGCAGATTTTACAAAAAGGGAGTTTCCAAACTCCTCTATCAAAAGACAGGTTCAACTCTGTGAGTCGAATGCACACATCAGAAAGAAGTTTCTGAGAATGCTTCTGTCTAGCTTTTATGTGAAAATATTTCCTTTTCAAGCACATGCCTCAAAGCGATCCAAATATGCCGTTGCAGATTCTACAAAAAGTGGGTTTCAAAACTGCTCTACGAAAAGAAAGGTTCAAAGCTGTGAGTTGAATACACAGATCGTGAAGAAGTTTCTGAGAATGCTTCAGTCTAGTGTTTAGGTGAAGATATTTCACTTCCCAGCATAGGCCTCAAAGCGCTCCAAATATCCACTTCCAGATTCTACAGAAAAGTGTTTCAAAACTGCTCTTTGGAAAGGAAGCTTCAACTCTGTGAGTTGAAAGCACTCATTACGAAGAGGTTTCTGAGAATTCTTCTGTCCAGTTTTCATGTGAAGATGTTTCCATTTCAAGCATAGGTCTCCAATCGCTCCAAATATTCACCTGCAAATTCTACAAAAAGGGTGTTTCAAAACTTCTCTATCAATAGGAAGGTTCAACTCTGTGAGTTGAATGCCCTCCTCACAAAGAAGTTTCTGAGAATGCTTCTGTCTACTTTTTACGTGAAGATATTTCCTTTTCCTACACAGGCCTCAAAGCGCTCCGAATCAACACTTCCAGATACTACCAAAACAGTGTTTCAAAACTGTTCTATCAAAAGGAACGTTCAACTCTGTGAGTGGAAGGCACTCATCGCAAAGAGGTTTCTGAGAATGCTTCTGTCTAGTTTTTATGTGATGATATTTCGTATTGCAGCATTGGCCAAAAAGCGCTCCAAACATCCATCTTCAGATGGCAATGAAAGTGGGTCTCAAAAGTGCTCTATCAGAAGGAAGGTTCAAGTCTGTGAATTGAATGCTCTCATCACACAGAAGGTTCTGAGAATGATTCAGTCTAGTTTTTATCAGAAGATATTTCCTTTTCCTTGCATAGGCCTCAAATAGCTCCAAATATCGAATTGCAGTTTACACCAATAGAGTGTTTCCAAACTGCTCTGTGAAACGGCAGGTTCAACTCTGTGAGTTGAATGCGCACATGAGGAAGAAGTCTCTGAGAATGCTTCTGTCTAGTTTTTAGGTGAAGATATTTCATTTCCCAGCCTCGCCTCAAAGCGCTCCAAATATCCACTTTCAGATTCTACAAAAACTGTGTTTCTAAACTGCTCTTTGTAAAGGAAGGTTCAAGTCTGTGAGTTGAATGCACTCATCACCAAGAAGTTTCTGAGAATGCTTCTGTCTAGTTTTCATGTGAAGATATTTCCTTTTCCAACATTGACCCGAAGCCCTCGTAATATCCACTTGCAGATTTTACAAAAAGAGTGTTTCCAAACTGCTCTATCAAAATGAGATTCAACTCTGTGAGTTGAATGCACGCATCGTGAAGAAGCTTCAGAGAATGCTACGGTCTACGTTTTAGGTGAAGATATTTCATTTCCCAGCATAGGCTTCAAAGCGCTCTAAATATCCACTTGCAGATTCTACAAAAAGAGTGTTTCAAAACTGCTCTTCCAAAAGGAAGGTTCAAGGCTGTGAGTTCAATGCACTCATCATAAAGAAGTTTCTGAGAACGCTTCTCTCTAGTTTTTATGTGAAGATATTTCCTTTTCCAGCATAGGCCTCAAATCGCTCCAAACATCCACTAGCAAATTCTACAAAAGGAGTGTTTCAAAACTGTGCTATCAAAAGGAAGATTCCACTATTTGAGTTGAAGGCATAAAGCACACGGAAGTTTCTGACAATGCTTCCGTCTAGTTCTCATGTGAAGTTATTTCCTTTTCCAGTGCTGGCCTCTTAGCACTCCAAATATCCACTTGCAGATCCTAGAAAAAGAGTTTTTCAAAACTGCTCTACCAAAAGGAAGCTTCAACTCGGTGAGTTGAATGCGCACCTCGCAAAATGTTTCTGAGAGTGCTTCGCTGTTGTTTTTATGTGAAGATATTTCGTTTTCCAGCATAGGACTCAAAGCGCTCCAAGTAGCCACTTACAGAGTCTCTAAAAAGAGTGTTTCAAAACTGTTCTATCAAAAGGAACGTTCAACTCTGTGAGTAGAATGCTCTCATCACAAGGAAGTTTCTGAGAATGCTTCTGTCTAGTTTTTATGTGAAGAAATTTCCTTTTCCAACATAGGCCTCAAAGCCCTCCAAATAAACATCTGCAGATTCTACAAAAGGGGTCTTTCCAAAATGTTCTATCAAAACCAACGTTCAAACCTATGAGCTGAATGCACTCACCACACAGAAGTTTCTTAGACGTCTTCTGTCTAGTGTTTATGTGAAAATATTTTCTTTTACAGCATAGGCCTCAAATAGCTCCAAATATCAACTTGCAGATTTTACAAAAAGGGTGTTTCCAAACTCCTCTATCAAAAGGCAGGTTCAACTCTGTGTGTTGAATGCACACATCAGAAAGAAGTTTCTGAGAATGCTTCTGTCTAGCGTTTATGTGAAAATATTTCCTTTTCAAGCATACGCCTCAAAGCGCTCCAAATATGCCGTTGCAGATTCTACAAAAAGTGTGTTTCAAAACTGCTCTATGAAAAGAAAGGTTCAAAGCTGTGAGGTGAATACACATATCGTGAAGAAGTTTCTGAGAAAGCTTCAGTCTAGTGTTTAGGTGAAGATATTTCACTTCCCAGAATAGGCCTCAAAGCGCTCCAAATATCCACTTCCAGATTCTAAAGAAAAGTGTTTCAAAACTGCTTTTTGGAAAAGAAGCTTCAACTCTGTGAGTTGAAAGCACTCATTACGAAGAGGTTTCTGAGAGTTCTTCCGTCTAGTTTTCATGTGAAGATGTTTCCATTTCAAGCATATTTCTCAAATCGCTCCAAATATTCACCTGCAAATTCTACAAAAAGGGTGTTTCCAAACTTCTCTATCAATAGGAAGGTTCGACTCTGTGAGTTGAATGCACTCCTCACAAAGAAGTTTCTGAGAATGCTTCTGTCCAGTTTTTAGGTGAAGATATATCACTTCCCAGCATAGGCCTCAAAGCGCTCCAAATATCCACTTGCAGATTCTACAAAAAGAGTGTTTCAAAACTCCTCTTTCAAAAGGAAGTTTCAAGTCTGTGAGTTGAATGAAGTCGTGACAAAGAAGTTTCTGAGAATGCTTCTGTCTACTTTTTATGTGAAGATATTTCCTTTTGCAGCACACGCCTCAAATAGCCCCAAACATCCACTAGCAAATTCTACAAAAAGAGTGTTTCAAAAAAGCGCTATCTAAAGGAAGATTGCACTATGTGAGTTAAACGCATAAAGCACACGGAAGTTTCTGAGAATGCTTCCGTCTAGTTCTCATGGGAAGATATTTCCTTTCCCATTGTTGGCCTCTTAGCACTCCAATATACACTTGCAGATTCTAGAAAAAGAGTGTTTCAAAACTGCTCTATCAAAAGGCAGGTTCAACACGGTGAGTTGAATATGCACATGAAAAAAAGTTTCTGAGAATGCTTCTGTCTGGTTTTTATGTGAAGATATTTCGTTTTCCAGCACAGGCCTCAAAGCGCTCCAATTATCCACTTGCAGACTATACAAAAACAGTGTTTCAAAACTGTTCTATCCAAAGGAATGTTCAGCTCTGTGAGTAGAATTCACTCATCACGAGGAAGTTTCTGAGAATGCTGCTGTCTAGTTTCTATAAGAAGACATTTCCTTTTCTAACATAGGTCTCAAAGCGCTCACAATAAGCCCTGGCACACTCCACAAAAGGAGTGTTTCCAAAATGTTCTATCAAAATGAACGTTGAAGACTGTGAGTTAAATGCACACGTCAAACTGAAGTTTCTGAGAATGGTTCTGTCTAGGGTTTATGTGAAGATATTTTCTTTTCCAGCATAGGCCTCCAAAAGCTCGAAATATCCACTTGCAGATTTTCTAAAAAGGGTGTTTCCAAACTGTTCTATCAAAAGGAAGGTTCAACTCTGTGAGTTGAATGCTCACATCACAAAGAAGTTTCTGAGAATGCTTCTGTCTAGTGTTCATGTGAAGATATTTCCTTTTCAAGCATAGGCCTCAAAGCGCTCCAGATATGCAGTTGCAGACTCTACAAAAAGTGTGTTTCAAAAGTGTTCTATGAAAAGAAAGTTTCAACTCTGTGAGTTGAATGCACATATCGTGAAGAAGTTTCTGAGAATGCTTCTGTCTAGTTTTTAGGTGAAGATATTTCATTTCCCAGCATAGGCCTCAAAGCGCTCCAAATATGCACTTGCAGATTCTACAAAAAGAGTGTTTCAAAACTGCTCTTTCAAAAGGAAGGTTCAAGTCTGTGAGTTGAATGCACTCATCAGAAAGAAGTTTCTGATAATGGTTCTGTCTAGTTTTCATCTGCAAGTATTTCCTTTTCCACTAGATGCCGCAATCGCACCAAATTTCCACCTGCAGTTTCCACAAAAAGAGTGTTGCAGGACTGCTCCAGGAAAAGGAATCTTCAACTCTCTCAGTTCAATCCCCTCAAGACATAGAAGTTTCTGATAATGTTTCTGTCTAGCTTCTATATGAAGATATTTCCTTTTCCAGCATAAGCCTCAAAGAGCTCCAAATATCCACTTGCGAATTCTACAAAAACAGTGTTGCAATACTTTTCTACCAAAAGGAAGGTACAACTCTGTGAGTTCAATGCACTCATCACACAGAAGGTTCACAGAATGCTTCCATCTAGCTTTTACGCAATGATATTTCCTTTTGCAGCAAAGGCTTCAAAGCGCTCTTAATGTCCACTGGCAGATTCTACGAAGAGTGTCTCAAAACTGCTCTATCAAAAGGTAGGTTGAACTCTGTGAGTTCAATGCCCAAAGCACAGGGAACCTTCTGAGAATGCTTTTATGTAGTTTCTACGTGAACATATTTTCTTTTCCAGCATTGGCCTCCAAGCACTCCATCCATCCACTTGAAAATTCTACTAAAAGAGTGTTTCAAAACTTCTCTACCAAAAGAAAGGTTGAACTTTGTGAGTTCAAGGCACACATCACAAAGAAGTTTCTGAGAATGCTTCTTTCCAGCTTTTACGTGAAGAGATATCCTTTTCCAGCATAGGCCTCAAAGCGCTCCATATATCCACTTGCACATTCTAGCAAAGCGTGTATCAACACTGCTCTTTCAAAAGGAAGCTTCAAGTCTGTGAGTTGAATGCACTCATCACAAAGACGTTTCTGAGAATTCTCCTGTCTAGTTTTCATGTGAAGATGCTTCCATTTAAAATCTAGGCCTCAAATACCTCCAAATATTCACTTGCACATTCTACAAAAAGGCTGTTTCAAATCTTCTCTATCAATTGGAAGGTTCAACTCTGTAAATTGAATGCACTCACCACAAAGAAGATTCCGAGATTGCTTCTGTCTACTTTGTATGTGAAGACATTTCCTTTTCCAACATAGGCCTCAAAGCGCTCCAAAAAACACTTGCAGATTCTAAAAAAACAGTTTTTCAAAACTGTTCTATCAAAAGGAACGTTCAACTCTGTGAGTTGAAGGCACTCATCACAAAGAGGTTTCTGAGAATGCTTCTGTCTAGTTTTTATGGGATGATATTTCTTATTCCAACATTGGCCAAAAAGCGCTCCAAATATCCGCCTTCAGATGGCACTGAAAGAGGGTCTCAAAAATGCTCTATCAGAAGGAAGGTTCAAGTCTGTGAGTTGAATGCTCTCATCACACAGAAGGTTCTGAGAATACTTCAGTCTAGTTTTTATCAGAAGATATTTCCATTTCCTTGCATAGGCCTGAAATCGCTCCAAATATCGACTTGCAGATTATACGAATAGAGTATTTCCAAACTGCTCTGTCAAACGGCAGGATCAACTCTGTGAGTTGAATGAACACATCATGAAGAAGTCTCTGAGAATGCTTCTGTCTAGTTTTTAGTTGAAGATATTTCATTTCCCAGCATCGTCTCAAAGCGCTCCAAATATCCACTTGCAGATTCTACAAAAACTTTGTTTCTAAACTGCTCTTTGAAAAGGAAGGTCCAAGTCTGTGAGTTGAATGCACTCATCGCAAAGAATTTTCTGAGAATGCTTCTGCCTAGTTTTCACGTGAAGATATTTCCTTTTCCAACATTGGCCCCGAAGCCCTCCTAACATCCACTTGCAGATTTTACAAAAAGAGTGTTTCCAAACTGCTCTATCAAAAGGCAGGTTCAACTCTGTGAGTCAAATGCACGCATCGTGAAGAAGCTTCTGAGAATGCTACTGTCTAAGTTTTAGGTGAAGATATTTCATTTCCCAGCAAAGGCTTCAAAGCGCTCTAAATATCCACTTGCAGATTCTACAAGAAGAGTGTTTCAAAACTGCTCTTCCAAAAGGAAGGTTCAAGTCTGTGAGTTGAATGCACTCATCAAAAAGAAGTTTCTGAGAATGCTTCTCTCTAGTTTTTATGAGAAGATATTTCCTTTTCCAGCATAGGCCTCAAATCGCTCCAAACATCCACTAGCAAATTCTACAAAAGGAGTGTTTCAAAACTGTGCTATCAAAAGGAAGATTCCACTATTTGAGTTGAAGGCATAAAGCACACGGAAGTTTCTGACAGTGCTTCCGTCTAGTTCTCATGTGAAGTTATTTCCTTTTCCAGTGTTGGCCTCTTAGCACTCCAAATAACCACTTGCAGATCCTAGAAAGAGTGTTTCAAAACTGCTCTACCAAAAGGAAGGTTCAACTCGGTGAGTTGAATGCGCACCTCGCAAAAAGTTTCTGAGAGTGCTTCGGTTTAGTTTTTATGTGAAGATATTTCGTTTTCCAGCACAGTACTCAAAGCGCTCTAAATAGCCACTTGCAGAGTCTATAAAAAGAGTGTTTCAAAACTGTTCTATCGAAAGGAACGTTCAACTCTGTGAGTAGAATGCACTCATCACAAGGAAGTTTCTGAGAATGCTTCTGTCTAGTTTTTATGTGAAGAAATTTCCTTTTCCAACATAGGCCTCAAAGCGCTCCAAATAAACACCTGCAGATTCTACAAAAGGGGTCTTTCCAAAATGTTCTATCAAAACCAACGTTCAAGCCTGTGAGCTGAATGCACTCACCACACAGAAGTTTCTTAGACGTCTTCTGTCTAGTGTTTATGTGGAAATATTCTCTTTTACAGCATAGGCCTCAAATAGCTCCAAATATCAACTTGCAGATTTTACAAAAAGGGTGTTTCCAAACTCCTCCATCAAAAGGCAGGTTCAACTCTGTGTGTTTAATGCACACATCAGAAAGAAGTTTCTGAGAATGCTTCTGTCTAGCCTTTATGTGAAAATATTTCCTTTTCAAGCATACGCCTCAAAGCGCTCCAAATATGCCGTTGTAGACTCTACAAAAAGTGTGTTTCAAAACTGCTCTACGAAAAGAAAGGTTCAAAGCTGTGAGTTGAATACACAGATCGTGAAGAAGTTCCTGAGAATGCTTCAATCTAGTGTTTAGGTGAAGATATTTCACTTCCCAGCATAGGCCTCAAAGCGCTCCAAATATCCACTTCCAGATTCTACAGAAAAGTGTTTCAAAACTGCTCTTTGGAAAGGAAGCTTCAACTCTGTGAGTTTAAAGCACTCATTGCGAAGAGGTTTCTGGGAGTTCTTCCGTCTAGTTTTCATGTAAAGATGTTTCCATTTCAAGCATAGGTCTCTAATCGCTCCAAATATTCACCTGCAAATTCTACAAAAAGGGTGTTTCAAAACTTCTCTATCAATAGGAAGGTTCAACTCTGTGAGTTGAATGCACTCCTTACAGAGAAGTTTCTGAGAATGTTTCTATCTATGTTTTACGCGAAGATATTTCCTTTTCCAACACAGGCCTCAGTGCGCTCCGAATCAACACTTCCAGATACTACAAAAACAGTGTTTCAAAACTGTTCTATCAAAAGGAACGTTCAACTCTGTGAGTTGAAGGCACTCATCACAAAGAAGTTTCTGAGAATGCTTCTGTCAATCTTGTATGCAATGAGATTTCCTTTTGCAGCATAGGACTTAAAGCTCTCCAAATATCCACTTGCAGATTCCACAAAAAGAGTGTTGCAAAACTTCTCTATCAAAAGGCAGGTTGAACTCTGTGTGTTGAATGCCCAAAACACAGGGAACTTTCTGAGAATGCTTTTGTCTAGTTTCCACGTGAAGATAGTTCCTTTTCCAACATAGGCCTCAAAGCGCTCTGAATATCCACTTGCCGATTGTACAAAAAGAGTGTTGCAAAACTTCTCTATCAAAAGGCAGGTTGAACTCTGTGTGTCGAATGCCCAAAACACAGGGAACTTGCTGAGAATGCTTTTGTCTAATTTCTACGTGAAGATATTTCCTTTTCCATCATAGGCCTCAAAGTGCTCCGAATAAACACTTGTAGATCCCACCAAAAGAGTGTTTCAAAGCTCTTCCATCTACAGGAACTTTCACGTCTGTGAGTTGAATGCACTCATCACAAAGAGGTTTCTGAGAATTCTTCTGTTTAGTTTTTATGTCATGATATTTCATTTTCCAGCATTGGCCTAAAGGTGCTCCAAATATCCACCTTCAGATGGGACTGAAAGAGTGTTTCAAAACTGAACTATCAAAAGGAAGGTTCAAGTCTGTGAGTTGAATGCACTCATCCACAGAAGCTTCTGAGAATGCTTCTGTCTCGTTTTTAGGCGAAGATATTTCCTTTTCCTTGCATAGGCCTCAAATCGCTCCAAATATCCCCTTGCAGATATTACAAAGAGAGTGTTTCCAAACTGCCCTATCGAAAGGCAGTTTCAACTCTGTGAGTTGAAGGCACGTATGGTGAAACAGTTTCTGAGAATGCTTGTGTGTACTTTTTAGGTGAAGGTATTTCCTTTTCCAGCACAGGCCTCAAATCGCTCCAAACATCCAGTAGCAAATTCTACAAAAGGAGTGTTTCAAACCTGTGCTATCCAAAGGAAGATTCCACTATATGAGTTGAACGCATAAAGCACACGGAAGTTTCTGAGAATCCTTCCGTCTAGTTCTCAGGTGAAGATATTTACTTTTCCAGTGTTGGCCCTTTAGCACTCCAAATATCCACTTTCAGATTCTACAAAAAGAGTGTTTCAAAACTGCTCTATCAAAACGCAGGTTCCACTCGGTGAGTTGAATGCACGCATCGGAAAAGATTTCTGAGAATTCTTCTGTCTAGTTTTTATGGGAAGATATTTTCTTTTCCAGCATAGGCCTCAAATCGCTCCAAACATCCACGAGCAAATTCTACGAAAGGAGTGTGTCAAAACTGTGCTATCAAAAGGAAGATTCCACTATGTGAGTTGAATGCATGAAGCACACGGAAGTTTCTGACAATGCTTCCGTCTAGTTCTCATGTGAAGATATTTCCTTTTCCAGCGTTGACCTCTTAGCACTCCAAATATCCACTTGCAGATCCTAGAAAAAGAGTGTTTCAAAACTGCTCTACCAAAAGCCAGGTTTCACTCGGTGAGTTGAATGCGCACATCGCAAAATGTTTCTGAGAACGCTACTGTCTAGTTCTTATGTGAAGATATTTCGTTTTCCCGCCTGGGCTTCAAAGCGCTCCAAATAGCCACTTGTAGAGTCTATAAAAAGAGTGTTTCAAAACTCTTCTATCAAAAGGAACTTTCAACTCTGTGAGTACAATGCACTCATCACAAGGAAGTTTCCGAGAATGCTTCTGTCTACTGTTTATGTGAAGATATTTCCTTTTCCAACCTAGGCCTCAATGCGCTCCAAATAAACACCTGCAGATCCTACAAGAGGGGTGTTTCCAAACTGTTCTATCAAAACCAGCGTTCAAGTCTGTGAGCTGAATGCACTCATCACACAGAAGTTTCTTAGAAGGCTTGTGTCTAGTGTTTATGTGAAAATATTTTCTTTTACAGCACAGGCCTCAAATAGCTCCAAATATCAACTTGCAGATTTTACAAAAAGGGAGTTTCCAAACTCCTCTATCAAAAGACAGGTTCAACTCTGTGAGTCGAATGCACACATCAGAAAGAAGTTTCTGAGAATGCTTCTGTCTAGCTTTTATGTGAAAATATTTCCTTTTCAAGCACACGCCTCAAAGCGCTCCAAATATGCCGTTGCAGATTCTACAAAAAGTGGGTTTCAAAACTGCTCTACGAAAAGAAAGGTTCAAAGCTGTGAGTTGAATACACAGATCGTGAAGAAGTTTCTGAGAATGCTTCAGTCTAGTGTTTAGGTGAAGATATTTCACTTCCCAGCATAGGCCTCAAAGCGCTCCAAATATCCACTTCCAGATTCTACAGAAAAGTGTTTCAAAACTGCTCTTTGGAAAGGAAGCTTCAACTCTGTGAGTTGAAAGCACTCATTACGAAGAGGTTTCTGAGAATTCTTCTGTCCAGTTTTCATGTGAAGATGTTTCCATTTCAAGCATAGGTCTCCAATCGCTCCAAATATTCACCTGCAAATTCTACAAAAAGGGTGTTTCAAAACTTCTCTATCAATAGGAAGGTTCAACTCTGTGAGTTGAATGCCCTCCTCACAAAGAAGTTTCTGAGAATGCTTCTGTCTACTTTTTACGTGAAGATATTTCCTTTTCCTACACAGGCCTCAAAGCGCTCCGAATCAACACTTCCAGATACTACCAAAACAGTGTTTCAAAACTGTTCTATCAAAAGGAACGTTCAACTCTGTGAGTGGAAGGCACTCATCGCAAAGAGGTTTCTGAGAATGCTTCTGTCTAGTTTTTATGTGATGATATTTCGTATTGCAGCATTGGCCAAAAAGCGCTCCAAACATCCATCTTCAGATGGCAATGAAAGTGGGTCTCAAAAGTGCTCTATCAGAAGGAAGGTTCAAGTCTGTGAATTGAATGCTCTCATCACACAGAAGGTTCTGAGAATGATTCAGTCTAGTTTTTATCAGAAGATATTTCCTTTTCCTTGCATAGGCCTCAAATAGCTCCAAATATCGAATTGCAGTTTACACCAATAGAGTGTTTCCAAACTGCTCTGTGAAACGGCAGGTTCAACTCTGTGAGTTGAATGCGCACATGAGGAAGAAGTCTCTGAGAATGCTTCTGTCTAGTTTTTAGGTGAAGATATTTCATTTCCCAGCCTCGCCTCAAAGCGCTCCAAATATCCACTTTCAGATTCTACAAAAACTGTGTTTCTAAACTGCTCTTTGTAAAGGAAGGTTCAAGTCTGTGAGTTGAATGCACTCATCACCAAGAAGTTTCTGAGAATGCTTCTGTCTAGTTTTCATGTGAAGATATTTCCTTTTCCAACATTGACCCGAAGCCCTCGTAATATCCACTTGCAGATTTTACAAAAAGAGTGTTTCCAAACTGCTCTATCAAAATGAGATTCAACTCTGTGAGTTGAATGCACGCATCGTGAAGAAGCTTCAGAGAATGCTACGGTCTACGTTTTAGGTGAAGATATTTTATTTCCCAGCATAGGCTTCAAAGCGCTCTAAATATCCACTTGCAGATTCTACAAAAAGAGTGTTTCAAAACTGCTCTTCCAAAAGGAAGGTTCAAGGCTGTGAGTTCAATGCACTCATCATAAAGAAGTTTCTGAGAACGCTTCTCTCTAGTTTTTATGTGAAGATATTTCCTTTTCCAGCATAGGCCTCAAATCGCTCCAAACATCCACTAGCAAATTCTACAAAAGGAGTGTTTCAAAACTGTGCTATCAAAAGGAAGATTCCACTATTTGAGTTGAAGGCATAAAGCACACGGAAGTTTCTGACAATGCTTCCGTCTAGTTCTCATGTGAAGTTATTTCCTTTTCCAGTGCTGGCCTCTTAGCACTCCAAATATCCACTTGCAGATCCTAGAAAAAGAGTTTTTCAAAACTGCTCTACCAAAAGGAAGCTTCAACTCGGTGAGTTGAATGCGCACCTCGCAAAATGTTTCTGAGAGTGCTTCGCTGTTGTTTTTATGTGAAGATATTTCGTTTTCCAGCATAGGACTCAAAGCGCTCCAAGTAGCCACTTACAGAGTCTCTAAAAAGAGTGTTTCAAAACTGTTCTATCAAAAGGAACGTTCAACTCTGTGAGTAGAATGCTCTCATCACAAGGAAGTTTCTGAGAATGCTTCTGTCTAGTTTTTATGTGAAGAAATTTCCTTTTCCAACATAGGCCTCAAAGCCCTCCAAATAAACATCTGCAGATTCTACAAAAGGGGTCTTTCCAAAATGTTCTATCAAAACCAACGTTCAAACCTATGAGCTGAATGCACTCACCACACAGAAGTTTCTTAGACGTCTTCTGTCTAGTGTTTATGTGAAAATATTTTCTTTTACAGCATAGGCCTCAAATAGCTCCAAATATCAACTTGCAGATTTTACAAAAAGGGTGTTTCCAAACTCCTCTATCAAAAGGCAGGTTCAACTCTGTGTGTTGAATGCACACATCAGAAAGAAGTTTCTGAGAATGCTTCTGTCTAGCGTTTATGTGAAAATATTTCCTTTTCAAGCATACGCCTCAAAGCGCTCCAAATATGCCGTTGCAGATTCTACAAAAAGTGTGTTTCAAAACTGCTCTATGAAAAGAAAGGTTCAAAGCTGTGAGGTGAATACACATATCGTGAAGAAGTTTCTGAGAAAGCTTCAGTCTAGTGTTTAGGTGAAGATATTTCACTTCCCAGAATAGGCCTCAAAGCGCTCCAAATATCCACTTCCAGATTCTAAAGAAAAGTGTTTCAAAACTGCTTTTTGGAAAAGAAGCTTCAACTCTGTGAGTTGAAAGCACTCATTACGAAGAGGTTTCTGAGAGTTCTTCCGTCTAGTTTTCATGTGAAGATGTTTCCATTTCAAGCATATTTCTCAAATCGCTCCAAATATTCACCTGCAAATTCTACAAAAAGGGTGTTTCCAAACTTCTCTATCAATAGGAAGGTTCGACTCTGTGAGTTGAATGCACTCCTCACAAAGAAGTTTCTGAGAATGCTTCTGTCCAGTTTTTAGGTGAAGATATATCACTTCCCAGCATAGGCCTCAAAGCGCTCCAAATATCCACTTGCAGATTCTACAAAAAGAGTGTTTCAAAACTCCTCTTTCAAAAGGAAGTTTCAAGTCTGTGAGTTGAATGAAGTCGTGACAAAGAAGTTTCTGAGAATGCTTCTGTCTACTTTTTATGTGAAGATATTTCCTTTTGCAGCACACGCCTCAAATAGCCCCAAACATCCACTAGCAAATTCTACAAAAAGAGTGTTTCAAAAAAGCGCTATCTAAAGGAAGATTGCACTATGTGAGTTAAACGCATAAAGCACACGGAAGTTTCTGAGAATGCTTCCGTCTAGTTCTCATGGGAAGATATTTCCTTTCCCATTGTTGGCCTCTTAGCACTCCAATATACACTTGCAGATTCTAGAAAAAGAGTGTTTCAAAACTGCTCTATCAAAAGGCAGGTTCAACACGGTGAGTTGAATATGCACATGAAAAAAAGTTTCTGAGAATGCTTCTGTCTGGTTTTTATGTGAAGATATTTCGTTTTCCAGCACAGGCCTCAAAGCGCTCCAATTATCCACTTGCAGACTATACAAAAACAGTGTTTCAAAACTGTTCTATCCAAAGGAATGTTCAGCTCTGTGAGTAGAATTCACTCATCACGAGGAAGTTTCTGAGAATGCTGCTGTCTAGTTTCTATAAGAAGACATTTCCTTTTCTAACATAGGTCTCAAAGCGCTCACAATAAGCCCTGGCACACTCCACAAAAGGAGTGTTTCCAAAATGTTCTATCAAAATGAACGTTGAAGACTGTGAGTTAAATGCACACGTCAAACTGAAGTTTCTGAGAATGGTTCTGTCTAGGGTTTATGTGAAGATATTTTCTTTTCCAGCATAGGCCTCCAAAAGCTCGAAATATCCACTTGCAGATTTTCTAAAAAGGGTGTTTCCAAACTGTTCTATCAAAAGGAAGGTTCAACTCTGTGAGTTGAATGCTCACATCACAAAGAAGTTTCTGAGAATGCTTCTGTCTAGTGTTCATGTGAAGATATTTCCTTTTCAAGCATAGGCCTCAAAGCGCTCCAGATATGCAGTTGCAGACTCTACAAAAAGTGTGTTTCAAAAGTGTTCTATGAAAAGAAAGTTTCAACTCTGTGAGTTGAATGCACATATCGTGAAGAAGTTTCTGAGAATGCTTCTGTCTAGTTTTTAGGTGAAGATATTTCATTTCCCAGCATAGGCCTCAAAGCGCTCCAAATATGCACTTGCAGATTCTACAAAAAGAGTGTTTCAAAACTGCTCTTTCAAAAGGAAGGTTCAAGTCTGTGAGTTGAATGCACTCATCAGAAAGAAGTTTCTGATAATGGTTCTGTCTAGTTTTCATCTGCAAGTATTTCCTTTTCCACTAGATGCCGCAATCGCACCAAATTTCCACCTGCAGTTTCCACAAAAAGAGTGTTGCAGGACTGCTCCAGGAAAAGGAATCTTCAACTCTCTCAGTTCAATCCCCTCAAGACATAGAAGTTTCTGATAATGTTTCTGTCTAGCTTCTATATGAAGATATTTCCTTTTCCAGCATAAGCCTCAAAGAGCTCCAAATATCCACTTGCGAATTCTACAAAAACAGTGTTGCAATACTTTTCTACCAAAAGGAAGGTACAACTCTGTGAGTTCAATGCACTCATCACACAGAAGGTTCACAGAATGCTTCCATCTAGCTTTTACGCAATGATATTTCCTTTTGCAGCAAAGGCTTCAAAGCGCTCTTAATGTCCACTGGCAGATTCTACGAAGAGTGTCTCAAAACTGCTCTATCAAAAGGTAGGTTGAACTCTGTGAGTTCAATGCCCAAAGCACAGGGAACCTTCTGAGAATGCTTTTATGTAGTTTCTACGTGAACATATTTTCTTTTCCAGCATTGGCCTCCAAGCACTCCATCCATCCACTTGAAAATTCTACTAAAAGAGTGTTTCAAAACTTCTCTACCAAAAGAAAGGTTGAACTTTGTGAGTTCAAGGCACACATCACAAAGAAGTTTCTGAGAATGCTTCTTTCCAGCTTTTACGTGAAGAGATATCCTTTTCCAGCATAGGCCTCAAAGCGCTCCATATATCCACTTGCACATTCTAGCAAAGCGTGTATCAACACTGCTCTTTCAAAAGGAAGCTTCAAGTCTGTGAGTTGAATGCACTCATCACAAAGACGTTTCTGAGAATTCTCCTGTCTAGTTTTCATGTGAAGATGCTTCCATTTAAAATCTAGGCCTCAAATACCTCCAAATATTCACTTGCACATTCTACAAAAAGGCTGTTTCAAATCTTCTCTATCAATTGGAAGGTTCAACTCTGTAAATTGAATGCACTCACCACAAAGAAGATTCCGAGATTGCTTCTGTCTACTTTGTATGTGAAGACATTTCCTTTTCCAACATAGGCCTCAAAGCGCTCCAAAAAACACTTGCAGATTCTAAAAAAACAGTTTTTCAAAACTGTTCTATCAAAAGGAACGTTCAACTCTGTGAGTTGAAGGCACTCATCACAAAGAGGTTTCTGAGAATGCTTCTGTCTAGTTTTTATGGGATGATATTTCTTATTCCAACATTGGCCAAAAAGCGCTCCAAATATCCGCCTTCAGATGGCACTGAAAGAGGGTCTCAAAAATGCTCTATCAGAAGGAAGGTTCAAGTCTGTGAGTTGAATGCTCTCATCACACAGAAGGTTCTGAGAATACTTCAGTCTAGTTTTTATCAGAAGATATTTCCATTTCCTTGCATAGGCCTGAAATCGCTCCAAATATCGACTTGCAGATTATACGAATAGAGTATTTCCAAACTGCTCTGTCAAACGGCAGGATCAACTCTGTGAGTTGAATGAACACATCATGAAGAAGTCTCTGAGAATGCTTCTGTCTAGTTTTTAGTTGAAGATATTTCATTTCCCAGCATCGTCTCAAAGCGCTCCAAATATCCACTTGCAGATTCTACAAAAACTTTGTTTCTAAACTGCTCTTTGAAAAGGAAGGTCCAAGTCTGTGAGTTGAATGCACTCATCGCAAAGAATTTTCTGAGAATGCTTCTGCCTAGTTTTCACGTGAAGATATTTCCTTTTCCAACATTGGCCCCGAAGCCCTCCTAACATCCACTTGCAGATTTTACAAAAAGAGTGTTTCCAAACTGCTCTATCAAAAGGCAGGTTCAACTCTGTGAGTCAAATGCACGCATCGTGAAGAAGCTTCTGAGAATGCTACTGTCTAAGTTTTAGGTGAAGATATTTCATTTCCCAGCAAAGGCTTCAAAGCGCTCTAAATATCCACTTGCAGATTCTACAAGAAGAGTGTTTCAAAACTGCTCTTCCAAAAGGAAGGTTCAAGTCTGTGAGTTGAATGCACTCATCAAAAAGAAGTTTCTGAGAATGCTTCTCTCTAGTTTTTATGAGAAGATATTTCCTTTTCCAGCATAGGCCTCAAATCGCTCCAAACATCCACTAGCAAATTCTACAAAAGGAGTGTTTCAAAACTGTGCTATCAAAAGGAAGATTCCACTATTTGAGTTGAAGGCATAAAGCACACGGAAGTTTCTGACAGTGCTTCCGTCTAGTTCTCATGTGAAGTTATTTCCTTTTCCAGTGTTGGCCTCTTAGCACTCCAAATAACCACTTGCAGATCCTAGAAAGAGTGTTTCAAAACTGCTCTACCAAAAGGAAGGTTCAACTCGGTGAGTTGAATGCGCACCTCGCAAAAAGTTTCTGAGAGTGCTTCGGTTTAGTTTTTATGTGAAGATATTTCGTTTTCCAGCACAGTACTCAAAGCGCTCTAAATAGCCACTTGCAGAGTCTATAAAAAGAGTGTTTCAAAACTGTTCTATCGAAAGGAACGTTCAACTCTGTGAGTAGAATGCACTCATCACAAGGAAGTTTCTGAGAATGCTTCTGTCTAGTTTTTATGTGAAGAAATTTCCTTTTCCAACATAGGCCTCAAAGCGCTCCAAATAAACACCTGCAGATTCTACAAAAGGGGTCTTTCCAAAATGTTCTATCAAAACCAACGTTCAAGCCTGTGAGCTGAATGCACTCACCACACAGAAGTTTCTTAGACGTCTTCTGTCTAGTGTTTATGTGGAAATATTCTCTTTTACAGCATAGGCCTCAAATAGCTCCAAATATCAACTTGCAGATTTTACAAAAAGGGTGTTTCCAAACTCCTCCATCAAAAGGCAGGTTCAACTCTGTGTGTTTAATGCACACATCAGAAAGAAGTTTCTGAGAATGCTTCTGTCTAGCCTTTATGTGAAAATATTTCCTTTTCAAGCATACGCCTCAAAGCGCTCCAAATATGCCGTTGTAGACTCTACAAAAAGTGTGTTTCAAAACTGCTCTACGAAAAGAAAGGTTCAAAGCTGTGAGTTGAATACACAGATCGTGAAGAAGTTCCTGAGAATGCTTCAATCTAGTGTTTAGGTGAAGATATTTCACTTCCCAGCATAGGCCTCAAAGCGCTCCAAATATCCACTTCCAGATTCTACAGAAAAGTGTTTCAAAACTGCTCTTTGGAAAGGAAGCTTCAACTCTGTGAGTTTAAAGCACTCATTGCGAAGAGGTTTCTGGGAGTTCTTCCGTCTAGTTTTCATGTAAAGATGTTTCCATTTCAAGCATAGGTCTCTAATCGCTCCAAATATTCACCTGCAAATTCTACAAAAAGGGTGTTTCAAAACTTCTCTATCAATAGGAAGGTTCAACTCTGTGAGTTGAATGCACTCCTTACAGAGAAGTTTCTGAGAATGTTTCTATCTATGTTTTACGCGAAGATATTTCCTTTTCCAACACAGGCCTCAATGCGCTCCGAATCAACACTTCCAGATACTACAAAAACAGTGTTTCAAAACTGTTCTATCAAAAGGAACGTTCAACTCTGTGAGTTGAAGGCACTCATCACAAATAAGTTTCTGAGAATGCTTCTGTCAATCTTGTATGCAATGAGATTTCCTTTTGCAGCATAGGACTTAAAGCTCTCCAAATATCCACTTGCAGATTCCACAAAAAGAGTGTTGCAAAACTTCTCTATCAAAAGGCAGGTTGAACTCTGTGTGTTGAATGCCCAAAACACAGGGAACTTTCTGAGAATGCTTTTGTCTAGTTTCCACGTGAAGATAGTTCCTTTTCCAACATAGGCCTCAAAGCGCTCTGAATATCCACTTGCCGATTGTACAAAAAGAGTGTTGCAAAACTTCTCTATCAAAAGGCAGGTTGAACTCTGTGTGTCGAATGCCCAAAACACAGGGAACTTGCTGAGAATGCTTTTGTCTAATTTCTACGTGAAGATATTTCCTTTTCCATCATAGGCCTCAAAGTGCTCCGAATAAACACTTGTAGATCCCACCAAAAGAGTGTTTCAAAGCTCTTCCATCTACAGGAACTTTCACGTCTGTGAGTTGAATGCACTCATCACAAAGAGGTTTCTGAGAATTCTTCTGTTTAGTTTTTATGTGATGATATTTCATTTTCCAGCATTGGCCTAAAGGTGCTCCAAATATCCACCTTCAGATGGGACTGAAAGAGTGTTTCAAAACTGAACTATCAAAAGGAAGGTTCAAGTCTGTGAGTTGAATGCACTCATCCACAGAAGCTTCTGAGAATGCTTCTGTCTCGTTTTTAGGCGAAGATATTTCCTTTTCCTTGCATAGGCCTCAAATCGCTCCAAATATCCCCTTGCAGATATTACAAAGAGAGTGTTTCCAAACTGCCCTATCGAAAGGCAGTTTCAACTCTGTGAGTTGAAGGCACGTATGGTGAAACAGTTTCTGAGAATGCTTGTGTGTACTTTTTAGGTGAAGGTATTTCCTTTTCCAGCACAGGCCTCAAATCGCTCCAAACATCCAGTAGCAAATTCTACAAAAGGAGTGTTTCAAACCTGTGCTATCCAAAGGAAGATTCCACTATATGAGTTGAACGCATAAAGCACACGGAAGTTTCTGAGAATCCTTCCGTCTAGTTCTCAGGTGAAGATATTTACTTTTCCAGTGTTGGCCCTTTAGCACTCCAAATATCCACTTTCAGATTCTACAAAAAGAGTGTTTCAAAACTGCTCTATCAAAACGCAGGTTCCACTCGGTGAGTTGAATGCACGCATCGGAAAAGATTTCTGAGAATTCTTCTGTCTAGTTTTTATGGGAAGATATTTTCTTTTCCAGCATAGGCCTCAAATCGCTCCAAACATCCACGAGCAAATTCTACGAAAGGAGTGTGTCAAAACTGTGCTATCAAAAGGAAGATTCCACTATGTGAGTTGAATGCATGAAGCACACGGAAGTTTCTGACAATGCTTCCGTCTAGTTCTCATGTGAAGATATTTCCTTTTCCAGCGTTGACCTCTTAGCACTCCAAATATCCACTTGCAGATCCTAGAAAAAGAGTGTTTCAAAACTGCTCTACCAAAAGCCAGGTTTCACTCGGTGAGTTGAATGCGCACATCGCAAAATGTTTCTGAGAACGCTACTGTCTAGTTCTTATGTGAAGATATTTCGTTTTCCCGCCTGGGCTTCAAAGCGCTCCAAATAGCCACTTGTAGAGTCTATAAAAGCAGTGTTTCAAAACTCTTCTATCAAAAGGAACTTTCAACTCTGTGAGTACAATGCACTCATCACAAGGAAGTTTCCGAGAATGCTTCTGTCTACTGTTTATGTGAAGATATTTCCTTTTCCAACCTAGGCCTCAATGCGCTCCAAATAAACACCTGCAGATCCTACAAGAGGGGTGTTTCCAAACTGTTCTATCAAAACCAGCGTTCAAGTCTGTGAGCTGAATGCACTCATCACACAGAAGTTTCTTAGAAGGCTTGTGTCTAGTGTTTATGTGAAAATATTTTCTTTTACAGCACAGGCCTCAAATAGCTCCAAATATCAACTTGCAGATTTTACAAAAAGGGAGTTTCCAAACTCCTCTATCAAAAGACAGGTTCAACTCTGTGAGTCGAATGCACACATCAGAAAGAAGTTTCTGAGAATGCTTCTGTCTAGCTTTTATGTGAAAATATTTCCTTTTCAAGCACATGCCTCAAAGCGATCCAAATATGCCGTTGCAGATTCTACAAAAAGTGGGTTTCAAAACTGCTCTACGAAAAGAAAGGTTCAAAGCTGTGAGTTGAATACACAGATCGTGAAGAAGTTTCTGAGAATGCTTCAGTCTAGTGTTTAGGTGAAGATATTTCACTTCCCAGCATAGGCCTCAAAGCGCTCCAAATATCCACTTCCAGATTCTACAGAAAAGTGTTTCAAAACTGCTCTTTGGAAAGGAAGCTTCAACTCTGTGAGTTGAAAGCACTCATTACGAAGAGGTTTCTGAGAATTCTTCTGTCCAGTTTTCATGTGAAGATGTTTCCATTTCAAGCATAGGTCTCCAATCGCTCCAAATATTCACCTGCAAATTCTACAAAAAGGGTGTTTCAAAACTTCTCTATCAATAGGAAGGTTCAACTCTGTGAGTTGAATGCCCTCCTCACAAAGAAGTTTCTGAGAATGCTTCTGTCTACTTTTTACGTGAAGATATTTCCTTTTCCTACACAGGCCTCAAAGCGCTCCGAATCAACACTTCCAGATACTACCAAAACAGTGTTTCAAAACTGTTCTATCAAAAGGAACGTTCAACTCTGTGAGTGGAAGGCACTCATCGCAAAGAGGTTTCTGAGAATGCTTCTGTCTAGTTTTTATGTGATGATATTTCGTATTGCAGCATTGGCCAAAAAGCGCTCCAAACATCCATCTTCAGATGGCAATGAAAGTGGGTCTCAAAAGTGCTCTATCAGAAGGAAGGTTCAAGTCTGTGAATTGAATGCTCTCATCACACAGAAGGTTCTGAGAATGATTCAGTCTAGTTTTTATCAGAAGATATTTCCTTTTCCTTGCATAGGCCTCAAATAGCTCCAAATATCGAATTGCAGTTTACACCAATAGAGTGTTTCCAAACTGCTCTGTGAAACGGCAGGTTCAACTCTGTGAGTTGAATGCGCACATGAGGAAGAAGTCTCTGAGAATGCTTCTGTCTAGTTTTTAGGTGAAGATATTTCATTTCCCAGCCTCGCCTCAAAGCGCTCCAAATATCCACTTTCAGATTCTACAAAAACTGTGTTTCTAAACTGCTCTTTGTAAAGGAAGGTTCAAGTCTGTGAGTTGAATGCACTCATCACCAAGAAGTTTCTGAGAATGCTTCTGTCTAGTTTTCATGTGAAGATATTTCCTTTTCCAACATTGACCCGAAGCCCTCGTAATATCCACTTGCAGATTTTACAAAAAGAGTGTTTCCAAACTGCTCTATCAAAATGAGATTCAACTCTGTGAGTTGAATGCACGCATCGTGAAGAAGCTTCAGAGAATGCTACGGTCTACGTTTTAGGTGAAGATATTTCATTTCCCAGCATAGGCTTCAAAGCGCTCTAAATATCCACTTGCAGATTCTACAAAAAGAGTGTTTCAAAACTGCTCTTCCAAAAGGAAGGTTCAAGGCTGTGAGTTCAATGCACTCATCATAAAGAAGTTTCTGAGAACGCTTCTCTCTAGTTTTTATGTGAAGATATTTCCTTTTCCAGCATAGGCCTCAAATCGCTCCAAACATCCACTAGCAAATTCTACAAAAGGAGTGTTTCAAAACTGTGCTATCAAAAGGAAGATTCCACTATTTGAGTTGAAGGCATAAAGCACACGGAAGTTTCTGACAATGCTTCCGTCTAGTTCTCATGTGAAGTTATTTCCTTTTCCAGTGCTGGCCTCTTAGCACTCCAAATATCCACTTGCAGATCCTAGAAAAAGAGTTTTTCAAAACTGCTCTACCAAAAGGAAGCTTCAACTCGGTGAGTTGAATGCGCACCTCGCAAAATGTTTCTGAGAGTGCTTCGCTGTTGTTTTTATGTGAAGATATTTCGTTTTCCAGCATAGGACTCAAAGCGCTCCAAGTAGCCACTTACAGAGTCTCTAAAAAGAGTGTTTCAAAACTGTTCTATCAAAAGGAACGTTCAACTCTGTGAGTAGAATGCTCTCATCACAAGGAAGTTTCTGAGAATGCTTCTGTCTAGTTTTTATGTGAAGAAATTTCCTTTTCCAACATAGGCCTCAAAGCCCTCCAAATAAACATCTGCAGATTCTACAAAAGGGGTCTTTCCAAAATGTTCTATCAAAACCAACGTTCAAACCTATGAGCTGAATGCACTCACCACACAGAAGTTTCTTAGACGTCTTCTGTCTAGTGTTTATGTGAAAATATTTTCTTTTACAGCATAGGCCTCAAATAGCTCCAAATATCAACTTGCAGATTTTACAAAAAGGGTGTTTCCAAACTCCTCTATCAAAAGGCAGGTTCAACTCTGTGTGTTGAATGCACACATCAGAAAGAAGTTTCTGAGAATGCTTCTGTCTAGCGTTTATGTGAAAATATTTCCTTTTCAAGCATACGCCTCAAAGCGCTCCAAATATGCCGTTGCAGATTCTACAAAAAGTGTGTTTCAAAACTGCTCTATGAAAAGAAAGGTTCAAAGCTGTGAGGTGAATACACATATCGTGAAGAAGTTTCTGAGAAAGCTTCAGTCTAGTGTTTAGGTGAAGATATTTCACTTCCCAGAATAGGCCTCAAAGCGCTCCAAATATCCACTTCCAGATTCTAAAGAAAAGTGTTTCAAAACTGCTTTTTGGAAAAGAAGCTTCAACTCTGTGAGTTGAAAGCACTCATTACGAAGAGGTTTCTGAGAGTTCTTCCGTCTAGTTTTCATGTGAAGATGTTTCCATTTCAAGCATATTTCTCAAATCGCTCCAAATATTCACCTGCAAATTCTACAAAAAGGGTGTTTCCAAACTTCTCTATCAATAGGAAGGTTCGACTCTGTGAGTTGAATGCACTCCTCACAAAGAAGTTTCTGAGAATGCTTCTGTCCAGTTTTTAGGTGAAGATATATCACTTCCCAGCATAGGCCTCAAAGCGCTCCAAATATCCACTTGCAGATTCTACAAAAAGAGTGTTTCAAAACTCCTCTTTCAAAAGGAAGTTTCAAGTCTGTGAGTTGAATGAAGTCGTGACAAAGAAGTTTCTGAGAATGCTTCTGTCTACTTTTTATGTGAAGATATTTCCTTTTGCAGCACACGCCTCAAATAGCCCCAAACATCCACTAGCAAATTCTACAAAAAGAGTGTTTCAAAAAAGCGCTATCTAAAGGAAGATTGCACTATGTGAGTTAAACGCATAAAGCACACGGAAGTTTCTGAGAATGCTTCCGTCTAGTTCTCATGGGAAGATATTTCCTTTCCCATTGTTGGCCTCTTAGCACTCCAATATACACTTGCAGATTCTAGAAAAAGAGTGTTTCAAAACTGCTCTATCAAAAGGCAGGTTCAACACGGTGAGTTGAATATGCACATGAAAAAAAGTTTCTGAGAATGCTTCTGTCTGGTTTTTATGTGAAGATATTTCGTTTTCCAGCACAGGCCTCAAAGCGCTCCAATTATCCACTTGCAGACTATACAAAAACAGTGTTTCAAAACTGTTCTATCCAAAGGAATGTTCAGCTCTGTGAGTAGAATTCACTCATCACGAGGAAGTTTCTGAGAATGCTGCTGTCTAGTTTCTATAAGAAGACATTTCCTTTTCTAACATAGGTCTCAAAGCGCTCACAATAAGCCCTGGCACACTCCACAAAAGGAGTGTTTCCAAAATGTTCTATCAAAATGAACGTTGAAGACTGTGAGTTAAATGCACACGTCAAACTGAAGTTTCTGAGAATGGTTCTGTCTAGGGTTTATGTGAAGATATTTTCTTTTCCAGCATAGGCCTCCAAAAGCTCGAAATATCCACTTGCAGATTTTCTAAAAAGGGTGTTTCCAAACTGTTCTATCAAAAGGAAGGTTCAACTCTGTGAGTTGAATGCTCACATCACAAAGAAGTTTCTGAGAATGCTTCTGTCTAGTGTTCATGTGAAGATATTTCCTTTTCAAGCATAGGCCTCAAAGCGCTCCAGATATGCAGTTGCAGACTCTACAAAAAGTGTGTTTCAAAAGTGTTCTATGAAAAGAAAGTTTCAACTCTGTGAGTTGAATGCACATATCGTGAAGAAGTTTCTGAGAATGCTTCTGTCTAGTTTTTAGGTGAAGATATTTCATTTCCCAGCATAGGCCTCAAAGCGCTCCAAATATGCACTTGCAGATTCTACAAAAAGAGTGTTTCAAAACTGCTCTTTCAAAAGGAAGGTTCAAGTCTGTGAGTTGAATGCACTCATCAGAAAGAAGTTTCTGATAATGGTTCTGTCTAGTTTTCATCTGCAAGTATTTCCTTTTCCACTAGATGCCGCAATCGCACCAAATTTCCACCTGCAGTTTCCACAAAAAGAGTGTTGCAGGACTGCTCCAGGAAAAGGAATCTTCAACTCTCTCAGTTCAATCCCCTCAAGACATAGAAGTTTCTGATAATGTTTCTGTCTAGCTTCTATATGAAGATATTTCCTTTTCCAGCATAAGCCTCAAAGAGCTCCAAATATCCACTTGCGAATTCTACAAAAACAGTGTTGCAATACTTTTCTACCAAAAGGAAGGTACAACTCTGTGAGTTCAATGCACTCATCACACAGAAGGTTCACAGAATGCTTCCATCTAGCTTTTACGCAATGATATTTCCTTTTGCAGCAAAGGCTTCAAAGCGCTCTTAATGTCCACTGGCAGATTCTACGAAGAGTGTCTCAAAACTGCTCTATCAAAAGGTAGGTTGAACTCTGTGAGTTCAATGCCCAAAGCACAGGGAACCTTCTGAGAATGCTTTTATGTAGTTTCTACGTGAACATATTTTCTTTTCCAGCATTGGCCTCCAAGCACTCCATCCATCCACTTGAAAATTCTACTAAAAGAGTGTTTCAAAACTTCTCTACCAAAAGAAAGGTTGAACTTTGTGAGTTCAAGGCACACATCACAAAGAAGTTTCTGAGAATGCTTCTTTCCAGCTTTTACGTGAAGAGATATCCTTTTCCAGCATAGGCCTCAAAGCGCTCCATATATCCACTTGCACATTCTAGCAAAGCGTGTATCAACACTGCTCTTTCAAAAGGAAGCTTCAAGTCTGTGAGTTGAATGCACTCATCACAAAGACGTTTCTGAGAATTCTCCTGTCTAGTTTTCATGTGAAGATGCTTCCATTTAAAATCTAGGCCTCAAATACCTCCAAATATTCACTTGCACATTCTACAAAAAGGCTGTTTCAAATCTTCTCTATCAATTGGAAGGTTCAACTCTGTAAATTGAATGCACTCACCACAAAGAAGATTCCGAGATTGCTTCTGTCTACTTTGTATGTGAAGACATTTCCTTTTCCAACATAGGCCTCAAAGCGCTCCAAAAAACACTTGCAGATTCTAAAAAAACAGTTTTTCAAAACTGTTCTATCAAAAGGAACGTTCAACTCTGTGAGTTGAAGGCACTCATCACAAAGAGGTTTCTGAGAATGCTTCTGTCTAGTTTTTATGGGATGATATTTCTTATTCCAACATTGGCCAAAAAGCGCTCCAAATATCCGCCTTCAGATGGCACTGAAAGAGGGTCTCAAAAATGCTCTATCAGAAGGAAGGTTCAAGTCTGTGAGTTGAATGCTCTCATCACACAGAAGGTTCTGAGAATACTTCAGTCTAGTTTTTATCAGAAGATATTTCCATTTCCTTGCATAGGCCTGAAATCGCTCCAAATATCGACTTGCAGATTATACGAATAGAGTATTTCCAAACTGCTCTGTCAAACGGCAGGATCAACTCTGTGAGTTGAATGAACACATCATGAAGAAGTCTCTGAGAATGCTTCTGTCTAGTTTTTAGTTGAAGATATTTCATTTCCCAGCATCGTCTCAAAGCGCTCCAAATATCCACTTGCAGATTCTACAAAAACTTTGTTTCTAAACTGCTCTTTGAAAAGGAAGGTCCAAGTCTGTGAGTTGAATGCACTCATCGCAAAGAATTTTCTGAGAATGCTTCTGCCTAGTTTTCACGTGAAGATATTTCCTTTTCCAACATTGGCCCCGAAGCCCTCCTAACATCCACTTGCAGATTTTACAAAAAGAGTGTTTCCAAACTGCTCTATCAAAAGGCAGGTTCAACTCTGTGAGTCAAATGCACGCATCGTGAAGAAGCTTCTGAGAATGCTACTGTCTAAGTTTTAGGTGAAGATATTTCATTTCCCAGCAAAGGCTTCAAAGCGCTCTAAATATCCACTTGCAGATTCTACAAGAAGAGTGTTTCAAAACTGCTCTTCCAAAAGGAAGGTTCAAGTCTGTGAGTTGAATGCACTCATCAAAAAGAAGTTTCTGAGAATGCTTCTCTCTAGTTTTTATGAGAAGATATTTCCTTTTCCAGCATAGGCCTCAAATCGCTCCAAACATCCACTAGCAAATTCTACAAAAGGAGTGTTTCAAAACTGTGCTATCAAAAGGAAGATTCCACTATTTGAGTTGAAGGCATAAAGCACACGGAAGTTTCTGACAGTGCTTCCGTCTAGTTCTCATGTGAAGTTATTTCCTTTTCCAGTGTTGGCCTCTTAGCACTCCAAATAACCACTTGCAGATCCTAGAAAGAGTGTTTCAAAACTGCTCTACCAAAAGGAAGGTTCAACTCGGTGAGTTGAATGCGCACCTCGCAAAAAGTTTCTGAGAGTGCTTCGGTTTAGTTTTTATGTGAAGATATTTCGTTTTCCAGCACAGTACTCAAAGCGCTCTAAATAGCCACTTGCAGAGTCTATAAAAAGAGTGTTTCAAAACTGTTCTATCGAAAGGAACGTTCAACTCTGTGAGTAGAATGCACTCATCACAAGGAAGTTTCTGAGAATGCTTCTGTCTAGTTTTTATGTGAAGAAATTTCCTTTTCCAACATAGGCCTCAAAGCGCTCCAAATAAACACCTGCAGATTCTACAAAAGGGGTCTTTCCAAAATGTTCTATCAAAACCAACGTTCAAGCCTGTGAGCTGAATGCACTCACCACACAGAAGTTTCTTAGACGTCTTCTGTCTAGTGTTTATGTGGAAATATTCTCTTTTACAGCATAGGCCTCAAATAGCTCCAAATATCAACTTGCAGATTTTACAAAAAGGGTGTTTCCAAACTCCTCCATCAAAAGGCAGGTTCAACTCTGTGTGTTTAATGCACACATCAGAAAGAAGTTTCTGAGAATGCTTCTGTCTAGCCTTTATGTGAAAATATTTCCTTTTCAAGCATACGCCTCAAAGCGCTCCAAATATGCCGTTGTAGACTCTACAAAAAGTGTGTTTCAAAACTGCTCTACGAAAAGAAAGGTTCAAAGCTGTGAGTTGAATACACAGATCGTGAAGAAGTTCCTGAGAATGCTTCAATCTAGTGTTTAGGTGAAGATATTTCACTTCCCAGCATAGGCCTCAAAGCGCTCCAAATATCCACTTCCAGATTCTACAGAAAAGTGTTTCAAAACTGCTCTTTGGAAAGGAAGCTTCAACTCTGTGAGTTTAAAGCACTCATTGCGAAGAGGTTTCTGGGAGTTCTTCCGTCTAGTTTTCATGTAAAGATGTTTCCATTTCAAGCATAGGTCTCTAATCGCTCCAAATATTCACCTGCAAATTCTACAAAAAGGGTGTTTCAAAACTTCTCTATCAATAGGAAGGTTCAACTCTGTGAGTTGAATGCACTCCTTACAGAGAAGTTTCTGAGAATGTTTCTATCTATGTTTTACGCGAAGATATTTCCTTTTCCAACACAGGCCTCAATGCGCTCCGAATCAACACTTCCAGATACTACAAAAACAGTGTTTCAAAACTGTTCTATCAAAAGGAACGTTCAACTCTGTGAGTTGAAGGCACTCATCACAAATAAGTTTCTGAGAATGCTTCTGTCAATCTTGTATGCAATGAGATTTCCTTTTGCAGCATAGGACTTAAAGCTCTCCAAATATCCACTTGCAGATTCCACAAAAAGAGTGTTGCAAAACTTCTCTATCAAAAGGCAGGTTGAACTCTGTGTGTTGAATGCCCAAAACACAGGGAACTTTCTGAGAATGCTTTTGTCTAGTTTCCACGTGAAGATAGTTCCTTTTCCAACATAGGCCTCAAAGCGCTCTGAATATCCACTTGCCGATTGTACAAAAAGAGTGTTGCAAAACTTCTCTATCAAAAGGCAGGTTGAACTCTGTGTGTCGAATGCCCAAAACACAGGGAACTTGCTGAGAATGCTTTTGTCTAATTTCTACGTGAAGATATTTCCTTTTCCATCATAGGCCTCAAAGTGCTCCGAATAAACACTTGTAGATCCCACCAAAAGAGTGTTTCAAAGCTCTTCCATCTACAGGAACTTTCACGTCTGTGAGTTGAATGCACTCATCACAAAGAGGTTTCTGAGAATTCTTCTGTTTAGTTTTTATGTGATGATATTTCATTTTCCAGCATTGGCCTAAAGGTGCTCCAAATATCCACCTTCAGATGGGACTGAAAGAGTGTTTCAAAACTGAACTATCAAAAGGAAGGTTCAAGTCTGTGAGTTGAATGCACTCATCCACAGAAGCTTCTGAGAATGCTTCTGTCTCGTTTTTAGGCGAAGATATTTCCTTTTCCTTGCATAGGCCTCAAATCGCTCCAAATATCCCCTTGCAGATATTACAAAGAGAGTGTTTCCAAACTGCCCTATCGAAAGGCAGTTTCAACTCTGTGAGTTGAAGGCACGTATGGTGAAACAGTTTCTGAGAATGCTTGTGTGTACTTTTTAGGTGAAGGTATTTCCTTTTCCAGCACAGGCCTCAAATCGCTCCAAACATCCAGTAGCAAATTCTACAAAAGGAGTGTTTCAAACCTGTGCTATCCAAAGGAAGATTCCACTATATGAGTTGAACGCATAAAGCACACGGAAGTTTCTGAGAATCCTTCCGTCTAGTTCTCAGGTGAAGATATTTACTTTTCCAGTGTTGGCCCTTTAGCACTCCAAATATCCACTTTCAGATTCTACAAAAAGAGTGTTTCAAAACTGCTCTATCAAAACGCAGGTTCCACTCGGTGAGTTGAATGCACGCATCGGAAAAGATTTCTGAGAATTCTTCTGTCTAGTTTTTATGGGAAGATATTTTCTTTTCCAGCATAGGCCTCAAATCGCTCCAAACATCCACGAGCAAATTCTACGAAAGGAGTGTGTCAAAACTGTGCTATCAAAAGGAAGATTCCACTATGTGAGTTGAATGCATGAAGCACACGGAAGTTTCTGACAATGCTTCCGTCTAGTTCTCATGTGAAGATATTTCCTTTTCCAGCGTTGACCTCTTAGCACTCCAAATATCCACTTGCAGATCCTAGAAAAAGAGTGTTTCAAAACTGCTCTACCAAAAGCCAGGTTTCACTCGGTGAGTTGAATGCGCACATCGCAAAATGTTTCTGAGAACGCTACTGTCTAGTTCTTATGTGAAGATATTTCGTTTTCCCGCCTGGGCTTCAAAGCGCTCCAAATAGCCACTTGTAGAGTCTATAAAAGCAGTGTTTCAAAACTCTTCTATCAAAAGGAACTTTCAACTCTGTGAGTACAATGCACTCATCACAAGGAAGTTTCCGAGAATGCTTCTGTCTACTGTTTATGTGAAGATATTTCCTTTTCCAACCTAGGCCTCAATGCGCTCCAAATAAACACCTGCAGATCCTACAAGAGGGGTGTTTCCAAACTGTTCTATCAAAACCAGCGTTCAAGTCTGTGAGCTGAATGCACTCATCACACAGAAGTTTCTTAGAAGGCTTGTGTCTAGTGTTTATGTGAAAATATTTTCTTTTACAGCACAGGCCTCAAATAGCTCCAAATATCAACTTGCAGATTTTACAAAAAGGGAGTTTCCAAACTCCTCTATCAAAAGACAGGTTCAACTCTGTGAGTCGAATGCACACATCAGAAAGAAGTTTCTGAGAATGCTTCTGTCTAGCTTTTATGTGAAAATATTTCCTTTTCAAGCACATGCCTCAAAGCGATCCAAATATGCCGTTGCAGATTCTACAAAAAGTGGGTTTCAAAACTGCTCTACGAAAAGAAAGGTTCAAAGCTGTGAGTTGAATACACAGATCGTGAAGAAGTTTCTGAGAATGCTTCAGTCTAGTGTTTAGGTGAAGATATTTCACTTCCCAGCATAGGCCTCAAAGCGCTCCAAATATCCACTTCCAGATTCTACAGAAAAGTGTTTCAAAACTGCTCTTTGGAAAGGAAGCTTCAACTCTGTGAGTTGAAAGCACTCATTACGAAGAGGTTTCTGAGAATTCTTCTGTCCAGTTTTCATGTGAAGATGTTTCCATTTCAAGCATAGGTCTCCAATCGCTCCAAATATTCACCTGCAAATTCTACAAAAAGGGTGTTTCAAAACTTCTCTATCAATAGGAAGGTTCAACTCTGTGAGTTGAATGCCCTCCTCACAAAGAAGTTTCTGAGAATGCTTCTGTCTACTTTTTACGTGAAGATATTTCCTTTTCCTACACAGGCCTCAAAGCGCTCCGAATCAACACTTCCAGATACTACCAAAACAGTGTTTCAAAACTGTTCTATCAAAAGGAACGTTCAACTCTGTGAGTGGAAGGCACTCATCGCAAAGAGGTTTCTGAGAATGCTTCTGTCTAGTTTTTATGTGATGATATTTCGTATTGCAGCATTGGCCAAAAAGCGCTCCAAACATCCATCTTCAGATGGCAATGAAAGTGGGTCTCAAAAGTGCTCTATCAGAAGGAAGGTTCAAGTCTGTGAATTGAATGCTCTCATCACACAGAAGGTTCTGAGAATGATTCAGTCTAGTTTTTATCAGAAGATATTTCCTTTTCCTTGCATAGGCCTCAAATAGCTCCAAATATCGAATTGCAGTTTACACCAATAGAGTGTTTCCAAACTGCTCTGTGAAACGGCAGGTTCAACTCTGTGAGTTGAATGCGCACATGAGGAAGAAGTCTCTGAGAATGCTTCTGTCTAGTTTTTAGGTGAAGATATTTCATTTCCCAGCCTCGCCTCAAAGCGCTCCAAATATCCACTTTCAGATTCTACAAAAACTGTGTTTCTAAACTGCTCTTTGTAAAGGAAGGTTCAAGTCTGTGAGTTGAATGCACTCATCACCAAGAAGTTTCTGAGAATGCTTCTGTCTAGTTTTCATGTGAAGATATTTCCTTTTCCAACATTGACCCGAAGCCCTCGTAATATCCACTTGCAGATTTTACAAAAAGAGTGTTTCCAAACTGCTCTATCAAAATGAGATTCAACTCTGTGAGTTGAATGCACGCATCGTGAAGAAGCTTCAGAGAATGCTACGGTCTACGTTTTAGGTGAAGATATTTTATTTCCCAGCATAGGCTTCAAAGCGCTCTAAATATCCACTTGCAGATTCTACAAAAAGAGTGTTTCAAAACTGCTCTTCCAAAAGGAAGGTTCAAGGCTGTGAGTTCAATGCACTCATCATAAAGAAGTTTCTGAGAACGCTTCTCTCTAGTTTTTATGTGAAGATATTTCCTTTTCCAGCATAGGCCTCAAATCGCTCCAAACATCCACTAGCAAATTCTACAAAAGGAGTGTTTCAAAACTGTGCTATCAAAAGGAAGATTCCACTATTTGAGTTGAAGGCATAAAGCACACGGAAGTTTCTGACAATGCTTCCGTCTAGTTCTCATGTGAAGTTATTTCCTTTTCCAGTGCTGGCCTCTTAGCACTCCAAATATCCACTTGCAGATCCTAGAAAAAGAGTTTTTCAAAACTGCTCTACCAAAAGGAAGCTTCAACTCGGTGAGTTGAATGCGCACCTCGCAAAATGTTTCTGAGAGTGCTTCGCTGTTGTTTTTATGTGAAGATATTTCGTTTTCCAGCATAGGACTCAAAGCGCTCCAAGTAGCCACTTACAGAGTCTCTAAAAAGAGTGTTTCAAAACTGTTCTATCAAAAGGAACGTTCAACTCTGTGAGTAGAATGCTCTCATCACAAGGAAGTTTCTGAGAATGCTTCTGTCTAGTTTTTATGTGAAGAAATTTCCTTTTCCAACATAGGCCTCAAAGCCCTCCAAATAAACATCTGCAGATTCTACAAAAGGGGTCTTTCCAAAATGTTCTATCAAAACCAACGTTCAAACCTATGAGCTGAATGCACTCACCACACAGAAGTTTCTTAGACGTCTTCTGTCTAGTGTTTATGTGAAAATATTTTCTTTTACAGCATAGGCCTCAAATAGCTCCAAATATCAACTTGCAGATTTTACAAAAAGGGTGTTTCCAAACTCCTCTATCAAAAGGCAGGTTCAACTCTGTGTGTTGAATGCACACATCAGAAAGAAGTTTCTGAGAATGCTTCTGTCTAGCGTTTATGTGAAAATATTTCCTTTTCAAGCATACGCCTCAAAGCGCTCCAAATATGCCGTTGCAGATTCTACAAAAAGTGTGTTTCAAAACTGCTCTATGAAAAGAAAGGTTCAAAGCTGTGAGGTGAATACACATATCGTGAAGAAGTTTCTGAGAAAGCTTCAGTCTAGTGTTTAGGTGAAGATATTTCACTTCCCAGAATAGGCCTCAAAGCGCTCCAAATATCCACTTCCAGATTCTAAAGAAAAGTGTTTCAAAACTGCTTTTTGGAAAAGAAGCTTCAACTCTGTGAGTTGAAAGCACTCATTACGAAGAGGTTTCTGAGAGTTCTTCCGTCTAGTTTTCATGTGAAGATGTTTCCATTTCAAGCATATTTCTCAAATCGCTCCAAATATTCACCTGCAAATTCTACAAAAAGGGTGTTTCCAAACTTCTCTATCAATAGGAAGGTTCGACTCTGTGAGTTGAATGCACTCCTCACAAAGAAGTTTCTGAGAATGCTTCTGTCCAGTTTTTAGGTGAAGATATATCACTTCCCAGCATAGGCCTCAAAGCGCTCCAAATATCCACTTGCAGATTCTACAAAAAGAGTGTTTCAAAACTCCTCTTTCAAAAGGAAGTTTCAAGTCTGTGAGTTGAATGAAGTCGTGACAAAGAAGTTTCTGAGAATGCTTCTGTCTACTTTTTATGTGAAGATATTTCCTTTTGCAGCACACGCCTCAAATAGCCCCAAACATCCACTAGCAAATTCTACAAAAAGAGTGTTTCAAAAAAGCGCTATCTAAAGGAAGATTGCACTATGTGAGTTAAACGCATAAAGCACACGGAAGTTTCTGAGAATGCTTCCGTCTAGTTCTCATGGGAAGATATTTCCTTTCCCATTGTTGGCCTCTTAGCACTCCAATATACACTTGCAGATTCTAGAAAAAGAGTGTTTCAAAACTGCTCTATCAAAAGGCAGGTTCAACACGGTGAGTTGAATATGCACATGAAAAAAAGTTTCTGAGAATGCTTCTGTCTGGTTTTTATGTGAAGATATTTCGTTTTCCAGCACAGGCCTCAAAGCGCTCCAATTATCCACTTGCAGACTATACAAAAACAGTGTTTCAAAACTGTTCTATCCAAAGGAATGTTCAGCTCTGTGAGTAGAATTCACTCATCACGAGGAAGTTTCTGAGAATGCTGCTGTCTAGTTTCTATAAGAAGACATTTCCTTTTCTAACATAGGTCTCAAAGCGCTCACAATAAGCCCTGGCACACTCCACAAAAGGAGTGTTTCCAAAATGTTCTATCAAAATGAACGTTGAAGACTGTGAGTTAAATGCACACGTCAAACTGAAGTTTCTGAGAATGGTTCTGTCTAGGGTTTATGTGAAGATATTTTCTTTTCCAGCATAGGCCTCCAAAAGCTCGAAATATCCACTTGCAGATTTTCTAAAAAGGGTGTTTCCAAACTGTTCTATCAAAAGGAAGGTTCAACTCTGTGAGTTGAATGCTCACATCACAAAGAAGTTTCTGAGAATGCTTCTGTCTAGTGTTCATGTGAAGATATTTCCTTTTCAAGCATAGGCCTCAAAGCGCTCCAGATATGCAGTTGCAGACTCTACAAAAAGTGTGTTTCAAAAGTGTTCTATGAAAAGAAAGTTTCAACTCTGTGAGTTGAATGCACATATCGTGAAGAAGTTTCTGAGAATGCTTCTGTCTAGTTTTTAGGTGAAGATATTTCATTTCCCAGCATAGGCCTCAAAGCGCTCCAAATATGCACTTGCAGATTCTACAAAAAGAGTGTTTCAAAACTGCTCTTTCAAAAGGAAGGTTCAAGTCTGTGAGTTGAATGCACTCATCAGAAAGAAGTTTCTGATAATGGTTCTGTCTAGTTTTCATCTGCAAGTATTTCCTTTTCCACTAGATGCCGCAATCGCACCAAATTTCCACCTGCAGTTTCCACAAAAAGAGTGTTGCAGGACTGCTCCAGGAAAAGGAATCTTCAACTCTCTCAGTTCAATCCCCTCAAGACATAGAAGTTTCTGATAATGTTTCTGTCTAGCTTCTATATGAAGATATTTCCTTTTCCAGCATAAGCCTCAAAGAGCTCCAAATATCCACTTGCGAATTCTACAAAAACAGTGTTGCAATACTTTTCTACCAAAAGGAAGGTACAACTCTGTGAGTTCAATGCACTCATCACACAGAAGGTTCACAGAATGCTTCCATCTAGCTTTTACGCAATGATATTTCCTTTTGCAGCAAAGGCTTCAAAGCGCTCTTAATGTCCACTGGCAGATTCTACGAAGAGTGTCTCAAAACTGCTCTATCAAAAGGTAGGTTGAACTCTGTGAGTTCAATGCCCAAAGCACAGGGAACCTTCTGAGAATGCTTTTATGTAGTTTCTACGTGAACATATTTTCTTTTCCAGCATTGGCCTCCAAGCACTCCATCCATCCACTTGAAAATTCTACTAAAAGAGTGTTTCAAAACTTCTCTACCAAAAGAAAGGTTGAACTTTGTGAGTTCAAGGCACACATCACAAAGAAGTTTCTGAGAATGCTTCTTTCCAGCTTTTACGTGAAGAGATATCCTTTTCCAGCATAGGCCTCAAAGCGCTCCATATATCCACTTGCACATTCTAGCAAAGCGTGTATCAACACTGCTCTTTCAAAAGGAAGCTTCAAGTCTGTGAGTTGAATGCACTCATCACAAAGACGTTTCTGAGAATTCTCCTGTCTAGTTTTCATGTGAAGATGCTTCCATTTAAAATCTAGGCCTCAAATACCTCCAAATATTCACTTGCACATTCTACAAAAAGGCTGTTTCAAATCTTCTCTATCAATTGGAAGGTTCAACTCTGTAAATTGAATGCACTCACCACAAAGAAGATTCCGAGATTGCTTCTGTCTACTTTGTATGTGAAGACATTTCCTTTTCCAACATAGGCCTCAAAGCGCTCCAAAAAACACTTGCAGATTCTAAAAAAACAGTTTTTCAAAACTGTTCTATCAAAAGGAACGTTCAACTCTGTGAGTTGAAGGCACTCATCACAAAGAGGTTTCTGAGAATGCTTCTGTCTAGTTTTTATGGGATGATATTTCTTATTCCAACATTGGCCAAAAAGCGCTCCAAATATCCGCCTTCAGATGGCACTGAAAGAGGGTCTCAAAAATGCTCTATCAGAAGGAAGGTTCAAGTCTGTGAGTTGAATGCTCTCATCACACAGAAGGTTCTGAGAATACTTCAGTCTAGTTTTTATCAGAAGATATTTCCATTTCCTTGCATAGGCCTGAAATCGCTCCAAATATCGACTTGCAGATTATACGAATAGAGTATTTCCAAACTGCTCTGTCAAACGGCAGGATCAACTCTGTGAGTTGAATGAACACATCATGAAGAAGTCTCTGAGAATGCTTCTGTCTAGTTTTTAGTTGAAGATATTTCATTTCCCAGCATCGTCTCAAAGCGCTCCAAATATCCACTTGCAGATTCTACAAAAACTTTGTTTCTAAACTGCTCTTTGAAAAGGAAGGTCCAAGTCTGTGAGTTGAATGCACTCATCGCAAAGAATTTTCTGAGAATGCTTCTGCCTAGTTTTCACGTGAAGATATTTCCTTTTCCAACATTGGCCCCGAAGCCCTCCTAACATCCACTTGCAGATTTTACAAAAAGAGTGTTTCCAAACTGCTCTATCAAAAGGCAGGTTCAACTCTGTGAGTCAAATGCACGCATCGTGAAGAAGCTTCTGAGAATGCTACTGTCTAAGTTTTAGGTGAAGATATTTCATTTCCCAGCAAAGGCTTCAAAGCGCTCTAAATATCCACTTGCAGATTCTACAAGAAGAGTGTTTCAAAACTGCTCTTCCAAAAGGAAGGTTCAAGTCTGTGAGTTGAATGCACTCATCAAAAAGAAGTTTCTGAGAATGCTTCTCTCTAGTTTTTATGAGAAGATATTTCCTTTTCCAGCATAGGCCTCAAATCGCTCCAAACATCCACTAGCAAATTCTACAAAAGGAGTGTTTCAAAACTGTGCTATCAAAAGGAAGATTCCACTATTTGAGTTGAAGGCATAAAGCACACGGAAGTTTCTGACAGTGCTTCCGTCTAGTTCTCATGTGAAGTTATTTCCTTTTCCAGTGTTGGCCTCTTAGCACTCCAAATAACCACTTGCAGATCCTAGAAAGAGTGTTTCAAAACTGCTCTACCAAAAGGAAGGTTCAACTCGGTGAGTTGAATGCGCACCTCGCAAAAAGTTTCTGAGAGTGCTTCGGTTTAGTTTTTATGTGAAGATATTTCGTTTTCCAGCACAGTACTCAAAGCGCTCTAAATAGCCACTTGCAGAGTCTATAAAAAGAGTGTTTCAAAACTGTTCTATCGAAAGGAACGTTCAACTCTGTGAGTAGAATGCACTCATCACAAGGAAGTTTCTGAGAATGCTTCTGTCTAGTTTTTATGTGAAGAAATTTCCTTTTCCAACATAGGCCTCAAAGCGCTCCAAATAAACACCTGCAGATTCTACAAAAGGGGTCTTTCCAAAATGTTCTATCAAAACCAACGTTCAAGCCTGTGAGCTGAATGCACTCACCACACAGAAGTTTCTTAGACGTCTTCTGTCTAGTGTTTATGTGGAAATATTCTCTTTTACAGCATAGGCCTCAAATAGCTCCAAATATCAACTTGCAGATTTTACAAAAAGGGTGTTTCCAAACTCCTCCATCAAAAGGCAGGTTCAACTCTGTGTGTTTAATGCACACATCAGAAAGAAGTTTCTGAGAATGCTTCTGTCTAGCCTTTATGTGAAAATATTTCCTTTTCAAGCATACGCCTCAAAGCGCTCCAAATATGCCGTTGTAGACTCTACAAAAAGTGTGTTTCAAAACTGCTCTACGAAAAGAAAGGTTCAAAGCTGTGAGTTGAATACACAGATCGTGAAGAAGTTCCTGAGAATGCTTCAATCTAGTGTTTAGGTGAAGATATTTCACTTCCCAGCATAGGCCTCAAAGCGCTCCAAATATCCACTTCCAGATTCTACAGAAAAGTGTTTCAAAACTGCTCTTTGGAAAGGAAGCTTCAACTCTGTGAGTTTAAAGCACTCATTGCGAAGAGGTTTCTGGGAGTTCTTCCGTCTAGTTTTCATGTAAAGATGTTTCCATTTCAAGCATAGGTCTCTAATCGCTCCAAATATTCACCTGCAAATTCTACAAAAAGGGTGTTTCAAAACTTCTCTATCAATAGGAAGGTTCAACTCTGTGAGTTGAATGCACTCCTTACAGAGAAGTTTCTGAGAATGTTTCTATCTATGTTTTACGCGAAGATATTTCCTTTTCCAACACAGGCCTCAATGCGCTCCGAATCAACACTTCCAGATACTACAAAAACAGTGTTTCAAAACTGTTCTATCAAAAGGAACGTTCAACTCTGTGAGTTGAAGGCACTCATCACAAATAAGTTTCTGAGAATGCTTCTGTCAATCTTGTATGCAATGAGATTTCCTTTTGCAGCATAGGACTTAAAGCTCTCCAAATATCCACTTGCAGATTCCACAAAAAGAGTGTTGCAAAACTTCTCTATCAAAAGGCAGGTTGAACTCTGTGTGTTGAATGCCCAAAACACAGGGAACTTTCTGAGAATGCTTTTGTCTAGTTTCCACGTGAAGATAGTTCCTTTTCCAACATAGGCCTCAAAGCGCTCTGAATATCCACTTGCCGATTGTACAAAAAGAGTGTTGCAAAACTTCTCTATCAAAAGGCAGGTTGAACTCTGTGTGTCGAATGCCCAAAACACAGGGAACTTGCTGAGAATGCTTTTGTCTAATTTCTACGTGAAGATATTTCCTTTTCCATCATAGGCCTCAAAGTGCTCCGAATAAACACTTGTAGATCCCACCAAAAGAGTGTTTCAAAGCTCTTCCATCTACAGGAACTTTCACGTCTGTGAGTTGAATGCACTCATCACAAAGAGGTTTCTGAGAATTCTTCTGTTTAGTTTTTATGTGATGATATTTCATTTTCCAGCATTGGCCTAAAGGTGCTCCAAATATCCACCTTCAGATGGGACTGAAAGAGTGTTTCAAAACTGAACTATCAAAAGGAAGGTTCAAGTCTGTGAGTTGAATGCACTCATCCACAGAAGCTTCTGAGAATGCTTCTGTCTCGTTTTTAGGCGAAGATATTTCCTTTTCCTTGCATAGGCCTCAAATCGCTCCAAATATCCCCTTGCAGATATTACAAAGAGAGTGTTTCCAAACTGCCCTATCGAAAGGCAGTTTCAACTCTGTGAGTTGAAGGCACGTATGGTGAAACAGTTTCTGAGAATGCTTGTGTGTACTTTTTAGGTGAAGGTATTTCCTTTTCCAGCACAGGCCTCAAATCGCTCCAAACATCCAGTAGCAAATTCTACAAAAGGAGTGTTTCAAACCTGTGCTATCCAAAGGAAGATTCCACTATATGAGTTGAACGCATAAAGCACACGGAAGTTTCTGAGAATCCTTCCGTCTAGTTCTCAGGTGAAGATATTTACTTTTCCAGTGTTGGCCCTTTAGCACTCCAAATATCCACTTTCAGATTCTACAAAAAGAGTGTTTCAAAACTGCTCTATCAAAACGCAGGTTCCACTCGGTGAGTTGAATGCACGCATCGGAAAAGATTTCTGAGAATTCTTCTGTCTAGTTTTTATGGGAAGATATTTTCTTTTCCAGCATAGGCCTCAAATCGCTCCAAACATCCACGAGCAAATTCTACGAAAGGAGTGTGTCAAAACTGTGCTATCAAAAGGAAGATTCCACTATGTGAGTTGAATGCATGAAGCACACGGAAGTTTCTGACAATGCTTCCGTCTAGTTCTCATGTGAAGATATTTCCTTTTCCAGCGTTGACCTCTTAGCACTCCAAATATCCACTTGCAGATCCTAGAAAAAGAGTGTTTCAAAACTGCTCTACCAAAAGCCAGGTTTCACTCGGTGAGTTGAATGCGCACATCGCAAAATGTTTCTGAGAACGCTACTGTCTAGTTCTTATGTGAAGATATTTCGTTTTCCCGCCTGGGCTTCAAAGCGCTCCAAATAGCCACTTGTAGAGTCTATAAAAGCAGTGTTTCAAAACTCTTCTATCAAAAGGAACTTTCAACTCTGTGAGTACAATGCACTCATCACAAGGAAGTTTCCGAGAATGCTTCTGTCTACTGTTTATGTGAAGATATTTCCTTTTCCAACCTAGGCCTCAATGCGCTCCAAATAAACACCTGCAGATCCTACAAGAGGGGTGTTTCCAAACTGTTCTATCAAAACCAGCGTTCAAGTCTGTGAGCTGAATGCACTCATCACACAGAAGTTTCTTAGAAGGCTTGTGTCTAGTGTTTATGTGAAAATATTTTCTTTTACAGCACAGGCCTCAAATAGCTCCAAATATCAACTTGCAGATTTTACAAAAAGGGAGTTTCCAAACTCCTCTATCAAAAGACAGGTTCAACTCTGTGAGTCGAATGCACACATCAGAAAGAAGTTTCTGAGAATGCTTCTGTCTAGCTTTTATGTGAAAATATTTCCTTTTCAAGCACATGCCTCAAAGCGATCCAAATATGCCGTTGCAGATTCTACAAAAAGTGGGTTTCAAAACTGCTCTACGAAAAGAAAGGTTCAAAGCTGTGAGTTGAATACACAGATCGTGAAGAAGTTTCTGAGAATGCTTCAGTCTAGTGTTTAGGTGAAGATATTTCACTTCCCAGCATAGGCCTCAAAGCGCTCCAAATATCCACTTCCAGATTCTACAGAAAAGTGTTTCAAAACTGCTCTTTGGAAAGGAAGCTTCAACTCTGTGAGTTGAAAGCACTCATTACGAAGAGGTTTCTGAGAATTCTTCTGTCCAGTTTTCATGTGAAGATGTTTCCATTTCAAGCATAGGTCTCCAATCGCTCCAAATATTCACCTGCAAATTCTACAAAAAGGGTGTTTCAAAACTTCTCTATCAATAGGAAGGTTCAACTCTGTGAGTTGAATGCCCTCCTCACAAAGAAGTTTCTGAGAATGCTTCTGTCTACTTTTTACGTGAAGATATTTCCTTTTCCTACACAGGCCTCAAAGCGCTCCGAATCAACACTTCCAGATACTACCAAAACAGTGTTTCAAAACTGTTCTATCAAAAGGAACGTTCAACTCTGTGAGTGGAAGGCACTCATCGCAAAGAGGTTTCTGAGAATGCTTCTGTCTAGTTTTTATGTGATGATATTTCGTATTGCAGCATTGGCCAAAAAGCGCTCCAAACATCCATCTTCAGATGGCAATGAAAGTGGGTCTCAAAAGTGCTCTATCAGAAGGAAGGTTCAAGTCTGTGAATTGAATGCTCTCATCACACAGAAGGTTCTGAGAATGATTCAGTCTAGTTTTTATCAGAAGATATTTCCTTTTCCTTGCATAGGCCTCAAATAGCTCCAAATATCGAATTGCAGTTTACACCAATAGAGTGTTTCCAAACTGCTCTGTGAAACGGCAGGTTCAACTCTGTGAGTTGAATGCGCACATGAGGAAGAAGTCTCTGAGAATGCTTCTGTCTAGTTTTTAGGTGAAGATATTTCATTTCCCAGCCTCGCCTCAAAGCGCTCCAAATATCCACTTTCAGATTCTACAAAAACTGTGTTTCTAAACTGCTCTTTGTAAAGGAAGGTTCAAGTCTGTGAGTTGAATGCACTCATCACCAAGAAGTTTCTGAGAATGCTTCTGTCTAGTTTTCATGTGAAGATATTTCCTTTTCCAACATTGACCCGAAGCCCTCGTAATATCCACTTGCAGATTTTACAAAAAGAGTGTTTCCAAACTGCTCTATCAAAATGAGATTCAACTCTGTGAGTTGAATGCACGCATCGTGAAGAAGCTTCAGAGAATGCTACGGTCTACGTTTTAGGTGAAGATATTTCATTTCCCAGCATAGGCTTCAAAGCGCTCTAAATATCCACTTGCAGATTCTACAAAAAGAGTGTTTCAAAACTGCTCTTCCAAAAGGAAGGTTCAAGGCTGTGAGTTCAATGCACTCATCATAAAGAAGTTTCTGAGAACGCTTCTCTCTAGTTTTTATGTGAAGATATTTCCTTTTCCAGCATAGGCCTCAAATCGCTCCAAACATCCACTAGCAAATTCTACAAAAGGAGTGTTTCAAAACTGTGCTATCAAAAGGAAGATTCCACTATTTGAGTTGAAGGCATAAAGCACACGGAAGTTTCTGACAATGCTTCCGTCTAGTTCTCATGTGAAGTTATTTCCTTTTCCAGTGCTGGCCTCTTAGCACTCCAAATATCCACTTGCAGATCCTAGAAAAAGAGTTTTTCAAAACTGCTCTACCAAAAGGAAGCTTCAACTCGGTGAGTTGAATGCGCACCTCGCAAAATGTTTCTGAGAGTGCTTCGCTGTTGTTTTTATGTGAAGATATTTCGTTTTCCAGCATAGGACTCAAAGCGCTCCAAGTAGCCACTTACAGAGTCTCTAAAAAGAGTGTTTCAAAACTGTTCTATCAAAAGGAACGTTCAACTCTGTGAGTAGAATGCTCTCATCACAAGGAAGTTTCTGAGAATGCTTCTGTCTAGTTTTTATGTGAAGAAATTTCCTTTTCCAACATAGGCCTCAAAGCCCTCCAAATAAACATCTGCAGATTCTACAAAAGGGGTCTTTCCAAAATGTTCTATCAAAACCAACGTTCAAACCTATGAGCTGAATGCACTCACCACACAGAAGTTTCTTAGACGTCTTCTGTCTAGTGTTTATGTGAAAATATTTTCTTTTACAGCATAGGCCTCAAATAGCTCCAAATATCAACTTGCAGATTTTACAAAAAGGGTGTTTCCAAACTCCTCTATCAAAAGGCAGGTTCAACTCTGTGTGTTGAATGCACACATCAGAAAGAAGTTTCTGAGAATGCTTCTGTCTAGCGTTTATGTGAAAATATTTCCTTTTCAAGCATACGCCTCAAAGCGCTCCAAATATGCCGTTGCAGATTCTACAAAAAGTGTGTTTCAAAACTGCTCTATGAAAAGAAAGGTTCAAAGCTGTGAGGTGAATACACATATCGTGAAGAAGTTTCTGAGAAAGCTTCAGTCTAGTGTTTAGGTGAAGATATTTCACTTCCCAGAATAGGCCTCAAAGCGCTCCAAATATCCACTTCCAGATTCTAAAGAAAAGTGTTTCAAAACTGCTTTTTGGAAAAGAAGCTTCAACTCTGTGAGTTGAAAGCACTCATTACGAAGAGGTTTCTGAGAGTTCTTCCGTCTAGTTTTCATGTGAAGATGTTTCCATTTCAAGCATATTTCTCAAATCGCTCCAAATATTCACCTGCAAATTCTACAAAAAGGGTGTTTCCAAACTTCTCTATCAATAGGAAGGTTCGACTCTGTGAGTTGAATGCACTCCTCACAAAGAAGTTTCTGAGAATGCTTCTGTCCAGTTTTTAGGTGAAGATATATCACTTCCCAGCATAGGCCTCAAAGCGCTCCAAATATCCACTTGCAGATTCTACAAAAAGAGTGTTTCAAAACTCCTCTTTCAAAAGGAAGTTTCAAGTCTGTGAGTTGAATGAAGTCGTGACAAAGAAGTTTCTGAGAATGCTTCTGTCTACTTTTTATGTGAAGATATTTCCTTTTGCAGCACACGCCTCAAATAGCCCCAAACATCCACTAGCAAATTCTACAAAAAGAGTGTTTCAAAAAAGCGCTATCTAAAGGAAGATTGCACTATGTGAGTTAAACGCATAAAGCACACGGAAGTTTCTGAGAATGCTTCCGTCTAGTTCTCATGGGAAGATATTTCCTTTCCCATTGTTGGCCTCTTAGCACTCCAATATACACTTGCAGATTCTAGAAAAAGAGTGTTTCAAAACTGCTCTATCAAAAGGCAGGTTCAACACGGTGAGTTGAATATGCACATGAAAAAAAGTTTCTGAGAATGCTTCTGTCTGGTTTTTATGTGAAGATATTTCGTTTTCCAGCACAGGCCTCAAAGCGCTCCAATTATCCACTTGCAGACTATACAAAAACAGTGTTTCAAAACTGTTCTATCCAAAGGAATGTTCAGCTCTGTGAGTAGAATTCACTCATCACGAGGAAGTTTCTGAGAATGCTGCTGTCTAGTTTCTATAAGAAGACATTTCCTTTTCTAACATAGGTCTCAAAGCGCTCACAATAAGCCCTGGCACACTCCACAAAAGGAGTGTTTCCAAAATGTTCTATCAAAATGAACGTTGAAGACTGTGAGTTAAATGCACACGTCAAACTGAAGTTTCTGAGAATGGTTCTGTCTAGGGTTTATGTGAAGATATTTTCTTTTCCAGCATAGGCCTCCAAAAGCTCGAAATATCCACTTGCAGATTTTCTAAAAAGGGTGTTTCCAAACTGTTCTATCAAAAGGAAGGTTCAACTCTGTGAGTTGAATGCTCACATCACAAAGAAGTTTCTGAGAATGCTTCTGTCTAGTGTTCATGTGAAGATATTTCCTTTTCAAGCATAGGCCTCAAAGCGCTCCAGATATGCAGTTGCAGACTCTACAAAAAGTGTGTTTCAAAAGTGTTCTATGAAAAGAAAGTTTCAACTCTGTGAGTTGAATGCACATATCGTGAAGAAGTTTCTGAGAATGCTTCTGTCTAGTTTTTAGGTGAAGATATTTCATTTCCCAGCATAGGCCTCAAAGCGCTCCAAATATGCACTTGCAGATTCTACAAAAAGAGTGTTTCAAAACTGCTCTTTCAAAAGGAAGGTTCAAGTCTGTGAGTTGAATGCACTCATCAGAAAGAAGTTTCTGATAATGGTTCTGTCTAGTTTTCATCTGCAAGTATTTCCTTTTCCACTAGATGCCGCAATCGCACCAAATTTCCACCTGCAGTTTCCACAAAAAGAGTGTTGCAGGACTGCTCCAGGAAAAGGAATCTTCAACTCTCTCAGTTCAATCCCCTCAAGACATAGAAGTTTCTGATAATGTTTCTGTCTAGCTTCTATATGAAGATATTTCCTTTTCCAGCATAAGCCTCAAAGAGCTCCAAATATCCACTTGCGAATTCTACAAAAACAGTGTTGCAATACTTTTCTACCAAAAGGAAGGTACAACTCTGTGAGTTCAATGCACTCATCACACAGAAGGTTCACAGAATGCTTCCATCTAGCTTTTACGCAATGATATTTCCTTTTGCAGCAAAGGCTTCAAAGCGCTCTTAATGTCCACTGGCAGATTCTACGAAGAGTGTCTCAAAACTGCTCTATCAAAAGGTAGGTTGAACTCTGTGAGTTCAATGCCCAAAGCACAGGGAACCTTCTGAGAATGCTTTTATGTAGTTTCTACGTGAACATATTTTCTTTTCCAGCATTGGCCTCCAAGCACTCCATCCATCCACTTGAAAATTCTACTAAAAGAGTGTTTCAAAACTTCTCTACCAAAAGAAAGGTTGAACTTTGTGAGTTCAAGGCACACATCACAAAGAAGTTTCTGAGAATGCTTCTTTCCAGCTTTTACGTGAAGAGATATCCTTTTCCAGCATAGGCCTCAAAGCGCTCCATATATCCACTTGCACATTCTAGCAAAGCGTGTATCAACACTGCTCTTTCAAAAGGAAGCTTCAAGTCTGTGAGTTGAATGCACTCATCACAAAGACGTTTCTGAGAATTCTCCTGTCTAGTTTTCATGTGAAGATGCTTCCATTTAAAATCTAGGCCTCAAATACCTCCAAATATTCACTTGCACATTCTACAAAAAGGCTGTTTCAAATCTTCTCTATCAATTGGAAGGTTCAACTCTGTAAATTGAATGCACTCACCACAAAGAAGATTCCGAGATTGCTTCTGTCTACTTTGTATGTGAAGACATTTCCTTTTCCAACATAGGCCTCAAAGCGCTCCAAAAAACACTTGCAGATTCTAAAAAAACAGTTTTTCAAAACTGTTCTATCAAAAGGAACGTTCAACTCTGTGAGTTGAAGGCACTCATCACAAAGAGGTTTCTGAGAATGCTTCTGTCTAGTTTTTATGGGATGATATTTCTTATTCCAACATTGGCCAAAAAGCGCTCCAAATATCCGCCTTCAGATGGCACTGAAAGAGGGTCTCAAAAATGCTCTATCAGAAGGAAGGTTCAAGTCTGTGAGTTGAATGCTCTCATCACACAGAAGGTTCTGAGAATACTTCAGTCTAGTTTTTATCAGAAGATATTTCCATTTCCTTGCATAGGCCTGAAATCGCTCCAAATATCGACTTGCAGATTATACGAATAGAGTATTTCCAAACTGCTCTGTCAAACGGCAGGATCAACTCTGTGAGTTGAATGAACACATCATGAAGAAGTCTCTGAGAATGCTTCTGTCTAGTTTTTAGTTGAAGATATTTCATTTCCCAGCATCGTCTCAAAGCGCTCCAAATATCCACTTGCAGATTCTACAAAAACTTTGTTTCTAAACTGCTCTTTGAAAAGGAAGGTCCAAGTCTGTGAGTTGAATGCACTCATCGCAAAGAATTTTCTGAGAATGCTTCTGCCTAGTTTTCACGTGAAGATATTTCCTTTTCCAACATTGGCCCCGAAGCCCTCCTAACATCCACTTGCAGATTTTACAAAAAGAGTGTTTCCAAACTGCTCTATCAAAAGGCAGGTTCAACTCTGTGAGTCAAATGCACGCATCGTGAAGAAGCTTCTGAGAATGCTACTGTCTAAGTTTTAGGTGAAGATATTTCATTTCCCAGCAAAGGCTTCAAAGCGCTCTAAATATCCACTTGCAGATTCTACAAGAAGAGTGTTTCAAAACTGCTCTTCCAAAAGGAAGGTTCAAGTCTGTGAGTTGAATGCACTCATCAAAAAGAAGTTTCTGAGAATGCTTCTCTCTAGTTTTTATGAGAAGATATTTCCTTTTCCAGCATAGGCCTCAAATCGCTCCAAACATCCACTAGCAAATTCTACAAAAGGAGTGTTTCAAAACTGTGCTATCAAAAGGAAGATTCCACTATTTGAGTTGAAGGCATAAAGCACACGGAAGTTTCTGACAGTGCTTCCGTCTAGTTCTCATGTGAAGTTATTTCCTTTTCCAGTGTTGGCCTCTTAGCACTCCAAATAACCACTTGCAGATCCTAGAAAGAGTGTTTCAAAACTGCTCTACCAAAAGGAAGGTTCAACTCGGTGAGTTGAATGCGCACCTCGCAAAAAGTTTCTGAGAGTGCTTCGGTTTAGTTTTTATGTGAAGATATTTCGTTTTCCAGCACAGTACTCAAAGCGCTCTAAATAGCCACTTGCAGAGTCTATAAAAAGAGTGTTTCAAAACTGTTCTATCGAAAGGAACGTTCAACTCTGTGAGTAGAATGCACTCATCACAAGGAAGTTTCTGAGAATGCTTCTGTCTAGTTTTTATGTGAAGAAATTTCCTTTTCCAACATAGGCCTCAAAGCGCTCCAAATAAACACCTGCAGATTCTACAAAAGGGGTCTTTCCAAAATGTTCTATCAAAACCAACGTTCAAGCCTGTGAGCTGAATGCACTCACCACACAGAAGTTTCTTAGACGTCTTCTGTCTAGTGTTTATGTGGAAATATTCTCTTTTACAGCATAGGCCTCAAATAGCTCCAAATATCAACTTGCAGATTTTACAAAAAGGGTGTTTCCAAACTCCTCCATCAAAAGGCAGGTTCAACTCTGTGTGTTTAATGCACACATCAGAAAGAAGTTTCTGAGAATGCTTCTGTCTAGCCTTTATGTGAAAATATTTCCTTTTCAAGCATACGCCTCAAAGCGCTCCAAATATGCCGTTGTAGACTCTACAAAAAGTGTGTTTCAAAACTGCTCTACGAAAAGAAAGGTTCAAAGCTGTGAGTTGAATACACAGATCGTGAAGAAGTTCCTGAGAATGCTTCAATCTAGTGTTTAGGTGAAGATATTTCACTTCCCAGCATAGGCCTCAAAGCGCTCCAAATATCCACTTCCAGATTCTACAGAAAAGTGTTTCAAAACTGCTCTTTGGAAAGGAAGCTTCAACTCTGTGAGTTTAAAGCACTCATTGCGAAGAGGTTTCTGGGAGTTCTTCCGTCTAGTTTTCATGTAAAGATGTTTCCATTTCAAGCATAGGTCTCTAATCGCTCCAAATATTCACCTGCAAATTCTACAAAAAGGGTGTTTCAAAACTTCTCTATCAATAGGAAGGTTCAACTCTGTGAGTTGAATGCACTCCTTACAGAGAAGTTTCTGAGAATGTTTCTATCTATGTTTTACGCGAAGATATTTCCTTTTCCAACACAGGCCTCAATGCGCTCCGAATCAACACTTCCAGATACTACAAAAACAGTGTTTCAAAACTGTTCTATCAAAAGGAACGTTCAACTCTGTGAGTTGAAGGCACTCATCACAAATAAGTTTCTGAGAATGCTTCTGTCAATCTTGTATGCAATGAGATTTCCTTTTGCAGCATAGGACTTAAAGCTCTCCAAATATCCACTTGCAGATTCCACAAAAAGAGTGTTGCAAAACTTCTCTATCAAAAGGCAGGTTGAACTCTGTGTGTTGAATGCCCAAAACACAGGGAACTTTCTGAGAATGCTTTTGTCTAGTTTCCACGTGAAGATAGTTCCTTTTCCAACATAGGCCTCAAAGCGCTCTGAATATCCACTTGCCGATTGTACAAAAAGAGTGTTGCAAAACTTCTCTATCAAAAGGCAGGTTGAACTCTGTGTGTCGAATGCCCAAAACACAGGGAACTTGCTGAGAATGCTTTTGTCTAATTTCTACGTGAAGATATTTCCTTTTCCATCATAGGCCTCAAAGTGCTCCGAATAAACACTTGTAGATCCCACCAAAAGAGTGTTTCAAAGCTCTTCCATCTACAGGAACTTTCACGTCTGTGAGTTGAATGCACTCATCACAAAGAGGTTTCTGAGAATTCTTCTGTTTAGTTTTTATGTGATGATATTTCATTTTCCAGCATTGGCCTAAAGGTGCTCCAAATATCCACCTTCAGATGGGACTGAAAGAGTGTTTCAAAACTGAACTATCAAAAGGAAGGTTCAAGTCTGTGAGTTGAATGCACTCATCCACAGAAGCTTCTGAGAATGCTTCTGTCTCGTTTTTAGGCGAAGATATTTCCTTTTCCTTGCATAGGCCTCAAATCGCTCCAAATATCCCCTTGCAGATATTACAAAGAGAGTGTTTCCAAACTGCCCTATCGAAAGGCAGTTTCAACTCTGTGAGTTGAAGGCACGTATGGTGAAACAGTTTCTGAGAATGCTTGTGTGTACTTTTTAGGTGAAGGTATTTCCTTTTCCAGCACAGGCCTCAAATCGCTCCAAACATCCAGTAGCAAATTCTACAAAAGGAGTGTTTCAAACCTGTGCTATCCAAAGGAAGATTCCACTATATGAGTTGAACGCATAAAGCACACGGAAGTTTCTGAGAATCCTTCCGTCTAGTTCTCAGGTGAAGATATTTACTTTTCCAGTGTTGGCCCTTTAGCACTCCAAATATCCACTTTCAGATTCTACAAAAAGAGTGTTTCAAAACTGCTCTATCAAAACGCAGGTTCCACTCGGTGAGTTGAATGCACGCATCGGAAAAGATTTCTGAGAATTCTTCTGTCTAGTTTTTATGGGAAGATATTTTCTTTTCCAGCATAGGCCTCAAATCGCTCCAAACATCCACGAGCAAATTCTACGAAAGGAGTGTGTCAAAACTGTGCTATCAAAAGGAAGATTCCACTATGTGAGTTGAATGCATGAAGCACACGGAAGTTTCTGACAATGCTTCCGTCTAGTTCTCATGTGAAGATATTTCCTTTTCCAGCGTTGACCTCTTAGCACTCCAAATATCCACTTGCAGATCCTAGAAAAAGAGTGTTTCAAAACTGCTCTACCAAAAGCCAGGTTTCACTCGGTGAGTTGAATGCGCACATCGCAAAATGTTTCTGAGAACGCTACTGTCTAGTTCTTATGTGAAGATATTTCGTTTTCCCGCCTGGGCTTCAAAGCGCTCCAAATAGCCACTTGTAGAGTCTATAAAAGCAGTGTTTCAAAACTCTTCTATCAAAAGGAACTTTCAACTCTGTGAGTACAATGCACTCATCACAAGGAAGTTTCCGAGAATGCTTCTGTCTACTGTTTATGTGAAGATATTTCCTTTTCCAACCTAGGCCTCAATGCGCTCCAAATAAACACCTGCAGATCCTACAAGAGGGGTGTTTCCAAACTGTTCTATCAAAACCAGCGTTCAAGTCTGTGAGCTGAATGCACTCATCACACAGAAGTTTCTTAGAAGGCTTGTGTCTAGTGTTTATGTGAAAATATTTTCTTTTACAGCACAGGCCTCAAATAGCTCCAAATATCAACTTGCAGATTTTACAAAAAGGGAGTTTCCAAACTCCTCTATCAAAAGACAGGTTCAACTCTGTGAGTCGAATGCACACATCAGAAAGAAGTTTCTGAGAATGCTTCTGTCTAGCTTTTATGTGAAAATATTTCCTTTTCAAGCACATGCCTCAAAGCGATCCAAATATGCCGTTGCAGATTCTACAAAAAGTGGGTTTCAAAACTGCTCTACGAAAAGAAAGGTTCAAAGCTGTGAGTTGAATACACAGATCGTGAAGAAGTTTCTGAGAATGCTTCAGTCTAGTGTTTAGGTGAAGATATTTCACTTCCCAGCATAGGCCTCAAAGCGCTCCAAATATCCACTTCCAGATTCTACAGAAAAGTGTTTCAAAACTGCTCTTTGGAAAGGAAGCTTCAACTCTGTGAGTTGAAAGCACTCATTACGAAGAGGTTTCTGAGAATTCTTCTGTCCAGTTTTCATGTGAAGATGTTTCCATTTCAAGCATAGGTCTCCAATCGCTCCAAATATTCACCTGCAAATTCTACAAAAAGGGTGTTTCAAAACTTCTCTATCAATAGGAAGGTTCAACTCTGTGAGTTGAATGCCCTCCTCACAAAGAAGTTTCTGAGAATGCTTCTGTCTACTTTTTACGTGAAGATATTTCCTTTTCCTACACAGGCCTCAAAGCGCTCCGAATCAACACTTCCAGATACTACCAAAACAGTGTTTCAAAACTGTTCTATCAAAAGGAACGTTCAACTCTGTGAGTGGAAGGCACTCATCGCAAAGAGGTTTCTGAGAATGCTTCTGTCTAGTTTTTATGTGATGATATTTCGTATTGCAGCATTGGCCAAAAAGCGCTCCAAACATCCATCTTCAGATGGCAATGAAAGTGGGTCTCAAAAGTGCTCTATCAGAAGGAAGGTTCAAGTCTGTGAATTGAATGCTCTCATCACACAGAAGGTTCTGAGAATGATTCAGTCTAGTTTTTATCAGAAGATATTTCCTTTTCCTTGCATAGGCCTCAAATAGCTCCAAATATCGAATTGCAGTTTACACCAATAGAGTGTTTCCAAACTGCTCTGTGAAACGGCAGGTTCAACTCTGTGAGTTGAATGCGCACATGAGGAAGAAGTCTCTGAGAATGCTTCTGTCTAGTTTTTAGGTGAAGATATTTCATTTCCCAGCCTCGCCTCAAAGCGCTCCAAATATCCACTTTCAGATTCTACAAAAACTGTGTTTCTAAACTGCTCTTTGTAAAGGAAGGTTCAAGTCTGTGAGTTGAATGCACTCATCACCAAGAAGTTTCTGAGAATGCTTCTGTCTAGTTTTCATGTGAAGATATTTCCTTTTCCAACATTGACCCGAAGCCCTCGTAATATCCACTTGCAGATTTTACAAAAAGAGTGTTTCCAAACTGCTCTATCAAAATGAGATTCAACTCTGTGAGTTGAATGCACGCATCGTGAAGAAGCTTCAGAGAATGCTACGGTCTACGTTTTAGGTGAAGATATTTCATTTCCCAGCATAGGCTTCAAAGCGCTCTAAATATCCACTTGCAGATTCTACAAAAAGAGTGTTTCAAAACTGCTCTTCCAAAAGGAAGGTTCAAGGCTGTGAGTTCAATGCACTCATCATAAAGAAGTTTCTGAGAACGCTTCTCTCTAGTTTTTATGTGAAGATATTTCCTTTTCCAGCATAGGCCTCAAATCGCTCCAAACATCCACTAGCAAATTCTACAAAAGGAGTGTTTCAAAACTGTGCTATCAAAAGGAAGATTCCACTATTTGAGTTGAAGGCATAAAGCACACGGAAGTTTCTGACAATGCTTCCGTCTAGTTCTCATGTGAAGTTATTTCCTTTTCCAGTGCTGGCCTCTTAGCACTCCAAATATCCACTTGCAGATCCTAGAAAAAGAGTTTTTCAAAACTGCTCTACCAAAAGGAAGCTTCAACTCGGTGAGTTGAATGCGCACCTCGCAAAATGTTTCTGAGAGTGCTTCGCTGTTGTTTTTATGTGAAGATATTTCGTTTTCCAGCATAGGACTCAAAGCGCTCCAAGTAGCCACTTACAGAGTCTCTAAAAAGAGTGTTTCAAAACTGTTCTATCAAAAGGAACGTTCAACTCTGTGAGTAGAATGCTCTCATCACAAGGAAGTTTCTGAGAATGCTTCTGTCTAGTTTTTATGTGAAGAAATTTCCTTTTCCAACATAGGCCTCAAAGCCCTCCAAATAAACATCTGCAGATTCTACAAAAGGGGTCTTTCCAAAATGTTCTATCAAAACCAACGTTCAAACCTATGAGCTGAATGCACTCACCACACAGAAGTTTCTTAGACGTCTTCTGTCTAGTGTTTATGTGAAAATATTTTCTTTTACAGCATAGGCCTCAAATAGCTCCAAATATCAACTTGCAGATTTTACAAAAAGGGTGTTTCCAAACTCCTCTATCAAAAGGCAGGTTCAACTCTGTGTGTTGAATGCACACATCAGAAAGAAGTTTCTGAGAATGCTTCTGTCTAGCGTTTATGTGAAAATATTTCCTTTTCAAGCATACGCCTCAAAGCGCTCCAAATATGCCGTTGCAGATTCTACAAAAAGTGTGTTTCAAAACTGCTCTATGAAAAGAAAGGTTCAAAGCTGTGAGGTGAATACACATATCGTGAAGAAGTTTCTGAGAAAGCTTCAGTCTAGTGTTTAGGTGAAGATATTTCACTTCCCAGAATAGGCCTCAAAGCGCTCCAAATATCCACTTCCAGATTCTAAAGAAAAGTGTTTCAAAACTGCTTTTTGGAAAAGAAGCTTCAACTCTGTGAGTTGAAAGCACTCATTACGAAGAGGTTTCTGAGAGTTCTTCCGTCTAGTTTTCATGTGAAGATGTTTCCATTTCAAGCATATTTCTCAAATCGCTCCAAATATTCACCTGCAAATTCTACAAAAAGGGTGTTTCCAAACTTCTCTATCAATAGGAAGGTTCGACTCTGTGAGTTGAATGCACTCCTCACAAAGAAGTTTCTGAGAATGCTTCTGTCCAGTTTTTAGGTGAAGATATATCACTTCCCAGCATAGGCCTCAAAGCGCTCCAAATATCCACTTGCAGATTCTACAAAAAGAGTGTTTCAAAACTCCTCTTTCAAAAGGAAGTTTCAAGTCTGTGAGTTGAATGAAGTCGTGACAAAGAAGTTTCTGAGAATGCTTCTGTCTACTTTTTATGTGAAGATATTTCCTTTTGCAGCACACGCCTCAAATAGCCCCAAACATCCACTAGCAAATTCTACAAAAAGAGTGTTTCAAAAAAGCGCTATCTAAAGGAAGATTGCACTATGTGAGTTAAACGCATAAAGCACACGGAAGTTTCTGAGAATGCTTCCGTCTAGTTCTCATGGGAAGATATTTCCTTTCCCATTGTTGGCCTCTTAGCACTCCAATATACACTTGCAGATTCTAGAAAAAGAGTGTTTCAAAACTGCTCTATCAAAAGGCAGGTTCAACACGGTGAGTTGAATATGCACATGAAAAAAAGTTTCTGAGAATGCTTCTGTCTGGTTTTTATGTGAAGATATTTCGTTTTCCAGCACAGGCCTCAAAGCGCTCCAATTATCCACTTGCAGACTATACAAAAACAGTGTTTCAAAACTGTTCTATCCAAAGGAATGTTCAGCTCTGTGAGTAGAATTCACTCATCACGAGGAAGTTTCTGAGAATGCTGCTGTCTAGTTTCTATAAGAAGACATTTCCTTTTCTAACATAGGTCTCAAAGCGCTCACAATAAGCCCTGGCACACTCCACAAAAGGAGTGTTTCCAAAATGTTCTATCAAAATGAACGTTGAAGACTGTGAGTTAAATGCACACGTCAAACTGAAGTTTCTGAGAATGGTTCTGTCTAGGGTTTATGTGAAGATATTTTCTTTTCCAGCATAGGCCTCCAAAAGCTCGAAATATCCACTTGCAGATTTTCTAAAAAGGGTGTTTCCAAACTGTTCTATCAAAAGGAAGGTTCAACTCTGTGAGTTGAATGCTCACATCACAAAGAAGTTTCTGAGAATGCTTCTGTCTAGTGTTCATGTGAAGATATTTCCTTTTCAAGCATAGGCCTCAAAGCGCTCCAGATATGCAGTTGCAGACTCTACAAAAAGTGTGTTTCAAAAGTGTTCTATGAAAAGAAAGTTTCAACTCTGTGAGTTGAATGCACATATCGTGAAGAAGTTTCTGAGAATGCTTCTGTCTAGTTTTTAGGTGAAGATATTTCATTTCCCAGCATAGGCCTCAAAGCGCTCCAAATATGCACTTGCAGATTCTACAAAAAGAGTGTTTCAAAACTGCTCTTTCAAAAGGAAGGTTCAAGTCTGTGAGTTGAATGCACTCATCAGAAAGAAGTTTCTGATAATGGTTCTGTCTAGTTTTCATCTGCAAGTATTTCCTTTTCCACTAGATGCCGCAATCGCACCAAATTTCCACCTGCAGTTTCCACAAAAAGAGTGTTGCAGGACTGCTCCAGGAAAAGGAATCTTCAACTCTCTCAGTTCAATCCCCTCAAGACATAGAAGTTTCTGATAATGTTTCTGTCTAGCTTCTATATGAAGATATTTCCTTTTCCAGCATAAGCCTCAAAGAGCTCCAAATATCCACTTGCGAATTCTACAAAAACAGTGTTGCAATACTTTTCTACCAAAAGGAAGGTACAACTCTGTGAGTTCAATGCACTCATCACACAGAAGGTTCACAGAATGCTTCCATCTAGCTTTTACGCAATGATATTTCCTTTTGCAGCAAAGGCTTCAAAGCGCTCTTAATGTCCACTGGCAGATTCTACGAAGAGTGTCTCAAAACTGCTCTATCAAAAGGTAGGTTGAACTCTGTGAGTTCAATGCCCAAAGCACAGGGAACCTTCTGAGAATGCTTTTATGTAGTTTCTACGTGAACATATTTTCTTTTCCAGCATTGGCCTCCAAGCACTCCATCCATCCACTTGAAAATTCTACTAAAAGAGTGTTTCAAAACTTCTCTACCAAAAGAAAGGTTGAACTTTGTGAGTTCAAGGCACACATCACAAAGAAGTTTCTGAGAATGCTTCTTTCCAGCTTTTACGTGAAGAGATATCCTTTTCCAGCATAGGCCTCAAAGCGCTCCATATATCCACTTGCACATTCTAGCAAAGCGTGTATCAACACTGCTCTTTCAAAAGGAAGCTTCAAGTCTGTGAGTTGAATGCACTCATCACAAAGACGTTTCTGAGAATTCTCCTGTCTAGTTTTCATGTGAAGATGCTTCCATTTAAAATCTAGGCCTCAAATACCTCCAAATATTCACTTGCACATTCTACAAAAAGGCTGTTTCAAATCTTCTCTATCAATTGGAAGGTTCAACTCTGTAAATTGAATGCACTCACCACAAAGAAGATTCCGAGATTGCTTCTGTCTACTTTGTATGTGAAGACATTTCCTTTTCCAACATAGGCCTCAAAGCGCTCCAAAAAACACTTGCAGATTCTAAAAAAACAGTTTTTCAAAACTGTTCTATCAAAAGGAACGTTCAACTCTGTGAGTTGAAGGCACTCATCACAAAGAGGTTTCTGAGAATGCTTCTGTCTAGTTTTTATGGGATGATATTTCTTATTCCAACATTGGCCAAAAAGCGCTCCAAATATCCGCCTTCAGATGGCACTGAAAGAGGGTCTCAAAAATGCTCTATCAGAAGGAAGGTTCAAGTCTGTGAGTTGAATGCTCTCATCACACAGAAGGTTCTGAGAATACTTCAGTCTAGTTTTTATCAGAAGATATTTCCATTTCCTTGCATAGGCCTGAAATCGCTCCAAATATCGACTTGCAGATTATACGAATAGAGTATTTCCAAACTGCTCTGTCAAACGGCAGGATCAACTCTGTGAGTTGAATGAACACATCATGAAGAAGTCTCTGAGAATGCTTCTGTCTAGTTTTTAGTTGAAGATATTTCATTTCCCAGCATCGTCTCAAAGCGCTCCAAATATCCACTTGCAGATTCTACAAAAACTTTGTTTCTAAACTGCTCTTTGAAAAGGAAGGTCCAAGTCTGTGAGTTGAATGCACTCATCGCAAAGAATTTTCTGAGAATGCTTCTGCCTAGTTTTCACGTGAAGATATTTCCTTTTCCAACATTGGCCCCGAAGCCCTCCTAACATCCACTTGCAGATTTTACAAAAAGAGTGTTTCCAAACTGCTCTATCAAAAGGCAGGTTCAACTCTGTGAGTCAAATGCACGCATCGTGAAGAAGCTTCTGAGAATGCTACTGTCTAAGTTTTAGGTGAAGATATTTCATTTCCCAGCAAAGGCTTCAAAGCGCTCTAAATATCCACTTGCAGATTCTACAAGAAGAGTGTTTCAAAACTGCTCTTCCAAAAGGAAGGTTCAAGTCTGTGAGTTGAATGCACTCATCAAAAAGAAGTTTCTGAGAATGCTTCTCTCTAGTTTTTATGAGAAGATATTTCCTTTTCCAGCATAGGCCTCAAATCGCTCCAAACATCCACTAGCAAATTCTACAAAAGGAGTGTTTCAAAACTGTGCTATCAAAAGGAAGATTCCACTATTTGAGTTGAAGGCATAAAGCACACGGAAGTTTCTGACAGTGCTTCCGTCTAGTTCTCATGTGAAGTTATTTCCTTTTCCAGTGTTGGCCTCTTAGCACTCCAAATAACCACTTGCAGATCCTAGAAAGAGTGTTTCAAAACTGCTCTACCAAAAGGAAGGTTCAACTCGGTGAGTTGAATGCGCACCTCGCAAAAAGTTTCTGAGAGTGCTTCGGTTTAGTTTTTATGTGAAGATATTTCGTTTTCCAGCACAGTACTCAAAGCGCTCTAAATAGCCACTTGCAGAGTCTATAAAAAGAGTGTTTCAAAACTGTTCTATCGAAAGGAACGTTCAACTCTGTGAGTAGAATGCACTCATCACAAGGAAGTTTCTGAGAATGCTTCTGTCTAGTTTTTATGTGAAGAAATTTCCTTTTCCAACATAGGCCTCAAAGCGCTCCAAATAAACACCTGCAGATTCTACAAAAGGGGTCTTTCCAAAATGTTCTATCAAAACCAACGTTCAAGCCTGTGAGCTGAATGCACTCACCACACAGAAGTTTCTTAGACGTCTTCTGTCTAGTGTTTATGTGGAAATATTCTCTTTTACAGCATAGGCCTCAAATAGCTCCAAATATCAACTTGCAGATTTTACAAAAAGGGTGTTTCCAAACTCCTCCATCAAAAGGCAGGTTCAACTCTGTGTGTTTAATGCACACATCAGAAAGAAGTTTCTGAGAATGCTTCTGTCTAGCCTTTATGTGAAAATATTTCCTTTTCAAGCATACGCCTCAAAGCGCTCCAAATATGCCGTTGTAGACTCTACAAAAAGTGTGTTTCAAAACTGCTCTACGAAAAGAAAGGTTCAAAGCTGTGAGTTGAATACACAGATCGTGAAGAAGTTCCTGAGAATGCTTCAATCTAGTGTTTAGGTGAAGATATTTCACTTCCCAGCATAGGCCTCAAAGCGCTCCAAATATCCACTTCCAGATTCTACAGAAAAGTGTTTCAAAACTGCTCTTTGGAAAGGAAGCTTCAACTCTGTGAGTTTAAAGCACTCATTGCGAAGAGGTTTCTGGGAGTTCTTCCGTCTAGTTTTCATGTAAAGATGTTTCCATTTCAAGCATAGGTCTCTAATCGCTCCAAATATTCACCTGCAAATTCTACAAAAAGGGTGTTTCAAAACTTCTCTATCAATAGGAAGGTTCAACTCTGTGAGTTGAATGCACTCCTTACAGAGAAGTTTCTGAGAATGTTTCTATCTATGTTTTACGCGAAGATATTTCCTTTTCCAACACAGGCCTCAATGCGCTCCGAATCAACACTTCCAGATACTACAAAAACAGTGTTTCAAAACTGTTCTATCAAAAGGAACGTTCAACTCTGTGAGTTGAAGGCACTCATCACAAATAAGTTTCTGAGAATGCTTCTGTCAATCTTGTATGCAATGAGATTTCCTTTTGCAGCATAGGACTTAAAGCTCTCCAAATATCCACTTGCAGATTCCACAAAAAGAGTGTTGCAAAACTTCTCTATCAAAAGGCAGGTTGAACTCTGTGTGTTGAATGCCCAAAACACAGGGAACTTTCTGAGAATGCTTTTGTCTAGTTTCCACGTGAAGATAGTTCCTTTTCCAACATAGGCCTCAAAGCGCTCTGAATATCCACTTGCCGATTGTACAAAAAGAGTGTTGCAAAACTTCTCTATCAAAAGGCAGGTTGAACTCTGTGTGTCGAATGCCCAAAACACAGGGAACTTGCTGAGAATGCTTTTGTCTAATTTCTACGTGAAGATATTTCCTTTTCCATCATAGGCCTCAAAGTGCTCCGAATAAACACTTGTAGATCCCACCAAAAGAGTGTTTCAAAGCTCTTCCATCTACAGGAACTTTCACGTCTGTGAGTTGAATGCACTCATCACAAAGAGGTTTCTGAGAATTCTTCTGTTTAGTTTTTATGTCATGATATTTCATTTTCCAGCATTGGCCTAAAGGTGCTCCAAATATCCACCTTCAGATGGGACTGAAAGAGTGTTTCAAAACTGAACTATCAAAAGGAAGGTTCAAGTCTGTGAGTTGAATGCACTCATCCACAGAAGCTTCTGAGAATGCTTCTGTCTCGTTTTTAGGCGAAGATATTTCCTTTTCCTTGCATAGGCCTCAAATCGCTCCAAATATCCCCTTGCAGATATTACAAAGAGAGTGTTTCCAAACTGCCCTATCGAAAGGCAGTTTCAACTCTGTGAGTTGAAGGCACGTATGGTGAAACAGTTTCTGAGAATGCTTGTGTGTACTTTTTAGGTGAAGGTATTTCCTTTTCCAGCACAGGCCTCAAATCGCTCCAAACATCCAGTAGCAAATTCTACAAAAGGAGTGTTTCAAACCTGTGCTATCCAAAGGAAGATTCCACTATATGAGTTGAACGCATAAAGCACACGGAAGTTTCTGAGAATCCTTCCGTCTAGTTCTCAGGTGAAGATATTTACTTTTCCAGTGTTGGCCCTTTAGCACTCCAAATATCCACTTTCAGATTCTACAAAAAGAGTGTTTCAAAACTGCTCTATCAAAACGCAGGTTCCACTCGGTGAGTTGAATGCACGCATCGGAAAAGATTTCTGAGAATTCTTCTGTCTAGTTTTTATGGGAAGATATTTTCTTTTCCAGCATAGGCCTCAAATCGCTCCAAACATCCACGAGCAAATTCTACGAAAGGAGTGTGTCAAAACTGTGCTATCAAAAGGAAGATTCCACTATGTGAGTTGAATGCATGAAGCACACGGAAGTTTCTGACAATGCTTCCGTCTAGTTCTCATGTGAAGATATTTCCTTTTCCAGCGTTGACCTCTTAGCACTCCAAATATCCACTTGCAGATCCTAGAAAAAGAGTGTTTCAAAACTGCTCTACCAAAAGCCAGGTTTCACTCGGTGAGTTGAATGCGCACATCGCAAAATGTTTCTGAGAACGCTACTGTCTAGTTCTTATGTGAAGATATTTCGTTTTCCCGCCTGGGCTTCAAAGCGCTCCAAATAGCCACTTGTAGAGTCTATAAAAAGAGTGTTTCAAAACTCTTCTATCAAAAGGAACTTTCAACTCTGTGAGTACAATGCACTCATCACAAGGAAGTTTCCGAGAATGCTTCTGTCTACTGTTTATGGGAAGATATTTCCTTTTCCAACCTAGGCCTCAATGCGCTCCAAATAAACACCTGCAGATCCTACAAGAGGGGTGTTTCCAAACTGTTCTATCAAAACCAGCGTTCAAGTCTGTGAGCTGAATGCACTCATCACACAGAAGTTTCTTAGAAGGCTTGTGTCTAGTGTTTATGTGAAAATATTTTCTTTTACAGCACAGGCCTCAAATAGCTCCAAATATCAACTTGCAGATTTTACAAAAAGGGAGTTTCCAAACTCCTCTATCAAAAGACAGGTTCAACTCTGTGAGTCGAATGCACACATCAGAAAGAAGTTTCTGAGAATGCTTCTGTCTAGCTTTTATGTGAAAATATTTCCTTTTCAAGCACATGCCTCAAAGCGATCCAAATATGCCGTTGCAGATTCTACAAAAAGTGGGTTTCAAAACTGCTCTACGAAAAGAAAGGTTCAAAGCTGTGAGTTGAATACACAGATCGTGAAGAAGTTTCTGAGAATGCTTCAGTCTAGTGTTTAGGTGAAGATATTTCACTTCCCAGCATAGGCCTCAAAGCGCTCCAAATATCCACTTCCAGATTCTACAGAAAAGTGTTTCAAAACTGCTCTTTGGAAAGGAAGCTTCAACTCTGTGAGTTGAAAGCACTCATTACGAAGAGGTTTCTGAGAATTCTTCTGTCCAGTTTTCATGTGAAGATGTTTCCATTTCAAGCATAGGTCTCCAATCGCTCCAAATATTCACCTGCAAATTCTACAAAAAGGGTGTTTCAAAACTTCTCTATCAATAGGAAGGTTCAACTCTGTGAGTTGAATGCCCTCCTCACAAAGAAGTTTCTGAGAATGCTTCTGTCTACTTTTTACGTGAAGATATTTCCTTTTCCTACACAGGCCTCAAAGCGCTCCGAATCAACACTTCCAGATACTACCAAAACAGTGTTTCAAAACTGTTCTATCAAAAGGAACGTTCAACTCTGTGAGTGGAAGGCACTCATCGCAAAGAGGTTTCTGAGAATGCTTCTGTCTAGTTTTTATGTGATGATATTTCGTATTGCAGCATTGGCCAAAAAGCGCTCCAAACATCCATCTTCAGATGGCAATGAAAGTGGGTCTCAAAAGTGCTCTATCAGAAGGAAGGTTCAAGTCTGTGAATTGAATGCTCTCATCACACAGAAGGTTCTGAGAATGATTCAGTCTAGTTTTTATCAGAAGATATTTCCTTTTCCTTGCATAGGCCTCAAATAGCTCCAAATATCGAATTGCAGTTTACACCAATAGAGTGTTTCCAAACTGCTCTGTGAAACGGCAGGTTCAACTCTGTGAGTTGAATGCGCACATGAGGAAGAAGTCTCTGAGAATGCTTCTGTCTAGTTTTTAGGTGAAGATATTTCATTTCCCAGCCTCGCCTCAAAGCGCTCCAAATATCCACTTTCAGATTCTACAAAAACTGTGTTTCTAAACTGCTCTTTGTAAAGGAAGGTTCAAGTCTGTGAGTTGAATGCACTCATCACCAAGAAGTTTCTGAGAATGCTTCTGTCTAGTTTTCATGTGAAGATATTTCCTTTTCCAACATTGACCCGAAGCCCTCGTAATATCCACTTGCAGATTTTACAAAAAGAATGTTTCCAAACTGCTCTATCAAAATGAGATTCAACTCTGTGAGTTGAATGCACGCATCGTGAAGAAGCTTCAGAGAATGCTACGGTCTACGTTTTAGGTGAAGATATTTCATTTCCCAGCATAGGCTTCAAAGCGCTCTAAATATCCACTTGCAGATTCTACAAAAAGAGTGTTTCAAAACTGCTCTTCCAAAAGGAAGGTTCAAGGCTGTGAGTTCAATGCACTCATCATAAAGAAGTTTCTGAGAACGCTTCTCTCTAGTTTTTATGTGAAGATATTTCCTTTTCCAGCATAGGCCTCAAATCGCTCCAAACATCCACTAGCAAATTCTACAAAAGGAGTGTTTCAAAACTGTGCTATCAAAAGGAAGATTCCACTATTTGAGTTGAAGGCATAAAGCACACGGAAGTTTCTGACAATGCTTCCGTCTAGTTCTCATGTGAAGTTATTTCCTTTTCCAGTGCTGGCCTCTTAGCACTCCAAATATCCACTTGCAGATCCTAGAAAAAGAGTTTTTCAAAACTGCTCTACCAAAAGGAAGCTTCAACTCGGTGAGTTGAATGCGCACCTCGCAAAATGTTTCTGAGAGTGCTTCGCTGTTGTTTTTATGTGAAGATATTTCGTTTTCCAGCATAGGACTCAAAGCGCTCCAAGTAGCCACTTACAGAGTCTCTAAAAAGAGTGTTTCAAAACTGTTCTATCAAAAGGAACGTTCAACTCTGTGAGTAGAATGCTCTCATCACAAGGAAGTTTCTGAGAATGCTTCTGTCTAGTTTTTATGTGAAGAAATTTCCTTTTCCAACATAGGCCTCAAAGCCCTCCAAATAAACATCTGCAGATTCTACAAAAGGGGTCTTTCCAAAATGTTCTATCAAAACCAACGTTCAAACCTATGAGCTGAATGCACTCACCACACAGAAGTTTCTTAGACGTCTTCTGTCTAGTGTTTATGTGAAAATATTTTCTTTTACAGCATAGGCCTCAAATAGCTCCAAATATCAACTTGCAGATTTTACAAAAAGGGTGTTTCCAAACTCCTCTATCAAAAGGCAGGTTCAACTCTGTGTGTTGAATGCACACATCAGAAAGAAGTTTCTGAGAATGCTTCTGTCTAGCGTTTATGTGAAAATATTTCCTTTTCAAGCATACGCCTCAAAGCGCTCCAAATATGCCGTTGCAGATTCTACAAAAAGTGTGTTTCAAAACTGCTCTATGAAAAGAAAGGTTCAAAGCTGTGAGGTGAATACACATATCGTGAAGAAGTTTCTGAGAAAGCTTCAGTCTAGTGTTTAGGTGAAGATATTTCACTTCCCAGAATAGGCCTCAAAGCGCTCCAAATATCCACTTCCAGATTCTAAAGAAAAGTGTTTCAAAACTGCTTTTTGGAAAAGAAGCTTCAACTCTGTGAGTTGAAAGCACTCATTACGAAGAGGTTTCTGAGAGTTCTTCCGTCTAGTTTTCATGTGAAGATGTTTCCATTTCAAGCATATTTCTCAAATCGCTCCAAATATTCACCTGCAAATTCTACAAAAAGGGTGTTTCCAAACTTCTCTATCAATAGGAAGGTTCGACTCTGTGAGTTGAATGCACTCCTCACAAAGAAGTTTCTGAGAATGCTTCTGTCCAGTTTTTAGGTGAAGATATATCACTTCCCAGCATAGGCCTCAAAGCGCTCCAAATATCCACTTGCAGATTCTACAAAAAGAGTGTTTCAAAACTCCTCTTTCAAAAGGAAGTTTCAAGTCTGTGAGTTGAATGAAGTCATGACAAAGAAGTTTCTGAGAATGCTTCTGTCTACTTTTTATGTGAAGATATTTCCTTTTGCAGCACACGCCTCAAATAGCCCCAAACATCCACTAGCAAATTCTACAAAAAGAGTGTTTCAAAAAAGCGCTATCTAAAGGAAGATTGCACTATGTGAGTTAAACGCATAAAGCACACGGAAGTTTCTGAGAATGCTTCCGTCTAGTTCTCATGGGAAGATATTTCCTTTCCCATTGTTGGCCTCTTAGCACTCCAATATACACTTGCAGATTCTAGAAAAAGAGTGTTTCAAAACTGCTCTATCAAAAGGCAGGTTCAACACGGTGAGTTGAATATGCACATGAAAAAAAGTTTCTGAGAATGCTTCTGTCTGGTTTTTATGTGAAGATATTTCGTTTTCCAGCACAGGCCTCAAAGCGCTCCAATTATCCACTTGCAGACTATACAAAAACAGTGTTTCAAAACTGTTCTATCCAAAGGAATGTTCAGCTCTGTGAGTAGAATTCACTCATCACGAGGAAGTTTCTGAGAATGCTGCTGTCTAGTTTCTATAAGAAGACATTTCCTTTTCTAACATAGGTCTCAAAGCGCTCACAATAAGCCCTGGCACACTCCACAAAAGGAGTGTTTCCAAAATGTTCTATCAAAATGAACGTTGAAGACTGTGAGTTAAATGCACACGTCAAACTGAAGTTTCTGAGAATGGTTCTGTCTAGGGTTTATGTGAAGATATTTTCTTTTCCAGCATAGGCCTCCAAAAGCTCGAAATATCCACTTGCAGATTTTCTAAAAAGGGTGTTTCCAAACTGTTCTATCAAAAGGAAGGTTCAACTCTGTGAGTTGAATGCTCACATCACAAAGAAGTTTCTGAGAATGCTTCTGTCTAGTGTTCATGTGAAGATATTTCCTTTTCAAGCATAGGCCTCAAAGCGCTCCAGATATGCAGTTGCAGACTCTACAAAAAGTGTGTTTCAAAAGTGTTCTATGAAAAGAAAGTTTCAACTCTGTGAGTTGAATGCACATATCGTGAAGAAGTTTCTGAGAATGCTTCTGTCTAGTTTTTAGGTGAAGATATTTCATTTCCCAGCATAGGCCTCAAAGCGCTCCAAATATGCACTTGCAGATTCTACAAAAAGAGTGCTTCAAAACTGCTCTTTCAAAAGGAAGGTTCAAGTCTGTGAGTTGAATGCACTCATCAGAAAGAAGTTTCTGACAATGGTTCTGTCTAGTTTTCATCTGCAAGTATTTCCTTTTCCACTAGATGCCGCAATCGCACCAAATTTCCACCTGCAGTTTCCACAAAAAGAGTGTTGCAGGACTGCTCCAGGAAAAGGAATCTTCAACTCTCTCAGTTCAATACCCTCAAGACATAGAAGTTTCTGATAATGTTTCTGTCTAGCTTCTATATGAAGATATTTCCTTTTCCAGCATAAGCCTCAAAGAGCTCCAAATATCCACTTGCGAATTCTACAAAAACAGTGTTGCAATACTTTTCTACCAAAAGGAAGGTACAACTCTGTGAGTTCAATGCACTCATCACACAGAAGGTTCACAGAATGCTTCCATCTAGCTTTTACGCAATGATATTTCCTTTTGCAGCAAAGGCTTCAAAGCGCTCTTAATGTCCACTGGCAGATTCTACGAAGAGTGTCTCAAAACTGCTCTATCAAAAGGTAGGTTGAACTCTGTGAGTTCAATGCCCAAAGCACAGGGAACCTTCTGAGAATGCTTTTATGTAGTTTCTACGTGAACATATTTTCTTTTCCAGCATTGGCCTCCAAGCACTCCATCCATCCACTTGAAAATTCTACTAAAAGAGTGTTTCAAAACTTCTCTACCAAAAGAAAGGTTGAACTTTGTGAGTTCAAGGCACACATCACAAAGAAGTTTCTGAGAATGCTTCTTTCCAGCTTTTACGTGAAGAGATATCCTTTTCCAGCATAGGCCTCAAAGCGCTCCATATATCCACTTGCACATTCTAGCAAAGCGTGTATCAACACTGCTCTTTCAAAAGGAAGCTTCAAGTCTGTGAGTTGAATGCACTCATCACAAAGACGTTTCTGAGAATTCTCCTGTCTAGTTTTCATGTGAAGATGCTTCCATTTAAAATCTAGGCCTCAAATACCTCCAAATATTCACTTGCACATTCTACAAAAAGGCTGTTTCAAATCTTCTCTATCAATTGGAAGGTTCAACTCTGTAAATTGAATGCACTCACCACAAAGAAGATTCCGAGATTGCTTCTGTCTACTTTGTATGTGAAGACATTTCCTTTTCCAACATAGGCCTCAAAGCGCTCCAAAAAACACTTGCAGATTCTAAAAAAACAGTTTTTCAAAACTGTTCTATCAAAAGGAACGTTCAACTCTGTGAGTTGAAGGCACTCATCACAAAGAGGTTTCTGAGAATGCTTCTGTCTAGTTTTTATGGGATGATATTTCTTATTCCAACATTGGCCAAAAAGCGCTCCAAATATCCGCCTTCAGATGGCACTGAAAGAGGGTCTCAAAAATGCTCTATCAGAAGGAAGGTTCAAGTCTGTGAGTTGAATGCTCTCATCACACAGAAGGTTCTGAGAATACTTCAGTCTAGTTTTTATCAGAAGATATTTCCATTTCCTTGCATAGGCCTGAAATCGCTCCAAATATCGACTTGCAGATTATACGAATAGAGTATTTCCAAACTGCTCTGTCAAACGGCAGGATCAACTCTGTGAGTTGAATGAACACATCATGAAGAAGTCTCTGAGAATGCTTCTGTCTAGTTTTTAGTTGAAGATATTTCATTTCCCAGCATCGTCTCAAAGCGCTCCAAATATCCACTTGCAGATTCTACAAAAACTTTGTTTCTAAACTGCTCTTTGAAAAGGAAGGTCCAAGTCTGTGAGTTGAATGCACTCATCGCAAAGAATTTTCTGAGAATGCTTCTGCCTAGTTTTCACGTGAAGATATTTCCTTTTCCAACATTGGCCCCGAAGCCCTCCTAACATCCACTTGCAGATTTTACAAAAAGAGTGTTTCCAAACTGCTCTATCAAAAGGCAGGTTCAACTCTGTGAGTCAAATGCACGCATCGTGAAGAAGCTTCTGAGAATGCTACTGTCTAAGTTTTAGGTGAAGATATTTCATTTCCCAGCAAAGGCTTCAAAGCGCTCTAAATATCCACTTGCAGATTCTACAAGAAGAGTGTTTCAAAACTGCTCTTCCAAAAGGAAGGTTCAAGTCTGTGAGTTGAATGCACTCATCAAAAAGAAGTTTCTGAGAATGCTTCTCTCTAGTTTTTATGAGAAGATATTTCCTTTTCCAGCATAGGCCTCAAATCGCTCCAAACATCCACTAGCAAATTCTACAAAAGGAGTGTTTCAAAACTGTGCTATCAAAAGGAAGATTCCACTATTTGAGTTGAAGGCATAAAGCACACGGAAGTTTCTGACAGTGCTTCCGTCTAGTTCTCATGTGAAGTTATTTCCTTTTCCAGTGTTGGCCTCTTAGCACTCCAAATAACCACTTGCAGATCCTAGAAAGAGTGTTTCAAAACTGCTCTACCAAAAGGAAGGTTCAACTCGGTGAGTTGAATGCGCACCTCGCAAAAAGTTTCTGAGAGTGCTTCGGTTTAGTTTTTATGTGAAGATATTTCGTTTTCCAGCACAGTACTCAAAGCGCTCTAAATAGCCACTTGCAGAGTCTATAAAAAGAGTGTTTCAAAACTGTTCTATCGAAAGGAACGTTCAACTCTGTGAGTAGAATGCACTCATCACAAGGAAGTTTCTGAGAATGCTTCTGTCTAGTTTTTATGTGAAGAAATTTCCTTTTCCAACATAGGCCTCAAAGCGCTCCAAATAAACACCTGCAGATTCTACAAAAGGGGTCTTTCCAAAATGTTCTATCAAAACCAACGTTCAAGCCTGTGAGCTGAATGCACTCACCACACAGAAGTTTCTTAGACGTCTTCTGTCTAGTGTTTATGTGGAAATATTCTCTTTTACAGCATAGGCCTCAAATAGCTCCAAATATCAACTTGCAGATTTTACAAAAAGGGTGTTTCCAAACTCCTCCATCAAAAGGCAGGTTCAACTCTGTGTGTTTAATGCACACATCAGAAAGAAGTTTCTGAGAATGCTTCTGTCTAGCCTTTATGTGAAAATATTTCCTTTTCAAGCATACGCCTCAAAGCGCTCCAAATATGCCGTTGTAGACTCTACAAAAAGTGTGTTTCAAAACTGCTCTACGAAAAGAAAGGTTCAAAGCTGTGAGTTGAATACACAGATCGTGAAGAAGTTCCTGAGAATGCTTCAATCTAGTGTTTAGGTGAAGATATTTCACTTCCCAGCATAGGCCTCAAAGCGCTCCAAATATCCACTTCCAGATTCTACAGAAAAGTGTTTCAAAACTGCTCTTTGGAAAGGAAGCTTCAACTCTGTGAGTTTAAAGCACTCATTGCGAAGAGGTTTCTGGGAGTTCTTCCGTCTAGTTTTCATGTAAAGATGTTTCCATTTCAAGCATAGGTCTCTAATCGCTCCAAATATTCACCTGCAAATTCTACAAAAAGGGTGTTTCAAAACTTCTCTATCAATAGGAAGGTTCAACTCTGTGAGTTGAATGCACTCCTTACAGAGAAGTTTCTGAGAATGTTTCTATCTATGTTTTACGCGAAGATATTTCCTTTTCCAACACAGGCCTCAGTGCGCTCCGAATCAACACTTCCAGATACTACAAAAACAGTGTTTCAAAACTGTTCTATCAAAAGGAACGTTCAACTCTGTGAGTTGAAGGCACTCATCACAAAGAAGTTTCTGAGAATGCTTCTGTCAATCTTGTATGCAATGAGATTTCCTTTTGCAGCATAGGACTTAAAGCTCTCCAAATATCCACTTGCAGATTCCACAAAAAGAGTGTTGCAAAACTTCTCTATCAAAAGGCAGGTTGAACTCTGTGTGTTGAATGCCCAAAACACAGGGAACTTTCTGAGAATGCTTTTGTCTAGTTTCCACGTGAAGATAGTTCCTTTTCCAACATAGGCCTCAAAGCGCTCTGAATATCCACTTGCCGATTGTACAAAAAGAGTGTTGCAAAACTTCTCTATCAAAAGGCAGGTTGAACTCTGTGTGTCGAATGCCCAAAACACAGGGAACTTGCTGAGAATGCTTTTGTCTAATTTCTACGTGAAGATATTTCCTTTTCCATCATAGGCCTCAAAGTGCTCCGAATAAACACTTGTAGATCCCACCAAAAGAGTGTTTCAAAGCTCTTCCATCTACAGGAACTTTCACGTCTGTGAGTTGAATGCACTCATCACAAAGAGGTTTCTGAGAATTCTTCTGTTTAGTTTTTATGTCATGATATTTCATTTTCCAGCATTGGCCTAAAGGTGCTCCAAATATCCACCTTCAGATGGGACTGAAAGAGTGTTTCAAAACTGAACTATCAAAAGGAAGGTTCAAGTCTGTGAGTTGAATGCACTCATCCACAGAAGCTTCTGAGAATGCTTCTGTCTCGTTTTTAGGCGAAGATATTTCCTTTTCCTTGCATAGGCCTCAAATCGCTCCAAATATCCCCTTGCAGATATTACAAAGAGAGTGTTTCCAAACTGCCCTATCGAAAGGCAGTTTCAACTCTGTGAGTTGAAGGCACGTATGGTGAAACAGTTTCTGAGAATGCTTGTGTGTACTTTTTAGGTGAAGGTATTTCCTTTTCCAGCACAGGCCTCAAATCGCTCCAAACATCCAGTAGCAAATTCTACAAAAGGAGTGTTTCAAACCTGTGCTATCCAAAGGAAGATTCCACTATATGAGTTGAACGCATAAAGCACACGGAAGTTTCTGAGAATCCTTCCGTCTAGTTCTCAGGTGAAGATATTTACTTTTCCAGTGTTGGCCCTTTAGCACTCCAAATATCCACTTTCAGATTCTACAAAAAGAGTGTTTCAAAACTGCTCTATCAAAACGCAGGTTCCACTCGGTGAGTTGAATGCACGCATCGGAAAAGATTTCTGAGAATTCTTCTGTCTAGTTTTTATGGGAAGATATTTTCTTTTCCAGCATAGGCCTCAAATCGCTCCAAACATCCACGAGCAAATTCTACGAAAGGAGTGTGTCAAAACTGTGCTATCAAAAGGAAGATTCCACTATGTGAGTTGAATGCATGAAGCACACGGAAGTTTCTGACAATGCTTCCGTCTAGTTCTCATGTGAAGATATTTCCTTTTCCAGCGTTGACCTCTTAGCACTCCAAATATCCACTTGCAGATCCTAGAAAAAGAGTGTTTCAAAACTGCTCTACCAAAAGCCAGGTTTCACTCGGTGAGTTGAATGCGCACATCGCAAAATGTTTCTGAGAACGCTACTGTCTAGTTCTTATGTGAAGATATTTCGTTTTCCCGCCTGGGCTTCAAAGCGCTCCAAATAGCCACTTGTAGAGTCTATAAAAAGAGTGTTTCAAAACTCTTCTATCAAAAGGAACTTTCAACTCTGTGAGTACAATGCACTCATCACAAGGAAGTTTCCGAGAATGCTTCTGTCTACTGTTTATGTGAAGATATTTCCTTTTCCAACCTAGGCCTCAATGCGCTCCAAATAAACACCTGCAGATCCTACAAGAGGGGTGTTTCCAAACTGTTCTATCAAAACCAGCGTTCAAGTCTGTGAGCTGAATGCACTCATCACACAGAAGTTTCTTAGAAGGCTTGTGTCTAGTGTTTATGTGAAAATATTTTCTTTTACAGCACAGGCCTCAAATAGCTCCAAATATCAACTTGCAGATTTTACAAAAAGGGAGTTTCCAAACTCCTCTATCAAAAGACAGGTTCAACTCTGTGAGTCGAATGCACACATCAGAAAGAAGTTTCTGAGAATGCTTCTGTCTAGCTTTTATGTGAAAATATTTCCTTTTCAAGCACACGCCTCAAAGCGCTCCAAATATGCCGTTGCAGATTCTACAAAAAGTGGGTTTCAAAACTGCTCTACGAAAAGAAAGGTTCAAAGCTGTGAGTTGAATACACAGATCGTGAAGAAGTTTCTGAGAATGCTTCAGTCTAGTGTTTAGGTGAAGATATTTCACTTCCCAGCATAGGCCTCAAAGCGCTCCAAATATCCACTTCCAGATTCTACAGAAAAGTGTTTCAAAACTGCTCTTTGGAAAGGAAGCTTCAACTCTGTGAGTTGAAAGCACTCATTACGAAGAGGTTTCTGAGAATTCTTCTGTCCAGTTTTCATGTGAAGATGTTTCCATTTCAAGCATAGGTCTCCAATCGCTCCAAATATTCACCTGCAAATTCTACAAAAAGGGTGTTTCAAAACTTCTCTATCAATAGGAAGGTTCAACTCTGTGAGTTGAATGCCCTCCTCACAAAGAAGTTTCTGAGAATGCTTCTGTCTACTTTTTACGTGAAGATATTTCCTTTTCCTACACAGGCCTCAAAGCGCTCCGAATCAACACTTCCAGATACTACCAAAACAGTGTTTCAAAACTGTTCTATCAAAAGGAACGTTCAACTCTGTGAGTGGAAGGCACTCATCGCAAAGAGGTTTCTGAGAATGCTTCTGTCTAGTTTTTATGTGATGATATTTCGTATTGCAGCATTGGCCAAAAAGCGCTCCAAACATCCATCTTCAGATGGCAATGAAAGTGGGTCTCAAAAGTGCTCTATCAGAAGGAAGGTTCAAGTCTGTGAATTGAATGCTCTCATCACACAGAAGGTTCTGAGAATGATTCAGTCTAGTTTTTATCAGAAGATATTTCCTTTTCCTTGCATAGGCCTCAAATAGCTCCAAATATCGAATTGCAGTTTACACCAATAGAGTGTTTCCAAACTGCTCTGTGAAACGGCAGGTTCAACTCTGTGAGTTGAATGCGCACATGAGGAAGAAGTCTCTGAGAATGCTTCTGTCTAGTTTTTAGGTGAAGATATTTCATTTCCCAGCCTCGCCTCAAAGCGCTCCAAATATCCACTTTCAGATTCTACAAAAACTGTGTTTCTAAACTGCTCTTTGTAAAGGAAGGTTCAAGTCTGTGAGTTGAATGCACTCATCACCAAGAAGTTTCTGAGAATGCTTCTGTCTAGTTTTCATGTGAAGATATTTCCTTTTCCAACATTGACCCGAAGCCCTCGTAATATCCACTTGCAGATTTTACAAAAAGAGTGTTTCCAAACTGCTCTATCAAAATGAGATTCAACTCTGTGAGTTGAATGCACGCATCGTGAAGAAGCTTCAGAGAATGCTACGGTCTACGTTTTAGGTGAAGATATTTCATTTCCCAGCATAGGCTTCAAAGCGCTCTAAATATCCACTTGCAGATTCTACAAAAAGAGTGTTTCAAAACTGCTCTTCCAAAAGGAAGGTTCAAGGCTGTGAGTTCAATGCACTCATCATAAAGAAGTTTCTGAGAACGCTTCTCTCTAGTTTTTATGTGAAGATATTTCCTTTTCCAGCATAGGCCTCAAATCGCTCCAAACATCCACTAGCAAATTCTACAAAAGGAGTGTTTCAAAACTGTGCTATCAAAAGGAAGATTCCACTATTTGAGTTGAAGGCATAAAGCACACGGAAGTTTCTGACAATGCTTCCGTCTAGTTCTCATGTGAAGTTATTTCCTTTTCCAGTGCTGGCCTCTTAGCACTCCAAATATCCACTTGCAGATCCTAGAAAAAGAGTTTTTCAAAACTGCTCTACCAAAAGGAAGCTTCAACTCGGTGAGTTGAATGCGCACCTCGCAAAATGTTTCTGAGAGTGCTTCGCTGTTGTTTTTATGTGAAGATATTTCGTTTTCCAGCATAGGACTCAAAGCGCTCCAAGTAGCCACTTACAGAGTCTCTAAAAAGAGTGTTTCAAAACTGTTCTATCAAAAGGAACGTTCAACTCTGTGAGTAGAATGCTCTCATCACAAGGAAGTTTCTGAGAATGCTTCTGTCTAGTTTTTATGTGAAGAAATTTCCTTTTCCAACATAGGCCTCAAAGCCCTCCAAATAAACATCTGCAGATTCTACAAAAGGGGTCTTTCCAAAATGTTCTATCAAAACCAACGTTCAAACCTATGAGCTGAATGCACTCACCACACAGAAGTTTCTTAGACGTCTTCTGTCTAGTGTTTATGTGAAAATATTTTCTTTTACAGCATAGGCCTCAAATAGCTCCAAATATCAACTTGCAGATTTTACAAAAAGGGTGTTTCCAAACTCCTCTATCAAAAGGCAGGTTCAACTCTGTGTGTTGAATGCACACATCAGAAAGAAGTTTCTGAGAATGCTTCTGTCTAGCGTTTATGTGAAAATATTTCCTTTTCAAGCATACGCCTCAAAGCGCTCCAAATATGCCGTTGCAGATTCTACAAAAAGTGTGTTTCAAAACTGCTCTATGAAAAGAAAGGTTCAAAGCTGTGAGGTGAATACACATATCGTGAAGAAGTTTCTGAGAAAGCTTCAGTCTAGTGTTTAGGTGAAGATATTTCACTTCCCAGAATAGGCCTCAAAGCGCTCCAAATATCCACTTCCAGATTCTAAAGAAAAGTGTTTCAAAACTGCTTTTTGGAAAAGAAGCTTCAACTCTGTGAGTTGAAAGCACTCATTACGAAGAGGTTTCTGAGAGTTCTTCCGTCTAGTTTTCATGTGAAGATGTTTCCATTTCAAGCATATTTCTCAAATCGCTCCAAATATTCACCTGCAAATTCTACAAAAAGGGTGTTTCCAAACTTCTCTATCAATAGGAAGGTTCGACTCTGTGAGTTGAATGCACTCCTCACAAAGAAGTTTCTGAGAATGCTTCTGTCCAGTTTTTAGGTGAAGATATATCACTTCCCAGCATAGGCCTCAAAGCGCTCCAAATATCCACTTGCAGATTCTACAAAAAGAGTGTTTCAAAACTCCTCTTTCAAAAGGAAGTTTCAAGTCTGTGAGTTGAATGAAGTCGTGACAAAGAAGTTTCTGAGAATGCTTCTGTCTACTTTTTATGTGAAGATATTTCCTTTTGCAGCACACGCCTCAAATAGCCCCAAACATCCACTAGCAAATTCTACAAAAAGAGTGTTTCAAAAAAGCGCTATCTAAAGGAAGATTGCACTATGTGAGTTAAACGCATAAAGCACACGGAAGTTTCTGAGAATGCTTCCGTCTAGTTCTCATGGGAAGATATTTCCTTTCCCATTGTTGGCCTCTTAGCACTCCAATATACACTTGCAGATTCTAGAAAAAGAGTGTTTCAAAACTGCTCTATCAAAAGGCAGGTTCAACACGGTGAGTTGAATATGCACATGAAAAAAAGTTTCTGAGAATGCTTCTGTCTGGTTTTTATGTGAAGATATTTCGTTTTCCAGCACAGGCCTCAAAGCGCTCCAATTATCCACTTGCAGACTATACAAAAACAGTGTTTCAAAACTGTTCTATCCAAAGGAATGTTCAGCTCTGTGAGTAGAATTCACTCATCACGAGGAAGTTTCTGAGAATGCTGCTGTCTAGTTTCTATAAGAAGACATTTCCTTTTCTAACATAGGTCTCAAAGCGCTCACAATAAGCCCTGGCACACTCCACAAAAGGAGTGTTTCCAAAATGTTCTATCAAAATGAACGTTGAAGACTGTGAGTTAAATGCACACGTCAAACTGAAGTTTCTGAGAATGGTTCTGTCTAGGGTTTATGTGAAGATATTTTCTTTTCCAGCATAGGCCTCCAAAAGCTCGAAATATCCACTTGCAGATTTTCTAAAAAGGGTGTTTCCAAACTGTTCTATCAAAAGGAAGGTTCAACTCTGTGAGTTGAATGCTCACATCACAAAGAAGTTTCTGAGAATGCTTCTGTCTAGTGTTCATGTGAAGATATTTCCTTTTCAAGCATAGGCCTCAAAGCGCTCCAGATATGCAGTTGCAGACTCTACAAAAAGTGTGTTTCAAAAGTGTTCTATGAAAAGAAAGTTTCAACTCTGTGAGTTGAATGCACATATCGTGAAGAAGTTTCTGAGAATGCTTCTGTCTAGTTTTTAGGTGAAGATATTTCATTTCCCAGCATAGGCCTCAAAGCGCTCCAAATATGCACTTGCAGATTCTACAAAAAGAGTGTTTCAAAACTGCTCTTTCAAAAGGAAGGTTCAAGTCTGTGAGTTGAATGCACTCATCAGAAAGAAGTTTCTGATAATGGTTCTGTCTAGTTTTCATCTGCAAGTATTTCCTTTTCCACTAGATGCCGCAATCGCACCAAATTTCCACCTGCAGTTTCCACAAAAAGAGTGTTGCAGGACTGCTCCAGGAAAAGGAATCTTCAACTCTCTCAGTTCAATCCCCTCAAGACATAGAAGTTTCTGATAATGTTTCTGTCTAGCTTCTATATGAAGATATTTCCTTTTCCAGCATAAGCCTCAAAGAGCTCCAAATATCCACTTGCGAATTCTACAAAAACAGTGTTGCAATACTTTTCTACCAAAAGGAAGGTACAACTCTGTGAGTTCAATGCACTCATCACACAGAAGGTTCACAGAATGCTTCCATCTAGCTTTTACGCAATGATATTTCCTTTTGCAGCAAAGGCTTCAAAGCGCTCTTAATGTCCACTGGCAGATTCTACGAAGAGTGTCTCAAAACTGCTCTATCAAAAGGTAGGTTGAACTCTGTGAGTTCAATGCCCAAAGCACAGGGAACCTTCTGAGAATGCTTTTATGTAGTTTCTACGTGAACATATTTTCTTTTCCAGCATTGGCCTCCAAGCACTCCATCCATCCACTTGAAAATTCTACTAAAAGAGTGTTTCAAAACTTCTCTACCAAAAGAAAGGTTGAACTTTGTGAGTTCAAGGCACACATCACAAAGAAGTTTCTGAGAATGCTTCTTTCCAGCTTTTACGTGAAGAGATATCCTTTTCCAGCATAGGCCTCAAAGCGCTCCATATATCCACTTGCACATTCTAGCAAAGCGTGTATCAACACTGCTCTTTCAAAAGGAAGCTTCAAGTCTGTGAGTTGAATGCACTCATCACAAAGACGTTTCTGAGAATTCTCCTGTCTAGTTTTCATGTGAAGATGCTTCCATTTAAAATCTAGGCCTCAAATACCTCCAAATATTCACTTGCACATTCTACAAAAAGGCTGTTTCAAATCTTCTCTATCAATTGGAAGGTTCAACTCTGTAAATTGAATGCACTCACCACAAAGAAGATTCCGAGATTGCTTCTGTCTACTTTGTATGTGAAGACATTTCCTTTTCCAACATAGGCCTCAAAGCGCTCCAAAAAACACTTGCAGATTCTAAAAAAACAGTTTTTCAAAACTGTTCTATCAAAAGGAACGTTCAACTCTGTGAGTTGAAGGCACTCATCACAAAGAGGTTTCTGAGAATGCTTCTGTCTAGTTTTTATGGGATGATATTTCTTATTCCAACATTGGCCAAAAAGCGCTCCAAATATCCGCCTTCAGATGGCACTGAAAGAGGGTCTCAAAAATGCTCTATCAGAAGGAAGGTTCAAGTCTGTGAGTTGAATGCTCTCATCACACAGAAGGTTCTGAGAATACTTCAGTCTAGTTTTTATCAGAAGATATTTCCATTTCCTTGCATAGGCCTGAAATCGCTCCAAATATCGACTTGCAGATTATACGAATAGAGTATTTCCAAACTGCTCTGTCAAACGGCAGGATCAACTCTGTGAGTTGAATGAACACATCATGAAGAAGTCTCTGAGAATGCTTCTGTCTAGTTTTTAGTTGAAGATATTTCATTTCCCAGCATCGTCTCAAAGCGCTCCAAATATCCACTTGCAGATTCTACAAAAACTTTGTTTCTAAACTGCTCTTTGAAAAGGAAGGTCCAAGTCTGTGAGTTGAATGCACTCATCGCAAAGAATTTTCTGAGAATGCTTCTGCCTAGTTTTCACGTGAAGATATTTCCTTTTCCAACATTGGCCCCGAAGCCCTCCTAACATCCACTTGCAGATTTTACAAAAAGAGTGTTTCCAAACTGCTCTATCAAAAGGCAGGTTCAACTCTGTGAGTCAAATGCACGCATCGTGAAGAAGCTTCTGAGAATGCTACTGTCTAAGTTTTAGGTGAAGATATTTCATTTCCCAGCAAAGGCTTCAAAGCGCTCTAAATATCCACTTGCAGATTCTACAAGAAGAGTGTTTCAAAACTGCTCTTCCAAAAGGAAGGTTCAAGTCTGTGAGTTGAATGCACTCATCAAAAAGAAGTTTCTGAGAATGCTTCTCTCTAGTTTTTATGAGAAGATATTTCCTTTTCCAGCATAGGCCTCAAATCGCTCCAAACATCCACTAGCAAATTCTACAAAAGGAGTGTTTCAAAACTGTGCTATCAAAAGGAAGATTCCACTATTTGAGTTGAAGGCATAAAGCACACGGAAGTTTCTGACAGTGCTTCCGTCTAGTTCTCATGTGAAGTTATTTCCTTTTCCAGTGTTGGCCTCTTAGCACTCCAAATAACCACTTGCAGATCCTAGAAAGAGTGTTTCAAAACTGCTCTACCAAAAGGAAGGTTCAACTCGGTGAGTTGAATGCGCACCTCGCAAAAAGTTTCTGAGAGTGCTTCGGTTTAGTTTTTATGTGAAGATATTTCGTTTTCCAGCACAGTACTCAAAGCGCTCTAAATAGCCACTTGCAGAGTCTATAAAAAGAGTGTTTCAAAACTGTTCTATCGAAAGGAACGTTCAACTCTGTGAGTAGAATGCACTCATCACAAGGAAGTTTCTGAGAATGCTTCTGTCTAGTTTTTATGTGAAGAAATTTCCTTTTCCAACATAGGCCTCAAAGCGCTCCAAATAAACACCTGCAGATTCTACAAAAGGGGTCTTTCCAAAATGTTCTATCAAAACCAACGTTCAAGCCTGTGAGCTGAATGCACTCACCACACAGAAGTTTCTTAGACGTCTTCTGTCTAGTGTTTATGTGGAAATATTCTCTTTTACAGCATAGGCCTCAAATAGCTCCAAATATCAACTTGCAGATTTTACAAAAAGGGTGTTTCCAAACTCCTCCATCAAAAGGCAGGTTCAACTCTGTGTGTTTAATGCACACATCAGAAAGAAGTTTCTGAGAATGCTTCTGTCTAGCCTTTATGTGAAAATATTTCCTTTTCAAGCATACGCCTCAAAGCGCTCCAAATATGCCGTTGTAGACTCTACAAAAAGTGTGTTTCAAAACTGCTCTACGAAAAGAAAGGTTCAAAGCTGTGAGTTGAATACACAGATCGTGAAGAAGTTCCTGAGAATGCTTCAATCTAGTGTTTAGGTGAAGATATTTCACTTCCCAGCATAGGCCTCAAAGCGCTCCAAATATCCACTTCCAGATTCTACAGAAAAGTGTTTCAAAACTGCTCTTTGGAAAGGAAGCTTCAACTCTGTGAGTTTAAAGCACTCATTGCGAAGAGGTTTCTGGGAGTTCTTCCGTCTAGTTTTCATGTAAAGATGTTTCCATTTCAAGCATAGGTCTCTAATCGCTCCAAATATTCACCTGCAAATTCTACAAAAAGGGTGTTTCAAAACTTCTCTATCAATAGGAAGGTTCAACTCTGTGAGTTGAATGCACTCCTTACAGAGAAGTTTCTGAGAATGTTTCTATCTATGTTTTACGCGAAGATATTTCCTTTTCCAACACAGGCCTCAATGCGCTCCGAATCAACACTTCCAGATACTACAAAAACAGTGTTTCAAAACTGTTCTATCAAAAGGAACGTTCAACTCTGTGAGTTGAAGGCACTCATCACAAATAAGTTTCTGAGAATGCTTCTGTCAATCTTGTATGCAATGAGATTTCCTTTTGCAGCATAGGACTTAAAGCTCTCCAAATATCCACTTGCAGATTCCACAAAAAGAGTGTTGCAAAACTTCTCTATCAAAAGGCAGGTTGAACTCTGTGTGTTGAATGCCCAAAACACAGGGAACTTTCTGAGAATGCTTTTGTCTAGTTTCCACGTGAAGATAGTTCCTTTTCCAACATAGGCCTCAAAGCGCTCTGAATATCCACTTGCCGATTGTACAAAAAGAGTGTTGCAAAACTTCTCTATCAAAAGGCAGGTTGAACTCTGTGTGTCGAATGCCCAAAACACAGGGAACTTGCTGAGAATGCTTTTGTCTAATTTCTACGTGAAGATATTTCCTTTTCCATCATAGGCCTCAAAGTGCTCCGAATAAACACTTGTAGATCCCACCAAAAGAGTGTTTCAAAGCTCTTCCATCTACAGGAACTTTCACGTCTGTGAGTTGAATGCACTCATCACAAAGAGGTTTCTGAGAATTCTTCTGTTTAGTTTTTATGTCATGATATTTCATTTTCCAGCATTGGCCTAAAGGTGCTCCAAATATCCACCTTCAGATGGGACTGAAAGAGTGTTTCAAAACTGAACTATCAAAAGGAAGGTTCAAGTCTGTGAGTTGAATGCACTCATCCACAGAAGCTTCTGAGAATGCTTCTGTCTCGTTTTTAGGCGAAGATATTTCCTTTTCCTTGCATAGGCCTCAAATCGCTCCAAATATCCCCTTGCAGATATTACAAAGAGAGTGTTTCCAAACTGCCCTATCGAAAGGCAGTTTCAACTCTGTGAGTTGAAGGCACGTATGGTGAAACAGTTTCTGAGAATGCTTGTGTGTACTTTTTAGGTGAAGGTATTTCCTTTTCCAGCACAGGCCTCAAATCGCTCCAAACATCCAGTAGCAAATTCTACAAAAGGAGTGTTTCAAACCTGTGCTATCCAAAGGAAGATTCCACTATATGAGTTGAACGCATAAAGCACACGGAAGTTTCTGAGAATCCTTCCGTCTAGTTCTCAGGTGAAGATATTTACTTTTCCAGTGTTGGCCCTTTAGCACTCCAAATATCCACTTTCAGATTCTACAAAAAGAGTGTTTCAAAACTGCTCTATCAAAACGCAGGTTCCACTCGGTGAGTTGAATGCACGCATCGGAAAAGATTTCTGAGAATTCTTCTGTCTAGTTTTTATGGGAAGATATTTTCTTTTCCAGCATAGGCCTCAAATCGCTCCAAACATCCACGAGCAAATTCTACGAAAGGAGTGTGTCAAAACTGTGCTATCAAAAGGAAGATTCCACTATGTGAGTTGAATGCATGAAGCACACGGAAGTTTCTGACAATGCTTCCGTCTAGTTCTCATGTGAAGATATTTCCTTTTCCAGCGTTGACCTCTTAGCACTCCAAATATCCACTTGCAGATCCTAGAAAAAGAGTGTTTCAAAACTGCTCTACCAAAAGCCAGGTTTCACTCGGTGAGTTGAATGCGCACATCGCAAAATGTTTCTGAGAACGCTACTGTCTAGTTCTTATGTGAAGATATTTCGTTTTCCCGCCTGGGCTTCAAAGCGCTCCAAATAGCCACTTGTAGAGTCTATAAAAAGAGTGTTTCAAAACTCTTCTATCAAAAGGAACTTTCAACTCTGTGAGTACAATGCACTCATCACAAGGAAGTTTCCGAGAATGCTTCTGTCTACTGTTTATGGGAAGATATTTCCTTTTCCAACCTAGGCCTCAATGCGCTCCAAATAAACACCTGCAGATCCTACAAGAGGGGTGTTTCCAAACTGTTCTATCAAAACCAGCGTTCAAGTCTGTGAGCTGAATGCACTCATCACACAGAAGTTTCTTAGAAGGCTTGTGTCTAGTGTTTATGTGAAAATATTTTCTTTTACAGCACAGGCCTCAAATAGCTCCAAATATCAACTTGCAGATTTTACAAAAAGGGAGTTTCCAAACTCCTCTATCAAAAGACAGGTTCAACTCTGTGAGTCGAATGCACACATCAGAAAGAAGTTTCTGAGAATGCTTCTGTCTAGCTTTTATGTGAAAATATTTCCTTTTCAAGCACATGCCTCAAAGCGATCCAAATATGCCGTTGCAGATTCTACAAAAAGTGGGTTTCAAAACTGCTCTACGAAAAGAAAGGTTCAAAGCTGTGAGTTGAATACACAGATCGTGAAGAAGTTTCTGAGAATGCTTCAGTCTAGTGTTTAGGTGAAGATATTTCACTTCCCAGCATAGGCCTCAAAGCGCTCCAAATATCCACTTCCAGATTCTACAGAAAAGTGTTTCAAAACTGCTCTTTGGAAAGGAAGCTTCAACTCTGTGAGTTGAAAGCACTCATTACGAAGAGGTTTCTGAGAATTCTTCTGTCCAGTTTTCATGTGAAGATGTTTCCATTTCAAGCATAGGTCTCCAATCGCTCCAAATATTCACCTGCAAATTCTACAAAAAGGGTGTTTCAAAACTTCTCTATCAATAGGAAGGTTCAACTCTGTGAGTTGAATGCCCTCCTCACAAAGAAGTTTCTGAGAATGCTTCTGTCTACTTTTTACGTGAAGATATTTCCTTTTCCTACACAGGCCTCAAAGCGCTCCGAATCAACACTTCCAGATACTACCAAAACAGTGTTTCAAAACTGTTCTATCAAAAGGAACGTTCAACTCTGTGAGTGGAAGGCACTCATCGCAAAGAGGTTTCTGAGAATGCTTCTGTCTAGTTTTTATGTGATGATATTTCGTATTGCAGCATTGGCCAAAAAGCGCTCCAAACATCCATCTTCAGATGGCAATGAAAGTGGGTCTCAAAAGTGCTCTATCAGAAGGAAGGTTCAAGTCTGTGAATTGAATGCTCTCATCACACAGAAGGTTCTGAGAATGATTCAGTCTAGTTTTTATCAGAAGATATTTCCTTTTCCTTGCATAGGCCTCAAATAGCTCCAAATATCGAATTGCAGTTTACACCAATAGAGTGTTTCCAAACTGCTCTGTGAAACGGCAGGTTCAACTCTGTGAGTTGAATGCGCACATGAGGAAGAAGTCTCTGAGAATGCTTCTGTCTAGTTTTTAGGTGAAGATATTTCATTTCCCAGCCTCGCCTCAAAGCGCTCCAAATATCCACTTTCAGATTCTACAAAAACTGTGTTTCTAAACTGCTCTTTGTAAAGGAAGGTTCAAGTCTGTGAGTTGAATGCACTCATCACCAAGAAGTTTCTGAGAATGCTTCTGTCTAGTTTTCATGTGAAGATATTTCCTTTTCCAACATTGACCCGAAGCCCTCGTAATATCCACTTGCAGATTTTACAAAAAGAGTGTTTCCAAACTGCTCTATCAAAATGAGATTCAACTCTGTGAGTTGAATGCACGCATCGTGAAGAAGCTTCAGAGAATGCTACGGTCTACGTTTTAGGTGAAGATATTTCATTTCCCAGCATAGGCTTCAAAGCGCTCTAAATATCCACTTGCAGATTCTACAAAAAGAGTGTTTCAAAACTGCTCTTCCAAAAGGAAGGTTCAAGGCTGTGAGTTCAATGCACTCATCATAAAGAAGTTTCTGAGAACGCTTCTCTCTAGTTTTTATGTGAAGATATTTCCTTTTCCAGCATAGGCCTCAAATCGCTCCAAACATCCACTAGCAAATTCTACAAAAGGAGTGTTTCAAAACTGTGCTATCAAAAGGAAGATTCCACTATTTGAGTTGAAGGCATAAAGCACACGGAAGTTTCTGACAATGCTTCCGTCTAGTTCTCATGTGAAGTTATTTCCTTTTCCAGTGCTGGCCTCTTAGCACTCCAAATATCCACTTGCAGATCCTAGAAAAAGAGTTTTTCAAAACTGCTCTACCAAAAGGAAGCTTCAACTCGGTGAGTTGAATGCGCACCTCGCAAAATGTTTCTGAGAGTGCTTCGCTGTTGTTTTTATGTGAAGATATTTCGTTTTCCAGCATAGGACTCAAAGCGCTCCAAGTAGCCACTTACAGAGTCTCTAAAAAGAGTGTTTCAAAACTGTTCTATCAAAAGGAACGTTCAACTCTGTGAGTAGAATGCTCTCATCACAAGGAAGTTTCTGAGAATGCTTCTGTCTAGTTTTTATGTGAAGAAATTTCCTTTTCCAACATAGGCCTCAAAGCCCTCCAAATAAACATCTGCAGATTCTACAAAAGGGGTCTTTCCAAAATGTTCTATCAAAACCAACGTTCAAACCTATGAGCTGAATGCACTCACCACACAGAAGTTTCTTAGACGTCTTCTGTCTAGTGTTTATGTGAAAATATTTTCTTTTACAGCATAGGCCTCAAATAGCTCCAAATATCAACTTGCAGATTTTACAAAAAGGGTGTTTCCAAACTCCTCTATCAAAAGGCAGGTTCAACTCTGTGTGTTGAATGCACACATCAGAAAGAAGTTTCTGAGAATGCTTCTGTCTAGCGTTTATGTGAAAATATTTCCTTTTCAAGCATACGCCTCAAAGCGCTCCAAATATGCCGTTGCAGATTCTACAAAAAGTGTGTTTCAAAACTGCTCTATGAAAAGAAAGGTTCAAAGCTGTGAGGTGAATACACATATCGTGAAGAAGTTTCTGAGAAAGCTTCAGTCTAGTGTTTAGGTGAAGATATTTCACTTCCCAGAATAGGCCTCAAAGCGCTCCAAATATCCACTTCCAGATTCTAAAGAAAAGTGTTTCAAAACTGCTTTTTGGAAAAGAAGCTTCAACTCTGTGAGTTGAAAGCACTCATTACGAAGAGGTTTCTGAGAGTTCTTCCGTCTAGTTTTCATGTGAAGATGTTTCCATTTCAAGCATATTTCTCAAATCGCTCCAAATATTCACCTGCAAATTCTACAAAAAGGGTGTTTCCAAACTTCTCTATCAATAGGAAGGTTCGACTCTGTGAGTTGAATGCACTCCTCACAAAGAAGTTTCTGAGAATGCTTCTGTCCAGTTTTTAGGTGAAGATATATCACTTCCCAGCATAGGCCTCAAAGCGCTCCAAATATCCACTTGCAGATTCTACAAAAAGAGTGTTTCAAAACTCCTCTTTCAAAAGGAAGTTTCAAGTCTGTGAGTTGAATGAAGTCATGACAAAGAAGTTTCTGAGAATGCTTCTGTCTACTTTTTATGTGAAGATATTTCCTTTTGCAGCACACGCCTCAAATAGCCCCAAACATCCACTAGCAAATTCTACAAAAAGAGTGTTTCAAAAAAGCGCTATCTAAAGGAAGATTGCACTATGTGAGTTAAACGCATAAAGCACACGGAAGTTTCTGAGAATGCTTCCGTCTAGTTCTCATGGGAAGATATTTCCTTTCCCATTGTTGGCCTCTTAGCACTCCAATATACACTTGCAGATTCTAGAAAAAGAGTGTTTCAAAACTGCTCTATCAAAAGGCAGGTTCAACACGGTGAGTTGAATATGCACATGAAAAAAAGTTTCTGAGAATGCTTCTGTCTGGTTTTTATGTGAAGATATTTCGTTTTCCAGCACAGGCCTCAAAGCGCTCCAATTATCCACTTGCAGACTATACAAAAACAGTGTTTCAAAACTGTTCTATCCAAAGGAATGTTCAGCTCTGTGAGTAGAATTCACTCATCACGAGGAAGTTTCTGAGAATGCTGCTGTCTAGTTTCTATAAGAAGACATTTCCTTTTCTAACATAGGTCTCAAAGCGCTCACAATAAGCCCTGGCACACTCCACAAAAGGAGTGTTTCCAAAATGTTCTATCAAAATGAACGTTGAAGACTGTGAGTTAAATGCACACGTCAAACTGAAGTTTCTGAGAATGGTTCTGTCTAGGGTTTATGTGAAGATATTTTCTTTTCCAGCATAGGCCTCCAAAAGCTCGAAATATCCACTTGCAGATTTTCTAAAAAGGGTGTTTCCAAACTGTTCTATCAAAAGGAAGGTTCAACTCTGTGAGTTGAATGCTCACATCACAAAGAAGTTTCTGAGAATGCTTCTGTCTAGTGTTCATGTGAAGATATTTCCTTTTCAAGCATAGGCCTCAAAGCGCTCCAGATATGCAGTTGCAGACTCTACAAAAAGTGTGTTTCAAAAGTGTTCTATGAAAAGAAAGTTTCAACTCTGTGAGTTGAATGCACATATCGTGAAGAAGTTTCTGAGAATGCTTCTGTCTAGTTTTTAGGTGAAGATATTTCATTTCCCAGCATAGGCCTCAAAGCGCTCCAAATATGCACTTGCAGATTCTACAAAAAGAGTGCTTCAAAACTGCTCTTTCAAAAGGAAGGTTCAAGTCTGTGAGTTGAATGCACTCATCAGAAAGAAGTTTCTGACAATGGTTCTGTCTAGTTTTCATCTGCAAGTATTTCCTTTTCCACTAGATGCCGCAATCGCACCAAATTTCCACCTGCAGTTTCCACAAAAAGAGTGTTGCAGGACTGCTCCAGGAAAAGGAATCTTCAACTCTCTCAGTTCAATACCCTCAAGACATAGAAGTTTCTGATAATGTTTCTGTCTAGCTTCTATATGAAGATATTTCCTTTTCCAGCATAAGCCTCAAAGAGCTCCAAATATCCACTTGCGAATTCTACAAAAACAGTGTTGCAATACTTTTCTACCAAAAGGAAGGTACAACTCTGTGAGTTCAATGCACTCATCACACAGAAGGTTCACAGAATGCTTCCATCTAGCTTTTACGCAATGATATTTCCTTTTGCAGCAAAGGCTTCAAAGCGCTCTTAATGTCCACTGGCAGATTCTACGAAGAGTGTCTCAAAACTGCTCTATCAAAAGGTAGGTTGAACTCTGTGAGTTCAATGCCCAAAGCACAGGGAACCTTCTGAGAATGCTTTTATGTAGTTTCTACGTGAACATATTTTCTTTTCCAGCATTGGCCTCCAAGCACTCCATCCATCCACTTGAAAATTCTACTAAAAGAGTGTTTCAAAACTTCTCTACCAAAAGAAAGGTTGAACTTTGTGAGTTCAAGGCACACATCACAAAGAAGTTTCTGAGAATGCTTCTTTCCAGCTTTTACGTGAAGAGATATCCTTTTCCAGCATAGGCCTCAAAGCGCTCCATATATCCACTTGCACATTCTAGCAAAGCGTGTATCAACACTGCTCTTTCAAAAGGAAGCTTCAAGTCTGTGAGTTGAATGCACTCATCACAAAGACGTTTCTGAGAATTCTCCTGTCTAGTTTTCATGTGAAGATGCTTCCATTTAAAATCTAGGCCTCAAATACCTCCAAATATTCACTTGCACATTCTACAAAAAGGCTGTTTCAAATCTTCTCTATCAATTGGAAGGTTCAACTCTGTAAATTGAATGCACTCACCACAAAGAAGATTCCGAGATTGCTTCTGTCTACTTTGTATGTGAAGACATTTCCTTTTCCAACATAGGCCTCAAAGCGCTCCAAAAAACACTTGCAGATTCTAAAAAAACAGTTTTTCAAAACTGTTCTATCAAAAGGAACGTTCAACTCTGTGAGTTGAAGGCACTCATCACAAAGAGGTTTCTGAGAATGCTTCTGTCTAGTTTTTATGGGATGATATTTCTTATTCCAACATTGGCCAAAAAGCGCTCCAAATATCCGCCTTCAGATGGCACTGAAAGAGGGTCTCAAAAATGCTCTATCAGAAGGAAGGTTCAAGTCTGTGAGTTGAATGCTCTCATCACACAGAAGGTTCTGAGAATACTTCAGTCTAGTTTTTATCAGAAGATATTTCCATTTCCTTGCATAGGCCTGAAATCGCTCCAAATATCGACTTGCAGATTATACGAATAGAGTATTTCCAAACTGCTCTGTCAAACGGCAGGATCAACTCTGTGAGTTGAATGAACACATCATGAAGAAGTCTCTGAGAATGCTTCTGTCTAGTTTTTAGTTGAAGATATTTCATTTCCCAGCATCGTCTCAAAGCGCTCCAAATATCCACTTGCAGATTCTACAAAAACTTTGTTTCTAAACTGCTCTTTGAAAAGGAAGGTCCAAGTCTGTGAGTTGAATGCACTCATCGCAAAGAATTTTCTGAGAATGCTTCTGCCTAGTTTTCACGTGAAGATATTTCCTTTTCCAACATTGGCCCCGAAGCCCTCCTAACATCCACTTGCAGATTTTACAAAAAGAGTGTTTCCAAACTGCTCTATCAAAAGGCAGGTTCAACTCTGTGAGTCAAATGCACGCATCGTGAAGAAGCTTCTGAGAATGCTACTGTCTAAGTTTTAGGTGAAGATATTTCATTTCCCAGCAAAGGCTTCAAAGCGCTCTAAATATCCACTTGCAGATTCTACAAGAAGAGTGTTTCAAAACTGCTCTTCCAAAAGGAAGGTTCAAGTCTGTGAGTTGAATGCACTCATCAAAAAGAAGTTTCTGAGAATGCTTCTCTCTAGTTTTTATGAGAAGATATTTCCTTTTCCAGCATAGGCCTCAAATCGCTCCAAACATCCACTAGCAAATTCTACAAAAGGAGTGTTTCAAAACTGTGCTATCAAAAGGAAGATTCCACTATTTGAGTTGAAGGCATAAAGCACACGGAAGTTTCTGACAGTGCTTCCGTCTAGTTCTCATGTGAAGTTATTTCCTTTTCCAGTGTTGGCCTCTTAGCACTCCAAATAACCACTTGCAGATCCTAGAAAGAGTGTTTCAAAACTGCTCTACCAAAAGGAAGGTTCAACTCGGTGAGTTGAATGCGCACCTCGCAAAAAGTTTCTGAGAGTGCTTCGGTTTAGTTTTTATGTGAAGATATTTCGTTTTCCAGCACAGTACTCAAAGCGCTCTAAATAGCCACTTGCAGAGTCTATAAAAAGAGTGTTTCAAAACTGTTCTATCGAAAGGAACGTTCAACTCTGTGAGTAGAATGCACTCATCACAAGGAAGTTTCTGAGAATGCTTCTGTCTAGTTTTTATGTGAAGAAATTTCCTTTTCCAACATAGGCCTCAAAGCGCTCCAAATAAACACCTGCAGATTCTACAAAAGGGGTCTTTCCAAAATGTTCTATCAAAACCAACGTTCAAGCCTGTGAGCTGAATGCACTCACCACACAGAAGTTTCTTAGACGTCTTCTGTCTAGTGTTTATGTGGAAATATTCTCTTTTACAGCATAGGCCTCAAATAGCTCCAAATATCAACTTGCAGATTTTACAAAAAGGGTGTTTCCAAACTCCTCCATCAAAAGGCAGGTTCAACTCTGTGTGTTTAATGCACACATCAGAAAGAAGTTTCTGAGAATGCTTCTGTCTAGCCTTTATGTGAAAATATTTCCTTTTCAAGCATACGCCTCAAAGCGCTCCAAATATGCCGTTGTAGACTCTACAAAAAGTGTGTTTCAAAACTGCTCTACGAAAAGAAAGGTTCAAAGCTGTGAGTTGAATACACAGATCGTGAAGAAGTTCCTGAGAATGCTTCAATCTAGTGTTTAGGTGAAGATATTTCACTTCCCAGCATAGGCCTCAAAGCGCTCCAAATATCCACTTCCAGATTCTACAGAAAAGTGTTTCAAAACTGCTCTTTGGAAAGGAAGCTTCAACTCTGTGAGTTTAAAGCACTCATTGCGAAGAGGTTTCTGGGAGTTCTTCCGTCTAGTTTTCATGTAAAGATGTTTCCATTTCAAGCATAGGTCTCTAATCGCTCCAAATATTCACCTGCAAATTCTACAAAAAGGGTGTTTCAAAACTTCTCTATCAATAGGAAGGTTCAACTCTGTGAGTTGAATGCACTCCTTACAGAGAAGTTTCTGAGAATGTTTCTATCTATGTTTTACGCGAAGATATTTCCTTTTCCAACACAGGCCTCAGTGCGCTCCGAATCAACACTTCCAGATACTACAAAAACAGTGTTTCAAAACTGTTCTATCAAAAGGAACGTTCAACTCTGTGAGTTGAAGGCACTCATCACAAAGAAGTTTCTGAGAATGCTTCTGTCAATCTTGTATGCAATGAGATTTCCTTTTGCAGCATAGGACTTAAAGCTCTCCAAATATCCACTTGCAGATTCCACAAAAAGAGTGTTGCAAAACTTCTCTATCAAAAGGCAGGTTGAACTCTGTGTGTTGAATGCCCAAAACACAGGGAACTTTCTGAGAATGCTTTTGTCTAGTTTCCACGTGAAGATAGTTCCTTTTCCAACATAGGCCTCAAAGCGCTCTGAATATCCACTTGCCGATTGTACAAAAAGAGTGTTGCAAAACTTCTCTATCAAAAGGCAGGTTGAACTCTGTGTGTCGAATGCCCAAAACACAGGGAACTTGCTGAGAATGCTTTTGTCTAATTTCTACGTGAAGATATTTCCTTTTCCATCATAGGCCTCAAAGTGCTCCGAATAAACACTTGTAGATCCCACCAAAAGAGTGTTTCAAAGCTCTTCCATCTACAGGAACTTTCACGTCTGTGAGTTGAATGCACTCATCACAAAGAGGTTTCTGAGAATTCTTCTGTTTAGTTTTTATGTCATGATATTTCATTTTCCAGCATTGGCCTAAAGGTGCTCCAAATATCCACCTTCAGATGGGACTGAAAGAGTGTTTCAAAACTGAACTATCAAAAGGAAGGTTCAAGTCTGTGAGTTGAATGCACTCATCCACAGAAGCTTCTGAGAATGCTTCTGTCTCGTTTTTAGGCGAAGATATTTCCTTTTCCTTGCATAGGCCTCAAATCGCTCCAAATATCCCCTTGCAGATATTACAAAGAGAGTGTTTCCAAACTGCCCTATCGAAAGGCAGTTTCAACTCTGTGAGTTGAAGGCACGTATGGTGAAACAGTTTCTGAGAATGCTTGTGTGTACTTTTTAGGTGAAGGTATTTCCTTTTCCAGCACAGGCCTCAAATCGCTCCAAACATCCAGTAGCAAATTCTACAAAAGGAGTGTTTCAAACCTGTGCTATCCAAAGGAAGATTCCACTATATGAGTTGAACGCATAAAGCACACGGAAGTTTCTGAGAATCCTTCCGTCTAGTTCTCAGGTGAAGATATTTACTTTTCCAGTGTTGGCCCTTTAGCACTCCAAATATCCACTTTCAGATTCTACAAAAAGAGTGTTTCAAAACTGCTCTATCAAAACGCAGGTTCCACTCGGTGAGTTGAATGCACGCATCGGAAAAGATTTCTGAGAATTCTTCTGTCTAGTTTTTATGGGAAGATATTTTCTTTTCCAGCATAGGCCTCAAATCGCTCCAAACATCCACGAGCAAATTCTACGAAAGGAGTGTGTCAAAACTGTGCTATCAAAAGGAAGATTCCACTATGTGAGTTGAATGCATGAAGCACACGGAAGTTTCTGACAATGCTTCCGTCTAGTTCTCATGTGAAGATATTTCCTTTTCCAGCGTTGACCTCTTAGCACTCCAAATATCCACTTGCAGATCCTAGAAAAAGAGTGTTTCAAAACTGCTCTACCAAAAGCCAGGTTTCACTCGGTGAGTTGAATGCGCACATCGCAAAATGTTTCTGAGAACGCTACTGTCTAGTTCTTATGTGAAGATATTTCGTTTTCCCGCCTGGGCTTCAAAGCGCTCCAAATAGCCACTTGTAGAGTCTATAAAAAGAGTGTTTCAAAACTCTTCTATCAAAAGGAACTTTCAACTCTGTGAGTACAATGCACTCATCACAAGGAAGTTTCCGAGAATGCTTCTGTCTACTGTTTATGTGAAGATATTTCCTTTTCCAACCTAGGCCTCAATGCGCTCCAAATAAACACCTGCAGATCCTACAAGAGGGGTGTTTCCAAACTGTTCTATCAAAACCAGCGTTCAAGTCTGTGAGCTGAATGCACTCATCACACAGAAGTTTCTTAGAAGGCTTGTGTCTAGTGTTTATGTGAAAATATTTTCTTTTACAGCACAGGCCTCAAATAGCTCCAAATATCAACTTGCAGATTTTACAAAAAGGGAGTTTCCAAACTCCTCTATCAAAAGACAGGTTCAACTCTGTGAGTCGAATGCACACATCAGAAAGAAGTTTCTGAGAATGCTTCTGTCTAGCTTTTATGTGAAAATATTTCCTTTTCAAGCACACGCCTCAAAGCGCTCCAAATATGCCGTTGCAGATTCTACAAAAAGTGGGTTTCAAAACTGCTCTACGAAAAGAAAGGTTCAAAGCTGTGAGTTGAATACACAGATCGTGAAGAAGTTTCTGAGAATGCTTCAGTCTAGTGTTTAGGTGAAGATATTTCACTTCCCAGCATAGGCCTCAAAGCGCTCCAAATATCCACTTCCAGATTCTACAGAAAAGTGTTTCAAAACTGCTCTTTGGAAAGGAAGCTTCAACTCTGTGAGTTGAAAGCACTCATTACGAAGAGGTTTCTGAGAATTCTTCTGTCCAGTTTTCATGTGAAGATGTTTCCATTTCAAGCATAGGTCTCCAATCGCTCCAAATATTCACCTGCAAATTCTACAAAAAGGGTGTTTCAAAACTTCTCTATCAATAGGAAGGTTCAACTCTGTGAGTTGAATGCCCTCCTCACAAAGAAGTTTCTGAGAATGCTTCTGTCTACTTTTTACGTGAAGATATTTCCTTTTCCTACACAGGCCTCAAAGCGCTCCGAATCAACACTTCCAGATACTACCAAAACAGTGTTTCAAAACTGTTCTATCAAAAGGAACGTTCAACTCTGTGAGTGGAAGGCACTCATCGCAAAGAGGTTTCTGAGAATGCTTCTGTCTAGTTTTTATGTGATGATATTTCGTATTGCAGCATTGGCCAAAAAGCGCTCCAAACATCCATCTTCAGATGGCAATGAAAGTGGGTCTCAAAAGTGCTCTATCAGAAGGAAGGTTCAAGTCTGTGAATTGAATGCTCTCATCACACAGAAGGTTCTGAGAATGATTCAGTCTAGTTTTTATCAGAAGATATTTCCTTTTCCTTGCATAGGCCTCAAATAGCTCCAAATATCGAATTGCAGTTTACACCAATAGAGTGTTTCCAAACTGCTCTGTGAAACGGCAGGTTCAACTCTGTGAGTTGAATGCGCACATGAGGAAGAAGTCTCTGAGAATGCTTCTGTCTAGTTTTTAGGTGAAGATATTTCATTTCCCAGCCTCGCCTCAAAGCGCTCCAAATATCCACTTTCAGATTCTACAAAAACTGTGTTTCTAAACTGCTCTTTGTAAAGGAAGGTTCAAGTCTGTGAGTTGAATGCACTCATCACCAAGAAGTTTCTGAGAATGCTTCTGTCTAGTTTTCATGTGAAGATATTTCCTTTTCCAACATTGACCCGAAGCCCTCGTAATATCCACTTGCAGATTTTACAAAAAGAGTGTTTCCAAACTGCTCTATCAAAATGAGATTCAACTCTGTGAGTTGAATGCACGCATCGTGAAGAAGCTTCAGAGAATGCTACGGTCTACGTTTTAGGTGAAGATATTTCATTTCCCAGCATAGGCTTCAAAGCGCTCTAAATATCCACTTGCAGATTCTACAAAAAGAGTGTTTCAAAACTGCTCTTCCAAAAGGAAGGTTCAAGGCTGTGAGTTCAATGCACTCATCATAAAGAAGTTTCTGAGAACGCTTCTCTCTAGTTTTTATGTGAAGATATTTCCTTTTCCAGCATAGGCCTCAAATCGCTCCAAACATCCACTAGCAAATTCTACAAAAGGAGTGTTTCAAAACTGTGCTATCAAAAGGAAGATTCCACTATTTGAGTTGAAGGCATAAAGCACACGGAAGTTTCTGACAATGCTTCCGTCTAGTTCTCATGTGAAGTTATTTCCTTTTCCAGTGCTGGCCTCTTAGCACTCCAAATATCCACTTGCAGATCCTAGAAAAAGAGTTTTTCAAAACTGCTCTACCAAAAGGAAGCTTCAACTCGGTGAGTTGAATGCGCACCTCGCAAAATGTTTCTGAGAGTGCTTCGCTGTTGTTTTTATGTGAAGATATTTCGTTTTCCAGCATAGGACTCAAAGCGCTCCAAGTAGCCACTTACAGAGTCTCTAAAAAGAGTGTTTCAAAACTGTTCTATCAAAAGGAACGTTCAACTCTGTGAGTAGAATGCTCTCATCACAAGGAAGTTTCTGAGAATGCTTCTGTCTAGTTTTTATGTGAAGAAATTTCCTTTTCCAACATAGGCCTCAAAGCCCTCCAAATAAACATCTGCAGATTCTACAAAAGGGGTCTTTCCAAAATGTTCTATCAAAACCAACGTTCAAACCTATGAGCTGAATGCACTCACCACACAGAAGTTTCTTAGACGTCTTCTGTCTAGTGTTTATGTGAAAATATTTTCTTTTACAGCATAGGCCTCAAATAGCTCCAAATATCAACTTGCAGATTTTACAAAAAGGGTGTTTCCAAACTCCTCTATCAAAAGGCAGGTTCAACTCTGTGTGTTGAATGCACACATCAGAAAGAAGTTTCTGAGAATGCTTCTGTCTAGCGTTTATGTGAAAATATTTCCTTTTCAAGCATACGCCTCAAAGCGCTCCAAATATGCCGTTGCAGATTCTACAAAAAGTGTGTTTCAAAACTGCTCTATGAAAAGAAAGGTTCAAAGCTGTGAGGTGAATACACATATCGTGAAGAAGTTTCTGAGAAAGCTTCAGTCTAGTGTTTAGGTGAAGATATTTCACTTCCCAGAATAGGCCTCAAAGCGCTCCAAATATCCACTTCCAGATTCTAAAGAAAAGTGTTTCAAAACTGCTTTTTGGAAAAGAAGCTTCAACTCTGTGAGTTGAAAGCACTCATTACGAAGAGGTTTCTGAGAGTTCTTCCGTCTAGTTTTCATGTGAAGATGTTTCCATTTCAAGCATATTTCTCAAATCGCTCCAAATATTCACCTGCAAATTCTACAAAAAGGGTGTTTCCAAACTTCTCTATCAATAGGAAGGTTCGACTCTGTGAGTTGAATGCACTCCTCACAAAGAAGTTTCTGAGAATGCTTCTGTCCAGTTTTTAGGTGAAGATATATCACTTCCCAGCATAGGCCTCAAAGCGCTCCAAATATCCACTTGCAGATTCTACAAAAAGAGTGTTTCAAAACTCCTCTTTCAAAAGGAAGTTTCAAGTCTGTGAGTTGAATGAAGTCGTGACAAAGAAGTTTCTGAGAATGCTTCTGTCTACTTTTTATGTGAAGATATTTCCTTTTGCAGCACACGCCTCAAATAGCCCCAAACATCCACTAGCAAATTCTACAAAAAGAGTGTTTCAAAAAAGCGCTATCTAAAGGAAGATTGCACTATGTGAGTTAAACGCATAAAGCACACGGAAGTTTCTGAGAATGCTTCCGTCTAGTTCTCATGGGAAGATATTTCCTTTCCCATTGTTGGCCTCTTAGCACTCCAATATACACTTGCAGATTCTAGAAAAAGAGTGTTTCAAAACTGCTCTATCAAAAGGCAGGTTCAACACGGTGAGTTGAATATGCACATGAAAAAAAGTTTCTGAGAATGCTTCTGTCTGGTTTTTATGTGAAGATATTTCGTTTTCCAGCACAGGCCTCAAAGCGCTCCAATTATCCACTTGCAGACTATACAAAAACAGTGTTTCAAAACTGTTCTATCCAAAGGAATGTTCAGCTCTGTGAGTAGAATTCACTCATCACGAGGAAGTTTCTGAGAATGCTGCTGTCTAGTTTCTATAAGAAGACATTTCCTTTTCTAACATAGGTCTCAAAGCGCTCACAATAAGCCCTGGCACACTCCACAAAAGGAGTGTTTCCAAAATGTTCTATCAAAATGAACGTTGAAGACTGTGAGTTAAATGCACACGTCAAACTGAAGTTTCTGAGAATGGTTCTGTCTAGGGTTTATGTGAAGATATTTTCTTTTCCAGCATAGGCCTCCAAAAGCTCGAAATATCCACTTGCAGATTTTCTAAAAAGGGTGTTTCCAAACTGTTCTATCAAAAGGAAGGTTCAACTCTGTGAGTTGAATGCTCACATCACAAAGAAGTTTCTGAGAATGCTTCTGTCTAGTGTTCATGTGAAGATATTTCCTTTTCAAGCATAGGCCTCAAAGCGCTCCAGATATGCAGTTGCAGACTCTACAAAAAGTGTGTTTCAAAAGTGTTCTATGAAAAGAAAGTTTCAACTCTGTGAGTTGAATGCACATATCGTGAAGAAGTTTCTGAGAATGCTTCTGTCTAGTTTTTAGGTGAAGATATTTCATTTCCCAGCATAGGCCTCAAAGCGCTCCAAATATGCACTTGCAGATTCTACAAAAAGAGTGTTTCAAAACTGCTCTTTCAAAAGGAAGGTTCAAGTCTGTGAGTTGAATGCACTCATCAGAAAGAAGTTTCTGATAATGGTTCTGTCTAGTTTTCATCTGCAAGTATTTCCTTTTCCACTAGATGCCGCAATCGCACCAAATTTCCACCTGCAGTTTCCACAAAAAGAGTGTTGCAGGACTGCTCCAGGAAAAGGAATCTTCAACTCTCTCAGTTCAATCCCCTCAAGACATAGAAGTTTCTGATAATGTTTCTGTCTAGCTTCTATATGAAGATATTTCCTTTTCCAGCATAAGCCTCAAAGAGCTCCAAATATCCACTTGCGAATTCTACAAAAACAGTGTTGCAATACTTTTCTACCAAAAGGAAGGTACAACTCTGTGAGTTCAATGCACTCATCACACAGAAGGTTCACAGAATGCTTCCATCTAGCTTTTACGCAATGATATTTCCTTTTGCAGCAAAGGCTTCAAAGCGCTCTTAATGTCCACTGGCAGATTCTACGAAGAGTGTCTCAAAACTGCTCTATCAAAAGGTAGGTTGAACTCTGTGAGTTCAATGCCCAAAGCACAGGGAACCTTCTGAGAATGCTTTTATGTAGTTTCTACGTGAACATATTTTCTTTTCCAGCATTGGCCTCCAAGCACTCCATCCATCCACTTGAAAATTCTACTAAAAGAGTGTTTCAAAACTTCTCTACCAAAAGAAAGGTTGAACTTTGTGAGTTCAAGGCACACATCACAAAGAAGTTTCTGAGAATGCTTCTTTCCAGCTTTTACGTGAAGAGATATCCTTTTCCAGCATAGGCCTCAAAGCGCTCCATATATCCACTTGCACATTCTAGCAAAGCGTGTATCAACACTGCTCTTTCAAAAGGAAGCTTCAAGTCTGTGAGTTGAATGCACTCATCACAAAGACGTTTCTGAGAATTCTCCTGTCTAGTTTTCATGTGAAGATGCTTCCATTTAAAATCTAGGCCTCAAATACCTCCAAATATTCACTTGCACATTCTACAAAAAGGCTGTTTCAAATCTTCTCTATCAATTGGAAGGTTCAACTCTGTAAATTGAATGCACTCACCACAAAGAAGATTCCGAGATTGCTTCTGTCTACTTTGTATGTGAAGACATTTCCTTTTCCAACATAGGCCTCAAAGCGCTCCAAAAAACACTTGCAGATTCTAAAAAAACAGTTTTTCAAAACTGTTCTATCAAAAGGAACGTTCAACTCTGTGAGTTGAAGGCACTCATCACAAAGAGGTTTCTGAGAATGCTTCTGTCTAGTTTTTATGGGATGATATTTCTTATTCCAACATTGGCCAAAAAGCGCTCCAAATATCCGCCTTCAGATGGCACTGAAAGAGGGTCTCAAAAATGCTCTATCAGAAGGAAGGTTCAAGTCTGTGAGTTGAATGCTCTCATCACACAGAAGGTTCTGAGAATACTTCAGTCTAGTTTTTATCAGAAGATATTTCCATTTCCTTGCATAGGCCTGAAATCGCTCCAAATATCGACTTGCAGATTATACGAATAGAGTATTTCCAAACTGCTCTGTCAAACGGCAGGATCAACTCTGTGAGTTGAATGAACACATCATGAAGAAGTCTCTGAGAATGCTTCTGTCTAGTTTTTAGTTGAAGATATTTCATTTCCCAGCATCGTCTCAAAGCGCTCCAAATATCCACTTGCAGATTCTACAAAAACTTTGTTTCTAAACTGCTCTTTGAAAAGGAAGGTCCAAGTCTGTGAGTTGAATGCACTCATCGCAAAGAATTTTCTGAGAATGCTTCTGCCTAGTTTTCACGTGAAGATATTTCCTTTTCCAACATTGGCCCCGAAGCCCTCCTAACATCCACTTGCAGATTTTACAAAAAGAGTGTTTCCAAACTGCTCTATCAAAAGGCAGGTTCAACTCTGTGAGTCAAATGCACGCATCGTGAAGAAGCTTCTGAGAATGCTACTGTCTAAGTTTTAGGTGAAGATATTTCATTTCCCAGCAAAGGCTTCAAAGCGCTCTAAATATCCACTTGCAGATTCTACAAGAAGAGTGTTTCAAAACTGCTCTTCCAAAAGGAAGGTTCAAGTCTGTGAGTTGAATGCACTCATCAAAAAGAAGTTTCTGAGAATGCTTCTCTCTAGTTTTTATGAGAAGATATTTCCTTTTCCAGCATAGGCCTCAAATCGCTCCAAACATCCACTAGCAAATTCTACAAAAGGAGTGTTTCAAAACTGTGCTATCAAAAGGAAGATTCCACTATTTGAGTTGAAGGCATAAAGCACACGGAAGTTTCTGACAGTGCTTCCGTCTAGTTCTCATGTGAAGTTATTTCCTTTTCCAGTGTTGGCCTCTTAGCACTCCAAATAACCACTTGCAGATCCTAGAAAGAGTGTTTCAAAACTGCTCTACCAAAAGGAAGGTTCAACTCGGTGAGTTGAATGCGCACCTCGCAAAAAGTTTCTGAGAGTGCTTCGGTTTAGTTTTTATGTGAAGATATTTCGTTTTCCAGCACAGTACTCAAAGCGCTCTAAATAGCCACTTGCAGAGTCTATAAAAAGAGTGTTTCAAAACTGTTCTATCGAAAGGAACGTTCAACTCTGTGAGTAGAATGCACTCATCACAAGGAAGTTTCTGAGAATGCTTCTGTCTAGTTTTTATGTGAAGAAATTTCCTTTTCCAACATAGGCCTCAAAGCGCTCCAAATAAACACCTGCAGATTCTACAAAAGGGGTCTTTCCAAAATGTTCTATCAAAACCAACGTTCAAGCCTGTGAGCTGAATGCACTCACCACACAGAAGTTTCTTAGACGTCTTCTGTCTAGTGTTTATGTGGAAATATTCTCTTTTACAGCATAGGCCTCAAATAGCTCCAAATATCAACTTGCAGATTTTACAAAAAGGGTGTTTCCAAACTCCTCCATCAAAAGGCAGGTTCAACTCTGTGTGTTTAATGCACACATCAGAAAGAAGTTTCTGAGAATGCTTCTGTCTAGCCTTTATGTGAAAATATTTCCTTTTCAAGCATACGCCTCAAAGCGCTCCAAATATGCCGTTGTAGACTCTACAAAAAGTGTGTTTCAAAACTGCTCTACGAAAAGAAAGGTTCAAAGCTGTGAGTTGAATACACAGATCGTGAAGAAGTTCCTGAGAATGCTTCAATCTAGTGTTTAGGTGAAGATATTTCACTTCCCAGCATAGGCCTCAAAGCGCTCCAAATATCCACTTCCAGATTCTACAGAAAAGTGTTTCAAAACTGCTCTTTGGAAAGGAAGCTTCAACTCTGTGAGTTTAAAGCACTCATTGCGAAGAGGTTTCTGGGAGTTCTTCCGTCTAGTTTTCATGTAAAGATGTTTCCATTTCAAGCATAGGTCTCTAATCGCTCCAAATATTCACCTGCAAATTCTACAAAAAGGGTGTTTCAAAACTTCTCTATCAATAGGAAGGTTCAACTCTGTGAGTTGAATGCACTCCTTACAGAGAAGTTTCTGAGAATGTTTCTATCTATGTTTTACGCGAAGATATTTCCTTTTCCAACACAGGCCTCAATGCGCTCCGAATCAACACTTCCAGATACTACAAAAACAGTGTTTCAAAACTGTTCTATCAAAAGGAACGTTCAACTCTGTGAGTTGAAGGCACTCATCACAAATAAGTTTCTGAGAATGCTTCTGTCAATCTTGTATGCAATGAGATTTCCTTTTGCAGCATAGGACTTAAAGCTCTCCAAATATCCACTTGCAGATTCCACAAAAAGAGTGTTGCAAAACTTCTCTATCAAAAGGCAGGTTGAACTCTGTGTGTTGAATGCCCAAAACACAGGGAACTTTCTGAGAATGCTTTTGTCTAGTTTCCACGTGAAGATAGTTCCTTTTCCAACATAGGCCTCAAAGCGCTCTGAATATCCACTTGCCGATTGTACAAAAAGAGTGTTGCAAAACTTCTCTATCAAAAGGCAGGTTGAACTCTGTGTGTCGAATGCCCAAAACACAGGGAACTTGCTGAGAATGCTTTTGTCTAATTTCTACGTGAAGATATTTCCTTTTCCATCATAGGCCTCAAAGTGCTCCGAATAAACACTTGTAGATCCCACCAAAAGAGTGTTTCAAAGCTCTTCCATCTACAGGAACTTTCACGTCTGTGAGTTGAATGCACTCATCACAAAGAGGTTTCTGAGAATTCTTCTGTTTAGTTTTTATGTGATGATATTTCATTTTCCAGCATTGGCCTAAAGGTGCTCCAAATATCCACCTTCAGATGGGACTGAAAGAGTGTTTCAAAACTGAACTATCAAAAGGAAGGTTCAAGTCTGTGAGTTGAATGCACTCATCCACAGAAGCTTCTGAGAATGCTTCTGTCTCGTTTTTAGGCGAAGATATTTCCTTTTCCTTGCATAGGCCTCAAATCGCTCCAAATATCCCCTTGCAGATATTACAAAGAGAGTGTTTCCAAACTGCCCTATCGAAAGGCAGTTTCAACTCTGTGAGTTGAAGGCACGTATGGTGAAACAGTTTCTGAGAATGCTTGTGTGTACTTTTTAGGTGAAGGTATTTCCTTTTCCAGCACAGGCCTCAAATCGCTCCAAACATCCAGTAGCAAATTCTACAAAAGGAGTGTTTCAAACCTGTGCTATCCAAAGGAAGATTCCACTATATGAGTTGAACGCATAAAGCACACGGAAGTTTCTGAGAATCCTTCCGTCTAGTTCTCAGGTGAAGATATTTACTTTTCCAGTGTTGGCCCTTTAGCACTCCAAATATCCACTTTCAGATTCTACAAAAAGAGTGTTTCAAAACTGCTCTATCAAAACGCAGGTTCCACTCGGTGAGTTGAATGCACGCATCGGAAAAGATTTCTGAGAATTCTTCTGTCTAGTTTTTATGGGAAGATATTTTCTTTTCCAGCATAGGCCTCAAATCGCTCCAAACATCCACGAGCAAATTCTACGAAAGGAGTGTGTCAAAACTGTGCTATCAAAAGGAAGATTCCACTATGTGAGTTGAATGCATGAAGCACACGGAAGTTTCTGACAATGCTTCCGTCTAGTTCTCATGTGAAGATATTTCCTTTTCCAGCGTTGACCTCTTAGCACTCCAAATATCCACTTGCAGATCCTAGAAAAAGAGTGTTTCAAAACTGCTCTACCAAAAGCCAGGTTTCACTCGGTGAGTTGAATGCGCACATCGCAAAATGTTTCTGAGAACGCTACTGTCTAGTTCTTATGTGAAGATATTTCGTTTTCCCGCCTGGGCTTCAAAGCGCTCCAAATAGCCACTTGTAGAGTCTATAAAAAGAGTGTTTCAAAACTCTTCTATCAAAAGGAACTTTCAACTCTGTGAGTACAATGCACTCATCACAAGGAAGTTTCCGAGAATGCTTCTGTCTACTGTTTATGTGAAGATATTTCCTTTTCCAACCTAGGCCTCAATGCGCTCCAAATAAACACCTGCAGATCCTACAAGAGGGGTGTTTCCAAACTGTTCTATCAAAACCAGCGTTCAAGTCTGTGAGCTGAATGCACTCATCACACAGAAGTTTCTTAGAAGGCTTGTGTCTAGTGTTTATGTGAAAATATTTTCTTTTACAGCACAGGCCTCAAATAGCTCCAAATATCAACTTGCAGATTTTACAAAAAGGGAGTTTCCAAACTCCTCTATCAAAAGACAGGTTCAACTCTGTGAGTCGAATGCACACATCAGAAAGAAGTTTCTGAGAATGCTTCTGTCTAGCTTTTATGTGAAAATATTTCCTTTTCAAGCACATGCCTCAAAGCGATCCAAATATGCCGTTGCAGATTCTACAAAAAGTGGGTTTCAAAACTGCTCTACGAAAAGAAAGGTTCAAAGCTGTGAGTTGAATACACAGATCGTGAAGAAGTTTCTGAGAATGCTTCAGTCTAGTGTTTAGGTGAAGATATTTCACTTCCCAGCATAGGCCTCAAAGCGCTCCAAATATCCACTTCCAGATTCTATAGAAAAGTGTTTCAAAACTGCTCTTTGGAAAGGAAGCTTCAACTCTGTGAGTTGAAAGCACTCATTACGAAGAGGTTTCTGAGAATTCTTCTGTCCAGTTTTCATGTGAAGATGTTTCCATTTCAAGCATAGGTCTCCAATCGCTCCAAATATTCACCTGCAAATTCTACAAAAAGGGTGTTTCAAAACTTCTCTATCAATAGGAAGGTTCAACTCTGTGAGTTGAATGCCCTCCTCACAAAGAAGTTTCTGAGAATGCTTCTGTCTACTTTTTACGTGAAGATATTTCCTTTTCCTACACAGGCCTCAAAGCGCTCCGAATCAACACTTCCAGATACTACCAAAACAGTGTTTCAAAACTGTTCTATCAAAAGGAACGTTCAACTCTGTGAGTGGAAGGCACTCATCGCAAAGTGGTTTCTGAGAATGCTTCTGTCTAGTTTTTATGTGATGATATTTCGTATTGCAGCATTGGCCAAAAAGCGCTCCAAACATCCATCTTCAGATGGCAATGAAAGTGGGTCTCAAAAGTGCTCTATCAGAAGGAAGGTTCAAGTCTGTGAATTGAATGCTCTCATCACACAGAAGGTTCTGAGAATGATTCAGTCTAGTTTTTATCAGAAGATATTTCCTTTTCCTTGCATAGGCCTCAAATAGCTCCAAATATCGAATTGCAGTTTACACCAATAGAGTCTTTCCAAACTGCTCTGTGAAACGGCAGGTTCAACTCTGTGAGTTGAATGCGCACATGAGGAAGAAGTCTCTGAGAATGCTTCTGTCTAGTTTTTAGGTGAAGATATTTCATTTCCCAGCCTCGCCTCAAAGCGCTCCAAATATCCACTTTCAGATTCTACAAAAACTGTGTTTCTAAACTGCTCTTTGTAAAGGAAGGTTCAAGTCTGTGAGTTGAATGCACTCATCACCAAGAAGTTTCTGAGAATGCTTCTGTCTAGTTTTCATGTGAAGATATTTCCTTTTCCAACATTGACCCGAAGCCCTCGTAATATCCACTTGCAGATTTTACAAAAAGAGTGTTTCCAAACTGCTCTATCAAAATGAGATTCAACTCTGTGAGTTGAATGCACGCATCGTGAAGAAGCTTCAGAGAATGCTACGGTCTACGTTTTAGGTGAAGATATTTCATTTCCCAGCATAGGCTTCAAAGCGCTCTAAATATCCACTTGCAGATTCTACAAAAAGAGTGTTTCAAAACTGCTCTTCCAAAAGGAAGGTTCAAGGCTGTGAGTTCAATGCACTCATCATAAAGAAGTTTCTGAGAACGCTTCTCTCTAGTTTTTATGTGAAGATATTTCCTTTTCCAGCATAGGCCTCAAATCGCTCCAAACATCCACTAGCAAATTCTACAAAAGGAGTGTTTCAAAACTGTGCTATCAAAAGGAAGATTCCACTATTTGAGTTGAAGGCATAAAGCACACGGAAGTTTCTGACAATGCTTCCGTCTAGTTCTCATGTGAAGTTATTTCCTTTTCCAGTGCTGGCCTCTTAGCACTCCAAATATCCACTTGCAGATCCTAGAAAAAGAGTTTTTCAAAACTGCTCTACCAAAAGGAAGCTTCAACTCGGTGAGTTGAATGCGCACCTCGCAAAATGTTTCTGAGAGTGCTTCGCTGTTGTTTTTATGTGAAGATATTTCGTTTTCCAGCATAGGACTCAAAGCGCTCCAAGTAGCCACTTACAGAGTCTCTAAAAAGAGTGTTTCAAAACTGTTCTATCAAAAGGAACGTTCAACTCTGTGAGTAGAATGCTCTCATCACAAGGAAGTTTCTGAGAATGCTTCTGTCTAGTTTTTATGTGAAGAAATTTCCTTTTCCAACATAGGCCTCAAAGCCCTCCAAATAAACATCTGCAGATTCTACAAAAGGGGTCTTTCCAAAATGTTCTATCAAAACCAACGTTCAAACCTATGAGCTGAATGCACTCACCACACAGAAGTTTCTTAGACGTCTTCTGTCTAGTGTTTATGTGAAAATATTTTCTTTTACAGCATAGGCCTCAAATAGCTCCAAATATCAACTTGCAGATTTTACAAAAAGGGTGTTTCCAAACTCCTCTATCAAAAGGCAGGTTCAACTCTGTGTGTTGAATGCACACATCAGAAAGAAGTTTCTGAGAATGCTTCTGTCTAGCGTTTATGTGAAAATATTTCCTTTTCAAGCATACGCCTCAAAGCGCTCCAAATATGCCGTTGCAGATTCTACAAAAAGTGTGTTTCAAAACTGCTCTATGAAAAGAAAGGTTCAAAGCTGTGAGGTGAATACACATATCGTGAAGAAGTTTCTGAGAAAGCTTCAGTCTAGTGTTTAGGTGAAGATATTTCACTTCCCAGAATAGGCCTCAAAGCGCTCCAAATATCCACTTCCAGATTCTAAAGAAAAGTGTTTCAAAACTGCTTTTTGGAAAAGAAGCTTCAACTCTGTGAGTTGAAAGCACTCATTACGAAGAGGTTTCTGAGAGTTCTTCCGTCTAGTTTTCATGTGAAGATGTTTCCATTTCAAGCATATTTCTCAAATCGCTCCAAATATTCACCTGCAAATTCTACAAAAAGGGTGTTTCCAAACTTCTCTATCAATAGGAAGGTTCGACTCTGTGAGTTGAATGCACTCCTCACAAAGAAGTTTCTGAGAATGCTTCTGTCCAGTTTTTAGGTGAAGATATATCACTTCCCAGCATAGGCCTCAAAGCGCTCCAAATATCCACTTGCAGATTCTACAAAAAGAGTGTTTCAAAACTCCTCTTTCAAAAGGAAGTTTCAAGTCTGTGAGTTGAATGAAGTCGTGACAAAGAAGTTTCTGAGAATGCTTCTGTCTACTTTTTATGTGAAGATATTTCCTTTTGCAGCACACGCCTCAAATAGCCCCAAACATCCACTAGCAAATTCTACAAAAAGAGTGTTTCAAAAAAGCGCTATCTAAAGGAAGATTGCACTATGTGAGTTAAACGCATAAAGCACACGGAAGTTTCTGAGAATGCTTCCGTCTAGTTCTCATGGGAAGATATTTCCTTTCCCATTGTTGGCCTCTTAGCACTCCAATATACACTTGCAGATTCTAGAAAAAGAGTGTTTCAAAACTGCTCTATCAAAAGGCAGGTTCAACACGGTGAGTTGAATATGCACATGAAAAAAAGTTTCTGAGAATGCTTCTGTCTGGTTTTTATGTGAAGATATTTCGTTTTCCAGCACAGGCCTCAAAGCGCTCCAATTATCCACTTGCAGACTATACAAAAACAGTGTTTCAAAACTGTTCTATCCAAAGGAATGTTCAGCTCTGTGAGTAGAATTCACTCATCACGAGGAAGTTTCTGAGAATGCTGCTGTCTAGTTTCTATAAGAAGACATTTCCTTTTCTAACATAGGTCTCAAAGCGCTCACAATAAGCCCTGGCACACTCCACAAAAGGAGTGTTTCCAAAATGTTCTATCAAAATGAACGTTGAAGACTGTGAGTTAAATGCACACGTCAAACTGAAGTTTCTGAGAATGGTTCTGTCTAGGGTTTATGTGAAGATATTTTCTTTTCCAGCATAGGCCTCCAAAAGCTCGAAATATCCACTTGCAGATTTTCTAAAAAGGGTGTTTCCAAACTGTTCTATCAAAAGGAAGGTTCAACTCTGTGAGTTGAATGCTCACATCACAAAGAAGTTTCTGAGAATGCTTCTGTCTAGTGTTCATGTGAAGATATTTCCTTTTCAAGCATAGGCCTCAAAGCGCTCCAGATATGCAGTTGCAGACTCTACAAAAAGTGTGTTTCAAAAGTGTTCTATGAAAAGAAAGTTTCAACTCTGTGAGTTGAATGCACATATCGTGAAGAAGTTTCTGAGAATGCTTCTGTCTAGTTTTTAGGTGAAGATATTTCATTTCCCAGCATAGGCCTCAAAGCGCTCCAAATATGCACTTGCAGATTCTACAAAAAGAGTGCTTCAAAACTGCTCTTTCAAAAGGAAGGTTCAAGTCTGTGAGTTGAATGCACTCATCAGAAAGAAGTTTCTGACAATGGTTCTGTCTAGTTTTCATCTGCAAGTATTTCCTTTTCCACTAGATGCCGCAATCGCACCAAATTTCCACCTGCAGTTTCCACAAAAAGAGTGTTGCAGGACTGCTCCAGGAAAAGGAATCTTCAACTCTCTCAGTTCAATACCCTCAAGACATAGAAGTTTCTGATAATGTTTCTGTCTAGCTTCTATATGAAGATATTTCCTTTTCCAGCATAAGCCTCAAAGAGCTCCAAATATCCACTTGCGAATTCTACAAAAACAGTGTTGCAATACTTTTCTACCAAAAGGAAGGTACAACTCTGTGAGTTCAATGCACTCATCACACAGAAGGTTCACAGAATGCTTCCATCTAGCTTTTACGCAATGATATTTCCTTTTGCAGCAAAGGCTTCAAAGCGCTCTTAATGTCCACTGGCAGATTCTACGAAGAGTGTCTCAAAACTGCTCTATCAAAAGGTAGGTTGAACTCTGTGAGTTCAATGCCCAAAGCACAGGGAACCTTCTGAGAATGCTTTTATGTAGTTTCTACGTGAACATATTTTCTTTTCCAGCATTGGCCTCCAAGCACTCCATCCATCCACTTGAAAATTCTACTAAAAGAGTGTTTCAAAACTTCTCTACCAAAAGAAAGGTTGAACTTTGTGAGTTCAAGGCACACATCACAAAGAAGTTTCTGAGAATGCTTCTTTCCAGCTTTTACGTGAAGAGATATCCTTTTCCAGCATAGGCCTCAAAGCGCTCCATATATCCACTTGCACATTCTAGCAAAGCGTGTATCAACACTGCTCTTTCAAAAGGAAGCTTCAAGTCTGTGAGTTGAATGCACTCATCACAAAGACGTTTCTGAGAATTCTCCTGTCTAGTTTTCATGTGAAGATGCTTCCATTTAAAATCTAGGCCTCAAATACCTCCAAATATTCACTTGCACATTCTACAAAAAGGCTGTTTCAAATCTTCTCTATCAATTGGAAGGTTCAACTCTGTAAATTGAATGCACTCACCACAAAGAAGATTCCGAGATTGCTTCTGTCTACTTTGTATGTGAAGACATTTCCTTTTCCAACATAGGCCTCAAAGCGCTCCAAAAAACACTTGCAGATTCTAAAAAAACAGTTTTTCAAAACTGTTCTATCAAAAGGAACGTTCAACTCTGTGAGTTGAAGGCACTCATCACAAAGAGGTTTCTGAGAATGCTTCTGTCTAGTTTTTATGGGATGATATTTCTTATTCCAACATTGGCCAAAAAGCGCTCCAAATATCCGCCTTCAGATGGCACTGAAAGAGGGTCTCAAAAATGCTCTATCAGAAGGAAGGTTCAAGTCTGTGAGTTGAATGCTCTCATCACACAGAAGGTTCTGAGAATACTTCAGTCTAGTTTTTATCAGAAGATATTTCCATTTCCTTGCATAGGCCTGAAATCGCTCCAAATATCGACTTGCAGATTATACGAATAGAGTATTTCCAAACTGCTCTGTCAAACGGCAGGATCAACTCTGTGAGTTGAATGAACACATCATGAAGAAGTCTCTGAGAATGCTTCTGTCTAGTTTTTAGTTGAAGATATTTCATTTCCCAGCATCGTCTCAAAGCGCTCCAAATATCCACTTGCAGATTCTACAAAAACTTTGTTTCTAAACTGCTCTTTGAAAAGGAAGGTCCAAGTCTGTGAGTTGAATGCACTCATCGCAAAGAATTTTCTGAGAATGCTTCTGCCTAGTTTTCACGTGAAGATATTTCCTTTTCCAACATTGGCCCCGAAGCCCTCCTAACATCCACTTGCAGATTTTACAAAAAGAGTGTTTCCAAACTGCTCTATCAAAAGGCAGGTTCAACTCTGTGAGTCAAATGCACGCATCGTGAAGAAGCTTCTGAGAATGCTACTGTCTAAGTTTTAGGTGAAGATATTTCATTTCCCAGCAAAGGCTTCAAAGCGCTCTAAATATCCACTTGCAGATTCTACAAGAAGAGTGTTTCAAAACTGCTCTTCCAAAAGGAAGGTTCAAGTCTGTGAGTTGAATGCACTCATCAAAAAGAAGTTTCTGAGAATGCTTCTCTCTAGTTTTTATGAGAAGATATTTCCTTTTCCAGCATAGGCCTCAAATCGCTCCAAACATCCACTAGCAAATTCTACAAAAGGAGTGTTTCAAAACTGTGCTATCAAAAGGAAGATTCCACTATTTGAGTTGAAGGCATAAAGCACACGGAAGTTTCTGACAGTGCTTCCGTCTAGTTCTCATGTGAAGTTATTTCCTTTTCCAGTGTTGGCCTCTTAGCACTCCAAATAACCACTTGCAGATCCTAGAAAGAGTGTTTCAAAACTGCTCTACCAAAAGGAAGGTTCAACTCGGTGAGTTGAATGCGCACCTCGCAAAAAGTTTCTGAGAGTGCTTCGGTTTAGTTTTTATGTGAAGATATTTCGTTTTCCAGCACAGTACTCAAAGCGCTCTAAATAGCCACTTGCAGAGTCTATAAAAAGAGTGTTTCAAAACTGTTCTATCGAAAGGAACGTTCAACTCTGTGAGTAGAATGCACTCATCACAAGGAAGTTTCTGAGAATGCTTCTGTCTAGTTTTTATGTGAAGAAATTTCCTTTTCCAACATAGGCCTCAAAGCGCTCCAAATAAACACCTGCAGATTCTACAAAAGGGGTCTTTCCAAAATGTTCTATCAAAACCAACGTTCAAGCCTGTGAGCTGAATGCACTCACCACACAGAAGTTTCTTAGACGTCTTCTGTCTAGTGTTTATGTGGAAATATTCTCTTTTACAGCATAGGCCTCAAATAGCTCCAAATATCAACTTGCAGATTTTACAAAAAGGGTGTTTCCAAACTCCTCCATCAAAAGGCAGGTTCAACTCTGTGTGTTTAATGCACACATCAGAAAGAAGTTTCTGAGAATGCTTCTGTCTAGCCTTTATGTGAAAATATTTCCTTTTCAAGCATACGCCTCAAAGCGCTCCAAATATGCCGTTGTAGACTCTACAAAAAGTGTGTTTCAAAACTGCTCTACGAAAAGAAAGGTTCAAAGCTGTGAGTTGAATACACAGATCGTGAAGAAGTTCCTGAGAATGCTTCAATCTAGTGTTTAGGTGAAGATATTTCACTTCCCAGCATAGGCCTCAAAGCGCTCCAAATATCCACTTCCAGATTCTACAGAAAAGTGTTTCAAAACTGCTCTTTGGAAAGGAAGCTTCAACTCTGTGAGTTTAAAGCACTCATTGCGAAGAGGTTTCTGGGAGTTCTTCCGTCTAGTTTTCATGTAAAGATGTTTCCATTTCAAGCATAGGTCTCTAATCGCTCCAAATATTCACCTGCAAATTCTACAAAAAGGGTGTTTCAAAACTTCTCTATCAATAGGAAGGTTCAACTCTGTGAGTTGAATGCACTCCTTACAGAGAAGTTTCTGAGAATGTTTCTATCTATGTTTTACGCGAAGATATTTCCTTTTCCAACACAGGCCTCAGTGCGCTCCGAATCAACACTTCCAGATACTACAAAAACAGTGTTTCAAAACTGTTCTATCAAAAGGAACGTTCAACTCTGTGAGTTGAAGGCACTCATCACAAAGAAGTTTCTGAGAATGCTTCTGTCAATCTTGTATGCAATGAGATTTCCTTTTGCAGCATAGGACTTAAAGCTCTCCAAATATCCACTTGCAGATTCCACAAAAAGAGTGTTGCAAAACTTCTCTATCAAAAGGCAGGTTGAACTCTGTGTGTTGAATGCCCAAAACACAGGGAACTTTCTGAGAATGCTTTTGTCTAGTTTCCACGTGAAGATAGTTCCTTTTCCAACATAGGCCTCAAAGCGCTCTGAATATCCACTTGCCGATTGTACAAAAAGAGTGTTGCAAAACTTCTCTATCAAAAGGCAGGTTGAACTCTGTGTGTCGAATGCCCAAAACACAGGGAACTTGCTGAGAATGCTTTTGTCTAATTTCTACGTGAAGATATTTCCTTTTCCATCATAGGCCTCAAAGTGCTCCGAATAAACACTTGTAGATCCCACCAAAAGAGTGTTTCAAAGCTCTTCCATCTACAGGAACTTTCACGTCTGTGAGTTGAATGCACTCATCACAAAGAGGTTTCTGAGAATTCTTCTGTTTAGTTTTTATGTCATGATATTTCATTTTCCAGCATTGGCCTAAAGGTGCTCCAAATATCCACCTTCAGATGGGACTGAAAGAGTGTTTCAAAACTGAACTATCAAAAGGAAGGTTCAAGTCTGTGAGTTGAATGCACTCATCCACAGAAGCTTCTGAGAATGCTTCTGTCTCGTTTTTAGGCGAAGATATTTCCTTTTCCTTGCATAGGCCTCAAATCGCTCCAAATATCCCCTTGCAGATATTACAAAGAGAGTGTTTCCAAACTGCCCTATCGAAAGGCAGTTTCAACTCTGTGAGTTGAAGGCACGTATGGTGAAACAGTTTCTGAGAATGCTTGTGTGTACTTTTTAGGTGAAGGTATTTCCTTTTCCAGCACAGGCCTCAAATCGCTCCAAACATCCAGTAGCAAATTCTACAAAAGGAGTGTTTCAAACCTGTGCTATCCAAAGGAAGATTCCACTATATGAGTTGAACGCATAAAGCACACGGAAGTTTCTGAGAATCCTTCCGTCTAGTTCTCAGGTGAAGATATTTACTTTTCCAGTGTTGGCCCTTTAGCACTCCAAATATCCACTTTCAGATTCTACAAAAAGAGTGTTTCAAAACTGCTCTATCAAAACGCAGGTTCCACTCGGTGAGTTGAATGCACGCATCGGAAAAGATTTCTGAGAATTCTTCTGTCTAGTTTTTATGGGAAGATATTTTCTTTTCCAGCATAGGCCTCAAATCGCTCCAAACATCCACGAGCAAATTCTACGAAAGGAGTGTGTCAAAACTGTGCTATCAAAAGGAAGATTCCACTATGTGAGTTGAATGCATGAAGCACACGGAAGTTTCTGACAATGCTTCCGTCTAGTTCTCATGTGAAGATATTTCCTTTTCCAGCGTTGACCTCTTAGCACTCCAAATATCCACTTGCAGATCCTAGAAAAAGAGTGTTTCAAAACTGCTCTACCAAAAGCCAGGTTTCACTCGGTGAGTTGAATGCGCACATCGCAAAATGTTTCTGAGAACGCTACTGTCTAGTTCTTATGTGAAGATATTTCGTTTTCCCGCCTGGGCTTCAAAGCGCTCCAAATAGCCACTTGTAGAGTCTATAAAAAGAGTGTTTCAAAACTCTTCTATCAAAAGGAACTTTCAACTCTGTGAGTACAATGCACTCATCACAAGGAAGTTTCCGAGAATGCTTCTGTCTACTGTTTATGTGAAGATATTTCCTTTTCCAACCTAGGCCTCAATGCGCTCCAAATAAACACCTGCAGATCCTACAAGAGGGGTGTTTCCAAACTGTTCTATCAAAACCAGCGTTCAAGTCTGTGAGCTGAATGCACTCATCACACAGAAGTTTCTTAGAAGGCTTGTGTCTAGTGTTTATGTGAAAATATTTTCTTTTACAGCACAGGCCTCAAATAGCTCCAAATATCAACTTGCAGATTTTACAAAAAGGGAGTTTCCAAACTCCTCTATCAAAAGACAGGTTCAACTCTGTGAGTCGAATGCACACATCAGAAAGAAGTTTCTGAGAATGCTTCTGTCTAGCTTTTATGTGAAAATATTTCCTTTTCAAGCACACGCCTCAAAGCGCTCCAAATATGCCGTTGCAGATTCTACAAAAAGTGGGTTTCAAAACTGCTCTACGAAAAGAAAGGTTCAAAGCTGTGAGTTGAATACACAGATCGTGAAGAAGTTTCTGAGAATGCTTCAGTCTAGTGTTTAGGTGAAGATATTTCACTTCCCAGCATAGGCCTCAAAGCGCTCCAAATATCCACTTCCAGATTCTACAGAAAAGTGTTTCAAAACTGCTCTTTGGAAAGGAAGCTTCAACTCTGTGAGTTGAAAGCACTCATTACGAAGAGGTTTCTGAGAATTCTTCTGTCCAGTTTTCATGTGAAGATGTTTCCATTTCAAGCATAGGTCTCCAATCGCTCCAAATATTCACCTGCAAATTCTACAAAAAGGGTGTTTCAAAACTTCTCTATCAATAGGAAGGTTCAACTCTGTGAGTTGAATGCCCTCCTCACAAAGAAGTTTCTGAGAATGCTTCTGTCTACTTTTTACGTGAAGATATTTCCTTTTCCTACACAGGCCTCAAAGCGCTCCGAATCAACACTTCCAGATACTACCAAAACAGTGTTTCAAAACTGTTCTATCAAAAGGAACGTTCAACTCTGTGAGTGGAAGGCACTCATCGCAAAGAGGTTTCTGAGAATGCTTCTGTCTAGTTTTTATGTGATGATATTTCGTATTGCAGCATTGGCCAAAAAGCGCTCCAAACATCCATCTTCAGATGGCAATGAAAGTGGGTCTCAAAAGTGCTCTATCAGAAGGAAGGTTCAAGTCTGTGAATTGAATGCTCTCATCACACAGAAGGTTCTGAGAATGATTCAGTCTAGTTTTTATCAGAAGATATTTCCTTTTCCTTGCATAGGCCTCAAATAGCTCCAAATATCGAATTGCAGTTTACACCAATAGAGTGTTTCCAAACTGCTCTGTGAAACGGCAGGTTCAACTCTGTGAGTTGAATGCGCACATGAGGAAGAAGTCTCTGAGAATGCTTCTGTCTAGTTTTTAGGTGAAGATATTTCATTTCCCAGCCTCGCCTCAAAGCGCTCCAAATATCCACTTTCAGATTCTACAAAAACTGTGTTTCTAAACTGCTCTTTGTAAAGGAAGGTTCAAGTCTGTGAGTTGAATGCACTCATCACCAAGAAGTTTCTGAGAATGCTTCTGTCTAGTTTTCATGTGAAGATATTTCCTTTTCCAACATTGACCCGAAGCCCTCGTAATATCCACTTGCAGATTTTACAAAAAGAGTGTTTCCAAACTGCTCTATCAAAATGAGATTCAACTCTGTGAGTTGAATGCACGCATCGTGAAGAAGCTTCAGAGAATGCTACGGTCTACGTTTTAGGTGAAGATATTTCATTTCCCAGCATAGGCTTCAAAGCGCTCTAAATATCCACTTGCAGATTCTACAAAAAGAGTGTTTCAAAACTGCTCTTCCAAAAGGAAGGTTCAAGGCTGTGAGTTCAATGCACTCATCATAAAGAAGTTTCTGAGAACGCTTCTCTCTAGTTTTTATGTGAAGATATTTCCTTTTCCAGCATAGGCCTCAAATCGCTCCAAACATCCACTAGCAAATTCTACAAAAGGAGTGTTTCAAAACTGTGCTATCAAAAGGAAGATTCCACTATTTGAGTTGAAGGCATAAAGCACACGGAAGTTTCTGACAATGCTTCCGTCTAGTTCTCATGTGAAGTTATTTCCTTTTCCAGTGCTGGCCTCTTAGCACTCCAAATATCCACTTGCAGATCCTAGAAAAAGAGTTTTTCAAAACTGCTCTACCAAAAGGAAGCTTCAACTCGGTGAGTTGAATGCGCACCTCGCAAAATGTTTCTGAGAGTGCTTCGCTGTTGTTTTTATGTGAAGATATTTCGTTTTCCAGCATAGGACTCAAAGCGCTCCAAGTAGCCACTTACAGAGTCTCTAAAAAGAGTGTTTCAAAACTGTTCTATCAAAAGGAACGTTCAACTCTGTGAGTAGAATGCTCTCATCACAAGGAAGTTTCTGAGAATGCTTCTGTCTAGTTTTTATGTGAAGAAATTTCCTTTTCCAACATAGGCCTCAAAGCCCTCCAAATAAACATCTGCAGATTCTACAAAAGGGGTCTTTCCAAAATGTTCTATCAAAACCAACGTTCAAACCTATGAGCTGAATGCACTCACCACACAGAAGTTTCTTAGACGTCTTCTGTCTAGTGTTTATGTGAAAATATTTTCTTTTACAGCATAGGCCTCAAATAGCTCCAAATATCAACTTGCAGATTTTACAAAAAGGGTGTTTCCAAACTCCTCTATCAAAAGGCAGGTTCAACTCTGTGTGTTGAATGCACACATCAGAAAGAAGTTTCTGAGAATGCTTCTGTCTAGCGTTTATGTGAAAATATTTCCTTTTCAAGCATACGCCTCAAAGCGCTCCAAATATGCCGTTGCAGATTCTACAAAAAGTGTGTTTCAAAACTGCTCTATGAAAAGAAAGGTTCAAAGCTGTGAGGTGAATACACATATCGTGAAGAAGTTTCTGAGAAAGCTTCAGTCTAGTGTTTAGGTGAAGATATTTCACTTCCCAGAATAGGCCTCAAAGCGCTCCAAATATCCACTTCCAGATTCTAAAGAAAAGTGTTTCAAAACTGCTTTTTGGAAAAGAAGCTTCAACTCTGTGAGTTGAAAGCACTCATTACGAAGAGGTTTCTGAGAGTTCTTCCGTCTAGTTTTCATGTGAAGATGTTTCCATTTCAAGCATATTTCTCAAATCGCTCCAAATATTCACCTGCAAATTCTACAAAAAGGGTGTTTCCAAACTTCTCTATCAATAGGAAGGTTCGACTCTGTGAGTTGAATGCACTCCTCACAAAGAAGTTTCTGAGAATGCTTCTGTCCAGTTTTTAGGTGAAGATATATCACTTCCCAGCATAGGCCTCAAAGCGCTCCAAATATCCACTTGCAGATTCTACAAAAAGAGTGTTTCAAAACTCCTCTTTCAAAAGGAAGTTTCAAGTCTGTGAGTTGAATGAAGTCGTGACAAAGAAGTTTCTGAGAATGCTTCTGTCTACTTTTTATGTGAAGATATTTCCTTTTGCAGCACACGCCTCAAATAGCCCCAAACATCCACTAGCAAATTCTACAAAAAGAGTGTTTCAAAAAAGCGCTATCTAAAGGAAGATTGCACTATGTGAGTTAAACGCATAAAGCACACGGAAGTTTCTGAGAATGCTTCCGTCTAGTTCTCATGGGAAGATATTTCCTTTCCCATTGTTGGCCTCTTAGCACTCCAATATACACTTGCAGATTCTAGAAAAAGAGTGTTTCAAAACTGCTCTATCAAAAGGCAGGTTCAACACGGTGAGTTGAATATGCACATGAGAAAAAGTTTCTGAGAATGCTTCTGTCTGGTTTTTATGTGAAGATATTTCGTTTTCCAGCACAGGCCTCAAAGCGCTCCAATTATCCACTTGCAGACTATACAAAAACAGTGTTTCAAAACTGTTCTATCCAAAGGAATGTTCAGCTCTGTGAGTAGAATTCACTCATCACGAGGAAGTTTCTGAGAATGCTGCTGTCTAGTTTCTATAAGAAGACATTTCCTTTTCTAACATAGGTCTCAAAGCGCTCACAATAAGCCCTGGCACACTCCACAAAAGGAGTGTTTCCAAAATGTTCTATCAAAATGAACGTTGAAGACTGTGAGTTAAATGCACACGTCAAACTGAAGTTTCTGAGAATGGTTCTGTCTAGGGTTTATGTGAAGATATTTTCTTTTCCAGCATAGGCCTCCAAAAGCTCGAAATATCCACTTGCAGATTTTCTAAAAAGGGTGTTTCCAAACTGTTCTATCAAAAGGAAGGTTCAACTCTGTGAGTTGAATGCTCACATCACAAAGAAGTTTCTGAGAATGCTTCTGTCTAGTGTTCATGTGAAGATATTTCCTTTTCAAGCATAGGCCTCAAAGCGCTCCAGATATGCAGTTGCAGACTCTACAAAAAGTGTGTTTCAAAAGTGTTCTATGAAAAGAAAGTTTCAACTCTGTGAGTTGAATGCACATATCGTGAAGAAGTTTCTGAGAATGCTTCTGTCTAGTTTTTAGGTGAAGATATTTCATTTCCCAGCATAGGCCTCAAAGCGCTCCAAATATGCACTTGCAGATTCTACAAAAAGAGTGTTTCAAAACTGCTCTTTCAAAAGGAAGGTTCAAGTCTGTGAGTTGAATGCACTCATCAGAAAGAAGTTTCTGATAATGGTTCTGTCTAGTTTTCATCTGCAAGTATTTCCTTTTCCACTAGATGCCGCAATCGCACCAAATTTCCACCTGCAGTTTCCACAAAAAGAGTGTTGCAGGACTGCTCCAGGAAAAGGAATCTTCAACTCTCTCAGTTCAATCCCCTCAAGACATAGAAGTTTCTGATAATGTTTCTGTCTAGCTTCTATATGAAGATATTTCCTTTTCCAGCATAAGCCTCAAAGAGCTCCAAATATCCACTTGCGAATTCTACAAAAACAGTGTTGCAATACTTTTCTACCAAAAGGAAGGTACAACTCTGTGAGTTCAATGCACTCATCACACAGAAGGTTCACAGAATGCTTCCATCTAGCTTTTACGCAATGATATTTCCTTTTGCAGCAAAGGCTTCAAAGCGCTCTTAATGTCCACTGGCAGATTCTACGAAGAGTGTCTCAAAACTGCTCTATCAAAAGGTAGGTTGAACTCTGTGAGTTCAATGCCCAAAGCACAGGGAACCTTCTGAGAATGCTTTTATGTAGTTTCTACGTGAACATATTTTCTTTTCCAGCATTGGCCTCCAAGCACTCCATCCATCCACTTGAAAATTCTACTAAAAGAGTGTTTCAAAACTTCTCTACCAAAAGAAAGGTTGAACTTTGTGAGTTCAAGGCACACATCACAAAGAAGTTTCTGAGAATGCTTCTTTCCAGCTTTTACGTGAAGAGATATCCTTTTCCAGCATAGGCCTCAAAGCGCTCCATATATCCACTTGCACATTCTAGCAAAGCGTGTATCAACACTGCTCTTTCAAAAGGAAGCTTCAAGTCTGTGAGTTGAATGCACTCATCACAAAGACGTTTCTGAGAATTCTCCTGTCTAGTTTTCATGTGAAGATGCTTCCATTTAAAATCTAGGCCTCAAATACCTCCAAATATTCACTTGCACATTCTACAAAAAGGCTGTTTCAAATCTTCTCTATCAATTGGAAGGTTCAACTCTGTAAATTGAATGCACTCACCACAAAGAAGATTCCGAGATTGCTTCTGTCTACTTTGTATGTGAAGACATTTCCTTTTCCAACATAGGCCTCAAAGCGCTCCAAAAAACACTTGCAGATTCTAAAAAAACAGTTTTTCAAAACTGTTCTATCAAAAGGAACGTTCAACTCTGTGAGTTGAAGGCACTCATCACAAAGAGGTTTCTGAGAATGCTTCTGTCTAGTTTTTATGGGATGATATTTCTTATTCCAACATTGGCCAAAAAGCGCTCCAAATATCCGCCTTCAGATGGCACTGAAAGAGGGTCTCAAAAATGCTCTATCAGAAGGAAGGTTCAAGTCTGTGAGTTGAATGCTCTCATCACACAGAAGGTTCTGAGAATACTTCAGTCTAGTTTTTATCAGAAGATATTTCCATTTCCTTGCATAGGCCTGAAATCGCTCCAAATATCGACTTGCAGATTATACGAATAGAGTATTTCCAAACTGCTCTGTCAAACGGCAGGATCAACTCTGTGAGTTGAATGAACACATCATGAAGAAGTCTCTGAGAATGCTTCTGTCTAGTTTTTAGTTGAAGATATTTCATTTCCCAGCATCGTCTCAAAGCGCTCCAAATATCCACTTGCAGATTCTACAAAAACTTTGTTTCTAAACTGCTCTTTGAAAAGGAAGGTCCAAGTCTGTGAGTTGAATGCACTCATCGCAAAGAATTTTCTGAGAATGCTTCTGCCTAGTTTTCACGTGAAGATATTTCCTTTTCCAACATTGGCCCCGAAGCCCTCCTAACATCCACTTGCAGATTTTACAAAAAGAGTGTTTCCAAACTGCTCTATCAAAAGGCAGGTTCAACTCTGTGAGTCAAATGCACGCATCGTGAAGAAGCTTCTGAGAATGCTACTGTCTAAGTTTTAGGTGAAGATATTTCATTTCCCAGCAAAGGCTTCAAAGCGCTCTAAATATCCACTTGCAGATTCTACAAGAAGAGTGTTTCAAAACTGCTCTTCCAAAAGGAAGGTTCAAGTCTGTGAGTTGAATGCACTCATCAAAAAGAAGTTTCTGAGAATGCTTCTCTCTAGTTTTTATGAGAAGATATTTCCTTTTCCAGCATAGGCCTCAAATCGCTCCAAACATCCACTAGCAAATTCTACAAAAGGAGTGTTTCAAAACTGTGCTATCAAAAGGAAGATTCCACTATTTGAGTTGAAGGCATAAAGCACACGGAAGTTTCTGACAGTGCTTCCGTCTAGTTCTCATGTGAAGTTATTTCCTTTTCCAGTGTTGGCCTCTTAGCACTCCAAATAACCACTTGCAGATCCTAGAAAGAGTGTTTCAAAACTGCTCTACCAAAAGGAAGGTTCAACTCGGTGAGTTGAATGCGCACCTCGCAAAAAGTTTCTGAGAGTGCTTCGGTTTAGTTTTTATGTGAAGATATTTCGTTTTCCAGCACAGTACTCAAAGCGCTCTAAATAGCCACTTGCAGAGTCTATAAAAAGAGTGTTTCAAAACTGTTCTATCGAAAGGAACGTTCAACTCTGTGAGTAGAATGCACTCATCACAAGGAAGTTTCTGAGAATGCTTCTGTCTAGTTTTTATGTGAAGAAATTTCCTTTTCCAACATAGGCCTCAAAGCGCTCCAAATAAACACCTGCAGATTCTACAAAAGGGGTCTTTCCAAAATGTTCTATCAAAACCAACGTTCAAGCCTGTGAGCTGAATGCACTCACCACACAGAAGTTTCTTAGACGTCTTCTGTCTAGTGTTTATGTGGAAATATTCTCTTTTACAGCATAGGCCTCAAATAGCTCCAAATATCAACTTGCAGATTTTACAAAAAGGGTGTTTCCAAACTCCTCCATCAAAAGGCAGGTTCAACTCTGTGTGTTTAATGCACACATCAGAAAGAAGTTTCTGAGAATGCTTCTGTCTAGCCTTTATGTGAAAATATTTCCTTTTCAAGCATACGCCTCAAAGCGCTCCAAATATGCCGTTGTAGACTCTACAAAAAGTGTGTTTCAAAACTGCTCTACGAAAAGAAAGGTTCAAAGCTGTGAGTTGAATACACAGATCGTGAAGAAGTTCCTGAGAATGCTTCAATCTAGTGTTTAGGTGAAGATATTTCACTTCCCAGCATAGGCCTCAAAGTGCTCCAAATATCCACTTCCAGATTCTACAGAAAAGTGTTTCAAAACTGCTCTTTGGAAAGGAAGCTTCAACTCTGTGAGTTTAAAGCACTCATTGCGAAGAGGTTTCTGGGAGTTCTTCCGTCTAGTTTTCATGTAAAGATGTTTCCATTTCAAGCATAGGTCTCTAATCGCTCCAAATATTCACCTGCAAATTCTACAAAAAGGGTGTTTCAAAACTTCTCTATCAATAGGAAGGTTCAACTCTGTGAGTTGAATGCACTCCTTACAGAGAAGTTTCTGAGAATGTTTCTATCTATGTTTTACGCGAAGATATTTCCTTTTCCAACACAGGCCTCAGTGCGCTCCGAATCAACACTTCCAGATACTACAAAAACAGTGTTTCAAAACTGTTCTATCAAAAGGAACGTTCAACTCTGTGAGTTGAAGGCACTCATCACAAAGAAGTTTCTGAGAATGCTTCTGTCAATCTTGTATGCAATGAGATTTCCTTTTGCAGCATAGGACTTAAAGCTCTCCAAATATCCACTTGCAGATTCCACAAAAAGAGTGTTGCAAAACTTCTCTATCAAAAGGCAGGTTGAACTCTGTGTGTTGAATGCCCAAAACACAGGGAACTTTCTGAGAATGCTTTTGTCTAGTTTCCACGTGAAGATAGTTCCTTTTCCAACATAGGCCTCAAAGCGCTCTGAATATCCACTTGCCGATTGTACAAAAAGAGTGTTGCAAAACTTCTCTATCAAAAGGCAGGTTGAACTCTGTGTGTCGAATGCCCAAAACACAGGGAACTTGCTGAGAATGCTTTTGTCTAATTTCTACGTGAAGATATTTCCTTTTCCATCATAGGCCTCAAAGTGCTCCGAATAAACACTTGTAGATCCCACCAAAAGAGTGTTTCAAAGCTCTTCCATCTACAGGAACTTTCACGTCTGTGAGTTGAATGCACTCATCACAAAGAGGTTTCTGAGAATTCTTCTGTTTAGTTTTTATGTCATGATATTTCATTTTCCAGCATTGGCCTAAAGGTGCTCCAAATATCCACCTTCAGATGGGACTGAAAGAGTGTTTCAAAACTGAACTATCAAAAGGAAGGTTCAAGTCTGTGAGTTGAATGCACTCATCCACAGAAGCTTCTGAGAATGCTTCTGTCTCGTTTTTAGGCGAAGATATTTCCTTTTCCTTGCATAGGCCTCAAATCGCTCCAAATATCCCCTTGCAGATATTACAAAGAGAGTGTTTCCAAACTGCCCTATCGAAAGGCAGTTTCAACTCTGTGAGTTGAAGGCACGTATGGTGAAACAGTTTCTGAGAATGCTTGTGTGTACTTTTTAGGTGAAGGTATTTCCTTTTCCAGCACAGGCCTCAAATCGCTCCAAACATCCAGTAGCAAATTCTACAAAAGGAGTGTTTCAAACCTGTGCTATCCAAAGGAAGATTCCACTATATGAGTTGAACGCATAAAGCACACGGAAGTTTCTGAGAATCCTTCCGTCTAGTTCTCAGGTGAAGATATTTACTTTTCCAGTGTTGGCCCTTTAGCACTCCAAATATCCACTTTCAGATTCTACAAAAAGAGTGTTTCAAAACTGCTCTATCAAAACGCAGGTTCCACTCGGTGAGTTGAATGCACGCATCGGAAAAGATTTCTGAGAATTCTTCTGTCTAGTTTTTATGGGAAGATATTTTCTTTTCCAGCATAGGCCTCAAATCGCTCCAAACATCCACGAGCAAATTCTACGAAAGGAGTGTGTCAAAACTGTGCTATCAAAAGGAAGATTCCACTATGTGAGTTGAATGCATGAAGCACACGGAAGTTTCTGACAATGCTTCCGTCTAGTTCTCATGTGAAGATATTTCCTTTTCCAGCGTTGACCTCTTAGCACTCCAAATATCCACTTGCAGATCCTAGAAAAAGAGTGTTTCAAAACTGCTCTACCAAAAGCCAGGTTTCACTCGGTGAGTTGAATGCGCACATCGCAAAATGTTTCTGAGAACGCTACTGTCTAGTTCTTATGTGAAGATATTTCGTTTTCCCGCCTGGGCTTCAAAGCGCTCCAAATAGCCACTTGTAGAGTCTATAAAAAGAGTGTTTCAAAACTCTTCTATCAAAAGGAACTTTCAACTCTGTGAGTACAATGCACTCATCACAAGGAAGTTTCCGAGAATGCTTCTGTCTACTGTTTATGTGAAGATATTTCCTTTTCCAACCTAGGCCTCAATGCGCTCCAAATAAACACCTGCAGATCCTACAAGAGGGGTGTTTCCAAACTGTTCTATCAAAACCAGCGTTCAAGTCTGTGAGCTGAATGCACTCATCACACAGAAGTTTCTTAGAAGGCTTGTGTCTAGTGTTTATGTGAAAATATTTTCTTTTACAGCACAGGCCTCAAATAGCTCCAAATATCAACTTGCAGATTTTACAAAAAGGGAGTTTCCAAACTCCTCTATCAAAAGACAGGTTCAACTCTGTGAGTCGAATGCACACATCAGAAAGAAGTTTCTGAGAATGCTTCTGTCTAGCTTTTATGTGAAAATATTTCCTTTTCAAGCACACGCCTCAAAGCGCTCCAAATATGCCGTTGCAGATTCTACAAAAAGTGGGTTTCAAAACTGCTCTACGAAAAGAAAGGTTCAAAGCTGTGAGTTGAATACACAGATCGTGAAGAAGTTTCTGAGAATGCTTCAGTCTAGTGTTTAGGTGAAGATATTTCACTTCCCAGCATAGGCCTCAAAGCGCTCCAAATATCCACTTCCAGATTCTACAGAAAAGTGTTTCAAAACTGCTCTTTGGAAAGGAAGCTTCAACTCTGTGAGTTGAAAGCACTCATTACGAAGAGGTTTCTGAGAATTCTTCTGTCCAGTTTTCATGTGAAGATGTTTCCATTTCAAGCATAGGTCTCCAATCGCTCCAAATATTCACCTGCAAATTCTACAAAAAGGGTGTTTCAAAACTTCTCTATCAATAGGAAGGTTCAACTCTGTGAGTTGAATGCCCTCCTCACAAAGAAGTTTCTGAGAATGCTTCTGTCTACTTTTTACGTGAAGATATTTCCTTTTCCTACACAGGCCTCAAAGCGCTCCGAATCAACACTTCCAGATACTACCAAAACAGTGTTTCAAAACTGTTCTATCAAAAGGAACGTTCAACTCTGTGAGTGGAAGGCACTCATCGCAAAGAGGTTTCTGAGAATGCTTCTGTCTAGTTTTTATGTGATGATATTTCGTATTGCAGCATTGGCCAAAAAGCGCTCCAAACATCCATCTTCAGATGGCAATGAAAGTGGGTCTCAAAAGTGCTCTATCAGAAGGAAGGTTCAAGTCTGTGAATTGAATGCTCTCATCACACAGAAGGTTCTGAGAATGATTCAGTCTAGTTTTTATCAGAAGATATTTCCTTTTCCTTGCATAGGCCTCAAATAGCTCCAAATATCGAATTGCAGTTTACACCAATAGAGTGTTTCCAAACTGCTCTGTGAAACGGCAGGTTCAACTCTGTGAGTTGAATGCGCACATGAGGAAGAAGTCTCTGAGAATGCTTCTGTCTAGTTTTTAGGTGAAGATATTTCATTTCCCAGCCTCGCCTCAAAGCGCTCCAAATATCCACTTTCAGATTCTACAAAAACTGTGTTTCTAAACTGCTCTTTGTAAAGGAAGGTTCAAGTCTGTGAGTTGAATGCACTCATCACCAAGAAGTTTCTGAGAATGCTTCTGTCTAGTTTTCATGTGAAGATATTTCCTTTTCCAACATTGACCCGAAGCCCTCGTAATATCCACTTGCAGATTTTACAAAAAGAATGTTTCCAAACTGCTCTATCAAAATGAGATTCAACTCTGTGAGTTGAATGCACGCATCGTGAAGAAGCTTCAGAGAATGCTACGGTCTACGTTTTAGGTGAAGATATTTCATTTCCCAGCATAGGCTTCAAAGCGCTCTAAATATGCACTTGCAGATTCTACAAAAAGAGTGTTTCAAAACTGCTCTTCCAAAAGGAAGGTTCAAGGCTGTGAGTTCAATGCACTCATCATAAAGAAGTTTCTGAGAACGCTTCTCTCTAGTTTTTATGTGAAGATATTTCCTTTTCCAGCATAGGCCTCAAATCGCTCCAAACATCCACTAGCAAATTCTACAAAAGGAGTGTTTCAAAACTGTGCTATCAAAAGGAAGATTCCACTATTTGAGTTGAAGGCATAAAGCACACGGAAGTTTCTGACAATGCTTCCGTCTAGTTCTCATGTGAAGTTATTTCCTTTTCCAGTGCTGGCCTCTTAGCACTCCAAATATCCACTTGCAGATCCTAGAAAAAGAGTTTTTCAAAACTGCTCTACCAAAAGGAAGCTTCAACTCGGTGAGTTGAATGCGCACCTCGCAAAATGTTTCTGAGAGTGCTTCGCTGTTGTTTTTATGTGAAGATATTTCGTTTTCCAGCATAGGACTCAAAGCGCTCCAAGTAGCCACTTACAGAGTCTCTAAAAAGAGTGTTTCAAAACTGTTCTATCAAAAGGAACGTTCAACTCTGTGAGTAGAATGCTCTCATCACAAGGAAGTTTCTGAGAATGCTTCTGTCTAGTTTTTATGTGAAGAAATTTCCTTTTCCAACATAGGCCTCAAAGCCCTCCAAATAAACATCTGCAGATTCTACAAAAGGGGTCTTTCCAAAATGTTCTATCAAAACCAACGTTCAAACCTATGAGCTGAATGCACTCACCACACAGAAGTTTCTTAGACGTCTTCTGTCTAGTGTTTATGTGAAAATATTTTCTTTTACAGCATAGGCCTCAAATAGCTCCAAATATCAACTTGCAGATTTTACAAAAAGGGTGTTTCCAAACTCCTCTATCAAAAGGCAGGTTCAACTCTGTGTGTTGAATGCACACATCAGAAAGAAGTTTCTGAGAATGCTTCTGTCTAGCGTTTATGTGAAAATATTTCCTTTTCAAGCATACGCCTCAAAGCGCTCCAAATATGCCGTTGCAGATTCTACAAAAAGTGTGTTTCAAAACTGCTCTATGAAAAGAAAGGTTCAAAGCTGTGAGGTGAATACACATATCGTGAAGAAGTTTCTGAGAAAGCTTCAGTCTAGTGTTTAGGTGAAGATATTTCACTTCCCAGAATAGGCCTCAAAGCGCTCCAAATATCCACTTCCAGATTCTAAAGAAAAGTGTTTCAAAACTGCTTTTTGGAAAAGAAGCTTCAACTCTGTGAGTTGAAAGCACTCATTACGAAGAGGTTTCTGAGAGTTCTTCCGTCTAGTTTTCATGTGAAGATGTTTCCATTTCAAGCATATTTCTCAAATCGCTCCAAATATTCACCTGCAAATTCTACAAAAAGGGTGTTTCCAAACTTCTCTATCAATAGGAAGGTTCGACTCTGTGAGTTGAATGCACTCCTCACAAAGAAGTTTCTGAGAATGCTTCTGTCCAGTTTTTAGGTGAAGATATATCACTTCCCAGCATAGGCCTCAAAGCGCTCCAAATATCCACTTGCAGATTCTACAAAAAGAGTGTTTCAAAACTCCTCTTTCAAAAGGAAGTTTCAAGTCTGTGAGTTGAATGAAGTCATGACAAAGAAGTTTCTGAGAATGCTTCTGTCTACTTTTTATGTGAAGATATTTCCTTTTGCAGCACACGCCTCAAATAGCCCCAAACATCCACTAGCAAATTCTACAAAAAGAGTGTTTCAAAAAAGCGCTATCTAAAGGAAGATTGCACTATGTGAGTTAAACGCATAAAGCACACGGAAGTTTCTGAGAATGCTTCCGTCTAGTTCTCATGGGAAGATATTTCCTTTCCCATTGTTGGCCTCTTAGCACTCCAATATACACTTGCAGATTCTAGAAAAAGAGTGTTTCAAAACTGCTCTATCAAAAGGCAGGTTCAACACGGTGAGTTGAATATGCACATGAAAAAAAGTTTCTGAGAATGCTTCTGTCTGGTTTTTATGTGAAGATATTTCGTTTTCCAGCACAGGCCTCAAAGCGCTCCAATTATCCACTTGCAGACTATACAAAAACAGTGTTTCAAAACTGTTCTATCCAAAGGAATGTTCAGCTCTGTGAGTAGAATTCACTCATCACGAGGAAGTTTCTGAGAATGCTGCTGTCTAGTTTCTATAAGAAGACATTTCCTTTTCTAACATAGGTCTCAAAGCGCTCACAATAAGCCCTGGCACACTCCACAAAAGGAGTGTTTCCAAAATGTTCTATCAAAATGAACGTTGAAGACTGTGAGTTAAATGCACACGTCAAACTGAAGTTTCTGAGAATGGTTCTGTCTAGGGTTTATGTGAAGATATTTTCTTTTCCAGCATAGGCCTCCAAAAGCTCGAAATATCCACTTGCAGATTTTCTAAAAAGGGTGTTTCCAAACTGTTCTATCAAAAGGAAGGTTCAACTCTGTGAGTTGAATGCTCACATCACAAAGAAGTTTCTGAGAATGCTTCTGTCTAGTGTTCATGTGAAGATATTTCCTTTTCAAGCATAGGCCTCAAAGCGCTCCAGATATGCAGTTGCAGACTCTACAAAAAGTGTGTTTCAAAAGTGTTCTATGAAAAGAAAGTTTCAACTCTGTGAGTTGAATGCACATATCGTGAAGAAGTTTCTGAGAATGCTTCTGTCTAGTTTTTAGGTGAAGATATTTCATTTCCCAGCATAGGCCTCAAAGCGCTCCAAATATGCACTTGCAGATTCTACAAAAAGAGTGTTTCAAAACTGCTCTTTCAAAAGGAAGGTTCAAGTCTGTGAGTTGAATGCACTCATCAGAAAGAAGTTTCTGACAATGGTTCTGTCTAGTTTTCATCTGCAAGTATTTCCTTTTCCACTAGATGCCGCAATCGCACCAAATTTCCACCTGCAGTTTCCACAAAAAGAGTGTTGCAGGACTGCTCCAGGAAAAGGAATCTTCAACTCTCTCAGTTCAATACCCTCAAGACATAGAAGTTTCTGATAATGTTTCTGTCTAGCTTCTATATGAAGATATTTCCTTTTCCAGCATAAGCCTCAAAGAGCTCCAAATATCCACTTGCGAATTCTACAAAAACAGTGTTGCAATACTTTTCTACCAAAAGGAAGGTACAACTCTGTGAGTTCAATGCACTCATCACACAGAAGGTTCACAGAATGCTTCCATCTAGCTTTTACGCAATGATATTTCCTTTTGCAGCAAAGGCTTCAAAGCGCTCTTAATGTCCACTGGCAGATTCTACGAAGAGTGTCTCAAAACTGCTCTATCAAAAGGTAGGTTGAACTCTGTGAGTTCAATGCCCAAAGCACAGGGAACCTTCTGAGAATGCTTTTATGTAGTTTCTACGTGAACATATTTTCTTTTCCAGCATTGGCCTCCAAGCACTCCATCCATCCACTTGAAAATTCTACTAAAAGAGTGTTTCAAAACTTCTCTACCAAAAGAAAGGTTGAACTTTGTGAGTTCAAGGCACACATCACAAAGAAGTTTCTGAGAATGCTTCTTTCCAGCTTTTACGTGAAGAGATATCCTTTTCCAGCATAGGCCTCAAAGCGCTCCATATATCCACTTGCACATTCTAGCAAAGCGTGTATCAACACTGCTCTTTCAAAAGGAAGCTTCAAGTCTGTGAGTTGAATGCACTCATCACAAAGACGTTTCTGAGAATTCTCCTGTCTAGTTTTCATGTGAAGATGCTTCCATTTAAAATCTAGGCCTCAAATACCTCCAAATATTCACTTGCACATTCTACAAAAAGGCTGTCTCAAATCTTCTCTATCAATTGGAAGGTTCAACTCTGTAAATTGAATGCACTCACCACAAAGAAGATTCCGAGATTGCTTCTGTCTACTTTGTATGTGAAGACATTTCCTTTTCCAACATAGGCCTCAAAGCGCTCCAAAAAACACTTGCAGATTCTAAAAAAACAGTTTTTCAAAACTGTTCTATCAAAAGGAACGTTCAACTCTGTGAGTTGAAGGCACTCATCACAAAGAGGTTTCTGAGAATGCTTCTGTCTAGTTTTTATGGGATGATATTTCTTATTCCAACATTGGCCAAAAAGCGCTCCAAATATCCGCCTTCAGATGGCACTGAAAGAGGGTCTCAAAAATGCTCTATCAGAAGGAAGGTTCAAGTCTGTGAGTTGAATGCTCTCATCACACAGAAGGTTCTGAGAATACTTCAGTCTAGTTTTTATCAGAAGATATTTCCATTTCCTTGCATAGGCCTGAAATCGCTCCAAATATCGACTTACAGATTATACGAATAGAGTATTTCCAAACTGCTCTGTCAAACGGCAGGATCAACTCTGTGAGTTGAATGAACACATCATGAAGAAGTCTCTGAGAATGCTTCTGTCTAGTTTTTAGTTGAAGATATTTCATTTCCCAGCATCGTCTCAAAGCGCTCCAAATATCCACTTGCAGATTCTACAAAAACTTTGTTTCTAAACTGCTCTTTGAAAAGGAAGGTCCAAGTCTGTGAGTTGAATGCACTCATCGCAAAGAATTTTCTGAGAATGCTTCTGCCTAGTTTTCACGTGAAGATATTTCCTTTTCCAACATTGGCCCCGAAGCCCTCCTAACATCCACTTGCAGATTTTACAAAAAGAGTGTTTCCAAACTGCTCTATCAAAAGGCAGGTTCAACTCTGTGAGTCAAATGCACGCATCGTGAAGAAGCTTCTGAGAATGCTACTGTCTAAGTTTTAGGTGAAGATATTTCATTTCCCAGCAAAGGCTTCAAAGCGCTCTAAATATCCACTTGCAGATTCTACAAGAAGAGTGTTTCAAAACTGCTCTTCCAAAAGGAAGGTTCAAGTCTGTGAGTTGAATGCACTCATCAAAAAGAAGTTTCTGAGAATGCTTCTCTCTAGTTTTTATGAGAAGATATTTCCTTTTCCAGCATAGGCCTCAAATCGCTCCAAACATCCACTAGCAAATTCTACAAAAGGAGTGTTTCAAAACTGTGCTATCAAAAGGAAGATTCCACTATTTGAGTTGAAGGCATAAAGCACACGGAAGTTTCTGACAGTGCTTCCGTCTAGTTCTCATGTGAAGTTATTTCCTTTTCCAGTGTTGGCCTCTTAGCACTCCAAATAACCACTTGCAGATCCTAGAAAGAGTGTTTCAAAACTGCTCTACCAAAAGGAAGGTTCAACTCGGTGAGTTGAATGCGCACCTCGCAAAAAGTTTCTGAGAGTGCTTCGGTTTAGTTTTTATGTGAAGATATTTCGTTTTCCAGCACAGTACTCAAAGCGCTCTAAATAGCCACTTGCAGAGTCTATAAAAAGAGTGTTTCAAAACTGTTCTATCGAAAGGAACGTTCAACTCTGTGAGTAGAATGCACTCATCACAAGGAAGTTTCTGAGAATGCTTCTGTCTAGTTTTTATGTGAAGAAATTTCCTTTTCCAACATAGGCCTCAAAGCGCTCCAAATAAACACCTGCAGATTCTACAAAAGGGGTCTTTCCAAAATGTTCTATCAAAACCAACGTTCAAGCCTGTGAGCTGAATGCACTCACCACACAGAAGTTTCTTAGACGTCTTCTGTCTAGTGTTTATGTGGAAATATTCTCTTTTACAGCATAGGCCTCAAATAGCTCCAAATATCAACTTGCAGATTTTACAAAAAGGGTGTTTCCAAACTCCTCCATCAAAAGGCAGATTCAACTCTGTGTGTTTAATGCACACATCAGAAAGAAGTTTCTGAGAATGCTTCTGTCTAGCGTTTATGTGAAAATATTTCCTTTTCAAGCATACGCCTCAAAGCGCTCCAAATATGCCGTTGTAGACTCTACAAAAAGTGTGTTTCAAAACTGCTCTACGAAAAGAAAGGTTCAAAGCTGTGAGTTGAATACACAGATCGTGAAGAAGTTCCTGAGAATGCTTCAATCTAGTGTTTAGGTGAAGATATTTCACTTCCCAGCATAGGCCTCAAAGCGCTCCAAATATCCACTTCCAGATTCTACAGAAAAGTGTTTCAAAACTGCTCTTTGGAAAGGAAGCTTCAACTCTGTGAGTTTAAAGCACTCATTGCGAAGAGGTTTCTGGGAGTTCTTCCGTCTAGTTTTCATGTAAAGATGTTTCCATTTCAAGCATAGGTCTCTAATCGCTCCAAATATTCACCTGCAAATTCTACAAAAAGGGTGTTTCAAAACTTCTCTATCAATAGGAAGGTTCAACTCTGTGAGTTGAATGCACTCCTTACAGAGAAGTTTCTGAGAATGTTTCTATCTATGTTTTACGCGAAGATATTTCCTTTTCCAACACAGGCCTCAGTGCGCTCCGAATCAACACTTCCAGATACTACAAAAACAGTGTTTCAAAACTGTTCTATCAAAAGGAACGTTCAACTCTGTGAGTTGAAGGCACTCATCACAAAGAAGTTTCTGAGAATGCTTCTGTCAATCTTGTATGCAATGAGATTTCCTTTTGCAGCATAGGACTTAAAGCTCTCCAAATATCCACTTGCAGATTCCACAAAAAGAGTGTTGCAAAACTTCTCTATCAAAAGGCAGGTTGAACTCTGTGTGTTGAATGCCCAAAACACAGGGAACTTTCTGAGAATGCTTTTGTCTAGTTTCCACGTGAAGATAGTTCCTTTTCCAACATAGGCCTCAAAGCGCTCTGAATATCCACTTGCCGATTGTACAAAAAGAGTGTTGCAAAACTTCTCTATCAAAAGGCAGGTTGAACTCTGTGTGTCGAATGCCCAAAACACAGGGAACTTGCTGAGAATGCTTTTGTCTAATTTCTACGTGAAGATATTTCCTTTTCCATCATAGGCCTCAAAGTGCTCCGAATAAACACTTGTAGATCCCACCAAAAGAGTGTTTCAAAGCTCTTCCATCTACAGGAACTTTCACGTCTGTGAGTTGAATGCACTCATCACAAAGAGGTTTCTGAGAATTCTTCTGTTTAGTTTTTATGTCATGATATTTCATTTTCCAGCATTGGCCTAAAGGTGCTCCAAATATCCACCTTCAGATGGGACTGAAAGAGTGTTTCAAAACTGAACTATCAAAAGGAAGGTTCAAGTCTGTGAGTTGAATGCACTCATCCACAGAAGCTTCTGAGAATGCTTCTGTCTCGTTTTTAGGCGAAGATATTTCCTTTTCCTTGCATAGGCCTCAAATCGCTCCAAATATCCCCTTGCAGATATTACAAAGAGAGTGTTTCCAAACTGCCCTATCGAAAGGCAGTTTCAACTCTGTGAGTTGAAGGCACGTATGGTGAAACAGTTTCTGAGAATGCTTGTGTGTACTTTTTAGGTGAAGGTATTTCCTTTTCCAGCACAGGCCTCAAATCGCTCCAAACATCCAGTAGCAAATTCTACAAAAGGAGTGTTTCAAACCTGTGCTATCCAAAGGAAGATTCCACTATATGAGTTGAACGCATAAAGCACACGGAAGTTTCTGAGAATCCTTCCGTCTAGTTCTCAGGTGAAGATATTTACTTTTCCAGTGTTGGCCCTTTAGCACTCCAAATATCCACTTTCAGATTCTACAAAAAGAGTGTTTCAAAACTGCTCTATCAAAACGCAGGTTCCACTCGGTGAGTTGAATGCACGCATCGGAAAAGATTTCTGAGAATTCTTCTGTCTAGTTTTTATGGGAAGATATTTTCTTTTCCAGCATAGGCCTCAAATCGCTCCAAACATCCACGAGCAAATTCTACGAAAGGAGTGTGTCAAAACTGTGCTATCAAAAGGAAGATTCCACTATGTGAGTTGAATGCATGAAGCACACGGAAGTTTCTGACAATGCTTCCGTCTAGTTCTCATGTGAAGATATTTCCTTTTCCAGCGTTGACCTCTTAGCACTCCAAATATCCACTTGCAGATCCTAGAAAAAGAGTGTTTCAAAACTGCTCTACCAAAAGCCAGGTTTCACTCGGTGAGTTGAATGCGCACATCGCAAAATGTTTCTGAGAACGCTACTGTCTAGTTCTTATGTGAAGATATTTCGTTTTCCCGCCTGGGCTTCAAAGCGCTCCAAATAGCCACTTGTAGAGTCTATAAAAAGAGTGTTTCAAAACTCTTCTATCAAAAGGAACTTTCAACTCTGTGAGTACAATGCACTCATCACAAGGAAGTTTCCGAGAATGCTTCTGTCTACTGTTTATGTGAAGATATTTCCTTTTCCAACCTAGGCCTCAATGCGCTCCAAATAAACACCTGCAGATCCTACAAGAGGGGTGTTTCCAAACTGTTCTATCAAAACCAGCGTTCAAGTCTGTGAGCTGAATGCACTCATCACACAGAAGTTTCTTAGAAGGCTTGTGTCTAGTGTTTATGTGAAAATATTTTCTTTTACAGCACAGGCCTCAAATAGCTCCAAATATCAACTTGCAGATTTTACAAAAAGGGAGTTTCCAAACTCCTCTATCAAAAGACAGGTTCAACTCTGTGAGTCGAATGCACACATCAGAAAGAAGTTTCTGAGAATGCTTCTGTCTAGCTTTTATGTGAAAATATTTCCTTTTCAAGCACACGCCTCAAAGCGCTCCAAATATGCCGTTGCAGATTCTACAAAAAGTGGGTTTCAAAACTGCTCTACGAAAAGAAAGGTTCAAAGCTGTGAGTTGAATACACAGATCGTGAAGAAGTTTCTGAGAATGCTTCAGTCTAGTGTTTAGGTGAAGATATTTCACTTCCCAGCATAGGCCTCAAAGCGCTCCAAATATCCACTTCCAGATTCTACAGAAAAGTGTTTCAAAACTGCTCTTTGGAAAGGAAGCTTCAACTCTGTGAGTTGAAAGCACTCATTACGAAGAGGTTTCTGAGAATTCTTCTGTCCAGTTTTCATGTGAAGATGTTTCCATTTCAAGCATAGGTCTCCAATCGCTCCAAATATTCACCTGTAAATTCTACAAAAAGGGTGTTTCAAAACTTCTCTATCAATAGGAAGGTTCAACTCTGTGAGTTGAATGCCCTCCTCACAAAGAAGTTTCTGAGAATGCTTCTGTCTACTTTTTACGTGAAGATATTTCCTTTTCCTACACAGGCCTCAAAGCGCTCCGAATCAACACTTCCAGATACTACCAAAACAGTGTTTCAAAACTGTTCTATCAAAAGGAACGTTCAACTCTGTGAGTGGAAGGCACTCATCGCAAAGAGGTTTCTGAGAATGCTTCTGTCTAGTTTTTATGTGATGATATTTCGTATTGCAGCATTGGCCAAAAAGCGCTCCAAACATCCATCTTCAGATGGCAATGAAAGTGGGTCTCAAAAGTGCTCTATCAGAAGGAAGGTTCAAGTCTGTGAGTTGAATGCTCTCATCACACAGAAGGTTCTGAGAATGATTCAGTCTAGTTTTTATCAGAAGATATTTCCTTTTCCTTGCATAGGCCTCAAATAGCTCCAAATATCGAATTGCAGTTTACACCAATAGAGTCTTTCCAAACTGCTCTGTGAAACGGCAGGTTCAACTCTGTGAGTTGAATGCGCACATGAGGAAGAAGTCTCTGAGAATGCTTCTGTCTAGTTTTTAGGTGAAGATATTTCATTTCCCAGCCTCGCCTCAAAGCGCTCCAAATATCCACTTTCAGATTCTACAAAAACTGTGTTTCTAAACTGCTCTTTGTAAAGGAAGGTTCAAGTCTGTGAGTTGAATGCACTCATCACCAAGAAGTTTCTGAGAATGCTTCTGTCTAGTTTTCATGTGAAGATATTTCCTTTTCCAACATTGACCCGAAGCCCTCGTAATATCCACTTGCAGATTTTACAAAAAGAGTGTTTCCAAACTGCTCTATCAAAATGAGATTCAACTCTGTGAGTTGAATGCACGCATCGTGAAGAAGCTTCAGAGAATGCTACGGTCTACGTTTTAGGTGAAGATATTTCATTTCCCAGCATAGGCTTCAAAGCGCTCTAAATATCCACTTGCAGATTCTACAAAAAGAGTGTTTCAAAACTGCTCTTCCAAAAGGAAGGTTCAAGGCTGTGAGTTCAATGCACTCATCATAAAGAAGTTTCTGAGAACGCTTCTCTCTAGTTTTTATGTGAAGATATTTCCTTTTCCAGCATAGGCCTCAAATCGCTCCAAACATCCACTAGCAAATTCTACAAAAGGAGTGTTTCAAAACTGTGCTATCAAAAGGAAGATTCCACTATTTGAGTTGAAGGCATAAAGCACACGGAAGTTTCTGACAATGCTTCCGTCTAGTTCTCATGTGAAGTTATTTCCTTTTCCAGTGCTGGCCTCTTAGCACTCCAAATATCCACTTGCAGATCCTAGAAAAAGAGTTTTTCAAAACTGCTCTACCAAAAGGAAGCTTCAACTCGGTGAGTTGAATGCGCACCTCGCAAAATGTTTCTGAGAGTGCTTCGCTGTTGTTTTTATGTGAAGATATTTCGTTTTCCAGCATAGGACTCAAAGCGCTCCAAGTAGCCACTTACAGAGTCTCTAAAAAGAGTGTTTCAAAACTGTTCTATCAAAAGGAACGTTCAACTCTGTGAGTAGAATGCTCTCATCACAAGGAAGTTTCTGAGAATGCTTCTGTCTAGTTTTTATGTGAAGAAATTTCCTTTTCCAACATAGGCCTCAAAGCCCTCCAAATAAACATCTGCAGATTCTACAAAAGGGGTCTTTCCAAAATGTTCTATCAAAACCAACGTTCAAACCTATGAGCTGAATGCACTCACCACACAGAAGTTTCTTAGACGTCTTCTGTCTAGTGTTTATGTGAAAATATTTTCTTTTACAGCATAGGCCTCAAATAGCTCCAAATATCAACTTGCAGATTTTACAAAAAGGGTGTTTCCAAACTCCTCTATCAAAAGGCAGGTTCAACTCTGTGTGTTGAATGCACACATCAGAAAGAAGTTTCTGAGAATGCTTCTGTCTAGCGTTTATGTGAAAATATTTCCTTTTCAAGCATACGCCTCAAAGCGCTCCAAATATGCCGTTGCAGATTCTACAAAAAGTGTGTTTCAAAACTGCTCTATGAAAAGAAAGGTTCAAAGCTGTGAGGTGAATACACATATCGTGAAGAAGTTTCTGAGAAAGCTTCAGTCTAGTGTTTAGGTGAAGATATTTCACTTCCCAGAATAGGCCTCAAAGCGCTCCAAATATCCACTTCCAGATTCTAAAGAAAAGTGTTTCAAAACTGCTTTTTGGAAAAGAAGCTTCAACTCTGTGAGTTGAAAGCACTCATTACGAAGAGGTTTCTGAGAGTTCTTCCGTCTAGTTTTCATGTGAAGATGTTTCCATTTCAAGCATATTTCTCAAATCGCTCCAAATATTCACCTGCAAATTCTACAAAAAGGGTGTTTCCAAACTTCTCTATCAATAGGAAGGTTCGACTCTGTGAGTTGAATGCACTCCTCACAAAGAAGTTTCTGAGAATGCTTCTGTCCAGTTTTTAGGTGAAGATATATCACTTCCCAGCATAGGCCTCAAAGCGCTCCAAATATCCACTTGCAGATTCTACAAAAAGAGTGTTTCAAAACTCCTCTTTCAAAAGGAAGTTTCAAGTCTGTGAGTTGAATGAAGTCGTGACAAAGAAGTTTCTGAGAATGCTTCTGTCTACTTTTTATGTGAAGATATTTCCTTTTGCAGCACACGCCTCAAATAGCCCCAAACATCCACTAGCAAATTCTACAAAAAGAGTGTTTCAAAAAAGCGCTATCTAAAGGAAGATTGCACTATGTGAGTTAAACGCATAAAGCACACGGAAGTTTCTGAGAATGCTTCCGTCTAGTTCTCATGGGAAGATATTTCCTTTCCCATTGTTGGCCTCTTAGCACTCCAATATACACTTGCAGATTCTAGAAAAAGAGTGTTTCAAAACTGCTCTATCAAAAGGCAGGTTCAACACGGTGAGTTGAATATGCACATGAAAAAAAGTTTCTGAGAATGCTTCTGTCTGGTTTTTATGTGAAGATATTTCGTTTTCCAGCACAGGCCTCAAAGCGCTCCAATTATCCACTTGCAGACTATACAAAAACAGTGTTTCAAAACTGTTCTATCCAAAGGAATGTTCAGCTCTGTGAGTAGAATTCACTCATCACGAGGAAGTTTCTGAGAATGCTGCTGTCTAGTTTCTATAAGAAGACATTTCCTTTTCTAACATAGGTCTCAAAGCGCTCACAATAAGCCCTGGCACACTCCACAAAAGGAGTGTTTCCAAAATGTTCTATCAAAATGAACGTTGAAGACTGTGAGTTAAATGCACACGTCAAACTGAAGTTTCTGAGAATGGTTCTGTCTAGGGTTTATGTGAAGATATTTTCTTTTCCAGCATAGGCCTCCAAAAGCTCGAAATATCCACTTGCAGATTTTCTAAAAAGGGTGTTTCCAAACTGTTCTATCAAAAGGAAGGTTCAACTCTGTGAGTTGAATGCTCACATCACAAAGAAGTTTCTGAGAATGCTTCTGTCTAGTGTTCATGTGAAGATATTTCCTTTTCAAGCATAGGCCTCAAAGCGCTCCAGATATGCAGTTGCAGACTCTACAAAAAGTGTGTTTCAAAAGTGTTCTATGAAAAGAAAGTTTCAACTCTGTGAGTTGAATGCACATATCGTGAAGAAGTTTCTGAGAATGCTTCTGTCTAGTTTTTAGGTGAAGATATTTCATTTCCCAGCATAGGCCTCAAAGCGCTCCAAATATGCACTTGCAGATTCTACAAAAAGAGTGTTTCAAAACTGCTCTTTCAAAAGGAAGGTTCAAGTCTGTGAGTTGAATGCACTCATCAGAAAGAAGTTTCTGACAATGGTTCTGTCTAGTTTTCATCTGCAAGTATTTCCTTTTCCACTAGATGCCGCAATCGCACCAAATTTCCACCTGCAGTTTCCACAAAAAGAGTGTTGCAGGACTGCTGCAGGAAAAGGAATCTTCAACTCTCTCAGTTCAATACCCTCAAGACATAGAAGTTTCTGATAATGTTTCTGTCTAGCTTCTATATGAAGATATTTCCTTTTCCAGCATAAGCCTCAAAGAGCTCCAAATATCCACTTGCGAATTCTACAAAAACAGTGTTGCAATACTTTTCTACCAAAAGGAAGGTACAACTCTGTGAGTTCAATGCACTCATCACACAGAAGGTTCACAGAATGCTTCCATCTAGCTTTTACGCAATGATATTTCCTTTTGCAGCAAAGGCTTCAAAGCGCTCTTAATGTCCACTGGCAGATTCTACGAAGAGTGTCTCAAAACTGCTCTATCAAAAGGTAGGTTGAACTCTGTGAGTTCAATGCCCAAAGCACAGGGAACCTTCTGAGAATGCTTTTATGTAGTTTCTACGTGAACATATTTTCTTTTCCAGCATTGGCCTCCAAGCACTCCATCCATCCACTTGAAAATTCTACTAAAAGAGTGTTTCAAAACTTCTCTACCAAAAGAAAGGTTGAACTTTGTGAGTTCAAGGCACACATCACAAAGAAGTTTCTGAGAATGCTTCTTTCCAGCTTTTACGTGAAGAGATATCCTTTTCCAGCATAGGCCTCAAAGCGCTCCATATATCCACTTGCACATTCTAGCAAAGCGTGTATCAACACTGCTCTTTCAAAAGGAAGCTTCAAGTCTGTGAGTTGAATGCACTCATCACAAAGACGTTTCTGAGAATTCTCCTGTCTAGTTTTCATGTGAAGATGCTTCCATTTAAAATCTAGGCCTCAAATACCTCCAAATATTCACTTGCACATTCTACAAAAAGGCTGTTTCAAATCTTCTCTATCAATTGGAAGGTTCAACTCTGTAAATTGAATGCACTCACCACAAAGAAGATTCCGAGATTGCTTCTGTCTACTTTGTATGTGAAGACATTTCCTTTTCCAACATAGGCCTCAAAGCGCTCCAAAAAACACTTGCAGATTCTAAAAAAACAGTTTTTCAAAACTGTTCTATCAAAAGGAACGTTCAACTCTGTGAGTTGAAGGCACTCATCACAAAGAGGTTTCTGAGAATGCTTCTGTCTAGTTTTTATGGGATGATATTTCTTATTCCAACATTGGCCAAAAAGCGCTCCAAATATCCGCCTTCAGATGGCACTGAAAGAGGGTCTCAAAAATGCTCTATCAGAAGGAAGGTTCAAGTCTGTGAGTTGAATGCTCTCATCACACAGAAGGTTCTGAGAATACTTCAGTCTAGTTTTTATCAGAAGATATTTCCATTTCCTTGCATAGGCCTGAAATCGCTCCAAATATCGACTTGCAGATTATACGAATAGAGTATTTCCAAACTGCTCTGTCAAACGGCAGGATCAACTCTGTGAGTTGAATGAACACATCATGAAGAAGTCTCTGAGAATGCTTCTGTCTAGTTTTTAGTTGAAGATATTTCATTTCCCAGCATCGTCTCAAAGCGCTCCAAATATCCACTTGCAGATTCTACAAAAACTTTGTTTCTAAACTGCTCTTTGAAAAGGAAGGTCCAAGTCTGTGAGTTGAATGCACTCATCGCAAAGAATTTTCTGAGAATGCTTCTGCCTAGTTTTCACGTGAAGATATTTCCTTTTCCAACATTGGCCCCGAAGCCCTCCTAACATCCACTTGCAGATTTTACAAAAAGAGTGTTTCCAAACTGCTCTATCAAAAGGCAGGTTCAACTCTGTGAGTCAAATGCACGCATCGTGAAGAAGCTTCTGAGAATGCTACTGTCTAAGTTTTAGGTGAAGATATTTCATTTCCCAGCAAAGGCTTCAAAGCGCTCTAAATATCCACTTGCAGATTCTACAAGAAGAGTGTTTCAAAACTGCTCTTCCAAAAGGAAGGTTCAAGTCTGTGAGTTGAATGCACTCATCAAAAAGAAGTTTCTGAGAATGCTTCTCTCTAGTTTTTATGAGAAGATATTTCCTTTTCCAGCATAGGCCTCAAATCGCTCCAAACATCCACTAGCAAATTCTACAAAAGGAGTGTTTCAAAACTGTGCTATCAAAAGGAAGATTCCACTATTTGAGTTGAAGGCATAAAGCACACGGAAGTTTCTGACAGTGCTTCCGTCTAGTTCTCATGTGAAGTTATTTCCTTTTCCAGTGTTGGCCTCTTAGCACTCCAAATAACCACTTGCAGATCCTAGAAAGAGTGTTTCAAAACTGCTCTACCAAAAGGAAGGTTCAACTCGGTGAGTTGAATGCGCACCTCGCAAAAAGTTTCTGAGAGTGCTTCGGTTTAGTTTTTATGTGAAGATATTTCGTTTTCCAGCACAGTACTCAAAGCGCTCTAAATAGCCACTTGCAGAGTCTATAAAAAGAGTGTTTCAAAACTGTTCTATCGAAAGGAACGTTCAACTCTGTGAGTAGAATGCACTCATCACAAGGAAGTTTCTGAGAATGCTTCTGTCTAGTTTTTATGTGAAGAAATTTCCTTTTCCAACATAGGCCTCAAAGCGCTCCAAATAAACACCTGCAGATTCTACAAAAGGGGTCTTTCCAAAATGTTCTATCAAAACCAACGTTCAAGCCTGTGAGCTGAATGCACTCACCACACAGAAGTTTCTTAGACGTCTTCTGTCTAGTGTTTATGTGGAAATATTCTCTTTTACAGCATAGGCCTCAAATAGCTCCAAATATCAACTTGCAGATTTTACAAAAAGGGTGTTTCCAAACTCCTCCATCAAAAGGCAGGTTCAACTCTGTGTGTTTAATGCACACATCAGAAAGAAGTTTCTGAGAATGCTTCTGTCTAGCCTTTATGTGAAAATATTTCCTTTTCAAGCATACGCCTCAAAGCGCTCCAAATATGCCGTTGTAGACTCTACAAAAAGTGTGTTTCAAAACTGCTCTACGAAAAGAAAGGTTCAAAGCTGTGAGTTGAATACACAGATCGTGAAGAAGTTCCTGAGAATGCTTCAATCTAGTGTTTAGGTGAAGATATTTCACTTCCCAGCATAGGCCTCAAAGCGCTCCAAATATCCACTTCCAGATTCTACAGAAAAGTGTTTCAAAACTGCTCTTTGGAAAGGAAGCTTCAACTCTGTGAGTTTAAAGCACTCATTGCGAAGAGGTTTCTGGGAGTTCTTCCGTCTAGTTTTCATGTAAAGATGTTTCCATTTCAAGCATAGGTCTCTAATCGCTCCAAATATTCACCTGCAAATTCTACAAAAAGGGTGTTTCAAAACTTCTCTATCAATAGGAAGGTTCAACTCTGTGAGTTGAATGCACTCCTTACAGAGAAGTTTCTGAGAATGTTTCTATCTATGTTTTACGCGAAGATATTTCCTTTTCCAACACAGGCCTCAGTGCGCTCCGAATCAACACTTCCAGATACTACAAAAACAGTGTTTCAAAACTGTTCTATCAAAAGGAACGTTCAACTCTGTGAGTTGAAGGCACTCATCACAAAGAAGTTTCTGAGAATGCTTCTGTCAATCTTGTATGCAATGAGATTTCCTTTTGCAGCATAGGACTTAAAGCTCTCCAAATATCCACTTGCAGATTCCACAAAAAGAGTGTTGCAAAACTTCTCTATCAAAAGGCAGGTTGAACTCTGTGTGTTGAATGCCCAAAACACAGGGAACTTTCTGAGAATGCTTTTGTCTAGTTTCCACGTGAAGATAGTTCCTTTTCCAACATAGGCCTCAAAGCGCTCTGAATATCCACTTGCCGATTGTACAAAAAGAGTGTTGCAAAACTTCTCTATCAAAAGGCAGGTTGAACTCTGTGTGTCGAATGCCCAAAACACAGGGAACTTGCTGAGAATGCTTTTGTCTAATTTCTACGTGAAGATATTTCCTTTTCCATCATAGGCCTCAAAGTGCTCCGAATAAACACTTGTAGATCCCACCAAAAGAGTGTTTCAAAGCTCTTCCATCTACAGGAACTTTCACGTCTGTGAGTTGAATGCACTCATCACAAAGAGGTTTCTGAGAATTCTTCTGTTTAGTTTTTATGTGATGATATTTCATTTTCCAGCATTGGCCTAAAGGTGCTCCAAATATCCACCTTCAGATGGGACTGAAAGAGTGTTTCAAAACTGAACTATCAAAAGGAAGGTTCAAGTCTGTGAGTTGAATGCACTCATCCACAGAAGCTTCTGAGAATGCTTCTGTCTCGTTTTTAGGCGAAGATATTTCCTTTTCCTTGCATAGGCCTCAAATCGCTCCAAATATCCCCTTGCAGATATTACAAAGAGAGTGTTTCCAAACTGCCCTATCGAAAGGCAGTTTCAACTCTGTGAGTTGAAGGCACGTATGGTGAAACAGTTTCTGAGAATGCTTGTGTGTACTTTTTAGGTGAAGGTATTTCCTTTTCCAGCACAGGCCTCAAATCGCTCCAAACATCCAGTAGCAAATTCTACAAAAGGAGTGTTTCAAACCTGTGCTATCCAAAGGAAGATTCCACTATATGAGTTGAACGCATAAAGCACACGGAAGTTTCTGAGAATCCTTCCGTCTAGTTCTCAGGTGAAGATATTTACTTTTCCAGTGTTGGCCCTTTAGCACTCCAAATATCCACTTTCAGATTCTACAAAAAGAGTGTTTCAAAACTGCTCTATCAAAACGCAGGTTCCACTCGGTGAGTTGAATGCACGCATCGGAAAAGATTTCTGAGAATTCTTCTGTCTAGTTTTTATGGGAAGATATTTTCTTTTCCAGCATAGGCCTCAAATCGCTCCAAACATCCACGAGCAAATTCTACGAAAGGAGTGTGTCAAAACTGTGCTATCAAAAGGAAGATTCCACTATGTGAGTTGAATGCATGAAGCACACGGAAGTTTCTGACAATGCTTCCGTCTAGTTCTCATGTGAAGATATTTCCTTTTCCAGCGTTGACCTCTTAGCACTCCAAATATCCACTTGCAGATCCTAGAAAAAGAGTGTTTCAAAACTGCTCTACCAAAAGCCAGGTTTCACTCGGTGAGTTGAATGCGCACATCGCAAAATGTTTCTGAGAACGCTACTGTCTAGTTCTTATGTGAAGATATTTCGTTTTCCCGCCTGGGCTTCAAAGCGCTCCAAATAGCCACTTGTAGAGTCTATAAAAAGAGTGTTTCAAAACTCTTCTATCAAAAGGAACTTTCAACTCTGTGAGTACAATGCACTCATCACAAGGAAGTTTCCGAGAATGCTTCTGTCTACTGTTTATGTGAAGATATTTCCTTTTCCAACCTAGGCCTCAATGCGCTCCAAATAAACACCTGCAGATCCTACAAGAGGGGTGTTTCCAAACTGTTCTATCAAAACCAGCGTTCAAGTCTGTGAGCTGAATGCACTCATCACACAGAAGTTTCTTAGAAGGCTTGTGTCTAGTGTTTATGTGAAAATATTTTCTTTTACAGCACAGGCCTCAAATAGCTCCAAATATCAACTTGCAGATTTTACAAAAAGGGAGTTTCCAAACTCCTCTATCAAAAGACAGGTTCAACTCTGTGAGTCGAATGCACACATCAGAAAGAAGTTTCTGAGAATGCTTCTGTCTAGCTTTTATGTGAAAATATTTCCTTTTCAAGCACACGCCTCAAAGCGCTCCAAATATGCCGTTGCAGATTCTACAAAAAGTGGGTTTCAAAACTGCTCTACGAAAAGAAAGGTTCAAAGCTGTGAGTTGAATACACAGATCGTGAAGAAGTTTCTGAGAATGCTTCAGTCTAGTGTTTAGGTGAAGATATTTCACTTCCCAGCATAGGCCTCAAAGCGCTCCAAATATCCACTTCCAGATTCTACAGAAAAGTGTTTCAAAACTGCTCTTTGGAAAGGAAGCTTCAACTCTGTGAGTTGAAAGCACTCATTACGAAGAGGTTTCTGAGAATTCTTCTGTCCAGTTTTCATGTGAAGATGTTTCCATTTCAAGCATAGGTCTCCAATCGCTCCAAATATTCACCTGCAAATTCTACAAAAAGGGTGTTTCAAAACTTCTCTATCAATAGGAAGGTTCAACTCTGTGAGTTGAATGCCCTCCTCACAAAGAAGTTTCTGAGAATGCTTCTGTCTACTTTTTACGTGAAGATATTTCCTTTTCCTACACAGGCCTCAAAGCGCTCCGAATCAACACTTCCAGATACTACCAAAACAGTGTTTCAAAACTGTTCTATCAAAAGGAACGTTCAACTCTGTGAGTGGAAGGCACTCATCGCAAAGAGGTTTCTGAGAATGCTTCTGTCTAGTTTTTATGTGATGATATTTCGTATTGCAGCATTGGCCAAAAAGCGCTCCAAACATCCATCTTCAGATGGCAATGAAAGTGGGTCTCAAAAGTGCTCTATCAGAAGGAAGGTTCAAGTCTGTGAGTTGAATGCTCTCATCACACAGAAGGTTCTGAGAATGATTCAGTCTAGTTTTTATCAGAAGATATTTCCTTTTCCTTGCATAGGCCTCAAATAGCTCCAAATATCGAATTGCAGTTTACACCAATAGAGTCTTTCCAAACTGCTCTGTGAAACGGCAGGTTCAACTCTGTGAGTTGAATGCGCACATGAGGAAGAAGTCTCTGAGAATGCTTCTGTCTAGTTTTTAGGTGAAGATATTTCATTTCCCAGCCTCGCCTCAAAGCGCTCCAAATATCCACTTTCAGATTCTACAAAAACTGTGTTTCTAAACTGCTCTTTGTAAAGGAAGGTTCAAGTCTGTGAGTTGAATGCACTCATCACCAAGAAGTTTCTGAGAATGCTTCTGTCTAGTTTTCATGTGAAGATATTTCCTTTTCCAACATTGACCCGAAGCCCTCGTAATATCCACTTGCAGATTTTACAAAAAGAGTGTTTCCAAACTGCTCTATCAAAATGAGATTCAACTCTGTGAGTTGAATGCACGCATCGTGAAGAAGCTTCAGAGAATGCTACGGTCTACGTTTTAGGTGAAGATATTTCATTTCCCAGCATAGGCTTCAAAGCGCTCTAAATATCCACTTGCAGATTCTACAAAAAGAGTGTTTCAAAACTGCTCTTCCAAAAGGAAGGTTCAAGGCTGTGAGTTCAATGCACTCATCATAAAGAAGTTTCTGAGAACGCTTCTCTCTAGTTTTTATGTGAAGATATTTCCTTTTCCAGCATAGGCCTCAAATCGCTCCAAACATCCACTAGCAAATTCTACAAAAGGAGTGTTTCAAAACTGTGCTATCAAAAGGAAGATTCCACTATTTGAGTTGAAGGCATAAAGCACACGGAAGTTTCTGACAATGCTTCCGTCTAGTTCTCATGTGAAGTTATTTCCTTTTCCAGTGCTGGCCTCTTAGCACTCCAAATATCCACTTGCAGATCCTAGAAAAAGAGTTTTTCAAAACTGCTCTACCAAAAGGAAGCTTCAACTCGGTGAGTTGAATGCGCACCTCGCAAAATGTTTCTGAGAGTGCTTCGCTGTTGTTTTTATGTGAAGATATTTCGTTTTCCAGCATAGGACTCAAAGCGCTCCAAGTAGCCACTTACAGAGTCTCTAAAAAGAGTGTTTCAAAACTGTTCTATCAAAAGGAACGTTCAACTCTGTGAGTAGAATGCTCTCATCACAAGGAAGTTTCTGAGAATGCTTCTGTCTAGTTTTTATGTGAAGAAATTTCCTTTTCCAACATAGGCCTCAAAGCCCTCCAAATAAACATCTGCAGATTCTACAAAAGGGGTCTTTCCAAAATGTTCTATCAAAACCAACGTTCAAACCTATGAGCTGAATGCACTCACCACACAGAAGTTTCTTAGACGTCTTCTGTCTAGTGTTTATGTGAAAATATTTTCTTTTACAGCATAGGCCTCAAATAGCTCCAAATATCAACTTGCAGATTTTACAAAAAGGGTGTTTCCAAACTCCTCTATCAAAAGGCAGGTTCAACTCTGTGTGTTGAATGCACACATCAGAAAGAAGTTTCTGAGAATGCTTCTGTCTAGCGTTTATGTGAAAATATTTCCTTTTCAAGCATACGCCTCAAAGCGCTCCAAATATGCCGTTGCAGATTCTACAAAAAGTGTGTTTCAAAACTGCTCTATGAAAAGAAAGGTTCAAAGCTGTGAGGTGAATACACATATCGTGAAGAAGTTTCTGAGAAAGCTTCAGTCTAGTGTTTAGGTGAAGATATTTCACTTCCCAGAATAGGCCTCAAAGCGCTCCAAATATCCACTTCCAGATTCTAAAGAAAAGTGTTTCAAAACTGCTTTTTGGAAAAGAAGCTTCAACTCTGTGAGTTGAAAGCACTCATTACGAAGAGGTTTCTGAGAGTTCTTCCGTCTAGTTTTCATGTGAAGATGTTTCCATTTCAAGCATATTTCTCAAATCGCTCCAAATATTCACCTGCAAATTCTACAAAAAGGGTGTTTCCAAACTTCTCTATCAATAGGAAGGTTCGACTCTGTGAGTTGAATGCACTCCTCACAAAGAAGTTTCTGAGAATGCTTCTGTCCAGTTTTTAGGTGAAGATATATCACTTCCCAGCATAGGCCTCAAAGCGCTCCAAATATCCACTTGCAGATTCTACAAAAAGAGTGTTTCAAAACTCCTCTTTCAAAAGGAAGTTTCAAGTCTGTGAGTTGAATGAAGTCATGACAAAGAAGTTTCTGAGAATGCTTCTGTCTACTTTTTATGTGAAGATATTTCCTTTTGCAGCACACGCCTCAAATAGCCCCAAACATCCACTAGCAAATTCTACAAAAAGAGTGTTTCAAAAAAGCGCTATCTAAAGGAAGATTGCACTATGTGAGTTAAACGCATAAAGCACACGGAAGTTTCTGAGAATGCTTCCGTCTAGTTCTCATGGGAAGATATTTCCTTTCCCATTGTTGGCCTCTTAGCACTCCAATATACACTTGCAGATTCTAGAAAAAGAGTGTTTCAAAACTGCTCTATCAAAAGGCAGGTTCAACACGGTGAGTTGAATATGCACATGAAAAAAAGTTTCTGAGAATGCTTCTGTCTGGTTTTTATGTGAAGATATTTCGTTTTCCAGCACAGGCCTCAAAGCGCTCCAATTATCCACTTGCAGACTATACAAAAACAGTGTTTCAAAACTGTTCTATCCAAAGGAATGTTCAGCTCTGTGAGTAGAATTCACTCATCACGAGGAAGTTTCTGAGAATGCTGCTGTCTAGTTTCTATAAGAAGACATTTCCTTTTCTAACATAGGTCTCAAAGCGCTCACAATAAGCCCTGGCACACTCCACAAAAGGAGTGTTTCCAAAATGTTCTATCAAAATGAACGTTGAAGACTGTGAGTTAAATGCACACGTCAAACTGAAGTTTCTGAGAATGGTTCTGTCTAGGGTTTATGTGAAGATATTTTCTTTTCCAGCATAGGCCTCCAAAAGCTCGAAATATCCACTTGCAGATTTTCTAAAAAGGGTGTTTCCAAACTGTTCTATCAAAAGGAAGGTTCAACTCTGTGAGTTGAATGCTCACATCACAAAGAAGTTTCTGAGAATGCTTCTGTCTAGTGTTCATGTGAAGATATTTCCTTTTCAAGCATAGGCCTCAAAGCGCTCCAGATATGCAGTTGCAGACTCTACAAAAAGTGTGTTTCAAAAGTGTTCTATGAAAAGAAAGTTTCAACTCTGTGAGTTGAATGCACATATCGTGAAGAAGTTTCTGAGAATGCTTCTGTCTAGTTTTTAGGTGAAGATATTTCATTTCCCAGCATAGGCCTCAAAGCGCTCCAAATATGCACTTGCAGATTCTACAAAAAGAGTGTTTCAAAACTGCTCTTTCAAAAGGAAGGTTCAAGTCTGTGAGTTGAATGCACTCATCAGAAAGAAGTTTCTGACAATGGTTCTGTCTAGTTTTCATCTGCAAGTATTTCCTTTTCCACTAGATGCCGCAATCGCACCAAATTTCCACCTGCAGTTTCCACAAAAAGAGTGTTGCAGGACTGCTCCAGGAAAAGGAATCTTCAACTCTCTCAGTTCAATCCCCTCAAGACATAGAAGTTTCTGATAATGTTTCTGTCTAGCTTCTATATGAAGATATTTCCTTTTCCAGCATAAGCCTCAAAGAGCTCCAAATATCCACTTGCGAATTCTACAAAAACAGTGTTGCAATACTTTTCTACCAAAAGGAAGGTACAACTCTGTGAGTTCAATGCACTCATCACACAGAAGGTTCACAGAATGCTTCCATCTAGCTTTTACGCAATGATATTTCCTTTTGCAGCAAAGGCTTCAAAGCGCTCTTAATGTCCACTGGCAGATTCTACGAAGAGTGTCTCAAAACTGCTCTATCAAAAGGTAGGTTGAACTCTGTGAGTTCAATGCCCAAAGCACAGGGAACCTTCTGAGAATGCTTTTATGTAGTTTCTACGTGAACATATTTTCTTTTCCAGCATTGGCCTCCAAGCACTCCATCCATCCACTTGAAAATTCTACTAAAAGAGTGTTTCAAAACTTCTCTACCAAAAGAAAGGTTGAACTTTGTGAGTTCAAGGCACACATCACAAAGAAGTTTCTGAGAATGCTTCTTTCCAGCTTTTACGTGAAGAGATATCCTTTTCCAGCATAGGCCTCAAAGCGCTCCATATATCCACTTGCACATTCTAGCAAAGCGTGTATCAACACTGCTCTTTCAAAAGGAAGCTTCAAGTCTGTGAGTTGAATGCACTCATCACAAAGACGTTTCTGAGAATTCTCCTGTCTAGTTTTCATGTGAAGATGCTTCCATTTAAAATCTAGGCCTCAAATACCTCCAAATATTCACTTGCACATTCTACAAAAAGGCTGTTTCAAATCTTCTCTATCAATTGGAAGGTTCAACTCTGTAAATTGAATGCACTCACCACAAAGAAGATTCCGAGATTGCTTCTGTCTACTTTGTATGTGAAGACATTTCCTTTTCCAACATAGGCCTCAAAGCGCTCCAAAAAACACTTGCAGATTCTAAAAAAACAGTTTTTCAAAACTGTTCTATCAAAAGGAACGTTCAACTCTGTGAGTTGAAGGCACTCATCACAAAGAGGTTTCTGAGAATGCTTCTGTCTAGTTTTTATGGGATGATATTTCTTATTCCAACATTGGCCAAAAAGCGCTCCAAATATCCGCCTTCAGATGGCACTGAAAGAGGGTCTCAAAAATGCTCTATCAGAAGGAAGGTTCAAGTCTGTGAGTTGAATGCTCTCATCACACAGAAGGTTCTGAGAATACTTCAGTCTAGTTTTTATCAGAAGATATTTCCATTTCCTTGCATAGGCCTGAAATCGCTCCAAATATCGACTTGCAGATTATACGAATAGAGTATTTCCAAACTGCTCTGTCAAACGGCAGGATCAACTCTGTGAGTTGAATGAACACATCATGAAGAAGTCTCTGAGAATGCTTCTGTCTAGTTTTTAGTTGAAGATATTTCATTTCCCAGCATCGTCTCAAAGCGCTCCAAATATCCACTTGCAGATTCTACAAAAACTTTGTTTCTAAACTGCTCTTTGAAAAGGAAGGTCCAAGTCTGTGAGTTGAATGCACTCATCGCAAAGAATTTTCTGAGAATGCTTCTGCCTAGTTTTCACGTGAAGATATTTCCTTTTCCAACATTGGCCCCGAAGCCCTCCTAACATCCACTTGCAGATTTTACAAAAAGAGTGTTTCCAAACTGCTCTATCAAAAGGCAGGTTCAACTCTGTGAGTCAAATGCACGCATCGTGAAGAAGCTTCTGAGAATGCTACTGTCTAAGTTTTAGGTGAAGATATTTCATTTCCCAGCAAAGGCTTCAAAGCGCTCTAAATATCCACTTGCAGATTCTACAAGAAGAGTGTTTCAAAACTGCTCTTCCAAAAGGAAGGTTCAAGTCTGTGAGTTGAATGCACTCATCAAAAAGAAGTTTCTGAGAATGCTTCTCTCTAGTTTTTATGAGAAGATATTTCCTTTTCCAGCATAGGCCTCAAATCGCTCCAAACATCCACTAGCAAATTCTACAAAAGGAGTGTTTCAAAACTGTGCTATCAAAAGGAAGATTCCACTATTTGAGTTGAAGGCATAAAGCACACGGAAGTTTCTGACAGTGCTTCCGTCTAGTTCTCATGTGAAGTTATTTCCTTTTCCAGTGTTGGCCTCTTAGCACTCCAAATAACCACTTGCAGATCCTAGAAAGAGTGTTTCAAAACTGCTCTACCAAAAGGAAGGTTCAACTCGGTGAGTTGAATGCGCACCTCGCAAAAAGTTTCTGAGAGTGCTTCGGTTTAGTTTTTATGTGAAGATATTTCGTTTTCCAGCACAGTACTCAAAGCGCTCTAAATAGCCACTTGCAGAGTCTATAAAAAGAGTGTTTCAAAACTGTTCTATCGAAAGGAACGTTCAACTCTGTGAGTAGAATGCACTCATCACAAGGAAGTTTCTGAGAATGCTTCTGTCTAGTTTTTATGTGAAGAAATTTCCTTTTCCAACATAGGCCTCAAAGCGCTCCAAATAAACACCTGCAGATTCTACAAAAGGGGTCTTTCCAAAATGTTCTATCAAAACCAACGTTCAAGCCTGTGAGCTGAATGCACTCACCACACAGAAGTTTCTTAGACGTCTTCTGTCTAGTGTTTATGTGGAAATATTCTCTTTTACAGCATAGGCCTCAAATAGCTCCAAATATCAACTTGCAGATTTTACAAAAAGGGTGTTTCCAAACTCCTCCATCAAAAGGCAGGTTCAACTCTGTGTGTTTAATGCACACATCAGAAAGAAGTTTCTGAGAATGCTTCTGTCTAGCCTTTATGTGAAAATATTTCCTTTTCAAGCATACGCCTCAAAGCGCTCCAAATATGCCGTTGTAGACTCTACAAAAAGTGTGTTTCAAAACTGCTCTACGAAAAGAAAGGTTCAAAGCTGTGAGTTGAATACACAGATCGTGAAGAAGTTCCTGAGAATGCTTCAATCTAGTGTTTAGGTGAAGATATTTCACTTCCCAGCATAGGCCTCAAAGCGCTCCAAATATCCACTTCCAGATTCTACAGAAAAGTGTTTCAAAACTGCTCTTTGGAAAGGAAGCTTCAACTCTGTGAGTTTAAAGCACTCATTGCGAAGAGGTTTCTGGGAGTTCTTCCGTCTAGTTTTCATGTAAAGATGTTTCCATTTCAAGCATAGGTCTCTAATCGCTCCAAATATTCACCTGCAAATTCTACAAAAAGGGTGTTTCAAAACTTCTCTATCAATAGGAAGGTTCAACTCTGTGAGTTGAATGCACTCCTTACAGAGAAGTTTCTGAGAATGTTTCTATCTATGTTTTACGCGAAGATATTTCCTTTTCCAACACAGGCCTCAGTGCGCTCCGAATCAACACTTCCAGATACTACAAAAACAGTGTTTCAAAACTGTTCTATCAAAAGGAACGTTCAACTCTGTGAGTTGAAGGCACTCATCACAAAGAAGTTTCTGAGAATGCTTCTGTCAATCTTGTATGCAATGAGATTTCCTTTTGCAGCATAGGACTTAAAGCTCTCCAAATATCCACTTGCAGATTCCACAAAAAGAGTGTTGCAAAACTTCTCTATCAAAAGGCAGGTTGAACTCTGTGTGTTGAATGCCCAAAACACAGGGAACTTTCTGAGAATGCTTTTGTCTAGTTTCCACGTGAAGATAGTTCCTTTTCCAACATAGGCCTCAAAGCGCTCTGAATATCCACTTGCCGATTGTACAAAAAGAGTGTTGCAAAACTTCTCTATCAAAAGGCAGGTTGAACTCTGTGTGTCGAATGCCCAAAACACAGGGAACTTGCTGAGAATGCTTTTGTCTAATTTCTACGTGAAGATATTTCCTTTTCCATCATAGGCCTCAAAGTGCTCCGAATAAACACTTGTAGATCCCACCAAAAGAGTGTTTCAAAGCTCTTCCATCTACAGGAACTTTCACGTCTGTGAGTTGAATGCACTCATCACAAAGAGGTTTCTGAGAATTCTTCTGTTTAGTTTTTATGTCATGATATTTCATTTTCCAGCATTGGCCTAAAGGTGCTCCAAATATCCACCTTCAGATGGGACTGAAAGAGTGTTTCAAAACTGAACTATCAAAAGGAAGGTTCAAGTCTGTGAGTTGAATGCACTCATCCACAGAAGCTTCTGAGAATGCTTCTGTCTCGTTTTTAGGCGAAGATATTTCCTTTTCCTTGCATAGGCCTCAAATCGCTCCAAATATCCCCTTGCAGATATTACAAAGAGAGTGTTTCCAAACTGCCCTATCGAAAGGCAGTTTCAACTCTGTGAGTTGAAGGCACGTATGGTGAAACAGTTTCTGAGAATGCTTGTGTGTACTTTTTAGGTGAAGGTATTTCCTTTTCCAGCACAGGCCTCAAATCGCTCCAAACATCCAGTAGCAAATTCTACAAAAGGAGTGTTTCAAACCTGTGCTATCCAAAGGAAGATTCCACTATATGAGTTGAACGCATAAAGCACACGGAAGTTTCTGAGAATCCTTCCGTCTAGTTCTCAGGTGAAGATATTTACTTTTCCAGTGTTGGCCCTTTAGCACTCCAAATATCCACTTTCAGATTCTACAAAAAGAGTGTTTCAAAACTGCTCTATCAAAACGCAGGTTCCACTCGGTGAGTTGAATGCACGCATCGGAAAAGATTTCTGAGAATTCTTCTGTCTAGTTTTTATGGGAAGATATTTTCTTTTCCAGCATAGGCCTCAAATCGCTCCAAACATCCACGAGCAAATTCTACGAAAGGAGTGTGTCAAAACTGTGCTATCAAAAGGAAGATTCCACTATGTGAGTTGAATGCATGAAGCACACGGAAGTTTCTGACAATGCTTCCGTCTAGTTCTCATGTGAAGATATTTCCTTTTCCAGCGTTGACCTCTTAGCACTCCAAATATCCACTTGCAGATCCTAGAAAAAGAGTGTTTCAAAACTGCTCTACCAAAAGCCAGGTTTCACTCGGTGAGTTGAATGCGCACATCGCAAAATGTTTCTGAGAACGCTACTGTCTAGTTCTTATGTGAAGATATTTCGTTTTCCCGCCTGGGCTTCAAAGCGCTCCAAATAGCCACTTGTAGAGTCTATAAAAAGAGTGTTTCAAAACTCTTCTATCAAAAGGAACTTTCAACTCTGTGAGTACAATGCACTCATCACAAGGAAGTTTCCGAGAATGCTTCTGTCTACTGTTTATGTGAAGATATTTCCTTTTCCAACCTAGGCCTCAATGCGCTCCAAATAAACACCTGCAGATCCTACAAGAGGGGTGTTTCCAAACTGTTCTATCAAAACCAGCGTTCAAGTCTGTGAGCTGAATGCACTCATCACACAGAAGTTTCTTAGAAGGCTTGTGTCTAGTGTTTATGTGAAAATATTTTCTTTTACAGCACAGGCCTCAAATAGCTCCAAATATCAACTTGCAGATTTTACAAAAAGGGAGTTTCCAAACTCCTCTATCAAAAGACAGGTTCAACTCTGTGAGTCGAATGCACACATCAGAAAGAAGTTTCTGAGAATGCTTCTGTCTAGCTTTTATGTGAAAATATTTCCTTTTCAAGCACACGCCTCAAAGCGCTCCAAATATGCCGTTGCAGATTCTACAAAAAGTGGGTTTCAAAACTGCTCTACGAAAAGAAAGGTTCAAAGCTGTGAGTTGAATACACAGATCGTGAAGAAGTTTCTGAGAATGCTTCAGTCTAGTGTTTAGGTGAAGATATTTCACTTCCCAGCATAGGCCTCAAAGCGCTCCAAATATCCACTTCCAGATTCTACAGAAAAGTGTTTCAAAACTGCTCTTTGGAAAGGAAGCTTCAACTCTGTGAGTTGAAAGCACTCATTACGAAGAGGTTTCTGAGAATTCTTCTGTCCAGTTTTCATGTGAAGATGTTTCCATTTCAAGCATAGGTCTCCAATCGCTCCAAATATTCACCTGCAAATTCTACAAAAAGGGTGTTTCAAAACTTCTCTATCAATAGGAAGGTTCAACTCTGTGAGTTGAATGCCCTCCTCACAAAGAAGTTTCTGAGAATGCTTCTGTCTACTTTTTACGTGAAGATATTTCCTTTTCCTACACAGGCCTCAAAGCGCTCCGAATCAACACTTCCAGATACTACCAAAACAGTGTTTCAAAACTGTTCTATCAAAAGGAACGTTCAACTCTGTGAGTGGAAGGCACTCATCGCAAAGAGGTTTCTGAGAATGCTTCTGTCTAGTTTTTATGTGATGATATTTCGTATTGCAGCATTGGCCAAAAAGCGCTCCAAACATCCATCTTCAGATGGCAATGAAAGTGGGTCTCAAAAGTGCTCTATCAGAAGGAAGGTTCAAGTCTGTGAGTTGAATGCTCTCATCACACAGAAGGTTCTGAGAATGATTCAGTCTAGTTTTTATCAGAAGATATTTCCTTTTCCTTGCATAGGCCTCAAATAGCTCCAAATATCGAATTGCAGTTTACACCAATAGAGTCTTTCCAAACTGCTCTGTGAAACGGCAGGTTCAACTCTGTGAGTTGAATGCGCACATGAGGAAGAAGTCTCTGAGAATGCTTCTGTCTAGTTTTTAGGTGAAGATATTTCATTTCCCAGCCTCGCCTCAAAGCGCTCCAAATATCCACTTTCAGATTCTACAAAAACTGTGTTTCTAAACTGCTCTTTGTAAAGGAAGGTTCAAGTCTGTGAGTTGAATGCACTCATCACCAAGAAGTTTCTGAGAATGCTTCTGTCTAGTTTTCATGTGAAGATATTTCCTTTTCCAACATTGACCCGAAGCCCTCGTAATATCCACTTGCAGATTTTACAAAAAGAGTGTTTCCAAACTGCTCTATCAAAATGAGATTCAACTCTGTGAGTTGAATGCACGCATCGTGAAGAAGCTTCAGAGAATGCTACGGTCTACGTTTTAGGTGAAGATATTTCATTTCCCAGCATAGGCTTCAAAGCGCTCTAAATATCCACTTGCAGATTCTACAAAAAGAGTGTTTCAAAACTGCTCTTCCAAAAGGAAGGTTCAAGGCTGTGAGTTCAATGCACTCATCATAAAGAAGTTTCTGAGAACGCTTCTCTCTAGTTTTTATGTGAAGATATTTCCTTTTCCAGCATAGGCCTCAAATCGCTCCAAACATCCACTAGCAAATTCTACAAAAGGAGTGTTTCAAAACTGTGCTATCAAAAGGAAGATTCCACTATTTGAGTTGAAGGCATAAAGCACACGGAAGTTTCTGACAATGCTTCCGTCTAGTTCTCATGTGAAGTTATTTCCTTTTCCAGTGCTGGCCTCTTAGCACTCCAAATATCCACTTGCAGATCCTAGAAAAAGAGTTTTTCAAAACTGCTCTACCAAAAGGAAGCTTCAACTCGGTGAGTTGAATGCGCACCTCGCAAAATGTTTCTGAGAGTGCTTCGCTGTTGTTTTTATGTGAAGATATTTCGTTTTCCAGCATAGGACTCAAAGCGCTCCAAGTAGCCACTTACAGAGTCTCTAAAAAGAGTGTTTCAAAACTGTTCTATCAAAAGGAACGTTCAACTCTGTGAGTAGAATGCTCTCATCACAAGGAAGTTTCTGAGAATGCTTCTGTCTAGTTTTTATGTGAAGAAATTTCCTTTTCCAACATAGGCCTCAAAGCCCTCCAAATAAACATCTGCAGATTCTACAAAAGGGGTCTTTCCAAAATGTTCTATCAAAACCAACGTTCAAACCTATGAGCTGAATGCACTCACCACACAGAAGTTTCTTAGACGTCTTCTGTCTAGTGTTTATGTGAAAATATTTTCTTTTACAGCATAGGCCTCAAATAGCTCCAAATATCAACTTGCAGATTTTACAAAAAGGGTGTTTCCAAACTCCTCTATCAAAAGGCAGGTTCAACTCTGTGTGTAGAATGCACACATCAGAAAGAAGTTTCTGAGAATGCTTCTGTCTAGCGTTTATGTGAAAATATTTCCTTTTCAAGCATACGCCTCAAAGCGCTCCAAATATGCCGTTGCAGATTCTACAAAAAGTGTGTTTCAAAACTGCTCTATGAAAAGAAAGGTTCAAAGCTGTGAGGTGAATACACATATCGTGAAGAAGTTTCTGAGAAAGCTTCAGTCTAGTGTTTAGGTGAAGATATTTCACTTCCCAGAATAGGCCTCAAAGCGCTCCAAATATCCACTTCCAGATTCTAAAGAAAAGTGTTTCAAAACTGCTTTTTGGAAAAGAAGCTTCAACTCTGTGAGTTGAAAGCACTCATTACGAAGAGGTTTCTGAGAGTTCTTCCGTCTAGTTTTCATGTGAAGATGTTTCCATTTCAAGCATATTTCTCAAATCGCTCCAAATATTCACCTGCAAATTCTACAAAAAGGGTGTTTCCAAACTTCTCTATCAATAGGAAGGTTCGACTCTGTGAGTTGAATGCACTCCTCACAAAGAAGTTTCTGAGAATGCTTCTGTCCAGTTTTTAGGTGAAGATATATCACTTCCCAGCATAGGCCTCAAAGCGCTCCAAATATCCACTTGCAGATTCTACAAAAAGAGTGTTTCAAAACTCCTCTTTCAAAAGGAAGTTTCAAGTCTGTGAGTTGAATGAAGTCATGACAAAGAAGTTTCTGAGAATGCTTCTGTCTACTTTTTATGTGAAGATATTTCCTTTTGCAGCACACGCCTCAAATAGCCCCAAACATCCACTAGCAAATTCTACAAAAAGAGTGTTTCAAAAAAGCGCTATCTAAAGGAAGATTGCACTATGTGAGTTAAACGCATAAAGCACACGGAAGTTTCTGAGAATGCTTCCGTCTAGTTCTCATGGGAAGATATTTCCTTTCCCATTGTTGGCCTCTTAGCACTCCAATATACACTTGCAGATTCTAGAAAAAGAGTGTTTCAAAACTGCTCTATCAAAAGGCAGGTTCAACACGGTGAGTTGAATATGCACATGAAAAAAAGTTTCTGAGAATGCTTCTGTCTGGTTTTTATGTGAAGATATTTCGTTTTCCAGCACAGGCCTCAAAGCGCTCCAATTATCCACTTGCAGACTATACAAAAACAGTGTTTCAAAACTGTTCTATCCAAAGGAATGTTCAGCTCTGTGAGTAGAATTCACTCATCACGAGGAAGTTTCTGAGAATGCTGCTGTCTAGTTTCTATAAGAAGACATTTCCTTTTCTAACATAGGTCTCAAAGCGCTCACAATAAGCCCTGGCACACTCCACAAAAGGAGTGTTTCCAAAATGTTCTATCAAAATGAACGTTGAAGACTGTGAGTTAAATGCACACGTCAAACTGAAGTTTCTGAGAATGGTTCTGTCTAGGGTTTATGTGAAGATATTTTCTTTTCCAGCATAGGCCTCCAAAAGCTCGAAATATCCACTTGCAGATTTTCTAAAAAGGGTGTTTCCAAACTGTTCTATCAAAAGGAAGGTTCAACTCTGTGAGTTGAATGCTCACATCACAAAGAAGTTTCTGAGAATGCTTCTGTCTAGTGTTCATGTGAAGATATTTCCTTTTCAAGCATAGGCCTCAAAGCGCTCCAGATATGCAGTTGCAGACTCTACAAAAAGTGTGTTTCAAAAGTGTTCTATGAAAAGAAAGTTTCAACTCTGTGAGTTGAATGCACATATCGTGAAGAAGTTTCTGAGAATGCTTCTGTCTAGTTTTTAGGTGAAGATATTTCATTTCCCAGCATAGGCCTCAAAGCGCTCCAAATATGCACTTGCAGATTCTACAAAAAGAGTGTTTCAAAACTGCTCTTTCAAAAGGAAGGTTCAAGTCTGTGAGTTGAATGCACTCATCAGAAAGAAGTTTCTGACAATGGTTCTGTCTAGTTTTCATCTGCAAGTATTTCCTTTTCCACTAGATGCCGCAATCGCACCAAATTTCCACCTGCAGTTTCCACAAAAAGAGTGTTGCAGGACTGCTCCAGGAAAAGGAATCTTCAACTCTCTCAGTTCAATCCCCTCAAGACATAGAAGTTTCTGATAATGTTTCTGTCTAGCTTCTATATGAAGATATTTCCTTTTCCAGCATAAGCCTCAAAGAGCTCCAAATATCCACTTGCGAATTCTACAAAAACAGTGTTGCAATACTTTTCTACCAAAAGGAAGGTACAACTCTGTGAGTTCAATGCACTCATCACACAGAAGGTTCACAGAATGCTTCCATCTAGCTTTTACGCAATGATATTTCCTTTTGCAGCAAAGGCTTCAAAGCGCTCTTAATGTCCACTGGCAGATTCTACGAAGAGTGTCTCAAAACTGCTCTATCAAAAGGTAGGTTGAACTCTGTGAGTTCAATGCCCAAAGCACAGGGAACCTTCTGAGAATGCTTTTATGTAGTTTCTACGTGAACATATTTTCTTTTCCAGCATTGGCCTCCAAGCACTCCATCCATCCACTTGAAAATTCTACTAAAAGAGTGTTTCAAAACTTCTCTACCAAAAGAAAGGTTGAACTTTGTGAGTTCAAGGCACACATCACAAAGAAGTTTCTGAGAATGCTTCTTTCCAGCTTTTACGTGAAGAGATATCCTTTTCCAGCATAGGCCTCAAAGCGCTCCATATATCCACTTGCACATTCTAGCAAAGCGTGTATCAACACTGCTCTTTCAAAAGGAAGCTTCAAGTCTGTGAGTTGAATGCACTCATCACAAAGACGTTTCTGAGAATTCTCCTGTCTAGTTTTCATGTGAAGATGCTTCCATTTAAAATCTAGGCCTCAAATACCTCCAAATATTCACTTGCACATTCTACAAAAAGGCTGTTTCAAATCTTCTCTATCAATTGGAAGGTTCAACTCTGTAAATTGAATGCACTCACCACAAAGAAGATTCCGAGATTGCTTCTGTCTACTTTGTATGTGAAGACATTTCCTTTTCCAACATAGGCCTCAAAGCGCTCCAAAAAACACTTGCAGATTCTAAAAAAACAGTTTTTCAAAACTGTTCTATCAAAAGGAACGTTCAACTCTGTGAGTTGAAGGCACTCATCACAAAGAGGTTTCTGAGAATGCTTCTGTCTAGTTTTTATGGGATGATATTTCTTATTCCAACATTGGCCAAAAAGCGCTCCAAATATCCGCCTTCAGATGGCACTGAAAGAGGGTCTCAAAAATGCTCTATCAGAAGGAAGGTTCAAGTCTGTGAGTTGAATGCTCTCATCACACAGAAGGTTCTGAGAATACTTCAGTCTAGTTTTTATCAGAAGATATTTCCATTTCCTTGCATAGGCCTGAAATCGCTCCAAATATCGACTTGCAGATTATACGAATAGAGTATTTCCAAACTGCTCTGTCAAACGGCAGGATCAACTCTGTGAGTTGAATGAACACATCATGAAGAAGTCTCTGAGAATGCTTCTGTCTAGTTTTTAGTTGAAGATATTTCATTTCCCAGCATCGTCTCAAAGCGCTCCAAATATCCACTTGCAGATTCTACAAAAACTTTGTTTCTAAACTGCTCTTTGAAAAGGAAGGTCCAAGTCTGTGAGTTGAATGCACTCATCGCAAAGAATTTTCTGAGAATGCTTCTGCCTAGTTTTCACGTGAAGATATTTCCTTTTCCAACATTGGCCCCGAAGCCCTCCTAACATCCACTTGCAGATTTTACAAAAAGAGTGTTTCCAAACTGCTCTATCAAAAGGCAGGTTCAACTCTGTGAGTCAAATGCACGCATCGTGAAGAAGCTTCTGAGAATGCTACTGTCTAAGTTTTAGGTGAAGATATTTCATTTCCCAGCAAAGGCTTCAAAGCGCTCTAAATATCCACTTGCAGATTCTACAAGAAGAGTGTTTCAAAACTGCTCTTCCAAAAGGAAGGTTCAAGTCTGTGAGTTGAATGCACTCATCAAAAAGAAGTTTCTGAGAATGCTTCTCTCTAGTTTTTATGAGAAGATATTTCCTTTTCCAGCATAGGCCTCAAATCGCTCCAAACATCCACTAGCAAATTCTACAAAAGGAGTGTTTCAAAACTGTGCTATCAAAAGGAAGATTCCACTATTTGAGTTGAAGGCATAAAGCACACGGAAGTTTCTGACAGTGCTTCCGTCTAGTTCTCATGTGAAGTTATTTCCTTTTCCAGTGTTGGCCTCTTAGCACTCCAAATAACCACTTGCAGATCCTAGAAAGAGTGTTTCAAAACTGCTCTACCAAAAGGAAGGTTCAACTCGGTGAGTTGAATGCGCACCTCGCAAAAAGTTTCTGAGAGTGCTTCGGTTTAGTTTTTATGTGAAGATATTTCGTTTTCCAGCACAGTACTCAAAGCGCTCTAAATAGCCACTTGCAGAGTCTATAAAAAGAGTGTTTCAAAACTGTTCTATCGAAAGGAACGTTCAACTCTGTGAGTAGAATGCACTCATCACAAGGAAGTTTCTGAGAATGCTTCTGTCTAGTTTTTATGTGAAGAAATTTCCTTTTCCAACATAGGCCTCAAAGCGCTCCAAATAAACACCTGCAGATTCTACAAAAGGGGTCTTTCCAAAATGTTCTATCAAAACCAACGTTCAAGCCTGTGAGCTGAATGCACTCACCACACAGAAGTTTCTTAGACGTCTTCTGTCTAGTGTTTATGTGGAAATATTCTCTTTTACAGCATAGGCCTCAAATAGCTCCAAATATCAACTTGCAGATTTTACAAAAAGGGTGTTTCCAAACTCCTCCATCAAAAGGCAGGTTCAACTCTGTGTGTTTAATGCACACATCAGAAAGAAGTTTCTGAGAATGCTTCTGTCTAGCCTTTATGTGAAAATATTTCCTTTTCAAGCATACGCCTCAAAGCGCTCCAAATATGCCGTTGTAGACTCTACAAAAAGTGTGTTTCAAAACTGCTCTACGAAAAGAAAGGTTCAAAGCTGTGAGTTGAATACACAGATCGTGAAGAAGTTCCTGAGAATGCTTCAATCTAGTGTTTAGGTGAAGATATTTCACTTCCCAGCATAGGCCTCAAAGCGCTCCAAATATCCACTTCCAGATTCTACAGAAAAGTGTTTCAAAACTGCTCTTTGGAAAGGAAGCTTCAACTCTGTGAGTTTAAAGCACTCATTGCGAAGAGGTTTCTGGGAGTTCTTCCGTCTAGTTTTCATGTAAAGATGTTTCCATTTCAAGCATAGGTCTCTAATCGCTCCAAATATTCACCTGCAAATTCTACAAAAAGGGTGTTTCAAAACTTCTCTATCAATAGGAAGGTTCAACTCTGTGAGTTGAATGCACTCCTTACAGAGAAGTTTCTGAGAATGTTTCTATCTATGTTTTACGCGAAGATATTTCCTTTTCCAACACAGGCCTCAGTGCGCTCCGAATCAACACTTCCAGATACTACAAAAACAGTGTTTCAAAACTGTTCTATCAAAAGGAACGTTCAACTCTGTGAGTTGAAGGCACTCATCACAAAGAAGTTTCTGAGAATGCTTCTGTCAATCTTGTATGCAATGAGATTTCCTTTTGCAGCATAGGACTTAAAGCTCTCCAAATATCCACTTGCAGATTCCACAAAAAGAGTGTTGCAAAACTTCTCTATCAAAAGGCAGGTTGAACTCTGTGTGTTGAATGCCCAAAACACAGGGAACTTTCTGAGAATGCTTTTGTCTAGTTTCCACGTGAAGATAGTTCCTTTTCCAACATAGGCCTCAAAGCGCTCTGAATATCCACTTGCCGATTGTACAAAAAGAGTGTTGCAAAACTTCTCTATCAAAAGGCAGGTTGAACTCTGTGTGTCGAATGCCCAAAACACAGGGAACTTGCTGAGAATGCTTTTGTCTAATTTCTACGTGAAGATATTTCCTTTTCCATCATAGGCCTCAAAGTGCTCCGAATAAACACTTGTAGATCCCACCAAAAGAGTGTTTCAAAGCTCTTCCATCTACAGGAACTTTCACGTCTGTGAGTTGAATGCACTCATCACAAAGAGGTTTCTGAGAATTCTTCTGTTTAGTTTTTATGTCATGATATTTCATTTTCCAGCATTGGCCTAAAGGTGCTCCAAATATCCACCTTCAGATGGGACTGAAAGAGTGTTTCAAAACTGAACTATCAAAAGGAAGGTTCAAGTCTGTGAGTTGAATGCACTCATCCACAGAAGCTTCTGAGAATGCTTCTGTCTCGTTTTTAGGCGAAGATATTTCCTTTTCCTTGCATAGGCCTCAAATCGCTCCAAATATCCCCTTGCAGATATTACAAAGAGAGTGTTTCCAAACTGCCCTATCGAAAGGCAGTTTCAACTCTGTGAGTTGAAGGCACGTATGGTGAAACAGTTTCTGAGAATGCTTGTGTGTACTTTTTAGGTGAAGGTATTTCCTTTTCCAGCACAGGCCTCAAATCGCTCCAAACATCCAGTAGCAAATTCTACAAAAGGAGTGTTTCAAACCTGTGCTATCCAAAGGAAGATTCCACTATATGAGTTGAACGCATAAAGCACACGGAAGTTTCTGAGAATCCTTCCGTCTAGTTCTCAGGTGAAGATATTTACTTTTCCAGTGTTGGCCCTTTAGCACTCCAAATATCCACTTTCAGATTCTACAAAAAGAGTGTTTCAAAACTGCTCTATCAAAACGCAGGTTCCACTCGGTGAGTTGAATGCACGCATCGGAAAAGATTTCTGAGAATTCTTCTGTCTAGTTTTTATGGGAAGATATTTTCTTTTCCAGCATAGGCCTCAAATCGCTCCAAACATCCACGAGCAAATTCTACGAAAGGAGTGTGTCAAAACTGTGCTATCAAAAGGAAGATTCCACTATGTGAGTTGAATGCATGAAGCACACGGAAGTTTCTGACAATGCTTCCGTCTAGTTCTCATGTGAAGATATTTCCTTTTCCAGCGTTGACCTCTTAGCACTCCAAATATCCACTTGCAGATCCTAGAAAAGGAGTGTTTCAAAACTGCTCTACCAAAAGCCAGGTTTCACTCGGTGAGTTGAATGCGCACATCGCAAAATGTTTCTGAGAACGCTACTGTCTAGTTCTTATGTGAAGATATTTCGTTTTCCCGCCTGGGCTTCAAAGCGCTCCAAATAGCCACTTGTAGAGTCTATAAAAAGAGTGTTTCAAAACTCTTCTATCAAAAGGAACTTTCAACTCTGTGAGTACAATGCACTCATCACAAGGAAGTTTCCGAGAATGCTTCTGTCTACTGTTTATGTGAAGATATTTCCTTTTCCAACCTAGGCCTCAATGCGCTCCAAATAAACACCTGCAGATCCTACAAGAGGGGTGTTTCCAAACTGTTCTATCAAAACCAGCGTTCAAGTCTGTGAGCTGAATGCACTCATCACACAGAAGTTTCTTAGAAGGCTTGTGTCTAGTGTTTATGTGAAAATATTTTCTTTTACAGCACAGGCCTCAAATAGCTCCAAATATCAACTTGCAGATTTTACAAAAAGGGAGTTTCCAAACTCCTCTATCAAAAGACAGGTTCAACTCTGTGAGTCGAATGCACACATCAGAAAGAAGTTTCTGAGAATGCTTCTGTCTAGCTTTTATGTGAAAATATTTCCTTTTCAAGCACACGCCTCAAAGCGCTCCAAATATGCCGTTGCAGATTCTACAAAAAGTGGGTTTCAAAACTGCTCTACGAAAAGAAAGGTTCAAAGCTGTGAGTTGAATACACAGATCGTGAAGAAGTTTCTGAGAATGCTTCAGTCTAGTGTTTAGGTGAAGATATTTCACTTCCCAGCATAGGCCTCAAAGCGCTCCAAATATCCACTTCCAGATTCTACAGAAAAGTGTTTCAAAACTGCTCTTTGGAAAGGAAGCTTCAACTCTGTGAGTTGAAAGCACTCATTACGAAGAGGTTTCTGAGAATTCTTCTGTCCAGTTTTCATGTGAAGATGTTTCCATTTCAAGCATAGGTCTCCAATCGCTCCAAATATTCACCTGCAAATTCTACAAAAAGGGTGTTTCAAAACTTCTCTATCAATAGGAAGGTTCAACTCTGTGAGTTGAATGCCCTCCTCACAAAGAAGTTTCTGAGAATGCTTCTGTCTACTTTTTACGTGAAGATATTTCCTTTTCCTACACAGGCCTCAAAGCGCTCCGAATCAACACTTCCAGATACTACCAAAACAGTGTTTCAAAACTGTTCTATCAAAAGGAACGTTCAACTCTGTGAGTGGAAGGCACTCATCGCAAAGAGGTTTCTGAGAATGCTTCTGTCTAGTTTTTATGTGATGATATTTCGTATTGCAGCATTGGCCAAAAAGCGCTCCAAACATCCATCTTCAGATGGCAATGAAAGTGGGTCTCAAAAGTGCTCTATCAGAAGGAAGGTTCAAGTCTGTGAGTTGAATGCTCTCATCACACAGAAGGTTCTGAGAATGATTCAGTCTAGTTTTTATCAGAAGATATTTCCTTTTCCTTGCATAGGCCTCAAATAGCTCCAAATATCGAATTGCAGTTTACACCAATAGAGTCTTTCCAAACTGCTCTGTGAAACGGCAGGTTCAACTCTGTGAGTTGAATGCGCACATGAGGAAGAAGTCTCTGAGAATGCTTCTGTCTAGTTTTTAGGTGAAGATATTTCATTTCCCAGCCTCGCCTCAAAGCGCTCCAAATATCCACTTTCAGATTCTACAAAAACTGTGTTTCTAAACTGCTCTTTGTAAAGGAAGGTTCAAGTCTGTGAGTTGAATGCACTCATCACCAAGAAGTTTCTGAGAATGCTTCTGTCTAGTTTTCATGTGAAGATATTTCCTTTTCCAACATTGACCCGAAGCCCTCGTAATATCCACTTGCAGATTTTACAAAAAGAGTGTTTCCAAACTGCTCTATCAAAATGAGATTCAACTCTGTGAGTTGAATGCACGCATCGTGAAGAAGCTTCAGAGAATGCTACGGTCTACGTTTTAGGTGAAGATATTTCATTTCCCAGCATAGGCTTCAAAGCGCTCTAAATATCCACTTGCAGATTCTACAAAAAGAGTGTTTCAAAACTGCTCTTCCAAAAGGAAGGTTCAAGGCTGTGAGTTCAATGCACTCATCATAAAGAAGTTTCTGAGAACGCTTCTCTCTAGTTTTTATGTGAAGATATTTCCTTTTCCAGCATAGGCCTCAAATCGCTCCAAACATCCACTAGCAAATTCTACAAAAGGAGTGTTTCAAAACTGTGCTATCAAAAGGAAGATTCCACTATTTGAGTTGAAGGCATAAAGCACACGGAAGTTTCTGACAATGCTTCCGTCTAGTTCTCATGTGAAGTTATTTCCTTTTCCAGTGCTGGCCTCTTAGCACTCCAAATATCCACTTGCAGATCCTAGAAAAAGAGTTTTTCAAAACTGCTCTACCAAAAGGAAGCTTCAACTCGGTGAGTTGAATGCGCACCTCGCAAAATGTTTCTGAGAGTGCTTCGCTGTTGTTTTTATGTGAAGATATTTCGTTTTCCAGCATAGGACTCAAAGCGCTCCAAGTAGCCACTTACAGAGTCTCTAAAAAGAGTGTTTCAAAACTGTTCTATCAAAAGGAACGTTCAACTCTGTGAGTAGAATGCTCTCATCACAAGGAAGTTTCTGAGAATGCTTCTGTCTAGTTTTTATGTGAAGAAATTTCCTTTTCCAACATAGGCCTCAAAGCCCTCCAAATAAACATCTGCAGATTCTACAAAAGGGGTCTTTCCAAAATGTTCTATCAAAACCAACGTTCAAACCTATGAGCTGAATGCACTCACCACACAGAAGTTTCTTAGACGTCTTCTGTCTAGTGTTTATGTGAAAATATTTTCTTTTACAGCATAGGCCTCAAATAGCTCCAAATATCAACTTGCAGATTTTACAAAAAGGGTGTTTCCAAACTCCTCTATCAAAAGGCAGGTTCAACTCTGTGTGTTGAATGCACACATCAGAAAGAAGTTTCTGAGAATGCTTCTGTCTAGCGTTTATGTGAAAATATTTCCTTTTCAAGCATACGCCTCAAAGCGCTCCAAATATGCCGTTGCAGATTCTACAAAAAGTGTGTTTCAAAACTGCTCTATGAAAAGAAAGGTTCAAAGCTGTGAGGTGAATACACATATCGTGAAGAAGTTTCTGAGAAAGCTTCAGTCTAGTGTTTAGGTGAAGATATTTCACTTCCCAGAATAGGCCTCAAAGCGCTCCAAATATCCACTTCCAGATTCTAAAGAAAAGTGTTTCAAAACTGCTTTTTGGAAAAGAAGCTTCAACTCTGTGAGTTGAAAGCACTCATTACGAAGAGGTTTCTGAGAGTTCTTCCGTCTAGTTTTCATGTGAAGATGTTTCCATTTCAAGCATATTTCTCAAATCGCTCCAAATATTCACCTGCAAATTCTACAAAAAGGGTGTTTCCAAACTTCTCTATCAATAGGAAGGTTCGACTCTGTGAGTTGAATGCACTCCTCACAAAGAAGTTTCTGAGAATGCTTCTGTCCAGTTTTTAGGTGAAGATATATCACTTCCCAGCATAGGCCTCAAAGCGCTCCAAATATCCACTTGCAGATTCTACAAAAAGAGTGTTTCAAAACTCCTCTTTCAAAAGGAAGTTTCAAGTCTGTGAGTTGAATGAAGTCATGACAAAGAAGTTTCTGAGAATGCTTCTGTCTACTTTTTATGTGAAGATATTTCCTTTTGCAGCACACGCCTCAAATAGCCCCAAACATCCACTAGCAAATTCTACAAAAAGAGTGTTTCAAAAAAGCGCTATCTAAAGGAAGATTGCACTATGTGAGTTAAACGCATAAAGCACACGGAAGTTTCTGAGAATGCTTCCGTCTAGTTCTCATGGGAAGATATTTCCTTTCCCATTGTTGGCCTCTTAGCACTCCAATATACACTTGCAGATTCTAGAAAAAGAGTGTTTCAAAACTGCTCTATCAAAAGGCAGGTTCAACACGGTGAGTTGAATATGCACATGAAAAAAAGTTTCTGAGAATGCTTCTGTCTGGTTTTTATGTGAAGATATTTCGTTTTCCAGCACAGGCCTCAAAGCGCTCCAATTATCCACTTGCAGACTATACAAAAACAGTGTTTCAAAACTGTTCTATCCAAAGGAATGTTCAGCTCTGTGAGTAGAATTCACTCATCACGAGGAAGTTTCTGAGAATGCTGCTGTCTAGTTTCTATAAGAAGACATTTCCTTTTCTAACATAGGTCTCAAAGCGCTCACAATAAGCCCTGGCACACTCCACAAAAGGAGTGTTTCCAAAATGTTCTATCAAAATGAACGTTGAAGACTGTGAGTTAAATGCACACGTCAAACTGAAGTTTCTGAGAATGGTTCTGTCTAGGGTTTATGTGAAGATATTTTCTTTTCCAGCATAGGCCTCCAAAAGCTCGAAATATCCACTTGCAGATTTTCTAAAAAGGGTGTTTCCAAACTGTTCTATCAAAAGGAAGGTTCAACTCTGTGAGTTGAATGCTCACATCACAAAGAAGTTTCTGAGAATGCTTCTGTCTAGTGTTCATGTGAAGATATTTCCTTTTCAAGCATAGGCCTCAAAGCGCTCCAGATATGCAGTTGCAGACTCTACAAAAAGTGTGTTTCAAAAGTGTTCTATGAAAAGAAAGTTTCAACTCTGTGAGTTGAATGCACATATCGTGAAGAAGTTTCTGAGAATGCTTCTGTCTAGTTTTTAGGTGAAGATATTTCATTTCCCAGCATAGGCCTCAAAGCGCTCCAAATATGCACTTGCAGATTCTACAAAAAGAGTGTTTCAAAACTGCTCTTTCAAAAGGAAGGTTCAAGTCTGTGAGTTGAATGCACTCATCCGAAAGAAGTTTCTGATAATGGTTCTGTCTAGTTTTCATCTGCAAGTATTTCCTTTTCCACTAGATGCCGCAATCGCACCAAATTTCCACCTGCAGTTTCCACAAAAAGAGTGTTGCAGGACTGCTCCAGGAAAAGGAATCTTCAACTCTCTCAGTTCAATCCCCTCAAGACATAGAAGTTTCTGATAATGTTTCTGTCTAGCTTCTATATGAAGATATTTCCTTTTCCAGCATAAGCCTCAAAGAGCTCCAAATATCCACTTGCGAATTCTACAAAAACAGTGTTGCAATACTTTTCTACCAAAAGGAAGGTACAACTCTGTGAGTTCAATGCACTCATCACACAGAAGGTTCACAGAATGCTTCCATCTAGCTTTTACGCAATGATATTTCCTTTTGCAGCAAAGGCTTCAAAGCGCTCTTAATGTCCACTGGCAGATTCTACGAAGAGTGTCTCAAAACTGCTCTATCAAAAGGTAGGTTGAACTCTGTGAGTTCAATGCCCAAAGCACAGGGAACCTTCTGAGAATGCTTTTATGTAGTTTCTACGTGAACATATTTTCTTTTCCAGCATTGGCCTCCAAGCACTCCATCCATCCACTTGAAAATTCTACTAAAAGAGTGTTTCAAAACTTCTCTACCAAAAGAAAGGTTGAACTTTGTGAGTTCAAGGCACACATCACAAAGAAGTTTCTGAGAATGCTTCTTTCCAGCTTTTACGTGAAGAGATATCCTTTTCCAGCATAGGCCTCAAAGCGCTCCATATATCCACTTGCACATTCTAGCAAAGCGTGTATCAACACTGCTCTTTCAAAAGGAAGCTTCAAGTCTGTGAGTTGAATGCACTCATCACAAAGACGTTTCTGAGAATTCTCCTGTCTAGTTTTCATGTGAAGATGCTTCCATTTAAAATCTAGGCCTCAAATACCTCCAAATATTCACTTGCACATTCTACAAAAAGGCTGTTTCAAATCTTCTCTATCAATTGGAAGGTTCAACTCTGTAAATTGAATGCACTCACCACAAAGAAGATTCCGAGATTGCTTCTGTCTACTTTGTATGTGAAGACATTTCCTTTTCCAACATAGGCCTCAAAGCGCTCCAAAAAACACTTGCAGATTCTAAAAAAACAGTTTTTCAAAACTGTTCTATCAAAAGGAACGTTCAACTCTGTGAGTTGAAGGCACTCATCACAAAGAGGTTTCTGAGAATGCTTCTGTCTAGTTTTTATGGGATGATATTTCTTATTCCAACATTGGCCAAAAAGCGCTCCAAATATCCGCCTTCAGATGGCACTGAAAGAGGGTCTCAAAAATGCTCTATCAGAAGGAAGGTTCAAGTCTGTGAGTTGAATGCTCTCATCACACAGAAGGTTCTGAGAATACTTCAGTCTAGTTTTTATCAGAAGATATTTCCATTTCCTTGCATAGGCCTGAAATCGCTCCAAATATCGACTTGCAGATTATACGAATAGAGTATTTCCAAACTGCTCTGTCAAACGGCAGGATCAACTCTGTGAGTTGAATGAACACATCATGAAGAAGTCTCTGAGAATGCTTCTGTCTAGTTTTTAGTTGAAGATATTTCATTTCCCAGCATCGTCTCAAAGCGCTCCAAATATCCACTTGCAGATTCTACAAAAACTTTGTTTCTAAACTGCTCTTTGAAAAGGAAGGTCCAAGTCTGTGAGTTGAATGCACTCATCGCAAAGAATTTTCTGAGAATGCTTCTGCCTAGTTTTCACGTGAAGATATTTCCTTTTCCAACATTGGCCCCGAAGCCCTCCTAACATCCACTTGCAGATTTTACAAAAAGAGTGTTTCCAAACTGCTCTATCAAAAGGCAGGTTCAACTCTGTGAGTCAAATGCACGCATCGTGAAGAAGCTTCTGAGAATGCTACTGTCTAAGTTTTAGGTGAAGATATTTCATTTCCCAGCAAAGGCTTCAAAGCGCTCTAAATATCCACTTGCAGATTCTACAAGAAGAGTGTTTCAAAACTGCTCTTCCAAAAGGAAGGTTCAAGTCTGTGAGTTGAATGCACTCATCAAAAAGAAGTTTCTGAGAATGCTTCTCTCTAGTTTTTATGAGAAGATATTTCCTTTTCCAGCATAGGCCTCAAATCGCTCCAAACATCCACTAGCAAATTCTACAAAAGGAGTGTTTCAAAACTGTGCTATCAAAAGGAAGATTCCACTATTTGAGTTGAAGGCATAAAGCACACGGAAGTTTCTGACAGTGCTTCCGTCTAGTTCTCATGTGAAGTTATTTCCTTTTCCAGTGTTGGCCTCTTAGCACTCCAAATAACCACTTGCAGATCCTAGAAAGAGTGTTTCAAAACTGCTCTACCAAAAGGAAGGTTCAACTCGGTGAGTTGAATGCGCACCTCGCAAAAAGTTTCTGAGAGTGCTTCGGTTTAGTTTTTATGTGAAGATATTTCGTTTTCCAGCACAGTACTCAAAGCGCTCTAAATAGCCACTTGCAGAGTCTATAAAAAGAGTGTTTCAAAACTGTTCTATCGAAAGGAACGTTCAACTCTGTGAGTAGAATGCACTCATCACAAGGAAGTTTCTGAGAATGCTTCTGTCTAGTTTTTATGTGAAGAAATTTCCTTTTCCAACATAGGCCTCAAAGCGCTCCAAATAAACACCTGCAGATTCTACAAAAGGGGTCTTTCCAAAATGTTCTATCAAAACCAACGTTCAAGCCTGTGAGCTGAATGCACTCACCACACAGAAGTTTCTTAGACGTCTTCTGTCTAGTGTTTATGTGGAAATATTCTCTTTTACAGCATAGGCCTCAAATAGCTCCAAATATCAACTTGCAGATTTTACAAAAAGGGTGTTTCCAAACTCCTCCATCAAAAGGCAGGTTCAACTCTGTGTGTTTAATGCACACATCAGAAAGAAGTTTCTGAGAATGCTTCTGTCTAGCCTTTATGTGAAAATATTTCCTTTTCAAGCATACGCCTCAAAGCGCTCCAAATATGCCGTTGTAGACTCTACAAAAAGTGTGTTTCAAAACTGCTCTACGAAAAGAAAGGTTCAAAGCTGTGAGTTGAATACACAGATCGTGAAGAAGTTCCTGAGAATGCTTCAATCTAGTGTTTAGGTGAAGATATTTCACTTCCCAGCATAGGCCTCAAAGCGCTCCAAATATCCACTTCCAGATTCTACAGAAAAGTGTTTCAAAACTGCTCTTTGGAAAGGAAGCTTCAACTCTGTGAGTTTAAAGCACTCATTGCGAAGAGGTTTCTGGGAGTTCTTCCGTCTAGTTTTCATGTAAAGATGTTTCCATTTCAAGCATAGGTCTCTAATCGCTCCAAATATTCACCTGCAAATTCTACAAAAAGGGTGTTTCAAAACTTCTCTATCAATAGGAAGGTTCAACTCTGTGAGTTGAATGCACTCCTTACAGAGAAGTTTCTGAGAATGTTTCTATCTATGTTTTACGCGAAGATATTTCCTTTTCCAACACAGGCCTCAGTGCGCTCCGAATCAACACTTCCAGATACTACAAAAACAGTGTTTCAAAACTGTTCTATCAAAAGGAACGTTCAACTCTGTGAGTTGAAGGCACTCATCACAAAGAAGTTTCTGAGAATGCTTCTGTCAATCTTGTATGCAATGAGATTTCCTTTTGCAGCATAGGACTTAAAGCTCTCCAAATATCCACTTGCAGATTCCACAAAAAGAGTGTTGCAAAACTTCTCTATCAAAAGGCAGGTTGAACTCTGTGTGTTGAATGCCCAAAACACAGGGAACTTTCTGAGAATGCTTTTGTCTAGTTTCCACGTGAAGATAGTTCCTTTTCCAACATAGGCCTCAAAGCGCTCTGAATATCCACTTGCCGATTGTACAAAAAGAGTGTTGCAAAACTTCTCTATCAAAAGGCAGGTTGAACTCTGTGTGTCGAATGCCCAAAACACAGGGAACTTGCTGAGAATGCTTTTGTCTAATTTCTACGTGAAGATATTTCCTTTTCCATCATAGGCCTCAAAGTGCTCCGAATAAACACTTGTAGATCCCACCAAAAGAGTGTTTCAAAGCTCTTCCATCTACAGGAACTTTCACGTCTGTGAGTTGAATGCACTCATCACAAAGAGGTTTCTGAGAATTCTTCTGTTTAGTTTTTATGTCATGATATTTCATTTTCCAGCATTGGCCTAAAGGTGCTCCAAATATCCACCTTCAGATGGGACTGAAAGAGTGTTTCAAAACTGAACTATCAAAAGGAAGGTTCAAGTCTGTGAGTTGAATGCACTCATCCACAGAAGCTTCTGAGAATGCTTCTGTCTCGTTTTTAGGCGAAGATATTTCCTTTTCCTTGCATAGGCCTCAAATCGCTCCAAATATCCCCTTGCAGATATTACAAAGAGAGTGTTTCCAAACTGCCCTATCGAAAGGCAGTTTCAACTCTGTGAGTTGAAGGCACGTATGGTGAAACAGTTTCTGAGAATGCTTGTGTGTACTTTTTAGGTGAAGGTATTTCCTTTTCCAGCACAGGCCTCAAATCGCTCCAAACATCCAGTAGCAAATTCTACAAAAGGAGTGTTTCAAACCTGTGCTATCCAAAGGAAGATTCCACTATATGAGTTGAACGCATAAAGCACACGGAAGTTTCTGAGAATCCTTCCGTCTAGTTCTCAGGTGAAGATATTTACTTTTCCAGTGTTGGCCCTTTAGCACTCCAAATATCCACTTTCAGATTCTACAAAAAGAGTGTTTCAAAACTGCTCTATCAAAACGCAGGTTCCACTCGGTGAGTTGAATGCACGCATCGGAAAAGATTTCTGAGAATTCTTCTGTCTAGTTTTTATGGGAAGATATTTTCTTTTCCAGCATAGGCCTCAAATCGCTCCAAACATCCACGAGCAAATTCTACGAAAGGAGTGTGTCAAAACTGTGCTATCAAAAGGAAGATTCCACTATGTGAGTTGAATGCATGAAGCACACGGAAGTTTCTGACAATGCTTCCGTCTAGTTCTCATGTGAAGATATTTCCTTTTCCAGCGTTGACCTCTTAGCACTCCAAATATCCACTTGCAGATCCTAGAAAAAGAGTGTTTCAAAACTGCTCTACCAAAAGCCAGGTTTCACTCGGTGAGTTGAATGCGCACATCGCAAAATGTTTCTGAGAACGCTACTGTCTAGTTCTTATGTGAAGATATTTCGTTTTCCCGCCTGGGCTTCAAAGCGCTCCAAATAGCCACTTGTAGAGTCTATAAAAAGAGTGTTTCAAAACTCTTCTATCAAAAGGAACTTTCAACTCTGTGAGTACAATGCACTCATCACAAGGAAGTTTCCGAGAATGCTTCTGTCTACTGTTTATGTGAAGATATTTCCTTTTCCAACCTAGGCCTCAATGCGCTCCAAATAAACACCTGCAGATCCTACAAGAGGGGTGTTTCCAAACTGTTCTATCAAAACCAGCGTTCAAGTCTGTGAGCTGAATGCACTCATCACACAGAAGTTTCTTAGAAGGCTTGTGTCTAGTGTTTATGTGAAAATATTTTCTTTTACAGCACAGGCCTCAAATAGCTCCAAATATCAACTTGCAGATTTTACAAAAAGGGAGTTTCCAAACTCCTCTATCAAAAGACAGGTTCAACTCTGTGAGTCGAATGCACACATCAGAAAGAAGTTTCTGAGAATGCTTCTGTCTAGCTTTTATGTGAAAATATTTCCTTTTCAAGCACACGCCTCAAAGCGCTCCAAATATGCCGTTGCAGATTCTACAAAAAGTGGGTTTCAAAACTGCTCTACGAAAAGAAAGGTTCAAAGCTGTGAGTTGAATACACAGATCGTGAAGAAGTTTCTGAGAATGCTTCAGTCTAGTGTTTAGGTGAAGATATTTCACTTCCCAGCATAGGCCTCAAAGCGCTCCAAATATCCACTTCCAGATTCTACAGAAAAGTGTTTCAAAACTGCTCTTTGGAAAGGAAGCTTCAACTCTGTGAGTTGAAAGCACTCATTACGAAGAGGTTTCTGAGAATTCTTCTGTCCAGTTTTCATGTGAAGATGTTTCCATTTCAAGCATAGGTCTCCAATCGCTCCAAATATTCACCTGCAAATTCTACAAAAAGGGTGTTTCAAAACTTCTCTATCAATAGGAAGGTTCAACTCTGTGAGTTGAATGCCCTCCTCACAAAGAAGTTTCTGAGAATGCTTCTGTCTACTTTTTACGTGAAGATATTTCCTTTTCCTACACAGGCCTCAAAGCGCTCCGAATCAACACTTCCAGATACTACCAAAACAGTGTTTCAAAACTGTTCTATCAAAAGGAACGTTCAACTCTGTGAGTGGAAGGCACTCATCGCAAAGAGGTTTCTGAGAATGCTTCTGTCTAGTTTTTATGTGATGATATTTCGTATTGCAGCATTGGCCAAAAAGCGCTCCAAACATCCATCTTCAGATGGCAATGAAAGTGGGTCTCAAAAGTGCTCTATCAGAAGGAAGGTTCAAGTCTGTGAGTTGAATGCTCTCATCACACAGAAGGTTCTGAGAATGATTCAGTCTAGTTTTTATCAGAAGATATTTCCTTTTCCTTGCATAGGCCTCAAATAGCTCCAAATATCGAATTGCAGTTTACACCAATAGAGTCTTTCCAAACTGCTCTGTGAAACGGCAGGTTCAACTCTGTGAGTTGAATGCGCACATGAGGAAGAAGTCTCTGAGAATGCTTCTGTCTAGTTTTTAGGTGAAGATATTTCATTTCCCAGCCTCGCCTCAAAGCGCTCCAAATATCCACTTTCAGATTCTACAAAAACTGTGTTTCTAAACTGCTCTTTGTAAAGGAAGGTTCAAGTCTGTGAGTTGAATGCACTCATCACCAAGAAGTTTCTGAGAATGCTTCTGTCTAGTTTTCATGTGAAGATATTTCCTTTTCCAACATTGACCCGAAGCCCTCGTAATATCCACTTGCAGATTTTACAAAAAGAGTGTTTCCAAACTGCTCTATCAAAATGAGATTCAACTCTGTGAGTTGAATGCACGCATCGTGAAGAAGCTTCAGAGAATGCTACGGTCTACGTTTTAGGTGAAGATATTTCATTTCCCAGCATAGGCTTCAAAGCGCTCTAAATATCCACTTGCAGATTCTACAAAAAGAGTGTTTCAAAACTGCTCTTCCAAAAGGAAGGTTCAAGGCTGTGAGTTCAATGCACTCATCATAAAGAAGTTTCTGAGAACGCTTCTCTCTAGTTTTTATGTGAAGATATTTCCTTTTCCAGCATAGGCCTCAAATCGCTCCAAACATCCACTAGCAAATTCTACAAAAGGAGTGTTTCAAAACTGTGCTATCAAAAGGAAGATTCCACTATTTGAGTTGAAGGCATAAAGCACACGGAAGTTTCTGACAATGCTTCCGTCTAGTTCTCATGTGAAGTTATTTCCTTTTCCAGTGCTGGCCTCTTAGCACTCCAAATATCCACTTGCAGATCCTAGAAAAAGAGTTTTTCAAAACTGCTCTACCAAAAGGAAGCTTCAACTCGGTGAGTTGAATGCGCACCTCGCAAAATGTTTCTGAGAGTGCTTCGCTGTTGTTTTTATGTGAAGATATTTCGTTTTCCAGCATAGGACTCAAAGCGCTCCAAGTAGCCACTTACAGAGTCTCTAAAAAGAGTGTTTCAAAACTGTTCTATCAAAAGGAACGTTCAACTCTGTGAGTAGAATGCTCTCATCACAAGGAAGTTTCTGAGAATGCTTCTGTCTAGTTTTTATGTGAAGAAATTTCCTTTTCCAACATAGGCCTCAAAGCCCTCCAAATAAACATCTGCAGATTCTACAAAAGGGGTCTTTCCAAAATGTTCTATCAAAACCAACGTTCAAACCTATGAGCTGAATGCACTCACCACACAGAAGTTTCTTAGACGTCTTCTGTCTAGTGTTTATGTGAAAATATTTTCTTTTACAGCATAGGCCTCAAATAGCTCCAAATATCAACTTGCAGATTTTACAAAAAGGGTGTTTCCAAACTCCTCTATCAAAAGGCAGGTTCAACTCTGTGTGTTGAATGCACACATCAGAAAGAAGTTTCTGAGAATGCTTCTGTCTAGCGTTTATGTGAAAATATTTCCTTTTCAAGCATACGCCTCAAAGCGCTCCAAATATGCCGTTGCAGATTCTACAAAAAGTGTGTTTCAAAACTGCTCTATGAAAAGAAAGGTTCAAAGCTGTGAGGTGAATACACATATCGTGAAGAAGTTTCTGAGAAAGCTTCAGTCTAGTGTTTAGGTGAAGATATTTCACTTCCCAGAATAGGCCTCAAAGCGCTCCAAATATCCACTTCCAGATTCTAAAGAAAAGTGTTTCAAAACTGCTTTTTGGAAAAGAAGCTTCAACTCTGTGAGTTGAAAGCACTCATTACGAAGAGGTTTCTGAGAGTTCTTCCGTCTAGTTTTCATGTGAAGATGTTTCCATTTCAAGCATATTTCTCAAATCGCTCCAAATATTCACCTGCAAATTCTACAAAAAGGGTGTTTCCAAACTTCTCTATCAATAGGAAGGTTCGACTCTGTGAGTTGAATGCACTCCTCACAAAGAAGTTTCTGAGAATGCTTCTGTCCAGTTTTTAGGTGAAGATATATCACTTCCCAGCATAGGCCTCAAAGCGCTCCAAATATCCACTTGCAGATTCTACAAAAAGAGTGTTTCAAAACTCCTCTTTCAAAAGGAAGTTTCAAGTCTGTGAGTTGAATGAAGTCATGACAAAGAAGTTTCTGAGAATGCTTCTGTCTACTTTTTATGTGAAGATATTTCCTTTTGCAGCACACGCCTCAAATAGCCCCAAACATCCACTAGCAAATTCTACAAAAAGAGTGTTTCAAAAAAGCGCTATCTAAAGGAAGATTGCACTATGTGAGTTAAACGCATAAAGCACACGGAAGTTTCTGAGAATGCTTCCGTCTAGTTCTCATGGGAAGATATTTCCTTTCCCATTGTTGGCCTCTTAGCACTCCAATATACACTTGCAGATTCTAGAAAAAGAGTGTTTCAAAACTGCTCTATCAAAAGGCAGGTTCAACACGGTGAGTTGAATATGCACATGAAAAAAAGTTTCTGAGAATGCTTCTGTCTGGTTTTTATGTGAAGATATTTCGTTTTCCAGCACAGGCCTCAAAGCGCTCCAATTATCCACTTGCAGACTATACAAAAACAGTGTTTCAAAACTGTTCTATCCAAAGGAATGTTCAGCTCTGTGAGTAGAATTCACTCATCACGAGGAAGTTTCTGAGAATGCTGCTGTCTAGTTTCTATAAGAAGACATTTCCTTTTCTAACATAGGTCTCAAAGCGCTCACAATAAGCCCTGGCACACTCCACAAAAGGAGTGTTTCCAAAATGTTCTATCAAAATGAACGTTGAAGACTGTGAGTTAAATGCACACGTCAAACTGAAGTTTCTGAGAATGGTTCTGTCTAGGGTTTATGTGAAGATATTTTCTTTTCCAGCATAGGCCTCCAAAAGCTCGAAATATCCACTTGCAGATTTTCTAAAAAGGGTGTTTCCAAACTGTTCTATCAAAAGGAAGGTTCAACTCTGTGAGTTGAATGCTCACATCACAAAGAAGTTTCTGAGAATGCTTCTGTCTAGTGTTCATGTGAAGATATTTCCTTTTCAAGCATAGGCCTCAAAGCGCTCCAGATATGCAGTTGCAGACTCTACAAAAAGTGTGTTTCAAAAGTGTTCTATGAAAAGAAAGTTTCAACTCTGTGAGTTGAATGCACATATCGTGAAGAAGTTTCTGAGAATGCTTCTGTCTAGTTTTTAGGTGAAGATATTTCATTTCCCAGCATAGGCCTCAAAGCGCTCCAAATATGCACTTGCAGATTCTACAAAAAGAGTGTTTCAAAACTGCTCTTTCAAAAGGAAGGTTCAAGTCTGTGAGTTGAATGCACTCATCAGAAAGAAGTTTCTGACAATGGTTCTGTCTAGTTTTCATCTGCAAGTATTTCCTTTTCCACTAGATGCCGCAATCGCACCAAATTTCCACCTGCAGTTTCCACAAAAAGAGTGTTGCAGGACTGCTCCAGGAAAAGGAATCTTCAACTCTCTCAGTTCAATCCCCTCAAGACATAGAAGTTTCTGATAATGTTTCTGTCTAGCTTCTATATGAAGATATTTCCTTTTCCAGCATAAGCCTCAAAGAGCTCCAAATATCCACTTGCGAATTCTACAAAAACAGTGTTGCAATACTTTTCTACCAAAAGGAAGGTACAACTCTGTGAGTTCAATGCACTCATCACACAGAAGGTTCACAGAATGCTTCCATCTAGCTTTTACGCAATGATATTTCCTTTTGCAGCAAAGGCTTCAAAGCGCTCTTAATGTCCACTGGCAGATTCTACGAAGAGTGTCTCAAAACTGCTCTATCAAAAGGTAGGTTGAACTCTGTGAGTTCAATGCCCAAAGCACAGGGAACCTTCTGAGAATGCTTTTATGTAGTTTCTACGTGAACATATTTTCTTTTCCAGCATTGGCCTCCAAGCACTCCATCCATCCACTTGAAAATTCTACTAAAAGAGTGTTTCAAAACTTCTCTACCAAAAGAAAGGTTGAACTTTGTGAGTTCAAGGCACACATCACAAAGAAGTTTCTGAGAATGCTTCTTTCCAGCTTTTACGTGAAGAGATATCCTTTTCCAGCATAGGCCTCAAAGCGCTCCATATATCCACTTGCACATTCTAGCAAAGCGTGTGTCAACACTGCTCTTTCAAAAGGAAGCTTCAAGTCTGTGAGTTGAATGCACTCATCACAAAGACGTTTCTGAGAATTCTCCTGTCTAGTTTTCATGTGAAGATGCTTCCATTTAAAATCTAGGCCTCAAATACCTCCAAATATTCACTTGCACATTCTACAAAAAGGCTGTTTCAAATCTTCTCTATCAATTGGAAGGTTCAACTCTGTAAATTGAATGCACTCACCACGAAGAAGATTCCGAGATTGCTTCTGTCTACTTTGTATGTGAAGACATTTCCTTTTCCAACATAGGCCTCAAAGCGCTCCAAAAAACACTTGCAGATTCTAAAAAAACAGTTTTTCAAAACTGTTCTATCAAAAGGAACGTTCAACTCTGTGAGTTGAAGGCACTCATCACAAAGAGGTTTCTGAGAATGCTTCTGTCTAGTTTTTATGGGATGATATTTCTTATTCCAACATTGGCCAAAAAGCGCTCCAAATATCCGCCTTCAGATGGCACTGAAAGAGGGTCTCAAAAATGCTCTATCAGAAGGAAGGTTCAAGTCTGTGAGTTGAATGCTCTCATCACACAGAAGGTTCTGAGAATACTTCAGTCTAGTTTTTATCAGAAGATATTTCCATTTCCTTGCATAGGCCTGAAATCGCTCCAAATATCGACTTGCAGATTATACGAATAGAGTATTTCCAAACTGCTCTGTCAAACGGCAGGATCAACTCTGTGAGTTGAATGAACACATCATGAAGAAGTCTCTGAGAATGCTTCTGTCTAGTTTTTAGTTGAAGATATTTCATTTCCCAGCATCGTCTCAAAGCGCTCCAAATATCCACTTGCAGATTCTACAAAAACTTTGTTTCTAAACTGCTCTTTGAAAAGGAAGGTCCAAGTCTGTGAGTTGAATGCACTCATCGCAAAGAATTTTCTGAGAATGCTTCTGCCTAGTTTTCACGTGAAGATATTTCCTTTTCCAACATTGGCCCCGAAGCCCTCCTAACATCCACTTGCAGATTTTACAAAAAGAGTGTTTCCAAACTGCTCTATCAAAAGGCAGGTTCAACTCTGTGAGTCAAATGCACGCATCGTGAAGAAGCTTCTGAGAATGCTACTGTCTAAGTTTTAGGTGAAGATATTTCATTTCCCAGCAAAGGCTTCAAAGCGCTCTAAATATCCACTTGCAGATTCTACAAGAAGAGTGTTTCAAAACTGCTCTTCCAAAAGGAAGGTTCAAGTCTGTGAGTTGAATGCACTCATCAAAAAGAAGTTTCTGAGAATGCTTCTCTCTAGTTTTTATGAGAAGATATTTCCTTTTCCAGCATAGGCCTCAAATCGCTCCAAACATCCACTAGCAAATTCTACAAAAGGAGTGTTTCAAAACTGTGCTATCAAAAGGAAGATTCCACTATTTGAGTTGAAGGCATAAAGCACACGGAAGTTTCTGACAGTGCTTCCGTCTAGTTCTCATGTGAAGTTATTTCCTTTTCCAGTGTTGGCCTCTTAGCACTCCAAATAACCACTTGCAGATCCTAGAAAGAGTGTTTCAAAACTGCTCTACCAAAAGGAAGGTTCAACTCGGTGAGTTGAATGCGCACCTCGCAAAAAGTTTCTGAGAGTGCTTCGGTTTAGTTTTTATGTGAAGATATTTCGTTTTCCAGCACAGTACTCAAAGCGCTCTAAATAGCCACTTGCAGAGTCTATAAAAAGAGTGTTTCAAAACTGTTCTATCGAAAGGAACGTTCAACTCTGTGAGTAGAATGCACTCATCACAAGGAAGTTTCTGAGAATGCTTCTGTCTAGTTTTTATGTGAAGAAATTTCCTTTTCCAACATAGGCCTCAAAGCGCTCCAAATAAACACCTGCAGATTCTACAAAAGGGGTCTTTCCAAAATGTTCTATCAAAACCAACGTTCAAGCCTGTGAGCTGAATGCACTCACCACACAGAAGTTTCTTAGACGTCTTCTGTCTAGTGTTTATGTGGAAATATTCTCTTTTACAGCATAGGCCTCAAATAGCTCCAAATATCAACTTGCAGATTTTACAAAAAGGGTGTTTCCAAACTCCTCCATCAAAAGGCAGGTTCAACTCTGTGTGTTTAATGCACACATCAGAAAGAAGTTTCTGAGAATGCTTCTGTCTAGCCTTTATGTGAAAATATTTCCTTTTCAAGCATACGCCTCAAAGCGCTCCAAATATGCCGTTGTAGACTCTACAAAAAGTGTGTTTCAAAACTGCTCTACGAAAAGAAAGGTTCAAAGCTGTGAGTTGAATACACAGATCGTGAAGAAGTTCCTGAGAATGCTTCAATCTAGTGTTTAGGTGAAGATATTTCACTTCCCAGCATAGGCCTCAAAGCGCTCCAAATATCCACTTCCAGATTCTACAGAAAAGTGTTTCAAAACTGCTCTTTGGAAAGGAAGCTTCAACTCTGTGAGTTTAAAGCACTCATTGCGAAGAGGTTTCTGGGAGTTCTTCCGTCTAGTTTTCATGTAAAGATGTTTCCATTTCAAGCATAGGTCTCTAATCGCTCCAAATATTCACCTGCAAATTCTACAAAAAGGGTGTTTCAAAACTTCTCTATCAATAGGAAGGTTCAACTCTGTGAGTTGAATGCACTCCTTACAGAGAAGTTTCTGAGAATGTTTCTATCTATGTTTTACGCGAAGATATTTCCTTTTCCAACACAGGCCTCAGTGCGCTCCGAATCAACACTTCCAGATACTACAAAAACAGTGTTTCAAAACTGTTCTATCAAAAGGAACGTTCAACTCTGTGAGTTGAAGGCACTCATCACAAAGAAGTTTCTGAGAATGCTTCTGTCAATCTTGTATGCAATGAGATTTCCTTTTGCAGCATAGGACTTAAAGCTCTCCAAATATCCACTTGCAGATTCCACAAAAAGAGTGTTGCAAAACTTCTCTATCAAAAGGCAGGTTGAACTCTGTGTGTTGAATGCCCAAAACACAGGGAACTTTCTGAGAATGCTTTTGTCTAGTTTCCACGTGAAGATAGTTCCTTTTCCAACATAGGCCTCAAAGCGCTCTGAATATCCACTTGCCGATTGTACAAAAAGAGTGTTGCAAAACTTCTCTATCAAAAGGCAGGTTGAACTCTGTGTGTCGAATGCCCAAAACACAGGGAACTTGCTGAGAATGCTTTTGTCTAATTTCTACGTGAAGATATTTCCTTTTCCATCATAGGCCTCAAAGTGCTCCGAATAAACACTTGTAGATCCCACCAAAAGAGTGTTTCAAAGCTCTTCCATCTACAGGAACTTTCACGTCTGTGAGTTGAATGCACTCATCACAAAGAGGTTTCTGAGAATTCTTCTGTTTAGTTTTTATGTCATGATATTTCATTTTCCAGCATTGGCCTAAAGGTGCTCCAAATATCCACCTTCAGATGGGACTGAAAGAGTGTTTCAAAACTGAACTATCAAAAGGAAGGTTCAAGTCTGTGAGTTGAATGCACTCATCCACAGAAGCTTCTGAGAATGCTTCTGTCTCGTTTTTAGGCGAAGATATTTCCTTTTCCTTGCATAGGCCTCAAATCGCTCCAAATATCCCCTTGCAGATATTACAAAGAGAGTGTTTCCAAACTGCCCTATCGAAAGGCAGTTTCAACTCTGTGAGTTGAAGGCACGTATGGTGAAACAGTTTCTGAGAATGCTTGTGTGTACTTTTTAGGTGAAGGTATTTCCTTTTCCAGCACAGGCCTCAAATCGCTCCAAACATCCAGTAGCAAATTCTACAAAAGGAGTGTTTCAAACCTGTGCTATCCAAAGGAAGATTCCACTATATGAGTTGAACGCATAAAGCACACGGAAGTTTCTGAGAATCCTTCCGTCTAGTTCTCAGGTGAAGATATTTACTTTTCCAGTGTTGGCCCTTTAGCACTCCAAATATCCACTTTCAGATTCTACAAAAAGAGTGTTTCAAAACTGCTCTATCAAAACGCAGGTTCCACTCGGTGAGTTGAATGCACGCATCGGAAAAGATTTCTGAGAATTCTTCTGTCTAGTTTTTATGGGAAGATATTTTCTTTTCCAGCATAGGCCTCAAATCGCTCCAAACATCCACGAGCAAATTCTACGAAAGGAGTGTGTCAAAACTGTGCTATCAAAAGGAAGATTCCACTATGTGAGTTGAATGCATGAAGCACACGGAAGTTTCTGACAATGCTTCCGTCTAGTTCTCATGTGAAGATATTTCCTTTTCCAGCGTTGACCTCTTAGCACTCCAAATATCCACTTGCAGATCCTAGAAAAGGAGTGTTTCAAAACTGCTCTACCAAAAGCCAGGTTTCACTCGGTGAGTTGAATGCGCACATCGCAAAATGTTTCTGAGAACGCTACTGTCTAGTTCTTATGTGAAGATATTTCGTTTTCCCGCCTGGGCTTCAAAGCGCTCCAAATAGCCACTTGTAGAGTCTATAAAAAGAGTGTTTCAAAACTCTTCTATCAAAAGGAACTTTCAACTCTGTGAGTACAATGCACTCATCACAAGGAAGTTTCCGAGAATGCTTCTGTCTACTGTTTATGTGAAGATATTTCCTTTTCCAACCTAGGCCTCAATGCGCTCCAAATAAACACCTGCAGATCCTACAAGAGGGGTGTTTCCAAACTGTTCTATCAAAACCAGCGTTCAAGTCTGTGAGCTGAATGCACTCATCACACAGAAGTTTCTTAGAAGGCTTGTGTCTAGTGTTTATGTGAAAATATTTTCTTTTACAGCACAGGCCTCAAATAGCTCCAAATATCAACTTGCAGATTTTACAAAAAGGGAGTTTCCAAACTCCTCTATCAAAAGACAGGTTCAACTCTGTGAGTCGAATGCACACATCAGAAAGAAGTTTCTGAGAATGCTTCTGTCTAGCTTTTATGTGAAAATATTTCCTTTTCAAGCACACGCCTCAAAGCGCTCCAAATATGCCGTTGCAGATTCTACAAAAAGTGGGTTTCAAAACTGCTCTACGAAAAGAAAGGTTCAAAGCTGTGAGTTGAATACACAGATCGTGAAGAAGTTTCTGAGAATGCTTCAGTCTAGTGTTTAGGTGAAGATATTTCACTTCCCAGCATAGGCCTCAAAGCGCTCCAAATATCCACTTCCAGATTCTACAGAAAAGTGTTTCAAAACTGCTCTTTGGAAAGGAAGCTTCAACTCTGTGAGTTGAAAGCACTCATTACGAAGAGGTTTCTGAGAATTCTTCTGTCCAGTTTTCATGTGAAGATGTTTCCATTTCAAGCATAGGTCTCCAATCGCTCCAAATATTCACCTGCAAATTCTACAAAAAGGGTGTTTCAAAACTTCTCTATCAATAGGAAGGTTCAACTCTGTGAGTTGAATGCCCTCCTCACAAAGAAGTTTCTGAGAATGCTTCTGTCTACTTTTTACGTGAAGATATTTCCTTTTCCTACACAGGCCTCAAAGCGCTCCGAATCAACACTTCCAGATACTACCAAAACAGTGTTTCAAAACTGTTCTATCAAAAGGAACGTTCAACTCTGTGAGTGGAAGGCACTCATCGCAAAGAGGTTTCTGAGAATGCTTCTGTCTAGTTTTTATGTGATGATATTTCGTATTGCAGCATTGGCCAAAAAGCGCTCCAAACATCCATCTTCAGATGGCAATGAAAGTGGGTCTCAAAAGTGCTCTATCAGAAGGAAGGTTCAAGTCTGTGAGTTGAATGCTCTCATCACACAGAAGGTTCTGAGAATGATTCAGTCTAGTTTTTATCAGAAGATATTTCCTTTTCCTTGCATAGGCCTCAAATAGCTCCAAATATCGAATTGCAGTTTACACCAATAGAGTCTTTCCAAACTGCTCTGTGAAACGGCAGGTTCAACTCTGTGAGTTGAATGCGCACATGAGGAAGAAGTCTCTGAGAATGCTTCTGTCTAGTTTTTAGGTGAAGATATTTCATTTCCCAGCCTCGCCTCAAAGCGCTCCAAATATCCACTTTCAGATTCTACAAAAACTGTGTTTCTAAACTGCTCTTTGTAAAGGAAGGTTCAAGTCTGTGAGTTGAATGCACTCATCACCAAGAAGTTTCTGAGAATGCTTCTGTCTAGTTTTCATGTGAAGATATTTCCTTTTCCAACATTGACCCGAAGCCCTCGTAATATCCACTTGCAGATTTTACAAAAAGAGTGTTTCCAAACTGCTCTATCAAAATGAGATTCAACTCTGTGAGTTGAATGCACGCATCGTGAAGAAGCTTCAGAGAATGCTACGGTCTACGTTTTAGGTGAAGATATTTCATTTCCCAGCATAGGCTTCAAAGCGCTCTAAATATCCACTTGCAGATTCTACAAAAAGAGTGTTTCAAAACTGCTCTTCCAAAAGGAAGGTTCAAGGCTGTGAGTTCAATGCACTCATCATAAAGAAGTTTCTGAGAACGCTTCTCTCTAGTTTTTATGTGAAGATATTTCCTTTTCCAGCATAGGCCTCAAATCGCTCCAAACATCCACTAGCAAATTCTACAAAAGGAGTGTTTCAAAACTGTGCTATCAAAAGGAAGATTCCACTATTTGAGTTGAAGGCATAAAGCACACGGAAGTTTCTGACAATGCTTCCGTCTAGTTCTCATGTGAAGTTATTTCCTTTTCCAGTGCTGGCCTCTTAGCACTCCAAATATCCACTTGCAGATCCTAGAAAAAGAGTTTTTCAAAACTGCTCTACCAAAAGGAAGCTTCAACTCGGTGAGTTGAATGCGCACCTCGCAAAATGTTTCTGAGAGTGCTTCGCTGTTGTTTTTATGTGAAGATATTTCGTTTTCCAGCATAGGACTCAAAGCGCTCCAAGTAGCCACTTACAGAGTCTCTAAAAAGAGTGTTTCAAAACTGTTCTATCAAAAGGAACGTTCAACTCTGTGAGTAGAATGCTCTCATCACAAGGAAGTTTCTGAGAATGCTTCTGTCTAGTTTTTATGTGAAGAAATTTCCTTTTCCAACATAGGCCTCAAAGCCCTCCAAATAAACATCTGCAGATTCTACAAAAGGGGTCTTTCCAAAATGTTCTATCAAAACCAACGTTCAAACCTATGAGCTGAATGCACTCACCACACAGAAGTTTCTTAGACGTCTTCTGTCTAGTGTTTATGTGAAAATATTTTCTTTTACAGCATAGGCCTCAAATAGCTCCAAATATCAACTTGCAGATTTTACAAAAAGGGTGTTTCCAAACTCCTCTATCAAAAGGCAGGTTCAACTCTGTGTGTTGAATGCACACATCAGAAAGAAGTTTCTGAGAATGCTTCTGTCTAGCGTTTATGTGAAAATATTTCCTTTTCAAGCATACGCCTCAAAGCGCTCCAAATATGCCGTTGCAGATTCTACAAAAAGTGTGTTTCAAAACTGCTCTATGAAAAGAAAGGTTCAAAGCTGTGAGGTGAATACACATATCGTGAAGAAGTTTCTGAGAAAGCTTCAGTCTAGTGTTTAGGTGAAGATATTTCACTTCCCAGAATAGGCCTCAAAGCGCTCCAAATATCCACTTCCAGATTCTAAAGAAAAGTGTTTCAAAACTGCTTTTTGGAAAAGAAGCTTCAACTCTGTGAGTTGAAAGCACTCATTACGAAGAGGTTTCTGAGAGTTCTTCCGTCTAGTTTTCATGTGAAGATGTTTCCATTTCAAGCATATTTCTCAAATCGCTCCAAATATTCACCTGCAAATTCTACAAAAAGGGTGTTTCCAAACTTCTCTATCAATAGGAAGGTTCGACTCTGTGAGTTGAATGCACTCCTCACAAAGAAGTTTCTGAGAATGCTTCTGTCCAGTTTTTAGGTGAAGATATATCACTTCCCAGCATAGGCCTCAAAGCGCTCCAAATATCCACTTGCAGATTCTACAAAAAGAGTGTTTCAAAACTCCTCTTTCAAAAGGAAGTTTCAAGTCTGTGAGTTGAATGAAGTCATGACAAAGAAGTTTCTGAGAATGCTTCTGTCTACTTTTTATGTGAAGATATTTCCTTTTGCAGCACACGCCTCAAATAGCCCCAAACATCCACTAGCAAATTCTACAAAAAGAGTGTTTCAAAAAAGCGCTATCTAAAGGAAGATTGCACTATGTGAGTTAAACGCATAAAGCACACGGAAGTTTCTGAGAATGCTTCCGTCTAGTTCTCATGGGAAGATATTTCCTTTCCCATTGTTGGCCTCTTAGCACTCCAATATACACTTGCAGATTCTAGAAAAAGAGTGTTTCAAAACTGCTCTATCAAAAGGCAGGTTCAACACGGTGAGTTGAATATGCACATGAAAAAAAGTTTCTGAGAATGCTTCTGTCTGGTTTTTATGTGAAGATATTTCGTTTTCCAGCACAGGCCTCAAAGCGCTCCAATTATCCACTTGCAGACTATACAAAAACAGTGTTTCAAAACTGTTCTATCCAAAGGAATGTTCAGCTCTGTGAGTAGAATTCACTCATCACGAGGAAGTTTCTGAGAATGCTGCTGTCTAGTTTCTATAAGAAGACATTTCCTTTTCTAACATAGGTCTCAAAGCGCTCACAATAAGCCCTGGCACACTCCACAAAAGGAGTGTTTCCAAAATGTTCTATCAAAATGAACGTTGAAGACTGTGAGTTAAATGCACACGTCAAACTGAAGTTTCTGAGAATGGTTCTGTCTAGGGTTTATGTGAAGATATTTTCTTTTCCAGCATAGGCCTCCAAAAGCTCGAAATATCCACTTGCAGATTTTCTAAAAAGGGTGTTTCCAAACTGTTCTATCAAAAGGAAGGTTCAACTCTGTGAGTTGAATGCTCACATCACAAAGAAGTTTCTGAGAATGCTTCTGTCTAGTGTTCATGTGAAGATATTTCCTTTTCAAGCATAGGCCTCAAAGCGCTCCAGATATGCAGTTGCAGACTCTACAAAAAGTGTGTTTCAAAAGTGTTCTATGAAAAGAAAGTTTCAACTCTGTGAGTTGAATGCACATATCGTGAAGAAGTTTCTGAGAATGCTTCTGTCTAGTTTTTAGGTGAAGATATTTCATTTCCCAGCATAGGCCTCAAAGCGCTCCAAATATGCACTTGCAGATTCTACAAAAAGAGTGTTTCAAAACTGCTCTTTCAAAAGGAAGGTTCAAGTCTGTGAGTTGAATGCACTCATCAGAAAGAAGTTTCTGACAATGGTTCTGTCTAGTTTTCATCTGCAAGTATTTCCTTTTCCACTAGATGCCGCAATCGCACCAAATTTCCACCTGCAGTTTCCACAAAAAGAGTGTTGCAGGACTGCTCCAGGAAAAGGAATCTTCAACTCTCTCAGTTCAATACCCTCAAGACATAGAAGTTTCTGATAATGTTTCTGTCTAGCTTCTATATGAAGATATTTCCTTTTCCAGCATAAGCCTCAAAGAGCTCCAAATATCCACTTGCGAATTCTACAAAAACAGTGTTGCAATACTTTTCTACCAAAAGGAAGGTACAACTCTGTGAGTTCAATGCACTCATCACACAGAAGGTTCACAGAATGCTTCCATCTAGCTTTTACGCAATGATATTTCCTTTTGCAGCAAAGGCTTCAAAGCGCTCTTAATGTCCACTGGCAGATTCTACGAAGAGTGTCTCAAAACTGCTCTATCAAAAGGTAGGTTGAACTCTGTGAGTTCAATGCCCAAAGCACAGGGAACCTTCTGAGAATGCTTTTATGTAGTTTCTACGTGAACATATTTTCTTTTCCAGCATTGGCCTCCAAGCACTCCATCCATCCACTTGAAAATTCTACTAAAAGAGTGTTTCAAAACTTCTCTACCAAAAGAAAGGTTGAACTTTGTGAGTTCAAGGCACACATCACAAAGAAGTTTCTGAGAATGCTTCTTTCCAGCTTTTACGTGAAGAGATATCCTTTTCCAGCATAGGCCTCAAAGCGCTCCATATATCCACTTGCACATTCTAGCAAAGCGTGTATCAACACTGCTCTTTCAAAAGGAAGCTTCAAGTCTGTGAGTTGAATGCACTCATCACAAAGACGTTTCTGAGAATTCTCCTGTCTAGTTTTCATGTGAAGATGCTTCCATTTAAAATCTAGGCCTCAAATACCTCCAAATATTCACTTGCACATTCTACAAAAAGGCTGTTTCAAATCTTCTCTATCAATTGGAAGGTTCAACTCTGTAAATTGAATGCACTCACCACGAAGAAGATTCCGAGATTGCTTCTGTCTACTTTGTATGTGAAGACATTTCCTTTTCCAACATAGGCCTCAAAGCGCTCCAAAAAACACTTGCAGATTCTAAAAAAACAGTTTTTCAAAACTGTTCTATCAAAAGGAACGTTCAACTCTGTGAGTTGAAGGCACTCATCACAAAGAGGTTTCTGAGAATGCTTCTGTCTAGTTTTTATGGGATGATATTTCTTATTCCAACATTGGCCAAAAAGCGCTCCAAATATCCGCCTTCAGATGGCACTGAAAGAGGGTCTCAAAAATGCTCTATCAGAAGGAAGGTTCAAGTCTGTGAGTTGAATGCTCTCATCACACAGAAGGTTCTGAGAATACTTCAGTCTAGTTTTTATCAGAAGATATTTCCATTTCCTTGCATAGGCCTGAAATCGCTCCAAATATCGACTTGCAGATTATACGAATAGAGTATTTCCAAACTGCTCTGTCAAACGGCAGGATCAACTCTGTGAGTTGAATGAACACATCATGAAGAAGTCTCTGAGAATGCTTCTGTCTAGTTTTTAGTTGAAGATATTTCATTTCCCAGCATCGTCTCAAAGCGCTCCAAATATCCACTTGCAGATTCTACAAAAACTTTGTTTCTAAACTGCTCTTTGAAAAGGAAGGTCCAAGTCTGTGAGTTGAATGCACTCATCGCAAAGAATTTTCTGAGAATGCTTCTGCCTAGTTTTCACGTGAAGATATTTCCTTTTCCAACATTGGCCCCGAAGCCCTCCTAACATCCACTTGCAGATTTTACAAAAAGAGTGTTTCCAAACTGCTCTATCAAAAGGCAGGTTCAACTCTGTGAGTCAAATGCACGCATCGTGAAGAAGCTTCTGAGAATGCTACTGTCTAAGTTTTAGGTGAAGATATTTCATTTCCCAGCAAAGGCTTCAAAGCGCTCTAAATATCCACTTGCAGATTCTACAAGAAGAGTGTTTCAAAACTGCTCTTCCAAAAGGAAGGTTCAAGTCTGTGAGTTGAATGCACTCATCAAAAAGAAGTTTCTGAGAATGCTTCTCTCTAGTTTTTATGAGAAGATATTTCCTTTTCCAGCATAGGCCTCAAATCGCTCCAAACATCCACTAGCAAATTCTACAAAAGGAGTGTTTCAAAACTGTGCTATCAAAAGGAAGATTCCACTATTTGAGTTGAAGGCATAAAGCACACGGAAGTTTCTGACAGTGCTTCCGTCTAGTTCTCATGTGAAGTTATTTCCTTTTCCAGTGTTGGCCTCTTAGCACTCCAAATAACCACTTGCAGATCCTAGAAAGAGTGTTTCAAAACTGCTCTACCAAAAGGAAGGTTCAACTCGGTGAGTTGAATGCGCACCTCGCAAAAAGTTTCTGAGAGTGCTTCGGTTTAGTTTTTATGTGAAGATATTTCCTTTTCCAGCACAGTACTCAAAGCGCTCTAAATAGCCACTTGCAGAGTCTATAAAAAGAGTGTTTCAAAACTGTTCTATCGAAAGGAACGTTCAACTCTGTGAGTAGAATGCACTCATCACAAGGAAGTTTCTGAGAATGCTTCTGTCTAGTTTTTATGTGAAGAAATTTCCTTTTCCAACATAGGCCTCAAAGCGCTCCAAATAAACACCTGCAGATTCTACAAAAGGGGTCTTTCCAAAATGTTCTATCAAAACCAACGTTCAAGCCTGTGAGCTGAATGCACTCACCACACAGAAGTTTCTTAGACGTCTTCTGTCTAGTGTTTATGTGGAAATATTCTCTTTTACAGCATAGGCCTCAAATAGCTCCAAATATCAACTTGCAGATTTTACAAAAAGGGTGTTTCCAAACTCCTCCATCAAAAGGCAGGTTCAACTCTGTGTGTTTAATGCACACATCAGAAAGAAGTTTCTGAGAATGCTTCTGTCTAGCCTTTATGTGAAAATATTTCCTTTTCAAGCATACGCCTCAAAGCGCTCCAAATATGCCGTTGTAGACTCTACAAAAAGTGTGTTTCAAAACTGCTCTACGAAAAGAAAGGTTCAAAGCTGTGAGTTGAATACACAGATCGTGAAGAAGTTCCTGAGAATGCTTCAATCTAGTGTTTAGGTGAAGATATTTCACTTCCCAGCATAGGCCTCAAAGCGCTCCAAATATCCACTTCCAGATTCTACAGAAAAGTGTTTCAAAACTGCTCTTTGGAAAGGAAGCTTCAACTCTGTGAGTTTAAAGCACTCATTGCGAAGAGGTTTCTGGGAGTTCTTCCGTCTAGTTTTCATGTAAAGATGTTTCCATTTCAAGCATAGGTCTCTAATCGCTCCAAATATTCACCTGCAAATTCTACAAAAAGGGTGTTTCAAAACTTCTCTATCAATAGGAAGGTTCAACTCTGTGAGTTGAATGCACTCCTTACAGAGAAGTTTCTGAGAATGTTTCTATCTATGTTTTACGCGAAGATATTTCCTTTTCCAACACAGGCCTCAGTGCGCTCCGAATCAACACTTCCAGATACTACAAAAACAGTGTTTCAAAACTGTTCTATCAAAAGGAACGTTCAACTCTGTGAGTTGAAGGCACTCATCACAAAGAAGTTTCTGAGAATGCTTCTGTCAATCTTGTATGCAATGAGATTTCCTTTTGCAGCATAGGACTTAAAGCTCTCCAAATATCCACTTGCAGATTCCACAAAAAGAGTGTTGCAAAACTTCTCTATCAAAAGGCAGGTTGAACTCTGTGTGTTGAATGCCCAAAACACAGGGAACTTTCTGAGAATGCTTTTGTCTAGTTTCCACGTGAAGATAGTTCCTTTTCCAACATAGGCCTCAAAGCGCTCTGAATATCCACTTGCCGATTGTACAAAAAGAGTGTTGCAAAACTTCTCTATCAAAAGGCAGGTTGAACTCTGTGTGTCGAATGCCCAAAACACAGGGAACTTGCTGAGAATGCTTTTGTCTAATTTCTACGTGAAGATATTTCCTTTTCCATCATAGGCCTCAAAGTGCTCCGAATAAACACTTGTAGATCCCACCAAAAGAGTGTTTCAAAGCTCTTCCATCTACAGGAACTTTCACGTCTGTGAGTTGAATGCACTCATCACAAAGAGGTTTCTGAGAATTCTTCTGTTTAGTTTTTATGTGATGATATTTCATTTTCCAGCATTGGCCTAAAGGTGCTCCAAATATCCACCTTCAGATGGGACTGAAAGAGTGTTTCAAAACTGAACTATCAAAAGGAAGGTTCAAGTCTGTGAGTTGAATGCACTCATCCACAGAAGCTTCTGAGAATGCTTCTGTCTCGTTTTTAGGCGAAGATATTTCCTTTTCCTTGCATAGGCCTCAAATCGCTCCAAATATCCCCTTGCAGATATTACAAAGAGAGTGTTTCCAAACTGCCCTATCGAAAGGCAGTTTCAACTCTGTGAGTTGAAGGCACGTATGGTGAAACAGTTTCTGAGAATGCTTGTGTGTACTTTTTAGGTGAAGGTATTTCCTTTTCCAGCACAGGCCTCAAATCGCTCCAAACATCCAGTAGCAAATTCTACAAAAGGAGTGTTTCAAACCTGTGCTATCCAAAGGAAGATTCCACTATATGAGTTGAACGCATAAAGCACACGGAAGTTTCTGAGAATCCTTCCGTCTAGTTCTCAGGTGAAGATATTTACTTTTCCAGTGTTGGCCCTTTAGCACTCCAAATATCCACTTTCAGATTCTACAAAAAGAGTGTTTCAAAACTGCTCTATCAAAACGCAGGTTCCACTCGGTGAGTTGAATGCACGCATCGGAAAAGATTTCTGAGAATTCTTCTGTCTAGTTTTTATGGGAAGATATTTTCTTTTCCAGCATAGGCCTCAAATCGCTCCAAACATCCACGAGCAAATTCTACGAAAGGAGTGTGTCAAAACTGTGCTATCAAAAGGAAGATTCCACTATGTGAGTTGAATGCATGAAGCACACGGAAGTTTCTGACAATGCTTCCGTCTAGTTCTCATGTGAAGATATTTCCTTTTCCAGCGTTGACCTCTTAGCACTCCAAATATCCACTTGCAGATCCTAGAAAAGGAGTGTTTCAAAACTGCTCTACCAAAAGCCAGGTTTCACTCGGTGAGTTGAATGCGCACATCGCAAAATGTTTCTGAGAACGCTACTGTCTAGTTCTTATGTGAAGATATTTCGTTTTCCCGCCTGGGCTTCAAAGCGCTCCAAATAGCCACTTGTAGAGTCTATAAAAAGAGTGTTTCAAAACTCTTCTATCAAAAGGAACTTTCAACTCTGTGAGTACAATGCACTCATCACAAGGAAGTTTCCGAGAATGCTTCTGTCTACTGTTTATGTGAAGATATTTCCTTTTCCAACCTAGGCCTCAATGCGCTCCAAATAAACACCTGCAGATCCTACAAGAGGGGTGTTTCCAAACTGTTCTATCAAAACCAGCGTTCAAGTCTGTGAGCTGAATGCACTCATCACACAGAAGTTTCTTAGAAGGCTTGTGTCTAGTGTTTATGTGAAAATATTTTCTTTTACAGCACAGGCCTCAAATAGCTCCAAATATCAACTTGCAGATTTTACAAAAAGGGAGTTTCCAAACTCCTCTATCAAAAGACAGGTTCAACTCTGTGAGTCGAATGCACACATCAGAAAGAAGTTTCTGAGAATGCTTCTGTCTAGCTTTTATGTGAAAATATTTCCTTTTCAAGCACACGCCTCAAAGCGCTCCAAATATGCCGTTGCAGATTCTACAAAAAGTGGGTTTCAAAACTGCTCTACGAAAAGAAAGGTTCAAAGCTGTGAGTTGAATACACAGATCGTGAAGAAGTTTCTGAGAATGCTTCAGTCTAGTGTTTAGGTGAAGATATTTCACTTCCCAGCATAGGCCTCAAAGCGCTCCAAATATCCACTTCCAGATTCTACAGAAAAGTGTTTCAAAACTGCTCTTTGGAAAGGAAGCTTCAACTCTGTGAGTTGAAAGCACTCATTACGAAGAGGTTTCTGAGAATTCTTCTGTCCAGTTTTCATGTGAAGATGTTTCCATTTCAAGCATAGGTCTCCAATCGCTCCAAATATTCACCTGCAAATTCTACAAAAAGGGTGTTTCAAAACTTCTCTATCAATAGGAAGGTTCAACTCTGTGAGTTGAATGCCCTCCTCACAAAGAAGTTTCTGAGAATGCTTCTGTCTACTTTTTACGTGAAGATATTTCCTTTTCCTACACAGGCCTCAAAGCGCTCCGAATCAACACTTCCAGATACTACCAAAACAGTGTTTCAAAACTGTTCTATCAAAAGGAACGTTCAACTCTGTGAGTGGAAGGCACTCATCGCAAAGAGGTTTCTGAGAATGCTTCTGTCTAGTTTTTATGTGATGATATTTCGTATTGCAGCATTGGCCAAAAAGCGCTCCAAACATCCATCTTCAGATGGCAATGAAAGTGGGTCTCAAAAGTGCTCTATCAGAAGGAAGGTTCAAGTCTGTGAGTTGAATGCTCTCATCACACAGAAGGTTCTGAGAATGATTCAGTCTAGTTTTTATCAGAAGATATTTCCTTTTCCTTGCATAGGCCTCAAATAGCTCCAAATATCGAATTGCAGTTTACACCAATAGAGTGTTTCCAAACTGCTCTGTGAAACGGCAGGTTCAACTCTGTGAGTTGAATGCGCACATGAGGAAGAAGTCTCTGAGAATGCTTCTGTCTAGTTTTTAGGTGAAGATATTTCATTTCCCAGCCTCGCCTCAAAGCGCTCCAAATATCCACTTTCAGATTCTACAAAAACTGTGTTTCTAAACTGCTCTTTGTAAAGGAAGGTTCAAGTCTGTGAGTTGAATGCACTCATCACCAAGAAGTTTCTGAGAATGCTTCTGTCTAGTTTTCATGTGAAGATATTTCCTTTTCCAACATTGACCCGAAGCCCTCGTAATATCCACTTGCAGATTTTACAAAAAGAGTGTTTCCAAACTGCTCTATCAAAATGAGATTCAACTCTGTGAGTTGAATGCACGCATCGTGAAGAAGCTTCAGAGAATGCTACGGTCTACGTTTTAGGTGAAGATATTTCATTTCCCAGCATAGGCTTCAAAGCGCTCTAAATATCCACTTGCAGATTCTACAAAAAGAGTGTTTCAAAACTGCTCTTCCAAAAGGAAGGTTCAAGGCTGTGAGTTCAATGCACTCATCATAAAGAAGTTTCTGAGAACGCTTCTCTCTAGTTTTTATGTGAAGATATTTCCTTTTCCAGCATAGGCCTCAAATCGCTCCAAACATCCACTAGCAAATTCTACAAAAGGAGTGTTTCAAAACTGTGCTATCAAAAGGAAGATTCCACTATTTGAGTTGAAGGCATAAAGCACACGGAAGTTTCTGACAATGCTTCCGTCTAGTTCTCATGTGAAGTTATTTCCTTTTCCAGTGCTGGCCTCTTAGCACTCCAAATATCCACTTGCAGATCCTAGAAAAAGAGTTTTTCAAAACTGCTCTACCAAAAGGAAGCTTCAACTCGGTGAGTTGAATGCGCACCTCGCAAAATGTTTCTGAGAGTGCTTCGCTGTTGTTTTTATGTGAAGATATTTCGTTTTCCAGCATAGGACTCAAAGCGCTCCAAGTAGCCACTTACAGAGTCTCTAAAAAGAGTGTTTCAAAACTGTTCTATCAAAAGGAACGTTCAACTCTGTGAGTAGAATGCTCTCATCACAAGGAAGTTTCTGAGAATGCTTCTGTCTAGTTTTTATGTGAAGAAATTTCCTTTTCCAACATAGGCCTCAAAGCCCTCCAAATAAACATCTGCAGATTCTACAAAAGGGGTCTTTCCAAAATGTTCTATCAAAACCAACGTTCAAACCTATGAGCTGAATGCACTCACCACACAGAAGTTTCTTAGACGTCTTCTGTCTAGTGTTTATGTGAAAATATTTTCTTTTACAGCATAGGCCTCAAATAGCTCCAAATATCAACTTGCAGATTTTACAAAAAGGGTGTTTCCAAACTCCTCTATCAAAAGGCAGGTTCAACTCTGTGTGTTGAATGCACACATCAGAAAGAAGTTTCTGAGAATGCTTCTGTCTAGCGTTTATGTGAAAATATTTCCTTTTCAAGCATACGCCTCAAAGCGCTCCAAATATGCCGTTGCAGATTCTACAAAAAGTGTGTTTCAAAACTGCTCTATGAAAAGAAAGGTTCAAAGCTGTGAGGTGAATACACATATCGTGAAGAAGTTTCTGAGAAAGCTTCAGTCTAGTGTTTAGGTGAAGATATTTCACTTCCCAGAATAGGCCTCAAAGCGCTCCAAATATCCACTTCCAGATTCTAAAGAAAAGTGTTTCAAAACTGCTTTTTGGAAAAGAAGCTTCAACTCTGTGAGTTGAAAGCACTCATTACGAAGAGGTTTCTGAGAGTTCTTCCGTCTAGTTTTCATGTGAAGATGTTTCCATTTCAAGCATATTTCTCAAATCGCTCCAAATATTCACCTGCAAATTCTACAAAAAGGGTGTTTCCAAACTTCTCTATCAATAGGAAGGTTCGACTCTGTGAGTTGAATGCACTCCTCACAAAGAAGTTTCTGAGAATGCTTCTGTCCAGTTTTTAGGTGAAGATATATCACTTCCCAGCATAGGCCTCAAAGCGCTCCAAATATCCACTTGCAGATTCTACAAAAAGAGTGTTTCAAAACTCCTCTTTCAAAAGGAAGTTTCAAGTCTGTGAGTTGAATGAAGTCGTGACAAAGAAGTTTCTGAGAATGCTTCTGTCTACTTTTTATGTGAAGATATTTCCTTTTGCAGCACACGCCTCAAATAGCCCCAAACATCCACTAGCAAATTCTACAAAAAGAGTGTTTCAAAAAAGCGCTATCTAAAGGAAGATTGCACTATGTGAGTTAAACGCATAAAGCACACGGAAGTTTCTGAGAATGCTTCCGTCTAGTTCTCATGGGAAGATATTTCCTTTCCCATTGTTGGCCTCTTAGCACTCCAATATACACTTGCAGATTCTAGAAAAAGAGTGTTTCAAAACTGCTCTATCAAAAGGCAGGTTCAACACGGTGAGTTGAATATGCACATGAGAAAAAGTTTCTGAGAATGCTTCTGTCTGGTTTTTATGTGAAGATATTTCGTTTTCCAGCACAGGCCTCAAAGCGCTCCAATTATCCACTTGCAGACTATACAAAAACAGTGTTTCAAAACTGTTCTATCCAAAGGAATGTTCAGCTCTGTGAGTAGAATTCACTCATCACGAGGAAGTTTCTGAGAATGCTGCTGTCTAGTTTCTATAAGAAGACATTTCCTTTTCTAACATAGGTCTCAAAGCGCTCACAATAAGCCCTGGCACACTCCACAAAAGGAGTGTTTCCAAAATGTTCTATCAAAATGAACGTTGAAGACTGTGAGTTAAATGCACACGTCAAACTGAAGTTTCTGAGAATGGTTCTGTCTAGGGTTTATGTGAAGATATTTTCTTTTCCAGCATAGGCCTCCAAAAGCTCGAAATATCCACTTGCAGATTTTCTAAAAAGGGTGTTTCCAAACTGTTCTATCAAAAGGAAGGTTCAACTCTGTGAGTTGAATGCTCACATCACAAAGAAGTTTCTGAGAATGCTTCTGTCTAGTGTTCATGTGAAGATATTTCCTTTTCAAGCATAGGCCTCAAAGCGCTCCAGATATGCAGTTGCAGACTCTACAAAAAGTGTGTTTCAAAAGTGTTCTATGAAAAGAAAGTTTCAACTCTGTGAGTTGAATGCACATATCGTGAAGAAGTTTCTGAGAATGCTTCTGTCTAGTTTTTAGGTGAAGATATTTCATTTCCCAGCATAGGCCTCAAAGCGCTCCAAATATGCACTTGCAGATTCTACAAAAAGAGTGTTTCAAAACTGCTCTTTCAAAAGGAAGGTTCAAGTCTGTGAGTTGAATGCACTCATCAGAAAGAAGTTTCTGATAATGGTTCTGTCTAGTTTTCATCTGCAAGTATTTCCTTTTCCACTAGATGCCGCAATCGCACCAAATTTCCACCTGCAGTTTCCACAAAAAGAGTGTTGCAGGACTGCTCCAGGAAAAGGAATCTTCAACTCTCTCAGTTCAATCCCCTCAAGACATAGAAGTTTCTGATAATGTTTCTGTCTAGCTTCTATATGAAGATATTTCCTTTTCCAGCATAAGCCTCAAAGAGCTCCAAATATCCACTTGCGAATTCTACAAAAACAGTGTTGCAATACTTTTCTACCAAAAGGAAGGTACAACTCTGTGAGTTCAATGCACTCATCACACAGAAGGTTCACAGAATGCTTCCATCTAGCTTTTACGCAATGATATTTCCTTTTGCAGCAAAGGCTTCAAAGCGCTCTTAATGTCCACTGGCAGATTCTACGAAGAGTGTCTCAAAACTGCTCTATCAAAAGGTAGGTTGAACTCTGTGAGTTCAATGCCCAAAGCACAGGGAACCTTCTGAGAATGCTTTTATGTAGTTTCTACGTGAACATATTTTCTTTTCCAGCATTGGCCTCCAAGCACTCCATCCATCCACTTGAAAATTCTACTAAAAGAGTGTTTCAAAACTTCTCTACCAAAAGAAAGGTTGAACTTTGTGAGTTCAAGGCACACATCACAAAGAAGTTTCTGAGAATGCTTCTTTCCAGCTTTTACGTGAAGAGATATCCTTTTCCAGCATAGGCCTCAAAGCGCTCCATATATCCACTTGCACATTCTAGCAAAGCGTGTGTCAACACTGCTCTTTCAAAAGGAAGCTTCAAGTCTGTGAGTTGAATGCACTCATCACAAAGACGTTTCTGAGAATTCTCCTGTCTAGTTTTCATGTGAAGATGCTTCCATTTAAAATCTAGGCCTCAAATACCTCCAAATATTCACTTGCACATTCTACAAAAAGGCTGTTTCAAATCTTCTCTATCAATTGGAAGGTTCAACTCTGTAAATTGAATGCACTCACCACAAAGAAGATTCCGAGATTGCTTCTGTCTACTTTGTATGTGAAGACATTTCCTTTTCCAACATAGGCCTCAAAGCGCTCCAAAAAACACTTGCAGATTCTAAAAAAACAGTTTTTCAAAACTGTTCTATCAAAAGGAACGTTCAACTCTGTGAGTTGAAGGCACTCATCACAAAGAGGTTTCTGAGAATGCTTCTGTCTAGTTTTTATGGGATGATATTTCTTATTCCAACATTGGCCAAAAAGCGCTCCAAATATCCGCCTTCAGATGGCACTGAAAGAGGGTCTCAAAAATGCTCTATCAGAAGGAAGGTTCAAGTCTGTGAGTTGAATGCTCTCATCACACAGAAGGTTCTGAGAATACTTCAGTCTAGTTTTTATCAGAAGATATTTCCATTTCCTTGCATAGGCCTGAAATCGCTCCAAATATCGACTTGCAGATTATACGAATAGAGTATTTCCAAACTGCTCTGTCAAACGGCAGGATCAACTCTGTGAGTTGAATGAACACATCATGAAGAAGTCTCTGAGAATGCTTCTGTCTAGTTTTTAGTTGAAGATATTTCATTTCCCAGCATCGTCTCAAAGCGCTCCAAATATCCACTTGCAGATTCTACAAAAACTTTGTTTCTAAACTGCTCTTTGAAAAGGAAGGTCCAAGTCTGTGAGTTGAATGCACTCATCGCAAAGAATTTTCTGAGAATGCTTCTGCCTAGTTTTCACGTGAAGATATTTCCTTTTCCAACATTGGCCCCGAAGCCCTCCTAACATCCACTTGCAGATTTTACAAAAAGAGTGTTTCCAAACTGCTCTATCAAAAGGCAGGTTCAACTCTGTGAGTCAAATGCACGCATCGTGAAGAAGCTTCTGAGAATGCTACTGTCTAAGTTTTAGGTGAAGATATTTCATTTCCCAGCAAAGGCTTCAAAGCGCTCTAAATATCCACTTGCAGATTCTACAAGAAGAGTGTTTCAAAACTGCTCTTCCAAAAGGAAGGTTCAAGTCTGTGAGTTGAATGCACTCATCAAAAAGAAGTTTCTGAGAATGCTTCTCTCTAGTTTTTATGAGAAGATATTTCCTTTTCCAGCATAGGCCTCAAATCGCTCCAAACATCCACTAGCAAATTCTACAAAAGGAGTGTTTCAAAACTGTGCTATCAAAAGGAAGATTCCACTATTTGAGTTGAAGGCATAAAGCACACGGAAGTTTCTGACAGTGCTTCCGTCTAGTTCTCATGTGAAGTTATTTCCTTTTCCAGTGTTGGCCTCTTAGCACTCCAAATAACCACTTGCAGATCCTAGAAAGAGTGTTTCAAAACTGCTCTACCAAAAGGAAGGTTCAACTCGGTGAGTTGAATGCGCACCTCGCAAAAAGTTTCTGAGAGTGCTTCGGTTTAGTTTTTATGTGAAGATATTTCGTTTTCCAGCACAGTACTCAAAGCGCTCTAAATAGCCACTTGCAGAGTCTATAAAAAGAGTGTTTCAAAACTGTTCTATCGAAAGGAACGTTCAACTCTGTGAGTAGAATGCACTCATCACAAGGAAGTTTCTGAGAATGCTTCTGTCTAGTTTTTATGTGAAGAAATTTCCTTTTCCAACATAGGCCTCAAAGCGCTCCAAATAAACACCTGCAGATTCTACAAAAGGGGTCTTTCCAAAATGTTCTATCAAAACCAACGTTCAAGCCTGTGAGCTGAATGCACTCACCACACAGAAGTTTCTTAGACGTCTTCTGTCTAGTGTTTATGTGGAAATATTCTCTTTTACAGCATAGGCCTCAAATAGCTCCAAATATCAACTTGCAGATTTTACAAAAAGGGTGTTTCCAAACTCCTCCATCAAAAGGCAGGTTCAACTCTGTGTGTTTAATGCACACATCAGAAAGAAGTTTCTGAGAATGCTTCTGTCTAGCCTTTATGTGAAAATATTTCCTTTTCAAGCATACGCCTCAAAGCGCTCCAAATATGCCGTTGTAGACTCTACAAAAAGTGTGTTTCAAAACTGCTCTACGAAAAGAAAGGTTCAAAGCTGTGAGTTGAATACACAGATCGTGAAGAAGTTCCTGAGAATGCTTCAATCTAGTGTTTAGGTGAAGATATTTCACTTCCCAGCATAGGCCTCAAAGTGCTCCAAATATCCACTTCCAGATTCTACAGAAAAGTGTTTCAAAACTGCTCTTTGGAAAGGAAGCTTCAACTCTGTGAGTTTAAAGCACTCATTGCGAAGAGGTTTCTGGGAGTTCTTCCGTCTAGTTTTCATGTAAAGATGTTTCCATTTCAAGCATAGGTCTCTAATCGCTCCAAATATTCACCTGCAAATTCTACAAAAAGGGTGTTTCAAAACTTCTCTATCAATAGGAAGGTTCAACTCTGTGAGTTGAATGCACTCCTTACAGAGAAGTTTCTGAGAATGTTTCTATCTATGTTTTACGCGAAGATATTTCCTTTTCCAACACAGGCCTCAGTGCGCTCCGAATCAACACTTCCAGATACTACAAAAACAGTGTTTCAAAACTGTTCTATCAAAAGGAACGTTCAACTCTGTGAGTTGAAGGCACTCATCACAAAGAAGTTTCTGAGAATGCTTCTGTCAATCTTGTATGCAATGAGATTTCCTTTTGCAGCATAGGACTTAAAGCTCTCCAAATATCCACTTGCAGATTCCACAAAAAGAGTGTTGCAAAACTTCTCTATCAAAAGGCAGGTTGAACTCTGTGTGTTGAATGCCCAAAACACAGGGAACTTTCTGAGAATGCTTTTGTCTAGTTTCCACGTGAAGATAGTTCCTTTTCCAACATAGGCCTCAAAGCGCTCTGAATATCCACTTGCCGATTGTACAAAAAGAGTGTTGCAAAACTTCTCTATCAAAAGGCAGGTTGAACTCTGTGTGTCGAATGCCCAAAACACAGGGAACTTGCTGAGAATGCTTTTGTCTAATTTCTACGTGAAGATATTTCCTTTTCCATCATAGGCCTCAAAGTGCTCCGAATAAACACTTGTAGATCCCACCAAAAGAGTGTTTCAAAGCTCTTCCATCTACAGGAACTTTCACGTCTGTGAGTTGAATGCACTCATCACAAAGAGGTTTCTGAGAATTCTTCTGTTTAGTTTTTATGTCATGATATTTCATTTTCCAGCATTGGCCTAAAGGTGCTCCAAATATCCACCTTCAGATGGGACTGAAAGAGTGTTTCAAAACTGAACTATCAAAAGGAAGGTTCAAGTCTGTGAGTTGAATGCACTCATCCACAGAAGCTTCTGAGAATGCTTCTGTCTCGTTTTTAGGCGAAGATATTTCCTTTTCCTTGCATAGGCCTCAAATCGCTCCAAATATCCCCTTGCAGATATTACAAAGAGAGTGTTTCCAAACTGCCCTATCGAAAGGCAGTTTCAACTCTGTGAGTTGAAGGCACGTATGGTGAAACAGTTTCTGAGAATGCTTGTGTGTACTTTTTAGGTGAAGGTATTTCCTTTTCCAGCACAGGCCTCAAATCGCTCCAAACATCCAGTAGCAAATTCTACAAAAGGAGTGTTTCAAACCTGTGCTATCCAAAGGAAGATTCCACTATATGAGTTGAACGCATAAAGCACACGGAAGTTTCTGAGAATCCTTCCGTCTAGTTCTCAGGTGAAGATATTTACTTTTCCAGTGTTGGCCCTTTAGCACTCCAAATATCCACTTTCAGATTCTACAAAAAGAGTGTTTCAAAACTGCTCTATCAAAACGCAGGTTCCACTCGGTGAGTTGAATGCACGCATCGGAAAAGATTTCTGAGAATTCTTCTGTCTAGTTTTTATGGGAAGATATTTTCTTTTCCAGCATAGGCCTCAAATCGCTCCAAACATCCACGAGCAAATTCTACGAAAGGAGTGTGTCAAAACTGTGCTATCAAAAGGAAGATTCCACTATGTGAGTTGAATGCATGAAGCACACGGAAGTTTCTGACAATGCTTCCGTCTAGTTCTCATGTGAAGATATTTCCTTTTCCAGCGTTGACCTCTTAGCACTCCAAATATCCACTTGCAGATCCTAGAAAAAGAGTGTTTCAAAACTGCTCTACCAAAAGCCAGGTTTCACTCGGTGAGTTGAATGCGCACATCGCAAAATGTTTCTGAGAACGCTACTGTCTAGTTCTTATGTGAAGATATTTCGTTTTCCCGCCTGGGCTTCAAAGCGCTCCAAATAGCCACTTGTAGAGTCTATAAAAAGAGTGTTTCAAAACTCTTCTATCAAAAGGAACTTTCAACTCTGTGAGTACAATGCACTCATCACAAGGAAGTTTCCGAGAATGCTTCTGTCTACTGTTTATGTGAAGATATTTCCTTTTCCAACCTAGGCCTCAATGCGCTCCAAATAAACACCTGCAGATCCTACAAGAGGGGTGTTTCCAAACTGTTCTATCAAAACCAGCGTTCAAGTCTGTGAGCTGAATGCACTCATCACACAGAAGTTTCTTAGAAGGCTTGTGTCTAGTGTTTATGTGAAAATATTTTCTTTTACAGCACAGGCCTCAAATAGCTCCAAATATCAACTTGCAGATTTTACAAAAAGGGAGTTTCCAAACTCCTCTATCAAAAGACAGGTTCAACTCTGTGAGTCGAATGCACACATCAGAAAGAAGTTTCTGAGAATGCTTCTGTCTAGCTTTTATGTGAAAATATTTCCTTTTCAAGCACACGCCTCAAAGCGCTCCAAATATGCCGTTGCAGATTCTACAAAAAGTGGGTTTCAAAACTGCTCTACGAAAAGAAAGGTTCAAAGCTGTGAGTTGAATACACAGATCGTGAAGAAGTTTCTGAGAATGCTTCAGTCTAGTGTTTAGGTGAAGATATTTCACTTCCCAGCATAGGCCTCAAAGCGCTCCAAATATCCACTTCCAGATTCTACAGAAAAGTGTTTCAAAACTGCTCTTTGGAAAGGAAGCTTCAACTCTGTGAGTTGAAAGCACTCATTACGAAGAGGTTTCTGAGAATTCTTCTGTCCAGTTTTCATGTGAAGATGTTTCCATTTCAAGCATAGGTCTCCAATCGCTCCAAATATTCACCTGCAAATTCTACAAAAAGGGTGTTTCAAAACTTCTCTATCAATAGGAAGGTTCAACTCTGTGAGTTGAATGCCCTCCTCACAAAGAAGTTTCTGAGAATGCTTCTGTCTACTTTTTACGTGAAGATATTTCCTTTTCCTACACAGGCCTCAAAGCGCTCCGAATCAACACTTCCAGATACTACCAAAACAGTGTTTCAAAACTGTTCTATCAAAAGGAACGTTCAACTCTGTGAGTGGAAGGCACTCATCGCAAAGAGGTTTCTGAGAATGCTTCTGTCTAGTTTTTATGTGATGATATTTCGTATTGCAGCATTGGCCAAAAAGCGCTCCAAACATCCATCTTCAGATGGCAATGAAAGTGGGTCTCAAAAGTGCTCTATCAGAAGGAAGGTTCAAGTCTGTGAGTTGAATGCTCTCATCACACAGAAGGTTCTGAGAATGATTCAGTCTAGTTTTTATCAGAAGATATTTCCTTTTCCTTGCATAGGCCTCAAATAGCTCCAAATATCGAATTGCAGTTTACACCAATAGAGTGTTTCCAAACTGCTCTGTGAAACGGCAGGTTCAACTCTGTGAGTTGAATGCGCACATGAGGAAGAAGTCTCTGAGAATGCTTCTGTCTAGTTTTTAGGTGAAGATATTTCATTTCCCAGCCTCGCCTCAAAGCGCTCCAAATATCCACTTTCAGATTCTACAAAAACTGTGTTTCTAAACTGCTCTTTGTAAAGGAAGGTTCAAGTCTGTGAGTTGAATGCACTCATCACCAAGAAGTTTCTGAGAATGCTTCTGTCTAGTTTTCATGTGAAGATATTTCCTTTTCCAACATTGACCCGAAGCCCTCGTAATATCCACTTGCAGATTTTACAAAAAGAGTGTTTCCAAACTGCTCTATCAAAATGAGATTCAACTCTGTGAGTTGAATGCACGCATCGTGAAGAAGCTTCAGAGAATGCTACGGTCTACGTTTTAGGTGAAGATATTTCATTTCCCAGCATAGGCTTCAAAGCGCTCTAAATATGCACTTGCAGATTCTACAAAAAGAGTGTTTCAAAACTGCTCTTCCAAAAGGAAGGTTCAAGGCTGTGAGTTCAATGCACTCATCATAAAGAAGTTTCTGAGAACGCTTCTCTCTAGTTTTTATGTGAAGATATTTCCTTTTCCAGCATAGGCCTCAAATCGCTCCAAACATCCACTAGCAAATTCTACAAAAGGAGTGTTTCAAAACTGTGCTATCAAAAGGAAGATTCCACTATTTGAGTTGAAGGCATAAAGCACACGGAAGTTTCTGACAATGCTTCCGTCTAGTTCTCATGTGAAGTTATTTCCTTTTCCAGTGCTGGCCTCTTAGCACTCCAAATATCCACTTGCAGATCCTAGAAAAAGAGTTTTTCAAAACTGCTCTACCAAAAGGAAGCTTCAACTCGGTGAGTTGAATGCGCACCTCGCAAAATGTTTCTGAGAGTGCTTCGCTGTTGTTTTTATGTGAAGATATTTCGTTTTCCAGCATAGGACTCAAAGCGCTCCAAGTAGCCACTTACAGAGTCTCTAAAAAGAGTGTTTCAAAACTGTTCTATCAAAAGGAACGTTCAACTCTGTGAGTAGAATGCTCTCATCACAAGGAAGTTTCTGAGAATGCTTCTGTCTAGTTTTTATGTGAAGAAATTTCCTTTTCCAACATAGGCCTCAAAGCCCTCCAAATAAACATCTGCAGATTCTACAAAAGGGGTCTTTCCAAAATGTTCTATCAAAACCAACGTTCAAACCTATGAGCTGAATGCACTCACCACACAGAAGTTTCTTAGACGTCTTCTGTCTAGTGTTTATGTGAAAATATTTTCTTTTACAGCATAGGCCTCAAATAGCTCCAAATATCAACTTGCAGATTTTACAAAAAGGGTGTTTCCAAACTCCTCTATCAAAAGGCAGGTTCAACTCTGTGTGTTGAATGCACACATCAGAAAGAAGTTTCTGAGAATGCTTCTGTCTAGCGTTTATGTGAAAATATTTCCTTTTCAAGCATACGCCTCAAAGCGCTCCAAATATGCCGTTGCAGATTCTACAAAAAGTGTGTTTCAAAACTGCTCTATGAAAAGAAAGGTTCAAAGCTGTGAGGTGAATACACATATCGTGAAGAAGTTTCTGAGAAAGCTTCAGTCTAGTGTTTAGGTGAAGATATTTCACTTCCCAGAATAGGCCTCAAAGCGCTCCAAATATCCACTTCCAGATTCTAAAGAAAAGTGTTTCAAAACTGCTTTTTGGAAAAGAAGCTTCAACTCTGTGAGTTGAAAGCACTCATTACGAAGAGGTTTCTGAGAGTTCTTCCGTCTAGTTTTCATGTGAAGATGTTTCCATTTCAAGCATATTTCTCAAATCGCTCCAAATATTCACCTGCAAATTCTACAAAAAGGGTGTTTCCAAACTTCTCTATCAATAGGAAGGTTCGACTCTGTGAGTTGAATGCACTCCTCACAAAGAAGTTTCTGAGAATGCTTCTGTCCAGTTTTTAGGTGAAGATATATCACTTCCCAGCATAGGCCTCAAAGCGCTCCAAATATCCACTTGCAGATTCTACAAAAAGAGTGTTTCAAAACTCCTCTTTCAAAAGGAAGTTTCAAGTCTGTGAGTTGAATGAAGTCATGACAAAGAAGTTTCTGAGAATGCTTCTGTCTACTTTTTATGTGAAGATATTTCCTTTTGCAGCACACGCCTCAAATAGCCCCAAACATCCACTAGCAAATTCTACAAAAAGAGTGTTTCAAAAAAGCGCTATCTAAAGGAAGATTGCACTATGTGAGTTAAACGCATAAAGCACACGGAAGTTTCTGAGAATGCTTCCGTCTAGTTCTCATGGGAAGATATTTCCTTTCCCATTGTTGGCCTCTTAGCACTCCAATATACACTTGCAGATTCTAGAAAAAGAGTGTTTCAAAACTGCTCTATCAAAAGGCAGGTTCAACACGGTGAGTTGAATATGCACATGAAAAAAAGTTTCTGAGAATGCTTCTGTCTGGTTTTTATGTGAAGATATTTCGTTTTCCAGCACAGGCCTCAAAGCGCTCCAATTATCCACTTGCAGACTATACAAAAACAGTGTTTCAAAACTGTTCTATCCAAAGGAATGTTCAGCTCTGTGAGTAGAATTCACTCATCACGAGGAAGTTTCTGAGAATGCTGCTGTCTAGTTTCTATAAGAAGACATTTCCTTTTCTAACATAGGTCTCAAAGCGCTCACAATAAGCCCTGGCACACTCCACAAAAGGAGTGTTTCCAAAATGTTCTATCAAAATGAACGTTGAAGACTGTGAGTTAAATGCACACGTCAAACTGAAGTTTCTGAGAATGGTTCTGTCTAGGGTTTATGTGAAGATATTTTCTTTTCCAGCATAGGCCTCCAAAAGCTCGAAATATCCACTTGCAGATTTTCTAAAAAGGGTGTTTCCAAACTGTTCTATCAAAAGGAAGGTTCAACTCTGTGAGTTGAATGCTCACATCACAAAGAAGTTTCTGAGAATGCTTCTGTCTAGTGTTCATGTGAAGATATTTCCTTTTCAAGCATAGGCCTCAAAGCGCTCCAGATATGCAGTTGCAGACTCTACAAAAAGTGTGTTTCAAAAGTGTTCTATGAAAAGAAAGTTTCAACTCTGTGAGTTGAATGCACATATCGTGAAGAAGTTTCTGAGAATGCTTCTGTCTAGTTTTTAGGTGAAGATATTTCATTTCCCAGCATAGGCCTCAAAGCGCTCCAAATATGCACTTGCAGATTCTACAAAAAGAGTGTTTCAAAACTGCTCTTTCAAAAGGAAGGTTCAAGTCTGTGAGTTGAATGCACTCATCAGAAAGAAGTTTCTGACAATGGTTCTGTCTAGTTTTCATCTGCAAGTATTTCCTTTTCCACTAGATGCCGCAATCGCACCAAATTTCCACCTGCAGTTTCCACAAAAAGAGTGTTGCAGGACTGCTCCAGGAAAAGGAATCTTCAACTCTCTCAGTTCAATACCCTCAAGACATAGAAGTTTCTGATAATGTTTCTGTCTAGCTTCTATATGAAGATATTTCCTTTTCCAGCATAAGCCTCAAAGAGCTCCAAATATCCACTTGCGAATTCTACAAAAACAGTGTTGCAATACTTTTCTACCAAAAGGAAGGTACAACTCTGTGAGTTCAATGCACTCATCACACAGAAGGTTCACAGAATGCTTCCATCTAGCTTTTACGCAATGATATTTCCTTTTGCAGCAAAGGCTTCAAAGCGCTCTTAATGTCCACTGGCAGATTCTACGAAGAGTGTCTCAAAACTGCTCTATCAAAAGGTAGGTTGAACTCTGTGAGTTCAATGCCCAAAGCACAGGGAACCTTCTGAGAATGCTTTTATGTAGTTTCTACGTGAACATATTTTCTTTTCCAGCATTGGCCTCCAAGCACTCCATCCATCCACTTGAAAATTCTACTAAAAGAGTGTTTCAAAACTTCTCTACCAAAAGAAAGGTTGAACTTTGTGAGTTCAAGGCACACATCACAAAGAAGTTTCTGAGAATGCTTCTTTCCAGCTTTTACGTGAAGAGATATCCTTTTCCAGCATAGGCCTCAAAGCGCTCCATATATCCACTTGCACATTCTAGCAAAGCGTGTATCAACACTGCTCTTTCAAAAGGAAGCTTCAAGTCTGTGAGTTGAATGCACTCATCACAAAGACGTTTCTGAGAATTCTCCTGTCTAGTTTTCATGTGAAGATGCTTCCATTTAAAATCTAGGCCTCAAATACCTCCAAATATTCACTTGCACATTCTACAAAAAGGCTGTCTCAAATCTTCTCTATCAATTGGAAGGTTCAACTCTGTAAATTGAATGCACTCACCACGAAGAAGATTCCGAGATTGCTTCTGTCTACTTTGTATGTGAAGACATTTCCTTTTCCAACATAGGCCTCAAAGCGCTCCAAAAAACACTTGCAGATTCTAAAAAAACAGTTTTTCAAAACTGTTCTATCAAAAGGAACGTTCAACTCTGTGAGTTGAAGGCACTCATCACAAAGAGGTTTCTGAGAATGCTTCTGTCTAGTTTTTATGGGATGATATTTCTTATTCCAACATTGGCCAAAAAGCGCTCCAAATATCCGCCTTCAGATGGCACTGAAAGAGGGTCTCAAAAATGCTCTATCAGAAGGAAGGTTCAAGTCTGTGAGTTGAATGCTCTCATCACACAGAAGGTTCTGAGAATACTTCAGTCTAGTTTTTATCAGAAGATATTTCCATTTCCTTGCATAGGCCTGAAATCGCTCCAAATATCGACTTGCAGATTATACGAATAGAGTATTTCCAAACTGCTCTGTCAAACGGCAGGATCAACTCTGTGAGTTGAATGAACACATCATGAAGAAGTCTCTGAGAATGCTTCTGTCTAGTTTTTAGTTGAAGATATTTCATTTCCCAGCATCGTCTCAAAGCGCTCCAAATATCCACTTGCAGATTCTACAAAAACTTTGTTTCTAAACTGCTCTTTGAAAAGGAAGGTCCAAGTCTGTGAGTTGAATGCACTCATCGCAAAGAATTTTCTGAGAATGCTTCTGCCTAGTTTTCACGTGAAGATATTTCCTTTTCCAACATTGGCCCCGAAGCCCTCCTAACATCCACTTGCAGATTTTACAAAAAGAGTGTTTCCAAACTGCTCTATCAAAAGGCAGGTTCAACTCTGTGAGTCAAATGCACGCATCGTGAAGAAGCTTCTGAGAATGCTACTGTCTAAGTTTTAGGTGAAGATATTTCATTTCCCAGCAAAGGCTTCAAAGCGCTCTAAATATCCACTTGCAGATTCTACAAGAAGAGTGTTTCAAAACTGCTCTTCCAAAAGGAAGGTTCAAGTCTGTGAGTTGAATGCACTCATCAAAAAGAAGTTTCTGAGAATGCTTCTCTCTAGTTTTTATGAGAAGATATTTCCTTTTCCAGCATAGGCCTCAAATCGCTCCAAACATCCACTAGCAAATTCTACAAAAGGAGTGTTTCAAAACTGTGCTATCAAAAGGAAGATTCCACTATTTGAGTTGAAGGCATAAAGCACACGGAAGTTTCTGACAGTGCTTCCGTCTAGTTCTCATGTGAAGTTATTTCCTTTTCCAGTGTTGGCCTCTTAGCACTCCAAATAACCACTTGCAGATCCTAGAAAGAGTGTTTCAAAACTGCTCTACCAAAAGGAAGGTTCAACTCGGTGAGTTGAATGCGCACCTCGCAAAAAGTTTCTGAGAGTGCTTCGGTTTAGTTTTTATGTGAAGATATTTCCTTTTCCAGCACAGTACTCAAAGCGCTCTAAATAGCCACTTGCAGAGTCTATAAAAAGAGTGTTTCAAAACTGTTCTATCGAAAGGAACGTTCAACTCTGTGAGTAGAATGCACTCATCACAAGGAAGTTTCTGAGAATGCTTCTGTCTAGTTTTTATGTGAAGAAATTTCCTTTTCCAACATAGGCCTCAAAGCGCTCCAAATAAACACCTGCAGATTCTACAAAAGGGGTCTTTCCAAAATGTTCTATCAAAACCAACGTTCAAGCCTGTGAGCTGAATGCACTCACCACACAGAAGTTTCTTAGACGTCTTCTGTCTAGTGTTTATGTGGAAATATTCTCTTTTACAGCATAGGCCTCAAATAGCTCCAAATATCAACTTGCAGATTTTACAAAAAGGGTGTTTCCAAACTCCTCCATCAAAAGGCAGGTTCAACTCTGTGTGTTTAATGCACACATCAGAAAGAAGTTTCTGAGAATGCTTCTGTCTAGCCTTTATGTGAAAATATTTCCTTTTCAAGCATACGCCTCAAAGCGCTCCAAATATGCCGTTGTAGACTCTACAAAAAGTGTGTTTCAAAACTGCTCTACGAAAAGAAAGGTTCAAAGCTGTGAGTTGAATACACAGATCGTGAAGAAGTTCCTGAGAATGCTTCAATCTAGTGTTTAGGTGAAGATATTTCACTTCCCAGCATAGGCCTCAAAGCGCTCCAAATATCCACTTCCAGATTCTACAGAAAAGTGTTTCAAAACTGCTCTTTGGAAAGGAAGCTTCAACTCTGTGAGTTTAAAGCACTCATTGCGAAGAGGTTTCTGGGAGTTCTTCCGTCTAGTTTTCATGTAAAGATGTTTCCATTTCAAGCATAGGTCTCTAATCGCTCCAAATATTCACCTGCAAATTCTACAAAAAGGGTGTTTCAAAACTTCTCTATCAATAGGAAGGTTCAACTCTGTGAGTTGAATGCACTCCTTACAGAGAAGTTTCTGAGAATGTTTCTATCTATGTTTTACGCGAAGATATTTCCTTTTCCAACACAGGCCTCAGTGCGCTCCGAATCAACACTTCCAGATACTACAAAAACAGTGTTTCAAAACTGTTCTATCAAAAGGAACGTTCAACTCTGTGAGTTGAAGGCACTCATCACAAAGAAGTTTCTGAGAATGCTTCTGTCAATCTTGTATGCAATGAGATTTCCTTTTGCAGCATAGGACTTAAAGCTCTCCAAATATCCACTTGCAGATTCCACAAAAAGAGTGTTGCAAAACTTCTCTATCAAAAGGCAGGTTGAACTCTGTGTGTTGAATGCCCAAAACACAGGGAACTTTCTGAGAATGCTTTTGTCTAGTTTCCACGTGAAGATAGTTCCTTTTCCAACATAGGCCTCAAAGCGCTCTGAATATCCACTTGCCGATTGTACAAAAAGAGTGTTGCAAAACTTCTCTATCAAAAGGCAGGTTGAACTCTGTGTGTCGAATGCCCAAAACACAGGGAACTTGCTGAGAATGCTTTTGTCTAATTTCTACGTGAAGATATTTCCTTTTCCATCATAGGCCTCAAAGTGCTCCGAATAAACACTTGTAGATCCCACCAAAAGAGTGTTTCAAAGCTCTTCCATCTACAGGAACTTTCACGTCTGTGAGTTGAATGCACTCATCACAAAGAGGTTTCTGAGAATTCTTCTGTTTAGTTTTTATGTGATGATATTTCATTTTCCAGCATTGGCCTAAAGGTGCTCCAAATATCCACCTTCAGATGGGACTGAAAGAGTGTTTCAAAACTGAACTATCAAAAGGAAGGTTCAAGTCTGTGAGTTGAATGCACTCATCCACAGAAGCTTCTGAGAATGCTTCTGTCTCGTTTTTAGGCGAAGATATTTCCTTTTCCTTGCATAGGCCTCAAATCGCTCCAAATATCCCCTTGCAGATATTACAAAGAGAGTGTTTCCAAACTGCCCTATCGAAAGGCAGTTTCAACTCTGTGAGTTGAAGGCACGTATGGTGAAACAGTTTCTGAGAATGCTTGTGTGTACTTTTTAGGTGAAGGTATTTCCTTTTCCAGCACAGGCCTCAAATCGCTCCAAACATCCAGTAGCAAATTCTACAAAAGGAGTGTTTCAAACCTGTGCTATCCAAAGGAAGATTCCACTATATGAGTTGAACGCATAAAGCACACGGAAGTTTCTGAGAATCCTTCCGTCTAGTTCTCAGGTGAAGATATTTACTTTTCCAGTGTTGGCCCTTTAGCACTCCAAATATCCACTTTCAGATTCTACAAAAAGAGTGTTTCAAAACTGCTCTATCAAAACGCAGGTTCCACTCGGTGAGTTGAATGCACGCATCGGAAAAGATTTCTGAGAATTCTTCTGTCTAGTTTTTATGGGAAGATATTTTCTTTTCCAGCATAGGCCTCAAATCGCTCCAAACATCCACGAGCAAATTCTACGAAAGGAGTGTGTCAAAACTGTGCTATCAAAAGGAAGATTCCACTATGTGAGTTGAATGCATGAAGCACACGGAAGTTTCTGACAATGCTTCCGTCTAGTTCTCATGTGAAGATATTTCCTTTTCCAGCGTTGACCTCTTAGCACTCCAAATATCCACTTGCAGATCCTAGAAAAGGAGTGTTTCAAAACTGCTCTACCAAAAGCCAGGTTTCACTCGGTGAGTTGAATGCGCACATCGCAAAATGTTTCTGAGAACGCTACTGTCTAGTTCTTATGTGAAGATATTTCGTTTTCCCGCCTGGGCTTCAAAGCGCTCCAAATAGCCACTTGTAGAGTCTATAAAAAGAGTGTTTCAAAACTCTTCTATCAAAAGGAACTTTCAACTCTGTGAGTACAATGCACTCATCACAAGGAAGTTTCCGAGAATGCTTCTGTCTACTGTTTATGTGAAGATATTTCCTTTTCCAACCTAGGCCTCAATGCGCTCCAAATAAACACCTGCAGATCCTACAAGAGGGGTGTTTCCAAACTGTTCTATCAAAACCAGCGTTCAAGTCTGTGAGCTGAATGCACTCATCACACAGAAGTTTCTTAGAAGGCTTGTGTCTAGTGTTTATGTGAAAATATTTTCTTTTACAGCACAGGCCTCAAATAGCTCCAAATATCAACTTGCAGATTTTACAAAAAGGGAGTTTCCAAACTCCTCTATCAAAAGACAGGTTCAACTCTGTGAGTCGAATGCACACATCAGAAAGAAGTTTCTGAGAATGCTTCTGTCTAGCTTTTATGTGAAAATATTTCCTTTTCAAGCACACGCCTCAAAGCGCTCCAAATATGCCGTTGCAGATTCTACAAAAAGTGGGTTTCAAAACTGCTCTACGAAAAGAAAGGTTCAAAGCTGTGAGTTGAATACACAGATCGTGAAGAAGTTTCTGAGAATGCTTCAGTCTAGTGTTTAGGTGAAGATATTTCACTTCCCAGCATAGGCCTCAAAGCGCTCCAAATATCCACTTCCAGATTCTACAGAAAAGTGTTTCAAAACTGCTCTTTGGAAAGGAAGCTTCAACTCTGTGAGTTGAAAGCACTCATTACGAAGAGGTTTCTGAGAATTCTTCTGTCCAGTTTTCATGTGAAGATGTTTCCATTTCAAGCATAGGTCTCCAATCGCTCCAAATATTCACCTGCAAATTCTACAAAAAGGGTGTTTCAAAACTTCTCTATCAATAGGAAGGTTCAACTCTGTGAGTTGAATGCCCTCCTCACAAAGAAGTTTCTGAGAATGCTTCTGTCTACTTTTTACGTGAAGATATTTCCTTTTCCTACACAGGCCTCAAAGCGCTCCGAATCAACACTTCCAGATACTACCAAAACAGTGTTTCAAAACTGTTCTATCAAAAGGAACGTTCAACTCTGTGAGTGGAAGGCACTCATCGCAAAGAGGTTTCTGAGAATGCTTCTGTCTAGTTTTTATGTGATGATATTTCGTATTGCAGCATTGGCCAAAAAGCGCTCCAAACATCCATCTTCAGATGGCAATGAAAGTGGGTCTCAAAAGTGCTCTATCAGAAGGAAGGTTCAAGTCTGTGAGTTGAATGCTCTCATCACACAGAAGGTTCTGAGAATGATTCAGTCTAGTTTTTATCAGAAGATATTTCCTTTTCCTTGCATAGGCCTCAAATAGCTCCAAATATCGAATTGCAGTTTACACCAATAGAGTCTTTCCAAACTGCTCTGTGAAACGGCAGGTTCAACTCTGTGAGTTGAATGCGCACATGAGGAAGAAGTCTCTGAGAATGCTTCTGTCTAGTTTTTAGGTGAAGATATTTCATTTCCCAGCCTCGCCTCAAAGCGCTCCAAATATCCACTTTCAGATTCTACAAAAACTGTGTTTCTAAACTGCTCTTTGTAAAGGAAGGTTCAAGTCTGTGAGTTGAATGCACTCATCACCAAGAAGTTTCTGAGAATGCTTCTGTCTAGTTTTCATGTGAAGATATTTCCTTTTCCAACATTGACCCGAAGCCCTCGTAATATCCACTTGCAGATTTTACAAAAAGAGTGTTTCCAAACTGCTCTATCAAAATGAGATTCAACTCTGTGAGTTGAATGCACGCATCGTGAAGAAGCTTCAGAGAATGCTACGGTCTACGTTTTAGGTGAAGATATTTCATTTCCCAGCATAGGCTTCAAAGCGCTCTAAATATCCACTTGCAGATTCTACAAAAAGAGTGTTTCAAAACTGCTCTTCCAAAAGGAAGGTTCAAGGCTGTGAGTTCAATGCACTCATCATAAAGAAGTTTCTGAGAACGCTTCTCTCTAGTTTTTATGTGAAGATATTTCCTTTTCCAGCATAGGCCTCAAATCGCTCCAAACATCCACTAGCAAATTCTACAAAAGGAGTGTTTCAAAACTGTGCTATCAAAAGGAAGATTCCACTATTTGAGTTGAAGGCATAAAGCACACGGAAGTTTCTGACAATGCTTCCGTCTAGTTCTCATGTGAAGTTATTTCCTTTTCCAGTGCTGGCCTCTTAGCACTCCAAATATCCACTTGCAGATCCTAGAAAAAGAGTTTTTCAAAACTGCTCTACCAAAAGGAAGCTTCAACTCGGTGAGTTGAATGCGCACCTCGCAAAATGTTTCTGAGAGTGCTTCGCTGTTGTTTTTATGTGAAGATATTTCGTTTTCCAGCATAGGACTCAAAGCGCTCCAAGTAGCCACTTACAGAGTCTCTAAAAAGAGTGTTTCAAAACTGTTCTATCAAAAGGAACGTTCAACTCTGTGAGTAGAATGCTCTCATCACAAGGAAGTTTCTGAGAATGCTTCTGTCTAGTTTTTATGTGAAGAAATTTCCTTTTCCAACATAGGCCTCAAAGCCCTCCAAATAAACATCTGCAGATTCTACAAAAGGGGTCTTTCCAAAATGTTCTATCAAAACCAACGTTCAAACCTATGAGCTGAATGCACTCACCACACAGAAGTTTCTTAGACGTCTTCTGTCTAGTGTTTATGTGAAAATATTTTCTTTTACAGCATAGGCCTCAAATAGCTCCAAATATCAACTTGCAGATTTTACAAAAAGGGTGTTTCCAAACTCCTCTATCAAAAGGCAGGTTCAACTCTGTGTGTAGAATGCACACATCAGAAAGAAGTTTCTGAGAATGCTTCTGTCTAGCGTTTATGTGAAAATATTTCCTTTTCAAGCATACGCCTCAAAGCGCTCCAAATATGCCGTTGCAGATTCTACAAAAAGTGTGTTTCAAAACTGCTCTATGAAAAGAAAGGTTCAAAGCTGTGAGGTGAATACACATATCGTGAAGAAGTTTCTGAGAAAGCTTCAGTCTAGTGTTTAGGTGAAGATATTTCACTTCCCAGAATAGGCCTCAAAGCGCTCCAAATATCCACTTCCAGATTCTAAAGAAAAGTGTTTCAAAACTGCTTTTTGGAAAAGAAGCTTCAACTCTGTGAGTTGAAAGCACTCATTACGAAGAGGTTTCTGAGAGTTCTTCCGTCTAGTTTTCATGTGAAGATGTTTCCATTTCAAGCATATTTCTCAAATCGCTCCAAATATTCACCTGCAAATTCTACAAAAAGGGTGTTTCCAAACTTCTCTATCAATAGGAAGGTTCGACTCTGTGAGTTGAATGCACTCCTCACAAAGAAGTTTCTGAGAATGCTTCTGTCCAGTTTTTAGGTGAAGATATATCACTTCCCAGCATAGGCCTCAAAGCGCTCCAAATATCCACTTGCAGATTCTACAAAAAGAGTGTTTCAAAACTCCTCTTTCAAAAGGAAGTTTCAAGTCTGTGAGTTGAATGAAGTCATGACAAAGAAGTTTCTGAGAATGCTTCTGTCTACTTTTTATGTGAAGATATTTCCTTTTGCAGCACACGCCTCAAATAGCCCCAAACATCCACTAGCAAATTCTACAAAAAGAGTGTTTCAAAAAAGCGCTATCTAAAGGAAGATTGCACTATGTGAGTTAAACGCATAAAGCACACGGAAGTTTCTGAGAATGCTTCCGTCTAGTTCTCATGGGAAGATATTTCCTTTCCCATTGTTGGCCTCTTAGCACTCCAATATACACTTGCAGATTCTAGAAAAAGAGTGTTTCAAAACTGCTCTATCAAAAGGCAGGTTCAACACGGTGAGTTGAATATGCACATGAAAAAAAGTTTCTGAGAATGCTTCTGTCTGGTTTTTATGTGAAGATATTTCGTTTTCCAGCACAGGCCTCAAAGCGCTCCAATTATCCACTTGCAGACTATACAAAAACAGTGTTTCAAAACTGTTCTATCCAAAGGAATGTTCAGCTCTGTGAGTAGAATTCACTCATCACGAGGAAGTTTCTGAGAATGCTGCTGTCTAGTTTCTATAAGAAGACATTTCCTTTTCTAACATAGGTCTCAAAGCGCTCACAATAAGCCCTGGCACACTCCACAAAAGGAGTGTTTCCAAAATGTTCTATCAAAATGAACGTTGAAGACTGTGAGTTAAATGCACACGTCAAACTGAAGTTTCTGAGAATGGTTCTGTCTAGGGTTTATGTGAAGATATTTTCTTTTCCAGCATAGGCCTCCAAAAGCTCGAAATATCCACTTGCAGATTTTCTAAAAAGGGTGTTTCCAAACTGTTCTATCAAAAGGAAGGTTCAACTCTGTGAGTTGAATGCTCACATCACAAAGAAGTTTCTGAGAATGCTTCTGTCTAGTGTTCATGTGAAGATATTTCCTTTTCAAGCATAGGCCTCAAAGCGCTCCAGATATGCAGTTGCAGACTCTACAAAAAGTGTGTTTCAAAAGTGTTCTATGAAAAGAAAGTTTCAACTCTGTGAGTTGAATGCACATATCGTGAAGAAGTTTCTGAGAATGCTTCTGTCTAGTTTTTAGGTGAAGATATTTCATTTCCCAGCATAGGCCTCAAAGCGCTCCAAATATGCACTTGCAGATTCTACAAAAAGAGTGTTTCAAAACTGCTCTTTCAAAAGGAAGGTTCAAGTCTGTGAGTTGAATGCACTCATCAGAAAGAAGTTTCTGATAATGGTTCTGTCTAGTTTTCATCTGCAAGTATTTCCTTTTCCACTAGATGCCGCAATCGCACCAAATTTCCACCTGCAGTTTCCACAAAAAGAGTGTTGCAGGACTGCTTCAGGAAAAGGAATCTTCAACTCTCTCAGTTCAATCCCCTCAAGACATAGAAGTTTCTGATAATGTTTCTGTCTAGCTTCTATATGAAGATATTTCCTTTTCCAGCATAAGCCTCAAAGAGCTCCAAATATCCACTTGCGAATTCTACAAAAACAGTGTTGCAATACTTTTCTACCAAAAGGAAGGTACAACTCTGTGAGTTCAATGCACTCATCACACAGAAGGTTCACAGAATGCTTCCATCTAGCTTTTACGCAATGATATTTCCTTTTGCAGCAAAGGCTTCAAAGCGCTCTTAATGTCCACTGGCAGATTCTACGAAGAGTGTCTCAAAACTGCTCTATCAAAAGGTAGGTTGAACTCTGTGAGTTCAATGCCCAAAGCACAGGGAACCTTCTGAGAATGCTTTTATGTAGTTTCTACGTGAACATATTTTCTTTTCCAGCATTGGCCTCCAAGCACTCCATCCATCCACTTGAAAATTCTACTAAAAGAGTGTTTCAAAACTTCTCTACCAAAAGAAAGGTTGAACTTTGTGAGTTCAAGGCACACATCACAAAGAAGTTTCTGAGAATGCTTCTTTCCAGCTTTTACGTGAAGAGATATCCTTTTCCAGCATAGGCCTCAAAGCGCTCCATATATCCACTTGCACATTCTAGCAAAGCGTGTATCAACACTGCTCTTTCAAAAGGAAGCTTCAAGTCTGTGAGTTGAATGCACTCATCACAAAGACGTTTCTGAGAATTCTCCTGTCTAGTTTTCATGTGAAGATGCTTCCATTTAAAATCTAGGCCTCAAATACCTCCAAATATTCACTTGCACATTCTACAAAAAGGCTGTTTCAAATCTTCTCTATCAATTGGAAGGTTCAACTCTGTAAATTGAATGCACTCACCACAAAGAAGATTCCGAGATTGCTTCTGTCTACTTTGTATGTGAAGACATTTCCTTTTCCAACATAGGCCTCAAAGCGCTCCAAAAAACACTTGCAGATTCTAAAAAAACAGTTTTTCAAAACTGTTCTATCAAAAGGAACGTTCAACTCTGTGAGTTGAAGGCACTCATCACAAAGAGGTTTCTGAGAATGCTTCTGTCTAGTTTTTATGGGATGATATTTCTTATTCCAACATTGGCCAAAAAGCGCTCCAAATATCCGCCTTCAGATGGCACTGAAAGAGGGTCTCAAAAATGCTCTATCAGAAGGAAGGTTCAAGTCTGTGAGTTGAATGCTCTCATCACACAGAAGGTTCTGAGAATACTTCAGTCTAGTTTTTATCAGAAGATATTTCCATTTCCTTGCATAGGCCTGAAATCGCTCCAAATATCGACTTGCAGATTATACGAATAGAGTATTTCCAAACTGCTCTGTCAAACGGCAGGATCAACTCTGTGAGTTGAATGAACACATCATGAAGAAGTCTCTGAGAATGCTTCTGTCTAGTTTTTAGTTGAAGATATTTCATTTCCCAGCATCGTCTCAAAGCGCTCCAAATATCCACTTGCAGATTCTACAAAAACTTTGTTTCTAAACTGCTCTTTGAAAAGGAAGGTCCAAGTCTGTGAGTTGAATGCACTCATCGCAAAGAATTTTCTGAGAATGCTTCTGCCTAGTTTTCACGTGAAGATATTTCCTTTTCCAACATTGGCCCCGAAGCCCTCCTAACATCCACTTGCAGATTTTACAAAAAGAGTGTTTCCAAACTGCTCTATCAAAAGGCAGGTTCAACTCTGTGAGTCAAATGCACGCATCGTGAAGAAGCTTCTGAGAATGCTACTGTCTAAGTTTTAGGTGAAGATATTTCATTTCCCAGCAAAGGCTTCAAAGCGCTCTAAATATCCACTTGCAGATTCTACAAGAAGAGTGTTTCAAAACTGCTCTTCCAAAAGGAAGGTTCAAGTCTGTGAGTTGAATGCACTCATCAAAAAGAAGTTTCTGAGAATGCTTCTCTCTAGTTTTTATGAGAAGATATTTCCTTTTCCAGCATAGGCCTCAAATCGCTCCAAACATCCACTAGCAAATTCTACAAAAGGAGTGTTTCAAAACTGTGCTATCAAAAGGAAGATTCCACTATTTGAGTTGAAGGCATAAAGCACACGGAAGTTTCTGACAGTGCTTCCGTCTAGTTCTCATGTGAAGTTATTTCCTTTTCCAGTGTTGGCCTCTTAGCACTCCAAATAACCACTTGCAGATCCTAGAAAGAGTGTTTCAAAACTGCTCTACCAAAAGGAAGGTTCAACTCGGTGAGTTGAATGCGCACCTCGCAAAAAGTTTCTGAGAGTGCTTCGGTTTAGTTTTTATGTGAAGATATTTCGTTTTCCAGCACAGTACTCAAAGCGCTCTAAATAGCCACTTGCAGAGTCTATAAAAAGAGTGTTTCAAAACTGTTCTATCGAAAGGAACGTTCAACTCTGTGAGTAGAATGCACTCATCACAAGGAAGTTTCTGAGAATGCTTCTGTCTAGTTTTTATGTGAAGAAATTTCCTTTTCCAACATAGGCCTCAAAGCGCTCCAAATAAACACCTGCAGATTCTACAAAAGGGGTCTTTCCAAAATGTTCTATCAAAACCAACGTTCAAGCCTGTGAGCTGAATGCACTCACCACACAGAAGTTTCTTAGACGTCTTCTGTCTAGTGTTTATGTGGAAATATTCTCTTTTACAGCATAGGCCTCAAATAGCTCCAAATATCAACTTGCAGATTTTACAAAAAGGGTGTTTCCAAACTCCTCCATCAAAAGGCAGGTTCAACTCTGTGTGTTTAATGCACACATCAGAAAGAAGTTTCTGAGAATGCTTCTGTCTAGCCTTTATGTGAAAATATTTCCTTTTCAAGCATACGCCTCAAAGCGCTCCAAATATGCCGTTGTAGACTCTACAAAAAGTGTGTTTCAAAACTGCTCTACGAAAAGAAAGGTTCAAAGCTGTGAGTTGAATACACAGATCGTGAAGAAGTTCCTGAGAATGCTTCAATCTAGTGTTTAGGTGAAGATATTTCACTTCCCAGCATAGGCCTCAAAGCGCTCCAAATATCCACTTCCAGATTCTACAGAAAAGTGTTTCAAAACTGCTCTTTGGAAAGGAAGCTTCAACTCTGTGAGTTTAAAGCACTCATTGCGAAGAGGTTTCTGGGAGTTCTTCCGTCTAGTTTTCATGTAAAGATGTTTCCATTTCAAGCATAGGTCTCTAATCGCTCCAAATATTCACCTGCAAATTCTACAAAAAGGGTGTTTCAAAACTTCTCTATCAATAGGAAGGTTCAACTCTGTGAGTTGAATGCACTCCTTACAGAGAAGTTTCTGAGAATGTTTCTATCTATGTTTTACGCGAAGATATTTCCTTTTCCAACACAGGCCTCAGTGCGCTCCGAATCAACACTTCCAGATACTACAAAAACAGTGTTTCAAAACTGTTCTATCAAAAGGAACGTTCAACTCTGTGAGTTGAAGGCACTCATCACAAAGAAGTTTCTGAGAATGCTTCTGTCAATCTTGTATGCAATGAGATTTCCTTTTGCAGCATAGGACTTAAAGCTCTCCAAATATCCACTTGCAGATTCCACAAAAAGAGTGTTGCAAAACTTCTCTATCAAAAGGCAGGTTGAACTCTGTGTGTTGAATGCCCAAAACACAGGGAACTTTCTGAGAATGCTTTTGTCTAGTTTCCACGTGAAGATAGTTCCTTTTCCAACATAGGCCTCAAAGCGCTCTGAATATCCACTTGCCGATTGTACAAAAAGAGTGTTGCAAAACTTCTCTATCAAAAGGCAGGTTGAACTCTGTGTGTCGAATGCCCAAAACACAGGGAACTTGCTGAGAATGCTTTTGTCTAATTTCTACGTGAAGATATTTCCTTTTCCATCATAGGCCTCAAAGTGCTCCGAATAAACACTTGTAGATCCCACCAAAAGAGTGTTTCAAAGCTCTTCCATCTACAGGAACTTTCACGTCTGTGAGTTGAATGCACTCATCACAAAGAGGTTTCTGAGAATTCTTCTGTTTAGTTTTTATGTCATGATATTTCATTTTCCAGCATTGGCCTAAAGGTGCTCCAAATATCCACCTTCAGATGGGACTGAAAGAGTGTTTCAAAACTGAACTATCAAAAGGAAGGTTCAAGTCTGTGAGTTGAATGCACTCATCCACAGAAGCTTCTGAGAATGCTTCTGTCTCGTTTTTAGGCGAAGATATTTCCTTTTCCTTGCATAGGCCTCAAATCGCTCCAAATATCCCCTTGCAGATATTACAAAGAGAGTGTTTCCAAACTGCCCTATCGAAAGGCAGTTTCAACTCTGTGAGTTGAAGGCACGTATGGTGAAACAGTTTCTGAGAATGCTTGTGTGTACTTTTTAGGTGAAGGTATTTCCTTTTCCAGCACAGGCCTCAAATCGCTCCAAACATCCAGTAGCAAATTCTACAAAAGGAGTGTTTCAAACCTGTGCTATCCAAAGGAAGATTCCACTATATGAGTTGAACGCATAAAGCACACGGAAGTTTCTGAGAATCCTTCCGTCTAGTTCTCAGGTGAAGATATTTACTTTTCCAGTGTTGGCCCTTTAGCACTCCAAATATCCACTTTCAGATTCTACAAAAAGAGTGTTTCAAAACTGCTCTATCAAAACGCAGGTTCCACTCGGTGAGTTGAATGCACGCATCGGAAAAGATTTCTGAGAATTCTTCTGTCTAGTTTTTATGGGAAGATATTTTCTTTTCCAGCATAGGCCTCAAATCGCTCCAAACATCCACGAGCAAATTCTACGAAAGGAGTGTGTCAAAACTGTGCTATCAAAAGGAAGATTCCACTATGTGAGTTGAATGCATGAAGCACACGGAAGTTTCTGACAATGCTTCCGTCTAGTTCTCATGTGAAGATATTTCCTTTTCCAGCGTTGACCTCTTAGCACTCCAAATATCCACTTGCAGATCCTAGAAAAAGAGTGTTTCAAAACTGCTCTACCAAAAGCCAGGTTTCACTCGGTGAGTTGAATGCGCACATCGCAAAATGTTTCTGAGAACGCTACTGTCTAGTTCTTATGTGAAGATATTTCGTTTTCCCGCCTGGGCTTCAAAGCGCTCCAAATAGCCACTTGTAGAGTCTATAAAAAGAGTGTTTCAAAACTCTTCTATCAAAAGGAACTTTCAACTCTGTGAGTACAATGCACTCATCACAAGGAAGTTTCCGAGAATGCTTCTGTCTACTGTTTATGTGAAGATATTTCCTTTTCCAACCTAGGCCTCAATGCGCTCCAAATAAACACCTGCAGATCCTACAAGAGGGGTGTTTCCAAACTGTTCTATCAAAACCAGCGTTCAAGTCTGTGAGCTGAATGCACTCATCACACAGAAGTTTCTTAGAAGGCTTGTGTCTAGTGTTTATGTGAAAATATTTTCTTTTACAGCACAGGCCTCAAATAGCTCCAAATATCAACTTGCAGATTTTACAAAAAGGGAGTTTCCAAACTCCTCTATCAAAAGACAGGTTCAACTCTGTGAGTCGAATGCACACATCAGAAAGAAGTTTCTGAGAATGCTTCTGTCTAGCTTTTATGTGAAAATATTTCCTTTTCAAGCACACGCCTCAAAGCGCTCCAAATATGCCGTTGCAGATTCTACAAAAAGTGGGTTTCAAAACTGCTCTACGAAAAGAAAGGTTCAAAGCTGTGAGTTGAATACACAGATCGTGAAGAAGTTTCTGAGAATGCTTCAGTCTAGTGTTTAGGTGAAGATATTTCACTTCCCAGCATAGGCCTCAAAGCGCTCCAAATATCCACTTCCAGATTCTACAGAAAAGTGTTTCAAAACTGCTCTTTGGAAAGGAAGCTTCAACTCTGTGAGTTGAAAGCACTCATTACGAAGAGGTTTCTGAGAATTCTTCTGTCCAGTTTTCATGTGAAGATGTTTCCATTTCAAGCATAGGTCTCCAATCGCTCCAAATATTCACCTGCAAATTCTACAAAAAGGGTGTTTCAAAACTTCTCTATCAATAGGAAGGTTCAACTCTGTGAGTTGAATGCCCTCCTCACAAAGAAGTTTCTGAGAATGCTTCTGTCTACTTTTTACGTGAAGATATTTCCTTTTCCTACACAGGCCTCAAAGCGCTCCGAATCAACACTTCCAGATACTACCAAAACAGTGTTTCAAAACTGTTCTATCAAAAGGAACGTTCAACTCTGTGAGTGGAAGGCACTCATCGCAAAGAGGTTTCTGAGAATGCTTCTGTCTAGTTTTTATGTGATGATATTTCGTATTGCAGCATTGGCCAAAAAGCGCTCCAAACATCCATCTTCAGATGGCAATGAAAGTGGGTCTCAAAAGTGCTCTATCAGAAGGAAGGTTCAAGTCTGTGAGTTGAATGCTCTCATCACACAGAAGGTTCTGAGAATGATTCAGTCTAGTTTTTATCAGAAGATATTTCCTTTTCCTTGCATAGGCCTCAAATAGCTCCAAATATCGAATTGCAGTTTACACCAATAGAGTCTTTCCAAACTGCTCTGTGAAACGGCAGGTTCAACTCTGTGAGTTGAATGCGCACATGAGGAAGAAGTCTCTGAGAATGCTTCTGTCTAGTTTTTAGGTGAAGATATTTCATTTCCCAGCCTCGCCTCAAAGCGCTCCAAATATCCACTTTCAGATTCTACAAAAACTGTGTTTCTAAACTGCTCTTTGTAAAGGAAGGTTCAAGTCTGTGAGTTGAATGCACTCATCACCAAGAAGTTTCTGAGAATGCTTCTGTCTAGTTTTCATGTGAAGATATTTCCTTTTCCAACATTGACCCGAAGCCCTCGTAATATCCACTTGCAGATTTTACAAAAAGAGTGTTTCCAAACTGCTCTATCAAAATGAGATTCAACTCTGTGAGTTGAATGCACGCATCGTGAAGAAGCTTCAGAGAATGCTACGGTCTACGTTTTAGGTGAAGATATTTCATTTCCCAGCATAGGCTTCAAAGCGCTCTAAATATCCACTTGCAGATTCTACAAAAAGAGTGTTTCAAAACTGCTCTTCCAAAAGGAAGGTTCAAGGCTGTGAGTTCAATGCACTCATCATAAAGAAGTTTCTGAGAACGCTTCTCTCTAGTTTTTATGTGAAGATATTTCCTTTTCCAGCATAGGCCTCAAATCGCTCCAAACATCCACTAGCAAATTCTACAAAAGGAGTGTTTCAAAACTGTGCTATCAAAAGGAAGATTCCACTATTTGAGTTGAAGGCATAAAGCACACGGAAGTTTCTGACAATGCTTCCGTCTAGTTCTCATGTGAAGTTATTTCCTTTTCCAGTGCTGGCCTCTTAGCACTCCAAATATCCACTTGCAGATCCTAGAAAAAGAGTTTTTCAAAACTGCTCTACCAAAAGGAAGCTTCAACTCGGTGAGTTGAATGCGCACCTCGCAAAATGTTTCTGAGAGTGCTTCGCTGTTGTTTTTATGTGAAGATATTTCGTTTTCCAGCATAGGACTCAAAGCGCTCCAAGTAGCCACTTACAGAGTCTCTAAAAAGAGTGTTTCAAAACTGTTCTATCAAAAGGAACGTTCAACTCTGTGAGTAGAATGCTCTCATCACAAGGAAGTTTCTGAGAATGCTTCTGTCTAGTTTTTATGTGAAGAAATTTCCTTTTCCAACATAGGCCTCAAAGCCCTCCAAATAAACATCTGCAGATTCTACAAAAGGGGTCTTTCCAAAATGTTCTATCAAAACCAACGTTCAAACCTATGAGCTGAATGCACTCACCACACAGAAGTTTCTTAGACGTCTTCTGTCTAGTGTTTATGTGAAAATATTTTCTTTTACAGCATAGGCCTCAAATAGCTCCAAATATCAACTTGCAGATTTTACAAAAAGGGTGTTTCCAAACTCCTCTATCAAAAGGCAGGTTCAACTCTGTGTGTTGAATGCACACATCAGAAAGAAGTTTCTGAGAATGCTTCTGTCTAGCGTTTATGTGAAAATATTTCCTTTTCAAGCATACGCCTCAAAGCGCTCCAAATATGCCGTTGCAGATTCTACAAAAAGTGTGTTTCAAAACTGCTCTATGAAAAGAAAGGTTCAAAGCTGTGAGGTGAATACACATATCGTGAAGAAGTTTCTGAGAAAGCTTCAGTCTAGTGTTTAGGTGAAGATATTTCACTTCCCAGAATAGGCCTCAAAGCGCTCCAAATATCCACTTCCAGATTCTAAAGAAAAGTGTTTCAAAACTGCTTTTTGGAAAAGAAGCTTCAACTCTGTGAGTTGAAAGCACTCATTACGAAGAGGTTTCTGAGAGTTCTTCCGTCTAGTTTTCATGTGAAGATGTTTCCATTTCAAGCATATTTCTCAAATCGCTCCAAATATTCACCTGCAAATTCTACAAAAAGGGTGTTTCCAAACTTCTCTATCAATAGGAAGGTTCGACTCTGTGAGTTGAATGCACTCCTCACAAAGAAGTTTCTGAGAATGCTTCTGTCCAGTTTTTAGGTGAAGATATATCACTTCCCAGCATAGGCCTCAAAGCGCTCCAAATATCCACTTGCAGATTCTACAAAAAGAGTGTTTCAAAACTCCTCTTTCAAAAGGAAGTTTCAAGTCTGTGAGTTGAATGAAGTCATGACAAAGAAGTTTCTGAGAATGCTTCTGTCTACTTTTTATGTGAAGATATTTCCTTTTGCAGCACACGCCTCAAATAGCCCCAAACATCCACTAGCAAATTCTACAAAAAGAGTGTTTCAAAAAAGCGCTATCTAAAGGAAGATTGCACTATGTGAGTTAAACGCATAAAGCACACGGAAGTTTCTGAGAATGCTTCCGTCTAGTTCTCATGGGAAGATATTTCCTTTCCCATTGTTGGCCTCTTAGCACTCCAATATACACTTGCAGATTCTAGAAAAAGAGTGTTTCAAAACTGCTCTATCAAAAGGCAGGTTCAACACGGTGAGTTGAATATGCACATGAAAAAAAGTTTCTGAGAATGCTTCTGTCTGGTTTTTATGTGAAGATATTTCGTTTTCCAGCACAGGCCTCAAAGCGCTCCAATTATCCACTTGCAGACTATACAAAAACAGTGTTTCAAAACTGTTCTATCCAAAGGAATGTTCAGCTCTGTGAGTAGAATTCACTCATCACGAGGAAGTTTCTGAGAATGCTGCTGTCTAGTTTCTATAAGAAGACATTTCCTTTTCTAACATAGGTCTCAAAGCGCTCACAATAAGCCCTGGCACACTCCACAAAAGGAGTGTTTCCAAAATGTTCTATCAAAATGAACGTTGAAGACTGTGAGTTAAATGCACACGTCAAACTGAAGTTTCTGAGAATGGTTCTGTCTAGGGTTTATGTGAAGATATTTTCTTTTCCAGCATAGGCCTCCAAAAGCTCGAAATATCCACTTGCAGATTTTCTAAAAAGGGTGTTTCCAAACTGTTCTATCAAAAGGAAGGTTCAACTCTGTGAGTTGAATGCTCACATCACAAAGAAGTTTCTGAGAATGCTTCTGTCTAGTGTTCATGTGAAGATATTTCCTTTTCAAGCATAGGCCTCAAAGCGCTCCAGATATGCAGTTGCAGACTCTACAAAAAGTGTGTTTCAAAAGTGTTCTATGAAAAGAAAGTTTCAACTCTGTGAGTTGAATGCACATATCGTGAAGAAGTTTCTGAGAATGCTTCTGTCTAGTTTTTAGGTGAAGATATTTCATTTCCCAGCATAGGCCTCAAAGCGCTCCAAATATGCACTTGCAGATTCTACAAAAAGAGTGTTTCAAAACTGCTCTTTCAAAAGGAAGGTTCAAGTCTGTGAGTTGAATGCACTCATCAGAAAGAAGTTTCTGATAATGGTTCTGTCTAGTTTTCATCTGCAAGTATTTCCTTTTCCACTAGATGCCGCAATCGCACCAAATTTCCACCTGCAGTTTCCACAAAAAGAGTGTTGCAGGACTGCTCCAGGAAAAGGAATCTTCAACTCTCTCAGTTCAATCCCCTCAAGACATAGAAGTTTCTGATAATGTTTCTGTCTAGCTTCTATATGAAGATATTTCCTTTTCCAGCATAAGCCTCAAAGAGCTCCAAATATCCACTTGCGAATTCTACAAAAACAGTGTTGCAATACTTTTCTACCAAAAGGAAGGTACAACTCTGTGAGTTCAATGCACTCATCACACAGAAGGTTCACAGAATGCTTCCATCTAGCTTTTACGCAATGATATTTCCTTTTGCAGCAAAGGCTTCAAAGCGCTCTTAATGTCCACTGGCAGATTCTACGAAGAGTGTCTCAAAACTGCTCTATCAAAAGGTAGGTTGAACTCTGTGAGTTCAATGCCCAAAGCACAGGGAACCTTCTGAGAATGCTTTTATGTAGTTTCTACGTGAACATATTTTCTTTTCCAGCATTGGCCTCCAAGCACTCCATCCATCCACTTGAAAATTCTACTAAAAGAGTGTTTCAAAACTTCTCTACCAAAAGAAAGGTTGAACTTTGTGAGTTCAAGGCACACATCACAAAGAAGTTTCTGAGAATGCTTCTTTCCAGCTTTTACGTGAAGAGATATCCTTTTCCAGCATAGGCCTCAAAGCGCTCCATATATCCACTTGCACATTCTAGCAAAGCGTGTGTCAACACTGCTCTTTCAAAAGGAAGCTTCAAGTCTGTGAGTTGAATGCACTCATCACAAAGACGTTTCTGAGAATTCTCCTGTCTAGTTTTCATGTGAAGATGCTTCCATTTAAAATCTAGGCCTCAAATACCTCCAAATATTCACTTGCACATTCTACAAAAAGGCTGTTTCAAATCTTCTCTATCAATTGGAAGGTTCAACTCTGTAAATTGAATGCACTCACCACAAAGAAGATTCCGAGATTGCTTCTGTCTACTTTGTATGTGAAGACATTTCCTTTTCCAACATAGGCCTCAAAGCGCTCCAAAAAACACTTGCAGATTCTAAAAAAACAGTTTTTCAAAACTGTTCTATCAAAAGGAACGTTCAACTCTGTGAGTTGAAGGCACTCATCACAAAGAGGTTTCTGAGAATGCTTCTGTCTAGTTTTTATGGGATGATATTTCTTATTCCAACATTGGCCAAAAAGCGCTCCAAATATCCGCCTTCAGATGGCACTGAAAGAGGGTCTCAAAAATGCTCTATCAGAAGGAAGGTTCAAGTCTGTGAGTTGAATGCTCTCATCACACAGAAGGTTCTGAGAATACTTCAGTCTAGTTTTTATCAGAAGATATTTCCATTTCCTTGCATAGGCCTGAAATCGCTCCAAATATCGACTTGCAGATTATACGAATAGAGTATTTCCAAACTGCTCTGTCAAACGGCAGGATCAACTCTGTGAGTTGAATGAACACATCATGAAGAAGTCTCTGAGAATGCTTCTGTCTAGTTTTTAGTTGAAGATATTTCATTTCCCAGCATCGTCTCAAAGCGCTCCAAATATCCACTTGCAGATTCTACAAAAACTTTGTTTCTAAACTGCTCTTTGAAAAGGAAGGTCCAAGTCTGTGAGTTGAATGCACTCATCGCAAAGAATTTTCTGAGAATGCTTCTGCCTAGTTTTCACGTGAAGATATTTCCTTTTCCAACATTGGCCCCGAAGCCCTCCTAACATCCACTTGCAGATTTTACAAAAAGAGTGTTTCCAAACTGCTCTATCAAAAGGCAGGTTCAACTCTGTGAGTCAAATGCACGCATCGTGAAGAAGCTTCTGAGAATGCTACTGTCTAAGTTTTAGGTGAAGATATTTCATTTCCCAGCAAAGGCTTCAAAGCGCTCTAAATATCCACTTGCAGATTCTACAAGAAGAGTGTTTCAAAACTGCTCTTCCAAAAGGAAGGTTCAAGTCTGTGAGTTGAATGCACTCATCAAAAAGAAGTTTCTGAGAATGCTTCTCTCTAGTTTTTATGAGAAGATATTTCCTTTTCCAGCATAGGCCTCAAATCGCTCCAAACATCCACTAGCAAATTCTACAAAAGGAGTGTTTCAAAACTGTGCTATCAAAAGGAAGATTCCACTATTTGAGTTGAAGGCATAAAGCACACGGAAGTTTCTGACAGTGCTTCCGTCTAGTTCTCATGTGAAGTTATTTCCTTTTCCAGTGTTGGCCTCTTAGCACTCCAAATAACCACTTGCAGATCCTAGAAAGAGTGTTTCAAAACTGCTCTACCAAAAGGAAGGTTCAACTCGGTGAGTTGAATGCGCACCTCGCAAAAAGTTTCTGAGAGTGCTTCGGTTTAGTTTTTATGTGAAGATATTTCGTTTTCCAGCACAGTACTCAAAGCGCTCTAAATAGCCACTTGCAGAGTCTATAAAAAGAGTGTTTCAAAACTGTTCTATCGAAAGGAACGTTCAACTCTGTGAGTAGAATGCACTCATCACAAGGAAGTTTCTGAGAATGCTTCTGTCTAGTTTTTATGTGAAGAAATTTCCTTTTCCAACATAGGCCTCAAAGCGCTCCAAATAAACACCTGCAGATTCTACAAAAGGGGTCTTTCCAAAATGTTCTATCAAAACCAACGTTCAAGCCTGTGAGCTGAATGCACTCACCACACAGAAGTTTCTTAGACGTCTTCTGTCTAGTGTTTATGTGGAAATATTCTCTTTTACAGCATAGGCCTCAAATAGCTCCAAATATCAACTTGCAGATTTTACAAAAAGGGTGTTTCCAAACTCCTCCATCAAAAGGCAGGTTCAACTCTGTGTGTTTAATGCACACATCAGAAAGAAGTTTCTGAGAATGCTTCTGTCTAGCCTTTATGTGAAAATATTTCCTTTTCAAGCATACGCCTCAAAGCGCTCCAAATATGCCGTTGTAGACTCTACAAAAAGTGTGTTTCAAAACTGCTCTACGAAAAGAAAGGTTCAAAGCTGTGAGTTGAATACACAGATCGTGAAGAAGTTCCTGAGAATGCTTCAATCTAGTGTTTAGGTGAAGATATTTCACTTCCCAGCATAGGCCTCAAAGCGCTCCAAATATCCACTTCCAGATTCTACAGAAAAGTGTTTCAAAACTGCTCTTTGGAAAGGAAGCTTCAACTCTGTGAGTTTAAAGCACTCATTGCGAAGAGGTTTCTGGGAGTTCTTCCGTCTAGTTTTCATGTAAAGATGTTTCCATTTCAAGCATAGGTCTCTAATCGCTCCAAATATTCACCTGCAAATTCTACAAAAAGGGTGTTTCAAAACTTCTCTATCAATAGGAAGGTTCAACTCTGTGAGTTGAATGCACTCCTTACAGAGAAGTTTCTGAGAATGTTTCTATCTATGTTTTACGCGAAGATATTTCCTTTTCCAACACAGGCCTCAGTGCGCTCCGAATCAACACTTCCAGATACTACAAAAACAGTGTTTCAAAACTGTTCTATCAAAAGGAACTTTCAACTCTGTGAGTTGAAGGCACTCATCACAAAGAAGTTTCTGAGAATGCTTCTGTCAATCTTGTATGCAATGAGATTTCCTTTTGCAGCATAGGACTTAAAGCTCTCCAAATATCAACTTGCAGATTCCACAAAAAGAGTGTTGCAAAACTTCTCTATCAAAAGGCAGGTTGAACTCTGTGTGTTGAATGCCCAAAACACAGGGAACTTTCTGAGAATGCTTTTGTCTAGTTTCCACGTGAAGATAGTTCCTTTTCCAACATAGGCCTCAAAGCGCTCTGAATATCCACTTGCCGATTGTACAAAAAGAGTGTTGCAAAACTTCTCTATCAAAAGGCAGGTTGAACTCTGTGTGTCGAATGCCCAAAACACAGGGAACTTGCTGAGAATGCTTTTGTCTAATTTCTACGTGAAGATATTTCCTTTTCCATCATAGGCCTCAAAGTGCTCCGAATAAACACTTGTAGATCCCACCAAAAGAGTGTTTCAAAGCTCTTCCATCTACAGGAACTTTCACGTCTGTGAGTTGAATGCACTCATCACAAAGAGGTTTCTGAGAATTCTTCTGTTTAGTTTTTATGTCATGATATTTCATTTTCCAGCATTGGCCTAAAGGTGCTCCAAATATCCACCTTCAGATGGGACTGAAAGAGTGTTTCAAAACTGAACTATCAAAAGGAAGGTTCAAGTCTGTGAGTTGAATGCACTCATCCACAGAAGCTTCTGAGAATGCTTCTGTCTCGTTTTTAGGCGAAGATATTTCCTTTTCCTTGCATAGGCCTCAAATCGCTCCAAATATCCCCTTGCAGATATTACAAAGAGAGTGTTTCCAAACTGCCCTATCGAAAGGCAGTTTCAACTCTGTGAGTTGAAGGCACGTATGGTGAAACAGTTTCTGAGAATGCTTGTGTGTACTTTTTAGGTGAAGGTATTTCCTTTTCCAGCACAGGCCTCAAATCGCTCCAAACATCCAGTAGCAAATTCTACAAAAGGAGTGTTTCAAACCTGTGCTATCCAAAGGAAGATTCCACTATATGAGTTGAACGCATAAAGCACACGGAAGTTTCTGAGAATCCTTCCGTCTAGTTCTCAGGTGAAGATATTTACTTTTCCAGTGTTGGCCCTTTAGCACTCCAAATATCCACTTTCAGATTCTACAAAAAGAGTGTTTCAAAACTGCTCTATCAAAACGCAGGTTCCACTCGGTGAGTTGAATGCACGCATCGGAAAAGATTTCTGAGAATTCTTCTGTCTAGTTTTTATGGGAAGATATTTTCTTTTCCAGCATAGGCCTCAAATCGCTCCAAACATCCACGAGCAAATTCTACGAAAGGAGTGTGTCAAAACTGTGCTATCAAAAGGAAGATTCCACTATGTGAGTTGAATGCATGAAGCACACGGAAGTTTCTGACAATGCTTCCGTCTAGTTCTCATGTGAAGATATTTCCTTTTCCAGCGTTGACCTCTTAGCACTCCAAATATCCACTTGCAGATCCTAGAAAAAGAGTGTTTCAAAACTGCTCTACCAAAAGCCAGGTTTCACTCGGTGAGTTGAATGCGCACATCGCAAAATGTTTCTGAGAACGCTACTGTCTAGTTCTTATGTGAAGATATTTCGTTTTCCCGCCTGGGCTTCAAAGCGCTCCAAATAGCCACTTGTAGAGTCTATAAAAAGAGTGTTTCAAAACTCTTCTATCAAAAGGAACTTTCAACTCTGTGAGTACAATGCACTCATCACAAGGAAGTTTCCGAGAATGCTTCTGTCTACTGTTTATGTGAAGATATTTCCTTTTCCAACCTAGGCCTCAATGCGCTCCAAATAAACACCTGCAGATCCTACAAGAGGGGTGTTTCCAAACTGTTCTATCAAAACCAGCGTTCAAGTCTGTGAGCTGAATGCACTCATCACACAGAAGTTTCTTAGAAGGCTTGTGTCTAGTGTTTATGTGAAAATATTTTCTTTTACAGCACAGGCCTCAAATAGCTCCAAATATCAACTTGCAGATTTTACAAAAAGGGAGTTTCCAAACTCCTCTATCAAAAGACAGGTTCAACTCTGTGAGTCGAATGCACACATCAGAAAGAAGTTTCTGAGAATGCTTCTGTCTAGCTTTTATGTGAAAATATTTCCTTTTCAAGCACACGCCTCAAAGCGCTCCAAATATGCCGTTGCAGATTCTACAAAAAGTGGGTTTCAAAACTGCTCTACGAAAAGAAAGGTTCAAAGCTGTGAGTTGAATACACAGATCGTGAAGAAGTTTCTGAGAATGCTTCAGTCTAGTGTTTAGGTGAAGATATTTCACTTCCCAGCATAGGCCTCAAAGCGCTCCAAATATCCACTTCCAGATTCTACAGAAAAGTGTTTCAAAACTGCTCTTTGGAAAGGAAGCTTCAACTCTGTGAGTTGAAAGCACTCATTACGAAGAGGTTTCTGAGAATTCTTCTGTCCAGTTTTCATGTGAAGATGTTTCCATTTCAAGCATAGGTCTCCAATCGCTCCAAATATTCACCTGCAAATTCTACAAAAAGGGTGTTTCAAAACTTCTCTATCAATAGGAAGGTTCAACTCTGTGAGTTGAATGCCCTCCTCACAAAGAAGTTTCTGAGAATGCTTCTGTCTACTTTTTACGTGAAGATATTTCCTTTTCCTACACAGGCCTCAAAGCGCTCCGAATCAACACTTCCAGATACTACCAAAACAGTGTTTCAAAACTGTTCTATCAAAAGGAACGTTCAACTCTGTGAGTGGAAGGCACTCATCGCAAAGAGGTTTCTGAGAATGCTTCTGTCTAGTTTTTATGTGATGATATTTCGTATTGCAGCATTGGCCAAAAAGCGCTCCAAACATCCATCTTCAGATGGCAATGAAAGTGGGTCTCAAAAGTGCTCTATCAGAAGGAAGGTTCAAGTCTGTGAGTTGAATGCTCTCATCACACAGAAGGTTCTGAGAATGATTCAGTCTAGTTTTTATCAGAAGATATTTCCTTTTCCTTGCATAGGCCTCAAATAGCTCCAAATATCGAATTGCAGTTTACACCAATAGAGTCTTTCCAAACTGCTCTGTGAAACGGCAGGTTCAACTCTGTGAGTTGAATGCGCACATGAGGAAGAAGTCTCTGAGAATGCTTCTGTCTAGTTTTTAGGTGAAGATATTTCATTTCCCAGCCTCGCCTCAAAGCGCTCCAAATATCCACTTTCAGATTCTACAAAAACTGTGTTTCTAAACTGCTCTTTGTAAAGGAAGGTTCAAGTCTGTGAGTTGAATGCACTCATCACCAAGAAGTTTCTGAGAATGCTTCTGTCTAGTTTTCATGTGAAGATATTTCCTTTTCCAACATTGACCCGAAGCCCTCGTAATATCCACTTGCAGATTTTACAAAAAGAGTGTTTCCAAACTGCTCTATCAAAATGAGATTCAACTCTGTGAGTTGAATGCACGCATCGTGAAGAAGCTTCAGAGAATGCTACGGTCTACGTTTTAGGTGAAGATATTTCATTTCCCAGCATAGGCTTCAAAGCGCTCTAAATATCCACTTGCAGATTCTACAAAAAGAGTGTTTCAAAACTGCTCTTCCAAAAGGAAGGTTCAAGGCTGTGAGTTCAATGCACTCATCATAAAGAAGTTTCTGAGAACGCTTCTCTCTAGTTTTTATGTGAAGATATTTCCTTTTCCAGCATAGGCCTCAAATCGCTCCAAACATCCACTAGCAAATTCTACAAAAGGAGTGTTTCAAAACTGTGCTATCAAAAGGAAGATTCCACTATTTGAGTTGAAGGCATAAAGCACACGGAAGTTTCTGACAATGCTTCCGTCTAGTTCTCATGTGAAGTTATTTCCTTTTCCAGTGCTGGCCTCTTAGCACTCCAAATATCCACTTGCAGATCCTAGAAAAAGAGTTTTTCAAAACTGCTCTACCAAAAGGAAGCTTCAACTCGGTGAGTTGAATGCGCACCTCGCAAAATGTTTCTGAGAGTGCTTCGCTGTTGTTTTTATGTGAAGATATTTCGTTTTCCAGCATAGGACTCAAAGCGCTCCAAGTAGCCACTTACAGAGTCTCTAAAAAGAGTGTTTCAAAACTGTTCTATCAAAAGGAACGTTCAACTCTGTGAGTAGAATGCTCTCATCACAAGGAAGTTTCTGAGAATGCTTCTGTCTAGTTTTTATGTGAAGAAATTTCCTTTTCCAACATAGGCCTCAAAGCCCTCCAAATAAACATCTGCAGATTCTACAAAAGGGGTCTTTCCAAAATGTTCTATCAAAACCAACGTTCAAACCTATGAGCTGAATGCACTCACCACACAGAAGTTTCTTAGACGTCTTCTGTCTAGTGTTTATGTGAAAATATTTTCTTTTACAGCATAGGCCTCAAATAGCTCCAAATATCAACTTGCAGATTTTACAAAAAGGGTGTTTCCAAACTCCTCTATCAAAAGGCAGGTTCAACTCTGTGTGTTGAATGCACACATCAGAAAGAAGTTTCTGAGAATGCTTCTGTCTAGCGTTTATGTGAAAATATTTCCTTTTCAAGCATACGCCTCAAAGCGCTCCAAATATGCCGTTGCAGATTCTACAAAAAGTGTGTTTCAAAACTGCTCTATGAAAAGAAAGGTTCAAAGCTGTGAGGTGAATACACATATCGTGAAGAAGTTTCTGAGAAAGCTTCAGTCTAGTGTTTAGGTGAAGATATTTCACTTCCCAGAATAGGCCTCAAAGCGCTCCAAATATCCACTTCCAGATTCTAAAGAAAAGTGTTTCAAAACTGCTTTTTGGAAAAGAAGCTTCAACTCTGTGAGTTGAAAGCACTCATTACGAAGAGGTTTCTGAGAGTTCTTCCGTCTAGTTTTCATGTGAAGATGTTTCCATTTCAAGCATATTTCTCAAATCGCTCCAAATATTCACCTGCAAATTCTACAAAAAGGGTGTTTCCAAACTTCTCTATCAATAGGAAGGTTCGACTCTGTGAGTTGAATGCACTCCTCACAAAGAAGTTTCTGAGAATGCTTCTGTCCAGTTTTTAGGTGAAGATATATCACTTCCCAGCATAGGCCTCAAAGCGCTCCAAATATCCACTTGCAGATTCTACAAAAAGAGTGTTTCAAAACTCCTCTTTCAAAAGGAAGTTTGAAGTCTGTGAGTTGAATGAAGTCATGACAAAGAAGTTTCTGAGAATGCTTCTGTCTACTTTTTATGTGAAGATATTTCCTTTTGCAGCACACGCCTCAAATAGCCCCAAACATCCACTAGCAAATTCTACAAAAAGAGTGTTTCAAAAAAGCGCTATCTAAAGGAAGATTGCACTATGTGAGTTAAACGCATAAAGCACACGGAAGTTTCTGAGAATGCTTCCGTCTAGTTCTCATGGGAAGATATTTCCTTTCCCATTGTTGGCCTCTTAGCACTCCAATATACACTTGCAGATTCTAGAAAAAGAGTGTTTCAAAACTGCTCTATCAAAAGGCAGGTTCAACACGGTGAGTTGAATATGCACATGAAAAAAAGTTTCTGAGAATGCTTCTGTCTGGTTTTTATGTGAAGATATTTCGTTTTCCAGCACAGGCCTCAAAGCGCTCCAATTATCCACTTGCAGACTATACAAAAACAGTGTTTCAAAACTGTTCTATCCAAAGGAATGTTCAGCTCTGTGAGTAGAATTCACTCATCACGAGGAAGTTTCTGAGAATGCTGCTGTCTAGTTTCTATAAGAAGACATTTCCTTTTCTAACATAGGTCTCAAAGCGCTCACAATAAGCCCTGGCACACTCCACAAAAGGAGTGTTTCCAAAATGTTCTATCAAAATGAACGTTGAAGACTGTGAGTTAAATGCACACGTCAAACTGAAGTTTCTGAGAATGGTTCTGTCTAGGGTTTATGTGAAGATATTTTCTTTTCCAGCATAGGCCTCCAAAAGCTCGAAATATCCACTTGCAGATTTTCTAAAAAGGGTGTTTCCAAACTGTTCTATCAAAAGGAAGGTTCAACTCTGTGAGTTGAATGCTCACATCACAAAGAAGTTTCTGAGAATGCTTCTGTCTAGTGTTCATGTGAAGATATTTCCTTTTCAAGCATAGGCCTCAAAGCGCTCCAGATATGCAGTTGCAGACTCTACAAAAAGTGTGTTTCAAAAGTGTTCTATGAAAAGAAAGTTTCAACTCTGTGAGTTGAATGCACATATCGTGAAGAAGTTTCTGAGAATGCTTCTGTCTAGTTTTTAGGTGAAGATATTTCATTTCCCAGCATAGGCCTCAAAGCGCTCCAAATATGCACTTGCAGATTCTACAAAAAGAGTGTTTCAAAACTGCTCTTTCAAAAGGAAGGTTCAAGTCTGTGAGTTGAATGCACTCATCAGAAAGAAGTTTCTGATAATGGTTCTGTCTAGTTTTCATCTGCAAGTATTTCCTTTTCCACTAGATGCCGCAATCGCACCAAATTTCCACCTGCAGTTTCCACAAAAAGAGTGTTGCAGGACTGCTCCAGGAAAAGGAATCTTCAACTCTCTCAGTTCAATCCCCTCAAGACATAGAAGTTTCTGATAATGTTTCTGTCTAGCTTCTATATGAAGATATTTCCTTTTCCAGCATAAGCCTCAAAGAGCTCCAAATATCCACTTGCGAATTCTACAAAAACAGTGTTGCAATACTTTTCTACCAAAAGGAAGGTACAACTCTGTGAGTTCAATGCACTCATCACACAGAAGGTTCACAGAATGCTTCCATCTAGCTTTTACGCAATGATATTTCCTTTTGCAGCAAAGGCTTCAAAGCGCTCTTAATGTCCACTGGCAGATTCTACGAAGAGTGTCTCAAAATTGCTCTATCAAAAGGTAGGTTGAACTCTGTGAGTTCAATGCCCAAAGCACAGGGAACCTTCTGAGAATGCTTTTATGTAGTTTCTACGTGAACATATTTTCTTTTCCAGCATTGGCCTCCAAGCACTCCATCCATCCACTTGAAAATTCTACTAAAAGAGTGTTTCAAAACTTCTCTACCAAAAGAAAGGTTGAACTTTGTGAGTTCAAGGCACACATCACAAAGAAGTTTCTGAGAATGCTTCTTTCCAGCTTTTACGTGAAGAGATATCCTTTTCCAGCATAGGCCTCAAAGCGCTCCATATATCCACTTGCACATTCTAGCAAAGCGTGTATCAACACTGCTCTTTCAAAAGGAAGCTTCAAGTCTGTGAGTTGAATGCACTCATCACAAAGACGTTTCTGAGAATTCTCCTGTCTAGTTTTCATGTGAAGATGCTTCCATTTAAAATCTAGGCCTCAAATACCTCCAAATATTCACTTGCACATTCTACAAAAAGGCTGTTTCAAATCTTCTCTATCAATTGGAAGGTTCAACTCTGTAAATTGAATGCACTCACCACAAAGAAGATTCCGAGATTGCTTCTGTCTACTTTGTATGTGAAGACATTTCCTTTTCCAACATAGGCCTCAAAGCGCTCCAAAAAACACTTGCAGATTCTAAAAAAACAGTTTTTCAAAACTGTTCTATCAAAAGGAACGTTCAACTCTGTGAGTTGAAGGCACTCATCACAAAGAGGTTTCTGAGAATGCTTCTGTCTAGTTTTTATGGGATGATATTTCTTATTCCAACATTGGCCAAAAAGCGCTCCAAATATCCGCCTTCAGATGGCACTGAAAGAGGGTCTCAAAAATGCTCTATCAGAAGGAAGGTTCAAGTCTGTGAGTTGAATGCTCTCATCACACAGAAGGTTCTGAGAATACTTCAGTCTAGTTTTTATCAGAAGATATTTCCATTTCCTTGCATAGGCCTGAAATCGCTCCAAATATCGACTTGCAGATTATACGAATAGAGTATTTCCAAACTGCTCTGTCAAACGGCAGGATCAACTCTGTGAGTTGAATGAACACATCATGAAGAAGTCTCTGAGAATGCTTCTGTCTAGTTTTTAGTTGAAGATATTTCATTTCCCAGCATCGTCTCAAAGCGCTCCAAATATCCACTTGCAGATTCTACAAAAACTTTGTTTCTAAACTGCTCTTTGAAAAGGAAGGTCCAAGTCTGTGAGTTGAATGCACTCATCGCAAAGAATTTTCTGAGAATGCTTCTGCCTAGTTTTCACGTGAAGATATTTCCTTTTCCAACATTGGCCCCGAAGCCCTCCTAACATCCACTTGCAGATTTTACAAAAAGAGTGTTTCCAAACTGCTCTATCAAAAGGCAGGTTCAACTCTGTGAGTCAAATGCACGCATCGTGAAGAAGCTTCTGAGAATGCTACTGTCTAAGTTTTAGGTGAAGATATTTCATTTCCCAGCAAAGGCTTCAAAGCGCTCTAAATATCCACTTGCAGATTCTACAAGAAGAGTGTTTCAAAACTGCTCTTCCAAAAGGAAGGTTCAAGTCTGTGAGTTGAATGCACTCATCAAAAAGAAGTTTCTGAGAATGCTTCTCTCTAGTTTTTATGAGAAGATATTTCCTTTTCCAGCATAGGCCTCAAATCGCTCCAAACATCCACTAGCAAATTCTACAAAAGGAGTGTTTCAAAACTGTGCTATCAAAAGGAAGATTCCACTATTTGAGTTGAAGGCATAAAGCACACGGAAGTTTCTGACAGTGCTTCCGTCTAGTTCTCATGTGAAGTTATTTCCTTTTCCAGTGTTGGCCTCTTAGCACTCCAAATAACCACTTGCAGATCCTAGAAAGAGTGTTTCAAAACTGCTCTACCAAAAGGAAGGTTCAACTCGGTGAGTTGAATGCGCACCTCGCAAAAAGTTTCTGAGAGTGCTTCGGTTTAGTTTTTATGTGAAGATATTTCGTTTTCCAGCACAGTACTCAAAGCGCTCTAAATAGCCACTTGCAGAGTCTATAAAAAGAGTGTTTCAAAACTGTTCTATCGAAAGGAACGTTCAACTCTGTGAGTAGAATGCACTCATCACAAGGAAGTTTCTGAGAATGCTTCTGTCTAGTTTTTATGTGAAGAAATTTCCTTTTCCAACATAGGCCTCAAAGCGCTCCAAATAAACACCTGCAGATTCTACAAAAGGGGTCTTTCCAAAATGTTCTATCAAAACCAACGTTCAAGCCTGTGAGCTGAATGCACTCACCACACAGAAGTTTCTTAGACGTCTTCTGTCTAGTGTTTATGTGGAAATATTCTCTTTTACAGCATAGGCCTCAAATAGCTCCAAATATCAACTTGCAGATTTTACAAAAAGGGTGTTTCCAAACTCCTCCATCAAAAGGCAGGTTCAACTCTGTGTGTTTAATGCACACATCAGAAAGAAGTTTCTGAGAATGCTTCTGTCTAGCCTTTATGTGAAAATATTTCCTTTTCAAGCATACGCCTCAAAGCGCTCCAAATATGCCGTTGTAGACTCTACAAAAAGTGTGTTTCAAAACTGCTCTACGAAAAGAAAGGTTCAAAGCTGTGAGTTGAATACACAGATCGTGAAGAAGTTCCTGAGAATGCTTCAATCTAGTGTTTAGGTGAAGATATTTCACTTCCCAGCATAGGCCTCAAAGCGCTCCAAATATCCACTTCCAGATTCTACAGAAAAGTGTTTCAAAACTGCTCTTTGGAAAGGAAGCTTCAACTCTGTGAGTTTAAAGCACTCATTGCGAAGAGGTTTCTGGGAGTTCTTCCGTCTAGTTTTCATGTAAAGATGTTTCCATTTCAAGCATAGGTCTCTAATCGCTCCAAATATTCACCTGCAAATTCTACAAAAAGGGTGTTTCAAAACTTCTCTATCAATAGGAAGGTTCAACTCTGTGAGTTGAATGCACTCCTTACAGAGAAGTTTCTGAGAATGTTTCTATCTATGTTTTACGCGAAGATATTTCCTTTTCCAACACAGGCCTCAGTGCGCTCCGAATCAACACTTCCAGATACTACAAAAACAGTGTTTCAAAACTGTTCTATCAAAAGGAACGTTCAACTCTGTGAGTTGAAGGCACTCATCACAAAGAAGTTTCTGAGAATGCTTCTGTCAATCTTGTATGCAATGAGATTTCCTTTTGCAGCATAGGACTTAAAGCTCTCCAAATATCCACTTGCAGATTCCACAAAAAGAGTGTTGCAAAACTTCTCTATCAAAAGGCAGGTTGAACTCTGTGTGTTGAATGCCCAAAACACAGGGAACTTTCTGAGAATGCTTTTGTCTAGTTTCCACGTGAAGATAGTTCCTTTTCCAACATAGGCCTCAAAGCGCTCTGAATATCCACTTGCCGATTGTACAAAAAGAGTGTTGCAAAACTTCTCTATCAAAAGGCAGGTTGAACTCTGTGTGTCGAATGCCCAAAACACAGGGAACTTGCTGAGAATGCTTTTGTCTAATTTCTACGTGAAGATATTTCCTTTTCCATCATAGGCCTCAAAGTGCTCCGAATAAACACTTGTAGATCCCACCAAAAGAGTGTTTCAAAGCTCTTCCATCTACAGGAACTTTCACGTCTGTGAGTTGAATGCACTCATCACAAAGAGGTTTCTGAGAATTCTTCTGTTTAGTTTTTATGTCATGATATTTCATTTTCCAGCATTGGCCTAAAGGTGCTCCAAATATCCACCTTCAGATGGGACTGAAAGAGTGTTTCAAAACTGAACTATCAAAAGGAAGGTTCAAGTCTGTGAGTTGAATGCACTCATCCACAGAAGCTTCTGAGAATGCTTCTGTCTCGTTTTTAGGCGAAGATATTTCCTTTTCCTTGCATAGGCCTCAAATCGCTCCAAATATCCCCTTGCAGATATTACAAAGAGAGTGTTTCCAAACTGCCCTATCGAAAGGCAGTTTCAACTCTGTGAGTTGAAGGCACGTATGGTGAAACAGTTTCTGAGAATGCTTGTGTGTACTTTTTAGGTGAAGGTATTTCCTTTTCCAGCACAGGCCTCAAATCGCTCCAAACATCCAGTAGCAAATTCTACAAAAGGAGTGTTTCAAACCTGTGCTATCCAAAGGAAGATTCCACTATATGAGTTGAACGCATAAAGCACACGGAAGTTTCTGAGAATCCTTCCGTCTAGTTCTCAGGTGAAGATATTTACTTTTCCAGTGTTGGCCCTTTAGCACTCCAAATATCCACTTTCAGATTCTACAAAAAGAGTGTTTCAAAACTGCTCTATCAAAACGCAGGTTCCACTCGGTGAGTTGAATGCACGCATCGGAAAAGATTTCTGAGAATTCTTCTGTCTAGTTTTTATGGGAAGATATTTTCTTTTCCAGCATAGGCCTCAAATCGCTCCAAACATCCACGAGCAAATTCTACGAAAGGAGTGTGTCAAAACTGTGCTATCAAAAGGAAGATTCCACTATGTGAGTTGAATGCATGAAGCACACGGAAGTTTCTGACAATGCTTCCGTCTAGTTCTCATGTGAAGATATTTCCTTTTCCAGCGTTGACCTCTTAGCACTCCAAATATCCACTTGCAGATCCTAGAAAAAGAGTGTTTCAAAACTGCTCTACCAAAAGCCAGGTTTCACTCGGTGAGTTGAATGCGCACATCGCAAAATGTTTCTGAGAACGCTACTGTCTAGTTCTTATGTGAAGATATTTCGTTTTCCCGCCTGGGCTTCAAAGCGCTCCAAATAGCCACTTGTAGAGTCTATAAAAAGAGTGTTTCAAAACTCTTCTATCAAAAGGAACTTTCAACTCTGTGAGTACAATGCACTCATCACAAGGAAGTTTCCGAGAATGCTTCTGTCTACTGTTTATGTGAAGATATTTCCTTTTCCAACCTAGGCCTCAATGCGCTCCAAATAAACACCTGCAGATCCTACAAGAGGGGTGTTTCCAAACTGTTCTATCAAAACCAGCGTTCAAGTCTGTGAGCTGAATGCACTCATCACACAGAAGTTTCTTAGAAGGCTTGTGTCTAGTGTTTATGTGAAAATATTTTCTTTTACAGCACAGGCCTCAAATAGCTCCAAATATCAACTTGCAGATTTTACAAAAAGGGAGTTTCCAAACTCCTCTATCAAAAGACAGGTTCAACTCTGTGAGTCGAATGCACACATCAGAAAGAAGTTTCTGAGAATGCTTCTGTCTAGCTTTTATGTGAAAATATTTCCTTTTCAAGCACACGCCTCAAAGCGCTCCAAATATGCCGTTGCAGATTCTACAAAAAGTGGGTTTCAAAACTGCTCTACGAAAAGAAAGGTTCAAAGCTGTGAGTTGAATACACAGATCGTGAAGAAGTTTCTGAGAATGCTTCAGTCTAGTGTTTAGGTGAAGATATTTCACTTCCCAGCATAGGCCTCAAAGCGCTCCAAATATCCACTTCCAGATTCTACAGAAAAGTGTTTCAAAACTGCTCTTTGGAAAGGAAGCTTCAACTCTGTGAGTTGAAAGCACTCATTACGAAGAGGTTTCTGAGAATTCTTCTGTCCAGTTTTCATGTGAAGATGTTTCCATTTCAAGCATAGGTCTCCAATCGCTCCAAATATTCACCTGCAAATTCTACAAAAAGGGTGTTTCAAAACTTCTCTATCAATAGGAAGGTTCAACTCTGTGAGTTGAATGCCCTCCTCACAAAGAAGTTTCTGAGAATGCTTCTGTCTACTTTTTACGTGAAGATATTTCCTTTTCCTACACAGGCCTCAAAGCGCTCCGAATCAACACTTCCAGATACTACCAAAACAGTGTTTCAAAACTGTTCTATCAAAAGGAACGTTCAACTCTGTGAGTGGAAGGCACTCATCGCAAAGAGGTTTCTGAGAATGCTTCTGTCTAGTTTTTATGTGATGATATTTCGTATTGCAGCATTGGCCAAAAAGCGCTCCAAACATCCATCTTCAGATGGCAATGAAAGTGGGTCTCAAAAGTGCTCTATCAGAAGGAAGGTTCAAGTCTGTGAGTTGAATGCTCTCATCACACAGAAGGTTCTGAGAATGATTCAGTCTAGTTTTTATCAGAAGATATTTCCTTTTCCTTGCATAGGCCTCAAATAGCTCCAAATATCGAATTGCAGTTTACACCAATAGAGTCTTTCCAAACTGCTCTGTGAAACGGCAGGTTCAACTCTGTGAGTTGAATGCGCACATGAGGAAGAAGTCTCTGAGAATGCTTCTGTCTAGTTTTTAGGTGAAGATATTTCATTTCCCAGCCTCGCCTCAAAGCGCTCCAAATATCCACTTTCAGATTCTACAAAAACTGTGTTTCTAAACTGCTCTTTGTAAAGGAAGGTTCAAGTCTGTGAGTTGAATGCACTCATCACCAAGAAGTTTCTGAGAATGCTTCTGTCTAGTTTTCATGTGAAGATATTTCCTTTTCCAACATTGACCCGAAGCCCTCGTAATATCCACTTGCAGATTTTACAAAAAGAGTGTTTCCAAACTGCTCTATCAAAATGAGATTCAACTCTGTGAGTTGAATGCACGCATCGTGAAGAAGCTTCAGAGAATGCTACGGTCTACGTTTTAGGTGAAGATATTTCATTTCCCAGCATAGGCTTCAAAGCGCTCTAAATATCCACTTGCAGATTCTACAAAAAGAGTGTTTCAAAACTGCTCTTCCAAAAGGAAGGTTCAAGGCTGTGAGTTCAATGCACTCATCATAAAGAAGTTTCTGAGAACGCTTCTCTCTAGTTTTTATGTGAAGATATTTCCTTTTCCAGCATAGGCCTCAAATCGCTCCAAACATCCACTAGCAAATTCTACAAAAGGAGTGTTTCAAAACTGTGCTATCAAAAGGAAGATTCCACTATTTGAGTTGAAGGCATAAAGCACACGGAAGTTTCTGACAATGCTTCCGTCTAGTTCTCATGTGAAGTTATTTCCTTTTCCAGTGCTGGCCTCTTAGCACTCCAAATATCCACTTGCAGATCCTAGAAAAAGAGTTTTTCAAAACTGCTCTACCAAAAGGAAGCTTCAACTCGGTGAGTTGAATGCGCACCTCGCAAAATGTTTCTGAGAGTGCTTCGCTGTTGTTTTTATGTGAAGATATTTCGTTTTCCAGCATAGGACTCAAAGCGCTCCAAGTAGCCACTTACAGAGTCTCTAAAAAGAGTGTTTCAAAACTGTTCTATCAAAAGGAACGTTCAACTCTGTGAGTAGAATGCTCTCATCACAAGGAAGTTTCTGAGAATGCTTCTGTCTAGTTTTTATGTGAAGAAATTTCCTTTTCCAACATAGGCCTCAAAGCCCTCCAAATAAACATCTGCAGATTCTACAAAAGGGGTCTTTCCAAAATGTTCTATCAAAACCAACGTTCAAACCTATGAGCTGAATGCACTCACCACACAGAAGTTTCTTAGACGTCTTCTGTCTAGTGTTTATGTGAAAATATTTTCTTTTACAGCATAGGCCTCAAATAGCTCCAAATATCAACTTGCAGATTTTACAAAAAGGGTGTTTCCAAACTCCTCTATCAAAAGGCAGGTTCAACTCTGTGTGTAGAATGCACACATCAGAAAGAAGTTTCTGAGAATGCTTCTGTCTAGCGTTTATGTGAAAATATTTCCTTTTCAAGCATACGCCTCAAAGCGCTCCAAATATGCCGTTGCAGATTCTACAAAAAGTGTGTTTCAAAACTGCTCTATGAAAAGAAAGGTTCAAAGCTGTGAGGTGAATACACATATCGTGAAGAAGTTTCTGAGAAAGCTTCAGTCTAGTGTTTAGGTGAAGATATTTCACTTCCCAGAATAGGCCTCAAAGCGCTCCAAATATCCACTTCCAGATTCTAAAGAAAAGTGTTTCAAAACTGCTTTTTGGAAAAGAAGCTTCAACTCTGTGAGTTGAAAGCACTCATTACGAAGAGGTTTCTGAGAGTTCTTCCGTCTAGTTTTCATGTGAAGATGTTTCCATTTCAAGCATATTTCTCAAATCGCTCCAAATATTCACCTGCAAATTCTACAAAAAGGGTGTTTCCAAACTTCTCTATCAATAGGAAGGTTCGACTCTGTGAGTTGAATGCACTCCTCACAAAGAAGTTTCTGAGAATGCTTCTGTCCAGTTTTTAGGTGAAGATATATCACTTCCCAGCATAGGCCTCAAAGCGCTCCAAATATCCACTTGCAGATTCTACAAAAAGAGTGTTTCAAAACTCCTCTTTCAAAAGGAAGTTTCAAGTCTGTGAGTTGAATGAAGTCATGACAAAGAAGTTTCTGAGAATGCTTCTGTCTACTTTTTATGTGAAGATATTTCCTTTTGCAGCACACGCCTCAAATAGCCCCAAACATCCACTAGCAAATTCTACAAAAAGAGTGTTTCAAAAAAGCGCTATCTAAAGGAAGATTGCACTATGTGAGTTAAACGCATAAAGCACACGGAAGTTTCTGAGAATGCTTCCGTCTAGTTCTCATGGGAAGATATTTCCTTTCCCATTGTTGGCCTCTTAGCACTCCAATATACACTTGCAGATTCTAGAAAAAGAGTGTTTCAAAACTGCTCTATCAAAAGGCAGGTTCAACACGGTGAGTTGAATATGCACATGAAAAAAAGTTTCTGAGAATGCTTCTGTCTGGTTTTTATGTGAAGATATTTCGTTTTCCAGCACAGGCCTCAAAGCGCTCCAATTATCCACTTGCAGACTATACAAAAACAGTGTTTCAAAACTGTTCTATCCAAAGGAATGTTCAGCTCTGTGAGTAGAATTCACTCATCACGAGGAAGTTTCTGAGAATGCTGCTGTCTAGTTTCTATAAGAAGACATTTCCTTTTCTAACATAGGTCTCAAAGCGCTCACAATAAGCCCTGGCACACTCCACAAAAGGAGTGTTTCCAAAATGTTCTATCAAAATGAACGTTGAAGACTGTGAGTTAAATGCACACGTCAAACTGAAGTTTCTGAGAATGGTTCTGTCTAGGGTTTATGTGAAGATATTTTCTTTTCCAGCATAGGCCTCCAAAAGCTCGAAATATCCACTTGCAGATTTTCTAAAAAGGGTGTTTCCAAACTGTTCTATCAAAAGGAAGGTTCAACTCTGTGAGTTGAATGCTCACATCACAAAGAAGTTTCTGAGAATGCTTCTGTCTAGTGTTCATGTGAAGATATTTCCTTTTCAAGCATAGGCCTCAAAGCGCTCCAGATATGCAGTTGCAGACTCTACAAAAAGTGTGTTTCAAAAGTGTTCTATGAAAAGAAAGTTTCAACTCTGTGAGTTGAATGCACATATCGTGAAGAAGTTTCTGAGAATGCTTCTGTCTAGTTTTTAGGTGAAGATATTTCATTTCCCAGCATAGGCCTCAAAGCGCTCCAAATATGCACTTGCAGATTCTACAAAAAGAGTGTTTCAAAACTGCTCTTTCAAAAGGAAGGTTCAAGTCTGTGAGTTGAATGCACTCATCAGAAAGAAGTTTCTGATAATGGTTCTGTCTAGTTTTCATCTGCAAGTATTTCCTTTTCCACTAGATGCCGCAATCGCACCAAATTTCCACCTGCAGTTTCCACAAAAAGAGTGTTGCAGGACTGCTTCAGGAAAAGGAATCTTCAACTCTCTCAGTTCAATCCCCTCAAGACATAGAAGTTTCTGATAATGTTTCTGTCTAGCTTCTATATGAAGATATTTCCTTTTCCAGCATAAGCCTCAAAGAGCTCCAAATATCCACTTGCGAATTCTACAAAAACAGTGTTGCAATACTTTTCTACCAAAAGGAAGGTACAACTCTGTGAGTTCAATGCACTCATCACACAGAAGGTTCACAGAATGCTTCCATCTAGCTTTTACGCAATGATATTTCCTTTTGCAGCAAAGGCTTCAAAGCGCTCTTAATGTCCACTGGCAGATTCTACGAAGAGTGTCTCAAAACTGCTCTATCAAAAGGTAGGTTGAACTCTGTGAGTTCAATGCCCAAAGCACAGGGAACCTTCTGAGAATGCTTTTATGTAGTTTCTACGTGAACATATTTTCTTTTCCAGCATTGGCCTCCAAGCACTCCATCCATCCACTTGAAAATTCTACTAAAAGAGTGTTTCAAAACTTCTCTACCAAAAGAAAGGTTGAACTTTGTGAGTTCAAGGCACACATCACAAAGAAGTTTCTGAGAATGCTTCTTTCCAGCTTTTACGTGAAGAGATATCCTTTTCCAGCATAGGCCTCAAAGCGCTCCATATATCCACTTGCACATTCTAGCAAAGCGTGTATCAACACTGCTCTTTCAAAAGGAAGCTTCAAGTCTGTGAGTTGAATGCACTCATCACAAAGACGTTTCTGAGAATTCTCCTGTCTAGTTTTCATGTGAAGATGCTTCCATTTAAAATCTAGGCCTCAAATACCTCCAAATATTCACTTGCACATTCTACAAAAAGGCTGTTTCAAATCTTCTCTATCAATTGGAAGGTTCAACTCTGTAAATTGAATGCACTCACCACAAAGAAGATTCCGAGATTGCTTCTGTCTACTTTGTATGTGAAGACATTTCCTTTTCCAACATAGGCCTCAAAGCGCTCCAAAAAACACTTGCAGATTCTAAAAAAACAGTTTTTCAAAACTGTTCTATCAAAAGGAACGTTCAACTCTGTGAGTTGAAGGCACTCATCACAAAGAGGTTTCTGAGAATGCTTCTGTCTAGTTTTTATGGGATGATATTTCTTATTCCAACATTGGCCAAAAAGCGCTCCAAATATCCGCCTTCAGATGGCACTGAAAGAGGGTCTCAAAAATGCTCTATCAGAAGGAAGGTTCAAGTCTGTGAGTTGAATGCTCTCATCACACAGAAGGTTCTGAGAATACTTCAGTCTAGTTTTTATCAGAAGATATTTCCATTTCCTTGCATAGGCCTGAAATCGCTCCAAATATCGACTTGCAGATTATACGAATAGAGTATTTCCAAACTGCTCTGTCAAACGGCAGGATCAACTCTGTGAGTTGAATGAACACATCATGAAGAAGTCTCTGAGAATGCTTCTGTCTAGTTTTTAGTTGAAGATATTTCATTTCCCAGCATCGTCTCAAAGCGCTCCAAATATCCACTTGCAGATTCTACAAAAACTTTGTTTCTAAACTGCTCTTTGAAAAGGAAGGTCCAAGTCTGTGAGTTGAATGCACTCATCGCAAAGAATTTTCTGAGAATGCTTCTGCCTAGTTTTCACGTGAAGATATTTCCTTTTCCAACATTGGCCCCGAAGCCCTCCTAACATCCACTTGCAGATTTTACAAAAAGAGTGTTTCCAAACTGCTCTATCAAAAGGCAGGTTCAACTCTGTGAGTCAAATGCACGCATCGTGAAGAAGCTTCTGAGAATGCTACTGTCTAAGTTTTAGGTGAAGATATTTCATTTCCCAGCAAAGGCTTCAAAGCGCTCTAAATATCCACTTGCAGATTCTACAAGAAGAGTGTTTCAAAACTGCTCTTCCAAAAGGAAGGTTCAAGTCTGTGAGTTGAATGCACTCATCAAAAAGAAGTTTCTGAGAATGCTTCTCTCTAGTTTTTATGAGAAGATATTTCCTTTTCCAGCATAGGCCTCAAATCGCTCCAAACATCCACTAGCAAATTCTACAAAAGGAGTGTTTCAAAACTGTGCTATCAAAAGGAAGATTCCACTATTTGAGTTGAAGGCATAAAGCACACGGAAGTTTCTGACAGTGCTTCCGTCTAGTTCTCATGTGAAGTTATTTCCTTTTCCAGTGTTGGCCTCTTAGCACTCCAAATAACCACTTGCAGATCCTAGAAAGAGTGTTTCAAAACTGCTCTACCAAAAGGAAGGTTCAACTCGGTGAGTTGAATGCGCACCTCGCAAAAAGTTTCTGAGAGTGCTTCGGTTTAGTTTTTATGTGAAGATATTTCGTTTTCCAGCACAGTACTCAAAGCGCTCTAAATAGCCACTTGCAGAGTCTATAAAAAGAGTGTTTCAAAACTGTTCTATCGAAAGGAACGTTCAACTCTGTGAGTAGAATGCACTCATCACAAGGAAGTTTCTGAGAATGCTTCTGTCTAGTTTTTATGTGAAGAAATTTCCTTTTCCAACATAGGCCTCAAAGCGCTCCAAATAAACACCTGCAGATTCTACAAAAGGGGTCTTTCCAAAATGTTCTATCAAAACCAACGTTCAAGCCTGTGAGCTGAATGCACTCACCACACAGAAGTTTCTTAGACGTCTTCTGTCTAGTGTTTATGTGGAAATATTCTCTTTTACAGCATAGGCCTCAAATAGCTCCAAATATCAACTTGCAGATTTTACAAAAAGGGTGTTTCCAAACTCCTCCATCAAAAGGCAGGTTCAACTCTGTGTGTTTAATGCACACATCAGAAAGAAGTTTCTGAGAATGCTTCTGTCTAGCCTTTATGTGAAAATATTTCCTTTTCAAGCATACGCCTCAAAGCGCTCCAAATATGCCGTTGTAGACTCTACAAAAAGTGTGTTTCAAAACTGCTCTACGAAAAGAAAGGTTCAAAGCTGTGAGTTGAATACACAGATCGTGAAGAAGTTCCTGAGAATGCTTCAATCTAGTGTTTAGGTGAAGATATTTCACTTCCCAGCATAGGCCTCAAAGCGCTCCAAATATCCACTTCCAGATTCTACAGAAAAGTGTTTCAAAACTGCTCTTTGGAAAGGAAGCTTCAACTCTGTGAGTTTAAAGCACTCATTGCGAAGAGGTTTCTGGGAGTTCTTCCGTCTAGTTTTCATGTAAAGATGTTTCCATTTCAAGCATAGGTCTCTAATCGCTCCAAATATTCACCTGCAAATTCTACAAAAAGGGTGTTTCAAAACTTCTCTATCAATAGGAAGGTTCAACTCTGTGAGTTGAATGCACTCCTTACAGAGAAGTTTCTGAGAATGTTTCTATCTATGTTTTACGCGAAGATATTTCCTTTTCCAACACAGGCCTCAGTGCGCTCCGAATCAACACTTCCAGATACTACAAAAACAGTGTTTCAAAACTGTTCTATCAAAAGGAACGTTCAACTCTGTGAGTTGAAGGCACTCATCACAAAGAAGTTTCTGAGAATGCTTCTGTCAATCTTGTATGCAATGAGATTTCCTTTTGCAGCATAGGACTTAAAGCTCTCCAAATATCCACTTGCAGATTCCACAAAAAGAGTGTTGCAAAACTTCTCTATCAAAAGGCAGGTTGAACTCTGTGTGTTGAATGCCCAAAACACAGGGAACTTTCTGAGAATGCTTTTGTCTAGTTTCCACGTGAAGATAGTTCCTTTTCCAACATAGGCCTCAAAGCGCTCTGAATATCCACTTGCCGATTGTACAAAAAGAGTGTTGCAAAACTTCTCTATCAAAAGGCAGGTTGAACTCTGTGTGTCGAATGCCCAAAACACAGGGAACTTGCTGAGAATGCTTTTGTCTAATTTCTACGTGAAGATATTTCCTTTTCCATCATAGGCCTCAAAGTGCTCCGAATAAACACTTGTAGATCCCACCAAAAGAGTGTTTCAAAGCTCTTCCATCTACAGGAACTTTCACGTCTGTGAGTTGAATGCACTCATCACAAAGAGGTTTCTGAGAATTCTTCTGTTTAGTTTTTATGTGATGATATTTCATTTTCCAGCATTGGCCTAAATGTGCTCCAAATATCCACCTTCAGATGGGACTGAAAGAGTGTTTCAAAACTGAACTATCAAAAGGAAGGTTCAAGTCTGTGAGTTGAATGCACTCATCCACAGAAGCTTCTGAGAATGCTTCTGTCTCGTTTTTAGGCGAAGATATTTCCTTTTCCTTGCATAGGCCTCAAATCGCTCCAAATATCCCCTTGCAGATATTACAAAGAGAGTGTTTCCAAACTGCCCTATCGAAAGGCAGTTTCAACTCTGTGAGTTGAAGGCACGTATGGTGAAACAGTTTCTGAGAATGCTTGTGTGTACTTTTTAGGTGAAGGTATTTCCTTTTCCAGCACAGGCCTCAAATCGCTCCAAACATCCAGTAGCAAATTCTACAAAAGGAGTGTTTCAAACCTGTGCTATCCAAAGGAAGATTCCACTATATGAGTTGAACGCATAAAGCACACGGAAGTTTCTGAGAATCCTTCCGTCTAGTTCTCAGGTGAAGATATTTACTTTTCCAGTGTTGGCCCTTTAGCACTCCAAATATCCACTTTCAGATTCTACAAAAAGAGTGTTTCAAAACTGCTCTATCAAAACGCAGGTTCCACTCGGTGAGTTGAATGCACGCATCGGAAAAGATTTCTGAGAATTCTTCTGTCTAGTTTTTATGGGAAGATATTTTCTTTTCCAGCATAGGCCTCAAATCGCTCCAAACATCCACGAGCAAATTCTACGAAAGGAGTGTGTCAAAACTGTGCTATCAAAAGGAAGATTCCACTATGTGAGTTGAATGCATGAAGCACACGGAAGTTTCTGACAATGCTTCCGTCTAGTTCTCATGTGAAGATATTTCCTTTTCCAGCGTTGACCTCTTAGCACTCCAAATATCCACTTGCAGATCCTAGAAAAAGAGTGTTTCAAAACTGCTCTACCAAAAGCCAGGTTTCACTCGGTGAGTTGAATGCGCACATCGCAAAATGTTTCTGAGAACGCTACTGTCTAGTTCTTATGTGAAGATATTTCGTTTTCCCGCCTGGGCTTCAAAGCGCTCCAAATAGCCACTTGTAGAGTCTATAAAAAGAGTGTTTCAAAACTCTTCTATCAAAAGGAACTTTCAACTCTGTGAGTACAATGCACTCATCACAAGGAAGTTTCCGAGAATGCTTCTGTCTACTGTTTATGTGAAGATATTTCCTTTTCCAACCTAGGCCTCAATGCGCTCCAAATAAACACCTGCAGATCCTACAAGAGGGGTGTTTCCAAACTGTTCTATCAAAACCAGCGTTCAAGTCTGTGAGCTGAATGCACTCATCACACAGAAGTTTCTTAGAAGGCTTGTGTCTAGTGTTTATGTGAAAATATTTTCTTTTACAGCACAGGCCTCAAATAGCTCCAAATATCAACTTGCAGATTTTACAAAAAGGGAGTTTCCAAACTCCTCTATCAAAAGACAGGTTCAACTCTGTGAGTCGAATGCACACATCAGAAAGAAGTTTCTGAGAATGCTTCTGTCTAGCTTTTATGTGAAAATATTTCCTTTTCAAGCACACGCCTCAAAGCGCTCCAAATATGCCGTTGCAGATTCTACAAAAAGTGGGTTTCAAAACTGCTCTACGAAAAGAAAGGTTCAAAGCTGTGAGTTGAATACACAGATCGTGAAGAAGTTTCTGAGAATGCTTCAGTCTAGTGTTTAGGTGAAGATATTTCACTTCCCAGCATAGGCCTCAAAGCGCTCCAAATATCCACTTCCAGATTCTACAGAAAAGTGTTTCAAAACTGCTCTTTGGAAAGGAAGCTTCAACTCTGTGAGTTGAAAGCACTCATTACGAAGAGGTTTCTGAGAATTCTTCTGTCCAGTTTTCATGTGAAGATGTTTCCATTTCAAGCATAGGTCTCCAATCGCTCCAAATATTCACCTGCAAATTCTACAAAAAGGGTGTTTCAAAACTTCTCTATCAATAGGAAGGTTCAACTCTGTGAGTTGAATGCCCTCCTCACAAAGAAGTTTCTGAGAATGCTTCTGTCTACTTTTTACGTGAAGATATTTCCTTTTCCTACACAGGCCTCAAAGCGCTCCGAATCAACACTTCCAGATACTACCAAAACAGTGTTTCAAAACTGTTCTATCAAAAGGAACGTTCAACTCTGTGAGTGGAAGGCACTCATCGCAAAGAGGTTTCTGAGAATGCTTCTGTCTAGTTTTTATGTGATGATATTTCGTATTGCAGCATTGGCCAAAAAGCGCTCCAAACATCCATCTTCAGATGGCAATGAAAGTGGGTCTCAAAAGTGCTCTATCAGAAGGAAGGTTCAAGTCTGTGAGTTGAATGCTCTCATCACACAGAAGGTTCTGAGAATGATTCAGTCTAGTTTTTATCAGAAGATATTTCCTTTTCCTTGCATAGGCCTCAAATAGCTCCAAATATCGAATTGCAGTTTACACCAATAGAGTCTTTCCAAACTGCTCTGTGAAACGGCAGGTTCAACTCTGTGAGTTGAATGCGCACATGAGGAAGAAGTCTCTGAGAATGCTTCTGTCTAGTTTTTAGGTGAAGATATTTCATTTCCCAGCCTCGCCTCAAAGCGCTCCAAATATCCACTTTCAGATTCTACAAAAACTGTGTTTCTAAACTGCTCTTTGTAAAGGAAGGTTCAAGTCTGTGAGTTGAATGCACTCATCACCAAGAAGTTTCTGAGAATGCTTCTGTCTAGTTTTCATGTGAAGATATTTCCTTTTCCAACATTGACCCGAAGCCCTCGTAATATCCACTTGCAGATTTTACAAAAAGAGTGTTTCCAAACTGCTCTATCAAAATGAGATTCAACTCTGTGAGTTGAATGCACGCATCGTGAAGAAGCTTCAGAGAATGCTACGGTCTACGTTTTAGGTGAAGATATTTCATTTCCCAGCATAGGCTTCAAAGCGCTCTAAATATCCACTTGCAGATTCTACAAAAAGAGTGTTTCAAAACTGCTCTTCCAAAAGGAAGGTTCAAGGCTGTGAGTTCAATGCACTCATCATAAAGAAGTTTCTGAGAACGCTTCTCTCTAGTTTTTATGTGAAGATATTTCCTTTTCCAGCATAGGCCTCAAATCGCTCCAAACATCCACTAGCAAATTCTACAAAAGGAGTGTTTCAAAACTGTGCTATCAAAAGGAAGATTCCACTATTTGAGTTGAAGGCATAAAGCACACGGAAGTTTCTGACAATGCTTCCGTCTAGTTCTCATGTGAAGTTATTTCCTTTTCCAGTGCTGGCCTCTTAGCACTCCAAATATCCACTTGCAGATCCTAGAAAAAGAGTTTTTCAAAACTGCTCTACCAAAAGGAAGCTTCAACTCGGTGAGTTGAATGCGCACCTCGCAAAATGTTTCTGAGAGTGCTTCGCTGTTGTTTTTATGTGAAGATATTTCGTTTTCCAGCATAGGACTCAAAGCGCTCCAAGTAGCCACTTACAGAGTCTCTAAAAAGAGTGTTTCAAAACTGTTCTATCAAAAGGAACGTTCAACTCTGTGAGTAGAATGCTCTCATCACAAGGAAGTTTCTGAGAATGCTTCTGTCTAGTTTTTATGTGAAGAAATTTCCTTTTCCAACATAGGCCTCAAAGCCCTCCAAATAAACATCTGCAGATTCTACAAAAGGGGTCTTTCCAAAATGTTCTATCAAAACCAACGTTCAAACCTATGAGCTGAATGCACTCACCACACAGAAGTTTCTTAGACGTCTTCTGTCTAGTGTTTATGTGAAAATATTTTCTTTTACAGCATAGGCCTCAAATAGCTCCAAATATCAACTTGCAGATTTTACAAAAAGGGTGTTTCCAAACTCCTCTATCAAAAGGCAGGTTCAACTCTGTGTGTTGAATGCACACATCAGAAAGAAGTTTCTGAGAATGCTTCTGTCTAGCGTTTATGTGAAAATATTTCCTTTTCAAGCATACGCCTCAAAGCGCTCCAAATATGCCGTTGCAGATTCTACAAAAAGTGTGTTTCAAAACTGCTCTATGAAAAGAAAGGTTCAAAGCTGTGAGGTGAATACACATATCGTGAAGAAGTTTCTGAGAAAGCTTCAGTCTAGTGTTTAGGTGAAGATATTTCACTTCCCAGAATAGGCCTCAAAGCGCTCCAAATATCCACTTCCAGATTCTAAAGAAAAGTGTTTCAAAACTGCTTTTTGGAAAAGAAGCTTCAACTCTGTGAGTTGAAAGCACTCATTACGAAGAGGTTTCTGAGAGTTCTTCCGTCTAGTTTTCATGTGAAGATGTTTCCATTTCAAGCATATTTCTCAAATCGCTCCAAATATTCACCTGCAAATTCTACAAAAAGGGTGTTTCCAAACTTCTCTATCAATAGGAAGGTTCGACTCTGTGAGTTGAATGCACTCCTCACAAAGAAGTTTCTGAGAATGCTTCTGTCCAGTTTTTAGGTGAAGATATATCACTTCCCAGCATAGGCCTCAAAGCGCTCCAAATATCCACTTGCAGATTCTACAAAAAGAGTGTTTCAAAACTCCTCTTTCAAAAGGAAGTTTCAAGTCTGTGAGTTGAATGAAGTCGTGACAAAGAAGTTTCTGAGAATGCTTCTGTCTACTTTTTATGTGAAGATATTTCCTTTTGCAGCACACGCCTCAAATAGCCCCAAACATCCACTAGCAAATTCTACAAAAAGAGTGTTTCAAAAAAGCGCTATCTAAAGGAAGATTGCACTATGTGAGTTAAACGCATAAAGCACACGGAAGTTTCTGAGAATGCTTCCGTCTAGTTCTCATGGGAAGATATTTCCTTTCCCATTGTTGGCCTCTTAGCACTCCAATATACACTTGCAGATTCTAGAAAAAGAGTGTTTCAAAACTGCTCTATCAAAAGGCAGGTTCAACACGGTGAGTTGAATATGCACATGAGAAAAAGTTTCTGAGAATGCTTCTGTCTGGTTTTTATGTGAAGATATTTCGTTTTCCAGCACAGGCCTCAAAGCGCTCCAATTATCCACTTGCAGACTATACAAAAACAGTGTTTCAAAACTGTTCTATCCAAAGGAATGTTCAGCTCTGTGAGTAGAATTCACTCATCACGAGGAAGTTTCTGAGAATGCTGCTGTCTAGTTTCTATAAGAAGACATTTCCTTTTCTAACATAGGTCTCAAAGCGCTCACAATAAGCCCTGGCACACTCCACAAAAGGAGTGTTTCCAAAATGTTCTATCAAAATGAACGTTGAAGACTGTGAGTTAAATGCACACGTCAAACTGAAGTTTCTGAGAATGGTTCTGTCTAGGGTTTATGTGAAGATATTTTCTTTTCCAGCATAGGCCTCCAAAAGCTCGAAATATCCACTTGCAGATTTTCTAAAAAGGGTGTTTCCAAACTGTTCTATCAAAAGGAAGGTTCAACTCTGTGAGTTGAATGCTCACATCACAAAGAAGTTTCTGAGAATGCTTCTGTCTAGTGTTCATGTGAAGATATTTCCTTTTCAAGCATAGGCCTCAAAGCGCTCCAGATATGCAGTTGCAGACTCTACAAAAAGTGTGTTTCAAAAGTGTTCTATGAAAAGAAAGTTTCAACTCTGTGAGTTGAATGCACATATCGTGAAGAAGTTTCTGAGAATGCTTCTGTCTAGTTTTTAGGTGAAGATATTTCATTTCCCAGCATAGGCCTCAAAGCGCTCCAAATATGCACTTGCAGATTCTACAAAAAGAGTGTTTCAAAACTGCTCTTTCAAAAGGAAGGTTCAAGTCTGTGAGTTGAATGCACTCATCAGAAAGAAGTTTCTGATAATGGTTCTGTCTAGTTTTCATCTGCAAGTATTTCCTTTTCCACTAGATGCCGCAATCGCACCAAATTTCCACCTGCAGTTTCCACAAAAAGAGTGTTGCAGGACTGCTCCAGGAAAAGGAATCTTCAACTCTCTCAGTTCAATCCCCTCAAGACATAGAAGTTTCTGATAATGTTTCTGTCTAGCTTCTATATGAAGATATTTCCTTTTCCAGCATAAGCCTCAAAGAGCTCCAAATATCCACTTGCGAATTCTACAAAAACAGTGTTGCAATACTTTTCTACCAAAAGGAAGGTACAACTCTGTGAGTTCAATGCACTCATCACACAGAAGGTTCACAGAATGCTTCCATCTAGCTTTTACGCAATGATATTTCCTTTTGCAGCAAAGGCTTCAAAGCGCTCTTAATGTCCACTGGCAGATTCTACGAAGAGTGTCTCAAAACTGCTCTATCAAAAGGTAGGTTGAACTCTGTGAGTTCAATGCCCAAAGCACAGGGAACCTTCTGAGAATGCTTTTATGTAGTTTCTACGTGAACATATTTTCTTTTCCAGCATTGGCCTCCAAGCACTCCATCCATCCACTTGAAAATTCTACTAAAAGAGTGTTTCAAAACTTCTCTACCAAAAGAAAGGTTGAACTTTGTGAGTTCAAGGCACACATCACAAAGAAGTTTCTGAGAATGCTTCTTTCCAGCTTTTACGTGAAGAGATATCCTTTTCCAGCATAGGCCTCAAAGCGCTCCATATATCCACTTGCACATTCTAGCAAAGCGTGTATCAACACTGCTCTTTCAAAAGGAAGCTTCAAGTCTGTGAGTTGAATGCACTCATCACAAAGACGTTTCTGAGAATTCTCCTGTCTAGTTTTCATGTGAAGATGCTTCCATTTAAAATCTAGGCCTCAAATACCTCCAAATATTCACTTGCACATTCTACAAAAAGGCTGTTTCAAATCTTCCCTATCAATTGGAAGGTTCAACTCTGTAAATTGAATGCACTCACCACAAAGAAGATTCCGAGATTGCTTCTGTCTACTTTGTATGTGAAGACATTTCCTTTTCCAACATAGGCCTCAAAGCGCTCCAAAAAACACTTGCAGATTCTAAAAAAACAGTTTTTCAAAACTGTTCTATCAAAAGGAACGTTCAACTCTGTGAGTTGAAGGCACTCATCACAAAGAGGTTTCTGAGAATGCTTCTGTCTAGTTTTTATGGGATGATATTTCTTATTCCAACATTGGCCAAAAAGCGCTCCAAATATCCGCCTTCAGATGGCACTGAAAGAGGGTCTCAAAAATGCTCTATCAGAAGGAAGGTTCAAGTCTGTGAGTTGAATGCTCTCATCACACAGAAGGTTCTGAGAATACTTCAGTCTAGTTTTTATCAGAAGATATTTCCATTTCCTTGCATAGGCCTGAAATCGCTCCAAATATCGACTTGCAGATTATACGAATAGAGTATTTCCAAACTGCTCTGTCAAACGGCAGGATCAACTCTGTGAGTTGAATGAACACATCATGAAGAAGTCTCTGAGAATGCTTCTGTCTAGTTTTTAGTTGAAGATATTTCATTTCCCAGCATCGTCTCAAAGCGCTCCAAATATCCACTTGCAGATTCTACAAAAACTTTGTTTCTAAACTGCTCTTTGAAAAGGAAGGTCCAAGTCTGTGAGTTGAATGCACTCATCGCAAAGAATTTTCTGAGAATGCTTCTGCCTAGTTTTCACGTGAAGATATTTCCTTTTCCAACATTGGCCCCGAAGCCCTCCTAACATCCACTTGCAGATTTTACAAAAAGAGTGTTTCCAAACTGCTCTATCAAAAGGCAGGTTCAACTCTGTGAGTCAAATGCACGCATCGTGAAGAAGCTTCTGAGAATGCTACTGTCTAAGTTTTAGGTGAAGATATTTCATTTCCCAGCAAAGGCTTCAAAGCGCTCTAAATATCCACTTGCAGATTCTACAAGAAGAGTGTTTCAAAACTGCTCTTCCAAAAGGAAGGTTCAAGTCTGTGAGTTGAATGCACTCATCAAAAAGAAGTTTCTGAGAATGCTTCTCTCTAGTTTTTATGAGAAGATATTTCCTTTTCCAGCATAGGCCTCAAATCGCTCCAAACATCCACTAGCAAATTCTACAAAAGGAGTGTTTCAAAACTGTGCTATCAAAAGGAAGATTCCACTATTTGAGTTGAAGGCATAAAGCACACGGAAGTTTCTGACAGTGCTTCCGTCTAGTTCTCATGTGAAGTTATTTCCTTTTCCAGTGTTGGCCTCTTAGCACTCCAAATAACCACTTGCAGATCCTAGAAAGAGTGTTTCAAAACTGCTCTACCAAAAGGAAGGTTCAACTCGGTGAGTTGAATGCGCACCTCGCAAAAAGTTTCTGAGAGTGCTTCGGTTTAGTTTTTATGTGAAGATATTTCGTTTTCCAGCACAGTACTCAAAGCGCTCTAAATAGCCACTTGCAGAGTCTATAAAAAGAGTGTTTCAAAACTGTTCTATCGAAAGGAACGTTCAACTCTGTGAGTAGAATGCACTCATCACAAGGAAGTTTCTGAGAATGCTTCTGTCTAGTTTTTATGTGAAGAAATTTCCTTTTCCAACATAGGCCTCAAAGCGCTCCAAATAAACACCTGCAGATTCTACAAAAGGGGTCTTTCCAAAATGTTCTATCAAAACCAACGTTCAAGCCTGTGAGCTGAATGCACTCACCACACAGAAGTTTCTTAGACGTCTTCTGTCTAGTGTTTATGTGGAAATATTCTCTTTTACAGCATAGGCCTCAAATAGCTCCAAATATCAACTTGCAGATTTTACAAAAAGGGTGTTTCCAAACTCCTCCATCAAAAGGCAGGTTCAACTCTGTGTGTTTAATGCACACATCAGAAAGAAGTTTCTGAGAATGCTTCTGTCTAGCCTTTATGTGAAAATATTTCCTTTTCAAGCATACGCCTCAAAGCGCTCCAAATATGCCGTTGTAGACTCTACAAAAAGTGTGTTTCAAAACTGCTCTACGAAAAGAAAGGTTCAAAGCTGTGAGTTGAATACACAGATCGTGAAGAAGTTCCTGAGAATGCTTCAATCTAGTGTTTAGGTGAAGATATTTCACTTCCCAGCATAGGCCTCAAAGCGCTCCAAATATCCACTTCCAGATTCTACAGAAAAGTGTTTCAAAACTGCTCTTTGGAAAGGAAGCTTCAACTCTGTGAGTTTAAAGCACTCATTGCGAAGAGGTTTCTGGGAGTTCTTCCGTCTAGTTTTCATGTAAAGATGTTTCCATTTCAAGCATAGGTCTCTAATCGCTCCAAATATTCACCTGCAAATTCTACAAAAAGGGTGTTTCAAAACTTCTCTATCAATAGGAAGGTTCAACTCTGTGAGTTGAATGCACTCCTTACAGAGAAGTTTCTGAGAATGTTTCTATCTATGTTTTACGCGAAGATATTTCCTTTTCCAACACAGGCCTCAGTGCGCTCCGAATCAACACTTCCAGATACTACAAAAACAGTGTTTCAAAACTGTTCTATCAAAAGGAACGTTCAACTCTGTGAGTTGAAGGCACTCATCACAAAGAAGTTTCTGAGAATGCTTCTGTCAATCTTGTATGCAATGAGATTTCCTTTTGCAGCATAGGACTTAAAGCTCTCCAAATATCCACTTGCAGATTCCACAAAAAGAGTGTTGCAAAACTTCTCTATCAAAAGGCAGGTTGAACTCTGTGTGTTGAATGCCCAAAACACAGGGAACTTTCTGAGAATGCTTTTGTCTAGTTTCCACGTGAAGATAGTTCCTTTTCCAACATAGGCCTCAAAGCGCTCTGAATATCCACTTGCCGATTGTACAAAAAGAGTGTTGCAAAACTTCTCTATCAAAAGGCAGGTTGAACTCTGTGTGTCGAATGCCCAAAACACAGGGAACTTGCTGAGAATGCTTTTGTCTAATTTCTACGTGAAGATATTTCCTTTTCCATCATAGGCCTCAAAGTGCTCCGAATAAACACTTGTAGATCCCACCAAAAGAATGTTTCAAAGCTCTTCCATCTACAGGAACTTTCACGTCTGTGAGTTGAATGCACTCATCACAAAGAGGTTTCTGAGAATTCTTCTGTTTAGTTTTTATGTGATGATATTTCATTTTCCAGCATTGGCCTAAAGGTGCTCCAAATATCCACCTTCAGATGGGACTGAAAGAGTGTTTCAAAACTGAACTATCAAAAGGAAGGTTCAAGTCTGTGAGTTGAATGCACTCATCCACAGAAGCTTCTGAGAATGCTTCTGTCTCGTTTTTAGGCGAAGATATTTCCTTTTCCTTGCATAGGCCTCAAATCGCTCCAAATATCCCCTTGCAGATATTACAAAGAGAGTGTTTCCAAACTGCCCTATCGAAAGGCAGTTTCAACTCTGTGAGTTGAAGGCACGTATGGTGAAACAGTTTCTGAGAATGCTTGTGTGTACTTTTTAGGTGAAGGTATTTCCTTTTCCAGCACAGGCCTCAAATCGCTCCAAACATCCAGTAGCAAATTCTACAAAAGGAGTGTTTCAAACCTGTGCTATCCAAAGGAAGATTCCACTATATGAGTTGAACGCATAAAGCACACGGAAGTTTCTGAGAATCCTTCCGTCTAGTTCTCAGGTGAAGATATTTACTTTTCCAGTGTTGGCCCTTTAGCACTCCAAATATCCACTTTCAGATTCTACAAAAAGAGTGTTTCAAAACTGCTCTATCAAAACGCAGGTTCCACTCGGTGAGTTGAATGCACGCATCGGAAAAGATTTCTGAGAATTCTTCTGTCTAGTTTTTATGGGAAGATATTTTCTTTTCCAGCATAGGCCTCAATTCGCTCCAAACATCCACGAGCAAATTCTACGAAAGGAGTGTGTCAAAACTGTGCTATCAAAAGGAAGATTCCACTATGTGAGTTGAATGCATGAAGCACACGGAAGTTTCTGACAATGCTTCCGTCTAGTTCTCATGTGAAGATATTTCCTTTTCCAGCGTTGACCTCTTAGCACTCCAAATATCCACTTGCAGATCCTAGAAAAAGAGTGTTTCAAAACTGCTCTACCAAAAGCCAGGTTTCACTCGGTGAGTTGAATGCGCACATCGCAAAATGTTTCTGAGAACGCTACTGTCTAGTTCTTATGTGAAGATATTTCGTTTTCCCGCCTGGGCTTCAAAGCGCTCCAAATAGCCACTTGTAGAGTCTATAAAAGCAGTGTTTCAAAACTCTTCTATCAAAAGGAACTTTCAACTCTGTGAGTACAATGCACTCATCACAAGGAAGTTTCCGAGAATGCTTCTGTCTACTGTTTATGTGAAGATATTTCCTTTTCCAACCTAGGCCTCAATGCGCTCCAAATAAACACCTGCAGATCCTACAAGAGGGGTGTTTCCAAACTGTTCTATCAAAACCAGCGTTCAAGTCTGTGAGCTGAATGCACTCATCACACAGAAGTTTCTTAGAAGGCTTGTGTCTAGTGTTTATGTGAAAATATTTTCTTTTACAGCACAGGCCTCAAATAGCTCCAAATATCAACTTGCAGATTTTACAAAAAGGGAGTTTCCAAACTCCTCTATCAAAAGACAGGTTCAACTCTGTGAGTCGAATGCACACATCAGAAAGAAGTTTCTGAGAATGCTTCTGTCTAGCTTTTATGTGAAAATATTTCCTTTTCAAGCACACGCCTCAAAGCGCTCCAAATATGCCGTTGCAGATTCTACAAAAAGTGGGTTTCAAAACTGCTCTACGAAAAGAAAGGTTCAAAGCTGTGAGTTGAATACACAGATCGTGAAGAAGTTTCTGAGAATGCTTCAGTCTAGTGTTTAGGTGAAGATATTTCACTTCCCAGCATAGGCCTCAAAGCGCTCCAAATATCCACTTCCAGATTCTACAGAAAAGTGTTTCAAAACTGCTCTTTGGAAAGGAAGCTTCAACTCTGTGAGTTGAAAGCACTCATTACGAAGAGGTTTCTGAGAATTCTTCTGTCCAGTTTTCATGTGAAGATGTTTCCATTTCAAGCATAGGTCTCCAATCGCTCCAAATATTCACCTGCAAATTCTACAAAAAGGGTGTTTCAAAACTTCTCTATCAATAGGAAGGTTCAACTCTGTGAGTTGAATGCCCTCCTCACAAAGAAGTTTCTGAGAATGCTTCTGTCTACTTTTTACGTGAAGATATTTCCTTTTCCTACACAGGCCTCAAAGCGCTCCGAATCAACACTTCCAGATACTACCAAAACAGTGTTTCAAAACTGTTCTATCAAAAGGAACGTTCAACTCTGTGAGTGGAAGGCACTCATCGCAAAGAGGTTTCTGAGAATGCTTCTGTCTAGTTTTTATGTGATGATATTTCGTATTGCAGCATTGGCCAAAAAGCGCTCCAAACATCCATCTTCAGATGGCAATGAAAGTGGGTCTCAAAAGTGCTCTATCAGAAGGAAGGTTCAAGTCTGTGAGTTGAATGCTCTCATCACACAGAAGGTTCTGAGAATGATTCAGTCTAGTTTTTATCAGAAGATATTTCCTTTTCCTTGCATAGGCCTCAAATAGCTCCAAATATCGAATTGCAGTTTACACCAATAGAGTCTTTCCAAACTGCTCTGTGAAACGGCAGGTTCAACTCTGTGAGTTGAATGCGCACATGAGGAAGAAGTCTCTGAGAATGCTTCTGTCTAGTTTTTAGGTGAAGATATTTCATTTCCCAGCCTCGCCTCAAAGCGCTCCAAATATCCACTTTCAGATTCTACAAAAACTGTGTTTCTAAACTGCTCTTTGTAAAGGAAGGTTCAAGTCTGTGAGTTGAATGCACTCATCACCAAGAAGTTTCTGAGAATGCTTCTGTCTAGTTTTCATGTGAAGATATTTCCTTTTCCAACATTGACCCGAAGCCCTCGTAATATCCACTTGCAGATTTTACAAAAAGAGTGTTTCCAAACTGCTCTATCAAAATGAGATTCAACTCTGTGAGTTGAATGCACGCATCGTGAAGAAGCTTCAGAGAATGCTACGGTCTACGTTTTAGGTGAAGATATTTCATTTCCCAGCATAGGCTTCAAAGCGCTCTAAATATCCACTTGCAGATTCTACAAAAAGAGTGTTTCAAAACTGCTCTTCCAAAAGGAAGGTTCAAGGCTGTGAGTTCAATGCACTCATCATAAAGAAGTTTCTGAGAACGCTTCTCTCTAGTTTTTATGTGAAGATATTTCCTTTTCCAGCATAGGCCTCAAATCGCTCCAAACATCCACTAGCAAATTCTACAAAAGGAGTGTTTCAAAACTGTGCTATCAAAAGGAAGATTCCACTATTTGAGTTGAAGGCATAAAGCACACGGAAGTTTCTGACAATGCTTCCGTCTAGTTCTCATGTGAAGTTATTTCCTTTTCCAGTGCTGGCCTCTTAGCACTCCAAATATCCACTTGCAGATCCTAGAAAAAGAGTTTTTCAAAACTGCTCTACCAAAAGGAAGCTTCAACTCGGTGAGTTGAATGCGCACCTCGCAAAATGTTTCTGAGAGTGCTTCGCTGTTGTTTTTATGTGAAGATATTTCGTTTTCCAGCATAGGACTCAAAGCGCTCCAAGTAGCCACTTACAGAGTCTCTAAAAAGAGTGTTTCAAAACTGTTCTATCAAAAGGAACGTTCAACTCTGTGAGTAGAATGCTCTCATCACAAGGAAGTTTCTGAGAATGCTTCTGTCTAGTTTTTATGTGAAGAAATTTCCTTTTCCAACATAGGCCTCAAAGCGCTCCAAATAAACATCTGCAGATTCTACAAAAGGGGTCTTTCCAAAATGTTCTATCAAAACCAACGTTCAAACCTATGAGCTGAATGCACTCACCACACAGAAGTTTCTTAGACGTCTTCTGTCTAGTGTTTATGTGAAAATATTTTCTTTTACAGCATAGGCCTCAAATAGCTCCAAATATCAACTTGCAGATTTTACAAAAAGGGTGTTTCCAAACTCCTCTATCAAAAGGCAGGTTCAACTCTGTGTGTTGAATGCACACATCAGAAAGAAGTTTCTGAGAATGCTTCTGTCTAGCGTTTATGTGAAAATATTTCCTTTTCAAGCATACGCCTCAAAGCGCTCCAAATATGCCGTTGCAGATTCTACAAAAAGTGTGTTTCAAAACTGCTCTATGAAAAGAAAGGTTCAAAGCTGTGAGGTGAATACACATATCGTGAAGAAGTTTCTGAGAAAGCTTCAGTCTAGTGTTTAGGTGAAGATATTTCACTTCCCAGAATAGGCCTCAAAGCGCTCCAAATATCCACTTCCAGATTCTAAAGAAAAGTGTTTCAAAACTGCTTTTTGGAAAAGAAGCTTCAACTCTGTGAGTTGAAAGCACTCATTACGAAGAGGTTTCTGAGAGTTCTTCCGTCTAGTTTTCATGTGAAGATGTTTCCATTTCAAGCATATTTCTCAAATCGCTCCAAATATTCACCTGCAAATTCTACAAAAAGGGTGTTTCCAAACTTCTCTATCAATAGGAAGGTTCGACTCTGTGAGTTGAATGCATTCCTCACAAAGAAGTTTCTGAGAATGCTTCTGTCCAGTTTTTAGGTGAAGATATATCATTTCCCAGCATAGGCCTCAAAGCGCTCCAAATATCCACTTGCAGATTCTACAAAAAGAGTGTTTCAAAACTCCTCTTTCAAAAGGAAGTTTCAAGTCTGTGAGTTGAATGAAGTCGTGACAAAGAAGTTTCTGAGAATGCTTCTGTCTACTTTTTATGTGAAGATATTTCCTTTTGCAGCACACGCCTCAAATAGCCCCAAACATCCACTAGCAAATTCTACAAAAAGAGTGTTTCAAAAAAGCGCTATCTAAAGGAAGATTGCACTATGTGAGTTAAACGCATAAAGCACACGGAAGTTTCTGAGAATGCTTCCGTCTAGTTCTCATGGGAAGATATTTCCTTTCCCATTGTTGGCCTCTTAGCACTCCAATATACACTTGCAGATTCTAGAAAAAGAGTGTTTCAAAACTGCTCTATCAAAAGGCAGGTTCAACACGGTGAGTTGAATATGCACATGAGAAAAAGTTTCTGAGAATGCTTCTGTCTGGTTTTTATGTGAAGATATTTCGTTTTCCAGCACAGGCCTCAAAGCGCTCCAATTATCCACTTGCAGACTATACAAAAACAGTGTTTCAAAACTGTTCTATCCAAAGGAATGTTCAGCTCTGTGAGTAGAATTCACTCATCACGAGGAAGTTTCTGAGAATGCTGCTGTCTAGTTTCTATAAGAAGACATTTCCTTTTCTAACATAGGTCTCAAAGCGCTCACAATAAGCCCTGGCACACTCCACAAAAGGAGTGTTTCCAAAATGTTCTATCAAAATGAACGTTGAAGACTGTGAGTTAAATGCACACGTCAAACTGAAGTTTCTGAGAATGGTTCTGTCTAGGGTTTATGTGAAGATATTTTCTTTTCCAGCATAGGCCTCCAAAAGCTCGAAATATCCACTTGCAGATTTTCTAAAAAGGGTGTTTCCAAACTGTTCTATCAAAAGGAAGGTTCAACTCTGTGAGTTGAATGCTCACATCACAAAGAAGTTTCTGAGAATGCTTCTGTCTAGTGTTCATGTGAAGATATTTCCTTTTCAAGCATAGGCCTCAAAGCGCTCCAGATATGCAGTTGCAGACTCTACAAAAAGTGTGTTTCAAAAGTGTTCTATGAAAAGAAAGTTTCAACTCTGTGAGTTGAATGCACATATCGTGAAGAAGTTTCTGAGAATGCTTCTGTCTAGTTTTTAGGTGAAGATATTTCATTTCCCAGCATAGGCCTCAAAGCGCTCCAAATATGCACTTGCAGATTCTACAAAAAGAGTGTTTCAAAACTGCTCTTTCAAAAGGAAGGTTCAAGTCTGTGAGTTGAATGCACTCATCAGAAAGAAGTTTCTGATAATGGTTCTGTCTAGTTTTCATCTGCAAGTATTTCCTTTTCCACTAGATGCCGCAATCGCACCAAATTTCCACCTGCAGTTTCCACAAAAAGAGTGTTGCAGGACTGCTCCAGGAAAAGGAATCTTCAACTCTCTCAGTTCAATCCCCTCAAGACATAGAAGTTTCTGATAATGTTTCTGTCTAGCTTCTATATGAAGATATTTCCTTTTCCAGCATAAGCCTCAAAGAGCTCCAAATATCCACTTGCGAATTCTACAAAAACAGTGTTGCAATACTTTTCTACCAAAAGGAAGGTACAACTCTGTGAGTTCAATGCACTCATCACACAGAAGGTTCACAGAATGCTTCCATCTAGCTTTTACGCAATGATATTTCCTTTTGCAGCAAAGGCTTCAAAGCGCTCTTAATGTCCACTGGCAGATTCTACGAAGAGTGTCTCAAAACTGCTCTATCAAAAGGTAGGTTGAACTCTGTGAGTTCAATGCCCAAAGCACAGGGAACCTTCTGAGAATGCTTTTATGTAGTTTCTACGTGAACATATTTTCTTTTCCAGCATTGGCCTCCAAGCACTCCATCCATCCACTTGAAAATTCTACTAAAAGAGTGTTTCAAAACTTCTCTACCAAAAGAAAGGTTGAACTTTGTGAGTTCAAGGCACACATCACAAAGAAGTTTCTGAGAATGCTTCTTTCCAGCTTTTACGTGAAGAGATATCCTTTTCCAGCATAGGCCTCAAAGCGCTCCATATATCCACTTGCACATTCTAGCAAAGCGTGTATCAACACTGCTCTTTCAAAAGGAAGCTTCAAGTCTGTGAGTTGAATGCACTCATCACAAAGACGTTTCTGAGAATTCTCCTGTCTAGTTTTCATGTGAAGATGCTTCCATTTAAAATCTAGGCCTCAAATACCTCCAAATATTCACTTGCACATTCTACAAAAAGGCTGTTTCAAATCTTCTCTATCAATTGGAAGGTTCAACTCTGTAAATTGAATGCACTCACCACAAAGAAGATTCCGAGATTGCTTCTGTCTACTTTGTATGTGAAGACATTTCCTTTTCCAACATAGGCCTCAAAGCGCTCCAAAAAACACTTGCAGATTCTAAAAAAACAGTTTTTCAAAACTGTTCTATCAAAAGGAACGTTCAACTCTGTGAGTTGAAGGCACTCATCACAAAGAGGTTTCTGAGAATGCTTCTGTCTAGTTTTTATGGGATGATATTTCTTATTCCAACATTGGCCAAAAAGCGCTCCAAATATCCGCCTTCAGATAGCACTGAAAGAGGGTCTCAAAAATGCTCTATCAGAAGGAAGGTTCAAGTCTGTGAGTTGAATGCTCTCATCACACAGAAGGTTCTGAGAATACTTCAGTCTAGTTTTTATCAGAAGATATTTCCATTTCCTTGCATAGGCCTGAAATCGCTCCAAATATCGACTTGCAGATTATACGAATAGAGTATTTCCAAACTGCTCTGTCAAACGGCAGGATCAACTCTGTGAGTTGAATGAACACATCATGAAGAAGTCTCTGAGAATGCTTCTGTCTAGTTTTTAGTTGAAGATATTTCATTTCCCAGCATCGTCTCAAAGCGCTCCAAATATCCACTTGCAGATTCTACAAAAACTTTGTTTCTAAACTGCTCTTTGAAAAGGAAGGTCCAAGTCTGTGAGTTGAATGCACTCATCGCAAAGAATTTTCTGAGAATGCTTCTGCCTAGTTTTCACGTGAAGATATTTCCTTTTCCAACATTGGCCCCGAAGCCCTCCTAACATCCACTTGCAGATTTTACAAAAAGAGTGTTTCCAAACTGCTCTATCAAAAGGCAGGTTCAACTCTGTGAGTCAAATGCACGCATCGTGAAGAAGCTTCTGAGAATGCTACTGTCTAAGTTTTAGGTGAAGATATTTCATTTCCCAGCAAAGGCTTCAAAGCGCTCTAAATATCCACTTGCAGATTCTACAAGAAGAGTGTTTCAAAACTGCTCTTCCAAAAGGAAGGTTCAAGTCTGTGAGTTGAATGCACTCATCAAAAAGAAGTTTCTGAGAATGCTTCTCTCTAGTTTTTATGAGAAGATATTTCCTTTTCCAGCATAGGCCTCAAATCGCTCCAAACATCCACTAGCAAATTCTACAAAAGGAGTGTTTCAAAACTGTGCTATCAAAAGGAAGATTCCACTATTTGAGTTGAAGGCATAAAGCACACGGAAGTTTCTGACAGTGCTTCCGTCTAGTTCTCATGTGAAGTTATTTCCTTTTCCAGTGTTGGCCTCTTAGCACTCCAAATAACCACTTGCAGATCCTAGAAAGAGTGTTTCAAAACTGCTCTACCAAAAGGAAGGTTCAACTCGGTGAGTTGAATGCGCACCTCGCAAAAAGTTTCTGAGAGTGCTTCGGTTTAGTTTTTATGTGAAGATATTTCGTTTTCCAGCACAGTACTCAAAGCGCTCTAAATAGCCACTTGCAGAGTCTATAAAAAGAGTGTTTCAAAACTGTTCTATCGAAAGGAACGTTCAACTCTGTGAGTAGAATGCACTCATCACAAGGAAGTTTCTGAGAATGCTTCTGTCTAGTTTTTATGTGAAGAAATTTCCTTTTCCAACATAGGCCTCAAAGCGCTCCAAATAAACACCTGCAGATTCTACAAAAGGGGTCTTTCCAAAATGTTCTATCAAAACCAACGTTCAAGCCTGTGAGCTGAATGCACTCACCACACAGAAGTTTCTTAGACGTCTTCTGTCTAGTGTTTATGTGGAAATATTCTCTTTTACAGCATAGGCCTCAAATAGCTCCAAATATCAACTTGCAGATTTTACAAAAAGGGTGTTTCCAAACTCCTCCATCAAAAGGCAGGTTCAACTCTGTGTGTTTAATGCACACATCAGAAAGAAGTTTCTGAGAATGCTTCTGTCTAGCCTTTATGTGAAAATATTTCCTTTTCAAGCATACGCCTCAAAGCGCTCCAAATATGCCGTTGTAGACTCTACAAAAAGTGTGTTTCAAAACTGCTCTACGAAAAGAAAGGTTCAAAGCTGTGAGTTGAATACACAGATCGTGAAGAAGTTCCTGAGAATGCTTCAATCTAGTGTTTAGGTGAAGATATTTCACTTCCCAGCATAGGCCTCAAAGCGCTCCAAATATCCACTTCCAGATTCTACAGAAAAGTGTTTCAAAACTGCTCTTTGGAAAGGAAGCTTCAACTCTGTGAGTTTAAAGCACTCATTGCGAAGAGGTTTCTGGGAGTTCTTCCGTCTAGTTTTCATGTAAAGATGTTTCCATTTCAAGCATAGGTCTCTAATCGCTCCAAATATTCACCTGCAAATTCTACAAAAAGGGTGTTTCAAAACTTCTCTATCAATAGGAAGGTTCAACTCTGTGAGTTGAATGCACTCCTTACAGAGAAGTTTCTGAGAATGTTTCTATCTATGTTTTACGCGAAGATATTTCCTTTTCCAACACAGGCCTCAGTGCGCTCCGAATCAACACTTCCAGATACTACAAAAACAGTGTTTCAAAACTGTTCTATCAAAAGGAACGTTCAACTCTGTGAGTTGAAGGCACTCATCACAAAGAAGTTTCTGAGAATGCTTCTGTCAATCTTGTATGCAATGAGATTTCCTTTTGCAGCATAGGACTTAAAGCTCTCCAAATATCCACTTGCAGATTCCACAAAAAGAGTGTTGCAAAACTTCTCTATCAAAAGGCAGGTTGAACTCTGTGTGTTGAATGCCCAAAACACAGGGAACTTTCTGAGAATGCTTTTGTCTAGTTTCCACGTGAAGATAGTTCCTTTTCCAACATAGGCCTCAAAGCGCTCTGAATATCCACTTGCCGATTGTACAAAAAGAGTGTTGCAAAACTTCTCTATCAAAAGGCAGGTTGAACTCTGTGTGTCGAATGCCCAAAACACAGGGAACTTGCTGAGAATGCTTTTGTCTAATTTCTACGTGAAGATATTTCCTTTTCCATCATAGGCCTCAAAGTGCTCCGAATAAACACTTGTAGATCCCACCAAAAGAGTGTTTCAAAGCTCTTCCATCTACAGGAACTTTCACGTCTGTGAGTTGAATGCACTCATCACAAAGAGGTTTCTGAGAATTCTTCTGTTTAGTTTTTATGTGATGATATTTCATTTTCCAGCATTGGCCTAAATGTGCTCCAAATATCCACCTTCAGATGGGACTGAAAGAGTGTTTCAAAACTGAACTATCAAAAGGAAGGTTCAAGTCTGTGAGTTGAATGCACTCATCCACAGAAGCTTCTGAGAATGCTTCTGTCTCGTTTTTAGGCGAAGATATTTCCTTTTCCTTGCATAGGCCTCAAATCGCTCCAAATATCCCCTTGCAGATATTACAAAGAGAGTGTTTCCAAACTGCCCTATCGAAAGGCAGTTTCAACTCTGTGAGTTGAAGGCACGTATGGTGAAACAGTTTCTGAGAATGCTTGTGTGTACTTTTTAGGTGAAGGTATTTCCTTTTCCAGCACAGGCCTCAAATCGCTCCAAACATCCAGTAGCAAATTCTACAAAAGGAGTGTTTCAAACCTGTGCTATCCAAAGGAAGATTCCACTATATGAGTTGAACGCATAAAGCACACGGAAGTTTCTGAGAATCCTTCCGTCTAGTTCTCAGGTGAAGATATTTACTTTTCCAGTGTTGGCCCTTTAGCACTCCAAATATCCACTTTCAGATTCTACAAAAAGAGTGTTTCAAAACTGCTCTATCAAAACGCAGGTTCCACTCGGTGAGTTGAATGCACGCATCGGAAAAGATTTCTGAGAATTCTTCTGTCTAGTTTTTATGGGAAGATATTTTCTTTTCCAGCATAGGCCTCAAATCGCTCCAAACATCCACGAGCAAATTCTACGAAAGGAGTGTGTCAAAACTGTGCTATCAAAAGGAAGATTCCACTATGTGAGTTGAATGCATGAAGCACACGGAAGTTTCTGACAATGCTTCCGTCTAGTTCTCATGTGAAGATATTTCCTTTTCCAGCGTTGACCTCTTAGCACTCCAAATATCCACTTGCAGATCCTAGAAAAAGAGTGTTTCAAAACTGCTCTACCAAAAGCCAGGTTTCACTCGGTGAGTTGAATGCGCACATCGCAAAATGTTTCTGAGAACGCTACTGTCTAGTTCTTATGTGAAGATATTTCGTTTTCCCGCCTGGGCTTCAAAGCGCTCCAAATAGCCACTTGTAGAGTCTATAAAAAGAGTGTTTCAAAACTCTTCTATCAAAAGGAACTTTCAACTCTGTGAGTACAATGCACTCATCACAAGGAAGTTTCCGAGAATGCTTCTGTCTACTGTTTATGTGAAGATATTTCCTTTTCCAACCTAGGCCTCAATGCGCTCCAAATAAACACCTGCAGATCCTACAAGAGGGGTGTTTCCAAACTGTTCTATCAAAACCAGCGTTCAAGTCTGTGAGCTGAATGCACTCATCACACAGAAGTTTCTTAGAAGGCTTGTGTCTAGTGTTTATGTGAAAATATTTTCTTTTACAGCACAGGCCTCAAATAGCTCCAAATATCAACTTGCAGATTTTACAAAAAGGGAGTTTCCAAACTCCTCTATCAAAAGACAGGTTCAACTCTGTGAGTCGAATGCACACATCAGAAAGAAGTTTCTGAGAATGCTTCTGTCTAGCTTTTATGTGAAAATATTTCCTTTTCAAGCACACGCCTCAAAGCGCTCCAAATATGCCGTTGCAGATTCTACAAAAAGTGGGTTTCAAAACTGCTCTACGAAAAGAAAGGTTCAAAGCTGTGAGTTGAATACACAGATCGTGAAGAAGTTTCTGAGAATGCTTCAGTCTAGTGTTTAGGTGAAGATATTTCACTTCCCAGCATAGGCCTCAAAGCGCTCCAAATATCCACTTCCAGATTCTACAGAAAAGTGTTTCAAAACTGCTCTTTGGAAAGGAAGCTTCAACTCTGTGAGTTGAAAGCACTCATTACGAAGAGGTTTCTGAGAATTCTTCTGTCCAGTTTTCATGTGAAGATGTTTCCATTTCAAGCATAGGTCTCCAATCGCTCCAAATATTCACCTGCAAATTCTACAAAAAGGGTGTTTCAAAACTTCTCTATCAATAGGAAGGTTCAACTCTGTGAGTTGAATGCCCTCCTCACAAAGAAGTTTCTGAGAATGCTTCTGTCTACTTTTTACGTGAAGATATTTCCTTTTCCTACACAGGCCTCAAAGCGCTCCGAATCAACACTTCCAGATACTACCAAAACAGTGTTTCAAAACTGTTCTATCAAAAGGAACGTTCAACTCTGTGAGTGGAAGGCACTCATCGCAAAGAGGTTTCTGAGAATGCTTCTGTCTAGTTTTTATGTGATGATATTTCGTATTGCAGCATTGGCCAAAAAGCGCTCCAAACATCCATCTTCAGATGGCAATGAAAGTGGGTCTCAAAAGTGCTCTATCAGAAGGAAGGTTCAAGTCTGTGAGTTGAATGCTCTCATCACACAGAAGGTTCTGAGAATGATTCAGTCTAGTTTTTATCAGAAGATATTTCCTTTTCCTTGCATAGGCCTCAAATAGCTCCAAATATCGAATTGCAGTTTACACCAATAGAGTCTTTCCAAACTGCTCTGTGAAACGGCAGGTTCAACTCTGTGAGTTGAATGCGCACATGAGGAAGAAGTCTCTGAGAATGCTTCTGTCTAGTTTTTAGGTGAAGATATTTCATTTCCCAGCCTCGCCTCAAAGCGCTCCAAATATCCACTTTCAGATTCTACAAAAACTGTGTTTCTAAACTGCTCTTTGTAAAGGAAGGTTCAAGTCTGTGAGTTGAATGCACTCATCACCAAGAAGTTTCTGAGAATGCTTCTGTCTAGTTTTCATGTGAAGATATTTCCTTTTCCAACATTGACCCGAAGCCCTCGTAATATCCACTTGCAGATTTTACAAAAAGAGTGTTTCCAAACTGCTCTATCAAAATGAGATTCAACTCTGTGAGTTGAATGCACGCATCGTGAAGAAGCTTCAGAGAATGCTACGGTCTACGTTTTAGGTGAAGATATTTCATTTCCCAGCATAGGCTTCAAAGCGCTCTAAATATCCACTTGCAGATTCTACAAAAAGAGTGTTTCAAAACTGCTCTTCCAAAAGGAAGGTTCAAGGCTGTGAGTTCAATGCACTCATCATAAAGAAGTTTCTGAGAACGCTTCTCTCTAGTTTTTATGTGAAGATATTTCCTTTTCCAGCATAGGCCTCAAATCGCTCCAAACATCCACTAGCAAATTCTACAAAAGGAGTGTTTCAAAACTGTGCTATCAAAAGGAAGATTCCACTATTTGAGTTGAAGGCATAAAGCACACGGAAGTTTCTGACAATGCTTCCGTCTAGTTCTCATGTGAAGTTATTTCCTTTTCCAGTGCTGGCCTCTTAGCACTCCAAATATCCACTTGCAGATCCTAGAAAAAGAGTTTTTCAAAACTGCTCTACCAAAAGGAAGCTTCAACTCGGTGAGTTGAATGCGCACCTCGCAAAATGTTTCTGAGAGTGCTTCGCTGTTGTTTTTATGTGAAGATATTTCGTTTTCCAGCATAGGACTCAAAGCGCTCCAAGTAGCCACTTACAGAGTCTCTAAAAAGAGTGTTTCAAAACTGTTCTATCAAAAGGAACGTTCAACTCTGTGAGTAGAATGCTCTCATCACAAGGAAGTTTCTGAGAATGCTTCTGTCTAGTTTTTATGTGAAGAAATTTCCTTTTCCAACATAGGCCTCAAAGCCCTCCAAATAAACATCTGCAGATTCTACAAAAGGGGTCTTTCCAAAATGTTCTATCAAAACCAACGTTCAAACCTATGAGCTGAATGCACTCACCACACAGAAGTTTCTTAGACGTCTTCTGTCTAGTGTTTATGTGAAAATATTTTCTTTTACAGCATAGGCCTCAAATAGCTCCAAATATCAACTTGCAGATTTTACAAAAAGGGTGTTTCCAAACTCCTCTATCAAAAGGCAGGTTCAACTCTGTGTGTAGAATGCACACATCAGAAAGAAGTTTCTGAGAATGCTTCTGTCTAGCGTTTATGTGAAAATATTTCCTTTTCAAGCATACGCCTCAAAGCGCTCCAAATATGCCGTTGCAGATTCTACAAAAAGTGTGTTTCAAAACTGCTCTATGAAAAGAAAGGTTCAAAGCTGTGAGGTGAATACACATATCGTGAAGAAGTTTCTGAGAAAGCTTCAGTCTAGTGTTTAGGTGAAGATATTTCACTTCCCAGAATAGGCCTCAAAGCGCTCCAAATATCCACTTCCAGATTCTAAAGAAAAGTGTTTCAAAACTGCTTTTTGGAAAAGAAGCTTCAACTCTGTGAGTTGAAAGCACTCATTACGAAGAGGTTTCTGAGAGTTCTTCCGTCTAGTTTTCATGTGAAGATGTTTCCATTTCAAGCATATTTCTCAAATCGCTCCAAATATTCACCTGCAAATTCTACAAAAAGGGTGTTTCCAAACTTCTCTATCAATAGGAAGGTTCGACTCTGTGAGTTGAATGCACTCCTCACAAAGAAGTTTCTGAGAATGCTTCTGTCCAGTTTTTAGGTGAAGATATATCACTTCCCAGCATAGGCCTCAAAGCGCTCCAAATATCCACTTGCAGATTCTACAAAAAGAGTGTTTCAAAACTCCTCTTTCAAAAGGAAGTTTCAAGTCTGTGAGTTGAATGAAGTCATGACAAAGAAGTTTCTGAGAATGCTTCTGTCTACTTTTTATGTGAAGATATTTCCTTTTGCAGCACACGCCTCAAATAGCCCCAAACATCCACTAGCAAATTCTACAAAAAGAGTGTTTCAAAAAAGCGCTATCTAAAGGAAGATTGCACTATGTGAGTTAAACGCATAAAGCACACGGAAGTTTCTGAGAATGCTTCCGTCTAGTTCTCATGGGAAGATATTTCCTTTCCCATTGTTGGCCTCTTAGCACTCCAATATACACTTGCAGATTCTAGAAAAAGAGTGTTTCAAAACTGCTCTATCAAAAGGCAGGTTCAACACGGTGAGTTGAATATGCACATGAAAAAAAGTTTCTGAGAATGCTTCTGTCTGGTTTTTATGTGAAGATATTTCGTTTTCCAGCACAGGCCTCAAAGCGCTCCAATTATCCACTTGCAGACTATACAAAAACAGTGTTTCAAAACTGTTCTATCCAAAGGAATGTTCAGCTCTGTGAGTAGAATTCACTCATCACGAGGAAGTTTCTGAGAATGCTGCTGTCTAGTTTCTATAAGAAGACATTTCCTTTTCTAACATAGGTCTCAAAGCGCTCACAATAAGCCCTGGCACACTCCACAAAAGGAGTGTTTCCAAAATGTTCTATCAAAATGAACGTTGAAGACTGTGAGTTAAATGCACACGTCAAACTGAAGTTTCTGAGAATGGTTCTGTCTAGGGTTTATGTGAAGATATTTTCTTTTCCAGCATAGGCCTCCAAAAGCTCGAAATATCCACTTGCAGATTTTCTAAAAAGGGTGTTTCCAAACTGTTCTATCAAAAGGAAGGTTCAACTCTGTGAGTTGAATGCTCACATCACAAAGAAGTTTCTGAGAATGCTTCTGTCTAGTGTTCATGTGAAGATATTTCCTTTTCAAGCATAGGCCTCAAAGCGCTCCAGATATGCAGTTGCAGACTCTACAAAAAGTGTGTTTCAAAAGTGTTCTATGAAAAGAAAGTTTCAACTCTGTGAGTTGAATGCACATATCGTGAAGAAGTTTCTGAGAATGCTTCTGTCTAGTTTTTAGGTGAAGATATTTCATTTCCCAGCATAGGCCTCAAAGCGCTCCAAATATGCACTTGCAGATTCTACAAAAAGAGTGTTTCAAAACTGCTCTTTCAAAAGGAAGGTTCAAGTCTGTGAGTTGAATGCACTCATCAGAAAGAAGTTTCTGATAATGGTTCTGTCTAGTTTTCATCTGCAAGTATTTCCTTTTCCACTAGATGCCGCAATCGCACCAAATTTCCACCTGCAGTTTCCACAAAAAGAGTGTTGCAGGACTGCTTCAGGAAAAGGAATCTTCAACTCTCTCAGTTCAATCCCCTCAAGACATAGAAGTTTCTGATAATGTTTCTGTCTAGCTTCTATATGAAGATATTTCCTTTTCCAGCATAAGCCTCAAAGAGCTCCAAATATCCACTTGCGAATTCTACAAAAACAGTGTTGCAATACTTTTCTACCAAAAGGAAGGTACAACTCTGTGAGTTCAATGCACTCATCACACAGAAGGTTCACAGAATGCTTCCATCTAGCTTTTACGCAATGATATTTCCTTTTGCAGCAAAGGCTTCAAAGCGCTCTTAATGTCCACTGGCAGATTCTACGAAGAGTGTCTCAAAACTGCTCTATCAAAAGGTAGGTTGAACTCTGTGAGTTCAATGCCCAAAGCACAGGGAACCTTCTGAGAATGCTTTTATGTAGTTTCTACGTGAACATATTTTCTTTTCCAGCATTGGCCTCCAAGCACTCCATCCATCCACTTGAAAATTCTACTAAAAGAGTGTTTCAAAACTTCTCTACCAAAAGAAAGGTTGAACTTTGTGAGTTCAAGGCACACATCACAAAGAAGTTTCTGAGAATGCTTCTTTCCAGCTTTTACGTGAAGAGATATCCTTTTCCAGCATAGGCCTCAAAGCGCTCCATATATCCACTTGCACATTCTAGCAAAGCGTGTATCAACACTGCTCTTTCAAAAGGAAGCTTCAAGTCTGTGAGTTGAATGCACTCATCACAAAGACGTTTCTGAGAATTCTCCTGTCTAGTTTTCATGTGAAGATGCTTCCATTTAAAATCTAGGCCTCAAATACCTCCAAATATTCACTTGCACATTCTACAAAAAGGCTGTTTCAAATCTTCTCTATCAATTGGAAGGTTCAACTCTGTAAATTGAATGCACTCACCACAAAGAAGATTCCGAGATTGCTTCTGTCTACTTTGTATGTGAAGACATTTCCTTTTCCAACATAGGCCTCAAAGCGCTCCAAAAAACACTTGCAGATTCTAAAAAAACAGTTTTTCAAAACTGTTCTATCAAAAGGAACGTTCAACTCTGTGAGTTGAAGGCACTCATCACAAAGAGGTTTCTGAGAATGCTTCTGTCTAGTTTTTATGGGATGATATTTCTTATTCCAACATTGGCCAAAAAGCGCTCCAAATATCCGCCTTCAGATGGCACTGAAAGAGGGTCTCAAAAATGCTCTATCAGAAGGAAGGTTCAAGTCTGTGAGTTGAATGCTCTCATCACACAGAAGGTTCTGAGAATACTTCAGTCTAGTTTTTATCAGAAGATATTTCCATTTCCTTGCATAGGCCTGAAATCGCTCCAAATATCGACTTGCAGATTATACGAATAGAGTATTTCCAAACTGCTCTGTCAAACGGCAGGATCAACTCTGTGAGTTGAATGAACACATCATGAAGAAGTCTCTGAGAATGCTTCTGTCTAGTTTTTAGTTGAAGATATTTCATTTCCCAGCATCGTCTCAAAGCGCTCCAAATATCCACTTGCAGATTCTACAAAAACTTTGTTTCTAAACTGCTCTTTGAAAAGGAAGGTCCAAGTCTGTGAGTTGAATGCACTCATCGCAAAGAATTTTCTGAGAATGCTTCTGCCTAGTTTTCACGTGAAGATATTTCCTTTTCCAACATTGGCCCCGAAGCCCTCCTAACATCCACTTGCAGATTTTACAAAAAGAGTGTTTCCAAACTGCTCTATCAAAAGGCAGGTTCAACTCTGTGAGTCAAATGCACGCATCGTGAAGAAGCTTCTGAGAATGCTACTGTCTAAGTTTTAGGTGAAGATATTTCATTTCCCAGCAAAGGCTTCAAAGCGCTCTAAATATCCACTTGCAGATTCTACAAGAAGAGTGTTTCAAAACTGCTCTTCCAAAAGGAAGGTTCAAGTCTGTGAGTTGAATGCACTCATCAAAAAGAAGTTTCTGAGAATGCTTCTCTCTAGTTTTTATGAGAAGATATTTCCTTTTCCAGCATAGGCCTCAAATCGCTCCAAACATCCACTAGCAAATTCTACAAAAGGAGTGTTTCAAAACTGTGCTATCAAAAGGAAGATTCCACTATTTGAGTTGAAGGCATAAAGCACACGGAAGTTTCTGACAGTGCTTCCGTCTAGTTCTCATGTGAAGTTATTTCCTTTTCCAGTGTTGGCCTCTTAGCACTCCAAATAACCACTTGCAGATCCTAGAAAGAGTGTTTCAAAACTGCTCTACCAAAAGGAAGGTTCAACTCGGTGAGTTGAATGCGCACCTCGCAAAAAGTTTCTGAGAGTGCTTCGGTTTAGTTTTTATGTGAAGATATTTCGTTTTCCAGCACAGTACTCAAAGCGCTCTAAATAGCCACTTGCAGAGTCTATAAAAAGAGTGTTTCAAAACTGTTCTATCGAAAGGAACGTTCAACTCTGTGAGTAGAATGCACTCATCACAAGGAAGTTTCTGAGAATGCTTCTGTCTAGTTTTTATGTGAAGAAATTTCCTTTTCCAACATAGGCCTCAAAGCGCTCCAAATAAACACCTGCAGATTCTACAAAAGGGGTCTTTCCAAAATGTTCTATCAAAACCAACGTTCAAGCCTGTGAGCTGAATGCACTCACCACACAGAAGTTTCTTAGACGTCTTCTGTCTAGTGTTTATGTGGAAATATTCTCTTTTACAGCATAGGCCTCAAATAGCTCCAAATATCAACTTGCAGATTTTACAAAAAGGGTGTTTCCAAACTCCTCCATCAAAAGGCAGGTTCAACTCTGTGTGTTTAATGCACACATCAGAAAGAAGTTTCTGAGAATGCTTCTGTCTAGCCTTTATGTGAAAATATTTCCTTTTCAAGCATACGCCTCAAAGCGCTCCAAATATGCCGTTGTAGACTCTACAAAAAGTGTGTTTCAAAACTGCTCTACGAAAAGAAAGGTTCAAAGCTGTGAGTTGAATACACAGATCGTGAAGAAGTTCCTGAGAATGCTTCAATCTAGTGTTTAGGTGAAGATATTTCACTTCCCAGCATAGGCCTCAAAGCGCTCCAAATATCCACTTCCAGATTCTACAGAAAAGTGTTTCAAAACTGCTCTTTGGAAAGGAAGCTTCAACTCTGTGAGTTTAAAGCACTCATTGCGAAGAGGTTTCTGGGAGTTCTTCCGTCTAGTTTTCATGTAAAGATGTTTCCATTTCAAGCATAGGTCTCTAATCGCTCCAAATATTCACCTGCAAATTCTACAAAAAGGGTGTTTCAAAACTTCTCTATCAATAGGAAGGTTCAACTCTGTGAGTTGAATGCACTCCTTACAGAGAAGTTTCTGAGAATGTTTCTATCTATGTTTTACGCGAAGATATTTCCTTTTCCAACACAGGCCTCAGTGCGCTCCGAATCAACACTTCCAGATACTACAAAAACAGTGTTTCAAAACTGTTCTATCAAAAGGAACGTTCAACTCTGTGAGTTGAAGGCACTCATCACAAAGAAGTTTCTGAGAATGCTTCTGTCAATCTTGTATGCAATGAGATTTCCTTTTGCAGCATAGGACTTAAAGCTCTCCAAATATCCACTTGCAGATTCCACAAAAAGAGTGTTGCAAAACTTCTCTATCAAAAGGCAGGTTGAACTCTGTGTGTTGAATGCCCAAAACACAGGGAACTTTCTGAGAATGCTTTTGTCTAGTTTCCACGTGAAGATAGTTCCTTTTCCAACATAGGCCTCAAAGCGCTCTGAATATCCACTTGCCGATTGTACAAAAAGAGTGTTGCAAAACTTCTCTATCAAAAGGCAGGTTGAACTCTGTGTGTCGAATGCCCAAAACACAGGGAACTTGCTGAGAATGCTTTTGTCTAATTTCTACGTGAAGATATTTCCTTTTCCATCATAGGCCTCAAAGTGCTCCGAATAAACACTTGTAGATCCCACCAAAAGAGTGTTTCAAAGCTCTTCCATCTACAGGAACTTTCACGTCTGTGAGTTGAATGCACTCATCACAAAGAGGTTTCTGAGAATTCTTCTGTTTAGTTTTTATGTGATGATATTTCATTTTCCAGCATTGGCCTAAATGTGCTCCAAATATCCACCTTCAGATGGGACTGAAAGAGTGTTTCAAAACTGAACTATCAAAAGGAAGGTTCAAGTCTGTGAGTTGAATGCACTCATCCACAGAAGCTTCTGAGAATGCTTCTGTCTCGTTTTTAGGCGAAGATATTTCCTTTTCCTTGCATAGGCCTCAAATCGCTCCAAATATCCCCTTGCAGATATTACAAAGAGAGTGTTTCCAAACTGCCCTATCGAAAGGCAGTTTCAACTCTGTGAGTTGAAGGCACGTATGGTGAAACAGTTTCTGAGAATGCTTGTGTGTACTTTTTAGGTGAAGGTATTTCCTTTTCCAGCACAGGCCTCAAATCGCTCCAAACATCCAGTAGCAAATTCTACAAAAGGAGTGTTTCAAACCTGTGCTATCCAAAGGAAGATTCCACTATATGAGTTGAACGCATAAAGCACACGGAAGTTTCTGAGAATCCTTCCGTCTAGTTCTCAGGTGAAGATATTTACTTTTCCAGTGTTGGCCCTTTAGCACTCCAAATATCCACTTTCAGATTCTACAAAAAGAGTGTTTCAAAACTGCTCTATCAAAACGCAGGTTCCACTCGGTGAGTTGAATGCACGCATCGGAAAAGATTTCTGAGAATTCTTCTGTCTAGTTTTTATGGGAAGATATTTTCTTTTCCAGCATAGGCCTCAAATCGCTCCAAACATCCACGAGCAAATTCTACGAAAGGAGTGTGTCAAAACTGTGCTATCAAAAGGAAGATTCCACTATGTGAGTTGAATGCATGAAGCACACGGAAGTTTCTGACAATGCTTCCGTCTAGTTCTCATGTGAAGATATTTCCTTTTCCAGCGTTGACCTCTTAGCACTCCAAATATCCACTTGCAGATCCTAGAAAAAGAGTGTTTCAAAACTGCTCTACCAAAAGCCAGGTTTCACTCGGTGAGTTGAATGCGCACATCGCAAAATGTTTCTGAGAACGCTACTGTCTAGTTCTTATGTGAAGATATTTCGTTTTCCCGCCTGGGCTTCAAAGCGCTCCAAATAGCCACTTGTAGAGTCTATAAAAAGAGTGTTTCAAAACTCTTCTATCAAAAGGAACTTTCAACTCTGTGAGTACAATGCACTCATCACAAGGAAGTTTCCGAGAATGCTTCTGTCTACTGTTTATGTGAAGATATTTCCTTTTCCAACCTAGGCCTCAATGCGCTCCAAATAAACACCTGCAGATCCTACAAGAGGGGTGTTTCCAAACTGTTCTATCAAAACCAGCGTTCAAGTCTGTGAGCTGAATGCACTCATCACACAGAAGTTTCTTAGAAGGCTTGTGTCTAGTGTTTATGTGAAAATATTTTCTTTTACAGCACAGGCCTCAAATAGCTCCAAATATCAACTTGCAGATTTTACAAAAAGGGAGTTTCCAAACTCCTCTATCAAAAGACAGGTTCAACTCTGTGAGTCGAATGCACACATCAGAAAGAAGTTTCTGAGAATGCTTCTGTCTAGCTTTTATGTGAAAATATTTCCTTTTCAAGCACACGCCTCAAAGCGCTCCAAATATGCCGTTGCAGATTCTACAAAAAGTGGGTTTCAAAACTGCTCTACGAAAAGAAAGGTTCAAAGCTGTGAGTTGAATACACAGATCGTGAAGAAGTTTCTGAGAATGCTTCAGTCTAGTGTTTAGGTGAAGATATTTCACTTCCCAGCATAGGCCTCAAAGCGCTCCAAATATCCACTTCCAGATTCTACAGAAAAGTGTTTCAAAACTGCTCTTTGGAAAGGAAGCTTCAACTCTGTGAGTTGAAAGCACTCATTACGAAGAGGTTTCTGAGAATTCTTCTGTCCAGTTTTCATGTGAAGATGTTTCCATTTCAAGCATAGGTCTCCAATCGCTCCAAATATTCACCTGCAAATTCTACAAAAAGGGTGTTTCAAAACTTCTCTATCAATAGGAAGGTTCAACTCTGTGAGTTGAATGCCCTCCTCACAAAGAAGTTTCTGAGAATGCTTCTGTCTACTTTTTACGTGAAGATATTTCCTTTTCCTACACAGGCCTCAAAGCGCTCCGAATCAACACTTCCAGATACTACCAAAACAGTGTTTCAAAACTGTTCTATCAAAAGGAACGTTCAACTCTGTGAGTGGAAGGCACTCATCGCAAAGAGGTTTCTGAGAATGCTTCTGTCTAGTTTTTATGTGATGATATTTCGTATTGCAGCATTGGCCAAAAAGCGCTCCAAACATCCATCTTCAGATGGCAATGAAAGTGGGTCTCAAAAGTGCTCTATCAGAAGGAAGGTTCAAGTCTGTGAGTTGAATGCTCTCATCACACAGAAGGTTCTGAGAATGATTCAGTCTAGTTTTTATCAGAAGATATTTCCTTTTCCTTGCATAGGCCTCAAATAGCTCCAAATATCGAATTGCAGTTTACACCAATAGAGTCTTTCCAAACTGCTCTGTGAAACGGCAGGTTCAACTCTGTGAGTTGAATGCGCACATGAGGAAGAAGTCTCTGAGAATGCTTCTGTCTAGTTTTTAGGTGAAGATATTTCATTTCCCAGCCTCGCCTCAAAGCGCTCCAAATATCCACTTTCAGATTCTACAAAAACTGTGTTTCTAAACTGCTCTTTGTAAAGGAAGGTTCAAGTCTGTGAGTTGAATGCACTCATCACCAAGAAGTTTCTGAGAATGCTTCTGTCTAGTTTTCATGTGAAGATATTTCCTTTTCCAACATTGACCCGAAGCCCTCGTAATATCCACTTGCAGATTTTACAAAAAGAGTGTTTCCAAACTGCTCTATCAAAATGAGATTCAACTCTGTGAGTTGAATGCACGCATCGTGAAGAAGCTTCAGAGAATGCTACGGTCTACGTTTTAGGTGAAGATATTTCATTTCCCAGCATAGGCTTCAAAGCGCTCTAAATATCCACTTGCAGATTCTACAAAAAGAGTGTTTCAAAACTGCTCTTCCAAAAGGAAGGTTCAAGGCTGTGAGTTCAATGCACTCATCATAAAGAAGTTTCTGAGAACGCTTCTCTCTAGTTTTTATGTGAAGATATTTCCTTTTCCAGCATAGGCCTCAAATCGCTCCAAACATCCACTAGCAAATTCTACAAAAGGAGTGTTTCAAAACTGTGCTATCAAAAGGAAGATTCCACTATTTGAGTTGAAGGCATAAAGCACACGGAAGTTTCTGACAATGCTTCCGTCTAGTTCTCATGTGAAGTTATTTCCTTTTCCAGTGCTGGCCTCTTAGCACTCCAAATATCCACTTGCAGATCCTAGAAAAAGAGTTTTTCAAAACTGCTCTACCAAAAGGAAGCTTCAACTCGGTGAGTTGAATGCGCACCTCGCAAAATGTTTCTGAGAGTGCTTCGCTGTTGTTTTTATGTGAAGATATTTCGTTTTCCAGCATAGGACTCAAAGCGCTCCAAGTAGCCACTTACAGAGTCTCTAAAAAGAGTGTTTCAAAACTGTTCTATCAAAAGGAACGTTCAACTCTGTGAGTAGAATGCTCTCATCACAAGGAAGTTTCTGAGAATGCTTCTGTCTAGTTTTTATGTGAAGAAATTTCCTTTTCCAACATAGGCCTCAAAGCCCTCCAAATAAACATCTGCAGATTCTACAAAAGGGGTCTTTCCAAAATGTTCTATCAAAACCAACGTTCAAACCTATGAGCTGAATGCACTCACCACACAGAAGTTTCTTAGACGTCTTCTGTCTAGTGTTTATGTGAAAATATTTTCTTTTACAGCATAGGCCTCAAATAGCTCCAAATATCAACTTGCAGATTTTACAAAAAGGGTGTTTCCAAACTCCTCTATCAAAAGGCAGGTTCAACTCTGTGTGTTGAATGCACACATCAGAAAGAAGTTTCTGAGAATGCTTCTGTCTAGCGTTTATGTGAAAATATTTCCTTTTCAAGCATACGCCTCAAAGCGCTCCAAATATGCCGTTGCAGATTCTACAAAAAGTGTGTTTCAAAACTGCTCTATGAAAAGAAAGGTTCAAAGCTGTGAGGTGAATACACATATCGTGAAGAAGTTTCTGAGAAAGCTTCAGTCTAGTGTTTAGGTGAAGATATTTCACTTCCCAGAATAGGCCTCAAAGCGCTCCAAATATCCACTTCCAGATTCTAAAGAAAAGTGTTTCAAAACTGCTTTTTGGAAAAGAAGCTTCAACTCTGTGAGTTGAAAGCACTCATTACGAAGAGGTTTCTGAGAGTTCTTCCGTCTAGTTTTCATGTGAAGATGTTTCCATTTCAAGCATATTTCTCAAATCGCTCCAAATATTCACCTGCAAATTCTACAAAAAGGGTGTTTCCAAACTTCTCTATCAATAGGAAGGTTCGACTCTGTGAGTTGAATGCACTCCTCACAAAGAAGTTTCTGAGAATGCTTCTGTCCAGTTTTTAGGTGAAGATATATCACTTCCCAGCATAGGCCTCAAAGCGCTCCAAATATCCACTTGCAGATTCTACAAAAAGAGTGTTTCAAAACTCCTCTTTCAAAAGGAAGTTTCAAGTCTGTGAGTTGAATGAAGTCGTGACAAAGAAGTTTCTGAGAATGCTTCTGTCTACTTTTTATGTGAAGATATTTCCTTTTGCAGCACACGCCTCAAATAGCCCCAAACATCCACTAGCAAATTCTACAAAAAGAGTGTTTCAAAAAAGCGCTATCTAAAGGAAGATTGCACTATGTGAGTTAAACGCATAAAGCACACGGAAGTTTCTGAGAATGCTTCCGTCTAGTTCTCATGGGAAGATATTTCCTTTCCCATTGTTGGCCTCTTAGCACTCCAATATACACTTGCAGATTCTAGAAAAAGAGTGTTTCAAAACTGCTCTATCAAAAGGCAGGTTCAACACGGTGAGTTGAATATGCACATGAGAAAAAGTTTCTGAGAATGCTTCTGTCTGGTTTTTATGTGAAGATATTTCGTTTTCCAGCACAGGCCTCAAAGCGCTCCAATTATCCACTTGCAGACTATACAAAAACAGTGTTTCAAAACTGTTCTATCCAAAGGAATGTTCAGCTCTGTGAGTAGAATTCACTCATCACGAGGAAGTTTCTGAGAATGCTGCTGTCTAGTTTCTATAAGAAGACATTTCCTTTTCTAACATAGGTCTCAAAGCGCTCACAATAAGCCCTGGCACACTCCACAAAAGGAGTGTTTCCAAAATGTTCTATCAAAATGAACGTTGAAGACTGTGAGTTAAATGCACACGTCAAACTGAAGTTTCTGAGAATGGTTCTGTCTAGGGTTTATGTGAAGATATTTTCTTTTCCAGCATAGGCCTCCAAAAGCTCGAAATATCCACTTGCAGATTTTCTAAAAAGGGTGTTTCCAAACTGTTCTATCAAAAGGAAGGTTCAACTCTGTGAGTTGAATGCTCACATCACAAAGAAGTTTCTGAGAATGCTTCTGTCTAGTGTTCATGTGAAGATATTTCCTTTTCAAGCATAGGCCTCAAAGCGCTCCAGATATGCAGTTGCAGACTCTACAAAAAGTGTGTTTCAAAAGTGTTCTATGAAAAGAAAGTTTCAACTCTGTGAGTTGAATGCACATATCGTGAAGAAGTTTCTGAGAATGCTTCTGTCTAGTTTTTAGGTGAAGATATTTCATTTCCCAGCATAGGCCTCAAAGCGCTCCAAATATGCACTTGCAGATTCTACAAAAAGAGTGTTTCAAAACTGCTCTTTCAAAAGGAAGGTTCAAGTCTGTGAGTTGAATGCACTCATCAGAAAGAAGTTTCTGATAATGGTTCTGTCTAGTTTTCATCTGCAAGTATTTCCTTTTCCACTAGATGCCGCAATCGCACCAAATTTCCACCTGCAGTTTCCACAAAAAGAGTGTTGCAGGACTGCTCCAGGAAAAGGAATCTTCAACTCTCTCAGTTCAATCCCCTCAAGACATAGAAGTTTCTGATAATGTTTCTGTCTAGCTTCTATATGAAGATATTTCCTTTTCCAGCATAAGCCTCAAAGAGCTCCAAATATCCACTTGCGAATTCTACAAAAACAGTGTTGCAATACTTTTCTACCAAAAGGAAGGTACAACTCTGTGAGTTCAATGCACTCATCACACAGAAGGTTCACAGAATGCTTCCATCTAGCTTTTACGCAATGATATTTCCTTTTGCAGCAAAGGCTTCAAAGCGCTCTTAATGTCCACTGGCAGATTCTACGAAGAGTGTCTCAAAACTGCTCTATCAAAAGGTAGGTTGAACTCTGTGAGTTCAATGCCCAAAGCACAGGGAACCTTCTGAGAATGCTTTTATGTAGTTTCTACGTGAACATATTTTCTTTTCCAGCATTGGCCTCCAAGCACTCCATCCATCCACTTGAAAATTCTACTAAAAGAGTGTTTCAAAACTTCTCTACCAAAAGAAAGGTTGAACTTTGTGAGTTCAAGGCACACATCACAAAGAAGTTTCTGAGAATGCTTCTTTCCAGCTTTTACGTGAAGAGATATCCTTTTCCAGCATAGGCCTCAAAGCGCTCCATATATCCACTTGCACATTCTAGCAAAGCGTGTATCAACACTGCTCTTTCAAAAGGAAGCTTCAAGTCTGTGAGTTGAATGCACTCATCACAAAGACGTTTCTGAGAATTCTCCTGTCTAGTTTTCATGTGAAGATGCTTCCATTTAAAATCTAGGCCTCAAATACCTCCAAATATTCACTTGCACATTCTACAAAAAGGCTGTTTCAAATCTTCTCTATCAATTGGAAGGTTCAACTCTGTAAATTGAATGCACTCACCACAAAGAAGATTCCGAGATTGCTTCTGTCTACTTTGTATGTGAAGACATTTCCTTTTCCAACATAGGCCTCAAAGCGCTCCAAAAAACACTTGCAGATTCTAAAAAAACAGTTTTTCAAAACTGTTCTATCAAAAGGAACGTTCAACTCTGTGAGTTGAAGGCACTCATCACAAAGAGGTTTCTGAGAATGCTTCTGTCTAGTTTTTATGGGATGATATTTCTTATTCCAACATTGGCCAAAAAGCGCTCCAAATATCCGCCTTCAGATAGCACTGAAAGAGGGTCTCAAAAATGCTCTATCAGAAGGAAGGTTCAAGTCTGTGAGTTGAATGCTCTCATCACACAGAAGGTTCTGAGAATACTTCAGTCTAGTTTTTATCAGAAGATATTTCCATTTCCTTGCATAGGCCTGAAATCGCTCCAAATATCGACTTGCAGATTATACGAATAGAGTATTTCCAAACTGCTCTGTCAAACGGCAGGATCAACTCTGTGAGTTGAATGAACACATCATGAAGAAGTCTCTGAGAATGCTTCTGTCTAGTTTTTAGTTGAAGATATTTCATTTCCCAGCATCGTCTCAAAGCGCTCCAAATATCCACTTGCAGATTCTACAAAAACTTTGTTTCTAAACTGCTCTTTGAAAAGGAAGGTCCAAGTCTGTGAGTTGAATGCACTCATCGCAAAGAATTTTCTGAGAATGCTTCTGCCTAGTTTTCACGTGAAGATATTTCCTTTTCCAACATTGGCCCCGAAGCCCTCCTAACATCCACTTGCAGATTTTACAAAAAGAGTGTTTCCAAACTGCTCTATCAAAAGGCAGGTTCAACTCTGTGAGTCAAATGCACGCATCGTGAAGAAGCTTCTGAGAATGCTACTGTCTAAGTTTTAGGTGAAGATATTTCATTTCCCAGCAAAGGCTTCAAAGCGCTCTAAATATCCACTTGCAGATTCTACAAGAAGAGTGTTTCAAAACTGCTCTTCCAAAAGGAAGGTTCAAGTCTGTGAGTTGAATGCACTCATCAAAAAGAAGTTTCTGAGAATGCTTCTCTCTAGTTTTTATGAGAAGATATTTCCTTTTCCAGCATAGGCCTCAAATCGCTCCAAACATCCACTAGCAAATTCTACAAAAGGAGTGTTTCAAAACTGTGCTATCAAAAGGAAGATTCCACTATTTGAGTTGAAGGCATAAAGCACACGGAAGTTTCTGACAGTGCTTCCGTCTAGTTCTCATGTGAAGTTATTTCCTTTTCCAGTGTTGGCCTCTTAGCACTCCAAATAACCACTTGCAGATCCTAGAAAGAGTGTTTCAAAACTGCTCTACCAAAAGGAAGGTTCAACTCGGTGAGTTGAATGCGCACCTCGCAAAAAGTTTCTGAGAGTGCTTCGGTTTAGTTTTTATGTGAAGATATTTCGTTTTCCAGCACAGTACTCAAAGCGCTCTAAATAGCCACTTGCAGAGTCTATAAAAAGAGTGTTTCAAAACTGTTCTATCGAAAGGAACGTTCAACTCTGTGAGTAGAATGCACTCATCACAAGGAAGTTTCTGAGAATGCTTCTGTCTAGTTTTTATGTGAAGAAATTTCCTTTTCCAACATAGGCCTCAAAGCGCTCCAAATAAACACCTGCAGATTCTACAAAAGGGGTCTTTCCAAAATGTTCTATCAAAACCAACGTTCAAGCCTGTGAGCTGAATGCACTCACCACACAGAAGTTTCTTAGACGTCTTCTGTCTAGTGTTTATGTGGAAATATTCTCTTTTACAGCATAGGCCTCAAATAGCTCCAAATATCAACTTGCAGATTTTACAAAAAGGGTGTTTCCAAACTCCTCCATCAAAAGGCAGGTTCAACTCTGTGTGTTTAATGCACACATCAGAAAGAAGTTTCTGAGAATGCTTCTGTCTAGCCTTTATGTGAAAATATTTCCTTTTCAAGCATACGCCTCAAAGCGCTCCAAATATGCCGTTGTAGACTCTACAAAAAGTGTGTTTCAAAACTGCTCTACGAAAAGAAAGGTTCAAAGCTGTGAGTTGAATACACAGATCGTGAAGAAGTTCCTGAGAATGCTTCAATCTAGTGTTTAGGTGAAGATATTTCACTTCCCAGCATAGGCCTCAAAGCGCTCCAAATATCCACTTCCAGATTCTACAGAAAAGTGTTTCAAAACTGCTCTTTGGAAAGGAAGCTTCAACTCTGTGAGTTTAAAGCACTCATTGCGAAGAGGTTTCTGGGAGTTCTTCCGTCTAGTTTTCATGTAAAGATGTTTCCATTTCAAGCATAGGTCTCTAATCGCTCCAAATATTCACCTGCAAATTCTACAAAAAGGGTGTTTCAAAACTTCTCTATCAATAGGAAGGTTCAACTCTGTGAGTTGAATGCACTCCTTACAGAGAAGTTTCTGAGAATGTTTCTATCTATGTTTTACGCGAAGATATTTCCTTTTCCAACACAGGCCTCAGTGCGCTCCGAATCAACACTTCCAGATACTACAAAAACAGTGTTTCAAAACTGTTCTATCAAAAGGAACGTTCAACTCTGTGAGTTGAAGGCACTCATCACAAAGAAGTTTCTGAGAATGCTTCTGTCAATCTTGTATGCAATGAGATTTCCTTTTGCAGCATAGGACTTAAAGCTCTCCAAATATCCACTTGCAGATTCCACAAAAAGAGTGTTGCAAAACTTCTCTATCAAAAGGCAGGTTGAACTCTGTGTGTTGAATGCCCAAAACACAGGGAACTTTCTGAGAATGCTTTTGTCTAGTTTCCACGTGAAGATAGTTCCTTTTCCAACATAGGCCTCAAAGCGCTCTGAATATCCACTTGCCGATTGTACAAAAAGAGTGTTGCAAAACTTCTCTATCAAAAGGCAGGTTGAACTCTGTGTGTCGAATGCCCAAAACACAGGGAACTTGCTGAGAATGCTTTTGTCTAATTTCTACGTGAAGATATTTCCTTTTCCATCATAGGCCTCAAAGTGCTCCGAATAAACACTTGTAGATCCCACCAAAAGAGTGTTTCAAAGCTCTTCCATCTACAGGAACTTTCACGTCTGTGAGTTGAATGCACTCATCACAAAGAGGTTTCTGAGAATTCTTCTGTTTAGTTTTTATGTGATGATATTTCATTTTCCAGCATTGGCCTAAAGGTGCTCCAAATATCCACCTTCAGATGGGACTGAAAGAGTGTTTCAAAACTGAACTATCAAAAGGAAGGTTCAAGTCTGTGAGTTGAATGCACTCATCCACAGAAGCTTCTGAGAATGCTTCTGTCTCGTTTTTAGGCGAAGATATTTCCTTTTCCTTGCATAGGCCTCAAATCGCTCCAAATATCCCCTTGCAGATATTACAAAGAGAGTGTTTCCAAACTGCCCTATCGAAAGGCAGTTTCAACTCTGTGAGTTGAAGGCACGTATGGTGAAACAGTTTCTGAGAATGCTTGTGTGTACTTTTTAGGTGAAGGTATTTCCTTTTCCAGCACAGGCCTCAAATCGCTCCAAACATCCAGTAGCAAATTCTACAAAAGGAGTGTTTCAAACCTGTGCTATCCAAAGGAAGATTCCACTATATGAGTTGAACGCATAAAGCACACGGAAGTTTCTGAGAATCCTTCCGTCTAGTTCTCAGGTGAAGATATTTACTTTTCCAGTGTTGGCCCTTTAGCACTCCAAATATCCACTTTCAGATTCTACAAAAAGAGTGTTTCAAAACTGCTCTATCAAAACGCAGGTTCCACTCGGTGAGTTGAATGCACGCATCGGAAAAGATTTCTGAGAATTCTTCTGTCTAGTTTTTATGGGAAGATATTTTCTTTTCCAGCATAGGCCTCAAATCGCTCCAAACATCCACGAGCAAATTCTACGAAAGGAGTGTGTCAAAACTGTGCTATCAAAAGGAAGATTCCACTATGTGAGTTGAATGCATGAAGCACACGGAAGTTTCTGACAATGCTTCCGTCTAGTTCTCATGTGAAGATATTTCCTTTTCCAGCGTTGACCTCTTAGCACTCCAAATATCCACTTGCAGATCCTAGAAAAAGAGTGTTTCAAAACTGCTCTACCAAAAGCCAGGTTTCACTCGGTGAGTTGAATGCGCACATCGCAAAATGTTTCTGAGAACGCTACTGTCTAGTTCTTATGTGAAGATATTTCGTTTTCCCGCCTGGGCTTCAAAGCGCTCCAAATAGCCACTTGTAGAGTCTATAAAAGCAGTGTTTCAAAACTCTTCTATCAAAAGGAACTTTCAACTCTGTGAGTACAATGCACTCATCACAAGGAAGTTTCCGAGAATGCTTCTGTCTACTGTTTATGTGAAGATATTTCCTTTTCCAACCTAGGCCTCAATGCGCTCCAAATAAACACCTGCAGATCCTACAAGAGGGGTGTTTCCAAACTGTTCTATCAAAACCAGCGTTCAAGTCTGTGAGCTGAATGCACTCATCACACAGAAGTTTCTTAGAAGGCTTGTGTCTAGTGTTTATGTGAAAATATTTTCTTTTACAGCACAGGCCTCAAATAGCTCCAAATATCAACTTGCAGATTTTACAAAAAGGGAGTTTCCAAACTCCTCTATCAAAAGACAGGTTCAACTCTGTGAGTCGAATGCACACATCAGAAAGAAGTTTCTGAGAATGCTTCTGTCTAGCTTTTATGTGAAAATATTTCCTTTTCAAGCACACGCCTCAAAGCGCTCCAAATATGCCGTTGCAGATTCTACAAAAAGTGGGTTTCAAAACTGCTCTACGAAAAGAAAGGTTCAAAGCTGTGAGTTGAATACACAGATCGTGAAGAAGTTTCTGAGAATGCTTCAGTCTAGTGTTTAGGTGAAGATATTTCACTTCCCAGCATAGGCCTCAAAGCGCTCCAAATATCCACTTCCAGATTCTACAGAAAAGTGTTTCAAAACTGCTCTTTGGAAAGGAAGCTTCAACTCTGTGAGTTGAAAGCACTCATTACGAAGAGGTTTCTGAGAATTCTTCTGTCCAGTTTTCATGTGAAGATGTTTCCATTTCAAGCATAGGTCTCCAATCGCTCCAAATATTCACCTGCAAATTCTACAAAAAGGGTGTTTCAAAACTTCTCTATCAATAGGAAGGTTCAACTCTGTGAGTTGAATGCCCTCCTCACAAAGAAGTTTCTGAGAATGCTTCTGTCTACTTTTTACGTGAAGATATTTCCTTTTCCTACACAGGCCTCAAAGCGCTCCGAATCAACACTTCCAGATACTACCAAAACAGTGTTTCAAAACTGTTCTATCAAAAGGAACGTTCAACTCTGTGAGTGGAAGGCACTCATCGCAAAGAGGTTTCTGAGAATGCTTCTGTCTAGTTTTTATGTGATGATATTTCGTATTGCAGCATTGGCCAAAAAGCGCTCCAAACATCCATCTTCAGATGGCAATGAAAGTGGGTCTCAAAAGTGCTCTATCAGAAGGAAGGTTCAAGTCTGTGAGTTGAATGCTCTCATCACACAGAAGGTTCTGAGAATGATTCAGTCTAGTTTTTATCAGAAGATATTTCCTTTTCCTTGCATAGGCCTCAAATAGCTCCAAATATCGAATTGCAGTTTACACCAATAGAGTCTTTCCAAACTGCTCTGTGAAACGGCAGGTTCAACTCTGTGAGTTGAATGCGCACATGAGGAAGAAGTCTCTGAGAATGCTTCTGTCTAGTTTTTAGGTGAAGATATTTCATTTCCCAGCCTCGCCTCAAAGCGCTCCAAATATCCACTTTCAGATTCTACAAAAACTGTGTTTCTAAACTGCTCTTTGTAAAGGAAGGTTCAAGTCTGTGAGTTGAATGCACTCATCACCAAGAAGTTTCTGAGAATGCTTCTGTCTAGTTTTCATGTGAAGATATTTCCTTTTCCAACATTGACCCGAAGCCCTCGTAATATCCACTTGCAGATTTTACAAAAAGAGTGTTTCCAAACTGCTCTATCAAAATGAGATTCAACTCTGTGAGTTGAATGCACGCATCGTGAAGAAGCTTCAGAGAATGCTACGGTCTACGTTTTAGGTGAAGATATTTCATTTCCCAGCATAGGCTTCAAAGCGCTCTAAATATCCACTTGCAGATTCTACAAAAAGAGTGTTTCAAAACTGCTCTTCCAAAAGGAAGGTTCAAGGCTGTGAGTTCAATGCACTCATCATAAAGAAGTTTCTGAGAACGCTTCTCTCTAGTTTTTATGTGAAGATATTTCCTTTTCCAGCATAGGCCTCAAATCGCTCCAAACATCCACTAGCAAATTCTACAAAAGGAGTGTTTCAAAACTGTGCTATCAAAAGGAAGATTCCACTATTTGAGTTGAAGGCATAAAGCACACGGAAGTTTCTGACAATGCTTCCGTCTAGTTCTCATGTGAAGTTATTTCCTTTTCCAGTGCTGGCCTCTTAGCACTCCAAATATCCACTTGCAGATCCTAGAAAAAGAGTTTTTCAAAACTGCTCTACCAAAAGGAAGCTTCAACTCGGTGAGTTGAATGCGCACCTCGCAAAATGTTTCTGAGAGTGCTTCGCTGTTGTTTTTATGTGAAGATATTTCGTTTTCCAGCATAGGACTCAAAGCGCTCCAAGTAGCCACTTACAGAGTCTCTAAAAAGAGTGTTTCAAAACTGTTCTATCAAAAGGAACGTTCAACTCTGTGAGTAGAATGCTCTCATCACAAGGAAGTTTCTGAGAATGCTTCTGTCTAGTTTTTATGTGAAGAAATTTCCTTTTCCAACATAGGCCTCAAAGCCCTCCAAATAAACATCTGCAGATTCTACAAAAGGGGTCTTTCCAAAATGTTCTATCAAAACCAACGTTCAAACCTATGAGCTGAATGCACTCACCACACAGAAGTTTCTTAGACGTCTTCTGTCTAGTGTTTATGTGAAAATATTTTCTTTTACAGCATAGGCCTCAAATAGCTCCAAATATCAACTTGCAGATTTTACAAAAAGGGTGTTTCCAAACTCCTCTATCAAAAGGCAGGTTCAACTCTGTGTGTTGAATGCACACATCAGAAAGAAGTTTCTGAGAATGCTTCTGTCTAGCGTTTATGTGAAAATATTTCCTTTTCAAGCATACGCCTCAAAGCGCTCCAAATATGCCGTTGCAGATTCTACAAAAAGTGTGTTTCAAAACTGCTCTATGAAAAGAAAGGTTCAAAGCTGTGAGGTGAATACACATATCGTGAAGAAGTTTCTGAGAAAGCTTCAGTCTGGTGTTTAGGTGAAGATATTTCACTTCCCAGAATAGGCCTCAAAGCGCTCCAAATATCCACTTCCAGATTCTAAAGAAAAGTGTTTCAAAACTGCTTTTTGGAAAAGAAGCTTCAACTCTGTGAGTTGAAAGCACTCATTACGAAGAGGTTTCTGAGAGTTCTTCCGTCTAGTTTTCATGTGAAGATGTTTCCATTTCAAGCATATTTCTCAAATCGCTCCAAATATTCACCTGCAAATTCTACAAAAAGGGTGTTTCCAAACTTCTCTATCAATAGGAAGGTTCGACTCTGTGAGTTGAATGCACTCCTCACAAAGAAGTTTCTGAGAATGCTTCTGTCCAGTTTTTAGGTGAAGATATATCATTTCCCAGCATAGGCCTCAAAGCGCTCCAAATATCCACTTGCAGATTCTACAAAAAGAGTGTTTCAAAACTCCTCTTTCAAAAGGAAGTTTCAAGTCTGTGAGTTGAATGAAGTCGTGACAAAGAAGTTTCTGAGAATGCTTCTGTCTACTTTTTATGTGAAGATATTTCCTTTTGCAGCACACGCCTCAAATAGCCCCAAACATCCACTAGCAAATTCTACAAAAAGAGTGTTTCAAAAAAGCGCTATCTAAAGGAAGATTGCACTATGTGAGTTAAACGCATAAAGCACACGGAAGTTTCTGAGAATGCTTCCGTCTAGTTCTCATGGGAAGATATTTCCTTTCCCATTGTTGGCCTCTTAGCACTCCAATATACACTTGCAGATTCTAGAAAAAGAGTGTTTCAAAACTGCTCTATCAAAAGGCAGGTTCAACACGGTGAGTTGAATATGCACATGAGAAAAAGTTTCTGAGAATGCTTCTGTCTGGTTTTTATGTGAAGATATTTCGTTTTCCAGCACAGGCCTCAAAGCGCTCCAATTATCCACTTGCAGACTATACAAAAACAGTGTTTCAAAACTGTTCTATCCAAAGGAATGTTCAGCTCTGTGAGTAGAATTCACTCATCACGAGGAAGTTTCTGAGAATGCTGCTGTCTAGTTTCTATAAGAAGACATTTCCTTTTCTAACATAGGTCTCAAAGCGCTCACAATAAGCCCTGGCACACTCCACAAAAGGAGTGTTTCCAAAATGTTCTATCAAAATGAACGTTGAAGACTGTGAGTTAAATGCACACGTCAAACTGAAGTTTCTGAGAATGGTTCTGTCTAGGGTTTATGTGAAGATATTTTCTTTTCCAGCATAGGCCTCCAAAAGCTCGAAATATCCACTTGCAGATTTTCTAAAAAGGGTGTTTCCAAACTGTTCTATCAAAAGGAAGGTTCAACTCTGTGAGTTGAATGCTCACATCACAAAGAAGTTTCTGAGAATGCTTCTGTCTAGTGTTCATGTGAAGATATTTCCTTTTCAAGCATAGGCCTCAAAGCGCTCCAGATATGCAGTTGCAGACTCTACAAAAAGTGTGTTTCAAAAGTGTTCTATGAAAAGAAAGTTTCAACTCTGTGAGTTGAATGCACATATCGTGAAGAAGTTTCTGAGAATGCTTCTGTCTAGTTTTTAGGTGAAGATATTTCATTTCCCAGCATAGGCCTCAAAGCGCTCCAAATATGCACTTGCAGATTCTACAAAAAGAGTGTTTCAAAACTGCTCTTTCAAAAGGAAGGTTCAAGTCTGTGAGTTGAATGCACTCATCAGAAAGAAGTTTCTGATAATGGTTCTGTCTAGTTTTCATCTGCAAGTATTTCCTTTTCCACTAGATGCCGCAATCGCACCAAATTTCCACCTGCAGTTTCCACAAAAAGAGTGTTGCAGGACTGCTCCAGGAAAAGGAATCTTCAACTCTCTCAGTTCAATCCCCTCAAGACATAGAAGTTTCTGATAATGTTTCTGTCTAGCTTCTATATGAAGATATTTCCTTTTCCAGCATAAGCCTCAAAGAGCTCCAAATATCCACTTGCGAATTCTACAAAAACAGTGTTGCAATACTTTTCTACCAAAAGGAAGGTACAACTCTGTGAGTTCAATGCACTCATCACACAGAAGGTTCACAGAATGCTTCCATCTAGCTTTTACGCAATGATATTTCCTTTTGCAGCAAAGGCTTCAAAGCGCTCTTAATGTCCACTGGCAGATTCTACGAAGAGTGTCTCAAAACTGCTCTATCAAAAGGTAGGTTGAACTCTGTGAGTTCAATGCCCAAAGCACAGGGAACCTTCTGAGAATGCTTTTATGTAGTTTCTACGTGAACATATTTTCTTTTCCAGCATTGGCCTCCAAGCACTCCATCCATCCACTTGAAAATTCTACTAAAAGAGTGTTTCAAAACTTCTCTACCAAAAGAAAGGTTGAACTTTGTGAGTTCAAGGCACACATCACAAAGAAGTTTCTGAGAATGCTTCTTTCCAGCTTTTACGTGAAGAGATATCCTTTTCCAGCATAGGCCTCAAAGCGCTCCATATATCCACTTGCACATTCTAGCAAAGCGTGTATCAACACTGCTCTTTCAAAAGGAAGCTTCAAGTCTGTGAGTTGAATGCACTCATCACAAAGACGTTTCTGAGAATTCTCCTGTCTAGTTTTCATGTGAAGATGCTTCCATTTAAAATCTAGGCCTCAAATACCTCCAAATATTCACTTGCACATTCTACAAAAAGGCTGTTTCAAATCTTCTCTATCAATTGGAAGGTTCAACTCTGTAAATTGAATGCACTCACCACAAAGAAGATTCCGAGATTGCTTCTGTCTACTTTGTATGTGAAGACATTTCCTTTTCCAACATAGGCCTCAAAGCGCTCCAAAAAACACTTGCAGATTCTAAAAAAACAGTTTTTCAAAACTGTTCTATCAAAAGGAACGTTCAACTCTGTGAGTTGAAGGCACTCATCACAAAGAGGTTTCTGAGAATGCTTCTGTCTAGTTTTTATGGGATGATATTTCTTATTCCAACATTGGCCAAAAAGCGCTCCAAATATCCGCCTTCAGATGGCACTGAAAGAGGGTCTCAAAAATGCTCTATCAGAAGGAAGGTTCAAGTCTGTGAGTTGAATGCTCTCATCACACAGAAGGTTCTGAGAATACTTCAGTCTAGTTTTTATCAGAAGATATTTCCATTTCCTTGCATAGGCCTGAAATCGCTCCAAATATCGACTTGCAGATTATACGAATAGAGTATTTCCAAACTGCTCTGTCAAACGGCAGGATCAACTCTGTGAGTTGAATGAACACATCATGAAGAAGTCTCTGAGAATGCTTCTGTCTAGTTTTTAGTTGAAGATATTTCATTTCCCAGCATCGTCTCAAAGCGCTCCAAATATCCACTTGCAGATTCTACAAAAACTTTGTTTCTAAACTGCTCTTTGAAAAGGAAGGTCCAAGTCTGTGAGTTGAATGCACTCATCGCAAAGAATTTTCTGAGAATGCTTCTGCCTAGTTTTCACGTGAAGATATTTCCTTTTCCAACATTGGCCCCGAAGCCCTCCTAACATCCACTTGCAGATTTTACAAAAAGAGTGTTTCCAAACTGCTCTATCAAAAGGCAGGTTCAACTCTGTGAGTCAAATGCACGCATCGTGAAGAAGCTTCTGAGAATGCTACTGTCTAAGTTTTAGGTGAAGATATTTCATTTCCCAGCAAAGGCTTCAAAGCGCTCTAAATATCCACTTGCAGATTCTACAAGAAGAGTGTTTCAAAACTGCTCTTCCAAAAGGAAGGTTCAAGTCTGTGAGTTGAATGCACTCATCAAAAAGAAGTTTCTGAGAATGCTTCTCTCTAGTTTTTATGAGAAGATATTTCCTTTTCCAGCATAGGCCTCAAATCGCTCCAAACATCCACTAGCAAATTCTACAAAAGGAGTGTTTCAAAACTGTGCTATCAAAAGGAAGATTCCACTATTTGAGTTGAAGGCATAAAGCACACGGAAGTTTCTGACAGTGCTTCCGTCTAGTTCTCATGTGAAGTTATTTCCTTTTCCAGTGTTGGCCTCTTAGCACTCCAAATAACCACTTGCAGATCCTAGAAAGAGTGTTTCAAAACTGCTCTACCAAAAGGAAGGTTCAACTCGGTGAGTTGAATGCGCACCTCGCAAAAAGTTTCTGAGAGTGCTTCGGTTTAGTTTTTATGTGAAGATATTTCCTTTTCCAGCACAGTACTCAAAGCGCTCTAAATAGCCACTTGCAGAGTCTATAAAAAGAGTGTTTCAAAACTGTTCTATCGAAAGGAACGTTCAACTCTGTGAGTAGAATGCACTCATCACAAGGAAGTTTCTGAGAATGCTTCTGTCTAGTTTTTATGTGAAGAAATTTCCTTTTCCAACATAGGCCTCAAAGCGCTCCAAATAAACACCTGCAGATTCTACAAAAGGGGTCTTTCCAAAATGTTCTATCAAAACCAACGTTCAAGCCTGTGAGCTGAATGCACTCACCACACAGAAGTTTCTTAGACGTCTTCTGTCTAGTGTTTATGTGGAAATATTCTCTTTTACAGCATAGGCCTCAAATAGCTCCAAATATCAACTTGCAGATTTTACAAAAAGGGTGTTTCCAAACTCCTCCATCAAAAGGCAGGTTCAACTCTGTGTGTTTAATGCACACATCAGAAAGAAGTTTCTGAGAATGCTTCTGTCTAGCCTTTATGTGAAAATATTTCCTTTTCAAGCATACGCCTCAAAGCGCTCCAAATATGCCGTTGTAGACTCTACAAAAAGTGTGTTTCAAAACTGCTCTACGAAAAGAAAGGTTCAAAGCTGTGAGTTGAATACACAGATCGTGAAGAAGTTCCTGAGAATGCTTCAATCTAGTGTTTAGGTGAAGATATTTCACTTCCCAGCATAGGCCTCAAAGCGCTCCAAATATCCACTTCCAGATTCTACAGAAAAGTGTTTCAAAACTGCTCTTTGGAAAGGAAGCTTCAACTCTGTGAGTTTAAAGCACTCATTGCGAAGAGGTTTCTGGGAGTTCTTCCGTCTAGTTTTCATGTAAAGATGTTTCCATTTCAAGCATAGGTCTCTAATCGCTCCAAATATTCACCTGCAAATTCTACAAAAAGGGTGTTTCAAAACTTCTCTATCAATAGGAAGGTTCAACTCTGTGAGTTGAATGCACTCCTTACAGAGAAGTTTCTGAGAATGTTTCTATCTATGTTTTACGCGAAGATATTTCCTTTTCCAACACAGGCCTCAGTGCGCTCCGAATCAACACTTCCAGATACTACAAAAACAGTGTTTCAAAACTGTTCTATCAAAAGGAACGTTCAACTCTGTGAGTTGAAGGCACTCATCACAAAGAAGTTTCTGAGAATGCTTCTGTCAATCTTGTATGCAATGAGATTTCCTTTTGCAGCATAGGACTTAAAGCTCTCCAAATATCCACTTGCAGATTCCACAAAAAGAGTGTTGCAAAACTTCTCTATCAAAAGGCAGGTTGAACTCTGTGTGTTGAATGCCCAAAACACAGGGAACTTTCTGAGAATGCTTTTGTCTAGTTTCCACGTGAAGATAGTTCCTTTTCCAACATAGGCCTCAAAGCGCTCTGAATATCCACTTGCCGATTGTACAAAAAGAGTGTTGCAAAACTTCTCTATCAAAAGGCAGGTTGAACTCTGTGTGTCGAATGCCCAAAACACAGGGAACTTGCTGAGAATGCTTTTGTCTAATTTCTACGTGAAGATATTTCCTTTTCCATCATAGGCCTCAAAGTGCTCCGAATAAACACTTGTAGATCCCACCAAAAGAGTGTTTCAAAGCTCTTCCATCTACAGGAACTTTCACGTCTGTGAGTTGAATGCACTCATCACAAAGAGGTTTCTGAGAATTCTTCTGTTTAGTTTTTATGTGATGATATTTCATTTTCCAGCATTGGCCTAAAGGTGCTCCAAATATCCACCTTCAGATGGGACTGAAAGAGTGTTTCAAAACTGAACTATCAAAAGGAAGGTTCAAGTCTGTGAGTTGAATGCACTCATCCACAGAAGCTTCTGAGAATGCTTCTGTCTCGTTTTTAGGCGAAGATATTTCCTTTTCCTTGCATAGGCCTCAAATCGCTCCAAATATCCCCTTGCAGATATTACAAAGAGAGTGTTTCCAAACTGCCCTATCGAAAGGCAGTTTCAACTCTGTGAGTTGAAGGCACGTATGGTGAAACAGTTTCTGAGAATGCTTGTGTGTACTTTTTAGGTGAAGGTATTTCCTTTTCCAGCACAGGCCTCAAATCGCTCCAAACATCCAGTAGCAAATTCTACAAAAGGAGTGTTTCAAACCTGTGCTATCCAAAGGAAGATTCCACTATATGAGTTGAACGCATAAAGCACACGGAAGTTTCTGAGAATCCTTCCGTCTAGTTCTCAGGTGAAGATATTTACTTTTCCAGTGTTGGCCCTTTAGCACTCCAAATATCCACTTTCAGATTCTACAAAAAGAGTGTTTCAAAACTGCTCTATCAAAACGCAGGTTCCACTCGGTGAGTTGAATGCACGCATCGGAAAAGATTTCTGAGAATTCTTCTGTCTAGTTTTTATGGGAAGATATTTTCTTTTCCAGCATAGGCCTCAAATCGCTCCAAACATCCACGAGCAAATTCTACGAAAGGAGTGTGTCAAAACTGTGCTATCAAAAGGAAGATTCCACTATGTGAGTTGAATGCATGAAGCACACGGAAGTTTCTGACAATGCTTCCGTCTAGTTCTCATGTGAAGATATTTCCTTTTCCAGCGTTGACCTCTTAGCACTCCAAATATCCACTTGCAGATCCTAGAAAAAGAGTGTTTCAAAACTGCTCTACCAAAAGCCAGGTTTCACTCGGTGAGTTGAATGCGCACATCGCAAAATGTTTCTGAGAACGCTACTGTCTAGTTCTTATGTGAAGATATTTCGTTTTCCCGCCTGGGCTTCAAAGCGCTCCAAATAGCCACTTGTAGAGTCTATAAAAGCAGTGTTTCAAAACTCTTCTATCAAAAGGAACTTTCAACTCTGTGAGTACAATGCACTCATCACAAGGAAGTTTCCGAGAATGCTTCTGTCTACTGTTTATGTGAAGATATTTCCTTTTCCAACCTAGGCCTCAATGCGCTCCAAATAAACACCTGCAGATCCTACAAGAGGGGTGTTTCCAAACTGTTCTATCAAAACCAGCGTTCAAGTCTGTGAGCTGAATGCACTCATCACACAGAAGTTTCTTAGAAGGCTTGTGTCTAGTGTTTATGTGAAAATATTTTCTTTTACAGCATAGGCCTCAAATAGCTCCAAATATCAACTTGCAGATTTTACAAAAAGGGAGTTTCCAAACTCCTCTATCAAAAGACAGGTTCAACTCTGTGAGTCGAATGCACACATCAGAAAGAAGTTTCTGAGAATGCTTCTGTCTAGCTTTTATGTGAAAATATTTCCTTTTCAAGCACACGCCTCAAAGCGCTCCAAATATGCCGTTGCAGATTCTACAAAAAGTGGGTTTCAAAACTGCTCTACGAAAAGAAAGGTTCAAAGCTGTGAGTTGAATACACAGATCGTGAAGAAGTTTCTGAGAATGCTTCAGTCTAGTGTTTAGGTGAAGATATTTCACTTCCCAGCATAGGCCTCAAAGCGCTCCAAATATCCACTTCCAGATTCTACAGAAAAGTGTTTCAAAACTGCTCTTTGGAAAGGAAGCTTCAACTCTGTGAGTTGAAAGCACTCATTACGAAGAGGTTTCTGAGAATTCTTCTGTCCAGTTTTCATGTGAAGATGTTTCCATTTCAAGCATAGGTCTCCAATCGCTCCAAATATTCACCTGCAAATTCTACAAAAAGGGTGTTTCAAAACTTCTCTATCAATAGGAAGGTTCAACTCTGTGAGTTGAATGCCCTCCTCACAAAGAAGTTTCTGAGAATGCTTCTGTCTACTTTTTACGTGAAGATATTTCCTTTTCCTACACAGGCCTCAAAGCGCTCCGAATCAACACTTCCAGATACTACCAAAACAGTGTTTCAAAACTGTTCTATCAAAAGGAACGTTCAACTCTGTGAGTGGAAGGCACTCATCGCAAAGAGGTTTCTGAGAATGCTTCTGTCTAGTTTTTATGTGATGATATTTCGTATTGCAGCATTGGCCAAAAAGCGCTCCAAACATCCATCTTCAGATGGCAATGAAAGTGGGTCTCAAAAGTGCTCTATCAGAAGGAAGGTTCAAGTCTGTGAATTGAATGCTCTCATCACACAGAAGGTTCTGAGAATGATTCAGTCTAGTTTTTATCAGAAGATATTTCCTTTTCCTTGCATAGGCCTCAAATAGCTCCAAATATCGAATTGCAGTTTACACCAATAGAGTGTTTCCAAACTGCTCTGTGAAACGGCAGGTTCAACTCTGTGAGTTGAATGCGCACATGAGGAAGAAGTCTCTGAGAATGCTTCTGTCTAGTTTTTAGGTGAAGATATTTCATTTCCCAGCCTCGCCTCAAAGCGCTCCAAATATCCACTTTCAGATTCTACAAAAACTGTGTTTCTAAACTGCTCTTTGTAAAGGAAGGTTCAAGTCTGTGAGTTGAATGCACTCATCACCAAGAAGTTTCTGAGAATGCTTCTGTCTAGTTTTCATGTGAAGATATTTCCTTTTCCAACATTGACCCGAAGCCCTCGTAATATCCACTTGCAGATTTTACAAAAAGAGTGTTTCCAAACTGCTCTATCAAAATGAGATTCAACTCTGTGAGTTGAATGCACGCATCGTGAAGAAGCTTCAGAGAATGCTACGGTCTACGTTTTAGGTGAAGATATTTCATTTCCCAGCATAGGCTTCAAAGCGCTCTAAATATCCACTTGCAGATTCTACAAAAAGAGTGTTTCAAAACTGCTCTTCCAAAAGGAAGGTTCAAGGCTGTGAGTTCAATGCACTCATCATAAAGAAGTTTCTGAGAACGCTTCTCTCTAGTTTTTATGTGAAGATATTTCCTTTTCCAGCATAGGCCTCAAATCGCTCCAAACATCCACTAGCAAATTCTACAAAAGGAGTGTTTCAAAACTGTGCTATCAAAAGGAAGATTCCACTATTTGAGTTGAAGGCATAAAGCACACGGAAGTTTCTGACAATGCTTCCGTCTAGTTCTCATGTGAAGTTATTTCCTTTTCCAGTGCTGGCCTCTTAGCACTCCAAATATCCACTTGCAGATCCTAGAAAAAGAGTTTTTCAAAACTGCTCTACCAAAAGGAAGCTTCAACTCGGTGAGTTGAATGCGCACCTCGCAAAATGTTTCTGAGAGTGCTTCGCTGTTGTTTTTATGTGAAGATATTTCGTTTTCCAGCATAGGACTCAAAGCGCTCCAAGTAGCCACTTACAGAGTCTCTAAAAAGAGTGTTTCAAAACTGTTCTATCAAAAGGAACGTTCAACTCTGTGAGTAGAATGCTCTCATCACAAGGAAGTTTCTGAGAATGCTTCTGTCTAGTTTTTATGTGAAGAAATTTCCTTTTCCAACATAGGCCTCAAAGCCCTCCAAATAAACATCTGCAGATTCTACAAAAGGGGTCTTTCCAAAATGTTCTATCAAAACCAACGTTCAAACCTATGAGCTGAATGCACTCACCACACAGAAGTTTCTTAGACGTCTTCTGTCTAGTGTTTATGTGAAAATATTTTCTTTTACAGCATAGGCCTCAAATAGCTCCAAATATCAACTTGCAGATTTTACAAAAAGGGTGTTTCCAAACTCCTCTATCAAAAGGCAGGTTCAACTCTGTGTGTTGAATGCACACATCAGAAAGAAGTTTCTGAGAATGCTTCTGTCTAGCGTTTATGTGAAAATATTTCCTTTTCAAGCATACGCCTCAAAGCGCTCCAAATATGCCGTTGCAGATTCTACAAAAAGTGTGTTTCAAAACTGCTCTATGAAAAGAAAGGTTCAAAGCTGTGAGGTGAATACACATATCGTGAAGAAGTTTCTGAGAAAGCTTCAGTCTAGTGTTTAGGTGAAGATATTTCACTTCCCAGAATAGGCCTCAAAGCGCTCCAAATATCCACTTCCAGATTCTAAAGAAAAGTGTTTCAAAACTGCTTTTTGGAAAAGAAGCTTCAACTCTGTGAGTTGAAAGCACTCATTACGAAGAGGTTTCTGAGAGTTCTTCCGTCTAGTTTTCATGTGAAGATGTTTCCATTTCAAGCATATTTCTCAAATCGCTCCAAATATTCACCTGCAAATTCTACAAAAAGGGTGTTTCCAAACTTCTCTATCAATAGGAAGGTTCGACTCTGTGAGTTGAATGCACTCCTCACAAAGAAGTTTCTGAGAATGCTTCTGTCCAGTTTTTAGGTGAAGATATATCATTTCCCAGCATAGGCCTCAAAGCGCTCCAAATATCCACTTGCAGATTCTACAAAAAGAGTGTTTCAAAACTCCTCTTTCAAAAGGAAGTTTCAAGTCTGTGAGTTGAATGAAGTCGTGACAAAGAAGTTTCTGAGAATGCTTCTGTCTACTTTTTATGTGAAGATATTTCCTTTTGCAGCACACGCCTCAAATAGCCCCAAACATCCACTAGCAAATTCTACAAAAAGAGTGTTTCAAAAAAGCGCTATCTAAAGGAAGATTGCACTATGTGAGTTAAACGCATAAAGCACACGGAAGTTTCTGAGAATGCTTCCGTCTAGTTCTCATGGGAAGATATTTCCTTTCCCATTGTTGGCCTCTTAGCACTCCAATATACACTTGCAGATTCTAGAAAAAGAGTGTTTCAAAACTGCTCTATCAAAAGGCAGGTTCAACACGGTGAGTTGAATATGCACATGAGAAAAAGTTTCTGAGAATGCTTCTGTCTGGTTTTTATGTGAAGATATTTCGTTTTCCAGCACAGGCCTCAAAGCGCTCCAATTATCCACTTGCAGACTATACAAAAACAGTGTTTCAAAACTGTTCTATCCAAAGGAATGTTCAGCTCTGTGAGTAGAATTCACTCATCACGAGGAAGTTTCTGAGAATGCTGCTGTCTAGTTTCTATAAGAAGACATTTCCTTTTCTAACATAGGTCTCAAAGCGCTCACAATAAGCCCTGGCACACTCCACAAAAGGAGTGTTTCCAAAATGTTCTATCAAAATGAACGTTGAAGACTGTGAGTTAAATGCACACGTCAAACTGAAGTTTCTGAGAATGGTTCTGTCTAGGGTTTATGTGAAGATATTTTCTTTTCCAGCATAGGCCTCCAAAAGCTCGAAATATCCACTTGCAGATTTTCTAAAAAGGGTGTTTCCAAACTGTTCTATCAAAAGGAAGGTTCAACTCTGTGAGTTGAATGCTCACATCACAAAGAAGTTTCTGAGAATGCTTCTGTCTAGTGTTCATGTGAAGATATTTCCTTTTCAAGCATAGGCCTCAAAGCGCTCCAGATATGCAGTTGCAGACTCTACAAAAAGTGTGTTTCAAAAGTGTTCTATGAAAAGAAAGTTTCAACTCTGTGAGTTGAATGCACATATCGTGAAGAAGTTTCTGAGAATGCTTCTGTCTAGTTTTTAGGTGAAGATATTTCATTTCCCAGCATAGGCCTCAAAGCGCTCCAAATATGCACTTGCAGATTCTACAAAAAGAGTGTTTCAAAACTGCTCTTTCAAAAGGAAGGTTCAAGTCTGTGAGTTGAATGCACTCATCAGAAAGAAGTTTCTGATAATGGTTCTGTCTAGTTTTCATCTGCAAGTATTTCCTTTTCCACTAGATGCCGCAATCGCACCAAATTTCCACCTGCAGTTTCCACAAAAAGAGTGTTGCAGGACTGCTCCAGGAAAAGGAATCTTCAACTCTCTCAGTTCAATCCCCTCAAGACATAGAAGTTTCTGATAATGTTTCTGTCTAGCTTCTATATGAAGATATTTCCTTTTCCAGCATAAGCCTCAAAGAGCTCCAAATATCCACTTGCGAATTCTACAAAAACAGTGTTGCAATACTTTTCTACCAAAAGGAAGGTACAACTCTGTGAGTTCAATGCACTCATCACACAGAAGGTTCACAGAATGCTTCCATCTAGCTTTTACGCAATGATATTTCCTTTTGCAGCAAAGGCTTCAAAGCGCTCTTAATGTCCACTGGCAGATTCTACGAAGAGTGTCTCAAAACTGCTCTATCAAAAGGTAGGTTGAACTCTGTGAGTTCAATGCCCAAAGCACAGGGAACCTTCTGAGAATGCTTTTATGTAGTTTCTACGTGAACATATTTTCTTTTCCAGCATTGGCCTCCAAGCACTCCATCCATCCACTTGAAAATTCTACTAAAAGAGTGTTTCAAAACTTCTCTACCAAAAGAAAGGTTGAACTTTGTGAGTTCAAGGCACACATCACAAAGAAGTTTCTGAGAATGCTTCTTTCCAGCTTTTACGTGAAGAGATATCCTTTTCCAGCATAGGCCTCAAAGCGCTCCATATATCCACTTGCACATTCTAGCAAAGCGTGTATCAACACTGCTCTTTCAAAAGGAAGCTTCAAGTCTGTGAGTTGAATGCACTCATCACAAAGACGTTTCTGAGAATTCTCCTGTCTAGTTTTCATGTGAAGATGCTTCCATTTAAAATCTAGGCCTCAAATACCTCCAAATATTCACTTGCACATTCTACAAAAAGGCTGTTTCAAATCTTCTCTATCAATTGGAAGGTTCAACTCTGTAAATTGAATGCACTCACCACAAAGAAGATTCCGAGATTGCTTCTGTCTACTTTGTATGTGAAGACATTTCCTTTTCCAACATAGGCCTCAAAGCGCTCCAAAAAACACTTGCAGATTCTAAAAAAACAGTTTTTCAAAACTGTTCTATCAAAAGGAACGTTCAACTCTGTGAGTTGAAGGCACTCATCACAAAGAGGTTTCTGAGAATGCTTCTGTCTAGTTTTTATGGGATGATATTTCTTATTCCAACATTGGCCAAAAAGCGCTCCAAATATCCGCCTTCAGATGGCACTGAAAGAGGGTCTCAAAAATGCTCTATCAGAAGGAAGGTTCAAGTCTGTGAGTTGAATGCTCTCATCACACAGAAGGTTCTGAGAATACTTCAGTCTAGTTTTTATCAGAAGATATTTCCATTTCCTTGCATAGGCCTGAAATCGCTCCAAATATCGACTTGCAGATTATACGAATAGAGTATTTCCAAACTGCTCTGTCAAACGGCAGGATCAACTCTGTGAGTTGAATGAACACATCATGAAGAAGTCTCTGAGAATGCTTCTGTCTAGTTTTTAGTTGAAGATATTTCATTTCCCAGCATCGTCTCAAAGCGCTCCAAATATCCACTTGCAGATTCTACAAAAACTTTGTTTCTAAACTGCTCTTTGAAAAGGAAGGTCCAAGTCTGTGAGTTGAATGCACTCATCGCAAAGAATTTTCTGAGAATGCTTCTGCCTAGTTTTCACGTGAAGATATTTCCTTTTCCAACATTGGCCCCGAAGCCCTCCTAACATCCACTTGCAGATTTTACAAAAAGAGTGTTTCCAAACTGCTCTATCAAAAGGCAGGTTCAACTCTGTGAGTCAAATGCACGCATCGTGAAGAAGCTTCTGAGAATGCTACTGTCTAAGTTTTAGGTGAAGATATTTCATTTCCCAGCAAAGGCTTCAAAGCGCTCTAAATATCCACTTGCAGATTCTACAAGAAGAGTGTTTCAAAACTGCTCTTCCAAAAGGAAGGTTCAAGTCTGTGAGTTGAATGCACTCATCAAAAAGAAGTTTCTGAGAATGCTTCTCTCTAGTTTTTATGAGAAGATATTTCCTTTTCCAGCATAGGCCTCAAATCGCTCCAAACATCCACTAGCAAATTCTACAAAAGGAGTGTTTCAAAACTGTGCTATCAAAAGGAAGATTCCACTATTTGAGTTGAAGGCATAAAGCACACGGAAGTTTCTGACAGTGCTTCCGTCTAGTTCTCATGTGAAGTTATTTCCTTTTCCAGTGTTGGCCTCTTAGCACTCCAAATAACCACTTGCAGATCCTAGAAAGAGTGTTTCAAAACTGCTCTACCAAAAGGAAGGTTCAACTCGGTGAGTTGAATGCGCACCTCGCAAAAAGTTTCTGAGAGTGCTTCGGTTTAGTTTTTATGTGAAGATATTTCCTTTTCCAGCACAGTACTCAAAGCGCTCTAAATAGCCACTTGCAGAGTCTATAAAAAGAGTGTTTCAAAACTGTTCTATCGAAAGGAACGTTCAACTCTGTGAGTAGAATGCACTCATCACAAGGAAGTTTCTGAGAATGCTTCTGTCTAGTTTTTATGTGAAGAAATTTCCTTTTCCAACATAGGCCTCAAAGCGCTCCAAATAAACACCTGCAGATTCTACAAAAGGGGTCTTTCCAAAATGTTCTATCAAAACCAACGTTCAAGCCTGTGAGCTGAATGCACTCACCACACAGAAGTTTCTTAGACGTCTTCTGTCTAGTGTTTATGTGGAAATATTCTCTTTTACAGCATAGGCCTCAAATAGCTCCAAATATCAACTTGCAGATTTTACAAAAAGGGTGTTTCCAAACTCCTCCATCAAAAGGCAGGTTCAACTCTGTGTGTTTAATGCACACATCAGAAAGAAGTTTCTGAGAATGCTTCTGTCTAGCCTTTATGTGAAAATATTTCCTTTTCAAGCATACGCCTCAAAGCGCTCCAAATATGCCGTTGTAGACTCTACAAAAAGTGTGTTTCAAAACTGCTCTACGAAAAGAAAGGTTCAAAGCTGTGAGTTGAATACACAGATCGTGAAGAAGTTCCTGAGAATGCTTCAATCTAGTGTTTAGGTGAAGATATTTCACTTCCCAGCATAGGCCTCAAAGCGCTCCAAATATCCACTTCCAGATTCTACAGAAAAGTGTTTCAAAACTGCTCTTTGGAAAGGAAGCTTCAACTCTGTGAGTTTAAAGCACTCATTGCGAAGAGGTTTCTGGGAGTTCTTCCGTCTAGTTTTCATGTAAAGATGTTTCCATTTCAAGCATAGGTCTCTAATCGCTCCAAATATTCACCTGCAAATTCTACAAAAAGGGTGTTTCAAAACTTCTCTATCAATAGGAAGGTTCAACTCTGTGAGTTGAATGCACTCCTTACAGAGAAGTTTCTGAGAATGTTTCTATCTATGTTTTACGCGAAGATATTTCCTTTTCCAACACAGGCCTCAATGCGCTCCGAATCAACACTTCCAGATACTACAAAAACAGTGTTTCAAAACTGTTCTATCAAAAGGAACGTTCAACTCTGTGAGTTGAAGGCACTCATCACAAAGAAGTTTCTGAGAATGCTTCTGTCAATCTTGTATGCAATGAGATTTCCTTTTGCAGCATAGGACTTAAAGCTCTCCAAATATCCACTTGCAGATTCCACAAAAAGAGTGTTGCAAAACTTCTCTATCAAAAGGCAGGTTGAACTCTGTGTGTTGAATGCCCAAAACACAGGGAACTTTCTGAGAATGCTTTTGTCTAGTTTCCACGTGAAGATAGTTCCTTTTCCAACATAGGCCTCAAAGCGCTCTGAATATCCACTTGCCGATTGTACAAAAAGAGTGTTGCAAAACTTCTCTATCAAAAGGCAGGTTGAACTCTGTGTGTCGAATGCCCAAAACACAGGGAACTTGCTGAGAATGCTTTTGTCTAATTTCTACGTGAAGATATTTCCTTTTCCATCATAGGCCTCAAAGTGCTCCGAATAAACACTTGTAGATCCCACCAAAAGAGTGTTTCAAAGCTCTTCCATCTACAGGAACTTTCACGTCTGTGAGTTGAATGCACTCATCACAAAGAGGTTTCTGAGAATTCTTCTGTTTAGTTTTTATGTGATGATATTTCATTTTCCAGCATTGGCCTAAAGGTGCTCCAAATATCCACCTTCAGATGGGACTGAAAGAGTGTTTCAAAACTGAACTATCAAAAGGAAGGTTCAAGTCTGTGAGTTGAATGCACTCATCCACAGAAGCTTCTGAGAATGCTTCTGTCTCGTTTTTAGGCGAAGATATTTCCTTTTCCTTGCATAGGCCTCAAATCGCTCCAAATATCCCCTTGCAGATATTACAAAGAGAGTGTTTCCAAACTGCCCTATCGAAAGGCAGTTTCAACTCTGTGAGTTGAAGGCACGTATGGTGAAACAGTTTCTGAGAATGCTTGTGTGTACTTTTTAGGTGAAGGTATTTCCTTTTCCAGCACAGGCCTCAAATCGCTCCAAACATCCAGTAGCAAATTCTACAAAAGGAGTGTTTCAAACCTGTGCTATCCAAAGGAAGATTCCACTATATGAGTTGAACGCATAAAGCACACGGAAGTTTCTGAGAATCCTTCCGTCTAGTTCTCAGGTGAAGATATTTACTTTTCCAGTGTTGGCCCTTTAGCACTCCAAATATCCACTTTCAGATTCTACAAAAAGAGTGTTTCAAAACTGCTCTATCAAAACGCAGGTTCCACTCGGTGAGTTGAATGCACGCATCGGAAAAGATTTCTGAGAATTCTTCTGTCTAGTTTTTATGGGAAGATATTTTCTTTTCCAGCATAGGCCTCAAATCGCTCCAAACATCCACGAGCAAATTCTACGAAAGGAGTGTGTCAAAACTGTGCTATCAAAAGGAAGATTCCACTATGTGAGTTGAATGCATGAAGCACACGGAAGTTTCTGACAATGCTTCCGTCTAGTTCTCATGTGAAGATATTTCCTTTTCCAGCGTTGACCTCTTAGCACTCCAAATATCCACTTGCAGATCCTAGAAAAAGAGTGTTTCAAAACTGCTCTACCAAAAGCCAGGTTTCACTCGGTGAGTTGAATGCGCACATCGCAAAATGTTTCTGAGAACGCTACTGTCTAGTTCTTATGTGAAGATATTTCGTTTTCCCGCCTGGGCTTCAAAGCGCTCCAAATAGCCACTTGTAGAGTCTATAAAAGCAGTGTTTCAAAACTCTTCTATCAAAAGGAACTTTCAACTCTGTGAGTACAATGCACTCATCACAAGGAAGTTTCCGAGAATGCTTCTGTCTACTGTTTATGTGAAGATATTTCCTTTTCCAACCTAGGCCTCAATGCGCTCCAAATAAACACCTGCAGATCCTACAAGAGGGGTGTTTCCAAACTGTTCTATCAAAACCAGCGTTCAAGTCTGTGAGCTGAATGCACTCATCACACAGAAGTTTCTTAGAAGGCTTGTGTCTAGTGTTTATGTGAAAATATTTTCTTTTACAGCATAGGCCTCAAATAGCTCCAAATATCAACTTGCAGATTTTACAAAAAGGGAGTTTCCAAACTCCTCTATCAAAAGACAGGTTCAACTCTGTGAGTCGAATGCACACATCAGAAAGAAGTTTCTGAGAATGCTTCTGTCTAGCTTTTATGTGAAAATATTTCCTTTTCAAGCACACGCCTCAAAGCGCTCCAAATATGCCGTTGCAGATTCTACAAAAAGTGGGTTTCAAAACTGCTCTACGAAAAGAAAGGTTCAAAGCTGTGAGTTGAATACACAGATCGTGAAGAAGTTTCTGAGAATGCTTCAGTCTAGTGTTTAGGTGAAGATATTTCACTTCCCAGCATAGGCCTCAAAGCGCTCCAAATATCCACTTCCAGATTCTACAGAAAAGTGTTTCAAAACTGCTCTTTGGAAAGGAAGCTTCAACTCTGTGAGTTGAAAGCACTCATTACGAAGAGGTTTCTGAGAATTCTTCTGTCCAGTTTTCATGTGAAGATGTTTCCATTTCAAGCATAGGTCTCCAATCGCTCCAAATATTCACCTGCAAATTCTACAAAAAGGGTGTTTCAAAACTTCTCTATCAATAGGAAGGTTCAACTCTGTGAGTTGAATGCCCTCCTCACAAAGAAGTTTCTGAGAATGCTTCTGTCTACTTTTTACGTGAAGATATTTCCTTTTCCTACACAGGCCTCAAAGCGCTCCGAATCAACACTTCCAGATACTACCAAAACAGTGTTTCAAAACTGTTCTATCAAAAGGAACGTTCAACTCTGTGAGTGGAAGGCACTCATCGCAAAGAGGTTTCTGAGAATGCTTCTGTCTAGTTTTTATGTGATGATATTTCGTATTGCAGCATTGGCCAAAAAGCGCTCCAAACATCCATCTTCAGATGGCAATGAAAGTGGGTCTCAAAAGTGCTCTATCAGAAGGAAGGTTCAAGTCTGTGAATTGAATGCTCTCATCACACAGAAGGTTCTGAGAATGATTCAGTCTAGTTTTTATCAGAAGATATTTCCTTTTCCTTGCATAGGCCTCAAATAGCTCCAAATATCGAATTGCAGTTTACACCAATAGAGTGTTTCCAAACTGCTCTGTGAAACGGCAGGTTCAACTCTGTGAGTTGAATGCGCACATGAGGAAGAAGTCTCTGAGAATGCTTCTGTCTAGTTTTTAGGTGAAGATATTTCATTTCCCAGCCTCGCCTCAAAGCGCTCCAAATATCCACTTTCAGATTCTACAAAAACTGTGTTTCTAAACTGCTCTTTGTAAAGGAAGGTTCAAGTCTGTGAGTTGAATGCACTCATCACCAAGAAGTTTCTGAGAATGCTTCTGTCTAGTTTTCATGTGAAGATATTTCCTTTTCCAACATTGACCCGAAGCCCTCGTAATATCCACTTGCAGATTTTACAAAAAGAGTGTTTCCAAACTGCTCTATCAAAATGAGATTCAACTCTGTGAGTTGAATGCACGCATCGTGAAGAAGCTTCAGAGAATGCTACGGTCTACGTTTTAGGTGAAGATATTTCATTTCCCAGCATAGGCTTCAAAGCGCTCTAAATATCCACTTGCAGATTCTACAAAAAGAGTGTTTCAAAACTGCTCTTCCAAAAGGAAGGTTCAAGGCTGTGAGTTCAATGCACTCATCATAAAGAAGTTTCTGAGAACGCTTCTCTCTAGTTTTTATGTGAAGATATTTCCTTTTCCAGCATAGGCCTCAAATCGCTCCAAACATCCACTAGCAAATTCTACAAAAGGAGTGTTTCAAAACTGTGCTATCAAAAGGAAGATTCCACTATTTGAGTTGAAGGCATAAAGCACACGGAAGTTTCTGACAATGCTTCCGTCTAGTTCTCATGTGAAGTTATTTCCTTTTCCAGTGCTGGCCTCTTAGCACTCCAAATATCCACTTGCAGATCCTAGAAAAAGAGTTTTTCAAAACTGCTCTACCAAAAGGAAGCTTCAACTCGGTGAGTTGAATGCGCACCTCGCAAAATGTTTCTGAGAGTGCTTCGCTGTTGTTTTTATGTGAAGATATTTCGTTTTCCAGCATAGGACTCAAAGCGCTCCAAGTAGCCACTTACAGAGTCTCTAAAAAGAGTGTTTCAAAACTGTTCTATCAAAAGGAACGTTCAACTCTGTGAGTAGAATGCTCTCATCACAAGGAAGTTTCTGAGAATGCTTCTGTCTAGTTTTTATGTGAAGAAATTTCCTTTTCCAACATAGGCCTCAAAGCCCTCCAAATAAACATCTGCAGATTCTACAAAAGGGGTCTTTCCAAAATGTTCTATCAAAACCAACGTTCAAACCTATGAGCTGAATGCACTCACCACACAGAAGTTTCTTAGACGTCTTCTGTCTAGTGTTTATGTGAAAATATTTTCTTTTACAGCATAGGCCTCAAATAGCTCCAAATATCAACTTGCAGATTTTACAAAAAGGGTGTTTCCAAACTCCTCTATCAAAAGGCAGGTTCAACTCTGTGTGTTGAATGCACACATCAGAAAGAAGTTTCTGAGAATGCTTCTGTCTAGCGTTTATGTGAAAATATTTCCTTTTCAAGCATACGCCTCAAAGCGCTCCAAATATGCCGTTGCAGATTCTACAAAAAGTGTGTTTCAAAACTGCTCTATGAAAAGAAAGGTTCAAAGCTGTGAGGTGAATACACATATCGTGAAGAAGTTTCTGAGAAAGCTTCAGTCTAGTGTTTAGGTGAAGATATTTCACTTCCCAGAATAGGCCTCAAAGCGCTCCAAATATCCACTTCCAGATTCTAAAGAAAAGTGTTTCAAAACTGCTTTTTGGAAAAGAAGCTTCAACTCTGTGAGTTGAAAGCACTCATTACGAAGAGGTTTCTGAGAGTTCTTCCGTCTAGTTTTCATGTGAAGATGTTTCCATTTCAAGCATATTTCTCAAATCGCTCCAAATATTCACCTGCAAATTCTACAAAAAGGGTGTTTCCAAACTTCTCTATCAATAGGAAGGTTCGACTCTGTGAGTTGAATGCACTCCTCACAAAGAAGTTTCTGAGAATGCTTCTGTCCAGTTTTTAGGTGAAGATATATCATTTCCCAGCATAGGCCTCAAAGCGCTCCAAATATCCACTTGCAGATTCTACAAAAAGAGTGTTTCAAAACTCCTCTTTCAAAAGGAAGTTTCAAGTCTGTGAGTTGAATGAAGTCGTGACAAAGAAGTTTCTGAGAATGCTTCTGTCTACTTTTTATGTGAAGATATTTCCTTTTGCAGCACACGCCTCAAATAGCCCCAAACATCCACTAGCAAATTCTACAAAAAGAGTGTTTCAAAAAAGCGCTATCTAAAGGAAGATTGCACTATGTGAGTTAAACGCATAAAGCACACGGAAGTTTCTGAGAATGCTTCCGTCTAGTTCTCATGGGAAGATATTTCCTTTCCCATTGTTGGCCTCTTAGCACTCCAATATACACTTGCAGATTCTAGAAAAAGAGTGTTTCAAAACTGCTCTATCAAAAGGCAGGTTCAACACGGTGAGTTGAATATGCACATGAGAAAAAGTTTCTGAGAATGCTTCTGTCTGGTTTTTATGTGAAGATATTTCGTTTTCCAGCACAGGCCTCAAAGCGCTCCAATTATCCACTTGCAGACTATACAAAAACAGTGTTTCAAAACTGTTCTATCCAAAGGAATGTTCAGCTCTGTGAGTAGAATTCACTCATCACGAGGAAGTTTCTGAGAATGCTGCTGTCTAGTTTCTATAAGAAGACATTTCCTTTTCTAACATAGGTCTCAAAGCGCTCACAATAAGCCCTGGCACACTCCACAAAAGGAGTGTTTCCAAAATGTTCTATCAAAATGAACGTTGAAGACTGTGAGTTAAATGCACACGTCAAACTGAAGTTTCTGAGAATGGTTCTGTCTAGGGTTTATGTGAAGATATTTTCTTTTCCAGCATAGGCCTCCAAAAGCTCGAAATATCCACTTGCAGATTTTCTAAAAAGGGTGTTTCCAAACTGTTCTATCAAAAGGAAGGTTCAACTCTGTGAGTTGAATGCTCACATCACAAAGAAGTTTCTGAGAATGCTTCTGTCTAGTGTTCATGTGAAGATATTTCCTTTTCAAGCATAGGCCTCAAAGCGCTCCAGATATGCAGTTGCAGACTCTACAAAAAGTGTGTTTCAAAAGTGTTCTATGAAAAGAAAGTTTCAACTCTGTGAGTTGAATGCACATATCGTGAAGAAGTTTCTGAGAATGCTTCTGTCTAGTTTTTAGGTGAAGATATTTCATTTCCCAGCATAGGCCTCAAAGCGCTCCAAATATGCACTTGCAGATTCTACAAAAAGAGTGTTTCAAAACTGCTCTTTCAAAAGGAAGGTTCAAGTCTGTGAGTTGAATGCACTCATCAGAAAGAAGTTTCTGATAATGGTTCTGTCTAGTTTTCATCTGCAAGTATTTCCTTTTCCACTAGATGCCGCAATCGCACCAAATTTCCACCTGCAGTTTCCACAAAAAGAGTGTTGCAGGACTGCTCCAGGAAAAGGAATCTTCAACTCTCTCAGTTCAATCCCCTCAAGACATAGAAGTTTCTGATAATGTTTCTGTCTAGCTTCTATATGAAGATATTTCCTTTTCCAGCATAAGCCTCAAAGAGCTCCAAATATCCACTTGCGAATTCTACAAAAACAGTGTTGCAATACTTTTCTACCAAAAGGAAGGTACAACTCTGTGAGTTCAATGCACTCATCACACAGAAGGTTCACAGAATGCTTCCATCTAGCTTTTACGCAATGATATTTCCTTTTGCAGCAAAGGCTTCAAAGCGCTCTTAATGTCCACTGGCAGATTCTACGAAGAGTGTCTCAAAACTGCTCTATCAAAAGGTAGGTTGAACTCTGTGAGTTCAATGCCCAAAGCACAGGGAACCTTCTGAGAATGCTTTTATGTAGTTTCTACGTGAACATATTTTCTTTTCCAGCATTGGCCTCCAAGCACTCCATCCATCCACTTGAAAATTCTACTAAAAGAGTGTTTCAAAACTTCTCTACCAAAAGAAAGGTTGAACTTTGTGAGTTCAAGGCACACATCACAAAGAAGTTTCTGAGAATGCTTCTTTCCAGCTTTTACGTGAAGAGATATCCTTTTCCAGCATAGGCCTCAAAGCGCTCCATATATCCACTTGCACATTCTAGCAAAGCGTGTATCAACACTGCTCTTTCAAAAGGAAGCTTCAAGTCTGTGAGTTGAATGCACTCATCACAAAGACGTTTCTGAGAATTCTCCTGTCTAGTTTTCATGTGAAGATGCTTCCATTTAAAATCTAGGCCTCAAATACCTCCAAATATTCACTTGCACATTCTACAAAAAGGCTGTTTCAAATCTTCTCTATCAATTGGAAGGTTCAACTCTGTAAATTGAATGCACTCACCACAAAGAAGATTCCGAGATTGCTTCTGTCTACTTTGTATGTGAAGACATTTCCTTTTCCAACATAGGCCTCAAAGCGCTCCAAAAAACACTTGCAGATTCTAAAAAAACAGTTTTTCAAAACTGTTCTATCAAAAGGAACGTTCAACTCTGTGAGTTGAAGGCACTCATCACAAAGAGGTTTCTGAGAATGCTTCTGTCTAGTTTTTATGGGATGATATTTCTTATTCCAACATTGGCCAAAAAGCGCTCCAAATATCCGCCTTCAGATGGCACTGAAAGAGGGTCTCAAAAATGCTCTATCAGAAGGAAGGTTCAAGTCTGTGAGTTGAATGCTCTCATCACACAGAAGGTTCTGAGAATACTTCAGTCTAGTTTTTATCAGAAGATATTTCCATTTCCTTGCATAGGCCTGAAATCGCTCCAAATATCGACTTGCAGATTATACGAATAGAGTATTTCCAAACTGCTCTGTCAAACGGCAGGATCAACTCTGTGAGTTGAATGAACACATCATGAAGAAGTCTCTGAGAATGCTTCTGTCTAGTTTTTAGTTGAAGATATTTCATTTCCCAGCATCGTCTCAAAGCGCTCCAAATATCCACTTGCAGATTCTACAAAAACTTTGTTTCTAAACTGCTCTTTGAAAAGGAAGGTCCAAGTCTGTGAGTTGAATGCACTCATCGCAAAGAATTTTCTGAGAATGCTTCTGCCTAGTTTTCACGTGAAGATATTTCCTTTTCCAACATTGGCCCCGAAGCCCTCCTAACATCCACTTGCAGATTTTACAAAAAGAGTGTTTCCAAACTGCTCTATCAAAAGGCAGGTTCAACTCTGTGAGTCAAATGCACGCATCGTGAAGAAGCTTCTGAGAATGCTACTGTCTAAGTTTTAGGTGAAGATATTTCATTTCCCAGCAAAGGCTTCAAAGCGCTCTAAATATCCACTTGCAGATTCTACAAGAAGAGTGTTTCAAAACTGCTCTTCCAAAAGGAAGGTTCAAGTCTGTGAGTTGAATGCACTCATCAAAAAGAAGTTTCTGAGAATGCTTCTCTCTAGTTTTTATGAGAAGATATTTCCTTTTCCAGCATAGGCCTCAAATCGCTCCAAACATCCACTAGCAAATTCTACAAAAGGAGTGTTTCAAAACTGTGCTATCAAAAGGAAGATTCCACTATTTGAGTTGAAGGCATAAAGCACACGGAAGTTTCTGACAGTGCTTCCGTCTAGTTCTCATGTGAAGTTATTTCCTTTTCCAGTGTTGGCCTCTTAGCACTCCAAATAACCACTTGCAGATCCTAGAAAGAGTGTTTCAAAACTGCTCTACCAAAAGGAAGGTTCAACTCGGTGAGTTGAATGCGCACCTCGCAAAAAGTTTCTGAGAGTGCTTCGGTTTAGTTTTTATGTGAAGATATTTCCTTTTCCAGCACAGTACTCAAAGCGCTCTAAATAGCCACTTGCAGAGTCTATAAAAAGAGTGTTTCAAAACTGTTCTATCGAAAGGAACGTTCAACTCTGTGAGTAGAATGCACTCATCACAAGGAAGTTTCTGAGAATGCTTCTGTCTAGTTTTTATGTGAAGAAATTTCCTTTTCCAACATAGGCCTCAAAGCGCTCCAAATAAACACCTGCAGATTCTACAAAAGGGGTCTTTCCAAAATGTTCTATCAAAACCAACGTTCAAGCCTGTGAGCTGAATGCACTCACCACACAGAAGTTTCTTAGACGTCTTCTGTCTAGTGTTTATGTGGAAATATTCTCTTTTACAGCATAGGCCTCAAATAGCTCCAAATATCAACTTGCAGATTTTACAAAAAGGGTGTTTCCAAACTCCTCCATCAAAAGGCAGGTTCAACTCTGTGTGTTTAATGCACACATCAGAAAGAAGTTTCTGAGAATGCTTCTGTCTAGCCTTTATGTGAAAATATTTCCTTTTCAAGCATACGCCTCAAAGCGCTCCAAATATGCCGTTGTAGACTCTACAAAAAGTGTGTTTCAAAACTGCTCTACGAAAAGAAAGGTTCAAAGCTGTGAGTTGAATACACAGATCGTGAAGAAGTTCCTGAGAATGCTTCAATCTAGTGTTTAGGTGAAGATATTTCACTTCCCAGCATAGGCCTCAAAGCGCTCCAAATATCCACTTCCAGATTCTACAGAAAAGTGTTTCAAAACTGCTCTTTGGAAAGGAAGCTTCAACTCTGTGAGTTTAAAGCACTCATTGCGAAGAGGTTTCTGGGAGTTCTTCCGTCTAGTTTTCATGTAAAGATGTTTCCATTTCAAGCATAGGTCTCTAATCGCTCCAAATATTCACCTGCAAATTCTACAAAAAGGGTGTTTCAAAACTTCTCTATCAATAGGAAGGTTCAACTCTGTGAGTTGAATGCACTCCTTACAGAGAAGTTTCTGAGAATGTTTCTATCTATGTTTTACGCGAAGATATTTCCTTTTCCAACACAGGCCTCAATGCGCTCCGAATCAACACTTCCAGATACTACAAAAACAGTGTTTCAAAACTGTTCTATCAAAAGGAACGTTCAACTCTGTGAGTTGAAGGCACTCATCACAAAGAAGTTTCTGAGAATGCTTCTGTCAATCTTGTATGCAATGAGATTTCCTTTTGCAGCATAGGACTTAAAGCTCTCCAAATATCCACTTGCAGATTCCACAAAAAGAGTGTTGCAAAACTTCTCTATCAAAAGGCAGGTTGAACTCTGTGTGTTGAATGCCCAAAACACAGGGAACTTTCTGAGAATGCTTTTGTCTAGTTTCCACGTGAAGATAGTTCCTTTTCCAACATAGGCCTCAAAGCGCTCTGAATATCCACTTGCCGATTGTACAAAAAGAGTGTTGCAAAACTTCTCTATCAAAAGGCAGGTTGAACTCTGTGTGTCGAATGCCCAAAACACAGGGAACTTGCTGAGAATGCTTTTGTCTAATTTCTACGTGAAGATATTTCCTTTTCCATCATAGGCCTCAAAGTGCTCCGAATAAACACTTGTAGATCCCACCAAAAGAGTGTTTCAAAGCTCTTCCATCTACAGGAACTTTCACGTCTGTGAGTTGAATGCACTCATCACAAAGAGGTTTCTGAGAATTCTTCTGTTTAGTTTTTATGTGATGATATTTCATTTTCCAGCATTGGCCTAAAGGTGCTCCAAATATCCACCTTCAGATGGGACTGAAAGAGTGTTTCAAAACTGAACTATCAAAAGGAAGGTTCAAGTCTGTGAGTTGAATGCACTCATCCACAGAAGCTTCTGAGAATGCTTCTGTCTCGTTTTTAGGCGAAGATATTTCCTTTTCCTTGCATAGGCCTCAAATCGCTCCAAATATCCCCTTGCAGATATTACAAAGAGAGTGTTTCCAAACTGCCCTATCGAAAGGCAGTTTCAACTCTGTGAGTTGAAGGCACGTATGGTGAAACAGTTTCTGAGAATGCTTGTGTGTACTTTTTAGGTGAAGGTATTTCCTTTTCCAGCACAGGCCTCAAATCGCTCCAAACATCCAGTAGCAAATTCTACAAAAGGAGTGTTTCAAACCTGTGCTATCCAAAGGAAGATTCCACTATATGAGTTGAACGCATAAAGCACACGGAAGTTTCTGAGAATCCTTCCGTCTAGTTCTCAGGTGAAGATATTTACTTTTCCAGTGTTGGCCCTTTAGCACTCCAAATATCCACTTTCAGATTCTACAAAAAGAGTGTTTCAAAACTGCTCTATCAAAACGCAGGTTCCACTCGGTGAGTTGAATGCACGCATCGGAAAAGATTTCTGAGAATTCTTCTGTCTAGTTTTTATGGGAAGATATTTTCTTTTCCAGCATAGGCCTCAAATCGCTCCAAACATCCACGAGCAAATTCTACGAAAGGAGTGTGTCAAAACTGTGCTATCAAAAGGAAGATTCCACTATGTGAGTTGAATGCATGAAGCACACGGAAGTTTCTGACAATGCTTCCGTCTAGTTCTCATGTGAAGATATTTCCTTTTCCAGCGTTGACCTCTTAGCACTCCAAATATCCACTTGCAGATCCTAGAAAAAGAGTGTTTCAAAACTGCTCTACCAAAAGCCAGGTTTCACTCGGTGAGTTGAATGCGCACATCGCAAAATGTTTCTGAGAACGCTACTGTCTAGTTCTTATGTGAAGATATTTCGTTTTCCCGCCTGGGCTTCAAAGCGCTCCAAATAGCCACTTGTAGAGTCTATAAAAGCAGTGTTTCAAAACTCTTCTATCAAAAGGAACTTTCAACTCTGTGAGTACAATGCACTCATCACAAGGAAGTTTCCGAGAATGCTTCTGTCTACTGTTTATGTGAAGATATTTCCTTTTCCAACCTAGGCCTCAATGCGCTCCAAATAAACACCTGCAGATCCTACAAGAGGGGTGTTTCCAAACTGTTCTATCAAAACCAGCGTTCAAGTCTGTGAGCTGAATGCACTCATCACACAGAAGTTTCTTAGAAGGCTTGTGTCTAGTGTTTATGTGAAAATATTTTCTTTTACAGCACAGGCCTCAAATAGCTCCAAATATCAACTTGCAGATTTTACAAAAAGGGAGTTTCCAAACTCCTCTATCAAAAGACAGGTTCAACTCTGTGAGTCGAATGCACACATCAGAAAGAAGTTTCTGAGAATGCTTCTGTCTAGCTTTTATGTGAAAATATTTCCTTTTCAAGCACATGCCTCAAAGCGCTCCAAATATGCCGTTGCAGATTCTACAAAAAGTGGGTTTCAAAACTGCTCTACGAAAAGAAAGGTTCAAAGCTGTGAGTTGAATACACAGATCGTGAAGAAGTTTCTGAGAATGCTTCAGTCTAGTGTTTAGGTGAAGATATTTCACTTCCCAGCATAGGCCTCAAAGCGCTCCAAATATCCACTTCCAGATTCTACAGAAAAGTGTTTCAAAACTGCTCTTTGGAAAGGAAGCTTCAACTCTGTGAGTTGAAAGCACTCATTACGAAGAGGTTTCTGAGAAATCTTCTGTCCAGTTTTCATGTGAAGATGTTTCCATTTCAAGCATAGGTCTCCAATCGCTCCAAATATTCACCTGCAAATTCTACAAAAAGGGTGTTTCAAAACTTCTCTATCAATAGGAAGGTTCAACTCTGTGAGTTGAATGCCCTCCTCACAAAGAAGTTTCTGAGAATGCTTCTGTCTACTTTTTACGTGAAGATATTTCCTTTTCCTACACAGGCCTCAAAGCGCTCCGAATCAACACTTCCAGATACTACCAAAACAGTGTTTCAAAACTGTTCTATCAAAAGGAACGTTCAACTCTGTGAGTGGAAGGCACTCATCGCAAAGAGGTTTCTGAGAATGCTTCTGTCTAGTTTTTATGTGATGATATTTCGTATTGCAGCATTGGCCAAAAAGCGCTCCAAACATCCATCTTCAGATGGCAATGAAAGTGGGTCTCAAAAGTGCTCTATCAGAAGGAAGGTTCAAGTCTGTGAGTTGAATGCTCTCATCACACAGAAGGTTCTGAGAATGATTCAGTCTAGTTTTTATCAGAAGATATTTCCTTTTCCTTGCATAGGCCTCAAATAGCTCCAAATATCGAATTGCAGTTTACACCAATAGAGTCTTTCCAAACTGCTCTGTGAAACGGCAGGTTCAACTCTGTGAGTTGAATGCGCACATGAGGAAGAAGTCTCTGAGAATGCTTCTGTCTAGTTTTTAGGTGAAGATATTTCATTTCCCAGCCTCGCCTCAAAGCGCTCCAAATATCCACTTTCAGATTCTACAAAAACTGTGTTTCTAAACTGCTCTTTGTAAAGGAAGGTTCAAGTCTGTGAGTTGAATGCACTCATCACCAAGAAGTTTCTGAGAATGCTTCTGTCTAGTTTTCATGTGAAGATATTTCCTTTTCCAACATTGACCCGAAGCCCTCGTAATATCCACTTGCAGATTTTACAAAAAGAGTGTTTCCAAACTGCTCTATCAAAATGAGATTCAACTCTGTGAGTTGAATGCACGCATCGTGAAGAAGCTTCAGAGAATGCTACGGTCTACGTTTTAGGTGAAGATATTTCATTTCCCAGCATAGGCTTCAAAGCGCTCTAAATATCCACTTGCAGATTCTACAAAAAGAGTGTTTCAAAACTGCTCTTCCAAAAGGAAGGTTCAAGGCTGTGAGTTCAATGCACTCATCATAAAGAAGTTTCTGAGAACGCTTCTCTCTAGTTTTTATGTGAAGATATTTCCTTTTCCAGCATAGGCCTCAAATCGCTCCAAACATCCACTAGCAAATTCTACAAAAGGAGTGTTTCAAAACTGTGCTATCAAAAGGAAGATTCCACTATTTGAGTTGAAGGCATAAAGCACACGGAAGTTTCTGACAATGCTTCCGTCTAGTTCTCATGTGAAGTTATTTCCTTTTCCAGTGCTGGCCTCTTAGCACTCCAAATATCCACTTGCAGATCCTAGAAAAAGAGTTTTTCAAAACTGCTCTACCAAAAGGAAGCTTCAACTCGGTGAGTTGAATGCGCACCTCGCAAAATGTTTCTGAGAGTGCTTCGCTGTTGTTTTTATGTGAAGATATTTCGTTTTCCAGCATAGGACTCAAAGCGCTCCAAGTAGCCACTTACAGAGTCTCTAAAAAGAGTGTTTCAAAACTGTTCTATCAAAAGGAACGTTCAACTCTGTGAGTAGAATGCTCTCATCACAAGGAAGTTTCTGAGAATGCTTCTGTCTAGTTTTTATGTGAAGAAATTTCCTTTTCCAACATAGGCCTCAAAGCCCTCCAAATAAACATCTGCAGATTCTACAAAAGGGGTCTTTCCAAAATGTTCTATCAAAACCAACGTTCAAACCTATGAGCTGAATGCACTCACCACACAGAAGTTTCTTAGACGTCTTCTGTCTAGTGTTTATGTGAAAATATTTTCTTTTACAGCATAGGCCTCAAATAGCTCCAAATATCAACTTGCAGATTTTACAAAAAGGGTGTTTCCAAACTCCTCTATCAAAAGGCAGGTTCAACTCTGTGTGTTGAATGCACACATCAGAAAGAAGTTTCTGAGAATGCTTCTGTCTAGCGTTTATGTGAAAATATTTCCTTTTCAAGCATACGCCTCAAAGCGCTCCAAATATGCCGTTGCAGATTCTACAAAAAGTGTGTTTCAAAACTGCTCTATGAAAAGAAAGGTTCAAAGCTGTGAGGTGAATACACATATCGTGAAGAAGTTTCTGAGAAAGCTTCAGTCTAGTGTTTAGGTGAAGATATTTCACTTCCCAGAATAGGCCTCAAAGCGCTCCAAATATCCACTTCCAGATTCTAAAGAAAAGTGTTTCAAAACTGCTTTTTGGAAAAGAAGCTTCAACTCTGTGAGTTGAAAGCACTCATTACGAAGAGGTTTCTGAGAGTTCTTCCGTCTAGTTTTCATGTGAAGATGTTTCCATTTCAAGCATATTTCTCAAATCGCTCCAAATATTCACCTGCAAATTCTACAAAAAGGGTGTTTCCAAACTTCTCTATCAATAGGAAGGTTCGACTCTGTGAGTTGAATGCACTCCTCACAAAGAAGTTTCTGAGAATGCTTCTGTCCAGTTTTTAGGTGAAGATATATCACTTCCCAGCATAGGCCTCAAAGCGCTCCAAATATCCACTTGCAGATTCTACAAAAAGAGTGTTTCAAAACTCCTCTTTCAAAAGGAAGTTTCAAGTCTGTGAGTTGAATGAAGTCGTGACAAAGAAGTTTCTGAGAATGCTTCTGTCTACTTTTTATGTGAAGATATTTCCTTTTGCAGCACACGCCTCAAATAGCCCCAAACATCCACTAGCAAATTCTACAAAAAGAGTGTTTCAAAAAAGCGCTATCTAAAGGAAGATTGCACTATGTGAGTTAAACGCATAAAGCACACGGAAGTTTCTGAGAATGCTTCCGTCTAGTTCTCATGGGAAGATATTTCCTTTCCCATTGTTGGCCTCTTAGCACTCCAATATACACTTGCAGATTCTAGAAAAAGAGTGTTTCAAAACTGCTCTATCAAAAGGCAGGTTCAACACGGTGAGTTGAATATGCACATGAGAAAAAGTTTCTGAGAATGCTTCTGTCTGGTTTTTATGTGAAGATATTTCGTTTTCCAGCACAGGCCTCAAAGCGCTCCAATTATCCACTTGCAGACTATACAAAAACAGTGTTTCAAAACTGTTCTATCCAAAGGAATGTTCAGCTCTGTGAGTAGAATTCACTCATCACGAGGAAGTTTCTGAGAATGCTGCTGTCTAGTTTCTATAAGAAGACATTTCCTTTTCTAACATAGGTCTCAAAGCGCTCACAATAAGCCCTGGCACACTCCACAAAAGGAGTGTTTCCAAAATGTTCTATCAAAATGAACGTTGAAGACTGTGAGTTAAATGCACACGTCAAACTGAAGTTTCTGAGAATGGTTCTGTCTAGGGTTTATGTGAAGATATTTTCTTTTCCAGCATAGGCCTCCAAAAGCTCGAAATATCCACTTGCAGATTTTCTAAAAAGGGTGTTTCCAAACTGTTCTATCAAAAGGAAGGTTCAACTCTGTGAGTTGAATGCTCACATCACAAAGAAGTTTCTGAGAATGCTTCTGTCTAGTGTTCATGTGAAGATATTTCCTTTTCAAGCATAGGCCTCAAAGCGCTCCAGATATGCAGTTGCAGACTCTACAAAAAGTGTGTTTCAAAAGTGTTCTATGAAAAGAAAGTTTCAACTCTGTGAGTTGAATGCACATATCGTGAAGAAGTTTCTGAGAATGCTTCTGTCTAGTTTTTAGGTGAAGATATTTCATTTCCCAGCATAGGCCTCAAAGCGCTCCAAATATGCACTTGCAGATTCTACAAAAAGAGTGTTTCAAAACTGCTCTTTCAAAAGGAAGGTTCAAGTCTGTGAGTTGAATGCACTCATCAGAAAGAAGTTTCTGATAATGGTTCTGTCTAGTTTTCATCTGCAAGTATTTCCTTTTCCACTAGATGCCGCAATCGCACCAAATTTCCACCTGCAGTTTCCACAAAAAGAGTGTTGCAGGACTGCTCCAGGAAAAGGAATCTTCAACTCTCTCAGTTCAATCCCCTCAAGACATAGAAGTTTCTGATAATGTTTCTGTCTAGCTTCTATATGAAGATATTTCCTTTTCCAGCATAAGCCTCAAAGAGCTCCAAATATCCACTTGCGAATTCTACAAAAACAGTGTTGCAATACTTTTCTACCAAAAGGAAGGTACAACTCTGTGAGTTCAATGCACTCATCACACAGAAGGTTCACAGAATGCTTCCATCTAGCTTTTACGCAATGATATTTCCTTTTGCAGCAAAGGCTTCAAAGCGCTCTTAATGTCCACTGGCAGATTCTACGAAGAGTGTCTCAAAACTGCTCTATCAAAAGGTAGGTTGAACTCTGTGAGTTCAATGCCCAAAGCACAGGGAACCTTCTGAGAATGCTTTTATGTAGTTTCTACGTGAACATATTTTCTTTTCCAGCATTGGCCTCCAAGCACTCCATCCATCCACTTGAAAATTCTACTAAAAGAGTGTTTCAAAACTTCTCTACCAAAAGAAAGGTTGAACTTTGTGAGTTCAAGGCACACATCACAAAGAAGTTTCTGAGAATGCTTCTTTCCAGCTTTTACGTGAAGAGATATCCTTTTCCAGCATAGGCCTCAAAGCGCTCCATATATCCACTTGCACATTCTAGCAAAGCGTGTATCAACACTGCTCTTTCAAAAGGAAGCTTCAAGTCTGTGAGTTGAATGCACTCATCACAAAGACGTTTCTGAGAATTCTCCTGTCTAGTTTTCATGTGAAGATGCTTCCATTTAAAATCTAGGCCTCAAATACCTCCAAATATTCACTTGCACATTCTACAAAAAGGCTGTTTCAAATCTTCTCTATCAATTGGAAGGTTCAACTCTGTAAATTGAATGCACTCACCACAAAGAAGATTCCGAGATTGCTTCTGTCTACTTTGTATGTGAAGACATTTCCTTTTCCAACATAGGCCTCAAAGCGCTCCAAAAAACACTTGCAGATTCTAAAAAAACAGTTTTTCAAAACTGTTCTATCAAAAGGAACGTTCAACTCTGTGAGTTGAAGGCACTCATCACAAAGAGGTTTCTGAGAATGCTTCTGTCTAGTTTTTATGGGATGATATTTCTTATTCCAACATTGGCCAAAAAGCGCTCCAAATATCCGCCTTCAGATGGCACTGAAAGAGGGTCTCAAAAATGCTCTATCAGAAGGAAGGTTCAAGTCTGTGAGTTGAATGCTCTCATCACACAGAAGGTTCTGAGAATACTTCAGTCTAGTTTTTATCAGAAGATATTTCCATTTCCTTGCATAGGCCTGAAATCGCTCCAAATATCGACTTGCAGATTATACGAATAGAGTATTTCCAAACTGCTCTGTCAAACGGCAGGATCAACTCTGTGAGTTGAATGAACACATCATGAAGAAGTCTCTGAGAATGCTTCTGTCTAGTTTTTAGTTGAAGATATTTCATTTCCCAGCATCGTCTCAAAGCGCTCCAAATATCCACTTGCAGATTCTACAAAAACTTTGTTTCTAAACTGCTCTTTGAAAAGGAAGGTCCAAGTCTGTGAGTTGAATGCACTCATCGCAAAGAATTTTCTGAGAATGCTTCTGCCTAGTTTTCACGTGAAGATATTTCCTTTTCCAACATTGGCCCCGAAGCCCTCCTAACATCCACTTGCAGATTTTACAAAAAGAGTGTTTCCAAACTGCTCTATCAAAAGGCAGGTTCAACTCTGTGAGTCAAATGCACGCATCGTGAAGAAGCTTCTGAGAATGCTACTGTCTAAGTTTTAGGTGAAGATATTTCATTTCCCAGCAAAGGCTTCAAAGCGCTCTAAATATCCACTTGCAGATTCTACAAGAAGAGTGTTTCAAAACTGCTCTTCCAAAAGGAAGGTTCAAGTCTGTGAGTTGAATGCACTCATCAAAAAGAAGTTTCTGAGAATGCTTCTCTCTAGTTTTTATGAGAAGATATTTCCTTTTCCAGCATAGGCCTCAAATCGCTCCAAACATCCACTAGCAAATTCTACAAAAGGAGTGTTTCAAAACTGTGCTATCAAAAGGAAGATTCCACTATTTGAGTTGAAGGCATAAAGCACACGGAAGTTTCTGACAGTGCTTCCGTCTAGTTCTCATGTGAAGTTATTTCCTTTTCCAGTGTTGGCCTCTTAGCACTCCAAATAACCACTTGCAGATCCTAGAAAGAGTGTTTCAAAACTGCTCTACCAAAAGGAAGGTTCAACTCGGTGAGTTGAATGCGCACCTCGCAAAAAGTTTCTGAGAGTGCTTCGGTTTAGTTTTTATGTGAAGATATTTCGTTTTCCAGCACAGTACTCAAAGCGCTCTAAATAGCCACTTGCAGAGTCTATAAAAAGAGTGTTTCAAAACTGTTCTATCGAAAGGAACGTTCAACTCTGTGAGTAGAATGCACTCATCACAAGGAAGTTTCTGAGAATGCTTCTGTCTAGTTTTTATGTGAAGAAATTTCCTTTTCCAACATAGGCCTCAAAGCGCTCCAAATAAACACCTGCAGATTCTACAAAAGGGGTCTTTCCAAAATGTTCTATCAAAACCAACGTTCAAGCCTGTGAGCTGAATGCACTCACCACACAGAAGTTTCTTAGACGTCTTCTGTCTAGTGTTTATGTGGAAATATTCTCTTTTACAGCATAGGCCTCAAATAGCTCCAAATATCAACTTGCAGATTTTACAAAAAGGGTGTTTCCAAACTCCTCCATCAAAAGGCAGGTTCAACTCTGTGTGTTTAATGCACACATCAGAAAGAAGTTTCTGAGAATGCTTCTGTCTAGCCTTTATGTGAAAATATTTCCTTTTCAAGCATACGCCTCAAAGCGCTCCAAATATGCCGTTGTAGACTCTACAAAAAGTGTGTTTCAAAACTGCTCTACGAAAAGAAAGGTTCAAAGCTGTGAGTTGAATACACAGATCGTGAAGAAGTTCCTGAGAATGCTTCAATCTAGTGTTTAGGTGAAGATATTTCACTTCCCAGCATAGGCCTCAAAGCGCTCCAAATATCCACTTCCAGATTCTACAGAAAAGTGTTTCAAAACTGCTCTTTGGAAAGGAAGCTTCAACTCTGTGAGTTTAAAGCACTCATTGCGAAGAGGTTTCTGGGAGTTCTTCCGTCTAGTTTTCATGTAAAGATGTTTCCATTTCAAGCATAGGTCTCTAATCGCTCCAAATATTCACCTGCAAATTCTACAAAAAGGGTGTTTCAAAACTTCTCTATCAATAGGAAGGTTCAACTCTGTGAGTTGAATGCACTCCTTACAGAGAAGTTTCTGAGAATGTTTCTATCTATGTTTTACGCGAAGATATTTCCTTTTCCAACACAGGCCTCAATGCGCTCCGAATCAACACTTCCAGATACTACAAAAACAGTGTTTCAAAACTGTTCTATCAAAAGGAACGTTCAACTCTGTGAGTTGAAGGCACTCATCACAAAGAAGTTTCTGAGAATGCTTCTGTCAATCTTGTATGCAATGAGATTTCCTTTTGCAGCATAGGACTTAAAGCTCTCCAAATATCCACTTGCAGATTCCACAAAAAGAGTGTTGCAAAACTTCTCTATCAAAAGGCAGGTTGAACTCTGTGTGTTGAATGCCCAAAACACAGGGAACTTTCTGAGAATGCTTTTGTCTAGTTTCCACGTGAAGATAGTTCCTTTTCCAACATAGGCCTCAAAGCGCTCTGAATATCCACTTGCCGATTGTACAAAAAGAGTGTTGCAAAACTTCTCTATCAAAAGGCAGGTTGAACTCTGTGTGTCGAATGCCCAAAACACAGGGAACTTGCTGAGAATGCTTTTGTCTAATTTCTACGTGAAGATATTTCCTTTTCCATCATAGGCCTCAAAGTGCTCCGAATAAACACTTGTAGATCCCACCAAAAGAGTGTTTCAAAGCTCTTCCATCTACAGGAACTTTCACGTCTGTGAGTTGAATGCACTCATCACAAAGAGGTTTCTGAGAATTCTTCTGTTTAGTTTTTATGTGATGATATTTCATTTTCCAGCATTGGCCTAAAGGTGCTCCAAATATCCACCTTCAGATGGGACTGAAAGAGTGTTTCAAAACTGAACTATCAAAAGGAAGGTTCAAGTCTGTGAGTTGAATGCACTCATCCACAGAAGCTTCTGAGAATGCTTCTGTCTCGTTTTTAGGCGAAGATATTTCCTTTTCCTTGCATAGGCCTCAAATCGCTCCAAATATCCCCTTGCAGATATTACAAAGAGAGTGTTTCCAAACTGCCCTATCGAAAGGCAGTTTCAACTCTGTGAGTTGAAGGCACGTATGGTGAAACAGTTTCTGAGAATGCTTGTGTGTACTTTTTAGGTGAAGGTATTTCCTTTTCCAGCACAGGCCTCAAATCGCTCCAAACATCCAGTAGCAAATTCTACAAAAGGAGTGTTTCAAACCTGTGCTATCCAAAGGAAGATTCCACTATATGAGTTGAACGCATAAAGCACACGGAAGTTTCTGAGAATCCTTCCGTCTAGTTCTCAGGTGAAGATATTTACTTTTCCAGTGTTGGCCCTTTAGCACTCCAAATATCCACTTTCAGATTCTACAAAAAGAGTGTTTCAAAACTGCTCTATCAAAACGCAGGTTCCACTCGGTGAGTTGAATGCACGCATCGGAAAAGATTTCTGAGAATTCTTCTGTCTAGTTTTTATGGGAAGATATTTTCTTTTCCAGCATAGGCCTCAAATCGCTCCAAACATCCACGAGCAAATTCTACGAAAGGAGTGTGTCAAAACTGTGCTATCAAAAGGAAGATTCCACTATGTGAGTTGAATGCATGAAGCACACGGAAGTTTCTGACAATGCTTCCGTCTAGTTCTCATGTGAAGATATTTCCTTTTCCAGCGTTGACCTCTTAGCACTCCAAATATCCACTTGCAGATCCTAGAAAAAGAGTGTTTCAAAACTGCTCTACCAAAAGCCAGGTTTCACTCGGTGAGTTGAATGCGCACATCGCAAAATGTTTCTGAGAACGCTACTGTCTAGTTCTTATGTGAAGATATTTCGTTTTCCCGCCTGGGCTTCAAAGCGCTCCAAATAGCCACTTGTAGAGTCTATAAAAAGAGTGTTTCAAAACTCTTCTATCAAAAGGAACTTTCAACTCTGTGAGTACAATGCACTCATCACAAGGAAGTTTCCGAGAATGCTTCTGTCTACTGTTTATGTGAAGATATTTCCTTTTCCAACCTAGGCCTCAATGCGCTCCAAATAAACACCTGCAGATCCTACAAGAGGGGTGTTTCCAAACTGTTCTATCAAAACCAGCGTTCAAGTCTGTGAGCTGAATGCACTCATCACACAGAAGTTTCTTAGAAGGCTTGTGTCTAGTGTTTATGTGAAAATATTTTCTTTTACAGCACAGGCCTCAAATAGCTCCAAATATCAACTTGCAGATTTTACAAAAAGGGAGTTTCCAAACTCCTCTATCAAAAGACAGGTTCAACTCTGTGAGTCGAATGCACACATCAGAAAGAAGTTTCTGAGAATGCTTCTGTCTAGCTTTTATGTGAAAATATTTCCTTTTCAAGCACACGCCTCAAAGCGCTCCAAATATGCCGTTGCAGATTCTACAAAAAGTGGGTTTCAAAACTGCTCTACGAAAAGAAAGGTTCAAAGCTGTGAGTTGAATACACAGATCGTGAAGAAGTTTCTGAGAATGCTTCAGTCTAGTGTTTAGGTGAAGATATTTCACTTCCCAGCATAGGCCTCAAAGCGCTCCAAATATCCACTTCCAGATTCTACAGAAAAGTGTTTCAAAACTGCTCTTTGGAAAGGAAGCTTCAACTCTGTGAGTTGAAAGCACTCATTACGAAGAGGTTTCTGAGAATTCTTCTGTCCAGTTTTCATGTGAAGATGTTTCCATTTCAAGCATAGGTCTCCAATCGCTCCAAATATTCACCTGCAAATTCTACAAAAAGGGTGTTTCAAAACTTCTCTATCAATAGGAAGGTTCAACTCTGTGAGTTGAATGCCCTCCTCACAAAGAAGTTTCTGAGAATGCTTCTGTCTACTTTTTACGTGAAGATATTTCCTTTTCCTACACAGGCCTCAAAGCGCTCCGAATCAACACTTCCAGATACTACCAAAACAGTGTTTCAAAACTGTTCTATCAAAAGGAACGTTCAACTCTGTGAGTGGAAGGCACTCATCGCAAAGAGGTTTCTGAGAATGCTTCTGTCTAGTTTTTATGTGATGATATTTCGTATTGCAGCATTGGCCAAAAAGCGCTCCAAACATCCATCTTCAGATGGCAATGAAAGTGGGTCTCAAAAGTGCTCTATCAGAAGGAAGGTTCAAGTCTGTGAGTTGAATGCTCTCATCACACAGAAGGTTCTGAGAATGATTCAGTCTAGTTTTTATCAGAAGATATTTCCTTTTCCTTGCATAGGCCTCAAATAGCTCCAAATATCGAATTGCAGTTTACACCAATAGAGTCTTTCCAAACTGCTCTGTGAAACGGCAGGTTCAACTCTGTGAGTTGAATGCGCACATGAGGAAGAAGTCTCTGAGAATGCTTCTGTCTAGTTTTTAGGTGAAGATATTTCATTTCCCAGCCTCGCCTCAAAGCGCTCCAAATATCCACTTTCAGATTCTACAAAAACTGTGTTTCTAAACTGCTCTTTGTAAAGGAAGGTTCAAGTCTGTGAGTTGAATGCACTCATCACCAAGAAGTTTCTGAGAATGCTTCTGTCTAGTTTTCATGTGAAGATATTTCCTTTTCCAACATTGACCCGAAGCCCTCGTAATATCCACTTGCAGATTTTACAAAAAGAGTGTTTCCAAACTGCTCTATCAAAATGAGATTCAACTCTGTGAGTTGAATGCACGCATCGTGAAGAAGCTTCAGAGAATGCTACGGTCTACGTTTTAGGTGAAGATATTTCATTTCCCAGCATAGGCTTCAAAGCGCTCTAAATATCCACTTGCAGATTCTACAAAAAGAGTGTTTCAAAACTGCTCTTCCAAAAGGAAGGTTCAAGGCTGTGAGTTCAATGCACTCATCATAAAGAAGTTTCTGAGAACGCTTCTCTCTAGTTTTTATGTGAAGATATTTCCTTTTCCAGCATAGGCCTCAAATCGCTCCAAACATCCACTAGCAAATTCTACAAAAGGAGTGTTTCAAAACTGTGCTATCAAAAGGAAGATTCCACTATTTGAGTTGAAGGCATAAAGCACACGGAAGTTTCTGACAATGCTTCCGTCTAGTTCTCATGTGAAGTTATTTCCTTTTCCAGTGCTGGCCTCTTAGCACTCCAAATATCCACTTGCAGATCCTAGAAAAAGAGTTTTTCAAAACTGCTCTACCAAAAGGAAGCTTCAACTCGGTGAGTTGAATGCGCACCTCGCAAAATGTTTCTGAGAGTGCTTCGCTGTTGTTTTTATGTGAAGATATTTCGTTTTCCAGCATAGGACTCAAAGCGCTCCAAGTAGCCACTTACAGAGTCTCTAAAAAGAGTGTTTCAAAACTGTTCTATCAAAAGGAACGTTCAACTCTGTGAGTAGAATGCTCTCATCACAAGGAAGTTTCTGAGAATGCTTCTGTCTAGTTTTTATGTGAAGAAATTTCCTTTTCCAACATAGGCCTCAAAGCCCTCCAAATAAACATCTGCAGATTCTACAAAAGGGGTCTTTCCAAAATGTTCTATCAAAACCAACGTTCAAACCTATGAGCTGAATGCACTCACCACACAGAAGTTTCTTAGACGTCTTCTGTCTAGTGTTTATGTGAAAATATTTTCTTTTACAGCATAGGCCTCAAATAGCTCCAAATATCAACTTGCAGATTTTACAAAAAGGGTGTTTCCAAACTCCTCTATCAAAAGGCAGGTTCAACTCTGTGTGTTGAATGCACACATCAGAAAGAAGTTTCTGAGAATGCTTCTGTCTAGCGTTTATGTGAAAATATTTCCTTTTCAAGCATACGCCTCAAAGCGCTCCAAATATGCCGTTGCAGATTCTACAAAAAGTGTGTTTCAAAACTGCTCTATGAAAAGAAAGGTTCAAAGCTGTGAGGTGAATACACATATCGTGAAGAAGTTTCTGAGAAAGCTTCAGTCTAGTGTTTAGGTGAAGATATTTCACTTCCCAGAATAGGCCTCAAAGCGCTCCAAATATCCACTTCCAGATTCTAAAGAAAAGTGTTTCAAAACTGCTTTTTGGAAAAGAAGCTTCAACTCTGTGAGTTGAAAGCACTCATTACGAAGAGGTTTCTGAGAGTTCTTCCGTCTAGTTTTCATGTGAAGATGTTTCCATTTCAAGCATATTTCTCAAATCGCTCCAAATATTCACCTGCAAATTCTACAAAAAGGGTGTTTCCAAACTTCTCTATCAATAGGAAGGTTCGACTCTGTGAGTTGAATGCACTCCTCACAAAGAAGTTTCTGAGAATGCTTCTGTCCAGTTTTTAGGTGAAGATATATCACTTCCCAGCATAGGCCTCAAAGCGCTCCAAATATCCACTTGCAGATTCTACAAAAAGAGTGTTTCAAAACTCCTCTTTCAAAAGGAAGTTTCAAGTCTGTGAGTTGAATGAAGTCGTGACAAAGAAGTTTCTGAGAATGCTTCTGTCTACTTTTTATGTGAAGATATTTCCTTTTGCAGCACACGCCTCAAATAGCCCCAAACATCCACTAGCAAATTCTACAAAAAGAGTGTTTCAAAAAAGCGCTATCTAAAGGAAGATTGCACTATGTGAGTTAAACGCATAAAGCACACGGAAGTTTCTGAGAATGCTTCCGTCTAGTTCTCATGGGAAGATATTTCCTTTCCCATTGTTGGCCTCTTAGCACTCCAATATACACTTGCAGATTCTAGAAAAAGAGTGTTTCAAAACTGCTCTATCAAAAGGCAGGTTCAACACGGTGAGTTGAATATGCACATGAGAAAAAGTTTCTGAGAATGCTTCTGTCTGGTTTTTATGTGAAGATATTTCGTTTTCCAGCACAGGCCTCAAAGCGCTCCAATTATCCACTTGCAGACTATACAAAAACAGTGTTTCAAAACTGTTCTATCCAAAGGAATGTTCAGCTCTGTGAGTAGAATTCACTCATCACGAGGAAGTTTCTGAGAATGCTGCTGTCTAGTTTCTATAAGAAGACATTTCCTTTTCTAACATAGGTCTCAAAGCGCTCACAATAAGCCCTGGCACACTCCACAAAAGGAGTGTTTCCAAAATGTTCTATCAAAATGAACGTTGAAGACTGTGAGTTAAATGCACACGTCAAACTGAAGTTTCTGAGAATGGTTCTGTCTAGGGTTTATGTGAAGATATTTTCTTTTCCAGCATAGGCCTCCAAAAGCTCGAAATATCCACTTGCAGATTTTCTAAAAAGGGTGTTTCCAAACTGTTCTATCAAAAGGAAGGTTCAACTCTGTGAGTTGAATGCTCACATCACAAAGAAGTTTCTGAGAATGCTTCTGTCTAGTGTTCATGTGAAGATATTTCCTTTTCAAGCATAGGCCTCAAAGCGCTCCAGATATGCAGTTGCAGACTCTACAAAAAGTGTGTTTCAAAAGTGTTCTATGAAAAGAAAGTTTCAACTCTGTGAGTTGAATGCACATATCGTGAAGAAGTTTCTGAGAATGCTTCTGTCTAGTTTTTAGGTGAAGATATTTCATTTCCCAGCATAGGCCTCAAAGCGCTCCAAATATGCACTTGCAGATTCTACAAAAAGAGTGTTTCAAAACTGCTCTTTCAAAAGGAAGGTTCAAGTCTGTGAGTTGAATGCACTCATCAGAAAGAAGTTTCTGATAATGGTTCTGTCTAGTTTTCATCTGCAAGTATTTCCTTTTCCACTAGATGCCGCAATCGCACCAAATTTCCACCTGCAGTTTCCACAAAAAGAGTGTTGCAGGACTGCTCCAGGAAAAGGAATCTTCAACTCTCTCAGTTCAATCCCCTCAAGACATAGAAGTTTCTGATAATGTTTCTGTCTAGCTTCTATATGAAGATATTTCCTTTTCCAGCATAAGCCTCAAAGAGCTCCAAATATCCACTTGCGAATTCTACAAAAACAGTGTTGCAATACTTTTCTACCAAAAGGAAGGTACAACTCTGTGAGTTCAATGCACTCATCACACAGAAGGTTCACAGAATGCTTCCATCTAGCTTTTACGCAATGATATTTCCTTTTGCAGCAAAGGCTTCAAAGCGCTCTTAATGTCCACTGGCAGATTCTACGAAGAGTGTCTCAAAACTGCTCTATCAAAAGGTAGGTTGAACTCTGTGAGTTCAATGCCCAAAGCACAGGGAACCTTCTGAGAATGCTTTTATGTAGTTTCTACGTGAACATATTTTCTTTTCCAGCATTGGCCTCCAAGCACTCCATCCATCCACTTGAAAATTCTACTAAAAGAGTGTTTCAAAACTTCTCTACCAAAAGAAAGGTTGAACTTTGTGAGTTCAAGGCACACATCACAAAGAAGTTTCTGAGAATGCTTCTTTCCAGCTTTTACGTGAAGAGATATCCTTTTCCAGCATAGGCCTCAAAGCGCTCCATATATCCACTTGCACATTCTAGCAAAGCGTGTATCAACACTGCTCTTTCAAAAGGAAGCTTCAAGTCTGTGAGTTGAATGCACTCATCACAAAGACGTTTCTGAGAATTCTCCTGTCTAGTTTTCATGTGAAGATGCTTCCATTTAAAATCTAGGCCTCAAATACCTCCAAATATTCACTTGCACATTCTACAAAAAGGCTGTTTCAAATCTTCTCTATCAATTGGAAGGTTCAACTCTGTAAATTGAATGCACTCACCACAAAGAAGATTCCGAGATTGCTTCTGTCTACTTTGTATGTGAAGACATTTCCTTTTCCAACATAGGCCTCAAAGCGCTCCAAAAAACACTTGCAGATTCTAAAAAAACAGTTTTTCAAAACTGTTCTATCAAAAGGAACGTTCAACTCTGTGAGTTGAAGGCACTCATCACAAAGAGGTTTCTGAGAATGCTTCTGTCTAGTTTTTATGGGATGATATTTCTTATTCCAACATTGGCCAAAAAGCGCTCCAAATATCCGCCTTCAGATGGCACTGAAAGAGGGTCTCAAAAATGCTCTATCAGAAGGAAGGTTCAAGTCTGTGAGTTGAATGCTCTCATCACACAGAAGGTTCTGAGAATACTTCAGTCTAGTTTTTATCAGAAGATATTTCCATTTCCTTGCATAGGCCTGAAATCGCTCCAAATATCGACTTGCAGATTATACGAATAGAGTATTTCCAAACTGCTCTGTCAAACGGCAGGATCAACTCTGTGAGTTGAATGAACACATCATGAAGAAGTCTCTGAGAATGCTTCTGTCTAGTTTTTAGTTGAAGATATTTCATTTCCCAGCATCGTCTCAAAGCGCTCCAAATATCCACTTGCAGATTCTACAAAAACTTTGTTTCTAAACTGCTCTTTGAAAAGGAAGGTCCAAGTCTGTGAGTTGAATGCACTCATCGCAAAGAATTTTCTGAGAATGCTTCTGCCTAGTTTTCACGTGAAGATATTTCCTTTTCCAACATTGGCCCCGAAGCCCTCCTAACATCCACTTGCAGATTTTACAAAAAGAGTGTTTCCAAACTGCTCTATCAAAAGGCAGGTTCAACTCTGTGAGTCAAATGCACGCATCGTGAAGAAGCTTCTGAGAATGCTACTGTCTAAGTTTTAGGTGAAGATATTTCATTTCCCAGCAAAGGCTTCAAAGCGCTCTAAATATCCACTTGCAGATTCTACAAGAAGAGTGTTTCAAAACTGCTCTTCCAAAAGGAAGGTTCAAGTCTGTGAGTTGAATGCACTCATCAAAAAGAAGTTTCTGAGAATGCTTCTCTCTAGTTTTTATGAGAAGATATTTCCTTTTCCAGCATAGGCCTCAAATCGCTCCAAACATCCACTAGCAAATTCTACAAAAGGAGTGTTTCAAAACTGTGCTATCAAAAGGAAGATTCCACTATTTGAGTTGAAGGCATAAAGCACACGGAAGTTTCTGACAGTGCTTCCGTCTAGTTCTCATGTGAAGTTATTTCCTTTTCCAGTGTTGGCCTCTTAGCACTCCAAATAACCACTTGCAGATCCTAGAAAGAGTGTTTCAAAACTGCTCTACCAAAAGGAAGGTTCAACTCGGTGAGTTGAATGCGCACCTCGCAAAAAGTTTCTGAGAGTGCTTCGGTTTAGTTTTTATGTGAAGATATTTCGTTTTCCAGCACAGTACTCAAAGCGCTCTAAATAGCCACTTGCAGAGTCTATAAAAAGAGTGTTTCAAAACTGTTCTATCGAAAGGAACGTTCAACTCTGTGAGTAGAATGCACTCATCACAAGGAAGTTTCTGAGAATGCTTCTGTCTAGTTTTTATGTGAAGAAATTTCCTTTTCCAACATAGGCCTCAAAGCGCTCCAAATAAACACCTGCAGATTCTACAAAAGGGGTCTTTCCAAAATGTTCTATCAAAACCAACGTTCAAGCCTGTGAGCTGAATGCACTCACCACACAGAAGTTTCTTAGACGTCTTCTGTCTAGTGTTTATGTGGAAATATTCTCTTTTACAGCATAGGCCTCAAATAGCTCCAAATATCAACTTGCAGATTTTACAAAAAGGGTGTTTCCAAACTCCTCCATCAAAAGGCAGGTTCAACTCTGTGTGTTTAATGCACACATCAGAAAGAAGTTTCTGAGAATGCTTCTGTCTAGCCTTTATGTGAAAATATTTCCTTTTCAAGCATACGCCTCAAAGCGCTCCAAATATGCCGTTGTAGACTCTACAAAAAGTGTGTTTCAAAACTGCTCTACGAAAAGAAAGGTTCAAAGCTGTGAGTTGAATACACAGATCGTGAAGAAGTTCCTGAGAATGCTTCAATCTAGTGTTTAGGTGAAGATATTTCACTTCCCAGCATAGGCCTCAAAGCGCTCCAAATATCCACTTCCAGATTCTACAGAAAAGTGTTTCAAAACTGCTCTTTGGAAAGGAAGCTTCAACTCTGTGAGTTTAAAGCACTCATTGCGAAGAGGTTTCTGGGAGTTCTTCCGTCTAGTTTTCATGTAAAGATGTTTCCATTTCAAGCATAGGTCTCTAATCGCTCCAAATATTCACCTGCAAATTCTACAAAAAGGGTGTTTCAAAACTTCTCTATCAATAGGAAGGTTCAACTCTGTGAGTTGAATGCACTCCTTACAGAGAAGTTTCTGAGAATGTTTCTATCTATGTTTTACGCGAAGATATTTCCTTTTCCAACACAGGCCTCAGTGCGCTCCGAATCAACACTTCCAGATACTACAAAAACAGTGTTTCAAAACTGTTCTATCAAAAGGAACGTTCAACTCTGTGAGTTGAAGGCACTCATCACAAAGAAGTTTCTGAGAATGCTTCTGTCAATCTTGTATGCAATGAGATTTCCTTTTGCAGCATAGGACTTAAAGCTCTCCAAATATCCACTTGCAGATTCCACAAAAAGAGTGTTGCAAAACTTCTCTATCAAAAGGCAGGTTGAACTCTGTGTGTTGAATGCCCAAAACACAGGGAACTTTCTGAGAATGCTTTTGTCTAGTTTCCACGTGAAGATAGTTCCTTTTCCAACATAGGCCTCAAAGCGCTCTGAATATCCACTTGCCGATTGTACAAAAAGAGTGTTGCAAAACTTCTCTATCAAAAGGCAGGTTGAACTCTGTGTGTCGAATGCCCAAAACACAGGGAACTTGCTGAGAATGCTTTTGTCTAATTTCTACGTGAAGATATTTCCTTTTCCATCATAGGCCTCAAAGTGCTCCGAATAAACACTTGTAGATCCCACCAAAAGAGTGTTTCAAAGCTCTTCCATCTACAGGAACTTTCACGTCTGTGAGTTGAATGCACTCATCACAAAGAGGTTTCTGAGAATTCTTCTGTTTAGTTTTTATGTGATGATATTTCATTTTCCAGCATTGGCCTAAAGGTGCTCCAAATATCCACCTTCAGATGGGACTGAAAGAGTGTTTCAAAACTGAACTATCAAAAGGAAGGTTCAAGTCTGTGAGTTGAATGCACTCATCCACAGAAGCTTCTGAGAATGCTTCTGTCTCGTTTTTAGGCGAAGATATTTCCTTTTCCTTGCATAGGCCTCAAATCGCTCCAAATATCCCCTTGCAGATATTACAAAGAGAGTGTTTCCAAACTGCCCTATCAAAAGGCAGTTTCAACTCTGTGAGTTGAAGGCACGTATGGTGAAACAGTTTCTGAGAATGCTTGTGTGTACTTTTTAGGTGAAGGTATTTCCTTTTCCAGCACAGGCCTCAAATCGCTCCAAACATCCAGTAGCAAATTCTACAAAAGGAGTGTTTCAAACCTGTGCTATCCAAAGGAAGATTCCACTATATGAGTTGAACGCATAAAGCACACGGAAGTTTCTGAGAATCCTTCCGTCTAGTTCTCAGGTGAAGATATTTACTTTTCCAGTGTTGGCCCTTTAGCACTCCAAATATCCACTTTCAGATTCTACAAAAAGAGTGTTTCAAAACTGCTCTATCAAAACGCAGGTTCCACTCGGTGAGTTGAATGCACGCATCGGAAAAGATTTCTGAGAATTCTTCTGTCTAGTTTTTATGGGAAGATATTTTCTTTTCCAGCATAGGCCTCAAATCGCTCCAAACATCCACGAGCAAATTCTACGAAAGGAGTGTGTCAAAACTGTGCTATCAAAAGGAAGATTCCACTATGTGAGTTGAATGCATGAAGCACACGGAAGTTTCTGACAATGCTTCCGTCTAGTTCTCATGTGAAGATATTTCCTTTTCCAGCGTTGACCTCTTAGCACTCCAAATATCCACTTGCAGATCCTAGAAAAAGAGTGTTTCAAAACTGCTCTACCAAAAGCCAGGTTTCACTCGGTGAGTTGAATGCGCACATCGCAAAATGTTTCTGAGAACGCTACTGTCTAGTTCTTATGTGAAGATATTTCGTTTTCCCGCCTGGGCTTCAAAGCGCTCCAAATAGCCACTTGTAGAGTCTATAAAAAGAGTGTTTCAAAACTCTTCTATCAAAAGGAACTTTCAACTCTGTGAGTACAATGCACTCATCACAAGGAAGTTTCCGAGAATGCTTCTGTCTACTGTTTATGTGAAGATATTTCCTTTTCCAACCTAGGCCTCAATGCGCTCCAAATAAACACCTGCAGATCCTACAAGAGGGGTGTTTCCAAACTGTTCTATCAAAACCAGCGTTCAAGTCTGTGAGCTGAATGCACTCATCACACAGAAGTTTCTTAGAAGGCTTGTGTCTAGTGTTTATGTGAAAATATTTTCTTTTACAGCACAGGCCTCAAATAGCTCCAAATATCAACTTGCAGATTTTACAAAAAGGGAGTTTCCAAACTCCTCTATCAAAAGACAGGTTCAACTCTGTGAGTCGAATGCACACATCAGAAAGAAGTTTCTGAGAATGCTTCTGTCTAGCTTTTATGTGAAAATATTTCCTTTTCAAGCACACGCCTCAAAGCGCTCCAAATATGCCGTTGCAGATTCTACAAAAAGTGGGTTTCAAAACTGCTCTACGAAAAGAAAGGTTCAAAGCTGTGAGTTGAATACACAGATCGTGAAGAAGTTTCTGAGAATGCTTCAGTCTAGTGTTTAGGTGAAGATATTTCACTTCCCAGCATAGGCCTCAAAGCGCTCCAAATATCCACTTCCAGATTCTACAGAAAAGTGTTTCAAAACTGCTCTTTGGAAAGGAAGCTTCAACTCTGTGAGTTGAAAGCACTCATTACGAAGAGGTTTCTGAGAATTCTTCTGTCCAGTTTTCATGTGAAGATGTTTCCATTTCAAGCATAGGTCTCCAATCGCTCCAAATATTCACCTGCAAATTCTACAAAAAGGGTGTTTCAAAACTTCTCTATCAATAGGAAGGTTCAACTCTGTGAGTTGAATGCCCTCCTCACAAAGAAGTTTCTGAGAATGCTTCTGTCTACTTTTTACGTGAAGATATTTCCTTTTCCTACACAGGCCTCAAAGCGCTCCGAATCAACACTTCCAGATACTACCAAAACAGTGTTTCAAAACTGTTCTATCAAAAGGAACGTTCAACTCTGTGAGTGGAAGGCACTCATCGCAAAGAGGTTTCTGAGAATGCTTCTGTCTAGTTTTTATGTGATGATATTTCGTATTGCAGCATTGGCCAAAAAGCGCTCCAAACATCCATCTTCAGATGGCAATGAAAGTGGGTCTCAAAAGTGCTCTATCAGAAGGAAGGTTCAAGTCTGTGAGTTGAATGCTCTCATCACACAGAAGGTTCTGAGAATGATTCAGTCTAGTTTTTATCAGAAGATATTTCCTTTTCCTTGCATAGGCCTCAAATAGCTCCAAATATCGAATTGCAGTTTACACCAATAGAGTCTTTCCAAACTGCTCTGTGAAACGGCAGGTTCAACTCTGTGAGTTGAATGCGCACATGAGGAAGAAGTCTCTGAGAATGCTTCTGTCTAGTTTTTAGGTGAAGATATTTCATTTCCCAGCCTCGCCTCAAAGCGCTCCAAATATCCACTTTCAGATTCTACAAAAACTGTGTTTCTAAACTGCTCTTTGTAAAGGAAGGTTCAAGTCTGTGAGTTGAATGCACTCATCACCAAGAAGTTTCTGAGAATGCTTCTGTCTAGTTTTCATGTGAAGATATTTCCTTTTCCAACATTGACCCGAAGCCCTCGTAATATCCACTTGCAGATTTTACAAAAAGAGTGTTTCCAAACTGCTCTATCAAAATGAGATTCAACTCTGTGAGTTGAATGCACGCATCGTGAAGAAGCTTCAGAGAATGCTACGGTCTACGTTTTAGGTGAAGATATTTCATTTCCCAGCATAGGCTTCAAAGCGCTCTAAATATCCACTTGCAGATTCTACAAAAAGAGTGTTTCAAAACTGCTCTTCCAAAAGGAAGGTTCAAGGCTGTGAGTTCAATGCACTCATCATAAAGAAGTTTCTGAGAACGCTTCTCTCTAGTTTTTATGTGAAGATATTTCCTTTTCCAGCATAGGCCTCAAATCGCTCCAAACATCCACTAGCAAATTCTACAAAAGGAGTGTTTCAAAACTGTGCTATCAAAAGGAAGATTCCACTATTTGAGTTGAAGGCATAAAGCACACGGAAGTTTCTGACAATGCTTCCGTCTAGTTCTCATGTGAAGTTATTTCCTTTTCCAGTGCTGGCCTCTTAGCACTCCAAATATCCACTTGCAGATCCTAGAAAAAGAGTTTTTCAAAACTGCTCTACCAAAAGGAAGCTTCAACTCGGTGAGTTGAATGCGCACCTCGCAAAATGTTTCTGAGAGTGCTTCGCTGTTGTTTTTATGTGAAGATATTTCGTTTTCCAGCATAGGACTCAAAGCGCTCCAAGTAGCCACTTACAGAGTCTCTAAAAAGAGTGTTTCAAAACTGTTCTATCAAAAGGAACGTTCAACTCTGTGAGTAGAATGCTCTCATCACAAGGAAGTTTCTGAGAATGCTTCTGTCTAGTTTTTATGTGAAGAAATTTCCTTTTCCAACATAGGCCTCAAAGCCCTCCAAATAAACATCTGCAGATTCTACAAAAGGGGTCTTTCCAAAATGTTCTATCAAAACCAACGTTCAAACCTATGAGCTGAATGCACTCACCACACAGAAGTTTCTTAGACGTCTTCTGTCTAGTGTTTATGTGAAAATATTTTCTTTTACAGCATAGGCCTCAAATAGCTCCAAATATCAACTTGCAGATTTTACAAAAAGGGTGTTTCCAAACTCCTCTATCAAAAGGCAGGTTCAACTCTGTGTGTTGAATGCACACATCAGAAAGAAGTTTCTGAGAATGCTTCTGTCTAGCGTTTATGTGAAAATATTTCCTTTTCAAGCATACGCCTCAAAGCGCTCCAAATATGCCGTTGCAGATTCTACAAAAAGTGTGTTTCAAAACTGCTCTATGAAAAGAAAGGTTCAAAGCTGTGAGGTGAATACACATATCGTGAAGAAGTTTCTGAGAAAGCTTCAGTCTAGTGTTTAGGTGAAGATATTTCACTTCCCAGAATAGGCCTCAAAGCGCTCCAAATATCCACTTCCAGATTCTAAAGAAAAGTGTTTCAAAACTGCTTTTTGGAAAAGAAGCTTCAACTCTGTGAGTTGAAAGCACTCATTACGAAGAGGTTTCTGAGAGTTCTTCCGTCTAGTTTTCATGTGAAGATGTTTCCATTTCAAGCATATTTCTCAAATCGCTCCAAATATTCACCTGCAAATTCTACAAAAAGGGTGTTTCCAAACTTCTCTATCAATAGGAAGGTTCGACTCTGTGAGTTGAATGCACTCCTCACAAAGAAGTTTCTGAGAATGCTTCTGTCCAGTTTTTAGGTGAAGATATATCACTTCCCAGCATAGGCCTCAAAGCGCTCCAAATATCCACTTGCAGATTCTACAAAAAGAGTGTTTCAAAACTCCTCTTTCAAAAGGAAGTTTCAAGTCTGTGAGTTGAATGAAGTCGTGACAAAGAAGTTTCTGAGAATGCTTCTGTCTACTTTTTATGTGAAGATATTTCCTTTTGCAGCACACGCCTCAAATAGCCCCAAACATCCACTAGCAAATTCTACAAAAAGAGTGTTTCAAAAAAGCGCTATCTAAAGGAAGATTGCACTATGTGAGTTAAACGCATAAAGCACACGGAAGTTTCTGAGAATGCTTCCGTCTAGTTCTCATGGGAAGATATTTCCTTTCCCATTGTTGGCCTCTTAGCACTCCAATATACACTTGCAGATTCTAGAAAAAGAGTGTTTCAAAACTGCTCTATCAAAAGGCAGGTTCAACACGGTGAGTTGAATATGCACATGAGAAAAAGTTTCTGAGAATGCTTCTGTCTGGTTTTTATGTGAAGATATTTCGTTTTCCAGCACAGGCCTCAAAGCGCTCCAATTATCCACTTGCAGACTATACAAAAACAGTGTTTCAAAACTGTTCTATCCAAAGGAATGTTCAGCTCTGTGAGTAGAATTCACTCATCACGAGGAAGTTTCTGAGAATGCTGCTGTCTAGTTTCTATAAGAAGACATTTCCTTTTCTAACATAGGTCTCAAAGCGCTCACAATAAGCCCTGGCACACTCCACAAAAGGAGTGTTTCCAAAATGTTCTATCAAAATGAACGTTGAAGACTGTGAGTTAAATGCACACGTCAAACTGAAGTTTCTGAGAATGGTTCTGTCTAGGGTTTATGTGAAGATATTTTCTTTTCCAGCATAGGCCTCCAAAAGCTCGAAATATCCACTTGCAGATTTTCTAAAAAGGGTGTTTCCAAACTGTTCTATCAAAAGGAAGGTTCAACTCTGTGAGTTGAATGCTCACATCACAAAGAAGTTTCTGAGAATGCTTCTGTCTAGTGTTCATGTGAAGATATTTCCTTTTCAAGCATAGGCCTCAAAGCGCTCCAGATATGCAGTTGCAGACTCTACAAAAAGTGTGTTTCAAAAGTGTTCTATGAAAAGAAAGTTTCAACTCTGTGAGTTGAATGCACATATCGTGAAGAAGTTTCTGAGAATGCTTCTGTCTAGTTTTTAGGTGAAGATATTTCATTTCCCAGCATAGGCCTCAAAGCGCTCCAAATATGCACTTGCAGATTCTACAAAAAGAGTGTTTCAAAACTGCTCTTTCAAAAGGAAGGTTCAAGTCTGTGAGTTGAATGCACTCATCAGAAAGAAGTTTCTGATAATGGTTCTGTCTAGTTTTCATCTGCAAGTATTTCCTTTTCCACTAGATGCCGCAATCGCACCAAATTTCCACCTGCAGTTTCCACAAAAAGAGTGTTGCAGGACTGCTCCAGGAAAAGGAATCTTCAACTCTCTCAGTTCAATCCCCTCAAGACATAGAAGTTTCTGATAATGTTTCTGTCTAGCTTCTATATGAAGATATTTCCTTTTCCAGCATAAGCCTCAAAGAGCTCCAAATATCCACTTGCGAATTCTACAAAAACAGTGTTGCAATACTTTTCTACCAAAAGGAAGGTACAACTCTGTGAGTTCAATGCACTCATCACACAGAAGGTTCACAGAATGCTTCCATCTAGCTTTTACGCAATGATATTTCCTTTTGCAGCAAAGGCTTCAAAGCGCTCTTAATGTCCACTGGCAGATTCTACGAAGAGTGTCTCAAAACTGCTCTATCAAAAGGTAGGTTGAACTCTGTGAGTTCAATGCCCAAAGCACAGGGAACCTTCTGAGAATGCTTTTATGTAGTTTCTACGTGAACATATTTTCTTTTCCAGCATTGGCCTCCAAGCACTCCATCCATCCACTTGAAAATTCTACTAAAAGAGTGTTTCAAAACTTCTCTACCAAAAGAAAGGTTGAACTTTGTGAGTTCAAGGCACACATCACAAAGAAGTTTCTGAGAATGCTTCTTTCCAGCTTTTACGTGAAGAGATATCCTTTTCCAGCATAGGCCTCAAAGCGCTCCATATATCCACTTGCACATTCTAGCAAAGCGTGTATCAACACTGCTCTTTCAAAAGGAAGCTTCAAGTCTGTGAGTTGAATGCACTCATCACAAAGACGTTTCTGAGAATTCTCCTGTCTAGTTTTCATGTGAAGATGCTTCCATTTAAAATCTAGGCCTCAAATACCTCCAAATATTCACTTGCACATTCTACAAAAAGGCTGTTTCAAATCTTCTCTATCAATTGGAAGGTTCAACTCTGTAAATTGAATGCACTCACCACAAAGAAGATTCCGAGATTGCTTCTGTCTACTTTGTATGTGAAGACATTTCCTTTTCCAACATAGGCCTCAAAGCGCTCCAAAAAACACTTGCAGATTCTAAAAAAACAGTTTTTCAAAACTGTTCTATCAAAAGGAACGTTCAACTCTGTGAGTTGAAGGCACTCATCACAAAGAGGTTTCTGAGAATGCTTCTGTCTAGTTTTTATGGGATGATATTTCTTATTCCAACATTGGCCAAAAAGCGCTCCAAATATCCGCCTTCAGATGGCACTGAAAGAGGGTCTCAAAAATGCTCTATCAGAAGGAAGGTTCAAGTCTGTGAGTTGAATGCTCTCATCACACAGAAGGTTCTGAGAATACTTCAGTCTAGTTTTTATCAGAAGATATTTCCATTTCCTTGCATAGGCCTGAAATCGCTCCAAATATCGACTTGCAGATTATACGAATAGAGTATTTCCAAACTGCTCTGTCAAACGGCAGGATCAACTCTGTGAGTTGAATGAACACATCATGAAGAAGTCTCTGAGAATGCTTCTGTCTAGTTTTTAGTTGAAGATATTTCATTTCCCAGCATCGTCTCAAAGCGCTCCAAATATCCACTTGCAGATTCTACAAAAACTTTGTTTCTAAACTGCTCTTTGAAAAGGAAGGTCCAAGTCTGTGAGTTGAATGCACTCATCGCAAAGAATTTTCTGAGAATGCTTCTGCCTAGTTTTCACGTGAAGATATTTCCTTTTCCAACATTGGCCCCGAAGCCCTCCTAACATCCACTTGCAGATTTTACAAAAAGAGTGTTTCCAAACTGCTCTATCAAAAGGCAGGTTCAACTCTGTGAGTCAAATGCACGCATCGTGAAGAAGCTTCTGAGAATGCTACTGTCTAAGTTTTAGGTGAAGATATTTCATTTCCCAGCAAAGGCTTCAAAGCGCTCTAAATATCCACTTGCAGATTCTACAAGAAGAGTGTTTCAAAACTGCTCTTCCAAAAGGAAGGTTCAAGTCTGTGAGTTGAATGCACTCATCAAAAAGAAGTTTCTGAGAATGCTTCTCTCTAGTTTTTATGAGAAGATATTTCCTTTTCCAGCATAGGCCTCAAATCGCTCCAAACATCCACTAGCAAATTCTACAAAAGGAGTGTTTCAAAACTGTGCTATCAAAAGGAAGATTCCACTATTTGAGTTGAAGGCATAAAGCACACGGAAGTTTCTGACAGTGCTTCCGTCTAGTTCTCATGTGAAGTTATTTCCTTTTCCAGTGTTGGCCTCTTAGCACTCCAAATAACCACTTGCAGATCCTAGAAAGAGTGTTTCAAAACTGCTCTACCAAAAGGAAGGTTCAACTCGGTGAGTTGAATGCGCACCTCGCAAAAAGTTTCTGAGAGTGCTTCGGTTTAGTTTTTATGTGAAGATATTTCGTTTTCCAGCACAGTACTCAAAGCGCTCTAAATAGCCACTTGCAGAGTCTATAAAAAGAGTGTTTCAAAACTGTTCTATCGAAAGGAACGTTCAACTCTGTGAGTAGAATGCACTCATCACAAGGAAGTTTCTGAGAATGCTTCTGTCTAGTTTTTATGTGAAGAAATTTCCTTTTCCAACATAGGCCTCAAAGCGCTCCAAATAAACACCTGCAGATTCTACAAAAGGGGTCTTTCCAAAATGTTCTATCAAAACCAACGTTCAAGCCTGTGAGCTGAATGCACTCACCACACAGAAGTTTCTTAGACGTCTTCTGTCTAGTGTTTATGTGGAAATATTCTCTTTTACAGCATAGGCCTCAAATAGCTCCAAATATCAACTTGCAGATTTTACAAAAAGGGTGTTTCCAAACTCCTCCATCAAAAGGCAGGTTCAACTCTGTGTGTTTAATGCACACATCAGAAAGAAGTTTCTGAGAATGCTTCTGTCTAGCCTTTATGTGAAAATATTTCCTTTTCAAGCATACGCCTCAAAGCGCTCCAAATATGCCGTTGTAGACTCTACAAAAAGTGTGTTTCAAAACTGCTCTACGAAAAGAAAGGTTCAAAGCTGTGAGTTGAATACACAGATCGTGAAGAAGTTCCTGAGAATGCTTCAATCTAGTGTTTAGGTGAAGATATTTCACTTCCCAGCATAGGCCTCAAAGCGCTCCAAATATCCACTTCCAGATTCTACAGAAAAGTGTTTCAAAACTGCTCTTTGGAAAGGAAGCTTCAACTCTGTGAGTTTAAAGCACTCATTGCGAAGAGGTTTCTGGGAGTTCTTCCGTCTAGTTTTCATGTAAAGATGTTTCCATTTCAAGCATAGGTCTCTAATCGCTCCAAATATTCACCTGCAAATTCTACAAAAAGGGTGTTTCAAAACTTCTCTATCAATAGGAAGGTTCAACTCTGTGAGTTGAATGCACTCCTTACAGAGAAGTTTCTGAGAATGTTTCTATCTATGTTTTACGCGAAGATATTTCCTTTTCCAACACAGGCCTCAATGCGCTCCGAATCAACACTTCCAGATACTACAAAAACAGTGTTTCAAAACTGTTCTATCAAAAGGAACGTTCAACTCTGTGAGTTGAAGGCACTCATCACAAATAAGTTTCTGAGAATGCTTCTGTCAATCTTGTATGCAATGAGATTTCCTTTTGCAGCATAGGACTTAAAGCTCTCCAAATATCCACTTGCAGATTCCACAAAAAGAGTGTTGCAAAACTTCTCTATCAAAAGGCAGGTTGAACTCTGTGTGTTGAATGCCCAAAACACAGGGAACTTTCTGAGAATGCTTTTGTCTAGTTTCCACGTGAAGATAGTTCCTTTTCCAACATAGGCCTCAAAGCGCTCTGAATATCCACTTGCCGATTGTACAAAAAGAGTGTTGCAAAACTTCTCTATCAAAAGGCAGGTTGAACTCTGTGTGTCGAATGCCCAAAACACAGGGAACTTGCTGAGAATGCTTTTGTCTAATTTCTACGTGAAGATATTTCCTTTTCCATCATAGGCCTCAAAGTGCTCCGAATAAACACTTGTAGATCCCACCAAAAGAGTGTTTCAAAGCTCTTCCATCTACAGGAACTTTCACGTCTGTGAGTTGAATGCATTCATCACAAAGAGGTTTCTGAGAATTCTTCTGTTTAGTTTTTATGTGATGATATTTCATTTTCCAGCATTGGCCTAAAGGTGCTCCAAATATCCACCTTCAGATGGGACTGAAAGAGTGTTTCAAAACTGAACTATCAAAAGGAAGGTTCAAGTCTGTGAGTTGAATGCACTCATCCACAGAAGCTTCTGAGAATGCTTCTGTCTCGTTTTTAGGCGAAGATATTTCCTTTTCCTTGCATAGGCCTCAAATCGCTCCAAATATCCCCTTGCAGATATTACAAAGAGAGTGTTTCCAAACTGCCCTATCGAAAGGCAGTTTCAACTCTGTGAGTTGAAGGCACGTATGGTGAAACAGTTTCTGAGAATGCTTGTGTGTACTTTTTAGGTGAAGGTATTTCCTTTTCCAGCACAGGCCTCAAATCGCTCCAAACATCCAGTAGCAAATTCTACAAAAGGAGTGTTTCAAACCTGTGCTATCCAAAGGAAGATTCCACTATATGAGTTGAACGCATAAAGCACACGGAAGTTTCTGAGAATCCTTCCGTCTAGTTCTCAGGTGAAGATATTTACTTTTCCAGTGTTGGCCCTTTAGCACTCCAAATATCCACTTTCAGATTCTACAAAAAGAGTGTTTCAAAACTGCTCTATCAAAACGCAGGTTCCACTCGGTGAGTTGAATGCACGCATCGGAAAAGATTTCTGAGAATTCTTCTGTCTAGTTTTTATGGGAAGATATTTTCTTTTCCAGCATAGGCCTCAAATCGCTCCAAACATCCACGAGCAAATTCTACGAAAGGAGTGTGTCAAAACTGTGCTATCAAAAGGAAGATTCCACTATGTGAGTTGAATGCATGAAGCACACGGAAGTTTCTGACAATGCTTCCGTCTAGTTCTCATGTGAAGATATTTCCTTTTCCAGCGTTGACCTCTTAGCACTCCAAATATCCACTTGCAGATCCTAGAAAAAGAGTGTTTCAAAACTGCTCTACCAAAAGCCAGGTTTCACTCGGTGAGTTGAATGCGCACATCGCAAAATGTTTCTGAGAACGCTACTGTCTAGTTCTTATGTGAAGATATTTCGTTTTCCCGCCTGGGCTTCAAAGCGCTCCAAATAGCCACTTGTAGAGTCTATAAAAAGAGTGTTTCAAAACTCTTCTATCAAAAGGAACTTTCAACTCTGTGAGTACAATGCACTCATCACAAGGAAGTTTCCGAGAATGCTTCTGTCTACTGTTTATGTGAAGATATTTCCTTTTCCAACCTAGGCCTCAATGCGCTCCAAATAAACACCTGCAGATCCTACAAGAGGGGTGTTTCCAAACTGTTCTATCAAAACCAGCGTTCAAGTCTGTGAGCTGAATGCACTCATCACACAGAAGTTTCTTAGAAGGCTTGTGTCTAGTGTTTATGTGAAAATATTTTCTTTTACAGCACAGGCCTCAAATAGCTCCAAATATCAACTTGCAGATTTTACAAAAAGGGAGTTTCCAAACTCCTCTATCAAAAGACAGGTTCAACTCTGTGAGTCGAATGCACACATCAGAAAGAAGTTTCTGAGAATGCTTCTGTCTAGCTTTTATGTGAAAATATTTCCTTTTCAAGCACACGCCTCAAAGCGCTCCAAATATGCCGTTGCAGATTCTACAAAAAGTGGGTTTCAAAACTGCTCTACGAAAAGAAAGGTTCAAAGCTGTGAGTTGAATACACAGATCGTGAAGAAGTTTCTGAGAATGCTTCAGTCTAGTGTTTAGGTGAAGATATTTCACTTCCCAGCATAGGCCTCAAAGCGCTCCAAATATCCACTTCCAGATTCTACAGAAAAGTGTTTCAAAACTGCTCTTTGGAAAGGAAGCTTCAACTCTGTGAGTTGAAAGCACTCATTACGAAGAGGTTTCTGAGAATTCTTCTGTCCAGTTTTCATGTGAAGATGTTTCCATTTCAAGCATAGGTCTCCAATCGCTCCAAATATTCACCTGCAAATTCTACAAAAAGGGTGTTTCAAAACTTCTCTATCAATAGGAAGGTTCAACTCTGTGAGTTGAATGCCCTCCTCACAAAGAAGTTTCTGAGAATGCTTCTGTCTACTTTTTACGTGAAGATATTTCCTTTTCCTACACAGGCCTCAAAGCGCTCCGAATCAACACTTCCAGATACTACCAAAACAGTGTTTCAAAACTGTTCTATCAAAAGGAACGTTCAACTCTGTGAGTGGAAGGCACTCATCGCAAAGAGGTTTCTGAGAATGCTTCTGTCTAGTTTTTATGTGATGATATTTCGTATTGCAGCATTGGCCAAAAAGCGCTCCAAACATCCATCTTCAGATGGCAATGAAAGTGGGTCTCAAAAGTGCTCTATCAGAAGGAAGGTTCAAGTCTGTGAGTTGAATGCTCTCATCACACAGAAGGTTCTGAGAATGATTCAGTCTAGTTTTTATCAGAAGATATTTCCTTTTCCTTGCATAGGCCTCAAATAGCTCCAAATATCGAATTGCAGTTTACACCAATAGAGTCTTTCCAAACTGCTCTGTGAAACGGCAGGTTCAACTCTGTGAGTTGAATGCGCACATGAGGAAGAAGTCTCTGAGAATGCTTCTGTCTAGTTTTTAGGTGAAGATATTTCATTTCCCAGCCTCGCCTCAAAGCGCTCCAAATATCCACTTTCAGATTCTACAAAAACTGTGTTTCTAAACTGCTCTTTGTAAAGGAAGGTTCAAGTCTGTGAGTTGAATGCACTCATCACCAAGAAGTTTCTGAGAATGCTTCTGTCTAGTTTTCATGTGAAGATATTTCCTTTTCCAACATTGACCCGAAGCCCTCGTAATATCCACTTGCAGATTTTACAAAAAGAGTGTTTCCAAACTGCTCTATCAAAATGAGATTCAACTCTGTGAGTTGAATGCACGCATCGTGAAGAAGCTTCAGAGAATGCTACGGTCTACGTTTTAGGTGAAGATATTTCATTTCCCAGCATAGGCTTCAAAGCGCTCTAAATATCCACTTGCAGATTCTACAAAAAGAGTGTTTCAAAACTGCTCTTCCAAAAGGAAGGTTCAAGGCTGTGAGTTCAATGCACTCATCATAAAGAAGTTTCTGAGAACGCTTCTCTCTAGTTTTTATGTGAAGATATTTCCTTTTCCAGCATAGGCCTCAAATCGCTCCAAACATCCACTAGCAAATTCTACAAAAGGAGTGTTTCAAAACTGTGCTATCAAAAGGAAGATTCCACTATTTGAGTTGAAGGCATAAAGCACACGGAAGTTTCTGACAATGCTTCCGTCTAGTTCTCATGTGAAGTTATTTCCTTTTCCAGTGCTGGCCTCTTAGCACTCCAAATATCCACTTGCAGATCCTAGAAAAAGAGTTTTTCAAAACTGCTCTACCAAAAGGAAGCTTCAACTCGGTGAGTTGAATGCGCACCTCGCAAAATGTTTCTGAGAGTGCTTCGCTGTTGTTTTTATGTGAAGATATTTCGTTTTCCAGCATAGGACTCAAAGCGCTCCAAGTAGCCACTTACAGAGTCTCTAAAAAGAGTGTTTCAAAACTGTTCTATCAAAAGGAACGTTCAACTCTGTGAGTAGAATGCTCTCATCACAAGGAAGTTTCTGAGAATGCTTCTGTCTAGTTTTTATGTGAAGAAATTTCCTTTTCCAACATAGGCCTCAAAGCCCTCCAAATAAACATCTGCAGATTCTACAAAAGGGGTCTTTCCAAAATGTTCTATCAAAACCAACGTTCAAACCTATGAGCTGAATGCACTCACCACACAGAAGTTTCTTAGACGTCTTCTGTCTAGTGTTTATGTGAAAATATTTTCTTTTACAGCATAGGCCTCAAATAGCTCCAAATATCAACTTGCAGATTTTACAAAAAGGGTGTTTCCAAACTCCTCTATCAAAAGGCAGGTTCAACTCTGTGTGTTGAATGCACACATCAGAAAGAAGTTTCTGAGAATGCTTCTGTCTAGCGTTTATGTGAAAATATTTCCTTTTCAAGCATACGCCTCAAAGCGCTCCAAATATGCCGTTGCAGATTCTACAAAAAGTGTGTTTCAAAACTGCTCTATGAAAAGAAAGGTTCAAAGCTGTGAGGTGAATACACATATCGTGAAGAAGTTTCTGAGAAAGCTTCAGTCTAGTGTTTAGGTGAAGATATTTCACTTCCCAGAATAGGCCTCAAAGCGCTCCAAATATCCACTTCCAGATTCTAAAGAAAAGTGTTTCAAAACTGCTTTTTGGAAAAGAAGCTTCAACTCTGTGAGTTGAAAGCACTCATTACGAAGAGGTTTCTGAGAGTTCTTCCGTCTAGTTTTCATGTGAAGATGTTTCCATTTCAAGCATATTTCTCAAATCGCTCCAAATATTCACCTGCAAATTCTACAAAAAGGGTGTTTCCAAACTTCTCTATCAATAGGAAGGTTCGACTCTGTGAGTTGAATGCACTCCTCACAAAGAAGTTTCTGAGAATGCTTCTGTCCAGTTTTTAGGTGAAGATATATCACTTCCCAGCATAGGCCTCAAAGCGCTCCAAATATCCACTTGCAGATTCTACAAAAAGAGTGTTTCAAAACTCCTCTTTCAAAAGGAAGTTTCAAGTCTGTGAGTTGAATGAAGTCGTGACAAAGAAGTTTCTGAGAATGCTTCTGTCTACTTTTTATGTGAAGATATTTCCTTTTGCAGCACACGCCTCAAATAGCCCCAAACATCCACTAGCAAATTCTACAAAAAGAGTGTTTCAAAAAAGCGCTATCTAAAGGAAGATTGCACTATGTGAGTTAAACGCATAAAGCACACGGAAGTTTCTGAGAATGCTTCCGTCTAGTTCTCATGGGAAGATATTTCCTTTCCCATTGTTGGCCTCTTAGCACTCCAATATACACTTGCAGATTCTAGAAAAAGAGTGTTTCAAAACTGCTCTATCAAAAGGCAGGTTCAACACGGTGAGTTGAATATGCACATGAGAAAAAGTTTCTGAGAATGCTTCTGTCTGGTTTTTATGTGAAGATATTTCGTTTTCCAGCACAGGCCTCAAAGCGCTCCAATTATCCACTTGCAGACTATACAAAAACAGTGTTTCAAAACTGTTCTATCCAAAGGAATGTTCAGCTCTGTGAGTAGAATTCACTCATCACGAGGAAGTTTCTGAGAATGCTGCTGTCTAGTTTCTATAAGAAGACATTTCCTTTTCTAACATAGGTCTCAAAGCGCTCACAATAAGCCCTGGCACACTCCACAAAAGGAGTGTTTCCAAAATGTTCTATCAAAATGAACGTTGAAGACTGTGAGTTAAATGCACACGTCAAACTGAAGTTTCTGAGAATGGTTCTGTCTAGGGTTTATGTGAAGATATTTTCTTTTCCAGCATAGGCCTCCAAAAGCTCGAAATATCCACTTGCAGATTTTCTAAAAAGGGTGTTTCCAAACTGTTCTATCAAAAGGAAGGTTCAACTCTGTGAGTTGAATGCTCACATCACAAAGAAGTTTCTGAGAATGCTTCTGTCTAGTGTTCATGTGAAGATATTTCCTTTTCAAGCATAGGCCTCAAAGCGCTCCAGATATGCAGTTGCAGACTCTACAAAAAGTGTGTTTCAAAAGTGTTCTATGAAAAGAAAGTTTCAACTCTGTGAGTTGAATGCACATATCGTGAAGAAGTTTCTGAGAATGCTTCTGTCTAGTTTTTAGGTGAAGATATTTCATTTCCCAGCATAGGCCTCAAAGCGCTCCAAATATGCACTTGCAGATTCTACAAAAAGAGTGTTTCAAAACTGCTCTTTCAAAAGGAAGGTTCAAGTCTGTGAGTTGAATGCACTCATCAGAAAGAAGTTTCTGATAATGGTTCTGTCTAGTTTTCATCTGCAAGTATTTCCTTTTCCACTAGATGCCGCAATCGCACCAAATTTCCACCTGCAGTTTCCACAAAAAGAGTGTTGCAGGACTGCTCCAGGAAAAGGAATCTTCAACTCTCTCAGTTCAATCCCCTCAAGACATAGAAGTTTCTGATAATGTTTCTGTCTAGCTTCTATATGAAGATATTTCCTTTTCCAGCATAAGCCTCAAAGAGCTCCAAATATCCACTTGCGAATTCTACAAAAACAGTGTTGCAATACTTTTCTACCAAAAGGAAGGTACAACTCTGTGAGTTCAATGCACTCATCACACAGAAGGTTCACAGAATGCTTCCATCTAGCTTTTACGCAATGATATTTCCTTTTGCAGCAAAGGCTTCAAAGCGCTCTTAATGTCCACTGGCAGATTCTACGAAGAGTGTCTCAAAACTGCTCTATCAAAAGGTAGGTTGAACTCTGTGAGTTCAATGCCCAAAGCACAGGGAACCTTCTGAGAATGCTTTTATGTAGTTTCTACGTGAACATATTTTCTTTTCCAGCATTGGCCTCCAAGCACTCCATCCATCCACTTGAAAATTCTACTAAAAGAGTGTTTCAAAACTTCTCTACCAAAAGAAAGGTTGAACTTTGTGAGTTCAAGGCACACATCACAAAGAAGTTTCTGAGAATGCTTCTTTCCAGCTTTTACGTGAAGAGATATCCTTTTCCAGCATAGGCCTCAAAGCGCTCCATATATCCACTTGCACATTCTAGCAAAGCGTGTATCAACACTGCTCTTTCAAAAGGAAGCTTCAAGTCTGTGAGTTGAATGCACTCATCACAAAGACGTTTCTGAGAATTCTCCTGTCTAGTTTTCATGTGAAGATGCTTCCATTTAAAATCTAGGCCTCAAATACCTCCAAATATTCACTTGCACATTCTACAAAAAGGCTGTTTCAAATCTTCTCTATCAATTGGAAGGTTCAACTCTGTAAATTGAATGCACTCACCACAAAGAAGATTCCGAGATTGCTTCTGTCTACTTTGTATGTGAAGACATTTCCTTTTCCAACATAGGCCTCAAAGCGCTCCAAAAAACACTTGCAGATTCTAAAAAAACAGTTTTTCAAAACTGTTCTATCAAAAGGAACGTTCAACTCTGTGAGTTGAAGGCACTCATCACAAAGAGGTTTCTGAGAATGCTTCTGTCTAGTTTTTATGGGATGATATTTCTTATTCCAACATTGGCCAAAAAGCGCTCCAAATATCCGCCTTCAGATGGCACTGAAAGAGGGTCTCAAAAATGCTCTATCAGAAGGAAGGTTCAAGTCTGTGAGTTGAATGCTCTCATCACACAGAAGGTTCTGAGAATACTTCAGTCTAGTTTTTATCAGAAGATATTTCCATTTCCTTGCATAGGCCTGAAATCGCTCCAAATATCGACTTGCAGATTATACGAATAGAGTATTTCCAAACTGCTCTGTCAAACGGCAGGATCAACTCTGTGAGTTGAATGAACACATCATGAAGAAGTCTCTGAGAATGCTTCTGTCTAGTTTTTAGTTGAAGATATTTCATTTCCCAGCATCGTCTCAAAGCGCTCCAAATATCCACTTGCAGATTCTACAAAAACTTTGTTTCTAAACTGCTCTTTGAAAAGGAAGGTCCAAGTCTGTGAGTTGAATGCACTCATCGCAAAGAATTTTCTGAGAATGCTTCTGCCTAGTTTTCACGTGAAGATATTTCCTTTTCCAACATTGGCCCCGAAGCCCTCCTAACATCCACTTGCAGATTTTACAAAAAGAGTGTTTCCAAACTGCTCTATCAAAAGGCAGGTTCAACTCTGTGAGTCAAATGCACGCATCGTGAAGAAGCTTCTGAGAATGCTACTGTCTAAGTTTTAGGTGAAGATATTTCATTTCCCAGCAAAGGCTTCAAAGCGCTCTAAATATCCACTTGCAGATTCTACAAGAAGAGTGTTTCAAAACTGCTCTTCCAAAAGGAAGGTTCAAGTCTGTGAGTTGAATGCACTCATCAAAAAGAAGTTTCTGAGAATGCTTCTCTCTAGTTTTTATGAGAAGATATTTCCTTTTCCAGCATAGGCCTCAAATCGCTCCAAACATCCACTAGCAAATTCTACAAAAGGAGTGTTTCAAAACTGTGCTATCAAAAGGAAGATTCCACTATTTGAGTTGAAGGCATAAAGCACACGGAAGTTTCTGACAGTGCTTCCGTCTAGTTCTCATGTGAAGTTATTTCCTTTTCCAGTGTTGGCCTCTTAGCACTCCAAATAACCACTTGCAGATCCTAGAAAGAGTGTTTCAAAACTGCTCTACCAAAAGGAAGGTTCAACTCGGTGAGTTGAATGCGCACCTCGCAAAAAGTTTCTGAGAGTGCTTCGGTTTAGTTTTTATGTGAAGATATTTCGTTTTCCAGCACAGTACTCAAAGCGCTCTAAATAGCCACTTGCAGAGTCTATAAAAAGAGTGTTTCAAAACTGTTCTATCGAAAGGAACGTTCAACTCTGTGAGTAGAATGCACTCATCACAAGGAAGTTTCTGAGAATGCTTCTGTCTAGTTTTTATGTGAAGAAATTTCCTTTTCCAACATAGGCCTCAAAGCGCTCCAAATAAACACCTGCAGATTCTACAAAAGGGGTCTTTCCAAAATGTTCTATCAAAACCAACGTTCAAGCCTGTGAGCTGAATGCACTCACCACACAGAAGTTTCTTAGACGTCTTCTGTCTAGTGTTTATGTGGAAATATTCTCTTTTACAGCATAGGCCTCAAATAGCTCCAAATATCAACTTGCAGATTTTACAAAAAGGGTGTTTCCAAACTCCTCCATCAAAAGGCAGGTTCAACTCTGTGTGTTTAATGCACACATCAGAAAGAAGTTTCTGAGAATGCTTCTGTCTAGCCTTTATGTGAAAATATTTCCTTTTCAAGCATACGCCTCAAAGCGCTCCAAATATGCCGTTGTAGACTCTACAAAAAGTGTGTTTCAAAACTGCTCTACGAAAAGAAAGGTTCAAAGCTGTGAGTTGAATACACAGATCGTGAAGAAGTTCCTGAGAATGCTTCAATCTAGTGTTTAGGTGAAGATATTTCACTTCCCAGCATAGGCCTCAAAGCGCTCCAAATATCCACTTCCAGATTCTACAGAAAAGTGTTTCAAAACTGCTCTTTGGAAAGGAAGCTTCAACTCTGTGAGTTTAAAGCACTCATTGCGAAGAGGTTTCTGGGAGTTCTTCCGTCTAGTTTTCATGTAAAGATGTTTCCATTTCAAGCATAGGTCTCTAATCGCTCCAAATATTCACCTGCAAATTCTACAAAAAGGGTGTTTCAAAACTTCTCTATCAATAGGAAGGTTCAACTCTGTGAGTTGAATGCACTCCTTACAGAGAAGTTTCTGAGAATGTTTCTATCTATGTTTTACGCGAAGATATTTCCTTTTCCAACACAGGCCTCAATGCGCTCCGAATCAACACTTCCAGATACTACAAAAACAGTGTTTCAAAACTGTTCTATCAAAAGGAACGTTCAACTCTGTGAGTTGAAGGCACTCATCACAAATAAGTTTCTGAGAATGCTTCTGTCAATCTTGTATGCAATGAGATTTCCTTTTGCAGCATAGGACTTAAAGCTCTCCAAATATCCACTTGCAGATTCCACAAAAAGAGTGTTGCAAAACTTCTCTATCAAAAGGCAGGTTGAACTCTGTGTGTTGAATGCCCAAAACACAGGGAACTTTCTGAGAATGCTTTTGTCTAGTTTCCACGTGAAGATAGTTCCTTTTCCAACATAGGCCTCAAAGCGCTCTGAATATCCACTTGCCGATTGTACAAAAAGAGTGTTGCAAAACTTCTCTATCAAAAGGCAGGTTGAACTCTGTGTGTCGAATGCCCAAAACACAGGGAACTTGCTGAGAATGCTTTTGTCTAATTTCTACGTGAAGATATTTCCTTTTCCATCATAGGCCTCAAAGTGCTCCGAATAAACACTTGTAGATCCCACCAAAAGAGTGTTTCAAAGCTCTTCCATCTACAGGAACTTTCACGTCTGTGAGTTGAATGCATTCATCACAAAGAGGTTTCTGAGAATTCTTCTGTTTAGTTTTTATGTGATGATATTTCATTTTCCAGCATTGGCCTAAAGGTGCTCCAAATATCCACCTTCAGATGGGACTGAAAGAGTGTTTCAAAACTGAACTATCAAAAGGAAGGTTCAAGTCTGTGAGTTGAATGCACTCATCCACAGAAGCTTCTGAGAATGCTTCTGTCTCGTTTTTAGGCGAAGATATTTCCTTTTCCTTGCATAGGCCTCAAATCGCTCCAAATATCCCCTTGCAGATATTACAAAGAGAGTGTTTCCAAACTGCCCTATCGAAAGGCAGTTTCAACTCTGTGAGTTGAAGGCACGTATGGTGAAACAGTTTCTGAGAATGCTTGTGTGTACTTTTTAGGTGAAGGTATTTCCTTTTCCAGCACAGGCCTCAAATCGCTCCAAACATCCAGTAGCAAATTCTACAAAAGGAGTGTTTCAAACCTGTGCTATCCAAAGGAAGATTCCACTATATGAGTTGAACGCATAAAGCACACGGAAGTTTCTGAGAATCCTTCCGTCTAGTTCTCAGGTGAAGATATTTACTTTTCCAGTGTTGGCCCTTTAGCACTCCAAATATCCACTTTCAGATTCTACAAAAAGAGTGTTTCAAAACTGCTCTATCAAAACGCAGGTTCCACTCGGTGAGTTGAATGCACGCATCGGAAAAGATTTCTGAGAATTCTTCTGTCTAGTTTTTATGGGAAGATATTTTCTTTTCCAGCATAGGCCTCAAATCGCTCCAAACATCCACGAGCAAATTCTACGAAAGGAGTGTGTCAAAACTGTGCTATCAAAAGGAAGATTCCACTATGTGAGTTGAATGCATGAAGCACACGGAAGTTTCTGACAATGCTTCCGTCTAGTTCTCATGTGAAGATATTTCCTTTTCCAGCGTTGACCTCTTAGCACTCCAAATATCCACTTGCAGATCCTAGAAAAAGAGTGTTTCAAAACTGCTCTACCAAAAGCCAGGTTTCACTCGGTGAGTTGAATGCGCACATCGCAAAATGTTTCTGAGAACGCTACTGTCTAGTTCTTATGTGAAGATATTTCGTTTTCCCGCCTGGGCTTCAAAGCGCTCCAAATAGCCACTTGTAGAGTCTATAAAAAGAGTGTTTCAAAACTCTTCTATCAAAAGGAACTTTCAACTCTGTGAGTACAATGCACTCATCACAAGGAAGTTTCCGAGAATGCTTCTGTCTACTGTTTATGTGAAGATATTTCCTTTTCCAACCTAGGCCTCAATGCGCTCCAAATAAACACCTGCAGATCCTACAAGAGGGGTGTTTCCAAACTGTTCTATCAAAACCAGCGTTCAAGTCTGTGAGCTGAATGCACTCATCACACAGAAGTTTCTTAGAAGGCTTGTGTCTAGTGTTTATGTGAAAATATTTTCTTTTACAGCACAGGCCTCAAATAGCTCCAAATATCAACTTGCAGATTTTACAAAAAGGGAGTTTCCAAACTCCTCTATAAAAAGACAGGTTCAACTCTGTGAGTCGAATGCACACATCAGAAAGAAGTTTCTGAGAATGCTTCTGTCTAGCTTTTATGTGAAAATATTTCCTTTTCAAGCACACGCCTCAAAGCGCTCCAAATATGCCGTTGCAGATTCTACAAAAAGTGGGTTTCAAAACTGCTCTACGAAAAGAAAGGTTCAAAGCTGTGAGTTGAATACACAGATCGTGAAGAAGTTTCTGAGAATGCTTCAGTCTAGTGTTTAGGTGAAGATATTTCACTTCCCAGCATAGGCCTCAAAGCGCTCCAAATATCCACTTCCAGATTCTACAGAAAAGTGTTTCAAAACTGCTCTTTGGAAAGGAAGCTTCAACTCTGTGAGTTGAAAGCACTCATTACGAAGAGGTTTCTGAGAATTCTTCTGTCCAGTTTTCATGTGAAGATGTTTCCATTTCAAGCATAGGTCTCCAATCGCTCCAAATATTCACCTGCAAATTCTACAAAAAGGGTGTTTCAAAACTTCTCTATCAATAGGAAGGTTCAACTCTGTGAGTTGAATGCCCTCCTCACAAAGAAGTTTCTGAGAATGCTTCTGTCTACTTTTTACGTGAAGATATTTCCTTTTCCTACACAGGCCTCAAAGCGCTCCGAATCAACACTTCCAGATACTACCAAAACAGTGTTTCAAAACTGTTCTATCAAAAGGAACGTTCAACTCTGTGAGTGGAAGGCACTCATCGCAAAGAGGTTTCTGAGAATGCTTCTGTCTAGTTTTTATGTGATGATATTTCGTATTGCAGCATTGGCCAAAAAGCGCTCCAAACATCCATCTTCAGATGGCAATGAAAGTGGGTCTCAAAAGTGCTCTATCAGAAGGAAGGTTCAAGTCTGTGAGTTGAATGCTCTCATCACACAGAAGGTTCTGAGAATGATTCAGTCTAGTTTTTATCAGAAGATATTTCCTTTTCCTTGCATAGGCCTCAAATAGCTCCAAATATCGAATTGCAGTTTACACCAATAGAGTGTTTCCAAACTGCTCTGTGAAACGGCAGGTTCAACTCTGTGAGTTGAATGCGCACATGAGGAAGAAGTCTCTGAGAATGCTTCTGTCTAGTTTTTAGGTGAAGATATTTCATTTCCCAGCCTCGCCTCAAAGCGCTCCAAATATCCACTTTCAGATTCTACAAAAACTGTGTTTCTAAACTGCTCTTTGTAAAGGAAGGTTCAAGTCTGTGAGTTGAATGCACTCATCACCAAGAAGTTTCTGAGAATGCTTCTGTCTAGTTTTCATGTGAAGATATTTCCTTTTCCAACATTGACCCGAAGCCCTCGTAATATCCACTTGCAGATTTTACAAAAAGAGTGTTTCCAAACTGCTCTATCAAAATGAGATTCAACTCTGTGAGTTGAATGCACGCATCGTGAAGAAGCTTCAGAGAATGCTACGGTCTACGTTTTAGGTGAAGATATTTCATTTCCCAGCATAGGCTTCAAAGCGCTCTAAATATCCACTTGCAGATTCTACAAAAAGAGTGTTTCAAAACTGCTCTTCCAAAAGGAAGGTTCAAGGCTGTGAGTTCAATGCACTCATCATAAAGAAGTTTCTGAGAACGCTTCTCTCTAGTTTTTATGTGAAGATATTTCCTTTTCCAGCATAGGCCTCAAATCGCTCCAAACATCCACTAGCAAATTCTACAAAAGGAGTGTTTCAAAACTGTGCTATCAAAAGGAAGATTCCACTATTTGAGTTGAAGGCATAAAGCACACGGAAGTTTCTGACAATGCTTCCGTCTAGTTCTCATGTGAAGTTATTTCCTTTTCCAGTGCTGGCCTCTTAGCACTCCAAATATCCACTTGCAGATCCTAGAAAAAGAGTTTTTCAAAACTGCTCTACCAAAAGGAAGCTTCAACTCGGTGAGTTGAATGCGCACCTCGCAAAATGTTTCTGAGAGTGCTTCGCTGTTGTTTTTATGTGAAGATATTTCGTTTTCCAGCATAGGACTCAAAGCGCTCCAAGTAGCCACTTACAGAGTCTCTAAAAAGAGTGTTTCAAAACTGTTCTATCAAAAGGAACGTTCAACTCTGTGAGTAGAATGCTCTCATCACAAGGAAGTTTCTGAGAATGCTTCTGTCTAGTTTTTATGTGAAGAAATTTCCTTTTCCAACATAGGCCTCAAAGCCCTCCAAATAAACATCTGCAGATTCTACAAAAGGGGTCTTTCCAAAATGTTCTATCAAAACCAACGTTCAAACCTATGAGCTGAATGCACTCACCACACAGAAGTTTCTTAGACGTCTTCTGTCTAGTGTTTATGTGAAAATATTTTCTTTTACAGCATAGGCCTCAAATAGCTCCAAATATCAACTTGCAGATTTTACAAAAAGGGTGTTTCCAAACTCCTCTATCAAAAGGCAGGTTCAACTCTGTGTGTTGAATGCACACATCAGAAAGAAGTTTCTGAGAATGCTTCTGTCTAGCGTTTATGTGAAAATATTTCCTTTTCAAGCATACGCCTCAAAGCGCTCCAAATATGCCGTTGCAGATTCTACAAAAAGTGTGTTTCAAAACTGCTCTATGAAAAGAAAGGTTCAAAGCTGTGAGGTGAATACACATATCGTGAAGAAGTTTCTGAGAAAGCTTCAGTCTAGTGTTTAGGTGAAGATATTTCACTTCCCAGAATAGGCCTCAAAGCGCTCCAAATATCCACTTCCAGATTCTAAAGAAAAGTGTTTCAAAACTGCTTTTTGGAAAAGAAGCTTCAACTCTGTGAGTTGAAAGCACTCATTACGAAGAGGTTTCTGAGAGTTCTTCCGTCTAGTTTTCATGTGAAGATGTTTCCATTTCAAGCATATTTCTCAAATCGCTCCAAATATTCACCTGCAAATTCTACAAAAAGGGTGTTTCCAAACTTCTCTATCAATAGGAAGGTTCGACTCTGTGAGTTGAATGCACTCCTCACAAAGAAGTTTCTGAGAATGCTTCTGTCCAGTTTTTAGGTGAAGATATATCACTTCCCAGCATAGGCCTCAAAGCGCTCCAAATATCCACTTGCAGATTCTACAAAAAGAGTGTTTCAAAACTCCTCTTTCAAAAGGAAGTTTCAAGTCTGTGAGTTGAATGAAGTCGTGACAAAGAAGTTTCTGAGAATGCTTCTGTCTACTTTTTATGTGAAGATATTTCCTTTTGCAGCACACGCCTCAAATAGCCCCAAACATCCACTAGCAAATTCTACAAAAAGAGTGTTTCAAAAAAGCGCTATCTAAAGGAAGATTGCACTATGTGAGTTAAACGCATAAAGCACACGGAAGTTTCTGAGAATGCTTCCGTCTAGTTCTCATGGGAAGATATTTCCTTTCCCATTGTTGGCCTCTTAGCACTCCAATATACACTTGCAGATTCTAGAAAAAGAGTGTTTCAAAACTGCTCTATCAAAAGGCAGGTTCAACACGGTGAGTTGAATATGCACATGAGAAAAAGTTTCTGAGAATGCTTCTGTCTGGTTTTTATGTGAAGATATTTCGTTTTCCAGCACAGGCCTCAAAGCGCTCCAATTATCCACTTGCAGACTATACAAAAACAGTGTTTCAAAACTGTTCTATCCAAAGGAATGTTCAGCTCTGTGAGTAGAATTCACTCATCACGAGGAAGTTTCTGAGAATGCTGCTGTCTAGTTTCTATAAGAAGACATTTCCTTTTCTAACATAGGTCTCAAAGCGCTCACAATAAGCCCTGGCACACTCCACAAAAGGAGTGTTTCCAAAATGTTCTATCAAAATGAACGTTGAAGACTGTGAGTTAAATGCACACGTCAAACTGAAGTTTCTGAGAATGGTTCTGTCTAGGGTTTATGTGAAGATATTTTCTTTTCCAGCATAGGCCTCCAAAAGCTCGAAATATCCACTTGCAGATTTTCTAAAAAGGGTGTTTCCAAACTGTTCTATCAAAAGGAAGGTTCAACTCTGTGAGTTGAATGCTCACATCACAAAGAAGTTTCTGAGAATGCTTCTGTCTAGTGTTCATGTGAAGATATTTCCTTTTCAAGCATAGGCCTCAAAGCGCTCCAGATATGCAGTTGCAGACTCTACAAAAAGTGTGTTTCAAAAGTGTTCTATGAAAAGAAAGTTTCAACTCTGTGAGTTGAATGCACATATCGTGAAGAAGTTTCTGAGAATGCTTCTGTCTAGTTTTTAGGTGAAGATATTTCATTTCCCAGCATAGGCCTCAAAGCGCTCCAAATATGCACTTGCAGATTCTACAAAAAGAGTGTTTCAAAACTGCTCTTTCAAAAGGAAGGTTCAAGTCTGTGAGTTGAATGCACTCATCAGAAAGAAGTTTCTGATAATGGTTCTGTCTAGTTTTCATCTGCAAGTATTTCCTTTTCCACTAGATGCCGCAATCGCACCAAATTTCCACCTGCAGTTTCCACAAAAAGAGTGTTGCAGGACTGCTCCAGGAAAAGGAATCTTCAACTCTCTCAGTTCAATCCCCTCAAGACATAGAAGTTTCTGATAATGTTTCTGTCTAGCTTCTATATGAAGATATTTCCTTTTCCAGCATAAGCCTCAAAGAGCTCCAAATATCCACTTGCGAATTCTACAAAAACAGTGTTGCAATACTTTTCTACCAAAAGGAAGGTACAACTCTGTGAGTTCAATGCACTCATCACACAGAAGGTTCACAGAATGCTTCCATCTAGCTTTTACGCAATGATATTTCCTTTTGCAGCAAAGGCTTCAAAGCGCTCTTAATGTCCACTGGCAGATTCTACGAAGAGTGTCTCAAAACTGCTCTATCAAAAGGTAGGTTGAACTCTGTGAGTTCAATGCCCAAAGCACAGGGAACCTTCTGAGAATGCTTTTATGTAGTTTCTACGTGAACATATTTTCTTTTCCAGCATTGGCCTCCAAGCACTCCATCCATCCACTTGAAAATTCTACTAAAAGAGTGTTTCAAAACTTCTCTACCAAAAGAAAGGTTGAACTTTGTGAGTTCAAGGCACACATCACAAAGAAGTTTCTGAGAATGCTTCTTTCCAGCTTTTACGTGAAGAGATATCCTTTTCCAGCATAGGCCTCAAAGCGCTCCATATATCCACTTGCACATTCTAGCAAAGCGTGTATCAACACTGCTCTTTCAAAAGGAAGCTTCAAGTCTGTGAGTTGAATGCACTCATCACAAAGACGTTTCTGAGAATTCTCCTGTCTAGTTTTCATGTGAAGATGCTTCCATTTAAAATCTAGGCCTCAAATACCTCCAAATATTCACTTGCACATTCTACAAAAAGGCTGTTTCAAATCTTCTCTATCAATTGGAAGGTTCAACTCTGTAAATTGAATGCACTCACCACAAAGAAGATTCCGAGATTGCTTCTGTCTACTTTGTATGTGAAGACATTTCCTTTTCCAACATAGGCCTCAAAGCGCTCCAAAAAACACTTGCAGATTCTAAAAAAACAGTTTTTCAAAACTGTTCTATCAAAAGGAACGTTCAACTCTGTGAGTTGAAGGCACTCATCACAAAGAGGTTTCTGAGAATGCTTCTGTCTAGTTTTTATGGGATGATATTTCTTATTCCAACATTGGCCAAAAAGCGCTCCAAATATCCGCCTTCAGATGGCACTGAAAGAGGGTCTCAAAAATGCTCTATCAGAAGGAAGGTTCAAGTCTGTGAGTTGAATGCTCTCATCACACAGAAGGTTCTGAGAATACTTCAGTCTAGTTTTTATCAGAAGATATTTCCATTTCCTTGCATAGGCCTGAAATCGCTCCAAATATCGACTTGCAGATTATACGAATAGAGTATTTCCAAACTGCTCTGTCAAACGGCAGGATCAACTCTGTGAGTTGAATGAACACATCATGAAGAAGTCTCTGAGAATGCTTCTGTCTAGTTTTTAGTTGAAGATATTTCATTTCCCAGCATCGTCTCAAAGCGCTCCAAATATCCACTTGCAGATTCTACAAAAACTTTGTTTCTAAACTGCTCTTTGAAAAGGAAGGTCCAAGTCTGTGAGTTGAATGCACTCATCGCAAAGAATTTTCTGAGAATGCTTCTGCCTAGTTTTCACGTGAAGATATTTCCTTTTCCAACATTGGCCCCGAAGCCCTCCTAACATCCACTTGCAGATTTTACAAAAAGAGTGTTTCCAAACTGCTCTATCAAAAGGCAGGTTCAACTCTGTGAGTCAAATGCACGCATCGTGAAGAAGCTTCTGAGAATGCTACTGTCTAAGTTTTAGGTGAAGATATTTCATTTCCCAGCAAAGGCTTCAAAGCGCTCTAAATATCCACTTGCAGATTCTACAAGAAGAGTGTTTCAAAACTGCTCTTCCAAAAGGAAGGTTCAAGTCTGTGAGTTGAATGCACTCATCAAAAAGAAGTTTCTGAGAATGCTTCTCTCTAGTTTTTATGAGAAGATATTTCCTTTTCCAGCATAGGCCTCAAATCGCTCCAAACATCCACTAGCAAATTCTACAAAAGGAGTGTTTCAAAACTGTGCTATCAAAAGGAAGATTCCACTATTTGAGTTGAAGGCATAAAGCACACGGAAGTTTCTGACAGTGCTTCCGTCTAGTTCTCATGTGAAGTTATTTCCTTTTCCAGTGTTGGCCTCTTAGCACTCCAAATAACCACTTGCAGATCCTAGAAAGAGTGTTTCAAAACTGCTCTACCAAAAGGAAGGTTCAACTCGGTGAGTTGAATGCGCACCTCGCAAAAAGTTTCTGAGAGTGCTTCGGTTTAGTTTTTATGTGAAGATATTTCGTTTTCCAGCACAGTACTCAAAGCGCTCTAAATAGCCACTTGCAGAGTCTATAAAAAGAGTGTTTCAAAACTGTTCTATCGAAAGGAACGTTCAACTCTGTGAGTAGAATGCACTCATCACAAGGAAGTTTCTGAGAATGCTTCTGTCTAGTTTTTATGTGAAGAAATTTCCTTTTCCAACATAGGCCTCAAAGCGCTCCAAATAAACACCTGCAGATTCTACAAAAGGGGTCTTTCCAAAATGTTCTATCAAAACCAACGTTCAAGCCTGTGAGCTGAATGCACTCACCACACAGAAGTTTCTTAGACGTCTTCTGTCTAGTGTTTATGTGGAAATATTCTCTTTTACAGCATAGGCCTCAAATAGCTCCAAATATCAACTTGCAGATTTTACAAAAAGGGTGTTTCCAAACTCCTCCATCAAAAGGCAGGTTCAACTCTGTGTGTTTAATGCACACATCAGAAAGAAGTTTCTGAGAATGCTTCTGTCTAGCCTTTATGTGAAAATATTTCCTTTTCAAGCATACGCCTCAAAGCGCTCCAAATATGCCGTTGTAGACTCTACAAAAAGTGTGTTTCAAAACTGCTCTACGAAAAGAAAGGTTCAAAGCTGTGAGTTGAATACACAGATCGTGAAGAAGTTCCTGAGAATGCTTCAATCTAGTGTTTAGGTGAAGATATTTCACTTCCCAGCATAGGCCTCAAAGCGCTCCAAATATCCACTTCCAGATTCTACAGAAAAGTGTTTCAAAACTGCTCTTTGGAAAGGAAGCTTCAACTCTGTGAGTTTAAAGCACTCATTGTGAAGAGGTTTCTGGGAGTTCTTCCGTCTAGTTTTCATGTAAAGATGTTTCCATTTCAAGCATAGGTCTCTAATCGCTCCAAATATTCACCTGCAAATTCTACAAAAAGGGTGTTTCAAAACTTCTCTATCAATAGGAAGGTTCAACTCTGTGAGTTGAATGCACTCCTTACAGAGAAGTTTCTGAGAATGTTTCTATCTATGTTTTACGCGAAGATATTTCCTTTTCCAACACAGGCCTCAGTGCGCTCCGAATCAACACTTCCAGATACTACAAAAACAGTGTTTCAAAACTGTTCTATCAAAAGGAACGTTCAACTCTGTGAGTTGAAGGCACTCATCACAAAGAAGTTTCTGAGAATGCTTCTGTCAATCTTGTATGCAATGAGATTTCCTTTTGCAGCATAGGACTTAAAGCTCTCCAAATATCCACTTGCAGATTCCACAAAAAGAGTGTTGCAAAACTTCTCTATCAAAAGGCAGGTTGAACTCTGTGTGTTGAATGCCCAAAACACAGGGAACTTTCTGAGAATGCTTTTGTCTAGTTTCCACGTGAAGATAGTTCCTTTTCCAACATAGGCCTCAAAGCGCTCTGAATATCCACTTGCCGATTGTACAAAAAGAGTGTTGCAAAACTTCTCTATCAAAAGGCAGGTTGAACTCTGTGTGTCGAATGCCCAAAACACAGGGAACTTGCTGAGAATGCTTTTGTCTAATTTCTACGTGAAGATATTTCCTTTTCCATCATAGGCCTCAAAGTGCTCCGAATAAACACTTGTAGATCCCACCAAAAGAGTGTTTCAAAGCTCTTCCATCTACAGGAACTTTCACGTCTGTGAGTTGAATGCACTCATCACAAAGAGGTTTCTGAGAATTCTTCTGTTTAGTTTTTATGTGATGATATTTCATTTTCCAGCATTGGCCTAAAGGTGCTCCAAATATCCACCTTCAGATGGGACTGAAAGAGTGTTTCAAAACTGAACTATCAAAAGGAAGGTTCAAGTCTGTGAGTTGAATGCACTCATCCACAGAAGCTTCTGAGAATGCTTCTGTCTCGTTTTTAGGCGAAGATATTTCCTTTTCCTTGCATAGGCCTCAAATCGCTCCAAATATCCCCTTGCAGATATTACAAAGAGAGTGTTTCCAAACTGCCCTATCGAAAGGCAGTTTCAACTCTGTGAGTTGAAGGCACGTATGGTGAAACAGTTTCTGAGAATGCTTGTGTGTACTTTTTAGGTGAAGGTATTTCCTTTTCCAGCACAGGCCTCAAATCGCTCCAAACATCCAGTAGCAAATTCTACAAAAGGAGTGTTTCAAACCTGTGCTATCCAAAGGAAGATTCCACTATATGAGTTGAACGCATAAAGCACACGGAAGTTTCTGAGAATCCTTCCGTCTAGTTCTCAGGTGAAGATATTTACTTTTCCAGTGTTGGCCCTTTAGCACTCCAAATATCCACTTTCAGATTCTACAAAAAGAGTGTTTCAAAACTGCTCTATCAAAACGCAGGTTCCACTCGGTGAGTTGAATGCACGCATCGGAAAAGATTTCTGAGAATTCTTCTGTCTAGTTTTTATGGGAAGATATTTTCTTTTCCAGCATAGGCCTCAAATCGCTCCAAACATCCACGAGCAAATTCTACGAAAGGAGTGTGTCAAAACTGTGCTATCAAAAGGAAGATTCCACTATGTGAGTTGAATGCATGAAGCACACGGAAGTTTCTGACAATGCTTCCGTCTAGTTCTCATGTGAAGATATTTCCTTTTCCAGCGTTGACCTCTTAGCACTCCAAATATCCACTTGCAGATCCTAGAAAAAGAGTGTTTCAAAACTGCTCTACCAAAAGCCAGGTTTCACTCGGTGAGTTGAATGCGCACATCGCAAAATGTTTCTGAGAACGCTACTGTCTAGTTCTTATGTGAAGATATTTCGTTTTCCCGCCTGGGCTTCAAAGCGCTCCAAATAGCCACTTGTAGAGTCTATAAAAAGAGTGTTTCAAAACTCTTCTATCAAAAGGAACTTTCAACTCTGTGAGTACAATGCACTCATCACAAGGAAGTTTCCGAGAATGCTTCTGTCTACTGTTTATGTGAAGATATTTCCTTTTCCAACCTAGGCCTCAATGCGCTCCAAATAAACACCTGCAGATCCTACAAGAGGGGTGTTTCCAAACTGTTCTATCAAAACCAGCGTTCAAGTCTGTGAGCTGAATGCACTCATCACACAGAAGTTTCTTAGAAGGCTTGTGTCTAGTGTTTATGTGAAAATATTTTCTTTTACAGCACAGGCCTCAAATAGCTCCAAATATCAACTTGCAGATTTTACAAAAAGGGAGTTTCCAAACTCCTCTATCAAAAGACAGGTTCAACTCTGTGAGTCGAATGCACACATCAGAAAGAAGTTTCTGAGAATGCTTCTGTCTAGCTTTTATGTGAAAATATTTCCTTTTCAAGCACACGCCTCAAAGCGCTCCAAATATGCCGTTGCAGATTCTACAAAAAGTGGGTTTCAAAACTGCTCTACGAAAAGAAAGGTTCAAAGCTGTGAGTTGAATACACAGATCGTGAAGAAGTTTCTGAGAATGCTTCAGTCTAGTGTTTAGGTGAAGATATTTCACTTCCCAGCATAGGCCTCAAAGCGCTCCAAATATCCACTTCCAGATTCTACAGAAAAGTGTTTCAAAACTGCTCTTTGGAAAGGAAGCTTCAACTCTGTGAGTTGAAAGCACTCATTACGAAGAGGTTTCTGAGAATTCTTCTGTCCAGTTTTCATGTGAAGATGTTTCCATTTCAAGCATAGGTCTCCAATCGCTCCAAATATTCACCTGCAAATTCTACAAAAAGGGTGTTTCAAAACTTCTCTATCAATAGGAAGGTTCAACTCTGTGAGTTGAATGCCCTCCTCACAAAGAAGTTTCTGAGAATGCTTCTGTCTACTTTTTACGTGAAGATATTTCCTTTTCCTACACAGGCCTCAAAGCGCTCCGAATCAACACTTCCAGATACTACCAAAACAGTGTTTCAAAACTGTTCTATCAAAAGGAACGTTCAACTCTGTGAGTGGAAGGCACTCATCGCAAAGAGGTTTCTGAGAATGCTTCTGTCTAGTTTTTATGTGATGATATTTCGTATTGCAGCATTGGCCAAAAAGCGCTCCAAACATCCATCTTCAGATGGCAATGAAAGTGGGTCTCAAAAGTGCTCTATCAGAAGGAAGGTTCAAGTCTGTGAGTTGAATGCTCTCATCACACAGAAGGTTCTGAGAATGATTCAGTCTAGTTTTTATCAGAAGATATTTCCTTTTCCTTGCATAGGCCTCAAATAGCTCCAAATATCGAATTGCAGTTTACACCAATAGAGTCTTTCCAAACTGCTCTGTGAAACGGCAGGTTCAACTCTGTGAGTTGAATGCGCACATGAGGAAGAAGTCTCTGAGAATGCTTCTGTCTAGTTTTTAGGTGAAGATATTTCATTTCCCAGCCTCGCCTCAAAGCGCTCCAAATATCCACTTTCAGATTCTACAAAAACTGTGTTTCTAAACTGCTCTTTGTAAAGGAAGGTTCAAGTCTGTGAGTTGAATGCACTCATCACCAAGAAGTTTCTGAGAATGCTTCTGTCTAGTTTTCATGTGAAGATATTTCCTTTTCCAACATTGACCCGAAGCCCTCGTAATATCCACTTGCAGATTTTACAAAAAGAGTGTTTCCAAACTGCTCTATCAAAATGAGATTCAACTCTGTGAGTTGAATGCACGCATCGTGAAGAAGCTTCAGAGAATGCTACGGTCTACGTTTTAGGTGAAGATATTTCATTTCCCAGCATAGGCTTCAAAGCGCTCTAAATATCCACTTGCAGATTCTACAAAAAGAGTGTTTCAAAACTGCTCTTCCAAAAGGAAGGTTCAAGGCTGTGAGTTCAATGCACTCATCATAAAGAAGTTTCTGAGAACGCTTCTCTCTAGTTTTTATGTGAAGATATTTCCTTTTCCAGCATAGGCCTCAAATCGCTCCAAACATCCACTAGCAAATTCTACAAAAGGAGTGTTTCAAAACTGTGCTATCAAAAGGAAGATTCCACTATTTGAGTTGAAGGCATAAAGCACACGGAAGTTTCTGACAATGCTTCCGTCTAGTTCTCATGTGAAGTTATTTCCTTTTCCAGTGCTGGCCTCTTAGCACTCCAAATATCCACTTGCAGATCCTAGAAAAAGAGTTTTTCAAAACTGCTCTACCAAAAGGAAGCTTCAACTCGGTGAGTTGAATGCGCACCTCGCAAAATGTTTCTGAGAGTGCTTCGCTGTTGTTTTTATGTGAAGATATTTCGTTTTCCAGCATAGGACTCAAAGCGCTCCAAGTAGCCACTTACAGAGTCTCTAAAAAGAGTGTTTCAAAACTGTTCTATCAAAAGGAACGTTCAACTCTGTGAGTAGAATGCTCTCATCACAAGGAAGTTTCTGAGAATGCTTCTGTCTAGTTTTTATGTGAAGAAATTTCCTTTTCCAACATAGGCCTCAAAGCCCTCCAAATAAACATCTGCAGATTCTACAAAAGGGGTCTTTCCAAAATGTTCTATCAAAACCAACGTTCAAACCTATGAGCTGAATGCACTCACCACACAGAAGTTTCTTAGACGTCTTCTGTCTAGTGTTTATGTGAAAATATTTTCTTTTACAGCATAGGCCTCAAATAGCTCCAAATATCAACTTGCAGATTTTACAAAAAGGGTGTTTCCAAACTCCTCTATCAAAAGGCAGGTTCAACTCTGTGTGTAGAATGCACACATCAGAAAGAAGTTTCTGAGAATGCTTCTGTCTAGCGTTTATGTGAAAATATTTCCTTTTCAAGCATACGCCTCAAAGCGCTCCAAATATGCCGTTGCAGATTCTACAAAAAGTGTGTTTCAAAACTGCTCTATGAAAAGAAAGGTTCAAAGCTGTGAGGTGAATACACATATCGTGAAGAAGTTTCTGAGAAAGCTTCAGTCTAGTGTTTAGGTGAAGATATTTCACTTCCCAGAATAGGCCTCAAAGCGCTCCAAATATCCACTTCCAGATTCTAAAGAAAAGTGTTTCAAAACTGCTTTTTGGAAAAGAAGCTTCAACTCTGTGAGTTGAAAGCACTCATTACGAAGAGGTTTCTGAGAGTTCTTCCGTCTAGTTTTCATGTGAAGATGTTTCCATTTCAAGCATATTTCTCAAATCGCTCCAAATATTCACCTGCAAATTCTACAAAAAGGGTGTTTCCAAACTTCTCTATCAATAGGAAGGTTCGACTCTGTGAGTTGAATGCACTCCTCACAAAGAAGTTTCTGAGAATGCTTCTGTCCAGTTTTTAGGTGAAGATATATCACTTCCCAGCATAGGCCTCAAAGCGCTCCAAATATCCACTTGCAGATTCTACAAAAAGAGTGTTTCAAAACTCCTCTTTCAAAAGGAAGTTTCAAGTCTGTGAGTTGAATGAAGTCGTGACAAAGAAGTTTCTGAGAATGCTTCTGTCTACTTTTTATGTGAAGATATTTCCTTTTGCAGCACACGCCTCAAATAGCCCCAAACATCCACTAGCAAATTCTACAAAAAGAGTGTTTCAAAAAAGCGCTATCTAAAGGAAGATTGCACTATGTGAGTTAAACGCATAAAGCACACGGAAGTTTCTGAGAATGCTTCCGTCTAGTTCTCATGGGAAGATATTTCCTTTCCCATTGTTGGCCTCTTAGCACTCCAATATACACTTGCAGATTCTAGAAAAAGAGTGTTTCAAAACTGCTCTATCAAAAGGCAGGTTCAACACGGTGAGTTGAATATGCACATGAGAAAAAGTTTCTGAGAATGCTTCTGTCTGGTTTTTATGTGAAGATATTTCGTTTTCCAGCACAGGCCTCAAAGCGCTCCAATTATCCACTTGCAGACTATACAAAAACAGTGTTTCAAAACTGTTCTATCCAAAGGAATGTTCAGCTCTGTGAGTAGAATTCACTCATCACGAGGAAGTTTCTGAGAATGCTGCTGTCTAGTTTCTATAAGAAGACATTTCCTTTTCTAACATAGGTCTCAAAGCGCTCACAATAAGCCCTGGCACACTCCACAAAAGGAGTGTTTCCAAAATGTTCTATCAAAATGAACGTTGAAGACTGTGAGTTAAATGCACACGTCAAACTGAAGTTTCTGAGAATGGTTCTGTCTAGGGTTTATGTGAAGATATTTTCTTTTCCAGCATAGGCCTCCAAAAGCTCGAAATATCCACTTGCAGATTTTCTAAAAAGGGTGTTTCCAAACTGTTCTATCAAAAGGAAGGTTCAACTCTGTGAGTTGAATGCTCACATCACAAAGAAGTTTCTGAGAATGCTTCTGTCTAGTGTTCATGTGAAGATATTTCCTTTTCAAGCATAGGCCTCAAAGCGCTCCAGATATGCAGTTGCAGACTCTACAAAAAGTGTGTTTCAAAAGTGTTCTATGAAAAGAAAGTTTCAACTCTGTGAGTTGAATGCACATATCGTGAAGAAGTTTCTGAGAATGCTTCTGTCTAGTTTTTAGGTGAAGATATTTCATTTCCCAGCATAGGCCTCAAAGCGCTCCAAATATGCACTTGCAGATTCTACAAAAAGAGTGTTTCAAAACTGCTCTTTCAAAAGGAAGGTTCAAGTCTGTGAGTTGAATGCACTCATCAGAAAGAAGTTTCTGATAATGGTTCTGTCTAGTTTTCATCTGCAAGTATTTCCTTTTCCACTAGATGCCGCAATCGCACCAAATTTCCACCTGCAGTTTCCACAAAAAGAGTGTTGCAGGACTGCTCCAGGAAAAGGAATCTTCAACTCTCTCAGTTCAATCCCCTCAAGACATAGAAGTTTCTGATAATGTTTCTGTCTAGCTTCTATATGAAGATATTTCCTTTTCCAGCATAAGCCTCAAAGAGCTCCAAATATCCACTTGCGAATTCTACAAAAACAGTGTTGCAATACTTTTCTACCAAAAGGAAGGTACAACTCTGTGAGTTCAATGCACTCATCACACAGAAGGTTCACAGAATGCTTCCATCTAGCTTTTACGCAATGATATTTCCTTTTGCAGCAAAGGCTTCAAAGCGCTCTTAATGTCCACTGGCAGATTCTACGAAGAGTGTCTCAAAACTGCTCTATCAAAAGGTAGGTTGAACTCTGTGAGTTCAATGCCCAAAGCACAGGGAACCTTCTGAGAATGCTTTTATGTAGTTTCTACGTGAACATATTTTCTTTTCCAGCATTGGCCTCCAAGCACTCCATCCATCCACTTGAAAATTCTACTAAAAGAGTGTTTCAAAACTTCTCTACCAAAAGAAAGGTTGAACTTTGTGAGTTCAAGGCACACATCACAAAGAAGTTTCTGAGAATGCTTCTTTCCAGCTTTTACGTGAAGAGATATCCTTTTCCAGCATAGGCCTCAAAGCGCTCCATATATCCACTTGCACATTCTAGCAAAGCGTGTATCAACACTGCTCTTTCAAAAGGAAGCTTCAAGTCTGTGAGTTGAATGCACTCATCACAAAGACGTTTCTGAGAATTCTCCTGTCTAGTTTTCATGTGAAGATGCTTCCATTTAAAATCTAGGCCTCAAATACCTCCAAATATTCACTTGCACATTCTACAAAAAGGCTGTTTCAAATCTTCTCTATCAATTGGAAGGTTCAACTCTGTAAATTGAATGCACTCACCACAAAGAAGATTCCGAGATTGCTTCTGTCTACTTTGTATGTGAAGACATTTCCTTTTCCAACATAGGCCTCAAAGCGCTCCAAAAAACACTTGCAGATTCTAAAAAAACAGTTTTTCAAAACTGTTCTATCAAAAGGAACGTTCAACTCTGTGAGTTGAAGGCACTCATCACAAAGAGGTTTCTGAGAATGCTTCTGTCTAGTTTTTATGGGATGATATTTCTTATTCCAACATTGGCCAAAAAGCGCTCCAAATATCCGCCTTCAGATGGCACTGAAAGAGGGTCTCAAAAATGCTCTATCAGAAGGAAGGTTCAAGTCTGTGAGTTGAATGCTCTCATCACACAGAAGGTTCTGAGAATACTTCAGTCTAGTTTTTATCAGAAGATATTTCCATTTCCTTGCATAGGCCTGAAATCGCTCCAAATATCGACTTGCAGATTATACGAATAGAGTATTTCCAAACTGCTCTGTCAAACGGCAGGATCAACTCTGTGAGTTGAATGAACACATCATGAAGAAGTCTCTGAGAATGCTTCTGTCTAGTTTTTAGTTGAAGATATTTCATTTCCCAGCATCGTCTCAAAGCGCTCCAAATATCCACTTGCAGATTCTACAAAAACTTTGTTTCTAAACTGCTCTTTGAAAAGGAAGGTCCAAGTCTGTGAGTTGAATGCACTCATCGCAAAGAATTTTCTGAGAATGCTTCTGCCTAGTTTTCACGTGAAGATATTTCCTTTTCCAACATTGGCCCCGAAGCCCTCCTAACATCCACTTGCAGATTTTACAAAAAGAGTGTTTCCAAACTGCTCTATCAAAAGGCAGGTTCAACTCTGTGAGTCAAATGCACGCATCGTGAAGAAGCTTCTGAGAATGCTACTGTCTAAGTTTTAGGTGAAGATATTTCATTTCCCAGCAAAGGCTTCAAAGCGCTCTAAATATCCACTTGCAGATTCTACAAGAAGAGTGTTTCAAAACTGCTCTTCCAAAAGGAAGGTTCAAGTCTGTGAGTTGAATGCACTCATCAAAAAGAAGTTTCTGAGAATGCTTCTCTCTAGTTTTTATGAGAAGATATTTCCTTTTCCAGCATAGGCCTCAAATCGCTCCAAACATCCACTAGCAAATTCTACAAAAGGAGTGTTTCAAAACTGTGCTATCAAAAGGAAGATTCCACTATTTGAGTTGAAGGCATAAAGCACACGGAAGTTTCTGACAGTGCTTCCGTCTAGTTCTCATGTGAAGTTATTTCCTTTTCCAGTGTTGGCCTCTTAGCACTCCAAATAACCACTTGCAGATCCTAGAAAGAGTGTTTCAAAACTGCTCTACCAAAAGGAAGGTTCAACTCGGTGAGTTGAATGCGCACCTCGCAAAAAGTTTCTGAGAGTGCTTCGGTTTAGTTTTTATGTGAAGATATTTCGTTTTCCAGCACAGTACTCAAAGCGCTCTAAATAGCCACTTGCAGAGTCTATAAAAAGAGTGTTTCAAAACTGTTCTATCGAAAGGAACGTTCAACTCTGTGAGTAGAATGCACTCATCACAAGGAAGTTTCTGAGAATGCTTCTGTCTAGTTTTTATGTGAAGAAATTTCCTTTTCCAACATAGGCCTCAAAGCGCTCCAAATAAACACCTGCAGATTCTACAAAAGGGGTCTTTCCAAAATGTTCTATCAAAACCAACGTTCAAGCCTGTGAGCTGAATGCACTCACCACACAGAAGTTTCTTAGACGTCTTCTGTCTAGTGTTTATGTGGAAATATTCTCTTTTACAGCATAGGCCTCAAATAGCTCCAAATATCAACTTGCAGATTTTACAAAAAGGGTGTTTCCAAACTCCTCCATCAAAAGGCAGGTTCAACTCTGTGTGTTTAATGCACACATCAGAAAGAAGTTTCTGAGAATGCTTCTGTCTAGCCTTTATGTGAAAATATTTCCTTTTCAAGCATACGCCTCAAAGCGCTCCAAATATGCCGTTGTAGACTCTACAAAAAGTGTGTTTCAAAACTGCTCTACGAAAAGAAAGGTTCAAAGCTGTGAGTTGAATACACAGATCGTGAAGAAGTTCCTGAGAATGCTTCAATCTAGTGTTTAGGTGAAGATATTTCACTTCCCAGCATAGGCCTCAAAGCGCTCCAAATATCCACTTCCAGATTCTACAGAAAAGTGTTTCAAAACTGCTCTTTGGAAAGGAAGCTTCAACTCTGTGAGTTTAAAGCACTCATTGCGAAGAGGTTTCTGGGAGTTCTTCCGTCTAGTTTTCATGTAAAGATGTTTCCATTTCAAGCATAGGTCTCTAATCGCTCCAAATATTCACCTGCAAATTCTACAAAAAGGGTGTTTCAAAACTTCTCTATCAATAGGAAGGTTCAACTCTGTGAGTTGAATGCACTCCTTACAGAGAAGTTTCTGAGAATGTTTCTATCTATGTTTTACGCGAAGATATTTCCTTTTCCAACACAGGCCTCAGTGCGCTCCGAATCAACACTTCCAGATACTACAAAAACAGTGTTTCAAAACTGTTCTATCAAAAGGAACGTTCAACTCTGTGAGTTGAAGGCACTCATCACAAAGAAGTTTCTGAGAATGCTTCTGTCAATCTTGTATGCAATGAGATTTCCTTTTGCAGCATAGGACTTAAAGCTCTCCAAATATCCACTTGCAGATTCCACAAAAAGAGTGTTGCAAAACTTCTCTATCAAAAGGCAGGTTGAACTCTGTGTGTTGAATGCCCAAAACACAGGGAACTTTCTGAGAATGCTTTTGTCTAGTTTCCACGTGAAGATAGTTCCTTTTCCAACATAGGCCTCAAAGCGCTCTGAATATCCACTTGCCGATTGTACAAAAAGAGTGTTGCAAAACTTCTCTATCAAAAGGCAGGTTGAACTCTGTGTGTCGAATGCCCAAAACACAGGGAACTTGCTGAGAATGCTTTTGTCTAATTTCTACGTGAAGATATTTCCTTTTCCATCATAGGCCTCAAAGTGCTCCGAATAAACACTTGTAGATCCCACCAAAAGAGTGTTTCAAAGCTCTTCCATCTACAGGAACTTTCACGTCTGTGAGTTGAATGCACTCATCACAAAGAGGTTTCTGAGAATTCTTCTGTTTAGTTTTTATGTGATGATATTTCATTTTCCAGCATTGGCCTAAAGGTGCTCCAAATATCCACCTTCAGATGGGACTGAAAGAGTGTTTCAAAACTGAACTATCAAAAGGAAGGTTCAAGTCTGTGAGTTGAATGCACTCATCCACAGAAGCTTCTGAGAATGCTTCTGTCTCGTTTTTAGGCGAAGATATTTCCTTTTCCTTGCATAGGCCTCAAATCGCTCCAAATATCCCCTTGCAGATATTACAAAGAGAGTGTTTCCAAACTGCCCTATCGAAAGGCAGTTTCAACTCTGTGAGTTGAAGGCACGTATGGTGAAACAGTTTCTGAGAATGCTTGTGTGTACTTTTTAGGTGAAGGTATTTCCTTTTCCAGCACAGGCCTCAAATCGCTCCAAACATCCAGTAGCAAATTCTACAAAAGGAGTGTTTCAAACCTGTGCTATCCAAAGGAAGATTCCACTATATGAGTTGAACGCATAAAGCACACGGAAGTTTCTGAGAATCCTTCCGTCTAGTTCTCAGGTGAAGATATTTACTTTTCCAGTGTTGGCCCTTTAGCACTCCAAATATCCACTTTCAGATTCTACAAAAAGAGTGTTTCAAAACTGCTCTATCAAAACGCAGGTTCCACTCGGTGAGTTGAATGCACGCATCGGAAAAGATTTCTGAGAATTCTTCTGTCTAGTTTTTATGGGAAGATATTTTCTTTTCCAGCATAGGCCTCAAATCGCTCCAAACATCCACGAGCAAATTCTACGAAAGGAGTGTGTCAAAACTGTGCTATCAAAAGGAAGATTCCACTATGTGAGTTGAATGCATGAAGCACACGGAAGTTTCTGACAATGCTTCCGTCTAGTTCTCATGTGAAGATATTTCCTTTTCCAGCGTTGACCTCTTAGCACTCCAAATATCCACTTGCAGATCCTAGAAAAAGAGTGTTTCAAAACTGCTCTACCAAAAGCCAGGTTTCACTCGGTGAGTTGAATGCGCACATCGCAAAATGTTTCTGAGAACGCTACTGTCTAGTTCTTATGTGAAGATATTTCGTTTTCCCGCCTGGGCTTCAAAGCGCTCCAAATAGCCACTTGTAGAGTCTATAAAAGCAGTGTTTCAAAACTCTTCTATCAAAAGGAACTTTCAACTCTGTGAGTACAATGCACTCATCACAAGGAAGTTTCCGAGAATGCTTCTGTCTACTGTTTATGTGAAGATATTTCCTTTTCCAACCTAGGCCTCAATGCGCTCCAAATAAACACCTGCAGATCCTACAAGAGGGGTGTTTCCAAACTGTTCTATCAAAACCAGCGTTCAAGTCTGTGAGCTGAATGCACTCATCACACAGAAGTTTCTTAGAAGGCTTGTGTCTAGTGTTTATGTGAAAATATTTTCTTTTACAGCACAGGCCTCAAATAGCTCCAAATATCAACTTGCAGATTTTACAAAAAGGGAGTTTCCAAACTCCTCTATCAAAAGACAGGTTCAACTCTGTGAGTCGAATGCACACATCAGAAAGAAGTTTCTGAGAATGCTTCTGTCTAGCTTTTATGTGAAAATATTTCCTTTTCAAGCACACGCCTCAAAGCGCTCCAAATATGCCGTTGCAGATTCTACAAAAAGTGGGTTTCAAAACTGCTCTACGAAAAGAAAGGTTCAAAGCTGTGAGTTGAATACACAGATCGTGAAGAAGTTTCTGAGAATGCTTCAGTCTAGTGTTTAGGTGAAGATATTTCACTTCCCAGCATAGGCCTCAAAGCGCTCCAAATATCCACTTCCAGATTCTACAGAAAAGTGTTTCAAAACTGCTCTTTGGAAAGGAAGCTTCAACTCTGTGAGTTGAAAGCACTCATTACGAAGAGGTTTCTGAGAATTCTTCTGTCCAGTTTTCATGTGAAGATGTTTCCATTTCAAGCATAGGTCTCCAATCGCTCCAAATATTCACCTGCAAATTCTACAAAAAGGGTGTTTCAAAACTTCTCTATCAATAGGAAGGTTCAACTCTGTGAGTTGAATGCCCTCCTCACAAAGAAGTTTCTGAGAATGCTTCTGTCTACTTTTTACGTGAAGATATTTCCTTTTCCTACACAGGCCTCAAAGCGCTCCGAATCAACACTTCCAGATACTACCAAAACAGTGTTTCAAAACTGTTCTATCAAAAGGAACGTTCAACTCTGTGAGTGGAAGGCACTCATCGCAAAGAGGTTTCTGAGAATGCTTCTGTCTAGTTTTTATGTGATGATATTTCGTATTGCAGCATTGGCCAAAAAGCGCTCCAAACATCCATCTTCAGATGGCAATGAAAGTGGGTCTCAAAAGTGCTCTATCAGAAGGAAGGTTCAAGTCTGTGAATTGAATGCTCTCATCACACAGAAGGTTCTGAGAATGATTCAGTCTAGTTTTTATCAGAAGATATTTCCTTTTCCTTGCATAGGCCTCAAATAGCTCCAAATATCGAATTGCAGTTTACACCAATAGAGTCTTTCCAAACTGCTCTGTGAAACGGCAGGTTCAACTCTGTGAGTTGAATGCGCACATGAGGAAGAAGTCTCTGAGAATGCTTCTGTCTAGTTTTTAGGTGAAGATATTTCATTTCCCAGCCTCGCCTCAAAGCGCTCCAAATATCCACTTTCAGATTCTACAAAAACTGTTTCTAAACTGCTCTTTGTAAAGGAAGGTTCAAGTCTGTGAGTTGAATGCACTCATCACCAAGAAGTTTCTGAGAATGCTTCTGTCTAGTTTTCATGTGAAGATATTTCCTTTTCCAACATTGACCCGAAGCCCTCGTAATATCCACTTGCAGATTTTACAAAAAGAGTGTTTCCAAACTGCTCTATCAAAATGAGATTCAACTCTGTGAGTTGAATGCACGCATCGTGAAGAAGCTTCAGAGAATGCTACGGTCTACGTTTTAGGTGAAGATATTTCATTTCCCAGCATAGGCTTCAAAGCGCTCTAAATATCCACTTGCAGATTCTACAAAAAGAGTGTTTCAAAACTGCTCTTCCAAAAGGAAGGTTCAAGGCTGTGAGTTCAATGCACTCATCATAAAGAAGTTTCTGAGAACGCTTCTCTCTAGTTTTTATGTGAAGATATTTCCTTTTCCAGCATAGGCCTCAAATCGCTCCAAACATCCACTAGCAAATTCTACAAAAGGAGTGTTTCAAAACTGTGCTATCAAAAGGAAGATTCCACTATTTGAGTTGAAGGCATAAAGCACACGGAAGTTTCTGACAATGCTTCCGTCTAGTTCTCATGTGAAGTTATTTCCTTTTCCAGTGCTGGCCTCTTAGCACTCCAAATATCCACTTGCAGATCCTAGAAAAAGAGTTTTTCAAAACTGCTCTACCAAAAGGAAGCTTCAACTCGGTGAGTTGAATGCGCACCTCGCAAAATGTTTCTGAGAGTGCTTCGCTGTTGTTTTTATGTGAAGATATTTCGTTTTCCAGCATAGGACTCAAAGCGCTCCAAGTAGCCACTTACAGAGTCTCTAAAAAGAGTGTTTCAAAACTGTTCTATCAAAAGGAACGTTCAACTCTGTGAGTAGAATGCTCTCATCACAAGGAAGTTTCTGAGAATGCTTCTGTCTAGTTTTTATGTGAAGAAATTTCCTTTTCCAACATAGGCCTCAAAGCCCTCCAAATAAACATCTGCAGATTCTACAAAAGGGGTCTTTCCAAAATGTTCTATCAAAACCAACGTTCAAACCTATGAGCTGAATGCACTCACCACACAGAAGTTTCTTAGACGTCTTCTGTCTAGTGTTTATGTGAAAATATTTTCTTTTACAGCATAGGCCTCAAATAGCTCCAAATATCAACTTGCAGATTTTACAAAAAGGGTGTTTCCAAACTCCTCTATCAAAAGGCAGGTTCAACTCTGTGTGTTGAATGCACACATCAGAAAGAAGTTTCTGAGAATGCTTCTGTCTAGCGTTTATGTGAAAATATTTCCTTTTCAAGCATACGCCTCAAAGCGCTCCAAATATGCCGTTGCAGATTCTACAAAAAGTGTGTTTCAAAACTGCTCTATGAAAAGAAAGGTTCAAAGCTGTGAGGTGAATACACATATCGTGAAGAAGTTTCTGAGAAAGCTTCAGTCTAGTGTTTAGGTGAAGATATTTCACTTCCCAGAATAGGCCTCAAAGCGCTCCAAATATCCACTTCCAGATTCTAAAGAAAAGTGTTTCAAAACTGCTTTTTGGAAAAGAAGCTTCAACTCTGTGAGTTGAAAGCACTCATTACGAAGAGGTTTCTGAGAGTTCTTCCGTCTAGTTTTCATGTGAAGATGTTTCCATTTCAAGCATATTTCTCAAATCGCTCCAAATATTCACCTGCAAATTCTACAAAAAGGGTGTTTCCAAACTTCTCTATCAATAGGAAGGTTCGACTCTGTGAGTTGAATGCACTCCTCACAAAGAAGTTTCTGAGAATGCTTCTGTCCAGTTTTTAGGTGAAGATATATCACTTCCCAGCATAGGCCTCAAAGCGCTCCAAATATCCACTTGCAGATTCTACAAAAAGAGTGTTTCAAAACTCCTCTTTCAAAAGGAAGTTTCAAGTCTGTGAGTTGAATGAAGTCGTGACAAAGAAGTTTCTGAGAATGCTTCTGTCTACTTTTTATGTGAAGATATTTCCTTTTGCAGCACACGCCTCAAATAGCCCCAAACATCCACTAGCAAATTCTACAAAAAGAGTGTTTCAAAAAAGCGCTATCTAAAGGAAGATTGCACTATGTGAGTTAAACGCATAAAGCACACGGAAGTTTCTGAGAATGCTTCCGTCTAGTTCTCATGGGAAGATATTTCCTTTCCCATTGTTGGCCTCTTAGCACTCCAATATACACTTGCAGATTCTAGAAAAAGAGTGTTTCAAAACTGCTCTATCAAAAGGCAGGTTCAACACGGTGAGTTGAATATGCACATGAGAAAAAGTTTCTGAGAATGCTTCTGTCTGGTTTTTATGTGAAGATATTTCGTTTTCCAGCACAGGCCTCAAAGCGCTCCAATTATCCACTTGCAGACTATACAAAAACAGTGTTTCAAAACTGTTCTATCCAAAGGAATGTTCAGCTCTGTGAGTAGAATTCACTCATCACGAGGAAGTTTCTGAGAATGCTGCTGTCTAGTTTCTATAAGAAGACATTTCCTTTTCTAACATAGGTCTCAAAGCGCTCACAATAAGCCCTGGCACACTCCACAAAAGGAGTGTTTCCAAAATGTTCTATCAAAATGAACGTTGAAGACTGTGAGTTAAATGCACACGTCAAACTGAAGTTTCTGAGAATGGTTCTGTCTAGGGTTTATGTGAAGATATTTTCTTTTCCAGCATAGGCCTCCAAAAGCTCGAAATATCCACTTGCAGATTTTCTAAAAAGGGTGTTTCCAAACTGTTCTATCAAAAGGAAGGTTCAACTCTGTGAGTTGAATGCTCACATCACAAAGAAGTTTCTGAGAATGCTTCTGTCTAGTGTTCATGTGAAGATATTTCCTTTTCAAGCATAGGCCTCAAAGCGCTCCAGATATGCAGTTGCAGACTCTACAAAAAGTGTGTTTCAAAAGTGTTCTATGAAAAGAAAGTTTCAACTCTGTGAGTTGAATGCACATATCGTGAAGAAGTTTCTGAGAATGCTTCTGTCTAGTTTTTAGGTGAAGATATTTCATTTCCCAGCATAGGCCTCAAAGCGCTCCAAATATGCACTTGCAGATTCTACAAAAAGAGTGTTTCAAAACTGCTCTTTCAAAAGGAAGGTTCAAGTCTGTGAGTTGAATGCACTCATCAGAAAGAAGTTTCTGATAATGGTTCTGTCTAGTTTTCATCTGCAAGTATTTCCTTTTCCACTAGATGCCGCAATCGCACCAAATTTCCACCTGCAGTTTCCACAAAAAGAGTGTTGCAGGACTGCTCCAGGAAAAGGAATCTTCAACTCTCTCAGTTCAATCCCCTCAAGACATAGAAGTTTCTGATAATGTTTCTGTCTAGCTTCTATATGAAGATATTTCCTTTTCCAGCATAAGCCTCAAAGAGCTCCAAATATCCACTTGCGAATTCTACAAAAACAGTGTTGCAATACTTTTCTACCAAAAGGAAGGTACAACTCTGTGAGTTCAATGCACTCATCACACAGAAGGTTCACAGAATGCTTCCATCTAGCTTTTACGCAATGATATTTCCTTTTGCAGCAAAGGCTTCAAAGCGCTCTTAATGTCCACTGGCAGATTCTACGAAGAGTGTCTCAAAACTGCTCTATCAAAAGGTAGGTTGAACTCTGTGAGTTCAATGCCCAAAGCACAGGGAACCTTCTGAGAATGCTTTTATGTAGTTTCTACGTGAACATATTTTCTTTTCCAGCATTGGCCTCCAAGCACTCCATCCATCCACTTGAAAATTCTACTAAAAGAGTGTTTCAAAACTTCTCTACCAAAAGAAAGGTTGAACTTTGTGAGTTCAAGGCACACATCACAAAGAAGTTTCTGAGAATGCTTCTTTCCAGCTTTTACGTGAAGAGATATCCTTTTCCAGCATAGGCCTCAAAGCGCTCCATATATCCACTTGCACATTCTAGCAAAGCGTGTATCAACACTGCTCTTTCAAAAGGAAGCTTCAAGTCTGTGAGTTGAATGCACTCATCACAAAGACGTTTCTGAGAATTCTCCTGTCTAGTTTTCATGTGAAGATGCTTCCATTTAAAATCTAGGCCTCAAATACCTCCAAATATTCACTTGCACATTCTACAAAAAGGCTGTTTCAAATCTTCTCTATCAATTGGAAGGTTCAACTCTGTAAATTGAATGCACTCACCACAAAGAAGATTCCGAGATTGCTTCTGTCTACTTTGTATGTGAAGACATTTCCTTTTCCAACATAGGCCTCAAAGCGCTCCAAAAAACACTTGCAGATTCTAAAAAAACAGTTTTTCAAAACTGTTCTATCAAAAGGAACGTTCAACTCTGTGAGTTGAAGGCACTCATCACAAAGAGGTTTCTGAGAATGCTTCTGTCTAGTTTTTATGGGATGATATTTCTTATTCCAACATTGGCCAAAAAGCGCTCCAAATATCCGCCTTCAGATGGCACTGAAAGAGGGTCTCAAAAATGCTCTATCAGAAGGAAGGTTCAAGTCTGTGAGTTGAATGCTCTCATCACACAGAAGGTTCTGAGAATACTTCAGTCTAGTTTTTATCAGAAGATATTTCCATTTCCTTGCATAGGCCTGAAATCGCTCCAAATATCGACTTGCAGATTATACGAATAGAGTATTTCCAAACTGCTCTGTCAAACGGCAGGATCAACTCTGTGAGTTGAATGAACACATCATGAAGAAGTCTCTGAGAATGCTTCTGTCTAGTTTTTAGTTGAAGATATTTCATTTCCCAGCATCGTCTCAAAGCGCTCCAAATATCCACTTGCAGATTCTACAAAAACTTTGTTTCTAAACTGCTCTTTGAAAAGGAAGGTCCAAGTCTGTGAGTTGAATGCACTCATCGCAAAGAATTTTCTGAGAATGCTTCTGCCTAGTTTTCACGTGAAGATATTTCCTTTTCCAACATTGGCCCCGAAGCCCTCCTAACATCCACTTGCAGATTTTACAAAAAGAGTGTTTCCAAACTGCTCTATCAAAAGGCAGGTTCAACTCTGTGAGTCAAATGCACGCATCGTGAAGAAGCTTCTGAGAATGCTACTGTCTAAGTTTTAGGTGAAGATATTTCATTTCCCAGCAAAGGCTTCAAAGCGCTCTAAATATCCACTTGCAGATTCTACAAGAAGAGTGTTTCAAAACTGCTCTTCCAAAAGGAAGGTTCAAGTCTGTGAGTTGAATGCACTCATCAAAAAGAAGTTTCTGAGAATGCTTCTCTCTAGTTTTTATGAGAAGATATTTCCTTTTCCAGCATAGGCCTCAAATCGCTCCAAACATCCACTAGCAAATTCTACAAAAGGAGTGTTTCAAAACTGTGCTATCAAAAGGAAGATTCCACTATTTGAGTTGAAGGCATAAAGCACACGGAAGTTTCTGACAGTGCTTCCGTCTAGTTCTCATGTGAAGTTATTTCCTTTTCCAGTGTTGGCCTCTTAGCACTCCAAATAACCACTTGCAGATCCTAGAAAGAGTGTTTCAAAACTGCTCTACCAAAAGGAAGGTTCAACTCGGTGAGTTGAATGCGCACCTCGCAAAAAGTTTCTGAGAGTGCTTCGGTTTAGTTTTTATGTGAAGATATTTCGTTTTCCAGCACAGTACTCAAAGCGCTCTAAATAGCCACTTGCAGAGTCTATAAAAAGAGTGTTTCAAAACTGTTCTATCGAAAGGAACGTTCAACTCTGTGAGTAGAATGCACTCATCACAAGGAAGTTTCTGAGAATGCTTCTGTCTAGTTTTTATGTGAAGAAATTTCCTTTTCCAACATAGGCCTCAAAGCGCTCCAAATAAACACCTGCAGATTCTACAAAAGGGGTCTTTCCAAAATGTTCTATCAAAACCAACGTTCAAGCCTGTGAGCTGAATGCACTCACCACACAGAAGTTTCTTAGACGTCTTCTGTCTAGTGTTTATGTGGAAATATTCTCTTTTACAGCATAGGCCTCAAATAGCTCCAAATATCAACTTGCAGATTTTACAAAAAGGGTGTTTCCAAACTCCTCCATCAAAAGGCAGGTTCAACTCTGTGTGTTTAATGCACACATCAGAAAGAAGTTTCTGAGAATGCTTCTGTCTAGCCTTTATGTGAAAATATTTCCTTTTCAAGCATACGCCTCAAAGCGCTCCAAATATGCCGTTGTAGACTCTACAAAAAGTGTGTTTCAAAACTGCTCTACGAAAAGAAAGGTTCAAAGCTGTGAGTTGAATACACAGATCGTGAAGAAGTTCCTGAGAATGCTTCAATCTAGTGTTTAGGTGAAGATATTTCACTTCCCAGCATAGGCCTCAAAGTGCTCCAAATATCCACTTCCAGATTCTACAGAAAAGCGTTTCAAAACTGCTCTTTGGAAAGGAAGCTTCAACTCTGTGAGTTTAAAGCACTCATTGCGAAGAGGTTTCTGGGAGTTCTTCCGTCTAGTTTTCATGTAAAGATGTTTCCATTTCAAGCATAGGTCTCTAATCGCTCCAAATATTCACCTGCAAATTCTACAAAAAGGGTGTTTCAAAACTTCTCTATCAATAGGAAGGTTCAACTCTGTGAGTTGAATGCACTCCTTACAGAGAAGTTTCTGAGAATGTTTCTATCTATGTTTTACGCGAAGATATTTCCTTTTCCAACACAGGCCTCAGTGCGCTCCGAATCAACACTTCCAGATACTACAAAAACAGTGTTTCAAAACTGTTCTATCAAAAGGAACGTTCAACTCTGTGAGTTGAAGGCACTCATCACAAAGAAGTTTCTGAGAATGCTTCTGTCAATCTTGTATGCAATGAGATTTCCTTTTGCAGCATAGGACTTAAAGCTCTCCAAATATCCACTTGCAGATTCCACAAAAAGAGTGTTGCAAAACTTCTCTATCAAAAGGCAGGTTGAACTCTGTGTGTTGAATGCCCAAAACACAGGGAACTTTCTGAGAATGCTTTTGTCTAGTTTCCACGTGAAGATAGTTCCTTTTCCAACATAGGCCTCAAAGCGCTCTGAATATCCACTTGCCGATTGTACAAAAAGAGTGTTGCAAAACTTCTCTATCAAAAGGCAGGTTGAACTCTGTGTGTCGAATGCCCAAAACACAGGGAACTTGCTGAGAATGCTTTTGTCTAATTTCTACGTGAAGATATTTCCTTTTCCATCATAGGCCTCAAAGTGCTCCGAATAAACACTTGTAGATCCCACCAAAAGAGTGTTTCAAAGCTCTTCCATCTACAGGAACTTTCACGTCTGTGAGTTGAATGCACTCATCACAAAGAGGTTTCTGAGAATTCTTCTGTTTAGTTTTTATGTGATGATATTTCATTTTCCAGCATTGGCCTAAAGGTGCTCCAAATATCCACCTTCAGATGGGACTGAAAGAGTGTTTCAAAACTGAACTATCAAAAGGAAGGTTCAAGTCTGTGAGTTGAATGCACTCATCCACAGAAGCTTCTGAGAATGCTTCTGTCTCGTTTTTAGGCGAAGATATTTCCTTTTCCTTGCATAGGCCTCAAATCGCTCCAAATATCCCCTTGCAGATATTACAAAGAGAGTGTTTCCAAACTGCCCTATCGAAAGGCAGTTTCAACTCTGTGAGTTGAAGGCACGTATGGTGAAACAGTTTCTGAGAATGCTTGTGTGTACTTTTTAGGTGAAGGTATTTCCTTTTCCAGCACAGGCCTCAAATCGCTCCAAACATCCAGTAGCAAATTCTACAAAAGGAGTGTTTCAAACCTGTGCTATCCAAAGGAAGATTCCACTATATGAGTTGAACGCATAAAGCACACGGAAGTTTCTGAGAATCCTTCCGTCTAGTTCTCAGGTGAAGATATTTACTTTTCCAGTGTTGGCCCTTTAGCACTCCAAATATCCACTTTCAGATTCTACAAAAAGAGTGTTTCAAAACTGCTCTATCAAAACGCAGGTTCCACTCGGTGAGTTGAATGCACGCATCGGAAAAGATTTCTGAGAATTCTTCTGTCTAGTTTTTATGGGAAGATATTTTCTTTTCCAGCATAGGCCTCAAATCGCTCCAAACATCCACGAGCAAATTCTACGAAAGGAGTGTGTCAAAACTGTGCTATCAAAAGGAAGATTCCACTATGTGAGTTGAATGCATGAAGCACACGGAAGTTTCTGACAATGCTTCCGTCTAGTTCTCATGTGAAGATATTTCCTTTTCCAGCGTTGACCTCTTAGCACTCCAAATATCCACTTGCAGATCCTAGAAAAAGAGTGTTTCAAAACTGCTCTACCAAAAGCCAGGTTTCACTCGGTGAGTTGAATGCGCACATCGCAAAATGTTTCTGAGAACGCTACTGTCTAGTTCTTATGTGAAGATATTTCGTTTTCCCGCCTGGGCTTCAAAGCGCTCCAAATAGCCACTTGTAGAGTCTATAAAAGCAGTGTTTCAAAACTCTTCTATCAAAAGGAACTTTCAACTCTGTGAGTACAATGCACTCATCACAAGGAAGTTTCCGAGAATGCTTCTGTCTACTGTTTATGTGAAGATATTTCCTTTTCCAACCTAGGCCTCAATGCGCTCCAAATAAACACCTGCAGATCCTACAAGAGGGGTGTTTCCAAACTGTTCTATCAAAACCAGCGTTCAAGTCTGTGAGCTGAATGCACTCATCACACAGAAGTTTCTTAGAAGGCTTGTGTCTAGTGTTTATGTGAAAATATTTTCTTTTACAGCACAGGCCTCAAATAGCTCCAAATATCAACTTGCAGATTTTACAAAAAGGGAGTTTCCAAACTCCTCTATCAAAAGACAGGTTCAACTCTGTGAGTCGAATGCACACATCAGAAAGAAGTTTCTGAGAATGCTTCTGTCTAGCTTTTATGTGAAAATATTTCCTTTTCAAGCACACGCCTCAAAGCGCTCCAAATATGCCGTTGCAGATTCTACAAAAAGTGGGTTTCAAAACTGCTCTACGAAAAGAAAGGTTCAAAGCTGTGAGTTGAATACACAGATCGTGAAGAAGTTTCTGAGAATGCTTCAGTCTAGTGTTTAGGTGAAGATATTTCACTTCCCAGCATAGGCCTCAAAGCGCTCCAAATATCCACTTCCAGATTCTACAGAAAAGTGTTTCAAAACTGCTCTTTGGAAAGGAAGCTTCAACTCTGTGAGTTGAAAGCACTCATTACGAAGAGGTTTCTGAGAATTCTTCTGTCCAGTTTTCATGTGAAGATGTTTCCATTTCAAGCATAGGTCTCCAATCGCTCCAAATATTCACCTGCAAATTCTACAAAAAGGGTGTTTCAAAACTTCTCTATCAATAGGAAGGTTCAACTCTGTGAGTTGAATGCCCTCCTCACAAAGAAGTTTCTGAGAATGCTTCTGTCTACTTTTTACGTGAAGATATTTCCTTTTCCTACACAGGCCTCAAAGCGCTCCGAATCAACACTTCCAGATACTACCAAAACAGTGTTTCAAAACTGTTCTATCAAAAGGAACGTTCAACTCTGTGAGTGGAAGGCACTCATCGCAAAGAGGTTTCTGAGAATGCTTCTGTCTAGTTTTTATGTGATGATATTTCGTATTGCAGCATTGGCCAAAAAGCGCTCCAAACATCCATCTTCAGATGGCAATGAAAGTGGGTCTCAAAAGTGCTCTATCAGAAGGAAGGTTCAAGTCTGTGAATTGAATGCTCTCATCACACAGAAGGTTCTGAGAATGATTCAGTCTAGTTTTTATCAGAAGATATTTCCTTTTCCTTGCATAGGCCTCAAATCGCTCCAAATATCGAATTGCAGTTTACACCAATAGAGTGTTTCCAAACTGCTCTGTGAAACGGCAGGTTCAACTCTGTGAGTTGAATGCGCACATGAGGAAGAAGTCTCTGAGAATGCTTCTGTCTAGTTTTTAGGTGAAGATATTTCATTTCCCAGCCTCGCCTCAAAGCGCTCCAAATATCCACTTTCAGATTCTACAAAAACTGTGTTTCTAAACTGCTCTTTGTAAAGGAAGGTTCAAGTCTGTGAGTTGAATGCACTCATCACCAAGAAGTTTCTGAGAATGCTTCTGTCTAGTTTTCATGTGAAGATATTTCCTTTTCCAACATTGACCCGAAGCCCTCGTAATATCCACTTGCAGATTTTACAAAAAGAGTGTTTCCAAACTGCTCTATCAAAATGAGATTCAACTCTGTGAGTTGAATGCACGCATCGTGAAGAAGCTTCAGAGAATGCTACGGTCTACGTTTTAGGTGAAGATATTTCATTTCCCAGCATAGGCTTCAAAGCGCTCTAAATATCCACTTGCAGATTCTACAAAAAGAGTGTTTCAAAACTGCTCTTCCAAAAGGAAGGTTCAAGGCTGTGAGTTCAATGCACTCATCATAAAGAAGTTTCTGAGAACGCTTCTCTCTAGTTTTTATGTGAAGATATTTCCTTTTCCAGCATAGGCCTCAAATCGCTCCAAACATCCACTAGCAAATTCTACAAAAGGAGTGTTTCAAAACTGTGCTATCAAAAGGAAGATTCCACTATTTGAGTTGAAGGCATAAAGCACACGGAAGTTTCTGACAATGCTTCCGTCTAGTTCTCATGTGAAGTTATTTCCTTTTCCAGTGCTGGCCTCTTAGCACTCCAAATATCCACTTGCAGATCCTAGAAAAAGAGTTTTTCAAAACTGCTCTACCAAAAGGAAGCTTCAACTCGGTGAGTTGAATGCGCACCTCGCAAAATGTTTCTGAGAGTGCTTCGCTGTTGTTTTTATGTGAAGATATTTCGTTTTCCAGCATAGGACTCAAAGCGCTCCAAGTAGCCACTTACAGAGTCTCTAAAAAGAGTGTTTCAAAACTGTTCTATCAAAAGGAACGTTCAACTCTGTGAGTAGAATGCTCTCATCACAAGGAAGTTTCTGAGAATGCTTCTGTCTAGTTTTTATGTGAAGAAATTTCCTTTTCCAACATAGGCCTCAAAGCCCTCCAAATAAACATCTGCAGATTCTACAAAAGGGGTCTTTCCAAAATGTTCTATCAAAACCAACGTTCAAACCTATGAGCTGAATGCACTCACCACACAGAAGTTTCTTAGACGTCTTCTGTCTAGTGTTTATGTGAAAATATTTTCTTTTACAGCATAGGCCTCAAATAGCTCCAAATATCAACTTGCAGATTTTACAAAAAGGGTGTTTCCAAACTCCTCTATCAAAAGGCAGGTTCAACTCTGTGTGTTGAATGCACACATCAGAAAGAAGTTTCTGAGAATGCTTCTGTCTAGCGTTTATGTGAAAATATTTCCTTTTCAAGCATACGCCTCAAAGCGCTCCAAATATGCCGTTGCAGATTCTACAAAAAGTGTGTTTCAAAACTGCTCTATGAAAAGAAAGGTTCAAAGCTGTGAGGTGAATACACATATCGTGAAGAAGTTTCTGAGAAAGCTTCAGTCTAGTGTTTAGGTGAAGATATTTCACTTCCCAGAATAGGCCTCAAAGCGCTCCAAATATCCACTTCCAGATTCTAAAGAAAAGTGTTTCAAAACTGCTTTTTGGAAAAGAAGCTTCAACTCTGTGAGTTGAAAGCACTCATTACGAAGAGGTTTCTGAGAGTTCTTCCGTCTAGTTTTCATGTGAAGATGTTTCCATTTCAAGCATATTTCTCAAATCGCTCCAAATATTCACCTGCAAATTCTACAAAAAGGGTGTTTCCAAACTTCTCTATCAATAGGAAGGTTCGACTCTGTGAGTTGAATGCACTCCTCACAAAGAAGTTTCTGAGAATGCTTCTGTCCAGTTTTTAGGTGAAGATATATCACTTCCCAGCATAGGCCTCAAAGCGCTCCAAATATCCACTTGCAGATTCTACAAAAAGAGTGTTTCAAAACTCCTCTTTCAAAAGGAAGTTTCAAGTCTGTGAGTTGAATGAAGTCGTGACAAAGAAGTTTCTGAGAATGCTTCTGTCTACTTTTTATGTGAAGATATTTCCTTTTGCAGCACACGCCTCAAATAGCCCCAAACATCCACTAGCAAATTCTACAAAAAGAGTGTTTCAAAAAAGCGCTATCTAAAGGAAGATTGCACTATGTGAGTTAAACGCATAAAGCACACGGAAGTTTCTGAGAATGCTTCCGTCTAGTTCTCATGGGAAGATATTTCCTTTCCCATTGTTGGCCTCTTAGCACTCCAATATACACTTGCAGATTCTAGAAAAAGAGTGTTTCAAAACTGCTCTATCAAAAGGCAGGTTCAACACGGTGAGTTGAATATGCACATGAGAAAAAGTTTCTGAGAATGCTTCTGTCTGGTTTTTATGTGAAGATATTTCGTTTTCCAGCACAGGCCTCAAAGCGCTCCAATTATCCACTTGCAGACTATACAAAAACAGTGTTTCAAAACTGTTCTATCCAAAGGAATGTTCAGCTCTGTGAGTAGAATTCACTCATCACGAGGAAGTTTCTGAGAATGCTGCTGTCTAGTTTCTATAAGAAGACATTTCCTTTTCTAACATAGGTCTCAAAGCGCTCACAATAAGCCCTGGCACACTCCACAAAAGGAGTGTTTCCAAAATGTTCTATCAAAATGAACGTTGAAGACTGTGAGTTAAATGCACACGTCAAACTGAAGTTTCTGAGAATGGTTCTGTCTAGGGTTTATGTGAAGATATTTTCTTTTCCAGCATAGGCCTCCAAAAGCTCGAAATATCCACTTGCAGATTTTCTAAAAAGGGTGTTTCCAAACTGTTCTATCAAAAGGAAGGTTCAACTCTGTGAGTTGAATGCTCACATCACAAAGAAGTTTCTGAGAATGCTTCTGTCTAGTGTTCATGTGAAGATATTTCCTTTTCAAGCATAGGCCTCAAAGCGCTCCAGATATGCAGTTGCAGACTCTACAAAAAGTGTGTTTCAAAAGTGTTCTATGAAAAGAAAGTTTCAACTCTGTGAGTTGAATGCACATATCGTGAAGAAGTTTCTGAGAATGCTTCTGTCTAGTTTTTAGGTGAAGATATTTCATTTCCCAGCATAGGCCTCAAAGCGCTCCAAATATGCACTTGCAGATTCTACAAAAAGAGTGTTTCAAAACTGCTCTTTCAAAAGGAAGGTTCAAGTCTGTGAGTTGAATGCACTCATCAGAAAGAAGTTTCTGATAATGGTTCTGTCTAGTTTTCATCTGCAAGTATTTCCTTTTCCACTAGATGCCGCAATCGCACCAAATTTCCACCTGCAGTTTCCACAAAAAGAGTGTTGCAGGACTGCTCCAGGAAAAGGAATCTTCAACTCTCTCAGTTCAATCCCCTCAAGACATAGAAGTTTCTGATAATGTTTCTGTCTAGCTTCTATATGAAGATATTTCCTTTTCCAGCATAAGCCTCAAAGAGCTCCAAATATCCACTTGCGAATTCTACAAAAACAGTGTTGCAATACTTTTCTACCAAAAGGAAGGTACAACTCTGTGAGTTCAATGCACTCATCACACAGAAGGTTCACAGAATGCTTCCATCTAGCTTTTACGCAATGATATTTCCTTTTGCAGCAAAGGCTTCAAAGCGCTCTTAATGTCCACTGGCAGATTCTACGAAGAGTGTCTCAAAACTGCTCTATCAAAAGGTAGGTTGAACTCTGTGAGTTCAATGCCCAAAGCACAGGGAACCTTCTGAGAATGCTTTTATGTAGTTTCTACGTGAACATATTTTCTTTTCCAGCATTGGCCTCCAAGCACTCCATCCATCCACTTGAAAATTCTACTAAAAGAGTGTTTCAAAACTTCTCTACCAAAAGAAAGGTTGAACTTTGTGAGTTCAAGGCACACATCACAAAGAAGTTTCTGAGAATGCTTCTTTCCAGCTTTTACGTGAAGAGATATCCTTTTCCAGCATAGGCCTCAAAGCGCTCCATATATCCACTTGCACATTCTAGCAAAGCGTGTATCAACACTGCTCTTTCAAAAGGAAGCTTCAAGTCTGTGAGTTGAATGCACTCATCACAAAGACGTTTCTGAGAATTCTCCTGTCTAGTTTTCATGTGAAGATGCTTCCATTTAAAATCTAGGCCTCAAATACCTCCAAATATTCACTTGCACATTCTACAAAAAGGCTGTTTCAAATCTTCTCTATCAATTGGAAGGTTCAACTCTGTAAATTGAATGCACTCACCACAAAGAAGATTCCGAGATTGCTTCTGTCTACTTTGTATGTGAAGACATTTCCTTTTCCAACATAGGCCTCAAAGCGCTCCAAAAAACACTTGCAGATTCTAAAAAAACAGTTTTTCAAAACTGTTCTATCAAAAGGAACGTTCAACTCTGTGAGTTGAAGGCACTCATCACAAAGAGGTTTCTGAGAATGCTTCTGTCTAGTTTTTATGGGATGATATTTCTTATTCCAACATTGGCCAAAAAGCGCTCCAAATATCCGCCTTCAGATGGCACTGAAAGAGGGTCTCAAAAATGCTCTATCAGAAGGAAGGTTCAAGTCTGTGAGTTGAATGCTCTCATCACACAGAAGGTTCTGAGAATACTTCAGTCTAGTTTTTATCAGAAGATATTTCCATTTCCTTGCATAGGCCTGAAATCGCTCCAAATATCGACTTGCAGATTATACGAATAGAGTATTTCCAAACTGCTCTGTCAAACGGCAGGATCAACTCTGTGAGTTGAATGAACACATCATGAAGAAGTCTCTGAGAATGCTTCTGTCTAGTTTTTAGTTGAAGATATTTCATTTCCCAGCATCGTCTCAAAGCGCTCCAAATATCCACTTGCAGATTCTACAAAAACTTTGTTTCTAAACTGCTCTTTGAAAAGGAAGGTCCAAGTCTGTGAGTTGAATGCACTCATCGCAAAGAATTTTCTGAGAATGCTTCTGCCTAGTTTTCACGTGAAGATATTTCCTTTTCCAACATTGGCCCCGAAGCCCTCCTAACATCCACTTGCAGATTTTACAAAAAGAGTGTTTCCAAACTGCTCTATCAAAAGGCAGGTTCAACTCTGTGAGTCAAATGCACGCATCGTGAAGAAGCTTCTGAGAATGCTACTGTCTAAGTTTTAGGTGAAGATATTTCATTTCCCAGCAAAGGCTTCAAAGCGCTCTAAATATCCACTTGCAGATTCTACAAGAAGAGTGTTTCAAAACTGCTCTTCCAAAAGGAAGGTTCAAGTCTGTGAGTTGAATGCACTCATCAAAAAGAAGTTTCTGAGAATGCTTCTCTCTAGTTTTTATGAGAAGATATTTCCTTTTCCAGCATAGGCCTCAAATCGCTCCAAACATCCACTAGCAAATTCTACAAAAGGAGTGTTTCAAAACTGTGCTATCAAAAGGAAGATTCCACTATTTGAGTTGAAGGCATAAAGCACACGGAAGTTTCTGACAGTGCTTCCGTCTAGTTCTCATGTGAAGTTATTTCCTTTTCCAGTGTTGGCCTCTTAGCACTCCAAATAACCACTTGCAGATCCTAGAAAGAGTGTTTCAAAACTGCTCTACCAAAAGGAAGGTTCAACTCGGTGAGTTGAATGCGCACCTCGCAAAAAGTTTCTGAGAGTGCTTCGGTTTAGTTTTTATGTGAAGATATTTCGTTTTCCAGCACAGTACTCAAAGCGCTCTAAATAGCCACTTGCAGAGTCTATAAAAAGAGTGTTTCAAAACTGTTCTATCGAAAGGAACGTTCAACTCTGTGAGTAGAATGCACTCATCACAAGGAAGTTTCTGAGAATGCTTCTGTCTAGTTTTTATGTGAAGAAATTTCCTTTTCCAACATAGGCCTCAAAGCGCTCCAAATAAACACCTGCAGATTCTACAAAAGGGGTCTTTCCAAAATGTTCTATCAAAACCAACGTTCAAGCCTGTGAGCTGAATGCACTCACCACACAGAAGTTTCTTAGACGTCTTCTGTCTAGTGTTTATGTGGAAATATTCTCTTTTACAGCATAGGCCTCAAATAGCTCCAAATATCAACTTGCAGATTTTACAAAAAGGGTGTTTCCAAACTCCTCCATCAAAAGGCAGGTTCAACTCTGTGTGTTTAATGCACACATCAGAAAGAAGTTTCTGAGAATGCTTCTGTCTAGCCTTTATGTGAAAATATTTCCTTTTCAAGCATACGCCTCAAAGCGCTCCAAATATGCCGTTGTAGACTCTACAAAAAGTGTGTTTCAAAACTGCTCTACGAAAAGAAAGGTTCAAAGCTGTGAGTTGAATACACAGATCGTGAAGAAGTTCCTGAGAATGCTTCAATCTAGTGTTTAGGTGAAGATATTTCACTTCCCAGCATAGGCCTCAAAGTGCTCCAAATATCCACTTCCAGATTCTACAGAAAAGTGTTTCAAAACTGCTCTTTGGAAAGGAAGCTTCAACTCTGTGAGTTTAAAGCACTCATTGCGAAGAGGTTTCTGGGAGTTCTTCCGTCTAGTTTTCATGTAAAGATGTTTCCATTTCAAGCATAGGTCTCTAATCGCTCCAAATATTCACCTGCAAATTCTACAAAAAGGGTGTTTCAAAACTTCTCTATCAATAGGAAGGTTCAACTCTGTGAGTTGAATGCACTCCTTACAGAGAAGTTTCTGAGAATGTTTCTATCTATGTTTTACGCGAAGATATTTCCTTTTCCAACACAGGCCTCAGTGCGCTCCGAATCAACACTTCCAGATACTACAAAAACAGTGTTTCAAAACTGTTCTATCAAAAGGAACGTTCAACTCTGTGAGTTGAAGGCACTCATCACAAAGAAGTTTCTGAGAATGCTTCTGTCAATCTTGTATGCAATGAGATTTCCTTTTGCAGCATAGGACTTAAAGCTCTCCAAATATCCACTTGCAGATTCCACAAAAAGAGTGTTGCAAAACTTCTCTATCAAAAGGCAGGTTGAACTCTGTGTGTTGAATGCCCAAAACACAGGGAACTTTCTGAGAATGCTTTTGTCTAGTTTCCACGTGAAGATAGTTCCTTTTCCAACATAGGCCTCAAAGCGCTCTGAATATCCACTTGCCGATTGTACAAAAAGAGTGTTGCAAAACTTCTCTATCAAAAGGCAGGTTGAACTCTGTGTGTCGAATGCCCAAAACACAGGGAACTTGCTGAGAATGCTTTTGTCTAATTTCTACGTGAAGATATTTCCTTTTCCATCATAGGCCTCAAAGTGCTCCGAATAAACACTTGTAGATCCCACCAAAAGAGTGTTTCAAAGCTCTTCCATCTACAGGAACTTTCACGTCTGTGAGTTGAATGCACTCATCACAAAGAGGTTTCTGAGAATTCTTCTGTTTAGTTTTTATGTGATGATATTTCATTTTCCAGCATTGGCCTAAAGGTGCTCCAAATATCCACCTTCAGATGGGACTGAAAGAGTGTTTCAAAACTGAACTATCAAAAGGAAGGTTCAAGTCTGTGAGTTGAATGCACTCATCCACAGAAGCTTCTGAGAATGCTTCTGTCTCGTTTTTAGGCGAAGATATTTCCTTTTCCTTGCATAGGCCTCAAATCGCTCCAAATATCCCCTTGCAGATATTACAAAGAGAGTGTTTCCAAACTGCCCTATCGAAAGGCAGTTTCAACTCTGTGAGTTGAAGGCACGTATGGTGAAACAGTTTCTGAGAATGCTTGTGTGTACTTTTTAGGTGAAGGTATTTCCTTTTCCAGCACAGGCCTCAAATCGCTCCAAACATCCAGTAGCAAATTCTACAAAAGGAGTGTTTCAAACCTGTGCTATCCAAAGGAAGATTCCACTATATGAGTTGAACGCATAAAGCACACGGAAGTTTCTGAGAATCCTTCCGTCTAGTTCTCAGGTGAAGATATTTACTTTTCCAGTGTTGGCCCTTTAGCACTCCAAATATCCACTTTCAGATTCTACAAAAAGAGTGTTTCAAAACTGCTCTATCAAAACGCAGGTTCCACTCGGTGAGTTGAATGCACGCATCGGAAAAGATTTCTGAGAATTCTTCTGTCTAGTTTTTATGGGAAGATATTTTCTTTTCCAGCATAGGCCTCAAATCGCTCCAAACATCCACGAGCAAATTCTACGAAAGGAGTGTGTCAAAACTGTGCTATCAAAAGGAAGATTCCACTATGTGAGTTGAATGCATGAAGCACACGGAAGTTTCTGACAATGCTTCCGTCTAGTTCTCATGTGAAGATATTTCCTTTTCCAGCGTTGACCTCTTAGCACTCCAAATATCCACTTGCAGATCCTAGAAAAAGAGTGTTTCAAAACTGCTCTACCAAAAGCCAGGTTTCACTCGGTGAGTTGAATGCGCACATCGCAAAATGTTTCTGAGAACGCTACTGTCTAGTTCTTATGTGAAGATATTTCGTTTTCCCGCCTGGGCTTCAAAGCGCTCCAAATAGCCACTTGTAGAGTCTATAAAAGCAGTGTTTCAAAACTCTTCTATCAAAAGGAACTTTCAACTCTGTGAGTACAATGCACTCATCACAAGGAAGTTTCCGAGAATGCTTCTGTCTACTGTTTATGTGAAGATATTTCCTTTTCCAACCTAGGCCTCAATGCGCTCCAAATAAACACCTGCAGATCCTACAAGAGGGGTGTTTCCAAACTGTTCTATCAAAACCAGCGTTCAAGTCTGTGAGCTGAATGCACTCATCACACAGAAGTTTCTTAGAAGGCTTGTGTCTAGTGTTTATGTGAAAATATTTTCTTTTACAGCACAGGCCTCAAATAGCTCCAAATATCAACTTGCAGATTTTACAAAAAGGGAGTTTCCAAACTCCTCTATCAAAAGACAGGTTCAACTCTGTGAGTCGAATGCACACATCAGAAAGAAGTTTCTGAGAATGCTTCTGTCTAGCTTTTATGTGAAAATATTTCCTTTTCAAGCACACGCCTCAAAGCGCTCCAAATATGCCGTTGCAGATTCTACAAAAAGTGGGTTTCAAAACTGCTCTACGAAAAGAAAGGTTCAAAGCTGTGAGTTGAATACACAGATCGTGAAGAAGTTTCTGAGAATGCTTCAGTCTAGTGTTTAGGTGAAGATATTTCACTTCCCAGCATAGGCCTCAAAGCGCTCCAAATATCCACTTCCAGATTCTACAGAAAAGTGTTTCAAAACTGCTCTTTGGAAAGGAAGCTTCAACTCTGTGAGTTGAAAGCACTCATTACGAAGAGGTTTCTGAGAATTCTTCTGTCCAGTTTTCATGTGAAGATGTTTCCATTTCAAGCATAGGTCTCCAATCGCTCCAAATATTCACCTGCAAATTCTACAAAAAGGGTGTTTCAAAACTTCTCTATCAATAGGAAGGTTCAACTCTGTGAGTTGAATGCCCTCCTCACAAAGAAGTTTCTGAGAATGCTTCTGTCTACTTTTTACGTGAAGATATTTCCTTTTCCTACACAGGCCTCAAAGCGCTCCGAATCAACACTTCCAGATACTACCAAAACAGTGTTTCAAAACTGTTCTATCAAAAGGAACGTTCAACTCTGTGAGTGGAAGGCACTCATCGCAAAGAGGTTTCTGAGAATGCTTCTGTCTAGTTTTTATGTGATGATATTTCGTATTGCAGCATTGGCCAAAAAGCGCTCCAAACATCCATCTTCAGATGGCAATGAAAGTGGGTCTCAAAAGTGCTCTATCAGAAGGAAGGTTCAAGTCTGTGAATTGAATGCTCTCATCACACAGAAGGTTCTGAGAATGATTCAGTCTAGTTTTTATCAGAAGATATTTCCTTTTCCTTGCATAGGCCTCAAATAGCTCCAAATATCGAATTGCAGTTTACACCAATAGAGTCTTTCCAAACTGCTCTGTGAAACGGCAGGTTCAACTCTGTGAGTTGAATGCGCACATGAGGAAGAAGTCTCTGAGAATGCTTCTGTCTAGTTTTTAGGTGAAGATATTTCATTTCCCAGCCTCGCCTCAAAGCGCTCCAAATATCCACTTTCAGATTCTACAAAAACTGTGTTTCTAAACTGCTCTTTGTAAAGGAAGGTTCAAGTCTGTGAGTTGAATGCACTCATCACCAAGAAGTTTCTGAGAATGCTTCTGTCTAGTTTTCATGTGAAGATATTTCCTTTTCCAACATTGACCCGAAGCCCTCGTAATATCCACTTGCAGATTTTACAAAAAGAGTGTTTCCAAACTGCTCTATCAAAATGAGATTCAACTCTGTGAGTTGAATGCACGCATCGTGAAGAAGCTTCAGAGAATGCTACGGTCTACGTTTTAGGTGAAGATATTTCATTTCCCAGCATAGGCTTCAAAGCGCTCTAAATATCCACTTGCAGATTCTACAAAAAGAGTGTTTCAAAACTGCTCTTCCAAAAGGAAGGTTCAAGGCTGTGAGTTCAATGCACTCATCATAAAGAAGTTTCTGAGAACGCTTCTCTCTAGTTTTTATGTGAAGATATTTCCTTTTCCAGCATAGGCCTCAAATCGCTCCAAACATCCACTAGCAAATTCTACAAAAGGAGTGTTTCAAAACTGTGCTATCAAAAGGAAGATTCCACTATTTGAGTTGAAGGCATAAAGCACACGGAAGTTTCTGACAATGCTTCCGTCTAGTTCTCATGTGAAGTTATTTCCTTTTCCAGTGCTGGCCTCTTAGCACTCCAAATATCCACTTGCAGATCCTAGAAAAAGAGTTTTTCAAAACTGCTCTACCAAAAGGAAGCTTCAACTCGGTGAGTTGAATGCGCACCTCGCAAAATGTTTCTGAGAGTGCTTCGCTGTTGTTTTTATGTGAAGATATTTCGTTTTCCAGCATAGGACTCAAAGCGCTCCAAGTAGCCACTTACAGAGTCTCTAAAAAGAGTGTTTCAAAACTGTTCTATCAAAAGGAACGTTCAACTCTGTGAGTAGAATGCTCTCATCACAAGGAAGTTTCTGAGAATGCTTCTGTCTAGTTTTTATGTGAAGAAATTTCCTTTTCCAACATAGGCCTCAAAGCCCTCCAAATAAACATCTGCAGATTCTACAAAAGGGGTCTTTCCAAAATGTTCTATCAAAACCAACGTTCAAACCTATGAGCTGAATGCACTCACCACACAGAAGTTTCTTAGACGTCTTCTGTCTAGTGTTTATGTGAAAATATTTTCTTTTACAGCATAGGCCTCAAATAGCTCCAAATATCAACTTGCAGATTTTACAAAAAGGGTGTTTCCAAACTCCTCTATCAAAAGGCAGGTTCAACTCTGTGTGTTGAATGCACACATCAGAAAGAAGTTTCTGAGAATGCTTCTGTCTAGCGTTTATGTGAAAATATTTCCTTTTCAAGCATACGCCTCAAAGCGCTCCAAATATGCCGTTGCAGATTCTACAAAAAGTGTGTTTCAAAACTGCTCTATGAAAAGAAAGGTTCAAAGCTGTGAGGTGAATACACATATCGTGAAGAAGTTTCTGAGAAAGCTTCAGTCTAGTGTTTAGGTGAAGATATTTCACTTCCCAGAATAGGCCTCAAAGCGCTCCAAATATCCACTTCCAGATTCTAAAGAAAAGTGTTTCAAAACTGCTTTTTGGAAAAGAAGCTTCAACTCTGTGAGTTGAAAGCACTCATTACGAAGAGGTTTCTGAGAGTTCTTCCGTCTAGTTTTCATGTGAAGATGTTTCCATTTCAAGCATATTTCTCAAATCGCTCCAAATATTCACCTGCAAATTCTACAAAAAGGGTGTTTCCAAACTTCTCTATCAATAGGAAGGTTCGACTCTGTGAGTTGAATGCACTCCTCACAAAGAAGTTTCTGAGAATGCTTCTGTCCAGTTTTTAGGTGAAGATATATCACTTCCCAGCATAGGCCTCAAAGCGCTCCAAATATCCACTTGCAGATTCTACAAAAAGAGTGTTTCAAAACTCCTCTTTCAAAAGGAAGTTTCAAGTCTGTGAGTTGAATGAAGTCGTGACAAAGAAGTTTCTGAGAATGCTTCTGTCTACTTTTTATGTGAAGATATTTCCTTTTGCAGCACACGCCTCAAATAGCCCCAAACATCCACTAGCAAATTCTACAAAAAGAGTGTTTCAAAAAAGCGCTATCTAAAGGAAGATTGCACTATGTGAGTTAAACGCATAAAGCACACGGAAGTTTCTGAGAATGCTTCCGTCTAGTTCTCATGGGAAGATATTTCCTTTCCCATTGTTGGCCTCTTAGCACTCCAATATACACTTGCAGATTCTAGAAAAAGAGTGTTTCAAAACTGCTCTATCAAAAGGCAGGTTCAACACGGTGAGTTGAATATGCACATGAGAAAAAGTTTCTGAGAATGCTTCTGTCTGGTTTTTATGTGAAGATATTTCGTTTTCCAGCACAGGCCTCAAAGCGCTCCAATTATCCACTTGCAGACTATACAAAAACAGTGTTTCAAAACTGTTCTATCCAAAGGAATGTTCAGCTCTGTGAGTAGAATTCACTCATCACGAGGAAGTTTCTGAGAATGCTGCTGTCTAGTTTCTATAAGAAGACATTTCCTTTTCTAACATAGGTCTCAAAGCGCTCACAATAAGCCCTGGCACACTCCACAAAAGGAGTGTTTCCAAAATGTTCTATCAAAATGAACGTTGAAGACTGTGAGTTAAATGCACACGTCAAACTGAAGTTTCTGAGAATGGTTCTGTCTAGGGTTTATGTGAAGATATTTTCTTTTCCAGCATAGGCCTCCAAAAGCTCGAAATATCCACTTGCAGATTTTCTAAAAAGGGTGTTTCCAAACTGTTCTATCAAAAGGAAGGTTCAACTCTGTGAGTTGAATGCTCACATCACAAAGAAGTTTCTGAGAATGCTTCTGTCTAGTGTTCATGTGAAGATATTTCCTTTTCAAGCATAGGCCTCAAAGCGCTCCAGATATGCAGTTGCAGACTCTACAAAAAGTGTGTTTCAAAAGTGTTCTATGAAAAGAAAGTTTCAACTCTGTGAGTTGAATGCACATATCGTGAAGAAGTTTCTGAGAATGCTTCTGTCTAGTTTTTAGGTGAAGATATTTCATTTCCCAGCATAGGCCTCAAAGCGCTCCAAATATGCACTTGCAGATTCTACAAAAAGAGTGTTTCAAAACTGCTCTTTCAAAAGGAAGGTTCAAGTCTGTGAGTTGAATGCACTCATCAGAAAGAAGTTTCTGATAATGGTTCTGTCTAGTTTTCATCTGCAAGTATTTCCTTTTCCACTAGATGCCGCAATCGCACCAAATTTCCACCTGCAGTTTCCACAAAAAGAGTGTTGCAGGACTGCTCCAGGAAAAGGAATCTTCAACTCTCTCAGTTCAATCCCCTCAAGACATAGAAGTTTCTGATAATGTTTCTGTCTAGCTTCTATATGAAGATATTTCCTTTTCCAGCATAAGCCTCAAAGAGCTCCAAATATCCACTTGCGAATTCTACAAAAACAGTGTTGCAATACTTTTCTACCAAAAGGAAGGTACAACTCTGTGAGTTCAATGCACTCATCACACAGAAGGTTCACAGAATGCTTCCATCTAGCTTTTACGCAATGATATTTCCTTTTGCAGCAAAGGCTTCAAAGCGCTCTTAATGTCCACTGGCAGATTCTACGAAGAGTGTCTCAAAACTGCTCTATCAAAAGGTAGGTTGAACTCTGTGAGTTCAATGCCCAAAGCACAGGGAACCTTCTGAGAATGCTTTTATGTAGTTTCTACGTGAACATATTTTCTTTTCCAGCATTGGCCTCCAAGCACTCCATCCATCCACTTGAAAATTCTACTAAAAGAGTGTTTCAAAACTTCTCTACCAAAAGAAAGGTTGAACTTTGTGAGTTCAAGGCACACATCACAAAGAAGTTTCTGAGAATGCTTCTTTCCAGCTTTTACGTGAAGAGATATCCTTTTCCAGCATAGGCCTCAAAGCGCTCCATATATCCACTTGCACATTCTAGCAAAGCGTGTATCAACACTGCTCTTTCAAAAGGAAGCTTCAAGTCTGTGAGTTGAATGCACTCATCACAAAGACGTTTCTGAGAATTCTCCTGTCTAGTTTTCATGTGAAGATGCTTCCATTTAAAATCTAGGCCTCAAATACCTCCAAATATTCACTTGCACATTCTACAAAAAGGCTGTTTCAAATCTTCTCTATCAATTGGAAGGTTCAACTCTGTAAATTGAATGCACTCACCACAAAGAAGATTCCGAGATTGCTTCTGTCTACTTTGTATGTGAAGACATTTCCTTTTCCAACATAGGCCTCAAAGCGCTCCAAAAAACACTTGCAGATTCTAAAAAAACAGTTTTTCAAAACTGTTCTATCAAAAGGAACGTTCAACTCTGTGAGTTGAAGGCACTCATCACAAAGAGGTTTCTGAGAATGCTTCTGTCTAGTTTTTATGGGATGATATTTCTTATTCCAACATTGGCCAAAAAGCGCTCCAAATATCCGCCTTCAGATGGCACTGAAAGAGGGTCTCAAAAATGCTCTATCAGAAGGAAGGTTCAAGTCTGTGAGTTGAATGCTCTCATCACACAGAAGGTTCTGAGAATACTTCAGTCTAGTTTTTATCAGAAGATATTTCCATTTCCTTGCATAGGCCTGAAATCGCTCCAAATATCGACTTGCAGATTATACGAATAGAGTATTTCCAAACTGCTCTGTCAAACGGCAGGATCAACTCTGTGAGTTGAATGAACACATCATGAAGAAGTCTCTGAGAATGCTTCTGTCTAGTTTTTAGTTGAAGATATTTCATTTCCCAGCATCGTCTCAAAGCGCTCCAAATATCCACTTGCAGATTCTACAAAAACTTTGTTTCTAAACTGCTCTTTGAAAAGGAAGGTCCAAGTCTGTGAGTTGAATGCACTCATCGCAAAGAATTTTCTGAGAATGCTTCTGCCTAGTTTTCACGTGAAGATATTTCCTTTTCCAACATTGGCCCCGAAGCCCTCCTAACATCCACTTGCAGATTTTACAAAAAGAGTGTTTCCAAACTGCTCTATCAAAAGGCAGGTTCAACTCTGTGAGTCAAATGCACGCATCGTGAAGAAGCTTCTGAGAATGCTACTGTCTAAGTTTTAGGTGAAGATATTTCATTTCCCAGCAAAGGCTTCAAAGCGCTCTAAATATCCACTTGCAGATTCTACAAGAAGAGTGTTTCAAAACTGCTCTTCCAAAAGGAAGGTTCAAGTCTGTGAGTTGAATGCACTCATCAAAAAGAAGTTTCTGAGAATGCTTCTCTCTAGTTTTTATGAGAAGATATTTCCTTTTCCAGCATAGGCCTCAAATCGCTCCAAACATCCACTAGCAAATTCTACAAAAGGAGTGTTTCAAAACTGTGCTATCAAAAGGAAGATTCCACTATTTGAGTTGAAGGCATAAAGCACACGGAAGTTTCTGACAGTGCTTCCGTCTAGTTCTCATGTGAAGTTATTTCCTTTTCCAGTGTTGGCCTCTTAGCACTCCAAATAACCACTTGCAGATCCTAGAAAGAGTGTTTCAAAACTGCTCTACCAAAAGGAAGGTTCAACTCGGTGAGTTGAATGCGCACCTCGCAAAAAGTTTCTGAGAGTGCTTCGGTTTAGTTTTTATGTGAAGATATTTCGTTTTCCAGCACAGTACTCAAAGCGCTCTAAATAGCCACTTGCAGAGTCTATAAAAAGAGTGTTTCAAAACTGTTCTATCGAAAGGAACGTTCAACTCTGTGAGTAGAATGCACTCATCACAAGGAAGTTTCTGAGAATGCTTCTGTCTAGTTTTTATGTGAAGAAATTTCCTTTTCCAACATAGGCCTCAAAGCGCTCCAAATAAACACCTGCAGATTCTACAAAAGGGGTCTTTCCAAAATGTTCTATCAAAACCAACGTTCAAGCCTGTGAGCTGAATGCACTCACCACACAGAAGTTTCTTAGACGTCTTCTGTCTAGTGTTTATGTGGAAATATTCTCTTTTACAGCATAGGCCTCAAATAGCTCCAAATATCAACTTGCAGATTTTACAAAAAGGGTGTTTCCAAACTCCTCCATCAAAAGGCAGGTTCAACTCTGTGTGTTGAATGCACACATCAGAAAGAAGTTTCTGAGAATGCTTCTGTCTAGCCTTTATGTGAAAATATTTCCTTTTCAAGCATACGCCTCAAAGCGCTCCAAATATGCCGTTGTAGACTCTACAAAAAGTGTGTTTCAAAACTGCTCTACGAAAAGAAAGGTTCAAAGCTGTGAGTTGAATACACAGATCGTGAAGAAGTTCCTGAGAATGCTTCAATCTAGTGTTTAGGTGAAGATATTTCACTTCCCAGCATAGGCCTCAAAGCGCTCCAAATATCCACTTCCAGATTCTACAGAAAAGTGTTTCAAAACTGCTCTTTGGAAAGGAAGCTTCAACTCTGTGAGTTTAAAGCACTCATTGCGAAGAGGTTTCTGGGAGTTCTTCCGTCTAGTTTTCATGTAAAGATGTTTCCATTTCAAGCATAGGTCTCTAATCGCTCCAAATATTCACCTGCAAATTCTACAAAAAGGGTGTTTCAAAACTTCTCTATCAATAGGAAGGTTCAACTCTGTGAGTTGAATGCACTCCTTACAGAGAAGTTTCTGAGAATGTTTCTATCTATGTTTTACGCGAAGATATTTCCTTTTCCAACACAGGCCTCAGTGCGCTCCGAATCAACACTTCCAGATACTACAAAAACAGTGTTTCAAAACTGTTCTATCAAAAGGAACGTTCAACTCTGTGAGTTGAAGGCACTCATCACAAAGAAGTTTCTGAGAATGCTTCTGTCAATCTTGTATGCAATGAGATTTCCTTTTGCAGCATAGGACTTAAAGCTCTCCAAATATCCACTTGCAGATTCCACAAAAAGAGTGTTGCAAAACTTCTCTATCAAAAGGCAGGTTGAACTCTGTGTGTTGAATGCCCAAAACACAGGGAACTTTCTGAGAATGCTTTTGTCTAGTTTCCACGTGAAGATAGTTCCTTTTCCAACATAGGCCTCAAAGCGCTCTGAATATCCACTTGCCGATTGTACAAAAAGAGTGTTGCAAAACTTCTCTATCAAAAGGCAGGTTGAACTCTGTGTGTCGAATGCCCAAAACACAGGGAACTTGCTGAGAATGCTTTTGTCTAATTTCTACGTGAAGATATTTCCTTTTCCATCATAGGCCTCAAAGTGCTCCGAATAAACACTTGTAGATCCCACCAAAAGAGTGTTTCAAAGCTCTTCCATCTACAGGAACTTTCACGTCTGTGAGTTGAATGCACTCATCACAAAGAGGTTTCTGAGAATTCTTCTGTTTAGTTTTTATGTGATGATATTTCATTTTCCAGCATTGGCCTAAAGGTGCTCCAAATATCCACCTTCAGATGGGACTGAAAGAGTGTTTCAAAACTGAACTATCAAAAGGAAGGTTCAAGTCTGTGAGTTGAATGCACTCATCCACAGAAGCTTCTGAGAATGCTTCTGTCTCGTTTTTAGGCGAAGATATTTCCTTTTCCTTGCATAGGCCTCAAATCGCTCCAAATATCCCCTTGCAGATATTACAAAGAGAGTGTTTCCAAACTGCCCTATCGAAAGGCAGTTTCAACTCTGTGAGTTGAAGGCACGTATGGTGAAACAGTTTCTGAGAATGCTTGTGTGTACTTTTTAGGTGAAGGTATTTCCTTTTCCAGCACAGGCCTCAAATCGCTCCAAACATCCAGTAGCAAATTCTACAAAAGGAGTGTTTCAAACCTGTGCTATCCAAAGGAAGATTCCACTATATGAGTTGAACGCATAAAGCACACGGAAGTTTCTGAGAATCCTTCCGTCTAGTTCTCAGGTGAAGATATTTACTTTTCCAGTGTTGGCCCTTTAGCACTCCAAATATCCACTTTCAGATTCTACAAAAAGAGTGTTTCAAAACTGCTCTATCAAAACGCAGGTTCCACTCGGTGAGTTGAATGCACGCATCGGAAAAGATTTCTGAGAATTCTTCTGTCTAGTTTTTATGGGAAGATATTTTCTTTTCCAGCATAGGCCTCAAATCGCTCCAAACATCCACGAGCAAATTCTACGAAAGGAGTGTGTCAAAACTGTGCTATCAAAAGGAAGATTCCACTATGTGAGTTGAATGCATGAAGCACACGGAAGTTTCTGACAATGCTTCCGTCTAGTTCTCATGTGAAGATATTTCCTTTTCCAGCGTTGACCTCTTAGCACTCCAAATATCCACTTGCAGATCCTAGAAAAAGAGTGTTTCAAAACTGCTCTACCAAAAGCCAGGTTTCACTCGGTGAGTTGAATGCGCACATCGCAAAATGTTTCTGAGAACGCTACTGTCTAGTTCTTATGTGAAGATATTTCGTTTTCCCGCCTGGGCTTCAAAGCGCTCCAAATAGCCACTTGTAGAGTCTATAAAAGCAGTGTTTCAAAACTCTTCTATCAAAAGGAACTTTCAACTCTGTGAGTACAATGCACTCATCACAAGGAAGTTTCCGAGAATGCTTCTGTCTACTGTTTATGTGAAGATATTTCCTTTTCCAACCTAGGCCTCAATGCGCTCCAAATAAACACCTGCAGATCCTACAAGAGGGGTGTTTCCAAACTGTTCTATCAAAACCAGCGTTCAAGTCTGTGAGCTGAATGCACTCATCACACAGAAGTTTCTTAGAAGGCTTGTGTCTAGTGTTTATGTGAAAATATTTTCTTTTACAGCACAGGCCTCAAATAGCTCCAAATATCAACTTGCAGATTTTACAAAAAGGGAGTTTCCAAACTCCTCTATCAAAAGACAGGTTCAACTCTGTGAGTCGAATGCACACATCAGAAAGAAGTTTCTGAGAATGCTTCTGTCTAGCTTTTATGTGAAAATATTTCCTTTTCAAGCACACGCCTCAAAGCGCTCCAAATATGCCGTTGCAGATTCTACAAAAAGTGGGTTTCAAAACTGCTCTACGAAAAGAAAGGTTCAAAGCTGTGAGTTGAATACACAGATCGTGAAGAAGTTTCTGAGAATGCTTCAGTCTAGTGTTTAGGTGAAGATATTTCACTTCCCAGCATAGGCCTCAAAGCGCTCCAAATATCCACTTCCAGATTCTACAGAAAAGTGTTTCAAAACTGCTCTTTGGAAAGGAAGCTTCAACTCTGTGAGTTGAAAGCACTCATTACGAAGAGGTTTCTGAGAATTCTTCTGTCCAGTTTTCATGTGAAGATGTTTCCATTTCAAGCATAGGTCTCCAATCGCTCCAAATATTCACCTGCAAATTCTACAAAAAGGGTGTTTCAAAACTTCTCTATCAATAGGAAGGTTCAACTCTGTGAGTTGAATGCCCTCCTCACAAAGAAGTTTCTGAGAATGCTTCTGTCTACTTTTTACGTGAAGATATTTCCTTTTCCTACACAGGCCTCAAAGCGCTCCGAATCAACACTTCCAGATACTACCAAAACAGTGTTTCAAAACTGTTCTATCAAAAGGAACGTTCAACTCTGTGAGTGGAAGGCACTCATCGCAAAGAGGTTTCTGAGAATGCTTCTGTCTAGTTTTTATGTGATGATATTTCGTATTGCAGCATTGGCCAAAAAGCGCTCCAAACATCCATCTTCAGATGGCAATGAAAGTGGGTCTCAAAAGTGCTCTATCAGAAGGAAGGTTCAAGTCTGTGAATTGAATGCTCTCATCACACAGAAGGTTCTGAGAATGATTCAGTCTAGTTTTTATCAGAAGATATTTCCTTTTCCTTGCATAGGCCTCAAATCGCTCCAAATATCGAATTGCAGTTTACACCAATAGAGTGTTTCCAAACTGCTCTGTGAAACGGCAGGTTCAACTCTGTGAGTTGAATGCGCACATGAGGAAGAAGTCTCTGAGAATGCTTCTGTCTAGTTTTTAGGTGAAGATATTTCATTTCCCAGCCTCGCCTCAAAGCGCTCCAAATATCCACTTTCAGATTCTACAAAAACTGTGTTTCTAAACTGCTCTTTGTAAAGGAAGGTTCAAGTCTGTGAGTTGAATGCACTCATCACCAAGAAGTTTCTGAGAATGCTTCTGTCTAGTTTTCATGTGAAGATATTTCCTTTTCCAACATTGACCCGAAGCCCTCGTAATATCCACTTGCAGATTTTACAAAAAGAGTGTTTCCAAACTGCTCTATCAAAATGAGATTCAACTCTGTGAGTTGAATGCACGCATCGTGAAGAAGCTTCAGAGAATGCTACGGTCTACGTTTTAGGTGAAGATATTTCATTTCCCAGCATAGGCTTCAAAGCGCTCTAAATATCCACTTGCAGATTCTACAAAAAGAGTGTTTCAAAACTGCTCTTCCAAAAGGAAGGTTCAAGGCTGTGAGTTCAATGCACTCATCATAAAGAAGTTTCTGAGAACGCTTCTCTCTAGTTTTTATGTGAAGATATTTCCTTTTCCAGCATAGGCCTCAAATCGCTCCAAACATCCACTAGCAAATTCTACAAAAGGAGTGTTTCAAAACTGTGCTATCAAAAGGAAGATTCCACTATTTGAGTTGAAGGCATAAAGCACACGGAAGTTTCTGACAATGCTTCCGTCTAGTTCTCATGTGAAGTTATTTCCTTTTCCAGTGCTGGCCTCTTAGCACTCCAAATATCCACTTGCAGATCCTAGAAAAAGAGTTTTTCAAAACTGCTCTACCAAAAGGAAGCTTCAACTCGGTGAGTTGAATGCGCACCTCGCAAAATGTTTCTGAGAGTGCTTCGCTGTTGTTTTTATGTGAAGATATTTCGTTTTCCAGCATAGGACTCAAAGCGCTCCAAGTAGCCACTTACAGAGTCTCTAAAAAGAGTGTTTCAAAACTGTTCTATCAAAAGGAACGTTCAACTCTGTGAGTAGAATGCTCTCATCACAAGGAAGTTTCTGAGAATGCTTCTGTCTAGTTTTTATGTGAAGAAATTTCCTTTTCCAACATAGGCCTCAAAGCCCTCCAAATAAACATCTGCAGATTCTACAAAAGGGGTCTTTCCAAAATGTTCTATCAAAACCAACGTTCAAACCTATGAGCTGAATGCACTCACCACACAGAAGTTTCTTAGACGTCTTCTGTCTAGTGTTTATGTGAAAATATTTTCTTTTACAGCATAGGCCTCAAATAGCTCCAAATATCAACTTGCAGATTTTACAAAAAGGGTGTTTCCAAACTCCTCTATCAAAAGGCAGGTTCAACTCTGTGTGTTGAATGCACACATCAGAAAGAAGTTTCTGAGAATGCTTCTGTCTAGCGTTTATGTGAAAATATTTCCTTTTCAAGCATACGCCTCAAAGCGCTCCAAATATGCCGTTGCAGATTCTACAAAAAGTGTGTTTCAAAACTGCTCTATGAAAAGAAAGGTTCAAAGCTGTGAGGTGAATACACATATCGTGAAGAAGTTTCTGAGAAAGCTTCAGTCTAGTGTTTAGGTGAAGATATTTCACTTCCCAGAATAGGCCTCAAAGCGCTCCAAATATCCACTTCCAGATTCTAAAGAAAAGTGTTTCAAAACTGCTTTTTGGAAAAGAAGCTTCAACTCTGTGAGTTGAAAGCACTCATTACGAAGAGGTTTCTGAGAGTTCTTCCGTCTAGTTTTCATGTGAAGATGTTTCCATTTCAAGCATATTTCTCAAATCGCTCCAAATATTCACCTGCAAATTCTACAAAAAGGGTGTTTCCAAACTTCTCTATCAATAGGAAGGTTCGACTCTGTGAGTTGAATGCACTCCTCAGAAAGAAGTTTCTGAGAATGCTTCTGTCCAGTTTTTAGGTGAAGATATATCATTTCCCAGCATAGGCCTCAAAGCGCTCCAAATATCCACTTGCAGATTCTACAAAAAGAGTGTTTCAAAACTCCTCTTTCAAAAGGAAGTTTCAAGTCTGTGAGTTGAATGAAGTCGTGACAAAGAAGTTTCTGAGAATGCTTCTGTCTACTTTTTATGTGAAGATATTTCCTTTTGCAGCACACGCCTCAAATAGCCCCAAACATCCACTAGCAAATTCTACAAAAAGAGTGTTTCAAAAAAGCGCTATCTAAAGGAAGATTGCACTATGTGAGTTAAACGCATAAAGCACACGGAAGTTTCTGAGAATGCTTCCGTCTAGTTCTCATGGGAAGATATTTCCTTTCCCATTGTTGGCCTCTTAGCACTCCAATATACACTTGCAGATTCTAGAAAAAGAGTGTTTCAAAACTGCTCTATCAAAAGGCAGGTTCAACACGGTGAGTTGAATATGCACATGAGAAAAAGTTTCTGAGAATGCTTCTGTCTGGTTTTTATGTGAAGATATTTCGTTTTCCAGCACAGGCCTCAAAGCGCTCCAATTATCCACTTGCAGACTATACAAAAACAGTGTTTCAAAACTGTTCTATCCAAAGGAATGTTCAGCTCTGTGAGTAGAATTCACTCATCACGAGGAAGTTTCTGAGAATGCTGCTGTCTAGTTTCTATAAGAAGACATTTCCTTTTCTAACATAGGTCTCAAAGCGCTCACAATAAGCCCTGGCACACTCCACAAAAGGAGTGTTTCCAAAATGTTCTATCAAAATGAACGTTGAAGACTGTGAGTTAAATGCACACGTCAAACTGAAGTTTCTGAGAATGGTTCTGTCTAGGGTTTATGTGAAGATATTTTCTTTTCCAGCATAGGCCTCCAAAAGCTCGAAATATCCACTTGCAGATTTTCTAAAAAGGGTGTTTCCAAACTGTTCTATCAAAAGGAAGGTTCAACTCTGTGAGTTGAATGCTCACATCACAAAGAAGTTTCTGAGAATGCTTCTGTCTAGTGTTCATGTGAAGATATTTCCTTTTCAAGCATAGGCCTCAAAGCGCTCCAGATATGCAGTTGCAGACTCTACAAAAAGTGTGTTTCAAAAGTGTTCTATGAAAAGAAAGTTTCAACTCTGTGAGTTGAATGCACATATCGTGAAGAAGTTTCTGAGAATGCTTCTGTCTAGTTTTTAGGTGAAGATATTTCATTTCCCAGCATAGGCCTCAAAGCGCTCCAAATATGCACTTGCAGATTCTACAAAAAGAGTGTTTCAAAACTGCTCTTTCAAAAGGAAGGTTCAAGTCTGTGAGTTGAATGCACTCATCAGAAAGAAGTTTCTGATAATGGTTCTGTCTAGTTTTCATCTGCAAGTATTTCCTTTTCCACTAGATGCCGCAATCGCACCAAATTTCCACCTGCAGTTTCCACAAAAAGAGTGTTGCAGGACTGCTCCAGGAAAAGGAATCTTCAACTCTCTCAGTTCAATCCCCTCAAGACATAGAAGTTTCTGATAATGTTTCTGTCTAGCTTCTATATGAAGATATTTCCTTTTCCAGCATAAGCCTCAAAGAGCTCCAAATATCCACTTGCGAATTCTACAAAAACAGTGTTGCAATACTTTTCTACCAAAAGGAAGGTACAACTCTGTGAGTTCAATGCACTCATCACACAGAAGGTTCACAGAATGCTTCCATCTAGCTTTTACGCAATGATATTTCCTTTTGCAGCAAAGGCTTCAAAGCGCTCTTAATGTCCACTGGCAGATTCTACGAAGAGTGTCTCAAAACTGCTCTATCAAAAGGTAGGTTGAACTCTGTGAGTTCAATGCCCAAAGCACAGGGAACCTTCTGAGAATGCTTTTATGTAGTTTCTACGTGAACATATTTTCTTTTCCAGCATTGGCCTCCAAGCACTCCATCCATCCACTTGAAAATTCTACTAAAAGAGTGTTTCAAAACTTCTCTACCAAAAGAAAGGTTGAACTTTGTGAGTTCAAGGCACACATCACAAAGAAGTTTCTGAGAATGCTTCTTTCCAGCTTTTACGTGAAGAGATATCCTTTTCCAGCATAGGCCTCAAAGCGCTCCATATATCCACTTGCACATTCTAGCAAAGCGTGTATCAACACTGCTCTTTCAAAAGGAAGCTTCAAGTCTGTGAGTTGAATGCACTCATCACAAAGACGTTTCTGAGAATTCTCCTGTCTAGTTTTCATGTGAAGATGCTTCCATTTAAAATCTAGGCCTCAAATACCTCCAAATATTCACTTGCACATTCTACAAAAAGGCTGTTTCAAATCTTCTCTATCAATTGGAAGGTTCAACTCTGTAAATTGAATGCACTCACCACAAAGAAGATTCCGAGATTGCTTCTGTCTACTTTGTATGTGAAGACATTTCCTTTTCCAACATAGGCCTCAAAGCGCTCCAAAAAACACTTGCAGATTCTAAAAAAACAGTTTTTCAAAACTGTTCTATCAAAAGGAACGTTCAACTCTGTGAGTTGAAGGCACTCATCACAAAGAGGTTTCTGAGAATGCTTCTGTCTAGTTTTTATGGGATGATATTTCTTATTCCAACATTGGCCAAAAAGCGCTCCAAATATCCACCTTCAGATGGCACTGAAAGAGGGTCTCAAAAATGCTCTATCAGAAGGAAGGTTCAAGTCTGTGAGTTGAATGCTCTCATCACACAGAAGGTTCTGAGAATACTTCAGTCTAGTTTTTATCAGAAGATATTTCCATTTCCTTGCATAGGCCTGAAATCGCTCCAAATATCGACTTGCAGATTATACGAATAGAGTATTTCCAAACTGCTCTGTCAAACGGCAGGATCAACTCTGTGAGTTGAATGAACACATCATGAAGAAGTCTCTGAGAATGCTTCTGTCTAGTTTTTAGTTGAAGATATTTCATTTCCCAGCATCGTCTCAAAGCGCTCCAAATATCCACTTGCAGATTCTACAAAAACTTTGTTTCTAAACTGCTCTTTGAAAAGGAAGGTCCAAGTCTGTGAGTTGAATGCACTCATCGCAAAGAATTTTCTGAGAATGCTTCTGCCTAGTTTTCACGTGAAGATATTTCCTTTTCCAACATTGGCCCCGAAGCCCTCCTAACATCCACTTGCAGATTTTACAAAAAGAGTGTTTCCAAACTGCTCTATCAAAAGGCAGGTTCAACTCTGTGAGTCAAATGCACGCATCGTGAAGAAGCTTCTGAGAATGCTACTGTCTAAGTTTTAGGTGAAGATATTTCATTTCCCAGCAAAGGCTTCAAAGCGCTCTAAATATCCACTTGCAGATTCTACAAGAAGAGTGTTTCAAAACTGCTCTTCCAAAAGGAAGGTTCAAGTCTGTGAGTTGAATGCACTCATCAAAAAGAAGTTTCTGAGAATGCTTCTCTCTAGTTTTTATGAGAAGATATTTCCTTTTCCAGCATAGGCCTCAAATCGCTCCAAACATCCACTAGCAAATTCTACAAAAGGAGTGTTTCAAAACTGTGCTATCAAAAGGAAGATTCCACTATTTGAGTTGAAGGCATAAAGCACACGGAAGTTTCTGACAGTGCTTCCGTCTAGTTCTCATGTGAAGTTATTTCCTTTTCCAGTGTTGGCCTCTTAGCACTCCAAATAACCACTTGCAGATCCTAGAAAGAGTGTTTCAAAACTGCTCTACCAAAAGGAAGGTTCAACTCGGTGAGTTGAATGCGCACCTCGCAAAAAGTTTCTGAGAGTGCTTCGGTTTAGTTTTTATGTGAAGATATTTCGTTTTCCAGCACAGTACTCAAAGCGCTCTAAATAGCCACTTGCAGAGTCTATAAAAAGAGTGTTTCAAAACTGTTCTATCGAAAGGAACGTTCAACTCTGTGAGTAGAATGCACTCATCACAAGGAAGTTTCTGAGAATGCTTCTGTCTAGTTTTTATGTGAAGAAATTTCCTTTTCCAACATAGGCCTCAAAGCGCTCCAAATAAACACCTGCAGATTCTACAAAAGGGGTCTTTCCAAAATGTTCTATCAAAACCAACGTTCAAGCCTGTGAGCTGAATGCACTCACCACACAGAAGTTTCTTAGACGTCTTCTGTCTAGTGTTTATGTGGAAATATTCTCTTTTACAGCATAGGCCTCAAATAGCTCCAAATATCAACTTGCAGATTTTACAAAAAGGGTGTTTCCAAACTCCTCCATCAAAAGGCAGGTTCAACTCTGTGTGTTTAATGCACACATCAGAAAGAAGTTTCTGAGAATGCTTCTGTCTAGCCTTTATGTGAAAATATTTCCTTTTCAAGCATACGCCTCAAAGCGCTCCAAATATGCCGTTGTAGACTCTACAAAAAGTGTGTTTCAAAACTGCTCTACGAAAAGAAAGGTTCAAAGCTGTGAGTTGAATACACAGATCGTGAAGAAGTTCCTGAGAATGCTTCAATCTAGTGTTTAGGTGAAGATATTTCACTTCCCAGCATAGGCCTCAAAGTGCTCCAAATATCCACTTCCAGATTCTACAGAAAAGTGTTTCAAAACTGCTCTTTGGAAAGGAAGCTTCAACTCTGTGAGTTTAAAGCACTCATTGCGAAGAGGTTTCTGGGAGTTCTTCCGTCTAGTTTTCATGTAAAGATGTTTCCATTTCAAGCATAGGTCTCTAATCGCTCCAAATATTCACCTGCAAATTCTACAAAAAGGGTGTTTCAAAACTTCTCTATCAATAGGAAGGTTCAACTCTGTGAGTTGAATGCACTCCTTACAGAGAAGTTTCTGAGAATGTTTCTATCTATGTTTTACGCGAAGATATTTCCTTTTCCAACACAGGCCTCAGTGCGCTCCGAATCAACACTTCCAGATACTACAAAAACAGTGTTTCAAAACTGTTCTATCAAAAGGAACGTTCAACTCTGTGAGTTGAAGGCACTCATCACAAAGAAGTTTCTGAGAATGCTTCTGTCAATCTTGTATGCAATGAGATTTCCTTTTGCAGCATAGGACTTAAAGCTCTCCAAATATCCACTTGCAGATTCCACAAAAAGAGTGTTGCAAAACTTCTCTATCAAAAGGCAGGTTGAACTCTGTGTGTTGAATGCCCAAAACACAGGGAACTTTCTGAGAATGCTTTTGTCTAGTTTCCACGTGAAGATAGTTCCTTTTCCAACATAGGCCTCAAAGCGCTCTGAATATCCACTTGCCGATTGTACAAAAAGAGTGTTGCAAAACTTCTCTATCAAAAGGCAGGTTGAACTCTGTGTGTCGAATGCCCAAAACACAGGGAACTTGCTGAGAATGCTTTTGTCTAATTTCTACGTGAAGATATTTCCTTTTCCATCATAGGCCTCAAAGTGCTCCGAATAAACACTTGTAGATCCCACCAAAAGAGTGTTTCAAAGCTCTTCCATCTACAGGAACTTTCACGTCTGTGAGTTGAATGCACTCATCACAAAGAGGTTTCTGAGAATTCTTCTGTTTAGTTTTTATGTGATGATATTTCATTTTCCAGCATTGGCCTAAAGGTGCTCCAAATATCCACCTTCAGATGGGACTGAAAGAGTGTTTCAAAACTGAACTATCAAAAGGAAGGTTCAAGTCTGTGAGTTGAATGCACTCATCCACAGAAGCTTCTGAGAATGCTTCTGTCTCGTTTTTAGGCGAAGATATTTCCTTTTCCTTGCATAGGCCTCAAATCGCTCCAAATATCCCCTTGCAGATATTACAAAGAGAGTGTTTCCAAACTGCCCTATCGAAAGGCAGTTTCAACTCTGTGAGTTGAAGGCACGTATGGTGAAACAGTTTCTGAGAATGCTTGTGTGTACTTTTTAGGTGAAGGTATTTCCTTTTCCAGCACAGGCCTCAAATCGCTCCAAACATCCAGTAGCAAATTCTACAAAAGGAGTGTTTCAAACCTGTGCTATCCAAAGGAAGATTCCACTATATGAGTTGAACGCATAAAGCACACGGAAGTTTCTGAGAATCCTTCCGTCTAGTTCTCAGGTGAAGATATTTACTTTTCCAGTGTTGGCCCTTTAGCACTCCAAATATCCACTTTCAGATTCTACAAAAAGAGTGTTTCAAAACTGCTCTATCAAAACGCAGGTTCCACTCGGTGAGTTGAATGCACGCATCGGAAAAGATTTCTGAGAATTCTTCTGTCTAGTTTTTATGGGAAGATATTTTCTTTTCCAGCATAGGCCTCAAATCGCTCCAAACATCCACGAGCAAATTCTACGAAAGGAGTGTGTCAAAACTGTGCTATCAAAAGGAAGATTCCACTATGTGAGTTGAATGCATGAAGCACACGGAAGTTTCTGACAATGCTTCCGTCTAGTTCTCATGTGAAGATATTTCCTTTTCCAGCGTTGACCTCTTAGCACTCCAAATATCCACTTGCAGATCCTAGAAAAAGAGTGTTTCAAAACTGCTCTACCAAAAGCCAGGTTTCACTCGGTGAGTTGAATGCGCACATCGCAAAATGTTTCTGAGAACGCTACTGTCTAGTTCTTATGTGAAGATATTTCGTTTTCCCGCCTGGGCTTCAAAGCGCTCCAAATAGCCACTTGTAGAGTCTATAAAAGCAGTGTTTCAAAACTCTTCTATCAAAAGGAACTTTCAACTCTGTGAGTACAATGCACTCATCACAAGGAAGTTTCCGAGAATGCTTCTGTCTACTGTTTATGTGAAGATATTTCCTTTTCCAACCTAGGCCTCAATGCGCTCCAAATAAACACCTGCAGATCCTACAAGAGGGGTGTTTCCAAACTGTTCTATCAAAACCAGCGTTCAAGTCTGTGAGCTGAATGCACTCATCACACAGAAGTTTCTTAGAAGGCTTGTGTCTAGTGTTTATGTGAAAATATTTTCTTTTACAGCACAGGCCTCAAATAGCTCCAAATATCAACTTGCAGATTTTACAAAAAGGGAGTTTCCAAACTCCTCTATCAAAAGACAGGTTCAACTCTGTGAGTCGAATGCACACATCAGAAAGAAGTTTCTGAGAATGCTTCTGTCTAGCTTTTATGTGAAAATATTTCCTTTTCAAGCACACGCCTCAAAGCGCTCCAAATATGCCGTTGCAGATTCTACAAAAAGTGGGTTTCAAAACTGCTCTACGAAAAGAAAGGTTCAAAGCTGTGAGTTGAATACACAGATCGTGAAGAAGTTTCTGAGAATGCTTCAGTCTAGTGTTTAGGTGAAGATATTTCACTTCCCAGCATAGGCCTCAAAGCGCTCCAAATATCCACTTCCAGATTCTACAGAAAAGTGTTTCAAAACTGCTCTTTGGAAAGGAAGCTTCAACTCTGTGAGTTGAAAGCACTCATTACGAAGAGGTTTCTGAGAATTCTTCTGTCCAGTTTTCATGTGAAGATGTTTCCATTTCAAGCATAGGTCTCCAATCGCTCCAAATATTCACCTGCAAATTCTACAAAAAGGGTGTTTCAAAACTTCTCTATCAATAGGAAGGTTCAACTCTGTGAGTTGAATGCCCTCCTCACAAAGAAGTTTCTGAGAATGCTTCTGTCTACTTTTTACGTGAAGATATTTCCTTTTCCTACACAGGCCTCAAAGCGCTCCGAATCAACACTTCCAGATACTACCAAAACAGTGTTTCAAAACTGTTCTATCAAAAGGAACGTTCAACTCTGTGAGTGGAAGGCACTCATCGCAAAGAGGTTTCTGAGAATGCTTCTGTCTAGTTTTTATGTGATGATATTTCGTATTGCAGCATTGGCCAAAAAGCGCTCCAAACATCCATCTTCAGATGGCAATGAAAGTGGGTCTCAAAAGTGCTCTATCAGAAGGAAGGTTCAAGTCTGTGAATTGAATGCTCTCATCACACAGAAGGTTCTGAGAATGATTCAGTCTAGTTTTTATCAGAAGATATTTCCTTTTCCTTGCATAGGCCTCAAATCGCTCCAAATATCGAATTGCAGTTTACACCAATAGAGTGTTTCCAAACTGCTCTGTGAAACGGCAGGTTCAACTCTGTGAGTTGAATGCGCACATGAGGAAGAAGTCTCTGAGAATGCTTCTGTCTAGTTTTTAGGTGAAGATATTTCATTTCCCAGCCTCGCCTCAAAGCGCTCCAAATATCCACTTTCAGATTCTACAAAAACTGTGTTTCTAAACTGCTCTTTGTAAAGGAAGGTTCAAGTCTGTGAGTTGAATGCACTCATCACCAAGAAGTTTCTGAGAATGCTTCTGTCTAGTTTTCATGTGAAGATATTTCCTTTTCCAACATTGACCCGAAGCCCTCGTAATATCCACTTGCAGATTTTACAAAAAGAGTGTTTCCAAACTGCTCTATCAAAATGAGATTCAACTCTGTGAGTTGAATGCACGCATCGTGAAGAAGCTTCAGAGAATGCTACGGTCTACGTTTTAGGTGAAGATATTTCATTTCCCAGCATAGGCTTCAAAGCGCTCTAAATATCCACTTGCAGATTCTACAAAAAGAGTGTTTCAAAACTGCTCTTCCAAAAGGAAGGTTCAAGGCTGTGAGTTCAATGCACTCATCATAAAGAAGTTTCTGAGAACGCTTCTCTCTAGTTTTTATGTGAAGATATTTCCTTTTCCAGCATAGGCCTCAAATCGCTCCAAACATCCACTAGCAAATTCTACAAAAGGAGTGTTTCAAAACTGTGCTATCAAAAGGAAGATTCCACTATTTGAGTTGAAGGCATAAAGCACACGGAAGTTTCTGACAATGCTTCCGTCTAGTTCTCATGTGAAGTTATTTCCTTTTCCAGTGCTGGCCTCTTAGCACTCCAAATATCCACTTGCAGATCCTAGAAAAAGAGTTTTTCAAAACTGCTCTACCAAAAGGAAGCTTCAACTCGGTGAGTTGAATGCGCACCTCGCAAAATGTTTCTGAGAGTGCTTCGCTGTTGTTTTTATGTGAAGATATTTCGTTTTCCAGCATAGGACTCAAAGCGCTCCAAGTAGCCACTTACAGAGTCTCTAAAAAGAGTGTTTCAAAACTGTTCTATCAAAAGGAACGTTCAACTCTGTGAGTAGAATGCTCTCATCACAAGGAAGTTTCTGAGAATGCTTCTGTCTAGTTTTTATGTGAAGAAATTTCCTTTTCCAACATAGGCCTCAAAGCCCTCCAAATAAACATCTGCAGATTCTACAAAAGGGGTCTTTCCAAAATGTTCTATCAAAACCAACGTTCAAACCTATGAGCTGAATGCACTCACCACACAGAAGTTTCTTAGACGTCTTCTGTCTAGTGTTTATGTGAAAATATTTTCTTTTACAGCATAGGCCTCAAATAGCTCCAAATATCAACTTGCAGATTTTACAAAAAGGGTGTTTCCAAACTCCTCTATCAAAAGGCAGGTTCAACTCTGTGTGTTGAATGCACACATCAGAAAGAAGTTTCTGAGAATGCTTCTGTCTAGCGTTTATGTGAAAATATTTCCTTTTCAAGCATACGCCTCAAAGCGCTCCAAATATGCCGTTGCAGATTCTACAAAAAGTGTGTTTCAAAACTGCTCTATGAAAAGAAAGGTTCAAAGCTGTGAGGTGAATACACATATCGTGAAGAAGTTTCTGAGAAAGCTTCAGTCTAGTGTTTAGGTGAAGATATTTCACTTCCCAGAATAGGCCTCAAAGCGCTCCAAATATCCACTTCCAGATTCTAAAGAAAAGTGTTTCAAAACTGCTTTTTGGAAAAGAAGCTTCAACTCTGTGAGTTGAAAGCACTCATTACGAAGAGGTTTCTGAGAGTTCTTCCGTCTAGTTTTCATGTGAAGATGTTTCCATTTCAAGCATATTTCTCAAATCGCTCCAAATATTCACCTGCAAATTCTACAAAAAGGGTGTTTCCAAACTTCTCTATCAATAGGAAGGTTCGACTCTGTGAGTTGAATGCACTCCTCAGAAAGAAGTTTCTGAGAATGCTTCTGTCCAGTTTTTAGGTGAAGATATATCACTTCCCAGCATAGGCCTCAAAGCGCTCCAAATATCCACTTGCAGATTCTACAAAAAGAGTGTTTCAAAACTCCTCTTTCAAAAGGAAGTTTCAAGTCTGTGAGTTGAATGAAGTCGTGACAAAGAAGTTTCTGAGAATGCTTCTGTCTACTTTTTATGTGAAGATATTTCCTTTTGCAGCACACGCCTCAAATAGCCCCAAACATCCACTAGCAAATTCTACAAAAAGAGTGTTTCAAAAAAGCGCTATCTAAAGGAAGATTGCACTATGTGAGTTAAACGCATAAAGCACACGGAAGTTTCTGAGAATGCTTCCGTCTAGTTCTCATGGGAAGATATTTCCTTTCCCATTGTTGGCCTCTTAGCACTCCAATATACACTTGCAGATTCTAGAAAAAGAGTGTTTCAAAACTGCTCTATCAAAAGGCAGGTTCAACACGGTGAGTTGAATATGCACATGAGAAAAAGTTTCTGAGAATGCTTCTGTCTGGTTTTTATGTGAAGATATTTCGTTTTCCAGCACAGGCCTCAAAGCGCTCCAATTATCCACTTGCAGACTATACAAAAACAGTGTTTCAAAACTGTTCTATCCAAAGGAATGTTCAGCTCTGTGAGTAGAATTCACTCATCACGAGGAAGTTTCTGAGAATGCTGCTGTCTAGTTTCTATAAGAAGACATTTCCTTTTCTAACATAGGTCTCAAAGCGCTCACAATAAGCCCTGGCACACTCCACAAAAGGAGTGTTTCCAAAATGTTCTATCAAAATGAACGTTGAAGACTGTGAGTTAAATGCACACGTCAAACTGAAGTTTCTGAGAATGGTTCTGTCTAGGGTTTATGTGAAGATATTTTCTTTTCCAGCATAGGCCTCCAAAAGCTCGAAATATCCACTTGCAGATTTTCTAAAAAGGGTGTTTCCAAACTGTTCTATCAAAAGGAAGGTTCAACTCTGTGAGTTGAATGCTCACATCACAAAGAAGTTTCTGAGAATGCTTCTGTCTAGTGTTCATGTGAAGATATTTCCTTTTCAAGCATAGGCCTCAAAGCGCTCCAGATATGCAGTTGCAGACTCTACAAAAAGTGTGTTTCAAAAGTGTTCTATGAAAAGAAAGTTTCAACTCTGTGAGTTGAATGCACATATCGTGAAGAAGTTTCTGAGAATGCTTCTGTCTAGTTTTTAGGTGAAGATATTTCATTTCCCAGCATAGGCCTCAAAGCGCTCCAAATATGCACTTGCAGATTCTACAAAAAGAGTGTTTCAAAACTGCTCTTTCAAAAGGAAGGTTCAAGTCTGTGAGTTGAATGCACTCATCAGAAAGAAGTTTCTGATAATGGTTCTGTCTAGTTTTCATCTGCAAGTATTTCCTTTTCCACTAGATGCCGCAATCGCACCAAATTTCCACCTGCAGTTTCCACAAAAAGAGTGTTGCAGGACTGCTCCAGGAAAAGGAATCTTCAACTCTCTCAGTTCAATCCCCTCAAGACATAGAAGTTTCTGATAATGTTTCTGTCTAGCTTCTATATGAAGATATTTCCTTTTCCAGCATAAGCCTCAAAGAGCTCCAAATATCCACTTGCGAATTCTACAAAAACAGTGTTGCAATACTTTTCTACCAAAAGGAAGGTACAACTCTGTGAGTTCAATGCACTCATCACACAGAAGGTTCACAGAATGCTTCCATCTAGCTTTTACGCAATGATATTTCCTTTTGCAGCAAAGGCTTCAAAGCGCTCTTAATGTCCACTGGCAGATTCTACGAAGAGTGTCTCAAAACTGCTCTATCAAAAGGTAGGTTGAACTCTGTGAGTTCAATGCCCAAAGCACAGGGAACCTTCTGAGAATGCTTTTATGTAGTTTCTACGTGAACATATTTTCTTTTCCAGCATTGGCCTCCAAGCACTCCATCCATCCACTTGAAAATTCTACTAAAAGAGTGTTTCAAAACTTCTCTACCAAAAGAAAGGTTGAACTTTGTGAGTTCAAGGCACACATCACAAAGAAGTTTCTGAGAATGCTTCTTTCCAGCTTTTACGTGAAGAGATATCCTTTTCCAGCATAGGCCTCAAAGCGCTCCATATATCCACTTGCACATTCTAGCAAAGCGTGTATCAACACTGCTCTTTCAAAAGGAAGCTTCAAGTCTGTGAGTTGAATGCACTCATCACAAAGACGTTTCTGAGAATTCTCCTGTCTAGTTTTCATGTGAAGATGCTTCCATTTAAAATCTAGGCCTCAAATACCTCCAAATATTCACTTGCACATTCTACAAAAAGGCTGTTTCAAATCTTCTCTATCAATTGGAAGGTTCAACTCTGTAAATTGAATGCACTCACCACAAAGAAGATTCCGAGATTGCTTCTGTCTACTTTGTATGTGAAGACATTTCCTTTTCCAACATAGGCCTCAAAGCGCTCCAAAAAACACTTGCAGATTCTAAAAAAACAGTTTTTCAAAACTGTTCTATCAAAAGGAACGTTCAACTCTGTGAGTTGAAGGCACTCATCACAAAGAGGTTTCTGAGAATGCTTCTGTCTAGTTTTTATGGGATGATATTTCTTATTCCAACATTGGCCAAAAAGCGCTCCAAATATCCGCCTTCAGATGGCACTGAAAGAGGGTCTCAAAAATGCTCTATCAGAAGGAAGGTTCAAGTCTGTGAGTTGAATGCTCTCATCACACAGAAGGTTCTGAGAATACTTCAGTCTAGTTTTTATCAGAAGATATTTCCATTTCCTTGCATAGGCCTGAAATCGCTCCAAATATCGACTTGCAGATTATACGAATAGAGTATTTCCAAACTGCTCTGTCAAACGGCAGGATCAACTCTGTGAGTTGAATGAACACATCATGAAGAAGTCTCTGAGAATGCTTCTGTCTAGTTTTTAGTTGAAGATATTTCATTTCCCAGCATCGTCTCAAAGCGCTCCAAATATCCACTTGCAGATTCTACAAAAACTTTGTTTCTAAACTGCTCTTTGAAAAGGAAGGTCCAAGTCTGTGAGTTGAATGCACTCATCGCAAAGAATTTTCTGAGAATGCTTCTGCCTAGTTTTCACGTGAAGATATTTCCTTTTCCAACATTGGCCCCGAAGCCCTCCTAACATCCACTTGCAGATTTTACAAAAAGAGTGTTTCCAAACTGCTCTATCAAAAGGCAGGTTCAACTCTGTGAGTCAAATGCACGCATCGTGAAGAAGCTTCTGAGAATGCTACTGTCTAAGTTTTAGGTGAAGATATTTCATTTCCCAGCAAAGGCTTCAAAGCGCTCTAAATATCCACTTGCAGATTCTACAAGAAGAGTGTTTCAAAACTGCTCTTCCAAAAGGAAGGTTCAAGTCTGTGAGTTGAATGCACTCATCAAAAAGAAGTTTCTGAGAATGCTTCTCTCTAGTTTTTATGAGAAGATATTTCCTTTTCCAGCATAGGCCTCAAATCGCTCCAAACATCCACTAGCAAATTCTACAAAAGGAGTGTTTCAAAACTGTGCTATCAAAAGGAAGATTCCACTATTTGAGTTGAAGGCATAAAGCACACGGAAGTTTCTGACAGTGCTTCCGTCTAGTTCTCATGTGAAGTTATTTCCTTTTCCAGTGTTGGCCTCTTAGCACTCCAAATAACCACTTGCAGATCCTAGAAAGAGTGTTTCAAAACTGCTCTACCAAAAGGAAGGTTCAACTCGGTGAGTTGAATGCGCACCTCGCAAAAAGTTTCTGAGAGTGCTTCGGTTTAGTTTTTATGTGAAGATATTTCGTTTTCCAGCACAGTACTCAAAGCGCTCTAAATAGCCACTTGCAGAGTCTATAAAAAGAGTGTTTCAAAACTGTTCTATCGAAAGGAACGTTCAACTCTGTGAGTAGAATGCACTCATCACAAGGAAGTTTCTGAGAATGCTTCTGTCTAGTTTTTATGTGAAGAAATTTCCTTTTCCAACATAGGCCTCAAAGCGCTCCAAATAAACACCTGCAGATTCTACAAAAGGGGTCTTTCCAAAATGTTCTATCAAAACCAACGTTCAAGCCTGTGAGCTGAATGCACTCACCACACAGAAGTTTCTTAGACGTCTTCTGTCTAGTGTTTATGTGGAAATATTCTCTTTTACAGCATAGGCCTCAAATAGCTCCAAATATCAACTTGCAGATTTTACAAAAAGGGTGTTTCCAAACTCCTCCATCAAAAGGCAGGTTCAACTCTGTGTGTTTAATGCACACATCAGAAAGAAGTTTCTGAGAATGCTTCTGTCTAGCCTTTATGTGAAAATATTTCCTTTTCAAGCATACGCCTCAAAGCGCTCCAAATATGCCGTTGTAGACTCTACAAAAAGTGTGTTTCAAAACTGCTCTACGAAAAGAAAGGTTCAAAGCTGTGAGTTGAATACACAGATCGTGAAGAAGTTCCTGAGAATGCTTCAATCTAGTGTTTAGGTGAAGATATTTCACTTCCCAGCATAGGCCTCAAAGTGCTCCAAATATCCACTTCCAGATTCTACAGAAAAGTGTTTCAAAACTGCTCTTTGGAAAGGAAGCTTCAACTCTGTGAGTTTAAAGCACTCATTGCGAAGAGGTTTCTGGGAGTTCTTCCGTCTAGTTTTCATGTAAAGATGTTTCCATTTCAAGCATAGGTCTCTAATCGCTCCAAATATTCACCTGCAAATTCTACAAAAAGGGTGTTTCAAAACTTCTCTATCAATAGGAAGGTTCAACTCTGTGAGTTGAATGCACTCCTTACAGAGAAGTTTCTGAGAATGTTTCTATCTATGTTTTACGCGAAGATATTTCCTTTTCCAACACAGGCCTCAGTGCGCTCCGAATCAACACTTCCAGATACTACAAAAACAGTGTTTCAAAACTGTTCTATCAAAAGGAACGTTCAACTCTGTGAGTTGAAGGCACTCATCACAAAGAAGTTTCTGAGAATGCTTCTGTCAATCTTGTATGCAATGAGATTTCCTTTTGCAGCATAGGACTTAAAGCTCTCCAAATATCCACTTGCAGATTCCACAAAAAGAGTGTTGCAAAACTTCTCTATCAAAAGGCAGGTTGAACTCTGTGTGTTGAATGCCCAAAACACAGGGAACTTTCTGAGAATGCTTTTGTCTAGTTTCCACGTGAAGATAGTTCCTTTTCCAACATAGGCCTCAAAGCGCTCTGAATATCCACTTGCCGATTGTACAAAAAGAGTGTTGCAAAACTTCTCTATCAAAAGGCAGGTTGAACTCTGTGTGTCGAATGCCCAAAACACAGGGAACTTGCTGAGAATGCTTTTGTCTAATTTCTACGTGAAGATATTTCCTTTTCCATCATAGGCCTCAAAGTGCTCCGAATAAACACTTGTAGATCCCACCAAAAGAGTGTTTCAAAGCTCTTCCATCTACAGGAACTTTCACGTCTGTGAGTTGAATGCACTCATCACAAAGAGGTTTCTGAGAATTCTTCTGTTTAGTTTTTATGTGATGATATTTCATTTTCCAGCATTGGCCTAAAGGTGCTCCAAATATCCACCTTCAGATGGGACTGAAAGAGTGTTTCAAAACTGAACTATCAAAAGGAAGGTTCAAGTCTGTGAGTTGAATGCACTCATCCACAGAAGCTTCTGAGAATGCTTCTGTCTCGTTTTTAGGCGAAGATATTTCCTTTTCCTTGCATAGGCCTCAAATCGCTCCAAATATCCCCTTGCAGATATTACAAAGAGAGTGTTTCCAAACTGCCCTATCGAAAGGCAGTTTCAACTCTGTGAGTTGAAGGCACGTATGGTGAAACAGTTTCTGAGAATGCTTGTGTGTACTTTTTAGGTGAAGGTATTTCCTTTTCCAGCACAGGCCTCAAATCGCTCCAAACATCCAGTAGCAAATTCTACAAAAGGAGTGTTTCAAACCTGTGCTATCCAAAGGAAGATTCCACTATATGAGTTGAACGCATAAAGCACATGGAAGTTTCTGAGAATCCTTCCGTCTAGTTCTCAGGTGAAGATATTTACTTTTCCAGTGTTGGCCCTTTAGCACTCCAAATATCCACTTTCAGATTCTACAAAAAGAGTGTTTCAAAACTGCTCTATCAAAACGCAGGTTCCACTCGGTGAGTTGAATGCACGCATCGGAAAAGATTTCTGAGAATTCTTCTGTCTAGTTTTTATGGGAAGATATTTTCTTTTCCAGCATAGGCCTCAAATCGCTCCAAACATCCACGAGCAAATTCTACGAAAGGAGTGTGTCAAAACTGTGCTATCAAAAGGAAGATTCCACTATGTGAGTTGAATGCATGAAGCACACGGAAGTTTCTGACAATGCTTCCGTCTAGTTCTCATGTGAAGATATTTCCTTTTCCAGCGTTGACCTCTTAGCACTCCAAATATCCACTTGCAGATCCTAGAAAAAGAGTGTTTCAAAACTGCTCTACCAAAAGCCAGGTTTCACTCGGTGAGTTGAATGCGCACATCGCAAAATGTTTCTGAGAACGCTACTGTCTAGTTCTTATGTGAAGATATTTCGTTTTCCCGCCTGGGCTTCAAAGCGCTCCAAATAGCCACTTGTAGAGTCTATAAAAGCAGTGTTTCAAAACTCTTCTATCAAAAGGAACTTTCAACTCTGTGAGTACAATGCACTCATCACAAGGAAGTTTCCGAGAATGCTTCTGTCTACTGTTTATGTGAAGATATTTCCTTTTCCAACCTAGGCCTCAATGCGCTCCAAATAAACACCTGCAGATCCTACAAGAGGGGTGTTTCCAAACTGTTCTATCAAAACCAGCGTTCAAGTCTGTGAGCTGAATGCACTCATCACACAGAAGTTTCTTAGAAGGCTTGTGTCTAGTGTTTATGTGAAAATATTTTCTTTTACAGCATAGGCCTCAAATAGCTCCAAATATCAACTTGCAGATTTTACAAAAAGGGAGTTTCCAAACTCCTCTATCAAAAGACAGGTTCAACTCTGTGAGTCGAATGCACACATCAGAAAGAAGTTTCTGAGAATGCTTCTGTCTAGCTTTTATGTGAAAATATTTCCTTTTCAAGCACACGCCTCAAAGCGCTCCAAATATGCCGTTGCAGATTCTACAAAAAGTGGGTTTCAAAACTGCTCTACGAAAAGAAAGGTTCAAAGCTGTGAGTTGAATACACAGATCGTGAAGAAGTTTCTGAGAATGCTTCAGTCTAGTGTTTAGGTGAAGATATTTCACTTCCCAGCATAGGCCTCAAAGCGCTCCAAATATCCACTTCCAGATTCTACAGAAAAGTGTTTCAAAACTGCTCTTTGGAAAGGAAGCTTCAACTCTGTGAGTTGAAAGCACTCATTACGAAGAGGTTTCTGAGAATTCTTCTGTCCAGTTTTCATGTGAAGATGTTTCCATTTCAAGCATAGGTCTCCAATCGCTCCAAATATTCACCTGCAAATTCTACAAAAAGGGTGTTTCAAAACTTCTCTATCAATAGGAAGGTTCAACTCTGTGAGTTGAATGCCCTCCTCACAAAGAAGTTTCTGAGAATGCTTCTGTCTACTTTTTACGTGAAGATATTTCCTTTTCCTACACAGGCCTCAAAGCGCTCCGAATCAACACTTCCAGATACTACCAAAACAGTGTTTCAAAACTGTTCTATCAAAAGGAACGTTCAACTCTGTGAGTGGAAGGCACTCATCGCAAAGAGGTTTCTGAGAATGCTTCTGTCTAGTTTTTATGTGATGATATTTCGTATTGCAGCATTGGCCAAAAAGCGCTCCAAACATCCATCTTCAGATGGCAATGAAAGTGGGTCTCAAAAGTGCTCTATCAGAAGGAAGGTTCAAGTCTGTGAATTGAATGCTCTCATCACACAGAAGGTTCTGAGAATGATTCAGTCTAGTTTTTATCAGAAGATATTTCCTTTTCCTTGCATAGGCCTCAAATAGCTCCAAATATCGAATTGCAGTTTACACCAATAGAGTCTTTCCAAACTGCTCTGTGAAACGGCAGGTTCAACTCTGTGAGTTGAATGCGCACATGAGGAAGAAGTCTCTGAGAATGCTTCTGTCTAGTTTTTAGGTGAAGATATTTCATTTCCCAGCCTCGCCTCAAAGCGCTCCAAATATCCACTTTCAGATTCTACAAAAACTGTTTCTAAACTGCTCTTTGTAAAGGAAGGTTCAAGTCTGTGAGTTGAATGCACTCATCACCAAGAAGTTTCTGAGAATGCTTCTGTCTAGTTTTCATGTGAAGATATTTCCTTTTCCAACATTGACCCGAAGCCCTCGTAATATCCACTTGCAGATTTTACAAAAAGAGTGTTTCCAAACTGCTCTATCAAAATGAGATTCAACTCTGTGAGTTGAATGCACGCATCGTGAAGAAGCTTCAGAGAATGCTACGGTCTACGTTTTAGGTGAAGATATTTCATTTCCCAGCATAGGCTTCAAAGCGCTCTAAATATCCACTTGCAGATTCTACAAAAAGAGTGTTTCAAAACTGCTCTTCCAAAAGGAAGGTTCAAGGCTGTGAGTTCAATGCACTCATCATAAAGAAGTTTCTGAGAACGCTTCTCTCTAGTTTTTATGTGAAGATATTTCCTTTTCCAGCATAGGCCTCAAATCGCTCCAAACATCCACTAGCAAATTCTACAAAAGGAGTGTTTCAAAACTGTGCTATCAAAAGGAAGATTCCACTATTTGAGTTGAAGGCATAAAGCACACGGAAGTTTCTGACAATGCTTCCGTCTAGTTCTCATGTGAAGTTATTTCCTTTTCCAGTGCTGGCCTCTTAGCACTCCAAATATCCACTTGCAGATCCTAGAAAAAGAGTTTTTCAAAACTGCTCTACCAAAAGGAAGCTTCAACTCGGTGAGTTGAATGCGCACCTCGCAAAATGTTTCTGAGAGTGCTTCGCTGTTGTTTTTATGTGAAGATATTTCGTTTTCCAGCATAGGACTCAAAGCGCTCCAAGTAGCCACTTACAGAGTCTCTAAAAAGAGTGTTTCAAAACTGTTCTATCAAAAGGAACGTTCAACTCTGTGAGTAGAATGCTCTCATCACAAGGAAGTTTCTGAGAATGCTTCTGTCTAGTTTTTATGTGAAGAAATTTCCTTTTCCAACATAGGCCTCAAAGCCCTCCAAATAAACATCTGCAGATTCTACAAAAGGGGTCTTTCCAAAATGTTCTATCAAAACCAACGTTCAAACCTATGAGCTGAATGCACTCACCACACAGAAGTTTCTTAGACGTCTTCTGTCTAGTGTTTATGTGAAAATATTTTCTTTTACAGCATAGGCCTCAAATAGCTCCAAATATCAACTTGCAGATTTTACAAAAAGGGTGTTTCCAAACTCCTCTATCAAAAGGCAGGTTCAACTCTGTGTGTTGAATGCACACATCAGAAAGAAGTTTCTGAGAATGCTTCTGTCTAGCGTTTATGTGAAAATATTTCCTTTTCAAGCATACGCCTCAAAGCGCTCCAAATATGCCGTTGCAGATTCTACAAAAAGTGTGTTTCAAAACTGCTCTATGAAAAGAAAGGTTCAAAGCTGTGAGGTGAATACACATATCGTGAAGAAGTTTCTGAGAAAGCTTCAGTCTAGTGTTTAGGTGAAGATATTTCACTTCCCAGAATAGGCCTCAAAGCGCTCCAAATATCCACTTCCAGATTCTAAAGAAAAGTGTTTCAAAACTGCTTTTTGGAAAAGAAGCTTCAACTCTGTGAGTTGAAAGCACTCATTACGAAGAGGTTTCTGAGAGTTCTTCCGTCTAGTTTTCATGTGAAGATGTTTCCATTTCAAGCATATTTCTCAAATCGCTCCAAATATTCACCTGCAAATTCTACAAAAAGGGTGTTTCCAAACTTCTCTATCAATAGGAAGGTTCGACTCTGTGAGTTGAATGCACTCCTCACAAAGAAGTTTCTGAGAATGCTTCTGTCCAGTTTTTAGGTGAAGATATATCACTTCCCAGCATAGGCCTCAAAGCGCTCCAAATATCCACTTGCAGATTCTACAAAAAGAGTGTTTCAAAACTCCTCTTTCAAAAGGAAGTTTCAAGTCTGTGAGTTGAATGAAGTCGTGACAAAGAAGTTTCTGAGAATGCTTCTGTCTACTTTTTATGTGAAGATATTTCCTTTTGCAGCACACGCCTCAAATAGCCCCAAACATCCACTAGCAAATTCTACAAAAAGAGTGTTTCAAAAAAGCGCTATCTAAAGGAAGATTGCACTATGTGAGTTAAACGCATAAAGCACACGGAAGTTTCTGAGAATGCTTCCGTCTAGTTCTCATGGGAAGATATTTCCTTTCCCATTGTTGGCCTCTTAGCACTCCAATATACACTTGCAGATTCTAGAAAAAGAGTGTTTCAAAACTGCTCTATCAAAAGGCAGGTTCAACACGGTGAGTTGAATATGCACATGAAAAAAAGTTTCTGAGAATGCTTCTGTCTGGTTTTTATGTGAAGATATTTCGTTTTCCAGCACAGGCCTCAAAGCGCTCCAATTATCCACTTGCAGACTATACAAAAACAGTGTTTCAAAACTGTTCTATCCAAAGGAATGTTCAGCTCTGTGAGTAGAATTCACTCATCACGAGGAAGTTTCTGAGAATGCTGCTGTCTAGTTTCTATAAGAAGACATTTCCTTTTCTAACATAGGTCTCAAAGCGCTCACAATAAGCCCTGGCACACTCCACAAAAGGAGTGTTTCCAAAATGTTCTATCAAAATGAACGTTGAAGACTGTGAGTTAAATGCACACGTCAAACTGAAGTTTCTGAGAATGGTTCTGTCTAGGGTTTATGTGAAGATATTTTCTTTTCCAGCATAGGCCTCCAAAAGCTCGAAATATCCACTTGCAGATTTTCTAAAAAGGGTGTTTCCAAACTGTTCTATCAAAAGGAAGGTTCAACTCTGTGAGTTGAATGCTCACATCACAAAGAAGTTTCTGAGAATGCTTCTGTCTAGTGTTCATGTGAAGATATTTCCTTTTCAAGCATAGGCCTCAAAGCGCTCCAGATATGCAGTTGCAGACTCTACAAAAAGTGTGTTTCAAAAGTGTTCTATGAAAAGAAAGTTTCAACTCTGTGAGTTGAATGCACATATCGTGAAGAAGTTTCTGAGAATGCTTCTGTCTAGTTTTTAGGTGAAGATATTTCATTTCCCAGCATAGGCCTCAAAGCGCTCCAAATATGCACTTGCAGATTCTACAAAAAGAGTGTTTCAAAACTGCTCTTTCAAAAGGAAGGTTCAAGTCTGTGAGTTGAATGCACTCATCAGAAAGAAGTTTCTGATAATGGTTCTGTCTAGTTTTCATCTGCAAGTATTTCCTTTTCCACTAGATGCCGCAATCGCACCAAATTTCCACCTGCAGTTTCCACAAAAAGAGTGTTGCAGGACTGCTCCAGGAAAAGGAATCTTCAACTCTCTCAGTTCAATCCCCTCAAGACATAGAAGTTTCTGATAATGTTTCTGTCTAGCTTCTATATGAAGATATTTCCTTTTCCAGCATAAGCCTCAAAGAGCTCCAAATATCCACTTGCGAATTCTACAAAAACAGTGTTGCAATACTTTTCTACCAAAAGGAAGGTACAACTCTGTGAGTTCAATGCACTCATCACACAGAAGGTTCACAGAATGCTTCCATCTAGCTTTTACGCAATGATATTTCCTTTTGCAGCAAAGGCTTCAAAGCGCTCTTAATGTCCACTGGCAGATTCTACGAAGAGTGTCTCAAAACTGCTCTATCAAAAGGTAGGTTGAACTCTGTGAGTTCAATGCCCAAAGCACAGGGAACCTTCTGAGAATGCTTTTATGTAGTTTCTACGTGAACATATTTTCTTTTCCAGCATTGGCCTCCAAGCACTCCATCCATCCACTTGAAAATTCTACTAAAAGAGTGTTTCAAAACTTCTCTACCAAAAGAAAGGTTGAACTTTGTGAGTTCAAGGCACACATCACAAAGAAGTTTCTGAGAATGCTTCTTTCCAGCTTTTACGTGAAGAGATATCCTTTTCCAGCATAGGCCTCAAAGCGCTCCATATATCCACTTGCACATTCTAGCAAAGCGTGTATCAACACTGCTCTTTCAAAAGGAAGCTTCAAGTCTGTGAGTTGAATGCACTCATCACAAAGACGTTTCTGAGAATTCTCCTGTCTAGTTTTCATGTGAAGATGCTTCCATTTAAAATCTAGGCCTCAAATACCTCCAAATATTCACTTGCACATTCTACAAAAAGGCTGTTTCAAATCTTCTCTATCAATTGGAAGGTTCAACTCTGTAAATTGAATGCACTCACCACAAAGAAGATTCCGAGATTGCTTCTGTCTACTTTGTATGTGAAGACATTTCCTTTTCCAACATAGGCCTCAAAGCGCTCCAAAAAACACTTGCAGATTCTAAAAAAACAGTTTTTCAAAACTGTTCTATCAAAAGGAACGTTCAACTCTGTGAGTTGAAGGCACTCATCACAAAGAGGTTTCTGAGAATGCTTCTGTCTAGTTTTTATGGGATGATATTTCTTATTCCAACATTGGCCAAAAAGCGCTCCAAATATCCGCCTTCAGATGGCACTGAAAGAGGGTCTCAAAAATGCTCTATCAGAAGGAAGGTTCAAGTCTGTGAGTTGAATGCTCTCATCACACAGAAGGTTCTGAGAATACTTCAGTCTAGTTTTTATCAGAAGATATTTCCATTTCCTTGCATAGGCCTGAAATCGCTCCAAATATCGACTTGCAGATTATACGAATAGAGTATTTCCAAACTGCTCTGTCAAACGGCAGGATCAACTCTGTGAGTTGAATGAACACATCATGAAGAAGTCTCTGAGAATGCTTCTGTCTAGTTTTTAGTTGAAGATATTTCATTTCCCAGCATCGTCTCAAAGCGCTCCAAATATCCACTTGCAGATTCTACAAAAACTTTGTTTCTAAACTGCTCTTTGAAAAGGAAGGTCCAAGTCTGTGAGTTGAATGCACTCATCGCAAAGAATTTTCTGAGAATGCTTCTGCCTAGTTTTCACGTGAAGATATTTCCTTTTCCAACATTGGCCCCGAAGCCCTCCTAACATCCACTTGCAGATTTTACAAAAAGAGTGTTTCCAAACTGCTCTATCAAAAGGCAGGTTCAACTCTGTGAGTCAAATGCACGCATCGTGAAGAAGCTTCTGAGAATGCTACTGTCTAAGTTTTAGGTGAAGATATTTCATTTCCCAGCAAAGGCTTCAAAGCGCTCTAAATATCCACTTGCAGATTCTACAAGAAGAGTGTTTCAAAACTGCTCTTCCAAAAGGAAGGTTCAAGTCTGTGAGTTGAATGCACTCATCAAAAAGAAGTTTCTGAGAATGCTTCTCTCTAGTTTTTATGAGAAGATATTTCCTTTTCCAGCATAGGCCTCAAATCGCTCCAAACATCCACTAGCAAATTCTACAAAAGGAGTGTTTCAAAACTGTGCTATCAAAAGGAAGATTCCACTATTTGAGTTGAAGGCATAAAGCACACGGAAGTTTCTGACAGTGCTTCCGTCTAGTTCTCATGTGAAGTTATTTCCTTTTCCAGTGTTGGCCTCTTAGCACTCCAAATAACCACTTGCAGATCCTAGAAAGAGTGTTTCAAAACTGCTCTACCAAAAGGAAGGTTCAACTCGGTGAGTTGAATGCGCACCTCGCAAAAAGTTTCTGAGAGTGCTTCGGTTTAGTTTTTATGTGAAGATATTTCGTTTTCCAGCACAGTACTCAAAGCGCTCTAAATAGCCACTTGCAGAGTCTATAAAAAGAGTGTTTCAAAACTGTTCTATCGAAAGGAACGTTCAACTCTGTGAGTAGAATGCACTCATCACAAGGAAGTTTCTGAGAATGCTTCTGTCTAGTTTTTATGTGAAGAAATTTCCTTTTCCAACATAGGCCTCAAAGCGCTCCAAATAAACACCTGCAGATTCTACAAAAGGGGTCTTTCCAAAATGTTCTATCAAAACCAACGTTCAAGCCTGTGAGCTGAATGCACTCACCACACAGAAGTTTCTTAGACGTCTTCTGTCTAGTGTTTATGTGGAAATATTCTCTTTTACAGCATAGGCCTCAAATAGCTCCAAATATCAACTTGCAGATTTTACAAAAAGGGTGTTTCCAAACTCCTCCATCAAAAGGCAGGTTCAACTCTGTGTGTTTAATGCACACATCAGAAAGAAGTTTCTGAGAATGCTTCTGTCTAGCCTTTATGTGAAAATATTTCCTTTTCAAGCATACGCCTCAAAGCGCTCCAAATATGCCGTTGTAGACTCTACAAAAAGTGTGTTTCAAAACTGCTCTACGAAAAGAAAGGTTCAAAGCTGTGAGTTGAATACACAGATCGTGAAGAAGTTCCTGAGAATGCTTCAATCTAGTGTTTAGGTGAAGATATTTCACTTCCCAGCATAGGCCTCAAAGCGCTCCAAATATCCACTTCCAGATTCTACAGAAAAGTGTTTCAAAACTGCTCTTTGGAAAGGAAGCTTCAACTCTGTGAGTTTAAAGCACTCATTGCGAAGAGGTTTCTGGGAGTTCTTCCGTCTAGTTTTCATGTAAAGATGTTTCCATTTCAAGCATAGGTCTCTAATCGCTCCAAATATTCACCTGCAAATTCTACAAAAAGGGTGTTTCAAAACTTCTCTATCAATAGGAAGGTTCAACTCTGTGAGTTGAATGCACTCCTTACAGAGAAGTTTCTGAGAATGTTTCTATCTATGTTTTACGCGAAGATATTTCCTTTTCCAACACAGGCCTCAATGCGCTCCGAATCAACACTTCCAGATACTACAAAAACAGTGTTTCAAAACTGTTCTATCAAAAGGAACGTTCAACTCTGTGAGTTGAAGGCACTCATCACAAAGAAGTTTCTGAGAATGCTTCTGTCAATCTTGTATGCAATGAGATTTCCTTTTGCAGCATAGGACTTAAAGCTCTCCAAATATCCACTTGCAGATTCCACAAAAAGAGTGTTGCAAAACTTCTCTATCAAAAGGCAGGTTGAACTCTGTGTGTTGAATGCCCAAAACACAGGGAACTTTCTGAGAATGCTTTTGTCTAGTTTCCACGTGAAGATAGTTCCTTTTCCAACATAGGCCTCAAAGCGCTCTGAATATCCACTTGCCGATTGTACAAAAAGAGTGTTGCAAAACTTCTCTATCAAAAGGCAGGTTGAACTCTGTGTGTCGAATGCCCAAAACACAGGGAACTTGCTGAGAATGCTTTTGTCTAATTTCTACGTGAAGATATTTCCTTTTCCATCATAGGCCTCAAAGTGCTCCGAATAAACACTTGTAGATCCCACCAAAAGAGTGTTTCAAAGCTCTTCCATCTACAGGAACTTTCACGTCTGTGAGTTGAATGCACTCATCACAAAGAGGTTTCTGAGAATTCTTCTGTTTAGTTTTTATGTGATGATATTTCATTTTCCAGCATTGGCCTAAAGGTGCTCCAAATATCCACCTTCAGATGGGACTGAAAGAGTGTTTCAAAACTGAACTATCAAAAGGAAGGTTCAAGTCTGTGAGTTGAATGCACTCATCCACAGAAGCTTCTGAGAATGCTTCTGTCTCGTTTTTAGGCGAAGATATTTCCTTTTCCTTGCATAGGCCTCAAATCGCTCCAAATATCCCCTTGCAGATATTACAAAGAGAGTGTTTCCAAACTGCCCTATCGAAAGGCAGTTTCAACTCTGTGAGTTGAAGGCACGTATGGTGAAACAGTTTCTGAGAATGCTTGTGTGTACTTTTTAGGTGAAGGTATTTCCTTTTCCAGCACAGGCCTCAAATCGCTCCAAACATCCAGTAGCAAATTCTACAAAAGGAGTGTTTCAAACCTGTGCTATCCAAAGGAAGATTCCACTATATGAGTTGAACGCATAAAGCACACGGAAGTTTCTGAGAATCCTTCCGTCTAGTTCTCAGGTGAAGATATTTACTTTTCCAGTGTTGGCCCTTTAGCACTCCAAATATCCACTTTCAGATTCTACAAAAAGAGTGTTTCAAAACTGCTCTATCAAAACGCAGGTTCCACTCGGTGAGTTGAATGCACGCATCGGAAAAGATTTCTGAGAATTCTTCTGTCTAGTTTTTATGGGAAGATATTTTCTTTTCCAGCATAGGCCTCAAATCGCTCCAAACATCCACGAGCAAATTCTACGAAAGGAGTGTGTCAAAACTGTGCTATCAAAAGGAAGATTCCACTATGTGAGTTGAATGCATGAAGCACACGGAAGTTTCTGACAATGCTTCCGTCTAGTTCTCATGTGAAGATATTTCCTTTTCCAGCGTTGACCTCTTAGCACTCCAAATATCCACTTGCAGATCCTAGAAAAAGAGTGTTTCAAAACTGCTCTACCAAAAGCCAGGTTTCACTCGGTGAGTTGAATGCGCACATCGCAAAATGTTTCTGAGAACGCTACTGTCTAGTTCTTATGTGAAGATATTTCGTTTTCCCGCCTGGGCTTCAAAGCGCTCCAAATAGCCACTTGTAGAGTCTATAAAAAGAGTGTTTCAAAACTCTTCTATCAAAAGGAACTTTCAACTCTGTGAGTACAATGCACTCATCACAAGGAAGTTTCCGAGAATGCTTCTGTCTACTGTTTATGTGAAGATATTTCCTTTTCCAACCTAGGCCTCAATGCGCTCCAAATAAACACCTGCAGATCCTACAAGAGGGGTGTTTCCAAACTGTTCTATCAAAACCAGCGTTCAAGTCTGTGAGCTGAATGCACTCATCACACAGAAGTTTCTTAGAAGGCTTGTGTCTAGTGTTTATGTGAAAATATTTTCTTTTACAGCACAGGCCTCAAATAGCTCCAAATATCAACTTGCAGATTTTACAAAAAGGGAGTTTCCAAACTCCTCTATCAAAAGACAGGTTCAACTCTGTGAGTCGAATGCACACATCAGAAAGAAGTTTCTGAGAATGCTTCTGTCTAGCTTTTATGTGAAAATATTTCCTTTTCAAGCACATGCCTCAAAGCGATCCAAATATGCCGTTGCAGATTCTACAAAAAGTGGGTTTCAAAACTGCTCTACGAAAAGAAAGGTTCAAAGCTGTGAGTTGAATACACAGATCGTGAAGAAGTTTCTGAGAATGCTTCAGTCTAGTGTTTAGGTGAAGATATTTCACTTCCCAGCATAGGCCTCAAAGCGCTCCAAATATCCACTTCCAGATTCTACAGAAAAGTGTTTCAAAACTGCTCTTTGGAAAGGAAGCTTCAACTCTGTGAGTTGAAAGCACTCATTACGAAGAGGTTTCTGAGAATTCTTCTGTCCAGTTTTCATGTGAAGATGTTTCCATTTCAAGCATAGGTCTCCAATCGCTCCAAATATTCACCTGCAAATTCTACAAAAAGGGTGTTTCAAAACTTCTCTATCAATAGGAAGGTTCAACTCTGTGAGTTGAATGCCCTCCTCACAAAGAAGTTTCTGAGAATGCTTCTGTCTACTTTTTACGTGAAGATATTTCCTTTTCCTACACAGGCCTCAAAGCGCTCCGAATCAACACTTCCAGATACTACCAAAACAGTGTTTCAAAACTGTTCTATCAAAAGGAACGTTCAACTCTGTGAGTGGAAGGCACTCATCGCAAAGAGGTTTCTGAGAATGCTTCTGTCTAGTTTTTATGTGATGATATTTCGTATTGCAGCATTGGCCAAAAAGCGCTCCAAACATCCATCTTCAGATGGCAATGAAAGTGGGTCTCAAAAGTGCTCTATCAGAAGGAAGGTTCAAGTCTGTGAATTGAATGCTCTCATCACACAGAAGGTTCTGAGAATGATTCAGTCTAGTTTTTATCAGAAGATATTTCCTTTTCCTTGCATAGGCCTCAAATAGCTCCAAATATCGAATTGCAGTTTACACCAATAGAGTCTTTCCAAACTGCTCTGTGAAACGGCAGGTTCAACTCTGTGAGTTGAATGCGCACATGAGGAAGAAGTCTCTGAGAATGCTTCTGTCTAGTTTTTAGGTGAAGATATTTCATTTCCCAGCCTCGCCTCAAAGCGCTCCAAATATCCACTTTCAGATTCTACAAAAACTGTGTTTCTAAACTGCTCTTTGTAAAGGAAGGTTCAAGTCTGTGAGTTGAATGCACTCATCACCAAGAAGTTTCTGAGAATGCTTCTGTCTAGTTTTCATGTGAAGATATTTCCTTTTCCAACATTGACCCGAAGCCCTCGTAATATCCACTTGCAGATTTTACAAAAAGAGTGTTTCCAAACTGCTCTATCAAAATGAGATTCAACTCTGTGAGTTGAATGCACGCATCGTGAAGAAGCTTCAGAGAATGCTACGGTCTACGTTTTAGGTGAAGATATTTCATTTCCCAGCATAGGCTTCAAAGCGCTCTAAATATCCACTTGCAGATTCTACAAAAAGAGTGTTTCAAAACTGCTCTTCCAAAAGGAAGGTTCAAGGCTGTGAGTTCAATGCACTCATCATAAAGAAGTTTCTGAGAACGCTTCTCTCTAGTTTTTATGTGAAGATATTTCCTTTTCCAGCATAGGCCTCAAATCGCTCCAAACATCCACTAGCAAATTCTACAAAAGGAGTGTTTCAAAACTGTGCTATCAAAAGGAAGATTCCACTATTTGAGTTGAAGGCATAAAGCACACGGAAGTTTCTGACAATGCTTCCGTCTAGTTCTCATGTGAAGTTATTTCCTTTTCCAGTGCTGGCCTCTTAGCACTCCAAATATCCACTTGCAGATCCTAGAAAAAGAGTTTTTCAAAACTGCTCTACCAAAAGGAAGCTTCAACTCGGTGAGTTGAATGCGCACCTCGCAAAATGTTTCTGAGAGTGCTTCGCTGTTGTTTTTATGTGAAGATATTTCGTTTTCCAGCATAGGACTCAAAGCGCTCCAAGTAGCCACTTACAGAGTCTCTAAAAAGAGTGTTTCAAAACTGTTCTATCAAAAGGAACGTTCAACTCTGTGAGTAGAATGCTCTCATCACAAGGAAGTTTCTGAGAATGCTTCTGTCTAGTTTTTATGTGAAGAAATTTCCTTTTCCAACATAGGCCTCAAAGCCCTCCAAATAAACATCTGCAGATTCTACAAAAGGGGTCTTTCCAAAATGTTCTATCAAAACCAACGTTCAAACCTATGAGCTGAATGCACTCACCACACAGAAGTTTCTTAGACGTCTTCTGTCTAGTGTTTATGTGAAAATATTTTCTTTTACAGCATAGGCCTCAAATAGCTCCAAATATCAACTTGCAGATTTTACAAAAAGGGTGTTTCCAAACTCCTCTATCAAAAGGCAGGTTCAACTCTGTGTGTTGAATGCACACATCAGAAAGAAGTTTCTGAGAATGCTTCTGTCTAGCGTTTATGTGAAAATATTTCCTTTTCAAGCATACGCCTCAAAGCGCTCCAAATATGCCGTTGCAGATTCTACAAAAAGTGTGTTTCAAAACTGCTCTATGAAAAGAAAGGTTCAAAGCTGTGAGGTGAATACACATATCGTGAAGAAGTTTCTGAGAAAGCTTCAGTCTAGTGTTTAGGTGAAGATATTTCACTTCCCAGAATAGGCCTCAAAGCGCTCCAAATATCCACTTCCAGATTCTAAAGAAAAGTGTTTCAAAACTGCTTTTTGGAAAAGAAGCTTCAACTCTGTGAGTTGAAAGCACTCATTACGAAGAGGTTTCTGAGAGTTCTTCCGTCTAGTTTTCATGTGAAGATGTTTCCATTTCAAGCATATTTCTCAAATCGCTCCAAATATTCACCTGCAAATTCTACAAAAAGGGTGTTTCCAAACTTCTCTATCAATAGGAAGGTTCGACTCTGTGAGTTGAATGCACTCCTCACAAAGAAGTTTCTGAGAATGCTTCTGTCCAGTTTTTAGGTGAAGATATATCATTTCCCAGCATAGGCCTCAAAGCGCTCCAAATATCCACTTGCAGATTCTACAAAAAGAGTGTTTCAAAACTCCTCTTTCAAAAGGAAGTTTCAAGTCTGTGAGTTGAATGAAGTCGTGACAAAGAAGTTTCTGAGAATGCTTCTGTCTACTTTTTATGTGAAGATATTTCCTTTTGCAGCACACGCCTCAAATAGCCCCAAACATCCACTAGCAAATTCTACAAAAAGAGTGTTTCAAAAAAGCGCTATCTAAAGGAAGATTGCACTATGTGAGTTAAACGCATAAAGCACACGGAAGTTTCTGAGAATGCTTCCGTCTAGTTCTCATGGGAAGATATTTCCTTTCCCATTGTTGGCCTCTTAGCACTCCAATATACACTTGCAGATTCTAGAAAAAGAGTGTTTCAAAACTGCTCTATCAAAAGGCAGGTTCAACACGGTGAGTTGAATATGCACATGAGAAAAAGTTTCTGAGAATGCTTCTGTCTGGTTTTTATGTGAAGATATTTCGTTTTCCAGCACAGGCCTCAAAGCGCTCCAATTATCCACTTGCAGACTATACAAAAACAGTGTTTCAAAACTGTTCTATCCAAAGGAATGTTCAGCTCTGTGAGTAGAATTCACTCATCACGAGGAAGTTTCTGAGAATGCTGCTGTCTAGTTTCTATAAGAAGACATTTCCTTTTCTAACATAGGTCTCAAAGCGCTCACAATAAGCCCTGGCACACTCCACAAAAGGAGTGTTTCCAAAATGTTCTATCAAAATGAACGTTGAAGACTGTGAGTTAAATGCACACGTCAAACTGAAGTTTCTGAGAATGGTTCTGTCTAGGGTTTATGTGAAGATATTTTCTTTTCCAGCATAGGCCTCCAAAAGCTCGAAATATCCACTTGCAGATTTTCTAAAAAGGGTGTTTCCAAACTGTTCTATCAAAAGGAAGGTTCAACTCTGTGAGTTGAATGCTCACATCACAAAGAAGTTTCTGAGAATGCTTCTGTCTAGTGTTCATGTGAAGATATTTCCTTTTCAAGCATAGGCCTCAAAGCGCTCCAGATATGCAGTTGCAGACTCTACAAAAAGTGTGTTTCAAAAGTGTTCTATGAAAAGAAAGTTTCAACTCTGTGAGTTGAATGCACATATCGTGAAGAAGTTTCTGAGAATGCTTCTGTCTAGTTTTTAGGTGAAGATATTTCATTTCCCAGCATAGGCCTCAAAGCGCTCCAAATATGCACTTGCAGATTCTACAAAAAGAGTGTTTCAAAACTGCTCTTTCAAAAGGAAGGTTCAAGTCTGTGAGTTGAATGCACTCATCAGAAAGAAGTTTCTGATAATGGTTCTGTCTAGTTTTCATCTGCAAGTATTTCCTTTTCCACTAGATGCCGCAATCGCACCAAATTTCCACCTGCAGTTTCCACAAAAAGAGTGTTGCAGGACTGCTCCAGGAAAAGGAATCTTCAACTCTCTCAGTTCAATCCCCTCAAGACATAGAAGTTTCTGATAATGTTTCTGTCTAGCTTCTATATGAAGATATTTCCTTTTCCAGCATAAGCCTCAAAGAGCTCCAAATATCCACTTGCGAATTCTACAAAAACAGTGTTGCAATACTTTTCTACCAAAAGGAAGGTACAACTCTGTGAGTTCAATGCACTCATCACACAGAAGGTTCACAGAATGCTTCCATCTAGCTTTTACGCAATGATATTTCCTTTTGCAGCAAAGGCTTCAAAGCGCTCTTAATGTCCACTGGCAGATTCTACGAAGAGTGTCTCAAAACTGCTCTATCAAAAGGTAGGTTGAACTCTGTGAGTTCAATGCCCAAAGCACAGGGAACCTTCTGAGAATGCTTTTATGTAGTTTCTACGTGAACATATTTTCTTTTCCAGCATTGGCCTCCAAGCACTCCATCCATCCACTTGAAAATTCTACTAAAAGAGTGTTTCAAAACTTCTCTACCAAAAGAAAGGTTGAACTTTGTGAGTTCAAGGCACACATCACAAAGAAGTTTCTGAGAATGCTTCTTTCCAGCTTTTACGTGAAGAGATATCCTTTTCCAGCATAGGCCTCAAAGCGCTCCATATATCCACTTGCACATTCTAGCAAAGCGTGTATCAACACTGCTCTTTCAAAAGGAAGCTTCAAGTCTGTGAGTTGAATGCACTCATCACAAAGACGTTTCTGAGAATTCTCCTGTCTAGTTTTCATGTGAAGATGCTTCCATTTAAAATCTAGGCCTCAAATACCTCCAAATATTCACTTGCACATTCTACAAAAAGGCTGTTTCAAATCTTCTCTATCAATTGGAAGGTTCAACTCTGTAAATTGAATGCACTCACCACAAAGAAGATTCCGAGATTGCTTCTGTCTACTTTGTATGTGAAGACATTTCCTTTTCCAACATAGGCCTCAAAGCGCTCCAAAAAACACTTGCAGATTCTAAAAAAACAGTTTTTCAAAACTGTTCTATCAAAAGGAACGTTCAACTCTGTGAGTTGAAGGCACTCATCACAAAGAGGTTTCTGAGAATGCTTCTGTCTAGTTTTTATGGGATGATATTTCTTATTCCAACATTGGCCAAAAAGCGCTCCAAATATCCGCCTTCAGATGGCACTGAAAGAGGGTCTCAAAAATGCTCTATCAGAAGGAAGGTTCAAGTCTGTGAGTTGAATGCTCTCATCACACAGAAGGTTCTGAGAATACTTCAGTCTAGTTTTTATCAGAAGATATTTCCATTTCCTTGCATAGGCCTGAAATCGCTCCAAATATCGACTTGCAGATTATACGAATAGAGTATTTCCAAACTGCTCTGTCAAACGGCAGGATCAACTCTGTGAGTTGAATGAACACATCATGAAGAAGTCTCTGAGAATGCTTCTGTCTAGTTTTTAGTTGAAGATATTTCATTTCCCAGCATCGTCTCAAAGCGCTCCAAATATCCACTTGCAGATTCTACAAAAACTTTGTTTCTAAACTGCTCTTTGAAAAGGAAGGTCCAAGTCTGTGAGTTGAATGCACTCATCGCAAAGAATTTTCTGAGAATGCTTCTGCCTAGTTTTCACGTGAAGATATTTCCTTTTCCAACATTGGCCCCGAAGCCCTCCTAACATCCACTTGCAGATTTTACAAAAAGAGTGTTTCCAAACTGCTCTATCAAAAGGCAGGTTCAACTCTGTGAGTCAAATGCACGCATCGTGAAGAAGCTTCTGAGAATGCTACTGTCTAAGTTTTAGGTGAAGATATTTCATTTCCCAGCAAAGGCTTCAAAGCGCTCTAAATATCCACTTGCAGATTCTACAAGAAGAGTGTTTCAAAACTGCTCTTCCAAAAGGAAGGTTCAAGTCTGTGAGTTGAATGCACTCATCAAAAAGAAGTTTCTGAGAATGCTTCTCTCTAGTTTTTATGAGAAGATATTTCCTTTTCCAGCATAGGCCTCAAATCGCTCCAAACATCCACTAGCAAATTCTACAAAAGGAGTGTTTCAAAACTGTGCTATCAAAAGGAAGATTCCACTATTTGAGTTGAAGGCATAAAGCACACGGAAGTTTCTGACAGTGCTTCCGTCTAGTTCTCATGTGAAGTTATTTCCTTTTCCAGTGTTGGCCTCTTAGCACTCCAAATAACCACTTGCAGATCCTAGAAAGAGTGTTTCAAAACTGCTCTACCAAAAGGAAGGTTCAACTCGGTGAGTTGAATGCGCACCTCGCAAAAAGTTTCTGAGAGTGCTTCGGTTTAGTTTTTATGTGAAGATATTTCGTTTTCCAGCACAGTACTCAAAGCGCTCTAAATAGCCACTTGCAGAGTCTATAAAAAGAGTGTTTCAAAACTGTTCTATCGAAAGGAACGTTCAACTCTGTGAGTAGAATGCACTCATCACAAGGAAGTTTCTGAGAATGCTTCTGTCTAGTTTTTATGTGAAGAAATTTCCTTTTCCAACATAGGCCTCAAAGCGCTCCAAATAAACACCTGCAGATTCTACAAAAGGGGTCTTTCCAAAATGTTCTATCAAAACCAACGTTCAAGCCTGTGAGCTGAATGCACTCACCACACAGAAGTTTCTTAGACGTCTTCTGTCTAGTGTTTATGTGGAAATATTCTCTTTTACAGCATAGGCCTCAAATAGCTCCAAATATCAACTTGCAGATTTTACAAAAAGGGTGTTTCCAAACTCCTCCATCAAAAGGCAGGTTCAACTCTGTGTGTTTAATGCACACATCAGAAAGAAGTTTCTGAGAATGCTTCTGTCTAGCCTTTATGTGAAAATATTTCCTTTTCAAGCATACGCCTCAAAGCGCTCCAAATATGCCGTTGTAGACTCTACAAAAAGTGTGTTTCAAAACTGCTCTACGAAAAGAAAGGTTCAAAGCTGTGAGTTGAATACACAGATCGTGAAGAAGTTCCTGAGAATGCTTCAATCTAGTGTTTAGGTGAAGATATTTCACTTCCCAGCATAGGCCTCAAAGCGCTCCAAATATCCACTTCCAGATTCTACAGAAAAGTGTTTCAAAACTGCTCTTTGGAAAGGAAGCTTCAACTCTGTGAGTTTAAAGCACTCATTGCGAAGAGGTTTCTGGGAGTTCTTCCGTCTAGTTTTCATGTAAAGATGTTTCCATTTCAAGCATAGGTCTCTAATCGCTCCAAATATTCACCTGCAAATTCTACAAAAAGGGTGTTTCAAAACTTCTCTATCAATAGGAAGGTTCAACTCTGTGAGTTGAATGCACTCCTTACAGAGAAGTTTCTGAGAATGTTTCTATCTATGTTTTACGCGAAGATATTTCCTTTTCCAACACAGGCCTCAATGCGCTCCGAATCAACACTTCCAGATACTACAAAAACAGTGTTTCAAAACTGTTCTATCAAAAGGAACGTTCAACTCTGTGAGTTGAAGGCACTCATCACAAAGAAGTTTCTGAGAATGCTTCTGTCAATCTTGTATGCAATGAGATTTCCTTTTGCAGCATAGGACTTAAAGCTCTCCAAATATCCACTTGCAGATTCCACAAAAAGAGTGTTGCAAAACTTCTCTATCAAAAGGCAGGTTGAACTCTGTGTGTTGAATGCCCAAAACACAGGGAACTTTCTGAGAATGCTTTTGTCTAGTTTCCACGTGAAGATAGTTCCTTTTCCAACATAGGCCTCAAAGCGCTCTGAATATCCACTTGCCGATTGTACAAAAAGAGTGTTGCAAAACTTCTCTATCAAAAGGCAGGTTGAACTCTGTGTGTCGAATGCCCAAAACACAGGGAACTTGCTGAGAATGCTTTTGTCTAATTTCTACGTGAAGATATTTCCTTTTCCATCATAGGCCTCAAAGTGCTCCGAATAAACACTTGTAGATCCCACCAAAAGAGTGTTTCAAAGCTCTTCCATCTACAGGAACTTTCACGTCTGTGAGTTGAATGCACTCATCACAAAGAGGTTTCTGAGAATTCTTCTGTTTAGTTTTTATGTGATGATATTTCATTTTCCAGCATTGGCCTAAAGGTGCTCCAAATATCCACCTTCAGATGGGACTGAAAGAGTGTTTCAAAACTGAACTATCAAAAGGAAGGTTCAAGTCTGTGAGTTGAATGCACTCATCCACAGAAGCTTCTGAGAATGCTTCTGTCTCGTTTTTAGGCGAAGATATTTCCTTTTCCTTGCATAGGCCTCAAATCGCTCCAAATATCCCCTTGCAGATATTACAAAGAGAGTGTTTCCAAACTGCCCTATCGAAAGGCAGTTTCAACTCTGTGAGTTGAAGGCACGTATGGTGAAACAGTTTCTGAGAATGCTTGTGTGTACTTTTTAGGTGAAGGTATTTCCTTTTCCAGCACAGGCCTCAAATCGCTCCAAACATCCAGTAGCAAATTCTACAAAAGGAGTGTTTCAAACCTGTGCTATCCAAAGGAAGATTCCACTATATGAGTTGAACGCATAAAGCACACGGAAGTTTCTGAGAATCCTTCCGTCTAGTTCTCAGGTGAAGATATTTACTTTTCCAGTGTTGGCCCTTTAGCACTCCAAATATCCACTTTCAGATTCTACAAAAAGAGTGTTTCAAAACTGCTCTATCAAAACGCAGGTTCCACTCGGTGAGTTGAATGCACGCATCGGAAAAGATTTCTGAGAATTCTTCTGTCTAGTTTTTATGGGAAGATATTTTCTTTTCCAGCATAGGCCTCAAATCGCTCCAAACATCCACGAGCAAATTCTACGAAAGGAGTGTGTCAAAACTGTGCTATCAAAAGGAAGATTCCACTATGTGAGTTGAATGCATGAAGCACACGGAAGTTTCTGACAATGCTTCCGTCTAGTTCTCATGTGAAGATATTTCCTTTTCCAGCGTTGACCTCTTAGCACTCCAAATATCCACTTGCAGATCCTAGAAAAAGAGTGTTTCAAAACTGCTCTACCAAAAGCCAGGTTTCACTCGGTGAGTTGAATGCGCACATCGCAAAATGTTTCTGAGAACGCTACTGTCTAGTTCTTATGTGAAGATATTTCGTTTTCCCGCCTGGGCTTCAAAGCGCTCCAAATAGCCACTTGTAGAGTCTATAAAAAGAGTGTTTCAAAACTCTTCTATCAAAAGGAACTTTCAACTCTGTGAGTACAATGCACTCATCACAAGGAAGTTTCCGAGAATGCTTCTGTCTACTGTTTATGTGAAGATATTTCCTTTTCCAACCTAGGCCTCAATGCGCTCCAAATAAACACCTGCAGATCCTACAAGAGGGGTGTTTCCAAACTGTTCTATCAAAACCAGCGTTCAAGTCTGTGAGCTGAATGCACTCATCACACAGAAGTTTCTTAGAAGGCTTGTGTCTAGTGTTTATGTGAAAATATTTTCTTTTACAGCACAGGCCTCAAATAGCTCTAAATATCAACTTGCAGATTTTACAAAAAGGGAGTTTCCAAACTCCTCTATCAAAAGACAGGTTCAACTCTGTGAGTCGAATGCACACATCAGAAAGAAGTTTCTGAGAATGCTTCTGTCTAGCTTTTATGTGAAAATATTTCCTTTTCAAGCACATGCCTCAAAGCGATCCAAATATGCCGTTGCAGATTCTACAAAAAGTGGGTTTCAAAACTGCTCTACGAAAAGAAAGGTTCAAAGCTGTGAGTTGAATACACAGATCGTGAAGAAGTTTCTGAGAATGCTTCAGTCTAGTGTTTAGGTGAAGATATTTCACTTCCCAGCATAGGCCTCAAAGCGCTCCAAATATCCACTTCCAGATTCTACAGAAAAGTGTTTCAAAACTGCTCTTTGGAAAGGAAGCTTCAACTCTGTGAGTTGAAAGCACTCATTACGAAGAGGTTTCTGAGAATTCTTCTGTCCAGTTTTCATGTGAAGATGTTTCCATTTCAAGCATAGGTCTCCAATCGCTCCAAATATTCACCTGCAAATTCTACAAAAAGGGTGTTTCAAAACTTCTCTATCAATAGGAAGGTTCAACTCTGTGAGTTGAATGCCCTCCTCACAAAGAAGTTTCTGAGAATGCTTCTGTCTACTTTTTACGTGAAGATATTTCCTTTTCCTACACAGGCCTCAAAGCGCTCCGAATCAACACTTCCAGATACTACCAAAACAGTGTTTCAAAACTGTTCTATCAAAAGGAACGTTCAACTCTGTGAGTGGAAGGCACTCATCGCAAAGAGGTTTCTGAGAATGCTTCTGTCTAGTTTTTATGTGATGATATTTCGTATTGCAGCATTGGCCAAAAAGCGCTCCAAACATCCATCTTCAGATGGCAATGAAAGTGGGTCTCAAAAGTGCTCTATCAGAAGGAAGGTTCAAGTCTGTGAGTTGAATGCTCTCATCACACAGAAGGTTCTGAGAATGATTCAGTCTAGTTTTTATCAGAAGATATTTCCTTTTCCTTGCATAGGCCTCAAATAGCTCCAAATATCGAATTGCAGTTTACACCAATAGAGTGTTTCCAAACTGCTCTGTGAAACGGCAGGTTCAACTCTGTGAGTTGAATGCGCACATGAGGAAGAAGTCTCTGAGAATGCTTCTGTCTAGTTTTTAGGTGAAGATATTTCATTTCCCAGCCTCGCCTCAAAGCGCTCCAAATATCCACTTTCAGATTCTACAAAAACTGTGTTTCTAAACTGCTCTTTGTAAAGGAAGGTTCAAGTCTGTGAGTTGAATGCACTCATCACCAAGAAGTTTCTGAGAATGCTTCTGTCTAGTTTTCATGTGAAGATATTTCCTTTTCCAACATTGACCCGAAGCCCTCGTAATATCCACTTGCAGATTTTACAAAAAGAGTGTTTCCAAACTGCTCTATCAAAATGAGATTCAACTCTGTGAGTTGAATGCACGCATCGTGAAGAAGCTTCAGAGAATGCTACGGTCTACGTTTTAGGTGAAGATATTTCATTTCCCAGCATAGGCTTCAAAGCGCTCTAAATATCCACTTGCAGATTCTACAAAAAGAGTGTTTCAAAACTGCTCTTCCAAAAGGAAGGTTCAAGGCTGTGAGTTCAATGCACTCATCATAAAGAAGTTTCTGAGAACGCTTCTCTCTAGTTTTTATGTGAAGATATTTCCTTTTCCAGCATAGGCCTCAAATCGCTCCAAACATCCACTAGCAAATTCTACAAAAGGAGTGTTTCAAAACTGTGCTATCAAAAGGAAGATTCCACTATTTGAGTTGAAGGCATAAAGCACACGGAAGTTTCTGACAATGCTTCCGTCTAGTTCTCATGTGAAGTTATTTCCTTTTCCAGTGCTGGCCTCTTAGCACTCCAAATATCCACTTGCAGATCCTAGAAAAAGAGTTTTTCAAAACTGCTCTACCAAAAGGAAGCTTCAACTCGGTGAGTTGAATGCGCACCTCGCAAAATGTTTCTGAGAGTGCTTCGCTGTTGTTTTTATGTGAAGATATTTCGTTTTCCAGCATAGGACTCAAAGCGCTCCAAGTAGCCACTTACAGAGTCTCTAAAAAGAGTGTTTCAAAACTGTTCTATCAAAAGGAACGTTCAACTCTGTGAGTAGAATGCTCTCATCACAAGGAAGTTTCTGAGAATGCTTCTGTCTAGTTTTTATGTGAAGAAATTTCCTTTTCCAACATAGGCCTCAAAGCCCTCCAAATAAACATCTGCAGATTCTACAAAAGGGGTCTTTCCAAAATGTTCTATCAAAACCAACGTTCAAACCTATGAGCTGAATGCACTCACCACACAGAAGTTTCTTAGACGTCTTCTGTCTAGTGTTTATGTGAAAATATTTTCTTTTACAGCATAGGCCTCAAATAGCTCCAAATATCAACTTGCAGATTTTACAAAAAGGGTGTTTCCAAACTCCTCTATCAAAAGGCAGGTTCAACTCTGTGTGTTGAATGCACACATCAGAAAGAAGTTTCTGAGAATGCTTCTGTCTAGCGTTTATGTGAAAATATTTCCTTTTCAAGCATACGCCTCAAAGCGCTCCAAATATGCCGTTGCAGATTCTACAAAAAGTGTGTTTCAAAACTGCTCTATGAAAAGAAAGGTTCAAAGCTGTGAGGTGAATACACATATCGTGAAGAAGTTTCTGAGAAAGCTTCAGTCTAGTGTTTAGGTGAAGATATTTCACTTCCCAGAATAGGCCTCAAAGCGCTCCAAATATCCACTTCCAGATTCTAAAGAAAAGTGTTTCAAAACTGCTTTTTGGAAAAGAAGCTTCAACTCTGTGAGTTGAAAGCACTCATTACGAAGAGGTTTCTGAGAGTTCTTCCGTCTAGTTTTCATGTGAAGATGTTTCCATTTCAAGCATATTTCTCAAATCGCTCCAAATATTCACCTGCAAATTCTACAAAAAGGGTGTTTCCAAACTTCTCTATCAATAGGAAGGTTCGACTCTGTGAGTTGAATGCACTCCTCACAAAGAAGTTTCTGAGAATGCTTCTGTCCAGTTTTTAGGTGAAGATATATCACTTCCCAGCATAGGCCTCAAAGCGCTCCAAATATCCACTTGCAGATTCTACAAAAAGAGTGTTTCAAAACTCCTCTTTCAAAAGGAAGTTTCAAGTCTGTGAGTTGAATGAAGTCGTGACAAAGAAGTTTCTGAGAATGCTTCTGTCTACTTTTTATGTGAAGATATTTCCTTTTGCAGCACACGCCTCAAATAGCCCCAAACATCCACTAGCAAATTCTACAAAAAGAGTGTTTCAAAAAAGCGCTATCTAAAGGAAGATTGCACTATGTGAGTTAAACGCATAAAGCACACGGAAGTTTCTGAGAATGCTTCCGTCTAGTTCTCATGGGAAGATATTTCCTTTCCCATTGTTGGCCTCTTAGCACTCCAATATACACTTGCAGATTCTAGAAAAAGAGTGTTTCAAAACTGCTCTATCAAAAGGCAGGTTCAACACGGTGAGTTGAATATGCACATGAGAAAAAGTTTCTGAGAATGCTTCTGTCTGGTTTTTATGTGAAGATATTTCGTTTTCCAGCACAGGCCTCAAAGCGCTCCAATTATCCACTTGCAGACTATACAAAAACAGTGTTTCAAAACTGTTCTATCCAAAGGAATGTTCAGCTCTGTGAGTAGAATTCACTCATCACGAGGAAGTTTCTGAGAATGCTGCTGTCTAGTTTCTATAAGAAGACATTTCCTTTTCTAACATAGGTCTCAAAGCGCTCACAATAAGCCCTGGCACACTCCACAAAAGGAGTGTTTCCAAAATGTTCTATCAAAATGAACGTTGAAGACTGTGAGTTAAATGCACACGTCAAACTGAAGTTTCTGAGAATGGTTCTGTCTAGGGTTTATGTGAAGATATTTTCTTTTCCAGCATAGGCCTCCAAAAGCTCGAAATATCCACTTGCAGATTTTCTAAAAAGGGTGTTTCCAAACTGTTCTATCAAAAGGAAGGTTCAACTCTGTGAGTTGAATGCTCACATCACAAAGAAGTTTCTGAGAATGCTTCTGTCTAGTGTTCATGTGAAGATATTTCCTTTTCAAGCATAGGCCTCAAAGCGCTCCAGATATGCAGTTGCAGACTCTACAAAAAGTGTGTTTCAAAAGTGTTCTATGAAAAGAAAGTTTCAACTCTGTGAGTTGAATGCACATATCGTGAAGAAGTTTCTGAGAATGCTTCTGTCTAGTTTTTAGGTGAAGATATTTCATTTCCCAGCATAGGCCTCAAAGCGCTCCAAATATGCACTTGCAGATTCTACAAAAAGAGTGTTTCAAAACTGCTCTTTCAAAAGGAAGGTTCAAGTCTGTGAGTTGAATGCACTCATCAGAAAGAAGTTTCTGATAATGGTTCTGTCTAGTTTTCATCTGCAAGTATTTCCTTTTCCACTAGATGCCGCAATCGCACCAAATTTCCACCTGCAGTTTCCACAAAAAGAGTGTTGCAGGACTGCTCCAGGAAAAGGAATCTTCAACTCTCTCAGTTCAATCCCCTCAAGACATAGAAGTTTCTGATAATGTTTCTGTCTAGCTTCTATATGAAGATATTTCCTTTTCCAGCATAAGCCTCAAAGAGCTCCAAATATCCACTTGCGAATTCTACAAAAACAGTGTTGCAATACTTTTCTACCAAAAGGAAGGTACAACTCTGTGAGTTCAATGCACTCATCACACAGAAGGTTCACAGAATGCTTCCATCTAGCTTTTACGCAATGATATTTCCTTTTGCAGCAAAGGCTTCAAAGCGCTCTTAATGTCCACTGGCAGATTCTACGAAGAGTGTCTCAAAACTGCTCTATCAAAAGGTAGGTTGAACTCTGTGAGTTCAATGCCCAAAGCACAGGGAACCTTCTGAGAATGCTTTTATGTAGTTTCTACGTGAACATATTTTCTTTTCCAGCATTGGCCTCCAAGCACTCCATCCATCCACTTGAAAATTCTACTAAAAGAGTGTTTCAAAACTTCTCTACCAAAAGAAAGGTTGAACTTTGTGAGTTCAAGGCACACATCACAAAGAAGTTTCTGAGAATGCTTCTTTCCAGCTTTTACGTGAAGAGATATCCTTTTCCAGCATAGGCCTCAAAGCGCTCCATATATCCACTTGCACATTCTAGCAAAGCGTGTATCAACACTGCTCTTTCAAAAGGAAGCTTCAAGTCTGTGAGTTGAATGCACTCATCACAAAGACGTTTCTGAGAATTCTCCTGTCTAGTTTTCATGTGAAGATGCTTCCATTTAAAATCTAGGCCTCAAATACCTCCAAATATTCACTTGCACATTCTACAAAAAGGCTGTTTCAAATCTTCTCTATCAATTGGAAGGTTCAACTCTGTAAATTGAATGCACTCACCACAAAGAAGATTCCGAGATTGCTTCTGTCTACTTTGTATGTGAAGACATTTCCTTTTCCAACATAGGCCTCAAAGCGCTCCAAAAAACACTTGCAGATTCTAAAAAAACAGTTTTTCAAAACTGTTCTATCAAAAGGAACGTTCAACTCTGTGAGTTGAAGGCACTCATCACAAAGAGGTTTCTGAGAATGCTTCTGTCTAGTTTTTATGGGATGATATTTCTTATTCCAACATTGGCCAAAAAGCGCTCCAAATATCCGCCTTCAGATGGCACTGAAAGAGGGTCTCAAAAATGCTCTATCAGAAGGAAGGTTCAAGTCTGTGAGTTGAATGCTCTCATCACACAGAAGGTTCTGAGAATACTTCAGTCTAGTTTTTATCAGAAGATATTTCCATTTCCTTGCATAGGCCTGAAATCGCTCCAAATATCGACTTGCAGATTATACGAATAGAGTATTTCCAAACTGCTCTGTCAAACGGCAGGATCAACTCTGTGAGTTGAATGAACACATCATGAAGAAGTCTCTGAGAATGCTTCTGTCTAGTTTTTAGTTGAAGATATTTCATTTCCCAGCATCGTCTCAAAGCGCTCCAAATATCCACTTGCAGATTCTACAAAAACTTTGTTTCTAAACTGCTCTTTGAAAAGGAAGGTCCAAGTCTGTGAGTTGAATGCACTCATCGCAAAGAATTTTCTGAGAATGCTTCTGCCTAGTTTTCACGTGAAGATATTTCCTTTTCCAACATTGGCCCCGAAGCCCTCCTAACATCCACTTGCAGATTTTACAAAAAGAGTGTTTCCAAACTGCTCTATCAAAAGGCAGGTTCAACTCTGTGAGTCAAATGCACGCATCGTGAAGAAGCTTCTGAGAATGCTACTGTCTAAGTTTTAGGTGAAGATATTTCATTTCCCAGCAAAGGCTTCAAAGCGCTCTAAATATCCACTTGCAGATTCTACAAGAAGAGTGTTTCAAAACTGCTCTTCCAAAAGGAAGGTTCAAGTCTGTGAGTTGAATGCACTCATCAAAAAGAAGTTTCTGAGAATGCTTCTCTCTAGTTTTTATGAGAAGATATTTCCTTTTCCAGCATAGGCCTCAAATCGCTCCAAACATCCACTAGCAAATTCTACAAAAGGAGTGTTTCAAAACTGTGCTATCAAAAGGAAGATTCCACTATTTGAGTTGAAGGCATAAAGCACACGGAAGTTTCTGACAGTGCTTCCGTCTAGTTCTCATGTGAAGTTATTTCCTTTTCCAGTGTTGGCCTCTTAGCACTCCAAATAACCACTTGCAGATCCTAGAAAGAGTGTTTCAAAACTGCTCTACCAAAAGGAAGGTTCAACTCGGTGAGTTGAATGCGCACCTCGCAAAAAGTTTCTGAGAGTGCTTCGGTTTAGTTTTTATGTGAAGATATTTCGTTTTCCAGCACAGTACTCAAAGCGCTCTAAATAGCCACTTGCAGAGTCTATAAAAAGAGTGTTTCAAAACTGTTCTATCGAAAGGAACGTTCAACTCTGTGAGTAGAATGCACTCATCACAAGGAAGTTTCTGAGAATGCTTCTGTCTAGTTTTTATGTGAAGAAATTTCCTTTTCCAACATAGGCCTCAAAGCGCTCCAAATAAACACCTGCAGATTCTACAAAAGGGGTCTTTCCAAAATGTTCTATCAAAACCAACGTTCAAGCCTGTGAGCTGAATGCACTCACCACACAGAAGTTTCTTAGACGTCTTCTGTCTAGTGTTTATGTGGAAATATTCTCTTTTACAGCATAGGCCTCAAATAGCTCCAAATATCAACTTGCAGATTTTACAAAAAGGGTGTTTCCAAACTCCTCCATCAAAAGGCAGGTTCAACTCTGTGTGTTTAATGCACACATCAGAAAGAAGTTTCTGAGAATGCTTCTGTCTAGCCTTTATGTGAAAATATTTCCTTTTCAAGCATACGCCTCAAAGCGCTCCAAATATGCCGTTGTAGACTCTACAAAAAGTGTGTTTCAAAACTGCTCTACGAAAAGAAAGGTTCAAAGCTGTGAGTTGAATACACAGATCGTGAAGAAGTTCCTGAGAATGCTTCAATCTAGTGTTTAGGTGAAGATATTTCACTTCCCAGCATAGGCCTCAAAGCGCTCCAAATATCCACTTCCAGATTCTACAGAAAAGTGTTTCAAAACTGCTCTTTGGAAAGGAAGCTTCAACTCTGTGAGTTTAAAGCACTCATTGCGAAGAGGTTTCTGGGAGTTCTTCCGTCTAGTTTTCATGTAAAGATGTTTCCATTTCAAGCATAGGTCTCTAATCGCTCCAAATATTCACCTGCAAATTCTACAAAAAGGGTGTTTCAAAACTTCTCTATCAATAGGAAGGTTCAACTCTGTGAGTTGAATGCACTCCTTACAGAGAAGTTTCTGAGAATGTTTCTATCTATGTTTTACGCGAAGATATTTCCTTTTCCAACACAGGCCTCAATGCGCTCCGAATCAACACTTCCAGATACTACAAAAACAGTGTTTCAAAACTGTTCTATCAAAAGGAACGTTCAACTCTGTGAGTTGAAGGCACTCATCACAAAGAAGTTTCTGAGAATGCTTCTGTCAATCTTGTATGCAATGAGATTTCCTTTTGCAGCATAGGACTTAAAGCTCTCCAAATATCCACTTGCAGATTCCACAAAAAGAGTGTTGCAAAACTTCTCTATCAAAAGGCAGGTTGAACTCTGTGTGTTGAATGCCCAAAACACAGGGAACTTTCTGAGAATGCTTTTGTCTAGTTTCCACGTGAAGATAGTTCCTTTTCCAACATAGGCCTCAAAGCGCTCTGAATATCCACTTGCCGATTGTACAAAAAGAGTGTTGCAAAACTTCTCTATCAAAAGGCAGGTTGAACTCTGTGTGTCGAATGCCCAAAACACAGGGAACTTGCTGAGAATGCTTTTGTCTAATTTCTACGTGAAGATATTTCCTTTTCCATCATAGGCCTCAAAGTGCTCCGAATAAACACTTGTAGATCCCACCAAAAGAGTGTTTCAAAGCTCTTCCATCTACAGGAACTTTCACGTCTGTGAGTTGAATGCACTCATCACAAAGAGGTTTCTGAGAATTCTTCTGTTTAGTTTTTATGTGATGATATTTCATTTTCCAGCATTGGCCTAAAGGTGCTCCAAATATCCACCTTCAGATGGGACTGAAAGAGTGTTTCAAAACTGAACTATCAAAAGGAAGGTTCAAGTCTGTGAGTTGAATGCACTCATCCACAGAAGCTTCTGAGAATGCTTCTGTCTCGTTTTTAGGCGAAGATATTTCCTTTTCCTTGCATAGGCCTCAAATCGCTCCAAATATCCCCTTGCAGATATTACAAAGAGAGTGTTTCCAAACTGCCCTATCGAAAGGCAGTTTCAACTCTGTGAGTTGAAGGCACGTATGGTGAAACAGTTTCTGAGAATGCTTGTGTGTACTTTTTAGGTGAAGGTATTTCCTTTTCCAGCACAGGCCTCAAATCGCTCCAAACATCCAGTAGCAAATTCTACAAAAGGAGTGTTTCAAACCTGTGCTATCCAAAGGAAGATTCCACTATATGAGTTGAACGCATAAAGCACACGGAAGTTTCTGAGAATCCTTCCGTCTAGTTCTCAGGTGAAGATATTTACTTTTCCAGTGTTGGCCCTTTAGCACTCCAAATATCCACTTTCAGATTCTACAAAAAGAGTGTTTCAAAACTGCTCTATCAAAACGCAGGTTCCACTCGGTGAGTTGAATGCACGCATCGGAAAAGATTTCTGAGAATTCTTCTGTCTAGTTTTTATGGGAAGATATTTTCTTTTCCAGCATAGGCCTCAAATCGCTCCAAACATCCACGAGCAAATTCTACGAAAGGAGTGTGTCAAAACTGTGCTATCAAAAGGAAGATTCCACTATGTGAGTTGAATGCATGAAGCACACGGAAGTTTCTGACAATGCTTCCGTCTAGTTCTCATGTGAAGATATTTCCTTTTCCAGCGTTGACCTCTTAGCACTCCAAATATCCACTTGCAGATCCTAGAAAAAGAGTGTTTCAAAACTGCTCTACCAAAAGCCAGGTTTCACTCGGTGAGTTGAATGCGCACATCGCAAAATGTTTCTGAGAACGCTACTGTCTAGTTCTTATGTGAAGATATTTCGTTTTCCCGCCTGGGCTTCAAAGCGCTCCAAATAGCCACTTGTAGAGTCTATAAAAAGAGTGTTTCAAAACTCTTCTATCAAAAGGAACTTTCAACTCTGTGAGTACAATGCACTCATCACAAGGAAGTTTCCGAGAATGCTTCTGTCTACTGTTTATGTGAAGATATTTCCTTTTCCAACCTAGGCCTCAATGCGCTCCAAATAAACACCTGCAGATCCTACAAGAGGGGTGTTTCCAAACTGTTCTATCAAAACCAGCGTTCAAGTCTGTGAGCTGAATGCACTCATCACACAGAAGTTTCTTAGAAGGCTTGTGTCTAGTGTTTATGTGAAAATATTTTCTTTTACAGCACAGGCCTCAAATAGCTCTAAATATCAACTTGCAGATTTTACAAAAAGGGAGTTTCCAAACTCCTCTATCAAAAGACAGGTTCAACTCTGTGAGTCGAATGCACACATCAGAAAGAAGTTTCTGAGAATGCTTCTGTCTAGCTTTTATGTGAAAATATTTCCTTTTCAAGCACATGCCTCAAAGCGATCCAAATATGCCGTTGCAGATTCTACAAAAAGTGGGTTTCAAAACTGCTCTACGAAAAGAAAGGTTCAAAGCTGTGAGTTGAATACACAGATCGTGAAGAAGTTTCTGAGAATGCTTCAGTCTAGTGTTTAGGTGAAGATATTTCACTTCCCAGCATAGGCCTCAAAGCGCTCCAAATATCCACTTCCAGATTCTACAGAAAAGTGTTTCAAAACTGCTCTTTGGAAAGGAAGCTTCAACTCTGTGAGTTGAAAGCACTCATTACGAAGAGGTTTCTGAGAATTCTTCTGTCCAGTTTTCATGTGAAGATGTTTCCATTTCAAGCATAGGTCTCCAATCGCTCCAAATATTCACCTGCAAATTCTACAAAAAGGGTGTTTCAAAACTTCTCTATCAATAGGAAGGTTCAACTCTGTGAGTTGAATGCCCTCCTCACAAAGAAGTTTCTGAGAATGCTTCTGTCTACTTTTTACGTGAAGATATTTCCTTTTCCTACACAGGCCTCAAAGCGCTCCGAATCAACACTTCCAGATACTACCAAAACAGTGTTTCAAAACTGTTCTATCAAAAGGAACGTTCAACTCTGTGAGTGGAAGGCACTCATCGCAAAGAGGTTTCTGAGAATGCTTCTGTCTAGTTTTTATGTGATGATATTTCGTATTGCAGCATTGGCCAAAAAGCGCTCCAAACATCCATCTTCAGATGGCAATGAAAGTGGGTCTCAAAAGTGCTCTATCAGAAGGAAGGTTCAAGTCTGTGAGTTGAATGCTCTCATCACACAGAAGGTTCTGAGAATGATTCAGTCTAGTTTTTATCAGAAGATATTTCCTTTTCCTTGCATAGGCCTCAAATAGCTCCAAATATCGAATTGCAGTTTACACCAATAGAGTGTTTCCAAACTGCTCTGTGAAACGGCAGGTTCAACTCTGTGAGTTGAATGCGCACATGAGGAAGAAGTCTCTGAGAATGCTTCTGTCTAGTTTTTAGGTGAAGATATTTCATTTCCCAGCCTCGCCTCAAAGCGCTCCAAATATCCACTTTCAGATTCTACAAAAACTGTGTTTCTAAACTGCTCTTTGTAAAGGAAGGTTCAAGTCTGTGAGTTGAATGCACTCATCACCAAGAAGTTTCTGAGAATGCTTCTGTCTAGTTTTCATGTGAAGATATTTCCTTTTCCAACATTGACCCGAAGCCCTCGTAATATCCACTTGCAGATTTTACAAAAAGAGTGTTTCCAAACTGCTCTATCAAAATGAGATTCAACTCTGTGAGTTGAATGCACGCATCGTGAAGAAGCTTCAGAGAATGCTACGGTCTACGTTTTAGGTGAAGATATTTCATTTCCCAGCATAGGCTTCAAAGCGCTCTAAATATCCACTTGCAGATTCTACAAAAAGAGTGTTTCAAAACTGCTCTTCCAAAAGGAAGGTTCAAGGCTGTGAGTTCAATGCACTCATCATAAAGAAGTTTCTGAGAACGCTTCTCTCTAGTTTTTATGTGAAGATATTTCCTTTTCCAGCATAGGCCTCAAATCGCTCCAAACATCCACTAGCAAATTCTACAAAAGGAGTGTTTCAAAACTGTGCTATCAAAAGGAAGATTCCACTATTTGAGTTGAAGGCATAAAGCACACGGAAGTTTCTGACAATGCTTCCGTCTAGTTCTCATGTGAAGTTATTTCCTTTTCCAGTGCTGGCCTCTTAGCACTCCAAATATCCACTTGCAGATCCTAGAAAAAGAGTTTTTCAAAACTGCTCTACCAAAAGGAAGCTTCAACTCGGTGAGTTGAATGCGCACCTCGCAAAATGTTTCTGAGAGTGCTTCGCTGTTGTTTTTATGTGAAGATATTTCGTTTTCCAGCATAGGACTCAAAGCGCTCCAAGTAGCCACTTACAGAGTCTCTAAAAAGAGTGTTTCAAAACTGTTCTATCAAAAGGAACGTTCAACTCTGTGAGTAGAATGCTCTCATCACAAGGAAGTTTCTGAGAATGCTTCTGTCTAGTTTTTATGTGAAGAAATTTCCTTTTCCAACATAGGCCTCAAAGCCCTCCAAATAAACATCTGCAGATTCTACAAAAGGGGTCTTTCCAAAATGTTCTATCAAAACCAACGTTCAAACCTATGAGCTGAATGCACTCACCACACAGAAGTTTCTTAGACGTCTTCTGTCTAGTGTTTATGTGAAAATATTTTCTTTTACAGCATAGGCCTCAAATAGCTCCAAATATCAACTTGCAGATTTTACAAAAAGGGTGTTTCCAAACTCCTCTATCAAAAGGCAGGTTCAACTCTGTGTGTTGAATGCACACATCAGAAAGAAGTTTCTGAGAATGCTTCTGTCTAGCGTTTATGTGAAAATATTTCCTTTTCAAGCATACGCCTCAAAGCGCTCCAAATATGCCGTTGCAGATTCTACAAAAAGTGTGTTTCAAAACTGCTCTATGAAAAGAAAGGTTCAAAGCTGTGAGGTGAATACACATATCGTGAAGAAGTTTCTGAGAAAGCTTCAGTCTAGTGTTTAGGTGAAGATATTTCACTTCCCAGAATAGGCCTCAAAGCGCTCCAAATATCCACTTCCAGATTCTAAAGAAAAGTGTTTCAAAACTGCTTTTTGGAAAAGAAGCTTCAACTCTGTGAGTTGAAAGCACTCATTACGAAGAGGTTTCTGAGAGTTCTTCCGTCTAGTTTTCATGTGAAGATGTTTCCATTTCAAGCATATTTCTCAAATCGCTCCAAATATTCACCTGCAAATTCTACAAAAAGGGTGTTTCCAAACTTCTCTATCAATAGGAAGGTTCGACTCTGTGAGTTGAATGCACTCCTCACAAAGAAGTTTCTGAGAATGCTTCTGTCCAGTTTTTAGGTGAAGATATATCACTTCCCAGCATAGGCCTCAAAGCGCTCCAAATATCCACTTGCAGATTCTACAAAAAGAGTGTTTCAAAACTCCTCTTTCAAAAGGAAGTTTCAAGTCTGTGAGTTGAATGAAGTCGTGACAAAGAAGTTTCTGAGAATGCTTCTGTCTACTTTTTATGTGAAGATATTTCCTTTTGCAGCACACGCCTCAAATAGCCCCAAACATCCACTAGCAAATTCTACAAAAAGAGTGTTTCAAAAAAGCGCTATCTAAAGGAAGATTGCACTATGTGAGTTAAACGCATAAAGCACACGGAAGTTTCTGAGAATGCTTCCGTCTAGTTCTCATGGGAAGATATTTCCTTTCCCATTGTTGGCCTCTTAGCACTCCAATATACACTTGCAGATTCTAGAAAAAGAGTGTTTCAAAACTGCTCTATCAAAAGGCAGGTTCAACACGGTGAGTTGAATATGCACATGAGAAAAAGTTTCTGAGAATGCTTCTGTCTGGTTTTTATGTGAAGATATTTCGTTTTCCAGCACAGGCCTCAAAGCGCTCCAATTATCCACTTGCAGACTATACAAAAACAGTGTTTCAAAACTGTTCTATCCAAAGGAATGTTCAGCTCTGTGAGTAGAATTCACTCATCACGAGGAAGTTTCTGAGAATGCTGCTGTCTAGTTTCTATAAGAAGACATTTCCTTTTCTAACATAGGTCTCAAAGCGCTCACAATAAGCCCTGGCACACTCCACAAAAGGAGTGTTTCCAAAATGTTCTATCAAAATGAACGTTGAAGACTGTGAGTTAAATGCACACGTCAAACTGAAGTTTCTGAGAATGGTTCTGTCTAGGGTTTATGTGAAGATATTTTCTTTTCCAGCATAGGCCTCCAAAAGCTCGAAATATCCACTTGCAGATTTTCTAAAAAGGGTGTTTCCAAACTGTTCTATCAAAAGGAAGGTTCAACTCTGTGAGTTGAATGCTCACATCACAAAGAAGTTTCTGAGAATGCTTCTGTCTAGTGTTCATGTGAAGATATTTCCTTTTCAAGCATAGGCCTCAAAGCGCTCCAGATATGCAGTTGCAGACTCTACAAAAAGTGTGTTTCAAAAGTGTTCTATGAAAAGAAAGTTTCAACTCTGTGAGTTGAATGCACATATCGTGAAGAAGTTTCTGAGAATGCTTCTGTCTAGTTTTTAGGTGAAGATATTTCATTTCCCAGCATAGGCCTCAAAGCGCTCCAAATATGCACTTGCAGATTCTACAAAAAGAGTGTTTCAAAACTGCTCTTTCAAAAGGAAGGTTCAAGTCTGTGAGTTGAATGCACTCATCAGAAAGAAGTTTCTGATAATGGTTCTGTCTAGTTTTCATCTGCAAGTATTTCCTTTTCCACTAGATGCCGCAATCGCACCAAATTTCCACCTGCAGTTTCCACAAAAAGAGTGTTGCAGGACTGCTCCAGGAAAAGGAATCTTCAACTCTCTCAGTTCAATCCCCTCAAGACATAGAAGTTTCTGATAATGTTTCTGTCTAGCTTCTATATGAAGATATTTCCTTTTCCAGCATAAGCCTCAAAGAGCTCCAAATATCCACTTGCGAATTCTACAAAAACAGTGTTGCAATACTTTTCTACCAAAAGGAAGGTACAACTCTGTGAGTTCAATGCACTCATCACACAGAAGGTTCACAGAATGCTTCCATCTAGCTTTTACGCAATGATATTTCCTTTTGCAGCAAAGGCTTCAAAGCGCTCTTAATGTCCACTGGCAGATTCTACGAAGAGTGTCTCAAAACTGCTCTATCAAAAGGTAGGTTGAACTCTGTGAGTTCAATGCCCAAAGCACAGGGAACCTTCTGAGAATGCTTTTATGTAGTTTCTACGTGAACATATTTTCTTTTCCAGCATTGGCCTCCAAGCACTCCATCCATCCACTTGAAAATTCTACTAAAAGAGTGTTTCAAAACTTCTCTACCAAAAGAAAGGTTGAACTTTGTGAGTTCAAGGCACACATCACAAAGAAGTTTCTGAGAATGCTTCTTTCCAGCTTTTACGTGAAGAGATATCCTTTTCCAGCATAGGCCTCAAAGCGCTCCATATATCCACTTGCACATTCTAGCAAAGCGTGTATCAACACTGCTCTTTCAAAAGGAAGCTTCAAGTCTGTGAGTTGAATGCACTCATCACAAAGACGTTTCTGAGAATTCTCCTGTCTAGTTTTCATGTGAAGATGCTTCCATTTAAAATCTAGGCCTCAAATACCTCCAAATATTCACTTGCACATTCTACAAAAAGGCTGTTTCAAATCTTCTCTATCAATTGGAAGGTTCAACTCTGTAAATTGAATGCACTCACCACAAAGAAGATTCCGAGATTGCTTCTGTCTACTTTGTATGTGAAGACATTTCCTTTTCCAACATAGGCCTCAAAGCGCTCCAAAAAACACTTGCAGATTCTAAAAAAACAGTTTTTCAAAACTGTTCTATCAAAAGGAACGTTCAACTCTGTGAGTTGAAGGCACTCATCACAAAGAGGTTTCTGAGAATGCTTCTGTCTAGTTTTTATGGGATGATATTTCTTATTCCAACATTGGCCAAAAAGCGCTCCAAATATCCGCCTTCAGATGGCACTGAAAGAGGGTCTCAAAAATGCTCTATCAGAAGGAAGGTTCAAGTCTGTGAGTTGAATGCTCTCATCACACAGAAGGTTCTGAGAATACTTCAGTCTAGTTTTTATCAGAAGATATTTCCATTTCCTTGCATAGGCCTGAAATCGCTCCAAATATCGACTTGCAGATTATACGAATAGAGTATTTCCAAACTGCTCTGTCAAACGGCAGGATCAACTCTGTGAGTTGAATGAACACATCATGAAGAAGTCTCTGAGAATGCTTCTGTCTAGTTTTTAGTTGAAGATATTTCATTTCCCAGCATCGTCTCAAAGCGCTCCAAATATCCACTTGCAGATTCTACAAAAACTTTGTTTCTAAACTGCTCTTTGAAAAGGAAGGTCCAAGTCTGTGAGTTGAATGCACTCATCGCAAAGAATTTTCTGAGAATGCTTCTGCCTAGTTTTCACGTGAAGATATTTCCTTTTCCAACATTGGCCCCGAAGCCCTCCTAACATCCACTTGCAGATTTTACAAAAAGAGTGTTTCCAAACTGCTCTATCAAAAGGCAGGTTCAACTCTGTGAGTCAAATGCACGCATCGTGAAGAAGCTTCTGAGAATGCTACTGTCTAAGTTTTAGGTGAAGATATTTCATTTCCCAGCAAAGGCTTCAAAGCGCTCTAAATATCCACTTGCAGATTCTACAAGAAGAGTGTTTCAAAACTGCTCTTCCAAAAGGAAGGTTCAAGTCTGTGAGTTGAATGCACTCATCAAAAAGAAGTTTCTGAGAATGCTTCTCTCTAGTTTTTATGAGAAGATATTTCCTTTTCCAGCATAGGCCTCAAATCGCTCCAAACATCCACTAGCAAATTCTACAAAAGGAGTGTTTCAAAACTGTGCTATCAAAAGGAAGATTCCACTATTTGAGTTGAAGGCATAAAGCACACGGAAGTTTCTGACAGTGCTTCCGTCTAGTTCTCATGTGAAGTTATTTCCTTTTCCAGTGTTGGCCTCTTAGCACTCCAAATAACCACTTGCAGATCCTAGAAAGAGTGTTTCAAAACTGCTCTACCAAAAGGAAGGTTCAACTCGGTGAGTTGAATGCGCACCTCGCAAAAAGTTTCTGAGAGTGCTTCGGTTTAGTTTTTATGTGAAGATATTTCGTTTTCCAGCACAGTACTCAAAGCGCTCTAAATAGCCACTTGCAGAGTCTATAAAAAGAGTGTTTCAAAACTGTTCTATCGAAAGGAACGTTCAACTCTGTGAGTAGAATGCACTCATCACAAGGAAGTTTCTGAGAATGCTTCTGTCTAGTTTTTATGTGAAGAAATTTCCTTTTCCAACATAGGCCTCAAAGCGCTCCAAATAAACACCTGCAGATTCTACAAAAGGGGTCTTTCCAAAATGTTCTATCAAAACCAACGTTCAAGCCTGTGAGCTGAATGCACTCACCACACAGAAGTTTCTTAGACGTCTTCTGTCTAGTGTTTATGTGGAAATATTCTCTTTTACAGCATAGGCCTCAAATAGCTCCAAATATCAACTTGCAGATTTTACAAAAAGGGTGTTTCCAAACTCCTCCATCAAAAGGCAGGTTCAACTCTGTGTGTTTAATGCACACATCAGAAAGAAGTTTCTGAGAATGCTTCTGTCTAGCCTTTATGTGAAAATATTTCCTTTTCAAGCATACGCCTCAAAGCGCTCCAAATATGCCGTTGTAGACTCTACAAAAAGTGTGTTTCAAAACTGCTCTACGAAAAGAAAGGTTCAAAGCTGTGAGTTGAATACACAGATCGTGAAGAAGTTCCTGAGAATGCTTCAATCTAGTGTTTAGGTGAAGATATTTCACTTCCCAGCATAGGCCTCAAAGCGCTCCAAATATCCACTTCCAGATTCTACAGAAAAGTGTTTCAAAACTGCTCTTTGGAAAGGAAGCTTCAACTCTGTGAGTTTAAAGCACTCATTGCGAAGAGGTTTCTGGGAGTTCTTCCGTCTAGTTTTCATGTAAAGATGTTTCCATTTCAAGCATAGGTCTCTAATCGCTCCAAATATTCACCTGCAAATTCTACAAAAAGGGTGTTTCAAAACTTCTCTATCAATAGGAAGGTTCAACTCTGTGAGTTGAATGCACTCCTTACAGAGAAGTTTCTGAGAATGTTTCTATCTATGTTTTACGCGAAGATATTTCCTTTTCCAACACAGGCCTCAATGCGCTCCGAATCAACACTTCCAGATACTACAAAAACAGTGTTTCAAAACTGTTCTATCAAAAGGAACGTTCAACTCTGTGAGTTGAAGGCACTCATCACAAAGAAGTTTCTGAGAATGCTTCTGTCAATCTTGTATGCAATGAGATTTCCTTTTGCAGCATAGGACTTAAAGCTCTCCAAATATCCACTTGCAGATTCCACAAAAAGAGTGTTGCAAAACTTCTCTATCAAAAGGCAGGTTGAACTCTGTGTGTTGAATGCCCAAAACACAGGGAACTTTCTGAGAATGCTTTTGTCTAGTTTCCACGTGAAGATAGTTCCTTTTCCAACATAGGCCTCAAAGCGCTCTGAATATCCACTTGCCGATTGTACAAAAAGAGTGTTGCAAAACTTCTCTATCAAAAGGCAGGTTGAACTCTGTGTGTCGAATGCCCAAAACACAGGGAACTTGCTGAGAATGCTTTTGTCTAATTTCTACGTGAAGATATTTCCTTTTCCATCATAGGCCTCAAAGTGCTCCGAATAAACACTTGTAGATCCCACCAAAAGAGTGTTTCAAAGCTCTTCCATCTACAGGAACTTTCACGTCTGTGAGTTGAATGCACTCATCACAAAGAGGTTTCTGAGAATTCTTCTGTTTAGTTTTTATGTGATGATATTTCATTTTCCAGCATTGGCCTAAAGGTGCTCCAAATATCCACCTTCAGATGGGACTGAAAGAGTGTTTCAAAACTGAACTATCAAAAGGAAGGTTCAAGTCTGTGAGTTGAATGCACTCATCCACAGAAGCTTCTGAGAATGCTTCTGTCTCGTTTTTAGGCGAAGATATTTCCTTTTCCTTGCATAGGCCTCAAATCGCTCCAAATATCCCCTTGCAGATATTACAAAGAGAGTGTTTCCAAACTGCCCTATCGAAAGGCAGTTTCAACTCTGTGAGTTGAAGGCACGTATGGTGAAACAGTTTCTGAGAATGCTTGTGTGTACTTTTTAGGTGAAGGTATTTCCTTTTCCAGCACAGGCCTCAAATCGCTCCAAACATCCAGTAGCAAATTCTACAAAAGGAGTGTTTCAAACCTGTGCTATCCAAAGGAAGATTCCACTATATGAGTTGAACGCATAAAGCACACGGAAGTTTCTGAGAATCCTTCCGTCTAGTTCTCAGGTGAAGATATTTACTTTTCCAGTGTTGGCCCTTTAGCACTCCAAATATCCACTTTCAGATTCTACAAAAAGAGTGTTTCAAAACTGCTCTATCAAAACGCAGGTTCCACTCGGTGAGTTGAATGCACGCATCGGAAAAGATTTCTGAGAATTCTTCTGTCTAGTTTTTATGGGAAGATATTTTCTTTTCCAGCATAGGCCTCAAATCGCTCCAAACATCCACGAGCAAATTCTACGAAAGGAGTGTGTCAAAACTGTGCTATCAAAAGGAAGATTCCACTATGTGAGTTGAATGCATGAAGCACACGGAAGTTTCTGACAATGCTTCCGTCTAGTTCTCATGTGAAGATATTTCCTTTTCCAGCGTTGACCTCTTAGCACTCCAAATATCCACTTGCAGATCCTAGAAAAAGAGTGTTTCAAAACTGCTCTACCAAAAGCCAGGTTTCACTCGGTGAGTTGAATGCGCACATCGCAAAATGTTTCTGAGAACGCTACTGTCTAGTTCTTATGTGAAGATATTTCGTTTTCCCGCCTGGGCTTCAAAGCGCTCCAAATAGCCACTTGTAGAGTCTATAAAAAGAGTGTTTCAAAACTCTTCTATCAAAAGGAACTTTCAACTCTGTGAGTACAATGCACTCATCACAAGGAAGTTTCCGAGAATGCTTCTGTCTACTGTTTATGTGAAGATATTTCCTTTTCCAACCTAGGCCTCAATGCGCTCCAAATAAACACCTGCAGATCCTACAAGAGGGGTGTTTCCAAACTGTTCTATCAAAACCAGCGTTCAAGTCTGTGAGCTGAATGCACTCATCACACAGAAGTTTCTTAGAAGGCTTGTGTCTAGTGTTTATGTGAAAATATTTTCTTTTACAGCACAGGCCTCAAATAGCTCTAAATATCAACTTGCAGATTTTACAAAAAGGGAGTTTCCAAACTCCTCTATCAAAAGACAGGTTCAACTCTGTGAGTCGAATGCACACATCAGAAAGAAGTTTCTGAGAATGCTTCTGTCTAGCTTTTATGTGAAAATATTTCCTTTTCAAGCACATGCCTCAAAGCGATCCAAATATGCCGTTGCAGATTCTACAAAAAGTGGGTTTCAAAACTGCTCTACGAAAAGAAAGGTTCAAAGCTGTGAGTTGAATACACAGATCGTGAAGAAGTTTCTGAGAATGCTTCAGTCTAGTGTTTAGGTGAAGATATTTCACTTCCCAGCATAGGCCTCAAAGCGCTCCAAATATCCACTTCCAGATTCTACAGAAAAGTGTTTCAAAACTGCTCTTTGGAAAGGAAGCTTCAACTCTGTGAGTTGAAAGCACTCATTACGAAGAGGTTTCTGAGAATTCTTCTGTCCAGTTTTCATGTGAAGATGTTTCCATTTCAAGCATAGGTCTCCAATCGCTCCAAATATTCACCTGCAAATTCTACAAAAAGGGTGTTTCAAAACTTCTCTATCAATAGGAAGGTTCAACTCTGTGAGTTGAATGCCCTCCTCACAAAGAAGTTTCTGAGAATGCTTCTGTCTACTTTTTACGTGAAGATATTTCCTTTTCCTACACAGGCCTCAAAGCGCTCCGAATCAACACTTCCAGATACTACCAAAACAGTGTTTCAAAACTGTTCTATCAAAAGGAACGTTCAACTCTGTGAGTGGAAGGCACTCATCGCAAAGAGGTTTCTGAGAATGCTTCTGTCTAGTTTTTATGTGATGATATTTCGTATTGCAGCATTGGCCAAAAAGCGCTCCAAACATCCATCTTCAGATGGCAATGAAAGTGGGTCTCAAAAGTGCTCTATCAGAAGGAAGGTTCAAGTCTGTGAGTTGAATGCTCTCATCACACAGAAGGTTCTGAGAATGATTCAGTCTAGTTTTTATCAGAAGATATTTCCTTTTCCTTGCATAGGCCTCAAATAGCTCCAAATATCGAATTGCAGTTTACACCAATAGAGTGTTTCCAAACTGCTCTGTGAAACGGCAGGTTCAACTCTGTGAGTTGAATGCGCACATGAGGAAGAAGTCTCTGAGAATGCTTCTGTCTAGTTTTTAGGTGAAGATATTTCATTTCCCAGCCTCGCCTCAAAGCGCTCCAAATATCCACTTTCAGATTCTACAAAAACTGTGTTTCTAAACTGCTCTTTGTAAAGGAAGGTTCAAGTCTGTGAGTTGAATGCACTCATCACCAAGAAGTTTCTGAGAATGCTTCTGTCTAGTTTTCATGTGAAGATATTTCCTTTTCCAACATTGACCCGAAGCCCTCGTAATATCCACTTGCAGATTTTACAAAAAGAGTGTTTCCAAACTGCTCTATCAAAATGAGATTCAACTCTGTGAGTTGAATGCACGCATCGTGAAGAAGCTTCAGAGAATGCTACGGTCTACGTTTTAGGTGAAGATATTTCATTTCCCAGCATAGGCTTCAAAGCGCTCTAAATATCCACTTGCAGATTCTACAAAAAGAGTGTTTCAAAACTGCTCTTCCAAAAGGAAGGTTCAAGGCTGTGAGTTCAATGCACTCATCATAAAGAAGTTTCTGAGAACGCTTCTCTCTAGTTTTTATGTGAAGATATTTCCTTTTCCAGCATAGGCCTCAAATCGCTCCAAACATCCACTAGCAAATTCTACAAAAGGAGTGTTTCAAAACTGTGCTATCAAAAGGAAGATTCCACTATTTGAGTTGAAGGCATAAAGCACACGGAAGTTTCTGACAATGCTTCCGTCTAGTTCTCATGTGAAGTTATTTCCTTTTCCAGTGCTGGCCTCTTAGCACTCCAAATATCCACTTGCAGATCCTAGAAAAAGAGTTTTTCAAAACTGCTCTACCAAAAGGAAGCTTCAACTCGGTGAGTTGAATGCGCACCTCGCAAAATGTTTCTGAGAGTGCTTCGCTGTTGTTTTTATGTGAAGATATTTCGTTTTCCAGCATAGGACTCAAAGCGCTCCAAGTAGCCACTTACAGAGTCTCTAAAAAGAGTGTTTCAAAACTGTTCTATCAAAAGGAACGTTCAACTCTGTGAGTAGAATGCTCTCATCACAAGGAAGTTTCTGAGAATGCTTCTGTCTAGTTTTTATGTGAAGAAATTTCCTTTTCCAACATAGGCCTCAAAGCCCTCCAAATAAACATCTGCAGATTCTACAAAAGGGGTCTTTCCAAAATGTTCTATCAAAACCAACGTTCAAACCTATGAGCTGAATGCACTCACCACACAGAAGTTTCTTAGACGTCTTCTGTCTAGTGTTTATGTGAAAATATTTTCTTTTACAGCATAGGCCTCAAATAGCTCCAAATATCAACTTGCAGATTTTACAAAAAGGGTGTTTCCAAACTCCTCTATCAAAAGGCAGGTTCAACTCTGTGTGTTGAATGCACACATCAGAAAGAAGTTTCTGAGAATGCTTCTGTCTAGCGTTTATGTGAAAATATTTCCTTTTCAAGCATACGCCTCAAAGCGCTCCAAATATGCCGTTGCAGATTCTACAAAAAGTGTGTTTCAAAACTGCTCTATGAAAAGAAAGGTTCAAAGCTGTGAGGTGAATACACATATCGTGAAGAAGTTTCTGAGAAAGCTTCAGTCTAGTGTTTAGGTGAAGATATTTCACTTCCCAGAATAGGCCTCAAAGCGCTCCAAATATCCACTTCCAGATTCTAAAGAAAAGTGTTTCAAAACTGCTTTTTGGAAAAGAAGCTTCAACTCTGTGAGTTGAAAGCACTCATTACGAAGAGGTTTCTGAGAGTTCTTCCGTCTAGTTTTCATGTGAAGATGTTTCCATTTCAAGCATATTTCTCAAATCGCTCCAAATATTCACCTGCAAATTCTACAAAAAGGGTGTTTCCAAACTTCTCTATCAATAGGAAGGTTCGACTCTGTGAGTTGAATGCACTCCTCACAAAGAAGTTTCTGAGAATGCTTCTGTCCAGTTTTTAGGTGAAGATATATCACTTCCCAGCATAGGCCTCAAAGCGCTCCAAATATCCACTTGCAGATTCTACAAAAAGAGTGTTTCAAAACTCCTCTTTCAAAAGGAAGTTTCAAGTCTGTGAGTTGAATGAAGTCGTGACAAAGAAGTTTCTGAGAATGCTTCTGTCTACTTTTTATGTGAAGATATTTCCTTTTGCAGCACACGCCTCAAATAGCCCCAAACATCCACTAGCAAATTCTACAAAAAGAGTGTTTCAAAAAAGCGCTATCTAAAGGAAGATTGCACTATGTGAGTTAAACGCATAAAGCACACGGAAGTTTCTGAGAATGCTTCCGTCTAGTTCTCATGGGAAGATATTTCCTTTCCCATTGTTGGCCTCTTAGCACTCCAATATACACTTGCAGATTCTAGAAAAAGAGTGTTTCAAAACTGCTCTATCAAAAGGCAGGTTCAACACGGTGAGTTGAATATGCACATGAGAAAAAGTTTCTGAGAATGCTTCTGTCTGGTTTTTATGTGAAGATATTTCGTTTTCCAGCACAGGCCTCAAAGCGCTCCAATTATCCACTTGCAGACTATACAAAAACAGTGTTTCAAAACTGTTCTATCCAAAGGAATGTTCAGCTCTGTGAGTAGAATTCACTCATCACGAGGAAGTTTCTGAGAATGCTGCTGTCTAGTTTCTATAAGAAGACATTTCCTTTTCTAACATAGGTCTCAAAGCGCTCACAATAAGCCCTGGCACACTCCACAAAAGGAGTGTTTCCAAAATGTTCTATCAAAATGAACGTTGAAGACTGTGAGTTAAATGCACACGTCAAACTGAAGTTTCTGAGAATGGTTCTGTCTAGGGTTTATGTGAAGATATTTTCTTTTCCAGCATAGGCCTCCAAAAGCTCGAAATATCCACTTGCAGATTTTCTAAAAAGGGTGTTTCCAAACTGTTCTATCAAAAGGAAGGTTCAACTCTGTGAGTTGAATGCTCACATCACAAAGAAGTTTCTGAGAATGCTTCTGTCTAGTGTTCATGTGAAGATATTTCCTTTTCAAGCATAGGCCTCAAAGCGCTCCAGATATGCAGTTGCAGACTCTACAAAAAGTGTGTTTCAAAAGTGTTCTATGAAAAGAAAGTTTCAACTCTGTGAGTTGAATGCACATATCGTGAAGAAGTTTCTGAGAATGCTTCTGTCTAGTTTTTAGGTGAAGATATTTCATTTCCCAGCATAGGCCTCAAAGCGCTCCAAATATGCACTTGCAGATTCTACAAAAAGAGTGTTTCAAAACTGCTCTTTCAAAAGGAAGGTTCAAGTCTGTGAGTTGAATGCACTCATCAGAAAGAAGTTTCTGATAATGGTTCTGTCTAGTTTTCATCTGCAAGTATTTCCTTTTCCACTAGATGCCGCAATCGCACCAAATTTCCACCTGCAGTTTCCACAAAAAGAGTGTTGCAGGACTGCTCCAGGAAAAGGAATCTTCAACTCTCTCAGTTCAATCCCCTCAAGACATAGAAGTTTCTGATAATGTTTCTGTCTAGCTTCTATATGAAGATATTTCCTTTTCCAGCATAAGCCTCAAAGAGCTCCAAATATCCACTTGCGAATTCTACAAAAACAGTGTTGCAATACTTTTCTACCAAAAGGAAGGTACAACTCTGTGAGTTCAATGCACTCATCACACAGAAGGTTCACAGAATGCTTCCATCTAGCTTTTACGCAATGATATTTCCTTTTGCAGCAAAGGCTTCAAAGCGCTCTTAATGTCCACTGGCAGATTCTACGAAGAGTGTCTCAAAACTGCTCTATCAAAAGGTAGGTTGAACTCTGTGAGTTCAATGCCCAAAGCACAGGGAACCTTCTGAGAATGCTTTTATGTAGTTTCTACGTGAACATATTTTCTTTTCCAGCATTGGCCTCCAAGCACTCCATCCATCCACTTGAAAATTCTACTAAAAGAGTGTTTCAAAACTTCTCTACCAAAAGAAAGGTTGAACTTTGTGAGTTCAAGGCACACATCACAAAGAAGTTTCTGAGAATGCTTCTTTCCAGCTTTTACGTGAAGAGATATCCTTTTCCAGCATAGGCCTCAAAGCGCTCCATATATCCACTTGCACATTCTAGCAAAGCGTGTATCAACACTGCTCTTTCAAAAGGAAGCTTCAAGTCTGTGAGTTGAATGCACTCATCACAAAGACGTTTCTGAGAATTCTCCTGTCTAGTTTTCATGTGAAGATGCTTCCATTTAAAATCTAGGCCTCAAATACCTCCAAATATTCACTTGCACATTCTACAAAAAGGCTGTTTCAAATCTTCTCTATCAATTGGAAGGTTCAACTCTGTAAATTGAATGCACTCACCACAAAGAAGATTCCGAGATTGCTTCTGTCTACTTTGTATGTGAAGACATTTCCTTTTCCAACATAGGCCTCAAAGCGCTCCAAAAAACACTTGCAGATTCTAAAAAAACAGTTTTTCAAAACTGTTCTATCAAAAGGAACGTTCAACTCTGTGAGTTGAAGGCACTCATCACAAAGAGGTTTCTGAGAATGCTTCTGTCTAGTTTTTATGGGATGATATTTCTTATTCCAACATTGGCCAAAAAGCGCTCCAAATATCCGCCTTCAGATGGCACTGAAAGAGGGTCTCAAAAATGCTCTATCAGAAGGAAGGTTCAAGTCTGTGAGTTGAATGCTCTCATCACACAGAAGGTTCTGAGAATACTTCAGTCTAGTTTTTATCAGAAGATATTTCCATTTCCTTGCATAGGCCTGAAATCGCTCCAAATATCGACTTGCAGATTATACGAATAGAGTATTTCCAAACTGCTCTGTCAAACGGCAGGATCAACTCTGTGAGTTGAATGAACACATCATGAAGAAGTCTCTGAGAATGCTTCTGTCTAGTTTTTAGTTGAAGATATTTCATTTCCCAGCATCGTCTCAAAGCGCTCCAAATATCCACTTGCAGATTCTACAAAAACTTTGTTTCTAAACTGCTCTTTGAAAAGGAAGGTCCAAGTCTGTGAGTTGAATGCACTCATCGCAAAGAATTTTCTGAGAATGCTTCTGCCTAGTTTTCACGTGAAGATATTTCCTTTTCCAACATTGGCCCCGAAGCCCTCCTAACATCCACTTGCAGATTTTACAAAAAGAGTGTTTCCAAACTGCTCTATCAAAAGGCAGGTTCAACTCTGTGAGTCAAATGCACGCATCGTGAAGAAGCTTCTGAGAATGCTACTGTCTAAGTTTTAGGTGAAGATATTTCATTTCCCAGCAAAGGCTTCAAAGCGCTCTAAATATCCACTTGCAGATTCTACAAGAAGAGTGTTTCAAAACTGCTCTTCCAAAAGGAAGGTTCAAGTCTGTGAGTTGAATGCACTCATCAAAAAGAAGTTTCTGAGAATGCTTCTCTCTAGTTTTTATGAGAAGATATTTCCTTTTCCAGCATAGGCCTCAAATCGCTCCAAACATCCACTAGCAAATTCTACAAAAGGAGTGTTTCAAAACTGTGCTATCAAAAGGAAGATTCCACTATTTGAGTTGAAGGCATAAAGCACACGGAAGTTTCTGACAGTGCTTCCGTCTAGTTCTCATGTGAAGTTATTTCCTTTTCCAGTGTTGGCCTCTTAGCACTCCAAATAACCACTTGCAGATCCTAGAAAGAGTGTTTCAAAACTGCTCTACCAAAAGGAAGGTTCAACTCGGTGAGTTGAATGCGCACCTCGCAAAAAGTTTCTGAGAGTGCTTCGGTTTAGTTTTTATGTGAAGATATTTCGTTTTCCAGCACAGTACTCAAAGCGCTCTAAATAGCCACTTGCAGAGTCTATAAAAAGAGTGTTTCAAAACTGTTCTATCGAAAGGAACGTTCAACTCTGTGAGTAGAATGCACTCATCACAAGGAAGTTTCTGAGAATGCTTCTGTCTAGTTTTTATGTGAAGAAATTTCCTTTTCCAACATAGGCCTCAAAGCGCTCCAAATAAACACCTGCAGATTCTACAAAAGGGGTCTTTCCAAAATGTTCTATCAAAACCAACGTTCAAGCCTGTGAGCTGAATGCACTCACCACACAGAAGTTTCTTAGACGTCTTCTGTCTAGTGTTTATGTGGAAATATTCTCTTTTACAGCATAGGCCTCAAATAGCTCCAAATATCAACTTGCAGATTTTACAAAAAGGGTGTTTCCAAACTCCTCCATCAAAAGGCAGGTTCAACTCTGTGTGTTTAATGCACACATCAGAAAGAAGTTTCTGAGAATGCTTCTGTCTAGCCTTTATGTGAAAATATTTCCTTTTCAAGCATACGCCTCAAAGCGCTCCAAATATGCCGTTGTAGACTCTACAAAAAGTGTGTTTCAAAACTGCTCTACGAAAAGAAAGGTTCAAAGCTGTGAGTTGAATACACAGATCGTGAAGAAGTTCCTGAGAATGCTTCAATCTAGTGTTTAGGTGAAGATATTTCACTTCCCAGCATAGGCCTCAAAGCGCTCCAAATATCCACTTCCAGATTCTACAGAAAAGTGTTTCAAAACTGCTCTTTGGAAAGGAAGCTTCAACTCTGTGAGTTTAAAGCACTCATTGCGAAGAGGTTTCTGGGAGTTCTTCCGTCTAGTTTTCATGTAAAGATGTTTCCATTTCAAGCATAGGTCTCTAATCGCTCCAAATATTCACCTGCAAATTCTACAAAAAGGGTGTTTCAAAACTTCTCTATCAATAGGAAGGTTCAACTCTGTGAGTTGAATGCACTCCTTACAGAGAAGTTTCTGAGAATGTTTCTATCTATGTTTTACGCGAAGATATTTCCTTTTCCAACACAGGCCTCAATGCGCTCCGAATCAACACTTCCAGATACTACAAAAACAGTGTTTCAAAACTGTTCTATCAAAAGGAACGTTCAACTCTGTGAGTTGAAGGCACTCATCACAAAGAAGTTTCTGAGAATGCTTCTGTCAATCTTGTATGCAATGAGATTTCCTTTTGCAGCATAGGACTTAAAGCTCTCCAAATATCCACTTGCAGATTCCACAAAAAGAGTGTTGCAAAACTTCTCTATCAAAAGGCAGGTTGAACTCTGTGTGTTGAATGCCCAAAACACAGGGAACTTTCTGAGAATGCTTTTGTCTAGTTTCCACGTGAAGATAGTTCCTTTTCCAACATAGGCCTCAAAGCGCTCTGAATATCCACTTGCCGATTGTACAAAAAGAGTGTTGCAAAACTTCTCTATCAAAAGGCAGGTTGAACTCTGTGTGTCGAATGCCCAAAACACAGGGAACTTGCTGAGAATGCTTTTGTCTAATTTCTACGTGAAGATATTTCCTTTTCCATCATAGGCCTCAAAGTGCTCCGAATAAACACTTGTAGATCCCACCAAAAGAGTGTTTCAAAGCTCTTCCATCTACAGGAACTTTCACGTCTGTGAGTTGAATGCACTCATCACAAAGAGGTTTCTGAGAATTCTTCTGTTTAGTTTTTATGTGATGATATTTCATTTTCCAGCATTGGCCTAAAGGTGCTCCAAATATCCACCTTCAGATGGGACTGAAAGAGTGTTTCAAAACTGAACTATCAAAAGGAAGGTTCAAGTCTGTGAGTTGAATGCACTCATCCACAGAAGCTTCTGAGAATGCTTCTGTCTCGTTTTTAGGCGAAGATATTTCCTTTTCCTTGCATAGGCCTCAAATCGCTCCAAATATCCCCTTGCAGATATTACAAAGAGAGTGTTTCCAAACTGCCCTATCGAAAGGCAGTTTCAACTCTGTGAGTTGAAGGCACGTATGGTGAAACAGTTTCTGAGAATGCTTGTGTGTACTTTTTAGGTGAAGGTATTTCCTTTTCCAGCACAGGCCTCAAATCGCTCCAAACATCCAGTAGCAAATTCTACAAAAGGAGTGTTTCAAACCTGTGCTATCCAAAGGAAGATTCCACTATATGAGTTGAACGCATAAAGCACACGGAAGTTTCTGAGAATCCTTCCGTCTAGTTCTCAGGTGAAGATATTTACTTTTCCAGTGTTGGCCCTTTAGCACTCCAAATATCCACTTTCAGATTCTACAAAAAGAGTGTTTCAAAACTGCTCTATCAAAACGCAGGTTCCACTCGGTGAGTTGAATGCACGCATCGGAAAAGATTTCTGAGAATTCTTCTGTCTAGTTTTTATGGGAAGATATTTTCTTTTCCAGCATAGGCCTCAAATCGCTCCAAACATCCACGAGCAAATTCTACGAAAGGAGTGTGTCAAAACTGTGCTATCAAAAGGAAGATTCCACTATGTGAGTTGAATGCATGAAGCACACGGAAGTTTCTGACAATGCTTCCGTCTAGTTCTCATGTGAAGATATTTCCTTTTCCAGCGTTGACCTCTTAGCACTCCAAATATCCACTTGCAGATCCTAGAAAAAGAGTGTTTCAAAACTGCTCTACCAAAAGCCAGGTTTCACTCGGTGAGTTGAATGCGCACATCGCAAAATGTTTCTGAGAACGCTACTGTCTAGTTCTTATGTGAAGATATTTCGTTTTCCCGCCTGGGCTTCAAAGCGCTCCAAATAGCCACTTGTAGAGTCTATAAAAAGAGTGTTTCAAAACTCTTCTATCAAAAGGAACTTTCAACTCTGTGAGTACAATGCACTCATCACAAGGAAGTTTCCGAGAATGCTTCTGTCTACTGTTTATGTGAAGATATTTCCTTTTCCAACCTAGGCCTCAATGCGCTCCAAATAAACACCTGCAGATCCTACAAGAGGGGTGTTTCCAAACTGTTCTATCAAAACCAGCGTTCAAGTCTGTGAGCTGAATGCACTCATCACACAGAAGTTTCTTAGAAGGCTTGTGTCTAGTGTTTATGTGAAAATATTTTCTTTTACAGCACAGGCCTCAAATAGCTCTAAATATCAACTTGCAGATTTTACAAAAAGGGAGTTTCCAAACTCCTCTATCAAAAGACAGGTTCAACTCTGTGAGTCGAATGCACACATCAGAAAGAAGTTTCTGAGAATGCTTCTGTCTAGCTTTTATGTGAAAATATTTCCTTTTCAAGCACATGCCTCAAAGCGATCCAAATATGCCGTTGCAGATTCTACAAAAAGTGGGTTTCAAAACTGCTCTACGAAAAGAAAGGTTCAAAGCTGTGAGTTGAATACACAGATCGTGAAGAAGTTTCTGAGAATGCTTCAGTCTAGTGTTTAGGTGAAGATATTTCACTTCCCAGCATAGGCCTCAAAGCGCTCCAAATATCCACTTCCAGATTCTACAGAAAAGTGTTTCAAAACTGCTCTTTGGAAAGGAAGCTTCAACTCTGTGAGTTGAAAGCACTCATTACGAAGAGGTTTCTGAGAATTCTTCTGTCCAGTTTTCATGTGAAGATGTTTCCATTTCAAGCATAGGTCTCCAATCGCTCCAAATATTCACCTGCAAATTCTACAAAAAGGGTGTTTCAAAACTTCTCTATCAATAGGAAGGTTCAACTCTGTGAGTTGAATGCCCTCCTCACAAAGAAGTTTCTGAGAATGCTTCTGTCTACTTTTTACGTGAAGATATTTCCTTTTCCTACACAGGCCTCAAAGCGCTCCGAATCAACACTTCCAGATACTACCAAAACAGTGTTTCAAAACTGTTCTATCAAAAGGAACGTTCAACTCTGTGAGTGGAAGGCACTCATCGCAAAGAGGTTTCTGAGAATGCTTCTGTCTAGTTTTTATGTGATGATATTTCGTATTGCAGCATTGGCCAAAAAGCGCTCCAAACATCCATCTTCAGATGGCAATGAAAGTGGGTCTCAAAAGTGCTCTATCAGAAGGAAGGTTCAAGTCTGTGAGTTGAATGCTCTCATCACACAGAAGGTTCTGAGAATGATTCAGTCTAGTTTTTATCAGAAGATATTTCCTTTTCCTTGCATAGGCCTCAAATAGCTCCAAATATCGAATTGCAGTTTACACCAATAGAGTGTTTCCAAACTGCTCTGTGAAACGGCAGGTTCAACTCTGTGAGTTGAATGCGCACATGAGGAAGAAGTCTCTGAGAATGCTTCTGTCTAGTTTTTAGGTGAAGATATTTCATTTCCCAGCCTCGCCTCAAAGCGCTCCAAATATCCACTTTCAGATTCTACAAAAACTGTGTTTCTAAACTGCTCTTTGTAAAGGAAGGTTCAAGTCTGTGAGTTGAATGCACTCATCACCAAGAAGTTTCTGAGAATGCTTCTGTCTAGTTTTCATGTGAAGATATTTCCTTTTCCAACATTGACCCGAAGCCCTCGTAATATCCACTTGCAGATTTTACAAAAAGAGTGTTTCCAAACTGCTCTATCAAAATGAGATTCAACTCTGTGAGTTGAATGCACGCATCGTGAAGAAGCTTCAGAGAATGCTACGGTCTACGTTTTAGGTGAAGATATTTCATTTCCCAGCATAGGCTTCAAAGCGCTCTAAATATCCACTTGCAGATTCTACAAAAAGAGTGTTTCAAAACTGCTCTTCCAAAAGGAAGGTTCAAGGCTGTGAGTTCAATGCACTCATCATAAAGAAGTTTCTGAGAACGCTTCTCTCTAGTTTTTATGTGAAGATATTTCCTTTTCCAGCATAGGCCTCAAATCGCTCCAAACATCCACTAGCAAATTCTACAAAAGGAGTGTTTCAAAACTGTGCTATCAAAAGGAAGATTCCACTATTTGAGTTGAAGGCATAAAGCACACGGAAGTTTCTGACAATGCTTCCGTCTAGTTCTCATGTGAAGTTATTTCCTTTTCCAGTGCTGGCCTCTTAGCACTCCAAATATCCACTTGCAGATCCTAGAAAAAGAGTTTTTCAAAACTGCTCTACCAAAAGGAAGCTTCAACTCGGTGAGTTGAATGCGCACCTCGCAAAATGTTTCTGAGAGTGCTTCGCTGTTGTTTTTATGTGAAGATATTTCGTTTTCCAGCATAGGACTCAAAGCGCTCCAAGTAGCCACTTACAGAGTCTCTAAAAAGAGTGTTTCAAAACTGTTCTATCAAAAGGAACGTTCAACTCTGTGAGTAGAATGCTCTCATCACAAGGAAGTTTCTGAGAATGCTTCTGTCTAGTTTTTATGTGAAGAAATTTCCTTTTCCAACATAGGCCTCAAAGCCCTCCAAATAAACATCTGCAGATTCTACAAAAGGGGTCTTTCCAAAATGTTCTATCAAAACCAACGTTCAAACCTATGAGCTGAATGCACTCACCACACAGAAGTTTCTTAGACGTCTTCTGTCTAGTGTTTATGTGAAAATATTTTCTTTTACAGCATAGGCCTCAAATAGCTCCAAATATCAACTTGCAGATTTTACAAAAAGGGTGTTTCCAAACTCCTCTATCAAAAGGCAGGTTCAACTCTGTGTGTTGAATGCACACATCAGAAAGAAGTTTCTGAGAATGCTTCTGTCTAGCGTTTATGTGAAAATATTTCCTTTTCAAGCATACGCCTCAAAGCGCTCCAAATATGCCGTTGCAGATTCTACAAAAAGTGTGTTTCAAAACTGCTCTATGAAAAGAAAGGTTCAAAGCTGTGAGGTGAATACACATATCGTGAAGAAGTTTCTGAGAAAGCTTCAGTCTAGTGTTTAGGTGAAGATATTTCACTTCCCAGAATAGGCCTCAAAGCGCTCCAAATATCCACTTCCAGATTCTAAAGAAAAGTGTTTCAAAACTGCTTTTTGGAAAAGAAGCTTCAACTCTGTGAGTTGAAAGCACTCATTACGAAGAGGTTTCTGAGAGTTCTTCCGTCTAGTTTTCATGTGAAGATGTTTCCATTTCAAGCATATTTCTCAAATCGCTCCAAATATTCACCTGCAAATTCTACAAAAAGGGTGTTTCCAAACTTCTCTATCAATAGGAAGGTTCGACTCTGTGAGTTGAATGCACTCCTCACAAAGAAGTTTCTGAGAATGCTTCTGTCCAGTTTTTAGGTGAAGATATATCACTTCCCAGCATAGGCCTCAAAGCGCTCCAAATATCCACTTGCAGATTCTACAAAAAGAGTGTTTCAAAACTCCTCTTTCAAAAGGAAGTTTCAAGTCTGTGAGTTGAATGAAGTCGTGACAAAGAAGTTTCTGAGAATGCTTCTGTCTACTTTTTATGTGAAGATATTTCCTTTTGCAGCACACGCCTCAAATAGCCCCAAACATCCACTAGCAAATTCTACAAAAAGAGTGTTTCAAAAAAGCGCTATCTAAAGGAAGATTGCACTATGTGAGTTAAACGCATAAAGCACACGGAAGTTTCTGAGAATGCTTCCGTCTAGTTCTCATGGGAAGATATTTCCTTTCCCATTGTTGGCCTCTTAGCACTCCAATATACACTTGCAGATTCTAGAAAAAGAGTGTTTCAAAACTGCTCTATCAAAAGGCAGGTTCAACACGGTGAGTTGAATATGCACATGAGAAAAAGTTTCTGAGAATGCTTCTGTCTGGTTTTTATGTGAAGATATTTCGTTTTCCAGCACAGGCCTCAAAGCGCTCCAATTATCCACTTGCAGACTATACAAAAACAGTGTTTCAAAACTGTTCTATCCAAAGGAATGTTCAGCTCTGTGAGTAGAATTCACTCATCACGAGGAAGTTTCTGAGAATGCTGCTGTCTAGTTTCTATAAGAAGACATTTCCTTTTCTAACATAGGTCTCAAAGCGCTCACAATAAGCCCTGGCACACTCCACAAAAGGAGTGTTTCCAAAATGTTCTATCAAAATGAACGTTGAAGACTGTGAGTTAAATGCACACGTCAAACTGAAGTTTCTGAGAATGGTTCTGTCTAGGGTTTATGTGAAGATATTTTCTTTTCCAGCATAGGCCTCCAAAAGCTCGAAATATCCACTTGCAGATTTTCTAAAAAGGGTGTTTCCAAACTGTTCTATCAAAAGGAAGGTTCAACTCTGTGAGTTGAATGCTCACATCACAAAGAAGTTTCTGAGAATGCTTCTGTCTAGTGTTCATGTGAAGATATTTCCTTTTCAAGCATAGGCCTCAAAGCGCTCCAGATATGCAGTTGCAGACTCTACAAAAAGTGTGTTTCAAAAGTGTTCTATGAAAAGAAAGTTTCAACTCTGTGAGTTGAATGCACATATCGTGAAGAAGTTTCTGAGAATGCTTCTGTCTAGTTTTTAGGTGAAGATATTTCATTTCCCAGCATAGGCCTCAAAGCGCTCCAAATATGCACTTGCAGATTCTACAAAAAGAGTGTTTCAAAACTGCTCTTTCAAAAGGAAGGTTCAAGTCTGTGAGTTGAATGCACTCATCAGAAAGAAGTTTCTGATAATGGTTCTGTCTAGTTTTCATCTGCAAGTATTTCCTTTTCCACTAGATGCCGCAATCGCACCAAATTTCCACCTGCAGTTTCCACAAAAAGAGTGTTGCAGGACTGCTCCAGGAAAAGGAATCTTCAACTCTCTCAGTTCAATCCCCTCAAGACATAGAAGTTTCTGATAATGTTTCTGTCTAGCTTCTATATGAAGATATTTCCTTTTCCAGCATAAGCCTCAAAGAGCTCCAAATATCCACTTGCGAATTCTACAAAAACAGTGTTGCAATACTTTTCTACCAAAAGGAAGGTACAACTCTGTGAGTTCAATGCACTCATCACACAGAAGGTTCACAGAATGCTTCCATCTAGCTTTTACGCAATGATATTTCCTTTTGCAGCAAAGGCTTCAAAGCGCTCTTAATGTCCACTGGCAGATTCTACGAAGAGTGTCTCAAAACTGCTCTATCAAAAGGTAGGTTGAACTCTGTGAGTTCAATGCCCAAAGCACAGGGAACCTTCTGAGAATGCTTTTATGTAGTTTCTACGTGAACATATTTTCTTTTCCAGCATTGGCCTCCAAGCACTCCATCCATCCACTTGAAAATTCTACTAAAAGAGTGTTTCAAAACTTCTCTACCAAAAGAAAGGTTGAACTTTGTGAGTTCAAGGCACACATCACAAAGAAGTTTCTGAGAATGCTTCTTTCCAGCTTTTACGTGAAGAGATATCCTTTTCCAGCATAGGCCTCAAAGCGCTCCATATATCCACTTGCACATTCTAGCAAAGCGTGTATCAACACTGCTCTTTCAAAAGGAAGCTTCAAGTCTGTGAGTTGAATGCACTCATCACAAAGACGTTTCTGAGAATTCTCCTGTCTAGTTTTCATGTGAAGATGCTTCCATTTAAAATCTAGGCCTCAAATACCTCCAAATATTCACTTGCACATTCTACAAAAAGGCTGTTTCAAATCTTCTCTATCAATTGGAAGGTTCAACTCTGTAAATTGAATGCACTCACCACAAAGAAGATTCCGAGATTGCTTCTGTCTACTTTGTATGTGAAGACATTTCCTTTTCCAACATAGGCCTCAAAGCGCTCCAAAAAACACTTGCAGATTCTAAAAAAACAGTTTTTCAAAACTGTTCTATCAAAAGGAACGTTCAACTCTGTGAGTTGAAGGCACTCATCACAAAGAGGTTTCTGAGAATGCTTCTGTCTAGTTTTTATGGGATGATATTTCTTATTCCAACATTGGCCAAAAAGCGCTCCAAATATCCGCCTTCAGATGGCACTGAAAGAGGGTCTCAAAAATGCTCTATCAGAAGGAAGGTTCAAGTCTGTGAGTTGAATGCTCTCATCACACAGAAGGTTCTGAGAATACTTCAGTCTAGTTTTTATCAGAAGATATTTCCATTTCCTTGCATAGGCCTGAAATCGCTCCAAATATCGACTTGCAGATTATACGAATAGAGTATTTCCAAACTGCTCTGTCAAACGGCAGGATCAACTCTGTGAGTTGAATGAACACATCATGAAGAAGTCTCTGAGAATGCTTCTGTCTAGTTTTTAGTTGAAGATATTTCATTTCCCAGCATCGTCTCAAAGCGCTCCAAATATCCACTTGCAGATTCTACAAAAACTTTGTTTCTAAACTGCTCTTTGAAAAGGAAGGTCCAAGTCTGTGAGTTGAATGCACTCATCGCAAAGAATTTTCTGAGAATGCTTCTGCCTAGTTTTCACGTGAAGATATTTCCTTTTCCAACATTGGCCCCGAAGCCCTCCTAACATCCACTTGCAGATTTTACAAAAAGAGTGTTTCCAAACTGCTCTATCAAAAGGCAGGTTCAACTCTGTGAGTCAAATGCACGCATCGTGAAGAAGCTTCTGAGAATGCTACTGTCTAAGTTTTAGGTGAAGATATTTCATTTCCCAGCAAAGGCTTCAAAGCGCTCTAAATATCCACTTGCAGATTCTACAAGAAGAGTGTTTCAAAACTGCTCTTCCAAAAGGAAGGTTCAAGTCTGTGAGTTGAATGCACTCATCAAAAAGAAGTTTCTGAGAATGCTTCTCTCTAGTTTTTATGAGAAGATATTTCCTTTTCCAGCATAGGCCTCAAATCGCTCCAAACATCCACTAGCAAATTCTACAAAAGGAGTGTTTCAAAACTGTGCTATCAAAAGGAAGATTCCACTATTTGAGTTGAAGGCATAAAGCACACGGAAGTTTCTGACAGTGCTTCCGTCTAGTTCTCATGTGAAGTTATTTCCTTTTCCAGTGTTGGCCTCTTAGCACTCCAAATAACCACTTGCAGATCCTAGAAAGAGTGTTTCAAAACTGCTCTACCAAAAGGAAGGTTCAACTCGGTGAGTTGAATGCGCACCTCGCAAAAAGTTTCTGAGAGTGCTTCGGTTTAGTTTTTATGTGAAGATATTTCGTTTTCCAGCACAGTACTCAAAGCGCTCTAAATAGCCACTTGCAGAGTCTATAAAAAGAGTGTTTCAAAACTGTTCTATCGAAAGGAACGTTCAACTCTGTGAGTAGAATGCACTCATCACAAGGAAGTTTCTGAGAATGCTTCTGTCTAGTTTTTATGTGAAGAAATTTCCTTTTCCAACATAGGCCTCAAAGCGCTCCAAATAAACACCTGCAGATTCTACAAAAGGGGTCTTTCCAAAATGTTCTATCAAAACCAACGTTCAAGCCTGTGAGCTGAATGCACTCACCACACAGAAGTTTCTTAGACGTCTTCTGTCTAGTGTTTATGTGGAAATATTCTCTTTTACAGCATAGGCCTCAAATAGCTCCAAATATCAACTTGCAGATTTTACAAAAAGGGTGTTTCCAAACTCCTCCATCAAAAGGCAGGTTCAACTCTGTGTGTTTAATGCACACATCAGAAAGAAGTTTCTGAGAATGCTTCTGTCTAGCCTTTATGTGAAAATATTTCCTTTTCAAGCATACGCCTCAAAGCGCTCCAAATATGCCGTTGTAGACTCTACAAAAAGTGTGTTTCAAAACTGCTCTACGAAAAGAAAGGTTCAAAGCTGTGAGTTGAATACACAGATCGTGAAGAAGTTCCTGAGAATGCTTCAATCTAGTGTTTAGGTGAAGATATTTCACTTCCCAGCATAGGCCTCAAAGCGCTCCAAATATCCACTTCCAGATTCTACAGAAAAGTGTTTCAAAACTGCTCTTTGGAAAGGAAGCTTCAACTCTGTGAGTTTAAAGCACTCATTGCGAAGAGGTTTCTGGGAGTTCTTCCGTCTAGTTTTCATGTAAAGATGTTTCCATTTCAAGCATAGGTCTCTAATCGCTCCAAATATTCACCTGCAAATTCTACAAAAAGGGTGTTTCAAAACTTCTCTATCAATAGGAAGGTTCAACTCTGTGAGTTGAATGCACTCCTTACAGAGAAGTTTCTGAGAATGTTTCTATCTATGTTTTACGCGAAGATATTTCCTTTTCCAACACAGGCCTCAATGCGCTCCGAATCAACACTTCCAGATACTACAAAAACAGTGTTTCAAAACTGTTCTATCAAAAGGAACGTTCAACTCTGTGAGTTGAAGGCACTCATCACAAAGAAGTTTCTGAGAATGCTTCTGTCAATCTTGTATGCAATGAGATTTCCTTTTGCAGCATAGGACTTAAAGCTCTCCAAATATCCACTTGCAGATTCCACAAAAAGAGTGTTGCAAAACTTCTCTATCAAAAGGCAGGTTGAACTCTGTGTGTTGAATGCCCAAAACACAGGGAACTTTCTGAGAATGCTTTTGTCTAGTTTCCACGTGAAGATAGTTCCTTTTCCAACATAGGCCTCAAAGCGCTCTGAATATCCACTTGCCGATTGTACAAAAAGAGTGTTGCAAAACTTCTCTATCAAAAGGCAGGTTGAACTCTGTGTGTCGAATGCCCAAAACACAGGGAACTTGCTGAGAATGCTTTTGTCTAATTTCTACGTGAAGATATTTCCTTTTCCATCATAGGCCTCAAAGTGCTCCGAATAAACACTTGTAGATCCCACCAAAAGAGTGTTTCAAAGCTCTTCCATCTACAGGAACTTTCACGTCTGTGAGTTGAATGCACTCATCACAAAGAGGTTTCTGAGAATTCTTCTGTTTAGTTTTTATGTGATGATATTTCATTTTCCAGCATTGGCCTAAAGGTGCTCCAAATATCCACCTTCAGATGGGACTGAAAGAGTGTTTCAAAACTGAACTATCAAAAGGAAGGTTCAAGTCTGTGAGTTGAATGCACTCATCCACAGAAGCTTCTGAGAATGCTTCTGTCTCGTTTTTAGGCGAAGATATTTCCTTTTCCTTGCATAGGCCTCAAATCGCTCCAAATATCCCCTTGCAGATATTACAAAGAGAGTGTTTCCAAACTGCCCTATCGAAAGGCAGTTTCAACTCTGTGAGTTGAAGGCACGTATGGTGAAACAGTTTCTGAGAATGCTTGTGTGTACTTTTTAGGTGAAGGTATTTCCTTTTCCAGCACAGGCCTCAAATCGCTCCAAACATCCAGTAGCAAATTCTACAAAAGGAGTGTTTCAAACCTGTGCTATCCAAAGGAAGATTCCACTATATGAGTTGAACGCATAAAGCACACGGAAGTTTCTGAGAATCCTTCCGTCTAGTTCTCAGGTGAAGATATTTACTTTTCCAGTGTTGGCCCTTTAGCACTCCAAATATCCACTTTCAGATTCTACAAAAAGAGTGTTTCAAAACTGCTCTATCAAAACGCAGGTTCCACTCGGTGAGTTGAATGCACGCATCGGAAAAGATTTCTGAGAATTCTTCTGTCTAGTTTTTATGGGAAGATATTTTCTTTTCCAGCATAGGCCTCAAATCGCTCCAAACATCCACGAGCAAATTCTACGAAAGGAGTGTGTCAAAACTGTGCTATCAAAAGGAAGATTCCACTATGTGAGTTGAATGCATGAAGCACACGGAAGTTTCTGACAATGCTTCCGTCTAGTTCTCATGTGAAGATATTTCCTTTTCCAGCGTTGACCTCTTAGCACTCCAAATATCCACTTGCAGATCCTAGAAAAAGAGTGTTTCAAAACTGCTCTACCAAAAGCCAGGTTTCACTCGGTGAGTTGAATGCGCACATCGCAAAATGTTTCTGAGAACGCTACTGTCTAGTTCTTATGTGAAGATATTTCGTTTTCCCGCCTGGGCTTCAAAGCGCTCCAAATAGCCACTTGTAGAGTCTATAAAAAGAGTGTTTCAAAACTCTTCTATCAAAAGGAACTTTCAACTCTGTGAGTACAATGCACTCATCACAAGGAAGTTTCCGAGAATGCTTCTGTCTACTGTTTATGTGAAGATATTTCCTTTTCCAACCTAGGCCTCAATGCGCTCCAAATAAACACCTGCAGATCCTACAAGAGGGGTGTTTCCAAACTGTTCTATCAAAACCAGCGTTCAAGTCTGTGAGCTGAATGCACTCATCACACAGAAGTTTCTTAGAAGGCTTGTGTCTAGTGTTTATGTGAAAATATTTTCTTTTACAGCACAGGCCTCAAATAGCTCTAAATATCAACTTGCAGATTTTACAAAAAGGGAGTTTCCAAACTCCTCTATCAAAAGACAGGTTCAACTCTGTGAGTCGAATGCACACATCAGAAAGAAGTTTCTGAGAATGCTTCTGTCTAGCTTTTATGTGAAAATATTTCCTTTTCAAGCACATGCCTCAAAGCGATCCAAATATGCCGTTGCAGATTCTACAAAAAGTGGGTTTCAAAACTGCTCTACGAAAAGAAAGGTTCAAAGCTGTGAGTTGAATACACAGATCGTGAAGAAGTTTCTGAGAATGCTTCAGTCTAGTGTTTAGGTGAAGATATTTCACTTCCCAGCATAGGCCTCAAAGCGCTCCAAATATCCACTTCCAGATTCTACAGAAAAGTGTTTCAAAACTGCTCTTTGGAAAGGAAGCTTCAACTCTGTGAGTTGAAAGCACTCATTACGAAGAGGTTTCTGAGAATTCTTCTGTCCAGTTTTCATGTGAAGATGTTTCCATTTCAAGCATAGGTCTCCAATCGCTCCAAATATTCACCTGCAAATTCTACAAAAAGGGTGTTTCAAAACTTCTCTATCAATAGGAAGGTTCAACTCTGTGAGTTGAATGCCCTCCTCACAAAGAAGTTTCTGAGAATGCTTCTGTCTACTTTTTACGTGAAGATATTTCCTTTTCCTACACAGGCCTCAAAGCGCTCCGAATCAACACTTCCAGATACTACCAAAACAGTGTTTCAAAACTGTTCTATCAAAAGGAACGTTCAACTCTGTGAGTGGAAGGCACTCATCGCAAAGAGGTTTCTGAGAATGCTTCTGTCTAGTTTTTATGTGATGATATTTCGTATTGCAGCATTGGCCAAAAAGCGCTCCAAACATCCATCTTCAGATGGCAATGAAAGTGGGTCTCAAAAGTGCTCTATCAGAAGGAAGGTTCAAGTCTGTGAGTTGAATGCTCTCATCACACAGAAGGTTCTGAGAATGATTCAGTCTAGTTTTTATCAGAAGATATTTCCTTTTCCTTGCATAGGCCTCAAATAGCTCCAAATATCGAATTGCAGTTTACACCAATAGAGTCTTTCCAAACTGCTCTGTGAAACGGCAGGTTCAACTCTGTGAGTTGAATGCGCACATGAGGAAGAAGTCTCTGAGAATGCTTCTGTCTAGTTTTTAGGTGAAGATATTTCATTTCCCAGCCTCGCCTCAAAGCGCTCCAAATATCCACTTTCAGATTCTACAAAAACTGTGTTTCTAAACTGCTCTTTGTAAAGGAAGGTTCAAGTCTGTGAGTTGAATGCACTCATCACCAAGAAGTTTCTGAGAATGCTTCTGTCTAGTTTTCATGTGAAGATATTTCCTTTTCCAACATTGACCCGAAGCCCTCGTAATATCCACTTGCAGATTTTACAAAAAGAGTGTTTCCAAACTGCTCTATCAAAATGAGATTCAACTCTGTGAGTTGAATGCACGCATCGTGAAGAAGCTTCAGAGAATGCTACGGTCTACGTTTTAGGTGAAGATATTTCATTTCCCAGCATAGGCTTCAAAGCGCTCTAAATATCCACTTGCAGATTCTACAAAAAGAGTGTTTCAAAACTGCTCTTCCAAAAGGAAGGTTCAAGGCTGTGAGTTCAATGCACTCATCATAAAGAAGTTTCTGAGAACGCTTCTCTCTAGTTTTTATGTGAAGATATTTCCTTTTCCAGCATAGGCCTCAAATCGCTCCAAACATCCACTAGCAAATTCTACAAAAGGAGTGTTTCAAAACTGTGCTATCAAAAGGAAGATTCCACTATTTGAGTTGAAGGCATAAAGCACACGGAAGTTTCTGACAATGCTTCCGTCTAGTTCTCATGTGAAGTTATTTCCTTTTCCAGTGCTGGCCTCTTAGCACTCCAAATATCCACTTGCAGATCCTAGAAAAAGAGTTTTTCAAAACTGCTCTACCAAAAGGAAGCTTCAACTCGGTGAGTTGAATGCGCACCTCGCAAAATGTTTCTGAGAGTGCTTCGCTGTTGTTTTTATGTGAAGATATTTCGTTTTCCAGCATAGGACTCAAAGCGCTCCAAGTAGCCACTTACAGAGTCTCTAAAAAGAGTGTTTCAAAACTGTTCTATCAAAAGGAACGTTCAACTCTGTGAGTAGAATGCTCTCATCACAAGGAAGTTTCTGAGAATGCTTCTGTCTAGTTTTTATGTGAAGAAATTTCCTTTTCCAACATAGGCCTCAAAGCCCTCCAAATAAACATCTGCAGATTCTACAAAAGGGGTCTTTCCAAAATGTTCTATCAAAACCAACGTTCAAACCTATGAGCTGAATGCACTCACCACACAGAAGTTTCTTAGACGTCTTCTGTCTAGTGTTTATGTGAAAATATTTTCTTTTACAGCATAGGCCTCAAATAGCTCCAAATATCAACTTGCAGATTTTACAAAAAGGGTGTTTCCAAACTCCTCTATCAAAAGGCAGGTTCAACTCTGTGTGTTGAATGCACACATCAGAAAGAAGTTTCTGAGAATGCTTCTGTCTAGCGTTTATGTGAAAATATTTCCTTTTCAAGCATACGCCTCAAAGCGCTCCAAATATGCCGTTGCAGATTCTACAAAAAGTGTGTTTCAAAACTGCTCTATGAAAAGAAAGGTTCAAAGCTGTGAGGTGAATACACATATCGTGAAGAAGTTTCTGAGAAAGCTTCAGTCTAGTGTTTAGGTGAAGATATTTCACTTCCCAGAATAGGCCTCAAAGCGCTCCAAATATCCACTTCCAGATTCTAAAGAAAAGTGTTTCAAAACTGCTTTTTGGAAAAGAAGCTTCAACTCTGTGAGTTGAAAGCACTCATTACGAAGAGGTTTCTGAGAGTTCTTCCGTCTAGTTTTCATGTGAAGATGTTTCCATTTCAAGCATATTTCTCAAATCGCTCCAAATATTCACCTGCAAATTCTACAAAAAGGGTGTTTCCAAACTTCTCTATCAATAGGAAGGTTCGACTCTGTGAGTTGAATGCACTCCTCACAAAGAAGTTTCTGAGAATGCTTCTGTCCAGTTTTTAGGTGAAGATATATCACTTCCCAGCATAGGCCTCAAAGCGCTCCAAATATCCACTTGCAGATTCTACAAAAAGAGTGTTTCAAAACTCCTCTTTCAAAAGGAAGTTTCAAGTCTGTGAGTTGAATGAAGTCGTGACAAAGAAGTTTCTGAGAATGCTTCTGTCTACTTTTTATGTGAAGATATTTCCTTTTGCAGCACACGCCTCAAATAGCCCCAAACATCCACTAGCAAATTCTACAAAAAGAGTGTTTCAAAAAAGCGCTATCTAAAGGAAGATTGCACTATGTGAGTTAAACGCATAAAGCACACGGAAGTTTCTGAGAATGCTTCCGTCTAGTTCTCATGGGAAGATATTTCCTTTCCCATTGTTGGCCTCTTAGCACTCCAATATACACTTGCAGATTCTAGAAAAAGAGTGTTTCAAAACTGCTCTATCAAAAGGCAGGTTCAACACGGTGAGTTGAATATGCACATGAGAAAAAGTTTCTGAGAATGCTTCTGTCTGGTTTTTATGTGAAGATATTTCGTTTTCCAGCACAGGCCTCAAAGCGCTCCAATTATCCACTTGCAGACTATACAAAAACAGTGTTTCAAAACTGTTCTATCCAAAGGAATGTTCAGCTCTGTGAGTAGAATTCACTCATCACGAGGAAGTTTCTGAGAATGCTGCTGTCTAGTTTCTATAAGAAGACATTTCCTTTTCTAACATAGGTCTCAAAGCGCTCACAATAAGCCCTGGCACACTCCACAAAAGGAGTGTTTCCAAAATGTTCTATCAAAATGAACGTTGAAGACTGTGAGTTAAATGCACACGTCAAACTGAAGTTTCTGAGAATGGTTCTGTCTAGGGTTTATGTGAAGATATTTTCTTTTCCAGCATAGGCCTCCAAAAGCTCGAAATATCCACTTGCAGATTTTCTAAAAAGGGTGTTTCCAAACTGTTCTATCAAAAGGAAGGTTCAACTCTGTGAGTTGAATGCTCACATCACAAAGAAGTTTCTGAGAATGCTTCTGTCTAGTGTTCATGTGAAGATATTTCCTTTTCAAGCATAGGCCTCAAAGCGCTCCAGATATGCAGTTGCAGACTCTACAAAAAGTGTGTTTCAAAAGTGTTCTATGAAAAGAAAGTTTCAACTCTGTGAGTTGAATGCACATATCGTGAAGAAGTTTCTGAGAATGCTTCTGTCTAGTTTTTAGGTGAAGATATTTCATTTCCCAGCATAGGCCTCAAAGCGCTCCAAATATGCACTTGCAGATTCTACAAAAAGAGTGTTTCAAAACTGCTCTTTCAAAAGGAAGGTTCAAGTCTGTGAGTTGAATGCACTCATCAGAAAGAAGTTTCTGATAATGGTTCTGTCTAGTTTTCATCTGCAAGTATTTCCTTTTCCACTAGATGCCGCAATCGCACCAAATTTCCACCTGCAGTTTCCACAAAAAGAGTGTTGCAGGACTGCTCCAGGAAAAGGAATCTTCAACTCTCTCAGTTCAATCCCCTCAAGACATAGAAGTTTCTGATAATGTTTCTGTCTAGCTTCTATATGAAGATATTTCCTTTTCCAGCATAAGCCTCAAAGAGCTCCAAATATCCACTTGCGAATTCTACAAAAACAGTGTTGCAATACTTTTCTACCAAAAGGAAGGTACAACTCTGTGAGTTCAATGCACTCATCACACAGAAGGTTCACAGAATGCTTCCATCTAGCTTTTACGCAATGATATTTCCTTTTGCAGCAAAGGCTTCAAAGCGCTCTTAATGTCCACTGGCAGATTCTACGAAGAGTGTCTCAAAACTGCTCTATCAAAAGGTAGGTTGAACTCTGTGAGTTCAATGCCCAAAGCACAGGGAACCTTCTGAGAATGCTTTTATGTAGTTTCTACGTGAACATATTTTCTTTTCCAGCATTGGCCTCCAAGCACTCCATCCATCCACTTGAAAATTCTACTAAAAGAGTGTTTCAAAACTTCTCTACCAAAAGAAAGGTTGAACTTTGTGAGTTCAAGGCACACATCACAAAGAAGTTTCTGAGAATGCTTCTTTCCAGCTTTTACGTGAAGAGATATCCTTTTCCAGCATAGGCCTCAAAGCGCTCCATATATCCACTTGCACATTCTAGCAAAGCGTGTATCAACACTGCTCTTTCAAAAGGAAGCTTCAAGTCTGTGAGTTGAATGCACTCATCACAAAGACGTTTCTGAGAATTCTCCTGTCTAGTTTTCATGTGAAGATGCTTCCATTTAAAATCTAGGCCTCAAATACCTCCAAATATTCACTTGCACATTCTACAAAAAGGCTGTTTCAAATCTTCTCTATCAATTGGAAGGTTCAACTCTGTAAATTGAATGCACTCACCACAAAGAAGATTCCGAGATTGCTTCTGTCTACTTTGTATGTGAAGACATTTCCTTTTCCAACATAGGCCTCAAAGCGCTCCAAAAAACACTTGCAGATTCTAAAAAAACAGTTTTTCAAAACTGTTCTATCAAAAGGAACGTTCAACTCTGTGAGTTGAAGGCACTCATCACAAAGAGGTTTCTGAGAATGCTTCTGTCTAGTTTTTATGGGATGATATTTCTTATTCCAACATTGGCCAAAAAGCGCTCCAAATATCCGCCTTCAGATGGCACTGAAAGAGGGTCTCAAAAATGCTCTATCAGAAGGAAGGTTCAAGTCTGTGAGTTGAATGCTCTCATCACACAGAAGGTTCTGAGAATACTTCAGTCTAGTTTTTATCAGAAGATATTTCCATTTCCTTGCATAGGCCTGAAATCGCTCCAAATATCGACTTGCAGATTATACGAATAGAGTATTTCCAAACTGCTCTGTCAAACGGCAGGATCAACTCTGTGAGTTGAATGAACACATCATGAAGAAGTCTCTGAGAATGCTTCTGTCTAGTTTTTAGTTGAAGATATTTCATTTCCCAGCATCGTCTCAAAGCGCTCCAAATATCCACTTGCAGATTCTACAAAAACTTTGTTTCTAAACTGCTCTTTGAAAAGGAAGGTCCAAGTCTGTGAGTTGAATGCACTCATCGCAAAGAATTTTCTGAGAATGCTTCTGCCTAGTTTTCACGTGAAGATATTTCCTTTTCCAACATTGGCCCCGAAGCCCTCCTAACATCCACTTGCAGATTTTACAAAAAGAGTGTTTCCAAACTGCTCTATCAAAAGGCAGGTTCAACTCTGTGAGTCAAATGCACGCATCGTGAAGAAGCTTCTGAGAATGCTACTGTCTAAGTTTTAGGTGAAGATATTTCATTTCCCAGCAAAGGCTTCAAAGCGCTCTAAATATCCACTTGCAGATTCTACAAGAAGAGTGTTTCAAAACTGCTCTTCCAAAAGGAAGGTTCAAGTCTGTGAGTTGAATGCACTCATCAAAAAGAAGTTTCTGAGAATGCTTCTCTCTAGTTTTTATGAGAAGATATTTCCTTTTCCAGCATAGGCCTCAAATCGCTCCAAACATCCACTAGCAAATTCTACAAAAGGAGTGTTTCAAAACTGTGCTATCAAAAGGAAGATTCCACTATTTGAGTTGAAGGCATAAAGCACACGGAAGTTTCTGACAGTGCTTCCGTCTAGTTCTCATGTGAAGTTATTTCCTTTTCCAGTGTTGGCCTCTTAGCACTCCAAATAACCACTTGCAGATCCTAGAAAGAGTGTTTCAAAACTGCTCTACCAAAAGGAAGGTTCAACTCGGTGAGTTGAATGCGCACCTCGCAAAAAGTTTCTGAGAGTGCTTCGGTTTAGTTTTTATGTGAAGATATTTCGTTTTCCAGCACAGTACTCAAAGCGCTCTAAATAGCCACTTGCAGAGTCTATAAAAAGAGTGTTTCAAAACTGTTCTATCGAAAGGAACGTTCAACTCTGTGAGTAGAATGCACTCATCACAAGGAAGTTTCTGAGAATGCTTCTGTCTAGTTTTTATGTGAAGAAATTTCCTTTTCCAACATAGGCCTCAAAGCGCTCCAAATAAACACCTGCAGATTCTACAAAAGGGGTCTTTCCAAAATGTTCTATCAAAACCAACGTTCAAGCCTGTGAGCTGAATGCACTCACCACACAGAAGTTTCTTAGACGTCTTCTGTCTAGTGTTTATGTGGAAATATTCTCTTTTACAGCATAGGCCTCAAATAGCTCCAAATATCAACTTGCAGATTTTACAAAAAGGGTGTTTCCAAACTCCTCCATCAAAAGGCAGGTTCAACTCTGTGTGTTTAATGCACACATCAGAAAGAAGTTTCTGAGAATGCTTCTGTCTAGCCTTTATGTGAAAATATTTCCTTTTCAAGCATACGCCTCAAAGCGCTCCAAATATGCCGTTGTAGACTCTACAAAAAGTGTGTTTCAAAACTGCTCTACGAAAAGAAAGGTTCAAAGCTGTGAGTTGAATACACAGATCGTGAAGAAGTTCCTGAGAATGCTTCAATCTAGTGTTTAGGTGAAGATATTTCACTTCCCAGCATAGGCCTCAAAGCGCTCCAAATATCCACTTCCAGATTCTACAGAAAAGTGTTTCAAAACTGCTCTTTGGAAAGGAAGCTTCAACTCTGTGAGTTTAAAGCACTCATTGCGAAGAGGTTTCTGGGAGTTCTTCCGTCTAGTTTTCATGTAAAGATGTTTCCATTTCAAGCATAGGTCTCTAATCGCTCCAAATATTCACCTGCAAATTCTACAAAAAGGGTGTTTCAAAACTTCTCTATCAATAGGAAGGTTCAACTCTGTGAGTTGAATGCACTCCTTACAGAGAAGTTTCTGAGAATGTTTCTATCTATGTTTTACGCGAAGATATTTCCTTTTCCAACACAGGCCTCAATGCGCTCCGAATCAACACTTCCAGATACTACAAAAACAGTGTTTCAAAACTGTTCTATCAAAAGGAACGTTCAACTCTGTGAGTTGAAGGCACTCATCACAAAGAAGTTTCTGAGAATGCTTCTGTCAATCTTGTATGCAATGAGATTTCCTTTTGCAGCATAGGACTTAAAGCTCTCCAAATATCCACTTGCAGATTCCACAAAAAGAGTGTTGCAAAACTTCTCTATCAAAAGGCAGGTTGAACTCTGTGTGTTGAATGCCCAAAACACAGGGAACTTTCTGAGAATGCTTTTGTCTAGTTTCCACGTGAAGATAGTTCCTTTTCCAACATAGGCCTCAAAGCGCTCTGAATATCCACTTGCCGATTGTACAAAAAGAGTGTTGCAAAACTTCTCTATCAAAAGGCAGGTTGAACTCTGTGTGTCGAATGCCCAAAACACAGGGAACTTGCTGAGAATGCTTTTGTCTAATTTCTACGTGAAGATATTTCCTTTTCCATCATAGGCCTCAAAGTGCTCCGAATAAACACTTGTAGATCCCACCAAAAGAGTGTTTCAAAGCTCTTCCATCTACAGGAACTTTCACGTCTGTGAGTTGAATGCACTCATCACAAAGAGGTTTCTGAGAATTCTTCTGTTTAGTTTTTATGTGATGATATTTCATTTTCCAGCATTGGCCTAAAGGTGCTCCAAATATCCACCTTCAGATGGGACTGAAAGAGTGTTTCAAAACTGAACTATCAAAAGGAAGGTTCAAGTCTGTGAGTTGAATGCACTCATCCACAGAAGCTTCTGAGAATGCTTCTGTCTCGTTTTTAGGCGAAGATATTTCCTTTTCCTTGCATAGGCCTCAAATCGCTCCAAATATCCCCTTGCAGATATTACAAAGAGAGTGTTTCCAAACTGCCCTATCGAAAGGCAGTTTCAACTCTGTGAGTTGAAGGCACGTATGGTGAAACAGTTTCTGAGAATGCTTGTGTGTACTTTTTAGGTGAAGGTATTTCCTTTTCCAGCACAGGCCTCAAATCGCTCCAAACATCCAGTAGCAAATTCTACAAAAGGAGTGTTTCAAACCTGTGCTATCCAAAGGAAGATTCCACTATATGAGTTGAACGCATAAAGCACACGGAAGTTTCTGAGAATCCTTCCGTCTAGTTCTCAGGTGAAGATATTTACTTTTCCAGTGTTGGCCCTTTAGCACTCCAAATATCCACTTTCAGATTCTACAAAAAGAGTGTTTCAAAACTGCTCTATCAAAACGCAGGTTCCACTCGGTGAGTTGAATGCACGCATCGGAAAAGATTTCTGAGAATTCTTCTGTCTAGTTTTTATGGGAAGATATTTTCTTTTCCAGCATAGGCCTCAAATCGCTCCAAACATCCACGAGCAAATTCTACGAAAGGAGTGTGTCAAAACTGTGCTATCAAAAGGAAGATTCCACTATGTGAGTTGAATGCATGAAGCACACGGAAGTTTCTGACAATGCTTCCGTCTAGTTCTCATGTGAAGATATTTCCTTTTCCAGCGTTGACCTCTTAGCACTCCAAATATCCACTTGCAGATCCTAGAAAAAGAGTGTTTCAAAACTGCTCTACCAAAAGCCAGGTTTCACTCGGTGAGTTGAATGCGCACATCGCAAAATGTTTCTGAGAACGCTACTGTCTAGTTCTTATGTGAAGATATTTCGTTTTCCCGCCTGGGCTTCAAAGCGCTCCAAATAGCCACTTGTAGAGTCTATAAAAAGAGTGTTTCAAAACTCTTCTATCAAAAGGAACTTTCAACTCTGTGAGTACAATGCACTCATCACAAGGAAGTTTCCGAGAATGCTTCTGTCTACTGTTTATGTGAAGATATTTCCTTTTCCAACCTAGGCCTCAATGCGCTCCAAATAAACACCTGCAGATCCTACAAGAGGGGTGTTTCCAAACTGTTCTATCAAAACCAGCGTTCAAGTCTGTGAGCTGAATGCACTCATCACACAGAAGTTTCTTAGAAGGCTTGTGTCTAGTGTTTATGTGAAAATATTTTCTTTTACAGCACAGGCCTCAAATAGCTCTAAATATCAACTTGCAGATTTTACAAAAAGGGAGTTTCCAAACTCCTCTATCAAAAGACAGGTTCAACTCTGTGAGTCGAATGCACACATCAGAAAGAAGTTTCTGAGAATGCTTCTGTCTAGCTTTTATGTGAAAATATTTCCTTTTCAAGCACATGCCTCAAAGCGATCCAAATATGCCGTTGCAGATTCTACAAAAAGTGGGTTTCAAAACTGCTCTACGAAAAGAAAGGTTCAAAGCTGTGAGTTGAATACACAGATCGTGAAGAAGTTTCTGAGAATGCTTCAGTCTAGTGTTTAGGTGAAGATATTTCACTTCCCAGCATAGGCCTCAAAGCGCTCCAAATATCCACTTCCAGATTCTACAGAAAAGTGTTTCAAAACTGCTCTTTGGAAAGGAAGCTTCAACTCTGTGAGTTGAAAGCACTCATTACGAAGAGGTTTCTGAGAATTCTTCTGTCCAGTTTTCATGTGAAGATGTTTCCATTTCAAGCATAGGTCTCCAATCGCTCCAAATATTCACCTGCAAATTCTACAAAAAGGGTGTTTCAAAACTTCTCTATCAATAGGAAGGTTCAACTCTGTGAGTTGAATGCCCTCCTCACAAAGAAGTTTCTGAGAATGCTTCTGTCTACTTTTTACGTGAAGATATTTCCTTTTCCTACACAGGCCTCAAAGCGCTCCGAATCAACACTTCCAGATACTACCAAAACAGTGTTTCAAAACTGTTCTATCAAAAGGAACGTTCAACTCTGTGAGTGGAAGGCACTCATCGCAAAGAGGTTTCTGAGAATGCTTCTGTCTAGTTTTTATGTGATGATATTTCGTATTGCAGCATTGGCCAAAAAGCGCTCCAAACATCCATCTTCAGATGGCAATGAAAGTGGGTCTCAAAAGTGCTCTATCAGAAGGAAGGTTCAAGTCTGTGAGTTGAATGCTCTCATCACACAGAAGGTTCTGAGAATGATTCAGTCTAGTTTTTATCAGAAGATATTTCCTTTTCCTTGCATAGGCCTCAAATAGCTCCAAATATCGAATTGCAGTTTACACCAATAGAGTGTTTCCAAACTGCTCTGTGAAACGGCAGGTTCAACTCTGTGAGTTGAATGCGCACATGAGGAAGAAGTCTCTGAGAATGCTTCTGTCTAGTTTTTAGGTGAAGATATTTCATTTCCCAGCCTCGCCTCAAAGCGCTCCAAATATCCACTTTCAGATTCTACAAAAACTGTGTTTCTAAACTGCTCTTTGTAAAGGAAGGTTCAAGTCTGTGAGTTGAATGCACTCATCACCAAGAAGTTTCTGAGAATGCTTCTGTCTAGTTTTCATGTGAAGATATTTCCTTTTCCAACATTGACCCGAAGCCCTCGTAATATCCACTTGCAGATTTTACAAAAAGAGTGTTTCCAAACTGCTCTATCAAAATGAGATTCAACTCTGTGAGTTGAATGCACGCATCGTGAAGAAGCTTCAGAGAATGCTACGGTCTACGTTTTAGGTGAAGATATTTCATTTCCCAGCATAGGCTTCAAAGCGCTCTAAATATCCACTTGCAGATTCTACAAAAAGAGTGTTTCAAAACTGCTCTTCCAAAAGGAAGGTTCAAGGCTGTGAGTTCAATGCACTCATCATAAAGAAGTTTCTGAGAACGCTTCTCTCTAGTTTTTATGTGAAGATATTTCCTTTTCCAGCATAGGCCTCAAATCGCTCCAAACATCCACTAGCAAATTCTACAAAAGGAGTGTTTCAAAACTGTGCTATCAAAAGGAAGATTCCACTATTTGAGTTGAAGGCATAAAGCACACGGAAGTTTCTGACAATGCTTCCGTCTAGTTCTCATGTGAAGTTATTTCCTTTTCCAGTGCTGGCCTCTTAGCACTCCAAATATCCACTTGCAGATCCTAGAAAAAGAGTTTTTCAAAACTGCTCTACCAAAAGGAAGCTTCAACTCGGTGAGTTGAATGCGCACCTCGCAAAATGTTTCTGAGAGTGCTTCGCTGTTGTTTTTATGTGAAGATATTTCGTTTTCCAGCATAGGACTCAAAGCGCTCCAAGTAGCCACTTACAGAGTCTCTAAAAAGAGTGTTTCAAAACTGTTCTATCAAAAGGAACGTTCAACTCTGTGAGTAGAATGCTCTCATCACAAGGAAGTTTCTGAGAATGCTTCTGTCTAGTTTTTATGTGAAGAAATTTCCTTTTCCAACATAGGCCTCAAAGCCCTCCAAATAAACATCTGCAGATTCTACAAAAGGGGTCTTTCCAAAATGTTCTATCAAAACCAACGTTCAAACCTATGAGCTGAATGCACTCACCACACAGAAGTTTCTTAGACGTCTTCTGTCTAGTGTTTATGTGAAAATATTTTCTTTTACAGCATAGGCCTCAAATAGCTCCAAATATCAACTTGCAGATTTTACAAAAAGGGTGTTTCCAAACTCCTCTATCAAAAGGCAGGTTCAACTCTGTGTGTTGAATGCACACATCAGAAAGAAGTTTCTGAGAATGCTTCTGTCTAGCGTTTATGTGAAAATATTTCCTTTTCAAGCATACGCCTCAAAGCGCTCCAAATATGCCGTTGCAGATTCTACAAAAAGTGTGTTTCAAAACTGCTCTATGAAAAGAAAGGTTCAAAGCTGTGAGGTGAATACACATATCGTGAAGAAGTTTCTGAGAAAGCTTCAGTCTAGTGTTTAGGTGAAGATATTTCACTTCCCAGAATAGGCCTCAAAGCGCTCCAAATATCCACTTCCAGATTCTAAAGAAAAGTGTTTCAAAACTGCTTTTTGGAAAAGAAGCTTCAACTCTGTGAGTTGAAAGCACTCATTACGAAGAGGTTTCTGAGAGTTCTTCCGTCTAGTTTTCATGTGAAGATGTTTCCATTTCAAGCATATTTCTCAAATCGCTCCAAATATTCACCTGCAAATTCTACAAAAAGGGTGTTTCCAAACTTCTCTATCAATAGGAAGGTTCGACTCTGTGAGTTGAATGCACTCCTCACAAAGAAGTTTCTGAGAATGCTTCTGTCCAGTTTTTAGGTGAAGATATATCACTTCCCAGCATAGGCCTCAAAGCGCTCCAAATATCCACTTGCAGATTCTACAAAAAGAGTGTTTCAAAACTCCTCTTTCAAAAGGAAGTTTCAAGTCTGTGAGTTGAATGAAGTCGTGACAAAGAAGTTTCTGAGAATGCTTCTGTCTACTTTTTATGTGAAGATATTTCCTTTTGCAGCACACGCCTCAAATAGCCCCAAACATCCACTAGCAAATTCTACAAAAAGAGTGTTTCAAAAAAGCGCTATCTAAAGGAAGATTGCACTATGTGAGTTAAACGCATAAAGCACACGGAAGTTTCTGAGAATGCTTCCGTCTAGTTCTCATGGGAAGATATTTCCTTTCCCATTGTTGGCCTCTTAGCACTCCAATATACACTTGCAGATTCTAGAAAAAGAGTGTTTCAAAACTGCTCTATCAAAAGGCAGGTTCAACACGGTGAGTTGAATATGCACATGAGAAAAAGTTTCTGAGAATGCTTCTGTCTGGTTTTTATGTGAAGATATTTCGTTTTCCAGCACAGGCCTCAAAGCGCTCCAATTATCCACTTGCAGACTATACAAAAACAGTGTTTCAAAACTGTTCTATCCAAAGGAATGTTCAGCTCTGTGAGTAGAATTCACTCATCACGAGGAAGTTTCTGAGAATGCTGCTGTCTAGTTTCTATAAGAAGACATTTCCTTTTCTAACATAGGTCTCAAAGCGCTCACAATAAGCCCTGGCACACTCCACAAAAGGAGTGTTTCCAAAATGTTCTATCAAAATGAACGTTGAAGACTGTGAGTTAAATGCACACGTCAAACTGAAGTTTCTGAGAATGGTTCTGTCTAGGGTTTATGTGAAGATATTTTCTTTTCCAGCATAGGCCTCCAAAAGCTCGAAATATCCACTTGCAGATTTTCTAAAAAGGGTGTTTCCAAACTGTTCTATCAAAAGGAAGGTTCAACTCTGTGAGTTGAATGCTCACATCACAAAGAAGTTTCTGAGAATGCTTCTGTCTAGTGTTCATGTGAAGATATTTCCTTTTCAAGCATAGGCCTCAAAGCGCTCCAGATATGCAGTTGCAGACTCTACAAAAAGTGTGTTTCAAAAGTGTTCTATGAAAAGAAAGTTTCAACTCTGTGAGTTGAATGCACATATCGTGAAGAAGTTTCTGAGAATGCTTCTGTCTAGTTTTTAGGTGAAGATATTTCATTTCCCAGCATAGGCCTCAAAGCGCTCCAAATATGCACTTGCAGATTCTACAAAAAGAGTGTTTCAAAACTGCTCTTTCAAAAGGAAGGTTCAAGTCTGTGAGTTGAATGCACTCATCAGAAAGAAGTTTCTGATAATGGTTCTGTCTAGTTTTCATCTGCAAGTATTTCCTTTTCCACTAGATGCCGCAATCGCACCAAATTTCCACCTGCAGTTTCCACAAAAAGAGTGTTGCAGGACTGCTCCAGGAAAAGGAATCTTCAACTCTCTCAGTTCAATCCCCTCAAGACATAGAAGTTTCTGATAATGTTTCTGTCTAGCTTCTATATGAAGATATTTCCTTTTCCAGCATAAGCCTCAAAGAGCTCCAAATATCCACTTGCGAATTCTACAAAAACAGTGTTGCAATACTTTTCTACCAAAAGGAAGGTACAACTCTGTGAGTTCAATGCACTCATCACACAGAAGGTTCACAGAATGCTTCCATCTAGCTTTTACGCAATGATATTTCCTTTTGCAGCAAAGGCTTCAAAGCGCTCTTAATGTCCACTGGCAGATTCTACGAAGAGTGTCTCAAAACTGCTCTATCAAAAGGTAGGTTGAACTCTGTGAGTTCAATGCCCAAAGCACAGGGAACCTTCTGAGAATGCTTTTATGTAGTTTCTACGTGAACATATTTTCTTTTCCAGCATTGGCCTCCAAGCACTCCATCCATCCACTTGAAAATTCTACTAAAAGAGTGTTTCAAAACTTCTCTACCAAAAGAAAGGTTGAACTTTGTGAGTTCAAGGCACACATCACAAAGAAGTTTCTGAGAATGCTTCTTTCCAGCTTTTACGTGAAGAGATATCCTTTTCCAGCATAGGCCTCAAAGCGCTCCATATATCCACTTGCACATTCTAGCAAAGCGTGTATCAACACTGCTCTTTCAAAAGGAAGCTTCAAGTCTGTGAGTTGAATGCACTCATCACAAAGACGTTTCTGAGAATTCTCCTGTCTAGTTTTCATGTGAAGATGCTTCCATTTAAAATCTAGGCCTCAAATACCTCCAAATATTCACTTGCACATTCTACAAAAAGGCTGTTTCAAATCTTCTCTATCAATTGGAAGGTTCAACTCTGTAAATTGAATGCACTCACCACAAAGAAGATTCCGAGATTGCTTCTGTCTACTTTGTATGTGAAGACATTTCCTTTTCCAACATAGGCCTCAAAGCGCTCCAAAAAACACTTGCAGATTCTAAAAAAACAGTTTTTCAAAACTGTTCTATCAAAAGGAACGTTCAACTCTGTGAGTTGAAGGCACTCATCACAAAGAGGTTTCTGAGAATGCTTCTGTCTAGTTTTTATGGGATGATATTTCTTATTCCAACATTGGCCAAAAAGCGCTCCAAATATCCGCCTTCAGATGGCACTGAAAGAGGGTCTCAAAAATGCTCTATCAGAAGGAAGGTTCAAGTCTGTGAGTTGAATGCTCTCATCACACAGAAGGTTCTGAGAATACTTCAGTCTAGTTTTTATCAGAAGATATTTCCATTTCCTTGCATAGGCCTGAAATCGCTCCAAATATCGACTTGCAGATTATACGAATAGAGTATTTCCAAACTGCTCTGTCAAACGGCAGGATCAACTCTGTGAGTTGAATGAACACATCATGAAGAAGTCTCTGAGAATGCTTCTGTCTAGTTTTTAGTTGAAGATATTTCATTTCCCAGCATCGTCTCAAAGCGCTCCAAATATCCACTTGCAGATTCTACAAAAACTTTGTTTCTAAACTGCTCTTTGAAAAGGAAGGTCCAAGTCTGTGAGTTGAATGCACTCATCGCAAAGAATTTTCTGAGAATGCTTCTGCCTAGTTTTCACGTGAAGATATTTCCTTTTCCAACATTGGCCCCGAAGCCCTCCTAACATCCACTTGCAGATTTTACAAAAAGAGTGTTTCCAAACTGCTCTATCAAAAGGCAGGTTCAACTCTGTGAGTCAAATGCACGCATCGTGAAGAAGCTTCTGAGAATGCTACTGTCTAAGTTTTAGGTGAAGATATTTCATTTCCCAGCAAAGGCTTCAAAGCGCTCTAAATATCCACTTGCAGATTCTACAAGAAGAGTGTTTCAAAACTGCTCTTCCAAAAGGAAGGTTCAAGTCTGTGAGTTGAATGCACTCATCAAAAAGAAGTTTCTGAGAATGCTTCTCTCTAGTTTTTATGAGAAGATATTTCCTTTTCCAGCATAGGCCTCAAATCGCTCCAAACATCCACTAGCAAATTCTACAAAAGGAGTGTTTCAAAACTGTGCTATCAAAAGGAAGATTCCACTATTTGAGTTGAAGGCATAAAGCACACGGAAGTTTCTGACAGTGCTTCCGTCTAGTTCTCATGTGAAGTTATTTCCTTTTCCAGTGTTGGCCTCTTAGCACTCCAAATAACCACTTGCAGATCCTAGAAAGAGTGTTTCAAAACTGCTCTACCAAAAGGAAGGTTCAACTCGGTGAGTTGAATGCGCACCTCGCAAAAAGTTTCTGAGAGTGCTTCGGTTTAGTTTTTATGTGAAGATATTTCGTTTTCCAGCACAGTACTCAAAGCGCTCTAAATAGCCACTTGCAGAGTCTATAAAAAGAGTGTTTCAAAACTGTTCTATCGAAAGGAACGTTCAACTCTGTGAGTAGAATGCACTCATCACAAGGAAGTTTCTGAGAATGCTTCTGTCTAGTTTTTATGTGAAGAAATTTCCTTTTCCAACATAGGCCTCAAAGCGCTCCAAATAAACACCTGCAGATTCTACAAAAGGGGTCTTTCCAAAATGTTCTATCAAAACCAACGTTCAAGCCTGTGAGCTGAATGCACTCACCACACAGAAGTTTCTTAGACGTCTTCTGTCTAGTGTTTATGTGGAAATATTCTCTTTTACAGCATAGGCCTCAAATAGCTCCAAATATCAACTTGCAGATTTTACAAAAAGGGTGTTTCCAAACTCCTCCATCAAAAGGCAGGTTCAACTCTGTGTGTTTAATGCACACATCAGAAAGAAGTTTCTGAGAATGCTTCTGTCTAGCCTTTATGTGAAAATATTTCCTTTTCAAGCATACGCCTCAAAGCGCTCCAAATATGCCGTTGTAGACTCTACAAAAAGTGTGTTTCAAAACTGCTCTACGAAAAGAAAGGTTCAAAGCTGTGAGTCGAATACACAGATCGTGAAGAAGTTCCTGAGAATGCTTCAATCTAGTGTTTAGGTGAAGATATTTCACTTCCCAGCATAGGCCTCAAAGCGCTCCAATATCCACTTCCAGATTCTACAGAAAAGTGTTTCAAAACTGCTCTTTGGAAAGGAAGCTTCAACTCTGTGAGTTTAAAGCACTCATTGCGAAGAGGTTTCTGGGAGTTCTTCCGTCTAGTTTTCATGTAAAGATGTTTCCATTTCAAGCATAGGTCTCTAATCGCTCCAAATATTCACCTGCAAATTCTACAAAAAGGGTGTTTCAAAACTTCTCTATCAATAGGAAGGTTCAACTCTGTGAGTTGAATGCACTCCTTACAGAGAAGTTTCTGAGAATGTTTCTATCTATGTTTTACGCGAAGATATTTCCTTTTCCAACACAGGCCTCAGTGCGCTCCGAATCAACACTTCCAGATACTACAAAAACAGTGTTTCAAAACTGTTCTATCAAAAGGAACGTTCAACTCTGTGAGTTGAAGGCACTCATCACAAAGAAGTTTCTGAGAATGCTTCTGTCAATCTTGTATGCAATGAGATTTCCTTTTGCAGCATAGGACTTAAAGCTCTCCAAATATCCACTTGCAGATTCCACAAAAAGAGTGTTGCAAAACTTCTCTATCAAAAGGCAGGTTGAACTCTGTGTGTTGAATGCCCAAAACACAGGGAACTTTCTGAGAATGCTTTTGTCTAGTTTCCACGTGAAGATAGTTCCTTTTCCAACATAGGCCTCAAAGCGCTCTGAATATCCACTTGCCGATTGTACAAAAAGAGTGTTGCAAAACTTCTCTATCAAAAGGCAGGTTGAACTCTGTGTGTCGAATGCCCAAAACACAGGGAACTTGCTGAGAATGCTTTTGTCTAATTTCTACGTGAAGATATTTCCTTTTCCATCATAGGCCTCAAAGTGCTCCGAATAAACACTTGTAGATCCCACCAAAAGAGTGTTTCAAAGCTCTTCCATCTACAGGAACTTTCACGTCTGTGAGTTGAATGCACTCATCACAAAGAGGTTTCTGAGAATTCTTCTGTTTAGTTTTTATGTGATGATATTTCATTTTCCAGCATTGGCCTAAAGGTGCTCCAAATATCCACCTTCAGATGGGACTGAAAGAGTGTTTCAAAACTGAACTATCAAAAGGAAGGTTCAAGTCTGTGAGTTGAATGCACTCATCCACAGAAGCTTCTGAGAATGCTTCTGTCTCGTTTTTAGGCGAAGATATTTCCTTTTCCTTGCATAGGCCTCAAATCGCTCCAAATATCCCCTTGCAGATATTACAAAGAGAGTGTTTCCAAACTGCCCTATCGAAAGGCAGTTTCAACTCTGTGAGTTGAAGGCACGTATGGTGAAACAGTTTCTGAGAATGCTTGTGTGTACTTTTTAGGTGAAGGTATTTCCTTTTCCAGCACAGGCCTCAAATCGCTCCAAACATCCAGTAGCAAATTCTACAAAAGGAGTGTTTCAAACCTGTGCTATCCAAAGGAAGATTCCACTATATGAGTTGAACGCATAAAGCACACGGAAGTTTCTGAGAATCCTTCCGTCTAGTTCTCAGGTGAAGATATTTACTTTTCCAGTGTTGGCCCTTTAGCACTCCAAATATCCACTTTCAGATTCTACAAAAAGAGTGTTTCAAAACTGCTCTATCAAAACGCAGGTTCCACTCGGTGAGTTGAATGCACGCATCGGAAAAGATTTCTGAGAATTCTTCTGTCTAGTTTTTATGGGAAGATATTTTCTTTTCCAGCATAGGCCTCAAATCGCTCCAAACATCCACGAGCAAATTCTACGAAAGGAGTGTGTCAAAACTGTGCTATCAAAAGGAAGATTCCACTATGTGAGTTGAATGCATGAAGCACACGGAAGTTTCTGACAATGCTTCCGTCTAGTTCTCATGTGAAGATATTTCCTTTTCCAGCGTTGACCTCTTAGCACTCCAAATATCCACTTGCAGATCCTAGAAAAAGAGTGTTTCAAAACTGCTCTACCAAAAGCCAGGTTTCACTCGGTGAGTTGAATGCGCACATCGCAAAATGTTTCTGAGAACGCTACTGTCTAGTTCTTATGTGAAGATATTTCGTTTTCCCGCCTGGGCTTCAAAGCGCTCCAAATAGCCACTTGTAGAGTCTATAAAAAGAGTGTTTCAAAACTCTTCTATCAAAAGGAACTTTCAACTCTGTGAGTACAATGCACTCATCACAAGGAAGTTTCCGAGAATGCTTCTGTCTACTGTTTATGTGAAGATATTTCCTTTTCCAACCTAGGCCTCAATGCGCTCCAAATAAACACCTGCAGATCCTACAAGAGGGGTGTTTCCAAACTGTTCTATCAAAACCAGCGTTCAAGTCTGTGAGCTGAATGCACTCATCACACAGAAGTTTCTTAGAAGGCTTGTGTCTAGTGTTTATGTGAAAATATTTTCTTTTACAGCACAGGCCTCAAATAGCTCCAAATATCAACTTGCAGATTTTACAAAAAGGGAGTTTCCAAACTCCTCTATCAAAAGACAGGTTCAACTCTGTGAGTCGAATGCACACATCAGAAAGAAGTTTCTGAGAATGCTTCTGTCTAGCTTTTATGTGAAAATATTTCCTTTTCAAGCACACGCCTCAAAGCGCTCCAAATATGCCGTTGCAGATTCTACAAAAAGTGGGTTTCAAAACTGCTCTACGAAAAGAAAGGTTCAAAGCTGTGAGTTGAATACACAGATCGTGAAGAAGTTTCTGAGAATGCTTCAGTCTAGTGTTTAGGTGAAGATATTTCACTTCCCAGCATAGGCCTCAAAGCGCTCCAAATATCCACTTCCAGATTCTACAGAAAAGTGTTTCAAAACTGCTCTTTGGAAAGGAAGCTTCAACTCTGTGAGTTGAAAGCACTCATTACGAAGAGGTTTCTGAGAATTCTTCTGTCCAGTTTTCATGTGAAGATGTTTCCATTTCAAGCATAGGTCTCCAATCGCTCCAAATATTCACCTGCAAATTCTACAAAAAGGGTGTTTCAAAACTTCTCTATCAATAGGAAGGTTCAACTCTGTGAGTTGAATGCCCTCCTCACAAAGAAGTTTCTGAGAATGCTTCTGTCTACTTTTTACGTGAAGATATTTCCTTTTCCTACACAGGCCTCAAAGCGCTCCGAATCAACACTTCCAGATACTACCAAAACAGTGTTTCAAAACTGTTCTATCAAAAGGAACGTTCAACTCTGTGAGTGGAAGGCACTCATCGCAAAGAGGTTTCTGAGAATGCTTCTGTCTAGTTTTTATGTGATGATATTTCGTATTGCAGCATTGGCCAAAAAGCGCTCCAAACATCCATCTTCAGATGGCAATGAAAGTGGGTCTCAAAAGTGCTCTATCAGAAGGAAGGTTCAAGTCTGTGAATTGAATGCTCTCATCACACAGAAGGTTCTGAGAATGATTCAGTCTAGTTTTTATCAGAAGATATTTCCTTTTCCTTGCATAGGCCTCAAATAGCTCCAAATATCGAATTGCAGTTTACACCAATAGAGTCTTTCCAAACTGCTCTGTGAAACGGCAGGTTCAACTCTGTGAGTTGAATGCGCACATGAGGAAGAAGTCTCTGAGAATGCTTCTGTCTAGTTTTTAGGTGAAGATATTTCATTTCCCAGCCTCGCCTCAAAGCGCTCCAAATATCCACTTTCAGATTCTACAAAAACTGTGTTTCTAAACTGCTCTTTGTAAAGGAAGGTTCAAGTCTGTGAGTTGAATGCACTCATCACCAAGAAGTTTCTGAGAATGCTTCTGTCTAGTTTTCATGTGAAGATATTTCCTTTTCCAACATTGACCCGAAGCCCTCGTAATATCCACTTGCAGATTTTACAAAAAGAGTGTTTCCAAACTGCTCTATCAAAATGAGATTCAACTCTGTGAGTTGAATGCACGCATCGTGAAGAAGCTTCAGAGAATGCTACGGTCTACGTTTTAGGTGAAGATATTTCATTTCCCAGCATAGGCTTCAAAGCGCTCTAAATATCCACTTGCAGATTCTACAAAAAGAGTGTTTCAAAACTGCTCTTCCAAAAGGAAGGTTCAAGGCTGTGAGTTCAATGCACTCATCATAAAGAAGTTTCTGAGAACGCTTCTCTCTAGTTTTTATGTGAAGATATTTCCTTTTCCAGCATAGGCCTCAAATCGCTCCAAACATCCACTAGCAAATTCTACAAAAGGAGTGTTTCAAAACTGTGCTATCAAAAGGAAGATTCCACTATTTGAGTTGAAGGCATAAAGCACACGGAAGTTTCTGACAATGCTTCCGTCTAGTTCTCATGTGAAGTTATTTCCTTTTCCAGTGCTGGCCTCTTAGCACTCCAAATATCCACTTGCAGATCCTAGAAAAAGAGTTTTTCAAAACTGCTCTACCAAAAGGAAGCTTCAACTCGGTGAGTTGAATGCGCACCTCGCAAAATGTTTCTGAGAGTGCTTCGCTGTTGTTTTTATGTGAAGATATTTCGTTTTCCAGCATAGGACTCAAAGCGCTCCAAGTAGCCACTTACAGAGTCTCTAAAAAGAGTGTTTCAAAACTGTTCTATCAAAAGGAACGTTCAACTCTGTGAGTAGAATGCTCTCATCACAAGGAAGTTTCTGAGAATGCTTCTGTCTAGTTTTTATGTGAAGAAATTTCTTTTTCCAACATAGGCCTCAAAGCCCTCCAAATAAACATCTGCAGATTCTACAAAAGGGGTCTTTCCAAAATGTTCTATCAAAACCAACGTTCAAACCTATGAGCTGAATGCACTCACCACACAGAAGTTTCTTAGACGTCTTCTGTCTAGTGTTTATGTGAAAATATTTTCTTTTACAGCATAGGCCTCAAATAGCTCCAAATATCAACTTGCAGATTTTACAAAAAGGGTGTTTCCAAACTCCTCTATCAAAAGGCAGGTTCAACTCTGTGTGTTGAATGCACACATCAGAAAGAAGTTTCTGAGAATGCTTCTGTCTAGCGTTTATGTGAAAATATTTCCTTTTCAAGCATACGCCTCAAAGCGCTCCAAATATGCCGTTGCAGATTCTACAAAAAGTGTGTTTCAAAACTGCTCTATGAAAAGAAAGGTTCAAAGCTGTGAGGTGAATACACATATCGTGAAGAAGTTTCTGAGAAAGCTTCAGTCTAGTGTTTAGGTGAAGATATTTCACTTCCCAGAATAGGCCTCAAAGCGCTCCAAATATCCACTTCCAGATTCTAAAGAAAAGTGTTTCAAAACTGCTTTTTGGAAAAGAAGCTTCAACTCTGTGAGTTGAAAGCACTCATTACGAAGAGGTTTCTGAGAGTTCTTCCGTCTAGTTTTCATGTGAAGATGTTTCCATTTCAAGCATATTTCTCAAATCGCTCCAAATATTCACCTGCAAATTCTACAAAAAGGGTGTTTCCAAACTTCTCTATCAATAGGAAGGTTCGACTCTGTGAGTTGAATGCACTCCTCACAAAGAAGTTTCTGAGAATGCTTCTGTCCAGTTTTTAGGTGAAGATATATCATTTCCCAGCATAGGCCTCAAAGCGCTCCAAATATCCACTTGCAGATTCTACAAAAAGAGTGTTTCAAAACTCCTCTTTCAAAAGGAAGTTTCAAGTCTGTGAGTTGAATGAAGTCGTGACAAAGAAGTTTCTGAGAATGCTTCTGTCTACTTTTTATGTGAAGATATTTCCTTTTGCAGCACACGCCTCAAATAGCCCCAAACATCCACTAGCAAATTCTACAAAAAGAGTGTTTCAAAAAAGCGCTATCTAAAGGAAGATTGCACTATGTGAGTTAAACGCATAAAGCACACGGAAGTTTCTGAGAATGCTTCCGTCTAGTTCTCATGGGAAGATATTTCCTTTCCCATTGTTGGCCTCTTAGCACTCCAATATACACTTGCAGATTCTAGAAAAAGAGTGTTTCAAAACTGCTCTATCAAAAGGCAGGTTCAACACGGTGAGTTGAATATGCACATGAGAAAAAGTTTCTGAGAATGCTTCTGTCTGGTTTTTATGTGAAGATATTTCGTTTTCCAGCACAGGCCTCAAAGCGCTCCAATTATCCACTTGCAGACTATACAAAAACAGTGTTTCAAAACTGTTCTATCCAAAGGAATGTTCAGCTCTGTGAGTAGAATTCACTCATCACGAGGAAGTTTCTGAGAATGCTGCTGTCTAGTTTCTATAAGAAGACATTTCCTTTTCTAACATAGGTCTCAAAGCGCTCACAATAAGCCCTGGCACACTCCACAAAAGGAGTGTTTCCAAAATGTTCTATCAAAATGAACGTTGAAGACTGTGAGTTAAATGCACACGTCAAACTGAAGTTTCTGAGAATGGTTCTGTCTAGGGTTTATGTGAAGATATTTTCTTTTCCAGCATAGGCCTCCAAAAGCTCGAAATATCCACTTGCAGATTTTCTAAAAAGGGTGTTTCCAAACTGTTCTATCAAAAGGAAGGTTCAACTCTGTGAGTTGAATGCTCACATCACAAAGAAGTTTCTGAGAATGCTTCTGTCTAGTGTTCATGTGAAGATATTTCCTTTTCAAGCATAGGCCTCAAAGCGCTCCAGATATGCAGTTGCAGACTCTACAAAAAGTGTGTTTCAAAAGTGTTCTATGAAAAGAAAGTTTCAACTCTGTGAGTTGAATGCACATATCGTGAAGAAGTTTCTGAGAATGCTTCTGTCTAGTTTTTAGGTGAAGATATTTCATTTCCCAGCATAGGCCTCAAAGCGCTCCAAATATGCACTTGCAGATTCTACAAAAAGAGTGTTTCAAAACTGCTCTTTCAAAAGGAAGGTTCAAGTCTGTGAGTTGAATGCACTCATCAGAAAGAAGTTTCTGATAATGGTTCTGTCTAGTTTTCATCTGCAAGTATTTCCTTTTCCACTAGATGCCGCAATCGCACCAAATTTCCACCTGCAGTTTCCACAAAAAGAGTGTTGCAGGACTGCTCCAGGAAAAGGAATCTTCAACTCTCTCAGTTCAATCCCCTCAAGACATAGAAGTTTCTGATAATGTTTCTGTCTAGCTTCTATATGAAGATATTTCCTTTTCCAGCATAAGCCTCAAAGAGCTCCAAATATCCACTTGCGAATTCTACAAAAACAGTGTTGCAATACTTTTCTACCAAAAGGAAGGTACAACTCTGTGAGTTCAATGCACTCATCACACAGAAGGTTCACAGAATGCTTCCATCTAGCTTTTACGCAATGATATTTCCTTTTGCAGCAAAGGCTTCAAAGCGCTCTTAATGTCCACTGGCAGATTCTACGAAGAGTGTCTCAAAACTGCTCTATCAAAAGGTAGGTTGAACTCTGTGAGTTCAATGCCCAAAGCACAGGGAACCTTCTGAGAATGCTTTTATGTAGTTTCTACGTGAACATATTTTCTTTTCCAGCATTGGCCTCCAAGCACTCCATCCATCCACTTGAAAATTCTACTAAAAGAGTGTTTCAAAACTTCTCTACCAAAAGAAAGGTTGAACTTTGTGAGTTCAAGGCACACATCACAAAGAAGTTTCTGAGAATGCTTCTTTCCAGCTTTTACGTGAAGAGATATCCTTTTCCAGCATAGGCCTCAAAGCGCTCCATATATCCACTTGCACATTCTAGCAAAGCGTGTATCAACACTGCTCTTTCAAAAGGAAGCTTCAAGTCTGTGAGTTGAATGCACTCATCACAAAGACGTTTCTGAGAATTCTCCTGTCTAGTTTTCATGTGAAGATGCTTCCATTTAAAATCTAGGCCTCAAATACCTCCAAATATTCACTTGCACATTCTACAAAAAGGCTGTTTCAAATCTTCTCTATCAATTGGAAGGTTCAACTCTGTAAATTGAATGCACTCACCACAAAGAAGATTCCGAGATTGCTTCTGTCTACTTTGTATGTGAAGACATTTCCTTTTCCAACATAGGCCTCAAAGCGCTCCAAAAAACACTTGCAGATTCTAAAAAAACAGTTTTTCAAAACTGTTCTATCAAAAGGAACGTTCAACTCTGTGAGTTGAAGGCACTCATCACAAAGAGGTTTCTGAGAATGCTTCTGTCTAGTTTTTATGGGATGATATTTCTTATTCCAACATTGGCCAAAAAGCGCTCCAAATATCCGCCTTCAGATGGCACTGAAAGAGGGTCTCAAAAATGCTCTATCAGAAGGAAGGTTCAAGTCTGTGAGTTGAATGCTCTCATCACACAGAAGGTTCTGAGAATACTTCAGTCTAGTTTTTATCAGAAGATATTTCCATTTCCTTGCATAGGCCTGAAATCGCTCCAAATATCGACTTGCAGATTATACGAATAGAGTATTTCCAAACTGCTCTGTCAAACGGCAGGATCAACTCTGTGAGTTGAATGAACACATCATGAAGAAGTCTCTGAGAATGCTTCTGTCTAGTTTTTAGTTGAAGATATTTCATTTCCCAGCATCGTCTCAAAGCGCTCCAAATATCCACTTGCAGATTCTACAAAAACTTTGTTTCTAAACTGCTCTTTGAAAAGGAAGGTCCAAGTCTGTGAGTTGAATGCACTCATCGCAAAGAATTTTCTGAGAATGCTTCTGCCTAGTTTTCACGTGAAGATATTTCCTTTTCCAACATTGGCCCCGAAGCCCTCCTAACATCCACTTGCAGATTTTACAAAAAGAGTGTTTCCAAACTGCTCTATCAAAAGGCAGGTTCAACTCTGTGAGTCAAATGCACGCATCGTGAAGAAGCTTCTGAGAATGCTACTGTCTAAGTTTTAGGTGAAGATATTTCATTTCCCAGCAAAGGCTTCAAAGCGCTCTAAATATCCACTTGCAGATTCTACAAGAAGAGTGTTTCAAAACTGCTCTTCCAAAAGGAAGGTTCAAGTCTGTGAGTTGAATGCACTCATCAAAAAGAAGTTTCTGAGAATGCTTCTCTCTAGTTTTTATGAGAAGATATTTCCTTTTCCAGCATAGGCCTCAAATCGCTCCAAACATCCACTAGCAAATTCTACAAAAGGAGTGTTTCAAAACTGTGCTATCAAAAGGAAGATTCCACTATTTGAGTTGAAGGCATAAAGCACACGGAAGTTTCTGACAGTGCTTCCGTCTAGTTCTCATGTGAAGTTATTTCCTTTTCCAGTGTTGGCCTCTTAGCACTCCAAATAACCACTTGCAGATCCTAGAAAGAGTGTTTCAAAACTGCTCTACCAAAAGGAAGGTTCAACTCGGTGAGTTGAATGCGCACCTCGCAAAAAGTTTCTGAGAGTGCTTCGGTTTAGTTTTTATGTGAAGATATTTCGTTTTCCAGCACAGTACTCAAAGCGCTCTAAATAGCCACTTGCAGAGTCTATAAAAAGAGTGTTTCAAAACTGTTCTATCGAAAGGAACGTTCAACTCTGTGAGTAGAATGCACTCATCACAAGGAAGTTTCTGAGAATGCTTCTGTCTAGTTTTTATGTGAAGAAATTTCCTTTTCCAACATAGGCCTCAAAGCGCTCCAAATAAACACCTGCAGATTCTACAAAAGGGGTCTTTCCAAAATGTTCTATCAAAACCAACGTTCAAGCCTGTGAGCTGAATGCACTCACCACACAGAAGTTTCTTAGACGTCTTCTGTCTAGTGTTTATGTGGAAATATTCTCTTTTACAGCATAGGCCTCAAATAGCTCCAAATATCAACTTGCAGATTTTACAAAAAGGGTGTTTCCAAACTCCTCCATCAAAAGGCAGGTTCAACTCTGTGTGTTTAATGCACACATCAGAAAGAAGTTTCTGAGAATGCTTCTGTCTAGCCTTTATGTGAAAATATTTCCTTTTCAAGCATACGCCTCAAAGCGCTCCAAATATGCCGTTGTAGACTCTACAAAAAGTGTGTTTCAAAACTGCTCTACGAAAAGAAAGGTTCAAAGCTGTGAGTCGAATACACAGATCGTGAAGAAGTTCCTGAGAATGCTTCAATCTAGTGTTTAGGTGAAGATATTTCACTTCCCAGCATAGGCCTCAAAGCGCTCCAAATATCCACTTCCAGATTCTACAGAAAAGTGTTTCAAAACTGCTCTTTGGAAAGGAAGCTTCAACTCTGTGAGTTTAAAGCACTCATTGCGAAGAGGTTTCTGGGAGTTCTTCCGTCTAGTTTTCATGTAAAGATGTTTCCATTTCAAGCATAGGTCTCTAATCGCTCCAAATATTCACCTGCAAATTCTACAAAAAGGGTGTTTCAAAACTTCTCTATCAATAGGAAGGTTCAACTCTGTGAGTTGAATGCACTCCTTACAGAGAAGTTTCTGAGAATGTTTCTATCTATGTTTTACGCGAAGATATTTCCTTTTCCAACACAGGCCTCAATGCGCTCCGAATCAACACTTCCAGATACTACAAAAACAGTGTTTCAAAACTGTTCTATCAAAAGGAACGTTCAACTCTGTGAGTTGAAGGCACTCATCACAAAGAAGTTTCTGAGAATGCTTCTGTCAATCTTGTATGCAATGAGATTTCCTTTTGCAGCATAGGACTTAAAGCTCTCCAAATATCCACTTGCAGATTCCACAAAAAGAGTGTTGCAAAACTTCTCTATCAAAAGGCAGGTTGAACTCTGTGTGTTGAATGCCCAAAACACAGGGAACTTTCTGAGAATGCTTTTGTCTAGTTTCCACGTGAAGATAGTTCCTTTTCCAACATAGGCCTCAAAGCGCTCTGAATATCCACTTGCCGATTGTACAAAAAGAGTGTTGCAAAACTTCTCTATCAAAAGGCAGGTTGAACTCTGTGTGTCGAATGCCCAAAACACAGGGAACTTGCTGAGAATGCTTTTGTCTAATTTCTACGTGAAGATATTTCCTTTTCCATCATAGGCCTCAAAGTGCTCCGAATAAACACTTGTAGATCCCACCAAAAGAGTGTTTCAAAGCTCTTCCATCTACAGGAACTTTCACGTCTGTGAGTTGAATGCACTCATCACAAAGAGGTTTCTGAGAATTCTTCTGTTTAGTTTTTATGTGATGATATTTCATTTTCCAGCATTGGCCTAAAGGTGCTCCAAATATCCACCTTCAGATGGGACTGAAAGAGTGTTTCAAAACTGAACTATCAAAAGGAAGGTTCAAGTCTGTGAGTTGAATGCACTCATCCACAGAAGCTTCTGAGAATGCTTCTGTCTCGTTTTTAGGCGAAGATATTTCCTTTTCCTTGCATAGGCCTCAAATCGCTCCAAATATCCCCTTGCAGATATTACAAAGAGAGTGTTTCCAAACTGCCCTATCGAAAGGCAGTTTCAACTCTGTGAGTTGAAGGCACGTATGGTGAAACAGTTTCTGAGAATGCTTGTGTGTACTTTTTAGGTGAAGGTATTTCCTTTTCCAGCACAGGCCTCAAATCGCTCCAAACATCCAGTAGCAAATTCTACAAAAGGAGTGTTTCAAACCTGTGCTATCCAAAGGAAGATTCCACTATATGAGTTGAACGCATAAAGCACACGGAAGTTTCTGAGAATCCTTCCGTCTAGTTCTCAGGTGAAGATATTTACTTTTCCAGTGTTGGCCCTTTAGCACTCCAAATATCCACTTTCAGATTCTACAAAAAGAGTGTTTCAAAACTGCTCTATCAAAACGCAGGTTCCACTCGGTGAGTTGAATGCACGCATCGGAAAAGATTTCTGAGAATTCTTCTGTCTAGTTTTTATGGGAAGATATTTTCTTTTCCAGCATAGGCCTCAAATCGCTCCAAACATCCACGAGCAAATTCTACGAAAGGAGTGTGTCAAAACTGTGCTATCAAAAGGAAGATTCCACTATGTGAGTTGAATGCATGAAGCACACGGAAGTTTCTGACAATGCTTCCGTCTAGTTCTCATGTGAAGATATTTCCTTTTCCAGCGTTGACCTCTTAGCACTCCAAATATCCACTTGCAGATCCTAGAAAAAGAGTGTTTCAAAACTGCTCTACCAAAAGCCAGGTTTCACTCGGTGAGTTGAATGCGCACATCGCAAAATGTTTCTGAGAACGCTACTGTCTAGTTCTTATGTGAAGATATTTCGTTTTCCCGCCTGGGCTTCAAAGCGCTCCAAATAGCCACTTGTAGAGTCTATAAAAAGAGTGTTTCAAAACTCTTCTATCAAAAGGAACTTTCAACTCTGTGAGTACAATGCACTCATCACAAGGAAGTTTCCGAGAATGCTTCTGTCTACTGTTTATGTGAAGATATTTCCTTTTCCAACCTAGGCCTCAATGCGCTCCAAATAAACACCTGCAGATCCTACAAGAGGGGTGTTTCCAAACTGTTCTATCAAAACCAGCGTTCAAGTCTGTGAGCTGAATGCACTCATCACACAGAAGTTTCTTAGAAGGCTTGTGTCTAGTGTTTATGTGAAAATATTTTCTTTTACAGCACAGGCCTCAAATAGCTCTAAATATCAACTTGCAGATTTTACAAAAAGGGAGTTTCCAAACTCCTCTATCAAAAGACAGGTTCAACTCTGTGAGTCGAATGCACACATCAGAAAGAAGTTTCTGAGAATGCTTCTGTCTAGCTTTTATGTGAAAATATTTCCTTTTCAAGCACATGCCTCAAAGCGATCCAAATATGCCGTTGCAGATTCTACAAAAAGTGGGTTTCAAAACTGCTCTACGAAAAGAAAGGTTCAAAGCTGTGAGTTGAATACACAGATCGTGAAGAAGTTTCTGAGAATGCTTCAGTCTAGTGTTTAGGTGAAGATATTTCACTTCCCAGCATAGGCCTCAAAGCGCTCCAAATATCCACTTCCAGATTCTACAGAAAAGTGTTTCAAAACTGCTCTTTGGAAAGGAAGCTTCAACTCTGTGAGTTGAAAGCACTCATTACGAAGAGGTTTCTGAGAATTCTTCTGTCCAGTTTTCATGTGAAGATGTTTCCATTTCAAGCATAGGTCTCCAATCGCTCCAAATATTCACCTGCAAATTCTACAAAAAGGGTGTTTCAAAACTTCTCTATCAATAGGAAGGTTCAACTCTGTGAGTTGAATGCCCTCCTCACAAAGAAGTTTCTGAGAATGCTTCTGTCTACTTTTTACGTGAAGATATTTCCTTTTCCTACACAGGCCTCAAAGCGCTCCGAATCAACACTTCCAGATACTACCAAAACAGTGTTTCAAAACTGTTCTATCAAAAGGAACGTTCAACTCTGTGAGTGGAAGGCACTCATCGCAAAGAGGTTTCTGAGAATGCTTCTGTCTAGTTTTTATGTGATGATATTTCGTATTGCAGCATTGGCCAAAAAGTGCTCCAAACATCCATCTTCAGATGGCAATGAAAGTGGGTCTCAAAAGTGCTCTATCAGAAGGAAGGTTCAAGTCTGTGAGTTGAATGCTCTCATCACACAGAAGGTTCTGAGAATGATTCAGTCTAGTTTTTATCAGAAGATATTTCCTTTTCCTTGCATAGGCCTCAAATAGCTCCAAATATCGAATTGCAGTTTACACCAATAGAGTGTTTCCAAACTGCTCTGTGAAACGGCAGGTTCAACTCTGTGAGTTGAATGCGCACATGAGGAAGAAGTCTCTGAGAATGCTTCTGTCTAGTTTTTAGGTGAAGATATTTCATTTCCCAGCCTCGCCTCAAAGCGCTCCAAATATCCACTTTCAGATTCTACAAAAACTGTGTTTCTAAACTGCTCTTTGTAAAGGAAGGTTCAAGTCTGTGAGTTGAATGCACTCATCACCAAGAAGTTTCTGAGAATGCTTCTGTCTAGTTTTCATGTGAAGATATTTCCTTTTCCAACATTGACCCGAAGCCCTCGTAATATCCACTTGCAGATTTTACAAAAAGAGTGTTTCCAAACTGCTCTATCAAAATGAGATTCAACTCTGTGAGTTGAATGCACGCATCGTGAAGAAGCTTCAGAGAATGCTACGGTCTACGTTTTAGGTGAAGATATTTCATTTCCCAGCATAGGCTTCAAAGCGCTCTAAATATCCACTTGCAGATTCTACAAAAAGAGTGTTTCAAAACTGCTCTTCCAAAAGGAAGGTTCAAGGCTGTGAGTTCAATGCACTCATCATAAAGAAGTTTCTGAGAACGCTTCTCTCTAGTTTTTATGTGAAGATATTTCCTTTTCCAGCATAGGCCTCAAATCGCTCCAAACATCCACTAGCAAATTCTACAAAAGGAGTGTTTCAAAACTGTGCTATCAAAAGGAAGATTCCACTATTTGAGTTGAAGGCATAAAGCACACGGAAGTTTCTGACAATGCTTCCGTCTAGTTCTCATGTGAAGTTATTTCCTTTTCCAGTGCTGGCCTCTTAGCACTCCAAATATCCACTTGCAGATCCTAGAAAAAGAGTTTTTCAAAACTGCTCTACCAAAAGGAAGCTTCAACTCGGTGAGTTGAATGCGCACCTCGCAAAATGTTTCTGAGAGTGCTTCGCTGTTGTTTTTATGTGAAGATATTTCGTTTTCCAGCATAGGACTCAAAGCGCTCCAAGTAGCCACTTACAGAGTCTCTAAAAAGAGTGTTTCAAAACTGTTCTATCAAAAGGAACGTTCAACTCTGTGAGTAGAATGCTCTCATCACAAGGAAGTTTCTGAGAATGCTTCTGTCTAGTTTTTATGTGAAGAAATTTCCTTTTCCAACATAGGCCTCAAAGCCCTCCAAATAAACATCTGCAGATTCTACAAAAGGGGTCTTTCCAAAATGTTCTATCAAAACCAACGTTCAAACCTATGAGCTGAATGCACTCACCACACAGAAGTTTCTTAGACGTCTTCTGTCTAGTGTTTATGTGAAAATATTTTCTTTTACAGCATAGGCCTCAAATAGCTCCAAATATCAACTTGCAGATTTTACAAAAAGGGTGTTTCCAAACTCCTCTATCAAAAGGCAGGTTCAACTCTGTGTGTTGAATGCACACATCAGAAAGAAGTTTCTGAGAATGCTTCTGTCTAGCGTTTATGTGAAAATATTTCCTTTTCAAGCATACGCCTCAAAGCGCTCCAAATATGCCGTTGCAGATTCTACAAAAAGTGTGTTTCAAAACTGCTCTATGAAAAGAAAGGTTCAAAGCTGTGAGGTGAATACACATATCGTGAAGAAGTTTCTGAGAAAGCTTCAGTCTAGTGTTTAGGTGAAGATATTTCACTTCCCAGAATAGGCCTCAAAGCGCTCCAAATATCCACTTCCAGATTCTAAAGAAAAGTGTTTCAAAACTGCTTTTTGGAAAAGAAGCTTCAACTCTGTGAGTTGAAAGCACTCATTACGAAGAGGTTTCTGAGAGTTCTTCCGTCTAGTTTTCATGTGAAGATGTTTCCATTTCAAGCATATTTCTCAAATCGCTCCAAATATTCACCTGCAAATTCTACAAAAAGGGTGTTTCCAAACTTCTCTATCAATAGGAAGGTTCGACTCTGTGAGTTGAATGCACTCCTCACAAAGAAGTTTCTGAGAATGCTTCTGTCCAGTTTTTAGGTGAAGATATATCACTTCCCAGCATAGGCCTCAAAGCGCTCCAAATATCCACTTGCAGATTCTACAAAAAGAGTGTTTCAAAACTCCTCTTTCAAAAGGAAGTTTCAAGTCTGTGAGTTGAATGAAGTCATGACAAAGAAGTTTCTGAGAATGCTTCTGTCTACTTTTTATGTGAAGATATTTCCTTTTGCAGCACACGCCTCAAATAGCCCCAAACATCCACTAGCAAATTCTACAAAAAGAGTGTTTCAAAAAAGCGCTATCTAAAGGAAGATTGCACTATGTGAGTTAAACGCATAAAGCACACGGAAGTTTCTGAGAATGCTTCCGTCTAGTTCTCATGGGAAGATATTTCCTTTCCCATTGTTGGCCTCTTAGCACTCCAATATACACTTGCAGATTCTAGAAAAAGAGTGTTTCAAAACTGCTCTATCAAAAGGCAGGTTCAACACGGTGAGTTGAATATGCACATGAAAAAAAGTTTCTGAGAATGCTTCTGTCTGGTTTTTATGTGAAGATATTTCGTTTTCCAGCACAGGCCTCAAAGCGCTCCAATTATCCACTTGCAGACTATACAAAAACAGTGTTTCAAAACTGTTCTATCCAAAGGAATGTTCAGCTCTGTGAGTAGAATTCACTCATCACGAGGAAGTTTCTGAGAATGCTGCTGTCTAGTTTCTATAAGAAGACATTTCCTTTTCTAACATAGGTCTCAAAGCGCTCACAATAAGCCCTGGCACACTCCACAAAAGGAGTGTTTCCAAAATGTTCTATCAAAATGAACGTTGAAGACTGTGAGTTAAATGCACACGTCAAACTGAAGTTTCTGAGAATGGTTCTGTCTAGGGTTTATGTGAAGATATTTTCTTTTCCAGCATAGGCCTCCAAAAGCTCGAAATATCCACTTGCAGATTTTCTAAAAAGGGTGTTTCCAAACTGTTCTATCAAAAGGAAGGTTCAACTCTGTGAGTTGAATGCTCACATCACAAAGAAGTTTCTGAGAATGCTTCTGTCTAGTGTTCATGTGAAGATATTTCCTTTTCAAGCATAGGCCTCAAAGCGCTCCAGATATGCAGTTGCAGACTCTACAAAAAGTGTGTTTCAAAAGTGTTCTATGAAAAGAAAGTTTCAACTCTGTGAGTTGAATGCACATATCGTGAAGAAGTTTCTGAGAATGCTTCTGTCTAGTTTTTAGGTGAAGATATTTCATTTCCCAGCATAGGCCTCAAAGCGCTCCAAATATGCACTTGCAGATTCTACAAAAAGAGTGTTTCAAAACTGCTCTTTCAAAAGGAAGGTTCAAGTCTGTGAGTTGAATGCACTCATCAGAAAGAAGTTTCTGATAATGGTTCTGTCTAGTTTTCATCTGCAAGTATTTCCTTTTCCACTAGATGCCGCAATCGCACCAAATTTCCACCTGCAGTTTCCACAAAAAGAGTGTTGCAGGACTGCTCCAGGAAAAGGAATCTTCAACTCTCTCAGTTCAATCCCCTCAAGACATAGAAGTTTCTGATAATGTTTCTGTCTAGCTTCTATATGAAGATATTTCCTTTTCCAGCATAAGCCTCAAAGAGCTCCAAATATCCACTTGCGAATTCTACAAAAACAGTGTTGCAATACTTTTCTACCAAAAGGAAGGTACAACTCTGTGAGTTCAATGCACTCATCACACAGAAGGTTCACAGAATGCTTCCATCTAGCTTTTACGCAATGATATTTCCTTTTGCAGCAAAGGCTTCAAAGCGCTCTTAATGTCCACTGGCAGATTCTACGAAGAGTGTCTCAAAACTGCTCTATCAAAAGGTAGGTTGAACTCTGTGAGTTCAATGCCCAAAGCACAGGGAACCTTCTGAGAATGCTTTTATGTAGTTTCTACGTGAACATATTTTCTTTTCCAGCATTGGCCTCCAAGCACTCCATCCATCCACTTGAAAATTCTACTAAAAGAGTGTTTCAAAACTTCTCCACCAAAAGAAAGGTTGAACTTTGTGAGTTCAAGGCACACATCACAAAGAAGTTTCTGAGAATGCTTCTTTCCAGCTTTTACGTGAAGAGATATCCTTTTCCAGCATAGGCCTCAAAGCGCTCCATATATCCACTTGCACATTCTAGCAAAGCGTGTATCAACACTGCTCTTTCAAAAGGAAGCTTCAAGTCTGTGAGTTGAATGCACTCATCACAAAGACGTTTCTGAGAATTCTCCTGTCTAGTTTTCATGTGAAGATGCTTCCATTTAAAATCTAGGCCTCAAATACCTCCAAATATTCACTTGCACATTCTACAAAAAGGCTGTTTCAAATCTTCTCTATCAATTGGAAGGTTCAACTCTGTAAATTGAATGCACTCACCACAAAGAAGATTCCGAGATTGCTTCTGTCTACTTTGTATGTGAAGACATTTCCTTTTCCAACATAGGCCTCAAAGCGCTCCAAAAAACACTTGCAGATTCTAAAAAAACAGTTTTTCAAAACTGTTCTATCAAAAGGAACGTTCAACTCTGTGAGTTGAAGGCACTCATCACAAAGAGGTTTCTGAGAATGCTTCTGTCTAGTTTTTATGGGATGATATTTCTTATTCCAACATTGGCCAAAAAGCGCCCCAAATATCCGCCTTCAGATGGCACTGAAAGAGGGTCTCAAAAATGCTCTATCAGAAGGAAGGTTCAAGTCTGTGAGTTGAATGCTCTCATCACACAGAAGGTTCTGAGAATACTTCAGTCTAGTTTTTATCAGAAGATATTTCCATTTCCTTGCATAGGCCTGAAATCGCTCCAAATATCGACTTGCAGATTATACGAATAGAGTATTTCCAAACTGCTCTGTCAAACGGCAGGATCAACTCTGTGAGTTGAATGAACACATCATGAAGAAGTCTCTGAGAATGCTTCTGTCTAGTTTTTAGTTGAAGATATTTCATTTCCCAGCATCGTCTCAAAGCGCTCCAAATATCCACTTGCAGATTCTACAAAAACTTTGTTTCTAAACTGCTCTTTGAAAAGGAAGGTCCAAGTCTGTGAGTTGAATGCACTCATCGCAAAGAATTTTCTGAGAATGCTTCTGCCTAGTTTTCACGTGAAGATATTTCCTTTTCCAACATTGGCCCCGAAGCCCTCCTAACATCCACTTGCAGATTTTACAAAAAGAGTGTTTCCAAACTGCTCTATCAAAAGGCAGGTTCAACTCTGTGAGTCAAATGCACGCATCGTGAAGAAGCTTCTGAGAATGCTACTGTCTAAGTTTTAGGTGAAGATATTTCATTTCCCAGCAAAGGCTTCAAAGCGCTCTAAATATCCACTTGCAGATTCTACAAGAAGAGTGTTTCAAAACTGCTCTTCCAAAAGGAAGGTTCAAGTCTGTGAGTTGAATGCACTCATCAAAAAGAAGTTTCTGAGAATGCTTCTCTCTAGTTTTTATGAGAAGATATTTCCTTTTCCAGCATAGGCCTCAAATCGCTCCAAACATCCACTAGCAAATTCTACAAAAGGAGTGTTTCAAAACTGTGCTATCAAAAGGAAGATTCCACTATTTGAGTTGAAGGCATAAAGCACACGGAAGTTTCTGACAGTGCTTCCGTCTAGTTCTCATGTGAAGTTATTTCCTTTTCCAGTGTTGGCCTCTTAGCACTCCAAATAACCACTTGCAGATCCTAGAAAGAGTGTTTCAAAACTGCTCTACCAAAAGGAAGGTTCAACTCGGTGAGTTGAATGCGCACCTCGCAAAAAGTTTCTGAGAGTGCTTCGGTTTAGTTTTTATGTGAAGATATTTCGTTTTCCAGCACAGTACTCAAAGCGCTCTAAATAGCCACTTGCAGAGTCTATAAAAAGAGTGTTTCAAAACTGTTCTATCGAAAGGAACGTTCAACTCTGTGAGTAGAATGCACTCATCACAAGGAAGTTTCTGAGAATGCTTCTGTCTAGTTTTTATGTGAAGAAATTTCCTTTTCCAACATAGGCCTCAAAGCGCTCCAAATAAACACCTGCAGATTCTACAAAAGGGGTCTTTCCAAAATGTTCTATCAAGACCAACGTTCAAGCCTGTGAGCTGAATGCACTCACCACACAGAAGTTTCTTAGACGTCTTCTGTCTAGTGTTTATGTGGAAATATTCTCTTTTACAGCATAGGCCTCAAATAGCTCCAAATATCAACTTGCAGATTTTACAAAAAGGGTGTTTCCAAACTCCTCCATCAAAAGGCAGGTTCAACTCTGTGTGTTTAATGCACACATCAGAAAGAAGTTTCTGAGAATGCTTCTGTCTAGCCTTTATGTGAAAATATTTCCTTTTCAAGCATACGCCTCAAAGCGCTCCAAATATGCCGTTGTAGACTCTACAAAAAGTGTGTTTCAAAACTGCTCTACGAAAAGAAAGGTTCAAAGCTGTGAGTTGAATACACAGATCGTGAAGAAGTTCCTGAGAATGCTTCAATCTAGTGTTTAGGTGAAGATATTTCACTTCCCAGCATAGGCCTCAAAGCGCTCCAAATATCCACTTCCAGATTCTACAGAAAAGTGTTTCAAAACTGCTCTTTGGAAAGGAAGCTTCAACTCTGTGAGTTTAAAGCACTCATTGCGAAGAGGTTTCTGGGAGTTCTTCCGTCTAGTTTTCATGTAAAGATGTTTCCATTTCAAGCATAGGTCTCTAATCGCTCCAAATATTCACCTGCAAATTCTACAAAAAGGGTGTTTCAAAACTTCTCTATCAATAGGAAGGTTCAACTCTGTGAGTTGAATGCACTCCTTACAGAGAAGTTTCTGAGAATGTTTCTATCTATGTTTTACGCGAAGATATTTCCTTTTCCAACACAGGCCTCAGTGCGCTCCGAATCAACACTTCCAGATACTACAAAAACAGTGTTTCAAAACTGTTCTATCAAAAGGAACGTTCAACTCTGTGAGTTGAAGGCACTCATCACAAAGAAGTTTCTGAGAATGCTTCTGTCAATCTTGTATGCAATGAGATTTCCTTTTGCAGCATAGGACTTAAAGCTCTCCAAATATCCACTTGCAGATTCCACAAAAAGAGTGTTGCAAAACTTCTCTATCAAAAGGCAGGTTGAACTCTGTGTGTTGAATGCCCAAAACACAGGGAACTTTCTGAGAATGCTTTTGTCTAGTTTCCACGTGAAGATAGTTCCTTTTCCAACATAGGCCTCAAAGCGCTCTGAATATCCACTTGCCGATTGTACAAAAAGAGTGTTGCAAAACTTCTCTATCAAAAGGCAGGTTGAACTCTGTGTGTCGAATGCCCAAAACACAGGGAACTTGCTGAGAATGCTTTTGTCTAATTTCTACGTGAAGATATTTCCTTTTCCATCATAGGCCTCAAAGTGCTCCGAATAAACACTTGTAGATCCCACCAAAAGAGTGTTTCAAAGCTCTTCCATCTACAGGAACTTTCACGTCTGTGAGTTGAATGCACTCATCACAAAGAGGTTTCTGAGAATTCTTCTGTTTAGTTTTTATGTGATGATATTTCATTTTCCAGCATTGGCCTAAAGGTGCTCCAAATATCCACCTTCAGATGGGACTGAAAGAGTGTTTCAAAACTGAACTATCAAAAGGAAGGTTCAAGTCTGTGAGTTGAATGCACTCATCCACAGAAGCTTCTGAGAATGCTTCTGTCTCGTTTTTAGGCGAAGATATTTCCTTTTCCTTGCATAGGCCTCAAATCGCTCCAAATATCCCCTTGCAGATATTACAAAGAGAGTGTTTCCAAACTGCCCTATCGAAAGGCAGTTTCAACTCTGTGAGTTGAAGGCACGTATGGTGAAACAGTTTCTGAGAATGCTTGTGTGTACTTTTTAGGTGAAGGTATTTCCTTTTCCAGCACAGGCCTCAAATCGCTCCAAACATCCAGTAGCAAATTCTACAAAAGGAGTGTTTCAAACCTGTGCTATCCAAAGGAAGATTCCACTATATGAGTTGAACGCATAAAGCACACGGAAGTTTCTGAGAATCCTTCCGTCTAGTTCTCAGGTGAAGATATTTACTTTTCCAGTGTTGGCCCTTTAGCACTCCAAATATCCACTTTCAGATTCTACAAAAAGAGTGTTTCAAAACTGCTCTATCAAAACGCAGGTTCCACTCGGTGAGTTGAATGCACGCATCGGAAAAGATTTCTGAGAATTCTTCTGTCTAGTTTTTATGGGAAGATATTTTCTTTTCCAGCATAGGCCTCAAATCGCTCCAAACATCCACGAGCAAATTCTACGAAAGGAGTGTGTCAAAACTGTGCTATCAAAAGGAAGATTCCACTATGTGAGTTGAATGCATGAAGCACACGGAAGTTTCTGACAATGCTTCCGTCTAGTTCTCATGTGAAGATATTTCCTTTTCCAGCGTTGACCTCTTAGCACTCCAAATATCCACTTGCAGATCCTAGAAAAAGAGTGTTTCAAAACTGCTCTACCAAAAGCCAGGTTTCACTCGGTGAGTTGAATGCGCACATCGCAAAATGTTTCTGAGAACGCTACTGTCTAGTTCTTATGTGAAGATATTTCGTTTTCCCGCCTGGGCTTCAAAGCGCTCCAAATAGCCACTTGTAGAGTCTATAAAAGCAGTGTTTCAAAACTCTTCTATCAAAAGGAACTTTCAACTCTGTGAGTACAATGCACTCATCACAAGGAAGTTTCCGAGAATGCTTCTGTCTACTGTTTATGTGAAGATATTTCCTTTTCCAACCTAGGCCTCAATGCGCTCCAAATAAACACCTGCAGATCCTACAAGAGGGGTGTTTCCAAACTGTTCTATCAAAACCAGCGTTCAAGTCTGTGAGCTGAATGCACTCATCACACAGAAGTTTCTTAGAAGGCTTGTGTCTAGTGTTTATGTGAAAATATTTTCTTTTACAGCACAGGCCTCAAATAGCTCCAAATATCAACTTGCAGATTTTACAAAAAGGGAGTTTCCAAACTCCTCTATCAAAAGACAGGTTCAACTCTGTGAGTCGAATGCACACATCAGAAAGAAGTTTCTGAGAATGCTTCTGTCTAGCTTTTATGTGAAAATATTTCCTTTTCAAGCACACGCCTCAAAGCGCTCCAAATATGCCGTTGCAGATTCTACAAAAAGTGGGTTTCAAAACTGCTCTACGAAAAGAAAGGTTCAAAGCTGTGAGTTGAATACACAGATCGTGAAGAAGTTTCTGAGAATGCTTCAGTCTAGTGTTTAGGTGAAGATATTTCACTTCCCAGCATAGGCCTCAAAGCGCTCCAAATATCCACTTCCAGATTCTACAGAAAAGTGTTTCAAAACTGCTCTTTGGAAAGGAAGCTTCAACTCTGTGAGTTGAAAGCACTCATTACGAAGAGGTTTCTGAGAATTCTTCTGTCCAGTTTTCATGTGAAGATGTTTCCATTTCAAGCATAGGTCTCCAATCGCTCCAAATATTCACCTGCAAATTCTACAAAAAGGGTGTTTCAAAACTTCTCTATCAATAGGAAGGTTCAACTCTGTGAGTTGAATGCCCTCCTCACAAAGAAGTTTCTGAGAATGCTTCTGTCTACTTTTTACGTGAAGATATTTCCTTTTCCTACACAGGCCTCAAAGCGCTCCGAATCAACACTTCCAGATACTACCAAAACAGTGTTTCAAAACTGTTCTATCAAAAGGAACGTTCAACTCTGTGAGTGGAAGGCACTCATCGCAAAGAGGTTTCTGAGAATGCTTCTGTCTAGTTTTTATGTGATGATATTTCGTATTGCAGCATTGGCCAAAAAGCGCTCCAAACATCCATCTTCAGATGGCAATGAAAGTGGGTCTCAAAAGTGCTCTATCAGAAGGAAGGTTCAAGTCTGTGAGTTGAATGCTCTCATCACACAGAAGGTTCTGAGAATGATTCAGTCTAGTTTTTATCAGAAGATATTTCCTTTTCCTTGCATAGGCCTCAAATAGCTCCAAATATCGAATTGCAGTTTACACCAATAGAGTGTTTCCAAACTGCTCTGTGAAACGGCAGGTTCAACTCTGTGAGTTGAATGCGCACATGAGGAAGAAGTCTCTGAGAATGCTTCTGTCTAGTTTTTAGGTGAAGATATTTCATTTCCCAGCCTCGCCTCAAAGCGCTCCAAATATCCACTTTCAGATTCTACAAAAACTGTGTTTCTAAACTGCTCTTTGTAAAGGAAGGTTCAAGTCTGTGAGTTGAATGCACTCATCACCAAGAAGTTTCTGAGAATGCTTCTGTCTAGTTTTCATGTGAAGATATTTCCTTTTCCAACATTGACCCGAAGCCCTCGTAATATCCACTTGCAGATTTTACAAAAAGAGTGTTTCCAAACTGCTCTATCAAAATGAGATTCAACTCTGTGAGTTGAATGCACGCATCGTGAAGAAGCTTCAGAGAATGCTACGGTCTACGTTTTAGGTGAAGATATTTCATTTCCCAGCATAGGCTTCAAAGCGCTCTAAATATCCACTTGCAGATTCTACAAAAAGAGTGTTTCAAAACTGCTCTTCCAAAAGGAAGGTTCAAGGCTGTGAGTTCAATGCACTCATCATAAAGAAGTTTCTGAGAACGCTTCTCTCTAGTTTTTATGTGAAGATATTTCCTTTTCCAGCATAGGCCTCAAATCGCTCCAAACATCCACTAGCAAATTCTACAAAAGGAGTGTTTCAAAACTGTGCTATCAAAAGGAAGATTCCACTATTTGAGTTGAAGGCATAAAGCACACGGAAGTTTCTGACAATGCTTCCGTCTAGTTCTCATGTGAAGTTATTTCCTTTTCCAGTGCTGGCCTCTTAGCACTCCAAATATCCACTTGCAGATCCTAGAAAAAGAGTTTTTCAAAACTGCTCTACCAAAAGGAAGCTTCAACTCGGTGAGTTGAATGCGCACCTCGCAAAATGTTTCTGAGAGTGCTTCGCTGTTGTTTTTATGTGAAGATATTTCGTTTTCCAGCATAGGACTCAAAGCGCTCCAAGTAGCCACTTACAGAGTCTCTAAAAAGAGTGTTTCAAAACTGTTCTATCAAAAGGAACGTTCAACTCTGTGAGTAGAATGCTCTCATCACAAGGAAGTTTCTGAGAATGCTTCTGTCTAGTTTTTATGTGAAGAAATTTCCTTTTCCAACATAGGCCTCAAAGCCCTCCAAATAAACATCTGCAGATTCTACAAAAGGGGTCTTTCCAAAATGTTCTATCAAAACCAACGTTCAAACCTATGAGCTGAATGCACTCACCACACAGAAGTTTCTTAGACGTCTTCTGTCTAGTGTTTATGTGAAAATATTTTCTTTTACAGCATAGGCCTCAAATAGCTCCAAATATCAACTTGCAGATTTTACAAAAAGGGTGTTTCCAAACTCCTCTATCAAAAGGCAGGTTCAACTCTGTGTGTTGAATGCACACATCAGAAAGAAGTTTCTGAGAATGCTTCTGTCTAGCGTTTATGTGAAAATATTTCCTTTTCAAGCATACGCCTCAAAGCGCTCCAAATATGCCGTTGCAGATTCTACAAAAAGTGTGTTTCAAAACTGCTCTATGAAAAGAAAGGTTCAAAGCTGTGAGGTGAATACACATATCGTGAAGAAGTTTCTGAGAAAGCTTCAGTCTAGTGTTTAGGTGAAGATATTTCACTTCCCAGAATAGGCCTCAAAGCGCTCCAAATATCCACTTCCAGATTCTAAAGAAAAGTGTTTCAAAACTGCTTTTTGGAAAAGAAGCTTCAACTCTGTGAGTTGAAAGCACTCATTACGAAGAGGTTTCTGAGAGTTCTTCCGTCTAGTTTTCATGTGAAGATGTTTCCATTTCAAGCATATTTCTCAAATCGCTCCAAATATTCACCTGCAAATTCTACAAAAAGGGTGTTTCCAAACTTCTCTATCAATAGGAAGGTTCGACTCTGTGAGTTGAATGCACTCCTCACAAAGAAGTTTCTGAGAATGCTTCTGTCCAGTTTTTAGGTGAAGATATATCACTTCCCAGCATAGGCCTCAAAGCGCTCCAAATATCCACTTGCAGATTCTACAAAAAGAGTGTTTCAAAACTCCTCTTTCAAAAGGAAGTTTCAAGTCTGTGAGTTGAATGAAGTCATGACAAAGAAGTTTCTGAGAATGCTTCTGTCTACTTTTTATGTGAAGATATTTCCTTTTGCAGCACACGCCTCAAATAGCCCCAAACATCCACTAGCAAATTCTACAAAAAGAGTGTTTCAAAAAAGCGCTATCTAAAGGAAGATTGCACTATGTGAGTTAAACGCATAAAGCACACGGAAGTTTCTGAGAATGCTTCCGTCTAGTTCTCATGGGAAGATATTTCCTTTCCCATTGTTGGCCTCTTAGCACTCCAATATACACTTGCAGATTCTAGAAAAAGAGTGTTTCAAAACTGCTCTATCAAAAGGCAGGTTCAACACGGTGAGTTGAATATGCACATGAAAAAAAGTTTCTGAGAATGCTTCTGTCTGGTTTTTATGTGAAGATATTTCGTTTTCCAGCACAGGCCTCAAAGCGCTCCAATTATCCACTTGCAGACTATACAAAAACAGTGTTTCAAAACTGTTCTATCCAAAGGAATGTTCAGCTCTGTGAGTAGAATTCACTCATCACGAGGAAGTTTCTGAGAATGCTGCTGTCTAGTTTCTATAAGAAGACATTTCCTTTTCTAACATAGGTCTCAAAGCGCTCACAATAAGCCCTGGCACACTCCACAAAAGGAGTGTTTCCAAAATGTTCTATCAAAATGAACGTTGAAGACTGTGAGTTAAATGCACACGTCAAACTGAAGTTTCTGAGAATGGTTCTGTCTAGGGTTTATGTGAAGATATTTTCTTTTCCAGCATAGGCCTCCAAAAGCTCGAAATATCCACTTGCAGATTTTCTAAAAAGGGTGTTTCCAAACTGTTCTATCAAAAGGAAGGTTCAACTCTGTGAGTTGAATGCTCACATCACAAAGAAGTTTCTGAGAATGCTTCTGTCTAGTGTTCATGTGAAGATATTTCCTTTTCAAGCATAGGCCTCAAAGCGCTCCAGATATGCAGTTGCAGACTCTACAAAAAGTGTGTTTCAAAAGTGTTCTATGAAAAGAAAGTTTCAACTCTGTGAGTTGAATGCACATATCGTGAAGAAGTTTCTGAGAATGCTTCTGTCTAGTTTTTAGGTGAAGATATTTCATTTCCCAGCATAGGCCTCAAAGCGCTCCAAATATGCACTTGCAGATTCTACAAAAAGAGTGTTTCAAAACTGCTCTTTCAAAAGGAAGGTTCAAGTCTGTGAGTTGAATGCACTCATCAGAAAGAAGTTTCTGATAATGGTTCTGTCTAGTTTTCATCTGCAAGTATTTCCTTTTCCACTAGATGCCGCAATCGCACCAAATTTCCACCTGCAGTTTCCACAAAAAGAGTGTTGCAGGACTGCTCCAGGAAAAGGAATCTTCAACTCTCTCAGTTCAATCCCCTCAAGACATAGAAGTTTCTGATAATGTTTCTGTCTAGCTTCTATATGAAGATATTTCCTTTTCCAGCATAAGCCTCAAAGAGCTCCAAATATCCACTTGCGAATTCTACAAAAACAGTGTTGCAATACTTTTCTACCAAAAGGAAGGTACAACTCTGTGAGTTCAATGCACTCATCACACAGAAGGTTCACAGAATGCTTCCATCTAGCTTTTACGCAATGATATTTCCTTTTGCAGCAAAGGCTTCAAAGCGCTCTTAATGTCCACTGGCAGATTCTACGAAGAGTGTCTCAAAACTGCTCTATCAAAAGGTAGGTTGAACTCTGTGAGTTCAATGCCCAAAGCACAGGGAACCTTCTGAGAATGCTTTTATGTAGTTTCTACGTGAACATATTTTCTTTTCCAGCATTGGCCTCCAAGCACTCCATCCATCCACTTGAAAATTCTACTAAAAGAGTGTTTCAAAACTTCTCCACCAAAAGAAAGGTTGAACTTTGTGAGTTCAAGGCACACATCACAAAGAAGTTTCTGAGAATGCTTCTTTCCAGCTTTTACGTGAAGAGATATCCTTTTCCAGCATAGGCCTCAAAGCGCTCCATATATCCACTTGCACATTCTAGCAAAGCGTGTATCAACACTGCTCTTTCAAAAGGAAGCTTCAAGTCTGTGAGTTGAATGCACTCATCACAAAGACGTTTCTGAGAATTCTCCTGTCTAGTTTTCATGTGAAGATGCTTCCATTTAAAATCTAGGCCTCAAATACCTCCAAATATTCACTTGCACATTCTACAAAAAGGCTGTTTCAAATCTTCTCTATCAATTGGAAGGTTCAACTCTGTAAATTGAATGCACTCACCACAAAGAAGATTCCGAGATTGCTTCTGTCTACTTTGTATGTGAAGACATTTCCTTTTCCAACATAGGCCTCAAAGCGCTCCAAAAAACACTTGCAGATTCTAAAAAAACAGTTTTTCAAAACTGTTCTATCAAAAGGAACGTTCAACTCTGTGAGTTGAAGGCACTCATCACAAAGAGGTTTCTGAGAATGCTTCTGTCTAGTTTTTATGGGATGATATTTCTTATTCCAACATTGGCCAAAAAGCGCTCCAAATATCCGCCTTCAGATGGCACTGAAAGAGGGTCTCAAAAATGCTCTATCAGAAGGAAGGTTCAAGTCTGTGAGTTGAATGCTCTCATCACACAGAAGGTTCTGAGAATACTTCAGTCTAGTTTTTATCAGAAGATATTTCCATTTCCTTGCATAGGCCTGAAATCGCTCCAAATATCGACTTGCAGATTATACGAATAGAGTATTTCCAAACTGCTCTGTCAAACGGCAGGATCAACTCTGTGAGTTGAATGAACACATCATGAAGAAGTCTCTGAGAATGCTTCTGTCTAGTTTTTAGTTGAAGATATTTCATTTCCCAGCATCGTCTCAAAGCGCTCCAAATATCCACTTGCAGATTCTACAAAAACTTTGTTTCTAAACTGCTCTTTGAAAAGGAAGGTCCAAGTCTGTGAGTTGAATGCACTCATCGCAAAGAATTTTCTGAGAATGCTTCTGCCTAGTTTTCACGTGAAGATATTTCCTTTTCCAACATTGGCCCCGAAGCCCTCCTAACATCCACTTGCAGATTTTACAAAAAGAGTGTTTCCAAACTGCTCTATCAAAAGGCAGGTTCAACTCTGTGAGTCAAATGCACGCATCGTGAAGAAGCTTCTGAGAATGCTACTGTCTAAGTTTTAGGTGAAGATATTTCATTTCCCAGCAAAGGCTTCAAAGCGCTCTAAATATCCACTTGCAGATTCTACAAGAAGAGTGTTTCAAAACTGCTCTTCCAAAAGGAAGGTTCAAGTCTGTGAGTTGAATGCACTCATCAAAAAGAAGTTTCTGAGAATGCTTCTCTCTAGTTTTTATGAGAAGATATTTCCTTTTCCAGCATAGGCCTCAAATCGCTCCAAACATCCACTAGCAAATTCTACAAAAGGAGTGTTTCAAAACTGTGCTATCAAAAGGAAGATTCCACTATTTGAGTTGAAGGCATAAAGCACACGGAAGTTTCTGACAGTGCTTCCGTCTAGTTCTCATGTGAAGTTATTTCCTTTTCCAGTGTTGGCCTCTTAGCACTCCAAATAACCACTTGCAGATCCTAGAAAGAGTGTTTCAAAACTGCTCTACCAAAAGGAAGGTTCAACTCGGTGAGTTGAATGCGCACCTCGCAAAAAGTTTCTGAGAGTGCTTCGGTTTAGTTTTTATGTGAAGATATTTCGTTTTCCAGCACAGTACTCAAAGCGCTCTAAATAGCCACTTGCAGAGTCTATAAAAAGAGTGTTTCAAAACTGTTCTATCGAAAGGAACGTTCAACTCTGTGAGTAGAATGCACTCATCACAAGGAAGTTTCTGAGAATGCTTCTGTCTAGTTTTTATGTGAAGAAATTTCCTTTTCCAACATAGGCCTCAAAGCGCTCCAAATAAACACCTGCAGATTCTACAAAAGGGGTCTTTCCAAAATGTTCTATCAAGACCAACGTTCAAGCCTGTGAGCTGAATGCACTCACCACACAGAAGTTTCTTAGACGTCTTCTGTCTAGTGTTTATGTGGAAATATTCTCTTTTACAGCATAGGCCTCAAATAGCTCCAAATATCAACTTGCAGATTTTACAAAAAGGGTGTTTCCAAACTCCTCCATCAAAAGGCAGGTTCAACTCTGTGTGTTTAATGCACACATCAGAAAGAAGTTTCTGAGAATGCTTCTGTCTAGCCTTTATGTGAAAATATTTCCTTTTCAAGCATACGCCTCAAAGCGCTCCAAATATGCCGTTGTAGACTCTACAAAAAGTGTGTTTCAAAACTGCTCTACGAAAAGAAAGGTTCAAAGCTGTGAGTTGAATACACAGATCGTGAAGAAGTTCCTGAGAATGCTTCAATCTAGTGTTTAGGTGAAGATATTTCACTTCCCAGCATAGGCCTCAAAGCGCTCCAAATATCCACTTCCAGATTCTACAGAAAAGTGTTTCAAAACTGCTCTTTGGAAAGGAAGCTTCAACTCTGTGAGTTTAAAGCACTCATTGCGAAGAGGTTTCTGGGAGTTCTTCCGTCTAGTTTTCATGTAAAGATGTTTCCATTTCAAGCATAGGTCTCTAATCGCTCCAAATATTCACCTGCAAATTCTACAAAAAGGGTGTTTCAAAACTTCTCTATCAATAGGAAGGTTCAACTCTGTGAGTTGAATGCACTCCTTACAGAGAAGTTTCTGAGAATGTTTCTATCTATGTTTTACGCGAAGATATTTCCTTTTCCAACACAGGCCTCAGTGCGCTCCGAATCAACACTTCCAGATACTACAAAAACAGTGTTTCAAAACTGTTCTATCAAAAGGAACGTTCAACTCTGTGAGTTGAAGGCACTCATCACAAAGAAGTTTCTGAGAATGCTTCTGTCAATCTTGTATGCAATGAGATTTCCTTTTGCAGCATAGGACTTAAAGCTCTCCAAATATCCACTTGCAGATTCCACAAAAAGAGTGTTGCAAAACTTCTCTATCAAAAGGCAGGTTGAACTCTGTGTGTTGAATGCCCAAAACACAGGGAACTTTCTGAGAATGCTTTTGTCTAGTTTCCACGTGAAGATAGTTCCTTTTCCAACATAGGCCTCAAAGCGCTCTGAATATCCACTTGCCGATTGTACAAAAAGAGTGTTGCAAAACTTCTCTATCAAAAGGCAGGTTGAACTCTGTGTGTCGAATGCCCAAAACACAGGGAACTTGCTGAGAATGCTTTTGTCTAATTTCTACGTGAAGATATTTCCTTTTCCATCATAGGCCTCAAAGTGCTCCGAATAAACACTTGTAGATCCCACCAAAAGAGTGTTTCAAAGCTCTTCCATCTACAGGAACTTTCACGTCTGTGAGTTGAATGCACTCATCACAAAGAGGTTTCTGAGAATTCTTCTGTTTAGTTTTTATGTGATGATATTTCATTTTCCAGCATTGGCCTAAAGGTGCTCCAAATATCCACCTTCAGATGGGACTGAAAGAGTGTTTCAAAACTGAACTATCAAAAGGAAGGTTCAAGTCTGTGAGTTGAATGCACTCATCCACAGAAGCTTCTGAGAATGCTTCTGTCTCGTTTTTAGGCGAAGATATTTCCTTTTCCTTGCATAGGCCTCAAATCGCTCCAAATATCCCCTTGCAGATATTACAAAGAGAGTGTTTCCAAACTGCCCTATCGAAAGGCAGTTTCAACTCTGTGAGTTGAAGGCACGTATGGTGAAACAGTTTCTGAGAATGCTTGTGTGTACTTTTTAGGTGAAGGTATTTCCTTTTCCAGCACAGGCCTCAAATCGCTCCAAACATCCAGTAGCAAATTCTACAAAAGGAGTGTTTCAAACCTGTGCTATCCAAAGGAAGATTCCACTATATGAGTTGAACGCATAAAGCACACGGAAGTTTCTGAGAATCCTTCCGTCTAGTTCTCAGGTGAAGATATTTACTTTTCCAGTGTTGGCCCTTTAGCACTCCAAATATCCACTTTCAGATTCTACAAAAAGAGTGTTTCAAAACTGCTCTATCAAAACGCAGGTTCCACTCGGTGAGTTGAATGCACGCATCGGAAAAGATTTCTGAGAATTCTTCTGTCTAGTTTTTATGGGAAGATATTTTCTTTTCCAGCATAGGCCTCAAATCGCTCCAAACATCCACGAGCAAATTCTACGAAAGGAGTGTGTCAAAACTGTGCTATCAAAAGGAAGATTCCACTATGTGAGTTGAATGCATGAAGCACACGGAAGTTTCTGACAATGCTTCCGTCTAGTTCTCATGTGAAGATATTTCCTTTTCCAGCGTTGACCTCTTAGCACTCCAAATATCCACTTGCAGATCCTAGAAAAAGAGTGTTTCAAAACTGCTCTACCAAAAGCCAGGTTTCACTCGGTGAGTTGAATGCGCACATCGCAAAATGTTTCTGAGAACGCTACTGTCTAGTTCTTATGTGAAGATATTTCGTTTTCCCGCCTGGGCTTCAAAGCGCTCCAAATAGCCACTTGTAGAGTCTATAAAAGCAGTGTTTCAAAACTCTTCTATCAAAAGGAACTTTCAACTCTGTGAGTACAATGCACTCATCACAAGGAAGTTTCCGAGAATGCTTCTGTCTACTGTTTATGTGAAGATATTTCCTTTTCCAACCTAGGCCTCAATGCGCTCCAAATAAACACCTGCAGATCCTACAAGAGGGGTGTTTCCAAACTGTTCTATCAAAACCAGCGTTCAAGTCTGTGAGCTGAATGCACTCATCACACAGAAGTTTCTTAGAAGGCTTGTGTCTAGTGTTTATGTGAAAATATTTTCTTTTACAGCACAGGCCTCAAATAGCTCCAAATATCAACTTGCAGATTTTACAAAAAGGGAGTTTCCAAACTCCTCTATCAAAAGACAGGTTCAACTCTGTGAGTCGAATGCACACATCAGAAAGAAGTTTCTGAGAATGCTTCTGTCTAGCTTTTATGTGAAAATATTTCCTTTTCAAGCACACGCCTCAAAGCGCTCCAAATATGCCGTTGCAGATTCTACAAAAAGTGGGTTTCAAAACTGCTCTACGAAAAGAAAGGTTCAAAGCTGTGAGTTGAATACACAGATCGTGAAGAAGTTTCTGAGAATGCTTCAGTCTAGTGTTTAGGTGAAGATATTTCACTTCCCAGCATAGGCCTCAAAGCGCTCCAAATATCCACTTCCAGATTCTACAGAAAAGTGTTTCAAAACTGCTCTTTGGAAAGGAAGCTTCAACTCTGTGAGTTGAAAGCACTCATTACGAAGAGGTTTCTGAGAATTCTTCTGTCCAGTTTTCATGTGAAGATGTTTCCATTTCAAGCATAGGTCTCCAATCGCTCCAAATATTCACCTGCAAATTCTACAAAAAGGGTGTTTCAAAACTTCTCTATCAATAGGAAGGTTCAACTCTGTGAGTTGAATGCCCTCCTCACAAAGAAGTTTCTGAGAATGCTTCTGTCTACTTTTTACGTGAAGATATTTCCTTTTCCTACACAGGCCTCAAAGCGCTCCGAATCAACACTTCCAGATACTACCAAAACAGTGTTTCAAAACTGTTCTATCAAAAGGAACGTTCAACTCTGTGAGTGGAAGGCACTCATCGCAAAGAGGTTTCTGAGAATGCTTCTGTCTAGTTTTTATGTGATGATATTTCGTATTGCAGCATTGGCCAAAAAGCGCTCCAAACATCCATCTTCAGATGGCAATGAAAGTGGGTCTCAAAAGTGCTCTATCAGAAGGAAGGTTCAAGTCTGTGAGTTGAATGCTCTCATCACACAGAAGGTTCTGAGAATGATTCAGTCTAGTTTTTATCAGAAGATATTTCCTTTTCCTTGCATAGGCCTCAAATAGCTCCAAATATCGAATTGCAGTTTACACCAATAGAGTCTTTCCAAACTGCTCTGTGAAACGGCAGGTTCAACTCTGTGAGTTGAATGCGCACATGAGGAAGAAGTCTCTGAGAATGCTTCTGTCTAGTTTTTAGGTGAAGATATTTCATTTCCCAGCCTCGCCTCAAAGCGCTCCAAATATCCACTTTCAGATTCTACAAAAACTGTGTTTCTAAACTGCTCTTTGTAAAGGAAGGTTCAAGTCTGTGAGTTGAATGCACTCATCACCAAGAAGTTTCTGAGAATGCTTCTGTCTAGTTTTCATGTGAAGATATTTCCTTTTCCAACATTGACCCGAAGCCCTCGTAATATCCACTTGCAGATTTTACAAAAAGAGTGTTTCCAAACTGCTCTATCAAAATGAGATTCAACTCTGTGAGTTGAATGCACGCATCGTGAAGAAGCTTCAGAGAATGCTACGGTCTACGTTTTAGGTGAAGATATTTCATTTCCCAGCATAGGCTTCAAAGCGCTCTAAATATCCACTTGCAGATTCTACAAAAAGAGTGTTTCAAAACTGCTCTTCCAAAAGGAAGGTTCAAGGCTGTGAGTTCAATGCACTCATCATAAAGAAGTTTCTGAGAACGCTTCTCTCTAGTTTTTATGTGAAGATATTTCCTTTTCCAGCATAGGCCTCAAATCGCTCCAAACATCCACTAGCAAATTCTACAAAAGGAGTGTTTCAAAACTGTGCTATCAAAAGGAAGATTCCACTATTTGAGTTGAAGGCATAAAGCACACGGAAGTTTCTGACAATGCTTCCGTCTAGTTCTCATGTGAAGTTATTTCCTTTTCCAGTGCTGGCCTCTTAGCACTCCAAATATCCACTTGCAGATCCTAGAAAAAGAGTTTTTCAAAACTGCTCTACCAAAAGGAAGCTTCAACTCGGTGAGTTGAATGCGCACCTCGCAAAATGTTTCTGAGAGTGCTTCGCTGTTGTTTTTATGTGAAGATATTTCGTTTTCCAGCATAGGACTCAAAGCGCTCCAAGTAGCCACTTACAGAGTCTCTAAAAAGAGTGTTTCAAAACTGTTCTATCAAAAGGAACGTTCAACTCTGTGAGTAGAATGCTCTCATCACAAGGAAGTTTCTGAGAATGCTTCTGTCTAGTTTTTATGTGAAGAAATTTCCTTTTCCAACATAGGCCTCAAAGCCCTCCAAATAAACATCTGCAGATTCTACAAAAGGGGTCTTTCCAAAATGTTCTATCAAAACCAACGTTCAAACCTATGAGCTGAATGCACTCACCACACAGAAGTTTCTTAGACGTCTTCTGTCTAGTGTTTATGTGAAAATATTTTCTTTTACAGCATAGGCCTCAAATAGCTCCAAATATCAACTTGCAGATTTTACAAAAAGGGTGTTTCCAAACTCCTCTATCAAAAGGCAGGTTCAACTCTGTGTGTTGAATGCACACATCAGAAAGAAGTTTCTGAGAATGCTTCTGTCTAGCGTTTATGTGAAAATATTTCCTTTTCAAGCATACGCCTCAAAGCGCTCCAAATATGCCGTTGCAGATTCTACAAAAAGTGTGTTTCAAAACTGCTCTATGAAAAGAAAGGTTCAAAGCTGTGAGGTGAATACACATATCGTGAAGAAGTTTCTGAGAAAGCTTCAGTCTAGTGTTTAGGTGAAGATATTTCACTTCCCAGAATAGGCCTCAAAGCGCTCCAAATATCCACTTCCAGATTCTAAAGAAAAGTGTTTCAAAACTGCTTTTTGGAAAAGAAGCTTCAACTCTGTGAGTTGAAAGCACTCATTACGAAGAGGTTTCTGAGAGTTCTTCCGTCTAGTTTTCATGTGAAGATGTTTCCATTTCAAGCATATTTCTCAAATCGCTCCAAATATTCACCTGCAAATTCTACAAAAAGGGTGTTTCCAAACTTCTCTATCAATAGGAAGGTTCGACTCTGTGAGTTGAATGCACTCCTCACAAAGAAGTTTCTGAGAATGCTTCTGTCCAGTTTTTAGGTGAAGATATATCATTTCCCAGCATAGGCCTCAAAGCGCTCCAAATATCCACTTGCAGATTCTACAAAAAGAGTGTTTCAAAACTCCTCTTTCAAAAGGAAGTTTCAAGTCTGTGAGTTGAATGAAGTCGTGACAAAGAAGTTTCTGAGAATGCTTCTGTCTACTTTTTATGTGAAGATATTTCCTTTTGCAGCACACGCCTCAAATAGCCCCAAACATCCACTAGCAAATTCTACAAAAAGAGTGTTTCAAAAAAGCGCTATCTAAAGGAAGATTGCACTATGTGAGTTAAACGCATAAAGCACACGGAAGTTTCTGAGAATGCTTCCGTCTAGTTCTCATGGGAAGATATTTCCTTTCCCATTGTTGGCCTCTTAGCACTCCAATATACACTTGCAGATTCTAGAAAAAGAGTGTTTCAAAACTGCTCTATCAAAAGGCAGGTTCAACACGGTGAGTTGAATATGCACATGAGAAAAAGTTTCTGAGAATGCTTCTGTCTGGTTTTTATGTGAAGATATTTCGTTTTCCAGCACAGGCCTCAAAGCGCTCCAATTATCCACTTGCAGACTATACAAAAACAGTGTTTCAAAACTGTTCTATCCAAAGGAATGTTCAGCTCTGTGAGTAGAATTCACTCATCACGAGGAAGTTTCTGAGAATGCTGCTGTCTAGTTTCTATAAGAAGACATTTCCTTTTCTAACATAGGTCTCAAAGCGCTCACAATAAGCCCTGGCACACTCCACAAAAGGAGTGTTTCCAAAATGTTCTATCAAAATGAACGTTGAAGACTGTGAGTTAAATGCACACGTCAAACTGAAGTTTCTGAGAATGGTTCTGTCTAGGGTTTATGTGAAGATATTTTCTTTTCCAGCATAGGCCTCCAAAAGCTCGAAATATCCACTTGCAGATTTTCTAAAAAGGGTGTTTCCAAACTGTTCTATCAAAAGGAAGGTTCAACTCTGTGAGTTGAATGCTCACATCACAAAGAAGTTTCTGAGAATGCTTCTGTCTAGTGTTCATGTGAAGATATTTCCTTTTCAAGCATAGGCCTCAAAGCGCTCCAGATATGCAGTTGCAGACTCTACAAAAAGTGTGTTTCAAAAGTGTTCTATGAAAAGAAAGTTTCAACTCTGTGAGTTGAATGCACATATCGTGAAGAAGTTTCTGAGAATGCTTCTGTCTAGTTTTTAGGTGAAGATATTTCATTTCCCAGCATAGGCCTCAAAGCGCTCCAAATATGCACTTGCAGATTCTACAAAAAGAGTGTTTCAAAACTGCTCTTTCAAAAGGAAGGTTCAAGTCTGTGAGTTGAATGCACTCATCAGAAAGAAGTTTCTGATAATGGTTCTGTCTAGTTTTCATCTGCAAGTATTTCCTTTTCCACTAGATGCCGCAATCGCACCAAATTTCCACCTGCAGTTTCCACAAAAAGAGTGTTGCAGGACTGCTCCAGGAAAAGGAATCTTCAACTCTCTCAGTTCAATCCCCTCAAGACATAGAAGTTTCTGATAATGTTTCTGTCTAGCTTCTATATGAAGATATTTCCTTTTCCAGCATAAGCCTCAAAGAGCTCCAAATATCCACTTGCGAATTCTACAAAAACAGTGTTGCAATACTTTTCTACCAAAAGGAAGGTACAACTCTGTGAGTTCAATGCACTCATCACACAGAAGGTTCACAGAATGCTTCCATCTAGCTTTTACGCAATGATATTTCCTTTTGCAGCAAAGGCTTCAAAGCGCTCTTAATGTCCACTGGCAGATTCTACGAAGAGTGTCTCAAAACTGCTCTATCAAAAGGTAGGTTGAACTCTGTGAGTTCAATGCCCAAAGCACAGGGAACCTTCTGAGAATGCTTTTATGTAGTTTCTACGTGAACATATTTTCTTTTCCAGCATTGGCCTCCAAGCACTCCATCCATCCACTTGAAAATTCTACTAAAAGAGTGTTTCAAAACTTCTCTACCAAAAGAAAGGTTGAACTTTGTGAGTTCAAGGCACACATCACAAAGAAGTTTCTGAGAATGCTTCTTTCCAGCTTTTACGTGAAGAGATATCCTTTTCCAGCATAGGCCTCAAAGCGCTCCATATATCCACTTGCACATTCTAGCAAAGCGTGTATCAACACTGCTCTTTCAAAAGGAAGCTTCAAGTCTGTGAGTTGAATGCACTCATCACAAAGACGTTTCTGAGAATTCTCCTGTCTAGTTTTCATGTGAAGATGCTTCCATTTAAAATCTAGGCCTCAAATACCTCCAAATATTCACTTGCACATTCTACAAAAAGGCTGTTTCAAATCTTCTCTATCAATTGGAAGGTTCAACTCTGTAAATTGAATGCACTCACCACAAAGAAGATTCCGAGATTGCTTCTGTCTACTTTGTATGTGAAGACATTTCCTTTTCCAACATAGGCCTCAAAGCGCTCCAAAAAACACTTGCAGATTCTAAAAAAACAGTTTTTCAAAACTGTTCTATCAAAAGGAACGTTCAACTCTGTGAGTTGAAGGCACTCATCACAAAGAGGTTTCTGAGAATGCTTCTGTCTAGTTTTTATGGGATGATATTTCTTATTCCAACATTGGCCAAAAAGCGCTCCAAATATCCGCCTTCAGATGGCACTGAAAGAGGGTCTCAAAAATGCTCTATCAGAAGGAAGGTTCAAGTCTGTGAGTTGAATGCTCTCATCACACAGAAGGTTCTGAGAATACTTCAGTCTAGTTTTTATCAGAAGATATTTCCATTTCCTTGCATAGGCCTGAAATCGCTCCAAATATCGACTTGCAGATTATACGAATAGAGTATTTCCAAACTGCTCTGTCAAACGGCAGGATCAACTCTGTGAGTTGAATGAACACATCATGAAGAAGTCTCTGAGAATGCTTCTGTCTAGTTTTTAGTTGAAGATATTTCATTTCCCAGCATCGTCTCAAAGCGCTCCAAATATCCACTTGCAGATTCTACAAAAACTTTGTTTCTAAACTGCTCTTTGAAAAGGAAGGTCCAAGTCTGTGAGTTGAATGCACTCATCGCAAAGAATTTTCTGAGAATGCTTCTGCCTAGTTTTCACGTGAAGATATTTCCTTTTCCAACATTGGCCCCGAAGCCCTCCTAACATCCACTTGCAGATTTTACAAAAAGAGTGTTTCCAAACTGCTCTATCAAAAGGCAGGTTCAACTCTGTGAGTCAAATGCACGCATCGTGAAGAAGCTTCTGAGAATGCTACTGTCTAAGTTTTAGGTGAAGATATTTCATTTCCCAGCAAAGGCTTCAAAGCGCTCTAAATATCCACTTGCAGATTCTACAAGAAGAGTGTTTCAAAACTGCTCTTCCAAAAGGAAGGTTCAAGTCTGTGAGTTGAATGCACTCATCAAAAAGAAGTTTCTGAGAATGCTTCTCTCTAGTTTTTATGAGAAGATATTTCCTTTTCCAGCATAGGCCTCAAATCGCTCCAAACATCCACTAGCAAATTCTACAAAAGGAGTGTTTCAAAACTGTGCTATCAAAAGGAAGATTCCACTATTTGAGTTGAAGGCATAAAGCACACGGAAGTTTCTGACAGTGCTTCCGTCTAGTTCTCATGTGAAGTTATTTCCTTTTCCAGTGTTGGCCTCTTAGCACTCCAAATAACCACTTGCAGATCCTAGAAAGAGTGTTTCAAAACTGCTCTACCAAAAGGAAGGTTCAACTCGGTGAGTTGAATGCGCACCTCGCAAAAAGTTTCTGAGAGTGCTTCGGTTTAGTTTTTATGTGAAGATATTTCGTTTTCCAGCACAGTACTCAAAGCGCTCTAAATAGCCACTTGCAGAGTCTATAAAAAGAGTGTTTCAAAACTGTTCTATCGAAAGGAACGTTCAACTCTGTGAGTAGAATGCACTCATCACAAGGAAGTTTCTGAGAATGCTTCTGTCTAGTTTTTATGTGAAGAAATTTCCTTTTCCAACATAGGCCTCAAAGCGCTCCAAATAAACACCTGCAGATTCTACAAAAGGGGTCTTTCCAAAATGTTCTATCAAAACCAACGTTCAAGCCTGTGAGCTGAATGCACTCACCACACAGAAGTTTCTTAGACGTCTTCTGTCTAGTGTTTATGTGGAAATATTCTCTTTTACAGCATAGGCCTCAAATAGCTCCAAATATCAACTTGCAGATTTTACAAAAAGGGTGTTTCCAAACTCCTCCATCAAAAGGCAGGTTCAACTCTGTGTGTTTAATGCACACATCAGAAAGAAGTTTCTGAGAATGCTTCTGTCTAGCCTTTATGTGAAAATATTTCCTTTTCAAGCATACGCCTCAAAGCGCTCCAAATATGCCGTTGTAGACTCTACAAAAAGTGTGTTTCAAAACTGCTCTACGAAAAGAAAGGTTCAAAGCTGTGAGTTGAATACACAGATCGTGAAGAAGTTCCTGAGAATGCTTCAATCTAGTGTTTAGGTGAAGATATTTCACTTCCCAGCATAGGCCTCAAAGCGCTCCAAATATCCACTTCCAGATTCTACAGAAAAGTGTTTCAAAACTGCTCTTTGGAAAGGAAGCTTCAACTCTGTGAGTTTAAAGCACTCATTGCGAAGAGGTTTCTGGGAGTTCTTCCGTCTAGTTTTCATGTAAAGATGTTTCCATTTCAAGCATAGGTCTCTAATCGCTCCAAATATTCACCTGCAAATTCTACAAAAAGGGTGTTTCAAAACTTCTCTATCAATAGGAAGGTTCAACTCTGTGAGTTGAATGCACTCCTTACAGAGAAGTTTCTGAGAATGTTTCTATCTATGTTTTACGCGAAGATATTTCCTTTTCCAACACAGGCCTCAATGCGCTCCGAATCAACACTTCCAGATACTACAAAAACAGTGTTTCAAAACTGTTCTATCAAAAGGAACGTTCAACTCTGTGAGTTGAAGGCACTCATCACAAAGAAGTTTCTGAGAATGCTTCTGTCAATCTTGTATGCAATGAGATTTCCTTTTGCAGCATAGGACTTAAAGCTCTCCAAATATCCACTTGCAGATTCCACAAAAAGAGTGTTGCAAAACTTCTCTATCAAAAGGCAGGTTGAACTCTGTGTGTTGAATGCCCAAAACACAGGGAACTTTCTGAGAATGCTTTTGTCTAGTTTCCACGTGAAGATAGTTCCTTTTCCAACATAGGCCTCAAAGCGCTCTGAATATCCACTTGCCGATTGTACAAAAAGAGTGTTGCAAAACTTCTCTATCAAAAGGCAGGTTGAACTCTGTGTGTCGAATGCCCAAAACACAGGGAACTTGCTGAGAATGCTTTTGTCTAATTTCTACGTGAAGATATTTCCTTTTCCATCATAGGCCTCAAAGTGCTCCGAATAAACACTTGTAGATCCCACCAAAAGAGTGTTTCAAAGCTCTTCCATCTACAGGAACTTTCACGTCTGTGAGTTGAATGCACTCATCACAAAGAGGTTTCTGAGAATTCTTCTGTTTAGTTTTTATGTGATGATATTTCATTTTCCAGCATTGGCCTAAAGGTGCTCCAAATATCCACCTTCAGATGGGACTGAAAGAGTGTTTCAAAACTGAACTATCAAAAGGAAGGTTCAAGTCTGTGAGTTGAATGCACTCATCCACAGAAGCTTCTGAGAATGCTTCTGTCTCGTTTTTAGGCGAAGATATTTCCTTTTCCTTGCATAGGCCTCAAATCGCTCCAAATATCCCCTTGCAGATATTACAAAGAGAGTGTTTCCAAACTGCCCTATCGAAAGGCAGTTTCAACTCTGTGAGTTGAAGGCACGTATGGTGAAACAGTTTCTGAGAATGCTTGTGTGTACTTTTTAGGTGAAGGTATTTCCTTTTCCAGCACAGGCCTCAAATCGCTCCAAACATCCAGTAGCAAATTCTACAAAAGGAGTGTTTCAAACCTGTGCTATCCAAAGGAAGATTCCACTATATGAGTTGAACGCATAAAGCACACGGAAGTTTCTGAGAATCCTTCCGTCTAGTTCTCAGGTGAAGATATTTACTTTTCCAGTGTTGGCCCTTTAGCACTCCAAATATCCACTTTCAGATTCTACAAAAAGAGTGTTTCAAAACTGCTCTATCAAAACGCAGGTTCCACTCGGTGAGTTGAATGCACGCATCGGAAAAGATTTCTGAGAATTCTTCTGTCTAGTTTTTATGGGAAGATATTTTCTTTTCCAGCATAGGCCTCAAATCGCTCCAAACATCCACGAGCAAATTCTACGAAAGGAGTGTGTCAAAACTGTGCTATCAAAAGGAAGATTCCACTATGTGAGTTGAATGCATGAAGCACACGGAAGTTTCTGACAATGCTTCCGTCTAGTTCTCATGTGAAGATATTTCCTTTTCCAGCGTTGACCTCTTAGCACTCCAAATATCCACTTGCAGATCCTAGAAAAAGAGTGTTTCAAAACTGCTCTACCAAAAGCCAGGTTTCACTCGGTGAGTTGAATGCGCACATCGCAAAATGTTTCTGAGAACGCTACTGTCTAGTTCTTATGTGAAGATATTTCGTTTTCCCGCCTGGGCTTCAAAGCGCTCCAAATAGCCACTTGTAGAGTCTATAAAAAGAGTGTTTCAAAACTCTTCTATCAAAAGGAACTTTCAACTCTGTGAGTACAATGCACTCATCACAAGGAAGTTTCCGAGAATGCTTCTGTCTACTGTTTATGTGAAGATATTTCCTTTTCCAACCTAGGCCTCAATGCGCTCCAAATAAACACCTGCAGATCCTACAAGAGGGGTGTTTCCAAACTGTTCTATCAAAACCAGCGTTCAAGTCTGTGAGCTGAATGCACTCATCACACAGAAGTTTCTTAGAAGGCTTGTGTCTAGTGTTTATGTGAAAATATTTTCTTTTACAGCACAGGCCTCAAATAGCTCCAAATATCAACTTGCAGATTTTACAAAAAGGGAGTTTCCAAACTCCTCTATCAAAAGACAGGTTCAACTCTGTGAGTCGAATGCACACATCAGAAAGAAGTTTCTGAGAATGCTTCTGTCTAGCTTTTATGTGAAAATATTTCCTTTTCAAGCACATGCCTCAAAGCGATCCAAATATGCCGTTGCAGATTCTACAAAAAGTGGGTTTCAAAACTGCTCTACGAAAAGAAAGGTTCAAAGCTGTGAGTTGAATACACAGATCGTGAAGAAGTTTCTGAGAATGCTTCAGTCTAGTGTTTAGGTGAAGATATTTCACTTCCCAGCATAGGCCTCAAAGCGCTCCAAATATCCACTTCCAGATTCTACAGAAAAGTGTTTCAAAACTGCTCTTTGGAAAGGAAGCTTCAACTCTGTGAGTTGAAAGCACTCATTACGAAGAGGTTTCTGAGAATTCTTCTGTCCAGTTTTCATGTGAAGATGTTTCCATTTCAAGCATAGGTCTCCAATCGCTCCAAATATTCACCTGCAAATTCTACAAAAAGGGTGTTTCAAAACTTCTCTATCAATAGGAAGGTTCAACTCTGTGAGTTGAATGCCCTCCTCACAAAGAAGTTTCTGAGAATGCTTCTGTCTACTTTTTACGTGAAGATATTTCCTTTTCCTACACAGGCCTCAAAGCGCTCCGAATCAACACTTCCAGATACTACCAAAACAGTGTTTCAAAACTGTTCTATCAAAAGGAACGTTCAACTCTGTGAGTGGAAGGCACTCATCGCAAAGAGGTTTCTGAGAATGCTTCTGTCTAGTTTTTATGTGATGATATTTCGTATTGCAGCATTGGCCAAAAAGTGCTCCAAACATCCATCTTCAGATGGCAATGAAAGTGGGTCTCAAAAGTGCTCTATCAGAAGGAAGGTTCAAGTCTGTGAGTTGAATGCTCTCATCACACAGAAGGTTCTGAGAATGATTCAGTCTAGTTTTTATCAGAAGATATTTCCTTTTCCTTGCATAGGCCTCAAATAGCTCCAAATATCGAATTGCAGTTTACACCAATAGAGTGTTTCCAAACTGCTCTGTGAAACGGCAGGTTCAACTCTGTGAGTTGAATGCGCACATGAGGAAGAAGTCTCTGAGAATGCTTCTGTCTAGTTTTTAGGTGAAGATATTTCATTTCCCAGCCTCGCCTCAAAGCGCTCCAAATATCCACTTTCAGATTCTACAAAAACTGTGTTTCTAAACTGCTCTTTGTAAAGGAAGGTTCAAGTCTGTGAGTTGAATGCACTCATCACCAAGAAGTTTCTGAGAATGCTTCTGTCTAGTTTTCATGTGAAGATATTTCCTTTTCCAACATTGACCCGAAGCCCTCGTAATATCCACTTGCAGATTTTACAAAAAGAGTGTTTCCAAACTGCTCTATCAAAATGAGATTCAACTCTGTGAGTTGAATGCACGCATCGTGAAGAAGCTTCAGAGAATGCTACGGTCTACGTTTTAGGTGAAGATATTTCATTTCCCAGCATAGGCTTCAAAGCGCTCTAAATATCCACTTGCAGATTCTACAAAAAGAGTGTTTCAAAACTGCTCTTCCAAAAGGAAGGTTCAAGGCTGTGAGTTCAATGCACTCATCATAAAGAAGTTTCTGAGAACGCTTCTCTCTAGTTTTTATGTGAAGATATTTCCTTTTCCAGCATAGGCCTCAAATCGCTCCAAACATCCACTAGCAAATTCTACAAAAGGAGTGTTTCAAAACTGTGCTATCAAAAGGAAGATTCCACTATTTGAGTTGAAGGCATAAAGCACACGGAAGTTTCTGACAATGCTTCCGTCTAGTTCTCATGTGAAGTTATTTCCTTTTCCAGTGCTGGCCTCTTAGCACTCCAAATATCCACTTGCAGATCCTAGAAAAAGAGTTTTTCAAAACTGCTCTACCAAAAGGAAGCTTCAACTCGGTGAGTTGAATGCGCACCTCGCAAAATGTTTCTGAGAGTGCTTCGCTGTTGTTTTTATGTGAAGATATTTCGTTTTCCAGCATAGGACTCAAAGCGCTCCAAGTAGCCACTTACAGAGTCTCTAAAAAGAGTGTTTCAAAACTGTTCTATCAAAAGGAACGTTCAACTCTGTGAGTAGAATGCTCTCATCACAAGGAAGTTTCTGAGAATGCTTCTGTCTAGTTTTTATGTGAAGAAATTTCCTTTTCCAACATAGGCCTCAAAGCCCTCCAAATAAACATCTGCAGATTCTACAAAAGGGGTCTTTCCAAAATGTTCTATCAAAACCAACGTTCAAACCTATGAGCTGAATGCACTCACCACACAGAAGTTTCTTAGACGTCTTCTGTCTAGTGTTTATGTGAAAATATTTTCTTTTACAGCATAGGCCTCAAATAGCTCCAAATATCAACTTGCAGATTTTACAAAAAGGGTGTTTCCAAACTCCTCTATCAAAAGGCAGGTTCAACTCTGTGTGTTGAATGCACACATCAGAAAGAAGTTTCTGAGAATGCTTCTGTCTAGCGTTTATGTGAAAATATTTCCTTTTCAAGCATACGCCTCAAAGCGCTCCAAATATGCCGTTGCAGATTCTACAAAAAGTGTGTTTCAAAACTGCTCTATGAAAAGAAAGGTTCAAAGCTGTGAGGTGAATACACATATCGTGAAGAAGTTTCTGAGAAAGCTTCAGTCTAGTGTTTAGGTGAAGATATTTCACTTCCCAGAATAGGCCTCAAAGCGCTCCAAATATCCACTTCCAGATTCTAAAGAAAAGTGTTTCAAAACTGCTTTTTGGAAAAGAAGCTTCAACTCTGTGAGTTGAAAGCACTCATTACGAAGAGGTTTCTGAGAGTTCTTCCGTCTAGTTTTCATGTGAAGATGTTTCCATTTCAAGCATATTTCTCAAATCGCTCCAAATATTCACCTGCAAATTCTACAAAAAGGGTGTTTCCAAACTTCTCTATCAATAGGAAGGTTCGACTCTGTGAGTTGAATGCACTCCTCACAAAGAAGTTTCTGAGAATGCTTCTGTCCAGTTTTTAGGTGAAGATATATCACTTCCCAGCATAGGCCTCAAAGCGCTCCAAATATCCACTTGCAGATTCTACAAAAAGAGTGTTTCAAAACTCCTCTTTCAAAAGGAAGTTTCAAGTCTGTGAGTTGAATGAAGTCATGACAAAGAAGTTTCTGAGAATGCTTCTGTCTACTTTTTATGTGAAGATATTTCCTTTTGCAGCACACGCCTCAAATAGCCCCAAACATCCACTAGCAAATTCTACAAAAAGAGTGTTTCAAAAAAGCGCTATCTAAAGGAAGATTGCACTATGTGAGTTAAACGCATAAAGCACACGGAAGTTTCTGAGAATGCTTCCGTCTAGTTCTCATGGGAAGATATTTCCTTTCCCATTGTTGGCCTCTTAGCACTCCAATATACACTTGCAGATTCTAGAAAAAGAGTGTTTCAAAACTGCTCTATCAAAAGGCAGGTTCAACACGGTGAGTTGAATATGCACATGAAAAAAAGTTTCTGAGAATGCTTCTGTCTGGTTTTTATGTGAAGATATTTCGTTTTCCAGCACAGGCCTCAAAGCGCTCCAATTATCCACTTGCAGACTATACAAAAACAGTGTTTCAAAACTGTTCTATCCAAAGGAATGTTCAGCTCTGTGAGTAGAATTCACTCATCACGAGGAAGTTTCTGAGAATGCTGCTGTCTAGTTTCTATAAGAAGACATTTCCTTTTCTAACATAGGTCTCAAAGCGCTCACAATAAGCCCTGGCACACTCCACAAAAGGAGTGTTTCCAAAATGTTCTATCAAAATGAACGTTGAAGACTGTGAGTTAAATGCACACGTCAAACTGAAGTTTCTGAGAATGGTTCTGTCTAGGGTTTATGTGAAGATATTTTCTTTTCCAGCATAGGCCTCCAAAAGCTCGAAATATCCACTTGCAGATTTTCTAAAAAGGGTGTTTCCAAACTGTTCTATCAAAAGGAAGGTTCAACTCTGTGAGTTGAATGCTCACATCACAAAGAAGTTTCTGAGAATGCTTCTGTCTAGTGTTCATGTGAAGATATTTCCTTTTCAAGCATAGGCCTCAAAGCGCTCCAGATATGCAGTTGCAGACTCTACAAAAAGTGTGTTTCAAAAGTGTTCTATGAAAAGAAAGTTTCAACTCTGTGAGTTGAATGCACATATCGTGAAGAAGTTTCTGAGAATGCTTCTGTCTAGTTTTTAGGTGAAGATATTTCATTTCCCAGCATAGGCCTCAAAGCGCTCCAAATATGCACTTGCAGATTCTACAAAAAGAGTGTTTCAAAACTGCTCTTTCAAAAGGAAGGTTCAAGTCTGTGAGTTGAATGCACTCATCAGAAAGAAGTTTCTGATAATGGTTCTGTCTAGTTTTCATCTGCAAGTATTTCCTTTTCCACTAGATGCCGCAATCGCACCAAATTTCCACCTGCAGTTTCCACAAAAAGAGTGTTGCAGGACTGCTCCAGGAAAAGGAATCTTCAACTCTCTCAGTTCAATCCCCTCAAGACATAGAAGTTTCTGATAATGTTTCTGTCTAGCTTCTATATGAAGATATTTCCTTTTCCAGCATAAGCCTCAAAGAGCTCCAAATATCCACTTGCGAATTCTACAAAAACAGTGTTGCAATACTTTTCTACCAAAAGGAAGGTACAACTCTGTGAGTTCAATGCACTCATCACACAGAAGGTTCACAGAATGCTTCCATCTAGCTTTTACGCAATGATATTTCCTTTTGCAGCAAAGGCTTCAAAGCGCTCTTAATGTCCACTGGCAGATTCTACGAAGAGTGTCTCAAAACTGCTCTATCAAAAGGTAGGTTGAACTCTGTGAGTTCAATGCCCAAAGCACAGGGAACCTTCTGAGAATGCTTTTATGTAGTTTCTACGTGAACATATTTTCTTTTCCAGCATTGGCCTCCAAGCACTCCATCCATCCACTTGAAAATTCTACTAAAAGAGTGTTTCAAAACTTCTCCACCAAAAGAAAGGTTGAACTTTGTGAGTTCAAGGCACACATCACAAAGAAGTTTCTGAGAATGCTTCTTTCCAGCTTTTACGTGAAGAGATATCCTTTTCCAGCATAGGCCTCAAAGCGCTCCATATATCCACTTGCACATTCTAGCAAAGCGTGTATCAACACTGCTCTTTCAAAAGGAAGCTTCAAGTCTGTGAGTTGAATGCACTCATCACAAAGACGTTTCTGAGAATTCTCCTGTCTAGTTTTCATGTGAAGATGCTTCCATTTAAAATCTAGGCCTCAAATACCTCCAAATATTCACTTGCACATTCTACAAAAAGGCTGTTTCAAATCTTCTCTATCAATTGGAAGGTTCAACTCTGTAAATTGAATGCACTCACCACAAAGAAGATTCCGAGATTGCTTCTGTCTACTTTGTATGTGAAGACATTTCCTTTTCCAACATAGGCCTCAAAGCGCTCCAAAAAACACTTGCAGATTCTAAAAAAACAGTTTTTCAAAACTGTTCTATCAAAAGGAACGTTCAACTCTGTGAGTTGAAGGCACTCATCACAAAGAGGTTTCTGAGAATGCTTCTGTCTAGTTTTTATGGGATGATATTTCTTATTCCAACATTGGCCAAAAAGCGCCCCAAATATCCGCCTTCAGATGGCACTGAAAGAGGGTCTCAAAAATGCTCTATCAGAAGGAAGGTTCAAGTCTGTGAGTTGAATGCTCTCATCACACAGAAGGTTCTGAGAATACTTCAGTCTAGTTTTTATCAGAAGATATTTCCATTTCCTTGCATAGGCCTGAAATCGCTCCAAATATCGACTTGCAGATTATACGAATAGAGTATTTCCAAACTGCTCTGTCAAACGGCAGGATCAACTCTGTGAGTTGAATGAACACATCATGAAGAAGTCTCTGAGAATGCTTCTGTCTAGTTTTTAGTTGAAGATATTTCATTTCCCAGCATCGTCTCAAAGCGCTCCAAATATCCACTTGCAGATTCTACAAAAACTTTGTTTCTAAACTGCTCTTTGAAAAGGAAGGTCCAAGTCTGTGAGTTGAATGCACTCATCGCAAAGAATTTTCTGAGAATGCTTCTGCCTAGTTTTCACGTGAAGATATTTCCTTTTCCAACATTGGCCCCGAAGCCCTCCTAACATCCACTTGCAGATTTTACAAAAAGAGTGTTTCCAAACTGCTCTATCAAAAGGCAGGTTCAACTCTGTGAGTCAAATGCACGCATCGTGAAGAAGCTTCTGAGAATGCTACTGTCTAAGTTTTAGGTGAAGATATTTCATTTCCCAGCAAAGGCTTCAAAGCGCTCTAAATATCCACTTGCAGATTCTACAAGAAGAGTGTTTCAAAACTGCTCTTCCAAAAGGAAGGTTCAAGTCTGTGAGTTGAATGCACTCATCAAAAAGAAGTTTCTGAGAATGCTTCTCTCTAGTTTTTATGAGAAGATATTTCCTTTTCCAGCATAGGCCTCAAATCGCTCCAAACATCCACTAGCAAATTCTACAAAAGGAGTGTTTCAAAACTGTGCTATCAAAAGGAAGATTCCACTATTTGAGTTGAAGGCATAAAGCACACGGAAGTTTCTGACAGTGCTTCCGTCTAGTTCTCATGTGAAGTTATTTCCTTTTCCAGTGTTGGCCTCTTAGCACTCCAAATAACCACTTGCAGATCCTAGAAAGAGTGTTTCAAAACTGCTCTACCAAAAGGAAGGTTCAACTCGGTGAGTTGAATGCGCACCTCGCAAAAAGTTTCTGAGAGTGCTTCGGTTTAGTTTTTATGTGAAGATATTTCGTTTTCCAGCACAGTACTCAAAGCGCTCTAAATAGCCACTTGCAGAGTCTATAAAAAGAGTGTTTCAAAACTGTTCTATCGAAAGGAACGTTCAACTCTGTGAGTAGAATGCACTCATCACAAGGAAGTTTCTGAGAATGCTTCTGTCTAGTTTTTATGTGAAGAAATTTCCTTTTCCAACATAGGCCTCAAAGCGCTCCAAATAAACACCTGCAGATTCTACAAAAGGGGTCTTTCCAAAATGTTCTATCAAGACCAACGTTCAAGCCTGTGAGCTGAATGCACTCACCACACAGAAGTTTCTTAGACGTCTTCTGTCTAGTGTTTATGTGGAAATATTCTCTTTTACAGCATAGGCCTCAAATAGCTCCAAATATCAACTTGCAGATTTTACAAAAAGGGTGTTTCCAAACTCCTCCATCAAAAGGCAGGTTCAACTCTGTGTGTTTAATGCACACATCAGAAAGAAGTTTCTGAGAATGCTTCTGTCTAGCCTTTATGTGAAAATATTTCCTTTTCAAGCATACGCCTCAAAGCGCTCCAAATATGCCGTTGTAGACTCTACAAAAAGTGTGTTTCAAAACTGCTCTACGAAAAGAAAGGTTCAAAGCTGTGAGTTGAATACACAGATCGTGAAGAAGTTCCTGAGAATGCTTCAATCTAGTGTTTAGGTGAAGATATTTCACTTCCCAGCATAGGCCTCAAAGCGCTCCAAATATCCACTTCCAGATTCTACAGAAAAGTGTTTCAAAACTGCTCTTTGGAAAGGAAGCTTCAACTCTGTGAGTTTAAAGCACTCATTGCGAAGAGGTTTCTGGGAGTTCTTCCGTCTAGTTTTCATGTAAAGATGTTTCCATTTCAAGCATAGGTCTCTAATCGCTCCAAATATTCACCTGCAAATTCTACAAAAAGGGTGTTTCAAAACTTCTCTATCAATAGGAAGGTTCAACTCTGTGAGTTGAATGCACTCCTTACAGAGAAGTTTCTGAGAATGTTTCTATCTATGTTTTACGCGAAGATATTTCCTTTTCCAACACAGGCCTCAGTGCGCTCCGAATCAACACTTCCAGATACTACAAAAACAGTGTTTCAAAACTGTTCTATCAAAAGGAACGTTCAACTCTGTGAGTTGAAGGCACTCATCACAAAGAAGTTTCTGAGAATGCTTCTGTCAATCTTGTATGCAATGAGATTTCCTTTTGCAGCATAGGACTTAAAGCTCTCCAAATATCCACTTGCAGATTCCACAAAAAGAGTGTTGCAAAACTTCTCTATCAAAAGGCAGGTTGAACTCTGTGTGTTGAATGCCCAAAACACAGGGAACTTTCTGAGAATGCTTTTGTCTAGTTTCCACGTGAAGATAGTTCCTTTTCCAACATAGGCCTCAAAGCGCTCTGAATATCCACTTGCCGATTGTACAAAAAGAGTGTTGCAAAACTTCTCTATCAAAAGGCAGGTTGAACTCTGTGTGTCGAATGCCCAAAACACAGGGAACTTGCTGAGAATGCTTTTGTCTAATTTCTACGTGAAGATATTTCCTTTTCCATCATAGGCCTCAAAGTGCTCCGAATAAACACTTGTAGATCCCACCAAAAGAGTGTTTCAAAGCTCTTCCATCTACAGGAACTTTCACGTCTGTGAGTTGAATGCACTCATCACAAAGAGGTTTCTGAGAATTCTTCTGTTTAGTTTTTATGTGATGATATTTCATTTTCCAGCATTGGCCTAAAGGTGCTCCAAATATCCACCTTCAGATGGGACTGAAAGAGTGTTTCAAAACTGAACTATCAAAAGGAAGGTTCAAGTCTGTGAGTTGAATGCACTCATCCACAGAAGCTTCTGAGAATGCTTCTGTCTCGTTTTTAGGCGAAGATATTTCCTTTTCCTTGCATAGGCCTCAAATCGCTCCAAATATCCCCTTGCAGATATTACAAAGAGAGTGTTTCCAAACTGCCCTATCGAAAGGCAGTTTCAACTCTGTGAGTTGAAGGCACGTATGGTGAAACAGTTTCTGAGAATGCTTGTGTGTACTTTTTAGGTGAAGGTATTTCCTTTTCCAGCACAGGCCTCAAATCGCTCCAAACATCCAGTAGCAAATTCTACAAAAGGAGTGTTTCAAACCTGTGCTATCCAAAGGAAGATTCCACTATATGAGTTGAACGCATAAAGCACACGGAAGTTTCTGAGAATCCTTCCGTCTAGTTCTCAGGTGAAGATATTTACTTTTCCAGTGTTGGCCCTTTAGCACTCCAAATATCCACTTTCAGATTCTACAAAAAGAGTGTTTCAAAACTGCTCTATCAAAACGCAGGTTCCACTCGGTGAGTTGAATGCACGCATCGGAAAAGATTTCTGAGAATTCTTCTGTCTAGTTTTTATGGGAAGATATTTTCTTTTCCAGCATAGGCCTCAAATCGCTCCAAACATCCACGAGCAAATTCTACGAAAGGAGTGTGTCAAAACTGTGCTATCAAAAGGAAGATTCCACTATGTGAGTTGAATGCATGAAGCACACGGAAGTTTCTGACAATGCTTCCGTCTAGTTCTCATGTGAAGATATTTCCTTTTCCAGCGTTGACCTCTTAGCACTCCAAATATCCACTTGCAGATCCTAGAAAAAGAGTGTTTCAAAACTGCTCTACCAAAAGCCAGGTTTCACTCGGTGAGTTGAATGCGCACATCGCAAAATGTTTCTGAGAACGCTACTGTCTAGTTCTTATGTGAAGATATTTCGTTTTCCCGCCTGGGCTTCAAAGCGCTCCAAATAGCCACTTGTAGAGTCTATAAAAGCAGTGTTTCAAAACTCTTCTATCAAAAGGAACTTTCAACTCTGTGAGTACAATGCACTCATCACAAGGAAGTTTCCGAGAATGCTTCTGTCTACTGTTTATGTGAAGATATTTCCTTTTCCAACCTAGGCCTCAATGCGCTCCAAATAAACACCTGCAGATCCTACAAGAGGGGTGTTTCCAAACTGTTCTATCAAAACCAGCGTTCAAGTCTGTGAGCTGAATGCACTCATCACACAGAAGTTTCTTAGAAGGCTTGTGTCTAGTGTTTATGTGAAAATATTTTCTTTTACAGCACAGGCCTCAAATAGCTCCAAATATCAACTTGCAGATTTTACAAAAAGGGAGTTTCCAAACTCCTCTATCAAAAGACAGGTTCAACTCTGTGAGTCGAATGCACACATCAGAAAGAAGTTTCTGAGAATGCTTCTGTCTAGCTTTTATGTGAAAATATTTCCTTTTCAAGCACACGCCTCAAAGCGCTCCAAATATGCCGTTGCAGATTCTACAAAAAGTGGGTTTCAAAACTGCTCTACGAAAAGAAAGGTTCAAAGCTGTGAGTTGAATACACAGATCGTGAAGAAGTTTCTGAGAATGCTTCAGTCTAGTGTTTAGGTGAAGATATTTCACTTCCCAGCATAGGCCTCAAAGCGCTCCAAATATCCACTTCCAGATTCTACAGAAAAGTGTTTCAAAACTGCTCTTTGGAAAGGAAGCTTCAACTCTGTGAGTTGAAAGCACTCATTACGAAGAGGTTTCTGAGAATTCTTCTGTCCAGTTTTCATGTGAAGATGTTTCCATTTCAAGCATAGGTCTCCAATCGCTCCAAATATTCACCTGCAAATTCTACAAAAAGGGTGTTTCAAAACTTCTCTATCAATAGGAAGGTTCAACTCTGTGAGTTGAATGCCCTCCTCACAAAGAAGTTTCTGAGAATGCTTCTGTCTACTTTTTACGTGAAGATATTTCCTTTTCCTACACAGGCCTCAAAGCGCTCCGAATCAACACTTCCAGATACTACCAAAACAGTGTTTCAAAACTGTTCTATCAAAAGGAACGTTCAACTCTGTGAGTGGAAGGCACTCATCGCAAAGAGGTTTCTGAGAATGCTTCTGTCTAGTTTTTATGTGATGATATTTCGTATTGCAGCATTGGCCAAAAAGCGCTCCAAACATCCATCTTCAGATGGCAATGAAAGTGGGTCTCAAAAGTGCTCTATCAGAAGGAAGGTTCAAGTCTGTGAGTTGAATGCTCTCATCACACAGAAGGTTCTGAGAATGATTCAGTCTAGTTTTTATCAGAAGATATTTCCTTTTCCTTGCATAGGCCTCAAATAGCTCCAAATATCGAATTGCAGTTTACACCAATAGAGTGTTTCCAAACTGCTCTGTGAAACGGCAGGTTCAACTCTGTGAGTTGAATGCGCACATGAGGAAGAAGTCTCTGAGAATGCTTCTGTCTAGTTTTTAGGTGAAGATATTTCATTTCCCAGCCTCGCCTCAAAGCGCTCCAAATATCCACTTTCAGATTCTACAAAAACTGTGTTTCTAAACTGCTCTTTGTAAAGGAAGGTTCAAGTCTGTGAGTTGAATGCACTCATCACCAAGAAGTTTCTGAGAATGCTTCTGTCTAGTTTTCATGTGAAGATATTTCCTTTTCCAACATTGACCCGAAGCCCTCGTAATATCCACTTGCAGATTTTACAAAAAGAGTGTTTCCAAACTGCTCTATCAAAATGAGATTCAACTCTGTGAGTTGAATGCACGCATCGTGAAGAAGCTTCAGAGAATGCTACGGTCTACGTTTTAGGTGAAGATATTTCATTTCCCAGCATAGGCTTCAAAGCGCTCTAAATATCCACTTGCAGATTCTACAAAAAGAGTGTTTCAAAACTGCTCTTCCAAAAGGAAGGTTCAAGGCTGTGAGTTCAATGCACTCATCATAAAGAAGTTTCTGAGAACGCTTCTCTCTAGTTTTTATGTGAAGATATTTCCTTTTCCAGCATAGGCCTCAAATCGCTCCAAACATCCACTAGCAAATTCTACAAAAGGAGTGTTTCAAAACTGTGCTATCAAAAGGAAGATTCCACTATTTGAGTTGAAGGCATAAAGCACACGGAAGTTTCTGACAATGCTTCCGTCTAGTTCTCATGTGAAGTTATTTCCTTTTCCAGTGCTGGCCTCTTAGCACTCCAAATATCCACTTGCAGATCCTAGAAAAAGAGTTTTTCAAAACTGCTCTACCAAAAGGAAGCTTCAACTCGGTGAGTTGAATGCGCACCTCGCAAAATGTTTCTGAGAGTGCTTCGCTGTTGTTTTTATGTGAAGATATTTCGTTTTCCAGCATAGGACTCAAAGCGCTCCAAGTAGCCACTTACAGAGTCTCTAAAAAGAGTGTTTCAAAACTGTTCTATCAAAAGGAACGTTCAACTCTGTGAGTAGAATGCTCTCATCACAAGGAAGTTTCTGAGAATGCTTCTGTCTAGTTTTTATGTGAAGAAATTTCCTTTTCCAACATAGGCCTCAAAGCCCTCCAAATAAACATCTGCAGATTCTACAAAAGGGGTCTTTCCAAAATGTTCTATCAAAACCAACGTTCAAACCTATGAGCTGAATGCACTCACCACACAGAAGTTTCTTAGACGTCTTCTGTCTAGTGTTTATGTGAAAATATTTTCTTTTACAGCATAGGCCTCAAATAGCTCCAAATATCAACTTGCAGATTTTACAAAAAGGGTGTTTCCAAACTCCTCTATCAAAAGGCAGGTTCAACTCTGTGTGTTGAATGCACACATCAGAAAGAAGTTTCTGAGAATGCTTCTGTCTAGCGTTTATGTGAAAATATTTCCTTTTCAAGCATACGCCTCAAAGCGCTCCAAATATGCCGTTGCAGATTCTACAAAAAGTGTGTTTCAAAACTGCTCTATGAAAAGAAAGGTTCAAAGCTGTGAGGTGAATACACATATCGTGAAGAAGTTTCTGAGAAAGCTTCAGTCTAGTGTTTAGGTGAAGATATTTCACTTCCCAGAATAGGCCTCAAAGCGCTCCAAATATCCACTTCCAGATTCTAAAGAAAAGTGTTTCAAAACTGCTTTTTGGAAAAGAAGCTTCAACTCTGTGAGTTGAAAGCACTCATTACGAAGAGGTTTCTGAGAGTTCTTCCGTCTAGTTTTCATGTGAAGATGTTTCCATTTCAAGCATATTTCTCAAATCGCTCCAAATATTCACCTGCAAATTCTACAAAAAGGGTGTTTCCAAACTTCTCTATCAATAGGAAGGTTCGACTCTGTGAGTTGAATGCACTCCTCACAAAGAAGTTTCTGAGAATGCTTCTGTCCAGTTTTTAGGTGAAGATATATCACTTCCCAGCATAGGCCTCAAAGCGCTCCAAATATCCACTTGCAGATTCTACAAAAAGAGTGTTTCAAAACTCCTCTTTCAAAAGGAAGTTTCAAGTCTGTGAGTTGAATGAAGTCATGACAAAGAAGTTTCTGAGAATGCTTCTGTCTACTTTTTATGTGAAGATATTTCCTTTTGCAGCACACGCCTCAAATAGCCCCAAACATCCACTAGCAAATTCTACAAAAAGAGTGTTTCAAAAAAGCGCTATCTAAAGGAAGATTGCACTATGTGAGTTAAACGCATAAAGCACACGGAAGTTTCTGAGAATGCTTCCGTCTAGTTCTCATGGGAAGATATTTCCTTTCCCATTGTTGGCCTCTTAGCACTCCAATATACACTTGCAGATTCTAGAAAAAGAGTGTTTCAAAACTGCTCTATCAAAAGGCAGGTTCAACACGGTGAGTTGAATATGCACATGAAAAAAAGTTTCTGAGAATGCTTCTGTCTGGTTTTTATGTGAAGATATTTCGTTTTCCAGCACAGGCCTCAAAGCGCTCCAATTATCCACTTGCAGACTATACAAAAACAGTGTTTCAAAACTGTTCTATCCAAAGGAATGTTCAGCTCTGTGAGTAGAATTCACTCATCACGAGGAAGTTTCTGAGAATGCTGCTGTCTAGTTTCTATAAGAAGACATTTCCTTTTCTAACATAGGTCTCAAAGCGCTCACAATAAGCCCTGGCACACTCCACAAAAGGAGTGTTTCCAAAATGTTCTATCAAAATGAACGTTGAAGACTGTGAGTTAAATGCACACGTCAAACTGAAGTTTCTGAGAATGGTTCTGTCTAGGGTTTATGTGAAGATATTTTCTTTTCCAGCATAGGCCTCCAAAAGCTCGAAATATCCACTTGCAGATTTTCTAAAAAGGGTGTTTCCAAACTGTTCTATCAAAAGGAAGGTTCAACTCTGTGAGTTGAATGCTCACATCACAAAGAAGTTTCTGAGAATGCTTCTGTCTAGTGTTCATGTGAAGATATTTCCTTTTCAAGCATAGGCCTCAAAGCGCTCCAGATATGCAGTTGCAGACTCTACAAAAAGTGTGTTTCAAAAGTGTTCTATGAAAAGAAAGTTTCAACTCTGTGAGTTGAATGCACATATCGTGAAGAAGTTTCTGAGAATGCTTCTGTCTAGTTTTTAGGTGAAGATATTTCATTTCCCAGCATAGGCCTCAAAGCGCTCCAAATATGCACTTGCAGATTCTACAAAAAGAGTGTTTCAAAACTGCTCTTTCAAAAGGAAGGTTCAAGTCTGTGAGTTGAATGCACTCATCAGAAAGAAGTTTCTGATAATGGTTCTGTCTAGTTTTCATCTGCAAGTATTTCCTTTTCCACTAGATGCCGCAATCGCACCAAATTTCCACCTGCAGTTTCCACAAAAAGAGTGTTGCAGGACTGCTCCAGGAAAAGGAATCTTCAACTCTCTCAGTTCAATCCCCTCAAGACATAGAAGTTTCTGATAATGTTTCTGTCTAGCTTCTATATGAAGATATTTCCTTTTCCAGCATAAGCCTCAAAGAGCTCCAAATATCCACTTGCGAATTCTACAAAAACAGTGTTGCAATACTTTTCTACCAAAAGGAAGGTACAACTCTGTGAGTTCAATGCACTCATCACACAGAAGGTTCACAGAATGCTTCCATCTAGCTTTTACGCAATGATATTTCCTTTTGCAGCAAAGGCTTCAAAGCGCTCTTAATGTCCACTGGCAGATTCTACGAAGAGTGTCTCAAAACTGCTCTATCAAAAGGTAGGTTGAACTCTGTGAGTTCAATGCCCAAAGCACAGGGAACCTTCTGAGAATGCTTTTATGTAGTTTCTACGTGAACATATTTTCTTTTCCAGCATTGGCCTCCAAGCACTCCATCCATCCACTTGAAAATTCTACTAAAAGAGTGTTTCAAAACTTCTCCACCAAAAGAAAGGTTGAACTTTGTGAGTTCAAGGCACACATCACAAAGAAGTTTCTGAGAATGCTTCTTTCCAGCTTTTACGTGAAGAGATATCCTTTTCCAGCATAGGCCTCAAAGCGCTCCATATATCCACTTGCACATTCTAGCAAAGCGTGTATCAACACTGCTCTTTCAAAAGGAAGCTTCAAGTCTGTGAGTTGAATGCACTCATCACAAAGACGTTTCTGAGAATTCTCCTGTCTAGTTTTCATGTGAAGATGCTTCCATTTAAAATCTAGGCCTCAAATACCTCCAAATATTCACTTGCACATTCTACAAAAAGGCTGTTTCAAATCTTCTCTATCAATTGGAAGGTTCAACTCTGTAAATTGAATGCACTCACCACAAAGAAGATTCCGAGATTGCTTCTGTCTACTTTGTATGTGAAGACATTTCCTTTTCCAACATAGGCCTCAAAGCGCTCCAAAAAACACTTGCAGATTCTAAAAAAACAGTTTTTCAAAACTGTTCTATCAAAAGGAACGTTCAACTCTGTGAGTTGAAGGCACTCATCACAAAGAGGTTTCTGAGAATGCTTCTGTCTAGTTTTTATGGGATGATATTTCTTATTCCAACATTGGCCAAAAAGCGCTCCAAATATCCGCCTTCAGATGGCACTGAAAGAGGGTCTCAAAAATGCTCTATCAGAAGGAAGGTTCAAGTCTGTGAGTTGAATGCTCTCATCACACAGAAGGTTCTGAGAATACTTCAGTCTAGTTTTTATCAGAAGATATTTCCATTTCCTTGCATAGGCCTGAAATCGCTCCAAATATCGACTTGCAGATTATACGAATAGAGTATTTCCAAACTGCTCTGTCAAACGGCAGGATCAACTCTGTGAGTTGAATGAACACATCATGAAGAAGTCTCTGAGAATGCTTCTGTCTAGTTTTTAGTTGAAGATATTTCATTTCCCAGCATCGTCTCAAAGCGCTCCAAATATCCACTTGCAGATTCTACAAAAACTTTGTTTCTAAACTGCTCTTTGAAAAGGAAGGTCCAAGTCTGTGAGTTGAATGCACTCATCGCAAAGAATTTTCTGAGAATGCTTCTGCCTAGTTTTCACGTGAAGATATTTCCTTTTCCAACATTGGCCCCGAAGCCCTCCTAACATCCACTTGCAGATTTTACAAAAAGAGTGTTTCCAAACTGCTCTATCAAAAGGCAGGTTCAACTCTGTGAGTCAAATGCACGCATCGTGAAGAAGCTTCTGAGAATGCTACTGTCTAAGTTTTAGGTGAAGATATTTCATTTCCCAGCAAAGGCTTCAAAGCGCTCTAAATATCCACTTGCAGATTCTACAAGAAGAGTGTTTCAAAACTGCTCTTCCAAAAGGAAGGTTCAAGTCTGTGAGTTGAATGCACTCATCAAAAAGAAGTTTCTGAGAATGCTTCTCTCTAGTTTTTATGAGAAGATATTTCCTTTTCCAGCATAGGCCTCAAATCGCTCCAAACATCCACTAGCAAATTCTACAAAAGGAGTGTTTCAAAACTGTGCTATCAAAAGGAAGATTCCACTATTTGAGTTGAAGGCATAAAGCACACGGAAGTTTCTGACAGTGCTTCCGTCTAGTTCTCATGTGAAGTTATTTCCTTTTCCAGTGTTGGCCTCTTAGCACTCCAAATAACCACTTGCAGATCCTAGAAAGAGTGTTTCAAAACTGCTCTACCAAAAGGAAGGTTCAACTCGGTGAGTTGAATGCGCACCTCGCAAAAAGTTTCTGAGAGTGCTTCGGTTTAGTTTTTATGTGAAGATATTTCGTTTTCCAGCACAGTACTCAAAGCGCTCTAAATAGCCACTTGCAGAGTCTATAAAAAGAGTGTTTCAAAACTGTTCTATCGAAAGGAACGTTCAACTCTGTGAGTAGAATGCACTCATCACAAGGAAGTTTCTGAGAATGCTTCTGTCTAGTTTTTATGTGAAGAAATTTCCTTTTCCAACATAGGCCTCAAAGCGCTCCAAATAAACACCTGCAGATTCTACAAAAGGGGTCTTTCCAAAATGTTCTATCAAGACCAACGTTCAAGCCTGTGAGCTGAATGCACTCACCACACAGAAGTTTCTTAGACGTCTTCTGTCTAGTGTTTATGTGGAAATATTCTCTTTTACAGCATAGGCCTCAAATAGCTCCAAATATCAACTTGCAGATTTTACAAAAAGGGTGTTTCCAAACTCCTCCATCAAAAGGCAGGTTCAACTCTGTGTGTTTAATGCACACATCAGAAAGAAGTTTCTGAGAATGCTTCTGTCTAGCCTTTATGTGAAAATATTTCCTTTTCAAGCATACGCCTCAAAGCGCTCCAAATATGCCGTTGTAGACTCTACAAAAAGTGTGTTTCAAAACTGCTCTACGAAAAGAAAGGTTCAAAGCTGTGAGTTGAATACACAGATCGTGAAGAAGTTCCTGAGAATGCTTCAATCTAGTGTTTAGGTGAAGATATTTCACTTCCCAGCATAGGCCTCAAAGCGCTCCAAATATCCACTTCCAGATTCTACAGAAAAGTGTTTCAAAACTGCTCTTTGGAAAGGAAGCTTCAACTCTGTGAGTTTAAAGCACTCATTGCGAAGAGGTTTCTGGGAGTTCTTCCGTCTAGTTTTCATGTAAAGATGTTTCCATTTCAAGCATAGGTCTCTAATCGCTCCAAATATTCACCTGCAAATTCTACAAAAAGGGTGTTTCAAAACTTCTCTATCAATAGGAAGGTTCAACTCTGTGAGTTGAATGCACTCCTTACAGAGAAGTTTCTGAGAATGTTTCTATCTATGTTTTACGCGAAGATATTTCCTTTTCCAACACAGGCCTCAGTGCGCTCCGAATCAACACTTCCAGATACTACAAAAACAGTGTTTCAAAACTGTTCTATCAAAAGGAACGTTCAACTCTGTGAGTTGAAGGCACTCATCACAAAGAAGTTTCTGAGAATGCTTCTGTCAATCTTGTATGCAATGAGATTTCCTTTTGCAGCATAGGACTTAAAGCTCTCCAAATATCCACTTGCAGATTCCACAAAAAGAGTGTTGCAAAACTTCTCTATCAAAAGGCAGGTTGAACTCTGTGTGTTGAATGCCCAAAACACAGGGAACTTTCTGAGAATGCTTTTGTCTAGTTTCCACGTGAAGATAGTTCCTTTTCCAACATAGGCCTCAAAGCGCTCTGAATATCCACTTGCCGATTGTACAAAAAGAGTGTTGCAAAACTTCTCTATCAAAAGGCAGGTTGAACTCTGTGTGTCGAATGCCCAAAACACAGGGAACTTGCTGAGAATGCTTTTGTCTAATTTCTACGTGAAGATATTTCCTTTTCCATCATAGGCCTCAAAGTGCTCCGAATAAACACTTGTAGATCCCACCAAAAGAGTGTTTCAAAGCTCTTCCATCTACAGGAACTTTCACGTCTGTGAGTTGAATGCACTCATCACAAAGAGGTTTCTGAGAATTCTTCTGTTTAGTTTTTATGTGATGATATTTCATTTTCCAGCATTGGCCTAAAGGTGCTCCAAATATCCACCTTCAGATGGGACTGAAAGAGTGTTTCAAAACTGAACTATCAAAAGGAAGGTTCAAGTCTGTGAGTTGAATGCACTCATCCACAGAAGCTTCTGAGAATGCTTCTGTCTCGTTTTTAGGCGAAGATATTTCCTTTTCCTTGCATAGGCCTCAAATCGCTCCAAATATCCCCTTGCAGATATTACAAAGAGAGTGTTTCCAAACTGCCCTATCGAAAGGCAGTTTCAACTCTGTGAGTTGAAGGCACGTATGGTGAAACAGTTTCTGAGAATGCTTGTGTGTACTTTTTAGGTGAAGGTATTTCCTTTTCCAGCACAGGCCTCAAATCGCTCCAAACATCCAGTAGCAAATTCTACAAAAGGAGTGTTTCAAACCTGTGCTATCCAAAGGAAGATTCCACTATATGAGTTGAACGCATAAAGCACACGGAAGTTTCTGAGAATCCTTCCGTCTAGTTCTCAGGTGAAGATATTTACTTTTCCAGTGTTGGCCCTTTAGCACTCCAAATATCCACTTTCAGATTCTACAAAAAGAGTGTTTCAAAACTGCTCTATCAAAACGCAGGTTCCACTCGGTGAGTTGAATGCACGCATCGGAAAAGATTTCTGAGAATTCTTCTGTCTAGTTTTTATGGGAAGATATTTTCTTTTCCAGCATAGGCCTCAAATCGCTCCAAACATCCACGAGCAAATTCTACGAAAGGAGTGTGTCAAAACTGTGCTATCAAAAGGAAGATTCCACTATGTGAGTTGAATGCATGAAGCACACGGAAGTTTCTGACAATGCTTCCGTCTAGTTCTCATGTGAAGATATTTCCTTTTCCAGCGTTGACCTCTTAGCACTCCAAATATCCACTTGCAGATCCTAGAAAAAGAGTGTTTCAAAACTGCTCTACCAAAAGCCAGGTTTCACTCGGTGAGTTGAATGCGCACATCGCAAAATGTTTCTGAGAACGCTACTGTCTAGTTCTTATGTGAAGATATTTCGTTTTCCCGCCTGGGCTTCAAAGCGCTCCAAATAGCCACTTGTAGAGTCTATAAAAGCAGTGTTTCAAAACTCTTCTATCAAAAGGAACTTTCAACTCTGTGAGTACAATGCACTCATCACAAGGAAGTTTCCGAGAATGCTTCTGTCTACTGTTTATGTGAAGATATTTCCTTTTCCAACCTAGGCCTCAATGCGCTCCAAATAAACACCTGCAGATCCTACAAGAGGGGTGTTTCCAAACTGTTCTATCAAAACCAGCGTTCAAGTCTGTGAGCTGAATGCACTCATCACACAGAAGTTTCTTAGAAGGCTTGTGTCTAGTGTTTATGTGAAAATATTTTCTTTTACAGCACAGGCCTCAAATAGCTCCAAATATCAACTTGCAGATTTTACAAAAAGGGAGTTTCCAAACTCCTCTATCAAAAGACAGGTTCAACTCTGTGAGTCGAATGCACACATCAGAAAGAAGTTTCTGAGAATGCTTCTGTCTAGCTTTTATGTGAAAATATTTCCTTTTCAAGCACACGCCTCAAAGCGCTCCAAATATGCCGTTGCAGATTCTACAAAAAGTGGGTTTCAAAACTGCTCTACGAAAAGAAAGGTTCAAAGCTGTGAGTTGAATACACAGATCGTGAAGAAGTTTCTGAGAATGCTTCAGTCTAGTGTTTAGGTGAAGATATTTCACTTCCCAGCATAGGCCTCAAAGCGCTCCAAATATCCACTTCCAGATTCTACAGAAAAGTGTTTCAAAACTGCTCTTTGGAAAGGAAGCTTCAACTCTGTGAGTTGAAAGCACTCATTACGAAGAGGTTTCTGAGAATTCTTCTGTCCAGTTTTCATGTGAAGATGTTTCCATTTCAAGCATAGGTCTCCAATCGCTCCAAATATTCACCTGCAAATTCTACAAAAAGGGTGTTTCAAAACTTCTCTATCAATAGGAAGGTTCAACTCTGTGAGTTGAATGCCCTCCTCACAAAGAAGTTTCTGAGAATGCTTCTGTCTACTTTTTACGTGAAGATATTTCCTTTTCCTACACAGGCCTCAAAGCGCTCCGAATCAACACTTCCAGATACTACCAAAACAGTGTTTCAAAACTGTTCTATCAAAAGGAACGTTCAACTCTGTGAGTGGAAGGCACTCATCGCAAAGAGGTTTCTGAGAATGCTTCTGTCTAGTTTTTATGTGATGATATTTCGTATTGCAGCATTGGCCAAAAAGCGCTCCAAACATCCATCTTCAGATGGCAATGAAAGTGGGTCTCAAAAGTGCTCTATCAGAAGGAAGGTTCAAGTCTGTGAGTTGAATGCTCTCATCACACAGAAGGTTCTGAGAATGATTCAGTCTAGTTTTTATCAGAAGATATTTCCTTTTCCTTGCATAGGCCTCAAATAGCTCCAAATATCGAATTGCAGTTTACACCAATAGAGTCTTTCCAAACTGCTCTGTGAAACGGCAGGTTCAACTCTGTGAGTTGAATGCGCACATGAGGAAGAAGTCTCTGAGAATGCTTCTGTCTAGTTTTTAGGTGAAGATATTTCATTTCCCAGCCTCGCCTCAAAGCGCTCCAAATATCCACTTTCAGATTCTACAAAAACTGTGTTTCTAAACTGCTCTTTGTAAAGGAAGGTTCAAGTCTGTGAGTTGAATGCACTCATCACCAAGAAGTTTCTGAGAATGCTTCTGTCTAGTTTTCATGTGAAGATATTTCCTTTTCCAACATTGACCCGAAGCCCTCGTAATATCCACTTGCAGATTTTACAAAAAGAGTGTTTCCAAACTGCTCTATCAAAATGAGATTCAACTCTGTGAGTTGAATGCACGCATCGTGAAGAAGCTTCAGAGAATGCTACGGTCTACGTTTTAGGTGAAGATATTTCATTTCCCAGCATAGGCTTCAAAGCGCTCTAAATATCCACTTGCAGATTCTACAAAAAGAGTGTTTCAAAACTGCTCTTCCAAAAGGAAGGTTCAAGGCTGTGAGTTCAATGCACTCATCATAAAGAAGTTTCTGAGAACGCTTCTCTCTAGTTTTTATGTGAAGATATTTCCTTTTCCAGCATAGGCCTCAAATCGCTCCAAACATCCACTAGCAAATTCTACAAAAGGAGTGTTTCAAAACTGTGCTATCAAAAGGAAGATTCCACTATTTGAGTTGAAGGCATAAAGCACACGGAAGTTTCTGACAATGCTTCCGTCTAGTTCTCATGTGAAGTTATTTCCTTTTCCAGTGCTGGCCTCTTAGCACTCCAAATATCCACTTGCAGATCCTAGAAAAAGAGTTTTTCAAAACTGCTCTACCAAAAGGAAGCTTCAACTCGGTGAGTTGAATGCGCACCTCGCAAAATGTTTCTGAGAGTGCTTCGCTGTTGTTTTTATGTGAAGATATTTCGTTTTCCAGCATAGGACTCAAAGCGCTCCAAGTAGCCACTTACAGAGTCTCTAAAAAGAGTGTTTCAAAACTGTTCTATCAAAAGGAACGTTCAACTCTGTGAGTAGAATGCTCTCATCACAAGGAAGTTTCTGAGAATGCTTCTGTCTAGTTTTTATGTGAAGAAATTTCCTTTTCCAACATAGGCCTCAAAGCCCTCCAAATAAACATCTGCAGATTCTACAAAAGGGGTCTTTCCAAAATGTTCTATCAAAACCAACGTTCAAACCTATGAGCTGAATGCACTCACCACACAGAAGTTTCTTAGACGTCTTCTGTCTAGTGTTTATGTGAAAATATTTTCTTTTACAGCATAGGCCTCAAATAGCTCCAAATATCAACTTGCAGATTTTACAAAAAGGGTGTTTCCAAACTCCTCTATCAAAAGGCAGGTTCAACTCTGTGTGTTGAATGCACACATCAGAAAGAAGTTTCTGAGAATGCTTCTGTCTAGCGTTTATGTGAAAATATTTCCTTTTCAAGCATACGCCTCAAAGCGCTCCAAATATGCCGTTGCAGATTCTACAAAAAGTGTGTTTCAAAACTGCTCTATGAAAAGAAAGGTTCAAAGCTGTGAGGTGAATACACATATCGTGAAGAAGTTTCTGAGAAAGCTTCAGTCTAGTGTTTAGGTGAAGATATTTCACTTCCCAGAATAGGCCTCAAAGCGCTCCAAATATCCACTTCCAGATTCTAAAGAAAAGTGTTTCAAAACTGCTTTTTGGAAAAGAAGCTTCAACTCTGTGAGTTGAAAGCACTCATTACGAAGAGGTTTCTGAGAGTTCTTCCGTCTAGTTTTCATGTGAAGATGTTTCCATTTCAAGCATATTTCTCAAATCGCTCCAAATATTCACCTGCAAATTCTACAAAAAGGGTGTTTCCAAACTTCTCTATCAATAGGAAGGTTCGACTCTGTGAGTTGAATGCACTCCTCACAAAGAAGTTTCTGAGAATGCTTCTGTCCAGTTTTTAGGTGAAGATATATCATTTCCCAGCATAGGCCTCAAAGCGCTCCAAATATCCACTTGCAGATTCTACAAAAAGAGTGTTTCAAAACTCCTCTTTCAAAAGGAAGTTTCAAGTCTGTGAGTTGAATGAAGTCGTGACAAAGAAGTTTCTGAGAATGCTTCTGTCTACTTTTTATGTGAAGATATTTCCTTTTGCAGCACACGCCTCAAATAGCCCCAAACATCCACTAGCAAATTCTACAAAAAGAGTGTTTCAAAAAAGCGCTATCTAAAGGAAGATTGCACTATGTGAGTTAAACGCATAAAGCACACGGAAGTTTCTGAGAATGCTTCCGTCTAGTTCTCATGGGAAGATATTTCCTTTCCCATTGTTGGCCTCTTAGCACTCCAATATACACTTGCAGATTCTAGAAAAAGAGTGTTTCAAAACTGCTCTATCAAAAGGCAGGTTCAACACGGTGAGTTGAATATGCACATGAGAAAAAGTTTCTGAGAATGCTTCTGTCTGGTTTTTATGTGAAGATATTTCGTTTTCCAGCACAGGCCTCAAAGCGCTCCAATTATCCACTTGCAGACTATACAAAAACAGTGTTTCAAAACTGTTCTATCCAAAGGAATGTTCAGCTCTGTGAGTAGAATTCACTCATCACGAGGAAGTTTCTGAGAATGCTGCTGTCTAGTTTCTATAAGAAGACATTTCCTTTTCTAACATAGGTCTCAAAGCGCTCACAATAAGCCCTGGCACACTCCACAAAAGGAGTGTTTCCAAAATGTTCTATCAAAATGAACGTTGAAGACTGTGAGTTAAATGCACACGTCAAACTGAAGTTTCTGAGAATGGTTCTGTCTAGGGTTTATGTGAAGATATTTTCTTTTCCAGCATAGGCCTCCAAAAGCTCGAAATATCCACTTGCAGATTTTCTAAAAAGGGTGTTTCCAAACTGTTCTATCAAAAGGAAGGTTCAACTCTGTGAGTTGAATGCTCACATCACAAAGAAGTTTCTGAGAATGCTTCTGTCTAGTGTTCATGTGAAGATATTTCCTTTTCAAGCATAGGCCTCAAAGCGCTCCAGATATGCAGTTGCAGACTCTACAAAAAGTGTGTTTCAAAAGTGTTCTATGAAAAGAAAGTTTCAACTCTGTGAGTTGAATGCACATATCGTGAAGAAGTTTCTGAGAATGCTTCTGTCTAGTTTTTAGGTGAAGATATTTCATTTCCCAGCATAGGCCTCAAAGCGCTCCAAATATGCACTTGCAGATTCTACAAAAAGAGTGTTTCAAAACTGCTCTTTCAAAAGGAAGGTTCAAGTCTGTGAGTTGAATGCACTCATCAGAAAGAAGTTTCTGATAATGGTTCTGTCTAGTTTTCATCTGCAAGTATTTCCTTTTCCACTAGATGCCGCAATCGCACCAAATTTCCACCTGCAGTTTCCACAAAAAGAGTGTTGCAGGACTGCTCCAGGAAAAGGAATCTTCAACTCTCTCAGTTCAATCCCCTCAAGACATAGAAGTTTCTGATAATGTTTCTGTCTAGCTTCTATATGAAGATATTTCCTTTTCCAGCATAAGCCTCAAAGAGCTCCAAATATCCACTTGCGAATTCTACAAAAACAGTGTTGCAATACTTTTCTACCAAAAGGAAGGTACAACTCTGTGAGTTCAATGCACTCATCACACAGAAGGTTCACAGAATGCTTCCATCTAGCTTTTACGCAATGATATTTCCTTTTGCAGCAAAGGCTTCAAAGCGCTCTTAATGTCCACTGGCAGATTCTACGAAGAGTGTCTCAAAACTGCTCTATCAAAAGGTAGGTTGAACTCTGTGAGTTCAATGCCCAAAGCACAGGGAACCTTCTGAGAATGCTTTTATGTAGTTTCTACGTGAACATATTTTCTTTTCCAGCATTGGCCTCCAAGCACTCCATCCATCCACTTGAAAATTCTACTAAAAGAGTGTTTCAAAACTTCTCTACCAAAAGAAAGGTTGAACTTTGTGAGTTCAAGGCACACATCACAAAGAAGTTTCTGAGAATGCTTCTTTCCAGCTTTTACGTGAAGAGATATCCTTTTCCAGCATAGGCCTCAAAGCGCTCCATATATCCACTTGCACATTCTAGCAAAGCGTGTATCAACACTGCTCTTTCAAAAGGAAGCTTCAAGTCTGTGAGTTGAATGCACTCATCACAAAGACGTTTCTGAGAATTCTCCTGTCTAGTTTTCATGTGAAGATGCTTCCATTTAAAATCTAGGCCTCAAATACCTCCAAATATTCACTTGCACATTCTACAAAAAGGCTGTTTCAAATCTTCTCTATCAATTGGAAGGTTCAACTCTGTAAATTGAATGCACTCACCACAAAGAAGATTCCGAGATTGCTTCTGTCTACTTTGTATGTGAAGACATTTCCTTTTCCAACATAGGCCTCAAAGCGCTCCAAAAAACACTTGCAGATTCTAAAAAAACAGTTTTTCAAAACTGTTCTATCAAAAGGAACGTTCAACTCTGTGAGTTGAAGGCACTCATCACAAAGAGGTTTCTGAGAATGCTTCTGTCTAGTTTTTATGGGATGATATTTCTTATTCCAACATTGGCCAAAAAGCGCTCCAAATATCCGCCTTCAGATGGCACTGAAAGAGGGTCTCAAAAATGCTCTATCAGAAGGAAGGTTCAAGTCTGTGAGTTGAATGCTCTCATCACACAGAAGGTTCTGAGAATACTTCAGTCTAGTTTTTATCAGAAGATATTTCCATTTCCTTGCATAGGCCTGAAATCGCTCCAAATATCGACTTGCAGATTATACGAATAGAGTATTTCCAAACTGCTCTGTCAAACGGCAGGATCAACTCTGTGAGTTGAATGAACACATCATGAAGAAGTCTCTGAGAATGCTTCTGTCTAGTTTTTAGTTGAAGATATTTCATTTCCCAGCATCGTCTCAAAGCGCTCCAAATATCCACTTGCAGATTCTACAAAAACTTTGTTTCTAAACTGCTCTTTGAAAAGGAAGGTCCAAGTCTGTGAGTTGAATGCACTCATCGCAAAGAATTTTCTGAGAATGCTTCTGCCTAGTTTTCACGTGAAGATATTTCCTTTTCCAACATTGGCCCCGAAGCCCTCCTAACATCCACTTGCAGATTTTACAAAAAGAGTGTTTCCAAACTGCTCTATCAAAAGGCAGGTTCAACTCTGTGAGTCAAATGCACGCATCGTGAAGAAGCTTCTGAGAATGCTACTGTCTAAGTTTTAGGTGAAGATATTTCATTTCCCAGCAAAGGCTTCAAAGCGCTCTAAATATCCACTTGCAGATTCTACAAGAAGAGTGTTTCAAAACTGCTCTTCCAAAAGGAAGGTTCAAGTCTGTGAGTTGAATGCACTCATCAAAAAGAAGTTTCTGAGAATGCTTCTCTCTAGTTTTTATGAGAAGATATTTCCTTTTCCAGCATAGGCCTCAAATCGCTCCAAACATCCACTAGCAAATTCTACAAAAGGAGTGTTTCAAAACTGTGCTATCAAAAGGAAGATTCCACTATTTGAGTTGAAGGCATAAAGCACACGGAAGTTTCTGACAGTGCTTCCGTCTAGTTCTCATGTGAAGTTATTTCCTTTTCCAGTGTTGGCCTCTTAGCACTCCAAATAACCACTTGCAGATCCTAGAAAGAGTGTTTCAAAACTGCTCTACCAAAAGGAAGGTTCAACTCGGTGAGTTGAATGCGCACCTCGCAAAAAGTTTCTGAGAGTGCTTCGGTTTAGTTTTTATGTGAAGATATTTCGTTTTCCAGCACAGTACTCAAAGCGCTCTAAATAGCCACTTGCAGAGTCTATAAAAAGAGTGTTTCAAAACTGTTCTATCGAAAGGAACGTTCAACTCTGTGAGTAGAATGCACTCATCACAAGGAAGTTTCTGAGAATGCTTCTGTCTAGTTTTTATGTGAAGAAATTTCCTTTTCCAACATAGGCCTCAAAGCGCTCCAAATAAACACCTGCAGATTCTACAAAAGGGGTCTTTCCAAAATGTTCTATCAAAACCAACGTTCAAGCCTGTGAGCTGAATGCACTCACCACACAGAAGTTTCTTAGACGTCTTCTGTCTAGTGTTTATGTGGAAATATTCTCTTTTACAGCATAGGCCTCAAATAGCTCCAAATATCAACTTGCAGATTTTACAAAAAGGGTGTTTCCAAACTCCTCCATCAAAAGGCAGGTTCAACTCTGTGTGTTTAATGCACACATCAGAAAGAAGTTTCTGAGAATGCTTCTGTCTAGCCTTTATGTGAAAATATTTCCTTTTCAAGCATACGCCTCAAAGCGCTCCAAATATGCCGTTGTAGACTCTACAAAAAGTGTGTTTCAAAACTGCTCTACGAAAAGAAAGGTTCAAAGCTGTGAGTTGAATACACAGATCGTGAAGAAGTTCCTGAGAATGCTTCAATCTAGTGTTTAGGTGAAGATATTTCACTTCCCAGCATAGGCCTCAAAGCGCTCCAAATATCCACTTCCAGATTCTACAGAAAAGTGTTTCAAAACTGCTCTTTGGAAAGGAAGCTTCAACTCTGTGAGTTTAAAGCACTCATTGCGAAGAGGTTTCTGGGAGTTCTTCCGTCTAGTTTTCATGTAAAGATGTTTCCATTTCAAGCATAGGTCTCTAATCGCTCCAAATATTCACCTGCAAATTCTACAAAAAGGGTGTTTCAAAACTTCTCTATCAATAGGAAGGTTCAACTCTGTGAGTTGAATGCACTCCTTACAGAGAAGTTTCTGAGAATGTTTCTATCTATGTTTTACGCGAAGATATTTCCTTTTCCAACACAGGCCTCAATGCGCTCCGAATCAACACTTCCAGATACTACAAAAACAGTGTTTCAAAACTGTTCTATCAAAAGGAACGTTCAACTCTGTGAGTTGAAGGCACTCATCACAAAGAAGTTTCTGAGAATGCTTCTGTCAATCTTGTATGCAATGAGATTTCCTTTTGCAGCATAGGACTTAAAGCTCTCCAAATATCCACTTGCAGATTCCACAAAAAGAGTGTTGCAAAACTTCTCTATCAAAAGGCAGGTTGAACTCTGTGTGTTGAATGCCCAAAACACAGGGAACTTTCTGAGAATGCTTTTGTCTAGTTTCCACGTGAAGATAGTTCCTTTTCCAACATAGGCCTCAAAGCGCTCTGAATATCCACTTGCCGATTGTACAAAAAGAGTGTTGCAAAACTTCTCTATCAAAAGGCAGGTTGAACTCTGTGTGTCGAATGCCCAAAACACAGGGAACTTGCTGAGAATGCTTTTGTCTAATTTCTACGTGAAGATATTTCCTTTTCCATCATAGGCCTCAAAGTGCTCCGAATAAACACTTGTAGATCCCACCAAAAGAGTGTTTCAAAGCTCTTCCATCTACAGGAACTTTCACGTCTGTGAGTTGAATGCACTCATCACAAAGAGGTTTCTGAGAATTCTTCTGTTTAGTTTTTATGTGATGATATTTCATTTTCCAGCATTGGCCTAAAGGTGCTCCAAATATCCACCTTCAGATGGGACTGAAAGAGTGTTTCAAAACTGAACTATCAAAAGGAAGGTTCAAGTCTGTGAGTTGAATGCACTCATCCACAGAAGCTTCTGAGAATGCTTCTGTCTCGTTTTTAGGCGAAGATATTTCCTTTTCCTTGCATAGGCCTCAAATCGCTCCAAATATCCCCTTGCAGATATTACAAAGAGAGTGTTTCCAAACTGCCCTATCGAAAGGCAGTTTCAACTCTGTGAGTTGAAGGCACGTATGGTGAAACAGTTTCTGAGAATGCTTGTGTGTACTTTTTAGGTGAAGGTATTTCCTTTTCCAGCACAGGCCTCAAATCGCTCCAAACATCCAGTAGCAAATTCTACAAAAGGAGTGTTTCAAACCTGTGCTATCCAAAGGAAGATTCCACTATATGAGTTGAACGCATAAAGCACACGGAAGTTTCTGAGAATCCTTCCGTCTAGTTCTCAGGTGAAGATATTTACTTTTCCAGTGTTGGCCCTTTAGCACTCCAAATATCCACTTTCAGATTCTACAAAAAGAGTGTTTCAAAACTGCTCTATCAAAACGCAGGTTCCACTCGGTGAGTTGAATGCACGCATCGGAAAAGATTTCTGAGAATTCTTCTGTCTAGTTTTTATGGGAAGATATTTTCTTTTCCAGCATAGGCCTCAAATCGCTCCAAACATCCACGAGCAAATTCTACGAAAGGAGTGTGTCAAAACTGTGCTATCAAAAGGAAGATTCCACTATGTGAGTTGAATGCATGAAGCACACGGAAGTTTCTGACAATGCTTCCGTCTAGTTCTCATGTGAAGATATTTCCTTTTCCAGCGTTGACCTCTTAGCACTCCAAATATCCACTTGCAGATCCTAGAAAAAGAGTGTTTCAAAACTGCTCTACCAAAAGCCAGGTTTCACTCGGTGAGTTGAATGCGCACATCGCAAAATGTTTCTGAGAACGCTACTGTCTAGTTCTTATGTGAAGATATTTCGTTTTCCCGCCTGGGCTTCAAAGCGCTCCAAATAGCCACTTGTAGAGTCTATAAAAAGAGTGTTTCAAAACTCTTCTATCAAAAGGAACTTTCAACTCTGTGAGTACAATGCACTCATCACAAGGAAGTTTCCGAGAATGCTTCTGTCTACTGTTTATGTGAAGATATTTCCTTTTCCAACCTAGGCCTCAATGCGCTCCAAATAAACACCTGCAGATCCTACAAGAGGGGTGTTTCCAAACTGTTCTATCAAAACCAGCGTTCAAGTCTGTGAGCTGAATGCACTCATCACACAGAAGTTTCTTAGAAGGCTTGTGTCTAGTGTTTATGTGAAAATATTTTCTTTTACAGCACAGGCCTCAAATAGCTCCAAATATCAACTTGCAGATTTTACAAAAAGGGAGTTTCCAAACTCCTCTATCAAAAGACAGGTTCAACTCTGTGAGTCGAATGCACACATCAGAAAGAAGTTTCTGAGAATGCTTCTGTCTAGCTTTTATGTGAAAATATTTCCTTTTCAAGCACATGCCTCAAAGCGATCCAAATATGCCGTTGCAGATTCTACAAAAAGTGGGTTTCAAAACTGCTCTACGAAAAGAAAGGTTCAAAGCTGTGAGTTGAATACACAGATCGTGAAGAAGTTTCTGAGAATGCTTCAGTCTAGTGTTTAGGTGAAGATATTTCACTTCCCAGCATAGGCCTCAAAGCGCTCCAAATATCCACTTCCAGATTCTACAGAAAAGTGTTTCAAAACTGCTCTTTGGAAAGGAAGCTTCAACTCTGTGAGTTGAAAGCACTCATTACGAAGAGGTTTCTGAGAATTCTTCTGTCCAGTTTTCATGTGAAGATGTTTCCATTTCAAGCATAGGTCTCCAATCGCTCCAAATATTCACCTGCAAATTCTACAAAAAGGGTGTTTCAAAACTTCTCTATCAATAGGAAGGTTCAACTCTGTGAGTTGAATGCCCTCCTCACAAAGAAGTTTCTGAGAATGCTTCTGTCTACTTTTTACGTGAAGATATTTCCTTTTCCTACACAGGCCTCAAAGCGCTCCGAATCAACACTTCCAGATACTACCAAAACAGTGTTTCAAAACTGTTCTATCAAAAGGAACGTTCAACTCTGTGAGTGGAAGGCACTCATCGCAAAGAGGTTTCTGAGAATGCTTCTGTCTAGTTTTTATGTGATGATATTTCGTATTGCAGCATTGGCCAAAAAGCGCTCCAAACATCCATCTTCAGATGGCAATGAAAGTGGGTCTCAAAAGTGCTCTATCAGAAGGAAGGTTCAAGTCTGTGAGTTGAATGCTCTCATCACACAGAAGGTTCTGAGAATGATTCAGTCTAGTTTTTATCAGAAGATATTTCCTTTTCCTTGCATAGGCCTCAAATAGCTCCAAATATCGAATTGCAGTTTACACCAATAGAGTGTTTCCAAACTGCTCTGTGAAACGGCAGGTTCAACTCTGTGAGTTGAATGCGCACATGAGGAAGAAGTCTCTGAGAATGCTTCTGTCTAGTTTTTAGGTGAAGATATTTCATTTCCCAGCCTCGCCTCAAAGCGCTCCAAATATCCACTTTCAGATTCTACAAAAACTGTGTTTCTAAACTGCTCTTTGTAAAGGAAGGTTCAAGTCTGTGAGTTGAATGCACTCATCACCAAGAAGTTTCTGAGAATGCTTCTGTCTAGTTTTCATGTGAAGATATTTCCTTTTCCAACATTGACCCGAAGCCCTCGTAATATCCACTTGCAGATTTTACAAAAAGAGTGTTTCCAAACTGCTCTATCAAAATGAGATTCAACTCTGTGAGTTGAATGCACGCATCGTGAAGAAGCTTCAGAGAATGCTACGGTCTACGTTTTAGGTGAAGATATTTCATTTCCCAGCATAGGCTTCAAAGCGCTCTAAATATCCACTTGCAGATTCTACAAAAAGAGTGTTTCAAAACTGCTCTTCCAAAAGGAAGGTTCAAGGCTGTGAGTTCAATGCACTCATCATAAAGAAGTTTCTGAGAACGCTTCTCTCTAGTTTTTATGTGAAGATATTTCCTTTTCCAGCATAGGCCTCAAATCGCTCCAAACATCCACTAGCAAATTCTACAAAAGGAGTGTTTCAAAACTGTGCTATCAAAAGGAAGATTCCACTATTTGAGTTGAAGGCATAAAGCACACGGAAGTTTCTGACAATGCTTCCGTCTAGTTCTCATGTGAAGTTATTTCCTTTTCCAGTGCTGGCCTCTTAGCACTCCAAATATCCACTTGCAGATCCTAGAAAAAGAGTTTTTCAAAACTGCTCTACCAAAAGGAAGCTTCAACTCGGTGAGTTGAATGCGCACCTCGCAAAATGTTTCTGAGAGTGCTTCGCTGTTGTTTTTATGTGAAGATATTTCGTTTTCCAGCATAGGACTCAAAGCGCTCCAAGTAGCCACTTACAGAGTCTCTAAAAAGAGTGTTTCAAAACTGTTCTATCAAAAGGAACGTTCAACTCTGTGAGTAGAATGCTCTCATCACAAGGAAGTTTCTGAGAATGCTTCTGTCTAGTTTTTATGTGAAGAAATTTCCTTTTCCAACATAGGCCTCAAAGCCCTCCAAATAAACATCTGCAGATTCTACAAAAGGGGTCTTTCCAAAATGTTCTATCAAAACCAACGTTCAAACCTATGAGCTGAATGCACTCACCACACAGAAGTTTCTTAGACGTCTTCTGTCTAGTGTTTATGTGAAAATATTTTCTTTTACAGCATAGGCCTCAAATAGCTCCAAATATCAACTTGCAGATTTTACAAAAAGGGTGTTTCCAAACTCCTCTATCAAAAGGCAGGTTCAACTCTGTGTGTTGAATGCACACATCAGAAAGAAGTTTCTGAGAATGCTTCTGTCTAGCGTTTATGTGAAAATATTTCCTTTTCAAGCATACGCCTCAAAGCGCTCCAAATATGCCGTTGCAGATTCTACAAAAAGTGTGTTTCAAAACTGCTCTATGAAAAGAAAGGTTCAAAGCTGTGAGGTGAATACACATATCGTGAAGAAGTTTCTGAGAAAGCTTCAGTCTAGTGTTTAGGTGAAGATATTTCACTTCCCAGAATAGGCCTCAAAGCGCTCCAAATATCCACTTCCAGATTCTAAAGAAAAGTGTTTCAAAACTGCTTTTTGGAAAAGAAGCTTCAACTCTGTGAGTTGAAAGCACTCATTACGAAGAGGTTTCTGAGAGTTCTTCCGTCTAGTTTTCATGTGAAGATGTTTCCATTTCAAGCATATTTCTCAAATCGCTCCAAATATTCACCTGCAAATTCTACAAAAAGGGTGTTTCCAAACTTCTCTATCAATAGGAAGGTTCGACTCTGTGAGTTGAATGCACTCCTCACAAAGAAGTTTCTGAGAATGCTTCTGTCCAGTTTTTAGGTGAAGATATATCACTTCCCAGCATAGGCCTCAAAGCGCTCCAAATATCCACTTGCAGATTCTACAAAAAGAGTGTTTCAAAACTCCTCTTTCAAAAGGAAGTTTCAAGTCTGTGAGTTGAATGAAGTCATGACAAAGAAGTTTCTGAGAATGCTTCTGTCTACTTTTTATGTGAAGATATTTCCTTTTGCAGCACACGCCTCAAATAGCCCCAAACATCCACTAGCAAATTCTACAAAAAGAGTGTTTCAAAAAAGCGCTATCTAAAGGAAGATTGCACTATGTGAGTTAAACGCATAAAGCACACGGAAGTTTCTGAGAATGCTTCCGTCTAGTTCTCATGGGAAGATATTTCCTTTCCCATTGTTGGCCTCTTAGCACTCCAATATACACTTGCAGATTCTAGAAAAAGAGTGTTTCAAAACTGCTCTATCAAAAGGCAGGTTCAACACGGTGAGTTGAATATGCACATGAAAAAAAGTTTCTGAGAATGCTTCTGTCTGGTTTTTATGTGAAGATATTTCGTTTTCCAGCACAGGCCTCAAAGCGCTCCAATTATCCACTTGCAGACTATACAAAAACAGTGTTTCAAAACTGTTCTATCCAAAGGAATGTTCAGCTCTGTGAGTAGAATTCACTCATCACGAGGAAGTTTCTGAGAATGCTGCTGTCTAGTTTCTATAAGAAGACATTTCCTTTTCTAACATAGGTCTCAAAGCGCTCACAATAAGCCCTGGCACACTCCACAAAAGGAGTGTTTCCAAAATGTTCTATCAAAATGAACGTTGAAGACTGTGAGTTAAATGCACACGTCAAACTGAAGTTTCTGAGAATGGTTCTGTCTAGGGTTTATGTGAAGATATTTTCTTTTCCAGCATAGGCCTCCAAAAGCTCGAAATATCCACTTGCAGATTTTCTAAAAAGGGTGTTTCCAAACTGTTCTATCAAAAGGAAGGTTCAACTCTGTGAGTTGAATGCTCACATCACAAAGAAGTTTCTGAGAATGCTTCTGTCTAGTGTTCATGTGAAGATATTTCCTTTTCAAGCATAGGCCTCAAAGCGCTCCAGATATGCAGTTGCAGACTCTACAAAAAGTGTGTTTCAAAAGTGTTCTATGAAAAGAAAGTTTCAACTCTGTGAGTTGAATGCACATATCGTGAAGAAGTTTCTGAGAATGCTTCTGTCTAGTTTTTAGGTGAAGATATTTCATTTCCCAGCATAGGCCTCAAAGCGCTCCAAATATGCACTTGCAGATTCTACAAAAAGAGTGTTTCAAAACTGCTCTTTCAAAAGGAAGGTTCAAGTCTGTGAGTTGAATGCACTCATCAGAAAGAAGTTTCTGATAATGGTTCTGTCTAGTTTTCATCTGCAAGTATTTCCTTTTCCACTAGATGCCGCAATCGCACCAAATTTCCACCTGCAGTTTCCACAAAAAGAGTGTTGCAGGACTGCTCCAGGAAAAGGAATCTTCAACTCTCTCAGTTCAATCCCCTCAAGACATAGAAGTTTCTGATAATGTTTCTGTCTAGCTTCTATATGAAGATATTTCCTTTTCCAGCATAAGCCTCAAAGAGCTCCAAATATCCACTTGCGAATTCTACAAAAACAGTGTTGCAATACTTTTCTACCAAAAGGAAGGTACAACTCTGTGAGTTCAATGCACTCATCACACAGAAGGTTCACAGAATGCTTCCATCTAGCTTTTACGCAATGATATTTCCTTTTGCAGCAAAGGCTTCAAAGCGCTCTTAATGTCCACTGGCAGATTCTACGAAGAGTGTCTCAAAACTGCTCTATCAAAAGGTAGGTTGAACTCTGTGAGTTCAATGCCCAAAGCACAGGGAACCTTCTGAGAATGCTTTTATGTAGTTTCTACGTGAACATATTTTCTTTTCCAGCATTGGCCTCCAAGCACTCCATCCATCCACTTGAAAATTCTACTAAAAGAGTGTTTCAAAACTTCTCCACCAAAAGAAAGGTTGAACTTTGTGAGTTCAAGGCACACATCACAAAGAAGTTTCTGAGAATGCTTCTTTCCAGCTTTTACGTGAAGAGATATCCTTTTCCAGCATAGGCCTCAAAGCGCTCCATATATCCACTTGCACATTCTAGCAAAGCGTGTATCAACACTGCTCTTTCAAAAGGAAGCTTCAAGTCTGTGAGTTGAATGCACTCATCACAAAGACGTTTCTGAGAATTCTCCTGTCTAGTTTTCATGTGAAGATGCTTCCATTTAAAATCTAGGCCTCAAATACCTCCAAATATTCACTTGCACATTCTACAAAAAGGCTGTTTCAAATCTTCTCTATCAATTGGAAGGTTCAACTCTGTAAATTGAATGCACTCACCACAAAGAAGATTCCGAGATTGCTTCTGTCTACTTTGTATGTGAAGACATTTCCTTTTCCAACATAGGCCTCAAAGCGCTCCAAAAAACACTTGCAGATTCTAAAAAAACAGTTTTTCAAAACTGTTCTATCAAAAGGAACGTTCAACTCTGTGAGTTGAAGGCACTCATCACAAAGAGGTTTCTGAGAATGCTTCTGTCTAGTTTTTATGGGATGATATTTCTTATTCCAACATTGGCCAAAAAGCGCTCCAAATATCCGCCTTCAGATGGCACTGAAAGAGGGTCTCAAAAATGCTCTATCAGAAGGAAGGTTCAAGTCTGTGAGTTGAATGCTCTCATCACACAGAAGGTTCTGAGAATACTTCAGTCTAGTTTTTATCAGAAGATATTTCCATTTCCTTGCATAGGCCTGAAATCGCTCCAAATATCGACTTGCAGATTATACGAATAGAGTATTTCCAAACTGCTCTGTCAAACGGCAGGATCAACTCTGTGAGTTGAATGAACACATCATGAAGAAGTCTCTGAGAATGCTTCTGTCTAGTTTTTAGTTGAAGATATTTCATTTCCCAGCATCGTCTCAAAGCGCTCCAAATATCCACTTGCAGATTCTACAAAAACTTTGTTTCTAAACTGCTCTTTGAAAAGGAAGGTCCAAGTCTGTGAGTTGAATGCACTCATCGCAAAGAATTTTCTGAGAATGCTTCTGCCTAGTTTTCACGTGAAGATATTTCCTTTTCCAACATTGGCCCCGAAGCCCTCCTAACATCCACTTGCAGATTTTACAAAAAGAGTGTTTCCAAACTGCTCTATCAAAAGGCAGGTTCAACTCTGTGAGTCAAATGCACGCATCGTGAAGAAGCTTCTGAGAATGCTACTGTCTAAGTTTTAGGTGAAGATATTTCATTTCCCAGCAAAGGCTTCAAAGCGCTCTAAATATCCACTTGCAGATTCTACAAGAAGAGTGTTTCAAAACTGCTCTTCCAAAAGGAAGGTTCAAGTCTGTGAGTTGAATGCACTCATCAAAAAGAAGTTTCTGAGAATGCTTCTCTCTAGTTTTTATGAGAAGATATTTCCTTTTCCAGCATAGGCCTCAAATCGCTCCAAACATCCACTAGCAAATTCTACAAAAGGAGTGTTTCAAAACTGTGCTATCAAAAGGAAGATTCCACTATTTGAGTTGAAGGCATAAAGCACACGGAAGTTTCTGACAGTGCTTCCGTCTAGTTCTCATGTGAAGTTATTTCCTTTTCCAGTGTTGGCCTCTTAGCACTCCAAATAACCACTTGCAGATCCTAGAAAGAGTGTTTCAAAACTGCTCTACCAAAAGGAAGGTTCAACTCGGTGAGTTGAATGCGCACCTCGCAAAAAGTTTCTGAGAGTGCTTCGGTTTAGTTTTTATGTGAAGATATTTCGTTTTCCAGCACAGTACTCAAAGCGCTCTAAATAGCCACTTGCAGAGTCTATAAAAAGAGTGTTTCAAAACTGTTCTATCGAAAGGAACGTTCAACTCTGTGAGTAGAATGCACTCATCACAAGGAAGTTTCTGAGAATGCTTCTGTCTAGTTTTTATGTGAAGAAATTTCCTTTTCCAACATAGGCCTCAAAGCGCTCCAAATAAATACCTGCAGATTCTACAAAAGGGGTCTTTCCAAAATGTTCTATCAAGACCAACGTTCAAGCCTGTGAGCTGAATGCACTCACCACACAGAAGTTTCTTAGACGTCTTCTGTCTAGTGTTTATGTGGAAATATTCTCTTTTACAGCATAGGCCTCAAATAGCTCCAAATATCAACTTGCAGATTTTACAAAAAGGGTGTTTCCAAACTCCTCCATCAAAAGGCAGGTTCAACTCTGTGTGTTTAATGCACACATCAGAAAGAAGTTTCTGAGAATGCTTCTGTCTAGCCTTTATGTGAAAATATTTCCTTTTCAAGCATACGCCTCAAAGCGCTCCAAATATGCCGTTGTAGACTCTACAAAAAGTGTGTTTCAAAACTGCTCTACGAAAAGAAAGGTTCAAAGCTGTGAGTTGAATACACAGATCGTGAAGAAGTTCCTGAGAATGCTTCAATCTAGTGTTTAGGTGAAGATATTTCACTTCCCAGCATAGGCCTCAAAGCGCTCCAAATATCCACTTCCAGATTCTACAGAAAAGTGTTTCAAAACTGCTCTTTGGAAAGGAAGCTTCAACTCTGTGAGTTTAAAGCACTCATTGCGAAGAGGTTTCTGGGAGTTCTTCCGTCTAGTTTTCATGTAAAGATGTTTCCATTTCAAGCATAGGTCTCTAATCGCTCCAAATATTCACCTGCAAATTCTACAAAAAGGGTGTTTCAAAACTTCTCTATCAATAGGAAGGTTCAACTCTGTGAGTTGAATGCACTCCTTACAGAGAAGTTTCTGAGAATGTTTCTATCTATGTTTTACGCGAAGATATTTCCTTTTCCAACACAGGCCTCAGTGCGCTCCGAATCAACACTTCCAGATACTACAAAAACAGTGTTTCAAAACTGTTCTATCAAAAGGAACGTTCAACTCTGTGAGTTGAAGGCACTCATCACAAAGAAGTTTCTGAGAATGCTTCTGTCAATCTTGTATGCAATGAGATTTCCTTTTGCAGCATAGGACTTAAAGCTCTCCAAATATCCACTTGCAGATTCCACAAAAAGAGTGTTGCAAAACTTCTCTATCAAAAGGCAGGTTGAACTCTGTGTGTTGAATGCCCAAAACACAGGGAACTTTCTGAGAATGCTTTTGTCTAGTTTCCACGTGAAGATAGTTCCTTTTCCAACATAGGCCTCAAAGCGCTCTGAATATCCACTTGCCGATTGTACAAAAAGAGTGTTGCAAAACTTCTCTATCAAAAGGCAGGTTGAACTCTGTGTGTCGAATGCCCAAAACACAGGGAACTTGCTGAGAATGCTTTTGTCTAATTTCTACGTGAAGATATTTCCTTTTCCATCATAGGCCTCAAAGTGCTCCGAATAAACACTTGTAGATCCCACCAAAAGAGTGTTTCAAAGCTCTTCCATCTACAGGAACTTTCACGTCTGTGAGTTGAATGCACTCATCACAAAGAGGTTTCTGAGAATTCTTCTGTTTAGTTTTTATGTGATGATATTTCATTTTCCAGCATTGGCCTAAAGGTGCTCCAAATATCCACCTTCAGATGGGACTGAAAGAGTGTTTCAAAACTGAACTATCAAAAGGAAGGTTCAAGTCTGTGAGTTGAATGCACTCATCCACAGAAGCTTCTGAGAATGCTTCTGTCTCGTTTTTAGGCGAAGATATTTCCTTTTCCTTGCATAGGCCTCAAATCGCTCCAAATATCCCCTTGCAGATATTACAAAGAGAGTGTTTCCAAACTGCCCTATCGAAAGGCAGTTTCAACTCTGTGAGTTGAAGGCACGTATGGTGAAACAGTTTCTGAGAATGCTTGTGTGTACTTTTTAGGTGAAGGTATTTCCTTTTCCAGCACAGGCCTCAAATCGCTCCAAACATCCAGTAGCAAATTCTACAAAAGGAGTGTTTCAAACCTGTGCTATCCAAAGGAAGATTCCACTATATGAGTTGAACGCATAAAGCACACGGAAGTTTCTGAGAATCCTTCCGTCTAGTTCTCAGGTGAAGATATTTACTTTTCCAGTGTTGGCCCTTTAGCACTCCAAATATCCACTTTCAGATTCTACAAAAAGAGTGTTTCAAAACTGCTCTATCAAAACGCAGGTTCCACTCGGTGAGTTGAATGCACGCATCGGAAAAGATTTCTGAGAATTCTTCTGTCTAGTTTTTATGGGAAGATATTTTCTTTTCCAGCATAGGCCTCAAATCGCTCCAAACATCCACGAGCAAATTCTACGAAAGGAGTGTGTCAAAACTGTGCTATCAAAAGGAAGATTCCACTATGTGAGTTGAATGCATGAAGCACACGGAAGTTTCTGACAATGCTTCCGTCTAGTTCTCATGTGAAGATATTTCCTTTTCCAGCGTTGACCTCTTAGCACTCCAAATATCCACTTGCAGATCCTAGAAAAAGAGTGTTTCAAAACTGCTCTACCAAAAGCCAGGTTTCACTCGGTGAGTTGAATGCGCACATCGCAAAATGTTTCTGAGAACGCTACTGTCTAGTTCTTATGTGAAGATATTTCGTTTTCCCGCCTGGGCTTCAAAGCGCTCCAAATAGCCACTTGTAGAGTCTATAAAAGCAGTGTTTCAAAACTCTTCTATCAAAAGGAACTTTCAACTCTGTGAGTACAATGCACTCATCACAAGGAAGTTTCCGAGAATGCTTCTGTCTACTGTTTATGTGAAGATATTTCCTTTTCCAACCTAGGCCTCAATGCGCTCCAAATAAACACCTGCAGATCCTACAAGAGGGGTGTTTCCAAACTGTTCTATCAAAACCAGCGTTCAAGTCTGTGAGCTGAATGCACTCATCACACAGAAGTTTCTTAGAAGGCTTGTGTCTAGTGTTTATGTGAAAATATTTTCTTTTACAGCACAGGCCTCAAATAGCTCCAAATATCAACTTGCAGATTTTACAAAAAGGGAGTTTCCAAACTCCTCTATCAAAAGACAGGTTCAACTCTGTGAGTCGAATGCACACATCAGAAAGAAGTTTCTGAGAATGCTTCTGTCTAGCTTTTATGTGAAAATATTTCCTTTTCAAGCACACGCCTCAAAGCGCTCCAAATATGCCGTTGCAGATTCTACAAAAAGTGGGTTTCAAAACTGCTCTACGAAAAGAAAGGTTCAAAGCTGTGAGTTGAATACACAGATCGTGAAGAAGTTTCTGAGAATGCTTCAGTCTAGTGTTTAGGTGAAGATATTTCACTTCCCAGCATAGGCCTCAAAGCGCTCCAAATATCCACTTCCAGATTCTACAGAAAAGTGTTTCAAAACTGCTCTTTGGAAAGGAAGCTTCAACTCTGTGAGTTGAAAGCACTCATTACGAAGAGGTTTCTGAGAATTCTTCTGTCCAGTTTTCATGTGAAGATGTTTCCATTTCAAGCATAGGTCTCCAATCGCTCCAAATATTCACCTGCAAATTCTACAAAAAGGGTGTTTCAAAACTTCTCTATCAATAGGAAGGTTCAACTCTGTGAGTTGAATGCCCTCCTCACAAAGAAGTTTCTGAGAATGCTTCTGTCTACTTTTTACGTGAAGATATTTCCTTTTCCTACACAGGCCTCAAAGCGCTCCGAATCAACACTTCCAGATACTACCAAAACAGTGTTTCAAAACTGTTCTATCAAAAGGAACGTTCAACTCTGTGAGTGGAAGGCACTCATCGCAAAGAGGTTTCTGAGAATGCTTCTGTCTAGTTTTTATGTGATGATATTTCGTATTGCAGCATTGGCCAAAAAGCGCTCCAAACATCCATCTTCAGATGGCAATGAAAGTGGGTCTCAAAAGTGCTCTATCAGAAGGAAGGTTCAAGTCTGTGAGTTGAATGCTCTCATCACACAGAAGGTTCTGAGAATGATTCAGTCTAGTTTTTATCAGAAGATATTTCCTTTTCCTTGCATAGGCCTCAAATAGCTCCAAATATCGAATTGCAGTTTACACCAATAGAGTCTTTCCAAACTGCTCTGTGAAACGGCAGGTTCAACTCTGTGAGTTGAATGCGCACATGAGGAAGAAGTCTCTGAGAATGCTTCTGTCTAGTTTTTAGGTGAAGATATTTCATTTCCCAGCCTCGCCTCAAAGCGCTCCAAATATCCACTTTCAGATTCTACAAAAACTGTGTTTCTAAACTGCTCTTTGTAAAGGAAGGTTCAAGTCTGTGAGTTGAATGCACTCATCACCAAGAAGTTTCTGAGAATGCTTCTGTCTAGTTTTCATGTGAAGATATTTCCTTTTCCAACATTGACCCGAAGCCCTCGTAATATCCACTTGCAGATTTTACAAAAAGAGTGTTTCCAAACTGCTCTATCAAAATGAGATTCAACTCTGTGAGTTGAATGCACGCATCGTGAAGAAGCTTCAGAGAATGCTACGGTCTACGTTTTAGGTGAAGATATTTCATTTCCCAGCATAGGCTTCAAAGCGCTCTAAATATCCACTTGCAGATTCTACAAAAAGAGTGTTTCAAAACTGCTCTTCCAAAAGGAAGGTTCAAGGCTGTGAGTTCAATGCACTCATCATAAAGAAGTTTCTGAGAACGCTTCTCTCTAGTTTTTATGTGAAGATATTTCCTTTTCCAGCATAGGCCTCAAATCGCTCCAAACATCCACTAGCAAATTCTACAAAAGGAGTGTTTCAAAACTGTGCTATCAAAAGGAAGATTCCACTATTTGAGTTGAAGGCATAAAGCACACGGAAGTTTCTGACAATGCTTCCGTCTAGTTCTCATGTGAAGTTATTTCCTTTTCCAGTGCTGGCCTCTTAGCACTCCAAATATCCACTTGCAGATCCTAGAAAAAGAGTTTTTCAAAACTGCTCTACCAAAAGGAAGCTTCAACTCGGTGAGTTGAATGCGCACCTCGCAAAATGTTTCTGAGAGTGCTTCGCTGTTGTTTTTATGTGAAGATATTTCGTTTTCCAGCATAGGACTCAAAGCGCTCCAAGTAGCCACTTACAGAGTCTCTAAAAAGAGTGTTTCAAAACTGTTCTATCAAAAGGAACGTTCAACTCTGTGAGTAGAATGCTCTCATCACAAGGAAGTTTCTGAGAATGCTTCTGTCTAGTTTTTATGTGAAGAAATTTCCTTTTCCAACATAGGCCTCAAAGCCCTCCAAATAAACATCTGCAGATTCTACAAAAGGGGTCTTTCCAAAATGTTCTATCAAAACCAACGTTCAAACCTATGAGCTGAATGCACTCACCACACAGAAGTTTCTTAGACGTCTTCTGTCTAGTGTTTATGTGAAAATATTTTCTTTTACAGCATAGGCCTCAAATAGCTCCAAATATCAACTTGCAGATTTTACAAAAAGGGTGTTTCCAAACTCCTCTATCAAAAGGCAGGTTCAACTCTGTGTGTAGAATGCACACATCAGAAAGAAGTTTCTGAGAATGCTTCTGTCTAGCGTTTATGTGAAAATATTTCCTTTTCAAGCATACGCCTCAAAGCGCTCCAAATATGCCGTTGCAGATTCTACAAAAAGTGTGTTTCAAAACTGCTCTATGAAAAGAAAGGTTCAAAGCTGTGAGGTGAATACACATATCGTGAAGAAGTTTCTGAGAAAGCTTCAGTCTAGTGTTTAGGTGAAGATATTTCACTTCCCAGAATAGGCCTCAAAGCGCTCCAAATATCCACTTCCAGATTCTAAAGAAAAGTGTTTCAAAACTGCTTTTTGGAAAAGAAGCTTCAACTCTGTGAGTTGAAAGCACTCATTACGAAGAGGTTTCTGAGAGTTCTTCCGTCTAGTTTTCATGTGAAGATGTTTCCATTTCAAGCATATTTCTCAAATCGCTCCAAATATTCACCTGCAAATTCTACAAAAAGGGTGTTTCCAAACTTCTCTATCAATAGGAAGGTTCGACTCTGTGAGTTGAATGCACTCCTCACAAAGAAGTTTCTGAGAATGCTTCTGTCCAGTTTTTAGGTGAAGATATATCACTTCCCAGCATAGGCCTCAAAGCGCTCCAAATATCCACTTGCAGATTCTACAAAAAGAGTGTTTCAAAACTCCTCTTTCAAAAGGAAGTTTCAAGTCTGTGAGTTGAATGAAGTCATGACAAAGAAGTTTCTGAGAATGCTTCTGTCTACTTTTTATGTGAAGATATTTCCTTTTGCAGCACACGCCTCAAATAGCCCCAAACATCCACTAGCAAATTCTACAAAAAGAGTGTTTCAAAAAAGCGCTATCTAAAGGAAGATTGCACTATGTGAGTTAAACGCATAAAGCACACGGAAGTTTCTGAGAATGCTTCCGTCTAGTTCTCATGGGAAGATATTTCCTTTCCCATTGTTGGCCTCTTAGCACTCCAATATACACTTGCAGATTCTAGAAAAAGAGTGTTTCAAAACTGCTCTATCAAAAGGCAGGTTCAACACGGTGAGTTGAATATGCACATGAAAAAAAGTTTCTGAGAATGCTTCTGTCTGGTTTTTATGTGAAGATATTTCGTTTTCCAGCACAGGCCTCAAAGCGCTCCAATTATCCACTTGCAGACTATACAAAAACAGTGTTTCAAAACTGTTCTATCCAAAGGAATGTTCAGCTCTGTGAGTAGAATTCACTCATCACGAGGAAGTTTCTGAGAATGCTGCTGTCTAGTTTCTATAAGAAGACATTTCCTTTTCTAACATAGGTCTCAAAGCGCTCACAATAAGCCCTGGCACACTCCACAAAAGGAGTGTTTCCAAAATGTTCTATCAAAATGAACGTTGAAGACTGTGAGTTAAATGCACACGTCAAACTGAAGTTTCTGAGAATGGTTCTGTCTAGGGTTTATGTGAAGATATTTTCTTTTCCAGCATAGGCCTCCAAAAGCTCGAAATATCCACTTGCAGATTTTCTAAAAAGGGTGTTTCCAAACTGTTCTATCAAAAGGAAGGTTCAACTCTGTGAGTTGAATGCTCACATCACAAAGAAGTTTCTGAGAATGCTTCTGTCTAGTGTTCATGTGAAGATATTTCCTTTTCAAGCATAGGCCTCAAAGCGCTCCAGATATGCAGTTGCAGACTCTACAAAAAGTGTGTTTCAAAAGTGTTCTATGAAAAGAAAGTTTCAACTCTGTGAGTTGAATGCACATATCGTGAAGAAGTTTCTGAGAATGCTTCTGTCTAGTTTTTAGGTGAAGATATTTCATTTCCCAGCATAGGCCTCAAAGCGCTCCAAATATGCACTTGCAGATTCTACAAAAAGAGTGTTTCAAAACTGCTCTTTCAAAAGGAAGGTTCAAGTCTGTGAGTTGAATGCACTCATCAGAAAGAAGTTTCTGATAATGGTTCTGTCTAGTTTTCATCTGCAAGTATTTCCTTTTCCACTAGATGCCGCAATCGCACCAAATTTCCACCTGCAGTTTCCACAAAAAGAGTGTTGCAGGACTGCTCCAGGAAAAGGAATCTTCAACTCTCTCAGTTCAATCCCCTCAAGACATAGAAGTTTCTGATAATGTTTCTGTCTAGCTTCTATATGAAGATATTTCCTTTTCCAGCATAAGCCTCAAAGAGCTCCAAATATCCACTTGCGAATTCTACAAAAACAGTGTTGCAATACTTTTCTACCAAAAGGAAGGTACAACTCTGTGAGTTCAATGCACTCATCACACAGAAGGTTCACAGAATGCTTCCATCTAGCTTTTACGCAATGATATTTCCTTTTGCAGCAAAGGCTTCAAAGCGCTCTTAATGTCCACTGGCAGATTCTACGAAGAGTGTCTCAAAACTGCTCTATCAAAAGGTAGGTTGAACTCTGTGAGTTCAATGCCCAAAGCACAGGGAACCTTCTGAGAATGCTTTTATGTAGTTTCTACGTGAACATATTTTCTTTTCCAGCATTGGCCTCCAAGCACTCCATCCATCCACTTGAAAATTCTACTAAAAGAGTGTTTCAAAACTTCTCCACCAAAAGAAAGGTTGAACTTTGTGAGTTCAAGGCACACATCACAAAGAAGTTTCTGAGAATGCTTCTTTCCAGCTTTTACGTGAAGAGATATCCTTTTCCAGCATAGGCCTCAAAGCGCTCCATATATCCACTTGCACATTCTAGCAAAGCGTGTATCAACACTGCTCTTTCAAAAGGAAGCTTCAAGTCTGTGAGTTGAATGCACTCATCACAAAGACGTTTCTGAGAATTCTCCTGTCTAGTTTTCATGTGAAGATGCTTCCATTTAAAATCTAGGCCTCAAATACCTCCAAATATTCACTTGCACATTCTACAAAAAGGCTGTTTCAAATCTTCTCTATCAATTGGAAGGTTCAACTCTGTAAATTGAATGCACTCACCACAAAGAAGATTCCGAGATTGCTTCTGTCTACTTTGTATGTGAAGACATTTCCTTTTCCAACATAGGCCTCAAAGCGCTCCAAAAAACACTTGCAGATTCTAAAAAAACAGTTTTTCAAAACTGTTCTATCAAAAGGAACGTTCAACTCTGTGAGTTGAAGGCACTCATCACAAAGAGGTTTCTGAGAATGCTTCTGTCTAGTTTTTATGGGATGATATTTCTTATTCCAACATTGGCCAAAAAGCGCTCCAAATATCCGCCTTCAGATGGCACTGAAAGAGGGTCTCAAAAATGCTCTATCAGAAGGAAGGTTCAAGTCTGTGAGTTGAATGCTCTCATCACACAGAAGGTTCTGAGAATACTTCAGTCTAGTTTTTATCAGAAGATATTTCCATTTCCTTGCATAGGCCTGAAATCGCTCCAAATATCGACTTGCAGATTATACGAATAGAGTATTTCCAAACTGCTCTGTCAAACGGCAGGATCAACTCTGTGAGTTGAATGAACACATCATGAAGAAGTCTCTGAGAATGCTTCTGTCTAGTTTTTAGTTGAAGATATTTCATTTCCCAGCATCGTCTCAAAGCGCTCCAAATATCCACTTGCAGATTCTACAAAAACTTTGTTTCTAAACTGCTCTTTGAAAAGGAAGGTCCAAGTCTGTGAGTTGAATGCACTCATCGCAAAGAATTTTCTGAGAATGCTTCTGCCTAGTTTTCACGTGAAGATATTTCCTTTTCCAACATTGGCCCCGAAGCCCTCCTAACATCCACTTGCAGATTTTACAAAAAGAGTGTTTCCAAACTGCTCTATCAAAAGGCAGGTTCAACTCTGTGAGTCAAATGCACGCATCGTGAAGAAGCTTCTGAGAATGCTACTGTCTAAGTTTTAGGTGAAGATATTTCATTTCCCAGCAAAGGCTTCAAAGCGCTCTAAATATCCACTTGCAGATTCTACAAGAAGAGTGTTTCAAAACTGCTCTTCCAAAAGGAAGGTTCAAGTCTGTGAGTTGAATGCACTCATCAAAAAGAAGTTTCTGAGAATGCTTCTCTCTAGTTTTTATGAGAAGATATTTCCTTTTCCAGCATAGGCCTCAAATCGCTCCAAACATCCACTAGCAAATTCTACAAAAGGAGTGTTTCAAAACTGTGCTATCAAAAGGAAGATTCCACTATTTGAGTTGAAGGCATAAAGCACACGGAAGTTTCTGACAGTGCTTCCGTCTAGTTCTCATGTGAAGTTATTTCCTTTTCCAGTGTTGGCCTCTTAGCACTCCAAATAACCACTTGCAGATCCTAGAAAGAGTGTTTCAAAACTGCTCTACCAAAAGGAAGGTTCAACTCGGTGAGTTGAATGCGCACCTCGCAAAAAGTTTCTGAGAGTGCTTCGGTTTAGTTTTTATGTGAAGATATTTCGTTTTCCAGCACAGTACTCAAAGCGCTCTAAATAGCCACTTGCAGAGTCTATAAAAAGAGTGTTTCAAAACTGTTCTATCGAAAGGAACGTTCAACTCTGTGAGTAGAATGCACTCATCACAAGGAAGTTTCTGAGAATGCTTCTGTCTAGTTTTTATGTGAAGAAATTTCCTTTTCCAACATAGGCCTCAAAGCGCTCCAAATAAACACCTGCAGATTCTACAAAAGGGGTCTTTCCAAAATGTTCTATCAAGACCAACGTTCAAGCCTGTGAGCTGAATGCACTCACCACACAGAAGTTTCTTAGACGTCTTCTGTCTAGTGTTTATGTGGAAATATTCTCTTTTACAGCATAGGCCTCAAATAGCTCCAAATATCAACTTGCAGATTTTACAAAAAGGGTGTTTCCAAACTCCTCCATCAAAAGGCAGGTTCAACTCTGTGTGTTTAATGCACACATCAGAAAGAAGTTTCTGAGAATGCTTCTGTCTAGCCTTTATGTGAAAATATTTCCTTTTCAAGCATACGCCTCAAAGCGCTCCAAATATGCCGTTGTAGACTCTACAAAAAGTGTGTTTCAAAACTGCTCTACGAAAAGAAAGGTTCAAAGCTGTGAGTTGAATACACAGATCGTGAAGAAGTTCCTGAGAATGCTTCAATCTAGTGTTTAGGTGAAGATATTTCACTTCCCAGCATAGGCCTCAAAGCGCTCCAAATATCCACTTCCAGATTCTACAGAAAAGTGTTTCAAAACTGCTCTTTGGAAAGGAAGCTTCAACTCTGTGAGTTTAAAGCACTCATTGCGAAGAGGTTTCTGGGAGTTCTTCCGTCTAGTTTTCATGTAAAGATGTTTCCATTTCAAGCATAGGTCTCTAATCGCTCCAAATATTCACCTGCAAATTCTACAAAAAGGGTGTTTCAAAACTTCTCTATCAATAGGAAGGTTCAACTCTGTGAGTTGAATGCACTCCTTACAGAGAAGTTTCTGAGAATGTTTCTATCTATGTTTTACGCGAAGATATTTCCTTTTCCAACACAGGCCTCAGTGCGCTCCGAATCAACACTTCCAGATACTACAAAAACAGTGTTTCAAAACTGTTCTATCAAAAGGAACGTTCAACTCTGTGAGTTGAAGGCACTCATCACAAAGAAGTTTCTGAGAATGCTTCTGTCAATCTTGTATGCAATGAGATTTCCTTTTGCAGCATAGGACTTAAAGCTCTCCAAATATCCACTTGCAGATTCCACAAAAAGAGTGTTGCAAAACTTCTCTATCAAAAGGCAGGTTGAACTCTGTGTGTTGAATGCCCAAAACACAGGGAACTTTCTGAGAATGCTTTTGTCTAGTTTCCACGTGAAGATAGTTCCTTTTCCAACATAGGCCTCAAAGCGCTCTGAATATCCACTTGCCGATTGTACAAAAAGAGTGTTGCAAAACTTCTCTATCAAAAGGCAGGTTGAACTCTGTGTGTCGAATGCCCAAAACACAGGGAACTTGCTGAGAATGCTTTTGTCTAATTTCTACGTGAAGATATTTCCTTTTCCATCATAGGCCTCAAAGTGCTCCGAATAAACACTTGTAGATCCCACCAAAAGAGTGTTTCAAAGCTCTTCCATCTACAGGAACTTTCACGTCTGTGAGTTGAATGCACTCATCACAAAGAGGTTTCTGAGAATTCTTCTGTTTAGTTTTTATGTGATGATATTTCATTTTCCAGCATTGGCCTAAAGGTGCTCCAAATATCCACCTTCAGATGGGACTGAAAGAGTGTTTCAAAACTGAACTATCAAAAGGAAGGTTCAAGTCTGTGAGTTGAATGCACTCATCCACAGAAGCTTCTGAGAATGCTTCTGTCTCGTTTTTAGGCGAAGATATTTCCTTTTCCTTGCATAGGCCTCAAATCGCTCCAAATATCCCCTTGCAGATATTACAAAGAGAGTGTTTCCAAACTGCCCTATCGAAAGGCAGTTTCAACTCTGTGAGTTGAAGGCACGTATGGTGAAACAGTTTCTGAGAATGCTTGTGTGTACTTTTTAGGTGAAGGTATTTCCTTTTCCAGCACAGGCCTCAAATCGCTCCAAACATCCAGTAGCAAATTCTACAAAAGGAGTGTTTCAAACCTGTGCTATCCAAAGGAAGATTCCACTATATGAGTTGAACGCATAAAGCACACGGAAGTTTCTGAGAATCCTTCCGTCTAGTTCTCAGGTGAAGATATTTACTTTTCCAGTGTTGGCCCTTTAGCACTCCAAATATCCACTTTCAGATTCTACAAAAAGAGTGTTTCAAAACTGCTCTATCAAAACGCAGGTTCCACTCGGTGAGTTGAATGCACGCATCGGAAAAGATTTCTGAGAATTCTTCTGTCTAGTTTTTATGGGAAGATATTTTCTTTTCCAGCATAGGCCTCAAATCGCTCCAAACATCCACGAGCAAATTCTACGAAAGGAGTGTGTCAAAACTGTGCTATCAAAAGGAAGATTCCACTATGTGAGTTGAATGCATGAAGCACACGGAAGTTTCTGACAATGCTTCCGTCTAGTTCTCATGTGAAGATATTTCCTTTTCCAGCGTTGACCTCTTAGCACTCCAAATATCCACTTGCAGATCCTAGAAAAAGAGTGTTTCAAAACTGCTCTACCAAAAGCCAGGTTTCACTCGGTGAGTTGAATGCGCACATCGCAAAATGTTTCTGAGAACGCTACTGTCTAGTTCTTATGTGAAGATATTTCGTTTTCCCGCCTGGGCTTCAAAGCGCTCCAAATAGCCACTTGTAGAGTCTATAAAAGCAGTGTTTCAAAACTCTTCTATCAAAAGGAACTTTCAACTCTGTGAGTACAATGCACTCATCACAAGGAAGTTTCCGAGAATGCTTCTGTCTACTGTTTATGTGAAGATATTTCCTTTTCCAACCTAGGCCTCAATGCGCTCCAAATAAACACCTGCAGATCCTACAAGAGGGGTGTTTCCAAACTGTTCTATCAAAACCAGCGTTCAAGTCTGTGAGCTGAATGCACTCATCACACAGAAGTTTCTTAGAAGGCTTGTGTCTAGTGTTTATGTGAAAATATTTTCTTTTACAGCACAGGCCTCAAATAGCTCCAAATATCAACTTGCAGATTTTACAAAAAGGGAGTTTCCAAACTCCTCTATCAAAAGACAGGTTCAACTCTGTGAGTCGAATGCACACATCAGAAAGAAGTTTCTGAGAATGCTTCTGTCTAGCTTTTATGTGAAAATATTTCCTTTTCAAGCACACGCCTCAAAGCGCTCCAAATATGCCGTTGCAGATTCTACAAAAAGTGGGTTTCAAAACTGCTCTACGAAAAGAAAGGTTCAAAGCTGTGAGTTGAATACACAGATCGTGAAGAAGTTTCTGAGAATGCTTCAGTCTAGTGTTTAGGTGAAGATATTTCACTTCCCAGCATAGGCCTCAAAGCGCTCCAAATATCCACTTCCAGATTCTACAGAAAAGTGTTTCAAAACTGCTCTTTGGAAAGGAAGCTTCAACTCTGTGAGTTGAAAGCACTCATTACGAAGAGGTTTCTGAGAATTCTTCTGTCCAGTTTTCATGTGAAGATGTTTCCATTTCAAGCATAGGTCTCCAATCGCTCCAAATATTCACCTGCAAATTCTACAAAAAGGGTGTTTCAAAACTTCTCTATCAATAGGAAGGTTCAACTCTGTGAGTTGAATGCCCTCCTCACAAAGAAGTTTCTGAGAATGCTTCTGTCTACTTTTTACGTGAAGATATTTCCTTTTCCTACACAGGCCTCAAAGCGCTCCGAATCAACACTTCCAGATACTACCAAAACAGTGTTTCAAAACTGTTCTATCAAAAGGAACGTTCAACTCTGTGAGTGGAAGGCACTCATCGCAAAGAGGTTTCTGAGAATGCTTCTGTCTAGTTTTTATGTGATGATATTTCGTATTGCAGCATTGGCCAAAAAGCGCTCCAAACATCCATCTTCAGATGGCAATGAAAGTGGGTCTCAAAAGTGCTCTATCAGAAGGAAGGTTCAAGTCTGTGAATTGAATGCTCTCATCACACAGAAGGTTCTGAGAATGATTCAGTCTAGTTTTTATCAGAAGATATTTCCTTTTCCTTGCATAGGCCTCAAATCGCTCCAAATATCGAATTGCAGTTTACACCAATAGAGTGTTTCCAAACTGCTCTGTGAAACGGCAGGTTCAACTCTGTGAGTTGAATGCGCACATGAGGAAGAAGTCTCTGAGAATGCTTCTGTCTAGTTTTTAGGTGAAGATATTTCATTTCCCAGCCTCGCCTCAAAGCGCTCCAAATATCCACTTTCAGATTCTACAAAAACTGTGTTTCTAAACTGCTCTTTGTAAAGGAAGGTTCAAGTCTGTGAGTTGAATGCACTCATCACCAAGAAGTTTCTGAGAATGCTTCTGTCTAGTTTTCATGTGAAGATATTTCCTTTTCCAACATTGACCCGAAGCCCTCGTAATATCCACTTGCAGATTTTACAAAAAGAGTGTTTCCAAACTGCTCTATCAAAATGAGATTCAACTCTGTGAGTTGAATGCACGCATCGTGAAGAAGCTTCAGAGAATGCTACGGTCTACGTTTTAGGTGAAGATATTTCATTTCCCAGCATAGGCTTCAAAGCGCTCTAAATATCCACTTGCAGATTCTACAAAAAGAGTGTTTCAAAACTGCTCTTCCAAAAGGAAGGTTCAAGGCTGTGAGTTCAATGCACTCATCATAAAGAAGTTTCTGAGAACGCTTCTCTCTAGTTTTTATGTGAAGATATTTCCTTTTCCAGCATAGGCCTCAAATCGCTCCAAACATCCACTAGCAAATTCTACAAAAGGAGTGTTTCAAAACTGTGCTATCAAAAGGAAGATTCCACTATTTGAGTTGAAGGCATAAAGCACACGGAAGTTTCTGACAATGCTTCCGTCTAGTTCTCATGTGAAGTTATTTCCTTTTCCAGTGCTGGCCTCTTAGCACTCCAAATATCCACTTGCAGATCCTAGAAAAAGAGTTTTTCAAAACTGCTCTACCAAAAGGAAGCTTCAACTCGGTGAGTTGAATGCGCACCTCGCAAAATGTTTCTGAGAGTGCTTCGCTGTTGTTTTTATGTGAAGATATTTCGTTTTCCAGCATAGGACTCAAAGCGCTCCAAGTAGCCACTTACAGAGTCTCTAAAAAGAGTGTTTCAAAACTGTTCTATCAAAAGGAACGTTCAACTCTGTGAGTAGAATGCTCTCATCACAAGGAAGTTTCTGAGAATGCTTCTGTCTAGTTTTTATGTGAAGAAATTTCCTTTTCCAACATAGGCCTCAAAGCCCTCCAAATAAACATCTGCAGATTCTACAAAAGGGGTCTTTCCAAAATGTTCTATCAAAACCAACGTTCAAACCTATGAGCTGAATGCACTCACCACACAGAAGTTTCTTAGACGTCTTCTGTCTAGTGTTTATGTGAAAATATTTTCTTTTACAGCATAGGCCTCAAATAGCTCCAAATATCAACTTGCAGATTTTACAAAAAGGGTGTTTCCAAACTCCTCTATCAAAAGGCAGGTTCAACTCTGTGTGTTGAATGCACACATCAGAAAGAAGTTTCTGAGAATGCTTCTGTCTAGCGTTTATGTGAAAATATTTCCTTTTCAAGCATACGCCTCAAAGCGCTCCAAATATGCCGTTGCAGATTCTACAAAAAGTGTGTTTCAAAACTGCTCTATGAAAAGAAAGGTTCAAAGCTGTGAGGTGAATACACATATCGTGAAGAAGTTTCTGAGAAAGCTTCAGTCTAGTGTTTAGGTGAAGATATTTCACTTCCCAGAATAGGCCTCAAAGCGCTCCAAATATCCACTTCCAGATTCTAAAGAAAAGTGTTTCAAAACTGCTTTTTGGAAAAGAAGCTTCAACTCTGTGAGTTGAAAGCACTCATTACGAAGAGGTTTCTGAGAGTTCTTCCGTCTAGTTTTCATGTGAAGATGTTTCCATTTCAAGCATATTTCTCAAATCGCTCCAAATATTCACCTGCAAATTCTACAAAAAGGGTGTTTCCAAACTTCTCTATCAATAGGAAGGTTCGACTCTGTGAGTTGAATGCACTCCTCACAAAGAAGTTTCTGAGAATGCTTCTGTCCAGTTTTTAGGTGAAGATATATCATTTCCCAGCATAGGCCTCAAAGCGCTCCAAATATCCACTTGCAGATTCTACAAAAAGAGTGTTTCAAAACTCCTCTTTCAAAAGGAAGTTTCAAGTCTGTGAGTTGAATGAAGTCGTGACAAAGAAGTTTCTGAGAATGCTTCTGTCTACTTTTTATGTGAAGATATTTCCTTTTGCAGCACACGCCTCAAATAGCCCCAAACATCCACTAGCAAATTCTACAAAAAGAGTGTTTCAAAAAAGCGCTATCTAAAGGAAGATTGCACTATGTGAGTTAAACGCATAAAGCACACGGAAGTTTCTGAGAATGCTTCCGTCTAGTTCTCATGGGAAGATATTTCCTTTCCCATTGTTGGCCTCTTAGCACTCCAATATACACTTGCAGATTCTAGAAAAAGAGTGTTTCAAAACTGCTCTATCAAAAGGCAGGTTCAACACGGTGAGTTGAATATGCACATGAGAAAAAGTTTCTGAGAATGCTTCTGTCTGGTTTTTATGTGAAGATATTTCGTTTTCCAGCACAGGCCTCAAAGCGCTCCAATTATCCACTTGCAGACTATACAAAAACAGTGTTTCAAAACTGTTCTATCCAAAGGAATGTTCAGCTCTGTGAGTAGAATTCACTCATCACGAGGAAGTTTCTGAGAATGCTGCTGTCTAGTTTCTATAAGAAGACATTTCCTTTTCTAACATAGGTCTCAAAGCGCTCACAATAAGCCCTGGCACACTCCACAAAAGGAGTGTTTCCAAAATGTTCTATCAAAATGAACGTTGAAGACTGTGAGTTAAATGCACACGTCAAACTGAAGTTTCTGAGAATGGTTCTGTCTAGGGTTTATGTGAAGATATTTTCTTTTCCAGCATAGGCCTCCAAAAGCTCGAAATATCCACTTGCAGATTTTCTAAAAAGGGTGTTTCCAAACTGTTCTATCAAAAGGAAGGTTCAACTCTGTGAGTTGAATGCTCACATCACAAAGAAGTTTCTGAGAATGCTTCTGTCTAGTGTTCATGTGAAGATATTTCCTTTTCAAGCATAGGCCTCAAAGCGCTCCAGATATGCAGTTGCAGACTCTACAAAAAGTGTGTTTCAAAAGTGTTCTATGAAAAGAAAGTTTCAACTCTGTGAGTTGAATGCACATATCGTGAAGAAGTTTCTGAGAATGCTTCTGTCTAGTTTTTAGGTGAAGATATTTCATTTCCCAGCATAGGCCTCAAAGCGCTCCAAATATGCACTTGCAGATTCTACAAAAAGAGTGTTTCAAAACTGCTCTTTCAAAAGGAAGGTTCAAGTCTGTGAGTTGAATGCACTCATCAGAAAGAAGTTTCTGATAATGGTTCTGTCTAGTTTTCATCTGCAAGTATTTCCTTTTCCACTAGATGCCGCAATCGCACCAAATTTCCACCTGCAGTTTCCACAAAAAGAGTGTTGCAGGACTGCTCCAGGAAAAGGAATCTTCAACTCTCTCAGTTCAATCCCCTCAAGACATAGAAGTTTCTGATAATGTTTCTGTCTAGCTTCTATATGAAGATATTTCCTTTTCCAGCATAAGCCTCAAAGAGCTCCAAATATCCACTTGCGAATTCTACAAAAACAGTGTTGCAATACTTTTCTACCAAAAGGAAGGTACAACTCTGTGAGTTCAATGCACTCATCACACAGAAGGTTCACAGAATGCTTCCATCTAGCTTTTACGCAATGATATTTCCTTTTGCAGCAAAGGCTTCAAAGCGCTCTTAATGTCCACTGGCAGATTCTACGAAGAGTGTCTCAAAACTGCTCTATCAAAAGGTAGGTTGAACTCTGTGAGTTCAATGCCCAAAGCACAGGGAACCTTCTGAGAATGCTTTTATGTAGTTTCTACGTGAACATATTTTCTTTTCCAGCATTGGCCTCCAAGCACTCCATCCATCCACTTGAAAATTCTACTAAAAGAGTGTTTCAAAACTTCTCTACCAAAAGAAAGGTTGAACTTTGTGAGTTCAAGGCACACATCACAAAGAAGTTTCTGAGAATGCTTCTTTCCAGCTTTTACGTGAAGAGATATCCTTTTCCAGCATAGGCCTCAAAGCGCTCCATATATCCACTTGCACATTCTAGCAAAGCGTGTATCAACACTGCTCTTTCAAAAGGAAGCTTCAAGTCTGTGAGTTGAATGCACTCATCACAAAGACGTTTCTGAGAATTCTCCTGTCTAGTTTTCATGTGAAGATGCTTCCATTTAAAATCTAGGCCTCAAATACCTCCAAATATTCACTTGCACATTCTACAAAAAGGCTGTTTCAAATCTTCTCTATCAATTGGAAGGTTCAACTCTGTAAATTGAATGCACTCACCACAAAGAAGATTCCGAGATTGCTTCTGTCTACTTTGTATGTGAAGACATTTCCTTTTCCAACATAGGCCTCAAAGCGCTCCAAAAAACACTTGCAGATTCTAAAAAAACAGTTTTTCAAAACTGTTCTATCAAAAGGAACGTTCAACTCTGTGAGTTGAAGGCACTCATCACAAAGAGGTTTCTGAGAATGCTTCTGTCTAGTTTTTATGGGATGATATTTCTTATTCCAACATTGGCCAAAAAGCGCTCCAAATATCCGCCTTCAGATGGCACTGAAAGAGGGTCTCAAAAATGCTCTATCAGAAGGAAGGTTCAAGTCTGTGAGTTGAATGCTCTCATCACACAGAAGGTTCTGAGAATACTTCAGTCTAGTTTTTATCAGAAGATATTTCCATTTCCTTGCATAGGCCTGAAATCGCTCCAAATATCGACTTGCAGATTATACGAATAGAGTATTTCCAAACTGCTCTGTCAAACGGCAGGATCAACTCTGTGAGTTGAATGAACACATCATGAAGAAGTCTCTGAGAATGCTTCTGTCTAGTTTTTAGTTGAAGATATTTCATTTCCCAGCATCGTCTCAAAGCGCTCCAAATATCCACTTGCAGATTCTACAAAAACTTTGTTTCTAAACTGCTCTTTGAAAAGGAAGGTCCAAGTCTGTGAGTTGAATGCACTCATCGCAAAGAATTTTCTGAGAATGCTTCTGCCTAGTTTTCACGTGAAGATATTTCCTTTTCCAACATTGGCCCCGAAGCCCTCCTAACATCCACTTGCAGATTTTACAAAAAGAGTGTTTCCAAACTGCTCTATCAAAAGGCAGGTTCAACTCTGTGAGTCAAATGCACGCATCGTGAAGAAGCTTCTGAGAATGCTACTGTCTAAGTTTTAGGTGAAGATATTTCATTTCCCAGCAAAGGCTTCAAAGCGCTCTAAATATCCACTTGCAGATTCTACAAGAAGAGTGTTTCAAAACTGCTCTTCCAAAAGGAAGGTTCAAGTCTGTGAGTTGAATGCACTCATCAAAAAGAAGTTTCTGAGAATGCTTCTCTCTAGTTTTTATGAGAAGATATTTCCTTTTCCAGCATAGGCCTCAAATCGCTCCAAACATCCACTAGCAAATTCTACAAAAGGAGTGTTTCAAAACTGTGCTATCAAAAGGAAGATTCCACTATTTGAGTTGAAGGCATAAAGCACACGGAAGTTTCTGACAGTGCTTCCGTCTAGTTCTCATGTGAAGTTATTTCCTTTTCCAGTGTTGGCCTCTTAGCACTCCAAATAACCACTTGCAGATCCTAGAAAGAGTGTTTCAAAACTGCTCTACCAAAAGGAAGGTTCAACTCGGTGAGTTGAATGCGCACCTCGCAAAAAGTTTCTGAGAGTGCTTCGGTTTAGTTTTTATGTGAAGATATTTCGTTTTCCAGCACAGTACTCAAAGCGCTCTAAATAGCCACTTGCAGAGTCTATAAAAAGAGTGTTTCAAAACTGTTCTATCGAAAGGAACGTTCAACTCTGTGAGTAGAATGCACTCATCACAAGGAAGTTTCTGAGAATGCTTCTGTCTAGTTTTTATGTGAAGAAATTTCCTTTTCCAACATAGGCCTCAAAGCGCTCCAAATAAACACCTGCAGATTCTACAAAAGGGGTCTTTCCAAAATGTTCTATCAAAACCAACGTTCAAGCCTGTGAGCTGAATGCACTCACCACACAGAAGTTTCTTAGACGTCTTCTGTCTAGTGTTTATGTGGAAATATTCTCTTTTACAGCATAGGCCTCAAATAGCTCCAAATATCAACTTGCAGATTTTACAAAAAGGGTGTTTCCAAACTCCTCCATCAAAAGGCAGGTTCAACTCTGTGTGTTTAATGCACACATCAGAAAGAAGTTTCTGAGAATGCTTCTGTCTAGCCTTTATGTGAAAATATTTCCTTTTCAAGCATACGCCTCAAAGCGCTCCAAATATGCCGTTGTAGACTCTACAAAAAGTGTGTTTCAAAACTGCTCTACGAAAAGAAAGGTTCAAAGCTGTGAGTCGAATACACAGATCGTGAAGAAGTTCCTGAGAATGCTTCAATCTAGTGTTTAGGTGAAGATATTTCACTTCCCAGCATAGGCCTCAAAGCGCTCCAAATATCCACTTCCAGATTCTACAGAAAAGTGTTTCAAAACTGCTCTTTGGAAAGGAAGCTTCAACTCTGTGAGTTTAAAGCACTCATTGCGAAGAGGTTTCTGGGAGTTCTTCCGTCTAGTTTTCATGTAAAGATGTTTCCATTTCAAGCATAGGTCTCTAATCGCTCCAAATATTCACCTGCAAATTCTACAAAAAGGGTGTTTCAAAACTTCTCTATCAATAGGAAGGTTCAACTCTGTGAGTTGAATGCACTCCTTACAGAGAAGTTTCTGAGAATGTTTCTATCTATGTTTTACGCGAAGATATTTCCTTTTCCAACACAGGCCTCAATGCGCTCCGAATCAACACTTCCAGATACTACAAAAACAGTGTTTCAAAACTGTTCTATCAAAAGGAACGTTCAACTCTGTGAGTTGAAGGCACTCATCACAAAGAAGTTTCTGAGAATGCTTCTGTCAATCTTGTATGCAATGAGATTTCCTTTTGCAGCATAGGACTTAAAGCTCTCCAAATATCCACTTGCAGATTCCACAAAAAGAGTGTTGCAAAACTTCTCTATCAAAAGGCAGGTTGAACTCTGTGTGTTGAATGCCCAAAACACAGGGAACTTTCTGAGAATGCTTTTGTCTAGTTTCCACGTGAAGATAGTTCCTTTTCCAACATAGGCCTCAAAGCGCTCTGAATATCCACTTGCCGATTGTACAAAAAGAGTGTTGCAAAACTTCTCTATCAAAAGGCAGGTTGAACTCTGTGTGTCGAATGCCCAAAACACAGGGAACTTGCTGAGAATGCTTTTGTCTAATTTCTACGTGAAGATATTTCCTTTTCCATCATAGGCCTCAAAGTGCTCCGAATAAACACTTGTAGATCCCACCAAAAGAGTGTTTCAAAGCTCTTCCATCTACAGGAACTTTCACGTCTGTGAGTTGAATGCACTCATCACAAAGAGGTTTCTGAGAATTCTTCTGTTTAGTTTTTATGTGATGATATTTCATTTTCCAGCATTGGCCTAAAGGTGCTCCAAATATCCACCTTCAGATGGGACTGAAAGAGTGTTTCAAAACTGAACTATCAAAAGGAAGGTTCAAGTCTGTGAGTTGAATGCACTCATCCACAGAAGCTTCTGAGAATGCTTCTGTCTCGTTTTTAGGCGAAGATATTTCCTTTTCCTTGCATAGGCCTCAAATCGCTCCAAATATCCCCTTGCAGATATTACAAAGAGAGTGTTTCCAAACTGCCCTATCGAAAGGCAGTTTCAACTCTGTGAGTTGAAGGCACGTATGGTGAAACAGTTTCTGAGAATGCTTGTGTGTACTTTTTAGGTGAAGGTATTTCCTTTTCCAGCACAGGCCTCAAATCGCTCCAAACATCCAGTAGCAAATTCTACAAAAGGAGTGTTTCAAACCTGTGCTATCCAAAGGAAGATTCCACTATATGAGTTGAACGCATAAAGCACACGGAAGTTTCTGAGAATCCTTCCGTCTAGTTCTCAGGTGAAGATATTTACTTTTCCAGTGTTGGCCCTTTAGCACTCCAAATATCCACTTTCAGATTCTACAAAAAGAGTGTTTCAAAACTGCTCTATCAAAACGCAGGTTCCACTCGGTGAGTTGAATGCACGCATCGGAAAAGATTTCTGAGAATTCTTCTGTCTAGTTTTTATGGGAAGATATTTTCTTTTCCAGCATAGGCCTCAAATCGCTCCAAACATCCACGAGCAAATTCTACGAAAGGAGTGTGTCAAAACTGTGCTATCAAAAGGAAGATTCCACTATGTGAGTTGAATGCATGAAGCACACGGAAGTTTCTGACAATGCTTCCGTCTAGTTCTCATGTGAAGATATTTCCTTTTCCAGCGTTGACCTCTTAGCACTCCAAATATCCACTTGCAGATCCTAGAAAAAGAGTGTTTCAAAACTGCTCTACCAAAAGCCAGGTTTCACTCGGTGAGTTGAATGCGCACATCGCAAAATGTTTCTGAGAACGCTACTGTCTAGTTCTTATGTGAAGATATTTCGTTTTCCCGCCTGGGCTTCAAAGCGCTCCAAATAGCCACTTGTAGAGTCTATAAAAGCAGTGTTTCAAAACTCTTCTATCAAAAGGAACTTTCAACTCTGTGAGTACAATGCACTCATCACAAGGAAGTTTCCGAGAATGCTTCTGTCTACTGTTTATGTGAAGATATTTCCTTTTCCAACCTAGGCCTCAATGCGCTCCAAATAAACACCTGCAGATCCTACAAGAGGGGTGTTTCCAAACTGTTCTATCAAAACCAGCGTTCAAGTCTGTGAGCTGAATGCACTCATCACACAGAAGTTTCTTAGAAGGCTTGTGTCTAGTGTTTATGTGAAAATATTTTCTTTTACAGCATAGGCCTCAAATAGCTCCAAATATCAACTTGCAGATTTTACAAAAAGGGAGTTTCCAAACTCCTCTATCAAAAGACAGGTTCAACTCTGTGAGTCGAATGCACACATCAGAAAGAAGTTTCTGAGAATGCTTCTGTCTAGCTTTTATGTGAAAATATTTCCTTTTCAAGCACACGCCTCAAAGCGCTCCAAATATGCCGTTGCAGATTCTACAAAAAGTGGGTTTCAAAACTGCTCTACGAAAAGAAAGGTTCAAAGCTGTGAGTTGAATACACAGATCGTGAAGAAGTTTCTGAGAATGCTTCAGTCTAGTGTTTAGGTGAAGATATTTCACTTCCCAGCATAGGCCTCAAAGCGCTCCAAATATCCACTTCCAGATTCTACAGAAAAGTGTTTCAAAACTGCTCTTTGGAAAGGAAGCTTCAACTCTGTGAGTTGAAAGCACTCATTACGAAGAGGTTTCTGAGAATTCTTCTGTCCAGTTTTCATGTGAAGATGTTTCCATTTCAAGCATAGGTCTCCAATCGCTCCAAATATTCACCTGCAAATTCTACAAAAAGGGTGTTTCAAAACTTCTCTATCAATAGGAAGGTTCAACTCTGTGAGTTGAATGCCCTCCTCACAAAGAAGTTTCTGAGAATGCTTCTGTCTACTTTTTACGTGAAGATATTTCCTTTTCCTACACAGGCCTCAAAGCGCTCCGAATCAACACTTCCAGATACTACCAAAACAGTGTTTCAAAACTGTTCTATCAAAAGGAACGTTCAACTCTGTGAGTGGAAGGCACTCATCGCAAAGAGGTTTCTGAGAATGCTTCTGTCTAGTTTTTATGTGATGATATTTCGTATTGCAGCATTGGCCAAAAAGCGCTCCAAACATCCATCTTCAGATGGCAATGAAAGTGGGTCTCAAAAGTGCTCTATCAGAAGGAAGGTTCAAGTCTGTGAGTTGAATGCTCTCATCACACAGAAGGTTCTGAGAATGATTCAGTCTAGTTTTTATCAGAAGATATTTCCTTTTCCTTGCATAGGCCTCAAATAGCTCCAAATATCGAATTGCAGTTTACACCAATAGAGTCTTTCCAAACTGCTCTGTGAAACGGCAGGTTCAACTCTGTGAGTTGAATGCGCACATGAGGAAGAAGTCTCTGAGAATGCTTCTGTCTAGTTTTTAGGTGAAGATATTTCATTTCCCAGCCTCGCCTCAAAGCGCTCCAAATATCCACTTTCAGATTCTACAAAAACTGTGTTTCTAAACTGCTCTTTGTAAAGGAAGGTTCAAGTCTGTGAGTTGAATGCACTCATCACCAAGAAGTTTCTGAGAATGCTTCTGTCTAGTTTTCATGTGAAGATATTTCCTTTTCCAACATTGACCCGAAGCCCTCGTAATATCCACTTGCAGATTTTACAAAAAGAGTGTTTCCAAACTGCTCTATCAAAATGAGATTCAACTCTGTGAGTTGAATGCACGCATCGTGAAGAAGCTTCAGAGAATGCTACGGTCTACGTTTTAGGTGAAGATATTTCATTTCCCAGCATAGGCTTCAAAGCGCTCTAAATATCCACTTGCAGATTCTACAAAAAGAGTGTTTCAAAACTGCTCTTCCAAAAGGAAGGTTCAAGGCTGTGAGTTCAATGCACTCATCATAAAGAAGTTTCTGAGAACGCTTCTCTCTAGTTTTTATGTGAAGATATTTCCTTTTCCAGCATAGGCCTCAAATCGCTCCAAACATCCACTAGCAAATTCTACAAAAGGAGTGTTTCAAAACTGTGCTATCAAAAGGAAGATTCCACTATTTGAGTTGAAGGCATAAAGCACACGGAAGTTTCTGACAATGCTTCCGTCTAGTTCTCATGTGAAGTTATTTCCTTTTCCAGTGCTGGCCTCTTAGCACTCCAAATATCCACTTGCAGATCCTAGAAAAAGAGTTTTTCAAAACTGCTCTACCAAAAGGAAGCTTCAACTCGGTGAGTTGAATGCGCACCTCGCAAAATATTTCTGAGAGTGCTTCGCTGTTGTTTTTATGTGAAGATATTTCGTTTTCCAGCATAGGACTCAAAGCGCTCCAAGTAGCCACTTACAGAGTCTCTAAAAAGAGTGTTTCAAAACTGTTCTATCAAAAGGAACGTTCAACTCTGTGAGTAGAATGCTCTCATCACAAGGAAGTTTCTGAGAATGCTTCTGTCTAGTTTTTATGTGAAGAAATTTCCTTTTCCAACATAGGCCTCAAAGCCCTCCAAATAAACATCTGCAGATTCTACAAAAGGGGTCTTTCCAAAATGTTCTATCAAAACCAACGTTCAAACCTATGAGCTGAATGCACTCACCACACAGAAGTTTCTTAGACGTCTTCTGTCTAGTGTTTATGTGAAAATATTTTCTTTTACAGCATAGGCCTCAAATAGCTCCAAATATCAACTTGCAGATTTTACAAAAAGGGTGTTTCCAAACTCCTCTATCAAAAGGCAGGTTCAACTCTGTGTGTTGAATGCACACATCAGAAAGAAGTTTCTGAGAATGCTTCTGTCTAGCGTTTATGTGAAAATATTTCCTTTTCAAGCATACGCCTCAAAGCGCTCCAAATATGCCGTTGCAGATTCTACAAAAAGTGTGTTTCAAAACTGCTCTATGAAAAGAAAGGTTCAAAGCTGTGAGGTGAATACACATATCGTGAAGAAGTTTCTGAGAAAGCTTCAGTCTAGTGTTTAGGTGAAGATATTTCACTTCCCAGAATAGGCCTCAAAGCGCTCCAAATATCCACTTCCAGATTCTAAAGAAAAGTGTTTCAAAACTGCTTTTTGGAAAAGAAGCTTCAACTCTGTGAGTTGAAAGCACTCATTACGAAGAGGTTTCTGAGAGTTCTTCCGTCTAGTTTTCATGTGAAGATGTTTCCATTTCAAGCATATTTCTCAAATCGCTCCAAATATTCACCTGCAAATTCTACAAAAAGGGTGTTTCCAAACTTCTCTATCAATAGGAAGGTTCGACTCTGTGAGTTGAATGCACTCCTCACAAAGAAGTTTCTGAGAATGCTTCTGTCCAGTTTTTAGGTGAAGATATATCATTTCCCAGCATAGGCCTCAAAGCGCTCCAAATATCCACTTGCAGATTCTACAAAAAGAGTGTTTCAAAACTCCTCTTTCAAAAGGAAGTTTCAAGTCTGTGAGTTGAATGAAGTCGTGACAAAGAAGTTTCTGAGAATGCTTCTGTCTACTTTTTATGTGAAGATATTTCCTTTTGCAGCACACGCCTCAAATAGCCCCAAACATCCACTAGCAAATTCTACAAAAAGAGTGTTTCAAAAAAGCGCTATCTAAAGGAAGATTGCACTATGTGAGTTAAACGCATAAAGCACACGGAAGTTTCTGAGAATGCTTCCGTCTAGTTCTCATGGGAAGATATTTCCTTTCCCATTGTTGGCCTCTTAGCACTCCAATATACACTTGCAGATTCTAGAAAAAGAGTGTTTCAAAACTGCTCTATCAAAAGGCAGGTTCAACACGGTGAGTTGAATATGCACATGAGAAAAAGTTTCTGAGAATGCTTCTGTCTGGTTTTTATGTGAAGATATTTCGTTTTCCAGCACAGGCCTCAAAGCGCTCCAATTATCCACTTGCAGACTATACAAAAACAGTGTTTCAAAACTGTTCTATCCAAAGGAATGTTCAGCTCTGTGAGTAGAATTCACTCATCACGAGGAAGTTTCTGAGAATGCTGCTGTCTAGTTTCTATAAGAAGACATTTCCTTTTCTAACATAGGTCTCAAAGCGCTCACAATAAGCCCTGGCACACTCCACAAAAGGAGTGTTTCCAAAATGTTCTATCAAAATGAACGTTGAAGACTGTGAGTTAAATGCACACGTCAAACTGAAGTTTCTGAGAATGGTTCTGTCTAGGGTTTATGTGAAGATATTTTCTTTTCCAGCATAGGCCTCCAAAAGCTCGAAATATCCACTTGCAGATTTTCTAAAAAGGGTGTTTCCAAACTGTTCTATCAAAAGGAAGGTTCAACTCTGTGAGTTGAATGCTCACATCACAAAGAAGTTTCTGAGAATGCTTCTGTCTAGTGTTCATGTGAAGATATTTCCTTTTCAAGCATAGGCCTCAAAGCGCTCCAGATATGCAGTTGCAGACTCTACAAAAAGTGTGTTTCAAAAGTGTTCTATGAAAAGAAAGTTTCAACTCTGTGAGTTGAATGCACATATCGTGAAGAAGTTTCTGAGAATGCTTCTGTCTAGTTTTTAGGTGAAGATATTTCATTTCCCAGCATAGGCCTCAAAGCGCTCCAAATATGCACTTGCAGATTCTACAAAAAGAGTGTTTCAAAACTGCTCTTTCAAAAGGAAGGTTCAAGTCTGTGAGTTGAATGCACTCATCAGAAAGAAGTTTCTGATAATGGTTCTGTCTAGTTTTCATCTGCAAGTATTTCCTTTTCCACTAGATGCCGCAATCGCACCAAATTTCCACCTGCAGTTTCCACAAAAAGAGTGTTGCAGGACTGCTCCAGGAAAAGGAATCTTCAACTCTCTCAGTTCAATCCCCTCAAGACATAGAAGTTTCTGATAATGTTTCTGTCTAGCTTCTATATGAAGATATTTCCTTTTCCAGCATAAGCCTCAAAGAGCTCCAAATATCCACTTGCGAATTCTACAAAAACAGTGTTGCAATACTTTTCTACCAAAAGGAAGGTACAACTCTGTGAGTTCAATGCACTCATCACACAGAAGGTTCACAGAATGCTTCCATCTAGCTTTTACGCAATGATATTTCCTTTTGCAGCAAAGGCTTCAAAGCGCTCTTAATGTCCACTGGCAGATTCTACGAAGAGTGTCTCAAAACTGCTCTATCAAAAGGTAGGTTGAACTCTGTGAGTTCAATGCCCAAAGCACAGGGAACCTTCTGAGAATGCTTTTATGTAGTTTCTACGTGAACATATTTTCTTTTCCAGCATTGGCCTCCAAGCACTCCATCCATCCACTTGAAAATTCTACTAAAAGAGTGTTTCAAAACTTCTCTACCAAAAGAAAGGTTGAACTTTGTGAGTTCAAGGCACACATCACAAAGAAGTTTCTGAGAATGCTTCTTTCCAGCTTTTACGTGAAGAGATATCCTTTTCCAGCATAGGCCTCAAAGCGCTCCATATATCCACTTGCACATTCTAGCAAAGCGTGTATCAACACTGCTCTTTCAAAAGGAAGCTTCAAGTCTGTGAGTTGAATGCACTCATCACAAAGACGTTTCTGAGAATTCTCCTGTCTAGTTTTCATGTGAAGATGCTTCCATTTAAAATCTAGGCCTCAAATACCTCCAAATATTCACTTGCACATTCTACAAAAAGGCTGTTTCAAATCTTCTCTATCAATTGGAAGGTTCAACTCTGTAAATTGAATGCACTCACCACAAAGAAGATTCCGAGATTGCTTCTGTCTACTTTGTATGTGAAGACATTTCCTTTTCCAACATAGGCCTCAAAGCGCTCCAAAAAACACTTGCAGATTCTAAAAAAACAGTTTTTCAAAACTGTTCTATCAAAAGGAACGTTCAACTCTGTGAGTTGAAGGCACTCATCACAAAGAGGTTTCTGAGAATGCTTCTGTCTAGTTTTTATGGGATGATATTTCTTATTCCAACATTGGCCAAAAAGCGCTCCAAATATCCGCCTTCAGATGGCACTGAAAGAGGGTCTCAAAAATGCTCTATCAGAAGGAAGGTTCAAGTCTGTGAGTTGAATGCTCTCATCACACAGAAGGTTCTGAGAATACTTCAGTCTAGTTTTTATCAGAAGATATTTCCATTTCCTTGCATAGGCCTGAAATCGCTCCAAATATCGACTTGCAGATTATACGAATAGAGTATTTCCAAACTGCTCTGTCAAACGGCAGGATCAACTCTGTGAGTTGAATGAACACATCATGAAGAAGTCTCTGAGAATGCTTCTGTCTAGTTTTTAGTTGAAGATATTTCATTTCCCAGCATCGTCTCAAAGCGCTCCAAATATCCACTTGCAGATTCTACAAAAACTTTGTTTCTAAACTGCTCTTTGAAAAGGAAGGTCCAAGTCTGTGAGTTGAATGCACTCATCGCAAAGAATTTTCTGAGAATGCTTCTGCCTAGTTTTCACGTGAAGATATTTCCTTTTCCAACATTGGCCCCGAAGCCCTCCTAACATCCACTTGCAGATTTTACAAAAAGAGTGTTTCCAAACTGCTCTATCAAAAGGCAGGTTCAACTCTGTGAGTCAAATGCACGCATCGTGAAGAAGCTTCTGAGAATGCTACTGTCTAAGTTTTAGGTGAAGATATTTCATTTCCCAGCAAAGGCTTCAAAGCGCTCTAAATATCCACTTGCAGATTCTACAAGAAGAGTGTTTCAAAACTGCTCTTCCAAAAGGAAGGTTCAAGTCTGTGAGTTGAATGCACTCATCAAAAAGAAGTTTCTGAGAATGCTTCTCTCTAGTTTTTATGAGAAGATATTTCCTTTTCCAGCATAGGCCTCAAATCGCTCCAAACATCCACTAGCAAATTCTACAAAAGGAGTGTTTCAAAACTGTGCTATCAAAAGGAAGATTCCACTATTTGAGTTGAAGGCATAAAGCACACGGAAGTTTCTGACAGTGCTTCCGTCTAGTTCTCATGTGAAGTTATTTCCTTTTCCAGTGTTGGCCTCTTAGCACTCCAAATAACCACTTGCAGATCCTAGAAAGAGTGTTTCAAAACTGCTCTACCAAAAGGAAGGTTCAACTCGGTGAGTTGAATGCGCACCTCGCAAAAAGTTTCTGAGAGTGCTTCGGTTTAGTTTTTATGTGAAGATATTTCGTTTTCCAGCACAGTACTCAAAGCGCTCTAAATAGCCACTTGCAGAGTCTATAAAAAGAGTGTTTCAAAACTGTTCTATCGAAAGGAACGTTCAACTCTGTGAGTAGAATGCACTCATCACAAGGAAGTTTCTGAGAATGCTTCTGTCTAGTTTTTATGTGAAGAAATTTCCTTTTCCAACATAGGCCTCAAAGCGCTCCAAATAAACACCTGCAGATTCTACAAAAGGGGTCTTTCCAAAATGTTCTATCAAAACCAACGTTCAAGCCTGTGAGCTGAATGCACTCACCACACAGAAGTTTCTTAGACGTCTTCTGTCTAGTGTTTATGTGGAAATATTCTCTTTTACAGCATAGGCCTCAAATAGCTCCAAATATCAACTTGCAGATTTTACAAAAAGGGTGTTTCCAAACTCCTCCATCAAAAGGCAGGTTCAACTCTGTGTGTTTAATGCACACATCAGAAAGAAGTTTCTGAGAATGCTTCTGTCTAGCCTTTATGTGAAAATATTTCCTTTTCAAGCATACGCCTCAAAGCGCTCCAAATATGCCGTTGTAGACTCTACAAAAAGTGTGTTTCAAAACTGCTCTACGAAAAGAAAGGTTCAAAGCTGTGAGTCGAATACACAGATCGTGAAGAAGTTCCTGAGAATGCTTCAATCTAGTGTTTAGGTGAAGATATTTCACTTCCCAGCATAGGCCTCAAAGCGCTCCAAATATCCACTTCCAGATTCTACAGAAAAGTGTTTCAAAACTGCTCTTTGGAAAGGAAGCTTCAACTCTGTGAGTTTAAAGCACTCATTGCGAAGAGGTTTCTGGGAGTTCTTCCGTCTAGTTTTCATGTAAAGATGTTTCCATTTCAAGCATAGGTCTCTAATCGCTCCAAATATTCACCTGCAAATTCTACAAAAAGGGTGTTTCAAAACTTCTCTATCAATAGGAAGGTTCAACTCTGTGAGTTGAATGCACTCCTTACAGAGAAGTTTCTGAGAATGTTTCTATCTATGTTTTACGCGAAGATATTTCCTTTTCCAACACAGGCCTCAATGCGCTCCGAATCAACACTTCCAGATACTACAAAAACAGTGTTTCAAAACTGTTCTATCAAAAGGAACGTTCAACTCTGTGAGTTGAAGGCACTCATCACAAAGAAGTTTCTGAGAATGCTTCTGTCAATCTTGTATGCAATGAGATTTCCTTTTGCAGCATAGGACTTAAAGCTCTCCAAATATCCACTTGCAGATTCCACAAAAAGAGTGTTGCAAAACTTCTCTATCAAAAGGCAGGTTGAACTCTGTGTGTTGAATGCCCAAAACACAGGGAACTTTCTGAGAATGCTTTTGTCTAGTTTCCACGTGAAGATAGTTCCTTTTCCAACATAGGCCTCAAAGCGCTCTGAATATCCACTTGCCGATTGTACAAAAAGAGTGTTGCAAAACTTCTCTATCAAAAGGCAGGTTGAACTCTGTGTGTCGAATGCCCAAAACACAGGGAACTTGCTGAGAATGCTTTTGTCTAATTTCTACGTGAAGATATTTCCTTTTCCATCATAGGCCTCAAAGTGCTCCGAATAAACACTTGTAGATCCCACCAAAAGAGTGTTTCAAAGCTCTTCCATCTACAGGAACTTTCACGTCTGTGAGTTGAATGCACTCATCACAAAGAGGTTTCTGAGAATTCTTCTGTTTAGTTTTTATGTGATGATATTTCATTTTCCAGCATTGGCCTAAAGGTGCTCCAAATATCCACCTTCAGATGGGACTGAAAGAGTGTTTCAAAACTGAACTATCAAAAGGAAGGTTCAAGTCTGTGAGTTGAATGCACTCATCCACAGAAGCTTCTGAGAATGCTTCTGTCTCGTTTTTAGGCGAAGATATTTCCTTTTCCTTGCATAGGCCTCAAATCGCTCCAAATATCCCCTTGCAGATATTACAAAGAGAGTGTTTCCAAACTGCCCTATCGAAAGGCAGTTTCAACTCTGTGAGTTGAAGGCACGTATGGTGAAACAGTTTCTGAGAATGCTTGTGTGTACTTTTTAGGTGAAGGTATTTCCTTTTCCAGCACAGGCCTCAAATCGCTCCAAACATCCAGTAGCAAATTCTACAAAAGGAGTGTTTCAAACCTGTGCTATCCAAAGGAAGATTCCACTATATGAGTTGAACGCATAAAGCACACGGAAGTTTCTGAGAATCCTTCCGTCTAGTTCTCAGGTGAAGATATTTACTTTTCCAGTGTTGGCCCTTTAGCACTCCAAATATCCACTTTCAGATTCTACAAAAAGAGTGTTTCAAAACTGCTCTATCAAAACGCAGGTTCCACTCGGTGAGTTGAATGCACGCATCGGAAAAGATTTCTGAGAATTCTTCTGTCTAGTTTTTATGGGAAGATATTTTCTTTTCCAGCATAGGCCTCAAATCGCTCCAAACATCCACGAGCAAATTCTACGAAAGGAGTGTGTCAAAACTGTGCTATCAAAAGGAAGATTCCACTATGTGAGTTGAATGCATGAAGCACACGGAAGTTTCTGACAATGCTTCCGTCTAGTTCTCATGTGAAGATATTTCCTTTTCCAGCGTTGACCTCTTAGCACTCCAAATATCCACTTGCAGATCCTAGAAAAAGAGTGTTTCAAAACTGCTCTACCAAAAGCCAGGTTTCACTCGGTGAGTTGAATGCGCACATCGCAAAATGTTTCTGAGAACGCTACTGTCTAGTTCTTATGTGAAGATATTTCGTTTTCCCGCCTGGGCTTCAAAGCGCTCCAAATAGCCACTTGTAGAGTCTATAAAAGCAGTGTTTCAAAACTCTTCTATCAAAAGGAACTTTCAACTCTGTGAGTACAATGCACTCATCACAAGGAAGTTTCCGAGAATGCTTCTGTCTACTGTTTATGTGAAGATATTTCCTTTTCCAACCTAGGCCTCAATGCGCTCCAAATAAACACCTGCAGATCCTACAAGAGGGGTGTTTCCAAACTGTTCTATCAAAACCAGCGTTCAAGTCTGTGAGCTGAATGCACTCATCACACAGAAGTTTCTTAGAAGGCTTGTGTCTAGTGTTTATGTGAAAATATTTTCTTTTACAGCATAGGCCTCAAATAGCTCCAAATATCAACTTGCAGATTTTACAAAAAGGGAGTTTCCAAACTCCTCTATCAAAAGACAGGTTCAACTCTGTGAGTCGAATGCACACATCAGAAAGAAGTTTCTGAGAATGCTTCTGTCTAGCTTTTATGTGAAAATATTTCCTTTTCAAGCACACGCCTCAAAGCGCTCCAAATATGCCGTTGCAGATTCTACAAAAAGTGGGTTTCAAAACTGCTCTACGAAAAGAAAGGTTCAAAGCTGTGAGTTGAATACACAGATCGTGAAGAAGTTTCTGAGAATGCTTCAGTCTAGTGTTTAGGTGAAGATATTTCACTTCCCAGCATAGGCCTCAAAGCGCTCCAAATATCCACTTCCAGATTCTACAGAAAAGTGTTTCAAAACTGCTCTTTGGAAAGGAAGCTTCAACTCTGTGAGTTGAAAGCACTCATTACGAAGAGGTTTCTGAGAATTCTTCTGTCCAGTTTTCATGTGAAGATGTTTCCATTTCAAGCATAGGTCTCCAATCGCTCCAAATATTCACCTGCAAATTCTACAAAAAGGGTGTTTCAAAACTTCTCTATCAATAGGAAGGTTCAACTCTGTGAGTTGAATGCCCTCCTCACAAAGAAGTTTCTGAGAATGCTTCTGTCTACTTTTTACGTGAAGATATTTCCTTTTCCTACACAGGCCTCAAAGCGCTCCGAATCAACACTTCCAGATACTACCAAAACAGTGTTTCAAAACTGTTCTATCAAAAGGAACGTTCAACTCTGTGAGTGGAAGGCACTCATCGCAAAGAGGTTTCTGAGAATGCTTCTGTCTAGTTTTTATGTGATGATATTTCGTATTGCAGCATTGGCCAAAAAGCGCTCCAAACATCCATCTTCAGATGGCAATGAAAGTGGGTCTCAAAAGTGCTCTATCAGAAGGAAGGTTCAAGTCTGTGAGTTGAATGCTCTCATCACACAGAAGGTTCTGAGAATGATTCAGTCTAGTTTTTATCAGAAGATATTTCCTTTTCCTTGCATAGGCCTCAAATAGCTCCAAATATCGAATTGCAGTTTACACCAATAGAGTCTTTCCAAACTGCTCTGTGAAACGGCAGGTTCAACTCTGTGAGTTGAATGCGCACATGAGGAAGAAGTCTCTGAGAATGCTTCTGTCTAGTTTTTAGGTGAAGATATTTCATTTCCCAGCCTCGCCTCAAAGCGCTCCAAATATCCACTTTCAGATTCTACAAAAACTGTGTTTCTAAACTGCTCTTTGTAAAGGAAGGTTCAAGTCTGTGAGTTGAATGCACTCATCACCAAGAAGTTTCTGAGAATGCTTCTGTCTAGTTTTCATGTGAAGATATTTCCTTTTCCAACATTGACCCGAAGCCCTCGTAATATCCACTTGCAGATTTTACAAAAAGAGTGTTTCCAAACTGCTCTATCAAAATGAGATTCAACTCTGTGAGTTGAATGCACGCATCGTGAAGAAGCTTCAGAGAATGCTACGGTCTACGTTTTAGGTGAAGATATTTCATTTCCCAGCATAGGCTTCAAAGCGCTCTAAATATCCACTTGCAGATTCTACAAAAAGAGTGTTTCAAAACTGCTCTTCCAAAAGGAAGGTTCAAGGCTGTGAGTTCAATGCACTCATCATAAAGAAGTTTCTGAGAACGCTTCTCTCTAGTTTTTATGTGAAGATATTTCCTTTTCCAGCATAGGCCTCAAATCGCTCCAAACATCCACTAGCAAATTCTACAAAAGGAGTGTTTCAAAACTGTGCTATCAAAAGGAAGATTCCACTATTTGAGTTGAAGGCATAAAGCACACGGAAGTTTCTGACAATGCTTCCGTCTAGTTCTCATGTGAAGTTATTTCCTTTTCCAGTGCTGGCCTCTTAGCACTCCAAATATCCACTTGCAGATCCTAGAAAAAGAGTTTTTCAAAACTGCTCTACCAAAAGGAAGCTTCAACTCGGTGAGTTGAATGCGCACCTCGCAAAATGTTTCTGAGAGTGCTTCGCTGTTGTTTTTATGTGAAGATATTTCGTTTTCCAGCATAGGACTCAAAGCGCTCCAAGTAGCCACTTACAGAGTCTCTAAAAAGAGTGTTTCAAAACTGTTCTATCAAAAGGAACGTTCAACTCTGTGAGTAGAATGCTCTCATCACAAGGAAGTTTCTGAGAATGCTTCTGTCTAGTTTTTATGTGAAGAAATTTCCTTTTCCAACATAGGCCTCAAAGCCCTCCAAATAAACATCTGCAGATTCTACAAAAGGGGTCTTTCCAAAATGTTCTATCAAAACCAACGTTCAAACCTATGAGCTGAATGCACTCACCACACAGAAGTTTCTTAGACGTCTTCTGTCTAGTGTTTATGTGAAAATATTTTCTTTTACAGCATAGGCCTCAAATAGCTCCAAATATCAACTTGCAGATTTTACAAAAAGGGTGTTTCCAAACTCCTCTATCAAAAGGCAGGTTCAACTCTGTGTGTTGAATGCACACATCAGAAAGAAGTTTCTGAGAATGCTTCTGTCTAGCGTTTATGTGAAAATATTTCCTTTTCAAGCATACGCCTCAAAGCGCTCCAAATATGCCGTTGCAGATTCTACAAAAAGTGTGTTTCAAAACTGCTCTATGAAAAGAAAGGTTCAAAGCTGTGAGGTGAATACACATATCGTGAAGAAGTTTCTGAGAAAGCTTCAGTCTAGTGTTTAGGTGAAGATATTTCACTTCCCAGAATAGGCCTCAAAGCGCTCCAAATATCCACTTCCAGATTCTAAAGAAAAGTGTTTCAAAACTGCTTTTTGGAAAAGAAGCTTCAACTCTGTGAGTTGAAAGCACTCATTACGAAGAGGTTTCTGAGAGTTCTTCCGTCTAGTTTTCATGTGAAGATGTTTCCATTTCAAGCATATTTCTCAAATCGCTCCAAATATTCACCTGCAAATTCTACAAAAAGGGTGTTTCCAAACTTCTCTATCAATAGGAAGGTTCGACTCTGTGAGTTGAATGCACTCCTCACAAAGAAGTTTCTGAGAATGCTTCTGTCCAGTTTTTAGGTGAAGATATATCATTTCCCAGCATAGGCCTCAAAGCGCTCCAAATATCCACTTGCAGATTCTACAAAAAGAGTGTTTCAAAACTCCTCTTTCAAAAGGAAGTTTCAAGTCTGTGAGTTGAATGAAGTCGTGACAAAGAAGTTTCTGAGAATGCTTCTGTCTACTTTTTATGTGAAGATATTTCCTTTTGCAGCACACGCCTCAAATAGCCCCAAACATCCACTAGCAAATTCTACAAAAAGAGTGTTTCAAAAAAGCGCTATCTAAAGGAAGATTGCACTATGTGAGTTAAACGCATAAAGCACACGGAAGTTTCTGAGAATGCTTCCGTCTAGTTCTCATGGGAAGATATTTCCTTTCCCATTGTTGGCCTCTTAGCACTCCAATATACACTTGCAGATTCTAGAAAAAGAGTGTTTCAAAACTGCTCTATCAAAAGGCAGGTTCAACACGGTGAGTTGAATATGCACATGAGAAAAAGTTTCTGAGAATGCTTCTGTCTGGTTTTTATGTGAAGATATTTCGTTTTCCAGCACAGGCCTCAAAGCGCTCCAATTATCCACTTGCAGACTATACAAAAACAGTGTTTCAAAACTGTTCTATCCAAAGGAATGTTCAGCTCTGTGAGTAGAATTCACTCATCACGAGGAAGTTTCTGAGAATGCTGCTGTCTAGTTTCTATAAGAAGACATTTCCTTTTCTAACATAGGTCTCAAAGCGCTCACAATAAGCCCTGGCACACTCCACAAAAGGAGTGTTTCCAAAATGTTCTATCAAAATGAACGTTGAAGACTGTGAGTTAAATGCACACGTCAAACTGAAGTTTCTGAGAATGGTTCTGTCTAGGGTTTATGTGAAGATATTTTCTTTTCCAGCATAGGCCTCCAAAAGCTCGAAATATCCACTTGCAGATTTTCTAAAAAGGGTGTTTCCAAACTGTTCTATCAAAAGGAAGGTTCAACTCTGTGAGTTGAATGCTCACATCACAAAGAAGTTTCTGAGAATGCTTCTGTCTAGTGTTCATGTGAAGATATTTCCTTTTCAAGCATAGGCCTCAAAGCGCTCCAGATATGCAGTTGCAGACTCTACAAAAAGTGTGTTTCAAAAGTGTTCTATGAAAAGAAAGTTTCAACTCTGTGAGTTGAATGCACATATCGTGAAGAAGTTTCTGAGAATGCTTCTGTCTAGTTTTTAGGTGAAGATATTTCATTTCCCAGCATAGGCCTCAAAGCGCTCCAAATATGCACTTGCAGATTCTACAAAAAGAGTGTTTCAAAACTGCTCTTTCAAAAGGAAGGTTCAAGTCTGTGAGTTGAATGCACTCATCAGAAAGAAGTTTCTGATAATGGTTCTGTCTAGTTTTCATCTGCAAGTATTTCCTTTTCCACTAGATGCCGCAATCGCACCAAATTTCCACCTGCAGTTTCCACAAAAAGAGTGTTGCAGGACTGCTCCAGGAAAAGGAATCTTCAACTCTCTCAGTTCAATCCCCTCAAGACATAGAAGTTTCTGATAATGTTTCTGTCTAGCTTCTATATGAAGATATTTCCTTTTCCAGCATAAGCCTCAAAGAGCTCCAAATATCCACTTGCGAATTCTACAAAAACAGTGTTGCAATACTTTTCTACCAAAAGGAAGGTACAACTCTGTGAGTTCAATGCACTCATCACACAGAAGGTTCACAGAATGCTTCCATCTAGCTTTTACGCAATGATATTTCCTTTTGCAGCAAAGGCTTCAAAGCGCTCTTAATGTCCACTGGCAGATTCTACGAAGAGTGTCTCAAAACTGCTCTATCAAAAGGTAGGTTGAACTCTGTGAGTTCAATGCCCAAAGCACAGGGAACCTTCTGAGAATGCTTTTATGTAGTTTCTACGTGAACATATTTTCTTTTCCAGCATTGGCCTCCAAGCACTCCATCCATCCACTTGAAAATTCTACTAAAAGAGTGTTTCAAAACTTCTCTACCAAAAGAAAGGTTGAACTTTGTGAGTTCAAGGCACACATCACAAAGAAGTTTCTGAGAATGCTTCTTTCCAGCTTTTACGTGAAGAGATATCCTTTTCCAGCATAGGCCTCAAAGCGCTCCATATATCCACTTGCACATTCTAGCAAAGCGTGTATCAACACTGCTCTTTCAAAAGGAAGCTTCAAGTCTGTGAGTTGAATGCACTCATCACAAAGACGTTTCTGAGAATTCTCCTGTCTAGTTTTCATGTGAAGATGCTTCCATTTAAAATCTAGGCCTCAAATACCTCCAAATATTCACTTGCACATTCTACAAAAAGGCTGTTTCAAATCTTCTCTATCAATTGGAAGGTTCAACTCTGTAAATTGAATGCACTCACCACAAAGAAGATTCCGAGATTGCTTCTGTCTACTTTGTATGTGAAGACATTTCCTTTTCCAACATAGGCCTCAAAGCGCTCCAAAAAACACTTGCAGATTCTAAAAAAACAGTTTTTCAAAACTGTTCTATCAAAAGGAACGTTCAACTCTGTGAGTTGAAGGCACTCATCACAAAGAGGTTTCTGAGAATGCTTCTGTCTAGTTTTTATGGGATGATATTTCTTATTCCAACATTGGCCAAAAAGCGCTCCAAATATCCGCCTTCAGATGGCACTGAAAGAGGGTCTCAAAAATGCTCTATCAGAAGGAAGGTTCAAGTCTGTGAGTTGAATGCTCTCATCACACAGAAGGTTCTGAGAATACTTCAGTCTAGTTTTTATCAGAAGATATTTCCATTTCCTTGCATAGGCCTGAAATCGCTCCAAATATCGACTTGCAGATTATACGAATAGAGTATTTCCAAACTGCTCTGTCAAACGGCAGGATCAACTCTGTGAGTTGAATGAACACATCATGAAGAAGTCTCTGAGAATGCTTCTGTCTAGTTTTTAGTTGAAGATATTTCATTTCCCAGCATCGTCTCAAAGCGCTCCAAATATCCACTTGCAGATTCTACAAAAACTTTGTTTCTAAACTGCTCTTTGAAAAGGAAGGTCCAAGTCTGTGAGTTGAATGCACTCATCGCAAAGAATTTTCTGAGAATGCTTCTGCCTAGTTTTCACGTGAAGATATTTCCTTTTCCAACATTGGCCCCGAAGCCCTCCTAACATCCACTTGCAGATTTTACAAAAAGAGTGTTTCCAAACTGCTCTATCAAAAGGCAGGTTCAACTCTGTGAGTCAAATGCACGCATCGTGAAGAAGCTTCTGAGAATGCTACTGTCTAAGTTTTAGGTGAAGATATTTCATTTCCCAGCAAAGGCTTCAAAGCGCTCTAAATATCCACTTGCAGATTCTACAAGAAGAGTGTTTCAAAACTGCTCTTCCAAAAGGAAGGTTCAAGTCTGTGAGTTGAATGCACTCATCAAAAAGAAGTTTCTGAGAATGCTTCTCTCTAGTTTTTATGAGAAGATATTTCCTTTTCCAGCATAGGCCTCAAATCGCTCCAAACATCCACTAGCAAATTCTACAAAAGGAGTGTTTCAAAACTGTGCTATCAAAAGGAAGATTCCACTATTTGAGTTGAAGGCATAAAGCACACGGAAGTTTCTGACAGTGCTTCCGTCTAGTTCTCATGTGAAGTTATTTCCTTTTCCAGTGTTGGCCTCTTAGCACTCCAAATAACCACTTGCAGATCCTAGAAAGAGTGTTTCAAAACTGCTCTACCAAAAGGAAGGTTCAACTCGGTGAGTTGAATGCGCACCTCGCAAAAAGTTTCTGAGAGTGCTTCGGTTTAGTTTTTATGTGAAGATATTTCGTTTTCCAGCACAGTACTCAAAGCGCTCTAAATAGCCACTTGCAGAGTCTATAAAAAGAGTGTTTCAAAACTGTTCTATCGAAAGGAACGTTCAACTCTGTGAGTAGAATGCACTCATCACAAGGAAGTTTCTGAGAATGCTTCTGTCTAGTTTTTATGTGAAGAAATTTCCTTTTCCAACATAGGCCTCAAAGCGCTCCAAATAAACACCTGCAGATTCTACAAAAGGGGTCTTTCCAAAATGTTCTATCAAAACCAACGTTCAAGCCTGTGAGCTGAATGCACTCACCACACAGAAGTTTCTTAGACGTCTTCTGTCTAGTGTTTATGTGGAAATATTCTCTTTTACAGCATAGGCCTCAAATAGCTCCAAATATCAACTTGCAGATTTTACAAAAAGGGTGTTTCCAAACTCCTCCATCAAAAGGCAGGTTCAACTCTGTGTGTTTAATGCACACATCAGAAAGAAGTTTCTGAGAATGCTTCTGTCTAGCCTTTATGTGAAAATATTTCCTTTTCAAGCATACGCCTCAAAGCGCTCCAAATATGCCGTTGTAGACTCTACAAAAAGTGTGTTTCAAAACTGCTCTACGAAAAGAAAGGTTCAAAGCTGTGAGTCGAATACACAGATCGTGAAGAAGTTCCTGAGAATGCTTCAATCTAGTGTTTAGGTGAAGATATTTCACTTCCCAGCATAGGCCTCAAAGCGCTCCAAATATCCACTTCCAGATTCTACAGAAAAGTGTTTCAAAACTGCTCTTTGGAAAGGAAGCTTCAACTCTGTGAGTTTAAAGCACTCATTGCGAAGAGGTTTCTGGGAGTTCTTCCGTCTAGTTTTCATGTAAAGATGTTTCCATTTCAAGCATAGGTCTCTAATCGCTCCAAATATTCACCTGCAAATTCTACAAAAAGGGTGTTTCAAAACTTCTCTATCAATAGGAAGGTTCAACTCTGTGAGTTGAATGCACTCCTTACAGAGAAGTTTCTGAGAATGTTTCTATCTATGTTTTACGCGAAGATATTTCCTTTTCCAACACAGGCCTCAATGCGCTCCGAATCAACACTTCCAGATACTACAAAAACAGTGTTTCAAAACTGTTCTATCAAAAGGAACGTTCAACTCTGTGAGTTGAAGGCACTCATCACAAAGAAGTTTCTGAGAATGCTTCTGTCAATCTTGTATGCAATGAGATTTCCTTTTGCAGCATAGGACTTAAAGCTCTCCAAATATCCACTTGCAGATTCCACAAAAAGAGTGTTGCAAAACTTCTCTATCAAAAGGCAGGTTGAACTCTGTGTGTTGAATGCCCAAAACACAGGGAACTTTCTGAGAATGCTTTTGTCTAGTTTCCACGTGAAGATAGTTCCTTTTCCAACATAGGCCTCAAAGCGCTCTGAATATCCACTTGCCGATTGTACAAAAAGAGTGTTGCAAAACTTCTCTATCAAAAGGCAGGTTGAACTCTGTGTGTCGAATGCCCAAAACACAGGGAACTTGCTGAGAATGCTTTTGTCTAATTTCTACGTGAAGATATTTCCTTTTCCATCATAGGCCTCAAAGTGCTCCGAATAAACACTTGTAGATCCCACCAAAAGAGTGTTTCAAAGCTCTTCCATCTACAGGAACTTTCACGTCTGTGAGTTGAATGCACTCATCACAAAGAGGTTTCTGAGAATTCTTCTGTTTAGTTTTTATGTGATGATATTTCATTTTCCAGCATTGGCCTAAAGGTGCTCCAAATATCCACCTTCAGATGGGACTGAAAGAGTGTTTCAAAACTGAACTATCAAAAGGAAGGTTCAAGTCTGTGAGTTGAATGCACTCATCCACAGAAGCTTCTGAGAATGCTTCTGTCTCGTTTTTAGGCGAAGATATTTCCTTTTCCTTGCATAGGCCTCAAATCGCTCCAAATATCCCCTTGCAGATATTACAAAGAGAGTGTTTCCAAACTGCCCTATCGAAAGGCAGTTTCAACTCTGTGAGTTGAAGGCACGTATGGTGAAACAGTTTCTGAGAATGCTTGTGTGTACTTTTTAGGTGAAGGTATTTCCTTTTCCAGCACAGGCCTCAAATCGCTCCAAACATCCAGTAGCAAATTCTACAAAAGGAGTGTTTCAAACCTGTGCTATCCAAAGGAAGATTCCACTATATGAGTTGAACGCATAAAGCACACGGAAGTTTCTGAGAATCCTTCCGTCTAGTTCTCAGGTGAAGATATTTACTTTTCCAGTGTTGGCCCTTTAGCACTCCAAATATCCACTTTCAGATTCTACAAAAAGAGTGTTTCAAAACTGCTCTATCAAAACGCAGGTTCCACTCGGTGAGTTGAATGCACGCATCGGAAAAGATTTCTGAGAATTCTTCTGTCTAGTTTTTATGGGAAGATATTTTCTTTTCCAGCTTAGGCCTCAAATCGCTCCAAACATCCACGAGCAAATTCTACGAAAGGAGTGTGTCAAAACTGTGCTATCAAAAGGAAGATTCCACTATGTGAGTTGAATGCATGAAGCACACGGAAGTTTCTGACAATGCTTCCGTCTAGTTCTCATGTGAAGATATTTCCTTTTCCAGCGTTGACCTCTTAGCACTCCAAATATCCACTTGCAGATCCTAGAAAAAGAGTGTTTCAAAACTGCTCTACCAAAAGCCAGGTTTCACTCGGTGAGTTGAATGCGCACATCGCAAAATGTTTCTGAGAACGCTACTGTCTAGTTCTTATGTGAAGATATTTCGTTTTCCCGCCTGGGCTTCAAAGCGCTCCAAATAGCCACTTGTAGAGTCTATAAAAGCAGTGTTTCAAAACTCTTCTATCAAAAGGAACTTTCAACTCTGTGAGTACAATGCACTCATCACAAGGAAGTTTCCGAGAATGCTTCTGTCTACTGTTTATGTGAAGATATTTCCTTTTCCAACCTAGGCCTCAATGCGCTCCAAATAAACACCTGCAGATCCTACAAGAGGGGTGTTTCCAAACTGTTCTATCAAAACCAGCGTTCAAGTCTGTGAGCTGAATGCACTCATCACACAGAAGTTTCTTAGAAGGCTTGTGTCTAGTGTTTATGTGAAAATATTTTCTTTTACAGCACAGGCCTCAAATAGCTCCAAATATCAACTTGCAGATTTTACAAAAAGGGAGTTTCCAAACTCCTCTATCAAAAGACAGGTTCAACTCTGTGAGTCGAATGCACACATCAGAAAGAAGTTTCTGAGAATGCTTCTGTCTAGCTTTTATGTGAAAATATTTCCTTTTCAAGCACACGCCTCAAAGCGCTCCAAATATGCCGTTGCAGATTCTACAAAAAGTGGGTTTCAAAACTGCTCTACGAAAAGAAAGGTTCAAAGCTGTGAGTTGAATACACAGATCGTGAAGAAGTTTCTGAGAATGCTTCAGTCTAGTGTTTAGGTGAAGATATTTCACTTCCCAGCATAGGCCTCAAAGCGCTCCAAATATCCACTTCCAGATTCTACAGAAAAGTGTTTCAAAACTGCTCTTTGGAAAGGAAGCTTCAACTCTGTGAGTTGAAAGCACTCATTACGAAGAGGTTTCTGAGAATTCTTCTGTCCAGTTTTCATGTGAAGATGTTTCCATTTCAAGCATAGGTCTCCAATCGCTCCAAATATTCACCTGCAAATTCTACAAAAAGGGTGTTTCAAAACTTCTCTATCAATAGGAAGGTTCAACTCTGTGAGTTGAATGCCCTCCTCACAAAGAAGTTTCTGAGAATGCTTCTGTCTACTTTTTACGTGAAGATATTTCCTTTTCCTACACAGGCCTCAAAGCGCTCCGAATCAACACTTCCAGATACTACCAAAACAGTGTTTCAAAACTGTTCTATCAAAAGGAACGTTCAACTCTGTGAGTGGAAGGCACTCATCGCAAAGAGGTTTCTGAGAATGCTTCTGTCTAGTTTTTATGTGATGATATTTCGTATTGCAGCATTGGCCAAAAAGCGCTCCAAACATCCATCTTCAGATGGCAATGAAAGTGGGTCTCAAAAGTGCTCTATCAGAAGGAAGGTTCAAGTCTGTGAATTGAATGCTCTCATCACACAGAAGGTTCTGAGAATGATTCAGTCTAGTTTTTATCAGAAGATATTTCCTTTTCCTTGCATAGGCCTCAAATAGCTCCAAATATCGAATTGCAGTTTACACCAATAGAGTGTTTCCAAACTGCTCTGTGAAACGGCAGGTTCAACTCTGTGAGTTGAATGCGCACATGAGGAAGAAGTCTCTGAGAATGCTTCTGTCTAGTTTTTAGGTGAAGATATTTCATTTCCCAGCCTCGCCTCAAAGCGCTCCAAATATCCACTTTCAGATTCTACAAAAACTGTGTTTCTAAACTGCTCTTTGTAAAGGAAGGTTCAAGTCTGTGAGTTGAATGCACTCATCACCAAGAAGTTTCTGAGAATGCTTCTGTCTAGTTTTCATGTGAAGATATTTCCTTTTCCAACATTGACCCGAAGCCCTCGTAATATCCACTTGCAGATTTTACAAAAAGAGTGTTTCCAAACTGCTCTATCAAAATGAGATTCAACTCTGTGAGTTGAATGCACGCATCGTGAAGAAGCTTCAGAGAATGCTACGGTCTACGTTTTAGGTGAAGATATTTCATTTCCCAGCATAGGCTTCAAAGCGCTCTAAATATCCACTTGCAGATTCTACAAAAAGAGTGTTTCAAAACTGCTCTTCCAAAAGGAAGGTTCAAGGCTGTGAGTTCAATGCACTCATCATAAAGAAGTTTCTGAGAACGCTTCTCTCTAGTTTTTATGTGAAGATATTTCCTTTTCCAGCATAGGCCTCAAATCGCTCCAAACATCCACTAGCAAATTCTACAAAAGGAGTGTTTCAAAACTGTGCTATCAAAAGGAAGATTCCACTATTTGAGTTGAAGGCATAAAGCACACGGAAGTTTCTGACAATGCTTCCGTCTAGTTCTCATGTGAAGTTATTTCCTTTTCCAGTGCTGGCCTCTTAGCACTCCAAATATCCACTTGCAGATCCTAGAAAAAGAGTTTTTCAAAACTGCTCTACCAAAAGGAAGCTTCAACTCGGTGAGTTGAATGCGCACCTCGCAAAATGTTTCTGAGAGTGCTTCGCTGTTGTTTTTATGTGAAGATATTTCGTTTTCCAGCATAGGACTCAAAGCGCTCCAAGTAGCCACTTACAGAGTCTCTAAAAAGAGTGTTTCAAAACTGTTCTATCAAAAGGAACGTTCAACTCTGTGAGTAGAATGCTCTCATCACAAGGAAGTTTCTGAGAATGCTTCTGTCTAGTTTTTATGTGAAGAAATTTCCTTTTCCAACATAGGCCTCAAAGCCCTCCAAATAAACATCTGCAGATTCTACAAAAGGGGTCTTTCCAAAATGTTCTATCAAAACCAACGTTCAAACCTATGAGCTGAATGCACTCACCACACAGAAGTTTCTTAGACGTCTTCTGTCTAGTGTTTATGTGAAAATATTTTCTTTTACAGCATAGGCCTCAAATAGCTCCAAATATCAACTTGCAGATTTTACAAAAAGGGTGTTTCCAAACTCCTCTATCAAAAGGCAGGTTCAACTCTGTGTGTTGAATGCACACATCAGAAAGAAGTTTCTGAGAATGCTTCTGTCTAGCGTTTATGTGAAAATATTTCCTTTTCAAGCATACGCCTCAAAGCGCTCCAAATATGCCGTTGCAGATTCTACAAAAAGTGTGTTTCAAAACTGCTCTATGAAAAGAAAGGTTCAAAGCTGTGAGGTGAATACACATATCGTGAAGAAGTTTCTGAGAAAGCTTCAGTCTAGTGTTTAGGTGAAGATATTTCACTTCCCAGAATAGGCCTCAAAGCGCTCCAAATATCCACTTCCAGATTCTAAAGAAAAGTGTTTCAAAACTGCTTTTTGGAAAAGAAGCTTCAACTCTGTGAGTTGAAAGCACTCATTACGAAGAGGTTTCTGAGAGTTCTTCCGTCTAGTTTTCATGTGAAGATGTTTCCATTTCAAGCATATTTCTCAAATCGCTCCAAATATTCACCTGCAAATTCTACAAAAAGGGTGTTTCCAAACTTCTCTATCAATAGGAAGGTTCGACTCTGTGAGTTGAATGCACTCCTCACAAAGAAGTTTCTGAGAATGCTTCTGTCCAGTTTTTAGGTGAAGATATATCATTTCCCAGCATAGGCCTCAAAGCGCTCCAAATATCCACTTGCAGATTCTACAAAAAGAGTGTTTCAAAACTCCTCTTTCAAAAGGAAGTTTCAAGTCTGTGAGTTGAATGAAGTCGTGACAAAGAAGTTTCTGAGAATGCTTCTGTCTACTTTTTATGTGAAGATATTTCCTTTTGCAGCACACGCCTCAAATAGCCCCAAACATCCACTAGCAAATTCTACAAAAAGAGTGTTTCAAAAAAGCGCTATCTAAAGGAAGATTGCACTATGTGAGTTAAACGCATAAAGCACACGGAAGTTTCTGAGAATGCTTCCGTCTAGTTCTCATGGGAAGATATTTCCTTTCCCATTGTTGGCCTCTTAGCACTCCAATATACACTTGCAGATTCTAGAAAAAGAGTGTTTCAAAACTGCTCTATCAAAAGGCAGGTTCAACACGGTGAGTTGAATATGCACATGAGAAAAAGTTTCTGAGAATGCTTCTGTCTGGTTTTTATGTGAAGATATTTCGTTTTCCAGCACAGGCCTCAAAGCGCTCCAATTATCCACTTGCAGACTATACAAAAACAGTGTTTCAAAACTGTTCTATCCAAAGGAATGTTCAGCTCTGTGAGTAGAATTCACTCATCACGAGGAAGTTTCTGAGAATGCTGCTGTCTAGTTTCTATAAGAAGACATTTCCTTTTCTAACATAGGTCTCAAAGCGCTCACAATAAGCCCTGGCACACTCCACAAAAGGAGTGTTTCCAAAATGTTCTATCAAAATGAACGTTGAAGACTGTGAGTTAAATGCACACGTCAAACTGAAGTTTCTGAGAATGGTTCTGTCTAGGGTTTATGTGAAGATATTTTCTTTTCCAGCATAGGCCTCCAAAAGCTCGAAATATCCACTTGCAGATTTTCTAAAAAGGGTGTTTCCAAACTGTTCTATCAAAAGGAAGGTTCAACTCTGTGAGTTGAATGCTCACATCACAAAGAAGTTTCTGAGAATGCTTCTGTCTAGTGTTCATGTGAAGATATTTCCTTTTCAAGCATAGGCCTCAAAGCGCTCCAGATATGCAGTTGCAGACTCTACAAAAAGTGTGTTTCAAAAGTGTTCTATGAAAAGAAAGTTTCAACTCTGTGAGTTGAATGCACATATCGTGAAGAAGTTTCTGAGAATGCTTCTGTCTAGTTTTTAGGTGAAGATATTTCATTTCCCAGCATAGGCCTCAAAGCGCTCCAAATATGCACTTGCAGATTCTACAAAAAGAGTGTTTCAAAACTGCTCTTTCAAAAGGAAGGTTCAAGTCTGTGAGTTGAATGCACTCATCAGAAAGAAGTTTCTGATAATGGTTCTGTCTAGTTTTCATCTGCAAGTATTTCCTTTTCCACTAGATGCCGCAATCGCACCAAATTTCCACCTGCAGTTTCCACAAAAAGAGTGTTGCAGGACTGCTCCAGGAAAAGGAATCTTCAACTCTCTCAGTTCAATCCCCTCAAGACATAGAAGTTTCTGATAATGTTTCTGTCTAGCTTCTATATGAAGATATTTCCTTTTCCAGCATAAGCCTCAAAGAGCTCCAAATATCCACTTGCGAATTCTACAAAAACAGTGTTGCAATACTTTTCTACCAAAAGGAAGGTACAACTCTGTGAGTTCAATGCACTCATCACACAGAAGGTTCACAGAATGCTTCCATCTAGCTTTTACGCAATGATATTTCCTTTTGCAGCAAAGGCTTCAAAGCGCTCTTAATGTCCACTGGCAGATTCTACGAAGAGTGTCTCAAAACTGCTCTATCAAAAGGTAGGTTGAACTCTGTGAGTTCAATGCCCAAAGCACAGGGAACCTTCTGAGAATGCTTTTATGTAGTTTCTACGTGAACATATTTTCTTTTCCAGCATTGGCCTCCAAGCACTCCATCCATCCACTTGAAAATTCTACTAAAAGAGTGTTTCAAAACTTCTCTACCAAAAGAAAGGTTGAACTTTGTGAGTTCAAGGCACACATCACAAAGAAGTTTCTGAGAATGCTTCTTTCCAGCTTTTACGTGAAGAGATATCCTTTTCCAGCATAGGCCTCAAAGCGCTCCATATATCCACTTGCACATTCTAGCAAAGCGTGTATCAACACTGCTCTTTCAAAAGGAAGCTTCAAGTCTGTGAGTTGAATGCACTCATCACAAAGACGTTTCTGAGAATTCTCCTGTCTAGTTTTCATGTGAAGATGCTTCCATTTAAAATCTAGGCCTCAAATACCTCCAAATATTCACTTGCACATTCTACAAAAAGGCTGTTTCAAATCTTCTCTATCAATTGGAAGGTTCAACTCTGTAAATTGAATGCACTCACCACAAAGAAGATTCCGAGATTGCTTCTGTCTACTTTGTATGTGAAGACATTTCCTTTTCCAACATAGGCCTCAAAGCGCTCCAAAAAACACTTGCAGATTCTAAAAAAACAGTTTTTCAAAACTGTTCTATCAAAAGGAACGTTCAACTCTGTGAGTTGAAGGCACTCATCACAAAGAGGTTTCTGAGAATGCTTCTGTCTAGTTTTTATGGGATGATATTTCTTATTCCAACATTGGCCAAAAAGCGCTCCAAATATCCGCCTTCAGATGGCACTGAAAGAGGGTCTCAAAAATGCTCTATCAGAAGGAAGGTTCAAGTCTGTGAGTTGAATGCTCTCATCACACAGAAGGTTCTGAGAATACTTCAGTCTAGTTTTTATCAGAAGATATTTCCATTTCCTTGCATAGGCCTGAAATCGCTCCAAATATCGACTTGCAGATTATACGAATAGAGTATTTCCAAACTGCTCTGTCAAACGGCAGGATCAACTCTGTGAGTTGAATGAACACATCATGAAGAAGTCTCTGAGAATGCTTCTGTCTAGTTTTTAGTTGAAGATATTTCATTTCCCAGCATCGTCTCAAAGCGCTCCAAATATCCACTTGCAGATTCTACAAAAACTTTGTTTCTAAACTGCTCTTTGAAAAGGAAGGTCCAAGTCTGTGAGTTGAATGCACTCATCGCAAAGAATTTTCTGAGAATGCTTCTGCCTAGTTTTCACGTGAAGATATTTCCTTTTCCAACATTGGCCCCGAAGCCCTCCTAACATCCACTTGCAGATTTTACAAAAAGAGTGTTTCCAAACTGCTCTATCAAAAGGCAGGTTCAACTCTGTGAGTCAAATGCACGCATCGTGAAGAAGCTTCTGAGAATGCTACTGTCTAAGTTTTAGGTGAAGATATTTCATTTCCCAGCAAAGGCTTCAAAGCGCTCTAAATATCCACTTGCAGATTCTACAAGAAGAGTGTTTCAAAACTGCTCTTCCAAAAGGAAGGTTCAAGTCTGTGAGTTGAATGCACTCATCAAAAAGAAGTTTCTGAGAATGCTTCTCTCTAGTTTTTATGAGAAGATATTTCCTTTTCCAGCATAGGCCTCAAATCGCTCCAAACATCCACTAGCAAATTCTACAAAAGGAGTGTTTCAAAACTGTGCTATCAAAAGGAAGATTCCACTATTTGAGTTGAAGGCATAAAGCACACGGAAGTTTCTGACAGTGCTTCCGTCTAGTTCTCATGTGAAGTTATTTCCTTTTCCAGTGTTGGCCTCTTAGCACTCCAAATAACCACTTGCAGATCCTAGAAAGAGTGTTTCAAAACTGCTCTACCAAAAGGAAGGTTCAACTCGGTGAGTTGAATGCGCACCTCGCAAAAAGTTTCTGAGAGTGCTTCGGTTTAGTTTTTATGTGAAGATATTTCGTTTTCCAGCACAGTACTCAAAGCGCTCTAAATAGCCACTTGCAGAGTCTATAAAAAGAGTGTTTCAAAACTGTTCTATCGAAAGGAACGTTCAACTCTGTGAGTAGAATGCACTCATCACAAGGAAGTTTCTGAGAATGCTTCTGTCTAGTTTTTATGTGAAGAAATTTCCTTTTCCAACATAGGCCTCAAAGCGCTCCAAATAAACACCTGCAGATTCTACAAAAGGGGTCTTTCCAAAATGTTCTATCAAAACCAACGTTCAAGCCTGTGAGCTGAATGCACTCACCACACAGAAGTTTCTTAGACGTCTTCCGTCTAGTGTTTATGTGGAAATATTCTCTTTTACAGCATAGGCCTCAAATAGCTCCAAATATCAACTTGCAGATTTTACAAAAAGGGTGTTTCCAAACTCCTCCATCAAAAGGCAGGTTCAACTCTGTGTGTTTAATGCACACATCAGAAAGAAGTTTCTGAGAATGCTTCTGTCTAGCCTTTATGTGAAAATATTTCCTTTTCAAGCATACGCCTCAAAGCGCTCCAAATATGCCGTTGTAGACTCTACAAAAAGTGTGTTTCAAAACTGCTCTACGAAAAGAAAGGTTCAAAGCTGTGAGTTGAATACACAGATCGTGAAGAAGTTCCTGAGAATGCTTCAATCTAGTGTTTAGGTGAAGATATTTCACTTCCCAGCATAGGCCTCAAAGCGCTCCAAATATCCACTTCCAGATTCTACAGAAAAGTGTTTCAAAACTGCTCTTTGGAAAGGAAGCTTCAACTCTGTGAGTTTAAAGCACTCATTGCGAAGAGGTTTCTGGGAGTTCTTCCGTCTAGTTTTCATGTAAAGATGTTTCCATTTCAAGCATAGGTCTCTAATCGCTCCAAATATTCACCTGCAAATTCTACAAAAAGGGTGTTTCAAAACTTCTCTATCAATAGGAAGGTTCAACTCTGTGAGTTGAATGCACTCCTTACAGAGAAGTTTCTGAGAATGTTTCTATCTATGTTTTACGCGAAGATATTTCCTTTTCCAACACAGGCCTCAGTGCGCTCCGAATCAACACTTCCAGATACTACAAAAACAGTGTTTCAAAACTGTTCTATCAAAAGGAACGTTCAACTCTGTGAGTTGAAGGCACTCATCACAAAGAAGTTTCTGAGAATGCTTCTGTCAATCTTGTATGCAATGAGATTTCCTTTTGCAGCATAGGACTTAAAGCTCTCCAAATATCCACTTGCAGATTCCACAAAAAGAGTGTTGCAAAACTTCTCTATCAAAAGGCAGGTTGAACTCTGTGTGTTGAATGCCCAAAACACAGGGAACTTTCTGAGAATGCTTTTGTCTAGTTTCCACGTGAAGATAGTTCCTTTTCCAACATAGGCCTCAAAGCGCTCTGAATATCCACTTGCCGATTGTACAAAAAGAGTGTTGCAAAACTTCTCTATCAAAAGGCAGGTTGAACTCTGTGTGTCGAATGCCCAAAACACAGGGAACTTGCTGAGAATGCTTTTGTCTAATTTCTACGTGAAGATATTTCCTTTTCCATCATAGGCCTCAAAGTGCTCCGAATAAACACTTGTAGATCCCACCAAAAGAGTGTTTCAAAGCTCTTCCATCTACAGGAACTTTCACGTCTGTGAGTTGAATGCACTCATCACAAAGAGGTTTCTGAGAATTCTTCTGTTTAGTTTTTATGTGATGATATTTCATTTTCCAGCATTGGCCTAAAGGTGCTCCAAATATCCACCTTCAGATGGGACTGAAAGAGTGTTTCAAAACTGAACTATCAAAAGGAAGGTTCAAGTCTGTGAGTTGAATGCACTCATCCACAGAAGCTTCTGAGAATGCTTCTGTCTCGTTTTTAGGCGAAGATATTTCCTTTTCCTTGCATAGGCCTCAAATCGCTCCAAATATCCCCTTGCAGATATTACAAAGAGAGTGTTTCCAAACTGCCCTATCGAAAGGCAGTTTCAACTCTGTGAGTTGAAGGCACGTATGGTGAAACAGTTTCTGAGAATGCTTGTGTGTACTTTTTAGGTGAAGGTATTTCCTTTTCCAGCACAGGCCTCAAATCGCTCCAAACATCCAGTAGCAAATTCTACAAAAGGAGTGTTTCAAACCTGTGCTATCCAAAGGAAGATTCCACTATATGAGTTGAACGCATAAAGCACACGGAAGTTTCTGAGAATCCTTCCGTCTAGTTCTCAGGTGAAGATATTTACTTTTCCAGTGTTGGCCCTTTAGCACTCCAAATATCCACTTTCAGATTCTACAAAAAGAGTGTTTCAAAACTGCTCTATCAAAACGCAGGTTCCACTCGGTGAGTTGAATGCACGCATCGGAAAAGATTTCTGAGAATTCTTCTGTCTAGTTTTTATGGGAAGATATTTTCTTTTCCAGCATAGGCCTCAAATCGCTCCAAACATCCACGAGCAAATTCTACGAAAGGAGTGTGTCAAAACTGTGCTATCAAAAGGAAGATTCCACTATGTGAGTTGAATGCATGAAGCACACGGAAGTTTCTGACAATGCTTCCGTCTAGTTCTCATGTGAAGATATTTCCTTTTCCAGCGTTGACCTCTTAGCACTCCAAATATCCACTTGCAGATCCTAGAAAAAGAGTGTTTCAAAACTGCTCTACCAAAAGCCAGGTTTCACTCGGTGAGTTGAATGCGCACATCGCAAAATGTTTCTGAGAACGCTACTGTCTAGTTCTTATGTGAAGATATTTCGTTTTCCCGCCTGGGCTTCAAAGCGCTCCAAATAGCCACTTGTAGAGTCTATAAAAGCAGTGTTTCAAAACTCTTCTATCAAAAGGAACTTTCAACTCTGTGAGTACAATGCACTCATCACAAGGAAGTTTCCGAGAATGCTTCTGTCTACTGTTTATGTGAAGATATTTCCTTTTCCAACCTAGGCCTCAATGCGCTCCAAATAAACACCTGCAGATCCTACAAGAGGGGTGTTTCCAAACTGTTCTATCAAAACCAGCGTTCAAGTCTGTGAGCTGAATGCACTCATCACACAGAAGTTTCTTAGAAGGCTTGTGTCTAGTGTTTATGTGAAAATATTTTCTTTTACAGCATAGGCCTCAAATAGCTCCAAATATCAACTTGCAGATTTTACAAAAAGGGAGTTTCCAAACTCCTCTATCAAAAGACAGGTTCAACTCTGTGAGTCGAATGCACACATCAGAAAGAAGTTTCTGAGAATGCTTCTGTCTAGCTTTTATGTGAAAATATTTCCTTTTCAAGCACACGCCTCAAAGCGCTCCAAATATGCCGTTGCAGATTCTACAAAAAGTGGGTTTCAAAACTGCTCTACGAAAAGAAAGGTTCAAAGCTGTGAGTTGAATACACAGATCGTGAAGAAGTTTCTGAGAATGCTTCAGTCTAGTGTTTAGGTGAAGATATTTCACTTCCCAGCATAGGCCTCAAAGCGCTCCAAATATCCACTTCCAGATTCTACAGAAAAGTGTTTCAAAACTGCTCTTTGGAAAGGAAGCTTCAACTCTGTGAGTTGAAAGCACTCATTACGAAGAGGTTTCTGAGAATTCTTCTGTCCAGTTTTCATGTGAAGATGTTTCCATTTCAAGCATAGGTCTCCAATCGCTCCAAATATTCACCTGCAAATTCTACAAAAAGGGTGTTTCAAAACTTCTCTATCAATAGGAAGGTTCAACTCTGTGAGTTGAATGCCCTCCTCACAAAGAAGTTTCTGAGAATGCTTCTGTCTACTTTTTACGTGAAGATATTTCCTTTTCCTACACAGGCCTCAAAGCGCTCCGAATCAACACTTCCAGATACTACCAAAACAGTGTTTCAAAACTGTTCTATCAAAAGGAACGTTCAACTCTGTGAGTGGAAGGCACTCATCGCAAAGAGGTTTCTGAGAATGCTTCTGTCTAGTTTTTATGTGATGATATTTCGTATTGCAGCATTGGCCAAAAAGCGCTCCAAACATCCATCTTCAGATGGCAATGAAAGTGGGTCTCAAAAGTGCTCTATCAGAAGGAAGGTTCAAGTCTGTGAATTGAATGCTCTCATCACACAGAAGGTTCTGAGAATGATTCAGTCTAGTTTTTATCAGAAGATATTTCCTTTTCCTTGCATAGGCCTCAAATCGCTCCAAATATCGAATTGCAGTTTACACCAATAGAGTGTTTCCAAACTGCTCTGTGAAACGGCAGGTTCAACTCTGTGAGTTGAATGCGCACATGAGGAAGAAGTCTCTGAGAATGCTTCTGTCTAGTTTTTAGGTGAAGATATTTCATTTCCCAGCCTCGCCTCAAAGCGCTCCAAATATCCACTTTCAGATTCTACAAAAACTGTGTTTCTAAACTGCTCTTTGTAAAGGAAGGTTCAAGTCTGTGAGTTGAATGCACTCATCACCAAGAAGTTTCTGAGAATGCTTCTGTCTAGTTTTCATGTGAAGATATTTCCTTTTCCAACATTGACCCGAAGCCCTCGTAATATCCACTTGCAGATTTTACAAAAAGAGTGTTTCCAAACTGCTCTATCAAAATGAGATTCAACTCTGTGAGTTGAATGCACGCATCGTGAAGAAGCTTCAGAGAATGCTACGGTCTACGTTTTAGGTGAAGATATTTCATTTCCCAGCATAGGCTTCAAAGCGCTCTAAATATCCACTTGCAGATTCTACAAAAAGAGTGTTTCAAAACTGCTCTTCCAAAAGGAAGGTTCAAGGCTGTGAGTTCAATGCACTCATCATAAAGAAGTTTCTGAGAACGCTTCTCTCTAGTTTTTATGTGAAGATATTTCCTTTTCCAGCATAGGCCTCAAATCGCTCCAAACATCCACTAGCAAATTCTACAAAAGGAGTGTTTCAAAACTGTGCTATCAAAAGGAAGATTCCACTATTTGAGTTGAAGGCATAAAGCACACGGAAGTTTCTGACAATGCTTCCGTCTAGTTCTCATGTGAAGTTATTTCCTTTTCCAGTGCTGGCCTCTTAGCACTCCAAATATCCACTTGCAGATCCTAGAAAAAGAGTTTTTCAAAACTGCTCTACCAAAAGGAAGCTTCAACTCGGTGAGTTGAATGCGCACCTCGCAAAATGTTTCTGAGAGTGCTTCGCTGTTGTTTTTATGTGAAGATATTTCGTTTTCCAGCATAGGACTCAAAGCGCTCCAAGTAGCCACTTACAGAGTCTCTAAAAAGAGTGTTTCAAAACTGTTCTATCAAAAGGAACGTTCAACTCTGTGAGTAGAATGCTCTCATCACAAGGAAGTTTCTGAGAATGCTTCTGTCTAGTTTTTATGTGAAGAAATTTCCTTTTCCAACATAGGCCTCAAAGCCCTCCAAATAAACATCTGCAGATTCTACAAAAGGGGTCTTTCCAAAATGTTCTATCAAAACCAACGTTCAAACCTATGAGCTGAATGCACTCACCACACAGAAGTTTCTTAGACGTCTTCTGTCTAGTGTTTATGTGAAAATATTTTCTTTTACAGCATAGGCCTCAAATAGCTCCAAATATCAACTTGCAGATTTTACAAAAAGGGTGTTTCCAAACTCCTCTATCAAAAGGCAGGTTCAACTCTGTGTGTTGAATGCACACATCAGAAAGAAGTTTCTGAGAATGCTTCTGTCTAGCGTTTATGTGAAAATATTTCCTTTTCAAGCATACGCCTCAAAGCGCTCCAAATATGCCGTTGCAGATTCTACAAAAAGTGTGTTTCAAAACTGCTCTATGAAAAGAAAGGTTCAAAGCTGTGAGGTGAATACACATATCGTGAAGAAGTTTCTGAGAAAGCTTCAGTCTAGTGTTTAGGTGAAGATATTTCACTTCCCAGAATAGGCCTCAAAGCGCTCCAAATATCCACTTCCAGATTCTAAAGAAAAGTGTTTCAAAACTGCTTTTTGGAAAAGAAGCTTCAACTCTGTGAGTTGAAAGCACTCATTACGAAGAGGTTTCTGAGAGTTCTTCCGTCTAGTTTTCATGTGAAGATGTTTCCATTTCAAGCATATTTCTCAAATCGCTCCAAATATTCACCTGCAAATTCTACAAAAAGGGTGTTTCCAAACTTCTCTATCAATAGGAAGGTTCGACTCTGTGAGTTGAATGCACTCCTCACAAAGAAGTTTCTGAGAATGCTTCTGTCCAGTTTTTAGGTGAAGATATATCATTTCCCAGCATAGGCCTCAAAGCGCTCCAAATATCCACTTGCAGATTCTACAAAAAGAGTGTTTCAAAACTCCTCTTTCAAAAGGAAGTTTCAAGTCTGTGAGTTGAATGAAGTCGTGACAAAGAAGTTTCTGAGAATGCTTCTGTCTACTTTTTATGTGAAGATATTTCCTTTTGCAGCACACGCCTCAAATAGCCCCAAACATCCACTAGCAAATTCTACAAAAAGAGTGTTTCAAAAAAGCGCTATCTAAAGGAAGATTGCACTATGTGAGTTAAACGCATAAAGCACACGGAAGTTTCTGAGAATGCTTCCGTCTAGTTCTCATGGGAAGATATTTCCTTTCCCATTGTTGGCCTCTTAGCACTCCAATATACACTTGCAGATTCTAGAAAAAGAGTGTTTCAAAACTGCTCTATCAAAAGGCAGGTTCAACACGGTGAGTTGAATATGCACATGAGAAAAAGTTTCTGAGAATGCTTCTGTCTGGTTTTTATGTGAAGATATTTCGTTTTCCAGCACAGGCCTCAAAGCGCTCCAATTATCCACTTGCAGACTATACAAAAACAGTGTTTCAAAACTGTTCTATCCAAAGGAATGTTCAGCTCTGTGAGTAGAATTCACTCATCACGAGGAAGTTTCTGAGAATGCTGCTGTCTAGTTTCTATAAGAAGACATTTCCTTTTCTAACATAGGTCTCAAAGCGCTCACAATAAGCCCTGGCACACTCCACAAAAGGAGTGTTTCCAAAATGTTCTATCAAAATGAACGTTGAAGACTGTGAGTTAAATGCACACGTCAAACTGAAGTTTCTGAGAATGGTTCTGTCTAGGGTTTATGTGAAGATATTTTCTTTTCCAGCATAGGCCTCCAAAAGCTCGAAATATCCACTTGCAGATTTTCTAAAAAGGGTGTTTCCAAACTGTTCTATCAAAAGGAAGGTTCAACTCTGTGAGTTGAATGCTCACATCACAAAGAAGTTTCTGAGAATGCTTCTGTCTAGTGTTCATGTGAAGATATTTCCTTTTCAAGCATAGGCCTCAAAGCGCTCCAGATATGCAGTTGCAGACTCTACAAAAAGTGTGTTTCAAAAGTGTTCTATGAAAAGAAAGTTTCAACTCTGTGAGTTGAATGCACATATCGTGAAGAAGTTTCTGAGAATGCTTCTGTCTAGTTTTTAGGTGAAGATATTTCATTTCCCAGCATAGGCCTCAAAGCGCTCCAAATATGCACTTGCAGATTCTACAAAAAGAGTGTTTCAAAACTGCTCTTTCAAAAGGAAGGTTCAAGTCTGTGAGTTGAATGCACTCATCAGAAAGAAGTTTCTGATAATGGTTCTGTCTAGTTTTCATCTGCAAGTATTTCCTTTTCCACTAGATGCCGCAATCGCACCAAATTTCCACCTGCAGTTTCCACAAAAAGAGTGTTGCAGGACTGCTCCAGGAAAAGGAATCTTCAACTCTCTCAGTTCAATCCCCTCAAGACATAGAAGTTTCTGATAATGTTTCTGTCTAGCTTCTATATGAAGATATTTCCTTTTCCAGCATAAGCCTCAAAGAGCTCCAAATATCCACTTGCGAATTCTACAAAAACAGTGTTGCAATACTTTTCTACCAAAAGGAAGGTACAACTCTGTGAGTTCAATGCACTCATCACACAGAAGGTTCACAGAATGCTTCCATCTAGCTTTTACGCAATGATATTTCCTTTTGCAGCAAAGGCTTCAAAGCGCTCTTAATGTCCACTGGCAGATTCTACGAAGAGTGTCTCAAAACTGCTCTATCAAAAGGTAGGTTGAACTCTGTGAGTTCAATGCCCAAAGCACAGGGAACCTTCTGAGAATGCTTTTATGTAGTTTCTACGTGAACATATTTTCTTTTCCAGCATTGGCCTCCAAGCACTCCATCCATCCACTTGAAAATTCTACTAAAAGAGTGTTTCAAAACTTCTCTACCAAAAGAAAGGTTGAACTTTGTGAGTTCAAGGCACACATCACAAAGAAGTTTCTGAGAATGCTTCTTTCCAGCTTTTACGTGAAGAGATATCCTTTTCCAGCATAGGCCTCAAAGCGCTCCATATATCCACTTGCACATTCTAGCAAAGCGTGTATCAACACTGCTCTTTCAAAAGGAAGCTTCAAGTCTGTGAGTTGAATGCACTCATCACAAAGACGTTTCTGAGAATTCTCCTGTCTAGTTTTCATGTGAAGATGCTTCCATTTAAAATCTAGGCCTCAAATACCTCCAAATATTCACTTGCACATTCTACAAAACGGCTGTTTCAAATCTTCTCTATCAATTGGAAGGTTCAACTCTGTAAATTGAATGCACTCACCACAAAGAAGATTCCGAGATTGCTTCTGTCTACTTTGTATGTGAAGACATTTCCTTTTCCAACATAGGCCTCAAAGCGCTCCAAAAAACACTTGCAGATTCTAAAAAAACAGTTTTTCAAAACTGTTCTATCAAAAGGAACGTTCAACTCTGTGAGTTGAAGGCACTCATCACAAAGAGGTTTCTGAGAATGCTTCTGTCTAGTTTTTATGGGATGATATTTCTTATTCCAACATTGGCCAAAAAGCGCTCCAAATATCCGCCTTCAGATGGCACTGAAAGAGGGTCTCAAAAATGCTCTATCAGAAGGAAGGTTCAAGTCTGTGAGTTGAATGCTCTCATCACACAGAAGGTTCTGAGAATACTTCAGTCTAGTTTTTATCAGAAGATATTTCCATTTCCTTGCATAGGCCTGAAATCGCTCCAAATATCGACTTGCAGATTATACGAATAGAGTATTTCCAAACTGCTCTGTCAAACGGCAGGATCAACTCTGTGAGTTGAATGAACACATCATGAAGAAGTCTCTGAGAATGCTTCTGTCTAGTTTTTAGTTGAAGATATTTCATTTCCCAGCATCGTCTCAAAGCGCTCCAAATATCCACTTGCAGATTCTACAAAAACTTTGTTTCTAAACTGCTCTTTGAAAAGGAAGGTCCAAGTCTGTGAGTTGAATGCACTCATCGCAAAGAATTTTCTGAGAATGCTTCTGCCTAGTTTTCACGTGAAGATATTTCCTTTTCCAACATTGGCCCCGAAGCCCTCCTAACATCCACTTGCAGATTTTACAAAAAGAGTGTTTCCAAACTGCTCTATCAAAAGGCAGGTTCAACTCTGTGAGTCAAATGCACGCATCGTGAAGAAGCTTCTGAGAATGCTACTGTCTAAGTTTTAGGTGAAGATATTTCATTTCCCAGCAAAGGCTTCAAAGCGCTCTAAATATCCACTTGCAGATTCTACAAGAAGAGTGTTTCAAAACTGCTCTTCCAAAAGGAAGGTTCAAGTCTGTGAGTTGAATGCACTCATCAAAAAGAAGTTTCTGAGAATGCTTCTCTCTAGTTTTTATGAGAAGATATTTCCTTTTCCAGCATAGGCCTCAAATCGCTCCAAACATCCACTAGCAAATTCTACAAAAGGAGTGTTTCAAAACTGTGCTATCAAAAGGAAGATTCCACTATTTGAGTTGAAGGCATAAAGCACACGGAAGTTTCTGACAGTGCTTCCGTCTAGTTCTCATGTGAAGTTATTTCCTTTTCCAGTGTTGGCCTCTTAGCACTCCAAATAACCACTTGCAGATCCTAGAAAGAGTGTTTCAAAACTGCTCTACCAAAAGGAAGGTTCAACTCGGTGAGTTGAATGCGCACCTCGCAAAAAGTTTCTGAGAGTGCTTCGGTTTAGTTTTTATGTGAAGATATTTCGTTTTCCAGCACAGTACTCAAAGCGCTCTAAATAGCCACTTGCAGAGTCTATAAAAAGAGTGTTTCAAAACTGTTCTATCGAAAGGAACGTTCAACTCTGTGAGTAGAATGCACTCATCACAAGGAAGTTTCTGAGAATGCTTCTGTCTAGTTTTTATGTGAAGAAATTTCCTTTTCCAACATAGGCCTCAAAGCGCTCCAAATAAACACCTGCAGATTCTACAAAAGGGGTCTTTCCAAAATGTTCTATCAAAACCAACGTTCAAGCCTGTGAGCTGAATGCACTCACCACACAGAAGTTTCTTAGACGTCTTCTGTCTAGTGTTTATGTGGAAATATTCTCTTTTACAGCATAGGCCTCAAATAGCTCCAAATATCAACTTGCAGATTTTACAAAAAGGGTGTTTCCAAACTCCTCCATCAAAAGGCAGGTTCAACTCTGTGTGTTTAATGCACACATCAGAAAGAAGTTTCTGAGAATGCTTCTGTCTAGCCTTTATGTGAAAATATTTCCTTTTCAAGCATACGCCTCAAAGCGCTCCAAATATGCCGTTGTAGACTCTACAAAAAGTGTGTTTCAAAACTGCTCTACGAAAAGAAAGGTTCAAAGCTGTGAGTCGAATACACAGATCGTGAAGAAGTTCCTGAGAATGCTTCAATCTAGTGTTTAGGTGAAGATATTTCACTTCCCAGCATAGGCCTCAAAGCGCTCCAAATATCCACTTCCAGATTCTACAGAAAAGTGTTTCAAAACTGCTCTTTGGAAAGGAAGCTTCAACTCTGTGAGTTTAAAGCACTCATTGCGAAGAGGTTTCTGGGAGTTCTTCCGTCTAGTTTTCATGTAAAGATGTTTCCATTTCAAGCATAGGTCTCTAATCGCTCCAAATATTCACCTGCAAATTCTACAAAAAGGGTGTTTCAAAACTTCTCTATCAATAGGAAGGTTCAACTCTGTGAGTTGAATGCACTCCTTACAGAGAAGTTTCTGAGAATGTTTCTATCTATGTTTTACGCGAAGATATTTCCTTTTCCAACACAGGCCTCAATGCGCTCCGAATCAACACTTCCAGATACTACAAAAACAGTGTTTCAAAACTGTTCTATCAAAAGGAACGTTCAACTCTGTGAGTTGAAGGCACTCATCACAAAGAAGTTTCTGAGAATGCTTCTGTCAATCTTGTATGCAATGAGATTTCCTTTTGCAGCATAGGACTTAAAGCTCTCCAAATATCCACTTGCAGATTCCACAAAAAGAGTGTTGCAAAACTTCTCTATCAAAAGGCAGGTTGAACTCTGTGTGTTGAATGCCCAAAACACAGGGAACTTTCTGAGAATGCTTTTGTCTAGTTTCCACGTGAAGATAGTTCCTTTTCCAACATAGGCCTCAAAGCGCTCTGAATATCCACTTGCCGATTGTACAAAAAGAGTGTTGCAAAACTTCTCTATCAAAAGGCAGGTTGAACTCTGTGTGTCGAATGCCCAAAACACAGGGAACTTGCTGAGAATGCTTTTGTCTAATTTCTACGTGAAGATATTTCCTTTTCCATCATAGGCCTCAAAGTGCTCCGAATAAACACTTGTAGATCCCACCAAAAGAGTGTTTCAAAGCTCTTCCATCTACAGGAACTTTCACGTCTGTGAGTTGAATGCACTCATCACAAAGAGGTTTCTGAGAATTCTTCTGTTTAGTTTTTATGTGATGATATTTCATTTTCCAGCATTGGCCTAAAGGTGCTCCAAATATCCACCTTCAGATGGGACTGAAAGAGTGTTTCAAAACTGAACTATCAAAAGGAAGGTTCAAGTCTGTGAGTTGAATGCACTCATCCACAGAAGCTTCTGAGAATGCTTCTGTCTCGTTTTTAGGCGAAGATATTTCCTTTTCCTTGCATAGGCCTCAAATCGCTCCAAATATCCCCTTGCAGATATTACAAAGAGAGTGTTTCCAAACTGCCCTATCGAAAGGCAGTTTCAACTCTGTGAGTTGAAGGCACGTATGGTGAAACAGTTTCTGAGAATGCTTGTGTGTACTTTTTAGGTGAAGGTATTTCCTTTTCCAGCACAGGCCTCAAATCGCTCCAAACATCCAGTAGCAAATTCTACAAAAGGAGTGTTTCAAACCTGTGCTATCCAAAGGAAGATTCCACTATATGAGTTGAACGCATAAAGCACACGGAAGTTTCTGAGAATCCTTCCGTCTAGTTCTCAGGTGAAGATATTTACTTTTCCAGTGTTGGCCCTTTAGCACTCCAAATATCCACTTTCAGATTCTACAAAAAGAGTGTTTCAAAACTGCTCTATCAAAACGCAGGTTCCACTCGGTGAGTTGAATGCACGCATCGGAAAAGATTTCTGAGAATTCTTCTGTCTAGTTTTTATGGGAAGATATTTTCTTTTCCAGCATAGGCCTCAAATCGCTCCAAACATCCACGAGCAAATTCTACGAAAGGAGTGTGTCAAAACTGTGCTATCAAAAGGAAGATTCCACTATGTGAGTTGAATGCATGAAGCACACGGAAGTTTCTGACAATGCTTCCGTCTAGTTCTCATGTGAAGATATTTCCTTTTCCAGCGTTGACCTCTTAGCACTCCAAATATCCACTTGCAGATCCTAGAAAAAGAGTGTTTCAAAACTGCTCTACCAAAAGCCAGGTTTCACTCGGTGAGTTGAATGCGCACATCGCAAAATGTTTCTGAGAACGCTACTGTCTAGTTCTTATGTGAAGATATTTCGTTTTCCCGCCTGGGCTTCAAAGCGCTCCAAATAGCCACTTGTAGAGTCTATAAAAGCAGTGTTTCAAAACTCTTCTATCAAAAGGAACTTTCAACTCTGTGAGTACAATGCACTCATCACAAGGAAGTTTCCGAGAATGCTTCTGTCTACTGTTTATGTGAAGATATTTCCTTTTCCAACCTAGGCCTCAATGCGCTCCAAATAAACACCTGCAGATCCTACAAGAGGGGTGTTTCCAAACTGTTCTATCAAAACCAGCGTTCAAGTCTGTGAGCTGAATGCACTCATCACACAGAAGTTTCTTAGAAGGCTTGTGTCTAGTGTTTATGTGAAAATATTTTCTTTTACAGCACAGGCCTCAAATAGCTCCAAATATCAACTTGCAGATTTTACAAAAAGGGAGTTTCCAAACTCCTCTATCAAAAGACAGGTTCAACTCTGTGAGTCGAATGCACACATCAGAAAGAAGTTTCTGAGAATGCTTCTGTCTAGCTTTTATGTGAAAATATTTCCTTTTCAAGCACACGCCTCAAAGCGCTCCAAATATGCCGTTGCAGATTCTACAAAAAGTGGGTTTCAAAACTGCTCTACGAAAAGAAAGGTTCAAAGCTGTGAGTTGAATACACAGATCGTGAAGAAGTTTCTGAGAATGCTTCAGTCTAGTGTTTAGGTGAAGATATTTCACTTCCCAGCATAGGCCTCAAAGCGCTCCAAATATCCACTTCCAGATTCTACAGAAAAGTGTTTCAAAACTGCTCTTTGGAAAGGAAGCTTCAACTCTGTGAGTTGAAAGCACTCATTACGAAGAGGTTTCTGAGAATTCTTCTGTCCAGTTTTCATGTGAAGATGTTTCCATTTCAAGCCTAGGTCTCCAATCGCTCCAAATATTCACCTGCAAATTCTACAAAAAGGGTGTTTCAAAACTTCTCTATCAATAGGAAGGTTCAACTCTGTGAGTTGAATGCCCTCCTCACAAAGAAGTTTCTGAGAATGCTTCTGTCTACTTTTTACGTGAAGATATTTCCTTTTCCTACACAGGCCTCAAAGCGCTCCGAATCAACACTTCCAGATACTACCAAAACAGTGTTTCAAAACTGTTCTATCAAAAGGAACGTTCAACTCTGTGAGTGGAAGGCACTCATCGCAAAGAGGTTTCTGAGAATGCTTCTGTCTAGTTTTTATGTGATGATATTTCGTATTGCAGCATTGGCCAAAAAGCGCTCCAAACATCCATCTTCAGATGGCAATGAAAGTGGGTCTCAAAAGTGCTCTATCAGAAGGAAGGTTCAAGTCTGTGAATTGAATGCTCTCATCACACAGAAGGTTCTGAGAATGATTCAGTCTAGTTTTTATCAGAAGATATTTCCTTTTCCTTGCATAGGCCTCAAATAGCTCCAAATATCGAATTGCAGTTTACACCAATAGAGTGTTTCCAAACTGCTCTGTGAAACGGCAGGTTCAACTCTGTGAGTTGAATGCGCACATGAGGAAGAAGTCTCTGAGAATGCTTCTGTCTAGTTTTTAGGTGAAGATATTTCATTTCCCAGCCTCGCCTCAAAGCGCTCCAAATATCCACTTTCAGATTCTACAAAAACTGTGTTTCTAAACTGCTCTTTGTAAAGGAAGGTTCAAGTCTGTGAGTTGAATGCACTCATCACCAAGAAGTTTCTGAGAATGCTTCTGTCTAGTTTTCATGTGAAGATATTTCCTTTTCCAACATTGACCCGAAGCCCTCGTAATATCCACTTGCAGATTTTACAAAAAGAGTGTTTCCAAACTGCTCTATCAAAATGAGATTCAACTCTGTGAGTTGAATGCACGCATCGTGAAGAAGCTTCAGAGAATGCTACGGTCTACGTTTTAGGTGAAGATATTTCATTTCCCAGCATAGGCTTCAAAGCGCTCTAAATATCCACTTGCAGATTCTACAAAAAGAGTGTTTCAAAACTGCTCTTCCAAAAGGAAGGTTCAAGGCTGTGAGTTCAATGCACTCATCATAAAGAAGTTTCTGAGAACGCTTCTCTCTAGTTTTTATGTGAAGATATTTCCTTTTCCAGCATAGGCCTCAAATCGCTCCAAACATCCACTAGCAAATTCTACAAAAGGAGTGTTTCAAAACTGTGCTATCAAAAGGAAGATTCCACTATTTGAGTTGAAGGCATAAAGCACACGGAAGTTTCTGACAATGCTTCCGTCTAGTTCTCATGTGAAGTTATTTCCTTTTCCAGTGCTGGCCTCTTAGCACTCCAAATATCCACTTGCAGATCCTAGAAAAAGAGTTTTTCAAAACTGCTCTACCAAAAGGAAGCTTCAACTCGGTGAGTTGAATGCGCACCTCGCAAAATGTTTCTGAGAGTGCTTCGCTGTTGTTTTTATGTGAAGATATTTCGTTTTCCAGCATAGGACTCAAAGCGCTCCAAGTAGCCACTTACAGAGTCTCTAAAAAGAGTGTTTCAAAACTGTTCTATCAAAAGGAACGTTCAACTCTGTGAGTAGAATGCTCTCATCACAAGGAAGTTTCTGAGAATGCTTCTGTCTAGTTTTTATGTGAAGAAATTTCCTTTTCCAACATAGGCCTCAAAGCCCTCCAAATAAACATCTGCAGATTCTACAAAAGGGGTCTTTCCAAAATGTTCTATCAAAACCAACGTTCAAACCTATGAGCTGAATGCACTCACCACACAGAAGTTTCTTAGACGTCTTCTGTCTAGTGTTTATGTGAAAATATTTTCTTTTACAGCATAGGCCTCAAATAGCTCCAAATATCAACTTGCAGATTTTACAAAAAGGGTGTTTCCAAACTCCTCTATCAAAAGGCAGGTTCAACTCTGTGTGTTGAATGCACACATCAGAAAGAAGTTTCTGAGAATGCTTCTGTCTAGCGTTTATGTGAAAATATTTCCTTTTCAAGCATACGCCTCAAAGCGCTCCAAATATGCCGTTGCAGATTCTACAAAAAGTGTGTTTCAAAACTGCTCTATGAAAAGAAAGGTTCAAAGCTGTGAGGTGAATACACATATCGTGAAGAAGTTTCTGAGAAAGCTTCAGTCTAGTGTTTAGGTGAAGATATTTCACTTCCCAGAATAGGCCTCAAAGCGCTCCAAATATCCACTTCCAGATTCTAAAGAAAAGTGTTTCAAAACTGCTTTTTGGAAAAGAAGCTTCAACTCTGTGAGTTGAAAGCACTCATTACGAAGAGGTTTCTGAGAGTTCTTCCGTCTAGTTTTCATGTGAAGATGTTTCCATTTCAAGCATATTTCTCAAATCGCTCCAAATATTCACCTGCAAATTCTACAAAAAGGGTGTTTCCAAACTTCTCTATCAATAGGAAGGTTCGACTCTGTGAGTTGAATGCACTCCTCACAAAGAAGTTTCTGAGAATGCTTCTGTCCAGTTTTTAGGTGAAGATATATCATTTCCCAGCATAGGCCTCAAAGCGCTCCAAATATCCACTTGCAGATTCTACAAAAAGAGTGTTTCAAAACTCCTCTTTCAAAAGGAAGTTTCAAGTCTGTGAGTTGAATGAAGTCGTGACAAAGAAGTTTCTGAGAATGCTTCTGTCTACTTTTTATGTGAAGATATTTCCTTTTGCAGCACACGCCTCAAATAGCCCCAAACATCCACTAGCAAATTCTACAAAAAGAGTGTTTCAAAAAAGCGCTATCTAAAGGAAGATTGCACTATGTGAGTTAAACGCATAAAGCACACGGAAGTTTCTGAGAATGCTTCCGTCTAGTTCTCATGGGAAGATATTTCCTTTCCCATTGTTGGCCTCTTAGCACTCCAATATACACTTGCAGATTCTAGAAAAAGAGTGTTTCAAAACTGCTCTATCAAAAGGCAGGTTCAACACGGTGAGTTGAATATGCACATGAGAAAAAGTTTCTGAGAATGCTTCTGTCTGGTTTTTATGTGAAGATATTTCGTTTTCCAGCACAGGCCTCAAAGCGCTCCAATTATCCACTTGCAGACTATACAAAAACAGTGTTTCAAAACTGTTCTATCCAAAGGAATGTTCAGCTCTGTGAGTAGAATTCACTCATCACGAGGAAGTTTCTGAGAATGCTGCTGTCTAGTTTCTATAAGAAGACATTTCCTTTTCTAACATAGGTCTCAAAGCGCTCACAATAAGCCCTGGCACACTCCACAAAAGGAGTGTTTCCAAAATGTTCTATCAAAATGAACGTTGAAGACTGTGAGTTAAATGCACACGTCAAACTGAAGTTTCTGAGAATGGTTCTGTCTAGGGTTTATGTGAAGATATTTTCTTTTCCAGCATAGGCCTCCAAAAGCTCGAAATATCCACTTGCAGATTTTCTAAAAAGGGTGTTTCCAAACTGTTCTATCAAAAGGAAGGTTCAACTCTGTGAGTTGAATGCTCACATCACAAAGAAGTTTCTGAGAATGCTTCTGTCTAGTGTTCATGTGAAGATATTTCCTTTTCAAGCATAGGCCTCAAAGCGCTCCAGATATGCAGTTGCAGACTCTACAAAAAGTGTGTTTCAAAAGTGTTCTATGAAAAGAAAGTTTCAACTCTGTGAGTTGAATGCACATATCGTGAAGAAGTTTCTGAGAATGCTTCTGTCTAGTTTTTAGGTGAAGATATTTCATTTCCCAGCATAGGCCTCAAAGCGCTCCAAATATGCACTTGCAGATTCTACAAAAAGAGTGTTTCAAAACTGCTCTTTCAAAAGGAAGGTTCAAGTCTGTGAGTTGAATGCACTCATCAGAAAGAAGTTTCTGATAATGGTTCTGTCTAGTTTTCATCTGCAAGTATTTCCTTTTCCACTAGATGCCGCAATCGCACCAAATTTCCACCTGCAGTTTCCACAAAAAGAGTGTTGCAGGACTGCTCCAGGAAAAGGAATCTTCAACTCTCTCAGTTCAATCCCCTCAAGACATAGAAGTTTCTGATAATGTTTCTGTCTAGCTTCTATATGAAGATATTTCCTTTTCCAGCATAAGCCTCAAAGAGCTCCAAATATCCACTTGCGAATTCTACAAAAACAGTGTTGCAATACTTTTCTACCAAAAGGAAGGTACAACTCTGTGAGTTCAATGCACTCATCACACAGAAGGTTCACAGAATGCTTCCATCTAGCTTTTACGCAATGATATTTCCTTTTGCAGCAAAGGCTTCAAAGCGCTCTTAATGTCCACTGGCAGATTCTACGAAGAGTGTCTCAAAACTGCTCTATCAAAAGGTAGGTTGAACTCTGTGAGTTCAATGCCCAAAGCACAGGGAACCTTCTGAGAATGCTTTTATGTAGTTTCTACGTGAACATATTTTCTTTTCCAGCATTGGCCTCCAAGCACTCCATCCATCCACTTGAAAATTCTACTAAAAGAGTGTTTCAAAACTTCTCTACCAAAAGAAAGGTTGAACTTTGTGAGTTCAAGGCACACATCACAAAGAAGTTTCTGAGAATGCTTCTTTCCAGCTTTTACGTGAAGAGATATCCTTTTCCAGCATAGGCCTCAAAGCGCTCCATATATCCACTTGCACATTCTAGCAAAGCGTGTATCAACACTGCTCTTTCAAAAGGAAGCTTCAAGTCTGTGAGTTGAATGCACTCATCACAAAGACGTTTCTGAGAATTCTCCTGTCTAGTTTTCATGTGAAGATGCTTCCATTTAAAATCTAGGCCTCAAATACCTCCAAATATTCACTTGCACATTCTACAAAAAGGCTGTTTCAAATCTTCTCTATCAATTGGAAGGTTCAACTCTGTAAATTGAATGCACTCACCACAAAGAAGATTCCGAGATTGCTTCTGTCTACTTTGTATGTGAAGACATTTCCTTTTCCAACATAGGCCTCAAAGCGCTCCAAAAAACACTTGCAGATTCTAAAAAAACAGTTTTTCAAAACTGTTCTATCAAAAGGAACGTTCAACTCTGTGAGTTGAAGGCACTCATCACAAAGAGGTTTCTGAGAATGCTTCTGTCTAGTTTTTATGGGATGATATTTCTTATTCCAACATTGGCCAAAAAGCGCTCCAAATATCCGCCTTCAGATGGCACTGAAAGAGGGTCTCAAAAATGCTCTATCAGAAGGAAGGTTCAAGTCTGTGAGTTGAATGCTCTCATCACACAGAAGGTTCTGAGAATACTTCAGTCTAGTTTTTATCAGAAGATATTTCCATTTCCTTGCATAGGCCTGAAATCGCTCCAAATATCGACTTGCAGATTATACGAATAGAGTATTTCCAAACTGCTCTGTCAAACGGCAGGATCAACTCTGTGAGTTGAATGAACACATCATGAAGAAGTCTCTGAGAATGCTTCTGTCTAGTTTTTAGTTGAAGATATTTCATTTCCCAGCATCGTCTCAAAGCGCTCCAAATATCCACTTGCAGATTCTACAAAAACTTTGTTTCTAAACTGCTCTTTGAAAAGGAAGGTCCAAGTCTGTGAGTTGAATGCACTCATCGCAAAGAATTTTCTGAGAATGCTTCTGCCTAGTTTTCACGTGAAGATATTTCCTTTTCCAACATTGGCCCCGAAGCCCTCCTAACATCCACTTGCAGATTTTACAAAAAGAGTGTTTCCAAACTGCTCTATCAAAAGGCAGGTTCAACTCTGTGAGTCAAATGCACGCATCGTGAAGAAGCTTCTGAGAATGCTACTGTCTAAGTTTTAGGTGAAGATATTTCATTTCCCAGCAAAGGCTTCAAAGCGCTCTAAATATCCACTTGCAGATTCTACAAGAAGAGTGTTTCAAAACTGCTCTTCCAAAAGGAAGGTTCAAGTCTGTGAGTTGAATGCACTCATCAAAAAGAAGTTTCTGAGAATGCTTCTCTCTAGTTTTTATGAGAAGATATTTCCTTTTCCAGCATAGGCCTCAAATCGCTCCAAACATCCACTAGCAAATTCTACAAAAGGAGTGTTTCAAAACTGTGCTATCAAAAGGAAGATTCCACTATTTGAGTTGAAGGCATAAAGCACACGGAAGTTTCTGACAGTGCTTCCGTCTAGTTCTCATGTGAAGTTATTTCCTTTTCCAGTGTTGGCCTCTTAGCACTCCAAATAACCACTTGCAGATCCTAGAAAGAGTGTTTCAAAACTGCTCTACCAAAAGGAAGGTTCAACTCGGTGAGTTGAATGCGCACCTCGCAAAAAGTTTCTGAGAGTGCTTCGGTTTAGTTTTTATGTGAAGATATTTCGTTTTCCAGCACAGTACTCAAAGCGCTCTAAATAGCCACTTGCAGAGTCTATAAAAAGAGTGTTTCAAAACTGTTCTATCGAAAGGAACGTTCAACTCTGTGAGTAGAATGCACTCATCACAAGGAAGTTTCTGAGAATGCTTCTGTCTAGTTTTTATGTGAAGAAATTTCCTTTTCCAACATAGGCCTCAAAGCGCTCCAAATAAACACCTGCAGATTCTACAAAAGGGGTCTTTCCAAAATGTTCTATCAAAACCAACGTTCAAGCCTGTGAGCTGAATGCACTCACCACACAGAAGTTTCTTAGACGTCTTCCGTCTAGTGTTTATGTGGAAATATTCTCTTTTACAGCATAGGCCTCAAATAGCTCCAAATATCAACTTGCAGATTTTACAAAAAGGGTGTTTCCAAACTCCTCCATCAAAAGGCAGGTTCAACTCTGTGTGTTTAATGCACACATCAGAAAGAAGTTTCTGAGAATGCTTCTGTCTAGCCTTTATGTGAAAATATTTCCTTTTCAAGCATACGCCTCAAAGCGCTCCAAATATGCCGTTGTAGACTCTACAAAAAGTGTGTTTCAAAACTGCTCTACGAAAAGAAAGGTTCAAAGCTGTGAGTTGAATACACAGATCGTGAAGAAGTTCCTGAGAATGCTTCAATCTAGTGTTTAGGTGAAGATATTTCACTTCCCAGCATAGGCCTCAAAGCGCTCCAAATATCCACTTCCAGATTCTACAGAAAAGTGTTTCAAAACTGCTCTTTGGAAAGGAAGCTTCAACTCTGTGAGTTTAAAGCACTCATTGCGAAGAGGTTTCTGGGAGTTCTTCCGTCTAGTTTTCATGTAAAGATGTTTCCATTTCAAGCATAGGTCTCTAATCGCTCCAAATATTCACCTGCAAATTCTACAAAAAGGGTGTTTCAAAACTTCTCTATCAATAGGAAGGTTCAACTCTGTGAGTTGAATGCACTCCTTACAGAGAAGTTTCTGAGAATGTTTCTATCTATGTTTTACGCGAAGATATTTCCTTTTCCAACACAGGCCTCAGTGCGCTCCGAATCAACACTTCCAGATACTACAAAAACAGTGTTTCAAAACTGTTCTATCAAAAGGAACGTTCAACTCTGTGAGTTGAAGGCACTCATCACAAAGAAGTTTCTGAGAATGCTTCTGTCAATCTTGTATGCAATGAGATTTCCTTTTGCAGCATAGGACTTAAAGCTCTCCAAATATCCACTTGCAGATTCCACAAAAAGAGTGTTGCAAAACTTCTCTATCAAAAGGCAGGTTGAACTCTGTGTGTTGAATGCCCAAAACACAGGGAACTTTCTGAGAATGCTTTTGTCTAGTTTCCACGTGAAGATAGTTCCTTTTCCAACATAGGCCTCAAAGCGCTCTGAATATCCACTTGCCGATTGTACAAAAAGAGTGTTGCAAAACTTCTCTATCAAAAGGCAGGTTGAACTCTGTGTGTCGAATGCCCAAAACACAGGGAACTTGCTGAGAATGCTTTTGTCTAATTTCTACGTGAAGATATTTCCTTTTCCATCATAGGCCTCAAAGTGCTCCGAATAAACACTTGTAGATCCCACCAAAAGAGTGTTTCAAAGCTCTTCCATCTACAGGAACTTTCACGTCTGTGAGTTGAATGCACTCATCACAAAGAGGTTTCTGAGAATTCTTCTGTTTAGTTTTTATGTGATGATATTTCATTTTCCAGCATTGGCCTAAAGGTGCTCCAAATATCCACCTTCAGATGGGACTGAAAGAGTGTTTCAAAACTGAACTATCAAAAGGAAGGTTCAAGTCTGTGAGTTGAATGCACTCATCCACAGAAGCTTCTGAGAATGCTTCTGTCTCGTTTTTAGGCGAAGATATTTCCTTTTCCTTGCATAGGCCTCAAATCGCTCCAAATATCCCCTTGCAGATATTACAAAGAGAGTGTTTCCAAACTGCCCTATCGAAAGGCAGTTTCAACTCTGTGAGTTGAAGGCACGTATGGTGAAACAGTTTCTGAGAATGCTTGTGTGTACTTTTTAGGTGAAGGTATTTCCTTTTCCAGCACAGGCCTCAAATCGCTCCAAACATCCAGTAGCAAATTCTACAAAAGGAGTGTTTCAAACCTGTGCTATCCAAAGGAAGATTCCACTATATGAGTTGAACGCATAAAGCACACGGAAGTTTCTGAGAATCCTTCCGTCTAGTTCTCAGGTGAAGATATTTACTTTTCCAGTGTTGGCCCTTTAGCACTCCAAATATCCACTTTCAGATTCTACAAAAAGAGTGTTTCAAAACTGCTCTATCAAAACGCAGGTTCCACTCGGTGAGTTGAATGCACGCATCGGAAAAGATTTCTGAGAATTCTTCTGTCTAGTTTTTATGGGAAGATATTTTCTTTTCCAGCATAGGCCTCAAATCGCTCCAAACATCCACGAGCAAATTCTACGAAAGGAGTGTGTCAAAACTGTGCTATCAAAAGGAAGATTCCACTATGTGAGTTGAATGCATGAAGCACACGGAAGTTTCTGACAATGCTTCCGTCTAGTTCTCATGTGAAGATATTTCCTTTTCCAGCGTTGACCTCTTAGCACTCCAAATATCCACTTGCAGATCCTAGAAAAAGAGTGTTTCAAAACTGCTCTACCAAAAGCCAGGTTTCACTCGGTGAGTTGAATGCGCACATCGCAAAATGTTTCTGAGAACGCTACTGTCTAGTTCTTATGTGAAGATATTTCGTTTTCCCGCCTGGGCTTCAAAGCGCTCCAAATAGCCACTTGTAGAGTCTATAAAAGCAGTGTTTCAAAACTCTTCTATCAAAAGGAACTTTCAACTCTGTGAGTACAATGCACTCATCACAAGGAAGTTTCCGAGAATGCTTCTGTCTACTGTTTATGTGAAGATATTTCCTTTTCCAACCTAGGCCTCAATGCGCTCCAAATAAACACCTGCAGATCCTACAAGAGGGGTGTTTCCAAACTGTTCTATCAAAACCAGCGTTCAAGTCTGTGAGCTGAATGCACTCATCACACAGAAGTTTCTTAGAAGGCTTGTGTCTAGTGTTTATGTGAAAATATTTTCTTTTACAGCATAGGCCTCAAATAGCTCCAAATATCAACTTGCAGATTTTACAAAAAGGGAGTTTCCAAACTCCTCTATCAAAAGACAGGTTCAACTCTGTGAGTCGAATGCACACATCAGAAAGAAGTTTCTGAGAATGCTTCTGTCTAGCTTTTATGTGAAAATATTTCCTTTTCAAGCACACGCCTCAAAGCGCTCCAAATATGCCGTTGCAGATTCTACAAAAAGTGGGTTTCAAAACTGCTCTACGAAAAGAAAGGTTCAAAGCTGTGAGTTGAATACACAGATCGTGAAGAAGTTTCTGAGAATGCTTCAGTCTAGTGTTTAGGTGAAGATATTTCACTTCCCAGCATAGGCCTCAAAGCGCTCCAAATATCCACTTCCAGATTCTACAGAAAAGTGTTTCAAAACTGCTCTTTGGAAAGGAAGCTTCAACTCTGTGAGTTGAAAGCACTCATTACGAAGAGGTTTCTGAGAATTCTTCTGTCCAGTTTTCATGTGAAGATGTTTCCATTTCAAGCATAGGTCTCCAATCGCTCCAAATATTCACCTGCAAATTCTACAAAAAGGGTGTTTCAAAACTTCTCTATCAATAGGAAGGTTCAACTCTGTGAGTTGAATGCCCTCCTCACAAAGAAGTTTCTGAGAATGCTTCTGTCTACTTTTTACGTGAAGATATTTCCTTTTCCTACACAGGCCTCAAAGCGCTCCGAATCAACACTTCCAGATACTACCAAAACAGTGTTTCAAAACTGTTCTATCAAAAGGAACGTTCAACTCTGTGAGTGGAAGGCACTCATCGCAAAGAGGTTTCTGAGAATGCTTCTGTCTAGTTTTTATGTGATGATATTTCGTATTGCAGCATTGGCCAAAAAGCGCTCCAAACATCCATCTTCAGATGGCAATGAAAGTGGGTCTCAAAAGTGCTCTATCAGAAGGAAGGTTCAAGTCTGTGAATTGAATGCTCTCATCACACAGAAGGTTCTGAGAATGATTCAGTCTAGTTTTTATTAGAAGATATTTCCTTTTCCTTGCATAGGCCTCAAATCGCTCCAAATATCGAATTGCAGTTTACACCAATAGAGTGTTTCCAAACTGCTCTGTGAAACGGCAGGTTCAACTCTGTGAGTTGAATGCGCACATGAGGAAGAAGTCTCTGAGAATGCTTCTGTCTAGTTTTTAGGTGAAGATATTTCATTTCCCAGCCTCGCCTCAAAGCGCTCCAAATATCCACTTTCAGATTCTACAAAAACTGTGTTTCTAAACTGCTCTTTGTAAAGGAAGGTTCAAGTCTGTGAGTTGAATGCACTCATCACCAAGAAGTTTCTGAGAATGCTTCTGTCTAGTTTTCATGTGAAGATATTTCCTTTTCCAACATTGACCCGAAGCCCTCGTAATATCCACTTGCAGATTTTACAAAAAGAGTGTTTCCAAACTGCTCTATCAAAATGAGATTCAACTCTGTGAGTTGAATGCACGCATCGTGAAGAAGCTTCAGAGAATGCTACGGTCTACGTTTTAGGTGAAGATATTTCATTTCCCAGCATAGGCTTCAAAGCGCTCTAAATATCCACTTGCAGATTCTACAAAAAGAGTGTTTCAAAACTGCTCTTCCAAAAGGAAGGTTCAAGGCTGTGAGTTCAATGCACTCATCATAAAGAAGTTTCTGAGAACGCTTCTCTCTAGTTTTTATGTGAAGATATTTCCTTTTCCAGCATAGGCCTCAAATCGCTCCAAACATCCACTAGCAAATTCTACAAAAGGAGTGTTTCAAAACTGTGCTATCAAAAGGAAGATTCCACTATTTGAGTTGAAGGCATAAAGCACACGGAAGTTTCTGACAATGCTTCCGTCTAGTTCTCATGTGAAGTTATTTCCTTTTCCAGTGCTGGCCTCTTAGCACTCCAAATATCCACTTGCAGATCCTAGAAAAAGAGTTTTTCAAAACTGCTCTACCAAAAGGAAGCTTCAACTCGGTGAGTTGAATGCGCACCTCGCAAAATGTTTCTGAGAGTGCTTCGCTGTTGTTTTTATGTGAAGATATTTCGTTTTCCAGCATAGGACTCAAAGCGCTCCAAGTAGCCACTTACAGAGTCTCTAAAAAGAGTGTTTCAAAACTGTTCTATCAAAAGGAACGTTCAACTCTGTGAGTAGAATGCTCTCATCACAAGGAAGTTTCTGAGAATGCTTCTGTCTAGTTTTTATGTGAAGAAATTTCCTTTTCCAACATAGGCCTCAAAGCCCTCCAAATAAACATCTGCAGATTCTACAAAAGGGGTCTTTCCAAAATGTTCTATCAAAACCAACGTTCAAACCTATGAGCTGAATGCACTCACCACACAGAAGTTTCTTAGACGTCTTCTGTCTAGTGTTTATGTGAAAATATTTTCTTTTACAGCATAGGCCTCAAATAGCTCCAAATATCAACTTGCAGATTTTACAAAAAGGGTGTTTCCAAACTCCTCTATCAAAAGGCAGGTTCAACTCTGTGTGTTGAATGCACACATCAGAAAGAAGTTTCTGAGAATGCTTCTGTCTAGCGTTTATGTGAAAATATTTCCTTTTCAAGCATACGCCTCAAAGCGCTCCAAATATGCCGTTGCAGATTCTACAAAAAGTGTGTTTCAAAACTGCTCTATGAAAAGAAAGGTTCAAAGCTGTGAGGTGAATACACATATCGTGAAGAAGTTTCTGAGAAAGCTTCAGTCTAGTGTTTAGGTGAAGATATTTCACTTCCCAGAATAGGCCTCAAAGCGCTCCAAATATCCACTTCCAGATTCTAAAGAAAAGTGTTTCAAAACTGCTTTTTGGAAAAGAAGCTTCAACTCTGTGAGTTGAAAGCACTCATTACGAAGAGGTTTCTGAGAGTTCTTCCGTCTAGTTTTCATGTGAAGATGTTTCCATTTCAAGCATATTTCTCAAATCGCTCCAAATATTCACCTGCAAATTCTACAAAAAGGGTGTTTCCAAACTTCTCTATCAATAGGAAGGTTCGACTCTGTGAGTTGAATGCACTCCTCACAAAGAAGTTTCTGAGAATGCTTCTGTCCAGTTTTTAGGTGAAGATATATCATTTCCCAGCATAGGCCTCAAAGCGCTCCAAATATCCACTTGCAGATTCTACAAAAAGAGTGTTTCAAAACTCCTCTTTCAAAAGGAAGTTTCAAGTCTGTGAGTTGAATGAAGTCGTGACAAAGAAGTTTCTGAGAATGCTTCTGTCTACTTTTTATGTGAAGATATTTCCTTTTGCAGCACACGCCTCAAATAGCCCCAAACATCCACTAGCAAATTCTACAAAAAGAGTGTTTCAAAAAAGCGCTATCTAAAGGAAGATTGCACTATGTGAGTTAAACGCATAAAGCACACGGAAGTTTCTGAGAATGCTTCCGTCTAGTTCTCATGGGAAGATATTTCCTTTCCCATTGTTGGCCTCTTAGCACTCCAATATACACTTGCAGATTCTAGAAAAAGAGTGTTTCAAAACTGCTCTATCAAAAGGCAGGTTCAACACGGTGAGTTGAATATGCACATGAGAAAAAGTTTCTGAGAATGCTTCTGTCTGGTTTTTATGTGAAGATATTTCGTTTTCCAGCACAGGCCTCAAAGCGCTCCAATTATCCACTTGCAGACTATACAAAAACAGTGTTTCAAAACTGTTCTATCCAAAGGAATGTTCAGCTCTGTGAGTAGAATTCACTCATCACGAGGAAGTTTCTGAGAATGCTGCTGTCTAGTTTCTATAAGAAGACATTTCCTTTTCTAACATAGGTCTCAAAGCGCTCACAATAAGCCCTGGCACACTCCACAAAAGGAGTGTTTCCAAAATGTTCTATCAAAATGAACGTTGAAGACTGTGAGTTAAATGCACACGTCAAACTGAAGTTTCTGAGAATGGTTCTGTCTAGGGTTTATGTGAAGATATTTTCTTTTCCAGCATAGGCCTCCAAAAGCTCGAAATATCCACTTGCAGATTTTCTAAAAAGGGTGTTTCCAAACTGTTCTATCAAAAGGAAGGTTCAACTCTGTGAGTTGAATGCTCACATCACAAAGAAGTTTCTGAGAATGCTTCTGTCTAGTGTTCATGTGAAGATATTTCCTTTTCAAGCATAGGCCTCAAAGCGCTCCAGATATGCAGTTGCAGACTCTACAAAAAGTGTGTTTCAAAAGTGTTCTATGAAAAGAAAGTTTCAACTCTGTGAGTTGAATGCACATATCGTGAAGAAGTTTCTGAGAATGCTTCTGTCTAGTTTTTAGGTGAAGATATTTCATTTCCCAGCATAGGCCTCAAAGCGCTCCAAATATGCACTTGCAGATTCTACAAAAAGAGTGTTTCAAAACTGCTCTTTCAAAAGGAAGGTTCAAGTCTGTGAGTTGAATGCACTCATCAGAAAGAAGTTTCTGATAATGGTTCTGTCTAGTTTTCATCTGCAAGTATTTCCTTTTCCACTAGATGCCGCAATCGCACCAAATTTCCACCTGCAGTTTCCACAAAAAGAGTGTTGCAGGACTGCTCCAGGAAAAGGAATCTTCAACTCTCTCAGTTCAATCCCCTCAAGACATAGAAGTTTCTGATAATGTTTCTGTCTAGCTTCTATATGAAGATATTTCCTTTTCCAGCATAAGCCTCAAAGAGCTCCAAATATCCACTTGCGAATTCTACAAAAACAGTGTTGCAATACTTTTCTACCAAAAGGAAGGTACAACTCTGTGAGTTCAATGCACTCATCACACAGAAGGTTCACAGAATGCTTCCATCTAGCTTTTACGCAATGATATTTCCTTTTGCAGCAAAGGCTTCAAAGCGCTCTTAATGTCCACTGGCAGATTCTACGAAGAGTGTCTCAAAACTGCTCTATCAAAAGGTAGGTTGAACTCTGTGAGTTCAATGCCCAAAGCACAGGGAACCTTCTGAGAATGCTTTTATGTAGTTTCTACGTGAACATATTTTCTTTTCCAGCATTGGCCTCCAAGCACTCCATCCATCCACTTGAAAATTCTACTAAAAGAGTGTTTCAAAACTTCTCTACCAAAAGAAAGGTTGAACTTTGTGAGTTCAAGGCACACATCACAAAGAAGTTTCTGAGAATGCTTCTTTCCAGCTTTTACGTGAAGAGATATCCTTTTCCAGCATAGGCCTCAAAGCGCTCCATATATCCACTTGCACATTCTAGCAAAGCGTGTATCAACACTGCTCTTTCAAAAGGAAGCTTCAAGTCTGTGAGTTGAATGCACTCATCACAAAGACGTTTCTGAGAATTCTCCTGTCTAGTTTTCATGTGAAGATGCTTCCATTTAAAATCTAGGCCTCAAATACCTCCAAATATTCACTTGCACATTCTACAAAACGGCTGTTTCAAATCTTCTCTATCAATTGGAAGGTTCAACTCTGTAAATTGAATGCACTCACCACAAAGAAGATTCCGAGATTGCTTCTGTCTACTTTGTATGTGAAGACATTTCCTTTTCCAACATAGGCCTCAAAGCGCTCCAAAAAACACTTGCAGATTCTAAAAAAACAGTTTTTCAAAACTGTTCTATCAAAAGGAACGTTCAACTCTGTGAGTTGAAGGCACTCATCACAAAGAGGTTTCTGAGAATGCTTCTGTCTAGTTTTTATGGGATGATATTTCTTATTCCAACATTGGCCAAAAAGCGCTCCAAATATCCGCCTTCAGATGGCACTGAAAGAGGGTCTCAAAAATGCTCTATCAGAAGGAAGGTTCAAGTCTGTGAGTTGAATGCTCTCATCACACAGAAGGTTCTGAGAATACTTCAGTCTAGTTTTTATCAGAAGATATTTCCATTTCCTTGCATAGGCCTGAAATCGCTCCAAATATCGACTTGCAGATTATACGAATAGAGTATTTCCAAACTGCTCTGTCAAACGGCAGGATCAACTCTGTGAGTTGAATGAACACATCATGAAGAAGTCTCTGAGAATGCTTCTGTCTAGTTTTTAGTTGAAGATATTTCATTTCCCAGCATCGTCTCAAAGCGCTCCAAATATCCACTTGCAGATTCTACAAAAACTTTGTTTCTAAACTGCTCTTTGAAAAGGAAGGTCCAAGTCTGTGAGTTGAATGCACTCATCGCAAAGAATTTTCTGAGAATGCTTCTGCCTAGTTTTCACGTGAAGATATTTCCTTTTCCAACATTGGCCCCGAAGCCCTCCTAACATCCACTTGCAGATTTTACAAAAAGAGTGTTTCCAAACTGCTCTATCAAAAGGCAGGTTCAACTCTGTGAGTCAAATGCACGCATCGTGAAGAAGCTTCTGAGAATGCTACTGTCTAAGTTTTAGGTGAAGATATTTCATTTCCCAGCAAAGGCTTCAAAGCGCTCTAAATATCCACTTGCAGATTCTACAAGAAGAGTGTTTCAAAACTGCTCTTCCAAAAGGAAGGTTCAAGTCTGTGAGTTGAATGCACTCATCAAAAAGAAGTTTCTGAGAATGCTTCTCTCTAGTTTTTATGAGAAGATATTTCCTTTTCCAGCATAGGCCTCAAATCGCTCCAAACATCCACTAGCAAATTCTACAAAAGGAGTGTTTCAAAACTGTGCTATCAAAAGGAAGATTCCACTATTTGAGTTGAAGGCATAAAGCACACGGAAGTTTCTGACAGTGCTTCCGTCTAGTTCTCATGTGAAGTTATTTCCTTTTCCAGTGTTGGCCTCTTAGCACTCCAAATAACCACTTGCAGATCCTAGAAAGAGTGTTTCAAAACTGCTCTACCAAAAGGAAGGTTCAACTCGGTGAGTTGAATGCGCACCTCGCAAAAAGTTTCTGAGAGTGCTTCGGTTTAGTTTTTATGTGAAGATATTTCGTTTTCCAGCACAGTACTCAAAGCGCTCTAAATAGCCACTTGCAGAGTCTATAAAAAGAGTGTTTCAAAACTGTTCTATCGAAAGGAACGTTCAACTCTGTGAGTAGAATGCACTCATCACAAGGAAGTTTCTGAGAATGCTTCTGTCTAGTTTTTATGTGAAGAAATTTCCTTTTCCAACATAGGCCTCAAAGCGCTCCAAATAAACACCTGCAGATTCTACAAAAGGGGTCTTTCCAAAATGTTCTATCAAAACCAACGTTCAAGCCTGTGAGCTGAATGCACTCACCACACAGAAGTTTCTTAGACGTCTTCTGTCTAGTGTTTATGTGGAAATATTCTCTTTTACAGCATAGGCCTCAAATAGCTCCAAATATCAACTTGCAGATTTTACAAAAAGGGTGTTTCCAAACTCCTCCATCAAAAGGCAGGTTCAACTCTGTGTGTTTAATGCACACATCAGAAAGAAGTTTCTGAGAATGCTTCTGTCTAGCCTTTATGTGAAAATATTTCCTTTTCAAGCATACGCCTCAAAGCGCTCCAAATATGCCGTTGTAGACTCTACAAAAAGTGTGTTTCAAAACTGCTCTACGAAAAGAAAGGTTCAAAGCTGTGAGTTGAATACACAGATCGTGAAGAAGTTCCTGAGAATGCTTCAATCTAGTGTTTAGGTGAAGATATTTCACTTCCCAGCATAGGCCTCAAAGCGCTCCAAATATCCACTTCCAGATTCTACAGAAAAGTGTTTCAAAACTGCTCTTTGGAAAGGAAGCTTCAACTCTGTGAGTTTAAAGCACTCATTGCGAAGAGGTTTCTGGGAGTTCTTCCGTCTAGTTTTCATGTAAAGATGTTTCCATTTCAAGCATAGGTCTCTAATCGCTCCAAATATTCACCTGCAAATTCTACAAAAAGGGTGTTTCAAAACTTCTCTATCAATAGGAAGGTTCAACTCTGTGAGTTGAATGCACTCCTTACAGAGAAGTTTCTGAGAATGTTTCTATCTATGTTTTACGCGAAGATATTTCCTTTTCCAACACAGGCCTCAGTGCGCTCCGAATCAACACTTCCAGATACTACAAAAACAGTGTTTCAAAACTGTTCTATCAAAAGGAACGTTCAACTCTGTGAGTTGAAGGCACTCATCACAAAGAAGTTTCTGAGAATGCTTCTGTCAATCTTGTATGCAATGAGATTTCCTTTTGCAGCATAGGACTTAAAGCTCTCCAAATATCCACTTGCAGATTCCACAAAAAGAGTGTTGCAAAACTTCTCTATCAAAAGGCAGGTTGAACTCTGTGTGTTGAATGCCCAAAACACAGGGAACTTTCTGAGAATGCTTTTGTCTAGTTTCCACGTGAAGATAGTTCCTTTTCCAACATAGGCCTCAAAGCGCTCTGAATATCCACTTGCCGATTGTACAAAAAGAGTGTTGCAAAACTTCTCTATCAAAAGGCAGGTTGAACTCTGTGTGTCGAATGCCCAAAACACAGGGAACTTGCTGAGAATGCTTTTGTCTAATTTCTACGTGAAGATATTTCCTTTTCCATCATAGGCCTCAAAGTGCTCCGAATAAACACTTGTAGATCCCACCAAAAGAGTGTTTCAAAGCTCTTCCATCTACAGGAACTTTCACGTCTGTGAGTTGAATGCACTCATCACAAAGAGGTTTCTGAGAATTCTTCTGTTTAGTTTTTATGTGATGATATTTCATTTTCCAGCATTGGCCTAAAGGTGCTCCAAATATCCACCTTCAGATGGGACTGAAAGAGTGTTTCAAAACTGAACTATCAAAAGGAAGGTTCAAGTCTGTGAGTTGAATGCACTCATCCACAGAAGCTTCTGAGAATGCTTCTGTCTCGTTTTTAGGCGAAGATATTTCCTTTTCCTTGCATAGGCCTCAAATCGCTCCAAATATCCCCTTGCAGATATTACAAAGAGAGTGTTTCCAAACTGCCCTATCGAAAGGCAGTTTCAACTCTGTGAGTTGAAGGCACGTATGGTGAAACAGTTTCTGAGAATGCTTGTGTGTACTTTTTAGGTGAAGGTATTTCCTTTTCCAGCACAGGCCTCAAATCGCTCCAAACATCCAGTAGCAAATTCTACAAAAGGAGTGTTTCAAACCTGTGCTATCCAAAGGAAGATTCCACTATATGAGTTGAACGCATAAAGCACACGGAAGTTTCTGAGAATCCTTCCGTCTAGTTCTCAGGTGAAGATATTTACTTTTCCAGTGTTGGCCCTTTAGCACTCCAAATATCCACTTTCAGATTCTACAAAAAGAGTGTTTCAAAACTGCTCTATCAAAACGCAGGTTCCACTCGGTGAGTTGAATGCACGCATCGGAAAAGATTTCTGAGAATTCTTCTGTCTAGTTTTTATGGGAAGATATTTTCTTTTCCAGCATAGGCCTCAAATCGCTCCAAACATCCACGAGCAAATTCTACGAAAGGAGTGTGTCAAAACTGTGCTATCAAAAGGAAGATTCCACTATGTGAGTTGAATGCATGAAGCACACGGAAGTTTCTGACAATGCTTCCGTCTAGTTCTCATGTGAAGATATTTCCTTTTCCAGCGTTGACCTCTTAGCACTCCAAATATCCACTTGCAGATCCTAGAAAAAGAGTGTTTCAAAACTGCTCTACCAAAAGCCAGGTTTCACTCGGTGAGTTGAATGCGCACATCGCAAAATGTTTCTGAGAACGCTACTGTCTAGTTCTTATGTGAAGATATTTCGTTTTCCCGCCTGGGCTTCAAAGCGCTCCAAATAGCCACTTGTAGAGTCTATAAAAGCAGTGTTTCAAAACTCTTCTATCAAAAGGAACTTTCAACTCTGTGAGTACAATGCACTCATCACAAGGAAGTTTCCGAGAATGCTTCTGTCTACTGTTTATGTGAAGATATTTCCTTTTCCAACCTAGGCCTCAATGCGCTCCAAATAAACACCTGCAGATCCTACAAGAGGGGTGTTTCCAAACTGTTCTATCAAAACCAGCGTTCAAGTCTGTGAGCTGAATGCACTCATCACACAGAAGTTTCTTAGAAGGCTTGTGTCTAGTGTTTATGTGAAAATATTTTCTTTTACAGCACAGGCCTCAAATAGCTCCAAATATCAACTTGCAGATTTTACAAAATCCTCTATCAAAAGACAGGTTCAACTCTGTGAGTCGAATGCACACATCAGAAAGAAGTTTCTGAGAATGCTTCTGTCTAGCTTTTATGTGAAAATATTTCCTTTTCAAGCACACGCCTCAAAGCGCTCCAAATATGCCGTTGCAGATTCTACAAAAAGTGGGTTTCAAAACTGCTCTACGAAAAGAAAGGTTCAAAGCTGTGAGTTGAATACACAGATCGTGAAGAAGTTTCTGAGAATGCTTCAGTCTAGTGTTTAGGTGAAGATATTTCACTTCCCAGCATAGGCCTCAAAGCGCTCCAAATATCCACTTCCAGATTCTACAGAAAAGTGTTTCAAAACTGCTCTTTGGAAAGGAAGCTTCAACTCTGTGAGTTGAAAGCACTCATTACGAAGAGGTTTCTGAGAATTCTTCTGTCCAGTTTTCATGTGAAGATGTTTCCATTTCAAGCATAGGTCTCCAATCGCTCCAAATATTCACCTGCAAATTCTACAAAAAGGGTGTTTCAAAACTTCTCTATCAATAGGAAGGTTCAACTCTGTGAGTTGAATGCCCTCCTCACAAAGAAGTTTCTGAGAATGCTTCTGTCTACTTTTTACGTGAAGATATTTCCTTTTCCTACACAGGCCTCAAAGCGCTCCGAATCAACACTTCCAGATACTACCAAAACAGTGTTTCAAAACTGTTCTATCAAAAGGAACGTTCAACTCTGTGAGTGGAAGGCACTCATCGCAAAGAGGTTTCTGAGAATGCTTCTGTCTAGTTTTTATGTGATGATATTTCGTATTGCAGCATTGGCCAAAAAGCGCTCCAAACATCCATCTTCAGATGGCAATGAAAGTGGGTCTCAAAAGTGCTCTATCAGAAGGAAGGTTCAAGTCTGTGAATTGAATGCTCTCATCACACAGAAGGTTCTGAGAATGATTCAGTCTAGTTTTTATCAGAAGATATTTCCTTTTCCTTGCATAGGCCTCAAATCGCTCCAAATATCGAATTGCAGTTTACACCAATAGAGTGTTTCCAAACTGCTCTGTGAAACGGCAGGTTCAACTCTGTGAGTTGAATGCGCACATGAGGAAGAAGTCTCTGAGAATGCTTCTGTCTAGTTTTTAGGTGAAGATATTTCATTTCCCAGCCTCGCCTCAAAGCGCTCCAAATATCCACTTTCAGATTCTACAAAAACTGTGTTTCTAAACTGCTCTTTGTAAAGGAAGGTTCAAGTCTGTGAGTTGAATGCACTCATCACCAAGAAGTTTCTGAGAATGCTTCTGTCTAGTTTTCATGTGAAGATATTTCCTTTTCCAACATTGACCCGAAGCCCTCGTAATATCCACTTGCAGATTTTACAAAAAGAGTGTTTCCAAACTGCTCTATCAAAATGAGATTCAACTCTGTGAGTTGAATGCACGCATCGTGAAGAAGCTTCAGAGAATGCTACGGTCTACGTTTTAGGTGAAGATATTTCATTTCCCAGCATAGGCTTCAAAGCGCTCTAAATATCCACTTGCAGATTCTACAAAAAGAGTGTTTCAAAACTGCTCTTCCAAAAGGAAGGTTCAAGGCTGTGAGTTCAATGCACTCATCATAAAGAAGTTTCTGAGAACGCTTCTCTCTAGTTTTTATGTGAAGATATTTCCTTTTCCAGCATAGGCCTCAAATCGCTCCAAACATCCACTAGCAAATTCTACAAAAGGAGTGTTTCAAAACTGTGCTATCAAAAGGAAGATTCCACTATTTGAGTTGAAGGCATAAAGCACACGGAAGTTTCTGACAATGCTTCCGTCTAGTTCTCATGTGAAGTTATTTCCTTTTCCAGTGCTGGCCTCTTAGCACTCCAAATATCCACTTGCAGATCCTAGAAAAAGAGTTTTTCAAAACTGCTCTACCAAAAGGAAGCTTCAACTCGGTGAGTTGAATGCGCACCTCGCAAAATGTTTCTGAGAGTGCTTCGCTGTTGTTTTTATGTGAAGATATTTCGTTTTCCAGCATAGGACTCAAAGCGCTCCAAGTAGCCACTTACAGAGTCTCTAAAAAGAGTGTTTCAAAACTGTTCTATCAAAAGGAACGTTCAACTCTGTGAGTAGAATGCTCTCATCACAAGGAAGTTTCTGAGAATGCTTCTGTCTAGTTTTTATGTGAAGAAATTTCCTTTTCCAACATAGGCCTCAAAGCCCTCCAAATAAACATCTGCAGATTCTACAAAAGGGGTCTTTCCAAAATGTTCTATCAAAACCAACGTTCAAACCTATGAGCTGAATGCACTCACCACACAGAAGTTTCTTAGACGTCTTCTGTCTAGTGTTTATGTGAAAATATTTTCTTTTACAGCATAGGCCTCAAATAGCTCCAAATATCAACTTGCAGATTTTACAAAAAGGGTGTTTCCAAACTCCTCTATCAAAAGGCAGGTTCAACTCTGTGTGTTGAATGCACACATCAGAAAGAAGTTTCTGAGAATGCTTCTGTCTAGCGTTTATGTGAAAATATTTCCTTTTCAAGCATACGCCTCAAAGCGCTCCAAATATGCCGTTGCAGATTCTACAAAAAGTGTGTTTCAAAACTGCTCTATGAAAAGAAAGGTTCAAAGCTGTGAGGTGAATACACATATCGTGAAGAAGTTTCTGAGAAAGCTTCAGTCTAGTGTTTAGGTGAAGATATTTCACTTCCCAGAATAGGCCTCAAAGCGCTCCAAATATCCACTTCCAGATTCTAAAGAAAAGTGTTTCAAAACTGCTTTTTGGAAAAGAAGCTTCAACTCTGTGAGTTGAAAGCACTCATTACGAAGAGGTTTCTGAGAGTTCTTCCGTCTAGTTTTCATGTGAAGATGTTTCCATTTCAAGCATATTTCTCAAATCGCTCCAAATATTCACCTGCAAATTCTACAAAAAGGGTGTTTCCAAACTTCTCTATCAATAGGAAGGTTCGACTCTGTGAGTTGAATGCACTCCTCACAAAGAAGTTTCTGAGAATGCTTCTGTCCAGTTTTTAGGTGAAGATATATCATTTCCCAGCATAGGCCTCAAAGCGCTCCAAATATCCACTTGCAGATTCTACAAAAAGAGTGTTTCAAAACTCCTCTTTCAAAAGGAAGTTTCAAGTCTGTGAGTTGAATGAAGTCGTGACAAAGAAGTTTCTGAGAATGCTTCTGTCTACTTTTTATGTGAAGATATTTCCTTTTGCAGCACACGCCTCAAATAGCCCCAAACATCCACTAGCAAATTCTACAAAAAGAGTGTTTCAAAAAAGCGCTATCTAAAGGAAGATTGCACTATGTGAGTTAAACGCATAAAGCACACGGAAGTTTCTGAGAATGCTTCCGTCTAGTTCTCATGGGAAGATATTTCCTTTCCCATTGTTGGCCTCTTAGCACTCCAATATACACTTGCAGATTCTAGAAAAAGAGTGTTTCAAAACTGCTCTATCAAAAGGCAGGTTCAACACGGTGAGTTGAATATGCACATGAGAAAAAGTTTCTGAGAATGCTTCTGTCTGGTTTTTATGTGAAGATATTTCGTTTTCCAGCACAGGCCTCAAAGCGCTCCAATTATCCACTTGCAGACTATACAAAAACAGTGTTTCAAAACTGTTCTATCCAAAGGAATGTTCAGCTCTGTGAGTAGAATTCACTCATCACGAGGAAGTTTCTGAGAATGCTGCTGTCTAGTTTCTATAAGAAGACATTTCCTTTTCTAACATAGGTCTCAAAGCGCTCACAATAAGCCCTGGCACACTCCACAAAAGGAGTGTTTCCAAAATGTTCTATCAAAATGAACGTTGAAGACTGTGAGTTAAATGCACACGTCAAACTGAAGTTTCTGAGAATGGTTCTGTCTAGGGTTTATGTGAAGATATTTTCTTTTCCAGCATAGGCCTCCAAAAGCTCGAAATATCCACTTGCAGATTTTCTAAAAAGGGTGTTTCCAAACTGTTCTATCAAAAGGAAGGTTCAACTCTGTGAGTTGAATGCTCACATCACAAAGAAGTTTCTGAGAATGCTTCTGTCTAGTGTTCATGTGAAGATATTTCCTTTTCAAGCATAGGCCTCAAAGCGCTCCAGATATGCAGTTGCAGACTCTACAAAAAGTGTGTTTCAAAAGTGTTCTATGAAAAGAAAGTTTCAACTCTGTGAGTTGAATGCACATATCGTGAAGAAGTTTCTGAGAATGCTTCTGTCTAGTTTTTAGGTGAAGATATTTCATTTCCCAGCATAGGCCTCAAAGCGCTCCAAATATGCACTTGCAGATTCTACAAAAAGAGTGTTTCAAAACTGCTCTTTCAAAAGGAAGGTTCAAGTCTGTGAGTTGAATGCACTCATCAGAAAGAAGTTTCTGATAATGGTTCTGTCTAGTTTTCATCTGCAAGTATTTCCTTTTCCACTAGATGCCGCAATCGCACCAAATTTCCACCTGCAGTTTCCACAAAAAGAGTGTTGCAGGACTGCTCCAGGAAAAGGAATCTTCAACTCTCTCAGTTCAATCCCCTCAAGACATAGAAGTTTCTGATAATGTTTCTGTCTAGCTTCTATATGAAGATATTTCCTTTTCCAGCATAAGCCTCAAAGAGCTCCAAATATCCACTTGCGAATTCTACAAAAACAGTGTTGCAATACTTTTCTACCAAAAGGAAGGTACAACTCTGTGAGTTCAATGCACTCATCACACAGAAGGTTCACAGAATGCTTCCATCTAGCTTTTACGCAATGATATTTCCTTTTGCAGCAAAGGCTTCAAAGCGCTCTTAATGTCCACTGGCAGATTCTACGAAGAGTGTCTCAAAACTGCTCTATCAAAAGGTAGGTTGAACTCTGTGAGTTCAATGCCCAAAGCACAGGGAACCTTCTGAGAATGCTTTTATGTAGTTTCTACGTGAACATATTTTCTTTTCCAGCATTGGCCTCCAAGCACTCCATCCATCCACTTGAAAATTCTACTAAAAGAGTGTTTCAAAACTTCTCTACCAAAAGAAAGGTTGAACTTTGTGAGTTCAAGGCACACATCACAAAGAAGTTTCTGAGAATGCTTCTTTCCAGCTTTTACGTGAAGAGATATCCTTTTCCAGCATAGGCCTCAAAGCGCTCCATATATCCACTTGCACATTCTAGCAAAGCGTGTATCAACACTGCTCTTTCAAAAGGAAGCTTCAAGTCTGTGAGTTGAATGCACTCATCACAAAGACGTTTCTGAGAATTCTCCTGTCTAGTTTTCATGTGAAGATGCTTCCATTTAAAATCTAGGCCTCAAATACCTCCAAATATTCACTTGCACATTCTACAAAAAGGCTGTTTCAAATCTTCTCTATCAATTGGAAGGTTCAACTCTGTAAATTGAATGCACTCACCACAAAGAAGATTCCGAGATTGCTTCTGTCTACTTTGTATGTGAAGACATTTCCTTTTCCAACATAGGCCTCAAAGCGCTCCAAAAAACACTTGCAGATTCTAAAAAAACAGTTTTTCAAAACTGTTCTATCAAAAGGAACGTTCAACTCTGTGAGTTGAAGGCACTCATCACAAAGAGGTTTCTGAGAATGCTTCTGTCTAGTTTTTATGGGATGATATTTCTTATTCCAACATTGGCCAAAAAGCGCTCCAAATATCCGCCTTCAGATGGCACTGAAAGAGGGTCTCAAAAATGCTCTATCAGAAGGAAGGTTCAAGTCTGTGAGTTGAATGCTCTCATCACACAGAAGGTTCTGAGAATACTTCAGTCTAGTTTTTATCAGAAGATATTTCCATTTCCTTGCATAGGCCTGAAATCGCTCCAAATATCGACTTGCAGATTATACGAATAGAGTATTTCCAAACTGCTCTGTCAAACGGCAGGATCAACTCTGTGAGTTGAATGAACACATCATGAAGAAGTCTCTGAGAATGCTTCTGTCTAGTTTTTAGTTGAAGATATTTCATTTCCCAGCATCGTCTCAAAGCGCTCCAAATATCCACTTGCAGATTCTACAAAAACTTTGTTTCTAAACTGCTCTTTGAAAAGGAAGGTCCAAGTCTGTGAGTTGAATGCACTCATCGCAAAGAATTTTCTGAGAATGCTTCTGCCTAGTTTTCACGTGAAGATATTTCCTTTTCCAACATTGGCCCCGAAGCCCTCCTAACATCCACTTGCAGATTTTACAAAAAGAGTGTTTCCAAACTGCTCTATCAAAAGGCAGGTTCAACTCTGTGAGTCAAATGCACGCATCGTGAAGAAGCTTCTGAGAATGCTACTGTCTAAGTTTTAGGTGAAGATATTTCATTTCCCAGCAAAGGCTTCAAAGCGCTCTAAATATCCACTTGCAGATTCTACAAGAAGAGTGTTTCAAAACTGCTCTTCCAAAAGGAAGGTTCAAGTCTGTGAGTTGAATGCACTCATCAAAAAGAAGTTTCTGAGAATGCTTCTCTCTAGTTTTTATGAGAAGATATTTCCTTTTCCAGCATAGGCCTCAAATCGCTCCAAACATCCACTAGCAAATTCTACAAAAGGAGTGTTTCAAAACTGTGCTATCAAAAGGAAGATTCCACTATTTGAGTTGAAGGCATAAAGCACACGGAAGTTTCTGACAGTGCTTCCGTCTAGTTCTCATGTGAAGTTATTTCCTTTTCCAGTGTTGGCCTCTTAGCACTCCAAATAACCACTTGCAGATCCTAGAAAGAGTGTTTCAAAACTGCTCTACCAAAAGGAAGGTTCAACTCGGTGAGTTGAATGCGCACCTCGCAAAAAGTTTCTGAGAGTGCTTCGGTTTAGTTTTTATGTGAAGATATTTCGTTTTCCAGCACAGTACTCAAAGCGCTCTAAATAGCCACTTGCAGAGTCTATAAAAAGAGTGTTTCAAAACTGTTCTATCGAAAGGAACGTTCAACTCTGTGAGTAGAATGCACTCATCACAAGGAAGTTTCTGAGAATGCTTCTGTCTAGTTTTTATGTGAAGAAATTTCCTTTTCCAACATAGGCCTCAAAGCGCTCCAAATAAACACCTGCAGATTCTACAAAAGGGGTCTTTCCAAAATGTTCTATCAAAACCAACGTTCAAGCCTGTGAGCTGAATGCACTCACCACACAGAAGTTTCTTAGACGTCTTCCGTCTAGTGTTTATGTGGAAATATTCTCTTTTACAGCATAGGCCTCAAATAGCTCCAAATATCAACTTGCAGATTTTACAAAAAGGGTGTTTCCAAACTCCTCCATCAAAAGGCAGGTTCAACTCTGTGTGTTTAATGCACACATCAGAAAGAAGTTTCTGAGAATGCTTCTGTCTAGCCTTTATGTGAAAATATTTCCTTTTCAAGCATACGCCTCAAAGCGCTCCAAATATGCCGTTGTAGACTCTACAAAAAGTGTGTTTCAAAACTGCTCTACGAAAAGAAAGGTTCAAAGCTGTGAGTTGAATACACAGATCGTGAAGAAGTTCCTGAGAATGCTTCAATCTAGTGTTTAGGTGAAGATATTTCACTTCCCAGCATAGGCCTCAAAGCGCTCCAAATATCCACTTCCAGATTCTACAGAAAAGTGTTTCAAAACTGCTCTTTGGAAAGGAAGCTTCAACTCTGTGAGTTTAAAGCACTCATTGCGAAGAGGTTTCTGGGAGTTCTTCCGTCTAGTTTTCATGTAAAGATGTTTCCATTTCAAGCATAGGTCTCTAATCGCTCCAAATATTCACCTGCAAATTCTACAAAAAGGGTGTTTCAAAACTTCTCTATCAATAGGAAGGTTCAACTCTGTGAGTTGAATGCACTCCTTACAGAGAAGTTTCTGAGAATGTTTCTATCTATGTTTTACGCGAAGATATTTCCTTTTCCAACACAGGCCTCAATGCGCTCCGAATCAACACTTCCAGATACTACAAAAACAGTGTTTCAAAACTGTTCTATCAAAAGGAACGTTCAACTCTGTGAGTTGAAGGCACTCATCACAAAGAAGTTTCTGAGAATGCTTCTGTCAATCTTGTATGCAATGAGATTTCCTTTTGCAGCATAGGACTTAAAGCTCTCCAAATATCCACTTGCAGATTCCACAAAAAGAGTGTTGCAAAACTTCTCTATCAAAAGGCAGGTGGAACTCTGTGTGTTGAATGCCCAAAACACAGGGAACTTTCTGAGAATGCTTTTGTCTAGTTTCCACGTGAAGATAGTTCCTTTTCCAACATAGGCCTCAAAGCGCTCTGAATATCCACTTGCCGATTGTACAAAAAGAGTGTTGCAAAACTTCTCTATCAAAAGGCAGGTTGAACTCTGTGTGTCGAATGCCCAAAACACAGGGAACTTGCTGAGAATGCTTTTGTCTAATTTCTACGTGAAGATATTTCCTTTTCCATCATAGGCCTCAAAGTGCTCCGAATAAACACTTGTAGATCCCACCAAAAGAGTGTTTCAAAGCTCTTCCATCTACAGGAACTTTCACGTCTGTGAGTTGAATGCACTCATCACAAAGAGGTTTCTGAGAATTCTTCTGTTTAGTTTTTATGTGATGATATTTCATTTTCCAGCATTGGCCTAAAGGTGCTCCAAATATCCACCTTCAGATGGGACTGAAAGAGTGTTTCAAAACTGAACTATCAAAAGGAAGGTTCAAGTCTGTGAGTTGAATGCACTCATCCACAGAAGCTTCTGAGAATGCTTCTGTCTCGTTTTTAGGCGAAGATATTTCCTTTTCCTTGCATAGGCCTCAAATCGCTCCAAATATCCCCTTGCAGATATTACAAAGAGAGTGTTTCCAAACTGCCCTATCGAAAGGCAGTTTCAACTCTGTGAGTTGAAGGCACGTATGGTGAAACAGTTTCTGAGAATGCTTGTGTGTACTTTTTAGGTGAAGGTATTTCCTTTTCCAGCACAGGCCTCAAATCGCTCCAAACATCCAGTAGCAAATTCTACAAAAGGAGTGTTTCAAACCTGTGCTATCCAAAGGAAGATTCCACTATATGAGTTGAACGCATAAAGCACACGGAAGTTTCTGAGAATCCTTCCGTCTAGTTCTCAGGTGAAGATATTTACTTTTCCAGTGTTGGCCCTTTAGCACTCCAAATATCCACTTTCAGATTCTACAAAAAGAGTGTTTCAAAACTGCTCTATCAAAACGCAGGTTCCACTCGGTGAGTTGAATGCACGCATCGGAAAAGATTTCTGAGAATTCTTCTGTCTAGTTTTTATGGGAAGATATTTTCTTTTCCAGCATAGGCCTCAAATCGCTCCAAACATCCACGAGCAAATTCTACGAAAGGAGTGTGTCAAAACTGTGCTATCAAAAGGAAGATTCCACTATGTGAGTTGAATGCATGAAGCACACGGAAGTTTCTGACAATGCTTCCGTCTAGTTCTCATGTGAAGATATTTCCTTTTCCAGCGTTGACCTCTTAGCACTCCAAATATCCACTTGCAGATCCTAGAAAAAGAGTGTTTCAAAACTGCTCTACCAAAAGCCAGGTTTCACTCGGTGAGTTGAATGCGCACATCGCAAAATGTTTCTGAGAACGCTACTGTCTAGTTCTTATGTGAAGATATTTCGTTTTCCCGCCTGGGCTTCAAAGCGCTCCAAATAGCCACTTGTAGAGTCTATAAAAGCAGTGTTTCAAAACTCTTCTATCAAAAGGAACTTTCAACTCTGTGAGTACAATGCACTCATCACAAGGAAGTTTCCGAGAATGCTTCTGTCTACTGTTTATGTGAAGATATTTCCTTTTCCAACCTAGGCCTCAATGCGCTCCAAATAAACACCTGCAGATCCTACAAGAGGGGTGTTTCCAAACTGTTCTATCAAAACCAGCGTTCAAGTCTGTGAGCTGAATGCACTCATCACACAGAAGTTTCTTAGAAGGCTTGTGTCTAGTGTTTATGTGAAAATATTTTCTTTTACAGCATAGGCCTCAAATAGCTCCAAATATCAACTTGCAGATTTTACAAAAAGGGAGTTTCCAAACTCCTCTATCAAAAGACAGGTTCAACTCTGTGAGTCGAATGCACACATCAGAAAGAAGTTTCTGAGAATGCTTCTGTCTAGCTTTTATGTGAAAATATTTCCTTTTCAAGCACACGCCTCAAAGCGCTCCAAATATGCCGTTGCAGATTCTACAAAAAGTGGGTTTCAAAACTGCTCTACGAAAAGAAAGGTTCAAAGCTGTGAGTTGAATACACAGATCGTGAAGAAGTTTCTGAGAATGCTTCAGTCTAGTGTTTAGGTGAAGATATTTCACTTCCCAGCATAGGCCTCAAAGCGCTCCAAATATCCACTTCCAGATTCTACAGAAAAGTGTTTCAAAACTGCTCTTTGGAAAGGAAGCTTCAACTCTGTGAGTTGAAAGCACTCATTACGAAGAGGTTTCTGAGAATTCTTCTGTCCAGTTTTCATGTGAAGATGTTTCCATTTCAAGCATAGGTCTCCAATCGCTCCAAATATTCACCTGCAAATTCTACAAAAAGGGTGTTTCAAAACTTCTCTATCAATAGGAAGGTTCAACTCTGTGAGTTGAATGCCCTCCTCACAAAGAAGTTTCTGAGAATGCTTCTGTCTACTTTTTACGTGAAGATATTTCCTTTTCCTACACAGGCCTCAAAGCGCTCCGAATCAACACTTCCAGATACTACCAAAACAGTGTTTCAAAACTGTTCTATCAAAAGGAACGTTCAACTCTGTGAGTGGAAGGCACTCATCGCAAAGAGGTTTCTGAGAATGCTTCTGTCTAGTTTTTATGTGATGATATTTCGTATTGCAGCATTGGCCAAAAAGCGCTCCAAACATCCATCTTCAGATGGCAATGAAAGTGGGTCTCAAAAGTGCTCTATCAGAAGGAAGGTTCAAGTCTGTGAATTGAATGCTCTCATCACACAGAAGGTTCTGAGAATGATTCAGTCTAGTTTTTATTAGAAGATATTTCCTTTTCCTTGCATAGGCCTCAAATCGCTCCAAATATCGAATTGCAGTTTACACCAATAGAGTGTTTCCAAACTGCTCTGTGAAACGGCAGGTTCAACTCTGTGAGTTGAATGCGCACATGAGGAAGAAGTCTCTGAGAATGCTTCTGTCTAGTTTTTAGGTGAAGATATTTCATTTCCCAGCCTCGCCTCAAAGCGCTCCAAATATCCACTTTCAGATTCTACAAAAACTGTGTTTCTAAACTGCTCTTTGTAAAGGAAGGTTCAAGTCTGTGAGTTGAATGCACTCATCACCAAGAAGTTTCTGAGAATGCTTCTGTCTAGTTTTCATGTGAAGATATTTCCTTTTCCAACATTGACCCGAAGCCCTCGTAATATCCACTTGCAGATTTTACAAAAAGAGTGTTTCCAAACTGCTCTATCAAAATGAGATTCAACTCTGTGAGTTGAATGCACGCATCGTGAAGAAGCTTCAGAGAATGCTACGGTCTACGTTTTAGGTGAAGATATTTCATTTCCCAGCATAGGCTTCAAAGCGCTCTAAATATCCACTTGCAGATTCTACAAAAAGAGTGTTTCAAAACTGCTCTTCCAAAAGGAAGGTTCAAGGCTGTGAGTTCAATGCACTCATCATAAAGAAGTTTCTGAGAACGCTTCTCTCTAGTTTTTATGTGAAGATATTTCCTTTTCCAGCATAGGCCTCAAATCGCTCCAAACATCCACTAGCAAATTCTACAAAAGGAGTGTTTCAAAACTGTGCTATCAAAAGGAAGATTCCACTATTTGAGTTGAAGGCATAAAGCACACGGAAGTTTCTGACAATGCTTCCGTCTAGTTCTCATGTGAAGTTATTTCCTTTTCCAGTGCTGGCCTCTTAGCACTCCAAATATCCACTTGCAGATCCTAGAAAAAGAGTTTTTCAAAACTGCTCTACCAAAAGGAAGCTTCAACTCGGTGAGTTGAATGCGCACCTCGCAAAATGTTTCTGAGAGTGCTTCGCTGTTGTTTTTATGTGAAGATATTTCGTTTTCCAGCATAGGACTCAAAGCGCTCCAAGTAGCCACTTACAGAGTCTCTAAAAAGAGTGTTTCAAAACTGTTCTATCAAAAGGAACGTTCAACTCTGTGAGTAGAATGCTCTCATCACAAGGAAGTTTCTGAGAATGCTTCTGTCTAGTTTTTATGTGAAGAAATTTCCTTTTCCAACATAGGCCTCAAAGCCCTCCAAATAAACATCTGCAGATTCTACAAAAGGGGTCTTTCCAAAATGTTCTATCAAAACCAACGTTCAAACCTATGAGCTGAATGCACTCACCACACAGAAGTTTCTTAGACGTCTTCTGTCTAGTGTTTATGTGAAAATATTTTCTTTTACAGCATAGGCCTCAAATAGCTCCAAATATCAACTTGCAGATTTTACAAAAAGGGTGTTTCCAAACTCCTCTATCAAAAGGCAGGTTCAACTCTGTGTGTTGAATGCACACATCAGAAAGAAGTTTCTGAGAATGCTTCTGTCTAGCGTTTATGTGAAAATATTTCCTTTTCAAGCATACGCCTCAAAGCGCTCCAAATATGCCGTTGCAGATTCTACAAAAAGTGTGTTTCAAAACTGCTCTATGAAAAGAAAGGTTCAAAGCTGTGAGGTGAATACACATATCGTGAAGAAGTTTCTGAGAAAGCTTCAGTCTAGTGTTTAGGTGAAGATATTTCACTTCCCAGAATAGGCCTCAAAGCGCTCCAAATATCCACTTCCAGATTCTAAAGAAAAGTGTTTCAAAACTGCTTTTTGGAAAAGAAGCTTCAACTCTGTGAGTTGAAAGCACTCATTACGAAGAGGTTTCTGAGAGTTCTTCCGTCTAGTTTTCATGTGAAGATGTTTCCATTTCAAGCATATTTCTCAAATCGCTCCAAATATTCACCTGCAAATTCTACAAAAAGGGTGTTTCCAAACTTCTCTATCAATAGGAAGGTTCGACTCTGTGAGTTGAATGCACTCCTCACAAAGAAGTTTCTGAGAATGCTTCTGTCCAGTTTTTAGGTGAAGATATATCATTTCCCAGCATAGGCCTCAAAGCGCTCCAAATATCCACTTGCAGATTCTACAAAAAGAGTGTTTCAAAACTCCTCTTTCAAAAGGAAGTTTCAAGTCTGTGAGTTGAATGAAGTCGTGACAAAGAAGTTTCTGAGAATGCTTCTGTCTACTTTTTATGTGAAGATATTTCCTTTTGCAGCACACGCCTCAAATAGCCCCAAACATCCACTAGCAAATTCTACAAAAAGAGTGTTTCAAAAAAGCGCTATCTAAAGGAAGATTGCACTATGTGAGTTAAACGCATAAAGCACACGGAAGTTTCTGAGAATGCTTCCGTCTAGTTCTCATGGGAAGATATTTCCTTTCCCATTGTTGGCCTCTTAGCACTCCAATATACACTTGCAGATTCTAGAAAAAGAGTGTTTCAAAACTGCTCTATCAAAAGGCAGGTTCAACACGGTGAGTTGAATATGCACATGAGAAAAAGTTTCTGAGAATGCTTCTGTCTGGTTTTTATGTGAAGATATTTCGTTTTCCAGCACAGGCCTCAAAGCGCTCCAATTATCCACTTGCAGACTATACAAAAACAGTGTTTCAAAACTGTTCTATCCAAAGGAATGTTCAGCTCTGTGAGTAGAATTCACTCATCACGAGGAAGTTTCTGAGAATGCTGCTGTCTAGTTTCTATAAGAAGACATTTCCTTTTCTAACATAGGTCTCAAAGCGCTCACAATAAGCCCTGGCACACTCCACAAAAGGAGTGTTTCCAAAATGTTCTATCAAAATGAACGTTGAAGACTGTGAGTTAAATGCACACGTCAAACTGAAGTTTCTGAGAATGGTTCTGTCTAGGGTTTATGTGAAGATATTTTCTTTTCCAGCATAGGCCTCCAAAAGCTCGAAATATCCACTTGCAGATTTTCTAAAAAGGGTGTTTCCAAACTGTTCTATCAAAAGGAAGGTTCAACTCTGTGAGTTGAATGCTCACATCACAAAGAAGTTTCTGAGAATGCTTCTGTCTAGTGTTCATGTGAAGATATTTCCTTTTCAAGCATAGGCCTCAAAGCGCTCCAGATATGCAGTTGCAGACTCTACAAAAAGTGTGTTTCAAAAGTGTTCTATGAAAAGAAAGTTTCAACTCTGTGAGTTGAATGCACATATCGTGAAGAAGTTTCTGAGAATGCTTCTGTCTAGTTTTTAGGTGAAGATATTTCATTTCCCAGCATAGGCCTCAAAGCGCTCCAAATATGCACTTGCAGATTCTACAAAAAGAGTGTTTCAAAACTGCTCTTTCAAAAGGAAGGTTCAAGTCTGTGAGTTGAATGCACTCATCAGAAAGAAGTTTCTGATAATGGTTCTGTCTAGTTTTCATCTGCAAGTATTTCCTTTTCCACTAGATGCCGCAATCGCACCAAATTTCCACCTGCAGTTTCCACAAAAAGAGTGTTGCAGGACTGCTCCAGGAAAAGGAATCTTCAACTCTCTCAGTTCAATCCCCTCAAGACATAGAAGTTTCTGATAATGTTTCTGTCTAGCTTCTATATGAAGATATTTCCTTTTCCAGCATAAGCCTCAAAGAGCTCCAAATATCCACTTGCGAATTCTACAAAAACAGTGTTGCAATACTTTTCTACCAAAAGGAAGGTACAACTCTGTGAGTTCAATGCACTCATCACACAGAAGGTTCACAGAATGCTTCCATCTAGCTTTTACGCAATGATATTTCCTTTTGCAGCAAAGGCTTCAAAGCGCTCTTAATGTCCACTGGCAGATTCTACGAAGAGTGTCTCAAAACTGCTCTATCAAAAGGTAGGTTGAACTCTGTGAGTTCAATGCCCAAAGCACAGGGAACCTTCTGAGAATGCTTTTATGTAGTTTCTACGTGAACATATTTTCTTTTCCAGCATTGGCCTCCAAGCACTCCATCCATCCACTTGAAAATTCTACTAAAAGAGTGTTTCAAAACTTCTCTACCAAAAGAAAGGTTGAACTTTGTGAGTTCAAGGCACACATCACAAAGAAGTTTCTGAGAATGCTTCTTTCCAGCTTTTACGTGAAGAGATATCCTTTTCCAGCATAGGCCTCAAAGCGCTCCATATATCCACTTGCACATTCTAGCAAAGCGTGTATCAACACTGCTCTTTCAAAAGGAAGCTTCAAGTCTGTGAGTTGAATGCACTCATCACAAAGACGTTTCTGAGAATTCTCCTGTCTAGTTTTCATGTGAAGATGCTTCCATTTAAAATCTAGGCCTCAAATACCTCCAAATATTCACTTGCACATTCTACAAAAAGGCTGTTTCAAATCTTCTCTATCAATTGGAAGGTTCAACTCTGTAAATTGAATGCACTCACCACAAAGAAGATTCCGAGATTGCTTCTGTCTACTTTGTATGTGAAGACATTTCCTTTTCCAACATAGGCCTCAAAGCGCTCCAAAAAACACTTGCAGATTCTAAAAAAACAGTTTTTCAAAACTGTTCTATCAAAAGGAACGTTCAACTCTGTGAGTTGAAGGCACTCATCACAAAGAGGTTTCTGAGAATGCTTCTGTCTAGTTTTTATGGGATGATATTTCTTATTCCAACATTGGCCAAAAAGCGCTCCAAATATCCGCCTTCAGATGGCACTGAAAGAGGGTCTCAAAAATGCTCTATCAGAAGGAAGGTTCAAGTCTGTGAGTTGAATGCTCTCATCACACAGAAGGTTCTGAGAATACTTCAGTCTAGTTTTTATCAGAAGATATTTCCATTTCCTTGCATAGGCCTGAAATCGCTCCAAATATCGACTTGCAGATTATACGAATAGAGTATTTCCAAACTGCTCTGTCAAACGGCAGGATCAACTCTGTGAGTTGAATGAACACATCATGAAGAAGTCTCTGAGAATGCTTCTGTCTAGTTTTTAGTTGAAGATATTTCATTTCCCAGCATCGTCTCAAAGCGCTCCAAATATCCACTTGCAGATTCTACAAAAACTTTGTTTCTAAACTGCTCTTTGAAAAGGAAGGTCCAAGTCTGTGAGTTGAATGCACTCATCGCAAAGAATTTTCTGAGAATGCTTCTGCCTAGTTTTCACGTGAAGATATTTCCTTTTCCAACATTGGCCCCGAAGCCCTCCTAACATCCACTTGCAGATTTTACAAAAAGAGTGTTTCCAAACTGCTCTATCAAAAGGCAGGTTCAACTCTGTGAGTCAAATGCACGCATCGTGAAGAAGCTTCTGAGAATGCTACTGTCTAAGTTTTAGGTGAAGATATTTCATTTCCCAGCAAAGGCTTCAAAGCGCTCTAAATATCCACTTGCAGATTCTACAAGAAGAGTGTTTCAAAACTGCTCTTCCAAAAGGAAGGTTCAAGTCTGTGAGTTGAATGCACTCATCAAAAAGAAGTTTCTGAGAATGCTTCTCTCTAGTTTTTATGAGAAGATATTTCCTTTTCCAGCATAGGCCTCAAATCGCTCCAAACATCCACTAGCAAATTCTACAAAAGGAGTGTTTCAAAACTGTGCTATCAAAAGGAAGATTCCACTATTTGAGTTGAAGGCATAAAGCACACGGAAGTTTCTGACAGTGCTTCCGTCTAGTTCTCATGTGAAGTTATTTCCTTTTCCAGTGTTGGCCTCTTAGCACTCCAAATAACCACTTGCAGATCCTAGAAAGAGTGTTTCAAAACTGCTCTACCAAAAGGAAGGTTCAACTCGGTGAGTTGAATGCGCACCTCGCAAAAAGTTTCTGAGAGTGCTTCGGTTTAGTTTTTATGTGAAGATATTTCGTTTTCCAGCACAGTACTCAAAGCGCTCTAAATAGCCACTTGCAGAGTCTATAAAAAGAGTGTTTCAAAACTGTTCTATCGAAAGGAACGTTCAACTCTGTGAGTAGAATGCACTCATCACAAGGAAGTTTCTGAGAATGCTTCTGTCTAGTTTTTATGTGAAGAAATTTCCTTTTCCAACATAGGCCTCAAAGCGCTCCAAATAAACACCTGCAGATTCTACAAAAGGGGTCTTTCCAAAATGTTCTATCAAAACCAACGTTCAAGCCTGTGAGCTGAATGCACTCACCACACAGAAGTTTCTTAGACGTCTTCTGTCTAGTGTTTATGTGGAAATATTCTCTTTTACAGCATAGGCCTCAAATAGCTCCAAATATCAACTTGCAGATTTTACAAAAAGGGTGTTTCCAAACTCCTCCATCAAAAGGCAGGTTCAACTCTGTGTGTTTAATGCACACATCAGAAAGAAGTTTCTGAGAATGCTTCTGTCTAGCCTTTATGTGAAAATATTTCCTTTTCAAGCATACGCCTCAAAGCGCTCCAAATATGCCGTTGTAGACTCTACAAAAAGTGTGTTTCAAAACTGCTCTACGAAAAGAAAGGTTCAAAGCTGTGAGTTGAATACACAGATCGTGAAGAAGTTCCTGAGAATGCTTCAATCTAGTGTTTAGGTGAAGATATTTCACTTCCCAGCATAGGCCTCAAAGCGCTCCAAATATCCACTTCCAGATTCTACAGAAAAGTGTTTCAAAACTGCTCTTTGGAAAGGAAGCTTCAACTCTGTGAGTTTAAAGCACTCATTGCGAAGAGGTTTCTGGGAGTTCTTCCGTCTAGTTTTCATGTAAAGATGTTCCCATTTCAAGCATAGGTCTCTAATCGCTCCAAATATTCACCTGCAAATTCTACAAAAAGGGTGTTTCAAAACTTCTCTATCAATAGGAAGGTTCAACTCTGTGAGTTGAATGCACTCCTTACAGAGAAGTTTCTGAGAATGTTTCTATCTATGTTTTACGCGAAGATATTTCCTTTTCCAACACAGGCCTCAATGCGCTCCGAATCAACACTTCCAGATACTACAAAAACAGTGTTTCAAAACTGTTCTATCAAAAGGAACGTTCAACTCTGTGAGTTGAAGGCACTCATCACAAAGAAGTTTCTGAGAATGCTTCTGTCAATCTTGTATGCAATGAGATTTCCTTTTGCAGCATAGGACTTAAAGCTCTCCAAATATCCACTTGCAGATTCCACAAAAAGAGTGTTGCAAAACTTCTCTATCAAAAGGCAGGTTGAACTCTGTGTGTTGAATGCCCAAAACACAGGGAACTTTCTGAGAATGCTTTTGTCTAGTTTCCACGTGAAGATAGTTCCTTTTCCAACATAGGCCTCAAAGCGCTCTGAATATCCACTTGCCGATTGTACAAAAAGAGTGTTGCAAAACTTCTCTATCAAAAGGCAGGTTGAACTCTGTGTGTCGAATGCCCAAAACACAGGGAACTTGCTGAGAATGCTTTTGTCTAATTTCTACGTGAAGATATTTCCTTTTCCATCATAGGCCTCAAAGTGCTCCGAATAAACACTTGTAGATCCCACCAAAAGAGTGTTTCAAAGCTCTTCCATCTACAGGAACTTTCACGTCTGTGAGTTGAATGCACTCATCACAAAGAGGTTTCTGAGAATTCTTCTGTTTAGTTTTTATGTGATGATATTTCATTTTCCAGCATTGGCCTAAAGGTGCTCCAAATATCCACCTTCAGATGGGACTGAAAGAGTGTTTCAAAACTGAACTATCAAAAGGAAGGTTCAAGTCTGTGAGTTGAATGCACTCATCCACAGAAGCTTCTGAGAATGCTTCTGTCTCGTTTTTAGGCGAAGATATTTCCTTTTCCTTGCATAGGCCTCAAATCGCTCCAAATATCCCCTTGCAGATATTACAAAGAGAGTGTTTCCAAACTGCCCTATCGAAAGGCAGTTTCAACTCTGTGAGTTGAAGGCACGTATGGTGAAACAGTTTCTGAGAATGCTTGTGTGTACTTTTTAGGTGAAGGTATTTCCTTTTCCAGCACAGGCCTCAAATCGCTCCAAACATCCAGTAGCAAATTCTACAAAAGGAGTGTTTCAAACCTGTGCTATCCAAAGGAAGATTCCACTATATGAGTTGAACGCATAAAGCACACGGAAGTTTCTGAGAATCCTTCCGTCTAGTTCTCAGGTGAAGATATTTACTTTTCCAGTGTTGGCCCTTTAGCACTCCAAATATCCACTTTCAGATTCTACAAAAAGAGTGTTTCAAAACTGCTCTATCAAAACGCAGGTTCCACTCGGTGAGTTGAATGCACGCATCGGAAAAGATTTCTGAGAATTTTTCTGTCTAGTTTTTATGGGAAGATATTTTCTTTTCCAGCATAGGCCTCAAATCGCTCCAAACATCCACGAGCAAATTCTACGAAAGGAGTGTGTCAAAACTGTGCTATCAAAAGGAAGATTCCACTATGTGAGTTGAATGCATGAAGCACACGGAAGTTTCTGACAATGCTTCCGTCTAGTTCTCATGTGAAGATATTTCCTTTTCCAGCGTTGACCTCTTAGCACTCCAAATATCCACTTGCAGATCCTAGAAAAAGAGTGTTTCAAAACTGCTCTACCAAAAGCCAGGTTTCACTCGGTGAGTTGAATGCGCACATCGCAAAATGTTTCTGAGAACGCTACTGTCTAGTTCTTATGTGAAGATATTTCGTTTTCCCGCCTGGGCTTCAAAGCGCTCCAAATAGCCACTTGTAGAGTCTATAAAAGCAGTGTTTCAAAACTCTTCTATCAAAAGGAACTTTCAACTCTGTGAGTACAATGCACTCATCACAAGGAAGTTTCCGAGAATGCTTCTGTCTACTGTTTATGTGAAGATATTTCCTTTTCCAACCTAGGCCTCAATGCGCTCCAAATAAACACCTGCAGATCCTACAAGAGGGGTGTTTCCAAACTGTTCTATCAAAACCAGCGTTCAAGTCTGTGAGTTGAATGCACTCATCACACAGAAGTTTCTTAGAAGGCTTGTGTCTAGTGTTTATGTGAAAATATTTTCTTTTACAGCATAGGCCTCAAATAGCTCCAAATATCAACTTGCAGATTTTACAAAAAGGGAGTTTCCAAACTCCTCTATCAAAAGACAGGTTCAACTCTGTGAGTCGAATGCACACATCAGAAAGAAGTTTCTGAGAATGCTTCTGTCTAGCTTTTATGTGAAAATATTTCCTTTTCAAGCACACGCCTCAAAGCGCTCCAAATATGCCGTTGCAGATTCTACAAAAAGTGGGTTTCAAAACTGCTCTACGAAAAGAAAGGTTCAAAGCTGTGAGTTGAATACACAGATCGTGAAGAAGTTTCTGAGAATGCTTCAGTCTAGTGTTTAGGTGAAGATATTTCACTTCCCAGCATAGGCCTCAAAGCGCTCCAAATATCCACTTCCAGATTCTACAGAAAAGTGTTTCAAAACTGCTCTTTGGAAAGGAAGCTTCAACTCTGTGAGTTGAAAGCACTCATTACGAAGAGGTTTCTGAGAATTCTTCTGTCCAGTTTTCATGTGAAGATGTTTCCATTTCAAGCATAGGTCTCCAATCGCTCCAAATATTCACCTGCAAATTCTACAAAAAGGGTGTTTCAAAACTTCTCTATCAATAGGAAGGTTCAACTCTGTGAGTTGAATGCCCTCCTCACAAAGAAGTTTCTGAGAATGCTTCTGTCTACTTTTTACGTGAAGATATTTCCTTTTCCTACACAGGCCTCAAAGCGCTCCGAATCAACACTTCCAGATACTACCAAAACAGTGTTTCAAAACTGTTCTATCAAAAGGAACGTTCAACTCTGTGAGTGGAAGGCACTCATCGCAAAGAGGTTTCTGAGAATGCTTCTGTCTAGTTTTTATGTGATGATATTTCGTATTGCAGCATTGGCCAAAAAGCGCTCCAAACATCCATCTTCAGATGGCAATGAAAGTGGGTCTCAAAAGTGCTCTATCAGAAGGAAGGTTCAAGTCTGTGAATTGAATGCTCTCATCACACAGAAGGTTCTGAGAATGATTCAGTCTAGTTTTTATCAGAAGATATTTCCTTTTCCTTGCATAGGCCTCAAATCGCTCCAAATATCGAATTGCAGTTTACACCAATAGAGTGTTTCCAAACTGCTCTGTGAAACGGCAGGTTCAACTCTGTGAGTTGAATGCGCACATGAGGAAGAAGTCTCTGAGAATGCTTCTGTCTAGTTTTTAGGTGAAGATATTTCATTTCCCAGCCTCGCCTCAAAGCGCTCCAAATATCCACTTTCAGATTCTACAAAAACTGTGTTTCTAAACTGCTCTTTGTAAAGGAAGGTTCAAGTCTGTGAGTTGAATGCACTCATCACCAAGAAGTTTCTGAGAATGCTTCTGTCTAGTTTTCATGTGAAGATATTTCCTTTTCCAACATTGACCCGAAGCCCTCGTAATATCCACTTGCAGATTTTACAAAAAGAGTGTTTCCAAACTGCTCTATCAAAATGAGATTCAACTCTGTGAGTTGAATGCACGCATCGTGAAGAAGCTTCAGAGAATGCTACGGTCTACGTTTTAGGTGAAGATATTTCATTTCCCAGCATAGGCTTCAAAGCGCTCTAAATATCCACTTGCAGATTCTACAAAAAGAGTGTTTCAAAACTGCTCTTCCAAAAGGAAGGTTCAAGGCTGTGAGTTCAATGCACTCATCATAAAGAAGTTTCTGAGAACGCTTCTCTCTAGTTTTTATGTGAAGATATTTCCTTTTCCAGCATAGGCCTCAAATCGCTCCAAACATCCACTAGCAAATTCTACAAAAGGAGTGTTTCAAAACTGTGCTATCAAAAGGAAGATTCCACTATTTGAGTTGAAGGCATAAAGCACACGGAAGTTTCTGACAATGCTTCCGTCTAGTTCTCATGTGAAGTTATTTCCTTTTCCAGTGCTGGCCTCTTAGCACTCCAAATATCCACTTGCAGATCCTAGAAAAAGAGTTTTTCAAAACTGCTCTACCAAAAGGAAGCTTCAACTCGGTGAGTTGAATGCGCACCTCGCAAAATGTTTCTGAGAGTGCTTCGCTGTTGTTTTTATGTGAAGATATTTCGTTTTCCAGCATAGGACTCAAAGCGCTCCAAGTAGCCACTTACAGAGTCTCTAAAAAGAGTGTTTCAAAACTGTTCTATCAAAAGGAACGTTCAACTCTGTGAGTAGAATGCTCTCATCACAAGGAAGTTTCTGAGAATGCTTCTGTCTAGTTTTTATGTGAAGAAATTTCCTTTTCCAACATAGGCCTCAAAGCCCTCCAAATAAACATCTGCAGATTCTACAAAAGGGGTCTTTCCAAAATGTTCTATCAAAACCAACGTTCAAACCTATGAGCTGAATGCACTCACCACACAGAAGTTTCTTAGACGTCTTCTGTCTAGTGTTTATGTGAAAATATTTTCTTTTACAGCATAGGCCTCAAATAGCTCCAAATATCAACTTGCAGATTTTACAAAAAGGGTGTTTCCAAACTCCTCTATCAAAAGGCAGGTTCAACTCTGTGTGTTGAATGCACACATCAGAAAGAAGTTTCTGAGAATGCTTCTGTCTAGCGTTTATGTGAAAATATTTCCTTTTCAAGCATACGCCTCAAAGCGCTCCAAATATGCCGTTGCAGATTCTACAAAAAGTGTGTTTCAAAACTGCTCTATGAAAAGAAAGGTTCAAAGCTGTGAGGTGAATACACATATCGTGAAGAAGTTTCTGAGAAAGCTTCAGTCTAGTGTTTAGGTGAAGATATTTCACTTCCCAGAATAGGCCTCAAAGCGCTCCAAATATCCACTTCCAGATTCTAAAGAAAAGTGTTTCAAAACTGCTTTTTGGAAAAGAAGCTTCAACTCTGTGAGTTGAAAGCACTCATTACGAAGAGGTTTCTGAGAGTTCTTCCGTCTAGTTTTCATGTGAAGATGTTTCCATTTCAAGCATATTTCTCAAATCGCTCCAAATATTCACCTGCAAATTCTACAAAAAGGGTGTTTCCAAACTTCTCTATCAATAGGAAGGTTCGACTCTGTGAGTTGAATGCACTCCTCACAAAGAAGTTTCTGAGAATGCTTCTGTCCAGTTTTTAGGTGAAGATATATCATTTCCCAGCATAGGCCTCAAAGCGCTCCAAATATCCACTTGCAGATTCTACAAAAAGAGTGTTTCAAAACTCCTCTTTCAAAAGGAAGTTTCAAGTCTGTGAGTTGAATGAAGTCGTGACAAAGAAGTTTCTGAGAATGCTTCTGTCTACTTTTTATGTGAAGATATTTCCTTTTGCAGCACACGCCTCAAATAGCCCCAAACATCCACTAGCAAATTCTACAAAAAGAGTGTTTCAAAAAAGCGCTATCTAAAGGAAGATTGCACTATGTGAGTTAAACGCATAAAGCACACGGAAGTTTCTGAGAATGCTTCCGTCTAGTTCTCATGGGAAGATATTTCCTTTCCCATTGTTGGCCTCTTAGCACTCCAATATACACTTGCAGATTCTAGAAAAAGAGTGTTTCAAAACTGCTCTATCAAAAGGCAGGTTCAACACGGTGAGTTGAATATGCACATGAGAAAAAGTTTCTGAGAATGCTTCTGTCTGGTTTTTATGTGAAGATATTTCGTTTTCCAGCACAGGCCTCAAAGCGCTCCAATTATCCACTTGCAGACTATACAAAAACAGTGTTTCAAAACTGTTCTATCCAAAGGAATGTTCAGCTCTGTGAGTAGAATTCACTCATCACGAGGAAGTTTCTGAGAATGCTGCTGTCTAGTTTCTATAAGAAGACATTTCCTTTTCTAACATAGGTCTCAAAGCGCTCACAATAAGCCCTGGCACACTCCACAAAAGGAGTGTTTCCAAAATGTTCTATCAAAATGAACGTTGAAGACTGTGAGTTAAATGCACACGTCAAACTGAAGTTTCTGAGAATGGTTCTGTCTAGGGTTTATGTGAAGATATTTTCTTTTCCAGCATAGGCCTCCAAAAGCTCGAAATATCCACTTGCAGATTTTCTAAAAAGGGTGTTTCCAAACTGTTCTATCAAAAGGAAGGTTCAACTCTGTGAGTTGAATGCTCACATCACAAAGAAGTTTCTGAGAATGCTTCTGTCTAGTGTTCATGTGAAGATATTTCCTTTTCAAGCATAGGCCTCAAAGCGCTCCAGATATGCAGTTGCAGACTCTACAAAAAGTGTGTTTCAAAAGTGTTCTATGAAAAGAAAGTTTCAACTCTGTGAGTTGAATGCACATATCGTGAAGAAGTTTCTGAGAATGCTTCTGTCTAGTTTTTAGGTGAAGATATTTCATTTCCCAGCATAGGCCTCAAAGCGCTCCAAATATGCACTTGCAGATTCTACAAAAAGAGTGTTTCAAAACTGCTCTTTCAAAAGGAAGGTTCAAGTCTGTGAGTTGAATGCACTCATCAGAAAGAAGTTTCTGATAATGGTTCTGTCTAGTTTTCATCTGCAAGTATTTCCTTTTCCACTAGATGCCGCAATCGCACCAAATTTCCACCTGCAGTTTCCACAAAAAGAGTGTTGCAGGACTGCTCCAGGAAAAGGAATCTTCAACTCTCTCAGTTCAATCCCCTCAAGACATAGAAGTTTCTGATAATGTTTCTGTCTAGCTTCTATATGAAGATATTTCCTTTTCCAGCATAAGCCTCAAAGAGCTCCAAATATCCACTTGCGAATTCTACAAAAACAGTGTTGCAATACTTTTCTACCAAAAGGAAGGTACAACTCTGTGAGTTCAATGCACTCATCACACAGAAGGTTCACAGAATGCTTCCATCTAGCTTTTACGCAATGATATTTCCTTTTGCAGCAAAGGCTTCAAAGCGCTCTTAATGTCCACTGGCAGATTCTACGAAGAGTGTCTCAAAACTGCTCTATCAAAAGGTAGGTTGAACTCTGTGAGTTCAATGCCCAAAGCACAGGGAACCTTCTGAGAATGCTTTTATGTAGTTTCTACGTGAACATATTTTCTTTTCCAGCATTGGCCTCCAAGCACTCCATCCATCCACTTGAAAATTCTACTAAAAGAGTGTTTCAAAACTTCTCTACCAAAAGAAAGGTTGAACTTTGTGAGTTCAAGGCACACATCACAAAGAAGTTTCTGAGAATGCTTCTTTCCAGCTTTTACGTGAAGAGATATCCTTTTCCAGCATAGGCCTCAAAGCGCTCCATATATCCACTTGCACATTCTAGCAAAGCGTGTATCAACACTGCTCTTTCAAAAGGAAGCTTCAAGTCTGTGAGTTGAATGCACTCATCACAAAGACGTTTCTGAGAATTCTCCTGTCTAGTTTTCATGTGAAGATGCTTCCATTTAAAATCTAGGCCTCAAATACCTCCAAATATTCACTTGCACATTCTACAAAAAGGCTGTTTCAAATCTTCTCTATCAATTGGAAGGTTCAACTCTGTAAATTGAATGCACTCACCACAAAGAAGATTCCGAGATTGCTTCTGTCTACTTTGTATGTGAAGACATTTCCTTTTCCAACATAGGCCTCAAAGCGCTCCAAAAAACACTTGCAGATTCTAAAAAAACAGTTTTTCAAAACTGTTCTATCAAAAGGAACGTTCAACTCTGTGAGTTGAAGGCACTCATCACAAAGAGGTTTCTGAGAATGCTTCTGTCTAGTTTTTATGGGATGATATTTCTTATTCCAACATTGGCCAAAAAGCGCTCCAAATATCCGCCTTCAGATGGCACTGAAAGAGGGTCTCAAAAATGCTCTATCAGAAGGAAGGTTCAAGTCTGTGAGTTGAATGCTCTCATCACACAGAAGGTTCTGAGAATACTTCAGTCTAGTTTTTATCAGAAGATATTTCCATTTCCTTGCATAGGCCTGAAATCGCTCCAAATATCGACTTGCAGATTATACGAATAGAGTATTTCCAAACTGCTCTGTCAAACGGCAGGATCAACTCTGTGAGTTGAATGAACACATCATGAAGAAGTCTCTGAGAATGCTTCTGTCTAGTTTTTAGTTGAAGATATTTCATTTCCCAGCATCGTCTCAAAGCGCTCCAAATATCCACTTGCAGATTCTACAAAAACTTTGTTTCTAAACTGCTCTTTGAAAAGGAAGGTCCAAGTCTGTGAGTTGAATGCACTCATCGCAAAGAATTTTCTGAGAATGCTTCTGCCTAGTTTTCACGTGAAGATATTTCCTTTTCCAACATTGGCCCCGAAGCCCTCCTAACATCCACTTGCAGATTTTACAAAAAGAGTGTTTCCAAACTGCTCTATCAAAAGGCAGGTTCAACTCTGTGAGTCAAATGCACGCATCGTGAAGAAGCTTCTGAGAATGCTACTGTCTAAGTTTTAGGTGAAGATATTTCATTTCCCAGCAAAGGCTTCAAAGCGCTCTAAATATCCACTTGCAGATTCTACAAGAAGAGTGTTTCAAAACTGCTCTTCCAAAAGGAAGGTTCAAGTCTGTGAGTTGAATGCACTCATCAAAAAGAAGTTTCTGAGAATGCTTCTCTCTAGTTTTTATGAGAAGATATTTCCTTTTCCAGCATAGGCCTCAAATCGCTCCAAACATCCACTAGCAAATTCTACAAAAGGAGTGTTTCAAAACTGTGCTATCAAAAGGAAGATTCCACTATTTGAGTTGAAGGCATAAAGCACACGGAAGTTTCTGACAGTGCTTCCGTCTAGTTCTCATGTGAAGTTATTTCCTTTTCCAGTGTTGGCCTCTTAGCACTCCAAATAACCACTTGCAGATCCTAGAAAGAGTGTTTCAAAACTGCTCTACCAAAAGGAAGGTTCAACTCGGTGAGTTGAATGCGCACCTCGCAAAAAGTTTCTGAGAGTGCTTCGGTTTAGTTTTTATGTGAAGATATTTCGTTTTCCAGCACAGTACTCAAAGCGCTCTAAATAGCCACTTGCAGAGTCTATAAAAAGAGTGTTTCAAAACTGTTCTATCGAAAGGAACGTTCAACTCTGTGAGTAGAATGCACTCATCACAAGGAAGTTTCTGAGAATGCTTCTGTCTAGTTTTTATGTGAAGAAATTTCCTTTTCCAACATAGGCCTCAAAGCGCTCCAAATAAACACCTGCAGATTCTACAAAAGGGGTCTTTCCAAAATGTTCTATCAAAACCAACGTTCAAGCCTGTGAGCTGAATGCACTCACCACACAGAAGTTTCTTAGACGTCTTCTGTCTAGTGTTTATGTGGAAATATTCTCTTTTACAGCATAGGCCTCAAATAGCTCCAAATATCAACTTGCAGATTTTACAAAAAGGGTGTTTCCAAACTCCTCCATCAAAAGGCAGGTTCAACTCTGTGTGTTTAATGCACACATCAGAAAGAAGTTTCTGAGAATGCTTCTGTCTAGCCTTTATGTGAAAATATTTCCTTTTCAAGCATACGCCTCAAAGCGCTCCAAATATGCCGTTGTAGACTCTACAAAAAGTGTGTTTCAAAACTGCTCTACGAAAAGAAAGGTTCAAAGCTGTGAGTTGAATACACAGATCGTGAAGAAGTTCCTGAGAATGCTTCAATCTAGTGTTTAGGTGAAGATATTTCACTTCCCAGCATAGGCCTCAAAGCGCTCCAAATATCCACTTCCAGATTCTACAGAAAAGTGTTTCAAAACTGCTCTTTGGAAAGGAAGCTTCAACTCTGTGAGTTTAAAGCACTCATTGCGAAGAGGTTTCTGGGAGTTCTTCCGTCTAGTTTTCATGTAAAGATGTTTCCATTTCAAGCATAGGTCTCTAATCGCTCCAAATATTCACCTGCAAATTCTACAAAAAGGGTGTTTCAAAACTTCTCTATCAATAGGAAGGTTCAACTCTGTGAGTTGAATGCACTCCTTACAGAGAAGTTTCTGAGAATGTTTCTATCTATGTTTTACGCGAAGATATTTCCTTTTCCAACACAGGCCTCAGTGCGCTCCGAATCAACACTTCCAGATACTACAAAAACAGTGTTTCAAAACTGTTCTATCAAAAGGAACGTTCAACTCTGTGAGTTGAAGGCACTCATCACAAAGAAGTTTCTGAGAATGCTTCTGTCAATCTTGTATGCAATGAGATTTCCTTTTGCAGCATAGGACTTAAAGCTCTCCAAATATCCACTTGCAGATTCCACAAAAAGAGTGTTGCAAAACTTCTCTATCAAAAGGCAGGTTGAACTCTGTGTGTTGAATGCCCAAAACACAGGGAACTTTCTGAGAATGCTTTTGTCTAGTTTCCACGTGAAGATAGTTCCTTTTCCAACATAGGCCTCAAAGCGCTCTGAATATCCACTTGCCGATTGTACAAAAAGAGTGTTGCAAAACTTCTCTATCAAAAGGCAGGTTGAACTCTGTGTGTCGAATGCCCAAAACACAGGGAACTTGCTGAGAATGCTTTTGTCTAATTTCTACGTGAAGATATTTCCTTTTCCATCATAGGCCTCAAAGTGCTCCGAATAAACACTTGTAGATCCCACCAAAAGAGTGTTTCAAAGCTCTTCCATCTACAGGAACTTTCACGTCTGTGAGTTGAATGCACTCATCACAAAGAGGTTTCTGAGAATTCTTCTGTTTAGTTTTTATGTGATGATATTTCATTTTCCAGCATTGGCCTAAAGGTGCTCCAAATATCCACCTTCAGATGGGACTGAAAGAGTGTTTCAAAACTGAACTATCAAAAGGAAGGTTCAAGTCTGTGAGTTGAATGCACTCATCCACAGAAGCTTCTGAGAATGCTTCTGTCTCGTTTTTAGGCGAAGATATTTCCTTTTCCTTGCATAGGCCTCAAATCGCTCCAAATATCCCCTTGCAGATATTACAAAGAGAGTGTTTCCAAACTGCCCTATCGAAAGGCAGTTTCAACTCTGTGAGTTGAAGGCACGTATGGTGAAACAGTTTCTGAGAATGCTTGTGTGTACTTTTTAGGTGAAGGTATTTCCTTTTCCAGCACAGGCCTCAAATCGCTCCAAACATCCAGTAGCAAATTCTACAAAAGGAGTGTTTCAAACCTGTGCTATCCAAAGGAAGATTCCACTATATGAGTTGAACGCATAAAGCACACGGAAGTTTCTGAGAATCCTTCCGTCTAGTTCTCAGGTGAAGATATTTACTTTTCCAGTGTTGGCCCTTTAGCACTCCAAATATCCACTTTCAGATTCTACAAAAAGAGTGTTTCAAAACTGCTCTATCAAAACGCAGGTTCCACTCGGTGAGTTGAATGCACGCATCGGAAAAGATTTCTGAGAATTCTTCTGTCTAGTTTTTATGGGAAGATATTTTCTTTTCCAGCATAGGCCTCAAATCGCTCCAAACATCCACGAGCAAATTCTACGAAAGGAGTGTGTCAAAACTGTGCTATCAAAAGGAAGATTCCACTATGTGAGTTGAATGCATGAAGCACACGGAAGTTTCTGACAATGCTTCCGTCTAGTTCTCATGTGAAGATATTTCCTTTTCCAGCGTTGACCTCTTAGCACTCCAAATATCCACTTGCAGATCCTAGAAAAAGAGTGTTTCAAAACTGCTCTACCAAAAGCCAGGTTTCACTCGGTGAGTTGAATGCGCACATCGCAAAATGTTTCTGAGAACGCTACTGTCTAGTTCTTATGTGAAGATATTTCGTTTTCCCGCCTGGGCTTCAAAGCGCTCCAAATAGCCACTTGTAGAGTCTATAAAAGCAGTGTTTCAAAACTCTTCTATCAAAAGGAACTTTCAACTCTGTGAGTACAATGCACTCATCACAAGGAAGTTTCCGAGAATGCTTCTGTCTACTGTTTATGTGAAGATATTTCCTTTTCCAACCTAGGCCTCAATGCGCTCCAAATAAACACCTGCAGATCCTACAAGAGGGGTGTTTCCAAACTGTTCTATCAAAACCAGCGTTCAAGTCTGTGAGCTGAATGCACTCATCACACAGAAGTTTCTTAGAAGGCTTGTGTCTAGTGTTTATGTGAAAATATTTTCTTTTACAGCATAGGCCTCAAATAGCTCCAAATATCAACTTGCAGATTTTACAAAAAGGGAGTTTCCAAACTCCTCTATCAAAAGACAGGTTCAACTCTGTGAGTCGAATGCACACATCAGAAAGAAGTTTCTGAGAATGCTTCTGTCTAGCTTTTATGTGAAAATATTTCCTTTTCAAGCACACGCCTCAAAGCGCTCCAAATATGCCGTTGCAGATTCTACAAAAAGTGGGTTTCAAAACTGCTCTACGAAAAGAAAGGTTCAAAGCTGTGAGTTGAATACACAGATCGTGAAGAAGTTTCTGAGAATGCTTCAGTCTAGTGTTTAGGTGAAGATATTTCACTTCCCAGCATAGGCCTCAAAGCGCTCCAAATATCCACTTCCAGATTCTACAGAAAAGTGTTTCAAAACTGCTCTTTGGAAAGGAAGCTTCAACTCTGTGAGTTGAAAGCACTCATTACGAAGAGGTTTCTGAGAATTCTTCTGTCCAGTTTTCATGTGAAGATGTTTCCATTTCAAGCATAGGTCTCCAATCGCTCCAAATATTCACCTGCAAATTCTACAAAAAGGGTGTTTCAAAACTTCTCTATCAATAGGAAGGTTCAACTCTGTGAGTTGAATGCCCTCCTCACAAAGAAGTTTCTGAGAATGCTTCTGTCTACTTTTTACGTGAAGATATTTCCTTTTCCTACACAGGCCTCAAAGCGCTCCGAATCAACACTTCCAGATACTACCAAAACAGTGTTTCAAAACTGTTCTATCAAAAGGAACGTTCAACTCTGTGAGTGGAAGGCACTCATCGCAAAGAGGTTTCTGAGAATGCTTCTGTCTAGTTTTTATGTGATGATATTTCGTATTGCAGCATTGGCCAAAAAGCGCTCCAAACATCCATCTTCAGATGGCAATGAAAGTGGGTCTCAAAAGTGCTCTATCAGAAGGAAGGTTCAAGTCTGTGAATTGAATGCTCTCATCACACAGAAGGTTCTGAGAATGATTCAGTCTAGTTTTTATCAGAAGATATTTCCTTTTCCTTGCATAGGCCTCAAATCGCTCCAAATATCGAATTGCAGTTTACACCAATAGAGTGTTTCCAAACTGCTCTGTGAAACGGCAGGTTCAACTCTGTGAGTTGAATGCGCACATGAGGAAGAAGTCTCTGAGAATGCTTCTGTCTAGTTTTTAGGTGAAGATATTTCATTTCCCAGCCTCGCCTCAAAGCGCTCCAAATATCCACTTTCAGATTCTACAAAAACTGTGTTTCTAAACTGCTCTTTGTAAAGGAAGGTTCAAGTCTGTGAGTTGAATGCACTCATCACCAAGAAGTTTCTGAGAATGCTTCTGTCTAGTTTTCATGTGAAGATATTTCCTTTTCCAACATTGACCCGAAGCCCTCGTAATATCCACTTGCAGATTTTACAAAAAGAGTGTTTCCAAACTGCTCTATCAAAATGAGATTCAACTCTGTGAGTTGAATGCACGCATCGTGAAGAAGCTTCAGAGAATGCTACGGTCTACGTTTTAGGTGAAGATATTTCATTTCCCAGCATAGGCTTCAAAGCGCTCTAAATATCCACTTGCAGATTCTACAAAAAGAGTGTTTCAAAACTGCTCTTCCAAAAGGAAGGTTCAAGGCTGTGAGTTCAATGCACTCATCATAAAGAAGTTTCTGAGAACGCTTCTCTCTAGTTTTTATGTGAAGATATTTCCTTTTCCAGCATAGGCCTCAAATCGCTCCAAACATCCACTAGCAAATTCTACAAAAGGAGTGTTTCAAAACTGTGCTATCAAAAGGAAGATTCCACTATTTGAGTTGAAGGCATAAAGCACACGGAAGTTTCTGACAATGCTTCCGTCTAGTTCTCATGTGAAGTTATTTCCTTTTCCAGTGCTGGCCTCTTAGCACTCCAAATATCCACTTGCAGATCCTAGAAAAAGAGTTTTTCAAAACTGCTCTACCAAAAGGAAGCTTCAACTCGGTGAGTTGAATGCGCACCTCGCAAAATGTTTCTGAGAGTGCTTCGCTGTTGTTTTTATGTGAAGATATTTCGTTTTCCAGCATAGGACTCAAAGCGCTCCAAGTAGCCACTTACAGAGTCTCTAAAAAGAGTGTTTCAAAACTGTTCTATCAAAAGGAACGTTCAACTCTGTGAGTAGAATGCTCTCATCACAAGGAAGTTTCTGAGAATGCTTCTGTCTAGTTTTTATGTGAAGAAATTTCCTTTTCCAACATAGGCCTCAAAGCCCTCCAAATAAACATCTGCAGATTCTACAAAAGGGGTCTTTCCAAAATGTTCTATCAAAACCAACGTTCAAACCTATGAGCTGAATGCACTCACCACACAGAAGTTTCTTAGACGTCTTCTGTCTAGTGTTTATGTGAAAATATTTTCTTTTACAGCATAGGCCTCAAATAGCTCCAAATATCAACTTGCAGATTTTACAAAAAGGGTGTTTCCAAACTCCTCTATCAAAAGGCAGGTTCAACTCTGTGTGTTGAATGCACACATCAGAAAGAAGTTTCTGAGAATGCTTCTGTCTAGCGTTTATGTGAAAATATTTCCTTTTCAAGCATACGCCTCAAAGCGCTCCAAATATGCCGTTGCAGATTCTACAAAAAGTGTGTTTCAAAACTGCTCTATGAAAAGAAAGGTTCAAAGCTGTGAGGTGAATACACATATCGTGAAGAAGTTTCTGAGAAAGCTTCAGTCTAGTGTTTAGGTGAAGATATTTCACTTCCCAGAATAGGCCTCAAAGCGCTCCAAATATCCACTTCCAGATTCTAAAGAAAAGTGTTTCAAAACTGCTTTTTGGAAAAGAAGCTTCAACTCTGTGAGTTGAAAGCACTCATTACGAAGAGGTTTCTGAGAGTTCTTCCGTCTAGTTTTCATGTGAAGATGTTTCCATTTCAAGCATATTTCTCAAATCGCTCCAAATATTCACCTGCAAATTCTACAAAAAGGGTGTTTCCAAACTTCTCTATCAATAGGAAGGTTCGACTCTGTGAGTTGAATGCACTCCTCACAAAGAAGTTTCTGAGAATGCTTCTGTCCAGTTTTTAGGTGAAGATATATCATTTCCCAGCATAGGCCTCAAAGCGCTCCAAATATCCACTTGCAGATTCTACAAAAAGAGTGTTTCAAAACTCCTCTTTCAAAAGGAAGTTTCAAGTCTGTGAGTTGAATGAAGTCGTGACAAAGAAGTTTCTGAGAATGCTTCTGTCTACTTTTTATGTGAAGATATTTCCTTTTGCAGCACACGCCTCAAATAGCCCCAAACATCCACTAGCAAATTCTACAAAAAGAGTGTTTCAAAAAAGCGCTATCTAAAGGAAGATTGCACTATGTGAGTTAAACGCATAAAGCACACGGAAGTTTCTGAGAATGCTTCCGTCTAGTTCTCATGGGAAGATATTTCCTTTCCCATTGTTGGCCTCTTAGCACTCCAATATACACTTGCAGATTCTAGAAAAAGAGTGTTTCAAAACTGCTCTATCAAAAGGCAGGTTCAACACGGTGAGTTGAATATGCACATGAGAAAAAGTTTCTGAGAATGCTTCTGTCTGGTTTTTATGTGAAGATATTTCGTTTTCCAGCACAGGCCTCAAAGCGCTCCAATTATCCACTTGCAGACTATACAAAAACAGTGTTTCAAAACTGTTCTATCCAAAGGAATGTTCAGCTCTGTGAGTAGAATTCACTCATCACGAGGAAGTTTCTGAGAATGCTGCTGTCTAGTTTCTATAAGAAGACATTTCCTTTTCTAACATAGGTCTCAAAGCGCTCACAATAAGCCCTGGCACACTCCACAAAAGGAGTGTTTCCAAAATGTTCTATCAAAATGAACGTTGAAGACTGTGAGTTAAATGCACACGTCAAACTGAAGTTTCTGAGAATGGTTCTGTCTAGGGTTTATGTGAAGATATTTTCTTTTCCAGCATAGGCCTCCAAAAGCTCGAAATATCCACTTGCAGATTTTCTAAAAAGGGTGTTTCCAAACTGTTCTATCAAAAGGAAGGTTCAACTCTGTGAGTTGAATGCTCACATCACAAAGAAGTTTCTGAGAATGCTTCTGTCTAGTGTTCATGTGAAGATATTTCCTTTTCAAGCATAGGCCTCAAAGCGCTCCAGATATGCAGTTGCAGACTCTACAAAAAGTGTGTTTCAAAAGTGTTCTATGAAAAGAAAGTTTCAACTCTGTGAGTTGAATGCACATATCGTGAAGAAGTTTCTGAGAATGCTTCTGTCTAGTTTTTAGGTGAAGATATTTCATTTCCCAGCATAGGCCTCAAAGCGCTCCAAATATGCACTTGCAGATTCTACAAAAAGAGTGTTTCAAAACTGCTCTTTCAAAAGGAAGGTTCAAGTCTGTGAGTTGAATGCACTCATCAGAAAGAAGTTTCTGATAATGGTTCTGTCTAGTTTTCATCTGCAAGTATTTCCTTTTCCACTAGATGCCGCAATCGCACCAAATTTCCACCTGCAGTTTCCACAAAAAGAGTGTTGCAGGACTGCTCCAGGAAAAGGAATCTTCAACTCTCTCAGTTCAATCCCCTCAAGACATAGAAGTTTCTGATAATGTTTCTGTCTAGCTTCTATATGAAGATATTTCCTTTTCCAGCATAAGCCTCAAAGAGCTCCAAATATCCACTTGCGAATTCTACAAAAACAGTGTTGCAATACTTTTCTACCAAAAGGAAGGTACAACTCTGTGAGTTCAATGCACTCATCACACAGAAGGTTCACAGAATGCTTCCATCTAGCTTTTACGCAATGATATTTCCTTTTGCAGCAAAGGCTTCAAAGCGCTCTTAATGTCCACTGGCAGATTCTACGAAGAGTGTCTCAAAACTGCTCTATCAAAAGGTAGGTTGAACTCTGTGAGTTCAATGCCCAAAGCACAGGGAACCTTCTGAGAATGCTTTTATGTAGTTTCTACGTGAACATATTTTCTTTTCCAGCATTGGCCTCCAAGCACTCCATCCATCCACTTGAAAATTCTACTAAAAGAGTGTTTCAAAACTTCTCTACCAAAAGAAAGGTTGAACTTTGTGAGTTCAAGGCACACATCACAAAGAAGTTTCTGAGAATGCTTCTTTCCAGCTTTTACGTGAAGAGATATCCTTTTCCAGCATAGGCCTCAAAGCGCTCCATATATCCACTTGCACATTCTAGCAAAGCGTGTATCAACACTGCTCTTTCAAAAGGAAGCTTCAAGTCTGTGAGTTGAATGCACTCATCACAAAGACGTTTCTGAGAATTCTCCTGTCTAGTTTTCATGTGAAGATGCTTCCATTTAAAATCTAGGCCTCAAATACCTCCAAATATTCACTTGCACATTCTACAAAAAGGCTGTTTCAAATCTTCTCTATCAATTGGAAGGTTCAACTCTGTAAATTGAATGCACTCACCACAAAGAAGATTCCGAGATTGCTTCTGTCTACTTTGTATGTGAAGACATTTCCTTTTCCAACATAGGCCTCAAAGCGCTCCAAAAAACACTTGCAGATTCTAAAAAAACAGTTTTTCAAAACTGTTCTATCAAAAGGAACGTTCAACTCTGTGAGTTGAAGGCACTCATCACAAAGAGGTTTCTGAGAATGCTTCTGTCTAGTTTTTATGGGATGATATTTCTTATTCCAACATTGGCCAAAAAGCGCTCCAAATATCCGCCTTCAGATGGCACTGAAAGAGGGTCTCAAAAATGCTCTATCAGAAGGAAGGTTCAAGTCTGTGAGTTGAATGCTCTCATCACACAGAAGGTTCTGAGAATACTTCAGTCTAGTTTTTATCAGAAGATATTTCCATTTCCTTGCATAGGCCTGAAATCGCTCCAAATATCGACTTGCAGATTATACGAATAGAGTATTTCCAAACTGCTCTGTCAAACGGCAGGATCAACTCTGTGAGTTGAATGAACACATCATGAAGAAGTCTCTGAGAATGCTTCTGTCTAGTTTTTAGTTGAAGATATTTCATTTCCCAGCATCGTCTCAAAGCGCTCCAAATATCCACTTGCAGATTCTACAAAAACTTTGTTTCTAAACTGCTCTTTGAAAAGGAAGGTCCAAGTCTGTGAGTTGAATGCACTCATCGCAAAGAATTTTCTGAGAATGCTTCTGCCTAGTTTTCACGTGAAGATATTTCCTTTTCCAACATTGGCCCCGAAGCCCTCCTAACATCCACTTGCAGATTTTACAAAAAGAGTGTTTCCAAACTGCTCTATCAAAAGGCAGGTTCAACTCTGTGAGTCAAATGCACGCATCGTGAAGAAGCTTCTGAGAATGCTACTGTCTAAGTTTTAGGTGAAGATATTTCATTTCCCAGCAAAGGCTTCAAAGCGCTCTAAATATCCACTTGCAGATTCTACAAGAAGAGTGTTTCAAAACTGCTCTTCCAAAAGGAAGGTTCAAGTCTGTGAGTTGAATGCACTCATCAAAAAGAAGTTTCTGAGAATGCTTCTCTCTAGTTTTTATGAGAAGATATTTCCTTTTCCAGCATAGGCCTCAAATCGCTCCAAACATCCACTAGCAAATTCTACAAAAGGAGTGTTTCAAAACTGTGCTATCAAAAGGAAGATTCCACTATTTGAGTTGAAGGCATAAAGCACACGGAAGTTTCTGACAGTGCTTCCGTCTAGTTCTCATGTGAAGTTATTTCCTTTTCCAGTGTTGGCCTCTTAGCACTCCAAATAACCACTTGCAGATCCTAGAAAGAGTGTTTCAAAACTGCTCTACCAAAAGGAAGGTTCAACTCGGTGAGTTGAATGCGCACCTCGCAAAAAGTTTCTGAGAGTGCTTCGGTTTAGTTTTTATGTGAAGATATTTCGTTTTCCAGCACAGTACTCAAAGCGCTCTAAATAGCCACTTGCAGAGTCTATAAAAAGAGTGTTTCAAAACTGTTCTATCGAAAGGAACGTTCAACTCTGTGAGTAGAATGCACTCATCACAAGGAAGTTTCTGAGAATGCTTCTGTCTAGTTTTTATGTGAAGAAATTTCCTTTTCCAACATAGGCCTCAAAGCGCTCCAAATAAACACCTGCAGATTCTACAAAAGGGGTCTTTCCAAAATGTTCTATCAAAACCAACGTTCAAGCCTGTGAGCTGAATGCACTCACCACACAGAAGTTTCTTAGACGTCTTCTGTCTAGTGTTTATGTGGAAATATTCTCTTTTACAGCATAGGCCTCAAATAGCTCCAAATATCAACTTGCAGATTTTACAAAAAGGGTGTTTCCAAACTCCTCCATCAAAAGGCAGGTTCAACTCTGTGTGTTTAATGCACACATCAGAAAGAAGTTTCTGAGAATGCTTCTGTCTAGCCTTTATGTGAAAATATTTCCTTTTCAAGCATACGCCTCAAAGCGCTCCAAATATGCCGTTGTAGACTCTACAAAAAGTGTGTTTCAAAACTGCTCTACGAAAAGAAAGGTTCAAAGCTGTGAGTTGAATACACAGATCGTGAAGAAGTTCCTGAGAATGCTTCAATCTAGTGTTTAGGTGAAGATATTTCACTTCCCAGCATAGGCCTCAAAGCGCTCCAAATATCCACTTCCAGATTCTACAGAAAAGTGTTTCAAAACTGCTCTTTGGAAAGGAAGCTTCAACTCTGTGAGTTGAAAGCACTCATTACGAAGAGGTTTCTGAGAATTCTTCTGTCCAGTTTTCATGTGAAGATGTTTCCATTTCAAGCATAGGTCTCCAATCGCTCCAAATATTCACCTGCAAATTCTACAAAAAGGGTGTTTCAAAACTTCTCTATCAATAGGAAGGTTCAACTCTGTGAGTTGAATGCCCTCCTCACAAAGAAGTTTCTGAGAATGCTTCTGTCTACTTTTTACGTGAAGATATTTCCTTTTCCTACACAGGCCTCAAAGCGCTCCGAATCAACACTTCCAGATACTACCAAAACAGTGTTTCAAAACTGTTCTATCAAAAGGAACGTTCAACTCTGTGAGTGGAAGGCACTCATCGCAAAGAGGTTTCTGAGAATGCTTCTGTCTAGTTTTTATGTGATGATATTTCGTATTGCAGCATTGGCCAAAAAGCGCTCCAAACATCCATCTTCAGATGGCAATGAAAGTGGGTCTCAAAAGTGCTCTATCAGAAGGAAGGTTCAAGTCTGTGAGTTGAATGCTCTCATCACACAGAAGGTTCTGAGAATGATTCAGTCTAGTTTTTATCAGAAGATATTTCCTTTTCCTTGCATAGGCCTCAAATAGCTCCAAATATCGAATTGCAGTTTACACCAATAGAGTGTTTCCAAACTGCTCTGTGAAACGGCAGGTTCAACTCTGTGAGTTGAATGCGCACATGAGGAAGAAGTCTCTGAGAATGCTTCTGTCTAGTTTTTAGGTGAAGATATTTCATTTCCCAGCCTCGCCTCAAAGCGCTCCAAATATCCACTTTCAGATTCTACAAAAACTGTGTTTCTAAACTGCTCTTTGTAAAGGAAGGTTCAAGTCTGTGAGTTGAATGCACTCATCACCAAGAAGTTTCTGAGAATGCTTCTGTCTAGTTTTCATGTGAAGATATTTCCTTTTCCAACATTGACCCGAAGCCCTCGTAATATCCACTTGCAGATTTTACAAAAAGAGTGTTTCCAAACTGCTCTATCAAAATGAGATTCAACTCTGTGAGTTGAATGCACGCATCGTGAAGAAGCTTCAGAGAATGCTACGGTCTACGTTTTAGGTGAAGATATTTCATTTCCCAGCATAGGCTTCAAAGCGCTCTAAATATCCACTTGCAGATTCTACAAAAAGAGTGTTTCAAAACTGCTCTTCCAAAAGGAAGGTTCAAGGCTGTGAGTTCAATGCACTCATCATAAAGAAGTTTCTGAGAACGCTTCTCTCTAGTTTTTATGTGAAGATATTTCCTTTTCCAGCATAGGCCTCAAATCGCTCCAAACATCCACTAGCAAATTCTACAAAAGGAGTGTTTCAAAACTGTGCTATCAAAAGGAAGATTCCACTATTTGAGTTGAAGGCATAAAGCACACGGAAGTTTCTGACAATGCTTCCGTCTAGTTCTCATGTGAAGTTATTTCCTTTTCCAGTGCTGGCCTCTTAGCACTCCAAATATCCACTTGCAGATCCTAGAAAAAGAGTTTTTCAAAACTGCTCTACCAAAAGGAAGCTTCAACTCGGTGAGTTGAATGCGCACCTCGCAAAATGTTTCTGAGAGTGCTTCACTGTTGTTTTTATGGAAGATATTTCGTTTTCCAGCATAGGACTCAAAGCGCTCCAAGTAGCCACTTACAGAGTCTCTAAAAAGAGTGTTTCAAAACTGTTCTATCAAAAGGAACGTTCAACTCTGTGAGTAGAATGCTCTCATCACAAGGAAGTTTCTGAGAATGCTTCTGTCTAGTTTTTATGTGAAGAAATTTCCTTTTCCAACATAGGCCTCAAAGCCCTCCAAATAAACATCTGCAGATTCTACAAAAGGGGTCTTTCCAAAATGTTCTATCAAAACCAACGTTCAAACCTATGAGCTGAATGCACTCACCACACAGAAGTTTCTTAGACGTCTTCTGTCTAGTGTTTATGTGAAAATATTTTCTTTTACAGCATAGGCCTCAAATAGCTCCAAATATCAACTTGCAGATTTTACAAAAAGGGTGTTTCCAAACTCCTCTATCAAAAGGCAGGTTCAACTCTGTGTGTTGAATGCACACATCAGAAAGAAGTTTCTGAGAATGCTTCTGTCTAGCGTTTATGTGAAAATATTTCCTTTTCAAGCATACGCCTCAAAGCGCTCCAAATATGCCGTTGCAGATTCTACAAAAAGTGTGTTTCAAAACTGCTCTATGAAAAGAAAGGTTCAAAGCTGTGAGGTGAATACACATATCGTGAAGAAGTTTCTGAGAAAGCTTCAGTCTAGTGTTTAGGTGAAGATATTTCACTTCCCAGAATAGGCCTCAAAGCGCTCCAAATATCCACTTCCAGATTCTAAAGAAAAGTGTTTCAAAACTGCTTTTTGGAAAAGAAGCTTCAACTCTGTGAGTTGAAAGCACTCATTACGAAGAGGTTTCTGAGAGTTCTTCCGTCTAGTTTTCATGTGAAGATGTTTCCATTTCAAGCATATTTCTCAAATCGCTCCAAATATTCACCTGCAAATTCTACAAAAAGGGTGTTTCCAAACTTCTCTATCAATAGGAAGGTTCGACTCTGTGAGTTGAATGCACTCCTCACAAAGAAGTTTCTGAGAATGCTTCTGTCCAGTTTTTAGGTGAAGATATATCATTTCCCAGCATAGGCCTCAAAGCGCTCCAAATATCCACTTGCAGATTCTACAAAAAGAGTGTTTCAAAACTCCTCTTTCAAAAGGAAGTTTCAAGTCTGTGAGTTGAATGAAGTCGTGACAAAGAAGTTTCTGAGAATGCTTCTGTCTACTTTTTATGTGAAGATATTTCCTTTTGCAGCACACGCCTCAAATAGCCCCAAACATCCACTAGCAAATTCTACAAAAAGAGTGTTTCAAAAAAGCGCTATCTAAAGGAAGATTGCACTATGTGAGTTAAACGCATAAAGCACACGGAAGTTTCTGAGAATGCTTCCGTCTAGTTCTCATGGGAAGATATTTCCTTTCCCATTGTTGGCCTCTTAGCACTCCAATATACACTTGCAGATTCTAGAAAAAGAGTGTTTCAAAACTGCTCTATCAAAAGGCAGGTTCAACACGGTGAGTTGAATATGCACATGAGAAAAAGTTTCTGAGAATGCTTCTGTCTGGTTTTTATGTGAAGATATTTCGTTTTCCAGCACAGGCCTCAAAGCGCTCCAATTATCCACTTGCAGACTATACAAAAACAGTGTTTCAAAACTGTTCTATCCAAAGGAATGTTCAGCTCTGTGAGTAGAATTCACTCATCACGAGGAAGTTTCTGAGAATGCTGCTGTCTAGTTTCTATAAGAAGACATTTCCTTTTCTAACATAGGTCTCAAAGCGCTCACAATAAGCCCTGGCACACTCCACAAAAGGAGTGTTTCCAAAATGTTCTATCAAAATGAACGTTGAAGACTGTGAGTTAAATGCACACGTCAAACTGAAGTTTCTGAGAATGGTTCTGTCTAGGGTTTATGTGAAGATATTTTCTTTTCCAGCATAGGCCTCCAAAAGCTCGAAATATCCACTTGCAGATTTTCTAAAAAGGGTGTTTCCAAACTGTTCTATCAAAAGGAAGGTTCAACTCTGTGAGTTGAATGCTCACATCACAAAGAAGTTTCTGAGAATGCTTCTGTCTAGTGTTCATGTGAAGATATTTCCTTTTCAAGCATAGGCCTCAAAGCGCTCCAGATATGCAGTTGCAGACTCTACAAAAAGTGTGTTTCAAAAGTGTTCTATGAAAAGAAAGTTTCAACTCTGTGAGTTGAATGCACATATCGTGAAGAAGTTTCTGAGAATGCTTCTGTCTAGTTTTTAGGTGAAGATATTTCATTTCCCAGCATAGGCCTCAAAGCGCTCCAAATATGCACTTGCAGATTCTACAAAAAGAGTGTTTCAAAACTGCTCTTTCAAAAGGAAGGTTCAAGTCTGTGAGTTGAATGCACTCATCAGAAAGAAGTTTCTGATAATGGTTCTGTCTAGTTTTCATCTGCAAGTATTTCCTTTTCCACTAGATGCCGCAATCGCACCAAATTTCCACCTGCAGTTTCCACAAAAAGAGTGTTGCAGGACTGCTCCAGGAAAAGGAATCTTCAACTCTCTCAGTTCAATCCCCTCAAGACATAGAAGTTTCTGATAATGTTTCTGTCTAGCTTCTATATGAAGATATTTCCTTTTCCAGCATAAGCCTCAAAGAGCTCCAAATATCCACTTGCGAATTCTACAAAAACAGTGTTGCAATACTTTTCTACCAAAAGGAAGGTACAACTCTGTGAGTTCAATGCACTCATCACACAGAAGGTTCACAGAATGCTTCCATCTAGCTTTTACGCAATGATATTTCCTTTTGCAGCAAAGGCTTCAAAGCGCTCTTAATGTCCACTGGCAGATTCTACGAAGAGTGTCTCAAAACTGCTCTATCAAAAGGTAGGTTGAACTCTGTGAGTTCAATGCCCAAAGCACAGGGAACCTTCTGAGAATGCTTTTATGTAGTTTCTACGTGAACATATTTTCTTTTCCAGCATTGGCCTCCAAGCACTCCATCCATCCACTTGAAAATTCTACTAAAAGAGTGTTTCAAAACTTCTCTACCAAAAGAAAGGTTGAACTTTGTGAGTTCAAGGCACACATCACAAAGAAGTTTCTGAGAATGCTTCTTTCCAGCTTTTACGTGAAGAGATATCCTTTTCCAGCATAGGCCTCAAAGCGCTCCATATATCCACTTGCACATTCTAGCAAAGCGTGTATCAACACTGCTCTTTCAAAAGGAAGCTTCAAGTCTGTGAGTTGAATGCACTCATCACAAAGACGTTTCTGAGAATTCTCCTGTCTAGTTTTCATGTGAAGATGCTTCCATTTAAAATCTAGGCCTCAAATACCTCCAAATATTCACTTGCACATTCTACAAAAAGGCTGTTTCAAATCTTCTCTATCAATTGGAAGGTTCAACTCTGTAAATTGAATGCACTCACCACAAAGAAGATTCCGAGATTGCTTCTGTCTACTTTGTATGTGAAGACATTTCCTTTTCCAACATAGGCCTCAAAGCGCTCCAAAAAACACTTGCAGATTCTAAAAAAACAGTTTTTCAAAACTGTTCTATCAAAAGGAACGTTCAACTCTGTGAGTTGAAGGCACTCATCACAAAGAGGTTTCTGAGAATGCTTCTGTCTAGTTTTTATGGGATGATATTTCTTATTCCAACATTGGCCAAAAAGCGCTCCAAATATCCGCCTTCAGATGGCACTGAAAGAGGGTCTCAAAAATGCTCTATCAGAAGGAAGGTTCAAGTCTGTGAGTTGAATGCTCTCATCACACAGAAGGTTCTGAGAATACTTCAGTCTAGTTTTTATCAGAAGATATTTCCATTTCCTTGCATAGGCCTGAAATCGCTCCAAATATCGACTTGCAGATTATACGAATAGAGTATTTCCAAACTGCTCTGTCAAACGGCAGGATCAACTCTGTGAGTTGAATGAACACATCATGAAGAAGTCTCTGAGAATGCTTCTGTCTAGTTTTTAGTTGAAGATATTTCATTTCCCAGCATCGTCTCAAAGCGCTCCAAATATCCACTTGCAGATTCTACAAAAACTTTGTTTCTAAACTGCTCTTTGAAAAGGAAGGTCCAAGTCTGTGAGTTGAATGCACTCATCGCAAAGAATTTTCTGAGAATGCTTCTGCCTAGTTTTCACGTGAAGATATTTCCTTTTCCAACATTGGCCCCGAAGCCCTCCTAACATCCACTTGCAGATTTTACAAAAAGAGTGTTTCCAAACTGCTCTATCAAAAGGCAGGTTCAACTCTGTGAGTCAAATGCACGCATCGTGAAGAAGCTTCTGAGAATGCTACTGTCTAAGTTTTAGGTGAAGATATTTCATTTCCCAGCAAAGGCTTCAAAGCGCTCTAAATATCCACTTGCAGATTCTACAAGAAGAGTGTTTCAAAACTGCTCTTCCAAAAGGAAGGTTCAAGTCTGTGAGTTGAATGCACTCATCAAAAAGAAGTTTCTGAGAATGCTTCTCTCTAGTTTTTATGAGAAGATATTTCCTTTTCCAGCATAGGCCTCAAATCGCTCCAAACATCCACTAGCAAATTCTACAAAAGGAGTGTTTCAAAACTGTGCTATCAAAAGGAAGATTCCACTATTTGAGTTGAAGGCATAAAGCACACGGAAGTTTCTGACAGTGCTTCCGTCTAGTTCTCATGTGAAGTTATTTCCTTTTCCAGTGTTGGCCTCTTAGCACTCCAAATAACCACTTGCAGATCCTAGAAAGAGTGTTTCAAAACTGCTCTACCAAAAGGAAGGTTCAACTCGGTGAGTTGAATGCGCACCTCGCAAAAAGTTTCTGAGAGTGCTTCGGTTTAGTTTTTATGTGAAGATATTTCGTTTTCCAGCACAGTACTCAAAGCGCTCTAAATAGCCACTTGCAGAGTCTATAAAAAGAGTGTTTCAAAACTGTTCTATCGAAAGGAACGTTCAACTCTGTGAGTAGAATGCACTCATCACAAGGAAGTTTCTGAGAATGCTTCTGTCTAGTTTTTATGTGAAGAAATTTCCTTTTCCAACATAGGCCTCAAAGCGCTCCAAATAAACACCTGCAGATTCTACAAAAGGGGTCTTTCCAAAATGTTCTATCAAAACCAACGTTCAAGCCTGTGAGCTGAATGCACTCACCACACAGAAGTTTCTTAGACGTCTTCTGTCTAGTGTTTATGTGGAAATATTCTCTTTTACAGCATAGGCCTCAAATAGCTCCAAATATCAACTTGCAGATTTTACAAAAAGGGTGTTTCCAAACTCCTCCATCAAAAGGCAGGTTCAACTCTGTGTGTTTAATGCACACATCAGAAAGAAGTTTCTGAGAATGCTTCTGTCTAGCCTTTATGTGAAAATATTTCCTTTTCAAGCATACGCCTCAAAGCGCTCCAAATATGCCGTTGTAGACTCTACAAAAAGTGTGTTTCAAAACTGCTCTACGAAAAGAAAGGTTCAAAGCTGTGAGTTGAATACACAGATCGTGAAGAAGTTCCTGAGAATGCTTCAATCTAGTGTTTAGGTGAAGATATTTCACTTCCCAGCATAGGCCTCAAAGCGCTCCAAATATCCACTTCCAGATTCTACAGAAAAGTGTTTCAAAACTGCTCTTTGGAAAGGAAGCTTCAACTCTGTGAGTTGAAAGCACTCATTACGAAGAGGTTTCTGAGAATTCTTCTGTCCAGTTTTCATGTGAAGATGTTTCCATTTCAAGCATAGGTCTCCAATCGCTCCAAATATTCACCTGCAAATTCTACAAAAAGGGTGTTTCAAAACTTCTCTATCAATAGGAAGGTTCAACTCTGTGAGTTGAATGCCCTCCTCACAAAGAAGTTTCTGAGAATGCTTCTGTCTACTTTTTACGTGAAGATATTTCCTTTTCCTACACAGGCCTCAAAGCGCTCCGAATCAACACTTCCAGATACTACCAAAACAGTGTTTCAAAACTGTTCTATCAAAAGGAACGTTCAACTCTGTGAGTGGAAGGCACTCATCGCAAAGAGGTTTCTGAGAATGCTTCTGTCTAGTTTTTATGTGATGATATTTCGTATTGCAGCATTGGCCAAAAAGCGCTCCAAACATCCATCTTCAGATGGCAATGAAAGTGGGTCTCAAAAGTGCTCTATCAGAAGGAAGGTTCAAGTCTGTGAGTTGAATGCTCTCATCACACAGAAGGTTCTGAGAATGATTCAGTCTAGTTTTTATCAGAAGATATTTCCTTTTCCTTGCATAGGCCTCAAATAGCTCCAAATATCGAATTGCAGTTTACACCAATAGAGTCTTTCCAAACTGCTCTGTGAAACGGCAGGTTCAACTCTGTGAGTTGAATGCGCACATGAGGAAGAAGTCTCTGAGAATGCTTCTGTCTAGTTTTTAGGTGAAGATATTTCATTTCCCAGCCTCGCCTCAAAGCGCTCCAAATATCCACTTTCAGATTCTACAAAAACTGTGTTTCTAAACTGCTCTTTGTAAAGGAAGGTTCAAGTCTGTGAGTTGAATGCACTCATCACCAAGAAGTTTCTGAGAATGCTTCTGTCTAGTTTTCATGTGAAGATATTTCCTTTTCCAACATTGACCCGAAGCCCTCGTAATATCCACTTGCAGATTTTACAAAAAGAGTGTTTCCAAACTGCTCTATCAAAATGAGATTCAACTCTGTGAGTTGAATGCACGCATCGTGAAGAAGCTTCAGAGAATGCTACGGTCTACGTTTTAGGTGAAGATATTTCATTTCCCAGCATAGGCTTCAAAGCGCTCTAAATATCCACTTGCAGATTCTACAAAAAGAGTGTTTCAAAACTGCTCTTCCAAAAGGAAGGTTCAAGGCTGTGAGTTCAATGCACTCATCATAAAGAAGTTTCTGAGAACGCTTCTCTCTAGTTTTTATGTGAAGATATTTCCTTTTAGAGCATAGGCCTCAAATCGCTCCAAACATCCACTAGCAAATTCTACAAAAGGAGTGTTTCAAAACTGTGCTATCAAAAGGAAGATTCCACTATTTGAGTTGAAGGCATAAAGCACACGGAAGTTTCTGACAATGCTTCCGTCTAGTTCTCATGTGAAGTTATTTCCTTTTCCAGTGCTGGCCTCTTAGCACTCCAAATATCCACTTGCAGATCCTAGAAAAAGAGTTTTTCAAAACTGCTCTACCAAAAGGAAGCTTCAACTCGGTGAGTTGAATGCGCACCTCGCAAAATGTTTCTGAGAGTGCTTCGCTGTTGTTTTTATGTGAAGATATTTCGTTTTCCAGCATAGGACTCAAAGCGCTCCAAGTAGCCACTTACAGAGTCTCTAAAAAGAGTGTTTCAAAACTGTTCTATCAAAAGGAACGTTCAACTCTGTGAGTAGAATGCTCTCATCACAAGGAAGTTTCTGAGAATGCTTCTGTCTAGTTTTTATGTGAAGAAATTTCCTTTTCCAACATAGGCCTCAAAGCCCTCCAAATAAACATCTGCAGATTCTACAAAAGGGGTCTTTCCAAAATGTTCTATCAAAACCAACGTTCAAACCTATGAGCTGAATGCACTCACCACACAGAAGTTTCTTAGACGTCTTCTGTCTAGTGTTTATGTGAAAATATTTTCTTTTACAGCATAGGCCTCAAATAGCTCCAAATATCAACTTGCAGATTTTACAAAAAGGGTGTTTCCAAACTCCTCTATCAAAAGGCAGGTTCAACTCTGTGTGTTGAATGCACACATCAGAAAGAAGTTTCTGAGAATGCTTCTGTCTAGCGTTTATGTGAAAATATTTCCTTTTCAAGCATACGCCTCAAAGCGCTCCAAATATGCCGTTGCAGATTCTACAAAAAGTGTGTTTCAAAACTGCTCTATGAAAAGAAAGGTTCAAAGCTGTGAGGTGAATACACATATCGTGAAGAAGTTTCTGAGAAAGCTTCAGTCTAGTGTTTAGGTGAAGATATTTCACTTCCCAGAATAGGCCTCAAAGCGCTCCAAATATCCACTTCCAGATTCTAAAGAAAAGTGTTTCAAAACTGCTTTTTGGAAAAGAAGCTTCAACTCTGTGAGTTGAAAGCACTCATTACGAAGAGGTTTCTGAGAGTTCTTCCGTCTAGTTTTCATGTGAAGATGTTTCCATTTCAAGCATATTTCTCAAATCGCTCCAAATATTCACCTGCAAATTCTACAAAAAGGGTGTTTCCAAACTTCTCTATCAATAGGAAGGTTCGACTCTGTGAGTTGAATGCACTCCTCACAAAGAAGTTTCTGAGAATGCTTCTGTCCAGTTTTTAGGTGAAGATATATCATTTCCCAGCATAGGCCTCAAAGCGCTCCAAATATCCACTTGCAGATTCTACAAAAAGAGTGTTTCAAAACTCCTCTTTCAAAAGGAAGTTTCAAGTCTGTGAGTTGAATGAAGTCGTGACAAAGAAGTTTCTGAGAATGCTTCTGTCTACTTTTTATGTGAAGATATTTCCTTTTGCAGCACACGCCTCAAATAGCCCCAAACATCCACTAGCAAATTCTACAAAAAGAGTGTTTCAAAAAAGCGCTATCTAAAGGAAGATTGCACTATGTGAGTTAAACGCATAAAGCACACGGAAGTTTCTGAGAATGCTTCCGTCTAGTTCTCATGGGAAGATATTTCCTTTCCCATTGTTGGCCTCTTAGCACTCCAATATACACTTGCAGATTCTAGAAAAAGAGTGTTTCAAAACTGCTCTATCAAAAGGCAGGTTCAACACGGTGAGTTGAATATGCACATGAGAAAAAGTTTCTGAGAATGCTTCTGTCTGGTTTTTATGTGAAGATATTTCGTTTTCCAGCACAGGCCTCAAAGCGCTCCAATTATCCACTTGCAGACTATACAAAAACAGTGTTTCAAAACTGTTCTATCCAAAGGAATGTTCAGCTCTGTGAGTAGAATTCACTCATCACGAGGAAGTTTCTGAGAATGCTGCTGTCTAGTTTCTATAAGAAGACATTTCCTTTTCTAACATAGGTCTCAAAGCGCTCACAATAAGCCCTGGCACACTCCACAAAAGGAGTGTTTCCAAAATGTTCTATCAAAATGAACGTTGAAGACTGTGAGTTAAATGCACACGTCAAACTGAAGTTTCTGAGAATGGTTCTGTCTAGGGTTTATGTGAAGATATTTTCTTTTCCAGCATAGGCCTCCAAAAGCTCGAAATATCCACTTGCAGATTTTCTAAAAAGGGTGTTTCCAAACTGTTCTATCAAAAGGAAGGTTCAACTCTGTGAGTTGAATGCTCACATCACAAAGAAGTTTCTGAGAATGCTTCTGTCTAGTGTTCATGTGAAGATATTTCCTTTTCAAGCATAGGCCTCAAAGCGCTCCAGATATGCAGTTGCAGACTCTACAAAAAGTGTGTTTCAAAAGTGTTCTATGAAAAGAAAGTTTCAACTCTGTGAGTTGAATGCACATATCGTGAAGAAGTTTCTGAGAATGCTTCTGTCTAGTTTTTAGGTGAAGATATTTCATTTCCCAGCATAGGCCTCAAAGCGCTCCAAATATGCACTTGCAGATTCTACAAAAAGAGTGTTTCAAAACTGCTCTTTCAAAAGGAAGGTTCAAGTCTGTGAGTTGAATGCACTCATCAGAAAGAAGTTTCTGATAATGGTTCTGTCTAGTTTTCATCTGCAAGTATTTCCTTTTCCACTAGATGCCGCAATCGCACCAAATTTCCACCTGCAGTTTCCACAAAAAGAGTGTTGCAGGACTGCTCCAGGAAAAGGAATCTTCAACTCTCTCAGTTCAATCCCCTCAAGACATAGAAGTTTCTGATAATGTTTCTGTCTAGCTTCTATATGAAGATATTTCCTTTTCCAGCATAAGCCTCAAAGAGCTCCAAATATCCACTTGCGAATTCTACAAAAACAGTGTTGCAATACTTTTCTACCAAAAGGAAGGTACAACTCTGTGAGTTCAATGCACTCATCACACAGAAGGTTCACAGAATGCTTCCATCTAGCTTTTACGCAATGATATTTCCTTTTGCAGCAAAGGCTTCAAAGCGCTCTTAATGTCCACTGGCAGATTCTACGAAGAGTGTCTCAAAACTGCTCTATCAAAAGGTAGGTTGAACTCTGTGAGTTCAATGCCCAAAGCACAGGGAACCTTCTGAGAATGCTTTTATGTAGTTTCTACGTGAACATATTTTCTTTTCCAGCATTGGCCTCCAAGCACTCCATCCATCCACTTGAAAATTCTACTAAAAGAGTGTTTCAAAACTTCTCTACCAAAAGAAAGGTTGAACTTTGTGAGTTCAAGGCACACATCACAAAGAAGTTTCTGAGAATGCTTCTTTCCAGCTTTTACGTGAAGAGATATCCTTTTCCAGCATAGGCCTCAAAGCGCTCCATATATCCACTTGCACATTCTAGCAAAGCGTGTATCAACACTGCTCTTTCAAAAGGAAGCTTCAAGTCTGTGAGTTGAATGCACTCATCACAAAGACGTTTCTGAGAATTCTCCTGTCTAGTTTTCATGTGAAGATGCTTCCATTTAAAATCTAGGCCTCAAATACCTCCAAATATTCACTTGCACATTCTACAAAAAGGCTGTTTCAAATCTTCTCTATCAATTGGAAGGTTCAACTCTGTAAATTGAATGCACTCACCACAAAGAAGATTCCGAGATTGCTTCTGTCTACTTTGTATGTGAAGACATTTCCTTTTCCAACATAGGCCTCAAAGCGCTCCAAAAAACACTTGCAGATTCTAAAAAAACAGTTTTTCAAAACTGTTCTATCAAAAGGAACGTTCAACTCTGTGAGTTGAAGGCACTCATCACAAAGAGGTTTCTGAGAATGCTTCTGTCTAGTTTTTATGGGATGATATTTCTTATTCCAACATTGGCCAAAAAGCGCTCCAAATATCCGCCTTCAGATGGCACTGAAAGAGGGTCTCAAAAATGCTCTATCAGAAGGAAGGTTCAAGTCTGTGAGTTGAATGCTCTCATCACACAGAAGGTTCTGAGAATACTTCAGTCTAGTTTTTATCAGAAGATATTTCCATTTCCTTGCATAGGCCTGAAATCGCTCCAAATATCGACTTGCAGATTATACGAATAGAGTATTTCCAAACTGCTCTGTCAAACGGCAGGATCAACTCTGTGAGTTGAATGAACACATCATGAAGAAGTCTCTGAGAATGCTTCTGTCTAGTTTTTAGTTGAAGATATTTCATTTCCCAGCATCGTCTCAAAGCGCTCCAAATATCCACTTGCAGATTCTACAAAAACTTTGTTTCTAAACTGCTCTTTGAAAAGGAAGGTCCAAGTCTGTGAGTTGAATGCACTCATCGCAAAGAATTTTCTGAGAATGCTTCTGCCTAGTTTTCACGTGAAGATATTTCCTTTTCCAACATTGGCCCCGAAGCCCTCCTAACATCCACTTGCAGATTTTACAAAAAGAGTGTTTCCAAACTGCTCTATCAAAAGGCAGGTTCAACTCTGTGAGTCAAATGCACGCATCGTGAAGAAGCTTCTGAGAATGCTACTGTCTAAGTTTTAGGTGAAGATATTTCATTTCCCAGCAAAGGCTTCAAAGCGCTCTAAATATCCACTTGCAGATTCTACAAGAAGAGTGTTTCAAAACTGCTCTTCCAAAAGGAAGGTTCAAGTCTGTGAGTTGAATGCACTCATCAAAAAGAAGTTTCTGAGAATGCTTCTCTCTAGTTTTTATGAGAAGATATTTCCTTTTCCAGCATAGGCCTCAAATCGCTCCAAACATCCACTAGCAAATTCTACAAAAGGAGTGTTTCAAAACTGTGCTATCAAAAGGAAGATTCCACTATTTGAGTTGAAGGCATAAAGCACACGGAAGTTTCTGACAGTGCTTCCGTCTAGTTCTCATGTGAAGTTATTTCCTTTTCCAGTGTTGGCCTCTTAGCACTCCAAATAACCACTTGCAGATCCTAGAAAGAGTGTTTCAAAACTGCTCTACCAAAAGGAAGGTTCAACTCGGTGAGTTGAATGCGCACCTCGCAAAAAGTTTCTGAGAGTGCTTCGGTTTAGTTTTTATGTGAAGATATTTCGTTTTCCAGCACAGTACTCAAAGCGCTCTAAATAGCCACTTGCAGAGTCTATAAAAAGAGTGTTTCAAAACTGTTCTATCGAAAGGAACGTTCAACTCTGTGAGTAGAATGCACTCATCACAAGGAAGTTTCTGAGAATGCTTCTGTCTAGTTTTTATGTGAAGAAATTTCCTTTTCCAACATAGGCCTCAAAGCGCTCCAAATAAACACCTGCAGATTCTACAAAAGGGGTCTTTCCAAAATGTTCTATCAAAACCAACGTTCAAGCCTGTGAGCTGAATGCACTCACCACACAGAAGTTTCTTAGACGTCTTCTGTCTAGTGTTTATGTGGAAATATTCTCTTTTACAGCATAGGCCTCAAATAGCTCCAAATATCAACTTGCAGATTTTACAAAAAGGGTGTTTCCAAACTCCTCCATCAAAAGGCAGGTTCAACTCTGTGTGTTTAATGCACACATCAGAAAGAAGTTTCTGAGAATGCTTCTGTCTAGCCTTTATGTGAAAATATTTCCTTTTCAAGCATACGCCTCAAAGCGCTCCAAATATGCCGTTGTAGACTCTACAAAAAGTGTGTTTCAAAACTGCTCTACGAAAAGAAAGGTTCAAAGCTGTGAGTTGAATACACAGATCGTGAAGAAGTTCCTGAGAATGCTTCAATCTAGTGTTTAGGTGAAGATATTTCACTTCCCAGCATAGGCCTCAAAGCGCTCCAAATATCCACTTCCAGATTCTACAGAAAAGTGTTTCAAAACTGCTCTTTGGAAAGGAAGCTTCAACTCTGTGAGTTGAAAGCACTCATTACGAAGAGGTTTCTGAGAATTCTTCTGTCCAGTTTTCATGTGAAGATGTTTCCATTTCAAGCATAGGTCTCCAATCGCTCCAAATATTCACCTGCAAATTCTACAAAAAGGGTGTTTCAAAACTTCTCTATCAATAGGAAGGTTCAACTCTGTGAGTTGAATGCCCTCCTCACAAAGAAGTTTCTGAGAATGCTTCTGTCTACTTTTTACGTGAAGATATTTCCTTTTCCTACACAGGCCTCAAAGCGCTCCGAATCAACACTTCCAGATACTACCAAAACAGTGTTTCAAAACTGTTCTATCAAAAGGAACGTTCAACTCTGTGAGTGGAAGGCACTCATCGCAAAGAGGTTTCTGAGAATGCTTCTGTCTAGTTTTTATGTGATGATATTTCGTATTGCAGCATTGGCCAAAAAGCGCTCCAAACATCCATCTTCAGATGGCAATGAAAGTGGGTCTCAAAAGTGCTCTATCAGAAGGAAGGTTCAAGTCTGTGAGTTGAATGCTCTCATCACACAGAAGGTTCTGAGAATGATTCAGTCTAGTTTTTATCAGAAGATATTTCCTTTTCCTTGCATAGGCCTCAAATAGCTCCAAATATCGAATTGCAGTTTACACCAATAGAGTGTTTCCAAACTGCTCTGTGAAACGGCAGGTTCAACTCTGTGAGTTGAATGCGCACATGAGGAAGAAGTCTCTGAGAATGCTTCTGTCTAGTTTTTAGGTGAAGATATTTCATTTCCCAGCCTCGCCTCAAAGCGCTCCAAATATCCACTTTCAGATTCTACAAAAACTGTGTTTCTAAACTGCTCTTTGTAAAGGAAGGTTCAAGTCTGTGAGTTGAATGCACTCATCACCAAGAAGTTTCTGAGAATGCTTCTGTCTAGTTTTCATGTGAAGATATTTCCTTTTCCAACATTGACCCGAAGCCCTCGTAATATCCACTTGCAGATTTTACAAAAAGAGTGTTTCCAAACTGCTCTATCAAAATGAGATTCAACTCTGTGAGTTGAATGCACGCATCGTGAAGAAGCTTCAGAGAATGCTACGGTCTACGTTTTAGGTGAAGATATTTCATTTCCCAGCATAGGCTTCAAAGCGCTCTAAATATCCACTTGCAGATTCTACAAAAAGAGTGTTTCAAAACTGCTCTTCCAAAAGGAAGGTTCAAGGCTGTGAGTTCAATGCACTCATCATAAAGAAGTTTCTGAGAACGCTTCTCTCTAGTTTTTATGTGAAGATATTTCCTTTTCCAGCATAGGCCTCAAATCGCTCCAAACATCCACTAGCAAATTCTACAAAAGGAGTGTTTCAAAACTGTGCTATCAAAAGGAAGATTCCACTATTTGAGTTGAAGGCATAAAGCACACGGAAGTTTCTGACAATGCTTCCGTCTAGTTCTCATGTGAAGTTATTTCCTTTTCCAGTGCTGGCCTCTTAGCACTCCAAATATCCACTTGCAGATCCTAGAAAAAGAGTTTTTCAAAACTGCTCTACCAAAAGGAAGCTTCAACTCGGTGAGTTGAATGCGCACCTCGCAAAATGTTTCTGAGAGTGCTTCACTGTTGTTTTTATGTGAAGATATTTCGTTTTCCAGCATAGGACTCAAAGCGCTCCAAGTAGCCACTTACAGAGTCTCTAAAAAGAGTGTTTCAAAACTGTTCTATCAAAAGGAACGTTCAACTCTGTGAGTAGAATGCTCTCATCACAAGGAAGTTTCTGAGAATGCTTCTGTCTAGTTTTTATGTGAAGAAATTTCCTTTTCCAACATAGGCCTCAAAGCCCTCCAAATAAACATCTGCAGATTCTACAAAAGGGGTCTTTCCAAAATGTTCTATCAAAACCAACGTTCAAACCTATGAGCTGAATGCACTCACCACACAGAAGTTTCTTAGACGTCTTCTGTCTAGTGTTTATGTGAAAATATTTTCTTTTACAGCATAGGCCTCAAATAGCTCCAAATATCAACTTGCAGATTTTACAAAAAGGGTGTTTCCAAACTCCTCTATCAAAAGGCAGGTTCAACTCTGTGTGTTGAATGCACACATCAGAAAGAAGTTTCTGAGAATGCTTCTGTCTAGCGTTTATGTGAAAATATTTCCTTTTCAAGCATACGCCTCAAAGCGCTCCAAATATGCCGTTGCAGATTCTACAAAAAGTGTGTTTCAAAACTGCTCTATGAAAAGAAAGGTTCAAAGCTGTGAGGTGAATACACATATCGTGAAGAAGTTTCTGAGAAAGCTTCAGTCTAGTGTTTAGGTGAAGATATTTCACTTCCCAGAATAGGCCTCAAAGCGCTCCAAATATCCACTTCCAGATTCTAAAGAAAAGTGTTTCAAAACTGCTTTTTGGAAAAGAAGCTTCAACTCTGTGAGTTGAAAGCACTCATTACGAAGAGGTTTCTGAGAGTTCTTCCGTCTAGTTTTCATGTGAAGATGTTTCCATTTCAAGCATATTTCTCAAATCGCTCCAAATATTCACCTGCAAATTCTACAAAAAGGGTGTTTCCAAACTTCTCTATCAATAGGAAGGTTCGACTCTGTGAGTTGAATGCACTCCTCACAAAGAAGTTTCTGAGAATGCTTCTGTCCAGTTTTTAGGTGAAGATATATCATTTCCCAGCATAGGCCTCAAAGCGCTCCAAATATCCACTTGCAGATTCTACAAAAAGAGTGTTTCAAAACTCCTCTTTCAAAAGGAAGTTTCAAGTCTGTGAGTTGAATGAAGTCGTGACAAAGAAGTTTCTGAGAATGCTTCTGTCTACTTTTTATGTGAAGATATTTCCTTTTGCAGCACACGCCTCAAATAGCCCCAAACATCCACTAGCAAATTCTACAAAAAGAGTGTTTCAAAAAAGCGCTATCTAAAGGAAGATTGCACTATGTGAGTTAAACGCATAAAGCACACGGAAGTTTCTGAGAATGCTTCCGTCTAGTTCTCATGGGAAGATATTTCCTTTCCCATTGTTGGCCTCTTAGCACTCCAATATACACTTGCAGATTCTAGAAAAAGAGTGTTTCAAAACTGCTCTATCAAAAGGCAGGTTCAACACGGTGAGTTGAATATGCACATGAGAAAAAGTTTCTGAGAATGCTTCTGTCTGGTTTTTATGTGAAGATATTTCGTTTTCCAGCACAGGCCTCAAAGCGCTCCAATTATCCACTTGCAGACTATACAAAAACAGTGTTTCAAAACTGTTCTATCCAAAGGAATGTTCAGCTCTGTGAGTAGAATTCACTCATCACGAGGAAGTTTCTGAGAATGCTGCTGTCTAGTTTCTATAAGAAGACATTTCCTTTTCTAACATAGGTCTCAAAGCGCTCACAATAAGCCCTGGCACACTCCACAAAAGGAGTGTTTCCAAAATGTTCTATCAAAATGAACGTTGAAGACTGTGAGTTAAATGCACACGTCAAACTGAAGTTTCTGAGAATGGTTCTGTCTAGGGTTTATGTGAAGATATTTTCTTTTCCAGCATAGGCCTCCAAAAGCTCGAAATATCCACTTGCAGATTTTCTAAAAAGGGTGTTTCCAAACTGTTCTATCAAAAGGAAGGTTCAACTCTGTGAGTTGAATGCTCACATCACAAAGAAGTTTCTGAGAATGCTTCTGTCTAGTGTTCATGTGAAGATATTTCCTTTTCAAGCATAGGCCTCAAAGCGCTCCAGATATGCAGTTGCAGACTCTACAAAAAGTGTGTTTCAAAAGTGTTCTATGAAAAGAAAGTTTCAACTCTGTGAGTTGAATGCACATATCGTGAAGAAGTTTCTGAGAATGCTTCTGTCTAGTTTTTAGGTGAAGATATTTCATTTCCCAGCATAGGCCTCAAAGCGCTCCAAATATGCACTTGCAGATTCTACAAAAAGAGTGTTTCAAAACTGCTCTTTCAAAAGGAAGGTTCAAGTCTGTGAGTTGAATGCACTCATCAGAAAGAAGTTTCTGATAATGGTTCTGTCTAGTTTTCATCTGCAAGTATTTCCTTTTCCACTAGATGCCGCAATCGCACCAAATTTCCACCTGCAGTTTCCACAAAAAGAGTGTTGCAGGACTGCTCCAGGAAAAGGAATCTTCAACTCTCTCAGTTCAATCCCCTCAAGACATAGAAGTTTCTGATAATGTTTCTGTCTAGCTTCTATATGAAGATATTTCCTTTTCCAGCATAAGCCTCAAAGAGCTCCAAATATCCACTTGCGAATTCTACAAAAACAGTGTTGCAATACTTTTCTACCAAAAGGAAGGTACAACTCTGTGAGTTCAATGCACTCATCACACAGAAGGTTCACAGAATGCTTCCATCTAGCTTTTACGCAATGATATTTCCTTTTGCAGCAAAGGCTTCAAAGCGCTCTTAATGTCCACTGGCAGATTCTACGAAGAGTGTCTCAAAACTGCTCTATCAAAAGGTAGGTTGAACTCTGTGAGTTCAATGCCCAAAGCACAGGGAACCTTCTGAGAATGCTTTTATGTAGTTTCTACGTGAACATATTTTCTTTTCCAGCATTGGCCTCCAAGCACTCCATCCATCCACTTGAAAATTCTACTAAAAGAGTGTTTCAAAACTTCTCTACCAAAAGAAAGGTTGAACTTTGTGAGTTCAAGGCACACATCACAAAGAAGTTTCTGAGAATGCTTCTTTCCAGCTTTTACGTGAAGAGATATCCTTTTCCAGCATAGGCCTCAAAGCGCTCCATATATCCACTTGCACATTCTAGCAAAGCGTGTATCAACACTGCTCTTTCAAAAGGAAGCTTCAAGTCTGTGAGTTGAATGCACTCATCACAAAGACGTTTCTGAGAATTCTCCTGTCTAGTTTTCATGTGAAGATGCTTCCATTTAAAATCTAGGCCTCAAATACCTCCAAATATTCACTTGCACATTCTACAAAAAGGCTGTTTCAAATCTTCTCTATCAATTGGAAGGTTCAACTCTGTAAATTGAATGCACTCACCACAAAGAAGATTCCGAGATTGCTTCTGTCTACTTTGTATGTGAAGACATTTCCTTTTCCAACATAGGCCTCAAAGCGCTCCAAAAAACACTTGCAGATTCTAAAAAAACAGTTTTTCAAAACTGTTCTATCAAAAGGAACGTTCAACTCTGTGAGTTGAAGGCACTCATCACAAAGAGGTTTCTGAGAATGCTTCTGTCTAGTTTTTATGGGATGATATTTCTTATTCCAACATTGGCCAAAAAGCGCTCCAAATATCCGCCTTCAGATGGCACTGAAAGAGGGTCTCAAAAATGCTCTATCAGAAGGAAGGTTCAAGTCTGTGAGTTGAATGCTCTCATCACACAGAAGGTTCTGAGAATACTTCAGTCTAGTTTTTATCAGAAGATATTTCCATTTCCTTGCATAGGCCTGAAATCGCTCCAAATATCGACTTGCAGATTATACGAATAGAGTATTTCCAAACTGCTCTGTCAAACGGCAGGATCAACTCTGTGAGTTGAATGAACACATCATGAAGAAGTCTCTGAGAATGCTTCTGTCTAGTTTTTAGTTGAAGATATTTCATTTCCCAGCATCGTCTCAAAGCGCTCCAAATATCCACTTGCAGATTCTACAAAAACTTTGTTTCTAAACTGCTCTTTGAAAAGGAAGGTCCAAGTCTGTGAGTTGAATGCACTCATCGCAAAGAATTTTCTGAGAATGCTTCTGCCTAGTTTTCACGTGAAGATATTTCCTTTTCCAACATTGGCCCCGAAGCCCTCCTAACATCCACTTGCAGATTTTACAAAAAGAGTGTTTCCAAACTGCTCTATCAAAAGGCAGGTTCAACTCTGTGAGTCAAATGCACGCATCGTGAAGAAGCTTCTGAGAATGCTACTGTCTAAGTTTTAGGTGAAGATATTTCATTTCCCAGCAAAGGCTTCAAAGCGCTCTAAATATCCACTTGCAGATTCTACAAGAAGAGTGTTTCAAAACTGCTCTTCCAAAAGGAAGGTTCAAGTCTGTGAGTTGAATGCACTCATCAAAAAGAAGTTTCTGAGAATGCTTCTCTCTAGTTTTTATGAGAAGATATTTCCTTTTCCAGCATAGGCCTCAAATCGCTCCAAACATCCACTAGCAAATTCTACAAAAGGAGTGTTTCAAAACTGTGCTATCAAAAGGAAGATTCCACTATTTGAGTTGAAGGCATAAAGCACACGGAAGTTTCTGACAGTGCTTCCGTCTAGTTCTCATGTGAAGTTATTTCCTTTTCCAGTGTTGGCCTCTTAGCACTCCAAATAACCACTTGCAGATCCTAGAAAGAGTGTTTCAAAACTGCTCTACCAAAAGGAAGGTTCAACTCGGTGAGTTGAATGCGCACCTCGCAAAAAGTTTCTGAGAGTGCTTCGGTTTAGTTTTTATGTGAAGATATTTCGTTTTCCAGCACAGTACTCAAAGCGCTCTAAATAGCCACTTGCAGAGTCTATAAAAAGAGTGTTTCAAAACTGTTCTATCGAAAGGAACGTTCAACTCTGTGAGTAGAATGCACTCATCACAAGGAAGTTTCTGAGAATGCTTCTGTCTAGTTTTTATGTGAAGAAATTTCCTTTTCCAACATAGGCCTCAAAGCGCTCCAAATAAACACCTGCAGATTCTACAAAAGGGGTCTTTCCAAAATGTTCTATCAAAACCAACGTTCAAGCCTGTGAGCTGAATGCACTCACCACACAGAAGTTTCTTAGACGTCTTCTGTCTAGTGTTTATGTGGAAATATTCTCTTTTACAGCATAGGCCTCAAATAGCTCCAAATATCAACTTGCAGATTTTACAAAAAGGGTGTTTCCAAACTCCTCCATCAAAAGGCAGGTTCAACTCTGTGTGTTTAATGCACACATCAGAAAGAAGTTTCTGAGAATGCTTCTGTCTAGCCTTTATGTGAAAATATTTCCTTTTCAAGCATACGCCTCAAAGCGCTCCAAATATGCCGTTGTAGACTCTACAAAAAGTGTGTTTCAAAACTGCTCTACGAAAAGAAAGGTTCAAAGCTGTGAGTTGAATACACAGATCGTGAAGAAGTTCCTGAGAATGCTTCAATCTAGTGTTTAGGTGAAGATATTTCACTTCCCAGCATAGGCCTCAAAGCGCTCCAAATATCCACTTCCAGATTCTACAGAAAAGTGTTTCAAAACTGCTCTTTGGAAAGGAAGCTTCAACTCTGTGAGTTGAAAGCACTCATTACGAAGAGGTTTCTGAGAATTCTTCTGTCCAGTTTTCATGTGAAGATGTTTCCATTTCAAGCATAGGTCTCCAATCGCTCCAAATATTCACCTGCAAATTCTACAAAAAGGGTGTTTCAAAACTTCTCTATCAATAGGAAGGTTCAACTCTGTGAGTTGAATGCCCTCCTCACAAAGAAGTTTCTGAGAATGCTTCTGTCTACTTTTTACGTGAAGATATTTCCTTTTCCTACACAGGCCTCAAAGCGCTCCGAATCAACACTTCCAGATACTACCAAAACAGTGTTTCAAAACTGTTCTATCAAAAGGAACGTTCAACTCTGTGAGTGGAAGGCACTCATCGCAAAGAGGTTTCTGAGAATGCTTCTGTCTAGTTTTTATGTGATGATATTTCGTATTGCAGCATTGGCCAAAAAGCGCTCCAAACATCCATCTTCAGATGGCAATGAAAGTGGGTCTCAAAAGTGCTCTATCAGAAGGAAGGTTCAAGTCTGTGAGTTGAATGCTCTCATCACACAGAAGGTTCTGAGAATGATTCAGTCTAGTTTTTATCAGAAGATATTTCCTTTTCCTTGCATAGGCCTCAAATAGCTCCAAATATCGAATTGCAGTTTACACCAATAGAGTGTTTCCAAACTGCTCTGTGAAACGGCAGGTTCAACTCTGTGAGTTGAATGCGCACATGAGGAAGAAGTCTCTGAGAATGCTTCTGTCTAGTTTTTAGGTGAAGATATTTCATTTCCCAGCCTCGCCTCAAAGCGCTCCAAATATCCACTTTCAGATTCTACAAAAACTGTGTTTCTAAACTGCTCTTTGTAAAGGAAGGTTCAAGTCTGTGAGTTGAATGCACTCATCACCAAGAAGTTTCTGAGAATGCTTCTGTCTAGTTTTCATGTGAAGATATTTCCTTTTCCAACATTGACCCGAAGCCCTCGTAATATCCACTTGCAGATTTTACAAAAAGAGTGTTTCCAAACTGCTCTATCAAAATGAGATTCAACTCTGTGAGTTGAATGCACGCATCGTGAAGAAGCTTCAGAGAATGCTACGGTCTACGTTTTAGGTGAAGATATTTCATTTCCCAGCATAGGCTTCAAAGCGCTCTAAATATCCACTTGCAGATTCTACAAAAAGAGTGTTTCAAAACTGCTCTTCCAAAAGGAAGGTTCAAGGCTGTGAGTTCAATGCACTCATCATAAAGAAGTTTCTGAGAACGCTTCTCTCTAGTTTTTATGTGAAGATATTTCCTTTTCCAGCATAGGCCTCAAATCGCTCCAAACATCCACTAGCAAATTCTACAAAAGGAGTGTTTCAAAACTGTGCTATCAAAAGGAAGATTCCACTATTTGAGTTGAAGGCATAAAGCACACGGAAGTTTCTGACAATGCTTCCGTCTAGTTCTCATGTGAAGTTATTTCCTTTTCCAGTGCTGGCCTCTTAGCACTCCAAATATCCACTTGCAGATCCTAGAAAAAGAGTTTTTCAAAACTGCTCTACCAAAAGGAAGCTTCAACTCGGTGAGTTGAATGCGCACCTCGCAAAATGTTTCTGAGAGTGCTTCACTGTTGTTTTTATGGAAGATATTTCGTTTTCCAGCATAGGACTCAAAGCGCTCCAAGTAGCCACTTACAGAGTCTCTAAAAAGAGTGTTTCAAAACTGTTCTATCAAAAGGAACGTTCAACTCTGTGAGTAGAATGCTCTCATCACAAGGAAGTTTCTGAGAATGCTTCTGTCTAGTTTTTATGTGAAGAAATTTCCTTTTCCAACATAGGCCTCAAAGCCCTCCAAATAAACATCTGCAGATTCTACAAAAGGGGTCTTTCCAAAATGTTCTATCAAAACCAACGTTCAAACCTATGAGCTGAATGCACTCACCACACAGAAGTTTCTTAGACGTCTTCTGTCTAGTGTTTATGTGAAAATATTTTCTTTTACAGCATAGGCCTCAAATAGCTCCAAATATCAACTTGCAGATTTTACAAAAAGGGTGTTTCCAAACTCCTCTATCAAAAGGCAGGTTCAACTCTGTGTGTTGAATGCACACATCAGAAAGAAGTTTCTGAGAATGCTTCTGTCTAGCGTTTATGTGAAAATATTTCCTTTTCAAGCATACGCCTCAAAGCGCTCCAAATATGCCGTTGCAGATTCTACAAAAAGTGTGTTTCAAAACTGCTCTATGAAAAGAAAGGTTCAAAGCTGTGAGGTGAATACACATATCGTGAAGAAGTTTCTGAGAAAGCTTCAGTCTAGTGTTTAGGTGAAGATATTTCACTTCCCAGAATAGGCCTCAAAGCGCTCCAAATATCCACTTCCAGATTCTAAAGAAAAGTGTTTCAAAACTGCTTTTTGGAAAAGAAGCTTCAACTCTGTGAGTTGAAAGCACTCATTACGAAGAGGTTTCTGAGAGTTCTTCCGTCTAGTTTTCATGTGAAGATGTTTCCATTTCAAGCATATTTCTCAAATCGCTCCAAATATTCACCTGCAAATTCTACAAAAAGGGTGTTTCCAAACTTCTCTATCAATAGGAAGGTTCGACTCTGTGAGTTGAATGCACTCCTCACAAAGAAGTTTCTGAGAATGCTTCTGTCCAGTTTTTAGGTGAAGATATATCATTTCCCAGCATAGGCCTCAAAGCGCTCCAAATATCCACTTGCAGATTCTACAAAAAGAGTGTTTCAAAACTCCTCTTTCAAAAGGAAGTTTCAAGTCTGTGAGTTGAATGAAGTCGTGACAAAGAAGTTTCTGAGAATGCTTCTGTCTACTTTTTATGTGAAGATATTTCCTTTTGCAGCACACGCCTCAAATAGCCCCAAACATCCACTAGCAAATTCTACAAAAAGAGTGTTTCAAAAAAGCGCTATCTAAAGGAAGATTGCACTATGTGAGTTAAACGCATAAAGCACACGGAAGTTTCTGAGAATGCTTCCGTCTAGTTCTCATGGGAAGATATTTCCTTTCCCATTGTTGGCCTCTTAGCACTCCAATATACACTTGCAGATTCTAGAAAAAGAGTGTTTCAAAACTGCTCTATCAAAAGGCAGGTTCAACACGGTGAGTTGAATATGCACATGAGAAAAAGTTTCTGAGAATGCTTCTGTCTGGTTTTTATGTGAAGATATTTCGTTTTCCAGCACAGGCCTCAAAGCGCTCCAATTATCCACTTGCAGACTATACAAAAACAGTGTTTCAAAACTGTTCTATCCAAAGGAATGTTCAGCTCTGTGAGTAGAATTCACTCATCACGAGGAAGTTTCTGAGAATGCTGCTGTCTAGTTTCTATAAGAAGACATTTCCTTTTCTAACATAGGTCTCAAAGCGCTCACAATAAGCCCTGGCACACTCCACAAAAGGAGTGTTTCCAAAATGTTCTATCAAAATGAACGTTGAAGACTGTGAGTTAAATGCACACGTCAAACTGAAGTTTCTGAGAATGGTTCTGTCTAGGGTTTATGTGAAGATATTTTCTTTTCCAGCATAGGCCTCCAAAAGCTCGAAATATCCACTTGCAGATTTTCTAAAAAGGGTGTTTCCAAACTGTTCTATCAAAAGGAAGGTTCAACTCTGTGAGTTGAATGCTCACATCACAAAGAAGTTTCTGAGAATGCTTCTGTCTAGTGTTCATGTGAAGATATTTCCTTTTCAAGCATAGGCCTCAAAGCGCTCCAGATATGCAGTTGCAGACTCTACAAAAAGTGTGTTTCAAAAGTGTTCTATGAAAAGAAAGTTTCAACTCTGTGAGTTGAATGCACATATCGTGAAGAAGTTTCTGAGAATGCTTCTGTCTAGTTTTTAGGTGAAGATATTTCATTTCCCAGCATAGGCCTCAAAGCGCTCCAAATATGCACTTGCAGATTCTACAAAAAGAGTGTTTCAAAACTGCTCTTTCAAAAGGAAGGTTCAAGTCTGTGAGTTGAATGCACTCATCAGAAAGAAGTTTCTGATAATGGTTCTGTCTAGTTTTCATCTGCAAGTATTTCCTTTTCCACTAGATGCCGCAATCGCACCAAATTTCCACCTGCAGTTTCCACAAAAAGAGTGTTGCAGGACTGCTCCAGGAAAAGGAATCTTCAACTCTCTCAGTTCAATCCCCTCAAGACATAGAAGTTTCTGATAATGTTTCTGTCTAGCTTCTATATGAAGATATTTCCTTTTCCAGCATAAGCCTCAAAGAGCTCCAAATATCCACTTGCGAATTCTACAAAAACAGTGTTGCAATACTTTTCTACCAAAAGGAAGGTACAACTCTGTGAGTTCAATGCACTCATCACACAGAAGGTTCACAGAATGCTTCCATCTAGCTTTTACGCAATGATATTTCCTTTTGCAGCAAAGGCTTCAAAGCGCTCTTAATGTCCACTGGCAGATTCTACGAAGAGTGTCTCAAAACTGCTCTATCAAAAGGTAGGTTGAACTCTGTGAGTTCAATGCCCAAAGCACAGGGAACCTTCTGAGAATGCTTTTATGTAGTTTCTACGTGAACATATTTTCTTTTCCAGCATTGGCCTCCAAGCACTCCATCCATCCACTTGAAAATTCTACTAAAAGAGTGTTTCAAAACTTCTCTACCAAAAGAAAGGTTGAACTTTGTGAGTTCAAGGCACACATCACAAAGAAGTTTCTGAGAATGCTTCTTTCCAGCTTTTACGTGAAGAGATATCCTTTTCCAGCATAGGCCTCAAAGCGCTCCATATATCCACTTGCACATTCTAGCAAAGCGTGTATCAACACTGCTCTTTCAAAAGGAAGCTTCAAGTCTGTGAGTTGAATGCACTCATCACAAAGACGTTTCTGAGAATTCTCCTGTCTAGTTTTCATGTGAAGATGCTTCCATTTAAAATCTAGGCCTCAAATACCTCCAAATATTCACTTGCACATTCTACAAAAAGGCTGTTTCAAATCTTCTCTATCAATTGGAAGGTTCAACTCTGTAAATTGAATGCACTCACCACAAAGAAGATTCCGAGATTGCTTCTGTCTACTTTGTATGTGAAGACATTTCCTTTTCCAACATAGGCCTCAAAGCGCTCCAAAAAACACTTGCAGATTCTAAAAAAACAGTTTTTCAAAACTGTTCTATCAAAAGGAACGTTCAACTCTGTGAGTTGAAGGCACTCATCACAAAGAGGTTTCTGAGAATGCTTCTGTCTAGTTTTTATGGGATGATATTTCTTATTCCAACATTGGCCAAAAAGCGCTCCAAATATCCGCCTTCAGATGGCACTGAAAGAGGGTCTCAAAAATGCTCTATCAGAAGGAAGGTTCAAGTCTGTGAGTTGAATGCTCTCATCACACAGAAGGTTCTGAGAATACTTCAGTCTAGTTTTTATCAGAAGATATTTCCATTTCCTTGCATAGGCCTGAAATCGCTCCAAATATCGACTTGCAGATTATACGAATAGAGTATTTCCAAACTGCTCTGTCAAACGGCAGGATCAACTCTGTGAGTTGAATGAACACATCATGAAGAAGTCTCTGAGAATGCTTCTGTCTAGTTTTTAGTTGAAGATATTTCATTTCCCAGCATCGTCTCAAAGCGCTCCAAATATCCACTTGCAGATTCTACAAAAACTTTGTTTCTAAACTGCTCTTTGAAAAGGAAGGTCCAAGTCTGTGAGTTGAATGCACTCATCGCAAAGAATTTTCTGAGAATGCTTCTGCCTAGTTTTCACGTGAAGATATTTCCTTTTCCAACATTGGCCCCGAAGCCCTCCTAACATCCACTTGCAGATTTTACAAAAAGAGTGTTTCCAAACTGCTCTATCAAAAGGCAGGTTCAACTCTGTGAGTCAAATGCACGCATCGTGAAGAAGCTTCTGAGAATGCTACTGTCTAAGTTTTAGGTGAAGATATTTCATTTCCCAGCAAAGGCTTCAAAGCGCTCTAAATATCCACTTGCAGATTCTACAAGAAGAGTGTTTCAAAACTGCTCTTCCAAAAGGAAGGTTCAAGTCTGTGAGTTGAATGCACTCATCAAAAAGAAGTTTCTGAGAATGCTTCTCTCTAGTTTTTATGAGAAGATATTTCCTTTTCCAGCATAGGCCTCAAATCGCTCCAAACATCCACTAGCAAATTCTACAAAAGGAGTGTTTCAAAACTGTGCTATCAAAAGGAAGATTCCACTATTTGAGTTGAAGGCATAAAGCACACGGAAGTTTCTGACAGTGCTTCCGTCTAGTTCTCATGTGAAGTTATTTCCTTTTCCAGTGTTGGCCTCTTAGCACTCCAAATAACCACTTGCAGATCCTAGAAAGAGTGTTTCAAAACTGCTCTACCAAAAGGAAGGTTCAACTCGGTGAGTTGAATGCGCACCTCGCAAAAAGTTTCTGAGAGTGCTTCGGTTTAGTTTTTATGTGAAGATATTTCGTTTTCCAGCACAGTACTCAAAGCGCTCTAAATAGCCACTTGCAGAGTCTATAAAAAGAGTGTTTCAAAACTGTTCTATCGAAAGGAACGTTCAACTCTGTGAGTAGAATGCACTCATCACAAGGAAGTTTCTGAGAATGCTTCTGTCTAGTTTTTATGTGAAGAAATTTCCTTTTCCAACATAGGCCTCAAAGCGCTCCAAATAAACACCTGCAGATTCTACAAAAGGGGTCTTTCCAAAATGTTCTATCAAAACCAACGTTCAAGCCTGTGAGCTGAATGCACTCACCACACAGAAGTTTCTTAGACGTCTTCTGTCTAGTGTTTATGTGGAAATATTCTCTTTTACAGCATAGGCCTCAAATAGCTCCAAATATCAACTTGCAGATTTTACAAAAAGGGTGTTTCCAAACTCCTCCATCAAAAGGCAGGTTCAACTCTGTGTGTTTAATGCACACATCAGAAAGAAGTTTCTGAGAATGCTTCTGTCTAGCCTTTATGTGAAAATATTTCCTTTTCAAGCATACGCCTCAAAGCGCTCCAAATATGCCGTTGTAGACTCTACAAAAAGTGTGTTTCAAAACTGCTCTACGAAAAGAAAGGTTCAAAGCTGTGAGTTGAATACACAGATCGTGAAGAAGTTCCTGAGAATGCTTCAATCTAGTGTTTAGGTGAAGATATTTCACTTCCCAGCATAGGCCTCAAAGCGCTCCAAATATCCACTTCCAGATTCTACAGAAAAGTGTTTCAAAACTGCTCTTTGGAAAGGAAGCTTCAACTCTGTGAGTTTAAAGCACTCATTGCGAAGAGGTTTCTGGGAGTTCTTCCGTCTAGTTTTCATGTAAAGATGTTTCCATTTCAAGCATAGGTCTCTAATCGCTCCAAATATTCACCTGCAAATTCTACAAAAAGGGTGTTTCAAAACTTCTCTATCAATAGGAAGGTTCAACTCTGTGAGTTGAATGCACTCCTTACAGAGAAGTTTCTGAGAATGTTTCTATCTATGTTTTACGCGAAGATATTTCCTTTTCCAACACAGGCCTCAGTGCGCTCCGAATCAACACTTCCAGATACTACAAAAACAGTGTTTCAAAACTGTTCTATCAAAAGGAACGTTCAACTCTGTGAGTTGAAGGCACTCATCACAAAGAAGTTTCTGAGAATGCTTCTGTCAATCTTGTATGCAATGAGATTTCCTTTTGCAGCATAGGACTTAAAGCTCTCCAAATATCCACTTGCAGATTCCACAAAAAGAGTGTTGCAAAACTTCTCTATCAAAAGGCAGGTTGAACTCTGTGTGTTGAATGCCCAAAACACAGGGAACTTTCTGAGAATGCTTTTGTCTAGTTTCCACGTGAAGATAGTTCCTTTTCCAACATAGGCCTCAAAGCGCTCTGAATATCCACTTGCCGATTGTACAAAAAGAGTGTTGCAAAACTTCTCTATCAAAAGGCAGGTTGAACTCTGTGTGTCGAATGCCCAAAACACAGGGAACTTGCTGAGAATGCTTTTGTCTAATTTCTACGTGAAGATATTTCCTTTTCCATCATAGGCCTCAAAGTGCTCCGAATAAACACTTGTAGATCCCACCAAAAGAGTGTTTCAAAGCTCTTCCATCTACAGGAACTTTCACGTCTGTGAGTTGAATGCACTCATCACAAAGAGGTTTCTGAGAATTCTTCTGTTTAGTTTTTATGTGATGATATTTCATTTTCCAGCATTGGCCTAAAGGTGCTCCAAATATCCACCTTCAGATGGGACTGAAAGAGTGTTTCAAAACTGAACTATCAAAAGGAAGGTTCAAGTCTGTGAGTTGAATGCACTCATCCACAGAAGCTTCTGAGAATGCTTCTGTCTCGTTTTTAGGCGAAGATATTTCCTTTTCCTTGCATAGGCCTCAAATCGCTCCAAATATCCCCTTGCAGATATTACAAAGAGAGTGTTTCCAAACTGCCCTATCGAAAGGCAGTTTCAACTCTGTGAGTTGAAGGCACGTATGGTGAAACAGTTTCTGAGAATGCTTGTGTGTACTTTTTAGGTGAAGGTATTTCCTTTTCCAGCACAGGCCTCAAATCGCTCCAAACATCCAGTAGCAAATTCTACAAAAGGAGTGTTTCAAACCTGTGCTATCCAAAGGAAGATTCCACTATATGAGTTGAACGCATAAAGCACACGGAAGTTTCTGAGAATCCTTCCGTCTAGTTCTCAGGTGAAGATATTTACTTTTCCAGTGTTGGCCCTTTAGCACTCCAAATATCCACTTTCAGATTCTACAAAAAGAGTGTTTCAAAACTGCTCTATCAAAACGCAGGTTCCACTCGGTGAGTTGAATGCACGCATCGGAAAAGATTTCTGAGAATTCTTCTGTCTAGTTTTTATGGGAAGATATTTTCTTTTCCAGCATAGGCCTCAAATCGCTCCAAACATCCACGAGCAAATTCTACGAAAGGAGTGTGTCAAAACTGTGCTATCAAAAGGAAGATTCCACTATGTGAGTTGAATGCATGAAGCACACGGAAGTTTCTGACAATGCTTCCGTCTAGTTCTCATGTGAAGATATTTCCTTTTCCAGCGTTGACCTCTTAGCACTCCAAATATCCACTTGCAGATCCTAGAAAAAGAGTGTTTCAAAACTGCTCTACCAAAAGCCAGGTTTCACTCGGTGAGTTGAATGCGCACATCGCAAAATGTTTCTGAGAACGCTACTGTCTAGTTCTTATGTGAAGATATTTCGTTTTCCCGCCTGGGCTTCAAAGCGCTCCAAATAGCCACTTGTAGAGTCTATAAAAGCAGTGTTTCAAAACTCTTCTATCAAAAGGAACTTTCAACTCTGTGAGTACAATGCACTCATCACAAGGAAGTTTCCGAGAATGCTTCTGTCTACTGTTTATGTGAAGATATTTCCTTTTCCAACCTAGGCCTCAATGCGCTCCAAATAAACACCTGCAGATCCTACAAGAGGGGTGTTTCCAAACTGTTCTATCAAAACCAGCGTTCAAGTCTGTGAGCTGAATGCACTCATCACACAGAAGTTTCTTAGAAGGCTTGTGTCTAGTGTTTATGTGAAAATATTTTCTTTTACAGCATAGGCCTCAAATAGCTCCAAATATCAACTTGCAGATTTTACAAAAAGGGAGTTTCCAAACTCCTCTATCAAAAGACAGGTTCAACTCTGTGAGTCGAATGCACACATCAGAAAGAAGTTTCTGAGAATGCTTCTGTCTAGCTTTTATGTGAAAATATTTCCTTTTCAAGCACACGCCTCAAAGCGCTCCAAATATGCCGTTGCAGATTCTACAAAAAGTGGGTTTCAAAACTGCTCTACGAAAAGAAAGGTTCAAAGCTGTGAGTTGAATACACAGATCGTGAAGAAGTTTCTGAGAATGCTTCAGTCTAGTGTTTAGGTGAAGATATTTCACTTCCCAGCATAGGCCTCAAAGCGCTCCAAATATCCACTTCCAGATTCTACAGAAAAGTGTTTCAAAACTGCTCTTTGGAAAGGAAGCTTCAACTCTGTGAGTTGAAAGCACTCATTACGAAGAGGTTTCTGAGAATTCTTCTGTCCAGTTTTCATGTGAAGATGTTTCCATTTCAAGCATAGGTCTCCAATCGCTCCAAATATTCACCTGCAAATTCTACAAAAAGGGTGTTTCAAAACTTCTCTATCAATAGGAAGGTTCAACTCTGTGAGTTGAATGCCCTCCTCACAAAGAAGTTTCTGAGAATGCTTCTGTCTACTTTTTACGTGAAGATATTTCCTTTTCCTACACAGGCCTCAAAGCGCTCCGAATCAACACTTCCAGATACTACCAAAACAGTGTTTCAAAACTGTTCTATCAAAAGGAACGTTCAACTCTGTGAGTGGAAGGCACTCATCGCAAAGAGGTTTCTGAGAATGCTTCTGTCTAGTTTTTATGTGATGATATTTCGTATTGCAGCATTGGCCAAAAAGCGCTCCAAACATCCATCTTCAGATGGCAATGAAAGTGGGTCTCAAAAGTGCTCTATCAGAAGGAAGGTTCAAGTCTGTGAATTGAATGCTCTCATCACACAGAAGGTTCTGAGAATGATTCAGTCTAGTTTTTATCAGAAGATATTTCCTTTTCCTTGCATAGGCCTCAAATCGCTCCAAATATCGAATTGCAGTTTACACCAATAGAGTGTTTCCAAACTGCTCTGTGAAACGGCAGGTTCAACTCTGTGAGTTGAATGCGCACATGAGGAAGAAGTCTCTGAGAATGCTTCTGTCTAGTTTTTAGGTGAAGATATTTCATTTCCCAGCCTCGCCTCAAAGCGCTCCAAATATCCACTTTCAGATTCTACAAAAACTGTGTTTCTAAACTGCTCTTTGTAAAGGAAGGTTCAAGTCTGTGAGTTGAATGCACTCATCACCAAGAAGTTTCTGAGAATGCTTCTGTCTAGTTTTCATGTGAAGATATTTCCTTTTCCAACATTGACCCGAAGCCCTCGTAATATCCACTTGCAGATTTTACAAAAAGAGTGTTTCCAAACTGCTCTATCAAAATGAGATTCAACTCTGTGAGTTGAATGCACGCATCGTGAAGAAGCTTCAGAGAATGCTACGGTCTACGTTTTAGGTGAAGATATTTCATTTCCCAGCATAGGCTTCAAAGCGCTCTAAATATCCACTTGCAGATTCTACAAAAAGAGTGTTTCAAAACTGCTCTTCCAAAAGGAAGGTTCAAGGCTGTGAGTTCAATGCACTCATCATAAAGAAGTTTCTGAGAACGCTTCTCTCTAGTTTTTATGTGAAGATATTTCCTTTTCCAGCATAGGCCTCAAATCGCTCCAAACATCCACTAGCAAATTCTACAAAAGGAGTGTTTCAAAACTGTGCTATCAAAAGGAAGATTCCACTATTTGAGTTGAAGGCATAAAGCACACGGAAGTTTCTGACAATGCTTCCGTCTAGTTCTCATGTGAAGTTATTTCCTTTTCCAGTGCTGGCCTCTTAGCACTCCAAATATCCACTTGCAGATCCTAGAAAAAGAGTTTTTCAAAACTGCTCTACCAAAAGGAAGCTTCAACTCGGTGAGTTGAATGCGCACCTCGCAAAATGTTTCTGAGAGTGCTTCGCTGTTGTTTTTATGTGAAGATATTTCGTTTTCCAGCATAGGACTCAAAGCGCTCCAAGTAGCCACTTACAGAGTCTCTAAAAAGAGTGTTTCAAAACTGTTCTATCAAAAGGAACGTTCAACTCTGTGAGTAGAATGCTCTCATCACAAGGAAGTTTCTGAGAATGCTTCTGTCTAGTTTTTATGTGAAGAAATTTCCTTTTCCAACATAGGCCTCAAAGCCCTCCAAATAAACATCTGCAGATTCTACAAAAGGGGTCTTTCCAAAATGTTCTATCAAAACCAACGTTCAAACCTATGAGCTGAATGCACTCACCACACAGAAGTTTCTTAGACGTCTTCTGTCTAGTGTTTATGTGAAAATATTTTCTTTTACAGCATAGGCCTCAAATAGCTCCAAATATCAACTTGCAGATTTTACAAAAAGGGTGTTTCCAAACTCCTCTATCAAAAGGCAGGTTCAACTCTGTGTGTTGAATGCACACATCAGAAAGAAGTTTCTGAGAATGCTTCTGTCTAGCGTTTATGTGAAAATATTTCCTTTTCAAGCATACGCCTCAAAGCGCTCCAAATATGCCGTTGCAGATTCTACAAAAAGTGTGTTTCAAAACTGCTCTATGAAAAGAAAGGTTCAAAGCTGTGAGGTGAATACACATATCGTGAAGAAGTTTCTGAGAAAGCTTCAGTCTAGTGTTTAGGTGAAGATATTTCACTTCCCAGAATAGGCCTCAAAGCGCTCCAAATATCCACTTCCAGATTCTAAAGAAAAGTGTTTCAAAACTGCTTTTTGGAAAAGAAGCTTCAACTCTGTGAGTTGAAAGCACTCATTACGAAGAGGTTTCTGAGAGTTCTTCCGTCTAGTTTTCATGTGAAGATGTTTCCATTTCAAGCATATTTCTCAAATCGCTCCAAATATTCACCTGCAAATTCTACAAAAAGGGTGTTTCCAAACTTCTCTATCAATAGGAAGGTTCGACTCTGTGAGTTGAATGCACTCCTCACAAAGAAGTTTCTGAGAATGCTTCTGTCCAGTTTTTAGGTGAAGATATATCACTTCCCAGCATAGGCCTCAAAGCGCTCCAAATATCCACTTGCAGATTCTACAAAAAGAGTGTTTCAAAACTCCTCTTTCAAAAGGAAGTTTCAAGTCTGTGAGTTGAATGAAGTCGTGACAAAGAAGTTTCTGAGAATGCTTCTGTCTACTTTTTATGTGAAGATATTTCCTTTTGCAGCACACGCCTCAAATAGCCCCAAACATCCACTAGCAAATTCTACAAAAAGAGGGTTTCAAAAAAGCGCTATCTAAAGGAAGATTGCACTATGTGAGTTAAACGCATAAAGCACACGGAAGTTTCTGAGAATGCTTCCGTCTAGTTCTCATGGGAAGATATTTCCTTTCCCATTGTTGGCCTCTTAGCACTCCAATATACACTTGCAGATTCTAGAAAAAGAGTGTTTCAAAACTGCTCTATCAAAAGGCAGGTTCAACACGGTGAGTTGAATATGCACATGAGAAAAAGTTTCTGAGAATGCTTCTGTCTGGTTTTTATGTGAAGATATTTCGTTTTCCAGCACAGGCCTCAAAGCGCTCCAATTATCCACTTGCAGACTATACAAAAACAGTGTTTCAAAACTGTTCTATCCAAAGGAATGTTCAGCTCTGTGAGTAGAATTCACTCATCACGAGGAAGTTTCTGAGAATGCTGCTGTCTAGTTTCTATAAGAAGACATTTCCTTTTCTAACATAGGTCTCAAAGCGCTCACAATAAGCCCTGGCACACTCCACAAAAGGAGTGTTTCCAAAATGTTCTATCAAAATGAACGTTGAAGACTGTGAGTTAAATGCACACGTCAAACTGAAGTTTCTGAGAATGGTTCTGTCTAGGGTTTATGTGAAGATATTTTCTTTTCCAGCATAGGCCTCCAAAAGCTCGAAATATCCACTTGCAGATTTTCTAAAAAGGGTGTTTCCAAACTGTTCTATCAAAAGGAAGGTTCAACTCTGTGAGTTGAATGCTCACATCACAAAGAAGTTTCTGAGAATGCTTCTGTCTAGTGTTCATGTGAAGATATTTCCTTTTCAAGCATAGGCCTCAAAGCGCTCCAGATATGCAGTTGCAGACTCTACAAAAAGTGTGTTTCAAAAGTGTTCTATGAAAAGAAAGTTTCAACTCTGTGAGTTGAATGCACATATCGTGAAGAAGTTTCTGAGAATGCTTCTGTCTAGTTTTTAGGTGAAGATATTTCATTTCCCAGCATAGGCCTCAAAGCGCTCCAAATATGCACTTGCAGATTCTACAAAAAGAGTGTTTCAAAACTGCTCTTTCAAAAGGAAGGTTCAAGTCTGTGAGTTGAATGCACTCATCAGAAAGAAGTTTCTGATAATGGTTCTGTCTAGTTTTCATCTGCAAGTATTTCCTTTTCCACTAGATGCCGCAATCGCACCAAATTTCCACCTGCAGTTTCCACAAAAAGAGTGTTGCAGGACTGCTCCAGGAAAAGGAATCTTCAACTCTCTCAGTTCAATCCCCTCAAGACATAGAAGTTTCTGATAATGTTTCTGTCTAGCTTCTATATGAAGATATTTCCTTTTCCAGCATAAGCCTCAAAGAGCTCCAAATATCCACTTGCGAATTCTACAAAAACAGTGTTGCAATACTTTTCTACCAAAAGGAAGGTACAACTCTGTGAGTTCAATGCACTCATCACACAGAAGGTTCACAGAATGCTTCCATCTAGCTTTTACGCAATGATATTTCCTTTTGCAGCAAAGGCTTCAAAGCGCTCTTAATGTCCACTGGCAGATTCTACGAAGAGTGTCTCAAAACTGCTCTATCAAAAGGTAGGTTGAACTCTGTGAGTTCAATGCCCAAAGCACAGGGAACCTTCTGAGAATGCTTTTATGTAGTTTCTACGTGAACATATTTTCTTTTCCAGCATTGGCCTCCAAGCACTCCATCCATCCACTTGAAAATTCTACTAAAAGAGTGTTTCAAAACTTCTCTACCAAAAGAAAGGTTGAACTTTGTGAGTTCAAGGCACACATCACAAAGAAGTTTCTGAGAATGCTTCTTTCCAGCTTTTACGTGAAGAGATATCCTTTTCCAGCATAGGCCTCAAAGCGCTCCATATATCCACTTGCACATTCTAGCAAAGCGTGTATCAACACTGCTCTTTCAAAAGGAAGCTTCAAGTCTGTGAGTTGAATGCACTCATCACAAAGACGTTTCTGAGAATTCTCCTGTCTAGTTTTCATGTGAAGATGCTTCCATTTAAAATCTAGGCCTCAAATACCTCCAAATATTCACTTGCACATTCTACAAAAAGGCTGTTTCAAATCTTCTCTATCAATTGGAAGGTTCAACTCTGTAAATTGAATGCACTCACCACAAAGAAGATTCCGAGATTGCTTCTGTCTACTTTGTATGTGAAGACATTTCCTTTTCCAACATAGGCCTCAAAGCGCTCCAAAAAACACTTGCAGATTCTAAAAAAACAGTTTTTCAAAACTGTTCTATCAAAAGGAACGTTCAACTCTGTGAGTTGAAGGCACTCATCACAAAGAGGTTTCTGAGAATGCTTCTGTCTAGTTTTTATGGGATGATATTTCTTATTCCAACATTGGCCAAAAAGCGCTCCAAATATCCGCCTTCAGATGGCACTGAAAGAGGGTCTCAAAAATGCTCTATCAGAAGGAAGGTTCAAGTCTGTGAGTTGAATGCTCTCATCACACAGAAGGTTCTGAGAATACTTCAGTCTAGTTTTTATCAGAAGATATTTCCATTTCCTTGCATAGGCCTGAAATCGCTCCAAATATCGACTTGCAGATTATACGAATAGAGTATTTCCAAACTGCTCTGTCAAACGGCAGGATCAACTCTGTGAGTTGAATGAACACATCATGAAGAAGTCTCTGAGAATGCTTCTGTCTAGTTTTTAGTTGAAGATATTTCATTTCCCAGCATCGTCTCAAAGCGCTCCAAATATCCACTTGCAGATTCTACAAAAACTTTGTTTCTAAACTGCTCTTTGAAAAGGAAGGTCCAAGTCTGTGAGTTGAATGCACTCATCGCAAAGAATTTTCTGAGAATGCTTCTGCCTAGTTTTCACGTGAAGATATTTCCTTTTCCAACATTGGCCCCGAAGCCCTCCTAACATCCACTTGCAGATTTTACAAAAAGAGTGTTTCCAAACTGCTCTATCAAAAGGCAGGTTCAACTCTGTGAGTCAAATGCACGCATCGTGAAGAAGCTTCTGAGAATGCTACTGTCTAAGTTTTAGGTGAAGATATTTCATTTCCCAGCAAAGGCTTCAAAGCGCTCTAAATATCCACTTGCAGATTCTACAAGAAGAGTGTTTCAAAACTGCTCTTCCAAAAGGAAGGTTCAAGTCTGTGAGTTGAATGCACTCATCAAAAAGAAGTTTCTGAGAATGCTTCTCTCTAGTTTTTATGAGAAGATATTTCCTTTTCCAGCATAGGCCTCAAATCGCTCCAAACATCCACTAGCAAATTCTACAAAAGGAGTGTTTCAAAACTGTGCTATCAAAAGGAAGATTCCACTATTTGAGTTGAAGGCATAAAGCACACGGAAGTTTCTGACAGTGCTTCCGTCTAGTTCTCATGTGAAGTTATTTCCTTTTCCAGTGTTGGCCTCTTAGCACTCCAAATAACCACTTGCAGATCCTAGAAAGAGTGTTTCAAAACTGCTCTACCAAAAGGAAGGTTCAACTCGGTGAGTTGAATGCGCACCTCGCAAAAAGTTTCTGAGAGTGCTTCGGTTTAGTTTTTATGTGAAGATATTTCGTTTTCCAGCACAGTACTCAAAGCGCTCTAAATAGCCACTTGCAGAGTCTATAAAAAGAGTGTTTCAAAACTGTTCTATCGAAAGGAACGTTCAACTCTGTGAGTAGAATGCACTCATCACAAGGAAGTTTCTGAGAATGCTTCTGTCTAGTTTTTATGTGAAGAAATTTCCTTTTCCAACATAGGCCTCAAAGCGCTCCAAATAAACACCTGCAGATTCTACAAAAGGGGTCTTTCCAAAATGTTCTATCAAAACCAACGTTCAAGCCTGTGAGCTGAATGCACTCACCACACAGAAGTTTCTTAGACGTCTTCTGTCTAGTGTTTATGTGGAAATATTCTCTTTTACAGCATAGGCCTCAAATAGCTCCAAATATCAACTTGCAGATTTTACAAAAAGGGTGTTTCCAAACTCCCCCATCAAAAGGCAGGTTCAACTCTGTGTGTTTAATGCACACATCAGAAAGAAGTTTCTGAGAATGCTTCTGTCTAGCCTTTATGTGAAAATATTTCCTTTTCAAGCATACGCCTCAAAGCGCTCCAAATATGCCGTTGTAGACTCTACAAAAAGTGTGTTTCAAAACTGCTCTACGAAAAGAAAGGTTCAAAGCTGTGAGTTGAATACACAGATCGTGAAGAAGTTCCTGAGAATGCTTCAATCTAGTGTTTAGGTGAAGATATTTCACTTCCCAGCATAGGCCTCAAAGCGCTCCAAATATCCACTTCCAGATTCTACAGAAAAGTGTTTCAAAACTGCTCTTTGGAAAGGAAGCTTCAACTCTGTGAGTTTAAAGCACTCATTGCGAAGAGGTTTCTGGGAGTTCTTCCGTCTAGTTTTCATGTAAAGATGTTTCCATTTCAAGCATAGGTCTCTAATCGCTCCAAATATTCACCTGCAAATTCTACAAAAAGGGTGTTTCAAAACTTCTCTATCAATAGGAAGGTTCAACTCTGTGAGTTGAATGCACTCCTTACAGAGAAGTTTCTGAGAATGTTTCTATCTATGTTTTACGCGAAGATATTTCCTTTTCCAACACAGGCCTCAGTGCGCTCCGAATCAACACTTCCAGATACTACAAAAACAGTGTTTCAAAACTGTTCTATCAAAAGGAACGTTCAACTCTGTGAGTTGAAGGCACTCATCACAAAGAAGTTTCTGAGAATGCTTCTGTCAATCTTGTATGCAATGAGATTTCCTTTTGCAGCATAGGACTTAAAGCTCTCCAAATATCCACTTGCAGATTCCACAAAAAGAGTGTTGCAAAACTTCTCTATCAAAAGGCAGGTTGAACTCTGTGTGTTGAATGCCCAAAACACAGGGAACTTTCTGAGAATGCTTTTGTCTAGTTTCCACGTGAAGATAGTTCCTTTTCCAACATAGGCCTCAAAGCGCTCTGAATATCCACTTGCCGATTGTACAAAAAGAGTGTTGCAAAACTTCTCTATCAAAAGGCAGGTTGAACTCTGTGTGTCGAATGCCCAAAACACAGGGAACTTGCTGAGAATGCTTTTGTCTAATTTCTACGTGAAGATATTTCCTTTTCCATCATAGGCCTCAAAGTGCTCCGAATAAACACTTGTAGATCCCACCAAAAGAGTGTTTCAAAGCTCTTCCATCTACAGGAACTTTCACGTCTGTGAGTTGAATGCACTCATCACAAAGAGGTTTCTGAGAATTCTTCTGTTTAGTTTTTATGTGATGATATTTCATTTTCCAGCATTGGCCTAAAGGTGCTCCAAATATCCACCTTCAGATGGGACTGAAAGAGTGTTTCAAAACTGAACTATCAAAAGGAAGGTTCAAGTCTGTGAGTTGAATGCACTCATCCACAGAAGCTTCTGAGAATGCTTCTGTCTCGTTTTTAGGCGAAGATATTTCCTTTTCCTTGCATAGGCCTCAAATCGCTCCAAATATCCCCTTGCAGATATTACAAAGAGAGTGTTTCCAAACTGCCCTATCGAAAGGCAGTTTCAACTCTGTGAGTTGAAGGCACGTATGGTGAAACAGTTTCTGAGAATGCTTGTGTGTACTTTTTAGGTGAAGGTATTTCCTTTTCCAGCACAGGCCTCAAATCGCTCCAAACATCCAGTAGCAAATTCTACAAAAGGAGTGTTTCAAACCTGTGCTATCCAAAGGAAGATTCCACTATATGAGTTGAACGCATAAAGCACACGGAAGTTTCTGAGAATCCTTCCGTCTAGTTCTCAGGTGAAGATATTTACTTTTCCAGTGTTGGCCCTTTAGCACTCCAAATATCCACTTTCAGATTCTACAAAAAGAGTGTTTCAAAACTGCTCTATCAAAACGCAGGTTCCACTCGGTGAGTTGAATGCACGCATCGGAAAAGATTTCTGAGAATTCTTCTGTCTAGTTTTTATGGGAAGATATTTTCTTTTCCAGCATAGGCCTCAAATCGCTCCAAACATCCACGAGCAAATTCTACGAAAGGAGTGTGTCAAAACTGTGCTATCAAAAGGAAGATTCCACTATGTGAGTTGAATGCATGAAGCACACGGAAGTTTCTGACAATGCTTCCGTCTAGTTCTCATGTGAAGATATTTCCTTTTCCAGCGTTGACCTCTTAGCACTCCAAATATCCACTTGCAGATCCTAGAAAAAGAGTGTTTCAAAACTGCTCTACCAAAAGCCAGGTTTCACTCGGTGAGTTGAATGCGCACATCGCAAAATGTTTCTGAGAACGCTACTGTCTAGTTCTTATGTGAAGATATTTCGTTTTCCCGCCTGGGCTTCAAAGCGCTCCAAATAGCCACTTGTAGAGTCTATAAAAGCAGTGTTTCAAAACTCTTCTATCAAAAGGAACTTTCAACTCTGTGAGTACAATGCACTCATCACAAGGAAGTTTCCGAGAATGCTTCTGTCTACTGTTTATGTGAAGATATTTCCTTTTCCAACCTAGGCCTCAATGCGCTCCAAATAAACACCTGCAGATCCTACAAGAGGGGTGTTTCCAAACTGTTCTATCAAAACCAGCGTTCAAGTCTGTGAGCTGAATGCACTCATCACACAGAAGTTTCTTAGAAGGCTTGTGTCTAGTGTTTATGTGAAAATATTTTCTTTTACAGCATAGGCCTCAAATAGCTCCAAATATCAACTTGCAGATTTTACAAAAAGGGAGTTTCCAAACTCCTCTATCAAAAGACAGGTTCAACTCTGTGAGTCGAATGCACACATCAGAAAGAAGTTTCTGAGAATGCTTCTGTCTAGCTTTTATGTGAAAATATTTCCTTTTCAAGCACACGCCTCAAAGCGCTCCAAATATGCCGTTGCAGATTCTACAAAAAGTGGGTTTCAAAACTGCTCTACGAAAAGAAAGGTTCAAAGCTGTGAGTTGAATACACAGATCGTGAAGAAGTTTCTGAGAATGCTTCAGTCTAGTGTTTAGGTGAAGATATTTCACTTCCCAGCATAGGCCTCAAAGCGCTCCAAATATCCACTTCCAGATTCTACAGAAAAGTGTTTCAAAACTGCTCTTTGGAAAGGAAGCTTCAACTCTGTGAGTTGAAAGCACTCATTACGAAGAGGTTTCTGAGAATTCTTCTGTCCAGTTTTCATGTGAAGATGTTTCCATTTCAAGCATAGGTCTCCAATCGCTCCAAATATTCACCTGCAAATTCTACAAAAAGGGTGTTTCAAAACTTCTCTATCAATAGGAAGGTTCAACTCTGTGAGTTGAATGCCCTCCTCACAAAGAAGTTTCTGAGAATGCTTCTGTCTACTTTTTACGTGAAGATATTTCCTTTTCCTACACAGGCCTCAAAGCGCTCCGAATCAACACTTCCAGATACTACCAAAACAGTGTTTCAAAACTGTTCTATCAAAAGGAACGTTCAACTCTGTGAGTGGAAGGCACTCATCGCAAAGAGGTTTCTGAGAATGCTTCTGTCTAGTTTTTATGTGATGATATTTCGTATTGCAGCATTGGCCAAAAAGCGCTCCAAACATCCATCTTCAGATGGCAATGAAAGTGGGTCTCAAAAGTGCTCTATCAGAAGGAAGGTTCAAGTCTGTGAATTGAATGCTCTCATCACACAGAAGGTTCTGAGAATGATTCAGTCTAGTTTTTATCAGAAGATATTTCCTTTTCCTTGCATAGGCCTCAAATCGCTCCAAATATCGAATTGCAGTTTACACCAATAGAGTGTTTCCAAACTGCTCTGTGAAACGGCAGGTTCAACTCTGTGAGTTGAATGCGCACATGAGGAAGAAGTCTCTGAGAATGCTTCTGTCTAGTTTTTAGGTGAAGATATTTCATTTCCCAGCCTCGCCTCAAAGCGCTCCAAATATCCACTTTCAGATTCTACAAAAACTGTGTTTCTAAACTGCTCTTTGTAAAGGAAGGTTCAAGTCTGTGAGTTGAATGCACTCATCACCAAGAAGTTTCTGAGAATGCTTCTGTCTAGTTTTCATGTGAAGATATTTCCTTTTCCAACATTGACCCGAAGCCCTCGTAATATCCACTTGCAGATTTTACAAAAAGAGTGTTTCCAAACTGCTCTATCAAAATGAGATTCAACTCTGTGAGTTGAATGCACGCATCGTGAAGAAGCTTCAGAGAATGCTACGGTCTACGTTTTAGGTGAAGATATTTCATTTCCCAGCATAGGCTTCAAAGCGCTCTAAATATCCACTTGCAGATTCTACAAAAAGAGTGTTTCAAAACTGCTCTTCCAAAAGGAAGGTTCAAGGCTGTGAGTTCAATGCACTCATCATAAAGAAGTTTCTGAGAACGCTTCTCTCTAGTTTTTATGTGAAGATATTTCCTTTTCCAGCATAGGCCTCAAATCGCTCCAAACATCCACTAGCAAATTCTACAAAAGGAGTGTTTCAAAACTGTGCTATCAAAAGGAAGATTCCACTATTTGAGTTGAAGGCATAAAGCACACGGAAGTTTCTGACAATGCTTCCGTCTAGTTCTCATGTGAAGTTATTTCCTTTTCCAGTGCTGGCCTCTTAGCACTCCAAATATCCACTTGCAGATCCTAGAAAAAGAGTTTTTCAAAACTGCTCTACCAAAAGGAAGCTTCAACTCGGTGAGTTGAATGCGCACCTCGCAAAATGTTTCTGAGAGTGCTTCGCTGTTGTTTTTATGTGAAGATATTTCGTTTTCCAGCATAGGACTCAAAGCGCTCCAAGTAGCCACTTACAGAGTCTCTAAAAAGAGTGTTTCAAAACTGTTCTATCAAAAGGAACGTTCAACTCTGTGAGTAGAATGCTCTCATCACAAGGAAGTTTCTGAGAATGCTTCTGTCTAGTTTTTATGTGAAGAAATTTCCTTTTCCAACATAGGCCTCAAAGCCCTCCAAATAAACATCTGCAGATTCTACAAAAGGGGTCTTTCCAAAATGTTCTATCAAAACCAACGTTCAAACCTATGAGCTGAATGCACTCACCACACAGAAGTTTCTTAGACGTCTTCTGTCTAGTGTTTATGTGAAAATATTTTCTTTTACAGCATAGGCCTCAAATAGCTCCAAATATCAACTTGCAGATTTTACAAAAAGGGTGTTTCCAAACTCCTCTATCAAAAGGCAGGTTCAACTCTGTGTGTTGAATGCACACATCAGAAAGAAGTTTCTGAGAATGCTTCTGTCTAGCGTTTATGTGAAAATATTTCCTTTTCAAGCATACGCCTCAAAGCGCTCCAAATATGCCGTTGCAGATTCTACAAAAAGTGTGTTTCAAAACTGCTCTATGAAAAGAAAGGTTCAAAGCTGTGAGGTGAATACACATATCGTGAAGAAGTTTCTGAGAAAGCTTCAGTCTAGTGTTTAGGTGAAGATATTTCACTTCCCAGAATAGGCCTCAAAGCGCTCCAAATATCCACTTCCAGATTCTAAAGAAAAGTGTTTCAAAACTGCTTTTTGGAAAAGAAGCTTCAACTCTGTGAGTTGAAAGCACTCATTACGAAGAGGTTTCTGAGAGTTCTTCCGTCTAGTTTTCATGTGAAGATGTTTCCATTTCAAGCATATTTCTCAAATCGCTCCAAATATTCACCTGCAAATTCTACAAAAAGGGTGTTTCCAAACTTCTCTATCAATAGGAAGGTTCGACTCTGTGAGTTGAATGCACTCCTCACAAAGAAGTTTCTGAGAATGCTTCTGTCCAGTTTTTAGGTGAAGATATATCACTTCCCAGCATAGGCCTCAAAGCGCTCCAAATATCCACTTGCAGATTCTACAAAAAGAGTGTTTCAAAACTCCTCTTTCAAAAGGAAGTTTCAAGTCTGTGAGTTGAATGAAGTCATGACAAAGAAGTTTCTGAGAATGCTTCTGTCTACTTTTTATGTGAAGATATTTCCTTTTGCAGCACACGCCTCAAATAGCCCCAAACATCCACTAGCAAATTCTACAAAAAGAGGGTTTCAAAAAAGCGCTATCTAAAGGAAGATTGCACTATGTGAGTTAAACGCATAAAGCACACGGAAGTTTCTGAGAATGCTTCCGTCTAGTTCTCATGGGAAGATATTTCCTTTCCCATTGTTGGCCTCTTAGCACTCCAATATACACTTGCAGATTCTAGAAAAAGAGTGTTTCAAAACTGCTCTATCAAAAGGCAGGTTCAACACGGTGAGTTGAATATGCACATGAGAAAAAGTTTCTGAGAATGCTTCTGTCTGGTTTTTATGTGAAGATATTTCGTTTTCCAGCACAGGCCTCAAAGCGCTCCAATTATCCACTTGCAGACTATACAAAAACAGTGTTTCAAAACTGTTCTATCCAAAGGAATGTTCAGCTCTGTGAGTAGAATTCACTCATCACGAGGAAGTTTCTGAGAATGCTGCTGTCTAGTTTCTATAAGAAGACATTTCCTTTTCTAACATAGGTCTCAAAGCGCTCACAATAAGCCCTGGCACACTCCACAAAAGGAGTGTTTCCAAAATGTTCTATCAAAATGAACGTTGAAGACTGTGAGTTAAATGCACACGTCAAACTGAAGTTTCTGAGAATGGTTCTGTCTAGGGTTTATGTGAAGATATTTTCTTTTCCAGCATAGGCCTCCAAAAGCTCGAAATATCCACTTGCAGATTTTCTAAAAAGGGTGTTTCCAAACTGTTCTATCAAAAGGAAGGTTCAACTCTGTGAGTTGAATGCTCACATCACAAAGAAGTTTCTGAGAATGCTTCTGTCTAGTGTTCATGTGAAGATATTTCCTTTTCAAGCATAGGCCTCAAAGCGCTCCAGATATGCAGTTGCAGACTCTACAAAAAGTGTGTTTCAAAAGTGTTCTATGAAAAGAAAGTTTCAACTCTGTGAGTTGAATGCACATATCGTGAAGAAGTTTCTGAGAATGCTTCTGTCTAGTTTTTAGGTGAAGATATTTCATTTCCCAGCATAGGCCTCAAAGCGCTCCAAATATGCACTTGCAGATTCTACAAAAAGAGTGTTTCAAAACTGCTCTTTCAAAAGGAAGGTTCAAGTCTGTGAGTTGAATGCACTCATCCGAAAGAAGTTTCTGATAATGGTTCTGTCTAGTTTTCATCTGCAAGTATTTCCTTTTCCACTAGATGCCGCAATCGCACCAAATTTCCACCTGCAGTTTCCACAAAAAGAGTGTTGCAGGACTGCTCCAGGAAAAGGAATCTTCAACTCTCTCAGTTCAATCCCCTCAAGACATAGAAGTTTCTGATAATGTTTCTGTCTAGCTTCTATATGAAGATATTTCCTTTTCCAGCATAAGCCTCAAAGAGCTCCAAATATCCACTTGCGAATTCTACAAAAACAGTGTTGCAATACTTTTCTACCAAAAGGAAGGTACAACTCTGTGAGTTCAATGCACTCATCACACAGAAGGTTCACAGAATGCTTCCATCTAGCTTTTACGCAATGATATTTCCTTTTGCAGCAAAGGCTTCAAAGCGCTCTTAATGTCCACTGGCAGATTCTACGAAGAGTGTCTCAAAACTGCTCTATCAAAAGGTAGGTTGAACTCTGTGAGTTCAATGCCCAAAGCACAGGGAACCTTCTGAGAATGCTTTTATGTAGTTTCTACGTGAACATATTTTCTTTTCCAGCATTGGCCTCCAAGCACTCCATCCATCCACTTGAAAATTCTACTAAAAGAGTGTTTCAAAACTTCTCTACCAAAAGAAAGGTTGAACTTTGTGAGTTCAAGGCACACATCACAAAGAAGTTTCTGAGAATGCTTCTTTCCAGCTTTTACGTGAAGAGATATCCTTTTCCAGCATAGGCCTCAAAGCGCTCCATATATCCACTTGCACATTCTAGCAAAGCGTGTATCAACACTGCTCTTTCAAAAGGAAGCTTCAAGTCTGTGAGTTGAATGCACTCATCACAAAGACGTTTCTGAGAATTCTCCTGTCTAGTTTTCATGTGAAGATGCTTCCATTTAAAATCTAGGCCTCAAATACCTCCAAATATTCACTTGCACATTCTACAAAAAGGCTGTTTCAAATCTTCTCTATCAATTGGAAGGTTCAACTCTGTAAATTGAATGCACTCACCACAAAGAAGATTCCGAGATTGCTTCTGTCTACTTTGTATGTGAAGACATTTCCTTTTCCAACATAGGCCTCAAAGCGCTCCAAAAAACACTTGCAGATTCTAAAAAAACAGTTTTTCAAAACTGTTCTATCAAAAGGAACGTTCAACTCTGTGAGTTGAAGGCACTCATCACAAAGAGGTTTCTGAGAATGCTTCTGTCTAGTTTTTATGGGATGATATTTCTTATTCCAACATTGGCCAAAAAGCGCTCCAAATATCCGCCTTCAGATGGCACTGAAAGAGGGTCTCAAAAATGCTCTATCAGAAGGAAGGTTCAAGTCTGTGAGTTGAATGCTCTCATCACACAGAAGGTTCTGAGAATACTTCAGTCTAGTTTTTATCAGAAGATATTTCCATTTCCTTGCATAGGCCTGAAATCGCTCCAAATATCGACTTGCAGATTATACGAATAGAGTATTTCCAAACTGCTCTGTCAAACGGCAGGATCAACTCTGTGAGTTGAATGAACACATCATGAAGAAGTCTCTGAGAATGCTTCTGTCTAGTTTTTAGTTGAAGATATTTCATTTCCCAGCATCGTCTCAAAGCGCTCCAAATATCCACTTGCAGATTCTACAAAAACTTTGTTTCTAAACTGCTCTTTGAAAAGGAAGGTCCAAGTCTGTGAGTTGAATGCACTCATCGCAAAGAATTTTCTGAGAATGCTTCTGCCTAGTTTTCACGTGAAGATATTTCCTTTTCCAACATTGGCCCCGAAGCCCTCCTAACATCCACTTGCAGATTTTACAAAAAGAGTGTTTCCAAACTGCTCTATCAAAAGGCAGGTTCAACTCTGTGAGTCAAATGCACGCATCGTGAAGAAGCTTCTGAGAATGCTACTGTCTAAGTTTTAGGTGAAGATATTTCATTTCCCAGCAAAGGCTTCAAAGCGCTCTAAATATCCACTTGCAGATTCTACAAGAAGAGTGTTTCAAAACTGCTCTTCCAAAAGGAAGGTTCAAGTCTGTGAGTTGAATGCACTCATCAAAAAGAAGTTTCTGAGAATGCTTCTCTCTAGTTTTTATGAGAAGATATTTCCTTTTCCAGCATAGGCCTCAAATCGCTCCAAACATCCACTAGCAAATTCTACAAAAGGAGTGTTTCAAAACTGTGCTATCAAAAGGAAGATTCCACTATTTGAGTTGAAGGCATAAAGCACACGGAAGTTTCTGACAGTGCTTCCGTCTAGTTCTCATGTGAAGTTATTTCCTTTTCCAGTGTTGGCCTCTTAGCACTCCAAATAACCACTTGCAGATCCTAGAAAGAGTGTTTCAAAACTGCTCTACCAAAAGGAAGGTTCAACTCGGTGAGTTGAATGCGCACCTCGCAAAAAGTTTCTGAGAGTGCTTCGGTTTAGTTTTTATGTGAAGATATTTCGTTTTCCAGCACAGTACTCAAAGCGCTCTAAATAGCCACTTGCAGAGTCCATAAAAAGAGTGTTTCAAAACTGTTCTATCGAAAGGAACGTTCAACTCTGTGAGTAGAATGCACTCATCACAAGGAAGTTTCTGAGAATGCTTCTGTCTAGTTTTTATGTGAAGAAATTTCCTTTTCCAACATAGGCCTCAAAGCGCTCCAAATAAACACCTGCAGATTCTACAAAAGGGGTCTTTCCAAAATGTTCTATCAAAACCAACGTTCAAGCCTGTGAGCTGAATGCACTCACCACACAGAAGTTTCTTAGACGTCTTCTGTCTAGTGTTTATGTGGAAATATTCTCTTTTACAGCATAGGCCTCAAATAGCTCCAAATATCAACTTGCAGATTTTACAAAAAGGGTGTTTCCAAACTCCTCCATCAAAAGGCAGGTTCAACTCTGTGTGTTTAATGCACACATCAGAAAGAAGTTTCTGAGAATGCTTCTGTCTAGCCTTTATGTGAAAATATTTCCTTTTCAAGCATACGCCTCAAAGCGCTCCAAATATGCCGTTGTAGACTCTACAAAAAGTGTGTTTCAAAACTGCTCTACGAAAAGAAAGGTTCAAAGCTGTGAGTTGAATACACAGATCGTGAAGAAGTTCCTGAGAATGCTTCAATCTAGTGTTTAGGTGAAGATATTTCACTTCCCAGCATAGGCCTCAAAGCGCTCCAAATATCCACTTCCAGATTCTACAGAAAAGTGTTTCAAAACTGCTCTTTGGAAAGGAAGCTTCAACTCTGTGAGTTTAAAGCACTCATTGCGAAGAGGTTTCTGGGAGTTCTTCCGTCTAGTTTTCATGTAAAGATGTTTCCATTTCAAGCATAGGTCTCTAATCGCTCCAAATATTCACCTGCAAATTCTACAAAAAGGGTGTTTCAAAACTTCTCTATCAATAGGAAGGTTCAACTCTGTGAGTTGAATGCACTCCTTACAGAGAAGTTTCTGAGAATGTTTCTATCTATGTTTTACGCGAAGATATTTCCTTTTCCAACACAGGCCTCAGTGCGCTCCGAATCAACACTTCCAGATACTACAAAAACAGTGTTTCAAAACTGTTCTATCAAAAGGAACGTTCAACTCTGTGAGTTGAAGGCACTCATCACAAAGAAGTTTCTGAGAATGCTTCTGTCAATCTTGTATGCAATGAGATTTCCTTTTGCAGCATAGGACTTAAAGCTCTCCAAATATCCACTTGCAGATTCCACAAAAAGAGTGTTGCAAAACTTCTCTATCAAAAGGCAGGTTGAACTCTGTGTGTTGAATGCCCAAAACACAGGGAACTTTCTGAGAATGCTTTTGTCTAGTTTCCACGTGAAGATAGTTCCTTTTCCAACATAGGCCTCAAAGCGCTCTGAATATCCACTTGCCGATTGTACAAAAAGAGTGTTGCAAAACTTCTCTATCAAAAGGCAGGTTGAACTCTGTGTGTCGAATGCCCAAAACACAGGGAACTTGCTGAGAATGCTTTTGTCTAATTTCTACGTGAAGATATTTCCTTTTCCATCATAGGCCTCAAAGTGCTCCGAATAAACACTTGTAGATCCCACCAAAAGAGTGTTTCAAAGCTCTTCCATCTACAGGAACTTTCACGTCTGTGAGTTGAATGCACTCATCACAAAGAGGTTTCTGAGAATTCTTCTGTTTAGTTTTTATGTGATGATATTTCATTTTCCAGCATTGGCCTAAAGGTGCTCCAAATATCCACCTTCAGATGGGACTGAAAGAGTGTTTCAAAACTGAACTATCAAAAGGAAGGTTCAAGTCTGTGAGTTGAATGCACTCATCCACAGAAGCTTCTGAGAATGCTTCTGTCTCGTTTTTAGGCGAAGATATTTCCTTTTCCTTGCATAGGCCTCAAATCGCTCCAAATATCCCCTTGCAGATATTACAAAGAGAGTGTTTCCAAACTGCCCTATCGAAAGGCAGTTTCAACTCTGTGAGTTGAAGGCACGTATGGTGAAACAGTTTCTGAGAATGCTTGTGTGTACTTTTTAGGTGAAGGTATTTCCTTTTCCAGCACAGGCCTCAAATCGCTCCAAACATCCAGTAGCAAATTCTACAAAAGGAGTGTTTCAAACCTGTGCTATCCAAAGGAAGATTCCACTATATGAGTTGAACGCATAAAGCACACGGAAGTTTCTGAGAATCCTTCCGTCTAGTTCTCAGGTGAAGATATTTACTTTTCCAGTGTTGGCCCTTTAGCACTCCAAATATCCACTTTCAGATTCTACAAAAAGAGTGTTTCAAAACTGCTCTATCAAAACGCAGGTTCCACTCGGTGAGTTGAATGCACGCATCGGAAAAGATTTCTGAGAATTCTTCTGTCTAGTTTTTATGGGAAGATATTTTCTTTTCCAGCATAGGCCTCAAATCGCTCCAAACATCCACGAGCAAATTCTACGAAAGGAGTGTGTCAAAACTGTGCTATCAAAAGGAAGATTCCACTATGTGAGTTGAATGCATGAAGCACACGGAAGTTTCTGACAATGCTTCCGTCTAGTTCTCATGTGAAGATATTTCCTTTTCCAGCGTTGACCTCTTAGCACTCCAAATATCCACTTGCAGATCCTAGAAAAAGAGTGTTTCAAAACTGCTCTACCAAAAGCCAGGTTTCACTCGGTGAGTTGAATGCGCACATCGCAAAATGTTTCTGAGAACGCTACTGTCTAGTTCTTATGTGAAGATATTTCGTTTTCCCGCCTGGGCTTCAAAGCGCTCCAAATAGCCACTTGTAGAGTCTATAAAAGCAGTGTTTCAAAACTCTTCTATCAAAAGGAACTTTCAACTCTGTGAGTACAATGCACTCATCACAAGGAAGTTTCCGAGAATGCTTCTGTCTACTGTTTATGTGAAGATATTTCCTTTTCCAACCTAGGCCTCAATGCGCTCCAAATAAACACCTGCAGATCCTACAAGAGGGGTGTTTCCAAACTGTTCTATCAAAACCAGCGTTCAAGTCTGTGAGCTGAATGCACTCATCACACAGAAGTTTCTTAGAAGGCTTGTGTCTAGTGTTTATGTGAAAATATTTTCTTTTACAGCATAGGCCTCAAATAGCTCCAAATATCAACTTGCAGATTTTACAAAAAGGGAGTTTCCAAACTCCTCTATCAAAAGACAGGTTCAACTCTGTGAGTCGAATGCACACATCAGAAAGAAGTTTCTGAGAATGCTTCTGTCTAGCTTTTATGTGAAAATATTTCCTTTTCAAGCACACGCCTCAAAGCGCTCCAAATATGCCGTTGCAGATTCTACAAAAAGTGGGTTTCAAAACTGCTCTACGAAAAGAAAGGTTCAAAGCTGTGAGTTGAATACACAGATCGTGAAGAAGTTTCTGAGAATGCTTCAGTCTAGTGTTTAGGTGAAGATATTTCACTTCCCAGCATAGGCCTCAAAGCGCTCCAAATATCCACTTCCAGATTCTACAGAAAAGTGTTTCAAAACTGCTCTTTGGAAAGGAAGCTTCAACTCTGTGAGTTGAAAGCACTCATTACGAAGAGGTTTCTGAGAATTCTTCTGTCCAGTTTTCATGTGAAGATGTTTCCATTTCAAGCATAGGTCTCCAATCGCTCCAAATATTCACCTGCAAATTCTACAAAAAGGGTGTTTCAAAACTTCTCTATCAATAGGAAGGTTCAACTCTGTGAGTTGAATGCCCTCCTCACAAAGAAGTTTCTGAGAATGCTTCTGTCTACTTTTTACGTGAAGATATTTCCTTTTCCTACACAGGCCTCAAAGCGCTCCGAATCAACACTTCCAGATACTACCAAAACAGTGTTTCAAAACTGTTCTATCAAAAGGAACGTTCAACTCTGTGAGTGGAAGGCACTCATCGCAAAGAGGTTTCTGAGAATGCTTCTGTCTAGTTTTTATGTGATGATATTTCGTATTGCAGCATTGGCCAAAAAGCGCTCCAAACATCCATCTTCAGATGGCAATGAAAGTGGGTCTCAAAAGTGCTCTATCAGAAGGAAGGTTCAAGTCTGTGAATTGAATGCTCTCATCACACAGAAGGTTCTGAGAATGATTCAGTCTAGTTTTTATCAGAAGATATTTCCTTTTCCTTGCATAGGCCTCAAATCGCTCCAAATATCGAATTGCAGTTTACACCAATAGAGTGTTTCCAAACTGCTCTGTGAAACGTCAGGTTCAACTCTGTGAGTTGAATGCGCACATGAGGAAGAAGTCTCTGAGAATGCTTCTGTCTAGTTTTTAGGTGAAGATATTTCATTTCCCAGCCTCGCCTCAAAGCGCTCCAAATATCCACTTTCAGATTCTACAAAAACTGTGTTTCTAAACTGCTCTTTGTAAAGGAAGGTTCAAGTCTGTGAGTTGAATGCACTCATCACCAAGAAGTTTCTGAGAATGCTTCTGTCTAGTTTTCATGTGAAGATATTTCCTTTTCCAACATTGACCCGAAGCCCTCGTAATATCCACTTGCAGATTTTACAAAAAGAGTGTTTCCAAACTGCTCTATCAAAATGAGATTCAACTCTGTGAGTTGAATGCACGCATCGTGAAGAAGCTTCAGAGAATGCTACGGTCTACGTTTTAGGTGAAGATATTTCATTTCCCAGCATAGGCTTCAAAGCGCTCTAAATATCCACTTGCAGATTCTACAAAAAGAGTGTTTCAAAACTGCTCTTCCAAAAGGAAGGTTCAAGGCTGTGAGTTCAATGCACTCATCATAAAGAAGTTTCTGAGAACGCTTCTCTCTAGTTTTTATGTGAAGATATTTCCTTTTCCAGCATAGGCCTCAAATCGCTCCAAACATCCACTAGCAAATTCTACAAAAGGAGTGTTTCAAAACTGTGCTATCAAAAGGAAGATTCCACTATTTGAGTTGAAGGCATAAAGCACACGGAAGTTTCTGACAATGCTTCCGTCTAGTTCTCATGTGAAGTTATTTCCTTTTCCAGTGCTGGCCTCTTAGCACTCCAAATATCCACTTGCAGATCCTAGAAAAAGAGTTTTTCAAAACTGCTCTACCAAAAGGAAGCTTCAACTCGGTGAGTTGAATGCGCACCTCGCAAAATGTTTCTGAGAGTGCTTCGCTGTTGTTTTTATGTGAAGATATTTCGTTTTCCAGCATAGGACTCAAAGCGCTCCAAGTAGCCACTTACAGAGTCTCTAAAAAGAGTGTTTCAAAACTGTTCTATCAAAAGGAACGTTCAACTCTGTGAGTAGAATGCTCTCATCACAAGGAAGTTTCTGAGAATGCTTCTGTCTAGTTTTTATGTGAAGAAATTTCCTTTTCCAACATAGGCCTCAAAGCCCTCCAAATAAACATCTGCAGATTCTACAAAAGGGGTCTTTCCAAAATGTTCTATCAAAACCAACGTTCAAACCTATGAGCTGAATGCACTCACCACACAGAAGTTTCTTAGACGTCTTCTGTCTAGTGTTTATGTGAAAATATTTTCTTTTACAGCATAGGCCTCAAATAGCTCCAAATATCAACTTGCAGATTTTACAAAAAGGGTGTTTCCAAACTCCTCTATCAAAAGGCAGGTTCAACTCTGTGTGTTGAATGCACACATCAGAAAGAAGTTTCTGAGAATGCTTCTGTCTAGCGTTTATGTGAAAATATTTCCTTTTCAAGCATACGCCTCAAAGCGCTCCAAATATGCCGTTGCAGATTCTACAAAAAGTGTGTTTCAAAACTGCTCTATGAAAAGAAAGGTTCAAAGCTGTGAGGTGAATACACATATCGTGAAGAAGTTTCTGAGAAAGCTTCAGTCTAGTGTTTAGGTGAAGATATTTCACTTCCCAGAATAGGCCTCAAAGCGCTCCAAATATCCACTTCCAGATTCTAAAGAAAAGTGTTTCAAAACTGCTTTTTGGAAAAGAAGCTTCAACTCTGTGAGTTGAAAGCACTCATTACGAAGAGGTTTCTGAGAGTTCTTCCGTCTAGTTTTCATGTGAAGATGTTTCCATTTCAAGCATATTTCTCAAATCGCTCCAAATATTCACCTGCAAATTCTACAAAAAGGGTGTTTCCAAACTTCTCTATCAATAGGAAGGTTCGACTCTGTGAGTTGAATGCACTCCTCACAAAGAAGTTTCTGAGAATGCTTCTGTCCAGTTTTTAGGTGAAGATATATCATTTCCCAGCATAGGCCTCAAAGCGCTCCAAATATCCACTTGCAGATTCTACAAAAAGAGTGTTTCAAAACTCCTCTTTCAAAAGGAAGTTTCAAGTCTGTGAGTTGAATGAAGTCGTGACAAAGAAGTTTCTGAGAATGCTTCTGTCTACTTTTTATGTGAAGATATTTCCTTTTGCAGCACACGCCTCAAATAGCCCCAAACATCCACTAGCAAATTCTACAAAAAGAGGGTTTCAAAAAAGCGCTATCTAAAGGAAGATTGCACTATGTGAGTTAAACGCATAAAGCACACGGAAGTTTCTGAGAATGCTTCCGTCTAGTTCTCATGGGAAGATATTTCCTTTCCCATTGTTGGCCTCTTAGCACTCCAATATACACTTGCAGATTCTAGAAAAAGAGTGTTTCAAAACTGCTCTATCAAAAGGCAGGTTCAACACGGTGAGTTGAATATGCACATGAGAAAAAGTTTCTGAGAATGCTTCTGTCTGGTTTTTATGTGAAGATATTTCGTTTTCCAGCACAGGCCTCAAAGCGCTCCAATTATCCACTTGCAGACTATACAAAAACAGTGTTTCAAAACTGTTCTATCCAAAGGAATGTTCAGCTCTGTGAGTAGAATTCACTCATCACGAGGAAGTTTCTGAGAATGCTGCTGTCTAGTTTCTATAAGAAGACATTTCCTTTTCTAACATAGGTCTCAAAGCGCTCACAATAAGCCCTGGCACACTCCACAAAAGGAGTGTTTCCAAAATGTTCTATCAAAATGAACGTTGAAGACTGTGAGTTAAATGCACACGTCAAACTGAAGTTTCTGAGAATGGTTCTGTCTAGGGTTTATGTGAAGATATTTTCTTTTCCAGCATAGGCCTCCAAAAGCTCGAAATATCCACTTGCAGATTTTCTAAAAAGGGTGTTTCCAAACTGTTCTATCAAAAGGAAGGTTCAACTCTGTGAGTTGAATGCTCACATCACAAAGAAGTTTCTGAGAATGCTTCTGTCTAGTGTTCATGTGAAGATATTTCCTTTTCAAGCATAGGCCTCAAAGCGCTCCAGATATGCAGTTGCAGACTCTACAAAAAGTGTGTTTCAAAAGTGTTCTATGAAAAGAAAGTTTCAACTCTGTGAGTTGAATGCACATATCGTGAAGAAGTTTCTGAGAATGCTTCTGTCTAGTTTTTAGGTGAAGATATTTCATTTCCCAGCATAGGCCTCAAAGCGCTCCAAATATGCACTTGCAGATTCTACAAAAAGAGTGTTTCAAAACTGCTCTTTCAAAAGGAAGGTTCAAGTCTGTGAGTTGAATGCACTCATCCGAAAGAAGTTTCTGATAATGGTTCTGTCTAGTTTTCATCTGCAAGTATTTCCTTTTCCACTAGATGCCGCAATCGCACCAAATTTCCACCTGCAGTTTCCACAAAAAGAGTGTTGCAGGACTGCTCCAGGAAAAGGAATCTTCAACTCTCTCAGTTCAATCCCCTCAAGACATAGAAGTTTCTGATAATGTTTCTGTCTAGCTTCTATATGAAGATATTTCCTTTTCCAGCATAAGCCTCAAAGAGCTCCAAATATCCACTTGCGAATTCTACAAAAACAGTGTTGCAATACTTTTCTACCAAAAGGAAGGTACAACTCTGTGAGTTCAATGCACTCATCACACAGAAGGTTCACAGAATGCTTCCATCTAGCTTTTACGCAATGATATTTCCTTTTGCAGCAAAGGCTTCAAAGCGCTCTTAATGTCCACTGGCAGATTCTACGAAGAGTGTCTCAAAACTGCTCTATCAAAAGGTAGGTTGAACTCTGTGAGTTCAATGCCCAAAGCACAGGGAACCTTCTGAGAATGCTTTTATGTAGTTTCTACGTGAACATATTTTCTTTTCCAGCATTGGCCTCCAAGCACTCCATCCATCCACTTGAAAATTCTACTAAAAGAGTGTTTCAAAACTTCTCTACCAAAAGAAAGGTTGAACTTTGTGAGTTCAAGGCACACATCACAAAGAAGTTTCTGAGAATGCTTCTTTCCAGCTTTTACGTGAAGAGATATCCTTTTCCAGCATAGGCCTCAAAGCGCTCCATATATCCACTTGCACATTCTAGCAAAGCGTGTATCAACACTGCTCTTTCAAAAGGAAGCTTCAAGTCTGTGAGTTGAATGCACTCATCACAAAGACGTTTCTGAGAATTCTCCTGTCTAGTTTTCATGTGAAGATGCTTCCATTTAAAATCTAGGCCTCAAATACCTCCAAATATTCACTTGCACATTCTACAAAAAGGCTGTTTCAAATCTTCTCTATCAATTGGAAGGTTCAACTCTGTAAATTGAATGCACTCACCACAAAGAAGATTCCGAGATTGCTTCTGTCTACTTTGTATGTGAAGACATTTCCTTTTCCAACATAGGCCTCAAAGCGCTCCAAAAAACACTTGCAGATTCTAAAAAAACAGTTTTTCAAAACTGTTCTATCAAAAGGAACGTTCAACTCTGTGAGTTGAAGGCACTCATCACAAAGAGGTTTCTGAGAATGCTTCTGTCTAGTTTTTATGGGATGATATTTCTTATTCCAACATTGGCCAAAAAGCGCTCCAAATATCCGCCTTCAGATGGCACTGAAAGAGGGTCTCAAAAATGCTCTATCAGAAGGAAGGTTCAAGTCTGTGAGTTGAATGCTCTCATCACACAGAAGGTTCTGAGAATACTTCAGTCTAGTTTTTATCAGAAGATATTTCCATTTCCTTGCATAGGCCTGAAATCGCTCCAAATATCGACTTGCAGATTATACGAATAGAGTATTTCCAAACTGCTCTGTCAAACGGCAGGATCAACTCTGTGAGTTGAATGAACACATCATGAAGAAGTCTCTGAGAATGCTTCTGTCTAGTTTTTAGTTGAAGATATTTCATTTCCCAGCATCGTCTCAAAGCGCTCCAAATATCCACTTGCAGATTCTACAAAAACTTTGTTTCTAAACTGCTCTTTGAAAAGGAAGGTCCAAGTCTGTGAGTTGAATGCACTCATCGCAAAGAATTTTCTGAGAATGCTTCTGCCTAGTTTTCACGTGAAGATATTTCCTTTTCCAACATTGGCCCCGAAGCCCTCCTAACATCCACTTGCAGATTTTACAAAAAGAGTGTTTCCAAACTGCTCTATCAAAAGGCAGGTTCAACTCTGTGAGTCAAATGCACGCATCGTGAAGAAGCTTCTGAGAATGCTACTGTCTAAGTTTTAGGTGAAGATATTTCATTTCCCAGCAAAGGCTTCAAAGCGCTCTAAATATCCACTTGCAGATTCTACAAGAAGAGTGTTTCAAAACTGCTCTTCCAAAAGGAAGGTTCAAGTCTGTGAGTTGAATGCACTCATCAAAAAGAAGTTTCTGAGAATGCTTCTCTCTAGTTTTTATGAGAAGATATTTCCTTTTCCAGCATAGGCCTCAAATCGCTCCAAACATCCACTAGCAAATTCTACAAAAGGAGTGTTTCAAAACTGTGCTATCAAAAGGAAGATTCCACTATTTGAGTTGAAGGCATAAAGCACACGGAAGTTTCTGACAGTGCTTCCGTCTAGTTCTCATGTGAAGTTATTTCCTTTTCCAGTGTTGGCCTCTTAGCACTCCAAATAACCACTTGCAGATCCTAGAAAGAGTGTTTCAAAACTGCTCTACCAAAAGGAAGGTTCAACTCGGTGAGTTGAATGCGCACCTCGCAAAAAGTTTCTGAGAGTGCTTCGGTTTAGTTTTTATGTGAAGATATTTCGTTTTCCAGCACAGTACTCAAAGCGCTCTAAATAGCCACTTGCAGAGTCTATAAAAAGAGTGTTTCAAAACTGTTCTATCGAAAGGAACGTTCAACTCTGTGAGTAGAATGCACTCATCACAAGGAAGTTTCTGAGAATGCTTCTGTCTAGTTTTTATGTGAAGAAATTTCCTTTTCCAACATAGGCCTCAAAGCGCTCCAAATAAACACCTGCAGATTCTACAAAAGGGGTCTTTCCAAAATGTTCTATCAAAACCAACGTTCAAGCCTGTGAGCTGAATGCACTCACCACACAGAAGTTTCTTAGACGTCTTCTGTCTAGTGTTTATGTGGAAATATTCTCTTTTACAGCATAGGCCTCAAATAGCTCCAAATATCAACTTGCAGATTTTACAAAAAGGGTGTTTCCAAACTCCTCCATCAAAAGGCAGGTTCAACTCTGTGTGTTTAATGCACACATCAGAAAGAAGTTTCTGAGAATGCTTCTGTCTAGCCTTTATGTGAAAATATTTCCTTTTCAAGCATACGCCTCAAAGCGCTCCAAATATGCCGTTGTAGACTCTACAAAAAGTGTGTTTCAAAACTGCTCTACGAAAAGAAAGGTTCAAAGCTGTGAGTTGAATACACAGATCGTGAAGAAGTTCCTGAGAATGCTTCAATCTAGTGTTTAGGTGAAGATATTTCACTTCCCAGCATAGGCCTCAAAGCGCTCCAAATATCCACTTCCAGATTCTACAGAAAAGTGTTTCAAAACTGCTCTTTGGAAAGGAAGCTTCAACTCTGTGAGTTTAAAGCACTCATTGCGAAGAGGTTTCTGGGAGTTCTTCCGTCTAGTTTTCATGTAAAGATGTTTCCATTTCAAGCATAGGTCTCTAATCGCTCCAAATATTCACCTGCAAATTCTACAAAAAGGGTGTTTCAAAACTTCTCTATCAATAGGAAGGTTCAACTCTGTGAGTTGAATGCACTCCTTAGAGAGAAGTTTCTGAGAATGTTTCTATCTATGTTTTACGCGAAGATATTTCCTTTTCCAACACAGGCCTCAGTGCGCTCCGAATCAACACTTCCAGATACTACAAAAACAGTGTTTCAAAACTGTTCTATCAAAAGGAACGTTCAACTCTGTGAGTTGAAGGCACTCATCACAAAGAAGTTTCTGAGAATGCTTCTGTCAATCTTGTATGCAATGAGATTTCCTTTTGCAGCATAGGACTTAAAGCTCTCCAAATATCCACTTGCAGATTCCACAAAAAGAGTGTTGCAAAACTTCTCTATCAAAAGGCAGGTTGAACTCTGTGTGTTGAATGCCCAAAACACAGGGATCTTTCTGAGAATGCTTTTGTCTAGTTTCCACGTGAAGATAGTTCCTTTTCCAACATAGGCCTCAAAGCGCTCTGAATATCCACTTGCCGATTGTACAAAAAGAGTGTTGCAAAACTTCTCTATCAAAAGGCAGGTTGAACTCTGTGTGTCGAATGCCCAAAACACAGGGAACTTGCTGAGAATGCTTTTGTCTAATTTCTACGTGAAGATATTTCCTTTTCCATCATAGGCCTCAAAGTGCTCCGAATAAACACTTGTAGATCCCACCAAAAGAGTGTTTCAAAGCTCTTCCATCTACAGGAACTTTCACGTCTGTGAGTTGAATGCACTCATCACAAAGAGGTTTCTGAGAATTCTTCTGTTTAGTTTTTATGTGATGATATTTCATTTTCCAGCATTGGCCTAAAGGTGCTCCAAATATCCACCTTCAGATGGGACTGAAAGAGTGTTTCAAAACTGAACTATCAAAAGGAAGGTTCAAGTCTGTGAGTTGAATGCACTCATCCACAGAAGCTTCTGAGAATGCTTCTGTCTCGTTTTTAGGCGAAGATATTTCCTTTTCCTTGCATAGGCCTCAAATCGCTCCAAATATCCCCTTGCAGATATTACAAAGAGAGTGTTTCCAAACTGCCCTATCGAAAGGCAGTTTCAACTCTGTGAGTTGAAGGCACGTATGGTGAAACAGTTTCTGAGAATGCTTGTGTGTACTTTTTAGGTGAAGGTATTTCCTTTTCCAGCACAGGCCTCAAATCGCTCCAAACATCCAGTAGCAAATTCTACAAAAGGAGTGTTTCAAACCTGTGCTATCCAAAGGAAGATTCCACTATATGAGTTGAACGCATAAAGCACACGGAAGTTTCTGAGAATCCTTCCGTCTAGTTCTCAGGTGAAGATATTTACTTTTCCAGTGTTGGCCCTTTAGCACTCCAAATATCCACTTTCAGATTCTACAAAAAGAGTGTTTCAAAACTGCTCTATCAAAACGCAGGTTCCACTCGGTGAGTTGAATGCACGCATCGGAAAAGATTTCTGAGAATTCTTCTGTCTAGTTTTTATGGGAAGATATTTTCTTTTCCAGCATAGACCTCAAATCGCTCCAAACATCCACGAGCAAATTCTACGAAAGGAGTGTGTCAAAACTGTGCTATCAAAAGGAAGATTCCACTATGTGAGTTGAATGCATGAAGCACACGGAAGTTTCTGACAATGCTTCCGTCTAGTTCTCATGTGAAGATATTTCCTTTTCCAGCGTTGACCTCTTAGCACTGCAAATATCCACTTGCAGATCCTAGAAAAAGAGTGTTTCAAAACTGCTCTACCAAAAGCCAGGTTTCACTCGGTGAGTTGAATGCGCACATCGCAAAATGTTTCTGAGAACGCTACTGTCTAGTTCTTATGTGAAGATATTTCGTTTTCCCGCCTGGGCTTCAAAGCGCTCCAAATAGCCACTTGTAGAGTCTATAAAAAGAGTGTTTCAAAACTCTTCTATCAAAAGGAACTTTCAACTCTGTGAGTACAATGCACTCATCACAAGGATGTTTCCGAGAATGCTTCTGTCTAGTGTTTATGTGAAGATATTTCCTTTTCCAACCTAGGCCTCAATGCGCTCCAAATAAACACCTGCAGATCCTACAAGAGGGGTGTTTCCAAACTGTTCTATCAAAACCAGCGTTCAAGTCTGTGAGCTGAATGCACTCATCACACAGAAGTTTCTTAGAAGGCTTGTGTCTAGTGTTTATGTGAAAATATTTTCTTTTACAGCACAGGCCTCAAATAGCTCCAAATATCAACTTGCAGATTTTACAAAAAGGGAGTTTCCAAACTCCTCTATCAAAAGACAGGTTCAACTCTGTGAGTCGAATGCACACATCAGAAAGAAGTTTCTGAGAATGCTTCTGTCTAGCGTTTATGTGAAAATATTTCCTTTTCAAGCACACGCCTCAAAGCGCTCCAAATATGCCGTTGCAGATTCTACAAAAAGTGGGTTTCAAAACTGCTCTACGAAAAGAAAGGTTCAAAGCTGTGAGTTGAATACACAGATCGTGAAGAAGTTTCTGAGAATGCTTCAGTCTAGTGTTTAGGTGAAGATATTTCACTTCCCAGCATAGGCCTCAAAGCGCTCCAAATATCCACTTCCAGATTCTACAGAAAAGTGTTTCAAAACTGCTCTTTGGAAAGGAAGCTTCAACTCTGTGAGTTGAAAGCACTCATTACGAAGAGGTTTCTGAGAATTCTTCTGTCCAGTTTTCATGTGAAGATGTTTCCATTTCAAGCATAGGTCTCCAATCGCTCCAAATATTCACCTGCAAATTCTACAAAAAGGGTGTTTCAAAACTTCTCTATCAATAGGAAGGTTCAACTCTGTGAGTTGAATGCCCTCCTCACAAAGAAGTTTCTGAGAATGCTTCTGTCTACTTTTTACGTGAAGATATTTCCTTTTCCTACACAGGCCTCAAAGCGCTCCGAATCAACACTTCCAGATACTACCAAAACAGTGTTTCAAAACTGTTCTATCAAAAGGAACGTTCAACTCTGTGAGTGGAAGGCACTCATCGCAAAGAGGTTTCTGAGAATGCTTCTGTCTAGTTTTTATGTGATGATATTTCGTATTGCAGCATTGGCCAAAAAGCGCTCCAAACATCCATCTTCAGATGGCAATGAAAGTGGGTCTCAAAAGTGCTCTATCAGAAGGAAGGTTCAAGTCTGTGAATTGAATGCTCTCATCACACAGAAGGTTCTGAGAATGATTCAGTCTAGTTTTTATCAGAAGATATTTCCTTTTCCTTGCATAGGCCTCAAATCGCTACAAATATCGAATTGCAGTTTACACCAATAGAGTGTTTCCAAACTGCTCTGTGAAACGGCAGGTTCAACTCTGTGAGTTGAATGCGCACATGAGGAAGAAGTCTCTGAGAATGCTTCTGTCTAGTTTTTAGGTGAAGATATTTCATTTCCCAGCCTCGCCTCAAAGCGCTCCAAATATCCACTTTCAGATTCTACAAAAACTGTGTTTCTAAACTGCTCTTTGTAAAGGAAGGTTCAAGTCTGTGAGTTGAATGCACTCATCACCAAGAAGTTTCTGAGAATGCTTCTGTCTAGTTTTCATGTGAAGATATTTCCTTTTCCAACATTGACCCGAAGCCCTCGTAATATCCACTTGCAGATTTTACAAAAAGAGTGTTTCCAAACTGCTCTATCAAAATGAGATTCAACTCTGTGAGTTGAATGCACGCATCGTGAAGAAGCTTCAGAGAATGCTACGGTCTACGTTTTAGGTGAAGATATTTCATTTCCCAGCATAGGCTTCAAAGCGCTCTAAATATCCACTTGCAGATTCTACAAAAAGAGTGTTTCAAAACTGCTCTTCCAAAAGGAAGGTTCAAGGCTGTGAGTTCAATGCACTCATCATAAAGAAGTTTCTGAGAACGCTTCTCTCTAGTTTTTATGTGAAGATATTTCCTTTTCCAGCATAGGCCTCAAATCGCTCCAAACATCCACTAGCAAATTCTACAAAAGGAGTGTTTCAAAACTGTGCTATCAAAAGGAAGATTCCACTATTTGAGTTGAAGGCATAAAGCACACGGAAGTTTCTGACAATGCTTCCGTCTAGTTCTCATGTGAAGTTATTTCCTTTTCCAGTGCTGGCCTCTTAGCACTCCAAATATCCACTTGCAGATCCTAGAAAAAGAGTTTTTCAAAACTGCTCTACCAAAAGGAAGCTTCAACTCGGTGAGTTGAATGCGCACCTCGCAAAATGTTTCTGAGAGTGCTTCGCTGTTGTTTTTATGTGAAGATATTTCGTTTTCCAGCATAGGACTCAAAGCGCTCCAAGTAGCCACTTACAGAGTCTCTAAAAAGAGTGTTTCAAAACTGTTCTATCAAAAGGAACGTTCAACTCTGTGAGTAGAATGCTCTCATCACAAGGAAGTTTCTGAGAATGCTTCTGTCTAGTTTTTATGTGAAGAAATTTCCTTTTCCAACATAGGCCTCAAAGCCCTCCAAATAAACATCTGCAGATTCTACAAAAGGGGTCTTTCCAAAATGTTCTATCAAAACCAACGTTCAAACCTATGAGCTGAATGCACTCACCACACAGAAGTTTCTTAGACGTCTTCTGTCTAGTGTTTATGTGAAAATATTTTCTTTTACAGCATAGGCCTCAAATAGCTCCAAATATCAACTTGCAGATTTTACAAAAAGGGTGTTTCCAAACTCCTCTATCAAAAGGCAGGTTCAACTCTGTGTGTTGAATGCACACATCAGAAAGAAGTTTCTGAGAATGCTTCTGTCTAGCGTTTATGTGAAAATATTTCCTTTTCAAGCATACGCCTCAAAGCGCTCCAAATATGCCGTTGCAGATTCTACAAAAAGTGTGTTTCAAAACTGCTCTATGAAAAGAAAGGTTCAAAGCTGTGAGGTGAATACACATATCGTGAAGAAGTTTCTGAGAAAGCTTCAGTCTAGTGTTTAGGTGAAGATATTTCACTTCCCAGAATAGGCCTCAAAGCGCTCCAAATATCCACTTCCAGATTCTAAAGAAAAGTGTTTCAAAACTGCTTTTTGGAAAAGAAGCTTCAACTCTGTGAGTTGAAAGCACTCATTACGAAGAGGTTTCTGAGAGTTCTTCCGTCTAGTTTTCATGTGAAGATGTTTCCATTTCAAGCATATTTCTCAAATCGCTCCAAATATTCACCTGCAAATTCTACAAAAAGGGTGTTTCCAAACTTCTCTATCAATAGGAAGGTTCGACTCTGTGAGTTGAATGCACTCCTCACAAAGAAGTTTCTGAGAATGCTTCTGTCCAGTTTTTAGGTGAAGATATATCATTTCCCAGCATAGGCCTCAAAGCGCTCCAAATATCCACTTGCAGATTCTACAAAAAGAGTGTTTCAAAACTCCTCTTTCAAAAGGAAGTTTCAAGTCTGTGAGTTGAATGAAGTCGTGACAAAGAAGTTTCTGAGAATGCTTCTGTCTACTTTTTATGTGAAGATATTTCCTTTTGCAGCACACGCCTCAAATAGCCCCAAACATCCACTAGCAAATTCTACAAAAAGAGGGTTTCAAAAAAGCGCTATCTAAAGGAAGATTGCACTATGTGAGTTAAACGCATAAAGCACACGGAAGTTTCTGAGAATGCTTCCGTCTAGTTCTCATGGGAAGATATTTCCTTTCCCATTGTTGGCCTCTTAGCACTCCAATATACACTTGCAGATTCTAGAAAAAGAGTGTTTCAAAACTGCTCTATCAAAAGGCAGGTTCAACACGGTGAGTTGAATATGCACATGAGAAAAAGTTTCTGAGAATGCTTCTGTCTGGTTTTTATGTGAAGATATTTCGTTTTCCAGCACAGGCCTCAAAGCGCTCCAATTATCCACTTGCAGACTATACAAAAACAGTGTTTCAAAACTGTTCTATCCAAAGGAATGTTCAGCTCTGTGAGTAGAATTCACTCATCACGAGGAAGTTTCTGAGAATGCTGCTGTCTAGTTTCTATAAGAAGACATTTCCTTTTCTAACATAGGTCTCAAAGCGCTCACAATAAGCCCTGGCACACTCCACAAAAGGAGTGTTTCCAAAATGTTCTATCAAAATGAACGTTGAAGACTGTGAGTTAAATGCACACGTCAAACTGAAGTTTCTGAGAATGGTTCTGTCTAGGGTTTATGTGAAGATATTTTCTTTTCCAGCATAGGCCTCCAAAAGCTCGAAATATCCACTTGCAGATTTTCTAAAAAGGGTGTTTCCAAACTGTTCTATCAAAAGGAAGGTTCAACTCTGTGAGTTGAATGCTCACATCACAAAGAAGTTTCTGAGAATGCTTCTGTCTAGTGTTCATGTGAAGATATTTCCTTTTCAAGCATAGGCCTCAAAGCGCTCCAGATATGCAGTTGCAGACTCTACAAAAAGTGTGTTTCAAAAGTGTTCTATGAAAAGAAAGTTTCAACTCTGTGAGTTGAATGCACATATCGTGAAGAAGTTTCTGAGAATGCTTCTGTCTAGTTTTTAGGTGAAGATATTTCATTTCCCAGCATAGGCCTCAAAGCGCTCCAAATATGCACTTGCAGATTCTACAAAAAGAGTGTTTCAAAACTGCTCTTTCAAAAGGAAGGTTCAAGTCTGTGAGTTGAATGCACTCATCAGAAAGAAGTTTCTGATAATGGTTCTGTCTAGTTTTCATCTGCAAGTATTTCCTTTTCCACTAGATGCCGCAATCGCACCAAATTTCCACCTGCAGTTTCCACAAAAAGAGTGTTGCAGGACTGCTCCAGGAAAAGGAATCTTCAACTCTCTCAGTTCAATCCCCTCAAGACATAGAAGTTTCTGATAATGTTTCTGTCTAGCTTCTATATGAAGATATTTCCTTTTCCAGCATAAGCCTCAAAGAGCTCCAAATATCCACTTGCGAATTCTACAAAAACAGTGTTGCAATACTTTTCTACCAAAAGGAAGGTACAACTCTGTGAGTTCAATGCACTCATCACACAGAAGGTTCACAGAATGCTTCCATCTAGCTTTTACGCAATGATATTTCCTTTTGCAGCAAAGGCTTCAAAGCGCTCTTAATGTCCACTGGCAGATTCTACGAAGAGTGTCTCAAAACTGCTCTATCAAAAGGTAGGTTGAACTCTGTGAGTTCAATGCCCAAAGCACAGGGAACCTTCTGAGAATGCTTTTATGTAGTTTCTACGTGAACATATTTTCTTTTCCAGCATTGGCCTCCAAGCACTCCATCCATCCACTTGAAAATTCTACTAAAAGAGTGTTTCAAAACTTCTCTACCAAAAGAAAGGTTGAACTTTGTGAGTTCAAGGCACACATCACAAAGAAGTTTCTGAGAATGCTTCTTTCCAGCTTTTACGTGAAGAGATATCCTTTTCCAGCATAGGCCTCAAAGCGCTCCATATATCCACTTGCACATTCTAGCAAAGCGTGTATCAACACTGCTCTTTCAAAAGGAAGCTTCAAGTCTGTGAGTTGAATGCACTCATCACAAAGACGTTTCTGAGAATTCTCCTGTCTAGTTTTCATGTGAAGATGCTTCCATTTAAAATCTAGGCCTCAAATACCTCCAAATATTCACTTGCACATTCTACAAAAAGGCTGTTTCAAATCTTCTCTATCAATTGGAAGGTTCAACTCTGTAAATTGAATGCACTCACCACAAAGAAGATTCCGAGATTGCTTCTGTCTACTTTGTATGTGAAGACATTTCCTTTTCCAACATAGGCCTCAAAGCGCTCCAAAAAACACTTGCAGATTCTAAAAAAACAGTTTTTCAAAACTGTTCTATCAAAAGGAACGTTCAACTCTGTGAGTTGAAGACACTCATCACAAAGAGGTTTCTGAGGATGCTTCTGTCTAGTTTTTATGGGATGATATTTCTTATTCCAACATTGGCCAAAAAGCGCTCCAAATATCCGCCTTCAGATGGCACTGAAAGAGGGTCTCAAAAATGCTCTATCAGAAGGAAGGTTCAAGTCTGTGAGTTGAATGCTCTCATCACACAGAAGGTTCTGAGAATACTTCAGTCTAGTTTTTATCAGAAGATATTTCCATTTCCTTGCATAGGCCTGAAATCGCTCCAAATATCGACTTGCAGATTATACGAATAGAGTATTTCCAAACTGCTCTGTCAAACGGCAGGATCAACTCTGTGAGTTGAATGAACACATCATGAAGAAGTCTCTGAGAATGCTTCTGTCTAGTTTTTAGTTGAAGATATTTCATTTCCCAGCATCGTCTCAAAGCGCTCCAAATATCCACTTGCAGATTCTACAAAAACTTTGTTTCTAAACTGCTCTTTGAAAAGGAAGGTCCAAGTCTGTGAGTTGAATGCACTCATCGCAAAGAATTTTCTGAGAATGCTTCTGCCTAGTTTTCACGTGAAGATATTTCCTTTTCCAACATTGGCCCCGAAGCCCTCCTAACATCCACTTGCAGATTTTACAAAAAGAGTGTTTCCAAACTGCTCTATCAAAAGGCAGGTTCAACTCTGTGAGTCAAATGCACGCATCATGAAGAAGCTTCTGAGAATGCTACTGTCTAAGTTTTAGGTGAAGATATTTCATTTCCCAGCAAAGGCTTCAAAGCGCTCTAAATATCCACTTGCAGATTCTACAAGAAGAGTGTTTCAAAACTGCTCTTCCAAAAGGAAGGTTCAAGTCTGTGAGTTGAATGCACTCATCAAAAAGAAGTTTCTGAGAATGCTTCTCTCTAGTTTTTATGAGAAGATATTTCCTTTTCCAGCATAGGCCTCAAATCGCTCCAAACATCCACTAGCAAATTCTACAAAAGGAGTGTTTCAAAACTGTGCTATCAAAAGGAAGATTCCACTATTTGAGTTGAAGGCATAAAGCACACGGAAGTTTCTGACAGTGCTTCCGTCTAGTTCTCATGTGAAGTTATTTCCTTTTCCAGTGTTGGCCTCTTAGCACTCCAAATAACCACTTGCAGATCCTAGAAAGAGTGTTTCAAAACTGCTCTACCAAAAGGAAGGTTCAACTCGGTGAGTTGAATGCGCACCTCGCAAAAAGTTTCTGAGAGTGCTTCGGTTTAGTTTTTATGTGAAGATATTTCGTTTTCCAGCACAGTACTCAAAGCGCTCTAAATAGCCACTTGCAGAGTCTATAAAAAGAGTGTTTCAAAACTGTTCTATCGAAAGGAACGTTCAACTCTGTGAGTAGAATGCACTCATCACAAGGAAGTTTCTGAGAATGCTTCTGTCTAGTTTTTATGTGAAGAAATTTCCTTTTCCAACATAGGCCTCAAAGCGCTCCAAATAAACACCTGCAGATTCTACAAAAGGGGTCTTTCCAAAATGTTCTATCAAAACCAACGTTCAAGCCTGTGAGCTGAATGCACTCACCACACAGAAGTTTCTTAGACGTCTTCTGTCTAGTGTTTATGTGGAAATATTCTCTTTTACAGCATAGGCCTCAAATAGCTCCAAATATCAACTTGCAGATTTTACAAAAAGGGTGTTTCCAAACTCCTCCATCAAAAGGCAGGTTCAACTCTGTGTGTTTAATGCACACATCAGAAAGAAGTTTCTGAGAATGCTTCTGTCTAGCCTTTATGTGAAAATATTTCCTTTTCAAGCATACGCCTCAAAGCGCTCCAAATATGCCGTTGTAGACTCTACAAAAAGTGTGTTTCAAAACTGCTCTACGAAAAGAAAGGTTCAAAGCTGTGAGTTGAATACACAGATCGTGAAGAAGTTCCTGAGAATGCTTCAATCTAGTGTTTAGGTGAAGATATTTCACTTCCCAGCATAGGCCTCAAAGCGCTCCAAATATCCACTTCCAGATTCTACAGAAAAGTGTTTCAAAACTGCTCTTTGGAAAGGAAGCTTCAACTCTGTGAGTTTAAAGCACTCATTGCGAAGAGGTTTCTGGGAGTTCTTCCGTCTAGTTTTCATGTAAAGATGTTTCCATTTCAAGCATAGGTCTCTAATCGCTCCAAATATTCACCTGCAAATTCTACAAAAAGGGTGTTTCAAAACTTCTCTATCAATAGGAAGGTTCAACTCTGTGAGTTGAATGCACTCCTTACAGAGAAGTTTCTGAGAATGTTTCTATCTATGTTTTACGCGAAGATATTTCCTTTTCCAACACAGGCCTCAGTGCGCTCCGAATCAACACTTCCAGATACTACAAAAACAGTGTTTCAAAACTGTTCTATCAAAAGGAACGTTCAACTCTGTGAGTTGAAGGCACTCATCACAAAGAAGTTTCTGAGAATGCTTCTGTCAATCTTGTATGCAATGAGATTTCCTTTTGCAGCATAGGACTTAAAGCTCTCCAAATATCCACTTGCAGATTCCACAAAAAGAGTGTTGCAAAACTTCTCTATCAAAAGGCAGGTTGAACTCTGTGTGTTGAATGCCCAAAACACAGGGAACTTTCTGAGAATGCTTTTGTCTAGTTTCCACGTGAAGATAGTTCCTTTTCCAACATAGGCCTCAAAGCGCTCTGAATATCCACTTGCCGATTGTACAAAAAGAGTGTTGCAAAACTTCTCTATCAAAAGGCAGGTTGAACTCTGTGTGTCGAATGCCCAAAACACAGGGAACTTGCTGAGAATGCTTTTGTCTAATTTCTACGTGAAGATATTTCCTTTTCCATCATAGGCCTCAAAGTGCTCCGAATAAACACTTGTAGATCCCACCAAAAGAGTGTTTCAAAGCTCTTCCATCTACAGGAACTTTCACGTCTGTGAGTTGAATGCACTCATCACAAAGAGGTTTCTGAGAATTCTTCTGTTTAGTTTTTATGTGATGATATTTCATTTTCCAGCATTGGCCTAAAGGTGCTCCAAATATCCACCTTCAGATGGGACTGAAAGAGTGTTTCAAAACTGAACTATCAAAAGGAAGGTTCAAGTCTGTGAGTTGAATGCACTCATCCACAGAAGCTTCTGAGAATGCTTCTGTCTCGTTTTTAGGCGAAGATATTTCCTTTTCCTTGCATAGGCCTCAAATCGCTCCAAATATCCCCTTGCAGATATTACAAAGAGAGTGTTTCCAAACTGCCCTATCGAAAGGCAGTTTCAACTCTGTGAGTTGAAGGCACGTATGGTGAAACAGTTTCTGAGAATGCTTGTGTGTACTTTTTAGGTGAAGGTATTTCCTTTTCCAGCACAGGCCTCAAATCGCTCCAAACATCCAGTAGCAAATTCTACAAAAGGAGTGTTTCAAACCTGTGCTATCCAAAGGAAGATTCCACTATATGAGTTGAACGCATAAAGCACACGGAAGTTTCTGAGAATCCTTCCGTCTAGTTCTCAGGTGAAGATATTTACTTTTCCAGTGTTGGCCCTTTAGCACTCCAAATATCCACTTTCAGATTCTACAAAAAGAGTGTTTCAAAACTGCTCTATCAAAACGCAGGTTCCACTCGGTGAGTTGAATGCACGCATCGGAAAAGATTTCTGAGAATTCTTCTGTCTAGTTTTTATGGGAAGATATTTTCTTTTCCAGCATAGGCCTCAAATCGCTCCAAACATCCACGAGCAAATTCTACGAAAGGAGTGTGTCAAAACTGTGCTATCAAAAGGAAGATTCCACTATGTGAGTTGAATGCATGAAGCACACGGAAGTTTCTGACAATGCTTCCGTCTAGTTCTCATGTGAAGATATTTCCTTTTCCAGCGTTGACCTCTTAGCACTCCAAATATCCACTTGCAGATCCTAGAAAAAGAGTGTTTCAAAACTGCTCTACCAAAAGCCAGGTTTCACTCGGTGAGTTGAATGCGCACATCGCAAAATGTTTCTGAGAACGCTACTGTCTAGTTCTTATGTGAAGATATTTCGTTTTCCCGCCTGGGCTTCAAAGCGCTCCAAATAGCCACTTGTAGAGTCTATAAAAAGAGTGTTTCAAAACTCTTCTATCAAAAGGAACTTTCAACTCTGTGAGTACAATGCACTCATCACAAGGAAGTTTCCGAGAATGCTTCTGTCTACTGTTTATGTGAAGATATTTCCTTTTCCAACCTAGGCCTCAATGCGCTCCAAATAAACACCTGCAGATCCTACAAGAGGGGTGTTTCCAAACTGTTCTATCAAAACCAGCGTTCAAGTCTGTGAGCTGAATGCACTCATCACACAGAAGTTTCTTAGAAGGCTTGTGTCTAGTGTTTATGTGAAAATATTTTCTTTTACAGCACAGGCCTCAAATAGCTCCAAATATCAACTTGCAGATTTTACAAAAAGGGAGTTTCCAAACTCCTCTATCAAAAGACAGGTTCAACTCTGTGAGTCGAATGCACACATCAGAAAGAAGTTTCTGAGAATGCTTCTGTCTAGCGTTTATGTGAAAATATTTCCTTTTCAAGCACACGCCTCAAAGCGCTCCAAATATGCCGTTGCAGATTCTACAAAAAGTGGGTTTCAAAACTGCTCTACGAAAAGAAAGGTTCAAAGCTGTGAGTTGAATACACAGATCGTGAAGAAGTTTCTGAGAATGCTTCAGTCTAGTGTTTAGGTGAAGATATTTCACTTCCCAGCATAGGCCTCAAAGCGCTCCAAATATCCACTTCCAGATTCTACAGAAAAGTGTTTCAAAACTGCTCTTTGGAAAGGAAGCTTCAACTCTGTGAGTTGAAAGCACTCATTACGAAGAGGTTTCTGAGAATTCTTCTGTCCAGTTTTCATGTGAAGATGTTTCCATTTCAAGCATAGGTCTCCAATCGCTCCAAATATTCACCTGCAAATTCTACAAAAAGGGTGTTTCAAAACTTCTCTATCAATAGGAAGGTTCAACTCTGTGAGTTGAATGCCCTCCTCACAAAGAAGTTTCTGAGAATGCTTCTGTCTACTTTTTACGTGAAGATATTTCCTTTTCCTACACAGGCCTCAAAGCGCTCCGAATCAACACTTCCAGATACTACCAAAACAGTGTTTCAAAACTGTTCTATCAAAAGGAACGTTCAACTCTGTGAGTGGAAGGCACTCATCGCAAAGAGGTTTCTGAGAATGCTTCTGTCTAGTTTTTATGTGATGATATTTCGTATTGCAGCATTGGCCAAAAAGCGCTCCAAACATCCATCTTCAGATGGCAATGAAAGTGGGTCTCAAAAGTGCTCTATCAGAAGGAAGGTTCAAGTCTGTGAATTGAATGCTCTCATCACACAGAAGGTTCTGAGAATGATTCAGTCTAGTTTTTATCAGAAGATATTTCCTTTTCCTTGCATAGGCCTCAAATCGCTCCAAATATCGAATTGCAGTTTACACCAATAGAGTGTTTCCAAACTGCTCTGTGAAACGGCAGGTTCAACTCTGTGAGTTGAATGCGCACATGAGGAAGAAGTCTCTGAGAATGCTTCTGTCTAGTTTTTAGGTGAAGATATTTCATTTCCCAGCCTCGCCTCAAAGCGCTCCAAATATCCACTTTCAGATTCTACAAAAACTGTGTTTCTAAACTGCTCTTTGTAAAGGAAGGTTCAAGTCTGTGAGTTGAATGCACTCATCACCAAGAAGTTTCTGAGAATGCTTCTGTCTAGTTTTCATGTGAAGATATTTCCTTTTCCAACATTGACCCGAAGCCCTCGTAATATCCACTTGCAGATTTTACAAAAAGAGTGTTTCCAAACTGCTCTATCAAAATGAGATTCAACTCTGTGAGTTGAATGCACGCATCGTGAAGAAGCTTCAGAGAATGCTACGGTCTACGTTTTAGGTGAAGATATTTCATTTCCCAGCATAGGCTTCAAAGCGCTCTAAATATCCACTTGCAGATTCTACAAAAAGAGTGTTTCAAAACTGCTCTTCCAAAAGGAAGGTTCAAGGCTGTGAGTTCAATGCACTCATCATAAAGAAGTTTCTGAGAACGCTTCTCTCTAGTTTTTATGTGAAGATATTTCCTTTTCCAGCATAGGCCTCAAATCGCTCCAAACATCCACTAGCAAATTCTACAAAAGGAGTGTTTCAAAACTGTGCTATCAAAAGGAAGATTCCACTATTTGAGTTGAAGGCATAAAGCACACGGAAGTTTCTGACAATGCTTCCGTCTAGTTCTCATGTGAAGTTATTTCCTTTTCCAGTGCTGGCCTCTTAGCACTCCAAATATCCACTTGCAGATCCTAGAAAAAGAGTTTTTCAAAACTGCTCTACCAAAAGGAAGCTTCAACTCGGTGAGTTGAATGCGCACCTCGCAAAATGTTTCTGAGAGTGCTTCGCTGTTGTTTTTATGTGAAGATATTTCGTTTTCCAGCATAGGACTCAAAGCGCTCCAAGTAGCCACTTACAGAGTCTCTAAAAAGAGTGTTTCAAAACTGTTCTATCAAAAGGAACGTTCAACTCTGTGAGTAGAATGCTCTCATCACAAGGAAGTTTCTGAGAATGCTTCTGTCTAGTTTTTATGTGAAGAAATTTCCTTTTCCAACATAGGCCTCAAAGCCCTCCAAATAAACATCTGCAGATTCTACAAAAGGGGTCTTTCCAAAATGTTCTATCAAAACCAACGTTCAAACCTATGAGCTGAATGCACTCACCACACAGAAGTTTCTTAGACGTCTTCTGTCTAGTGTTTATGTGAAAATATTTTCTTTTACAGCATAGGCCTCAAATAGCTCCAAATATCAACTTGCAGATTTTACAAAAAGGGTGTTTCCAAACTCCTCTATCAAAAGGCAGGTTCAACTCTGTGTGTTGAATGCACACATCAGAAAGAAGTTTCTGAGAATGCTTCTGTCTAGCGTTTATGTGAAAATATTTCCTTTTCAAGCATACGCCTCAAAGCGCTCCAAATATGCCGTTGCAGATTCTACAAAAAGTGTGTTTCAAAACTGCTCTATGAAAAGAAAGGTTCAAAGCTGTGAGGTGAATACACATATCGTGAAGAAGTTTCTGAGAAAGCTTCAGTCTAGTGTTTAGGTGAAGATATTTCACTTCCCAGAATAGGCCTCAAAGCGCTCCAAATATCCACTTCCAGATTCTAAAGAAAAGTGTTTCAAAACTGCTTTTTGGAAAAGAAGCTTCAACTCTGTGAGTTGAAAGCACTCATTACGAAGAGGTTTCTGAGAGTTCTTCCGTCTAGTTTTCATGTGAAGATGTTTCCATTTCAAGAATATTTCTCAAATCGCTCCAAATATTCACCTGCAAATTCTACAAAAAGGGTGTTTCCAAACTTCTCTATCAATAGGAAGGTTCGACTCTGTGAGTTGAATGCACTCCTCACAAAGAAGTTTCTGAGAATGCTTCTGTCCAGTTTTTAGGTGAAGATATATCATTTCCCAGCATAGGCCTCAAAGCGCTCCAAATATCCACTTGCAGATTCTACAAAAAGAGTGTTTCAAAACTCCTCTTTCAAAAGGAAGTTTCAAGTCTGTGAGTTGAATGAAGTCATGACAAAGAAGTTTCTGAGAATGCTTCTGTCTACTTTTTATGTGAAGATATTTCCTTTTGCAGCACACGCCTCAAATAGCCCCAAACATCCACTAGCAAATTCTACAAAAAGAGGGTTTCAAAAAAGCGCTATCTAAAGGAAGATTGCACTATGTGAGTTAAACGCATAAAGCACACGGAAGTTTCTGAGAATGCTTCCGTCTAGTTCTCATGGGAAGATATTTCCTTTCCCATTGTTGGCCTCTTAGCACTCCAATATACACTTGCAGATTCTAGAAAAAGAGTGTTTCAAAACTGCTCTATCAAAAGGCAGGTTCAACACGGTGAGTTGAATATGCACATGAGAAAAAGTTTCTGAGAATGCTTCTGTCTGGTTTTTATGTGAAGATATTTCGTTTTCCAGCACAGGCCTCAAAGCGCTCCAATTATCCACTTGCAGACTATACAAAAACAGTGTTTCAAAACTGTTCTATCCAAAGGAATGTTCAGCTCTGTGAGTAGAATTCACTCATCACGAGGAAGTTTCTGAGAATGCTGCTGTCTAGTTTCTATAAGAAGACATTTCCTTTTCTAACATAGGTCTCAAAGCGCTCACAATAAGCCCTGGCACACTCCACAAAAGGAGTGTTTCCAAAATGTTCTATCAAAATGAACGTTGAAGACTGTGAGTTAAATGCACACGTCAAACTGAAGTTTCTGAGAATGGTTCTGTCTAGGGTTTATGTGAAGATATTTTCTTTTCCAGCATAGGCCTCCAAAAGCTCGAAATATCCACTTGCAGATTTTCTAAAAAGGGTGTTTCCAAACTGTTCTATCAAAAGGAAGGTTCAACTCTGTGAGTTGAATGCTCACATCACAAAGAAGTTTCTGAGAATGCTTCTGTCTAGTGTTCATGTGAAGATATTTCCTTTTCAAGCATAGGCCTCAAAGCGCTCCAGATATGCAGTTGCAGACTCTACAAAAAGTGTGTTTCAAAAGTGTTCTATGAAAAGAAAGTTTCAACTCTGTGAGTTGAATGCACATATCGTGAAGAAGTTTCTGAGAATGCTTCTGTCTAGTTTTTAGGTGAAGATATTTCATTTCCCAGCATAGGCCTCAAAGCGCTCCAAATATGCACTTGCAGATTCTACAAAAAGAGTGTTTCAAAACTGCTCTTTCAAAAGGAAGGTTCAAGTCTGTGAGTTGAATGCACTCATCCGAAAGAAGTTTCTGATAATGGTTCTGTCTAGTTTTCATCTGCAAGTATTTCCTTTTCCACTAGATGCCGCAATCGCACCAAATTTCCACCTGCAGTTTCCACAAAAAGAGTGTTGCAGGACTGCTCCAGGAAAAGGAATCTTCAACTCTCTCAGTTCAATCCCCTCAAGACATAGAAGTTTCTGATAATGTTTCTGTCTAGCTTCTATATGAAGATATTTCCTTTTCCAGCATAAGCCTCAAAGAGCTCCAAATATCCACTTGCGAATTCTACAAAAACAGTGTTGCAATACTTTTCTACCAAAAGGAAGGTACAACTCTGTGAGTTCAATGCACTCATCACACAGAAGGTTCACAGAATGCTTCCATCTAGCTTTTACGCAATGATATTTCCTTTTGCAGCAAAGGCTTCAAAGCGCTCTTAATGTCCACTGGCAGATTCTACGAAGAGTGTCTCAAAACTGCTCTATCAAAAGGTAGGTTGAACTCTGTGAGTTCAATGCCCAAAGCACAGGGAACCTTCTGAGAATGCTTTTATGTAGTTTCTACGTGAACATATTTTCTTTTCCAGCATTGGCCTCCAAGCACTCCATCCATCCACTTGAAAATTCTACTAAAAGAGTGTTTCAAAACTTCTCTACCAAAAGAAAGGTTGAACTTTGTGAGTTCAAGGCACACATCACAAAGAAGTTTCTGAGAATGCTTCTTTCCAGCTTTTACGTGAAGAGATATCCTTTTCCAGCATAGGCCTCAAAGCGCTCCATATATCCACTTGCACATTCTAGCAAAGCGTGTATCAACACTGCTCTTTCAAAAGGAAGCTTCAAGTCTGTGAGTTGAATGCACTCATCACAAAGACGTTTCTGAGAATTCTCCTGTCTAGTTTTCATGTGAAGATGCTTCCATTTAAAATCTAGGCCTCAAATACCTCCAAATATTCACTTGCACATTCTACAAAAAGGCTGTTTCAAATCTTCTCTATCAATTGGAAGGTTCAACTCTGTAAATTGAATGCACTCACCACAAAGAAGATTCCGAGATTGCTTCTGTCTACTTTGTATGTGAAGACATTTCCTTTTCCAACATAGGCCTCAAAGCGCTCCAAAAAACACTTGCAGATTCTAAAAAAACAGTTTTTCAAAACTGTTCTATCAAAAGGAACGTTCAACTCTGTGAGTTGAAGGCACTCATCACAAAGAGGTTTCTGAGAATGCTTCTGTCTAGTTTTTATGGGATGATATTTCTTATTCCAACATTGGCCAAAAAGCGCTCCAAATATCCGCCTTCAGATGGCACTGAAAGAGGGTCTCAAAAATGCTCTATCAGAAGGAAGGTTCAAGTCTGTGAGTTGAATGCTCTCATCACACAGAAGGTTCTGAGAATACTTCAGTCTAGTTTTTATCAGAAGATATTTCCATTTCCTTGCATAGGCCTGAAATCGCTCCAAATATCGACTTGCAGATTATACGAATAGAGTATTTCCAAACTGCTCTGTCAAACGGCAGGATCAACTCTGTGAGTTGAATGAACACATCATGAAGAAGTCTCTGAGAATGCTTCTGTCTAGTTTTTAGTTGAAGATATTTCATTTCCCAGCATCGTCTCAAAGCGCTCCAAATATCCACTTGCAGATTCTACAAAAACTTTGTTTCTAAACTGCTCTTTGAAAAGGAAGGTCCAAGTCTGTGAGTTGAATGCACTCATCGCAAAGAATTTTCTGAGAATGCTTCTGCCTAGTTTTCACGTGAAGATATTTCCTTTTCCAACATTGGCCCCGAAGCCCTCCTAACATCCACTTGCAGATTTTACAAAAAGAGTGTTTCCAAACTGCTCTATCAAAAGGCAGGTTCAACTCTGTGAGTCAAATGCACGCATCGTGAAGAAGCTTCTGAGAATGCTACTGTCTAAGTTTTAGGTGAAGATATTTCATTTCCCAGCAAAGGCTTCAAAGCGCTCTAAATATCCACTTGCAGATTCTACAAGAAGAGTGTTTCAAAACTGCTCTTCCAAAAGGAAGGTTCAAGTCTGTGAGTTGAATGCACTCATCAAAAAGAAGTTTCTGAGAATGCTTCTCTCTAGTTTTTATGAGAAGATATTTCCTTTTCCAGCATAGGCCTCAAATCGCTCCAAACATCCACTAGCAAATTCTACAAAAGGAGTGTTTCAAAACTGTGCTATCAAAAGGAAGATTCCACTATTTGAGTTGAAGGCATAAAGCACACGGAAGTTTCTGACAGTGCTTCCGTCTAGTTCTCATGTGAAGTTATTTCCTTTTCCAGTGTTGGCCTCTTAGCACTCCAAATAACCACTTGCAGATCCTAGAAAGAGTGTTTCAAAACTGCTCTACCAAAAGGAAGGTTCAACTCGGTGAGTTGAATGCGCACCTCGCAAAAAGTTTCTGAGAGTGCTTCGGTTTAGTTTTTATGTGAAGATATTTCGTTTTCCAGCACAGTACTCAAAGCGCTCTAAATAGCCACTTGCAGAGTCTATAAAAAGAGTGTTTCAAAACTGTTCTATCGAAAGGAACGTTCAACTCTGTGAGTAGAATGCACTCATCACAAGGAAGTTTCTGAGAATGCTTCTGTCTAGTTTTTATGTGAAGAAATTTCCTTTTCCAACATAGGCCTCAAAGCGCTCCAAATAAACACCTGCAGATTCTACAAAAGGGGTCTTTCCAAAATGTTCTATCAAAACCAACGTTCAAGCCTGTGAGCTGAATGCACTCACCACACAGAAGTTTCTTAGACGTCTTCTGTCTAGTGTTTATGTGGAAATATTCTCTTTTACAGCATAGGCCTCAAATAGCTCCAAATATCAACTTGCAGATTTTACAAAAAGGGTGTTTCCAAACTCCTCCATCAAAAGGCAGGTTCAACTCTGTGTGTTTAATGCACACATCAGAAAGAAGTTTCTGAGAATGCTTCTGTCTAGCCTTTATGTGAAAATATTTCCTTTTCAAGCATACGCCTCAAAGCGCTCCAAATATGCCGTTGTAGACTCTACAAAAAGTGTGTTTCAAAACTGCTCTACGAAAAGAAAGGTTCAAAGCTGTGAGTTGAATACACAGATCGTGAAGAAGTTCCTGAGAATGCTTCAATCTAGTGTTTAGGTGAAGATATTTCACTTCCCAGCATAGGCCTCAAAGCGCTCCAAATATCCACTTCCAGATTCTACAGAAAAGTGTTTCAAAACTGCTCTTTGGAAAGGAAGCTTCAACTCTGTGAGTTTAAAGCACTCATTGCGAAGAGGTTTCTGGGAGTTCTTCCGTCTAGTTTTCATGTAAAGATGTTTCCATTTCAAGCATAGGTCTCTAATCGCTCCAAATATTCACCTGCAAATTCTACAAAAAGGGTGTTTCAAAACTTCTCTATCAATAGGAAGGTTCAACTCTGTGAGTTGAATGCACTCCTTAGAGAGAAGTTTCTGAGAATGTTTCTATCTATGTTTTACGCGAAGATATTTCCTTTTCCAACACAGGCCTCAGTGCGCTCCGAATCAACACTTCCAGATACTACAAAAACAGTGTTTCAAAACTGTTCTATCAAAAGGAACGTTCAACTCTGTGAGTTGAAGGCACTCATCACAAAGAAGTTTCTGAGAATGCTTCTGTCAATCTTGTATGCAATGAGATTTCCTTTTGCAGCATAGGACTTAAAGCTCTCCAAATATCCACTTGCAGATTCCACAAAAAGAGTGTTGCAAAACTTCTCTATCAAAAGGCAGGTTGAACTCTGTGTGTTGAATGCCCAAAACACAGGGAACTTTCTGAGAATGCTTTTGTCTAGTTTCCACGTGAAGATAGTTCCTTTTCCAACATAGGCCTCAAAGCGCTCTGAATATCCACTTGCCGATTGTACAAAAAGAGTGTTGCAAAACTTCTCTATCAAAAGGCAGGTTGAACTCTGTGTGTCGAATGCCCAAAACACAGGGAACTTGCTGAGAATGCTTTTGTCTAATTTCTACGTGAAGATATTTCCTTTTCCATCATAGGCCTCAAAGTGCTCCGAATAAACACTTGTAGATCCCACCAAAAGAGTGTTTCAAAGCTCTTCCATCTACAGGAACTTTCACGTCTGTGAGTTGAATGCACTCATCACAAAGAGGTTTCTGAGAATTCTTCTGTTTAGTTTTTATGTGATGATATTTCATTTTCCAGCATTGGCCTAAAGGTGCTCCAAATATCCACCTTCAGATGGGACTGAAAGAGTGTTTCAAAACTGAACTATCAAAAGGAAGGTTCAAGTCTGTGAGTTGAATGCACTCATCCACAGAAGCTTCTGAGAATGCTTCTGTCTCGTTTTTAGGCGAAGATATTTCCTTTTCCTTGCATAGGCCTCAAATCGCTCCAAATATCCCCTTGCAGATATTACAAAGAGAGTGTTTCCAAACTGCCCTATCGAAAGGCAGTTTCAACTCTGTGAGTTGAAGGCACGTATGGTGAAACAGTTTCTGAGAATGCTTGTGTGTACTTTTTAGGTGAAGGTATTTCCTTTTCCAGCACAGGCCTCAAATCGCTCCAAACATCCAGTAGCAAATTCTACAAAAGGAGTGTTTCAAACCTGTGCTATCCAAAGGAAGATTCCACTATATGAGTTGAACGCATAAAGCACACGGAAGTTTCTGAGAATCCTTCCGTCTAGTTCTCAGGTGAAGATATTTACTTTTCCAGTGTTGGCCCTTTAGCACTCCAAATATCCACTTTCAGATTCTACAAAAAGAGTGTTTCAAAACTGCTCTATCAAAACGCAGGTTCCACTCGGTGAGTTGAATGCACGCATCGGAAAAGATTTCTGAGAATTCTTCTGTCTAGTTTTTATGGGAAGATATTTTCTTTTCCAGCATAGGCCTCAAATCGCTCCAAACATCCACGAGCAAATTCTACGAAAGGAGTGTGTCAAAACTGTGCTATCAAAAGGAAGATTCCACTATGTGAGTTGAATGCATGAAGCACACGGAAGTTTCTGACAATGCTTCCGTCTAGTTCTCATGTGAAGATATTTCCTTTTCCAGCGTTGACCTCTTAGCACTGCAAATATCCACTTGCAGATCCTAGAAAAAGAGTGTTTCAAAACTGCTCTACCAAAAGCCAGGTTTCACTCGGTGAGTTGAATGCGCACATCGCAAAATGTTTCTGAGAACGCTACTGTCTAGTTCTTATGTGAAGATATTTCGTTTTCCCGCCTGGGCTTCAAAGCGCTCCAAATAGCCACTTGTAGAGTCTATAAAAAGAGTGTTTCAAAACTCTTCTATCAAAAGGAACTTTCAACTCTGTGAGTACAATGCACTCATCACAAGGAAGTTTCCGAGAATGCTTCTGTCTACTGTTTATGTGAAGATATTTCCTTTTCCAACCTAGGCCTCAATGCGCTCCAAATAAACACCTGCAGATCCTACAAGAGGGGTGTTTCCAAACTGTTCTATCAAAACCAGCGTTCAAGTCTGTGAGCTGAATGCACTCATCACACAGAAGTTTCTTAGAAGGCTTGTGTCTAGTGTTTATGTGAAAATATTTTCTTTTACAGCACAGGCCTCAAATAGCTCCAAATATCAACTTGCAGATTTTACAAAAAGGGAGTTTCCAAACTCCTCTATCAAAAGACAGGTTCAACTCTGTGAGTCGAATGCACACATCAGAAAGAAGTTTCTGAGAATGCTTCTGTCTAGCGTTTATGTGAAAATATTTCCTTTTCAAGCACACGCCTCAAAGCGCTCCAAATATGCCGTTGCAGATTCTACAAAAAGTGGGTTTCAAAACTGCTCTACGAAAAGAAAGGTTCAAAGCTGTGAGTTGAATACACAGATCGTGAAGAAGTTTCTGAGAATGCTTCAGTCTAGTGTTTAGGTGAAGATATTTCACTTCCCAGCATAGGCCTCAAAGCGCTCCAAATATCCACTTCCAGATTCTACAGAAAAGTGTTTCAAAACTGCTCTTTGGAAAGGAAGCTTCAACTCTGTGAGTTGAAAGCACTCATTACGAAGAGGTTTCTGAGAATTCTTCTGTCCAGTTTTCATGTGAAGATGTTTCCATTTCAAGCATAGGTCTCCAATCGCTCCAAATATTCACCTGCAAATTCTACAAAAAGGGTGTTTCAAAAGTTCTCTATCAATAGGAAGGTTCAACTCTGTGAGTTGAATGCCCTCCTCACAAAGAAGTTTCTGAGAATGCTTCTGTCTACTTTTTACGTGAAGATATTTCCTTTTCCTACACAGGCCTCAAAGCGCTCCGAATCAACACTTCCAGATACTACCAAAACAGTGTTTCAAAACTGTTCTATCAAAAGGAACGTTCAACTCTGTGAGTGGAAGGCACTCATCGCAAAGAGGTTTCTGAGAATGCTTCTGTCTAGTTTTTATGTGATGATATTTCGTATTGCAGCATTGGCCAAAAAGCGCTCCAAACATCCATCTTCAGATGGCAATGAAAGTGGGTCTCAAAAGTGCTCTATCAGAAGGAAGGTTCAAGTCTGTGAATTGAATGCTCTCATCACACAGAAGGTTCTGAGAATGATTCAGTCTAGTTTTTATCAGAAGATATTTCCTTTTCCTTGCATAGGCCTCAAATCGCTCCAAATATCGAATTGCAGTTTACACCAATAGAGTGTTTCCAAACTGCTCTGTGAAACGGCAGGTTCAACTCTGTGAGTTGAATGCGCACATGAGGAAGAAGTCTCTGAGAATGCTTCTGTCTAGTTTTTAGGTGAAGATATTTCATTTCCCAGCCTCGCCTCAAAGCGCTCCAAATATCCACTTTCAGATTCTACAAAAACTGTGTTTCTAAACTGCTCTTTGTAAAGGAAGGTTCAAGTCTGTGAGTTGAATGCACTCATCACCAAGAAGTTTCTGAGAATGCTTCTGTCTAGTTTTCATGTGAAGATATTTCCTTTTCCAACATTGACCCGAAGCCCTCGTAATATCCACTTGCAGATTTTACAAAAAGAGTGTTTCCAAACTGCTCTATCAAAATGAGATTCAACTCTGTGAGTTGAATGCACGCATCGTGAAGAAGCTTCAGAGAATGCTACGGTCTACGTTTTAGGTGAAGATATTTCATTTCCCAGCATAGGCTTCAAAGCGCTCTAAATATCCACTTGCAGATTCTACAAAAAGAGTGTTTCAAAACTGCTCTTCCAAAAGGAAGGTTCAAGGCTGTGAGTTCAATGCACTCATCATAAAGAAGTTTCTGAGAACGCTTCTCTCTAGTTTTTATGTGAAGATATTTCCTTTTCCAGCATAGGCCTCAAATCGCTCCAAACATCCACTAGCAAATTCTACAAAAGGAGTGTTTCAAAACTGTGCTATCAAAAGGAAGATTCCACTATTTGAGTTGAAGGCATAAAGCACACGGAAGTTTCTGACAATGCTTCCGTCTAGTTCTCATGTGAAGTTATTTCCTTTTCCAGTGCTGGCCTCTTAGCACTCCAAATATCCACTTGCAGATCCTAGAAAAAGAGTTTTTCAAAACTGCTCTACCAAAAGGAAGCTTCAACTCGGTGAGTTGAATGCGCACCTCGCAAAATGTTTCTGAGAGTGCTTCGCTGTTGTTTTTATGTGAAGATATTTCGTTTTCCAGCATAGGACTCAAAGCGCTCCAAGTAGCCACTTACAGAGTCTCTAAAAAGAGTGTTTCAAAACTGTTCTATCAAAAGGAACGTTCAACTCTGTGAGTAGAATGCTCTCATCACAAGGAAGTTTCTGAGAATGCTTCTGTCTAGTTTTTATGTGAAGAAATTTCCTTTTCCAACATAGGCCTCAAAGCCCTCCAAATAAACATCTGCAGATTCTACAAAAGGGGTCTTTCCAAAATGTTCTATCAAAACCAACGTTCAAACCTATGAGCTGAATGCACTCACCACACAGAAGTTTCTTAGACGTCTTCTGTCTAGTGTTTATGTGAAAATATTTTCTTTTACAGCATAGGCCTCAAATAGCTCCAAATATCAACTTGCAGATTTTACAAAAAGGGTGTTTCCAAACTCCTCTATCAAAAGGCAGGTTCAACTCTGTGTGTTGAATGCACACATCAGAAAGAAGTTTCTGAGAATGCTTCTGTCTAGCGTTTATGTGAAAATATTTCCTTTTCAAGCATACGCCTCAAAGCGCTCCAAATATGCCGTTGCAGATTCTACAAAAAGTGTGTTTCAAAACTGCTCTATGAAAAGAAAGGTTCAAAGCTGTGAGGTGAATACACATATCGTGAAGAAGTTTCTGAGAAAGCTTCAGTCTAGTGTTTAGGTGAAGATATTTCACTTCCCAGAATAGGCCTCAAAGCGCTCCAAATATCCACTTCCAGATTCTAAAGAAAAGTGTTTCAAAACTGCTTTTTGGAAAAGAAGCTTCAACTCTGTGAGTTGAAAGCACTCATTACGAAGAGGTTTCTGAGAGTTCTTCCGTCTAGTTTTCATGTGAAGATGTTTCCATTTCAAGCATATTTCTCAAATCGCTCCAAATATTCACCTGCAAATTCTACAAAAAGGGTGTTTCCAAACTTCTCTATCAATAGGAAGGTTCGACTCTGTGAGTTGAATGCACTCCTCACAAAGAAGTTTCTGAGAATGCTTCTGTCCAGTTTTTAGGTGAAGATATATCATTTCCCAGCATAGGCCTCAAAGCGCTCCAAATATCCACTTGCAGATTCTACAAAAAGAGTGTTTCAAAACTCCTCTTTCAAAAGGAAGTTTCAAGTCTGTGAGTTGAATGAAGTCATGACAAAGAAGTTTCTGAGAATGCTTCTGTCTACTTTTTATGTGAAGATATTTCCTTTTGCAGCACACGCCTCAAATAGCCCCAAACATCCACTAGCAAATTCTACAAAAAGAGGGTTTCAAAAAAGCGCTATCTAAAGGAAGATTGCACTATGTGAGTTAAACGCATAAAGCACACGGAAGTTTCTGAGAATGCTTCCGTCTAGTTCTCATGGGAAGATATTTCCTTTCCCATTGTTGGCCTCTTAGCACTCCAATATACACTTGCAGATTCTAGAAAAAGAGTGTTTCAAAACTGCTCTATCAAAAGGCAGGTTCAACACGGTGAGTTGAATATGCACATGAGAAAAAGTTTCTGAGAATGCTTCTGTCTGGTTTTTATGTGAAGATATTTCGTTTTCCAGCACAGGCCTCAAAGCGCTCCAATTATCCACTTGCAGACTATACAAAAACAGTGTTTCAAAACTGTTCTATCCAAAGGAATGTTCAGCTCTGTGAGTAGAATTCACTCATCACGAGGAAGTTTCTGAGAATGCTGCTGTCTAGTTTCTATAAGAAGACATTTCCTTTTCTAACATAGGTCTCAAAGCGCTCACAATAAGCCCTGGCACACTCCACAAAAGGAGTGTTTCCAAAATGTTCTATCAAAATGAACGTTGAAGACTGTGAGTTAAATGCACACGTCAAACTGAAGTTTCTGAGAATGGTTCTGTCTAGGGTTTATGTGAAGATATTTTCTTTTCCAGCATAGGCCTCCAAAAGCTCGAAATATCCACTTGCAGATTTTCTAAAAAGGGTGTTTCCAAACTGTTCTATCAAAAGGAAGGTTCAACTCTGTGAGTTGAATGCTCACATCACAAAGAAGTTTCTGAGAATGCTTCTGTCTAGTGTTCATGTGAAGATATTTCCTTTTCAAGCATAGGCCTCAAAGCGCTCCAGATATGCAGTTGCAGACTCTACAAAAAGTGTGTTTCAAAAGTGTTCTATGAAAAGAAAGTTTCAACTCTGTGAGTTGAATGCACATATCGTGAAGAAGTTTCTGAGAATGCTTCTGTCTAGTTTTTAGGTGAAGATATTTCATTTCCCAGCATAGGCCTCAAAGCGCTCCAAATATGCACTTGCAGATTCTACAAAAAGAGTGTTTCAAAACTGCTCTTTCAAAAGGAAGGTTCAAGTCTGTGAGTTGAATGCACTCATCCGAAAGAAGTTTCTGATAATGGTTCTGTCTAGTTTTCATCTGCAAGTATTTCCTTTTCCACTAGATGCCGCAATCGCACCAAATTTCCACCTGCAGTTTCCACAAAAAGAGTGTTGCAGGACTGCTCCAGGAAAAGGAATCTTCAACTCTCTCAGTTCAATCCCCTCAAGACATAGAAGTTTCTGATAATGTTTCTGTCTAGCTTCTATATGAAGATATTTCCTTTTCCAGCATAAGCCTCAAAGAGCTCCAAATATCCACTTGCGAATTCTACAAAAACAGTGTTGCAATACTTTTCTACCAAAAGGAAGGTACAACTCTGTGAGTTCAATGCACTCATCACACAGAAGGTTCACAGAATGCTTCCATCTAGCTTTTACGCAATGATATTTCCTTTTGCAGCAAAGGCTTCAAAGCGCTCTTAATGTCCACTGGCAGATTCTACGAAGAGTGTCTCAAAACTGCTCTATCAAAAGGTAGGTTGAACTCTGTGAGTTCAATGCCCAAAGCACAGGGAACCTTCTGAGAATGCTTTTATGTAGTTTCTACGTGAACATATTTTCTTTTCCAGCATTGGCCTCCAAGCACTCCATCCATCCACTTGAAAATTCTACTAAAAGAGTGTTTCAAAACTTCTCTACCAAAAGAAAGGTTGAACTTTGTGAGTTCAAGGCACACATCACAAAGAAGTTTCTGAGAATGCTTCTTTCCAGCTTTTACGTGAAGAGATATCCTTTTCCAGCATAGGCCTCAAAGCGCTCCATATATCCACTTGCACATTCTAGCAAAGCGTGTATCAACACTGCTCTTTCAAAAGGAAGCTTCAAGTCTGTGAGTTGAATGCACTCATCACAAAGACGTTTCTGAGAATTCTCCTGTCTAGTTTTCATGTGAAGATGCTTCCATTTAAAATCTAGGCCTCAAATACCTCCAAATATTCACTTGCACATTCTACAAAAAGGCTGTTTCAAATCTTCTCTATCAATTGGAAGGTTCAACTCTGTAAATTGAATGCACTCACCACAAAGAAGATTCCGAGATTGCTTCTGTCTACTTTGTATGTGAAGACATTTCCTTTTCCAACATAGGCCTCAAAGCGCTCCAAAAAACACTTGCAGATTCTAAAAAAACAGTTTTTCAAAACTGTTCTATCAAAAGGAACGTTCAACTCTGTGAGTTGAAGGCACTCATCACAAAGAGGTTTCTGAGAATGCTTCTGTCTAGTTTTTATGGGATGATATTTCTTATTCCAACATTGGCCAAAAAGCGCTCCAAATATCCGCCTTCAGATGGCACTGAAAGAGGGTCTCAAAAATGCTCTATCAGAAGGAAGGTTCAAGTCTGTGAGTTGAATGCTCTCATCACACAGAAGGTTCTGAGAATACTTCAGTCTAGTTTTTATCAGAAGATATTTCCATTTCCTTGCATAGGCCTGAAATCGCTCCAAATATCGACTTGCAGATTATACGAATAGAGTATTTCCAAACTGCTCTGTCAAACGGCAGGATCAACTCTGTGAGTTGAATGAACACATCATGAAGAAGTCTCTGAGAATGCTTCTGTCTAGTTTTTAGTTGAAGATATTTCATTTCCCAGCATCGTCTCAAAGCGCTCCAAATATCCACTTGCAGATTCTACAAAAACTTTGTTTCTAAACTGCTCTTTGAAAAGGAAGGTCCAAGTCTGTGAGTTGAATGCACTCATCGCAAAGAATTTTCTGAGAATGCTTCTGCCTAGTTTTCACGTGAAGATATTTCCTTTTCCAACATTGGCCCCGAAGCCCTCCTAACATCCACTTGCAGATTTTACAAAAAGAGTGTTTCCAAACTGCTCTATCAAAAGGCAGGTTCAACTCTGTGAGTCAAATGCACGCATCGTGAAGAAGCTTCTGAGAATGCTACTGTCTAAGTTTTAGGTGAAGATATTTCATTTCCCAGCAAAGGCTTCAAAGCGCTCTAAATATCCACTTGCAGATTCTACAAGAAGAGTGTTTCAAAACTGCTCTTCCAAAAGGAAGGTTCAAGTCTGTGAGTTGAATGCACTCATCAAAAAGAAGTTTCTGAGAATGCTTCTCTCTAGTTTTTATGAGAAGATATTTCCTTTTCCAGCATAGGCCTCAAATCGCTCCAAACATCCACTAGCAAATTCTACAAAAGGAGTGTTTCAAAACTGTGCTATCAAAAGGAAGATTCCACTATTTGAGTTGAAGGCATAAAGCACACGGAAGTTTCTGACAGTGCTTCCGTCTAGTTCTCATGTGAAGTTATTTCCTTTTCCAGTGTTGGCCTCTTAGCACTCCAAATAACCACTTGCAGATCCTAGAAAGAGTGTTTCAAAACTGCTCTACCAAAAGGAAGGTTCAACTCGGTGAGTTGAATGCGCACCTCGCAAAAAGTTTCTGAGAGTGCTTCGGTTTAGTTTTTATGTGAAGATATTTCGTTTTCCAGCACAGTACTCAAAGCGCTCTAAATAGCCACTTGCAGAGTCTATAAAAAGAGTGTTTCAAAACTGTTCTATCGAAAGGAACGTTCAACTCTGTGAGTAGAATGCACTCATCACAAGGAAGTTTCTGAGAATGCTTCTGTCTAGTTTTTATGTGAAGAAATTTCCTTTTCCAACATAGGCCTCAAAGCGCTCCAAATAAACACCTGCAGATTCTACAAAAGGGGTCTTTCCAAAATGTTCTATCAAAACCAACGTTCAAGCCTGTGAGCTGAATGCACTCACCACACAGAAGTTTCTTAGACGTCTTCTGTCTAGTGTTTATGTGGAAATATTCTCTTTTACAGCATAGGCCTCAAATAGCTCCAAATATCAACTTGCAGATTTTACAAAAAGGGTGTTTCCAAACTCCTCCATCAAAAGGCAGGTTCAACTCTGTGTGTTGAATGCACACATCAGAAAGAAGTTTCTGAGAATGCTTCTGTCTAGCCTTTATGTGAAAATATTTCCTTTTCAAGCATACGCCTCAAAGCGCTCCAAATATGCCGTTGTAGACTCTACAAAAAGTGTGTTTCAAAACTGCTCTACGAAAAGAAAGGTTCAAAGCTGTGAGTTGAATACACAGATCGTGAAGAAGTTCCTGAGAATGCTTCAATCTAGTGTTTAGGTGAAGATATTTCACTTCCCAGCATAGGCCTCAAAGCGCTCCAAATATCCACTTCCAGATTCTACAGAAAAGTGTTTCAAAACTGCTCTTTGGAAAGGAAGCTTCAACTCTGTGAGTTTAAAGCACTCATTGCGAAGAGGTTTCTGGGAGTTCTTCCGTCTAGTTTTCATGTAAAGATGTTTCCATTTCAAGCATAGGTCTCTAATCGCTCCAAATATTCACCTGCAAATTCTACAAAAAGGGTGTTTCAAAACTTCTCTATCAATAGGAAGGTTCAACTCTGTGAGTTGAATGCACTCCTTACAGAGAAGTTTCTGAGAATGTTTCTATCTATGTTTTACGCGAAGATATTTCCTTTTCCAACACAGGCCTCAGTGCGCTCCGAATCAACACTTCCAGATACTACAAAAACAGTGTTTCAAAACTGTTCTATCAAAAGGAACGTTCAACTCTGTGAGTTGAAGGCACTCATCACAAAGAAGTTTCTGAGAATGCTTCTGTCAATCTTGTATGCAATGAGATTTCCTTTTGCAGCATAGGACTTAAAGCTCTCCAAATATCCACTTGCAGATTCCACAAAAAGAGTGTTGCAAAACTTCTCTATCAAAAGGCAGGTTGAACTCTGTGTGTTGAATGCCCAAAACACAGGGAACTTTCTGAGAATGCTTTTGTCTAGTTTCCACGTGAAGATAGTTCCTTTTCCAACATAGGCCTCAAAGCGCTCTGAATATCCACTTGCCGATTGTACAAAAAGAGTGTTGCAAAACTTCTCTATCAAAAGGCAGGTTGAACTCTGTGTGTCGAATGCCCAAAACACAGGGAACTTGCTGAGAATGCTTTTGTCTAATTTCTACGTGAAGATATTTCCTTTTCCATCATAGGCCTCAAAGTGCTCCGAATAAACACTTGTAGATCCCACCAAAAGAGTGTTTCAAAGCTCTTCCATCTACAGGAACTTTCACGTCTGTGAGTTGAATGCACTCATCACAAAGAGGTTTCTGAGAATTCTTCTGTTTAGTTTTTATGTGATGATATTTCATTTTCCAGCATTGGCCTAAAGGTGCTCCAAATATCCACCTTCAGATGGGACTGAAAGAGTGTTTCAAAACTGAACTATCAAAAGGAAGGTTCAAGTCTGTGAGTTGAATGCACTCATCCACAGAAGCTTCTGAGAATGCTTCTGTCTCGTTTTTAGGCGAAGATATTTCCTTTTCCTTGCATAGGCCTCAAATCGCTCCAAATATCCCCTTGCAGATATTACAAAGAGAGTGTTTCCAAACTGCCCTATCGAAAGGCAGTTTCAACTCTGTGAGTTGAAGGCACGTATGGTGAAACAGTTTCTGAGAATGCTTGTGTGTACTTTTTAGGTGAAGGTATTTCCTTTTCCAGCACAGGCCTCAAATCGCTCCAAACATCCAGTAGCAAATTCTACAAAAGGAGTGTTTCAAACCTGTGCTATCCAAAGGAAGATTCCACTATATGAGTTGAACGCATAAAGCACACGGAAGTTTCTGAGAATCCTTCCGTCTAGTTCTCAGGTGAAGATATTTACTTTTCCAGTGTTGGCCCTTTAGCACTCCAAATATCCACTTTCAGATTCTACAAAAAGAGTGTTTCAAAACTGCTCTATCAAAACGCAGGTTCCACTCGGTGAGTTGAATGCACGCATCGGAAAAGATTTCTGAGAATTCTTCTGTCTAGTTTTTATGGGAAGATATTTTCTTTTCCAGCATAGGCCTCAAATCGCTCCAAACATCCACGAGCAAATTCTACGAAAGGAGTGTGTCAAAACTGTGCTATCAAAAGGAAGATTCCACTATGTGAGTTGAATGCATGAAGCACACGGAAGTTTCTGACAATGCTTCCGTCTAGTTCTCATGTGAAGATATTTCCTTTTCCAGCGTTGACCTCTTAGCACTCCAAATATCCACTTGCAGATCCTAGAAAAAGAGTGTTTCAAAACTGCTCTACCAAAAGCCAGGTTTCACTCGGTGAGTTGAATGCGCACATCGCAAAATGTTTCTGAGAACGCTACTGTCTAGTTCTTATGTGAAGATATTTCGTTTTCCCGCCTGGGCTTCAAAGCGCTCCAAATAGCCACTTGTAGAGTCTATAAAAGCAGTGTTTCAAAACTCTTCTATCAAAAGGAACTTTCAACTCTGTGAGTACAATGCACTCATCACAAGGAAGTTTCCGAGAATGCTTCTGTCTACTGTTTATGTGAAGATATTTCCTTTTCCAACCTAGGCCTCAATGCGCTCCAAATAAACACCTGCAGATCCTACAAGAGGGGTGTTTCCAAACTGTTCTATCAAAACCAGCGTTCAAGTCTGTGAGCTGAATGCACTCATCACACAGAAGTTTCTTAGAAGGCTTGTGTCTAGTGTTTATGTGAAAATATTTTCTTTTACAGCATAGGCCTCAAATAGCTCCAAATATCAACTTGCAGATTTTACAAAAAGGGAGTTTCCAAACTCCTCTATCAAAAGACAGGTTCAACTCTGTGAGTCGAATGCACACATCAGAAAGAAGTTTCTGAGAATGCTTCTGTCTAGCTTTTATGTGAAAATATTTCCTTTTCAAGCACACGCCTCAAAGCGCTCCAAATATGCCGTTGCAGATTCTACAAAAAGTGGGTTTCAAAACTGCTCTACGAAAAGAAAGGTTCAAAGCTGTGAGTTGAATACACAGATCGTGAAGAAGTTTCTGAGAATGCTTCAGTCTAGTGTTTAGGTGAAGATATTTCACTTCCCAGCATAGGCCTCAAAGCGCTCCAAATATCCACTTCCAGATTCTACAGAAAAGTGTTTCAAAACTGCTCTTTGGAAAGGAAGCTTCAACTCTGTGAGTTGAAAGCACTCATTACGAAGAGGTTTCTGAGAATTCTTCTGTCCAGTTTTCATGTGAAGATGTTTCCATTTCAAGCATAGGTCTCCAATCGCTCCAAATATTCACCTGCAAATTCTACAAAAAGGGTGTTTCAAAACTTCTCTATCAATAGGAAGGTTCAACTCTGTGAGTTGAATGCCCTCCTCACAAAGAAGTTTCTGAGAATGCTTCTGTCTACTTTTTACGTGAAGATATTTCCTTTTCCTACACAGGCCTCAAAGCGCTCCGAATCAACACTTCCAGATACTACCAAAACAGTGTTTCAAAACTGTTCTATCAAAAGGAACGTTCAACTCTGTGAGTGGAAGGCACTCATCGCAAAGAGGTTTCTGAGAATGCTTCTGTCTAGTTTTTATGTGATGATATTTCGTATTGCAGCATTGGCCAAAAAGCGCTCCAAACATCCATCTTCAGATGGCAATGAAAGTGGGTCTCAAAAGTGCTCTATCAGAAGGAAGGTTCAAGTCTGTGAATTGAATGCTCTCATCACACAGAAGGTTCTGAGAATGATTCAGTCTAGTTTTTATTAGAAGATATTTCCTTTTCCTTGCATAGGCCTCAAATCGCTCCAAATATCGAATTGCAGTTTACACCAATAGAGTGTTTCCAAACTGCTCTGTGAAACGGCAGGTTCAACTCTGTGAGTTGAATGCGCACATGAGGAAGAAGTCTCTGAGAATGCTTCTGTCTAGTTTTTAGGTGAAGATATTTCATTTCCCAGCCTCGCCTCAAAGCGCTCCAAATATCCACTTTCAGATTCTACAAAAACTGTGTTTCTAAACTGCTCTTTGTAAAGGAAGGTTCAAGTCTGTGAGTTGAATGCACTCATCACCAAGAAGTTTCTGAGAATGCTTCTGTCTAGTTTTCATGTGAAGATATTTCCTTTTCCAACATTGACCCGAAGCCCTCGTAATATCCACTTGCAGATTTTACAAAAAGAGTGTTTCCAAACTGCTCTATCAAAATGAGATTCAACTCTGTGAGTTGAATGCACGCATCGTGAAGAAGCTTCAGAGAATGCTACGGTCTACGTTTTAGGTGAAGATATTTCATTTCCCAGCATAGGCTTCAAAGCGCTCTAAATATCCACTTGCAGATTCTACAAAAAGAGTGTTTCAAAACTGCTCTTCCAAAAGGAAGGTTCAAGGCTGTGAGTTCAATGCACTCATCATAAAGAAGTTTCTGAGAACGCTTCTCTCTAGTTTTTATGTGAAGATATTTCCTTTTCCAGCATAGGCCTCAAATCGCTCCAAACATCCACTAGCAAATTCTACAAAAGGAGTGTTTCAAAACTGTGCTATCAAAAGGAAGATTCCACTATTTGAGTTGAAGGCATAAAGCACACGGAAGTTTCTGACAATGCTTCCGTCTAGTTCTCATGTGAAGTTATTTCCTTTTCCAGTGCTGGCCTCTTAGCACTCCAAATATCCACTTGCAGATCCTAGAAAAAGAGTTTTTCAAAACTGCTCTACCAAAAGGAAGCTTCAACTCGGTGAGTTGAATGCGCACCTCGCAAAATGTTTCTGAGAGTGCTTCGCTGTTGTTTTTATGTGAAGATATTTCGTTTTCCAGCATAGGACTCAAAGCGCTCCAAGTAGCCACTTACAGAGTCTCTAAAAAGAGTGTTTCAAAACTGTTCTATCAAAAGGAACGTTCAACTCTGTGAGTAGAATGCTCTCATCACAAGGAAGTTTCTGAGAATGCTTCTGTCTAGTTTTTATGTGAAGAAATTTCCTTTTCCAACATAGGCCTCAAAGCCCTCCAAATAAACATCTGCAGATTCTACAAAAGGGGTCTTTCCAAAATGTTCTATCAAAACCAACGTTCAAACCTATGAGCTGAATGCACTCACCACACAGAAGTTTCTTAGACGTCTTCTGTCTAGTGTTTATGTGAAAATATTTTCTTTTACAGCATAGGCCTCAAATAGCTCCAAATATCAACTTGCAGATTTTACAAAAAGGGTGTTTCCAAACTCCTCTATCAAAAGGCAGGTTCAACTCTGTGTGTTGAATGCACACATCAGAAAGAAGTTTCTGAGAATGCTTCTGTCTAGCGTTTATGTGAAAATATTTCCTTTTCAAGCATACGCCTCAAAGCGCTCCAAATATGCCGTTGCAGATTCTACAAAAAGTGTGTTTCAAAACTGCTCTATGAAAAGAAAGGTTCAAAGCTGTGAGGTGAATACACATATCGTGAAGAAGTTTCTGAGAAAGCTTCAGTCTAGTGTTTAGGTGAAGATATTTCACTTCCCAGAATAGGCCTCAAAGCGCTCCAAATATCCACTTCCAGATTCTAAAGAAAAGTGTTTCAAAACTGCTTTTTGGAAAAGAAGCTTCAACTCTGTGAGTTGAAAGCACTCATTACGAAGAGGTTTCTGAGAGTTCTTCCGTCTAGTTTTCATGTGAAGATGTTTCCATTTCAAGCATATTTCTCAAATCGCTCCAAATATTCACCTGCAAATTCTACAAAAAGGGTGTTTCCAAACTTCTCTATCAATAGGAAGGTTCGACTCTGTGAGTTGAATGCACTCCTCACAAAGAAGTTTCTGAGAATGCTTCTGTCCAGTTTTTAGGTGAAGATATATCATTTCCCAGCATAGGCCTCAAAGCGCTCCAAATATCCACTTGCAGATTCTACAAAAAGAGTGTTTCAAAACTCCTCTTTCAAAAGGAAGTTTCAAGTCTGTGAGTTGAATGAAGTCGTGACAAAGAAGTTTCTGAGAATGCTTCTGTCTACTTTTTATGTGAAGATATTTCCTTTTGCAGCACACGCCTCAAATAGCCCCAAACATCCACTAGCAAATTCTACAAAAAGAGTGTTTCAAAAAAGCGCTATCTAAAGGAAGATTGCACTATGTGAGTTAAACGCATAAAGCACACGGAAGTTTCTGAGAATGCTTCCGTCTAGTTCTCATGGGAAGATATTTCCTTTCCCATTGTTGGCCTCTTAGCACTCCAATATACACTTGCAGATTCTAGAAAAAGAGTGTTTCAAAACTGCTCTATCAAAAGGCAGGTTCAACACGGTGAGTTGAATATGCACATGAGAAAAAGTTTCTGAGAATGCTTCTGTCTGGTTTTTATGTGAAGATATTTCGTTTTCCAGCACAGGCCTCAAAGCGCTCCAATTATCCACTTGCAGACTATACAAAAACAGTGTTTCAAAACTGTTCTATCCAAAGGAATGTTCAGCTCTGTGAGTAGAATTCACTCATCACGAGGAAGTTTCTGAGAATGCTGCTGTCTAGTTTCTATAAGAAGACATTTCCTTTTCTAACATAGGTCTCAAAGCGCTCACAATAAGCCCTGGCACACTCCACAAAAGGAGTGTTTCCAAAATGTTCTATCAAAATGAACGTTGAAGACTGTGAGTTAAATGCACACGTCAAACTGAAGTTTCTGAGAATGGTTCTGTCTAGGGTTTATGTGAAGATATTTTCTTTTCCAGCATAGGCCTCCAAAAGCTCGAAATATCCACTTGCAGATTTTCTAAAAAGGGTGTTTCCAAACTGTTCTATCAAAAGGAAGGTTCAACTCTGTGAGTTGAATGCTCACATCACAAAGAAGTTTCTGAGAATGCTTCTGTCTAGTGTTCATGTGAAGATATTTCCTTTTCAAGCATAGGCCTCAAAGCGCTCCAGATATGCAGTTGCAGACTCTACAAAAAGTGTGTTTCAAAAGTGTTCTATGAAAAGAAAGTTTCAACTCTGTGAGTTGAATGCACATATCGTGAAGAAGTTTCTGAGAATGCTTCTGTCTAGTTTTTAGGTGAAGATATTTCATTTCCCAGCATAGGCCTCAAAGCGCTCCAAATATGCACTTGCAGATTCTACAAAAAGAGTGTTTCAAAACTGCTCTTTCAAAAGGAAGGTTCAAGTCTGTGAGTTGAATGCACTCATCAGAAAGAAGTTTCTGATAATGGTTCTGTCTAGTTTTCATCTGCAAGTATTTCCTTTTCCACTAGATGCCGCAATCGCACCAAATTTCCACCTGCAGTTTCCACAAAAAGAGTGTTGCAGGACTGCTCCAGGAAAAGGAATCTTCAACTCTCTCAGTTCAATCCCCTCAAGACATAGAAGTTTCTGATAATGTTTCTGTCTAGCTTCTATATGAAGATATTTCCTTTTCCAGCATAAGCCTCAAAGAGCTCCAAATATCCACTTGCGAATTCTACAAAAACAGTGTTGCAATACTTTTCTACCAAAAGGAAGGTACAACTCTGTGAGTTCAATGCACTCATCACACAGAAGGTTCACAGAATGCTTCCATCTAGCTTTTACGCAATGATATTTCCTTTTGCAGCAAAGGCTTCAAAGCGCTCTTAATGTCCACTGGCAGATTCTACGAAGAGTGTCTCAAAACTGCTCTATCAAAAGGTAGGTTGAACTCTGTGAGTTCAATGCCCAAAGCACAGGGAACCTTCTGAGAATGCTTTTATGTAGTTTCTACGTGAACATATTTTCTTTTCCAGCATTGGCCTCCAAGCACTCCATCCATCCACTTGAAAATTCTACTAAAAGAGTGTTTCAAAACTTCTCTACCAAAAGAAAGGTTGAACTTTGTGAGTTCAAGGCACACATCACAAAGAAGTTTCTGAGAATGCTTCTTTCCAGCTTTTACGTGAAGAGATATCCTTTTCCAGCATAGGCCTCAAAGCGCTCCATATATCCACTTGCACATTCTAGCAAAGCGTGTATCAACACTGCTCTTTCAAAAGGAAGCTTCAAGTCTGTGAGTTGAATGCACTCATCACAAAGACGTTTCTGAGAATTCTCCTGTCTAGTTTTCATGTGAAGATGCTTCCATTTAAAATCTAGGCCTCAAATACCTCCAAATATTCACTTGCACATTCTACAAAACGGCTGTTTCAAATCTTCTCTATCAATTGGAAGGTTCAACTCTGTAAATTGAATGCACTCACCACAAAGAAGATTCCGAGATTGCTTCTGTCTACTTTGTATGTGAAGACATTTCCTTTTCCAACATAGGCCTCAAAGCGCTCCAAAAAACACTTGCAGATTCTAAAAAAACAGTTTTTCAAAACTGTTCTATCAAAAGGAACGTTCAACTCTGTGAGTTGAAGGCACTCATCACAAAGAGGTTTCTGAGAATGCTTCTGTCTAGTTTTTATGGGATGATATTTCTTATTCCAACATTGGCCAAAAAGCGCTCCAAATATCCGCCTTCAGATGGCACTGAAAGAGGGTCTCAAAAATGCTCTATCAGAAGGAAGGTTCAAGTCTGTGAGTTGAATGCTCTCATCACACAGAAGGTTCTGAGAATACTTCAGTCTAGTTTTTATCAGAAGATATTTCCATTTCCTTGCATAGGCCTGAAATCGCTCCAAATATCGACTTGCAGATTATACGAATAGAGTATTTCCAAACTGCTCTGTCAAACGGCAGGATCAACTCTGTGAGTTGAATGAACACATCATGAAGAAGTCTCTGAGAATGCTTCTGTCTAGTTTTTAGTTGAAGATATTTCATTTCCCAGCATCGTCTCAAAGCGCTCCAAATATCCACTTGCAGATTCTACAAAAACTTTGTTTCTAAACTGCTCTTTGAAAAGGAAGGTCCAAGTCTGTGAGTTGAATGCACTCATCGCAAAGAATTTTCTGAGAATGCTTCTGCCTAGTTTTCACGTGAAGATATTTCCTTTTCCAACATTGGCCCCGAAGCCCTCCTAACATCCACTTGCAGATTTTACAAAAAGAGTGTTTCCAAACTGCTCTATCAAAAGGCAGGTTCAACTCTGTGAGTCAAATGCACGCATCGTGAAGAAGCTTCTGAGAATGCTACTGTCTAAGTTTTAGGTGAAGATATTTCATTTCCCAGCAAAGGCTTCAAAGCGCTCTAAATATCCACTTGCAGATTCTACAAGAAGAGTGTTTCAAAACTGCTCTTCCAAAAGGAAGGTTCAAGTCTGTGAGTTGAATGCACTCATCAAAAAGAAGTTTCTGAGAATGCTTCTCTCTAGTTTTTATGAGAAGATATTTCCTTTTCCAGCATAGGCCTCAAATCGCTCCAAACATCCACTAGCAAATTCTACAAAAGGAGTGTTTCAAAACTGTGCTATCAAAAGGAAGATTCCACTATTTGAGTTGAAGGCATAAAGCACACGGAAGTTTCTGACAGTGCTTCCGTCTAGTTCTCATGTGAAGTTATTTCCTTTTCCAGTGTTGGCCTCTTAGCACTCCAAATAACCACTTGCAGATCCTAGAAAGAGTGTTTCAAAACTGCTCTACCAAAAGGAAGGTTCAACTCGGTGAGTTGAATGCGCACCTCGCAAAAAGTTTCTGAGAGTGCTTCGGTTTAGTTTTTATGTGAAGATATTTCGTTTTCCAGCACAGTACTCAAAGCGCTCTAAATAGCCACTTGCAGAGTCTATAAAAAGAGTGTTTCAAAACTGTTCTATCGAAAGGAACGTTCAACTCTGTGAGTAGAATGCACTCATCACAAGGAAGTTTCTGAGAATGCTTCTGTCTAGTTTTTATGTGAAGAAATTTCCTTTTCCAACATAGGCCTCAAAGCGCTCCAAATAAACACCTGCAGATTCTACAAAAGGGGTCTTTCCAAAATGTTCTATCAAAACCAACGTTCAAGCCTGTGAGCTGAATGCACTCACCACACAGAAGTTTCTTAGACGTCTTCTGTCTAGTGTTTATGTGGAAATATTCTCTTTTACAGCATAGGCCTCAAATAGCTCCAAATATCAACTTGCAGATTTTACAAAAAGGGTGTTTCCAAACTCCTCCATCAAAAGGCAGGTTCAACTCTGTGTGTTTAATGCACACATCAGAAAGAAGTTTCTGAGAATGCTTCTGTCTAGCCTTTATGTGAAAATATTTCCTTTTCAAGCATACGCCTCAAAGCGCTCCAAATATGCCGTTGTAGACTCTACAAAAAGTGTGTTTCAAAACTGCTCTACGAAAAGAAAGGTTCAAAGCTGTGAGTTGAATACACAGATCGTGAAGAAGTTCCTGAGAATGCTTCAATCTAGTGTTTAGGTGAAGATATTTCACTTCCCAGCATAGGCCTCAAAGCGCTCCAAATATCCACTTCCAGATTCTACAGAAAAGTGTTTCAAAACTGCTCTTTGGAAAGGAAGCTTCAACTCTGTGAGTTTAAAGCACTCATTGCGAAGAGGTTTCTGGGAGTTCTTCCGTCTAGTTTTCATGTAAAGATGTTTCCATTTCAAGCATAGGTCTCTAATCGCTCCAAATATTCACCTGCAAATTCTACAAAAAGGGTGTTTCAAAACTTCTCTATCAATAGGAAGGTTCAACTCTGTGAGTTGAATGCACTCCTTACAGAGAAGTTTCTGAGAATGTTTCTATCTATGTTTTACGCGAAGATATTTCCTTTTCCAACACAGGCCTCAGTGCGCTCCGAATCAACACTTCCAGATACTACAAAAACAGTGTTTCAAAACTGTTCTATCAAAAGGAACGTTCAACTCTGTGAGTTGAAGGCACTCATCACAAAGAAGTTTCTGAGAATGCTTCTGTCAATCTTGTATGCAATGAGATTTCCTTTTGCAGCATAGGACTTAAAGCTCTCCAAATATCCACTTGCAGATTCCACAAAAAGAGTGTTGCAAAACTTCTCTATCAAAAGGCAGGTTGAACTCTGTGTGTTGAATGCCCAAAACACAGGGAACTTTCTGAGAATGCTTTTGTCTAGTTTCCACGTGAAGATAGTTCCTTTTCCAACATAGGCCTCAAAGCGCTCTGAATATCCACTTGCCGATTGTACAAAAAGAGTGTTGCAAAACTTCTCTATCAAAAGGCAGGTTGAACTCTGTGTGTCGAATGCCCAAAACACAGGGAACTTGCTGAGAATGCTTTTGTCTAATTTCTACGTGAAGATATTTCCTTTTCCATCATAGGCCTCAAAGTGCTCCGAATAAACACTTGTAGATCCCACCAAAAGAGTGTTTCAAAGCTCTTCCATCTACAGGAACTTTCACGTCTGTGAGTTGAATGCACTCATCACAAAGAGGTTTCTGAGAATTCTTCTGTTTAGTTTTTATGTGATGATATTTCATTTTCCAGCATTGGCCTAAAGGTGCTCCAAATATCCACCTTCAGATGGGACTGAAAGAGTGTTTCAAAACTGAACTATCAAAAGGAAGGTTCAAGTCTGTGAGTTGAATGCACTCATCCACAGAAGCTTCTGAGAATGCTTCTGTCTCGTTTTTAGGCGAAGATATTTCCTTTTCCTTGCATAGGCCTCAAATCGCTCCAAATATCCCCTTGCAGATATTACAAAGAGAGTGTTTCCAAACTGCCCTATCGAAAGGCAGTTTCAACTCTGTGAGTTGAAGGCACGTATGGTGAAACAGTTTCTGAGAATGCTTGTGTGTACTTTTTAGGTGAAGGTATTTCCTTTTCCAGCACAGGCCTCAAATCGCTCCAAACATCCAGTAGCAAATTCTACAAAAGGAGTGTTTCAAACCTGTGCTATCCAAAGGAAGATTCCACTATATGAGTTGAACGCATAAAGCACACGGAAGTTTCTGAGAATCCTTCCGTCTAGTTCTCAGGTGAAGATATTTACTTTTCCAGTGTTGGCCCTTTAGCACTCCAAATATCCACTTTCAGATTCTACAAAAAGAGTGTTTCAAAACTGCTCTATCAAAACGCAGGTTCCACTCGGTGAGTTGAATGCACGCATCGGAAAAGATTTCTGAGAATTCTTCTGTCTAGTTTTTATGGGAAGATATTTTCTTTTCCAGCATAGGCCTCAAATCGCTCCAAACATCCACGAGCAAATTCTACGAAAGGAGTGTGTCAAAACTGTGCTATCAAAAGGAAGATTCCACTATGTGAGTTGAATGCATGAAGCACACGGAAGTTTCTGACAATGCTTCCGTCTAGTTCTCATGTGAAGATATTTCCTTTTCCAGCGTTGACCTCTTAGCACTCCAAATATCCACTTGCAGATCCTAGAAAAAGAGTGTTTCAAAACTGCTCTACCAAAAGCCAGGTTTCACTCGGTGAGTTGAATGCGCACATCGCAAAATGTTTCTGAGAACGCTACTGTCTAGTTCTTATGTGAAGATATTTCGTTTTCCCGCCTGGGCTTCAAAGCGCTCCAAATAGCCACTTGTAGAGTCTATAAAAGCAGTGTTTCAAAACTCTTCTATCAAAAGGAACTTTCAACTCTGTGAGTACAATGCACTCATCACAAGGAAGTTTCCGAGAATGCTTCTGTCTACTGTTTATGTGAAGATATTTCCTTTTCCAACCTAGGCCTCAATGCGCTCCAAATAAACACCTGCAGATCCTACAAGAGGGGTGTTTCCAAACTGTTCTATCAAAACCAGCGTTCAAGTCTGTGAGCTGAATGCACTCATCACACAGAAGTTTCTTAGAAGGCTTGTGTCTAGTGTTTATGTGAAAATATTTTCTTTTACAGCACAGGCCTCAAATAGCTCCAAATATCAACTTGCAGATTTTACAAAATCCTCTATCAAAAGACAGGTTCAACTCTGTGAGTCGAATGCACACATCAGAAAGAAGTTTCTGAGAATGCTTCTGTCTAGCTTTTATGTGAAAATATTTCCTTTTCAAGCACACGCCTCAAAGCGCTCCAAATATGCCGTTGCAGATTCTACAAAAAGTGGGTTTCAAAACTGCTCTACGAAAAGAAAGGTTCAAAGCTGTGAGTTGAATACACAGATCGTGAAGAAGTTTCTGAGAATGCTTCAGTCTAGTGTTTAGGTGAAGATATTTCACTTCCCAGCATAGGCCTCAAAGCGCTCCAAATATCCACTTCCAGATTCTACAGAAAAGTGTTTCAAAACTGCTCTTTGGAAAGGAAGCTTCAACTCTGTGAGTTGAAAGCACTCATTACGAAGAGGTTTCTGAGAATTCTTCTGTCCAGTTTTCATGTGAAGATGTTTCCATTTCAAGCATAGGTCTCCAATCGCTCCAAATATTCACCTGCAAATTCTACAAAAAGGGTGTTTCAAAAGTTCTCTATCAATAGGAAGGTTCAACTCTGTGAGTTGAATGCCCTCCTCACAAAGAAGTTTCTGAGAATGCTTCTGTCTACTTTTTACGTGAAGATATTTCCTTTTCCTACACAGGCCTCAAAGCGCTCCGAATCAACACTTCCAGATACTACCAAAACAGTGTTTCAAAACTGTTCTATCAAAAGGAACGTTCAACTCTGTGAGTGGAAGGCACTCATCGCAAAGAGGTTTCTGAGAATGCTTCTGTCTAGTTTTTATGTGATGATATTTCGTATTGCAGCATTGGCCAAAAAGCGCTCCAAACATCCATCTTCAGATGGCAATGAAAGTGGGTCTCAAAAGTGCTCTATCAGAAGGAAGGTTCAAGTCTGTGAATTGAATGCTCTCATCACACAGAAGGTTCTGAGAATGATTCAGTCTAGTTTTTATCAGAAGATATTTCCTTTTCCTTGCATAGGCCTCAAATCGCTCCAAATATCGAATTGCAGTTTACACCAATAGAGTCTTTCCAAACTGCTCTGTGAAACGGCAGGTTCAACTCTGTGAGTTGAATGCGCACATGAGGAAGAAGTCTCTGAGAATGCTTCTGTCTAGTTTTTAGGTGAAGATATTTCATTTCCCAGCCTCGCCTCAAAGCGCTCCAAATATCCACTTTCAGATTCTACAAAAACTGTGTTTCTAAACTGCTCTTTGTAAAGGAAGGTTCAAGTCTGTGAGTTGAATGCACTCATCACCAAGAAGTTTCTGAGAATGCTTCTGTCTAGTTTTCATGTGAAGATATTTCCTTTTCCAACATTGACCCGAAGCCCTCGTAATATCCACTTGCAGATTTTACAAAAAGAGTGTTTCCAAACTGCTCTATCAAAATGAGATTCAACTCTGTGAGTTGAATGCACGCATCGTGAAGAAGCTTCAGAGAATGCTACGGTCTACGTTTTAGGTGAAGATATTTCATTTCCCAGCATAGGCTTCAAAGCGCTCTAAATATCCACTTGCAGATTCTACAAAAAGAGTGTTTCAAAACTGCTCTTCCAAAAGGAAGGTTCAAGGCTGTGAGTTCAATGCACTCATCATAAAGAAGTTTCTGAGAACGCTTCTCTCTAGTTTTTATGTGAAGATATTTCCTTTTCCAGCATAGGCCTCAAATCGCTCCAAACATCCACTAGCAAATTCTACAAAAGGAGTGTTTCAAAACTGTGCTATCAAAAGGAAGATTCCACTATTTGAGTTGAAGGCATAAAGCACACGGAAGTTTCTGACAATGCTTCCGTCTAGTTCTCATGTGAAGTTATTTCCTTTTCCAGTGCTGGCCTCTTAGCACTCCAAATATCCACTTGCAGATCCTAGAAAAAGAGTTTTTCAAAACTGCTCTACCAAAAGGAAGCTTCAACTCGGTGAGTTGAATGCGCACCTCGCAAAATGTTTCTGAGAGTGCTTCGCTGTTGTTTTTATGTGAAGATATTTCGTTTTCCAGCATAGGACTCAAAGCGCTCCAAGTAGCCACTTACAGAGTCTCTAAAAAGAGTGTTTCAAAACTGTTCTATCAAAAGGAACGTTCAACTCTGTGAGTAGAATGCTCTCATCACAAGGAAGTTTCTGAGAATGCTTCTGTCTAGTTTTTATGTGAAGAAATTTCCTTTTCCAACATAGGCCTCAAAGCCCTCCAAATAAACATCTGCAGATTCTACAAAAGGGGTCTTTCCAATATGTTCTATCAAAACCAACGTTCAAACCTATGAGCTGAATGCACTCACCACACAGAAGTTTCTTAGACGTCTTCTGTCTAGTGTTTATGTGAAAATATTTTCTTTTACAGCATAGGCCTCAAATAGCTCCAAATATCAACTTGCAGATTTTACAAAAAGGGTGTTTCCAAACTCCTCTATCAAAAGGCAGGTTCAACTCTGTGTGTTGAATGCACACATCAGAAAGAAGTTTCTGAGAATGCTTCTGTCTAGCGTTTATGTGAAAATATTTCCTTTTCAAGCATACGCCTCAAAGCGCTCCAAATATGCCGTTGCAGATTCTACAAAAAGTGTGTTTCAAAACTGCTCTATGAAAAGAAAGGTTCAAAGCTGTGAGGTGAATACACATATCGTGAAGAAGTTTCTGAGAAAGCTTCAGTCTAGTGTTTAGGTGAAGATATTTCACTTCCCAGAATAGGCCTCAAAGCGCTCCAAATATCCACTTCCAGATTCTAAAGAAAAGTGTTTCAAAACTGCTTTTTGGAAAAGAAGCTTCAACTCTGTGAGTTGAAAGCACTCATTACGAAGAGGTTTCTGAGAGTTCTTCCGTCTAGTTTTCATGTGAAGATGTTTCCATTTCAAGCATATTTCTCAAATCGCTCCAAATATTCACCTGCAAATTCTACAAAAAGGGTGTTTCCAAACTTCTCTATCAATAGGAAGGTTCGACTCTGTGAGTTGAATGCACTCCTCACAAAGAAGTTTCTGAGAATGCTTCTGTCCAGTTTTTAGGTGAAGATATATCATTTCCCAGCATAGGCCTCAAAGCGCTCCAAATATCCACTTGCAGATTCTACAAAAAGAGTGTTTCAAAACTCCTCTTTCAAAAGGAAGTTTCAAGTCTGTGAGTTGAATGAAGTCGTGACAAAGAAGTTTCTGAGAATGCTTCTGTCTACTTTTTATGTGAAGATATTTCCTTTTGCAGCACACGCCTCAAATAGCCCCAAACATCCACTAGCAAATTCTACAAAAAGAGGGTTTCAAAAAAGCGCTATCTAAAGGAAGATTGCACTATGTGAGTTAAACGCATAAAGCACACGGAAGTTTCTGAGAATGCTTCCGTCTAGTTCTCATGGGAAGATATTTCCTTTCCCATTGTTGGCCTCTTAGCACTCCAATATACACTTGCAGATTCTAGAAAAAGAGTGTTTCAAAACTGCTCTATCAAAAGGCAGGTTCAACACGGTGAGTTGAATATGCACATGAGAAAAAGTTTCTGAGAATGCTTCTGTCTGGTTTTTATGTGAAGATATTTCGTTTTCCAGCACAGGCCTCAAAGCGCTCCAATTATCCACTTGCAGACTATACAAAAACAGTGTTTCAAAACTGTTCTATCCAAAGGAATGTTCAGCTCTGTGAGTAGAATTCACTCATCACGAGGAAGTTTCTGAGAATGCTGCTGTCTAGTTTCTATAAGAAGACATTTCCTTTTCTAACATAGGTCTCAAAGCGCTCACAATAAGCCCTGGCACACTCCACAAAAGGAGTGTTTCCAAAATGTTCTATCAAAATGAACGTTGAAGACTGTGAGTTAAATGCACACGTCAAACTGAAGTTTCTGAGAATGGTTCTGTCTAGGGTTTATGTGAAGATATTTTCTTTTCCAGCATAGGCCTCCAAAAGCTCGAAATATCCACTTGCAGATTTTCTAAAAAGGGTGTTTCCAAACTGTTCTATCAAAAGGAAGGTTCAACTCTGTGAGTTGAATGCTCACATCACAAAGAAGTTTCTGAGAATGCTTCTGTCTAGTGTTCATGTGAAGATATTTCCTTTTCAAGCATAGGCCTCAAAGCGCTCCAGATATGCAGTTGCAGACTCTACAAAAAGTGTGTTTCAAAAGTGTTCTATGAAAAGAAAGTTTCAACTCTGTGAGTTGAATGCACATATCGTGAAGAAGTTTCTGAGAATGCTTCTGTCTAGTTTTTAGGTGAAGATATTTCATTTCCCAGCATAGGCCTCAAAGCGCTCCAAATATGCACTTGCAGATTCTACAAAAAGAGTGTTTCAAAACTGCTCTTTCAAAAGGAAGGTTCAAGTCTGTGAGTTGAATGCACTCATCCGAAAGAAGTTTCTGATAATGGTTCTGTCTAGTTTTCATCTGCAAGTATTTCCTTTTCCACTAGATGCCGCAATCGCACCAAATTTCCACCTGCAGTTTCCACAAAAAGAGTGTTGCAGGACTGCTCCAGGAAAAGGAATCTTCAACTCTCTCAGTTCAATCCCCTCAAGACATAGAAGTTTCTGATAATGTTTCTGTCTAGCTTCTATATGAAGATATTTCCTTTTCCAGCATAAGCCTCAAAGAGCTCCAAATATCCACTTGCGAATTCTACAAAAACAGTGTTGCAATACTTTTCTACCAAAAGGAAGGTACAACTCTGTGAGTTCAATGCACTCATCACACAGAAGGTTCACAGAATGCTTCCATCTAGCTTTTACGCAATGATATTTCCTTTTGCAGCAAAGGCTTCAAAGCGCTCTTAATGTCCACTGGCAGATTCTACGAAGAGTGTCTCAAAACTGCTCTATCAAAAGGTAGGTTGAACTCTGTGAGTTCAATGCCCAAAGCACAGGGAACCTTCTGAGAATGCTTTTATGTAGTTTCTACGTGAACATATTTTCTTTTCCAGCATTGGCCTCCAAGCACTCCATCCATCCACTTGAAAATTCTACTAAAAGAGTGTTTCAAAACTTCTCTACCAAAAGAAAGGTTGAACTTTGTGAGTTCAAGGCACACATCACAAAGAAGTTTCTGAGAATGCTTCTTTCCAGCTTTTACGTGAAGAGATATCCTTTTCCAGCATAGGCCTCAAAGCGCTCCATATATCCACTTGCACATTCTAGCAAAGCGTGTATCAACACTGCTCTTTCAAAAGGAAGCTTCAAGTCTGTGAGTTGAATGCACTCATCACAAAGACGTTTCTGAGAATTCTCCTGTCTAGTTTTCATGTGAAGATGCTTCCATTTAAAATCTAGGCCTCAAATACCTCCAAATATTCACTTGCACATTCTACAAAAAGGCTGTTTCAAATCTTCTCTATCAATTGGAAGGTTCAACTCTGTAAATTGAATGCACTCACCACAAAGAAGATTCCGAGATTGCTTCTGTCTACTTTGTATGTGAAGACATTTCCTTTTCCAACATAGGCCTCAAAGCGCTCCAAAAAACACTTGCAGATTCTAAAAAAACAGTTTTTCAAAACTGTTCTATCAAAAGGAACGTTCAACTCTGTGAGTTGAAGGCACTCATCACAAAGAGGTTTCTGAGAATGCTTCTGTCTAGTTTTTATGGGATGATATTTCTTATTCCAACATTGGCCAAAAAGCGCTCCAAATATCCGCCTTCAGATGGCACTGAAAGAGGGTCTCAAAAATGCTCTATCAGAAGGAAGGTTCAAGTCTGTGAGTTGAATGCTCTCATCACACAGAAGGTTCTGAGAATACTTCAGTCTAGTTTTTATCAGAAGATATTTCCATTTCCTTGCATAGGCCTGAAATCGCTCCAAATATCGACTTGCAGATTATACGAATAGAGTATTTCCAAACTGCTCTGTCAAACGGCAGGATCAACTCTGTGAGTTGAATGAACACATCATGAAGAAGTCTCTGAGAATGCTTCTGTCTAGTTTTTAGTTGAAGATATTTCATTTCCCAGCATCGTCTCAAAGCGCTCCAAATATCCACTTGCAGATTCTACAAAAACTTTGTTTCTAAACTGCTCTTTGAAAAGGAAGGTCCAAGTCTGTGAGTTGAATGCACTCATCGCAAAGAATTTTCTGAGAATGCTTCTGCCTAGTTTTCACGTGAAGATATTTCCTTTTCCAACATTGGCCCCGAAGCCCTCCTAACATCCACTTGCAGATTTTACAAAAAGAGTGTTTCCAAACTGCTCTATCAAAAGGCAGGTTCAACTCTGTGAGTCAAATGCACGCATCGTGAAGAAGCTTCTGAGAATGCTACTGTCTAAGTTTTAGGTGAAGATATTTCATTTCCCAGCAAAGGCTTCAAAGCGCTCTAAATATCCACTTGCAGATTCTACAAGAAGAGTGTTTCAAAACTGCTCTTCCAAAAGGAAGGTTCAAGTCTGTGAGTTGAATGCACTCATCAAAAAGAAGTTTCTGAGAATGCTTCTCTCTAGTTTTTATGAGAAGATATTTCCTTTTCCAGCATAGGCCTCAAATCGCTCCAAACATCCACTAGCAAATTCTACAAAAGGAGTGTTTCAAAACTGTGCTATCAAAAGGAAGATTCCACTATTTGAGTTGAAGGCATAAAGCACACGGAAGTTTCTGACAGTGCTTCCGTCTAGTTCTCATGTGAAGTTATTTCCTTTTCCAGTGTTGGCCTCTTAGCACTCCAAATAACCACTTGCAGATCCTAGAAAGAGTGTTTCAAAACTGCTCTACCAAAAGGAAGGTTCAACTCGGTGAGTTGAATGCGCACCTCGCAAAAAGTTTCTGAGAGTGCTTCGGTTTAGTTTTTATGTGAAGATATTTCGTTTTCCAGCACAGTACTCAAAGCGCTCTAAATAGCCACTTGCAGAGTCTATAAAAAGAGTGTTTCAAAACTGTTCTATCGAAAGGAACGTTCAACTCTGTGAGTAGAATGCACTCATCACAAGGAAGTTTCTGAGAATGCTTCTGTCTAGTTTTTATGTGAAGAAATTTCCTTTTCCAACATAGGCCTCAAAGCGCTCCAAATAAACACCTGCAGATTCTACAAAAGGGGTCTTTCCAAAATGTTCTATCAAAACCAACGTTCAAGCCTGTGAGCTGAATGCACTCACCACACAGAAGTTTCTTAGACGTCTTCTGTCTAGTGTTTATGTGGAAATATTCTCTTTTACAGCATAGGCCTCAAATAGCTCCAAATATCAACTTGCAGATTTTACAAAAAGGGTGTTTCCAAACTCCTCCATCAAAAGGCAGGTTCAACTCTGTGTGTTGAATGCACACATCAGAAAGAAGTTTCTGAGAATGCTTCTGTCTAGCCTTTATGTGAAAATATTTCCTTTTCAAGCATACGCCTCAAAGCGCTCCAAATATGCCGTTGTAGACTCTACAAAAAGTGTGTTTCAAAACTGCTCTACGAAAAGAAAGGTTCAAAGCTGTGAGTTGAATACACAGATCGTGAAGAAGTTCCTGAGAATGCTTCAATCTAGTGTTTAGGTGAAGATATTTCACTTCCCAGCATAGGCCTCAAAGCGCTCCAAATATCCACTTCCAGATTCTACAGAAAAGTGTTTCAAAACTGCTCTTTGGAAAGGAAGCTTCAACTCTGTGAGTTTAAAGCACTCATTGCGAAGAGGTTTCTGGGAGTTCTTCCGTCTAGTTTTCATGTAAAGATGTTTCCATTTCAAGCATAGGTCTCTAATCGCTCCAAATATTCACCTGCAAATTCTACAAAAAGGGTGTTTCAAAACTTCTCTATCAATAGGAAGGTTCAACTCTGTGAGTTGAATGCACTCCTTACAGAGAAGTTTCTGAGAATGTTTCTATCTATGTTTTACGCGAAGATATTTCCTTTTCCAACACAGGCCTCAGTGCGCTCCGAATCAACACTTCCAGATACTACAAAAACAGTGTTTCAAAACTGTTCTATCAAAAGGAACGTTCAACTCTGTGAGTTGAAGGCACTCATCACAAAGAAGTTTCTGAGAATGCTTCTGTCAATCTTGTATGCAATGAGATTTCCTTTTGCAGCATAGGACTTAAAGCTCTCCAAATATCCACTTGCAGATTCCACAAAAAGAGTGTTGCAAAACTTCTCTATCAAAAGGCAGGTTGAACTCTGTGTGTTGAATGCCCAAAACACAGGGAACTTTCTGAGAATGCTTTTGTCTAGTTTCCACGTGAAGATAGTTCCTTTTCCAACATAGGCCTCAAAGCGCTCTGAATATCCACTTGCCGATTGTACAAAAAGAGTGTTGCAAAACTTCTCTATCAAAAGGCAGGTTGAACTCTGTGTGTCGAATGCCCAAAACACAGGGAACTTGCTGAGAATGCTTTTGTCTAATTTCTACGTGAAGATATTTCCTTTTCCATCATAGGCCTCAAAGTGCTCCGAATAAACACTTGTAGATCCCACCAAAAGAGTGTTTCAAAGCTCTTCCATCTACAGGAACTTTCACGTCTGTGAGTTGAATGCACTCATCACAAAGAGGTTTCTGAGAATTCTTCTGTTTAGTTTTTATGTGATGATATTTCATTTTCCAGCATTGGCCTAAAGGTGCTCCAAATATCCACCTTCAGATGGGACTGAAAGAGTGTTTCAAAACTGAACTATCAAAAGGAAGGTTCAAGTCTGTGAGTTGAATGCACTCATCCACAGAAGCTTCTGAGAATGCTTCTGTCTCGTTTTTAGGCGAAGATATTTCCTTTTCCTTGCATAGGCCTCAAATCGCTCCAAATATCCCCTTGCAGATATTACAAAGAGAGTGTTTCCAAACTGCCCTATCGAAAGGCAGTTTCAACTCTGTGAGTTGAAGGCACGTATGGTGAAACAGTTTCTGAGAATGCTTGTGTGTACTTTTTAGGTGAAGGTATTTCCTTTTCCAGCACAGGCCTCAAATCGCTCCAAACATCCAGTAGCAAATTCTACAAAAGGAGTGTTTCAAACCTGTGCTATCCAAAGGAAGATTCCACTATATGAGTTGAACGCATAAAGCACACGGAAGTTTCTGAGAATCCTTCCGTCTAGTTCTCAGGTGAAGATATTTACTTTTCCAGTGTTGGCCCTTTAGCACTCCAAATATCCACTTTCAGATTCTACAAAAAGAGTGTTTCAAAACTGCTCTATCAAAACGCAGGTTCCACTCGGTGAGTTGAATGCACGCATCGGAAAAGATTTCTGAGAATTCTTCTGTCTAGTTTTTATGGGAAGATATTTTCTTTTCCAGCATAGGCCTCAAATCGCTCCAAACATCCACGAGCAAATTCTACGAAAGGAGTGTGTCAAAACTGTGCTATCAAAAGGAAGATTCCACTATGTGAGTTGAATGCATGAAGCACACGGAAGTTTCTGACAATGCTTCCGTCTAGTTCTCATGTGAAGATATTTCCTTTTCCAGCGTTGACCTCTTAGCACTCCAAATATCCACTTGCAGATCCTAGAAAAAGAGTGTTTCAAAACTGCTCTACCAAAAGCCAGGTTTCACTCGGTGAGTTGAATGCGCACATCGCAAAATGTTTCTGAGAACGCTACTGTCTAGTTCTTATGTGAAGATATTTCGTTTTCCCGCCTGGGCTTCAAAGCGCTCCAAATAGCCACTTGTAGAGTCTATAAAAAGAGTGTTTCAAAACTCTTCTATCAAAAGGAACTTTCAACTCTGTGAGTACAATGCACTCATCACAAGGAAGTTTCCGAGAATGCTTCTGTCTACTGTTTATGTGAAGATATTTCCTTTTCCAACCTAGGCCTCAATGCGCTCCAAATAAACACCTGCAGATCCTACAAGAGGGGTGTTTCCAAACTGTTCTATCAAAACCAGCGTTCAAGTCTGTGAGCTGAATGCACTCATCACACAGAAGTTTCTTAGAAGGCTTGTGTCTAGTGTTTATGTGAAAATATTTTCTTTTACAGCACAGGCCTCAAATAGCTCCAAATATCAACTTGCAGATTTTACAAAAAGGGAGTTTCCAAACTCCTCTATCAAAAGACAGGTTCAACTCTGTGAGTCGAATGCACACATCAGAAAGAAGTTTCTGAGAATGCTTCTGTCTAGCTTTTATGTGAAAATATTTCCTTTTCAAGCACATGCCTCAAAGCGCTCCAAATATGCCGTTGCAGATTCTACAAAAAGTGGGTTTCAAAACTGCTCTACGAAAAGAAAGGTTCAAAGCTGTGAGTTGAATACACAGATCGTGAAGAAGTTTCTGAGAATGCTTCAGTCTAGTGTTTAGGTGAAGATATTTCACTTCCCAGCATAGGCCTCAAAGCGCTCCAAATATCCACTTCCAGATTCTACAGAAAAGTGTTTCAAAACTGCTCTTTGGAAAGGAAGCTTCAACTCTGTGAGTTGAAAGCACTCATTACGAAGAGGTTTCTGAGAATTCTTCTGTCCAGTTTTCATGTGAAGATGTTTCCATTTCAAGCATAGGTCTCCAATCGCTCCAAATATTCACCTGCAAATTCTACAAAAAGGGTGTTTCAAAACTTCTCTATCAATAGGAAGGTTCAACTCTGTGAGTTGAATGCCCTCCTCACAAAGAAGTTTCTGAGAATGCTTCTGTCTACTTTTTACGTGAAGATATTTCCTTTTCCTACACAGGCCTCAAAGCGCTCCGAATCAACACTTCCAGATACTACCAAAACAGTGTTTCAAAACTGTTCTATCAAAAGGAACGTTCAACTCTGTGAGTGGAAGGCACTCATCGCAAAGAGGTTTCTGAGAATGCTTCTGTCTAGTTTTTATGTGATGATATTTCGTATTGCAGCATTGGCCAAAAAGCGCTCCAAACATCCATCTTCAGATGGCAATGAAAGTGGGTCTCAAAAGTGCTCTATCAGAAGGAAGGTTCAAGTCTGTGAATTGAATGCTCTCATCACACAGAAGGTTCTGAGAATGATTCAGTCTAGTTTTTATCAGAAGATATTTCCTTTTCCTTGCATAGGCCTCAAATCGCTCCAAATATCGAATTGCAGTTTACACCAATAGAGTGTTTCCAAACTGCTCTGTGAAACGGCAGGTTCAACTCTGTGAGTTGAATGCGCACATGAGGAAGAAGTCTCTGAGAATGCTTCTGTCTAGTTTTTAGGTGAAGATATTTCATTTCCCAGCCTCGCCTCAAAGCGCTCCAAATATCCACTTTCAGATTCTACAAAAACTGTGTTTCTAAACTGCTCTTTGTAAAGGAAGGTTCAAGTCTGTGAGTTGAATGCACTCATCACCAAGAAGTTTCTGAGAATGCTTCTGTCTAGTTTTCATGTGAAGATATTTCCTTTTCCAACATTGACCCGAAGCCCTCGTAATATCCACTTGCAGATTTTACAAAAAGAGTGTTTCCAAACTGCTCTATCAAAATGAGATTCAACTCTGTGAGTTGAATGCACGCATCGTGAAGAAGCTTCAGAGAATGCTACGGTCTACGTTTTAGGTGAAGATATTTCATTTCCCAGCATAGGCTTCAAAGCGCTCTAAATATCCACTTGCAGATTCTACAAAAAGAGTGTTTCAAAACTGCTCTTCCAAAAGGAAGGTTCAAGGCTGTGAGTTCAATGCACTCATCATAAAGAAGTTTCTGAGAACGCTTCTCTCTAGTTTTTATGTGAAGATATTTCCTTTTCCAGCATAGGCCTCAAATCGCTCCAAACATCCACTAGCAAATTCTACAAAAGGAGTGTTTCAAAACTGTGCTATCAAAAGGAAGATTCCACTATTTGAGTTGAAGGCATAAAGCACACGGAAGTTTCTGACAATGCTTCCGTCTAGTTCTCATGTGAAGTTATTTCCTTTTCCAGTGCTGGCCTCTTAGCACTCCAAATATCCACTTGCAGATCCTAGAAAAAGAGTTTTTCAAAACTGCTCTACCAAAAGGAAGCTTCAACTCGGTGAGTTGAATGCGCACCTCGCAAAATGTTTCTGAGAGTGCTTCGCTGTTGTTTTTATGTGAAGATATTTCGTTTTCCAGCATAGGACTCAAAGCGCTCCAAGTAGCCACTTACAGAGTCTCTAAAAAGAGTGTTTCAAAACTGTTCTATCAAAAGGAACGTTCAACTCTGTGAGTAGAATGCTCTCATCACAAGGAAGTTTCTGAGAATGCTTCTGTCTAGTTTTTATGTGAAGAAATTTCCTTTTCCAACATAGGCCTCAAAGCCCTCCAAATAAACATCTGCAGATTCTACAAAAGGGGTCTTTCCAAAATGTTCTATCAAAACCAACGTTCAAACCTATGAGCTGAATGCACTCACCACACAGAAGTTTCTTAGACGTCTTCTGTCTAGTGTTTATGTGAAAATATTTTCTTTTACAGCATAGGCCTCAAATAGCTCCAAATATCAACTTGCAGATTTTACAAAAAGGGTGTTTCCAAACTCCTCTATCAAAAGGCAGGTTCAACTCTGTGTGTTGAATGCACACATCAGAAAGAAGTTTCTGAGAATGCTTCTGTCTAGCGTTTATGTGAAAATATTTCCTTTTCAAGCATACGCCTCAAAGCGCTCCAAATATGCCGTTGCAGATTCTACAAAAAGTGTGTTTCAAAACTGCTCTATGAAAAGAAAGGTTCAAAGCTGTGAGGTGAATACACATATCGTGAAGAAGTTTCTGAGAAAGCTTCAGTCTAGTGTTTAGGTGAAGATATTTCACTTCCCAAAATAGGCCTCAAAGCGCTCCAAATATCCACTTCCAGATTCTAAAGAAAAGTGTTTCAAAACTGCTTTTTGGAAAAGAAGCTTCAACTCTGTGAGTTGAAAGCACTCATTACGAAGAGGTTTCTGAGAGTTCTTCCGTCTAGTTTTCATGTGAAGATGTTTCCATTTCAAGCATATTTCTCAAATCGCTCCAAATATTCACCTGCAAATTCTACAAAAAGGGTGTTTCCAAACTTCTCTATCAATAGGAAGGTTCGACTCTGTGAGTTGAATGCACTCCTCACAAAGAAGTTTCTGAGAATGCTTCTGTCCAGTTTTTAGGTGAAGATATATCATTTCCCAGCATAGGCCTCAAAGCGCTCCAAATATCCACTTGCAGATTCTACAAAAAGAGTGTTTCAAAACTCCTCTTTCAAAAGGAAGTTTCAAGTCTGTGAGTTGAATGAAGTCGTGACAAAGAAGTTTCTGAGAATGCTTCTGTCTACTTTTTATGTGAAGATATTTCCTTTTGCAGCACACGCCTCAAATAGCCCCAAACATCCACTAGCAAATTCTACAAAAAGAGTGTTTCAAAAAAGCGCTATCTAAAGGAAGATTGCACTATGTGAGTTAAACGCATAAAGCACACGGAAGTTTCTGAGAATGCTTCCGTCTAGTTCTCATGGGAAGATATTTCCTTTCCCATTGTTGGCCTCTTAGCACTCCAATATACACTTGCAGATTCTAGAAAAAGAGTGTTTCAAAACTGCTCTATCAAAAGGCAGGTTCAACACGGTGAGTTGAATATGCACATGAGAAAAAGTTTCTGAGAATGCTTCTGTCTGGTTTTTATGTGAAGATATTTCGTTTTCCAGCACAGGCCTCAAAGCGCTCCAATTATCCACTTGCAGACTATACAAAAACAGTGTTTCAAAACTGTTCTATCCAAAGGAATGTTCAGCTCTGTGAGTAGAATTCACTCATCACGAGGAAGTTTCTGAGAATGCTGCTGTCTAGTTTCTATAAGAAGACATTTCCTTTTCTAACATAGGTCTCAAAGCGCTCACAATAAGCCCTGGCACACTCCACAAAAGGAGTGTTTCCAAAATGTTCTATCAAAATGAACGTTGAAGACTGTGAGTTAAATGCACACGTCAAACTGAAGTTTCTGAGAATGGTTCTGTCTAGGGTTTATGTGAAGATATTTTCTTTTCCAGCATAGGCCTCCAAAAGCTCGAAATATCCACTTGCAGATTTTCTAAAAAGGGTGTTTCCAAACTGTTCTATCAAAAGGAAGGTTCAACTCTGTGAGTTGAATGCTCACATCACAAAGAAGTTTCTGAGAATGCTTCTGTCTAGTGTTCATGTGAAGATATTTCCTTTTCAAGCATAGGCCTCAAAGCGCTCCAGATATGCAGTTGCAGACTCTACAAAAAGTGTGTTTCAAAAGTGTTCTATGAAAAGAAAGTTTCAACTCTGTGAGTTGAATGCACATATCGTGAAGAAGTTTCTGAGAATGCTTCTGTCTAGTTTTTAGGTGAAGATATTTCATTTCCCAGCATAGGCCTCAAAGCGCTCCAAATATGCACTTGCAGATTCTACAAAAAGAGTGTTTCAAAACTGCTCTTTCAAAAGGAAGGTTCAAGTCTGTGAGTTGAATGCACTCATCAGAAAGAAGTTTCTGATAATGGTTCTGTCTAGTTTTCATCTGCAAGTATTTCCTTTTCCACTAGATGCCGCAATCGCACCAAATTTCCACCTGCAGTTTCCACAAAAAGAGTGTTGCAGGACTGCTCCAGGAAAAGGAATCTTCAACTCTCTCAGTTCAATCCCCTCAAGACATAGAAGTTTCTGATAATGTTTCTGTCTAGCTTCTATATGAAGATATTTCCTTTTCCAGCATAAGCCTCAAAGAGCTCCAAATATCCACTTGCGAATTCTACAAAAACAGTGTTGCAATACTTTTCTACCAAAAGGAAGGTACAACTCTGTGAGTTCAATGCACTCATCACACAGAAGGTTCACAGAATGCTTCCATCTAGCTTTTACGCAATGATATTTCCTTTTGCAGCAAAGGCTTCAAAGCGCTCTTAATGTCCACTGGCAGATTCTACGAAGAGTGTCTCAAAACTGCTCTATCAAAAGGTAGGTTGAACTCTGTGAGTTCAATGCCCAAAGCACAGGGAACCTTCTGAGAATGCTTTTATGTAGTTTCTACGTGAACATATTTTCTTTTCCAGCATTGGCCTCCAAGCACTCCATCCATCCACTTGAAAATTCTACTAAAAGAGTGTTTCAAAACTTCTCTACCAAAAGAAAGGTTGAACTTTGTGAGTTCAAGGCACACATCACAAAGAAGTTTCTGAGAATGCTTCTTTCCAGCTTTTACGTGAAGAGATATCCTTTTCCAGCATAGGCCTCAAAGCGCTCCATATATCCACTTGCACATTCTAGCAAAGCGTGTATCAACACTGCTCTTTCAAAAGGAAGCTTCAAGTCTGTGAGTTGAATGCACTCATCACAAAGACGTTTCTGAGAATTCTCCTGTCTAGTTTTCATGTGAAGATGCTTCCATTTAAAATCTAGGCCTCAAATACCTCCAAATATTCACTTGCACATTCTACAAAAAGGCTGTTTCAAATCTTCTCTATCAATTGGAAGGTTCAACTCTGTAAATTGAATGCACTCACCACAAAGAAGATTCCGAGATTGCTTCTGTCTACTTTGTATGTGAAGACATTTCCTTTTCCAACATAGGCCTCAAAGCGCTCCAAAAAACACTTGCAGATTCTAAAAAAACAGTTTTTCAAAACTGTTCTATCAAAAGGAACGTTCAACTCTGTGAGTTGAAGGCACTCATCACAAAGAGGTTTCTGAGAATGCTTCTGTCTAGTTTTTATGGGATGATATTTCTTATTCCAACATTGGCCAAAAAGCGCTCCAAATATCCGCCTTCAGATGGCACTGAAAGAGGGTCTCAAAAATGCTCTATCAGAAGGAAGGTTCAAGTCTGTGAGTTGAATGCTCTCATCACACAGAAGGTTCTGAGAATGCTTCAGTCTAGTTTTTATCAGAAGATACTTCCATTTCCTTGCATAGGCCTGAAATCGCTCCAAATATCGACTTGCAGATTATACGAATAGAGTATTTCCAAACTGCTCTGTCAAACGGCAGGATCAACTCTGTGAGTTGAATGAACACATCATGAAGAAGTCTCTGAGAATGCTTCTGTCTAGTTTTTAGTTGAAGATATTTCATTTCCCAGCATCGCCTCAAAGCGCTCCAAATATCCACTTGCAGATTCTACAAAAACTTTGTTTCTAAACTGCTCTTTGAAAAGGAAGGTCCAAGTCTGTGAGTTGAATGCACTCATCGCAAAGAATTTTCTGAGAATGCTTCTGCCTAGTTTTCACGTGAAGATATTTCCTTTTCCAACATTGGCCCCGAAGCCCTCCTAACATCCACTTGCAGATTTTACAAAAAGAGTGTTTCCAAACTGCTCTATCAAAAGGCAGGTTCAACTCTGTGAGTCAAATGCACGCATCGTGAAGAAGCTTCTGAGAATGCTACTGTCTAAGTTTTAGGTGAAGATATTTCATTTCCCAGCAAAGGCTTCAAAGCGCTCTAAATATCCACTTGCAGATTCTACAAGAAGAGTGTTTCAAAACTGCTCTTCCAAAAGGAAGGTTCAAGTCTGTGAGTTGAATGCACTCATCAAAAAGAAGTTTCTGAGAATGCTTCTCTCTAGTTTTTATGAGAAGATATTTCCTTTTCCAGCATAGGCCTCAAATCGCTCCAAACATCCACTAGCAAATTCTACAAAAGGAGTGTTTCAAAACTGTGCTATCAAAAGGAAGATTCCACTATTTGAGTTGAAGGCATAAAGCACACGGAAGTTTCTGACAGTGCTTCCGTCTAGTTCTCATGTGAAGTTATTTCCTTTTCCAGTGTTGGCCTCTTAGCACTCCAAATAACCACTTGCAGATCCTAGAAAGAGTGTTTCAAAACTGCTCTACCAAAAGGAAGGTTCAACTCGGTGAGTTGAATGCGCACCTCGCAAAAAGTTTCTGAGAGTGCTTCGGTTTAGTTTTTATGTGAAGATATTTCGTTTTCCAGCACAGTACTCAAAGCGCTCTAAATAGCCACTTGCAGAGTCTATAAAAAGAGTGTTTCAAAACTGTTCTATCGAAAGGAACGTTCAACTCTGTGAGTAGAATGCACTCATCACAAGGAAGTTTCTGAGAATGCTTCTGTCTAGTTTTTATGTGAAGAAATTTCCTTTTCCAACATAGGCCTCAAAGCGCTCCAAATAAACACCTGCAGATTCTACAAAAGGGGTCTTTCCAAAATGTTCTATCAAAACCAACGTTCAAGCCTGTGAGCTGAATGCACTCACCACACAGAAGTTTCTTAGACGTCTTCTGTCTAGTGTTTATGTGGAAATATTCTCTTTTACAGCATAGGCCTCAAATAGCTCCAAATATCAACTTGCAGATTTTACAAAAAGGGTGTTTCCAAACTCCTCCATCAAAAGGCAGGTTCAACTCTGTGTGTTTAATGCACACATCAGAAAGAAGTTTCTGAGAATGCTTCTGTCTAGCCTTTATGTGAAAATATTTCCTTTTCAAGCATACGCCTCAAAGCGCTCCAAATATGCCGTTGTAGACTCTACAAAAAGTGTGTTTCAAAACTGCTCTACGAAAAGAAAGGTTCAAAGCTGTGAGTTGAATACACAGATCGTGAAGAAGTTCCTGAGAATGCTTCAATCTAGTGTTTAGGTGAAGATATTTCACTTCCCAGCATAGGCCTCAAAGCGCTCCAAATATCCACTTCCAGATTCTACAGAAAAGTGTTTCAAAACTGCTCTTTGGAAAGGAAGCTTCAACTCTGTGAGTTTAAAGCACTCATTGCGAAGAGGTTTCTGGGAGTTCTTCCGTCTAGTTTTCATGTAAAGATGTTTCCATTTCAAGCATAGGTCTCTAATCGCTCCAAATATTCACCTGCAAATTCTACAAAAAGGGTGTTTCAAAACTTCTCTATCAATAGGAAGGTTCAACTCTGTGAGTTGAATGCACTCCTTACAGAGAAGTTTCTGAGAATGTTTCTATCTATGTTTTACGCGAAGATATTTCCTTTTCCAACACAGGCCTCAGTGCGCTCCGAATCAACACTTCCAGATACTACAAAAACAGTGTTTCAAAACTGTTCTATCAAAAGGAACGTTCAACTCTGTGAGTTGAAGGCACTCATCACAAAGAAGTTTCTGAGAATGCTTCTGTCAATCTTGTATGCAATGAGATTTCCTTTTGCAGCATAGGACTTAAAGCTCTCCAAATATCCACTTGCAGATTCCACAAAAAGAGTGTTGCAAAACTTCTCTATCAAAAGGCAGGTTGAACTCTGTGTGTTGAATGCCCAAAACACAGGGAACTTTCTGAGAATGCTTTTGTCTAGTTTCCACGTGAAGATAGTTCCTTTTCCAACATAGGCCTCAAAGCGCTCTGAATATCCACTTGCCGATTGTACAAAAAGAGTGTTGCAAAACTTCTCTATCAAAAGGCAGGTTGAACTCTGTGTGTCGAATGCCCAAAACACAGGGAACTTGCTGAGAATGCTTTTGTCTAATTTCTACGTGAAGATATTTCCTTTTCCATCATAGGCCTCAAAGTGCTCCGAATAAACACTTGTAGATCCCACCAAAAGAGTGTTTCAAAGCTCTTCCATCTACAGGAACTTTCACGTCTGTGAGTTGAATGCACTCATCACAAAGAGGTTTCTGAGAATTCTTCTGTTTAGTTTTTATGTGATGATATTTCATTTTCCAGCATTGGCCTAAAGGTGCTCCAAATATCCACCTTCAGATGGGACTGAAAGAGTGTTTCAAAACTGAACTATCAAAAGGAAGGTTCAAGTCTGTGAGTTGAATGCACTCATCCACAGAAGCTTCTGAGAATGCTTCTGTCTCGTTTTTAGGCGAAGATATTTCCTTTTCCTTGCATAGGCCTCAAATCGCTCCAAATATCCCCTTGCAGATATTACAAAGAGAGTGTTTCCAAACTGCCCTATCGAAAGGCAGTTTCAACTCTGTGAGTTGAAGGCACGTATGGTGAAACAGTTTCTGAGAATGCTTGTGTGTACTTTTTAGGTGAAGGTATTTCCTTTTCCAGCACAGGCCTCAAATCGCTCCAAACATCCAGTAGCAAATTCTACAAAAGGAGTGTTTCAAACCTGTGCTATCCAAAGGAAGATTCCACTATATGAGTTGAACGCATAAAGCACACGGAAGTTTCTGAGAATCCTTCCGTCTAGTTCTCAGGTGAAGATATTTACTTTTCCAGTGTTGGCCCTTTAGCACTCCAAATATCCACTTTCAGATTCTACAAAAAGAGTGTTTCAAAACTGCTCTATCAAAACGCAGGTTCCACTCGGTGAGTTGAATGCACGCATCGGAAAAGATTTCTGAGAATTCTTCTGTCTAGTTTTTATGGGAAGATATTTTCTTTTCCAGCATAGACCTCAAATCGCTCCAAACATCCACGAGCAAATTCTACGAAAGGAGTGTGTCAAAACTGTGCTATCAAAAGGAAGATTCCACTATGTGAGTTGAATGCATGAAGCACACGGAAGTTTCTGACAATGCTTCCGTCTAGTTCTCATGTGAAGATATTTCCTTTTCCAGCGTTGACCTCTTAGCACTGCAAATATCCACTTGCAGATCCTAGAAAAAGAGTGTTTCAAAACTGCTCTACCAAAAGCCAGGTTTCACTCGGTGAGTTGAATGCGCACATCGCAAAATGTTTCTGAGAACGCTACTGTCTAGTTCTTATGTGAAGATATTTCGTTTTCCCGCCTGGGCTTCAAAGCGCTCCAAATAGCCACTTGTAGAGTCTATAAAAAGAGTGTTTCAAAACTCTTCTATCAAAAGGAACTTTCAACTCTGTGAGTACAATGCACTCATCACAAGGATGTTTCCGAGAATGCTTCTGTCTAGTGTTTATGTGAAGATATTTCCTTTTCCAACCTAGGCCTCAATGCGCTCCAAATAAACACCTGCAGATCCTACAAGAGGGGTGTTTCCAAACTGTTCTATCAAAACCAGCGTTCAAGTCTGTGAGCTGAATGCACTCATCACACAGAAGTTTCTTAGAAGGCTTGTGTCTAGTGTTTATGTGAAAATATTTTCTTTTACAGCACAGGCCTCAAATAGCTCCAAATATCAACTTGCAGATTTTACAAAAAGGGAGTTTCCAAACTCCTCTATCAAAAGACAGGTTCAACTCTGTGAGTCGAATGCACACATCAGAAAGAAGTTTCTGAGAATGCTTCTGTCTAGCTTTTATGTGAAAATATTTCCTTTTCAAGCACACGCCTCAAAGCGCTCCAAATATGCCGTTGCAGATTCTACAAAAAGTGGGTTTCAAAACTGCTCTACGAAAAGAAAGGTTCAAAGCTGTGAGTTGAATACACAGATCGTGAAGAAGTTTCTGAGAATGCTTCAGTCTAGTGTTTAGGTGAAGATATTTCACTTCCCAGCATAGGCCTCAAAGCGCTCCAAATATCCACTTCCAGATTCTACAGAAAAGTGTTTCAAAACTGCTCTTTGGAAAGGAAGCTTCAACTCTGTGAGTTGAAAGCACTCATTACGAAGAGGTTTCTGAGAATTCTTCTGTCCAGTTTTCATGTGAAGATGTTTCCATTTCAAGCATAGGTCTCCAATCGCTCCAAATATTCACCTGCAAATTCTACAAAAAGGGTGTTTCAAAACTTCTCTATCAATAGGAAGGTTCAACTCTGTGAGTTGAATGCCCTCCTCACAAAGAAGTTTCTGAGAATGCTTCTGTCTACTTTTTACGTGAAGATATTTCCTTTTCCTACACAGGCCTCAAAGCGCTCCGAATCAACACTTCCAGATACTACCAAAACAGTGTTTCAAAACTGTTCTATCAAAAGGAACGTTCAACTCTGTGAGTGGAAGGCACTCATCGCAAAGAGGTTTCTGAGAATGCTTCTGTCTAGTTTTTATGTGATGATATTTCGTATTGCAGCATTGGCCAAAAAGCGCTCCAAACATCCATCTTCAGATGGCAATGAAAGTGGGTCTCAAAAGTGCTCTATCAGAAGGAAGGTTCAAGTCTGTGAATTGAATGCTCTCATCACACAGAAGGTTCTGAGAATGATTCAGTCTAGTTTTTATTAGAAGATATTTCCTTTTCCTTGCATAGGCCTCAAATCGCTCCAAATATCGAATTGCAGTTTACACCAATAGAGTGTTTCCAAACTGCTCTGTGAAACGGCAGGTTCAACTCTGTGAGTTGAATGCGCACATGAGGAAGAAGTCTCTGAGAATGCTTCTGTCTAGTTTTTAGGTGAAGATATTTCATTTCCCAGCCTCGCCTCAAAGCGCTCCAAATATCCACTTTCAGATTCTACAAAAACTGTGTTTCTAAACTGCTCTTTGTAAAGGAAGGTTCAAGTCTGTGAGTTGAATGCACTCATCACCAAGAAGTTTCTGAGAATGCTTCTGTCTAGTTTTCATGTGAAGATATTTCCTTTTCCAACATTGACCCGAAGCCCTCGTAATATCCACTTGCAGATTTTACAAAAAGAGTGTTTCCAAACTGCTCTATCAAAATGAGATTCAACTCTGTGAGTTGAATGCACGCATCGTGAAGAAGCTTCAGAGAATGCTACGGTCTACGTTTTAGGTGAAGATATTTCATTTCCCAGCATAGGCTTCAAAGCGCTCTAAATATCCACTTGCAGATTCTACAAAAAGAGTGTTTCAAAACTGCTCTTCCAAAAGGAAGGTTCAAGGCTGTGAGTTCAATGCACTCATCATAAAGAAGTTTCTGAGAACGCTTCTCTCTAGTTTTTATGTGAAGATATTTCCTTTTCCAGCATAGGCCTCAAATCGCTCCAAACATCCACTAGCAAATTCTACAAAAGGAGTGTTTCAAAACTGTGCTATCAAAAGGAAGATTCCACTATTTGAGTTGAAGGCATAAAGCACACGGAAGTTTCTGACAATGCTTCCGTCTAGTTCTCATGTGAAGTTATTTCCTTTTCCAGTGCTGGCCTCTTAGCACTCCAAATATCCACTTGCAGATCCTAGAAAAAGAGTTTTTCAAAACTGCTCTACCAAAAGGAAGCTTCAACTCGGTGAGTTGAATGCGCACCTCGCAAAATGTTTCTGAGAGTGCTTCGCTGTTGTTTTTATGTGAAGATATTTCGTTTTCCAGCATAGGACTCAAAGCGCTCCAAGTAGCCACTTACAGAGTCTCTAAAAAGAGTGTTTCAAAACTGTTCTATCAAAAGGAACGTTCAACTCTGTGAGTAGAATGCTCTCATCACAAGGAAGTTTCTGAGAATGCTTCTGTCTAGTTTTTATGTGAAGAAATTTCCTTTTCCAACATAGGCCTCAAAGCCCTCCAAATAAACATCTGCAGATTCTACAAAAGGGGTCTTTCCAAAATGTTCTATCAAAACCAACGTTCAAACCTATGAGCTGAATGCACTCACCACACAGAAGTTTCTTAGACGTCTTCTGTCTAGTGTTTATGTGAAAATATTTTCTTTTACAGCATAGGCCTCAAATAGCTCCAAATATCAACTTGCAGATTTTACAAAAAGGGTGTTTCCAAACTCCTCTATCAAAAGGCAGGTTCAACTCTGTGTGTTGAATGCACACATCAGAAAGAAGTTTCTGAGAATGCTTCTGTCTAGCGTTTATGTGAAAATATTTCCTTTTCAAGCATACGCCTCAAAGCGCTCCAAATATGCCGTTGCAGATTCTACAAAAAGTGTGTTTCAAAACTGCTCTATGAAAAGAAAGGTTCAAAGCTGTGAGGTGAATACACATATCGTGAAGAAGTTTCTGAGAAAGCTTCAGTCTAGTGTTTAGGTGAAGATATTTCACTTCCCAGAATAGGCCTCAAAGCGCTCCAAATATCCACTTCCAGATTCTAAAGAAAAGTGTTTCAAAACTGCTTTTTGGAAAAGAAGCTTCAACTCTGTGAGTTGAAAGCACTCATTACGAAGAGGTTTCTGAGAGTTCTTCCGTCTAGTTTTCATGTGAAGATGTTTCCATTTCAAGCATATTTCTCAAATCGCTCCAAATATTCACCTGCAAATTCTACAAAAAGGGTGTTTCCAAACTTCTCTATCAATAGGAAGGTTCGACTCTGTGAGTTGAATGCACTCCTCACAAAGAAGTTTCTGAGAATGCTTCTGTCCAGTTTTTAGGTGAAGATATATCATTTCCCAGCATAGGCCTCAAAGCGCTCCAAATATCCACTTGCAGATTCTACAAAAAGAGTGTTTCAAAACTCCTCTTTCAAAAGGAAGTTTCAAGTCTGTGAGTTGAATGAAGTCGTGACAAAGAAGTTTCTGAGAATGCTTCTGTCTACTTTTTATGTGAAGATATTTCCTTTTGCAGCACACGCCTCAAATAGCCCCAAACATCCACTAGCAAATTCTACAAAAAGAGTGTTTCAAAAAAGCGCTATCTAAAGGAAGATTGCACTATGTGAGTTAAACGCATAAAGCACACGGAAGTTTCTGAGAATGCTTCCGTCTAGTTCTCATGGGAAGATATTTCCTTTCCCATTGTTGGCCTCTTAGCACTCCAATATACACTTGCAGATTCTAGAAAAAGAGTGTTTCAAAACTGCTCTATCAAAAGGCAGGTTCAACACGGTGAGTTGAATATGCACATGAGAAAAAGTTTCTGAGAATGCTTCTGTCTGGTTTTTATGTGAAGATATTTCGTTTTCCAGCACAGGCCTCAAAGCGCTCCAATTATCCACTTGCAGACTATACAAAAACAGTGTTTCAAAACTGTTCTATCCAAAGGAATGTTCAGCTCTGTGAGTAGAATTCACTCATCACGAGGAAGTTTCTGAGAATGCTGCTGTCTAGTTTCTATAAGAAGACATTTCCTTTTCTAACATAGGTCTCAAAGCGCTCACAATAAGCCCTGGCACACTCCACAAAAGGAGTGTTTCCAAAATGTTCTATCAAAATGAACGTTGAAGACTGTGAGTTAAATGCACACGTCAAACTGAAGTTTCTGAGAATGGTTCTGTCTAGGGTTTATGTGAAGATATTTTCTTTTCCAGCATAGGCCTCCAAAAGCTCGAAATATCCACTTGCAGATTTTCTAAAAAGGGTGTTTCCAAACTGTTCTATCAAAAGGAAGGTTCAACTCTGTGAGTTGAATGCTCACATCACAAAGAAGTTTCTGAGAATGCTTCTGTCTAGTGTTCATGTGAAGATATTTCCTTTTCAAGCATAGGCCTCAAAGCGCTCCAGATATGCAGTTGCAGACTCTACAAAAAGTGTGTTTCAAAAGTGTTCTATGAAAAGAAAGTTTCAACTCTGTGAGTTGAATGCACATATCGTGAAGAAGTTTCTGAGAATGCTTCTGTCTAGTTTTTAGGTGAAGATATTTCATTTCCCAGCATAGGCCTCAAAGCGCTCCAAATATGCACTTGCAGATTCTACAAAAAGAGTGTTTCAAAACTGCTCTTTCAAAAGGAAGGTTCAAGTCTGTGAGTTGAATGCACTCATCAGAAAGAAGTTTCTGATAATGGTTCTGTCTAGTTTTCATCTGCAAGTATTTCCTTTTCCACTAGATGCCGCAATCGCACCAAATTTCCACCTGCAGTTTCCACAAAAAGAGTGTTGCAGGACTGCTCCAGGAAAAGGAATCTTCAACTCTCTCAGTTCAATCCCCTCAAGACATAGAAGTTTCTGATAATGTTTCTGTCTAGCTTCTATATGAAGATATTTCCTTTTCCAGCATAAGCCTCAAAGAGCTCCAAATATCCACTTGCGAATTCTACAAAAACAGTGTTGCAATACTTTTCTACCAAAAGGAAGGTACAACTCTGTGAGTTCAATGCACTCATCACACAGAAGGTTCACAGAATGCTTCCATCTAGCTTTTACGCAATGATATTTCCTTTTGCAGCAAAGGCTTCAAAGCGCTCTTAATGTCCACTGGCAGATTCTACGAAGAGTGTCTCAAAACTGCTCTATCAAAAGGTAGGTTGAACTCTGTGAGTTCAATGCCCAAAGCACAGGGAACCTTCTGAGAATGCTTTTATGTAGTTTCTACGTGAACATATTTTCTTTTCCAGCATTGGCCTCCAAGCACTCCATCCATCCACTTGAAAATTCTACTAAAAGAGTGTTTCAAAACTTCTCTACCAAAAGAAAGGTTGAACTTTGTGAGTTCAAGGCACACATCACAAAGAAGTTTCTGAGAATGCTTCTTTCCAGCTTTTACGTGAAGAGATATCCTTTTCCAGCATAGGCCTCAAAGCGCTCCATATATCCACTTGCACATTCTAGCAAAGCGTGTATCAACACTGCTCTTTCAAAAGGAAGCTTCAAGTCTGTGAGTTGAATGCACTCATCACAAAGACGTTTCTGAGAATTCTCCTGTCTAGTTTTCATGTGAAGATGCTTCCATTTAAAATCTAGGCCTCAAATACCTCCAAATATTCACTTGCACATTCTACAAAACGGCTGTTTCAAATCTTCTCTATCAATTGGAAGGTTCAACTCTGTAAATTGAATGCACTCACCACAAAGAAGATTCCGAGATTGCTTCTGTCTACTTTGTATGTGAAGACATTTCCTTTTCCAACATAGGCCTCAAAGCGCTCCAAAAAACACTTGCAGATTCTAAAAAAACAGTTTTTCAAAACTGTTCTATCAAAAGGAACGTTCAACTCTGTGAGTTGAAGGCACTCATCACAAAGAGGTTTCTGAGAATGCTTCTGTCTAGTTTTTATGGGATGATATTTCTTATTCCAACATTGGCCAAAAAGCGCTCCAAATATCCGCCTTCAGATGGCACTGAAAGAGGGTCTCAAAAATGCTCTATCAGAAGGAAGGTTCAAGTCTGTGAGTTGAATGCTCTCATCACACAGAAGGTTCTGAGAATACTTCAGTCTAGTTTTTATCAGAAGATATTTCCATTTCCTTGCATAGGCCTGAAATCGCTCCAAATATCGACTTGCAGATTATACGAATAGAGTATTTCCAAACTGCTCTGTCAAACGGCAGGATCAACTCTGTGAGTTGAATGAACACATCATGAAGAAGTCTCTGAGAATGCTTCTGTCTAGTTTTTAGTTGAAGATATTTCATTTCCCAGCATCGTCTCAAAGCGCTCCAAATATCCACTTGCAGATTCTACAAAAACTTTGTTTCTAAACTGCTCTTTGAAAAGGAAGGTCCAAGTCTGTGAGTTGAATGCACTCATCGCAAAGAATTTTCTGAGAATGCTTCTGCCTAGTTTTCACGTGAAGATATTTCCTTTTCCAACATTGGCCCCGAAGCCCTCCTAACATCCACTTGCAGATTTTACAAAAAGAGTGTTTCCAAACTGCTCTATCAAAAGGCAGGTTCAACTCTGTGAGTCAAATGCACGCATCGTGAAGAAGCTTCTGAGAATGCTACTGTCTAAGTTTTAGGTGAAGATATTTCATTTCCCAGCAAAGGCTTCAAAGCGCTCTAAATATCCACTTGCAGATTCTACAAGAAGAGTGTTTCAAAACTGCTCTTCCAAAAGGAAGGTTCAAGTCTGTGAGTTGAATGCACTCATCAAAAAGAAGTTTCTGAGAATGCTTCTCTCTAGTTTTTATGAGAAGATATTTCCTTTTCCAGCATAGGCCTCAAATCGCTCCAAACATCCACTAGCAAATTCTACAAAAGGAGTGTTTCAAAACTGTGCTATCAAAAGGAAGATTCCACTATTTGAGTTGAAGGCATAAAGCACACGGAAGTTTCTGACAGTGCTTCCGTCTAGTTCTCATGTGAAGTTATTTCCTTTTCCAGTGTTGGCCTCTTAGCACTCCAAATAACCACTTGCAGATCCTAGAAAGAGTGTTTCAAAACTGCTCTACCAAAAGGAAGGTTCAACTCGGTGAGTTGAATGCGCACCTCGCAAAAAGTTTCTGAGAGTGCTTCGGTTTAGTTTTTATGTGAAGATATTTCGTTTTCCAGCACAGTACTCAAAGCGCTCTAAATAGCCACTTGCAGAGTCTATAAAAAGAGTGTTTCAAAACTGTTCTATCGAAAGGAACGTTCAACTCTGTGAGTAGAATGCACTCATCACAAGGAAGTTTCTGAGAATGCTTCTGTCTAGTTTTTATGTGAAGAAATTTCCTTTTCCAACATAGGCCTCAAAGCGCTCCAAATAAACACCTGCAGATTCTACAAAAGGGGTCTTTCCAAAATGTTCTATCAAAACCAACGTTCAAGCCTGTGAGCTGAATGCACTCACCACACAGAAGTTTCTTAGACGTCTTCTGTCTAGTGTTTATGTGGAAATATTCTCTTTTACAGCATAGGCCTCAAATAGCTCCAAATATCAACTTGCAGATTTTACAAAAAGGGTGTTTCCAAACTCCTCCATCAAAAGGCAGGTTCAACTCTGTGTGTTTAATGCACACATCAGAAAGAAGTTTCTGAGAATGCTTCTGTCTAGCCTTTATGTGAAAATATTTCCTTTTCAAGCATACGCCTCAAAGCGCTCCAAATATGCCGTTGTAGACTCTACAAAAAGTGTGTTTCAAAACTGCTCTACGAAAAGAAAGGTTCAAAGCTGTGAGTTGAATACACAGATCGTGAAGAAGTTCCTGAGAATGCTTCAATCTAGTGTTTAGGTGAAGATATTTCACTTCCCAGCATAGGCCTCAAAGCGCTCCAAATATCCACTTCCAGATTCTACAGAAAAGTGTTTCAAAACTGCTCTTTGGAAAGGAAGCTTCAACTCTGTGAGTTTAAAGCACTCATTGCGAAGAGGTTTCTGGGAGTTCTTCCGTCTAGTTTTCATGTAAAGATGTTTCCATTTCAAGCATAGGTCTCTAATCGCTCCAAATATTCACCTGCAAATTCTACAAAAAGGGTGTTTCAAAACTTCTCTATCAATAGGAAGGTTCAACTCTGTGAGTTGAATGCACTCCTTACAGAGAAGTTTCTGAGAATGTTTCTATCTATGTTTTACGCGAAGATATTTCCTTTTCCAACACAGGCCTCAGTGCGCTCCGAATCAACACTTCCAGATACTACAAAAACAGTGTTTCAAAACTGTTCTATCAAAAGGAACGTTCAACTCTGTGAGTTGAAGGCACTCATCACAAAGAAGTTTCTGAGAATGCTTCTGTCAATCTTGTATGCAATGAGATTTCCTTTTGCAGCATAGGACTTAAAGCTCTCCAAATATCCACTTGCAGATTCCACAAAAAGAGTGTTGCAAAACTTCTCTATCAAAAGGCAGGTTGAACTCTGTGTGTTGAATGCCCAAAACACAGGGAACTTTCTGAGAATGCTTTTGTCTAGTTTCCACGTGAAGATAGTTCCTTTTCCAACATAGGCCTCAAAGCGCTCTGAATATCCACTTGCCGATTGTACAAAAAGAGTGTTGCAAAACTTCTCTATCAAAAGGCAGGTTGAACTCTGTGTGTCGAATGCCCAAAACACAGGGAACTTGCTGAGAATGCTTTTGTCTAATTTCTACGTGAAGATATTTCCTTTTCCATCATAGGCCTCAAAGTGCTCCGAATAAACACTTGTAGATCCCACCAAAAGAGTGTTTCAAAGCTCTTCCATCTACAGGAACTTTCACGTCTGTGAGTTGAATGCACTCATCACAAAGAGGTTTCTGAGAATTCTTCTGTTTAGTTTTTATGTGATGATATTTCATTTTCCAGCATTGGCCTAAAGGTGCTCCAAATATCCACCTTCAGATGGGACTGAAAGAGTGTTTCAAAACTGAACTATCAAAAGGAAGGTTCAAGTCTGTGAGTTGAATGCACTCATCCACAGAAGCTTCTGAGAATGCTTCTGTCTCGTTTTTAGGCGAAGATATTTCCTTTTCCTTGCATAGGCCTCAAATCGCTCCAAATATCCCCTTGCAGATATTACAAAGAGAGTGTTTCCAAACTGCCCTATCGAAAGGCAGTTTCAACTCTGTGAGTTGAAGGCACGTATGGTGAAACAGTTTCTGAGAATGCTTGTGTGTACTTTTTAGGTGAAGGTATTTCCTTTTCCAGCACAGGCCTCAAATCGCTCCAAACATCCAGTAGCAAATTCTACAAAAGGAGTGTTTCAAACCTGTGCTATCCAAAGGAAGATTCCACTATATGAGTTGAACGCATAAAGCACACGGAAGTTTCTGAGAATCCTTCCGTCTAGTTCTCAGGTGAAGATATTTACTTTTCCAGTGTTGGCCCTTTAGCACTCCAAATATCCACTTTCAGATTCTACAAAAAGAGTGTTTCAAAACTGCTCTATCAAAACGCAGGTTCCACTCGGTGAGTTGAATGCACGCATCGGAAAAGATTTCTGAGAATTCTTCTGTCTAGTTTTTATGGGAAGATATTTTCTTTTCCAGCATAGGCCTCAAATCGCTCCAAACATCCACGAGCAAATTCTACGAAAGGAGTGTGTCAAAACTGTGCTATCAAAAGGAAGATTCCACTATGTGAGTTGAATGCATGAAGCACACGGAAGTTTCTGACAATGCTTCCGTCTAGTTCTCATGTGAAGATATTTCCTTTTCCAGCGTTGACCTCTTAGCACTCCAAATATCCACTTGCAGATCCTAGAAAAAGAGTGTTTCAAAACTGCTCTACCAAAAGCCAGGTTTCACTCGGTGAGTTGAATGCGCACATCGCAAAATGTTTCTGAGAACGCTACTGTCTAGTTCTTATGTGAAGATATTTCGTTTTCCCGCCTGGGCTTCAAAGCGCTCCAAATAGCCACTTGTAGAGTCTATAAAAGCAGTGTTTCAAAACTCTTCTATCAAAAGGAACTTTCAACTCTGTGAGTACAATGCACTCATCACAAGGAAGTTTCCGAGAATGCTTCTGTCTACTGTTTATGTGAAGATATTTCCTTTTCCAACCTAGGCCTCAATGCGCTCCAAATAAACACCTGCAGATCCTACAAGAGGGGTGTTTCCAAACTGTTCTATCAAAACCAGCGTTCAAGTCTGTGAGCTGAATGCACTCATCACACAGAAGTTTCTTAGAAGGCTTGTGTCTAGTGTTTATGTGAAAATATTTTCTTTTACAGCACAGGCCTCAAATAGCTCCAAATATCAACTTGCAGATTTTACAAAATCCTCTATCAAAAGACAGGTTCAACTCTGTGAGTCGAATGCACACATCAGAAAGAAGTTTCTGAGAATGCTTCTGTCTAGCTTTTATGTGAAAATATTTCCTTTTCAAGCACACGCCTCAAAGCGCTCCAAATATGCCGTTGCAGATTCTACAAAAAGTGGGTTTCAAAACTGCTCTACGAAAAGAAAGGTTCAAAGCTGTGAGTTGAATACACAGATCGTGAAGAAGTTTCTGAGAATGCTTCAGTCTAGTGTTTAGGTGAAGATATTTCACTTCCCAGCATAGGCCTCAAAGCGCTCCAAATATCCACTTCCAGATTCTACAGAAAAGTGTTTCAAAACTGCTCTTTGGAAAGGAAGCTTCAACTCTGTGAGTTGAAAGCACTCATTACGAAGAGGTTTCTGAGAATTCTTCTGTCCAGTTTTCATGTGAAGATGTTTCCATTTCAAGCATAGGTCTCCAATCGCTCCAAATATTCACCTGCAAATTCTACAAAAAGGGTGTTTCAAAAGTTCTCTATCAATAGGAAGGTTCAACTCTGTGAGTTGAATGCCCTCCTCACAAAGAAGTTTCTGAGAATGCTTCTGTCTACTTTTTACGTGAAGATATTTCCTTTTCCTACACAGGCCTCAAAGCGCTCCGAATCAACACTTCCAGATACTACCAAAACAGTGTTTCAAAACTGTTCTATCAAAAGGAACGTTCAACTCTGTGAGTGGAAGGCACTCATCGCAAAGAGGTTTCTGAGAATGCTTCTGTCTAGTTTTTATGTGATGATATTTCGTATTGCAGCATTGGCCAAAAAGCGCTCCAAACATCCATCTTCAGATGGCAATGAAAGTGGGTCTCAAAAGTGCTCTATCAGAAGGAAGGTTCAAGTCTGTGAATTGAATGCTCTCATCACACAGAAGGTTCTGAGAATGATTCAGTCTAGTTTTTATCAGAAGATATTTCCTTTTCCTTGCATAGGCCTCAAATCGCTCCAAATATCGAATTGCAGTTTACACCAATAGAGTCTTTCCAAACTGCTCTGTGAAACGGCAGGTTCAACTCTGTGAGTTGAATGCGCACATGAGGAAGAAGTCTCTGAGAATGCTTCTGTCTAGTTTTTAGGTGAAGATATTTCATTTCCCAGCCTCGCCTCAAAGCGCTCCAAATATCCACTTTCAGATTCTACAAAAACTGTGTTTCTAAACTGCTCTTTGTAAAGGAAGGTTCAAGTCTGTGAGTTGAATGCACTCATCACCAAGAAGTTTCTGAGAATGCTTCTGTCTAGTTTTCATGTGAAGATATTTCCTTTTCCAACATTGACCCGAAGCCCTCGTAATATCCACTTGCAGATTTTACAAAAAGAGTGTTTCCAAACTGCTCTATCAAAATGAGATTCAACTCTGTGAGTTGAATGCACGCATCGTGAAGAAGCTTCAGAGAATGCTACGGTCTACGTTTTAGGTGAAGATATTTCATTTCCCAGCATAGGCTTCAAAGCGCTCTAAATATCCACTTGCAGATTCTACAAAAAGAGTGTTTCAAAACTGCTCTTCCAAAAGGAAGGTTCAAGGCTGTGAGTTCAATGCACTCATCATAAAGAAGTTTCTGAGAACGCTTCTCTCTAGTTTTTATGTGAAGATATTTCCTTTTCCAGCATAGGCCTCAAATCGCTCCAAACATCCACTAGCAAATTCTACAAAAGGAGTGTTTCAAAACTGTGCTATCAAAAGGAAGATTCCACTATTTGAGTTGAAGGCATAAAGCACACGGAAGTTTCTGACAATGCTTCCGTCTAGTTCTCATGTGAAGTTATTTCCTTTTCCAGTGCTGGCCTCTTAGCACTCCAAATATCCACTTGCAGATCCTAGAAAAAGAGTTTTTCAAAACTGCTCTACCAAAAGGAAGCTTCAACTCGGTGAGTTGAATGCGCACCTCGCAAAATGTTTCTGAGAGTGCTTCGCTGTTGTTTTTATGTGAAGATATTTCGTTTTCCAGCATAGGACTCAAAGCGCTCCAAGTAGCCACTTACAGAGTCTCTAAAAAGAGTGTTTCAAAACTGTTCTATCAAAAGGAACGTTCAACTCTGTGAGTAGAATGCTCTCATCACAAGGAAGTTTCTGAGAATGCTTCTGTCTAGTTTTTATGTGAAGAAATTTCCTTTTCCAACATAGGCCTCAAAGCCCTCCAAATAAACATCTGCAGATTCTACAAAAGGGGTCTTTCCAATATGTTCTATCAAAACCAACGTTCAAACCTATGAGCTGAATGCACTCACCACACAGAAGTTTCTTAGACGTCTTCTGTCTAGTGTTTATGTGAAAATATTTTCTTTTACAGCATAGGCCTCAAATAGCTCCAAATATCAACTTGCAGATTTTACAAAAAGGGTGTTTCCAAACTCCTCTATCAAAAGGCAGGTTCAACTCTGTGTGTTGAATGCACACATCAGAAAGAAGTTTCTGAGAATGCTTCTGTCTAGCGTTTATGTGAAAATATTTCCTTTTCAAGCATACGCCTCAAAGCGCTCCAAATATGCCGTTGCAGATTCTACAAAAAGTGTGTTTCAAAACTGCTCTATGAAAAGAAAGGTTCAAAGCTGTGAGGTGAATACACATATCGTGAAGAAGTTTCTGAGAAAGCTTCAGTCTAGTGTTTAGGTGAAGATATTTCACTTCCCAGAATAGGCCTCAAAGCGCTCCAAATATCCACTTCCAGATTCTAAAGAAAAGTGTTTCAAAACTGCTTTTTGGAAAAGAAGCTTCAACTCTGTGAGTTGAAAGCACTCATTACGAAGAGGTTTCTGAGAGTTCTTCCGTCTAGTTTTCATGTGAAGATGTTTCCATTTCAAGCATATTTCTCAAATCGCTCCAAATATTCACCTGCAAATTCTACAAAAAGGGTGTTTCCAAACTTCTCTATCAATAGGAAGGTTCGACTCTGTGAGTTGAATGCACTCCTCACAAAGAAGTTTCTGAGAATGCTTCTGTCCAGTTTTTAGGTGAAGATATATCATTTCCCAGCATAGGCCTCAAAGCGCTCCAAATATCCACTTGCAGATTCTACAAAAAGAGTGTTTCAAAACTCCTCTTTCAAAAGGAAGTTTCAAGTCTGTGAGTTGAATGAAGTCGTGACAAAGAAGTTTCTGAGAATGCTTCTGTCTACTTTTTATGTGAAGATATTTCCTTTTGCAGCACACGCCTCAAATAGCCCCAAACATCCACTAGCAAATTCTACAAAAAGAGGGTTTCAAAAAAGCGCTATCTAAAGGAAGATTGCACTATGTGAGTTAAACGCATAAAGCACACGGAAGTTTCTGAGAATGCTTCCGTCTAGTTCTCATGGGAAGATATTTCCTTTCCCATTGTTGGCCTCTTAGCACTCCAATATACACTTGCAGATTCTAGAAAAAGAGTGTTTCAAAACTGCTCTATCAAAAGGCAGGTTCAACACGGTGAGTTGAATATGCACATGAGAAAAAGTTTCTGAGAATGCTTCTGTCTGGTTTTTATGTGAAGATATTTCGTTTTCCAGCACAGGCCTCAAAGCGCTCCAATTATCCACTTGCAGACTATACAAAAACAGTGTTTCAAAACTGTTCTATCCAAAGGAATGTTCAGCTCTGTGAGTAGAATTCACTCATCACGAGGAAGTTTCTGAGAATGCTGCTGTCTAGTTTCTATAAGAAGACATTTCCTTTTCTAACATAGGTCTCAAAGCGCTCACAATAAGCCCTGGCACACTCCACAAAAGGAGTGTTTCCAAAATGTTCTATCAAAATGAACGTTGAAGACTGTGAGTTAAATGCACACGTCAAACTGAAGTTTCTGAGAATGGTTCTGTCTAGGGTTTATGTGAAGATATTTTCTTTTCCAGCATAGGCCTCCAAAAGCTCGAAATATCCACTTGCAGATTTTCTAAAAAGGGTGTTTCCAAACTGTTCTATCAAAAGGAAGGTTCAACTCTGTGAGTTGAATGCTCACATCACAAAGAAGTTTCTGAGAATGCTTCTGTCTAGTGTTCATGTGAAGATATTTCCTTTTCAAGCATAGGCCTCAAAGCGCTCCAGATATGCAGTTGCAGACTCTACAAAAAGTGTGTTTCAAAAGTGTTCTATGAAAAGAAAGTTTCAACTCTGTGAGTTGAATGCACATATCGTGAAGAAGTTTCTGAGAATGCTTCTGTCTAGTTTTTAGGTGAAGATATTTCATTTCCCAGCATAGGCCTCAAAGCGCTCCAAATATGCACTTGCAGATTCTACAAAAAGAGTGTTTCAAAACTGCTCTTTCAAAAGGAAGGTTCAAGTCTGTGAGTTGAATGCACTCATCCGAAAGAAGTTTCTGATAATGGTTCTGTCTAGTTTTCATCTGCAAGTATTTCCTTTTCCACTAGATGCCGCAATCGCACCAAATTTCCACCTGCAGTTTCCACAAAAAGAGTGTTGCAGGACTGCTCCAGGAAAAGGAATCTTCAACTCTCTCAGTTCAATCCCCTCAAGACATAGAAGTTTCTGATAATGTTTCTGTCTAGCTTCTATATGAAGATATTTCCTTTTCCAGCATAAGCCTCAAAGAGCTCCAAATATCCACTTGCGAATTCTACAAAAACAGTGTTGCAATACTTTTCTACCAAAAGGAAGGTACAACTCTGTGAGTTCAATGCACTCATCACACAGAAGGTTCACAGAATGCTTCCATCTAGCTTTTACGCAATGATATTTCCTTTTGCAGCAAAGGCTTCAAAGCGCTCTTAATGTCCACTGGCAGATTCTACGAAGAGTGTCTCAAAACTGCTCTATCAAAAGGTAGGTTGAACTCTGTGAGTTCAATGCCCAAAGCACAGGGAACCTTCTGAGAATGCTTTTATGTAGTTTCTACGTGAACATATTTTCTTTTCCAGCATTGGCCTCCAAGCACTCCATCCATCCACTTGAAAATTCTACTAAAAGAGTGTTTCAAAACTTCTCTACCAAAAGAAAGGTTGAACTTTGTGAGTTCAAGGCACACATCACAAAGAAGTTTCTGAGAATGCTTCTTTCCAGCTTTTACGTGAAGAGATATCCTTTTCCAGCATAGGCCTCAAAGCGCTCCATATATCCACTTGCACATTCTAGCAAAGCGTGTATCAACACTGCTCTTTCAAAAGGAAGCTTCAAGTCTGTGAGTTGAATGCACTCATCACAAAGACGTTTCTGAGAATTCTCCTGTCTAGTTTTCATGTGAAGATGCTTCCATTTAAAATCTAGGCCTCAAATACCTCCAAATATTCACTTGCACATTCTACAAAAAGGCTGTTTCAAATCTTCTCTATCAATTGGAAGGTTCAACTCTGTAAATTGAATGCACTCACCACAAAGAAGATTCCGAGATTGCTTCTGTCTACTTTGTATGTGAAGACATTTCCTTTTCCAACATAGGCCTCAAAGCGCTCCAAAAAACACTTGCAGATTCTAAAAAAACAGTTTTTCAAAACTGTTCTATCAAAAGGAACGTTCAACTCTGTGAGTTGAAGGCACTCATCACAAAGAGGTTTCTGAGAATGCTTCTGTCTAGTTTTTATGGGATGATATTTCTTATTCCAACATTGGCCAAAAAGCGCTCCAAATATCCGCCTTCAGATGGCACTGAAAGAGGGTCTCAAAAATGCTCTATCAGAAGGAAGGTTCAAGTCTGTGAGTTGAATGCTCTCATCACACAGAAGGTTCTGAGAATACTTCAGTCTAGTTTTTATCAGAAGATATTTCCATTTCCTTGCATAGGCCTGAAATCGCTCCAAATATCGACTTGCAGATTATACGAATAGAGTATTTCCAAACTGCTCTGTCAAACGGCAGGATCAACTCTGTGAGTTGAATGAACACATCATGAAGAAGTCTCTGAGAATGCTTCTGTCTAGTTTTTAGTTGAAGATATTTCATTTCCCAGCATCGTCTCAAAGCGCTCCAAATATCCACTTGCAGATTCTACAAAAACTTTGTTTCTAAACTGCTCTTTGAAAAGGAAGGTCCAAGTCTGTGAGTTGAATGCACTCATCGCAAAGAATTTTCTGAGAATGCTTCTGCCTAGTTTTCACGTGAAGATATTTCCTTTTCCAACATTGGCCCCGAAGCCCTCCTAACATCCACTTGCAGATTTTACAAAAAGAGTGTTTCCAAACTGCTCTATCAAAAGGCAGGTTCAACTCTGTGAGTCAAATGCACGCATCGTGAAGAAGCTTCTGAGAATGCTACTGTCTAAGTTTTAGGTGAAGATATTTCATTTCCCAGCAAAGGCTTCAAAGCGCTCTAAATATCCACTTGCAGATTCTACAAGAAGAGTGTTTCAAAACTGCTCTTCCAAAAGGAAGGTTCAAGTCTGTGAGTTGAATGCACTCATCAAAAAGAAGTTTCTGAGAATGCTTCTCTCTAGTTTTTATGAGAAGATATTTCCTTTTCCAGCATAGGCCTCAAATCGCTCCAAACATCCACTAGCAAATTCTACAAAAGGAGTGTTTCAAAACTGTGCTATCAAAAGGAAGATTCCACTATTTGAGTTGAAGGCATAAAGCACACGGAAGTTTCTGACAGTGCTTCCGTCTAGTTCTCATGTGAAGTTATTTCCTTTTCCAGTGTTGGCCTCTTAGCACTCCAAATAACCACTTGCAGATCCTAGAAAGAGTGTTTCAAAACTGCTCTACCAAAAGGAAGGTTCAACTCGGTGAGTTGAATGCGCACCTCGCAAAAAGTTTCTGAGAGTGCTTCGGTTTAGTTTTTATGTGAAGATATTTCGTTTTCCAGCACAGTACTCAAAGCGCTCTAAATAGCCACTTGCAGAGTCTATAAAAAGAGTGTTTCAAAACTGTTCTATCGAAAGGAACGTTCAACTCTGTGAGTAGAATGCACTCATCACAAGGAAGTTTCTGAGAATGCTTCTGTCTAGTTTTTATGTGAAGAAATTTCCTTTTCCAACATAGGCCTCAAAGCGCTCCAAATAAACACCTGCAGATTCTACAAAAGGGGTCTTTCCAAAATGTTCTATCAAAACCAACGTTCAAGCCTGTGAGCTGAATGCACTCACCACACAGAAGTTTCTTAGACGTCTTCTGTCTAGTGTTTATGTGGAAATATTCTCTTTTACAGCATAGGCCTCAAATAGCTCCAAATATCAACTTGCAGATTTTACAAAAAGGGTGTTTCCAAACTCCTCCATCAAAAGGCAGGTTCAACTCTGTGTGTTGAATGCACACATCAGAAAGAAGTTTCTGAGAATGCTTCTGTCTAGCCTTTATGTGAAAATATTTCCTTTTCAAGCATACGCCTCAAAGCGCTCCAAATATGCCGTTGTAGACTCTACAAAAAGTGTGTTTCAAAACTGCTCTACGAAAAGAAAGGTTCAAAGCTGTGAGTTGAATACACAGATCGTGAAGAAGTTCCTGAGAATGCTTCAATCTAGTGTTTAGGTGAAGATATTTCACTTCCCAGCATAGGCCTCAAAGCGCTCCAAATATCCACTTCCAGATTCTACAGAAAAGTGTTTCAAAACTGCTCTTTGGAAAGGAAGCTTCAACTCTGTGAGTTTAAAGCACTCATTGCGAAGAGGTTTCTGGGAGTTCTTCCGTCTAGTTTTCATGTAAAGATGTTTCCATTTCAAGCATAGGTCTCTAATCGCTCCAAATATTCACCTGCAAATTCTACAAAAAGGGTGTTTCAAAACTTCTCTATCAATAGGAAGGTTCAACTCTGTGAGTTGAATGCACTCCTTACAGAGAAGTTTCTGAGAATGTTTCTATCTATGTTTTACGCGAAGATATTTCCTTTTCCAACACAGGCCTCAGTGCGCTCCGAATCAACACTTCCAGATACTACAAAAACAGTGTTTCAAAACTGTTCTATCAAAAGGAACGTTCAACTCTGTGAGTTGAAGGCACTCATCACAAAGAAGTTTCTGAGAATGCTTCTGTCAATCTTGTATGCAATGAGATTTCCTTTTGCAGCATAGGACTTAAAGCTCTCCAAATATCCACTTGCAGATTCCACAAAAAGAGTGTTGCAAAACTTCTCTATCAAAAGGCAGGTTGAACTCTGTGTGTTGAATGCCCAAAACACAGGGAACTTTCTGAGAATGCTTTTGTCTAGTTTCCACGTGAAGATAGTTCCTTTTCCAACATAGGCCTCAAAGCGCTCTGAATATCCACTTGCCGATTGTACAAAAAGAGTGTTGCAAAACTTCTCTATCAAAAGGCAGGTTGAACTCTGTGTGTCGAATGCCCAAAACACAGGGAACTTGCTGAGAATGCTTTTGTCTAATTTCTACGTGAAGATATTTCCTTTTCCATCATAGGCCTCAAAGTGCTCCGAATAAACACTTGTAGATCCCACCAAAAGAGTGTTTCAAAGCTCTTCCATCTACAGGAACTTTCACGTCTGTGAGTTGAATGCACTCATCACAAAGAGGTTTCTGAGAATTCTTCTGTTTAGTTTTTATGTGATGATATTTCATTTTCCAGCATTGGCCTAAAGGTGCTCCAAATATCCACCTTCAGATGGGACTGAAAGAGTGTTTCAAAACTGAACTATCAAAAGGAAGGTTCAAGTCTGTGAGTTGAATGCACTCATCCACAGAAGCTTCTGAGAATGCTTCTGTCTCGTTTTTAGGCGAAGATATTTCCTTTTCCTTGCATAGGCCTCAAATCGCTCCAAATATCCCCTTGCAGATATTACAAAGAGAGTGTTTCCAAACTGCCCTATCGAAAGGCAGTTTCAACTCTGTGAGTTGAAGGCACGTATGGTGAAACAGTTTCTGAGAATGCTTGTGTGTACTTTTTAGGTGAAGGTATTTCCTTTTCCAGCACAGGCCTCAAATCGCTCCAAACATCCAGTAGCAAATTCTACAAAAGGAGTGTTTCAAACCTGTGCTATCCAAAGGAAGATTCCACTATATGAGTTGAACGCATAAAGCACACGGAAGTTTCTGAGAATCCTTCCGTCTAGTTCTCAGGTGAAGATATTTACTTTTCCAGTGTTGGCCCTTTAGCACTCCAAATATCCACTTTCAGATTCTACAAAAAGAGTGTTTCAAAACTGCTCTATCAAAACGCAGGTTCCACTCGGTGAGTTGAATGCACGCATCGGAAAAGATTTCTGAGAATTCTTCTGTCTAGTTTTTATGGGAAGATATTTTCTTTTCCAGCATAGGCCTCAAATCGCTCCAAACATCCACGAGCAAATTCTACGAAAGGAGTGTGTCAAAACTGTGCTATCAAAAGGAAGATTCCACTATGTGAGTTGAATGCATGAAGCACACGGAAGTTTCTGACAATGCTTCCGTCTAGTTCTCATGTGAAGATATTTCCTTTTCCAGCGTTGACCTCTTAGCACTCCAAATATCCACTTGCAGATCCTAGAAAAAGAGTGTTTCAAAACTGCTCTACCAAAAGCCAGGTTTCACTCGGTGAGTTGAATGCGCACATCGCAAAATGTTTCTGAGAACGCTACTGTCTAGTTCTTATGTGAAGATATTTCGTTTTCCCGCCTGGGCTTCAAAGCGCTCCAAATAGCCACTTGTAGAGTCTATAAAAAGAGTGTTTCAAAACTCTTCTATCAAAAGGAACTTTCAACTCTGTGAGTACAATGCACTCATCACAAGGAAGTTTCCGAGAATGCTTCTGTCTACTGTTTATGTGAAGATATTTCCTTTTCCAACCTAGGCCTCAATGCGCTCCAAATAAACACCTGCAGATCCTACAAGAGGGGTGTTTCCAAACTGTTCTATCAAAACCAGCGTTCAAGTCTGTGAGCTGAATGCACTCATCACACAGAAGTTTCTTAGAAGGCTTGTGTCTAGTGTTTATGTGAAAATATTTTCTTTTACAGCACAGGCCTCAAATAGCTCCAAATATCAACTTGCAGATTTTACAAAAAGGGAGTTTCCAAACTCCTCTATCAAAAGACAGGTTCAACTCTGTGAGTCGAATGCACACATCAGAAAGAAGTTTCTGAGAATGCTTCTGTCTAGCTTTTATGTGAAAATATTTCCTTTTCAAGCACATGCCTCAAAGCGCTCCAAATATGCCGTTGCAGATTCTACAAAAAGTGGGTTTCAAAACTGCTCTACGAAAAGAAAGGTTCAAAGCTGTGAGTTGAATACACAGATCGTGAAGAAGTTTCTGAGAATGCTTCAGTCTAGTGTTTAGGTGAAGATATTTCACTTCCCAGCATAGGCCTCAAAGCGCTCCAAATATCCACTTCCAGATTCTACAGAAAAGTGTTTCAAAACTGCTCTTTGGAAAGGAAGCTTCAACTCTGTGAGTTGAAAGCACTCATTACGAAGAGGTTTCTGAGAATTCTTCTGTCCAGTTTTCATGTGAAGATGTTTCCATTTCAAGCATAGGTCTCCAATCGCTCCAAATATTCACCTGCAAATTCTACAAAAAGGGTGTTTCAAAACTTCTCTATCAATAGGAAGGTTCAACTCTGTGAGTTGAATGCCCTCCTCACAAAGAAGTTTCTGAGAATGCTTCTGTCTACTTTTTACGTGAAGATATTTCCTTTTCCTACACAGGCCTCAAAGCGCTCCGAATCAACACTTCCAGATACTACCAAAACAGTGTTTCAAAACTGTTCTATCAAAAGGAACGTTCAACTCTGTGAGTGGAAGGCACTCATCGCAAAGAGGTTTCTGAGAATGCTTCTGTCTAGTTTTTATGTGATGATATTTCGTATTGCAGCATTGGCCAAAAAGCGCTCCAAACATCCATCTTCAGATGGCAATGAAAGTGGGTCTCAAAAGTGCTCTATCAGAAGGAAGGTTCAAGTCTGTGAATTGAATGCTCTCATCACACAGAAGGTTCTGAGAATGATTCAGTCTAGTTTTTATCAGAAGATATTTCCTTTTCCTTGCATAGGCCTCAAATCGCTCCAAATATCGAATTGCAGTTTACACCAATAGAGTGTTTCCAAACTGCTCTGTGAAACGGCAGGTTCAACTCTGTGAGTTGAATGCGCACATGAGGAAGAAGTCTCTGAGAATGCTTCTGTCTAGTTTTTAGGTGAAGATATTTCATTTCCCAGCCTCGCCTCAAAGCGCTCCAAATATCCACTTTCAGATTCTACAAAAACTGTGTTTCTAAACTGCTCTTTGTAAAGGAAGGTTCAAGTCTGTGAGTTGAATGCACTCATCACCAAGAAGTTTCTGAGAATGCTTCTGTCTAGTTTTCATGTGAAGATATTTCCTTTTCCAACATTGACCCGAAGCCCTCGTAATATCCACTTGCAGATTTTACAAAAAGAGTGTTTCCAAACTGCTCTATCAAAATGAGATTCAACTCTGTGAGTTGAATGCACGCATCGTGAAGAAGCTTCAGAGAATGCTACGGTCTACGTTTTAGGTGAAGATATTTCATTTCCCAGCATAGGCTTCAAAGCGCTCTAAATATCCACTTGCAGATTCTACAAAAAGAGTGTTTCAAAACTGCTCTTCCAAAAGGAAGGTTCAAGGCTGTGAGTTCAATGCACTCATCATAAAGAAGTTTCTGAGAACGCTTCTCTCTAGTTTTTATGTGAAGATATTTCCTTTTCCAGCATAGGCCTCAAATCGCTCCAAACATCCACTAGCAAATTCTACAAAAGGAGTGTTTCAAAACTGTGCTATCAAAAGGAAGATTCCACTATTTGAGTTGAAGGCATAAAGCACACGGAAGTTTCTGACAATGCTTCCGTCTAGTTCTCATGTGAAGTTATTTCCTTTTCCAGTGCTGGCCTCTTAGCACTCCAAATATCCACTTGCAGATCCTAGAAAAAGAGTTTTTCAAAACTGCTCTACCAAAAGGAAGCTTCAACTCGGTGAGTTGAATGCGCACCTCGCAAAATGTTTCTGAGAGTGCTTCGCTGTTGTTTTTATGTGAAGATATTTCGTTTTCCAGCATAGGACTCAAAGCGCTCCAAGTAGCCACTTACAGAGTCTCTAAAAAGAGTGTTTCAAAACTGTTCTATCAAAAGGAACGTTCAACTCTGTGAGTAGAATGCTCTCATCACAAGGAAGTTTCTGAGAATGCTTCTGTCTAGTTTTTATGTGAAGAAATTTCCTTTTCCAACATAGGCCTCAAAGCCCTCCAAATAAACATCTGCAGATTCTACAAAAGGGGTCTTTCCAAAATGTTCTATCAAAACCAACGTTCAAACCTATGAGCTGAATGCACTCACCACACAGAAGTTTCTTAGACGTCTTCTGTCTAGTGTTTATGTGAAAATATTTTCTTTTACAGCATAGGCCTCAAATAGCTCCAAATATCAACTTGCAGATTTTACAAAAAGGGTGTTTCCAAACTCCTCTATCAAAAGGCAGGTTCAACTCTGTGTGTTGAATGCACACATCAGAAAGAAGTTTCTGAGAATGCTTCTGTCTAGCGTTTATGTGAAAATATTTCCTTTTCAAGCATACGCCTCAAAGCGCTCCAAATATGCCGTTGCAGATTCTACAAAAAGTGTGTTTCAAAACTGCTCTATGAAAAGAAAGGTTCAAAGCTGTGAGGTGAATACACATATCGTGAAGAAGTTTCTGAGAAAGCTTCAGTCTAGTGTTTAGGTGAAGATATTTCACTTCCCAAAATAGGCCTCAAAGCGCTCCAAATATCCACTTCCAGATTCTAAAGAAAAGTGTTTCAAAACTGCTTTTTGGAAAAGAAGCTTCAACTCTGTGAGTTGAAAGCACTCATTACGAAGAGGTTTCTGAGAGTTCTTCCGTCTAGTTTTCATGTGAAGATGTTTCCATTTCAAGCATATTTCTCAAATCGCTCCAAATATTCACCTGCAAATTCTACAAAAAGGGTGTTTCCAAACTTCTCTATCAATAGGAAGGTTCGACTCTGTGAGTTGAATGCACTCCTCACAAAGAAGTTTCTGAGAATGCTTCTGTCCAGTTTTTAGGTGAAGATATATCATTTCCCAGCATAGGCCTCAAAGCGCTCCAAATATCCACTTGCAGATTCTACAAAAAGAGTGTTTCAAAACTCCTCTTTCAAAAGGAAGTTTCAAGTCTGTGAGTTGAATGAAGTCGTGACAAAGAAGTTTCTGAGAATGCTTCTGTCTACTTTTTATGTGAAGATATTTCCTTTTGCAGCACACGCCTCAAATAGCCCCAAACATCCACTAGCAAATTCTACAAAAAGAGTGTTTCAAAAAAGCGCTATCTAAAGGAAGATTGCACTATGTGAGTTAAACGCATAAAGCACACGGAAGTTTCTGAGAATGCTTCCGTCTAGTTCTCATGGGAAGATATTTCCTTTCCCATTGTTGGCCTCTTAGCACTCCAATATACACTTGCAGATTCTAGAAAAAGAGTGTTTCAAAACTGCTCTATCAAAAGGCAGGTTCAACACGGTGAGTTGAATATGCACATGAGAAAAAGTTTCTGAGAATGCTTCTGTCTGGTTTTTATGTGAAGATATTTCGTTTTCCAGCACAGGCCTCAAAGCGCTCCAATTATCCACTTGCAGACTATACAAAAACAGTGTTTCAAAACTGTTCTATCCAAAGGAATGTTCAGCTCTGTGAGTAGAATTCACTCATCACGAGGAAGTTTCTGAGAATGCTGCTGTCTAGTTTCTATAAGAAGACATTTCCTTTTCTAACATAGGTCTCAAAGCGCTCACAATAAGCCCTGGCACACTCCACAAAAGGAGTGTTTCCAAAATGTTCTATCAAAATGAACGTTGAAGACTGTGAGTTAAATGCACACGTCAAACTGAAGTTTCTGAGAATGGTTCTGTCTAGGGTTTATGTGAAGATATTTTCTTTTCCAGCATAGGCCTCCAAAAGCTCGAAATATCCACTTGCAGATTTTCTAAAAAGGGTGTTTCCAAACTGTTCTATCAAAAGGAAGGTTCAACTCTGTGAGTTGAATGCTCACATCACAAAGAAGTTTCTGAGAATGCTTCTGTCTAGTGTTCATGTGAAGATATTTCCTTTTCAAGCATAGGCCTCAAAGCGCTCCAGATATGCAGTTGCAGACTCTACAAAAAGTGTGTTTCAAAAGTGTTCTATGAAAAGAAAGTTTCAACTCTGTGAGTTGAATGCACATATCGTGAAGAAGTTTCTGAGAATGCTTCTGTCTAGTTTTTAGGTGAAGATATTTCATTTCCCAGCATAGGCCTCAAAGCGCTCCAAATATGCACTTGCAGATTCTACAAAAAGAGTGTTTCAAAACTGCTCTTTCAAAAGGAAGGTTCAAGTCTGTGAGTTGAATGCACTCATCAGAAAGAAGTTTCTGATAATGGTTCTGTCTAGTTTTCATCTGCAAGTATTTCCTTTTCCACTAGATGCCGCAATCGCACCAAATTTCCACCTGCAGTTTCCACAAAAAGAGTGTTGCAGGACTGCTCCAGGAAAAGGAATCTTCAACTCTCTCAGTTCAATCCCCTCAAGACATAGAAGTTTCTGATAATGTTTCTGTCTAGCTTCTATATGAAGATATTTCCTTTTCCAGCATAAGCCTCAAAGAGCTCCAAATATCCACTTGCGAATTCTACAAAAACAGTGTTGCAATACTTTTCTACCAAAAGGAAGGTACAACTCTGTGAGTTCAATGCACTCATCACACAGAAGGTTCACAGAATGCTTCCATCTAGCTTTTACGCAATGATATTTCCTTTTGCAGCAAAGGCTTCAAAGCGCTCTTAATGTCCACTGGCAGATTCTACGAAGAGTGTCTCAAAACTGCTCTATCAAAAGGTAGGTTGAACTCTGTGAGTTCAATGCCCAAAGCACAGGGAACCTTCTGAGAATGCTTTTATGTAGTTTCTACGTGAACATATTTTCTTTTCCAGCATTGGCCTCCAAGCACTCCATCCATCCACTTGAAAATTCTACTAAAAGAGTGTTTCAAAACTTCTCTACCAAAAGAAAGGTTGAACTTTGTGAGTTCAAGGCACACATCACAAAGAAGTTTCTGAGAATGCTTCTTTCCAGCTTTTACGTGAAGAGATATCCTTTTCCAGCATAGGCCTCAAAGCGCTCCATATATCCACTTGCACATTCTAGCAAAGCGTGTATCAACACTGCTCTTTCAAAAGGAAGCTTCAAGTCTGTGAGTTGAATGCACTCATCACAAAGACGTTTCTGAGAATTCTCCTGTCTAGTTTTCATGTGAAGATGCTTCCATTTAAAATCTAGGCCTCAAATACCTCCAAATATTCACTTGCACATTCTACAAAAAGGCTGTTTCAAATCTTCTCTATCAATTGGAAGGTTCAACTCTGTAAATTGAATGCACTCACCACAAAGAAGATTCCGAGATTGCTTCTGTCTACTTTGTATGTGAAGACATTTCCTTTTCCAACATAGGCCTCAAAGCGCTCCAAAAAACACTTGCAGATTCTAAAAAAACAGTTTTTCAAAACTGTTCTATCAAAAGGAACGTTCAACTCTGTGAGTTGAAGGCACTCATCACAAAGAGGTTTCTGAGAATGCTTCTGTCTAGTTTTTATGGGATGATATTTCTTATTCCAACATTGGCCAAAAAGCGCTCCAAATATCCGCCTTCAGATGGCACTGAAAGAGGGTCTCAAAAATGCTCTATCAGAAGGAAGGTTCAAGTCTGTGAGTTGAATGCTCTCATCACACAGAAGGTTCTGAGAATGCTTCAGTCTAGTTTTTATCAGAAGATACTTCCATTTCCTTGCATAGGCCTGAAATCGCTCCAAATATCGACTTGCAGATTATACGAATAGAGTATTTCCAAACTGCTCTGTCAAACGGCAGGATCAACTCTGTGAGTTGAATGAACACATCATGAAGAAGTCTCTGAGAATGCTTCTGTCTAGTTTTTAGTTGAAGATATTTCATTTCCCAGCATCGCCTCAAAGCGCTCCAAATATCCACTTGCAGATTCTACAAAAACTTTGTTTCTAAACTGCTCTTTGAAAAGGAAGGTCCAAGTCTGTGAGTTGAATGCACTCATCGCAAAGAATTTTCTGAGAATGCTTCTGCCTAGTTTTCACGTGAAGATATTTCCTTTTCCAACATTGGCCCCGAAGCCCTCCTAACATCCACTTGCAGATTTTACAAAAAGAGTGTTTCCAAACTGCTCTATCAAAAGGCAGGTTCAACTCTGTGAGTCAAATGCACGCATCGTGAAGAAGCTTCTGAGAATGCTACTGTCTAAGTTTTAGGTGAAGATATTTCATTTCCCAGCAAAGGCTTCAAAGCGCTCTAAATATCCACTTGCAGATTCTACAAGAAGAGTGTTTCAAAACTGCTCTTCCAAAAGGAAGGTTCAAGTCTGTGAGTTGAATGCACTCATCAAAAAGAAGTTTCTGAGAATGCTTCTCTCTAGTTTTTATGAGAAGATATTTCCTTTTCCAGCATAGGCCTCAAATCGCTCCAAACATCCACTAGCAAATTCTACAAAAGGAGTGTTTCAAAACTGTGCTATCAAAAGGAAGATTCCACTATTTGAGTTGAAGGCATAAAGCACACGGAAGTTTCTGACAGTGCTTCCGTCTAGTTCTCATGTGAAGTTATTTCCTTTTCCAGTGTTGGCCTCTTAGCACTCCAAATAACCACTTGCAGATCCTAGAAAGAGTGTTTCAAAACTGCTCTACCAAAAGGAAGGTTCAACTCGGTGAGTTGAATGCGCACCTCGCAAAAAGTTTCTGAGAGTGCTTCGGTTTAGTTTTTATGTGAAGATATTTCGTTTTCCAGCACAGTACTCAAAGCGCTCTAAATAGCCACTTGCAGAGTCTATAAAAAGAGTGTTTCAAAACTGTTCTATCGAAAGGAACGTTCAACTCTGTGAGTAGAATGCACTCATCACAAGGAAGTTTCTGAGAATGCTTCTGTCTAGTTTTTATGTGAAGAAATTTCCTTTTCCAACATAGGCCTCAAAGCGCTCCAAATAAACACCTGCAGATTCTACAAAAGGGGTCTTTCCAAAATGTTCTATCAAAACCAACGTTCAAGCCTGTGAGCTGAATGCACTCACCACACAGAAGTTTCTTAGACGTCTTCTGTCTAGTGTTTATGTGGAAATATTCTCTTTTACAGCATAGGCCTCAAATAGCTCCAAATATCAACTTGCAGATTTTACAAAAAGGGTGTTTCCAAACTCCTCCATCAAAAGGCAGGTTCAACTCTGTGTGTTTAATGCACACATCAGAAAGAAGTTTCTGAGAATGCTTCTGTCTAGCCTTTATGTGAAAATATTTCCTTTTCAAGCATACGCCTCAAAGCGCTCCAAATATGCCGTTGTAGACTCTACAAAAAGTGTGTTTCAAAACTGCTCTACGAAAAGAAAGGTTCAAAGCTGTGAGTTGAATACACAGATCGTGAAGAAGTTCCTGAGAATGCTTCAATCTAGTGTTTAGGTGAAGATATTTCACTTCCCAGCATAGGCCTCAAAGCGCTCCAAATATCCACTTCCAGATTCTACAGAAAAGTGTTTCAAAACTGCTCTTTGGAAAGGAAGCTTCAACTCTGTGAGTTTAAAGCACTCATTGCGAAGAGGTTTCTGGGAGTTCTTCCGTCTAGTTTTCATGTAAAGATGTTTCCATTTCAAGCATAGGTCTCTAATCGCTCCAAATATTCACCTGCAAATTCTACAAAAAGGGTGTTTCAAAACTTCTCTATCAATAGGAAGGTTCAACTCTGTGAGTTGAATGCACTCCTTACAGAGAAGTTTCTGAGAATGTTTCTATCTATGTTTTACGCGAAGATATTTCCTTTTCCAACACAGGCCTCAGTGCGCTCCGAATCAACACTTCCAGATACTACAAAAACAGTGTTTCAAAACTGTTCTATCAAAAGGAACGTTCAACTCTGTGAGTTGAAGGCACTCATCACAAAGAAGTTTCTGAGAATGCTTCTGTCAATCTTGTATGCAATGAGATTTCCTTTTGCAGCATAGGACTTAAAGCTCTCCAAATATCCACTTGCAGATTCCACAAAAAGAGTGTTGCAAAACTTCTCTATCAAAAGGCAGGTTGAACTCTGTGTGTTGAATGCCCAAAACACAGGGAACTTTCTGAGAATGCTTTTGTCTAGTTTCCACGTGAAGATAGTTCCTTTTCCAACATAGGCCTCAAAGCGCTCTGAATATCCACTTGCCGATTGTACAAAAAGAGTGTTGCAAAACTTCTCTATCAAAAGGCAGGTTGAACTCTGTGTGTCGAATGCCCAAAACACAGGGAACTTGCTGAGAATGCTTTTGTCTAATTTCTACGTGAAGATATTTCCTTTTCCATCATAGGCCTCAAAGTGCTCCGAATAAACACTTGTAGATCCCACCAAAAGAGTGTTTCAAAGCTCTTCCATCTACAGGAACTTTCACGTCTGTGAGTTGAATGCACTCATCACAAAGAGGTTTCTGAGAATTCTTCTGTTTAGTTTTTATGTGATGATATTTCATTTTCCAGCATTGGCCTAAAGGTGCTCCAAATATCCACCTTCAGATGGGACTGAAAGAGTGTTTCAAAACTGAACTATCAAAAGGAAGGTTCAAGTCTGTGAGTTGAATGCACTCATCCACAGAAGCTTCTGAGAATGCTTCTGTCTCGTTTTTAGGCGAAGATATTTCCTTTTCCTTGCATAGGCCTCAAATCGCTCCAAATATCCCCTTGCAGATATTACAAAGAGAGTGTTTCCAAACTGCCCTATCGAAAGGCAGTTTCAACTCTGTGAGTTGAAGGCACGTATGGTGAAACAGTTTCTGAGAATGCTTGTGTGTACTTTTTAGGTGAAGGTATTTCCTTTTCCAGCACAGGCCTCAAATCGCTCCAAACATCCAGTAGCAAATTCTACAAAAGGAGTGTTTCAAACCTGTGCTATCCAAAGGAAGATTCCACTATATGAGTTGAACGCATAAAGCACACGGAAGTTTCTGAGAATCCTTCCGTCTAGTTCTCAGGTGAAGATATTTACTTTTCCAGTGTTGGCCCTTTAGCACTCCAAATATCCACTTTCAGATTCTACAAAAAGAGTGTTTCAAAACTGCTCTATCAAAACGCAGGTTCCACTCGGTGAGTTGAATGCACGCATCGGAAAAGATTTCTGAGAATTCTTCTGTCTAGTTTTTATGGGAAGATATTTTCTTTTCCAGCATAGACCTCAAATCGCTCCAAACATCCACGAGCAAATTCTACGAAAGGAGTGTGTCAAAACTGTGCTATCAAAAGGAAGATTCCACTATGTGAGTTGAATGCATGAAGCACACGGAAGTTTCTGACAATGCTTCCGTCTAGTTCTCATGTGAAGATATTTCCTTTTCCAGCGTTGACCTCTTAGCACTGCAAATATCCACTTGCAGATCCTAGAAAAAGAGTGTTTCAAAACTGCTCTACCAAAAGCCAGGTTTCACTCGGTGAGTTGAATGCGCACATCGCAAAATGTTTCTGAGAACGCTACTGTCTAGTTCTTATGTGAAGATATTTCGTTTTCCCGCCTGGGCTTCAAAGCGCTCCAAATAGCCACTTGTAGAGTCTATAAAAAGAGTGTTTCAAAACTCTTCTATCAAAAGGAACTTTCAACTCTGTGAGTACAATGCACTCATCACAAGGATGTTTCCGAGAATGCTTCTGTCTAGTGTTTATGTGAAGATATTTCCTTTTCCAACCTAGGCCTCAATGCGCTCCAAATAAACACCTGCAGATCCTACAAGAGGGGTGTTTCCAAACTGTTCTATCAAAACCAGCGTTCAAGTCTGTGAGCTGAATGCACTCATCACACAGAAGTTTCTTAGAAGGCTTGTGTCTAGTGTTTATGTGAAAATATTTTCTTTTACAGCACAGGCCTCAAATAGCTCCAAATATCAACTTGCAGATTTTACAAAAAGGGAGTTTCCAAACTCCTCTATCAAAAGACAGGTTCAACTCTGTGAGTCGAATGCACACATCAGAAAGAAGTTTCTGAGAATGCTTCTGTCTAGCGTTTATGTGAAAATATTTCCTTTTCAAGCACACGCCTCAAAGCGCTCCAAATATGCCGTTGCAGATTCTACAAAAAGTGGGTTTCAAAACTGCTCTACGAAAAGAAAGGTTCAAAGCTGTGAGTTGAATACACAGATCGTGAAGAAGTTTCTGAGAATGCTTCAGTCTAGTGTTTAGGTGAAGATATTTCACTTCCCAGCATAGGCCTCAAAGCGCTCCAAATATCCACTTCCAGATTCTACAGAAAAGTGTTTCAAAACTGCTCTTTGGAAAGGAAGCTTCAACTCTGTGAGTTGAAAGCACTCATTACGAAGAGGTTTCTGAGAATTCTTCTGTCCAGTTTTCATGTGAAGATGTTTCCATTTCAAGCATAGGTCTCCAATCGCTCCAAATATTCACCTGCAAATTCTACAAAAAGGGTGTTTCAAAACTTCTCTATCAATAGGAAGGTTCAACTCTGTGAGTTGAATGCCCTCCTCACAAAGAAGTTTCTGAGAATGCTTCTGTCTACTTTTTACGTGAAGATATTTCCTTTTCCTACACAGGCCTCAAAGCGCTCCGAATCAACACTTCCAGATACTACCAAAACAGTGTTTCAAAACTGTTCTATCAAAAGGAACGTTCAACTCTGTGAGTGGAAGGCACTCATCGCAAAGAGGTTTCTGAGAATGCTTCTGTCTAGTTTTTATGTGATGATATTTCGTATTGCAGCATTGGCCAAAAAGCGCTCCAAACATCCATCTTCAGATGGCAATGAAAGTGGGTCTCAAAAGTGCTCTATCAGAAGGAAGGTTCAAGTCTGTGAATTGAATGCTCTCATCACACAGAAGGTTCTGAGAATGATTCAGTCTAGTTTTTATCAGAAGATATTTCCTTTTCCTTGCATAGGCCTCAAATCGCTCCAAATATCGAATTGCAGTTTACACCAATAGAGTGTTTCCAAACTGCTCTGTGAAACGTCAGGTTCAACTCTGTGAGTTGAATGCGCACATGAGGAAGAAGTCTCTGAGAATGCTTCTGTCTAGTTTTTAGGTGAAGATATTTCATTTCCCAGCCTCGCCTCAAAGCGCTCCAAATATCCACTTTCAGATTCTACAAAAACTGTGTTTCTAAACTGCTCTTTGTAAAGGAAGGTTCAAGTCTGTGAGTTGAATGCACTCATCACCAAGAAGTTTCTGAGAATGCTTCTGTCTAGTTTTCATGTGAAGATATTTCCTTTTCCAACATTGACCCGAAGCCCTCGTAATATCCACTTGCAGATTTTACAAAAAGAGTGTTTCCAAACTGCTCTATCAAAATGAGATTCAACTCTGTGAGTTGAATGCACGCATCGTGAAGAAGCTTCAGAGAATGCTACGGTCTACGTTTTAGGTGAAGATATTTCATTTCCCAGCATAGGCTTCAAAGCGCTCTAAATATCCACTTGCAGATTCTACAAAAAGAGTGTTTCAAAACTGCTCTTCCAAAAGGAAGGTTCAAGGCTGTGAGTTCAATGCACTCATCATAAAGAAGTTTCTGAGAACGCTTCTCTCTAGTTTTTATGTGAAGATATTTCCTTTTCCAGCATAGGCCTCAAATCGCTCCAAACATCCACTAGCAAATTCTACAAAAGGAGTGTTTCAAAACTGTGCTATCAAAAGGAAGATTCCACTATTTGAGTTGAAGGCATAAAGCACACGGAAGTTTCTGACAATGCTTCCGTCTAGTTCTCATGTGAAGTTATTTCCTTTTCCAGTGCTGGCCTCTTAGCACTCCAAATATCCACTTGCAGATCCTAGAAAAAGAGTTTTTCAAAACTGCTCTACCAAAAGGAAGCTTCAACTCGGTGAGTTGAATGCGCACCTCGCAAAATGTTTCTGAGAGTGCTTCGCTGTTGTTTTTATGTGAAGATATTTCGTTTTCCAGCATAGGACTCAAAGCGCTCCAAGTAGCCACTTACAGAGTCTCTAAAAAGAGTGTTTCAAAACTGTTCTATCAAAAGGAACGTTCAACTCTGTGAGTAGAATGCTCTCATCACAAGGAAGTTTCTGAGAATGCTTCTGTCTAGTTTTTATGTGAAGAAATTTCCTTTTCCAACATAGGCCTCAAAGCCCTCCAAATAAACATCTGCAGATTCTACAAAAGGGGTCTTTCCAAAAAGTTCTATCAAAACCAACGTTCAAACCTATGAGCTGAATGCACTCACCACACAGAAGTTTCTTAGACGTCTTCTGTCTAGTGTTTATGTGAAAATATTTTCTTTTACAGCATAGGCCTCAAATAGCTCCAAATATCAACTTGCAGATTTTACAAAAAGGGTGTTTCCAAACTCCTCTATCAAAAGGCAGGTTCAACTCTGTGTGTTGAATGCACACATCAGAAAGAAGTTTCTGAGAATGCTTCTGTCTAGCGTTTATGTGAAAATATTTCCTTTTCAAGCATACGCCTCAAAGCGCTCCAAATATGCCGTTGCAGATTCTACAAAAAGTGTGTTTCAAAACTGCTCTATGAAAAGAAAGGTTCAAAGCTGTGAGGTGAATACACATATCGTGAAGAAGTTTCTGAGAAAGCTTCAGTCTAGTGTTTAGGTGAAGATATTTCACTTCCCAGAATAGGCCTCAAAGCGCTCCAAATATCCACTTCCAGATTCTAAAGAAAAGTGTTTCAAAACTGCTTTTTGGAAAAGAAGCTTCAACTCTGTGAGTTGAAAGCACTCATTACGAAGAGGTTTCTGAGAGTTCTTCCGTCTAGTTTTCATGTGAAGATGTTTCCATTTCAAGCATATTTCTCAAATCGCTCCAAATATTCACCTGCAAATTCTACAAAAAGGGTGTTTCCAAACTTCTCTATCAATAGGAAGGTTCGACTCTGTGAGTTGAATGCACTCCTCACAAAGAAGTTTCTGAGAATGCTTCTGTCCAGTTTTTAGGTGAAGATATATCACTTCCCAGCATAGGCCTCAAAGCGCTCCAAATATCCACTTGCAGATTCTACAAAAAGAGTGTTTCAAAACTCCTCTTTCAAAAGGAAGTTTCAAGTCTGTGAGTTGAATGAAGTCGTGACAAAGAAGTTTCTGAGAATGCTTCTGTCTACTTTTTATGTGAAGATATTTCCTTTTGCAGCACACGCCTCAAATAGCCCCAAACATCCACTAGCAAATTCTACAAAAAGAGTGTTTCAAAAAAGCGCTATCTAAAGGAAGATTGCACTATGTGAGTTAAACGCATAAAGCACACGGAAGTTTCTGAGAATGCTTCCGTCTAGTTCTCATGGGAAGATATTTCCTTTCCCATTGTTGGCCTCTTAGCACTCCAATATACACTTGCAGATTCTAGAAAAAGAGTGTTTCAAAACTGCTCTATCAAAAGGCAGGTTCAACACGGTGAGTTGAATATGCACATGAGAAAAAGTTTCTGAGAATGCTTCTGTCTGGTTTTTATGTGAAGATATTTCGTTTTCCAGCACAGGCCTCAAAGCGCTCCAATTATCCACTTGCAGACTATACAAAAACAGTGTTTCAAAACTGTTCTATCCAAAGGAATGTTCAGCTCTGTGAGTAGAATTCACTCATCACGAGGAAGTTTCTGAGAATGCTGCTGTCTAGTTTCTATAAGAAGACATTTCCTTTTCTAACATAGGTCTCAAAGCGCTCACAATAAGCCCTGGCACACTCCACAAAAGGAGTGTTTCCAAAATGTTCTATCAAAATGAACGTTGAAGACTGTGAGTTAAATGCACACGTCAAACTGAAGTTTCTGAGAATGGTTCTGTCTAGGGTTTATGTGAAGATATTTTCTTTTCCAGCATAGGCCTCCAAAAGCTCGAAATATCCACTTGCAGATTTTCTAAAAAGGGTGTTTCCAAACTGTTCTATCAAAAGGAAGGTTCAACTCTGTGAGTTGAATGCTCACATCACAAAGAAGTTTCTGAGAATGCTTCTGTCTAGTGTTCATGTGAAGATATTTCCTTTTCAAGCATAGGCCTCAAAGCGCTCCAGATATGCAGTTGCAGACTCTACAAAAAGTGTGTTTCAAAAGTGTTCTATGAAAAGAAAGTTTCAACTCTGTGAGTTGAATGCACATATCGTGAAGAAGTTTCTGAGAATGCTTCTGTCTAGTTTTTAGGTGAAGATATTTCATTTCCCAGCATAGGCCTCAAAGCGCTCCAAATATGCACTTGCAGATTCTACAAAAAGAGTGTTTCAAAACTGCTCTTTCAAAAGGAAGGTTCAAGTCTGTGAGTTGAATGCACTCATCCGAAAGAAGTTTCTGATAATGGTTCTGTCTAGTTTTCATCTGCAAGTATTTCCTTTTCCACTAGATGCCGCAATCGCACCAAATTTCCACCTGCAGTTTCCACAAAAAGAGTGTTGCAGGACTGCTCCAGGAAAAGGAATCTTCAACTCTCTCAGTTCAATCCCCTCAAGACATAGAAGTTTCTGATAATGTTTCTGTCTAGCTTCTATATGAAGATATTTCCTTTTCCAGCATAAGCCTCAAAGAGCTCCAAATATCCACTTGCGAATTCTACAAAAACAGTGTTGCAATACTTTTCTACCAAAAGGAAGGTACAACTCTGTGAGTTCAATGCACTCATCACACAGAAGGTTCACAGAATGCTTCCATCTAGCTTTTACGCAATGATATTTCCTTTTGCAGCAAAGGCTTCAAAGCGCTCTTAATGTCCACTGGCAGATTCTACGAAGAGTGTCTCAAAACTGCTCTATCAAAAGGTAGGTTGAACTCTGTGAGTTCAATGCCCAAAGCACAGGGAACCTTCTGAGAATGCTTTTATGTAGTTTCTACGTGAACATATTTTCTTTTCCAGCATTGGCCTCCAAGCACTCCATCCATCCACTTGAAAATTCTACTAAAAGAGTGTTTCAAAACTTCTCTACCAAAAGAAAGGTTGAACTTTGTGAGTTCAAGGCACACATCACAAAGAAGTTTCTGAGAATGCTTCTTTCCAGCTTTTACGTGAAGAGATATCCTTTTCCAGCATAGGCCTCAAAGCGCTCCATATATCCACTTGCACATTCTAGCAAAGCGTGTATCAACACTGCTCTTTCAAAAGGAAGCTTCAAGTCTGTGAGTTGAATGCACTCATCACAAAGACGTTTCTGAGAATTCTCCTGTCTAGTTTTCATGTGAAGATGCTTCCATTTAAAATCTAGGCCTCAAATACCTCCAAATATTCACTTGCACATTCTACAAAAAGGCTGTTTCAAATCTTCTCTATCAATTGGAAGGTTCAACTCTGTAAATTGAATGCACTCACCACAAAGAAGATTCCGAGATTGCTTCTGTCTACTTTGTATGTGAAGACATTTCCTTTTCCAACATAGGCCTCAAAGCGCTCCAAAAAACACTTGCAGATTCTAAAAAAACAGTTTTTCAAAACTGTTCTATCAAAAGGAACGTTCAACTCTGTGAGTTGAAGGCACTCATCACAAAGAGGTTTCTGAGAATGCTTCTGTCTAGTTTTTATGGGATGATATTTCTTATTCCAACATTGGCCAAAAAGCGCTCCAAATATCCGCCTTCAGATGGCACTGAAAGAGGGTCTCAAAAATGCTCTATCAGAAGGAAGGTTCAAGTCTGTGAGTTGAATGCTCTCATCACACAGAAGGTTCTGAGAATGCTTCAGTCTAGTTTTTATCAGAAGATACTTCCATTTCCTTGCATAGGCCTGAAATCGCTCCAAATATCGACTTGCAGATTATACGAATAGAGTATTTCCAAACTGCTCTGTCAAACGGCAGGATCAACTCTGTGAGTTGAATGAACACATCATGAAGAAGTCTCTGAGAATGCTTCTGTCTAGTTTTTAGTTGAAGATATTTCATTTCCCAGCATCGCCTCAAAGCGCTCCAAATATCCACTTGCAGATTCTACAAAAACTTTGTTTCTAAACTGCTCTTTGAAAAGGAAGGTCCAAGTCTGTGAGTTGAATGCACTCATCGCAAAGAATTTTCTGAGAATGCTTCTGCCTAGTTTTCACGTGAAGATATTTCCTTTTCCAACATTGGCCCCGAAGCCCTCCTAACATCCACTTGCAGATTTTACAAAAAGAGTGTTTCCAAACTGCTCTATCAAAAGGCAGGTTCAACTCTGTGAGTCAAATGCACGCATCGTGAAGAAGCTTCTGAGAATGCTACTGTCTAAGTTTTAGGTGAAGATATTTCATTTCCCAGCAAAGGCTTCAAAGCGCTCTAAATATCCACTTGCAGATTCTACAAGAAGAGTGTTGCAAAACTGCTCTTCCAAAAGGAAGGTTCAAGTCTGTGAGTTGAATGCACTCATCAAAAAGAAGTTTCTGAGAATGCTTCTCTCTAGTTTTTATGAGAAGATATTTCCTTTTCCAGCATAGGCCTCAAATCGCTCCAAACATCCACTAGCAAATTCTACAAAAGGAGTGTTTCAAAACTGTGCTATCAAAAGGAAGATTCCACTATTTGAGTTGAAGGCATAAAGCACACGGAAGTTTCTGACAGTGCTTCCGTCTAGTTCTCATGTGAAGTTATTTCCTTTTCCAGTGTTGGCCTCTTAGCACTCCAAATAACCACTTGCAGATCCTAGAAAGAGTGTTTCAAAACTGCTCTACCAAAAGGAAGGTTCAACTCGGTGAGTTGAATGCGCACCTCGCAAAAAGTTTCTGAGAGTGCTTCGGTTTAGTTTTTATGTGAAGATATTTCGTTTTCCAGCACAGTACTCAAAGCGCTCTAAATAGCCACTTGCAGAGTCTATAAAAAGAGTGTTTCAAAACTGTTCTATCGAAAGGAACGTTCAACTCTGTGAGTAGAATGCACTCATCACAAGGAAGTTTCTGAGAATGCTTCTGTCTAGTTTTTATGTGAAGAAATTTCCTTTTCCAACATAGGCCTCAAAGCGCTCCAAATAAACACCTGCAGATTCTACAAAAGGGGTCTTTCCAAAATGTTCTATCAAAACCAACGTTCAAGCCTGTGAGCTGAATGCACTCACCACACAGAAGTTTCTTAGACGTCTTCTGTCTAGTGTTTATGTGGAAATATTCTCTTTTACAGCATAGGCCTCAAATAGCTCCAAATATCAACTTGCAGATTTTACAAAAAGGGTGTTTCCAAACTCCTCCATCAAAAGGCAGGTTCAACTCTGTGTGTTTAATGCACACATCAGAAAGAAGTTTCTGAGAATGCTTCTGTCTAGCCTTTATGTGAAAATATTTCCTTTTCAAGCATACGCCTCAAAGCGCTCCAAATATGCCGTTGTAGACTCTACAAAAAGTGTGTTTCAAAACTGCTCTACGAAAGGAAAGGTTCAAAGCTGTGAGTTGAATACACATATCGTGAAGAAGTTCCTAAGAATGCTTCAATCTAGTGTTTAGGTGAAGATATTTCACTTCCCAGCATAGGCCTCAAAGCGCTCCAAATATCCACTTCCAGATTCTACAGAAAAGTGTTTCAAAACTGCTCTTTGGAAAGGAAGCTTCAACTCTGTGAGTTAAAAGCACTCATTGCAAAGAGGTTTCTGGGAGTTCTTCCGTCTAGTTTTCATGTAAAGATGTTTCCATTTCAAGCATAGGTCTCTAATCGCTCCAAATATTCACCTGCAAATTCTACAAAAAGGGTGTTTCAAAACCTCTCTATCAATAGGAAGGTTCAACTCTGTGAGTTGAATGCACTCCTTACAGAGAAGTTTCTGAGAATGTTTCTATCTATGTTTTACGCGAAGATATTTCCTTTTCCAACACAGGCCTCAATGCGCTCCGAATCAACACTTCCAGATACTACAAAAACAGTGTTTCAAAACTGTTCTATCAAAAGGAACGTTCAACTCTGTGAGTTGAAGGCACTCATCACAAAGAAGTTTCTGAGAATGCTTCTGTCAATCTTGTATGCAATGAGATTTCCTTTTGCAGCATAGGACTTAAAGCTCTCCAAATATCCACTTGCAGATTCCACAAAAAGAGTGTTGCAAAACTTCTCTATCAAAAGGCAGGTTGAACTCTGTGTGTTGAATGCCCAAAACACAGGGAACTTTCTGAGAATGCTTTTGTCTAGTTTCCACGTGAAGATAGTTCCTTTTCCAACATAGGCCTCAAAGCGCTCTGAATATCCACTTGCCGATTGTACAAAAAGAGTGTTGCAAAACTTCTCTATCAAAAGGCAGGTTGAACTCTGTGTGTCGAATGGCCAAAACACAGGGAACTTGCTGAGAATGCTTTTGTCTAATTTCTACGTGAAGATATTTCCTTTTCCATCATAGGCCTCAAAGTGCTCCGAATAAACACTTGTAGATCCCACCAAAAGAGTGTTTCAAAGCTCTTCCATCTACAGGAACTTTCACGTCTGTGAGTTGAATGCACTCATCACAAAGAGGTTTCTGAGAATTCTTCTGTTTAGTTTTTATGTGATGATATTTCATTTTCCAGCATTGGCCTAAAGGTGCTCCAAATATCCACCTTCAGATGGGACTGAAAGAGTGTTTCAAAACTGAACTATCAAAAGGAAGGTTCAAGTCTGTGAGTTGAATGCACTCATCCACAGAAGCTTCTGAGAATGCTTCTGTCTCGTTTTTAGGCGAAGATATTTCCTTTTCCTTGCATAGGCCTCAAATCGCTCCAAATATCCCCTTGCAGATATTACAAAGAGAGTGTTTCCAAACTGCCCTATCGAAAGGCAGTTTCAACTCTGTGAGTTGAAGGCACGTATGGTGAAACAGTTTCTGAGAATGCTTGTGTGTACTTTTTAGGTGAAGGTATTTCCTTTTCCAGCACAGGCCTCAAATCGCTCCAAACATCCAGTAGCAAATTCTACAAAAGGAGTGTTTCAAACCTGTGCTATCCAAAGGAAGATTCCACTATATGAGTTGAACGCATAAAGCACACGGAAGTTTCTGAGAATCCTTCCGTCTAGTTCTCAGGTGAAGATATTTACTTTTCCAGTGTTGGCCCTTTAGCACTCCAAATATCCACTTTCAGATTCTACAAAAAGAGTGTTTCAAAACTGCTCTATCAAAACGCAGGTTCCACTCGGTGAGTTGAATGCACGCATCGGAAAAGATTTCTGAGAATTCTTCTGTCTAGTTTTTATGGGAAGATATTTTCTTTTCCAGCATAGGCCTCAAATCGCTCCAAACATCCACGAGCAAATTCTACGAAAGGAGTGTGTCAAAACTGTGCTATCAAAAGGAAGATTCCACTATGTGAGTTGAATGCATGAAGCACACGGAAGTTTCTGACAATGCTTCCGTCTAGTTCTCATGTGAAGATATTTCCTTTTCCAGCGTTGACCTCTTAGCACTCCAAATATCCACTTGCAGATCCTAGAAAAAGAGTGTTTCAAAACTGCTCTACCAAAAGCCAGGTTTCACTCGGTGAGTTGAATGCGCACATCGCAAAATGTTTCTGAGAACGCTACTGTCTAGTTCTTATGTGAAGATATTTCGTTTTCCCGCCTGGGCTTCAAAGCGCTCCAAATAGCCACTTGTAGAGTCTATAAAAAGAGTGTTTCAAAACTCTTCTATCAAAAGGAACTTTCAACTCTGTGAGTACAATGCACTCATCACAAGGAAGTTTCCGAGAATGCTTCTGTCTAGTGTTTATGTGAAGATATTTCCTTTTCCAACCTAGGCCTCAATGCGCTCCAAATAAACACCTGCAGATCCTACAAGAGGGGTGTTTCCAAACTGTTCTATCAAAACCAGCGTTCAAGTCTGTGAGCTGAATGCACTCATCACACAGAAGTTTCTTAGAAGGCTTGTGTCTAGTGTTTATGTGAAAATATTTTCTTTTACAGCATAGGCCTCAAATAGCTCCAAATATCAACTTGCAGATTTTACAAAAAGGGAGTTTCCAAACTCCTCTATCAAAAGACAGGTTCAACTCTGTGAGTCGAATGCACACATCAGAAAGAAGTTTCTGAGAATGCTTCTGTCTAGCGTTTATGTGAAAATATTTCCTTTTCAAGCACACGCCTCAAATCGCTCCAAATATGCCGTTGCAGATTCTACAAAAAGTGGGTTTCAAAACTGCTCTACGAAAAGAAAGGTTCAAAGCTGTGAGTTGAATACACCGATCGTGAAGAAGTTTCTGAGAATGCTTCAGTCTAGTGTTTAGGTGAAGATATTTCACTTCCCAGCATAGGCCTCAAAGCGCTCCAAATATCCACTTCCAGATTCTACAGAAAAGTGTTTCAAAACTGCTCTTTGGAAAGGAAGTTTCAACTCTGTGAGTTGAAAGCCCTCATTACGAAGAGGTTTCTGAGAATTCTTCTGTCCAGTTTTCATGTGAAGATGTTTCCATTTCAAGCATAGGTCTCCAATCGCTCCAAATATTCACCTGCAAATTCTACAAAAAGGGTGTTTCAAAACTTCTCTATCAATAGGAAGGTTCAACTCTGTGAGTTGAATGCCCTCCTCACAAAGAAGTTTCTGAGAATGCTTCTGTCTACTTTTTACGTGAAGATATTTCCTTTTCCAACACAGGCCTCAAAGCGCTCCGAATCAACACTTCCAGATACTACCAAAACAGTGTTTCAAAACTGTTCTATCAAAAGGAACGTTCAACTCTGTGAGTGGAAGGCACTCATCGCAAACAGGTTTCTGAGAATGCTTCTGTCTAGTTTTTATGTGATGATATTTCGTATTGCAGCATTGGCCAAAAAGCGCTCCAAACATCCATCTTCAGATGGCAATGAAAGTGGGTCTCAAAAGTGCTCTATCAGAAGGAAGGTTCAAGTCTGTGAATTGAATGCTCTCATCACACAGAAGGTTCTGAGAATGATTCAGTCTAGTTTTTATCAGAAGATATTTCCTTTTCCTTGCATAGGCCTCAAATCGCTCCAAATATCGAATTGCAGTTTACACCAATAGAGTGTTTCCAAACTGCTCTGTGAAACGGCAGGTTCAACTCTGTGAGTTGAATGCGCTCATGAGGAAGAAGTCTCTGAGAATGCTTCTGTCTAGTTTTTAGGTGAAGATATTTCATTTCCCAGCCTCGCCTCAAAGCGCTCCAAATATCCACTTTCAGATTCTACAAAAACTGTGTTTCTAAACTGCTCTTTGTAAAGGAAGGTTCAAGTCTGTGAGTTGAATGCACTCATCACCAAGAAGTTTCTGAGAATGCTTCTGTCTAGTTTTCATGTGAAGATATTTCCTTTTCCAACATTGACCCGAAGCCCTCGTAATATCCACTTGCAGATTTTACAAAAAGAGTGTTTCCAAACTGCTCTATCAAAATGAGATTCAACTCTGTGAGTTGAATGCACGCATCGTGAAGAAGCTTCAGAGAATGCTACGGTCTACGTTTTAGGTGAAGATATTTCATTTCCCAGCATAGGCTTCAAAGCGCTCTAAATATCCACTTGCAGATTCTACAAAAAGAGTGTTTCAAAACTGCTCTTCCAAAAGGAAGGTTCAAGGCTGTGAGTTCAATGCACTCATCATAAAGAAGTTTCTGAGAACGCTTCTCTCTAGTTTTTATGTGAAGATATTTCCTTTTCCAGCATAGGCCTCAAATCGCTCCAAACATCCACTAGCAAATTCTACAAAAGGAGTGTTTCAAAACTGTGCTATCAAAAGGAAGATTCCACTATTTGAGTTGAAGGCATAAAGCACACGGAAGTTTCTGACAATGCTTCCGTCTAGTTCTCATGTGAAGTTATTTCCTTTTCCAGTGCTGGCCTCTTAGCACTCCAAATATCCACTTGCAGATCCTAGAAAAAGAGTTTTTCAAAACTGCTCTACCAAAAGGAAGCTTCAACTCGGTGAGTTGAATGCGCACCTCGCAAAATGTTTCTGAGAGTGCTTCGCTGTTGTTTTTATGTGAAGATATTTCGTTTTCCAGCATAGGACTCAAAGCGCTCCAAGTAGCCACTTACAGAGTCTCTAAAAAGAGTGTTTCAAAACTGTTCTATCAAAAGGAACGTTCAACTCTGTGAGTAGAATGCTCTCATCACAAGGAAGTTTCTGAGAATGCTTCTGTCTAGTTTTTATGTGAAGAAATTTCCTTTTCCAACATAGGCCTCAAAGCCCTCCAAATAAACATCTGCAGATTCTACAAAAGGGGTCTTTCCAAAATGTTCTATCAAAACCAACGTTCAAACCTATGAGCTGAATGCACTCACCACACAGAAGTTTCTTAGACGTCTTCTGTCTAGTGTTTATGTGAAAATATTTTCTTTTACAGCATAGGCCTCAAATAGCTCCAAATATCAACTTGCAGATTTTACAAAAAGGGTGTTTCCAAACTCCTCTATCAAAAGGCAGGTTCAACTCTGTGTGTTGAATGCACACATCAGAAAGAAGTTTCTGAGAATGCTTCTGTCTAGCGTTTATGTGAAAATATTTCCTTTTCAAGCATACGCCTCAAAGCGCTCCAAATATGCCGTTGCAGATTCTACAAAAAGTGTGTTTCAAAACTGCTCTATGAAAAGAAAGGTTCAAAGCTGTGAGGTGAATACACATATCGTGAAGAAGTTTCTGAGAAAGCTTCAGTCTAGTGTTTAGGTGAAGATATTTCACTTCCCAGAATAGGCCTCAAAGCGCTCCAAATATCCACTTCCAGATTCTAAAGAAAAGTGTTTCAAAACTGCTTTTTGGAAAAGAAGCTTCAACTCTGTGAGTTGAAAGCACTCATTACGAAGAGGTTTCTGAGAGTTCTTCCGTCTAGTTTTCATGTGAAGATGTTTCCATTTCAAGCATATTTCTCAAATCGCTCCAAATATTCACCTGCAAATTCTACAAAAAGGGTGTTTCCAAACTTCTCTATCAATAGGAAGGTTCGACTCTGTGAGTTGAATGCACTCCTCACAAAGAAGTTTCTGAGAATGCTTCTGTCCAGTTTTTAGGTGAAGATATATCATTTCCCAGCATAGGCCTCAAAGCGCTCCAAATATCCACTTGCAGATTCTACAAAAAGAGTGTTTCAAAACTCCTCTTTCAAAAGGAAGTTTCAAGTCTGTGAGTTGAATGAAGTCATGACAAAGAAGTTTCTGAGAATGCTTCTGTCTACTTTTTATGTGAAGATATTTCCTTTTGCAGCACACGCCTCAAATAGCCCCAAACATCCACTAGCAAATTCTACAAAAAGAGGGTTTCAAAAAAGCGCTATCTAAAGGAAGATTGCACTATGTGAGTTAAACGCATAAAGCACACGGAAGTTTCTGAGAATGCTTCCGTCTAGTTCTCATGGGAAGATATTTCCTTTCCCATTGTTGGCCTCTTAGCACTCCAATATACACTTGCAGATTCTAGAAAAAGAGTGTTTCAAAACTGCTCTATCAAAAGGCAGGTTCAACACGGTGAGTTGAATATGCACATGAGAAAAAGTTTCTGAGAATGCTTCTGTCTGGTTTTTATGTGAAGATATTTCGTTTTCCAGCACAGGCCTCAAAGCGCTCCAATTATCCACTTGCAGACTATACAAAAACAGTGTTTCAAAACTGTTCTATCCAAAGGAATGTTCAGCTCTGTGAGTAGAATTCACTCATCACGAGGAAGTTTCTGAGAATGCTGCTGTCTAGTTTCTATAAGAAGACATTTCCTTTTCTAACATAGGTCTCAAAGCGCTCACAATAAGCCCTGGCACACTCTACAAAAGGAGTGTTTCCAAAATGTTCTATCAAAATGAACGTTGAAGACTGTGAGTTAAATGCACACGTCAAACTGAAGTTTCTGAGAATGGTTCTGTCTAGGGTTTATGTGAAGATATTTTCTTTTCCAGCATAGGCCTCCAAAAGCTCGAAATATCCACTTGCAGATTTTCTAAAAAGGGGGTTTCCAAACTGTTCTATCAAAAGGAAGGTTCAACTCTGTGAGTTGAATGCTCACATCACAAAGAAGTTTCTGAGAATGCTTCTGTCTAGTGTTCATGTGAAGATATTTCCTTTTCAAGCATAGGCCTCAAAGCGCTCCAAATATGCAGTTGCAGACTCTACAAAAAGTGTGTTTCAAAAGTGTTCTATGAAAAGAAAGTTTCAACTCTGTGAGTTGAATGCACATATCGTGAAGAAGTTTCTGAGAATGCTTCTGTCTAGTTTTTAGGTGAAGATATTTCATTTCCCAGCATAGGCCTCAAAGCGCTCCAAATATGCACTTCCAGATTCTACAAAAGGAGTGTTTCAAAACTGCTCTTTCAAAAGGAAGGTTCAAGTCTGTGAGTTGAATGCACTCATCAGAAAGAAGTTTCTGATAATGGTTCTGTCTAGTTTTCATCTGCAAGTATTTCCTTTTCCACTAGATGCCGCAATCGCACCAAATTTCCACCTGCAGTTTCCACAAAAAGAGTGTTGCAGGACTGCTCCAGGAAAAGGAATCTTCAACTCTCTCAGTTCAATCCCCTCAAGACATAGAAGTTTCTGATAATGTTTCTGTCTAGCTTCTATATGAAGATATTTCCTTTTCCAGCATAAGCCTCAAAGAGCTCCAAATATCCACTTGCGAATTCTACAAAAACAGTGTTGCAATACTTTTCTACCAAAAGGAAGGTACAACTCTGTGAGTTCAATGCACTCATCACACAGAAGGTTCACAGAATGCTTCCATCTAGCTTTTACGCAATGATATTTCCTTTTGCAGCAAAGGCTTCAAAGCGCTCTTAATGTCCACTGGCAGATTCTACGAAGAGTGTCTCAAAACTGCTCTATCAAAAGGTAGGTTGAACTCTGTGAGTTCAATGCCCAAAGCACAGGGAACCTTCTGAGAATGCTTTTATGTAGTTTCTACGTGAACATATTTTCTTTTCCAGCATTGGCCTCCAAGCACTCCATCCATCCACTTGAAAATTCTACTAAAAGAGTGTTTCAAAACTTCTCTACCAAAAGAAAGGTTGAACTTTGTGAGTTCAAGGCACACATCACAAAGAAGTTTCTGAGAATGCTTCTTTCCAGCTTTTACGTGAAGAGATATCCTTTTCCAGCATAGGCCTCAAAGCGCTCCATATATCCACTTGCACATTCTAGCAAAGCGTGTATCAACACTGCTCTTTCAAAAGGAAGCTTCAAGTCTGTGAGTTGAATGCACTCATCACAAAGACGTTTCTGAGAATTCTCCTGTCTAGTTTTCATGTGAAGATGCTTCCATTTAAAATCTAGGCCTCAAATACCTCCAAATATTCACTTGCACATTCTACAAAAAGGCTGTTTCAAATCTTCTCTATCAATTGGAAGGTTCAACTCTGTAAATTGAATGCACTCACCACAAAGAAGATTCCGAGATTGCTTCTGTCTACTTTGTATGTGAAGACATTTCCTTTTCCAACATAGGCCTCAAAGCGCTCCAAAAAACACTTGCAGATTCTAAAAAAACAGTTTTTCAAAACTGTTCTATCAAAAGGAACGTTCAACTCTGTGAGTTGAAGGCACTCATCACAAAGAGGTTTCTGAGAATGCTTCTGTCTAGTTTTTATGGGATGATATTTCTTATTCCAACATTGGCCAAAAAGCGCTCCAAATATCCGCCTTCAGATGGCACTGAAAGAGGGTCTCAAAAATGCTCTATCAGAAGGAAGGTTCAAGTCTGTGAGTTGAATGCTCTCATCACACAGAAGGTTCTGAGAATGCTTCAGTCTAGTTTTTATCAGAAGATACTTCCATTTCCTTGCATAGGCCTGAAATCGCTCCAAATATCGACTTGCAGATTATACGAATAGAGTATTTCCAAACTGCTCTGTCAAACGGCAGGATCAACTCTGTGAGTTGAATGAACACATCATGAAGAAGTCTCTGAGAATGCTTCTGTCTAGTTTTTAGTTGAAGATATTTCATTTCCCAGCATCGCCTCAAAGCGCTCCAAATATCCACTTGCAGATTCTACAAAAACTTTGTTTCTAAACTGCTCTTTGAAAAGGAAGGTCCAAGTCTGTGAGTTGAATGCACTCATCGCAAAGAATTTTCTGAGAATGCTTCTGCCTAGTTTTCACGTGAAGATATTTCCTTTTCCAACATTGGCCCCGAAGCCCTCCTAACATCCACTTGCAGATTTTACAAAAAGAGTGTTTCCAAACTGCTCTATCAAAAGGCAGGTTCAACTCTGTGAGTCAAATGCACGCATCGTGAAGAAGCTTCTGAGAATGCTACTGTCTAAGTTTTAGGTGAAGATATTTCATTTCCCAGCAAAGGCTTCAAAGCGCTCTAAATATCCACTTGCAGATTCTACAAGAAGAGTGTTTCAAAACTGCTCTTCCAAAAGGAAGGTTCAAGTCTGTGAGTTGAATGCACTCATCAAAAAGAAGTTTCTGAGAATGCTTCTCTCTAGTTTTTATGAGAAGATATTTCCTTTTCCAGCATAGGCCTCAAATCGCTCCAAACATCCACTAGCAAATTCTACAAAAGGAGTGTTTCAAAACTGTGCTATCAAAAGGAAGATTCCACTATTTGAGTTGAAGGCATAAAGCACACGGAAGTTTCTGACAGTGCTTCCGTCTAGTTCTCATGTGAAGTTATTTCCTTTTCCAGTATTGGCCTCTTAGCACTCCAAATAACCACTTGCAGATCCTAGAAAGAGTGTTTCAAAACTGCTCTACCAAAAGGAAGGTTCAACTCGGTGAGTTGAATGCGCACCTCGCAAAAAGTTTCTGAGAGTGCTTCGGTTTAGTTTTTATGTGAAGATATTTCGTTTTCCAGCACAGTACTCAAAGCGCTCTAAATAGCCACTTGCAGAGTCTATAAAAAGAGTGTTTCAAAACTGTTCTATCGAAAGGAACGTTCAACTCTGTGAGTAGAATGCACTCATCACAAGGAAGTTTCTGAGAATGCTTCTGTCTAGTTTTTACGTGAAGAAATTTCCTTTTCCAACATAGGCCTCAAAGCGCTCCAAATAAACACCTGCAGATTCTACAAAAGGGGTCTTTCCAAAATGTTCTATCAAAACCAACGTTCAAGCCTGTGAGCTGAATGCACTCACCACACAGAAGTTTCTTAGACGTCTTCTGTCTAGTGTTGATGTGGAAATATTCTCTTTTACAGCATAGGCCTCAAATAGCTCCAAATATCAACTTGCAGATTTTACAAAAAGGGTGTTTCCAAACTCCTCCATCAAAAGGCAGGTTCAACTCTGTGTGTTTAATGCACACATCAGAAAGAAGTTTCTGAGAATGCTTCTGTCTAGCCTTTATGTGAAAATATTTCCTTTTCAAGCATACGCCTCAAAGCGCTCCAAATATGCCGTTGTAGACTCTACAAAAAGTGTGTTTCAAAACTGCTCTACGAAAGGAAAGGTTCAAAGCTGTGAGTTGAATACACATATCGTGAAGAAGTTCCTAAGAATGCTTCAATCTAGTGTTTAGGTGAAGATATTTCACTTCCCAGCATAGGCCTCAAAGCGCTCCAAATATCCACTTCCAGATTCTACAGAAAAGTGTTTCAAAACTGCTCTTTGGAAAGGAAGCTTCAACTCTGTGAGTTAAAAGCTCTCATTGCAAAGAGGTTTCTGGGAGTTCTTCCGTCTAGTTTTCATGTAAAGATGTTTCCATTTCAAGCATAGGTCTCTAATCGCTCCAAATATTCACCTGCAAATTCTACAAAAAGGGTGTTTCAAAACTTCTCTATCAATAGGATGGTTCCACTCTGTGAGTTGAATGCACTCCTTACAGAGAAGTTTCTGAGAATGTTTCTATCTATGTTTTACGCGAAGATATTTCCTTTTCCAACACAGGCCTCAATGCGCTCCGAATCAACACTTCCAGATACTACAAAAACAGTGTTTCAAAACTGTTCTATCAAAAGGAACGTTCAACTCTGTGAGTTGAAGGCACTCATCACAAAGAAGTTTCTGAGAATGCTTCTGTCAATCTTGTATGCAATGAGATTTCCTTTTGCAGCATAGGACTTAAAGCTCTCCAAATATCCACTTGCAGATTCCACAAAAAGAGTGTTGCAAAACTTCTCTATCAAAAGGCAGGTTGAACTCTGTGTGTTGAATGCCCAAAACACAGGGAACTTTCTGAGAATGCTTTTGTCTAGTTTCCACGTGAAGATAGTTCCTTTTCCAACATAGGCCTCAAAGCGCTCTGAATATCCACTTGCCGATTGTACAAAAAGAGTGTTGCAAAACTTCTCTATCAAAAGGCAGGTTGAACTCTGTGTGTCGAATGCCCAAAACACAGGGAACTTGCTGAGAATGCTTTTGTCTAATTTCTACGTGAAGATATTTCCTTTTCCATCATAGGCCTCAAAGTGCTCCGAATAAACACTTGTAGATCCCACCAAAAGAGTGTTTCAAAGCTCTTCCATCTACAGGAACTTTCACGTCTGTGAGTTGAATGCACTCATCACAAAGAGGTTTCTGAGAATTCTTCTGTTTAGTTTTTATGTGATGATATTTCATTTTCCAGCATTGGCCTAAAGGTGCTCCAAATATCCACCTTCAGATGGGACTGAAAGAGTGTTTCAAAACTGAACTATCAAAAGGAAGGTTCAAGTCTGTGAGTTGAATGCACTCATCCACAGAAGCTTCTGAGAATGCTTCTGTCTCGTTTTTAGGCGAAGATATTTCCTTTTCCTTGCATAGGCCTCAAATCGCTCCAAATATCCCCTTGCAGATATTACAAAGAGAGTGTTTCCAAACTGCCCTATCGAAAGGCAGTTTCAACTCTGTGAGTTGAAGGCACGTATGGTGAAACAGTTTCTGAGAATGCTTGTGTGTACTTTTTAGGTGAAGGTATTTCCTTTTCCAGCACAGGCCTCAAATCGCTCCAAACATCCAGTAGCAAATTCTACAAAAGGAGTGTTTCAAACCTGTGCTATCCAAAGGAAGATTCCACTATATGAGTTGAACGCATAAAGCACACGGAAGTTTCTGAGAATCCTTCCGTCTAGTTCTCAGGTGAAGATATTTACTTTTCCAGTGTTGGCCCTTTAGCACTCCAAATATCCACTTTCAGATTCTACAAAAAGAGTGTTTCAAAACTGCTCTATCAAAACGCAGGTTCCACTCGGTGAGTTGAATGCACGCATCGGAAAAGATTTCTGAGAATTCTTCTGTCTAGTTTTTATGGGAAGATATTTTCTTTTCCAGCATAGGCCTCAAATCGCTCCAAACATCCACGAGCAAATTCTACGAAAGGAGTGTGTCAAAACTGTGCTATCAAAAGGAAGATTCCACTATGTGAGTTGAATGCATGAAGCACACGGAAGTTTCTGACAATGCTTCCGTCTAGTTCTCATGTGAAGATATTTCCTTTTCCAGCGTTGACCTCTTAGCACTCCAAATATCCACTTGCAGATCCTAGAAAAAGAGTGTTTCAAAACTGCTCTACCAAAAGCCAGGTTTCACTCGGTGAGTTGAATGCGCACATCGCAAAATGTTTCTGAGAACGCTACTGTCTAGTTCTTATGTGAAGATATTTCGTTTTCCCGCCTGGGCTTCAAAGCGCTCCAAATAGCCACTTGTAGAGTCTATAAAAAGAGTGTTTCAAAACTCTTCTATCAAAAGGAACTTTCAACTCTGTGAGTACAATGCACTCATCACAAGGAAGTTTCCGAGAATGCTTCTGTCTACTGTTTATGTGAAGATATTTCCTTTTCCAACCTAGGCCTCAATGCGCTCCAAATAAACACCTGCAGATCCTACAAGAGGGGTGTTTCCAAACTGTTCTATCAAAACCAGCGTTCAAGTCTGTGAGCTGAATGCACTCATCACACAGAAGTTTCTTAGAAGGCTTGTGTCTAGTGTTTATGTGAAAATATTTTCTTTTACAGCACAGGCCTCAAATAGCTCCAAATATCAACTTGCAGATTTTACAAAAAGGGAGTTTCCAAACTCCTCTATCAAAAGACAGGTTCAACTCTGTGAGTCGAATGCACACATCAGAAAGAAGTTTCTGAGAATGCTTCTGTCTAGCTTTTATGTGAAAATATTTCCTTTTCAAGCACATGCCTCAAAGCGCTCCAAATATGCCGTTGCAGATTCTACAAAAAGTGGGTTTCAAAACTGCTCTACGAAAAGAAAGGTTCAAAGCTGTGAGTTGAATACACAGATCGTGAAGAAGTTTCTGAGAATGCTTCAGTCTAGTGTTTAGGTGAAGATATTTCACTTCCCAGCATAGGCCTCAAAGCGCTCCAAATATCCACTTCCAGATTCTACAGAAAAGTGTTTCAAAACTGCTCTTTGGAAAGGAAGCTTCAACTCTGTGAGTTGAAAGCACTCATTACGAAGAGGTTTCTGAGAATTCTTCTGTCCAGTTTTCATGTGAAGATGTTTCCATTTCAAGCATAGGTCTCCAATCGCTCCAAATATTCACCTGCAAATTCTACAAAAAGGGTGTTTCAAAACTTCTCTATCAATAGGAAGGTTCAACTCTGTGAGTTGAATGCCCTCCTCACAAAGAAGTTTCTGAGAATGCTTCTGTCTACTTTTTACGTGAAGATATTTCCTTTTCCTACACAGGCCTCAAAGCGCTCCGAATCAACACTTCCAGATACTACCAAAACAGTGTTTCAAAACTGTTCTATCAAAAGGAACGTTCAACTCTGTGAGTGGAAGGCACTCATCGCAAAGAGGTTTCTGAGAATGCTTCTGTCTAGTTTTTATGTGATGATATTTCGTATTGCAGCATTGGCCAAAAAGCGCTCCAAACATCCATCTTCAGATGGCAATGAAAGTGGGTCTCAAAAGTGCTCTATCAGAAGGAAGGTTCAAGTCTGTGAATTGAATGCTCTCATCACACAGAAGGTTCTGAGAATGATTCAGTCTAGTTTTTATCAGAAGATATTTCCTTTTCCTTGCATAGGCCTCAAATCGCTCCAAATATCGAATTGCAGTTTACACCAATAGAGTGTTTCCAAACTGCTCTGTGAAACGGCAGGTTCAACTCTGTGAGTTGAATGCGCACATGAGGAAGAAGTCTCTGAGAATGCTTCTGTCTAGTTTTTAGGTGAAGATATTTCATTTCCCAGCCTCGCCTCAAAGCGCTCCAAATATCCACTTTCAGATTCTACAAAAACTGTGTTTCTAAACTGCTCTTTGTAAAGGAAGGTTCAAGTCTGTGAGTTGAATGCACTCATCACCAAGAAGTTTCTGAGAATGCTTCTGTCTAGTTTTCATGTGAAGATATTTCCTTTTCCAACATTGACCCGAAGCCCTCGTAATATCCACTTGCAGATTTTACAAAAAGAGTGTTTCCAAACTGCTCTATCAAAATGAGATTCAACTCTGTGAGTTGAATGCACGCATCGTGAAGAAGCTTCAGAGAATGCTACGGTCTACGTTTTAGGTGAAGATATTTCATTTCCCAGCATAGGCTTCAAAGCGCTCTAAATATCCACTTGCAGATTCTACAAAAAGAGTGTTTCAAAACTGCTCTTCCAAAAGGAAGGTTCAAGGCTGTGAGTTCAATGCACTCATCATAAAGAAGTTTCTGAGAACGCTTCTCTCTAGTTTTTATGTGAAGATATTTCCTTTTCCAGCATAGGCCTCAAATCGCTCCAAACATCCACTAGCAAATTCTACAAAAGGAGTGTTTCAAAACTGTGCTATCAAAAGGAAGATTCCACTATTTGAGTTGAAGGCATAAAGCACACGGAAGTTTCTGACAATGCTTCCGTCTAGTTCTCATGTGAAGTTATTTCCTTTTCCAGTGCTGGCCTCTTAGCACTCCAAATATCCACTTGCAGATCCTAGAAAAAGAGTTTTTCAAAACTGCTCTACCAAAAGGAAGCTTCAACTCGGTGAGTTGAATGCGCACCTCGCAAAATGTTTCTGAGAGTGCTTCGCTGTTGTTTTTATGTGAAGATATTTCGTTTTCCAGCATAGGACTCAAAGCGCTCCAAGTAGCCACTTACAGAGTCTCTAAAAAGAGTGTTTCAAAACTGTTCTATCAAAAGGAACGTTCAACTCTGTGAGTAGAATGCTCTCATCACAAGGAAGTTTCTGAGAATGCTTCTGTCTAGTTTTTATGTGAAGAAATTTCCTTTTCCAACATAGGCCTCAAAGCCCTCCAAATAAACATCTGCAGATTCTACAAAAGGGGTCTTTCCAAAATGTTCTATCAAAACCAACGTTCAAACCTATGAGCTGAATGCACTCACCACACAGAAGTTTCTTAGACGTCTTCTGTCTAGTGTTTATGTGAAAATATTTTCTTTTACAGCATAGGCCTCAAATAGCTCCAAATATCAACTTGCAGATTTTACAAAAAGGGTGTTTCCAAACTCCTCTATCAAAAGGCAGGTTCAACTCTGTGTGTTGAATGCACACATCAGAAAGAAGTTTCTGAGAATGCTTCTGTCTAGCGTTTATGTGAAAATATTTCCTTTTCAAGCATACGCCTCAAAGCGCTCCAAATATGCCGTTGCAGATTCTACAAAAAGTGTGTTTCAAAACTGCTCTATGAAAAGAAAGGTTCAAAGCTGTGAGGTGAATACACATATCGTGAAGAAGTTTCTGAGAAAGCTTCAGTCTAGTGTTTAGGTGAAGATATTTCACTTCCCAGAATAGGCCTCAAAGCGCTCCAAATATCCACTTCCAGATTCTAAAGAAAAGTGTTTCAAAACTGCTTTTTGGAAAAGAAGCTTCAACTCTGTGAGTTGAAAGCACTCATTACGAAGAGGTTTCTGAGAGTTCTTCCGTCTAGTTTTCATGTGAAGATGTTTCCATTTCAAGCATATTTCTCAAATCGCTCCAAATATTCACCTGCAAATTCTACAAAAAGGGTGTTTCCAAACTTCTCTATCAATAGGAAGGTTCGACTCTGTGAGTTGAATGCACTCCTCACAAAGAAGTTTCTGAGAATGCTTCTGTCCAGTTTTTAGGTGAAGATATATCATTTCCCAGCATAGGCCTCAAAGCGCTCCAAATATCCACTTGCAGATTCTACAAAAAGAGTGTTTCAAAACTCCTCTTTCAAAAGGAAGTTTCAAGTCTGTGAGTTGAATGAAGTCGTGACAAAGAAGTTTCTGAGAATGCTTCTGTCTACTTTTTATGTGAAGATATTTCCTTTTGCAGCACACGCCTCAAATAGCCCCAAACATCCACTAGCAAATTCTACAAAAAGAGTGTTTCAAAAAAGCGCTATCTAAAGGAAGATTGCACTATGTGAGTTAAACGCATAAAGCACACGGAAGTTTCTGAGAATGCTTCCGTCTAGTTCTCATGGGAAGATATTTCCTTTCCCATTGTTGGCCTCTTAGCACTCCAATATACACTTGCAGATTCTAGAAAAAGAGTGTTTCAAAACTGCTCTATCAAAAGGCAGGTTCAACACGGTGAGTTGAATATGCACATGAGAAAAAGTTTCTGAGAATGCTTCTGTCTGGTTTTTATGTGAAGATATTTCGTTTTCCAGCACAGGCCTCAAAGCGCTCCAATTATCCACTTGCAGACTATACAAAAACAGTGTTTCAAAACTGTTCTATCCAAAGGAATGTTCAGCTCTGTGAGTAGAATTCACTCATCACGAGGAAGTTTCTGAGAATGCTGCTGTCTAGTTTCTATAAGAAGACATTTCCTTTTCTAACATAGGTCTCAAAGCGCTCACAATAAGCCCTGGCACACTCCACAAAAGGAGTGTTTCCAAAATGTTCTATCAAAATGAACGTTGAAGACTGTGAGTTAAATGCACACGTCAAACTGAAGTTTCTGAGAATGGTTCTGTCTAGGGTTTATGTGAAGATATTTTCTTTTCCAGCATAGGCCTCCAAAAGCTCGAAATATCCACTTGCAGATTTTCTAAAAAGGGTGTTTCCAAACTGTTCTATCAAAAGGAAGGTTCAACTCTGTGAGTTGAATGCTCACATCACAAAGAAGTTTCTGAGAATGCTTCTGTCTAGTGTTCATGTGAAGATATTTCCTTTTCAAGCATAGGCCTCAAAGCGCTCCAGATATGCAGTTGCAGACTCTACAAAAAGTGTGTTTCAAAAGTGTTCTATGAAAAGAAAGTTTCAACTCTGTGAGTTGAATGCACATATCGTGAAGAAGTTTCTGAGAATGCTTCTGTCTAGTTTTTAGGTGAAGATATTTCATTTCCCAGCATAGGCCTCAAAGCGCTCCAAATATGCACTTGCAGATTCTACAAAAAGAGTGTTTCAAAACTGCTCTTTCAAAAGGAAGGTTCAAGTCTGTGAGTTGAATGCACTCATCAGAAAGAAGTTTCTGATAATGGTTCTGTCTAGTTTTCATCTGCAAGTATTTCCTTTTCCACTAGATGCCGCAATCGCACCAAATTTCCACCTGCAGTTTCCACAAAAAGAGTGTTGCAGGACTGCTCCAGGAAAAGGAATCTTCAACTCTCTCAGTTCAATCCCCTCAAGACATAGAAGTTTCTGATAATGTTTCTGTCTAGCTTCTATATGAAGATATTTCCTTTTCCAGCATAAGCCTCAAAGAGCTCCAAATATCCACTTGCGAATTCTACAAAAACAGTGTTGCAATACTTTTCTACCAAAAGGAAGGTACAACTCTGTGAGTTCAATGCACTCATCACACAGAAGGTTCACAGAATGCTTCCATCTAGCTTTTACGCAATGATATTTCCTTTTGCAGCAAAGGCTTCAAAGCGCTCTTAATGTCCACTGGCAGATTCTACGAAGAGTGTCTCAAAACTGCTCTATCAAAAGGTAGGTTGAACTCTGTGAGTTCAATGCCCAAAGCACAGGGAACCTTCTGAGAATGCTTTTATGTAGTTTCTACGTGAACATATTTTCTTTTCCAGCATTGGCCTCCAAGCACTCCATCCATCCACTTGAAAATTCTACTAAAAGAGTGTTTCAAAACTTCTCTACCAAAAGAAAGGTTGAACTTTGTGAGTTCAAGGCACACATCACAAAGAAGTTTCTGAGAATGCTTCTTTCCAGCTTTTACGTGAAGAGATATCCTTTTCCAGCATAGGCCTCAAAGCGCTCCATATATCCACTTGCACATTCTAGCAAAGCGTGTATCAACACTGCTCTTTCAAAAGGAAGCTTCAAGTCTGTGAGTTGAATGCACTCATCACAAAGACGTTTCTGAGAATTCTCCTGTCTAGTTTTCATGTGAAGATGCTTCCATTTAAAATCTAGGCCTCAAATACCTCCAAATATTCACTTGCACATTCTACAAAAAGGCTGTTTCAAATCTTCTCTATCAATTGGAAGGTTCAACTCTGTAAATTGAATGCACTCACCACAAAGAAGATTCCGAGATTGCTTCTGTCTACTTTGTATGTGAAGACATTTCCTTTTCCAACATAGGCCTCAAAGCGCTCCAAAAAACACTTGCAGATTCTAAAAAAACAGTTTTTCAAAACTGTTCTATCAAAAGGAACGTTCAACTCTGTGAGTTGAAGGCACTCATCACAAAGAGGTTTCTGAGAATGCTTCTGTCTAGTTTTTATGGGATGATATTTCTTATTCCAACATTGGCCAAAAAGCGCTCCAAATATCCGCCTTCAGATGGCACTGAAAGAGGGTCTCAAAAATGCTCTATCAGAAGGAAGGTTCAAGTCTGTGAGTTGAATGCTCTCATCACACAGAAGGTTCTGAGAATGCTTCAGTCTAGTTTTTATCAGAAGATACTTCCATTTCCTTGCATAGGCCTGAAATCGCTCCAAATATCGACTTGCAGATTATACGAATAGAGTATTTCCAAACTGCTCTGTCAAACGGCAGGATCAACTCTGTGAGTTGAATGAACACATCATGAAGAAGTCTCTGAGAATGCTTCTGTCTAGTTTTTAGTTGAAGATATTTCATTTCCCAGCATCGTCTCAAAGCGCTCCAAATATCCACTTGCAGATTCTACAAAAACTTTGTTTCTAAACTGCTCTTTGAAAAGGAAGGTCCAAGTCTGTGAGTTGAATGCACTCATCGCAAAGAATTTTCTGAGAATGCTTCTGCCTAGTTTTCACGTGAAGATATTTCCTTTTCCAACATTGGCCCCGAAGCCCTCCTAACATCCACTTGCAGATTTTACAAAAAGAGTGTTTCCAAACTGCTCTATCAAAAGGCAGGTTCAACTCTGTGAGTCAAATGCACGCATCGTGAAGAAGCTTCTGAGAATGCTACTGTCTAAGTTTTAGGTGAAGATATTTCATTTCCCAGCAAAGGCTTCAAAGCGCTCTAAATATCCACTTGCAGATTCTACAAGAAGAGTGTTTCAAAACTGCTCTTCCAAAAGGAAGGTTCAAGTCTGTGAGTTGAATGCACTCATCAAAAAGAAGTTTCTGAGAATGCTTCTCTCTAGTTTTTATGAGAAGATATTTCCTTTTCCAGCATAGGCCTCAAATCGCTCCAAACATCCACTAGCAAATTCTACAAAAGGAGTGTTTCAAAACTGTGCTATCAAAAGGAAGATTCCACTATTTGAGTTGAAGGCATAAAGCACACGGAAGTTTCTGACAGTGCTTCCGTCTAGTTCTCATGTGAAGTTATTTCCTTTTCCAGTGTTGGCCTCTTAGCACTCCAAATAACCACTTGCAGATCCTAGAAAGAGTGTTTCAAAACTGCTCTACCAAAAGGAAGGTTCAACTCGGTGAGTTGAATGCGCACCTCGCAAAAAGTTTCTGAGAGTGCTTCGGTTTAGTTTTTATGTGAAGATATTTCGTTTTCCAGCACAGTACTCAAAGCGCTCTAAATAGCCACTTGCAGAGTCTATAAAAAGAGTGTTTCAAAACTGTTCTATCGAAAGGAACGTTCAACTCTGTGAGTAGAATGCACTCATCACAAGGAAGTTTCTGAGAATGCTTCTGTCTAGTTTTTATGTGAAGAAATTTCCTTTTCCAACATAGGCCTCAAAGCGCTCCAAATAAACACCTGCAGATTCTACAAAAGGGGTCTTTCCAAAATGTTCTATCAAAACCAACGTTCAAGCCTGTGAGCTGAATGCACTCACCACACAGAAGTTTCTTAGACGTCTTCTGTCTAGTGTTTATGTGGAAATATTCTCTTTTACAGCATAGGCCTCAAATAGCTCCAAATATCAACTTGCAGATTTTACAAAAAGGGTGTTTCCAAACTCCTCCATCAAAAGGCAGGTTCAACTCTGTGTGTTTAATGCACACATCAGAAAGAAGTTTCTGAGAATGCTTCTGTCTAGCCTTTATGTGAAAATATTTCCTTTTCAAGCATACGCCTCAAAGCGCTCCAAATATGCCGTTGTAGACTCTACAAAAAGTGTGTTTCAAAACTGCTCTACGAAAAGAAAGGTTCAAAGCTGTGAGTTGAATACACAGATCGTGAAGAAGTTCCTGAGAATGCTTCAATCTAGTGTTTAGGTGAAGATATTTCACTTCCCAGCATAGGCCTCAAAGCGCTCCAAATATCCACTTCCAGATTCTACAGAAAAGTGTTTCAAAACTGCTCTTTGGAAAGGAAGCTTCAACTCTGTGAGTTTAAAGCACTCATTGCGAAGAGGTTTCTGGGAGTTCTTCCGTCTAGTTTTCATGTAAAGATGTTTCCATTTCAAGCATAGGTCTCTAATCGCTCCAAATATTCACCTGCAAATTCTACAAAAAGGGTGTTTCAAAACTTCTCTATCAATAGGAAGGTTCAACTCTGTGAGTTGAATGCACTCCTTACAGAGAAGTTTCTGAGAATGTTTCTATCTATGTTTTACGCGAAGATATTTCCTTTTCCAACACAGGCCTCAGTGCGCTCCGAATCAACACTTCCAGATACTACAAAAACAGTGTTTCAAAACTGTTCTATCAAAAGGAACGTTCAACTCTGTGAGTTGAAGGCACTCATCACAAAGAAGTTTCTGAGAATGCTTCTGTCAATCTTGTATGCAATGAGATTTCCTTTTGCAGCATAGGACTTAAAGCTCTCCAAATATCCACTTGCAGATTCCACAAAAAGAGTGTTGCAAAACTTCTCTATCAAAAGGCAGGTTGAACTCTGTGTGTTGAATGCCCAAAACACAGGGAACTTTCTGAGAATGCTTTTGTCTAGTTTCCACGTGAAGATAGTTCCTTTTCCAACATAGGCCTCAAAGCGCTCTGAATATCCACTTGCCGATTGTACAAAAAGAGTGTTGCAAAACTTCTCTATCAAAAGGCAGGTTGAACTCTGTGTGTCGAATGCCCAAAACACAGGGAACTTGCTGAGAATGCTTTTGTCTAATTTCTACGTGAAGATATTTCCTTTTCCATCATAGGCCTCAAAGTGCTCCGAATAAACACTTGTAGATCCCACCAAAAGAGTGTTTCAAAGCTCTTCCATCTACAGGAACTTTCACGTCTGTGAGTTGAATGCACTCATCACAAAGAGGTTTCTGAGAATTCTTCTGTTTAGTTTTTATGTGATGATATTTCATTTTCCAGCATTGGCCTAAAGGTGCTCCAAATATCCACCTTCAGATGGGACTGAAAGAGTGTTTCAAAACTGAACTATCAAAAGGAAGGTTCAAGTCTGTGAGTTGAATGCACTCATCCACAGAAGCTTCTGAGAATGCTTCTGTCTCGTTTTTAGGCGAAGATATTTCCTTTTCCTTGCATAGGCCTCAAATCGCTCCAAATATCCCCTTGCAGATATTACAAAGAGAGTGTTTCCAAACTGCCCTATCGAAAGGCAGTTTCAACTCTGTGAGTTGAAGGCACGTATGGTGAAACAGTTTCTGAGAATGCTTGTGTGTACTTTTTAGGTGAAGGTATTTCCTTTTCCAGCACAGGCCTCAAATCGCTCCAAACATCCAGTAGCAAATTCTACAAAAGGAGTGTTTCAAACCTGTGCTATCCAAAGGAAGATTCCACTATATGAGTTGAACGCATAAAGCACACGGAAGTTTCTGAGAATCCTTCCGTCTAGTTCTCAGGTGAAGATATTTACTTTTCCAGTGTTGGCCCTTTAGCACTCCAAATATCCACTTTCAGATTCTACAAAAAGAGTGTTTCAAAACTGCTCTATCAAAACGCAGGTTCCACTCGGTGAGTTGAATGCACGCATCGGAAAAGATTTCTGAGAATTCTTCTGTCTAGTTTTTATGGGAAGATATTTTCTTTTCCAGCATAGGCCTCAAATCGCTCCAAACATCCACGAGCAAATTCTACGAAAGGAGTGTGTCAAAACTGTGCTATCAAAAGGAAGATTCCACTATGTGAGTTGAATGCATGAAGCACACGGAAGTTTCTGACAATGCTTCCGTCTAGTTCTCATGTGAAGATATTTCCTTTTCCAGCGTTGACCTCTTAGCACTCCAAATATCCACTTGCAGATCCTAGAAAAAGAGTGTTTCAAAACTGCTCTACCAAAAGCCAGGTTTCACTCGGTGAGTTGAATGCGCACATCGCAAAATGTTTCTGAGAACGCTACTGTCTAGTTCTTATGTGAAGATATTTCGTTTTCCCGCCTGGGCTTCAAAGCGCTCCAAATAGCCACTTGTAGAGTCTATAAAAAGAGTGTTTCAAAACTCTTCTATCAAAAGGAACTTTCAACTCTGTGAGTACAATGCACTCATCACAAGGAAGTTTCCGAGAATGCTTCTGTCTAGTGTTTATGTGAAGATATTTCCTTTTCCAACCTAGGCCTCAATGCGCTCCAAATAAACACCTGCAGATCCTACAAGAGGGGTGTTTCCAAACTGTTCTATCAAAACCAGCGTTCAAGTCTGTGAGCTGAATGCACTCATCACACAGAAGTTTCTTAGAAGGCTTGTGTCTAGTGTTTATGTGAAAATATTTTCTTTTACAGCACAGGCCTCAAATAGCTCCAAATATCAACTTGCAGATTTTACAAAAAGGGAGTTTCCAAACTCCTCTATCAAAAGACAGGTTCAACTCTGTGAGTCGAATGCACACATCAGAAAGAAGTTTCTGAGAATGCTTCTGTCTAGCGTTTATGTGAAAATATTTCCTTTTCAAGCACACGCCTCAAAGCGCTCCAAATATGCCGTTGCAGATTCTACAAAAAGTGGGTTTCAAAACTGCTCTACGAAAAGAAAGGTTCAAAGCTGTGAGTTGAATACACAGATCGTGAAGAAGTTTCTGAGAATGCTTCAGTCTAGTGTTTAGGTGAAGATATTTCACTTCCCAGCATAGGCCTCAAAGCGCTCCAAATATCCACTTCCAGATTCTACAGAAAAGTGTTTCAAAACTGCTCTTTGGAAAGGAAGCTTCAACTCTGTGAGTTGAAAGCACTCATTACGAAGAGGTTTCTGAGAATTCTTCTGTCCAGTTTTCATGTGAAGATGTTTCCATTTCAAGCATAGGTCTCCAATCGCTCCAAATATTCACCTGCAAATTCTACAAAAAGGGTGTTTCAAAACTTCTCTATCAATAGGAAGGTTCAACTCTGTGAGTTGAATGCCCTCCTCACAAAGAAGTTTCTGAGAATGCTTCTGTCTACTTTTTACGTGAAGATATTTCCTTTTCCTACACAGGCCTCAAAGCGCTCCGAATCAACACTTCCAGATACTACCAAAACAGTGTTTCAAAACTGTTCTATCAAAAGGAACGTTCAACTCTGTGAGTGGAAGGCACTCATCGCAAAGAGGTTTCTGAGAATGCTTCTGTCTAGTTTTTATGTGATGATATTTCGTATTGCAGCATTGGCCAAAAAGCGCTCCAAACATCCATCTTCAGATGGCAATGAAAGTGGGTCTCAAAAGTGCTCTATCAGAAGGAAGGTTCAAGTCTGTGAATTGAATGCTCTCATCACACAGAAGGTTCTGAGAATGATTCAGTCTAGTTTTTATCAGAAGATATTTCCTTTTCCTTGCATAGGCCTCAAATCGCTCCAAATATCGAATTGCAGTTTACACCAATAGAGTGTTTCCAAACTGCTCTGTGAAACGGCAGGTTCAACTCTGTGAGTTGAATGCGCACATGAGGAAGAAGTCTCTGAGAATGCTTCTGTCTAGTTTTTAGGTGAAGATATTTCATTTCCCAGCCTCGCCTCAAAGCGCTCCAAATATCCACTTTCAGATTCTACAAAAACTGTGTTTCTAAACTGCTCTTTGTAAAGGAAGGTTCAAGTCTGTGAGTTGAATGCACTCATCACCAAGAAGTTTCTGAGAATGCTTCTGTCTAGTTTTCATGTGAAGATATTTCCTTTTCCAACATTGACCCGAAGCCCTCGTAATATCCACTTGCAGATTTTACAAAAAGAGTGTTTCCAAACTGCTCTATCAAAATGAGATTCAACTCTGTGAGTTGAATGCACGCATCGTGAAGAAGCTTCAGAGAATGCTACGGTCTACGTTTTAGGTGAAGATATTTCATTTCCCAGCATAGGCTTCAAAGCGCTCTAAATATCCACTTGCAGATTCTACAAAAAGAGTGTTTCAAAACTGCTCTTCCAAAAGGAAGGTTCAAGGCTGTGAGTTCAATGCACTCATCATAAAGAAGTTTCTGAGAACGCTTCTCTCTAGTTTTTATGTGAAGATATTTCCTTTTCCAGCATAGGCCTCAAATCGCTCCAAACATCCACTAGCAAATTCTACAAAAGGAGTGTTTCAAAACTGTGCTATCAAAAGGAAGATTCCACTATTTGAGTTGAAGGCATAAAGCACACGGAAGTTTCTGACAATGCTTCCGTCTAGTTCTCATGTGAAGTTATTTCCTTTTCCAGTGCTGGCCTCTTAGCACTCCAAATATCCACTTGCAGATCCTAGAAAAAGAGTTTTTCAAAACTGCTCTACCAAAAGGAAGCTTCAACTCGGTGAGTTGAATGCGCACCTCGCAAAATGTTTCTGAGAGTGCTTCGCTGTTGTTTTTATGTGAAGATATTTCGTTTTCCAGCATAGGACTCAAAGCGCTCCAAGTAGCCACTTACAGAGTCTCTAAAAAGAGTGTTTCAAAACTGTTCTATCAAAAGGAACGTTCAACTCTGTGAGTAGAATGCTCTCATCACAAGGAAGTTTCTGAGAATGCTTCTGTCTAGTTTTTATGTGAAGAAATTTCCTTTTCCAACATAGGCCTCAAAGCCCTCCAAATAAACATCTGCAGATTCTACAAAAGGGGTCTTTCCAAAATGTTCTATCAAAACCAACGTTCAAACCTATGAGCTGAATGCACTCACCACACAGAAGTTTCTTAGACGTCTTCTGTCTAGTGTTTATGTGAAAATATTTTCTTTTACAGCATAGGCCTCAAATAGCTCCAAATATCAACTTGCAGATTTTACAAAAAGGGTGTTTCCAAACTCCTCTATCAAAAGGCAGGTTCAACTCTGTGTGTTGAATGCACACATCAGAAAGAAGTTTCTGAGAATGCTTCTGTCTAGCGTTTATGTGAAAATATTTCCTTTTCAAGCATACGCCTCAAAGCGCTCCAAATATGCCGTTGCAGATTCTACAAAAAGTGTGTTTCAAAACTGCTCTATGAAAAGAAAGGTTCAAAGCTGTGAGGTGAATACACATATCGTGAAGAAGTTTCTGAGAAAGCTTCAGTCTAGTGTTTAGGTGAAGATATTTCACTTCCCAGAATAGGCCTCAAAGCGCTCCAAATATCCACTTCCAGATTCTAAAGAAAAGTGTTTCAAAACTGCTTTTTGGAAAAGAAGCTTCAACTCTGTGAGTTGAAAGCACTCATTACGAAGAGGTTTCTGAGAGTTCTTCCGTCTAGTTTTCATGTGAAGATGTTTCCATTTCAAGAATATTTCTCAAATCGCTCCAAATATTCACCTGCAAATTCTACAAAAAGGGTGTTTCCAAACTTCTCTATCAATAGGAAGGTTCGACTCTGTGAGTTGAATGCACTCCTCACAAAGAAGTTTCTGAGAATGCTTCTGTCCAGTTTTTAGGTGAAGATATATCATTTCCCAGCATAGGCCTCAAAGCGCTCCAAATATCCACTTGCAGATTCTACAAAAAGAGTGTTTCAAAACTCCTCTTTCAAAAGGAAGTTTCAAGTCTGTGAGTTGAATGAAGTCATGACAAAGAAGTTTCTGAGAATGCTTCTGTCTACTTTTTATGTGAAGATATTTCCTTTTGCAGCACACGCCTCAAATAGCCCCAAACATCCACTAGCAAATTCTACAAAAAGAGGGTTTCAAAAAAGCGCTATCTAAAGGAAGATTGCACTATGTGAGTTAAACGCATAAAGCACACGGAAGTTTCTGAGAATGCTTCCGTCTAGTTCTCATGGGAAGATATTTCCTTTCCCATTGTTGGCCTCTTAGCACTCCAATATACACTTGCAGATTCTAGAAAAAGAGTGTTTCAAAACTGCTCTATCAAAAGGCAGGTTCAACACGGTGAGTTGAATATGCACATGAGAAAAAGTTTCTGAGAATGCTTCTGTCTGGTTTTTATGTGAAGATATTTCGTTTTCCAGCACAGGCCTCAAAGCGCTCCAATTATCCACTTGCAGACTATACAAAAACAGTGTTTCAAAACTGTTCTATCCAAAGGAATGTTCAGCTCTGTGAGTAGAATTCACTCATCACGAGGAAGTTTCTGAGAATGCTGCTGTCTAGTTTCTATAAGAAGACATTTCCTTTTCTAACATAGGTCTCAAAGCGCTCACAATAAGCCCTGGCACACTCCACAAAAGGAGTGTTTCCAAAATGTTCTATCAAAATGAACGTTGAAGACTGTGAGTTAAATGCACACGTCAAACTGAAGTTTCTGAGAATGGTTCTGTCTAGGGTTTATGTGAAGATATTTTCTTTTCCAGCATAGGCCTCCAAAAGCTCGAAATATCCACTTGCAGATTTTCTAAAAAGGGTGTTTCCAAACTGTTCTATCAAAAGGAAGGTTCAACTCTGTGAGTTGAATGCTCACATCACAAAGAAGTTTCTGAGAATGCTTCTGTCTAGTGTTCATGTGAAGATATTTCCTTTTCAAGCATAGGCCTCAAAGCGCTCCAGATATGCAGTTGCAGACTCTACAAAAAGTGTGTTTCAAAAGTGTTCTATGAAAAGAAAGTTTCAACTCTGTGAGTTGAATGCACATATCGTGAAGAAGTTTCTGAGAATGCTTCTGTCTAGTTTTTAGGTGAAGATATTTCATTTCCCAGCATAGGCCTCAAAGCGCTCCAAATATGCACTTGCAGATTCTACAAAAAGAGTGTTTCAAAACTGCTCTTTCAAAAGGAAGGTTCAAGTCTGTGAGTTGAATGCACTCATCCGAAAGAAGTTTCTGATAATGGTTCTGTCTAGTTTTCATCTGCAAGTATTTCCTTTTCCACTAGATGCCGCAATCGCACCAAATTTCCACCTGCAGTTTCCACAAAAAGAGTGTTGCAGGACTGCTCCAGGAAAAGGAATCTTCAACTCTCTCAGTTCAATCCCCTCAAGACATAGAAGTTTCTGATAATGTTTCTGTCTAGCTTCTATATGAAGATATTTCCTTTTCCAGCATAAGCCTCAAAGAGCTCCAAATATCCACTTGCGAATTCTACAAAAACAGTGTTGCAATACTTTTCTACCAAAAGGAAGGTACAACTCTGTGAGTTCAATGCACTCATCACACAGAAGGTTCACAGAATGCTTCCATCTAGCTTTTACGCAATGATATTTCCTTTTGCAGCAAAGGCTTCAAAGCGCTCTTAATGTCCACTGGCAGATTCTACGAAGAGTGTCTCAAAACTGCTCTATCAAAAGGTAGGTTGAACTCTGTGAGTTCAATGCCCAAAGCACAGGGAACCTTCTGAGAATGCTTTTATGTAGTTTCTACGTGAACATATTTTCTTTTCCAGCATTGGCCTCCAAGCACTCCATCCATCCACTTGAAAATTCTACTAAAAGAGTGTTTCAAAACTTCTCTACCAAAAGAAAGGTTGAACTTTGTGAGTTCAAGGCACACATCACAAAGAAGTTTCTGAGAATGCTTCTTTCCAGCTTTTACGTGAAGAGATATCCTTTTCCAGCATAGGCCTCAAAGCGCTCCATATATCCACTTGCACATTCTAGCAAAGCGTGTATCAACACTGCTCTTTCAAAAGGAAGCTTCAAGTCTGTGAGTTGAATGCACTCATCACAAAGACGTTTCTGAGAATTCTCCTGTCTAGTTTTCATGTGAAGATGCTTCCATTTAAAATCTAGGCCTCAAATACCTCCAAATATTCACTTGCACATTCTACAAAAAGGCTGTTTCAAATCTTCTCTATCAATTGGAAGGTTCAACTCTGTAAATTGAATGCACTCACCACAAAGAAGATTCCGAGATTGCTTCTGTCTACTTTGTATGTGAAGACATTTCCTTTTCCAACATAGGCCTCAAAGCGCTCCAAAAAACACTTGCAGATTCTAAAAAAACAGTTTTTCAAAACTGTTCTATCAAAAGGAACGTTCAACTCTGTGAGTTGAAGGCACTCATCACAAAGAGGTTTCTGAGAATGCTTCTGTCTAGTTTTTATGGGATGATATTTCTTATTCCAACATTGGCCAAAAAGCGCTCCAAATATCCGCCTTCAGATGGCACTGAAAGAGGGTCTCAAAAATGCTCTATCAGAAGGAAGGTTCAAGTCTGTGAGTTGAATGCTCTCATCACACAGAAGGTTCTGAGAATACTTCAGTCTAGTTTTTATCAGAAGATACTTCCATTTCCTTGCATAGGCCTGAAATCGCTCCAAATATCGACTTGCAGATTATACGAATAGAGTATTTCCAAACTGCTCTGTCAAACGGCAGGATCAACTCTGTGAGTTGAATGAACACATCATGAAGAAGTCTCTGAGAATGCTTCTGTCTAGTTTTTAGTTGAAGATATTTCATTTCCCAGCATCGCCTCAAAGCGCTCCAAATATCCACTTGCAGATTCTACAAAAACTTTGTTTCTAAACTGCTCTTTGAAAAGGAAGGTCCAAGTCTGTGAGTTGAATGCACTCATCGCAAAGAATTTTCTGAGAATGCTTCTGCCTAGTTTTCACGTGAAGATATTTCCTTTTCCAACATTGGCCCCGAAGCCCTCCTAACATCCACTTGCAGATTTTACAAAAAGAGTGTTTCCAAACTGCTCTATCAAAAGGCAGGTTCAACTCTGTGAGTCAAATGCACGCATCGTGAAGAAGCTTCTGAGAATGCTACTGTCTAAGTTTTAGGTGAAGATATTTCATTTCCCAGCAAAGGCTTCAAAGCGCTCTAAATATCCACTTGCAGATTCTACAAGAAGAGTGTTTCAAAACTGCTCTTCCAAAAGGAAGGTTCAAGTCTGTGAGTTGAATGCACTCATCAAAAAGAAGTTTCTGAGAATGCTTCTCTCTAGTTTTTATGAGAAGATATTTCCTTTTCCAGCATAGGCCTCAAATCGCTCCAAACATCCACTAGCAAATTCTACAAAAGGAGTGTTTCAAAACTGTGCTATCAAAAGGAAGATTCCACTATTTGAGTTGAAGGCATAAAGCACACGGAAGTTTCTGACAGTGCTTCCGTCTAGTTCTCATGTGAAGTTATTTCCTTTTCCAGTGTTGGCCTCTTAGCACTCCAAATAACCACTTGCAGATCCTAGAAAGAGTGTTTCAAAACTGCTCTACCAAAAGGAAGGTTCAACTCGGTGAGTTGAATGCGCACCTCGCAAAAAGTTTCTGAGAGTGCTTCGGTTTAGTTTTTATGTGAAGATATTTCGTTTTCCAGCACAGTACTCAAAGCGCTCTAAATAGCCACTTGCAGAGTCTATAAAAAGAGTGTTTCAAAACTGTTCTATCGAAAGGAACGTTCAACTCTGTGAGTAGAATGCACTCATCACAAGGAAGTTTCTGAGAATGCTTCTGTCTAGTTTTTATGTGAAGAAATTTCCTTTTCCAACATAGGCCTCAAAGCGCTCCAAATAAACACCTGCAGATTCTACAAAAGGGGTCTTTCCAAAATGTTCTATCAAAACCAACGTTCAAGCCTGTGAGCTGAATGCACTCACCACACAGAAGTTTCTTAGACGTCTTCTGTCTAGTGTTTATGTGGAAATATTCTCTTTTACAGCATAGGCCTCAAATAGCTCCAAATATCAACTTGCAGATTTTACAAAAAGGGTGTTTCCAAACTCCTCCATCAAAAGGCAGGTTCAACTCTGTGTGTTTAATGCACACATCAGAAAGAAGTTTCTGAGAATGCTTCTGTCTAGCCTTTATGTGAAAATATTTCCTTTTCAAGCATACGCCTCAAAGCGCTCCAAATATGCCGTTGTAGACTCTACAAAAAGTGTGTTTCAAAACTGCTCTACGAAAAGAAAGGTTCAAAGCTGTGAGTTGAATACACAGATCGTGAAGAAGTTCCTGAGAATGCTTCAATCTAGTGTTTAGGTGAAGATATTTCACTTCCCAGCATAGGCCTCAAAGCGCTCCAAATATCCACTTCCAGATTCTACAGAAAAGTGTTTCAAAACTGCTCTTTGGAAAGGAAGCTTCAACTCTGTGAGTTTAAAGCACTCATTGCGAAGAGGTTTCTGGGAGTTCTTCCGTCTAGTTTTCATGTAAAGATGTTTCCATTTCAAGCATAGGTCTCTAATCGCTCCAAATATTCACCTGCAAATTCTACAAAAAGGGTGTTTCAAAACTTCTCTATCAATAGGAAGGTTCAACTCTGTGAGTTGAATGCACTCCTTACAGAGAAGTTTCTGAGAATGTTTCTATCTATGTTTTACGCGAAGATATTTCCTTTTCCAACACAGGCCTCAGTGCGCTCCGAATCAACACTTCCAGATACTACAAAAACAGTGTTTCAAAACTGTTCTATCAAAAGGAACGTTCAACTCTGTGAGTTGAAGGCACTCATCACAAAGAAGTTTCTGAGAATGCTTCTGTCAATCTTGTATGCAATGAGATTTCCTTTTGCAGCATAGGACTTAAAGCTCTCCAAATATCCACTTGCAGATTCCACAAAAAGAGTGTTGCAAAACTTCTCTATCAAAAGGCAGGTTGAACTCTGTGTGTTGAATGCCCAAAACACAGGGAACTTTCTGAGAATGCTTTTGTCTAGTTTCCACGTGAAGATAGTTCCTTTTCCAACATAGGCCTCAAAGCGCTCTGAATATCCACTTGCCGATTGTACAAAAAGAGTGTTGCAAAACTTCTCTATCAAAAGGCAGGTTGAACTCTGTGTGTCGAATGCCCAAAACACAGGGAACTTGCTGAGAATGCTTTTGTCTAATTTCTACGTGAAGATATTTCCTTTTCCATCATAGGCCTCAAAGTGCTCCGAATAAACACTTGTAGATCCCACCAAAAGAGTGTTTCAAAGCTCTTCCATCTACAGGAACTTTCACGTCTGTGAGTTGAATGCACTCATCACAAAGAGGTTTCTGAGAATTCTTCTGTTTAGTTTTTATGTGATGATATTTCATTTTCCAGCATTGGCCTAAAGGTGCTCCAAATATCCACCTTCAGATGGGACTGAAAGAGTGTTTCAAAACTGAACTATCAAAAGGAAGGTTCAAGTCTGTGAGTTGAATGCACTCATCCACAGAAGCTTCTGAGAATGCTTCTGTCTCGTTTTTAGGCGAAGATATTTCCTTTTCCTTGCATAGGCCTCAAATCGCTCCAAATATCCCCTTGCAGATATTACAAAGAGAGTGTTTCCAAACTGCCCTATCGAAAGGCAGTTTCAACTCTGTGAGTTGAAGGCACGTATGGTGAAACAGTTTCTGAGAATGCTTGTGTGTACTTTTTAGGTGAAGGTATTTCCTTTTCCAGCACAGGCCTCAAATCGCTCCAAACATCCAGTAGCAAATTCTACAAAAGGAGTGTTTCAAACCTGTGCTATCCAAAGGAAGATTCCACTATATGAGTTGAACGCATAAAGCACACGGAAGTTTCTGAGAATCCTTCCGTCTAGTTCTCAGGTGAAGATATTTACTTTTCCAGTGTTGGCCCTTTAGCACTCCAAATATCCACTTTCAGATTCTACAAAAAGAGTGTTTCAAAACTGCTCTATCAAAACGCAGGTTCCACTCGGTGAGTTGAATGCACGCATCGGAAAAGATTTCTGAGAATTCTTCTGTCTAGTTTTTATGGGAAGATATTTTCTTTTCCAGCATAGGCCTCAAATCGCTCCAAACATCCACGAGCAAATTCTACGAAAGGAGTGTGTCAAAACTGTGCTATCAAAAGGAAGATTCCACTATGTGAGTTGAATGCATGAAGCACACGGAAGTTTCTGACAATGCTTCCGTCTAGTTCTCATGTGAAGATATTTCCTTTTCCAGCGTTGACCTCTTAGCACTCCAAATATCCACTTGCAGATCCTAGAAAAAGAGTGTTTCAAAACTGCTCTACCAAAAGCCAGGTTTCACTCGGTGAGTTGAATGCGCACATCGCAAAATGTTTCTGAGAACGCTACTGTCTAGTTCTTATGTGAAGATATTTCGTTTTCCCGCCTGGGCTTCAAAGCGCTCCAAATAGCCACTTGTAGAGTCTATAAAAAGAGTGTTTCAAAACTCTTCTATCAAAAGGAACTTTCAACTCTGTGAGTACAATGCACTCATCACAAGGAAGTTTCCGAGAATGCTTCTGTCTAGTGTTTATGTGAAGATATTTCCTTTTCCAACCTAGGCCTCAATGCGCTCCAAATAAACACCTGCAGATCCTACAAGAGGGGTGTTTCCAAACTGTTCTATCAAAACCAGCGTTCAAGTCTGTGAGCTGAATGCACTCATCACACAGAAGTTTCTTAGAAGGCTTGTGTCTAGTGTTTATGTGAAAATATTTTCTTTTACAGCACAGGCCTCAAATAGCTCCAAATATCAACTTGCAGATTTTACAAAAAGGGAGTTTCCAAACTCCTCTATCAAAAGACAGGTTCAACTCTGTGAGTCGAATGCACACATCAGAAAGAAGTTTCTGAGAATGCTTCTGTCTAGCGTTTATGTGAAAATATTTCCTTTTCAAGCACACGCCTCAAAGCGCTCCAAATATGCCGTTGCAGATTCTACAAAAAGTGGGTTTCAAAACTGCTCTACGAAAAGAAAGGTTCAAAGCTGTGAGTTGAATACACAGATCGTGAAGAAGTTTCTGAGAATGCTTCAGTCTAGTGTTTAGGTGAAGATATTTCACTTCCCAGCATAGGCCTCAAAGCGCTCCAAATATCCACTTCCAGATTCTACAGAAAAGTGTTTCAAAACTGCTCTTTGGAAAGGAAGCTTCAACTCTGTGAGTTGAAAGCACTCATTACGAAGAGGTTTCTGAGAATTCTTCTGTCCAGTTTTCATGTGAAGATGTTTCCATTTCAAGCATAGGTCTCCAATCGCTCCAAATATTCACCTGCAAATTCTACAAAAAGGGTGTTTCAAAACTTCTCTATCAATAGGAAGGTTCAACTCTGTGAGTTGAATGCCCTCCTCACAAAGAAGTTTCTGAGAATGCTTCTGTCTACTTTTTACGTGAAGATATTTCCTTTTCCTACACAGGCCTCAAAGCGCTCCGAATCAACACTTCCAGATACTACCAAAACAGTGTTTCAAAACTGTTCTATCAAAAGGAACGTTCAACTCTGTGAGTGGAAGGCACTCATCGCAAAGAGGTTTCTGAGAATGCTTCTGTCTAGTTTTTATGTGATGATATTTCGTATTGCAGCATTGGCCAAAAAGCGCTCCAAACATCCATCTTCAGATGGCAATGAAAGTGGGTCTCAAAAGTGCTCTATCAGAAGGAAGGTTCAAGTCTGTGAATTGAATGCTCTCATCACACAGAAGGTTCTGAGAATGATTCAGTCTAGTTTTTATCAGAAGATATTTCCTTTTCCTTGCATAGGCCTCAAATCGCTCCAAATATCGAATTGCAGTTTACACCAATAGAGTGTTTCCAAACTGCTCTGTGAAACGGCAGGTTCAACTCTGTGAGTTGAATGCGCACATGAGGAAGAAGTCTCTGAGAATGCTTCTGTCTAGTTTTTAGGTGAAGATATTTCATTTCCCAGCCTCGCCTCAAAGCGCTCCAAATATCCACTTTCAGATTCTACAAAAACTGTGTTTCTAAACTGCTCTTTGTAAAGGAAGGTTCAAGTCTGTGAGTTGAATGCACTCATCACCAAGAAGTTTCTGAGAATGCTTCTGTCTAGTTTTCATGTGAAGATATTTCCTTTTCCAACATTGACCCGAAGCCCTCGTAATATCCACTTGCAGATTTTACAAAAAGAGTGTTTCCAAACTGCTCTATCAAAATGAGATTCAACTCTGTGAGTTGAATGCACGCATCGTGAAGAAGCTTCAGAGAATGCTACGGTCTACGTTTTAGGTGAAGATATTTCATTTCCCAGCATAGGCTTCAAAGCGCTCTAAATATCCACTTGCAGATTCTACAAAAAGAGTGTTTCAAAACTGCTCTTCCAAAAGGAAGGTTCAAGGCTGTGAGTTCAATGCACTCATCATAAAGAAGTTTCTGAGAACGCTTCTCTCTAGTTTTTATGTGAAGATATTTCCTTTTCCAGCATAGGCCTCAAATCGCTCCAAACATCCACTAGCAAATTCTACAAAAGGAGTGTTTCAAAACTGTGCTATCAAAAGGAAGATTCCACTATTTGAGTTGAAGGCATAAAGCACACGGAAGTTTCTGACAATGCTTCCGTCTAGTTCTCATGTGAAGTTATTTCCTTTTCCAGTGCTGGCCTCTTAGCACTCCAAATATCCACTTGCAGATCCTAGAAAAAGAGTTTTTCAAAACTGCTCTACCAAAAGGAAGCTTCAACTCGGTGAGTTGAATGCGCACCTCGCAAAATGTTTCTGAGAGTGCTTCGCTGTTGTTTTTATGTGAAGATATTTCGTTTTCCAGCATAGGACTCAAAGCGCTCCAAGTAGCCACTTACAGAGTCTCTAAAAAGAGTGTTTCAAAACTGTTCTATCAAAAGGAACGTTCAACTCTGTGAGTAGAATGCTCTCATCACAAGGAAGTTTCTGAGAATGCTTCTGTCTAGTTTTTATGTGAAGAAATTTCCTTTTCCAACATAGGCCTCAAAGCCCTCCAAATAAACATCTGCAGATTCTACAAAAGGGGTCTTTCCAAAATGTTCTATCAAAACCAACGTTCAAACCTATGAGCTGAATGCACTCACCACACAGAAGTTTCTTAGACGTCTTCTGTCTAGTGTTTATGTGAAAATATTTTCTTTTACAGCATAGGCCTCAAATAGCTCCAAATATCAACTTGCAGATTTTACAAAAAGGGTGTTTCCAAACTCCTCTATCAAAAGGCAGGTTCAACTCTGTGTGTTGAATGCACACATCAGAAAGAAGTTTCTGAGAATGCTTCTGTCTAGCGTTTATGTGAAAATATTTCCTTTTCAAGCATACGCCTCAAAGCGCTCCAAATATGCCGTTGCAGATTCTACAAAAAGTGTGTTTCAAAACTGCTCTATGAAAAGAAAGGTTCAAAGCTGTGAGGTGAATACACATATCGTGAAGAAGTTTCTGAGAAAGCTTCAGTCTAGTGTTTAGGTGAAGATATTTCACTTCCCAAAATAGGCCTCAAAGCGCTCCAAATATCCACTTCCAGATTCTAAAGAAAAGTGTTTCAAAACTGCTTTTTGGAAAAGAAGCTTCAACTCTGTGAGTTGAAAGCACTCATTACGAAGAGGTTTCTGAGAGTTCTTCCGTCTAGTTTTCATGTGAAGATGTTTCCATTTCAAGCATATTTCTCAAATCGCTCCAAATATTCACCTGCAAATTCTACAAAAAGGGTGTTTCCAAACTTCTCTATCAATAGGAAGGTTCGACTCTGTGAGTTGAATGCACTCCTCACAAAGAAGTTTCTGAGAATGCTTCTGTCCAGTTTTTAGGTGAAGATATATCATTTCCCAGCATAGGCCTCAAAGCGCTCCAAATATCCACTTGCAGATTCTACAAAAAGAGTGTTTCAAAACTCCTCTTTCAAAAGGAAGTTTCAAGTCTGTGAGTTGAATGAAGTCGTGACAAAGAAGTTTCTGAGAATGCTTCTGTCTACTTTTTATGTGAAGATATTTCCTTTTGCAGCACACGCCTCAAATAGCCCCAAACATCCACTAGCAAATTCTACAAAAAGAGTGTTTCAAAAAAGCGCTATCTAAAGGAAGATTGCACTATGTGAGTTAAACGCATAAAGCACACGGAAGTTTCTGAGAATGCTTCCGTCTAGTTCTCATGGGAAGATATTTCCTTTCCCATTGTTGGCCTCTTAGCACTCCAATATACACTTGCAGATTCTAGAAAAAGAGTGTTTCAAAACTGCTCTATCAAAAGGCAGGTTCAACACGGTGAGTTGAATATGCACATGAGAAAAAGTTTCTGAGAATGCTTCTGTCTGGTTTTTATGTGAAGATATTTCGTTTTCCAGCACAGGCCTCAAAGCGCTCCAATTATCCACTTGCAGACTATACAAAAACAGTGTTTCAAAACTGTTCTATCCAAAGGAATGTTCAGCTCTGTGAGTAGAATTCACTCATCACGAGGAAGTTTCTGAGAATGCTGCTGTCTAGTTTCTATAAGAAGACATTTCCTTTTCTAACATAGGTCTCAAAGCGCTCACAATAAGCCCTGGCACACTCCACAAAAGGAGTGTTTCCAAAATGTTCTATCAAAATGAACGTTGAAGACTGTGAGTTAAATGCACACGTCAAACTGAAGTTTCTGAGAATGGTTCTGTCTAGGGTTTATGTGAAGATATTTTCTTTTCCAGCATAGGCCTCCAAAAGCTCGAAATATCCACTTGCAGATTTTCTAAAAAGGGTGTTTCCAAACTGTTCTATCAAAAGGAAGGTTCAACTCTGTGAGTTGAATGCTCACATCACAAAGAAGTTTCTGAGAATGCTTCTGTCTAGTGTTCATGTGAAGATATTTCCTTTTCAAGCATAGGCCTCAAAGCGCTCCAGATATGCAGTTGCAGACTCTACAAAAAGTGTGTTTCAAAAGTGTTCTATGAAAAGAAAGTTTCAACTCTGTGAGTTGAATGCACATATCGTGAAGAAGTTTCTGAGAATGCTTCTGTCTAGTTTTTAGGTGAAGATATTTCATTTCCCAGCATAGGCCTCAAAGCGCTCCAAATATGCACTTGCAGATTCTACAAAAAGAGTGTTTCAAAACTGCTCTTTCAAAAGGAAGGTTCAAGTCTGTGAGTTGAATGCACTCATCCGAAAGAAGTTTCTGATAATGGTTCTGTCTAGTTTTCATCTGCAAGTATTTCCTTTTCCACTAGATGCCGCAATCGCACCAAATTTCCACCTGCAGTTTCCACAAAAAGAGTGTTGCAGGACTGCTCCAGGAAAAGGAATCTTCAACTCTCTCAGTTCAATCCCCTCAAGACATAGAAGTTTCTGATAATGTTTCTGTCTAGCTTCTATATGAAGATATTTCCTTTTCCAGCATAAGCCTCAAAGAGCTCCAAATATCCACTTGCGAATTCTACAAAAACAGTGTTGCAATACTTTTCTACCAAAAGGAAGGTACAACTCTGTGAGTTCAATGCACTCATCACACAGAAGGTTCACAGAATGCTTCCATCTAGCTTTTACGCAATGATATTTCCTTTTGCAGCAAAGGCTTCAAAGCGCTCTTAATGTCCACTGGCAGATTCTACGAAGAGTGTCTCAAAACTGCTCTATCAAAAGGTAGGTTGAACTCTGTGAGTTCAATGCCCAAAGCACAGGGAACCTTCTGAGAATGCTTTTATGTAGTTTCTACGTGAACATATTTTCTTTTCCAGCATTGGCCTCCAAGCACTCCATCCATCCACTTGAAAATTCTACTAAAAGAGTGTTTCAAAACTTCTCTACCAAAAGAAAGGTTGAACTTTGTGAGTTCAAGGCACACATCACAAAGAAGTTTCTGAGAATGCTTCTTTCCAGCTTTTACGTGAAGAGATATCCTTTTCCAGCATAGGCCTCAAAGCGCTCCATATATCCACTTGCACATTCTAGCAAAGCGTGTATCAACACTGCTCTTTCAAAAGGAAGCTTCAAGTCTGTGAGTTGAATGCACTCATCACAAAGACGTTTCTGAGAATTCTCCTGTCTAGTTTTCATGTGAAGATGCTTCCATTTAAAATCTAGGCCTCAAATACCTCCAAATATTCACTTGCACATTCTACAAAAAGGCTGTTTCAAATCTTCTCTATCAATTGGAAGGTTCAACTCTGTAAATTGAATGCACTCACCACAAAGAAGATTCCGAGATTGCTTCTGTCTACTTTGTATGTGAAGACATTTCCTTTTCCAACATAGGCCTCAAAGCGCTCCAAAAAACACTTGCAGATTCTAAAAAAACAGTTTTTCAAAACTGTTCTATCAAAAGGAACGTTCAACTCTGTGAGTTGAAGGCACTCATCACAAAGAGGTTTCTGAGAATGCTTCTGTCTAGTTTTTATGGGATGATATTTCTTATTCCAACATTGGCCAAAAAGCGCTCCAAATATCCGCCTTCAGATGGCACTGAAAGAGGGTCTCAAAAATGCTCTATCAGAAGGAAGGTTCAAGTCTGTGAGTTGAATGCTCTCATCACACAGAAGGTTCTGAGAATGCTTCAGTCTAGTTTTTATCAGAAGATACTTCCATTTCCTTGCATAGGCCTGAAATCGCTCCAAATATCGACTTGCAGATTATACGAATAGAGTATTTCCAAACTGCTCTGTCAAACGGCAGGATCAACTCTGTGAGTTGAATGAACACATCATGAAGAAGTCTCTGAGAATGCTTCTGTCTAGTTTTTAGTTGAAGATATTTCATTTCCCAGCATCGCCTCAAAGCGCTCCAAATATCCACTTGCAGATTCTACAAAAACTTTGTTTCTAAACTGCTCTTTGAAAAGGAAGGTCCAAGTCTGTGAGTTGAATGCACTCATCGCAAAGAATTTTCTGAGAATGCTTCTGCCTAGTTTTCACGTGAAGATATTTCCTTTTCCAACATTGGCCCCGAAGCCCTCCTAACATCCACTTGCAGATTTTACAAAAAGAGTGTTTCCAAACTGCTCTATCAAAAGGCAGGTTCAACTCTGTGAGTCAAATGCACGCATCGTGAAGAAGCTTCTGAGAATGCTACTGTCTAAGTTTTAGGTGAAGATATTTCATTTCCCAGCAAAGGCTTCAAAGCGCTCTAAATATCCACTTGCAGATTCTACAAGAAGAGTGTTTCAAAACTGCTCTTCCAAAAGGAAGGTTCAAGTCTGTGAGTTGAATGCACTCATCAAAAAGAAGTTTCTGAGAATGCTTCTCTCTAGTTTTTATGAGAAGATATTTCCTTTTCCAGCATAGGCCTCAAATCGCTCCAAACATCCACTAGCAAATTCTACAAAAGGAGTGTTTCAAAACTGTGCTATCAAAAGGAAGATTCCACTATTTGAGTTGAAGGCATAAAGCACACGGAAGTTTCTGACAGTGCTTCCGTCTAGTTCTCATGTGAAGTTATTTCCTTTTCCAGTGTTGGCCTCTTAGCACTCCAAATAACCACTTGCAGATCCTAGAAAGAGTGTTTCAAAACTGCTCTACCAAAAGGAAGGTTCAACTCGGTGAGTTGAATGCGCACCTCGCAAAAAGTTTCTGAGAGTGCTTCGGTTTAGTTTTTATGTGAAGATATTTCGTTTTCCAGCACAGTACTCAAAGCGCTCTAAATAGCCACTTGCAGAGTCTATAAAAAGAGTGTTTCAAAACTGTTCTATCGAAAGGAACGTTCAACTCTGTGAGTAGAATGCACTCATCACAAGGAAGTTTCTGAGAATGCTTCTGTCTAGTTTTTATGTGAAGAAATTTCCTTTTCCAACATAGGCCTCAAAGCGCTCCAAATAAACACCTGCAGATTCTACAAAAGGGGTCTTTCCAAAATGTTCTATCAAAACCAACGTTCAAGCCTGTGAGCTGAATGCACTCACCACACAGAAGTTTCTTAGACGTCTTCTGTCTAGTGTTTATGTGGAAATATTCTCTTTTACAGCATAGGCCTCAAATAGCTCCAAATATCAACTTGCAGATTTTACAAAAAGGGTGTTTCCAAACTCCTCCATCAAAAGGCAGGTTCAACTCTGTGTGTTTAATGCACACATCAGAAAGAAGTTTCTGAGAATGCTTCTGTCTAGCCTTTATGTGAAAATATTTCCTTTTCAAGCATACGCCTCAAAGCGCTCCAAATATGCCGTTGTAGACTCTACAAAAAGTGTGTTTCAAAACTGCTCTACGAAAAGAAAGGTTCAAAGCTGTGAGTTGAATACACAGATCGTGAAGAAGTTCCTGAGAATGCTTCAATCTAGTGTTTAGGTGAAGATATTTCACTTCCCAGCATAGGCCTCAAAGCGCTCCAAATATCCACTTCCAGATTCTACAGAAAAGTGTTTCAAAACTGCTCTTTGGAAAGGAAGCTTCAACTCTGTGAGTTTAAAGCACTCATTGCGAAGAGGTTTCTGGGAGTTCTTCCGTCTAGTTTTCATGTAAAGATGTTTCCATTTCAAGCATAGGTCTCTAATCGCTCCAAATATTCACCTGCAAATTCTACAAAAAGGGTGTTTCAAAACTTCTCTATCAATAGGAAGGTTCAACTCTGTGAGTTGAATGCACTCCTTACAGAGAAGTTTCTGAGAATGTTTCTATCTATGTTTTACGCGAAGATATTTCCTTTTCCAACACAGGCCTCAGTGCGCTCCGAATCAACACTTCCAGATACTACAAAAACAGTGTTTCAAAACTGTTCTATCAAAAGGAACGTTCAACTCTGTGAGTTGAAGGCACTCATCACAAAGAAGTTTCTGAGAATGCTTCTGTCAATCTTGTATGCAATGAGATTTCCTTTTGCAGCATAGGACTTAAAGCTCTCCAAATATCCACTTGCAGATTCCACAAAAAGAGTGTTGCAAAACTTCTCTATCAAAAGGCAGGTTGAACTCTGTGTGTTGAATGCCCAAAACACAGGGAACTTTCTGAGAATGCTTTTGTCTAGTTTCCACGTGAAGATAGTTCCTTTTCCAACATAGGCCTCAAAGCGCTCTGAATATCCACTTGCCGATTGTACAAAAAGAGTGTTGCAAAACTTCTCTATCAAAAGGCAGGTTGAACTCTGTGTGTCGAATGCCCAAAACACAGGGAACTTGCTGAGAATGCTTTTGTCTAATTTCTACGTGAAGATATTTCCTTTTCCATCATAGGCCTCAAAGTGCTCCGAATAAACACTTGTAGATCCCACCAAAAGAGTGTTTCAAAGCTCTTCCATCTACAGGAACTTTCACGTCTGTGAGTTGAATGCACTCATCACAAAGAGGTTTCTGAGAATTCTTCTGTTTAGTTTTTATGTGATGATATTTCATTTTCCAGCATTGGCCTAAAGGTGCTCCAAATATCCACCTTCAGATGGGACTGAAAGAGTGTTTCAAAACTGAACTATCAAAAGGAAGGTTCAAGTCTGTGAGTTGAATGCACTCATCCACAGAAGCTTCTGAGAATGCTTCTGTCTCGTTTTTAGGCGAAGATATTTCCTTTTCCTTGCATAGGCCTCAAATCGCTCCAAATATCCCCTTGCAGATATTACAAAGAGAGTGTTTCCAAACTGCCCTATCGAAAGGCAGTTTCAACTCTGTGAGTTGAAGGCACGTATGGTGAAACAGTTTCTGAGAATGCTTGTGTGTACTTTTTAGGTGAAGGTATTTCCTTTTCCAGCACAGGCCTCAAATCGCTCCAAACATCCAGTAGCAAATTCTACAAAAGGAGTGTTTCAAACCTGTGCTATCCAAAGGAAGATTCCACTATATGAGTTGAACGCATAAAGCACACGGAAGTTTCTGAGAATCCTTCCGTCTAGTTCTCAGGTGAAGATATTTACTTTTCCAGTGTTGGCCCTTTAGCACTCCAAATATCCACTTTCAGATTCTACAAAAAGAGTGTTTCAAAACTGCTCTATCAAAACGCAGGTTCCACTCGGTGAGTTGAATGCACGCATCGGAAAAGATTTCTGAGAATTCTTCTGTCTAGTTTTTATGGGAAGATATTTTCTTTTCCAGCATAGGCCTCAAATCGCTCCAAACATCCACGAGCAAATTCTACGAAAGGAGTGTGTCAAAACTGTGCTATCAAAAGGAAGATTCCACTATGTGAGTTGAATGCATGAAGCACACGGAAGTTTCTGACAATGCTTCCGTCTAGTTCTCATGTGAAGATATTTCCTTTTCCAGCGTTGACCTCTTAGCACTCCAAATATCCACTTGCAGATCCTAGAAAAAGAGTGTTTCAAAACTGCTCTACCAAAAGCCAGGTTTCACTCGGTGAGTTGAATGCGCACATCGCAAAATGTTTCTGAGAACGCTACTGTCTAGTTCTTATGTGAAGATATTTCGTTTTCCCGCCTGGGCTTCAAAGCGCTCCAAATAGCCACTTGTAGAGTCTATAAAAGCAGTGTTTCAAAACTCTTCTATCAAAAGGAACTTTCAACTCTGTGAGTACAATGCACTCATCACAAGGAAGTTTCCGAGAATGCTTCTGTCTACTGTTTATGTGAAGATATTTCCTTTTCCAACCTAGGCCTCAATGCGCTCCAAATAAACACCTGCAGATCCTACAAGAGGGGTGTTTCCAAACTGTTCTATCAAAACCAGCGTTCAAGTCTGTGAGCTGAATGCACTCATCACACAGAAGTTTCTTAGAAGGCTTGTGTCTAGTGTTTATGTGAAAATATTTTCTTTTACAGCATAGGCCTCAAATAGCTCCAAATATCAACTTGCAGATTTTACAAAAAGGGAGTTTCCAAACTCCTCTATCAAAAGACAGGTTCAACTCTGTGAGTCGAATGCACACATCAGAAAGAAGTTTCTGAGAATGCTTCTGTCTAGCTTTTATGTGAAAATATTTCCTTTTCAAGCACACGCCTCAAAGCGCTCCAAATATGCCGTTGCAGATTCTACAAAAAGTGGGTTTCAAAACTGCTCTACGAAAAGAAAGGTTCAAAGCTGTGAGTTGAATACACAGATCGTGAAGAAGTTTCTGAGAATGCTTCAGTCTAGTGTTTAGGTGAAGATATTTCACTTCCCAGCATAGGCCTCAAAGCGCTCCAAATATCCACTTCCAGATTCTACAGAAAAGTGTTTCAAAACTGCTCTTTGGAAAGGAAGCTTCAACTCTGTGAGTTGAAAGCACTCATTACGAAGAGGTTTCTGAGAATTCTTCTGTCCAGTTTTCATGTGAAGATGTTTCCATTTCAAGCATAGGTCTCCAATCGCTCCAAATATTCACCTGCAAATTCTACAAAAAGGGTGTTTCAAAAGTTCTCTATCAATAGGAAGGTTCAACTCTGTGAGTTGAATGCCCTCCTCACAAAGAAGTTTCTGAGAATGCTTCTGTCTACTTTTTACGTGAAGATATTTCCTTTTCCTACACAGGCCTCAAAGCGCTCCGAATCAACACTTCCAGATACTACCAAAACAGTGTTTCAAAACTGTTCTATCAAAAGGAACGTTCAACTCTGTGAGTGGAAGGCACTCATCGCAAAGAGGTTTCTGAGAATGCTTCTGTCTAGTTTTTATGTGATGATATTTCGTATTGCAGCATTGGCCAAAAAGCGCTCCAAACATCCATCTTCAGATGGCAATGAAAGTGGGTCTCAAAAGTGCTCTATCAGAAGGAAGGTTCAAGTCTGTGAATTGAATGCTCTCATCACACAGAAGGTTCTGAGAATGATTCAGTCTAGTTTTTATCAGAAGATATTTCCTTTTCCTTGCATAGGCCTCAAATCGCTCCAAATATCGAATTGCAGTTTACACCAATAGAGTGTTTCCAAACTGCTCTGTGAAACGGCAGGTTCAACTCTGTGAGTTGAATGCGCACATGAGGAAGAAGTCTCTGAGAATGCTTCTGTCTAGTTTTTAGGTGAAGATATTTCATTTCCCAGCCTCGCCTCAAAGCGCTCCAAATATCCACTTTCAGATTCTACAAAAACTGTGTTTCTAAACTGCTCTTTGTAAAGGAAGGTTCAAGTCTGTGAGTTGAATGCACTCATCACCAAGAAGTTTCTGAGAATGCTTCTGTCTAGTTTTCATGTGAAGATATTTCCTTTTCCAACATTGACCCGAAGCCCTCGTAATATCCACTTGCAGATTTTACAAAAAGAGTGTTTCCAAACTGCTCTATCAAAATGAGATTCAACTCTGTGAGTTGAATGCACGCATCGTGAAGAAGCTTCAGAGAATGCTACGGTCTACGTTTTAGGTGAAGATATTTCATTTCCCAGCATAGGCTTCAAAGCGCTCTAAATATCCACTTGCAGATTCTACAAAAAGAGTGTTTCAAAACTGCTCTTCCAAAAGGAAGGTTCAAGGCTGTGAGTTCAATGCACTCATCATAAAGAAGTTTCTGAGAACGCTTCTCTCTAGTTTTTATGTGAAGATATTTCCTTTTCCAGCATAGGCCTCAAATCGCTCCAAACATCCACTAGCAAATTCTACAAAAGGAGTGTTTCAAAACTGTGCTATCAAAAGGAAGATTCCACTATTTGAGTTGAAGGCATAAAGCACACGGAAGTTTCTGACAATGCTTCCGTCTAGTTCTCATGTGAAGTTATTTCCTTTTCCAGTGCTGGCCTCTTAGCACTCCAAATATCCACTTGCAGATCCTAGAAAAAGAGTTTTTCAAAACTGCTCTACCAAAAGGAAGCTTCAACTCGGTGAGTTGAATGCGCACCTCGCAAAATGTTTCTGAGAGTGCTTCGCTGTTGTTTTTATGTGAAGATATTTCGTTTTCCAGCATAGGACTCAAAGCGCTCCAAGTAGCCACTTACAGAGTCTCTAAAAAGAGTGTTTCAAAACTGTTCTATCAAAAGGAACGTTCAACTCTGTGAGTAGAATGCTCTCATCACAAGGAAGTTTCTGAGAATGCTTCTGTCTAGTTTTTATGTGAAGAAATTTCCTTTTCCAACATAGGCCTCAAAGCCCTCCAAATAAACATCTGCAGATTCTACAAAAGGGGTCTTTCCAATATGTTCTATCAAAACCAACGTTCAAACCTATGAGCTGAATGCACTCACCACACAGAAGTTTCTTAGACGTCTTCTGTCTAGTGTTTATGTGAAAATATTTTCTTTTACAGCATAGGCCTCAAATAGCTCCAAATATCAACTTGCAGATTTTACAAAAAGGGTGTTTCCAAACTCCTCTATCAAAAGGCAGGTTCAACTCTGTGTGTTGAATGCACACATCAGAAAGAAGTTTCTGAGAATGCTTCTGTCTAGCGTTTATGTGAAAATATTTCCTTTTCAAGCATACGCCTCAAAGCGCTCCAAATATGCCGTTGCAGATTCTACAAAAAGTGTGTTTCAAAACTGCTCTATGAAAAGAAAGGTTCAAAGCTGTGAGGTGAATACACATATCGTGAAGAAGTTTCTGAGAAAGCTTCAGTCTAGTGTTTAGGTGAAGATATTTCACTTCCCAGAATAGGCCTCAAAGCGCTCCAAATATCCACTTCCAGATTCTAAAGAAAAGTGTTTCAAAACTGCTTTTTGGAAAAGAAGCTTCAACTCTGTGAGTTGAAAGCACTCATTACGAAGAGGTTTCTGAGAGTTCTTCCGTCTAGTTTTCATGTGAAGATGTTTCCATTTCAAGCATATTTCTCAAATCGCTCCAAATATTCACCTGCAAATTCTACAAAAAGGGTGTTTCCAAACTTCTCTATCAATAGGAAGGTTCGACTCTGTGAGTTGAATGCACTCCTCACAAAGAAGTTTCTGAGAATGCTTCTGTCCAGTTTTTAGGTGAAGATATATCATTTCCCAGCATAGGCCTCAAAGCGCTCCAAATATCCACTTGCAGATTCTACAAAAAGAGTGTTTCAAAACTCCTCTTTCAAAAGGAAGTTTCAAGTCTGTGAGTTGAATGAAGTCGTGACAAAGAAGTTTCTGAGAATGCTTCTGTCTACTTTTTATGTGAAGATATTTCCTTTTGCAGCACACGCCTCAAATAGCCCCAAACATCCACTAGCAAATTCTACAAAAAGAGTGTTTCAAAAAAGCGCTATCTAAAGGAAGATTGCACTATGTGAGTTAAACGCATAAAGCACACGGAAGTTTCTGAGAATGCTTCCGTCTAGTTCTCATGGGAAGATATTTCCTTTCCCATTGTTGGCCTCTTAGCACTCCAATATACACTTGCAGATTCTAGAAAAAGAGTGTTTCAAAACTGCTCTATCAAAAGGCAGGTTCAACACGGTGAGTTGAATATGCACATGAGAAAAAGTTTCTGAGAATGCTTCTGTCTGGTTTTTATGTGAAGATATTTCGTTTTCCAGCACAGGCCTCAAAGCGCTCCAATTATCCACTTGCAGACTATACAAAAACAGTGTTTCAAAACTGTTCTATCCAAAGGAATGTTCAGCTCTGTGAGTAGAATTCACTCATCACGAGGAAGTTTCTGAGAATGCTGCTGTCTAGTTTCTATAAGAAGACATTTCCTTTTCTAACATAGGTCTCAAAGCGCTCACAATAAGCCCTGGCACACTCCACAAAAGGAGTGTTTCCAAAATGTTCTATCAAAATGAACGTTGAAGACTGTGAGTTAAATGCACACGTCAAACTGAAGTTTCTGAGAATGGTTCTGTCTAGGGTTTATGTGAAGATATTTTCTTTTCCAGCATAGGCCTCCAAAAGCTCGAAATATCCACTTGCAGATTTTCTAAAAAGGGTGTTTCCAAACTGTTCTATCAAAAGGAAGGTTCAACTCTGTGAGTTGAATGCTCACATCACAAAGAAGTTTCTGAGAATGCTTCTGTCTAGTGTTCATGTGAAGATATTTCCTTTTCAAGCATAGGCCTCAAAGCGCTCCAGATATGCAGTTGCAGACTCTACAAAAAGTGTGTTTCAAAAGTGTTCTATGAAAAGAAAGTTTCAACTCTGTGAGTTGAATGCACATATCGTGAAGAAGTTTCTGAGAATGCTTCTGTCTAGTTTTTAGGTGAAGATATTTCATTTCCCAGCATAGGCCTCAAAGCGCTCCAAATATGCACTTGCAGATTCTACAAAAAGAGTGTTTCAAAACTGCTCTTTCAAAAGGAAGGTTCAAGTCTGTGAGTTGAATGCACTCATCAGAAAGAAGTTTCTGATAATGGTTCTGTCTAGTTTTCATCTGCAAGTATTTCCTTTTCCACTAGATGCCGCAATCGCACCAAATTTCCACCTGCAGTTTCCACAAAAAGAGTGTTGCAGGACTGCTCCAGGAAAAGGAATCTTCAACTCTCTCAGTTCAATCCCCTCAAGACATAGAAGTTTCTGATAATGTTTCTGTCTAGCTTCTATATGAAGATATTTCCTTTTCCAGCATAAGCCTCAAAGAGCTCCAAATATCCACTTGCGAATTCTACAAAAACAGTGTTGCAATACTTTTCTACCAAAAGGAAGGTACAACTCTGTGAGTTCAATGCACTCATCACACAGAAGGTTCACAGAATGCTTCCATCTAGCTTTTACGCAATGATATTTCCTTTTGCAGCAAAGGCTTCAAAGCGCTCTTAATGTCCACTGGCAGATTCTACGAAGAGTGTCTCAAAACTGCTCTATCAAAAGGTAGGTTGAACTCTGTGAGTTCAATGCCCAAAGCACAGGGAACCTTCTGAGAATGCTTTTATGTAGTTTCTACGTGAACATATTTTCTTTTCCAGCATTGGCCTCCAAGCACTCCATCCATCCACTTGAAAATTCTACTAAAAGAGTGTTTCAAAACTTCTCTACCAAAAGAAAGGTTGAACTTTGTGAGTTCAAGGCACACATCACAAAGAAGTTTCTGAGAATGCTTCTTTCCAGCTTTTACGTGAAGAGATATCCTTTTCCAGCATAGGCCTCAAAGCGCTCCATATATCCACTTGCACATTCTAGCAAAGCGTGTATCAACACTGCTCTTTCAAAAGGAAGCTTCAAGTCTGTGAGTTGAATGCACTCATCACAAAGACGTTTCTGAGAATTCTCCTGTCTAGTTTTCATGTGAAGATGCTTCCATTTAAAATCTAGGCCTCAAATACCTCCAAATATTCACTTGCACATTCTACAAAAAGGCTGTTTCAAATCTTCTCTATCAATTGGAAGGTTCAACTCTGTAAATTGAATGCACTCACCACAAAGAAGATTCCGAGATTGCTTCTGTCTACTTTGTATGTGAAGACATTTCCTTTTCCAACATAGGCCTCAAAGCGCTCCAAAAAACACTTGCAGATTCTAAAAAAACAGTTTTTCAAAACTGTTCTATCAAAAGGAACGTTCAACTCTGTGAGTTGAAGGCACTCATCACAAAGAGGTTTCTGAGAATGCTTCTGTCTAGTTTTTATGGGATGATATTTCTTATTCCAACATTGGCCAAAAAGCGCTCCAAATATCCGCCTTCAGATGGCACTGAAAGAGGGTCTCAAAAATGCTCTATCAGAAGGAAGGTTCAAGTCTGTGAGTTGAATGCTCTCATCACACAGAAGGTTCTGAGAATACTTCAGTCTAGTTTTTATCAGAAGATATTTCCATTTCCTTGCATAGGCCTGAAATCGCTCCAAATATCGACTTGCAGATTATACGAATAGAGTATTTCCAAACTGCTCTGTCAAACGGCAGGATCAACTCTGTGAGTTGAATGAACACATCATGAAGAAGTCTCTGAGAATGCTTCTGTCTAGTTTTTAGTTGAAGATATTTCATTTCCCAGCATCGTCTCAAAGCGCTCCAAATATCCACTTGCAGATTCTACAAAAACTTTGTTTCTAAACTGCTCTTTGAAAAGGAAGGTCCAAGTCTGTGAGTTGAATGCACTCATCGCAAAGAATTTTCTGAGAATGCTTCTGCCTAGTTTTCACGTGAAGATATTTCCTTTTCCAACATTGGCCCCGAAGCCCTCCTAACATCCACTTGCAGATTTTACAAAAAGAGTGTTTCCAAACTGCTCTATCAAAAGGCAGGTTCAACTCTGTGAGTCAAATGCACGCATCGTGAAGAAGCTTCTGAGAATGCTACTGTCTAAGTTTTAGGTGAAGATATTTCATTTCCCAGCAAAGGCTTCAAAGCGCTCTAAATATCCACTTGCAGATTCTACAAGAAGAGTGTTTCAAAACTGCTCTTCCAAAAGGAAGGTTCAAGTCTGTGAGTTGAATGCACTCATCAAAAAGAAGTTTCTGAGAATGCTTCTCTCTAGTTTTTATGAGAAGATATTTCCTTTTCCAGCATAGGCCTCAAATCGCTCCAAACATCCACTAGCAAATTCTACAAAAGGAGTGTTTCAAAACTGTGCTATCAAAAGGAAGATTCCACTATTTGAGTTGAAGGCATAAAGCACACGGAAGTTTCTGACAGTGCTTCCGTCTAGTTCTCATGTGAAGTTATTTCCTTTTCCAGTGTTGGCCTCTTAGCACTCCAAATAACCACTTGCAGATCCTAGAAAGAGTGTTTCAAAACTGCTCTACCAAAAGGAAGGTTCAACTCGGTGAGTTGAATGCGCACCTCGCAAAAAGTTTCTGAGAGTGCTTCGGTTTAGTTTTTATGTGAAGATATTTCGTTTTCCAGCACAGTACTCAAAGCGCTCTAAATAGCCACTTGCAGAGTCTATAAAAAGAGTGTTTCAAAACTGTTCTATCGAAAGGAACGTTCAACTCTGTGAGTAGAATGCACTCATCACAAGGAAGTTTCTGAGAATGCTTCTGTCTAGTTTTTATGTGAAGAAATTTCCTTTTCCAACATAGGCCTCAAAGCGCTCCAAATAAACACCTGCAGATTCTACAAAAGGGGTCTTTCCAAAATGTTCTATCAAAACCAACGTTCAAGCCTGTGAGCTGAATGCACTCACCACACAGAAGTTTCTTAGACGTCTTCTGTCTAGTGTTTATGTGGAAATATTCTCTTTTACAGCATAGGCCTCAAATAGCTCCAAATATCAACTTGCAGATTTTACAAAAAGGGTGTTTCCAAACTCCTCCATCAAAAGGCAGGTTCAACTCTGTGTGTTGAATGCACACATCAGAAAGAAGTTTCTGAGAATGCTTCTGTCTAGCCTTTATGTGAAAATATTTCCTTTTCAAGCATACGCCTCAAAGCGCTCCAAATATGCCGTTGTAGACTCTACAAAAAGTGTGTTTCAAAACTGCTCTACGAAAAGAAAGGTTCAAAGCTGTGAGTTGAATACACAGATCGTGAAGAAGTTCCTGAGAATGCTTCAATCTAGTGTTTAGGTGAAGATATTTCACTTCCCAGCATAGGCCTCAAAGCGCTCCAAATATCCACTTCCAGATTCTACAGAAAAGTGTTTCAAAACTGCTCTTTGGAAAGGAAGCTTCAACTCTGTGAGTTTAAAGCACTCATTGCGAAGAGGTTTCTGGGAGTTCTTCCGTCTAGTTTTCATGTAAAGATGTTTCCATTTCAAGCATAGGTCTCTAATCGCTCCAAATATTCACCTGCAAATTCTACAAAAAGGGTGTTTCAAAACTTCTCTATCAATAGGAAGGTTCAACTCTGTGAGTTGAATGCACTCCTTACAGAGAAGTTTCTGAGAATGTTTCTATCTATGTTTTACGCGAAGATATTTCCTTTTCCAACACAGGCCTCAATGCGCTCCGAATCAACACTTCCAGATACTACAAAAACAGTGTTTCAAAACTGTTCTATCAAAAGGAACGTTCAACTCTGTGAGTTGAAGGCACTCATCACAAAGAAGTTTCTGAGAATGCTTCTGTCAATCTTGTATGCAATGAGATTTCCTTTTGCAGCATAGGACTTAAAGCTCTCCAAATATCCACTTGCAGATTCCACAAAAAGAGTGTTGCAAAACTTCTCTATCAAAAGGCAGGTTGAACTCTGTGTGTTGAATGCCCAAAACACAGGGAACTTTCTGAGAATGCTTTTGTCTAGTTTCCACGTGAAGATAGTTCCTTTTCCAACATAGGCCTCAAAGCGCTCTGAATATCCACTTGCCGATTGTACAAAAAGAGTGTTGCAAAACTTCTCTATCAAAAGGCAGGTTGAACTCTGTGTGTCGAATGCCCAAAACACAGGGAACTTGCTGAGAATGCTTTTGTCTAATTTCTACGTGAAGATATTTCCTTTTCCATCATAGGCCTCAAAGTGCTCCGAATAAACACTTGTAGATCCCACCAAAAGAGTGTTTCAAAGCTCTTCCATCTACAGGAACTTTCACGTCTGTGAGTTGAATGCACTCATCACAAAGAGGTTTCTGAGAATTCTTCTGTTTAGTTTTTATGTGATGATATTTCATTTTCCAGCATTGGCCTAAAGGTGCTCCAAATATCCACCTTCAGATGGGACTGAAAGAGTGTTTCAAAACTGAACTATCAAAAGGAAGGTTCAAGTCTGTGAGTTGAATGCACTCATCCACAGAAGCTTCTGAGAATGCTTCTGTCTCGTTTTTAGGCGAAGATATTTCCTTTTCCTTGCATAGGCCTCAAATCGCTCCAAATATCCCCTTGCAGATATTACAAAGAGAGTGTTTCCAAACTGCCCTATCGAAAGGCAGTTTCAACTCTGTGAGTTGAAGGCACGTATGGTGAAACAGTTTCTGAGAATGCTTGTGTGTACTTTTTAGGTGAAGGTATTTCCTTTTCCAGCACAGGCCTCAAATCGCTCCAAACATCCAGTAGCAAATTCTACAAAAGGAGTGTTTCAAACCTGTGCTATCCAAAGGAAGATTCCACTATATGAGTTGAACGCATAAAGCACACGGAAGTTTCTGAGAATCCTTCCGTCTAGTTCTCAGGTGAAGATATTTACTTTTCCAGTGTTGGCCCTTTAGCACTCCAAATATCCACTTTCAGATTCTACAAAAAGAGTGTTTCAAAACTGCTCTATCAAAACGCAGGTTCCACTCGGTGAGTTGAATGCACGCATCGGAAAAGATTTCTGAGAATTCTTCTGTCTAGTTTTTATGGGAAGATATTTTCTTTTCCAGCATAGGCCTCAAATCGCTCCAAACATCCACGAGCAAATTCTACGAAAGGAGTGTGTCAAAACTGTGCTATCAAAAGGAAGATTCCACTATGTGAGTTGAATGCATGAAGCACACGGAAGTTTCTGACAATGCTTCCGTCTAGTTCTCATGTGAAGATATTTCCTTTTCCAGCGTTGACCTCTTAGCACTCCAAATATCCACTTGCAGATCCTAGAAAAAGAGTGTTTCAAAACTGCTCTACCAAAAGCCAGGTTTCACTCGGTGAGTTGAATGCGCACATCGCAAAATGTTTCTGAGAACGCTACTGTCTAGTTCTTATGTGAAGATATTTCGTTTTCCCGCCTGGGCTTCAAAGCGCTCCAAATAGCCACTTGTAGAGTCTATAAAAAGAGTGTTTCAAAACTCTTCTATCAAAAGGAACTTTCAACTCTGTGAGTACAATGCACTCATCACAAGGAAGTTTCCGAGAATGCTTCTGTCTACTGTTTATGTGAAGATATTTCCTTTTCCAACCTAGGCCTCAATGCGCTCCAAATAAACACCTGCAGATCCTACAAGAGGGGTGTTTCCAAACTGTTCTATCAAAACCAGCGTTCAAGTCTGTGAGCTGAATGCACTCATCACACAGAAGTTTCTTAGAAGGCTTGTGTCTAGTGTTTATGTGAAAATATTTTCTTTTACAGCACAGGCCTCAAATAGCTCCAAATATCAACTTGCAGATTTTACAAAAAGGGAGTTTCCAAACTCCTCTATCAAAAGACAGGTTCAACTCTGTGAGTCGAATGCACACATCAGAAAGAAGTTTCTGAGAATGCTTCTGTCTAGCTTTTATGTGAAAATATTTCCTTTTCAAGCACATGCCTCAAAGCGCTCCAAATATGCCGTTGCAGATTCTACAAAAAGTGGGTTTCAAAACTGCTCTACGAAAAGAAAGGTTCAAAGCTGTGAGTTGAATACACAGATCGTGAAGAAGTTTCTGAGAATGCTTCAGTCTAGTGTTTAGGTGAAGATATTTCACTTCCCAGCATAGGCCTCAAAGCGCTCCAAATATCCACTTCCAGATTCTACAGAAAAGTGTTTCAAAACTGCTCTTTGGAAAGGAAGCTTCAACTCTGTGAGTTGAAAGCACTCATTACGAAGAGGTTTCTGAGAATTCTTCTGTCCAGTTTTCATGTGAAGATGTTTCCATTTCAAGCATAGGTCTCCAATCGCTCCAAATATTCACCTGCAAATTCTACAAAAAGGGTGTTTCAAAACTTCTCTATCAATAGGAAGGTTCAACTCTGTGAGTTGAATGCCCTCCTCACAAAGAAGTTTCTGAGAATGCTTCTGTCTACTTTTTACGTGAAGATATTTCCTTTTCCTACACAGGCCTCAAAGCGCTCCGAATCAACACTTCCAGATACTACCAAAACAGTGTTTCAAAACTGTTCTATCAAAAGGAACGTTCAACTCTGTGAGTGGAAGGCACTCATCGCAAAGAGGTTTCTGAGAATGCTTCTGTCTAGTTTTTATGTGATGATATTTCGTATTGCAGCATTGGCCAAAAAGCGCTCCAAACATCCATCTTCAGATGGCAATGAAAGTGGGTCTCAAAAGTGCTCTATCAGAAGGAAGGTTCAAGTCTGTGAATTGAATGCTCTCATCACACAGAAGGTTCTGAGAATGATTCAGTCTAGTTTTTATCAGAAGATATTTCCTTTTCCTTGCATAGGCCTCAAATCGCTCCAAATATCGAATTGCAGTTTACACCAATAGAGTGTTTCCAAACTGCTCTGTGAAACGGCAGGTTCAACTCTGTGAGTTGAATGCGCACATGAGGAAGAAGTCTCTGAGAATGCTTCTGTCTAGTTTTTAGGTGAAGATATTTCATTTCCCAGCCTCGCCTCAAAGCGCTCCAAATATCCACTTTCAGATTCTACAAAAACTGTGTTTCTAAACTGCTCTTTGTAAAGGAAGGTTCAAGTCTGTGAGTTGAATGCACTCATCACCAAGAAGTTTCTGAGAATGCTTCTGTCTAGTTTTCATGTGAAGATATTTCCTTTTCCAACATTGACCCGAAGCCCTCGTAATATCCACTTGCAGATTTTACAAAAAGAGTGTTTCCAAACTGCTCTATCAAAATGAGATTCAACTCTGTGAGTTGAATGCACGCATCGTGAAGAAGCTTCAGAGAATGCTACGGTCTACGTTTTAGGTGAAGATATTTCATTTCCCAGCATAGGCTTCAAAGCGCTCTAAATATCCACTTGCAGATTCTACAAAAAGAGTGTTTCAAAACTGCTCTTCCAAAAGGAAGGTTCAAGGCTGTGAGTTCAATGCACTCATCATAAAGAAGTTTCTGAGAACGCTTCTCTCTAGTTTTTATGTGAAGATATTTCCTTTTCCAGCATAGGCCTCAAATCGCTCCAAACATCCACTAGCAAATTCTACAAAAGGAGTGTTTCAAAACTGTGCTATCAAAAGGAAGATTCCACTATTTGAGTTGAAGGCATAAAGCACACGGAAGTTTCTGACAATGCTTCCGTCTAGTTCTCATGTGAAGTTATTTCCTTTTCCAGTGCTGGCCTCTTAGCACTCCAAATATCCACTTGCAGATCCTAGAAAAAGAGTTTTTCAAAACTGCTCTACCAAAAGGAAGCTTCAACTCGGTGAGTTGAATGCGCACCTCGCAAAATGTTTCTGAGAGTGCTTCGCTGTTGTTTTTATGTGAAGATATTTCGTTTTCCAGCATAGGACTCAAAGCGCTCCAAGTAGCCACTTACAGAGTCTCTAAAAAGAGTGTTTCAAAACTGTTCTATCAAAAGGAACGTTCAACTCTGTGAGTAGAATGCTCTCATCACAAGGAAGTTTCTGAGAATGCTTCTGTCTAGTTTTTATGTGAAGAAATTTCCTTTTCCAACATAGGCCTCAAAGCCCTCCAAATAAACATCTGCAGATTCTACAAAAGGGGTCTTTCCAAAATGTTCTATCAAAACCAACGTTCAAACCTATGAGCTGAATGCACTCACCACACAGAAGTTTCTTAGACGTCTTCTGTCTAGTGTTTATGTGAAAATATTTTCTTTTACAGCATAGGCCTCAAATAGCTCCAAATATCAACTTGCAGATTTTACAAAAAGGGTGTTTCCAAACTCCTCTATCAAAAGGCAGGTTCAACTCTGTGTGTTGAATGCACACATCAGAAAGAAGTTTCTGAGAATGCTTCTGTCTAGCGTTTATGTGAAAATATTTCCTTTTCAAGCATACGCCTCAAAGCGCTCCAAATATGCCGTTGCAGATTCTACAAAAAGTGTGTTTCAAAACTGCTCTATGAAAAGAAAGGTTCAAAGCTGTGAGGTGAATACACATATCGTGAAGAAGTTTCTGAGAAAGCTTCAGTCTAGTGTTTAGGTGAAGATATTTCACTTCCCAAAATAGGCCTCAAAGCGCTCCAAATATCCACTTCCAGATTCTAAAGAAAAGTGTTTCAAAACTGCTTTTTGGAAAAGAAGCTTCAACTCTGTGAGTTGAAAGCACTCATTACGAAGAGGTTTCTGAGAGTTCTTCCGTCTAGTTTTCATGTGAAGATGTTTCCATTTCAAGCATATTTCTCAAATCGCTCCAAATATTCACCTGCAAATTCTACAAAAAGGGTGTTTCCAAACTTCTCTATCAATAGGAAGGTTCGACTCTGTGAGTTGAATGCACTCCTCACAAAGAAGTTTCTGAGAATGCTTCTGTCCAGTTTTTAGGTGAAGATATATCATTTCCCAGCATAGGCCTCAAAGCGCTCCAAATATCCACTTGCAGATTCTACAAAAAGAGTGTTTCAAAACTCCTCTTTCAAAAGGAAGTTTCAAGTCTGTGAGTTGAATGAAGTCGTGACAAAGAAGTTTCTGAGAATGCTTCTGTCTACTTTTTATGTGAAGATATTTCCTTTTGCAGCACACGCCTCAAATAGCCCCAAACATCCACTAGCAAATTCTACAAAAAGAGTGTTTCAAAAAAGCGCTATCTAAAGGAAGATTGCACTATGTGAGTTAAACGCATAAAGCACACGGAAGTTTCTGAGAATGCTTCCGTCTAGTTCTCATGGGAAGATATTTCCTTTCCCATTGTTGGCCTCTTAGCACTCCAATATACACTTGCAGATTCTAGAAAAAGAGTGTTTCAAAACTGCTCTATCAAAAGGCAGGTTCAACACGGTGAGTTGAATATGCACATGAGAAAAAGTTTCTGAGAATGCTTCTGTCTGGTTTTTATGTGAAGATATTTCGTTTTCCAGCACAGGCCTCAAAGCGCTCCAATTATCCACTTGCAGACTATACAAAAACAGTGTTTCAAAACTGTTCTATCCAAAGGAATGTTCAGCTCTGTGAGTAGAATTCACTCATCACGAGGAAGTTTCTGAGAATGCTGCTGTCTAGTTTCTATAAGAAGACATTTCCTTTTCTAACATAGGTCTCAAAGCGCTCACAATAAGCCCTGGCACACTCCACAAAAGGAGTGTTTCCAAAATGTTCTATCAAAATGAACGTTGAAGACTGTGAGTTAAATGCACACGTCAAACTGAAGTTTCTGAGAATGGTTCTGTCTAGGGTTTATGTGAAGATATTTTCTTTTCCAGCATAGGCCTCCAAAAGCTCGAAATATCCACTTGCAGATTTTCTAAAAAGGGTGTTTCCAAACTGTTCTATCAAAAGGAAGGTTCAACTCTGTGAGTTGAATGCTCACATCACAAAGAAGTTTCTGAGAATGCTTCTGTCTAGTGTTCATGTGAAGATATTTCCTTTTCAAGCATAGGCCTCAAAGCGCTCCAGATATGCAGTTGCAGACTCTACAAAAAGTGTGTTTCAAAAGTGTTCTATGAAAAGAAAGTTTCAACTCTGTGAGTTGAATGCACATATCGTGAAGAAGTTTCTGAGAATGCTTCTGTCTAGTTTTTAGGTGAAGATATTTCATTTCCCAGCATAGGCCTCAAAGCGCTCCAAATATGCACTTGCAGATTCTACAAAAAGAGTGTTTCAAAACTGCTCTTTCAAAAGGAAGGTTCAAGTCTGTGAGTTGAATGCACTCATCAGAAAGAAGTTTCTGATAATGGTTCTGTCTAGTTTTCATCTGCAAGTATTTCCTTTTCCACTAGATGCCGCAATCGCACCAAATTTCCACCTGCAGTTTCCACAAAAAGAGTGTTGCAGGACTGCTCCAGGAAAAGGAATCTTCAACTCTCTCAGTTCAATCCCCTCAAGACATAGAAGTTTCTGATAATGTTTCTGTCTAGCTTCTATATGAAGATATTTCCTTTTCCAGCATAAGCCTCAAAGAGCTCCAAATATCCACTTGCGAATTCTACAAAAACAGTGTTGCAATACTTTTCTACCAAAAGGAAGGTACAACTCTGTGAGTTCAATGCACTCATCACACAGAAGGTTCACAGAATGCTTCCATCTAGCTTTTACGCAATGATATTTCCTTTTGCAGCAAAGGCTTCAAAGCGCTCTTAATGTCCACTGGCAGATTCTACGAAGAGTGTCTCAAAACTGCTCTATCAAAAGGTAGGTTGAACTCTGTGAGTTCAATGCCCAAAGCACAGGGAACCTTCTGAGAATGCTTTTATGTAGTTTCTACGTGAACATATTTTCTTTTCCAGCATTGGCCTCCAAGCACTCCATCCATCCACTTGAAAATTCTACTAAAAGAGTGTTTCAAAACTTCTCTACCAAAAGAAAGGTTGAACTTTGTGAGTTCAAGGCACACATCACAAAGAAGTTTCTGAGAATGCTTCTTTCCAGCTTTTACGTGAAGAGATATCCTTTTCCAGCATAGGCCTCAAAGCGCTCCATATATCCACTTGCACATTCTAGCAAAGCGTGTATCAACACTGCTCTTTCAAAAGGAAGCTTCAAGTCTGTGAGTTGAATGCACTCATCACAAAGACGTTTCTGAGAATTCTCCTGTCTAGTTTTCATGTGAAGATGCTTCCATTTAAAATCTAGGCCTCAAATACCTCCAAATATTCACTTGCACATTCTACAAAAAGGCTGTTTCAAATCTTCTCTATCAATTGGAAGGTTCAACTCTGTAAATTGAATGCACTCACCACAAAGAAGATTCCGAGATTGCTTCTGTCTACTTTGTATGTGAAGACATTTCCTTTTCCAACATAGGCCTCAAAGCGCTCCAAAAAACACTTGCAGATTCTAAAAAAACAGTTTTTCAAAACTGTTCTATCAAAAGGAACGTTCAACTCTGTGAGTTGAAGGCACTCATCACAAAGAGGTTTCTGAGAATGCTTCTGTCTAGTTTTTATGGGATGATATTTCTTATTCCAACATTGGCCAAAAAGCGCTCCAAATATCCGCCTTCAGATGGCACTGAAAGAGGGTCTCAAAAATGCTCTATCAGAAGGAAGGTTCAAGTCTGTGAGTTGAATGCTCTCATCACACAGAAGGTTCTGAGAATGCTTCAGTCTAGTTTTTATCAGAAGATACTTCCATTTCCTTGCATAGGCCTGAAATCGCTCCAAATATCGACTTGCAGATTATACGAATAGAGTATTTCCAAACTGCTCTGTCAAACGGCAGGATCAACTCTGTGAGTTGAATGAACACATCATGAAGAAGTCTCTGAGAATGCTTCTGTCTAGTTTTTAGTTGAAGATATTTCATTTCCCAGCATCGCCTCAAAGCGCTCCAAATATCCACTTGCAGATTCTACAAAAACTTTGTTTCTAAACTGCTCTTTGAAAAGGAAGGTCCAAGTCTGTGAGTTGAATGCACTCATCGCAAAGAATTTTCTGAGAATGCTTCTGCCTAGTTTTCACGTGAAGATATTTCCTTTTCCAACATTGGCCCCGAAGCCCTCCTAACATCCACTTGCAGATTTTACAAAAAGAGTGTTTCCAAACTGCTCTATCAAAAGGCAGGTTCAACTCTGTGAGTCAAATGCACGCATCGTGAAGAAGCTTCTGAGAATGCTACTGTCTAAGTTTTAGGTGAAGATATTTCATTTCCCAGCAAAGGCTTCAAAGCGCTCTAAATATCCACTTGCAGATTCTACAAGAAGAGTGTTTCAAAACTGCTCTTCCAAAAGGAAGGTTCAAGTCTGTGAGTTGAATGCACTCATCAAAAAGAAGTTTCTGAGAATGCTTCTCTCTAGTTTTTATGAGAAGATATTTCCTTTTCCAGCATAGGCCTCAAATCGCTCCAAACATCCACTAGCAAATTCTACAAAAGGAGTGTTTCAAAACTGTGCTATCAAAAGGAAGATTCCACTATTTGAGTTGAAGGCATAAAGCACACGGAAGTTTCTGACAGTGCTTCCGTCTAGTTCTCATGTGAAGTTATTTCCTTTTCCAGTGTTGGCCTCTTAGCACTCCAAATAACCACTTGCAGATCCTAGAAAGAGTGTTTCAAAACTGCTCTACCAAAAGGAAGGTTCAACTCGGTGAGTTGAATGCGCACCTCGCAAAAAGTTTCTGAGAGTGCTTCGGTTTAGTTTTTATGTGAAGATATTTCGTTTTCCAGCACAGTACTCAAAGCGCTCTAAATAGCCACTTGCAGAGTCTATAAAAAGAGTGTTTCAAAACTGTTCTATCGAAAGGAACGTTCAACTCTGTGAGTAGAATGCACTCATCACAAGGAAGTTTCTGAGAATGCTTCTGTCTAGTTTTTATGTGAAGAAATTTCCTTTTCCAACATAGGCCTCAAAGCGCTCCAAATAAACACCTGCAGATTCTACAAAAGGGGTCTTTCCAAAATGTTCTATCAAAACCAACGTTCAAGCCTGTGAGCTGAATGCACTCACCACACAGAAGTTTCTTAGACGTCTTCTGTCTAGTGTTTATGTGGAAATATTCTCTTTTACAGCATAGGCCTCAAATAGCTCCAAATATCAACTTGCAGATTTTACAAAAAGGGTGTTTCCAAACTCCTCCATCAAAAGGCAGGTTCAACTCTGTGTGTTTAATGCACACATCAGAAAGAAGTTTCTGAGAATGCTTCTGTCTAGCCTTTATGTGAAAATATTTCCTTTTCAAGCATACGCCTCAAAGCGCTCCAAATATGCCGTTGTAGACTCTACAAAAAGTGTGTTTCAAAACTGCTCTACGAAAAGAAAGGTTCAAAGCTGTGAGTTGAATACACAGATCGTGAAGAAGTTCCTGAGAATGCTTCAATCTAGTGTTTAGGTGAAGATATTTCACTTCCCAGCATAGGCCTCAAAGCGCTCCAAATATCCACTTCCAGATTCTACAGAAAAGTGTTTCAAAACTGCTCTTTGGAAAGGAAGCTTCAACTCTGTGAGTTTAAAGCACTCATTGCGAAGAGGTTTCTGGGAGTTCTTCCGTCTAGTTTTCATGTAAAGATGTTTCCATTTCAAGCATAGGTCTCTAATCGCTCCAAATATTCACCTGCAAATTCTACAAAAAGGGTGTTTCAAAACTTCTCTATCAATAGGAAGGTTCAACTCTGTGAGTTGAATGCACTCCTTACAGAGAAGTTTCTGAGAATGTTTCTATCTATGTTTTACGCGAAGATATTTCCTTTTCCAACACAGGCCTCAGTGCGCTCCGAATCAACACTTCCAGATACTACAAAAACAGTGTTTCAAAACTGTTCTATCAAAAGGAACGTTCAACTCTGTGAGTTGAAGGCACTCATCACAAAGAAGTTTCTGAGAATGCTTCTGTCAATCTTGTATGCAATGAGATTTCCTTTTGCAGCATAGGACTTAAAGCTCTCCAAATATCCACTTGCAGATTCCACAAAAAGAGTGTTGCAAAACTTCTCTATCAAAAGGCAGGTTGAACTCTGTGTGTTGAATGCCCAAAACACAGGGAACTTTCTGAGAATGCTTTTGTCTAGTTTCCACGTGAAGATAGTTCCTTTTCCAACATAGGCCTCAAAGCGCTCTGAATATCCACTTGCCGATTGTACAAAAAGAGTGTTGCAAAACTTCTCTATCAAAAGGCAGGTTGAACTCTGTGTGTCGAATGCCCAAAACACAGGGAACTTGCTGAGAATGCTTTTGTCTAATTTCTACGTGAAGATATTTCCTTTTCCATCATAGGCCTCAAAGTGCTCCGAATAAACACTTGTAGATCCCACCAAAAGAGTGTTTCAAAGCTCTTCCATCTACAGGAACTTTCACGTCTGTGAGTTGAATGCACTCATCACAAAGAGGTTTCTGAGAATTCTTCTGTTTAGTTTTTATGTGATGATATTTCATTTTCCAGCATTGGCCTAAAGGTGCTCCAAATATCCACCTTCAGATGGGACTGAAAGAGTGTTTCAAAACTGAACTATCAAAAGGAAGGTTCAAGTCTGTGAGTTGAATGCACTCATCCACAGAAGCTTCTGAGAATGCTTCTGTCTCGTTTTTAGGCGAAGATATTTCCTTTTCCTTGCATAGGCCTCAAATCGCTCCAAATATCCCCTTGCAGATATTACAAAGAGAGTGTTTCCAAACTGCCCTATCGAAAGGCAGTTTCAACTCTGTGAGTTGAAGGCACGTATGGTGAAACAGTTTCTGAGAATGCTTGTGTGTACTTTTTAGGTGAAGGTATTTCCTTTTCCAGCACAGGCCTCAAATCGCTCCAAACATCCAGTAGCAAATTCTACAAAAGGAGTGTTTCAAACCTGTGCTATCCAAAGGAAGATTCCACTATATGAGTTGAACGCATAAAGCACACGGAAGTTTCTGAGAATCCTTCCGTCTAGTTCTCAGGTGAAGATATTTACTTTTCCAGTGTTGGCCCTTTAGCACTCCAAATATCCACTTTCAGATTCTACAAAAAGAGTGTTTCAAAACTGCTCTATCAAAACGCAGGTTCCACTCGGTGAGTTGAATGCACGCATCGGAAAAGATTTCTGAGAATTCTTCTGTCTAGTTTTTATGGGAAGATATTTTCTTTTCCAGCATAGACCTCAAATCGCTCCAAACATCCACGAGCAAATTCTACGAAAGGAGTGTGTCAAAACTGTGCTATCAAAAGGAAGATTCCACTATGTGAGTTGAATGCATGAAGCACACGGAAGTTTCTGACAATGCTTCCGTCTAGTTCTCATGTGAAGATATTTCCTTTTCCAGCGTTGACCTCTTAGCACTGCAAATATCCACTTGCAGATCCTAGAAAAAGAGTGTTTCAAAACTGCTCTACCAAAAGCCAGGTTTCACTCGGTGAGTTGAATGCGCACATCGCAAAATGTTTCTGAGAACGCTACTGTCTAGTTCTTATGTGAAGATATTTCGTTTTCCCGCCTGGGCTTCAAAGCGCTCCAAATAGCCACTTGTAGAGTCTATAAAAAGAGTGTTTCAAAACTCTTCTATCAAAAGGAACTTTCAACTCTGTGAGTACAATGCACTCATCACAAGGATGTTTCCGAGAATGCTTCTGTCTAGTGTTTATGTGAAGATATTTCCTTTTCCAACCTAGGCCTCAATGCGCTCCAAATAAACACCTGCAGATCCTACAAGAGGGGTGTTTCCAAACTGTTCTATCAAAACCAGCGTTCAAGTCTGTGAGCTGAATGCACTCATCACACAGAAGTTTCTTAGAAGGCTTGTGTCTAGTGTTTATGTGAAAATATTTTCTTTTACAGCACAGGCCTCAAATAGCTCCAAATATCAACTTGCAGATTTTACAAAAAGGGAGTTTCCAAACTCCTCTATCAAAAGACAGGTTCAACTCTGTGAGTCGAATGCACACATCAGAAAGAAGTTTCTGAGAATGCTTCTGTCTAGCGTTTATGTGAAAATATTTCCTTTTCAAGCACACGCCTCAAAGCGCTCCAAATATGCCGTTGCAGATTCTACAAAAAGTGGGTTTCAAAACTGCTCTACGAAAAGAAAGGTTCAAAGCTGTGAGTTGAATACACAGATCGTGAAGAAGTTTCTGAGAATGCTTCAGTCTAGTGTTTAGGTGAAGATATTTCACTTCCCAGCATAGGCCTCAAAGCGCTCCAAATATCCACTTCCAGATTCTACAGAAAAGTGTTTCAAAACTGCTCTTTGGAAAGGAAGCTTCAACTCTGTGAGTTGAAAGCACTCATTACGAAGAGGTTTCTGAGAATTCTTCTGTCCAGTTTTCATGTGAAGATGTTTCCATTTCAAGCATAGGTCTCCAATCGCTCCAAATATTCACCTGCAAATTCTACAAAAAGGGTGTTTCAAAACTTCTCTATCAATAGGAAGGTTCAACTCTGTGAGTTGAATGCCCTCCTCACAAAGAAGTTTCTGAGAATGCTTCTGTCTACTTTTTACTTGAAGATATTTCCTTTTCCTACACAGGCCTCAAAGCGCTCCGAATCAACACTTCCAGATACTACCAAAACAGTGTTTCAAAACTGTTCTATCAAAAGGAACGTTCAACTCTGTGAGTGGAAGGCACTCATCGCAAAGAGGTTTCTGAGAATGCTTCTGTCTAGTTTTTATGTGATGATATTTCGTATTGCAGCATTGGCCAAAAAGCGCTCCAAACATCCATCTTCAGATGGCAATGAAAGTGGGTCTCAAAAGTGCTCTATCAGAAGGAAGGTTCAAGTCTGTGAATTGAATGCTCTCATCACACAGAAGGTTCTGAGAATGATTCAGTCTAGTTTTTATCAGAAGATATTTCCTTTTCCTTGCATAGGCCTCAAATCGCTCCAAATATCGAATTGCAGTTTACACCAATAGAGTGTTTCCAAACTGCTCTGTGAAACGGCAGGTTCAACTCTGTGAGTTGAATGCGCACATGAGGAAGAAGTCTCTGAGAATGCTTCTGTCTAGTTTTTAGGTGAAGATATTTCATTTCCCAGCCTCGCCTCAAAGCGCTCCAAATATCCACTTTCAGATTCTACAAAAACTGTGTTTCTAAACTGCTCTTTGTAAAGGAAGGTTCAAGTCTGTGAGTTGAATGCACTCATCACCAAGAAGTTTCTGAGAATGCTTCTGTCTAGTTTTCATGTGAAGATATTTCCTTTTCCAACATTGACCCGAAGCCCTCGTAATATCCACTTGCAGATTTTACAAAAAGAGTGTTTCCAAACTGCTCTATCAAAATGAGATTCAACTCTGTGAGTTGAATGCACGCATCGTGAAGAAGCTTCAGAGAATGCTACGGTCTACGTTTTAGGTGAAGATATTTCATTTCCCAGCATAGGCTTCAAAGCGCTCTAAATATCCACTTGCAGATTCTACAAAAAGAGTGTTTCAAAACTGCTCTTCCAAAAGGAAGGTTCAAGGCTGTGAGTTCAATGCACTCATCATAAAGAAGTTTCTGAGAACGCTTCTCTCTAGTTTTTATGTGAAGATATTTCCTTTTCCAGCATAGGCCTCAAATCGCTCCAAACATCCACTAGCAAATTCTACAAAAGGAGTGTTTCAAAACTGTGCTATCAAAAGGAAGATTCCACTATTTGAGTTGAAGGCATAAAGCACACGGAAGTTTCTGACAATGCTTCCGTCTAGTTCTCATGTGAAGTTATTTCCTTTTCCAGTGCTGGCCTCTTAGCACTCCAAATATCCACTTGCAGATCCTAGAAAAAGAGTTTTTCAAAACTGCTCTACCAAAAGGAAGCTTCAACTCGGTGAGTTGAATGCGCACCTCGCAAAATGTTTCTGAGAGTGCTTCGCTGTTGTTTTTATGTGAAGATATTTCGTTTTCCAGCATAGGACTCAAAGCGCTCCAAGTAGCCACTTACAGAGTCTCTAAAAAGAGTGTTTCAAAACTGTTCTATCAAAAGGAACGTTCAACTCTGTGAGTAGAATGCTCTCATCACAAGGAAGTTTCTGAGAATGCTTCTGTCTAGTTTTTATGTGAAGAAATTTCCTTTTCCAACATAGGCCTCAAAGCCCTCCAAATAAACATCTGCAGATTCTACAAAAGGGGTCTTTCCAAAAAGTTCTATCAAAACCAACGTTCAAACCTATGAGCTGAATGCACTCACCACACAGAAGTTTCTTAGACGTCTTCTGTCTAGTGTTTATGTGAAAATATTTTCTTTTACAGCATAGGCCTCAAATAGCTCCAAATATCAACTTGCAGATTTTACAAAAAGGGTGTTTCCAAACTCCTCTATCAAAAGGCAGGTTCAACTCTGTGTGTTGAATGCACACATCAGAAAGAAGTTTCTGAGAATGCTTCTGTCTAGCGTTTATGTGAAAATATTTCCTTTTCAAGCATACGCCTCAAAGCGCTCCAAATATGCCGTTGCAGATTCTACAAAAAGTGTGTTTCAAAACTGCTCTATGAAAAGAAAGGTTCAAAGCTGTGAGGTGAATACACATATCGTGAAGAAGTTTCTGAGAAAGCTTCAGTCTAGTGTTTAGGTGAAGATATTTCACTTCCCAGAATAGGCCTCAAAGCGCTCCAAATATCCACTTCCAGATTCTAAAGAAAAGTGTTTCAAAACTGCTTTTTGGAAAAGAAGCTTCAACTCTGTGAGTTGAAAGCACTCATTACGAAGAGGTTTCTGAGAGTTCTTCCGTCTAGTTTTCATGTGAAGATGTTTCCATTTCAAGCATATTTCTCAAATCGCTCCAAATATTCACCTGCAAATTCTACAAAAAGGGTGTTTCCAAACTTCTCTATCAATAGGAAGGTTCGACTCTGTGAGTTGAATGCACTCCTCACAAAGAAGTTTCTGAGAATGCTTCTGTCCAGTTTTTAGGTGAAGATATATCATTTCCCAGCATAGGCCTCAAAGCGCTCCAAATATCCACTTGCAGATTCTACAAAAAGAGTGTTTCAAAACTCCTCTTTCAAAAGGAAGTTTCAAGTCTGTGAGTTGAATGAAGTCGTGACAAAGAAGTTTCTGAGAATGCTTCTGTCTACTTTTTATGTGAAGATATTTCCTTTTGCAGCACACGCCTCAAATAGCCCCAAACATCCACTAGCAAATTCTACAAAAAGAGTGTTTCAAAAAAGCGCTATCTAAAGGAAGATTGCACTATGTGAGTTAAACGCATAAAGCACACGGAAGTTTCTGAGAATGCTTCCGTCTAGTTCTCATGGGAAGATATTTCCTTTCCCATTGTTGGCCTCTTAGCACTCCAATATACACTTGCAGATTCTAGAAAAAGAGTGTTTCAAAACTGCTCTATCAAAAGGCAGGTTCAACACGGTGAGTTGAATATGCACATGAGAAAAAGTTTCTGAGAATGCTTCTGTCTGGTTTTTATGTGAAGATATTTCGTTTTCCAGCACAGGCCTCAAAGCGCTCCAATTATCCACTTGCAGACTATACAAAAACAGTGTTTCAAAACTGTTCTATCCAAAGGAATGTTCAGCTCTGTGAGTAGAATTCACTCATCACGAGGAAGTTTCTGAGAATGCTGCTGTCTAGTTTCTATAAGAAGACATTTCCTTTTCTAACATAGGTCTCAAAGCGCTCACAATAAGCCCTGGCACACTCCACAAAAGGAGTGTTTCCAAAATGTTCTATCAAAATGAACGTTGAAGACTGTGAGTTAAATGCACACGTCAAACTGAAGTTTCTGAGAATGGTTCTGTCTAGGGTTTATGTGAAGATATTTTCTTTTCCAGCATAGGCCTCCAAAAGCTCGAAATATCCACTTGCAGATTTTCTAAAAAGGGTGTTTCCAAACTGTTCTATCAAAAGGAAGGTTCAACTCTGTGAGTTGAATGCTCACATCACAAAGAAGTTTCTGAGAATGCTTCTGTCTAGTGTTCATGTGAAGATATTTCCTTTTCAAGCATAGGCCTCAAAGCGCTCCAGATATGCAGTTGCAGACTCTACAAAAAGTGTGTTTCAAAAGTGTTCTATGAAAAGAAAGTTTCAACTCTGTGAGTTGAATGCACATATCGTGAAGAAGTTTCTGAGAATGCTTCTGTCTAGTTTTTAGGTGAAGATATTTCATTTCCCAGCATAGGCCTCAAAGCGCTCCAAATATGCACTTGCAGATTCTACAAAAAGAGTGTTTCAAAACTGCTCTTTCAAAAGGAAGGTTCAAGTCTGTGAGTTGAATGCACTCATCAGAAAGAAGTTTCTGATAATGGTTCTGTCTAGTTTTCATCTGCAAGTATTTCCTTTTCCACTAGATGCCGCAATCGCACCAAATTTCCACCTGCAGTTTCCACAAAAAGAGTGTTGCAGGACTGCTCCAGGAAAAGGAATCTTCAACTCTCTCAGTTCAATCCCCTCAAGACATAGAAGTTTCTGATAATGTTTCTGTCTAGCTTCTATATGAAGATATTTCCTTTTCCAGCATAAGCCTCAAAGAGCTCCAAATATCCACTTGCGAATTCTACAAAAACAGTGTTGCAATACTTTTCTACCAAAAGGAAGGTACAACTCTGTGAGTTCAATGCACTCATCACACAGAAGGTTCACAGAATGCTTCCATCTAGCTTTTACGCAATGATATTTCCTTTTGCAGCAAAGGCTTCAAAGCGCTCTTAATGTCCACTGGCAGATTCTACGAAGAGTGTCTCAAAACTGCTCTATCAAAAGGTAGGTTGAACTCTGTGAGTTCAATGCCCAAAGCACAGGGAACCTTCTGAGAATGCTTTTATGTAGTTTCTACGTGAACATATTTTCTTTTCCAGCATTGGCCTCCAAGCACTCCATCCATCCACTTGAAAATTCTACTAAAAGAGTGTTTCAAAACTTCTCTACCAAAAGAAAGGTTGAACTTTGTGAGTTCAAGGCACACATCACAAAGAAGTTTCTGAGAATGCTTCTTTCCAGCTTTTACGTGAAGAGATATCCTTTTCCAGCATAGGCCTCAAAGCGCTCCATATATCCACTTGCACATTCTAGCAAAGCGTGTATCAACACTGCTCTTTCAAAAGGAAGCTTCAAGTCTGTGAGTTGAATGCACTCATCACAAAGACGTTTCTGAGAATTCTCCTGTCTAGTTTTCATGTGAAGATGCTTCCATTTAAAATCTAGGCCTCAAATACCTCCAAATATTCACTTGCACATTCTACAAAAAGGCTGTTTCAAATCTTCTCTATCAATTGGAAGGTTCAACTCTGTAAATTGAATGCACTCACCACAAAGAAGATTCCGAGATTGCTTCTGTCTACTTTGTATGTGAAGACATTTCCTTTTCCAACATAGGCCTCAAAGCGCTCCAAAAAACACTTGCAGATTCTAAAAAAACAGTTTTTCAAAACTGTTCTATCAAAAGGAACGTTCAACTCTGTGAGTTGAAGGCACTCATCACAAAGAGGTTTCTGAGAATGCTTCTGTCTAGTTTTTATGGGATGATATTTCTTATTCCAACATTGGCCAAAAAGCGCTCCAAATATCCGCCTTCAGATGGCACTGAAAGAGGGTCTCAAAAATGCTCTATCAGAAGGAAGGTTCAAGTCTGTGAGTTGAATGCTCTCATCACACAGAAGGTTCTGAGAATGCTTCAGTCTAGTTTTTATCAGAAGATACTTCCATTTCCTTGCATAGGCCTGAAATCGCTCCAAATATCGACTTGCAGATTATACGAATAGAGTATTTCCAAACTGCTCTGTCAAACGGCAGGATCAACTCTGTGAGTTGAATGAACACATCATGAAGAAGTCTCTGAGAATGCTTCTGTCTAGTTTTTAGTTGAAGATATTTCATTTCCCAGCATCGCCTCAAAGCGCTCCAAATATCCACTTGCAGATTCTACAAAAACTTTGTTTCTAAACTGCTCTTTGAAAAGGAAGGTCCAAGTCTGTGAGTTGAATGCACTCATCGCAAAGAATTTTCTGAGAATGCTTCTGCCTAGTTTTCACGTGAAGATATTTCCTTTTCCAACATTGGCCCCGAAGCCCTCCTAACATCCACTTGCAGATTTTACAAAAAGAGTGTTTCCAAACTGCTCTATCAAAAGGCAGGTTCAACTCTGTGAGTCAAATGCACGCATCGTGAAGAAGCTTCTGAGAATGCTACTGTCTAAGTTTTAGGTGAAGATATTTCATTTCCCAGCAAAGGCTTCAAAGCGCTCTAAATATCCACTTGCAGATTCTACAAGAAGAGTGTTGCAAAACTGCTCTTCCAAAAGGAAGGTTCAAGTCTGTGAGTTGAATGCACTCATCAAAAAGAAGTTTCTGAGAATGCTTCTCTCTAGTTTTTATGAGAAGATATTTCCTTTTCCAGCATAGGCCTCAAATCGCTCCAAACATCCACTAGCAAATTCTACAAAAGGAGTGTTTCAAAACTGTGCTATCAAAAGGAAGATTCCACTATTTGAGTTGAAGGCATAAAGCACACGGAAGTTTCTGACAGTGCTTCCGTCTAGTTCTCATGTGAAGTTATTTCCTTTTCCAGTGTTGGCCTCTTAGCACTCCAAATAACCACTTGCAGATCCTAGAAAGAGTGTTTCAAAACTGCTCTACCAAAAGGAAGGTTCAACTCGGTGAGTTGAATGCGCACCTCGCAAAAAGTTTCTGAGAGTGCTTCGGTTTAGTTTTTATGTGAAGATATTTCGTTTTCCAGCACAGTACTCAAAGCGCTCTAAATAGCCACTTGCAGAGTCTATAAAAAGAGTGTTTCAAAACTGTTCTATCGAAAGGAACGTTCAACTCTGTGAGTAGAATGCACTCATCACAAGGAAGTTTCTGAGAATGCTTCTGTCTAGTTTTTATGTGAAGAAATTTCCTTTTCCAACATAGGCCTCAAAGCGCTCCAAATAAACACCTGCAGATTCTACAAAAGGGGTCTTTCCAAAATGTTCTATCAAAACCAACGTTCAAGCCTGTGAGCTGAATGCACTCACCACACAGAAGTTTCTTAGACGTCTTCTGTCTAGTGTTTATGTGGAAATATTCTCTTTTACAGCATAGGCCTCAAATAGCTCCAAATATCAACTTGCAGATTTTACAAAAAGGGTGTTTCCAAACTCCTCCATCAAAAGGCAGGTTCAACTCTGTGTGTTTAATGCACACATCAGAAAGAAGTTTCTGAGAATGCTTCTGTCTAGCCTTTATGTGAAAATATTTCCTTTTCAAGCATACGCCTCAAAGCGCTCCAAATATGCCGTTGTAGACTCTACAAAAAGTGTGTTTCAAAACTGCTCTACGAAAGGAAAGGTTCAAAGCTGTGAGTTGAATACACATATCGTGAAGAAGTTCCTAAGAATGCTTCAATCTAGTGTTTAGGTGAAGATATTTCACTTCCCAGCATAGGCCTCAAAGCGCTCCAAATATCCACTTCCAGATTCTACAGAAAAGTGTTTCAAAACTGCTCTTTGGAAAGGAAGCTTCAACTCTGTGAGTTTAAAGCACTCATTGCAAAGAGGTTTCTGGGAGTTCTTCCGTCTAGTTTTCATGTAAAGATGTTTCCATTTCAAGCATAGGTCTCTAATCGCTCCAAATATTCACCTGCAAATTCTACAAAAAGGGTGTTTCAAAACCTCTCTATCAATAGGAAGGTTCAACTCTGTGAGTTGAATGCACTCCTTACAGAGAAGTTTCTGAGAATGTTTCTATCTATGTTTTACGCGAAGATATTTCCTTTTCCAACACAGGCCTCAATGCGCTCCGAATCAACACTTCCAGATACTACAAAAACAGTGTTTCAAAACTGTTCTATCAAAAGGAACGTTCAACTCTGTGAGTTGAAGGCACTCATCACAAAGAAGTTTCTGAGAATGCTTCTGTCAATCTTGTATGCAATGAGATTTCCTTTTGCAGCATAGGACTTAAAGCTCTCCAAATATCCACTTGCAGATTCCACAAAAAGAGTGTTGCAAAACTTCTCTATCAAAAGGCAGGTTGAACTCTGTGTGTTGAATGCCCAAAACACAGGGAACTTTCTGAGAATGCTTTTGTCTAGTTTCCACGTGAAGATAGTTCCTTTTCCAACATAGGCCTCAAAGCGCTCTGAATATCCACTTGCCGATTGTACAAAAAGAGTGTTGCAAAACTTCTCTATCAAAAGGCAGGTTGAACTCTGTGTGTCGAATGGCCAAAACACAGGGAACTTGCTGAGAATGCTTTTGTCTAATTTCTACGTGAAGATATTTCCTTTTCCATCATAGGCCTCAAAGTGCTCCGAATAAACACTTGTAGATCCCACCAAAAGAGTGTTTCAAAGCTCTTCCATCTACAGGAACTTTCACGTCTGTGAGTTGAATGCACTCATCACAAAGAGGTTTCTGAGAATTCTTCTGTTTAGTTTTTATGTGATGATATTTCATTTTCCAGCATTGGCCTAAAGGTGCTCCAAATATCCACCTTCAGATGGGACTGAAAGAGTGTTTCAAAACTGAACTATCAAAAGGAAGGTTCAAGTCTGTGAGTTGAATGCACTCATCCACAGAAGCTTCTGAGAATGCTTCTGTCTCGTTTTTAGGCGAAGATATTTCCTTTTCCTTGCATAGGCCTCAAATCGCTCCAAATATCCCCTTGCAGATATTACAAAGAGAGTGTTTCCAAACTGCCCTATCGAAAGGCAGTTTCAACTCTGTGAGTTGAAGGCACGTATGGTGAAACAGTTTCTGAGAATGCTTGTGTGTACTTTTTAGGTGAAGGTATTTCCTTTTCCAGCACAGGCCTCAAATCGCTCCAAACATCCAGTAGCAAATTCTACAAAAGGAGTGTTTCAAACCTGTGCTATCCAAAGGAAGATTCCACTATATGAGTTGAACGCATAAAGCACACGGAAGTTTCTGAGAATCCTTCCGTCTAGTTCTCAGGTGAAGATATTTACTTTTCCAGTGTTGGCCCTTTAGCACTCCAAATATCCACTTTCAGATTCTACAAAAAGAGTGTTTCAAAACTGCTCTATCAAAACGCAGGTTCCACTCGGTGAGTTGAATGCACGCATCGGAAAAGATTTCTGAGAATTCTTCTGTCTAGTTTTTATGGGAAGATATTTTCTTTTCCAGCATAGGCCTCAAATCGCTCCAAACATCCACGAGCAAATTCTACGAAAGGAGTGTGTCAAAACTGTGCTATCAAAAGGAAGATTCCACTATGTGAGTTGAATGCATGAAGCACACGGAAGTTTCTGACAATGCTTCCGTCTAGTTCTCATGTGAAGATATTTCCTTTTCCAGCGTTGACCTCTTAGCACTCCAAATATCCACTTGCAGATCCTAGAAAAAGAGTGTTTCAAAACTGCTCTACCAAAAGCCAGGTTTCACTCGGTGAGTTGAATGCGCACATCGCAAAATGTTTCTGAGAACGCTACTGTCTAGTTCTTATGTGAAGATATTTCGTTTTCCCGCCTGGGCTTCAAAGCGCTCCAAATAGCCACTTGTAGAGTCTATAAAAAGAGTGTTTCAAAACTCTTCTATCAAAAGGAACTTTCAACTCTGTGAGTACAATGCACTCATCACAAGGAAGTTTCCGAGAATGCTTCTGTCTAGTGTTTATGTGAAGATATTTCCTTTTCCAACCTAGGCCTCAATGCGCTCCAAATAAACACCTGCAGATCCTACAAGAGGGGTGTTTCCAAACTGTTCTATCAAAACCAGCGTTCAAGTCTGTGAGCTGAATGCACTCATCACACAGAAGTTTCTTAGAAGGCTTGTGTCTAGTGTTTATGTGAAAATATTTTCTTTTACAGCATAGGCCTCAAATAGCTCCAAATATCAACTTGCAGATTTTACAAAAAGGGAGTTTCCAAACTCCTCTATCAAAAGACAGGTTCAACTCTGTGAGTCGAATGCACACATCAGAAAGAAGTTTCTGAGAATGCTTCTGTCTAGCGTTTATGTGAAAATATTTCCTTTTCAAGCACACGCCTCAAATCGCTCCAAATATGCCGTTGCAGATTCTACAAAAAGTGGGTTTCAAAACTGCTCTACGAAAAGAAAGGTTCAAAGCTGTGAGTTGAATACACCGATCGTGAAGAAGTTTCTGAGAATGCTTCAGTCTAGTGTTTAGGTGAAGATATTTCACTTCCCAGCATAGGCCTCAAAGCGCTCCAAATATCCACTTCCAGATTCTACAGAAAAGTGTTTCAAAACTGCTCTTTGGAAAGGAAGTTTCAACTCTGTGAGTTGAAAGCCCTCATTACGAAGAGGTTTCTGAGAATTCTTCTGTCCAGTTTTCATGTGAAGATGTTTCCATTTCAAGCATAGGTCTCCAATCGCTCCAAATATTCACCTGCAAATTCTACAAAAAGGGTGTTTCAAAACTTCTCTATCAATAGGAAGGTTCAACTCTGTGAGTTGAATGCCCTCCTCACAAAGAAGTTTCTGAGAATGCTTCTGTCTACTTTTTACGTGAAGATATTTCCTTTTCCAACACAGGCCTCAAAGCGCTCCGAATCAACACTTCCAGATACTACCAAAACAGTGTTTCAAAACTGTTCTATCAAAAGGAACGTTCAACTCTGTGAGTGGAAGGCACTCATCGCAAACAGGTTTCTGAGAATGCTTCTGTCTAGTTTTTATGTGATGATATTTCGTATTGCAGCATTGGCCAAAAAGCGCTCCAAACATCCATCTTCAGATGGCAATGAAAGTGGGTCTCAAAAGTGCTCTATCAGAAGGAAGGTTCAAGTCTGTGAATTGAATGCTCTCATCACACAGAAGGTTCTGAGAATGATTCAGTCTAGTTTTTATCAGAAGATATTTCCTTTTCCTTGCATAGGCCTCAAATCGCTCCAAATATCGAATTGCAGTTTACACCAATAGAGTGTTTCCAAACTGCTCTGTGAAACGGCAGGTTCAACTCTGTGAGTTGAATGCGCTCATGAGGAAGAAGTCTCTGAGAATGCTTCTGTCTAGTTTTTAGGTGAAGATATTTCATTTCCCAGCCTCGCCTCAAAGCGCTCCAAATATCCACTTTCAGATTCTACAAAAACTGTGTTTCTAAACTGCTCTTTGTAAAGGAAGGTTCAAGTCTGTGAGTTGAATGCACTCATCACCAAGAAGTTTCTGAGAATGCTTCTGTCTAGTTTTCATGTGAAGATATTTCCTTTTCCAACATTGACCCGAAGCCCTCGTAATATCCACTTGCAGATTTTACAAAAAGAGTGTTTCCAAACTGCTCTATCAAAATGAGATTCAACTCTGTGAGTTGAATGCACGCATCGTGAAGAAGCTTCAGAGAATGCTACGGTCTACGTTTTAGGTGAAGATATTTCATTTCCCAGCATAGGCTTCAAAGCGCTCTAAATATCCACTTGCAGATTCTACAAAAAGAGTGTTTCAAAACTGCTCTTCCAAAAGGAAGGTTCAAGGCTGTGAGTTCAATGCACTCATCATAAAGAAGTTTCTGAGAACGCTTCTCTCTAGTTTTTATGTGAAGATATTTCCTTTTCCAGCATAGGCCTCAAATCGCTCCAAACATCCACTAGCAAATTCTACAAAAGGAGTGTTTCAAAACTGTGCTATCAAAAGGAAGATTCCACTATTTGAGTTGAAGGCATAAAGCACACGGAAGTTTCTGACAATGCTTCCGTCTAGTTCTCATGTGAAGTTATTTCCTTTTCCAGTGCTGGCCTCTTAGCACTCCAAATATCCACTTGCAGATCCTAGAAAAAGAGTTTTTCAAAACTGCTCTACCAAAAGGAAGCTTCAACTCGGTGAGTTGAATGCGCACCTCGCAAAATGTTTCTGAGAGTGCTTCGCTGTTGTTTTTATGTGAAGATATTTCGTTTTCCAGCATAGGACTCAAAGCGCTCCAAGTAGCCACTTACAGAGTCTCTAAAAAGAGTGTTTCAAAACTGTTCTATCAAAAGGAACGTTCAACTCTGTGAGTAGAATGCTCTCATCACAAGGAAGTTTCTGAGAATGCTTCTGTCTAGTTTTTATGTGAAGAAATTTCCTTTTCCAACATAGGCCTCAAAGCCCTCCAAATAAACATCTGCAGATTCTACAAAAGGGGTCTTTCCAAAATGTTCTATCAAAACCAACGTTCAAACCTATGAGCTGAATGCACTCACCACACAGAAGTTTCTTAGACGTCTTCTGTCTAGTGTTTATGTGAAAATATTTTCTTTTACAGCATAGGCCTCAAATAGCTCCAAATATCAACTTGCAGATTTTACAAAAAGGGTGTTTCCAAACTCCTCTATCAAAAGGCAGGTTCAACTCTGTGTGTTGAATGCACACATCAGAAAGAAGTTTCTGAGAATGCTTCTGTCTAGCGTTTATGTGAAAATATTTCCTTTTCAAGCATACGCCTCAAAGCGCTCCAAATATGCCGTTGCAGATTCTACAAAAAGTGTGTTTCAAAACTGCTCTATGAAAAGAAAGGTTCAAAGCTGTGAGGTGAATACACATATCGTGAAGAAGTTTCTGAGAAAGCTTCAGTCTAGTGTTTAGGTGAAGATATTTCACTTCCCAGAATAGGCCTCAAAGCGCTCCAAATATCCACTTCCAGATTCTAAAGAAAAGTGTTTCAAAACTGCTTTTTGGAAAAGAAGCTTCAACTCTGTGAGTTGAAAGCACTCATTACGAAGAGGTTTCTGAGAGTTCTTCCGTCTAGTTTTCATGTGAAGATGTTTCCATTTCAAGCATATTTCTCAAATCGCTCCAAATATTCACCTGCAAATTCTACAAAAAGGGTGTTTCCAAACTTCTCTATCAATAGGAAGGTTCGACTCTGTGAGTTGAATGCACTCCTCACAAAGAAGTTTCTGAGAATGCTTCTGTCCAGTTTTTAGGTGAAGATATATCATTTCCCAGCATAGGCCTCAAAGCGCTCCAAATATCCACTTGCAGATTCTACAAAAAGAGTGTTTCAAAACTCCTCTTTCAAAAGGAAGTTTCAAGTCTGTGAGTTGAATGAAGTCATGACAAAGAAGTTTCTGAGAATGCTTCTGTCTACTTTTTATGTGAAGATATTTCCTTTTGCAGCACACGCCTCAAATAGCCCCAAACATCCACTAGCAAATTCTACAAAAAGAGGGTTTCAAAAAAGCGCTATCTAAAGGAAGATTGCACTATGTGAGTTAAACGCATAAAGCACACGGAAGTTTCTGAGAATGCTTCCGTCTAGTTCTCATGGGAAGATATTTCCTTTCCCATTGTTGGCCTCTTAGCACTCCAATATACACTTGCAGATTCTAGAAAAAGAGTGTTTCAAAACTGCTCTATCAAAAGGCAGGTTCAACACGGTGAGTTGAATATGCACATGAGAAAAAGTTTCTGAGAATGCTTCTGTCTGGTTTTTATGTGAAGATATTTCGTTTTCCAGCACAGGCCTCAAAGCGCTCCAATTATCCACTTGCAGACTATACAAAAACAGTGTTTCAAAACTGTTCTATCCAAAGGAATGTTCAGCTCTGTGAGTAGAATTCACTCATCACGAGGAAGTTTCTGAGAATGCTGCTGTCTAGTTTCTATAAGAAGACATTTCCTTTTCTAACATAGGTCTCAAAGCGCTCACAATAAGCCCTGGCACACTCTACAAAAGGAGTGTTTCCAAAATGTTCTATCAAAATGAACGTTGAAGACTGTGAGTTAAATGCACACGTCAAACTGAAGTTTCTGAGAATGGTTCTGTCTAGGGTTTATGTGAAGATATTTTCTTTTCCAGCATAGGCCTCCAAAAGCTCGAAATATCCACTTGCAGATTTTCTAAAAAGGGGGTTTCCAAACTGTTCTATCAAAAGGAAGGTTCAACTCTGTGAGTTGAATGCTCACATCACAAAGAAGTTTCTGAGAATGCTTCTGTCTAGTGTTCATGTGAAGATATTTCCTTTTCAAGCATAGGCCTCAAAGCGCTCCAAATATGCAGTTGCAGACTCTACAAAAAGTGTGTTTCAAAAGTGTTCTATGAAAAGAAAGTTTCAACTCTGTGAGTTGAATGCACATATCGTGAAGAAGTTTCTGAGAATGCTTCTGTCTAGTTTTTAGGTGAAGATATTTCATTTCCCAGCATAGGCCTCAAAGCGCTCCAAATATGCACTTCCAGATTCTACAAAAGGAGTGTTTCAAAACTGCTCTTTCAAAAGGAAGGTTCAAGTCTGTGAGTTGAATGCACTCATCAGAAAGAAGTTTCTGATAATGGTTCTGTCTAGTTTTCATCTGCAAGTATTTCCTTTTCCACTAGATGCCGCAATCGCACCAAATTTCCACCTGCAGTTTCCACAAAAAGAGTGTTGCAGGACTGCTCCAGGAAAAGGAATCTTCAACTCTCTCAGTTCAATCCCCTCAAGACATAGAAGTTTCTGATAATGTTTCTGTCTAGCTTCTATATGAAGATATTTCCTTTTCCAGCATAAGCCTCAAAGAGCTCCAAATATCCACTTGCGAATTCTACAAAAACAGTGTTGCAATACTTTTCTACCAAAAGGAAGGTACAACTCTGTGAGTTCAATGCACTCATCACACAGAAGGTTCACAGAATGCTTCCATCTAGCTTTTACGCAATGATATTTCCTTTTGCAGCAAAGGCTTCAAAGCGCTCTTAATGTCCACTGGCAGATTCTACGAAGAGTGTCTCAAAACTGCTCTATCAAAAGGTAGGTTGAACTCTGTGAGTTCAATGCCCAAAGCACAGGGAACCTTCTGAGAATGCTTTTATGTAGTTTCTACGTGAACATATTTTCTTTTCCAGCATTGGCCTCCAAGCACTCCATCCATCCACTTGAAAATTCTACTAAAAGAGTGTTTCAAAACTTCTCTACCAAAAGAAAGGTTGAACTTTGTGAGTTCAAGGCACACATCACAAAGAAGTTTCTGAGAATGCTTCTTTCCAGCTTTTACGTGAAGAGATATCCTTTTCCAGCATAGGCCTCAAAGCGCTCCATATATCCACTTGCACATTCTAGCAAAGCGTGTATCAACACTGCTCTTTCAAAAGGAAGCTTCAAGTCTGTGAGTTGAATGCACTCATCACAAAGACGTTTCTGAGAATTCTCCTGTCTAGTTTTCATGTGAAGATGCTTCCATTTAAAATCTAGGCCTCAAATACCTCCAAATATTCACTTGCACATTCTACAAAAAGGCTGTTTCAAATCTTCTCTATCAATTGGAAGGTTCAACTCTGTAAATTGAATGCACTCACCACAAAGAAGATTCCGAGATTGCTTCTGTCTACTTTGTATGTGAAGACATTTCCTTTTCCAACATAGGCCTCAAAGCGCTCCAAAAAACACTTGCAGATTCTAAAAAAACAGTTTTTCAAAACTGTTCTATCAAAAGGAACGTTCAACTCTGTGAGTTGAAGGCACTCATCACAAAGAGGTTTCTGAGAATGCTTCTGTCTAGTTTTTATGGGATGATATTTCTTATTCCAACATTGGCCAAAAAGCGCTCCAAATATCCGCCTTCAGATGGCACTGAAAGAGGGTCTCAAAAATGCTCTATCAGAAGGAAGGTTCAAGTCTGTGAGTTGAATGCTCTCATCACACAGAAGGTTCTGAGAATGCTTCAGTCTAGTTTTTATCAGAAGATACTTCCATTTCCTTGCATAGGCCTGAAATCGCTCCAAATATCGACTTGCAGATTATACGAATAGAGTATTTCCAAACTGCTCTGTCAAACGGCAGGATCAACTCTGTGAGTTGAATGAACACATCATGAAGAAGTCTCTGAGAATGCTTCTGTCTAGTTTTTAGTTGAAGATATTTCATTTCCCAGCATCGCCTCAAAGCGCTCCAAATATCCACTTGCAGATTCTACAAAAACTTTGTTTCTAAACTGCTCTTTGAAAAGGAAGGTCCAAGTCTGTGAGTTGAATGCACTCATCGCAAAGAATTTTCTGAGAATGCTTCTGCCTAGTTTTCACGTGAAGATATTTCCTTTTCCAACATTGGCCCCGAAGCCCTCCTAACATCCACTTGCAGATTTTACAAAAAGAGTGTTTCCAAACTGCTCTATCAAAAGGCAGGTTCAACTCTGTGAGTCAAATGCACGCATCGTGAAGAAGCTTCTGAGAATGCTACTGTCTAAGTTTTAGGTGAAGATATTTCATTTCCCAGCAAAGGCTTCAAAGCGCTCTAAATATCCACTTGCAGATTCTACAAGAAGAGTGTTTCAAAACTGCTCTTCCAAAAGGAAGGTTCAAGTCTGTGAGTTGAATGCACTCATCAAAAAGAAGTTTCTGAGAATGCTTCTCTCTAGTTTTTATGAGAAGATATTTCCTTTTCCAGCATAGGCCTCAAATCGCTCCAAACATCCACTAGCAAATTCTACAAAAGGAGTGTTTCAAAACTGTGCTATCAAAAGGAAGATTCCACTATTTGAGTTGAAGGCATAAAGCACACGGAAGTTTCTGACAGTGCTTCCGTCTAGTTCTCATGTGAAGTTATTTCCTTTTCCAGTATTGGCCTCTTAGCACTCCAAATAACCACTTGCAGATCCTAGAAAGAGTGTTTCAAAACTGCTCTACCAAAAGGAAGGTTCAACTCGGTGAGTTGAATGCGCACCTCGCAAAAAGTTTCTGAGAGTGCTTCGGTTTAGTTTTTATGTGAAGATATTTCGTTTTCCAGCACAGTACTCAAAGCGCTCTAAATAGCCACTTGCAGAGTCTATAAAAAGAGTGTTTCAAAACTGTTCTATCGAAAGGAACGTTCAACTCTGTGAGTAGAATGCACTCATCACAAGGAAGTTTCTGAGAATGCTTCTGTCTAGTTTTTACGTGAAGAAATTTCCTTTTCCAACATAGGCCTCAAAGCGCTCCAAATAAACACCTGCAGATTCTACAAAAGGGGTCTTTCCAAAATGTTCTATCAAAACCAACGTTCAAGCCTGTGAGCTGAATGCACTCACCACACAGAAGTTTCTTAGACGTCTTCTGTCTAGTGTTGATGTGGAAATATTCTCTTTTACAGCATAGGCCTCAAATAGCTCCAAATATCAACTTGCAGATTTTACAAAAAGGGTGTTTCCAAACTCCTCCATCAAAAGGCAGGTTCAACTCTGTGTGTTTAATGCACACATCAGAAAGAAGTTTCTGAGAATGCTTCTGTCTAGCCTTTATGTGAAAATATTTCCTTTTCAAGCATACGCCTCAAAGCGCTCCAAATATGCCGTTGTAGACTCTACAAAAAGTGTGTTTCAAAACTGCTCTACGAAAGGAAAGGTTCAAAGCTGTGAGTTGAATACACATATCGTGAAGAAGTTCCTAAGAATGCTTCAATCTAGTGTTTAGGTGAAGATATTTCACTTCCCAGCATAGGCCTCAAAGCGCTCCAAATATCCACTTCCAGATTCTACAGAAAAGTGTTTCAAAACTGCTCTTTGGAAAGGAAGCTTCAACTCTGTGAGTTAAAAGCTCTCATTGCAAAGAGGTTTCTGGGAGTTCTTCCGTCTAGTTTTCATGTAAAGATGTTTCCATTTCAAGCATAGGTCTCTAATCGCTCCAAATATTCACCTGCAAATTCTACAAAAAGGGTGTTTCAAAACTTCTCTATCAATAGGATGGTTCCACTCTGTGAGTTGAATGCACTCCTTACAGAGAAGTTTCTGAGAATGTTTCTATCTATGTTTTACGCGAAGATATTTCCTTTTCCAACACAGGCCTCAATGCGCTCCGAATCAACACTTCCAGATACTACAAAAACAGTGTTTCAAAACTGTTCTATCAAAAGGAACGTTCAACTCTGTGAGTTGAAGGCACTCATCACAAAGAAGTTTCTGAGAATGCTTCTGTCAATCTTGTATGCAATGAGATTTCCTTTTGCAGCATAGGACTTAAAGCTCTCCAAATATCCACTTGCAGATTCCACAAAAAGAGTGTTGCAAAACTTCTCTATCAAAAGGCAGGTTGAACTCTGTGTGTTGAATGCCCAAAACACAGGGAACTTTCTGAGAATGCTTTTGTCTAGTTTCCACGTGAAGATAGTTCCTTTTCCAACATAGGCCTCAAAGCGCTCTGAATATCCACTTGCCGATTGTACAAAAAGAGTGTTGCAAAACTTCTCTATCAAAAGGCAGGTTGAACTCTGTGTGTCGAATGCCCAAAACACAGGGAACTTGCTGAGAATGCTTTTGTCTAATTTCTACGTGAAGATATTTCCTTTTCCATCATAGGCCTCAAAGTGCTCCGAATAAACACTTGTAGATCCCACCAAAAGAGTGTTTCAAAGCTCTTCCATCTACAGGAACTTTCACGTCTGTGAGTTGAATGCACTCATCACAAAGAGGTTTCTGAGAATTCTTCTGTTTAGTTTTTATGTGATGATATTTCATTTTCCAGCATTGGCCTAAAGGTGCTCCAAATATCCACCTTCAGATGGGACTGAAAGAGTGTTTCAAAACTGAACTATCAAAAGGAAGGTTCAAGTCTGTGAGTTGAATGCACTCATCCACAGAAGCTTCTGAGAATGCTTCTGTCTCGTTTTTAGGCGAAGATATTTCCTTTTCCTTGCATAGGCCTCAAATCGCTCCAAATATCCCCTTGCAGATATTACAAAGAGAGTGTTTCCAAACTGCCCTATCGAAAGGCAGTTTCAACTCTGTGAGTTGAAGGCACGTATGGTGAAACAGTTTCTGAGAATGCTTGTGTGTACTTTTTAGGTGAAGGTATTTCCTTTTCCAGCACAGGCCTCAAATCGCTCCAAACATCCAGTAGCAAATTCTACAAAAGGAGTGTTTCAAACCTGTGCTATCCAAAGGAAGATTCCACTATATGAGTTGAACGCATAAAGCACACGGAAGTTTCTGAGAATCCTTCCGTCTAGTTCTCAGGTGAAGATATTTACTTTTCCAGTGTTGGCCCTTTAGCACTCCAAATATCCACTTTCAGATTCTACAAAAAGAGTGTTTCAAAACTGCTCTATCAAAACGCAGGTTCCACTCGGTGAGTTGAATGCACGCATCGGAAAAGATTTCTGAGAATTCTTCTGTCTAGTTTTTATGGGAAGATATTTTCTTTTCCAGCATAGGCCTCAAATCGCTCCAAACATCCACGAGCAAATTCTACGAAAGGAGTGTGTCAAAACTGTGCTATCAAAAGGAAGATTCCACTATGTGAGTTGAATGCATGAAGCACACGGAAGTTTCTGACAATGCTTCCGTCTAGTTCTCATGTGAAGATATTTCCTTTTCCAGCGTTGACCTCTTAGCACTCCAAATATCCACTTGCAGATCCTAGAAAAAGAGTGTTTCAAAACTGCTCTACCAAAAGCCAGGTTTCACTCGGTGAGTTGAATGCGCACATCGCAAAATGTTTCTGAGAACGCTACTGTCTAGTTCTTATGTGAAGATATTTCGTTTTCCCGCCTGGGCTTCAAAGCGCTCCAAATAGCCACTTGTAGAGTCTATAAAAAGAGTGTTTCAAAACTCTTCTATCAAAAGGAACTTTCAACTCTGTGAGTACAATGCACTCATCACAAGGAAGTTTCCGAGAATGCTTCTGTCTAGTGTTTATGTGAAGATATTTCCTTTTCCAACCTAGGCCTCAATGCGCTCCAAATAAACACCTGCAGATCCTACAAGAGGGGTGTTTCCAAACTGTTCTATCAAAACCAGCGTTCAAGTCTGTGAGCTGAATGCACTCATCACACAGAAGTTTCTTAGAAGGCTTGTGTCTAGTGTTTATGTGAAAATATTTTCTTTTACAGCATAGGCCTCAAATAGCTCCAAATATCAACTTGCAGATTTTACAAAAAGGGAGTTTCCAAACTCCTCTATCAAAAGACAGGTTCAACTCTGTGAGTCGAATGCACACATCAGAAAGAAGTTTCTGAGAATGCTTCTGTCTAGCGTTTATGTGAAAATATTTCCTTTTCAAGCACACGCCTCAAAGCGCTCCAAATATGCCGTTGCAGATTCTACAAAAAGTGGGTTTCAAAACTGCTCTACGAAAAGAAAGGTTCAAAGCTGTGAGTTGAATACACCGATCGTGAAGAAGTTTCTGAGAATGCTTCAGTCTAGTGTTTAGGTGAAGATATTTCACTTCCCAGCATAGGCCTCAAAGCGCTCCAAATATCCACTTCCAGATTCTACAGAAAAGTGTTTCAAAACTGCTCTTTGGAAAGGAAGTTTCAACTCTGTGAGTTGAAAGCCCTCATTACGAAGAGGTTTCTGAGAATTCTTCTGTCCAGTTTTCATGTGAAGATGTTTCCATTTCAAGCATAGGTCTCCAATCGCTCCAAATATTCACCTGCAAATTCTACAAAAAGGGTGTTTCAAAACTTCTCTATCAATAGGAAGGTTCAACTCTGTGAGTTGAATGCCCTCCTCACAAAGAAGTTTCTGAGAATGCTTCTGTCTACTTTTTACGTGAAGATATTTCCTTTTCCAACACAGGCCTCAAAGCGCTCCGAATCAACACTTCCAGATACTACCAAAACAGTGTTTCAAAACTGTTCTATCAAAAGGAACGTTCAACTCTGTGAGTGGAAGGCACTCATCGCAAACAGGTTTCTGAGAATGCTTCTGTCTAGTTTTTGTGTGATGATATTTCGTATTGCAGCATTGGCCAAAAAGCGCTCCAAACATCCATCTTCAGATGGCAATGAAAGTGGGTCTCAAAAGTGCTCTATCAGAAGGAAGGTTCAAGTCTGTGAATTGAATGCTCTCATCACACAGAAGGTTCTGAGAATGATTCAGTCTAGTTTTTATCAGAAGATATTTCCTTTTCCTTGCATAGGCCTCAAATCGCTCCAAATATCGAATTGCAGTTTACACCAATAGAGTGTTTCCAAACTGCTCTGTGAAACGGCAGGTTCAACTCTGTGAGTTGAATGCGCACATGAGGAAGAAGTCTCTGAGAATGCTTCTGTCTAGTTTTTAGGTGAAGATATTTCATTTCCCAGCCTCGCCTCAAAGCGCTCCAAATATCCACTTTCAGATTCTACAAAAACTGTGTTTCTAAACTGCTCTTTGTAAAGGAAGGTTCAAGTCTGTGAGTTGAATGCACTCATCACCAAGAAGTTTCTGAGAATGCTTCTGTCTAGTTTTCATGTGAAGATATTTCCTTTTCCAACATTGACCCGAAGCCCTCGTAATATCCACTTGCAGATTTTACAAAAAGAGTGTTTCCAAACTGCTCTATCAAAATGAGATTCAACTCTGTGAGTTGAATGCACGCATCGTGAAGAAGCTTCAGAGAATGCTACGGTCTACGTTTTAGGTGAAGATATTTCATTTCCCAGCATAGGCTTCAAAGCGCTCTAAATATCCACTTGCAGATTCTACAAAAAGAGTGTTTCAAAACTGCTCTTCCAAAAGGAAGGTTCAAGGCTGTGAGTTCAATGCACTCATCATAAAGAAGTTTCTGAGAACGCTTCTCTCTAGTTTTTATGTGAAGATATTTCCTTTTCCAGCATAGGCCTCAAATCGCTCCAAACATCCACTAGCAAATTCTACAAAAGGAGTGTTTCAAAACTGTGCTATCAAAAGGAAGATTCCACTATTTGAGTTGAAGGCATAAAGCACACGGAAGTTTCTGACAATGCTTCCGTCTAGTTCTCATGTGAAGTTATTTCCTTTTCCAGTGCTGGCCTCTTAGCACTCCAAATATCCACTTGCAGATCCTAGAAAAAGAGTTTTTCAAAACTGCTCTACCAAAAGGAAGCTTCAACTCGGTGAGTTGAATGCGCACCTCGCAAAATGTTTCTGAGAGTGCTTCGCTGTTGTTTTTATGTGAAGATATTTCGTTTTCCAGCATAGGACTCAAAGCGCTCCAAGTAGCCACTTACAGAGTCTCTAAAAAGAGTGTTTCAAAACTGTTCTATCAAAAGGAACGTTCAACTCTGTGAGTAGAATGCTCTCATCACAAGGAAGTTTCTGAGAATGCTTCTGTCTAGTTTTTATGTGAAGAAATTTCCTTTTCCAACATAGGCCTCAAAGCCCTCCAAATAAACATCTGCAGATTCTACAAAAGGGGTCTTTCCAAAATGTTCTATCAAAACCAACGTTCAAACCTATGAGCTGAATGCACTCACCACACAGAAGTTTCTTAGACGTCTTCTGTCTAGTGTTTATGTGAAAATATTTTCTTTTACAGCATAGGCCTCAAATAGCTCCAAATATCAACTTGCAGATTTTACAAAAAGGGTGTTTCCAAACTCCTCTATCAAAAGGCAGGTTCAACTCTGTGTGTTGAATGCACACATCAGAAAGAAGTTTCTGAGAATGCTTCTGTCTAGCGTTTATGTGAAAATATTTCCTTTTCAAGCATACGCCTCAAAGCGCTCCAAATATGCCGTTGCAGATTCTACAAAAAGTGTGTTTCAAAACTGCTCTATGAAAAGAAAGGTTCAAAGCTGTGAGGTGAATACACATATCGTGAAGAAGTTTCTGAGAAAGCTTCAGTCTAGTGTTTAGGTGAAGATATTTCACTTCCCAGAATAGGCCTCAAAGCGCTCCAAATATCCACTTCCAGATTCTAAAGAAAAGTGTTTCAAAACTGCTTTTTGGAAAAGAAGCTTCAACTCTGTGAGTTGAAAGCACTCATTACGAAGAGGTTTCTGAGAGTTCTTCCGTCTAGTTTTCATGTGAAGATGTTTCCATTTCAAGCATATTTCTCCAATCGCTCCAAATATTCACCTGCAAATTCTACAAAAAGGGTGTTTCCAAACTTCTCTATCAATAGGAAGGTTCGACTCTGTGAGTTGAATGCACTCCTCACAAAGAAGTTTCTGAGAATGCTTCTGTCCAGTTTTTAGGTGAAGATATATCATTTCCCAGCATAGGCCTCAAAGCGCTCCAAATATCCACTTGCAGATTCTACAAAAAGAGTGTTTCAAAACTCCTCTTTCAAAAGGAAGTTTCAAGTCTGTGAGTTGAATGAAGTCATGACAAAGAAGTTTCTGAGAATGCTTCTGTCTACTTTTTATGTGAAGATATTTCCTTTTGCAGCACACGCCTCAAATAGCCCCAAACATCCACTAGCAAATTCTACAAAAAGAGGGTTTCAAAAAAGCGCTATCTAAAGGAAGATTGCACTATGTGAGTTAAACGCATAAAGCACACGGAAGTTTCTGAGAATGCTTCCGTCTAGTTCTCATGGGAAGATATTTCCTTTCCCATTGTTGGCCTCTTAGCACTCCAATATACACTTGCAGATTCTAGAAAAAGAGTGTTTCAAAACTGCTCTATCAAAAGGCAGGTTCAACACGGTGAGTTGAATATGCACATGAGAAAAAGTTTCTGAGAATGCTTCTGTCTGGTTTTTATGTGAAGATATTTCGTTTTCCAGCACAGGCCTCAAAGCGCTCCAATTATCCACTTGCAGACTATACAAAAACAGTGTTTCAAAACTGTTCTATCCAAAGGAATGTTCAGCTCTGTGAGTAGAATTCACTCATCACGAGGAAGTTTCTGAGAATGCTGCTGTCTAGTTTCTATAAGAAGACATTTCCTTTTCTAACATAGGTCTCAAAGCGCTCACAATAAGCCCTGGCACACTCTACAAAAGGAGTGTTTCCAAAATGTTCTATCAAAATGAACGTTGAAGACTGTGAGTTAAATGCACACGTCAAACTGAAGTTTCTGAGAATGGTTCTGTCTAGGGTTTATGTGAAGATATTTTCTTTTCCAGCATAGGCCTCCAAAAGCTCGAAATATCCACTTGCAGATTTTCTAAAAAGGGTGTTTCCAAACTGTTCTATCAAAAGGAAGGTTCAACTCTGTGAGTTGAATGCTCACATCACAAAGAAGTTTCTGAGAATGCTTCTGTCTAGTGTTCATGTGAAGATATTTCCTTTTCAAGCATAGGCCTCAAAGCGCTCCAAATATGCAGTTGCAGACTCTACAAAAAGTGTGTTTCAAAAGTGTTCTATGAAAAGAAAGTTTCAACTCTGTGAGTTGAATGCACATATCGTGAAGAAGTTTCTGAGAATGCTTCTGTCTAGTTTTTAGGTGAAGATATTTCATTTCCCAGCATAGGCCTCAAAGCGCTCCAAATATGCACTTGCAGATTCTACAAAAAGAGTGTTTCAAAACTGCTCTTTCAAAAGGAAGGTTCAAGTCTGTGAGTTGAATGCACTCATCAGAAAGAAGTTTCTGATAATGGTTCTGTCTAGTTTTCATCTGCAAGTATTTCCTTTTCCACTAGATGCCGCAATCGCACCAAATTTCCACCTGCAGTTTCCACAAAAAGAGTGTTGCAGGACTGCTCCAGGAAAAGGAATCTTCAACTCTCTCAGTTCAATCCCCTCAAGACATAGAAGTTTCTGATAATGTTTCTGTCTAGCTTCTATATGAAGATATTTCCTTTTCCAGCATAAGCCTCAAAGAGCTCCAAATATCCACTTGCGAATTCTACAAAAACAGTGTTGCAATACTTTTCTACCAAAAGGAAGGTACAACTCTGTGAGTTCAATGCACTCATCACACAGAAGGTTCACAGAATGCTTCCATCTAGCTTTTACGCAATGATATTTCCTTTTGCAGCAAAGGCTTCAAAGCGCTCTTAATGTCCACTGGCAGATTCTACGAAGAGTGTCTCAAAACTGCTCTATCAAAAGGTAGGTTGAACTCTGTGAGTTCAATGCCCAAAGCACAGGGAACCTTCTGAGAATGCTTTTATGTAGTTTCTACGTGAACATATTTTCTTTTCCAGCATTGGCCTCCAAGCACTCCATCCATCCACTTGAAAATTCTACTAAAAGAGTGTTTCAAAACTTCTCTACCAAAAGAAAGGTTGAACTTTGTGAGTTCAAGGCACACATCACAAAGAAGTTTCTGAGAATGCTTCTTTCCAGCTTTTACGTGAAGAGATATCCTTTTCCAGCATAGGCCTCAAAGCGCTCCATATATCCACTTGCACATTCTAGCAAAGCGTGTATCAACACTGCTCTTTCAAAAGGAAGCTTCAAGTCTGTGAGTTGAATGCACTCATCACAAAGACGTTTCTGAGAATTCTCCTGTCTAGTTTTCATGTGAAGATGCTTCCATTTAAAATCTAGGCCTCAAATACCTCCAAATATTCACTTGCACATTCTACAAAAAGGCTGTTTCAAATCTTCTCTATCAATTGGAAGGTTCAACTCTGTAAATTGAATGCACTCACCACAAAGAAGATTCCGAGATTGCTTCTGTCTACTTTGTATGTGAAGACATTTCCTTTTCCAACATAGGCCTCAAAGCGCTCCAAAAAACACTTGCAGATTCTAAAAAAACAGTTTTTCAAAACTGTTCTATCAAAAGGAACGTTCAACTCTGTGAGTTGAAGGCACTCATCACAAAGAGGTTTCTGAGAATGCTTCTGTCTAGTTTTTATGGGATGATATTTCTTATTCCAACATTGGCCAAAAAGCGCTCCAAATATCCGCCTTCAGATGGCACTGAAAGAGGGTCTCAAAAATGCTCTATCAGAAGGAAGGTTCAAGTCTGTGAGTTGAATGCTCTCATCACACAGAAGGTTCTGAGAATGCTTCAGTCTAGTTTTTATCAGAAGATACTTCCATTTCCTTGCATAGGCCTGAAATCGCTCCAAATATCGACTTGCAGATTATACGAATAGAGTATTTCCAAACTGCTCTGTCAAACGGCAGGATCAACTCTGTGAGTTGAATGAACACATCATGAAGAAGTCTCTGAGAATGCTTCTGTCTAGTTTTTAGTTGAAGATATTTCATTTCCCAGCATCGCCTCAAAGCGCTCCAAATATCCACTTGCAGATTCTACAAAAACTGTGTTTCTAAACTGCTCTTTGAAAAGGAAGGTCCAAGTCTGTGAGTTGAATGCACTCATCGCAAAGAATTTTCTGAGAATGCTTCTGCCTAGTTTTCACGTGAAGATATTTCCTTTTCCAACATTGGCCCCGAAGCCCTCCTAACATCCACTTGCAGATTTTACAAAAAGAGTGTTTCCAAACTGCTCTATCAAAAGGCAGGTTCAACTCTGTGAGTCAAATGCACGCATCGTGAAGAAGCTTCTGAGAATGCTACTGTCTAAGTTTTAGGTGAAGATATTTCATTTCCCAGCAAAGGCTTCAAAGCGCTCTAAATATCCACTTGCAGATTCTACAAGAAGAGTGTTGCAAAACTGCTCTTCCAAAAGGAAGGTTCAAGTCTGTGAGTTGAATGCACTCATCAAAAAGAAGTTTCTGAGAATGCTTCTCTCTAGTTTTTATGAGAAGATATTTCCTTTTCCAGCATAGGCCTCAAATCGCTCCAAACATCCACTAGCAAATTCTACAAAAGGAGTGTTTCAAAACTGTGCTATCAAAAGGAAGATTCCACTATTTGAGTTGAAGGCATAAAGCACACGGAAGTTTCTGACAGTGCTTCCGTCTAGTTCTCATGTGAAGTTATTTCCTTTTCCAGTATTGGCCTCTTAGCACTCCAAATAACCACTTGCAGATCCTAGAAAGAGTGTTTCAAAACTGCTCTACCAAAAGGAAGGTTCAACTCGGTGAGTTGAATGCGCACCTCGCAAAAAGTTTCTGAGAGTGCTTCGGTTTAGTTTTTATGTGAAGATATTTCGTTTTCCAGCACAGTACTCAAAGCGCTCTAAATAGCCACTTGCAGAGTCTATAAAAAGAGTGTTTCAAAACTGTTCTATCGAAAGGAACGTTCAACTCTGTGAGTAGAATGCACTCATCACAAGGAAGTTTCTGAGAATGCTTCTGTCTAGTTTTTATGTGAAGAAATTTCCTTTTCCAACATAGGCCTCAAAGCGCTCCAAATAAACACCTGCAGATTCTACAAAAGGGGTCTTTCCAAAATGTTCTATCAAAACCAACGTTCAAGCCTGTGAGCTGAATGCACTCACCACACAGAAGTTTCTTAGACGTCTTCTGTCTAGTGTTTATGTGGAAATATTCTCTTTTACAGCATAGGCCTCAAATAGCTCCAAATATCAACTTGCAGATTTTACAAAAAGGGTGTTTCCAAACTCCTCCATCAAAAGGCAGGTTCAACTCTGTGTGTTTAATGCACACATCAGAAAGAAGTTTCTGAGAATGCTTCTGTCTAGCCTTTACGTGAAAATATTTCCTTTTCAAGCATACGCCTCAAAGCGCTCCAAATATGCCGTTGTAGACTCTACAAAAAGTGTGTTTCAAAACTGCTCTACGAAAGGAAAGGTTCAAAGCTGTGAGTTGAATACACATATCGTGAAGAAGTTCCTAAGAATGCTTCAATCTAGTGTTTAGGTGAAGATATTTCACTTCCCAGCATAGGCCTCAAAGCGCTCCAAATATCCACTTCCAGATTCTACAGAAAAGTGTTTCAAAACTGCTCCTTGGAAAGGAAGCTTCAACTCTGTGAGTTAAAAACACTCATTGCAAAGAGGTTTCTGGGAGTTCTTCCGTCTAGTTTTCATGTAAAGATGTTTCCATTTCAAGCATAGGTCTCTAATCGCTCCAAATATTCACCTGCAAATTCTACAAAAAGGGTGTTTCAAAACTTCTCTATCAATAGGAAGGTACAACTCTGTGAGTTGAATGCACTCCTTACAGAGAAGTTTCTGAGAATGTTTCTATCTATGTTTTACGCGAAGATATTTCCTTTTCCAACACAGGCCTCAATGCGCTCCGAATCAACACTTCCAGATACTACAAAAACAGTGTTTCAAAACTGTTCTATCAAAAGGCAGGTTCAACACGGTGAGTTGAATATGCACATGAGAAAAAGTTTCTGAGAATGCTTCTGTCTGGTTTTTATGTGAAGATATTTCGTTTTCCAGCACAGGCCTCAAAGCGCTCCAATTATCCACTTGCAGACTATACAAAAACAGTGTTTCAAAACTGTTCTATCCAAAGGAATGTTCAGCTCTGTGAGTAGAATTCACTCATCACGAGGAAGTTTCTGAGAATGCTGCTGTCTAGTTTCTATAAGAAGACATTTCCTTTTCTAACATAGGTCTCAAAGCGCTCACAATAAGCCCTGGCACACTCTACAAAAGGAGTGTTTCCAAAATGTTCTATCAAAATGAACGTTGAAGACTGTGAGTTAAATGCACACGTCAAACTGAAGTTTCTGAGAATGGTTCTGTCTAGGGTTTATGTGAAGATATTTTCTTTTCCAGCATAGGCCTCCAAAAGCTCGAAATATCCACTTGCAGATTTTCTAAAAAGGGGGTTTCCAAACTGTTCTATCAAAAGGAAGGTTCAACTCTGTGAGTTGAATGCTCACATCACAAAGAAGTTTCTGAGAATGCTTCTGTCTAGTGTTCATGTGAAGATATTTCCTTTTCAAGCATAGGCCTCAAAGCGCTCCAAATATGCAGTTGCAGACTCTACAAAAAGTGTGTTTCAAAAGTGTTCTATGAAAAGAAAGTTTCAACTCTGTGAGTTGAATGCACATATCGTGAAGAAGTTTCTGAGAATGCTTCTGTCTAGTTTTTAGGTGAAGATATTTCATTTCCCAGCATAGGCCTCAAAGCGCTCCAAATATGCACTTGCAGATTCTACAAAAAGAGTGTTTCAAAACTGCTCTTTCAAAAGGAAGGTTCAAGTCTGTGAGTTGAATGCACTCATCAGAAAGAAGTTTCTGATAATGGTTCTGTCTAGTTTTCATCTGCAAGTATTTCCTTTTCCACTAGATGCCGCAATCGCACCAAATTTCCACCTGCAGTTTCCACAAAAAGAGTGTTGCAGGACTGCTCCAGGAAAAGGAATCTTCAACTCTCTCAGTTCAATCCCCTCAAGACATGGAAGTTTCTGATAATGTTTCTGTCTAGCTTCTATATGAAGATATTTCCTTTTCCAGCATAAGCCTCAAAGAGCTCCAAATATCCACTTGCGAATTCTACAAAAACAGTGTTGCAATACTTTTCTACCAAAAGGAAGGTACAACTCTGTGAGTTCAATGCACTCATCACACAGAAGGTTCACAGAATGCTTCCATCTAGCTTTTACGCAATGATATTTCCTTTTGCAGCAAAGGCTTCAAAGCGCTCTTAATGTCCACTGGCAGATTCTACGAAGAGTGTCTCAAAACTGCTCTATCAAAAGGTAGGTTGAACTCTGTGAGTTCAATGCCCAAAGCACAGGGAACCTTCTGAGAATGCTTTTATGTAGTTTCTACGTGAACATATTTTCTTTTCCAGCATTGGCCTCCAAGCACTCCATCCATCCACTTGAAAATTCTACTAAAAGAGTGTTTCAAAACTTCTCTACCAAAAGAAAGGTTGAACTTTGTGAGTTCAAGGCACACATCACAAAGAAGTTTCTGAGAATGCTTCTTTCCAGCTTTTACGTGAAGAGATATCCTTTTCCAGCATAGGCCTCAAAGCGCTCCATATATCCACTTGCACATTCTAGCAAAGCGTGTATCAACACTGCTCTTTCAAAAGGAAGCTTCAAGTCTGTGAGTTGAATGCACTCATCACAAAGACGTTTCTGAGAATTCTCCTGTCTAGTTTTCATGTGAAGATGCTTCCATTTAAAATCTAGGCCTCAAATACCTCCAAATATTCACTTGCACATTCTACAAAAAGGCTGTTTCAAATCTTCTCTATCAATTGGAAGGTTCAACTCTGTAAATTGAATGCACTCACCACAAAGAAGATTCCGAGATTGCTTCTGTCTACTTTGTATGTGAAGACATTTCCTTTTCAAACATAGGCCTCAAAGCGCTCCAAAAAACACTTGCAGATTCTAAAAAAACAGTTTTTCAAAACTGTTCTATCAAAAGGAACGTTCAACTCTGTGAGTTGAAGGCACTCATCACAAAGAGGTTTCTGAGAATGCTTCTGTCTAGTTTTTATGGGATGATATTTCTTATTCCAACATTGGCCAAAAAGCGCTCCAAATATCCACCTTCAGATGGCACTGAAAGAGGGTCTCAAAAATGCTCTATCAGAAGGAAGGTTCAAGTCTGTGAGTTGAATGCTCTCATCACACAGAAGGTTCTGAGAATGCTTCAGTCTAGTTTTTATCAGAAGATATTTCCATTTCCTTGCATAGGCCTGAAATCGCTCCAAATATCGACTTGCAGATTATACGAATAGAGTATTTCCAAACTGCTCTGTCAAACGGCAGGATCAACTCTGTGAGTTGAATGAACACATCATGAAGAAGTCTCTGAGAATGCTTCTGTCTAGTTTTTAGTTGAAGATATTTCATTTCCCAGCATCGCCTCAAAGCGCTCCAAATATCCACTTGCAGATTCTACAAAAACTTTGTTTCTAAACTGCTCTTTGAAAAGGAAGGTTCAAGTCTGTGAGTTGAATGCACTCATCGCAAAGAATTTTCTGAGAATGCTTCTGCCTAGTTTTCATGTGAAGATATTTCCTTTTCCAACATTGGCCCCGAAGCCCTCCTAACATCCACTTGCAGATTTTACAAAAAGAGTGTTTCCAAACTGCTCTATCAAAAGGCAGGTTCAACTCTGTGAGTCAAATGCACGCATCGTGAAGAAGCTTCTGAGAATGCTACTGTCTAAGTTTTAGGTGAAGATATTTCATTTCCCAGCAAAGGCTTCAAAGCGCTCTAAATATCCACTTGCAGATTCTACAAGAAGAGTGTTTCAAAACTGCTCTTCCAAAAGGAAGGTTCAAGTCTGTGAGTTGAATGCACTCATCAAAAAGAAGTTTCTGAGAATGCTTCTCTCTAGTTTTTATGAGAAGATATTTCCTTTTCCAGCATAGGCCTCAAATCGCTCCAAACATCCACTAGCAAATTCTACAAAAGGAGTGTTTCAAAACTGTGCTATCAAAAGGAAGATTCCACTATTTGAGTTGAAGGCATAAAGCACACGGAAGTTTCTGACAGTGCTTCCGTCTAGTTCTCATGTGAAGTTATTTCCTTTTCCAGTATTGGCCTCTTAGCACTCCAAATAACCACTTGCAGATCCTAGAAAGAGTGTTTCAAAACTGCTCTACCAAAAGGAAGGTTCAACTCGGTGAGTTGAATGCGCACCTCGCAAAAAGTTTCTGAGAGTGCTTCGGTTTAGTTTTTATGTGAAGATATTTCGTTTTCCAGCACAGTACTCAAAGCGCTCTAAATAGCCACTTGCAGAGTCTATAAAAAGAGTGTTTCAAAACTGTTCTATCGAAAGGAACGTTCAACTCTGTGAGTAGAATGCACTCATCACAAGGAAGTTTCTGAGAATGCTTCTGTCTAGTTTTTATGTGAAGAAATTTCCTTTTCCAACATAGGCCTCAAAGCGCTCCAAATAAACACCTGCAGATTCTACAAAAGGGGTCTTTCCAAAATGTTCTATCAAAACCAACGTTCAAGCCTGTGAGCTGAATGCACTCACCACACAGAAGTTTCTTAGACGTCTTCTGTCTAGTGTTTATGTGGAAATATTCTCTTTTACAGCATAGGCCTCAAATAGCTCCAAATATCAACTTGCAGATTTTACAAAAAGGGTGTTTCCAAACTCCTCCATCAAAAGGCAGGTTCAACTCTGTGTGTTTAATGCACACATCAGAAAGAAGTTTCTGAGAATGCTTCTGTCTAGCCTTTACGTGAAAATATTTCCTTTTCAAGCATACGCCTCAAAGCGCTCCAAATATGCCGTTGTAGACTCTACAAAAAGTGTGTTTCAAAACTGCTCTACGAAAGGAAAGGTTCAAAGCTGTGAGTTGAATACACATATCGTGAAGAAGTTCCTAAGAATGCTTCAATCTAGTGTTTAGGTGAAGATATTTCACTTCCCAGCATAGGCCTCAAAGCGCTCCAAATATCCACTTCCAGATTCTACAGAAAAGTGTTTCAAAACTGCTCTTTGGAAAGGAAGCTTCAACTCTGTGAGTTAAAAGCACTCATTGCAAAGAGGTTTCTGGGAGTTCTTCCGTCTAGTTTTCATGTAAAGATGTTTCCATTTCAAGCATAGGTCTCTAATCGCTCCAAATATTCACCTGCAAATTCTACAAAAAGGGTGTTTCAAAACTTCTCTATCAATAGGAAGGTTCAACTCTGTGAGTTGAATGCACTCCTTACAGAGAAGTTTCTGAGAATGTTTCTATCTATGTTTTACGCGAAGATATTTCCTTTTCCAACACAGGCCTCAATGCGCTCCGAATCAACACTTCCAGATACTACAAAAACAGTGTTTCAAAACTGTTCTATCAAAAGGAACGTTCAACTCTGTGAGTTGAAGGCACTCATCACAAAGAAGTTTCTGAGAATGCTTCTGTCAATCTTGTATGCAATGAGATTTCCTTTTGCAGCATAGGACTTAAAGCTCTCCAAATATCCACTTGCAGATTCCACAAAAAGAGTGTTGCAAAACTTCTCTATCAAAAGGCAGGTTGAACTCTGTGTGTTGAATGCCCAAAACACAGGGAACTTTCTGAGAATGCTTTTGTCTAGTTTCCACGTGAAGATAGTTCCTTTTCCAACATAGGCCTCAAAGCGCTCTGAATATCCACTTGCCGATTGTACAAAAAGAGTGTTGCAAAACTTCTCTATCAAAAGGCAGGTTGAACTCTGTGTGTCGAATGGCCAAAACACAGGGAACTTGCTGAGAATGCTTTTGTCTAATTTCTACGTGAAGATATTTCCTTTTCCATCATAGGCCTCAAAGTGCTCCGAATAAACACTTGTAGATCCCACCAAAAGAGTGTTTCAAAGCTCTTCCATCTACAGGAACTTTCACGTCTGTGAGTTGAATGCACTCATCACAAAGAGGTTTCTGAGAATTCTTCTGTTTAGTTTTTATGTGATGATATTTCATTTTCCAGCATTGGCCTAAAGGTGCTCCAAATATCCACCTTCAGATGGGACTGAAAGAGTGTTTCAAAACTGAACTATCAAAAGGAAGGTTCAAGTCTGTGAGTTGAATGCACTCATCCACAGAAGCTTCTGAGAATGCTTCTGTCTCGTTTTTAGGCGAAGATATTTCCTTTTCCTTGCATAGGCCTCAAATCGCTCCAAATATCCCCTTGCAGATATTACAAAGAGAGTGTTTCCAAACTGCCCTATCGAAAGGCAGTTTCAACTCTGTGAGTTGAAGGCACGTATGGTGAAACAGTTTCTGAGAATGCTTGTGTGTACTTTTTAGGTGAAGGTATTTCCTTTTCCAGCACAGGCCTCAAATCGCTCCAAACATCCAGTAGCAAATTCTACAAAAGGAGTGTTTCAAACCTGTGCTATCCAAAGGAAGATTCCACTATATGAGTTGAACGCATAAAGCACACGGAAGTTTCTGAGAATCCTTCCGTCTAGTTCTCAGGTGAAGATATTTACTTTTCCAGTGTTGGCCCTTTAGCACTCCAAATATCCACTTTCAGATTCTACAAAAAGAGTGTTTCAAAACTGCTCTATCAAAACGCAGGTTCCACTCGGTGAGTTGAATGCACGCATCGGAAAAGATTTCTGAGAATTCTTCTGTCTAGTTTTTATGGGAAGATATTTTCTTTTCCAGCATAGGCCTCAAATCGCTCCAAACATCCACGAGCAAATTCTACGAAAGGAGTGTGTCAAAACTGTGCTATCAAAAGGAAGATTCCACTATGTGAGTTGAATGCATGAAGCACACGGAAGTTTCTGACAATGCTTCCGTCTAGTTCTCATGTGAAGATATTTCCTTTTCCAGCGTTGACCTCTTAGCACTCCAAATATCCACTTGCAGATCCTAGAAAAAGAGTGTTTCAAAACTGCTCTACCAAAAGCCAGGTTTCACTCGGTGAGTTGAATGCGCACATCGCAAAATGTTTCTGAGAACGCTACTGTCTAGTTCTTATGTGAAGATATTTCGTTTTCCCGCCTGGGCTTCAAAGCGCTCCAAATAGCCACTTGTAGAGTCTATAAAAAGAGTGTTTCAAAACTCTTCTATCAAAAGGAACTTTCAACTCTGTGAGTACAATGCACTCATCACAAGGAAGTTTCCGAGAATGCTTCTGTCTAGTGTTTATGTGAAGATATTTCCTTTTCCAACCTAGGCCTCAATGCGCTCCAAATAAACACCTGCAGATCCTACAAGAGGGGTGTTTCCAAACTGTTCTATCAAAACCAGCGTTCAAGTCTGTGAGCTGAATGCACTCATCACACAGAAGTTTCTTAGAAGGCTTGTGTCTAGTGTTTATGTGAAAATATTTTCTTTTACAGCATAGGCCTCAAATAGCTCCAAATATCAACTTGCAGATTTTACAAAAAGGGAGTTTCCAAACTCCTCTATCAAAAGACAGGTTCAACTCTGTGAGTCGAATGCACACATCAGAAAGAAGTTTCTGAGAATGCTTCTGTCTAGCGTTTATGTGAAAATATTTCCTTTTCAAGCACACGCCTCAAATCGCTCCAAATATGCCGTTGCAGATTCTACAAAAAGTGGGTTTCAAAACTGCTCTACGAAAAGAAAGGTTCAAAGCTGTGAGTTGAATACACCGATCGTGAAGAAGTTTCTGAGAATGCTTCAGTCTAGTGTTTAGGTGAAGATATTTCACTTCCCAGCATAGGCCTCAAAGCGCTCCAAATATCCACTTCCAGATTCTACAGAAAAGTGTTTCAAAACTGCTCTTTGGAAAGGAAGTTTCAACTCTGTGAGTTGAAAGCCCTCATTACGAAGAGGTTTCTGAGAATTCTTCTGTCCAGTTTTCATGTGAAGATGTTTCCATTTCAAGCATAGGTCTCCAATCGCTCCAAATATTCACCTGCAAATTCTACAAAAAGGGTGTTTCAAAACTTCTCTATCAATAGGAAGGTTCAACTCTGTGAGTTGAATGCCCTCCTCACAAAGAAGTTTCTGAGAATGCTTCTGTCTACTTTTTACGTGAAGATATTTCCTTTTCCAACACAGGCCTCAAAGCGCTCCGAATCAACACTTCCAGATACTACCAAAACAGTGTTTCAAAACTGTTCTATCAAAAGGAACGTTCAACTCTGTGAGTGGAAGGCACTCATCGCAAACAGGTTTCTGAGAATGCTTCTGTCTAGTTTTTGTGTGATGATATTTCGTATTGCAGCATTGGCCAAAAAGCGCTCCAAACATCCATCTTCAGATGGCAATGAAAGTGGGTCTCAAAAGTGCTCTATCAGAAGGAAGGTTCAAGTCTGTGAATTGAATGCTCTCATCACACAGAAGGTTCTGAGAATGATTCAGTCTAGTTTTTATCAGAAGATATTTCCTTTTCCTTGCATAGGCCTCAAATCGCTCCAAATATCGAATTGCAGTTTACACCAATAGAGTGTTTCCAAACTGCTCTGTGAAACGGCAGGTTCAACTCTGTGAGTTGAATGCGCACATGAGGAAGAAGTCTCTGAGAATGCTTCTGTCTAGTTTTTAGGTGAAGATATTTCATTTCCCAGCCTCGCCTCAAAGCGCTCCAAATATCCACTTTCAGATTCTACAAAAACTGTGTTTCTAAACTGCTCTTTGTAAAGGAAGGTTCAAGTCTGTGAGTTGAATGCACTCATCACCAAGAAGTTTCTGAGAATGCTTCTGTCTAGTTTTCATGTGAAGATATTTCCTTTTCCAACATTGACCCGAAGCCCTCGTAATATCCACTTGCAGATTTTACAAAAAGAGTGTTTCCAAACTGCTCTATCAAAATGAGATTCAACTCTGTGAGTTGAATGCACGCATCGTGAAGAAGCTTCAGAGAATGCTACGGTCTACGTTTTAGGTGAAGATATTTCATTTCCCAGCATAGGCTTCAAAGCGCTCTAAATATCCACTTGCAGATTCTACAAAAAGAGTGTTTCAAAACTGCTCTTCCAAAAGGAAGGTTCAAGGCTGTGAGTTCAATGCACTCATCATAAAGAAGTTTCTGAGAACGCTTCTCTCTAGTTTTTATGTGAAGATATTTCCTTTTCCAGCATAGGCCTCAAATCGCTCCAAACATCCACTAGCAAATTCTACAAAAGGAGTGTTTCAAAACTGTGCTATCAAAAGGAAGATTCCACTATTTGAGTTGAAGGCATAAAGCACACGGAAGTTTCTGACAATGCTTCCGTCTAGTTCTCATGTGAAGTTATTTCCTTTTCCAGTGCTGGCCTCTTAGCACTCCAAATATCCACTTGCAGATCCTAGAAAAAGAGTTTTTCAAAACTGCTCTACCAAAAGGAAGCTTCAACTCGGTGAGTTGAATGCGCACCTCGCAAAATGTTTCTGAGAGTGCTTCGCTGTTGTTTTTATGTGAAGATATTTCGTTTTCCAGCATAGGACTCAAAGCGCTCCAAGTAGCCACTTACAGAGTCTCTAAAAAGAGTGTTTCAAAACTGTTCTATCAAAAGGAACGTTCAACTCTGTGAGTAGAATGCTCTCATCACAAGGAAGTTTCTGAGAATGCTTCTGTCTAGTTTTTATGTGAAGAAATTTCCTTTTCCAACATAGGCCTCAAAGCCCTCCAAATAAACATCTGCAGATTCTACAAAAGGGGTCTTTCCAAAATGTTCTATCAAAACCAACGTTCAAACCTATGAGCTGAATGCACTCACCACACAGAAGTTTCTTAGACGTCTTCTGTCTAGTGTTTATGTGAAAATATTTTCTTTTACAGCATAGGCCTCAAATAGCTCCAAATATCAACTTGCAGATTTTACAAAAAGGGTGTTTCCAAACTCCTCTATCAAAAGGCAGGTTCAACTCTGTGTGTTGAATGCACACATCAGAAAGAAGTTTCTGAGAATGCTTCTGTCTAGCGTTTATGTGAAAATATTTCCTTTTCAAGCATACGCCTCAAAGCGCTCCAAATATGCCGTTGCAGATTCTACAAAAAGTGTGTTTCAAAACTGCTCTATGAAAAGAAAGGTTCAAAGCTGTGAGGTGAATACACATATCGTGAAGAAGTTTCTGAGAAAGCTTCAGTCTAGTGTTTAGGTGAAGATATTTCACTTCCCAGAATAGGCCTCAAAGCGCTCCAAATATCCACTTCCAGATTCTAAAGAAAAGTGTTTCAAAACTGCTTTTTGGAAAAGAAGCTTCAACTCTGTGAGTTGAAAGCACTCATTACGAAGAGGTTTCTGAGAGTTCTTCCGTCTAGTTTTCATGTGAAGATGTTTCCATTTCAAGCATATTTCTCAAATCGCTCCAAATATTCACCTGCAAATTCTACAAAAAGGGTGTTTCCAAACTTCTCTATCAATAGGAAGGTTCGACTCTGTGAGTTGAATGCACTCCTCACAAAGAAGTTTCTGAGAATGCTTCTGTCCAGTTTTTAGGTGAAGATATATCATTTCCCAGCATAGGCCTCAAAGCGCTCCAAATATCCACTTGCAGATTCTACAAAAAGAGTGTTTCAAAACTCCTCTTTCAAAAGGAAGTTTCAAGTCTGTGAGTTGAATGAAGTCATGACAAAGAAGTTTCTGAGAATGCTTCTGTCTACTTTTTATGTGAAGATATTTCCTTTTGCAGCACACGCCTCAAATAGCCCCAAACATCCACTAGCAAATTCTACAAAAAGAGGGTTTCAAAAAAGCGCTATCTAAAGGAAGATTGCACTATGTGAGTTAAACGCATAAAGCACACGGAAGTTTCTGAGAATGCTTCCGTCTAGTTCTCATGGGAAGATATTTCCTTTCCCATTGTTGGCCTCTTAGCACTCCAATATACACTTGCAGATTCTAGAAAAAGAGTGTTTCAAAACTGCTCTATCAAAAGGCAGGTTCAACACGGTGAGTTGAATATGCACATGAGAAAAAGTTTCTGAGAATGCTTCTGTCTGGTTTTTATGTGAAGATATTTCGTTTTCCAGCACAGGCCTCAAAGCGCTCCAATTATCCACTTGCAGACTATACAAAAACAGTGTTTCAAAACTGTTCTATCCAAAGGAATGTTCAGCTCTGTGAGTAGAATTCACTCATCACGAGGAAGTTTCTGAGAATGCTGCTGTCTAGTTTCTATAAGAAGACATTTCCTTTTCTAACATAGGTCTCAAAGCGCTCACAATAAGCCCTGGCACACTCTACAAAAGGAGTGTTTCCAAAATGTTCTATCAAAATGAACGTTGAAGACTGTGAGTTAAATGCACACGTCAAACTGAAGTTTCTGAGAATGGTTCTGTCTAGGGTTTATGTGAAGATATTTTCTTTTCCAGCATAGGCCTCCAAAAGCTCGAAATATCCACTTGCAGATTTTCTAAAAAGGGGGTTTCCAAACTGTTCTATCAAAAGGAAGGTTCAACTCTGTGAGTTGAATGCTCACATCACAAAGAAGTTTCTGAGAATGCTTCTGTCTAGTGTTCATGTGAAGATATTTCCTTTTCAAGCATAGGCCTCAAAGCGCTCCAAATATGCAGTTGCAGACTCTACAAAAAGTGTGTTTCAAAAGTGTTCTATGAAAAGAAAGTTTCAACTCTGTGAGTTGAATGCACATATCGTGAAGAAGTTTCTGAGAATGCTTCTGTCTAGTTTTTAGGTGAAGATATTTCATTTCCCAGCATAGGCCTCAAAGCGCTCCAAATATGCACTTGCAGATTCTACAAAAAGAGTGTTTCAAAACTGCTCTTTCAAAAGGAAGGTTCAAGTCTGTGAGTTGAATGCACTCATCAGAAAGAAGTTTCTGATAATGGTTCTGTCTAGTTTTCATCTGCAAGTATTTCCTTTTCCACTAGATGCCGCAATCGCACCAAATTTCCACCTGCAGTTTCCACAAAAAGAGTGTTGCAGGACTGCTCCAGGAAAAGGAATCTTCAACTCTCTCAGTTCAATCCCCTCAAGACATGGAAGTTTCTGATAATGTTTCTGTCTAGCTTCTATATGAAGATATTTCCTTTTCCAGCATAAGCCTCAAAGAGCTCCAAATATCCACTTGCGAATTCTACAAAAACAGTGTTGCAATACTTTTCTACCAAAAGGAAGGTACAACTCTGTGAGTTCAATGCACTCATCACACAGAAGGTTCACAGAATGCTTCCATCTAGCTTTTACGCAATGATATTTCCTTTTGCAGCAAAGGCTTCAAAGCGCTCTTAATGTCCACTGGCAGATTCTACGAAGAGTGTCTCAAAACTGCTCTATCAAAAGGTAGGTTGAACTCTGTGAGTTCAATGCCCAAAGCACAGGGAACCTTCTGAGAATGCTTTTATGTAGTTTCTACGTGAACATATTTTCTTTTCCAGCATTGGCCTCCAAGCACTCCATCCATCCACTTGAAAATTCTACTAAAAGAGTGTTTCAAAACTTCTCTACCAAAAGAAAGGTTGAACTTTGTGAGTTCAAGGCACACATCACAAAGAAGTTTCTGAGAATGCTTCTTTCCAGCTTTTACGTGAAGAGATATCCTTTTCCAGCATAGGCCTCAAAGCGCTCCATATATCCACTTGCACATTCTAGCAAAGCGTGTATCAACACTGCTCTTTCAAAAGGAAGCTTCAAGTCTGTGAGTTGAATGCACTCATCACAAAGACGTTTCTGAGAATTCTCCTGTCTAGTTTTCATGTGAAGATGCTTCCATTTAAAATCTAGGCCTCAAATACCTCCAAATATTCACTTGCACATTCTACAAAAAGGCTGTTTCAAATCTTCTCTATCAATTGGAAGGTTCAACTCTGTAAATTGAATGCACTCACCACAAAGAAGATTCCGAGATTGCTTCTGTCTACTTTGTATGTGAAGACATTTCCTTTTCAAACATAGGCCTCAAAGCGCTCCAAAAAACACTTGCAGATTCTAAAAAAACAGTTTTTCAAAACTGTTCTATCAAAAGGAACGTTCAACTCTGTGAGTTGAAGGCACTCATCACAAAGAGGTTTCTGAGAATGCTTCTGTCTAGTTTTTATGGGATGATATTTCTTATTCCAACATTGGCCAAAAAGCGCTCCAAATATCCACCTTCAGATGGCACTGAAAGAGGGTCTCAAAAATGCTCTATCAGAAGGAAGGTTCAAGTCTGTGAGTTGAATGCTCTCATCACACAGAAGGTTCTGAGAATGCTTCAGTCTAGTTTTTATCAGAAGATATTTCCATTTCCTTGCATAGGCCTGAAATCGCTCCAAATATCGACTTGCAGATTATACGAATAGAGTATTTCCAAACTGCTCTGTCAAACGGCAGGATCAACTCTGTGAGTTGAATGAACACATCATGAAGAAGTCTCTGAGAATGCTTCTGTCTAGTTTTTAGTTGAAGATATTTCATTTCCCAGCATCGCCTCAAAGCGCTCCAAATATCCACTTGCAGATTCTACAAAAACTTTGTTTCTAAACTGCTCTTTGAAAAGGAAGGTTCAAGTCTGTGAGTTGAATGCACTCATCGCAAAGAATTTTCTGAGAATGCTTCTGCCTAGTTTTCATGTGAAGATATTTCCTTTTCCAACATTGGCCCCGAAGCCCTCCTAACATCCACTTGCAGATTTTACAAAAAGAGTGTTTCCAAACTGCTCTATCAAAAGGCAGGTTCAACTCTGTGAGTCAAATGCACGCATCGTGAAGAAGCTTCTGAGAATGCTACTGTCTAAGTTTTAGGTGAAGATATTTCATTTCCCAGCAAAGGCTTCAAAGCGCTCTAAATATCCACTTGCAGATTCTACAAGAAGAGTGTTTCAAAACTGCTCTTCCAAAAGGAAGGTTCAAGTCTGTGAGTTGAATGCACTCATCAAAAAGAAGTTTCTGAGAATGCTTCTCTCTAGTTTTTATGAGAAGATATTTCCTTTTCCAGCATAGGCCTCAAATCGCTCCAAACATCCACTAGCAAATTCTACAAAAGGAGTGTTTCAAAACTGTGCTATCAAAAGGAAGATTCCACTATTTGAGTTGAAGGCATAAAGCACACGGAAGTTTCTGACAGTGCTTCCGTCTAGTTCTCATGTGAAGTTATTTCCTTTTCCAGTATTGGCCTCTTAGCACTCCAAATAACCACTTGCAGATCCTAGAAAGAGTGTTTCAAAACTGCTCTACCAAAAGGAAGGTTCAACTCGGTGAGTTGAATGCGCACCTCGCAAAAAGTTTCTGAGAGTGCTTCGGTTTAGTTTTTATGTGAAGATATTTCGTTTTCCAGCACAGTACTCAAAGCGCTCTAAATAGCCACTTGCAGAGTCTATAAAAAGAGTGTTTCAAAACTGTTCTATCGAAAGGAACGTTCAACTCTGTGAGTAGAATGCACTCATCAAAAGGAAGTTACTGAGAATGTTTCTGTCTAGTTTTTATGTGAAGAAATTACCTTTTCCAACATAGGCCTCAAAGCGCTCCAAATAAACACCTGCAGATTCTACAAAAGGGGTCTTTCCAAAATGTTCTATCAAAATCAACGTTCAAGCCGGTGAGCTGAATGCACTCACCACACAGAAGTTTCTTAGACGTCTTCTGTCTAGTGTTTATGTGGAAATATTCTCTTTTACAGCATAGGCCTCAAATAGCTCCAAATATCAACTTGCAGATTTTACAAAAAGGGTGTTTCCAAACTCCTCCATCAAAAGGCAGGTTCAACTCTGTGTGTTTAATGCACACATCAGAAAGAAGTTTCTGAGAATGCTTCTGTCTAGCCTTTATGTGAAAATATTTCCTTTTCAAGCATACGCCTCAAAGCGCTCCAAATATGCCGTTGTAGACTCAACAAAAAGTGTGTTTCAAAACTGCTCTACGAAAAGAAAGGTTCAAAGCTGTGAGTTGAATACACATATCGTGAAGAAGTTCCTGAGAATGCTTCAATCTAGTGTTTAGGTGAAGATATTTCACTTCCCAGCATAGGCCTCAAAGAGCTCCAAATATCCACTTGCAGATTCTACAGAAAAGTGTTTCAAAACTGCTCCTTGGAAAGGAAGCTTCAACTCTGTGAGTTAAAAGCACTCATTGCGAAGAGGTTTCTGGGAGTTCTTCCGTCTAGTTTTCATGTAAAGATGTTTCCATTTCAAGCATAGGTGTCTAATCCCTCCAAATATTCACCTGCAAATTCTACAAAAAGGGTGTTTCAAAACTTCTCTATCAATAGGAAGGTTCAACTCTGTGAGTTGAATGCACTCCTTACAGAGAAGTTTCTGAGAATGTTTCTATCTATGTTTTACGCGAAGATATTTCCTTTTCCAACACAGGCCTCAATGCGCTCCGAATCAACACTTCCAGATACTATAAAAACAGTGTTTCAAAACTGTTCTATCAAAAGGAACGTTCAACTCTGTGAGTTGAAGGCACTCATGACAAAGAAGTTTCTGAGAATGCTTCCGTCAATCTTGTATGCAATGAGATTTCCTTTTGCAGCATAGGACTTAATGCTCTCCAAATATCCACTTGCAGATTCCACAAAAAGAGTGTTGCAAAACTTCTCTATCAAAAGGCAGGTTGAACTCTGTGTGTTGAATGCCCAAAACACAGGGAACTTTCTGAGAATGCTTTTGTCTAGTTTCCACGTGAAGATAGTTCCTTTTCCAACATAGGCCTCAAAGCGCTCTGAATATCCACTTGCCGATGGTACAAAAAGAGTGTTGCAAAACTTCTCTATCAAAAGGCAGGTTGAACTCTGTGTGTCGAATGCCCAAAACACAGGGAACTTGCTGAGAATGCTTTTGTCTAATTTCTACGTGAAGATATTTCCTTTTCCATCATAGGCCTCAAAGTGCTCCGAATAAACACTTGTAGATCCCACCAAAAGAGTGTTTCAAAGCTCTTCCATCTACAGGAACTTTCACGTCTGTGAGTTGAATGCACTCATCACAAAGAGGTTTCTGAGAATGCTTCTGTCTAGTTTTTATGTGATGATATTTCGTTTTCCAGCATTGGCCTAAAGGTGCTCCAAATATCCACCTTCAGATGGGACTGAAAGAGTGTTTCAAAACTGAACTATCAAAAGGAAGGTTCAAGTCTGTGAGTTGAATGCACTCATCCACAGAAGCTTCTGAGAATGTTTCTGTCTCGTTTTTAGGCGAAGATATTTCCTTTTCCTTGCATAGGCCTCAAATCGCTCCAAATATCCCCTTGCAGATATTACAAAGAGAGTGTTTCCAAACTGCCCTATCGAAAGGCAGGTTCAACTCTGTGAGTTGAAGGCACGTATGGTGAAACAGTTTCTGAGAATGCTTGTGTGTACTTTTTAGGTGAAGGTATTTCCTTTTCCAGCACAGGCCTCAAATCGCTCCAAACATCCAGTAGCAAATTCTACAAAAGGAGTGTTTCAAACCTGTGCTATCCAAAGGAAGATTCCACTCTATGAGTTGAACGCATAAAGCACACGGAAGTTTCTGAGAATCCTTCCGTCTAGTTCTCGGGTGAAGATATTTACTTTTCCAGTGTTGGCCCTTTAGCACTCCAAATATCCACTTTCAGATTCTACAAAAAGAGTGTTTCAAAACTGCTCTATCAAAACGCAGGTTCCACTCGGTGAGTTGAATGCACGCATCGGAAAAGATTTCTGAGAATTCTTCTGTCTAGTTTTTATGGGAAGATATTTTCTTTTCCAGCATAGGCCTCAAATCGCTCCAAACATCCACGAGCCAATTCTACGAAAGGAGTGTGTCAAAACTGTGCTATCAAAAGGAAGATTCCACTATGTGAGTTGAATGCATGAAGCACACGGAAGTTTCTGACAATGCTTCCGTCTAGTTCTCATGTGAAGATATTTCCTTTTCCAGTGTTGACCTCTTAGCACTCCAAATATCCACTTGCAGATCCTAGAAAAAGAGTGTTTCAAAACTGCTCTACCAAAAGCCAGGTTTCACTCGGTGAGTTGAATGCGCACATCGCAAAATGTTTCTGAGAACGCTACTGACTAGTTCTTATGTGAAGATATTTCGTTTTCCAGCCTGGGCTTCAAAGCGCTCCAAATAGCCACTTGTAGAGTCTATAAAAAGAGTGTTTCAAAACTCTTCTATCAAAAGGAACTTTCAACTCTGTGAGTACAATGCACTCATCACAAGGAAGTTTCCGAGAATGCTTCTGTCTAGTGTTTATGTGAAGATATTTCCTTTTCCAACCTAGGCCTCAATGCGCTCCATATAAACACCTGCAGATCCTACAAGAGGGGTGTTTCCAAACTGTTCTATCAAAACCAGCGTTCAAGTCTGTGAGCTGAATGCACTCATCACACAGAAGTTTCTTAGAAGGCTTGTGTCTAGTGTTTATGTGAAAATATTTTCTTTTACATCATAGGCCTCAAATAGCTCCAAATATCAACTTGCAGATTTTACAAAAAGGGAGTTTCCAAACTCCTCTATCAAAAGACAGGTTCAACTCTGTGAGTTGAATGCACACATCAGAAAGAAGTTTCTGAGAATGCTTCTGTCTAGCGCTTATGTGAAAATATTTCCTTTTCAAGCACACGCCTCAAAGCGCTCCAAATATGCCGTTGCAGATTCTACAAAAAGTGTGTTTCAAAACTGCTCTATGAAAAGAAAGGTTCAAAGCTGTGAGTTGAATACACAGATCGTGAAGAAGTTTCTGAGAATGCTTCAGTCTAGTGTTTAGGTGAAGATATTTCACTTCCCAGCATAGGCCTCAAAGCGCTCCAAATATCCACTTCCAGATTCTACAGAAAAGTGTTTCAAAACTGCTCTTTGGAAAGGAAGCTTCAACTCTGTGAGTTGAAAGCACTCATTACGAAGAGGTTTCTGAGAATTCTTCTGTCCAGTTTTCATGTGAAGATGTTTCCATTTCAAGCATAGGTCTCTAATCGCTCCAAATATTCACCTGCAAATTCTACAAAAAGGGTGTTTCAAAACTTCTCTATCAATAGGAAGGTTCAACTCTGTGAGTTGAATGCCCTCCTCACAAAGAAGTTTCTGAGAATGCTTCTGTCTAGTTTTTACTTGAAGATATTTCCTTTTCCAACACAGGCCTCAAAGCGCTCCGAATCAACACTTCCAGATACTACCAAAACAGTGTTTCAAAACTGTTCTATCAAAAGGAACATTCAACTCTGTGAGTTGAAGGCACTCATCACAAAGAAGTTTCTGAGCATGCTTCCATCTAGCTTGTATGCCATGAGATTTCCTTTTGCAGCATAGGCCTTAAAGCACTCCAAATATCCACTTGCAGATTCCACAAAAAGAGTGTTGCAAAACCTCTCTATCAAAAGGCAGGTTGAACTCTGTCTGTTGAATGCCCAAAACACAGGGAACTTTCTGAGAATGCGTTTGTCTAGTTTCCACGTGAAGATAGTTCCTTTTCCAACGTAGGCCTCAAAGCGCTCTGAATATCCACTTGCCGATTGTACAAAAAGAGTGTTGCAAAACTTCTCTATCAAAAGGCAGGTTGAACTCTGTGTGTTGAATGCCCAAAACACAGGGAACTTGCTGAGAATGCTTTTGTCTAATTTCTACGTGAAGATATTTCCTTTTCCAACATAGGCCTCAAAGTGCTCCGAATAAACACTTGTAGATCCCACCAAAAGAGTGTTTCAAAGCTCTTCCATCTAAAGGAACTTTCACGTCTGTGAGTTGAATGCACTCATCACAAAGAGGTTTCTGAGAATGCTTCTGTCTAGTTTTTATGTGATGATATTTCGTTTTCCAGCATTGGCCTAAAGGTGCTCCAAATATCCACCTTCAGATGGGACTGAAAGAGTGTTTCAAAACTGAACTATCAAAAGGAAGGTTCAAGTCTGTGAGTTGAATGCACTCATCCACAGAAGCTTCTGAGAATGCTTCTGTCTCGTTTTTAGGCGAAGATATTTCCTTTTCCTTGCATAGGCCTCAAATCGCTCCAAATATCCCCTTGCAGATATTACAAAGAGAGTGTTTCCAAACTGCCCTATCGAAAGGCAGGTTCAACTCTGTGAGTTGAAGGCACGTATGGTGAAACAGTTTCTGAGAATGCTTGTGTGTACTTTTTAGGTGAAGGTATTTCCTTTTCCAGCACAGGCCTCAAATCGCTCCAAACATCCAGTAGCAAATTCTACAAAAGGAGTGTTTCAACCCTGTGCTATCCAAAGGAAGATTCCACTATATGAGTTGAACGCATAAAGCACACGGAAGTTTCTGAGAATCCTTCCGTCTAGTTCTCAGGTGAAGATATTTACTTTTCCAGTGTTGGCCCTTTAGCACTCCAAATATCCACTTTCAGATTCTACAAAAAGAGTGTTTCAAAACTGCTCTATCAAAACGCAGGTTCCACTCGGTGAGTTGAATGCACGCATCGGAAAAGATTTCTGAGAATTCTTCTGTCTAGTTTTTATGGGAAGATATTTTCTTTTCCAGCATAGGCCTCAAATCGCTCCAAACATCCACGAGCAAATTCTACGAAAGGAGTGTGTCAAAACTGTGCTATCAAAAGGAAGATTCCACTATGTGAGTTGAATGCATGAAGCACACGGAAGTTTCTGACAATGCTTCCGTCTAGTTCTCATGTGAAGATATTTCCTTTTCCAGTGTTGACCTCTTAGCACTCCAAATATCCACTTGCAGATCCTAGAAAAAGAGTGTTTCAAAACTGCTCTACCAAAAGCCAGGTTTCACTCGGTGAGTTGAATGCGCACATCGCAAAATGTTTCTGAGAACGCTACTGTCTAGTTCTTATGTGAAGATATTTCGTTTTCCAGCCTGGGCTTCAAAGCGCTCCAAATAGCCACTTGTGGAGTCTATAAAAAGAGTGTTTCAAAACTCTTCTATCAAAAGGAACTTTCAACTCTGTGAGTACAATGCACTCATCACAAGGAAGTTTCCGAGAATGCTTCTGTCTAGTGTTTATGTGAAGATATTTCCTTTTCCAACCTAGGCCTCAATGCGCTCCAAATAAACACCTGCAGATCCTACAAGAGGGGTGTTTCCAAACTGTTCTATCAAAACCAGCGTTCAAGTCTGTGAGCTGAATGCACTCATCACACAGAAGTTTCTTAGAAGGCTTGTGTCTAGTGTTTATGTGAAAATATTTTCTTTTACAGCATAGGCCTCAAATAGCTCTAAATATCAACTTGCAGATTTTACAAAAAGAGAGTTTCCAAACTCCTCTATCAAAAGACAGGTTCAACTCTGTGAGTCGAATGCAGACATCAGAAAGAAGTTTCTGAGAATGCTTCTGTCTAGCGTTTATGTGAAAATATTTCCTTTTCAAGCACACGCCTCAAAGCGCTCCAAATATGCCGTTGCAGATTCTACAAAAAGTGGGTTTCAAAACTGCTCTACGAAAAGAAAGGTTCAAAGCTGTGAGTTGAATACACAGATCGTGAAGAAGTTTCTGAGAATGCTTCAGTCTAGTGTTTAGGTGAAGATATTTCACTTCCCAGCATAGGCCTCAAAGTGCTCCAAATATCCACTTCCAGATTCTACAGAAAAGTGTTTCAAAACTGCTCTTTGGAAAGGAAGCTTCAACTCTGTGAGTTAAAAGCACTCATTGCAAAGAGGTTTCTGGGAGTTCTTCCGTCTAGTTTTCATGTAAAGATGTTTCCATTTCAAGCATAGGTCTCTAATCGCTCCAAATATTCACCTGCAAATTCTACAAAAAGGGTGTTTCAAAACTTCTCTATCAATAGGAAGGTTCAACTCTGTGAGTTGAATGCACTCCTTACAGAGAAGTTTCTGAGAATGTTTCTATCTATGTTTTACGCGAAGATATTTCCTTTTCCAACACAGGCCTCAATGCGCTCCGAATCAACACTTCCAGATACTACAAAAACAGTGTTTCAAAACTGTTCTATCAAAAGGAACGTTCAACTCTGTGAGTTGAAGGCACTCATCACAAAGAAGTTTCTGAGAATGCTTCTGTCAATCTTGTATGCAATGAGATTTCCTTTTGCAGCATAGGACTTAAAGCTCTCCAAATATCCACTTGCAGATTCCACAAAAAGAGTGTTGCAAAACTTCTCTATCAAAAGGCAGGTTGAACTCTGTGTGTTGAATGCCCAAAACACAGGGAACTTTCTGAGAATGCTTTTGTCTAGTTTCCACGTGAAGATAGTTCCTTTTCCAACATAGGCCTCAAAGCGCTCTGAATATCCACTTGCCGATTGTACAAAAAGAGTGTTGCAAAACTTCTCTATCAAAAGGCAGGTTGAACTCTGTGTGTCGAATGGCCAAAACACAGGGAACTTGCTGAGAATGCTTTTGTCTAATTTCTACGTGAAGATATTTCCTTTTCCATCATAGGCCTCAAAGTGCTCCGAATAAACACTTGTAGATCCCACCAAAAGAGTGTTTCAAAGCTCTTCCATCTACAGGAACTTTCACGTCTGTGAGTTGAATGCACTCATCACAAAGAGGTTTCTGAGAATTCTTCTGTTTAGTTTTTATGTGATGATATTTCATTTTCCAGCATTGGCCTAAAGGTGCTCCAAATATCCACCTTCAGATGGGACTGAAAGAGTGTTTCAAAACTGAACTATCAAAAGGAAGGTTCAAGTCTGTGAGTTGAATGCACTCATCCACAGAAGCTTCTGAGAATGCTTCTGTCTCGTTTTTAGGCGAAGATATTTCCTTTTCCTTGCATAGGCCTCAAATCGCTCCAAATATCCCCTTGCAGATATTACAAAGAGAGTGTTTCCAAACTGCCCTATCGAAAGGCAGTTTCAACTCTGTGAGTTGAAGGCACGTATGGTGAAACAGTTTCTGAGAATGCTTGTGTGTACTTTTTAGGTGAAGGTATTTCCTTTTCCAGCACAGGCCTCAAATCGCTCCAAACATCCAGTAGCAAATTCTACAAAAGGAGTGTTTCAAACCTGTGCTATCCAAAGGAAGATTCCACTATATGAGTTGAACGCATAAAGCACACGGAAGTTTCTGAGAATCCTTCCGTCTAGTTCTCAGGTGAAGATATTTACTTTTCCAGTGTTGGCCCTTTAGCACTCCAAATATCCACTTTCAGATTCTACAAAAAGAGTGTTTCAAAACTGCTCTATCAAAACGCAGGTTCCACTCGGTGAGTTGAATGCACGCATCGGAAAAGATTTCTGAGAATTCTTCTGTCTAGTTTTTATGGGAAGATATTTTCTTTTCCAGCATAGGCCTCAAATCGCTCCAAACATCCACGAGCAAATTCTACGAAAGGAGTGTGTCAAAACTGTGCTATCAAAAGGAAGATTCCACTATGTGAGTTGAATGCATGAAGCACACGGAAGTTTCTGACAATGCTTCCGTCTAGTTCTCATGTGAAGATATTTCCTTTTCCAGCGTTGACCTCTTAGCACTCCAAATATCCACTTGCAGATCCTAGAAAAAGAGTGTTTCAAAACTGCTCTACCAAAAGCCAGGTTTCACTCGGTGAGTTGAATGCGCACATCGCAAAATGTTTCTGAGAACGCTACTGTCTAGTTCTTATGTGAAGATATTTCGTTTTCCCGCCTGGGCTTCAAAGCGCTCCAAATAGCCACTTGTAGAGTCTATAAAAAGAGTGTTTCAAAACTCTTCTATCAAAAGGAACTTTCAACTCTGTGAGTACAATGCACTCATCACAAGGAAGTTTCCGAGAATGCTTCTGTCTAGTGTTTATGTGAAGATATTTCCTTTTCCAACCTAGGCCTCAATGCGCTCCAAATAAACACCTGCAGATCCTACAAGAGGGGTGTTTCCAAACTGTTCTATCAAAACCAGCGTTCAAGTCTGTGAGCTGAATGCACTCATCACACAGAAGTTTCTTAGAAGGCTTGTGTCTAGTGTTTATGTGAAAATATTTTCTTTTACAGCATAGGCCTCAAATAGCTCCAAATATCAACTTGCAGATTTTACAAAAAGGGAGTTTCCAAACTCCTCTATCAAAAGACAGGTTCAACTCTGTGAGTCGAATGCACACATCAGAAAGAAGTTTCTGAGAATGCTTCTGTCTAGCGTTTATGTGAAAATATTTCCTTTTCAAGCACACGCCTCAAAGCGCTCCAAATATGCCGTTGCAGATTCTACAAAAAGTGGGTTTCAAAACTGCTCTACGAAAAGAAAGGTTCAAAGCTGTGAGTTGAATACACCGATCGTGAAGAAGTTTCTGAGAATGCTTCAGTCTAGTGTTTAGGTGAAGATATTTCACTTCCCAGCATAGGCCTCAAAGCGCTCCAAATATCCACTTCCAGATTCTACAGAAAAGTGTTTCAAAACTGCTCTTTGGAAAGGAAGTTTCAACTCTGTGAGTTGAAAGCCCTCATTACGAAGAGGTTTCTGAGAATTCTTCTGTCCAGTTTTCATGTGAAGATGTTTCCATTTCAAGCATAGGTCTCCAATCGCTCCAAATATTCACCTGCAAATTCTACAAAAAGGGTGTTTCAAAACTTCTCTATCAATAGGAAGGTTCAACTCTGTGAGTTGAATGCCCTCCTCACAAAGAAGTTTCTGAGAATGCTTCTGTCTACTTTTTACGTGAAGATATTTCCTTTTCCAACACAGGCCTCAAAGCGCTCCGAATCAACACTTCCAGATACTACCAAAACAGTGTTTCAAAACTGTTCTATCAAAAGGAACGTTCAACTCTGTGAGTGGAAGGCACTCATCGCAAACAGGTTTCTGAGAATGCTTCTGTCTAGTTTTTGTGTGATGATATTTCGTATTGCAGCATTGGCCAAAAAGCGCTCCAAACATCCATCTTCAGATGGCAATGAAAGTGGGTCTCAAAAGTGCTCTATCAGAAGGAAGGTTCAAGTCTGTGAATTGAATGCTCTCATCACACAGAAGGTTCTGAGAATGATTCAGTCTAGTTTTTATCAGAAGATATTTCCTTTTCCTTGCATAGGCCTCAAATCGCTCCAAATATCGAATTGCAGTTTACACCAATAGAGTGTTTCCAAACTGCTCTGTGAAACGGCAGGTTCAACTCTGTGAGTTGAATGCGCACATGAGGAAGAAGTCTCTGAGAATGCTTCTGTCTAGTTTTTAGGTGAAGATATTTCATTTCCCAGCCTCGCCTCAAAGCGCTCCAAATATCCACTTTCAGATTCTACAAAAACTGTGTTTCTAAACTGCTCTTTGTAAAGGAAGGTTCAAGTCTGTGAGTTGAATGCACTCATCACCAAGAAGTTTCTGAGAATGCTTCTGTCTAGTTTTCATGTGAAGATATTTCCTTTTCCAACATTGACCCGAAGCCCTCGTAATATCCACTTGCAGATTTTACAAAAAGAGTGTTTCCAAACTGCTCTATCAAAATGAGATTCAACTCTGTGAGTTGAATGCACGCATCGTGAAGAAGCTTCAGAGAATGCTACGGTCTACGTTTTAGGTGAAGATATTTCATTTCCCAGCATAGGCTTCAAAGCGCTCTAAATATCCACTTGCAGATTCTACAAAAAGAGTGTTTCAAAACTGCTCTTCCAAAAGGAAGGTTCAAGGCTGTGAGTTCAATGCACTCATCATAAAGAAGTTTCTGAGAACGCTTCTCTCTAGTTTTTATGTGAAGATATTTCCTTTTCCAGCATAGGCCTCAAATCGCTCCAAACATCCACTAGCAAATTCTACAAAAGGAGTGTTTCAAAACTGTGCTATCAAAAGGAAGATTCCACTATTTGAGTTGAAGGCATAAAGCACACGGAAGTTTCTGACAATGCTTCCGTCTAGTTCTCATGTGAAGTTATTTCCTTTTCCAGTGCTGGCCTCTTAGCACTCCAAATATCCACTTGCAGATCCTAGAAAAAGAGTTTTTCAAAACTGCTCTACCAAAAGGAAGCTTCAACTCGGTGAGTTGAATGCGCACCTCGCAAAATGTTTCTGAGAGTGCTTCGCTGTTGTTTTTATGTGAAGATATTTCGTTTTCCAGCATAGGACTCAAAGCGCTCCAAGTAGCCACTTACAGAGTCTCTAAAAAGAGTGTTTCAAAACTGTTCTATCAAAAGGAACGTTCAACTCTGTGAGTAGAATGCTCTCATCACAAGGAAGTTTCTGAGAATGCTTCTGTCTAGTTTTTATGTGAAGAAATTTCCTTTTCCAACATAGGCCTCAAAGCCCTCCAAATAAACATCTGCAGATTCTACAAAAGGGGTCTTTCCAAAATGTTCTATCAAAACCAACGTTCAAACCTATGAGCTGAATGCACTCACCACACAGAAGTTTCTTAGACGTCTTCTGTCTAGTGTTTATGTGAAAATATTTTCTTTTACAGCATAGGCCTCAAATAGCTCCAAATATCAACTTGCAGATTTTACAAAAAGGGTGTTTCCAAACTCCTCTATCAAAAGGCAGGTTCAACTCTGTGTGTTGAATGCACACATCAGAAAGAAGTTTCTGAGAATGCTTCTGTCTAGCGTTTATGTGAAAATATTTCCTTTTCAAGCATACGCCTCAAAGCGCTCCAAATATGCCGTTGCAGATTCTACAAAAAGTGTGTTTCAAAACTGCTCTATGAAAAGAAAGGTTCAAAGCTGTGAGGTGAATACACATATCGTGAAGAAGTTTCTGAGAAAGCTTCAGTCTAGTGTTTAGGTGAAGATATTTCACTTCCCAGAATAGGCCTCAAAGCGCTCCAAATATCCACTTCCAGATTCTAAAGAAAAGTGTTTCAAAACTGCTTTTTGGAAAAGAAGCTTCAACTCTGTGAGTTGAAAGCACTCATTACGAAGAGGTTTCTGAGAGTTCTTCCGTCTAGTTTTCATGTGAAGATGTTTCCATTTCAAGCATATTTCTCCAATCGCTCCAAATATTCACCTGCAAATTCTACAAAAAGGGTGTTTCCAAACTTCTCTATCAATAGGAAGGTTCGACTCTGTGAGTTGAATGCACTCCTCACAAAGAAGTTTCTGAGAATGCTTCTGTCCAGTTTTTAGGTGAAGATATATCATTTCCCAGCATAGGCCTCAAAGCGCTCCAAATATCCACTTGCAGATTCTACAAAAAGAGTGTTTCAAAACTCCTCTTTCAAAAGGAAGTTTCAAGTCTGTGAGTTGAATGAAGTCATGACAAAGAAGTTTCTGAGAATGCTTCTGTCTACTTTTTATGTGAAGATATTTCCTTTTGCAGCACACGCCTCAAATAGCCCCAAACATCCACTAGCAAATTCTACAAAAAGAGGGTTTCAAAAAAGCGCTATCTAAAGGAAGATTGCACTATGTGAGTTAAACGCATAAAGCACACGGAAGTTTCTGAGAATGCTTCCGTCTAGTTCTCATGGGAAGATATTTCCTTTCCCATTGTTGGCCTCTTAGCACTCCAATATACACTTGCAGATTCTAGAAAAAGAGTGTTTCAAAACTGCTCTATCAAAAGGCAGGTTCAACACGGTGAGTTGAATATGCACATGAGAAAAAGTTTCTGAGAATGCTTCTGTCTGGTTTTTATGTGAAGATATTTCGTTTTCCAGCACAGGCCTCAAAGCGCTCCAATTATCCACTTGCAGACTATACAAAAACAGTGTTTCAAAACTGTTCTATCCAAAGGAATGTTCAGCTCTGTGAGTAGAATTCACTCATCACGAGGAAGTTTCTGAGAATGCTGCTGTCTAGTTTCTATAAGAAGACATTTCCTTTTCTAACATAGGTCTCAAAGCGCTCACAATAAGCCCTGGCACACTCTACAAAAGGAGTGTTTCCAAAATGTTCTATCAAAATGAACGTTGAAGACTGTGAGTTAAATGCACACGTCAAACTGAAGTTTCTGAGAATGGTTCTGTCTAGGGTTTATGTGAAGATATTTTCTTTTCCAGCATAGGCCTCCAAAAGCTCGAAATATCCACTTGCAGATTTTCTAAAAAGGGTGTTTCCAAACTGTTCTATCAAAAGGAAGGTTCAACTCTGTGAGTTGAATGCTCACATCACAAAGAAGTTTCTGAGAATGCTTCTGTCTAGTGTTCATGTGAAGATATTTCCTTTTCAAGCATAGGCCTCAAAGCGCTCCAAATATGCAGTTGCAGACTCTACAAAAAGTGTGTTTCAAAAGTGTTCTATGAAAAGAAAGTTTCAACTCTGTGAGTTGAATGCACATATCGTGAAGAAGTTTCTGAGAATGCTTCTGTCTAGTTTTTAGGTGAAGATATTTCATTTCCCAGCATAGGCCTCAAAGCGCTCCAAATATGCACTTGCAGATTCTACAAAAAGAGTGTTTCAAAACTGCTCTTTCAAAAGGAAGGTTCAAGTCTGTGAGTTGAATGCACTCATCAGAAAGAAGTTTCTGATAATGGTTCTGTCTAGTTTTCATCTGCAAGTATTTCCTTTTCCACTAGATGCCGCAATCGCACCAAATTTCCACCTGCAGTTTCCACAAAAAGAGTGTTGCAGGACTGCTCCAGGAAAAGGAATCTTCAACTCTCTCAGTTCAATCCCCTCAAGACATAGAAGTTTCTGATAATGTTTCTGTCTAGCTTCTATATGAAGATATTTCCTTTTCCAGCATAAGCCTCAAAGAGCTCCAAATATCCACTTGCGAATTCTACAAAAACAGTGTTGCAATACTTTTCTACCAAAAGGAAGGTACAACTCTGTGAGTTCAATGCACTCATCACACAGAAGGTTCACAGAATGCTTCCATCTAGCTTTTACGCAATGATATTTCCTTTTGCAGCAAAGGCTTCAAAGCGCTCTTAATGTCCACTGGCAGATTCTACGAAGAGTGTCTCAAAACTGCTCTATCAAAAGGTAGGTTGAACTCTGTGAGTTCAATGCCCAAAGCACAGGGAACCTTCTGAGAATGCTTTTATGTAGTTTCTACGTGAACATATTTTCTTTTCCAGCATTGGCCTCCAAGCACTCCATCCATCCACTTGAAAATTCTACTAAAAGAGTGTTTCAAAACTTCTCTACCAAAAGAAAGGTTGAACTTTGTGAGTTCAAGGCACACATCACAAAGAAGTTTCTGAGAATGCTTCTTTCCAGCTTTTACGTGAAGAGATATCCTTTTCCAGCATAGGCCTCAAAGCGCTCCATATATCCACTTGCACATTCTAGCAAAGCGTGTATCAACACTGCTCTTTCAAAAGGAAGCTTCAAGTCTGTGAGTTGAATGCACTCATCACAAAGACGTTTCTGAGAATTCTCCTGTCTAGTTTTCATGTGAAGATGCTTCCATTTAAAATCTAGGCCTCAAATACCTCCAAATATTCACTTGCACATTCTACAAAAAGGCTGTTTCAAATCTTCTCTATCAATTGGAAGGTTCAACTCTGTAAATTGAATGCACTCACCACAAAGAAGATTCCGAGATTGCTTCTGTCTACTTTGTATGTGAAGACATTTCCTTTTCCAACATAGGCCTCAAAGCGCTCCAAAAAACACTTGCAGATTCTAAAAAAACAGTTTTTCAAAACTGTTCTATCAAAAGGAACGTTCAACTCTGTGAGTTGAAGGCACTCATCACAAAGAGGTTTCTGAGAATGCTTCTGTCTAGTTTTTATGGGATGATATTTCTTATTCCAACATTGGCCAAAAAGCGCTCCAAATATCCGCCTTCAGATGGCACTGAAAGAGGGTCTCAAAAATGCTCTATCAGAAGGAAGGTTCAAGTCTGTGAGTTGAATGCTCTCATCACACAGAAGGTTCTGAGAATGCTTCAGTCTAGTTTTTATCAGAAGATACTTCCATTTCCTTGCATAGGCCTGAAATCGCTCCAAATATCGACTTGCAGATTATACGAATAGAGTATTTCCAAACTGCTCTGTCAAACGGCAGGATCAACTCTGTGAGTTGAATGAACACATCATGAAGAAGTCTCTGAGAATGCTTCTGTCTAGTTTTTAGTTGAAGATATTTCATTTCCCAGCATCGCCTCAAAGCGCTCCAAATATCCACTTGCAGATTCTACAAAAACTGTGTTTCTAAACTGCTCTTTGAAAAGGAAGGTCCAAGTCTGTGAGTTGAATGCACTCATCGCAAAGAATTTTCTGAGAATGCTTCTGCCTAGTTTTCACGTGAAGATATTTCCTTTTCCAACATTGGCCCCGAAGCCCTCCTAACATCCACTTGCAGATTTTACAAAAAGAGTGTTTCCAAACTGCTCTATCAAAAGGCAGGTTCAACTCTGTGAGTCAAATGCACGCATCGTGAAGAAGCTTCTGAGAATGCTACTGTCTAAGTTTTAGGTGAAGATATTTCATTTCCCAGCAAAGGCTTCAAAGCGCTCTAAATATCCACTTGCAGATTCTACAAGAAGAGTGTTGCAAAACTGCTCTTCCAAAAGGAAGGTTCAAGTCTGTGAGTTGAATGCACTCATCAAAAAGAAGTTTCTGAGAATGCTTCTCTCTAGTTTTTATGAGAAGATATTTCCTTTTCCAGCATAGGCCTCAAATCGCTCCAAACATCCACTAGCAAATTCTACAAAAGGAGTGTTTCAAAACTGTGCTATCAAAAGGAAGATTCCACTATTTGAGTTGAAGGCATAAAGCACACGGAAGTTTCTGACAGTGCTTCCGTCTAGTTCTCATGTGAAGTTATTTCCTTTTCCAGTATTGGCCTCTTAGCACTCCAAATAACCACTTGCAGATCCTAGAAAGAGTGTTTCAAAACTGCTCTACCAAAAGGAAGGTTCAACTCGGTGAGTTGAATGCGCACCTCGCAAAAAGTTTCTGAGAGTGCTTCGGTTTAGTTTTTATGTGAAGATATTTCGTTTTCCAGCACAGTACTCAAAGCGCTCTAAATAGCCACTTGCAGAGTCTATAAAAAGAGTGTTTCAAAACTGTTCTATCGAAAGGAACGTTCAACTCTGTGAGTAGAATGCACTCATCACAAGGAAGTTTCTGAGAATGCTTCTGTCTAGTTTTTATGTGAAGAAATTTCCTTTTCCAACATAGGCCTCAAAGCGCTCCAAATAAACACCTGCAGATTCTACAAAAGGGGTCTTTCCAAAATGTTCTATCAAAACCAACGTTCAAGCCTGTGAGCTGAATGCACTCACCACACAGAAGTTTCTTAGACGTCTTCTGTCTAGTGTTTATGTGGAAATATTCTCTTTTACAGCATAGGCCTCAAATAGCTCCAAATATCAACTTGCAGATTTTACAAAAAGGGTGTTTCCAAACTCCTCCATCAAAAGGCAGGTTCAACTCTGTGTGTTTAATGCACACATCAGAAAGAAGTTTCTGAGAATGCTTCTGTCTAGCCTTTACGTGAAAATATTTCCTTTTCAAGCATACGCCTCAAAGCGCTCCAAATATGCCGTTGTAGACTCTACAAAAAGTGTGTTTCAAAACTGCTCTACGAAAGGAAAGGTTCAAAGCTGTGAGTTGAATACACATATCGTGAAGAAGTTCCTAAGAATGCTTCAATCTAGTGTTTAGGTGAAGATATTTCACTTCCCAGCATAGGCCTCAAAGCGCTCCAAATATCCACTTCCAGATTCTACAGAAAAGTGTTTCAAAACTGCTCCTTGGAAAGGAAGCTTCAACTCTGTGAGTTAAAAACACTCATTGCAAAGAGGTTTCTGGGAGTTCTTCCGTCTAGTTTTCATGTAAAGATGTTTCCATTTCAAGCATAGGTCTCTAATCGCTCCAAATATTCACCTGCAAATTCTACAAAAAGGGTGTTTCAAAACTTCTCTATCAATAGGAAGGTACAACTCTGTGAGTTGAATGCACTCCTTACAGAGAAGTTTCTGAGAATGTTTCTATCTATGTTTTACGCGAAGATATTTCCTTTTCCAACACAGGCCTCAATGCGCTCCGAATCAACACTTCCAGATACTACAAAAACAGTGTTTCAAAACTGTTCTATCAAAAGGCAGGTTCAACACGGTGAGTTGAATATGCACATGAGAAAAAGTTTCTGAGAATGCTTCTGTCTGGTTTTTATGTGAAGATATTTCGTTTTCCAGCACAGGCCTCAAAGCGCTCCAATTATCCACTTGCAGACTATACAAAAACAGTGTTTCAAAACTGTTCTATCCAAAGGAATGTTCAGCTCTGTGAGTAGAATTCACTCATCACGAGGAAGTTTCTGAGAATGCTGCTGTCTAGTTTCTATAAGAAGACATTTCCTTTTCTAACATAGGTCTCAAAGCGCTCACAATAAGCCCTGGCACACTCTACAAAAGGAGTGTTTCCAAAATGTTCTATCAAAATGAACGTTGAAGACTGTGAGTTAAATGCACACGTCAAACTGAAGTTTCTGAGAATGGTTCTGTCTAGGGTTTATGTGAAGATATTTTCTTTTCCAGCATAGGCCTCCAAAAGCTCGAAATATCCACTTGCAGATTTTCTAAAAAGGGGGTTTCCAAACTGTTCTATCAAAAGGAAGGTTCAACTCTGTGAGTTGAATGCTCACATCACAAAGAAGTTTCTGAGAATGCTTCTGTCTAGTGTTCATGTGAAGATATTTCCTTTTCAAGCATAGGCCTCAAAGCGCTCCAAATATGCAGTTGCAGACTCTACAAAAAGTGTGTTTCAAAAGTGTTCTATGAAAAGAAAGTTTCAACTCTGTGAGTTGAATGCACATATCGTGAAGAAGTTTCTGAGAATGCTTCTGTCTAGTTTTTAGGTGAAGATATTTCATTTCCCAGCATAGGCCTCAAAGCGCTCCAAATATGCACTTGCAGATTCTACAAAAAGAGTGTTTCAAAACTGCTCTTTCAAAAGGAAGGTTCAAGTCTGTGAGTTGAATGCACTCATCAGAAAGAAGTTTCTGATAATGGTTCTGTCTAGTTTTCATCTGCAAGTATTTCCTTTTCCACTAGATGCCGCAATCGCACCAAATTTCCACCTGCAGTTTCCACAAAAAGAGTGTTGCAGGACTGCTCCAGGAAAAGGAATCTTCAACTCTCTCAGTTCAATCCCCTCAAGACATGGAAGTTTCTGATAATGTTTCTGTCTAGCTTCTATATGAAGATATTTCCTTTTCCAGCATAAGCCTCAAAGAGCTCCAAATATCCACTTGCGAATTCTACAAAAACAGTGTTGCAATACTTTTCTACCAAAAGGAAGGTACAACTCTGTGAGTTCAATGCACTCATCACACAGAAGGTTCACAGAATGCTTCCATCTAGCTTTTACGCAATGATATTTCCTTTTGCAGCAAAGGCTTCAAAGCGCTCTTAATGTCCACTGGCAGATTCTACGAAGAGTGTCTCAAAACTGCTCTATCAAAAGGTAGGTTGAACTCTGTGAGTTCAATGCCCAAAGCACAGGGAACCTTCTGAGAATGCTTTTATGTAGTTTCTACGTGAACATATTTTCTTTTCCAGCATTGGCCTCCAAGCACTCCATCCATCCACTTGAAAATTCTACTAAAAGAGTGTTTCAAAACTTCTCTACCAAAAGAAAGGTTGAACTTTGTGAGTTCAAGGCACACATCACAAAGAAGTTTCTGAGAATGCTTCTTTCCAGCTTTTACGTGAAGAGATATCCTTTTCCAGCATAGGCCTCAAAGCGCTCCATATATCCACTTGCACATTCTAGCAAAGCGTGTATCAACACTGCTCTTTCAAAAGGAAGCTTCAAGTCTGTGAGTTGAATGCACTCATCACAAAGACGTTTCTGAGAATTCTCCTGTCTAGTTTTCATGTGAAGATGCTTCCATTTAAAATCTAGGCCTCAAATACCTCCAAATATTCACTTGCACATTCTACAAAAAGGCTGTTTCAAATCTTCTCTATCAATTGGAAGGTTCAACTCTGTAAATTGAATGCACTCACCACAAAGAAGATTCCGAGATTGCTTCTGTCTACTTTGTATGTGAAGACATTTCCTTTTCAAACATAGGCCTCAAAGCGCTCCAAAAAACACTTGCAGATTCTAAAAAAACAGTTTTTCAAAACTGTTCTATCAAAAGGAACGTTCAACTCTGTGAGTTGAAGGCACTCATCACAAAGAGGTTTCTGAGAATGCTTCTGTCTAGTTTTTATGGGATGATATTTCTTATTCCAACATTGGCCAAAAAGCGCTCCAAATATCCACCTTCAGATGGCACTGAAAGAGGGTCTCAAAAATGCTCTATCAGAAGGAAGGTTCAAGTCTGTGAGTTGAATGCTCTCATCACACAGAAGGTTCTGAGAATGCTTCAGTCTAGTTTTTATCAGAAGATATTTCCATTTCCTTGCATAGGCCTGAAATCGCTCCAAATATCGACTTGCAGATTATACGAATAGAGTATTTCCAAACTGCTCTGTCAAACGGCAGGATCAACTCTGTGAGTTGAATGAACACATCATGAAGAAGTCTCTGAGAATGCTTCTGTCTAGTTTTTAGTTGAAGATATTTCATTTCCCAGCATCGCCTCAAAGCGCTCCAAATATCCACTTGCAGATTCTACAAAAACTTTGTTTCTAAACTGCTCTTTGAAAAGGAAGGTTCAAGTCTGTGAGTTGAATGCACTCATCGCAAAGAATTTTCTGAGAATGCTTCTGCCTAGTTTTCATGTGAAGATATTTCCTTTTCCAACATTGGCCCCGAAGCCCTCCTAACATCCACTTGCAGATTTTACAAAAAGAGTGTTTCCAAACTGCTCTATCAAAAGGCAGGTTCAACTCTGTGAGTCAAATGCACGCATCGTGAAGAAGCTTCTGAGAATGCTACTGTCTAAGTTTTAGGTGAAGATATTTCATTTCCCAGCAAAGGCTTCAAAGCGCTCTAAATATCCACTTGCAGATTCTACAAGAAGAGTGTTTCAAAACTGCTCTTCCAAAAGGAAGGTTCAAGTCTGTGAGTTGAATGCACTCATCAAAAAGAAGTTTCTGAGAATGCTTCTCTCTAGTTTTTATGAGAAGATATTTCCTTTTCCAGCATAGGCCTCAAATCGCTCCAAACATCCACTAGCAAATTCTACAAAAGGAGTGTTTCAAAACTGTGCTATCAAAAGGAAGATTCCACTATTTGAGTTGAAGGCATAAAGCACACGGAAGTTTCTGACAGTGCTTCCGTCTAGTTCTCATGTGAAGTTATTTCCTTTTCCAGTATTGGCCTCTTAGCACTCCAAATAACCACTTGCAGATCCTAGAAAGAGTGTTTCAAAACTGCTCTACCAAAAGGAAGGTTCAACTCGGTGAGTTGAATGCGCACCTCGCAAAAAGTTTCTGAGAGTGCTTCGGTTTAGTTTTTATGTGAAGATATTTCGTTTTCCAGCACAGTACTCAAAGCGCTCTAAATAGCCACTTGCAGAGTCTATAAAAAGAGTGTTTCAAAACTGTTCTATCGAAAGGAACGTTCAACTCTGTGAGTAGAATGCACTCATCACAAGGAAGTTTCTGAGAATGCTTCTGTCTAGTTTTTATGTGAAGAAATTTCCTTTTCCAACATAGGCCTCAAAGCGCTCCAAATAAACACCTGCAGATTCTACAAAAGGGGTCTTTCCAAAATGTTCTATCAAAACCAACGTTCAAGCCTGTGAGCTGAATGCACTCACCACACAGAAGTTTCTTAGACGTCTTCTGTCTAGTGTTTATGTGGAAATATTCTCTTTTACAGCATAGGCCTCAAATAGCTCCAAATATCAACTTGCAGATTTTACAAAAAGGGTGTTTCCAAACTCCTCCATCAAAAGGCAGGTTCAACTCTGTGTGTTTAATGCACACATCAGAAAGAAGTTTCTGAGAATGCTTCTGTCTAGCCTTTACGTGAAAATATTTCCTTTTCAAGCATACGCCTCAAAGCGCTCCAAATATGCCGTTGTAGACTCTACAAAAAGTGTGTTTCAAAACTGCTCTACGAAAGGAAAGGTTCAAAGCTGTGAGTTGAATACACATATCGTGAAGAAGTTCCTAAGAATGCTTCAATCTAGTGTTTAGGTGAAGATATTTCACTTCCCAGCATAGGCCTCAAAGCGCTCCAAATATCCACTTCCAGATTCTACAGAAAAGTGTTTCAAAACTGCTCTTTGGAAAGGAAGCTTCAACTCTGTGAGTTAAAAGCACTCATTGCAAAGAGGTTTCTGGGAGTTCTTCCGTCTAGTTTTCATGTAAAGATGTTTCCATTTCAAGCATAGGTCTCTAATCGCTCCAAATATTCACCTGCAAATTCTACAAAAAGGGTGTTTCAAAACTTCTCTATCAATAGGAAGGTTCAACTCTGTGAGTTGAATGCACTCCTTACAGAGAAGTTTCTGAGAATGTTTCTATCTATGTTTTACGCGAAGATATTTCCTTTTCCAACACAGGCCTCAATGCGCTCCGAATCAACACTTCCAGATACTACAAAAACAGTGTTTCAAAACTGTTCTATCAAAAGGAACGTTCAACTCTGTGAGTTGAAGGCACTCATCACAAAGAAGTTTCTGAGAATGCTTCTGTCAATCTTGTATGCAATGAGATTTCCTTTTGCAGCATAGGACTTAAAGCTCTCCAAATATCCACTTGCAGATTCCACAAAAAGAGTGTTGCAAAACTTCTCTATCAAAAGGCAGGTTGAACTCTGTGTGTTGAATGCCCAAAACACAGGGAACTTTCTGAGAATGCTTTTGTCTAGTTTCCACGTGAAGATAGTTCCTTTTCCAACATAGGCCTCAAAGCGCTCTGAATATCCACTTGCCGATTGTACAAAAAGAGTGTTGCAAAACTTCTCTATCAAAAGGCAGGTTGAACTCTGTGTGTCGAATGGCCAAAACACAGGGAACTTGCTGAGAATGCTTTTGTCTAATTTCTACGTGAAGATATTTCCTTTTCCATCATAGGCCTCAAAGTGCTCCGAATAAACACTTGTAGATCCCACCAAAAGAGTGTTTCAAAGCTCTTCCATCTACAGGAACTTTCACGTCTGTGAGTTGAATGCACTCATCACAAAGAGGTTTCTGAGAATTCTTCTGTTTAGTTTTTATGTGATGATATTTCATTTTCCAGCATTGGCCTAAAGGTGCTCCAAATATCCACCTTCAGATGGGACTGAAAGAGTGTTTCAAAACTGAACTATCAAAAGGAAGGTTCAAGTCTGTGAGTTGAATGCACTCATCCACAGAAGCTTCTGAGAATGCTTCTGTCTCGTTTTTAGGCGAAGATATTTCCTTTTCCTTGCATAGGCCTCAAATCGCTCCAAATATCCCCTTGCAGATATTACAAAGAGAGTGTTTCCAAACTGCCCTATCGAAAGGCAGTTTCAACTCTGTGAGTTGAAGGCACGTATGGTGAAACAGTTTCTGAGAATGCTTGTGTGTACTTTTTAGGTGAAGGTATTTCCTTTTCCAGCACAGGCCTCAAATCGCTCCAAACATCCAGTAGCAAATTCTACAAAAGGAGTGTTTCAAACCTGTGCTATCCAAAGGAAGATTCCACTATATGAGTTGAACGCATAAAGCACACGGAAGTTTCTGAGAATCCTTCCGTCTAGTTCTCAGGTGAAGATATTTACTTTTCCAGTGTTGGCCCTTTAGCACTCCAAATATCCACTTTCAGATTCTACAAAAAGAGTGTTTCAAAACTGCTCTATCAAAACGCAGGTTCCACTCGGTGAGTTGAATGCACGCATCGGAAAAGATTTCTGAGAATTCTTCTGTCTAGTTTTTATGGGAAGATATTTTCTTTTCCAGCATAGGCCTCAAATCGCTCCAAACATCCACGAGCAAATTCTACGAAAGGAGTGTGTCAAAACTGTGCTATCAAAAGGAAGATTCCACTATGTGAGTTGAATGCATGAAGCACACGGAAGTTTCTGACAATGCTTCCGTCTAGTTCTCATGTGAAGATATTTCCTTTTCCAGCGTTGACCTCTTAGCACTCCAAATATCCACTTGCAGATCCTAGAAAAAGAGTGTTTCAAAACTGCTCTACCAAAAGCCAGGTTTCACTCGGTGAGTTGAATGCGCACATCGCAAAATGTTTCTGAGAACGCTACTGTCTAGTTCTTATGTGAAGATATTTCGTTTTCCCGCCTGGGCTTCAAAGCGCTCCAAATAGCCACTTGTAGAGTCTATAAAAAGAGTGTTTCAAAACTCTTCTATCAAAAGGAACTTTCAACTCTGTGAGTACAATGCACTCATCACAAGGAAGTTTCCGAGAATGCTTCTGTCTAGTGTTTATGTGAAGATATTTCCTTTTCCAACCTAGGCCTCAATGCGCTCCAAATAAACACCTGCAGATCCTACAAGAGGGGTGTTTCCAAACTGTTCTATCAAAACCAGCGTTCAAGTCTGTGAGCTGAATGCACTCATCACACAGAAGTTTCTTAGAAGGCTTGTGTCTAGTGTTTATGTGAAAATATTTTCTTTTACAGCATAGGCCTCAAATAGCTCCAAATATCAACTTGCAGATTTTACAAAAAGGGAGTTTCCAAACTCCTCTATCAAAAGACAGGTTCAACTCTGTGAGTCGAATGCACACATCAGAAAGAAGTTTCTGAGAATGCTTCTGTCTAGCGTTTATGTGAAAATATTTCCTTTTCAAGCACACGCCTCAAATCGCTCCAAATATGCCGTTGCAGATTCTACAAAAAGTGGGTTTCAAAACTGCTCTACGAAAAGAAAGGTTCAAAGCTGTGAGTTGAATACACCGATCGTGAAGAAGTTTCTGAGAATGCTTCAGTCTAGTGTTTAGGTGAAGATATTTCACTTCCCAGCATAGGCCTCAAAGCGCTCCAAATATCCACTTCCAGATTCTACAGAAAAGTGTTTCAAAACTGCTCTTTGGAAAGGAAGTTTCAACTCTGTGAGTTGAAAGCCCTCATTACGAAGAGGTTTCTGAGAATTCTTCTGTCCAGTTTTCATGTGAAGATGTTTCCATTTCAAGCATAGGTCTCCAATCGCTCCAAATATTCACCTGCAAATTCTACAAAAAGGGTGTTTCAAAACTTCTCTATCAATAGGAAGGTTCAACTCTGTGAGTTGAATGCCCTCCTCACAAAGAAGTTTCTGAGAATGCTTCTGTCTACTTTTTACGTGAAGATATTTCCTTTTCCAACACAGGCCTCAAAGCGCTCCGAATCAACACTTCCAGATACTACCAAAACAGTGTTTCAAAACTGTTCTATCAAAAGGAACGTTCAACTCTGTGAGTGGAAGGCACTCATCGCAAACAGGTTTCTGAGAATGCTTCTGTCTAGTTTTTGTGTGATGATATTTCGTATTGCAGCATTGGCCAAAAAGCGCTCCAAACATCCATCTTCAGATGGCAATGAAAGTGGGTCTCAAAAGTGCTCTATCAGAAGGAAGGTTCAAGTCTGTGAATTGAATGCTCTCATCACACAGAAGGTTCTGAGAATGATTCAGTCTAGTTTTTATCAGAAGATATTTCCTTTTCCTTGCATAGGCCTCAAATCGCTCCAAATATCGAATTGCAGTTTACACCAATAGAGTGTTTCCAAACTGCTCTGTGAAACGGCAGGTTCAACTCTGTGAGTTGAATGCGCACATGAGGAAGAAGTCTCTGAGAATGCTTCTGTCTAGTTTTTAGGTGAAGATATTTCATTTCCCAGCCTCGCCTCAAAGCGCTCCAAATATCCACTTTCAGATTCTACAAAAACTGTGTTTCTAAACTGCTCTTTGTAAAGGAAGGTTCAAGTCTGTGAGTTGAATGCACTCATCACCAAGAAGTTTCTGAGAATGCTTCTGTCTAGTTTTCATGTGAAGATATTTCCTTTTCCAACATTGACCCGAAGCCCTCGTAATATCCACTTGCAGATTTTACAAAAAGAGTGTTTCCAAACTGCTCTATCAAAATGAGATTCAACTCTGTGAGTTGAATGCACGCATCGTGAAGAAGCTTCAGAGAATGCTACGGTCTACGTTTTAGGTGAAGATATTTCATTTCCCAGCATAGGCTTCAAAGCGCTCTAAATATCCACTTGCAGATTCTACAAAAAGAGTGTTTCAAAACTGCTCTTCCAAAAGGAAGGTTCAAGGCTGTGAGTTCAATGCACTCATCATAAAGAAGTTTCTGAGAACGCTTCTCTCTAGTTTTTATGTGAAGATATTTCCTTTTCCAGCATAGGCCTCAAATCGCTCCAAACATCCACTAGCAAATTCTACAAAAGGAGTGTTTCAAAACTGTGCTATCAAAAGGAAGATTCCACTATTTGAGTTGAAGGCATAAAGCACACGGAAGTTTCTGACAATGCTTCCGTCTAGTTCTCATGTGAAGTTATTTCCTTTTCCAGTGCTGGCCTCTTAGCACTCCAAATATCCACTTGCAGATCCTAGAAAAAGAGTTTTTCAAAACTGCTCTACCAAAAGGAAGCTTCAACTCGGTGAGTTGAATGCGCACCTCGCAAAATGTTTCTGAGAGTGCTTCGCTGTTGTTTTTATGTGAAGATATTTCGTTTTCCAGCATAGGACTCAAAGCGCTCCAAGTAGCCACTTACAGAGTCTCTAAAAAGAGTGTTTCAAAACTGTTCTATCAAAAGGAACGTTCAACTCTGTGAGTAGAATGCTCTCATCACAAGGAAGTTTCTGAGAATGCTTCTGTCTAGTTTTTATGTGAAGAAATTTCCTTTTCCAACATAGGCCTCAAAGCCCTCCAAATAAACATCTGCAGATTCTACAAAAGGGGTCTTTCCAATATGTTCTATCAAAACCAACGTTCAAACCTATGAGCTGAATGCACTCACCACACAGAAGTTTCTTAGACGTCTTCTGTCTAGTGTTTATGTGAAAATATTTTCTTTTACAGCATAGGCCTCAAATAGCTCCAAATATCAACTTGCAGATTTTACAAAAAGGGTGTTTCCAAACTCCTCTATCAAAAGGCAGGTTCAACTCTGTGTGTTGAATGCACACATCAGAAAGAAGTTTCTGAGAATGCTTCTGTCTAGCGTTTATGTGAAAATATTTCCTTTTCAAGCATACGCCTCAAAGCGCTCCAAATATGCCGTTGCAGATTCTACAAAAAGTGTGTTTCAAAACTGCTCTATGAAAAGAAAGGTTCAAAGCTGTGAGGTGAATACACATATCGTGAAGAAGTTTCTGAGAAAGCTTCAGTCTAGTGTTTAGGTGAAGATATTTCACTTCCCAGAATAGGCCTCAAAGCGCTCCAAATATCCACTTCCAGATTCTAAAGAAAAGTGTTTCAAAACTGCTTTTTGGAAAAGAAGCTTCAACTCTGTGAGTTGAAAGCACTCATTACGAAGAGGTTTCTGAGAGTTCTTCCGTCTAGTTTTCATGTGAAGATGTTTCCATTTCAAGCATATTTCTCAAATCGCTCCAAATATTCACCTGCAAATTCTACAAAAAGGGTGTTTCCAAACTTCTCTATCAATAGGAAGGTTCGACTCTGTGAGTTGAATGCACTCCTCACAAAGAAGTTTCTGAGAATGCTTCTGTCCAGTTTTTAGGTGAAGATATATCATTTCCCAGCATAGGCCTCAAAGCGCTCCAAATATCCACTTGCAGATTCTACAAAAAGAGTGTTTCAAAACTCCTCTTTCAAAAGGAAGTTTCAAGTCTGTGAGTTGAATGAAGTCATGACAAAGAAGTTTCTGAGAATGCTTCTGTCTACTTTTTATGTGAAGATATTTCCTTTTGCAGCACACGCCTCAAATAGCCCCAAACATCCACTAGCAAATTCTACAAAAAGAGGGTTTCAAAAAAGCGCTATCTAAAGGAAGATTGCACTATGTGAGTTAAACGCATAAAGCACACGGAAGTTTCTGAGAATGCTTCCGTCTAGTTCTCATGGGAAGATATTTCCTTTCCCATTGTTGGCCTCTTAGCACTCCAATATACACTTGCAGATTCTAGAAAAAGAGTGTTTCAAAACTGCTCTATCAAAAGGCAGGTTCAACACGGTGAGTTGAATATGCACATGAGAAAAAGTTTCTGAGAATGCTTCTGTCTGGTTTTTATGTGAAGATATTTCGTTTTCCAGCACAGGCCTCAAAGCGCTCCAATTATCCACTTGCAGACTATACAAAAACAGTGTTTCAAAACTGTTCTATCCAAAGGAATGTTCAGCTCTGTGAGTAGAATTCACTCATCACGAGGAAGTTTCTGAGAATGCTGCTGTCTAGTTTCTATAAGAAGACATTTCCTTTTCTAACATAGGTCTCAAAGCGCTCACAATAAGCCCTGGCACACTCTACAAAAGGAGTGTTTCCAAAATGTTCTATCAAAATGAACGTTGAAGACTGTGAGTTAAATGCACACGTCAAACTGAAGTTTCTGAGAATGGTTCTGTCTAGGGTTTATGTGAAGATATTTTCTTTTCCAGCATAGGCCTCCAAAAGCTCGAAATATCCACTTGCAGATTTTCTAAAAAGGGGGTTTCCAAACTGTTCTATCAAAAGGAAGGTTCAACTCTGTGAGTTGAATGCTCACATCACAAAGAAGTTTCTGAGAATGCTTCTGTCTAGTGTTCATGTGAAGATATTTCCTTTTCAAGCATAGGCCTCAAAGCGCTCCAAATATGCAGTTGCAGACTCTACAAAAAGTGTGTTTCAAAAGTGTTCTATGAAAAGAAAGTTTCAACTCTGTGAGTTGAATGCACATATCGTGAAGAAGTTTCTGAGAATGCTTCTGTCTAGTTTTTAGGTGAAGATATTTCATTTCCCAGCATAGGCCTCAAAGCGCTCCAAATATGCACTTGCAGATTCTACAAAAAGAGTGTTTCAAAACTGCTCTTTCAAAAGGAAGGTTCAAGTCTGTGAGTTGAATGCACTCATCAGAAAGAAGTTTCTGATAATGGTTCTGTCTAGTTTTCATCTGCAAGTATTTCCTTTTCCACTAGATGCCGCAATCGCACCAAATTTCCACCTGCAGTTTCCACAAAAAGAGTGTTGCAGGACTGCTCCAGGAAAAGGAATCTTCAACTCTCTCAGTTCAATCCCCTCAAGACATGGAAGTTTCTGATAATGTTTCTGTCTAGCTTCTATATGAAGATATTTCCTTTTCCAGCATAAGCCTCAAAGAGCTCCAAATATCCACTTGCGAATTCTACAAAAACAGTGTTGCAATACTTTTCTACCAAAAGGAAGGTACAACTCTGTGAGTTCAATGCACTCATCACACAGAAGGTTCACAGAATGCTTCCATCTAGCTTTTACGCAATGATATTTCCTTTTGCAGCAAAGGCTTCAAAGCGCTCTTAATGTCCACTGGCAGATTCTACGAAGAGTGTCTCAAAACTGCTCTATCAAAAGGTAGGTTGAACTCTGTGAGTTCAATGCCCAAAGCACAGGGAACCTTCTGAGAATGCTTTTATGTAGTTTCTACGTGAACATATTTTCTTTTCCAGCATTGGCCTCCAAGCACTCCATCCATCCACTTGAAAATTCTACTAAAAGAGTGTTTCAAAACTTCTCTACCAAAAGAAAGGTTGAACTTTGTGAGTTCAAGGCACACATCACAAAGAAGTTTCTGAGAATGCTTCTTTCCAGCTTTTACGTGAAGAGATATCCTTTTCCAGCATAGGCCTCAAAGCGCTCCATATATCCACTTGCACATTCTAGCAAAGCGTGTATCAACACTGCTCTTTCAAAAGGAAGCTTCAAGTCTGTGAGTTGAATGCACTCATCACAAAGACGTTTCTGAGAATTCTCCTGTCTAGTTTTCATGTGAAGATGCTTCCATTTAAAATCTAGGCCTCAAATACCTCCAAATATTCACTTGCACATTCTACAAAAAGGCTGTTTCAAATCTTCTCTATCAATTGGAAGGTTCAACTCTGTAAATTGAATGCACTCACCACAAAGAAGATTCCGAGATTGCTTCTGTCTACTTTGTATGTGAAGACATTTCCTTTTCAAACATAGGCCTCAAAGCGCTCCAAAAAACACTTGCAGATTCTAAAAAAACAGTTTTTCAAAACTGTTCTATCAAAAGGAACGTTCAACTCTGTGAGTTGAAGGCACTCATCACAAAGAGGTTTCTGAGAATGCTTCTGTCTAGTTTTTATGGGATGATATTTCTTATTCCAACATTGGCCAAAAAGCGCTCCAAATATCCACCTTCAGATGGCACTGAAAGAGGGTCTCAAAAATGCTCTATCAGAAGGAAGGTTCAAGTCTGTGAGTTGAATGCTCTCATCACACAGAAGGTTCTGAGAATGCTTCAGTCTAGTTTTTATCAGAAGATATTTCCATTTCCTTGCATAGGCCTGAAATCGCTCCAAATATCGACTTGCAGATTATACGAATAGAGTATTTCCAAACTGCTCTGTCAAACGGCAGGATCAACTCTGTGAGTTGAATGAACACATCATGAAGAAGTCTCTGAGAATGCTTCTGTCTAGTTTTTAGTTGAAGATATTTCATTTCCCAGCATCGCCTCAAAGCGCTCCAAATATCCACTTGCAGATTCTACAAAAACTTTGTTTCTAAACTGCTCTTTGAAAAGGAAGGTTCAAGTCTGTGAGTTGAATGCACTCATCGCAAAGAATTTTCTGAGAATGCTTCTGCCTAGTTTTCATGTGAAGATATTTCCTTTTCCAACATTGGCCCCGAAGCCCTCCTAACATCCACTTGCAGATTTTACAAAAAGAGTGTTTCCAAACTGCTCTATCAAAAGGCAGGTTCAACTCTGTGAGTCAAATGCACGCATCGTGAAGAAGCTTCTGAGAATGCTACTGTCTAAGTTTTAGGTGAAGATATTTCATTTCCCAGCAAAGGCTTCAAAGCGCTCTAAATATCCACTTGCAGATTCTACAAGAAGAGTGTTTCAAAACTGCTCTTCCAAAAGGAAGGTTCAAGTCTGTGAGTTGAATGCACTCATCAAAAAGAAGTTTCTGAGAATGCTTCTCTCTAGTTTTTATGAGAAGATATTTCCTTTTCCAGCATAGGCCTCAAATCGCTCCAAACATCCACTAGCAAATTCTACAAAAGGAGTGTTTCAAAACTGTGCTATCAAAAGGAAGATTCCACTATTTGAGTTGAAGGCATAAAGCACACGGAAGTTTCTGACAGTGCTTCCGTCTAGTTCTCATGTGAAGTTATTTCCTTTTCCAGTATTGGCCTCTTAGCACTCCAAATAACCACTTGCAGATCCTAGAAAGAGTGTTTCAAAACTGCTCTACCAAAAGGAAGGTTCAACTCGGTGAGTTGAATGCGCACCTCGCAAAAAGTTTCTGAGAGTGCTTCGGTTTAGTTTTTATGTGAAGATATTTCGTTTTCCAGCACAGTACTCAAAGCGCTCTAAATAGCCACTTGCAGAGTCTATAAAAAGAGTGTTTCAAAACTGTTCTATCGAAAGGAACGTTCAACTCTGTGAGTAGAATGCACTCATCACAAGGAAGTTTCTGAGAATGCTTCTGTCTAGTTTTTATGTGAAGAAATTTCCTTTTCCAACATAGGCCTCAAAGCGCTCCAAATAAACACCTGCAGATTCTACAAAAGGGGTCTTTCCAACATGTTCTATCAAAACCAACGTTCAAGCCTGTGAGCTGAATGCACTCACCACACAGAAGTTTCTTAGACGTCTTCTGTCTAGTGTTTATGTGGAAATATTCTCTTTTACAGCATAGGCCTCAAATAGCTCCAAATATCAACTTGCAGATTTTACAAAAAGGGTGTTTCCAAACTCCTCCATCAAAAGGCAGGTTCAACTCTGTGTGTTTAATGCACACATCAGAAAGAAGTTTCTGAGAATGCTTCTGTCTAGCCTTTACGTGAAAATATTTCCTTTTCAAGCATACGCCTCAAAGCGCTCCAAATATGCCGTTGTAGACTCTACAAAAAGTGTGTTTCAAAACTGCTCTACGAAAGGAAAGGTTCAAAGCTGTGAGTTGAATACACATATCGTGAAGAAGTTCCTGAGAATGCTTCAATCTAGTGTTTAGGTGAAGATATTTCACTTCCCAGCATAGGCCTCAAAGCGCTCCAAATATCCACTTCCAGATTCTACAGAAAAGTGTTTCAAAACTGCTCCTTGGAAAGGAAGCTTCAACTCTGTGAGTTAAAAGCACTCATTGCGAAGAGGTTTCTGGGAGTTCTTCCGTCTAGTTTTCATGTAAAGATGTTTCCATTTCAAGCATAGGTGTCTAATCCCTCCAAATATTCACCTGCAAATTCTACAAAAAGGGTGTTTCAAAACTTCTCTATCAATAGGAAGGTTCAACTCTGTGAGTTGAATGCACTCCTTACAGAGAAGTTTCTGAGAATGTTTCTATCTATGTTTTACGCGAAGATATTTCCTTTTCCAACACAGGCCTCAATGCGCTCCGAATCAACACTTCCAGATACTATAAAAACAGTGTTTCAAAACTGTTCTATCAAAAGGAACGTTCAACTCTGTGAGTTGAAGGCACTCATGACAAAGAAGTTTCTGAGAATGCTTCCGTCAATCTTGTATGCAATGAGATTTCCTTTTGCAGCATAGGACTTAATGCTCTCCAAATATCCACTTGCAGATTCCACAAAAAGAGTGTTGCAAAACTTCTCTATCAAAAGGCAGGTTGAACTCTGTGTGTTGAATGCCCAAAACACAGGGAACTTTCTGAGAATGCTTTTGTCTAGTTTCCACGTGAAGATAGTTCCTTTTCCAACATAGGCCTCAAAGCGCTCTGAATATCCACTTGCCGATGGTACAAAAAGAGTGTTGCAAAACTTCTCTATCAAAAGGCAGGTTGAACTCTGTGTGTCGAATGCCCAAAACACAGGGAACTTGCTGAGAATGCTTTTGTCTAATTTCTACGTGAAGATATTTCCTTTTCCATCATAGGCCTCAAAGTGCTCCGAATAAACACTTGTAGATCCCACCAAAAGAGTGTTTCAAAGCTCTTCCATCTACAGGAACTTTCACGTCTGTGAGTTGAATGCACTCATCACAAAGAGGTTTCTGAGAATGCTTCTGTCTAGTTTTTATGTGATGATATTTCGTTTTCCAGCATTGGCCTAAAGGTGCTCCAAATATCCACCTTCAGATGGGACTGAAAGAGTGTTTCAAAACTGAACTATCAAAAGGAAGGTTCAAGTCTGTGAGTTGAATGCACTCATCCACAGAAGCTTCTGAGAATGTTTCTGTCTCGTTTTTAGGCGAAGATATTTCCTTTTCCTTGCATAGGCCTCAAATCGCTCCAAATATCCCCTTGCAGATATTACAAAGAGAGTGTTTCCAAACTGCCCTATCGAAAGGCAGGTTCAACTCTGTGAGTTGAAGGCACGTATGGTGAAACAGTTTCTGAGAATGCTTGTGTGTACTTTTTAGGTGAAGGTATTTCCTTTTCCAGCACAGGCCTCAAATCGCTCCAAACATCCAGTAGCAAATTCTACAAAAGGAGTGTTTCAAACCTGTGCTATCCAAAGGAAGATTCCACTCTATGAGTTGAACGCATAAAGCACACGGAAGTTTCTGAGAATCCTTCCGTCTAGTTCTCGGGTGAAGATATTTACTTTTCCAGTGTTGGCCCTTTAGCACTCCAAATATCCACTTTCAGATTCTACAAAAAGAGTGTTTCAAAACTGCTCTATCAAAACGCAGGTTCCACTCGGTGAGTTGAATGCACGCATCGGAAAAGATTTCTGAGAATTCTTCTGTCTAGTTTTTATGGGAAGATATTTTCTTTTCCAGCATAGGCCTCAAATCGCTCCAAACATCCACGAGCCAATTCTACGAAAGGAGTGTGTCAAAACTGTGCTATCAAAAGGAAGATTCCACTATGTGAGTTGAATGCATGAAGCACACGGAAGTTTCTGACAATGCTTCCGTCTAGTTCTCATGTGAAGATATTTCCTTTTCCAGTGTTGACCTCTTAGCACTCCAAATATCCACTTGCAGATCCTAGAAAAAGAGTGTTTCAAAACTGCTCTACCAAAAGCCAGGTTTCACTCGGTGAGTTGAATGCGCACATCGCAAAATGTTTCTGAGAACGCTACTGACTAGTTCTTATGTGAAGATATTTCGTTTTCCAGCCTGGGCTTCAAAGCGCTCCAAATAGCCACTTGTAGAGTCTATAAAAAGAGTGTTTCAAAACTCTTCTATCAAAAGGAACTTTCAACTCTGTGAGTACAATGCACTCATCACAAGGAAGTTTCCGAGAATGCTTCTGTCTAGTGTTTATGTGAAGATATTTCCTTTTCCAACCTAGGCCTCAATGCGCTCCATATAAACACCTGCAGATCCTACAAGAGGGGTGTTTCCAAACTGTTCTATCAAAACCAGCGTTCAAGTCTGTGAGCTGAATGCACTCATCACACAGAAGTTTCTTAGAAGGCTTGTGTCTAGTGTTTATGTGAAAATATTTTCTTTTACATCATAGGCCTCAAATAGCTCCAAATATCAACTTGCAGATTTTACAAAAAGGGAGTTTCCAAACTCCTCTATCAAAAGACAGGTTCAACTCTGTGAGTTGAATGCACACATCAGAAAGAAGTTTCTGAGAATGCTTCTGTCTAGCGCTTATGTGAAAATATTTCCTTTTCAAGCACACGCCTCAAAGCGCTCCAAATATGCCGTTGCAGATTCTACAAAAAGTGTGTTTCAAAACTGCTCTATGAAAAGAAAGGTTCAAAGCTGTGAGTTGAATACACAGATCGTGAAGAAGTTTCTGAGAATGCTTCAGTCTAGTGTTTAGGTGAAGATATTTCACTTCCCAGCATAGGCCTCAAAGCGCTCCAAATATCCACTTCCAGATTCTACAGAAAAGTGTTTCAAAACTGCTCTTTGGAAAGGAAGCTTCAACTCTGTGAGTTGAAAGCACTCATTACGAAGAGGTTTCTCAGAATTCTTCTGTCCAGTTTTCATGTGAAGATGTTTCCATTTCAAGCATAGGTCTCTAATCGCTCCAAATATTCACCTGCAAATTCTACAAAAAGGGTGTTTCAAAACTTCTCTATCAATAGGAAGGTTCAACTCTGTGAGTTGAATGCCCTCCTCACAAAGAAGTTTCTGAGAATGCTTCTGTCTAGTTTTTACTTGAAGATATTTCCTTTTCCAACACAGGCCTCAAAGCGCTCCGAATCAACACTTCCAGATACTACCAAAACAGTGTTTCAAAACTGTTCTATCAAAAGGAACATTCAACTCTGTGAGTTGAAGGCACTCATCACAAAGAAGTTTCTGAGCATGCTTCCATCTAGCTTGTATGCCATGAGATTTCCTTTTGCAGCATAGGCCTTAAAGCACTCCAAATATCCACTTGCAGATTCCACAAAAAGAGTGTTGCAAAACCTCTCTATCAAAAGGCAGGTTGAACTCTGTCTGTTGAATGCCCAAAACACAGGGAACTTTCTGAGAATGCGTTTGTCTAGTTTCCACGTGAAGATAGTTCCTTTTCCAACGTAGGCCTCAAAGCGCTCTGAATATCCACTTGCCGATTGTACAAAAAGAGTGTTGCAAAACTTCTCTATCAAAAGGCAGGTTGAACTCTGTGTGTTGAATGCCCAAAACACAGGGAACTTGCTGAGAATGCTTTTGTCTAATTTCTACGTGAAGATATTTCCTTTTCCAACATAGGCCTCAAAGTGCTCCGAATAAACACTTGTAGATCCCACCAAAAGAGTGTTTCAAAGCTCTTCCATCTAAAGGAACTTTCACGTCTGTGAGTTGAATGCACTCATCACAAAGAGGTTTCTGAGAATGCTTCTGTCTAGTTTTTATGTGATGATATTTCGTTTTCCAGCATTGGCCTAAAGGTGCTCCAAATATCCACCTTCAGATGGGACTGAAAGAGTGTTTCAAAACTGAACTATCAAAAGGAAGGTTCAAGTCTGTGAGTTGAATGCACTCATCCACAGAAGCTTCTGAGAATGCTTCTGTCTCGTTTTTAGGCGAAGATATTTCCTTTTCCTTGCATAGGCCTCAAATCGCTCCAAATATCCCCTTGCAGATATTACAAAGAGAGTGTTTCCAAACTGCCCTATCGAAAGGCAGGTTCAACTCTGTGAGTTGAAGGCACGTATGGTGAAACAGTTTCTGAGAATGCTTGTGTGTACTTTTTAGGTGAAGGTATTTCCTTTTCCAGCACAGGCCTCAAATCGCTCCAAACATCCAGTAGCAAATTCTACAAAAGGAGTGTTTCAACCCTGTGCTATCCAAAGGAAGATTCCACTATATGAGTTGAACGCATAAAGCACACGGAAGTTTCTGAGAATCCTTCCGTCTAGTTCTCAGGTGAAGATATTTACTTTTCCAGTGTTGGCCCTTTAGCACTCCAAATATCCACTTTCAGATTCTACAAAAAGAGTGTTTCAAAACTGCTCTATCAAAACGCAGGTTCCACTCGGTGAGTTGAATGCACGCATCGGAAAAGATTTCTGAGAATTCTTCTGTCTAGTTTTTATGGGAAGATATTTTCTTTTCCAGCATAGGCCTCAAATCGCTCCAAACATCCACGAGCAAATTCTACGAAAGGAGTGTGTCAAAACTGTGCTATCAAAAGGAAGATTCCACTATGTGAGTTGAATGCATGAAGCACACGGAAGTTTCTGACAATGCTTCCGTCTAGTTCTCATGTGAAGATATTTCCTTTTCCAGTGTTGACCTCTTAGCACTCCAAATATCCACTTGCAGATCCTAGAAAAAGAGTGTTTCAAAACTGCTCTACCAAAAGCCAGGTTTCACTCGGTGAGTTGAATGCGCACATCGCAAAATGTTTCTGAGAACGCTACTGTCTAGTTCTTATGTGAAGATATTTCGTTTTCCAGCCTGGGCTTCAAAGCGCTCCAAATAGCCACTTGTGGAGTCTATAAAAAGAGTGTTTCAAAACTCTTCTATCAAAAGGAACTTTCAACTCTGTGAGTACAATGCACTCATCACAAGGAAGTTTCCGAGAATGCTTCTGTCTAGTGTTTATGTGAAGATATTTCCTTTTCCAACCTAGGCCTCAATGCGCTCCAAATAAACACCTGCAGATCCTACAAGAGGGGTGTTTCCAAACTGTTCTATCAAAACCAGCGTTCAAGTCTGTGAGCTGAATGCACTCATCACACAGAAGTTTCTTAGAAGGCTTGTGTCTAGTGTTTATGTGAAAATATTTTCTTTTACAGCATAGGCCTCAAATAGCTCTAAATATCAACTTGCAGATTTTACAAAAAGAGAGTTTCCAAACTCCTCTATCAAAAGACAGGTTCAACTCTGTGAGTCGAATGCAGACATCAGAAAGAAGTTTCTGAGAATGCTTCTGTCTAGCGTTTATGTGAAAATATTTCCTTTTCAAGCACACGCCTCAAAGCGCTCCAAATATGCCGTTGCAGATTCTACAAAAAGTGGGTTTCAAAACTGCTCTACGAAAAGAAAGGTTCAAAGCTGTGAGTTGAATACACAGATCGTGAAGAAGTTTCTGAGAATGCTTCAGTCTAGTGTTTAGGTGAAGATATTTCACTTCCCAGCATAGGCCTCAAAGTGCTCCAAATATCCACTTCCAGATTCTACAGAAAAGTGTTTCAAAACTGCTCTTTGGAAAGGAAGCTTCAACTCTGTGAGTTAAAAGCACTCATTGCAAAGAGGTTTCTGGGAGTTCTTCCGTCTAGTTTTCATGTAAAGATGTTTCCATTTCAAGCATAGGTCTCTAATCGCTCCAAATATTCACCTGCAAATTCTACAAAAAGGGTGTTTCAAAACTTCTCTATCAATAGGAAGGTTCAACTCTGTGAGTTGAATGCACTCCTTACAGAGAAGTTTCTGAGAATGTTTCTATCTATGTTTTACGCGAAGATATTTCCTTTTCCAACACAGGCCTCAATGCGCTCCGAATCAACACTTCCAGATACTACAAAAACAGTGTTTCAAAACTGTTCTATCAAAAGGAACGTTCAACTCTGTGAGTTGAAGGCACTCATCACAAAGAAGTTTCTGAGAATGCTTCTGTCAATCTTGTATGCAATGAGATTTCCTTTTGCAGCATAGGACTTAAAGCTCTCCAAATATCCACTTGCAGATTCCACAAAAAGAGTGTTGCAAAACTTCTCTATCAAAAGGCAGGTTGAACTCTGTGTGTTGAATGCCCAAAACACAGGGAACTTTCTGAGAATGCTTTTGTCTAGTTTCCACGTGAAGATAGTTCCTTTTCCAACATAGGCCTCAAAGCGCTCTGAATATCCACTTGCCGATTGTACAAAAAGAGTGTTGCAAAACTTCTCTATCAAAAGGCAGGTTGAACTCTGTGTGTCGAATGGCCAAAACACAGGGAACTTGCTGAGAATGCTTTTGTCTAATTTCTACGTGAAGATATTTCCTTTTCCATCATAGGCCTCAAAGTGCTCCGAATAAACACTTGTAGATCCCACCAAAAGAGTGTTTCAAAGCTCTTCCATCTACAGGAACTTTCACGTCTGTGAGTTGAATGCACTCATCACAAAGAGGTTTCTGAGAATTCTTCTGTTTAGTTTTTATGTGATGATATTTCATTTTCCAGCATTGGCCTAAAGGTGCTCCAAATATCCACCTTCAGATGGGACTGAAAGAGTGTTTCAAAACTGAACTATCAAAAGGAAGGTTCAAGTCTGTGAGTTGAATGCACTCATCCACAGAAGCTTCTGAGAATGCTTCTGTCTCGTTTTTAGGCGAAGATATTTCCTTTTCCTTGCATAGGCCTCAAATCGCTCCAAATATCCCCTTGCAGATATTACAAAGAGAGTGTTTCCAAACTGCCCTATCGAAAGGCAGTTTCAACTCTGTGAGTTGAAGGCACGTATGGTGAAACAGTTTCTGAGAATGCTTGTGTGTACTTTTTAGGTGAAGGTATTTCCTTTTCCAGCACAGGCCTCAAATCGCTCCAAACATCCAGTAGCAAATTCTACAAAAGGAGTGTTTCAAACCTGTGCTATCCAAAGGAAGATTCCACTATATGAGTTGAACGCATAAAGCACACGGAAGTTTCTGAGAATCCTTCCGTCTAGTTCTCAGGTGAAGATATTTACTTTTCCAGTGTTGGCCCTTTAGCACTCCAAATATCCACTTTCAGATTCTACAAAAAGAGTGTTTCAAAACTGCTCTATCAAAACGCAGGTTCCACTCGGTGAGTTGAATGCACGCATCGGAAAAGATTTCTGAGAATTCTTCTGTCTAGTTTTTATGGGAAGATATTTTCTTTTCCAGCATAGGCCTCAAATCGCTCCAAACATCCACGAGCAAATTCTACGAAAGGAGTGTGTCAAAACTGTGCTATCAAAAGGAAGATTCCACTATGTGAGTTGAATGCATGAAGCACACGGAAGTTTCTGACAATGCTTCCGTCTAGTTCTCATGTGAAGATATTTCCTTTTCCAGCGTTGACCTCTTAGCACTCCAAATATCCACTTGCAGATCCTAGAAAAAGAGTGTTTCAAAACTGCTCTACCAAAAGCCAGGTTTCACTCGGTGAGTTGAATGCGCATATCGCAAAATGTTTCTGAGAACGCTACTGTCTAGTTCTTATGTGAAGATATTTCGTTTTCCCGCCTGGGCTTCAAAGCGCTCCAAATAGCCACTTGTAGAGTCTATAAAAAGAGTGTTTCAAAACTCTTCTATCAAAAGGAACTTTCAACTCTGTGAGTACAATGCACTCATCACAAGGAAGTTTCCGAGAATGCTTCTGTCTAGTGTTTATGTGAAGATATTTCCTTTTCCAACCTAGGCCTCAATGCGCTCCAAATAAACACCTGCAGATCCTACAAGAGGGGTGTTTCCAAACTGTTCTATCAAAACCAGCGTTCAAGTCTGTGAGCTGAATGCACTCATCACACAGAAGTTTCTTAGAAGGCTTGTGTCTAGTGTTTATGTGAAAATATTTTCTTTTACAGCATAGGCCTCAAATAGCTCCAAATATCAACTTGCAGATTTTACAAAAAGGGAGTTTCCAAACTCCTCTATCAAAAGACAGGTTCAACTCTGTGAGTCGAATGCACACATCAGAAAGAAGTTTCTGAGAATGCTTCTGTCTAGCGTTTATGTGAAAATATTTCCTTTTCAAGCACACGCCTCAAATCGCTCCAAATATGCCGTTGCAGATTCTACAAAAAGTGGGTTTCAAAACTGCTCTACGAAAAGAAAGGTTCAAAGCTGTGAGTTGAATACACCGATCGTGAAGAAGTTTCTGAGAATGCTTCAGTCTAGTGTTTAGGTGAAGATATTTCACTTCCCAGCATAGGCCTCAAAGCGCTCCAAATATCCACTTCCAGATTCTACAGAAAAGTGTTTCAAAACTGCTCTTTGGAAAGGAAGTTTCAACTCTGTGAGTTGAAAGCCCTCATTACGAAGAGGTTTCTGAGAATTCTTCTGTCCAGTTTTCATGTGAAGATGTTTCCATTTCAAGCATAGGTCTCCAATCGCTCCAAATATTCACCTGCAAATTCTACAAAAAGGGTGTTTCAAAACTTCTCTATCAATAGGAAGGTTCAACTCTGTGAGTTGAATGCCCTCCTCACAAAGAAGTTTCTGAGAATGCTTCTGTCTACTTTTTACGTGAAGATATTTCCTTTTCCAACACAGGCCTCAAAGCGCTCCGAATCAACACTTCCAGATACTACCAAAACAGTGTTTCAAAACTGTTCTATCAAAAGGAACGTTCAACTCTGTGAGTGGAAGGCACTCATCGCAAACAGGTTTCTGAGAATGCTTCTGTCTAGTTTTTATGTGATGATATTTCGTATTGCAGCATTGGCCAAAAAGCGCTCCAAACATCCATCTTCAGATGGCAATGAAAGTGGGTCTCAAAAGTGCTCTATCAGAAGGAAGGTTCAAGTCTGTGAATTGAATGCTCTCATCACACAGAAGGTTCTGAGAATGATTCAGTCTAGTTTTTATCAGAAGATATTTCCTTTTCCTTGCATAGGCCTCAAATCGCTCCAAATATCGAATTGCAGTTTACACCAATAGAGTGTTTCCAAACTGCTCTGTGAAACGGCAGGTTCAACTCTGTGAGTTGAATGCGCACATGAGGAAGAAGTCTCTGAGAATGCTTCTGTCTAGTTTTTAGGTGAAGATATTTCATTTCCCAGCCTCGCCTCAAAGCGCTCCAAATATCCACTTTCAGATTCTACAAAAACTGTGTTTCTAAACTGCTCTTTGTAAAGGAAGGTTCAAGTCTGTGAGTTGAATGCACTCATCACCAAGAAGTTTCTGAGAATGCTTCTGTCTAGTTTTCATGTGAAGATATTTCCTTTTCCAACATTGACCCGAAGCCCTCGTAATATCCACTTGCAGATTTTACAAAAAGAGTGTTTCCAAACTGCTCTATCAAAATGAGATTCAACTCTGTGAGTTGAATGCACGCATCGTGAAGAAGCTTCAGAGAATGCTACGGTCTACGTTTTAGGTGAAGATATTTCATTTCCCAGCATAGGCTTCAAAGCGCTCTAAATATCCACTTGCAGATTCTACAAAAAGAGTGTTTCAAAACTGCTCTTCCAAAAGGAAGGTTCAAGGCTGTGAGTTCAATGCACTCATCATAAAGAAGTTTCTGAGAACGCTTCTCTCTAGTTTTTATGTGAAGATATTTCCTTTTCCAGCATAGGCCTCAAATCGCTCCAAACATCCACTAGCAAATTCTACAAAAGGAGTGTTTCAAAACTGTGCTATCAAAAGGAAGATTCCACTATTTGAGTTGAAGGCATAAAGCACACGGAAGTTTCTGACAATGCTTCCGTCTAGTTCTCATGTGAAGTTATTTCCTTTTCCAGTGCTGGCCTCTTAGCACTCCAAATATCCACTTGCAGATCCTAGAAAAAGAGTTTTTCAAAACTGCTCTACCAAAAGGAAGCTTCAACTCGGTGAGTTGAATGCGCACCTCGCAAAATGTTTCTGAGAGTGCTTCGCTGTTGTTTTTATGTGAAGATATTTCGTTTTCCAGCATAGGACTCAAAGCGCTCCAAGTAGCCACTTACAGAGTCTCTAAAAAGAGTGTTTCAAAACTGTTCTATCAAAAGGAACGTTCAACTCTGTGAGTAGAATGCTCTCATCACAAGGAAGTTTCTGAGAATGCTTCTGTCTAGTTTTTATGTGAAGAAATTTCCTTTTCCAACATAGGCCTCAAAGCCCTCCAAATAAACATCTGCAGATTCTACAAAAGGGGTCTTTCCAAAATGTTCTATCAAAACCAACGTTCAAACCTATGAGCTGAATGCACTCACCACACAGAAGTTTCTTAGACGTCTTCTGTCTAGTGTTTATGTGAAAATATTTTCTTTTACAGCATAGGCCTCAAATAGCTCCAAATATCAACTTGCAGATTTTACAAAAAGGGTGTTTCCAAACTCCTCCATCAAAAGGCAGGTTCAACTCTGTGTGTTTAATGCACACATCAGAAAGAAGTTTCTGAGAATGCTTCTGTCTAGCGTTTATGTGAAAATATTTCCTTTTCAAGCATACGCCTCAAAGCGCTCCAAATATGCCGTTGCAGATTCTACAAAAAGTGTGTTTCAAAACTGCTCTATGAAAAGAAAGGTTCAAAGCTGTGAGGTGAATACACATATCGTGAAGAAGTTTCTGAGAAAGCTTCAGTCTAGTGTTTAGGTGAAGATATTTCACTTCCCAGAATAGGCCTCAAAGCGCTCCAAATATCCACTTCCAGATTCTAAAGAAAAGTGTTTCAAAACTGCTTTTTGGAAAAGAAGCTTCAACTCTGTGAGTTGAAAGCACTCATTACGAAGAGGTTTCTGAGAGTTCTTCCGTCTAGTTTTCATGTGAAGATGTTTCCATTTCAAGCATATTTCTCAAATCGCTCCAAATATTCACCTGCAAATTCTACAAAAAGGGTGTTTCCAAACTTCTCTATCAATAGGAAGGTTCGACTCTGTGAGTTGAATGCACTCCTCACAAAGAAGTTTCTGAGAATGCTTCTGTCCAGTTTTTAGGTGAAGATATATCATTTCCCAGCATAGGCCTCAAAGCGCTCCAAATATCCACTTGCAGATTCTACAAAAAGAGTGTTTCAAAACTCCTCTTTCAAAAGGAAGTTTCAAGTCTGTGAGTTGAATGAAGTCATGACAAAGAAGTTTCTGAGAATGCTTCTGTCTACTTTTTATGTGAAGATATTTCCTTTTGCAGCACACGCCTCAAATAGCCCCAAACATCCACTAGCAAATTCTACAAAAAGAGGGTTTCAAAAAAGCGCTATCTAAAGGAAGATTGCACTATGTGAGTTAAACGCATAAAGCACACGGAAGTTTCTGAGAATGCTTCCGTCTAGTTCTCATGGGAAGATATTTCCTTTCCCATTGTTGGCCTCTTAGCACTCCAATATACACTTGCAGATTCTAGAAAAAGAGTGTTTCAAAACTGCTCTATCAAAAGGCAGGTTCAACACGGTGAGTTGAATATGCACATGAGAAAAAGTTTCTGAGAATGCTTCTGTCTGGTTTTTATGTGAAGATATTTCGTTTTCCAGCACAGGCCTCAAAGCGCTCCAATTATCCACTTGCAGACTATACAAAAACAGTGTTTCAAAACTGTTCTATCCAAAGGAATGTTCAGCTCTGTGAGTAGAATTCACTCATCACGAGGAAGTTTCTGAGAATGCTGCTGTCTAGTTTCTATAAGAAGACATTTCCTTTTCTAACATAGGTCTCAAAGCGCTCACAATAAGCCCTGGCACACTCTACAAAAGGAGTGTTTCCAAAATGTTCTATCAAAATGAACGTTGAAGACTGTGAGTTAAATGCACACGTCAAACTGAAGTTTCTGAGAATGGTTCTGTCTAGGGTTTATGTGAAGATATTTTCTTTTCCAGCATAGGCCTCCAAAAGCTCGAAATATCCACTTGCAGATTTTCTAAAAAGGGGGTTTCCAAACTGTTCTATCAAAAGGAAGGTTCAACTCTGTGAGTTGAATGCTCACATCACAAAGAAGTTTCTGAGAATGCTTCTGTCTAGTGTTCATGTGAAGATATTTCCTTTTCAAGCATAGGCCTCAAAGCGCTCCAAATATGCAGTTGCAGACTCTACAAAAAGTGTGTTTCAAAAGTGTTCTATGAAAAGAAAGTTTCAACTCTGTGAGTTGAATGCACATATCGTGAAGAAGTTTCTGAGAATGCTTCTGTCTAGTTTTTAGGTGAAGATATTTCATTTCCCAGCATAGGCCTCAAAGCGCTCCAAATATGCACTTGCAGATTCTACAAAAAGAGTGTTTCAAAACTGCTCTTTCAAAAGGAAGGTTCAAGTCTGTGAGTTGAATGCACTCATCAGAAAGAAGTTTCTGATAATGGTTCTGTCTAGTTTTCATCTGCAAGTATTTCCTTTTCCACTAGATGCCGCAATCGCACCAAATTTCCACCTGCAGTTTCCACAAAAAGAGTGTTGCAGGACTGCTCCAGGAAAAGGAATCTTCAACTCTCTCAGTTCAATCCCCTCAAGACATGGAAGTTTCTGATAATGTTTCTGTCTAGCTTCTATATGAAGATATTTCCTTTTCCAGCATAAGCCTCAAAGAGCTCCAAATATCCACTTGCGAATTCTACAAAAACAGTGTTGCAATACTTTTCTACCAAAAGGAAGGTACAACTCTGTGAGTTCAATGCACTCATCACACAGAAGGTTCACAGAATGCTTCCATCTAGCTTTTACGCAATGATATTTCCTTTTGCAGCAAAGGCTTCAAAGCGCTCTTAATGTCCACTGGCAGATTCTACGAAGAGTGTCTCAAAACTGCTCTATCAAAAGGTAGGTTGAACTCTGTGAGTTCAATGCCCAAAGCACAGGGAACCTTCTGAGAATGCTTTTATGTAGTTTCTACGTGAACATATTTTCTTTTCCAGCATTGGCCTCCAAGCACTCCATCCATCCACTTGAAAATTCTACTAAAAGAGTGTTTCAAAACTTCTCTACCAAAAGAAAGGTTGAACTTTGTGAGTTCAAGGCACACATCACAAAGAAGTTTCTGAGAATGCTTCTTTCCAGCTTTTACGTGAAGAGATATCCTTTTCCAGCATAGGCCTCAAAGCGCTCCATATATCCACTTGCACATTCTAGCAAAGCGTGTATCAACACTGCTCTTTCAAAAGGAAGCTTCAAGTCTGTGAGTTGAATGCACTCATCACAAAGACGTTTCTGAGAATTCTCCTGTCTAGTTTTCATGTGAAGATGCTTCCATTTAAAATCTAGGCCTCAAATACCTCCAAATATTCACTTGCACATTCTACAAAAAGGCTGTTTCAAATCTTCTCTATCAATTGGAAGGTTCAACTCTGTAAATTGAATGCACTCACCACAAAGAAGATTCCGAGATTGCTTCTGTCTACTTTGTATGTGAAGACATTTCCTTTTCAAACATAGGCCTCAAAGCGCTCCAAAAAACACTTGCAGATTCTAAAAAAACAGTTTTTCAAAACTGTTCTATCAAAAGGAACGTTCAACTCTGTGAGTTGAAGGCACTCATCACAAAGAGGTTTCTGAGAATGCTTCTGTCTAGTTTTTATGGGATGATATTTCTTATTCCAACATTGGCCAAAAAGCGCTCCAAATATCCACCTTCAGATGGCACTGAAAGAGGGTCTCAAAAATGCTCTATCAGAAGGAAGGTTCAAGTCTGTGAGTTGAATGCTCTCATCACACAGAAGGTTCTGAGAATGCTTCAGTCTAGTTTTTATCAGAAGATATTTCCATTTCCTTGCATAGGCCTGAAATCGCTCCAAATATCGACTTGCAGATTATACGAATAGAGTATTTCCAAACTGCTCTGTCAAACGGCAGGATCAACTCTGTGAGTTGAATGAACACATCATGAAGAAGTCTCTGAGAATGCTTCTGTCTAGTTTTTAGTTGAAGATATTTCATTTCCCAGCATCGCCTCAAAGCGCTCCAAATATCCACTTGCAGATTCTACAAAAACTTTGTTTCTAAACTGCTCTTTGAAAAGGAAGGTTCAAGTCTGTGAGTTGAATGCACTCATCGCAAAGAATTTTCTGAGAATGCTTCTGCCTAGTTTTCATGTGAAGATATTTCCTTTTCCAACATTGGCCCCGAAGCCCTCCTAACATCCACTTGCAGATTTTACAAAAAGAGTGTTTCCAAACTGCTCTATCAAAAGGCAGGTTCAACTCTGTGAGTCAAATGCACGCATCGTGAAGAAGCTTCTGAGAATGCTACTGTCTAAGTTTTAGGTGAAGATATTTCATTTCCCAGCAAAGGCTTCAAAGCGCTCTAAATATCCACTTGCAGATTCTACAAGAAGAGTGTTTCAAAACTGCTCTTCCAAAAGGAAGGTTCAAGTCTGTGAGTTGAATGCACTCATCAAAAAGAAGTTTCTGAGAATGCTTCTCTCTAGTTTTTATGAGAAGATATTTCCTTTTCCAGCATAGGCCTCAAATCGCTCCAAACATCCACTAGCAAATTCTACAAAAGGAGTGTTTCAAAACTGTGCTATCAAAAGGAAGATTCCACTATTTGAGTTGAAGGCATAAAGCACACGGAAGTTTCTGACAGTGCTTCCGTCTAGTTCTCATGTGAAGTTATTTCCTTTTCCAGTATTGGCCTCTTAGCACTCCAAATAACCACTTGCAGATCCTAGAAAGAGTGTTTCAAAACTGCTCTACCAAAAGGAAGGTTCAACTCGGTGAGTTGAATGCGCACCTCGCAAAAAGTTTCTGAGAGTGCTTCGGTTTAGTTTTTATGTGAAGATATTTCGTTTTCCAGCACAGTACTCAAAGCGCTCTAAATAGCCACTTGCAGAGTCTATAAAAAGAGTGTTTCAAAACTGTTCTATCGAAAGGAACGTTCAACTCTGTGAGTAGAATGCACTCATCACAAGGAAGTTTCTGAGAATGCTTCTGTCTAGTTTTTATGTGAAGAAATTTCCTTTTCCAACATAGGCCTCAAAGCGCTCCAAATAAACACCTGCAGATTCTACAAAAGGGGTCTTTCCAAAATGCTCTATCAAAACCAACGTTCAAGCCTGTGAGCTGAATGCACTCACCACACAGAAGTTTCTTAGACGTCTTCTGTCTAGTGTTTATGTGGAAATATTCTCTTTTACAGCATAGGCCTCAAATAGCTCCAAATATCAACTTGCAGATTTTACAAAAAGGGTGTTTCCAAACTCCTCCATCAAAAGGCAGGTTCAACTCTGTGTGTTTAATGCACACATCAGAAAGAAGTTTCTGAGAATGCTTCTGTCTAGCCTTTACGTGAAAATATTTCCTTTTCAAGCATACGCCTCAAAGCGCTCCAAATATGCCGTTGTAGACTCTACAAAAAGTGTGTTTCAAAACTGCTCTACGAAAGGAAAGGTTCAAAGCTGTGAGTTGAATACACATATCGTGAAGAAGTTCCTAAGAATGCTTCAATCTAGTGTTTAGGTGAAGATATTTCACTTCCCAGCATAGGCCTCAAAGCGCTCCAAATATCCACTTCCAGATTCTACAGAAAAGTGTTTCAAAACTGCTCCTTGGAAAGGAAGCTTCAACTCTGTGAGTTAAAAGCACTCATTGCAAAGAGGTTTCTGGGAGTTCTTCCGTCTAGTTTTCATGTAAAGATGTTTCCATTTCAAGCATAGGTCTCTAATCGCTCCAAATATTCACCTGCAAATTCTACAAAAAGGGTGTTTCAAAACTTCTCTATCAATAGGAAGGTTCAACTCTGTGAGTTGAATGCACTCCTTACAGAGAAGTTTCTGAGAATGTTTCTATCTATGTTTTACGCGAAGATATTTCCTTTTCCAACACAGGCCTCAATGCGCTCCGAATCAACACTTCCAGATACTACAAAAACAGTGTTTCAAAACTGTTCTATCAAAAGGCAGGTTCAACACGGTGAGTTGAATATGCACATGAGAAAAAGTTTCTGAGAATGCTTCTGTCTGGTTTTTATGTGAAGATATTTCGTTTTCCAGCACAGGCCTCAAAGCGCTCCAATTATCCACTTGCAGACTATACAAAAACAGTGTTTCAAAACTGTTCTATCCAAAGGAATGTTCAGCTCTGTGAGTAGAATTCACTCATCACGAGGAAGTTTCTGAGAATGCTGCTGTCTAGTTTCTATAAGAAGACATTTCCTTTTCTAACATAGGTCTCAAAGCGCTCACAATAAGCCCTGGCACACTCTACAAAAGGAGTGTTTCCAAAATGTTCTATCAAAATGAACGTTGAAGACTGTGAGTTAAATGCACACGTCAAACTGAAGTTTCTGAGAATGGTTCTGTCTAGGGTTTATGTGAAGATATTTTCTTTTCCAGCATAGGCCTCCAAAAGCTCGAAATATCCACTTGCAGATTTTCTAAAAAGGGGGTTTCCAAACTGTTCTATCAAAAGGAAGGTTCAACTCTGTGAGTTGAATGCTCACATCACAAAGAAGTTTCTGAGAATGCTTCTGTCTAGTGTTCATGTGAAGATATTTCCTTTTCAAGCATAGGCCTCAAAGCGCTCCAAATATGCAGTTGCAGACTCTACAAAAAGTGTGTTTCAAAAGTGTTCTATGAAAAGAAAGTTTCAACTCTGTGAGTTGAATGCACATATCGTGAAGAAGTTTCTGAGAATGCTTCTGTCTAGTTTTTAGGTGAAGATATTTCATTTCCCAGCATAGGCCTCAAAGCGCTCCAAATATGCACTTGCAGATTCTACAAAAAGAGTGTTTCAAAACTGCTCTTTCAAAAGGAAGGTTCAAGTCTGTGAGTTGAATGCACTCATCAGAAAGAAGTTTCTGATAATGGTTCTGTCTAGTTTTCATCTGCAAGTATTTCCTTTTCCACTAGATGCCGCAATCGCACCAAATTTCCACCTGCAGTTTCCACAAAAAGAGTGTTGCAGGACTGCTCCAGGAAAAGGAATCTTCAACTCTCTCAGTTCAATCCCCTCAAGACATGGAAGTTTCTGATAATGTTTCTGTCTAGCTTCTATATGAAGATATTTCCTTTTCCAGCATAAGCCTCAAAGAGCTCCAAATATCCACTTGCGAATTCTACAAAAACAGTGTTGCAATACTTTTCTACCAAAAGGAAGGTACAACTCTGTGAGTTCAATGCACTCATCACACAGAAGGTTCACAGAATGCTTCCATCTAGCTTTTACGCAATGATATTTCCTTTTGCAGCAAAGGCTTCAAAGCGCTCTTAATGTCCACTGGCAGATTCTACGAAGAGTGTCTCAAAACTGCTCTATCAAAAGGTAGGTTGAACTCTGTGAGTTCAATGCCCAAAGCACAGGGAACCTTCTGAGAATGCTTTTATGTAGTTTCTACGTGAACATATTTTCTTTTCCAGCATTGGCCTCCAAGCACTCCATCCATCCACTTGAAAATTCTACTAAAAGAGTGTTTCAAAACTTCTCTACCAAAAGAAAGGTTGAACTTTGTGAGTTCAAGGCACACATCACAAAGAAGTTTCTGAGAATGCTTCTTTCCAGCTTTTACGTGAAGAGATATCCTTTTCCAGCATAGGCCTCAAAGCGCTCCATATATCCACTTGCACATTCTAGCAAAGCGTGTATCAACACTGCTCTTTCAAAAGGAAGCTTCAAGTCTGTGAGTTGAATGCACTCATCACAAAGACGTTTCTGAGAATTCTCCTGTCTAGTTTTCATGTGAAGATGCTTCCATTTAAAATCTAGGCCTCAAATACCTCCAAATATTCACTTGCACATTCTACAAAAAGGCTGTTTCAAATCTTCTCTATCAATTGGAAGGTTCAACTCTGTAAATTGAATGCACTCACCACAAAGAAGATTCCGAGATTGCTTCTGTCTACTTTGTATGTGAAGACATTTCCTTTTCAAACATAGGCCTCAAAGCGCTCCAAAAAACACTTGCAGATTCTAAAAAAACAGTTTTTCAAAACTGTTCTATCAAAAGGAACGTTCAACTCGGTGAGTTGAAGGCACTCATCACAAAGAGGTTTCTGAGAATGCTTCTGTCTAGTTTTTATGGGATGATATTTCTTATTCCAACATTGGCCAAAAAGCGCTCCAAATATCCACCTTCAGATGGCACTGAAAGAGGGTCTCAAAAATGCTCTATCAGAAGGAAGGTTCAAGTCTGTGAGTTGAATGCTCTCATCACACAGAAGGTTCTGAGAATGCTTCAGTCTAGTTTTTATCAGAAGATATTTCCATTTCCTTGCATAGGCCTGAAATCGCTCCAAATATCGACTTGCAGATTATACGAATAGAGTATTTCCAAACTGCTCTGTCAAACGGCAGGATCAACTCTGTGAGTTGAATGAACACATCATGAAGAAGTCTCTGAGAATGCTTCTGTCTAGTTTTTAGTTGAAGATATTTCATTTCCCAGCATCGCCTCAAAGCGCTCCAAATATCCACTTGCAGATTCTACAAAAACTTTGTTTCTAAACTGCTCTTTGAAAAGGAAGGTTCAAGTCTGTGAGTTGAATGCACTCATCGCAAAGAATTTTCTGAGAATGCTTCTGCCTAGTTTTCATGTGAAGATATTTCCTTTTCCAACATTGGCCCCGAAGCCCTCCTAACATCCACTTGCAGATTTTACAAAAAGAGTGTTTCCAAACTGCTCTATCAAAAGGCAGGTTCAACTCTGTGAGTCAAATGCACGCATCGTGAAGAAGCTTCTGAGAATGCTACTGTCTAAGTTTTAGGTGAAGATATTTCATTTCCCAGCAAAGGCTTCAAAGCGCTCTAAATATCCACTTGCAGATTCTACAAGAAGAGTGTTTCAAAACTGCTCTTCCAAAAGGAAGGTTCAAGTCTGTGAGTTGAATGCACTCATCAAAAAGAAGTTTCTGAGAATGCTTCTCTCTAGTTTTTATGAGAAGATATTTCCTTTTCCAGCATAGGCCTCAAATCGCTCCAAACATCCACTAGCAAATTCTACAAAAGGAGTGTTTCAAAACTGTGCTATCAAAAGGAAGATTCCACTATTTGAGTTGAAGGCATAAAGCACACGGAAGTTTCTGACAGTGCTTCCGTCTAGTTCTCATGTGAAGTTATTTCCTTTTCCAGTATTGGCCTCTTAGCACTCCAAATAACCACTTGCAGATCCTAGAAAGAGTGTTTCAAAACTGCTCTACCAAAAGGAAGGTTCAACTCGGTGAGTTGAATGCGCACCTCGCAAAAAGTTTCTGAGAGTGCTTCGGTTTAGTTTTTATGTGAAGATATTTCGTTTTCCAGCACAGTACTCAAAGCGCTCTAAATAGCCACTTGCAGAGTCTATAAAAAGAGTGTTTCAAAACTGTTCTATCGAAAGGAACGTTCAACTCTGTGAGTAGAATGCACTCATCACAAGGAAGTTTCTGAGAATGCTTCTGTCTAGTTTTTATGTGAAGAAATTTCCTTTTCCAACATAGGCCTCAAAGCGCTCCAAATAAACACCTGCAGATTCTACAAAAGGGGTCTTTCCAAAATGTTCTATCAAAACCAACGTTCAAGCCTGTGAGCTGAATGCACTCACCACACAGAAGTTTCTTAGACGTCTTCTGTCTAGTGTTTATGTGGAAATATTCTCTTTTACAGCATAGGCCTCAAATAGCTCCAAATATCAACTTGCAGATTTTACAAAAAGGGTGTTTCCAAACTCCTCCATCAAAAGGCAGGTTCAACTCTGTGTGTTTAATGCACACATCAGAAAGAAGTTTCTGAGAATGCTTCTGTCTAGCCTTTACGTGAAAATATTTCCTTTTCAAGCATACGCCTCAAAGCGCTCCAAATATGCCGTTGTAGACTCTACAAAAAGTGTGTTTCAAAACTGCTCTACGAAAGGAAAGGTTCAAAGCTGTGAGTTGAATACACATATCGTGAAGAAGTTCCTAAGAATGCTTCAATCTAGTGTTTAGGTGAAGATATTTCACTTCCCAGCATAGGCCTCAAAGCGCTCCAAATATCCACTTCCAGATTCTACAGAAAAGTGTTTCAAAACTGCTCTTTGGAAAGGAAGCTTCAACTCTGTGAGTTAAAAGCACTCATTGCAAAGAGGTTTCTGGGAGTTCTTCCGTCTAGTTTTCATGTAAAGATGTTTCCATTTCAAGCATAGGTCTCTAATCGCTCCAAATATTCACCTGCAAATTCTACAAAAAGGGTGTTTCAAAACTTCTCTATCAATAGGAAGGTTCAACTCTGTGAGTTGAATGCACTCCTTACAGAGAAGTTTCTGAGAATGTTTCTATCTATGTTTTACGCGAAGATATTTCCTTTTCCAACACAGGCCTCAATGCGCTCCGAATCAACACTTCCAGATACTACAAAAACAGTGTTTCAAAACTGTTCTATCAAAAGGAACGTTCAACTCTGTGAGTTGAAGGCACTCATCACAAAGAAGTTTCTGAGAATGCTTCTGTCAATCTTGTATGCAATGAGATTTCCTTTTGCAGCATAGGACTTAAAGCTCTCCAAATATCCACTTGCAGATTCCACAAAAAGAGTGTTGCAAAACTTCTCTATCAAAAGGCAGGTTGAACTCTGTGTGTTGAATGCCCAAAACACAGGGAACTTTCTGAGAATGCTTTTGTCTAGTTTCCACGTGAAGATAGTTCCTTTTCCAACATAGGCCTCAAAGCGCTCTGAATATCCACTTGCCGATTGTACAAAAAGAGTGTTGCAAAACTTCTCTATCAAAAGGCAGGTTGAACTCTGTGTGTCGAATGGCCAAAACACAGGGAACTTGCTGAGAATGCTTTTGTCTAATTTCTACGTGAAGATATTTCCTTTTCCATCATAGGCCTCAAAGTGCTCCGAATAAACACTTGTAGATCCCACCAAAAGAGTGTTTCAAAGCTCTTCCATCTACAGGAACTTTCACGTCTGTGAGTTGAATGCACTCATCACAAAGAGGTTTCTGAGAATTCTTCTGTTTAGTTTTTATGTGATGATATTTCATTTTCCAGCATTGGCCTAAAGGTGCTCCAAATATCCACCTTCAGATGGGACTGAAAGAGTGTTTCAAAACTGAACTATCAAAAGGAAGGTTCAAGTCTGTGAGTTGAATGCACTCATCCACAGAAGCTTCTGAGAATGCTTCTGTCTCGTTTTTAGGCGAAGATATTTCCTTTTCCTTGCATAGGCCTCAAATCGCTCCAAATATCCCCTTGCAGATATTACAAAGAGAGTGTTTCCAAACTGCCCTATCGAAAGGCAGTTTCAACTCTGTGAGTTGAAGGCACGTATGGTGAAACAGTTTCTGAGAATGCTTGTGTGTACTTTTTAGGTGAAGGTATTTCCTTTTCCAGCACAGGCCTCAAATCGCTCCAAACATCCAGTAGCAAATTCTACAAAAGGAGTGTTTCAAACCTGTGCTATCCAAAGGAAGATTCCACTATATGAGTTGAACGCATAAAGCACACGGAAGTTTCTGAGAATCCTTCCGTCTAGTTCTCAGGTGAAGATATTTACTTTTCCAGTGTTGGCCCTTTAGCACTCCAAATATCCACTTTCAGATTCTACAAAAAGAGTGTTTCAAAACTGCTCTATCAAAACGCAGGTTCCACTCGGTGAGTTGAATGCACGCATCGGAAAAGATTTCTGAGAATTCTTCTGTCTAGTTTTTATGGGAAGATATTTTCTTTTCCAGCATAGGCCTCAAATCGCTCCAAACATCCACGAGCAAATTCTACGAAAGGAGTGTGTCAAAACTGTGCTATCAAAAGGAAGATTCCACTATGTGAGTTGAATGCATGAAGCACACGGAAGTTTCTGACAATGCTTCCGTCTAGTTCTCATGTGAAGATATTTCCTTTTCCAGCGTTGACCTCTTAGCACTCCAAATATCCACTTGCAGATCCTAGAAAAAGAGTGTTTCAAAACTGCTCTACCAAAAGCCAGGTTTCACTCGGTGAGTTGAATGCGCACATCGCAAAATGTTTCTGAGAACGCTACTGTCTAGTTCTTATGTGAAGATATTTCGTTTTCCCGCCTGGGCTTCAAAGCGCTCCAAATAGCCACTTGTAGAGTCTATAAAAAGAGTGTTTCAAAACTCTTCTATCAAAAGGAACTTTCAACTCTGTGAGTACAATGCACTCATCACAAGGAAGTTTCCGAGAATGCTTCTGTCTAGTGTTTATGTGAAGATATTTCCTTTTCCAACCTAGGCCTCAATGTGCTCCAAATAAACACCTGCAGATCCTACAAGAGGGGTGTTTCCAAACTGTTCTATCAAAACCAGCGTTCAAGTCTGTGAGCTGAATGCACTCATCACACAGAAGTTTCTTAGAAGGCTTGTGTCTAGTGTTTATGTGAAAATATTTTCTTTTACAGCATAGGCCTCAAATAGCTCCAAATATCAACTTGCAGATTTTACAAAAAGGGAGTTTCCAAACTCCTCTATCAAAAGACAGGTTCAACTCTGTGAGTCGAATGCACACATCAGAAAGAAGTTTCTGAGAATGCTTCTGTCTAGCGTTTATGTGAAAATATTTCCTTTTCAAGCACACGCCTCAAATCGCTCCAAATATGCCGTTGCAGATTCTACAAAAAGTGGGTTTCAAAACTGCTCTACGAAAAGAAAGGTTCAAAGCTGTGAGTTGAATACACCGATCGTGAAGAAGTTTCTGAGAATGCTTCAGTCTAGTGTTTAGGTGAAGATATTTCACTTCCCAGCATAGGCCTCAAAGCGCTCCAAATATCCACTTCCAGATTCTACAGAAAAGTGTTTCAAAACTGCTCTTTGGAAAGGAAGTTTCAACTCTGTGAGTTGAAAGCCCTCATTACGAAGAGGTTTCTGAGAATTCTTCTGTCCAGTTTTCATGTGAAGATGTTTCCATTTCAAGCATAGGTCTCCAATCGCTCCAAATATTCACCTGCAAATTCTACAAAAAGGGTGTTTCAAAACTTCTCTATCAATAGGAAGGTTCAACTCTGTGAGTTGAATGCCCTCCTCACAAAGAAGTTTCTGAGAATGCTTCTGTCTACTTTTTACGTGAAGATATTTCCTTTTCCAACACAGGCCTCAAAGCGCTCCGAATCAACACTTCCAGATACTACCAAAACAGTGTTTCAAAACTGTTCTATCAAAAGGAACGTTCAACTCTGTGAGTGGAAGGCACTCATCGCAAACAGGTTTCTGAGAATGCTTCTGTCTAGTTTTTGTGTGATGATATTTCGTATTGCAGCATTGGCCAAAAAGCGCTCCAAACATCCATCTTCAGATGGCAATGAAAGTGGGTCTCAAAAGTGCTCTATCAGAAGGAAGGTTCAAGTCTGTGAATTGAATGCTCTCATCACACAGAAGGTTCTGAGAATGATTCAGTCTAGTTTTTATCAGAAGATATTTCCTTTTCCTTGCATAGGCCTCAAATCGCTCCAAATATCGAATTGCAGTTTACACCAATAGAGTGTTTCCAAACTGCTCTGTGAAACGGCAGGTTCAACTCTGTGAGTTGAATGCGCACATGAGGAAGAAGTCTCTGAGAATGCTTCTGTCTAGTTTTTAGGTGAAGATATTTCATTTCCCAGCCTCGCCTCAAAGCGCTCCAAATATCCACTTTCAGATTCTACAAAAACTGTGTTTCTAAACTGCTCTTTGTAAAGGAAGGTTCAAGTCTGTGAGTTGAATGCACTCATCACCAAGAAGTTTCTGAGAATGCTTCTGTCTAGTTTTCATGTGAAGATATTTCCTTTTCCAACATTGACCCGAAGCCCTCGTAATATCCACTTGCAGATTTTACAAAAAGAGTGTTTCCAAACTGCTCTATCAAAATGAGATTCAACTCTGTGAGTTGAATGCACGCATCGTGAAGAAGCTTCAGAGAATGCTACGGTCTACGTTTTAGGTGAAGATATTTCATTTCCCAGCATAGGCTTCAAAGCGCTCTAAATATCCACTTGCAGATTCTACAAAAAGAGTGTTTCAAAACTGCTCTTCCAAAAGGAAGGTTCAAGGCTGTGAGTTCAATGCACTCATCATAAAGAAGTTTCTGAGAACGCTTCTCTCTAGTTTTTATGTGAAGATATTTCCTTTTCCAGCATAGGCCTCAAATCGCTCCAAACATCCACTAGCAAATTCTACAAAAGGAGTGTTTCAAAACTGTGCTATCAAAAGGAAGATTCCACTATTTGAGTTGAAGGCATAAAGCACACGGAAGTTTCTGACAATGCTTCCGTCTAGTTCTCATGTGAAGTTATTTCCTTTTCCAGTGCTGGCCTCTTAGCACTCCAAATATCCACTTGCAGATCCTAGAAAAAGAGTTTTTCAAAACTGCTCTACCAAAAGGAAGCTTCAACTCGGTGAGTTGAATGCGCACCTCGCAAAATGTTTCTGAGAGTGCTTCGCTGTTGTTTTTATGTGAAGATATTTCGTTTTCCAGCATAGGACTCAAAGCGCTCCAAGTAGCCACTTACAGAGTCTCTAAAAAGAGTGTTTCAAAACTGTTCTATCAAAAGGAACGTTCAACTCTGTGAGTAGAATGCTCTCATCACAAGGAAGTTTCTGAGAATGCTTCTGTCTAGTTTTTATGTGAAGAAATTTCCTTTTCCAACATAGGCCTCAAAGCCCTCCAAATAAACATCTGCAGATTCTACAAAAGGGGTCTTTCCAAAATGTTCTATCAAAACCAACGTTCAAACCTATGAGCTGAATGCACTCACCACACAGAAGTTTCTTAGACGTCTTCTGTCTAGTGTTTATGTGAAAATATTTTCTTTTACAGCATAGGCCTCAAATAGCTCCAAATATCAACTTGCAGATTTTACAAAAAGGGTGTTTCCAAACTCCTCTATCAAAAGGCAGGTTCAACTCTGTGTGTTGAATGCACACATCAGAAAGAAGTTTCTGAGAATGCTTCTGTCTAGCGTTTATGTGAAAATATTTCCTTTTCAAGCATACGCCTCAAAGCGCTCCAAATATGCCGTTGCAGATTCTACAAAAAGTGTGTTTCAAAACTGCTCTATGAAAAGAAAGGTTCAAAGCTGTGAGGTGAATACACATATCGTGAAGAAGTTTCTGAGAAAGCTTCAGTCTAGTGTTTAGGTGAAGATATTTCACTTCCCAAAATAGGCCTCAAAGCGCTCCAAATATCCACTTCCAGATTCTAAAGAAAAGTGTTTCAAAACTGCTTTTTGGAAAAGAAGCTTCAACTCTGTGAGTTGAAAGCACTCATTACGAAGAGGTTTCTGAGAGTTCTTCCGTCTAGTTTTCATGTGAAGATGTTTCCATTTCAAGCATATTTCTCAAATCGCTCCAAATATTCACCTGCAAATTCTACAAAAAGGGTGTTTCCAAACTTCTCTATCAATAGGAAGGTTCGACTCTGTGAGTTGAATGCACTCCTCACAAAGAAGTTTCTGAGAATGCTTCTGTCCAGTTTTTAGGTGAAGATATATCATTTCCCAGCATAGGCCTCAAAGCGCTCCAAATATCCACTTGCAGATTCTACAAAAAGAGTGTTTCAAAACTCCTCTTTCAAAAGGAAGTTTCAAGTCTGTGAGTTGAATGAAGTCATGACAAAGAAGTTTCTGAGAATGCTTCTGTCTACTTTTTATGTGAAGATATTTCCTTTTGCAGCACACGCCTCAAATAGCCCCAAACATCCACTAGCAAATTCTACAAAAAGAGTGTTTCAAAAAAGCGCTATCTAAAGGAAGATTGCACTATGTGAGTTAAACGCATAAAGCACACGGAAGTTTCTGAGAATGCTTCCGTCTAGTTCTCATGGGAAGATATTTCCTTTCCCATTGTTGGCCTCTTAGCACTCCAATATACACTTGCAGATTCTAGAAAAAGAGTGTTTCAAAACTGCTCTATCAAAAGGCAGGTTCAACACGGTGAGTTGAATATGCACATGAGAAAAAGTTTCTGAGAATGCTTCTGTCTGGTTTTTATGTGAAGATATTTCGTTTTCCAGCACAGGCCTCAAAGCGCTCCAATTATCCACTTGCAGACTATACAAAAACAGTGTTTCAAAACTGTTCTATCCAAAGGAATGTTCAGCTCTGTGAGTAGAATTCACTCATCACGAGGAAGTTTCTGAGAATGCTGCTGTCTAGTTTCTATAAGAAGACATTTCCTTTTCTAACATAGGTCTCAAAGCGCTCACAATAAGCCCTGGCACACTCTACAAAAGGAGTGTTTCCAAAATGTTCTATCAAAATGAACGTTGAAGACTGTGAGTTAAATGCACACGTCAAACTGAAGTTTCTGAGAATGGTTCTGTCTAGGGTTTATGTGAAGATATTTTCTTTTCCAGCATAGGCCTCCAAAAGCTCGAAATATCCACTTGCAGATTTTCTAAAAAGGGGGTTTCCAAACTGTTCTATCAAAAGGAAGGTTCAACTCTGTGAGTTGAATGCTCACATCACAAAGAAGTTTCTGAGAATGCTTCTGTCTAGTGTTCATGTGAAGATATTTCCTTTTCAAGCATAGGCCTCAAAGCGCTCCAAATATGCAGTTGCAGACTCTACAAAAAGTGTGTTTCAAAAGTGTTCTATGAAAAGAAAGTTTCAACTCTGTGAGTTGAATGCACATATCGTGAAGAAGTTTCTGAGAATGCTTCTGTCTAGTTTTTAGGTGAAGATATTTCATTTCCCAGCATAGGCCTCAAAGCGCTCCAAATATGCACTTGCAGATTCTACAAAAAGAGTGTTTCAAAACTGCTCTTTCAAAAGGAAGGTTCAAGTCTGTGAGTTGAATGCACTCATCAGAAAGAAGTTTCTGATAATGGTTCTGTCTAGTTTTCATCTGCAAGTATTTCCTTTTCCACTAGATGCCGCAATCGCACCAAATTTCCACCTGCAGTTTCCACAAAAAGAGTGTTGCAGGACTGCTCCAGGAAAAGGAATCTTCAACTCTCTCAGTTCAATCCCCTCAAGACATGGAAGTTTCTGATAATGTTTCTGTCTAGCTTCTATATGAAGATATTTCCTTTTCCAGCATAAGCCTCAAAGAGCTCCAAATATCCACTTGCGAATTCTACAAAAACAGTGTTGCAATACTTTTCTACCAAAAGGAAGGTACAACTCTGTGAGTTCAATGCACTCATCACACAGAAGGTTCACAGAATGCTTCCATCTAGCTTTTACGCAATGATATTTCCTTTTGCAGCAAAGGCTTCAAAGCGCTCTTAATGTCCACTGGCAGATTCTACGAAGAGTGTCTCAAAACTGCTCTATCAAAAGGTAGGTTGAACTCTGTGAGTTCAATGCCCAAAGCACAGGGAACCTTCTGAGAATGCTTTTATGTAGTTTCTACGTGAACATATTTTCTTTTCCAGCATTGGCCTCCAAGCACTCCATCCATCCACTTGAAAATTCTACTAAAAGAGTGTTTCAAAACTTCTCTACCAAAAGAAAGGTTGAACTTTGTGAGTTCAAGGCACACATCACAAAGAAGTTTCTGAGAATGCTTCTTTCCAGCTTTTACGTGAAGAGATATCCTTTTCCAGCATAGGCCTCAAAGCGCTCCATATATCCACTTGCACATTCTAGCAAAGCGTGTATCAACACTGCTCTTTCAAAAGGAAGCTTCAAGTCTGTGAGTTGAATGCACTCATCACAAAGACGTTTCTGAGAATTCTCCTGTCTAGTTTTCATGTGAAGATGCTTCCATTTAAAATCTAGGCCTCAAATACCTCCAAATATTCACTTGCACATTCTACAAAAAGGCTGTTTCAAATCTTCTCTATCAATTGGAAGGTTCAACTCTGTAAATTGAATGCACTCACCACAAAGAAGATTCCGAGATTGCTTCTGTCTACTTTGTATGTGAAGACATTTCCTTTTCAAACATAGGCCTCAAAGCGCTCCAAAAAACACTTGCAGATTCTAAAAAAACAGTTTTTCAAAACTGTTCTATCAAAAGGAACGTTCAACTCGGTGAGTTGAAGGCACTCATCACAAAGAGGTTTCTGAGAATGCTTCTGTCTAGTTTTTATGGGATGATATTTCTTATTCCAACATTGGCCAAAAAGCGCTCCAAATATCCACCTTCAGATGGCACTGAAAGAGGGTCTCAAAAATGCTCTATCAGAAGGAAGGTTCAAGTCTGTGAGTTGAATGCTCTCATCACACAGAAGGTTCTGAGAATGCTTCAGTCTAGTTTTTATCAGAAGATATTTCCATTTCCTTGCATAGGCCTGAAATCGCTCCAAATATCGACTTGCAGATTATACGAATAGAGTATTTCCAAACTGCTCTGTCAAACGGCAGGATCAACTCTGTGAGTTGAATGAACACATCATGAAGAAGTCTCTGAGAATGCTTCTGTCTAGTTTTTAGTTGAAGATATTTCATTTCCCAGCATCGCCTCAAAGCGCTCCAAATATCCACTTGCAGATTCTACAAAAACTTTGTTTCTAAACTGCTCTTTGAAAAGGAAGGTTCAAGTCTGTGAGTTGAATGCACTCATCGCAAAGAATTTTCTGAGAATGCTTCTGCCTAGTTTTCATGTGAAGATATTTCCTTTTCCAACATTGGCCCCGAAGCCCTCCTAACATCCACTTGCAGATTTTACAAAAAGAGTGTTTCCAAACTGCTCTATCAAAAGGCAGGTTCAACTCTGTGAGTCAAATGCACGCATCGTGAAGAAGCTTCTGAGAATGCTACTGTCTAAGTTTTAGGTGAAGATATTTCATTTCCCAGCAAAGGCTTCAAAGCGCTCTAAATATCCACTTGCAGATTCTACAAGAAGAGTGTTTCAAAACTGCTCTTCCAAAAGGAAGGTTCAAGTCTGTGAGTTGAATGCACTCATCAAAAAGAAGTTTCTGAGAATGCTTCTCTCTAGTTTTTATGAGAAGATATTTCCTTTTCCAGCATAGGCCTCAAATCGCTCCAAACATCCACTAGCAAATTCTACAAAAGGAGTGTTTCAAAACTGTGCTATCAAAAGGAAGATTCCACTATTTGAGTTGAAGGCATAAAGCACACGGAAGTTTCTGACAGTGCTTCCGTCTAGTTCTCATGTGAAGTTATTTCCTTTTCCAGTATTGGCCTCTTAGCACTCCAAATAACCACTTGCAGATCCTAGAAAGAGTGTTTCAAAACTGCTCTACCAAAAGGAAGGTTCAACTCGGTGAGTTGAATGCGCACCTCGCAAAAAGTTTCTGAGAGTGCTTCGGTTTAGTTTTTATGTGAAGATATTTCGTTTTCCAGCACAGTACTCAAAGCGCTCTAAATAGCCACTTGCAGAGTCTATAAAAAGAGTGTTTCAAAACTGTTCTATCGAAAGGAACGTTCAACTCTGTGAGTAGAATGCACTCATCACAAGGAAGTTTCTGAGAATGCTTCTGTCTAGTTTTTATGTGAAGAAATTTCCTTTTCCAACATAGGCCTCAAAGCGCTCCAAATAAACACCTGCAGATTCTACAAAAGGGGTCTTTCCAAAATGTTCTATCAAAACCAACGTTCAAGCCTGTGAGCTGAATGCACTCACCACACAGAAGTTTCTTAGACGTCTTCTGTCTAGTGTTTATGTGGAAATATTCTCTTTTACAGCATAGGCCTCAAATAGCTCCAAATATCAACTTGCAGATTTTACAAAAAGGGTGTTTCCAAACTCCTCCATCAAAAGGCAGGTTCAACTCTGTGTGTTTAATGCACACATCAGAAAGAAGTTTCTGAGAATGCTTCTGTCTAGCCTTTACGTGAAAATATTTCCTTTTCAAGCATACGCCTCAAAGCGCTCCAAATATGCCGTTGTAGACTCTACAAAAAGTGTGTTTCAAAACTGCTCTACGAAAGGAAAGGTTCAAAGCTGTGAGTTGAATACACATATCGTGAAGAAGTTCCTAAGAATGCTTCAATCTAGTGTTTAGGTGAAGATATTTCACTTCCCAGCATAGGCCTCAAAGCGCTCCAAATATCCACTTCCAGATTCTACAGAAAAGTGTTTCAAAACTGCTCCTTGGAAAGGAAGCTTCAACTCTGTGAGTTAAAAGCACTCATTGCAAAGAGGTTTCTGGGAGTTCTTCCGTCTAGTTTTCATGTAAAGATGTTTCCATTTCAAGCATAGGTCTCTAATCGCTCCAAATATTCACCTGCAAATTCTACAAAAAGGGTGTTTCAAAACTTCTCTATCAATAGGAAGGTTCAACTCTGTGAGTTGAATGCACTCCTTACAGAGAAGTTTCTGAGAATGTTTCTATCTATGTTTTACGCGAAGATATTTCCTTTTCCAACACAGGCCTCAATGCGCTCCGAATCAACACTTCCAGATACTACAAAAACAGTGTTTCAAAACTGTTCTATCAAAAGGAACGTTCAACTCTGTGAGTTGAAGGCACTCATCACAAAGAAGTTTCTGAGAATGCTTCTGTCAATCTTGTATGCAATGAGATTTCCTTTTGCAGCATAGGACTTAAAGCTCTCCAAATATCCACTTGCAGATTCCACAAAAAGAGTGTTGCAAAACTTCTCTATCAAAAGGCAGGTTGAACTCTGTGTGTTGAATGCCCAAAACACAGGGAACTTTCTGAGAATGCTTTTGTCTAGTTTCCACGTGAAGATAGTTCCTTTTCCAACATAGGCCTCAAAGCGCTCTGAATATCCACTTGCCGATTGTACAAAAAGAGTGTTGCAAAACTTCTCTATCAAAAGGCAGGTTGAACTCTGTGTGTCGAATGGCCAAAACACAGGGAACTTGCTGAGAATGCTTTTGTCTAATTTCTACGTGAAGATATTTCCTTTTCCATCATAGGCCTCAAAGTGCTCCGAATAAACACTTGTAGATCCCACCAAAAGAGTGTTTCAAAGCTCTTCCATCTACAGGAACTTTCACGTCTGTGAGTTGAATGCACTCATCACAAAGAGGTTTCTGAGAATTCTTCTGTTTAGTTTTTATGTGATGATATTTCATTTTCCAGCATTGGCCTAAAGGTGCTCCAAATATCCACCTTCAGATGGGACTGAAAGAGTGTTTCAAAACTGAACTATCAAAAGGAAGGTTCAAGTCTGTGAGTTGAATGCACTCATCCACAGAAGCTTCTGAGAATGCTTCTGTCTCGTTTTTAGGCGAAGATATTTCCTTTTCCTTGCATAGGCCTCAAATCGCTCCAAATATCCCCTTGCAGATATTACAAAGAGAGTGTTTCCAAACTGCCCTATCGAAAGGCAGTTTCAACTCTGTGAGTTGAAGGCACGTATGGTGAAACAGTTTCTGAGAATGCTTGTGTGTACTTTTTAGGTGAAGGTATTTCCTTTTCCAGCACAGGCCTCAAATCGCTCCAAACATCCAGTAGCAAATTCTACAAAAGGAGTGTTTCAAACCTGTGCTATCCAAAGGAAGATTCCACTATATGAGTTGAACGCATAAAGCACACGGAAGTTTCTGAGAATCCTTCCGTCTAGTTCTCAGGTGAAGATATTTACTTTTCCAGTGTTGGCCCTTTAGCACTCCAAATATCCACTTTCAGATTCTACAAAAAGAGTGTTTCAAAACTGCTCTATCAAAACGCAGGTTCCACTCGGTGAGTTGAATGCACGCATCGGAAAAGATTTCTGAGAATTCTTCTGTCTAGTTTTTATGGGAAGATATTTTCTTTTCCAGCATAGGCCTCAAATCGCTCCAAATATCCACGAGCAAATTCTACGAAAGGAGTGTGTCAAAACTGTGCTATCAAAAGGAAGATTCCACTATGTGAGTTGAATGCATGAAGCACACGGAAGTTTCTGACAATGCTTCCGTCTAGTTCTCATGTGAAGATATTTCCTTTTCCAGCGTTGACCTCTTAGCACTCCAAATATCCACTTGCAGATCCTAGAAAAAGAGTGTTTCAAAACTGCTCTACCAAAAGCCAGGTTTCACTCGGTGAGTTGAATGCGCACATCGCAAAATGTTTCTGAGAACGCTACTGTCTAGTTCTTATGTGAAGATATTTCGTTTTCCCGCCTGGGCTTCAAAGCGCTCCAAATAGCCACTTGTAGAGTCTATAAAAAGAGTGTTTCAAAACTCTTCTATCAAAAGGAACTTTCAACTCTGTGAGTACAATGCACTCATCACAAGGAAGTTTCCGAGAATGCTTCTGTCTAGTGTTTATGTGAAGATATTTCCTTTTCCAACCTAGGCCTCAATGCGCTCCAAATAAACACCTGCAGATCCTACAAGAGGGGTGTTTCCAAACTGTTCTATCAAAACCAGCGTTCAAGTCTGTGAGCTGAATGCACTCATCACACAGAAGTTTCTTAGAAGGCTTGTGTCTAGTGTTTATGTGAAAATATTTTCTTTTACAGCATAGGCCTCAAATAGCTCCAAATATCAACTTGCAGATTTTACAAAAAGGGAGTTTCCAAACTCCTCTATCAAAAGACAGGTTCAACTCTGTGAGTCGAATGCACACATCAGAAAGAAGTTTCTGAGAATGCTTCTGTCTAGCGTTTATGTGAAAATATTTCCTTTTCAAGCACACGCCTCAAATCGCTCCAAATATGCCGTTGCAGATTCTACAAAAAGTGGGTTTCAAAACTGCTCTACGAAAAGAAAGGTTCAAAGCTGTGAGTTGAATACACCGATCGTGAAGAAGTTTCTGAGAATGCTTCAGTCTAGTGTTTAGGTGAAGATATTTCACTTCCCAGCATAGGCCTCAAAGCGCTCCAAATATCCACTTCCAGATTCTACAGAAAAGTGTTTCAAAACTGCTCTTTGGAAAGGAAGTTTCAACTCTGTGAGTTGAAAGCCCTCATTACGAAGAGGTTTCTGAGAATTCTTCTGTCCAGTTTTCATGTGAAGATGTTTCCATTTCAAGCATAGGTCTCCAATCGCTCCAAATATTCACCTGCAAATTCTACAAAAAGGGTGTTTCAAAACTTCTCTATCAATAGGAAGGTTCAACTCTGTGAGTTGAATGCCCTCCTCACAAAGAAGTTTCTGAGAATGCTTCTGTCTACTTTTTACGTGAAGATATTTCCTTTTCCAACACAGGCCTCAAAGCGCTCCGAATCAACACTTCCAGATACTACCAAAACAGTGTTTCAAAACTGTTCTATCAAAAGGAACGTTCAACTCTGTGAGTGGAAGGCACTCATCGCAAACAGGTTTCTGAGAATGCTTCTGTCTAGTTTTTATGTGATGATATTTCGTATTGCAGCATTGGCCAAAAAGCGCTCCAAACATCCATCTTCAGATGGCAATGAAAGTGGGTCTCAAAAGTGCTCTATCAGAAGGAAGGTTCAAGTCTGTGAATTGAATGCTCTCATCACACAGAAGGTTCTGAGAATGATTCAGTCTAGTTTTTATCAGAAGATATTTCCTTTTCCTTGCATAGGCCTCAAATCGCTCCAAATATCGAATTGCAGTTTACACCAATAGAGTGTTTCCAAACTGCTCTGTGAAACGGCAGGTTCAACTCTGTGAGTTGAATGCGCACATGAGGAAGAAGTCTCTGAGAATGCTTCTGTCTAGTTTTTAGGTGAAGATATTTCATTTCCCAGCCTCGCCTCAAAGCGCTCCAAATATCCACTTTCAGATTCTACAAAAACTGTGTTTCTAAACTGCTCTTTGTAAAGGAAGGTTCAAGTCTGTGAGTTGAATGCACTCATCACCAAGAAGTTTCTGAGAATGCTTCTGTCTAGTTTTCATGTGAAGATATTTCCTTTTCCAACATTGACCCGAAGCCCTCGTAATATCCACTTGCAGATTTTACAAAAAGAGTGTTTCCAAACTGCTCTATCAAAATGAGATTCAACTCTGTGAGTTGAATGCACGCATCGTGAAGAAGCTTCAGAGAATGCTACGGTCTACGTTTTAGGTGAAGATATTTCATTTCCCAGCATAGGCTTCAAAGCGCTCTAAATATCCACTTGCAGATTCTACAAAAAGAGTGTTTCAAAACTGCTCTTCCAAAAGGAAGGTTCAAGGCTGTGAGTTCAATGCACTCATCATAAAGAAGTTTCTGAGAACGCTTCTCTCTAGTTTTTATGTGAAGATATTTCCTTTTCCAGCATAGGCCTCAAATCGCTCCAAACATCCACTAGCAAATTCTACAAAAGGAGTGTTTCAAAACTGTGCTATCAAAAGGAAGATTCCACTATTTGAGTTGAAGGCATAAAGCACACGGAAGTTTCTGACAATGCTTCCGTCTAGTTCTCATGTGAAGTTATTTCCTTTTCCAGTGCTGGCCTCTTAGCACTCCAAATATCCACTTGCAGATCCTAGAAAAAGAGTTTTTCAAAACTGCTCTACCAAAAGGAAGCTTCAACTCGGTGAGTTGAATGCGCACCTCGCAAAATGTTTCTGAGAGTGCTTCGCTGTTGTTTTTATGTGAAGATATTTCGTTTTCCAGCATAGGACTCAAAGCGCTCCAAGTAGCCACTTACAGAGTCTCTAAAAAGAGTGTTTCAAAACTGTTCTATCAAAAGGAACGTTCAACTCTGTGAGTAGAATGCTCTCATCACAAGGAAGTTTCTGAGAATGCTTCTGTCTAGTTTTTATGTGAAGAAATTTCCTTTTCCAACATAGGCCTCAAAGCCCTCCAAATAAACATCTGCAGATTCTACAAAAGGGGTCTTTCCAAAATGTTCTATCAAAACCAACGTTCAAACCTATGAGCTGAATGCACTCACCACACAGAAGTTTCTTAGACGTCTTCTGTCTAGTGTTTATGTGAAAATATTTTCTTTTACAGCATAGGCCTCAAATAGCTCCAAATATCAACTTGCAGATTTTACAAAAAGGGTGTTTCCAAACTCCTCTATCAAAAGGCAGGTTCAACTCTGTGTGTTGAATGCACACATCAGAAAGAAGTTTCTGAGAATGCTTCTGTCTAGCGTTTATGTGAAAATATTTCCTTTTCAAGCATACGCCTCAAAGCGCTCCAAATATGCCGTTGCAGATTCTACAAAAAGTGTGTTTCAAAACTGCTCTATGAAAAGAAAGGTTCAAAGCTGTGAGGTGAATACACATATCGTGAAGAAGTTTCTGAGAAAGCTTCAGTCTAGTGTTTAGGTGAAGATATTTCACTTCCCAAAATAGGCCTCAAAGCGCTCCAAATATCCACTTCCAGATTCTAAAGAAAAGTGTTTCAAAACTGCTTTTTGGAAAAGAAGCTTCAACTCTGTGAGTTGAAAGCACTCATTACGAAGAGGTTTCTGAGAGTTCTTCCGTCTAGTTTTCATGTGAAGATGTTTCCATTTCAAGCATATTTCTCAAATCGCTCCAAATATTCACCTGCAAATTCTACAAAAAGGGTGTTTCCAAACTTCTCTATCAATAGGAAGGTTCGACTCTGTGAGTTGAATGCACTCCTCACAAAGAAGTTTCTGAGAATGCTTCTGTCCAGTTTTTAGGTGAAGATATATCATTTCCCAGCATAGGCCTCAAAGCGCTCCAAATATCCACTTGCAGATTCTACAAAAAGAGTGTTTCAAAACTCCTCTTTCAAAAGGAAGTTTCAAGTCTGTGAGTTGAATGAAGTCATGACAAAGAAGTTTCTGAGAATGCTTCTGTCTACTTTTTATGTGAAGATATTTCCTTTTGCAGCACACGCCTCAAATAGCCCCAAACATCCACTAGCAAATTCTACAAAAAGAGTGTTTCAAAAAAGCGCTATCTAAAGGAAGATTGCACTATGTGAGTTAAACGCATAAAGCACACGGAAGTTTCTGAGAATGCTTCCGTCTAGTTCTCACGGGAAGATATTTCCTTTCCCATTGTTGGCCTCTTAGCACTCCAATATACACTTGCAGATTCTAGAAAAAGAGTGTTTCAAAACTGCTCTATCAAAAGGCAGGTTCAACACGGTGAGTTGAATATGCACATGAGAAAAAGTTTCTGAGAATGCTTCTGTCTGGTTTTTATGTGAAGATATTTCGCTTTCCAGCACAGGCCTCAAAGCGCTCCAATTATCCACTTGCAGACTATACAAAAACAGTGTTTCAAAACTGTTCTATCGAAAGGAATGTTCAGCTCTGTGAGTAGAATTCACTCATCACGAGGAAGTTTCTGAGAATGCTGCTGTCTAGTTTCTATAAGAAGACATTTCCTTTTCTAACATAGGTCTCAAAGCACTCACAATAAGCCCTGGCACACTCTACAAAAGGAGTGTTTCCAAAATGTTCTATCAAAATGAACGTTGAAGACTGTGAGTTAAATGCACACATCAAACTGAAGTTTCTGAGAATGGTTCTGTCTAGGGTTTATGTGAAGATATTTTCTTTTCCAGCATAGGCCTCCAAAAGCTCGAAATATCCACTTGCAGATTTTCTAAAAAGGGTGTTTCCAAACTGTTCTATCAAAAGGAAGGTTCAACTCTGTGAGTTGAATGCTCACATCACAAAGAAGTTTCTGAGAATGCTTCTGTCTAGTGTTCATGTGAAGATATTTCCTTTTCAAGCATAGGCCTCAAAGCGCTCCAAATATGCAGTTGCAGACTCTACAAAAAGTGTGTTTCAAAAGTGTTCTATGAAAAGAAAGTTTCAACTCTGTGAGTTGAATGCACATATCGTGAAGAAGTTTCTGAGAATGCTTCTGTCTAGTTTTTAGGTGAAGATATTTCATTTCCCAGCATAGGCCTCAAAGCGCTCCAAATATGCACTTGCAGATTCTACAAAAAGAGTGTTTCAGAACTGCTCTTTCAAAAGGAAGGTTCAAGTCTGTGAGTTGAATGCACTCATCAGAAAGAAGTTTCTGATAATGGTTCTGTCTAGTTTTCATCTGCAAGTATTTCCTTTTCCACTAGATGCCGCAATCGCACCAAATTTCCACCTGCAGTTTCCACAAAAAGAGTGTTGCAGGACTGCTCCACGAAAAGGAATCTTCAACTCTCTCAGTTCAATCCCCTCAAGACATAGAAGTTTCTGATAATGTTTCTGTCTAGCTTCTATATGAAGATATTTCCTTTTCCAGCATAAGCCTCAAAGAGCTCCAAATATCCACTTGCGAATTCTACAAAAACAGTGTTGCAATACTTTTCTACCAAAAGGAAGGTACAACTCTGTGAGTTCAATGCACTCATCACACAGAAGGTTCACAGAATGCTTCCATCTAGCTTTTACGCAATGATATTTCCTTTTGCAGCAAAGGCTTCAAAGCGCTCTTAATGTCCACTGGCAGATTCTACGAAGAGTGTCTCAAAACTGCTCTATCAAAAGGTAGGTTGAACTCTGTGAGTTCAATGCCCAAAGCACAGGGAACCTTCTGAGAATGCTTTTATGTAGTTTCTACGTGAACATATTTTCTTTTCCAGCATTGGCCTCCAAGCACTCCATCCATCCACTTGAAAATTCTACTAAAAGAGTGTTTCAAAACTTCTCTACCAAAAGAAAGGTTGAACTTTGTGAGTTCAAGGCACACATCACAAAGAAGTTTCTGAGAATGCTTCTTTCCAGCTTTTACGTGAAGAGATATCCTTTTCCAGCATAGGCCTCAAAGCGCTCCATATATCCACTTGCACATTCTAGCAAAGCGTGTATCAACACTGCTCTTTCAAAAGGAATCTTCAAGTCTGTGAGTTGAATGCACTCATCACAAAGACGTTTCTGAGAATTCTCCTGTCTAGTTTTCATGTGAAGATGCTTCCATTTAAAATCTAGGCCTCAAATACCTCCAAATATTCACTTGCACATTCTACAAAAAGGCTGTTTCAAATCTTCTCTATCAATTGGAAGGTTCAACTCTGTAAATTGAATGCACTCACCACAAAGAAGATTCCGAGATTGCTTCTGTCTACTTTGTACGTGAAGACATTTCCTTTTCCAACATAGGCCTCAAAGCGCTCCAAAAAACACTTGCAGATTCTAAAAAAACAGTTTTTCAAAACTGTTCTATCAAAAGGAACGTTCAACTCGGTGAGTTGAAGGCACTCATCACAAAGAGGTTTCTGAGAATGCTTCTGTCTAGTTTTTATGGGATGATATTTCTTATTCCAACATTGGCCAAAAAGCGCTCCAAATATCCACCTTCAGATGGCACTGAAAGAGGGTCTCAAAAATGCTCTATCAGAAGGAAGGTTCAAGTCTGTGAGTTGAATGCTCTCATCACACAGAAGGTTCTGAGAATGCTTCAGTCTAGTTTTTATCAGAAGATATTTCCATTTCCTTGCATAGGCCTGAAATCGCTCCAAATATCGACTTGCAGATTATACGAATAGAGTATTTCCAAACTGCTCTGTCAAACGGCAGGATCAACTCTGTGAGTTGAATGAACACATCATGAAGAAGTCTCTGAGAATGCTTCTGTCTAGTTTTTAGTTGAAGATATTTCATTTCCCAGCATCGCCTCAAAGCGCTCCAAATATCCACTTGCAGATTCTACAAAAACTTTGTTTCTAAACTGCTCTTTGAAAAGGAAGGTTCAAGTCTGTGAGTTGAATGCACTCATCGCAAAGAATTTTCTGAGAATGCTTCTGCCTAGTTTTCATGTGAAGATATTTCCTTTTCCAACATTGGCCCCGAAGCCCTCCTAACATCCACTTGCAGATTTTACAAAAAGAGTGTTTCCAAACTGCTCTATCAAAAGGCAGGTTCAACTCTGTGAGTCAAATGCACGCATCGTGAAGAAGCTTCTGAGAATGCTACTGTCTAAGTTTTAGGTGAAGATATTTCATTTCCCAGCAAAGGCTTCAAAGCGCTCTAAATATCCACTTGCAGATTCTACAAGAAGAGTGTTTCAAAACTGCTCTTCCAAAAGGAAGGTTCAAGTCTGTGAGTTGAATGCACTCATCAAAAAGAAGTTTCTGAGAATGCTTCTCTCTAGTTTTTATGAGAAGATATTTCCTTTTCCAGCATAGGCCTCAAATCGCTCCAAACATCCACTAGCAAATTCTACAAAAGGAGTGTTTCAAAACTGTGCTATCAAAAGGAAGATTCCACTATTTGAGTTGAAGGCATAAAGCACACGGAAGTTTCTGGCAATGCTTCCGTCTAGTTCTCATGTGACGTTATTTCCTTTTCCAGTGTTGGCCTCTTAGCACTCCAAATAACCACTTGCAGATCCTAGAAAGAGTGTTTCAAAACTGCTCTACCAAAAGGAAGGTTCAACTCGGTGAGTTGAATGCGCACCTCGCAAAAAGTTTCTGAGAGTGCTTCGGTTTAGTTTTTATGTGAAGATATTTCGTTTTCCAGCACAGTACTCAAAGCGCTCTAAATAGCCACTTGCAGAGTCTATAAAAAGAGTGTTTCAAAACTGTTCTATCGAAAGGAACGTTCAACTCTGTGAGTAGAATGCACTCATCACAAGGAAGTTACTGAGAATGTTTCTGTCTAGTTTTTATGTGAAGAAATTACCTTTTCCAACATAGGCCTCAAAGCGCTCCAAATAAACACCTGCAGATTCTACAAAAGGGGTCTTTCCAAAATGTTCTATCAAAATCAACGTTCAAGCCGGTGAGCTGAATGCACTCACCACACAGAAGTTTCTTAGACGTCTTCTGTCTAGTGTTTATGTGGAAATATTCTCTTTTACAGCATAGGCCTCAAATAGCTCCAAATATCAACTTGCAGATTTTACAAAAAGGGTGTTTCCAAACTCCTCCATCAAAAGGCAGGTTCAACTCTGTGTGTTGAATGCACACATCAGAAAGAAGTTTCTGAGAATGCTTCTGTCTAGCCTTTATGTGAAAATATTTCCTTTTCAAGCATACGCCTCAAAGCGCTCCAAATATGCCGTTGTAGACTCAACAAAAAGTGTGTTTCAAAACTGCTCTACGAAAAGAAAGGTTCAAAGCTGTGAGTTGAATACACATATCGTGAAGAAGTTCCTGAGAATGCTTCAATCTAGTGTTTAGGTGAAGATATTTCACTTCCCAGCATAGGCCTCAAAGAGCTCCAAATATCCACTTGCAGATTCTACAGAAAAGTGTTTCAAAACTGCTCTTTGGAAAGGAAGCTTCAACTCTGTGAGTTAAAAGCACTCATTGCGAAGAGGTTTCTGGGAGTTCTTCCGTCTAGTTTTCATGTAAAGATGTTTCCATTTCAAGCATAGGTGTCTAATCCCTCCAAATATTCACCTGCAAATTCTACAAAAAGGGTGTTTCAAAACTTCTCTATCAATAGGAAGGTTCAACTCTGTGAGTTGAATGCACTCCTTACAGAGAAGTTTCTGAGAATGTTTCTATCTATGTTTTACGCGAAGATATTTCCTTTTCCAACACAGGCCTCAATGCGCTCCGAATCAACACTTCCAGATACTATAAAAACAGTGTTTCAAAACTGTTCTATCAAAAGGAACGTTCAACTCTGTGAGTTGAAGGCACTCATGACAAAGAAGTTTCTGAGAATGCTTCCGTCAATCTTGTATGCAATGAGATTTCCTTTTGCAGCATAGGACTTAAAGCTCTCCAAATATCCACTTGCAGATTCCACAAAAAGAGTGTTGCAAAACTTCTCTATCAAAAGGCAGGTTGAACTCTGTGTGTTGAATGCCCAAAACACAGGGAACTTTCTGAGAATGCTTTTGTCTAGTTTCCACGTGAAGATAGTTCCTTTTCCAACATAGGCCTCAAAGCGCTCTGAATATCCACTTGCCGATGGTACAAAAAGAGTGTTGCAAAACTTCTCTATCAAAAGGCAGGTTGAACTCTGTGTGTCGAATGCCCAAAACACAGGGAACTTGCTGAGAATGCTTTTGTCTAATTTCTACGTGAAGATATTTCCTTTTCCATCATAGGCCTCAAAGTGCTCCGAATAAACACTTGTAGATCCCACCAAAAGAGTGTTTCAAAGCTCTTCCATCTACAGGAACTTTCACGTCTGTGAGTTGAATGCACTCATCACAAAGAGGTTTCTGAGAATGCTTCTGTCTAGTTTTTATGTGATGATATTTCGTTTTCCAGCATTGGCCTAAAGGTGCTCCAAATATCCACCTTCAGATGGGACTGAAAGAGTGTTTCAAAACTGAACTATCAAAAGGAAGGTTCAAGTCTGTGAGTTGAATGCACTCATCCACAGAAGCTTCTGAGAATGTTTCTGTCTCGTTTTTAGGCGAAGATATTTCCTTTTCCTTGCATAGGCCTCAAATCGCTCCAAATATCCCCTTGCAGATATTACAAAGAGAGTGTTTCCAAACTGCCCTATCGAAAGGCAGGTTCAACTCTGTGAGTTGAAGGCACGTATGGTGAAACAGTTTCTGAGAATGCTTGTGTGTACTTTTTAGGTGAAGGTATTTCCTTTTCCAGCACAGGCCTCAAATCGCTCCAAACATCCAGTAGCAAATTCTACAAAAGGAGTGTTTCAAACCTGTGCTATCCAAAGGAAGATTCCACTCTATGAGTTGAACGCATAAAGCACACGGAAGTTTCTGAGAATCCTTCCGTCTAGTTCTCGGGTGAAGATATTTACTTTTCCAGTGTTGGCCCTTTAGCACTCCAAATATCCACTTTCAGATTCTACAAAAAGAGTGTTTCAAAACTGCTCTATCAAAACGCAGGTTCCACTCGGTGAGTTGAATGCACGCATCGGAAAAGATTTCTGAGAATTCTTCTGTCTAGTTTTTATGGGAAGATATTTTCTTTTCCAGCATAGGCCTCAAATCGCTCCAAACATCCACGAGCCAATTCTACGAAAGGAGTGTGTCAAAACTGTGCTATCAAAAGGAAGATTCCACTATGTGAGTTGAATGCATGAAGCACACGGAAGTTTCTGACAATGCTTCCGTCTAGTTCTCATGTGAAGATATTTCCTTTTCCAGTGTTGACCTCTTAGCACTCCAAATATCCACTTGCAGATCCTAGAAAAAGAGTGTTTCAAAACTGCTCTACCAAAAGCCAGGTTTCACTCGGTGAGTTGAATGCGCACATCGCAAAATGTTTCTGAGAACGCTACTGACTAGTTCTTATGTGAAGATATTTCGTTTTCCAGCCTGGGCTTCAAAGCGCTCCAAATAGCCACTTGTAGAGTCTATAAAAAGAGTGTTTCAAAACTCTTCTATCAAAAGGAACTTTCAACTCTGTGAGTACAATGCACTCATCACAAGGAAGTTTCCGAGAATGCTTCTGTCTAGTGTTTATGTGAAGATATTTCCTTTTCCAACCTAGGCCTCAATGCGCTCCATATAAACACCTGCAGATCCTACAAGAGGGGTGTTTCCAAACTGTTCTATCAAAACCAGCGTTCAAGTCTGTGAGCTGAATGCACTCATCACACAGAAGTTTCTTAGAAGGCTTGTGTCTAGTGTTTATGTGAAAATATTTTCTTTTACATCATAGGCCTCAAATAGCTCCAAATATCAACTTGCAGATTTTACAAAAAGGGAGTTTCCAAACTCCTCTATCAAAAGACAGGTTCAACTCTGTGAGTTGAATGCACACATCAGAAAGAAGTTTCTGAGAATGCTTCTGTCTAGCGCTTATGTGAAAATATTTCCTTTTCAAGCACACGCCTCAAAGCGCTCCAAATATGCCGTTGCAGATTCTACAAAAAGTGTGTTTCAAAACTGCTCTATGAAAAGAAAGGTTCAAAGCTGTGAGTTGAATACACAGATCGTGAAGAAGTTTCTGAGAATGCTTCAGTCTAGTGTTTAGGTGAAGATATTTCACTTCCCAGCATAGGCCTCAAAGCGCTCCAAATATCCACTTCCAGATTCTACAGAAAAGTGTTTCAAAACTGCTCTTTGGAAAGGAAGCTTCAACTCTGTGAGTTGAAAGCACTCATTACGAAGAGGTTTCTGAGAATTCTTCTGTCCAGTTTTCATGTGAAGATGTTTCCATTTCAAGCATAGGTCTCTAATCGCTCGAAATATTCACCTGCAAATTCTACAAAAAGGGTGTTTCAAAACTTCTCTATCAATAGGAAGGTTCAACTCTGTGAGTTGAATGCCCTCCTCACAAAGAAGTTTCTGAGAATGCTTCTGTCTAGTTTTTACTTGAAGATATTTCCTTTTCCAACACAGGCCTCAAAGCGCTCCGAATCAACACTTCCAGATACTACCAAAACAGTGTTTCAAAACTGTTCTATCAAAAGGAACATTCAACTCTGTGAGTTGAAGGCACTCATCACAAAGAAGTTTCTGAGCATGCTTCCATCTAGCTTGTATGCCATGAGATTTCCTTTTGCAGCATAGGCCTTAAAGCACTCCAAATATCCACTTGCAGATTCCACAAAAAGAGTGTTGCAAAACCTCTCTATCAAAAGGCAGGTTGAACTCTGTCTGTTGAATGCCCAAAACACAGGGAACTTTCTGAGAATGCGTTTGTCTAGTTTCCACGTGAAGATAGTTCCTTTTCCAACGTAGGCCTCAAAGCGCTCTGAATATCCACTTGCCGATTGCACAAAAAGAGTGTTGCAAAACTTCTCTATCAAAAGGCAGGTTGAACTCTGTGTGTTGAATGCCCAAAACACAGGGAACTTGCTGAGAATGCTTTTGTCTAATTTCTACGTGAAGATATTTCCTTTTCCAACATAGGCCTCAAAGTGCTCCGAATAAACACTTGTAGATCCCACCAAAAGAGTGTTTCAAAGCTCTTCCATCTAAAGGAACTTTCACGTCTGTGAGTTGAATGCACTCATCACAAAGAGGTTTCTGAGAATGCTTCTGTCTAGTTTTTATGTGATGATATTTCGTTTTCCAGCATTGGCCTAAAGGTGCTCCAAATATCCACCTTCAGATGGGACTGAAAGAGTGTTTCAAAACTGAACTATCAAAAGGAAGGTTCAAGTCTGTGAGTTGAATGCACTCATCCACAGAAGCTTCTGAGAATGCTTCTGTCTCGTTTTTAGGCGAAGATATTTCCTTTTCCTTGCATAGGCCTCAAATCGCTCCAAATATCCCCTTGCAGATATTACAAAGAGAGTGTTTCCAAACTGCCCTATCGAAAGGCAGGTTCAACTCTGTGAGTTGAAGGCACGTATGGTGAAACAGTTTCTGAGAATGCTTGTGTGTACTTTTTAGGTGAAGGTATTTCCTTTTCCAGCACAGGCCTCAAATCGCTCCAAACATCCAGTAGCAAATTCTACAAAAGGAGTGTTTCAACCCTGTGCTATCCAAAGGAAGATTCCACTATATGAGTTGAACGCATAAAGCACACGGAAGTTTCTGAGAATCCTTCCGTCTAGTTCTCAGGTGAAGATATTTACTTTTCCAGTGTTGGCCCTTTAGCACTCCAAATATCCACTTTCAGATTCTACAAAAAGAGTGTTTCAAAACTGCTCTATCAAAACGCAGGTTCCACTCGGTGAGTTGAATGCACGCATCGGAAAAGATTTCTGAGAATTCTTCTGTCTAGTTTTTATGGGAAGATATTTTCTTTTCCAGCATAGGCCTCAAATCGCTCCAAACATCCACGAGCAAATTCTACGAAAGGAGTGTGTCAAAACTGTGCTATCAAAAGGAAGATTCCACTATGTGAGTTGAATGCATGAAGCACACGGAAGTTTCTGACAATGCTTCCGTCTAGTTCTCATGTGAAGATATTTCCTTTTCCAGTGTTGACCTCTTAGCACTCCAAATATCCACTTGCAGATCCTAGAAAAAGAGTGTTTCAAAACTGCTCTACCAAAAGCCAGGTTTCACTCGGTGAGTTGAATGCGCACATCGCAAAATGTTTCTGAGAACGCTACTGTCTAGTTCTTATGTGAAGATATTTCGTTTTCCAGCCTGGGCTTCAAAGCGCTCCAAATAGCCACTTGTGGAGTCTATAAAAAGAGTGTTTCAAAACTCTTCTATCAAAAGGAACTTTCAACTCTGTGAGTACAATGCACTCATCACAAGGAAGTTTCCGAGAATGCTTCTGTCTAGTGTTTATGTGAAGATATTTCCTTTTCCAACCTAGGCCTCAATGCGCTCCAAATAAACACCTGCAGATCCTACAAGAGGGGTGTTTCCAAACTGTTCTATCAAAACCAGCGTTCAAGTCTGTGAGCTGAATGCACTCATCACACAGAAGTTTCTTAGAAGGCTTGTGTCTAGTGTTTATGTGAAAATATTTTCTTTTACAGCATAGGCCTCAAATAGCTCTAAATATCAACTTGCAGATTTTACAAAAAGAGAGTTTCCAAACTCCTCTATCAAAAGACAGGTTCAACTCTGTGAGTCGAATGCAGACATCAGAAAGAAGTTTCTGAGAATGCTTCTGTCTAGCGTTTATGTGAAAATATTTCCTTTTCAAGCACACGCCTCAAAGCGCTCCAAATATGCCGTTGCAGATTCTACAAAAAGTGGGTTTCAAAACTGCTCTACGAAAAGAAAGGTTCAAAGCTGTGAGTTGAATACACAGATCGTGAAGAAGTTTCTGAGAATGCTTCAGTCTAGTGTTTAGGTGAAGATATTTCACTTCCCAGCATAGGCCTCAAAGTGCTCCAAATATCCACTTCCAGATTCTACAGAAAAGTGTTTCAAAACTGCTCTTTGGAAAGGAAGCTTCAACTCTGTGAGTTGAAAGCACTCATTACGAAGAGGTTTCTGAGAATTCTTCTGTCCAGTTTTCATGTGAAGATGTTTCCATTTCAAGCATAGGTCTCCAATCGCTCCAAATATTCACCTGCAAATTCTACAAAAAGGGTGTTTCAAAACTTCTCTATCAATAGGAAGGTTCAACTCTGTGAGTTGAATGCCCTCCTCACAAAGAAGTTTCTGAGAATGCTTCTGTCTACTTTTTACGTGAAGATATTTCCTTTTCCAACACAGGCCTCAAAGCGCTCCGAATCAACACTTCCAGATACTACCAAAACAGTGTTTCAAAACTGTTCTATCAAAAGGAACGTTCAACTCTGTGAGTGGAAGGCACTCATCGCAAAGAGGTTTCTGAGAATGCTTCTGTCTAGTTTTTATGTGATGATATTTCGTATTGCAGCATTGGCCAAAAAGCGCTCCAAACATCCATCTTCAGATGGCAATGAAAGTGGGTCTCAAAAGTGCTCTATCAGAAGGAAGGTTCAAGTCTGTGAATTGAATGCTCTCATCACACAGAAGGTTCTGAGAATGATTCAGTCTAGTTTTTATCAGAAGATATTTCCTTTTCCTTGCATAGGCCTCAAATCGCTCCAAATATCGAATTGCAGTTTACACCAATAGAGTGTTTCCAAACTGCTCTGTGAAACGGCAGGTTCAACTCTGTGAGTTGAATGTGCACATGAGGAAGAAGTCTCTGAGAATGCTTCTGTCTAGTTTTTAGGTGAAGATATTTCATTTCCCAGCCTCGCCTCAAAGCGCTCCAAATATCCACTTTCAGATTCTACAAAAACTGTGTTTCTAAACTGCTCTTTGTAAAGGAAGGTTCAAGTCTGTGAGTTGAATGCACTCATCACCAAGAAGTTTCTGAGAATGCTTCTGTCTAGTTTTCATGTGAAGATATTTCCTTTTCCAACATTGACCCGAAGCCCTCGTAATATCCACTTGCAGATTTTACAAAAAGAGTGTTTCCAAACTGCTCTATCAAAATGAGATTCAACTCTGTGAGTTGAATGCACGCATCGTGAAGAAGCTTCAGAGAATGCTACGGTCTACGTTTTAGGTGAAGATATTTCATTTCCCAGCATAGGCTTCAAAGCGCTCTAAATATCCACTTGCAGATTCTACAAAAAGAGTGTTTCAAAACTCCTCTTCCAAAAGGAAGGTTCAAGGCTGTGAGTTCAATGCACTCATCATAAAGAAGTTTCTGAGAACGCTTCTCTCTAGTTTTTATGTGAAGATATTTCCTTTTCCAGCATAGGCCTCAAATCGCTCCAAACATCCACTAGCAAATTCTACAAAAGGAGTGTTTCAAAACTGTGCTATCAAAAGGAAGATTCCACTATTTGAGTTGAAGGCATAAAGCACACGGAAGTTTCTGACAATGCTTCCGTCTAGTTCTCATGTGAAGTTATTTCCTTTTCCAGTGCTGGCCTCTTAGCACTCCAAATATCCACTTGCAGATCCTAGAAAAAGAGTTTTTCAAAACTGCTCTACCAAAAGGAAGCTTCAACTCGGTGAGTTGAATGCGCACCTCGCAAAATGTTTCTGAGAGTGCTTCGCTGTTGTTTTTATGTGAAGATATTTCGTTTTCCAGCACAGGACTCAAAGCGCTCCAAGTAGCCACTTACAGAGTCTCTAAAAAGAGTGTTTCAAAACTGTTCTATCAAAAGGAACGTTCAACTCTGTGAGTAGAATGCTCTCATCACAAGGAAGTTTCTGAGAATGCTTCTGTCTAGTTTTTATGTGAAGAAATTTCCTTTTCCAACATAGGCCTCAAAGCCCTCCAAATAAACATCTGCAGATTCTACAAAAGGGGTCTTTCCAAAATGTTCTATCAAAACCAACGTTCAAACCTATGAGCTGAATGCACTCACCACACAGAAGTTTCTTAGACGTCTTCTGTCTAGTGTTTATGTGAAAATATTTTCTTTTACAGCATAGGCCTCAAATAGCTCCAAATATCAACTTGCAGATTTTACAAAAAGGGTGTTTCCAAACTCCTCTATCAAAAGGCAGGTTCAACTCTGTGTGTTGAATGCACACATCAGAAAGAAGTTTCTGAGAATGCTTCTGTCTAGCGTTTATGTGAAAATATTTCCTTTTCAAGCATACGCCTCAAAGCGCTCCAAATATGCCGTTGCAGATTCTACAAAAAGTGTGTTTCAAAACTGCTCTATGAAAAGAAAGGTTCAAAGCTGTGAGGTGAATACACATATCGTGAAGAAGTTTCTGAGAAAGCTTCAGTCTAGTGTTTAGGTGAAGATATTTCACTTCCCAGAATAGGCCTCAAAGCGCTCCAAATATCCACTTCCAGATTCTAAAGAAAAGTGTTTCAAAACTGCTTTTTGGAAAAGAAGCTTCAACTCTGTGAGTTGAAAGCACTCATTACGAAGAGGTTTCTGAGAGTTCTTCCGTCTAGTTTTCATGTGAAGATGTTTCCATTTCAAGCATATTTCTCCAATCGCTCCAAATATTCACCTGCAAATTCTACAAAAAGGGTGTTTCCAAACTTCTCTATCAATAGGAAGGTTCGACTCTGTGAGTTGAATGCACTCCTCACAAAGAAGTTTCTGAGAATGCTTCTGTCCAGTTTTTAGGTGAAGATATATCATTTCCCAGCATAGGCCTCAAAGCGCTCCAAATATCCACTTGCAGATTCTACAAAAAGAGTGTTTCAAAACTCCTCTTTCAAAAGGAAGTTTCAAGTCTTGAGTTGAATGAAGTCATGACAAAGAAGTTTCTGAGAATGCTTCTGTCTACTTTTTATGTGAAGATATTTCCTTTTGCAGCACACGCCTCAAATAGCCCCAAACATCCACTAGCAAATTCTACAAAAAGAGTGTTTCAAAAAAGCGCTATCTAAAGGAAGATTGCACTATGTGAGTTAAACGCATAAAGCACACGGAAGTTTCTGAGAATGCTTCCGTCTAGTTCTCATGGGAAGATATTTCCTTTCCCATTGTTGGCCTCTTAGCACTCCAATATACACTTGCAGATTCTAGAAAAAGAGTGTTTCAAAACTGCTCTATCAAAAGGCAGGTTCAACACGGTGAGTTGAATATGCACATGAGAAAAAGTTTCTGAGAATGCTTCTGTCTGGTTTTTATGTGAAGATATTTCGCTTTCCAGCACAGGCCTCAAAGCGCTCCAATTATCCACTTGCAGACTATACAAAAACAGTGTTTCAAAACTGTTCTATCGAAAAGAATGTTCAGCTCTGTGAGTAGAATTCACTCATCACGAGGAAGTTTCTGAGAATGCTGCTGTCTAGTTTCTATAAGAAGACATTTCCTTTTCTAACATAGGTCTCAAAGCACTCACAATAAGCCCTGGCACACTCTACAAAAGGAGTGTTTCCAAAATGTTCTATCAAAATGAACGTTGAAGACTGTGAGTTAAATGCACACATCAAACTGAAGTTTCTGAGAATGGTTCTGTCTAGGGTTTATGTGAAGATATTTTCTTTTCCAGCATAGGCCTCCAAAAGCTCGAAATATCCACTTGCAGATTTTCTAAAAAGGGTGTTTCCAAACTGTTCTATCAAAAGGAAGGTTCAACTCTGTGAGTTGAATGCTCACATCACAAAGAAGTTTCTGAGAATGCTTCTGTCTAGTGTTCATGTGAAGATATTTCCTTTTCAAGCATAGGCCTCAAAGCGCTCCAAATATGCAGTTGCAGACTCTACAAAAAGTGTGTTTCAAAAGTGTTCTATGAAAAGAAAGTTTCAACTCTGTGAGTTGAATGCACATATCGTGAAGAAGTTTCTGAGAATGCTTCTGTCTAGTTTTTAGGTGAAGATATTTCATTTCCCAGCATAGGCCTCAAAGCGCTCCAAATATGCACTTGCAGATTCTACAAAAAGAGTGTTTCAGAACTGCTCTTTCAAAAGGAAGGTTCAAGTCTGTGAGTTGAATGCACTCATCAGAAAGAAGTTTCTGATAATGGTTCTGTCTAGTTTTCATCTGCAAGTATTTCCTTTTCCACTAGATGCCGCAATCGCACCAAATTTCCACCTGCAGTTTCCACAAAAAGAGTGTTGCAGGACTGCTCCAGGAAAAGGAATCTTCAACTCTCTCAGTTCAATCCCCTCAAGACATAGAAGTTTCTGATAATGTTTCTGTCTAGCTTCTATATGAAGATATTTCCTTTTCCAGCATAAGCCTCAAAGAGCTCCAAATATCCACTTGCGAATTCTACAAAAACAGTGTTGCAATACTTTTCTACCAAAAGGAAGGTACAACTCTGTGAGTTCAATGCACTCATCACACAGAAGGTTCACAGAATGCTTCCATCTAGCTTTTACGCAATGATATTTCCTTTTGCAGCAAAGGCTTCAAAGCGCTCTTAATGTCCACTGGCAGATTCTACGAAGAGTGTCTCAAAACTGCTCTATCAAAAGGTAGGTTGAACTCTGTGAGTTCAATGCCCAAAGCACAGGGAACCTTCTGAGAATGCTTTTATGTAGTTTCTACGTGAACATATTTTCTTTTCCAGCATTGGCCTCCAAGCACTCCATCCATCCACTTGAAAATTCTACTAAAAGAGTGTTTCAAAACTTCTCTACCAAAAGAAAGGTTGAACTTTGTGAGTTCAAGGCACACATCACAAAGAAGTTTCTGAGAATGCTTCTTTCCAGCTTTTACGTGAAGAGATATCCTTTTCCAGCATAGGCCTCAAAGCGCTCCATATATCCACTTACACATTCTAGCAAAGCGTGTATCAACACTGCTCTTTCAAAAGGAAGCTTCAAGTCTGTGAGTTGAATGCACTCATCACAAAGACGTTTCTGAGAATTCTCCTGTCTAGTTTTCATGTGAAGATGCTTCCATTTAAAATCTAGGCCTCAAATACCTCCAAATATTCACTTGCACATTCTACAAAAAGGCTGTTTCAAATCTTCTCTATCAATTGGAAGGTTCAACTCTGTAAATTGAATGCACTCACCACAAAGAAGATTCCGAGATTGCTTCTGTCTACTTTGTACGTGAAGACATTTCCTTTTCCAACATAGGCCTCAAAGCGCTCCAAAAAACACTTGCAGATTCTAAAAAAACAGTTTTTCAAAACTGTTCTATCAAAAGGAACGTTCAACTCGGTGAGTTGAAGGCACTCATCACAAAGAGGTTTCTGAGAATGCTTCTGTCTAGTTTTTATGGGATGATATTTCTTATTCCAACATTGGCCAAAAAGCGCTCCAAATATCCACCTTCAGATGGCACTGAAAGAGGGTCTCAAAAATGCTCTATCAGAAGGAAGGTTCAAGTCTGTGAGTTGAATGCTCTCATCACACAGAAGGTTCTGAGAATGCTTCAGTCTAATTTTTATCAGAAGATATTTCCATTTCCTTGCATAGGCCTGAAATCGCTCCAAATATCGACTTGCAGATTATACGAATAGAGTATTTCCAAACTGCTCTGTCAAACGGCAGGATCAACTCTGTGAGTTGAATGAACACATCATGAAGAAGTCTCTGAGAATGCTTCTGTCTAGTTTTTAGTTGAAGATATTTCATTTCCCAGCATCGCCTCAAAGCGCTCCAAATATCCACTTGCAGATTCTACAAAAACTTTGTTTCTAAACTGCTCTTTGAAAAGGAAGGTTCAAGTCTGTGAGTTGAATGCACTCATCGCAAAGAATTTTCTGAGAATGCTTCTGCCTAGTTTTCATGTGAAGATATTTCCTTTTCCAACATTGGCCCCGAAGCCCTCCTAACATCCACTTGCAGATTTTACAAAAAGAGTGTTTCCAAACTGCTCTATCAAAAGGCAGGTTCAACTCTGTGAGTCAAATGCACGCATCGTGAAGAAGCTTCTGAGAATGCTACTGTCTAAGTTTTAGGTGAAGATATTTCATTTCCCAGCAAAGGCTTCAAAGCGCTCTAAATATCCACTTGCAGATTCTACAAGAAGAGTGTTTCAAAACTGCTCTTCCAAAAGGAAGGTTCAAGTCTGTGAGTTGAATGCACTCATCAGAAAGAAGTTTCTGAGAATGCTTCTCTCTAGTTTTTATGAGAAGATATTTCCTTTTCCAGCATAGGCCTCAAATCGCTCCAAACATCCACTAGCAAATTCTACAAAAGGAGTGTTTCAAAACTGTGCTATCAAAAGGAAGATTCCACTATTTGAGTTGAAGGCATAAAGCACACGGAAGTTTCTGACAGTGCTTCCGTCTAGTTCTCATGTGAAGTTATTTCCTTTTCCAGTGTTGGCCTCTTAGCACTCCAAATAACCACTTGCAGATCCTAGAAAGAGTGTTTCAAAACTGCTCTACCAAAAGGAAGGTTCAACTCGGTGAGTTGAATGCGCACCTCGCAAAAGGTTTCTGAGAGTGCTTCGGTTTAGTTTTTCTGTGAAGATATTTCGTTTTCCAGCACAGTACTCAAAGCGCTCTAAATAGCCACTTGCAGAGTCTATAAAAAGAGTGTTTCAAAACTGTTCTATCGAAAGGAACGTTCAACTCTGTGAGTAGAATGCACTCATCACAAGGAAGTTTCTGAGAATGCTTCTGTCTAGTTTTTATGTGAAGAAATTTCCTTTTCCTACATAGGCCTCAAAGCGCTCCAAATAAACACCTGCAGATTCTACAAAAGGGGTCTTTCCAAAATGTTCTATCAAAACCAACGTTCAAGCCTGTGACCTGAATGCACTCACCACACAGAAGTTTCTTAGACGTCTTCTGTCTAGTGTTTATGTGGAAATATTCTCTTTTACAGCATAGGCCTCAAATAGCTCCAAATATCAACTTGCAGATTTTACAAAAAGGGTGTTTCCAAACTCCTCCATCAAAAGGCAGGTTCAACTCTGTGTGTTGAATGCACACATCAGAAAGAAGTTTCTGAGAATGCTTCTGTCTAGCCTTTATGTGAAAATATTTCCTTTTCAAGCATACGCCTCAAAGCGCTCCAAATATGCCGTTGTAGACTCTACAAAAAGTGTGTTTCAAAACTGCTCTACGAAAAGAAAGGTTCAAAGCTGTGAGTTGAATACACATATCGTGAAGAAGTTCCTGAGAATGCTTCAATCTAGTGTTTAGGTGAAGATATTTCACTTCCCAGCATAGGCCTCAAAGCGCTCAAAATATCCACTTCCAGATTCTACAGAAAAGTGTTTCAAAACTGCTCTTTGGAAAGGAAGCTTCAACTCTGTGAGTTAAAAACACTCATTGCGAAGAGGTTTCTGGGAGTTCTTCCGTCTAGTTTTCATGTAAAGATGTTTCCATTTCAAGCATAGGTCTCTAATCGCTCCAAATATTCACCTGCAAATTCTACAAAAAGGGTGTTTCAAAACTTCTCTATCAATAGGAAGGTTCAACTCTGTGAGTTGAATGCACTCCTTACAGAGAAGTTTCTGAGAATGTTTCTATGTTTTACGCGAAGATATTTCCTTTTCCAACACAGGCCTCAATGCGCTCCGAATCAACACTTCCAGATACTACAAAAACAGTGTTTCAAAACTGTTCTATCAAAAGGAACGTTCAACTCTGTGAGTTGAAGGCACTGATCACAAAGAAGTTTCTGAGAATGCTTCCGTCAATCTTGTATGCAATGAGATTTCCTTTTGCAGCATAGGAATTAAAGCTCTCCAAATATCCACTTGCAGATTCCACAAAAAGAGTGTTGCAAAACTTCTCTATCAAAAGGCAGGTTGAACTCTGTGTGTTGAATGCCCAATACACAGGGAACTTTCTGAGAATGCTTTTGTCTAGTTTCCACGTGAAGATAGTTCCTTTTCCAACACAGGCCTCAAAGCGCTCTGAATATCCACTTGCCGATTGTACAAAAAGAGTGTTGCAAAACTTCTCTATCAAAAGGCAGGTTGAACTCTGTGTGTCGAATGCCCAAAACACAGGGAACTTGCTGAGAATGCTTTTGTCTAATTTCTACGTGAAGATATTTCCTTTTCCATCATAGGCCTCAAAGTGCTCCGAATAAACACTTGTAGATCCCACCAAAAGAGTGTTTCAAAGCTCTTCCATCTACAGGAACTTTCACGTCTGTGAGTTGAATGCACTCATCACAAAGAGGTTTCTGAGAATGCTTCTGTCTAGTTTTTATGTGATGATATTTCGGTTTCCAGCATTGGCCTAAAGGTGCTCCGAATATCCACCTTCAGATGGGACTGAAAGAGTGTTTCAAAACTGAACTATCAAAAGGAAGGTTCAAGTCTGTGAGTTGAATGCACTCATCCACAGAAGCTTCTGAGAATGTTTCTGTCTCGTTTTTAGGCGAAGATATTTCCTTTTCCTTGCATAGGCCTCAAATCGCTCCAAATATCCCCTTGCAGATATTACAAAGAGAGTGTTTCCAAACTGCCCTATCGAAAGGCAGGTTCAACTCTGTGAGTTGAAGGCACGTATGGTGAAACAGTTTCTGAGAATGCTTGTGTGTACTTTTTAGGTGAAGGTATTTCCTTTTCCAGCACAGGCCTCAAATCGCTCCAAACATCCAGTAGCAAATTCTACAAAAGGAGTGTTTCAAACCTGTGCTATCCAAAGGAAGATTCCACTCTATGAGTTGAACGCATAAAGCACACGGAAGTTTCTGAGAATCCTTCCGTCTAGTTCTCGGGTGAAGATATTTACTTTTCCAGTGTTGGCCCTTTAGCACTCCAAATATCCACTTTCAGATTCTACAAAAAGAGTGTTTCAAAACTGCTCTATCAAAACGCAGGTTCCACTCGGTGAGTTGAATGCACGCATCGGAAAAGATTTCTGAGAATTCTTCTGTCTAGTTTTTATGGGAAGATATTTTCTTTTCCAGCATAGGCCTCAAATCGCTCCAAACATCCACGAGCAAATTCTACGAAAGGAGTGTGTCAAAACTGTGCTATCAAAAGGAAGATTCCACTATGTGAGTTGAATGCATGAAGCACACGGAAGTTTCTGACAATGCTTCCGTCTAGTTCTCATGTGAAGATATTTCCTTTTCCAGTGTTGACCTCTTAGCACTCCAAATATCCACTTGCAGATCCTAGAAAAAGAGTGTTTCAAAACTGCTCTACCAAAAGCCAGGTTTCACTCGGTGAGTTGAATGCGCACATCGCAAAATATTTCTGAGAACGCTACTGACTAGTTCTTATGTGAAGATATTTCGTTTTCCAGCCTGGGCTTCAAAGCGCTCCAAATAGCCACTTGTAGAGTCTATAAAAAGAGTGTTTCAAAACTCTTCTATCAAAAGGAACTTTCAACTCTGTGAGTACAATGCACTCATCACAAGGAAGTTTCTGAGAATGCTTCTGTCTAGTGTTTATGTGAAGATATTTCCTTTTCCAACCTAGGCCTCAAAGCGCTCCAAATATCCACTTCCAGATTCTGCAGAAAAGTGTTTCAAAACTGCTCTTTGGAAAGGAAGCTTCAACTCTGTGAGTTGAAAGCACTCATTACGAAGAGGTTTCTGAGAATTCTTCTGTCCAGTTTTCATGTGAAGATGTTTCCATTTCAAGCATAGGTCTCCAATCGCTCCAAATATTCACCTGCAAATTCTACAAAAAGGGTGTTTCAAATCTTCTCTATCAATAGGAAGGTTCAACTCTGTGAGTTGAATGCCCTCCTCACAAAGAAGTTTCTGAGAATGCTTCTGTCTAGTTTTTACTTGAAGATATTTCCTTTTCCAACACAGGCCTCAAAGCGCTCCGAATCAACACTTCCAGATACTACCAAAACAGTGTTTCAAAACTGTTCTATCAAAAGGAACGTTCAACTCTGTGAGTTGAAGGCACTCATCACAAAGAAGTTTCTGAGCATGCTTCCATCTAGCTTGTATGCCATGAGATTTCCTTTTGCAGCATAGGCCTTAAAGCACTCCAAATATCCACTTGCAGATTCCACAAAAAGAGTGTTGCAAAACTTCTCTATCAAAAGGCAGGTTGAACTCTGTGTGTTGAATGCCCAAAACACAGGGAACTTTCTGAGAATGCTTTTGTCTAGTTTCCACGTGAAGATAGTTCCTTTTCCAACGTAGGCCTCAAAGCGCTCTGAATATCCACTTGCCGATTGTACAAAAAGAGTGTTGCAAAACTTCTCTATCAAAAGGCAGGTTGAACTCTGTGTGTTGAATGCCCAAAACACAGGGAACTTGCTGAGAATGCTTTTGTCTAATTTCTACGTGAAGATATTTCCTTTTCCAACATAGGCCTCAAAGTGCTCCGAATAAACACTTGTAGATCCCACCAAAAGAGTGTTTCAAAGCTCTTCCATCTAAAGGAACTTTCACGTCCGTGAGTTGAATGCACTCATCACAAAGAGGTTTCTGAGAATGCTTCTGTCTAGTTTTTATGTGATGATATTTCGTTTTCCAGCATTGGCCTAAAGGTGCTCCAAATATCCACCTTCAGATGGGACTGAAAGAGTGTTTCAAAACTGAACTATCAAAAGGAAGGTTCAAGTCTGTGAGTTGAATGCACTCATCCACAGAAGCTTCTGAGAATGCTTCTGTCTCGTTTTTAGGCGAAGATATTTCCTTTTCCTTGCATAGGCCTCAAATCGCTCCAAATATACCCTTGCAGATATTACAAAGAGAGTGTTTCCAAACTGCCCTATCGAAAGGCAGGTTCAACTCTGTGAGTTGAAGGCACGTATGGTGAAACAGTTTCTGAGAATGCTTGTGTGTACCTTTTAGGTGAAGGTATTTCCTTTTCCAGCACAGGCCTCAAATCGCTCCAAACATCCAGTAGCAAATTCTACAAAAGGAGTGTTTCAAACCTGTGCTATCCAAAGGAAGATTCCACTATATGAGTTGAACGCATAAAGCACACGGAAGTTTCTGAGAATCCTTCCGTCTAGTTCTCAGGTGAAGATATTTACTTTTCCAGTGTTGGCCCTTTAGCACTCCAAATATCCACTTTCAGATTCTACAAAAAGAGTGTTTCAAAACTGCTCTATCAAAACGCAGGTTCCACTCGGTGAGTTGAGTGCACGCATCGGAAAAGGTTTCTGAGAATTCTTCTGTCTAGTTTTTATGGGAAGATATTTTCTTTTCCAGCATAGGCCTCAAATCGCTCCAAACATCCACGAGCAAATTCTACGAAAGGAGTGTGTCAAAACTGTGCTATCAAAAGGAAGATTCCACTATGTGAGTTGAATGCATGAAGCACACGGAAGTTTCTGACAATGCTTCCGTCTAGTTCTCATGTGAAGATATTTCCTTTTCCAGTGTTGACCTCTTAGCACTCCAAATATCCACTTGCAGATCCTAGAAAAAGAGTGTTTCAAAACTGCTCTACCAAAAGCCAGGTTTCACTCGGTGAGTTGAATGCGCACATCGCAAAATGTTTCTGAGAACGCTACTGACTAGTTCTTATGTGAAGATATTTCGTTTTCCAGCCTGGGCTTCAAAGCGCTCCAAATAGCCACTTGTAGAGTCTATAAAAAGAGTGTTTCAAAACTCTTCTATCAAAAGGAACTTCCAACTCTGTGAGTACAATGCACTCATCACAAGGAAGTTTCTGAGAATGCTTCTGTCTAGTGTTTATGTGAAGATATTTCCTTTTCCAACCTAGGCCTCAATGCGCTCCATATAAACACCTGCAGATCCTACAAGAGGGGTGTTTCCAAACTGTTCTATCAAAACCAGCGTTCAAGTCTGTGAGCTGAATGCACTCATCACACAGAAGTTTCTTAGAAGGCTTGTGTCTAGTGTTTATGTGAAAATATTTTCTTTTACATCATAGGCCTCAAATAGCTCCAAATATCAACTTGCAGATTTTACAAAAAGGGAGTTTCCAAACTTCTCTATCAAAAGACAGGTTCAACTCTGTGAGTTGAATGCACACATCAGAAAGAAGTTTCTGAGAATGCTTCTGTCTAGCGCTTATATGAAAATATTTCCTTTTCAAGCACACGCCTCAAAGCGCTCCAAATATGCCGTTGCAGATTCTACAAAAAGTGGGTTTCAAAACTGCTCTATGAAAAGAAAGGTTCAAAGCTGTGAGTTGAATACACAGATCGTGAAGAAGTTTCTGAGAATGCTTCAGTCTAGTGTTTAGGTGAAGATATTTCACTTCCCAGCATAGGCCTCAAAGCGCTCCAAATATCCACTTCCAGATTCTACAGAAAAGTGTTTCAAAACTGCTCTTTGGAAAGGAAGCTTCAACTCTGTGAGTTGAAAGCACTCATTACGAAGAGGTTTCTGAGAATTCTTCTGTCCAGTTTTCATGTGAAGATGTTTCCATTTCAAGCATAGGTCTCCAATCGCTCCAAATATTCACCTGCAAATTCTACAAAAAGGGTGTTTCAAAAGTTCTCTATCAATAGGAAGGTTCAACTCTGTGAGTTGAATGCCCTCCTCACAAAGAAGTTTCTGAGAATGCTTCTGTCTAGTTTTTACTTGAAGATATTTCCTTTTCCAACACAGGCCTCAAAGCGCTCCGAATCAACACTTCCAGATACTACCAAAACAGTGTTTCAAAACTGTTCTATCAAAAGGAACGTTCAACTCTGTGAGTTGAAGGCACTCATCACAAAGAAGTTTCTGAGCATGCTTCCATCTAGCTTGTATGCCATGAGATTTCCTTTTGCAGCATAGGCCTTAAAGCACTCCAAATATCCACTTGCAGATTCCACAAAAAGAGTGTTGCAAAACTTCTCTATCAAAAGGCAGGTTGAACTCTGTGTGTTGAATGCCCAAAACACAGGGAACTTTCTGAGAATGCGTTTGTCTAGTTTCCACGTGAAGATAGTTCCTTTTCCAACGTAGGCCTCAAAGCGCTCTGAATATCCACTTGCCGATTGTACAAAAAGAGTGTTGCAAAACTTCTCTATCAAAAGGCAGGTTGAACTCTGTGTGTTGAATGCCCAAAACACAGGGAACTTGCTGAGAATGCTTTTGTCTAATTTCTACGTGAAGATATTTCCTTTTCCAACATAGGCCTCAAAGTGCTCCGAATAAACACTTGTAGATCCCACCAAAAGAGTGTTTCAAAGCTCTTCCATCTAAAGGAACTTTCACGTCTGTGAGTTGAATGCACTCATCACAAAGAGGTTTCTGAGAATGCTTCTGTCTAGTTTTTATGTGATGATATTTCGTTTTCCAGCATTGGCCTAAAGGTGCTCCCAATATCCACCTTCAGATGGGACTGAAAGAGTGTTTCAAAACTGAACTATCAAAAGGAAGGTTCAAGTCTGTGAGTTGAATGCACTCATCCACAGAAGCTTCTGAGAATGCTTCTGTCTCGTTTTTAGGCGAAGATATTTCCTTTTCCTTGCATAGGCCTCAAATCGCTCCAAATATCCCCTTGCAGATATTACAAAGAGAGTGTTTCCAAACTGCCCTATCGAAAGGCAGGTTCAACTCTGTGAGTTGAAGGCACGTATGGTGAAACAGTTTCTGAGAATGCTTGTGTGTACTTTTTAGGTGAAGGTATTTCCTTTTCCAGCACAGGCCTCAAATCGCTCCAAACATCCAGTAGCAAATTCTACAAAAGGAGTGTTTCAACCCTGTGCTATCCAAAGGAAGATTCCACTATATGAGTTGAACGCATAAAGCACACGGAAGTTTCTGAGAATCCTTCCGTCTAGTTCTCAGGTGAAGATATTTACTTTTCCAGTGTTGGCCCTTTAGCACTCCAAATATCCACTTTCAGATTCTACAAAAAGAGTGTTTCAAAACTGCTCTATCAAAACGCAGGTTCCACTCGGTGAGTTGAATGCACGCATCGGAAAAGATTTCTGAGAATTCTTCTGTCTAGTTTTTATGGGAAGATATTTTCTTTTCCAGCATAGGCCTCAAATCGCTCCAAACATCCACGAGCAAATTCTACGAAAGGAGTGTGTCAAAACTGTGCTATCAAAAGGAAGATTCCACTATGTGAGTTGAATGCATGAAGCACACGGAAGTTTCTGACAATGCTTCCGTCTAGTTCTCATGTGAAGATATTTCCTTTTCCAGTGTTGACCTCTTAGCACTCCAAATATCCACTTGCAGATCCTAGAAAAAGAGTGTTTCAAAACTGCTCTACCAAAAGCCAGGTTTCACTCGGTGAGTTGAATGCGCACATCGCAAAATGTTTCTGAGAACGCTACTGTCTAGTTCTTATGTGAAGATATTTCGTTTTCCAGCCTGGGCTTCAAAGCGCTCCAAATAGCCACTTGTGGAGTCTATAAAAAGAGTGTTTCAAAACTCTTCTATCAAAAGGAACTTTCAACTCTGTGAGTACAATGCACTCATCACAAGGAAGTTTCCGAGAATGCTTCTGTCTAGTGTTTATGTGAAGATATTTCCTTTTCCAACCTAGGCCTCAATGCGCTCCAAATAAACACCTGCAGATCCTACAAGAGGGGTGTTTCCAAACTGTTCTATCAAAACCAGCGTTCAAGTCTGTGAGCTGAATGCACTCATCACACAGAAGTTTCTTAGAAGGCTTGTGTCTAGTGTTTATGTGAAAATATTTTCTTTTACAGCATAGGCCTCAAATAGCTCTAAATATCAACTTGCAGATTTTACAAAAAGAGAGTTTCCAAACTCCTCTATCAAAAGACAGGTTCAACTCTGTGAGTCGAATGCAGACATCAGAAAGAAGTTTCTGAGAATGCTTCTGTCTAGCGTTTATGTGAAAATATTTCCTTTTCAAGCACACGCCTCAAAGCGCTCCAAATATGCCGTTGCAGATTCTACAAAAAGTGGGTTTCAAAACTGCTCTACGAAAAGAAAGGTTCAAAGCTGTGAGTTGAATACACAGATCGTGAAGAAGTTTCTGAGAATGCTTCAGTCTAGTGTTTAGGTGAAGATATTTCACTTCCCAGCATAGGCCTCAAAGTGCTCCAAATATCCACTTCCAGATTCTACAGAAAAGTGTTTCAAAACTGCTCTTTGGAAAGGAAGCTTCAACTCTGTGAGTTGAAAGCACTCATTACGAAGAGGTTTCTGAGAATTCTTCTGTCCAGTTTTCATGTGAAGATGTTTCCATTTCAAGCATAGGTCTCCAATCGCTCCAAATATTCACCTGCAAATTCTACAAAAAGGGTGTTTCAAAACTTCTCTATCAATAGGAAGGTTCAACTCTGTGAGTTGAATGCCCTCCTCACAAAGAAGTTTCTGAGAATGCTTCTGTCTACTTTTTACGTGAAGATATTTCCTTTTCCAACACAGGCCTCAAAGCGCTCCGAATCAACACTTCCAGATACTACCAAAACAGTGTTTCAAAACTGTTCTATCAAAAGGAACGTTCAACTCTGTGAGTGGAAGGCACTCATCGCAAAGAGGTTTCTGAGAATGCTTCTGTCTAGTTTTTATGTGATGATATTTCGTATTGCAGCATTGGCCAAAAAGCGCTCCAAACATCCATCTTCAGATGGCAATGAAAGTGGGTCTCAAAAGTGCTCTATCAGAAGGAAGGTTCAAGTCTGTGAATTGAATGCTCTCATCACACAGAAGGTTCTGAGAATGATTCAGTCTAGTTTTTATCAGAAGATATTTCCTTTTCCTTGCATAGGCCTCAAATCGCTCCAAATATCGAATTGCAGTTTACACCAATAGAGTGTTTCCAAACTGCTCTGTGAAACGGCAGGTTCAACTCTGTGAGTTGAATGTGCACATGAGGAAGAAGTCTCTGAGAATGCTTCTGTCTAGTTTTTAGGTGAAGATATTTCATTTCCCAGCCTCGCCTCAAAGCGCTCCAAATATCCACTTTCAGATTCTACAAAAACTGTGTTTCTAAACTGCTCTTTGTAAAGGAAGGTTCAAGTCTGTGAGTTGAATGCACTCATCACCAAGAAGTTTCTGAGAATGCTTCTGTCTAGTTTTCATGTGAAGATATTTCCTTTTCCAACATTGACCCGAAGCCCTCGTAATATCCACTTGCAGATTTTACAAAAAGAGTGTTTCCAAACTGCTCTATCAAAATGAGATTCAACTCTGTGAGTTGAATGCACGCATCGTGAAGAAGCTTCAGAGAATGCTACGGTCTACGTTTTAGGTGAAGATATTTCATTTCCCAGCATAGGCTTCAAAGCGCTCTAAATATCCACTTGCAGATTCTACAAAAAGAGTGTTTCAAAACTCCTCTTCCAAAAGGAAGGTTCAAGGCTGTGAGTTCAATGCACTCATCATAAAGAAGTTTCTGAGAACGCTTCTCTCTAGTTTTTATGTGAAGATATTTCCTTTTCCAGCATAGGCCTCAAATCGCTCCAAACATCCACTAGCAAATTCTACAAAAGGAGTGTTTCAAAACTGTGCTATCAAAAGGAAGATTCCACTATTTGAGTTGAAGGCATAAAGCACACGGAAGTTTCTGACAATGCTTCCGTCTAGTTCTCATGTGAAGTTATTTCCTTTTCCAGTGCTGGCCTCTTAGCACTCCAAATATCCACTTGCAGATCCTAGAAAAAGAGTTTTTCAAAACTGCTCTACCAAAAGGAAGCTTCAACTCGGTAAGTTGAATGCGCACCTCGCAAAATGTTTCTGAGAGTGCTTCGCTGTTGTTTTTATGTGAAGATATTTCGTTTTCCAGCATAGGACTCAAAGCGCTCCAAGTAGCCACTTACAGAGTCTCTAAAAAGAGTGTTTCAAAACTGTTCTATCAAAAGGAACGTTCAACTCTGTGAGTAGAATGCTCTCATCACAAGGAAGTTTCTGAGAATGCTTCTGTCTAGTTTTTATGTGAAGAAATTTCCTTTTCCAACATAGGCCTCAAAGCCCTCCAAATAAACATCTGCAGATTCTACAAAAGGGGTCTTTCCAAAATGTTCTATCAAAACCAACGTTCAAACCTATGAGCTGAATGCACTCACCACACAGAAGTTTCTTAGACGTCTTCTGTCTAGTGTTTATGTGAAAATATTTTCTTTTACAGCATAGGCCTCAAATAGCTCCAAATATCAACTTGCAGATTTTACAAAAAGGGTGTTTCCAAACTCCTCTATCAAAAGGCAGGTTCAACTCTGTGTGTTGAATGCACACATCAGAAAGAAGTTTCTGAGAATGCTTCTGTCTAGCGTTTATGTGAAAATATTTCCTTTTCAAGCATACGCCTCAAAGCGCTCCAAATATGCCGTTGCAGATTCTACAAAAAGTGTGTTTCAAAACTGCTCTATGAAAAGAAAGGTTCAAAGCTGTGAGGTGAATACACATATCGTGAAGAAGTTTCTGAGAAAGCTTCAGTCTAGTGTTTAGGTGAAGATATTTCACTTCCCAGAATAGGCCTCAAAGCGCTCCAAATATCCACTTCCAGATTCTAAAGAAAAGTGTTTCAAAACTGCTTTTTGGAAAAGAAGCTTCAACTCTGTGAGTTGAAAGCACTCATTACGAAGAGGTTTCTGAGAGTTCTTCCGTCTAGTTTTCATGTGAAGATGTTTCCATTTCAAGCATATTTCTCCAATCGCTCCAAATATTCACCTGCAAATTCTACAAAAAGGGTGTTTCCAAACTTCTCTATCAATAGGAAGGTTCGACTCTGTGAGTTGAATGCACTCCTCACAAAGAAGTTTCTGAGAATGCTTCTGTCCAGTTTTTAGGTGAAGATATATCATTTCCCAGCATAGGCCTCAAAGCGCTCCAAATATCCACTTGCAGATTCTACAAAAAGAGTGTTTCAAAACTCCTCTTTCAAAAGGAAGTTACAAGTCTGTGAGTTGAATGAAGTCATGACAAAGAAGTTTCTGAGAATGCTTCTGTCTACTTTTTATGTGAAGATATTTCCTTTTGCAGCACACGCCTCAAATAGCCCCAAACATCCACTAGCAAATTCTACAAAAAGAGTGTTTCAAAAAAGCGCTATCTAAAGGAAGATTGCACTATGTGAGTTAAACGCATAAAGCACACGGAAGTTTCTGAGAATGCTTCCGTCTAGTTCTCATGGGAAGATATTTCCTTTCCCATTGTTGGCCTCTTAGCACTCCAATATACACTTGCAGATTCTAGAAAAAGAGTGTTTCAAAACTGCTCTATCAAAAGGCAGGTTCAACACGGTGAGTTGAATATGCACATGAGAAAAAGTTTCTGAGAATGCTTCTGTCTGGTTTTTATGTGAAGATATTTCGCTTTCCAGCACAGGCCTCAAAGCGCTCCAATTATCCACTTGCAGACTATACAAAAACAGTGTTTCAAAACTGTTCTATCGAAAGGAATGTTCAGCTCTGTGAGTAGAATTCACTCATCACGAGGAAGTTTCTGAGAATGCTGCTGTCTAGTTTCTATAAGAAGACATTTCCTTTTCTAACATAGGTCTCAAAGCGCTCACAATAAGCCCTGGCACACTCTACAAAAGGAGTGTTTCCAAAATGTTCTATCAAAATGAACGTTGAAGACTGTGAGTTAAATGCACACATCAAACTGAAGTTTCTGAGAATGGTTCTGTCTAGGGTTTATGTGAAGATATTTTCTTTTCCAGCATAGGCCTCCAAAAGCTCGAAATATCCACTTGCAGATTTTCTAAAAAGGGTGTTTCCAAACTGTTCTATCAAAAGGAAGGTTCAACTCTGTGGGTTGAATGCTCACATCACAAAGAAGTTTCTGAGAATGCTTCTGTCTAGTGTTCATGTGAAGATATTTCCTTTTCAAGCATAGGCCTCAAAGCGCTCCAAATATGCAGTTGCAGACTCTACAAAAAGTGTGTTTCAAAAGTGTTCTATGAAAAGAAAGTTTCAACTCTGTGAGTTGAATGCACATATCGTGAAGAAGTTTCTGAGAATGCTTCTGTCTAGTTTTTAGGTGAAGATATTTCATTTCCCAGCATAGGCCTCAAAGCGCTCCAAATATGCACTTGCAGATTCTACAAAAAGAGTGTTTCAAAACTGCTCTTTCAAAAGGAAGGTTCAAGTCTGTGAGTTGAATGCCCTCATCAGAAAGAAGTTTCTGATAATGGTTCTGTCTAGTTTTCATCTGCAAGTATTTCCTTTTCCACTAGATGCCGCAATCGCACCAAATTTCCACCTGCAGTTTCCACAAAAAGAGTGTTGCAGGACTGCTCCAGGAAAAGGAATCTTCAACTCTCTCAGTTCATTCCCCTCAAGACATAGAAGTTTCTGATAATGTTTCTGTCTAGCTTCTATATGAAGATATTTCCTTTTCCAGCATAAGCCTCAAAGAGCTCCAAATATCCACTTGCGAATTCTACAAAAACAGTGTTGCAATACTTTTCTACCAAAAGGAAGGTACAACTCTGTGAGTTCAATGCACTCATCACACAGAAGGTTCACAGAATGCTTCCATCTAGCTTTTACGCAATGATATTTCCTTTTGCAGCAAAGGCTTCAAAGCGCTCTTAATGTCCACTGGCAGATTCTACGAAGAGTGTCTCAAAACTGCTCTATCAAAAGGTAGGTTGAACTCTGTGAGTTCAATGCCCAAAGCACAGGGAACCTTCTGAGAATGCTTTTATGTAGTTTCTACGTGAACATATTTTCTTTTCCAGCATTGGCCTCCAAGCACTCCATCCATCCACTTGAAAATTCTACTAAAAGAGTGTTTCAAAACTTCTCTACCAAAAGAAAGGTTGAACTTTGTGAGTTCAAGGCACACATCACAAAGAAGTTTCTGAGAATGCTTCTTTCCAGCTTTTACGTGAAGAGATATCCTTTTCCAGCATAGGCCTCAAAGCGCTCCATATATCCACTTGCACATTCTAGCAAAGCGTGTATCAACACTGCTCTTTCAAAAGGAAGCTTCAAGTCTGTGAGTTGAATGCACTCATCACAAAGACGTTTCTGAGAATTCTCCTGTCTAGTTTTCATGTGAAGATGCTTCCATTTAAAATCTAGGCCTCAAATACCTCCAAATATTCACTTGCACATTCTACAAAAAGGCTGTTTCAAATCTTCTCTATCAATTGGAAGGTTCAACTCTGTAAATTGAATGCACTCACCACAAAGAAGATTCCGAGATTGCTTCTGTCTACTTTGTACGTGAAGACATTTCCTTTTCCAACATAGGCCTCAAAGCGCTCCAAAAAACACTTGCAGATTCTAAAAAAACAGTTTTTCAAAACTGTTCTATCAAAAGGAACGTTCAACTCGGTGAGTTGAAGGCACTCATCACAAAGAGGTTTCTGAGAATGCTTCTGTCTAGTTTTTATGGGATGATATTTCTTATTCCAACATTGGCCAAAAAGCGCTCCAAATATCCACCTTCAGATGGCACTGAAAGAGGGTCTCAAAAATGCTCTATCAGAAGGAAGGTTCAAGTCTGTGAGTTGAATGCTCTCATCACACAGAAGGTTCTGAGAATGCTTCAGTCTAGTTTTTATCAGAAGATATTTCCATTTCCTTGCATAGGCCTGAAATCGCTCCAAATATCGACTTGCAGATTATACGAATAGAGTATTTCCAAACTGCTCTGTCAAACGGCAGGATCAACTCTGTGAGTTGAATGAACACATCATGAAGAAGTCTCTGAGAATGCTTCTGTCTAGTTTTTAGTTGAAGATATTTCATTTCCCAGCATCGCCTCAAAGCGCTCCAAATATCCACTTGCAGATTCTACAAAAACTTTGTTTCTAAACTGCTCTTTGAAAAGGAAGGTTCAAGTCTGTGAGTTGAATGCACTCATCGCAAAGAATTTTCTGAGAATGCTTCTGCCTAGTTTTCATGTGAAGATATTTCCTTTTCCAACATTGGCCCCGAAGCCCTCCTAACATCCACTTGCAGATTTTACAAAAAGAGTGTTTCCAAACTGCTCTATCAAAAGGCAGGTTCAACTCTGTGAGTCAAATGCACGCATCGTGAAGAAGCTTCTGAGAATGCTACTGTCTAAGTTTTAGGTGAAGATATTTCATTTCCCAGCAAAGGCTTCAAAGCGCTCTAAATATCCACTTGCAGATTCTACAAGAAGAGTGTTTCAAAACTGCTCTTCCAAAAGGAAGGTTCAAGTCTGTGAGTTGAATGCACTCATCAAAAAGAAGTTTCTGAGAATGCTTCTCTCTAGTTTTTATGAGAAGATATTTCCTTTTCCAGCATAGGCCTCAAATCGCTCCAAACATCCACTAGCAAATTCTACAAAAGGAGTGTTTCAAAACTGTGCTATCAAAAGGAAGATTCCACTATTTGAGTTGAAGGCATAAAGCACACGGAAGTTTCTGACAGTGCTTCCGTCTAGTTCTCATGTGAAGTTATTTCCTTTTCCAGTGTTGGCCTCTTAGCACTCCAAATAACCACTTGCAGATCCTAGAAAGAGTGTTTCAAAACTGCTCTACCAAAAGGAAGGTTCAACTCGGTGAGTTGAATGCGCACCTCGCAAAAGGTTTCTGAGAGTGCTTCGGTTTAGTTTTTCTGTGAAGATATTTCGTTTTCCAGCACAGTACTCAAAGCGCTCTAAATAGCCACTTGCAGAGTCTATAAAAAGAGTGTTTCAAAACTGTTCTATCGAAAGGAACGTTCAACTCTGTGAGTAGAATGCACTCATCACAAGGAAGTTTCTGAGAATGCTTCTGTCTAGTTTTTATGTGAAGAAATTTCCTTTTCCTACATAGGCCTCAAAGCGCTCCAAATAAACACCTGCAGATTCTACAAAAGGGGTCTTTCCAAAATGTTCTATCAAAACCAACGTTCAAGCCTGTGACCTGAATGCACTCACCACACAGAAGTTTCTTAGACGTCTTCTGTCTAGTGTTTATGTGGAAATATTCTCTTTTACAGCATAGGCCTCAAATAGCTCCAAATATCAACTTGCAGATTTTACAAAAAGGGTGTTTCCAAACTCCTCCATCAAAAGGCAGGTTCAACTCTGTGTGTTGAATGCACACATCAGAAAGAAGTTTCTGAGAATGCTTCTGTCTAGCCTTTATGTGAAAATATTTCCTTTTCAAGCATACGCCTCAAAGCGCTCCAAATATGCCGTTGTAGACTCTACAAAAAGTGTGTTTCAAAACTGCTCTACGAAAAGAAAGGTTCAAAGCTGTGAGTTGAATACACATATCGTGAAGAAGTTCCTGAGAATGCTTCAATCTAGTGTTTAGGTGAAGATATTTCACTTCCCAGCATAGGCCTCAAAGCGCTCAAAATATCCACTTCCAGATTCTACAGAAAAGTGTTTCAAAACTGCTCTTTGGAAAGGAAGCTTCAACTCTGTGAGTTAAAAGCACTCATTGCGAAGAGGTTTCTGGGAGTTCTTCCGTCTAGTTTTCATGTAAAGATGTTTCCATTTCAAGCATAGGTCTCTAATCGCTCCAAATATTCACCTGCAAATTCTACAAAAAGGGTGTTTCAAAACTTCTCTATCAATAGGAAGGTTCAACTCTGTGAGTTGAATGCACTCCTTACAGAGAAGTTTCTGAGAATGTTTCTATGTTTTACGCGAAGATATTTCCTTTTCCAACACAGGCCTCAATGCGCTCCGAATAACACTTCCAGATACTACAAAAACAGTGTTTCAAAACTGTTCTATCAAAAGGAACGTTCAACTCTGTGAGTTGAAGGCACTGATCACAAAGAAGTTTCTGAGAATGCTTCCGTCAATCTTGTATGCAATGAGATTTCCTTTTGCAGCATAGGACTTAAAGCTCTCCAAATATCCACTTGCAGATTCCACAAAAAGAGTGTTGCAAAACTTCTCTATCAAAAGGCAGGTTGAACTCTGTGTGTTGAATGCCCAATACACAGGGAACTTTCTGAGAATGCTTTTGTCTAGTTTCCACGTGAAGATAGTTCCTTTTCCAACATAGGCCTCAAAGCGCTCTGAATATCCACTTGCCGATTGTACAAAAAGAGTGTTGCAAAACTTCTCTATCAAAAGGCAGGTTGAACTCTGTGTGTCGAATGCCCAAAACACAGGGAACTTGCTGAGAATGCTTTTGTCTAATTTCTACGTGAAGATATTTCCTTTTCCATCATAGGCCTCAAAGTGCTCCGAATAAACACTTGTAGATCCCACCAAAAGAGTGTTTCAAAGCTCTTCCATCTACAGGAACTTTCACGTCTGTGAGTTGAATGCACTCATCACAAAGAGGTTTCTGAGAATGCTTCTGTCTAGTTTTTATGTGATGATATTTCGGTTTCCAGCATTGGCCTAAAGGTGCTCCGAATATCCACCTTCAGATGGGACTGAAAGAGTGTTTCAAAACTGAACTATCAAAAGGAAGGTTCAAGTCTGTGAGTTGAATGCACTCATCCACAGAAGCTTCTGAGAATGTTTCTGTCTCGTTTTTAGGCGAAGATATTTCCTTTTCCTTGCATAGGCCTCAAATCGCTCCAAATATCCCCTTGCAGATATTACAAAGAGAGTGTTTCCAAACTGCCCTATCGAAAGGCAGGTTCAACTCTGTGAGTTGAAGGCACGTATGGTGAAACAGTTTCTGAGAATGCTTGTGTGTACTTTTTAGGTGAAGGTATTTCCTTTTCCAGCACAGGCCTCAAATCGCTCCAAACATCCAGTAGCAAATTCTACAAAAGGAGTGTTTCAAACCTGTGCTATCCAAAGGAAGATTCCACTCTATGAGTTGAACGCATAAAGCACACGGAAGTTTCTGAGAATCCTTCCGTCTAGTTCTCGGGTGAAGATATTTACTTTTCCAGTGTTGGCCCTTTAGCACTCCAAATATCCACTTTCAGATTCTACAAAAAGAGTGTTTCAAAACTGCTCTATCAAAACGCAGGTTCCACTCGGTGAGTTGAATGCACGCATCGGAAAAGATTTCTGAGAATTCTTCTGTCTAGTTTTTATGGGAAGATATTTTCTTTTCCAGCATAGGCCTCAAATCGCTCCAAACATCCACGAGCAAATTCTACGAAAGGAGTGTGTCAAAACTGTGCTATCAAAAGGAAGATTCCACTATGTGAGTTGAATGCATGAAGCACACGGAAGTTTCTGACAATGCTTCCGTCTAGTTCTCATGTGAAGATATTTCCTTTTCCAGTGTTGACCTCTTAGCACTCCAAATATCCACTTGCAGATCCTAGAAAAAGAGTGTTTCAAAACTGCTCTACCAAAAGCCAGGTTTCACTCGGTGAGTTGAATGCGCACATCGCAAAATATTTCTGAGAACGCTACTGACTAGTTCTTATGTGAAGATATTTCGTTTTCCAGCCTGGGCTTCAAAGCGCTCCAAATAGCCACTTGTAGAGTCTATAAAAAGAGTGTTTCAAAACTCTTCTATCAAAAGGAACTTTCAACTCTGTGAGTACAATGCACTCATCACAAGGAAGTTTCTGAGAATGCTTCTGTCTAGTGTTTATGTGAAGATATTTCCTTTTCCAACCTAGGCCTCAAAGCGCTCCAAATATCCACTTCCAGATTCTACAGAAAAGTGTTTCAAAACTGCTCTTTGGAAAGGAAGCTTCAACTCTGTGAGTTGAAAGCACTCATTACGAAGAGGTTTCTGAGAATTCTTCTGTCCAGTTTTCATGTGAAGATGTTTCCATTTCAAGCATAGGTCTCCAATCGCTCCAAATATTCACCTGCAAATTCTACAAAAAGGGTGTTTCAAAACTTCTCTATCAATAGGAAGGTTCAACTCTGTGAGTTGAATGCCCTCCTCACAAAGAAGTTTCTGAGAATGCTTCTGTCTAGTTTTTACTTGAAGATATTTCCTTTTCCAACACAGGCCTCAAAGCGCTCCGAATCAACACTTCCAGATACTACCAAAACAGTGTTTCAAAACTGTTCTATCAAAAGGAACGTTCAACTCTGTGAGTTGAAGGCACTCATCACAAAGAAGTTTCTGAGCATGCTTCCATCTAGCTTGTATGCCATGAGATTTCCTTTTGCAGCATAGGCCTTAAAGCACTCCAAATATCCACTTGCAGATTCCACAAAAAGAGTGTTGCAAAACTTCTCTATCAAAAGGCAGGTTGAACTCTGTGTGTTGAATGCCCAAAACACAGGGAACTTTCTGAGAATGCTTTTGTCTAGTTTCCACGTTAAGATAGTTCCTTTTCCAACGTAGGCCTCAAAGCGCTCTGAATATCCACTTGCCGATTGTACAAAAAGAGTGTTGCAAAACTTCTCTATCAAAAGGCAGGTTGAACTCTGTGTGTTGAATGCCCAAAACACAGGGAACTTGCTGAGAATGCTTTTGTCTAATTTCTACGTGAAGATATTTCCTTTTCCAACATAGGCCTCAAAGTGCTCCGAATAAACACTTGTAGATCCCACCAAAAGAGTGTTTCAAAGCTCTTCCATCTAAAGGAACTTTCACGTCTGTGAGTTGAATGCACTCATCACAAAGAGGTTTCTGAGAATGCTTCTGTCTAGTTTTTATGTGATGATATTTCGTTTTCCAGCATTGGCCTAAAGGTGCTCCAAATATCCACCTTCAGATGGGACTGAAAGAGTGTTTCAAAACTGAACTATCAAAAGGAAGGTTCAAGTCTGTGAGTTGAATGCACTCATCCACAGAAGCTTCTGAGAATGCTTCTGTCTCGTTTTTAGGCGAAGATATTTCCTTTTCCTTGCATAGGCCTCAAATCGCTCCAAATATCCCCTTGCAGATATTACAAAGAGAGTGTTTCCAAACTGCCCTATCGAAAGGCAGGTTCAACTCTGTGAGTTGAAGGCACGTATGGTGAAACAGTTTCTGAGAATGCTTGTGTGTACTTTTTAGGTGAAGGTATTTCCTTTTCCAGCACAGGCCTCAAATCGCTCCAAACATCCAGTAGCAAATTCTACAAAAGGAGTGTTTCAAACCTGTGCTATCCAAAGGAAGATTCCACTATATGAGTTGAACGCATAAAGCACACGGAAGTTTCTGAGAATCCTTCCGTCTAGTTCTCAGGTGAAGATATTTACTTTTCCAGTGTTGGCCCTTTAGCACTCCAAATATCCACTTTCAGATTCTACAAAAAGAGTGTTTCAAAACTGCTCTATCAAAACGCAGGTTCCACTCGGTGAGTTGAGTGCACGCATCGGAAAAGGTTTCTGAGAATTCTTCTGTCTAGTTTTTATGGGAAGATATTTTCTTTTCCAGCATAGGCCTCAAATCGCTCCAAACATCCACGAGCCAATTCTACGAAAGGAGTGTGGCAAAACTGTGCTATCAAAAGGAAGATTCCACTATGTGAGTTGAATGCATGAAGCACACGGAAGTTTCTGACAATGCTTCCGTCTAGTTCTCATGTGAAGATATTTCCTTTTCCAGTGTTGACCTCTTAGCACTCCAAATATCCACTTGCAGATCCTAGAAAAAGAGTGTTTCAAAACTGCTCTACCAAAAGCCAGGTTTCACTCGGTGAGTTGAATGCGCACATCGCAAAATGTTTCTGAGAACGCTACTGACTAGTTCTTATGTGAAGATATTTCGTTTTCCAGCCTGGGCTTCAAAGCGCTCCAAATAGCCACTTGTAGAGTCTATAAAAAGAGTGTTTCAAAACTCTTCTATCAAAAGGAACTTCCAACTCTGTGAGTACAATGCACTCATCACAAGGAAGTTTCTGAGAATGCTTCTGTCTAGTGTTTATGTGAAGATATTTCCTTTTCCAACCTAGGCCTCAATGCGCTCCATATAAACACCTGCAGATCCTACAAGAGGGGTGTTTCCAAACTGTTCTATCAAAACCAGCGTTCAAGTCTGTGAGCTGAATGCACTCATCACACAGAAGTTTCTTAGAAGGCTTGTGTCTAGTGTTTATGTGAAAATATTTTCTTTTACATCATAGGCCTCAAATAGCTCCAAATATCAACTTGCAGATTTTACAAAAAGGGAGTTTCCAAACTTCTCTATCAAAAGACAGGTTCAACTCTGTGAGTTGAATGCACACATCAGAAAGAAGTTTCTGAGAATGCTTCTGTCTAGCGCTTATATGAAAATATTTCCTTTTCAAGCACACGCCTCAAAGCGCTCCAAATATGCCGTTGCAGATTCTACAAAAAGTGGGTTTCAAAACTGCTCTATGAAAAGAAAGGTTCAAAGCTGTGAGTTGAATACACAGATCGTGAAGAAGTTTCTGAGAATGCTTCAGTCTAGTGTTTAGGTGAAGATATTTCACTTCCCAGCATAGGCCTCAAAGCGCTCCAAATATCCACTTCCAGATTCTACAGAAAAGTGTTTCAAAACTGCTCTTTGGAAAGGAAGCTTCAACTCTGTGAGTTGAAAGCACTCATTACGAAGAGGTTTCTGAGAATTCTTCTGTCCAGTTTTCATGTGAAGATGTTTCCATTTCAAGCATAGGTCTCCAATCGCTCCAAATATTCACCTGCAAATTCTACAAAAAGGGTGTTTCAAAACTTCTCTATCAATAGGAAGGTTCAACTCTGTGAGTTGAATGCCCTCCTCACAAAGAAGTTTCTGAGAATGCTTCTGTCTAGTTTTTACTTGAAGATATTTCCTTTTCCAACACAGGCCTCAAAGCGCTCCGAATCAACACTTCCAGATACTACCAAAACAGTGTTTCAAAACTGTTCTATCAAAAGGAACGTTCAACTCTGTGAGTTGAAGGCACTCATCACAAAGAAGTTTCTGAGCATGCTTCCATCTAGCTTGTATGCCATGAGATTTCCTTTTGCAGCATAGGCCTTAAAGCACTCCAAATATCCACTTGCAGATTCCACAAAAAGAGTGTTGCAAAACTTCTCTATCAAAAGGCAGGTTGAACTCTGTGTGTTGAATGCCCAAAACACAGGGAACTTTCTGAGAATGCGTTTGTCTAGTTTCCACGTGAAGATAGTTCCTTTTCCAACGTAGGCCTCAAAGCGCTCTGAATATCCACTTGCCGATTGTACAAAAAGAGTGTTGCAAAACTTCTCTATCAAAAGGCAGGTTGAACTCTGTGTGTTGAATGCCCAAAACACAGGGAACTTGCTGAGAATGCTTTTGTCTAATTTCTACGTGAAGATATTTCCTTTTCCAACATAGGCCTCAAAGTGCTCCGAATAAACACTTGTAGATCCCACCAAAAGAGTGTTTCAAAGCTCTTCCATCTAAAGGAACTTTCACGTCTGTGAGTTGAATGCACTCATCACAAAGAGGTTTCTGAGAATGCTTCTGTCTAGTTTTTATGTGATGATATTTCGTTTTCCAGCATTGGCCTAAAGGTGCTCCAAATATCCACCTTCAGATGGGACTGAAAGAGTGTTTCAAAACTGAACTATCAAAAGGAAGGTTCAAGTCTGTGAGTTGAATGCACTCATCCACAGAAGCTTCTGAGAATGCTTCTGTCTCGTTTTTAGGCGAAGATATTTCCTTTTCCTTGCATAGGCCTCAAATCGCTCCAAATATCCCCTTGCAGATATTACAAAGAGAGTGTTTCCAAACTGCCCTATCGAAAGGCAGGTTCAACTCTGTGAGTTGAAGGCACGTATGGTGAAACAGTTTCTGAGAATGCTTGTGTGTACTTTTTAGGTGAAGGTATTTCCTTTTCCAGCACAGGCCTCAAATCGCTCCAAACATCCAGTAGCAAATTCTACAAAAGGAGTGTTTCAACCCTGTGCTATCCAAAGGAAGATTCCACTATATGAGTTGAACGCATAAAGCACACGGAAGTTTCTGAGAATCCTTCCGTCTAGTTCTCAGGTGAAGATATTTACTTTTCCAGTGTTGGCCCTTTAGCACTCCAAATATCCACTTTCAGATTCTACAAAAAGAGTGTTTCAAAACTGCTCTATCAAAACGCAGGTTCCACTCGGTGAGTTGAATGCACGCATCGGAAAAGATTTCTGAGAATTCTTCTGTCTAGTTTTTATGGGAAGATATTTTCTTTTCCAGCATAGGCCTCAAATCGCTCCAAACATCCACGAGCAAATTCTACGAAAGGAGTGTGTCAAAACTGTGCTATCAAAAGGAAGATTCCACTATGTGAGTTGAATGCATGAAGCACACGGAAGTTTCTGACAATGCTTCCGTCTAGTTCTCATGTGAAGATATTTCCTTTTCCAGTGTTGACCTCTTAGCACTCCAAATATCCACTTGCAGATCCTAGAAAAAGAGTGTTTCAAAACTGCTCTACCAAAAGCCAGGTTTCACTCGGTGAGTTGAATGCGCACATCGCAAAATGTTTCTGAGAACGCTACTGTCTAGTTCTTATGTGAAGATATTTCGTTTTCCAGCCTGGGCTTCAAAGCGCTCCAAATAGCCACTTGTGGAGTCTATAAAAAGAGTGTTTCAAAACTCTTCTATCAAAAGGAACTTTCAACTCTGTGAGTACAATGCACTCATCACAAGGAAGTTTCCGAGAATGCTTCTGTCTAGTGTTTATGTGAAGATATTTCCTTTTCCAACCTAGGCCTCAATGCGCTCCAAATAAACACCTGCAGATCCTACAAGAGGGGTGTTTCCAAACTGTTCTATCAAAACCAGCGTTCAAGTCTGTGAGCTGAATGCACTCATCACACAGAAGTTTCTTAGAAGGCTTGTGTCTAGTGTTTATGTGAAAATATTTTCTTTTACAGCATAGGCCTCAAATAGCTCTAAATATCAACTTGCAGATTTTACAAAAAGAGAGTTTCCAAACTCCTCTATCAAAAGACAGGTTCAACTCTGTGAGTCGAATGCAGACATCAGAAAGAAGTTTCTGAGAATGCTTCTGTCTAGCGTTTATGTGAAAATATTTCCTTTTCAAGCACACGCCTCAAAGCGCTCCAAATATGCCGTTGCAGATTCTACAAAAAGTGGGTTTCAAAACTGCTCTACGAAAAGAAAGGTTCAAAGCTGTGAGTTGAATACACAGATCGTGAAGAAGTTTCTGAGAATGCTTCAGTCTAGTGTTTAGGTGAAGATATTTCACTTCCCAGCATAGGCCTCAAAGTGCTCCAAATATCCACTTCCAGATTCTACAGAAAAGTGTTTCAAAACTGCTCTTTGGAAAGGAAGCTTCAACTCTGTGAGTTGAAAGCACTCATTACGAAGAGGTTTCTGAGAATTCTTCTGTCCAGTTTTCATGTGAAGATGTTTCCATTTCAAGCATAGGTCTCCAATCGCTCCAAATATTCACCTGCAAATTCTACAAAAAGGGTGTTTCAAAACTTCTCTATCAATAGGAAGGTTCAACTCTGTGAGTTGAATGCACTCCTCACAAAGAAGTTTCTGAGAATGCTTCTGTCTACTTTTTACGTGAAGATATTTCCTTTTCCAACACAGGCCTCAAAGCGCTCCGAATCAACACTTCCAGATACTACCAAAACAGTGTTTCAAAACTGTTCTATCAAAAGGAACGTTCAACTCTGTGAGTGGAAGGCACTCATCGCAAAGAGGTTTCTGAGAATGCTTCTGTCTAGTTTTTATGTGATGATATTTCGTATTGCAGCATTGGCCAAAAAGCGCTCCAAACATCCATCTTCAGATGGCAATGAAAGTGGGTCTCAAAAGTGCTCTATCAGAAGGAAGGTTCAAGTCTGTGAATTGAATGCTCTCATCACACAGAAGGTTCTGAGAATGATTCAGTCTAGTTTTTATCAGAAGATATTTCCTTTTCCTTGCATAGGCCTCAAATCACTCCAAATATCGAATTGCAGTTTACACCAATAGAGTGTTTCCAAACTGCTCTGTGAAACGGCAGGTTCAACTCTGTGAGTTGAATGTGCACATGAGGAAGAAGTCTCTGAGAATGCTTCTGTCTAGTTTTTAGGTGAAGATATTTCATTTCCCAGCCTCGCCTCAAAGCGCTCCAAATATCCACTTTCAGATTCTACAAAAACTGTGTTTCTAAACTGCTCTTTGTAAAGGAAGGTTCAAGTCTGTGAGTTGAATGCACTCATCACCAAGAAGTTTCTGAGAATGCTTCTGTCTAGTTTTCATGTGAAGATATTTCCTTTTCCAACATTGACCCGAAGCCCTCGTAATATCCACTTGCAGATTTTACAAAAAGAGTGTTTCCAAACTGCTCTATCAAAATGAGATTCAACTCTGTGAGTTGAATGCACGCATCGTGAAGAAGCTTCAGAGAATGCTACGGTCTACGTTTTAGGTGAAGATATTTCATTTCCCAGCATAGGCTTCAAAGCGCTCTAAATATCCACTTGCAGATTCTACAAAAAGAGTGTTTCAAAACTCCTCTTCCAAAAGGAAGGTTCAAGGCTGTGAGTTCAATGCACTCATCATAAAGAAGTTTCTGAGAACGCTTCTCTCTAGTTTTTATGTGAAGATATTTCCTTTTCCAGCATAGGCCTCAAATCGCTCCAAACATCCACTAGCAAATTCTACAAAAGGAGTGTTTCAAAACTGTGCTATCAAAAGGAAGATTCCACTATTTGAGTTGAAGGCATAAAGCACACGGAAGTTTCTGACAATGCTTCCGTCTAGTTCTCATGTGAAGTTATTTCCTTTTCCAGTGCTGGCCTCTTAGCACTCCAAATATCCACTTGCAGATCCTAGAAAAAGAGTTTTTCAAAACTGCTCTACCAAAAGGAAGCTTCAACTCGGTGAGTTGAATGCGCACCTCGCAAAATGTTTCTGAGAGTGCTTCGCTGTTGTTTTTATGTGAAGATATTTCGTTTTCCAGCATAGGACTCAAAGCGCTCCAAGTAGCCACTTACAGAGTCTCTAAAAAGAGTGTTTCAAAACTGTTCTATCAAAAGGAACGTTCAACTCTGTGAGTAGAATGCTCTCATCACAAGGAAGTTTCTGAGAATGCTTCTGTCTAGTTTTTATGTGAAGAAATTTCCTTTTCCAACATAGGCCTCAAAGCCCTCCAAATAAACATCTGCAGATTCTACAAAAGGGGTCTTTCCAAAATGTTCTATCAAAACCAACGTTCAAACCTATGAGCTGAATGCACTCACCACACAGAAGTTTCTTAGACGTCTTCTGTCTAGTGTTTATGTGAAAATATTTTCTTTTACAGCATAGGCCTCAAATAGCTCCAAATATCAACTTGCAGATTTTACAAAAAGGGTGTTTCCAAACTCCTCTATCAAAAGGCAGGTTCAACTCTGTGTGTTGAATGCACACATCAGAAAGAAGTTTCTGAGAATGCTTCTGTCTAGCGTTTATGTGAAAATATTTCCTTTTCAAGCATACGCCTCAAAGCGCTCCAAATATGCCGTTGCAGATTCTACAAAAAGTGTGTTTCAAAACTGCTCTATGAAAAGAAAGGTTCAAAGCTGTGAGGTGAATACACATATCGTGAAGAAGTTTCTGAGAAAGCTTCAGTCTAGTGTTTAGGTGAAGATATTTCACTTCCCAGAATAGGCCTCAAAGCGCTCCAAATATCCACTTCCAGATTCTAAAGAAAAGTGTTTCAAAACTGCTTTTTGGAAAAGAAGCTTCAACTCTGTGAGTTGAAAGCACTCATTACGAAGAGGTTTCTGAGAGTTCTTCCGTCTAGTTTTCATGTGAAGATGTTTCCATTTCAAGCATATTTCTCAAATCGCTCCAAATATTCACCTGCAAATTCTACAAAAAGGGTGTTTCCAAACTTCTCTATCAATAGGAAGGTTCGACTCTGTGAGTTGAATGCACTCCTCACAAAGAAGTTTCTGAGAATGCTTCTGTCCAGTTTTTAGGTGAAGATATATCATTTCCCAGCATAGGCCTCAAAGCGCTCCAAATATCCACTTGCAGATTCTACAAAAAGAGTGTTTCAAAACTCCTCTTTCAAAAGGAAGTTTCAAGTCTGTGAGTTGAATGAAGTCATGACAAAGAAGTTTCTGAGAATGCTTCTGTCTACTTTTTATGTGAAGATATTTCCTTTTGCAGCACACGCCTCAAATAGCCCCAAACATCCACTAGCAAATTCTACAAAAAGAGTGTTTCAAAAAAGCGCTATCTAAAGGAAGATTGCACTATGTGAGTTAAACGCATAAAGCACACGGAAGTTTCTGAGAATGCTTCCGTCTAGTTCTCATGGGAAGATATTTCCTTTCCCATTGTTGGCCTCTTAGCACTCCAATATACACTTGCAGATTCTAGAAAAAGAGTGTTTCAAAACTGCTCTATCAAAAGGCAGGTTCAACACAGTGAGTTGAATATGCACATGAGAAAAAGTTTCTGAGAATGCTTCTGTCTGGTTTTTATGTGAAGATATTTCGCTTTCCAGCACAGGCCTCAAAGCGCTCCAATTATCCACTTGCAGACTATACAAAAACAGTGTTTCAAAACTGTTCTATCGAAAGGAATGTTCAGCTCTGTGAGTAGAATTCACTCATCACGAGGAAGTTTCTGAGAATGCTGCTGTCTAGTTTCTATAAGAAGACATTTCCTTTTCTAACATAGGTCTCAAAGCGCTCACAATAAGCCCTGGCACACTCTACAAAAGGAGTGTTTCCAAAATGTTCTATCAAAATGAACGTTGAAGACTGTGAGTTAAATGCACACATCAAACTGAAGTTTCTGAGAATGGTTCTGTCTAGGGTTTATGTGAAGATATTTTCTTTTCCAGCATAGGCCTCCAAAAGCTCGAAATATCCACTTGCAGATTTTCTAAAAAGGGTGTTTCCAAACTGTTCTATCAAAAGGAAGGTTCAACTCTGTGGGTTGAATGCTCACATCACAAAGAAGTTTCTGAGAATGCTTCTGTCTAGTGTTCATGTGAAGATATTTCCTTTTCAAGCATAGGCCTCAAAGCGCTCCAAATATGCAGTTGCAGACTCTACAAAAAGTGTGTTTCAAAAGTGTTCTATGAAAAGAAAGTTTCAACTCTGTGAGTTGAATGCACATATCGTGAAGAAGTTTCTGAGAATGCTTCTGTCTAGTTTTTAGGTGAAGATATTTCATTTCCCAGCATAGGCCTCAAAGCGCTCCAAATATGCACTTGCAGATTCTACAAAAAGAGTGTTTCAAAACTGCTCTTTCAAAAGGAAGGTTCAAGTCTGTGAGTTGAATGCCCTCATCAGAAAGAAGTTTCTGATAATGGTTCTGTCTAGTTTTCATCTGCAAGTATTTCCTTTTCCACTAGATGCCGCAATCGCACCAAATTTCCACCTGCAGTTTCCACAAAAAGAGTGTTGCAGGACTGCTCCAGGAAAAGGAATCTTCAACTCTCTCAGTTCATTCCCCTCAAGACATAGAAGTTTCTGATAATGTTTCTGTCTAGCTTCTATATGAAGATATTTCCTTTTCCAGCATAAGCCTCAAAGAGCTCCAAATATCCACTTGCGAATTCTACAAAAACAGTGTTGCAATACTTTTCTACCAAAAGGAAGGTACAACTCTGTGAGTTCAATGCACTCATCACACAGAAGGTTCACAGAATGCTTCCATCTAGCTTTTACGCAATGATATTTCCTTTTGCAGCAAAGGCTTCAAAGCGCTCTTAATGTCCACTGGCAGATTCTACGAAGAGTGTCTCAAAACTGCTCTATCAAAAGGTAGGTTGAACTCTGTGAGTTCAATGCCCAAAGCACAGGGAACCTTCTGAGAATGCTTTTATGTAGTTTCTACGTGAACATATTTTCTTTTCCAGCATTGGCCTCCAAGCACTCCATCCATCCACTTGAAAATTCTACTAAAAGAGTGTTTCAAAACTTCTCTACCAAAAGAAAGGTTGAACTTTGTGAGTTCAAGGCACACATCACAAAGAAGTTTCTGAGAATGCTTCTTTCCAGCTTTTACGTGAAGAGATATCCTTTTCCAGCATAGGCCTCAAAGCGCTCCATATATCCACTTGCACATTCTAGCAAAGCGTGTATCAACACTGCTCTTTCAAAAGGAAGCTTCAAGTCTGTGAGTTGAATGCACTCATCACAAAGACGTTTCTGAGAATTCTCCTGTCTAGTTTTCATGTGAAGATGCTTCCATTTAAAATCTAGGCCTCAAATACCTCCAAATATTCACTTGCACATTCTACAAAAAGGCTGTTTCAAATCTTCTCTATCAATTGGAAGGTTCAACTCTGTAAATTGAATGCACTCACCACAAAGAAGATTCCGAGATTGCTTCTGTCTACTTTGTACGTGAAGACATTTCCTTTTCCAACATAGGCCTCAAAGCGCTCCAAAAAACACTTGCAGATTCTAAAAAAACAGTTTTTCAAAACTGTTCTATCAAAAGGAACGTTCAACTCGGTGAGTTGAAGGCACTCATCACAAAGAGGTTTCTGAGAATGCTTCTGTCTAGTTTTTATGGGATGATATTTCTTATTCCAACATTGGCCAAAAAGCGCTCCAAATATCCACCTTCAGATGGCACTGAAAGAGGGTCTCAAAAATGCTCTATCAGAAGGAAGGTTCAAGTCTGTGAGTTGAATGCTCTCATCACACAGAAGGTTCTGAGAATGCTTCAGTCTAGTTTTTATCAGAAGATATTTCCATTTCCTTGCATAGGCCTGAAATCGCTCCAAATATCGACTTGCAGATTATACGAATAGAGTATTTCCAAACTGCTCTGTCAAACGGCAGGATCAACTCTGTGAGTTGAATGAACACATCATGAAGAAGTCTCTGAGAATGCTTCTGTCTAGTTTTTAGTTGAAGATATTTCATTTCCCAGCATCGCCTCAAAGCGCTCCAAATATCCACTTGCAGATTCTACAAAAACTTTGTTTCTAAACTGCTCTTTGAAAAGGAAGGTTCAAGTCTGTGAGTTGAATGCACTCATCGCAAAGAATTTTCTGAGAATGCTTCTGCCTAGTTTTCATGTGAAGATATTTCCTTTTCCAACATTGGCCCCGAAGCCCTCCTAACATCCACTTGCAGATTTTACAAAAAGAGTGTTTCCAAACTGCTCTATCAAAAGGCAGGTTCAACTCTGTGAGTCAAATGCACGCATCGTGAAGAAGCTTCTGAGAATGCTACTGTCTAAGTTTTAGGTGAAGATATTTCATTTCCCAGCAAAGGCTTCAAAGCGCTCTAAATATCCACTTGCAGATTCTACAAGAAGAGTGTTTCAAAACTGCTCTTCCAAAAGGAAGGTTCAAGTCTGTGAGTTGAATGCACTCATCAGAAAGAAGTTTCTGAGAATGCTTCTCTCTAGTTTTTATGAGAAGATATTTCCTTTTCCAGCATAGGCCTCAAATCGCTACAAACATCCACTAGCAAATTCTACAAAAGGAGTGTTTCAAAACTGTGCTATCAAAAGGAAGATTCCACTATTTGAGTTGAAGGCATAAAGCACACGGAAGTTTCTGACAGTGCTTCCGTCTAGTTCTCATGTGAAGTTATTTCCTTTTCCAGTGTTGGCCTCTTAGCACTCCAAATAACCACTTGCAGATCCTAGAAAGAGTGTTTCAAAACTGCTCTACCAAAAGGAAGGTTCAACTCGGTGAGTTGAATGCGCACCTCGCAAAAGGTTTCTGAGAGTGCTTCGGTTTAGTTTTTCTGTGAAGATATTTCGTTTTCCAGCACAGTACTCAAAGCGCTCTAAATAGCCACTTGCAGAGTCTATAAAAAGAGTGTTTCAAAACTGTTCTATCGAAAGGAACGTTCAACTCTGTGAGTAGAATGCACTCATCACAAGGAAGTTTCTGAGAATGCTTCTGTCTAGTTTTTATGTGAAGAAATTTCCTTTTCCTACTTAGGCCTCAAAGCGCTCCAAATAAACACCTGCAGATTCTACAAAAGGGGTCTTTCCAAAATGTTCTATTAAAACCAACGTTCAAGCCTGTGACCTGAATGCACTCACCACACAGAAGTTTCTTAGACGTCTTCTGTCTAGTGTTTATGTGGAAATATTCTCTTTTACAGCATAGGCCTCAAATAGCTCCAAATATCAACTTGCAGATTTTACAAAAAGGGTGTTTCCAAACTCCTCCATCAAAAGGCAGGTTCAACTCTGTGTGTTGAATGCACACATCAGAAAGAAGTTTCTGAGAATGCTTCTGTCTAGCCTTTATGTGAAAATATTTCCTTTTCAAGCATACGCCTCAAAGCGCTCCAAATATGCCGTTGTAGACTCTACAAAAAGTGTGTTTCAAAACTGCTCTACGAAAAGAAAGGTTCAAAGCTGTGAGTTGAATACACATATCGTGAAGAAGTTCCTGAGAATGCTTCAATCTAGTGTTTAGGTGAAGATATTTCACTTCCCAGCATAGGCCTCAAAGCGCTCAAAATATCCACTTCCAGATTCTACAGAAAAGTGTTTCAAAACTGCTCTTTGGAAAGGAAGCTTCAACTCTGTGAGTTAAAAGCACTCATTGCGAAGAGGTTTCTGGGAGTTCTTCCGTCTAGTTTTCATGTAAAGATGTTTCCATTTCAAGCATAGGTCTCTAATCGCTCCAAATATTCACCTGCAAATTCTACAAAAAGGGTGTTTCAAAACTTCTCTATCAATAGGAAGGTTCAACTCTGTGAGTTGAATGCACTCCTTACAGAGAAGTTTCTGAGAATGTTTCTATGTTTTACGCGAAGATATTTCCTTTTCCAACACAGGCCTCAATGCGCTCCGAATAACACTTCCAGATACTACAAAAACAGTGTTTCAAAACTGTTCTATCAAAAGGAACGTTCAACTCTGTGAGTTGAAGGCACTGATAACAAAGAAGTTTCTGAGAATGCTTCCGTCAATCTTGTATGCAATGAGATTTCCTTTTGCAGCATAGGACTTAAAGCTCTCCAAATATCCACTTGCAGATTCCACAAAAAGAGTGTTGCAAAACTTCTCTATCAAAAGGCAGGTTGAACTCTGTGTGTTGAATGCCCAATACACAGGGAACTTTCTGAGAATGCTTTTGTCTAGTTTCCACGTGAAGATAGTTCCTTTTCCAACATAGGCCTCAAAGCGCTCTGAATATCCACTTGCCGATTGTACAAAAAGAGTGTTGCAAAACTTCTCTATCAAAAGGCAGGTTGAACTCTGTGTGTCGAATGCCCAAAACACAGGGAACTTGCTGAGAATGCTTTTGTCTAATTTCTACGTGAAGATATTTCCTTTTCCATCATAGGCCTCAAAGTGCTCCGAATAAACACTTGTAGATCCCACCAAAAGAGTGTTTCAAAGCTCTTCCATCTACAGGAACTTTCACGTCTGTGAGTTGAATGCACTCATCACAAAGAGGTTTCTGAGAATGCTTCTGTCTAGTTTTTATGTGATGATATTTCGGTTTCCAGCATTGGCCTAAAGGTGCTCCGAATATCCACCTTCAGATGGGACTGAAAGAGTGTTTCAAAACTGAACTATCAAAAGGAAGGTTCAAGTCTGTGAGTTGAATGCACTCATCCACAGAAGCTTCTGAGAATGTTTCTGTCTCGTTTTTAGGCGAAGATATTTCCTTTTCCTTGCATAGGCCTCAAATCGCTCCAAATATCCCCTTGCAGATATTACAAAGAGAGTGTTTCCAAACTGCCCTATCGAAAGGCAGGTTCAACTCTGTGAGTTGAAGGCACGTATGGTGAAACAGTTTCTGAGAATGCTAGTGTGTACTTTTTAGGTGAAGGTATTTCCTTTTCCAGCACAGGCCTCAAATCGCTCCAAACATCCATTAGCAAATTCTACAAAAGGAGTGTTTCAAACCTGTGCTATCCAAAGGAAGATTCCACTATATGAGTTGAACGCATAAAGCACACGGAAGTTTCTGAGAATCCTTCCGTCTAGTTCTCAGGTGAAGATATTTACTTTTCCAGTGTTGGCCCTTTAGCACTCCAAATATCCACTTTCAGATTCTACAGAAAAAGTGTTTCAAAACTGCTCTATCAAAACGCAGGTTCCACTCGGTGAGTTGAATGCACGCATCGGAAAAGATTTCTGAGAATTCTTCTGTCTAGTTTTTATGGGAAGATATTTTCTTTTCCAGCATAGGCCTCAAATCGCTCCAAACATCCACGAGCAAATTCTACGAAAGGAGTGTGTCAAAACTGTGCTATCAAAAGGAAGATTCCACTATGTGAGTTGAATGCATGAAGCACACGGAAGTTTCTGACAATGCTTCCGTCTAGTTCTCATGTGAAGATATTTCGTTTTCCAGTGTTGACCTCTTAGCACTCCAAATATCCACTTGCAGATCCTAGAAAAAGAGTGTTTCCAAACTCCTCTACCAAAAGCCAGGTTTCACTCGGTGAGTTGAATGCGCACATCGCAAAATGTTTCTGAGAACGCTACTGACTAGTTCTTTTGTGAAGATATTTCGTTTTCCAGCCTGGGCTTCAAAGTGCTCCAAATAGCCACTTGTAGAGTCTATAAAAAGAGTGTTTCAAAACTCTTCTATCAAAAGGAACTTTCAACTCTGTGAGTACAATGCACTCATCACAAGGAAGTTTCTGAGAATGCTTCTGTCTAGTGTTTATATGAAGATATTTCCTTTTCCAACCTAGGCCTCAATGCGCTCCATATAAACACCTGCAGATCCTACAAGAGGGGTGTTTCCAAACTGTTCTATCAAAACCAGCGTTCAAGTCTGTGAGCTGAATGCACTCATCACACAGAAGTTTCTTAGAAGGCTTGTGTCTAGTGTTTATGTGAAAATATTTTCTTTTACATCATAGGCCTCAAATAGCTCCAAATATCAACTTGCAGATTTTACAAAAAGGGAGTTTCCAAACTCCTCTATCAAAAGACAGGTTCAACTCTGTGAGTTGAATGCACACATCAGAAAGAAGTTTCTGAGAATGCTTCTGTCTAGCGCTTATATGAAAATATTTCCTTTTCAAGCACACGCCTCAAAGCGCTCCAAATATGCCGTTGCAGATTCTACAAAAAGTGGGTTTCAAAACTGCTCTATGAAAAGAAAGGTTCAAAGCTGTGAGTTGAATACACAGATCGTGAAGAAGTTTCTGAGAATGCTTCAGTCTAGTGTTTAGGTGAAGATATTTCACTTCCCAGCATAGGCCTCAAAGCGCTCCAAATATCCACTTCCAGATTCTACAGAAAAGTGTTTCAAAACTGCTCTTTGGAAAGGAAGCTTCAACTCTGTGAGTTGAAAGCACTCATTACGAAGAGGTTTCTGAGAATTCTTCTGTCCAGTTTTCATGTGAAGATGTTTCCATTTCAAGCATAGGTCTCCAATCGCTCCAAATATTCACCTGCAAATTCTACAAAAGGGGTGTTTCAAAACTTCTCTATCAATAGGAAGGTTAAACTCTGTGAGTTGAATGCCCTCCTCACAAAGAAGTTTCTGAGAATGCTTCTGTCTAGTTTTTACTTGAAGATATTTCCTTTTCCAACACAGGCCTCAAAGCGCTCCGAATCAACACTTCCAGATACTACAAAAACAGTGTTTCAAAACTGTTCTATCAAAAGGAACGTTCAACTCTGTGAGTTGAAGGCACTCATCACAAAGAAGTTTCTGAGCATGCTTCCATCTAGCTTGTATGCCATGAGATTTCCTTTTGCAGCATAGGCCTTAAAGCACTCCAAATATCCACTTGCAGATTCCACAAAAAGAGTGTTGCAAAACTTCTCTATCAAAAGGCAGGTTGAACTCTGTGTGTTGAATGCCCAAAACACAGGGAACTTTCTGAGAATGCGTTTGTCTAGTTTCCACGTGAAGATAGTTCCTTTTCCAACGTAGGCCTCAAAGCGCTCTGAATATCCACTTGCCGATTGTACAAAAAGAGTGTTGCAAAACTTCTCTATCAAAAGGCAGGTTGAACTCTGTGTGTTGAATGCCCAAAACACAGGGAACTTGCTGAGAATGCTTTTGTCTAATTTCTACGTGAAGATATTTCCTTTTCCAACATAGGCCTCAAAGTGCTCCGAATAAACACTTGTAGATCCCACCAAAAGAGTGTTTCAAAGCTCTTCCATCTAAAGGAACTTTCACGTCTGTGAGTTGAATGCACTCATCACAAAGAGGTTTCTGAGAATGCTTCTGTCTAGTTTTTATGTGATGATATTTCGTTTTCCAGCATTGGCCTAAAGGTGCTCCAAATATCCACCTTCAGATGGGACTGAAAGAGTGTTTCAAAACTGAACTATCAAAAGGAAGGTTCAAGTCTGTGAGTTGAATGCACTCATCCACAGAAGCTTCTGAGAATGCTTCTGTCTCGTTTTTAGGCGAAGATATTTCCTTTTCCTTGCATAGGCCTCAAATCGCTCCAAATATCCCCTTGCAGATATTACAAAGAGAGTGTTTCCAAACTGCCCTATCGAAAGGCAGGTTCAACTCTGTGAGTTGAAGGCACGTATGGTGAAACAGTTTCTGAGAATGCTTGTGTGTACTTTTTAGGTGAAGGTATTTCCTTTTCCAGCACAGGCCTCAAATCGCTCCAAACATCCAGTAGCAAATTCTACAAAAGGAGTGTTTCAACCCTGTGCTATCCAAAGGAAGATTCCACTATATGAGTTGAACGCATAAAGCACACGGAAGTTTCTGAGAATCCTTCCGTCTAGTTCTCAGGTGAAGATATTTACTTTTCCAGTGTTGGCCCTTTAGCACTCCAAATATCCACTTTCAGATTCTACAAAAAGAGTGTTTCAAAACTGCTCTATCAAAACGCAGGTTCCACTCAGTGAGTTGAATGCACGCATCGGAAAAGATTTCTGAGAATTCTTCTGTCTAGTTTTTATGGGAAGATATTTTCTTTTCCAGCATAGGCCTCAAATCGCTCCAAACATCCACGAGCAAATTCTACGAAAGGAGTGTGTCAAAACTGTGCTATCAAAAGGAAGATTCCACTATGTGAGTTGAATGCATGAAGCACACGGAAGTTTCTGACAATGCTTCCGTCTAGTTCTCATGTGAAGATATTTCCTTTTCCAGTGTTGACCTCTTAGCACTCCAAATATCCACTTGCAGATCCTAGAAAAAGAGTGTTTCAAAACTGCTCTACCAAAAGCCAGGTTTCACTCGGTGAGTTGAATGCGCACATCGCAAAATGTTTCTGAGAACGCTACTGTCTAGTTCTTATGTGAAGATATTTCGTTTTCCAGCCTGGGCTTCAAAGCGCTCCAAATAGCCACTTGTGGAGTCTATAAAAAGAGTGTTTCAAAACTCTTCTATCAAAAGGAACTTTCAACTCTGTGAGTACAATGCACTCATCACAAGGAAGTTTCCGAGAATGCTTCTGTCTAGTGTTTATGTGAAGATATTTCCTTTTCCAACCTAGGCCTCAATGCGCTCCAAATAAACACCTGCAGATCCTACAAGAGGGGTGTTTCCAAACTGTTCTATCAAAACCAGCGTTCAAGTCTGTGAGCTGAATGCACTCATCACACAGAAGTTTCTTAGAAGGCTTGTGTCTAGTGTTTATGTGAAAATATTTTCTTTTACAGCATAGGCCTCAAATAGCTCTAAATATCAACTTGCAGATTTTACAAAAAGAGAGTTTCCAAACTCCTCTATCAAAAGACAGGTTCAACTCTGTGAGTCGAATGCACACATCAGAAAGAAGTTTCTGAGAATGCTTCTGTCTAGCGTTTATGTGAAAATATTTCCTTTTCAAGCACACACCTCAAAGCGCTCCAAATATGCCGTTGCAGATTCTACAAAAAGTGGGTTTCAAAACTGCTCTACGAAAAGAAAGGTTCAAAGCTGTGAGTTGAATACACAGATCGTGAAGAAGTTTCTGAGAATGCTTCAGTCTAGTGTTTAGGTGAAGATATTTCACTTCCCAGCATAGGCCTCAAAGCGCTCCAAATATCCACTTCCAGATTCTACAGAAAAGTGTTTCAAAACTGCTCTTTGGAAAGGAAGCTTCAACTCTGTGAGTTGAAAGCACTCATTACGAAGAGGTTTCTGAGAATTCTTCTGTCCAGTTTTCATGTGAAGATGTTTCCATTTCAAGCATAGGTCTCCAATCGCTCCAAATATTCACCTGCAAATTCTACAAAAAGGGTGTTTCAAAACTTCTCTATCAATAGGAAGGTTCAACTCTGTGAGTTGAATGCCCTCCTCACAAAGAAGTTTCTGAGAATGCTTCTGTCTACTTTTTACGTGAAGATATTTCCTTTTCCAACACAGGCCTCAAAGCGCTCCGAATCAACACTTCCAGATACTACCAAAACAGTGTTTCAAAACTGTTCTATCAAAAGGAACGTTCAACTCTGTGAGTGGAAGGCACTCATCGCAAAGAGGTTTCTGAGAATGCTTCTGTCTAGTTTTTATGTGATGATATTTCGTATTGCAGCATTGGCCAAAAAGCGCTCCAAACATCCATCTTCAGATGGCAATGAAAGTGGGTCTCAAAAGTGCTCTATCAGAAGGAAGGTTCAAGTCTGTGAATTGAATGCTCTCATCACACAGAAGGTTCTGAGAATGATTCAGTCTAGTTTTTATCAGAAGATATTTCCTTTTCCTTGCATAGGCCTCAAATCACTCCAAATATCGAATTGCAGTTTACACCAATAGAGTGTTTCCAAACTGCTCTGTGAAACGGCAGATTCAACTCTGTGAGTTGAATGTGCACATGAGGAAGAAGTCTCTGAGAATGCTTCTGTCTAGTTTTTAGGTGAAGATATTTCATTTCCCAGCCTCGCCTCAAAGCGCTCCAAATATCCACTTTCAGATTCTACAAAAACTGTGTTTCTAAACTGCTCTTTGTAAAGGAAGGTTCAAGTCTGTGAGTTGAATGCACTCATCACCAAGAAGTTTCTGAGAATGCTTCTGTCTAGTTTTCATGTGAAGATATTTCCTTTTCCAACATTGACCCGAAGCCCTCGTAATATCCACTTGCAGATTTTACAAAAAGAGTGTTTCCAAACTGCTCTATCAAAATGAGATTCAACTCTGTGAGTTGAATGCACGCATCATGAAGAAGCTTCAGAGAATGCTACGGTCTACGTTTTAGGTGAAGATATTTCATTTCCCAGCATAGGCTTCAAAGCGCTCTAAATATCCACTTGCAGATTCTACAAAAAGAGTGTTTCAAAACTGCTCTTCCAAAAGGAAGGTTCAAGGCTGTGAGTTCAATGCACTCATCATAAAGAAGTTTCTGAGAACGCTTCTCTCTAGTTTTTATGTGAAGATATTTCCTTTTCCAGCATAGGCCTCAAATCGCTCCAAACATCCACTAGCAAATTCTACAAAAGGAGTGTTTCAAAACTGTGCTATCAAAAGGAAGATTCCACTATTTGAGTTGAAGGCATAAAGCACACGGAGGTTTCTGACAATGCTTCCGTCTAGTTCTCATGTGAAGTTATTTCCTTTTCCAGTGCTGGCCTCTTAGCACTCCAAATATCCACTTGCAGATCCTAGAAAAAGAGTTTTTCAAAACTGCTCTACCAAAAGGAAGCTTCAACTCGGTGAGTTGAATGCGCACCTCGCAAAATGTTTCTGAGAGTGCTTCGCTGTTGTTTTTATGTGAAGATATTTCGTTTTCCAGCATAGGACTCAAAGCGCTCCAAGTAGCCACTTACAGAGTCTCTAAAAAGAGTGTTTCAAAACTGTTCTATCAAAAGGAACGTTCAACTCTGTGAGTAGAATGCTCTCATGACAAGGAAGTTTCTGAGAATGCTTCTGTCTAGTTTTTATGTGAAGAAATTTCCTTTTCCAACATAGGCCTCAAAGCCCTCCAAATAAACATCTGCAGATTCTACAAAAGGGGTCTTTCCAAAATGTTCTATCAAAACCAACGTTCAAACCTATGAGCTGAATGCACTCACCACACAGAAGTTTCTTAGACGTCTTCTGTCTAGTGTTTATGTGAAAATATTTTCTTTTACAGCATAGGCCTCAAATAGCTCCAAATATCAACTTGCAGATTTTACAAAAAGGGTGTTTCCAAACTCCTCTATCAAAAGGCAGGTTCAACTCTGTGTGTTGAATGCACACATCAGAAAGAAGTTTCTGAGAATGCTTCTGTCTAGCGTTTATGTGAAAATATTTCCTTTTCAAGCATACGCCTCAAAGCGCTCCAAATATGCCGTTGCAGATTCTACAAAAAGTGTGTTTCAAAACTGCTCTATGAAAAGAAAGGTTCAAAGCTGTGAGGTGAATACACATATCGTGAAGAAGTTTCTGAGAAAGCTTCAGTCTAGTGTTTAGGTGAAGATATTTCACTTCCCAGAATAGGCCTCAAAGCGCTCCAAATATCCACTTCCAGATTCTAAAGAAAAGTGTTTCAAAACTGCTTTTTGGAAAAGAAGCTTCAACTCTGTGAGTTGAAAGCACTCATTACGAAGAGGTTTCTGAGAGTTCTTCCGTCTAGTTTTCATGTGAAGATGTTTCCATTTCAAGCATATTTCTCCAATCGCTCCAAATATTCACCTGCAAATTCTACAGAAAGGGTGTTTCCAAACTTCTCTATCAATAGGAAGGTTCGACTCTGTGAGTTGAATGCACTCCTCACAAAGAAGTTTCTGAGAATGCTTCTGTCCAGTTTTTAGGTGAAGATATATCATTTCCCAGCATAGGCCTCAAAGCGCTCCAAATATCCACTTGCAGATTCTACAAAAAGAGTGTTTCAAAACTCCTCTTTCAAAAGGAAGTTTCAAGTCTGTGAGTTGAATGAAGTCATGACAAAGAAGTTTCTGAGAATGCTTCTGTCTACTTTTTATGTGAAGATATTTCCTTTTGCAGCACACGCCTCAAATAGCCCCAAACATCCACTAGCAAATTCTACAAAAAGAGGGTTTCAAAAAAGCGCTATCTAAAGGAAGATTGCACTATGTGAGTTAAACGCATAAAGCACACGGAAGTTTCTGAGAATGCTTCCGTCTAGTTCTCATGGGAAGATATTTCCTTTCCCATTGTTGGCCTCTTAGCACTCCAATATACACTTGCAGATTCTAGAAAAAGAGTGTTTCAAAACTGCTCTATCAAAAGGCAGGTTCAGCACGGTGAGTTGAATATGCACATGAGAAAAAGTTTCTGAGAATGCTTCTGTCTGGTTTTTATGTGAAGATGTTTCGTTTTCCAGCACAGGCCTCAAAGCGCTCCAATTATCCACTTGCAGACTATACAAAAACAGTGTTTCAAAACTGTTCTATCCAAAGGAATGTTCAGCTCTGTGAGTAGAATTCACTCATCACGAGGAAGTTTCTGAGAATGCTGCTGTCTAGTTTCTATAAGAAGACATTTCCTTTTCTAACATAGGTCTCAAAGCGCTCACAATAAGCCCTGGCACACTCTACAAAAGGAGTGTTTCCAAAATGTTCTATCAAAATGAACGTTGAAGACTGTGAGTTAAATGCACACATCAAACTGAAGTTTCTGAGAATGGTTCTGTCTAGGGTTTATGTGAAGATATTTTCTTTTCCAGCATAGGCCTCCAAAAGCTCGAAATATCCACTTGCAGATTTTCTAAAAAGGGTGTTTCCAAACTGTTCTATCAAAAGGAAGGTTCAACTCTGTGAGTTGAATGCTCACATCACAAAGAAGTTTCTGAGAATGCTTCTGTCTAGTGTTCATGTGAAGATATTTCCTTTTCAAGCATAGGCCTCAAAGCGCTCCAAATATGCAGTTGCAGACTCTACAAAAAGTGTGTTTCAAAAGTGTTCTATGAAAAGAAAGTTTCAACTCTGTGAGTTGAATGCACATATCGTGAAGAAGTTTCTGAGAATGCTTCTGTCTAGTTTTTAGGTGAAGATATTTCATTTCCCAGCATAGGCCTCAAAGCGCTCCAAATATGCACTTGCAGATTCTACAAAAAGAGTGTTTCAAAACTGCTCTTTCAAAAGGAAGGTTCAAGTCTGTGAGTTGAATGCACTCATCAGAAAGAAGTTTCTGATAATGGTTCTGTCTAGTTTTCATCTGCAAGTATTTCCTTTTCCACTAGATGCCGCAATCGCACCAAATTTCCACCTGCAGTTTCCACAAAAAGAGTGTTGCAGGACTGCTCCAGGAAAAGGAATCTTCAACTCTCTCAGTTCAATCCCCTCAAGACATAGAAGTTTCTGATAATGTTTCTGTCTAGCTTCTATATGAAGATATTTCCTTTTCCAGCATAAGCCTCAAAGAGCTCCAAATATCCACTTGCGAATTCTACAAAAACAGTGTTGCAATACTTTTCTACCAAAAGGAAGGTACAACTCTGTGAGTTCAATGCACTCATCACACAGAAGGTTCACAGAATGCTTCCATCTAGCTTTTACGCAATGATATTTCCTTTTGCAGCAAAGGCTTCAAAGCGCTCTTAATGTCCACTGGCAGATTCTACGAAGAGTGTCTCAAAACTGCTCTATCAAAAGGTAGGTTGAACTCTGTGAGTTCAATGCCCAAAGCACAGGGAACCTTCTGAGAATGCTTTTATGTAGTTTCTACGTGAACATATTTTCTTTTCCAGCATTGGCCTCCAAGCACTCCATCCATCCACTTGAAAATTCTACTAAAAGAGTGTTTCAAAACTTCTCTACCAAAAGAAAGGTTGAACTTTGTGAGTTCAAGGCACACATCACAAAGAAGTTTCTGAGAATGCTTCTTTCCAGCTTTTACGTGAAGAGATATCCTTTTCCAGCATAGGCCTCAAAGCGCTCCATATATCCACTTGCACATTCTAGCAAAGCGTGTATCAACACTGCTCTTTCAAAAGGAATCTTCAAGTCTGTGAGTTGAATGCACTCATCATAAAGACGTTTCTGAGAATTCTCCTGTCTAGTTTTCATGTGAAGATGCTTCCATTTAAAATCTAGGCCTCAAATACCTCCAAATATTCACTTGCACATTCTACAAAAAGGCTGTTTCAAATCTTCTCTATCAATTGGAAGGTTCAACTCTGTAAATTGAATGCACTCACCACAAAGAAGATTCCGAGATTGCTTCTGTCTACTTTGTATGTGAAGACATTTCCTTTTCCAACATAGGCCTCAAAGCGCTCCAAAAAACACTTGCAGATTCTAAAAAAACAGTTTTTCAAAACTGTTCTATCAAAAGGAACGTTCAACTCGGTGAGTTGAAGGCACTCATCACAAAGAGGTTTCTGAGAATGCTTCTGTCTAGTTTTTATGGGATGATATTTCTTATTCCAACATTGGCCAAAAAGCGCTCCAAATATCCACCTTCAGATGGCACTGAAAGAGGGTCTCAAAAATGCTCTATCAGAAGGAAGGTTCAAGTCTGTGAGTTGAATGCTCTCATCACACAGAAGGTTCTGAGAATGCTTCAGTCTAGTTTTTATCAGAAGATATTTCCATTTCCTTGCATAGGCCTGAAATCGCTCCAAATATCGACTTGCAGATTATACGAATAGAGTATTTCCAAACTGCTCTGTCAAACGGCAGGATCAACTCTGTGAGTTGAATGAACACATCATGAAGAAGTCTCTGAGAATGCTTCTGTCTAGTTTTTAGTTGAAGATATTTCATTTCCCAGCATCGCCTCAAAGCGCTCCAAATATCCACTTGCAGATTCTACAAAAACTTTGTTTCTAAACTGCTCTTTGAAAAGGAAGGTTCAAGTCTGTGAGTTGAATGCACTCATCGCAAAGAATTTTCTGAGAATGCTTCTGCCTAGTTTTCATGTGAAGATATTTCCTTTTCCAACATTGGCCCCGAAGCCCTCCTAACATCCACTTGCAGATTTTACAAAAAGAGTGTTTCCAAACTGCTCTATCAAAAGGCAGGTTCAACTCTGTGAGTCAAATGCACGCATCGTGAAGAAGCTTCTGAGAATGCTACTGTCTAAGTTTTAGGTGAAGATATTTCATTTCCCAGCAAAGGCTTCAAAGCGCTCTAAATATCCACTTGCAGATTCTACAAGAAGAGTGTTTCAAAACTGCTCTTCCAAAAGGAAGGTTCAAGTCTGTGAGTTGAATGCACTCATCAAAAAGAAGTTTCTGAGAATGCTTCTCTCTAGTTTTTATGAGAAGATATTTCCTTTTCCAGCATAGGCCTCAAATCGCTCCAAACATCCACTAGCAAATTCTACAAAAGGAGTGTTTCAAAACTGTGCTATCAAAAGGAAGATTCCACTATTTGAGTTGAAGGCATAAAGCACACGGAAGTTTCTGACAGTGCTTCCGTCTAGTTCTCATGTGAAGTTATTTCCTTTTCCAGTGTTGGCCTCTTAGCACTCCAAATAACCACTTGCAGATCCTAGAAAGAGTGTTTCAAAACTGCTCTACCAAAAGGAAGGTTCAACTCGGTGAGTTGAATGCGCACCTCGCAAAAGGTTTCTGAGAGTGCTTCGGTTTAGTTTTTCTGTGAAGATATTTCGTTTTCCAGCACAGTACTCAAAGCGCTCTAAATAGCCACTTGCAGAGTCTATAAAAAGAGTGTTTCAAAACTGTTCTATCGAAAGGAACGTTCAACTCTGTGAGTAGAATGCACTCATCACAAGGAAGTTTCTGAGAATGCTTCTGTCTAGTTTTTATGTGAAGAAATTTCCTTTTCCAACATAGGCCTCAAAGCGCTCCAAATAAACACCTGCAGATTCTACAAAAGGGGTCTTTCCAAAATGTTCTATCAAAACCAACGTTCAAGCCTGTGAACTGAATGCACTCACCACACAGAAGTTTCTTAGACGTCTTCTGTCTAGTGTTTATGTGGAAATATTCTCTTTTACAGCATAGGCCTCAAATAGCTCCAAATATCAACTTGCAGATTTTACAAAAAGGGTGTTTCCAAACTCCTCCATCAAAAGGCAGGTTCAACTCTGTGTGTTGAATGCACACATCAGAAAGAAGTTTCTGAGAATGCTTCTGTCTAGCGTTTATGTGAAAATATTTCCTTTTCAAGCATACGCCTCAAAGCGCTCCAAATATGCCGTTGTAGACTCTAGAAAAAGTGTGTTTCAAAACTGCTCTACGAAAAGAAAGGTTCAAAGCTGTGAGTTGAATACACATATCGTGAAGAAGTTCCTGAGAATGCTTCAATCTAGTGTTTAGGTGAAGATATTTCACTTCCCAGCATAGGCCTCAAAGCGCTCCAAATATCCACTTCCAGATTCTACAGAAAAGTGTTTCAAAACTGCTCTTTGGAAAGGAAGCTTCAACTCTGTGAGTTAAAAGCACTCATTGCGAAGAGGTTTCTGGGAGTTCTTCCGTCTAGTTTTCATGTAAAGATGTTTCCATTTCAAGCATAGGTCTCTAATCGCTCCAAATATTCACCTCCAAATTCTACAAAAAGGGTGTTTCAAAACTTCTCTATCAATAGGAAGGTTCAACTCTGTGAGTTGAATGCACTCCTTACAGAGAAGTTTCTGAGAATGTTTCTATCTATGTTTTACGCGAAGATATTTCCTTTTCCAACACAGGCCTCAATGCGCTCCGAATCAACACTTCCAGATACTACAAAAACAGTGTTTCAAAACTGTTCTATCAAAAGGAACGTTCAACCCTGTGAGTTGAAGGCACTGATCACAAAGAAGTTTCTGAGAATGCTTCCGTCAATCTTGTATGCAATGAGATTTCCTTTTGCAGCATAGGACTTAAAGCTCTCCAAATATCCACTTGCAGATTCCACAAAAAGAGTGTTGCAAAACTTCTCTATCAAAAGGCAGGTTGAACTCTGTGTGTTGAATGCCCAATACACAGGGAACTTTCTGAGAATGCTTTTGTCTAGTTTCCACGTGAAGAGAGTTCCTTTTCCAACACAGGCCTCAAAGCGCTCTGAATATCCACTTGCCGATTGTACAAAAAGAGTGTTGCAAAACTTCTCTATCAAAAGGCAGGTTGAACTCTGTGTGTCGAATGCCCAAAACACAGGGAACTTGCTGAGAATGCTTTTGTCTAATTTCTACGTGAAGATATTTCCTTTTCCATCATAGGCCTCAAAGTGCTCCGAATAAACACTTGTAGATCCCACCAAAAGAGTGTTTCAAAGCTCTTCCATCTACAGGAACTTTCACGTCTGTGAGTTGAATGCACTCATCACAAAGAGGTTTCTGAGAATGCTTCTGTCTAGTTTTTATGTGATGATATTTCGGTTTCCAGCATTGGCCTAAAGGTGCTCCGAATATCCACCTTCAGATGGGACTGAAAGAGTGTTTCAAAACTGAACTATCAAAAGGAAGGTTCAAGTCTGTGAGTTGAATGCACTCATCCACAGGAGCTTCTGAGAATGTTTCTGTCTCGTTTTTAGGCGAAGATATTTCCTTTTCCTTGCATAGGCCTCAAATCGCTCCAAATATCCCCTTGCAGATATTACAAAGAGAGTGTTTCCAAACTGCCCTATCGAAAGGCAGGTTCAACTCTGTGAGTTGAAGGCACGTATGGTGAAACAGTTTCTGAGAATGCTTCTGCGTAGTTTTTAGGTGAAGGTATTTCCTTTTCCAGCACAGGCCTCAAATCGCTCCAAACATCCATTAGCAAATTCTACAAAAGGAGTGTTTCAAACCTGTGCTATCCAAAGGAAGATTCCACTATATGAGTTGAACGCATAAAGCACACGGAAGTTTCTGAGAATCCTTCCGTCTAGTTCTCAGGTGAAGATATTTACTTTTCCAGTGTTGGCCCTTTAGCACTCCAAATATCCACTTTCAGATTCTACAAAAAGAGTGTTTCAAAACTGCTCTATCAAAACGCAGGTTCCACTCGGTGATTTGAATGCACGCATCGGAAAAGATTTCTGAGAATTCTTCTGTCTAGTTTTTATGGGAAGATATTTTCTTTTCCAGCATAGGCCTCAAATCGCTCCAAACATCCACGAGCAAATTCTACGAAAGGAGTGTGTCAAAACTGTGCTATCAAAAGGAAGATTCCACTATGTGAGTTGAATGCATGAAGCACACGGAAGTTTCTGACAATGCTTCCGTCTAGTTCTCATGTGAAGATATTTCCTTTTCCAGTGTTGACCTCTTAGCACTCCAAATATCCACTTGCAGATCCTAGAAAAAGAGTGTTTCAAAACTGCTCTACCAAAAGCCAGGTTTCACTCGGTGAGTTGAATGCGCACATCGCAAAATGTTTCTGAGAACGCTACTGTCTAGTTCTTATGTGAAGATATTTCGTTTTCCAGCCTGGGCTTCAAAGCGCTCCAAATAGCCACTTGTGGAGTCTATAAAAAGAGTGTTTCAAAACTCTTCTATCAAAAGGAACTTTCAACTCTGTGAGTACAATGCACTCATCACAAGGAAGTTTCCGAGAATGCTTCTGTCTAGTGTTTATGTGAAGATATTTCCTTTTCCAACCTAGGCCTCAATGCGCTCCAAATAAACACCTGCAGATCCTACAAGAGGGGTGTTTCCAAACTGTTCTATCAAAACCAGCGTTCAAGTCTGTGAGCTGAATGCACTCATCACACAGAAGTTTCTTAGAAGGCTTGTGTCTAGTGTTTATGTGAAAATATTTTCTTTTACAGCATAGGCCTCAAATAGCTCTAAATATCAACTTGCAGATTTTACAAAAAGAGAGTTTCCAAACTCCTCTATCAAAAGACAGGTTCAACTCTGTGAGTCGAATGCACACATCAGAAAGAAGTTTCTGAGAATGCTTCTGTCTAGCGTTTATGTGAAAATATTTCCTTTTCAAGCACACACCTCAAAGCGCTCCAAATATGCCGTTGCAGATTCTACAAAAAGTGGGTTTCAAAACTGCTCTACGAAAAGAAAGGTTCAAAGCTGTGAGTTGAATACACAGATCGTGAAGAAGTTTCTGAGAATGCTTCAGTCTAGTGTTTAGGTGAAGATATTTCACTTCCCAGCATAGGCCTCAAAGCGCTCCAAATATCCACTTCCAGATTCTACAGAAAAGTGTTTCAAAACTGCTCTTTGGAAAGGAAGCTTCAACTCTGTGAGTTGAAAGCACTCATTACGAAGAGGTTTCTGAGAATTCTTCTGTCCAGTTTTCATGTGAAGATGTTTCCATTTCAAGCATAGGTCTCCAATCGCTCCAAATATTCACCTGCAAATTCTACAAAAAGGGTGTTTCAAAACTTCTCTATCAATAGGAAGGTTCAACTCTGTGAGTTGAATGCCCTCCTCACAAAGAAGTTTCTGAGAATGCTTCTGTCTACTTTTTACGTGAAGATATTTCCTTTTCCAACACAGGCCTCAAAGCGCTCCGAATCAACACTTCCAGATACTACCAAAACAGTGTTTCAAAACTGTTCTATCAAAAGGAACGTTCAACTCTGTGAGTGGAAGGCACTCATCGCAAAGAGGTTTCTGAGAATGCTTCTGTCTAGTTTTTATGTGATGATATTTCGTATTGCAGCATTGGCCAAAAAGCGCTCCAAACATCCATCTTCAGATGGCAATGAAAGTGGGTCTCAAAAGTGCTCTATCAGAAGGAAGGTTCAAGTCTGTGAATTGAATGCTCTCATCACACAGAAGGTTCTGAGAATGATTCAGTCTAGTTTTTATCAGAAGATATTTCCTTTTCCTTGCATAGGCCTCAAATCACTCCAAATATCGAATTGCAGTTTACACCAATAGAGTGTTTCCAAACTGCTCTGTGAAACGGCAGATTCAACTCTGTGAGTTGAATGTGCACATGAGGAAGAAGTCTCTGAGAATGCTTCTGTCTAGTTTTTAGGTGAAGATATTTCATTTCCCAGCCTCGCCTCAAAGCGCTCCAAATATCCACTTTCAGATTCTACAAAAACTGTGTTTCTAAACTGCTCTTTGTAAAGGAAGGTTCAAGTCTGTGAGTTGAATGCACTCATCACCAAGAAGTTTCTGAGAATGCTTCTGTCTAGTTTTCATGTGAAGATATTTCCTTTTCCAACATTGACCCGAAGCCCTCGTAATATCCACTTGCAGATTTTACAAAAAGAGTGTTTCCAAACTGCTCTATCAAAATGAGATTCAACTCTGTGAGTTGAATGCACGCATCATGAAGAAGCTTCAGAGAATGCTACGGTCTACGTTTTAGGTGAAGATATTTCATTTCCCAGCATAGGCTTCAAAGCGCTCTAAATATCCACTTGCAGATTCTACAAAAAGAGTGTTTCAAAACTGCTCTTCCAAAAGGAAGGTTCAAGGCTGTGAGTTCAATGCACTCATCATAAAGAAGTTTCTGAGAACGCTTCTCTCTAGTTTTTATGTGAAGATATTTCCTTTTCCAGCATAGGCCTCAAATCGCTCCAAACATCCACTAGCAAATTCTACAAAAGGAGTGTTTCAAAACTGTGCTATCAAAAGGAAGATTCCACTATTTGAGTTGAAGGCATAAAGCACACGGAGGTTTCTGACAATGCTTCCGTCTAGTTCTCATGTGAAGTTATTTCCTTTTCCAGTGCTGGCCTCTTAGCACTCCAAATATCCACTTGCAGATCCTAGAAAAAGAGTTTTTCAAAACTGCTCTACCAAAAGGAAGCTTCAACTCGGTGAGTTGAATGCGCACCTCGCAAAATGTTTCTGAGAGTGCTTCGCTGTTGTTTTTATGTGAAGATATTTCGTTTTCCAGCATAGGACTCAAAGCGCTCCAAGTAGCCACTTACAGAGTCTCTAAAAAGAGTGTTTCAAAACTGTTCTATCAAAAGGAACGTTCAACTCTGTGAGTAGAATGCTCTCATGACAAGGAAGTTTCTGAGAATGCTTCTGTCTAGTTTTTATGTGAAGAAATTTCCTTTTCCAACATAGGCCTCAAAGCCCTCCAAATAAACATCTGCAGATTCTACAAAAGGGGTCTTTCCAAAATGTTCTATCAAAACCAACGTTCAAACCTATGAGCTGAATGCACTCACCACACAGAAGTTTCTTAGACGTCTTCTGTCTAGTGTTTATGTGAAAATATTTTCTTTTACAGCATAGGCCTCAAATAGCTCCAAATATCAACTTGCAGATTTTACAAAAAGGGTGTTTCCAAACTCCTCTATCAAAAGGCAGGTTCAACTCTGTGTGTTGAATGCACACATCAGAAAGAAGTTTCTGAGAATGCTTCTGTCTAGCGTTTATGTGAAAATATTTCCTTTTCAAGCATACGCCTCAAAGCGCTCCAAATATGCCGTTGCAGATTCTACAAAAAGTGTGTTTCAAAACTGCTCTATGAAAAGAAAGGTTCAAAGCTGTGAGGTGAATACACATATCGTGAAGAAGTTTCTGAGAAAGCTTCAGTCTAGTGTTTAGGTGAAGATATTTCACTTCCCAGAATAGGCCTCAAAGCGCTCCAAATATCCACTTCCAGATTCTAAAGAAAAGTGTTTCAAAACTGCTTTTTGGAAAAGAAGCTTCAACTCTGTGAGTTGAAAGCACTCATTACGAAGAGGTTTCTGAGAGTTCTTCCGTCTAGTTTTCATGTGAAGATGTTTCCATTTCAAGCATATTTCTCCAATCGCTCCAAATATTCACCTGCAAATTCTACAGAAAGGGTGTTTCCAAACTTCTCTATCAATAGGAAGGTTCGACTCTGTGAGTTGAATGCACTCCTCACAAAGAAGTTTCTGAGAATGCTTCTGTCCAGTTTTTAGGTGAAGATATATCATTTCCCAGCATAGGCCTCAAAGCGCTCCAAATATCCACTTGCAGATTCTACAAAAAGAGTGTTTCAAAACTCCTCTTTCAAAAGGAAGTTTCAAGTCTGTGAGTTGAATGAAGTCATGACAAAGAAGTTTCTGAGAATGCTTCTGTCTACTTTTTATGTGAAGATATTTCCTTTTGCAGCACACGCCTCAAATAGCCCCAAACATCCACTAGCAAATTCTACAAAAAGAGGGTTTCAAAAAAGCGCTATCTAAAGGAAGATTGCACTATGTGAGTTAAACGCATAAAGCACACGGAAGTTTCTGAGAATGCTTCCGTCTAGTTCTCATGGGAAGATATTTCCTTTCCCATTGTTGGCCTCTTAGCACTCCAATATACACTTGCAGATTCTAGAAAAAGAGTGTTTCAAAACTGCTCTATCAAAAGGCAGGTTCAGCACGGTGAGTTGAATATGCACATGAGAAAAAGTTTCTGAGAATGCTTCTGTCTGGTTTTTATGTGAAGATGTTTCGTTTTCCAGCACAGGCCTCAAAGCGCTCCAATTATCCACTTGCAGACTATACAAAAACAGTGTTTCAAAACTGTTCTATCCAAAGGAATGTTCAGCTCTGTGAGTAGAATTCACTCATCACGAGGAAGTTTCTGAGAATGCTGCTGTCTAGTTTCTATAAGAAGACATTTCCTTTTCTAACATAGGTCTCAAAGCGCTCACAATAAGCCCTGGCACACTCTACAAAAGGAGTGTTTCCAAAATGTTCTATCAAAATGAACGTTGAAGACTGTGAGTTAAATGCACACATCAAACTGAAGTTTCTGAGAATGGTTCTGTCTAGGGTTTATGTGAAGATATTTTCTTTTCCAGCATAGGCCTCCAAAAGCTCGAAATATCCACTTGCAGATTTTCTAAAAAGGGTGTTTCCAAACTGTTCTATCAAAAGGAAGGTTCAACTCTGTGAGTTGAATGCTCACATCACAAAGAAGTTTCTGAGAATGCTTCTGTCTAGTGTTCATGTGAAGATATTTCCTTTTCAAGCATAGGCCTCAAAGCGCTCCAAATATGCAGTTGCAGACTCTACAAAAAGTGTGTTTCAAAAGTGTTCTATGAAAAGAAAGTTTCAACTCTGTGAGTTGAATGCACATATCGTGAAGAAGTTTCTGAGAATGCTTCTGTCTAGTTTTTAGGTGAAGATATTTCATTTCCCAGCATAGGCCTCAAAGCGCTCCAAATATGCACTTGCAGATTCTACAAAAAGAGTGTTTCAAAACTGCTCTTTCAAAAGGAAGGTTCAAGTCTGTGAGTTGAATGCACTCATCAGAAAGAAGTTTCTGATAATGGTTCTGTCTAGTTTTCATCTGCAAGTATTTCCTTTTCCACTAGATGCCGCAATCGCACCAAATTTCCACCTGCAGTTTCCACAAAAAGAGTGTTGCAGGACTGCTCCAGGAAAAGGAATCTTCAACTCTCTCAGTTCAATCCCCTCAAGACATAGAAGTTTCTGATAATGTTTCTGTCTAGCTTCTATATGAAGATATTTCCTTTTCCAGCATAAGCCTCAAAGAGCTCCAAATATCCACTTGCGAATTCTACAAAAACAGTGTTGCAATACTTTTCTACCAAAAGGAAGGTACAACTCTGTGAGTTCAATGCACTCATCACACAGAAGGTTCACAGAATGCTTCCATCTAGCTTTTACGCAATGATATTTCCTTTTGCAGCAAAGGCTTCAAAGCGCTCTTAATGTCCACTGGCAGATTCTACGAAGAGTGTCTCAAAACTGCTCTATCAAAAGGTAGGTTGAACTCTGTGAGTTCAATGCCCAAAGCACAGGGAACCTTCTGAGAATGCTTTTATGTAGTTTCTACGTGAACATATTTTCTTTTCCAGCATTGGCCTCCAAGCACTCCATCCATCCACTTGAAAATTCTACTAAAAGAGTGTTTCAAAACTTCTCTACCAAAAGAAAGGTTGAACTTTGTGAGTTCAAGGCACACATCACAAAGAAGTTTCTGAGAATGCTTCTTTCCAGCTTTTACGTGAAGAGATATCCTTTTCCAGCATAGGCCTCAAAGCGCTCCATATATCCACTTGCACATTCTAGCAAAGCGTGTATCAACACTGCTCTTTCAAAAGGAATCTTCAAGTCTGTGAGTTGAATGCACTCATCATAAAGACGTTTCTGAGAATTCTCCTGTCTAGTTTTCATGTGAAGATGCTTCCATTTAAAATCTAGGCCTCAAATACCTCCAAATATTCACTTGCACATTCTACAAAAAGGCTGTTTCAAATCTTCTCTATCAATTGGAAGGTTCAACTCTGTAAATTGAATGCACTCACCACAAAGAAGATTCCGAGATTGCTTCTGTCTACTTTGTATGTGAAGACATTTCCTTTTCCAACATAGGCCTCAAAGCGCTCCAAAAAACACTTGCAGATTCTAAAAAAACAGTTTTTCAAAACTGTTCTATCAAAAGGAACGTTCAACTCGGTGAGTTGAAGGCACTCATCACAAAGAGGTTTCTGAGAATGCTTCTGTCTAGTTTTTATGGGATGATATTTCTTATTCCAACATTGGCCAAAAAGCGCTCCAAATATCCACCTTCAGATGGCACTGAAAGAGGGTCTCAAAAATGCTCTATCAGAAGGAAGGTTCAAGTCTGTGAGTTGAATGCTCTCATCACACAGAAGGTTCTGAGAATGCTTCAGTCTAGTTTTTATCAGAAGATATTTCCATTTCCTTGCATAGGCCTGAAATCGCTCCAAATATCGACTTGCAGATTATACGAATAGAGTATTTCCAAACTGCTCTGTCAAACGGCAGGATCAACTCTGTGAGTTGAATGAACACATCATGAAGAAGTCTCTGAGAATGCTTCTGTCTAGTTTTTAGTTGAAGATATTTCATTTCCCAGCATCGCCTCAAAGCGCTCCAAATATCCACTTGCAGATTCTACAAAAACTTTGTTTCTAAACTGCTCTTTGAAAAGGAAGGTTCAAGTCTGTGAGTTGAATGCACTCATCGCAAAGAATTTTCTGAGAATGCTTCTGCCTAGTTTTCATGTGAAGATATTTCCTTTTCCAACATTGGCCCCGAAGCCCTCCTAACATCCACTTGCAGATTTTACAAAAAGAGTGTTTCCAAACTGCTCTATCAAAAGGCAGGTTCAACTCTGTGAGTCAAATGCACGCATCGTGAAGAAGCTTCTGAGAATGCTACTGTCTAAGTTTTAGGTGAAGATATTTCATTTCCCAGCAAAGGCTTCAAAGCGCTCTAAATATCCACTTGCAGATTCTACAAGAAGAGTGTTTCAAAACTGCTCTTCCAAAAGGAAGGTTCAAGTCTGTGAGTTGAATGCACTCATCAAAAAGAAGTTTCTGAGAATGCTTCTCTCTAGTTTTTATGAGAAGATATTTCCTTTTCCAGCATAGGCCTCAAATCGCTCCAAACATCCACTAGCAAATTCTACAAAAGGAGTGTTTCAAAACTGTGCTATCAAAAGGAAGATTCCACTATTTGAGTTGAAGGCATAAAGCACACGGAAGTTTCTGACAGTGCTTCCGTCTAGTTCTCATGTGAAGTTATTTCCTTTTCCAGTGTTGGCCTCTTAGCACTCCAAATAACCACTTGCAGATCCTAGAAAGAGTGTTTCAAAACTGCTCTACCAAAAGGAAGGTTCAACTCGGTGAGTTGAATGCGCACCTCGCAAAAGGTTTCTGAGAGTGCTTCGGTTTAGTTTTTCTGTGAAGATATTTCGTTTTCCAGCACAGTACTCAAAGCGCTCTAAATAGCCACTTGCAGAGTCTATAAAAAGAGTGTTTCAAAACTGTTCTATCGAAAGGAACGTTCAACTCTGTGAGTAGAATGCACTCATCACAAGGAAGTTTCTGAGAATGCTTCTGTCTAGTTTTTATGTGAAGAAATTTCCTTTTCCAACATAGGCCTCAAAGCGCTCCAAATAAACACCTGCAGATTCTACAAAAGGGGTCTTTCCAAAATGTTCTATCAAAACCAACGTTCAAGCCTGTGAACTGAATGCACTCACCACACAGAAGTTTCTTAGACGTCTTCTGTCTAGTGTTTATGTGGAAATATTCTCTTTTACAGCATAGGCCTCAAATAGCTCCAAATATCAACTTGCAGATTTTACAAAAAGGGTGTTTCCAAACTCCTCCATCAAAAGGCAGGTTCAACTCTGTGTGTTGAATGCACACATCAGAAAGAAGTTTCTGAGAATGCTTCTGTCTAGCGTTTATGTGAAAATATTTCCTTTTCAAGCATACGCCTCAAAGCGCTCCAAATATGCCGTTGTAGACTCTAGAAAAAGTGTGTTTCAAAACTGCTCTACGAAAAGAAAGGTTCAAAGCTGTGAGTTGAATACACATATCGTGAAGAAGTTCCTGAGAATGCTTCAATCTAGTGTTTAGGTGAAGATATTTCACTTCCCAGCATAGGCCTCAAAGCGCTCCAAATATCCACTTCCAGATTCTACAGAAAAGTGTTTCAAAACTGCTCTTTGGAAAGGAAGCTTCAACTCTGTGAGTTAAAAGCACTCATTGCGAAGAGGTTTCTGGGAGTTCTTCCGTCTAGTTTTCATGTAAAGATGTTTCCATTTCAAGCATAGGTCTCTAATCGCTCCAAATATTCACCTCCAAATTCTACAAAAAGGGTGTTTCAAAACTTCTCTATCAATAGGAAGGTTCAACTCTGTGAGTTGAATGCACTCCTTACAGAGAAGTTTCTGAGAATGTTTCTATCTATGTTTTACGCGAAGATATTTCCTTTTCCAACACAGGCCTCAATGCGCTCCGAATCAACACTTCCAGATACTACAAAAACAGTGTTTCAAAACTGTTCTATCAAAAGGAACGTTCAACCCTGTGAGTTGAAGGCACTGATCACAAAGAAGTTTCTGAGAATGCTTCCGTCAATCTTGTATGCAATGAGATTTCCTTTTGCAGCATAGGACTTAAAGCTCTCCAAATATCCACTTGCAGATTCCACAAAAAGAGTGTTGCAAAACTTCTCTATCAAAAGGCAGGTTGAACTCTGTGTGTTGAATGCCCAATACACAGGGAACTTTCTGAGAATGCTTTTGTCTAGTTTCCACGTGAAGAGAGTTCCTTTTCCAACACAGGCCTCAAAGCGCTCTGAATATCCACTTGCCGATTGTACAAAAAGAGTGTTGCAAAACTTCTCTATCAAAAGGCAGGTTGAACTCTGTGTGTCGAATGCCCAAAACACAGGGAACTTGCTGAGAATGCTTTTGTCTAATTTCTACGTGAAGATATTTCCTTTTCCATCATAGGCCTCAAAGTGCTCCGAATAAACACTTGTAGATCCCACCAAAAGAGTGTTTCAAAGCTCTTCCATCTACAGGAACTTTCACGTCTGTGAGTTGAATGCACTCATCACAAAGAGGTTTCTGAGAATGCTTCTGTCTAGTTTTTATGTGATGATATTTCGGTTTCCAGCATTGGCCTAAAGGTGCTCCGAATATCCACCTTCAGATGGGACTGAAAGAGTGTTTCAAAACTGAACTATCAAAAGGAAGGTTCAAGTCTGTGAGTTGAATGCACTCATCCACAGGAGCTTCTGAGAATGTTTCTGTCTCGTTTTTAGGCGAAGATATTTCCTTTTCCTTGCATAGGCCTCAAATCGCTCCAAATATCCCCTTGCAGATATTACAAAGAGAGTGTTTCCAAACTGCCCTATCGAAAGGCAGGTTCAACTCTGTGAGTTGAAGGCACGTATGGTGAAACAGTTTCTGAGAATGCTTCTGCGTAGTTTTTAGGTGAAGGTATTTCCTTTTCCAGCACAGGCCTCAAATCGCTCCAAACATCCATTAGCAAATTCTACAAAAGGAGTGTTTCAAACCTGTGCTATCCAAAGGAAGATTCCACTATATGAGTTGAACGCATAAAGCACACGGAAGTTTCTGAGAATCCTTCCGTCTAGTTCTCAGGTGAAGATATTTACTTTTCCAGTGTTGGCCCTTTAGCACTCCAAATATCCACTTTCAGATTCTACAAAAAGAGTGTTTCAAAACTGCTCTATCAAAACGCAGGTTCCACTCGGTGATTTGAATGCGCGCATCAGAAAAGATTTCTGAGAATTCTTCTGTCTAGTTTTTATGGGAAGATATTTTCTTTTCCAGCATAGGCCTCAAATCGCTCCAAACATCCACGAGCAAATTCTACGAAAGGAGTGTGTCAAAACTGTGCTATCAAAAGGAAGATTCCACTATGTGAGTTGAATGCATGAAGCACACGGAAGTTTCTGACAATGCTTCCGTCTAGTTCTCATGTGAAGATATTTCGTTTTCCAGTGTTGACCTCTTAGCACTCCAAATATCCACTTGCAGATCCTAGAAAAAGAGTGTTTCAAAACTGCTCTACCAAAAGCCAGGTTTCACTCGGTGAGTTAAATGCGCACATCGCAAAATGTTTCTGAGAACGCTACTGTCTAGTTCTTATGTGAAGATATTTCGTTTTCCAGCCTGGGCTTCAAAGCGCTCCAAATAGCCACTTGTAGAGTCTATAAAAAGAGTGTTTCAAAACTCTTCTATCAAAAGGAACTTTCAACTCTGTGAGTACAATGCACTCATCACAAGGAAGTTTCCGAGAATGCTTCTGTCTAGTGTTTATGTGAAGATATTTCCTTTTCCAACCTAGGCCTCAATGCGCTCCAAATAAACACCTGCAGATCCTACAAGAGGGGTGTTTCCAAACTGTTCTATCAAAACCAGCGTTCAAGTCTGTGAGCTGAATGCACTCATCACACAGAAGTTTCTTAGAAGGCTTGTGTCTAGTGTTTATGTGAAAATATTTTCTTTTACAGCATAGGCCTCAAATAGCTCCAAATATCAACTTGCAGATTTTACAAAAAGGGAGTTTCCAAACTCCTCTATCAAAAGACAGGTTCAACTCTGTGAGTCGAATGCACACATCAGAAAGAAGTTTCTGAGAATGCTTCTGTCTAGCGTTTATGTGAAAATATTTCCTTTACAAGCACACGCCTCAAAGCGCTCCAAATATGCCGTTGCAGATTCTACAAAAAGTGGGTTTCAAAACTGCTCTACGAAAAGAAAGGTTCAAAGCTGTGAGTTGAATACACAGATCGTGAAGAAGTTTCTGAGAATGCTTCAGTCTAGTGTTTAGGTGAAGATATTTCACTTCCCAGCATAGGCCTCAAAGCGCTCCAAATATCCACTTCCAGATTCTACAGAAAAGTGTTTCAAAACTGCTCTTTGGAAAGGAAGCTTCAACTCTGTGAGTTGAAAGCACTCATTACGAAGAGGTTTCTGAGAATTCTTCTGTCCAGTTTTCATGTGAAGATGTTTCCATTTCAAGCATAGGTCTCCAATCGCTCCAAATATTCACCTGCAAATTCTACAAAAAGGGTGTTTCAAAACTTCTCTATCAGTAGGAAGGTACAACTCTGTGAGTTGAATGCCCTCCTCACAAAGAAGTTTCTGAGAATGCTTCTGTCTACTTTTTACGTGAAGATATTTCCTTTTCCAACACAGGCCTCAAAGCGCTCCGAATCAACACTTCCAGATACTACCAAAACAGTGTTTCAAAACTGTTCTATCAAAAGGAACGTTCAACTCTGTGAGTGGAAGGCACTCATCGCAAACAGGTTTCTGAGAATGCTTCTGTCTAGTTTTTATGTGATGATATTTCGTATTGCAGCATTGGCCAAAAAGCGCTCCAAACATCCATCTTCAGATGGCAATGAAAGTGGGTCTCAAAAGTGCTCTATCAGAAGGAAGGTTCAAGTCTGTGAATTGAATGCTCTCATCACACAGAAGGTTCTGAGAATGATTCAGTCTAGTTTTTATCAGAAGATATTTCCTTTTCCTTGCATAGGCCTCAAATCGCTCCAAATATCGAATTGCAGTTTACACCAATAGAGTGTTTCCAAACTGCTCTGTGAAACGGCAGGTTCAACTCTGTGAGTTGAATGCGCTCATGAGGAAGAAGTCTCTGAGAATGCTTCTGTCTAGTTTTTAGGTGAAGATATTTCATTTCCCAGCCTCGCCTCAAAGCGCTCCAAATATCCACTTTCAGATTCTACAAAAACTGTGTTTCTAAACTGCTCTTTGTAAAGGAAGGTTCAAGTCTGTGAGTTGAATGCACTCATCACCAAGAAGTTTCTGAGAATGCTTCTGTCTAGTTTTCATGTGAAGATATTTCCTTTTCCAACATTGACCCGAAGCCCTCGTAATATCCACTTGCAGATTTTACAAAAAGAGTGTTTCCAAACTGCTCTATCAAAATGAGATTCAACTCTGTGAGTTGAATGCACGCATCGTGAAGAAGCTTCAGAGAATGCTACGGTCTACGTTTTAGGTGAAGATATTTCATTTCCCAGCATAGGCTTCAAAGCGCTCTAAATATCCACTTGCAGATTCTACAAAAAGAGTGTTTCAAAACTGCTCTTCCAAAAGGAAGGTTCAAGGCTGTGAGTTCAATGCACTCATCATAAAGAAGTTTCTGAGAACGCTTCTCTCTAGTTTTTATGTGAAGATATTTCCTTTTCCAGCATAGGCCTCAAATCGCTCCAAACATCCACTAGCAAATTCTACAAAAGGAGTGTTTCAAAACTGTGCTATCAAAAGGAAGATTCCACTATTTGAGTTGAAGGCATAAAGCACACGGAGGTTTCTGACAATGCTTCCGTCTAGTTCTTATGTGAAGTTATTTCCTTTTCCAGTGCTGGCCTCTTAGCACTCCAAATATCCACTTGCAGATCCTAGAAAAAGAGTTTTTCAAAACTGCTCTACCAAAAGGAAGCTTCAACTCGGTGAGTTGAATGCGCACCTCGCAAAATGTTTCTGAGAGTGCTTCGCTGTTGTTTTTATGTGAAGATATTTCGTTTTCCAGCATAGGACTCAAAGCGCTCCAAGTAGCCACTTACAGAGTCTCTAAAAAGAGTGTTTCAAAACTGTTCTATCAAAAGGAACGTTCAACTCTGTGAGTAGAATGCTCTCATTACAAGGAAGTTTCTGAGAATGCTTCTGTCTAGTTTTTATGTGAAGAAATTTCCTTTTCCAACATAGGCCTCAAAGCCCTCCAAATAAACATCTGCAGATTCTACAAAAGGGGTCTTTCCAAAATGTTCTATCAAAACCAACGTTCAAACCTATGAGCTGAATGCACTCACCACACAGAAGTTTCTTAGACGTCTTCTGTCTAGTGTTTATGTGAAAATATTTTCTTTTACAGCATAGGCCTCAAATAGCTCCAAATATCAACTTGCAGATTTTACAAAAAGGGTGTTTCCAAACTCCTCTATCAAAAGGCAGGTTCAACTCTGTGTGTTGAATGCACACATCAGAAAGAAGTTTCTGAGAATGCTTCTGTCTAGCGTTTATGTGAAAATATTTCCTTTTCAAGCATACGCCTCAAAGCGCTCCAAATATGCCGTTGCAGATTCTACAAAAAGTGTGTTTCAAAACTGCTCTATGAAAAGAAAGGTTCAAAGCTGTGAGGTGAATACACATATCGTGAAGAAGTTTCTGAGAAAGCTTCAGTCTAGTGTTTAGGTGAAGATATTTCACTTCCCAGAATAGGCCTCAAAGCGCTCCAAATATCCACTTCCAGATTCTAAAGAAAAGTGTTTCAAAACTGCTTTTTGGAAAAGAAGCTTCAACTCTGTGAGTTGAAAGCACTCATTACGAAGAGGTTTCTGAGAGTTCTTCCGTCTAGTTTTCATGTGAAGATGTTTCCATTTCAAGCATATTTCTCCAATCGCTCCAAATATTCACCTGCAAATTCTACAGAAAGGGTGTTTCCAAACTTCTCTATCAATAGGAAGGTTCGACTCTGTGAGTTGAATGCACTCCTCACAAAGAAGTTTCTGAGAATGCTTCTGTCCAGTTTTTAGGTGAAGATATATCATTTCCCAGCATAGGCCTCAAAGCGCTCCAAATATCCACTTGCAGATTCTACAAAAAGAGTGTTTCAAAACTCCTCTTTCAAAAGGAAGTTTCAAGTCTGTGAGTTGAATGAAGTCATGACAAAGAAGTTTCTGAGAATGCTTCTGTCTACTTTTTATGTGAAGATATTTCCTTTTGCAGCACACGCCTCAAATAGCCCCAAACATCCACTAGCAAATTCTACAAAAAGAGGGTTTCAAAAAAGCGCTATCTAAAGGAAGATTGCACTATGTGAGTTAAACGCATAATGCACACGGAAGTTTCTGAGAATGCTTCCGTCTAGTTCTCATGGGAAGATATTTCCTTTCCCATTGTTGGCCTCTTAGCACTCCAATATACACTTGCAGATTCTAGAAAAAGAGTGTTTCAAAACTGCTCTATCAAAAGGCAGGTTCAGCACGGTGAGTTGAATATGCACATGAGAAAAAGTTTCTGAGAATGCTTCTGTCTGGTTTTTATGTGAAGATGTTTCGTTTTCCAGCACAGGCCTCAAAGCGCTCCAATTATCCACTTGCAGACTATACAAAAACAGTGTTTCAAAACTGTTCTATCCAAAGGAATGTTCAGCTCTGTGAGTAGAATTCACTCATCACGAGGAAGTTTCTGAGAATGCTGCTGTCTAGTTTCTATAAGAAGACATTTCCTTTTCTAACATAGGTCTCAAAGCGCTCACAATAAGCCCTGGCACACTCTACAAAAGGAGTGTTTCCAAAATGTTCTATCAAAATGAACGTTGAAGACTGTGAGTTAAATGCACACATCAAACTGAAGTTTCTGAGAATGGTTCTGTCTAGGGTTTATGTGAAGATATTTTCTTTTCCAGCATAGGCCTCCAAAAGCTCGAAATATCCACTTGCAGATTTTCTAAAAAGGGTGTTTCCAAACTGTTCTATCAAAAGGAAGGTTCAACTCTGTGAGTTGAATGCTCACATCACAAAGAAGTTTCTGAGAATGCTTCTGTCTAGTGTTCATGTGAAGATATTTCCTTTTCAAGCATAGGCCTCAAAGCGCTCCAAATATGCAGTTGCAGACTCTACAAAAAGTGTGTTTCAAAAGTGTTCTATGAAAAGAAAGTTTCAACTCTGTGAGTTGAATGCACATATCGTGAAGAAGTTTCTGAGAATGCTTCTGTCTAGTTTTTAGGTGAAGATATTTCATTTCCCAGCATAGGCCTCAAAGCGCTCCAAATATGCACTTGCAGATTCTACAAAAAGAGTGTTTCAAAACTGCTCTTTCAAAAGGAAGGTTCAAGTCTGTGAGTTGAATGCACTCATCAGAAAGAAGTTTCTGATAATGGTTCTGTCTAGTTTTCATCTGCAAGTATTTCCTTTTCCACTAGATGCCGCAATCGCACCAAATTTCCACCTGCAGTTTCCACAAAAAGAGTGTTGCAGGACTGCTCCAGGAAAAGGAATCTTCAACTCTCTCAGTTCAATCCCCTCAAGACATAGAAGTTTCTGATAATGTTTCTGTCTAGCTTCTATATGAAGATATTTCCTTTTCCAGCATAAGCCTCAAAGAGCTCCAAATATCCACTTGCGAATTCTACAAAAACAGTGTTGCAATACTTTTCTACCAAAAGGAAGGTACAACTCTGTGAGTTCAATGCACTCATCACACAGAAGGTTCACAGAATGCTTCCATCTAGCTTTTACGCAATGATATTTCCTTTTGCAGCAAAGGCTTCAAAGCGCTCTTAATGTCCACTGGCAGATTCTACGAAGAGTGTCTCAAAACTGCTCTATCAAAAGGTAGGTTGAACTCTGTGAGTTCAATGCCCAAAGCACAGGGAACCTTCTGAGAATGCTTTTATGTAGTTTCTACGTGAACATATTTTCTTTTCCAGCATTGGCCTCCAAGCACTCCATCCATCCACTTGAAAATTCTACTAAAAGAGTGTTTCAAAACTTCTCTACCAAAAGAAAGGTTGAACTTTGTGAGTTCAAGGCACACATCACAAAGAAGTTTCTGAGAATGCTTCTTTCCAGCTTTTACGTGAAGAGATATCCTTTTCCAGCATAGGCCTCAAAGCGCTCCATATATCCACTTGCACATTCTAGCAAAGCGTGTATCAACACTGCTCTTTCAAAAGGAATCTTCAAGTCTGTGAGTTGAATGCACTCATCATAAAGACGTTTCTGAGAATTCTCCTGTCTAGTTTTCATGTGAAGATGCTTCCATTTAAAATCTAGGCCTCAAATACCTCCAAATATTCACTTGCACATTCTACAAAAAGGCTGTTTCAAATCTTCTCTATCAATTGGAAGGTTCAACTCTGTAAATTGAATGCACTCACCACAAAGAAGATTCCGAGATTGCTTCTGTCTACTTTGTATGTGAAGACATTTCCTTTTCCAACATAGGCCTCAAAGCGCTCCAAAAAACACTTGCAGATTCTAAAAAAACAGTTTTTCAAAACTGTTCTATCAAAAGGAACGTTCAACTCTGTGAGTTGAAGGCACTCATCACAAAGAGGTTTCTGAGAATGCTTCTGTCTAGTTTTTATGGGATGATATTTCTTATTCCAACATTGGCCAAAAAGCGCTCCAAATATCCACCTTCAGATGGCACTGAAAGAGGGTCTCAAAAATGCTCTATCAGAAGGAAGGTTCAAGTCTGTGAGTTGAATGCTCTCATCACACAGAAGGTTCTGAGAATGCTTCAGTCTAGTTTTTATCAGAAGATATTTCCATTTCCTTGCATAGGCCTGAAATCGCTCCAAATATCGACTTGCAGATTATACGAATAGAGTATTTCCAAACTGCTCTGTCAAACGGCAGGATCAACTCTGTGAGTTGAATGAACACATCATGAAGAAGTCTCTGAGAATGCTTCTGTCTAGTTTTTAGTTGAAGATATTTCATTTCCCAGCATCGCCTCAAAGCGCTCCAAATATCCACTTGCAGATTCTACAAAAACTTTGTTTCTAAACTGCTCTTTGAAAAGGAAGGTTCAAGTCTGTGAGTTGAATGCACTCATCGCAAAGAATTTTCTGAGAATGCTTCTGCCTAGTTTTCATGTGAAGATATTTCCTTTTCCAACATTGGCCCCGAAGCCCTCCTAACATCCACTTGCAGATTTTACAAAAAGAGTGTTTCCAAACTGCTCTATCAAAAGGCAGGTTCAACTCTGTGAGTCAAATGCACGCATCGTGAAGAAGCTTCTGAGAATGCTACTGTCTAAGTTTTAGGTGAAGATATTTCATTTCCCAGCAAAGGCTTCAAAGCGCTCTAAATATCCACTTGCAGATTCTACAAGAAGAGTGTTTCAAAACTGCTCTTCCAAAAGGAAGGTTCAAGTCTGTGAGTTGAATGCACTCATCAAAAAGAAGTTTCTGAGAATGCTTCTCTCTAGTTTTTATGAGAAGATATTTCCTTTTCCAGCATAGGCCTCAAATCGCTCCAAACATCCACTAGCAAATTCTACAAAAGGAGTGTTTCAAAACTGTGCTATCAAAAGGAAGATTCCACTATTTGAGTTGAAGGCATAAAGCACACGGAAGTTTCTGACAGTGCTTCCGTCTAGTTCTCAAGTGAAGTTATTTCCTTTTCCAGTGTTGGCCTCTTAGCACTCCAAATAACCACTTGCAGATCCTAGAAAGAGTGTTTCAAAACTGCTCTACCAAAAGCAAGGTTCAACTCGGTGAGTTGAATGCGCACCTCGCAAAAGGTTTCTGAGAGTGCTTCGGTTTAGTTTTTCTGTGAAGATATTTCGTTTTCCAGCACAGTACTCAAAGCGCTCTAAATAGCCACTTGCAGAGTCTATAAAAAGAGTGTTTCAAAACTGTTCTATCGAAAGGAACGTTCAACTCTGTGAGTAGAATGCACTCATCACAAGGAAGTTTCTGAGAATGCTTCTGTCTAGTTTTTATGTGAAGAAATTTCCTTTTCCAACATAGGCCTCAAAGCGCTCCAAATAAACACCGGCAGATTCTACAAAAGGGGTCTTTCCAAAATGTTCTATCAAAACCAACGTTCAAGCCCGTGAACTGAATGCACTCACCACACAGAAGTTTCTTAGACGTCTTCTGTCTAGTGTTTATGTGGAAATATTCTCTTTTACAGCATAGGCCTCAAATAGCTCCAAATATCAACTTGCAGATTTTACAAAAAGGGTGTTTCCAAACTCCTCCATCAAAAGGCAGGTTCAACTCTGTGTGTTTAATGCACACATCAGAAAGAAGTTTCTGAGAATGCTTCTGTCTAGGCTTTATGTGAAAATATTTCCTTTTCAAGCATACGCCTCAAAGCGCTCCAAATATGCCGTTGTAGACTCTACAAAAAGTGTGTTTCAAAACTGCTCTACGAAAAGAAAGGTTCAAAGCTGTGAGTTGAATACACATATCGTGAAGAAGTTCCTGAGAATGCTTCAATCTAGTGTTTAGGTGAAGATATTTCACTTCCCAGCATAGGCCTCAAAGCGCTCAAAATATCCACTTCCAGATTCTACAGAAAAGTGTTTCAAAACTGCTCTTTGGAAAGGAAGCTTCAACTCTGTGAGTTAAAAGCACTCATTGCGAAGAGGTTTCTGGGAGTTCTTCCGTCTAGTTTTCATGTAAAGATGTTTCCATTTCAAGCATAGGTCTCTAATCGCTCCAAATATTCACCTGCAAATTCTACAAAAAGGGTGTTTCAAAACTTCTCTATCAATAGGAAGGTTCAACTCTGTGAGTTGAATGCACTCCTTACAGAGAAGTTTCTGAGAATGTTTCTATCTATGTTTTACGCGAAGATATTTCCTTTTCCAACACAGGCCTCAATGCGCTCCGAATCAACACTTCCAGATACTACAAAAACAGTGTTTCAAAACTGTTCTATCAAAAGGAACGTTCAACCCTGTGAGTTGAAGGCACTGATCACAAAGAAGTTTCTGAGAATGCTTCCGTCAATCTTGTATGCAATGAGATTTCCTTTTGCAGCATAGGACTTAAAGCTCTCCAAATATCCACTTGCAGATTCCACAAAAAGAGTGTTGCAAAACTTCTCTATCAAAAGGCAGGTTGAACTCTGTGTGTTGAATGCCCAATACACAGGGAACTTTCTGAGAATGCTTTTGTCTAGTTTCCACGTGAAGAGAGTTCCTTTTCCAACACAGGCCTCAAAGCGCTCTGAATATCCACTTGCCGATTGTACAAAAAGAGTGTTGCAAAACTTCTCTATCAAAAGGCAGGTTGAACTCTGTGTGTCGAATGCCCAAAACACAGGGAACTTGCTGAGAATGCTTTTGTCTAATTTCTACGTGAAGATATTTCCTTTTCCATCATAGGCCTCAAAGTGCTCCGAATAAACACTTGTAGATCCCACCAAAAGAGTGTTTCAAAGCTCTTCCATCTACAGGAACTTTCACGTCTGTGAGTTGAATGCACTCATCACAAAGAGGTTTCTGAGAATGCTTCTGTCTAGTTTTTATGTGATGATATTTCGGTTTCCAGCATTGGCCTAAAGGTGCTCCGAATATCCACCTTCAGATGGGACTGAAAGAGTGTTTCAAAACTGAACTATCAAAAGGAAGGTTCAAGTCTGTGAGTTGAATGCACTCATCCACAGGAGCTTCTGAGAATGTTTCTGTCTCGTTTTTAGGCGAAGATATTTCCTTTTCCTTGCATAGGCCTCAAATCGCTCCAAATATCCCCTTGCAGATATTACAAAGAGAGTGTTTCCAAACTGCCCTATCGAAAGGCAGGTTCAACTCTGTGAGTTGAAGGCACGTATGGTGAAACAGTTTCTGAGAATGCTTCTGCGTAGTTTTTAGGTGAAGGTATTTCCTTTTCCAGCACAGGCCTCAAATCGCTCCAAACATCCATTAGCAAATTCTACAAAAGGAGTGTTTCAAACCTGTGCTATCCAAAGGAAGATTCCACTATATGAGTTGAACGCATAAAGCACACGGAAGTTTCTGAGAATCCTTCCGTCTAGTTCTCAGGTGAAGATATTTACTTTTCCAGTGTTGGCCCTTTAGCACTCCAAATATCCACTTTCAGATTCTACAAAAAGAGTGTTTCAAAACTGCTCTATCAAAACGCAGGTTCCACTCGGTGATTTGAATGCGCGCATCGGAAAAGATTTCTGAGAATTCTTCTGTCTAGTTTTTATGGGAAGATATTTTCTTTTCCAGCATAGGCCTCAAATCGCTCCAAACATCCACGAGCAAATTCTACGAAAGGAGTGTGTCAAAACTGTGCTATCAAAAGGAAGATTCCACTATGTGAGTTGAATGCATGAAGCACACGGAAGTTTCTGACAATGCTTCCGTCTAGTTCTCATGTGAAGATATTTCCTTTTCCAGTGTTGACCTCTTAGCACTCCAAATATCCACTTGCAGATCCTAGAAAAAGAGTGTTTCAAAACTGCTCTACCAAAAGCCAGGTTTCACTCGGTGAGTTAAATGCGCACATCGCAAAATGTTTCTGAGAACGCTACTGTCTAGTTCTTATGTGAAGATATTTCGTTTTCCAGCCTGGGCTTCAAAGCGCTCCAAATAGCCACTTGTAGAGTCTATAAAAAGAGTGTTTCAAAACTCTTCTATCAAAAGGAACTTTCAACTCTGTGAGTACAATGCACTCATCACAAGGAAGTTTCCGAGAATGCTTCTGTCTAGTGTTTATGTGAAGATATTTCCTTTTCCAACCTAGGCCTCAATGCGCTCCAAATAAACACCTGCAGATCCTACAAGAGGGGTGTTTCCAAACTGTTCTATCAAAACCAGCGTTCAAGTCTGTGAGCTGAATGCACTCATCACACAGAAGTTTCTTAGAAGGCTTGTGTCTAGTGTTTATGTGAAAATATTTTCTTTTACAGCATAGGCCTCAAATAGCTCCAAATATCAACTTGCAGATTTTACAAAAAGGGAGTTTCCAAACTCCTCTATCAAAAGACAGGTTCAACTCTGTGAGTCGAATGCACACATCAGAAAGAAGTTTCTGAGAATGCTTCTGTCTAGCGTTTATGTGAAAATATTTCCTTTACAAGCACACGCCTCAAAGCGCTCCAAATATGCCGTTGCAGATTCTACAAAAAGTGGGTTTCAAAACTGCTCTACGAAAAGAAAGGTTCAAAGCTGTGAGTTGAATACACAGATCGTGAAAAAGTTTCTGAGAATGCTTCAGTCTAGTGTTTAGGTGAAGATATTTCACTTCCCAGCATAGGCCTCAAAGCGCTCCAAATATCCACTTCCAGATTCTACAGAAAAGTGTTTCAAAACTGCTCTTTGGAAAGGAAGCTTCAACTCTGTGAGTTGAAAGCACTCATTACGAAGAGGTTTCTGAGAATTCTTCTGTCCAGTTTTCATGTGAAGATGTTTCCATTTCAAGCATAGGTCTCCAATCGCTCCAAATATTCACCTGCAAATTCTACAAAAAGGGTGTTTCAAAACTTCTCTATCAGTAGGAAGGTACAACTCTGTGAGTTGAATGCCCTCCTCACAAAGAAGTTTCTGAGAATGCTTCTGTCTACTTTTTACGTGAAGATATTTCCTTTTCCAACACAGGCCTCAAAGCGCTCCGAATCAACACTTCCAGATACTACCAAAACAGTGTTTCAAAACTGTTCTATCAAAAGGAACGTTCAACTCTGTGAGTGGAAGGCACTCATCGCAAACAGGTTTCTGAGAATGCTTCTGTCTAGTTTTTATGTGATGATATTTCGTATTGCAGCATTGGCCAAAAAGCGCTCCAAACATCCATCTTCAGATGGCAATGAAAGTGGGTCTCAAAAGTGCTCTATCAGAAGGAAGGTTCAAGTCTGTGAATTGAATGCTCTCATCACACAGAAGGTTCTGAGAATGATTCAGTCTAGTTTTTATCAGAAGATATTTCCTTTTCCTTGCATAGGCCTCAAATCGCTCCAAATATCGAATTGCAGTTTACACCAATAGAGTGTTTCCAAACTGCTCTGTGAAACGGCAGGTTCAACTCTGTGAGTTGAATGCGCTCATGAGGAAGAAGTCTCTGAGAATGCTTCTGTCTAGTTTTTAGGTGAAGATATTTCATTTCCCAGCCTCGCCTCAAAGCGCTCCAAATATCCACTTTCAGATTCTACAAAAACTGTGTTTCTAAACTGCTCTTTGTAAAGGAAGGTTCAAGTCTGTGAGTTGAATGCACTCATCACCAAGAAGTTTCTGAGAATGCTTCTGTCTAGTTTTCATGTGAAGATATTTCCTTTTCCAACATTGACCCGAAGCCCTCGTAATATCCACTTGCAGATTTTACAAAAAGAGTGTTTCCAAACTGCTCTATCAAAATGAGATTCAACTCTGTGAGTTGAATGCACGCATCGTGAAGAAGCTTCAGAGAATGCTACGGTCTACGTTTTAGGTGAAGATATTTCATTTCCCAGCATAGGCTTCAAAGCGCTCTAAATATCCACTTGCAGATTCTACAAAAAGAGTGTTTCAAAACTGCTCTTCCAAAAGGAAGGTTCAAGGCTGTGAGTTCAATGCACTCATCATAAAGAAGTTTCTGAGAACGCTTCTCTCTAGTTTTTATGTGAAGATATTTCCTTTTCCAGCATAGGCCTCAAATCGCTCCAAACATCCACTAGCAAATTCTACAAAAGGAGTGTTTCAAAACTGTGCTATCAAAAGGAAGATTCCACTATTTGAGTTGAAGGCATAAAGCACACGGAGGTTTCTGACAATGCTTCCGTCTAGTTCTTATGTGAAGTTATTTCCTTTTCCAGTGCTGGCCTCTTAGCACTCCAAATATCCACTTGCAGATCCTAGAAAAAGAGTTTTTCAAAACTGCTCTACCAAAAGGAAGCTTCAACTCGGTGAGTTGAATGCGCACCTCGCAAAATGTTTCTGAGAGTGCTTCGCTGTTGTTTTTATGTGAAGATATTTCGTTTTCCAGCATAGGACTCAAAGCGCTCCAAGTAGCCACTTACAGAGTCTCTAAAAAGAGTGTTTCAAAACTGTTCTATCAAAAGGAACGTTCAACTCTGTGAGTAGAATGCTCTCATTACAAGGAAGTTTCTGAGAATGCTTCTGTCTAGTTTTTATGTGAAGAAATTTCCTTTTCCAACATAGGCCTCAAAGCCCTCCAAATAAACATCTGCAGATTCTACAAAAGGGGTCTTTCCAAAATGTTCTATCAAAACCAACGTTCAAACCTATGAGCTGAATGCACTCACCACACAGAAGTTTCTTAGACGTCTTCTGTCTAGTGTTTATGTGAAAATATTTTCTTTTACAGCATAGGCCTCAAATAGCTCCAAATATCAACTTGCAGATTTTACAAAAAGGGTGTTTCCAAACTCCTCTATCAAAAGGCAGGTTCAACTCTGTGTGTTGAATGCACACATCAGAAAGAAGTTTCTGAGAATGCTTCTGTCTAGCGTTTATGTGAAAATATTTCCTTTTCAAGCATACGCCTCAAAGCGCTCCAAATATGCCGTTGCAGATTCTACAAAAAGTGTGTTTCAAAACTGCTCTATGAAAAGAAAGGTTCAAAGCTGTGAGGTGAATACACATATCGTGAAGAAGTTTCTGAGAAAGCTTCAGTCTAGTGTTTAGGTGAAGATATTTCACTTCCCAGAATAGGCCTCAAAGCGCTCCAAATATCCACTTCCAGATTCTAAAGAAAAGTGTTTCAAAACTGCTTTTTGGAAAAGAAGCTTCAACTCTGTGAGTTGAAAGCACTCATTACGAAGAGGTTTCTGAGAGTTCTTCCGTCTAGTTTTCATGTGAAGATGTTTCCATTTCAAGCATATTTCTCCAATCGCTCCAAATATTCACCTGCAAATTCTACAGAAAGGGTGTTTCCAAACTTCTCTATCAATAGGAAGGTTCGACTCTGTGAGTTGAATGCACTCCTCACAAAGAAGTTTCTGAGAATGCTTCTGTCCAGTTTTTAGGTGAAGATATATCATTTCCCAGCATAGGCCTCAAAGCGCTCCAAATATCCACTTGCAGATTCTACAAAAAGAGTGTTTCAAAACTCCTCTTTCAAAAGGAAGTTTCAAGTCTGTGAGTTGAATGAAGTCATGACAAAGAAGTTTCTGAGAATGCTTCTGTCTACTTTTTATGTGAAGATATTTCCTTTTGCAGCACACGCCTCAAATAGCCCCAAACATCCACTAGCAAATTCTACAAAAAGAGGGTTTCAAAAAAGCGCTATCTAAAGGAAGATTGCACTATGTGAGTTAAACGCATAATGCACACGGAAGTTTCTGAGAATGCTTCCGTCTAGTTCTCATGGGAAGATATTTCCTTTCCCATTGTTGGCCTCTTAGCACTCCAATATACACTTGCAGATTCTAGAAAAAGAGTGTTTCAAAACTGCTCTATCAAAAGGCAGGTTCAGCACGGTGAGTTGAATATGCACATGAGAAAAAGTTTCTGAGAATGCTTCTGTCTGGTTTTTATGTGAAGATGTTTCGTTTTCCAGCACAGGCCTCAAAGCGCTCCAATTATCCACTTGCAGACTATACAAAAACAGTGTTTCAAAACTGTTCTATCCAAAGGAATGTTCAGCTCTGTGAGTAGAATTCACTCATCACGAGGAAGTTTCTGAGAATGCTGCTGTCTAGTTTCTATAAGAAGACATTTCCTTTTCTAACATAGGTCTCAAAGCGCTCACAATAAGCCCTGGCACACTCTACAAAAGGAGTGTTTCCAAAATGTTCTATCAAAATGAACGTTGAAGACTGTGAGTTAAATGCACACATCAAACTGAAGTTTCTGAGAATGGTTCTGTCTAGGGTTTATGTGAAGATATTTTCTTTTCCAGCATAGGCCTCCAAAAGCTCGAAATATCCACTTGCAGATTTTCTAAAAAGGGTGTTTCCAAACTGTTCTATCAAAAGGAAGGTTCAACTCTGTGAGTTGAATGCTCACATCACAAAGAAGTTTCTGAGAATGCTTCTGTCTAGTGTTCATGTGAAGATATTTCCTTTTCAAGCATAGGCCTCAAAGCGCTCCAAATATGCAGTTGCAGACTCTACAAAAAGTGTGTTTCAAAAGTGTTCTATGAAAAGAAAGTTTCAACTCTGTGAGTTGAATGCACATATCGTGAAGAAGTTTCTGAGAATGCTTCTGTCTAGTTTTTAGGTGAAGATATTTCATTTCCCAGCATAGGCCTCAAAGCGCTCCAAATATGCACTTGCAGATTCTACAAAAAGAGTGTTTCAAAACTGCTCTTTCAAAAGGAAGGTTCAAGTCTGTGAGTTGAATGCACTCATCAGAAAGAAGTTTCTGATAATGGTTCTGTCTAGTTTTCATCTGCAAGTATTTCCTTTTCCACTAGATGCCGCAATCGCACCAAATTTCCACCTGCAGTTTCCACAAAAAGAGTGTTGCAGGACTGCTCCAGGAAAAGGAATCTTCAACTCTCTCAGTTCAATCCCCTCAAGACATAGAAGTTTCTGATAATGTTTCTGTCTAGCTTCTATATGAAGATATTTCCTTTTCCAGCATAAGCCTCAAAGAGCTCCAAATATCCACTTGCGAATTCTACAAAAACAGTGTTGCAATACTTTTCTACCAAAAGGAAGGTACAACTCTGTGAGTTCAATGCACTCATCACACAGAAGGTTCACAGAATGCTTCCATCTAGCTTTTACGCAATGATATTTCCTTTTGCAGCAAAGGCTTCAAAGCGCTCTTAATGTCCACTGGCAGATTCTACGAAGAGTGTCTCAAAACTGCTCTATCAAAAGGTAGGTTGAACTCTGTGAGTTCAATGCCCAAAGCACAGGGAACCTTCTGAGAATGCTTTTATGTAGTTTCTACGTGAACATATTTTCTTTTCCAGCATTGGCCTCCAAGCACTCCATCCATCCACTTGAAAATTCTACTAAAAGAGTGTTTCAAAACTTCTCTACCAAAAGAAAGGTTGAACTTTGTGAGTTCAAGGCACACATCACAAAGAAGTTTCTGAGAATGCTTCTTTCCAGCTTTTACGTGAAGAGATATCCTTTTCCAGCATAGGCCTCAAAGCGCTCCATATATCCACTTGCACATTCTAGCAAAGCGTGTATCAACACTGCTCTTTCAAAAGGAATCTTCAAGTCTGTGAGTTGAATGCACTCATCATAAAGACGTTTCTGAGAATTCTCCTGTCTAGTTTTCATGTGAAGATGCTTCCATTTAAAATCTAGGCCTCAAATACCTCCAAATATTCACTTGCACATTCTACAAAAAGGCTGTTTCAAATCTTCTCTATCAATTGGAAGGTTCAACTCTGTAAATTGAATGCACTCACCACAAAGAAGATTCCGAGATTGCTTCTGTCTACTTTGTATGTGAAGACATTTCCTTTTCCAACATAGGCCTCAAAGCGCTCCAAAAAACACTTGCAGATTCTAAAAAAACAGTTTTTCAAAACTGTTCTATCAAAAGGAACGTTCAACTCTGTGAGTTGAAGGCACTCATCACAAAGAGGTTTCTGAGAATGCTTCTGTCTAGTTTTTATGGGATGATATTTCTTATTCCAACATTGGCCAAAAAGCGCTCCAAATATCCACCTTCAGATGGCACTGAAAGAGGGTCTCAAAAATGCTCTATCAGAAGGAAGGTTCAAGTCTGTGAGTTGAATGCTCTCATCACACAGAAGGTTCTGAGAATGCTTCAGTCTAGTTTTTATCAGAAGATATTTCCATTTCCTTGCATAGGCCTGAAATCGCTCCAAATATCGACTTGCAGATTATACGAATAGAGTATTTCCAAACTGCTCTGTCAAACGGCAGGATCAACTCTGTGAGTTGAATGAACACATCATGAAGAAGTCTCTGAGAATGCTTCTGTCTAGTTTTTAGTTGAAGATATTTCATTTCCCAGCATCGCCTCAAAGCGCTCCAAATATCCACTTGCAGATTCTACAAAAACTTTGTTTCTAAACTGCTCTTTGAAAAGGAAGGTTCAAGTCTGTGAGTTGAATGCACTCATCGCAAAGAATTTTCTGAGAATGCTTCTGCCTAGTTTTCATGTGAAGATATTTCCTTTTCCAACATTGGCCCCGAAGCCCTCCTAACATCCACTTGCAGATTTTACAAAAAGAGTGTTTCCAAACTGCTCTATCAAAAGGCAGGTTCAACTCTGTGAGTCAAATGCACGCATCGTGAAGAAGCTTCTGAGAATGCTACTGTCTAAGTTTTAGGTGAAGATATTTCATTTCCCAGCAAAGGCTTCAAAGCGCTCTAAATATCCACTTGCAGATTCTACAAGAAGAGTGTTTCAAAACTGCTCTTCCAAAAGGAAGGTTCAAGTCTGTGAGTTGAATGCACTCATCAAAAAGAAGTTTCTGAGAATGCTTCTCTCTAGTTTTTATGAGAAGATATTTCCTTTTCCAGCATAGGCCTCAAATCGCTCCAAACATCCACTAGCAAATTCTACAAAAGGAGTGTTTCAAAACTGTGCTATCAAAAGGAAGATTCCACTATTTGAGTTGAAGGCATAAAGCACACGGAAGTTTCTGACAGTGCTTCCGTCTAGTTCTCAAGTGAAGTTATTTCCTTTTCCAGTGTTGGCCTCTTAGCACTCCAAATAACCACTTGCAGATCCTAGAAAGAGTGTTTCAAAACTGCTCTACCAAAAGCAAGGTTCAACTCGGTGAGTTGAATGCGCACCTCGCAAAAGGTTTCTGAGAGTGCTTCGGTTTAGTTTTTCTGTGAAGATATTTCGTTTTCCAGCACAGTACTCAAAGCGCTCTAAATAGCCACTTGCAGAGTCTATAAAAAGAGTGTTTCAAAACTGTTCTATCGAAAGGAACGTTCAACTCTGTGAGTAGAATGCACTCATCACAAGGAAGTTTCTGAGAATGCTTCTGTCTAGTTTTTATGTGAAGAAATTTCCTTTTCCAACATAGGCCTCAAAGCGCTCCAAATAAACACCGGCAGATTCTACAAAAGGGGTCTTTCCAAAATGTTCTATCAAAACCAACGTTCAAGCCCGTGAACTGAATGCACTCACCACACAGAAGTTTCTTAGACGTCTTCTGTCTAGTGTTTATGTGGAAATATTCTCTTTTACAGCATAGGCCTCAAATAGCTCCAAATATCAACTTGCAGATTTTACAAAAAGGGTGTTTCCAAACTCCTCCATCAAAAGGCAGGTTCAACTCTGTGTGTTTAATGCACACATCAGAAAGAAGTTTCTGAGAATGCTTCTGTCTAGGCTTTATGTGAAAATATTTCCTTTTCAAGCATACGCCTCAAAGCGCTCCAAATATGCCGTTGTAGACTCTACAAAAAGTGTGTTTCAAAACTGCTCTACGAAAAGAAAGGTTCAAAGCTGTGAGTTGAATACACATATCGTGAAGAAGTTCCTGAGAATGCTTCAATCTAGTGTTTAGGTGAAGATATTTCACTTCCCAGCATAGGCCTCAAAGCGCTCAAAATATCCACTTCCAGATTCTACAGAAAAGTGTTTCAAAACTGCTCTTTGGAAAGGAAGCTTCAACTCTGTGAGTTAAAAGCACTCATTGCGAAGAGGTTTCTGGGAGTTCTTCCGTCTAGTTTTCATGTAAAGATGTTTCCATTTCAAGCATAGGTCTCTAATCGCTCCAAATATTCACCTGCAAATTCTACAAAAAGGGTGTTTCAAAACTTCTCTATCAATAGGAAGGTTCAACTCTGTGAGTTGAATGCACTCCTTACAGAGAAGTTTCTGAGAATGTTTCTATCTATGTTTTACGCGAAGATATTTCCTTTTCCAACACAGGCCTCAATGCGCTCCGAATCAACACTTCCAGATACTACAAAAACAGTGTTTCAAAACTGTTCTATCAAAAGGAACGTTCAACCCTGTGAGTTGAAGGCACTGATCACAAAGAAGTTTCTGAGAATGCTTCCGTCAATCTTGTATGCAATGAGATTTCCTTTTGCAGCATAGGACTTAAAGCTCTCCAAATATCCACTTGCAGATTCCACAAAAAGAGTGTTGCAAAACTTCTCTATCAAAAGGCAGGTTGAACTCTGTGTGTTGAATGCCCAATACACAGGGAACTTTCTGAGAATGCTTTTGTCTAGTTTCCACGTGAAGAGAGTTCCTTTTCCAACACAGGCCTCAAAGCGCTCTGAATATCCACTTGCCGATTGTACAAAAAGAGTGTTGCAAAACTTCTCTATCAAAAGGCAGGTTGAACTCTGTGTGTCGAATGCCCAAAACACAGGGAACTTGCTGAGAATGCTTTTGTCTAATTTCTACGTGAAGATATTTCCTTTTCCATCATAGGCCTCAAAGTGCTCCGAATAAACACTTGTAGATCCCACCAAAAGAGTGTTTCAAAGCTCTTCCATCTACAGGAACTTTCACGTCTGTGAGTTGAATGCACTCATCACAAAGAGGTTTCTGAGAATGCTTCTGTCTAGTTTTTATGTGATGATATTTCGGTTTCCAGCATTGGCCTAAAGGTGCTCCGAATATCCACCTTCAGATGGGACTGAAAGAGTGTTTCAAAACTGAACTATCAAAAGGAAGGTTCAAGTCTGTGAGTTGAATGCACTCATCCACAGGAGCTTCTGAGAATGTTTCTGTCTCGTTTTTAGGCGAAGATATTTCCTTTTCCTTGCATAGGCCTCAAATCGCTCCAAATATCCCCTTGCAGATATTACAAAGAGAGTGTTTCCAAACTGCCCTATCGAAAGGCAGGTTCAACTCTGTGAGTTGAAGGCACGTATGGTGAAACAGTTTCTGAGAATGCTTCTGCGTAGTTTTTAGGTGAAGGTATTTCCTTTTCCAGCACAGGCCTCAAATCGCTCCAAACATCCATTAGCAAATTCTACAAAAGGAGTGTTTCAAACCTGTGCTATCCAAAGGAAGATTCCACTATATGAGTTGAACGCATAAAGCACACGGAAGTTTCTGAGAATCCTTCCGTCTAGTTCTCAGGTGAAGATATTTACTTTTCCAGTGTTGGCCCTTTAGCACTCCAAATATCCACTTTCAGATTCTACAAAAAGAGTGTTTCAAAACTGCTCTATCAAAACGCAGGTTCCACTCGGTGATTTGAATGCACGCATCGGAAAAGATTTCTGAGAATTCTTCTGTCTAGTTTTTATGGGAAGATATTTTCTTTTCCAGCATAGGCCTCAAATCGCTCCAAACATCCACGAGCAAATTCTACGAAAGGAGTGTGTCAAAACTGTGCTATCAAAAGGAAGATTCCACTATGTGAGTTGAATGCATGAAGCACACGGAAGTTTCTGACAATGCTTCCGTCTAGTTCTCATGTGAAGATATTTCCTTTTCCAGTGTTGACCTCTTAGCACTCCAAATATCCACTTGCAGATCCTAGAAAAAGAGTGTTTCAAAACTGCTCTACCAAAAGCCAGGTTTCACTCGGTGAGTTAAATGCGCACATCGCAAAATGTTTCTGAGAACGCTACTGTCTAGTTCTTATGTGAAGATATTTCGTTTTCCAGCCTGGGCTTCAAAGCGCTCCAAATAGCCACTTGTAGAGTCTATAAAAAGAGTGTTTCAAAACTCTTCTATCAAAAGGAACTTTCAACTCTGTGAGTACAATGCACTCATCACAAGGAAGTTTCCGAGAATGCTTCTGTCTAGTGTTTATGTGAAGATATTTCCTTTTCCAACCTAGGCCTCAATGCGCTCCAAATAAACACCTGCAGATCCTACAAGAGGGGTGTTTCCAAACTGTTCTATCAAAACCAGCGTTCAAGTCTGTGAGCTGAATGCACTCATCACACAGAAGTTTCTTAGAAGGCTTGTGTCTAGTGTTTATGTGAAAATATTTTCTTTTACAGCATAGGCCTCAAATAGCTCCAAATATCAACTTGCAGATTTTACAAAAAGGGAGTTTCCAAACTCCTCTATCAAAAGACAGGTTCAACTCTGTGAGTCGAATGCACACATCAGAAAGAAGTTTCTGAGAATGCTTCTGTCTAGCGTTTATGTGAAAATATTTCCTTTACAAGCACACGCCTCAAAGCGCTCCAAATATGCCGTTGCAGATTCTACAAAAAGTGGGTTTCAAAACTGCTCTACGAAAAGAAAGGTTCAAAGCTGTGAGTTGAATACACAGATCGTGAAAAAGTTTCTGAGAATGCTTCAGTCTAGTGTTTAGGTGAAGATATTTCACTTCCCAGCATAGGCCTCAAAGCGCTCCAAATATCCACTTCCAGATTCTACAGAAAAGTGTTTCAAAACTGCTCTTTGGAAAGGAAGCTTCAACTCTGTGAGTTGAAAGCACTCATTACGAAGAGGTTTCTGAGAATTCTTCTGTCCAGTTTTCATGTGAAGATGTTTCCATTTCAAGCATAGGTCTCCAATCGCTCCAAATATTCACCTGCAAATTCTACAAAAAGGGTGTTTCAAAACTTCTCTATCAGTAGGAAGGTACAACTCTGTGAGTTGAATGCCCTCCTCACAAAGAAGTTTCTGAGAATGCTTCTGTCTACTTTTTACGTGAAGATATTTCCTTTTCCAACACAGGCCTCAAAGCGCTCCGAATCAACACTTCCAGATACTACCAAAACAGTGTTTCAAAACTGTTCTATCAAAAGGAACGTTCAACTCTGTGAGTGGAAGGCACTCATCGCAAACAGGTTTCTGAGAATGCTTCTGTCTAGTTTTTATGTGATGATATTTCGTATTGCAGCATTGGCCAAAAAGCGCTCCAAACATCCATCTTCAGATGGCAATGAAAGTGGGTCTCAAAAGTGCTCTATCAGAAGGAAGGTTCAAGTCTGTGAATTGAATGCTCTCATCACACAGAAGGTTCTGAGAATGATTCAGTCTAGTTTTTATCAGAAGATATTTCCTTTTCCTTGCATAGGCCTCAAATCGCTCCAAATATCGAATTGCAGTTTACACCAATAGAGTGTTTCCAAACTGCTCTGTGAAACGGCAGGTTCAACTCTGTGAGTTGAATGCGCTCATGAGGAAGAAGTCTCTGAGAATGCTTCTGTCTAGTTTTTAGGTGAAGATATTTCATTTCCCAGCCTCGCCTCAAAGCGCTCCAAATATCCACTTTCAGATTCTACAAAAACTGTGTTTCTAAACTGCTCTTTGTAAAGGAAGGTTCAAGTCTGTGAGTTGAATGCACTCATCACCAAGAAGTTTCTGAGAATGCTTCTGTCTAGTTTTCATGTGAAGATATTTCCTTTTCCAACATTGACCCGAAGCCCTCGTAATATCCACTTGCAGATTTTACAAAAAGAGTGTTTCCAAACTGCTCTATCAAAATGAGATTCAACTCTGTGAGTTGAATGCACGCATCGTGAAGAAGCTTCAGAGAATGCTACGGTCTACGTTTTAGGTGAAGATATTTCATTTCCCAGCATAGGCTTCAAAGCGCTCTAAATATCCACTTGCAGATTCTACAAAAAGAGTGTTTCAAAACTGCTCTTCCAAAAGGAAGGTTCAAGGCTGTGAGTTCAATGCACTCATCATAAAGAAGTTTCTGAGAACGCTTCTCTCTAGTTTTTATGTGAAGATATTTCCTTTTCCAGCATAGGCCTCAAATCGCTCCAAACATCCACTAGCAAATTCTACAAAAGGAGTGTTTCAAAACTGTGCTATCAAAAGGAAGATTCCACTATTTGAGTTGAAGGCATAAAGCACACGGAGGTTTCTGACAATGCTTCCGTCTAGTTCTTATGTGAAGTTATTTCCTTTTCCAGTGCTGGCCTCTTAGCACTCCAAATATCCACTTGCAGATCCTAGAAAAAGAGTTTTTCAAAACTGCTCTACCAAAAGGAAGCTTCAACTCGGTGAGTTGAATGCGCACCTCGCAAAATGTTTCTGAGAGTGCTTCGCTGTTGTTTTTATGTGAAGATATTTCGTTTTCCAGCATAGGACTCAAAGCGCTCCAAGTAGCCACTTACAGAGTCTCTAAAAAGAGTGTTTCAAAACTGTTCTATCAAAAGGAACGTTCAACTCTGTGAGTAGAATGCTCTCATTACAAGGAAGTTTCTGAGAATGCTTCTGTCTAGTTTTTATGTGAAGAAATTTCCTTTTCCAACATAGGCCTCAAAGCCCTCCAAATAAACATCTGCAGATTCTACAAAAGGGGTCTTTCCAAAATGTTCTATCAAAACCAACGTTCAAACCTATGAGCTGAATGCACTCACCACACAGAAGTTTCTTAGACGTCTTCTGTCTAGTGTTTATGTGAAAATATTTTCTTTTACAGCATAGGCCTCAAATAGCTCCAAATATCAACTTGCAGATTTTACAAAAAGGGTGTTTCCAAACTCCTCTATCAAAAGGCAGGTTCAACTCTGTGTGTTGAATGCACACATCAGAAAGAAGTTTCTGAGAATGCTTCTGTCTAGCGTTTATGTGAAAATATTTCCTTTTCAAGCATACGCCTCAAAGCGCTCCAAATATGCCGTTGCAGATTCTACAAAAAGTGTGTTTCAAAACTGCTCTATGAAAAGAAAGGTTCAAAGCTGTGAGGTGAATACACATATCGTGAAGAAGTTTCTGAGAAAGCTTCAGTCTAGTGTTTAGGTGAAGATATTTCACTTCCCAGAATAGGCCTCAAAGCGCTCCAAATATCCACTTCCAGATTCTAAAGAAAAGTGTTTCAAAACTGCTTTTTGGAAAAGAAGCTTCAACTCTGTGAGTTGAAAGCACTCATTACGAAGAGGTTTCTGAGAGTTCTTCCGTCTAGTTTTCATGTGAAGATGTTTCCATTTCAAGCATATTTCTCCAATCGCTCCAAATATTCACCTGCAAATTCTACAGAAAGGGTGTTTCCAAACTTCTCTATCAATAGGAAGGTTCGACTCTGTGAGTTGAATGCACTCCTCACAAAGAAGTTTCTGAGAATGCTTCTGTCCAGTTTTTAGGTGAAGATATATCATTTCCCAGCATAGGCCTCAAAGCGCTCCAAATATCCACTTGCAGATTCTACAAAAAGAGTGTTTCAAAACTCCTCTTTCAAAAGGAAGTTTCAAGTCTGTGAGTTGAATGAAGTCATGACAAAGAAGTTTCTGAGAATGCTTCTGTCTACTTTTTATGTGAAGATATTTCCTTTTGCAGCACACGCCTCAAATAGCCCCAAACATCCACTAGCAAATTCTACAAAAAGAGGGTTTCAAAAAAGCGCTATCTAAAGGAAGATTGCACTATGTGAGTTAAACGCATAAAGCACACGGAAGTTTCTGAGAATGCTTCCGTCTAGTTCTCATGGGAAGATATTTCCTTTCCCATTGTTGGCCTCTTAGCACTCCAATATACACTTGCAGATTCTAGAAAAAGAGTGTTTCAAAACTGCTCTATCAAAAGGCAGGTTCAGCACGGTGAGTTGAATATGCACATGAGAAAAAGTTTCTGAGAATGCTTCTGTCTGGTTTTTATGTGAAGATGTTTCGTTTTCCAGCACAGGCCTCAAAGCGCTCCAATTATCCACTTGCAGACTATACAAAAACAGTGTTTCAAAACTGTTCTATCCAAAGGAATGTTCAGCTCTGTGAGTAGAATTCACTCATCACGAGGAAGTTTCTGAGAATGCTGCTGTCTAGTTTCTATAAGAAGACATTTCCTTTTCTAACATAGGTCTCAAAGCGCTCACAATAAGCCCTGGCACACTCTACAAAAGGAGTGTTTCCAAAATGTTCTATCAAAATGAACGTTGAAGACTGTGAGTTAAATGCACACATCAAACTGAAGTTTCTGAGAATGGTTCTGTCTAGGGTTTATGTGAAGATATTTTCTTTTCCAGCATAGGCCTCCAAAAGCTCGAAATATCCACTTGCAGATTTTCTAAAAAGGGTGTTTCCAAACTGTTCTATCAAAAGGAAGGTTCAACTCTGTGAGTTGAATGCTCACATCACAAAGAAGTTTCTGAGAATGCTTCTGTCTAGTGTTCATGTGAAGATATTTCCTTTTCAAGCATAGGCCTCAAAGCGCTCCAAATATGCAGTTGCAGACTCTACAAAAAGTGTGTTTCAAAAGTGTTCTATGAAAAGAAAGTTTCAACTCTGTGAGTTGAATGCACATATCGTGAAGAAGTTTCTGAGAATGCTTCTGTCTAGTTTTTAGGTGAAGATATTTCATTTCCCAGCATAGGCCTCAAAGCGCTCCAAATATGCACTTGCAGATTCTACAAAAAGAGTGTTTCAAAACTGCTCTTTCAAAAGGAAGGTTCAAGTCTGTGAGTTGAATGCACTCATCAGAAAGAAGTTTCTGATAATGGTTCTGTCTAGTTTTCATCTGCAAGTATTTCCTTTTCCACTAGATGCCGCAATCGCACCAAATTTCCACCTGCAGTTTCCACAAAAAGAGTGTTGCAGGACTGCTCCAGGAAAAGGAATCTTCAACTCTCTCAGTTCAATCCCCTCAAGACATAGAAGTTTCTGATAATGTTTCTGTCTAGCTTCTATATGAAGATATTTCCTTTTCCAGCATAAGCCTCAAAGAGCTCCAAATATCCACTTGCGAATTCTACAAAAACAGTGTTGCAATACTTTTCTACCAAAAGGAAGGTACAACTCTGTGAGTTCAATGCACTCATCACACAGAAGGTTCACAGAATGCTTCCATCTAGCTTTTACGCAATGATATTTCCTTTTGCAGCAAAGGCTTCAAAGCGCTCTTAATGTCCACTGGCAGATTCTACGAAGAGTGTCTCAAAACTGCTCTATCAAAAGGTAGGTTGAACTCTGTGAGTTCAATGCCCAAAGCACAGGGAACCTTCTGAGAATGCTTTTATGTAGTTTCTACGTGAACATATTTTCTTTTCCAGCATTGGCCTCCAAGCACTCCATCCATCCACTTGAAAATTCTACTAAAAGAGTGTTTCAAAACTTCTCTACCAAAAGAAAGGTTGAACTTTGTGAGTTCAAGGCACACATCACAAAGAAGTTTCTGAGAATGCTTCTTTCCAGCTTTTACGTGAAGAGATATCCTTTTCCAGCATAGGCCTCAAAGCGCTCCATATATCCACTTGCACATTCTAGCAAAGCGTGTATCAACACTGCTCTTTCAAAAGGAATCTTCAAGTCTGTGAGTTGAATGCACTCATCATAAAGACGTTTCTGAGAATTCTCCTGTCTAGTTTTCATGTGAAGATGCTTCCATTTAAAATCTAGGCCTCAAATACCTCCAAATATTCACTTGCACATTCTACAAAAAGGCTGTTTCAAATCTTCTCTATCAATTGGAAGGTTCAACTCTGTAAATTGAATGCACTCACCACAAAGAAGATTCCGAGATTGCTTCTGTCTACTTTGTATGTGAAGACATTTCCTTTTCCAACATAGGCCTCAAAGCGCTCCAAAAAACACTTGCAGATTCTAAAAAAACAGTTTTTCAAAACTGTTCTATCAAAAGGAACGTTCAACTCTGTGAGTTGAAGGCACTCATCACAAAGAGGTTTCTGAGAATGCTTCTGTCTAGTTTTTATGGGATGATATTTCTTATTCCAACATTGGCCAAAAAGCGCTCCAAATATCCACCTTCAGATGGCACTGAAAGAGGGTCTCAAAAATGCTCTATCAGAAGGAAGGTTCAAGTCTGTGAGTTGAATGCTCTCATCACACAGAAGGTTCTGAGAATGCTTCAGTCTAGTTTTTATCAGAAGATATTTCCATTTCCTTGCATAGGCCTGAAATCGCTCCAAATATCGACTTGCAGATTATACGAATAGAGTATTTCCAAACTGCTCTGTCAAACGGCAGGATCAACTCTGTGAGTTGAATGAACACATCATGAAGAAGTCTCTGAGAATGCTTCTGTCTAGTTTTTAGTTGAAGATATTTCATTTCCCAGCATCGCCTCAAAGCGCTCCAAATATCCACTTGCAGATTCTACAAAAACTTTGTTTCTAAACTGCTCTTTGAAAAGGAAGGTTCAAGTCTGTGAGTTGAATGCACTCATCGCAAAGAATTTTCTGAGAATGCTTCTGCCTAGTTTTCATGTGAAGATATTTCCTTTTCCAACATTGGCCCCGAAGCCCTCCTAACATCCACTTGCAGATTTTACAAAAAGAGTGTTTCCAAACTGCTCTATCAAAAGGCAGGTTCAACTCTGTGAGTCAAATGCACGCATCGTGAAGAAGCTTCTGAGAATGCTACTGTCTAAGTTTTAGGTGAAGATATTTCATTTCCCAGCAAAGGCTTCAAAGCGCTCTAAATATCCACTTGCAGATTCTACAAGAAGAGTGTTTCAAAACTGCTCTTCCAAAAGGAAGGTTCAAGTCTGTGAGTTGAATGCACTCATCAGAAAGAAGTTTCTGAGAATGCTTCTCTCTAGTTTTTATGAGAAGATATTTCCTTTTCCAGCATAGGCCTCAAATCGCTCCAAACATCCACTAGCAAATTCTACAAAAGGAGTGTTTCAAAACTGTGCTATCAAAAGGAAGATTCCACTATTTGAGTTGAAGGCATAAAGCACACGGAAGTTTCTGACAGTGCTTCCGTCTAGTTCTCAAGTGAAGTTATTTCCTTTTCCAGTGTTGGCCTCTTAGCACTCCAAATAACCACTTGCAGATCCTAGAAAGAGTGTTTCAAAACTGCTCTACCAAAAGCAAGGTTCAACTCGGTGAGTTGAATGCGCACCTCGCAAAAGGTTTCTGAGAGTGCTTCGGTTTAGTTTTTCTGTGAAGATATTTCGTTTTCCAGCACAGTACTCAAAGCGCTCTAAATAGCCACTTGCAGAGTCTATAAAAAGAGTGTTTCAAAACTGTTCTATCGAAAGGAACGTTCAACTCTGTGAGTAGAATGCACTCATCACAAGGAAGTTTCTGAGAATGCTTCTGTCTAGTTTTTATGTGAAGAAATTTCCTTTTCCAACATAGGCCTCAAAGCGCTCCAAATAAACACCGGCAGATTCTACAAAAGGGGTCTTTCCAAAATGTTCTATCAAAACCAACGTTCAAGCCCGTGAACTGAATGCACTCACCACACAGAAGTTTCTTAGACGTCTTCTGTCTAGTGTTTATGTGGAAATATTCTCTTTTACAGCATAGGCCTCAAATAGCTCCAAATATCAACTTGCAGATTTTACAAAAAGGGTGTTTCCAAACTCCTCCATCAAAAGGCAGGTTCAACTCTGTGTGTTTAATGCACACATCAGAAAGAAGTTTCTGAGAATGCTTCTGTCTAGGCTTTATGTGAAAATATTTCCTTTTCAAGCATACGCCTCAAAGCGCTCCAAATATGCCGTTGTAGACTCTACAAAAAGTGTGTTTCAAAACTGCTCTACGAAAAGAAAGGTTCAAAGCTGTGAGTTGAATACACATATCGTGAAGAAGTTCCTGAGAATGCTTCAATCTAGTGTTTAGGTGAAGATATTTCACTTCCCAGCATAGGCCTCAAAGCGCTCAAAATATCCACTTCCAGATTCTACAGAAAAGTGTTTCAAAACTGCTCTTTGGAAAGGAAGCTTCAACTCTGTGAGTTAAAAGCACTCATTGCGAAGAGGTTTCTGGGAGTTCTTCCGTCTAGTTTTCATGTAAAGATGTTTCCATTTCAAGCATAGGTCTCTAATCGCTCCAAATATTCACCTGCAAATTCTACAAAAAGGGTGTTTCAAAACTTCTCTATCAATAGGAAGGTTCAACTCTGTGAGTTGAATGCACTCCTTACAGAGAAGTTTCTGAGAATGTTTCTATCTATGTTTTACGCGAAGATATTTCCTTTTCCAACACAGGCCTCAATGCGCTCCGAATCAACACTTCCAGATACTACAAAAACAGTGTTTCAAAACTGTTCTATCAAAAGGAACGTTCAACCCTGTGAGTTGAAGGCACTGATCACAAAGAAGTTTCTGAGAATGCTTCCGTCAATCTTGTATGCAATGAGATTTCCTTTTGCAGCATAGGACTTAAAGCTCTCCAAATATCCACTTGCAGATTCCACAAAAAGAGTGTTGCAAAACTTCTCTATCAAAAGGCAGGTTGAACTCTGTGTGTTGAATGCCCAATACACAGGGAACTTTCTGAGAATGCTTTTGTCTAGTTTCCACGTGAAGAGAGTTCCTTTTCCAACACAGGCCTCAAAGCGCTCTGAATATCCACTTGCCGATTGTACAAAAAGAGTGTTGCAAAACTTCTCTATCAAAAGGCAGGTTGAACTCTGTGTGTCGAATGCCCAAAACACAGGGAACTTGCTGAGAATGCTTTTGTCTAATTTCTACGTGAAGATATTTCCTTTTCCATCATAGGCCTCAAAGTGCTCCGAATAAACACTTGTAGATCCCACCAAAAGAGTGTTTCAAAGCTCTTCCATCTACAGGAACTTTCACGTCTGTGAGTTGAATGCACTCATCACAAAGAGGTTTCTGAGAATGCTTCTGTCTAGTTTTTATGTGATGATATTTCGGTTTCCAGCATTGGCCTAAAGGTGCTCCGAATATCCACCTTCAGATGGGACTGAAAGAGTGTTTCAAAACTGAACTATCAAAAGGAAGGTTCAAGTCTGTGAGTTGAATGCACTCATCCACAGGAGCTTCTGAGAATGTTTCTGTCTCGTTTTTAGGCGAAGATATTTCCTTTTCCTTGCATAGGCCTCAAATCGCTCCAAATATCCCCTTGCAGATATTACAAAGAGAGTGTTTCCAAACTGCCCTATCGAAAGGCAGGTTCAACTCTGTGAGTTGAAGGCACGTATGGTGAAACAGTTTCTGAGAATGCTTCTGCGTAGTTTTTAGGTGAAGGTATTTCCTTTTCCAGCACAGGCCTCAAATCGCTCCAAACATCCATTAGCAAATTCTACAAAAGGAGTGTTTCAAACCTGTGCTATCCAAAGGAAGATTCCACTATATGAGTTGAACGCATAAAGCACACGGAAGTTTCTGAGAATCCTTCCGTCTAGTTCTCAGGTGAAGATATTTACTTTTCCAGTGTTGGCCCTTTAGCACTCCAAATATCCACTTTCAGATTCTACAAAAAGAGTGTTTCAAAACTGCTCTATCAAAACGCAGGTTCCACTCGGTGATTTGAATGCGCGCATCAGAAAAGATTTCTGAGAATTCTTCTGTCTAGTTTTTATGGGAAGATATTTTCTTTTCCAGCATAGGCCTCAAATCGCTCCAAACATCCACGAGCAAATTCTACGAAAGGAGTGTGTCAAAACTGTGCTATCAAAAGGAAGATTCCACTATGTGAGTTAAATGCATGAAGCACACGGAAGTTTCTGACAATGCTTCCGTCTAGTTCTCATGTGAAGATATTTCCTTTTCCAGTGTTGACCTCTTAGCACTCCAAATATCCACTTGCAGATCCTAGAAAAAGAGTGTTTCAAAACTGCTCTACCAAAAGCCAGGTTTCACTCGGTGAGTTAAATGCGCACATCGCAAAATGTTTCTGAGAACGCTACTGTCTAGTTCTTATGTGAAGATATTTCGTTTTCCAGCCTGGGCTTCAAAGCGCTCCAAATAGCCACTTGTAGAGTCTATAAAAAGAGTGTTTCAAAACTCTTCTATCAAAAGGAACTTTCAACTCTGTGAGTACAATGCACTCATCACAAGGAAGTTTCCGAGAATGCTTCTGTCTGGTGTTTATGTGAAGATATTTCCTTTTCCAACCTAGGCCTCAATGCGCTCCAAATAAACACCTGCAGATCCTACAAGAGGGGTGTTTCCAAACTGTTCTATCAAAACCAGCGTTCAAGTCTGTGAGCTGAATGCACTCATCACACAGAAGTTTCTTAGAAGGCTTGTGTCTAGTGTTTATGTGAAAATATTTTCTTTTACAGCATAGGCCTCAAATAGCTCCAAATATCAACTTGCAGATTTTACAAAAAGGGAGTTTCCAAACTCCTCTATCAAAAGACAGGTTCAACTCTGTGAGTCGAATGCACACATCAGAAAGAAGTTTCTGAGAATGCTTCTGTCTAGCGTTTATGTGAAAATATTTCCTTTACAAGCACACGCCTCAAAGCGCTCCAAATATGCCGTTGCAGATTCTACAAAAAGTGGGTTTCAAAACTGCTCTACGAAAAGAAAGGTTCAAAGCTGTGAGTTGAATACACAGATCGTGAAAAAGTTTCTGAGAATGCTTCAGTCTAGTGTTTAGGTGAAGATATTTCACTTCCCAGCATAGGCCTCAAAGCGCTCCAAATATCCACTTCCAGATTCTACAGAAAAGTGTTTCAAAACTGCTCTTTGGAAAGGAAGCTTCAACTCTGTGAGTTGAAAGCACTCATTACGAAGAGGTTTCTGAGAATTCTTCTGTCCAGTTTTCATGTGAAGATGTTTCCATTTCAAGCATAGGTCTCCAATCGCTCCAAATATTCACCTGCAAATTCTACAAAAAGGGTGTTTCAAAACTTCTCTATCAGTAGGAAGGTACAACTCTGTGAGTTGAATGCCCTCCTCACAAAGAAGTTTCTGAGAATGCTTCTGTCTACTTTTTACGTGAAGATATTTCCTTTTCCAACACAGGCCTCAAAGCGCTCCGAATCAACACTTCCAGATACTACCAAAACAGTGTTTCAAAACTGTTCTATCAAAAGGAACGTTCAACTCTGTGAGTGGAAGGCACTCATCGCAAACAGGTTTCTGAGAATGCTTCTGTCTAGTTTTTATGTGATGATATTTCGTATTGCAGCATTGGCCAAAAAGCGCTCCAAACATCCATCTTCAGATGGCAATGAAAGTGGGTCTCAAAAGTGCTCTATCAGAAGGAAGGTTCAAGTCTGTGAATTGAATGCTCTCATCACACAGAAGGTTCTGAGAATGATTCAGTCTAGTTTTTATCAGAAGATATTTCCTTTTCCTTGCATAGGCCTCAAATCGCTCCAAATATCGAATTGCAGTTTACACCAATAGAGTGTTTCCAAACTGCTCTGTGAAACGGCAGGTTCAACTCTGTGAGTTGAATGCGCTCATGAGGAAGAAGTCTCTGAGAATGCTTCTGTCTAGTTTTTAGGTGAAGATATTTCATTTCCCAGCCTCGCCTCAAAGCGCTCCAAATATCCACTTTCAGATTCTACAAAAACTGTGTTTCTAAACTGCTCTTTGTAAAGGAAGGTTCAAGTCTGTGAGTTGAATGCACTCATCACCAAGAAGTTTCTGAGAATGCTTCTGTCTAGTTTTCATGTGAAGATATTTCCTTTTCCAACATTGACCCGAAGCCCTCGTAATATCCACTTGCAGATTTTACAAAAAGAGTGTTTCCAAACTGCTCTATCAAAATGAGATTCAACTCTGTGAGTTGAATGCACGCATCGTGAAGAAGCTTCAGAGAATGCTACGGTCTACGTTTTAGGTGAAGATATTTCATTTCCCAGCATAGGCTTCAAAGCGCTCTAAATATCCACTTGCAGATTCTACAAAAAGAGTGTTTCAAAACTGCTCTTCCAAAAGGAAGGTTCAAGGCTGTGAGTTCAATGCACTCATCATAAAGAAGTTTCTGAGAACGCTTCTCTCTAGTTTTTATGTGAAGATATTTCCTTTTCCAGCATAGGCCTCAAATCGCTCCAAACATCCACTAGCAAATTCTACAAAAGGAGTGTTTCAAAACTGTGCTATCAAAAGGAAGATTCCACTATTTGAGTTGAAGGCATAAAGCACACGGAGGTTTCTGACAATGCTTCCGTCTAGTTCTTATGTGAAGTTATTTCCTTTTCCAGTGCTGGCCTCTTAGCACTCCAAATATCCACTTGCAGATCCTAGAAAAAGAGTTTTTCAAAACTGCTCTACCAAAAGGAAGCTTCAACTCGGTGAGTTGAATGCGCACCTCGCAAAATGTTTCTGAGAGTGCTTCGCTGTTGTTTTTATGTGAAGATATTTCGTTTTCCAGCATAGGACTCAAAGCGCTCCAAGTAGCCACTTACAGAGTCTCTAAAAAGAGTGTTTCAAAACTGTTCTATCAAAAGGAACGTTCAACTCTGTGAGTAGAATGCTCTCATTACAAGGAAGTTTCTGAGAATGCTTCTGTCTAGTTTTTATGTGAAGAAATTTCCTTTTCCAACATAGGCCTCAAAGCCCTCCAAATAAACATCTGCAGATTCTACAAAAGGGGTCTTTCCAAAATGTTCTATCAAAACCAACGTTCAAACCTATGAGCTGAATGCACTCACCACACAGAAGTTTCTTAGACGTCTTCTGTCTAGTGTTTATGTGAAAATATTTTCTTTTACAGCATAGGCCTCAAATAGCTCCAAATATCAACTTGCAGATTTTACAAAAAGGGTGTTTCCAAACTCCTCTATCAAAAGGCAGGTTCAACTCTGTGTGTTGAATGCACACATCAGAAAGAAGTTTCTGAGAATGCTTCTGTCTAGCGTTTATGTGAAAATATTTCCTTTTCAAGCATACGCCTCAAAGCGCTCCAAATATGCCGTTGCAGATTCTACAAAAAGTGTGTTTCAAAACTGCTCTATGAAAAGAAAGGTTCAAAGCTGTGAGGTGAATACACATATCGTGAAGAAGTTTCTGAGAAAGCTTCAGTCTAGTGTTTAGGTGAAGATATTTCACTTCCCAGAATAGGCCTCAAAGCGCTCCAAATATCCACTTCCAGATTCTAAAGAAAAGTGTTTCAAAACTGCTTTTTGGAAAAGAAGCTTCAACTCTGTGAGTTGAAAGCACTCATTACGAAGAGGTTTCTGAGAGTTCTTCCGTCTAGTTTTCATGTGAAGATGTTTCCATTTCAAGCATATTTCTCCAATCGCTCCAAATATTCACCTGCAAATTCTACAGAAAGGGTGTTTCCAAACTTCTCTATCAATAGGAAGGTTCGACTCTGTGAGTTGAATGCACTCCTCACAAAGAAGTTTCTGAGAATGCTTCTGTCCAGTTTTTAGGTGAAGATATATCATTTCCCAGCATAGGCCTCAAAGCGCTCCAAATATCCACTTGCAGATTCTACAAAAAGAGTGTTTCAAAACTCCTCTTTCAAAAGGAAGTTTCAAGTCTGTGAGTTGAATGAAGTCATGACAAAGAAGTTTCTGAGAATGCTTCTGTCTACTTTTTATGTGAAGATATTTCCTTTTGCAGCACACGCCTCAAATAGCCCCAAACATCCACTAGCAAATTCTACAAAAAGAGGGTTTCAAAAAAGCGCTATCTAAAGGAAGATTGCACTATGTGAGTTAAACGCATAAAGCACACGGAAGTTTCTGAGAATGCTTCCGTCTAGTTCTCATGGGAAGATATTTCCTTTCCCATTGTTGGCCTCTTAGCACTCCAATATACACTTGCAGATTCTAGAAAAAGAGTGTTTCAAAACTGCTCTATCAAAAGGCAGGTTCAGCACGGTGAGTTGAATATGCACATGAGAAAAAGTTTCTGAGAATGCTTCTGTCTGGTTTTTATGTGAAGATGTTTCGTTTTCCAGCACAGGCCTCAAAGCGCTCCAATTATCCACTTGCAGACTATACAAAAACAGTGTTTCAAAACTGTTCTATCCAAAGGAATGTTCAGCTCTGTGAGTAGAATTCACTCATCACGAGGAAGTTTCTGAGAATGCTGCTGTCTAGTTTCTATAAGAAGACATTTCCTTTTCTAACATAGGTCTCAAAGCGCTCACAATAAGCCCTGGCACACTCTACAAAAGGAGTGTTTCCAAAATGTTCTATCAAAATGAACGTTGAAGACTGTGAGTTAAATGCACACATCAAACTGAAGTTTCTGAGAATGGTTCTGTCTAGGGTTTATGTGAAGATATTTTCTTTTCCAGCATAGGCCTCCAAAAGCTCGAAATATCCACTTGCAGATTTTCTAAAAAGGGTGTTTCCAAACTGTTCTATCAAAAGGAAGGTTCAACTCTGTGAGTTGAATGCTCACATCACAAAGAAGTTTCTGAGAATGCTTCTGTCTAGTGTTCATGTGAAGATATTTCCTTTTCAAGCATAGGCCTCAAAGCGCTCCAAATATGCAGTTGCAGACTCTACAAAAAGTGTGTTTCAAAAGTGTTCTATGAAAAGAAAGTTTCAACTCTGTGAGTTGAATGCACATATCGTGAAGAAGTTTCTGAGAATGCTTCTGTCTAGTTTTTAGGTGAAGATATTTCATTTCCCAGCATAGGCCTCAAAGCGCTCCAAATATGCACTTGCAGATTCTACAAAAAGAGTGTTTCAAAACTGCTCTTTCAAAAGGAAGGTTCAAGTCTGTGAGTTGAATGCACTCATCAGAAAGAAGTTTCTGATAATGGTTCTGTCTAGTTTTCATCTGCAAGTATTTCCTTTTCCACTAGATGCCGCAATCGCACCAAATTTCCACCTGCAGTTTCCACAAAAAGAGTGTTGCAGGACTGCTCCAGGAAAAGGAATCTTCAACTCTCTCAGTTCAATCCCCTCAAGACATAGAAGTTTCTGATAATGTTTCTGTCTAGCTTCTATATGAAGATATTTCCTTTTCCAGCATAAGCCTCAAAGAGCTCCAAATATCCACTTGCGAATTCTACAAAAACAGTGTTGCAATACTTTTCTACCAAAAGGAAGGTACAACTCTGTGAGTTCAATGCACTCATCACACAGAAGGTTCACAGAATGCTTCCATCTAGCTTTTACGCAATGATATTTCCTTTTGCAGCAAAGGCTTCAAAGCGCTCTTAATGTCCACTGGCAGATTCTACGAAGAGTGTCTCAAAACTGCTCTATCAAAAGGTAGGTTGAACTCTGTGAGTTCAATGCCCAAAGCACAGGGAACCTTCTGAGAATGCTTTTATGTAGTTTCTACGTGAACATATTTTCTTTTCCAGCATTGGCCTCCAAGCACTCCATCCATCCACTTGAAAATTCTACTAAAAGAGTGTTTCAAAACTTCTCTACCAAAAGAAAGGTTGAACTTTGTGAGTTCAAGGCACACATCACAAAGAAGTTTCTGAGAATGCTTCTTTCCAGCTTTTACGTGAAGAGATATCCTTTTCCAGCATAGGCCTCAAAGCGCTCCATATATCCACTTGCACATTCTAGCAAAGCGTGTATCAACACTGCTCTTTCAAAAGGAAGCTTCAAGTCTGTGAGTTGAATGCACTCATCATAAAGACGTTTCTGAGAATTCTCCTGTCTAGTTTTCATGTGAAGATGCTTCCATTTAAAATCTAGGCCTCAAATACCTCCAAATATTCACTTGCACATTCTACAAAAAGGCTGTTTCAAATCTTCTCTATCAATTGGAAGGTTCAACTCTGTAAATTGAATGCACTCACCACAAAGAAGATTCCGAGATTGCTTCTGTCTACTTTGTATGTGAAGACATTTCCTTTTCCAACATAGGCCTCAAAGCGCTCCAAAAAACACTTGCAGATTCTAAAAAAACAGTTTTTCAAAACTGTTCTATCAAAAGGAACGTTCAACTCTGTGAGTTGAAGGCACTCATCACAAAGATGTTTCTGAGAATGCTTCTGTCTAGTTTTTATGGGATGATATTTCTTATTCCAACATTGGCCAAAAAGCGCTCCAAATATCCACCTTCAGATGGCACTGAAAGAGGGTCTCAAAAATGCTCTATCAGAAGGAAGGTTCAAGTCTGTGAGTTGAATGCTCTCATCACACAGAAGGTTCTGAGAATGCTTCAGTCTAGTTTTTATCAGAAGATATTTCCATTTCCTTGCATAGGCCTGAAATCGCTCCAAATATCGACTTGCAGATTATACGAATAGAGTATTTCCAAACTGCTCTGTCAAACGGCAGGATCAACTCTGTGAGTTGAATGAACACATCATGAAGAAGTCTCTGAGAATGCTTCTGTCTAGTTTTTAGTTGAAGATATTTCATTTCCCAGCATCGCCTCAAAGCGCTCCAAATATCCACTTGCAGATTCTACAAAAACTTTGTTTCTAAACTGCTCTTTGAAAAGGAAGGTTCAAGTCTGTGAGTTGAATGCACTCATCGCAAAGAATTTTCTGAGAATGCTTCTGCCTAGTTTTCATGTGAAGATATTTCCTTTTCCAACATTGGCCCCGAAGCCCTCCTAACATCCACTTGCAGATTTTACAAAAAGAGTGTTTCCAAACTGCTCTATCAAAAGGCAGGTTCAACTCTGTGAGTCAAATGCACGCATCGTGAAGAAGCTTCTGAGAATGCTACTGTCTAAGTTTTAGGTGAAGATATTTCATTTCCCAGCAAAGGCTTCAAAGCGCTCTAAATATCCACTTGCAGATTCTACAAGAAGAGTGTTTCAAAACTGCTCTTCCAAAAGGAAGGTTCAAGTCTGTGAGTTGAATGCACTCATCAGAAAGAAGTTTCTGAGAATGCTTCTCTCTAGTTTTTATGAGAAGATATTTCCTTTTCCAGCATAGGCCTCAAATCGCTCCAAACATCCACTAGCAAATTCTACAAAAGGAGTGTTTCAAAACTGTGCTATCAAAAGGAAGATTCCACTATTTGAGTTGAAGGCATAAAGCACACGGAAGTTTCTGACAGTGCTTCCGTCTAGTTCTCATGTGAAGTTATTTCCTTTTCCAGTGTTGGCCTCTTAGCACTCCAAATAACCACTTGCAGATCCTAGAAAGAGTGTTTCAAAACTGCTCTACCAAAAGGAAGGTTCAACTCGGTGAGTTGAATGCGCACCTCGCAAAAGGTTTCTGAGAGTGCTTCGGTTTAGTTTTTCTGTGAAGATATTTCGTTTTCCAGCACAGTACTCAAAGCGCTCTAAATAGCCACTTGCAGAGTCTATAAAAAGAGTGTTTCAAAACTGTTCTATCGAAAGGAACGTTCAACTCTGTGAGTAGAATGCACTCATCACAAGGAAGTTTCTGAGAATGCTTCTGTCTAGTTTTTATGTGAAGAAATTTCCTTTTCCTACATAGGCCTCAAAGCGCTCCAAATAAACACCTGCAGATTCTACAAAAGGGGTCTTTCCAAAATGTTCTATCAAAACCAACGTTCAAGCCTGTGACCTGAATGCACTCACCACACAGAAGTTTCTTAGACGTCTTCTGTCTAGTGTTTATGTGGAAATATTCTCTTTTACAGCATAGGCCTCAAATAGCTCCAAATATCAACTTGCAGATTTTACAAAAAGGGTGTTTCCAAACTCCTCCATCAAAAGGCAGGTTCAACTCTGTGTGTTGAATGCACACATCAGAAAGAAGTTTCTGAGAATGCTTCTGTCTAGCCTTTATGTGAAAATATTTCCTTTTCAAGCATACGCCTCAAAGCGCTCCAAATATGCCGTTGTAGACTCTACAAAAAGTGTGTTTCAAAACTGCTCTACGAAAAGAAAGGTTCAAAGCTGTGAGTTGAATACACATATCGTGAAGAAGTTCCTGAGAATGCTTCAATCTAGTGTTTAGGTGAAGATATTTCACTTCCCAGCATAGGCCTCAAAGCGCTCCAAATATCCACTTCCAGATTCTACAGAAAAGTGTTTCAAAACTGCTCTTTGGAAAGGAAGCTTCAACTCTGTGAGTTAAAAGCACTCATTGCGAAGAGGTTTCTGGGAGTTCTTCCGTCTAGTTTTCATGTAAAGATGTTTCCATTTCAAGCATAGGTCTCTAATCGCTCCAAATATTCACCTGCAAATTCTACAAAAAGGGTGTTTCAAAACTTCTCTATCAATAGGAAGGTTCAACTCTGTGAGTTGAATGCACTCCTTACAGAGAAGTTTCTGAGAATGTTTCTATGTTTTACGCGAAGATATTTCCTTTTCCAACACAGGCCTCAATGCGCTCCGAATCAACACTTCCAGATACTACAAAAACAGTGTTTCAAAACTGTTCTATCAAAAGGAACGTTCAACTCTGTGAGTTGAAGGCACTGATCACAAAGAAGTTTCTGAGAATGCTTCCGTCAATCTTGTATGCAATGAGATTTCCTTTTGCAGCATAGGACTTAAAGCTCTCCAAATATCCACTTGCAGATTCCACAAAAAGAGTGTTGCAAAACTTCTCTATCAAAAGGCAGGTTGAACTCTGTGTGTTGAATGCCCAATACACAGGGAACTTTCTGAGAATGCTTTTGTCTAGTTTCCACGTGAAGATAGTTCCTTTTCCAACATAGGCCTCAAAGCGCTCTGAATATCCACCTGCCGATTGTACAAAAAGAGTGTTGCAAAACTTCTCTATCAAAAGGCAGGTTGAACTCTGTGTGTCGAATGCCCAAAACACAGGGAACTTGCTGAGAATGCTTTTGTCTAATTTCTACGTGAAGATATTTCCTTTTCCATCATAGGCCTCAAAGTGCTCCGAATAAACACTTGTAGATCCCACCAAAAGAGTGTTTCAAAGCTCTTCCATCTACAGGAACTTTCACGTCTGTGAGTTGAATGCACTCATCACAAAGAGGTTTCTGAGAATGCTTCTGTCTAGTTTTTATGTGATGATATTTCGGTTTCCAGCATTGGCCTAAAGGTGCTCCGAATATCCACCTTCAGATGGGACTGAAAGAGTGTTTCAAAACTGAACTATCAAAAGGAAGGTTCAAGTCTGTGAGTTGAATGCACTCATCCACAGAAGCTTCTGAGAATGTTTCTGTCTCGTTTTTAGGCGAAGATATTTCCTTTTCCTTGCATAGGCCTCAAATCGCTCCAAATATCCCCTTGCAGATATTACAAAGAGAGTGTTTCCAAACTGCCCTATCGAAAGGCAGGTTCAACTCTGTGAGTTGAAGGCACGTATGGTGAAACAGTTTCTGAGAATGCTTCTGTGTAGTTTTTAGGTGAAGGTATTTCCTTTTCCAGCACAGGCCTCAAATCGCTCCAAACATCCATTAGCAAATTCTACAAAAGGAGTGTTTCAAACCTGTGCTATCCAAAGGAAGATTCCACTATATGAGTTGAACGCATAAAGCACACGGAAGTTTCTGAGAATCCTTCCGTCTAGTTCTCAGGTGAAGATATTTACTTTTCCAGTGTTGGCCCTTTAGCACTCCAAATATCCACTTTCAGATTCTACAGAAAAAGTGTTTCAAAACTGCTCTATCAAAACGCAGGTTCCACTCGGTGAGTTGAATGCACGCATCGGAAAAGATTTCTGAGAATTCTTCTGTCTAGTTTTTATGGGAAGATATTTTCTTTTCCAGCATAGGCCTCAAATCGCTCCAAACATCCACGAGCAAATTCTACGAAAGGAGTGTGTCAAAACTGTGCTATCAAAAGGAAGATTCCACTATGTGAGTTGAATGCATGAAGCACACGGAAGTTTCTGACAATGCTTCCGTCTAGTTCTCATGTGAAGATATTTCGTTTTCCAGTGTTGACCTCTTAGCACTCCAAATATCCACTTGCAGATCCTAGAAAAAGAGTGTTTCCAAACTGCTCTACCAAAAGCCAGGTTTCACTCGGTGAGTTGAATGCGCACATCGCAAAATGTTTCTGAGAACGCTACTGACTAGTTCTTTTGTGAAGATATTTCGTTTTCCAGCCTGGGCTTCAAAGTGCTCCAAATAGCCACTTGTAGAGTCTATAAAAAGAGTGTTTCAAAACTCTTCTATCAAAAGGAACTTTCAACTCTGTGAGTACAATGCACTCATCACAAGGAAGTTTCTGAGAATGCTTCTGTCTAGTGTTTATAAGAAGATATTTCCTTTTCCAACCTAGGCCTCAATGCGCTCCATATAAACACCTGCAGATCCTACAAGAGGGGTGTTTCCAAACTGTTCTATCAAAACCAGCGTTCAAGTCTGTGAGCTGAATGCACTCATCACACAGAAGTTTCTTAGAAGGCTTGTGTCTAGTGTTTATGTGAAAATATTTTCTTTTACATCATAGGCCTCAAATAGCTCCAAATATCAACTTGCAGATTTTACAAAAAGGGAGTTTCCAAACTCCTCTATCAAAAGACAGGTTCAACTCTGTGAGTTGAATGCACACATCAGAAAGAAGTTTCTGAGAATGCTTCTGTCTAGCGCTTATGTGAAAATATTTCCTTTTCAAGCACACGCCTCAAAGCGCTCCAAATATGCCGTTGCAGATTCTACAAAAAGTGGGTTTCAAAACTGCTCTATGAAAAGAAAGGTTCAAAGCTGTGAGTTGAATACACAGATCGTGAAGAAGTTTCTGAGAATGCTTCAGTCTAGTGTTTAGGTGAAGATATTTTACTTCCCAGCATAGGCCTCAAAGCGCTCCAAATATCCACTTCCAGATTCTACAGAAAAGTGTTTCAAAACTGCTCTTTGGAAAGGAAGCTTCAACTCTGTGAGTTGAAAGCACTCATTACGAAGAGGTTTCTGAGAATTCTTCTGTCCAGTTTTCATGTGAAGATGTTTCCATTTCAAGCATAGGTCTCCAATCGCTCCAAATATTCACCTGCAAATTCTACAAAAGGGGTGTTTCAAAACTTCTCTATCAATAGGAAGGTTCAACTCTGTGAGTTGAATGCCCTCCTCACAAAGAAGTTTCTGAGAATGCTTCTGTCTAGTTTTTACTTGAAGATATTTCCTTTTCCAACACAGGCCTCAAAGCGCTCCGAATCAACACTTCCAGATACTACCAAAACAGTGTTTCAAAACTGTTCTATCAAAAGGAACGTTCAACTCTGTGAGTTGAAGGCACTCATCACAAAGAAGTTTCTGAGCATGCTTCCATCTAGCTTGTATGCCATGAGATTTCCTTTTGCAGCATAGGCCTTAAAGCACTCCAAATATCCACTTGCAGATTCCACAAAAAGAGTGTTGCAAAACTTCTCTATCAAAAGGCAGGTTGAACTCTGTGTGTTGAATGCCCAAAACACAGGGAACTTTCTGAGAATGCGTTTGTCTAGTTTCCACGTGAAGATAGTTCCTTTTCCAACGTAGGCCTCAAAGCGCTCTGAATATCCACTTGCCGATTGTACAAAAAGAGTGTTGCAAAACTTCTCTATCAAAAGGCAGGTTGAACTCTGTGTGTTGAATGCCCAAAACACAGGGAACTTGCTGAGAATGCTTTTGTCTAATTTCTACGTGAAGATATTTCCTTTTCCAACATAGGCCTCAAAGTGCTCCGAATAAACACTTGTAGATCCCACCAAAAGAGTGTTTCAAAGCTCTTCCATCTAAAGGAACTTTCACGTCTGTGAGTTGAATGCACTCATCACAAAGAGGTTTCTGAGAATGCTTCTGTCTAGTTTTTATGTGATGATATTTCGTTTTCCAGCATTGGCCTAAAGGTGCTCCAAATATCCACCTTCAGATGGGACTGAAAGAGTGTTTCAAAACTGAACTATCAAAAGGAAGGTTCAAGTCTGTGAGTTGAATGCACTCATCCACAGAAGCTTCTGAGAATGCTTCTGTCTCGTTTTTAGGCGAAGATATTTCCTTTTCCTTGCATAGGCCTCAAATCGCTCCAAATATCCCCTTGCAGATATTACAAAGAGAGTGTTTCCAAACTGCCCTATCGAAAGGCAGGTTCAACTCTGTGAGTTGAAGGCACGTATGGTGAAACAGTTTCTGAGAATGCTTGTGTGTACTTTTTAGGTGAAGGTATTTCCTTTTCCAGCACAGGCCTCAAATCGCTCCAAACATCCAGTAGCAAATTCTACAAAAGGAGTGTTTCAACCCTGTGCTATCCAAAGGAAGATTCCACTATATGAGTTGAACGCATAAAGCACACGGAAGTTTCTGAGAATCCTTCCGTCTAGTTCTCAGGTGAAGATATTTACTTTTCCAGTGTTGGCCCTTTAGCACTCCAAATATCCACTTTCAGATTCTACAAAAAGAGTGTTTCAAAACTGCTCTATCAAAACGCAGGTTCCACTCGGTGAGTTGAATGCACGCATCGGAAAAGATTTCTGAGAATTCTTCTGTCTAGTTTTTATGGGAAGATATTTTCTTTTCCAGCATAGGCCTCAAATCGCTCCAAACATCCACGAGCAAATTCTACGAAAGGAGTGTGTCAAAACTGTGCTATCAAAAGGAAGATTCCACTATGTGAGTTGAATGCATGAAGCACACGGAAGTTTCTGACAATGCTTCCGTCTAGTTCTCATGTGAAGATATTTCCTTTTCCAGTGTTGACCTCTTAGCACTCCAAATATCCACTTGCAGATCCTAGAAAAAGAGTGTTTCAAAACTGCTCTACCAAAAGCCAGGTTTCACTCGGTGAGTTGAATGCGCACATCGCAAAATGTTTCTGAGAACGCTACTGTCTAGTTCTTATGTGAAGATATTTCGTTTTCCAGCCTGGGCTTCAAAGCACTCCAAATAGCCACTTGTGGAGTCTATAAAAAGAGTGTTTCAAAACTCTTCTATCAAAAGGAACTTTCAACTCTGTGAGTACAATGCACTCATCACAAGGAAGTTTCCGAGAATGCTTCTGTCTAGTGTTTATGTGAAGACATTTCCTTTTCCAACCTAGGCCTCAATGCGCTCCAAATAAACACCTGCAGATCCTACAAGAGGGGTGTTTCCAAACTGTTCTATCAAAACCAGCGTTCAAGTCTGTGAGCTGAATGCACTCATCACACAGAAGTTTCTTAGAAGGCTTGTGTCTAGTGTTTATGTGAAAATATTTTCTTTTACAGCATAGGCCTCAAATAGCTCTAAATATCAACTTGCAGATTTTACAAAAAGAGAGTTTCCAAACTCCTCTATCAAAAGACAGGTTCAACTCTGTGAGTCGAATGCACACATCAGAAAGAAGTTTCTGAGAATGCTTCTGTCTAGCGTTTATGTGAAAATATTTCCTTTTCAAGCACACACCTCAAAGCGCTCCAAATATGCCATTGCAGATTCTACAAAAAGTGGGTTTCAAAACTGCTCTACGAAAAGAAAGGTTCAAAGCTGTGAGTTGAATACACAGATCGTGAAGAAGTTTCTGAGAATGCTTCAGTCTAGTGTTTAGGTGAAGATATTTCACTTCCCAGCATAGGCCTCAAAGTGCTCCAAATATCCACTTCCAGATTCTACAGAAAAGTGTTTCAAAACTGCTCTTTGGAAAGGAAGCTTCAACTCTGTGAGTTGAAAGCACTCATTACGAAGAGGTTTCTGAGAATTCTTCTGTCCAGTTTTCATGTGAAGATGTTTCCATTTCAAGCATAGGTCTCCAATCGCTCCAAATATTCACCTGCAAATTCTACAAAAAGGGTGTTTCAAAACTTCTCTATCAATAGGAAGGTTCAACTCTGTGAGTTGAATGCCCTCCTCACAAAGAAGTTTCTGAGAATGCTTCTGTCTACTTTTTACGTGAAGATATTTCCTTTTCCAACACAGGCCTCAAAGCGCTACGAATCAACACTTCCAGATACTACCAAAACAGTGTTTCAAAACTGTTCTATCAAAAGGAACGTTCAACTCTGTGAGTGGAAGGCACTCATCGCAAAGAGGTTTCTGAGAATGCTTCTGTCTAGTTTTTATGTGATGATATTTCGTATTGCAGCATTGGCCAAAAAGCGCTCCAAACATCCATCTTCAGATGGCAATGAAAGTGGGTCTCAAAAGTGCTCTATCAGAAGGAAGGTTCAAGTCTGTGAATTGAATGCTCTCATCACACAGAAGGTTCTGAGAATGATTCAGTCTAGTTTTTATCAGAAGATATTTCCTTTTCCTTGCATAGGCCTCAAATCACTCCAAATATCGAATTGCAGTTTACACCAATAGAGTGTTTCCAAACTGCTCTGTGAAACGGCAGATTCAACTCTGTGAGTTGAATGTGCACATGAGGAAGAAGTCTCTGAGAATGCTTCTGTCTAGTTTTTAGGTGAAGATATTTCATTTCCCAGCCTCGCCTCAAAGCGCTCCAAATATCCACTTTCAGATTCTACAAAAACTGTGTTTCTAAACTGCTCTTTGTAAAGGAAGGTTCAAGTCTGTGAGTTGAATGCACTCATCACCAAGAAGTTTCTGAGAATGCTTCTGTCTAGTTTTCATGTGAAGATATTTCCTTTTCCAACATTGACCCGAAGCCCTCGTAATATCCACTTGCAGATTTTACAAAAAGAGTGTTTCCAAACTGCTCTATCAAAATGAGATTCAACTCTGTGAGTTGAATGCACGCATCGTGAAGAAGCTTCAGAGAATGCTACGGTCTACTTTTTAGGTGAAGATATTTCATTTCCCAGCATAGGCTTCAAAGCGCTCTAAATATCCACTTGCAGATTCTACAAAAAGAGTGTTTCAAAACTGCTCTTCCAAAAGGAAGGTTCAAGGCTGTGAGTTCAATGCACTCATCATAAAGAAGTTTCTGAGAACGCTTCTCTCTAGTTTTTATGTGAAGATATTTCCTTTTCCAGCATAGGCCTCAAATCGCTCCAAACATCCACTAGCAAATTCTACAAAAGGAGTGTTTCAAAACTGTGCTATCAAAAGGAAGATTCCACTATTTGAGTTGAAGGCATAAAGCACACGGAAGTTTCTGACAATGCTTCCGTCTAGTTCTCATGTGAAGTTATTTCCTTTTCCAGTGCTGGCCTCTTAGCACTCCAAATATCCACTTGCAGATCCTAGAAAAAGAGTTTTTCAAAACTGCTCTACCAAAAGGAAGCTTCAACTCGGTGAGTTGAATGCGCACCTCGCAAAATGTTTCTGAGAGTGCTTCGCTGTTGTTTTTATGTGAAGATATTTCGTTTTCCAGCATAGGACTCAAAGCGCTCCAAGTAGCCACTTACAGAGTCTCTAAAAAGAGTGTTTCAAAACTGTTCTATCAAAAGGAACGTTCAACTCTGTGAGTAGAATGCTCTCATCACAAGGAAGTTTCTGAGAATGCTTCTGTCTAGTTTTTATGTGAAGAAATTTCCTTTTCCAACATAGGCCTCAAAGCCCTCCAAATAAACATCTGCAGATTCTACAAAAGGGGTCTTTCCAAAATGTTCTATCAAAACCAACGTTCAAACCTATGAGCTGAATGCACTCACCACACAGAAGTTTCTTAGACGTCTTCTGTCTAGTGTTTATGTGAAAATATTTTCTTTTACAGCATAGGCCTCAAATAGCTCCAAATATCAACTTGCAGATTTTACAAAAAGGGTGTTTCCAAACTCCTCTATCAAAAGGCAGGTTCAACTCTGTGTGTTGAATGCACACATCAGAAAGAAGTTTCTGAGAATGCTTCTGTCTAGCGTTTATGTGAAAATATTTCCTTTTCAAGCATACGCCTCAAAGCGCTCCAAATATGCCGTTGCAGATTCTACAAAAAGTGTGTTTCAAAACTGCTCTATGAAAAGAAAGGTTCAAAGCTGTGAGGTGAATACACATATCGTGAAGAAGTTTCTGAGAAAGCTTCAGTCTAGTGTTTAGGTGAAGATATTTCACTTCCCAGAATAGGCCTCAAAGGGCTCCAAATATCCACTTCCAGATTCTAAAGAAAAGTGTTTCAAAACTGCTTTTTGGAAAAGAAGCTTCAACTCTGTGAGTTGAAAGCACTCATTACGAAGAGGTTTCTGAGAGTTCTTCCGTCTAGTTTTCATGTGAAGATGTTTCCATTTCAAGCATATTTCTCCAATCGCTCCAAATATTCACCTGCAAATTCTACAGAAAGGGTGTTTCCAAACTTCTCTATCAATAGGAAGGTTCGACTCTGTGAGTTGAATGCACTCCTCACAAAGAAGTTTCTGAGAATGCTTCTGTCCAGTTTTTAGGTGAAGATATATCATTTCCCAGCATAGGCCTCAAAGCGCTCCAAATATCCACTTGCAGATTCTACAAAAAGAGTGTTTCAAAACTCCTCTTTCAAAAGGAAGTTTCAAGTCTGTGAGTTGAATGAAGTCATGACAAAGAAGTTTCTGAGAATGCTTCTGTCTACTTTTTATGTGAAGATATTTCCTTTTGCAGCACACGCCTCAAATAGCCCCAAACATCCACTAGCAAATTCTACAAAAAGAGGGTTTCAAAAAAGCGCTATCTAAAGGAAGATTGCACTATGTGAGTTAAACGCATAAAGCACACGGAAGTTTCTGAGAATGCTTCCGTCTAGTTCTCATGGGAAGATATTTCCTTTCCCATTGTTGGCCTCTTAGCACTCCAATATACACTTGCAGATTCTAGAAAAAGAGTGTTTCAAAACTGCTCTATCAAAAGGCAGGTTCAACACGGTGAGTTGAATATGCACATGAGAAAAAGTTTCTGAGAATGCTTCTGTCTGGTTTTTATGTGAAGATGTTTCGTTTTCCAGCACAGGCCTCAAAGCGCTCCAATTATCCACTTGCAGACTATACAAAAACAGTGTTTCAAAACTGTTCTATCCAAAGGAATGTTCAGCTCTGTGAGTAGAATTCACTCATCACGAGGAAGTTTCTGAGAATGCTGCTGTCTAGTTTCTATAAGAAGACATTTCCTTTTCTAACATAGGTCTCAAAGCGCACACAATAAGCCCTGGCACACTCTACAAAAGGAGTGTTTCCAAAATGTTCTATCAAAATGAACGTTGAAGACTGTGAGTTAAATGCACACATCAAACTGAAGTTTCTGAGAATGGTTCTGTCTAGGGTTTATGTGAAGATATTTTCTTTTCCAGCATAGGCCTCCAAAAGCTCGAAATATCCACTTGCAGATTTTCTAAAAAGGGTGTTTCCAAACTGTTCTATCAAAAGGAAGGTTCAACTCTGTGAGTTGAATGCTCACATCACAAAGAAGTTTCTGAGAATGCTTCTGTCTAGTGTTCATGTGAAGATATTTCCTTTTCAAGCATAGGCCTCAAAGCGCTCCAAATATGCAGTTGCAGACTCTACAAAAAGTGTGTTTCAAAAGTGTTCTATGAAAAGAAAGTTTCAACTCTGTGAGTTGATGCACATATCGTGAAGAAGTTTCTGAGAATGCTTCTGTCTAGTTTTTAGGTGAAGATATTTCATTTCCCAGCATAGGCCTCAAAGCGCTCCAAATATGCACTTGCAGATTCTACAAAAAGAGTGTTTCAAAACTGCTCTTTCAAAAGGAAGGTTCAAGTCTGTGAGTTGAATGCACTCATCAGAAAGAAGTTTCTGATAATGGTTCTGTCTAGTTTTCATCTGCAAGTATTTCCTTTTCCACTAGATGCCGCAATCGCACCAAATTTCCACCTGCAGTTTCCACAAAAAGAGTGTTGCAGGACTGCTCCAGGAAAAGGAATCTTCAACTCTCTCAGTTCAATCCCCTCAAGACATAGAAGTTTCTGATAATGTTTCTGTCTAGCTTCTATATGAAGATATTTCCTTTTCCAGCATAAGCCTCAAAGAGCTCCAAATATCCACTTGCGAATTCTACAAAAACAGTGTTGCAATACTTTTCTACCAAAAGGAAGGTACAACTCTGTGAGTTCAATGCACTCATCACACAGAAGGTTCACAGAATGCTTCCATCTAGCTTTTACGCAATGATATTTCCTTTTGCAGCAAAGGCTTCAAAGCGCTCTTAATGTCCACTGGCAGATTCTACGAAGAGTGTCTCAAAACTGCTCTATCAAAAGGTAGGTTGAACTCTGTGAGTTCAATGCCCAAAGCACAGGGAACCTTCTGAGAATGCTTTTATGTAGTTTCTACGTGAACATATTTTCTTTTCCAGCATTGGCCTCCAAGCACTCCATCCATCCACTTGAAAATTCTACTAAAAGAGTGTTTCAAAACTTCTCTACCAAAAGAAAGGTTGAACTTTGTGAGTTCAAGGCACACATCACAAAGAAGTTTCTGAGAATGCTTCTTTCCAGCTTTTACGTGAAGAGATATCCTTTTCCAGCATAGGCCTCAAAGCGCTCCATATATCCACTTGCACATTCTAGCAAAGCGTGTATCAACACTGCTCTTTCAAAAGGAAGCTTCAAGTCTGTGAGTTGAATGCACTCATCACAAAGACGTTTCTGAGAATTCTCCTGTCTAGTTTTCATGTGAAGATGCTTCCATTTAAAATCTAGGCCTCAAATACCTCCAAATATTCACTTGCACATTCTACAAAAAGGCTGTTTCAAATCTTCTCTATCAATTGGAAGGTTCAACTCTGTAAATTGAATGCACTCACCACAAAGAAGATTCCGAGATTGCTTCTGTCTACTTTGTACGTGAAGACATTTCCTTTTCCAACATAGGCCTCAAAGCGCTCCAAAAAACACTTGCAGATTCTAAAAAAACAGTTTTTCAAAACTGTTCTATCAAAAGGAACGTTCAACTCGGTGAGTTGAAGGCACTCATCACAAAGAGGTTTCTGAGAATGCTTCTGTCTAGTTTTTATGGGATGATATTTCTTATTCCAACATTGGCCAAAAAGCGCTCCAAATATCCACCTTCAGATGGCACTGAAAGAGGGTCTCAAAAATGCTCTATCAGAAGGAAGGTTCAAGTCTGTGAGTTGAATGCTCTCATCACACAGAAGGTTCTGAGAATGCTTCAGTCTAGTTTTTATCAGAAGATATTTCCATTTCCTTGCATAGGCCTGAAATCGCTCCAAATATCGACTTGCAGATTATACGAATAGAGTATTTCCAAACTGCTCTGTCAAACGGCAGGATCAACTCTGTGAGTTGAATGAACACATCATGAAGAAGTCTCTGAGAATGCTTCTGTCTAGTTTTTAGTTGAAGATATTTCATTTCCCAGCATCGCCTCAAAGCGCTCCAAATATCCACTTGCAGATTCTACAAAAACTTTGTTTCTAAACTGCTCTTTGAAAAGGAAGGTTCAAGTCTGTGAGTTGAATGCACTCATCGCAAAGAATTTTCTGAGAATGCTTCTGCCTAGTTTTCATGTGAAGATATTTCCTTTTCCAACATTGGCCCCGAAGCCCTCCTAACATCCACTTGCAGATTTTACAAAAAGAGTGTTTCCAAACTGCTCTATCAAAAGGCAGGTTCAACTCTGTGAGTCAAATGCACGCATCGTGAAGAAGCTTCTGAGAATGCTACTGTCTAAGTTTTAGGTGAAGATATTTCATTTCCCAGCAAAGGCTTCAAAGCGCTCTAAATATCCACTTGCAGATTCTACAAGAAGAGTGTTTCAAAACTGCTCTTCCAAAAGGAAGGTTCAAGTCTGTGAGTTGAATGCACTCATCAGAAAGAAGTTTCTGAGAATGCTTCTCTCTAGTTTTTATGAGAAGATATTTCCTTTTCCAGCATAGGCCTCAAATCGCTCCAAACATCCACTAGCAAATTCTACAAAAGGAGTGTTTCAAAACTGTGCTATCAAAAGGAAGATTCCACTATTTGAGTTGAAGGCATAAAGCACACGGAAGTTTCTGACAGTGCTTCCGTCTAGTTCTCATGTGAAGTTATTTCCTTTTCCAGTGTTGGCCTCTTAGCACTCCAAATAACCACTTGCAGATCCTAGAAAGAGTGTTTCAAAACTGCTCTACCAAAAGGAAGGTTCAACTCGGTGAGTTGAATGCGCACCTCGCAAAAGGTTTCTGAGAGTGCTTCGGTTTAGTTTTTCTGTGAAGATATTTCGTTTTCCAGCACAGTACTCAAAGCGCTCTAAATAGCCACTTGCAGAGTCTATAAAAAGAGTGTTTCAAAACTGTTCTATCGAAAGGAACGTTCAACTCTGTGAGTAGAATGCACTCATCACAAGGAAGTTTCTGAGAATGCTTCTGTCTAGTTTTTATGTGAAGAAATTTCCTTTTCCTACATAGGCCTCAAAGCGCTCCAAATAAACACCTGCAGATTCTACAAAAGGGGTCTTTCCAAAATGTTCTATCAAAACCAACGTTCAAGCCTGTGACCTGAATGCACTCACCACACAGAAGTTTCTTAGACGTCTTCTGTCTAGTGTTTATGTGGAAATATTCTCTTTTACAGCATAGGCCTCAAATAGCTCCAAATATCAACTTGCAGATTTTACAAAAAGGGTGTTTCCAAACTCCTCCATCAAAAGGCAGGTTCAACTCTGTGTGTTGAATGCACACATCAGAAAGAAGTTTCTGAGAATGCTTCTGTCTAGCCTTTATGTGAAAATATTTCCTTTTCAAGCATACGCCTCAAAGCGCTCCAAATATGCCGTTGTAGACTCTACAAAAAGTGTGTTTCAAAACTGCTCTACGAAAAGAAAGGTTCAAAGCTGTGAGTTGAATACACATATCGTGAAGAAGTTCCTGAGAATGCTTCAATCTAGTGTTTAGGTGAAGATATTTCACTTCCCAGCATAGGCCTCAAAGCGCTCCAAATATCCACTTCCAGATTCTACAGAAAAGTGTTTCAAAACTGCTCTTTGGAAAGGAAGCTTCAACTCTGTGAGTTAAAAGCACTCATTGCGAAGAGGTTTCTGGGAGTTCTTCCGTCTAGTTTTCATGTAAAGATGTTTCCATTTCAAGCATAGGTCTCTAATCGCTCCAAATATTCACCTGCAAATTCTACAAAAAGGGTGTTTCAAAACTTCTCTATCAATAGGAAGGTTCAACTCTGTGAGTTGAATGCACTCCTTACAGAGAAGTTTCTGAGAATGTTTCTATGTTTTACGCGAAGATATTTCCTTTTCCAACACAGGCCTCAATGCGCTCCGAATCAACACTTCCAGATACTACAAAAACAGTGTTTCAAAACTGTTCTATCAAAAGGAACGTTCAACTCTGTGAGTTGAAGGCACTGATCACAAAGAAGTTTCTGAGAATGCTTCCGTCAATCTTGTATGCAATGAGATTTCCTTTTGCAGCATAGGACATAAAGCTCTCCAAATATCCACTTGCAGATTCCACAAAAAGAGTGTTGCAAAACTTCTCTATCAAAAGGCAGGTTGAACTCTGTGTGTTGAATGCCCAATACACAGGGAACTTTCTGAGAATGCTTTTGTCTAGTTTCCACGTGAAGATAGTTCCTTTTCCAACATAGGCCTCAAAGCGCTCTGAATATCCACTTGCCGATTGTACAAAAAGAGTGTTGCAAAACTTCTCTATCAAAAGGCAGGTTGAACTCTGTGTGTCGAATGCCCAAAACACAGGGAACTTGCTGAGAATGCTTTTGTCTAATTTCTACGTGAAGATATTTCCTTTTCCATCATAGGCCTCAAAGTGCTCCGAATAAACACTTGTAGATCCCACCAAAAGAGTGTTTCAAAGCTCTTCCACCTAAAGGAACTTTCACGTCTGTGAGTTGAATGCACTCATCACAAAGAGGTTTCTGAGAATGCTTCTGTCTAATTTTTATGTGATGATATTTCGGTTTCCAGCATTGGCCTAAAGGTGCTCCGAATATCCACCTTCAGATGGGACTGAAAGAGTGTTTCAAAACTGAACTATCAAAAGGAAGGTTCAAGTCTGTGAGTTGAATGCACTCATCCACAGAATCTTCTGAGAATGTTTCTGTCTCGTTTTTAGGCGAAGATATTTCCTTTTCCTTGCATAGGCCTCAAATCGCTCCAAATATCCCCTTGCAGATATTACAAAGAGAGTGTTTCCAAACTGCCCTATCGAAAGGCAGGTTCAACTCTGTGAGTTGAAGGCACGTATGGTGAAACAGTTTCTGAGAATGCTTCTGTGTAGTTTTTAGGTGAAGGTATTTCCTTTTCCAGCACAGGCCTCAAATCGCTCCAAACATCCATTAGCAAATTCTACAAAAGGAGTGTTTCAAACCTGTGCTATCCAAAGGAAGATTCCACTATATGAGTTGAACGCATAAAGCACACGGAAGTTTCTGAGAATCCTTCCGTCTAGTTCTCAGGTGAAGATATTTACTTTTCCAGTGTTGGCCCTTTAGCACTCCAAATATCCACTTTCAGATTCTACAGAAAAAGTGTTTCAAAACTGCTCTATCAAAACGCAGGTTCCACTCGGTGAGTTGAATGCACGCATCGGAAAAGATTTCTGAGAATTCTTCTGTCTAGTTTTTATGGGAAGATATTTTCTTTTCCAGCATAGGCCTCAAATCGCTCCAAACATCCACGAGCAAATTCTACGAAAGGAGTGTGTCAAAACTGTGCTATCAAAAGGAAGATTCCACTATGTGAGTTGAATGCATGAAGCACACGGAAGTTTCTGACAATGCTTCCGTCTAGTTCTCATGTGAAGATATTTCGTTTTCCAGTGTTGACCTCTTAGCACTCCAAATATCCACTTGCAGATCCTAGAAAAAGAGTGTTTCCAAACTGCTCTACCAAAAGCCAGGTTTCACTCGGTGAGTTGAATGCGCACATCGCAAAATGTTTCTGAGAACGCTACTGACTAGTTCTTTTGTGAAGATATTTCGTTTTCCAGCCTGGGCTTCAAAGTGCTCCAAATAGCCACTTGTAGAGTCTATAAAAAGAGTGTTTCAAAACTCTTCTATCAAAAGGAACTTTCAACTCTGTGAGTACAATGCACTCATCACAAGGAAGTTTCTGAGAATGCTTCTGTCTAGTGTTTATATGAAGATATTTCCTTTTCCAACCTAGGCCTCAATGCGCTCCATATAAACACCTGCAGATCCTACAAGAGGGGTGTTTCCAAACTGTTCTATCAAAACCAGCGTTCAAGTCTGTGAGCTGAATGCACTCATCACACAGAAGTTTCTTAGAAGGCTTGTGTCTAGTGTTTATGTGAAAATATTTTCTTTTACATCATAGGCCTCAAATAGCTCCAAATATCAACTTGCAGATTTTACAAAAAGGGAGTTTCCAAACTCCTCTATCAAAAGACAGGTTCAACTCTGTGAGTTGAATGCACACATCAGAAAGAAGTTTCTGAGAATGCTTCTGTCTAGCGCTTATGTGAAAATATTTCCTTTTCAAGCACACGCCTCAAAGCGCTCCAAATATGCCGTTGCAGATTCTACAAAAAGTGGGTTTCAAAACTGCTCTATGAAAAGAAAGGTTCAAAGCTGTGAGTTGAATACACAGATCGTGAAGAAGTTTCTGAGAATGCTTCAGTCTAGTGTTTAGGTGAAGATATTTCACTTCCCAGCATAGGCCTCAAAGCGCTCCAAATATCCACTTCCAGATTCTACAGAAAAGTGTTTCAAAACTGCTCTTTGGAAAGGAAGCTTCAACTCTGTGAGTTGAAAGCACTCATTACGAAGAGGTTTCTGAGAATTCTTCTGTCCAGTTTTCATGTGAAGATGTTTCCATTTCAAGCATAGGTCTCCAATCGCTGCAAATATTCACCTGCAAATTCTACAAAAGCGGTGTTTCAAAACTTCTCTATCAATAGGAAGGTTCAACTCTGTGAGTTGAATGCCCTCCTCACAAAGAAGTTTCTGAGAATGCTTCTGTCTAGTTTTTACTTGAAGATATTTCCTTTTCCAACACAGGCCTCAAAGCGCTCCGAATCAACACTTCCAGATACTACCAAAACAGTGTTTCAAAACTGTTCTATCAAAAGGAACGTTCAACTCTGTGAGTTGAAGGCACTCATCACAAAGAAGTTTCTGAGCATGCTTCCATCTAGCTTGTATGCCATGAGATTTCCTTTTGCAGCATAGGCCTTAAAGCACTCCAAATATCCACTTGCAGATTCCACAAAAAGAGTGTTGCAAAACTTCTCTATCAAAAGGCAGGTTGAACTCTGTGTGTTGAATGCCCAAAACACAGGGAACTTTCTGAGAATGCGTTTGTCTAGTTTCCACGTGAAGATAGTTCCTTTTCCAACGTAGGCCTCAAAGCGCTCTGAATATCCACTTGCCGATTGTACAAAAAGAGTGTTGCAAAACTTCTCTATCAAAAGGCAGGTTGAACTCTGTGTGTTGAATGCCCAAAACACAGGGAACTTGCTGAGAATGCTTTTGTCTAATTTCTACGTGAAGATATTTCCTTTTCCAACATAGGCCTCAAAGTGCTCCGAATAAACACTTGTAGATCCCACCAAAAGAGTGTTTCAAAGCTCTTCCATCTAAAGGAACTTTCACGTCTGTGAGTTGAATGCACTCATCACAAAGAGGTTTCTGAGAATGCTTCTGTCTAGTTTTTATGTGATGATATTTCGTTTTCCAGCATTGGCCTAAAGGTGCTCCAAATATCCACCTTCAGATGGGACTGAAAGAGTGTTTCAAAACTGAACTATCAAAAGGAAGGTTCAAGTCTGTGAGTTGAATGCACTCATCCACAGAAGCTTCTGAGAATGCTTCTGTCTCGTTTTTAGGCGAAGATATTTCCTTTTCCTTGCATAGGCCTCAAATCGCTCCAAATATCCCCTTGCAGATATTACAAAGAGAGTGTTTCCAAACTGCCCTATCGAAAGGCAGGTTCAACTCTGTGAGTTGAAGGCACGTATGGTGAAACAGTTTCTGAGAATGCTTGTGTGTACTTTTTAGGTGAAGGTATTTCCTTTTCCAGCACAGGCCTCAAATCGCTCCAAACATCCAGTAGCAAATTCTACAAAAGGAGTGTTTCAACCCTGTGCTATCCAAAGGAAGATTCCACTATATGAGTTGAACGCATAAAGCACACGGAAGTTTCTGAGAATCCTTCCGTCTAGTTCTCAGGTGAAGATATTTACTTTTCCAGTGTTGGCCCTTTAGCACTCCAAATATCCACTTTCAGATTCTACAAAAAGAGTGTTTCAAAACTGCTCTATCAAAACGCAGGTTCCACTCGGTGAGTTGAATGCACGCATCGGAAAAGATTTCTGAGAATTCTTCTGTCTAGTTTTTATGGGAAGATATTTTCTTTTCCAGCATAGGCCTCAAATCGCTCCAAACATCCACGAGCAAATTCTACGAAAGGAGTGTGTCAAAACTGTGCTATCAAAAGGAAGATTCCACTATGTGAGTTGAATGCATGAAGCACACGGAAGTTTCTGACAATGCTTCCGTCTAGTTCTCATGTGAAGATATTTCCTTTTCCAGTGTTGACCTCTTAGCACTCCAAATATCCACTTGCAGATCCTAGAAAAAGAGTGTTTCAAAACTGCTCTACCAAAAGCCAGGTTTCACTCGGTGAGTTGAATGCGCACATCGCAAAATGTTTCTGAGAACGCTACTGTCTAGTTCTTATGTGAAGATATTTCGTTTTCCAGCCTGGGCTTCAAAGCACTCCAAATAGCCACTTGTGGAGTCTATAAAAAGAGTGTTTCAAAACTCTTCTATCAAAAGGAACTTTCAACTCTGTGAGTACAATGCACTCATCACAAGGAAGTTTCCGAGAATGCTTCTGTCTAGTGTTTATGTGAAGACATTTCCTTTTCCAACCTAGGCCTCAATGCGCTCCAAATAAACACCTGCAGATCCTACAAGAGGGGTGTTTCCAAACTGTTCTATCAAAACCAGCGTTCAAGTCTGTGAGCTGAATGCACTCATCACACAGAAGTTTCTTAGAAGGCTTGTGTCTAGTGTTTATGTGAAAATATTTTCTTTTACAGCATAGGCCTCAAATAGCTCTAAATATCAACTTGCAGATTTTACAAAAAGAGAGTTTCCAAACTCCTCTATCAAAAGACAGGTTCAACTCTGTGAGTCGAATGCACACATCAGAAAGAAGTTTCTGAGAATGCTTCTGTCTAGCGTTTATGTGAAAATATTTCCTTTTCAAGCACACACCTCAAAGCGCTCCAAATATGCCATTGCAGATTCTACAAAAAGTGGGTTTCAAAACTGCTCTACGAAAAGAAAGGTTCAAAGCTGTGAGTTGAATACACAGATCGTGAAGAAGTTTCTGAGAATGCTTCAGTCTAGTGTTTAGGTGAAGATATTTCACTTCCCAGCATAGGCCTCAAAGTGCTCCAAATATCCACTTCCAGATTCTACAGAAAAGTGTTTCAAAACTGCTCTTTGGAAAGGAAGCTTCAACTCTGTGAGTTGAAAGCACTCATTACGAAGAGGTTTCTGAGAATTCTTCTGTCCAGTTTTCATGTGAAGATGTTTCCATTTCAAGCATAGGTCTCCAATCGCTCCAAATATTCACCTGCAAATTCTACAAAAAGGGTGTTTCAAAACTTCTCTATCAATAGGAAGGTTCAACTCTGTGAGTTGAATGCCCTCCTCACAAAGAAGTTTCTGAGAATGCTTCTGTCTACTTTTTACGTGAAGATATTTCCTTTTCCAACACAGGCCTCAAAGCGCTACGAATCAACACTTCCAGATACTACCAAAACAGTGTTTCAAAACTGTTCTATCAAAAGGAACGTTCAACTCTGTGAGTGGAAGGCACTCATCGCAAAGAGGTTTCTGAGAATGCTTCTGTCTAGTTTTTATGTGATGATATTTCGTATTGCAGCATTGGCCAAAAAGCGCTCCAAACATCCATCTTCAGATGGCAATGAAAGTGGGTCTCAAAAGTGCTCTATCAGAAGGAAGGTTCAAGTCTGTGAATTGAATGCTCTCATCACACAGAAGGTTCTGAGAATGATTCAGTCTAGTTTTTATCAGAAGATATTTCCTTTTCCTTGCATAGGCCTCAAATCACTCCAAATATCGAATTGCAGTTTACACCAATAGAGTGTTTCCAAACTGCTCTGTGAAACGGCAGATTCAACTCTGTGAGTTGAATGTGCACATGAGGAAGAAGTCTCTGAGAATGCTTCTGTCTAGTTTTTAGGTGAAGATATTTCATTTCCCAGCCTCGCCTCAAAGCGCTCCAAATATCCACTTTCAGATTCTACAAAAACTGTGTTTCTAAACTGCTCTTTGTAAAGGAAGGTTCAAGTCTGTGAGTTGAATGCACTCATCACCAAGAAGTTTCTGAGAATGCTTCTGTCTAGTTTTCATGTGAAGATATTTCCTTTTCCAACATTGACCCGAAGCCCTCGTAATATCCACTTGCAGATTTTACAAAAAGAGTGTTTCCAAACTGCTCTATCAAAATGAGATTCAACTCTGTGAGTTGAATGCACGCATCGTGAAGAAGCTTCAGAGAATGCTACGGTCTACTTTTTAGGTGAAGATATTTCATTTCCCAGCATAGGCTTCAAAGCGCTCTAAATATCCACTTGCAGATTCTACAAAAAGAGTGTTTCAAAACTGCTCTTCCAAAAGGAAGGTTCAAGGCTGTGAGTTCAATGCACTCATCATAAAGAAGTTTCTGAGAACGCTTCTCTCTAGTTTTTATGTGAAGATATTTCCTTTTCCAGCATAGGCCTCAAATCGCTCCAAACATCCACTAGCAAATTCTACAAAAGGAGTGTTTCAAAACTGTGCTATCAAAAGGAAGATTCCACTATTTGAGTTGAAGGCATAAAGCACACGGAAGTTTCTGACAATGCTTCCGTCTAGTTCTCATGTGAAGTTATTTCCTTTTCCAGTGCTGGCCTCTTAGCACTCCAAATATCCACTTGCAGATCCTAGAAAAAGAGTTTTTCAAAACTGCTCTACCAAAAGGAAGCTTCAACTCGGTGAGTTGAATGCGCACCTCGCAAAATGTTTCTGAGAGTGCTTCGCTGTTGTTTTTATGTGAAGATATTTCGTTTTCCAGCATAGGACTCAAAGCGCTCCAAGTAGCCACTTACAGAGTCTCTAAAAAGAGTGTTTCAAAACTGTTCTATCAAAAGGAACGTTCAACTCTGTGAGTAGAATGCTCTCATCACAAGGAAGTTTCTGAGAATGCTTCTGTCTAGTTTTTATGTGAAGAAATTTCCTTTTCCAACATAGGCCTCAAAGCCCTCCAAATAAACATCTGCAGATTCTACAAAAGGGGTCTTTCCAAAATGTTCTATCAAAACCAACGTTCAAACCTATGAGCTGAATGCACTCACCACACAGAAGTTTCTTAGACGTCTTCTGTCTAGTGTTTATGTGAAAATATTTTCTTTTACAGCATAGGCCTCAAATAGCTCCAAATATCAACTTGCAGATTTTACAAAAAGGGTGTTTCCAAACTCCTCTATCAAAAGGCAGGTTCAACTCTGTGTGTTGAATGCACACATCAGAAAGAAGTTTCTGAGAATGCTTCTGTCTAGCGTTTATGTGAAAATATTTCCTTTTCAAGCATACGCCTCAAAGCGCTCCAAATATGCCGTTGCAGATTCTACAAAAAGTGTGTTTCAAAACTGCTCTATGAAAAGAAAGGTTCAAAGCTGTGAGGTGAATACACATATCGTGAAGAAGTTTCTGAGAAAGCTTCAGTCTAGTGTTTAGGTGAAGATATTTCACTTCCCAGAATAGGCCTCAAAGGGCTCCAAATATCCACTTCCAGATTCTAAAGAAAAGTGTTTCAAAACTGCTTTTTGGAAAAGAAGCTTCAACTCTGTGAGTTGAAAGCACTCATTACGAAGAGGTTTCTGAGAGTTCTTCCGTCTAGTTTTCATGTGAAGATGTTTCCATTTCAAGCATATTTCTCCAATCGCTCCAAATATTCACCTGCAAATTCTACAGAAAGGGTGTTTCCAAACTTCTCTATCAATAGGAAGGTTCGACTCTGTGAGTTGAATGCACTCCTCACAAAGAAGTTTCTGAGAATGCTTCTGTCCAGTTTTTAGGTGAAGATATATCATTTCCCAGCATAGGCCTCAAAGCGCTCCAAATATCCACTTGCAGATTCTACAAAAAGAGTGTTTCAAAACTCCTCTTTCAAAAGGAAGTTTCAAGTCTGTGAGTTGAATGAAGTCATGACAAAGAAGTTTCTGAGAATGCTTCTGTCTACTTTTTATGTGAAGATATTTCCTTTTGCAGCACACGCCTCAAATAGCCCCAAACATCCACTAGCAAATTCTACAAAAAGAGGGTTTCAAAAAAGCGCTATCTAAAGGAAGATTGCACTATGTGAGTTAAACGCATAAAGCACACGGAAGTTTCTGAGAATGCTTCCGTCTAGTTCTCATGGGAAGATATTTCCTTTCCCATTGTTGGCCTCTTAGCACTCCAATATACACTTGCAGATTCTAGAAAAAGAGTGTTTCAAAACTGCTCTATCAAAAGGCAGGTTCAACACGGTGAGTTGAATATGCACATGAGAAAAAGTTTCTGAGAATGCTTCTGTCTGGTTTTTATGTGAAGATGTTTCGTTTTCCAGCACAGGCCTCAAAGCGCTCCAATTATCCACTTGCAGACTATACAAAAACAGTGTTTCAAAACTGTTCTATCCAAAGGAATGTTCAGCTCTGTGAGTAGAATTCACTCATCACGAGGAAGTTTCTGAGAATGCTGCTGTCTAGTTTCTATAAGAAGACATTTCCTTTTCTAACATAGGTCTCAAAGCGCACACAATAAGCCCTGGCACACTCTACAAAAGGAGTGTTTCCAAAATGTTCTATCAAAATGAACGTTGAAGACTGTGAGTTAAATGCACACATCAAACTGAAGTTTCTGAGAATGGTTCTGTCTAGGGTTTATGTGAAGATATTTTCTTTTCCAGCATAGGCCTCCAAAAGCTCGAAATATCCACTTGCAGATTTTCTAAAAAGGGTGTTTCCAAACTGTTCTATCAAAAGGAAGGTTCAACTCTGTGAGTTGAATGCTCACATCACAAAGAAGTTTCTGAGAATGCTTCTGTCTAGTGTTCATGTGAAGATATTTCCTTTTCAAGCATAGGCCTCAAAGCGCTCCAAATATGCAGTTGCAGACTCTACAAAAAGTGTGTTTCAAAAGTGTTCTATGAAAAGAAAGTTTCAACTCTGTGAGTTGATGCACATATCGTGAAGAAGTTTCTGAGAATGCTTCTGTCTAGTTTTTAGGTGAAGATATTTCATTTCCCAGCATAGGCCTCAAAGCGCTCCAAATATGCACTTGCAGATTCTACAAAAAGAGTGTTTCAAAACTGCTCTTTCAAAAGGAAGGTTCAAGTCTGTGAGTTGAATGCACTCATCAGAAAGAAGTTTCTGATAATGGTTCTGTCTAGTTTTCATCTGCAAGTATTTCCTTTTCCACTAGATGCCGCAATCGCACCAAATTTCCACCTGCAGTTTCCACAAAAAGAGTGTTGCAGGACTGCTCCAGGAAAAGGAATCTTCAACTCTCTCAGTTCAATCCCCTCAAGACATAGAAGTTTCTGATAATGTTTCTGTCTAGCTTCTATATGAAGATATTTCCTTTTCCAGCATAAGCCTCAAAGAGCTCCAAATATCCACTTGCGAATTCTACAAAAACAGTGTTGCAATACTTTTCTACCAAAAGGAAGGTACAACTCTGTGAGTTCAATGCACTCATCACACAGAAGGTTCACAGAATGCTTCCATCTAGCTTTTACGCAATGATATTTCCTTTTGCAGCAAAGGCTTCAAAGCGCTCTTAATGTCCACTGGCAGATTCTACGAAGAGTGTCTCAAAACTGCTCTATCAAAAGGTAGGTTGAACTCTGTGAGTTCAATGCCCAAAGCACAGGGAACCTTCTGAGAATGCTTTTATGTAGTTTCTACGTGAACATATTTTCTTTTCCAGCATTGGCCTCCAAGCACTCCATCCATCCACTTGAAAATTCTACTAAAAGAGTGTTTCAAAACTTCTCTACCAAAAGAAAGGTTGAACTTTGTGAGTTCAAGGCACACATCACAAAGAAGTTTCTGAGAATGCTTCTTTCCAGCTTTTACGTGAAGAGATATCCTTTTCCAGCATAGGCCTCAAAGCGCTCCATATATCCACTTGCACATTCTAGCAAAGCGTGTATCAACACTGCTCTTTCAAAAGGAAGCTTCAAGTCTGTGAGTTGAATGCACTCATCACAAAGACGTTTCTGAGAATTCTCCTGTCTAGTTTTCATGTGAAGATGCTTCCATTTAAAATCTAGGCCTCAAATACCTCCAAATATTCACTTGCACATTCTACAAAAAGGCTGTTTCAAATCTTCTCTATCAATTGGAAGGTTCAACTCTGTAAATTGAATGCACTCACCACAAAGAAGATTCCGAGATTGCTTCTGTCTACTTTGTACGTGAAGACATTTCCTTTTCCAACATAGGCCTCAAAGCGCTCCAAAAAACACTTGCAGATTCTAAAAAAACAGTTTTTCAAAACTGTTCTATCAAAAGGAACGTTCAACTCGGTGAGTTGAAGGCACTCATCACAAAGAGGTTTCTGAGAATGCTTCTGTCTAGTTTTTATGGGATGATATTTCTTATTCCAACATTGGCCAAAAAGCGCTCCAAATATCCACCTTCAGATGGCACTGAAAGAGGGTCTCAAAAATGCTCTATCAGAAGGAAGGTTCAAGTCTGTGAGTTGAATGCTCTCATCACACAGAAGGTTCTGAGAATGCTTCAGTCTAGTTTTTATCAGAAGATATTTCCATTTCCTTGCATAGGCCTGAAATCGCTCCAAATATCGACTTGCAGATTATACGAATAGAGTATTTCCAAACTGCTCTGTCAAACGGCAGGATCAACTCTGTGAGTTGAATGAACACATCATGAAGAAGTCTCTGAGAATGCTTCTGTCTAGTTTTTAGTTGAAGATATTTCATTTCCCAGCATCGCCTCAAAGCGCTCCAAATATCCACTTGCAGATTCTACAAAAACTTTGTTTCTAAACTGCTCTTTGAAAAGGAAGGTTCAAGTCTGTGAGTTGAATGCACTCATCGCAAAGAATTTTCTGAGAATGCTTCTGCCTAGTTTTCATGTGAAGATATTTCCTTTTCCAACATTGGCCCCGAAGCCCTCCTAACATCCACTTGCAGATTTTACAAAAAGAGTGTTTCCAAACTGCTCTATCAAAAGGCAGGTTCAACTCTGTGAGTCAAATGCACGCATCGTGAAGAAGCTTCTGAGAATGCTACTGTCTAAGTTTTAGGTGAAGATATTTCATTTCCCAGCAAAGGCTTCAAAGCGCTCTAAATATCCACTTGCAGATTCTACAAGAAGAGTGTTTCAAAACTGCTCTTCCAAAAGGAAGGTTCAAGTCTGTGAGTTGAATGCACTCATCAGAAAGAAGTTTCTGAGAATGCTTCTCTCTAGTTTTTATGAGAAGATATTTCCTTTTCCAGCATAGGCCTCAAATCGCTCCAAACATCCACTAGCAAATTCTACAAAAGGAGTGTTTCAAAACTGTGCTATCAAAAGGAAGATTCCACTATTTGAGTTGAAGGCATAAAGCACACGGAAGTTTCTGACAGTGCTTCCGTCTAGTTCTCATGTGAAGTTATTTCCTTTTCCAGTGTTGGCCTCTTAGCACTCCAAATAACCACTTGCAGATCCTAGAAAGAGTGTTTCAAAACTGCTCTACCAAAAGGAAGGTTCAACTCGGTGAGTTGAATGCGCACCTCGCAAAAGGTTTCTGAGAGTGCTTCGGTTTAGTTTTTCTGTGAAGATATTTCGTTTTCCAGCACAGTACTCAAAGCGCTCTAAATAGCCACTTGCAGAGTCTATAAAAAGAGTGTTTCAAAACTGTTCTATCGAAAGGAACGTTCAACTCTGTGAGTAGAATGCACTCATCACAAGGAAGTTTCTGAGAATGCTTCTGTCTAGTTTTTATGTGAAGAAATTTCCTTTTCCTACATAGGCCTCAAAGCGCTCCAAATAAACACCTGCAGATTCTACAAAAGGGGTCTTTCCAAAATGTTCTATCAAAACCAACGTTCAAGCCTGTGACCTGAATGCACTCACCACACAGAAGTTTCTTAGACGTCTTCTGTCTAGTGTTTATGTGGAAATATTCTCTTTTACAGCATAGGCCTCAAATAGCTCCAAATATCAACTTGCAGATTTTACAAAAAGGGTGTTTCCAAACTCCTCCATCAAAAGGCAGGTTCAACTCTGTGTGTTGAATGCACACATCAGAAAGAAGTTTCTGAGAATGCTTCTGTCTAGCCTTTATGTGAAAATATTTCCTTTTCAAGCATACGCCTCAAAGCGCTCCAAATATGCCGTTGTAGACTCTACAAAAAGTGTGTTTCAAAACTGCTCTACGAAAAGAAAGGTTCAAAGCTGTGAGTTGAATACACATATCGTGAAGAAGTTCCTGAGAATGCTTCAATCTAGTGTTTAGGTGAAGATATTTCACTTCCCAGCATAGGCCTCAAAGCGCTCCAAATATCCACTTCCAGATTCTACAGAAAAGTGTTTCAAAACTGCTCTTTGGAAAGGAAGCTTCAACTCTGTGAGTTAAAAGCACTCATTGCGAAGAGGTTTCTGGGAGTTCTTCCGTCTAGTTTTCATGTAAAGATGTTTCCATTTCAAGCATAGGTCTCTAATCGCTCCAAATATTCACCTGCAAATTCTACAAAAAGGGTGTTTCAAAACTTCTCTATCAATAGGAAGGTTCAACTCTGTGAGTTGAATGCACTCCTTACAGAGAAGTTTCTGAGAATGTTTCTATGTTTTACGCGAAGATATTTCCTTTTCCAACACAGGCCTCAATGCGCTCCGAATCAACACTTCCAGATACTACAAAAACAGTGTTTCAAAACTGTTCTATCAAAAGGAACGTTCAACTCTGTGAGTTGAAGGCACTGATCACAAAGAAGTTTCTGAGAATGCTTCCGTCAATCTTGTATGCAATGAGATTTCCTTTTGCAGCATAGGACATAAAGCTCTCCAAATATCCACTTGCAGATTCCACAAAAAGAGTGTTGCAAAACTTCTCTATCAAAAGGCAGGTTGAACTCTGTGTGTTGAATGCCCAATACACAGGGAACTTTCTGAGAATGCTTTTGTCTAGTTTCCACGTGAAGATAGTTCCTTTTCCAACATAGGCCTCAAAGCGCTCTGAGTATCCACTTGCCGATTGTACAAAAAGAGTGTTGCAAAACTTCTCTATCAAAAGGCAGGTTGAACTCTGTGTGTCGAATGCCCAAAACACAGGGAACTTGCTGAGAATGCTTTTGTCTAATTTCTACGTGAAGATATTTCCTTTTCCATCATAGGCCTCAAAGTGCTCCGAATAAACACTTGTAGATCCCACCAAAAGAGTGTTTCAAAGCTCTTCCATCTACAGGAACTTTCACGTCTGTGAGTTGAATGCACTCATCACAAAGAGGTTTCTGAGAATGCTTCTGTCTAATTTTTATGTGATGATATTTCGGTTTCCAGCATTGGCCTAAAGGTGCTCCGAATATCCACCTTCAGATGGGACTGAAAGAGTGTTTCAAAACTGAACTATCAAAAGGAAGGTTCAAGTCTGTGAGTTGAATGCACTCATCCACAGAATCTTCTGAGAATGTTTCTGTCTCGTTTTTAGGCGAAGATATTTCCTTTTCCTTGCATAGGCCTCAAATCGCTCCAAATATCCCCTTGCAGATATTACAAAGAGAGTGTTTCCAAACTGCCCTATCGAAAGGCAGGTTCAACTCTGTGAGTTGAAGGCACGTATGGTGAAACAGTTTCTGAGAATGCTTCTGTGTAGTTTTTAGGTGAAGGTATTTCCTTTTCCAGCACAGGCCTCAAATCGCTCCAAACATCCATTAGCAAATTCTACAAAAGGAGTGTTTCAAACCTGTGCTATCCAAAGGAAGATTCCACTATATGAGTTGAACGCATAAAGCACACGGAAGTTTCTGAGAATCCTTCCGTCTAGTTCTCAGGTGAAGATATTTACTTTTCCAGTGTTGGCCCTTTAGCACTCCAAATATCCACTTTCAGATTCTACAGAAAAAGTGTTTCAAAACTGCTCTATCAAAACGCAGGTTCCACTCGGTGAGTTGAATGCACGCATCGGAAAAGATTTCTGAGAATTCTTCTGTCTAGTTTTTATGGGAAGATATTTTCTTTTCCAGCATAGGCCTCAAATCGCTCCAAACATCCACGAGCAAATTCTACGAAAGGAGTGTGTCAAAACTGTGCTATCAAAAGGAAGATTCCACTATGTGAGTTGAATGCATGAAGCACACGGAAGTTTCTGACAATGCTTCCGTCTAGTTCTCATGTGAAGATATTTCGTTTTCCAGTGTTGACCTCTTAGCACTCCAAATATCCACTTGCAGATCCTAGAAAAAGAGTGTTTCCAAACTGCTCTACCAAAAGCCAGGTTTCACTCGGTGAGTTGAATGCGCACATCGCAAAATGTTTCTGAGAACGCTACTGACTAGTTCTTTTGTGAAGATATTTCGTTTTCCAGCCTGGGCTTCAAAGTGCTCCAAATAGCCACTTGTAGAGTCTATAAAAAGAGTGTTTCAAAACTCTTCTATCAAAAGGAACTTTCAACTCTGTGAGTACAATGCACTCATCACAAGGAAGTTTCTGAGAATGCTTCTGTCTAGTGTTTATATGAAGATATTTCCTTTTCCAACCTAGGCCTCAATGCGCTCCATATAAACACCTGCAGATCCTACAAGAGGGGTGTTTCCAAACTGTTCTATCAAAACCAGCGTTCAAGTCTGTGAGCTGAATGCACTCATCACACAGAAGTTTCTTAGAAGGCTTGTGTCTAGTGTTTATGTGAAAATATTTTCTTTTACATCATAGGCCTCAAATAGCTCCAAATATCAACTTGCAGATTTTACAAAAAGGGAGTTTCCAAACTCCTCTATCAAAAGACAGGTTCAACTCTGTGAGTTGAATGCACACATCAGAAAGAAGTTTCTGAGAATGCTTCTGTCTAGCGCTTATGTGAAAATATTTCCTTTTCAAGCACACGCCTCAAAGCGCTCCAAATATGCCGTTGCAGATTCTACAAAAAGTGGGTTTCAAAACTGCTCTATGAAAAGAAAGGTTCAAAGCTGTGAGTTGAATACACAGATCGTGAAGAAGTTTCTGAGAATGCTTCAGTCTAGTGTTTAGGTGAAGATATTTCACTTCCCAGCATAGGCCTCAAAGCGCTCCAAATATCCACTTCCAGATTCTACAGAAAAGTGTTTCAAAACTGCTCTTTGGAAAGGAAGCTTCAACTCTGTGAGTTGAAAGCACTCATTACGAAGAGGTTTCTGAGAATTCTTCTGTCCAGTTTTCATGTGAAGATGTTTCCATTTCAAGCATAGGTCTCCAATCGCTCCAAATATTCACCTGCAAATTCTACAAAAGCGGTGTTTCAAAACTTCTCTATCAATAGGAAGGTTCAACTCTGTGAGTTGAATGCCCTCCTCACAAAGAAGTTTCTGAGAATGCTTCTGTCTAGTTTTTACTTGAAGATATTTCCTTTTCCAACACAGGCCTCAAAGCGCTCCGAATCAACACTTCCAGATACTACCAAAACAGTGTTTCAAAACTGTTCTATCAAAAGGAACGTTCAACTCTGTGAGTTGAAGGCACTCATCACAAAGAAGTTTCTGAGCATGCTTCCATCTAGCTTGTATGCCATGAGATTTCCTTTTGCAGCATAGGCCTTAAAGCACTCCAAATATCCACTTGCAGATTCCACAAAAAGAGTGTTGCAAAACTTCTCTATCAAAAGGCAGGTTGAACTCTGTGTGTTGAATGCCCAAAACACAGGGAACTTTCTGAGAATGCGTTTGTCTAGTTTCCACGTGAAGATAGTTCCTTTTCCAACGTAGGCCTCAAAGCGCTCTGAATATCCACTTGCCGATTGTACAAAAAGAGTGTTGCAAAACTTCTCTATCAAAAGGCAGGTTGAACTCTGTGTGTTGAATGCCCAAAACACAGGGAACTTGCTGAGAATGCTTTTGTCTAATTTCTACGTGAAGATATTTCCTTTTCCAACATAGGCCTCAAAGTGCTCCGAATAAACACTTGTAGATCCCACCAAAAGAGTGTTTCAAAGCTCTTCCATCTAAAGGAACTTTCACGTCTGTGAGTTGAATGCACTCATCACAAAGAGGTTTCTGAGAATGCTTCTGTCTAGTTTTTATGTGATGATATTTCGTTTTCCAGCATTGGCCTAAAGGTGCTCCAAATATCCACCTTCAGATGGGACTGAAAGAGTGTTTCAAAACTGAACTATCAAAAGGAAGGTTCAAGTCTGTGAGTTGAATGCACTCATCCACAGAAGCTTCTGAGAATGCTTCTGTCTCGTTTTTAGGCGAAGATATTTCCTTTTCCTTGCATAGGCCTCAAATCGCTCCAAATATCCCCTTGCAGATATTACAAAGAGAGTGTTTCCAAACTGCCCTATCGAAAGGCAGGTTCAACTCTGTGAGTTGAAGGCACGTATGGTGAAACAGTTTCTGAGAATGCTTGTGTGTACTTTTTAGGTGAAGGTATTTCCTTTTCCAGCACAGGCCTCAAATCGCTCCAAACATCCAGTAGCAAATTCTACAAAAGGAGTGTTTCAAACCTGTGCTATCCAAAGGAAGATTCCACTATATGAGTTGAACGCATAAAGCACACGGAAGTTTCTGAGAATCCTTCCGTCTAGTTCTCAGGTGAAGATATTTACTTTTCCAGTGTTGGCCCTTTAGCACTCCAAATATCCACTTTCAGATTCTACAAAAAGAGTGTTTCAAAACTGCTCTATCAAAACGCAGGTTCCACTCGGTGAGTTGAATGCGCGCATCGGAAAAGATTTCTGAGAATTCTTCTGTCTAGTTTTTATGGGAAGATATTTTCTTTTCCAGCATAGGCCTCAAATCGCTCCAAACATCCACAAGCAAATTCTACGAAAGGAGTGTGTCAAAACTGTGCTATCAAAAGGAAGATTCCACTATGTGAGTTGAATGCATGAAGCACACGGAAGTTTCTGACAATGCTTCCGTCTAGTTCTCATGTGAAGATATTTCGTTTTCCAGTGTTGACCTCTTAGCACTCCAAATATCCACTTGCAGATCCTAGAAAAAGAGTGTTTCAAAACTGCTCTACCAAAAGCCAGGTTTCACTCGGTGAGTTAAATGCTCACATCGCAAAATGTTTCTGAGAACGCTACTGTCTAGTTCTTATGTGAAGATATTTCGTTTTCCAGCCTGGGCTTCAAAGCGCTCCAAATAGCCACTTGTAGAGTCTATAAAAAGAGTGTTTCAAAACTCTTCTATCAAAAGGAACTTTCAACTCTGTGAGTACAATGCACTCATCACAAGGAAGTTTCCGAGAATGCTTCTGTCTAGTGTTTATGTGAAGATATTTCCTTTTCCAACCTAGGCCTCAATGCGCTCCAAATAAACACCTGCAGATCCTACAAGAGGGGTGTTTCCAAACTGTTCTATCAAAACCAGCGTTCAAGTCTGTGAGCTGAATGCACTCATCACACAGAAGTTTCTTAGAAGGCTTGTGTCTAGTGTTTATGTGAAAATATTTTCTTTTACAGCATAGGCCTCAAATAGCTCCAAATATCAACTTGCAGATTTTACAAAAAGGGAGTTTCCAAACTCCTCTATCAAAAGACAGGTTCACCTCTGTGAGTCGAATGCACACATCAGAAAGAAGTTTCTGAGAATGCTTCTGTCTAGCGTTTATGTGAAAATATTTCCTTTACAAGCACACGCCTCAAAGCGCTCCAAATATGCCGTTGCAGATTCTACAAAAAGTGGGTTTCAAAACTGCTCTACGAAAAGAAAGGTTCAAAGCTGTGAGTTGAATACACAGATCGTGAAGAAGTTTCTGAGAATGCTTCAGTCTAGTGTTTAGGTGAAGATATTTCACTTCCCAGCATAGGCCTCAAAGCGCTCCAAATATCCACTTCCAGATTCTACAGAAAAGTGTTTCAAAACTGCTCTTTGGAAAGGAAGCTTCAACTCTGTGAGTTGAAAGCACTCATTACGAAGAGGTTTCTGAGAATTCTTCTGTCCAGTTTTCATGTGAAGATGTTTCCATTTCAAGCATAGGTCTCCAATCGCTCCAAATATTCACCTGCAAATTCTACAAAAAGGGTGTTTCAAAACTTCTCTATCAGTAGGAAGGTACAACTCTGTGAGTTGAATGCCCTCCTCACAAAGAAGTTTCTGAGAATGCTTCTGTCTACTTTTTACGTGAAGATATTTCCTTTTCCAACACAGGCCTCAAAGCGCTCCGAATCAACACTTCCAGATACTACCAAAACAGTGTTTCAAAACTGTTCTATCAAAAGGAACGTTCAACTCTGTGAGTGGAAGGCACTCATCGCAAAGAGGTTTCTGAGAATGCTTCTGTCTAGTTTTTATGTGATGATATTTCGTATTGCAGCATTGGCCAAAAAGCGCTCCAAACATCCATCTTCAGATGGCAATGAAAGTGGGTCTCAAAAGTGCTCTATCAGAAGGAAGGTTCAAGTCTGTGAATTGAATGCTCTCATCACACAGAAGGTTCTGAGAATGATTCAGTCTAGTTTTTATCAGAAGATATTTCCTTTTCCTTGCATAGGCCTCAAATCACTCCAAATATCGAATTGCAGTTTACACCAATAGAGTGATTCCAAACTGCTCTGTGAAACGGCAGGTTCAACTCTGTGTGTTGAATGCGCACATGAGGAAGAAGTCTCTGAGAATGCTTCTGTCTAGTTTTTAGGTGAAGATATTTCATTTCCCAGCCTCGCCTCAAAGCGCTCCAAATATCCACTTTCAGATTCTACAAAAACTGTGTTTCTAAACTGCTCTTTGTAAAGGAAGGTTCAAGTCTGTGAGTTGAATGCACTCATCACCAAGAAGTTTCTGAGAATGCTTCTGTCTAGTTTTCATGTGAAGATATTTCCTTTTCCAACATTGACCCGAAGCCCTCGTAATATCCACTTGCAGATTTTACAAAAAGAGTGTTTCCAAACTGCTCTATCAAAATGAGATTCAACTCTGTGAGTTGAATGCACGCATCGTGAAGAAGCTTCAGAGAATGCTACGGTCTACGTTTTAGGTGAAGATATTTCATTTCCCAGCATAGGCTTCAAAGCGCTCTAAATATCCACTTGCAGATTCTACAAAAAGAGTGTTTCAAAACTGCTCTTCCAAAAGGAAGGTTCAAGGCTGTGAGTTCAATGCACTCATCATAAAGAAGTTTCTGAGAACGCTTCTCTCTAGTTTTTATGTGAAGATATTTCCTTTTCCAGCATAGGCCTCAAATCTCTCCAAACATCCACTAGCAAATTCTACAAAAGGAGTGTTTCAAAACTGTGCTATCAAAAGGAAGATTCCACTATTTGAGTTGAAGGCATAAAGCACACGGAGGTTTCTGACAATGCTTCCGTCTAGTTCTCATGTGAAGTTATTTCCTTTTCCAGTGCTGGCCTCTTAGCACTCCAAATATCCACTTGCAGATCCTAGAAAAAGAGTTTTTCAAAACTGCTCTACCAAAAGGAAGCTTCAACTCGGTGAGTTGAATGCGCACCTCGCAAAATGTTTCTGAGAGTGCTTCGCTGTTGTTTTTATGTGAAGATATTTCGTTTTCCAGCATAGGACTCAAAGCGCTCCAAGTAGCCACTTACAGAGTCTCTAAAAAGAGTGTTTCAAAACTGTTCTATCAAAAGGAACGTTCAACTCTGTGAGTAGAATGCTCTCATTACAAGGAAGTTTCTGAGAATGCTTCTGTCTAGTTTTTATGTGAAGAAATTTCCTTTTCCAACATAGGCCTCAAAGCCCTCCAAATAAACATCTGCAGATTCTACAAAAGGGGTCTTTCCAAAATGTTCTATCAAAACCAACGTTCAAACCTATGAGCTGAATGCACTCACCACACAGAAGTTTCTTAGACGTCTTCTGTCTAGTGTTTATGTGAAAATATTTTCTTTTACAGCATAGGCCTCAAATAGCTCCAAATATCAACTTGCAGATTTTACAAAAAGGGTGTTTCCAAACTCCTCTATCAAAAGGCAGGTTCAACTCTGTGTGTTGAATGCACACATCAGAAAGAAGTTTCTGAGAATGCTTCTGTCTAGCGTTTATGTGAAAATATTTCCTTTTCAAGCATACGCCTCAAAGCGCTCCAAATATGCCGTTGCAGATTCTACAAAAAGTGTGTTTCAAAACTGCTCTATGAAAAGAAAGGTTCAAAGCTGTGAGGTGAATACACATATCGTGAAGAAGTTTCTGAGAAAGCTTCAGTCTAGTGTTTAGGTGAAGATATTTCACTTCCCAGAATAGGCCTCAAAGCGCTCCAAATATCCACTTCCAGATTCTAAAGAAAAGTGTTTCAAAACTGCTTTTTGGAAAAGAAGCTTCAACTCTGTGAGTTGAAAGCACTCATTACGAAGAGGTTTCTGAGAGTTCTTCCGTCTAGTTTTCATGTGAAGATGTTTCCATTTCAAGCATATTTCTCCAATCGCTCCAAATATTCACCTGCAAATTCTACAGAAAGGGTGTTTCCAAACTTCTCTATCAATAGGAAGGTTCGACTCTGTGAGTTGAATGCACTCCTTACAAAGAAGTTTCTGAGAATGCTTCTGTCCAGTTTTTAGGTGAAGATATATCATTTCCCAGCATAGGCCTCAAAGCGCTCCAAATATCCACTTGCAGATTCTACAAAAAGAGTGTTTCAAAACTCCTCTTTCAAAAGGAAGTTTCAAGTCTGTGAGTTGAATGAAGTCATGACAAAGAAGTTTCTGAGAATGCTTCTGTCTACTTTTTATGTGAAGATATTTCCTTTTGCAGCACACGCCTCAAATAGCCCCAAACATCCACTAGCAAATTCTACAAAAAGAGGGTTTCAAAAAAGCGCTATCTAAAGGAAGATTGCACTATGTGAGTTAAACGCATAAAGCACACGGAAGTTTCTGAGAATGCTTCCGTCTAGTTCTCATGGGAAGATATTTCCTTTCCCATTGTTGGCCTCTTAGCACTCCAATATACACTTGCAGATTCTAGAAAAAGAGTGTTTCAAAACTGCTCTATCTAAAGGCAGGTTCAACACGGTGAGTTGAATATGCACATGAGAAAAAGATTCTGAGAATGCTTCTGTCTGGTTTTTATGTGAAGATGTTTCGTTTTCCAGCACAGGCCTCAAAGCGCTCCAATTATCCACTTGCAGACTATACAAAAACAGTGTTTCAAAACTGTTCTATCCAAAGGAATGTTCAGCTCTGTGAGTAGAATTCACTCATCACGAGGAAGTTTCTGAGAATGCTGCTGTCTAGTTTCTATAAGAAGACATTTCCTTTTCTAACATAGGTCTCAAAGCGCTCACAATAAGCCCTGGCACACTCTACAAAAGGAGTGTTTCCAAAATGTTCTATCAAAATGAACGTTGAAGACTGTGAGTTAAATGCACACATCAAACTGAAGTTTCTGAGAATGGTTCTGTCTAGGGTTTATGTGAAGATATTTTCTTTTCCAGCATAGGCCTCCAAAAGCTCGAAATATCCACTTGCAGATTTTCTAAAAAGGGTGTTTCCAAACTGTTCTATCAAAAGGAAGGTTCAACTCTGTGAGTTGAATGCTCACATCACAAAGAAGTTTCTGAGAATGCTTCTGTCTAGTGTTCATGTGAAGATATTTCCTTTTCAAGCATAGGCCTCAAAGCGCTCCAAATATGCAGTTGCAGACTCTACAAAAAGTGTGTTTCAAAAGTGTTCTATGAAAAGAAAGTTTCAACTCTGTGAGTTGAATGCACATATCGTGAAGAAGTTTCTGAGAATGCTTCTGTCTAGTTTTTAGGTGAAGATATTTCATTTCCCAGCATAGGCCTCAAAGCGCTCCAAATATGCACTTGCAGATTCTACAAAAAGAGTGTTTCAAAACTGCTCTTTCAAAAGGAAGGTTCAAGTCTGTGAGTTGAATGCACTCATCAGAAAGAAGTTTCTGATAATGGTTCTGTCTAGTTTTCATCTGCAAGTATTTCCTTTTCCACTAGATGCCGCAATCGCACCAAATTTCCACCTGCAGTTTCCACAAAAAGAGTGTTGCAGGACTGCTCCAGGAAAAGGAATCTTCAACTCTCTCAGTTCAATCCCCTCAAGACATAGAAGTTTCTGATAATGTTTCTGTCTAGCTTCTATATGAAGATATTTCCTTTTCCAGCATAAGCCTCAAAGAGCTCCAAATATCCACTTGCGAATTCTACAAAAACAGTGTTGCAATACTTTTCTACCAAAAGGAAGGTACAACTCTGTGAGTTCAATGCACTCATCACACAGAAGGTTCACAGAATGCTTCCATCTAGCTTTTACGCAATGATATTTCCTTTTGCAGCAAAGGCTTCAAAGCGCTCTTAATGTCCACTGGCAGATTCTACGAAGAGTGTCTCAAAACTGCTCTATCAAAAGGTAGGTTGAACTCTGTGAGTTCAATGCCCAAAGCACAGGGAACCTTCTGAGAATGCTTTTATGTAGTTTCTACGTGAACATATTTTCTTTTCCAGCATTGGCCTCCAAGCACTCCATCCATCCACTTGAAAATTCTACTAAAAGAGTGTTTCAAAACTTCTCTACCAAAAGAAAGGTTGAACTTTGTGAGTTCAAGGCACACATCACAAAGAAGTTTCTGAGAATGCTTCTTTCCAGCTTTTACGTGAAGAGATACCCTTTTCCAGCATAGGCCTCAAAGCGCTCCATATATCCACTTGCACATTCTAGCAAAGCGTGTATCAACACTGCTCTTTCAAAAGGAATCTTCAAGTCTGTGAGTTGAATGCACTCATCATAAAGACGTTTCTGAGAATTCTCCTGTCTAGTTTTCATGTGAAGATGCTTCCATTTAAAATCTAGGCCTCAAATACCTCCAAATATTCACTTGCACATTCTACAAAAAGGCTGTTTCAAATCTTCTCTATCAATTGGAAGGTTCAACTCTGTAAATTGAATGCACTCACCACAAAGAAGATTCCGAGATTGCTTCTGTCTACTTTGTATGTGAAGACATTTCCTTTTCCAACATAGGCCTCAAAGCGCTCCAAAAAACACTTGCAGATTCTAAAAAAACAGTTTTTCAAAACTGTTCTATCAAAAGGAACGTTCAACTCTGTGAGTTGAAGGCACTCATCACAAAGAGGTTTCTGAGAATGCTTCTGTCTAGTTTTTATGGGATGATATTTCTTATTCCAACATTGGCCAAAAAGCGCTCCAAATATCCACCTTCAGATGGCACTGAAAGAGGGTCTCAAAAATGCTCTATCAGAAGGAAGGTTCAAGTCTGTGAGTTGAATGCTCTCATCACACAGAAGGTTCTGAGAATGCTTCAGTCTAGTTTTTATCAGAAGATATTTCCATTTCCTTGCATAGGCCTGAAATCGCTCCAAATATCGACTTGCAGATTATACGAATAGAGTATTTCCAAACTGCTCTGTGAAACGGCAGGATCAACTCTGTGAGTTGAATGAACACATCATGAAGAAGTCTCTGAGAATGCTTCTGTCTAGTTTTTAGTTGAAGATATTTCATTTCCCAGCATCGCCTCAAAGCGCTCCAAATATCCACTTGCAGATTCTACAAAAACTTTGTTTCTAAACTGCTCTTTGAAAAGGAAGGTTCAAGTCTGTGAGTTGAATGCACTCATCGCAAAGAATTTTCTGAGAATGCTTCTGCCTAGTTTTCATGTGAAGATATTTCCTTTTCCAACATTGGCCCCGAAGCCCTCCTAACATCCACTTGCAGATTTTACAAAAAGAGTGTTTCCAAACTGCTCTATCAAAAGGCAGGTTCAACTCTGTGAGTCAAATGCACGCATCGTGAAGAAGCTTCTGAGAATGCTACTGTCTAAGTTTTAGGTGAAGATATTTCATTTCCCAGCAAAGGCTTCAAAGCGCTCTAAATATCCACTTGCAGATTCTACAAGAAGAGTGTTTCAAAACTGCTCTTCCAAAAGGAAGGTTCAAGTCTGTGAGTTGAATGCACTCATCAAAAAGAAGTTTCTGAGAATGCTTCTCTCTAGTTTTTATGAGAAGATATTTCCTTTTCCAGCATAGGCCTCAAATCGCTCCAAACATCCACTAGCAAATTCTACAAAAGGAGTGTTTCAAAACTGTGCTATCAAAAGGAAGATTCCACTATTTGAGTTGAAGGCATAAAGCACACGGAAGTTTCTGACAGTGCTTCCGTCTAGTTCTCAAGTGAAGTTATTTCCTTTTCCAGTGTTGGCCTCTTAGCACTCCAAATAACCACTTGCAGATCCTAGAAAGAGTGTTTCAAAACTGCTCTACCAAAAGGAAGGTTCAACTCGGTGAGTTGAATGCGCACCTCGCAAAAGGTTTCTGAGAGTGCTTCGGTTTAGTTTTTCTGTGAAGATATTTCGTTTTCCAGCACAGTACTCAAAGCGCTCTAAATAGCCACTTGCAGAGTCTATAAAAAGAGTGTTTCAAAACTGTTCTATCGAAAGGAACGTTCAACTCTGTGAGTAGAATGCACTCATCACAAGGAAGTTTCTGAGAATGCTTCTGTCTAGTTTTTATGTGAAGAAATTTCCTTTTCCAACATAGGCCTCAAAGCGCTCCAAATAAACACCTGCAGATTCTACAAAAGGGGTCTTTCCAAAATGTTCTATCAAAACCAACGTTCAAGCCTGTGAACTGAATGCACTCACCACACAGAAGTTTCTTAGACGTCTTCTGTCTAGTGTTTATGTGGAAATATTCTCTTTTACAGCATAGGCCTCAAATAGCTCCAAATATCAACTTGCAGATTTTACAAAAAGGGTGTTTCCAAACTCCTCCATCAAAAGGCAGGTTCAACTCTGTGTGTTGAATGCACACATCAGAAAGAAGTTTCTGAGAATGCTTCTGTCTAGCCTTTATGTGAAAATATTTCCTTTTCAAGCATACGCCTCAAAGCGCTCCAAATATGCCGTTGTAGACTCTACAAAAAGTGTGTTTCAAAACTGCTCTACGAAAAGAAAGGTTCAAAGCTGTGAGTTGAATACACATATCGTGAAGAAGTTCCTGAGAATGCTTCAATCTCGTGTTTAGGTGAAGATATTTCACTTCCCAGCATAGGCCTCAAAGCGCTCCAAATATCCACTTCCAGATTCTACAGAAAAGTGTTTCAAAACTGCTCTTTGGAAAGGAAGCTTCAACTCTGTGAGTTAAAAGCACTCATTGCGAAGAGGTTTCTGGGAGTTCTTCCGTCTAGTTTTCATGTAAAGATGTTTCCATTTCAAGCATAGGTCTCTAATCGCTCCAAATATTCACCTGCAAATTCTACAAAAAGGGTGTTTCAAAACTTCTCTATCAATAGGAAGGTTCAACTCTGTGAGTTGAATGCACTCCTTACAGAGAAGTTTCTGAGAATGTTTCTATCTATGTTTTACGCGAAGATATTTCCTTTTCCAACACAGGCCTCAATGCGCTCCGAATCAACACTTCCAGATACTACAAAAACAGTGTTTCAAAACTGTTCTATCAAAAGGAACGTTCAACCCTGTGAGTTGAAGGCACTGATCACAAAGAAGTTTCTGAGAATGCTTCCGTCAATCTTGTATGCAATGAGATTTCCTTTTGCAGCATAGGACATAAAGCTCTCCAAATATCCACTTGCAGATTCCACAAAAAGAGTGTTGCAAAACTTCTCTATCAAAAGGCAGGTTGAACTCTGTGTGTTGAATGCCCAATACACAGGGAACTTTCTGAGAATGCTTTTGTCTAGTTTCCACGTGAAGAGAGTTCCTTTTCCAACACAGGCCTCAAAGCGCTCTGAATATCCACTTGCCGATTGTACAAAAAGAGTGTTGCAAAACTTCTCTATCAAAAGGCAGGTTGAACTCTGTGTGTCGAATGCCCAAAACACAGGGAACTTGCTGAGAATGCTTTTGTCTAATTTCTACGTGAAGATATTTCCTTTTCCATCATAGGCCTCAAAGTGCTCCGAATAAACACTTGTAGATCCCACCAAAAGAGTGTTTCAAAGCTCTTCCATCTACAGGAACTTTCACGTCTGTGAGTTGAATGCACTCATCACAAAGAGGTTTCTGAGAATGCTTCTGTCTAGTTTTTATGTGATGATATTTCGGTTTCCAGCATTGGCCTAAAGGTGCTCCGAATATCCACCTTCAGATGGGACTGAAAGAGTGTTTCAAAACTGAACTATCAAAAGGAAGGTTCAAGTCTGTGAGTTGAATGCACTCATCCACAGGAGCTTCTGAGAATGTTTCTGTCTCGTTTTTAGGCGAAGATATTTCCTTTTCCTTGCATAGGCCTCAAATCGCTCCAAATATCCCCTTGCAGATATTACAAAGAGAGTGTTTCCAAACTGCCCTATCGAAAAGCAGGTTCAACTCTGTGAGTTGAAGGCACGTATGGTGAAACAGTTTCTGAAAATGCTTCTGTGTAGTTTTTAGGTGAAGGTATTTCCTTTTCCAGCACAGGCCTCAAATCGCTCCAAACATCCATTAGCAAATTCTACAAAAGGAGTGTTTCAAACCTGTGCTATCCAAAGGAAGATTCCACTATATGAGTTGAACGCATAAAGCACACGGAAGTTTCTGAGAATCCTTCCGTCTAGTTCTCAGGTGAAGATATTTACTTTTCCAGTGTTGGCCCTTTAGCACTCCAAATATCCACTTTCAGATTCTACAAAAAGAGTGTTTCAAAACTGCTCTATCAAAACGCAGGTTCCACTCGGTGATTTGAATGCGCGCATCAGAAAAGATTTCTGAGAATTCTTCTGTCTAGTTTTTATGGGAAGATATTTTCTTTTCCAGCATAGGCCTCAAATCGCTCCAAACATCCACGAGCAAATTCTACGAAAGGAGTGTGTCAAAACTGTGCTATCAAAAGGAAGATTCCACTATGTGAGTTGAATGCATGAAGCACACGGAAGTTTCTGACAATGCTTCCGTCTAGTTCTCATGTGAAGATATTTCGTTTTCCAGTGTTGACCTCTTAGGACTCCAAATATCCACTTGCAGATAATAGAAAAAGAGTGTTTCAAAACTGCTCTACCAAAAGCCAGGTTTCACTCGGTGAGTTAAATGCGCACATCGCAAAATGTTTCTGAGAACGCTACTGTCTAGTTCTTATGTGAAGATATTTCGTTTTCCAGCCTGGGCTTCAAAGCGCTCCAAATAGCCACTTGTAGAGTCTATAAAAAGAGTGTTTCAAAACTCTTCTATCAAAAGGAACTTTCAACTCTGTGAGTACAATGCACTCATCACAAGGAAGTTTCCGAGAATGCTTCTGTCTAGTGTTTATGTGAAGATATTTCCTTTTCCAACCTAGGCCTCAATGCGCTCCAAATAAACACCTGCAGATCCTACAAGAGGGGTGTTTCCAAACTGTTCTATCAAAACCAGCGTTCAAGTCTGTGAGCTGAATGCACTCATCACACAGAAGTTTCTTAGAAGGCTTGTGTCTAGTGTTTATGTGAAAATATTTTCTTTTACAGCATAGGCCTCAAATAGCTCCAAATATCAACTTGCAGATTTTACAAAAAGGGAGTTTCCAAACTCCTCTATCAAAAGACAGGTTCAACTCTGTGAGTCGAATGCACACATCAGAAAGAAGTTTCTGAGAATGCTTCTGTCTAGCGTTTATGTGAAAATATTTCCTTTACAAGCACACGCCTCAAAGCGCTCCAAATATGCCGTTGCAGATTCTACAAAAAGTGGGTTTCAAAACTGCTCTACGAAAAGAAAGGTTCAAAGCTGTGAGTTGAATACACAGATCGTGAAGAAGTTTCTGAGAATGCTTCAGTCTAGTGTTTAGGTGAAGATATTTCACTTCCCAGCATAGGCCTCAAAGCGCTCCAAATATCCACTTCCAGATTCTACAGAAAAGTGTTTCAAAACTGCTCTTTGGAAAGGAAGCTTCAACTCTGTGAGTTGAAAGCACTCATTACGAAGAGGTTTCTGAGAATTCTTCTGTCCAGTTTTCATGTGAAGATGTTTCCATTTCAAGCATAGGTCTCCAATCGCTCCAAATATTCACCTGCAAATTCTACAAAAAGGGTGTTTCAAAACTTCTCTATCAGTAGGAAGGTTCAACTCTGTGAGTTGAATGCCCTCCTCACAAAGAAGTTTCTGAGAATGCTTCTGTCTACTTTTTACGTGAAGATATTTCCTTTTCCAACACAGGCCTCAAAGCGCTCCGAATCAACACTTCCAGATACTACCAAAACAGTGTTTCAAAACTGTTCTATCAAAAGGAACGTTCAACTCTGTGAGTGGAAGGCACTCATCGCAAACAGGTTTCTGAGAATGCTTCTGTCTAGTTTTTATGTGATGATATTTCGTATTGCAGCATTGGCCAAAAAGCGCTCCAAACATCCATCTTCAGATGGCAATGAAAGTGGGTCTCAAAAGTGCTCTATCAGAAGGAAGGTTCAAGTCTGTGAATTGAATGCTCTCATCACACAGAAGGTTCTGAGAATGATTCAGTCTAGTTTTTATCAGAAGATATTTCCTTTTCCTTGCATAGGCCTCAAATCGCTCCAAATATCGAATTGCAGTTTACACCAATAGAGTGTTTCCAAACTGCTCTGTGAAACGGCAGGTTCAACTCTGTGAGTTGAATGCGCTCATGAGGAAGAAGTCTCTGAGAATGCTTCTGTCTAGTTTTTAGGTGAAGATATTTCATTTCCCAGCCTCGCCTCAAAGCGCTCCAAATATCCACTTTCAGATTCTACAAAAACTGTGTTTCTAAACTGCTCTTTGTAAAGGAAGGTTCAAGTCTGTGAGTTGAATGCACTCATCACCAAGAAGTTTCTGAGAATGCTTCTGTCTAGTTTTCATGTGAAGATATTTCCTTTTCCAACATTGACCCGAAGCCCTCGTAATATCCACTTGCAGATTTTACAAAAAGAGTGTTTCCAAACTGCTCTATCAAAATGAGATTCAACTCTGTGAGTTGAATGCACGCATCGTGAAGAAGCTTCAGAGAATGCTACGGTCTACGTTTTAGGTGAAGATATTTCATTTCCCAGCATAGGCTTCAAAGCGCTCTAAATATCCACTTGCAGATTCTACAAAAAGAGTGTTTCAAAACTGCTCTTCCAAAAGGAAGGTTCAAGGCTGTGAGTTCAATGCACTCATCATAAAGAAGTTTCTGAGAACGCTTCTCTCTAGTTTTTATGTGAAGATATTTCCTTTTCCAGCATAGGCCTCAAATCGCTCCAAACATCCACTAGCAAATTCTACAAAAGGAGTGTTTCAAAACTGTGCTATCAAAAGGAAGATTCCACTATTTGAGTTGAAGGCATAAAGCACACGGAGGTTTCTGACAATGCTTCCGTCTAGTTCTCATGTGAAGTTATTTCCTTTTCCAGTGCTGGCCTCTTAGCACTCCAAATATCCACTTGCAGATCCTAGAAAAAGAGTTTTTCAAAACTGCTCTACCAAAAGGAAGCTTCAACTCGGTGAGTTGAATGCGCACCTCGCAAAATGTTTCTGAGAGTGCTTCGCTGTTGTTTTTATGTGAAGATATTTCGTTTTCCAGCATAGGACTCAAAGCGCTCCAAGTAGCCACTTACAGAGTCTCTAAAAAGAGTGTTTCAAAACTGTTCTATCAAAAGGAACGTTCAACTCTGTGAGTAGAATGCTCTCATTACAAGGAAGTTTCTGAGAATGCTTCTGTCTAGTTTTTATGTGAAGAAATTTCCTTTTCCAACATAGGCCTCAAAGCCCTCCAAATAAACATCTGCAGATTCTACAAAAGGGGTCTTTCCAAAATGTTCTATCAAAACCAACGTTCAAACCTATGAGCTGAATGCACTCACCACACAGAAGTTTCTTAGACGTCTTCTGTCTAGTGTTTATGTGAAAATATTTTCTTTTACAGCATAGGCCTCAAATAGCTCCAAATATCAACTTGCAGATTTTACAAAAAGGGTGTTTCCAAACTCCTCTATCAAAAGGCAGGTTCAACTCTGTGTGTTGAATGCACACATCAGAAAGAAGTTTCTGAGAATGCTTCTGTCTAGCGTTTATGTGAAAATATTTCCTTTTCAAGCATACGCCTCAAAGCGCTCCAAATATGCCGTTGCAGATTCTACAAAAAGTGTGTTTCAAAACTGCTCTATGAAAAGAAAGGTTCAAAGCTGTGAGGTGAATACACATATCGTGAAGAAGTTTCTGAGAAAGCTTCAGTCTAGTGTTTAGGTGAAGATATTTCACTTCCCAGAATAGGCCTCAAAGCGCTCCAAATATCCACTTCCAGATTCTAAAGAAAAGTGTTTCAAAACTGCTTTTTGGAAAAGAAGCTTCAACTCTGTGAGTTGAAAGCACTCATTACGAAGAGGTTTCTGAGAGTTCTTCCGTCTAGTTTTCATGTGAAGATGTTTCCATTTCAAGCATATTTCTCCAATCGCTCCAAATATTCACCTGCAAATTCTACAGAAAGGGTGTTTCCAAACTTCTCTATCAATAGGAAGGTTCGACTCTGTGAGTTGAATGCACTCCTCACAAAGAAGTTTCTGAGAATGCTTCTGTCCAGTTTTTAGGTGAAGATATATCATTTCCCAGCATAGGCCTCAAAGCGCTCCAAATATCCACTTGCAGATTCTACAAAAAGAGTGTTTCAAAACTCCTCTTTCAAAAGGAAGTTTCAAGTCTGTGAGTTGAATGAAGTCATGACAAAGAAGTTTCTGAGAATGCTTCTGTCTACTTTTTATGTGAAGATATTTCCTTTTGCAGCACACGCCTCAAATAGCCCCAAACATCCACTAGCAAATTCTACAAAAAGAGGGTTTCAAAAAAGCGCTATCTAAAGGAAGATTGCACTATGTGAGTTAAACGCATAAAGCACACGGAAGTTTCTGAGAATGCTTCCGTCTAGTTCTCATGGGAAGATATTTCCTTTCCCATTGTTGGCCTCTTAGCACTCCAATATACACTTGCAGATTCTAGAAAAAGAGTGTTTCAAAACTGCTCTATCAAAAGGCAGGTTCAGCACGGTGAGTTGAATATGCACATGAGAAAAAGTTTCTGAGAATGCTTCTGTCTGGTTTTTATGTGAAGATGTTTCGTTTTCCAGCACAGGCCTCAAAGCGCTCCAATTATCCACTTGCAGACTATACAAAAACAGTGTTTCAAAACTGTTCTATCGAAAGGAATGTTCAGCTCTGTGAGTAGAATTCACTCATCACGAGGAAGTTTCTGAGAATGCTGCTGTCTAGTTTCTATAAGAAGACATTTCCTTTTCTAACATAGGTCTCAAAGCGCTCACAATAAGCCCTGGCACACTCTACAAAAGGAGTGTTTCCAAAATGTTCTATCAAAATGAACGTTGAAGACTGTGAGTTAAATGCACACATCAAACTGAAGTTTCTGAGAATGGTTCTGTCTAGGGTTTATGTGAAGATATTTTCTTTTCCAGCATAGGCCTCCAAAAGCTCGAAATATCCACTTGCAGATTTTCTAAAAAGGGTGTTTCCAAACTGTTCTATCAAAAGGAAGGTTCAACTCTGTGAGTTGAATGCTCACATCACAAAGAAGTTTCTGAGAATGCTTCTGTCTAGTGTTCATGTGAAGATATTTCCTTTTCAAGCATAGGCCTCAAAGCGCTCCAAATATGCAGTTGCAGACTCTACAAAAAGTGTGTTTCAAAAGTGTTCTATGAAAAGAAAGTTTCAACTCTGTGAGTTGAATGCACATATCGTGAAGAAGTTTCTGAGAATGCTTCTGTCTAGTTTTTAGGTGAAGATATTTCATTTCCCAGCATAGGCCTCAAAGCGCTCCAAATATGCACTTGCAGATTCTACAAAAAGAGTGTTTCAAAACTGCTCTTTCAAAAGGAAGGTTCAAGTCTGTGAGTTGAATGCACTCATCAGAAAGAAGTTTCTGATAATGGTTCTGTCTAGTTTTCATCTGCAAGTATTTCCTTTTCCACTAGATGCCGCAATCGCACCAAATTTCCACCTGCAGTTTCCACAAAAAGAGTGTTGCAGGACTGCTCCAGGAAAAGGAATCTTCAACTCTCTCAGTTCAATCCCCTCAAGACATAGAAGTTTCTGATAATGTTTCTGTCTAGCTTCTATATGAAGATATTTCCTTTTCCAGCATAAGCCTCAAAGAGCTCCAAATATCCACTTGCGAATTCTACAAAAACAGTGTTGCAATACTTTTCTACCAAAAGGAAGGTACAACTCTGTGAGTTCAATGCACTCATCACACAGAAGGTTCACAGAATGCTTCCATCTAGCTTTTACGCAATGATATTTCCTTTTGCAGCAAAGGCTTCAAAGCGCTCTTAATGTCCACTGGCAGATTCTACGAAGAGTGTCTCAAAACTGCTCTATCAAAAGGTAGGTTGAACTCTGTGAGTTCAATGCCCAAAGCACAGGGAACCTTCTGAGAATGCTTTTATGTAGTTTCTACGTGAACATATTTTCTTTTCCAGCATTGGCCTCCAAGCACTCCATCCATCCACTTGAAAATTCTACTAAAAGAGTGTTTCAAAACTTCTCTACCAAAAGAAAGGTTGAACTTTGTGAGTTCAAGGCACACATCACAAAGAAGTTTCTGAGAATGCTTCTTTCCAGCTTTTACGTGAAGAGATACCCTTTTCCAGCATAGGCCTCAAAGCGCTCCATATATCCACTTGCACATTCTAGCAAAGCGTGTATCAACACTGCTCTTTCAAAAGGAATCTTCAAGTCTGTGAGTTGAATGCACTCATCATAAAGACGTTTCTGAGAATTCTCCTGTCTAGTTTTCATGTGAAGATGCTTCCATTTAAAATCTAGGCCTCAAATACCTCCAAATATTCACTTGCACATTCTACAAAAAGGCTGTTTCAAATCTTCTCTATCAATTGGAAGGTTCAACTCTGTAAATTGAATGCACTCACCACAAAGAAGATTCCGAGATTGCTTCTGTCTACTTTGTATGTGAAGACATTTCCTTTTCCAACATAGGCCTCAAAGCGCTCCAAAAAACACTTGCAGATTCTAAAAAAACAGTTTTTCAAAACTGTTCTATCAAAAGGAACGTTCAACTCTGTGAGTTGAAGGCACTCATCACAAAGAGGTTTCTGAGAATGCTTCTGTCTAGTTTTTATGGGATGATATTTCTTATTCCAACATTGGCCAAAAAGCGCTCCAAATATCCACCTTCAGATGGCACTGAAAGAGGGTCTCAAAAATGCTCTATCAGAAGGAAGGTTCGAGTCTGTGAGTTGAATGCTCTCATCACACAGAAGGTTCTGAGAATGCTTCAGTCTAGTTTTTATCAGAAGATATTTCCATTTCCTTGCATAGGCCTGAAATCGCTCCAAATATCGACTTGCAGATTATACGAATAGAGTATTTCCAAACTGCTCTGTCAAACGGCAGGATCAACTCTGTGAGTTGAATGAACACATCATGAAGAAGTCTCTGAGAATGCTTCTGTCTAGTTTTTAGTTGAAGATATTTCATTTCCCAGCATCGCCTCAAAGCGCTCCAAATATCCACTTGCAGATTCTACAAAAACTTTGTTTCTAAACTGCTCTTTGAAAAGGAAGGTTCAAGTCTGTGAGTTGAATGCACTCATCGCAAAGAATTTTCTGAGAATGCTTCTGCCTAGTTTTCATGTGAAGATATTTCCTTTTCCAACATTGGCCCCGAAGCCCTCCTAACATCCACTTGCAGATTTTACAAAAAGAGTGTTTCCAAACTGCTCTATCAAAAGGCAGGTTCAACTCTGTGAGTCAAATGCACGCATCGTGAAGAAGCTTCTGAGAATGCTACTGTCTAAGTTTTAGGTGAAGATATTTCATTTCCCAGCAAAGGCTTCAAAGCGCTCTAAATATCCACTTGCAGATTCTACAAGAAGAGTGTTTCAAAACTGCTCTTCCAAAAGGAAGGTTCAAGTCTGTGAGTTGAATGCACTCATCAGAAAGAAGTTTCTGAGAATGCTTCTCTCTAGTTTTTATGAGAAGATATTTCCTTTTCCAGCATAGGCCTCAAATCGCTCCAAACATCCACTAGCAAATTCTACAAAAGGAGTGTTTCAAAACTGTGCTATCAAAAGGAAGATTCCACTATTTGAGTTGAAGGCATAAAGCACACGGAAGTTTCTGACAGTGCTTCCGTCTAGTTCTCATGTGAAGTTATTTCCTTTTCCAGTGTTGGCCTCTTAGCACTCCAAATAACCACTTGCAGATCCTAGAAAGAGTGTTTCAAAACTGCTCTACCAAAAGGAAGGTTCAACTCGGTGAGTTGAATGCGCACCTCGCAAAAGGTTTCTGAGAGTGCTTCGGTTTAGTTTTTCTGTGAAGATATTTCGTTTTCCAGCACAGTACTCAAAGCGCTCTAAATAGCCACTTGCAGAGTCTATAAAAAGAGTGTTTCAAAACTGTTCTATCGAAAGGAACGTTCAACTCTGTGAGTAGAATGCACTCATCACAAGGAAGTTTCTGAGAATGCTTCTGTCTAGTTTTTATGTGAAGAAATTTCCTTTTCCAACATAGGCCTCAAAGCGCTCCAAATAAACACCTGCAGATTCTACAAAAGGGGTCTTTCCAAAATGTTCTATCAAAACCAACGTTCAAGCCTGTGAACTGAATGCACTCACCACACAGAAGTTTCTTAGACGTCTTCTGTCTAGTGTTTATGTGGAAATATTCTCTTTTACAGCATAGGCCTCAAATAGCTCCAAATATCAACTTGCAGATTTTACAAAAAGGGTGTTTCCAAACTCCTCCATCAAAAGGCAGGTTCAACTCTGTGTGTTGAATGCACACATCAGAAAGAAGTTTCTGAGAATGCTTCTGTCTAGCCTTTATGTGAAAATATTTCCTTTTCAAGCATACGCCTCAAAGCGCTCCAAATATGCCGTTGTAGACTCTACAAAAAGTGTGTTTCAAAACTGCTCTACGAAAAGAAAGGTTCAAAGCTGTGAGTTGAATACACATATCGTGAAGAAGTTCCTGAGAATGCTTCAATCTCGTGTTTAGGTGAAGATATTTCACTTCCCAGCATAGGCCTCAAAGCGCTCCAAATATCCACTTCCAGATTCTACAGAAAAGTGTTTCAAAACTGCTCTTTGGAAAGGAAGCTTCAACTCTGTGAGTTAAAAGCACTCATTGCGAAGAGGTTTCTGGGAGTTCTTCCGTCTAGTTTTCATGTAAAGATGTTTCCATTTCAAGCATAGGTCTCTAATCGCTCCAAATATTCACCTGCAAATTCTACAAAAAGGGTGTTTCAAAACTTCTCTATCAATAGGAAGGTTCAACTCTGTGAGTTGAATGCACTTCTTACAGAGAAGTTTCTGAGAATGTTTCTATCTATGTTTTACGCGAAGATATTTCCTTTTCCAACACAGGCCTCAATGCGCTCCGAATCAACACTTCCAGATACTACAAAAACAGTGTTTCAAAACTGTTCTATCAAAAGGAACGTTCAACCCTGTGAGTTGAAGGCACTGATCACAAAGAAGTTTCTGAGAATGCTTCCGTCAATCTTGTATGCAATGAGATTTCCTTTTGCAGCATAGGACTTAAAGCTCTCCAAATATCCACTTGCAGATTCCACAAAAAGAGTGTTGCAAAACTTCTCTATCAAAAGGCAGGTTGAACTCTGTGTGTTGAATGCCCAATACACAGGGAACTTTCTGAGAATGCTTTTGTCTAGTTTCCACGTGAAGAGAGTTCCTTTTCCAACACAGGCCTCAAAGCGCTCTGAATATCCACTTGCCGATTGTACAAAAAGAGTGTTGCAAAACTTCTCTATCAAAAGGCAGGTTGAACTCTGTGTGTCGAATGCCCAAAACACAGGGAACTTGCTGAGAATGCTTTTGTCTAATTTCTACGTGAAGATATTTCCTTTTCCATCATAGGCCTCAAAGTGCTCCGAATAAACACTTGTAGATCCCACCAAAAGAGTGTTTCAAAGCTCTTCCATCTACAGGAACTTTCACGTCTGTGAGTTGAATGCACTCATCACAAAGAGGTTTCTGAGAATGCTTCTGTCTAGTTTTTATGTGATGATATTTCGGTTTCCAGCATTGGCCTAAAGGTGCTCCGAATATCCACCTTCAGATGGGACTGAAAGAGTGTTTCAAAACTGAACTATCAAAAGGAAGGTTCAAGTCTGTGAGTTGAATGCACTCATCCACAGGAGCTTCTGAGAATGTTTCTGTCTCGTTTTTAGGCGAAGATATTTCCTTTTCCTTGCATAGGCCTCAAATCGCTCCAAATATCCCCTTGCAGATATTACAAAGAGAGTGTTTCCAAACTGCCCTATCGAAAGGCAGGTTCAACTCTGTGAGTTGAAGGCACGTATGGTGAAACAGTTTCTGAGAATGCTTCTGTGTAGTTTTTAGGTGAAGGTATTTCCTTTTCCAGCACAGGCCTCAAATCGCTCCAAACATCCATTAGCAAATTCTACAAAAGGAGTGTTTCAAACCTGTGCTATCCAAAGGAAGATTCCACTATATGAGTTGAACGCATAAAGCACACGGAAGTTTCTGAGAATCCTTCCGTCTAGTTCTCAGGTGAAGATATTTACTTTTCCAGTGTTGGCCCTTTAGCACTCCAAATATCCACTTTCAGATTCTACAAAAAGAGTGTTTCAAAACTGCTCTATCAAAACGCAGGTTCCACTCGGTGATTTGAATGCGCGCATCAGAAAAGATTTCTGAGAATTCTTCTGTCTAGTTTTTATGGGAAGATATTTTCTTTTCCAGCATAGGCCTCAAATCGCTCCAAACATCCACGAGCAAATTCTACGAAAGGAGTGTGTCAAAACTGTGCTATCAAAAGGAAGATTCCACTATGTGAGTTGAATGCATGAAGCACACGGAAGTTTCTGACAATGCTTCCGTCTAGTTCTCATGTGAAGATATTTCGTTTTCCAGTGTTGACCTCTTAGCACTCCAAATATCCACTTGCAGATCCTAGAAAAAGAGTGTTTCAAAACTGCTCTACCAAAAGCCAGGTTTCACTCGGTGAGTTAAATGCGCACATCGCAAAATGTTTCTGAGAACGCTACTGTCTAGTTCTTATGTGAAGATATTTCGTTTTCCAGCCTGGGCTTCAAAGCGCTCCAAATAGCCACTTGTAGAGTCTATAAAAAGAGTGTTTCAAAACTCTTCTATCAAAAGGAACTTTCAACTCTGTGAGTACAATGCACTCATTACAAGGAAGTTTCCGAGAATGCTTCTGTCTAGTGTTTATGTGAAGATATTTCCTTTTCCAACCTAGGCCTCAATGCGCTCCAAATAAACACCTGCAGATCCTACAAGAGGGGTGTTTCCAAACTGTTCTATCAAAACCAGCGTTCAAGTCTGTGAGCTGAATGCACTCATCACACAGAAGTTTCTTAGAAGGCTTGTGTCTAGTGTTTATGTGAAAATATTTTCTTTTACAGCATAGGCCTCAAATAGATCCAAATATCAACTTGCAGATTTTACAAAAAGGGAGTTTCCAAACTCCTCTATCAAAAGACAGGTTCAACTCTGTGAGTTGAATGCACACATCAGAAAGAAGTTTCTGAGAATGCTTCTGTCTAGCGTTTATGTGAAAATATTTCCTTTTCAAGCACACGCCTCAAAGCGCTCCAAATATGCCGTTGCAGATTCTACAAAAAGTGGGTTTCAAAACTGCTCTACGAAAAGAAAGGTTCGAAGCTGTGAGTTGAATACACAGATCGTGAAGAAGTTTCTGAGAATGCTTCAGTCTAGTGTTTAGGTGAAGATATTTCACTTCCCAGCATAGGCCTCAAAGCGCTCCAAATATCCACTTCCAGATTCTACAGAAAAGTGTTTCAAAACTGCTCTTTGGAAAGGAAGCTTCAACTCTGTGAGTTGAAAGCACTCATTACGAAGAGGTTTCTGAGAATTCTTCTGTCCAGTTTTCATGTGAAGGTGTTTCCATTTCAAGCATAGGTCTCCAATCGCTCCAAATATTCACCTGCAAATTCTACAAAAAGGGTGTTTCAAAAGTTCTCTATCAATAGGAAGGTTCAACTCTGTGAGTTGAATGCCCTCCTCACAAAGAAGTTTCTGAGAATGCTTCTGTCTAGTTTTTACTTGAAGATATTTCCTTTTCCAACACAGGCCTCAAAGCGCTCCGAATCAACACTTCCAGATACTACCAAAACAGTGTTTCAAAACTGTTCTATCAAAAGGAACGTTCAACTCTGTGAGTGGAAGGCACTCATCGCAAAGAGGTTTCTGAGAATGCTTCTGTCTAGTTTTTATGTGATGATATTTCGTATTGCAGCATTGGCCAAAAAGCGCTCCAAACATCCATCTTCAGATGGCAATGAAAGTGGGTCTCAAAAGTGCTCTATCAGAAGGAAGGTTCAAGTCTGTGAATTGAATGCTCTCATCACACAGAAGGTTCTGAGAATGATTCAGTCTAGTTTTTATCAGAAGATATTTCCTTTTCCTTGCATAGGCCTCAAATCGCTCCAAATATCGAATTGCAGTTTACACCAATAGAGTGTTTCCAAACTGCTCTGTGAAACGGCAGGTTCAACTCTGTGAGTTGAATGCGCACATGAGGAAGAAGTCTCTGAGAATGCTTCTGTCTAGTTTTTAGGTGAAGATATTTCATTTCCCAGCCTCGCCTCAAAGCGCTCCAAATATCCACTTTCAGATTCTACAAAAACTGTGTTTCTAAACTGCTCTTTGTAAAGGAAGGTTCAAGTCTGTGAGTTGAATGCACTCATCACCAAGAAGTTTCTGAGAATGCTTCTGTCTAGTTTTCATGTGAAGATATTTCCTTTTCCAACATTGACCCGAAGCCCTCGTAATATCCACTTGCAGATTTTACAAAAAGAGTGTTTCCAAACTGCTCTATCAAAATGAGATTCAACTCTGTGAGTTGAATGCACGCATCGTGAAGAAGCTTCAGAGAATGCTACGGTCTACGTTTTAGGTGAAGATATTTCATTTCCCAGCATAGGCTTCAAAGCGCTCTAAATATCCACTTGCAGATTCTACAAAAAGAGTGTTTCAAAACTGCTCTTCCAAAAGGAAGGTTCAAGGCTGTGAGTTCAATGCACTCATCATAAAGAAGTTTCTGAGAACGCTTCTCTCTAGTTTTTATGTGAAGATATTTCCTTTTCCAGCATAGGCCTCAAATCGCTCCAAACATCCACTAGCAAATTCTACAAAAGGAGTGTTTCAAAACTGTGCTATCAAAAGGAAGATTCCACTATTTGAGTTGAAGGCATAAAGCACACGGAGGTTTCTGACAATGCTTCCGTCTAGTTCTCATGTGAAGTTATTTCCTTTTCCAGTGCTGGCCTCTTAGCACTCCAAATATCCACTTGCAGATCCTAGAAAAAGAGTTTTTCAAAACTGCTCTACCAAAAGGAAGCTTCAACTCGGTGAGTTGAATGCGCACCTCGCAAAATGTTTCTGAGAGTGCTTCGCTGTTGTTTTTATGTGAAGATATTTCGTTTTCCAGCATAGGACTCAAAGCGCTCCAAGTAGCCACTTACAGAGTCTCTAAAAAGAGTGTTTCAAAACTGTTCTATCAAAAGGAACGTTCAACTCTGTGAGTAGAATGCTCTCATCACAAGGAAGTTTCTGAGAATGCTTCTGTCTAGTTTTTATGTGATGAAATTTCCTTCTCCAACATAGGCCTCAAAGCGCTCCAAATAAACATCTGCAGATTCTACAAAAGGGGTCTTTCCAAAATGTTCTATCAAAACCAACGTTCAAACCTATGAGCTGAATGCACTCACCACACAGAAGTTTCTTAGACGTCTTCTGTCTAGTGTTTATGTGAAAATATTTTCTTTTACAGCATAGGCCTCAAATAGCTCCAAATATCAACTTGCAGATTTTACAAAAAGGGTGTTTCCAAACTCCTCTATCAAAAGGCAGGTTCAACTCTGTGTGTTGAATGCACACATCAGAAAGAAGTTTCTGAGAATGCTTCTGTCTAGCGTTTATGTGAAAATACTTCCTTTTCAAGCATACGCCTCAAAGCGCTCCAAATATGCCGTTGCAGATTCTACAAAAAGTGTGTTTCAAAACTGCTCTATGAAAAGAAAGGTTCAAAGCTGTGAGGTGAATACACATATCATGAAGAAGTTTCTGAGAAAGCTTCAGTCTAGTGTTTAGGTGAAGATATTTCACTTCCCAGCATAGGCCTCAAAGCGCTCCAAATATCCACTTCCAGATTCTACAGAAAAGTGTTTCAAAACTGCTCTTTGGAAAGGAAGCTTCAACTCTGTGAGTTGAAAGCACTCATTACGAAGAGGTTTCTGAGAATTCTTCTGTCCAGTTTTCATGTGAAGATGTTTCCATTTCAAGCATAGGTCTCCAATCGCTCCAAATATTCACCTGCAAATTCTACAAAAAGGGTGTTTCAAAACTTCTCTATCAATAGGAAGGTTCAACTCTGTGAGTTGAATGCCCTCCTCACAAAGAAGTTTCTGAGAATGCTTCTGTCTAGTTTTTACTTGAAGATATTTCCTTTTCCAACACAGGCCTCAAAGCGCTCCGAATCAACACTTCCAGATACTACAAAAACAGTGTTTCAAAACTGTTCTATCAAAAGGAACGTTCAACTCTGTGAGTTGAAGGCACTCATCACAGAGAAGTTTCTGAGCACGCTTCCATCTAGCTTGTATGCCATGAGATTTCCTTTTGCAGCATAGGCCTTAAAGCACTCCAAATATCCACTTGCAGATTCCACAAAAAGAGTGCTGCAAAACTTCTCTATCAAAAGGCAGGTTGAACTCTGTGTGTTGAATGCCCAAAACACAGGGAACTTTCTGAGAATGCTTTTGTCTAGTTTCCACGTGAAGATAGTTCCTTTTCCAACGTAGGCCTCAAAGCGCTCTGAATATCCACTTGCCGATTGTACAAAAAGAGTGTTGCAAAACTTCTCTATCAAAAGGCAGGTTGAACTCTGTGTGTTGAATGCCCAAAACACAGGGAACTTGCTGAGAATGCTTTTGTCTAATTTCTACGTGAAGATATTTCCTTTTCCAACATAGGCCTCAAAGTGCTCCGAATAAACACTTGTAGATCCCACCAAAAGAGTGTTTCAAAGCTCTTCCACCTAAAGGAACTTTCACGTCTGTGAGTTGAATGCACTCATCACAAAGAGGTTTCTGAGAATGCTTCTGTCTAGTTTTTATGTGATGATATTTCATTTTCCAGCATTGGCCTAAAGGTGCTCCAAATATCCACCTTCAGATGGGACTGAAAGAGTGTTTCAAAACTGAACTATCAAAAGGAAGGTTCAAGTCTGTGAGTTGAATGCACTCATCCACAGAAGCTTCTGAGAATGCTTCTGTCTCGTTTTTAGGCGAAGATATTTCCTTTTCCTTGCATAGGCCTCAAATCGCTCCAAATATCCCCTTGCAGATATTACAAAGAGAGTGTTTCCAAACTGCCCTATCGAAAGGCAGGTTCAACTCTGTGAGTTGAAGGCACGTATGGTGAAACAGTTTCTGAGAATGCTTGTGTGTACTTTTTAGGTGAAGGTATTTCCTTTTCCAGCACAGGCCTCAAATCGCTCCAAACATCCAGTAGCAAATTCTACAAAAGGAGTGTTTCAAACCTGTGCTATCCAAAGGAAGATTCCACTATATGAGTTGAATGCATAAAGCACACGGAAGTTTCTGAGAATCCTTCCGTCTAGTTCTCAGGTGAAGATATTTACTTTTCCAGTGTTGGCCCTTTAGCACTCCAAATATCCACTTTCAGATTCTACAAAAAGAGTGTTTCAAAATTGCTCTATCAAAACGCAGGTTCCACTCGGTGAGTTGAATGCATGCATCGGAAAAGATTTCTGAGAATTCTTCTGTCTAGTTTTTATGGGAAGATATTTTCTTTTCCAGCATAGGCCTCAAATCGCTCCAAACATCCACGAGCAAATTCTACGAAAGGAGTGTGTCAAAACTGTGCTATCAAAAGGAAGATTCCACTATGTGAGTTGAATGCATGAAGCACACGGAAGTTTCTGACAATGCTTCCGTCTAGTTCTCATGTGAAGATATTTCCTTTTCCAGTGTTGACCTCTTAGCACTCCAAATATCCACTTGCAGATCCTAGAAAAAGAGTGTTTCAAAACTGCTCTACCAAAAGCCAGGTTTCACTCGGTGAGTTGAATGCGCACATCGCAAAATGTTTCTGAGAACGCTACTGTCTAGTTCTTATGTGAAGATATTTCGTTTTCCAGCCTGGGCTTCAAAGCGCTCCAAATAGCCACTTGTAGAGTCTATAAAAAGAGTGTTTCAAAACTCTTCTATCAAAAGGAACTTTCAACTCTGTGAGTACAATGCACTCATCACAAGGAAGTTTCCGAGAATGCTTCTGTCTAGTGTTTATGTGAAGATATTTCCTTTTCCAACCTAGGCCTCAATGCGCTCCAAATAAACACCTGCAGATCCTACAAGAGGGGTGTTTCCAAACTGTTCTATCAAAACCAGCGTTCAAGTCTGTGAGCTGAATGCACTCATCACACAGAAGTTCCTTAGAAGGCTTGTGTCTGGTGTTTATGTGAAAATATTTTCTTTTACAGCATAGGCCTCAAATAGATCCAAATATCAACTTGCAGATTTTACAAAAAGGGAGTTTCCAAACTCCTCTATCAAAAGACAGGTTCAACTCTGTGAGTTGAATGCACACATCAGAAAGAAGTTTCTGAGAATGCTTCTGTCTAGCGTTTATGTGAAAATATTTCCTTTTCAAGCACACGCCTCAAAGCGCTCCAAATATGCCGTTGCAGATTCTACAAAAAGTGGGTTTCAAAACTGCTCTACGAAAAGAAAGGTTCGAAGCTGTGAGTTGAATACACAGATCGTGAAGAAGTTTCTGAGAATGCTTCAGTCTAGTGTTTAGGTGAAGATATTTCACTTCCCAGCATAGGCCTCAAAGCCCTCCAAATATCCACTTCCAGATTCTACAGAAAAGTGTTTCAAAACTGCTCTTTGGAAAGGAAGCTTCAACTCTGTGGGTTGAAAGCACTCATTAAGAAGAGGTTTCTGAGAATTCTTCTGTCCAGTTTTCATGTGAAGATGTTTCCATTTCAAGCATAGGTCTCCAATCGCTCCAAATATTCACCTGCAAATTCTACAAAAAGGGTGTTTCAAAAGTTCTCTATCAATAGGAAGGTTCAACTCTGTGAGTTGAATGCCCTCCTCACAAAGAAGTTTCTGAGAATGCTTCTGTCTAGTTTTTACTTGAAGATATTTCCTTTTCCAACACAGGCCTCAAAGCGCTCCGAATCAACACTTCCAGATACTACCAAAACAGTGTTTCAAAACTGTTCTATCAAAAGGAACGTTCAACTCTGTGAGTTGAAGGCACTCATCGCAAAGAGGTTTCTGAGAATGCTTCTGTCTAGTTTTTATGTGATGATATTTCGTATTGCAGCATTGGCCAAAAAGCGCTCCAAACATCCATCTTCAGATGGCAATGAAAGTGGGTCTCAAAAGTGCTCTATCAGAAGGAAGGTTCAAGTCTGTGAATTGAATGCTCTCATCACACAGAAGGTTCTGAGAATGATTCAGTCTAGTTTTTATCAGAAGATATTTCCTTTTCCTTGCATAGGCCTCAAATCGCTCCAAATATCGAATTGCAGTTTACACCAATAGAGTGTTTCCAAACTGCTCTGTGAAACGGCAGGTTCAACTCTGTGAGTTGAATGCACACATGAGGAAGAAGTCTCTGAGAATGCTTCTGTCTAGTTTTTAGGTGAAGATATTTCATTTCCCAGCCTCGCCTCAAAGCGCTCCAAATATCCACTTTCAGATTCTACAAAAACTGTGTTTCTAAACTGCTCTTTGTAAAGGAAGGTTCAAGTCTGTGAGTTGAATGCACTCATCACCAAGAAGTTTCTGAGAATGCTTCTGTCTAGTTTTCATGTGAAGATATTTCCTTTTCCAACATTGACCCGAAGCCCTCGTAATATCCACTTGCAGATTTTACAAAAAGAGTGTTTCCAAACTGCTCTATCAAAATGAGATTCAACTCTGTGAGTTGAATGCACGCATCGTGAAGAAGCTTCAGAGAATGCTACGGTCTACGTTTTAGGTGAAGATATTTCATTTCCCAGCATAGGCTTCAAAGCGCTCTAAATATCCACTTGCAGATTCTACAAAAAGAGTGTTTCAAAACTGCTCTTCCAAAAGGAAGGTTCAAGGCTGTGAGTTCAATGCACTCATCATAAAGAAGTTTCTGAGAACGCTTCTCTCTAGTTTTTATGTGAAGATATTTCCTTTTCCAGCATAGGCCTCAAATCGCTCCAAACATCCACTAGCAAATTCTACAAAAGGAGTGTTTCAAAACTGTGCTATCAAAAGGAAGATTCCACTATTTGAGTTGAAGGCATAAAGCACACGGAGGTTTCTGACAATGCTTCCGTCTAGTTCTCATGTGAAGTTATTTCCTTTTCCAGTGCTGGCCTCTTAGCACTCCAAATATCCACTTGCAGATCCTAGAAAAAGAGTTTTTCAAAACTGCTCTACCAAAAGGAAGCTTCAACTCGGTGAGTTGAATGCGCACCTCGCAAAATGTTTCTGAGAGTGCTTCGCTGTTGTTTTTATGTGAAGATATTTCGTTTTCCAGCATAGGACTCAAAGCGCTCCAAGTAGCCACTTACAGAGTCTCTAAAAAGAGTGTTTCAAAACTGTTCTATCAAAAGGAACGTTCAACTCTGTGAGTAGAATGCTCTCATCACAAGGAAGTTTCTGAGAATGCTTCTGTCTAGTTTTTATGTGAAGAAATTTCCTTTTCCAACATAGGCCTCAAAGCGCTCCAAATAAACATCTGCAGATTCTACAAAAGGGGTCTTTCCAAAATGTTCTATCAAAACCAACGTTCAAACCTATGAGCTGAATGCACTCACCACACAGAAGTTTCTTAGACGTCTTCTGTCTAGTGTTTATGTGAAAATATTTTCTTTTACAGCATAGGCCTCAAATAGCTCCAAATATCAACTTGCAGATTTTACAAAAAGGGTGTTTCCAAACTCCTCTATCAAAAGGCAGGTTCAACTCTGTGTGTTGAATGCACACATCAGAAAGAAGTTTCTGAGAATGCTTCTGTCTAGCGTTTATGTGAAAATATTTCCTTTTCAAGCATACGCCTCAAAGCGCTCCAAATATGCCGTTGCAGATTCTACAAAAAGTGTGTTTCAAAACTGCTCTATGAAAAGAAAGGTTCAAAGCTGTGAGGTGAATACACATATCGTGAAGAAGTTTCTGAGAAAGCTTCAGTCTAGTGTTTAGGTGAAGATATTTCACTTCCCAGCATAGGCCTCAAAGCGCTCCAAATATCCACTTCCGGATTCTACAGAAAAGTGTTTCAAAACTGCTCTTTGGAAAGGAAGCTTCAACTCTGTGAGTTGAAAGCACTCATTACGAAGAGGTTTCTGAGAATTCTTCTGTCCAGTTTTCATGTGAAGATGTTTCCATTTCAAGCATAGGTCTCCAATCGCTCCAAATATTCACCTGCAAATTCTACAAAAAGGGTGTTTCAAAAGTTCTCTATCAATAGGAAGGTTCAACTCTGTGAGTTGAATGCCCTCCTCACAAAGAAGTTTCTGAGAATGCTTCTGTCTAGTTTTTACTTGAAGATATTTCCTTTTCCAACACAGGCCTCAAAGCGCTCCGAATCAACACTTCCAGATACTACAAAAACAGTGTTTCAAAACTGTTCTATCAAAAGGAACGTTCAACTCTGTGAGTTGAAGGCACTCATCACAAAGAAGTTTCTGAGCACGCTTCCATCTAGCTTGTATGCCATGAGATTTCCTTTTGCAGCATAGGCCTTAAAGCACTCCAAATATCCACTTGCAGATTCCACAAAAAGAGTGCTGCAAAACTTCTCTATCAAAAGGCAGGTTGAACTCTGTGTGTTGAATGCCCAAAACACAGGGAACTTTCTGAGAATGCTTTTGTCTAGTTTCCACGTGAAGATAGTTCCTTTTCCAACGTAGGCCTCAAAGCGCTCTGAATATCCACTTGCCGATTGTACAAAAAGAGTGTTGCAAAACTTCTCTATCAAAAGGCAGGTTGAACTCTGTGTGTTGAATGCCCAAAACACAGGGAACTTGCTGAGAATGCTTTTGTCTAATTTCTACGTGAAGATATTTCCTTTTCCAACATAGGCCTCAAAGTGCTCCGAATAAACACTTGTAGATCCCACCAAAAGAGTGTTTCAAAGCTCTTCCACCTAAAGGAACTTTCACGTCTGTGAGTTGAATGCACTCATCACAAAGAGGTTTCTGAGAATGCTTCTGTCTAGTTTTTATGTGATGATATTTCATTTTCCAGCATTGGCCTAAAGGTGCTCCAAATATCCACCTTCAGATGGGACTGAAAGAGTGTTTCAAAACTGAACTATCAAAAGGAAGGTTCAAGTCTGTGAGTTGAATGCACTCATCCACAGAAGCTTCTGAGAATGCTTCTGTCTCGTTTTTAGGCGAAGATATTTCCTTTTCCTTGCATAGGCCTCAAATCGCTCCAAATATCCCCTTGCAGATATTACAAAGAGAGTGTTTCCAAACTGCCCTATCGAAAGGCAGGTTCAACTCTGTGAGTTGAAGGCACGTATGGTGAAACAGTTTCTGAGAATGCTTGTGTGTACTTTTTAGGTGAAGGTATTTCCTTTTCCAGCACAGGCCTCAAATCGCTCCAAACATCCAGTAGCAAATTCTACAAAAGGAGTGTTTCAAACCTGTGCTATCCAAAGGAAGATTCCACTATATGAGTTGAACGCATAAAGCACACGGAAGTTTCTGAGAATCCTTCCGTCTAGTTCTCAGGTGAAGATATTTACTTTTCCAGTGTTGGCCCTTTAGCACTCCAAATATCCACTTTCAGATTCTACAAAAAGAGTGTTTCAAAATTGCTCTATCAAAATGCAGGTTCCACTCGGTGGGTTGAATGCATGCATCGGAAAAGATTTCTGAGAATTCTTCTGTCTAGTTTTTATGGGAAGATATTTTCTTTTCCAGCATAGGCCTCAAATCGCTCCAAACATCCACGAGCAAATTCTACGAAAGGAGTGTGTCAAAACTGTGCTATCAAAAGGAAGATTCCACTATGTGAGTTGAATGCATGAAGCACACGGAAGTTTCTGACAATGCTTCCGTCTAGTTCTCATGTGAAGATATTTCCTTTTCCAGTGTTGACCTCTTAGCACTCCAAATATCCACTTGCAGATCCTAGAAAAAGAGTGTTTCAAAACTGCTCTACCAAAAGCCAGGTTTCACTCGGTGAGTTGAATGCGCACATCGCAAAATGTTTCTGAGAACGCTACTGTCTAGTTCTTATGTGAAGATATTTCGTTTTCCAGCCTGGGCTTCAAAGCGCTCCAAATAGCCACTTGTAGAGTCTATAAAAAGAGTGTTTCAAAACTCTTCTATCAAAAGGAACTTTCAACTCTGTGAGTACAATGCACTCATCACAAGGAAGTTTCCGAGAATGCTTCTGTCTAGTGTTTATGTGAAGATATTTCCTTTTCCAACCTAGGCCTCAATGCGCTCCAAATAAACACCTGCAGATCCTACAAGAGGGGTGTTTCCAAACTGTTCTATCAAAACCAGCGTTCAAGTCTGTGAGCTGAATGCACTCATCACACAGAAGTTTCTTAGAAGGCTTGTGTCTAGTGTTTATGTGAAAATATTTTCTTTTACAGCATAGGCCTCAAATAGATCCAAATATCAACTTGCAGATTTTACAAAAAGGGAGTTTCCAAACTCCTCTATCAAAAGACAGGTTCAACTCTGTGAGTTGAATGCACACATCAGAAAGAAGTTTCTGAGAATGCTTCTGTCTAGCGTTTATGTGAAAATATTTCCTTTTCAAGCACACGCCTCAAAGCGCTCCAAATATGCCGTTGCAGATTCTACAAAAGGTGGGTTTCAAAACTGCTCTATGAAAAGAAAGGTTCGAAGCTGTGAGTTGAATACACAGATCGTGAAGAAGTTTCTGAGAATGCTTCAGTCTAGTGTTTAGGTGAAGATATTTCACTTCCCAGCATAGGCCTCAAAGCGCTCCAAATATCCACTTCCAGATTCTACAGAAAAGTGTTTCAAAACTGCTCTTTGGAAAGGAAGCTTCAACTCTGTGAGTTGAAAGCACTCATTACGAAGAGGTTTCTGAGAATTCTTCTGTCCAGTTTTCATGTGAAGATGTTTCCATTTCAAGCATAGGTCTCCAATCGCTCCAAATATTCACCTGCAAATTCTACAAAAAGGGTGTTTCAAAACTTCTCTATCAATAGGAAGGTTCAACTCTGTGAGTTGAATGCCCTCCTCACAAAGAAGTTTCTGAGAATGCTTCTGTCTAGTTTTTACTTGAAGATATTTCCTTTTCCAACACAGGCCTCAAAGCGCTCCGAATCAACACTTCCAGATACTACCAAAACAGTGTTTCAAAACTGTTCTATCAAAAGGAACGTTCAACTCTGTGAGTTGAAGGCACTCATCGCAAAGAGGTTTCTGAGAATGCTTCTGTCTAGTTTTTATGTGATGATATTTCGTATTGCAGCATTGGCCAAAAAGCGCTCCAAACATCCATCTTCAGATGGCAATGAAAGTGGGTCTCAAAAGTGCTCTATCAGAAGGAAGGTTCAAGTCTGTGAATTGAATGCTCTCATCACACAGAAGGTTCTGAGAATGATTCAGTCTAGTTTTTATCAGAAGATATTTCCTTTTCCTTGCATAGGCCTCAAATCGCTCCAAATATCGAATTGCAGTTTACACCAATAGAGTGTTTCCAAACTGCTCTGTGAAACGGCAGGTTCAACTCTGTGAGTTGAATGCGCACATGAGGAAGAAGTCTCTGAGAATGCTTCTGTCTAGTTTTTAGGTGAAGATATTTCATTTCCCAGCCTCGCCTCAAAGCGCTCCAAATATCCACTTTCAGATTCTACAAAAACTGTGTTTCTAAACTGCTCTTTGTAAAGGAAGGTTCAAGTCTGTGAGTTGAATGCACTCATCACCAAGAAGTTTCTGAGAATGCTTCTGTCTAGTTTTCATGTGAAGATATTTCCTTTTCCAACATTGACCCGAAGCCCTCGTAATATCCACTTGCAGATTTTACAAAAAGAGTGTTTCCAAACTGCTCTATCAAAATGAGATTCAACTCTGTGAGTTGAATGCACGCATCGTGAAGAAGCTTCAGAGAATGCTACGGTCTACGTTTTAGGTGAAGATATTTCATTTCCCAGCATAGGCTTCAAAGCGCTCTAAATATCCACTTGCAGATTCTACAAAAAGAGTGTTTCAAAACTGCTCTTCCAAAAGGAAGGTTCAAGGCTGTGAGTTCAATGCACTCATCATAAAGAAGTTTCTGAGAACGCTTCTCTCTAGTTTTTATGTGAAGATATTTCCTTTTCCAGCATAGGCCTCAAATCTCTCCAAACATCCACTAGCAAATTCTACGAAAGGAGTGTGTCAAAACTGTGCTATCAAAAGGAAGATTCCACTATTTGAGTTGAAGGCATAAAGCACACGGAGGTTTCTGACAATGCTTCCGTCTAGTTCTCATGTGAAGTTATTTGCTTTTCCAGTGCTGGCCTCTTAGCACTCCAAATATCCACTTGCAGATCCTAGAAAAAGAGTTTTTCAAAACTGCTCTACCAAAAGGAAGCTTCAACTCGGTGAGTTGAATGCGCACCTCGCAAAATGTTTCTGAGAGTGCTTCGCTGTTGTTTTTATGTGAAGATATTTCGTTTTCCAGCATAGGACTCAAAGCGCTCCAAGTAGCCACTTACAGAGTCTCTAAAAAGAGTGTTTCAAAACTGTTCTATCAAAAGGAACGTTCAACTCTGTGAGTAGAATGCTCTCATCACAAGGAAGTTTCTGAGAATGCTTCTGTCTAGTTTTTATGTGAAGAAATTTCCTTTTCCAACATAGGCCTCAAAGCGCTCCAAATAAACATCTGCAGATTCTACAAAAGGGGTCTTTCCAAAATGTTCTATCAAAACCAACGTTCAAACCTATGAGCTGAATGCACTCACCACACAGAAGTTTCTTAGACGTCTTCTGTCTAGTGTTTATGTGAAAATATTTTCTTTTACAGCATAGGCCTCAAATAGCTCCAAATATCAACTTGCAGATTTTACAAAAAGGGTGTTTCCAAACTCCTCTATCAAAAGGCAGGTTCAACTCTGTGTGTTGAATGCACACATCAGAAAGAAGTTTCTGAGAATGCTTCTGTCTAGCGTTTATGTGAAAATATTTCCTTTTCAAGCATACGCCTCAAAGCGCTCCAAATATGCCGTTGCAGATTCTACAAAAAGTGGGTTTCAAAACTGCTCTATGAAAAGAAAGGTTCAAAGCTGTGAGGTGAATACACAGATCGTGAAGAAGTTTCTGAGAAAGCTTCAGTCTAGTGTTTAGGTGAAGATATTTCACTTCCCAGCATAGGCCTCAAAGCGCTCCAAATATCCACTTCCAGATTCTACAGAAAAGTGTTTCAAAACTGCTCTTTGGAAAGGAAGCTTCAACTCTGTGAGTTGAAAGCACTCATTACGAAGAGGTTTCTGAGAATTCTTCTGTCCAGTTTTCATGTGAAGATGTTTCCATTTCAAGCATAGGTCTCCAATCGCTCCAAATATTCACCTGCAAATTCTACAAAAAGGGTGTTTCAAAAGTTCTCTATCAATAGGAAGGTTCAACTCTGTGAGTTGAATGCCCTCCTCACAAAGAAGTTTCTGAGAATGCTTCTGTCTAGTTTTTACTTGAAGATATTTCCTTTTCCAACACAGGCCTCAAAGCGCTCCGAATCAACACTTCCAGATACTACCAAAACAGTGTTTCAAAACTGTTCTATCAAAAGGAACGTTCAACTCTGTGAGTTGAAGGCACTCATCGCAAAGAGGTTTCTGAGAATGCTTCTGTCTAGTTTTTATGTGATGATATTTCGTATTGCAGCATTGGCCAAAAAGCGCTCCAAACATCCATCTTCAGATGGCAATGAAAGTGGGTCTCAAAAGTGCTCTATCAGAAGGAAGGTTCAAGTCTGTGAATTGAATGCTCTCATCACACAGAAGGTTCTGAGAATGATTCAGTCTAGTTTTTATCAGAAGATATTTCCTTTTCCTTGCATAGGCCTCAAATCGCTCCAAATATCGAATTGCAGTTTACACCAATAGAGTGTTTCCAAACTGCTCTGTGAAACGGCAGGTTCAACTCTGTGAGTTGAATGCGCACATGAGGAAGAAGTCTCTGAGAATGCTTCTGTCTAGTTTTTAGGTGAAGATATTTCATTTCCCAGCCTCGCCTCAAAGCGCTCCAAATATCCACTTTCAGATTCTACAAAAACTGTGTTTCTAAACTGCTCTTTGTAAAGGAAGGTTCAAGTCTGTGAGTTGAATGCACTCATCACCAAGAAGTTTCTGAGAATGCTTCTGTCTAGTTTTCATGTGAAGATATTTCCTTTTCCAACATTGACCCGAAGCCCTCGTAATATCCACTTGCAGATTTTACAAAAAGAGTGTTTCCAAACTGCTCTATCAAAATGAGATTCAACTCTGTGAGTTGAATGCACGCATCGTGAAGAAGCTTCAGAGAATGCTACGGTCTACGTTTTAGGTGAAGATATTTCATTTCCCAGCATAGGCTTCAAAGCGCTCTAAATATCCACTTGCAGATTCTACAAAAAGAGTGTTTCAAAACTGCTCTTCCAAAAGGAAGGTTCAAGGCTGTGAGTTCAATGCACTCATCATAAAGAAGTTTCTGAGAACGCTTCTCTCTAGTTTTTATGTGAAGATATTTCCTTTTCCAGCATAGGCCTCAAATCTCTCCAAACATCCACTAGCAAATTCTACAAAAGGAGTGTTTCAAAACTGTGCTATCAAAAGGAAGATTCCACTATTTGAGTTGAAGGCATAAAGCACACGGAGGTTTCTGACAATGCTTCCGTCTAGTTCTCATGTGAAGTTATTTGCTTTTCCAGTGCTGGCCTCTTAGCACTCCAAATATCCACTTGCAGATCCTAGAAAAAGAGTTTTTCAAAACTGCTCTACCAAAAGGAAGCTTCAACTCGGTGAGTTGAATGCGCACCTCGCAAAATGTTTCTGAGAGTGCTTCGCTGTTGTTTTTATGTGAAGATATTTCGTTTTCCAGCATAGGACTCAAAGCGCTCCAAGTAGCCACTTACAGAGTCTCTAAAAAGAGTGTTTCAAAACTGTTCTATCAAAAGGAACGTTCAACTCTGTGAGTAGAATGCTCTCATCACAAGGAAGTTTCTGAGAATGCTTCTGTCTAGTTTTTATGTGAAGAAATTTCCTTTTCCAACATAGGCCTCAAAGCGCTCCAAATAAACATCTGCAGATTCTACAAAAGGGGTCTTTCCAAAATGTTCTATCAAAACCAACGTTCAAACCTATGAGCTGAATGCACTCACCACACAGAAGTTTCTTAGACGTCTTCTGTCTAGTGTTTATGTGAAAATATTTTCTTTTACAGCATAGGCCTCAAATAGCTCCAAATATCAACTTGCAGATTTTACAAAAAGGGTGTTTCCAAACTCCTCTATCAAAAGGCAGGTTCAACTCTGTGTGTTGAATGCACACATCAGAAAGAAGTTTCTGAGAATGCTTCTGTCTAGCGTTTATGTGAAAATATTTCCTTTTCAAGCATACGCCTCAAAGCGCTCCAAATATGCCGTTGCAGATTCTACAAAAAGTGGGTTTCAAAACTGCTCTATGAAAAGAAAGGTTCAAAGCTGTGAGGTGAATACACAGATCGTGAAGAAGTTTCTGAGAAAGCTTCAGTCTAGTGTTTAGGTGAAGATATTTCACTTCCCAGCATAGGCCTCAAAGCGCTCCAAATATCCACTTCCAGATTCTACAGAAAAGTGTTTCAAAACTGCTCTTTGGAAAGGAAGCTTCAACTCTGTGAGTTGAAAGCACTCATTACGAAGAGGTTTCTGAGAATTCTTCTGTCCAGTTTTCATGTGAAGATGTTTCCATTTCAAGCATAGGTCTCCAATCGCTCCAAATATTCACCTGCAAATTCTACAAAAAGGGTGTTTCAAAAGTTCTCTATCAATAGGAAGGTTCAACTCTGTGAGTTGAATGCCCTCCTCACAAAGAAGTTTCTGAGAATGCTTCTGTCTAGTTTTTACTTGAAGATATTTCCTTTTCCAACACAGGCCTCAAAGCGCTCCGAATCAACACTTCCAGATACTACCAAAACAGTGTTTCAAAACTGTTCTATCAAAAGGAACGTTCAACTCTGTGAGTTGAAGGCACTCATCGCAAAGAGGTTTCTGAGAATGCTTCTGTCTAGTTTTTATGTGATGATATTTCGTATTGCAGCATTGGCCAAAAAGCGCTCCAAACATCCATCTTCAGATGGCAATGAAAGTGGGTCTCAAAAGTGCTCTATCAGAAGGAAGGTTCAAGTCTGTGAATTGAATGCTCTCATCACACAGAAGGTTCTGAGAATGATTCAGTCTAGTTTTTATCAGAAGATATTTCCTTTTCCTTGCATAGGCCTCAAATCGCTCCAAATATCGAATTGCAGTTTACACCAATAGAGTGTTTCCAAACTGCTCTGTGAAACGGCAGGTTCAACTCTGTGAGTTGAATGCGCACATGAGGAAGAAGTCTCTGAGAATGCTTCTGTCTAGTTTTTAGGTGAAGATATTTCATTTCCCAGCCTCGCCTCAAAGCGCTCCAAATATCCACTTTCAGATTCTACAAAAACTGTGTTTCTAAACTGCTCTTTGTAAAGGAAGGTTCAAGTCTGTGAGTTGAATGCACTCATCACCAAGAAGTTTCTGAGAATGCTTCTGTCTAGTTTTCATGTGAAGATATTTCCTTTTCCAACATTGACCCGAAGCCCTCGTAATATCCACTTGCAGATTTTACAAAAAGAGTGTTTCCAAACTGCTCTATCAAAATGAGATTCAACTCTGTGAGTTGAATGCACGCATCGTGAAGAAGCTTCAGAGAATGCTACGGTCTACGTTTTAGGTGAAGATATTTCATTTCCCAGCATAGGCTTCAAAGCGCTCTAAATATCCACTTGCAGATTCTACAAAAAGAGTGTTTCAAAACTGCTCTTCCAAAAGGAAGGTTCAAGGCTGTGAGTTCAATGCACTCATCATAAAGAAGTTTCTGAGAACGCTTCTCTCTAGTTTTTATGTGAAGATATTTCCTTTTCCAGCATAGGCCTCAAATCGCTCCAAACATCCACTAGCAAATTCTACAAAAGGAGTGTTTCAAAACTGTGCTATCAAAAGGAAGATTCCACTATTTGAGTTGAAGGCATAAAGCACACGGAGGTTTCTGACAATGCTTCCGTCTAGTTCTCATGTGAAGTTATTTGCTTTTCCAGTGCTGGCCTCTTAGCACTCCAAATATCCACTTGCAGATCCTAGAAAAAGAGTTTTTCAAAACTGCTCTACCAAAAGGAAGCTTCAACTCGGTGAGTTGAATGCGCACCTCGCAAAATGTTTCTGAGAGTGCTTCGCTGTTGTTTTTATGTGAAGATATTTCGTTTTCCAGCATAGGACTCAAAGCGCTCCAAGTAGCCACTTACAGAGTCTCTAAAAAGAGTGTTTCAAAACTGTTCTATCAAAAGGAACGTTCAACTCTGTGAGTAGAATGCTCTCATCACAAGGAAGTTTCTGAGAATGCTTCTGTCTAGTTTTTATGTGAAGAAATTTCCTTTTCCAACATAGGCCTCAAAGCGCTCCAAATAAACATCTGCAGATTCTACAAAAGGGGTCTTTCCAAAATGTTCTATCAAAACCAACGTTCAAACCTATGAGCTGAATGCACTCACCACACAGAAGTTTCTTAGACGTCTTCTGTCTAGTGTTTATGTGAAAATATTTTCTTTTACAGCATAGGCCTCAAATAGCTCCAAATATCAACTTGCAGATTTTACAAAAAGGGTGTTTCCAAACTCCTCTATCAAAAGGCAGGTTCAACTCTGTGTGTTGAATGCACACATCAGAAAGAAGTTTCTGAGAATGCTTCTGTCTAGCGTTTATGTGAAAATATTTCCTTTTCAAGCATACGCCTCAAAGCGCTCCAAATATGCCGTTGCAGATTCTACAAAAAGTGTGTTTCAAAACTGCTCTATGAAAAGAAAGGTTCAAAGCTGTGAGGTGAATACACAGATCGTGAAGAAGTTTCTGAGAAAGCTTCAGTCTAGTGTTTAGGTGAAGATATTTCACTTCCCAGCATAGGCCTCAAAGCGCTCCAAATATCCACTTCCAGATTCTACAGAAAAGTGTTTCAAAACTGCTCTTTGGAAAGGAAGCTTCAACTCTGTGAGTTGAAAGCACTCATTACGAAGAGGTTTCTGAGAATTCTTCTGTCCAGTTTTCATGTGAAGATGTTTCCATTTCAAGCATAGGTCTCCAATCGCTCCAAATATTCACCTGCAAATTCTACAAAAAGGGTGTTTCAAAAGTTCTCTATCAATAGGAAGGTTCAACTCTGTGAGTTGAATGCCCTCCTCACAAAGAAGTTTCTGAGAATGCTTCTGTCTAGTTTTTACTTGAAGATATTTCCTTTTCCAACACAGGCCTCAAAGCGCTCCGAATCAACACTTCCAGATACTACCAAAACAGTGTTTCAAAACTGTTCTATCAAAAGGAACGTTCAACTCTGTGAGTTGAAGGCACTCATCGCAAAGAGGTTTCTGAGAATGCTTCTGTCTAGTTTTTATGTGATGATATTTCGTATTGCAGCATTGGCCAAAAAGCGCTCCAAACATCCATCTTCAGATGGCAATGAAAGTGGGTCTCAAAAGTGCTCTATCAGAAGGAAGGTTCAAGTCTGTGAATTGAATGCTCTCATCACACAGAAGGTTCTGAGAATGATTCAGTCTAGTTTTTATCAGAAGATATTTCCTTTTCCTTGCATAGGCCTCAAATCGCTCCAAATATCGAATTGCAGTTTACACCAATAGAGTGTTTCCAAACTGCTCTGTGAAACGGCAGGTTCAACTCTGTGAGTTGAATGCGCACATGAGGAAGAAGTCTCTGAGAATGCTTCTGTCTAGTTTTTAGGTGAAGATATTTCATTTCCCAGCCTCGCCTCAAAGCGCTCCAAATATCCACTTTCAGATTCTACAAAAACTGTGTTTCTAAACTGCTCTTTGTAAAGGAAGGTTCAAGTCTGTGAGTTGAATGCACTCATCACCAAGAAGTTTCTGAGAATGCTTCTGTCTAGTTTTCATGTGAAGATATTTCCTTTTCCAACATTGACCCGAAGCCCTCGTAATATCCACTTGCAGATTTTACAAAAAGAGTGTTTCCAAACTGCTCTATCAAAATGAGATTCAACTCTGTGAGTTGAATGCACGCATCGTGAAGAAGCTTCAGAGAATGCTACGGTCTACGTTTTAGGTGAAGATATTTCATTTCCCAGCATAGGCTTCAAAGCGCTCTAAATATCCACTTGCAGATTCTACAAAAAGAGTGTTTCAAAACTGCTCTTCCAAAAGGAAGGTTCAAGGCTGTGAGTTCAATGCACTCATCATAAAGAAGTTTCTGAGAACGCTTCTCTCTAGTTTTTATGTGAAGATATTTCCTTTTCCAGCATAGGCCTCAAATCTCTCCAAACATCCACTAGCAAATTCTACAAAAGGAGTGTTTCAAAACTGTGCTATCAAAAGGAAGATTCCACTATTTGAGTTGAAGGCATAAAGCACACGGAGGTTTCTGACAATGCTTCCGTCTAGTTCTCATGTGAAGTTATTTGCTTTTCCAGTGCTGGCCTCTTAGCACTCCAAATATCCACTTGCAGATCCTAGAAAAAGAGTTTTTCAAAACTGCTCTACCAAAAGGAAGCTTCAACTCGGTGAGTTGAATGCGCACCTCGCAAAATGTTTCTGAGAGTGCTTCGCTGTTGTTTTTATGTGAAGATATTTCGTTTTCCAGCATAGGACTCAAAGCGCTCCAAGTAGCCACTTACAGAGTCTCTAAAAAGAGTGTTTCAAAACTGTTCTATCAAAAGGAATGTTCAACTCTGTGAGTAGAATGCTCTCATCACAAGGAAGTTTCTGAGAATGCTTCTGTCTAGTTTTTATGTGAAGAAATTTCCTTTTCCAACATAGGCCTCAAAGCGCTCCAAATAAACATCTGCAGATTCTACAAAAGGGGTCTTTCCAAAATGTTCTATCAAAACCAACGTTCAAACCTATGAGCTGAATGCACTCACCACACAGAAGTTTCTTAGACGTCTTCTGTCTAGTGTTTATGTGAAAATATTTTCTTTTACAGCATAGGCCTCAAATAGCTCCAAATATCAACTTGCAGATTTTACAAAAAGGGTGTTTCCAAACTCCTCTATCAAAAGGCAGGTTCAACTCTGTGTGTTGAATGCACACATCAGAAAGAAGTTTCTGAGAATGCTTCTGTCTAGCGTTTATGTGAAAATATTTCCTTTTCAAGCATACGCCTCAAAGCGCTCCAAATATGCCGTTGCAGATTCTACAAAAAGTGGGTTTCAAAACTGCTCTATGAAAAGAAAGGTTCAAAGCTGTGAGGTGAATACACAGATCGTGAAGAAGTTTCTGAGAAAGCTTCAGTCTAGTGTTTAGGTGAAGATATTTCACTTCCCAGCATAGGCCTCAAAGCGCTCCAAATATCCACTTCCAGATTCTACAGAAAAGTGTTTCAAAACTGCTCTTTGGAAAGGAAGCTTCAACTCTGTGAGTTGAAAGCACTCATTACGAAGAGGTTTCTGAGAATTCTTCTGTCCAGTTTTCATGTGAAGATGTTTCCATTTCAAGCATAGGTCTCCAATCGCTCCAAATATTCACCTGCAAATTCTACAAAAAGGGTGTTTCAAAAGTTCTCTATCAATAGGAAGGTTCAACTCTGTGAGTTGAATGCCCTCCTCACAAAGAAGTTTCTGAGAATGCTTCTGTCTAGTTTTTACTTGAAGATATTTCCTTTTCCAACACAGGCCTCAAAGCGCTCCGAATCAACACTTCCAGATACTACAAAAACAGTGTTTCAAAACTGTTCTATCAAAAGGAACGTTCAACTCTGTGAGTTGAAGGCACTCATCACAAAGAAGTTTCTGAGCACGCTTCCATCTAGCTTGTATGCCATGAGATTTCCTTTTGCAGCATAGGCCTTAAAGCACTCCAAATATCCACTTGCAGATTCCACAAAAAGAGTGCTGCAAAACTTCTCTATCAAAAGGCAGGTTGAACTCTGTGTGTTGAATGCCCAAAACACAGGGAACTTTCTGAGAATGCTTTTGTCTAGTTTCCACGTGAAGATAGTTCCTTTTCCAACGTAGGCCTCAAAGCGCTCTGAATATCCACTTGCCGATTGTACAAAAAGAGTGTTGCAAAACTTCTCTATCAAAAGGCAGGTTGAACTCTGTGTGTTGAATGCCCAAAACACAGGGAACTTGCTGAGAATGCTTTTGTCTAATTTCTACGTGAAGATATTTCCTTTTCCAACATAGGCCTCAAAGTGCTCCGAATAAACACTTGTAGATCCCACCAAAAGAGTGTTTCAAAGCTCTTCCACCTAAAGGAACTTTCACGTCTGTGAGTTGAATGCACTCATCACAAAGAGGTTTCTGAGAATGCTTCTGTCTAGTTTTTATGTGATGATATTTCATTTTCCAGCATTGGCCTAAAGGTGCTCCAAATATCCACCTTCAGATGGGACTGAAAGAGTGTTTCAAAACTGAACTATCAAAAGGAAGGTTCAAGTCTGTGAGTTGAATGCACTCATCCACAGAAGCTTCTGAGAATGCTTCTGTCTCGTTTTTAGGCGAAGATATTTCCTTTTCCTTGCATAGGCCTCAAATCGCTCCAAATATCCCCTTGCAGATATTACAAAGAGAGTGTTTCCAAACTGCCCTATCGAAAGGCAGGTTCAACTCTGTGAGTTGAAGGCACGTATGGTGAAACAGTTTCTGAGAATGCTTGTGTGTACTTTTTAGGTGAAGGTATTTCCTTTTCCAGCACAGGCCTCAAATCGCTCCAAACATCCAGTAGCAAATTCTACAAAAGGAGTGTTTCAAACCTGTGCTATCCAAAGGAAGATTCCACTATATGAGTTGAACGCATAAAGCACACGGAAGTTTCTGAGAATCCTTCCGTCTAGTTCTCAGGTGAAGATATTTACTTTTCCAGTGTTGGCCCTTTAGCACTCCAAATATCCACTTTCAGATTCTACAAAAAGAGTGTTTCAAAATTGCTCTATCAAAACGCAGGTTCCACTCGGTGGGTTGAATGCATGCATCGGAAAAGATTTCTGAGAATTCTTCTGTCTAGTTTTTATGGGAAGATATTTTCTTTTCCAGCATAGGCCTCAAATCGCTCCAAACATCCACGAGCAAATTCTACGAAAGGAGTGTGTCAAAACTGTGCTATCAAAAGGAAGATTCCACTATGTGAGTTGAATGCATGAAGCACACGGAAGTTTCTGACAATGCTTCCGTCTAGTTCTCATGTGAAGATATTTCCTTTTCCAGTGTTGACCTCTTAGCACTCCAAATATCCACTTGCAGATCCTAGAAAAAGAGTGTTTCAAAACTGCTCTACCAAAAGCCAGGTTTCACTCGGTGAGTTGAATGCGCACATCGCAAAATGTTTCTGAGAACGCTACTGTCTAGTTCTTATGTGAAGATATTTCGTTTTCCAGCCTGGGCTTCAAAGCGCTCCAAATAGCCACTTGTAGAGTCTATAAAAAGAGTGTTTCAAAACTCTTCTATCAAAAGGAACTTTCAACTCTGTGAGTACAATGCACTCATCACAAGGAAGTTTCCGAGAATGCTTCTGTCTAGTGTTTATGTGAAGATATTTCCTTTTCCAACCTAGGCCTCAATGCGCTCCAAATAAACACCTGCAGATCCTACAAGAGGGGTGTTTCCAAACTGTTCTATCAAAACCAGCGTTCAAGTCTGTGAGCTGAATGCACTCATCACACAGAAGTTTCTTAGAAGGCTTGTGTCTAGTGTTTATGTGAAAATATTTTCTTTTACAGCATAGGCCTCAAATAGATCCAAATATCAACTTGCAGATTTTACAAAAAGGGAGTTTCCAAACTCCTCTATCAAAAGACAGGTTCAACTCTGTGAGTTGAATGCACACATCAGAAAGAAGTTTCTGAGAATGCTTCTGTCTAGCGTTTATGTGAAAATATTTCCTTTTCAAGCACACGCCTCAAAGCGCTCCAAATATGCCGTTGCAGATTCTACAAAAGGTGGGTTTCAAAACTGCTCTACGAAAAGAAAGGTTCGAAGCTGTGAGTTGAATACACAGATCGTGAAGAAGTTTCTGAGAATGCTTCAGTCTAGTGTTTAGGTGAAGATATTTCACTTCCCAGCATAGGCCTCAAAGCGCTCCAATTATCCACTTCCAGATTCTACAGAAAAGTGTTTCAAAACTGCTCTTTGGAAAGGAAGCTTCAACTCTGTGAGTTGAAAGCACTCATTACGAAGAGGTTTCTGAGAATTCTTCTGTCCAGTTTTCATGTGAAGATGTTTCCATTTCAAGCATAGGTCTCCAATCGCTCCAAATATTCACCTGCAAATTCTACAAAAAGGGTGTTTCAAAAGTTCTCTATCAATAGGAAGGTTCAACTCTGTGAGTTGAATGCCCTCCTCACAAAGAAGTTTCTGAGAATGCTTCTGTCTAGTTTTTACTTGAAGATATTTCCTTTTCCAACACAGGCCTCAAAGCGCTCCGAATCAACACTTCCAGATACTACCAAAACAGTGTTTCAAAACTGTTCTATCAAAAGGAACGTTCAACTCTGTGAGTTGAAGGCACTCATCGCAAAGAGGTTTCTGAGAATGCTTCTGTCTAGTTTTTATGTGATGATATTTCGTATTGCAGCATTGGCCAAAAAGCGCTCCAAACATCCATCTTCAGATGGCAATGAAAGTGGGTCTCAAAAGTGCTCTATCAGAAGGAAGGTTCAAGTCTGTGAATTGAATGCTCTCATCACACAGAAGGTTCTGAGAATGATTCAGTCTAGTTTTTATCAGAAGATATTTCCTTTTCCTTGCATAGGCCTCAAATCGCTCCAAATATCGAATTGCAGTTTACACCAATAGAGTGTTTCCAAACTGCTCTGTGAAACGGCAGGTTCAACTCTGTGAGTTGAATGCGCACATGAGGAAGAAGTCTCTGAGAATGCTTCTGTCTAGTTTTTAGGTGAAGATATTTCATTTCCCAGCCTCGCCTCAAAGCGCTCCAAATATCCACTTTCAGATTCTACAAAAACTGTGTTTCTAAACTGCTCTTTGTAAAGGAAGGTTCAAGTCTGTGAGTTGAATGCACTCATCACCAAGAAGTTTCTGAGAATGCTTCTGTCTAGTTTTCATGTGAAGATATTTCCTTTTCCAACATTGACCCGAAGCCCTCGTAATATCCACTTGCAGATTTTACAAAAAGAGTGTTTCCAAACTGCTCTATCAAAATGAGATTCAACTCTGTGAGTTGAATGCACGCATCGTGAAGAAGCTTCAGAGAATGCTACGGTCTACGTTTTAGGTGAAGATATTTCATTTCCCAGCATAGGCTTCAAAGCGCTCTAAATATCCACTTGCAGATTCTACAAAAAGAGTGTTTCAAAACTGCTCTTCCAAAAGGAAGGTTCAAGGCTGTGAGTTCAATGCACTCATCATAAAGAAGTTTCTGAGAACGCTTCTCTCTAGTTTTTATGTGAAGATATTTCCTTTTCCAGCATAGGCCTCAAATCTCTCCAAACATCCACTAGCAAATTCTACAAAAGGAGTGTTTCAAAACTGTGCTATCAAAAGGAAGATTCCACTATTTGAGTTGAAGGCATAAAGCACACGGAGGTTTCTGACAATGCTTCCGTCTAGTTCTCATGTGAAGTTATTTGCTTTTCCAGTGCTGGCCTCTTAGCACTCCAAATATCCACTTGCAGATCCTAGAAAAAGAGTTTTTCAAAACTGCTCTACCAAAAGGAAGCTTCAACTCGGTGAGTTGAATGCGCACCTCGCAAAATGTTTCTGAGAGTGCTTCGCTGTTGTTTTTATGTGAAGATATTTCGTTTTCCAGCATAGGACTCAAAGCGCTCCAAGTAGCCACTTACAGAGTCTCTAAAAAGAGTGTTTCAAAACTGTTCTATCAAAAGGAACGTTCAACTCTGTGAGTAGAATGCTCTCATCACAAGGAAGTTTCTGAGAATGCTTCTGTCTAGTTTTTATGTGAAGAAATTTCCTTTTCCAACATAGGCCTCAAAGCGCTCCAAATAAACATCTGCAGATTCTACAAAAGGGGTCTTTCCAAAATGTTCTATCAAAACCAACGTTCAAACCTATGAGCTGAATGCACTCACCACACAGAAGTTTCTTAGACGTCTTCTGTCTAGTGTTTATGTGAAAATATTTTCTTTTACAGCATAGGCCTCAAATAGCTCCAAATATCAACTTGCAGATTTTACAAAAAGGGTGTTTCCAAACTCCTCTATCAAAAGGCAGGTTCAACTCTGTGTGTTGAATGCACACATCAGAAAGAAGTTTCTGAGAATGCTTCTGTCTAGCGTTTATGTGAAAATATTTCCTTTTCAAGCATACGCCTCAAAGCGCTCCAAATATGCCGTTGCAGATTCTACAAAAAGTGGGTTTCAAAACTGCTCTATGAAAAGAAAGGTTCAAAGCTGTGAGGTGAATACACAGATCGTGAAGAAGTTTCTGAGAAAGCTTCAGTCTAGTGTTTAGGTGAAGATATTTCACTTCCCAGCATAGGCCTCAAAGCGCTCCAAATATCCACTTCCAGATTCTACAGAAAAGTGTTTCAAAACTGCTCTTTGGAAAGGAAGCTTCAACTCTGTGAGTTGAAAGCACTCATTACGAAGAGGTTTCTGAGAATTCTTCTGTCCAGTTTTCATGTGAAGATGTTTCCATTTCAAGCATAGGTCTCCAATCGCTCCAAATATTCACCTGCAAATTCTACAAAAAGGGTGTTTCAAAAGTTCTCTATCAATAGGAAGGTTCAACTCTGTGAGTTGAATGCCCTCCTCACAAAGAAGTTTCTGAGAATGCTTCTGTCTAGTTTTTACTTGAAGATATTTCCTTTTCCAACACAGGCCTCAAAGCGCTCCGAATCAACACTTCCAGATACTACCAAAACAGTGTTTCAAAACTGTTCTATCAAAAGGAACGTTCAACTCTGTGAGTTGAAGGCACTCATCGCAAAGAGGTTTCTGAGAATGCTTCTGTCTAGTTTTTATGTGATGATATTTCGTATTGCAGCATTGGCCAAAAAGCGCTCCAAACATCCATCTTCAGATGGCAATGAAAGTGGGTCTCAAAAGTGCTCTATCAGAAGGAAGGTTCAAGTCTGTGAATTGAATGCTCTCATCACACAGAAGGTTCTGAGAATGATTCAGTCTAGTTTTTATCAGAAGATATTTCCTTTTCCTTGCATAGGCCTCAAATCGCTCCAAATATCGAATTGCAGTTTACACCAATAGAGTGTTTCCAAACTGCTCTGTGAAACGGCAGGTTCAACTCTGTGAGTTGAATGCGCACATGAGGAAGAAGTCTCTGAGAATGCTTCTGTCTAGTTTTTAGGTGAAGATATTTCATTTCCCAGCCTCGCCTCAAAGCGCTCCAAATATCCACTTTCAGATTCTACAAAAACTGTGTTTCTAAACTGCTCTTTGTAAAGGAAGGTTCAAGTCTGTGAGTTGAATGCACTCATCACCAAGAAGTTTCTGAGAATGCTTCTGTCTAGTTTTCATGTGAAGATATTTCCTTTTCCAACATTGACCCGAAGCCCTCGTAATATCCACTTGCAGATTTTACAAAAAGAGTGTTTCCAAACTGCTCTATCAAAATGAGATTCAACTCTGTGAGTTGAATGCACGCATCGTGAAGAAGCTTCAGAGAATGCTACGGTCTACGTTTTAGGTGAAGATATTTCATTTCCCAGCATAGGCTTCAAAGCGCTCTAAATATCCACTTGCAGATTCTACAAAAAGAGTGTTTCAAAACTGCTCTTCCAAAAGGAAGGTTCAAGGCTGTGAGTTCAATGCACTCATCATAAAGAAGTTTCTGAGAACGCTTCTCTCTAGTTTTTATGTGAAGATATTTCCTTTTCCAGCATAGGCCTCAAATCTCTCCAAACATCCACTAGCAAATTCTACAAAAGGAGTGTTTCAAAACTGTGCTATCAAAAGGAAGATTCCACTATTTGAGTTGAAGGCATAAAGCACACGGAGGTTTCTGACAATGCTTCCGTCTAGTTCTCATGTGAAGTTATTTGCTTTTCCAGTGCTGGCCTCTTAGCACTCCAAATATCCACTTGCAGATCCTAGAAAAAGAGTTTTTCAAAACTGCTCTACCAAAAGGAAGCTTCAACTCGGTGAGTTGAATGCGCACCTCGCAAAATGTTTCTGAGAGTGCTTCGCTGTTGTTTTTATGTGAAGATATTTCGTTTTCCAGCATAGGACTCAAAGCGCTCCAAGTAGCCACTTACAGAGTCTCTAAAAAGAGTGTTTCAAAACTGTTCTATCAAAAGGAACGTTCAACTCTGTGAGTAGAATGCTCTCATCACAAGGAAGTTTCTGAGAATGCTTCTGTCTAGTTTTTATGTGAAGAAATTTCCTTTTCCAACATAGGCCTCAAAGCGCTCCAAATAAACATCTGCAGATTCTACAAAAGGGGTCTTTCCAAAATGTTCTATCAAAACCAACGTTCAAACCTATGAGCTGAATGCACTCACCACACAGAAGTTTCTTAGACGTCTTCTGTCTAGTGTTTATGTGAAAATATTTTCTTTTACAGCATAGGCCTCAAATAGCTCCAAATATCAACTTGCAGATTTTACAAAAAGGGTGTTTCCAAACTCCTCTATCAAAAGGCAGGTTCAACTCTGTGTGTTGAATGCACACATCAGAAAGAAGTTTCTGAGAATGCTTCTGTCTAGCGTTTATGTGAAAATATTTCCTTTTCAAGCATACGCCTCAAAGCGCTCCAAATATGCCGTTGCAGATTCTACAAAAAGTGGGTTTCAAAACTGCTCTATGAAAAGAAAGGTTCAAAGCTGTGAGGTGAATACACAGATCGTGAAGAAGTTTCTGAGAAAGCTTCAGTCTAGTGTTTAGGTGAAGATATTTCACTTCCCAGCATAGGCCTCAAAGCGCTCCAAATATCCACTTCCAGATTCTACAGAAAAGTGTTTCAAAACTGCTCTTTGGAAAGGAAGCTTCAACTCTGTGAGTTGAAAGCACTCATTACGAAGAGGTTTCTGAGAATTCTTCTGTCCAGTTTTCATGTGAAGATGTTTCCATTTCAAGCATAGGTCTCCAATCGCTCCAAATATTCACCTGCAAATTCTACAAAAAGGGTGTTTCAAAAGTTCTCTATCAATAGGAAGGTTCAACTCTGTGAGTTGAATGCCCTCCTCACAAAGAAGTTTCTGAGAATGCTTCTGTCTAGTTTTTACTTGAAGATATTTCCTTTTCCAACACAGGCCTCAAAGCGCTCCGAATCAACACTTCCAGATACTACCAAAACAGTGTTTCAAAACTGTTCTATCAAAAGGAACGTTCAACTCTGTGAGTTGAAGGCACTCATCGCAAAGAGGTTTCTGAGAATGCTTCTGTCTAGTTTTTATGTGATGATATTTCGTATTGCAGCATTGGCCAAAAAGCGCTCCAAACATCCATCTTCAGATGGCAATGAAAGTGGGTCTCAAAAGTGCTCTATCAGAAGGAAGGTTCAAGTCTGTGAATTGAATGCTCTCATCACACAGAAGGTTCTGAGAATGATTCAGTCTAGTTTTTATCAGAAGATATTTCCTTTTCCTTGCATAGGCCTCAAATCGCTCCAAATATCGAATTGCAGTTTACACCAATAGAGTGTTTCCAAACTGCTCTGTGAAACGGCAGGTTCAACTCTGTGAGTTGAATGCGCACATGAGGAAGAAGTCTCTGAGAATGCTTCTGTCTAGTTTTTAGGTGAAGATATTTCATTTCCCAGCCTCGCCTCAAAGCGCTCCAAATATCCACTTTCAGATTCTACAAAAACTGTGTTTCTAAACTGCTCTTTGTAAAGGAAGGTTCAAGTCTGTGAGTTGAATGCACTCATCACCAAGAAGTTTCTGAGAATGCTTCTGTCTAGTTTTCATGTGAAGATATTTCCTTTTCCAACATTGACCCGAAGCCCTCGTAATATCCACTTGCAGATTTTACAAAAAGAGTGTTTCCAAACTGCTCTATCAAAATGAGATTCAACTCTGTGAGTTGAATGCACGCATCGTGAAGAAGCTTCAGAGAATGCTACGGTCTACGTTTTAGGTGAAGATATTTCATTTCCCAGCATAGGCTTCAAAGCGCTCTAAATATCCACTTGCAGATTCTACAAAAAGAGTGTTTCAAAACTGCTCTTCCAAAAGGAAGGTTCAAGGCTGTGAGTTCAATGCACTCATCATAAAGAAGTTTCTGAGAACGCTTCTCTCTAGTTTTTATGTGAAGATATTTCCTTTTCCAGCATAGGCCTCAAATCGCTCCAAACATCCACTAGCAAATTCTACAAAAGGAGTGTTTCAAAACTGTGCTATCAAAAGGAAGATTCCACTATTTGAGTTGAAGGCATAAAGCACACGGAGGTTTCTGACAATGCTTCCGTCTAGTTCTCATGTGAAGTTATTTGCTTTTCCAGTGCTGGCCTCTTAGCACTCCAAATATCCACTTGCAGATCCTAGAAAAAGAGTTTTTCAAAACTGCTCTACCAAAAGGAAGCTTCAACTCGGTGAGTTGAATGCGCACCTCGCAAAATGTTTCTGAGAGTGCTTCGCTGTTGTTTTTATGTGAAGATATTTCGTTTTCCAGCATAGGACTCAAAGCGCTCCAAGTAGCCACTTACAGAGTCTCTAAAAAGAGTGTTTCAAAACTGTTCTATCAAAAGGAACGTTCAACTCTGTGAGTAGAATGCTCTCATCACAAGGAAGTTTCTGAGAATGCTTCTGTCTAGTTTTTATGTGAAGAAATTTCCTTTTCCAACATAGGCCTCAAAGCGCTCCAAATAAACATCTGCAGATTCTACAAAAGGGGTCTTTCCAAAATGTTCTATCAAAACCAACGTTCAAACCTATGAGCTGAATGCACTCACCACACAGAAGTTTCTTAGACGTCTTCTGTCTAGTGTTTATGTGAAAATATTTTCTTTTACAGCATAGGCCTCAAATAGCTCCAAATATCAACTTGCAGATTTTACAAAAAGGGTGTTTCCAAACTCCTCTATCAAAAGGCAGGTTCAACTCTGTGTGTTGAATGCACACATCAGAAAGAAGTTTCTGAGAATGCTTCTGTCTAGCGTTTATGTGAAAATATTTCCTTTTCAAGCATACGCCTCAAAGCGCTCCAAATATGCCGTTGCAGATTCTACAAAAAGTGGGTTTCAAAACTGCTCTATGAAAAGAAAGGTTCAAAGCTGTGAGGTGAATACACAGATCGTGAAGAAGTTTCTGAGAAAGCTTCAGTCTAGTGTTTAGGTGAAGATATTTCACTTCCCAGCATAGGCCTCAAAGCGCTCCAAATATCCACTTCCAGATTCTACAGAAAAGTGTTTCAAAACTGCTCTTTGGAAAGGAAGCTTCAACTCTGTGAGTTGAAAGCACTCATTACGAAGAGGTTTCTGAGAATTCTTCTGTCCAGTTTTCATGTGAAGATGTTTCCATTTCAAGCATAGGTCTCCAATCGCTCCAAATATTCACCTGCAAATTCTACAAAAAGGGTGTTTCAAAAGTTCTCTATCAATAGGAAGGTTCAACTCTGTGAGTTGAATGCCCTCCTCACAAAGAAGTTTCTGAGAATGCTTCTGTCTAGTTTTTACTTGAAGATATTTCCTTTTCCAACACAGGCCTCAAAGCGCTCCGAATCAACACTTCCAGATACTACAAAAACAGTGTTTCAAAACTGTTCTATCAAAAGGAACGTTCAACTCTGTGAGTTGAAGGCACTCATCACAAAGAAGTTTCTGAGCACGCTTCCATCTAGCTTGTATGCCATGAGATTTCCTTTTGCAGCATAGGCCTTAAAGCACTCCAAATATCCACTTGCAGATTCCACAAAAAGAGTGCTGCAAAACTTCTCTATCAAAAGGCAGGTTGAACTCTGTGTGTTGAATGCCCAAAACACAGGGAACTTTCTGAGAATGCTTTTGTCTAGTTTCCACGTGAAGATAGTTCCTTTTCCAACGTAGGCCTCAAAGCGCTCTGAATATCCACTTGCCGATTGTACAAAAAGAGTGTTGCAAAACTTCTCTATCAAAAGGCAGGTTGAACTCTGTGTGTTGAATGCCCAAAACACAGGGAACTTGCTGAGAATGCTTTTGTCTAATTTCTACGTGAAGATATTTCCTTTTCCAACATAGGCCTCAAAGTGCTCCGAATAAACACTTGTAGATCCCACCAAAAGAGTGTTTCAAAGCTCTTCCACCTAAAGGAACTTTCACGTCTGTGAGTTGAATGCACTCATCACAAAGAGGTTTCTGAGAATGCTTCTGTCTAGTTTTTATGTGATGATATTTCATTTTCCAGCATTGGCCTAAAGGTGCTCCAAATATCCACCTTCAGATGGGACTGAAAGAGTGTTTCAAAACTGAACTATCAAAAGGAAGGTTCAAGTCTGTGAGTTGAATGCACTCATCCACAGAAGCTTCTGAGAATGCTTCTGTCTCGTTTTTAGGCGAAGATATTTCCTTTTCCTTGCATAGGCCTCAAATCGCTCCAAATATCCCCTTGCAGATATTACAAAGAGAGTGTTTCCAAACTGCCCTATCGAAAGGCAGGTTCAACTCTGTGAGTTGAAGGCACGTATGGTGAAACAGTTTCTGAGAATGCTTGTGTGTACTTTTTAGGTGAAGGTATTTCCTTTTCCAGCACAGGCCTCAAATCGCTCCAAACATCCAGTAGCAAATTCTACAAAAGGAGTGTTTCAAACCTGTGCTATCCAAAGGAAGATTCCACTATATGAGTTGAACGCATAAAGCACACGGAAGTTTCTGAGAATCCTTCCGTCTAGTTCTCAGGTGAAGATATTTACTTTTCCAGTGTTGGCCCTTTAGCACTCCAAATATCCACTTTCAGATTCTACAAAAAGAGTGTTTCAAAATTGCTCTATCAAAACGCAGGTTCCACTCGGTGGGTTGAATGCATGCATCGGAAAAGATTTCTGAGAATTCTTCTGTCTAGTTTTTATGGGAAGATATTTTCTTTTCCAGCATAGGCCTCAAATCGCTCCAAACATCCACGAGCAAATTCTACGAAAGGAGTGTGTCAAAACTGTGCTATCAAAAGGAAGATTCCACTATGTGAGTTGAATGCATGAAGCACACGGAAGTTTCTGACAATGCTTCCGTCTAGTTCTCATGTGAAGATATTTCCTTTTCCAGTGTTGACCTCTTAGCACTCCAAATATCCACTTGCAGATCCTAGAAAAAGAGTGTTTCAAAACTGCTCTACCAAAAGCCAGGTTTCACTCGGTGAGTTGAATGCGCACATCGCAAAATGTTTCTGAGAACGCTACTGTCTAGTTCTTATGTGAAGATATTTCGTTTTCCAGCCTGGGCTTCAAAGCGCTCCAAATAGCCACTTGTAGAGTCTATAAAAAGAGTGTTTCAAAACTCTTCTATCAAAAGGAACTTTCAACTCTGTGAGTACAATGCACTCATCACAAGGAAGTTTCCGAGAATGCTTCTGTCTAGTGTTTATGTGAAGATATTTCCTTTTCCAACCTAGGCCTCAATGCGCTCCAAATAAACACCTGCAGATCCTACAAGAGGGGTGTTTCCAAACTGTTCTATCAAAACCAGCGTTCAAGTCTGTGAGCTGAATGCACTCATCACACAGAAGTTTCTTAGAAGGCTTGTGTCTAGTGTTTATGTGAAAATATTTTCTTTTACAGCATAGGCCTCAAATAGATCCAAATATCAACTTGCAGATTTTACAAAAAGGGAGTTTCCAAACTCCTCTATCAAAAGACAGGTTCAACTCTGTGAGTTGAATGCACACATCAGAAAGAAGTTTCTGAGAATGCTTCTGTCTAGCGTTTATGTGAAAATATTTCCTTTTCAAGCACACGCCTCAAAGCGCTCCAAATATGCCGTTGCAGATTCTACAAAAGGTGGGTTTCAAAACTGCTCTATGAAAAGAAAGGTTCGAAGCTGTGAGTTGAATACACAGATCGTGAAGAAGTTTCTGAGAATGCTTCAGTCTAGTGTTTAGGTGAAGATATTTCACTTCCCAGCATAGGCCTCAAAGCGCTCCAAATATCCACTTCCAGATTCTACAGAAAAGTGTTTCAAAACTGCTCTTTGGAAAGGAAGCTTCAACTCTGTGAGTTGAAAGCACTCATTACGAAGAGGTTTCTGAGAATTCTTCTGTCCAGTTTTCATGTGAAGATGTTTCCATTTCAAGCATAGGTCTCCAATCGCTCCAAATATTCACCTGCAAATTCTACAAAAAGGGTGTTTCAAAAGTTCTCTATCAATAGGAAGGTTCAACTCTGTGAGTTGAATGCCCTCCTCACAAAGAAGTTTCTGAGAATGCTTCTGTCTAGTTTTTACTTGAAGATATTTCCTTTTCCAACACAGGCCTCAAAGCGCTCCGAATCAACACTTCCAGATACTACCAAAACAGTGTTTCAAAACTGTTCTATCAAAAGGAACGTTCAACTCTGTGAGTTGAAGGCACTCATCGCAAAGAGGTTTCTGAGAATGCTTCTGTCTAGTTTTTATGTGATGATATTTCGTATTGCAGCATTGGCCAAAAAGCGCTCCAAACATCCATCTTCAGATGGCAATGAAAGTGGGTCTCAAAAGTGCTCTATCAGAAGGAAGGTTCAAGTCTGTGAATTGAATGCTCTCATCACACAGAAGGTTCTGAGAATGATTCAGTCTAGTTTTTATCAGAAGATATTTCCTTTTCCTTGCATAGGCCTCAAATCGCTCCAAATATCGAATTGCAGTTTACACCAATAGAGTGTTTCCAAACTGCTCTGTGAAACGGCAGGTTCAACTCTGTGAGTTGAATGCGCACATGAGGAAGAAGTCTCTGAGAATGCTTCTGTCTAGTTTTTAGGTGAAGATATTTCATTTCCCAGCCTCGCCTCAAAGCGCTCCAAATATCCACTTTCAGATTCTACAAAAACTGTGTTTCTAAACTGCTCTTTGTAAAGGAAGGTTCAAGTCTGTGAGTTGAATGCACTCATCACCAAGAAGTTTCTGAGAATGCTTCTGTCTAGTTTTCATGTGAAGATATTTCCTTTTCCAACATTGACCCGAAGCCCTCGTAATATCCACTTGCAGATTTTACAAAAAGAGTGTTTCCAAACTGCTCTATCAAAATGAGATTCAACTCTGTGAGTTGAATGCACGCATCGTGAAGAAGCTTCAGAGAATGCTACGGTCTACGTTTTAGGTGAAGATATTTCATTTCCCAGCATAGGCTTCAAAGCGCTCTAAATATCCACTTGCAGATTCTACAAAAAGAGTGTTTCAAAACTGCTCTTCCAAAAGGAAGGTTCAAGGCTGTGAGTTCAATGCACTCATCATAAAGAAGTTTCTGAGAACGCTTCTCTCTAGTTTTTATGTGAAGATATTTCCTTTTCCAGCATAGGCCTCAAATCTCTCCAAACATCCACTAGCAAATTCTACAAAAGGAGTGTTTCAAAACTGTGCTATCAAAAGGAAGATTCCACTATTTGAGTTGAAGGCATAAAGCACACGGAGGTTTCTGACAATGCTTCCGTCTAGTTCTCATGTGAAGTTATTTGCTTTTCCAGTGCTGGCCTCTTAGCACTCCAAATATCCACTTGCAGATCCTAGAAAAAGAGTTTTTCAAAACTGCTCTACCAAAAGGAAGCTTCAACTCGGTGAGTTGAATGCGCACCTCGCAAAATGTTTCTGAGAGTGCTTCGCTGTTGTTTTTATGTGAAGATATTTCGTTTTCCAGCATAGGACTCAAAGCGCTCCAAGTAGCCACTTACAGAGTCTCTAAAAAGAGTGTTTCAAAACTGTTCTATCAAAAGGAACGTTCAACTCTGTGAGTAGAATGCTCTCATCACAAGGAAGTTTCTGAGAATGCTTCTGTCTAGTTTTTATGTGAAGAAATTTCCTTTTCCAACATAGGCCTCAAAGCGCTCCAAATAAACATCTGCAGATTCTACAAAAGGGGTCTTTCCAAAATGTTCTATCAAAACCAACGTTCAAACCTATGAGCTGAATGCACTCACCACACAGAAGTTTCTTAGACGTCTTCTGTCTAGTGTTTATGTGAAAATATTTTCTTTTACAGCATAGGCCTCAAATAGCTCCAAATATCAACTTGCAGATTTTACAAAAAGGGTGTTTCCAAACTCCTCTATCAAAAGGCAGGTTCAACTCTGTGTGTTGAATGCACACATCAGAAAGAAGTTTCTGAGAATGCTTCTGTCTAGCGTTTATGTGAAAATATTTCCTTTTCAAGCATACGCCTCAAAGCGCTCCAAATATGCCGTTGCAGATTCTACAAAAAGTGGGTTTCAAAACTGCTCTATGAAAAGAAAGGTTCAAAGCTGTGAGGTGAATACACAGATCGTGAAGAAGTTTCTGAGAAAGCTTCAGTCTAGTGTTTAGGTGAAGATATTTCACTTCCCAGCATAGGCCTCAAAGCGCTCCAAATATCCACTTCCAGATTCTACAGAAAAGTGTTTCAAAACTGCTCTTTGGAAAGGAAGCTTCAACTCTGTGAGTTGAAAGCACTCATTACGAAGAGGTTTCTGAGAATTCTTCTGTCCAGTTTTCATGTGAAGATGTTTCCATTTCAAGCATAGGTCTCCAATCGCTCCAAATATTCACCTGCAAATTCTACAAAAAGGGTGTTTCAAAAGTTCTCTATCAATAGGAAGGTTCAACTCTGTGAGTTGAATGCCCTCCTCACAAAGAAGTTTCTGAGAATGCTTCTGTCTAGTTTTTACTTGAAGATATTTCCTTTTCCAACACAGGCCTCAAAGCGCTCCGAATCAACACTTCCAGATACTACCAAAACAGTGTTTCAAAACTGTTCTATCAAAAGGAACGTTCAACTCTGTGAGTTGAAGGCACTCATCGCAAAGAGGTTTCTGAGAATGCTTCTGTCTAGTTTTTATGTGATGATATTTCGTATTGCAGCATTGGCCAAAAAGCGCTCCAAACATCCATCTTCAGATGGCAATGAAAGTGGGTCTCAAAAGTGCTCTATCAGAAGGAAGGTTCAAGTCTGTGAATTGAATGCTCTCATCACACAGAAGGTTCTGAGAATGATTCAGTCTAGTTTTTATCAGAAGATATTTCCTTTTCCTTGCATAGGCCTCAAATCGCTCCAAATATCGAATTGCAGTTTACACCAATAGAGTGTTTCCAAACTGCTCTGTGAAACGGCAGGTTCAACTCTGTGAGTTGAATGCGCACATGAGGAAGAAGTCTCTGAGAATGCTTCTGTCTAGTTTTTAGGTGAAGATATTTCATTTCCCAGCCTCGCCTCAAAGCGCTCCAAATATCCACTTTCAGATTCTACAAAAACTGTGTTTCTAAACTGCTCTTTGTAAAGGAAGGTTCAAGTCTGTGAGTTGAATGCACTCATCACCAAGAAGTTTCTGAGAATGCTTCTGTCTAGTTTTCATGTGAAGATATTTCCTTTTCCAACATTGACCCGAAGCCCTCGTAATATCCACTTGCAGATTTTACAAAAAGAGTGTTTCCAAACTGTTCTATCAAAATGAGATTCAACTCTGTGAGTTGAATGCACGCATCGTGAAGAAGCTTCAGAGAATGCTACGGTCTACGTTTTAGGTGAAGATATTTCATTTCCCAGCATAGGCTTCAAAGCGCTCTAAATATCCACTTGCAGATTCTACAAAAAGAGTGTTTCAAAACTGCTCTTCCAAAAGGAAGGTTCAAGGCTGTGAGTTCAATGCACTCATCATAAAGAAGTTTCTGAGAACGCTTCTCTCTAGTTTTTATGTGAAGATATTTCCTTTTCCAGCATAGGCCTCAAATCGCTCCAAACATCCACTAGCAAATTCTACAAAAGGAGTGTTTCAAAACTGTGCTATCAAAAGGAAGATTCCACTATTTGAGTTGAAGGCATAAAGCACACGGAGGTTTCTGACAATGCTTCCGTCTAGTTCTCATGTGAAGTTATTTGCTTTTCCAGTGCTGGCCTCTTAGCACTCCAAATATCCACTTGCAGATCCTAGAAAAAGAGTTTTTCAAAACTGCTCTACCAAAAGGAAGCTTCAACTCGGTGAGTTGAATGCGCACCTCGCAAAATGTTTCTGAGAGTGCTTCGCTGTTGTTTTTATGTGAAGATATTTCGTTTTCCAGCATAGGACTCAAAGCGCTCCAAGTAGCCACTTACAGAGTCTCTAAAAAGAGTGTTTCAAAACTGTTCTATCAAAAGGAACGTTCAACTCTGTGAGTAGAATGCTCTCATCACAAGGAAGTTTCTGAGAATGCTTCTGTCTAGTTTTTATGTGAAGAAATTTCCTTTTCCAACATAGGCCTCAAAGCGCTCCAAATAAACATCTGCAGATTCTACAAAAGGGGTCTTTCCAAAATGTTCTATCAAAACCAACGTTCAAACCTATGAGCTGAATGCACTCACCACACAGAAGTTTCTTAGACGTCTTCTGTCTAGTGTTTATGTGAAAATATTTTCTTTTACAGCATAGGCCTCAAATAGCTCCAAATATCAACTTGCAGATTTTACAAAAAGGGTGTTTCCAAACTCCTCTATCAAAAGGCAGGTTCAACTCTGTGTGTTGAATGCACACATCAGAAAGAAGTTTCTGAGAATGCTTCTGTCTAGCGTTTATGTGAAAATATTTCCTTTTCAAGCATACGCCTCAAAGCGCTCCAAATATGCCGTTGCAGATTCTACAAAAAGTGTGTTTCAAAACTGCTCTATGAAAAGAAAGGTTCAAAGCTGTGAGGTGAATACACAGATCGTGAAGAAGTTTCTGAGAAAGCTTCAGTCTAGTGTTTAGGTGAAGATATTTCACTTCCCAGCATAGGCCTCAAAGCGCTCCAAATATCCACTTCCAGATTCTACAGAAAAGTGTTTCAAAACTGCTCTTTGGAAAGGAAGCTTCAACTCTGTGAGTTGAAAGCACTCATTACGAAGAGGTTTCTGAGAATTCTTCTGTCCAGTTTTCATGTGAAGATGTTTCCATTTCAAGCATAGGTCTCCAATCGCTCCAAATATTCACCTGCAAATTCTACAAAAAGGGTGTTTCAAAAGTTCTCTATCAATAGGAAGGTTCAACTCTGTGAGTTGAATGCCCTCCTCACAAAGAAGTTTCTGAGAATGCTTCTGTCTAGTTTTTACTTGAAGATATTTCCTTTTCCAACACAGGCCTCAAAGCGCTCCGAATCAACACTTCCAGATACTACCAAAACAGTGTTTCAAAACTGTTCTATCAAAAGGAACGTTCAACTCTGTGAGTTGAAGGCACTCATCGCAAAGAGGTTTCTGAGAATGCTTCTGTCTAGTTTTTATGTGATGATATTTCGTATTGCAGCATTGGCCAAAAAGCGCTCCAAACATCCATCTTCAGATGGCAATGAAAGTGGGTCTCAAAAGTGCTCTATCAGAAGGAAGGTTCAAGTCTGTGAATTGAATGCTCTCATCACACAGAAGGTTCTGAGAATGATTCAGTCTAGTTTTTATCAGAAGATATTTCCTTTTCCTTGCATAGGCCTCAAATCGCTCCAAATATCGAATTGCAGTTTACACCAATAGAGTGTTTCCAAACTGCTCTGTGAAACGGCAGGTTCAACTCTGTGAGTTGAATGCGCACATGAGGAAGAAGTCTCTGAGAATGCTTCTGTCTAGTTTTTAGGTGAAGATATTTCATTTCCCAGCCTCGCCTCAAAGCGCTCCAAATATCCACTTTCAGATTCTACAAAAACTGTGTTTCTAAACTGCTCTTTGTAAAGGAAGGTTCAAGTCTGTGAGTTGAATGCACTCATCACCAAGAAGTTTCTGAGAATGCTTCTGTCTAGTTTTCATGTGAAGATATTTCCTTTTCCAACATTGACCCGAAGCCCTCGTAATATCCACTTGCAGATTTTACAAAAAGAGTGTTTCCAAACTGCTCTATCAAAATGAGATTCAACTCTGTGAGTTGAATGCACGCATCGTGAAGAAGCTTCAGAGAATGCTACGGTCTACGTTTTAGGTGAAGATATTTCATTTCCCAGCATAGGCTTCAAAGCGCTCTAAATATCCACTTGCAGATTCTACAAAAAGAGTGTTTCAAAACTGCTCTTCCAAAAGGAAGGTTCAAGGCTGTGAGTTCAATGCACTCATCATAAAGAAGTTTCTGAGAACGCTTCTCTCTAGTTTTTATGTGAAGATATTTCCTTTTCCAGCATAGGCCTCAAATCTCTCCAAACATCCACTAGCAAATTCTACAAAAGGAGTGTTTCAAAACTGTGCTATCAAAAGGAAGATTCCACTATTTGAGTTGAAGGCATAAAGCACACGGAGGTTTCTGACAATGCTTCCGTCTAGTTCTCATGTGAAGTTATTTGCTTTTCCAGTGCTGGCCTCTTAGCACTCCAAATATCCACTTGCAGATCCTAGAAAAAGAGTTTTTCAAAACTGCTCTACCAAAAGGAAGCTTCAACTCGGTGAGTTGAATGCGCACCTCGCAAAATGTTTCTGAGAGTGCTTCGCTGTTGTTTTTATGTGAAGATATTTCGTTTTCCAGCATAGGACTCAAAGCGCTCCAAGTAGCCACTTACAGAGTCTCTAAAAAGAGTGTTTCAAAACTGTTCTATCAAAAGGAATGTTCAACTCTGTGAGTAGAATGCTCTCATCACAAGGAAGTTTCTGAGAATGCTTCTGTCTAGTTTTTATGTGAAGAAATTTCCTTTTCCAACATAGGCCTCAAAGCGCTCCAAATAAACATCTGCAGATTCTACAAAAGGGGTCTTTCCAAAATGTTCTATCAAAACCAACGTTCAAACCTATGAGCTGAATGCACTCACCACACAGAAGTTTCTTAGACGTCTTCTGTCTAGTGTTTATGTGAAAATATTTTCTTTTACAGCATAGGCCTCAAATAGCTCCAAATATCAACTTGCAGATTTTACAAAAAGGGTGTTTCCAAACTCCTCTATCAAAAGGCAGGTTCAACTCTGTGTGTTGAATGCACACATCAGAAAGAAGTTTCTGAGAATGCTTCTGTCTAGCGTTTATGTGAAAATATTTCCTTTTCAAGCATACGCCTCAAAGCGCTCCAAATATGCCGTTGCAGATTCTACAAAAAGTGGGTTTCAAAACTGCTCTATGAAAAGAAAGGTTCAAAGCTGTGAGGTGAATACACAGATCGTGAAGAAGTTTCTGAGAAAGCTTCAGTCTAGTGTTTAGGTGAAGATATTTCACTTCCCAGCATAGGCCTCAAAGCGCTCCAAATATCCACTTCCAGATTCTACAGAAAAGTGTTTCAAAACTGCTCTTTGGAAAGGAAGCTTCAACTCTGTGAGTTGAAAGCACTCATTACGAAGAGGTTTCTGAGAATTCTTCTGTCCAGTTTTCATGTGAAGATGTTTCCATTTCAAGCATAGGTCTCCAATCGCTCCAAATATTCACCTGCAAATTCTACAAAAAGGGTGTTTCAAAAGTTCTCTATCAATAGGAAGGTTCAACTCTGTGAGTTGAATGCCCTCCTCACAAAGAAGTTTCTGAGAATGCTTCTGTCTAGTTTTTACTTGAAGATATTTCCTTTTCCAACACAGGCCTCAAAGCGCTCCGAATCAACACTTCCAGATACTACAAAAACAGTGTTTCAAAACTGTTCTATCAAAAGGAACGTTCAACTCTGTGAGTTGAAGGCACTCATCACAAAGAAGTTTCTGAGCACGCTTCCATCTAGCTTGTATGCCATGAGATTTCCTTTTGCAGCATAGGCCTTAAAGCACTCCAAATATCCACTTGCAGATTCCACAAAAAGAGTGCTGCAAAACTTCTCTATCAAAAGGCAGGTTGAACTCTGTGTGTTGAATGCCCAAAACACAGGGAACTTTCTGAGAATGCTTTTGTCTAGTTTCCACGTGAAGATAGTTCCTTTTCCAACGTAGGCCTCAAAGCGCTCTGAATATCCACTTGCCGATTGTACAAAAAGAGTGTTGCAAAACTTCTCTATCAAAAGGCAGGTTGAACTCTGTGTGTTGAATGCCCAAAACACAGGGAACTTGCTGAGAATGCTTTTGTCTAATTTCTACGTGAAGATATTTCCTTTTCCAACATAGGCCTCAAAGTGCTCCGAATAAACACTTGTAGATCCCACCAAAAGAGTGTTTCAAAGCTCTTCCACCTAAAGGAACTTTCACGTCTGTGAGTTGAATGCACTCATCACAAAGAGGTTTCTGAGAATGCTTCTGTCTAGTTTTTATGTGATGATATTTCATTTTCCAGCATTGGCCTAAAGGTGCTCCAAATATCCACCTTCAGATGGGACTGAAAGAGTGTTTCAAAACTGAACTATCAAAAGGAAGGTTCAAGTCTGTGAGTTGAATGCACTCATCCACAGAAGCTTCTGAGAATGCTTCTGTCTCGTTTTTAGGCGAAGATATTTCCTTTTCCTTGCATAGGCCTCAAATCGCTCCAAATATCCCCTTGCAGATATTACAAAGAGAGTGTTTCCAAACTGCCCTATCGAAAGGCAGGTTCAACTCTGTGAGTTGAAGGCACGTATGGTGAAACAGTTTCTGAGAATGCTTGTGTGTACTTTTTAGGTGAAGGTATTTCCTTTTCCAGCACAGGCCTCAAATCGCTCCAAACATCCAGTAGCAAATTCTACAAAAGGAGTGTTTCAAACCTGTGCTATCCAAAGGAAGATTCCACTATATGAGTTGAACGCATAAAGCACACGGAAGTTTCTGAGAATCCTTCCGTCTAGTTCTCAGGTGAAGATATTTACTTTTCCAGTGTTGGCCCTTTAGCACTCCAAATATCCACTTTCAGATTCTACAAAAAGAGTGTTTCAAAATTGCTCTATCAAAACGCAGGTTCCACTCGGTGGGTTGAATGCATGCATCGGAAAAGATTTCTGAGAATTCTTCTGTCTAGTTTTTATGGGAAGATATTTTCTTTTCCAGCATAGGCCTCAAATCGCTCCAAACATCCACGAGCAAATTCTACGAAAGGAGTGTGTCAAAACTGTGCTATCAAAAGGAAGATTCCACTATGTGAGTTGAATGCATGAAGCACACGGAAGTTTCTGACAATGCTTCCGTCTAGTTCTCATGTGAAGATATTTCCTTTTCCAGTGTTGACCTCTTAGCACTCCAAATATCCACTTGCAGATCCTAGAAAAAGAGTGTTTCAAAACTGCTCTACCAAAAGCCAGGTTTCACTCGGTGAGTTGAATGCGCACATCGCAAAATGTTTCTGAGAACGCTACTGTCTAGTTCTTATGTGAAGATATTTCGTTTTCCAGCCTGGGCTTCAAAGCGCTCCAAATAGCCACTTGTAGAGTCTATAAAAAGAGTGTTTCAAAACTCTTCTATCAAAAGGAACTTTCAACTCTGTGAGTACAATGCACTCATCACAAGGAAGTTTCCGAGAATGCTTCTGTCTAGTGTTTATGTGAAGATATTTCCTTTTCCAACCTAGGCCTCAATGCGCTCCAAATAAACACCTGCAGATCCTACAAGAGGGGTGTTTCCAAACTGTTCTATCAAAACCAGCGTTCAAGTCTGTGAGCTGAATGCACTCATCACACAGAAGTTTCTTAGAAGGCTTGTGTCTAGTGTTTATGTGAAAATATTTTCTTTTACAGCATAGGCCTCAAATAGATCCAAATATCAACTTGCAGATTTTACAAAAAGGGAGTTTCCAAACTCCTCTATCAAAAGACAGGTTCAACTCTGTGAGTTGAATGCACACATCAGAAAGAAGTTTCTGAGAATGCTTCTGTCTAGCGTTTATGTGAAAATATTTCCTTTTCAAGCACACGCCTCAAAGCGCTCCAAATATGCCGTTGCAGATTCTACAAAAGGTGGGTTTCAAAACTGCTCTACGAAAAGAAAGGTTCGAAGCTGTGAGTTGAATACACAGATCGTGAAGAAGTTTCTGAGAATGCTTCAGTCTAGTGTTTAGGTGAAGATATTTCACTTCCCAGCATAGGCCTCAAAGCGCTCCAATTATCCACTTCCAGATTCTACAGAAAAGTGTTTCAAAACTGCTCTTTGGAAAGGAAGCTTCAACTCTGTGAGTTGAAAGCACTCATTACGAAGAGGTTTCTGAGAATTCTTCTGTCCAGTTTTCATGTGAAGATGTTTCCATTTCAAGCATAGGTCTCCAATCGCTCCAAATATTCACCTGCAAATTCTACAAAAAGGGTGTTTCAAAAGTTCTCTATCAATAGGAAGGTTCAACTCTGTGAGTTGAATGCCCTCCTCACAAAGAAGTTTCTGAGAATGCTTCTGTCTAGTTTTTACTTGAAGATATTTCCTTTTCCAACACAGGCCTCAAAGCGCTCCGAATCAACACTTCCAGATACTACCAAAACAGTGTTTCAAAACTGTTCTATCAAAAGGAACGTTCAACTCTGTGAGTTGAAGGCACTCATCGCAAAGAGGTTTCTGAGAATGCTTCTGTCTAGTTTTTATGTGATGATATTTCGTATTGCAGCATTGGCCAAAAAGCGCTCCAAACATCCATCTTCAGATGGCAATGAAAGTGGGTCTCAAAAGTGCTCTATCAGAAGGAAGGTTCAAGTCTGTGAATTGAATGCTCTCATCACACAGAAGGTTCTGAGAATGATTCAGTCTAGTTTTTATCAGAAGATATTTCCTTTTCCTTGCATAGGCCTCAAATCGCTCCAAATATCGAATTGCAGTTTACACCAATAGAGTGTTTCCAAACTGCTCTGTGAAACGGCAGGTTCAACTCTGTGAGTTGAATGCGCACATGAGGAAGAAGTCTCTGAGAATGCTTCTGTCTAGTTTTTAGGTGAAGATATTTCATTTCCCAGCCTCGCCTCAAAGCGCTCCAAATATCCACTTTCAGATTCTACAAAAACTGTGTTTCTAAACTGCTCTTTGTAAAGGAAGGTTCAAGTCTGTGAGTTGAATGCACTCATCACCAAGAAGTTTCTGAGAATGCTTCTGTCTAGTTTTCATGTGAAGATATTTCCTTTTCCAACATTGACCCGAAGCCCTCGTAATATCCACTTGCAGATTTTACAAAAAGAGTGTTTCCAAACTGCTCTATCAAAATGAGATTCAACTCTGTGAGTTGAATGCACGCATCGTGAAGAAGCTTCAGAGAATGCTACGGTCTACGTTTTAGGTGAAGATATTTCATTTCCCAGCATAGGCTTCAAAGCGCTCTAAATATCCACTTGCAGATTCTACAAAAAGAGTGTTTCAAAACTGCTCTTCCAAAAGGAAGGTTCAAGGCTGTGAGTTCAATGCACTCATCATAAAGAAGTTTCTGAGAACGCTTCTCTCTAGTTTTTATGTGAAGATATTTCCTTTTCCAGCATAGGCCTCAAATCTCTCCAAACATCCACTAGCAAATTCTACAAAAGGAGTGTTTCAAAACTGTGCTATCAAAAGGAAGATTCCACTATTTGAGTTGAAGGCATAAAGCACACGGAGGTTTCTGACAATGCTTCCGTCTAGTTCTCATGTGAAGTTATTTGCTTTTCCAGTGCTGGCCTCTTAGCACTCCAAATATCCACTTGCAGATCCTAGAAAAAGAGTTTTTCAAAACTGCTCTACCAAAAGGAAGCTTCAACTCGGTGAGTTGAATGCGCACCTCGCAAAATGTTTCTGAGAGTGCTTCGCTGTTGTTTTTATGTGAAGATATTTCGTTTTCCAGCATAGGACTCAAAGCGCTCCAAGTAGCCACTTACAGAGTCTCTAAAAAGAGTGTTTCAAAACTGTTCTATCAAAAGGAACGTTCAACTCTGTGAGTAGAATGCTCTCATCACAAGGAAGTTTCTGAGAATGCTTCTGTCTAGTTTTTATGTGAAGAAATTTCCTTTTCCAACATAGGCCTCAAAGCGCTCCAAATAAACATCTGCAGATTCTACAAAAGGGGTCTTTCCAAAATGTTCTATCAAAACCAACGTTCAAACCTATGAGCTGAATGCACTCACCACACAGAAGTTTCTTAGACGTCTTCTGTCTAGTGTTTATGTGAAAATATTTTCTTTTACAGCATAGGCCTCAAATAGCTCCAAATATCAACTTGCAGATTTTACAAAAAGGGTGTTTCCAAACTCCTCTATCAAAAGGCAGGTTCAACTCTGTGTGTTGAATGCACACATCAGAAAGAAGTTTCTGAGAATGCTTCTGTCTAGCGTTTATGTGAAAATATTTCCTTTTCAAGCATACGCCTCAAAGCGCTCCAAATATGCCGTTGCAGATTCTACAAAAAGTGGGTTTCAAAACTGCTCTATGAAAAGAAAGGTTCAAAGCTGTGAGGTGAATACACAGATCGTGAAGAAGTTTCTGAGAAAGCTTCAGTCTAGTGTTTAGGTGAAGATATTTCACTTCCCAGCATAGGCCTCAAAGCGCTCCAAATATCCACTTCCAGATTCTACAGAAAAGTGTTTCAAAACTGCTCTTTGGAAAGGAAGCTTCAACTCTGTGAGTTGAAAGCACTCATTACGAAGAGGTTTCTGAGAATTCTTCTGTCCAGTTTTCATGTGAAGATGTTTCCATTTCAAGCATAGGTCTCCAATCGCTCCAAATATTCACCTGCAAATTCTACAAAAAGGGTGTTTCAAAAGTTCTCTATCAATAGGAAGGTTCAACTCTGTGAGTTGAATGCCCTCCTCACAAAGAAGTTTCTGAGAATGCTTCTGTCTAGTTTTTACTTGAAGATATTTCCTTTTCCAACACAGGCCTCAAAGCGCTCCGAATCAACACTTCCAGATACTACCAAAACAGTGTTTCAAAACTGTTCTATCAAAAGGAACGTTCAACTCTGTGAGTTGAAGGCACTCATCGCAAAGAGGTTTCTGAGAATGCTTCTGTCTAGTTTTTATGTGATGATATTTCGTATTGCAGCATTGGCCAAAAAGCGCTCCAAACATCCATCTTCAGATGGCAATGAAAGTGGGTCTCAAAAGTGCTCTATCAGAAGGAAGGTTCAAGTCTGTGAATTGAATGCTCTCATCACACAGAAGGTTCTGAGAATGATTCAGTCTAGTTTTTATCAGAAGATATTTCCTTTTCCTTGCATAGGCCTCAAATCGCTCCAAATATCGAATTGCAGTTTACACCAATAGAGTGTTTCCAAACTGCTCTGTGAAACGGCAGGTTCAACTCTGTGAGTTGAATGCGCACATGAGGAAGAAGTCTCTGAGAATGCTTCTGTCTAGTTTTTAGGTGAAGATATTTCATTTCCCAGCCTCGCCTCAAAGCGCTCCAAATATCCACTTTCAGATTCTACAAAAACTGTGTTTCTAAACTGCTCTTTGTAAAGGAAGGTTCAAGTCTGTGAGTTGAATGCACTCATCACCAAGAAGTTTCTGAGAATGCTTCTGTCTAGTTTTCATGTGAAGATATTTCCTTTTCCAACATTGACCCGAAGCCCTCGTAATATCCACTTGCAGATTTTACAAAAAGAGTGTTTCCAAACTGCTCTATCAAAATGAGATTCAACTCTGTGAGTTGAATGCACGCATCGTGAAGAAGCTTCAGAGAATGCTACGGTCTACGTTTTAGGTGAAGATATTTCATTTCCCAGCATAGGCTTCAAAGCGCTCTAAATATCCACTTGCAGATTCTACAAAAAGAGTGTTTCAAAACTGCTCTTCCAAAAGGAAGGTTCAAGGCTGTGAGTTCAATGCACTCATCATAAAGAAGTTTCTGAGAACGCTTCTCTCTAGTTTTTATGTGAAGATATTTCCTTTTCCAGCATAGGCCTCAAATCTCTCCAAACATCCACTAGCAAATTCTACAAAAGGAGTGTTTCAAAACTGTGCTATCAAAAGGAAGATTCCACTATTTGAGTTGAAGGCATAAAGCACACGGAGGTTTCTGACAATGCTTCCGTCTAGTTCTCATGTGAAGTTATTTGCTTTTCCAGTGCTGGCCTCTTAGCACTCCAAATATCCACTTGCAGATCCTAGAAAAAGAGTTTTTCAAAACTGCTCTACCAAAAGGAAGCTTCAACTCGGTGAGTTGAATGCGCACCTCGCAAAATGTTTCTGAGAGTGCTTCGCTGTTGTTTTTATGTGAAGATATTTCGTTTTCCAGCATAGGACTCAAAGCGCTCCAAGTAGCCACTTACAGAGTCTCTAAAAAGAGTGTTTCAAAACTGTTCTATCAAAAGGAACGTTCAACTCTGTGAGTAGAATGCTCTCATCACAAGGAAGTTTCTGAGAATGCTTCTGTCTAGTTTTTATGTGAAGAAATTTCCTTTTCCAACATAGGCCTCAAAGCGCTCCAAATAAACATCTGCAGATTCTACAAAAGGGGTCTTTCCAAAATGTTCTATCAAAACCAACGTTCAAACCTATGAGCTGAATGCACTCACCACACAGAAGTTTCTTAGACGTCTTCTGTCTAGTGTTTATGTGAAAATATTTTCTTTTACAGCATAGGCCTCAAATAGCTCCAAATATCAACTTGCAGATTTTACAAAAAGGGTGTTTCCAAACTCCTCTATCAAAAGGCAGGTTCAACTCTGTGTGTTGAATGCACACATCAGAAAGAAGTTTCTGAGAATGCTTCTGTCTAGCGTTTATGTGAAAATATTTCCTTTTCAAGCATACGCCTCAAAGCGCTCCAAATATGCCGTTGCAGATTCTACAAAAAGTGGGTTTCAAAACTGCTCTATGAAAAGAAAGGTTCAAAGCTGTGAGGTGAATACACAGATCGTGAAGAAGTTTCTGAGAAAGCTTCAGTCTAGTGTTTAGGTGAAGATATTTCACTTCCCAGCATAGGCCTCAAAGCGCTCCAAATATCCACTTCCAGATTCTACAGAAAAGTGTTTCAAAACTGCTCTTTGGAAAGGAAGCTTCAACTCTGTGAGTTGAAAGCACTCATTACGAAGAGGTTTCTGAGAATTCTTCTGTCCAGTTTTCATGTGAAGATGTTTCCATTTCAAGCATAGGTCTCCAATCGCTCCAAATATTCACCTGCAAATTCTACAAAAAGGGTGTTTCAAAAGTTCTCTATCAATAGGAAGGTTCAACTCTGTGAGTTGAATGCCCTCCTCACAAAGAAGTTTCTGAGAATGCTTCTGTCTAGTTTTTACTTGAAGATATTTCCTTTTCCAACACAGGCCTCAAAGCGCTCCGAATCAACACTTCCAGATACTACCAAAACAGTGTTTCAAAACTGTTCTATCAAAAGGAACGTTCAACTCTGTGAGTTGAAGGCACTCATCGCAAAGAGGTTTCTGAGAATGCTTCTGTCTAGTTTTTATGTGATGATATTTCGTATTGCAGCATTGGCCAAAAAGCGCTCCAAACATCCATCTTCAGATGGCAATGAAAGTGGGTCTCAAAAGTGCTCTATCAGAAGGAAGGTTCAAGTCTGTGAATTGAATGCTCTCATCACACAGAAGGTTCTGAGAATGATTCAGTCTAGTTTTTATCAGAAGATATTTCCTTTTCCTTGCATAGGCCTCAAATCGCTCCAAATATCGAATTGCAGTTTACACCAATAGAGTGTTTCCAAACTGCTCTGTGAAACGGCAGGTTCAACTCTGTGAGTTGAATGCGCACATGAGGAAGAAGTCTCTGAGAATGCTTCTGTCTAGTTTTTAGGTGAAGATATTTCATTTCCCAGCCTCGCCTCAAAGCGCTCCAAATATCCACTTTCAGATTCTACAAAAACTGTGTTTCTAAACTGCTCTTTGTAAAGGAAGGTTCAAGTCTGTGAGTTGAATGCACTCATCACCAAGAAGTTTCTGAGAATGCTTCTGTCTAGTTTTCATGTGAAGATATTTCCTTTTCCAACATTGACCCGAAGCCCTCGTAATATCCACTTGCAGATTTTACAAAAAGAGTGTTTCCAAACTGCTCTATCAAAATGAGATTCAACTCTGTGAGTTGAATGCACGCATCGTGAAGAAGCTTCAGAGAATGCTACGGTCTACGTTTTAGGTGAAGATATTTCATTTCCCAGCATAGGCTTCAAAGCGCTCTAAATATCCACTTGCAGATTCTACAAAAAGAGTGTTTCAAAACTGCTCTTCCAAAAGGAAGGTTCAAGGCTGTGAGTTCAATGCACTCATCATAAAGAAGTTTCTGAGAACGCTTCTCTCTAGTTTTTATGTGAAGATATTTCCTTTTCCAGCATAGGCCTCAAATCGCTCCAAACATCCACTAGCAAATTCTACAAAAGGAGTGTTTCAAAACTGTGCTATCAAAAGGAAGATTCCACTATTTGAGTTGAAGGCATAAAGCACACGGAGGTTTCTGACAATGCTTCCGTCTAGTTCTCATGTGAAGTTATTTGCTTTTCCAGTGCTGGCCTCTTAGCACTCCAAATATCCACTTGCAGATCCTAGAAAAAGAGTTTTTCAAAACTGCTCTACCAAAAGGAAGCTTCAACTCGGTGAGTTGAATGCGCACCTCGCAAAATGTTTCTGAGAGTGCTTCGCTGTTGTTTTTATGTGAAGATATTTCGTTTTCCAGCATAGGACTCAAAGCGCTCCAAGTAGCCACTTACAGAGTCTCTAAAAAGAGTGTTTCAAAACTGTTCTATCAAAAGGAACGTTCAACTCTGTGAGTAGAATGCTCTCATCACAAGGAAGTTTCTGAGAATGCTTCTGTCTAGTTTTTATGTGAAGAAATTTCCTTTTCCAACATAGGCCTCAAAGCGCTCCAAATAAACATCTGCAGATTCTACAAAAGGGGTCTTTCCAAAATGTTCTATCAAAACCAACGTTCAAACCTATGAGCTGAATGCACTCACCACACAGAAGTTTCTTAGACGTCTTCTGTCTAGTGTTTATGTGAAAATATTTTCTTTTACAGCATAGGCCTCAAATAGCTCCAAATATCAACTTGCAGATTTTACAAAAAGGGTGTTTCCAAACTCCTCTATCAAAAGGCAGGTTCAACTCTGTGTGTTGAATGCACACATCAGAAAGAAGTTTCTGAGAATGCTTCTGTCTAGCGTTTATGTGAAAATATTTCCTTTTCAAGCATACGCCTCAAAGCGCTCCAAATATGCCGTTGCAGATTCTACAAAAAGTGGGTTTCAAAACTGCTCTATGAAAAGAAAGGTTCAAAGCTGTGAGGTGAATACACAGATCGTGAAGAAGTTTCTGAGAAAGCTTCAGTCTAGTGTTTAGGTGAAGATATTTCACTTCCCAGCATAGGCCTCAAAGCGCTCCAAATATCCACTTCCAGATTCTACAGAAAAGTGTTTCAAAACTGCTCTTTGGAAAGGAAGCTTCAACTCTGTGAGTTGAAAGCACTCATTACGAAGAGGTTTCTGAGAATTCTTCTGTCCAGTTTTCATGTGAAGATGTTTCCATTTCAAGCATAGGTCTCCAATCGCTCCAAATATTCACCTGCAAATTCTACAAAAAGGGTGTTTCAAAAGTTCTCTATCAATAGGAAGGTTCAACTCTGTGAGTTGAATGCCCTCCTCACAAAGAAGTTTCTGAGAATGCTTCTGTCTAGTTTTTACTTGAAGATATTTCCTTTTCCAACACAGGCCTCAAAGCGCTCCGAATCAACACTTCCAGATACTACAAAAACAGTGTTTCAAAACTGTTCTATCAAAAGGAACGTTCAACTCTGTGAGTTGAAGGCACTCATCACAAAGAAGTTTCTGAGCACGCTTCCATCTAGCTTGTATGCCATGAGATTTCCTTTTGCAGCATAGGCCTTAAAGCACTCCAAATATCCACTTGCAGATTCCACAAAAAGAGTGCTGCAAAACTTCTCTATCAAAAGGCAGGTTGAACTCTGTGTGTTGAATGCCCAAAACACAGGGAACTTTCTGAGAATGCTTTTGTCTAGTTTCCACGTGAAGATAGTTCCTTTTCCAACGTAGGCCTCAAAGCGCTCTGAATATCCACTTGCCGATTGTACAAAAAGAGTGTTGCAAAACTTCTCTATCAAAAGGCAGGTTGAACTCTGTGTGTTGAATGCCCAAAACACAGGGAACTTGCTGAGAATGCTTTTGTCTAATTTCTACGTGAAGATATTTCCTTTTCCAACATAGGCCTCAAAGTGCTCCGAATAAACACTTGTAGATCCCACCAAAAGAGTGTTTCAAAGCTCTTCCACCTAAAGGAACTTTCACGTCTGTGAGTTGAATGCACTCATCACAAAGAGGTTTCTGAGAATGCTTCTGTCTAGTTTTTATGTGATGATATTTCATTTTCCAGCATTGGCCTAAAGGTGCTCCAAATATCCACCTTCAGATGGGACTGAAAGAGTGTTTCAAAACTGAACTATCAAAAGGAAGGTTCAAGTCTGTGAGTTGAATGCACTCATCCACAGAAGCTTCTGAGAATGCTTCTGTCTCGTTTTTAGGCGAAGATATTTCCTTTTCCTTGCATAGGCCTCAAATCGCTCCAAATATCCCCTTGCAGATATTACAAAGAGAGTGTTTCCAAACTGCCCTATCGAAAGGCAGGTTCAACTCTGTGAGTTGAAGGCACGTATGGTGAAACAGTTTCTGAGAATGCTTGTGTGTACTTTTTAGGTGAAGGTATTTCCTTTTCCAGCACAGGCCTCAAATCGCTCCAAACATCCAGTAGCAAATTCTACAAAAGGAGTGTTTCAAACCTGTGCTATCCAAAGGAAGATTCCACTATATGAGTTGAACGCATAAAGCACACGGAAGTTTCTGAGAATCCTTCCGTCTAGTTCTCAGGTGAAGATATTTACTTTTCCAGTGTTGGCCCTTTAGCACTCCAAATATCCACTTTCAGATTCTACAAAAAGAGTGTTTCAAAATTGCTCTATCAAAACGCAGGTTCCACTCGGTGGGTTGAATGCATGCATCGGAAAAGATTTCTGAGAATTCTTCTGTCTAGTTTTTATGGGAAGATATTTTCTTTTCCAGCATAGGCCTCAAATCGCTCCAAACATCCACGAGCAAATTCTACGAAAGGAGTGTGTCAAAACTGTGCTATCAAAAGGAAGATTCCACTATGTGAGTTGAATGCATGAAGCACACGGAAGTTTCTGACAATGCTTCCGTCTAGTTCTCATGTGAAGATATTTCCTTTTCCAGTGTTGACCTCTTAGCACTCCAAATATCCACTTGCAGATCCTAGAAAAAGAGTGTTTCAAAACTGCTCTACCAAAAGCCAGGTTTCACTCGGTGAGTTGAATGCGCACATCGCAAAATGTTTCTGAGAACGCTACTGTCTAGTTCTTATGTGAAGATATTTCGTTTTCCAGCCTGGGCTTCAAAGCGCTCCAAATAGCCACTTGTAGAGTCTATAAAAAGAGTGTTTCAAAACTCTTCTATCAAAAGGAACTTTCAACTCTGTGAGTACAATGCACTCATCACAAGGAAGTTTCCGAGAATGCTTCTGTCTAGTGTTTATGTGAAGATATTTCCTTTTCCAACCTAGGCCTCAATGCGCTCCAAATAAACACCTGCAGATCCTACAAGAGGGGTGTTTCCAAACTGTTCTATCAAAACCAGCGTTCAAGTCTGTGAGCTGAATGCACTCATCACACAGAAGTTTCTTAGAAGGCTTGTGTCTAGTGTTTATGTGAAAATATTTTCTTTTACAGCATAGGCCTCAAATAGATCCAAATATCAACTTGCAGATTTTACAAAAAGGGAGTTTCCAAACTCCTCTATCAAAAGACAGGTTCAACTCTGTGAGTTGAATGCACACATCAGAAAGAAGTTTCTGAGAATGCTTCTGTCTAGCGTTTATGTGAAAATATTTCCTTTTCAAGCACACGCCTCAAAGCGCTCCAAATATGCCGTTGCAGATTCTACAAAAGGTGGGTTTCAAAACTGCTCTATGAAAAGAAAGGTTCGAAGCTGTGAGTTGAATACACAGATCGTGAAGAAGTTTCTGAGAATGCTTCAGTCTAGTGTTTAGGTGAAGATATTTCACTTCCCAGCATAGGCCTCAAAGCGCTCCAAATATCCACTTCCAGATTCTACAGAAAAGTGTTTCAAAACTGCTCTTTGGAAAGGAAGCTTCAACTCTGTGAGTTGAAAGCACTCATTACGAAGAGGTTTCTGAGAATTCTTCTGTCCAGTTTTCATGTGAAGATGTTTCCATTTCAAGCATAGGTCTCCAATCGCTCCAAATATTCACCTGCAAATTCTACAAAAAGGGTGTTTCAAAAGTTCTCTATCAATAGGAAGGTTCAACTCTGTGAGTTGAATGCCCTCCTCACAAAGAAGTTTCTGAGAATGCTTCTGTCTAGTTTTTACTTGAAGATATTTCCTTTTCCAACACAGGCCTCAAAGCGCTCCGAATCAACACTTCCAGATACTACCAAAACAGTGTTTCAAAACTGTTCTATCAAAAGGAACGTTCAACTCTGTGAGTTGAAGGCACTCATCGCAAAGAGGTTTCTGAGAATGCTTCTGTCTAGTTTTTATGTGATGATATTTCGTATTGCAGCATTGGCCAAAAAGCGCTCCAAACATCCATCTTCAGATGGCAATGAAAGTGGGTCTCAAAAGTGCTCTATCAGAAGGAAGGTTCAAGTCTGTGAATTGAATGCTCTCATCACACAGAAGGTTCTGAGAATGATTCAGTCTAGTTTTTATCAGAAGATATTTCCTTTTCCTTGCATAGGCCTCAAATCGCTCCAAATATCGAATTGCAGTTTACACCAATAGAGTGTTTCCAAACTGCTCTGTGAAACGGCAGGTTCAACTCTGTGAGTTGAATGCGCACATGAGGAAGAAGTCTCTGAGAATGCTTCTGTCTAGTTTTTAGGTGAAGATATTTCATTTCCCAGCCTCGCCTCAAAGCGCTCCAAATATCCACTTTCAGATTCTACAAAAACTGTGTTTCTAAACTGCTCTTTGTAAAGGAAGGTTCAAGTCTGTGAGTTGAATGCACTCATCACCAAGAAGTTTCTGAGAATGCTTCTGTCTAGTTTTCATGTGAAGATATTTCCTTTTCCAACATTGACCCGAAGCCCTCGTAATATCCACTTGCAGATTTTACAAAAAGAGTGTTTCCAAACTGCTCTATCAAAATGAGATTCAACTCTGTGAGTTGAATGCACGCATCGTGAAGAAGCTTCAGAGAATGCTACGGTCTACGTTTTAGGTGAAGATATTTCATTTCCCAGCATAGGCTTCAAAGCGCTCTAAATATCCACTTGCAGATTCTACAAAAAGAGTGTTTCAAAACTGCTCTTCCAAAAGGAAGGTTCAAGGCTGTGAGTTCAATGCACTCATCATAAAGAAGTTTCTGAGAACGCTTCTCTCTAGTTTTTATGTGAAGATATTTCCTTTTCCAGCATAGGCCTCAAATCTCTCCAAACATCCACTAGCAAATTCTACAAAAGGAGTGTTTCAAAACTGTGCTATCAAAAGGAAGATTCCACTATTTGAGTTGAAGGCATAAAGCACACGGAGGTTTCTGACAATGCTTCCGTCTAGTTCTCATGTGAAGTTATTTGCTTTTCCAGTGCTGGCCTCTTAGCACTCCAAATATCCACTTGCAGATCCTAGAAAAAGAGTTTTTCAAAACTGCTCTACCAAAAGGAAGCTTCAACTCGGTGAGTTGAATGCGCACCTCGCAAAATGTTTCTGAGAGTGCTTCGCTGTTGTTTTTATGTGAAGATATTTCGTTTTCCAGCATAGGACTCAAAGCGCTCCAAGTAGCCACTTACAGAGTCTCTAAAAAGAGTGTTTCAAAACTGTTCTATCAAAAGGAACGTTCAACTCTGTGAGTAGAATGCTCTCATCACAAGGAAGTTTCTGAGAATGCTTCTGTCTAGTTTTTATGTGAAGAAATTTCCTTTTCCAACATAGGCCTCAAAGCGCTCCAAATAAACATCTGCAGATTCTACAAAAGGGGTCTTTCCAAAATGTTCTATCAAAACCAACGTTCAAACCTATGAGCTGAATGCACTCACCACACAGAAGTTTCTTAGACGTCTTCTGTCTAGTGTTTATGTGAAAATATTTTCTTTTACAGCATAGGCCTCAAATAGCTCCAAATATCAACTTGCAGATTTTACAAAAAGGGTGTTTCCAAACTCCTCTATCAAAAGGCAGGTTCAACTCTGTGTGTTGAATGCACACATCAGAAAGAAGTTTCTGAGAATGCTTCTGTCTAGCGTTTATGTGAAAATATTTCCTTTTCAAGCATACGCCTCAAAGCGCTCCAAATATGCCGTTGCAGATTCTACAAAAAGTGGGTTTCAAAACTGCTCTATGAAAAGAAAGGTTCAAAGCTGTGAGGTGAATACACAGATCGTGAAGAAGTTTCTGAGAAAGCTTCAGTCTAGTGTTTAGGTGAAGATATTTCACTTCCCAGCATAGGCCTCAAAGCGCTCCAAATATCCACTTCCAGATTCTACAGAAAAGTGTTTCAAAACTGCTCTTTGGAAAGGAAGCTTCAACTCTGTGAGTTGAAAGCACTCATTACGAAGAGGTTTCTGAGAATTCTTCTGTCCAGTTTTCATGTGAAGATGTTTCCATTTCAAGCATAGGTCTCCAATCGCTCCAAATATTCACCTGCAAATTCTACAAAAAGGGTGTTTCAAAAGTTCTCTATCAATAGGAAGGTTCAACTCTGTGAGTTGAATGCCCTCCTCACAAAGAAGTTTCTGAGAATGCTTCTGTCTAGTTTTTACTTGAAGATATTTCCTTTTCCAACACAGGCCTCAAAGCGCTCCGAATCAACACTTCCAGATACTACCAAAACAGTGTTTCAAAACTGTTCTATCAAAAGGAACGTTCAACTCTGTGAGTTGAAGGCACTCATCGCAAAGAGGTTTCTGAGAATGCTTCTGTCTAGTTTTTATGTGATGATATTTCGTATTGCAGCATTGGCCAAAAAGCGCTCCAAACATCCATCTTCAGATGGCAATGAAAGTGGGTCTCAAAAGTGCTCTATCAGAAGGAAGGTTCAAGTCTGTGAATTGAATGCTCTCATCACACAGAAGGTTCTGAGAATGATTCAGTCTAGTTTTTATCAGAAGATATTTCCTTTTCCTTGCATAGGCCTCAAATCGCTCCAAATATCGAATTGCAGTTTACACCAATAGAGTGTTTCCAAACTGCTCTGTGAAACGGCAGGTTCAACTCTGTGAGTTGAATGCGCACATGAGGAAGAAGTCTCTGAGAATGCTTCTGTCTAGTTTTTAGGTGAAGATATTTCATTTCCCAGCCTCGCCTCAAAGCGCTCCAAATATCCACTTTCAGATTCTACAAAAACTGTGTTTCTAAACTGCTCTTTGTAAAGGAAGGTTCAAGTCTGTGAGTTGAATGCACTCATCACCAAGAAGTTTCTGAGAATGCTTCTGTCTAGTTTTCATGTGAAGATATTTCCTTTTCCAACATTGACCCGAAGCCCTCGTAATATCCACTTGCAGATTTTACAAAAAGAGTGTTTCCAAACTGTTCTATCAAAATGAGATTCAACTCTGTGAGTTGAATGCACGCATCGTGAAGAAGCTTCAGAGAATGCTACGGTCTACGTTTTAGGTGAAGATATTTCATTTCCCAGCATAGGCTTCAAAGCGCTCTAAATATCCACTTGCAGATTCTACAAAAAGAGTGTTTCAAAACTGCTCTTCCAAAAGGAAGGTTCAAGGCTGTGAGTTCAATGCACTCATCATAAAGAAGTTTCTGAGAACGCTTCTCTCTAGTTTTTATGTGAAGATATTTCCTTTTCCAGCATAGGCCTCAAATCGCTCCAAACATCCACTAGCAAATTCTACAAAAGGAGTGTTTCAAAACTGTGCTATCAAAAGGAAGATTCCACTATTTGAGTTGAAGGCATAAAGCACACGGAGGTTTCTGACAATGCTTCCGTCTAGTTCTCATGTGAAGTTATTTGCTTTTCCAGTGCTGGCCTCTTAGCACTCCAAATATCCACTTGCAGATCCTAGAAAAAGAGTTTTTCAAAACTGCTCTACCAAAAGGAAGCTTCAACTCGGTGAGTTGAATGCGCACCTCGCAAAATGTTTCTGAGAGTGCTTCGCTGTTGTTTTTATGTGAAGATATTTCGTTTTCCAGCATAGGACTCAAAGCGCTCCAAGTAGCCACTTACAGAGTCTCTAAAAAGAGTGTTTCAAAACTGTTCTATCAAAAGGAACGTTCAACTCTGTGAGTAGAATGCTCTCATCACAAGGAAGTTTCTGAGAATGCTTCTGTCTAGTTTTTATGTGAAGAAATTTCCTTTTCCAACATAGGCCTCAAAGCGCTCCAAATAAACATCTGCAGATTCTACAAAAGGGGTCTTTCCAAAATGTTCTATCAAAACCAACGTTCAAACCTATGAGCTGAATGCACTCACCACACAGAAGTTTCTTAGACGTCTTCTGTCTAGTGTTTATGTGAAAATATTTTCTTTTACAGCATAGGCCTCAAATAGCTCCAAATATCAACTTGCAGATTTTACAAAAAGGGTGTTTCCAAACTCCTCTATCAAAAGGCAGGTTCAACTCTGTGTGTTGAATGCACACATCAGAAAGAAGTTTCTGAGAATGCTTCTGTCTAGCGTTTATGTGAAAATATTTCCTTTTCAAGCATACGCCTCAAAGCGCTCCAAATATGCCGTTGCAGATTCTACAAAAAGTGTGTTTCAAAACTGCTCTATGAAAAGAAAGGTTCAAAGCTGTGAGGTGAATACACAGATCGTGAAGAAGTTTCTGAGAAAGCTTCAGTCTAGTGTTTAGGTGAAGATATTTCACTTCCCAGCATAGGCCTCAAAGCGCTCCAAATATCCACTTCCAGATTCTACAGAAAAGTGTTTCAAAACTGCTCTTTGGAAAGGAAGCTTCAACTCTGTGAGTTGAAAGCACTCATTACGAAGAGGTTTCTGAGAATTCTTCTGTCCAGTTTTCATGTGAAGATGTTTCCATTTCAAGCATAGGTCTCCAATCGCTCCAAATATTCACCTGCAAATTCTACAAAAAGGGTGTTTCAAAAGTTCTCTATCAATAGGAAGGTTCAACTCTGTGAGTTGAATGCCCTCCTCACAAAGAAGTTTCTGAGAATGCTTCTGTCTAGTTTTTACTTGAAGATATTTCCTTTTCCAACACAGGCCTCAAAGCGCTCCGAATCAACACTTCCAGATACTACCAAAACAGTGTTTCAAAACTGTTCTATCAAAAGGAACGTTCAACTCTGTGAGTTGAAGGCACTCATCGCAAAGAGGTTTCTGAGAATGCTTCTGTCTAGTTTTTATGTGATGATATTTCGTATTGCAGCATTGGCCAAAAAGCGCTCCAAACATCCATCTTCAGATGGCAATGAAAGTGGGTCTCAAAAGTGCTCTATCAGAAGGAAGGTTCAAGTCTGTGAATTGAATGCTCTCATCACACAGAAGGTTCTGAGAATGATTCAGTCTAGTTTTTATCAGAAGATATTTCCTTTTCCTTGCATAGGCCTCAAATCGCTCCAAATATCGAATTGCAGTTTACACCAATAGAGTGTTTCCAAACTGCTCTGTGAAACGGCAGGTTCAACTCTGTGAGTTGAATGCGCACATGAGGAAGAAGTCTCTGAGAATGCTTCTGTCTAGTTTTTAGGTGAAGATATTTCATTTCCCAGCCTCGCCTCAAAGCGCTCCAAATATCCACTTTCAGATTCTACAAAAACTGTGTTTCTAAACTGCTCTTTGTAAAGGAAGGTTCAAGTCTGTGAGTTGAATGCACTCATCACCAAGAAGTTTCTGAGAATGCTTCTGTCTAGTTTTCATGTGAAGATATTTCCTTTTCCAACATTGACCCGAAGCCCTCGTAATATCCACTTGCAGATTTTACAAAAAGAGTGTTTCCAAACTGCTCTATCAAAATGAGATTCAACTCTGTGAGTTGAATGCACGCATCGTGAAGAAGCTTCAGAGAATGCTACGGTCTACGTTTTAGGTGAAGATATTTCATTTCCCAGCATAGGCTTCAAAGCGCTCTAAATATCCACTTGCAGATTCTACAAAAAGAGTGTTTCAAAACTGCTCTTCCAAAAGGAAGGTTCAAGGCTGTGAGTTCAATGCACTCATCATAAAGAAGTTTCTGAGAACGCTTCTCTCTAGTTTTTATGTGAAGATATTTCCTTTTCCAGCATAGGCCTCAAATCGCTCCAAACATCCACTAGCAAATTCTACAAAAGGAGTGTTTCAAAACTGTGCTATCAAAAGGAAGATTCCACTATTTGAGTTGAAGGCATAAAGCACACGGAGGTTTCTGACAATGCTTCCGTCTAGTTCTCATGTGAAGTTATTTGCTTTTCCAGTGCTGGCCTCTTAGCACTCCAAATATCCACTTGCAGATCCTAGAAAAAGAGTTTTTCAAAACTGCTCTACCAAAAGGAAGCTTCAACTCGGTGAGTTGAATGCGCACCTCGCAAAATGTTTCTGAGAGTGCTTCGCTGTTGTTTTTATGTGAAGATATTTCGTTTTCCAGCATAGGACTCAAAGCGCTCCAAGTAGCCACTTACAGAGTCTCTAAAAAGAGTGTTTCAAAACTGTTCTATCAAAAGGAACGTTCAACTCTGTGAGTAGAATGCTCTCATCACAAGGAAGTTTCTGAGAATGCTTCTGTCTAGTTTTTATGTGAAGAAATTTCCTTTTCCAACATAGGCCTCAAAGCGCTCCAAATAAACATCTGCAGATTCTACAAAAGGGGTCTTTCCAAAATGTTCTATCAAAACCAACGTTCAAACCTATGAGCTGAATGCACTCACCACACAGAAGTTTCTTAGACGTCTTCTGTCTAGTGTTTATGTGAAAATATTTTCTTTTACAGCATAGGCCTCAAATAGCTCCAAATATCAACTTGCAGATTTTACAAAAAGGGTGTTTCCAAACTCCTCTATCAAAAGGCAGGTTCAACTCTGTGTGTTGAATGCACACATCAGAAAGAAGTTTCTGAGAATGCTTCTGTCTAGCGTTTATGTGAAAATATTTCCTTTTCAAGCATACGCCTCAAAGCGCTCCAAATATGCCGTTGCAGATTCTACAAAAAGTGTGTTTCAAAACTGCTCTATGAAAAGAAAGGTTCAAAGCTGTGAGGTGAATACACAGATCGTGAAGAAGTTTCTGAGAAAGCTTCAGTCTAGTGTTTAGGTGAAGATATTTCACTTCCCAGCATAGGCCTCAAAGCGCTCCAAATATCCACTTCCAGATTCTACAGAAATGTGTTTCAAAACTGCTCTTTGGAAAGGAAGCTTCAACTCTGTGAGTTGAAAGCACTCATTACAAAGAGGTTTCTGAGAATTCTTCTGTCCAGTTTTCATGTGAAGATGTTTCCATTTCAAGCATAGGTCTCCAATCGCTCCAAATATTCACCTGCAAATTCTACAAAAAGGGTGTTTCAAAAGTTCTCTATCAATAGGAAGGTTCAACTCTGTGAGTTGAATGCCCTCCTCACAAAGAAGTTTCTGAGAATGCTTCTGTCTAGTTTTTACTTGAAGATATTTCCTTTTCCAACACAGGCCTCAAAGCGCTCCGAATCAACACTTCCAGATACTACAAAAACAGTGTTTCAAAACTGTTCTATCAAAAGGAACGTTCAACTCTGTGAGTTGAAGGCACTCATCACAAAGAAGTTTCTGAGCACGCTTCCATCTAGCTTGTATGCCATGAGATTTCCTTTTGCAGCATAGGCCTTAAAGCACTCCAAATATCCACTTGCAGATTCCACAAAAAGAGTGCTGCAAAACTTCTCTATCAAAAGGCAGGTTGAACTCTGTGTGTTGAATGCCCAAAACACAGGGAACTTTCTGAGAATGCTTTTGTCTAGTTTCCACGTGAAGATAGTTCCTTTTCCAACGTAGGCCTCAAAGCGCTCTGAATATCCACTTGCCGATTGTACAAAAAGAGTGTTGCAAAACTTCTCTATCAAAAGGCAGGTTGAACTCTGTGTGTTGAATGCCCAAAACACAGGGAACTTGCTGAGAATGCTTTTGTCTAATTTCTACGTGAAGATATTTCCTTTTCCAACATAGGCCTCAAAGTGCTCCGAATAAACACTTGTAGATCCCACCAAAAGAGTGTTTCAAAGCTCTTCCACCTAAAGGAACTTTCACGTCTGTGAGTTGAATGCACTCATCACAAAGAGGTTTCTGAGAATGCTTCTGTCTAGTTTTTATGTGATGATATTTCATTTTCCAGCATTGGCCTAAAGGTGCTCCAAATATCCACCTTCAGATGGGACTGAAAGAGTGTTTCAAAACTGAACTATCAAAAGGAAGGTTCAAGTCTGTGAGTTGAATGCACTCATCCACAGAAGCTTCTGAGAATGCTTCTGTCTCGTTTTTAGGCGAAGATATTTCCTTTTCCTTGCATAGGCCTCAAATCGCTCCAAATATCCCCTTGCAGATATTACAAAGAGAGTGTTTCCAAACTGCCCTATCGAAAGGCAGGTTCAACTCTGTGAGTTGAAGGCACGTATGGTGAAACAGTTTCTGAGAATGCTTGTGTGTACTTTTTAGGTGAAGGTATTTCCTTTTCCAGCACAGGCCTCAAATCGCTCCAAACATCCAGTAGCAAATTCTACAAAAGGAGTGTTTCAAACCTGTGCTATCCAAAGGAAGATTCCACTATATGAGTTGAACGCATAAAGCACACGGAAGTTTCTGAGAATCCTTCCGTCTAGTTCTCAGGTGAAGATATTTACTTTTCCAGTGTTGGCCCTTTAGCACTCCAAATATCCACTTTCAGATTCTACAAAAAGAGTGTTTCAAAACTGCTCTATCAAAACGCAGGTTCCACTCCGTGGGTTGAATGCATGCATCGGAAAAGATTTCTGAGAATTCTTCTGTCTAGTTTTTATGGGAAGATATTTTCTTTTCCAGCATAGGCCTCAAATCGCTCCAAACATCCACGAGCAAATTCTACGAAAGGAGTGTGTCAAAACTGTGCTATCAAAAGGAAGATTCCACTATGTGAGTTGAATGCATGAAGCACACGGAAGTTTCTGACAATGCTTCCGTCTAGTTCTCATGTGAAGATATTTCCTTTTCCAGTGTTGACCTCTTAGCACTCCAAATATCCACTTGCAGATCCTAGAAAAAGAGTGTTTCAAAACTGCTCTACCAAAAGCCAGGTTTCACTCGGTGAGTTGAATGCGCACATCGCAAAATGTTTCTGAGAACGCTACTGTCTAGTTCTTATGTGAAGATATTTCGTTTTCCAGCCTGGGCTTCAAAGCGCTCCAAATAGCCACTTGTAGAGTCTATAAAAAGAGTGTTTCAAAACTCTTCTATCAAAAGGAACTTTCAACTCTGTGAGTACAATGCACTCATCACAAGGAAGTTTCCGAGAATGCTTCTGTCTAGTGTTTATGTGAAGATATTTCCTTTTCCAACCTAGGCCTCAATGCGCTCCAAATAAACACCTGCAGATCCTACAAGAGGGGTGTTTCCAAACTGTTCTATCAAAACCAGCGTTCAAGTCTGTGAGCTGAATGCACTCATCACACAGAAGTTTCTTAGAAGGCTTGTGTCTAGTGTTTATGTGAAAATATTTCTTTTACAGCATAGGCCTCAAATAGATCCAAATATCAACTTGCAGATTTTACAAAAAGGGAGTTTCCAAACTCCTCTATCAAAAGACAGGTTCAACTCTGTGAGTTGAATGCACACATCAGAAAGAAGTTTCTGAGAATGCTTCTGTCTAGCGTTTATGTGAAAATATTTCCTTTTCAAGCACACGCCTCAAAGCGCTCCAAATATGCCGTTGCAGATTCTACAAAAAGTGGGTTTCAAAACTGCTCTACGAAAAGAAAGGTTCGAAGCTGTGAGTTGAATACACAGATCGTGAAGAAGTTTCTGAGAATGCTTCAGTCTAGTGTTTAGGTGAAGATATTTCACTTCCCAGCATAGGCCTCAAAGCGCTCCAAATATCCACTTCCAGATTCTACAGAAAAGTGTTTCAAAACTGCTCTTTGGAAAGGAAGCTTCAACTCTGTGAGTTGAAAGCACTCATTACGAAGAGGTTTCTGAGAATTCTTCTGTCCAGTTTTCATGTGAAGATGTTTCCATTTCAAGCATAGGTCTCCAATCGCTCCAAATATTCACCTGCAAATTCTACAAAAAGGGTGTTTCAAAAGTTCTCTATCAATAGGAAGGTTCAACTCTGTGAGTTGAATGCCCTCCTCACAAAGAAGTTTCTGAGAATGCTTCTGTCTAGTTTTTACTTGAAGATATTTCCTTTTCCAACACAGGCCTCAAAGCGCTCCGAATCAACACTTCCAGATACTACCAAAACAGTGTTTCAAAACTGTTCTATCAAAAGGAACGTTCAACTCTGTGAGTTGAAGGCACTCATCGCAAAGAGGTTTCTGAGAATGCTTCTGTCTAGCTTTTATGTGATGATATTTCGTATTGCAGCATTGGCCAAAAAGCGCTCCAAACATCCATCTTCAGATGGCAATGAAAGTGGGTCTCAAAAGTGCTCTATCAGAAGGAAGGTTCAAGTCTGTGAATTGAATGCTCTCATCACACAGAAGGTTCTGAGAATGATTCAGTCTAGTTTTTATCAGAAGATATTTCCTTTTCCTTGCATAGGCCTCAAATCGCTCCAAATATCGAATTGCAGTTTACACCAATAGAGTGTTTCCAAACTGCTCTGTGAAACGGCAGGTTCAACTCTGTGAGTTGAATGCGCACATGAGGAAGAAGTCTCTGAGAATGCTTCTGTCTAGTTTTTAGGTGAAGATATTTCATTTCCCAGCCTCGCCTCAAAGCGCTCCAAATATCCACTTTCAGATTCTACAAAAACTGTGTTTCTAAACTGCTCTTTGTAAAGGAAGGTTCAAGTCTGTGAGTTGAATGCACTCATCACCAAGAAGTTTCTGAGAATGCTTCTGTCTAGTTTTCATGTGAAGATATTTCCTTTTCCAACATTGACCCGAAGCCCTCGTAATATCCACTTGCAGATTTTACAAAAAGAGTGTTTCCAAACTGCTCTATCAAAATGAGATTCAACTCTGTGAGTTGAATGCACGCATCGTGAAGAAGCTTCAGAGAATGCTACGGTCTACGTTTTAGGTGAAGATATTTCATTTCCCAGCATAGGCTTCAAAGCGCTCTAAATATCCACTTGCAGATTCTACAAAAAGAGTGTTTCAAAACTGCTCTTCCAAAAGGAAGGTTCAAGGCTGTGAGTTCAATGCACTCATCATAAAGAAGTTTCTGAGAACGCTTCTCTCTAGTTTTTATGTGAAGATATTTCCTTTTCCAGCATAGGCCTCAAATCGCTCCAAACATCCACTAGCAAATTCTACAAAAGGAGTGTTTCAAAACTGTGCTATCAAAAGGAAGATTCCACTATTTGAGTTGAAGGCATAAAGCACACGGAGGTTTCTGACAATGCTTCCGTCTAGTTCTCATGTGAAGTTATTTCCTTTTCCAGTGCTGGCCTCTTAGCACTCCAAATATCCACTTGCAGATCCTAGAAAAAGAGTTTTTCAAAACTGCTCTACCAAAAGGAAGCTTCAACTCGGTGAGTTGAATGCGCACCTCGCAAAATGTTTCTGAGAGTGCTTCGCTGTTGTTTTTATGTGAAGATATTTCGTTTTCCAGCATAGGACTCAAAGCGCTCCAAGTAGCCACTTACAGAGTCTCTAAAAAGAGTGTTTCAAAACTGTTCTATCAAAAGGAACGTTCAACTCTGTGAGTAGAATGCTCTCATCACAAGGAAGTTTCTGAGAATGCTTCTGTCTAGTTTTTATGTGAAGAAATTTCCTTTTCCAACATAGGCCTCAAAGCGCTCCAAATAAACATCTGCAGATTCTACAAAAGGGGTCTTTCCAAAATGTTCTATCAAAACCAACGTTCAAACCTATGAGCTGAATGCACTCACCACACAGAAGTTTCTTAGACGTCTTCTGTCTAGTGTTTATGTGAAAATATTTTCTTTTACAGCATAGGCCTCAAATAGCTCCAAATATCAACTTGCAGATTTTACAAAAAGGGTGTTTCCAAACTCCTCTATCAAAAGGCAGGTTCAACTCTGTGTGTTGAATGCACACATCAGAAAGAAGTTTCTGAGAATGCTTCTGTCTAGCGTTTATGTGAAAATACTTCCTTTTCAAGCATACGCCTCAAAGCGCTCCAAATATGCCGTTGCAGATTCTACAAAAAGTGTGTTTCAAAACTGCTCTATGAAAAGAAAGGTTCAAAGCTGTGAGGTGAATACACATATCGTGAAGAAGTTTCTGAGAAAGCTTCAGTCTAGTGTTTAGGTGAAGATATTTCACTTCCCAGCATAGGCCTCAAAGCGCTCCAAATATCCACTTCCAGATTCTACAGAAAAGTGTTTCAAAACTGCTCTTTGGAAAGGAAGCTTCAACTCTGTGAGTTGAAAGCACTCATTACGAAGAGGTTTCTGAGAATTCTTCTGTCCAGTTTTCATGTGAAGATGTTTCCATTTCAAGCATAGGTCTCCAATCGCTCCAAATATTCACCTGCAAATTCTACAAAAAGGGTGTTTCAAAAGTTCTCTATCAATAGGAAGGTTCAACTCTGTGAGTTGAATGCCCTCCTCACAAAGAAGTTTCTGAGAATGCTTCTGTCTAGTTTTTACTTGAAGATATTTCCTTTTCCAACACAGGCCTCAAAGCGCTCCGAATCAACACTTCCAGATACTACAAAAACAGTGTTTCAAAACTGTTCTATCAAAAGGAACGTTCAACTCTGTGAGTTGAAGGCACTCATCACAAAGAAGTTTCTGAGCACGCTTCCATCTAGCTTGTATGCCATGAGATTTCCTTTTGCAGCATAGGCCTTAAAGCACTCCAAATATCCACTTGCAGATTCCACAAAAAGAGTGCTGCAAAACTTCTCTATCAAAAGGCAGGTTGAACTCTGTGTGTTGAATGCCCAAAACACAGGGAACTTTCTGAGAATGCTTTTGTCTAGTTTCCACGTGAAGATAGTTCCTTTTCCAACGTAGGCCTCAAAGCGCTCTGAATATCCACTTGCCAATTGTACAAAAAGAGTGTTGCAAAACTTCTCTATCAAAAGGCAGGTTGAACTCTGTGTGTTGAATGACCAAAACACAGGGAACTTGCTGAGAATGCTTTTGTCTAATTTCTACGTGAAGATATTTCCTTTTCCAACATAGGCCTCAAAGTGCTCCGAATAAACACTTGTAGATCCCACCAAAAGAGTGTTTCAAAGCTCTTCCACCTAAAGGAACTTTCACGTCTGTGAGTTGAATGCACTCATCACAAAGAGGTTTCTGAGAATGCTTCTGTCTAGTTTTTATGTGATGATATTTCATTTTCCAGCATTGGCCTAAAGGTGCTCCAAATATCCACCTTCAGATGGGACTGAAAGAGTGTTTCAAAACTGAACTATCAAAAGGAAGGTTCAAGTCTGTGAGTTGAATGCACTCATCCACAGAAGCTTCTGAGAATGCTTCTGTCTCGTTTTTAGGCGAAGATATTTCCTTTTCCTTGCATAGGCCTCAAATCGCTCCAAATATCCCCTTGCAGATATTACAAAGAGAGTGTTTCCAAACTGCCCTATCGAAAGGCAGGTTCAACTCTGTGAGTTGAAGGCACGTATGGTGAAACAGTTTCTGAGAATGCTTGTGTGTACTTTTTAGGTGAAGGTATTTCCTTTTCCAGCACAGGCCTCAAATCGCTCCAAACATCCAGTAGCAAATTCTACAAAAGGAGTGTTTCAAACCTGTGCTATCCAAAGGAAGATTCCACTATATGAGTTGAACGCATAAAGCACACGGAAGTTTCTGAGAATCCTTCCGTCTAGTTCTCAGGTGAAGATATTTACTTTTCCAGTGTTGGCCCTTTAGCACTCCAAATATCCACTTTCAGATTCTACAAAAAGAGTGTTTCAAAAGTGCTCTATCAAAACGCAGGTTCCACTCGGTGGGTTGAATGCATGCATCGGAAAAGATTTCTGAGAATTCTTCTGTCTAGTTTTTATGGGAAGATATTTTCTTTTCCAGCATAGGCCTCAAATCGCTCCAAACATCCACGAGCAAATTCTACGAAAGGAGTGTGTCAAAACTGTGCTATCAAAAGGAAGATTCCACTATGTGAGTTGAATGCATGAAGCACACGGAAGTTTCTGACAATGCTTCCGTCTAGTTCTCATGTGAAGATATTTCCTTTTCCAGTGTTGACCTCTTAGCACTCCAAATATCCACTTGCAGATCCTAGAAAAAGAGTGTTTCAAAACTGCTCTACCAAAAGCCAGGTTTCACTCGGTGAGTTGAATGCGCACATCGCAAAATGTTTCTGAGAACGCTACTGTCTAGTTCTTATGTGAAGATATTTCGTTTTCCAGCCTGGGCTTCAAAGCGCTCCAAATAGCCACTTGTAGAGTCTATAAAAAGAGTGTTTCAAAACTCTTCTATCAAAAGGAACTTTCAACTCTGTGAGTACAATGCACTCATCACAAGGAAGTTTCCGAGAATGCTTCTGTCTAGTGTTTATGTGAAGATATTTCCTTTTCCAACCTAGGCCTCAATGCGCTCCAAATAAACACCTGCAGATCCTACAAGAGGGGTGTTTCCAAACTGTTCTATCAAAACCAGCGTTCAAGTCTGTGAGCTGAATGCACTCATCACACAGAAGTTTCTTAGAAGGCTTGTGTCTAGTGTTTATGTGAAAATATTTTCTTTTACAGCATAGGCCTCAAATAGATCCAAATATCAACTTGCAGATTTTACAAAAAGGGAGTTTCCAAACTCCTCTATCAAAAGACAGGTTCAACTCTGTGAGTTGAATGCACACATCAGAAAGAAGTTTCTGAGAATGCTTCTGTCTAGCGTTTATGTGAAAATATTTCCTTTTCAAGCACACGCCTCAAAGCGCTCCAAATATGCCGTTGCAGATTCTACAAAAAGTGGGTTTCAAAACTGCTCTACGAAAAGAAAGGTTCGAAGCTGTGAGTTGAATACACAGATCGTGAAGAAGTTTCTGAGAATGCTTCAGTCTAGTGTTTAGGTGAAGATATTTCACTTCCCAGCATAGGCCTCAAAGCGCTCCAAATATCCACTTCCAGATTCTACAGAAAAGTGTTTCAAAACTGCTCTTTGGAAAGGAAGCTTCAACTCTGTGAGTTGAAAGCACTCATTACGAAGAGGTTTCTGAGAATTCTTCTGTCCAGTTTTCATGTGAAGATGTTTCCATTTCAAGCATAGGTCTCCAATCGCTCCAAATATTCACCTGCAAATTCTACAAAAAGGGTGTTTCAAAAGTTCTCTATCAATAGGAAGGTTCAACTCTGTGAGTTGAATGCCCTCCTCACAAAGAAGTTTCTGAGAATGCTTCTGTCTAGTTTTTACTTGAAGATATTTCCTTTTCCAACACAGGCCTCAAAGCGCTCCGAATCAACACTTCCAGATACTACCAAAACAGTGTTTCAAAACTGTTCTATCAAAAGGAACGTTCAACTCTGTGAGTTGAAGGCACTCATCGCAAAGAGGTTTCTGAGAATGCTTCTGTCTAGTTTTTATGTGATGATATTTCGTATTGCAGCATTGGCCAAAAAGCGCTCCAAACATCCATCTTCAGATGGCAATGAAAGTGGGTCTCAAAAGTGCTCTATCAGAAGGAAGGTTCAAGTCTGTGAATTGAATGCTCTCATCACACAGAAGGTTCTGAGAATGATTCAGTCTAGTTTTTATCAGAAGATATTTCCTTTTCCTTGCATAGGCCTCAAATCGCTCCAAATATCGAATTGCAGTTTACACCAATAGAGTGTTTCCAAACTGCTCTGTGAAACGGCAGGTTCAACTCTGTGAGTTGAATGCGCACATGAGGAAGAAGTCTCTGAGAATGCTTCTGTCTAGTTTTTAGGTGAAGATATTTCATTTCCCAGCCTCGCCTCAAAGCGCTCCAAATATCCACTTTCAGATTCTACAAAAACTGTGTTTCTAAACTGCTCTTTGTAAAGGAAGGTTCAAGTCTGTGAGTTGAATGCACTCATCACCAAGAAGTTTCTGAGAATGCTTCTGTCTAGTTTTCATGTGAAGATATTTCCTTTTCCAACATTGACCCGAAGCCCTCGTAATATCCACTTGCAGATTTTACAAAAAGAGTGTTTCCAAACTGCTCTATCAAAATGAGATTCAACTCTGTGAGTTGAATGCACGCATCGTGAAGAAGCTTCAGAGAATGCTACGGTCTACGTTTTAGGTGAAGATATTTCATTTCCCAGCATAGGCTTCAAAGCGCTCTAAATATCCACTTGCAGATTCTACAAAAAGAGTGTTTCAAAACTGCTCTTCCAAAAGGAAGGTTCAAGGCTGTGAGTTCAATGCACTCATCATAAAGAAGTTTCTGAGAACGCTTCTCTCTAGTTTTTATGTGAAGATATTTCCTTTTCCAGCATAGGCCTCAAATCGCTCCAAACATCCACTAGCAAATTCTACAAAAGGAGTGTTTCAAAACTGTGCTATCAAAAGGAAGATTCCACTATTTGAGTTGAAGGCATAAAGCACACGGAGGTTTCTGACAATGCTTCCGTCTAGTTCTCATGTGAAGTTATTTCCTTTTCCAGTGCTGGCCTCTTAGCACTCCAAATATCCACTTGCAGATCCTAGAAAAAGAGTTTTTCAAAACTGCTCTACCAAAAGGAAGCTTCAACTCGGTGAGTTGAATGCGCACCTCGCAAAATGTTTCTGAGAGTGCTTCGCTGTTGTTTTTATGTGAAGATATTTCGTTTTCCAGCATAGGACTCAAAGCGCTCCAAGTAGCCACTTACAGAGTCTCTAAAAAGAGTGTTTCAAAACTGTTCTATCAAAAGGAACGTTCAACTCTGTGAGTAGAATGCTCTCATCACAAGGAAGTTTCTGAGAATGCTTCTGTCTAGTTTTTATGTGAAGAAATTTCCTTTTCCAACATAGGCCTCAAAGCGCTCCAAATAAACATCTGCAGATTCTACAAAAGGGGTCTTTCCAAAATGTTCTATCAAAACCAACGTTCAAACCTATGAGCTGAATGCACTCACCACACAGAAGTTTCTTAGACGTCTTCTGTCTAGTGTTTATGTGAAAATATTTTCTTTTACAGCATAGGCCTCAAATAGCTCCAAATATCAACTTGCAGATTTTACAAAAAGGGTGTTTCCAAACTCCTCTATCAAAAGGCAGGTTCAACTCTGTGTGTTGAATGCACACATCAGAAAGAAGTTTCTGAGAATGCTTCTGTCTAGCGTTTATGTGAAAATACTTCCTTTTCAAGCATACGCCTCAAAGCGCTCCAAATATGCCGTTGCAGATTCTACAAAAAGTGTGTTTCAAAACTGCTCTATGAAAAGAAAGGTTCAAAGCTGTGAGGTGAATACACATATCGTGAAGAAGTTTCTGAGAAAGCTTCAGTCTAGTGTTTAGGTGAAGATATTTCACTTCCCAGCATAGGCCTCAAAGCGCTCCAAATATCCACTTCCAGATTCTACAGAAAAGTGTTTCAAAACTGCTCTTTGGAAAGGAAGCTTCAACTCTGTGAGTTGAAAGCACTCATTACGAAGAGGTTTCTGAGAATTCTTCTGTCCAGTTTTCATGTGAAGATGTTTCCATTTCAAGCATAGGTCTCCAATCGCTCCAAATATTCACCTGCAAATTCTACAAAAAGGGTGTTTCAAAAGTTCTCTATCAATAGGAAGGTTCAACTCTGTGAGTTGAATGCCCTCCTCACAAAGAAGTTTCTGAGAATGCTTCTGTCTAGTTTTTACTTGAAGATATTTCCTTTTCCAACACAGGCCTCAAAGCGCTCCGAATCAACACTTCCAGATACTACAAAAACAGTGTTTCAAAACTGTTCTATCAAAAGGAACGTTCAACTCTGTGAGTTGAAGGCACTCATCACAAAGAAGTTTCTGAGCACGCTTCCATCTAGCTTGTATGCCATGAGATTTCCTTTTGCAGCATAGGCCTTAAAGCACTCCAAATATCCACTTGCAGATTCCACAAAAAGAGTGCTGCAAAACTTCTCTATCAAAAGGCAGGTTGAACTCTGTGTGTTGAATGCCCAAAACACAGGGAACTTTCTGAGAATGCTTTTGTCTAGTTTCCACGTGAAGATAGTTCCTTTTCCAACGTAGGCCTCAAAGCGCTCTGAATATCCACTTGCCGATTGTACAAAAAGAGTGTTGCAAAACTTCTCTATCAAAAGGCAGGTTGAACTCTGTGTGTTGAATGCCCAAAACACAGGGAACTTGCTGAGAATGCTTTTGTCTAATTTCTACGTGAAGATATTTCCTTTTCCAACATAGGCCTCAAAGTGCTCCGAATAAACACTTGTAGATCCCACCAAAAGAGTGTTTCAAAGCTCTTCCACCTAAAGGAACTTTCACGTCTGTGAGTTGAATGCACTCATCACAAAGAGGTTTCTGAGAATGCTTCTGTCTAGTTTTTATGTGATGATATTTCATTTTCCAGCATTGGCCTAAAGGTGCTCCAAATATCCACCTTCAGATGGGACTGAAAGAGTGTTTCAAAACTGAACTATCAAAAGGAAGGTTCAAGTCTGTGAGTTGAATGCACTCATCCACAGAAGCTTCTGAGAATGCTTCTGTCTCGTTTTTAGGCGAAGATATTTCCTTTTCCTTGCATAGGCCTCAAATCGCTCCAAATATCCCCTTGCAGATATTACAAAGAGAGTGTTTCCAAACTGCCCTATCGAAAGGCAGGTTCAACTCTGTGAGTTGAAGGCACGTATGGTGAAACAGTTTCTGAGAATGCTTGTGTGTACTTTTTAGGTGAAGGTATTTCCTTTTCCAGCACAGGCCTCAAATCGCTCCAAACATCCAGTAGCAAATTCTACAAAAGGAGTGTTTCAAACCTGTGCTATCCAAAGGAAGATTCCACTATATGAGTTGAACGCATAAAGCACACGGAAGTTTCTGAGAATCCTTCCGTCTAGTTCTCAGGTGAAGATATTTACTTTTCCAGTGTTGGCCCTTTAGCACTCCAAATATCCACTTTCAGATTCTACAAAAAGAGTGTTTCAAAACTGCTCTATCAAAACGCAGGTTCCACTCGGTGGGTTGAATGCATGCATCGGAAAAGATTTCTGAGAATTCTTCTGTCTAGTTTTTATGGGAAGATATTTTCTTTTCCAGCATAGGCCTCAAATCGCTCCAAACATCCACGAGCAAATTCTACGAAAGGAGTGTGTCAAAACTGTGCTATCAAAAGGAAGATTCCACTATGTGAGTTGAATGCATGAAGCACACGGAAGTTTCTGACAATGCTTCCGTCTAGTTCTCATGTGAAGATATTTCCTTTTCCAGTGTTGACCTCTTAGCACTCCAAATATCCACTTGCAGATCCTAGAAAAAGAGTGTTTCAAAACTGCTCTACCAAAAGCCAGGTTTCACTCGGTGAGTTGAATGCGCACATCGCAAAATGTTTCTGAGAACGCTACTGTCTAGTTCTTATGTGAAGATATTTCGTTTTCCAGCCTGGGCTTCAAAGCGCTCCAAATAGCCACTTGTAGAGTCTATAAAAAGAGTGTTTCAAAACTCTTCTATCAAAAGGAACTTTCAACTCTGTGAGTACAATGCACTCATCACAAGGAAGTTTCCGAGAATGCTTCTGTCTAGTGTTTATGTGAAGATATTTCCTTTTCCAACCTAGGCCTCAATGCGCTCCAAATAAACACCTGCAGATCCTACAAGAGGGGTGTTTCCAAACTGTTCTATCAAAACCAGCGTTCAAGTCTGTGAGCTGAATGCACTCATCACACAGAAGTTTCTTAGAAGGCTTGTGTCTAGTGTTTATGTGAAAATATTTTCTTTTACAGCATAGGCCTCAAATAGATCCAAATATCAACTTGCAGATTTTACAAAAAGGGAGTTTCCAAACTCCTCTATCAAAAGACAGGTTCAACTCTGTGAGTTGAATGCACACATCAGAAAGAAGTTTCTGAGAATGCTTCTGTCTAGCGTTTATGTGGAAATATTTCCTTTTCAAGCACACGCCTCAAAGCGCTCCAAATATGCCGTTGCAGATTCTACAAAAAGTGGGTTTCAAAACTGCTCTACGAAAAGAAAGGTTCGAAGCTGTGAGTTGAATACACAGATCGTGAAGAAGTTTCTGAGAATGCTTCAGTCTAGTGTTTAGGTGAAGATATTTCACTTCCCAGCATAGGCCTCAAAGCGCTCCAAATATCCACTTCCAGATTCTACAGAAAAGTGTTTCAAAACTGCTCTTTGGAAAGGAAGCTTCAACTCTGTGAGTTGAAAGCACTCATTACGAAGAGGTTTCTGAGAATTCTTCTGTCCAGTTTTCATGTGAAGATGTTTCCATTTCAAGCATAGGTCTCCAATCGCTCCAAATATTCACCTGCAAATTCTACAAAAAGGGTGTTTCAAAAGTTCTCTATCAATAGGAAGGTTCAACTCTGTGAGTTGAATGCCCTCCTCACAAAGAAGTTTCTGAGAATGCTTCTGTCTAGTTTTTACTTGAAGATATTTCCTTTTCCAACACAGGCCTCAAAGCGCTCCGAATCAACACTTCCAGATACTACCAAAACAGTGTTTCAAAACTGTTCTATCAAAAGGAACGTTCAACTCTGTGAGTTGAAGGCACTCATCGCAAAGAGGTTTCTGAGAATGCTTCTGTCTAGTTTTTATGTGATGATATTTCGTATTGCAGCATTGGCCAAAAAGCGCTCCAAACATCCATCTTCAGATGGCAATGAAAGTGGGTCTCAAAAGTGCTCTATCAGAAGGAAGGTTCAAGTCTGTGAATTGAATGCTCTCATCACACAGAAGGTTCTGAGAATGATTCAGTCTAGTTTTTATCAGAAGATATTTCCTTTTCCTTGCATAGGCCTCAAATCGCTCCAAATATCGAATTGCAGTTTACACCAATAGAGTGTTTCCAAACTGCTCTGTGAAACGGCAGGTTCAACTCTGTGAGTTGAATGCGCACATGAGGAAGAAGTCTCTGAGAATGCTTCTGTCTAGTTTTTAGGTGAAGATATTTCATTTCCCAGCCTCGCCTCAAAGCGCTCCAAATATCCACTTTCAGATTCTACAAAAACTGTGTTTCTAAACTGCTCTTTGTAAAGGAAGGTTCAAGTCTGTGAGTTGAATGCACTCATCACCAAGAAGTTTCTGAGAATGCTTCTGTCTAGTTTTCATGTGAAGATATTTCCTTTTCCAACATTGACCCGAAGCCCTCGTAATATCCACTTGCAGATTTTACAAAAAGAGTGTTTCCAAACTGCTCTATCAAAATGAGATTCAACTCTGTGAGTTGAATGCACGCATCGTGAAGAAGCTTCAGAGAATGCTACGGTCTACGTTTTAGGTGAAGATATTTCATTTCCCAGCATAGGCTTCAAAGCGCTCTAAATATCCACTTGCAGATTCTACAAAAAGAGTGTTTCAAAACTGCTCTTCCAAAAGGAAGGTTCAAGGCTGTGAGTTCAATGCACTCATCATAAAGAAGTTTCTGAGAACGCTTCTCTCTAGTTTTTATGTGAAGATATTTCCTTTTCCAGCATAGGCCTCAAATCGCTCCAAACATCCACTAGCAAATTCTACAAAAGGAGTGTTTCAAAACTGTGCTATCAAAAGGAAGATTCCACTATTTGAGTTGAAGGCATAAAGCACACGGAGGTTTCTGACAATGCTTCCGTCTAGTTCTCATGTGAAGTTATTTCCTTTTCCAGTGCTGGCCTCTTAGCACTCCAAATATCCACTTGCAGATCCTAGAAAAAGAGTTTTTCAAAACTGCTCTACCAAAAGGAAGCTTCAACTCGGTGAGTTGAATGCGCACCTCGCAAAATGTTTCTGAGAGTGCTTCGCTGTTGTTTTTATGTGAAGATATTTCGTTTTCCAGCATAGGACTCAAAGCGCTCCAAGTAGCCACTTACAGAGTCTCTAAAAAGAGTGTTTCAAAACTGTTCTATCAAAAGGAACGTTCAACTCTGTGAGTAGAATGCTCTCATCACAAGGAAGTTTCTGAGAATGCTTCTGTCTAGTTTTTATGTGAAGAAATTTCCTTTTCCAACATAGGCCTCAAAGCGCTCCAAATAAACATCTGCAGATTCTACAAAAGGGGTCTTTCCAAAATGTTCTATCAAAACCAACGTTCAAACCTATGAGCTGAATGCACTCACCACACAGAAGTTTCTTAGACGTCTTCTGTCTAGTGTTTATGTGAAAATATTTTCTTTTACAGCATAGGCCTCAAATAGCTCCAAATATCAACTTGCAGATTTTACAAAAAGGGTGTTTCCAAACTCCTCTATCAAAAGGCAGGTTCAACTCTGTGTGTTGAATGCACACATCAGAAAGAAGTTTCTGAGAATGCTTCTGTCTAGCGTTTATGTGAAAATACTTCCTTTTCAAGCATACGCCTCAAAGCGCTCCAAATATGCCGTTGCAGATTCTACAAAAAGTGTGTTTCAAAACTGCTCTATGAAAAGAAAGGTTCAAAGCTGTGAGGTGAATACACATATCATGAAGAAGTTTCTGAGAAAGCTTCAGTCTAGTGTTTAGGTGAAGATATTTCACTTCCCAGCATAGGCCTCAAAGCGCTCCAAATATCCACTTCCAGATTCTACAGAAAAGTGTTTCAAAACTGCTCTTTGGAAAGGAAGCTTCAACTCTGTGAGTTGAAAGCACTCATTACGAAGAGGTTTCTGAGAATTCTTCTGTCCAGTTTTCATGTGAAGATGTTTCCATTTCAAGCATAGGTCTCCAATCGCTCCAAATATTCACCTGCAAATTCTACAAAAAGGGTGTTTCAAAAGTTCTCTATCAATAGGAAGGTTCAACTCTGTGAGTTGAATGCCCTCCTCACAAAGAAGTTTCTGAGAATGCTTCTGTCTAGTTTTTACTTGAAGATATTTCCTTTTCCAACACAGGCCTCAAAGCGCTCCGAATCAACACTTCCAGATACTACAAAAACAGTGTTTCAAAACTGTTCTATCAAAAGGAACGTTCAACTCTGTGAGTTGAAGGCACTCATCACAAAGAAGTTTCTGAGCACGCTTCCATCTAGCTTGTATGCCATGAGATTTCCTTTTGCAGCATAGGCCTTAAAGCACTCCAAATATCCACTTGCAGATTCCACAAAAAGAGTGCTGCAAAACTTCTCTATCAAAAGGCAGGTTGAACTCTGTGTGTTGAATGCCCAAAACACAGGGAACTTTCTGAGAATGCTTTTGTCTAGTTTCCACGTGAAGATAGTTCCTTTTCCAACGTAGGCCTCAAAGCGCTCTGAATATCCACTTGCCGATTGTACAAAAAGAGTGTTGCAAAACTTCTCTATCAAAAGGCAGGTTGAACTCTGTGTGTTGAATGCCCAAAACACAGGGAACTTGCTGAGAATGCTTTTGTCTAATTTCTACGTGAAGATATTTCCTTTTCCAACATAGGCCTCAAAGTGCTCCGAATAAACACTTGTAGATCCCACCAAAAGAGTGTTTCAAAGCTCTTCCACCTAAAGGAACTTTCACGTCTGTGAGTTGAATGCACTCATCACAAAGAGGTTTCTGAGAATGCTTCTGTCTAGTTTTTATGTGATGATATTTCATTTTCCAGCATTGGCCTAAAGGTGCTCCAAATATCCACCTTCAGATGGGACTGAAAGAGTGTTTCAAAACTGAACTATCAAAAGGAAGGTTCAAGTCTGTGAGTTGAATGCACTCATCCACAGAAGCTTCTGAGAATGCTTCTGTCTCGTTTTTAGGCGAAGATATTTCCTTTTCCTTGCATAGGCCTCAAATCGCTCCAAATATCCCCTTGCAGATATTACAAAGAGAGTGTTTCCAAACTGCCCTATCGAAAGGCAGGTTCAACTCTGTGAGTTGAAGGCACGTATGGTGAAACAGTTTCTGAGAATGCTTGTGTGTACTTTTTAGGTGAAGGTATTTCCTTTTCCAGCACAGGCCTCAAATCGCTCCAAACATCCAGTAGCAAATTCTACAAAAGGAGTGTTTCAAACCTGTGCTATCCAAAGGAAGATTCCACTATATGAGTTGAATGCATAAAGCACACGGAAGTTTCTGAGAATCCTTCCGTCTAGTTCTCAGGTGAAGATATTTACTTTTCCAGTGTTGGCCCTTTAGCACTCCAAATATCCACTTTCAGATTCTACAAAAAGAGTGTTTCAAAATTGCTCTATCAAAACGCAGGTTCCACTCGGTGAGTTGAATGCATGCATCGGAAAAGATTTCTGAGAATTCTTCTGTCTAGTTTTTATGGGAAGATATTTTCTTTTCCAGCATAGGCCTCAAATCGCTCCAAACATCCACGAGCAAATTCTACGAAAGGAGTGTGTCAAAACTGTGCTATCAAAAGGAAGATTCCACTATGTGAGTTGAATGCATGAAGCACACGGAAGTTTCTGACAATGCTTCCGTCTAGTTCTCATGTGAAGATATTTCCTTTTCCAGTGTTGACCTCTTAGCACTCCAAATATCCACTTGCAGATCCTAGAAAAAGAGTGTTTCAAAACTGCTCTACCAAAAGCCAGGTTTCACTCGGTGAGTTGAATGCGCACATCGCAAAATGTTTCTGAGAACGCTACTGTCTAGTTCTTATGTGAAGATATTTCGTTTTCCAGCCTGGGCTTCAAAGCGCTCCAAATAGCCACTTGTAGAGTCTATAAAAAGAGTGTTTCAAAACTCTTCTATCAAAAGGAACTTTCAACTCTGTGAGTACAATGCACTCATCACAAGGAAGTTTCCGAGAATGCTTCTGTCTAGTGTTTATGTGAAGATATTTCCTTTTCCAACCTAGGCCTCAATGCGCTCCAAATAAACACCTGCAGATCCTACAAGAGGGGTGTTTCCAAACTGTTCTATCAAAACCAGCGTTCAAGTCTGTGAGCTGAATGCACTCATCACACAGAAGTTCCTTAGAAGGCTTGTGTCTGGTGTTTATGTGAAAATATTTTCTTTTACAGCATAGGCCTCAAATAGATCCAAATATCAACTTGCAGATTTTACAAAAAGGGAGTTTCCAAACTCCTCTATCAAAAGACAGGTTCAACTCTGTGAGTTGAATGCACACATCAGAAAGAAGTTTCTGAGAATGCTTCTGTCTAGCGTTTATGTGAAAATATTTCCTTTTCAAGCATACGCCTCAAAGCGCTCCAAATATGCCGTTGCAGATTCTACAAAAAGTGGGTTTCAAAACTGCTCTACGAAAAGAAAGGTTCGAAGCTGTGAGTTGAATACACAGATCGTGAAGAAGTTTCTGAGAATGCTTCAGTCTAGTGTTTAGGTGAAGATATTTCACTTCCCAGCATAGGCCTCAAAGCGCTCCAAATATCCACTTCCAGATTCTACAGAAAAGTGTTTCAAAACTGCTCTTTGGAAAGGAAGCTTCAACTCTGTGGGTTGAAAGCACTCATTAAGAAGAGGTTTCTGAGAATTCTTCTGTCCAGTTTTCATGTGAAGATGTTTCCATTTCAAGCATAGGTCTCCAATCGCTCCAAATATTCACCTGCAAATTCTACAAAAAGGGTGTTTCAAAAGTTCTCTATCAATAGGAAGGTTCAACTCTGTGAGTTGAATGCCCTCCTCACAAAGAAGTTTCTGAGAATGCTTCTGTCTAGTTTTTACTTGAAGATATTTCCTTTTCCAACACAGGCCTCAAAGCGCTCCGAATCAACACTTCCAGATACTACCAAAACAGTGTTTCAAAACTGTTCTATCAAAAGGAACGTTCAACTCTGTGAGTTGAAGGCACTCATCGCAAAGAGGTTTCTGAGAATGCTTCTGTCTAGTTTTTATGTGATGATATTTCGTATTGCAGCATTGGCCAAAAAGCGCTCCAAACATCCATCTTCAGATGGCAATGAAAGTGGGTCTCAAAAGTGCTCTATCAGAAGGAAGGTTCAAGTCTGTGAATTGAATGCTCTCATCACACAGAAGGTTCTGAGAATGATTCAGTCTAGTTTTTATCAGAAGATATTTCCTTTTCCTTGCATAGGCCTCAAATCGCTCCAAATATCGAATTGCAGTTTACACCAATAGAGTGTTTCCAAACTGCTCTGTGAAACGGCAGGTTCAACTCTGTGAGTTGAATGCGCACATGAGGAAGAAGTCTCTGAGAATGCTTCTGTCTAGTTTTTAGGTGAAGATATTTCATTTCCCAGCCTCGCCTCAAAGCGCTCCAAATATCCACTTTCAGATTCTACAAAAACTGTGTTTCTAAACTGCTCTTTGTAAAGGAAGGTTCAAGTCTGTGAGTTGAATGCACTCATCACCAAGAAGTTTCTGAGAATGCTTCTGTCTAGTTTTCATGTGAAGATATTTCCTTTTCCAACATTGACCCGAAGCCCTCGTAATATCCACTTGCAGATTTTACAAAAAGAGTGTTTCCAAACTGCTCTATCAAAATGAGATTCAACTCTGTGAGTTGAATGCACGCATCGTGAAGAAGCTTCAGAGAATGCTACGGTCTACGTTTTAGGTGAAGATATTTCATTTCCCAGCATAGGCTTCAAAGCGCTCTAAATATCCACTTGCAGATTCTACAAAAAGAGTGTTTCAAAACTGCTCTTCCAAAAGGAAGGTTCAAGGCTGTGAGTTCAATGCACTCATCATAAAGAAGTTTCTGAGAACGCTTCTCTCTAGTTTTTATGTGAAGATATTTCCTTTTCCAGCATAGGCCTCAAATCGCTCCAAACATCCACTAGCAAATTCTACAAAAGGAGTGTTTCAAAACTGTGCTATCAAAAGGAAGATTCCACTATTTGAGTTGAAGGCATAAAGCACACGGAGGTTTCTGACAATGCTTCCGTCTAGTTCTCATGTGAAGTTATTTCCTTTTCCAGTGCTGGCCTCTTAGCACTCCAAATATCCACTTGCAGATCCTAGAAAAAGAGTTTTTCAAAACTGCTCTACCAAAAGGAAGCTTCAACTCGGTGAGTTGAATGCGCACCTCGCAAAATGTTTCTGAGAGTGCTTCGCTGTTGTTTTTATGTGAAGATATTTCGTTTTCCAGCATAGGACTCAAAGCGCTCCAAGTAGCCACTTACAGAGTCTCTAAAAAGAGTGTTTCAAAACTGTTCTATCAAAAGGAACGTTCAACTCTGTGAGTAGAATGCTCTCATCACAAGGAAGTTTCTGAGAATGCTTCTGTCTAGTTTTTATGTGAAGAAATTTCCTTTTCCAACATAGGCCTCAAAGCGCTCCAAATAAACATCTGCAGATTCTACAAAAGGGGTCTTTCCAAAATGTTCTATCAAAACCAACGTTCAAACCTATGAGCTGAATGCACTCACCACACAGAAGTTTCTTAGACGTCTTCTGTCTAGTGTTTATGTGAAAATATTTTCTTTTACAGCATAGGCCTCAAATAGCTCCAAATATCAACTTGCAGATTTTACAAAAAGGGTGTTTCCAAACTCCTCTATCAAAAGGCAGGTTCAACTCTGTGTGTTGAATGCACACATCAGAAAGAAGTTTCTGAGAATGCTTCTGTCTAGCGTTTATGTGAAAATATTTCCTTTTCAAGCATACGCCTCAAAGCGCTCCAAATATGCCGTTGCAGATTCTACAAAAAGTGGGTTTCAAAACTGCTCTATGAAAAGAAAGGTTCAAAGCTGTGAGGTGAATACACAGATCGTGAAGAAGTTTCTGAGAAAGCTTCAGTCTAGTGTTTAGGTGAAGATATTTCACTTCCCAGCATAGGCCTCAAAGCGCTCCAAATATCCACTTCCAGATTCTACAGAAAAGTGTTTCAAAACTGCTCTTTGGAAAGGAAGCTTCAACTCTGTGAGTTGAAAGCACTCATTACGAAGAGGTTTCTGAGAATTCTTCTGTCCAGTTTTCATGTGAAGATGTTTCCATTTCAAGCATAGGTCTCCAATCGCTCCAAATATTCACCTGCAAATTCTACAAAAAGGGTGTTTCAAAAGTTCTCTATCAATAGGAAGGTTCAACTCTGTGAGTTGAATGCCCTCCTCACAAAGAAGTTTCTGAGAATGCTTCTGTCTAGTTTTTACTTGAAGATATTTCCTTTTCCAACACAGGCCTCAAAGCGCTCCGAATCAACACTTCCAGATACTACAAAAACAGTGTTTCAAAACTGTTCTATCAAAAGGAACGTTCAACTCTGTGAGTTGAAGGCACTCATCACAAAGAAGTTTCTGAGCACGCTTCCATCTAGCTTGTATGCCATGAGATTTCCTTTTGCAGCATAGGCCTTAAAGCACTCCAAATATCCACTTGCAGATTCCACAAAAAGAGTGCTGCAAAACTTCTCTATCAAAAGGCAGGTTGAACTCTGTGTGTTGAATGCCCAAAACACAGGGAACTTTCTGAGAATGCTTTTGTCTAGTTTCCACGTGAAGATAGTTCCTTTTCCAACGTAGGCCTCAAAGCGCTCTGAATATCCACTTGCCGATTGTACAAAAAGAGTGTTGCAAAACTTCTCTATCAAAAGGCAGGTTGAACTCTGTGTGTTGAATGCCCAAAACACAGGGAACTTGCTGAGAATGCTTTTGTCTAATTTCTACGTGAAGATATTTCCTTTTCCAACATAGGCCTCAAAGTGCTCCGAATAAACACTTGTAGATCCCACCAAAAGAGTGTTTCAAAGCTCTTCCACCTAAAGGAACTTTCACGTCTGTGAGTTGAATGCACTCATCACAAAGAGGTTTCTGAGAATGCTTCTGTCTAGTTTTTATGTGATGATATTTCATTTTCCAGCATTGGCCTAAAGGTGCTCCAAATATCCACCTTCAGATGGGACTGAAAGAGTGTTTCAAAACTGAACTATCAAAAGGAAGGTTCAAGTCTGTGAGTTGAATGCACTCATCCACAGAAGCTTCTGAGAATGCTTCTGTCTCGTTTTTAGGCGAAGATATTTCCTTTTCCTTGCATAGGCCTCAAATCGCTCCAAATATCCCCTTGCAGATATTACAAAGAGAGTGTTTCCAAACTGCCCTATCGAAAGGCAGGTTCAACTCTGTGAGTTGAAGGCACGTATGGTGAAACAGTTTCTGAGAATGCTTGTGTGTACTTTTTAGGTGAAGGTATTTCCTTTTCCAGCACAGGCCTCAAATCGCTCCAAACATCCAGTAGCAAATTCTACAAAAGGAGTGTTTCAAACCTGTGCTATCCAAAGGAAGATTCCACTATATGAGTTGAACGCATAAAGCACACGGAAGTTTCTGAGAATCCTTCCGTCTAGTTCTCAGGTGAAGATATTTACTTTTCCAGTGTTGGCCCTTTAGCACTCCAAATATCCACTTTCAGATTCTACAAAAAGAGTGTTTCAAAATTGCTCTATCAAAACGCAGGTTCCACTCGGTGGGTTGAATGCACGCATCGGAAAAGATTTCTGAGAATTCTTCTGTCTAGTTTTTATGGGAAGATATTTTCTTTTCCAGCATAGGCCTCAAATCGCTCCAAACATCCACGAGCAAATTCTACGAAAGGAGTGTGTCAAAACTGTGCTATCAAAAGGAAGATTCCACTATGTGAGTTGAATGCATGAAGCACACGGAAGTTTCTGACAATGCTTCCGTCTAGTTCTCATGTGAAGATATTTCCTTTTCCAGTGTTGACCTCTTAGCACTCCAAATATCCACTTGCAGATCCTAGAAAAAGAGTGTTTCAAAACTGCTCTACCAAAAGCCAGGTTTCACTCGGTGAGTTGAATGCGCACATCGCAAAATGTTTCTGAGAACGCTACTGTCTAGTTCTTATGTGAAGATATTTCGTTTTCCAGCCTGGGCTTCAAAGCGCTCCAAATAGCCACTTGTAGAGTCTATAAAAAGAGTGTTTCAAAACTCTTCTATCAAAAGGAACTTTCAACTCTGTGAGTACAATGCACTCATCACAAGGAAGTTTCCGAGAATGCTTCTGTCTAGTGTTTATGTGAAGATATTTCCTTTTCCAACCTAGGCCTCAATGCGCTCCAAATAAACACCTGCAGATCCTACAAGAGGGGTGTTTCCAAACTGTTCTATCAAAACCAGCGTTCAAGTCTGTGAGCTGAATGCACTCATCACACAGAAGTTTCTTAGAAGGCTTGTGTCTAGTGTTTATGTGAAAATATTTTCTTTTACAGCATAGGCCTCAAATAGATCCAAATATCAACTTGCAGATTTTACAAAAAGGGAGTTTCCAAACTCCTCTATCAAAAGACAGGTTCAACTCTGTGAGTTGAATGCACACATCAGAAAGAAGTTTCTGAGAATGCTTCTGTCTAGCGTTTATGTGAAAATATTTCCTTTTCAAGCACACGCCTCAAAGCGCTCCAAATATGCCGTTGCAGATTCTACAAAAGGTGGGTTTCAAAACTGCTCTACGAAAAGAAAGGTTCGAAGCTGTGAGTTGAATACACAGATCGTGAAGAAGTTTCTGAGAATGCTTCAGTCTAGTGTTTAGGTGAAGATATTTCACTTCCCAGCATAGGCCTCAAAGCGCTCCAAATATCCACTTCCAGATTCTACAGAAAAGTGTTTCAAAACTGCTCTTTGGAAAGGAAGCTTCAACTCTGTGAGTTGAAAGCACTCATTACGAAGAGGTTTCTGAGAATTCTTCTGTCCAGTTTTCATGTGAAGATGTTTCCATTTCAAGCATAGGTCTCCAATCGCTCCAAATATTCACCTGCAAATTCTACAAAAAGGGTGTTTCAAAAGTTCTCTATCAATAGGAAGGTTCAACTCTGTGAGTTGAATGCCCTCCTCACAAAGAAGTTTCTGAGAATGCTTCTGTCTAGTTTTTACTTGAAGATATTTCCTTTTCCAACACAGGCCTCAAAGCGCTCCGAATCAACACTTCCAGATACTACCAAAACAGTGTTTCAAAACTGTTCTATCAAAAGGAACGTTCAACTCTGTGAGTTGAAGGCACTCATCGCAAAGAGGTTTCTGAGAATGCTTCTGTCTAGTTTTTATGTGATGATATTTCGTATTGCAGCATTGGCCAAAAAGCGCTCCAAACATCCATCTTCAGATGGCAATGAAAGTGGGTCTCAAAAGTGCTCTATCAGAAGGAAGGTTCAAGTCTGTGAATTGAATGCTCTCATCACACAGAAGGTTCTGAGAATGATTCAGTCTAGTTTTTATCAGAAGATATTTCCTTTTCCTTGCATAGGCCTCAAATCGCTCCAAATATCGAATTGCAGTTTACACCAATAGAGTGTTTCCAAACTGCTCTGTGAAACGGCAGGTTCAACTCTGTGAGTTGAATGCGCACATGAGGAAGAAGTCTCTGAGAATGCTTCTGTCTAGTTTTTAGGTGAAGATATTTCATTTCCCAGCCTCACCTCAAAGCGCTCCAAATATCCACTTTCAGATTCTACAAAAACTGTGTTTCTAAACTGCTCTTTGTAAAGGAAGGTTCAAGTCTGTGAGTTGAATGCACTCATCACCAAGAAGTTTCTGAGAATGCTTCTGTCTAGTTTTCATGTGAAGATATTTCCTTTTCCAACATTGACCCGAAGCCCTCGTAATATCCACTTGCAGATTTTACAAAAAGAGTGTTTCCAAACTGCTCTATCAAAATGAGATTCAACTCTGTGAGTTGAATGCACGCATCGTGAAGAAGCTTCAGAGAATGCTACGGTCTACGTTTTAGGTGAAGATATTTCATTTCCCAGCATAGGCTTCAAAGCGCTCTAAATATCCACTTGCAGATTCTACAAAAAGAGTGTTTCAAAACTGCTCTTCCAAAAGGAAGGTTCAAGGCTGTGAGTTCAATGCACTCATCATAAAGAAGTTTCTGAGAACGCTTCTCTCTAGTTTTTATGTGAAGATATTTCCTTTTCCAGCATAGGCCTCAAATCGCTCCAAACATCCACTAGCAAATTCTACAAAAGGAGTGTTTCAAAACTGTGCTATCAAAAGGAAGATTCCACTATTTGAGTTGAAGGCATAAAGCACACGGAGGTTTCTGACAATGCTTCCGTCTAGTTCTCATGTGAAGTTATTTCCTTTTCCAGTGCTGGCCTCTTAGCACTCCAAATATCCACTTGCAGATCCTAGAAAAAGAGTTTTTCAAAACTGCTCTACCAAAAGGAAGCTTCAACTCGGTGAGTTGAATGCGCACCTCGCAAAATGTTTCTGAGAGTGCTTCGCTGTTGTTTTTATGTGAAGATATTTCGTTTTCCAGCATAGGACTCAAAGCGCTCCAAGTAGCCACTTACAGAGTCTCTAAAAAGAGTGTTTCAAAACTGTTCTATCAAAAGGAACGTTCAACTCTGTGAGTAGAATGCTCTCATCACAAGGAAGTTTCTGAGAATGCTTCTGTCTAGTTTTTATGTGAAGAAATTTCCTTTTCCAACATAGGCCTCAAAGCGCTCCAAATAAACATCTGCAGATTCTACAAAAGGGGTCTTTCCAAAATGTTCTATCAAAACCAACGTTCAAACCTATGAGCTGAATGCACTCACCACACAGAAGTTTCTTAGACGTCTTCTGTCTAGTGTTTATGTGAAAATATTTTCTTTTACAGCATAGGCCTCAAATAGCTCCAAATATCAACTTGCAGATTTTACAAAAAGGGTGTTTCCAAACTCCTCTATCAAAAGGCAGGTTCAACTCTGTGTGTTGAATGCACACATCAGAAAGAAGTTTCTGAGAATGCTTCTGTCTAGCGTTTATGTGAAAATATTTCCTTTTCAAGCATACGCCTCAAAGCGCTCCAAATATGCCGTTGCAGATTCTACAAAAAGTGGGTTTCAAAACTGCTCTATGAAAAGAAAGGTTCAAAGCTGTGAGGTGAATACACAGATCGTGAAGAAGTTTCTGAGAAAGCTTCAGTCTAGTGTTTAGGTGAAGATATTTCACTTCCCAGCATAGGCCTCAAAGCGCTCCAAATATCCACTTCCAGATTCTACAGAAAAGTGTTTCAAAACTGCTCTTTGGAAAGGAAGCTTCAACTCTGTGAGTTGAAAGCACTCATTACGAAGAGGTTTCTGAGAATTCTTCTGTCCAGTTTTCATGTGAAGATGTTTCCATTTCAAGCATAGGTCTCCAATCGCTCCAAATATTCACCTGCAAATTCTACAAAAAGGGTGTTTCAAAAGTTCTCTATCAATAGGAAGGTTCAACTCTGTGAGTTGAATGCCCTCCTCACAAAGAAGTTTCTGAGAATGCTTCTGTCTAGTTTTTACTTGAAGATATTTCCTTTTCCAACACAGGCCTCAAAGCGCTCCGAATCAACACTTCCAGATACTACCAAAACAGTGTTTCAAAACTGTTCTATCAAAAGGAACGTTCAACTCTGTGAGTTGAAGGCACTCATCGCAAAGAGGTTTCTGAGAATGCTTCTGTCTAGTTTTTATGTGATGATATTTCGTATTGCAGCATTGGCCAAAAAGCGCTCCAAACATCCATCTTCAGATGGCAATGAAAGTGGGTCTCAAAAGTGCTCTATCAGAAGGAAGGTTCAAGTCTGTGAATTGAATGCTCTCATCACACAGAAGGTTCTGAGAATGATTCAGTCTAGTTTTTATCAGAAGATATTTCCTTTTCCTTGCATAGGCCTCAAATCGCTCCAAATATCGAATTGCAGTTTACACCAATAGAGTGTTTCCAAACTGCTCTGTGAAACGGCAGGTTCAACTCTGTGAGTTGAATGCGCACATGAGGAAGAAGTCTCTGAGAATGCTTCTGTCTAGTTTTTAGGTGAAGATATTTCATTTCCCAGCCTCGCCTCAAAGCGCTCCAAATATCCACTTTCAGATTCTACAAAAACTGTGTTTCTAAACTGCTCTTTGTAAAGGAAGGTTCAAGTCTGTGAGTTGAATGCACTCATCACCAAGAAGTTTCTGAGAATGCTTCTGTCTAGTTTTCATGTGAAGATATTTCCTTTTCCAACATTGACCCGAAGCCCTCGTAATATCCACTTGCAGATTTTACAAAAAGAGTGTTTCCAAACTGCTCTATCAAAATGAGATTCAACTCTGTGAGTTGAATGCATGCATCGTGAAGAAGCTTCAGAGAATGCTACGGTCTACGTTTTAGGTGAAGATATTTCATTTCCCAGCATAGGCTTCAAAGCGCTCTAAATATCCACTTGCAGATTCTACAAAAAGAGTGTTTCAAAACTGCTCTTCCAAAAGGAAGGTTCAAGGCTGTGAGTTCAATGCACTCATCATAAAGAAGTTTCTGAGAACGCTTCTCTCTAGTTTTTATGTGAAGATATTTCCTTTTCCAGCATAGGCCTCAAATCGCTCCAAACATCCACTAGCAAATTCTACAAAAGGAGTGTTTCAAAACTGTGCTATCAAAAGGAAGATTCCACTATTTGAGTTGAAGGCATAAAGCACACGGAGGTTTCTGACAATGCTTCCGTCTAGTTCTCATGTGAAGTTATTTGCTTTTCCAGTGCTGGCCTCTTAGCACTCCAAATATCCACTTGCAGATCCTAGAAAAAGAGTTTTTCAAAACTGCTCTACCAAAAGGAAGCTTCAACTCGGTGAGTTGAATGCGCACCTCGCAAAATGTTTCTGAGAGTGCTTCGCTGTTGTTTTTATGTGAAGATATTTCGTTTTCCAGCATAGGACTCAAAGCGCTCCAAGTAGCCACTTACAGAGTCTCTAAAAAGAGTGTTTCAAAACTGTTCTATCAAAAGGAACGTTCAACTCTGTGAGTAGAATGCTCTCATCACAAGGAAGTTTCTGAGAATGCTTCTGTCTAGTTTTTATGTGAAGAAATTTCCTTTTCCAACATAGGCCTCAAAGCGCTCCAAATAAACATCTGCAGATTCTACAAAAGGGGTCTTTCCAAAATGTTCTATCAAAACCAACGTTCAAACCTATGAGCTGAATGCACTCACCACACAGAAGTTTCTTAGACGTCTTCTGTCTAGTGTTTATGTGAAAATATTTTCTTTTACAGCATAGGCCTCAAATAGCTCCAAATATCAACTTGCAGATTTTACAAAAAGGGTGTTTCCAAACTCCTCTATCAAAAGGCAGGTTCAACTCTGTGTGTTGAATGCACACATCAGAAAGAAGTTTCTGAGAATGCTTCTGTCTAGCGTTTATGTGAAAATATTTCCTTTTCAAGCATACGCCTCAAAGCGCTCCAAATATGCCGTTGCAGATTCTACAAAAAGTGTGTTTCAAAACTGCTCTATGAAAAGAAAGGTTCAAAGCTGTGAGGTGAATACACATATCGTGAAGAAGTTTCTGAGAAAGCTTCAGTCTAGTGTTTAGGTGAAGATATTTCACTTCCCAGCATAGGCCTCAAAGCGCTCCAAATATCCACTTCCAGATTCTACAGAAAAGTGTTTCAAAACTGCTCTTTGGAAAGGAAGCTTCAACTCTGTGAGTTGAAAGCACTCATTACGAAGAGGTTTCTGAGAATTCTTCTGTCCAGTTTTCATGTGAAGATGTTTCCATTTCAAGCATAGGTCTCCAATCGCTCCAAATATTCACCTGCAAATTCTACAAAAAGGGTGTTTCAAAAGTTCTCTATCAATAGGAAGGTTCAACTCTGTGAGTTGAATGCCCTCCTCACAAAGAAGTTTCTGAGAATGCTTCTGTCTAGTTTTTACTTGAAGATATTTCCTTTTCCAACACAGGCCTCAAAGCGCTCCGAATCAACACTTCCAGATACTACAAAAACAGTGCTTCAAAACTGTTCTATCAAAAGGAACGTTCAACTCTGTGAGTTGAAGGCACTCATCACAAAGAAGTTTCTGAGCACGCTTCCATCTAGCTTGTATGCCATGAGATTTCCTTTTGCAGCATAGGCCTTAAAGCACTCCAAATATCCACTTGCAGATTCCACAAAAAGAGTGCTGCAAAACTTCTCTATCAAAAGGCAGGTTGAACTCTGTGTGTTGAATGCCCAAAACACAGGGAACTTTCTGAGAATGCTTTTGTCTAGTTTCCACGTGAAGATAGTTCCTTTTCCAACGTAGGCCTCAAAGCGCTCTGAATATCCACTTGCCGATTGTACAAAAAGAGTGTTGCAAAACTTCTCTATCAAAAGGCAGGTTGAACTCTGTGTGTTGAATGCCCAAAACACAGGGAACTTGCTGAGAATGCTTTTGTCTAATTTCTACGTGAAGATATTTCCTTTTCCAACATAGGCCTCAAAGTGCTCCGAATAAACACTTGTAGATCCCACCAAAAGAGTGTTTCAAAGCTCTTCCACCTAAAGGAACTTTCACGTCTGTGAGTTGAATGCACTCATCACAAAGAGGTTTCTGAGAATGCTTCTGTCTAGTTTTTATGTGATGATATTTCATTTTCCAGCATTGGCCTAAAGGTGCTCCAAATATCCACCTTCAGATGGGACTGAAAGAGTGTTTCAAAACTGAACTATCAAAAGGAAGGTTCAAGTCTGTGAGTTGAATGCACTCATCCACAGAAGCTTCTGAGAATGCTTCTGTCTCGTTTTTAGGCGAAGATATTTCCTTTTCCTTGCATAGGCCTCAAATCGCTCCAAATATCCCCTTGCAGATATTACAAAGAGAGTGTTTCCAAACTGCCCTATCGAAAGGCAGGTTCAACTCTGTGAGTTGAAGGCACGTATGGTGAAACAGTTTCTGAGAATGCTTGTGTGTACTTTTTAGGTGAAGGTATTTCCTTTTCCAGCACAGGCCTCAAATCGCTCCAAACATCCAGTAGCAAATTCTACAAAAGGAGTGTTTCAAACCTGTGCTATCCAAAGGAAGATTCCACTATATGAGTTGAACGCATAAAGCACACGGAAGTTTCTGAGAATCCTTCCGTCTAGTTCTCAGGTGAAGATATTTACTTTTCCAGTGTTGGCCCTTTAGCACTCCAAATATCCACTTTCAGATTCTACAAAAAGAGTGTTTCAAAATTGCTCTATCAAAACGCAGGTTCCACTCGGTGGGTTGAATGCACGCATCGGAAAAGATTTCTGAGAATTCTTCTGTCTAGTTTTTATGGGAAGATATTTTCTTTTCCAGCATAGGCCTCAAATCGCTCCAAACATCCACGAGCAAATTCTACGAAAGGAGTGTGTCAAAACTGTGCTATCAAAAGGAAGATTCCACTATGTGAGTTGAATGCATGAAGCACACGGAAGTTTCTGACAATGCTTCCGTCTAGTTCTCATGTGAAGATATTTCCTTTTCCAGTGTTGACCTCTTAGCACTCCAAATATCCACTTGCAGATCCTAGAAAAAGAGTGTTTCAAAACTGCTCTACCAAAAGCCAGGTTTCACTCGGTGAGTTGAATGCGCACATCGCAAAATGTTTCTGAGAACGCTACTGTCTAGTTCTTATGTGAAGATATTTCGTTTTCCAGCCTGGGCTTCAAAGCGCTCCAAATAGCCACTTGTAGAGTCTATAAAAAGAGTGTTTCAAAACTCTTCTATCAAAAGGAACTTTCAACTCTGTGAGTACAATGCACTCATCACAAGGAAGTTTCCGAGAATGCTTCTGTCTAGTGTTTATGTGAAGATATTTCCTTTTCCAACCTAGGCCTCAATGCGCTCCAAACAAACACCTGCAGATCCTACAAGAGGGGTGTTTCCAAACTGTTCTATCAAAACCAGCGTTCAAGTCTGTGAGCTGAATGCACTCATCACACAGAAGTTTCTTAGAAGGCTTGTGTCTAGTGTTTATGTGAAAATATTTTCTTTTACAGCATAGGCCTCAAATAGATCCAAATATCAACTTGCAGATTTTACAAAAAGGGAGTTTCCAAACTCCTCTATCAAAAGACAGGTTCAACTCTGTGAGTTGAATGCACACATCAGAAAGAAGTTTCTGAGAATGCTTCTGTCTAGCGTTTATGTGAAAATATTTCCTTTTCAAGCACACGCCTCAAAGCGCTCCAAATATGCCGTTGCAGATTCTACAAAAAGTGGGTTTCAAAACTGCTCTACGAAAAGAAAGGTTCGAAGCTGTGAGTTGAATACACAGATCGTGAAGAAGTTTCTGAGAATGCTTCAGTCTAGTGTTTAGGTGAAGATATTTCACTTCCCAGCATAGGCCTCAAAGCGCTCCAAATATCCACTTCCAGATTCTACAGAAAAGTGTTTCAAAACTGCTCTTTGGAAAGGAAGCTTCAACTCTGTGAGTTGAAAGCACTCATTACGAAGAGGTTTCTGAGAATTCTTCTGTCCAGTTTTCATGTGAAGATGTTTCCATTTCAAGCATAGGTCTCCAATCGCTCCAAATATTCACCTGCAAATTCTACAAAAAGGGTGTTTCAAAAGTTCTCTATCAATAGGAAGGTTCAACTCTGTGAGTTGAATGCCCTCCTCACAAAGAAGTTTCTGAGAATGCTTCTGTCTAGTTTTTACTTGAAGATATTTCCTTTTCCAACACAGGCCTCAAAGCGCTCCGAATCAACACTTCCAGATACTACCAAAACAGTGTTTCAAAACTGTTCTATCAAAAGGAACGTTCAACTCTGTGAGTTGAAGGCACTCATCGCAAAGAGGTTTCTGAGAATGCTTCTGTCTAGTTTTTATGTGATGATATTTCGTATTGCAGCATTGGCCAAAAAGCGCTCCAAACATCCATCTTCAGATGGCAATGAAAGTGGGTCTCAAAAGTGCTCTATCAGAAGGAAGGTTCAAGTCTGTGAATTGAATGCTCTCATCACACAGAAGGTTCTGAGAATGATTCAGTCTAGTTTTTATCAGAAGATATTTCCTTTTCCTTGCATAGGCCTCAAATCGCTCCAAATATCGAATTGCAGTTTACACCAATAGAGTGTTTCCAAACTGCTCTGTGAAACGGCAGGTTCAACTCTGTGAGTTGAATGCGCACATGAGGAAGAAGTCTCTGAGAATGCTTCTGTCTAGTTTTTAGGTGAAGATATTTCATTTCCCAGCCTCGCCTCAAAGCGCTCCAAATATCCACTTTCAGATTCTACAAAAACTGTGTTTCTAAACTGCTCTTTGTAAAGGAAGGTTCAAGTCTGTGAGTTGAATGCACTCATCACCAAGAAGTTTCTGAGAATGCTTCTGTCTAGTTTTCATGTGAAGATATTTCCTTTTCCAACATTGACCCGAAGCCCTCGTAATATCCACTTGCAGATTTTACAAAAAGAGTGTTTCCAAACTGCTCTATCAAAATGAGATTCAACTCTGTGAGTTGAATGCACGCATCGTGAAGAAGCTTCAGAGAATGCTACGGTCTACGTTTTAGGTGAAGATATTTCATTTCCCAGCATAGGCTTCAAAGCGCTCTAAATATCCACTTGCAGATTCTACAAAAAGAGTGTTTCAAAACTGCTCTTCCAAAAGGAAGGTTCAAGGCTGTGAGTTCAATGCACTCATCATAAAGAAGTTTCTGAGAACGCTTCTCTCTAGTTTTTATGTGAAGATATTTCCTTTTCCAGCATAGGCCTCAAATCGCTCCAAACATCCACTAGCAAATTCTACAAAAGGAGTGTTTCAAAACTGTGCTATCAAAAGGAAGATTCCACTATTTGAGTTGAAGGCATAAAGCACACGGAGGTTTCTGACAATGCTTCCGTCTAGTTCTCATGTGAAGTTATTTCCTTTTCCAGTGCTGGCCTCTTAGCACTCCAAATATCCACTTGCAGATCCTAGAAAAAGAGTTTTTCAAAACTGCTCTACCAAAAGGAAGCTTCAACTCGGTGAGTTGAATGCGCACCTCGCAAAATGTTTCTGAGAGTGCTTCGCTGTTGTTTTTATGTGAAGATATTTCGTTTTCCAGCATAGGACTCAAAGCGCTCCAAGTAGCCACTTACAGAGTCTCTAAAAAGAGTGTTTCAAAACTGTTCTATCAAAAGGAACGTTCAACTCTGTGAGTAGAATGCTCTCATCACAAGGAAGTTTCTGAGAATGCTTCTGTCTAGTTTTTATGTGAAGAAATTTCCTTTTCCAACATAGGCCTCAAAGCGCTCCAAATAAACATCTGCAGATTCTACAAAAGGGGTCTTTCCAAAATGTTCTATCAAAACCAACGTTCAAACCTATGAGCTGAATGCACTCACCACACAGAAGTTTCTTAGACGTCTTCTGTCTAGTGTTTATGTGAAAATATTTTCTTTTACAGCATAGGCCTCAAATAGCTCCAAATATCAACTTGCAGATTTTACAAAAAGGGTGTTTCCAAACTCCTCTATCAAAAGGCAGGTTCAACTCTGTGTGTTGAATGCACACATCAGAAAGAAGTTTCTGAGAATGCTTCTGTCTAGCGTTTATGTGAAAATATTTCCTTTTCAAGCATACGCCTCAAAGCGCTCCAAATATGCCGTTGCAGATTCTACAAAAAGTGGGTTTCAAAACTGCTCTATGAAAAGAAAGGTTCAAAGCTGTGAGGTGAATACACAGATCGTGAAGAAGTTTCTGAGAAAGCTTCAGTCTAGTGTTTAGGTGAAGATATTTCACTTCCCAGCATAGGCCTCAAAGCGCTCCAAATATCCACTTCCAGATTCTACAGAAAAGTGTTTCAAAACTGCTCTTTGGAAAGGAAGCTTCAACTCTGTGAGTTGAAAGCACTCATTACGAAGAGGTTTCTGAGAATTCTTCTGTCCAGTTTTCATGTGAAGATGTTTCCATTTCAAGCATAGGTCTCCAATCGCTCCAAATATTCACCTGCAAATTCTACAAAAAGGGTGTTTCAAAAGTTCTCTATCAATAGGAAGGTTCAACTCTGTGAGTTGAATGCCCTCCTCACAAAGAAGTTTCTGAGAATGCTTCTGTCTAGTTTTTACTTGAAGATATTTCCTTTTCCAACACAGGCCTCAAAGCGCTCCGAATCAACACTTCCAGATACTACCAAAACAGTGTTTCAAAACTGTTCTATCAAAAGGAACGTTCAACTCTGTGAGTTGAAGGCACTCATCGCAAAGAGGTTTCTGAGAATGCTTCTGTCTAGTTTTTATGTGATGATATTTCGTATTGCAGCATTGGCCAAAAAGCGCTCCAAACATCCATCTTCAGATGGCAATGAAAGTGGGTCTCAAAAGTGCTCTATCAGAAGGAAGGTTCAAGTCTGTGAATTGAATGCTCTCATCACACAGAAGGTTCTGAGAATGATTCAGTCTAGTTTTTATCAGAAGATATTTCCTTTTCCTTGCATAGGCCTCAAATCGCTCCAAATATCGAATTGCAGTTTACACCAATAGAGTGTTTCCAAACTGCTCTGTGAAACGGCAGGTTCAACTCTGTGAGTTGAATGCGCACATGAGGAAGAAGTCTCTGAGAATGCTTCTGTCTAGTTTTTAGGTGAAGATATTTCATTTCCCAGCCTCGCCTCAAAGCGCTCCAAATATCCACTTTCAGATTCTACAAAAACTGTGTTTCTAAACTGCTCTTTGTAAAGGAAGGTTCAAGTCTGTGAGTTGAATGCACTCATCACCAAGAAGTTTCTGAGAATGCTTCTGTCTAGTTTTCATGTGAAGATATTTCCTTTTCCAACATTGACCCGAAGCCCTCGTAATATCCACTTGCAGATTTTACAAAAAGAGTGTTTCCAAACTGCTCTATCAAAATGAGATTCAACTCTATGAGTTGAATGCATGCATCGTGAAGAAGCTTCAGAGAATGCTACGGTCTACGTTTTAGGTGAAGATATTTCATTTCCCAGCATAGGCTTCAAAGCGCTCTAAATATCCACTTGCAGATTCTACAAAAAGAGTGTTTCAAAACTGCTCTTCCAAAAGGAAGGTTCAAGGCTGTGAGTTCAATGCACTCATCATAAAGAAGTTTCTGAGAACGCTTCTCTCTAGTTTTTATGTGAAGATATTTCCTTTTCCAGCATAGGCCTCAAATCGCTCCAAACATCCACTAGCAAATTCTACAAAAGGAGTGTTTCAAAACTGTGCTATCAAAAGGAAGATTCCACTATTTGAGTTGAAGGCATAAAGCACACGGAGGTTTCTGACAATGCTTCCGTCTAGTTCTCATGTGAAGTTATTTGCTTTTCCAGTGCTGGCCTCTTAGCACTCCAAATATCCACTTGCAGATCCTAGAAAAAGAGTTTTTCAAAACTGCTCTACCAAAAGGAAGCTTCAACTCGGTGAGTTGAATGCGCACCTCGCAAAATGTTTCTGAGAGTGCTTCGCTGTTGTTTTTATGTGAAGATATTTCGTTTTCCAGCATAGGACTCAAAGCGCTCCAAGTAGCCACTTACAGAGTCTCTAAAAAGAGTGTTTCAAAACTGTTCTATCAAAAGGAACGTTCAACTCTGTGAGTAGAATGCTCTCATCACAAGGAAGTTTCTGAGAATGCTTCTGTCTAGTTTTTATGTGAAGAAATTTCCTTTTCCAACATAGGCCTCAAAGCGCTCCAAATAAACATCTGCAGATTCTACAAAAGGGGTCTTTCCAAAATGTTCTATCAAAACCAACGTTCAAACCTATGAGCTGAATGCACTCACCACACAGAAGTTTCTTAGACGTCTTCTGTCTAGTGTTTATGTGAAAATATTTTCTTTTACAGCATAGGCCTCAAATAGCTCCAAATATCAACTTGCAGATTTTACAAAAAGGGTGTTTCCAAACTCCTCTATCAAAAGGCAGGTTCAACTCTGTGTGTTGAATGCACACATCAGAAAGAAGTTTCTGAGAATGCTTCTGTCTAGCGTTTATGTGAAAATATTTCCTTTTCAAGCATACGCCTCAAAGCGCTCCAAATATGCCGTTGCAGATTCTACAAAAAGTGTGTTTCAAAACTGCTCTATGAAAAGAAAGGTTCAAAGCTGTGAGGTGAATACACATATCGTGAAGAAGTTTCTGAGAAAGCTTCAGTCTAGTGTTTAGGTGAAGATATTTCACTTCCCAGCATAGGCCTCAAAGCGCTCCAAATATCCACTTCCAGATTCTACAGAAAAGTGTTTCAAAACTGCTCTTTGGAAAGGAAGCTTCAACTCTGTGAGTTGAAAGCACTCATTACGAAGAGGTTTCTGAGAATTCTTCTGTCCAGTTTTCATGTGAAGATGTTTCCATTTCAAGCATAGGTCTCCAATCGCTCCAAATATTCACCTGCAAATTCTACAAAAAGGGTGTTTCAAAAGTTCTCTATCAATAGGAAGGTTCAACTCTGTGAGTTGAATGCCCTCCTCACAAAGAAGTTTCTGAGAATGCTTCTGTCTAGTTTTTACTTGAAGATATTTCCTTTTCCAACACAGGCCTCAAAGCGCTCCGAATCAACACTTCCAGATACTACAAAAACAGTGCTTCAAAACTGTTCTATCAAAAGGAACGTTCAACTCTGTGAGTTGAAGGCACTCATCACAAAGAAGTTTCTGAGCACGCTTCCATCTAGCTTGTATGCCATGAGATTTCCTTTTGCAGCATAGGCCTTAAAGCACTCCAAATATCCACTTGCAGATTCCACAAAAAGAGTGCTGCAAAACTTCTCTATCAAAAGGCAGGTTGAACTCTGTGTGTTGAATGCCCAAAACACAGGGAACTTTCTGAGAATGCTTTTGTCTAGTTTCCACGTGAAGATAGTTCCTTTTCCAACGTAGGCCTCAAAGCGCTCTGAATATCCACTTGCCGATTGTACAAAAAGAGTGTTGCAAAACTTCTCTATCAAAAGGCAGGTTGAACTCTGTGTGTTGAATGCCCAAAACACAGGGAACTTGCTGAGAATGCTTTTGTCTAATTTCTACGTGAAGATATTTCCTTTTCCAACATAGGCCTCAAAGTGCTCCGAATAAACACTTGTAGATCCCACCAAAAGAGTGTTTCAAAGCTCTTCCACCTAAAGGAACTTTCACGTCTGTGAGTTGAATGCACTCATCACAAAGAGGTTTCTGAGAATGCTTCTGTCTAGTTTTTATGTGATGATATTTCATTTTCCAGCATTGGCCTAAAGGTGCTCCAAATATCCACCTTCAGATGGGACTGAAAGAGTGTTTCAAAACTGAACTATCAAAAGGAAGGTTCAAGTCTGTGAGTTGAATGCACTCATCCACAGAAGCTTCTGAGAATGCTTCTGTCTCGTTTTTAGGCGAAGATATTTCCTTTTCCTTGCATAGGCCTCAAATCGCTCCAAATATCCCCTTGCAGATATTACAAAGAGAGTGTTTCCAAACTGCCCTATCGAAAGGCAGGTTCAACTCTGTGAGTTGAAGGCACGTATGGTGAAACAGTTTCTGAGAATGCTTGTGTGTACTTTTTAGGTGAAGGTATTTCCTTTTCCAGCACAGGCCTCAAATCGCTCCAAACATCCAGTAGCAAATTCTACAAAAGGAGTGTTTCAAACCTGTGCTATCCAAAGGAAGATTCCACTATATGAGTTGAACGCATAAAGCACACGGAAGTTTCTGAGAATCCTTCCGTCTAGTTCTCAGGTGAAGATATTTACTTTTCCAGTGTTGGCCCTTTAGCACTCCAAATATCCACTTTCAGATTCTACAAAAAGAGTGTTTCAAAATTGCTCTATCAAAACGCAGGTTCCACTCGGTGGGTTGAATGCACGCATCGGAAAAGATTTCTGAGAATTCTTCTGTCTAGTTTTTATGGGAAGATATTTTCTTTTCCAGCATAGGCCTCAAATCGCTCCAAACATCCACGAGCAAATTCTACGAAAGGAGTGTGTCAAAACTGTGCTATCAAAAGGAAGATTCCACTATGTGAGTTGAATGCATGAAGCACACGGAAGTTTCTGACAATGCTTCCGTCTAGTTCTCATGTGAAGATATTTCCTTTTCCAGTGTTGACCTCTTAGCACTCCAAATATCCACTTGCAGATCCTAGAAAAAGAGTGTTTCAAAACTGCTCTACCAAAAGCCAGGTTTCACTCGGTGAGTTGAATGCGCACATCGCAAAATGTTTCTGAGAACGCTACTGTCTAGTTCTTATGTGAAGATATTTCGTTTTCCAGCCTGGGCTTCAAAGCGCTCCAAATAGCCACTTGTAGAGTCTATAAAAAGAGTGTTTCAAAACTCTTCTATCAAAAGGAACTTTCAACTCTGTGAGTACAATGCACTCATCACAAGGAAGTTTCCGAGAATGCTTCTGTCTAGTGTTTATGTGAAGATATTTCCTTTTCCAACCTAGGCCTCAATGCGCTCCAAACAAACACCTGCAGATCCTACAAGAGGGGTGTTTCCAAACTGTTCTATCAAAACCAGCGTTCAAGTCTGTGAGCTGAATGCACTCATCACACAGAAGTTTCTTAGAAGGCTTGTGTCTAGTGTTTATGTGAAAATATTTTCTTTTACAGCATAGGCCTCAAATAGATCCAAATATCAACTTGCAGATTTTACAAAAAGGGAGTTTCCAAACTCCTCTATCAAAAGACAGGTTCAACTCTGTGAGTTGAATGCACACATCAGAAAGAAGTTTCTGAGAATGCTTCTGTCTAGCGTTTATGTGAAAATATTTCCTTTTCAAGCACACGCCTCAAAGCGCTCCAAATATGCCGTTGCAGATTCTACAAAAAGTGGGTTTCAAAACTGCTCTACGAAAAGAAAGGTTCGAAGCTGTGAGTTGAATACACAGATCGTGAAGAAGTTTCTGAGAATGCTTCAGTCTAGTGTTTAGGTGAAGATATTTCACTTCCCAGCATAGGCCTCAAAGCGCTCCAAATATCCACTTCCAGATTCTACAGAAAAGTGTTTCAAAACTGCTCTTTGGAAAGGAAGCTTCAACTCTGTGAGTTGAAAGCACTCATTACGAAGAGGTTTCTGAGAATTCTTCTGTCCAGTTTTCATGTGAAGATGTTTCCATTTCAAGCATAGGTCTCCAATCGCTCCAAATATTCACCTGCAAATTCTACAAAAAGGGTGTTTCAAAAGTTCTCTATCAATAGGAAGGTTCAACTCTGTGAGTTGAATGCCCTCCTCACAAAGAAGTTTCTGAGAATGCTTCTGTCTAGTTTTTACTTGAAGATATTTCCTTTTCCAACACAGGCCTCAAAGCGCTCCGAATCAACACTTCCAGATACTACCAAAACAGTGTTTCAAAACTGTTCTATCAAAAGGAACGTTCAACTCTGTGAGTTGAAGGCACTCATCGCAAAGAGGTTTCTGAGAATGCTTCTGTCTAGTTTTTATGTGATGATATTTCGTATTGCAGCATTGGCCAAAAAGCGCTCCAAACATCCATCTTCAGATGGCAATGAAAGTGGGTCTCAAAAGTGCTCTATCAGAAGGAAGGTTCAAGTCTGTGAATTGAATGCTCTCATCACACAGAAGGTTCTGAGAATGATTCAGTCTAGTTTTTATCAGAAGATATTTCCTTTTCCTTGCATAGGCCTCAAATCGCTCCAAATATCGAATTGCAGTTTACACCAATAGAGTGTTTCCAAACTGCTCTGTGAAACGGCAGGTTCAACTCTGTGAGTTGAATGCGCACATGAGGAAGAAGTCTCTGAGAATGCTTCTGTCTAGTTTTTAGGTGAAGATATTTCATTTCCCAGCCTCGCCTCAAAGCGCTCCAAATATCCACTTTCAGATTCTACAAAAACTGTGTTTCTAAACTGCTCTTTGTAAAGGAAGGTTCAAGTCTGTGAGTTGAATGCACTCATCACCAAGAAGTTTCTGAGAATGCTTCTGTCTAGTTTTCATGTGAAGATATTTCCTTTTCCAACATTGACCCGAAGCCCTCGTAATATCCACTTGCAGATTTTACAAAAAGAGTGTTTCCAAACTGCTCTATCAAAATGAGATTCAACTCTGTGAGTTGAATGCACGCATCGTGAAGAAGCTTCAGAGAATGCTACGGTCTACGTTTTAGGTGAAGATATTTCATTTCCCAGCATAGGCTTCAAAGCGCTCTAAATATCCACTTGCAGATTCTACAAAAAGAGTGTTTCAAAACTGCTCTTCCAAAAGGAAGGTTCAAGGCTGTGAGTTCAATGCACTCATCATAAAGAAGTTTCTGAGAACGCTTCTCTCTAGTTTTTATGTGAAGATATTTCCTTTTCCAGCATAGGCCTCAAATCGCTCCAAACATCCACTAGCAAATTCTACAAAAGGAGTGTTTCAAAACTGTGCTATCAAAAGGAAGATTCCACTATTTGAGTTGAAGGCATAAAGCACACGGAGGTTTCTGACAATGCTTCCGTCTAGTTCTCATGTGAAGTTATTTCCTTTTCCAGTGCTGGCCTCTTAGCACTCCAAATATCCACTTGCAGATCCTAGAAAAAGAGTTTTTCAAAACTGCTCTACCAAAAGGAAGCTTCAACTCGGTGAGTTGAATGCGCACCTCGCAAAATGTTTCTGAGAGTGCTTCGCTGTTGTTTTTATGTGAAGATATTTCGTTTTCCAGCATAGGACTCAAAGCGCTCCAAGTAGCCACTTACAGAGTCTCTAAAAAGAGTGTTTCAAAACTGTTCTATCAAAAGGAACGTTCAACTCTGTGAGTAGAATGCTCTCATCACAAGGAAGTTTCTGAGAATGCTTCTGTCTAGTTTTTATGTGAAGAAATTTCCTTTTCCAACATAGGCCTCAAAGCGCTCCAAATAAACATCTGCAGATTCTACAAAAGGGGTCTTTCCAAAATGTTCTATCAAAACCAACGTTCAAACCTATGAGCTGAATGCACTCACCACACAGAAGTTTCTTAGACGTCTTCTGTCTAGTGTTTATGTGAAAATATTTTCTTTTACAGCATAGGCCTCAAATAGCTCCAAATATCAACTTGCAGATTTTACAAAAAGGGTGTTTCCAAACTCCTCTATCAAAAGGCAGGTTCAACTCTGTGTGTTGAATGCACACATCAGAAAGAAGTTTCTGAGAATGCTTCTGTCTAGCGTTTATGTGAAAATATTTCCTTTTCAAGCATACGCCTCAAAGCGCTCCAAATATGCCGTTGCAGATTCTACAAAAAGTGGGTTTCAAAACTGCTCTATGAAAAGAAAGGTTCAAAGCTGTGAGGTGAATACACAGATCGTGAAGAAGTTTCTGAGAAAGCTTCAGTCTAGTGTTTAGGTGAAGATATTTCACTTCCCAGCATAGGCCTCAAAGCGCTCCAAATATCCACTTCCAGATTCTACAGAAAAGTGTTTCAAAACTGCTCTTTGGAAAGGAAGCTTCAACTCTGTGAGTTGAAAGCACTCATTACGAAGAGGTTTCTGAGAATTCTTCTGTCCAGTTTTCATGTGAAGATGTTTCCATTTCAAGCATAGGTCTCCAATCGCTCCAAATATTCACCTGCAAATTCTACAAAAAGGGTGTTTCAAAAGTTCTCTATCAATAGGAAGGTTCAACTCTGTGAGTTGAATGCCCTCCTCACAAAGAAGTTTCTGAGAATGCTTCTGTCTAGTTTTTACTTGAAGATATTTCCTTTTCCAACACAGGCCTCAAAGCGCTCCGAATCAACACTTCCAGATACTACAAAAACAGTGCTTCAAAACTGTTCTATCAAAAGGAACGTTCAACTCTGTGAGTTGAAGGCACTCATCACAAAGAAGTTTCTGAGCACGCTTCCATCTAGCTTGTATGCCATGAGATTTCCTTTTGCAGCATAGGCCTTAAAGCACTCCAAATATCCACTTGCAGATTCCACAAAAAGAGTGCTGCAAAACTTCTCTATCAAAAGGCAGGTTGAACTCTGTGTGTTGAATGCCCAAAACACAGGGAACTTTCTGAGAATGCTTTTGTCTAGTTTCCACGTGAAGATAGTTCCTTTTCCAACGTAGGCCTCAAAGCGCTCTGAATATCCACTTGCCGATTGTACAAAAAGAGTGTTGCAAAACTTCTCTATCAAAAGGCAGGTTGAACTCTGTGTGTTGAATGCCCAAAACACAGGGAACTTGCTGAGAATGCTTTTGTCTAATTTCTACGTGAAGATATTTCCTTTTCCAACATAGGCCTCAAAGTGCTCCGAATAAACACTTGTAGATCCCACCAAAAGAGTGTTTCAAAGCTCTTCCACCTAAAGGAACTTTCACGTCTGTGAGTTGAATGCACTCATCACAAAGAGGTTTCTGAGAATGCTTCTGTCTAGTTTTTATGTGATGATATTTCATTTTCCAGCATTGGCCTAAAGGTGCTCCAAATATCCACCTTCAGATGGGACTGAAAGAGTGTTTCAAAACTGAACTATCAAAAGGAAGGTTCAAGTCTGTGAGTTGAATGCACTCATCCACAGAAGCTTCTGAGAATGCTTCTGTCTCGTTTTTAGGCGAAGATATTTCCTTTTCCTTGCATAGGCCTCAAATCGCTCCAAATATCCCCTTGCAGATATTACAAAGAGAGTGTTTCCAAACTGCCCTATCGAAAGGCAGGTTCAACTCTGTGAGTTGAAGGCACGTATGGTGAAACAGTTTCTGAGAATGCTTGTGTGTACTTTTTAGGTGAAGGTATTTCCTTTTCCAGCACAGGCCTCAAATCGCTCCAAACATCCAGTAGCAAATTCTACAAAAGGAGTGTTTCAAACCTGTGCTATCCAAAGGAAGATTCCACTATATGAGTTGAACGCATAAAGCACACGGAAGTTTCTGAGAATCCTTCCGTCTAGTTCTCAGGTGAAGATATTTACTTTTCCAGTGTTGGCCCTTTAGCACTCCAAATATCCACTTTCAGATTCTACAAAAAGAGTGTTTCAAAATTGCTCTATCAAAACGCAGGTTCCACTCGGTGGGTTGAATGCACGCATCGGAAAAGATTTCTGAGAATTCTTCTGTCTAGTTTTTATGGGAAGATATTTTCTTTTCCAGCATAGGCCTCAAATCGCTCCAAACATCCACGAGCAAATTCTACGAAAGGAGTGTGTCAAAACTGTGCTATCAAAAGGAAGATTCCACTATGTGAGTTGAATGCATGAAGCACACGGAAGTTTCTGACAATGCTTCCGTCTAGTTCTCATGTGAAGATATTTCCTTTTCCAGTGTTGACCTCTTAGCACTCCAAATATCCACTTGCAGATCCTAGAAAAAGAGTGTTTCAAAACTGCTCTACCAAAAGCCAGGTTTCACTCGGTGAGTTGAATGCGCACATCGCAAAATGTTTCTGAGAACGCTACTGTCTAGTTCTTATGTGAAGATATTTCGTTTTCCAGCCTGGGCTTCAAAGCGCTCCAAATAGCCACTTGTAGAGTCTATAAAAAGAGTGTTTCAAAACTCTTCTATCAAAAGGAACTTTCAACTCTGTGAGTACAATGCACTCATCACAAGGAAGTTTCCGAGAATGCTTCTGTCTAGTGTTTATGTGAAGATATTTCCTTTTCCAACCTAGGCCTCAATGCGCTCCAAACAAACACCTGCAGATCCTACAAGAGGGGTGTTTCCAAACTGTTCTATCAAAACCAGCGTTCAAGTCTGTGAGCTGAATGCACTCATCACACAGAAGTTTCTTAGAAGGCTTGTGTCTAGTGTTTATGTGAAAATATTTTCTTTTACAGCATAGGCCTCAAATAGATCCAAATATCAACTTGCAGATTTTACAAAAAGGGAGTTTCCAAACTCCTCTATCAAAAGACAGGTTCAACTCTGTGAGTTGAATGCACACATCAGAAAGAAGTTTCTGAGAATGCTTCTGTCTAGCGTTTATGTGAAAATATTTCCTTTTCAAGCACACGCCTCAAAGCGCTCCAAATATGCCGTTGCAGATTCTACAAAAAGTGGGTTTCAAAACTGCTCTACGAAAAGAAAGGTTCGAAGCTGTGAGTTGAATACACAGATCGTGAAGAAGTTTCTGAGAATGCTTCAGTCTAGTGTTTAGGTGAAGATATTTCACTTCCCAGCATAGGCCTCAAAGCGCTCCAAATATCCACTTCCAGATTCTACAGAAAAGTGTTTCAAAACTGCTCTTTGGAAAGGAAGCTTCAACTCTGTGAGTTGAAAGCACTCATTACGAAGAGGTTTCTGAGAATTCTTCTGTCCAGTTTTCATGTGAAGATGTTTCCATTTCAAGCATAGGTCTCCAATCGCTCCAAATATTCACCTGCAAATTCTACAAAAAGGGTGTTTCAAAAGTTCTCTATCAATAGGAAGGTTCAACTCTGTGAGTTGAATGCCCTCCTCACAAAGAAGTTTCTGAGAATGCTTCTGTCTAGTTTTTACTTGAAGATATTTCCTTTTCCAACACAGGCCTCAAAGCGCTCCGAATCAACACTTCCAGATACTACCAAAACAGTGTTTCAAAACTGTTCTATCAAAAGGAACGTTCAACTCTGTGAGTTGAAGGCACTCATCGCAAAGAGGTTTCTGAGAATGCTTCTGTCTAGTTTTTATGTGATGATATTTCGTATTGCAGCATTGGCCAAAAAGCGCTCCAAACATCCATCTTCAGATGGCAATGAAAGTGGGTCTCAAAAGTGCTCTATCAGAAGGAAGGTTCAAGTCTGTGAATTGAATGCTCTCATCACACAGAAGGTTCTGAGAATGATTCAGTCTAGTTTTTATCAGAAGATATTTCCTTTTCCTTGCATAGGCCTCAAATCGCTCCAAATATCGAATTGCAGTTTACACCAATAGAGTGTTTCCAAACTGCTCTGTGAAACGGCAGGTTCAACTCTGTGAGTTGAATGCGCACATGAGGAAGAAGTCTCTGAGAATGCTTCTGTCTAGTTTTTAGGTGAAGATATTTCATTTCCCAGCCTCGCCTCAAAGCGCTCCAAATATCCACTTTCAGATTCTACAAAAACTGTGTTTCTAAACTGCTCTTTGTAAAGGAAGGTTCAAGTCTGTGAGTTGAATGCACTCATCACCAAGAAGTTTCTGAGAATGCTTCTGTCTAGTTTTCATGTGAAGATATTTCCTTTTCCAACATTGACCCGAAGCCCTCGTAATATCCACTTGCAGATTTTACAAAAAGAGTGTTTCCAAACTGCTCTATCAAAATGAGATTCAACTCTGTGAGTTGAATGCACGCATCGTGAAGAAGCTTCAGAGAATGCTACGGTCTACGTTTTAGGTGAAGATATTTCATTTCCCAGCATAGGCTTCAAAGCGCTCTAAATATCCACTTGCAGATTCTACAAAAAGAGTGTTTCAAAACTGCTCTTCCAAAAGGAAGGTTCAAGGCTGTGAGTTCAATGCACTCATCATAAAGAAGTTTCTGAGAACGCTTCTCTCTAGTTTTTATGTGAAGATATTTCCTTTTCCAGCATAGGCCTCAAATCGCTCCAAACATCCACTAGCAAATTCTACAAAAGGAGTGTTTCAAAACTGTGCTATCAAAAGGAAGATTCCACTATTTGAGTTGAAGGCATAAAGCACACGGAGGTTTCTGACAATGCTTCCGTCTAGTTCTCATGTGAAGTTATTTCCTTTTCCAGTGCTGGCCTCTTAGCACTCCAAATATCCACTTGCAGATCCTAGAAAAAGAGTTTTTCAAAACTGCTCTACCAAAAGGAAGCTTCAACTCGGTGAGTTGAATGCGCACCTCGCAAAATGTTTCTGAGAGTGCTTCGCTGTTGTTTTTATGTGAAGATATTTCGTTTTCCAGCATAGGACTCAAAGCGCTCCAAGTAGCCACTTACAGAGTCTCTAAAAAGAGTGTTTCAAAACTGTTCTATCAAAAGGAACGTTCAACTCTGTGAGTAGAATGCTCTCATCACAAGGAAGTTTCTGAGAATGCTTCTGTCTAGTTTTTATGTGAAGAAATTTCCTTTTCCAACATAGGCCTCAAAGCGCTCCAAATAAACATCTGCAGATTCTACAAAAGGGGTCTTTCCAAAATGTTCTATCAAAACCAACGTTCAAACCTATGAGCTGAATGCACTCACCACACAGAAGTTTCTTAGACGTCTTCTGTCTAGTGTTTATGTGAAAATATTTTCTTTTACAGCATAGGCCTCAAATAGCTCCAAATATCAACTTGCAGATTTTACAAAAAGGGTGTTTCCAAACTCCTCTATCAAAAGGCAGGTTCAACTCTGTGTGTTGAATGCACACATCAGAAAGAAGTTTCTGAGAATGCTTCTGTCTAGCGTTTATGTGAAAATATTTCCTTTTCAAGCATACGCCTCAAAGCGCTCCAAATATGCCGTTGCAGATTCTACAAAAAGTGGGTTTCAAAACTGCTCTATGAAAAGAAAGGTTCAAAGCTGTGAGGTGAATACACAGATCGTGAAGAAGTTTCTGAGAAAGCTTCAGTCTAGTGTTTAGGTGAAGATATTTCACTTCCCAGCATAGGCCTCAAAGCGCTCCAAATATCCACTTCCAGATTCTACAGAAAAGTGTTTCAAAACTGCTCTTTGGAAAGGAAGCTTCAACTCTGTGAGTTGAAAGCACTCATTACGAAGAGGTTTCTGAGAATTCTTCTGTCCAGTTTTCATGTGAAGATGTTTCCATTTCAAGCATAGGTCTCCAATCGCTCCAAATATTCACCTGCAAATTCTACAAAAAGGGTGTTTCAAAAGTTCTCTATCAATAGGAAGGTTCAACTCTGTGAGTTGAATGCCCTCCTCACAAAGAAGTTTCTGAGAATGCTTCTGTCTAGTTTTTACTTGAAGATATTTCCTTTTCCAACACAGGCCTCAAAGCGCTCCGAATCAACACTTCCAGATACTACAAAAACAGTGCTTCAAAACTGTTCTATCAAAAGGAACGTTCAACTCTGTGAGTTGAAGGCACTCATCACAAAGAAGTTTCTGAGCACGCTTCCATCTAGCTTGTATGCCATGAGATTTCCTTTTGCAGCATAGGCCTTAAAGCACTCCAAATATCCACTTGCAGATTCCACAAAAAGAGTGCTGCAAAACTTCTCTATCAAAAGGCAGGTTGAACTCTGTGTGTTGAATGCCCAAAACACAGGGAACTTTCTGAGAATGCTTTTGTCTAGTTTCCACGTGAAGATAGTTCCTTTTCCAACGTAGGCCTCAAAGCGCTCTGAATATCCACTTGCCGATTGTACAAAAAGAGTGTTGCAAAACTTCTCTATCAAAAGGCAGGTTGAACTCTGTGTGTTGAATGCCCAAAACACAGGGAACTTGCTGAGAATGCTTTTGTCTAATTTCTACGTGAAGATATTTCCTTTTCCAACATAGGCCTCAAAGTGCTCCGAATAAACACTTGTAGATCCCACCAAAAGAGTGTTTCAAAGCTCTTCCACCTAAAGGAACTTTCACGTCTGTGAGTTGAATGCACTCATCACAAAGAGGTTTCTGAGAATGCTTCTGTCTAGTTTTTATGTGATGATATTTCATTTTCCAGCATTGGCCTAAAGGTGCTCCAAATATCCACCTTCAGATGGGACTGAAAGAGTGTTTCAAAACTGAACTATCAAAAGGAAGGTTCAAGTCTGTGAGTTGAATGCACTCATCCACAGAAGCTTCTGAGAATGCTTCTGTCTCGTTTTTAGGCGAAGATATTTCCTTTTCCTTGCATAGGCCTCAAATCGCTCCAAATATCCCCTTGCAGATATTACAAAGAGAGTGTTTCCAAACTGCCCTATCGAAAGGCAGGTTCAACTCTGTGAGTTGAAGGCACGTATGGTGAAACAGTTTCTGAGAATGCTTGTGTGTACTTTTTAGGTGAAGGTATTTCCTTTTCCAGCACAGGCCTCAAATCGCTCCAAACATCCAGTAGCAAATTCTACAAAAGGAGTGTTTCAAACCTGTGCTATCCAAAGGAAGATTCCACTATATGAGTTGAACGCATAAAGCACACGGAAGTTTCTGAGAATCCTTCCGTCTAGTTCTCAGGTGAAGATATTTACTTTTCCAGTGTTGGCCCTTTAGCACTCCAAATATCCACTTTCAGATTCTACAAAAAGAGTGTTTCAAAATTGCTCTATCAAAACGCAGGTTCCACTCGGTGGGTTGAATGCACGCATCGGAAAAGATTTCTGAGAATTCTTCTGTCTAGTTTTTATGGGAAGATATTTTCTTTTCCAGCATAGGCCTCAAATCGCTCCAAACATCCACGAGCAAATTCTACGAAAGGAGTGTGTCAAAACTGTGCTATCAAAAGGAAGATTCCACTATGTGAGTTGAATGCATGAAGCACACGGAAGTTTCTGACAATGCTTCCGTCTAGTTCTCATGTGAAGATATTTCCTTTTCCAGTGTTGACCTCTTAGCACTCCAAATATCCACTTGCAGATCCTAGAAAAAGAGTGTTTCAAAACTGCTCTACCAAAAGCCAGGTTTCACTCGGTGAGTTGAATGCGCACATCGCAAAATGTTTCTGAGAACGCTACTGTCTAGTTCTTATGTGAAGATATTTCGTTTTCCAGCCTGGGCTTCAAAGCGCTCCAAATAGCCACTTGTAGAGTCTATAAAAAGAGTGTTTCAAAACTCTTCTATCAAAAGGAACTTTCAACTCTGTGAGTACAATGCACTCATCACAAGGAAGTTTCCGAGAATGCTTCTGTCTAGTGTTTATGTGAAGATATTTCCTTTTCCAACCTAGGCCTCAATGCGCTCCAAACAAACACCTGCAGATCCTACAAGAGGGGTGTTTCCAAACTGTTCTATCAAAACCAGCGTTCAAGTCTGTGAGCTGAATGCACTCATCACACAGAAGTTTCTTAGAAGGCTTGTGTCTAGTGTTTATGTGAAAATATTTTCTTTTACAGCATAGGCCTCAAATAGATCCAAATATCAACTTGCAGATTTTACAAAAAGGGAGTTTCCAAACTCCTCTATCAAAAGACAGGTTCAACTCTGTGAGTTGAATGCACACATCAGAAAGAAGTTTCTGAGAATGCTTCTGTCTAGCGTTTATGTGAAAATATTTCCTTTTCAAGCACACGCCTCAAAGCGCTCCAAATATGCCGTTGCAGATTCTACAAAAAGTGGGTTTCAAAACTGCTCTACGAAAAGAAAGGTTCGAAGCTGTGAGTTGAATACACAGATCGTGAAGAAGTTTCTGAGAATGCTTCAGTCTAGTGTTTAGGTGAAGATATTTCACTTCCCAGCATAGGCCTCAAAGCGCTCCAAATATCCACTTCCAGATTCTACAGAAAAGTGTTTCAAAACTGCTCTTTGGAAAGGAAGCTTCAACTCTGTGAGTTGAAAGCACTCATTACGAAGAGGTTTCTGAGAATTCTTCTGTCCAGTTTTCATGTGAAGATGTTTCCATTTCAAGCATAGGTCTCCAATCGCTCCAAATATTCACCTGCAAATTCTACAAAAAGGGTGTTTCAAAAGTTCTCTATCAATAGGAAGGTTCAACTCTGTGAGTTGAATGCCCTCCTCACAAAGAAGTTTCTGAGAATGCTTCTGTCTAGTTTTTACTTGAAGATATTTCCTTTTCCAACACAGGCCTCAAAGCGCTCCGAATCAACACTTCCAGATACTACCAAAACAGTGTTTCAAAACTGTTCTATCAAAAGGAACGTTCAACTCTGTGAGTTGAAGGCACTCATCGCAAAGAGGTTTCTGAGAATGCTTCTGTCTAGTTTTTATGTGATGATATTTCGTATTGCAGCATTGGCCAAAAAGCGCTCCAAACATCCATCTTCAGATGGCAATGAAAGTGGGTCTCAAAAGTGCTCTATCAGAAGGAAGGTTCAAGTCTGTGAATTGAATGCTCTCATCACACAGAAGGTTCTGAGAATGATTCAGTCTAGTTTTTATCAGAAGATATTTCCTTTTCCTTGCATAGGCCTCAAATCGCTCCAAATATCGAATTGCAGTTTACACCAATAGAGTGTTTCCAAACTGCTCTGTGAAACGGCAGGTTCAACTCTGTGAGTTGAATGCGCACATGAGGAAGAAGTCTCTGAGAATGCTTCTGTCTAGTTTTTAGGTGAAGATATTTCATTTCCCAGCCTCGCCTCAAAGCGCTCCAAATATCCACTTTCAGATTCTACAAAAACTGTGTTTCTAAACTGCTCTTTGTAAAGGAAGGTTCAAGTCTGTGAGTTGAATGCACTCATCACCAAGAAGTTTCTGAGAATGCTTCTGTCTAGTTTTCATGTGAAGATATTTCCTTTTCCAACATTGACCCGAAGCCCTCGTAATATCCACTTGCAGATTTTACAAAAAGAGTGTTTCCAAACTGCTCTATCAAAATGAGATTCAACTCTGTGAGTTGAATGCACGCATCGTGAAGAAGCTTCAGAGAATGCTACGGTCTACGTTTTAGGTGAAGATATTTCATTTCCCAGCATAGGCTTCAAAGCGCTCTAAATATCCACTTGCAGATTCTACAAAAAGAGTGTTTCAAAACTGCTCTTCCAAAAGGAAGGTTCAAGGCTGTGAGTTCAATGCACTCATCATAAAGAAGTTTCTGAGAACGCTTCTCTCTAGTTTTTATGTGAAGATATTTCCTTTTCCAGCATAGGCCTCAAATCGCTCCAAACATCCACTAGCAAATTCTACAAAAGGAGTGTTTCAAAACTGTGCTATCAAAAGGAAGATTCCACTATTTGAGTTGAAGGCATAAAGCACACGGAGGTTTCTGACAATGCTTCCGTCTAGTTCTCATGTGAAGTTATTTCCTTTTCCAGTGCTGGCCTCTTAGCACTCCAAATATCCACTTGCAGATCCTAGAAAAAGAGTTTTTCAAAACTGCTCTACCAAAAGGAAGCTTCAACTCGGTGAGTTGAATGCGCACCTCGCAAAATGTTTCTGAGAGTGCTTCGCTGTTGTTTTTATGTGAAGATATTTCGTTTTCCAGCATAGGACTCAAAGCGCTCCAAGTAGCCACTTACAGAGTCTCTAAAAAGAGTGTTTCAAAACTGTTCTATCAAAAGGAACGTTCAACTCTGTGAGTAGAATGCTCTCATCACAAGGAAGTTTCTGAGAATGCTTCTGTCTAGTTTTTATGTGAAGAAATTTCCTTTTCCAACATAGGCCTCAAAGCGCTCCAAATAAACATCTGCAGATTCTACAAAAGGGGTCTTTCCAAAATGTTCTATCAAAACCAACGTTCAAACCTATGAGCTGAATGCACTCACCACACAGAAGTTTCTTAGACGTCTTCTGTCTAGTGTTTATGTGAAAATATTTTCTTTTACAGCATAGGCCTCAAATAGCTCCAAATATCAACTTGCAGATTTTACAAAAAGGGTGTTTCCAAACTCCTCTATCAAAAGGCAGGTTCAACTCTGTGTGTTGAATGCACACATCAGAAAGAAGTTTCTGAGAATGCTTCTGTCTAGCGTTTATGTGAAAATATTTCCTTTTCAAGCATACGCCTCAAAGCGCTCCAAATATGCCGTTGCAGATTCTACAAAAAGTGGGTTTCAAAACTGCTCTATGAAAAGAAAGGTTCAAAGCTGTGAGGTGAATACACAGATCGTGAAGAAGTTTCTGAGAAAGCTTCAGTCTAGTGTTTAGGTGAAGATATTTCACTTCCCAGCATAGGCCTCAAAGCGCTCCAAATATCCACTTCCAGATTCTACAGAAAAGTGTTTCAAAACTGCTCTTTGGAAAGGAAGCTTCAACTCTGTGAGTTGAAAGCACTCATTACGAAGAGGTTTCTGAGAATTCTTCTGTCCAGTTTTCATGTGAAGATGTTTCCATTTCAAGCATAGGTCTCCAATCGCTCCAAATATTCACCTGCAAATTCTACAAAAAGGGTGTTTCAAAAGTTCTCTATCAATAGGAAGGTTCAACTCTGTGAGTTGAATGCCCTCCTCACAAAGAAGTTTCTGAGAATGCTTCTGTCTAGTTTTTACTTGAAGATATTTCCTTTTCCAACACAGGCCTCAAAGCGCTCCGAATCAACACTTCCAGATACTACCAAAACAGTGTTTCAAAACTGTTCTATCAAAAGGAACGTTCAACTCTGTGAGTTGAAGGCACTCATCGCAAAGAGGTTTCTGAGAATGCTTCTGTCTAGTTTTTATGTGATGATATTTCGTATTGCAGCATTGGCCAAAAAGCGCTCCAAACATCCATCTTCAGATGGCAATGAAAGTGGGTCTCAAAAGTGCTCTATCAGAAGGAAGGTTCAAGTCTGTGAATTGAATGCTCTCATCACACAGAAGGTTCTGAGAATGATTCAGTCTAGTTTTTATCAGAAGATATTTCCTTTTCCTTGCATAGGCCTCAAATCGCTCCAAATATCGAATTGCAGTTTACACCAATAGAGTGTTTCCAAACTGCTCTGTGAAACGGCAGGTTCAACTCTGTGAGTTGAATGCGCACATGAGGAAGAAGTCTCTGAGAATGCTTCTGTCTAGTTTTTAGGTGAAGATATTTCATTTCCCAGCCTCGCCTCAAAGCGCTCCAAATATCCACTTTCAGATTCTACAAAAACTGTGTTTCTAAACTGCTCTTTGTAAAGGAAGGTTCAAGTCTGTGAGTTGAATGCACTCATCACCAAGAAGTTTCTGAGAATGCTTCTGTCTAGTTTTCATGTGAAGATATTTCCTTTTCCAACATTGACCCGAAGCCCTCGTAATATCCACTTGCAGATTTTACAAAAAGAGTGTTTCCAAACTGCTCTATCAAAATGAGATTCAACTCTGTGAGTTGAATGCACGCATCGTGAAGAAGCTTCAGAGAATGCTACGGTCTACGTTTTAGGTGAAGATATTTCATTTCCCAGCATAGGCTTCAAAGCGCTCTAAATATCCACTTGCAGATTCTACAAAAAGAGTGTTTCAAAACTGCTCTTCCAAAAGGAAGGTTCAAGGCTGTGAGTTCAATGCACTCATCATAAAGAAGTTTCTGAGAACGCTTCTCTCTAGTTTTTATGTGAAGATATTTCCTTTTCCAGCATAGGCCTCAAATCGCTCCAAACATCCACTAGCAAATTCTACAAAAGGAGTGTTTCAAAACTGTGCTATCAAAAGGAAGATTCCACTATTTGAGTTGAAGGCATAAAGCACACGGAGGTTTCTGACAATGCTTCCGTCTAGTTCTCATGTGAAGTTATTTCCTTTTCCAGTGCTGGCCTCTTAGCACTCCAAATATCCACTTGCAGATCCTAGAAAAAGAGTTTTTCAAAACTGCTCTACCAAAAGGAAGCTTCAACTCGGTGAGTTGAATGCGCACCTCGCAAAATGTTTCTGAGAGTGCTTCGCTGTTGTTTTTATGTGAAGATATTTCGTTTTCCAGCATAGGACTCAAAGCGCTCCAAGTAGCCACTTACAGAGTCTCTAAAAAGAGTGTTTCAAAACTGTTCTATCAAAAGGAACGTTCAACTCTGTGAGTAGAATGCTCTCATCACAAGGAAGTTTCTGAGAATGCTTCTGTCTAGTTTTTATGTGAAGAAATTTCCTTTTCCAACATAGGCCTCAAAGCGCTCCAAATAAACATCTGCAGATTCTACAAAAGGGGTCTTTCCAAAATGTTCTATCAAAACCAACGTTCAAACCTATGAGCTGAATGCACTCACCACACAGAAGTTTCTTAGACGTCTTCTGTCTAGTGTTTATGTGAAAATATTTTCTTTTACAGCATAGGCCTCAAATAGCTCCAAATATCAACTTGCAGATTTTACAAAAAGGGTGTTTCCAAACTCCTCTATCAAAAGGCAGGTTCAACTCTGTGTGTTGAATGCACACATCAGAAAGAAGTTTCTGAGAATGCTTCTGTCTAGCGTTTATGTGAAAATATTTCCTTTTCAAGCATACGCCTCAAAGCGCTCCAAATATGCCGTTGCAGATTCTACAAAAAGTGGGTTTCAAAACTGCTCTATGAAAAGAAAGGTTCAAAGCTGTGAGGTGAATACACAGATCGTGAAGAAGTTTCTGAGAAAGCTTCAGTCTAGTGTTTAGGTGAAGATATTTCACTTCCCAGCATAGGCCTCAAAGCGCTCCAAATATCCACTTCCAGATTCTACAGAAAAGTGTTTCAAAACTGCTCTTTGGAAAGGAAGCTTCAACTCTGTGAGTTGAAAGCACTCATTACGAAGAGGTTTCTGAGAATTCTTCTGTCCAGTTTTCATGTGAAGATGTTTCCATTTCAAGCATAGGTCTCCAATCGCTCCAAATATTCACCTGCAAATTCTACAAAAAGGGTGTTTCAAAAGTTCTCTATCAATAGGAAGGTTCAACTCTGTGAGTTGAATGCCCTCCTCACAAAGAAGTTTCTGAGAATGCTTCTGTCTAGTTTTTACTTGAAGATATTTCCTTTTCCAACACAGGCCTCAAAGCGCTCCGAATCAACACTTCCAGATACTACAAAAACAGTGTTTCAAAACTGTTCTATCAAAAGGAACGTTCAACTCTGTGAGTTGAAGGCACTCATCACAAAGAAGTTTCTGAGCACGCTTCCATCTAGCTTGTATGCCATGAGATTTCCTTTTGCAGCATAGGCCTTAAAGCACTCCAAATATCCACTTGCAGATTCCACAAAAAGAGTGCTGCAAAACTTCTCTATCAAAAGGCAGGTTGAACTCTGTGTGTTGAATGCCCAAAACACAGGGAACTTTCTGAGAATGCTTTTGTCTAGTTTCCACGTGAAGATAGTTCCTTTTCCAACGTAGGCCTCAAAGCGCTCTGAATATCCACTTGCCGATTGTACAAAAAGAGTGTTGCAAAACTTCTCTATCAAAAGGCAGGTTGAACTCTGTGTGTTGAATGCCCAAAACACAGGGAACTTGCTGAGAATGCTTTTGTCTAATTTCTACGTGAAGATATTTCCTTTTCCAACATAGGCCTCAAAGTGCTCCGAATAAACACTTGTAGATCCCACCAAAAGAGTGTTTCAAAGCTCTTCCACCTAAAGGAACTTTCACGTCTGTGAGTTGAATGCACTCATCACAAAGAGGTTTCTGAGAATGCTTCTGTCTAGTTTTTATGTGATGATATTTCATTTTCCAGCATTGGCCTAAAGGTGCTCCAAATATCCACCTTCAGATGGGACTGAAAGAGTGTTTCAAAACTGAACTATCAAAAGGAAGGTTCAAGTCTGTGAGTTGAATGCACTCATCCACAGAAGCTTCTGAGAATGCTTCTGTCTCGTTTTTAGGCGAAGATATTTCCTTTTCCTTGCATAGGCCTCAAATCGCTCCAAATATCCCCTTGCAGATATTACAAAGAGAGTGTTTCCAAACTGCCCTATTGAAAGGCAGGTTCAACTCTGTGAGTTGAAGGCACGTATGGTGAAACAGTTTCTGAGAATGCTTGTGTGTACTTTTTAGGTGAAGGTATTTCCTTTTCCAGCACAGGCCTCAAATCGCTCCAAACATCCAGTAGCAAATTCTACAAAAGGAGTGTTTCAAACCTGTGCTATCCAAAGGAAGATTCCACTATATGAGTTGAACGCATAAAGCACACGGAAGTTTCTGAGAATCCTTCCGTCTAGTTCTCAGGTGAAGATATTTACTTTTCCAGTGTTGGCCCTTTAGCACTCCAAATATCCACTTTCAGATTCTACAAAAAGAGTGTTTCAAAATTGCTCTATCAAAACGCAGGTTCCACTCGGTGGGTTGAATGCACGCATCGGAAAAGATTTCTGAGAATTCTTCTGTCTAGTTTTTATGGGAAGATATTTTCTTTTCCAGCATAGGCCTCAAATCGCTCCAAACATCCACGAGCAAATTCTACGAAAGGAGTGTGTCAAAACTGTGCTATCAAAAGGAAGATTCCACTATGTGAGTTGAATGCATGAAGCACACGGAAGTTTCTGACAATGCTTCCGTCTAGTTCTCATGTGAAGATATTTCCTTTTCCAGTGTTGACCTCTTAGCACTCCAAATATCCACTTGCAGATCCTAGAAAAAGAGTGTTTCAAAACTGCTCTACCAAAAGCCAGGTTTCACTCGGTGAGTTGAATGCGCACATCGCAAAATGTTTCTGAGAACGCTACTGTCTAGTTCTTATGTGAAGATATTTCGTTTTCCAGCCTGGGCTTCAAAGCGCTCCAAATAGCCACTTGTAGAGTCTATAAAAAGAGTGTTTCAAAACTCTTCTATCAAAAGGAACTTTCAACTCTGTGAGTACAATGCACTCATCACAAGGAAGTTTCCGAGAATGCTTCTGTCTAGTGTTTATGTGAAGATATTTCCTTTTCCAACCTAGGCCTCAATGCGCTCCAAACAAACACCTGCAGATCCTACAAGAGGGGTGTTTCCAAACTGTTCTATCAAAACCAGCGTTCAAGTCTGTGAGCTGAATGCACTCATCACACAGAAGTTTCTTAGAAGGCTTGTGTCTAGTGTTTATGTGAAAATATTTTCTTTTACAGCATAGGCCTCAAATAGATCCAAATATCAACTTGCAGATTTTACAAAAAGGGAGTTTCCAAACTCCTCTATCAAAAGACAGGTTCAACTCTGTGAGTTGAATGCACACATCAGAAAGAAGTTTCTGAGAATGCTTCTGTCTAGCGTTTATGTGAAAATATTTCCTTTTCAAGCACACGCCTCAAAGCGCTCCAAATATGCCGTTGCAGATTCTACAAAAAGTGGGTTTCAAAACTGCTCTACGAAAAGAAAGGTTCGAAGCTGTGAGTTGAATACACAGATCGTGAAGAAGTTTCTGAGAATGCTTCAGTCTAGTGTTTAGGTGAAGATATTTCACTTCCCAGCATAGGCCTCAAAGCGCTCCAAATATCCACTTCCAGATTCTACAGAAAAGTGTTTCAAAACTGCTCTTTGGAAAGGAAGCTTCAACTCTGTGAGTTGAAAGCACTCATTACGAAGAAGTTTCTGAGAATTCTTCTGTCCAGTTTTCATGTGAAGATGTTTCCATTTCAAGCATAGGTCTCCAATCGCTCCAAATATTCACCTGCAAATTCTACAAAAAGGGTGTTTCAAAAGTTCTCTATCAATAGGAAGGTTCAACTCTGTGAGTTGAATGCCCTCCTCACAAAGAAGTTTCTGAGAATGCTTCTGTCTAGTTTTTACTTGAAGATATTTCCTTTTCCAACACAGGCCTCAAAGCGCTCCGAATCAACACTTCCAGATACTACCAAAACAGTGTTTCAAAACTGTTCTATCAAAAGGAACGTTCAACTCTGTGAGTTGAAGGCACTCATCGCAAAGAGGTTTCTGAGAATGCTTCTGTCTAGTTTTTATGTGATGATATTTCGTATTGCAGCATTGGCCAAAAAGCGCTCCAAACATCCATCTTCAGATGGCAATGAAAGTGGGTCTCAAAAGTGCTCTATCAGAAGGAAGGTTCAAGTCTGTGAATTGAATGCTCTCATCACACAGAAGGTTCTGAGAATGATTCAGTCTAGTTTTTATCAGAAGATATTTCCTTTTCCTTGCATAGGCCTCAAATCGCTCCAAATATCGAATTGCAGTTTACACCAATAGAGTGTTTCCAAACTGCTCTGTGAAACGGCAGGTTCAACTCTGTGAGTTGAATGCGCACATGAGGAAGAAGTCTCTGAGAATGCTTCTGTCTAGTTTTTAGGTGAAGATATTTCATTTCCCAGCCTCGCCTCAAAGCGCTCCAAATATCCACTTTCAGATTCTACAAAAACTGTGTTTCTAAACTGCTCTTTGTAAAGGAAGGTTCAAGTCTGTGAGTTGAATGCACTCATCACCAAGAAGTTTCTGAGAATGCTTCTGTCTAGTTTTCATGTGAAGATATTTCCTTTTCCAACATTGACCCAAAGCCCTCGTAATATCCACTTGCAGATTTTACAAAAAGAGTGTTTCCAAACTGCTCTATCAAAATGAGATTCAACTCTGTGAGTTGAATGCACGCATCGTGAAGAAGCTTCAGAGAATGCTACGGTCTACGTTTTAGGTGAAGATATTTCATTTCCCAGCATAGGCTTCAAAGCGCTCTAAATATCCACTTGCAGATTCTACAAAAAGAGTGTTTCAAAACTGCTCTTCCAAAAGGAAGGTTCAAGGCTGTGAGTTCAATGCACTCATCATAAAGAAGTTTCTGAGAACGCTTCTCTCTAGTTTTTATGTGAAGATATTTCCTTTTCCAGCATAGGCCTCAAATCGCTCCAAACATCCACTAGCAAATTCTACAAAAGGAGTGTTTCAAAACTGTGCTATCAAAAGGAAGATTCCACTATTTGAGTTGAAGGCATAAAGCACACGGAGGTTTCTGACAATGCTTCCGTCTAGTTCTCATGTGAAGTTATTTCCTTTTCCAGTGCTGGCCTCTTAGCACTCCAAATATCCACTTGCAGATCCTAGAAAAAGAGTTTTTCAAAACTGCTCTACCAAAAGGAAGCTTCAACTCGGTGAGTTGAATGCGCACCTCGCAAAATGTTTCTGAGAGTGCTTCGCTGTTGTTTTTATGTGAAGATATTTCGTTTTCCAGCATAGGACTCAAAGCGCTCCAAGTAGCCACTTACAGAGTCTCTAAAAAGAGTGTTTCAAAACTGTTCTATCAAAAGGAACGTTCAACTCTGTGAGTAGAATGCTCTCATCACAAGGAAGTTTCTGAGAATGCTTCTGTCTAGTTTTTATGTGAAGAAATTTCCTTTTCCAACATAGGCCTCAAAGCGCTCCAAATAAACATCTGCAGATTCTACAAAAGGGGTCTTTCCAAAATGTTCTATCAAAACCAACGTTCAAACCTATGAGCTGAATGCACTCACCACACAGAAGTTTCTTAGACGTCTTCTGTCTAGTGTTTATGTGAAAATATTTTCTTTTACAGCATAGGCCTCAAATAGCTCCAAATATCAACTTGCAGATTTTACAAAAAGGGTGTTTCCAAACTCCTCTATCAAAAGGCAGGTTCAACTCTGTGTGTTGAATGCACACATCAGAAAGAAGTTTCTGAGAATGCTTCTGTCTAGCGTTTATGTGAAAATATTTCCTTTTCAAGCATACGCCTCAAAGCGCTCCAAATATGCCGTTGCAGATTCTACAAAAAGTGGGTTTCAAAACTGCTCTATGAAAAGAAAGGTTCAAAGCTGTGAGGTGAATACACAGATCGTGAAGAAGTTTCTGAGAAAGCTTCAGTCTAGTGTTTAGGTGAAGATATTTCACTTCCCAGCATAGGCCTCAAAGCGCTCCAAATATCCACTTCCAGATTCTACAGAAAAGTGTTTCAAAACTGCTCTTTGGAAAGGAAGCTTCAACTCTGTGAGTTGAAAGCACTCATTACGAAGAGGTTTCTGAGAATTCTTCTGTCCAGTTTTCATGTGAAGATGTTTCCATTTCAAGCATAGGTCTCCAATCGCTCCAAATATTCACCTGCAAATTCTACAAAAAGGGTGTTTCAAAAGTTCTCTATCAATAGGAAGGTTCAACTCTGTGAGTTGAATGCCCTCCTCACAAAGAAGTTTCTGAGAATGCTTCTGTCTAGTTTTTACTTGAAGATATTTCCTTTTCCAACACAGGCCTCAAAGCGCTCCGAATCAACACTTCCAGATACTACCAAAACAGTGTTTCAAAACTGTTCTATCAAAAGGAACGTTCAACTCTGTGAGTTGAAGGCACTCATCGCAAAGAGGTTTCTGAGAATGCTTCTGTCTAGTTTTTATGTGATGATATTTCGTATTGCAGCATTGGCCAAAAAGCGCTCCAAACATCCATCTTCAGATGGCAATGAAAGTGGGTCTCAAAAGTGCTCTATCAGAAGGAAGGTTCAAGTCTGTGAATTGAATGCTCTCATCACACAGAAGGTTCTGAGAATGATTCAGTCTAGTTTTTATCAGAAGATATTTCCTTTTCCTTGCATAGGCCTCAAATCGCTCCAAATATCGAATTGCAGTTTACACCAATAGAGTGTTTCCAAACTGCTCTGTGAAACGGCAGGTTCAACTCTGTGAGTTGAATGCGCACATGAGGAAGAAGTCTCTGAGAATGCTTCTGTCTAGTTTTTAGGTGAAGATATTTCATTTCCCAGCCTCGCCTCAAAGCGCTCCAAATATCCACTTTCAGATTCTACAAAAACTGTGTTTCTAAACTGCTCTTTGTAAAGGAAGGTTCAAGTCTGTGAGTTGAATGCACTCATCACCAAGAAGTTTCTGAGAATGCTTCTGTCTAGTTTTCATGTGAAGATATTTCCTTTTCCAACATTGACCCGAAGCCCTCGTAATATCCACTTGCAGATTTTACAAAAAGAGTGTTTCCAAACTGCTCTATCAAAATGAGATTCAACTCTGTGAGTTGAATGCACGCATCGTGAAGAAGCTTCAGAGAATGCTACGGTCTACGTTTTAGGTGAAGATATTTCATTTCCCAGCATAGGCTTCAAAGCGCTCTAAATATCCACTTGCAGATTCTACAAAAAGAGTGTTTCAAAACTGCTCTTCCAAAAGGAAGGTTCAAGGCTGTGAGTTCAATGCACTCATCATAAAGAAGTTTCTGAGAACGCTTCTCTCTAGTTTTTATGTGAAGATATTTCCTTTTCCAGCATAGGCCTCAAATCGCTCCAAACATCCACTAGCAAATTCTACAAAAGGAGTGTTTCAAAACTGTGCTATCAAAAGGAAGATTCCACTATTTGAGTTGAAGGCATAAAGCACACGGAGGTTTCTGACAATGCTTCCGTCTAGTTCTCATGTGAAGTTATTTCCTTTTCCAGTGCTGGCCTCTTAGCACTCCAAATATCCACTTGCAGATCCTAGAAAAAGAGTTTTTCAAAACTGCTCTACCAAAAGGAAGCTTCAACTCGGTGAGTTGAATGCGCACCTCGCAAAATGTTTCTGAGAGTGCTTCGCTGTTGTTTTTATGTGAAGATATTTCGTTTTCCAGCATAGGACTCAAAGCGCTCCAAGTAGCCACTTACAGAGTCTCTAAAAAGAGTGTTTCAAAACTGTTCTATCAAAAGGAACGTTCAACTCTGTGAGTAGAATGCTCTCATCACAAGGAAGTTTCTGAGAATGCTTCTGTCTAGTTTTTATGTGAAGAAATTTCCTTTTCCAACATAGGCCTCAAAGCGCTCCAAATAAACATCTGCAGATTCTACAAAAGGGGTCTTTCCAAAATGTTCTATCAAAACCAACGTTCAAACCTATGAGCTGAATGCACTCACCACACAGAAGTTTCTTAGACGTCTTCTGTCTAGTGTTTATGTGAAAATATTTTCTTTTACAGCATAGGCCTCAAATAGCTCCAAATATCAACTTGCAGATTTTACAAAAAGGGTGTTTCCAAACTCCTCTATCAAAAGGCAGGTTCAACTCTGTGTGTTGAATGCACACATCAGAAAGAAGTTTCTGAGAATGCTTCTGTCTAGCGTTTATGTGAAAATATTTCCTTTTCAAGCATACGCCTCAAAGCGCTCCAAATATGCCGTTGCAGATTCTACAAAAAGTGTGTTTCAAAACTGCTCTATGAAAAGAAAGGTTCAAAGCTGTGAGGTGAATACACATATCGTGAAGAAGTTTCTGAGAAAGCTTCAGTCTAGTGTTTAGGTGAAGATATTTCACTTCCCAGCATAGGCCTCAAAGCGCTCCAAATATCCACTTCCAGATTCTACAGAAAAGTGTTTCAAAACTGCTCTTTGGAAAGGAAGCTTCAACTCTGTGAGTTGAAAGCACTCATTACGAAGAGGTTTCTGAGAATTCTTCTGTCCAGTTTTCATGTGAAGATGTTTCCATTTCAAGCATAGGTCTCCAATCGCTCCAAATATTCACCTGCAAATTCTACAAAAAGGGTGTTTCAAAAGTTCTCTATCAATAGGAAGGTTCAACTCTGTGAGTTGAATGCCCTCCTCACAAAGAAGTTTCTGAGAATGCTTCTGTCTAGTTTTTACTTGAAGATATTTCCTTTTCCAACACAGGCCTCAAAGCGCTCCGAATCAACACTTCCAGATACTACAAAAACAGTGTTTCAAAACTGTTCTATCAAAAGGAACGTTCAACTCTGTGAGTTGAAGGCACTCATCACAAAGAAGTTTCTGAGCACGCTTCCATCTAGCTTGTATGCCATGAGATTTCCTTTTGCAGCATAGGCCTTAAAGCACTCCAAATATCCACTTGCAGATTCCACAAAAAGAGTGCTGCAAAACTTCTCTATCAAAAGGCAGGTTGAACTCTGTGTGTTGAATGCCCAAAACACAGGGAACTTTCTGAGAATGCTTTTGTCTAGTTTCCACGTGAAGATAGTTCCTTTTCCAACGTAGGCCTCAAAGCGCTCTGAATATCCACTTGCCGATTGTACAAAAAGAGTGTTGCAAAACTTCTCTATCAAAAGGCAGGTTGAACTCTGTGTGTTGAATGCCCAAAACACAGGGAACTTGCTGAGAATGCTTTTGTCTAATTTCTACGTGAAGATATTTCCTTTTCCAACATAGGCCTCAAAGTGCTCCGAATAAACACTTGTAGATCCCACCAAAAGAGTGTTTCAAAGCTCTTCCACCTAAAGGAACTTTCACGTCTGTGAGTTGAATGCACTCATCACAAAGAGGTTTCTGAGAATGCTTCTGTCTAGTTTTTATGTGATGATATTTCATTTTCCAGCATTGGCCTAAAGGTGCTCCAAATATCCACCTTCAGATGGGACTGAAAGAGTGTTTCAAAACTGAACTATCAAAAGGAAGGTTCAAGTCTGTGAGTTGAATGCACTCATCCACAGAAGCTTCTGAGAATGCTTCTGTCTCGTTTTTAGGCGAAGATATTTCCTTTTCCTTGCATAGGCCTCAAATCGCTCCAAATATCCCCTTGCAGATATTACAAAGAGAGTGTTTCCAAACTGCCCTATCGAAAGGCAGGTTCAACTCTGTGAGTTGAAGGCACGTATGGTGAAACAGTTTCTGAGAATGCTTGTGTGTACTTTTTAGGTGAAGGTATTTCCTTTTCCAGCACAGGCCTCAAATCGCTCCAAACATCCAGTAGCAAATTCTACAAAAGGAGTGTTTCAAACCTGTGCTATCCAAAGGAAGATTCCACTATATGAGTTGAACGCATAAAGCACACGGAAGTTTCTGAGAATCCTTCCGTCTAGTTCTCAGGTGAAGATATTTACTTTTCCAGTGTTGGCCCTTTAGCACTCCAAATATCCACTTTCAGATTCTACAAAAAGAGTGTTTCAAAATTGCTCTATCAAAACGCAGGTTCCACTCGGTGGGTTGAATGCATGCATCGGAAAAGATTTCTGAGAATTCTTCTGTCTAGTTTTTATGGGAAGATATTTTCTTTTCCAGCATAGGCCTCAAATCGCTCCAAACATCCACGAGCAAATTCTACGAAAGGAGTGTGTCAAAACTGTGCTATCAAAAGGAAGATTCCACTATGTGAGTTGAATGCATGAAGCACACGGAAGTTTCTGACAATGCTTCCGTCTAGTTCTCATGTGAAGATATTTCCTTTTCCAGTGTTGACCTCTTAGCACTCCAAATATCCACTTGCAGATCCTAGAAAAAGAGTGTTTCAAAACTGCTCTACCAAAAGCCAGGTTTCACTCGGTGAGTTGAATGCGCACATCGCAAAATGTTTCTGAGAACGCTACTGTCTAGTTCTTATGTGAAGATATTTCGTTTTCCAGCCTGGGCTTCAAAGCGCTCCAAATAGCCACTTGTAGAGTCTATAAAAAGAGTGTTTCAAAACTCTTCTATTAAAAGGAACTTTCAACTCTGTGAGTACAATGCACTCATCACAAGGAAGTTTCCGAGAATGCTTCTGTCTAGTGTTTATGTGAAGATATTTCCTTTTCCAACCTAGGCCTCAATGCGCTCCAAACAAACACCTGCAGATCCTACAAGAGGGGTGTTTCCAAACTGTTCTATCAAAACCAGCGTTCAAGTCTGTGAGCTGAATGCACTCATCACACAGAAGTTTCTTAGAAGGCTTGTGTCTAGTGTTTATGTGAAAATATTTTCTTTTACAGCATAGGCCTCAAATAGATCCAAGTATCAACTTGCAGATTTTACAAAAAGGGAGTTTCCAAACTCCTCTATCAAAAGACAGGTTCAACTCTGTGAGTTGAATGCACACATCAGAAAGAAGTTTCTGAGAATGCTTCTGTCTAGCGTTTATGTGAAAATATTTCCTTTTCAAGCACACGCCTCAAAGCGCTCCAAATATGCCGTTGCAGATTCTACAAAAAGTGGGTTTCAAAACTGCTCTACGAAAAGAAAGGTTCGAAGCTGTGAGTTGAATACACAGATCATGAAGAAGTTTCTGAGAATGCTTCAGTCTAGTGTTTAGGTGAAGATATTTCACTTCCCAGCATAGGCCTCAAAGCGCTCCAAATATCCACTTCCAGATTCTACAGAAAAGTGTTTCAAAACTGCTCTTTGGAAAGGAAGCTTCAACTCTGTGAGTTGAAAGCACTCATTACGAAGAGGTTTCTGAGAATTCTTCTGTCCAGTTTTCATGTGAAGATGTTTCCATTTCAAGCATAGGTCTCCAATCGCTCCAAATATTCACCTGCAAATTCTACAAAAAGGGTGTTTCAAAAGTTCTCTATCAATAGGAAGGTTCAACTCTGTGAGTTGAATGCCCTCCTCACAAAGAAGTTTCTGAGAATGCTTCTGTCTAGTTTTTACTTGAAGATATTTCCTTTTCCAACACAGGCCTCAAAGCGCTCCGAATCAACACTTCCAGATACTACCAAAACAGTGTTTCAAAACTGTTCTATCAAAAGGAACGTTCAACTCTGTGAGTTGAAGGCACTCATCGCAAAGAGGTTTCTGAGAATGCTTCTGTCTAGTTTTTATGTGATGATATTTCGTATTGCAGCATTGGCCAAAAAGCGCTCCAAACATCCATCTTCAGATGGCAATGAAAGTGGGTCTCAAAAGTGCTCTATCAGAAGGAAGGTTCAAGTCTGTGAATTGAATGCTCTCATCACACAGAAGGTTCTGAGAATGATTCAGTCTAGTTTTTATCAGAAGATATTTCCTTTTCCTTGCATAGGCCTCAAATCGCTCCAAATATCGAATTGCAGTTTACACCAATAGAGTGTTTCCAAACTGCTCTGTGAAACGGCAGGTTCAACTCTGTGAGTTGAATGCGCACATGAGGAAGAAGTCTCTGAGAATGCTTCTGTCTAGTTTTTAGGTGAAGATATTTCATTTCCCAGCCTCGCCTCAAAGCGCTCCAAATATCCACTTTCAGATTCTACAAAAACTGTGTTTCTAAACTGCTCTTTGTAAAGGAAGGTTCAAGTCTGTGAGTTGAATGCACTCATCACCAAGAAGTTTCTGAGAATGCTTCTGTCTAGTTTTCATGTGAAGATATTTCCTTTTCCAACATTGACCCGAAGCCCTCGTAATATCCACTTGCAGATTTTACAAAAAGAGTGTTTCCAAACTGCTCTATCAAAATGAGATTCAACTCTGTGAGTTGAATGCACGCATCGTGAAGAAGCTTCAGAGAATGCTACGGTCTACGTTTTAGGTGAAGATATTTCATTTCCCAGCATAGGCTTCAAAGCGCTCTAAATATCCACTTGCAGATTCTACAAAAAGAGTGTTTCAAAACTGCTCTTCCAAAAGGAAGGTTCAAGGCTGTGAGTTCAATGCACTCATCATAAAGAAGTTTCTGAGAACGCTTCTCTCTAGTTTTTATGTGAAGATATTTCCTTTTCCAGCATAGGCCTCAAATCGCTCCAAACATCCACTAGCAAATTCTACAAAAGGAGTGTTTCAAAACTGTGCTATCAAAAGGAAGATTCCACTATTTGAGTTGAAGGCATAAAGCACACGGAGGTTTCTGACAATGCTTCCGTCTAGTTCTCATGTGAAGTTATTTCCTTTTCCAGTGCTGGCCTCTTAGCACTCCAAATATCCACTTGCAGATCCTAGAAAAAGAGTTTTTCAAAACTGCTCTACCAAAAGGAAGCTTCAACTCGGTGAGTTGAATGCGCACCTCGCAAAATGTTTCTGAGAGTGCTTCGCTGTTGTTTTTATGTGAAGATATTTCGTTTTCCAGCATAGGACTCAAAGCGCTCCAAGTAGCCACTTACAGAGTCTCTAAAAAGAGTGTTTCAAAACTGTTCTATCAAAAGGAACGTTCAACTCTGTGAGTAGAATGCTCTCATCACAAGGAAGTTTCTGAGAATGCTTCTGTCTAGTTTTTATGTGAAGAAATTTCCTTTTCCAACATAGGCCTCAAAGCGCTCCAAATAAACATCTGCAGATTCTACAAAAGGGGTCTTTCCAAAATGTTCTATCAAAACCAACGTTCAAACCTATGAGCTGAATGCACTCACCACACAGAAGTTTCTTAGACGTCTTCTGTCTAGTGTTTATGTGAAAATATTTTCTTTTACAGCATAGGCCTCAAATAGCTCCAAATATCAACTTGCAGATTTTACAAAAAGGGTGTTTCCAAACTCCTCTATCAAAAGGCAGGTTCAACTCTGTGTGTTGAATGCACACATCAGAAAGAAGTTTCTGAGAATGCTTCTGTCTAGCGTTTATGTGAAAATATTTCCTTTTCAAGCATACGCCTCAAAGCGCTCCAAATATGCCGTTGCAGATTCTACAAAAAGTGTGTTTCAAAACTGCTCTATGAAAAGAAAGGTTCAAAGCTGTGAGGTGAATACACAGATCGTGAAGAAGTTTCTGAGAAAGCTTCAGTCTAGTGTTTAGGTGAAGATATTTCACTTCCCAGCATAGGCCTCAAAGCGCTCCAAATATCCACTTCCAGATTCTACAGAAAAGTGTTTCAAAACTGCTCTTTGGAAAGGAAGCTTCAACTCTGTGAGTTGAAAGCACTCATTACGAAGAGGTTTCTGAGAATTCTTCTGTCCAGTTTTCATGTGAAGATGTTTCCATTTCAAGCATAGGTCTCCAATCGCTCCAAATATTCACCTGCAAATTCTACAAAAAGGGTGTTTCAAAAGTTCTCTATCAATAGGAAGGTTCAACTCTGTGAGTTGAATGCCCTCCTCACAAAGAAGTTTCTGAGAATGCTTCTGTCTAGTTTTTACTTGAAGATATTTCCTTTTCCAACACAGGCCTCAAAGCGCTCCGAATCAACACTTCCAGATACTACAAAAACAGTGTTTCAAAACTGTTCTATCAAAAGGAACGTTCAACTCTGTGAGTTGAAGGCACTCATCACAAAGAAGTTTCTGAGCACGCTTCCATCTAGCTTGTATGCCATGAGATTTCCTTTTGCAGCATAGGCCTTAAAGCACTCCAAATATCCACTTGCAGATTCCACAAAAAGAGTGCTGCAAATCTTCTCTATCAAAAGGCAGGTTGAACTCTGTGTGTTGAATACCCAAAACACAGGGAACTTTCTGAGAATGCTTTTGTCTAGTTTCCACGTGAAGATAGTTCCTTTTCCAACGTAGGCCTCAAAGCGCTCTGAATATCCACTTGCCGATTGTACAAAAAGAGTGTTGCAAAACTTCTCTATCAAAAGGCAGGTTGAACTCTGTGTGTTGAATGCCCAAAACACAGGGAACTTGCTGAGAATGCTTTTGTCTAATTTCTACGTGAAGATATTTCCTTTTCCAACATAGGCCTCAAAGTGCTCCGAATAAACACTTGTAGATCCCACCAAAAGAGTGTTTCAAAGCTCTTCCACCTAAAGGAACTTTCACGTCTGTGAGTTGAATGCACTCATCACAAAGAGGTTTCTGAGAATGCTTCTGTCTAGTTTTTATGTGATGATATTTCATTTTCCAGCATTGGCCTAAAGGTGCTCCAAATATCCACCTTCAGATGGGACTGAAAGAGTGTTTCAAAACTGAACTATCAAAAGGAAGGTTCAAGTCTGTGAGTTGAATGCACTCATCCACAGAAGCTTCTGAGAATGCTTCTGTCTCGTTTTTAGGCGAAGATATTTCCTTTTCCTTGCATAGGCCTCAAATCGCTCCAAATATCCCCTTGCAGATATTACAAAGAGAGTGTTTCCAAACTGCCCTATCGAAAGGCAGGTTCAACTCTGTGAGTTGAAGGCACGTATGGTGAAACAGTTTCTGAGAATGCTTGTGTGTACTTTTTAGGTGAAGGTATTTCCTTTTCCAGCACAGGCCTCAAATCGCTCCAAACATCCAGTAGCAAATTCTACAAAAGGAGTGTTTCAAACCTGTGCTATCCAAAGGAAGATTCCACTATATGAGTTGAACGCATAAAGCACACGGAAGTTTCTGAGAATCCTTCCGTCTAGTTCTCAGGTGAAGATATTTACTTTTCCAGTGTTGGCCCTTTAGCACTCCAAATATCCACTTTCAGATTCTACAAAAAGAGTGTTTCAAAACTGCTCTATCAAAACGCAGGTTCCACTCGGTGAGTTGAATGCACGCATCGGAAAAGATTTCTGAGAATTCTTCTGTCTAGTTTTTATGGGAAGATATTTTCTTTTCCAGCATAGGCCTCAAATCGCTCCAAACATCCACGAGCAAATTCTACGAAAGGAGTGTGTCAAAACTGTGCTATCAAAAGGAAGATTCCACTATGTGAGTTGAATGCATGAAGCACACGGAAGTTTCTGACAATGCTTCCGTCTAGTTCTCATGTGAAGATATTTCCTTTTCCAGTGTTGACCTCTTAGCACTCCAAATCTCCACTTGCAGATCCTAGAAAAAGAGTGTTTCAAAACTGCTCTACCAAAAGCCAGGTTTCACTCGGTGAGTTGAATGCGCACATCGCAAAATGTTTCTGAGAACGCTACTGTCTAGTTCTTATGTGAAGATATTTCGTTTTCCAGCCTGGGCTTCAAAGCGCTCCAAATAGCCACTTGTAGAGTCTATAAAAAGAGTGTTTCAAAACTCTTCTATCAAAAGGAACTTTCAACTCTGTGAGTACAATGCACTCATCACAAGGAAGTTTCCGAGAATGCTTCTGTCTAGTGTTTATGTGAAGATATTTCCTTTTCCAACCTAGGCCTCAAAGCGCTCCAAATAAACACCTGCAGATCCTACAAGAGGGGTGTTTCCAAACTGTTCTATCAAAACCAGCGTTCAAGTCTGTGAGCTGAATGCACTCATCACACAGAAGTTTCTTAGAAGGCTTGTGTCTAGTGTTTATGTGAAAATATTTTCTTTTACAGCATAGGCCTCAAATAGATCCAAATATCAACTTGCAGATTTTACAAAAAGGGAGTTTCCAAACTCCTCTATCAAAAGACAGGTTCAACTCTGTGAGTTGAATGCACACATCAGAAAGAAGTTTCTGAGAATGCTTCTGTCTAGCGTTTATGTGAAAATATTTCCTTTTCAAGCACACGCCTCAAAGCGCTCCAAATATGCCGTTGCAGATTCTACAAAAAGTGGTTGTCAAAACTGCTCTACGAAAAGAAAGGTTCGAAGCTGTGAGTTGAATACACAGATCGTGAAGAAGTTTCTGAGAATGCTTCAGTCTAGTGTTTAGGTGAAGATATTTCACTTCCCAGCATAGGCCTCAAAGCGCTCCAAATATCCACTTCCAGATTCTACAGAAAAGTGTTTCAAAACTGCTCTTTGGAAAGGAAGCTTCAACTCCGTGAGTTGAAAGCACTCATTACGAAGAGGTTTCTGAGAATTCTTCTGTCCAGTTTTCATGTGAAGATGTTTCCATTTCAAGCATAGGTCTCCAATCGCTCCAAATATTCACCTGCAAATTCTACAAAAAGGGTGTTTCAAAACTTCTCTATCAATAGGAAGGTTCAACTCTGTGAGTTGAATGCCCTCCTCACAAAGAAGTTTCTGAGAATGCTTCTGTCTAGTTTTTACGTGAAGATATTTCCTTTTCCAACACAGGCCTCAAAGCGCTCCGAATCAACACTTCCAGATACTACCAAAACAGTGTTTCAAAACTGTTCTATCAAAAGGAACGTTCAACTCTGTGAGTTGAAGGCACTCATCGCAAAGAGGTTTCTGAGAATGCTTCTGTCTAGTTTTTATGTGATGATATTTCGTATTGCAGCATTGGCCAAAAAGCGCTCCAAACATCCATCTTCAGATGGCAATGAAAGTGGGTCTCAAAAGTGCTCTATCAGAAGGAAGGTTCAAGTCTGTGAATTGAATGCTCTCATCACACAGAAGGTTCTGAGAATGATTCAGTCTAGTTTTTATCAGAAGATATTTCCTTTTCCTTGCATAGGCCTCAAATCGCTCCAAATATCGAATTGCAGTTTACACCAATAGAGTGTTTCCAAACTGCTCTGTGAAACGGCAGGTTCAACTCTGTGAGTTGAATGCGCACATGAGGAAGAAGTCTCTGAGAATGCTTCTGTCTAGTTTTTAGGTGAAGATATTTCATTTCCCAGCCTCGCCTCAAAGCGCTCCAAATATCCACTTTCAGATTCTACAAAAACTGTGTTTCTAAACTGCTCTTTGTAAAGGAAGGTTCAAGTCTGTGAGTTGAATGCACTCATCACCAAGAAGTTTCTGAGAATGCTTCTGTCTAGTTTTCATGTGAAGATATTTCCTTTTCCAACATTGACCCGAAGCCCTCGTAATATCCACTTGCAGATTTTACAAAAAGAGTGTTTCCAAACTGCTCTATCAAAATGAGATTCAACTCTGTGAGTTGAATGCACGCATCATGAAGAAGCTTCAGAGAATGCTACGGTCTACGTTTTAGGTGAAGATATTTCATTTCCCAGCATAGGCTTCAAAGCGCTCTAAATATCCACTTGCAGATTCTACAAAAAGAGTGTTTCAAAACTGCTCTTCCAAAAGGAAGGTTCAAGGCTGTGAGTTCAATGCACTCATCATAAAGAAGTTTCTGAGAACGCTTCTCTCTAGTTTTTATGTGAAGATATTTCCTTTTCCAGCATAGGCCTCAAATCGCTCCAAACATCCACTAGCAAATTCTACAAAAGGAGTGTTTCAAAACTGTGCTATCAAAAGGAAGATTCCACTATTTGAGTTGAAGGCATAAAGCACACGGAGGTTTCTGACAATGCTTCCGTCTAGTTCTCATGTGAAGTTATTTCCTTTTCCAGTGCTGGCCTCTTAGCACTCCAAATATCCACTTGCAGATCCTAGAAAAAGAGTTTTTCAAAACTGCTCTACCAAAAGGAAGCTTCAACTCGGTGAGTTGAATGCGCACCTCGCAAAATGTTTCTGAGAGTGCTTCGCTGTTGTTTTTATGTGAAGATATTTCGTTTTCCAGCATAGGACTCAAAGCGCTCCAAGTAGCCACTTACAGAGTCTCTAAAAAGAGTGTTTCAAAACCGTTCTATCAAAAGGAACGTTCAACTCTGTGAGTAGAATGCTCTCATCACAAGGAAGTTTCTGAGAATGCTTCTGTCTAGTTTTTATGTGAAGAAATTTCCTTTTCCAACATAGGCCTCAAAGCGCTCCAAATAAACATCTGCAGATTCTACAAAAGGGGTCTTTCCAAAATGTTCTATCAAAATCAACGTTCAAACCTATGAGCTGAATGCACTCACCACACAGAAGTTTCTTAGACGTCTTCTGTCTAGTGTTTATGTGAAAATATTTTCTTTTACAGCATAGGCCTCAAATAGCTCCAAATATCAACTTGCAGATTTTACAAAAAGGGTGTTTCCAAACTCCTCTATCAAAAGGCAGGTTCAACTCTGTGTGTTGAATGCACACATCAGAAAGAAGTTTCTGAGAATGCTTCTGTCTAGCGTTTATGTGAAAATATTTCCTTTTCAAGCATACGCCTCAAAGCGCTCCAAATATGCCGTTGCAGATTCTACAAAAAGTGTGTTTCAAAACTGCTCTATGAAAAGAAAGGTTCAAAGCTGTGAGGTGAATACACATATCGTGAAGAAGTTTCTGAGAAAGCTTCAGTCTAGTGTTTAGGTGAAGATATTTCACTTCCCAGCATAGGCCTCAAAGCGCTCCAAATATCCACTTCCAGATTCTACAGAAAAGTGTTTCAAAACTGCTCTTTGGAAAGGAAGCTTCAACTCTGTGAGTTGAAAGCACTCATTACGAAGAGGTTTCTGAGAATTCTTCTGTCCAGTTTTCATGTGAAGATGTTTCCATTTCAAGCATAGGTCTCCAATCGCTCCAAATATTCACCTGCAAATTCTACAAAAAGGGTGTTTCAAAAGTTCTCTATCAATAGGAAGGTTCAACTCTGTGAGTTGAATGCCCTCCTCACAAAGAAGTTTCTGAGAATGCTTCTGTCTAGTTTTTACTTGAAGATATTTCCTTTTCCAACACAGGCCTCAAAGCGCTCCGAATCAACACTTCCAGATACTACAAAAACAGTGTTTCAAAACTGTTCTATCAAAAGGAACGTTCAACTCTGTGAGTTGAAGGCACTCATCACAAAGAAGTTTCTGAGCACGCTTCCATCTAGCTTGTATGCCATGAGATTTCCTTTTGCAGCATAGGCCTGAAAGCACTCCAAATATCCACTTGCAGATTCCACAAAAAGAGTGCTGCAAAACTTCTCTATCAAAAGGCAGGTTGAACTCTGTGTGTTGAATGCCCAAAACACAGGGAACTTTCTGAGAATGCTTTTGTCTAGTTTCCACGTGAAGATAGTTCCTTTTCCAACGTAGGCCTCAAAGCGCTCTGAATATCCACTTGCCGATTGTACAAAAAGAGTGTTGCAAAACTTCTCTATCAAAAGGCAGGTTGAACTCTGTGTGTTGAATGCCCAAAACACAGGGAACTTGCTGAGAATGCTTTTGTCTAATTTCTACGTGAAGATATTTCCTTTTCCAACATAGGCCTCAAAGTGCTCCGAATAAACACTTGTAGATCCCACCAAAAGAGTGTTTCAAAGCTCTTCCACCTAAAGGAACTTTCACGTCTGTGAGTTGAATGCACTCATCACAAAGAGGTTTCTGAGAATGCTTCTGTCTAGTTTTTATGTGATGATATTTCATTTTCCAGCATTGGCCTAAAGGTGCTCCAAATATCCACCTTCAGATGGGACTGAAAGAGTGTTTCAAAACTGAACTATCAAAAGGAAGGTTCAAGTCTGTGAGTTGAATGCACTCATCCACAGAAGCTTCTGAGAATGCTTCTGTCTCGTTTTTAGGCGAAGATATTTCCTTTTCCTTGCATAGGCCTCAAATCGCTCCAAATATCCCCTTGCAGATATTACAAAGAGAGTGTTTCCAAACTGCCCTATCGAAAGGCAGGTTCAACTCTGTGAGTTGAAGGCACGTATGGTGAAACAGTTTCTGAGAATGCTTGTGTGTACTTTTTAGGTGAAGGTATTTCCTTTTCCAGCACAGGCCTCAAATCGCTCCAAACATCCAGTAGCAAATTCTACAAAAGGAGTGTTTCAAACCTGTGCTATCCAAAGGAAGATTCCACTATATGAGTTGAACGCATAAAGCACACGGAAGTTTCTGAGAATCCTTCCGTCTAGTTCTCAGGTGAAGATATTTACTTTTCCAGTGTTGGCCCTTTAGCACTCCAAATATCCACTTTCAGATTCTACAAAAAGAGTGTTTCAAAACTGCTCTATCAAAACGCAGGTTCCACTCGGTGAGTTGAATGCACGCATCGGAAAAGATTTCTGAGAATTCTTCTGTCTAGTTTTTATGGGAAGATATTTTCTTTTCCAGCATAGGCCTCAAATCGCTCCAAACATCCACGAGCAAATTCTACGAAAGGAGTGTGTCAAAACTGTGCTATCAAAAGGAAGATTCCACTATGTGAGTTGAATGCATGAAGCACACGGAAGTTTCTGACAATGCTTCCGTCTAGTTCTCATGTGAAGATATTTCCTTTTCCAGTGTTGACCTCTTAGCACTCCAAATATCCACTTGCAGATCCTAGAAAAAGAGTGTTTCAAAACTGCTCTACCAAAAGCCAGGTTTCACTCGGTGAGTTGAATGCGCACATCGCAAAATGTTTCTGAGAACGCTACTGTCTAGTTCTTATGTGAAGATATTTCGTTTTCCAGCCTGGGCTTCAAAGCGCTCCAAATAGCCACTTGTAGAGTCTATAAAAAGAGTGTTTCAAAACTCTTCTATCAAAAGGAACTTTCAACTCTGTGAGTACAATGCACTCATCACAAGGAAGTTTCCGAGAATGCTTCTGTCTAGTGTTTATGTGAAGATATTCCCTTTTCCAACCTAGGCCTCAATGCGCTCCAAATAAACACCTGCAGATCCTACAAGAGGGGTGTTTCCAAACTGTTCTATCAAAACCAGCGTTCAAGTCTGTGAGCTGAATGCACTCATCACACAGAAGTTTCTTAGAAGGCTTGTGTCTAGTGTTTATGTGAAAATATTTTCTTTTACAGCATAGGCCTCAAATAGATCCAAATATCAACTTGCAGATTTTACAAAAAGGGAGTTTCCAAACTCCTCTATCAAAAGACAGGTTCAACTCTGTGAGTTGAATGCACACATCAGAAAGAAGTTTCTGAGAATGCTTCTGTCTAGCGTTTATGTGAAAATATTTCCTTTTCAAGCACACGCCTCAAAGCGCTCCAAATATGCCGTTGCAGATTCTACAAAAAGTGGTTGTCAAAACTGCTCTACGAAAAGAAAGGTTCGAAGCTGTGAGTTGAATACACAGATCGTGAAGAAGTTTCTGAGAATGCTTCAGTCTAGTGTTTAGGTGAAGATATTTCACTTCCCAGCATAGGCCTCAAAGCGCTCCAAATATCCACTTCCAGATTCTACAGAAAAGTGTTTCAAAACTGCTCTTTGGAAAGGAAGCTTCAACTCCGTGAGTTGAAAGCACTCATTACGAAGAGGTTTCTGAGAATTCTTCTGTCCAGTTTTCATGTGAAGATGTTTCCATTTCAAGCATAGGTCTCCAATCGCTCCAAATATTCACCTGCAAATTCTACAAAAAGGGTGTTTCAAAACTTCTCTATCAATAGGAAGGTTCAACTCTGTGAGTTGAATGCCCTCCTCACAAAGAAGTTTCTGAGAATGCTTCTGTCTAGTTTTTACGTGAAGATATTTCCTTTTCCAACACAGGCCTCAAAGCGCTCCGAATCAACACTTCCAGATACTACCAAAACAGTGTTTCAAAACTGTTCTATCAAAAGGAACGTTCAACTCTGTGAGTTGAAGGCACTCATCGCAAAGAGGTTTCTGAGAATGCTTCTGTCTAGTTTTTATGTGATGATATTTCGTATTGCAGCATTGGCCAAAAAGCGCTCCAAACATCCATCTTCAGATGGCAATGAAAGTGGGTCTCAAAAGTGCTCTATCAGAAGGAAGGTTCAAGTCTGTGAATTGAATGCTCTCATCACACAGAAGGTTCTGAGAATGATTCAGTCTAGTTTTTATCAGAAGATATTTCCTTTTCCTTGCATAGGCCTCAAATCGCTCCAAATATCGAATTGCAGTTTACACCAATAGAGTGTTTCCAAACTGCTCTGTGAAACGGCAGGTTCAACTCTGTGAGTTGAATGCGCACATGAGGAAGAAGTCTCTGAGAATGCTTCTGTCTAGTTTTTAGGTGAAGATATTTCATTTCCCAGCCTCGCCTCAAAGCGCTCCAAATATCCACTTTCAGATTCTACAAAAACTGTGTTTCTAAACTGCTCTTTGTAAAGGAAGGTTCAAGTCTGTGAGTTGAATGCACTCATCACCAAGAAGTTTCTGAGAATGCTTCTGTCTAGTTTTCATGTGAAGATATTTCCTTTTCCAACATTGACCCGAAGCCCTCGTAATATCCACTTGCAGATTTTACAAAAAGAGTGTTTCCAAACTGCTCTATCAAAATGAGATTCAACTCTGTGAGTTGAATGCACGCATCATGAAGAAGCTTCAGAGAATGCTACGGTCTACGTTTTAGGTGAAGATATTTCATTTCCCAGCATAGGCTTCAAAGCGCTCTAAATATCCACTTGCAGATTCTACAAAAAGAGTGTTTCAAAACTGCTCTTCCAAAAGGAAGGTTCAAGGCTGTGAGTTCAATGCACTCATCATAAAGAAGTTTCTGAGAACGCTTCTCTCTAGTTTTTATGTGAAGATATTTCCTTTTCCAGCATAGGCCTCAAATCGCTCCAAACATCCACTAGCAAATTCTACAAAAGGAGTGTTTCAAAACTGTGCTATCAAAAGGAAGATTCCACTATTTGAGTTGAAGGCATAAAGCACACGGAGGTTTCTGACAATGCTTCCGTCTAGTTCTCATGTGAAGTTATTTCCTTTTCCAGTGCTGGCCTCTTAGCACTCCAAATATCCACTTGCAGATCCTAGAAAAAGAGTTTTTCAAAACTGCTCTACCAAAAGGAAGCTTCAACTCGGTGAGTTGAATGCGCACCTCGCAAAATGTTTCTGAGAGTGCTTCGCTGTTGTTTTTATGTGAAGATATTTCGTTTTCCAGCATAGGACTCAAAGCGCTCCAAGTAGCCACTTACAGAGTCTCTAAAAAGAGTGTTTCAAAACCGTTCTATCAAAAGGAACGTTCAACTCTGTGAGTAGAATGCTCTCATCACAAGGAAGTTTCTGAGAATGCTTCTGTCTAGTTTTTATGTGAAGAAATTTCCTTTTCCAACATAGGCCTCAAAGCGCTCCAAATAAACATCTGCAGATTCTACAAAAGGGGTCTTTCCAAAATGTTCTATCAAAATCAACGTTCAAACCTATGAGCTGAATGCACTCACCACACAGAAGTTTCTTAGACGTCTTCTGTCTAGTGTTTATGTGAAAATATTTTCTTTTACAGCATAGGCCTCAAATAGCTCCAAATATCAACTTGCAGATTTTACAAAAAGGGTGTTTCCAAACTCCTCTATCAAAAGGCAGGTTCAACTCTGTGTGTTGAATGCACACATCAGAAAGAAGTTTCTGAGAATGCTTCTGTCTAGCGTTTATGTGAAAATATTTCCTTTTCAAGCATACGCCTCAAAGCGCTCCAAATATGCCGTTGCAGATTCTACAAAAAGTGTGTTTCAAAACTGCTCTATGAAAAGAAAGGTTCAAAGCTGTGAGGTGAATACACATATCGTGAAGAAGTTTCTGAGAAAGCTTCAGTCTAGTGTTTAGGTGAAGATATTTCACTTCCCAGCATAGGCCTCAAAGCGCTCCAAATATCCACTTCCAGATTCTACAGAAAAGTGTTTCAAAACTGCTCTTTGGAAAGGAAGCTTCAACTCTGTGAGTTGAAAGCACTCATTACGAAGAGGTTTCTGAGAATTCTTCTGTCCAGTTTTCATGTGAAGATGTTTCCATTTCAAGCATAGGTCTCCAATCGCTCCAAATATTCACCTGCAAATTCTACAAAAAGGGTGTTTCAAAAGTTCTCTATCAATAGGAAGGTTCAACTCTGTGAGTTGAATGCCCTCCTCACAAAGAAGTTTCTGAGAATGCTTCTGTCTAGTTTTTACTTGAAGATATTTCCTTTTCCAACACAGGCCTCAAAGCGCTCCGAATCAACACTTCCAGATACTACAAAAACAGTGTTTCAAAACTGTTCTATCAAAAGGAACGTTCAACTCTGTGAGTTGAAGGCACTCATCACAAAGAAGTTTCTGAGCACGCTTCCATCTAGCTTGTATGCCATGAGATTTCCTTTTGCAGCATAGGCCTGAAAGCACTCCAAATATCCACTTGCAGATTCCACAAAAAGAGTGCTGCAAAACTTCTCTATCAAAAGGCAGGTTGAACTCTGTGTGTTGAATGCCCAAAACACAGGGAACTTTCTGAGAATGCTTTTGTCTAGTTTCCACGTGAAGATAGTTCCTTTTCCAACGTAGGCCTCAAAGCGCTCTGAATATCCACTTGCCGATTGTACAAAAAGAGTGTTGCAAAACTTCTCTATCAAAAGGCAGGTTGAACTCTGTGTGTTGAATGCCCAAAACACAGGGAACTTGCTGAGAATGCTTTTGTCTAATTTCTACGTGAAGATATTTCCTTTTCCAACATAGGCCTCAAAGTGCTCCGAATAAACACTTGTAGATCCCACCAAAAGAGTGTTTCAAAGCTCTTCCACCTAAAGGAACTTTCACGTCTGTGAGTTGAATGCACTCATCACAAAGAGGTTTCTGAGAATGCTTCTGTCTAGTTTTTATGTGATGATATTTCATTTTCCAGCATTGGCCTAAAGGTGCTCCAAATATCCACCTTCAGATGGGACTGAAAGAGTGTTTCAAAACTGAACTATCAAAAGGAAGGTTCAAGTCTGTGAGTTGAATGCACTCATCCACAGAAGCTTCTGAGAATGCTTCTGTCTCGTTTTTAGGCGAAGATATTTCCTTTTCCTTGCATAGGCCTCAAATCGCTCCAAATATCCCCTTGCAGATATTACAAAGAGAGTGTTTCCAAACTGCCCTATCGAAAGGCAGGTTCAACTCTGTGAGTTGAAGGCACGTATGGTGAAACAGTTTCTGAGAATGCTTGTGTGTACTTTTTAGGTGAAGGTATTTCCTTTTCCAGCACAGGCCTCAAATCGCTCCAAACATCCAGTAGCAAATTCTACAAAAGGAGTGTTTCAAACCTGTGCTATCCAAAGGAAGATTCCACTATATGAGTTGAACGCATAAAGCACACGGAAGTTTCTGAGAATCCTTCCGTCTAGTTCTCAGGTGAAGATATTTACTTTTCCAGTGTTGGCCCTTTAGCACTCCAAATATCCACTTTCAGATTCTACAAAAAGAGTGTTTCAAAACTGCTCTATCAAAACGCAGGTTCCACTCGGTGAGTTGAATGCACGCATCGGAAAAGATTTCTGAGAATTCTTCTGTCTAGTTTTTATGGGAAGATATTTTCTTTTCCAGCATAGGCCTCAAATCGCTCCAAACATCCACGAGCAAATTCTACGAAAGGAGTGTGTCAAAACTGTGCTATCAAAAGGAAGATTCCACTATGTGAGTTGAATGCATGAAGCACACGGAAGTTTCTGACAATGCTTCCGTCTAGTTCTCATGTGAAGATATTTCCTTTTCCAGTGTTGACCTCTTAGCACTCCAAATATCCACTTGCAGATCCTAGAAAAAGAGTGTTTCAAAACTGCTCTACCAAAAGCCAGGTTTCACTCGGTGAGTTGAATGCGCACATCGCAAAATGTTTCTGAGAACGCTACTGTCTAGTTCTTATGTGAAGATATTTCGTTTTCCAGCCTGGGCTTCAAAGCGCTCCAAATAGCCACTTGTAGAGTCTATAAAAAGAGTGTTTCAAAACTCTTCTATCAAAAGGAACTTTCAACTCTGTGAGTACAATGCACTCATCACAAGGAAGTTTCCGAGAATGCTTCTGTCTAGTGTTTATGTGAAGATATTCCCTTTTCCAACCTAGGCCTCAATGCGCTCCAAATAAACACCTGCAGATCCTACAAGAGGGGTGTTTCCAAACTGTTCTATCAAAACCAGCGTTCAAGTCTGTGAGCTGAATGCACTCATCACACAGAAGTTTCTTAGAAGGCTTGTGTCTAGTGTTTATGTGAAAATATTTTCTTTTACAGCATAGGCCTCAAATAGATCCAAATATCAACTTGCAGATTTTACAAAAAGGGAGTTTCCAAACTCCTCTATCAAAAGACAGGTTCAACTCTGTGAGTTGAATGCACACATCAGAAAGAAGTTTCTGAGAATGCTTCTGTCTAGCATTTATGTGAAAATATTTCCTTTTCAAGCACACGCCTCAAAGCGCTCCAAATATGCCGTTGCAGATTCTACAAAAAGTGGGTTTCAAAACTGCTCTACGAAAAGAAAGGTTCGAAGCTGTGAGTTGAATACACAGATCGTGAAGAAGTTTCTGAGAATGCTTCAGTCTAGTGTTTAGGTGAAGATATTTCACTTCCCAGCATAGGCCTCAAAGCGCTCCAAATATCCACTTCCAGATTCTACAGAAAAGTGTTTCAAAACTGCTCTTTGGAAAGGAAGCTTCAACTCTGTGAGTTGAAAGCACTCATTACGAAGAGGTTTCTGAGAATTCTTCTGTCCAGTTTTCATGTGAAGATGTTTCCATTTCAAGCATAGGTCTCCAATCGCTCCAAATATTCACCTGCAAATTCTACAAAAAGGGTGTTTCAAAAGTTCTCTATCAATAGGAAGGTTCAACTCTGTGAGTTGAATGCCCTCCTCACAAAGAAGTTTCTGAGAATGCTTCTGTCTAGTTTTTACTTGAAGATATTTCCTTTTCCAACACAGGCCTCAAAGCGCTCCGAATCAACACTTCCAGATACTACAAAAACAGTGTTTCAAAACTGTTCTATCAAAAGGAACGTTCAACTCTGTGAGTTGAAGGCACTCATCACAAAGAAGTTTCTGAGCACGCTTCCATCTAGCTTGTATGCCATGAGATTTCCTTTTGCAGCATAGGCCTTAAAGCACTCCAAATATCCACTTGCAGATTCCACAGAAAGAGTGCTGCAAATCTTCTCTATCAAAAGGCAGGTTGAACTCTGTGTGTTGAATGCCCAAAACACAGGGAACTTTCTGAGAATGCTTTTGTCTAGTTTCCACGTGAAGATAGTTCCTTTTCCAACGTAGGCCTCAAAGCGCTCTGAATATCCACTTGCCGATTGTACAAAAAGAGTGTTGCAAAACTTCTCTATCAAAAGGCAGGTTGAACTCTGTGTGTTGAATGCCCAAAACACAGGGAACTTGCTGAGAATGCTTTTGTCTAATTTCTACGTGAAGATATTTCCTTTTCCAACATAGGCCTCAAAGTGCTCCGAATAAACACTTGTAGATCCCACCAAAAGAGTGTTTCAAAGCTCTTCCACCTAAAGGAACTTTCACGTCTGTGAGTTGAATGCACTCATCACAAAGAGGTTTCTGAGAATGCTTCTGTCTAGTTTTTATGTGATGATATTTCATTTTCCAGCATTGGCCTAAAGGTGCTCCAAATATCCACCTTCAGATGGGACTGAAAGAGTGTTTCAAAACTGAACTATCAAAAGGAAGGTTCAAGTCTGTGAGTTGAATGCACTCATCCACAGAAGCTTCTGAGAATGCTTCTGTCTCGTTTTTAGGCGAAGATATTTCCTTTTCCTTGCATAGGCCTCAAATCGCTCCAAATATCCCCTTGCAGATATTACAAAGAGAGTGTTTCCAAACTGCCCTATCGAAAGGCAGGTTCAACTCTGTGAGTTGAAGGCACGTATGGTGAAACAGTTTCTGAGAATGCTTGTGTGTACTTTTTAGGTGAAGGTATTTCCTTTTCCAGCACAGGCCTCAAATCGCTCCAAACATCCAGTAGCAAATTCTACAAAAGGAGTGTTTCAAACCTGTGCTATCCAAAGGAAGATTCCACTATATGAGTTGAACGCATAAAGCACACGGAAGTTTCTGAGAATCCTTCCGTCTAGTTCTCAGGTGAAGATATTTACTTTTCCAGTGTTGGCCCTTTAGCACTCCAAATATCCACTTTCAGATTCTACAAAAAGAGTGTTTCAAAACTGCTCTATCAAAACGCAGGTTCCACTCGGTGAGTTGAATGCACGCATCGGAAAAGATTTCTGAGAATTCCTCTGTCTAGTTTTTATGGGAAGATATTTTCTTTTCCAGCATAGGCCTCAAATCGCTCCAAACATCCACGAGCAAATTCTACGAAAGGAGTGTGTCAAAACTGTGCTAACAAAAGGAAGATTCCACTATGTGAGTTGAATGCATGAAGCACACGGAAGTTTCTGACAATGCTTCCGTCTAGTTCTCATGTGAAGATATTTCCTTTTCCAGTGTTGACCTCTTAGCACTCCAAATATCCACTTGCAGATCCTAGAAAAAGAGTGTTTCAAAACTGCTCTACCAAAAGCCAGGTTTCACTCGGTGAGTTGAATGCGCACATCGCAAAATGTTTCTGAGAACGCTACTGTCTAGTTCTTATGTGAAGATATTTCGTTTTCCAGCCTGGGCTTCAAAGCGCTCCAAATAGCCACTTGTAGAGTCTATAAAAAGAGTGTTTCAAAACTCTTCTATCAAAAGGAACTTTCAACTCTGTGAGTACAATGCACTCATCACAAGGAAGTTTCCGAGAATGCTTCTGTCTAGTGTTTATGTGAAGATATTTCCTTTTCCAACCTAGGCCTCAATGCGCTCCAAATAAACACCTGCAGATCCTACAAGAGGGGTGTTTCCAAACTGTTCTATCAAAACCAGCATTCAAGTCTGTGAGCTGAATGCACTCATCACACAGAAGTTTCTTAGAAGGCTTGTGTCTAGTGTTTATGTGAAAATATTTTCTTTTACAGCATAGGCCTCAAATAGATCCAAATATCAACTTGCAGATTTTACAAAAAGGGAGTTTCCAAACTCCTCTATCAAAAGACAGGTTCAACTCTGTGAGTTGAATGCACACATCAGAAAGAAGTTTCTGAGAATGCTTCTGTCTAGCGTTTATGTGAAAATATTTCCTTTTCAAGCACACGCCTCAAAGCGCTCCAAATATGCCGTTGCAGATTCTACAAAAAGTGGGTTTCAAAACTGCTCTACGAAAAGAAAGGTTCGAAGCTGTGAGTTGAATACACAGATCGTGAAGAAGTTTCTGAGAATGCTTCAGTCTAGTGTTTAGGTGAAGATATTTCACTTCCCAGCATAGGCCTCAAAGTGCTCCAAATATCCACTTCCAGATTCTACAGAAAAGTGTTTCAAAACTGCTCTTTGGAAAGGAAGCTTCAACTCTGTGAGTTGAAAGCACTCATTACGAAGAGGTTTCTGAGAATTCTTCTGTCCAGTTTTCATGTGAAGATGTTTCCATTTCAAGCATAGGTCTCCAATCGCTCCAAATATTCACCTGCAAATTCTACAAAAAGGGTGTTTCAAAACTTCTCTATCAATAGGAAGGTTCAACTCTGTGAGTTGAATGCCCTCCTCACAAAGAAGTTTCTGAGAATGCTTCTGTCTAGTTTTTACGTGAAGATATTTCCTTTTCCAACACAGGCCTCAAAGCGCTCCGAATCAACACTTCCAGATACTACCAAAACAGTGTTTCAAAACTGTTCTATCAAAAGGAACGTTCAACTCTGTGAGTTGAAGGCACTCATCGCAAAGAGGTTTCTGAGAATGCTTCTGTGTAGTTTTTATGTGATGATATTTCGTATTGCAGCATTGGCCAAAAAGCGCTCCAAACATCCATCTTCAGATGGCAATGAAAGTGGGTCTCAAAAGTGCTCTATCAGAAGGAAGGTTCAAGTCTGTGAATTGAATGCTCTCATCACACAGAAGGTTCTGAGAATGATTCAGTCTAGTTTTTATCAGAAGATATTTCCTTTTCCTTGCATAGGCCTCAAATCGCTCCAAATATCGAATTGCAGTTTACACCAATAGAGTGTTTCCAAACTGCTCTGTGAAACGGCAGGTTCAACTCTGTGAGTTGAATGCGCACATGAGGAAGAAGTCTCTGAGAATGCTTCTGTCTAGTTTTTAGGTGAAGATATTTCATTTCCCAGCCTCGCCTCAAAGCGCTCCAAATATCCACTTTCAGATTCTACAAAAACTGTGTTTCTAAACTGCTCTTTGTAAAGGAAGGTTCAAGTCTGTGAGTTGAATGCACTCATCACCAAGAAGTTTCTGAGAATGCTTCTGTCTAGTTTTCATGTGAAGATATTTCCTTTTCCAACATTGACCCGAAGCCCTCGTAATATCCACTTGCAGATTTTACAAAAAGAGTGTTTCCAAACTGCTCTATCAAAATGAGATTCAACTCTGTGAGTTGAATGCACGCATCATGAAGAAGCTTCAGAGAATGCTACGGTCTACGTTTTAGGTGAAGATATTTCATTTCCCAGCATAGGCTTCAAAGCGCTCTAAATATCCACTTGCAGATTCTACAAAAAGAGTGTTTCAAAACTGCTCTTCCAAAAGGAAGGTTCAAGGCTGTGAGTTCAATGCACTCATCATAAAGAAGTTTCTGAGAACGCTTCTCTCTAGTTTTTATGTGAAGATATTTCCTTTTCCAGCATAGGCCTCAAATCGCTCCAAACATCCACTAGCAAATTCTACAAAAGGAGTGTTTCAAAACTGTGCTATCAAAAGGAAGATTCCACTATTTGAGTTGAAGGCATAAAGCACACGGAGGTTTCTGACAATGCTTCCGTCTAGTTCTCATGTGAAGTTATTTCCTTTTCCAGTGCTGGCCTCTTAGCACTCCAAATATCCACTTGCAGATCCTAGAAAAAGAGTTTTTCAAAACTGCTCTACCAAAAGGAAGCTTCAACTCGGTGAGTTGAATGCGCACCTCGCAAAATGTTTCTGAGAGTGCTTCGCTGTTGTTTTTATGTGAAGATATTTCGTTTTCCAGCATAGGACTCAAAGCGCTCCAAGTAGCCACTTACAGAGTCTCTAAAAAGAGTGTTTCAAAACCGTTCTATCAAAAGGAACGTTCAACTCTGTGAGTAGAATGCTCTCATCACAAGGAAGTTTCTGAGAATGCTTCTGTCTAGTTTTTATGTGAAGAAATTTCCTTTTCCAACATAGGCCTCAAAGCGCTCCAAATAAACATCTGCAGATTCTACAAAAGGGGTCTTTCCAAAATGTTCTATCAAAATCAACGTTCAAACCTATGAGCTGAATGCACTCACCACACAGAAGTTTCTTAGACGTCTTCTGTCTAGTGTTTATGTGAAAATATTTTCTTTTACAGCATAGGCCTCAAATAGCTCCAAATATCAACTTGCAGATTTTACAAAAAGGGTGTTTCCAAACTCCTCTATCAAAAGGCAGGTTCAACTCTGTGTGTTGAATGCACACATCAGAAAGAAGTTTCTGAGAATGCTTCTGTCTAGCGTTTATGTGAAAATATTTCCTTTTCAAGCATACGCCTCAAAGCGCTCCAAATATGCCGTTGCAGATTCTACAAAAAGTGTGTTTCAAAACTGCTCTATGAAAAGAAAGGTTCAAAGCTGTGAGGTGAATACACATATCGTGAAGAAGTTTCTGAGAAAGCTTCAGTCTAGTGTTTAGGTGAAGATATTTCACTTCCCAGCATAGGCCTCAAAGCGCTCCAAATATCCACTTCCAGATTCTACAGAAAAGTGTTTCAAAACTGCTCTTTGGAAAGGAAGCTTCAACTCTGTGAGTTGAAAGCACTCATTACGAAGAGGTTTCTGAGAATTCTTCTGTCCAGTTTTCATGTGAAGATGTTTCCATTTCAAGCATAGGTCTCCAATCGCTCCAAATATTCACCTGCAAATTCTACAAAAAGGGTGTTTCAAAAGTTCTCTATCAATAGGAAGGTTCAACTCTGTGAGTTGAATGCCCTCCTCACAAAGAAGTTTCTGAGAATGCTTCTGTCTAGTTTTTACTTGAAGATATTTCCTTTTCCAACACAGGCCTCAAAGCGCTCCGAATCAACACTTCCAGATACTACAAAAACAGTGTTTCAAAACTGTTCTATCAAAAGGAACGTTCAACTCTGTGAGTTGAAGGCACTCATCACAAAGAAGTTTCTGAGCACGCTTCCATCTAGCTTGTATGCCATGAGATTTCCTTTTGCAGCATAGGCCTGAAAGCACTCCAAATATCCACTTGCAGATTCCACAAAAAGAGTGCTGCAAAACTTCTCTATCAAAAGGCAGGTTGAACTCTGTGTGTTGAATGCCCAAAACACAGGGAACTTTCTGAGAATGCTTTTGTCTAGTTTCCACGTGAAGATAGTTCCTTTTCCAACGTAGGCCTCAAAGCGCTCTGAATATCCACTTGCCGATTGTACAAAAAGAGTGTTGCAAAACTTCTCTATCAAAAGGCAGGTTGAACTCTGTGTGTTGAATGCCCAAAACACAGGGAACTTGCTGAGAATGCTTTTGTCTAATTTCTACGTGAAGATATTTCCTTTTCCAACATAGGCCTCAAAGTGCTCCGAATAAACACTTGTAGATCCCACCAAAAGAGTGTTTCAAAGCTCTTCCACCTAAAGGAACTTTCACGTCTGTGAGTTGAATGCACTCATCACAAAGAGGTTTCTGAGAATGCTTCTGTCTAGTTTTTATGTGATGATATTTCATTTTCCAGCATTGGCCTAAAGGTGCTCCAAATATCCACCTTCAGATGGGACTGAAAGAGTGTTTCAAAACTGAACTATCAAAAGGAAGGTTCAAGTCTGTGAGTTGAATGCACTCATCCACAGAAGCTTCTGAGAATGCTTCTGTCTCGTTTTTAGGCGAAGATATTTCCTTTTCCTTGCATAGGCCTCAAATCGCTCCAAATATCCCCTTGCAGATATTACAAAGAGAGTGTTTCCAAACTGCCCTATCGAAAGGCAGGTTCAACTCTGTGAGTTGAAGGCACGTATGGTGAAACAGTTTCTGAGAATGCTTGTGTGTACTTTTTAGGTGAAGGTATTTCCTTTTCCAGCACAGGCCTCAAATCGCTCCAAACATCCAGTAGCAAATTCTACAAAAGGAGTGTTTCAAACCTGTGCTATCCAAAGGAAGATTCCACTATATGAGTTGAACGCATAAAGCACACGGAAGTTTCTGAGAATCCTTCCGTCTAGTTCTCAGGTGAAGATATTTACTTTTCCAGTGTTGGCCCTTTAGCACTCCAAATATCCACTTTCAGATTCTACAAAAAGAGTGTTTCAAAACTGCTCTATCAAAACGCAGGTTCCACTCGGTGAGTTGAATGCACGCATCGGAAAAGATTTCTGAGAATTCTTCTGTCTAGTTTTTATGGGAAGATATTTTCTTTTCCAGCATAGGCCTCAAATCGCTCCAAACATCCACGAGCAAATTCTACGAAAGGAGTGTGTCAAAACTGTGCTATCAAAAGGAAGATTCCACTATGTGAGTTGAATGCATGAAGCACACGGAAGTTTCTGACAATGCTTCCGTCTAGTTCTCATGTGAAGATATTTCCTTTTCCAGTGTTGACCTCTTAGCACTCCAAATATCCACTTGCAGATCCTAGAAAAAGAGTGTTTCAAAACTGCTCTACCAAAAGCCAGGTTTCACTCGGTGAGTTGAATGCGCACATCGCAAAATGTTTCTGAGAACGCTACTGTCTAGTTCTTATGTGAAGATATTTCGTTTTCCAGCCTGGGCTTCAAAGCGCTCCAAATAGCCACTTGTAGAGTCTATAAAAAGAGTGTTTCAAAACTCTTCTATCAAAAGGAACTTTCAACTCTGTGAGTACAATGCACTCATCACAAGGAAGTTTCCGAGAATGCTTCTGTCTAGTGTTTATGTGAAGATATTCCCTTTTCCAACCTAGGCCTCAATGCGCTCCAAATAAACACCTGCAGATCCTACAAGAGGGGTGTTTCCAAACTGTTCTATCAAAACCAGCGTTCAAGTCTGTGAGCTGAATGCACTCATCACACAGAAGTTTCTTAGAAGGCTTGTGTCTAGTGTTTATGTGAAAATATTTTCTTTTACAGCATAGGCCTCAAATAGATCCAAATATCAACTTGCAGATTTTACAAAAAGGGAGTTTCCAAACTCCTCTATCAAAAGACAGGTTCAACTCTGTGAGTTGAATGCACACATCAGAAAGAAGTTTCTGAGAATGCTTCTGTCTAGCATTTATGTGAAAATATTTCCTTTTCAAGCACACGCCTCAAAGCGCTCCAAATATGCCGTTGCAGATTCTACAAAAAGTGGGTTTCAAAACTGCTCTACGAAAAGAAAGGTTCGAAGCTGTGAGTTGAATACACAGATCGTGAAGAAGTTTCTGAGAATGCTTCAGTCTAGTGTTTAGGTGAAGATATTTCACTTCCCAGCATAGGCCTCAAAGCGCTCCAAATATCCACTTCCAGATTCTACAGAAAAGTGTTTCAAAACTGCTCTTTGGAAAGGAAGCTTCAACTCTGTGAGTTGAAAGCACTCATTACGAAGAGGTTTCTGAGAATTCTTCTGTCCAGTTTTCATGTGAAGATGTTTCCATTTCAAGCATAGGTCTCCAATCGCTCCAAATATTCACCTGCAAATTCTACAAAAAGGGTGTTTCAAAAGTTCTCTATCAATAGGAAGGTTCAACTCTGTGAGTTGAATGCCCTCCTCACAAAGAAGTTTCTGAGAATGCTTCTGTCTAGTTTTTACTTGAAGATATTTCCTTTTCCAACACAGGCCTCAAAGCGCTCCGAATCAACACTTCCAGATACTACAAAAACAGTGTTTCAAAACTGTTCTATCAAAAGGAACGTTCAACTCTGTGAGTTGAAGGCACTCATCACAAAGAAGTTTCTGAGCACGCTTCCATCTAGCTTGTATGCCATGAGATTTCCTTTTGCAGCATAGGCCTTAAAGCACTCCAAATATCCACTTGCAGATTCCACAGAAAGAGTGCTGCAAATCTTCTCTATCAAAAGGCAGGTTGAACTCTGTGTGTTGAATGCCCAAAACACAGGGAACTTTCTGAGAATGCTTTTGTCTAGTTTCCACGTGAAGATAGTTCCTTTTCCAACGTAGGCCTCAAAGCGCTCTGAATATCCACTTGCCGATTGTACAAAAAGAGTGTTGCAAAACTTCTCTATCAAAAGGCAGGTTGAACTCTGTGTGTTGAATGCCCAAAACACAGGGAACTTGCTGAGAATGCTTTTGTCTAATTTCTACGTGAAGATATTTCCTTTTCCAACATAGGCCTCAAAGTGCTCCGAATAAACACTTGTAGATCCCACCAAAAGAGTGTTTCAAAGCTCTTCCACCTAAAGGAACTTTCACGTCTGTGAGTTGAATGCACTCATCACAAAGAGGTTTCTGAGAATGCTTCTGTCTAGTTTTTATGTGATGATATTTCATTTTCCAGCATTGGCCTAAAGGTGCTCCAAATATCCACCTTCAGATGGGACTGAAAGAGTGTTTCAAAACTGAACTATCAAAAGGAAGGTTCAAGTCTGTGAGTTGAATGCACTCATCCACAGAAGCTTCTGAGAATGCTTCTGTCTCGTTTTTAGGCGAAGATATTTCCTTTTCCTTGCATAGGCCTCAAATCGCTCCAAATATCCCCTTGCAGATATTACAAAGAGAGTGTTTCCAAACTGCCCTATCGAAAGGCAGGTTCAACTCTGTGAGTTGAAGGCACGTATGGTGAAACAGTTTCTGAGAATGCTTGTGTGTACTTTTTAGGTGAAGGTATTTCCTTTTCCAGCACAGGCCTCAAATCGCTCCAAACATCCAGTAGCAAATTCTACAAAAGGAGTGTTTCAAACCTGTGCTATCCAAAGGAAGATTCCACTATATGAGTTGAACGCATAAAGCACACGGAAGTTTCTGAGAATCCTTCCGTCTAGTTCTCAGGTGAAGATATTTACTTTTCCAGTGTTGGCCCTTTAGCACTCCAAATATCCACTTTCAGATTCTACAAAAAGAGTGTTTCAAAACTGCTCTATCAAAACGCAGGTTCCACTCGGTGAGTTGAATGCACGCATCGGAAAAGATTTCTGAGAATTCCTCTGTCTAGTTTTTATGGGAAGATATTTTCTTTTCCAGCATAGGCCTCAAATCGCTCCAAACATCCACGAGCAAATTCTACGAAAGGAGTGTGTCAAAACTGTGCTAACAAAAGGAAGATTCCACTATGTGAGTTGAATGCATGAAGCACACGGAAGTTTCTGACAATGCTTCCGTCTAGTTCTCATGTGAAGATATTTCCTTTTCCAGTGTTGACCTCTTAGCACTCCAAATATCCACTTGCAGATCCTAGAAAAAGAGTGTTTCAAAACTGCTCTACCAAAAGCCAGGTTTCACTCGGTGAGTTGAATGCGCACATCGCAAAATGTTTCTGAGAACGCTACTGTCTAGTTCTTATGTGAAGATATTTCGTTTTCCAGCCTGGGCTTCAAAGCGCTCCAAATAGCCACTTGTAGAGTCTATAAAAAGAGTGTTTCAAAACTCTTCTATCAAAAGGAACTTTCAACTCTGTGAGTACAATGCACTCATCACAAGGAAGTTTCCGAGAATGCTTCTGTCTAGTGTTTATGTGAAGATATTTCCTTTTCCAACCTAGGCCTCAATGCGCTCCAAATAAACACCTGCAGATCCTACAAGAGGGGTGTTTCCAAACTGTTCTATCAAAACCAGCATTCAAGTCTGTGAGCTGAATGCACTCATCACACAGAAGTTTCTTAGAAGGCTTGTGTCTAGTGTTTATGTGAAAATATTTTCTTTTACAGCATAGGCCTCAAATAGATCCAAATATCAACTTGCAGATTTTACAAAAAGGGAGTTTCCAAACTCCTCTATCAAAAGACAGGTTCAACTCTGTGAGTTGAATGCACACATCAGAAAGAAGTTTCTGAGAATGCTTCTGTCTAGCGTTTATGTGAAAATATTTCCTTTTCAAGCACACGCCTCAAAGCGCTCCAAATATGCCGTTGCAGATTCTACAAAAAGTGGGTTTCAAAACTGCTCTACGAAAAGAAAGGTTCGAAGCTGTGAGTTGAATACACAGATCGTGAAGAAGTTTCTGAGAATGCTTCAGTCTAGTGTTTAGGTGAAGATATTTCACTTCCCAGCATAGGCCTCAAAGTGCTCCAAATATCCACTTCCAGATTCTACAGAAAAGTGTTTCAAAACTGCTCTTTGGAAAGGAAGCTTCAACTCTGTGAGTTGAAAGCACTCATTACGAAGAGGTTTCTGAGAATTCTTCTGTCCAGTTTTCATGTGAAGATGTTTCCATTTCAAGCATAGGTCTCCAATCGCTCCAAATATTCACCTGCAAATTCTACAAAAAGGGTGTTTCAAAACTTCTCTATCAATAGGAAGGTTCAACTCTGTGAGTTGAATGCCCTCCTCACAAAGAAGTTTCTGAGAATGCTTCTGTCTAGTTTTTACGTGAAGATATTTCCTTTTCCAACACAGGCCTCAAAGCGCTCCGAATCAACACTTCCAGATACTACCAAAACAGTGTTTCAAAACTGTTCTATCAAAAGGAACGTTCAACTCTGTGAGTTGAAGGCACTCATCGCAAAGAGGTTTCTGAGAATGCTTCTGTGTAGTTTTTATGTGATGATATTTCGTATTGCAGCATTGGCCAAAAAGCGCTCCAAACATCCATCTTCAGATGGCAATGAAAGTGGGTCTCAAAAGTGCTCTATCAGAAGGAAGGTTCAAGTCTGTGAATTGAATGCTCTCATCACACAGAAGGTTCTGAGAATGATTCAGTCTAGTTTTTATCAGAAGATATTTCCTTTTCCTTGCATAGGCCTCAAATCGCTCCAAATATCGAATTGCAGTTTACACCAATAGAGTGTTTCCAAACTGCTCTGTGAAACGGCAGGTTCAACTCTGTGAGTTGAATGCGCACATGAGGAAGAAGTCTCTGAGAATGCTTCTGTCTAGTTTTTAGGTGAAGATATTTCATTTCCCAGCCTCGCCTCAAAGCGCTCCAAATATCCACTTTCAGATTCTACAAAAACTGTGTTTCTAAACTGCTCTTTGTAAAGGAAGGTTCAAGTCTGTGAGTTGAATGCACTCATCACCAAGAAGTTTCTGAGAATGCTTCTGTCTAGTTTTCATGTGAAGATATTTCCTTTTCCAACATTGACCCGAAGCCCTCGTAATATCCACTTGCAGATTTTACAAAAAGAGTGTTTCCAAACTGCTCTATCAAAATGAGATTCAACTCTGTGAGTTGAATGCACGCATCATGAAGAAGCTTCAGAGAATGCTACGGTCTACGTTTTAGGTGAAGATATTTCATTTCCCAGCATAGGCTTCAAAGCGCTCTAAATATCCACTTGCAGATTCTACAAAAAGAGTGTTTCAAAACTGCTCTTCCAAAAGGAAGGTTCAAGGCTGTGTGTTCAATGCACTCATCATAAAGAAGTTTCTGAGAACGCTTCTCTCTAGTTTTTATGTGAAGATATTTCCTTTTCCAGCATAGGCCTCAAATCGCTCCAAACATCCACTAGCAAATTCTACAAAAGGAGTGTTTCAAAACTGTGCTATCAAAAGGAAGATTCCACTATTTGAGTTGAAGGCATAAAGCACACGGAGGTTTCTGACAATGCTTCCGTCTAGTTCTCATGTGAAGTTATTTCCTTTTCCAGTGCTGGCCTCTTAGCACTCCAAATATCCACTTGCAGATCCTAGAAAAAGAGTTTTTCAAAACTGCTCTACCAAAAGGAAGCTTCAACTCGGTGAGTTGAATGCGCACCTCGCAAAATGTTTCTGAGAGTGCTTCGCTGTTGTTTTTATGTGAAGATATTTCGTTTTCCAGCATAGGACTCAAAGCGCTCCAAGTAGCCACTTACAGAGTCTCTAAAAAGAGTGTTTCAAAACTGTTCTATCAAAAGGAACGTTCAACTCTGTGAGTAGAATGCTCTCATCACAAGGAAGTTTCTGAGAATGCTTCTGTCTAGTTTTTATGTGAAGAAATTTCCTTTTCCAACATAGGCCTCAAAGCGCTCCAAATAAACATCTGCAGATTCTACAAAAGGGGTCTTTCCAAAATGTTCTATCAAAACCAACGTTCAAACCTATGAGCTGAATGCACTCACCACACAGAAGTTTCTTAGACGTCTTCTGTCTAGTGTTTATGTGAAAATATTTTCTTTTACAGCATAGGCCTCAAATAGCTCCAAATATCAACTTGCAGATTTTACAAAAAGGGTGTTTCCAAACTCCTCTATCAAAAGGCAGGTTCAACTCTGTGTGTTGAATGCACACATCAGAAAGAAGTTTCTGAGAATGCTTCTGTCTAGCGTTTATGTGAAAATATTTCCTTTTCAAGCATACGCCTCAAAGCGCTCCAAATATGCCGTTGCAGATTCTACAGAAAGTGTGTTTCAAAACTGCTCTATGAAAAGAAAGATTCAAAGCTGTGAGGTGAATACACATATCGTGAAGAAGTTTCTGAGAAAGCTTCAGTCTAGTGTTTAGGTGAAGATATTTCACTTCCCAGCATAGGCCTCAAAGCGCTCCAAATATCCACTTCCAGATTCTACAGAAAAGTGTTTCAAAACTGCTCTTTGGAAAGGAAGCTTCAACTCTGTGAGTTGAAAGCACTCATTACGAAGAGGTTTCTGAGAATTCTTCTGTCCAGTTTTCATGTGAAGATGTTTCCATTTCAAGCATAGGTCTCCAATCGCTCCAAATATTCACCTGCAAATTCTACAAAAAGGGTGTTTCAAAAGTTCTCTATCAATAGGAAGGTTCAACTCTGTGAGTTGAATGCCCTCCTCACAAAGAAGTTTCTGAGAATGCTTCTGTCTAGTTTTTACTTGAAGATATTTCCTTTTCCAACACAGGCCTCAAAGCGCTCCGAATCAACACTTCCAGATACTACAAAAACAGTGTTTCAAAACTGTTCTATCAAAAGGAACGTTCAACTCTGTGAGTTGAAGGCACTCATCACAAAGAAGTTTCTGAGCACGCTTCCATCTAGCTTGTATGCCATGAGATTTCCTTTTGCAGCATAGGCCTTAAAGCACTCCAAATATCCACTTGCAGATTCCACAAAAAGAGTGCTGCAAAACTTCTCTATCAAAAGGCAGGTTGAACTCTGTGTGTTGAATGCCCAAAACACAGGGAACTTTCTGAGAATGCTTTTGTCTAGTTTCCACGTGAAGATAGTTCCTTTTCCAACGTAGGCCTCAAAGCGCTCTGAATATCCACTTGCCGATTGTACAAAAAGAGTGTTGCAAAACTTCTCTATCAAAAGGCAGGTTGAACTCTGTGTGTTGAATGCCCAAAACACAGGGAACTTGCTGAGAATGCTTTTGTCTAATTTCTACGTGAAGATATTTCCTTTTCCAACATAGGCCTCAAAGTGCTCCGAATAAACACTTGTAGATCCCACCAAAAGAGTGTTTCAAAGCTCTTCCACCTAAAGGAACTTTCACGTCTGTGAGTTGAATGCACTCATCACAAAGAGGTTTCTGAGAATGCTTCTGTCTAGTTTTTATGTGATGATATTTCATTTTCCAGCATTGGCCTAAAGGTGCTCCAAATATCCACCTTCAGATGGGACTGAAAGAGTGTTTCAAAACTGAACTATCAAAAGGAAGGTTCAAGTCTGTGAGTTGAATGCACTCATCCACAGAAGCTTCTGAGAATGCTTCTGTCTCGTTTTTAGGCGAAGATATTTCCTTTTCCTTGCATAGGCCTCAAATCGCTCCAAATATCCCCTTGCAGATATTACAAAGAGAGTGTTTCCAAACTGCCCTATCGAAAGGCAGGTTCAACTCTGTGAGTTGAAGGCACGTATGGTGAAACAGTTTCTGAGAATGCTTGTGTGTACTTTTTAGGTGAAGGTATTTCCTTTTCCAGCACAGGCCTCAAATCGCTCCAAACATCCAGTAGCAAATTCTACAAAAGGAGTGTTTCAAACCTGTGCTATCCAAAGGAAGATTCCACTATATGAGTTGAACGCATAAAGCACACGGAAGTTTCTGAGAATCCTTCCGTCTAGTTCTCAGGTGAAGATATTTACTTTTCCAGTGTTGGCCCTTTAGCACTCCAAATATCCACTTTCAGATTCTACAAAAAGAGTGTTTCAAAACTGCTCTATCAAAACGCAGGTTCCACTCGGTGAGTTGAATGCACGCATCGGAAAAGATTTCTGAGAATTCTTCTGTCTAGTTTTTATGGGAAGATATTTTCTTTTCCAGCATAGGCCTCAAATCGCTCCAAACATCCACGAGCCAATTCTACGAAAGGAGTGTGTCAAAACTGTGCTATCAAAAGGAAGATTCCACTATGTGAGTTGAATGCATGAAGCACACGGAAGTTTCTGACAATGCTTCCGTCTAGTTCTCATGTGAAGATATTTCCTTTTCCAGTGTTGACCTCTTAGCACTCCAAATATCCACTTGCAGATCCTAGAAAAAGAGTGTTTCAAAACTGCTCTACCAAAAGCCAGGTTTCACTCGGTGAGTTGAATGCGCACATCGCAAAATGTTTCTGAGAACGCTACTGTCTAGTTCTTATGTGAAGATATTTCGTTTTCCAGCCTGGGCTTCAAAGCGCTCCAAATAGCCACTTGTAGAGTCTATAAAAAGAGTGTTTCAAAACTCTTCTATCAAAAGGAACTTTCAACTCTGTGAGTACAATGCACTCATCACAAGGAAGTTTCCGAGAATGCTTCTGTCTAGTGTTTATGTGAAGATATTTCCTTTTCCAACCTAGGCCTCAATGCGCTCCAAATAAACACCTGCAGATCCTACAAGAGGGGTGTTTCCAAACTGTTCTATCAAAACCAGCGTTCAAGTCTGTGAGCTGAATGCACTCATCACACAGAAGTTTCTTAGAAGGCTTGTGTCTAGTGTTTATGTGAAAATATTTTCTTTTACAGCATAGGCCTCAAATAGATCCAAATATCAACTTGCAGATTTTACAAAAAGGGAGTTTCCAAACTCCTCTATCAAAAGACAGGTTCAACTCTGTGAGTTGAATGCACACATCAGAAAGAAGTTTCTGAGAATGCTTCTGTCTAGCGTTTATGTGAAAATATTTCCTTTTCAAGCACACGCCTCAAAGCGCTCCAAATATGCCGTTGCAGATTCTACAAAAAGTGGGTGTCAAAACTGCTCTACGAAAAGAAAGGTTCGAAGCTGTGAGTTGAATACACAGATCGTGAAGAAGTTTCTGAGAATGCTTCAGTCTAGTGTTTAGGTGAAGATATTTCACTTCCCAGCATAGGCCTCAAAGCGCTCCAAATATCCACTTCCAGATTCTACAGAAAAGTGTTTCAAAACTGCTCTTTGGAAAGGAAGCTTCAACTCCGTGAGTTGAAAGCACTCATTACGAAGAGGTTTCTGAGAATTCTTCTGTCCAGTTTTCATGTGAAGATGTTTCCATTTCAAGCATAGGTCTCCAATCGCTCCAAATATTCACCTGCAAATTCTACAAAAAGGGTGTTTCAAAACTTCTCTATCAATAGGAAGGTTCAACTCTGTGAGTTGAATGCCCTCCTCACAAAGAAGTTTCTGAGAATGCTTCTGTCTAGTTTTTACGTGAAGATATTTCCTTTTCCAACACAGGCCTCAAAGCGCTCCGAATCAACACTTCCAGATACTACCAAAACAGTGTTTCAAAACTGTTCTATCAAAAGGAACGTTCAACTCTGTGAGTTGAAGGCACTCATCGCAAAGAGGTTTCTGAGAATGCTTCTGTCTAGTTTTTATGTGATGATATTTCGTATTGCAGCATTGGCCAAAAAGCGCTCCAAACATCCATCTTCAGATGGCAATGAAAGTGGGTCTCAAAAGTGCTCTATCAGAAGGAAGGTTCAAGTCTGTGAATTGAATGCTCTCATCACACAGAAGGTTCTGAGAATGATTCAGTCTAGTTTTTATCAGAAGATATTTCCTTTTCCTTGCATAGGCCTCAAATCGCTCCAAATATCGAATTGCAGTTTACACCAATAGAGTGTTTCCAAACTGCTCTGTGAAACGGCAGGTTCAACTCTGTGAGTTGAATGCGCACATGAGGAAGAAGTCTCTGAGAATGCTTCTGTCTAGTTTTTAGGTGAAGATATTTCATTTCCCAGCCTCGCCTCAAAGCGCTCCAAATATCCACTTTCAGATTCTACAAAAACTGTGTTTCTAAACTGCTCTTTGTAAAGGAAGGTTCAAGTCTGTGAGTTGAATGCACTCATCACCAAGAAGTTTCTGAGAATGCTTCTGTCTAGTTTTCATGTGAAGATATTTCCTTTTCCAACATTGACCCGAAGCCCTCGTAATATCCACTTGCAGATTTTACAAAAAGAGTGTTTCCAAACTGCTCTATCAAAATGAGATTCAACTCTGTGAGTTGAATGCACGCATCGTGAAGAAGCTTCAGAGAATGCTACGGTCTACGTTTTAGGTGAAGATATTTCATTTCCCAGCATAGGCTTCAAAGCGCTCTAAATATCCACTTGCAGATTCTACAAAAAGAGTGTTTCAAAACTGCTCTTCCAAAAGGAAGGTTCAAGGCTGTGAGTTCAATGCACTCATCATAAAGAAGTTTCTGAGAACGCTTCTCTCTAGTTTTTATGTGAAGATATTTCCTTTTCCAGCATAGGCCTCAAATCGCTCCAAACATCCACTAGCAAATTCTACAAAAGGAGTGTTTCAAAACTGTGCTATCAAAAGGAAGATTCCACTATTTGAGTTGAAGGCATAAAGCACACGGAGGTTTCTGACAATGCTTCCGTCTAGTTCTCATGTGAAGTTATTTCCTTTTCCAGTGCTGGCCTCTTAGCACTCCAAATATCCACTTGCAGATCCTAGAAAAAGAGTTTTTCAAAACTGCTCTACCAAAAGGAAGCTTCAACTCGGTGAGTTGAATGCGCACCTCGCAAAATGTTTCTGAGAGTGCTTCGCTGTTGTTTTTATGTGAAGATATTTCGTTTTCCAGCATAGGACTCAAAGCGCTCCAAGTAGCCACTTACAGAGTCTCTAAAAAGAGTGTTTCAAAACTGTTCTATCAAAAGGAACGTTCAACTCTGTGAGTAGAATGCTCTCATCACAAGGAAGTTTCTGAGAATGCTTCTGTCTAGTTTTTATGTGAAGAAATTTCCTTTTCCAACATAGGCCTCAAAGCGCTCCAAATAAACATCTGCAGATTCTACAAAAGGGGTCTTTCCAAAATGTTCTATCAAAATCAACGTTCAAACCTATGAGCTGAATGCACTCACCACACAGAAGTTTCTTAGACGTCTTCTGTCTAGTGTTTATGTGAAAATATTTTCTTTTACAGCATAGGCCTCAAATAGCTCCAAATATCAACTTGCAGATTTTACAAAAAGGGTGTTTCCAAACTCCTCTATCAAAAGGCAGGTTCAACTCTGTGTGTTGAATGCACACATCAGAAAGAAGTTTCTGAGAATGCTTCTGTCTAGCGTTTATGTGAAAATATTTCCTTTTCAAGCATACGCCTCAAAGCGCTCCAAATATGCCGTTGCAGATTCTACAAAAAGTGTGTTTCAAAACTGCTCTATGAAAAGAAAGGTTCAAAGCTGTGAGGTGAATACACATATCGTGAAGAAGTTTCTGAGAAAGCTTCAGTCTAGTGTTTAGGTGAAGATATTTCACTTCCCAGCATAGGCCTCAAAGCGCTCCAAATATCCACTTCCAGATTCTACAGAAAAGTGTTTCAAAACTGCTCTTTGGAAAGGAAGCTTCAACTCTGTGAGTTGAAAGCACTCATTACGAAGAGGTTTCTGAGAATTCTTCTGTCCAGTTTTCATGTGAAGATGTTTCCATTTCAAGCATAGGTCTCCAATCGCTCCAAATATTCACCTGCAAATTCTACAAAAAGGGTGTTTCAAAAGTTCTCTATCAATAGGAAGGTTCAACTCTGTGAGTTGAATGCCCTCCTCACAAAGAAGTTTCTGAGAATGCTTCTGTCTAGTTTTTACTTGAAGATATTTCCTTTTCCAACACAGGCCTCAAAGCGCTCCGAATCAACACTTCCAGATACTACAAAAACAGTGTTTCAAAACTGTTCTATCAAAAGGAACGTTCAACTCTGTGAGTTGAAGGCACTCATCACAAAGAAGTTTCTGAGCACGCTTCCATCTAGCTTGTATGCCATGAGATTTCCTTTTGCAGCATAGGCCTGAAAGCACTCCAAATATCCACTTGCAGATTCCACAAAAAGAGTGCTGCAAAACTTCTCTATCAAAAGGCAGGTTGAACTCTGTGTGTTGAATGCCCAAAACACAGGGAACTTTCTGAGAATGCTTTTGTCTAGTTTCCACGTGAAGATAGTTCCTTTTCCAACGTAGGCCTCAAAGCGCTCTGAATATCCACTTGCCGATTGTACAAAAAGAGTGTTGCAAAACTTCTCTATCAAAAGGCAGGTTGAACTCTGTGTGTTGAATTCCCAAAACACAGGGAACTTGCTGAGAATGCTTTTGTCTAATTTCTACGTGAAGATATTTCCTTTTCCAACATAGGCCTCAAAGTGCTCCGAATAAACACTTGTAGATCCCACCAAAAGAGTGTTTCAAAGCTCTTCCACCTAAAGGAACTTTCACGTCTGTGAGTTGAATGCACTCATCACAAAGAGGTTTCTGAGAATGCTTCTGTCTAGTTTTTATGTGATGATATTTCATTTTCCAGCATTGGCCTAAAGGTGCTCCAAATATCCACCTTCAGATGGGACTGAAAGAGTGTTTCAAAACTGAACTATCAAAAGGAAGGTTCAAGTCTGTGAGTTGAATGCACTCATCCACAGAAGCTTCTGAGAATGCTTCTGTCTCGTTTTTAGGCGAAGATATTTCCTTTTCCTTGCATAGGCCTCAAATCGCTCCAAATATCCCCTTGCAGATATTACAAAGAGAGTGTTTCCAAACTGCCCTATCGAAAGGCAGGTTCAACTCTGTGAGTTGAAGGCACGTATGGTGAAACAGTTTCTGAGAATGCTTGTGTGTACTTTTTAGGTGAAGGTATTTCCTTTTCCAGCACAGGCCTCAAATCGCTCCAAACATCCAGTAGCAAATTCTACAAAAGGAGTGTTTCAAACCTGTGCTATCCAAAGGAAGATTCCACTATATGAGTTGAACGCATAAAGCACACGGAAGTTTCTGAGAATCCTTCCGTCTAGTTCTCAGGTGAAGATATTTACTTTTCCAGTGTTGGCCCTTTAGCACTCCAAATATCCACTTTCAGATTCTACAAAAAGAGTGTTTCAAAACTGCTCTATCAAAACGCAGGTTCCACTCGGTGAGTTGAATGCACGCATCGGAAAAGATTTCTGAGAATTCTTCTGTCTAGTTTTTATGGGAAGATATTTTCTTTTCCAGCATAGGCCTCAAATCGCTCCAAACATCCACGAGCAAATTCTACGAAAGGAGTGTGTCAAAACTGTGCTATCAAAAGGAAGATTCCACTATGTGAGTTGAATGCATGAAGCACACGGAAGTTTCTGACAATGCTTCCGTCTAGTTCTCATGTGAAGATATTTCCTTTTCCAGTGTTGACCTCTTAGCACTCCAAATATCCACTTGCAGATCCTAGAAAAAGAGTGTTTCAAAACTGCTCTACCAAAAGCCAGGTTTCACTCGGTGAGTTGAATGCGCACATCGCAAAATGTTTCTGAGAACGCTACTGTCTAGTTCTTATGTGAAGATATTTCGTTTTCCAGCCTGGGCTTCAAAGCGCTCCAAATAGCCACTTGTAGAGTCTATAAAAAGAGTGTTTCAAAACTCTTCTATCAAAAGGAACTTTCAACTCTGTGAGTACAATGCACTCATCACAAGGAAGTTTCCGAGAATGCTTCTGTCTAGTGTTTATGTGAAGATATTTCCTTTTCCAACCTAGGCCTCAATGCGCTCCAAATAAACACCTGCAGATCCTACAAGAGGGGTGTTTCCAAACTGTTCTATCAAAACCAGCGTTCAAGTCTGTGAGCTGAATGCACTCATCACACAGAAGTTTCTTAGAAGGCTTGTGTCTAGTGTTTATGTGAAAATATTTTCTTTTACAGCATAGGCCTCAAATAGATCCAAATATCAACTTGCAGATTTTACAAAAAGGGAGTTTCCAAACTCCTCTATCAAAAGACAGGTTCAACTCTGTGAGTTGAATGCACACATCAGAAAGAAGTTTCTGAGAATGCTTCTGTCTAGCGTTTATGTGAAAATATTTCCTTTTCAAGCACACGCCTCAAAGCGCTCCAAATATGCCGTTGCAGATTCTACAAAAAGTGGGTTTCAAAACTGCTCTACGAAAAGAAAGGTTCGAAGCTGTGAGTTGAATACACAGATCGTGAAGAAGTTTCTGAGAATGCTTCAGTCTAGTGTTTAGGTGAAGATATTTCACTTCCCAGCATAGGCCTCAAAGCGCTCCAAATATCCACTTCCAGATTCTACAGAAAAGTGTTTCAAAACTGCTCTTTGGAAAGGAAGCTTCAACTCTGTGAGTTGAAAGCACTCATTACGAAGAGGTTTCTGAGAATTCTTCTGTCCAGTTTTCATGTGAAGATGTTTCCATTTCAAGCATAGGTCTCCAATCGCTCCAAATATTCACCTGCAAATTCTACAAAAAGGGTGTTTCAAAACTTCTCTATCAATAGGAAGGTTCAACTCTGTGAGTTGAATGCCCTCCTCACAAAGAAGTTTCTGAGAATGCTTCTGTCTAGTTTTTACGTGAAGATATTTCCTTTTCCAACACAGGCCTCAAAGCGCTCCGAATCAACACTTCCAGATACTACCAAAACAGTGTTTCAAAACTGTTCTATCAAAAGGAACGTTCAACTCTGTGAGTTGAAGGCACTCATCGCAAAGAGGTTTCTGAGAATGCTTCTGTCTAGTTTTTATGTGATGATATTTCGTATTGCAGCATTGGCCAAAAAGCGCTCCAAACATCCATCTTCAGATGGCAATGAAAGTGGGTCTCAAAAGTGCTCTATCAGAAGGAAGGTTCAAGTCTGTGAATTGAATGCTCTCATCACACAGAAGGTTCTGAGAATGATTCAGTCTAGTTTTTATCAGAAGATATTTCCTTTTCCTTGCATAGGCCTCAAATCGCTCCAAATATCGAATTGCAGTTTACACCAATAGAGTGTTTCCAAACTGCTCTGTGAAACGGCAGGTTCAACTCTGTGAGTTGAATGCGCACATGAGGAAGAAGTCTCTGAGAATGCTTCTGTCTAGTTTTTAGGTGAAGATATTTCATTTCCCAGCCTCTCCTCAAAGCGCTCCAAATATCCACTTTCAGATTCTACAAAAACTGTGTTTCTAAACTGCTCTTTGTAAAGGAAGGTTCAAGTCTGTGAGTTGAATGCACTCATCACCAAGAAGTTTCTGAGAATGCTTCTGTCTAGTTTTCATGTGAAGATATTTCCTTTTCCAACATTGACCCGAAGCCCTCGTAATATCCACTTGCAGATTTTACAAAAAGAGTGTTTCCAAACTGCTCTATCAAAATGAGATTCAACTCTGTGAGTTGAATGCACGCATCGTGAAGAAGCTTCAGAGAATGCTACGGTCTACGTTTTAGGTGAAGATATTTCATTTCCCAGCATAGGCTTCAAAGCGCTCTAAATATCCACTTGCAGATTCTACAAAAAGAGTGTTTCAAAACTGCTCTTCCAAAAGGAAGGTTCAAGGCTGTGAGTTCAATGCACTCATCATAAAGAAGTTTCTGAGAACGCTTCTCTCTAGTTTTTATGTGAAGATATTTCCTTTTCCAGCATAGGCCTCAAATCGCTCCAAACATCCACTAGCAAATTCTACAAAAGGAGTGTTTCAAAACTGTGCTATCAAAAGGAAGATTCCACTATTTGAGTTGAAGGCATAAAGCACACGGAGGTTTCTGACAATGCTTCCGTCTAGTTCTCATGTGAAGTTATTTCCTTTTCCAGTGCTGGCCTCTTAGCACTCCAAATATCCACTTGCAGATCCTAGAAAAAGAGTTTTTCAAAACTGCTCTACCAAAAGGAAGCTTCAACTCGGTGAGTTGAATGCGCACCTCGCAAAATGTTTCTGAGAGTGCTTCGCTGTTGTTTTTATGTGAAGATATTTCGTTTTCCAGCATAGGACTCAAAGCGCTCCAAGTAGCCACTTACAGAGTCTCTAAAAAGAGTGTTTCAAAACTGTTCTATCAAAAGGAACGTTCAACTCTGTGAGTAGAATGCTCTCATCACAAGGAAGTTTCTGAGAATGCTTCTGTCTAGTTTTTATGTGAAGAAATTTCCTTTTCCAACATAGGCCTCAAAGCGCTCCAAATAAACATCTGCAGATTCTACAAAAGGGGTCTTTCCAAAATGTTCTATCAAAACCAACGTTCAAACCTATGAGCTGAATGCACTCACCACACAGAAGTTTCTTAGACGTCTTCTGTCTAGTGTTTATGTGAAAATATTTTCTTTTACAGCATAGGCCTCAAATAGCTCCAAATATCAACTTGCAGATTTTACAAAAAGGGTGTTTCCAAACTCCTCTATCAAAAGGCAGGTTCAACTCTGTGTGTTGAATGCACACATCAGAAAGAAGTTTCTGAGAATGCTTCTGTCTAGCGTTTATGTGAAAATATTTCCTTTTCAAGCATACGCCTCAAAGCGCTCCAAATATGCCGTTGCAGATTCTACAAAAAGTGTGTTTCAAAACTGCTCTATGAAAAGAAAGGTTCAAAGCTGTGAGGTGAATACACATATCGTGAAGAAGTTTCTGAGAAAGCTTCAGTCTAGTGTTTAGGTGAAGATATTTCACTTCCCAGCATAGGCCTCAAAGCGCTCCAAATATCCACTTCCAGATTCTACAGAAAAGTGTTTCAAAACTGCTCTTTGGAAAGGAAGCTTCAACTCTGTGAGTTGAAAGCACTCATTACGAAGAGGTTTCTGAGAATTCTTCTGTCCAGTTTTCATGTGAAGATGTTTCCATTTCAAGCATAGGTCTCCAATCGCTCCAAATATTCACCTGCAAATTCTACAAAAAGGGTGTTTCAAAAGTTCTCTATCAATAGGAAGGTTCAACTCTGTGAGTTGAATGCCCTCCTCACAAAGAAGTTTCTGAGAATGCTTCTGTCTAGTTTTTACTTGAAGATATTTCCTTTTCCAACACAGGCCTCAAAGCGCTCCGAATCAACACTTCCAGATACTACAAAAACAGTGTTTCAAAACTGTTCTATCAAAAGGAACGTTCAACTCTGTGAGTTGAAGGCACTCATCACAAAGAAGTTTCTGAGCACGCTTCCATCTAGCTTGTATGCCATGAGATTTCCTTTTGCAGCATAGGCCTGAAAGCACTCCAAATATCCACTTGCAGATTCCACAAAAAGAGTGCTGCAAAACTTCTCTATCAAAAGGCAGGTTGAACTCTGTGTGTTGAATGCCCAAAACACAGGGAACTTTCTGAGAATGCTTTTGTCTAGTTTCCACGTGAAGATAGTTCCTTTTCCAACGTAGGCCTCAAAGCGCTCTGAATATCCACTTGCCGATTGTACAAAAAGAGTGTTGCAAAACTTCTCTATCAAAAGGCAGGTTGAACTCTGTGTGTTGAATGCCCAAAACACAGGGAACTTGCTGAGAATGCTTTTGTCTAATTTCTACGTGAAGATATTTCCTTTTCCAACATAGGCCTCAAAGTGCTCCGAATAAACACTTGTAGATCCCACCAAAAGAGTGTTTCAAAGCTCTTCCACCTAAAGGAACTTTCACGTCTGTGAGTTGAATGCACTCATCACAAAGAGGTTTCTGAGAATGCTTCTGTCTAGTTTTTATGTGATGATATTTCATTTTCCAGCATTGGCCTAAAGGTGCTCCAAATATCCACCTTCAGATGGGACTGAAAGAGTGTTTCAAAACTGAACTATCAAAAGGAAGGTTCAAGTCTGTGAGTTGAATGCACTCATCCACAGAAGCTTCTGAGAATGCTTCTGTCTCGTTTTTAGGCGAAGATATTTCCTTTTCCTTGCATAGGCCTCAAATCGCTCCAAATATCCCCTTGCAGATATTACAAAGAGAGTGTTTCCAAACTGCCCTATCGAAAGGCAGGTTCAACTCTGTGAGTTGAAGGCACGTATGGTGAAACAGTTTCTGAGAATGCTTGTGTGTACTTTTTAGGTGAAGGTATTTCCTTTTCCAGCACAGGCCTCAAATCGCTCCAAACATCCAGTAGCAAATTCTACAAAAGGAGTGTTTCAAACCTGTGCTATCCAAAGGAAGATTCCACTATATGAGTTGAACGCATAAAGCACACGGAAGTTTCTGAGAATCCTTCCGTCTAGTTCTCAGGTGAAGATATTTACTTTTCCAGTGTTGGCCCTTTAGCACTCCAAATATCCACTTTCAGATTCTACAAAAAGAGTGTTTCAAAACTGCTCTATCAAAACGCAGGTTCCACTCGGTGAGTTGAATGCACGCATCGGAAAAGATTTCTGAGAATTCTTCTGTCTAGTTTTTATGGGAAGATATTTTCTTTTCCAGCATAGGCCTCAAATCGCTCCAAACATCCACGAGCAAATTCTACGAAAGGAGTGTGTCAAAACTGTGCTAACAAAAGGAAGATTCCACTATGTGAGTTGAATGCATGAAGCACACGGAAGTTTCTGACAATGCTTCCGTCTAGTTCTCATGTGAAGATATTTCCTTTTCCAGTGTTGACCTCTTAGCACTCCAAATATCCACTTGCAGATCCTAGAAAAAGAGTGTTTCAAAACTGCTCTACCAAAAGCCAGGTTTCACTCGGTGAGTTGAATGCGCACATCGCAAAATGTTTCTGAGAACGCTACTGTCTAGTTCTTATGTGAAGATATTTCGTTTTCCAGCCTGGGCTTCAAAGCGCTCCAAATAGCCACTTGTAGAGTCTATAAAAAGAGTGTTTCAAAACTCTTCTATCAAAAGGAACTTTCAACTCTGTGAGTACAATGCACTCATCACAAGGAAGTTTCCGAGAATGCTTCTGTCTAGTGTTTATGTGAAGATATTTCCTTTTCCAACCTAGGCCTCAATGCGCTCCAAATAAACACCTGCAGATCCTACAAGAGGGGTGTTTCCAAACTGTTCTATCAAAACCAGCGTTCAAGTCTGTGAGCTGAATGCACTCATCACACAGAAGTTTCTTAGAAGGCTTGTGTCTAGTGTTTATGTGAAAATATTTTCTTTTACAGCATAGGCCTCAAATAGATCCAAATATCAACTTGCAGATTTTACAAAAAGGGAGTTTCCAAACTCCTCTATCAAAAGACAGGTTCAACTCTGTGAGTTGAATGCACACATCAGAAAGAAGTTTCTGAGAATGCTTCTGTCTAGCGTTTATGTGAAAATATTTCCTTTTCAAGCACACGCCTCAAAGCGCTCCAAATATGCCGTTGCAGATTCTACAAAAAGTGGGTTTCAAAACTGCTCTACGAAAAGAAAGGTTCGAAGCTGTGAGTTGAATACACAGATCGTGAAGAAGTTTCTGAGAATGCTTCAGTCTAGTGTTTAGGTGAAGATATTTCACTTCCCAGCATAGGCCTCAAAGCGCTCCAAATATCCACTTCCAGATTCTACAGAAAAGTGTTTCAAAACTGCTCTTTGGAAAGGAAGCTTCAACTCTGTGAGTTGAAAGCACTCATTACGAAGAGGTTTCTGAGAATTCTTCTGTCCAGTTTTCATGTGAAGATGTTTCCATTTCAAGCATAGGTCTCCAATCGCTCCAAATATTCACCTGCAAATTCTACAAAAAGGGTGTTTCAAAACTTCTCTATCAATAGGAAGGTTCAACTCTGTGAGTTGAATGCCCTCCTCACAAAGAAGTTTCTGAGAATGCTTCTGTCTAGTTTTTACGTGAAGATATTTCCTTTTCCAACACAGGCCTCAAAGCGCTCCGAATCAACACTTCCAGATACTACCAAAACAGTGTTTCAAAACTGTTCTATCAAAAGGAACGTTCAACTCTGTGAGTTGAAGGCACTCATCGCAAAGAGGTTTCTGAGAATGCTTCTGTCTAGTTTTTATGTGATGATATTTCGTATTGCAGCATTGGCCAAAAAGCGCTCCAAACATCCATCTTCAGATGGCAATGAAAGTGGGTCTCAAAAGTGCTCTATCAGAAGGAAGGTTCAAGTCTGTGAATTGAATGCTCTCATCACACAGAAGGTTCTGAGAATGATTCAGTCTAGTTTTTATCAGAAGATATTTCCTTTTCCTTGCATAGGCCTCAAATCGCTCCAAATATCGAATTGCAGTTTACACCAATAGAGTGTTTCCAAACTGCTCTGTGAAACGGCAGGTTCAACTCTGTGAGTTGAATGCGCACATGAGGAAGAAGTCTCTGAGAATGCTTCTGTCTAGTTTTTAGGTGAAGATATTTCATTTCCCAGCCTCGCCTCAAAGCGCTCCAAATATCCACTTTCAGATTCTACAAAAACTGTGTTTCTAAACTGCTCTTTGTAAAGGAAGGTTCAAGTCTGTGAGTTGAATGCACTCATCACCAAGAAGTTTCTGAGAATGCTTCTGTCTAGTTTTCATGTGAAGATATTTCCTTTTCCAACATTGACCCGAAGCCCTCGTAATATCCACTTGCAGATTTTACAAAAAGAGTGTTTCCAAACTGCTCTATCAAAATGAGATTCAACTCTGTGAGTTGAATGCACGCATCGTGAAGAAGCTTCAGAGAATGCTACGGTCTACGTTTTAGGTGAAGATATTTCATTTCCCAGCATAGGCTTCAAAGCGCTCTAAATATCCACTTGCAGATTCTACAAAAAGAGTGTTTCAAAACTGCTCTTCCAAAAGGAAGGTTCAAGGCTGTGAGTTCAATGCACTCATCATAAAGAAGTTTCTGAGAACGCTTCTCTCTAGTTTTTATGTGAAGATATTTCCTTTTCCAGCATAGGCCTCAAATCGCTCCAAACATCCACTAGCAAATTCTACAAAAGGAGTGTTTCAAAACTGTGCTATCAAAAGGAAGATTCCACTATTTGAGTTGAAGGCATAAAGCACACGGAGGTTTCTGACAATGCTTCCGTCTAGTTCTCATGTGAAGTTATTTCCTTTTCCAGTGCTGGCCTCTTAGCACTCCAAATATCCACTTGCAGATCCTAGAAAAAGAGTTTTTCAAAACTGCTCTACCAAAAGGAAGCTTCACCTCGGTGAGTTGAATGCGCACCTCGCAAAATGTTTCTGAGAGTGCTTCGCTGTTGTTTTTATGTGAAGATATTTCGTTTTCCAGCATAGGACTCAAAGCGCTCCAAGTAGCCACTTACAGAGTCTCTAAAAAGAGTGTTTCAAAACTGTTCTATCAAAAGGAACGTTCAACTCTGTGAGTAGAATGCTCTCATCACAAGGAAGTTTCTGAGAATGCTTCTGTCTAGTTTTTATGTGAAGAAATTTCCTTTTCCAACATAGGCCTCAAAGCGCTCCAAATAAACATCTGCAGATTCTACAAAAGGGGTCTTTCCAAAATGTTCTATCAAAATCAACGTTCAAACCTATGAGCTGAATGCACTCACCACACAGAAGTTTCTTAGACGTCTTCTGTCTAGTGTTTATGTGAAAATATTTTCTTTTACAGCATAGGCCTCAAATAGATCCAAATATCAACTTGCAGATTTTACAAAAAGGGAGTTTCCAAACTCCTCTATCAAAAGACAGGTTCAACTCTGTGAGTTGAATGCACACATCAGAAAGAAGTTTCTGAGAATGCTTCTGTCTAGCGTTTATGTGAAAATATTTCCTTTTCAAGCACACGCCTCAAAGCGCTCCAAATATGCCGTTGCAGTTTCTACAAAAAGTGGGTTTCAAAACTGCTCTACGAAAAGAAAGGTTCGAAGCTGTGAGTTGAATACACAGATCGTGAAGAAGTTTCTGAGAATGCTTCAGTCTAGTGTTTAGGTGAAGATATTTCACTTCCCAGCATAGGCCTCAAAGCGCTCCAAATATCCACTTCCAGATTCTACAGAAAAGTGTTTCAAAACTGCTCTTTGGAAAGGAAGCTTCAACTCTGTGAGTTGAAAGCACTCATTACGAAGAGGTTTCTGAGAATTCTTCTGTCCAGTTTTCATGTGAAGATGTTTCCATTTCAAGCATAGGTCTCCAATCGCTCCAAATATTCACCTGCAAATTCTACAAAACGGGTGTTTCAAAAGTTCTCTATCAATAGGAAGGTTCAACTCTGTGAGTTGAATGCCCTCCTCACAAAGAAGTTTCTGAGAATGCTTCTGTCTAGTTTTTACTTGAAGATATTTCCTTTTCCAACACAGGCCTCAAAGCGCTCCGAATCAACACTTCCAGATACTACAAAAACAGTGTTTCAAAACTGTTCTATCAAAAGGAACGTTCAACTCTGTGAGTTGAAGGCACTCATCACAAAGAAGTTTCTGAGCACGCTTCCATCTAGCTTGTATGCCATGAGATTTCCTTTTGCAGCATAGGCCTGAAAGCACTCCAAATATCCACTTGCAGATTCCACAAAAAGAGTGCTGCAAAACTTCTCTATCAAAAGGCAGGTTGAACTCTGTGTGTTGAATGCCCAAAACACAGGGAACTTTCTGAGAATGCTTTTGTCTAGTTTCCACGTGAAGATAGTTCCTTTTCCAACGTAGGCCTCAAAGCGCTCTGAATATCCACTTGCCGATTGTACAAAAAGAGTGTTGCAAAACTTCTCTATCAAAAGGCAGGTTGAACTCTGTGTGTTGAATGCCCAAAACACAGGGAACTTGCTGAGAATGCTTTTGTCTAATTTCTACGTGAAGATATTTCCTTTTCCAACATAGGCCTCAAAGTGCTCCGAATAAACACTTGTAGATCCCACCAAAAGAGTGTTTCAAAGCTCTTCCACCTAAAGGAACTTTCACGTCTGTGAGTTGAATGCACTCATCACAAAGAGGTTTCTGAGAATGCTTCTGTCTAGTTTTTATGTGATGATATTTCATTTTCCAGCATTGGCCTAAAGGTGCTCCAAATATCCACCTTCAGATGGGACTGAAAGAGTGTTTCAAAACTGAACTATCAAAAGGAAGGTTCAAGTCTGTGAGTTGAATGCACTCATCCACAGAAGCTTCTGAGAATGCTTCTGTCTCGTTTTTAGGCGAAGATATTTCCTTTTCCTTGCATAGGCCTCAAATCGCTCCAAATATCCCCTTGCAGATATTACAAAGAGAGTGTTTCCAAACTGCCCTATCGAAAGGCAGGTTCAACTCTGTGAGTTGAAGGCACGTATGGTGAAACAGTTTCTGAGAATGCTTGTGTGTACTTTTTAGGTGAAGGTATTTCCTTTTCCAGCACAGGCCTCAAATCGCTCCAAACATCCAGTAGCAAATTCTACAAAAGGAGTGTTTCAAACCTGTGCTATCCAAAGGAAGATTCCACTATATGAGTTGAACGCATAAAGCACACGGAAGTTTCTGAGAATCCTTCCGTCTAGTTCTCAGGTGAAGATATTTACTTTTCCAGTGTTGGCCCTTTAGCACTCCAAATATCCACTTTCAGATTCTACAGAAAGAGTGTTTCAAAACTGCTCTATCAAAACGCAGGTTCCACTCGGTGAGTTGAATGCACGCATCGGAAAAGATTTCTGAGAATTCTTCTGTCTAGTTTTTATGGGAAGATATTTTCTTTTCCAGCATAGGCCTCAAATCGCTCCAAACATCCACGAGCAAATTCTACGAAAGGAGTGTGTCAAAACTGTGCTAACAAAAGGAAGATTCCACTATGTGAGTTGAATGCATGAAGCACACGGAAGTTTCTGACAATGCTTCCGTCTAGTTCTCATGTGAAGATATTTCCTTTTCCAGTGTTGACCTCTTAGCACTCCAAATATCCACTTGCAGATCCTAGAAAAAGAGTGTTTCAAAACTGCTCTACCAAAAGCCAGGTTTCACTCGGTGAGTTGAATGCGCACATCGCAAAATGTTTCTGAGAACGCTACTGTCTAGTTCTTATGTGAAGATATTTCGTTTTCCAGCCTGGGCTTCAAAGCGCTCCAAATAGCCACTTGTAGAGTCTATAAAAAGAGTGTTTCAAAACTCTTCTATCAAAAGGAACTTTCAACTCTGTGAGTACAATGCACTCATCACAAGGAAGTTTCCGAGAATGCTTCTGTCTAGTGTTTATGTGAAGATATTTCCTTTTCCAACCTAGGCCTCAATGCGCTCCAAATAAACACCTGCAGATCCTACAAGAGGGGTGTTTCCAAACTGTTCTATCAAAACCAGCGTTCAAGTCTGTGAGCTGAATGCACTCATCACACAGAAGTTTCTTAGAAGGCTTGTGTCTAGTGTTTATGTGAAAATATTTTCTTTTACAGCATAGGCCTCAAATAGATCCAAATATCAACTTGCAGATTTTACAAAAAGGGAGTTTCCAAACTCCTCTATCAAAAGACAGGTTCAACTCTGTGAGTTGAATGCACACATCAGAAAGAAGTTTCTGAGAATGCTTCTGTCTAGCGTTTATGTGAAAATATTTCCTTTTCAAGCACACGCCTCAAAGCGCTCCAAATATGCCGTTGCAGATTCTACAAAAAGTAGGTTTCAAAACTGCTCTACGAAAAGAAAGGTTCGAAGCTGTGAGTTGAATACACAGATCGTGAAGAAGTTTCTGAGAATGCTTCAGTCTAGTGTTTAGGTGAAGATATTTCACTTCCCAGCATAGGCCTCAAAGCGTTCCAAATATCCACTTCCAGATTCTACAGAAAAGTGTTTCAAAACTGCTCTTTGGAAAGGAAGCTTCAACTCTGTGAGTTGAAAGCACTCATTACGAAGAGGTTTCTGAGAATTCTTCTGTCCAGTTTTCATGTGAAGATGTTTCCATTTCAAGCATAGGTCTCCAATCGCTCCAAATATTCACCTGCAAATTCTACAAAAAGGGTGTTTCAAAACTTCTCTATCAATAGGAAGGTTCAACTCTGTGAGTTGAATGCCCTCCTCACAAAGAAGTTTCTGAGAATGCTTCTGTCTAGTTTTTACGTGAAGATATTTCCTTTTCCAACACAGGCCTCAAAGCGCTCCGAATCAACACTTCCAGATACTACCAAAACAGTGTTTCAAAACTGTTCTATCAAAAGGAACGTTCAACTCTGTGAGTTGAAGGCACTCATCGCAAAGAGGTTTCTGAGAATGCTTCTGTCTAGTTTTTATGTGATGATATTTCGTATTGCAGCATTGGCCAAAAAGCGCTCCAAACATCCATCTTCAGATGGCAATGAAAGTGGGTCTCAAAAGTGCTCTATCAGAAGGAAGGTTCAAGTCTGTGAATTGAATGCTCTCATCACACAGAAGGTTCTGAGAATGATTCAGTCTAGTTTTTATCAGAAGATATTTCCTTTTCCTTGCATAGGCCTCAAATCGCTCCAAATATCGAATTGCAGTTTACACCAATAGAGTGTTTCCAAACTGCTCTGTGAAACGGCAGGTTCAACTCTGTGAGTTGAATGCGCACATGAGGAAGAAGTCTCTGAGAATGCTTCTGTCTAGTTTTTAGGTGAAGATATTTCATTTCCCAGCCTCGCCTCAAAGCGCTCCAAATATCCACTTTCAGATTCTACAAAAACTGTGTTTCTAAACTGCTCTTTGTAAAGGAAGGTTCAAGTCTGTGAGTTGAATGCACTCATCACCAAGAAGTTTCTGAGAATGCTTCTGTCTAGTTTTCATGTGAAGATATTTCCTTTTCCAACATTGACCCGAAGCCCTCGTAATATCCACTTGCAGATTTTACAAAAAGAGTGTTTCCAAACTGCTCTATCAAAATGAGATTCAACTCTGTGAGTTGAATGCACGCATCGTGAAGAAGCTTCAGAGAATGCTACGGTCTACGTTTTAGGTGAAGATATTTCATTTCCCAGCATAGGCTTCAAAGCGCTCTAAATATCCACTTGCAGATTCTACAAAAAGAGTGTTTCAAAACTGCTCTTCCAAAAGGAAGGTTCAAGGCTGTGAGTTCAATGCACTCATCATAAAGAAGTTTCTGAGAACGCTTCTCTCTAGTTTTTATGTGAAGATATTTCCTTTTCCAGCATAGGCCTCAAATCGCTCCAAACATCCACTAGCAAATTCTACAAAAGGAGTGTTTCAAAACTGTGCTATCAAAAGGAAGATTCCACTATTTGAGTTGAAGGCATAAAGCACACGGAGGTTTCTGACAATGCTTCCGTCTAGTTCTCATGTGAAGTTATTTCCTTTTCCAGTGCTGGCCTCTTAGCACTCCAAATATCCACTTGCAGATCCTAGAAAAAGAGTTTTTCAAAACTGCTCTACCAAAAGGAAGCTTCAACTCGGTGAGTTGAATGCGCACCTCGCAAAATGTTTCTGAGAGTGCTTCGCTGTTGTTTTTATGTGAAGATATTTCGTTTTCCAGCATAGGACTCAAAGCGCTCCAAGTAGCCACTTACAGAGTCTCTAAAAAGAGTGTTTCAAAACTGTTCTATCAAAAGGAACGTTCAACTCTGTGAGTAGAATGCTCTCATCACAAGGAAGTTTCTGAGAATGCTTCAGTCTAGTTTTTATGTGAAGAAATTTCCTTTTCCAACATAGGCCTCAAAGCGCTCCAAATAAACATCTGCAGATTCTACAAAAGGGGTCTTTCCAAAATGTTCTATCAAAACCAACGTTCAAACCTATGAGCTGAATGCACTCACCACACAGAAGTTTCTTAGACGTCTTCTGTCTAGTGTTTATGTGAAAATATTTTCTTTTACAGCATAGGCCTCAAATAGATCCAAATATCAACTTGCAGATTTTACAAAAAGGGAGTTTCCAAACTCCTCTATCAAAAGACAGGTTCAACTCTGTGAGTTGAATGCACACATCAGAAAGAAGTTTCTGAGAATGCTTCTGTCTAGCGTTTATGTGAAAATATTTCCTTTTCAAGCACACGCCTCAAAGCGCTCCAAATATGCCGTTGCAGATTCTACAAAAAGTGTGTTTCAAAACTGCTCTATGAAAAGAAAGGTTCAAAGCTGTGAGGTGAATACACATATCGTGAAGAAGTTTCTGAGAAAGCTTCAGTCTAGTGTTTAGGTGAAGATATTTCACTTCCCAGCATAGGCCTCAAAGCGCTCCAAATATCCACTTCCAGATTCTACAGAAAAGTGTTTCAAAACTGCTCTTTGGAAAGGAAGCTTCAACTCTGTGAGTTGAAAGCACTCATTACGAAGAGGTTTCTGAGAATTCTTCTGTCCAGTTTTCATGTGAAGATGTTTCCATTTCAAGCATAGGTCTCCAATCGCTCCAAATATTCACCTGCAAATTCTACAAAACGGGTGTTTCAAAAGTTCTCTATCAATAGGAAGGTTCAACTCTGTGAGTTGAATGCCCTCCTCACAAAGAAGTTTCTGAGAATGCTTCTGTCTAGTTTTTACTTGAAGATATTTCCTTTTCCAACACAGGCCTCAAAGCGCTCCGAATCAACACTTCCAGATACTACAAAAACAGTGTTTCAAAACTGTTCTATCAAAAGGAACGTTCAACTCTGTGAGTTGAAGGCACTCATCACAAAGAAGTTTCTGAGCACGCTTCCATCTAGCTTGTATGCCATGAGATTTCCTTTTGCAGCATAGGCCTGAAAGCACTCCAAATATCCACTTGCAGATTCCACAAAAAGAGTGCTGCAAAACTTCTCTATCAAAAGGCAGGTTGAACTCTGTGTGTTGAATGCCCAAAACACAGGGAACTTTCTGAGAATGCTTTTGTCTAGTTTCCACGTGAAGATAGTTCCTTTTCCAACGTAGGCCTCAAAGCGCTCTGAATATCCACTTGCCGATTGTACAAAAAGAGTGTTGCAAAACTTCTCTATCAAAAGGCAGGTTGAACTCTGTGTGTTGAATGCCCAAAACACAGGGAACTTGCTGAGAATGCTTTTGTCTAATTTCTACGTGAAGATATTTCCTTTTCCAACATAGGCCTCAAAGTGCTCCGAATAAACACTTGTAGATCCCACCAAAAGAGTGTTTCAAAGCTCTTCCACCTAAAGGAACTTTCACGTCTGTGAGTTGAATGCACTCATCACAAAGAGGTTTCTGAGAATGCTTCTGTCTAGTTTTTATGTGATGATATTTCATTTTCCAGCATTGGCCTAAAGGTGCTCCAAATATCCACCTTCAGATGGGACTGAAAGAGTGTTTCAAAACTGAACTATCAAAAGGAAGGTTCAAGTCTGTGAGTTGAATGCACTCATCCACAGAAGCTTCTGAGAATGCTTCTGTCTCGTTTTTAGGCGAAGATATTTCCTTTTCCTTGCATAGGCCTCAAATCGCTCCAAATATCCCCTTGCAGATATTACAAAGAGAGTGTTTCCAAACTGCCCTATCGAAAGGCAGGTTCAACTCTGTGAGTTGAAGGCACGTATGGTGAAACAGTTTCTGAGAATGCTTGTGTGTACTTTTTAGGTGAAGGTATTTCCTTTTCCAGCACAGGCCTCAAATCGCTCCAAACATCCAGTAGCAAATTCTACAAAAGGAGTGTTTCAAACCTGTGCTATCCAAAGGAAGATTCCACTATATGAGTTGAACGCATAAAGCACACGGAAGTTTCTGAGAATCCTTCCGTCTAGTTCTCAGGTGAAGATATTTACTTTTCCAGTGTTGGCCCTTTAGCACTCCAAATATCCACTTTCAGATTCTACAAAAAGAGTGTTTCAAAACTGCTCTATCAAAACGCAGGTTCCACTCGGTGAGTTGAATGCACGCATCGGAAAAGATTTCTGAGAATTCTTCTGTCTAGTTTTTATGGGAAGATATTTTCTTTTCCAGCATAGGCCTCAAATCGCTCCAAACATCCACGAGCAAATTCTACGAAAGGAGTGTGTCAAAACTGTGCTATCAAAAGGAAGATTCCACTATGTGAGTTGAATGCATGAAGCACACGGAAGTTTCTGACAATGCTTCCGTCTAGTTCTCATGTGAAGATATTTCCTTTTCCAGTGTTGACCTCTTAGCACTCCAAATATCCACTTGCAGATCCTAGAAAAAGAGTGTTTCAAAACTGCTCTACCAAAAGCCAGGTTTCACTCGGTGAGTTGAATGCGCACATCGCAAAATGTTTCTGAGAACGCTACTGTCTAGTTCTTATGTGAAGATATTTCGTTTTCCAGCCTGGGCTTCAAAGCGCCCCAAATAGCCACTTGTAGAGTCTATAAAAAGAGTGTTTCAAAACTCTTCTATCAAAAGGAACTTTCAACTCTGTGAGTACAATGCACTCATCACAAGGAAGTTTCCGAGAATGCTTCTGTCTAGTGTTTATGTGAAGATATTTCCTTTTCCAACCTAGGCCTCAATGCGCTCCAAATAAACACCTGCAGATCCTACAAGAGGGGTGTTTCCAAACTGTTCTATCAAAACCAGCGTTCAAGTCTGTGAGCTGAATGCACTCATCACACAGAAGTTTCTTAGAAGGCTTGTGTCTAGTGTTTATGTGAAAATATTTTCTTTTACAGCATAGGCCTCAAATAGATCCAAATATCAACTTGCAGATTTTACAAAAAGGGAGTTTCCAAACTCCTCTATCAAAAGACAGGTTCAACTCTGTGAGTTGAATGCACACATCAGAAAGAAGTTTCTGAGAATGCTTCTGTCTAGCGTTTATGTGAAAATATTTCCTTTTCAAGCACACGCCTCAAAGCGCTCCAAATATGCCGTTGCAGATTCTACAAAAAGTGGGTTTCAAAACTGCTCTACGAAAAGAAAGGTTCGAAGCTGTGAGTTGAATACACAGATCGTGAAGAAGTTTCTGAGAATGCTTCAGTCTAGTGTTTAGGTGAAGATATTTCACTTCCCAGCATAGGCCTCAAAGCGCTCCAAATATCCACTTCCAGATTCTACAGAAAAGTGTTTCAAAACTGCTCTTTGGAAAGGAAGCTTCAACTCTGTGAGTTGAAAGCACTCATTACGAAGAGGTTTCTGAGAATTCTTCTGTCCAGTTTTCATGTGAAGATGTTTCCATTTCAAGCATAGGTCTCCAATCGCTCCAAATATTCACCTGCAAATTCTACAAAAAGGGTGTTTCAAAAGTTCTCTATCAATAGGAAGGTTCAACTCTGTGAGTTGAATGCCCTCCTCACAAAGAAGTTTCTGAGAATGCTTCTGTCTAGTTTTTACTTGAAGATATTTCCTTTTCCAACACAGGCCTCAAAGCGCTCCGAATCAACACTTCCAGATACTACCAAAACAGTGTTTCAAAACTGTTCTATCAAAAGGAACGTTCAACTCTGTGAGTTGAAGGCACTCATCACAAAGAAGTTTCTGAGCACGCTTCCATCTAGCTTGTATGCCATGAGATTTCCTTTTGCAGCATAGGCCTTAAAGCACTCCAAATATCCACTTGCAGATTCCACAAAAAGAGTGCTGCAAAACTTCTCTATCAAAAGGCAGGTTGAACTCTGTGTGTTGAATGCCCAAAACACAGGGAACTTTCTGAGAATGCTTTTGTCTAGTTTCCACGTGAAGATAGTTCCTTTTCCAACGTAGGCCTCAAAGCGCTCTGAATATCCACTTGCCGATTGTACAAAAAGAGTGTTGCAAAACTTCTCTATCAAAAGGCAGGTTGAACTCTGTGTGTTGAATGCCCAAAACACAGGGAACTTGCTGAGAATGCTTTTGTCTAATTTCTACGTGAAGATATTTCCTTTTCCAACATAGGCCTCAAAGTGCTCCGAATAAACACTTGTAGATCCCACCAAAAGAGTGTTTCAAAGCTCTTCCACCTAAAGGAACTTTCACGTCTGTGAGTTGAATGCACTCATCACAAAGAGGTTTCTGAGAATGCTTCTGTCTAGTTTTTATGTGATGATATTTCATTTTCCAGCATTGGCCTAAAGGTGCTCCAAATATCCACCTTCAGATGGGACTGAAAGAGTGTTTCAAAACTGAACTATCAAAAGGAAGGTTCAAGTCTGTGAGTTGAATGCACTCATCCACAGAAGCTTCTGAGAATGCTTCTGTCTCGTTTTTAGGCGAAGATATTTCCTTTTCCTTGCATAGGCCTCAAATCGCTCCAAATATCCCCTTGCAGATATTACAAAGAGAGTGTTTCCAAACTGCCCTATCGAAAGGCAGGTTCAACTCTGTGAGTTGAAGGCACGTATGGTGAAACAGTTTCTGAGAATGCTTGTGTGTACTTTTTAGGTGAAGGTATTTCCTTTTCCAGCACAGGCCTCAAATCGCTCCAAACATCCAGTAGCAAATTCTACAAAAGGAGTGTTTCAAACCTGTGCTATCCAAAGGAAGATTCCACTATATGAGTTGAACGCATAAAGCACACGGAAGTTTCTGAGAATCCTTCCGTCTAGTTCTCAGGTGAAGATATTTACTTTTCCAGTGTTGGCCCTTTAGCACTCCAAATATCCACTTTCAGATTCTACAAAAAGAGTGTTTCAAAACTGCTCTATCAAAACGCAGGTTCCACTCGGTGAGTTGAATGCACGCATCGGAAAAGATTTCTGAGAATTCTTCTGTCTAGTTTTTATGGGAAGATATTTTCTTTTCCAGCATAGGCCTCAAATCGCTCCAAACATCCACGAGCAAATTCTACGAAAGGAGTGTGTCAAAACTGTGCTAACAAAAGGAAGATTCCACTATGTGAGTTGAATGCATGAAGCACACGGAAGTTTCTGACAATGCTTCCGTCTAGTTCTCATGTGAAGATATTTCCTTTTCCAGTGTTGACCTCTTAGCACTCCAAATATCCACTTGCAGATCCTAGAAAAAGAGTGTTTCAAAACTGCTCTACCAAAAGCCAGGTTTCACTCGGTGAGTTGAATGCGCACATCGCAAAATGTTTCTGAGAACGCTACTGTCTAGTTCTTATGTGAAGATATTTCGTTTTCCAGCCTGGGCTTCAAAGCGCTCCAAATAGCCACTTGTAGAGTCTATAAAAAGAGTGTTTCAAAACTCTTCTATCAAAAGGAACTTTCAACTCTGTGAGTACAATGCACTCATCACAAGGAAGTTTCCGAGAATGCTTCTGTCTAGTGTTTATGTGAAGATATTTCCTTTTCCAACCTAGGCCTCAATGCGCTCCAAATAAACACCTGCAGATCCTACAAGAGGGGTGTTTCCAAACTGTTCTATCAAAACCAGCGTTCAAGTCTGTGAGCTGAATGCACTCATCACACAGAAGTTTCTTAGAAGGCTTGTGTCTAGTGTTTATGTGAAAATATTTTCTTTTACAGCATAGGCCTCAAATAGATCCAAATATCAACTTGCAGATTTTACAAAAAGGGAGTTTCCAAACTCCTCTATCAAAAGACAGGTTCAACTCTGTGAGTTGAATGCACACATCAGAAAGAAGTTTCTGAGAATGCTTCTGTCTAGCGTTTATGTGAAAATATTTCCTTTTCAAGCACACGCCTCAAAGCGCTCCAAATATGCCGTTGCAGATTCTACAAAAAGTAGGTTTCAAAACTGCTCTACGAAAAGAAAGGTTCGAAGCTGTGAGTTGAATACACAGATCGTGAAGAAGTTTCTGAGAATGCTTCAGTCTAGTGTTTAGGTGAAGATATTTCACTTCCCAGCATAGGCCTCAAAGCGCTCCAAATATCCACTTCCAGATTCTACAGAAAAGTGTTTCAAAACTGCTCTTTGGAAAGGAAGCTTCAACTCTGTGAGTTGAAAGCACTCATTACGAAGAGGTTTCTGAGAATTCTTCTGTCCAGTTTTCATGTGAAGATGTTTCCATTTCAAGCATAGGTCTCCAATCGCTCCAAATATTCACCTGCAAATTCTACAAAAAGGGTGTTTCAAAAGTTCTCTATCAATAGGAAGGTTCAACTCTGTGAGTTGAATGCCCTCCTCACAAAGAAGTTTCTGAGAATGCTTCTGTCTAGTTTTTACGTGAAGATATTTCCTTTTCCAACACAGGCCTCAAAGCGCTCCGAATCAACACTTCCAGATACTACCAAAACAGTGTTTCAAAACTGTTCTATCAAAAGGAACGTTCAACTCTGTGAGTTGAAGGCACTCATCGCAAAGAGGTTTCTGAGAATGCTTCTGTCTAGTTTTTATGTGATGATATTTCGTATTGCAGCATTGGCCAAAAAGCGCTCCAAACATCCATCTTCAGATGGCAATGAAAGTGGGTCTCAAAAGTGCTCTATCAGAAGGAAGGTTCAAGTCTGTGAATTGAATGCTCTCATCACACAGAAGGTTCTGAGAATGATTCAGTCTAGTTTTTATCAGAAGATATTTCCTTTTCCTTGCATAGGCCTCAAATCGCTCCAAATATCGAATTGCAGTTTACACCAATAGAGTGTTTCCAAACTGCTCTGTGAAACGGCAGGTTCAACTCTGTGAGTTGAATGCGCACATGAGGAAGAAGTCTCTGAGAATGCTTCTGTCTAGTTTTTAGGTGAAGATATTTCATTTCCCAGCCTCGCCTCAAAGCGCTCCAAATATCCACTTTCAGATTCTACAAAAACTGTGTTTCTAAACTGCTCTTTGTAAAGGAAGGTTCAAGTCTGTGAGTTGAATGCACTCATCACCAAGAAGTTTCTGAGAATGCTTCTGTCTAGTTTTCATGTGAAGATATTTCCTTTTCCAACATTGACCCGAAGCCCTCGTAATATCCACTTGCAGATTTTACAAAAAGAGTGTTTCCAAACTGCTCTATCAAAATGAGATTCAACTCTGTGAGTTGAATGCACGCATCGTGAAGAAGCTTCAGAGAATGCTACGGTCTACGTTTTAGGTGAAGATATTTCATTTCCCAGCATAGGCTTCAAAGCGCTCTAAATATCCACTTGCAGATTCTACAAAAAGAGTGTTTCAAAACTGCTCTTCCAAAAGGAAGGTTCAAGGCTGTGAGTTCAATGCACTCATCATAAAGAAGTTTCTGAGAACGCTTCTCTCTAGTTTTTATGTGAAGATATTTCCTTTTCCAGCATAGGCCTCAAATCGCTCCAAACATCCACTAGCAAATTCTACAAAAGGAGTGTTTCAAAACTGTGCTATCAAAAGGAAGATTCCACTATTTGAGTTGAAGGCATAAAGCACACGGAGGTTTCTGACAATGCTTCCGTCTAGTTCTCATGTGAAGTTATTTCCTTTTCCAGTGCTGGCCTCTTAGCACTCCAAATATCCACTTGCAGATCCTAGAAAAAGAGTTTTTCAAAACTGCTCTACCAAAAGGAAGCTTCAACTCGGTGAGTTGAATGCGCACCTCGCAAAATGTTTCTGAGAGTGCTTCGCTGTTGTTTTTATGTGAAGATATTTCGTTTTCCAGCATAGGACTCAAAGCGCTCCAAGTAGCCACTTACAGAGTCTCTAAAAAGAGTGTTTCAAAACTGTTCTATCAAAAGGAACGTTCAACTCTGTGAGTAGAATGCTCTCATCACAAGGAAGTTTCTGAGAATGCTTCTGTCTAGTTTTTATGTGAAGAAATTTCCTTTTCCAACATAGGCCTCAAAGCGCTCCAAATAAACATCTGCAGATTCTACAAAAGGGGTCTTTCCAAAATGTTCTATCAAAATCAACGTTCAAACCTATGAGCTGAATGCACTCACCACACAGAAGTTTCTTAGACGTCTTCTGTCTAGTGTTTATGTGAAAATATTTTCTTTTACAGCATAGGCCTCAAATAGATCCAAATATCAACTTGCAGATTTTACAAAAAGGGAGTTTCCAAACTCCTCTATCAAAAGACAGGTTCAACTCTGTGAGTTGAATGCACACATCAGAAAGAAGTTTCTGAGAATGCTTCTGTCTAGCGTTTATGTGAAAATATTTCCTTTTCAAGCACACGCCTCAAAGCGCTCCAAATATGCCGTTGCAGATTCTACAAAAAGTGGGTTTCAAAACTGCTCTACGAAAAGAAAGGTTCGAAGCTGTGAGTTGAATACACAGATCGTGAAGAAGTTTCTGAGAATGCTTCAGTCTAGTGTTTAGGTGAAGATATTTCACTTCCCAGCATAGGCCTCAAAGCGCTCCAAATATCCACTTCCAGATTCTACAGAAAAGTGTTTCAAAACTGCTCTTTGGAAAGGAAGCTTCAACTCTGTGAGTTGAAAGCACTCATTACGAAGAGGTTTCTGAGAATTCTTCTGTCCAGTTTTCATGTGAAGATGTTTCCATTTCAAGCATAGGTCTCCAATCGCTCCAAATATTCACCTGCAAATTCTACAAAACGGGTGTTTCAAAAGTTCTCTATCAATAGGAAGGTTCAACTCTGTGAGTTGAATGCCCTCCTCACAAAGAAGTTTCTGAGAATGCTTCTGTCTAGTTTTTACTTGAAGATATTTCCTTTTCCAACACAGGCCTCAAAGCGCTCCAAATCAACACTTCCAGATACTACAAAAACAGTGTTTCAAAACTGTTCTATCAAAAGGAACGTTCAACTCTGTGAGTTGAAGGCACTCATCACAAAGAAGTTTCTGAGCACGCTTCCATCTAGCTTGTATGCCATGAGATTTCCTTTTGCAGCATAGGCCTGAAAGCACTCCAAATATCCACTTGCAGATTCCACAAAAAGAGTGCTGCAAAACTTCTCTATCAAAAGGCAGGTTGAACTCTGTGTGTTGAATGCCCAAAACACAGGGAACTTTCTGAGAATGCTTTTGTCTAGTTTCCACGTGAAGATAGTTCCTTTTCCAACGTAGGCCTCAAAGCGCTCTGAATATCCACTTGCCGATTGTACAAAAAGAGTGTTGCAAAACTTCTCTATCAAAAGGCAGGTTGAACTCTGTGTGTTGAATGCCCAAAACACAGGGAACTTGCTGAGAATGCTTTTGTCTAATTTCTACGTGAAGATATTTCCTTTTCCAACATAGGCCTCAAAGTGCTCCGAATAAACACTTGTAGATCCCACCAAAAGAGTGTTTCAAAGCTCTTCCACCTAAAGGAACTTTCACGTCTGTGAGTTGAATGCACTCATCACAAAGAGGTTTCTGAGAATGCTTCTGTCTAGTTTTTATGTGATGATATTTCATTTTCCAGCATTGGCCTAAAGGTGCTCCAAATATCCACCTTCAGATGGGACTGAAAGAGTGTTTCAAAACTGAACTATCAAAAGGAAGGTTCAAGTCTGTGAGTTGAATGCACTCATCCACAGAAGCTTCTGAGAATGCTTCTGTCTCGTTTTTAGGCGAAGATATTTCCTTTTCCTTGCATAGGCCTCAAATCGCTCCAAATATCCCCTTGCAGATATTACAAAGAGAGTGTTTCCAAACTGCCCTATCGAAAGGCAGGTTCAACTCTGTGAGTTGAAGGCACGTATGGTGAAACAGTTTCTGAGAATGCTTGTGTGTACTTTTTAGGTGAAGGTATTTCCTTTTCCAGCACAGGCCTCAAATCGCTCCAAACATCCAGTAGCAAATTCTACAAAAGGAGTGTTTCAAACCTGTGCTATCCAAAGGAAGATTCCACTATATGAGTTGAACGCATAAAGCACACGGAAGTTTCTGAGAATCCTTCCGTCTAGTTCTCAGGTGAAGATATTTACTTTTCCAGTGTTGGCCCTTTAGCACTCCAAATATCCACTTTCAGATTCTACAGAAAGAGTGTTTCAAAACTGCTCTATCAAAACGCAGGTTCCACTCGGTGAGTTGAATGCACGCATCGGAAAAGATTTCTGAGAATTCTTCTGTCTAGTTTTTATGGGAAGATATTTTCTTTTCCAGCATAGGCCTCAAATCGCTCCAAACATCCACGAGCAAATTCTACGAAAGGAGTGTGTCAAAACTGTGCTAACAAAAGGAAGATTCCACTATGTGAGTTGAATGCATGAAGCACACGGAAGTTTCTGACAATGCTTCCGTCTAGTTCTCATGTGAAGATATTTCCTTTTCCAGTGTTGACCTCTTAGCACTCCAAATATCCACTTGCAGATCCTAGAAAAAGAGTGTTTCAAAACTGCTCTACCAAAAGCCAGGTTTCACTCGGTGAGTTGAATGCGCACATCGCAAAATGTTTCTGAGAACGCTACTGTCTAGTTCTTATGTGAAGATATTTCGTTTTCCAGCCTGGGCTTCAAAGCGCTCCAAATAGCCACTTGTAGAGTCTATAAAAAGAGTGTTTCAAAACTCTTCTATCAAAAGGAACTTTCAACTCTGTGAGTACAATGCACTCATCACAAGGAAGTTTCCGAGAATGCTTCTGTCTAGTGTTTATGTGAAGATATTTCCTTTTCCAACCTAGGCCTCAATGCGCTCCAAATAAACACCTGCAGATCCTACAAGAGGGGTGTTTCCAAACTGTTCTATCAAAACCAGCGTTCAAGTCTGTGAGCTGAATGCACTCATCACACAGAAGTTTCTTAGAAGGCTTGTGTCTAGTGTTTATGTGAAAATATTTTCTTTTACAGCATAGGCCTCAAATAGATCCAAATATCAACTTGCAGATTTTACAAAAAGGGAGTTTCCAAACTCCTCTATCAAAAGACAGGTTCAACTCTGTGAGTTGAATGCACACATCAGAAAGAAGTTTCTGAGAATGCTTCTGTCTAGCGTTTATGTGAAAATATTTCCTTTTCAAGCACACGCCTCAAAGCGCTCCAAATATGCCGTTGCAGATTCTACAAAAAGTGGGTTTCAAAACTGCTCTACGAAAAGAAAGGTTCGAAGCTGTGAGTTGAATACACAGATCGTGAAGAAGTTTCTGAGAATGCTTCAGTCTAGTGTTTAGGTGAAGATATTTCACTTCCCAGCATAGGCCTCAAAGCGCTCCAAATATCCACTTCCAGATTCTACAGAAAAGTGTTTCAAAACTGCTCTTTGGAAAGGAAGCTTCAACTCTGTGAGTTGAAAGCACTCATTACGAAGAGGTTTCTGAGAATTCTTCTGTCCAGTTTTCATGTGAAGATGTTTCCATTTCAAGCATAGGTCTCCAATCGCTCCAAATATTCACCTGCAAATTCTACAAAAAGGGTGTTTCAAAAGTTCTCTATCAATAGGAAGGTTCAACTCTGTGAGTTGAATGCCCTCCTCACAAAGAAGTTTCTGAGAATGCTTCTGTCTAGTTTTTACTTGAAGATATTTCCTTTTCCAACACAGGCCTCAAAGCGCTCCGAATCAACACTTCCAGATACTACCAAAACAGTGTTTCAAAACTGTTCTATCAAAAGGAACGTTCAACTCTGTGAGTTGAAGGCACTCATCGCAAAGAGGTTTCTGAGAATGCTTCTGTCTAGTTTTTATGTGATGATATTTCGTATTGCAGCATTGGCCAAAAAGCGCTCCAAACATCCATCTTCAGATGGCAATGAAAGTGGGTCTCAAAAGTGCTCTATCAGAAGGAAGGTTCAAGTCTGTGAATTGAATGCTCTCATCACACAGAAGGTTCTGAGAATGATTCAGTCTAGTTTTTATCAGAAGATATTTCCTTTTCCTTGCATAGGCCTCAAATCGCTCCAAATATCGAATTGCAGTTTACACCAATAGAGTGTTTCCAAACTGCTCTGTGAAACGGCAGGTTCAACTCTGTGAGTTGAATGCGCACATGAGGAAGAAGTCTCTGAGAATGCTTCTGTCTAGTTTTTAGGTGAAGATATTTCATTTCCCAGCCTCGCCTCAAAGCGCTCCAAATATCCACTTTCAGATTCTACAAAAACTGTGTTTCTAAACTGCTCTTTGTAAAGGAAGGTTCAAGTCTGTGAGTTGAATGCACTCATCACCAAGAAGTTTCTGAGAATGCTTCTGTCTAGTTTTCATGTGAAGATATTTCCTTTTCCAACATTGACCCGAAGCCCTCGTAATATCCACTTGCAGATTTTACAAAAAGAGTGTTTCCAAACTGCTCTATCAAAATGAGATTCAACTCTGTGAGTTGAATGCACGCATCGTGAAGAAGCTTCAGAGAATGCTACGGTCTACGTTTTAGGTGAAGATATTTCATTTCCCAGCATAGGCTTCAAAGCGCTCTAAATATCCACTTGCAGATTCTACAAAAAGAGTGTTTCAAAACTGCTCTTCCAAAAGGAAGGTTCAAGGCTGTGAGTTCAATGCACTCATCATAAAGAAGTTTCTGAGAACGCTTCTCTCTAGTTTTTATGTGAAGATATTTCCTTTTCCAGCATAGGCCTCAAATCGCTCCAAACATCCACTAGCAAATTCTACAAAAGGAGTGTTTCAAAACTGTGCTATCAAAAGGAAGATTCCACTATTTGAGTTGAAGGCATAAAGCACACGGAGGTTTCTGACAATGCTTCCGTCTAGTTCTCATGTGAAGTTATTTCCTTTTCCAGTGCTGGCCTCTTAGCACTCCAAATATCCACTTGCAGATCCTAGAAAAAGAGTTTTTCAAAACTGCTCTACCAAAAGGAAGCTTCAACTCGGTGAGTTGAATGCGCACCTCGCAAAATGTTTCTGAGAGTGCTTCGCTGTTGTTTTTATGTGAAGATATTTCGTTTTCCAGCATAGGACTCAAAGCGCTCCAAGTAGCCACTTACAGAGTCTCTAAAAAGAGTGTTTCAAAACTGTTCTATCAAAAGGAACGTTCAACTCTGTGAGTAGAATGCTCTCATCACAAGGAAGTTTCTGAGAATGCTTCTGTCTAGTTTTTATGTGAAGAAATTTCCTTTTCCAACATAGGCCTCAAAGCGCTCCAAATAAACATCTGCAGATTCTACAAAAGGGGTCTTTCCAAAATGTTCTATCAAAATCAACGTTCAAACCTATGAGCTGAATGCACTCACCACACAGAAGTTTCTTAGACGTCTTCTGTCTAGTGTTTATGTGAAAATATTTTCTTTTACAGCATAGGCCTCAAATAGATCCAAATATCAACTTGCAGATTTTACAAAAAGGGAGTTTCCAAACTCCTCTATCAAAAGACAGGTTCAACTCTGTGAGTTGAATGCACACATCAGAAAGAAGTTTCTGAGAATGCTTCTGTCTAGCGTTTATGTGAAAATATTTCCTTTTCAAGCACACGCCTCAAAGCGCTCCAAATATGCCGTTGCAGATTCTACAAAAAGTGGGTTTCAAAACTGCTCTACGAAAAGAAAGGTTCGAAGCTGTGAGTTGAATACACAGATCGTGAAGAAGTTTCTGAGAATGCTTCAGTCTAGTGTTTAGGTGAAGATATTTCACTTCCCAGCATAGGCCTCAAAGCGCTCCAAATATCCACTTCCAGATTCTACAGAAAAGTGTTTCAAAACTGCTCTTTGGAAAGGAAGCTTCAACTCTGTGAGTTGAAAGCACTCATTACGAAGAGGTTTCTGAAAATTCTTCTGTCCAGTTTTCATGTGAAGATGTTTCCATTTCAAGCATAGGTCTCCAATCGCTCCAAATATTCACCTGCAAATTCTACAAAACGGGTGTTTCAAAAGTTCTCTATCAATAGGAAGGTTCAACTCTGTGAGTTGAATGCCCTCCTCACAAAGAAGTTTCTGAGAATGCTTCTGTCTAGTTTTTACTTGAAGATATTTCCTTTTCCAACACAGGCCTCAAAGCGCTCCGAATCAACACTTCCAGATACTACAAAAACAGTGTTTCAAAACTGTTCTATCAAAAGGAACGTTCAACTCTGTGAGTTGAAGGCACTCATCACAAAGAAGTTTCTGAGCACGCTTCCATCTAGCTTGTATGCCATGAGATTTCCTTTTGCAGCATAGGCCTTAAAGCACTCCAAATATCCACTTGCAGATTCCACAAAAAGAGTGCTGCAAAACTTCTCTATCAAAAGGCAGGTTGAACTCTGTGTGTTGAATGCCCAAAACACAGGGAACTTTCTGAGAATGCTTTTGTCTAGTTTCCACGTGAAGATAGTTCCTTTTCCAACGTAGGCCTCAAAGCGCTCTGAATATCCACTTGCCGATTGTACAAAAAGAGTGTTGCAAAACTTCTCTATCAAAAGGCAGGTTGAACTCTGTGTGTTGAATGCCCAAAACACAGGGAACTTGCTGAGAATGCTTTTGTCTAATTTCTACGTGAAGATATTTCCTTTTCCAACATAGGCCTCAAAGTGCTCCGAATAAACACTTGTAGATCCCACCAAAAGAGTGTTTCAAAGCTCTTCCACCTAAAGGAACTTTCACGTCTGTGAGTTGAATGCACTCATCACAAAGAGGTTTCTGAGAATGCTTCTGTCTAGTTTTTATGTGATGATATTTCATTTTCCAGCATTGGCCTAAAGGTGCTCCAAATATCCACCTTCAGATGGGACTGAAAGAGTGTTTCAAAACTGAACTATCAAAAGGAAGGTTCAAGTCTGTGAGTTGAATGCACTCATCCACAGAAGCTTCTGAGAATGCTTCTGTCTCGTTTTTAGGCGAAGATATTTCCTTTTCCTTGCATAGGCCTCAAATCGCTCCAAATATCCCCTTGCAGATATTACAAAGAGAGTGTTTCCAAACTGCCCTATCGAAAGGCAGGTTCAACTCTGTGAGTTGAAGGCACGTATGGTGAAACAGTTTCTGAGAATGCTTGTGTGTACTTTTTAGGTGAAGGTATTTCCTTTTCCAGCACAGGCCTCAAATCGCTCCAAACATCCAGTAGCAAATTCTACAAAAGGAGTGTTTCAAACCTGTGCTATCCAAAGGAAGATTCCACTATATGAGTTGAACGCATAAAGCACACGGAAGTTTCTGAGAATCCTTCCGTCTAGTTCTCAGGTGAAGATATTTACTTTTCCAGTGTTGGCCCTTTAGCACTCCAAATATCCACTTTCAGATTCTACAAAAAGAGTGTTTCAAAACTGCTCTATCAAAACGCAGGTTCCACTCGGTGAGTTGAATGCACGCATCGGAAAAGATTTCTGAGAATTCTTCTGTCTAGTTTTTATGGGAAGATATTTTCTTTTCCAGCATAGGCCTCAAATCGCTCCAAACATCCACGAGCCAATTCTACGAAAGGAGTGTGTCAAAACTGTGCTATCAAAAGGAAGATTCCACTATGTGAGTTGAATGCATGAAGCACACGGAAGTTTCTGACAATGCTTCCGTCTAGTTCTCATGTGAAGATATTTCCTTTTCCAGTGTTGACCTCTTAGCACTCCAAATATCCACTTGCAGATCCTAGAAAAAGAGTGTTTCAAAACTGCTCTACCAAAAGCCAGGTTTCACTCGGTGAGTTGAATGCGCACATCGCAAAATGTTTCTGAGAACGCTACTGTCTAGTTCTTATGTGAAGATATTTCGTTTTCCAGCCTGGGCTTCAAAGCTCTCCAAATAGCCACTTGTAGAGTCTATAAAAAGAGTGTTTCAAAACTCTTCTATCAAAAGGAACTTTCAACTCTGTGAGTACAATGCACTCATCACAAGGAAGTTTCCGAGAATGCTTCTGTCTAGTGTTTATGTGAAGATATTTCCTTTTCCAACCTAGGCCTCAATGCGCTCCAAATAAACACCTGCAGATCCTACAAGAGGGGTGTTTCCAAACTGTTCTATCAAAACCAGCGTTCAAGTCTGTGAGCTGAATGCACTCATCACACAGAAGTTTCTTAGAAGGCTTGTGTCTAGTGTTTATGTGAAAATATTTTCTTTTACAGCATAGGCCTCAAATAGATCCAAATATCAACTTGCAGATTTTACAAAAAGGGAGTTTCCAAACTCCTCTATCAAAAGACAGGTTCAACTCTGTGAGTTGAATGCACACATCAGAAAGAAGTTTCTGAGAATGCTTCTGTCTAGCGTTTATGTGAAAATATTTCCTTTTCAAGCACACGCCTCAAAGCGCTCCAAATATGCCGTTGCAGATTCTACAAAAAGTGGGTTTCAAAACTGCTCTACGAAAAGAAAGGTTCGAAGCTGTGAGTTGAATACACAGATCGTGAAGAAGTTTCTGAGAATGCTTCAGTCTAGTGTTTAGGTGAAGATATTTCACTTCCCAGCATAGGCCTCAAAGCGCTCCAAATATCCACTTCCAGATTCTACAGAAAAGTGTTTCAAAACTGCTCTTTGGAAAGGAAGCTTCAACTCTGTGAGTTGAAAGCACTCATTACGAAGAGGTTTCTGAGAATTCTTCTGTCCAGTTTTCATGTGAAGATGTTTCCATTTCAAGCATAGGTCTCCAATCGCTCCAAATATTCACCTGCAAATTCTACAAAAAGGGTGTTTCAAAACTTCTCTATCAATAGGAAGGTTCAACTCTGTGAGTTGAATGCCCTCCTCACAAAGAAGTTTCTGAGAATGCTTCTGTCTAGTTTTTACGTGAAGATATTTCCTTTTCCAACACAGGCCTCAAAGCGCTCCGAATCAACACTTCCAGATACTACCAAAACAGTGTTTCAAAACTGTTCTATCAAAAGGAACGTTCAACTCTGTGAGTTGAAGGCACTCATCGCAAAGAGGTTTCTGAGAATGCTTCTGTCTAGTTTTTATGTGATGATATTTCGTATTGCAGCATTGGCCAAAAAGCGCTCCAAACATCCATCTTCAGATGGCAATGAAAGTGGGTCTCAAAAGTGCTCTATCAGAAGGAAGGTTCAAGTCTGTGAATTGAATGCTCTCATCACACAGAAGGTTCTGAGAATGATTCAGTCTAGTTTTTATCAGAAGATATTTCCTTTTCCTTGCATAGGCCTCAAATCGCTCCAAATATCGAATTGCAGTTTACACCAATAGAGTGTTTCCAAACTGCTCTGTGAAACGGCAGGTTCAACTCTGTGAGTTGAATGCGCACATGAGGAAGAAGTCTCTGAGAATGCTTCTGTCTAGTTTTTAGGTGAAGATATTTCATTTCCCAGCCTCGCCTCAAAGCGCTCCAAATATCCACTTTCAGATTCTACAAAAACTGTGTTTCTAAACTGCTCTTTGTAAAGGAAGGTTCAAGTCTGTGAGTTGAATGCACTCATCACCAAGAAGTTTCTGAGAATGCTTCTGTCTAGTTTTCATGTGAAGATATTTCCTTTTCCAACATTGACCCGAAGCCCTCGTAATATCCACTTGCAGATTTTACAAAAAGAGTGTTTCCAAACTGCTCTATCAAAATGAGATTCAACTCTGTGAGTTGAATGCACGCATCGTGAAGAAGCTTCAGAGAATGCTACGGTCTACGTTTTAGGTGAAGATATTTCATTTCCCAGCATAGGCTTCAAAGCGCTCTAAATATCCACTTGCAGATTCTACAAAAAGAGTGTTTCAAAACTGCTCTTCCAAAAGGAAGGTTCAAGGCTGTGAGTTCAATGCACTCATCATAAAGAAGTTTCTGAGAACGCTTCTCTCTAGTTTTTATGTGAAGATATTTCCTTTTCCAGCATAGGCCTCAAATCGCTCCAAACATCCACTAGCAAATTCTACAAAAGGAGTGTTTCAAAACTGTGCTATCAAAAGGAAGATTCCACTATTTGAGTTGAAGGCATAAAGCACACGGAGGTTTCTGACAATGCTTCCGTCTAGTTCTCATGTGAAGTTATTTCCTTTTCCAGTGCTGGCCTCTTAGCACTCCAAATATCCACTTGCAGATCCTAGAAAAAGAGTTTTTCAAAACTGCTCTACCAAAAGGAAGCTTCAACTCGGTGAGTTGAATGCGCACCTCGCAAAATGTTTCTGAGAGTGCTTCGCTGTTGTTTTTATGTGAAGATATTTCGTTTTCCAGCATAGGACTCAAAGCGCTCCAAGTAGCCACTTACAGAGTCTCTAAAAAGAGTGTTTCAAAACTGTTCTATCAAAAGGAACGTTCAACTCTGTGAGTAGAATGCTCTCATCACAAGGAAGTTTCTGAGAATGCTTCTGTCTAGTTTTTATGTGAAGAAATTTCCTTTTCCAACATAGGCCTCAAAGCGCTCCAAAAAAACATCTGCAGATTCTACAAAAGGGGTCTTTCCAAAATGTTCTATCAAAACCAACGTTCAAACCTATGAGCTGAATGCACTCACCACACAGAAGTTTCTTAGACGTCTTCTGTCTAGTGTTTATGTGAAAATATTTTCTTTTACAGCATAGGCCTCAAATAGCTCCAAATATCAACTTGCAGATTTTACAAAAAGGGTGTTTCCAAACTCCTCTATCAAAAGGCAGGTTCAACTCTGTGTGTTGAATGCACACATCAGAAAGAAGTTTCTGAGAATGCTTCTGTCTAGCGTTTATGTGAAAATATTTCCTTTTCAAGCATACGCCTCAAAGCGCTCCAAATATGCCGTTGCAGATTCTACAAAAAGTGTGTTTCAAAACTGCTCTATGAAAAGAAAGGTTCAAAGCTGTGAGGTGAATACACATATCGTGAAGAAGTTTCTGAGAAAGCTTCAGTCTAGTGTTTAGGTGAAGATATTTCACTTCCCAGCATAGGCCTCAAAGCGCTCCAAATATCCACTTCCAGATTCTACAGAAAAGTGTTTCAAAACTGCTCTTTGGAAAGGAAGCTTCAACTCTGTGAGTTGAAAGCACTCATTACGAAGAGGTTTCTGAGAATTCTTCTGTCCAGTTTTCATGTGAAGATGTTTCCATTTCAAGCATAGGTCTCCAATCGCTCCAAATATTCACCTGCAAATTCTACAAAACGGGTGTTTCAAAAGTTCTCTATCAATAGGAAGGTTCAACTCTGTGAGTTGAATGCCCTCCTCACAAAGAAGTTTCTGAGAATGCTTCTGTCTAGTTTTTACTTGAAGATATTTCCTTTTCCAACACAGGCCTCAAAGCGCTCCGAATCAACACTTCCAGATACTACAAAAACAGTGTTTCAAAACTGTTCTATCAAAAGGAACGTTCAACTCTGTGAGTTGAAGGCACTCATCACAAAGAAGTTTCTGAGCACGCTTCCATCTAGCTTGTATGCCATGAGATTTCCTTTTGCAGCATAGGCCTTAAAGCACTCCAAATATCCACTTGCAGATTCCACAAAAAGAGTGCTGCAAAACTTCTCTATCAAAAGGCAGGTTGAACTCTGTGTGTTGAATGCCCAAAACACAGGGAACTTTCTGAGAATGCTTTTGTCTAGTTTCCACGTGAAGATAGTTCCTTTTCCAACGTAGGCCTCAAAGCGCTCTGAATATCCACTTGCCGATTGTACAAAAAGAGTGTTGCAAAACTTCTCTATCAAAAGGCAGGTTGAACTCTGTGTGTTGAATGCCCAAAACACAGGGAACTTGCTGAGAATGCTTTTGTCTAATTTCTACGTGAAGATATTTCCTTTTCCAACATAGGCCTCAAAGTGCTCCGAATAAACACTTGTAGATCCCACCAAAAGAGTGTTTCAAAGCTCTTCCACCTAAAGGAACTTTCACGTCTGTGAGTTGAATGCACTCATCACAAAGAGGTTTCTGAGAATGCTTCTGTCTAGTTTTTATGTGATGATATTTCATTTTCCAGCATTGGCCTAAAGGTGCTCCAAATATCCACCTTCAGATGGGACTGAAAGAGTGTTTCAAAACTGAACTATCAAAAGGAAGGTTCAAGTCTGTGAGTTGAATGCACTCATCCACAGAAGCTTCTGAGAATGCTTCTGTCTCGTTTTTAGGCGAAGATATTTCCTTTTCCTTGCATAGGCCTCAAATCGCTCCAAATATCCCCTTGCAGATATTACAAAGAGAGTGTTTCCAAACTGCCCTATCGAAAGGCAGGTTCAACTCTGTGAGTTGAAGGCACGTATGGTGAAACAGTTTCTGAGAATGCTAGTGTGTACTTTTTAGGTGAAGGTATTTCCTTTTCCAGCACAGGCCTCAAATCGCTCCAAACATCCAGTAGCAAATTCTACAAAAGGAGTGTTTCAAACCTGTGCTATCCAAAGGAAGATTCCACTATATGAGTTGAACGCATAAAGCACACGGAAGTTTCTGAGAATCCTTCCGTCTAGTTCTCAGGTGAAGATATTTACTTTTCCAGTGTTGGCCCTTTAGCACTCCAAATATCCACTTTCAGATTCTACAAAAAGAGTGTTTCAAAACTGCTCTATCAAAACGCAGGTTCCACTCGGTGAGTTGAATGCACACATCGGAAAAGATTTCTGAGAATTCCTCTGTCTAGTTTTTATGGGAAGATATTTTCTTTTCCAGCATAGGCCTCAAATCGCTCCAAACATCCACGAGCAAATTCTACGAAAGGAGTGTGTCAAAACTGTGCTAACAAAAGGAAGATTCCACTATGTGAGTTGAATGCATGAAGCACACGGAAGTTTCTGACAATGCTTCCGTCTAGTTCTCATGTGAAGATATTTCCTTTTCCAGTGTTGACCTCTTAGCACTCCAAATATCCACTTGCAGATCCTAGAAAAAGAGTGTTTCAAAACTGCTCTACCAAAAGCCAGGTTTCACTCGGTGAGTTGAATGCGCACATCGCAAAATGTTTCTGAGAACGCTACTGTCTAGTTCTTATGTGAAGATATTTCGTTTTCCAGCCTGGGCTTCAAAGCGCTCCAAATAGCCACTTGTAGAGTCTATAAAAAGAGTGTTTCAAAACTCTTCTATCAAAAGGAACTTTCAACTCTGTGAGTACAATGCACTCATCACAAGGAAGTTTCCGAGAATGCTTCTGTCTAGTGTTTATGTGAAGATATTTCCTTTTCCAACCTAGGCCTCAATGCGCTCCAAATAAACACCTGCAGATCCTACAAGAGGGGTGTTTCCAAACTGTTCTATCAAAACCAGCGTTCAAGTCTGTGAGCTGAATGCACTCATCACACAGAAGTTTCTTAGAAGGCTTGTGTCTAGTGTTTATGTGAAAATATTTTCTTTTACAGCATAGGCCTCAAATAGATCCAAATATCAACTTGCAGATTTTACAAAAAGGGAGTTTCCAAACTCCTCTATCAAAAGACAGGTTCAACTCTGTGAGTTGAATGCACACATCAGAAAGAAGTTTCTGAGAATGCTTCTGTCTAGCGTTTATGTGAAAATATTTCCTTTTCAAGCACACGCCTCAAAGCGCTCCAAATATGCCGTTGCAGATTCTACAAAAAGTGGGTTTCAAAACTGCTCTACGAAAAGAAAGGTTCGAAGCTGTGAGTTGAATACACAGATCGTGAAGAAGTTTCTGAGAATGCTTCAGTCTAGTGTTTAGGTGAAGATATTTCACTTCCCAGCATAGGCCTCAAAGCGCTCCAAATATCCACTTCCAGATTCTACAGAAAAGTGTTTCAAAACTGCTCTTTGGAAAGGAAGCTTCAACTCTGTGAGTTGAAAGCACTCATTACGAAGAGGTTTCTGAGAATTCTTCTGTCCAGTTTTCATGTGAAGATGTTTCCATTTCAAGCATAGGTCTCCAATCGCTCCAAATATTCACCTGCAAATTCTACAAAAAGGGTGTTTCAAAACTTCTCTATCAATAGGAAGGTTCAACTCTGTGAGTTGAATGCCCTCCTCACAAAGAAGTTTCTGAGAATGCTTCTGTCTAGTTTTTACGTGAAGATATTTCCTTTTCCAACACAGGCCTCAAAGCGCTCCGAATCAACACTTCCAGATACTACCAAAACAGTGTTTCAAAACTGTTCTATCAAAAGGAACGTTCAACTCTGTGAGTTGAAGGCACTCATCGCAAAGAGGTTTCTGAGAATGCTTCTGTCTAGTTTTTATGTGATGATATTTCGTATTGCAGCATTGGCCAAAAAGCGCTCCAAACATCCATCTTCAGATGGCAATGAAAGTGGGTCTCAAAAGTGCTCTATCAGAAGGAAGGTTCAAGTCTGTGAATTGAATGCTCTCATCACACAGAAGGTTCTGAGAATGATTCAGTCTAGTTTTTATCAGAAGATATTTCCTTTTCCTTGCATAGGCCTCAAATCGCTCCAAATATCGAATTGCAGTTTACACCAATAGAGTGTTTCCAAACTGCTCTGTGAAACGGCAGGTTCAACTCTGTGAGTTGAATGCGCACATGAGGAAGAAGTCTCTGAGAATGCTTCTGTCTAGTTTTTAGGTGAAGATATTTCATTTCCCAGCCTCGCCTCAAAGCGCTCCAAATATCCACTTTCAGATTCTACAAAAACTGTGTTTCTAAACTGCTCTTTGTAAAGGAAGGTTCAAGTCTGTGAGTTGAATGCACTCATCACCAAGAAGTTTCTGAGAATGCTTCTGTCTAGTTTTCATGTGAAGATATTTCCTTTTCCAACATTGACCCGAAGCCCTCGTAATATCCACTTGCAGATTTTACAAAAAGAGTGTTTCCAAACTGCTCTATCAAAATGAGATTCAACTCTGTGAGTTGAATGCACGCATCGTGAAGAAGCTTCAGAGAATGCTACGGTCTACGTTTCAGGTGAAGATATTTCATTTCCCAGCATAGGCTTCAAAGCGCTCTAAATATCCACTTGCAGATTCTACAAAAAGAGTGTTTCAAAACTGCTCTTCCAAAAGGAAGGTTCAAGGCTGTGAGTTCAATGCACTCATCATAAAGAAGTTTCTGAGAACGCTTCTCTCTAGTTTTTATGTGAAGATATTTCCTTTTCCAGCATAGGCCTCAAATCGCTCCAAACATCCACTAGCAAATTCTACAAAAGGAGTGTTTCAAAACTGTGCTATCAAAAGGAAGATTCCACTATTTGAGTTGAAGGCATAAAGCACACGGAGGTTTCTGACAATGCTTCCGTCTAGTTCTCATGTGAAGTTATTTCCTTTTCCAGTGCTGGCCTCTTAGCACTCCAAATATCCACTTGCAGATCCTAGAAAAAGAGTTTTTCAAAACTGCTCTACCAAAAGGAAGCTTCAACTCGGTGAGTTGAATGCGCACCTCGCAAAATGTTTCTGAGAGTGCTTCGCTGTTGTTTTTATGTGAAGATATTTCGTTTTCCAGCATAGGACTCAAAGCGCTCCAAGTAGCCACTTACAGAGTCTCTAAAAAGAGTGTTTCAAAACTGTTCTATCAAAAGGAACGTTCAACTCTGTGAGTAGAATGCTCTCATCACAAGGAAGTTTCTGAGAATGCTTCTGTCTAGTTTTTATGTGAAGAAATTTCCTTTTCCAACATAGGCCTCAAAGCGCTCCAAATAAACATCTGCAGATTCTACAAAAGGGGTCTTTCCAAAATGTTCTATCAAAACCAACGTTCAAACCTATGAGCTGAATGCACTCACCACACAGAAGTTTCTTAGACGTCTTCTGTCTAGTGTTTATGTGAAAATATTTTCTTTTACAGCATAGGCCTCAAATAGCTCCAAATATCAACTTGCAGATTTTACAAAAAGGGTGTTTCCAAACTCCTCTATCAAAAGGCAGGTTCAACTCTGTGTGTTGAATGCACACATCAGAAAGAAGTTTCTGAGAATGCTTCTGTCTAGCGTTTATGTGAAAATATTTCCTTTTCAAGCATACGCCTCAAAGCGCTCCAAATATGCCGTTGCAGATTCTACAAAAAGTGTGTTTCAAAACTGCTCTATGAAAAGAAAGGTTCAAAGCTGTGAGGTGAATACACATATCGTGAAGAAGTTTCTGAGAAAGCTTCAGTCTAGTGTTTAGGTGAAGATATTTCACTTCCCAGCATAGGCCTCAAAGCGCTCCAAATATCCACTTCCAGATTCTACAGAAAAGTGTTTCAAAACTGCTCTTTGGAAAGGAAGCTTCAACTCTGTGAGTTGAAAGCACTCATTACGAAGAGGTTTCTGAGAATTCTTCTGTCCAGTTTTCATGTGAAGATGTTTCCATTTCAAGCATAGGTCTCCAATCGCTCCAAATATTCACCTGCAAATTCTACAAAAAGGGTGTTTCAAAAGTTCTCTATCAACAGGAAGGTTCAACTCTGTGAGTTGAATGCCCTCCTCACAAAGAAGTTTCTGAGAATGCTTCTGTCTAGTTTTTACTTGAAGATATTTCCTTTTCCAACACAGGCCTCAAAGCGCTCCGAATCAACACTTCCAGATACTACAAAAACAGTGTTTCAAAACTGTTCTATCAAAAGGAACGTTCAACTCTGTGAGTTGAAGGCACTCATCACAAAGAAGTTTCTGAGCACGCTTCCATCTAGCTTGTATGCCATGAGATTTCCTTTTGCAGCATAGGCCTTAAAGCACTCCAAATATCCACTTGCAGATTCCACAAAAAGAGTGCTGCAAAACTTCTCTATCAAAAGGCAGGTTGAACTCTGTGTGTTGAATGCCCAAAACACAGGGAACTTTCTGAGAATGCTTTTGTCTAGTTTCCACGTGAAGATAGTTCCTTTTCCAACGTAGGCCTCAAAGCGCTCTGAATATCCACTTGCCGATTGTACAAAAAGAGTGTTGCAAAACTTCTCTATCAAAAGGCAGGTTGAACTCTGTGTGTTGAATGCCCAAAACACAGGGAACTTGCTGAGAATGCTTTTGTCTAATTTCTACGTGAAGATATTTCCTTTTCCAACATAGGCCTCAAAGTGCTCCGAATAAACACTTGTAGATCCCACCAAAAGAGTGTTTCAAAGCTCTTCCACCTAAAGGAACTTTCACGTCTGTGAGTTGAATGCACTCATCACAAAGAGGTTTCTGAGAATGCTTCTGTCTAGTTTTTATGTGATGATATTTCATTTTCCAGCATTGGCCTAAAGGTGCTCCAAATATCCACCTTCAGATGGGACTGAAAGAGTGTTTCAAAACTGAACTATCAAAAGGAAGGTTCAAGTCTGTGAGTTGAATGCACTCATCCACAGAAGCTTCTGAGAATGCTTCTGTCTCGTTTTTAGGCGAAGATATTTCCTTTTCCTTGCATAGGCCTCAAATCGCTCCAAATATCCCCTTGCAGATATTACAAAGAGAGTGTTTCCAAACTGCCCTATCGAAAGGCAGGTTCAACTCTGTGAGTTGAAGGCACGTATGGTGAAACAGTTTCTGAGAATGCTTGTGTGTACTTTTTAGGTGAAGGTATTTCCTTTTCCAGCACAGGCCTCAAATCGCTCCAAACATCCAGTAGCAAATTCTACAAAAGGAGTGTTTCAAACCTGTGCTATCCAAAGGAAGATTCCACTATATGAGTTGAATGCATAAAGCACACGGAAGTTTCTGAGAATCCTTCCGTCTAGTTCTCAGGTGAAGATATTTACTTTTCCAGTGTTGGCCCTTTAGCACTCCAAATATCCACTTTCAGATTCTACAAAAAGAGTGTTTCAAAACTGCTCTATCAAAACGCAGGTTCCACTCGGTGAGTTGAATGCACGCATCGGAAAAGATTTCTGAGAATTCCTCTGTCTAGTTTTTATGGGAAGATATTTTCTTTTCCAGCATAGGCCTCAAATCGCTCCAAACATCCACGAGCAAATTCTACGAAAGGAGTGTGTCAAAACTGTGCTAACAAAAGGAAGATTCCACTATGTGAGTTGAATGCATGAAGCACACGGAAGTTTCTGACAATGCTTCCGTCTAGTTCTCATGTGAAGATATTTCCTTTTCCAGTGTTGACCTCTTAGCACTCCAAATATCCACTTGCAGATCCTAGAAAAAGAGTGTTTCAAAACTGCTCTACCAAAAGCCAGGTTTCACTCGGTGAGTTGAATGCGCACATCGCAAAATGTTTCTGAGAACGCTACTGTCTAGTTCTTATGTGAAGATATTTCGTTTTCCAGCCTGGGCTTCAAAGCGCTCCAAATAGCCACTTGTAGAGTCTATAAAAAGAGTGTTTCAAAACTCTTCTATCAAAAGGAACTTTCAACTCTGTGAGTACAATGCACTCATCACAAGGAAGTTTCCGAGAATGCTTCTGTCTAGTGTTTATGTGAAGATATTTCCTTTTCCAACCTAGGCCTCAATGCGCTCCAAATAAACACCTGCAGATCCTACAAGAGGGGTGTTTCCAAACTGTTCTATCAAAACCAGCGTTCAAGTCTGTGAGCTGAATGCACTCATCACACAGAAGTTTCTTAGAAGGCTTGTGTCTAGTGTTTATGTGAAAATATTTTCTTTTACAGCATAGGCCTCAAATAGATCCAAATATCAACTTGCAGATTTTACAAAAAGGGAGTTTCCAAACTCCTCTATCAAAAGACAGGTTCAACTCTGTGAGTTGAATGCACACATCAGAAAGAAGTTTCTGAGAATGCTTCTGTCTAGCGTTTATGTGAAAATATTTCCTTTTCAAGCACACGCCTCAAAGCGCTCCAAATATGCCGTTGCAGATTCTACAAAAAGTGGGTTTCAAAACTGCTCTACGAAAAGAAAGGTTCGAAGCTGTGAGTTGAATACACAGATCGTGAAGAAGTTTCTGAGAATGCTTCAGTCTAGTGTTTAGGTGAAGATATTTCACTTCCCAGCATAGGCCTCAAAGCGCTCCAAATATCCACTTCCAGATTCTACAGAAAAGTGTTTCAAAACTGCTCTTTGGAAAGGAAGCTTCAACTCTGTGAGTTGAAAGCACTCATTACGAAGAGGTTTCTGAGAATTCTTCTGTCCAGTTTTCATGTGAAGATGTTTCCATTTCAAGCATAGGTCTCCAATCGCTCCAAATATTCACCTGCAAATTCTACAAAAAGGGTGTTTCAAAACTTCTCTATCAATAGGAAGGTTCAACTCTGTGAGTTGAATGCCCTCCTCACAAAGAAGTTTCTGAGAATGCTTCTGTCTAGTTTTTACGTGAAGATATTTCCTTTTCCAACACAGGCCTCAAAGCGCTCCGAATCAACACTTCCAGATACTACCAAAACAGTGTTTCAAAACTGTTCTATCAAAAGGAACGTTCAACTCTGTGAGTTGAAGGCACTCATCGCAAAGAGGTTTCTGAGAATGCTTCTGTGTAGTTTTTATGTGATGATATTTCGTATTGCAGCATTGGCCAAAAAGCGCTCCAAACATCCATCTTCAGATGGCAATGAAAGTGGGTCTCAAAAGTGCTCTATCAGAAGGAAGGTTCAAGTCTGTGAATTGAATGCTCTCATCACACAGAAGGTTCTGAGAATGATTCAGTCTAGTTTTTATCAGAAGATATTTCCTTTTCCTTGCATAGGCCTCAAATCGCTCCAAATATCGAATTGCAGTTTACACCAATAGAGTGTTTCCAAACTGCTCTGTGAAACGGCAGGTTCAACTCTGTGAGTTGAATGCGCACATGAGGAAGAAGTCTCTGAGAATGCTTCTGTCTAGTTTTTAGGTGAAGATATTTCATTTCCCAGCCTCGCCTCAAAGCGCTCCAAATATCCACTTTCAGATTCTACAAAAACTGTGTTTCTAAACTGCTCTTTGTAAAGGAAGGTTCAAGTCTGTGAGTTGAATGCACTCATCACCAAGAAGTTTCTGAGAATGCTTCTGTCTAGTTTTCATGTGAAGATATTTCCTTTTCCAACATTGACCCGAAGCCCTCGTAATATCCACTTGCAGATTTTACAAAAAGAGTGTTTCCAAACTGCTCTATCAAAATGAGATTCAACTCTGTGAGTTGAATGCACGCATCGTGAAGAAGCTTCAGAGAATGCTACGGTCTACGTTTTAGGTGAAGATATTTCATTTCCCAGCATAGGCTTCAAAGCGCTCTAAATATCCACTTGCAGATTCTACAAAAAGAGTGTTTCAAAACTGCTCTTCCAAAAGGAAGGTTCAAGGCTGTGAGTTCAATGCACTCATCATAAAGAAGTTTCTGAGAACGCTTCTCTCTAGTTTTTATGTGAAGATATTTCCTTTTCCAGCATAGGCCTCAAATCGCTCCAAACATCCACTAGCAAATTCTACAAAAGGAGTGTTTCAAAACTGTGCTATCAAAAGGAAGATTCCACTATTTGAGTTGAAGGCATAAAGCACACGGAGGTTTCTGACAATGCTTCCGTCTAGTTCTCATGTGAAGTTATTTCCTTTTCCAGTGCTGGCCTCTTAGCACTCCAAATATCCACTTGCAGATCCTAGAAAAAGAGTTTTTCAAAACTGCTCTACCAAAAGGAAGCTTCAACTCGGTGAGTTGAATGCGCACCTCGCAAAATGTTTCTGAGAGTGCTTCGCTGTTGTTTTTATGTGAAGATATTTCGTTTTCCAGCATAGGACTCAAAGCGCTCCAAGTAGCCACTTACAGAGTCTCTAAAAAGAGTGTTTCAAAACTGTTCTATCAAAAGGAACGTTCAACTCTGTGAGTAGAATGCTCTCATCACAAGGAAGTTTCTGAGAATGCTTCTGTCTAGTTTTTATGTGAAGAAATTTCCTTTTCCAACATAGGCCTCAAAGCGCTCCAAATAAACATCTGCAGATTCTACAAAAGGGGTCTTTCCAAAATGTTCTATCAAAACCAACGTTCAAACCTATGAGCTGAATGCACTCACCACACAGAAGTTTCTTAGACGTCTTCTGTCTAGTGTTTATGTGAAAATATTTTCTTTTACAGCATAGGCCTCAAATAGCTCCAAATATCAACTTGCAGATTTTACAAAAAGGGTGTTTCCAAACTCCTCTATCAAAAGGCAGGTTCAACTCTGTGTGTTGAATGCACACATCAGAAAGAAGTTTCTGAGAATGCTTCTGTCTAGCGTTTATGTGAAAATATTTCCTTTTCAAGCATACGCCTCAAAGCGCTCCAAATATGCCGTTGCAGATTCTACAAAAAGTGTGTTTCAAAACTGCTCTATGAAAAGAAAGGTTCAAAGCTGTGAGGTGAATACACATATCGTGAAGAAGTTTCTGAGAAAGCTTCAGTCTAGTGTTTAGGTGAAGATATTTCACTTCCCAGCATAGGCCTCAAAGCGCTCCAAATATCCACTTCCAGATTCTACAGAAAAGTGTTTCAAAACTGCTCTTTGGAAAGGAAGCTTCAACTCTGTGAGTTGAAAGCACTCATTACGAAGAGGTTTCTGAGAATTCTTCTGTCCAGTTTTCATGTGAAGATGTTTCCATTTCAAGCATAGGTCTCCAATCGCTCCAAATATTCACCTGCAAATTCTACAAAAAGGGTGTTTCAAAAGTTCTCTATCAACAGGAAGGTTCAACTCTGTGAGTTGAATGCCCTCCTCACAAAGAAGTTTCTGAGAATGCTTCTGTCTAGTTTTTACTTGAAGATATTTCCTTTTCCAACACAGGCCTCAAAGCGCTCCGAATCAACACTTCCAGATACTACAAAAACAGTGTTTCAAAACTGTTCTATCAAAAGGAACGTTCAACTCTGTGAGTTGAAGGCACTCATCACAAAGAAGTTTCTGAGCACGCTTCCATCTAGCTTGTATGCCATGAGATTTCCTTTTGCAGCATAGGCCTTAAAGCACTCCAAATATCCACTTGCAGATTCCACAAAAAGAGTGCTGCAAAACTTCTCTATCAAAAGGCAGGTTGAACTCTGTGTGTTGAATGCCCAAAACACAGGGAACTTTCTGAGAATGCTTTTGTCTAGTTTCCACGTGAAGATAGTTCCTTTTCCAACGTAGGCCTCAAAGCGCTCTGAATATCCACTTGCCGATTGTACAAAAAGAGTGTTGCAAAACTTCTCTATCAAAAGGCAGGTTGAACTCTGTGTGTTGAATGCCCAAAACACAGGGAACTTGCTGAGAATGCTTTTGTCTAATTTCTACGTGAAGATATTTCCTTTTCCAACATAGGCCTCAAAGTGCTCCGAATAAACACTTGTAGATCCCACCAAAAGAGTGTTTCAAAGCTCTTCCACCTAAAGGAACTTTCACGTCTGTGAGTTGAATGCACTCATCACAAAGAGGTTTCTGAGAATGCTTCTGTCTAGTTTTTATGTGATGATATTTCATTTTCCAGCATTGGCCTAAAGGTGCTCCAAATATCCACCTTCAGATGGGACTGAAAGAGTGTTTCAAAACTGAACTATCAAAAGGAAGGTTCAAGTCTGTGAGTTGAATGCACTCATCCACAGAAGCTTCTGAGAATGCTTCTGTCTCGTTTTTAGGCGAAGATATTTCCTTTTCCTTGCATAGGCCTCAAATCGCTCCAAATATCCCCTTGCAGATATTACAAAGAGAGTGTTTCCAAACTGCCCTATCGAAAGGCAGGTTCAACTCTGTGAGTTGAAGGCACGTATGGTGAAACAGTTTCTGAGAATGCTTGTGTGTACTTTTTAGGTGAAGGTATTTCCTTTTCCAGCACAGGCCTCAAATCGCTCCAAACATCCAGTAGCAAATTCTACAAAAGGAGTGTTTCAAACCTGTGCTATCCAAAGGAAGATTCCACTATATGAGTTGAACGCATAAAGCACACGGAAGTTTCTGAGAATCCTTCCGTCTAGTTCTCAGGTGAAGATATTTACTTTTCCAGTGTTGGCCCTTTAGCACTCCAAATATCCACTTTCAGATTCTACAAAAAGAGTGTTTCAAAACTGCTCTATCAAAACGCAGGTTCCACTCGGTGAGTTGAATGCACGCATCGGAAAAGATTTCTGAGAATTCCTCTGTCTAGTTTTTATGGGAAGATATTTTCTTTTCCAGCATAGGCCTCAAATCGCTCCAAACATCCACGAGCAAATTCTACGAAAGGAGTGTGTCAAAACTGTGCTAACAAAAGGAAGATTCCACTATGTGAGTTGAATGCATGAAGCACACGGAAGTTTCTGACAATGCTTCCGTCTAGTTCTCATGTGAAGATATTTCCTTTTCCAGTGTTGACCTCTTAGCACTCCAAATATCCACTTGCAGATCCTAGAAAAAGAGTGTTTCAAAACTGCTCTACCAAAAGCCAGGTTTCACTCGGTGAGTTGAATGCGCACATCGCAAAATGTTTCTGAGAACGCTACTGTCTAGTTCTTATGTGAAGATATTTCGTTTTCCAGCCTGGGCTTCAAAGCGCTCCAAATAGCCACTTGTAGAGTCTATAAAAAGAGTGTTTCAAAACTCTTCTATCAAAAGGAACTTTCAACTCTGTGAGTACAATGCACTCATCACAAGGAAGTTTCCGAGAATGCTTCTGTCTAGTGTTTATGTGAAGATATTTCCTTTTCCAACCTAGGCCTCAATGCGCTCCAAATAAACACCTGCAGATCCTACAAGAGGGGTGTTTCCAAACTGTTCTATCAAAACCAGCGTTCAAGTCTGTGAGCTGAATGCACTCATCACACAGAAGTTTCTTAGAAGGCTTGTGTCTAGTGTTTATGTGAAAATATTTTCTTTTACAGCATAGGCCTCAAATAGATCCAAATATCAACTTGCAGATTTTACAAAAAGGGAGTTTCCAAACTCCTCTATCAAAAGACAGGTTCAACTCTGTGAGTTGAATGCACACATCAGAAAGAAGTTTCTGAGAATGCTTCTGTCTAGCGTTTATGTGAAAATATTTCCTTTTCAAGCACACGCCTCAAAGCGCTCCAAATATGCCGTTGCAGATTCTACAAAAAGTGGGTTTCAAAACTGCTCTATGAAAAGAAAGGTTCGAAGCTGTGAGTTGAATACACAGATCGTGAAGAAGTTTCTGAGAATGCTTCAGTCTAGTGTTTAGGTGAAGATATTTCACTTCCCAGCATAGGCCTCAAAGCGCTCCAAATATCCACTTCCAGATTCTACAGAAAAGTGTTTCAAAACTGCTCTTTGGAAAGGAAGCTTCAACTCTGTGAGTTGAAAGCACTCATTACGAAGAGGTTTCTGAGAATTCTTCTGTCCAGTTTTCATGTGAAGATGTTTCCATTTCAAGCATAGGTCTCCAATCGCTCCAAATATTCACCTGCAAATTCAACAAAAAGGGTGTTTCAAAACTTCTCTATCAATAGGAAGGTTCAACTCTGTGAGTTGAATGCCCTCCTCACAAAGAAGTTTCTGAGAATGCTTCTGTCTAGTTTTTACGTGAAGATATTTCCTTTTCCAACACAGGCCTCAAAGCGCTCCGAATCAACACTTCCAGATACTACCAAAACAGTGTTTCAAAACTGTTCTATCAAAAGGAACGTTCAACTCTGTGAGTTGAAGGCACTCATCGCAAAGAGGTTTCTGAGAATGCTTCTGTCTAGTTTTTATGTGATGATATTTCGTATTGCAGCATTGGCCAAAAAGCGCTCCAAACATCCATCTTCAGATGGCAATGAAAGTGGGTCTCAAAAGTGCTCTATCAGAAGGAAGGTTCAAGTCTGTGAATTGAATGCTCTCATCACACAGAAGGTTCTGAGAATGATTCAGTCTAGTTTTTATCAGAAGATATTTCCTTTTCCTTGCATAGGCCTCAAATCGCTCCAAATATCGAATTGCAGTTTACACCAATAGAGTGTTTCCAAACTGCTCTGTGAAACGGCAGGTTCAACTCTGTGAGTTGAATGCGCACATGAGGAAGAAGTCTCTGAGAATGCTTCTGTCTAGTTTTTAGGTGAAGATATTTCATTTCCCAGCCTCGCCTCAAAGCGCTCCAAATATCCACTTTCAGATTCTACAAAAACTGTGTTTCTAAACTGCTCTTTGTAAAGGAAGGTTCAAGTCTGTGAGTTGAATGCACTCATCACCAAGAAGTTTCTGAGAATGCTTCTGTCTAGTTTTCATGTGAAGATATTTCCTTTTCCAACATTGACCCGAAGCCCTCGTAATATCCACTTGCAGATTTTACAAAAAGAGTGTTTCCAAACTGCTCTATCAAAATGAGATTCAACTCTGTGAGTTGAATGCACGCATCGTGAAGAAGCTTCAGAGAATGCTACGGTCTACGTTTTAGGTGAAGATATTTCATTTCCCAGCATAGGCTTCAAAGCGCTCTAAATATCCACTTGCAGATTCTACAAAAAGAGTGTTTCAAAACTGCTCTTCCAAAAGGAAGGTTCAAGGCTGTGAGTTCAATGCACTCATCATAAAGAAGTTTCTGAGAACGCTTCTCTCTAGTTTTTATGTGAAGATATTTCCTTTTCCAGCATAGGCCTCAAATCGCTCCAAACATCCACTAGCAAATTCTACAAAAGGAGTGTTTCAAAACTGTGCTATCAAAAGGAAGATTCCACTATTTGAGTTGAAGGCATAAAGCACACGGAGGTTTCTGACAATGCTTCCGTCTAGTTCTCATGTGAAGTTATTTCCTTTTCCAGTGCTGGCCTCTTAGCACTCCAAATATCCACTTGCAGATCCTAGAAAAAGAGTTTTTCAAAACTGCTCTACCAAAAGGAAGCTTCAACTCGGTGAGTTGAATGCGCACCTCGCAAAATGTTTCTGAGAGTGCTTCGCTGTTGTTTTTATGTGAAGATATTTCGTTTTCCAGCATAGGACTCAAAGCGCTCCAAGTAGCCACTTACAGAGTCTCTAAAAAGAGTGTTTCAAAACTGTTCTATCAAAAGGAACGTTCAACTCTGTGAGTAGAATGCTCTCATCACAAGGAAGTTTCTGAGAATGCTTCTGTCTAGTTTTTATGTGAAGAAATTTCCTTTTCCAACATAGGCCTCAAAGCGCTCCAAATAAACATCTGCAGATTCTACAAAAGGGGTCTTTCCAAAATGTTCTATCAAAATCAACGTTCAAACCTATGAGCTGAATGCACTCACCACACAGAAGTTTCTTAGACGTCTTCTGTCTAGTGTTTATGTGAAAATATTTTCTTTTACAGCATAGGCCTCAAATAGCTCCAAATATCAACTTGCAGATTTTACAAAAAGGGTGTTTCCAAACTCCTCTATCAAAAGGCAGGTTCAACTCTGTGTGTTGAATGCACACATCAGAAAGAAGTTTCTGAGAATGCTTCTGTCTAGCGTTTATGTGAAAATATTTCCTTTTCAAGCATACGCCTCAAAGCGCTCCAAATATGCCGTTGCAGATTCTACAAAAAGTGTGTTTCAAAACTGCTCTATGAAAAGAAAGGTTCAAAGCTGTGAGGTGAATACACATATCGTGAAGAAGTTTCTGAGAAAGCTTCAGTCTAGTGTTTAGGTGAAGATATTTCACTTCCCAGCATAGGCCTCAAAGCGCTCCAAATATCCACTTCCAGATTCTACAGAAAAGTGTTTCAAAACTGCTCTTTGGAAAGGAAGCTTCAACTCTGTGAGTTGAAAGCACTCATTACGAAGAGGTTTCTGAGAATTCTTCTGTCCAGTTTTCATGTGAAGATGTTTCCATTTCAAGCATAGGTCTCCAATCGCTCCAAATATTCACCTGCAAATTCTACAAAAAGGGTGTTTCAAAAGTTCTCTATCAATAGGAAGGTTCAACTCTGTGAGTTGAATGCCCTCCTCACAAAGAAGTTTCTGAGAATGCTTCTGTCTAGTTTTTACTTGAAGATATTTCCTTTTCCAACACAGGCCTCAAAGCGCTCCGAATCAACACTTCCAGATACTACAAAAACAGTGTTTCAAAACTGTTCTATCAAAAGGAACGTTCAACTCTGTGAGTTGAAGGCACTCATCACAAAGAAGTTTCTGAGCACGCTTCCATCTAGCTTGTATGCCATGAGATTTCCTTTTGCAGCATAGGCCTTAAAGCACTCCAAATATCCACTTGCAGATTCCACAAAAAGAGTGCTGCAAAACTTCTCTATCAAAAGGCAGGTTGAACTCTGTGTGTTGAATGCCCAAAACACAGGGAACTTTCTGAGAATGCTTTTGTCTAGTTTCCACGTGAAGATAGTTCCTTTTCCAACGTAGGCCTCAAAGCGCTCTGAATATCCACTTGCCGATTGTACAAAAAGAGTGTTGCAAAACTTCTCTATCAAAAGGCAGGTTGAACTCTGTGTGTTGAATGCCCAAAACACAGGGAACTTGCTGAGAATGCTTTTGTCTAATTTCTACGTGAAGATATTTCCTTTTCCAACATAGGCCTCAAAGTGCTCCGAATAAACACTTGTAGATCCCACCAAAAGAGTGTTTCAAAGCTCTTCCACCTAAAGGAACTTTCACGTCTGTGAGTTGAATGCACTCATCACAAAGAGGTTTCTGAGAATGCTTCTGTCTAGTTTTTATGTGATGATATTTCATTTTCCAGCATTGGCCTAAAGGTGCTCCAAATATCCACCTTCAGATGGGACTGAAAGAGTGTTTCAAAACTGAACTATCAAAAGGAAGGTTCAAGTCTGTGAGTTGAATGCACTCATCCACAGAAGCTTCTGAGAATGCTTCTGTCTCGTTTTTAGGCGAAGATATTTCCTTTTCCTTGCATAGGCCTCAAATCGCTCCAAATATCCCCTTGCAGATATTACAAAGAGAGTGTTTCCAAACTGCCCTATCGAAAGGCAGGTTCAACTCTGTGAGTTGAAGGCACGTATGGTGAAACAGTTTCTGAGAATGCTTGTGTGTACTTTTTAGGTGAAGGTATTTCCTTTTCCAGCACAGGCCTCAAATCGCTCCAAACATCCAGTAGCAAATTCTACAAAAGGAGTGTTTCAAACCTGTGCTATCCAAAGGAAGATTCCACTATATGAGTTGAACGCATAAAGCACACGGAAGTTTCTGAGAATCCTTCCGTCTAGTTCTCAGGTGAAGATATTTACTTTTCCAGTGTTGGCCCTTTAGCACTCCAAATATCCACTTTCAGATTCTACAAAAAGAGTGTTTCAAAACTGCTCTATCAAAACGCAGGTTCCACTCGGTGAGTTGAATGCATGCATCGGAAAAGATTTCTGAGAATTCTTCTGTCTAGTTTTTATGGGAAGATATTTTCTTTTCCAGCATAGGCCTCAAATCGCTCCAAACATCCACGAGCAAATTCTACGAAAGGAGTGTGTCAAAACTGTGCTATCAAAAGGAAGATTCCACTATGTGAGTTGAATGCATGAAGCACACGGAAGTTTCTGACAATGCTTCCGTCTAGTTCTCATGTGAAGATATTTCCTTTTCCAGTGTTGACCTCTTAGCACTCCAAATATCCACTTGCAGATCCTAGAAAAAGAGTGTTTCAAAACTGCTCTACCAAAAGCCAGGTTTCACTCGGTGAGTTGAATGCGCACATCGCAAAATGTTTCTGAGAACGCTACTGTCTAGTTCTTATGTGAAGATATTTCGTTTTCCAGCCTGGGCTTCAAAGCGCTCCAAATAGCCACTTGTAGAGTCTATAAAAAGAGTGTTTCAAAACTCTTCTATCAAAAGGAACTTTCAACTCTGTGAGTACAATGCACTCATCACAAGGAAGTTTCCGAGAATGCTTCTGTCTAGTGTTTATGTGAAGATATTTCCTTTTCCAACCTAGGCCTCAATGCGCTCCAAATAAACACCTGCAGATCCTACAAGAGGGGTGTTTCCAAACTGTTCTATCAAAACCAGCGTTCAAGTCTGTGAGCTGAATGCACTCATCACACAGAAGTTTCTTAGAAGGCTTGTGTCTAGTGTTTATGTGAAAATATTTTCTTTTACAGCATAGGCCTCAAATAGATCCAAATATCAACTTGCAGATTTTACAAAAAGGGAGTTTCCAAACTCCTCTATCAAAAGACAGGTTCAACTCTGTGAGTTGAATGCACACATCAGAAAGAAGTTTCTGAGAATGCTTCTGTCTAGCGTTTATGTGAAAATATTTCCTTTTCAAGCACACGCCTCAAAGCGCTCCAAATATGCCGTTGCAGATTCTACAAAAAGTGGGTTTCAAAACTGCTCTACGAAAAGAAAGGTTCGAAGCTGTGAGTTGAATACACAGATCGTGAAGAAGTTTCTGAGAATGCTTCAGTCTAGTGTTTAGGTGAAGATATTTCACTTCCCAGCATAGGCCTCAAAGCGCTCCAAATATCCACTTCCAGATTCTACAGAAAAGTGTTTCAAAACTGCTCTTTGGAAAGGAAGCTTCAACTCTGTGAGTTGAAAGCACTCATTACGAAGAGGTTTCTGAGAATTCTTCTGTCCAGTTTTCATGTGAAGATGTTTCCATTTCAAGCATAGGTCTCCAATCGCTCCAAATATTCACCTGCCAATTCAACAAAAAGGGTGTTTCAAAACTTCTCTATCAATAGGAAGGTTCAACTCTGTGAGTTGAATGCCCTCCTCACAAAGAAGTTTCTGAGAATGCTTCTGTCTAGTTTTTACGTGAAGATATTTCCTTTTCCAACACAGGCCTCAAAGCGCTCCGAATCAACACTTCCAGATACTACCAAAACAGTGTTTCAAAACTGTTCTATCAAAAGGAACGTTCAACTCTGTGAGTTGAAGGCACTCATCGCAAAGAGGTTTCTGAGAATGCTTCTGTCTAGTTTTTATGTGATGATATTTCGTATTGCAGCATTGGCCAAAAAGCGCTCCAAACATCCATCTTCAGATGGCAATGAAAGTGGGTCTCAAAAGTGCTCTATCAGAAGGAAGGTTCAAGTCTGTGAATTGAATGCTCTCATCACACAGAAGGTTCTGAGAATGATTCAGTCTAGTTTTTATCAGAAGATATTTCCTTTTCCTTGCATAGGCCTCAAATCGCTCCAAATATCGAATTGCAGTTTACACCAATAGAGTGTTTCCAAACTGCTCTGTGAAACGGCAGGTTCAACTCTGTGAGTTGAATGCGCACATGAGGAAGAAGTCTCTGAGAATGCTTCTGTCTAGTTTTTAGGTGAAGATATTTCATTTCCCAGCCTCGCCTCAAAGCGCTCCAAATATCCACTTTCAGATTCTACAAAAACTGTGTTTCTAAACTGCTCTTTGTAAAGGAAGGTTCAAGTCTGTGAGTTGAATGCACTCATCACCAAGAAGTTTCTGAGAATGCTTCTGTCTAGTTTTCATGTGAAGATATTTCCTTTTCCAACATTGACCCGAAGCCCTCGTAATATCCACTTGCAGATTTTACAAAAAGAGTGTTTCCAAACTGCTCTATCAAAATGAGATTCAACTCTGTGAGTTGAATGCACGCATCGTGAAGAAGCTTCAGAGAATGCTACGGTCTACGTTTTAGGTGAAGATATTTCATTTCCCAGCATAGGCTTCAAAGCGCTCTAAATATCCACTTGCAGATTCTACAAAAAGAGTGTTTCAAAACTGCTCTTCCAAAAGGAAGGTTCAAGGCTGTGAGTTCAATGCACTCATCATAAAGAAGTTTCTGAGAACGCTTCTCTCTAGTTTTTATGTGAAGATATTTCCTTTTCCAGCATAGGCCTCAAATCGCTCCAAACATCCACTAGCAAATTCTACAAAAGGAGTGTTTCAAAACTGTGCTATCAAAAGGAAGATTCCACTATTTGAGTTGAAGGCATAAAGCACACGGAGGTTTCTGACAATGCTTCCGTCTAGTTCTCATGTGAAGTTATTTCCTTTTCCAGTGCTGGCCTCTTAGCACTCCAAATATCCACTTGCAGATCCTAGAAAAAGAGTTTTTCAAAACTGCTCTACCAAAAGGAAGCTTCAACTCGGTGAGTTGAATGCGCACCTCGCAAAATGTTTCTGAGAGTGCTTCGCTGTTGTTTTTATGTGAAGATATTTCGTTTTCCAGCATAGGACTCAAAGCGCTCCAAGTAGCCACTTACAGAGTCTCTAAAAAGAGTGTTTCAAAACTGTTCTATCAAAAGGAACGTTCAACTCTGTGAGTAGAATGCTCTCATCACAAGGAAGTTTCTGAGAATGCTTCTGTCTAGTTTTTATGTGAAGAAATCTCCTTTTCCAACATAGGCCTCAAAGCGCTCCAAATAAACATCTGCAGATTCTACAAAAGGGGTCTTTCCAAAATGTTCTATCAAAACCAACGTTCAAACCTATGAGCTGAATGCACTCACCACACAGAAGTTTCTTAGACGTCTTCTGTCTAGTGTTTATGTGAAAATATTTTCTTTTACAGCATAGGCCTCAAATAGCTCCAAATATCAACTTGCAGATTTTACAAAAAGGGTGTTTCCAAACTCCTCTATCAAAAGGCAGGTTCAACTCTGTGTGTTGAATGCACACATCAGAAAGAAGTTTCTGAGAATGCTTCTGTCTAGCGTTTATGTGAAAATATTTCCTTTTCAAGCATACGCCTCAAAGCGCTCCAAATATGCCGTTGCAGATTCTACAAAAAGTGTGTTTCAAAACTGCTCTATGAAAAGAAAGGTTCAAAGCTGTGAGGTGAATACACATATCGTGAAGAAGTTTCTGAGAAAGCTTCAGTCTAGTGTTTAGGTGAAGATATTTCACTTCCCAGCATAGGCCTCAAAGCGCTCCAAATATCCACTTCCAGATTCTACAGAAAAGTGTTTCAAAACTGCTCTTTGGAAAGGAAGCTTCAACTCTGTGAGTTGAAAGCACTCATTATGAAGAGGTTTCTGAGAATTCTTCTGTCCAGTTTTCATGTGAAGATGTTTCCATTTCAAGCATAGGTCTCCAATCGCTCCAAATATTCACCTGCAAATTCTACAAAAAGGGTGTTTCAAAAGTTCTCTATCAATAGGAAGGTTCAACTCTGTGAGTTGAATGCCCTCCTCACAAAGAAGTTTCTGAGAATGCTTCTGTCTAGTTTTTACTTGAAGATATTTCCTTTTCCAACACAGGCCTCAAAGCGCTCCGAATCAACACTTCCAGATACTACAAAAACAGTGTTTCAAAACTGTTCTATCAAAAGGAACGTTCAACTCTGTGAGTTGAAGGCACTCATCACAAAGAAGTTTCTGAGCACGCTTCCATCTAGCTTGTATGCCATGAGATTTCCTTTTGCAGCATAGGCCTGAAAGCACTCCAAATATCCACTTGCAGATTCCACAAAAAGAGTGCTGCAAAACTTCTCTATCAAAAGGCAGGTTGAACTCTGTGTGTTGAATGCCCAAAACACAGGGAACTTTCTGAGAATGCTTTTGTCTAGTTTCCACGTGAAGATAGTTCCTTTTCCAACGTAGGCCTCAAAGCGCTCTGAATATCCACTTGCCGATTGTACAAAAAGAGTGTTGCAAAACTTCTCTATCAAAAGGCAGGTTGAACTCTGTGTGTTGAATGCCCAAAACACAGGGAACTTGCTGAGAATGCTTTTGTCTAATTTCTACGTGAAGATATTTCCTTTTCCAACATAGGCCTCAAAGTGCTCCGAATAAACACTTGTAGATCCCACCAAAAGAGTGTTTCAAAGCTCTTCCACCTAAAGGAACTTTCACGTCTGTGAGTTGAATGCACTCATCACAAAGAGGTTTCTGAGAATGCTTCTGTCTAGTTTTTATGTGATGATATTTCATTTTCCAGCATTGGCCTAAAGGTGCTCCAAATATCCACCTTCAGATGGGACTGAAAGAGTGTTTCAAAACTGAACTATCAAAAGGAAGGTTCAAGTCTGTGAGTTGAATGCACTCATCCACAGAAGCTTCTGAGAATGCTTCTGTCTCGTTTTTAGGCGAAGATATTTCCTTTTCCTTGCATAGGCCTCAAATCGCTCCAAATATCCCCTTGCAGATATTACAAAGAGAGTGTTTCCAAACTGCCCTATCGAAAGGCAGGTTCAACTCTGTGAGTTGAAGGCACGTATGGTGAAACAGTTTCTGAGAATGCTTGTGTGTACTTTTTAGGTGAAGGTATTTCCTTTTCCAGCACAGGCCTCAAATCGCTCCAAACATCCAGTAGCAAATTCTACAAAAGGAGTGTTTCAAACCTGTGCTATCCAAAGGAAGATTCCACTATATGAGTTGAACGCATAAAGCACACGGAAGTTTCTGAGAATCCTTCCGTCTAGTTCTCAGGTGAAGATATTTACTTTTCCAGTGTTGGCCCTTTAGCACTCCAAATATCCACTTTCAGATTCTACAAAAAGAGTGTTTCAAAACTGCTCTATCAAAACGCAGGTTCCACTCGGTGAGTTGAATGCACGCATCGGAAAAGATTTCTGAGAATTCCTCTGTCTAGTTTTTATGGGAAGATATTTTCTTTTCCAGCATAGGCCTCAAATCGCTCCAAACATCCACGAGCAAATTCTACGAAAGGAGTGTGTCAAAACTGTGCTAACAAAAGGAAGATTCCACTATGTGAGTTGAATGCATGAAGCACACGGAAGTTTCTGACAATGCTTCCGTCTAGTTCTCATGTGAAGATATTTCCTTTTCCAGTGTTGACCTCTTAGCACTCCAAATATCCACTTGCAGATCCTAGAAAAAGAGTGTTTCAAAACTGCTCTACCAAAAGCCAGGTTTCACTCGGTGAGTTGAATGCGCACATCGCAAAATGTTTCTGAGAACGCTACTGTCTAGTTCTTATGTGAAGATATTTCGTTTTCCAGCCTGGGCTTCAAAGCGCTCCAAATAGCCACTTGTAGAGTCTATAAAAAGAGTGTTTCAAAACTCTTCTATCAAAAGGAACTTTCAACTCTGTGAGTACAATGCACTCATCACAAGGAAGTTTCCGAGAATGCTTCTGTCTAGTGTTCATGTGAAGATATTTCCTTTTCCAACCTAGGCCTCAATGCGCTCCAAATAAACACCTGCAGATCCTACAAGAGGGGTGTTTCCAAACTGTTCTATCAAAACCAGCGTTCAAGTCTGTGAGCTGAATGCACTCATCACACAGAAGTTTCTTAGAAGGCTTGTGTCTAGTGTTTATGTGAAAATATTTTCTTTTACAGCATAGGCCTCAAATAGATCCAAATATCAACTTGCAGATTTTACAAAAAGGGAGTTTCCAAACTCCTCTATCAAAAGACAGGTTCAACTCTGTGAGTTGAATGCACACATCAGAAAGAAGTTTCTGAGAATGCTTCTGTCTAGCGTTTATGTGAAAATATTTCCTTTTCAAGCACACGCCTCAAAGCGCTCCAAATATGCCGTTGCAGTTTCTACAAAAAGTGGGTTTCAAAACTGCTCTACGAAAAGAAAGGTTCGAAGCTGTGAGTTGAATACACAGATCGTGAAGAAGTTTCTGAGAATGCTTCAGTCTAGTGTTTAGGTGAAGATATTTCACTTCCCAGCATAGGCCTCAAAGCGCTCCAAATATCCACTTCCAGATTCTACAGAAAAGTGTTTCAAAACTGCTCTTTGGAAAGGAAGCTTCAACTCTGTGAGTTGAAAGCACTCATTACGAAGAGGTTTCTGAGAATTCTTCTGTCCAGTTTTCATGTGAAGATGTTTCCATTTCAAGCATAGGTCTCCAATCGCTCCAAATATTCACCTGCAAATTCTACAAAAAGGGTGTTTCAAAACTTCTCTATCAATAGGAAGGTTCAACTCTGTGAGTTGAATGCCCTCCTCACAAAGAAGTTTCTGAGAATGCTTCTGTCTAGTTTTTACGTGAAGATATTTCCTTTTCCAACACAGGCCTCAAAGCGCTCCGAATCAACACTTCCAGATACTACCAAAACAGTGTTTCAAAACTGTTCTATCAAAAGGAACGTTCAACTCTGTGAGTTGAAGGCACTCATCGCAAAGAGGTTTCTGAGAATGCTTCTGTCTAGTTTTTATGTGATGATATTTCGTATTGCAGCATTGGCCAAAAAGCGCTCCAAACATCCATCTTCAGATGGCAATGAAAGTGGGTCTCAAAAGTGCTCTATCAGAAGGAAGGTTCAAGTCTGTGAATTGAATGCTCTCATCACACAGAAGGTTCTGAGAATGATTCAGTCTAGTTTTTATCAGAAGATATTTCCTTTTCCTTGCATAGGCCTCAAATCGCTCCAAATATCGAATTGCAGTTTACACCAATAGAGTGTTTCCAAACTGCTCTGTGAAACGGCAGGTTCAACTCTGTGAGTTGAATGCGCACATGAGGAAGAAGTCTCTGAGAATGCTTCTGTCTAGTTTTTAGGTGAAGATATTTCATTTCCCAGCCTCGCCTCAAAGCGCTCCAAATATCCACTTTCAGATTCTACAAAAACTGTGTTTCTAAACTGCTCTTTGTAAAGGAAGGTTCAAGTCTGTGAGTTGAATGCACTCATCACCAAGAAGTTTCTGAGAATGCTTCTGTCTAGTTTTCATGTGAAGATATTTCCTTTTCCAACATTGACCCGAAGCCCTCGTAATATCCACTTGCAGATTTTACAAAAAGAGTGTTTCCAAACTGCTCTATCAAAATGAGATTCAACTCTGTGAGTTGAATGCACGCATCGTGAAGAAGCTTCAGAGAATGCTACGGTCTACGTTTTAGGTGAAGATATTTCATTTCCCAGCATAGGCTTCAAAGCGCTCTAAATATCCACTTGCAGATTCTACAAAAAGAGTGTTTCAAAACTGCTCTTCCAAAAGGAAGGTTCAAGGCTGTGAGTTCAATGCACTCATCATAAAGAAGTTTCTGAGAACGCTTCTCTCTAGTTTTTATGTGAAGATATTTCCTTTTCCAGCATAGGCCTCAAATCGCTCCAAACATCCACTAGCAAATTCTACGAAAGGAGTGTTTCAAAACTGTGCTATCAAAAGGAAGATTCCACTATTTGAGTTGAAGGCATAAAGCACACGGAGGTTTCTGACAATGCTTCCGTCTAGTTCTCATGTGAAGTTATTTCCTTTTCCAGTGCTGGCCTCTTAGCACTCCAAATATCCACTTGCAGATCCTAGAAAAAGAGTTTTTCAAAACTGCTCTACCAAAAGGAAGCTTCAACTCGGTGAGTTGAATGCGCACCTCGCAAAATGTTTCTGAGAGTGCTTCGCTGTTGTTTTTATGTGAAGATATTTCGTTTTCCAGCATAGGACTCAAAGCGCTCCAAGTAGCCACTTACAGAGTCTCTAAAAAGAGTGTTTCAAAACTGTTCTATCAAAAGGAACGTTCAACTCTGTCAGTAGAATGCTCTCATCACAAGGAAGTTTCTGAGAATGCTTCTGTCTAGTTTTTATGTGAAGAAATTTCCTTTTCCAACATAGGCCTCAAAGCGCTCCAAATAAACATCTGCAGATTCTACAAAAGGGGTCTTTCCAAAATGTTCTATCAAAATCAACGTTCAAACCTATGAGCTGAATGCACTCACCACACAGAAGTTTCTTAGACGTCTTCTGTCTAGTGTTTATGTGAAAATATTTTCTTTTACAGCATAGGCCTCAAATAGCTCCAAATATCAACTTGCAGATTTTACAAAAAGGGTGTTTCCAAACTCCTCTATCAAAAGGCAGGTTCAACTCTGTGTGTTGAATGCACACATCAGAAAGAAGTTTCTGAGAATGCTTCTGTCTAGCGTTTATGTGAAAATATTTCCTTTTCAAGCATACGCCTCAAAGCGCTCCAAATATGCCGTTGCAGATTCTACAAAAAGTGTGTTTCAAAACTGCTCTATGAAAAGAAAGGTTCAAAGCTGTGAGGTGAATACACATATCGTGAAGAAGCTTCTGAGAAAGCTTCAGTCTAGTGTTTAGGTGAAGATATTTCACTTCCCAGCATAGGCCTCAAAGCGCTCCAAATATCCACTTCCAGATTCTACAGAAAAGTGTTTCAAAACTGCTCTTTGGAAAGGAAGCTTCAACTCTGTGAGTTGAAAGCACTCATTACGAAGAGGTTTCTGAGAATTCTTCTGTCCAGTTTTCATGTGAAGATGTTTCCATTTCAAGCATAGGTCTCCAATCGCTCCAAATATTCACCTGCAAATTCTACAAAACGGGTGTTTCAAAAGTTCTCTATCAATAGGAAGGTTCAACTCTGTGAGTTGAATGCCCTCCTCACAAAGAAGTTTCTGAGAATGCTTCTGTCTAGTTTTTACTTGAAGATATTTCCTTTTCCAACACAGGCCTCAAAGCGCTCCGAATCAACACTTCCAGATACTACAAAAACAGTGTTTCAAAACTGTTCTATCAAAAGGAACGTTCAACTCTGTGAGTTGAAGGCACTCATCACAAAGAAGTTTCTGAGCACGCTTCCATCTAGCTTGTATGCCATGAGATTTCCTTTTGCAGCATAGGCCTGAAAGCACTCCAAATATCCACTTGCAGATTCCACAAAAAGAGTGCTGCAAAACTTCTCTATCAAAAGGCAGGTTGAACTCTGTGTGTTGAATGCCCAAAACACAGGGAACTTTCTGAGAATGCTTTTGTCTAGTTTCCACGTGAAGATAGTTCCTTTTCCAACGTAGGCCTCAAAGCGCTCTGAATATCCACTTGCCGATTGTACAAAAAGAGTGTTGCAAAACTTCTCTATCAAAAGGCAGGTTGAACTCTGTGTGTTGAATGCCCAAAACACAGGGAACTTGCTGAGAATGCTTTTGTCTAATTTCTACGTGAAGATATTTCCTTTTCCAACATAGGCCTCAAAGTGCTCCGAATAAACACTTGTAGATCCCACCAAAAGAGTGTTTCAAAGCTCTTCCACCTAAAGGAACTTTCACGTCTGTGAGTTGAATGCACTCATCACAAAGAGGTTTCTGAGAATGCTTCTGTCTAGTTTTTATGTGATGATATTTCATTTTCCAGCATTGGCCTAAAGGTGCTCCAAATATCCACCTTCAGATGGGACTGAAAGAGTGTTTCAAAACTGAACTATCAAAAGGAAGGTTCAAGTCTGTGAGTTGAATGCACTCATCCACAGAAGCTTCTGAGAATGCTTCTGTCTCGTTTTTAGGCGAAGATATTTCCTTTTCCTTGCATAGGCCTCAAATCGCTCCAAATATCCCCTTGCAGATATTACAAAGAGAGTGTTTCCAAACTGCCCTATCGAAAGGCAGGTTCAACTCTGTGAGTTGAAGGCACGTATGGTGAAACAGTTTCTGAGAATGCTTGTGTGTACTTTTTAGGTGAAGGTATTTCCTTTTCCAGCACAGGCCTCAAATCGCTCCAAACATCCAGTAGCAAATTCTACAAAAGGAGTGTTTCAAACCTGTGCTATCCAAAGGAAGATTCCACTATATGAGTTGAACGCATAAAGCACACGGAAGTTTCTGAGAATCCTTCCGTCTAGTTCTCAGGTGAAGATATTTACTTTTCCAGTGTTGGCCCTTTAGCACTCCAAATATCCACTTTCAGATTCTACAAAAAGAGTGTTTCAAAACTGCTCTATCAAAACGCAGGTTCCACTCGGTGAGTTGAATGCACGCATCGGAAAAGATTTCTGAGAATTCTTCTGCCTAGTTTTTATGGGAAGATATTTTCTTTTCCAGCATAGGCCTCAAATCGCTCCAAACATCCACGAGCAAATTCTACGAAAGGAGTGTGTCAAAACTGTGCTATCAAAAGGAAGATTCCACTATGTGAGTTGAATGCATGAAGCACACGGAAGTTTCTGACAATGCTTCCGTCTAGTTCTCATGTGAAGATATTTCCTTTTCCAGTGTTGACCTCTTAGCACTCCAAATATCCACTTGCAGATCCTAGAAAAAGAGTGTTTCAAAACTGCTCTACCAAAAGCCAGGTTTCACTCGGTGAGTTGAATGCGCACATCGCAAAATGTTTCTGAGAACGCTACTGTCTAGTTCTTATGTGAAGATATTTCGTTTTCCAGCCTGGGCTTCAAAGCGCTCCAAATAGCCACTTGTAGAGTCTATAAAAAGAGTGTTTCAAAACTCTTCTATCAAAAGGAACTTTCAACTCTGTGAGTACAATGCACTCATCACAAGGAAGTTTCCGAGAATGCTTCTGTCTAGTGTTTATGTGAAGATATTTCCTTTTCCAACCTAGGCCTCAATGCGCTCCAAATAAACACCTGCAGATCCTACAAGAGGGGTGTTTCCAAACTGTTCTATCAAAACCAGCGTTCAAGTCTGTGAGCTGAATGCACTCATCACACAGAAGTTTCTTAGAAGGCTTGTGTCTAGTGTTTATGTGAAAATATTTTCTTTTACAGCATAGGCCTCAAATAGATCCAAATATCAACTTGCAGATTTTACAAAAAGGGAGTTTCCAAACTCCTCTATCAAAAGACAGGTTCAACTCTGTGAGTTGAATGCACACATCAGAAAGAAGTTTCTGAGAATGCTTCTGTCTAGCGTTTATGTGAAAATATTTCCTTTTCAAGCACACGCCTCAAAGCGCTCCAAATATGCCGTTGCAGATTCTACAAAAAGTGGGTTTCAAAACTGCTCTACGAAAAGAAAGGTTCGAAGCTGTGAGTTGAATACACAGATCGTGAAGAAGTTTCTGAGAATGCTTCAGTCTAGTGTTTAGGTGAAGATATTTCACTTCCCAGCATAGGCCTCAAAGCGCTCCAAATATCCACTTCCAGATTCTACAGAAAAGTGTTTCAAAACTGCTCTTTGGAAAGGAAGCTTCAACTCTGTGAGTTGAAAGCACTCATTACGAAGAGGTTTCTGAGAATTCTTCTGTCCAGTTTTCATGTGAAGATGTTTCCATTTCAAGCATAGGTCTCCAATCGCTCCAAATATTCACCTGCAAATTCAACAAAAAGGGTGTTTCAAAACTTCTCTATCAATAGGAAGGTTCAACTCTGTGAGTTGAATGCCCTCCTCACAAAGAAGTTTCTGAGAATGCTTCTGTCTAGTTTTTACGTGAAGATATTTCCTTTTCCAACACAGGCCTCAAAGCGCTCCGAATCAACACTTCCAGATACTACCAAAACAGTGTTTCAAAACTGTTCTATCAAAAGGAACGTTCAACTCTGTGAGTTGAAGGCACTCATCGCAAAGAGGTTTCTGAGAATGCTTCTGTCTAGTTTTTATGTGATGATATTTCGTATTGCAGCATTGGCCAAAAAGCGCTCCAAACATCCATCTTCAGATGGCAATGAAAGTGGGTCTCAAAAGTGCTCTATCAGAAGGAAGGTTCAAGTCTGTGAATTGAATGCTCTCATCACACAGAAGGTTCTGAGAATGATTCAGTCTAGTTTTTATCAGAAGATATTTCCTTTTCCTTGCATAGGCCTCAAATCGCTCCAAATATCGAATTGCAGTTTACACCAATAGAGTGTTTCCAAACTGCTCTGTGAAACGGCAGGTTCAACTCTGTGAGTTGAATGCGCACATGAGGAAGAAGTCTCTGAGAATGCTTCTGTCTAGTTTTTAGGTGAAGATATTTCATTTCCCAGCCTCGCCTCAAAGCGCTCCAAATATCCACTTTCAGATTCTACAAAAACTGTGTTTCTAAACTGCTCTTTGTAAAGGAAGGTTCAAGTCTGTGAGTTGAATGCACTCATCACCAAGAAGTTTCTGAGAATGCTTCTGTCTAGTTTTCATGTGAAGATATTTCCTTTTCCAACATTGACCCGAAGCCCTCGTAATATCCACTTGCAGATTTTACAAAAAGAGTGTTTCCAAACTGCTCTATCAAAATGAGATTCAACTCTGTGAGTTGAATGCACGCATCGTGAAGAAGCTTCAGAGAATGCTACGGTCTACGTTTTAGGTGAAGATATTTCATTTCCCAGCATAGGCTTCAAAGCGCTCTAAATATCCACTTGCAGATTCTACAAAAAGAGTGTTTCAAAACTGCTCTTCCAAAAGGAAGGTTCAAGGCTGTGAGTTCAATGCACTCATCATAAAGAAGTTTCTGAGAACGCTTCTCTCTAGTTTTTATGTGAAGATATTTCCTTTTCCAGCATAGGCCTCAAATCGCTCCAAACATCCACTAGCAAATTCTACAAAAGGAGTGTTTCAAAACTGTGCTATCAAAAGGAAGATTCCACTATTTGAGTTGAAGGCATAAAGCACACGGAGGTTTCTGACAATGCTTCCGTCTAGTTCTCATGTGAAGTTATTTCCTTTTCCAGTGCTGGCCTCTTAGCACTCCAAATATCCACTTGCAGATCCTAGAAAAAGAGTTTTTCAAAACTGCTCTACCAAAAGGAAGCTTCAACTCGGTGAGTTGAATGCGCACCTCGCAAAATGTTTCTGAGAGTGCTTCGCTGTTGTTTTTATGTGAAGATATTTCGTTTTCCAGCATAGGACTCAAAGCGCTCCAAGTAGCCACTTACAGAGTCTCTAAAAAGAGTGTTTCAAAACTGTTCTATCAAAAGGAACGTTCAACTCTGTGAGTAGAATGCTCTCATCACAAGGAAGTTTCTGAGAATGCTTCTGTCTAGTTTTTATGTGAAGAAATCTCCTTTTCCAACATAGGCCTCAAAGCGCTCCAAATAAACATCTGCAGATTCTACAAAAGGGGTCTTTCCAAAATGTTCTATCAAAACCAACGTTCAAACCTATGAGCTGAATGCACTCACCACACAGAAGTTTCTTAGACGTCTTCTGTCTAGTGTTTATGTGAAAATATTTTCTTTTACAGCATAGGCCTCAAATAGCTCCAAATATCAACTTGCAGATTTTACAAAAAGGGTGTTTCCAAACTCCTCTATCAAAAGGCAGGTTCAACTCTGTGTGTTGAATGCACACATCAGAAAGAAGTTTCTGAGAATGCTTCTGTCTAGCGTTTATGTGAAAATATTTCCTTTTCAAGCATACGCCTCAAAGCGCTCCAAATATGCCGTTGCAGATTCTACAAAAAGTGTGTTTCAAAACTGCTCTATGAAAAGAAAGGTTCAAAGCTGTGAGGTGAATACACATATCGTGAAGAAGTTTCTGAGAAAGCTTCAGTCTAGTGTTTAGGTGAAGATATTTCACTTCCCAGCATAGGCCTCAAAGCGCTCCAAATATCCACTTCCAGATTCTACAGAAAAGTGTTTCAAAACTGCTCTTTGGAAAGGAAGCTTCAACTCTGTGAGTTGAAAGCACTCATTACGAAGAGGTTTCTGAGAATTCTTCTGTCCAGTTTTCATGTGAAGATGTTTCCATTTCAAGCATAGGTCTCCAATCGCTCCAAATATTCACCTGCAAATTCTACAAAAAGGGTGTTTCAAAAGTTCTCTATCAATAGGAAGGTTCAACTCTGTGAGTTGAATGCCCTCCTCACAAAGAAGTTTCTGAGAATGCTTCTGTCTAGTTTTTACTTGAAGATATTTCCTTTTCCAACACAGGCCTCAAAGCGCTCCGAATCAACACTTCCAGATACTACAAAAACAGTGTTTCAAAACTGTTCTATCAAAAGGAACGTTCAACTCTGTGAGTTGAAGGCACTCATCACAAAGAAGTTTCTGAGCACGCTTCCATCTAGCTTGTATGCCATGAGATTTCCTTTTGCAGCATAGGCCTGAAAGCACTCCAAATATCCACTTGCAGATTCCACAAAAAGAGTGCTGCAAAACTTCTCTATCAAAAGGCAGGTTGAACTCTGTGTGTTGAATGCCCAAAACACAGGGAACTTTCTGAGAATGCTTTTGTCTAGTTTCCACGTGAAGATAGTTCCTTTTCCAACGTAGGCCTCAAAGCGCTCTGAATATCCACTTGCCGATTGTACAAAAAGAGTGTTGCAAAACTTCTCTATCAAAAGGCAGGTTGAACTCTGTGTGTTGAATGCCCAAAACACAGGGAACTTGCTGAGAATGCTTTTGTCTAATTTCTACGTGAAGATATTTCCTTTTCCAACATAGGCCTCAAAGTGCTCCGAATAAACACTTGTAGATCCCACCAAAAGAGTGTTTCAAAGCTCTTCCACCTAAAGGAACTTTCACGTCTGTGAGTTGAATGCACTCATCACAAAGAGGTTTCTGAGAATGCTTCTGTCTAGTTTTTATGTGATGATATTTCATTTTCCAGCATTGGCCTAAAGGTGCTCCAAATATCCACCTTCAGATGGGACTGAAAGAGTGTTTCAAAACTGAACTATCAAAAGGAAGGTTCAAGTCTGTGAGTTGAATGCACTCATCCACAGAAGCTTCTGAGAATGCTTCTGTCTCGTTTTTAGGCGAAGATATTTCCTTTTCCTTGCATAGGCCTCAAATCGCTCCAAATATCCCCTTGCAGATATTACAAAGAGAGTGTTTCCAAACTGCCCTATCGAAAGGCAGGTTCAACTCTGTGAGTTGAAGGCACGTATGGTGAAACAGTTTCTGAGAATGCTTGTGTGTACTTTTTAGGTGAAGGTATTTCCTTTTCCAGCACAGGCCTCAAATCGCTCCAAACATCCAGTAGCAAATTCTACAAAAGGAGTGTTTCAAACCTGTGCTATCCAAAGGAAGATTCCACTATATGAGTTGAACGCATAAAGCACACGGAAGTTTCTGAGAATCCTTCCGTCTAGTTCTCAGGTGAAGATATTTACTTTTCCAGTGTTGGCCCTTTAGCACTCCAAATATCCACTTTCAGATTCTACAAAAAGAGTGTTTCAAAACTGCTCTATCAAAACGCAGGTTCCACTCGGTGAGTTGAATGCACGCATCGGAAAAGATTTCTGAGAATTCCTCTGTCTAGTTTTTATGGGAAGATATTTTCTTTTCCAGCATAGGCCTCAAATCGCTCCAAACATCCACGAGCAAATTCTACGAAAGGAGTGTGTCAAAACTGTGCTAACAAAAGGAAGATTCCACTATGTGAGTTGAATGCATGAAGCACACGGAAGTTTCTGACAATGCTTCCGTCTAGTTCTCATGTGAAGATATTTCCTTTTCCAGTGTTGACCTCTTAGCACTCCAAATATCCACTTGCAGATCCTAGAAAAAGAGTGTTTCAAAACTGCTCTACCAAAAGCCAGGTTTCACTCGGTGAGTTGAATGCGCACATCGCAAAATGTTTCTGAGAACGCTACTGTCTAGTTCTTATGTGAAGATATTTCGTTTTCCAGCCTGGGCTTCAAAGCGCTCCAAATAGCCACTTGTAGAGTCTATAAAAAGAGTGTTTCAAAACTCTTCTATCAAAAGGAACTTTCAACTCTGTGAGTACAATGCACTCATCACAAGGAAGTTTCCGAGAATGCTTCTGTCTAGTGTTCATGTGAAGATATTTCCTTTTCCAACCTAGGCCTCAATGCGCTCCAAATAAACACCTGCAGATCCTACAAGAGGGGTGTTTCCAAACTGTTCTATCAAAACCAGCGTTCAAGTCTGTGAGCTGAATGCACTCATCACACAGAAGTTTCTTAGAAGGCTTGTGTCTAGTGTTTATGTGAAAATATTTTCTTTTACAGCATAGGCCTCAAATAGATCCAAATATCAACTTGCAGATTTTACAAAAAGGGAGTTTCCAAACTCCTCTATCAAAAGACAGGTTCAACTCTGTGAGTTGAATGCACACATCAGAAAGAAGTTTCTGAGAATGCTTCTGTCTAGCGTTTATGTGAAAATATTTCCTTTTCAAGCACACGCCTCAAAGCGCTCCAAATATGCCGTTGCAGTTTCTACAAAAAGTGGGTTTCAAAACTGCTCTACGAAAAGAAAGGTTCGAAGCTGTGAGTTGAATACACAGATCGTGAAGAAGTTTCTGAGAATGCTTCAGTCTAGTGTTTAGGTGAAGATATTTCACTTCCCAGCATAGGCCTCAAAGCGCTCCAAATATCCACTTCCAGATTCTACAGAAAAGTGTTTCAAAACTGCTCTTTGGAAAGGAAGCTTCAACTCTGTGAGTTGAAAGCACTCATTACGAAGAGGTTTCTGAGAATTCTTCTGTCCAGTTTTCATGTGAAGATGTTTCCATTTCAAGCATAGGTCTCCAATCGCTCCAAATATTCACCTGCAAATTCTACAAAAAGGGTGTTTCAAAACTTCTCTATCAATAGGAAGGTTCAACTCTGTGAGTTGAATGCCCTCCTCACAAAGAAGTTTCTGAGAATGCTTCTGTCTAGTTTTTACGTGAAGATATTTCCTTTTCCAACACAGGCCTCAAAGCGCTCCGAATCAACACTTCCAGATACTACCAAAACAGTGTTTCAAAACTGTTCTATCAAAAGGAACGTTCAACTCTGTGAGTTGAAGGCACTCATCGCAAAGAGGTTTCTGAGAATGCTTCTGTCTAGTTTTTATGTGATGATATTTCGTATTGCAGCATTGGCCAAAAAGCGCTCCAAACATCCATCTTCAGATGGCAATGAAAGTGGGTCTCAAAAGTGCTCTATCAGAAGGAAGGTTCAAGTCTGTGAATTGAATGCTCTCATCACACAGAAGGTTCTGAGAATGATTCAGTCTAGTTTTTATCAGAAGATATTTCCTTTTCCTTGCATAGGCCTCAAATCGCTCCAAATATCGAATTGCAGTTTACACCAATAGAGTGTTTCCAAACTGCTCTGTGAAACGGCAGGTTCAACTCTGTGAGTTGAATGCGCACATGAGGAAGAAGTCTCTGAGAATGCTTCTGTCTAGTTTTTAGGTGAAGATATTTCATTTCCCAGCCTCGCCTCAAAGCGCTCCAAATATCCACTTTCAGATTCTACAAAAACTGTGTTTCTAAACTGCTCTTTGTAAAGGAAGGTTCAAGTCTGTGAGTTGAATGCACTCATCACCAAGAAGTTTCTGAGAATGCTTCTGTCTAGTTTTCATGTGAAGATATTTCCTTTTCCAACATTGACCCGAAGCCCTCGTAATATCCACTTGCAGATTTTACAAAAAGAGTGTTTCCAAACTGCTCTATCAAAATGAGATTCAACTCTGTGAGTTGAATGCACGCATCGTGAAGAAGCTTCAGAGAATGCTACGGTCTACGTTTTAGGTGAAGATATTTCATTTCCCAGCATAGGCTTCAAAGCGCTCTAAATATCCACTTGCAGATTCTACAAAAAGAGTGTTTCAAAACTGCTCTTCCAAAAGGAAGGTTCAAGGCTGTGAGTTCAATGCACTCATCATAAAGAAGTTTCTGAGAACGCTTCTCTCTAGTTTTTATGTGAAGATATTTCCTTTTCCAGCATAGGCCTCAAATCGCTCCAAACATCCACTAGCAAATTCTACAAAAGGAGTGTTTCAAAACTGTGCTATCAAAAGGAAGATTCCACTATTTGAGTTGAAGGCATAAAGCACACGGAGGTTTCTGACAATGCTTCCGTCTAGTTCTCATGTGAAGTTATTTCCTTTTCCAGTGCTGGCCTCTTAGCACTCCAAATATCCACTTGCAGATCCTAGAAAAAGAGTTTTTCAAAACTGCTCTACCAAAAGGAAGCTTCAACTCGGTGAGTTGAATGCGCACCTCGCAAAATGTTTCTGAGAGTGCTTCGCTGTTGTTTTTATGTGAAGATATTTCGTTTTCCAGCATAGGACTCAAAGCGCTCCAAGTAGCCACTTACAGAGTCTCTAAAAAGAGTGTTTCAAAACTGTTCTATCAAAAGGAACGTTCAACTCTGTGAGTAGAATGCTCTCATCACAAGGAAGTTTCTGAGAATGCTTCTGTCTAGTTTTTATGTGAAGAAATTTCCTTTTCCAACATAGGCCTCAAAGCGCTCCAAATAAACATCTGCAGATTCTACAAAAGGGGTCTTTCCAAAATGTTCTATCAAAACCAACGTTCAAACCTATGAGCTGAATGCACTCACCACACAGAAGTTTCTTAGACGTCTTCTGTCTAGTGTTTATGTGAAAATATTTTCTTTTACAGCATAGGCCTCAAATAGCTCCAAATATCAACTTGCAGATTTTACAAAAAGGGTGTTTCCAAACTCCTCTATCAAAAGGCAGGTTCAACTCTGTGTGTTGAATGCACACATCAGAAAGAAGTTTCTGAGAATGCTTCTGTCTAGCGTTTATGTGAAAATATTTCCTTTTCAAGCATACGCCTCAAAGCGCTCCAAATATGCCATTGCAGATTCTACAAAAAGTGTGTTTCAAAACTGCTCTATGAAAAGAAAGGTTCAAAGCTGTGAGGTGAATACACATATCGTGAAGAAGCTTCTGAGAAAGCTTCAGTCTAGTGTTTAGGTGAAGATATTTCACTTCCCAGCATAGGCCTCAAAGCGCTCCAAATATCCACTTCCAGATTCTACAGAAAAGTGTTTCAAAACTGCTCTTTGGAAAGGAAGCTTCAACTCTGTGAGTTGAAAGCACTCATTACGAAGAGGTTTCTGAGAATTCTTCTGTCCAGTTTTCATGTGAAGATGTTTCCATTTCAAGCATAGGTCTCCAATCGCTCCAAATATTCACCTGCAAATTCTACAAAACGGGTGTTTCAAAAGTTCTCTATCAATAGGAAGGTTCAACTCTGTGAGTTGAATGCCCTCCTCACAAAGAAGTTTCTGAGAATGCTTCTGTCTAGTTTTTACTTGAAGATATTTCCTTTTCCAACACAGGCCTCAAAGCGCTCCGAATCAACACTTCCAGATACTACAAAAACAGTGTTTCAAAACTGTTCTATCAAAAGGAACGTTCAACTCTGTGAGTTGAAGGCACTCATCACAAAGAAGTTTCTGAGCACGCTTCCATCTAGCTTGTATGCCATGAGATTTCCTTTTGCAGCATAGGCCTTAAAGCACTCCAAATATCCACTTGCAGATTCCACAAAAAGAGTGCTGCAAAACTTCTCTATCAAAAGGCAGGTTGAACTCTGTGTGTTGAATGCCCAAAACACAGGGAACTTTCTGAGAATGCTTTTGTCTAGTTTCCACGTGAAGATAGTTCCTTTTCCAACGTAGGCCTCAAAGCGCTCTGAATATCCACTTGCCGATTGTACAAAAAGAGTGTTGCAAAACTTCTCTATCAAAAGGCAGGTTGAACTCTGTGTGTTGAATGCCCAAAACACAGGGAACTTGCTGAGAATGCTTTTGTCTAATTTCTACGTGAAGATATTTCCTTTTCCAACATAGGCCTCAAAGTGCTCCGAATAAACACTTGTAGATCCCACCAAAAGAGTGTTTCAAAGCTCTTCCACCTAAAGGAACTTTCACGTCTGTGAGTTGAATGCACTCATCACAAAGAGGTTTCTGAGAATGCTTCTGTCTAGTTTTTATGTGATGATATTTCATTTTCCAGCATTGGCCTAAAGGTGCTCCAAATATCCACCTTCAGATGGGACTGAAAGAGTGTTTCAAAACTGAACTATCAAAAGGAAGGTTCAAGTCTGTGAGTTGAATGCACTCATCCACAGAAGCTTCTGAGAATGCTTCTGTCTCGTTTTTAGGCGAAGATATTTCCTTTTCCTTGCATAGGCCTCAAATCGCTCCAAATATCCCCTTGCAGATATTACAAAGAGAGTGTTTCCAAACTGCCCTATCGAAAGGCAGGTTCAACTCTGTGAGTTGAAGGCACGTATGGTGAAACAGTTTCTGAGAATGCTTGTGTGTACTTTTTAGGTGAAGGTATTTCCTTTTCCAGCACAGGCCTCAAATCGCTCCAAACATCCAGTAGCAAATTCTACAAAAGGAGTGTTTCAAACCTGTGCTATCCAAAGGAAGATTCCACTATATGAGTTGAACGCATAAAGCACACGGAAGTTTCTGAGAATCCTTCCGTCTAGTTCTCAGGTGAAGATATTTACTTTTCCAGTGTTGGCCCTTTAGCACTCCAAATATCCACTTTCAGATTCTACAAAAAGAGTGTTTCAAAACTGCTCTATCAAAACGCAGGTTCCACTCGGTGAGTTGAATGCACGCATCGGAAAAGATTTCTGAGAATTCTTCTGCCTAGTTTTTATGGGAAGATATTTTCTTTTCCAGCATAGGCCTCAAATCGCTCCAAACATCCACGAGCAAATTCTACGAAAGGAGTGTGTCAAAACTGTGCTATCAAAAGGAAGATTCCACTATGTGAGTTGAATGCATGAAGCACACGGAAGTTTCTGACAATGCTTCCGTCTAGTTCTCATGTGAAGATATTTCCTTTTCCAGTGTTGACCTCTTAGCACTCCAAATATCCACTTGCAGATCCTAGAAAAAGAGTGTTTCAAAACTGCTCTACCAAAAGCCAGGTTTCACTCGGTGAGTTGAATGCGCACATCGCAAAATGTTTCTGAGAACGCTACTGTCTAGTTCTTATGTGAAGATATTTCGTTTTCCAGCCTGGGCTTCAAAGCGCTCCAAATAGCCACTTGTAGAGTCTATAAAAAGAGTGTTTCAAAACTCTTCTATCAAAAGGAACTTTCAACTCTGTGAGTACAATGCACTCATCACAAGGAAGTTTCCGAGAATGCTTCTGTCTAGTGTTTATGTGAAGATATTTCCTTTTCCAACCTAGGCCTCAATGCGCTCCAAATAAACACCTGCAGATCCTACAAGAGGGGTGTTTCCAAACTGTTCTATCAAAACCAGCGTTCAAGTCTGTGAGCTGAATGCACTCATCACACAGAAGTTTCTTAGAAGGCTTGTGTCTAGTGTTTATGTGAAAATATTTTCTTTTACAGCATAGGCCTCAAATAGATCCAAATATCAACTTGCAGATTTTACAAAAAGGGAGTTTCCAAACTCCTCTATCAAAAGACAGGTTCAACTCTGTGAGTTGAATGCACACATCAGAAAGAAGTTTCTGAGAATGCTTCTGTCTAGCGTTTATGTGAAAATATTTCCTTTTCAAGCACACGCCTCAAAGCGCTCCAAATATGCCGTTGCAGATTCTACAAAAAGTGGGTTTCAAAACTGCTCTACGAAAAGAAAGGTTCGAAGCTGTGAGTTGAATACACAGATCGTGAAGAAGTTTCTGAGAATGCTTCAGTCTAGTGTTTAGGTGAAGATATTTCACTTCCCAGCATAGGCCTCAAAGCGCTCCAAATATCCACTTCCAGATTCTACAGAAAAGTGTTTCAAAACTGCTCTTTGGAAAGGAAGCTTCAACTCTGTGAGTTGAAAGCACTCATTACGAAGAGGTTTCTGAGAATTCTTCTGTCCAGTTTTCATGTGAAGATGTTTCCATTTCAAGCATAGGTCTCCAATCGCTCCAAATATTCACCTGCCAATTCAACAAAAAGGGTGTTTCAAAACTTCTCTATCAATAGGAAGGTTCAACTCTGTGAGTTGAATGCCCTCCTCACAAAGAAGTTTCTGAGAATGCTTCTGTCTAGTTTTTACGTGAAGATATTTCCTTTTCCAACACAGGCCTCAAAGCGCTCCGAATCAACACTTCCAGATACTACCAAAACAGTGTTTCAAAACTGTTCTATCAAAAGGAACGTTCAACTCTGTGAGTTGAAGGCACTCATCGCAAAGAGGTTTCTGAGAATGCTTCTGTCTAGTTTTTATGTGATGATATTTCGTATTGCAGCATTGGCCAAAAAGCGCTCCAAACATCCATCTTCAGATGGCAATGAAAGTGGGTCTCAAAAGTGCTCTATCAGAAGGAAGGTTCAAGTCTGTGAATTGAATGCTCTCATCACACAGAAGGTTCTGAGAATGATTCAGTCTAGTTTTTATCAGAAGATATTTCCTTTTCCTTGCATAGGCCTCAAATCGCTCCAAATATCGAATTGCAGTTTACACCAATAGAGTGTTTCCAAACTGCTCTGTGAAACGGCAGGTTCAACTCTGTGAGTTGAATGCGCACATGAGGAAGAAGTCTCTGAGAATGCTTCTGTCTAGTTTTTAGGTGAAGATATTTCATTTCCCAGCCTCGCCTCAAAGCGCTCCAAATATCCACTTTCAGATTCTACAAAAACTGTGTTTCTAAACTGCTCTTTGTAAAGGAAGGTTCAAGTCTGTGAGTTGAATGCACTCATCACCAAGAAGTTTCTGAGAATGCTTCTGTCTAGTTTTCATGTGAAGATATTTCCTTTTCCAACATTGACCCGAAGCCCTCGTAATATCCACTTGCAGATTTTACAAAAAGAGTGTTTCCAAACTGCTCTATCAAAATGAGATTCAACTCTGTGAGTTGAATGCACGCATCGTGAAGAAGCTTCAGAGAATGCTACGGTCTACGTTTTAGGTGAAGATATTTCATTTCCCAGCATAGGCTTCAAAGCGCTCTAAATATCCACTTGCAGATTCTACAAAAAGAGTGTTTCAAAACTGCTCTTCCAAAAGGAAGGTTCAAGGCTGTGAGTTCAATGCACTCATCATAAAGAAGTTTCTGAGAACGCTTCTCTCTAGTTTTTATGTGAAGATATTTCCTTTTCCAGCATAGGCCTCAAATCGCTCCAAACATCCACTAGCAAATTCTACAAAAGGAGTGTTTCAAAACTGTGCTATCAAAAGGAAGATTCCACTATTTGAGTTGAAGGCATAAAGCACACGGAGGTTTCTGACAATGCTTCCGTCTAGTTCTCATGTGAAGTTATTTCCTTTTCCAGTGCTGGCCTCTTAGCACTCCAAATATCCACTTGCAGATCCTAGAAAAAGAGTTTTTCAAAACTGCTCTACCAAAAGGAAGCTTCAACTCGGTGAGTTGAATGCGCACCTCGCAAAATGTTTCTGAGAGTGCTTCGCTGTTGTTTTTATGTGAAGATATTTCGTTTTCCAGCATAGGACTCAAAGCGCTCCAAGTAGCCACTTACAGAGTCTCTAAAAAGAGTGTTTCAAAACTGTTCTATCAAAAGGAACGTTCAACTCTGTGAGTAGAATGCTCTCATCACAAGGAAGTTTCTGAGAATGCTTCTGTCTAGTTTTTATGTGAAGAAATCTCCTTTTCCAACATAGGCCTCAAAGCGCTCCAAATAAACATCTGCAGATTCTACAAAAGGGGTCTTTCCAAAATGTTCTATCAAAACCAACGTTCAAACCTATGAGCTGAATGCACTCACCACACAGAAGTTTCTTAGACGTCTTCTGTCTAGTGTTTATGTGAAAATATTTTCTTTTACAGCATAGGCCTCAAATAGCTCCAAATATCAACTTGCAGATTTTACAAAAAGGGTGTTTCCAAACTCCTCTATCAAAAGGCAGGTTCAACTCTGTGTGTTGAATGCACACATCAGAAAGAAGTTTCTGAGAATGCTTCTGTCTAGCGTTTATGTGAAAATATTTCCTTTTCAAGCATACGCCTCAAAGCGCTCCAAATATGCCGTTGCAGATTCTACAAAAAGTGTGTTTCAAAACTGCTCTATGAAAAGAAAGGTTCAAAGCTGTGAGGTGAATACACATATCGTGAAGAAGTTTCTGAGAAAGCTTCAGTCTAGTGTTTAGGTGAAGATATTTCACTTCCCAGCATAGGCCTCAAAGCGCTCCAAATATCCACTTCCAGATTCTACAGAAAAGTGTTTCAAAACTGCTCTTTGGAAAGGAAGCTTCAACTCTGTGAGTTGAAAGCACTCATTACGAAGAGGTTTCTGAGAATTCTTCTGTCCAGTTTTCATGTGAAGATGTTTCCATTTCAAGCATAGGTCTCCAATCGCTCCAAATATTCACCTGCAAATTCTACAAAAAGGGTGTTTCAAAAGTTCTCTATCAATAGGAAGGTTCAACTCTGTGAGTTGAATGCCCTCCTCACAAAGAAGTTTCTGAGAATGCTTCTGTCTAGTTTTTACTTGAAGATATTTCCTTTTCCAACACAGGCCTCAAAGCGCTCCGAATCAACACTTCCAGATACTACAAAAACAGTGTTTCAAAACTGTTCTATCAAAAGGAACGTTCAACTCTGTGAGTTGAAGGCACTCATCACAAAGAAGTTTCTGAGCACGCTTCCATCTAGCTTGTATGCCATGAGATTTCCTTTTGCAGCATAGGCCTGAAAGCACTCCAAATATCCACTTGCAGATTCCACAAAAAGAGTGCTGCAAAACTTCTCTATCAAAAGGCAGGTTGAACTCTGTGTGTTGAATGCCCAAAACACAGGGAACTTTCTGAGAATGCTTTTGTCTAGTTTCCACGTGAAGATAGTTCCTTTTCCAACGTAGGCCTCAAAGCGCTCTGAATATCCACTTGCCGATTGTACAAAAAGAGTGTTGCAAAACTTCTCTATCAAAAGGCAGGTTGAACTCTGTGTGTTGAATGCCCAAAACACAGGGAACTTGCTGAGAATGCTTTTGTCTAATTTCTACGTGAAGATATTTCCTTTTCCAACATAGGCCTCAAAGTGCTCCGAATAAACACTTGTAGATCCCACCAAAAGAGTGTTTCAAAGCTCTTCCACCTAAAGGAACTTTCACGTCTGTGAGTTGAATGCACTCATCACAAAGAGGTTTCTGAGAATGCTTCTGTCTAGTTTTTATGTGATGATATTTCATTTTCCAGCATTGGCCTAAAGGTGCTCCAAATATCCACCTTCAGATGGGACTGAAAGAGTGTTTCAAAACTGAACTATCAAAAGGAAGGTTCAAGTCTGTGAGTTGAATGCACTCATCCACAGAAGCTTCTGAGAATGCTTCTGTCTCGTTTTTAGGCGAAGATATTTCCTTTTCCTTGCATAGGCCTCAAATCGCTCCAAATATCCCCTTGCAGATATTACAAAGAGAGTGTTTCCAAACTGCCCTATCGAAAGGCAGGTTCAACTCTGTGAGTTGAAGGCACGTATGGTGAAACAGTTTCTGAGAATGCTTGTGTGTACTTTTTAGGTGAAGGTATTTCCTTTTCCAGCACAGGCCTCAAATCGCTCCAAACATCCAGTAGCAAATTCTACAAAAGGAGTGTTTCAAACCTGTGCTATCCAAAGGAAGATTCCACTATATGAGTTGAACGCATAAAGCACACGGAAGTTTCTGAGAATCCTTCCGTCTAGTTCTCAGGTGAAGATATTTACTTTTCCAGTGTTGGCCCTTTAGCACTCCAAATATCCACTTTCAGATTCTACAAAAAGAGTGTTTCAAAACTGCTCTATCAAAACGCAGGTTCCACTCGGTGAGTTGAATGCACGCATCGGAAAAGATTTCTGAGAATTCCTCTGTCTAGTTTTTATGGGAAGATATTTTCTTTTCCAGCATAGGCCTCAAATCGCTCCAAACATCCACGAGCAAATTCTACGAAAGGAGTGTGTCAAAACTGTGCTAACAAAAGGAAGATTCCACTATGTGAGTTGAATGCATGAAGCACACGGAAGTTTCTGACAATGCTTCCGTCTAGTTCTCATGTGAAGATATTTCCTTTTCCAGTGTTGACCTCTTAGCACTCCAAATATCCACTTGCAGATCCTAGAAAAAGAGTGTTTCAAAACTGCTCTACCAAAAGCCAGGTTTCACTCGGTGAGTTGAATGCGCACATCGCAAAATGTTTCTGAGAACGCTACTGTCTAGTTCTTATGTGAAGATATTTCGTTTTCCAGCCTGGGCTTCAAAGCGCTCCAAATAGCCACTTGTAGAGTCTATAAAAAGAGTGTTTCAAAACTCTTCTATCAAAAGGAACTTTCAACTCTGTGAGTACAATGCACTCATCACAAGGAAGTTTCCGAGAATGCTTCTGTCTAGTGTTTATGTGAAGATATTTCCTTTTCCAACCTAGGCCTCAATGCGCTCCAAATAAACACCTGCAGATCCTACAAGAGGGGTGTTTCCAAATTGTTCTATCAAAACCAGCGTTCAAGTCTGTGAGCTGAATGCACTCATCACACAGAAGTTTCTTAGAAGGCTTGTGTCTAGTGTTTATGTGAAAATATTTTCTTTTACAGCATAGGCCTCAAATAGATCCAAATATCAACTTGCAGATTTTACAAAAAGGGAGTTTCCAAACTCCTCTATCAAAAGACAGGTTCAACTCTGTGAGTTGAATGCACACATCAGAAAGAAGTTTCTGAGAATGCTTCTGTCTAGCGTTTATGTGAAAATATTTCCTTTTCAAGCACACGCCTCAAAGCGCTCCAAATATGCCGTTGCAGATTCTACAAAAAGTGGGTTTCAAAACTGCTCTACGAAAAGAAAGGTTCGAAGCTGTGAGTTGAATACACAGATCGTGAAGAAGTTTCTGAGAATGCTTCAGTCTAGTGTTTAGGTGAAGATATTTCACTTCCCAGCATAGGCCTCAAAGCGCTCCAAATATCCACTTCCAGATTCTACAGAAAAGTGTTTCAAAACTGCTCTTTGGAAAGGAAGCTTCAACTCTGTGAGTTGAAAGCACTCATTACGAAGAGGTTTCTGAGAATTCTTCTGTCCAGTTTTCATGTGAAGATGTTTCCATTTCAAGCATAGGTCTCCAATCGCTCCAAATATTCACCTGCAAATTCTACAAAAAGGGTGTTTCAAAACTTCTCTATCAATAGGAAGGTTCAACTCTGTGAGTTGAATGCCCTCCTCACAAAGAAGTTTCTGAGAATGCTTCTGTCTAGTTTTTACGTGAAGATATTTCCTTTTCCAACACAGGCCTCAAAGCGCTCCGAATCAACACTTCCAGATACTACCAAAACAGTGTTTCAAAACTGTTCTATCAAAAGGAACGTTCAACTCTGTGAGTTGAAGGCACTCATCGCAAAGAGGTTTCTGAGAATGCTTCTGTCTAGTTTTTATGTGATGATATTTCGTATTGCAGCATTGGCCAAAAAGCGCTCCAAACATCCATCTTCAGATGGCAATGAAAGTGGGTCTCAAAAGTGCTCTATCAGAAGGAAGGTTCAAGTCTGTGAATTGAATGCTCTCATCACACAGAAGGTTCTGAGAATGATTCAGTCTAGTTTTTATCAGAAGATATTTCCTTTTCCTTGCATAGGCCTCAAATCGCTCCAAATATCGAATTGCAGTTTACACCAATAGAGTGTTTCCAAACTGCTCTGTGAAACGGCAGGTTCAACTCTGTGAGTTGAATGCGCACATGAGGAAGAAGTCTCTGAGAATGCTTCTGTCTAGTTTTTAGGTGAAGATATTTCATTTCCCAGCCTCGCCTCAAAGCGCTCCAAATATCCACTTTCAGATTCTACAAAAACTGTGTTTCTAAACTGCTCTTTGTAAAGGAAGGTTCAAGTCTGTGAGTTGAATGCACTCATCACCAAGAAGTTTCTGAGAATGCTTCTGTCTAGTTTTCATGTGAAGATATTTCCTTTTCCAACATTGACCCGAAGCCCTCGTAATATCCACTTGCAGATTTTACAAAAAGAGTGTTTCCAAACTGCTCTATCAAAATGAGATTCAACTCTGTGAGTTGAATGCACGCATCGTGAAGAAGCTTCAGAGAATGCTACGGTCTACGTTTTAGGTGAAGATATTTCATTTCCCAGCATAGGCTTCAAAGCGCTCTAAATATCCACTTGCAGATTCTACAAAAAGAGTGTTTCAAAACTGCTCTTCCAAAAGGAAGGTTCAAGGCTGTGAGTTCAATGCACTCATCATAAAGAAGTTTCTGAGAACGCTTCTCTCTAGTTTTTATGTGAAGATATTTCCTTTTCCAGCATAGGCCTCAAATCGCTCCAAACATCCACTAGCAAATTCTACGAAAGGAGTGTTTCAAAACTGTGCTATCAAAAGGAAGATTCCACTATTTGAGTTGAAGGCATAAAGCACACGGAGGTTTCTGACAATGCTTCCGTCTAGTTCTCATGTGAAGTTATTTCCTTTTCCAGTGCTGGCCTCTTAGCACTCCAAATATCCACTTGCAGATCCTAGAAAAAGAGTTTTTCAAAACTGCTCTACCAAAAGGAAGCTTCAACTCGGTGAGTTGAATGCGCACCTCGCAAAATGTTTCTGAGAGTGCTTCGCTGTTGTTTTTATGTGAAGATATTTCGTTTTCCAGCATAGGACTCAAAGCGCTCCAAGTAGCCACTTACAGAGTCTCTAAAAAGAGTGTTTCAAAACTGTTCTATCAAAAGGAACGTTCAACTCTGTCAGTAGAATGCTCTCATCACAAGGAAGTTTCTGAGAATGCTTCTGTCTAGTTTTTATGTGAAGAAATTTCCTTTTCCAACATAGGCCTCAAAGCGCTCCAAATAAACATCTGCAGATTCTACAAAAGGGGTCTTTCCAAAATGTTCTATCAAAATCAACGTTCAAACCTATGAGCTGAATGCACTCACCACACAGAAGTTTCTTAGACGTCTTCTGTCTAGTGTTTATGTGAAAATATTTTCTTTTACAGCATAGGCCTCAAATAGCTCCAAATATCAACTTGCAGATTTTACAAAAAGGGTGTTTCCAAACTCCTCTATCAAAAGGCAGGTTCAACTCTGTGTGTTGAATGCACACATCAGAAAGAAGTTTCTGAGAATGCTTCTGTCTAGCGTTTATGTGAAAATATTTCCTTTTCAAGCATACGCCTCAAAGCGCTCCAAATATGCCGTTGCAGATTCTACAAAAAGTGTGTTTCAAAACTGCTCTATGAAAAGAAAGGTTCAAAGCTGTGAGGTGAATACACATATCGTGAAGAAGTTTCTGAGAAAGCTTCAGTCTAGTGTTTAGGTGAAGATATTTCACTTCCCAGCATAGGCCTCAAAGCGCTCCAAATATCCACTTCCAGATTCTACAGAAAAGTGTTTCAAAACTGCTCTTTGGAAAGGAAGCTTCAACTCTGTGAGTTGAAAGCACTCATTACGAAGAGGTTTCTGAGAATTCTTCTGTCCAGTTTTCATGTGAAGATGTTTCCATTTCAAGCATAGGTCTCCAATCGCTCCAAATATTCACCTGCAAATTCTACAAAAAGGGTGTTTCAAAAGTTCTCTATCAATAGGAAGGTTCAACTCTGTGAGTTGAATGCCCTCCTCACAAAGAAGTTTCTGAGAATGCTTCTGTCTAGTTTTTACTTGAAGATATTTCCTTTTCCAACACAGGCCTCAAAGCGCTCCGAATCAACACTTCCAGATACTACAAAAACAGTGTTTCAAAACTGTTCTATCAAAAGGAACGTTCAACTCTGTGAGTTGAAGGCACTCATCACAAAGAAGTTTCTGAGCACGCTTCCATCTAGCTTGTATGCCATGAGATTTCCTTTTGCAGCATAGGCCTGAAAGCACTCCAAATATCCACTTGCAGATTCCACAAAAAGAGTGCTGCAAAACTTCTCTATCAAAAGGCAGGTTGAACTCTGTGTGTTGAATGCCCAAAACACAGGGAACTTTCTGAGAATGCTTTTGTCTAGTTTCCACGTGAAGATAGTTCCTTTTCCAACGTAGGCCTCAAAGCGCTCTGAATATCCACTTGCCGATTGTACAAAAAGAGTGTTGCAAAACTTCTCTATCAAAAGGCAGGTTGAACTCTGTGTGTTGAATGCCCAAAACACAGGGAACTTGCTGAGAATGCTTTTGTCTAATTTCTACGTGAAGATATTTCCTTTTCCAACATAGGCCTCAAAGTGCTCCGAATAAACACTTGTAGATCCCACCAAAAGAGTGTTTCAAAGCTCTTCCACCTAAAGGAACTTTCACGTCTGTGAGTTGAATGCACTCATCACAAAGAGGTTTCTGAGAATGCTTCTGTCTAGTTTTTATGTGATGATATTTCATTTTCCAGCATTGGCCTAAAGGTGCTCCAAATATCCACCTTCAGATGGGACTGAAAGAGTGTTTCAAAACTGAACTATCAAAAGGAAGGTTCAAGTCTGTGAGTTGAATGCACTCATCCACAGAAGCTTCTGAGAATGCTTCTGTCTCGTTTTTAGGCGAAGATATTTCCTTTTCCTTGCATAGGCCTCAAATCGCTCCAAATATCCCCTTGCAGATATTACAAAGAGAGTGTTTCCAAACTGCCCTATCGAAAGGCAGGTTCAACTCTGTGAGTTGAAGGCACGTATGGTGAAACAGTTTCTGAGAATGCTTGTGTGTACTTTTTAGGTGAAGGTATTTCCTTTTCCAGCACAGGCCTCAAATCGCTCCAAACATCCAGTAGCAAATTCTACAAAAGGAGTGTTTCAAACCTGTGCTATCCAAAGGAAGATTCCACTATATGAGTTGAACGCATAAAGCACACGGAAGTTTCTGAGAATCCTTCCGTCTAGTTCTCAGGTGAAGATATTTACTTTTCCAGTGTTGGCCCTTTAGCACTCCAAATATCCACTTTCAGATTCTACAAAAAGAGTGTTTCAAAACTGCTCTATCAAAACGCAGGTTCCACTCGGTGAGTTGAATGCACGCATCGGAAAAGATTTCTGAGAATTCTTCTGTCTAGTTTTTATGGGAAGATATTTTCTTTTCCAGCATAGGCCTCAAATCGCTCCAAACATCCACGAGCAAATTCTACGAAAGGAGTGTGTCAAAACTGTGCTATCAAAAGGAAGATTCCACTATGTGAGTTGAATGCATGAAGCACACGGAAGTTTCTGACAATGCTTCCGTCTAGTTCTCATGTGAAGATATTTCCTTTTCCAGTGTTGACCTCTTAGCACTCCAAATATCCACTTGCAGATCCTAGAAAAAGAGTGTTTCAAAACTGCTCTACCAAAAGCCAGGTTTCACTCGGTGAGTTGAATGCGCACATCGCAAAATGTTTCTGAGAACGCTACTGTCTAGTTCTTATGTGAAGATATTTCGTTTTCCAGCCTGGGCTTCAAAGCGCTCCAAATAGCCACTTGTAGAGTCTATAAAAAGAGTGTTTCAAAACTCTTCTATCAAAAGGAACTTTCAACTCTGTGAGTACAATGCACTCATCACAAGGAAGTTTCCGAGAATGCTTCTGTCTAGTGTTTATGTGAAGATATTTCCTTTTCCAACCTAGGCCTCAATGCGCTCCAAATAAACACCTGCAGATCCTACAAGAGGGGTGTTTCCAAACTGTTCTATCAAAACCAGCGTTCAAGTCTGTGAGCTGAATGCACTCATCACACAGAAGTTTCTTAGAAGGCTTGTGTCTAGTGTTTATGTGAAAATATTTTCTTTTACAGCATAGGCCTCAAATAGATCCAAATATCAACTTGCAGATTTTACAAAAAGGGAGTTTCCAAACTCCTCTATCAAAAGACAGGTTCAACTCTGTGAGTTGAATGCACACATCAGAAAGAAGTTTCTGAGAATGCTTCTGTCTAGCGTTTATGTGAAAATATTTCCTTTTCAAGCACACGCCTCAAAGCGCTCCAAATATGCCGTTGCAGATTCTACAAAAAGTGGGTTTCAAAACTGCTCTACGAAAAGAAAGGTTCGAAGCTGTGAGTTGAATACACAGATCGTGAAGAAGTTTCTGAGAATGCTTCAGTCTAGTGTTTAGGTGAAGATATTTCACTTCCCAGCATAGGCCTCAAAGCGCTCCAAATATCCACTTCCAGATTCTACAGAAAAGTGTTTCAAAACTGCTCTTTGGAAAGGAAGCTTCAACTCTGTGAGTTGAAAGCACTCATTACGAAGAGGTTTCTGAGAATTCTTCTGTCCAGTTTTCATGTGAAGATGTTTCCATTTCAAGCATAGGTCTCCAATCGCTCCAAATATTCACCTGCAAATTCTACAAAAAGGGTGTTTCAAAACTTCTCTATCAATAGGAAGGTTCAACTCTGTGAGTTGAATGCCCTCCTCACAAAGAAGTTTCTGAGAATGCTTCTGTCTAGTTTTTACGTGAAGATATTTCCTTTTCCAACACAGGCCTCAAAGCGCTCCGAATCAACACTTCCAGATACTACCAAAACAGTGTTTCAAAACTGTTCTATCAAAAGGAACGTTCAACTCTGTGAGTTGAAGGCACTCATCGCAAAGAGGTTTCTGAGAATGCTTCTGTCTAGTTTTTATGTGATGATATTTCGTATTGCAGCATTGGCCAAAAAGCGCTCCAAACATCCATCTTCAGATGGCAATGAAAGTGGGTCTCAAAAGTGCTCTATCAGAAGGAAGGTTCAAGTCTGTGAATTGAATGCTCTCATCACACAGAAGGTTCTGAGAATGATTCAGTCTAGTTTTTATCAGAAGATATTTCCTTTTCCTTGCATAGGCCTCAAATCGCTCCAAATATCGAATTGCAGTTTACACCAATAGAGTGTTTCCAAACTGCTCTGTGAAACGGCAGGTTCAACTCTGTGAGTTGAATGCGCACATGAGGAAGAAGTCTCTGAGAATGCTTCTGTCTAGTTTTTAGGTGAAGATATTTCATTTCCCAGCCTCGCCTCAAAGCGCTCCAAATATCCACTTTCAGATTCTACAAAAACTGTGTTTCTAAACTGCTCTTTGTAAAGGAAGGTTCAAGTCTGTGAGTTGAATGCACTCATCACCAAGAAGTTTCTGAGAATGCTTCTGTCTAGTTTTCATGTGAAGATATTTCCTTTTCCAACATTGACCCGAAGCCCTCGTAATATCCACTTGCAGATTTTACAAAAAGAGTGTTTCCAAACTGCTCTATCAAAATGAGATTCAACTCTGTGAGTTGAATGCACGCATCGTGAAGAAGCTTCAGAGAATGCTACGGTCTACGTTTTAGGTGAAGATATTTCATTTCCCAGCATAGGCTTCAAAGCGCTCTAAATATCCACTTGCAGATTCTACAAAAAGAGTGTTTCAAAACTGCTCTTCCAAAAGGAAGGTTCAAGGCTGTGAGTTCAATGCACTCATCATAAAGAAGTTTCTGAGAACGCTTCTCTCTAGTTTTTATGTGAAGATATTTCCTTTTCCAGCATAGGCCTCAAATCGCTCCAAACATCCACTAGCAAATTCTACAAAAGGAGTGTTTCAAAACTGTGCTATCAAAAGGAAGATTCCACTATTTGAGTTGAAGGCATAAAGCACACGGAGGTTTCTGACAATGCTTCCGTCTAGTTCTCATGTGAAGTTATTTCCTTTTCCAGTGCTGGCCTCTTAGCACTCCAAATATCCACTTGCAGATCCTAGAAAAAGAGTTTTTCAAAACTGCTCTACCAAAAGGAAGCTTCAACTCGGTGAGTTGAATGCGCACCTCGCAAAATGTTTCTGAGAGTGCTTCGCTGTTGTTTTTATGTGAAGATATTTCGTTTTCCAGCATAGGACTCAAAGCGCTCCAAGTAGCCACTTACAGAGTCTCTAAAAAGAGTGTTTCAAAACTGTTCTATCAAAAGGAACGTTCAACTCTGTGAGTAGAATGCTCTCATCACAAGGAAGTTTCTGAGAATGCTTCTGTCTAGTTTTTATGTGAAGAAATCTCCTTTTCCAACATAGGCCTCAAAGCGCTCCAAATAAACATCTGCAGATTCTACAAAAGGGGTCTTTCCAAAATGTTCTATCAAAACCAACGTTCAAACCTATGAGCTGAATGCACTCACCACACAGAAGTTTCTTAGACGTCTTCTGTCTAGTGTTTATGTGAAAATATTTTCTTTTACAGCATAGGCCTCAAATAGCTCCAAATATCAACTTGCAGATTTTACAAAAAGGGTGTTTCCAAACTCCTCTATCAAAAGGCAGGTTCAACTCTGTGTGTTGAATGCACACATCAGAAAGAAGTTTCTGAGAATGCTTCTGTCTAGCGTTTATGTGAAAATATTTCCTTTTCAAGCATACGCCTCAAAGCGCTCCAAATATGCCGTTGCAGATTCTACAAAAAGTGTGTTTCAAAACTGCTCTATGAAAAGAAAGGTTCAAAGCTGTGAGGTGAATACACATATCGTGAAGAAGTTTCTGAGAAAGCTTCAGTCTAGTGTTTAGGTGAAGATATTTCACTTCCCAGCATAGGCCTCAAAGCGCTCCAAATATCCACTTCCAGATTCTACAGAAAAGTGTTTCAAAACTGCTCTTTGGAAAGGAAGCTTCAACTCTGTGAGTTGAAAGCACTCATTACGAAGAGGTTTCTGAGAATTCTTCTGTCCAGTTTTCATGTGAAGATGTTTCCATTTCAAGCATAGGTCTCCAATCGCTCCAAATATTCACCTGCAAATTCTACAAAAAGGGTGTTTCAAAAGTTCTCTATCAATAGGAAGGTTCAACTCTGTGAGTTGAATGCCCTCCTCACAAAGAAGTTTCTGAGAATGCTTCTGTCTAGTTTTTACTTGAAGATATTTCCTTTTCCAACACAGGCCTCAAAGCGCTCCGAATCAACACTTCCAGATACTACAAAAACAGTGTTTCAAAACTGTTCTATCAAAAGGAACGTTCAACTCTGTGAGTTGAAGGCACTCATCACAAAGAAGTTTCTGAGCACGCTTCCATCTAGCTTGTATGCCATGAGATTTCCTTTTGCAGCATAGGCCTGAAAGCACTCCAAATATCCACTTGCAGATTCCACAAAAAGAGTGCTGCAAAACTTCTCTATCAAAAGGCAGGTTGAACTCTGTGTGTTGAATGCCCAAAACACAGGGAACTTTCTGAGAATGCTTTTGTCTAGTTTCCACGTGAAGATAGTTCCTTTTCCAACGTAGGCCTCAAAGCGCTCTGAATATCCACTTGCCGATTGTACAAAAAGAGTGTTGCAAAACTTCTCTATCAAAAGGCAGGTTGAACTCTGTGTGTTGAATGCCCAAAACACAGGGAACTTGCTGAGAATGCTTTTGTCTAATTTCTACGTGAAGATATTTCCTTTTCCAACATAGGCCTCAAAGTGCTCCGAATAAACACTTGTAGATCCCACCAAAAGAGTGTTTCAAAGCTCTTCCACCTAAAGGAACTTTCACGTCTGTGAGTTGAATGCACTCATCACAAAGAGGTTTCTGAGAATGCTTCTGTCTAGTTTTTATGTGATGATATTTCATTTTCCAGCATTGGCCTAAAGGTGCTCCAAATATCCACCTTCAGATGGGACTGAAAGAGTGTTTCAAAACTGAACTATCAAAAGGAAGGTTCAAGTCTGTGAGTTGAATGCACTCATCCACAGAAGCTTCTGAGAATGCTTCTGTCTCGTTTTTAGGCGAAGATATTTCCTTTTCCTTGCATAGGCCTCAAATCGCTCCAAATATCCCCTTGCAGATATTACAAAGAGAGTGTTTCCAAACTGCCCTATCGAAAGGCAGGTTCAACTCTGTGAGTTGAAGGCACGTATGGTGAAACAGTTTCTGAGAATGCTTGTGTGTACTTTTTAGGTGAAGGTATTTCCTTTTCCAGCACAGGCCTCAAATCGCTCCAAACATCCAGTAGCAAATTCTACAAAAGGAGTGTTTCAAACCTGTGCTATCCAAAGGAAGATTCCACTATATGAGTTGAACGCATAAAGCACACGGAAGTTTCTGAGAATCCTTCCGTCTAGTTCTCAGGTGAAGATATTTACTTTTCCAGTGTTGGCCCTTTAGCACTCCAAATATCCACTTTCAGATTCTACAAAAAGAGTGTTTCAAAACTGCTCTATCAAAACGCAGGTTCCACTCGGTGAGTTGAATGCACGCATCGGAAAAGATTTCTGAGAATTCCTCTGTCTAGTTTTTATGGGAAGATATTTTCTTTTCCAGCATAGGCCTCAAATCGCTCCAAACATCCACGAGCAAATTCTACGAAAGGAGTGTGTCAAAACTGTGCTATCAAAAGGAAGATTCCACTATGTGAGTTGAATGCATGAAGCACACGGAAGTTTCTGACAATGCTTCCGTCTAGTTCTCATGTGAAGATATTTCCTTTTCCAGTGTTGACCTCTTAGCACTCCAAATATCCACTTGCAGATCCTAGAAAAAGAGTGTTTCAAAACTGCTCTACCAAAAGCCAGGTTTCACTCGGTGAGTTGAATGCGCACATCGCAAAATGTTTCTGAGAACGCTACTGTCTAGTTCTTATGTGAAGATATTTCGTTTTCCAGCCTGGGCTTCAAAGCGCTCCAAATAGCCACTTGTAGAGTCTATAAAAAGAGTGTTTCAAAACTCTTCTATCAAAAGGAACTTTCAACTCTGTGAGTACAATGCACTCATCACAAGGAAGTTTCCGAGAATGCTTCTGTCTAGTGTTCATGTGAAGATATTTCCTTTTCCAACCTAGGCCTCAATGCGCTCCAAATAAACACCTGCAGATCCTACAAGAGGGGTGTTTCCAAACTGTTCTATCAAAACCAGCGTTCAAGTCTGTGAGCTGAATGCACTCATCACACAGAAGTTTCTTAGAAGGCTTGTGTCTAGTGTTTATGTGAAAATATTTTCTTTTACAGCATAGGCCTCAAATAGATCCAAATATCAACTTGCAGATTTTACAAAAAGGGAGTTTCCAAACTCCTCTATCAAAAGACAGGTTCAACTCTGTGAGTTGAATGCACACATCAGAAAGAAGTTTCTGAGAATGCTTCTGTCTAGCGTTTATGTGAAAATATTTCCTTTTCAAGCACACGCCTCAAAGCGCTCCAAATATGCCGTTGCAGATTCTACAAAAAGTGGGTTTCAAAACTGCTCTACGAAAAGAAAGGTTCGAAGCTGTGAGTTGAATACACAGATCGTGAAGAAGTTTCTGAGAATGCTTCAGTCTAGTGTTTAGGTGAAGATATTTCACTTCCCAGCATAGGCCTCAAAGCGCTCCAAATATCCACTTCCAGATTCTACAGAAAAGTGTTTCAAAACTGCTCTTTGGAAAGGAAGCTTCAACTCTGTGAGTTGAAAGCACTCATTACGAAGAGGTTTCTGAGAATTCTTCTGTCCAGTTTTCATGTGAAGATGTTTCCATTTCAAGCATAGGTCTCCAATCGCTCCAAATATTCACCTGCAAATTCTACAAAAAGGGTGTTTCAAAACTTCTCTATCAATAGGAAGGTTCAACTCTGTGAGTTGAATGCCCTCCTCACAAAGAAGTTTCTGAGAATGCTTCTGTCTAGTTTTTACGTGAAGATATTTCCTTTTCCAACACAGGCCTCAAAGCGCTCCGAATCAACACTTCCAGATACTACCAAAACAGTGTTTCAAAACTGTTCTATCAAAAGGAACGTTCAACTCTGTGAGTTGAAGGCACTCATCGCAAAGAGGTTTCTGAGAATGCTTCTGTCTAGTTTTTATGTGATGATATTTCGTATTGCAGCATTGGCCAAAAAGCGCTCCAAACATCCATCTTCAGATGGCAATGAAAGTGGGTCTCAAAAGTGCTCTATCAGAAGGAAGGTTCAAGTCTGTGAATTGAATGCTCTCATCACACAGAAGGTTCTGAGAATGATTCAGTCTAGTTTTTATCAGAAGATATTTCCTTTTCCTTGCATAGGCCTCAAATCGCTCCAAATATCGAATTGCAGTTTACACCAATAGAGTGTTTCCAAACTGCTCTGTGAAACGGCAGGTTCAACTCTGTGAGTTGAATGCGCACATGAGGAAGAAGTCTCTGAGAATGCTTCTGTCTAGTTTTTAGGTGAAGATATTTCATTTCCCAGCCTCGCCTCAAAGCGCTCCAAATATCCACTTTCAGATTCTACAAAAACTGTGTTTCTAAACTGCTCTTTGTAAAGGAAGGTTCAAGTCTGTGAGTTGAATGCACTCATCACCAAGAAGTTTCTGAGAATGCTTCTGTCTAGTTTTCATGTGAAGATATTTCCTTTTCCAACATTGACCCGAAGCCCTCGTAATATCCACTTGCAGATTTTACAAAAAGAGTGTTTCCAAACTGCTCTATCAAAATGAGATTCAACTCTGTGAGTTGAATGCACGCATCGTGAAGAAGCTTCAGAGAATGCTACGGTCTACGTTTTAGGTGAAGATATTTCATTTCCCAGCATAGGCTTCAAAGCGCTCTAAATATCCACTTGCAGATTCTACAAAAAGAGTGTTTCAAAACTGCTCTTCCAAAAGGAAGGTTCAAGGCTGTGAGTTCAATGCACTCATCATAAAGAAGTTTCTGAGAACGCTTCTCTCTAGTTTTTATGTGAAGATATTTCCTTTTCCAGCATAGGCCTCAAATCGCTCCAAACATCCACTAGCAAATTCTACAAAAGGAGTGTTTCAAAACTGTGCTATCAAAAGGAAGATTCCACTATTTGAGTTGAAGGCATAAAGCACACGGAGGTTTCTGACAATGCTTCCGTCTAGTTCTCATGTGAAGTTATTTCCTTTTCCAGTGCTGGCCTCTTAGCACTCCAAATATCCACTTGCAGATCCTAGAAAAAGAGTTTTTCAAAACTGCTCTACCAAAAGGAAGCTTCAACTCGGTGAGTTGAATGCGCACCTCGCAAAATGTTTCTGAGAGTGCTTCGCTGTTGTTTTTATGTGAAGATATTTCGTTTTCCAGCATAGGACTCAAAGCGCTCCAAGTAGCCACTTACAGAGTCTCTAAAAAGAGTGTTTCAAAACTGTTCTATCAAAAGGAACGTTCAACTCTGTGAGTAGAATGCTCTCATCACAAGGAAGTTTCTGAGAATGCTTCTGTCTAGTTTTTATGTGAAGAAATCTCCTTTTCCAACATAGGCCTCAAAGCGCTCCAAATAAACATCTGCAGATTCTACAAAAGGGGTCTTTCCAAAATGTTCTATCAAAACCAACGTTCAAACCTATGAGCTGAATGCACTCACCACACAGAAGTTTCTTAGACGTCTTCTGTCTAGTGTTTATGTGAAAATATTTTCTTTTACAGCATAGGCCTCAAATAGCTCCAAATATCAACTTGCAGATTTTACAAAAAGGGTGTTTCCAAACTCCTCTATCAAAAGGCAGGTTCAACTCTGTGTGTTGAATGCACACATCAGAAAGAAGTTTCTGAGAATGCTTCTGTCTAGCGTTTATGTGAAAATATTTCCTTTTCAAGCATACGCCTCAAAGCGCTCCAAATATGCCGTTGCAGATTCTACAAAAAGTGTGTTTCAAAACTGCTCTATGAAAAGAAAGGTTCAAAGCTGTGAGGTGAATACACATATCGTGAAGAAGTTTCTGAGAAAGCTTCAGTCTAGTGTTTAGGTGAAGATATTTCACTTCCCAGCATAGGCCTCAAAGCGCTCCAAATATCCACTTCCAGATTCTACAGAAAAGTGTTTCAAAACTGCTCTTTGGAAAGGAAGCTTCAACTCTGTGAGTTGAAAGCACTCATTACGAAGAGGTTTCTGAGAATTCTTCTGTCCAGTTTTCATGTGAAGATGTTTCCATTTCAAGCATAGGTCTCCAATCGCTCCAAATATTCACCTGCAAATTCTACAAAAAGGGTGTTTCAAAAGTTCTCTATCAATAGGAAGGTTCAACTCTGTGAGTTGAATGCCCTCCTCACAAAGAAGTTTCTGAGAATGCTTCTGTCTAGTTTTTACTTGAAGATATTTCCTTTTCCAACACAGGCCTCAAAGCGCTCCGAATCAACACTTCCAGATACTACAAAAACAGTGTTTCAAAACTGTTCTATCAAAAGGAACGTTCAACTCTGTGAGTTGAAGGCACTCATCACAAAGAAGTTTCTGAGCACGCTTCCATCTAGCTTGTATGCCATGAGATTTCCTTTTGCAGCATAGGCCTGAAAGCACTCCAAATATCCACTTGCAGATTCCACAAAAAGAGTGCTGCAAAACTTCTCTATCAAAAGGCAGGTTGAACTCTGTGTGTTGAATGCCCAAAACACAGGGAACTTTCTGAGAATGCTTTTGTCTAGTTTCCACGTGAAGATAGTTCCTTTTCCAACGTAGGCCTCAAAGCGCTCTGAATATCCACTTGCCGATTGTACAAAAAGAGTGTTGCAAAACTTCTCTATCAAAAGGCAGGTTGAACTCTGTGTGTTGAATGCCCAAAACACAGGGAACTTGCTGAGAATGCTTTTGTCTAATTTCTACGTGAAGATATTTCCTTTTCCAACATAGGCCTCAAAGTGCTCCGAATAAACACTTGTAGATCCCACCAAAAGAGTGTTTCAAAGCTCTTCCACCTAAAGGAACTTTCACGTCTGTGAGTTGAATGCACTCATCACAAAGAGGTTTCTGAGAATGCTTCTGTCTAGTTTTTATGTGATGATATTTCATTTTCCAGCATTGGCCTAAAGGTGCTCCAAATATCCACCTTCAGATGGGACTGAAAGAGTGTTTCAAAACTGAACTATCAAAAGGAAGGTTCAAGTCTGTGAGTTGAATGCACTCATCCACAGAAGCTTCTGAGAATGCTTCTGTCTCGTTTTTAGGCGAAGATATTTCCTTTTCCTTGCATAGGCCTCAAATCGCTCCAAATATCCCCTTGCAGATATTACAAAGAGAGTGTTTCCAAACTGCCCTATCGAAAGGCAGGTTCAACTCTGTGAGTTGAAGGCACGTATGGTGAAACAGTTTCTGAGAATGCTTGTGTGTACTTTTTAGGTGAAGGTATTTCCTTTTCCAGCACAGGCCTCAAATCGCTCCAAACATCCAGTAGCAAATTCTACAAAAGGAGTGTTTCAAACCTGTGCTATCCAAAGGAAGATTCCACTATATGAGTTGAACGCATAAAGCACACGGAAGTTTCTGAGAATCCTTCCGTCTAGTTCTCAGGTGAAGATATTTACTTTTCCAGTGTTGGCCCTTTAGCACTCCAAATATCCACTTTCAGATTCTACAAAAAGAGTGTTTCAAAACTGCTCTATCAAAACGCAGGTTCCACTCGGTGAGTTGAATGCACGCATCGGAAAAGATTTCTGAGAATTCTTCTGTCTAGTTTTTATGGGAAGATATTTTCTTTTCCAGCATAGGCCTCAAATCGCTCCAAACATCCACGAGCAAATTCTACGAAAGGAGTGTGTCAAAACTGTGCTATCAAAAGGAAGATTCCACTATGTGAGTTGAATGCATGAAGCACACGGAAGTTTCTGACAATGCTTCCGTCTAGTTCTCATGTGAAGATATTTCCTTTTCCAGTGTTGACCTCTTAGCACTCCAAATATCCACTTGCAGATCCTAGAAAAAGAGTGTTTCAAAACTGCTCTACCAAAAGCCAGGTTTCACTCGGTGAGTTGAATGCGCACATCGCAAAATGTTTCTGAGAACGCTACTGTCTAGTTCTTATGTGAAGATATTTCGTTTTCCAGCCTGGGCTTCAAAGCGCTCCAAATAGCCACTTGTAGAGTCTATAAAAAGAGTGTTTCAAAACTCTTCTATCAAAAGGAACTTTCAACTCTGTGAGTACAATGCACTCATCACAAGGAAGTTTCCGAGAATGCTTCTGTCTAGTGTTTATGTGAAGATATTTCCTTTTCCAACCTAGGCCTCAATGCGCTCCAAATAAACACCTGCAGATCCTACAAGAGGGGTGTTTCCAAACTGTTCTATCAAAACCAGCGTTCAAGTCTGTGAGCTGAATGCACTCATCACACAGAAGTTTCTTAGAAGGCTTGTGTCTAGTGTTTATGTGAAAATATTTTCTTTTACAGCATAGGCCTCAAATAGATCCAAATATCAACTTGCAGATTTTACAAAAAGGGAGTTTCCAAACTCCTCTATCAAAAGACAGGTTCAACTCTGTGAGTTGAATGCACACATCAGAAAGAAGTTTCTGAGAATGCTTCTGTCTAGCGTTTATGTGAAAATATTTCCTTTTCAAGCACACGCCTCAAAGCGCTCCAAATATGCCGTTGCAGATTCTACAAAAAGTGGGTTTCAAAACTGCTCTACGAAAAGAAAGGTTCGAAGCTGTGAGTTGAATACACAGATCGTGAAGAAGTTTCTGAGAATGCTTCAGTCTAGTGTTTAGGTGAAGATATTTCACTTCCCAGCATAGGCCTCAAAGCGCTCCAAATATCCACTTCCAGATTCTACAGAAAAGTGTTTCAAAACTGCTCTTTGGAAAGGAAGCTTCAACTCTGTGAGTTGAAAGCACTCATTACGAAGAGGTTTCTGAGAATTCTTCTGTCCAGTTTTCATGTGAAGATGTTTCCATTTCAAGCATAGGTCTCCAATCGCTCCAAATATTCACCTGCAAATTCTACAAAAAGGGTGTTTCAAAACTTCTCTATCAATAGGAAGGTTCAACTCTGTGAGTTGAATGCCCTCCTCACAAAGAAGTTTCTGAGAATGCTTCTGTCTAGTTTTTACGTGAAGATATTTCCTTTTCCAACACAGGCCTCAAAGCGCTCCGAATCAACACTTCCAGATACTACCAAAACAGTGTTTCAAAACTGTTCTATCAAAAGGAACGTTCAACTCTGTGAGTTGAAGGCACTCATCGCAAAGAGGTTTCTGAGAATGCTTCTGTCTAGTTTTTATGTGATGATATTTCGTATTGCAGCATTGGCCAAAAAGCGCTCCAAACATCCATCTTCAGATGGCAATGAAAGTGGGTCTCAAAAGTGCTCTATCAGAAGGAAGGTTCAAGTCTGTGAATTGAATGCTCTCATCACACAGAAGGTTCTGAGAATGATTCAGTCTAGTTTTTATCAGAAGATATTTCCTTTTCCTTGCATAGGCCTCAAATCGCTCCAAATATCGAATTGCAGTTTACACCAATAGAGTGTTTCCAAACTGCTCTGTGAAACGGCAGGTTCAACTCTGTGAGTTGAATGCGCACATGAGGAAGAAGTCTCTGAGAATGCTTCTGTCTAGTTTTTAGGTGAAGATATTTCATTTCCCAGCCTCGCCTCAAAGCGCTCCAAATATCCACTTTCAGATTCTACAAAAACTGTGTTTCTAAACTGCTCTTTGTAAAGGAAGGTTCAAGTCTGTGAGTTGAATGCACTCATCACCAAGAAGTTTCTGAGAATGCTTCTGTCTAGTTTTCATGTGAAGATATTTCCTTTTCCAACATTGACCCGAAGCCCTCGTAATATCCACTTGCAGATTTTACAAAAAGAGTGTTTCCAAACTGCTCTATCAAAATGAGATTCAACTCTGTGAGTTGAATGCACGCATCGTGAAGAAGCTTCAGAGAATGCTACGGTCTACGTTTTAGGTGAAGATATTTCATTTCCCAGCATAGGCTTCAAAGCGCTCTAAATATCCACTTGCAGATTCTACAAAAAGAGTGTTTCAAAACTGCTCTTCCAAAAGGAAGGTTCAAGGCTGTGAGTTCAATGCACTCATCATAAAGAAGTTTCTGAGAACGCTTCTCTCTAGTTTTTATGTGAAGATATTTCCTTTTCCAGCATAGGCCTCAAATCGCTCCAAACATCCACTAGCAAATTCTACAAAAGGAGTGTTTCAAAACTGTGCTATCAAAAGGAAGATTCCACTATTTGAGTTGAAGGCATAAAGCACACGGAGGTTTCTGACAATGCTTCCGTCTAGTTCTCATGTGAAGTTATTTCCTTTTCCAGTGCTGGCCTCTTAGCACTCCAAATATCCACTTGCAGATCCTAGAAAAAGAGTTTTTCAAAACTGCTCTACCAAAAGGAAGCTTCAACTCGGTGAGTTGAATGCGCACCTCGCAAAATGTTTCTGAGAGTGCTTCGCTGTTGTTTTTATGTGAAGATATTTCGTTTTCCAGCATAGGACTCAAAGCGCTCCAAGTAGCCACTTACAGAGTCTCTAAAAAGAGTGTTTCAAAACTGTTCTATCAAAAGGAACGTTCAACTCTGTGAGTAGAATGCTCTCATCACAAGGAAGTTTCTGAGAATGCTTCTGTCTAGTTTTTATGTGAAGAAATCTCCTTTTCCAACATAGGCCTCAAAGCGCTCCAAATAAACATCTGCAGATTCTACAAAAGGGGTCTTTCCAAAATGTTCTATCAAAACCAACGTTCAAACCTATGAGCTGAATGCACTCACCACACAGAAGTTTCTTAGACGTCTTCTGTCTAGTGTTTATGTGAAAATATTTTCTTTTACAGCATAGGCCTCAAATAGCTCCAAATATCAACTTGCAGATTTTACAAAAAGGGTGTTTCCAAACTCCTCTATCAAAAGGCAGGTTCAACTCTGTGTGTTGAATGCACACATCAGAAAGAAGTTTCTGAGAATGCTTCTGTCTAGCGTTTATGTGAAAATATTTCCTTTTCAAGCATACGCCTCAAAGCGCTCCAAATATGCCGTTGCAGATTCTACAAAAAGTGTGTTTCAAAACTGCTCTATGAAAAGAAAGGTTCAAAGCTGTGAGGTGAATACACATATCGTGAAGAAGTTTCTGAGAAAGCTTCAGTCTAGTGTTTAGGTGAAGATATTTCACTTCCCAGCATAGGCCTCAAAGCGCTCCAAATATCCACTTCCAGATTCTACAGAAAAGTGTTTCAAAACTGCTCTTTGGAAAGGAAGCTTCAACTCTGTGAGTTGAAAGCACTCATTACGAAGAGGTTTCTGAGAATTCTTCTGTCCAGTTTTCATGTGAAGATGTTTCCATTTCAAGCATAGGTCTCCAATCGCTCCAAATATTCACCTGCAAATTCTACAAAAAGGGTGTTTCAAAAGTTCTCTATCAATAGGAAGGTTCAACTCTGTGAGTTGAATGCCCTCCTCACAAAGAAGTTTCTGAGAATGCTTCTGTCTAGTTTTTACTTGAAGATATTTCCTTTTCCAACACAGGCCTCAAAGCGCTCCGAATCAACACTTCCAGATACTACAAAAACAGTGTTTCAAAACTGTTCTATCAAAAGGAACGTTCAACTCTGTGAGTTGAAGGCACTCATCACAAAGAAGTTTCTGAGCACGCTTCCATCTAGCTTGTATGCCATGAGATTTCCTTTTGCAGCATAGGCCTGAAAGCACTCCAAATATCCACTTGCAGATTCCACAAAAAGAGTGCTGCAAAACTTCTCTATCAAAAGGCAGGTTGAACTCTGTGTGTTGAATGCCCAAAACACAGGGAACTTTCTGAGAATGCTTTTGTCTAGTTTCCACGTGAAGATAGTTCCTTTTCCAACGTAGGCCTCAAAGCGCTCTGAATATCCACTTGCCGATTGTACAAAAAGAGTGTTGCAAAACTTCTCTATCAAAAGGCAGGTTGAACTCTGTGTGTTGAATGCCCAAAACACAGGGAACTTGCTGAGAATGCTTTTGTCTAATTTCTACGTGAAGATATTTCCTTTTCCAACATAGGCCTCAAAGTGCTCCGAATAAACACTTGTAGATCCCACCAAAAGAGTGTTTCAAAGCTCTTCCACCTAAAGGAACTTTCACGTCTGTGAGTTGAATGCACTCATCACAAAGAGGTTTCTGAGAATGCTTCTGTCTAGTTTTTATGTGATGATATTTCATTTTCCAGCATTGGCCTAAAGGTGCTCCAAATATCCACCTTCAGATGGGACTGAAAGAGTGTTTCAAAACTGAACTATCAAAAGGAAGGTTCAAGTCTGTGAGTTGAATGCACTCATCCACAGAAGCTTCTGAGAATGCTTCTGTCTCGTTTTTAGGCGAAGATATTTCCTTTTCCTTGCATAGGCCTCAAATCGCTCCAAATATCCCCTTGCAGATATTACAAAGAGAGTGTTTCCAAACTGCCCTATCGAAAGGCAGGTTCAACTCTGTGAGTTGAAGGCACGTATGGTGAAACAGTTTCTGAGAATGCTTGTGTGTACTTTTTAGGTGAAGGTATTTCCTTTTCCAGCACAGGCCTCAAATCGCTCCAAACATCCAGTAGCAAATTCTACAAAAGGAGTGTTTCAAACCTGTGCTATCCAAAGGAAGATTCCACTATATGAGTTGAACGCATAAAGCACACGGAAGTTTCTGAGAATCCTTCCGTCTAGTTCTCAGGTGAAGATATTTACTTTTCCAGTGTTGGCCCTTTAGCACTCCAAATATCCACTTTCAGATTCTACAAAAAGAGTGTTTCAAAACTGCTCTATCAAAACGCAGGTTCCACTCGGTGAGTTGAATGCACGCATCGGAAAAGATTTCTGAGAATTCCTCTGTCTAGTTTTTATGGGAAGATATTTTCTTTTCCAGCATAGGCCTCAAATCGCTCCAAACATCCACGAGCAAATTCTACGAAAGGAGTGTGTCAAAACTGTGCTAACAAAAGGAAGATTCCACTATGTGAGTTGAATGCATGAAGCACACGGAAGTTTCTGACAATGCTTCCGTCTAGTTCTCATGTGAAGATATTTCCTTTTCCAGTGTTGACCTCTTAGCACTCCAAATATCCACTTGCAGATCCTAGAAAAAGAGTGTTTCAAAACTGCTCTACCAAAAGCCAGGTTTCACTCGGTGAGTTGAATGCGCACATCGCAAAATGTTTCTGAGAACGCTACTGTCTAGTTCTTATGTGAAGATATTTCGTTTTCCAGCCTGGGCTTCAAAGCGCTCCAAATAGCCACTTGTAGAGTCTATAAAAAGAGTGTTTCAAAACTCTTCTATCAAAAGGAACTTTCAACTCTGTGAGTACAATGCACTCATCACAAGGAAGTTTCCGAGAATGCTTCTGTCTAGTGTTCATGTGAAGATATTTCCTTTTCCAACCTAGGCCTCAATGCGCTCCAAATAAACACCTGCAGATCCTACAAGAGGGGTGTTTCCAAACTGTTCTATCAAAACCAGCGTTCAAGTCTGTGAGCTGAATGCACTCATCACACAGAAGTTTCTTAGAAGGCTTGTGTCTAGTGTTTATGTGAAAATATTTTCTTTTACAGCATAGGCCTCAAATAGATCCAAATATCAACTTGCAGATTTTACAAAAAGGGAGTTTCCAAACTCCTCTATCAAAAGACAGGTTCAACTCTGTGAGTTGAATGCACACATCAGAAAGAAGTTTCTGAGAATGCTTCTGTCTAGCGTTTATGTGAAAATATTTCCTTTTCAAGCACACGCCTCAAAGCGCTCCAAATATGCCGTTGCAGTTTCTACAAAAAGTGGGTTTCAAAACTGCTCTACGAAAAGAAAGGTTCGAAGCTGTGAGTTGAATACACAGATCGTGAAGAAGTTTCTGAGAATGCTTCAGTCTAGTGTTTAGGTGAAGATATTTCACTTCCCAGCATAGGCCTCAAAGCGCTCCAAATATCCACTTCCAGATTCTACAGAAAAGTGTTTCAAAACTGCTCTTTGGAAAGGAAGCTTCAACTCTGTGAGTTGAAAGCACTCATTACGAAGAGGTTTCTGAGAATTCTTCTGTCCAGTTTTCATGTGAAGATGTTTCCATTTCAAGCATAGGTCTCCAATCGCTCCAAATATTCACCTGCAAATTCTACAAAAAGGGTGTTTCAAAACTTCTCTATCAATAGGAAGGTTCAACTCTGTGAGTTGAATGCCCTCCTCACAAAGAAGTTTCTGAGAATGCTTCTGTCTAGTTTTTACGTGAAGATATTTCCTTTTCCAACACAGGCCTCAAAGCGCTCCGAATCAACACTTCCAGATACTACCAAAACAGTGTTTCAAAACTGTTCTATCAAAAGGAACGTTCAACTCTGTGAGTTGAAGGCACTCATCGCAAAGAGGTTTCTGAGAATGCTTCTGTCTAGTTTTTATGTGATGATATTTCGTATTGCAGCATTGGCCAAAAAGCGCTCCAAACATCCATCTTCAGATGGCAATGAAAGTGGGTCTCAAAAGTGCTCTATCAGAAGGAAGGTTCAAGTCTGTGAATTGAATGCTCTCATCACACAGAAGGTTCTGAGAATGATTCAGTCTAGTTTTTATCAGAAGATATTTCCTTTTCCTTGCATAGGCCTCAAATCGCTCCAAATATCGAATTGCAGTTTACACCAATAGAGTGTTTCCAAACTGCTCTGTGAAACGGCAGGTTCAACTCTGTGAGTTGAATGCGCACATGAGGAAGAAGTCTCTGAGAATGCTTCTGTCTAGTTTTTAGGTGAAGATATTTCATTTCCCAGCCTCGCCTCAAAGCGCTCCAAATATCCACTTTCAGATTCTACAAAAACTGTGTTTCTAAACTGCTCTTTGTAAAGGAAGGTTCAAGTCTGTGAGTTGAATGCACTCATCACCAAGAAGTTTCTGAGAATGCTTCTGTCTAGTTTTCATGTGAAGATATTTCCTTTTCCAACATTGACCCGAAGCCCTCGTAATATCCACTTGCAGATTTTACAAAAAGAGTGTTTCCAAACTGCTCTATCAAAATGAGATTCAACTCTGTGAGTTGAATGCACGCATCGTGAAGAAGCTTCAGAGAATGCTACGGTCTACGTTTTAGGTGAAGATATTTCATTTCCCAGCATAGGCTTCAAAGCGCTCTAAATATCCACTTGCAGATTCTACAAAAAGAGTGTTTCAAAACTGCTCTTCCAAAAGGAAGGTTCAAGGCTGTGAGTTCAATGCACTCATCATAAAGAAGTTTCTGAGAACGCTTCTCTCTAGTTTTTATGTGAAGATATTTCCTTTTCCAGCATAGGCCTCAAATCGCTCCAAACATCCACTAGCAAATTCTACAAAAGGAGTGTTTCAAAACTGTGCTATCAAAAGGAAGATTCCACTATTTGAGTTGAAGGCATAAAGCACACGGAGGTTTCTGACAATGCTTCCGTCTAGTTCTCATGTGAAGTTATTTCCTTTTCCAGTGCTGGCCTCTTAGCACTCCAAATATCCACTTGCAGATCCTAGAAAAAGAGTTTTTCAAAACTGCTCTACCAAAAGGAAGCTTCAACTCGGTGAGTTGAATGCGCACCTCGCAAAATGTTTCTGAGAGTGCTTCGCTGTTGTTTTTATGTGAAGATATTTCGTTTTCCAGCATAGGACTCAAAGCGCTCCAAGTAGCCACTTACAGAGTCTCTAAAAAGAGTGTTTCAAAACTGTTCTATCAAAAGGAACGTTCAACTCTGTGAGTAGAATGCTCTCATCACAAGGAAGTTTCTGAGAATGCTTCTGTCTAGTTTTTATGTGAAGAAATCTCCTTTTCCAACATAGGCCTCAAAGCGCTCCAAATAAACATCTGCAGATTCTACAAAAGGGGTCTTTCCAAAATGTTCTATCAAAACCAACGTTCAAACCTATGAGCTGAATGCACTCACCACACAGAAGTTTCTTAGACGTCTTCTGTCTAGTGTTTATGTGAAAATATTTTCTTTTACAGCATAGGCCTCAAATAGCTCCAAATATCAACTTGCAGATTTTACAAAAAGGGTGTTTCCAAACTCCTCTATCAAAAGGCAGGTTCAACTCTGTGTGTTGAATGCACACATCAGAAAGAAGTTTCTGAGAATGCTTCTGTCTAGCGTTTATGTGAAAATATTTCCTTTTCAAGCATACGCCTCAAAGTGCTCCAAATATGCCGTTGCAGATTCTACAAAAAGTGTGTTTCAAAACTGCTCTATGAAAAGAAAGGTTCAAAGCTGTGAGGTGAATACACATATCGTGAAGAAGTTTCTGAGAAAGCTTCAGTCTAGTGTTTAGGTGAAGATATTTCACTTCCCAGCATAGGCCTCAAAGCGCTCCAAATATCCACTTCCAGATTCTACAGAAAAGTGTTTCAAAACTGCTCTTTGGAAAGGAAGCTTCAACTCTGTGAGTTGAAAGCACTCATTACGAAGAGGTTTCTGAGAATTCTTCTGTCCAGTTTTCATGTGAAGATGTTTCCATTTCAAGCATAGGTCTCCAATCGCTCCAAATATTCACCTGCAAATTCTACAAAAAGGGTGTTTCAAAAGTTCTCTATCAATAGGAAGGTTCAACTCTGTGAGTTGAATGCCCTCCTCACAAAGAAGTTTCTGAGAATGCTTCTGTCTAGTTTTTACTTGAAGATATTTCCTTTTCCAACACAGGCCTCAAAGCGCTCCGAATCAACACTTCCAGATACTACAAAAACAGTGTTTCAAAACTGTTCTATCAAAAGGAACGTTCAACTCTGTGAGTTGAAGGCACTCATCACAAAGAAGTTTCTGAGCACGCTTCCATCTAGCTTGTATGCCATGAGATTTCCTTTTGCAGCATAGGCCTTAAAGCACTCCAAATATCCACTTGCAGATTCCACAAAAAGAGTGCTGCAAAACTTCTCTATCAAAAGGCAGGTTGAACTCTGTGTGTTGAATGCCCAAAACACAGGGAACTTTCTGAGAATGCTTTTGTCTAGTTTCCACGTGAAGATAGTTCCTTTTCCAACGTAGGCCTCAAAGCGCTCTGAATATCCACTTGCCGATTGTACAAAAAGAGTGTTGCAAAACTTCTCTATCAAAAGGCAGGTTGAACTCTGTGTGTTGAATGCCCAAAACACAGGGAACTTGCTGAGAATGCTTTTGTCTAATTTCTACGTGAAGATATTTCCTTTTCCAACATAGGCCTCAAAGTGCTCCGAATAAACACTTGTAGATCCCACCAAAAGAGTGTTTCAAAGCTCTTCCACCTAAAGGAACTTTCACGTCTGTGAGTTGAATGCACTCATCACAAAGAGGTTTCTGAGAATGCTTCTGTCTAGTTTTTATGTGATGATATTTCATTTTCCAGCATTGGCCTAAAGGTGCTCCAAATATCCACCTTCAGATGGGACTGAAAGAGTGTTTCAAAACTGAACTATCAAAAGGAAGGTTCAAGTCTGTGAGTTGAATGCACTCATCCACAGAAGCTTCTGAGAATGCTTCTGTCTCGTTTTTAGGCGAAGATATTTCCTTTTCCTTGCATAGGCCTCAAATCGCTCCAAATATCCCCTTGCAGATATTACAAAGAGAGTGTTTCCAAACTGCCCTATCGAAAGGCAGGTTCAACTCTGTGAGTTGAAGGCACGTATGGTGAAACAGTTTCTGAGAATGCTTGTGTGTACTTTTTAGGTGAAGGTATTTCCTTTTCCAGCACAGGCCTCAAATCGCTCCAAACATCCAGTAGCAAATTCTACAAAAGGAGTGTTTCAAACCTGTGCTATCCAAAGGAAGATTCCACTATATGAGTTGAACGCATAAAGCACACGGAAGTTTCTGAGAATCCTTCCGTCTAGTTCTCAGGTGAAGATATTTACTTTTCCAGTGTTGGCCCTTTAGCACTCCAAATATCCACTTTCAGATTCTACAAAAAGAGTGTTTCAAAACTGCTCTATCAAAACGCAGGTTCCACTCGGTGAGTTGAATGCACGCATCGGAAAAGATTTCTGAGAATTCTTCTGTCTAGTTTTTATGGGAAGATATTTTCTTTTCCAGCATAGGCCTCAAATCGCTCCAAACATCCACGAGCAAATTCTACGAAAGGAGTGTGTCAAAACTGTGCTATCAAAAGGAAGATTCCACTATGTGAGTTGAATGCATGAAGCACACGGAAGTTTCTGACAATGCTTCCGTCTAGTTCTCATGTGAAGATATTTCCTTTTCCAGTGTTGACCTCTTAGCACTCCAAATATCCACTTGCAGATCCTAGAAAAAGAGTGTTTCAAAACTGCTCTACCAAAAGCCAGGTTTCACTCGGTGAGTTGAATGCGCACATCGCAAAATGTTTCTGAGAACGCTACTGTCTAGTTCTTATGTGAAGATATTTCGTTTTCCAGCCTGGGCTTCAAAGCGCTCCAAATAGCCACTTGTAGAGTCTATAAAAAGAGTGTTTCAAAACTCTTCTATCAAAAGGAACTTTCAACTCTGTGAGTACAATGCACTCATCACAAGGAAGTTTCCGAGAATGCTTCTGTCTAGTGTTTATGTGAAGATATTTCCTTTTCCAACCTAGGCCTCAATGCGCTCCAAATAAACACCTGCAGATCCTACAAGAGGGGTGTTTCCAAACTGTTCTATCAAAACCAGCGTTCAAGTCTGTGAGCTGAATGCACTCATCACACAGAAGTTTCTTAGAAGGCTTGTGTCTAGTGTTTATGTGAAAATATTTTCTTTTACAGCATAGGCCTCAAATAGATCCAAATATCAACTTGCAGATTTTACAAAAAGGGAGTTTCCAAACTCCTCTATCAAAAGACAGGTTCAACTCTGTGAGTTGAATGCACACATCAGAAAGAAGTTTCTGAGAATGCTTCTGTCTAGCGTTTATGTGAAAATATTTCCTTTTCAAGCACACGCCTCAAAGCGCTCCAAATATGCCGTTGCAGATTCTACAAAAAGTGGGTTTCAAAACTGCTCTACGAAAAGAAAGGTTCGAAGCTGTGAGTTGAATACACAGATCGTGAAGAAGTTTCTGAGAATGCTTCAGTCTAGTGTTTAGGTGAAGATATTTCACTTCCCAGCATAGGCCTCAAAGCGCTCCAAATATCCACTTCCAGATTCTACAGAAAAGTGTTTCAAAACTGCTCTTTGGAAAGGAAGCTTCAACTCTGTGAGTTGAAAGCACTCATTACGAAGAGGTTTCTGAGAATTCTTCTGTCCAGTTTTCATGTGAAGATGTTTCCATTTCAAGCATAGGTCTCCAATCGCTCCAAATATTCACCTGCAAATTCAACAAAAAGGGTGTTTCAAAACTTCTCTATCAATAGGAAGGTTCAACTCTGTGAGTTGAATGCCCTCCTCACAAAGAAGTTTCTGAGAATGCTTCTGTCTAGTTTTTACGTGAAGATATTTCCTTTTCCAACACAGGCCTCAAAGCGCTCCGAATCAACACTTCCAGATACTACCAAAACAGTGTTTCAAAACTGTTCTATCAAAAGGAACGTTCAACTCTGTGAGTTGAAGGCACTCATCGCAAAGAGGTTTCTGAGAATGCTTCTGTCTAGTTTTTATGTGATGATATTTCGTATTGCAGCATTGGCCAAAAAGCGCTCCAAACATCCATCTTCAGATGGCAATGAAAGTGGGTCTCAAAAGTGCTCTATCAGAAGGAAGGTTCAAGTCTGTGAATTGAATGCTCTCATCACACAGAAGGTTCTGAGAATGATTCAGTCTAGTTTTTATCAGAAGATATTTCCTTTTCCTTGCATAGGCCTCAAATCGCTCCAAATATCGAATTGCAGTTTACACCAATAGAGTGTTTCCAAACTGCTCTGTGAAACGGCAGGTTCAACTCTGTGAGTTGAATGCGCACATGAGGAAGAAGTCTCTGAGAATGCTTCTGTCTAGTTTTTAGGTGAAGATATTTCATTTCCCAGCCTCGCCTCAAAGCGCTCCAAATATCCACTTTCAGATTCTACAAAAACTGTGTTTCTAAACTGCTCTTTGTAAAGGAAGGTTCAAGTCTGTGAGTTGAATGCACTCATCACCAAGAAGTTTCTGAGAATGCTTCTGTCTAGTTTTCATGTGAAGATATTTCCTTTTCCAACATTGACCCGAAGCCCTCGTAATATCCACTTGCAGATTTTACAAAAAGAGTGTTTCCAAACTGCTCTATCAAAATGAGATTCAACTCTGTGAGTTGAATGCACGCATCGTGAAGAAGCTTCAGAGAATGCTACGGTCTACGTTTTAGGTGAAGATATTTCATTTCCCAGCATAGGCTTCAAAGCGCTCTAAATATCCACTTGCAGATTCTACAAAAAGAGTGTTTCAAAACTGCTCTTCCAAAAGGAAGGTTCAAGGCTGTGAGTTCAATGCACTCATCATAAAGAAGTTTCTGAGAACGCTTCTCTCTAGTTTTTATGTGAAGATATTTCCTTTTCCAGCATAGGCCTCAAATCGCTCCAAACATCCACTAGCAAATTCTACAAAAGGAGTGTTTCAAAACTGTGCTATCAAAAGGAAGATTCCACTATTTGAGTTGAAGGCATAAAGCACACGGAGGTTTCTGACAATGCTTCCGTCTAGTTCTCATGTGAAGTTATTTCCTTTTCCAGTGCTGGCCTCTTAGCACTCCAAATATCCACTTGCAGATCCTAGAAAAAGAGTTTTTCAAAACTGCTCTACCAAAAGGAAGCTTCAACTCGGTGAGTTGAATGCGCACCTCGCAAAATGTTTCTGAGAGTGCTTCGCTGTTGTTTTTATGTGAAGATATTTCGTTTTCCAGCATAGGACTCAAAGCGCTCCAAGTAGCCACTTACAGAGTCTCTAAAAAGAGTGTTTCAAAACTGTTCTATCAAAAGGAACGTTCAACTCTGTGAGTAGAATGCTCTCATCACAAGGAAGTTTCTGAGAATGCTTCTGTCTAGTTTTTATGTGAAGAAATCTCCTTTTCCAACATAGGCCTCAAAGCGCTCCAAATAAACATCTGCAGATTCTACAAAAGGGGTCTTTCCAAAATGTTCTATCAAAACCAACGTTCAAACCTATGAGCTGAATGCACTCACCACACAGAAGTTTCTTAGACGTCTTCTGTCTAGTGTTTATGTGAAAATATTTTCTTTTACAGCATAGGCCTCAAATAGCTCCAAATATCAACTTGCAGATTTTACAAAAAGGGTGTTTCCAAACTCCTCTATCAAAAGGCAGGTTCAACTCTGTGTGTTGAATGCACACATCAGAAAGAAGTTTCTGAGAATGCTTCTGTCTAGCGTTTATGTGAAAATATTTCCTTTTCAAGCATACGCCTCAAAGCGCTCCAAATATGCCGTTGCAGATTCTACAAAAAGTGTGTTTCAAAACTGCTCTATGAAAAGAAAGGTTCAAAGCTGTGAGGTGAATACACATATCGTGAAGAAGTTTCTGAGAAAGCTTCAGTCTAGTGTTTAGGTGAAGATATTTCACTTCCCAGCATAGGCCTCAAAGCGCTCCAAATATCCACTTCCAGATTCTACAGAAAAGTGTTTCAAAACTGCTCTTTGGAAAGGAAGCTTCAACTCTGTGAGTTGAAAGCACTCATTACGAAGAGGTTTCTGAGAATTCTTCTGTCCAGTTTTCATGTGAAGATGTTTCCATTTCAAGCATAGGTCTCCAATCGCTCCAAATATTCACCTGCAAATTCTACAAAAAGGGTGTTTCAAAAGTTCTCTATCAATAGGAAGGTTCAACTCTGTGAGTTGAATGCCCTCCTCACAAAGAAGTTTCTGAGAATGCTTCTGTCTAGTTTTTACTTGAAGATATTTCCTTTTCCAACACAGGCCTCAAAGCGCTCCGAATCAACACTTCCAGATACTACAAAAACAGTGTTTCAAAACTGTTCTATCAAAAGGAACGTTCAACTCTGTGAGTTGAAGGCACTCATCACAAAGAAGTTTCTGAGCACGCTTCCATCTAGCTTGTATGCCATGAGATTTCCTTTTGCAGCATAGGCCTGAAAGCACTCCAAATATCCACTTGCAGATTCCACAAAAAGAGTGCTGCAAAACTTCTCTATCAAAAGGCAGGTTGAACTCTGTGTGTTGAATGCCCAAAACACAGGGAACTTTCTGAGAATGCTTTTGTCTAGTTTCCACGTGAAGATAGTTCCTTTTCCAACGTAGGCCTCAAAGCGCTCTGAATATCCACTTGCCGATTGTACAAAAAGAGTGTTGCAAAACTTCTCTATCAAAAGGCAGGTTGAACTCTGTGTGTTGAATGCCCAAAACACAGGGAACTTGCTGAGAATGCTTTTGTCTAATTTCTACGTGAAGATATTTCCTTTTCCAACATAGGCCTCAAAGTGCTCCGAATAAACACTTGTAGATCCCACCAAAAGAGTGTTTCAAAGCTCTTCCACCTAAAGGAACTTTCACGTCTGTGAGTTGAATGCACTCATCACAAAGAGGTTTCTGAGAATGCTTCTGTCTAGTTTTTATGTGATGATATTTCATTTTCCAGCATTGGCCTAAAGGTGCTCCAAATATCCACCTTCAGATGGGACTGAAAGAGTGTTTCAAAACTGAACTATCAAAAGGAAGGTTCAAGTCTGTGAGTTGAATGCACTCATCCACAGAAGCTTCTGAGAATGCTTCTGTCTCGTTTTTAGGCGAAGATATTTCCTTTTCCTTGCATAGGCCTCAAATCGCTCCAAATATCCCCTTGCAGATATTACAAAGAGAGTGTTTCCAAACTGCCCTATCGAAAGGCAGGTTCAACTCTGTGAGTTGAAGGCACGTATGGTGAAACAGTTTCTGAGAATGCTTGTGTGTACTTTTTAGGTGAAGGTATTTCCTTTTCCAGCACAGGCCTCAAATCGCTCCAAACATCCAGTAGCAAATTCTACAAAAGGAGTGTTTCAAACCTGTGCTATCCAAAGGAAGATTCCACTATATGAGTTGAACGCATAAAGCACACGGAAGTTTCTGAGAATCCTTCCGTCTAGTTCTCAGGTGAAGATATTTACTTTTCCAGTGTTGGCCCTTTAGCACTCCAAATATCCACTTTCAGATTCTACAAAAAGAGTGTTTCAAAACTGCTCTATCAAAACGCAGGTTCCACTCGGTGAGTTGAATGCACGCATCGGAAAAGATTTCTGAGAATTCCTCTGTCTAGTTTTTATGGGAAGATATTTTCTTTTCCAGCATAGGCCTCAAATCGCTCCAAACATCCACGAGCAAATTCTACGAAAGGAGTGTGTCAAAACTGTGCTAACAAAAGGAAGATTCCACTATGTGAGTTGAATGCATGAAGCACACGGAAGTTTCTGACAATGCTTCCGTCTAGTTCTCATGTGAAGATATTTCCTTTTCCAGTGTTGACCTCTTAGCACTCCAAATATCCACTTGCAGATCCTAGAAAAAGAGTGTTTCAAAACTGCTCTACCAAAAGCCAGGTTTCACTCGGTGAGTTGAATGCGCACATCGCAAAATGTTTCTGAGAACGCTACTGTCTAGTTCTTATGTGAAGATATTTCGTTTTCCAGCCTGGGCTTCAAAGCGCTCCAAATAGCCACTTGTAGAGTCTATAAAAAGAGTGTTTCAAAACTCTTCTATCAAAAGGAACTTTCAACTCTGTGAGTACAATGCACTCATCACAAGGAAGTTTCCGAGAATGCTTCTGTCTAGTGTTCATGTGAAGATATTTCCTTTTCCAACCTAGGCCTCAATGCGCTCCAAATAAACACCTGCAGATCCTACAAGAGGGGTGTTTCCAAACTGTTCTATCAAAACCAGCGTTCAAGTCTGTGAGCTGAATGCACTCATCACACAGAAGTTTCTTAGAAGGCTTGTGTCTAGTGTTTATGTGAAAATATTTTCTTTTACAGCATAGGCCTCAAATAGATCCAAATATCAACTTGCAGATTTTACAAAAAGGGAGTTTCCAAACTCCTCTATCAAAAGACAGGTTCAACTCTGTGAGTTGAATGCACACATCAGAAAGAAGTTTCTGAGAATGCTTCTGTCTAGCGTTTATGTGAAAATATTTCCTTTTCAAGCACACGCCTCAAAGCGCTCCAAATATGCCGTTGCAGTTTCTACAAAAAGTGGGTTTCAAAACTGCTCTACGAAAAGAAAGGTTCGAAGCTGTGAGTTGAATACACAGATCGTGAAGAAGTTTCTGAGAATGCTTCAGTCTAGTGTTTAGGTGAAGATATTTCACTTCCCAGCATAGGCCTCAAAGCGCTCCAAATATCCACTTCCAGATTCTACAGAAAAGTGTTTCAAAACTGCTCTTTGGAAAGGAAGCTTCAACTCTGTGAGTTGAAAGCACTCATTACGAAGAGGTTTCTGAGAATTCTTCTGTCCAGTTTTCATGTGAAGATGTTTCCATTTCAAGCATAGGTCTCCAATCGCTCCAAATATTCACCTGCAAATTCTACAAAAAGGGTGTTTCAAAACTTCTCTATCAATAGGAAGGTTCAACTCTGTGAGTTGAATGCCCTCCTCACAAAGAAGTTTCTGAGAATGCTTCTGTCTAGTTTTTACGTGAAGATATTTCCTTTTCCAACACAGGCCTCAAAGCGCTCCGAATCAACACTTCCAGATACTACCAAAACAGTGTTTCAAAACTGTTCTATCAAAAGGAACGTTCAACTCTGTGAGTTGAAGGCACTCATCGCAAAGAGGTTTCTGAGAATGCTTCTGTCTAGTTTTTATGTGATGATATTTCGTATTGCAGCATTGGCCAAAAAGCGCTCCAAACATCCATCTTCAGATGGCAATGAAAGTGGGTCTCAAAAGTGCTCTATCAGAAGGAAGGTTCAAGTCTGTGAATTGAATGCTCTCATCACACAGAAGGTTCTGAGAATGATTCAGTCTAGTTTTTATCAGAAGATATTTCCTTTTCCTTGCATAGGCCTCAAATCGCTCCAAATATCGAATTGCAGTTTACACCAATAGAGTGTTTCCAAACTGCTCTGTGAAACGGCAGGTTCAACTCTGTGAGTTGAATGCGCACATGAGGAAGAAGTCTCTGAGAATGCTTCTGTCTAGTTTTTAGGTGAAGATATTTCATTTCCCAGCCTCGCCTCAAAGCGCTCCAAATATCCACTTTCAGATTCTACAAAAACTGTGTTTCTAAACTGCTCTTTGTAAAGGAAGGTTCAAGTCTGTGAGTTGAATGCACTCATCACCAAGAAGTTTCTGAGAATGCTTCTGTCTAGTTTTCATGTGAAGATATTTCCTTTTCCAACATTGACCCGAAGCCCTCGTAATATCCACTTGCAGATTTTACAAAAAGAGTGTTTCCAAACTGCTCTATCAAAATGAGATTCAACTCTGTGAGTTGAATGCACGCATCGTGAAGAAGCTTCAGAGAATGCTACGGTCTACGTTTTAGGTGAAGATATTTCATTTCCCAGCATAGGCTTCAAAGCGCTCTAAATATCCACTTGCAGATTCTACAAAAAGAGTGTTTCAAAACTGCTCTTCCAAAAGGAAGGTTCAAGGCTGTGAGTTCAATGCACTCATCATAAAGAAGTTTCTGAGAACGCTTCTCTCTAGTTTTTATGTGAAGATATTTCCTTTTCCAGCATAGGCCTCAAATCGCTCCAAACATCCACTAGCAAATTCTACAAAAGGAGTGTTTCAAAACTGTGCTATCAAAAGGAAGATTCCACTATTTGAGTTGAAGGCATAAAGCACACGGAGGTTTCTGACAATGCTTCCGTCTAGTTCTCATGTGAAGTTATTTCCTTTTCCAGTGCTGGCCTCTTAGCACTCCAAATATCCACTTGCAGATCCTAGAAAAAGAGTTTTTCAAAACTGCTCTACCAAAAGGAAGCTTCAACTCGGTGAGTTGAATGCGCACCTCGCAAAATGTTTCTGAGAGTGCTTCGCTGTTGTTTTTATGTGAAGATATTTCGTTTTCCAGCATAGGACTCAAAGCGCTCCAAGTAGCCACTTACAGAGTCTCTAAAAAGAGTGTTTCAAAACTGTTCTATCAAAAGGAACGTTCAACTCTGTGAGTAGAATGCTCTCATCACAAGGAAGTTTCTGAGAATGCTTCTGTCTAGTTTTTATGTGAAGAAATCTCCTTTTCCAACATAGGCCTCAAAGCGCTCCAAATAAACATCTGCAGATTCTACAAAAGGGGTCTTTCCAAAATGTTCTATCAAAACCAACGTTCAAACCTATGAGCTGAATGCACTCACCACACAGAAGTTTCTTAGACGTCTTCTGTCTAGTGTTTATGTGAAAATATTTTCTTTTACAGCATAGGCCTCAAATAGCTCCAAATATCAACTTGCAGATTTTACAAAAAGGGTGTTTCCAAACTCCTCTATCAAAAGGCAGGTTCAACTCTGTGTGTTGAATGCACACATCAGAAAGAAGTTTCTGAGAATGCTTCTGTCTAGCGTTTATGTGAAAATATTTCCTTTTCAAGCATACGCCTCAAAGTGCTCCAAATATGCCGTTGCAGATTCTACAAAAAGTGTGTTTCAAAACTGCTCTATGAAAAGAAAGGTTCAAAGCTGTGAGGTGAATACACATATCGTGAAGAAGTTTCTGAGAAAGCTTCAGTCTAGTGTTTAGGTGAAGATATTTCACTTCCCAGCATAGGCCTCAAAGCGCTCCAAATATCCACTTCCAGATTCTACAGAAAAGTGTTTCAAAACTGCTCTTTGGAAAGGAAGCTTCAACTCTGTGAGTTGAAAGCACTCATTACGAAGAGGTTTCTGAGAATTCTTCTGTCCAGTTTTCATGTGAAGATGTTTCCATTTCAAGCATAGGTCTCCAATCGCTCCAAATATTCACCTGCAAATTCTACAAAAAGGGTGTTTCAAAAGTTCTCTATCAATAGGAAGGTTCAACTCTGTGAGTTGAATGCCCTCCTCACAAAGAAGTTTCTGAGAATGCTTCTGTCTAGTTTTTACTTGAAGATATTTCCTTTTCCAACACAGGCCTCAAAGCGCTCCGAATCAACACTTCCAGATACTACAAAAACAGTGTTTCAAAACTGTTCTATCAAAAGGAACGTTCAACTCTGTGAGTTGAAGGCACTCATCACAAAGAAGTTTCTGAGCACGCTTCCATCTAGCTTGTATGCCATGAGATTTCCTTTTGCAGCATAGGCCTTAAAGCACTCCAAATATCCACTTGCAGATTCCACAAAAAGAGTGCTGCAAAACTTCTCTATCAAAAGGCAGGTTGAACTCTGTGTGTTGAATGCCCAAAACACAGGGAACTTTCTGAGAATGCTTTTGTCTAGTTTCCACGTGAAGATAGTTCCTTTTCCAACGTAGGCCTCAAAGCGCTCTGAATATCCACTTGCCGATTGTACAAAAAGAGTGTTGCAAAACTTCTCTATCAAAAGGCAGGTTGAACTCTGTGTGTTGAATGCCCAAAACACAGGGAACTTGCTGAGAATGCTTTTGTCTAATTTCTACGTGAAGATATTTCCTTTTCCAACATAGGCCTCAAAGTGCTCCGAATAAACACTTGTAGATCCCACCAAAAGAGTGTTTCAAAGCTCTTCCACCTAAAGGAACTTTCACGTCTGTGAGTTGAATGCACTCATCACAAAGAGGTTTCTGAGAATGCTTCTGTCTAGTTTTTATGTGATGATATTTCATTTTCCAGCATTGGCCTAAAGGTGCTCCAAATATCCACCTTCAGATGGGACTGAAAGAGTGTTTCAAAACTGAACTATCAAAAGGAAGGTTCAAGTCTGTGAGTTGAATGCACTCATCCACAGAAGCTTCTGAGAATGCTTCTGTCTCGTTTTTAGGCGAAGATATTTCCTTTTCCTTGCATAGGCCTCAAATCGCTCCAAATATCCCCTTGCAGATATTACAAAGAGAGTGTTTCCAAACTGCCCTATCGAAAGGCAGGTTCAACTCTGTGAGTTGAAGGCACGTATGGTGAAACAGTTTCTGAGAATGCTTGTGTGTACTTTTTAGGTGAAGGTATTTCCTTTTCCAGCACAGGCCTCAAATCGCTCCAAACATCCAGTAGCAAATTCTACAAAAGGAGTGTTTCAAACCTGTGCTATCCAAAGGAAGATTCCACTATATGAGTTGAACGCATAAAGCACACGGAAGTTTCTGAGAATCCTTCCGTCTAGTTCTCAGGTGAAGATATTTACTTTTCCAGTGTTGGCCCTTTAGCACTCCAAATATCCACTTTCAGATTCTACAAAAAGAGTGTTTCAAAACTGCTCTATCAAAACGCAGGTTCCACTCGGTGAGTTGAATGCACGCATCGGAAAAGATTTCTGAGAATTCTTCTGTCTAGTTTTTATGGGAAGATATTTTCTTTTCCAGCATAGGCCTCAAATCGCTCCAAACATCCACGAGCAAATTCTACGAAAGGAGTGTGTCAAAACTGTGCTATCAAAAGGAAGATTCCACTATGTGAGTTGAATGCATGAAGCACACGGAAGTTTCTGACAATGCTTCCGTCTAGTTCTCATGTGAAGATATTTCCTTTTCCAGTGTTGACCTCTTAGCACTCCAAATATCCACTTGCAGATCCTAGAAAAAGAGTGTTTCAAAACTGCTCTACCAAAAGCCAGGTTTCACTCGGTGAGTTGAATGCGCACATCGCAAAATGTTTCTGAGAACGCTACTGTCTAGTTCTTATGTGAAGATATTTCGTTTTCCAGCCTGGGCTTCAAAGCGCTCCAAATAGCCACTTGTAGAGTCTATAAAAAGAGTGTTTCAAAACTCTTCTATCAAAAGGAACTTTCAACTCTGTGAGTACAATGCACTCATCACAAGGAAGTTTCCGAGAATGCTTCTGTCTAGTGTTTATGTGAAGATATTTCCTTTTCCAACCTAGGCCTCAATGCGCTCCAAATAAACACCTGCAGATCCTACAAGAGGGGTGTTTCCAAACTGTTCTATCAAAACCAGCGTTCAAGTCTGTGAGCTGAATGCACTCATCACACAGAAGTTTCTTAGAAGGCTTGTGTCTAGTGTTTATGTGAAAATATTTTCTTTTACAGCATAGGCCTCAAATAGATCCAAATATCAACTTGCAGATTTTACAAAAAGGGAGTTTCCAAACTCCTCTATCAAAAGACAGGTTCAACTCTGTGAGTTGAATGCACACATCAGAAAGAAGTTTCTGAGAATGCTTCTGTCTAGCGTTTATGTGAAAATATTTCCTTTTCAAGCACACGCCTCAAAGCGCTCCAAATATGCCGTTGCAGATTCTACAAAAAGTGGGTTTCAAAACTGCTCTACGAAAAGAAAGGTTCGAAGCTGTGAGTTGAATACACAGATCGTGAAGAAGTTTCTGAGAATGCTTCAGTCTAGTGTTTAGGTGAAGATATTTCACTTCCCAGCATAGGCCTCAAAGCGCTCCAAATATCCACTTCCAGATTCTACAGAAAAGTGTTTCAAAACTGCTCTTTGGAAAGGAAGCTTCAACTCTGTGAGTTGAAAGCACTCATTACGAAGAGGTTTCTGAGAATTCTTCTGTCCAGTTTTCATGTGAAGATGTTTCCATTTCAAGCATAGGTCTCCAATCGCTCCAAATATTCACCTGCAAATTCTACAAAAAGGGTGTTTCAAAACTTCTCTATCAATAGGAAGGTTCAACTCTGTGAGTTGAATGCCCTCCTCACAAAGAAGTTTCTGAGAATGCTTCTGTCTAGTTTTTACGTGAAGATATTTCCTTTTCCAACACAGGCCTCAAAGCGCTCCGAATCAACACTTCCAGATACTACCAAAACAGTGTTTCAAAACTGTTCTATCAAAAGGAACGTTCAACTCTGTGAGTTGAAGGCACTCATCGCAAAGAGGTTTCTGAGAATGCTTCTGTCTAGTTTTTATGTGATGATATTTCGTATTGCAGCATTGGCCAAAAAGCGCTCCAAACATCCATCTTCAGATGGCAATGAAAGTGGGTCTCAAAAGTGCTCTATCAGAAGGAAGGTTCAAGTCTGTGAATTGAATGCTCTCATCACACAGAAGGTTCTGAGAATGATTCAGTCTAGTTTTTATCAGAAGATATTTCCTTTTCCTTGCATAGGCCTCAAATCGCTCCAAATATCGAATTGCAGTTTACACCAATAGAGTGTTTCCAAACTGCTCTGTGAAACGGCAGGTTCAACTCTGTGAGTTGAATGCGCACATGAGGAAGAAGTCTCTGAGAATGCTTCTGTCTAGTTTTTAGGTGAAGATATTTCATTTCCCAGCCTCGCCTCAAAGCGCTCCAAATATCCACTTTCAGATTCTACAAAAACTGTGTTTCTAAACTGCTCTTTGTAAAGGAAGGTTCAAGTCTGTGAGTTGAATGCACTCATCACCAAGAAGTTTCTGAGAATGCTTCTGTCTAGTTTTCATGTGAAGATATTTCCTTTTCCAACATTGACCCGAAGCCCTCGTAATATCCACTTGCAGATTTTACAAAAAGAGTGTTTCCAAACTGCTCTATCAAAATGAGATTCAACTCTGTGAGTTGAATGCACGCATCGTGAAGAAGCTTCAGAGAATGCTACGGTCTACGTTTTAGGTGAAGATATTTCATTTCCCAGCATAGGCTTCAAAGCGCTCTAAATATCCACTTGCAGATTCTACAAAAAGAGTGTTTCAAAACTGCTCTTCCAAAAGGAAGGTTCAAGGCTGTGAGTTCAATGCACTCATCATAAAGAAGTTTCTGAGAACGCTTCTCTCTAGTTTTTATGTGAAGATATTTCCTTTTCCAGCATAGGCCTCAAATCGCTCCAAACATCCACTAGCAAATTCTACAAAAGGAGTGTTTCAAAACTGTGCTATCAAAAGGAAGATTCCACTATTTGAGTTGAAGGCATAAAGCACACGGAGGTTTCTGACAATGCTTCCGTCTAGTTCTCATGTGAAGTTATTTCCTTTTCCAGTGCTGGCCTCTTAGCACTCCAAATATCCACTTGCAGATCCTAGAAAAAGAGTTTTTCAAAACTGCTCTACCAAAAGGAAGCTTCAACTCGGTGAGTTGAATGCGCACCTCGCAAAATGTTTCTGAGAGTGCTTCGCTGTTGTTTTTATGTGAAGATATTTCGTTTTCCAGCATAGGACTCAAAGCGCTCCAAGTAGCCACTTACAGAGTCTCTAAAAAGAGTGTTTCAAAACTGTTCTATCAAAAGGAACGTTCAACTCTGTGAGTAGAATGCTCTCATCACAAGGAAGTTTCTGAGAATGCTTCTGTCTAGTTTTTATGTGAAGAAATCTCCTTTTCCAACATAGGCCTCAAAGCGCTCCAAATAAACATCTGCAGATTCTACAAAAGGGGTCTTTCCAAAATGTTCTATCAAAACCAACGTTCAAACCTATGAGCTGAATGCACTCACCACACAGAAGTTTCTTAGACGTCTTCTGTCTAGTGTTTATGTGAAAATATTTTCTTTTACAGCATAGGCCTCAAATAGCTCCAAATATCAACTTGCAGATTTTACAAAAAGGGTGTTTCCAAACTCCTCTATCAAAAGGCAGGTTCAACTCTGTGTGTTGAATGCACACATCAGAAAGAAGTTTCTGAGAATGCTTCTGTCTAGCGTTTATGTGAAAATATTTCCTTTTCAAGCATACGCCTCAAAGCGCTCCAAATATGCCGTTGCAGATTCTACAAAAAGTGTGTTTCAAAACTGCTCTATGAAAAGAAAGGTTCAAAGCTGTGAGGTGAATACACATATCGTGAAGAAGTTTCTGAGAAAGCTTCAGTCTAGTGTTTAGGTGAAGATATTTCACTTCCCAGCATAGGCCTCAAAGCGCTCCAAATATCCACTTCCAGATTCTACAGAAAAGTGTTTCAAAACTGCTCTTTGGAAAGGAAGCTTCAACTCTGTGAGTTGAAAGCACTCATTACGAAGAGGTTTCTGAGAATTCTTCTGTCCAGTTTTCATGTGAAGATGTTTCCATTTCAAGCATAGGTCTCCAATCGCTCCAAATATTCACCTGCAAATTCTACAAAAAGGGTGTTTCAAAAGTTCTCTATCAATAGGAAGGTTCAACTCTGTGAGTTGAATGCCCTCCTCACAAAGAAGTTTCTGAGAATGCTTCTGTCTAGTTTTTACTTGAAGATATTTCCTTTTCCAACACAGGCCTCAAAGCGCTCCGAATCAACACTTCCAGATACTACAAAAACAGTGTTTCAAAACTGTTCTATCAAAAGGAACGTTCAACTCTGTGAGTTGAAGGCACTCATCACAAAGAAGTTTCTGAGCACGCTTCCATCTAGCTTGTATGCCATGAGATTTCCTTTTGCAGCATAGGCCTGAAAGCACTCCAAATATCCACTTGCAGATTCCACAAAAAGAGTGCTGCAAAACTTCTCTATCAAAAGGCAGGTTGAACTCTGTGTGTTGAATGCCCAAAACACAGGGAACTTTCTGAGAATGCTTTTGTCTAGTTTCCACGTGAAGATAGTTCCTTTTCCAACGTAGGCCTCAAAGCGCTCTGAATATCCACTTGCCGATTGTACAAAAAGAGTGTTGCAAAACTTCTCTATCAAAAGGCAGGTTGAACTCTGTGTGTTGAATGCCCAAAACACAGGGAACTTGCTGAGAATGCTTTTGTCTAATTTCTACGTGAAGATATTTCCTTTTCCAACATAGGCCTCAAAGTGCTCCGAATAAACACTTGTAGATCCCACCAAAAGAGTGTTTCAAAGCTCTTCCACCTAAAGGAACTTTCACGTCTGTGAGTTGAATGCACTCATCACAAAGAGGTTTCTGAGAATGCTTCTGTCTAGTTTTTATGTGATGATATTTCATTTTCCAGCATTGGCCTAAAGGTGCTCCAAATATCCACCTTCAGATGGGACTGAAAGAGTGTTTCAAAACTGAACTATCAAAAGGAAGGTTCAAGTCTGTGAGTTGAATGCACTCATCCACAGAAGCTTCTGAGAATGCTTCTGTCTCGTTTTTAGGCGAAGATATTTCCTTTTCCTTGCATAGGCCTCAAATCGCTCCAAATATCCCCTTGCAGATATTACAAAGAGAGTGTTTCCAAACTGCCCTATCGAAAGGCAGGTTCAACTCTGTGAGTTGAAGGCACGTATGGTGAAACAGTTTCTGAGAATGCTTGTGTGTACTTTTTAGGTGAAGGTATTTCCTTTTCCAGCACAGGCCTCAAATCGCTCCAAACATCCAGTAGCAAATTCTACAAAAGGAGTGTTTCAAACCTGTGCTATCCAAAGGAAGATTCCACTATATGAGTTGAACGCATAAAGCACACGGAAGTTTCTGAGAATCCTTCCGTCTAGTTCTCAGGTGAAGATATTTACTTTTCCAGTGTTGGCCCTTTAGCACTCCAAATATCCACTTTCAGATTCTACAAAAAGAGTGTTTCAAAACTGCTCTATCAAAACGCAGGTTCCACTCGGTGAGTTGAATGCACGCATCGGAAAAGATTTCTGAGAATTCTTCTGTCTAGTTTTTATGGGAAGATATTTTCTTTTCCAGCATAGGCCTCAAATCGCTCCAAACATCCACGAGCAAATTCTACGAAAGGAGTGTGTCAAAACTGTGCTATCAAAAGGAAGATTCCACTATGTGAGTTGAATGCATGAAGCACACGGAAGTTTCTGACAATGCTTCCGTCTAGTTCTCATGTGAAGATATTTCCTTTTCCAGTGTTGACCTCTTAGCACTCCAAATATCCACTTGCAGATCCTAGAAAAAGAGTGTTTCAAAACTGCTCTACCAAAAGCCAGGTTTCACTCGGTGAGTTGAATGCGCACATCGCAAAATGTTTCTGAGAACGCTACTGTCTAGTTCTTATGTGAAGATATTTCGTTTTCCAGCCTGGGCTTCAAAGCGCTCCAAATAGCCACTTGTAGAGTCTATAAAAAGAGTGTTTCAAAACTCTTCTATCAAAAGGAACTTTCAACTCTGTGAGTACAATGCACTCATCACAAGGAAGTTTCCGAGAATGCTTCTGTCTAGTGTTTATGTGAAGATATTTCCTTTTCCAACCTAGGCCTCAATGCGCTCCAAATAAACACCTGCAGATCCTACAAGAGGGGTGTTTCCAAACTGTTCTATCAAAACCAGCGTTCAAGTCTGTGAGCTGAATGCACTCATCACACAGAAGTTTCTTAGAAGGCTTGTGTCTAGTGTTTATGTGAAAATATTTTCTTTTACAGCATAGGCCTCAAATAGATCCAAATATCAACTTGCAGATTTTACAAAAAGGGAGTTTCCAAACTCCTCTATCAAAAGACAGGTTCAACTCTGTGAGTTGAATGCACACATCAGAAAGAAGTTTCTGAGAATGCTTCTGTCTAGCGTTTATGTGAAAATATTTCCTTTTCAAGCACACGCCTCAAAGCGCTCCAAATATGCCGTTGCAGATTCTACAAAAAGTGGGTTTCAAAACTGCTCTACGAAAAGAAAGGTTCGAAGCTGTGAGTTGAATACACAGATCGTGAAGAAGTTTCTGAGAATGCTTCAGTCTAGTGTTTAGGTGAAGATATTTCACTTCCCAGCATAGGCCTCAAAGCGCTCCAAATATCCACTTCCAGATTCTACAGAAAAGTGTTTCAAAACTGCTCTTTGGAAAGGAAGCTTCAACTCTGTGAGTTGAAAGCACTCATTACGAAGAGGTTTCTGAGAATTCTTCTGTCCAGTTTTCATGTGAAGATGTTTCCATTTCAAGCATAGGTCTCCAATCGCTCCAAATATTCACCTGCAAATTCTACAAAAAGGGTGTTTCAAAACTTCTCTATCAATAGGAAGGTTCAACTCTGTGAGTTGAATGCCCTCCTCACAAAGAAGTTTCTGAGAATGCTTCTGTCTAGTTTTTACGTGAAGATATTTCCTTTTCCAACACAGGCCTCAAAGCGCTCCGAATCAACACTTCCAGATACTACCAAAACAGTGTTTCAAAACTGTTCTATCAAAAGGAACGTTCAACTCTGTGAGTTGAAGGCACTCATCGCAAAGAGGTTTCTGAGAATGCTTCTGTCTAGTTTTTATGTGATGATATTTCGTATTGCAGCATTGGCCAAAAAGCGCTCCAAACATCCATCTTCAGATGGCAATGAAAGTGGGTCTCAAAAGTGCTCTATCAGAAGGAAGGTTCAAGTCTGTGAATTGAATGCTCTCATCACACAGAAGGTTCTGAGAATGATTCAGTCTAGTTTTTATCAGAAGATATTTCCTTTTCCTTGCATAGGCCTCAAATCGCTCCAAATATCGAATTGCAGTTTACACCAATAGAGTGTTTCCAAACTGCTCTGTGAAACGGCAGGTTCAACTCTGTGAGTTGAATGCGCACATGAGGAAGAAGTCTCTGAGAATGCTTCTGTCTAGTTTTTAGGTGAAGATATTTCATTTCCCAGCCTCGCCTCAAAGCGCTCCAAATATCCACTTTCAGATTCTACAAAAACTGTGTTTCTAAACTGCTCTTTGTAAAGGAAGGTTCAAGTCTGTGAGTTGAATGCACTCATCACCAAGAAGTTTCTGAGAATGCTTCTGTCTAGTTTTCATGTGAAGATATTTCCTTTTCCAACATTGACCCGAAGCCCTCGTAATATCCACTTGCAGATTTTACAAAAAGAGTGTTTCCAAACTGCTCTATCAAAATGAGATTCAACTCTGTGAGTTGAATGCACGCATCGTGAAGAAGCTTCAGAGAATGCTACGGTCTACGTTTTAGGTGAAGATATTTCATTTCCCAGCATAGGCTTCAAAGCGCTCTAAATATCCACTTGCAGATTCTACAAAAAGAGTGTTTCAAAACTGCTCTTCCAAAAGGAAGGTTCAAGGCTGTGAGTTCAATGCACTCATCATAAAGAAGTTTCTGAGAACGCTTCTCTCTAGTTTTTATGTGAAGATATTTCCTTTTCCAGCATAGGCCTCAAATCGCTCCAAACATCCACTAGCAAATTCTACAAAAGGAGTGTTTCAAAACTGTGCTATCAAAAGGAAGATTCCACTATTTGAGTTGAAGGCATAAAGCACACGGAGGTTTCTGACAATGCTTCCGTCTAGTTCTCATGTGAAGTTATTTCCTTTTCCAGTGCTGGCCTCTTAGCACTCCAAATATCCACTTGCAGATCCTAGAAAAAGAGTTTTTCAAAACTGCTCTACCAAAAGGAAGCTTCAACTCGGTGAGTTGAATGCGCACCTCGCAAAATGTTTCTGAGAGTGCTTCGCTGTTGTTTTTATGTGAAGATATTTCGTTTTCCAGCATAGGACTCAAAGCGCTCCAAGTAGCCACTTACAGAGTCTCTAAAAAGAGTGTTTCAAAACTGTTCTATCAAAAGGAACGTTCAACTCTGTGAGTAGAATGCTCTCATCACAAGGAAGTTTCTGAGAATGCTTCTGTCTAGTTTTTATGTGAAGAAATTTCCTTTTCCAACATAGGCCTCAAAGCGCTCCAAATAAACATCTGCAGATTCTACAAAAGGGGTCTTTCCAAAATGTTCTATCAAAACCAACGTTCAAACCTATGAGCTGAATGCACTCACCACACAGAAGTTTCTTAGACGTCTTCTGTCTAGTGTTTATGTGAAAATATTTTCTTTTACAGCATAGGCCTCAAATAGCTCCAAATATCAACTTGCAGATTTTACAAAAAGGGTGTTTCCAAACTCCTCTATCAAAAGGCAGGTTCAACTCTGTGTGTTGAATGCACACATCAGAAAGAAGTTTCTGAGAATGCTTCTGTCTAGCGTTTATGTGAAAATATTTCCTTTTCAAGCATACGCCTCAAAGCGCTCCAAATATGCCGTTGCAGATTCTACAAAAAGTGTGTTTCAAAACTGCTCTATGAAAAGAAAGGTTCAAAGCTGTGAGGTGAATACACATATCGTGAAGAAGTTTCTGAGAAAGCTTCAGTCTAGTGTTTAGGTGAAGATATTTCACTTCCCAGCATAGGCCTCAAAGCGCTCCAAATATCCACTTCCAGATTCTACAGAAAAGTGTTTCAAAACCGCTCTTTGGAAAGGAAGCTTCAACTCTGTGAGTTGAAAGCACTCATTACGAAGAGGTTTCTGAGAATTCTTCTGTCCAGTTTTCATGTGAAGATGTTTCCATTTCAAGCATAGGTCTCCAATCGCTCCAAATATTCACCTGCAAATTCTACAAAAAGGGTGTTTCAAAAGTTCTCTATCAATAGGAAGGTTCAACTCTGTGAGTTGAATGCCCTCCTCACAAAGAAGTTTCTGAGAATGCTTCTGTCTAGTTTTTACTTGAAGATATTTCCTTTTCCAACACAGGCCTCAAAGCGCTCCGAATCAACACTTCCAGATACTACAAAAACAGTGTTTCAAAACTGTTCTATCAAAAGGAACGTTCAACTCTGTGAGTTGAAGGCACTCATCACAAAGAAGTTTCTGAGCACGCTTCCATCTAGCTTGTATGCCATGAGATTTCCTTTTGCAGCATAGGCCTTAAAGCACTCCAAATATCCACTTGCAGATTCCACAAAAAGAGTGCTGCAAAACTTCTCTATCAAAAGGCAGGTTGAACTCTGTGTGTTGAATGCCCAAAACACAGGGAACTTTCTGAGAATGCTTTTGTCTAGTTTCCACGTGAAGATAGTTCCTTTTCCAACGTAGGCCTCAAAGCGCTCTGAATATCCACTTGCCGATTGTACAAAAAGAGTGTTGCAAAACTTCTCTATCAAAAGGCAGGTTGAACTCTGTGTGTTGAATGCCCAAAACACAGGGAACTTGCTGAGAATGCTTTTGTCTAATTTCTACGTGAAGATATTTCCTTTTCCAACATAGGCCTCAAAGTGCTCCGAATAAACACTTGTAGATCCCACCAAAAGAGTGTTTCAAAGCTCTTCCACCTAAAGGAACTTTCACGTCTGTGAGTTGAATGCACTCATCACAAAGAGGTTTCTGAGAATGCTTCTGTCTAGTTTTTATGTGATGATATTTCATTTTCCAGCATTGGCCTAAAGGTGCTCCAAATATCCACCTTCAGATGGGACTGAAAGAGTGTTTCAAAACTGAACTATCAAAAGGAAGGTTCAAGTCTGTGAGTTGAATGCACTCATCCACAGAAGCTTCTGAGAATGCTTCTGTCTCGTTTTTAGGCGAAGATATTTCCTTTTCCTTGCATAGGCCTCAAATCGCTCCAAATATCCCCTTGCAGATATTACAAAGAGAGTGTTTCCAAACTGCCCTATCGAAAGGCAGGTTCAACTCTGTGAGTTGAAGGCACGTATGGTGAAACAGTTTCTGAGAATGCTTGTGTGTACTTTTTAGGTGAAGGTATTTCCTTTTCCAGCACAGGCCTCAAATCGCTCCAAACATCCAGTAGCAAATTCTACAAAAGGAGTGTTTCAAACCTGTGCTATCCAAAGGAAGATTCCACTATATGAGTTGAACGCATAAAGCACACGGAAGTTTCTGAGAATCCTTCCGTCTAGTTCTCAGGTGAAGATATTTACTTTTCCAGTGTTGGCCCTTTAGCACTCCAAATATCCACTTTCAGATTCTACAAAAAGAGTGTTTCAAAACTGCTCTATCAAAACGCAGGTTCCACTCGGTGAGTTGAATGCACGCATCGGAAAAGATTTCTGAGAATTCTTCTGTCTAGTTTTTATGGGAAGATATTTTCTTTTCCAGCATAGGCCTCAAATCGCTCCAAACATCCACGAGCAAATTCTACGAAAGGAGTGTGTCAAAACTGTGCTATCAAAAGGAAGATTCCACTATGTGAGTTGAATGCATGAAGCACACGGAAGTTTCTGACAATGCTTCCGTCTAGTTCTCATGTGAAGATATTTCCTTTTCCAGTGTTGACCTCTTAGCACTCCAAATATCCACTTGCAGATCCTAGAAAAAGAGTGTTTCAAAACTGCTCTACCAAAAGCCAGGTTTCACTCGGTGAGTTGAATGCGCACATCGCAAAATGTTTCTGAGAACGCTACTGTCTAGTTCTTATGTGAAGATATTTCGTTTTCCAGCCTGGGCTTCAAAGCGCTCCAAATAGCCACTTGTAGAGTCTATAAAAAGAGTGTTTCAAAACTCTTCTATCAAAAGGAACTTTCAACTCTGTGAGTACAATGCACTCATCACAAGGAAGTTTCCGAGAATGCTTCTGTCTAGTGTTTATGTGAAGATATTTCCTTTTCCAACCTAGGCCTCAATGCGCTCCAAATAAACACCTGCAGATCCTACAAGAGGGGTGTTTCCAAACTGTTCTATCAAAACCAGCGTTCAAGTCTGTGAGCTGAATGCACTCATCACACAGAAGTTTCTTAGAAGGCTTGTGTCTAGTGTTTATGTGAAAATATTTTCTTTTACAGCATAGGCCTCAAATAGATCCAAATATCAACTTGCAGATTTTACAAAAAGGGAGTTTCCAAACTCCTCTATCAAAAGACAGGTTCAACTCTGTGAGTTGAATGCACACATCAGAAAGAAGTTTCTGAGAATGCTTCTGTCTAGCGTTTATGTGAAAATATTTCCTTTTCAAGCACACGCCTCAAAGCGCTCCAAATATGCCGTTGCAGATTCTACAAAAAGTGGGTTTCAAAACTGCTCTACGAAAAGAAAGGTTCGAAGCTGTGAGTTGAATACACAGATCGTGAAGAAGTTTCTGAGAATGCTTCAGTCTAGTGTTTAGGTGAAGATATTTCACTTCCCAGCATAGGCCTCAAAGCGCTCCAAATATCCACTTCCAGATTCTACAGAAAAGTGTTTCAAAACTGCTCTTTGGAAAGGAAGCTTCAACTCTGTGAGTTGAAAGCACTCATTACGAAGAGGTTTCTGAGAATTCTTCTGTCCAGTTTTCATGTGAAGATGTTTCCATTTCAAGCATAGGTCTCCAATCGCTCCAAATATTCACCTGCAAATTCTACAAAAAGGGTGTTTCAAAACTTCTCTATCAATAGGAAGGTTCAACTCTGTGAGTTGAATGCCCTCCTCACAAAGAAGTTTCTGAGAATGCTTCTGTCTAGTTTTTACGTGAAGATATTTCCTTTTCCAACACAGGCCTCAAAGCGCTCCGAATCAACACTTCCAGATACTACCAAAACAGTGTTTCAAAACTGTTCTATCAAAAGGAACGTTCAACTCTGTGAGTTGAAGGCACTCATCGCAAAGAGGTTTCTGAGAATGCTTCTGTCTAGTTTTTATGTGATGATATTTCGTATTGCAGCATTGGCCAAAAAGCGCTCCAAACATCCATCTTCAGATGGCAATGAAAGTGGGTCTCAAAAGTGCTCTATCAGAAGGAAGGTTCAAGTCTGTGAATTGAATGCTCTCATCACACAGAAGGTTCTGAGAATGATTCAGTCTAGTTTTTATCAGAAGATATTTCCTTTTCCTTGCATAGGCCTCAAATCGCTCCAAATATCGAATTGCAGTTTACACCAATAGAGTGTTTCCAAACTGCTCTGTGAAACGGCAGGTTCAACTCTGTGAGTTGAATGCGCACATGAGGAAGAAGTCTCTGAGAATGCTTCTGTCTAGTTTTTAGGTGAAGATATTTCATTTCCCAGCCTCGCCTCAAAGCGCTCCAAATATCCACTTTCAGATTCTACAAAAACTGTGTTTCTAAACTGCTCTTTGTAAAGGAAGGTTCAAGTCTGTGAGTTGAATGCACTCATCACCAAGAAGTTTCTGAGAATGCTTCTGTCTAGTTTTCATGTGAAGATATTTCCTTTTCCAACATTGACCCGAAGCCCTCGTAATATCCACTTGCAGATTTTACAAAAAGAGTGTTTCCAAACTGCTCTATCAAAATGAGATTCAACTCTGTGAGTTGAATGCACGCATCGTGAAGAAGCTTCAGAGAATGCTACGGTCTACGTTTTAGGTGAAGATATTTCATTTCCCAGCATAGGCTTCAAAGCGCTCTAAATATCCACTTGCAGATTCTACAAAAAGAGTGTTTCAAAACTGCTCTTCCAAAAGGAAGGTTCAAGGCTGTGAGTTCAATGCACTCATCATAAAGAAGTTTCTGAGAACGCTTCTCTCTAGTTTTTATGTGAAGATATTTCCTTTTCCAGCATAGGCCTCAAATCGCTCCAAACATCCACTAGCAAATTCTACAAAAGGAGTGTTTCAAAACTGTGCTATCAAAAGGAAGATTCCACTATTTGAGTTGAAGGCATAAAGCACACGGAGGTTTCTGACAATGCTTCCGTCTAGTTCTCATGTGAAGTTATTTCCTTTTCCAGTGCTGGCCTCTTAGCACTCCAAATATCCACTTGCAGATCCTAGAAAAAGAGTTTTTCAAAACTGCTCTACCAAAAGGAAGCTTCAACTCGGTGAGTTGAATGCGCACCTCGCAAAATGTTTCTGAGAGTGCTTCGCTGTTGTTTTTATGTGAAGATATTTCGTTTTCCAGCATAGGACTCAAAGCGCTCCAAGTAGCCACTTACAGAGTCTCTAAAAAGAGTGTTTCAAAACTGTTCTATCAAAAGGAACGTTCAACTCTGTGAGTAGAATGCTCTCATCACAAGGAAGTTTCTGAGAATGCTTCTGTCTAGTTTTTATGTGAAGAAATCTCCTTTTCCAACATAGGCCTCAAAGCGCTCCAAATAAACATCTGCAGATTCTACAAAAGGGGTCTTTCCAAAATGTTCTATCAAAACCAACGTTCAAACCTATGAGCTGAATGCACTCACCACACAGAAGTTTCTTAGACGTCTTCTGTCTAGTGTTTATGTGAAAATATTTTCTTTTACAGCATAGGCCTCAAATAGCTCCAAATATCAACTTGCAGATTTTACAAAAAGGGTGTTTCCAAACTCCTCTATCAAAAGGCAGGTTCAACTCTGTGTGTTGAATGCACACATCAGAAAGAAGTTTCTGAGAATGCTTCTGTCTAGCGTTTATGTGAAAATATTTCCTTTTCAAGCATACGCCTCAAAGCGCTCCAAATATGCCGTTGCAGATTCTACAAAAAGTGTGTTTCAAAACTGCTCTATGAAAAGAAAGGTTCAAAGCTGTGAGGTGAATACACATATCGTGAAGAAGTTTCTGAGAAAGCTTCAGTCTAGTGTTTAGGTGAAGATATTTCACTTCCCAGCATAGGCCTCAAAGCGCTCCAAATATCCACTTCCAGATTCTACAGAAAAGTGTTTCAAAACTGCTCTTTGGAAAGGAAGCTTCAACTCTGTGAGTTGAAAGCACTCATTACGAAGAGGTTTCTGAGAATTCTTCTGTCCAGTTTTCATGTGAAGATGTTTCCATTTCAAGCATAGGTCTCCAATCGCTCCAAATATTCACCTGCAAATTCTACAAAAAGGGTGTTTCAAAAGTTCTCTATCAATAGGAAGGTTCAACTCTGTGAGTTGAATGCCCTCCTCACAAAGAAGTTTCTGAGAATGCTTCTGTCTAGTTTTTACTTGAAGATATTTCCTTTTCCAACACAGGCCTCAAAGCGCTCCGAATCAACACTTCCAGATACTACAAAAACAGTGTTTCAAAACTGTTCTATCAAAAGGAACGTTCAACTCTGTGAGTTGAAGGCACTCATCACAAAGAAGTTTCTGAGCACGCTTCCATCTAGCTTGTATGCCATGAGATTTCCTTTTGCAGCATAGGCCTGAAAGCACTCCAAATATCCACTTGCAGATTCCACAAAAAGAGTGCTGCAAAACTTCTCTATCAAAAGGCAGGTTGAACTCTGTGTGTTGAATGCCCAAAACACAGGGAACTTTCTGAGAATGCTTTTGTCTAGTTTCCACGTGAAGATAGTTCCTTTTCCAACGTAGGCCTCAAAGCGCTCTGAATATCCACTTGCCGATTGTACAAAAAGAGTGTTGCAAAACTTCTCTATCAAAAGGCAGGTTGAACTCTGTGTGTTGAATGCCCAAAACACAGGGAACTTGCTGAGAATGCTTTTGTCTAATTTCTACGTGAAGATATTTCCTTTTCCAACATAGGCCTCAAAGTGCTCCGAATAAACACTTGTAGATCCCACCAAAAGAGTGTTTCAAAGCTCTTCCACCTAAAGGAACTTTCACGTCTGTGAGTTGAATGCACTCATCACAAAGAGGTTTCTGAGAATGCTTCTGTCTAGTTTTTATGTGATGATATTTCATTTTCCAGCATTGGCCTAAAGGTGCTCCAAATATCCACCTTCAGATGGGACTGAAAGAGTGTTTCAAAACTGAACTATCAAAAGGAAGGTTCAAGTCTGTGAGTTGAATGCACTCATCCACAGAAGCTTCTGAGAATGCTTCTGTCTCGTTTTTAGGCGAAGATATTTCCTTTTCCTTGCATAGGCCTCAAATCGCTCCAAATATCCCCTTGCAGATATTACAAAGAGAGTGTTTCCAAACTGCCCTATCGAAAGGCAGGTTCAACTCTGTGAGTTGAAGGCACGTATGGTGAAACAGTTTCTGAGAATGCTTGTGTGTACTTTTTAGGTGAAGGTATTTCCTTTTCCAGCACAGGCCTCAAATCGCTCCAAACATCCAGTAGCAAATTCTACAAAAGGAGTGTTTCAAACCTGTGCTATCCAAAGGAAGATTCCACTATATGAGTTGAACGCATAAAGCACACGGAAGTTTCTGAGAATCCTTCCGTCTAGTTCTCAGGTGAAGATATTTACTTTTCCAGTGTTGGCCCTTTAGCACTCCAAATATCCACTTTCAGATTCTACAAAAAGAGTGTTTCAAAACTGCTCTATCAAAACGCAGGTTCCACTCGGTGAGTTGAATGCACGCATCGGAAAAGATTTCTGAGAATTCTTCTGTCTAGTTTTTATGGGAAGATATTTTCTTTTCCAGCATAGGCCTCAAATCGCTCCAAACATCCACGAGCAAATTCTACGAAAGGAGTGTGTCAAAACTGTGCTATCAAAAGGAAGATTCCACTATGTGAGTTGAATGCATGAAGCACACGGAAGTTTCTGACAATGCTTCCGTCTAGTTCTCATGTGAAGATATTTCCTTTTCCAGTGTTGACCTCTTAGCACTCCAAATATCCACTTGCAGATCCTAGAAAAAGAGTGTTTCAAAACTGCTCTACCAAAAGCCAGGTTTCACTCGGTGAGTTGAATGCGCACATCGCAAAATGTTTCTGAGAACGCTACTGTCTAGTTCTTATGTGAAGATATTTCGTTTTCCAGCCTGGGCTTCAAAGCGCTCCAAATAGCCACTTGTAGAGTCTATAAAAAGAGTGTTTCAAAACTCTTCTATCAAAAGGAACTTTCAACTCTGTGAGTACAATGCACTCATCACAAGGAAGTTTCCGAGAATGCTTCTGTCTAGTGTTTATGTGAAGATATTTCCTTTTCCAACCTAGGCCTCAATGCGCTCCAAATAAACACCTGCAGATCCTACAAGAGGGGTGTTTCCAAACTGTTCTATCAAAACCAGCGTTCAAGTCTGTGAGCTGAATGCACTCATCACACAGAAGTTTCTTAGAAGGCTTGTGTCTAGTGTTTATGTGAAAATATTTTCTTTTACAGCATAGGCCTCAAATAGATCCAAATATCAACTTGCAGATTTTACAAAAAGGGAGTTTCCAAACTCCTCTATCAAAAGACAGGTTCAACTCTGTGAGTTGAATGCACACATCAGAAAGAAGTTTCTGAGAATGCTTCTGTCTAGCGTTTATGTGAAAATATTTCCTTTTCAAGCACACGCCTCAAAGCGCTCCAAATATGCCGTTGCAGATTCTACAAAAAGTGGGTTTCAAAACTGCTCTACGAAAAGAAAGGTTCGAAGCTGTGAGTTGAATACACAGATCGTGAAGAAGTTTCTGAGAATGCTTCAGTCTAGTGTTTAGGTGAAGATATTTCACTTCCCAGCATAGGCCTCAAAGCGCTCCAAATATCCACTTCCAGATTCTACAGAAAAGTGTTTCAAAACTGCTCTTTGGAAAGGAAGCTTCAACTCTGTGAGTTGAAAGCACTCATTACGAAGAGGTTTCTGAGAATTCTTCTGTCCAGTTTTCATGTGAAGATGTTTCCATTTCAAGCATAGGTCTCCAATCGCTCCAAATATTCACCTGCAAATTCTACAAAAAGGGTGTTTCAAAACTTCTCTATCAATAGGAAGGTTCAACTCTGTGAGTTGAATGCCCTCCTCACAAAGAAGTTTCTGAGAATGCTTCTGTCTAGTTTTTACGTGAAGATATTTCCTTTTCCAACACAGGCCTCAAAGCGCTCCGAATCAACACTTCCAGATACTACCAAAACAGTGTTTCAAAACTGTTCTATCAAAAGGAACGTTCAACTCTGTGAGTTGAAGGCACTCATCGCAAAGAGGTTTCTGAGAATGCTTCTGTCTAGTTTTTATGTGATGATATTTCGTATTGCAGCATTGGCCAAAAAGCGCTCCAAACATCCATCTTCAGATGGCAATGAAAGTGGGTCTCAAAAGTGCTCTATCAGAAGGAAGGTTCAAGTCTGTGAATTGAATGCTCTCATCACACAGAAGGTTCTGAGAATGATTCAGTCTAGTTTTTATCAGAAGATATTTCCTTTTCCTTGCATAGGCCTCAAATCGCTCCAAATATCGAATTGCAGTTTACACCAATAGAGTGTTTCCAAACTGCTCTGTGAAACGGCAGGTTCAACTCTGTGAGTTGAATGCGCACATGAGGAAGAAGTCTCTGAGAATGCTTCTGTCTAGTTTTTAGGTGAAGATATTTCATTTCCCAGCCTCGCCTCAAAGCGCTCCAAATATCCACTTTCAGATTCTACAAAAACTGTGTTTCTAAACTGCTCTTTGTAAAGGAAGGTTCAAGTCTGTGAGTTGAATGCACTCATCACCAAGAAGTTTCTGAGAATGCTTCTGTCTAGTTTTCATGTGAAGATATTTCCTTTTCCAACATTGACCCGAAGCCCTCGTAATATCCACTTGCAGATTTTACAAAAAGAGTGTTTCCAAACTGCTCTATCAAAATGAGATTCAACTCTGTGAGTTGAATGCACGCATCGTGAAGAAGCTTCAGAGAATGCTACGGTCTACGTTTTAGGTGAAGATATTTCATTTCCCAGCATAGGCTTCAAAGCGCTCTAAATATCCACTTGCAGATTCTACAAAAAGAGTGTTTCAAAACTGCTCTTCCAAAAGGAAGGTTCAAGGCTGTGAGTTCAATGCACTCATCATAAAGAAGTTTCTGAGAACGCTTCTCTCTAGTTTTTATGTGAAGATATTTCCTTTTCCAGCATAGGCCTCAAATCGCTCCAAACATCCACTAGCAAATTCTACAAAAGGAGTGTTTCAAAACTGTGCTATCAAAAGGAAGATTCCACTATTTGAGTTGAAGGCATAAAGCACACGGAGGTTTCTGACAATGCTTCCGTCTAGTTCTCATGTGAAGTTATTTCCTTTTCCAGTGCTGGCCTCTTAGCACTCCAAATATCCACTTGCAGATCCTAGAAAAAGAGTTTTTCAAAACTGCTCTACCAAAAGGAAGCTTCAACTCGGTGAGTTGAATGCGCACCTCGCAAAATGTTTCTGAGAGTGCTTCGCTGTTGTTTTTATGTGAAGATATTTCGTTTTCCAGCATAGGACTCAAAGCGCTCCAAGTAGCCACTTACAGAGTCTCTAAAAAGAGTGTTTCAAAACTGTTCTATCAAAAGGAACGTTCAACTCTGTGAGTAGAATGCTCTCATCACAAGGAAGTTTCTGAGAATGCTTCTGTCTAGTTTTTATGTGAAGAAATTTCCTTTTCCAACATAGGCCTCAAAGCGCTCCAAATAAACATCTGCAGATTCTACAAAAGGGGTCTTTCCAAAATGTTCTATCAAAACCAACGTTCAAACCTATGAGCTGAATGCACTCACCACACAGAAGTTTCTTAGACGTCTTCTGTCTAGTGTTTATGTGAAAATATTTTCTTTTACAGCATAGGCCTCAAATAGCTCCAAATATCAACTTGCAGATTTTACAAAAAGGGTGTTTCCAAACTCCTCTATCAAAAGGCAGGTTCAACTCTGTGTGTTGAATGCACACATCAGAAAGAAGTTTCTGAGAATGCTTCTGTCTAGCGTTTATGTGAAAATATTTCCTTTTCAAGCATACGCCTCAAAGCGCTCCAAATATGCCGTTGCAGATTCTACAAAAAGTGTGTTTCAAAACTGCTCTATGAAAAGAAAGGTTCAAAGCTGTGAGGTGAATACACATATCGTGAAGAAGTTTCTGAGAAAGCTTCAGTCTAGTGTTTAGGTGAAGATATTTCACTTCCCAGCATAGGCCTCAAAGCGCTCCAAATATCCACTTCCAGATTCTACAGAAAAGTGTTTCAAAACCGCTCTTTGGAAAGGAAGCTTCAACTCTGTGAGTTGAAAGCACTCATTACGAAGAGGTTTCTGAGAATTCTTCTGTCCAGTTTTCATGTGAAGATGTTTCCATTTCAAGCATAGGTCTCCAATCGCTCCAAATATTCACCTGCAAATTCTACAAAAAGGGTGTTTCAAAAGTTCTCTATCAATAGGAAGGTTCAACTCTGTGAGTTGAATGCCCTCCTCACAAAGAAGTTTCTGAGAATGCTTCTGTCTAGTTTTTACTTGAAGATATTTCCTTTTCCAACACAGGCCTCAAAGCGCTCCGAATCAACACTTCCAGATACTACAAAAACAGTGTTTCAAAACTGTTCTATCAAAAGGAACGTTCAACTCTGTGAGTTGAAGGCACTCATCACAAAGAAGTTTCTGAGCACGCTTCCATCTAGCTTGTATGCCATGAGATTTCCTTTTGCAGCATAGGCCTTAAAGCACTCCAAATATCCACTTGCAGATTCCACAAAAAGAGTGCTGCAAAACTTCTCTATCAAAAGGCAGGTTGAACTCTGTGTGTTGAATGCCCAAAACACAGGGAACTTTCTGAGAATGCTTTTGTCTAGTTTCCACGTGAAGATAGTTCCTTTTCCAACGTAGGCCTCAAAGCGCTCTGAATATCCACTTGCCGATTGTACAAAAAGAGTGTTGCAAAACTTCTCTATCAAAAGGCAGGTTGAACTCTGTGTGTTGAATGCCCAAAACACAGGGAACTTGCTGAGAATGCTTTTGTCTAATTTCTACGTGAAGATATTTCCTTTTCCAACATAGGCCTCAAAGTGCTCCGAATAAACACTTGTAGATCCCACCAAAAGAGTGTTTCAAAGCTCTTCCACCTAAAGGAACTTTCACGTCTGTGAGTTGAATGCACTCATCACAAAGAGGTTTCTGAGAATGCTTCTGTCTAGTTTTTATGTGATGATATTTCATTTTCCAGCATTGGCCTAAAGGTGCTCCAAATATCCACCTTCAGATGGGACTGAAAGAGTGTTTCAAAACTGAACTATCAAAAGGAAGGTTCAAGTCTGTGAGTTGAATGCACTCATCCACAGAAGCTTCTGAGAATGCTTCTGTCTCGTTTTTAGGCGAAGATATTTCCTTTTCCTTGCATAGGCCTCAAATCGCTCCAAATATCCCCTTGCAGATATTACAAAGAGAGTGTTTCCAAACTGCCCTATCGAAAGGCAGGTTCAACTCTGTGAGTTGAAGGCACGTATGGTGAAACAGTTTCTGAGAATGCTTGTGTGTACTTTTTAGGTGAAGGTATTTCCTTTTCCAGCACAGGCCTCAAATCGCTCCAAACATCCAGTAGCAAATTCTACAAAAGGAGTGTTTCAAACCTGTGCTATCCAAAGGAAGATTCCACTATATGAGTTGAACGCATAAAGCACACGGAAGTTTCTGAGAATCCTTCCGTCTAGTTCTCAGGTGAAGATATTTACTTTTCCAGTGTTGGCCCTTTAGCACTCCAAATATCCACTTTCAGATTCTACAAAAAGAGTGTTTCAAAACTGCTCTATCAAAACGCAGGTTCCACTCGGTGAGTTGAATGCACGCATCGGAAAAGATTTCTGAGAATTCTTCTGTCTAGTTTTTATGGGAAGATATTTTCTTTTCCAGCATAGGCCTCAAATCGCTCCAAACATCCACGAGCAAATTCTACGAAAGGAGTGTGTCAAAACTGTGCTATCAAAAGGAAGATTCCACTATGTGAGTTGAATGCATGAAGCACACGGAAGTTTCTGACAATGCTTCCGTCTAGTTCTCATGTGAAGATATTTCCTTTTCCAGTGTTGACCTCTTAGCACTCCAAATATCCACTTGCAGATCCTAGAAAAAGAGTGTTTCAAAACTGCTCTACCAAAAGCCAGGTTTCACTCGGTGAGTTGAATGCGCACATCGCAAAATGTTTCTGAGAACGCTACTGTCTAGTTCTTATGTGAAGATATTTCGTTTTCCAGCCTGGGCTTCAAAGCGCTCCAAATAGCCACTTGTAGAGTCTATAAAAAGAGTGTTTCAAAACTCTTCTATCAAAAGGAACTTTCAACTCTGTGAGTACAATGCACTCATCACAAGGAAGTTTCCGAGAATGCTTCTGTCTAGTGTTTATGTGAAGATATTTCCTTTTCCAACCTAGGCCTCAATGCGCTCCAAATAAACACCTGCAGATCCTACAAGAGGGGTGTTTCCAAACTGTTCTATCAAAACCAGCGTTCAAGTCTGTGAGCTGAATGCACTCATCACACAGAAGTTTCTTAGAAGGCTTGTGTCTAGTGTTTATGTGAAAATATTTTCTTTTACAGCATAGGCCTCAAATAGATCCAAATATCAACTTGCAGATTTTACAAAAAGGGAGTTTCCAAACTCCTCTATCAAAAGACAGGTTCAACTCTGTGAGTTGAATGCACACATCAGAAAGAAGTTTCTGAGAATGCTTCTGTCTAGCGTTTATGTGAAAATATTTCCTTTTCAAGCACACGCCTCAAAGCGCTCCAAATATGCCGTTGCAGATTCTACAAAAAGTGGGTTTCAAAACTGCTCTACGAAAAGAAAGGTTCGAAGCTGTGAGTTGAATACACAGATCGTGAAGAAGTTTCTGAGAATGCTTCAGTCTAGTGTTTAGGTGAAGATATTTCACTTCCCAGCATAGGCCTCAAAGCGCTCCAAATATCCACTTCCAGATTCTACAGAAAAGTGTTTCAAAACTGCTCTTTGGAAAGGAAACTTCAACTCTGTGAGTTGAAAGCACTCATTACGAAGAGGTTTCTGAGAATTCTTCTGTCCAGTTTTCATGTGAAGATGTTTCCATTTCAAGCATAGGTCTCCAATCGCTCCAAATATTCACCTGCAAATTCTACAAAAAGGGTGTTTCAAAAGTTCTCTATCAATAGGAAGGTTCAACTCTGTGAGTTGAATGCCCTCCTCACAAAGAAGTTTCTGAGAATGCTTCTGTCTAGTTTTTACTTGAAGATATTTCCTTTTCCAACATTGACCCGAAGCCCTCGTAATATCCACTTGCAGATTTTACAAAAAGAGTGTTTCCAAACTGCTCTATCAAAATGAGATTCAACTCTGTGAGTTGAATGCACGCATCGTGAAGAAGCTTCAGAGTATGCTACGGTCTACGTTTTAGGTGAAGATATTTCATTTCCCAGCATAGGCTTCAAAGCGCTCTAAATATCCACTTGCAGATTCTACAAAAAGGGTGTTTCAAAACTGCTCTTCCAAAAGGAAGGTTCAAGGCTGTGAGTTCAATGCACTCATCATAAAGGAGTTTCTGAGAACGCTTCTCTCTAGTTTTTATGTGAAGATATTTCCTTTTCCAGCATAGGCCTCAAATCGCTCCAAACATCCACTAGCAAATTCTACAAAAGGAGTGTTTCAAAACTGTGCTATCAAAAGGAAGATTCCACTATTTGAGTTGAAGGCATAAAGCACACGGAGGTTTCTGACAATGCTTCCGTCTAGTTCTCATGTGAAGTTATTTCCTTTTCCAGTGCTGGCCTCTTAGCACTCCAAATATCCACTTGCAGATCCTAGAAAAAGAGTTTTTCAAAACTGCTCTACCAAAAGGAAGCTTCAACTCGGTGAGTTGAATGCGCACCTCGCAAAATGTTTCTGAGAGTGCTTCGCTGTTGTTTTTATGTGAAGATATTTCGTTTTCCAGCATAGGACTCAAAGCGCTCCAAGTAGCCACTTACAGAGTCTCTAAAAAGAGTGTTTCAAAACTGTTCTATCAAAAGGAACGTTCAACTCTGTGAGTAGAATGCTCTCATCACAAGGAAGTTTCTGAGAATGCTTCTGTCTAGTTTTTATGTGAAGAAATTTCCTTTTCCAACATAGGCCTCAAAGCGCTCCAAATAAACATCTGCAGATTCTACAAAAGGGGTCTTTCCAAAATGTTCTATCAAGACCAACGTTCAAACCTATGAGCTGAATGCACTCACCACACAGAAGTTTCTTAGACGTCTTCTGTCTAGTGTTTATGTGAAAATATTTTCTTTTACACCATAGGCCTCAAATAGCTCCAAATATCAACTTGCAGATTTTACAAAAAGGGTGTTTCCAAACTCCTCTATCAAAAGGCAGGTTCAACTCTGTGTGTTGAATGCACACATCAGAAAGAAGTTTCTGAGAATGCTTCTGTCTAGCGTTTATGTGAAAATATTTCCTTTTCAAGCACACGCCTCAAAGCGCTCCAAATATGCTGTTGCAGATTCCACAAAAAGTGTGTTTCAAAACTGCTCTATGAAAAGAAAGGTTCAAAGCTGTGAGGTGAATACACATATCGTGAAGAAGTTTCTGAGAAAGCTTCAGTCTAGTGTTTAGGTGAAGATATTTCACTTCCCAGAATAGGCCTCAAAGCGCTCCAAATATCCACTTCCAGATTCTAAAGAAAAGTGTTTCAAAACTGGTTTTTGGAAAAGAAGCTTCAACTCTGTGAGTTGAAAGCACTCATTACGAAGAGGTTTCTGAGAGTTCTTCCGTCTAGTTTTCATGTGAAGATGTTTAAATTTCAAGCATATTTCTCAAATCGCTCCAAATATTCACCTGCAAATTCTACAAAAAGGGTGTTTCAAAACTTCTCTATCAATAGGAAGGTTCGACTCTGTGAGTTGAATGCACTCCTCACAAAGAAGTTTCTGAGAATGCTTCTGTCCAGTTTTTAGGTGAAGATATATCATTTCCCAGCATAGGCCTCGAAGCGCTCCAAATATCCACTTGCAGATTCTACAAAAAGAGTGTTTCAAAACTCCTCTTTCAAAAGGAAGTTTCAAGTCTGTGAGTTGAATGAAGTCATGACAAAGAAGTTTCTGAGAATGCTTCTGTCTACTTTTAATGTGAAGATATTTCCTTTTGCAGCACACGCCTCAAATAGCCCCAAACATCCACTAGCAAATTCTACAAAAAGAGTGTTTCAAAAAAGCGCTATCTAAAGGAAGATTGCACTATGTGAGTTAAACGCATAAAGCACACGGAAGTTTCTGAGAATGCTTCCGTCTAGTTCTCATGGGAAGATATTTCCTTTCCCATTGTTGGCCTCTTAGCACTCCAATATACACTTGCAGATTCTAGAAAAAGAGTGTTTCAAAACTGCTCTACCAAAAGGCAGGTTCAACACGGTGAGTTGAATATGCACATGAGAAAAAGTTTCTGAGAATGCATCTGTCTGGTTTTTATGTGAAGATATTTCGTTTTCCAGCACAGGCCTTAAAGCGCTCCAATTATCCACTTGCAGACTATACAAAAACAGTGTTTCAAAACTGTTCTATCCAAAGGAATGTTCAGCTCTGTGAGTAGAATTCACTCATCACGAGGAAGTTTCTGAGAATGCTGCTGTCTAGTTTCTATAAGAAGACATTTCCTTTTCTAACATAGGTCTCAAAGCGCTCACAATAAGCCCTGGCACACTCTACAAAAGGAGTGTTTCCAAAATGTTCTATCAAAATGAACGTTGAAGACTGTGAGTTAAATGCACACATCAAACTGAAGTTTCTGAGAATGGTTCTGTCTAGGGTTTATGTGAAGATATTTTCTTTTCCAGCATAGGCCTCCAAAAGCTCGAAATATCCACTTGCAGATTTTCTAAAAAGGTTGTTTCCAAACTGTTCTATCAAAAGGAAGGTTCAACTCTGTGAGTTGAATGCTCACATCACAAAGAAGTTTCTGAGAATGCTTCTGTCTAGTGTTCATGTGAAGATATTTCCTTTTCAAGCATAGGCCTCAAAGCGCTCCAAATATGCAGTTGCAGACTCTACAAAAAGTGTGTTTCAAAAGTGTTCTATGAAAAGAAAGTTTCAACTCTGTGAGTTGAATGCACATATCGTGAAGAAGTTTCTGAGAATGCTTCTGTCTAGTTTTTAGGTGAAGATATTTCATTTCCCAGCATAGGCCTCAAAGCGCTCCAAATATGCACTTGCAGATTCTACAAAAAGAGTGTTTCAAAACTGCTCTTTCAAAAGGAAGGTTCAAGTCTGTGAGTTGAATGCACTCATCAGAAAGAAGTTTCTGATAATGGTTCTGTCTAGTTTTCATCTGCAAGTATTTCCTTTTCCACTAGATGCCGCAATCGCACCAAATTTCCACCTGCAGTTTCCACAAAAAGAGTGTTGCAGGACTGCTCCAGGAAAAGGAATCTTCAACTCTCTCAGTTCAATCCCCTCAAGGCATAGAAGTTTCTGATAATGTTTCTGTCTAGCTTCTATATGAAGATATTTCCTTTTCCAGCATAAGCCTCAAAGAGCTCCAAATATCCACTTGCGAATTCTACAAAAACAGTGTTGCAATACTTTTCTACCAAAAGGAAGGTACAACTCTGTGAGTTCAATGCACTCATCACACAGAAGGTTCACAGAATGCTTCCATCTAGCTTTTACGCAATGATATTTCCTTTTGCAGCAAAGGCTTCAAAGCGCTCTTAATGTCCACTGGCAGATTCTACGAAGAGTGTCTCAAAACTGCTCTATCAAAAGGTAGGTTGAACTCTGTGAGTTCAATGCCCAAAGCACAGGGAACCTTCTGAGAATGCTTTTATGTAGTTTCTACGTGAACATATTTTCTTTTCCAGCATTGGCCTGCAAGCACTCCATCCATCCACTTGAAAATTCTACTAAAAGAGTTTTTCAAAACTTCTCTACCAAAAGAAAGGTTGAACTTTGTGAGTTCAAGGCACACATCACAAAGAAGTTTCTGAGAATGCTTCTTTCCAGCTTTTACGTGAAGAGATATCCTTTTCCAGCATAGGCCTCAAAGCGCTCCATATATCCACTTGCACATTCTAGCAAAGCGTGTATCAACACTGCTCTTTCAAAAGGAAGCTTCAAGTCTGTGAGTTGAATGCACTCATCACAAAGACGTTTCTGAGAATGCTTCCGTCAATCTTGTATGCAATGAGATTTCCTTTTGCAGCATAGGCCTTAAAGCACTCCAAATATCCACTTGCAGATTCCACAAAAAGAGTGTTGCAAAACTTCTCTATCAAAAGGCAGGTTGAACTCTGTGTGTTGATTGCCCAAAACACAGGGAACTTTCTGAGAATGCTTTTGTCTAGTTTCCACGTGAAGATAGTTCCTTTTCCAACATAGGCCTCAAAGCGCTCTGAATATCCACTTGCCGATTGTACAAAAAGAGTGTTGCAAAACTTCTCTATCAAAAGGCAGGTTGAACTCTGTGTGTCGAATGCCGAAAACACAGGGAACTTGCTGAGAATGCTTTTGTCTAATTTCTACGTGAAGATATTTCCTTTTCCATCATAGGCCTCAAAGTGCTCCGAATAAACACTTGTAGATCCCACCAAAAGAGTGTTTCAAAGCTCTTCCATCTACAGGAACTTTCACGTCTGTGAGTTGAATGCACTCATCACAAAGAGGTTTCTGAGAATGCTTCTGTCTAGTTTTTATGTGATGATATTTCGTATTCCAGCATTGGCCAAAAAGCCCTCGAAATATCCTCCTTCAGATGGGACTGAAGAAGTGTTTCAAAACTGAACTATCAAAAGGAAGGTTAAGGTCTGTGAGTTGAATTCTCTCATCATACAGAAGGTTCTGAGAGTGCTTCAGTCTAGTTTTTATCAGAAGATATTTCCTTTTCCTTGCATAGGCCTCAATTCGCTCCAAATATCCACTTGCAGATATAACAAAGAGAGTGTTTGCAAACTGCCCTATCGAAGGGCAGCTTCAACTCTGTGAGTTGAAGGCACACATGGTGAAACAGTTTCTGAGAACGCTTCTGTCTACTTTTTAGTTGAAGGTACTTCCTTTTCCAGCAGAGCCTCAAATCGCTCCAAGCATCCAGTAGCAAATTCTACAAAAGGACTGTTTCAAAACTGCGCTATCAAAAGGAAGATTCCACTATGTGAGTTGAACGCATAAAGCACACGGAAGTTTCTGAGAATCCTTCCGTCTAGTTCTCAGGTGAAGATATTTACTTTTCCAGTGTTGGCCCCTTAGCACTCCAATATCCACTTTCTGATTCTACAAAAAGAGTGTTTCAAAACTGCTCTATCCAAAGGCAGGTTCCAATCGGTGAGTTGAATGCGTGCATCAGAAAAGATTTCTGAGAATTCTTCTGTCTAGTTTTTACAGGAAGATATTTCCTTTTCCAGCATAGGCCTCAAAACGCTCCAAATATTCACTTGCAGATTCTACAAAAACAGTGTTTCCAAACTGTTTTATCAAAACGAACTTTCAAGTCTGTGAGTTAAATGCACTCATCACACCGAAGTTTCTGAGAATGCTTCTGTCTAGTGTTTATGTAAAGATATTTCCTTTTCAAGCATAGGCCTCAAAGCGCTCCAAATATGCTGTTGCAGATTCTACAAAATCTTTGCTTCAAAACTGCTCTATGAAAAGAAAGTTTCAACTCTGTGAGTTGCATGCACATGTTGCGAAGGAGTTTCTGGGAATGTTTCTGTCTAGTTTTTAGGTGAAGATATTTCATTTCCCATCATAGGCCCCAAAGAGCTCCAAATATCCACTTGCAGATACTATAAAAAGAGTGTCTCAAAACTGCCCTATCAAAAGGCAGGTTGAACTCTGTGTGTTGAATGCACAAAGCACAGGGGACCTTCTGAGAATGCTTTTGTCTAGTTTCTTCGTGAAGATATTTCCTTTTCCATCATAGGCCTCCAAGCACTCCATGCATCCAGTTGAAAATTCTACTATAAAAGGGTTTCAAAACTTCTCTATCAAAAGAACCGTTGAACTTTGTGAGTTCAATGCACACATGACAAAGAAGTTTCTGAGAATGCTTCTTTCCAGTTTTTACATGACGAGATTTCCTTTTCCAGCATAGGCCTGTAAGCGCTCCAAATAGCCACTTGCAGATTCTACAAAAAGACTGTTTCAAAACTGCTCTTTCAAAAGGAAGCTTCAAGTCTGTGAGGTGAATGCGCTCATCACAAAGACGTTTCTGAGAATTCTTCTGTCTAGTTATCATGTGAAGATGTTTCCATTTAAAGCATAGGCCTTAAATCGCTCCAAATATTCACCTGCAGATTCTACAATAAGGTTGTTTCAAAACTTCTCTATCAATTGGAAGGTTCAACTCTTTGAGTTGAAGGCACTCATCACAAAGAAGTATCTGAGAATGCTTCTCTCTAGTTTTTATGTGAAGATATTTCTTTTTCAAACACTGACCTAAAAAAGCGCTCGGAACACAAACATGCAAATTCTACAAAAACAGTGTTTCAAAACTCTTCTATCGAAAGGAACGTTCAACATTGTGAGTTGAAAGCACTCATCACGAAGAAGTTTCTGAGAATGCTTCCATCCAGGTTTTATGCAACGATATTTCCTTTTGCAGCATAGGCCTCAAAGCGCTCCAAATATCCACTTGCAGATTCTACAAAAAGAGTGTTTCAAAACTTCCCTATCAAAAGGCAGGTTGAACTCTGTGAGTTGAATGCACAAGGCATAGGGAACTTTCTGAGGCTGCTCTTGTCTAGTTTCTACGTGAAGATATTTCCTTTTCCAACGTAGGACTCAAAGCACTACGAATAAACACTGGCAGATTCTACAAAAAGAGGGTTTCAAAACTGTTCTATCAAACGGAACGTTCAAGTCTGTGAGTTGAATGCACTCATCACAAAGAGGTTTCTGAGAATGCTTCTCTCTAGTTTTCATGTGATGATATTTCGTTTTCCAGCATTGGCTAAATAGCGCTCCAAATATCCAACTTCAGAGGGTATTGAAAGAGTGTTTCAAAACTGCACCATCAAAAGGAAGGTTCAAGTCTGAGAGTTGAATGCACTCATCACAGAGAAGCTTCTGAGAATGCTTCAGTCTAGCTTTATGTGAAGATATTTCCTTTTCCTTGCATAGGTCACAAATCGCTCCAAATATCCACTTGCAGATTTTACATAAAGAGTGTTTCCGAATTGCTCTATCAAAAGGCAGATTGAACTCTGTGAGTTGAATGCACGCATCGTGAAGAAGTTTCTGAGAATGCTTCTATCTAGTTTTTAGGTGAAGATATATCATTTCCCAGCATAGGCTTCAAAGGGCTCCAAATATCCACTTGCAGATTCTACAAAAAGAGTGTTTCAAAACTCCTCTTTCAAAAGGAATTTTCAAGTCTGTGAGTTGAATGAACTCATCATAAAGAAGTTTCTGAGAATGCTTCTGTCTAGTTTTTATGTGAAGATATTTCCTTTTGCAGCACACGCCTCAAATAGCCCCAAACATCCACTAGCAAATTCTACAAAAAGAGTGTTTCAAAATTGCGCTATCTAAATGAAGATTGCACTATGTGAGTTAAACGCATAAAGCACACGGAAGTTTCTGAGAATGCTTCCGTCTAGTTCTCATGGGAAGATATTTCCTTTCCCATTGTTGGCCTCTTAGCACTCCAAATATACACTTGCAGATTCTAGAAAAAGAGTGTTTCAAAACTGCTCTATCAAAAGGCGTGTTCAACACGGTGAGTTGAATACGCACATCAGAAAAAGTTTCTGAGAATGCTTCTGTCTAGTTTTTATGTGAAGATATTTCGTTTTCCAGCATAGGACTCAAAGCACTCCAATTATCCACCTGCAGACTATACAAAAACAGAGTTTCAATACCGTTCTATCCAAAGGAAGGTTCAGCTCTGTGAGTAGAATTCACTAATCACAAGGAAGATTCTGAGAATGCTTCTGTCTAGTTTGTATATGAAGACATTTCATTTTCTAACATAGGCCTTAAAGCGCTCAAAATAAGCCCTGGCATACTCTACAAAAGGAGTGTTTCCAAAACGTTCTATGAAAATGAACGTTCAAGGCTGTGAGTTAAATGCACACATCACACAGAAGTTTCTGAGAATGCTTCTGTCTAGGGCTTATGTGAAGATATTTTCTTTTCCAGCATAGGCCTCAAAAAGCTGGAAATATCGACTTGCAGATTTTTTAAAAAGGGTGTTTCCAAACTGCTCTATCAAAACGAAGGTTCAACTCTGTGTGTTGAATGCTCACATCACAAAGAAGTTTCTGAGAATGCTTCTGTCTAGTGTTCATGTGAAGATATTTCCTTTTCAAGCATAGGCCTCAAAGCGCTCCAAATATGCAGTTGCAGACTCTACAAAAAGTGTGTTTCAAAAGTGTTCTATGAAAAGAAAGTTTCAACTCTGTGAGTTGAATGCACATATCGTGAAGAAGTCTCTGAGAATGCTTCTGTCTAATTTTTAGGTGAAGATATTTCATTTCCCAGCATAGGCCTCAAAGCGCTCCAAATATGCACTTGCAGATTCTACAAAAAGAGTGTTTCAAAACTGCTCTTTCAAAAGGAAGGTTCAAGTCTGTGAGTTGAATGCACTCATCACCAAGAAGTTTCTGATAATGGTTCTGTCTAGTTTTCATCTGCACGTATTTCCTTTTCCACTAGATGCCGCAATCGCACCAAATTTCCACTTGCCGTTTCCAGAAAAAGAGTGTTGCAGGACTGCTCCAGGAAAAGGAATCTTCAACTCTCTCAGTTCAATCCCCTCAAGGCATAGAAGTTTCTGATAATGTTTCTGTCTAGCTTCTATATGAAGATATTTCCTTTTCCATCATAAGCCTCAAAGAGCTCCAAATATCCACTTGCGAATTCTACAAAAACAGCGTTGCAAAACTTTTCTACCAAAAGGAAGGTTCAACTCTGTGAGTTCAATGTACTCATCACACAGAAGGTTCACAGAATGCTTCCATCTAGCTTTTATGCAACGATATTTTCTTTTGCAGCAAAGGCTTCAAAGCGCTCCGAATATCCACTGGCAGATTCCACAAAAAGAGTGTCTCAAAACTGCTCTATCAAAAGGTAGGTTGAACTCTGTGAGTTCAATGCCCAAAGCACAGGGAACCTTCTGAGAATGCTTTTATGTAGTTTCTACGTGAACATATTTTCTTTTCCAGCATTGGCCTCCAAGCACTCCATCCATCCACTTGAAAATTCTACTAAAAGAGTGTTTCAAACTTCTCTATCAAAAGAAAGGTTGAACTTTGTGAGTGCAATGCACACATCACAAAGAAGTTTCTGAGAATGCTTCTTTCCAGCTTTTATGTGAGGAGACAGCCTTTCCCAGTATAGGCCTCAAAGCACTCTATATATCCACTTGCACATTCTACCAAAGGGTGTGTCAATACTGCTCTTTCAAAAGAAAGCTTCAAGTCTGTGTGTTGAATGCACTCATCACAAAGATGTTTCTGAGAATTCTCCTGTCTAGTTTTCATGTGAAGATGCTTCCATTTAAAGCATAGGCCTCAAATACCTCCAAATATTCACTTGCACATTCTACAAAAAGGCTGTTTCAAATCTTCTCTATCAAATGGAAGGTTCAACTCTGTAAATTGAATGCACTCACCACAAAGAGGATTTTTAGAATGATTCTGTCTACTTTTTATGTGAAGACATTACCTTTTCCAACATAGTCCTCAAAGCGCTCCAAAAAACACTTGCAGATTCTAAAAAAACAGTGTTTCGAAACTGTTCTATCAAAAGGAATGTTCAACTCTGTGAGTTGAAGGCACTCATAACAAAGAGGTTTCTGAGAAGGCTTCTGTCTAGTTTTTATGTGATGATATTTCGTATTCCAGCATTGGCCGACAACTGCTCCAAATATCCACTTTCAGATGGTGCTGAAAGAGTGTCTCAAAGATGCTCTATCAGAAGGAAGGTTCAAGTCTGTGAGTTGAATGCTCTCATCACACAGAAGGTTCTGAGAATGCTTCAGTCTAGTTTTTATGTGAAGATAGTTCCTTTTCCTTGCATAGGCCTTAAATCGCTCCAAATATCGACTTGCAGATTATACGAATAGAGTGTTTCCAAACTGCTCTATCAAACGGCAGGTTCAACTCAGTGAGTTGAATGCACACATCATGAAGAAGTCTCTGAGAATGCTTCTGTCTAGTTTTTAGGTGAAAATATTTCATTTCCCAGCATCGCCTCAAAGCGCTCCAAATATCCACTTGCAGATTCTACAAAAACTGTGTTTCTAAACTGCTCTTTGAAAAGGAAGGTTCAAGTCTGTGCGTTGAATGCACTCATCGCAAAGAAGTTTCTGAGAATGCTTCTGCCTAGTTTTCATGTGAAGATATTTCCTTTTCCAACATAGGCCTCAAAGCGCTCCAAATTAACACCTGCAGATTCTACAAAAGGAGTGTTTCCAAAATGTTCTAACAAAACCAACGTTCAAGTCTGTGAGCTGAATGCACTCATGACACAGAAGTTTCTTAGAAGGCTTCTGTCTAGTGTTTATGTGAAAATATTTTGTCTTGCAGCATAGTCCTCAAATAGCTCCGAATATCAACTTGCAGATTTAACAAAAAGTGTGTTTACAAACTCCTCTATCAAAAGACAGGTTTAACTCTGTGAGTTCAATGTACACAACAGAAAGAAGTTTCTGAGAATGCTTCTGTCTAGCGTTTATATGAAAATATTTTCTTTTCAAGCACACGCCTCAAAGCGCTCCAAATATGCCATTGCAGATTCTACAAAAAGCGTGTTTGAAAACTGCTCTATGAAAAGAAAGGTTCAAAGCTGGGAGTTGAATACCCATATCATGAAGAAGTTTCTGAGAATGCTTCAGTCTATTGTTTAGGTGAAGATATTTCATTTTCCAGCATAGGCCTCAAAGCGCTGCAAGTATCCACTTCCAGGTTCTACAAAAAAGTGTTTCAAAACTGGTCTTTGAAAAGGAAGCTTCAACTCTTGAGTTGAAAGCACTCATAACAAAGAGGTTTCTGAGAATTCTTCTGTCTAGTTTTCATGGGAAGATGTTTCCATTTCAAGCATAGGTCTCAAATCGCTCCAAATATTCACCTGTAAATTCTACAAAAAGGGTGTTTCAAAACTTTTCTATCAATAGGAAGTTTCAACTTTGTGAGTTGAATTCACTCCTCACAAAGAAGTCTCTGAGAATGCTTCTGTCTAGTTTTTACGTGAAGATATTTCCTTTTCCAACACAGGCCTCAAAGCGCTCGGAATCAACACTTTCAGATACTAAAAAAACAGTGTTTCAAAACTCTTCTATCTAAAGGAACGTTCAACTCTGTTAGTTGAAGGCACTCATCCCAAAGAAGTTTCTGAGAATGCTTCCATCTAACTTGTATGCAATGATATTTCCTTTTGCAGCATAGGCCTTAAAGCACTCCAAATATCCACTTGCAGATTCCACAAAAAGAGTGTTGCAAAACTTCTCTATCACAAGGCAGGTTGAACTCTGTGTGTTGAATCCCCAAAACACAGGGAACTTTCTGAGAATGCTTTTGTCTAGTTTCTACGTGAAGATATTTCTTTTTCCAACATAGGCCTCAAACTGCTCCGAATAAACACTAGCAGATTCTACAAAAAGTGTGTTTCAAGACTGCTCTTTCAAAAGGAAGCTTCAAGTCTGTGAGTTGAATGCTCCCTCATCACACAGAAGTTTGTGAGAATTCTTCCGTCTTATTTTTATCTGAAGATATTTCCTTTTCCTTGCATAGGCCTCAAATCGCTCCAAATATCCACTTGCAGATTTTACCAAAAGTGTGTTCCCAAACTGCTCTATCAAACGTCAGGTTCAACTCTGTGAGTTGAATGCACACATCACGAAGAAGTTTCTGAGAATGCTTCTGTCTACTTTTAAGTGAGGATATTTCATTTCCCAGTATAGGCCTCAAAGCACTCCAAATATCCACTTGCAGATTCTACAAAAACTGTGTTTCTTAACTGCTCTTTGAAAAGGAAAGTTCAAGTCTCTGAGTTCAATGCACCCACCACAAAGTAGTTTCTGAGAATGCTTCTGTCTAATCTTCATGTGAAGATACTTCCTTTTCCAACATAAGCCCCAAAGACCTCCTAATATCCACTTGCAGATTTTACAAAAAGAGTGATTCCAAACTGCTCTATCAAAAGGCAGGTTCAACTCTGTGAGTTGAATGCATGCATCATAAAGAAGTTTCTGAGAATGCTTCTGTCTAAGCTTTAGGTGAAGATATTTCGTTTCCCAGCATTGGCTTCAAAGCGCTCTAAATATCCACTTGCAGATTCTACAAAAAGAGTGTTTCAAAACTGCTCTTCCAAAAGGAAGTTTCAAGTCTGTGAGTTAAATGCACTCATCAAAAAGAAGTTTCTGAGAATACTTCTCTCTAGTTTTTATGTGAAGGTATTTCCTTTTCCAGCATAGGCCTCAAATCGCTCCAAGCATCCACTGGCAAATTCCACAAAAGGAGTGTTTCAAAACTGTGCTGTCAAAAGGAAGATTCCGCTATGTGAGTTGAATGCATAAAGCACACGGAAGTTTCTGAGAATGCTTCCGTCTAGTTGTCATGTGAAGCTATTTCCTTTTCCAATGTTGGCCTCTTAGTACTCCAAATAAACACTTGCAGATCTTAGAAAAAGAGTGTTTCAAAACTGTTCTACCAGAAGGCGGGTTCAGCTTGGTGAGTTCAATGTGCACGTCACAAACATTTCTGAGAATGCTTCTGTCTAGTTCTTATGTGATGATGTTTCGTTTTCCAGCATAGGCCTCATAGCGCTCCAAATAGCCACTTGCAGATTCTATAAAAAGAGAGTTTCAAAACTGTTCTATCACAAGGAACGTTCAACTCTGTGAGGATAATGCACTCATCCCAAGGAGGTTCCTCAGAATGCTTCTGTCTAGTTTTTATGTGAAGATATTTCCTTTTCCAACATAGGCCTCAAAGCGCTCCAAATGAACACCTGCAGATTCTACAAAAGGAGTGTTTCCAAAGTGTTCTATCAAAACCAATGTTCAAGTCTGTTAGTTGAATGCACTCATCACACAGAAGTTTCTTAGAAGGCTTGTGTCTAGTGTTTATGTGAAAATATTTTCTTTTACAGCATAGGCCTCAAATAGCTCCAATTATCAACTTGCAGATTTTACAAAAAGGGTGTTTCCAAACTCCTCTATCAAAAGGCAGGTTCAACTCTGTGAGTTGAATGCACACATCAGAAAGAAGTTTCTGAGAATGCCTCTGTCTAGTGTTTATATTAAGATATTTCCCTATCTAGCATAGGCCTCAAAGCGCCAAAATATGCAGTTACAGATACTACAAAAAGCGTGTTTCAAAACTGCTCTAAGAAAAGAAAGGTTCAACTCTGTGAGTTGAATGCACATATCGTGAAGAAGTTTCTGAGAATGCTTCAGTCTAGTTTTTAGGTGAAGATATTTCATTTCCCAGCATAGGCCTCAAAGCGCTCCAAATATCCACTTGCAGATTCTACAAAAAAGTGTTACCAAACTGCTCTTTGAAAAGGAAGCTTTAAGACTGTCAGTTGAATGTACTCATCACAAAGAGGTTTCTGAGAATTCTTCTGCCTAGTTTTCATGTGAAGATATTTCCATTTAAAGCATAGGTCTCAAATCGTTCCCAATATTCACTTGCAAATTCCACAAAAAGGGTGTTTCAAAACTTCTCTATCAATAGGAAGGTTCAACTCTGTGAGTTGAATGCACTCCTCACAAAGAAGTTTCTGAGAATGCTTCTGTGTAGTTTTTACGTGAAGATATTTCCTTTTCCAACATAGGCCTCAAACTCTCCGAAGGAACACTTGCTGATTCTACAAAAAACAGTGTTTCCAAACGGCTCTATCAAAAGGAACGTTCAACTCTGTTAGTTGAAGGCACTCATCACAAAGAAGTTTCTGAGAATGCTTCCATCTAGCTTGTATGCAATGATATTTCCTTTTGCAGCATAGGCCTCAAAGCGCTCCCAATATCCACTTGCAGATTCTACAAAAAGAGTGTTTCAAAACTTCTCTATCAAAAGGCAGGTTGAACTCTGTGAGTTGAATTCACAAAGCACCAGGGAACTTTCTGAGAATGCTTTTATCTAGTTTCTACACGAAGATATTTCCCTTTCCATCATAGGCCTCAAAACGCTCTGAATAAAGAGTTGCAGATTCTTCAAAAAGTGTGTTTCAAAACTGCTCTTTCAAAAGGAAGGTTCAAGTCTGTGAGTTGAATGCTCTCTCATCACACAGAAGGTTCCGAGAATTCTTCAGTGTTGTTTTTATCTGAAGATAGTTCCTTTTCCTTGCATAGGCCTCAAATCGCTCCAAATATCGACTTGCAGATTTTACCAAAAGAGTTTTCCCAAACCGCTCTATCAAGCGGCATGTTCTCCTCTGTGAGTTGAATGCACTCATCACGAAGAAGTTTCTGAGAATGCTTCTGTCTAGTTTTTAGGTGAGGATATTTCATTTCCCAGCATAGGCTTCAAAGCGCTCCAAATATCCACTTGTAGATTCGACAAAAACTGTGTATCTAAACTGCTCTTTGAAAAGGAAGGTTCAAGTCTCTGAGTTGAATGCACTCACCAGAAAGAAGTTTCTGAGAATGCTTCTGTCTAGTCTTCATGTTAACATACTTCCTTTTCCAACATAGGCCCCAAAGTCCTCCTAATATCCAGTTGCAGATTTTACAAAAAGAGTGTTTCCAAATTGCTCTATCAAAAGGTAGGTTCAACTCTGTCAGTTGAACACACACATCGTGAAGAAGTTTCTGAGAATGCTTCTGTCTAGGTTTTAGGTGAAGATATTTCGTTTCCCAGCATAGGCTTCAAAGCGCTCTAAATATCCACTTGCAGATTCTACAAAAAGAGTGTTTTGAAACTGCTCTTTCAAAAGGATGGTTGAAGTCTGTGAGTTGAATGCAGTCATCAAAAAGAAGTTTCTGAGAATCCTTCTCTCTAGTTTTCATGTGAAGATATTTCCTTTTCCAGCATAGGCCTCAAATCGCTCCAAACATCCACTAGCAAATTACACAAAAGGAGTGTTTCAAACCTGTTCTATCAAAAGGAACATTCAACTCTGTGAGGAGAATGCACTCATCACAAGGAAGTTTGTGAGAATGCTTCTGTCTAGTTTTTATGTGAAGATATTTCCTTTTCCAACATAGGCCTCAAAGTGCTCCATATAAACACGTGCAGATTCTACAAAAGGAGTGTTTCCAAAATGTTCTATCAAAACCAACGTTCAAGTCTGTGAGTTGAATGCACTCATCACACAGAAGTTTCTTAGAAGGCTTGTATCTAGTGTTTATATGAAAATATTTTCTTTTACAGCTTAGGCCTCAAATAGCTCCAAATATCAACTTGCAGATATAACAAAAAGGGTGTTCCCAAACTCCTCTATCAAAAGGCAGATGCAACTCTGTGAGTTGAATGCACACATCAGAAAGAAGTTTCTGAGAATGCCTCTGTCTAGTGTTTATGTGAAGATATTTCCCTATCAAGCCTAGGCCTCAAAGCGCTCCAAATTTGCAGTTGCAGATTCTACAAAAAGTGTGTTTCAAAACTGCTCTATGAAAAGAAAGGTTCAACTGTGTGTGTTGAATACACATATCGTGAAGAAGTTTCTGAGAATGCTTCAGTCTAGTTTTTAGGTGAAGATATTTCATTTCCCAGCATAGGCCTCAAAGCGCTCCAAATATCCACTTGCAGATTCTACAAAAAAGTGTTTCCATACTACTCTTTGAAAAGGAAGCTTCAAGACTGTGTGTTGAATGCACTCATCACAAACAGGTTTCTGAGAATTCTTCTGTCTACTGTTCATGTGAATATGCTTTCATATAAAGCATAGGTCTCAAATCGCTCCAAATATTCACTTGCAAATTCTACAAAAAGGCTGTTTCAAAACTTCTCTATCAATAGGGAGGTTCAACTCTGTGAGTTGAATGCACTCCTCACAAAGAAGTTTCTGAGAATGCTTCTGTCTAGTTTTTACTTGAAGATATTTCCTTTTCCAACAGAGGCCTGAAAGCACTCGGAATAAACACTTGCAGATTCTACAAAAAGAGTGTTTCAAAACTGCTCTTTCAAATTGAATGTTCAAGTCTGTGAGTTGAACGCACTCACCACAAAGAAGTTTCTGGGTATGCTTCTGTCTAGTTTTTATGTGAATATATATCCTTTTACAGCATAGGCATCAAATCGCTCCAAACATCCACTAGCAAATTTGAGAAAAGGAGTGTTTGAAAACTGCGCTGTCAAAGCAAAGATTCCACTATGTGAGATGAATGCGTAAAGCACACGGAAGTTTCTGAGAATGCTTTCGTTTATTTCTCATGTGAAGATATTTCCTTTTCCAGTGTTGGCCTCTTAACACTCCAAATATCCACTTGCAGATTCTAGAGAAAGAGTTTCAAAACTACTCTATCAAGTGGCAGGTTCAACTCGGAGAGTTGAATGCTCACATCAGAATATGTTTCTGAGAATACTTCTGTCTATTTTTTATGTGAAGATATTTCCTTTTCCAGCATAGGCCTCAAAGCGCTCCAAATGTCCACTTGCAGATCCTATAAAAAGAGTGTCTCAAAACTCTTCTATCAAAAGGAAGGTTCAACTCTGTGAGTAGAATGCACTCATCACAAGGAGGTTTCTGAGAATGCTTCTGTGTAGTTTTTATGTGAAGATATTTCCTTTTCCAACATAGGCTTCAAAGTGTTCCAAGTAAACCCTTGCAGATTCTACAAAAGGAGTGTTTCCAAAGTGTGCTATCAAAACGAACGCTCAAGTCTGTGAGTCGAATGCACTCATCACACAGAAGTTTTTTAGAATGCTTCTGTCTAGTCTTTATGTGAAGATATTTCCTTTTCAAACATAGGCCTCATATTGCTCTAAATATCCAATTGCAGATATTTCAAAAAGCGTCTGTCCAAACTGCTCTATCAAAAGGCAGGTTCAACTCTGTGAGTTGAATGCACACATCACAAAGAAGTTTCTTAAAATCCTTATTTCTAATGTTTATGTGAAGTTATTTCCCTTTGAAGCTTAGGCCTCAAAGCGCTCCAAATATGCAGTTGCAGATTCTACAAAAAGTGTGTTTCAAAACTGCTCTCTGAAAAGAAAGATTCAACTCTGTGAGTTGAATACGCATATTGTGAAGAGGTTTCTGAGAATGCTTCTGTCTAGTTTTTAGTTGAAGATATTTCATTTCCCAGCATAGGCCTCAAAGCGCTCCAAGTATCCGCTTGCAGATTCTACAAAGAGTGTTTCTAAACTGCTCTTTGAAAAGGATGGGTCAAGCCTGTGAGTTGAATGCACACATCAGAAAGAAATTTCTGAGAATGGTTCTATCTAGTTTTCATCTGCATGTGTTTCCTTTTCCTCTACATGTTGCAATCGTAAAAAATATCCACCTGCAATTGCCACAAAAGGTGTGTTGCAGAACTGCTCCATGAAAAGGACTCTTCAACTCTGTGAGTTCAATCCACACATGACATAGAAGTTTCCACAATGTTTCTGTGTAGTTTGTGTATGAAGATATTTCCTTTTCCAGCATTAGCCTCAAAGAGCTCCAATTATCCAATTGCGGATTCTACAAAAACAGTGTTTCAAAACTGGTCTATAAAAGGAAGTTTCAACTCTGTGAGTTCAATGCGCTCATCACAAAGAAGTTTCTGAGAATGCTTCCATCTAGCTTTTATGCAATGATACTTCCTTTTGCAGCATAGACCTCAAAGCGCTCCAAATATCCACTTGCAGATTCTACAAAAAGAATGTATCAAAACTGCTGTATTAAAAGGCAGGTTGAACTCTGTGACTTGAATGCACAAAGCACAGGGAACTTTCTGAGAATGTTTTTGTCTAGTTTCTACGTGAAGATACTTCCTTTTCCAGCATAGGCCTCAAAGCAGCCAATCCATCCACTTCAAAATTCTACTAAAAGAGTGTTTCAAAACTTCTCTATCAAAAGAAAGGTTGAACTCTCTGAGTTCAATGCACATATCACAAAGAAATTTCTGAGAATGCTTCTGTCCAGTTTTTACGTGAAGAGATTTCCTTTTCCAGCATAGGCCTCTAAGCGCTCCATATATCCACTTGCAGATTCTACATAAAAAGTGTTTAAAACTGCTCTCTCAAAAGGAAGCTTCAACTCTGCGAGTTGAATGCAGTCATCACAAAGACGTTGATGAGAATTCCTCTGTCTAGTTTTCATGTGAAGATGTTTCCATTTAAAGCATAAGCCTCAAATCGCTCCAAATATTCACTTGCAGATTCTGCAAAAAGGGTGTTTCAAAACTTCTCTATCAATTGGTATGTTCAACTCTGTGAGTTGAATGCACTCATCACAAAGTAGTTTCTGAGAATGCTTCTGTCTAGTTTTTATGTGAAGATATTGCCTTTTCCAACATAAGCCTCAAAGAGCTCCGAAAAAACTCTTGCAGATTCCACAAAATGAGTGTTTCTTAACTCCTCTTTCTATGGGAAGCTTCATGTCTGCGAGTTGAATGCACTCATCACAAAGAGGTTTCTGAGAATGCTTCTGTCCAGTTTTTTGGTGATGATATTTCGAATTTCAGTTTGGCCTCAAGGCGCTCCAAATATCAACTTCCAGATTCTACAAAAACAGTGTTTCTAAACTGCTCTTTGAAACGGAAGGTTCAAATATGTGAGTTGAACGTACTCATCACACAGAAGGTTCTGAGAATGTTTCTGTCTAGTTTTTATGTGAAGATATTTCCTTTTCCAACATAGGCCCCAAAGGGCTCCAAATATCCACTTGCAGATTTTACAAGAACAGTGTTTAAAAATTGCTCTATCAAAAGGCACGTTCAACTCTGTGAGTTGAATGCAAACATTGCGAAGAAGTTTCTGAGAATGCTTCTGTCTAGGTTTTAGGTGAAGCTATTTCATTTCCCAGCATAGGCCTCATAGCGCTCCAAATATCCACTTGCGGATTCTACAAAAAGAGTTTTTCAAAACTGCTCTTTCAAAAGGAAGGTTGAAGTCTGTGAGTTGAAGGCACTCATCACAAAGAAGTTTCTGGGAACGCTTCTGTCTATTTTTTTAAGTGAATATATTTCCTTTTACAGCATAGGCATCAAATCGCTCCAAACATCCACTAGCAAATTCGACAAAAGGAGTGTTTCAAATCTTCGCTATCAAAACGAAGATTCCACTATGTGAGTTGAATGCATAAAGCACATGGAATTTTCTGAGAATGCTTCCGTCTCGTTCTCATGTGAAGATATTTTCTTTTCCAGTGTTGGCTTCTTAGCACTCCAAATATCCATTCGCAGATTCTAGAGAAAGAGTGTTTCAAAACTGCTCTATCGAAAGGCAGGTTCAACTCGGTGAGTTGAATGCGCACATTAGAAAAAGATTCTGAGATTGCTTCTGCCTAGTTCTTATGTGAAGATATTTCCTTTTCCAGCATAGGCCACAATTCGCTGCAAATATCCATTTGCAGGTTCTATAAAGAGAGTGTTTCAAAACTGTTTTATCAAAAGCAAGGTTCAACTCTGTGAGTTGAATGCACTCATCCCAAATTAGTTTCTGAGAATGATCCTCTCTAGTTTTTATGTGAAGATATTTCCTTTTCCAACATAGGCCTCAAAGCGCTCCGAATAAACACTTGCAGATTCCACAAAAAGAGTATTTCAAAACTGCTCTTCCAAAAGGAAGCTTCCAGTCTGTGAGTTGAATGCACCCAACACAAACAGGTTTCTGAGAATGCTTCTGTCTAGTTTTTAGGTGATGATATTTCGTATTCCAGCATTGGTCTCAAAGTCTCCAAATATCCACCTTCAGATGGTAGTGAAAGATTGTTTCAAAAATGCAAAATCACAAGGAAGGTTCAAATCAGAGAGTTGAATACACTCATCACACAGAAGATTCTGAGAATGCTTCTGTCTAGTTTTTATGTGAAGATATTTCCTTTTCCTTGCATAGGCCTCAAATCGCTCCAAATATCCACTTGCAAATTTTACAAAAAGAGTGTTTCCAAAGTACTCTATCAAAAGGCAGGTTCAACTCTGTGAGTTGAATGCACGCATCATGAAGAAGTTTCTGAGAATGCTTCTGTCTAGTTGTTAGGTGAAGCTATTTCATTTCCCAGCAAAGGCCTCATAGCGCTCCAAATATCCACTTGCAGATTCTACAAAAACTGTGTTTCTAAACTGCTCTTTAAAAAGGAAGGTTCAAGTCTCTGAGTTGAATGCACTCATCGCAAAGAAGTTTCTGAGAATGCTTCCGTCTAGCTTTTATGCAATGATATTTCCTTCTGCAGCATAGGCCTCAAAGCGCTCCAAATATCCACTTGCAGATTCTATAAAAAGAGTGTCTCAAAACTGCTCTATTAAAAGGCAGGTTGAAGTCTGTGAGTTGAATGCACAAAGACCAGGGAACTTTCTGAGAATGCTTCTGTCCAGTTTTTACGTGAAGAGATTTCCTTTTCCATCATAGGCCTCTTAGCGCTCCATATATTCACTTACAGTTTCTACAATAAGAGTGTTTCAAAACTGCCTTCAAAAAGGAAGGTTCAACTCTGTGAGTTGAATGCACTCATTACAAAGTCGTTGCTGAGAATTCCTCTTTCTAATTTTCATGTGAAGATGTTTCCATTTAAAGCATAGGACTCAAATCGCTCCAAATATTCACTTGCAGATTCTACAAAAAGGGTGTTTCAAAACTTCTCTATGAATTGGTAGATTCAACTCCCTGAGTTGAATGCACTCATCACAAAATAGTTTCTGAGAATGCTTCTGTCTAGTTTTTATTTGAAGATATTTCCTTTTCCAACATAGGCCTCAAAGCGCTCCGAATTAACGCTTGCAGATTCCACAAAAAGTGTTTGAATACTGGTTTTTCAAAAGGAAGCTTCAATTCTTTGAGTTGAATGCACTCATTACAAAGAGGTTTCTGAGAATGCTTCTGTCTAGTTTTTAGGTGTTGACATTTCGTATTTCAGCATTGGCCTCAAAGCGCTCCAAATATCCACCTTCAGATGGTACTGAAAGCGTGTTTCAAAAATGCACTATTAGAAGGAAGTTTCAAGACTGTTAGTTGAATGCACTCATCACAGAAGGTTCTGAGAATGCTTCTGTCTAATTTTTATGTGAAGATATTTCCTTTTCCTTGCATAGGCCTCCAATCGCTCCAAATATCCACTTGCAGATTTTACAAAAAGAGTGTTTCCAAACTGCTCTATCAAAATTCAGGTTCATTTCTGTGAGTTCAATGCACGCATCGCGAAGAAGTTTCTGAGAATGCTTCTGTCTAGGTTTCAGGTGAAGTTATTTCATTTCCCAACATAGGCCTCAAAGTGCTCCAAATGTCCACTTGCAGATTCTATAAAAAGAGTGCTTCACAACTGCTCTTTGAAAAGGAATGTTCAAGTCTGTGAGTTGAATTCACTCATCAGAAAGAAGTTTCTGAGAATAGTTCTATCTAGTTTTCATATGCATGTATTTCCTTTTCCGCTAGATGCCGGAATCGTCCCAAGTATCTACCTGCAGTTTCCATAAAAAGAGTGTTGCAGAACTGCTCCATGAAATGGAATGTTCATCTCTGTGAGTTCAATCCCCACATGACATAGAAGTTTCTCATAATGCTTCTGTCTAGTTTGTATATGAAGATATTTCCTTTTGCAGAATAAGCCTCAAAGAGCTCTAAATATCCACTTGCGGAGTGTACAAAAACAGTGTTTCAAAACCGGTTTATCAAAAACAAAGTTCAACTCTGAGAGTTGAATGCACTCATCACAAAGAAGTTTCTGATAATGCTTCCATCTGGCTTTTATGGAATGGTATTTCGTTTTGCAGCATAGGCCTCAAAGCGCTCCAAATATCCACCTGCAGATTCTACAAAAAGAGTTTCTCAAGACTTCTCTATCAAAAGAAATTTTCAACTCTGTGAGTAGAATGCACTCATCACAAAGTGGTTTCTGTGAATGCTTCTGTCTTATTTTTATGTGAAGATATTTCCTTTTCCAACGTAGGCCTCAAAGAGCCCCAAATAAACACTTACAGATTATACAAAAGGAGTGCTTCCAAACTGTTCTATGAAAACGAACGTTCAAGTCTGTGAGTTGAATGCACTCATTACACAGAAGTTTCTGAGAATGCTTCTGTCTAGCTTTTATGTGAAGTTATTTTCTTTTCCATCATAGGCCTCAAACAGCTTGAAATATGCACTTGGAGATTTTACAAAAGCGTGTTTCCAAACTGCTTTATCAAAAGGCAGGTTCACCTCTGGGAGTTGAATGCACTCATCACAAAGATGTTTCTAAGAATGCTTCTATCCAGTGTTTATGTGAAGATATATCCTTTTCAAGCATAGGCCTCAAAGCGCTCCAAATTTGCAGTTGCAGATTCTACAAACATTGTGTTTCAAAACTGCTGTATAAAAAGAAAGGTTCAACTCTGTGTGTTGAATGCACATATCATGAAGAAGTTTCTGAGAATGCTTCTGTCTAGTTTTTAGATGAAGATATTTCATTTCCCAGCATAGGCCTCAAAGGTCTCCAAACATCCGCTTGCAGATTCTACAAAAAAAGTGTTTCAAAACTGCTCTTTGAAAAGGAAGGTTCAAGTCTGTGAGTTGAATGCACTCATCACAAAGAAGTTTCTGAAAATGGTTCTATCTAGTTTTCATCTGCATGTCTTTCATTTTCCACTAGATGCCGAAATCGTCCCAAATATCCACCTGCAGTTTCCACAAAAAGAGTGTTGTAGAACTGCTCCATGAAAACTAATATCAACTCTGTGAATTGAATCCCCAAATGACATAGAATTTTCTCATAATGCTTCTATCTAGTTTGTATATGAAGATATTTCCTTTTCCAGCATAAGTCTCAAAGAGCTCCAAATATCCACTTGGGGATTCTACAAAAACCGTGTTTCAAAACTTATCTATCAAAAGGAAAGTTCAACCCTGTGAGTTGAATGCACACATCACAAAGAAGTTTCTGAGAATGCTTCCATCTAGCTTTTATGCAATGATATTTCCTTTTGCAACATAGGTCTCAAAGCCCTTCAAATATCTACTTGCAGATTCCACAAAGAGTGTCTCAAAACTGCTCTAACAAAAGGCAGGTTGAACTCTGTGAGTTGAATGCACAAAGCATAGGGAACTTTCTGAGAGTGCTTTTGTCTAGTTTCTACGTGAAGATACTTCCTTTTCCAGCATAGGCCTCAAAGCACTCCATCCATCCACTTCAAAATTCTAATAAAAGAGTGTTTCAAAACTTCTCTATCAAAAGGAAGGTTGAACTCTGTGATTTCAACGCACACATCACAAAGAAGTTTTTGAGAATGCTTCTGTCCAGTTTTTACATGAAGAGATTTCCTCTTCCAGCATAGACCTCTAAGCGCACCATATACCCACTTGGAGATACCACAAAAAGAGTGTTTCAATACTGCTCTTTCAAAAGGAAGCTTCAAGTCTGTGAGTTGAATGCACTCATCAAAAAGACGTTTTTGATAATTCTTCTGTCTAGTTTTCATGTGAAGATGTTTCCATTTAAAGCATAGGCCTCAAATCGCTCCAAATAATCATATGCAGATTCTCCAAAAAGGGTGTTTCAAAAGTTCCCTATCAAGTGGTAGATTCAACTCTGTGAGTTGAATGCACTCATCACAAAGTAGTTTCTGAGAATGCTTCTGTCAAATTTTTATGTGAAGATATTTCCTTTTCCAACATAGGCCTCAAAGTGCTCCGAATCAACACTTGCAGACTCTATCAAAAGAGTGTTTCAAAACTGTGCTATCAAAAGGAACGTTCATTTCTGTGAGTTGAATGCACTCATCACCAAGAGGTTTGTGAGAATGCTTCTCTCTAGTTTTTATGTGATGATATTTCGTGTTCCAGCATTGGCCTAAAAGCGCTCCAATTATCCCCCTTCAGATGGTACTGAAAGAGTGTTTCAAAAATGCACTATCAGAAGGAAGGTCCAAGTCTCTGAGTTGTATGCCCTCAGTACACAGAAGTTTCTGAGAATGCTTCTGTATAGTTTTTATGTGAAGATATGTACTTTTCTTTGCATAGGCCTCAATCGCTCCAAATACCCACTTGCAGATTTTACAAAAAGAGTGTTTCCAGACTACTCTATCAAAAGTCAGGTTCAACTCTGTGAGTTGAAAGCACTCATCACAAAGAGGTTTCTGAGAATGTTTCTGTCTAGTTTTTATATGAAGTTATTTCGTTTCCAACATACGCCTCAAAACCCTCCGAATAAACACTTGCAGATTCTACAAAAGGAGTGTTTCAAAACTGTTCTATCAAAAGAAATGTTCAAATTTGTGAGCTGAATGCACTCATCACAAAGAGGTTTCTGAGAATGCTTCTGTCTAGTTTTTACGTGAAGATATTTCCTATTCCAGCATTGGCCTCAAAGCGCTCCAAATATCCACTTTCAGATGGTACTGTAAGAGTGTTTCAAAAATGCACTATCAGAAGGAAGGTTCAAGTCGCTGAGTTGAATGCACTCATCACACAGAAGGTCCTGAGAATGCTTCTATGTGGTTTTTATATGAAGATATTTCTTTTTCCTCGATTAGGTCTGAAATCGCTCCAAATATCCACTTGCAGGTTTTTCAAAAAGAGTGTTTCCAAACTGCTCTCTCAAAAGGCAGGTTCAACTCTGTGAGTTGAAGGCACGCACCGCGAAAAAGTTTCTGAGAATGCTTCTGTCTGGTTTTTAGGTGAAGATATTTCTTTCCCCAGCATAGGTCTGAAATCGCTTCAAATATCCACTAACAGATTCTACAAAAACAGTGTTTCTAATCTGCTCTTTGAAAAGGAAGATTCAAGTCCGTGAGTTGAATGCACTTATTACAAAGAAGTTTCTGAGAATGCTTGTGTCTAGTTTTTATGTGAAGATATTTCCTTTTCCAACATAGACCCCAAAGTGCTCCAAATATCCAATTGCAGATTTTACAAAAAGTATGTTTCAAAACTGTTCTCTCAGAAGGCAGGTTTAACACTGTGAGTTGAATGCACGCATCGGGAAGAAGTTTCTGAGCATGCTTCTTTATAGGTTTTAGGTGAAGATATTTCATTTCCCCACATAGGCCTCAAAGTGATACAAATATCCACTTGCAGATTCTACAAAAAGACTGTTTCAAAACTACTCTTTCAAAAGGAAGGTTCAAGTCTGTGAGTTGAAAGCACTCATCACAAGGAAGTTTCTCAGAATGCTTCTGCTCGTTTTAATGTGAAAATATTTCCTTTCCCAACATAGGTCTCAAATCGCTTCAAACATCTATTAGAAGGTTCTACAAAAGGAATGTTTCAAAACTGCACTATCAAAAGGAAGATTCCACTATGTGAGTTGACTGCAAAAAGCAGACGGAAGTTTCTGAGAATGCTTCCGTCTAGTTCTCATGTGAATATATTTCCTGTTCCAGCGTCGGCCTCTTAGCACGCCAAATATTCAATTGCAGATTCTTGAAAAACAGTGTTTCAAAACTGCTCTATGAAAAGGCAGGTTCAACTCGGTGAATTGAATGCTCACATGAGAAAATAGTTTCTGAGAATGCTTCTGTCTAGTTTTTATGTGAAGATATTTCCTTTTCCATCATAGGTCTCAAAGCATTCCAAATATGCAGTTGCAGATTCTACAGTGTTTTTCCAAACTGCTGTATGAAAAGAATGGTTCAACTCTGTGAGTTGAATACACACATAGCGAAGAAGTTTCTGAGAATGCTTTTGTCTAATTTTTAGATGAAGATATTTCATTTCCAAGCTTAGGCCTCAAAGCGCTCCAAATATCCACTTGCTGATTCTACAAAAAGAGTGTTTCAAAACTGCTCTTTGAAAAGTAAAGTTCAAGTCTGTGAGTTGAATGCACTCATCAGAAAGAAGTTTCTGAGAATGGTTCCATGTAGTTTTCATCGTCATGTTTTTCCTTTTCCACTAGATGCTGCAATGTCACCAAATATCCACTTGCAGTTTCCACAAAAAGAGTGTTGCAGAACTGCTCCATGAAAAGGACTGTTCAACTCTGTGAGTTCAATCCCCACATGAAATAGAAGTTTCTCATAATGCTTCTGTCTGTTTGTATATGAAGATATTTCCCTTTCCAGCATAAGCCTCAAAGAGCTCCAAATATCCAATTGCGGATTCTTCAAAAACAGTGTTGCAAAACTGGTCTGTCAAAAGGAAGTTTCAACTCTGTGAGTTGAATGCACTCATCACCAAGAAGTTTCTGAGAATGCTTCCATCTAGCTTTTATGCAATGATATTTCCTTTCGCAGCATAGGCCTCAAAGAGCTCTAAATATCCCCTTGCAGATTCTAGAAAAAGAGAGTCTCAAAACTGCTCCATCAAAAGGCAGATTGAACTAAGTGAGTTGAATTTCCAAAGCACAGGGGACCTTCTGATAATGCTTTTGTCTAGTTTCTACGTGAAGATATTTCCTTTTCCAGCATAGGCCTCTAAGCAATACATCCATCCACTTGAAAATTCTACTAAAAGAATGTATCAAAACTTCCCTATCAAAAGAAAGTTTGAAATCTGTGAGTTCAATGCACACATCACAAAGAAGTTTCTGAGAACGCTACTGTCCAGTTTTTACGTGAAGAGATTTCCTTTTCCAGCATAGGCTTCTAAGCGCTCCATATATCCACTTGCAGATTCTACAAAAAGAGTGTTTCAAAACTGCTCTTTCAAAAGGAAGCTTTAAGTCTGTGAGTTGGATGAACTCATCATAAAGACGTTTCTGAGAATTCTTCTGTCTAGTTTTCATGTGAAGATGTTTCCATTTAAAGCATAGGCCTCAAATCGCTCCAAATATTCTCTTGCAGATTCTACAAAAAGCATATTTCAAAACTTCTCTATCAATTGGTAGGTTCAACTCTGTGAGTTGAATGCAATCATCACAAAGTAGTTTCTGAGAATGCTTCTGTCTAGTTTTTAAGTGAAGTTATTCCCTTTTCCAACATAGGCCTCAAAGCGCTCTGAATAATCACTTGCAGATTCTACTAAAGCAGTGTTTCAAAACTGTTCTATCAAAAGAAACGTTCAAGTCTGTGAGTTGAAGGCACTCATCACAAAGAGGTTTCTGAGAATGCTTCTGTCTAGTTTTTATGTGATGATATTTCATATTCCAGCATTGGCCTGAAAGCGCTCCAAATATCCACCTTCAGATGGTACTGAAAGAGTGTTTCAAAAATGCACCATGAGAAGGAAGGTTCAAGTCTGTGAATTGAATGCACTCATCACACAGAGGTTTCTGATAATCCTTCTGTCTAATTTTTATGTGAAGATATTTCCTTTTCCTTGCATAGGCCTGAAATCCCTCCAAATATCCACTTGCAGATTTTGCAAAAAGAGTGTTTCCAAACTGCTCTATTAAAGGGCAGGTTCAACTTTTTGAGTTGAATGCACGCATCGAGAAGAAGTTTCTGAGAATGCTTCTGTCTAGTTCTTAGGTGAAGATATTTCATTTCCCAGCATAGGCCTCAAAGCGCTCCAAATATCCACTTGCAGATTCTACAAAAACTGTGTTTCTAAACTGCTCTTTGAAAAGAAAGGTTCAAGCCTGTGAGTTGAATGCACTCGTCACAAAGAAGTTTCTGAGAATGCTTCTGTCTAGGTTTTAGGTGAAGATATTTCATTTCCCAGCATAGGCCGCAAAGTGCTCCAAATATGCAGTTGCAGATACTACAAAAAGAGTCTTTCAAAACTGCTATTTCAAAAGGAAGGTTCAAGTCTGTGAGTTGAATGCACTCTACACAAAGAAGTTTCTGAGAATGCTTCTGTCTAGTTTTAATGTGAAGATATTTCCTTTTGCAGCATAGGCCTAAAATCGCTCCAAACATCCACTAGCAGATTCTACAAAAGGAGTGTTTCAAAGTTGCGCTATCAGAGGGAACATTCCACTATGTGATTTGAATGCGTAAAGCACAACGAAGTTTTTGTGAATGCCTCCGTCTAGTTCTCATGGAAGATATTTCCTTTTCCAGTGTTGGCCTCTTAGCACTCCAAATACCTACTTGCAGATTCTAGAAAAAGAGTGTTTAAAAACTGTTCTATCAAAAGACAGGTTCAACTCGGTGTGTTAAAGGCTCACATTACAAAAAGTTTCTGAGAATGCTTCTGTCCAGTGTTTCTGTGAAGATAATTCCTTTTCCAGCATAGGCCTCAAATCCCTCCAAATATCCACTTGCAGATTCTATAAAAAGAGTGTTTCAGAACTGTTCTATCAAAAGGAAGTTTCAACTCTGTGAGTAGAATGCTCTCCTCACAAGGAAGTTTCTGAGAATGCTTCAGTCTAGTTTTTATGTGAAGATATTTCCTTTTCCAACATAGGCCTCAAAGCTCTCCAAATAAACATTTGCAGATTCTACAAAAGGAGTGTCTCCAAATTGTTCTATCAAAACGAACGTTCAAGTCGGTGAGTTGAATGCACTCATCACACAGAAGTTTCTGAGAATACTTATCTCTAGTGTTAATGTGAAGATATTTTATTTTCCAGCATAGGCCTCAAACAGCTCCAAATATCCACTTGCAGATTTTACAAAAAGGGTGCTTCCAAACTGCTGTATCCAAAGGGAGCTTCAACTCTGTGAGTTGAATGGACACATCACAAAGAAGTTTCTGAGAATGCTTCTGTCTAGTGTTCATGTGAAGATATTTCGTTTTCCAGCATAGGCCTCAAAGCATTCCAAATATGCAGTTGCAGATTCTACAGTGTTTTTCCAAACTGCTCTATGAAAAGAATGATTTAACTCTGTGAGTTGAATGCACATATAGTGAAGAAGTTTCTGAGAATGCTTTTGTCTAATTTTTAGATGAAGATATTTCATTTCCAAGCTTAGGCCTCAAAGCGCTCCAAATATCCACTTGCTGATTCTACAAAAAGAGTGTTTCAAAACTGCTCTTTGAAAAGGAAGGTTCAAGTCTGTGAGTTGAATGCACTCATCTAAAAGAAGTTTCTGAGAATGGTTCCATCTAGTTTTCATCTGCATATTTTTCCTTTTCCACTAGAGGCTGCAATGTCACCAAATATCCACTTGCAGTTTCCACAAAAAGAGTGTTGCAGAACTGCTCCATGAAAAGGACTGTTCAACTCTGTGAGTTCAATCCCCCATGAAATAGAAGTTTCTCATAATGCTTCTGTCTAGTTTGTATATGAAGATACTTCCCTTTCCAACATAAGCCTCAAAGAGCTCCAAATATCCAATCGTGGATTCTTCAAAAACACTGTTTCAAAACTGGTCTATCAAAAGGAAGGTTCAACTCTGTGTGTTGAATGCACTCATCACCAAGAAGTTTCTGAGAATGCTTCCATCTAGCTTTTATGCAATGATATTTCCTTTTGCAGCATAGGCCTCAAAGAGCTCTAAATATCCACTTGCAGATTCTAGAAAAAGAAAGCCTCAAAACTGCTCTATCAAAAGGCAGGTTGAACTCAGTGAGTTGAATTTCCAAAGCACAGGGAACCTTCTGAGAATGCTTTTGTCTAGTTTCTACGTGAAGATATTTCCTTTTCCGGCATAGGCCTCCAAGCACTACATCCATCCACTTGAAAATCAACTAAAAGAATGTTTCAAAACTTCTCTATCAAAAGAAAGGTTGAAATCTGTGAGTTCAATGCACACATCTCAAAGAAGTTTCTGAGAATGCTACTGTCCAGTTTTTACGTGAAGAGATTTCCTTTTCCAGCATAGGCTTCTAAGCGCTCCATATATCCACTTGCAGATTCTACAAAAAGAGTGTTTCAAAACTGCTCTTTGAAAGGGAAGCTTCAAGCCTGTGGGTTGAATGCACTCATCACAAAGACGTTTCTGAGAATTCTTCTGTCTAGTTTTCATGTGAAGATGTTTCCATTTAAAGCATAGGCCTCAAATCGCTCCAAATATTCTCTTGCAGAGTCTACAGAAAGGGTATTTCAAAACTTCTCTATCAATTGGTATGTTCAACCCTGTGAGTTTAATGCACTCATCACAAACTAGTTTCTGAGAATGCTTCTGTCTAGTTTTTATGTGAAGATATTTCCTTTTCCAACATAGGCCTCAAAGCACTCCGAATAAACACTTGCAGATTCTACTAAAGCAGTGTTTCAAAACTGTTCTATCAAAAGAAACGTTCAAGTCTGTGAGTTGAATGCACTAATCACAAAGAGGTTTCTGACAATACTTCTGTCTAGTTTTTATCTGATGATATTTCATGTTCCAGCATTGGCCTGAAAGCGCTCCAAATATCTACCTTCAGATGGTACTGAAAAGGTGTTACAAAAATGCACTATGAGAAGGAAGGTTCAAGTCTGTGAGTTGAATGCACTCATCACACAGAATGTTCTGAGAATTCTTCTGTCTAGTTTTTATGTGAAGATATTTCCTTTTCCTTTCATAGGCCTGAAATCGCTCCAAATATCCACTTGCAGATTTTGGAAAAAGATTGTTTCTAAGCTGCTCTATCAAAAGGCAGGTTCAACTTTTTGAGTTGATTGCACGCATCGAGAAGAAGTTTCTGAGAATGCTGCTGTCCAGTTCTTAGGTGAAGATATTTCATTTCCCAGCATAGGATTCAAAGCGCTACAAATATCCACTTGCAGATTCTACATAAACTGTGTTTCTAAACTGCTCTTTGAAAATAAAGGTTCAAGTCTGTGAGTTGAATGCACTCATCACAAAGAAGGTTCTGAGAATGCTTCTGTCTAGGTTTTAGGTGAAAATATTTCATTTCGCAGCAGAGGCCGCAAAGCGCTCCAGATATCCACTTGCAGATTCTACAACAAGAGTCTTTCAAAACTGCTCTTTCAAAAGGAAGCTTCAAGTCTCTGAGTTGAATGCACTCATCAAAAAGAAGTTTATCAGAATGCTTCTGTCTAGTTTTCATGTGAAGATGTTTCCATTTGAAGCATAGGCCTCAAATCGCTCCACATATATATTTGCAGATTCTACAAAAAGGGTGTTTCAAAACTTCCCTATCAATTGGTCGGTTCAATTCTGTGAGTTGAATGCACTCATCACAAAGGAGATTCTGAGAGTGCTTCTGTCTAGTTTTAATGTGAAGATGTTTCATTTTCCAGAATAGGCCTCAAACCCCCCTGAATAAACACTTGCAGATTCTACAAAAGGAGTGTTTCAAAACTATTCTATCAAAAGGAACGTTGAAGTCTGTGAGATGAATGCACTCATAACAAAGAGGTTTCTGAGAATGCTTCTGTCTAATTTTTATGTGATGATATTTCGTTTTCCAGCATTGGCCTAAAAGCGCTCCAAGTATTCGCCCTCAGATGATACTGAAAGAGTGTTTCAAAACTGCACTATCAAAAGGAAGGTTGAAGTTTGTGAGCTGAAGAAACTCATCACACAGTAGGTTGTGAGATTGCTTTTGTCTAGTTCTTATGGGAAGATATATCCTTTTCCTTGCATAGGTCACAAATCGCTCCAAATATCCACTTGCAGATTTAACAAAAACAGTGTTTACAAACTGCTCTATCAAAAGGCAGGTTCAGCTCTGTGAGTTGAATGCATGCATCACGAAGACGTTTGTGAAAATGCTTCTGTTTAGTTTTTAGATGAAGATATTTCATTTCCCAGCATAGGCCTCAAAGCGCTCCAAATATCCACTTGCAGATACTACAAAAAGAGTGTTTCAAAACTGATCTTTCAAAAGGAAGGTTCAAGTCTGTGAGTTGAATGCACTCATCACAAAGAAGTGTTTGAGATTGTTTCTGTCTAGTTTTTATGTGAAGATATTGCCTTTTCCAGCATAGTCCTCAAATCGCTCGAAACATCCACTAGGAAACACTATAAAAGGAGTGTTTCAAAACCGCGCTATCAAAAGGAAGATTACACCATGTGTGTTGAATGCATAAAACACACGGAAGTTTCTAAGAATGCTTCCATCTAGTTCTCATGTGAAGATAATTCCCTTTCCATTGTTGTCCCCTTAGAGCTCCAAATATCCACTTGCAGATTCTAGAAAAAGAGTGTTTCAAAACTGCTCTATGAAAAGGCAGATTCAACTCAGTGAGTTGAATGCGCACATCAGAAAAAGTTTCTGAGAATGCTTCTGTCTAGTTTTTATGTGAAGTTATTTCTTTTTCCAGCATAGGCCTCAAAGCACTCCAAATATCCACTTGCAGATTTTACAAAAAGAGTGTTTCAAAACTGTTCTACCAAATGGAAGGTTCAACTCTGTGAGTTGAGTGCACTCATCACAAAGAAGTTTCTGAGAATGCTTCTGTGTATTTTTTATGTGAAGACATTTCCTTTTCAAGCATAGGCCTCAAAGCGCTCCAAATATACAGTTGCAGATTCTACAAAAAGTGTGTTTCAGAACTGCTCTAAGAAAAGAAAGGTTCAACTTTGTGTGTTGAGTGCACATTTCGGGAAGAAGTTTCTGATAATGCTTCTGTCTAGTTTTTAGGTGAAGATATTTCATTTCCCAGCGTAGGAGTCAAAGCGCTCCAAATATCCGATGTAGATTCTACAAAAAGAGTGTTTCAAAACAGCTCTTTGAAAAAGAAAGTTCAAGTCTGTGTGTTGAATGCACTCATCAGAAAGAATTTTCTGAGAATGGTTCTATCTAGTTTTAATCTGCATGTATTTCCTTTTCCAATAGATGCAGCAATCACACCAAATATCCACTTGCAGTTCCCACCAAAAGAGTGTTGCAGAACTGCTCCATGAATAGAATTGTTCAACTCTGTGAGTTGAAACCCACATGACATAGAAGTTTCTCATAATGCTTCTGTCTAGTTTCTATATGAAGATATTACTTTTTCCAGCATCAGCCTCAAAGACCTCCAAATATCGACTTGTGGATTCTACAAAAACAGTGTTTCAAAACTGATCTATCAAAAGGAAGGTTCAACTCTGTGAGTTGAGTGCACTCATCACAAAGAAGTTTCTGAAAATGCTGCCATCTAGCTTTAATGCAATAATATTTCCTTTTGCAGCATAGGTCTCAAAGCGCTCCAAATATACACTTGCAGATTCTACAAAAAGAATTTTTCAAAACTGCTCTATGAAAAGGCAGGTTGAACTTTGTGAATTGAATGCACAAAGCACAGGGAATTTTCTGAGAATGTTTTGTCTACTGTCTAAGTGAAGATATCTCCTTTTCCAGCTTAGGCCTCAAAGCACTCCATCCATCCACTTGAAGATTCTTCTAAAAGAGTGTTTCAAAACTTCACTATCAAAAGAAGGGTTCAACTCTGTGAATTCAATGCACACGTCACAAAGAAGTTTCTGAGAATGCTTCTGTCAAGTTTTGACGTGAAGAGATTTCCTTTTCCAGCATAGGCCTCAAAGCGCTCCGTATATACACTTGCAGATTCTTCAAAAAGAGTCTTTCAAAAATACTCTTTCAAAAGGAAGCTTCAAGTCTGTGAGTTGAATGCACTCATCACACAGAAGTTTCTGAGAATGCTTCTGTCTAGTTTTTATGTGAAGATATTTCCTTTTCCTTGCATAGACGTCAAATCTCTCCAAATATCCAGTTGCAGTTTTTACAAAAGGTGTGTTTTCAAACTGCTCTACGAAATGGCTGGTTCAACAATGTGAGTTGAATGAACACATCACAGAGTAGTTTTTGAGAATGCTTCTGTCTAATTTTTAGGTGAAGATGTTTCATTTCCAAGCATAGGCCTCAAAACGCTCCAAATATCCACTTGTATATTCTACAAAAAGGTTGTCTCTAAACTGCTCTTCCCAAACGAAGGTTCAAGTCTGTGTGTTGAATGCACTCATCACGAAGAAGTTTCTGAGAATGTTTCTGTCTAGTTTTTATGTGAAGATATTTCCTTTTCCAGCATAGGCCTCAAAGCACTCCATCCATCCACTTGAAGATTCTACTAAATAGTGTTTCAAAACTTCTCTATCAAAAGAAAGGTTGAACTCTGTGAGTTCAATGCACACATCACAAAGAAGTTTCCGATAATGCTTCTGTCTAGTTTTTACGCGAAGATATTTCCGTTTCCAGCATAGACCTCAAAGCGCTCCATATGCCCACTTGCAGAGTCTACAGAAAGAGTGTTTCAAAACTGCTCTATGAAAAGGAAGCTTTAAGTCCGTGAGTTGAATGCAGTCAGCACAAAAACGTTCCTGACAATTCTTCTGTCTAGTTTTCATGTGAAAATGTTTCCATTTAAAGAATAGGGCTCAAAGCACTCCATCCATCCCCTTGAAGATTCTACTAAAAGTGTGTTTCAAAACTTCTATATCAGAAGAAAGGTTCAACTGGGTGAGTTCAATGCACACATCACAAAGAAGTTTCTGAGAATGCTTCTGTACAGTTTTTACGTAAAGAGATTTCCGTTTCCAACATAGGCCTCAAAACGCTCCGTATATACACTTGCAGACTCTACTAAGGAGTGTTTCAAAACTGCTCTTTCAAAAGGAAGCTTCAAGTCTCTGAGTTGAATGCACTCAGCACAAAGACGTTTCTGTCAATTCTTCTGTCTAGTTTTCGTATGAAGATGTTTCCATTTAAAGTATAGGCCGCAAAGCACTCCATCCATCCAATTGAAGATTCTAATAAAAGAATGTTTGAAAACTTCCCTATCAAAAGAAAGATTTAACTCACTGAGTTCAATGCGCACGTCACAAAGAAGTTTCTGAGAATGCCTCTGTCCAGTTTTAACGTAAAGATATTTCCATTTCCAAAATAGGCCTCAAAGCGCTCCATATATCCACTGGCAGATCCTACAAATAGACTGTTTCAAAACTGCTCTTTCAAAATGAATTTTCAAGTCTGTGAGTAAAATGCAATCATCACAAATACGTTTCTGATAATGTTTCTGTCTAGTTTTTATTTGAAGATATTTCCTTTTCCATCATAGGCTTCAAGGGGTTCCAAATAAACACTTGCAGATTTTACAAAAGGAGGGTTTCACAACTGTTCCGTTAAAAGGAACGTTCAAGTCTGTGAGTTGAATGCACTCATCACAAAGTGGTCTCTAAGAATGCTTCTGTCTAGTTTTTATGTGACGATATATTTCCTTTTCTTTGCTTTGGCCTAAAAGCCCTCCAAATATCCAACTTCAGAAGGTACTGAAAGAGTGTTTCAATACTGCACTATCAAAGGGAAGTTTCAAGTCGGTGAGTTGAATGCATTGTTCACACAGAAGTTTCTGAGAATGCTTCTGTGTAGTTTTTATGTGAAGATATTTCCTTTTCCTTGCATAGGCCTCAAATCCCTCCAAATATCCACTTGCAGACTTTACAAAAAGAGTGATTCCAAACTGCTCTATCAAAAGCTAGGTTCAACTCTGTGAGTGGAATGCACGCATCGAGAAGAAGTTTCTGAGTATGCTTCTGTCTAGTTTTCAGCTGAAGATATTTCATTTCCCAGCATAGGCCTCAAAGCGCTCCAAATATCCACTTGCAGATTCTACAAAAACAGTGTTTCAAAAAGAATGTTCAAGTCTGTGAGTTGAATGCACTCATCACTAAGAATTTTCTGAGAATCCTGTCTAGTTTTTATGGGAAGACATTTCTTTTTCCAGTATAGGCTTCAAATCGCTCAAAACATCCACTAGCAAATCCTACAAAAGGAGTGTTTCAAAACTGTGCAATCAAAAGGAAGATTCCACTCAGTGAGTTGAATGCATAAAGCACAAGGAAGTATCTGAGAATCCTTCCATATAGTTCTCATGTGAAGATATTCCCTTTTCCAATGTTGTCCTCTTAGCATCCAGGTGCAGATTCTAGAAAAAGAGTGTTTCAAAACTGCTCTGTCAAAAGGTAGGTTCATCTCGGTGAGTTGAATGCGCACATCAGAAAATTTCTGAGAATGCTTCTGTTTAGTTTTTATGTGAAGATATTTCATTTTCCAGCAGAGGCCTCATAGTGCTCCAAAGATCCACTTGCAGATTCTACAGAAAAACTTTTTTCAAAACTGCCCTTTCAAAAGGAAGATTCAAGTCTGTTAGTTGAATGCTCTAATCACAAAGAACTTTCTGAGATTGCTTCTGTCTAGTTTTTATGTGAAGATATTTCCTTTTCCAGCATAGGCCTCAAATCTCTCCAAACATCCACTAGCAAATCCTACAAAAGAAGTGTTTCAAAACCTTGCTATCAAAAGGAAGATTCCACTGCGGGAGTTGAATGCATAAAACACTCGGAAGTTTCTGAGAATGCTTCCGTCTTGTTCTCATGTGAAGATGTTTCCTTTTCCAGTGTTGGCCTGTTAGGACTAAAAATATCCACTTGCAGCCTCTAGAAAAGGAGTGTTTCAAAACTGCTCTATCAAAAGCCAGTTTCATCATCGTGAGTTGAATGCGCACATCAGAAAATGTTTCTGAAAATGCTTTTGTGTGGTTTCTATTTGAAGATATTTCCTTTTCCAGCACAGACCTGAAATCGCTCCAAATATCCACTTGCAGATTTTACAAAAGGGTGTTTCCAAACTGCTCTATCAAAAGACAGTTTCAACTCTGTGAGTTGAATGCACACATCACAAAGAAGTTTCTGAGAATGCTTCTGTCTAGTGTTTATGGGAAGATATTTCCTTTTCAAGCATAGGCGTCAAAGGGCTCCTAATATGCAGTTGCAGATTCTACAAAAAGTGTGTTTCAAAACTGGATTATGAAAAGAAAAGTCCAACTCTGTGGGATGAATGCACATATCGCGAAGAAGTTTCTGAGAATGATTCTGTCTAGTTTTTAGGTGAAGATATTTCATTTCCAAGCATAGGCCTCAAAGCGCTCCAAATATCCTCTTGCAGATTCTACAAAAAGAGGGATTCAAAACTGCTCCTTGAAAAGGAAGCTCAAGTCTATTAGTTGAAAGCACTCATCAGAAAGAAGTTTCTGAGAATGGTTCTAACTAGTTTTCATCTGCATGTATTTCTTTTTCCACTAGATGCCGCAATCGCACCAAATATCCTCTTGCAGTTCCCACCAAAAGAGTGTTGCAGAAGTGCTCCATGAAATGGAATATTCAACTCTGTGAGTTCAATCCCCACATGACATAGAAGTTTCTGATAATGCTTCTGTCTCGTTTGTTTATGAAGATATTCCCTTTTCCAACATAAGCCTCAAAGAGCTCCAATTATCCACTTGCGGATTCTAAAAAAACAATGTTTCAAAACTGGTCTACCAAAAGGAAGGTTGAACTCTTTCAGTTGAATGCACCCATCACAAAGTGGATTCTGACAATTCTTCCATCTATCTTTTATGCAATGATATTTCCCTTTGCGGAATGGGCCTCAAAGCGCTCCAAATATCCACTTGCAGATTCTACAAAAAGAGTGTTTCAAAACTACTCTGTGAAAAAGTAGGTTGAACTGTGTGAGTTGAATGCACATAGCACAGAGGTCTTTCTGAGAATGCTGTTGTCTAGTTTCTACGTGAAGATCTTTCCTTTTCCAGCATAGGCCTCAAAGCACTCCATCCATCCAGTTGAAGATTCTACTAAAAGAGTGTTTCAAAACTTCTCTATCAAAAGAAAGATTAAACTCTGTGAGTTCAATGCACATATCAGAAAGTAGTTTCTGAGAATGCTTCTGTCTAATTTTCACCTGAAGAGATTTCCTTTTCCAGCATACTACTCAAAGTGCTCCGTATACCCACTTGAAGATTCTACAAAAGAGGGTTTCAAACTGCTCTTTCAAAACGAAGCTTCAAGTCTGTGAGTTGAATGCACTCATCACAAAGTCGTTTCTGAGAATTCTTCTGTCTAGTTTTCATGTGAAGATGTTTCTATTTAAAGCATAGGCGTCAAAGCACTCCATCCTTCCGCTTGAAGATTCTACTAAAAGAGTGTTACAAAACTTCTCCATCAAAAGAAAGGTTCAAGTCTGTGTGTTCAATGTACACATCACAAAGAAGTTTCTGAGAAGGCTTCTGTCCAGTTTTTACGTGAAAACCTTTCCGTTTCCATCATAGGCTTCAAAGCGCTCCGTATATCCACTTGCAGATTCGACAAAAAGAGTGTTTCAAAACTGCTCTTTCAAAAGGAAGCTTCAAGTCTGTGAGTTGAAATCAGTCATCACAAAGACGTTTCTGAGAATTCTTCTGTCTAGTTTTCATGTGAAGATGTTTCCATTTAAAGCATAGGCCTCAAATGGCTCCAAATATTCACATGCAGATTCTACAAAAAGGGTGCTTCAAAACTTCTCTATCAATTGGTAGGTTCAAATGTGTGAGTTGAATGCACTCATCACAAAAAAGTTTCTGAAAATGCTTCTGTCTAGTTTTTATGTGAAGATATTTCCTTTTCCAACATAGGCCTCAAGGCGCTCCGAATAAACACTTGCAGATACTACAAAAGGAGTGTTTCAAAATTGTTCCATCAAAAGGAACGTTCAAGTCTGTGAGTTGAATGCACTCGTCACAAAGAGGTTTCTGAGAATGCTTCTATCTAGTTTTTATGTGATGATATTTCGTTTTCCAACGTTGGCCTAAAAGTCCTCCAAATATCCAACTTCAGATGGTACTGAAAGAGTGTTTCAAAACTGCACTATCAAAAGGAAGGTTCAAGTCTGAGAGTTGAATGCAGTCATCACAAAGAAGGTTCTGAGAATGCTTCTGTGTAGTTTTTATGTGAAGATATTTCCTTTTCCTTGCATAGCCCTCAAATATCTCCAACTATGCACTGGCAGATTTTACAAAAGAGTGTTTCCAAACTGCTCTATCAAAAAGCAGGTTCAACTCTGTGAGTTGAATGCACGCACCGTGAAGAAGTTTCTGAGAATGCTTCTGTCTAGTTTTTAGTTGAAGATATTTCCTTTTCCAACATAGGCCTCAAAGCGCTCCGAATAAATACTTGCAGATTCTACAAAAAGAATGTTTCAAAACTGTTCTATCAGAAGGGACGTTGAAGTCTGTGAGTTGAATGCACTCATCACAAAGAGGTTTCTGAGAATGCTTCTGTCTAGTTTTTGTGTGATGATATTTCGTTTTCCAGCATTGGTCTAAAAGCGCTCCAAATATCCACCTTCAGATGGTACTGAAAGAGTGTTTTGAAACTGCTCTATCAAAAGGAAGATTCAATTCTGTGAGTTGAATGCACTCATCATAAAGAAGTTTCTGAGAATGCTTCTGTCTACTTTTTATGTGGAGATATTTCCTTTTCCAGCATAGGCCTCAAATCACTCCAAACATCCACTAGCAAATTCTACAAAAGGAGTGTTTCAATACAGCGCTATCAAAAGGAAGATTCCACTATGTCAGTTAAGTGCATAAAGCACACGGAAGTTTCTGAGAATGCTTCCGTCTAGTTCTGATGTGAAGCTATTTCCTTTTCCACGGTTGGCCTCTGAGCACTCGAAATATCCACTTGCAGATACTAGAAAAAGAGTGCTTCAAAACTGCTCTATCTAAAGGCAGGTTCGACTCGGTGAGTTGATTGTGCACATCAGAAAAAATTACAGAGAATTCTTCTGTCTGGCTTTTATGTGAAGATATTTCCATTTCTAACGTAGGCCTCAAAGCGCTCCAAATATCCACTTGCAGATTCCAGAAAAAGAGTATTTCAAAACTGTTCTATCAAAAGGAATGTTCAAGTCTGTGAGTTGAATGCATCATCACAAAGAAGTTTCTGAGAATGCTTCTTTCTAGTTTTTATGTGAAGATATTTCCTTTTCCAACATAGGCTTCAAAGCCCTCCAGATAAACACTTGCGGATTCTACAAAAGGAGTGTTTCAAAGCTGTTCTATCAAAAGGAACTTTCAAGTCTGTTAGTTGAATGCACTCATCTCACAGAAGTTTCTGAGAATGCTTCTGTCTAGTTTTTTTATGAAGATATTTCGTTTTCCACCATTGACCTCAAGTCGCTCCAAATATCCACTTGCAGATTTTACAAAAAGGGTGTTTCCAAACTGCTCTATCAAAAGGCAGGTTGAACTCTGTGAGTTGAATGCACACCTCGCAATGAGGTTTCTGAGAATGCTTCTGTCTAGTGTTTATGTGAAGATATTTCCTTTTCAAGCATAGGCCTCAAAGCCCTCTAAATATGCTGTTGCAGATTCTACCAAAAGTGTGTTTCAAAACTGCTCTATGAAAAGAAAGGTTCAACTCTGTGAGTTGAATGTGCTTATCTCTAATTAGTTTCTGAATATGTATTTAAATAAATGTGCAATCCATCTCTTTTTCTAACTCCTCTTTAAGGCCAATAACTCTTAGATTTGCTATTTTGGGGCTATTTTTTAGATTCTGCAGGCATGCTTTATTTTGTGTTCTTTTTTGTCTCCTGTGACTTTGTATTTTTAAATAGTCTGACTTCAAATTCACTAAATCTTTCTTCTCCTTGGTAAATTCTTTTAAGTAATTCTTATTCATTCTTCGGTATGGCAATATCGTTTTAACTTCAGAATTTATGCTTTATTCTTTTTATTTCAATCTCATTTTTCAATTCATCTGATAGAATTTGTAATTCCTTCTCTGTGTTATATTGTACCTTTCTTTGAATTACCTCAACTAGCTATTTTGGATTTACTGTATGAAAAGTCACATATCTCTGTTTTTCCAGGATTTCTCCCTGGAGCTTTATTTAGCTTGTTTGGTGAGGTCATGATTTCCTGGATGGCCTTTATAGTTGTAGATGTTCATCTGTATCTGATGATTGATGAGTTCATTCTTTATTGTAGTCTTCACAGTCTGGGCTTGTTAATGCCCATTATCTTTGGGAACACTTTCCAGGTATTCAAAGAAACTTGGGTCTCAAACCCAATAGCACAATAGTTTATGCAAACACATAGTGGTACTGCCTTGGTGGCCTTGGATTAACATCATTAAAAATTCTCTTGATTTATCAAGTAGAGACTCTTGTTCTCTTCCTTTACTTTCTCTCAAATCAGCAGTCTCTCTTTCTGTGCTGAGACATGTGGAGCTGGGGTTGGGGTAACATAAGCACTCCTGTTGCCACCACCACTGAGACTGTGCTGGTTCACACCTGAAGTAGGCACAGAACTTGGTCTCACCCAAGGCCCACTGCAACCACTACTTGGCTACCATATAAGTTTATTGAAAGCCCTAGGACTCTGTGATTAATAGGTGGCAATGCCAGCCAGGTTTTTATCTCTGCCTATAGGGTGGCAAGTTCCCCTAGCCATGAGTGGGTCCACAGATGCTACCTGGGAGCCAGTGATTGAAGCATAGAATCTTCAAAATTTACCTGCTCTTCTATTTTACTGTAGCTAACCTGGCACTTAGGGAATAAGACAAAGTATTTTCTTCCCCTGTCTGCAGACAGCACATCCTCTTCTATGACTGCCAACACTATTGGCCCATGGGTTGTTTCCATGAAATCATCATCACTTTCTCACTTAAAGGCCAAAGACTCTTTAATTAGCTTGTGATAAATTCTGCAATGCCTGGGACTCGACCTTTGGCCAAGGGCAAGTGCAGAAATGCTGACCAAGAAGTCCCTAGGCCTGGACTCAGGGACCCAAAGAATCTGCTTTGTGCTCTACCCCACTGTGGTTGAGCTGGTATATCAGGTGCAACGCAGAGGTTCCCTTACGTTTACCCCTGCTTTTCTCAAACAGAAGTCTTTCACCGTAAGTACCACAGCTTGAAATATACTGTGTCACACCTGAAGTTGGTGCTTCTCAGAGCCCAATGCCCATGATGTATTACCTGGTTGTCACTCTTTTTTATTCTGCGTACAGGGGTTCTTTAGTCAGCAGTTGAGGAATTCTGCCAGCTCTTTGCTGACATGGCAGCATTGAGTTTAATATAAAGTCCTCCAGTCACTGTGCTCTCCCTCTCCCAAATTCACAGGTTTCTCTGTTTTGCGTGGCTGCTGCTAGGTAGGAGTGGGGGAGTGGTGTTGTGAGCACTCCCTTAGCTTCTCTGGCTGCTGTTTCAATAGACCCCGTTCTCCCCACCCTCCACATTCCTCTGTCTCTGAGCCCAGCTCAGAATATGACTTGCCTAATAATTGAAGTCCTTGTGGCCTAGACTGCCCCTTAAATTCTCTTAGAGTTAAATAGCACATTAACTCATGATGGCAAGACTTGTAAAAACTCAAGCTCCCAACACTAGGATGGCAGATTTTCCTCTTTCTAAGTCCAATACAAATGCTCCCTCCATTGGCAGATGTCAGCTGATTACAGTCTGCTTCTGCTTTTCACTGTGACAGGGTAGTACCGAGTTTATTGCAAAACCTCACAAAATGTGCTCTCTCTCTCCCAAACATACTATCTCTGCACCATGTAGCCACTACTGGTGGTTGAAAAAGAGGTGGCATCCATGCTTCTAGGCCATCTTTTATTTTTTTTGTCTCCTCCAATGTCTCTTTCAGTAATATGAATTTAATACCAGGTACTGTGGTTGCTCACACAATTTTTGGTCCCTTTGACAGTGCTTCTTGAATGTGGCAAGTCGTGAAAATTTGGTGTTTTGTGTGGGGGATGGGAGTGTAGGCTTATATTCTGCCCTCTTACTCTGTCTCTGCCTTAAATTTTTTAGATTCAGGGAGTATATTTTCAGGTTTGTTACATGGATATATTGTGTGATGCTGAGCTATGTGGGATATTATTGATCCCATCACCAAGGTAGTGAGCATATATTGTGGGATATAATGGGATATAATTGATCCCATCACCTAGGCAGTAAACATAGCACCCATAGTTTCTCACCCCCTGCCCTCCTCCTTCCCTCCTTCATCTAACAGTTATCAGTGTCTATTGTTGTCATCTTTATATTCATAAGTACCCTATGTTTAGATCCTACTTATATGCAAGAACATGTAGCATTTGGTTTTCTGATTCTGTATTAATTTCCTTAGGATAATGACCTCCAGACGTATGCATGTTGCTGCACAGGACATGATTGTATTCTTTTTAATATATGCATAGTATTTTATGGTGTATATGTGGCACATATTTCCATCCAATTTATTGATTCACACATAAGTTAATTCCATGCCTTCCCTATTGTGAATAGCAATATGACGAAAAAACAAGTGTGTGTGGGGTTTCTTTATGTAGAATTTTTAATTTTTTTTGGATATATACTCAGTAATGGAATTGCTGGTTGAATGGTACTTCTGTTTTACATGCTTTGAAAAATCTCCAAACTGCTTTTCACAGTGGTTGAACTAATTTACATTCTCACAAACAGTGTATAAGCATTTCATTTTCTGTGAAGTCTAACCAGAATTTATTTTTTAATTTTAATGGTAGCCATTCTGACTAATATGAGATGGTATCTCACATTGATTTACATTTGTCCGATAATAAGTGATGTTGAACATTAGGAAAACAACCCCATTAAAACATTGACAAGCGACATAAGCAGACACTTCTCAAAAGAAGACGAGCCAGGCACAGTGGCTCAAGCCTGTAATCTCAGCACTTTGGGAGGCCATGGTGGTCGGATCACAATGTCAGGAGATTGAGACCATCCTGGCTAACATGGTGAAACCCCGTCTCTACAAAAAATACAAAAAATTAGCCGGGCGTGGTGTCGTGCCCCCATAGTCCCAGCTACTAGGGAGGCTGAGGCAGGAGAATGGCATGAACCCGGGAGGCAGAGCTTGCAGTGAGCCAAGATCGCATCAATGCACTCCAGCCAGGCCAATAGAGCGAGAGTCCGTCTCAAAAAAAAAAAAAAAAATTATAGAAATGGGATTCTAATTCTATCACAATAAGCTACCTTTCCTTTGCAAATACAAAATCAAACCATTCGAAAAATCACTTTAATTGTAGGGAATGACAGTATATTTCCCCTTCTCTATCTTCTTTCTTCTTTTGTGATTTTTTTTCTGATCACTATAAATCCACTCAGCAGAGTAACCTCCATTCTTAATCTGTGTGAATTGTGCTGATGAGCTAGTCAGCTCTTTTGAAATCGCTAACCAAGAAGTTTTAAATTTCCTAGTTGGTAACACATTTTTAGCAAGCCACAGGATACTCTTAGAACAAGGACTTCCGGTCCAGGCATTATAGATTATGATGATTAGTTCTCTGGATTTCTATAAGCTTTGAAATTAACAGGTAAAAATCTGAAATAAATTGGACTTCATACTATTTATACATTTATTTGTTTTGTTAATTATTACATAGGATAACAGATGAAAGACTTTTGTAGAATTCAATTCTGTTTCACCATATTTAGGGTTACAAGAAGGGAATTATATAGATGTAATTGACAGACTGAATTAACCTTAGTCATCACATGTGATTTTTCTAGAGTTTTTTTAATGGTGCTGACATTCTCTTCAATATGTCCATGCTTAACTTGGGTTTCTGGGGGAGAGATGAGTAGCTAGTACCACCCATCTAAAACATAATGTTCATTAGCTGGAATAATGGTGTGATATGATAGTCTCCAAGATGATGCCCTCAATTTCTTTCCTCCCTGCATGCACATGCTGCTCTCTACATTGACAGGTAGAGTCGAATCTCCCATTTCTTGAATCTGCGCTGGTCAGAATGACTTGTTTTACCAATAGGATGGAGCAGAAGTCGTATTCTAGGACCTCCAAGGCTAGGTCCTAAGAAGCTTTGTAGTATTTTCCTGTGTGTCTTGGGGCCAACTACCACGTTGTGAAGACTCCAGGTAATATGGGGAGGTCAGATAGGCATCACACTCAGCAGCCAATATGCACTGCCAGCCATGTGAGTGACACGTCTAGGCTCTTTAGCCTAATTGAGCTTTCAGGTGACTTCAGTAGCAGCCAACCAACCTCAACTGCAAGAAAGACTCTGAAAGAGAACTTTTGTAGTGCCCATCAACCCACAAAACCATGAGAAATAACATGATTTAAAATTACTAAGCAAATAATAACAATAAACAATATTAAAAAATAAATAATTCCTTAAGTTTTGGAATGGCATGCTATTCAGAAAGAGATAGCTGGAACAAGTACTAAATATTGCACAATACTGATTAAGTGTAAGTCTGGTTGTATAATATATTCTATATTTTAAAGCCATTGACATTTCTGGAAAGAGTGCGAAAGTGAGCACTGATTAAATGCTTCCCAAAGGAAGTTGTCTGTTGTATCTCAACATCATCATTTACCAATGGGAGCTGTACTTTGTTTTTGGAAAATATACATTATAATGTTCATTTAAAAAATATACTAACAATTGTTTAGAAAGGTTTATGCTATTTTGAAAAAAATTTGAGCGAACCAGAAAAGTGTAAACTTTAAGGCTCTAATTATCTTTATATGCCATTTAACCCATAAATCCAAAGTCTGATGACAAATATGTTTATGTAATACTGATATTTGGATAAATAAGTTAAACTAACAATTTTCTATTTAAATGATAGGCCTTATAATTGGTATGATATTGAGATGGCTGCAGTGGATGGGCTCAACACCATAATAATATTTTCCCCTTAATAATTTTTTATAACATTAAGTGACAACCAGAGAGTCTAAAACTGCGTTACACAACAGTAATAAAATCAGAGTGACACTTAGTTTGCAGCAGGAGGATTGGAATTCTTGCTGTTGGGGTTGGTGGCAGCAAACTCAATTATTGATGTCTTCTGCTTCATACTTATATGGTGTGTTGGAACATTTCCTGTTTAGAACTTTCTAACACTTCCTGACTAGAGCTGTTTAAAATAGAAACAAACCCCTCTGATTTTGAATTTAGCCTATTTATTGTTATAATTTGTTCATATGTTTCTACTTTTTAGACTGTGGCTTACTTGTAGACACAAATTGCATCTTATACCTCTTTTTCTTCAGCAGTGGTGTGCCTGGAACCTAGTTGAATTGTCAGGTTCTTTGAATAAGTAAAGTAAAATTATACTAGAAGTAATCTTTTAAATTTATCAATTTTACTCAGAAAATATATAGCTAAGTATGACCTATGAATCAATTCACTCACTGATTCAACAAACATTTTTTAATTGACTACAGTATGCTATGAGCTAGGAATATGGCAGTAAACAAATCTCACCTTGTCTCAAACTTCAGTGCATCCAGGAGTCTCTAAAAGTTTAATTCTTGCTCAATCAGCAATTCCTTTTCACTGAAGAGTTGACAAGAAGGTTTGAGAAGGCAAGAGTGTGTGAACTCAGCAGATGTTTGTGATGCACCTATTGTGTGCCAGACCCTGTAGTGTCACAGGATCTGCCTGTGTCTGCTAGGAAAGGTGAAAACTAAGGATAATATTTTAAACAACAAATAATGCCAAGTATGCCACATGATGGAGAATGAAAGCACTGGGTCCCAAGAGTATAACAAGCACTGAGCCTAGCATGGGGTCCAGGCGTCTCCGGCATGGTGCCCTCCTCGGTCGTGGTTGTCCCTCCTTGTAGCTCCTGCTGTCTTCTTCAGTTATATCTGCTTATCTGCATTTCTTCACTTTACAGTGTTTGGGAGGCAGTCATCTCTGAACAGGAATAGGCAATTGTGAACATGTTACACCATGCTTGATGCTCTGCATCGATGTACACTCGGCCCAGGTTTCCCTGGTGGACTGCTTGGGCCATTCTTTTCATCTGGCTTTGAAGTCTTTGTTCACAGAGGTGCACTTGCCAGATGGGGAAGCCAGAGATCTGGGGTCCTCTGATGAGGCCACTCTCACCCTGTTTATCTTCCCTGACATGGCTAACAGATGAAGCTCAGGTGGGCGATGCACCTCAGGCCACTGTGTGGGCTGTTGTAACCAAGCTAGGTGTACAGGAACGCCACCCTTTGAGACAAATTAAGGAGTCCTTTATTTGCCGGTGACCGAGAGGCAGCTAACGCTCAAAATTCTCTGGGCCCCGAGGAAGGGGCTGGTTTTGTTTTCACACCATGGTCTAAATAGGGGAGGGGGTAACTTAGCTGAAGCAATTTTTACAGAAGCAGAGCTGGCAAAGAGTTAAAAAAATTAATTGGTTACAAAAGCATTTACGAAAAAAAAAAAAAAACAAACAAAAAAACAGTTCCAGGTGCATGGGCTTAAACTATCACAAAAAGGGAAATGCAGGGGTTTTGGGTGCCATTCACCGAGCGCGTCCCCAGGAGCTGCTGGTGCAGCTTGCCTCAATATCTTATCAGTAAGTGCATTCCTGGATGTGCTTTGAGTCTGTTTACACTAGTTATGCCCTTAAGGGAGGGAAGTAAAGGGGGCTGGACGTGAAGAAACTAAAATGGAGTTTGTCTGGCTCTCTCTTCACTAGGAGAGAGTCACTCAGGTTAAAACAAGGTAGGGTATCACAGGACCATGTACAATTCTTCCAGCTCCAGCTCAATTCTCTTTCTTATTGCTCTCTTAGGACAGCATATTTAGATGTGAGTAAGTGAAAGTAATGTTATTAGGGGAGAAGATTAAAATCGATCCCATTTGGAAAAAAGGAATTAGATAATTTGTGAACTGTAATACTTTTTTTAGTGAAGAATCAACTTAAAACTTGGAACCTGGATACAACATAATTCCTTCATTCTGCAGAAGTTTAGTAGCAAGCTATATGCCAGGACTGTGCTAGTTACGATGGATACATGGTTGAGTATACAGTATAAGATGCCTTGGAGTGTCAGATAGTTTCATATAAATGGCTTATGCAGTGTATAGACAGTGTGGTAAAAAGAGACTACTGAGATGCACAGAGGACAGAAAATAAAGCGTCTTTGAATGCTAGATAAATGTGTTTGGACTTTTTACTCAGGGCTGTTGAAGTTTTTGAAGGTCAGTGGTCTCAGAGTTTTGGTGTTTTCAAGCCCTGCTAAGTTCTTTGTTTCTAGTTGATGATTGGTCACTGTTACTGATCATCTATTGGCTCTGTCTGATTCAGCAATCCCACCACTGAGTATTTATGCAAAGGAAAAGAAATCAATCTATCAGAAAGATAACTGTACTTGTGTATTTGTTGCAACACTATTCATAGTAGCACAGATATAAAATCAACCTAAATGTCCATCAACAAATGATTGGAGAAAGAAAATGTAGAAAATGTACACAATGAAATACCATTCTGGCATAAAAAACAATAGAATCATAACTTTTGCAGACACATGGATGAAACTGGAGGCCATTGTTGTAAGTGAAGCAAGCCAGACACGGAGTAAACATCGTGTTTTGTCACTCATAAGCGGGTGCTAAAAGGTGTAGATATTGACGTGGAGAGTGGAAAGATAATGCAGACTCAGCAGGGTGAGGGGATGGAAGTGGTGAACAGTGATAAATTACTTAATGGGTACAATGTGCATTATTCTGGTGATGGATACCTAAAAGCCCTGACTTCACCACTATGCCATCCATTCTTACAGCAAAACTGCACTTGAAACCAATAAATTTATACACAAAATGTCTTAGACCTCTCTGTCTTCTCTCATAAGACTCAGAGCTCAATGATCCCCTTGGATCTCCTCAGCCTGCTGAGTTTTGATTTTCCTACCTAAGGTGATTTTGGGCAGAGATAAGGGAGTGTTTCAGGAAGATGTTCTTAGGCACAAGCTTCTAAAGAAACACTGGAGGCTCTTCTAGTGGCCTTTATCTAGTCACTGCTTTAAGCAAGGAATAAAACATCGGTGGCTAAAATTTGTTAAACTGTGTTTCCCACCCACCCTTCAGGGCTGACAGAAGAGATTTTAGGATTTTAAGGGAACAGCTTTTCCCTGACCCAAAAGGGCATAGTAGTGCAAAGGCCAATGTCACATAAGTACCTTTTCCCCATCTGTAAAATAACTTTCAGATACTATTCCCACAGCTGGAATCAGTACAATGTTTTGACTGAGGTATTGGAAAAGCCTATGAGTTCATTATCATTTGAACATATGAGTAATATAAAATTTAGGCAGAATTTTATTTGAAAGGATTATTTATGCAATTTTTAATTAACTGATTTATGTTGCGGTTATTTGAAACAATAAAAATCAGGTACTTGTGTTGTAAGTTAGAAATATTTACAATAACACATGGTCCTGATTATCTCACACGATGAATTGAAGATTAAAGCAAAATAATTTATCTTAGGGAATTCTGTGACAGTTTCTCTTTCACTTTGCTTTGATAATGACTTCAAAGTGTTGTATATAGAGAGAGAACTCCTGAAGAAGGAGAATTTTTTTTTTTTACTATTGTGCTATGTTTCTGTAACTTTTTAAGATCTAGAGGAACATACATTTATTCTAAGTTGGCCAACTAAATGCTATGGAGTCAGCTTCCGTGTTATGTGCTGAGCATTGAGGGAATGGTGGAGACAAGGCTGCTGCCCTCGCAGAGTCTGTGGAGAAAACCTGATGGAGTGTGGCAGGGAACATACTGTGAGCATCCCAGGATGCCAAAAGCGCACACAGATGGAACACCTGCCTTAGAACAGGGGAGGGTCAGACAAGGAGAGGTGCCAGGAAAAACAAGGAAAGTTTAAAATGCAGGAATAGAAACACACTTGAGAAATCCATGGGGAAGGAAAAGAGAATGGCTGAGCAGCAGCATATTGTCAAAAAGGAAATAAAGAAGGAGCAGCCAAAGAGGTTGATGGAGAACCAGGAGAAAGAAGGTGACAATGAAGCCAGGGGAAGGAAAGTATTTCAACATTTCTGAGAAAAAATGGCATGCTCTCTCTTAACCTTGCTGTTTTATGAGTCATATAGCCACATTCCAGGTTCTGAGAAGTCCAGCACTAAAGATGTTTCTTTTAGTTTGCGTAACCCGGATTTTGCCAGAATAATCTGGGCTCAGTGTGACTGTGTGTGCATGTGTGTGCCTGTGTGTTCTACTAATATCTCACCGAGGCTAGTGCTCTATACAAGATAATTTTTAAAACACTGGTTTTATCCATCTTTTTGTTCAGCTGCAGCAACACTTACAAAGGTCAACTTTGATCATTTGTCTTCGTTACTAAAGGAAACAAAACAAACTAATGAATAAAGCCCATCTGGCAGTGGCTCCTCACTACCTGTACGATGGAGCCCACCTGGCTTGGCCTGGGTGCCCTGTGCTGACCCAGCCATGCTGTCTTCTGCCTGCTGATTTGCCTCCCATTTCCTGCTAGAGAAGGTAGAGATGCTCTGAGCTTTGGCCCGTCTGGAACATGTGTCCTTTCCCTCATGTGGTCCATGTTTTCTTGAGTCCACTTTAATCTTGTTTAAGGGTATAGAACTTTAATTAAAGCTTTTGGTCTGGTCTCACTCTCTATGCTGTCTTTCTGCCACTTCTACAATGTACATACTTTACTGAAACTTTAATTATGCTATACCAGCCCAGGTTTTTAATTCTATATCATTTTATATCATCATCTTTTTTTCTTAGAGCCTAGTTCCCTTATTTATTCAGTCTTTCCACAATATAATTGTACGTCATATAATTTCATATTTATTTTCATTGGTGTTTATATATCTTTTCTGTAAAAATGGAGGCTTTCTAAATAGATCTTCATTAATGTTGAAAGAACAAGGTTTTAAGTCTTGGTCTCAGCCAAAAGAAGTTCCCCGCATTACCAGGAGGGAAAGAAACACTTGCACTATTGCATTAGATATTCTTATAGAGAAAGAGAACCATGTGTAATGGAAAATTGCTAACTTTGCCTCAGGGAGAGCAGGTCCATTCACTGAGAAAGTTTGAATTGGTTTAGAAAGCATAGTTCTGAGTTTTCTAGAAGGACAAAAGTTAGAGTAGGGCATAAGAAGCAATGCCCATATCAAAAAATTAGAAATACCTCAAATTAACAACCTAACATCACAACTGAAAGAATTAGAGAAGCTTGAAGAACTCAACCACAAAGCTTATAGAAGACAAGAAACAACTAAAATCAGAGCTGAATTGAAAGAAATTGAGACATGAAAAACTGTTTAAGAGATCACTTAATCAAGGTTTTTTGAAAAAATTAATAAGATAGATAGGGCACTATAGCTAGATTAATAAAGAAGAAAAGAGAGAAGATTCAAATAAACAAAATTAGAAATGATGAAGGGAATGTTACCACTGACCCCAGGGAAATAAAAATAACAACCAGCAACTACTATGAGCACCTCTATACACACAAACTAGAAACCCTAGAAGAGATTATTAAATTCCTGGACACATATACTCTCTCAAGACTGAACCAGGAAGAAATTCAGTCTCTGAGCAGACCAATTATGAGTTCCAAAAATTGAATCCGTAATAAATAGCCTACCAACCCCCCAAAAATCCTAGGACCTGATAGATTAACAAATTTTAACAGATGTACAAAGAAGAGCCAGTACCAGTCCTACTGATACTATCTCAAGAAATAGAGGAGGAGGGAGTCTTCCCCAACTTGTTCTATGCGGCCAGAATCATCCTGATACCAAAGCCTGGCAGTAACACAACAAAAGAAGAAAACTTCAGGCCAGTATCCTTCATGAACATCCATTCAATAATCCACAACAAAATACTTGCAAACTGAATCTAGCAACACATCAAGAGGCTAATTCACCATAGTGAAGTAAGCTTCTTCCCTGGAATGGAAGGTTGGTCCATCATTGGCAAATCAATAAAATGTGATTCATAACATAAATGAAACTAAAGATAAGAACCACGTGATTGTCTCAACAGATGCAGAAAAGGCTTTCAGTAAAATTCAACAAAGCTTCATGTTAACAATTCTCAATAAATGAAGTATCAAAGGAACATACCTCAAAATAATAAAGGCCACCTATGACAAATTCACAACCAACATTATACTAAATGGGCAAGATCTGGAAGCATCCTTGAAACCCGCACAAGACAAGGATGCCCTCTCTCACCACTCCTATTCAACATAGTATTAGAAATCCTTTCTGGAGCAATCTTGTCTAAGACAAAGAAATAAAGCATATTTGAATAGAAAGAGAAGTCCTACTACCTCTGTTTGAAGACAACATAATTCTCTATCTAAACCCTATAGTTGTGACCCAAAAATTCCTTAAGCTGATAAACAACTTCCACAAAGTTTCAGGACAAAAAATCAATGTATGAAATTTGCTAGCATTCCTATACACCAACAGGAGCCAAACTAAGAGCCAAATCAGAGAGGCAATTTTATTCACAAATTCCATGAAAAAAATAAAGTACATAAGAATACAGCTAACCAGGGTGGTGAAAAATCTCTACAATGAAAATTACAAAACACTGCTCAAAGAAGTCAGAGAAGACACAAATAAATGAAAAATCATTCCATGTTAATGGAGAGAAAGAATTAATATCATTTAAATGGTGTACTGCTCAAAGCTATTCCTATTAAACTACCAATGACATGCTTCACGGAAGTAGAAAAAAAGTTATTTAAAAATTCATATAGAACCAAGAAAGAACCTAAGTAGCCAAGGCAATCCTAAGCAAAAATAACAAAGCTTGACGCATCACATTACTTGACTTCAAACTATACTACAGCACTGTAGTAACCAAAACTGCATGGTACTAGTACAAAAACAGACACATACACCAGTGGAACATAATAGAGAGGTTAGAAGTAAGACCACATACCTACAACTATCTAAGCTTTGACAAAGCTGGCAAAAACAAGCAATGCAGAAAAGATTCCCTATTCAATAAATGGTGCTGGGATAACTGGCTAGCCATATGCAGATGATTGAAGTTGGACTTCTTTCTCATGCCTTACACAAAAATCAACTTAAGATGGATTAAATACTTAAATGTAAAACCCAAAACTATAAAATCCCTGGAAGACAACCTAGACAATACCATCCTGGACGTAGAAAGAGGCAAAGATTTCATGATAAAGACACCAAAAACAACAAATACAACTATTGACAAGTGGGATCTAATTAAACTTAAAACTTGTGCTCAGCAAAAGAAATTATCAATAGAGTGAACAGACAACCTATAGAAAAAATATTTACAAACTATGCATCTGACAAAGATCTAATATTCAATATAAGGAACTTAAATTTACAAGAGGAAAACAAAAAACCCTATTAAAAAGTGGCCAAAGCCCTGACTTCTGAATGGCATTCTGGACCCAGCCAGGGACTGAGGGATCTCACTGCCATAAAGGAAAGAACACAGGCCGGGCTGGCTTTGCCACCTGCTAATTGTAGAGACCAAAGGCCTTGAGTGAACGTAGGCAGTCGTTAGAAAGCGCATGCAGCAGGAATTGAGCAAGACCCATGCTGCGCTAGCTTTAGGTCTGATCCAGGACAGTCATAGTGGCAGTGGCCACGGGTGCTTGTGTCTTTCTTCTCCCAGCTTTAGGTGGCTTAGAACAGAGAGAAAGACTCTGTATCTTTGAGAGAAAATGAGGGTAAGGAAAAAGAGTCTCTGGCTAGTAATCCAGAAAATTCTCCTGGATCTTGTTGAAGGCTGTCAAGGTGGTACTTCTCTGAGTCTGAAAGAATTACAGCATTATTCAGTATAAGGTGCCCCATAAGGCAGATGTGGCTTAGATCACAACACCCAACTTTTTTCAAATATGTGAAAAGCCTTCCCAAGAAAGACAGCTACAAATAAACCCAGACAGTGAAGACTACAATAAATACTCACATTTTCTCTCTTTAAATGTTATTTTTTAAACCTCTCATATGGTGCTGCATGCCCAAGATTTTAATGTCCAGACACTGAAGGACATCTACTAGCATCAACACCATCCAGGAAAACATGACCTCACCAAGTGAACTAAATAAGGCACTGGGGACAAATCCTGGAGAAAAAGTGATATGTGACGTTTCAGACAGAGAATTCAAAATAGCTGTATTTATTAAAAAAAAAACTGAAAGAAATTTAAGATAACAAAGTAAAGAAATTCAAAATTTTATCAGCTAAACAACAAAGAGATTGAAATAGTTACAGCAAATTAAGCAGAAATTCTGAGCTGAAAAATGCAATTGGCATGCTGAAGAATGCATTAGAGCCATGTAATAGCAGAATGGATCAAGCAGAAGAAATAGTGAGCTTGAAGACAGGCTTTTAGAAAATACATAGAAGAGACAAAAGAAAAAGAATAAAAAGAACAAATCATGCCGACAGGATCTAGAAAATAGTCTCACAAAGACAGATCTAAGAGTTATTTGTTTTAAAGAAGATGTAGAGAAAGAGGCAGGGAAGGGTCTAGAAAATAGCCTCACAAAGACAGATCTAAGAGTTCTTGGTTTTAAAGAAGATGTAGATAAAGAGACAGGGGTAGAAAAATTTATTTAAAGGGATAATAACAGAACTTTCCAAACCTAGAGAAAGATATCCATATCCAACTACAAAAATGTTATAGAATATTAAGCAGATTTAACCCAAAAAAGACTACTTCAAAACATTCCATAGATCTTCCAAAAGTCAAAGATAAAGAAAAGTTCTAAAGGAAGAAAGAGAAAAGAAACAAATAACATACTGGGGAGCTCCAATACGTCTGGCAGCAGACTTTACAGTGGAAACCCTACTTGTCAGGAGAGAGAAGCAATAAATATTTAAAGTACTAAAGGAAAAAAAAATTTACCTTAGAATAGAATATACAGTGAAAATGTTCTTCAAATAAAAAGAAAAAATGCTGACTTTTTCAGACAAACAAAAGCTGAAGTATTTTGTGAATACCATACCTGTCCTAAAGGAATGCTAAAGGGAGTACTTCAATCAGGAAGAAAAGGAGATTAACGAGCAACAAATGATCACCTAAAGGTAAAAAAAAAAAAATCCTCACTGCTAATAGAATACAAAACAAAACAGAATATTATAACACTATAGCTGTGTGGTGTGCAAACTACTCTTATTCAAAGTAGGAATACTAAATAATATCCAATCAAAAGTAATAACTACAACAACATTTCAAGACATAGCACAATAAAATATAAATAGAAACAACAAAAAGTTAAAAAGTTAAGGGATGAGCACGACCCGTCCTGAGCCAGCAGATGTGGTGGAAGCTCGGGAGCTCGCGGAAGGACAAGAGCGTGGGCGGAAGGGAAGCCGCCCGAGAGCCGGAAGCCTGGGCAGGGGACGGAGGCCTCCTGCGCCCCCCAGCAACAGCAGGGCGGCGCCACATTGATCCTGCGCCAGGCCTGGCCGCCGGTGACGGCGGGACTCTCTGGGAGGCTGGCGCTGCTCGGGTGTAGAGGGAGACAGCTGCCCGGGGGCACGGACGACTGGCTCTGGGGGCCCCGGATCCGAGACCTGAGGCCCCGGGGTGGCGGTGACGCCTGGAGTCGTGCGGGTGTGGCTGGGCCGGGCTCTTGGGGCAGCCAGGCTCCTCTGCTGGCGTCTAGGTCACACCACCCTGCACGCGCCCGCTCGCCTCTGATCTGTAGAAGCTAAGCAGGGTCAGCCTGGTTAGTACTTGGATGGGATTCCGCCTGGTAATAGCGGGTACCATATGCTTTTGGCTTCCCGCTCCCTCCCTCTTTACCCTTTTGTCTCTGTGCTTCCCAACCACCCCCTGCCTCTGCTCCCCTTTGACAGCCCCCGCGCCCAAGCTGAAGCCCAGGACCTCCTCCTGAAGATCCGCGACTGCAGCACCGCCAGGCAGCAGCATCCCACCTCTTCTGACTCGCAGCAGCACCACTAGGAGCCTGGCTACAAGTCCGGCGGGATGGGACCAACCCCGAGGGCGCAGGCGCGGGTTCCCTGAGGTCTTGGGTGTCTTCATGCTTCCTGGACTCCCAGGCTATTCTATTCACTCATCCAGCGACAATGCCGCAACCGTCCAAGCCAGGGGAAGGGGCGGGCAAGGGCAGCGAGTCCCACAGACCCCAGCCAAGACCTCTGCTCCAGAACCCATGGGCTGCTTTCACCAGGGGAAGAACATTGTCTTCGCCAGCCACGAGGAAATCCGTCCGTGTGAACCCGGTTTCCCAATGCCACTGCCTTCGTGTGAACTCCAGTCCTGAAGACAGGAGAGAGACCCAGGCCTCGCCCCATGGACAGGCTCAGCGCTATGGCTACCGCCAGACAAATGAGCACACTGTACAAATCTCGGGGCCCACCGCACCAAGGAGACAGAAAGAAGCAAACAAAGGAAGGACCTTATGAAACGCACCCCCAAAGCAACCAACCACAAGGAGACAGAAAGAAGCAAAGGAAGGACCTTATGAAATGCACCCCCAAAGCAACCAACCAATTCAAGAAAAAAAAACACGTCTCAGGGCTCTGTTGGTTTCCCTGGGTGGGGGGCCCTGACCCCCTGTTCTAGCCCGGCTTAAGCACCCTCCACCCCACCCTGGCCTGCTGAAGGGTGCCCGGTCTACCTGAGCAGAGCCTCCCTCTCCAAGGCTCTGTCGCTGTCGCTCTACAACCGCCTCACCCTCTCCCTTTCTCTACTTCCCCCTCCACCTCGTGCTCTACTATGGCCACTCTCTTCCCCCCCTCTCTGTCTCTCCTCCCCCTTCTCTGTCTCTCTCTCTATCACTGTCTCTCTCTCTCCCTCTGGTTCTATTTCTCCATCCCTCTTTCCCTTGCTTTCCTTCTGTAGCAGGAGGAGCTGCAGACAAAACCCCTCAGACACCGAGTTGTAGAAGGAAGGGCTTTATTCAGCTGGGAGCATCAGCAGACTCACGTCTCCAAAAACCTATCTCTCTGAGTGAGCAATTCCTGTCCCTCTTATGGGCTTACAACTCTAAGGGGGTCCGCGTGAGAAGGTCGTGATGGGTTGAAGAAGCAGAAGGTACCTGACTGGGGGCTGCATGCACCGGTAATTAGATCAGAAGAAAACAGGACAGGGATTTTCACAGTGCTTTTCTATACAATGTCTGTAATTTATAGATAACATAACCGAGTAGGCCAGGAGTCGATCTTTAAGTACCAGGCCCAGGGTGTGGCGCAGGGCTGTCTGCCTGTGGATTTCATTTCTGCCTTTTAGATTTTACTTCTTCTTTCTTTGGAGGCAGAAATTGGGCATAAGACAATATGAGGTGTGGTCTCCCTTCAAGCTATCTGTGTCTGTGTCTTTGTGTGTCTGTGTGTGTGTGCCCAGTGTGGTGTGTGTGTCCCTGTGTGTGTGTCTGCATGCATGCACCCGTGTGTATCCGTGTGTGTGTCAAGGTGGGTTTGCTCGTGGTAGTGGTGGGGTGTGTCTGGGTGTCCGTCAGCCCCTCTTTCCTGGGATGAGGCTGCTGGGGCTCTAGTGCTAGTGTGGGGCAAAGCAGAGCCTTCCTACCCCGTTGGCCATGGCGTGTCCTAGTCGGAACAAGCGACGATGGTGTGGGTGTTGTGAGAAAAAGTGCCCGTGGGGCTGGGCCGGCTGTTCGCCCCTGGGCAGCCCTGGTGTCTCTGGGTGTGTGGGGCAAGAGGGGGCCTTGCAGGAGGGACGGCGAGGAATCCAAAATAATTTTTCCGCGGCAAGACGGAGGACAGGAGCGGACCCCAGGACCGTGGGCCCTAGGCCCTGACGCCTCCGAGCACACCCTGTCCAGAGCGGGCCCCAGGTGTTGGAAGCTCTGGAGCTCGAGAGCCTGGGGAAGGCCTAGACTGTCAGTGAGAGGGTAGCCGCCTGGAGAGTCCAGGGCCCTGGTAGGGGAAGGAGACCTCTGGCGCTTGGGCGGTCTCACGCGTGGTCTGGCCGCCGGCGACAGCGGGACGCTCTGGGATGTCAGCGGAAAGCGCAGCGCGGCAACCAGTGGTGCTTGGGCTTAGAGGGGGAGAGCAGCCTGGCCAGGGGCAAGAGGCTCCCGGGTGCCTGATCCCAGCCTCGCGGCCCCGGGTTTATGGTGACGCCTGGATTCAGGCGGGCGTAGCTGGACCAGGGTCTTGGGCCAGTCAGGCGCCACTGCCATTGTCTACGGCCATACCACCCGGAAAACAAGAGAGACCCAAGCCGCGGCCCGTGGGCACGCTCGGCGCCACTGCTCCTGCCACAGTGAGGGGCGCACTCTACGACTTTCAGGGCCCACAGCACCAAGAGGACAGGGAGGAACCAACAAAAGAATGACGCTACGAAACGTACCCCCAAAGAAATCAAGCAATCAAAGTAAAAACACGTCTCAGGGCTCCGTTGGTTTTCCAGGGTGGGCGGCCCTTCCCCCCCTGTTCCAGCCCAGCCCAGGCACCCTCTACCCTACCCTGGCCAAATGGGTCCCTGTCTACCAGATAGAGCCTCCCTCTCCAAGGTTCTGTTGCTCTCCCTTTCTAGCTCCCTCACACTTTCCCTTTCTCTACTTCCCTCTCCACCTTGCTCTCTCTCTCTCTCTCAATCTCCCCGGGTCCCCTCTGTCTCCCTCTCGATCACGGTTTCTCTCTCCTTCCATTTCTATCTCTCCACCCCTCTGTCCCTTGCTCTCCTTCAAGCTGTCTGTGTCTTTGTGTGTCTGTGTGTGTGCCTGTGTTCCCGTGCGTGCACCCGTGTGTGTCTGTGTGTTTGGGAGTTGGTTTGCTAATGATTGTGGTGGAGTGTGTCTGGATGTCCATCAGTACTTTTGTCCCGGGATCAGGCTGCCAACTCTATTGCCAGTGCGTGGGTGTCACAGTTGCCGTGATAGTCTCACACACGCAGGTGTGTGGATCTCGTTCGTTTTCACGTAGACAACGAGAACGAAACCACAGAGAAAAAAACAACCCGTACATCACGGCCTGACGATGGATTCCTGTTTCCTGCAAAATGGGGAGTCTCCAATATAGCCTGTTTGAAAACTGGAAAGGAGAGCACCGGCACGATGCTGGTCTTCCACGCATTCCTGGAAGTTTCTGGGGCCCCACAGAGCTCGGGCAACAAACAGTCAACATGGTCAAGCTTTCAGGGGGCAGAAAGTTGAGAAACAGGCACCTTTGCACAGGGCAAAGAAACATGGAATCCAGAATCGCGCTTCAGTTGACCTGAGTGTGACTCCTGTGTGGATGGGACTACCCGCCTCGCGCTCTGTTGCAGGGCTCAACGTGGGGATATGTCATCTGTGAACCATGTGGATGAAAAACAGACAACCACCTGAGTCTCGGCTCATTGCTTTCTGGGGAATTCGCTCATTCCTTCGGAAATGGAATTGGTCTGAATTGTTGCGGGATGAAGTAACCCATGCTGGCGATCCAGAGGGCTGCTGAGCGCCCCGCGGTCAACGGAGCTGTGGGCCCAGCACTTAGCCTGCAATGGGCACCCAACATTTTCACGGAGTGCTGGGTCCTATTGGTTCTGGAGGCAGAGGACCGTTTTTCTCTCTGCCTTCCGTTCTCTGTTTCTTGCTCCTTTTGTCCCTCGGTCCATCCTTCCTTGTGTTCTTCCTTCCCTCCCCCAGTTTTCCTCCCTTTCTCCCTCCCTCCCTCTTTCTCTCCCTTCCAGGATCCCTCCTTCCACCCATCCTTTCCTAGCTCCATCCTTCCATCTCACTCTGTCTCCATTCCTGTCCTCATCTCTGCCTGCCTTCCCTATTGCCTGGAAAGGGCAGCACCCCTGTTTGCACGGGGTCTCGGGTCTACATTTAGTTTCAAGGCCCTCCATGGTGCTGGCAAGGAGGCTGGCGGGACATGGGTTGGCAAGTGATGGTTAGCGAAGAGGCAGAGGAGTAGAGCCGCAGAAAGGAGAACTGGCCTGGCTTCTGCCCTGGCCCAGTGTTTCGCGGACTGAAGTCTCCGCCAACCCCACTGAAGAACGCGGGGGAAAAGAGGATGAGAGCTCCGCCTGGGCTAGTTAGAAAACCTAGGCGGCTGCCTGGAAACCCGCGCATGCGCAGTAGACAGCCCATCTCACAGTTCCTGGACCGGCCCTGGGATCCCCGGGATGCTCAGCAGTTCTTTCTTGTCATTCTTGACAGCGCTTCTCTTTGTGGAGTCTCTCGCTGGACCTGGAACTCAGGGATCCTAGGCAGGTCAGCTGGAAGGGAAGAAACGCCTCTCCACACCAAGCCTGAGGTTCACCGCGAAAGAGAGGCCACCGCTCTTCCCCCACTCCGCCCAAACCCCTCCCCAACCTACTCCTCCAGCAGAGCCATGTGTTCTTCCTGGCTGAGTAGTGGTTCCAGCAAAGCGGGCTCTCCCAAGTCCTTCAGCTCCCCCAGTGGTGCCGTATCTAGGAAAGGTTGTGTCTTTTGCTGAAACTCTGGGCTTGACAGGAGCTCATCTAACAGGCTGGAGGTGAGTGCAGATGAGCACGCCGGCTCCTGGAGCTGTTGTGAGGTGACTGGATGGCTGGCATCTGTGCTTGACGTGGAGGCCTCCGGGGTCACGAGCTCCGGAGGTGGAGGTGCCCCGTCTTCGGGTTCCCATGCCGCCCTGGCGACCTGGGGCTGCAGTCCCCCCATTGACTCCGGGGAGACGTGGGTGGCAGAAGCACACCTTGCCCCTGTGACTCTGCTTGAGGGGGCCCAAGCTATCCCACTAAGCACGAGCGCAGCAGGCCATCGCGCTGCGGGTTCTGGTTTTCCTGTCATTTGTTGGGGTGCGGAGGCCACCAGGGAGTCTGAGGATGGGAGAGCCCCAGTTCCGGAGGAGCCTGGGCAGCGAAAACAAAGCCCCGCATGCCCAGGCATGTTGGGAGAGTCCTTCTGCCTGCGCAGCGTGGGTGGGCTGGAGCAGGGGGATGGCCCTTGCTGCCTGGCTCACGAAAGCCCCCTGTGGGAGAGCCCCAGGTGCGCAGGGCCTGTGGGGTGCGGGAAGCGCCTTTCTCCACGCCCTGGTGTGAGTGAACTCGATAGAGGAGGGAGGAAGGTAACACCCACCGGGGTTGCTAATTAGTAACCACAGTGGCCTCAAAGAACTCAAATGAAAGGAAGACTTGCACGTCTCTCACTTTAAGTCCAGAGCTAGAAATGATTAAACTTAGTGAAAATGTAAAATTTTCATAGCTAGAGAGAAGTCAACGCTTGGCTTCAAAACTTCAAAGGATGGGCTGACTCTCTTTGAGGACCACTGCAGCTGGTGACTTTAAGTTACAGCCAGTGCTGATTGACCACTCTGAAAATCTCAGGGCCCATAAGAATTATGCAAAATCTATTCTTTCTGTGCTCTAGAAGTGGATCATCACTGTCTGGGTGACAGCACATCTGTTAATAGCATGGTTTACTGAATATTTTAATCCCACTATTAAGACCTACCGCTCAGAAAAAAAAAAAAGATTCCTTTAAAAAGATTGTTGCTTGGCCAGGCATAGAGGCTTACACCAGTAATCCCTGCATTTTGGGAGGCCAAGGATCACCTGAGGTCAGGAGTTCAAGACCAACCTGACCAAAATTATGAAACCCCATCTCTAATAAAAATACAAAAAAATTAGCCGGGCATGGTGGTAGTACCTGTAATTTCAGCTAATTGGGAGACTGAGGCAGAAGAATGGCTTGAACCTTGGAGGCAGAGGTTGCAGTGAGCCGAGACTGCACCACGGCACTCCAGACTGGGCAACAAGAGCGAACCTACATAAAAAAAAAAAAAAAAAAAAGACAGAAAAAAAGAAAAAGAAAAAATAAAAGGAAAGAAAAGGAAAAAGGAAAAAAAAGATTACTGCTTATTGACAATTCACCTAGCTACTCAGAAGCTTAGATGGAGATGTACTTGGAAATTAATGTTAATTTCATGGTTGCTAATACAATATTTACCTTCAGCCTGTGGATCAAGAAGTCGTTTTGACTTTCAAGTGTTTTTATTAATTAATAAATGCATTTTGTAAAGGTATAGCTGTCATAGATAGTATTTCTTTGATGAATCTGGAAAAACTGAATTGAAAACCTTTTGGAAAGGATTCACCATTAATCCTTTCATGATATTTGAACCTCCTACCGTGAATCACAAATGTCCTTAACAGCAATCCTTAAATGTCATTAAGCACATTTGTAATTGATGGGAGGAGGTTGAAATATTAACATTAACAGGAGTTTGGAAGAAGTTGATTCCAGCCCTCATGGATGACTTTGAGGGCTCAGGACGTCAGTGGAGGAAGTCCCTGCAGATGTGGTAGAAATCGCAAGACAACTAGAATTAGAATTAGGGCCTTAAGGTGAGAAGAAATTGCTGTAAACTCATGATGAAACTCGAACAAATAAGGAGTTGCTTCTTATGGACGAGCAAATAAAATATTTCCTTGAGATGGAATCTAATCCTGGTGGAGATGCTATAAACATTGTTGAAATGACAACAAAGAATTTAGAATATTCCATAAACCTAGTTGATAAAGCAGCAGCAGGGTTTGAGAGGGTTTACTCCAATTTTGAAAGAAGTTCTACTGTTGATAAAATGCTGTCAAACAGCATCACATGCTACAGGGAAATCATTTGTGAAAGGAACAAACTTCATTGTTTTAAGAAATTGACACAGGCACCCAACCTTCAGCAGCCCCCACGCTGATTAACCAGCAGACATCAATATAGAGGCAAGACCCTCACCAGCAAAAAGATTATGACTTGGTAAGTCTCAGATTTTCATTAGCATTTTTTAGCACTGACGTATTTTAACTTAAGGTATGTACACAGATTTTTAGACCTGCTATTAATTACTAATTAATAATTATTAAATACTTATTAGACTACAATATAGTTTAAGCATAACTTTTATAAGCACTGAGAAACAAAATGTTTATTGAACGAACTTGATTGCAACATTTGCCTTATTGCAGTGGTCTGGAACCAAACTCACACTATCTCTGAGGTGTGCTTGTAGGTTTTTGGTTGTAACATTTGCCTTTTTGCAGTGGTCTGTAACCAAACCCACACTATCTCTGAGGTGTGCTTGTAGGGTTTCGGTTGTAACATTTGCCTTATTGCAGTTGTCTGCAACCAAACCCACAATATCTCTGAGTATGCTTGTAGGTTTTTGGTTGTTCTTTGTTTTGGGATGTGGTTTCACTCTGTCGCCCAGGCCAGAGTGCAGTGGTATGATCATAGCTCACTGCAGTCTCAAACTGCTGGGTCAAGTGATTTTTCTACCACAGCCTCCTGAGTAGCTGGGACTACATGCATGCAGCACTGTGCCTGGCTAATTTTTTTTTAATACCTTTTTGTAGAGACGGGATCTCACTATGTTGCCCAGCTGGTCTTGAACACCGGGGCTCAAGCAATCCAGCCACTTCAGCCTCCCAAAGTGCAGCCATTACAGGCTTGAGCCACTGCACCCAGCTTGTCTGCAGTTCTTAAAACAAAATCGGCCAGGTGCGCTGTCTGATGCCTGTAATCCCAGCACTTTGGGAGGCCATGGTAGGTGGATCAAAAGGTCAGGAGTTCGAGACCAGCCTGGCCAAGATGGTGAACCCAGTCTCTACTAAAAATACAAAAAATAGCCGGGCGCAGTGGTGGGCACCTGTAGTCCCAGCTACTCGGGAGGCTGAGGCAGGAGAATCGCTTGAACCTAGGAGTCGGTGGTGGAAGTAAGCCGAGATCGTGCCGCTGCACTCCCGCCTTGTGACAGAGCAAGACTCCATCAAAAAAAATAATAATAATAACCTAATTTAAAAGATTAAAAGTTAAGATAGATTTTTACAAATGTATATATCTACCATTAGAGTATCATACAGAATGGTTTTACTGTCATGAAGATTCTCTGTGCTCTGCGTATCCATCTCTTCCTTCCCTTTGGTCCATGGCAACCACTGATCTTTCTACTGTTCCCATAGTTTCACCATTTCCAGAACGTCACATAATTAGAATCGAACAGTACGTAGACTTTTCGGATTGGCTTCTTCTTTTAGCAATATGCATAAGTTTCCTCCATGTATTTTTTTGTGGCTTGATAGATTATCTCCTGTTAGCAGTGAATTTTCCATTGCCGCTATACTTTTGTCAAGACTTAGAAAGTACAATGTGAAGAGTTAACGTGAATGTACACTGTAAGTTTTGAGTGATAATGAAGGGTCAAGGTAGGTTCCTGGTTGTCACAGGTGTGCTCCTGTGAGGCAGGAAGCTGTAGTGGGGAGGCTGTGTGTTGGGAAAGAGACATATGAGAAGTCTGTACTTTCTGTTCCATTTAGCTGTGAACCTGCACTTTTCTAAAAAATAAAATTAGTTAAAATTAAAAGTAAAAAATTAGAAAAATTAAAACATTACAATGTGTCATATAGTTTTCAAATCACAAGACAGAAAAAGATATAATAGAAACTATAGAAAACAACAAGGATAGGAATAAAACATCAGTGATAGAAGGCAGAAGACAGAAACTTGGAGCCAAACACAATAATTTATTTTAATCATTAGTTATACTCATTTATACTAATTTATATTGATTTAACATATTAATTTTGACTAAATGGCATTAAAGGAGGTTTGAAGAATTTGCATGTCAGATTTTGGATGAGAGGACTCAATAATATTAACTCTTAAGTTTGCTGTAAATAATTTAAAAATATGCTCAAATTTCAATAAAAATTCCAAGAAAAACATTTTCGAAGAAGAAAATGTGATTTTAAATCCACATATTGAACACACACGAGAGACAATTTTATAAAATTTACTTTAAGATATTTAAGATTGTGATTACTATTCAAAATTAAACAAATTTGAAATGGCACAAAAATAAACACATTAATGAAAGAGAATCAAAAACACAGAAATTCAGTGTAGTTTTATCTAGTAACAGGGTAATATTTTAAACCCACAAAACAGAGCGATTTTTCCATTTATGATATTAAAATATTGGGTAATGATTTGAGAATATAAAATGATAGAATTGAATCATGGTCCCACATCTTACATAAAATTCCAGTATTAAATGTAAAAAAAAAAAAAGAGAGAGAAAAGAAAAGAAAATTAGATGAGTGTGTTTTATGACCTTGAGAATGAATGAATGTCTTCTAAAATCAAAATTGCAAACAGAAACCATATAAAAAGGAATAAATCTAATGTACTTAAAACGTAAATTCTTACACATTTCAACACCAGGTAAATAGCACAAAACAAACTGGGGACATTTTTACAACAATTATGTTACATGAAAGTTAAAATTCTTTTGACATATACAATGTATAAAACAGTATTATTACCACTATTATTAATAACATTATGATTACCTGGTTTCCTAAGCACCAGTCCTGTTCCGGTTCCCTGTGGTGAAACAGAGCCTTCCCTCACTGGCCACAGTGAGGGATCCAACAGGAACTCTGCCTAAGCCCTCAGAGAGTGTGAGCCAAGCCAGGGCATCACATTCCCTCCTGCAATGACGCAGATACCCACTCACGACAGAGATTTCGTCTCTCTCTGGAAAAGTTGTGTAACAATTATTGCAAAAAGTTGTTTCTTGTGTTCCCAGACACATGGAGAAAGCTGCCCTGGAAGACTGATGTCCACATGCTAAGAGAAGTAGTCACTCATAACACACACACTGCACACACCACACCATGTGCATACGCACACACGCCCCACACACAGGCACCAAACAAACAGCACACACACCATGTGCACACATGGAGTGGCCTGTCCCTCCACACTTGTGAGCGTTTCTCGTTGGGTACAACAAGAGACTTGAGAAAAGAAAGAGACACAGAGTCAAAGTATAGAGAAAGAAAAGTGGGCCCAGGGGAACGGCGCTCAGCATACAGAGGACCCACACCAGAACCAGTCTCTCAGCTCCCTTAGGATTTATTGATTATTATCGGGCGTTTCTCAGAGAGGGGGATGTGGCAGGACAATAGGGTAATAGTGGAGAGAAGGTCAGCAGGAAAACATATGAACAAATATCTGCATCATAAACAAGGTAAAGAAAAACGTGCTTTGCTTTTGATGTTCATATACATAAACATCTCAATGCCTTAAAGAGCAGTAGTGTTGCCAGCATGTCCCACCTCCAGCCCTAAGGAGGTTTTTCCCTATCTCAGTAGATGGAATATACAATTGGGCTTTACACCTTGACATTCCATTGCCCAGTGACGAGCAGGATACAGATGCGTTCCTCTTATCTCAACTGCAAAGAGGCCTTCCTCTTTTACTAATCCTCCCCAGCACAGACCCTTTGTGGGTGTCAGGCTGAGGGTCGGTCAGGTCTTTCCCTTCCCAGGAGGCCATATGTCAGACTATCACATGGGAAGAAACCTTGGACAATACCTGGCTTTCCTAGGCAGAGGTCCCTGTGGCCTTCCGCAGTGTTTTGTGTCTCTGGGTACTTGAGAGTAGGGAGTGGTGATGGCTCTTAACAAGCATGCTGCCTTCAAGCATTTGTTTAACAAAGCACATCCTGCACAGCCCTTAATCCATTTAACCTTGAATCCATTCAACCTTGACTTGATACAGCACATGTCTCAGGGAGCAGAGGGTTGGGGGTACAGTTACAGATTAACAGCCTCTCAAGGCAGAAGATTTTTTCTTAGTACAGAACAAAATTGAGTCTCTTATGTCTACTTCTTTCTACATAGACACAGTAACAGTCTGATCTCTTTGTTTTCCCCACACACTCATACACACCCCACACACAGACACCATACACACTGCACACACACCCCAGACACCACACACTCTTCACACACCACACCATGTGCACACGCACACACCAGACACCACACACACTGCACACACACCATGTGCACATTCACACACCGCAGATACCACACTGCACACACCACACCATGTGCACACACACCAGACACCACACTGCACACACACCATGTGCACACACACCATACACAGACACCACACACACTACACATAACCATCCGCACATGCACACACCCCAGACACCACACCCACTGCACACACCACACCATGTGCACAGGCACACACCCCATAAAGACACCACACACAGTGCACATACACACACCACCCAGACACCACACCCACTGTACATACCACACCCACTGCACACACACGCAACCCAGACATCAAACATACTGCACATACACCATGAGCACATGCAAACACATCACACAGACACCACACTGCACACACACCATGTGCAAACAAACCACACACACTGCACACACACCATGGGCACACATACACACCCCACACAGACACCACACTCCACACACACCATGTGCACACGCACACACCCCACAGACACCACAAACTCCACACATACCATGTGCACACACACCAAACACAGACACCACACACTGCACACACACCCCGCCACACTGCACATGCCACACCATGTGTACATGCACACACTGCATACACACCACACACACCGGGTACACAAGCAAAAATGCCCCACACATACACCACACCGACACCACACACACTGCCCCCAGCACACCATGCATACACGCACACACACACCCACACACCACACACACTGCACACACACCATGTACACATGCACACACACCCCACACAGACATCACACACACTGCACACACACCATGTATACATGCACACATACACCCACACACCACACACACTGCACACACCACGTGCACACACACACACACCACACATTGCACACACACCATGTGCACATGCACACACCCCACACACACACCACACACACTGCACGCAGACCAGGTGCACACACACACCCCTGTTACACCACACACAACACCATGTGCACACCCACACCCCAGACACCACACACACTGCACACACACCATGTGCACACGCACACACATCCCCATACCACACACTGCACAGTGTGTACACACGCATACCCACCACACACTTTCACACACTACACCACACACACGAATCTTCTACACACATAACATACACATACAGAAACTCACACACCCCATACTCCCCACACACATCAAACACACACCCCACACATACTCCCCACACACTGCACACGTATATATAGCACCACAGACAGAGCACACACATCACATACACACACCACACACACTGTGCACACACACTCCACACATTCTACACTCATCACACATCAAACACACACAGTGCACACACACCCAGCACCATAAACACAATCACATGCACCACACACTGCACACACGCATTTCACACGCACACCACACCACACATAGTACACAAACACCACACACACATATACCAGAAACACAGCACATATACACACCATGCACCACCCACAAACTACACACAGTATACACACATAACACCCATAACACACACCAAAAACACATATACATACCCCATGAACCTACTACACACACAGACCACACACACACACCACACATACACATCACACGCATACACCTTCGCACACCTCACAGCATAAATACAATCCTCACTTTTGGAAATTAATTTGGCTTTTAAGGGGCCTGGATAGTAAAGTATTTTATTGGCGTTTGAATGAACCAGGAAAATGCATATAAATACACATGCATAACTATAAGGGCAAAAGTGGTATTTTCAAAATCACAACATTAGATTAAACCATGTAAATATTTTATTGTTTTTAAAAAATCAAGTCTTTCTCATCTTACTAGAAACTATTTACCAGAGTAAATAAGCTTCTTCCTGAGGTCAAAAGACTTTCTAGAAAAACGTCTTCTTGACGAAATTGCACTTAAAACATCACTTCCATCGTGAAGTATTTAAGCTTTTCTTGGTCCTTTTCCTGTTAAGTGGAGTCGTCAATTCAAATTTTAAAAGTGACTTTGAGATGTTTTTTATCTATTACTTTAAAAATGTTGAAAGGGTCTTTAATTCTGCCTTCAACAGAGATTGACATACCTCTGATTATGATGTAAAATTGAACACGTTACTCTGACAGGCTTTCTTTTCTGCGGCGCAGCTACCATCATTATTAATAAGGATTGAACGCTTTTACTCCATGCACAATCTGTATTCCCTGCTTTATAAAGAATAGAAATCTAATTCTCACTATGAAGGCAGATAAAAGTAATCCTTTCAACCTATAGATGAATCATTTACCAAAGCACTCAGACTTTAAATAGCATTTGTCAAATGTGTCTATATTTCTACGCAGATTCATAGAAAGAACATGCAGTTTAAATCACTGCACATTTTATGCTTTTAATGAGTTGTGATGGTCATTAATATTTTTATCACGTTTCCCAGAAGGTAGGCTAATTATTGTTATTATTTTTAGCTAGAAATATAAAATTAATTTTCTATTTTTGAAGACTTTGAGACATAATACTTGAAATATAATATCTGTGTATAATATCTGTGGAAAGCATGAAAGTAATATTCAAAGAGTATGCATTTTTTCCAGAATGAAAATTTCCTGTACAATAACGTTCATCTTTTTTTCCTGATGGGCACATAAAACTCAACATTTCTAACATTGCTGGACGTTATTTACATTAAACTTGCCTCAGCTTCAGGTGCTGCAGAAACTGGACAAGGGACCACAAGGTACACAATACACACAAACACACACAAAACTTGTATTATTATACTTACCTAAGTGTCTAAAGAGGTGGATAAATATATTAGATTGCTCCAGAACAAGGATTTTTATGGGGCCTATTGGAAAGTATGACGGCAGTTTGAGTGAGATGCCTGTAAGAGATTCAATTTGGCCACTAATAGATTATCCAATTTTAAAAATACTGACAGAAGGCTCATTAGATAGAAATTTTCACCTAGATCTATTGGAAATATGCTAGTAGATTCTGTAGTAAAAAGACTGGTGCGTTAATTGTAAAACACATCTGATATCTAAACCTTTGTTTGTTTTTTATCTGAAATCCTTATGGAGGTGATTGTGTATGTCAATTTGAATCTTCCCATCAACAAGATAAATAAATACATAAATAAATAGTCAGCCTGCCTGGATAAATTAGGTCACCTTTTCTATATTTTGAGGGCGGTGTTTCTCCTTTGACAGCCACAAGATTCACCTGGGGATCCCTTAAAATGCAAAACCATAGACCACACTTTGACTAGCTTGGATAAGGGGCCAGAGAATTGAAATGAGTGTGTAGGTGACTGTGCTAAGATTGCCCTGCTCATTTGGGCACTGGCTCACCATATAAACAAAGCTTAGGACCTCTAGTCCTTGCTAGAAAAGAAATACAAATACATAGGATGTGACTGTGCATATGGAATATCTGTTGTGTTCTGGACATTGCGCTAGACAACAGAGATAACAAGTCAAATAATCCCTTGTCTCTATCTGAAAATAGCTTCCTACACACTGGCTTCTGAGGTCTTTGAAACTAGATTCACTTTCAGATTTGATTATTATATTTAAGATTTGATATTCTCATTGAACCCCATGATATGATAAAGTTTTCTAGAACCTGCTAAAATAATTGACTTTGCTCTAAGCATTAGGAAGCCACTGGGGCACATAAGTAATTCATTAATATTTCTATTTAACCAGACAGGAACAGCTTGAACTGCTTTTCTAGGCACTTTCGTTTAGAGCGGTTTTTGTTTGTTATTTTTGTTTGTTTGTTTTGGAGACCGGTCTCACTCTGTCACCTAGGCTGGAATGCAGTGGCTTGATCAGAGCTCACTGCAGCCTCTACCTTCTGGGCTCAAGCAATCCTCTCACTTCAGCCTCCTGAAATACTGGGACCACAGGCACATTCCACCGTACCCAGCTAATTAATTTTTTTTTTTTTGTAGAGACGGTTTTTCCATGTTTCCTAGACTTGTCTCTAACTCTTGAACTTAAGCAATCTACCTGCCTCAGCCTCCTAAAATGTAGAGCTGTGTTTTCAGTCTTTTTTGAGCTGTTTTGCAATCCAGTTTTGAATTGGTAAGTTTGGATTCATTCTGACATTTACAGATTTAACATCCTACTTCACAAGATGCTCATAGCCTTAATCCATTACAGCCACTGCCTCATCCATCTCTGCTCATAGCCTTGATCCATTACAGTAGCCACCTCGTCCATCTCTGCTCATAGCCTAAACTAATAGAAGCCAGAGGGAAGAAATGGAAGCCAACGTGAGTCGAGAATACACATGTTATAATATAAGAAATTTAAAAATAGCAAAGTATATCATGAAGTTTGTAATAGATGTGCATGGCTAAAATTTATTCTTAATCAATATAGTCTATAAATTGGGAGAAAATATTAAACACATAAAAAGTAAGGAACCTGGGCTGGGTGCGGTGGCTCATGCCTGTAATCCCAGCACTTTGGGAGGGCAAGGCTTGCGGATCACAATGTCAGGAGATCAGGACCATCCTGGCTAACAGGGTGAAATTCCGTCTTTACTAAAAATACAAAAAAATTAGCCAGGTGTGAGGGTGGGTGCCTGTAGTCCCAGCTACTCGGAAGGCTGAGGCAGGAGAATGGCATGAACCCGGGAGGCGGAGTTTGCAGGGAGCTGAGATCGCGCCACTGCACTCCAGCTGGGGACAGAGCAAGACTCCGTCGCAATAAACAAAAAGAAAGAAAAGTAAGGAAATTTCATCATTAATATATAACTAATATGACAAGAATGTGGTTTATGTTTTTATCTTTGAAAGATTTAGGAACATTTAGTGGAAGGAGGAAGAATTTGTAATTATGGGGAGGGTGTATGATACTGGAGGGAGCCTTTTGACAAGGGGAAAATAGCATCACTAGATATGTTATGGTCTTAGCTATGTTGGAACGCAGCTAGCTATGATCTCCCCCGTCAAATCCACTGGGCAGTGTTCAGTTACCAACATTGAGATAGAGCTCACCCACCCAGGACAGAAGAGAAAATATACAATGCAGTCAGAAACCACTGTGCAGGAAGCTCCTTTCAGAAAGAGGCAAGGAATATTTGACTTTTTATCTCTAGTGTCTAGTACAATGTCGAGAACACAACAGACATTCCATAGGCACAGTCACATCCTAGTATCTGTATTTCTTTTCCAGCAGGGACTGGAGGTCCTAAGTTTCGTTAATATGGCGAGCCAGTGCCCACATGAACAGTAGGATCATAGCACTGTCACCTGGACATCCATTTAAATGCTCTTGTCTTATCTAGTCAAATTGTGGTCTATAAGTTTGAATTTTAATAAGATTCCAGGGTAAATCTTGTGCATGTTACAGGGAAGCACTCTCCTACCTCATATGTGACAGGCTTTCATAGTCACCATCATCACGGGAATCTTGCAAACGTTACAGGGAAGCACTGTCCTTCATCGTATCTGACAGGGTCTCCTAGTCACCATCACCACAGGAATCTTGCACACGTTACAGGGAAGCACTGGCCTACATCATATGTGACAGGCTCTAATAGTCACCATCATCACGGGAATCCTGTGCACATTACAGGGAAACACTGGCCTACATCATATGTGACAGGCTCTCAGTTACCATCATCACGGGAATCTTGCACACGTTACAGGGAAGCACTGGCATACATCATGTGACAGGCTCTCATAGTCACCATCACCATGGGAAGCTGCTTTTAGAGCATTTAACTATATGGCCTCTGAAATCAGATGACTTAGGTTTTGAATTACTTCTACTTCGTACTAAGCAGAGAACTGTGGGCTGAAAACTTTACGATACCCAGTTTTATCATGTCAAATTGGAGACATGGGGAAATTATAGCATTTTGCATAGAATATTGTTTTAAGTATAAAATGAAAGAGTACATAGTAAGCTTCTGCCATATACTGACTGCACAATAAATATTAGTTAATAGTAACTCATTTAATCTTAAGATCTATAAATTTGTACACAATATTTTTTGTGACTACCCAAATTTTCATAATTAGCCTAGATTTAAAATCAAGGAATGTTCTTACGTGTAGTTGGCAATCAATATGACATGCCAAAATTATATGTAAGTATTTTATTGTTGGTGGAGATATAAGAAATTTACCATCAAAAGAGAGACGATAATCTATGTTTACGGACTCCAGAAAGCTGTCTCTCACATAAAAATTTGCAATTTCTGGGGGAAAAGAAAAAGTTGATTGTGCAAATAAAGATTACCATGGAGTCTTCTCTATGGCAACATCAAAAATGAAAGCTGATTCTCATCTTCCTAACAATCTGCAAAGACGAGTGAAACGCAATCTAGTGAGCCTCAAGTTAAAGAAGGAGAGAATTTGAGTGGCACAGGAGGAAATCATGTCACCGCTAGCAAAATCAATATGACCAGTGCTCCTCAGCCCTCCTCCGAGGCTAAGGATGGGTTAAATATGAGTGGCTGACCTCAGGTAATGGAATGAGAAAAAAGCTATAAAAATGCATGCATTATGTAATTAAGAGGGTCGGAAGGGATTTTTTTTTTAAAGGCAATTCCTACTTGGGTTCCTTCCTGTTCACCCCATTGGCGAAGAAGCTAGTCTTGCCCTAGAATTCTGGGAATGGCTGCAGACAAAACAAACACTAAGCAGACGAAATTCCCAGTAATTTACTCATCACACATACTCAGCCCAGCAGGGGATGACACTGCATTTATGCAGGTCTACCCAGGGTTGCACTCTAGAACAGAGTGTGTGGGAGGCAGACTTGGTAGAAATCAGAGGGTGGGGTAACCCCTGGTCCCTTCAGGGATGTGCTTGACTAATTCAGAGTTTTGCAGTCTGGTGGGAGCATGAAAGCCATTAGGCTGAGGACATGGTGGGGTGCTGCATGAAATTTTAGGTGGCACAATGCAATTGAGCCTGATTCTTTAACATCAGACGTTCATTTTCATGATGACTAATATTTTGAGAGGCTGAGAGAAAGCTGCTGAGACATTGTAATAAGTGCTTAGGCACATGAGAGATTAGGAAGGCCACAGTTATGAGTAATGTAATGTGGAAGCCTATGCAAAGTTACAGCCCCCATTTATTTAGCAGGAGGCAGGAAAAGTGATCTGGGGTCTCTGGCAGCACAAGCGTGTTCATAAATATTTGGGTGACGTCATGCACCCCCATGCATTGGTTTTCATGTCTCCAGTGAGTTGTTGGGCAAGTCTGATATTACTGATCCACACGCAGCAGGTAGCTTCCTGTACGGAGCTACCTCCACCCCTTGGACAGTCCAGGACTGAATGGCTGTCAAAAATGTGAACTCCTTGATGTCCAGTAAAGGCAACTGAGGGAACAGTGTAGCATTGGTGTAAAAAGTGCACTTTCCTAAGAAGCATGAACTTAGAGTAATCAAAGCCTGTGGCAACAGTGGAGCACAGCAGGGCATCCACTCGTTGCTTTGTAACTTAAATAGGAATTCTTTGAGGAGCTCAGTCTATCTCTCAACCAAAGCAGCTGCCTGCAGCCTATAGGAGCAGTGGAAGCCCTACTGGACACTTTCGCAAGCCTAGCACTGTGTTCTCTGATGAAATGTTGCCTTGGCCACCATCAGTAGTGTCTGGAACTCTGCAGGGGATAAGGAGTGTCCCTGTGAGATCCGTACTGTGTCCTTGGTTAAAAAAAAAGGCATCTGTTACCTTGATTATATTCTGAGTATCCATGAGGCAAGAAGTTTCTTTAATTCAATGGGAAGTGAAGGTGGACTATTCTTGGCAATTGCCAAAAATTTGTAAAAATGAACAAATGGGTTTAATTGTAGGCCCAGCATCAGTGCTGAGATGACCACCTCAACTTTGACCAGTTGTGCTGAGGCTTGGGTGTCATCCCTTATCAAGGACATCCTAGCTAAGGGAGGGAAGGCAGCAGCATCCCACTGAGCTCCATCACGTCAGATGATGGCATCCATTCAGAAGGTAGATGAACTTGACTGCTGGTCACTCAGTCGATCCCAAGAGGCCTCGGAGACAGGTGACTTCCAGCAACACAGCCTGATGATGAAGGAGGCCAGTGTTTCCTGCAGATGAGAATGGCAGGGGGTCCAGGTTTGACTCCATCCTGAGGTAAGGAGGTCGCTGCAGCTGTGCCAAGGCTGTGGGGTGTTGCTTCCCAAGGCCTGATGGCTAAATGGGCATAAAGGCTCGTGGACATGGATGCAGAGCCCTGTGTTTCCAGAGGGTCCAGAATGTGGTCAGCAATCACTGTCCTGATGTTGTACAGAACAGGGTCAAAAGGGACAGGTTTGTTTTTTACATCAGAAGCCCATGGACTACTTATAGCAACCATATGCAACCCAGATACTTCAGGAGGCATGGGAAGAGGTTGCTAAAGCACCCACAGTGTGTTCTCTGAGGGAATTCATAGGAGCACCTGTTAATTTAAATTCGGACAGATTCCAGACTTGTTGGAGGAGGCTTCATTCAAGGTGGGTCAGTTTGCCAATGACAGCATCAGTGAGATTAAATAAGATTTGTAAAGAAGAAATATGTTGTGACCTGAACCCCAAGTAAAGAATTAAAGGGCTGGGCACAGTGGCTCACACCTGTAATCCCAGAAATTTGGGAGGCTGAGGCAAGCGGATCGCTTCAGCCCAGGAGTTAGAGACCACCCTGGGTAACATAGCGAGACCTTTTCTCTACAAAAAAAAAAAAAAAAAAAAAAACAAATTAGCTGAATGTGTTGGTACACACCTGCAGTCCTAGCTACTTGGAAGGCCGATATGGGAGAATTGCTTGAGCTCAGGAGGTCGAGGCTGAAGTGAGCTGAAATCGTGCCACTTCATACCAGCCTGGGTGACAGAGCAAGACTGCCTCCAAAAAACAAAACACAAATTAAAGAATATTAGGCTTGTATTAACATTGTGGACGCTCAGGGGATGAATAACTATTTCTTGAAAGTGTCAGGAATAGAGCAGCCCCATGTTTACCAAGGAATTTTCAGGAATTGAAGCAAAGTGGCAGGGCCTTGCACTATTGTGTTGGGGAAAGGTCCATTCCCTTTGTGTAAGCCTCCTTGTTTCTGTGTGCCCTTAGTGTGTAAAATGAATTTTCTCTGAGAATGATGTCACCAGTATAATGTCACACTTGTGCTCCTGTAGAAAGGTGGCTGCAGTGAGATCTTGTCTGTGAAGATTGCATGCAATGACAAGGCTGCCAAGGCACTCCGTGGGTCGCCAGGTCCCTTCAGAGATGAAGGCAGGCTATGACTGAGACTCTGTTTAAATAGGCACAAAAAGAACATGGTAGCCAAATCTGTAACAACAAAATATTTATCAGTTGCATCAATATATATAGGTTTATTGTAAGGAATTGGCTCATGTGGTTATGGAGGCTAAGAAGTCGCAGGACCTGCAGTCAGCAAGCTGAAGAACCAGGACTTCCAATATTGGAGTGCCAGTCCAAGCCTAAAGTCCTGAGAACCAAGAAAGTTGATGGAATAAGTTACAGTCCACGTCTGACTTCAAAGGCGAGAAAAGATCTACGTCACAGCTCTGAAATCATCAAAGAGAGTGAATTCTCTCTTCCTCTACCTTTGTGTTTTACGTGGGTTTTAATGGATTGGATGAGGCCCACTCACACAGGGGAGGGCAACTACTTAACTAAGTCTACATATTCAAATGTTCGTCTCATCAAAGAACACTCTCACAGACACATCCAGAGTGTTTAACCAAATATCTAGGCAACCCAACTTGGCAAATAAAATTAAACATCATAAGGTGAAAGATGAATAAGATCTGAAGAGAAACCAGGGATGCAGGATGTCTAAACATCTGCAAGTCAATAAATGTGATACACCATATAAACAGAATTAAAAACAAAAATCACATGATTATCTCAATACACGCAGAAAAAGGATTTGACAAAATCCAGCATCCTTTATGCCTAAAACCCTCAGCAAAATCGACATAGAAAAAGCATTTGACAAAATCCAGAATCCCTTTATGATTAAAACCCTCAGCAAAATCAACATCGAAGGGACATACCTTAAGGTAATAAAAGCCATATATGACAAACACACAGCCAACATTATATGGAATGGGAAAATTTGAAAGACTTCCCCTTGAGAACTGGAACAAGACAATGATGTCAACTTTCACCACTTTTATTCAACACAGTACTAGAAGTCCTTTCCAGAGCAACCAGATAAGAGAAATAAAGGGCATCCAAATTGGTAAAGAGGAAGTCTAACTGTCACTCTTTGCTGATGACATGATTTTATACCTAGAAAACCCTAAAGACTCATCCCAAAAGCTACTAGAACTGGTAAATGAATTCAGCAAAGTTTCAGGATACAAAATTAATGTACACAAGTCAGTGGCTCTGCTATGCAGTAATAGTGAACAAGCTGAGAATTAAATAAAAAACTCACCCCCTTTTACAATAGCTACAATAAAAACCTTAGGAATATTATAATTCCTATAATTATAATAGCATATTCCTATAATTGTCAATTCCATGCAATCTTTGCAGACAAAATCTTAATTATATCCAGGATACTTAGCCAAAGAGACAAAAGACCTGTACAAGGAAAACTACAGAACACTACTGATAGAAATCATAGATAAAAACCAATGGAAATATATCCCATGCACACGGATGGGTAAAATCAATATTGTGAAAATACCATACTGCCAAAAGCAATCTATAAACTCAATGCAATCCCCATTAAAGTACCAACACCAGTCTTCACAGAATTACAAAAATTCACATAGAACTAAAACAGACATAGAAGGGACATAAAAGCCCTTAATTTATTACCTTAAGGTAATAAAAGCCTAGAAACAAAAAAGAGTCTGTGTAGCCAAAGCAAGACTAAGCAAAAAGAATAAATCTAGAAGTCGACTTCAAACTATACTAGAAGGCCATAGTCACCAAAACAGCATGGTACTGGTATAAAACTAGCCATATAGATCAGTGGAACATAATAGAGAACCCAGAAATAAAGCCAAATACTTACAGTCATCTAATCTTCAACAAAACAAACAAAAACGTAAAGCAGAGTAAGAATACCCTATTCAACAAATGGTGCTGGGATAAATGGCAAGCCACACATAGAAGAATGAAAGTGGATGCTCATTTCTCACCCTATTCAAAAATCAACTCAAATGGATCAAGGACTTAAATCTAATACCTGAAACCATAAAAATTCTAGAAGACGACATTGGAAAAACCCTTCTAGACATTGGCTTAGGCAAACACTTTATAAGCAATAACCCAAAAAGCAAATGCAAGTAAAACAGAGATAAATAGATGAGACTTAATTAAACTAAAAGGCTTCTTTGCAGTAAGATAAATAATCAGCAGAGTAAACAGATAACTTACAGAGTGGGAGAAAATCTTCCCAATCTGTACTTCTGATTAAAGGACTAATACCCAGAATCTGCCAGGAACTCAAAGAAAACAGCAAGAAAAACATCCCATCAAAAAGTGGGCTAAGGACATGAACAGACAATTCTCAAAAGAAGATAAGCAACTGGCCAACAAACACATGAGAAAATGCTCAACGTAACTAATTATCAGGGAAATGCAAATCAAAACCACAATACAATATGATACCCCTTCACTCCTGCAAGAATGGTCATAATCAAAAAATCAAAAACTAATAGATGTTGGCATGGATGTGGTAAAAAGGGAACACTTTTACACTTTTTGGAGGGAATGTAAGCTAGTACAACAGCTATGGAAACCAGTGAGGAGATTTCCAAAGAAGTAAAAACAGATCTATAATTTGATCCAGTAATTCCACTCCTGGGTATCTACTCAGAGGAAAATAAGTCATTGTATGAAAAAGATACTTGCACACGCATGTTTATAGCAGCACAATATGCAGTTGGAAGAATTTGAAACCAGCCAAAATTCCCATCAATCAGTAAGTGGATAAAGAAAATGTGGTATAAATATTTACCACATGGAATACTACTCAGCCATAAGATGGAATGAAATAATGCATTCGCAGCAACCAGGATGAAACTGGACACCATTATTCTAAGTGACGCAACTTAGGAATGGAAAGTCAAACACTGTATGTTCTCATTCATAAGTGAGCGCTAAGCTATGAGGACGCAAAGGCATAAGAATGATACAATGGTCTTCGGGGACTCAGGGAAAGGCTGGGAGTGGTGGAGTGGGTGCGGTGAGGGATAAAACACTACACATTGGGTACAGTGTACACTGCTTGGGTGATGGGTGCACCAAAAATCTCAGAAATCGCCACTGAAGAAATTATTCCTGTAAGCAAACACCACATGTTTCCCAAAAACCTATTGAAATAAAAAAAAAAAAACCGTCATATTCCCCAAAAAGCTATCGAAATAAAAAAAAACAGTTAACCACAATATTAGGCATTGTGTACGAGGGCCTTAATGGAGGGGAGCACTGCAGTCACATTACAGCAATCTACCGTGAAACACCATTTATTATTTGAAGGTTTAAGAACAGGCAGAATTCTACTGCTAAACGTTGAAGCAATGAGTATTATCACCCCTTCACTAATTAATTAGGTCTTATATAATAAGTTTGATTTATTTGAAGTCATGTTGTAATTTATGTTGGACCATATTTGCTAATTTATCAAGATGGGGAGCCTAGGCACGATGGCTCACACCTGTAATCCCAGCACTTTGGGAGGCCGAGGCAGGAGGATTACTTGAGGCCAGAAGTTAGAGACCAGCCTAGGAAACATAGCAAGACTCCACTTCTACAAATTTTTTAATTGGCTGTGTTGGTGCTTGCCTGCAATCCCAGCTACTTGGAAGGCTAAAATGGGAGGATTGCTTGAGCCCAGGATTTCAAGACAGCAGTGAGCTATGATTGTGCCACCGCACTTCATTCAGCCTGGGTAATGGAGCAAGATCCCATCTCTAAAAAAATGAAAAATTAAAAATAAATCAAATCAAAAAAAACAGGAGAGGGAGTTCTGTAAGGTTACATTTGGTGAAGTCAATGTGTAAGTGCAAATGATTGAATATCAATGTGTTACTCATTAGGTCAGAGCATCCAGGTCCCCTATGGACAAAGGCTTCTACGACTATGGGAAATTTAGTCAAGGTAAAAAATGTGAGGCATAACTATGTGTCCTCTATTCTATATGCAGTTACTCTGCTAGGATTAGGGGATGCAATGTTTAAATTTAGTGAAATCTCAGGTATAACAAAGTTTGATCTCCAGTATTGATTAAGTTTGTGAAGGTATGCCAATTGGTAGATTTCAGCAGATGTTAAAATTGATTCAGAATATATGCTGGAGAGTTACAAATACCAATCAGCACCCTTTTATCTTTGGACTGTATAAATTGTTTTGGAAAATAGTACATTTTCAATGAGGTCAGATGATAGACTTCCTTTTTAATTTAAATTTTGTTTTTGTGCATATCCAATTCCTTCCCTTCCTTCCTTCCCTCCTTCCTTCCTTCCCTCCTTTCTTCCTTCTGTCATTCCTTCCTTCCTTCTCTCTTTCCTTCCTTTCTTCCTTCCTGCCTTCTTTCTTTCCCTCTTTCCTTCCTTCCTTCCCTCCCTCCTTCCTTCCCTCTCTTTCCTTCTTTCCTTCTTTCCTGCCCTCCTTCCCTCTCCTTCCTTCCTTCATTCCTTCCTTCCCTCTCTCCTTCTATCCCTAACTCCCTCCCTCCCTACTTCCTTCCTTTCCGCTCTACTTCCTTCCCTCCTTTCTTCCCTCTCTCCTTCCTTCCCTCTCTCCTTCCTTCCCTCTCTCCTTCCTTCCCTCCTTCCTTCCTTCCCTCTCCCTCATTTTTTGCCACTGGATATGGGGAAAGCTGTTCTCTTTCCCACCCATATTTATAATTTCTTTCTTTAAAACAGCCCCAAATCAGTATATTCAGAGTTAAGGTCCTCCTTGTGAGCAGATTGTGTGATTTAAGAACCCTAGACTTAAGTCAGTTTTGGATTTCTCCCTTCTCTGTGCCTCAGGGGTACCGCAGGTGTCTTTTCCTATAACCCTGGGAATTTGATCTTTGTTGCAGCAGAGTCATAAGTCACAGAGCGATGCAGCACAACCAGCCCACAATTCAGGGGTCAGTGGATTGAAATCATCTTCTGCTACGGCTACATCTGGTTCTTCCAGGACTTCCTTCCCCCCCTTTTTTTCCTTTTAGGGTGTTGAAACTTTAGTGATATATACATTGCCTCATAGTCAGTCAAAACTCCCCTTATCCCACATCATGGATTAAAGGAATATTGCCAGGAGCCCTTCACTCTTCTAGAAGGACTTTATTTGATAGGTCCTTTTTCCATGGTTTAGAATAAAAGAGGTAATAACTAGAAATATATCCCCCATAATAGGCTCTACATCAAATTCTACTTTAAAGGCTGTTGCTTGTGTCTTTAACTGTGGCTGCCCTTAATGTTTAAGTCATCCACAGACAATTGTTGTCTCATTTTGCTCCCCTTTAAATGATGGTTTTATAATCAGCTATAAAATTTAACAGATGCCCTTAAATGCAGGATTCTGATTAATAACCCTGGAGATTATGACATTAGAATAGATGGAAAACTTTCACATAGAAGAGTGAATGGTGTTTTGTCTATTTTGGACTGTATTTTTATAAATATGTTATTAGTATATGTTCCAAAATGATGAGAAACTTCTATAGAAATGTAATCCCTAGTGTCGGAGATGGGGCCTTCTGGGAGGTGGCTGGTCCATGGGAGCAGTTTCCAGTGGTTCCCGGTGTCGGAGACGGGGCCTGCTGGAAGGTGGCTGCTCCATGGGAGAAGCTTCCAGTGGTTCCCACTGTCGGAGATGGGGCCTGCTGGGAGGTGGCTGGTCCATGGGAGCAGTTTCTAATGGTTAAACATAATCCCCCTAGCGCTGCTCTTGTGATAGAGTTCTCATGAGATCTTGTTGTATAAAGTGTGTAGGAACTTCCCCATCTCACTCTTCCTCCTGCTCTTGCTTTCCCTTCCACAATGATTGTTAAGTATCCTGAGGACTCCCCAGAAGCTGAGCAGATGTCAGCATCATGCTTGCTGTAAAGGCTGTGGAAGTGTGAGCCAATTTTCAGTACTCTTCTGTTTTCTTTATATTTTATTTTTTTAAATTATATTTTAAGTTCCAGAATTCATGGGCAGGACATACAGGTTTGTTACGTAGGTAAACGTGCACTATGATGATTTGCTGTACCTATCAACCCACCGCCTAGGTGCCTAGGTATTAAGCCCCACATGCGTTAGCTATTTATCCTGATGCTCTCCCTCCCTGTCCCCACTGACAGGCCCCAGTGTGTGTTGTTCCCCTCCCTGTGTCCAGGTGTTCTCATTATTCAGCTCCCACTTATGAGAACATGTGGTGTTTGGTCTTCTGTTCCTGTATTAGTTTCCTGAAGATGATGGTTTCCAGATTCATTCATGTCCCTGCAAAAGACATGATCTCATTCCTTTTTATGGCAGCATAATATTCCATGGAGTGTATATACCACATTTTCTTTATCCAGTCTATTATTGATGGGCATTTGGATTGATTCCATGTTTTTGCTAATGGGAATAATGCTGCTAAAAATATACGCATGCATGCATCTTTATAATAGAATGATTTATAGTCGTTTGGATATATACCCAGTAAAGGGATTTCTGGGTCAAATGGTATTTCTTGTTCTAGATCCTTGCAGAATCGCCAAACTGTCTTCCACAATGATTGAACTAATTAACATTCCTACCAACAGTGTAAAAGTGTTTATTTCTCCACAGCCTTGCCAGTATCTGTTGTTTCTTGACTTTTTTTTTATTATTATACTTTAAGTTTTAGGATACATGTGCACAATGTGCAGGTTTGTTACATACGTATACATGTGTCATGTTGGTGTCCTGCACCCATTAAGTCGTCATTTACCATTAGGTATATTTTCTAATGCTATCCCTCCCCACTCCCCCCACCCCCCAGTAGTCCCCATTGTGTGATGTTCCCCTTCCTGTGTCCATGTGTTCTCATTGTTCAATTCCCACCTATGAGTGTGAACATGTGGTGTTTGGTTTTTTGTCCTTGTGATAGTTTGCTGAGAATGATGGTTTCCAGCTTCATCCATGTCCCTACAAAGGACATGAACTCTTCATTTTGTATCCTGCATAGTATTCCATGGTGTACATGTGCCACATTTTCTTAATCCAGTCTATCATTGTTGGACATTTGGGTTGGTTCCAAGTCTTTGCTATTGTGAATAGTGCCACAATAAACATATGTGTACATGTATCTTTATAGCAGCATGATTCATAGTCCTTTGAGGATATACTCAGTAATGGGATGGCTGGGTCAAATGGTATTTCCAGTTCTAGATCCCTGAGGAATCACCACACTGAATTCCACAATGGTTGAACTAGATTACAGTCCCCTCAACAGTGTTAAAGTGTTTCTATTTCTCCACATGCTCTCCAGCACCTGTTGTTTCCTGACTTTTTAATGACCGTCATTTTAACCGTAGTGAGATAATATCTCATTGTGGTTTTGATTTGCATTTCTCTGCTGGCCAGTGATGATGAGCATTTCTTCATGTGTTTTTTGGCTGCATAAATGTCTTCTTTTGAGAAGTGTCTGTTCATATCTTTTGCCCACTTTTTGATGGTTTTTTTTTTTTTTTGGTCAATTTGTTTGAGTTCATTGTAGATTGTGGACATTAGCCCTTTGTCAGGTGAGTAGGTGGCAAAAATTTTCTCCCATTCTGCAGGTTGCCTGTTCACTCTGATGGTAGTTTCTGTTGCCGTGCAGAAACTCTTTAGTTCAATTAGATCCCATTTGTCAATTTTGCCTTTTGTTGCCATTGCTTTTGGTGTTTTATACATGAACTCCTTGCCCATGCCTATGTCCTGAATGTAATGCATAGATTTTCTTCTAGGGTTTTTATGGTTTTAGGTCTAACATGTAAGTCTTTAATCCATCTTGAATTAATTTTTGTATAAGGTGTAAGGAAGGGATCCTGTTTCAGCTTTCTACATATGGCTAGCCAGTTTTCCCAACACCATTTATTAAATAGGGAATCATTTCCCCATTGCTTGTTTTTGTCAGGTTTGTCAAAGATCAGATGGTTGTAGATATGCGGCATTATTTCTGAGGGCTGTGTTTTGTTCCACTGATCTATATCTCTGATTTGGTACCAGCACCATGCTGTTTTGGTTACTGTAGCCTTGTAGTATAGTTTGAAGTCACGTAGCGTGATGCCTCCAGCTTTGTTCTTTTGGCTTAGGATTGACTTGGCAATGTGGGCTCTTTTTTGGTTCCATATGAACTTTAAAGTAGTTTTTTCCATTTCTGTGAAGAAAGTCATTGGTATCTTGTTGGGGATGGCATTGAATATATAAATTACCTTGGGCAGTGTGGCCATTCTCACGATATTAATTCTTCCTCTCCATGAGCATGGAATATTCTTCCATTTGTTTGTATCCTCTTTTATTTCACTGAAAAATGGTGTGTAGTTCTCCTTGAAGAGGTCCTTCATATCACTTGTAAGTTGGATTCCCAGGTATTTTATTCTCTTTGAAGCAATATTAAATGAGAGTTCCCTCATGATTTAGCTCTCTGTTTGTCTGTTATTGGTGTATAAGAATGCTTGTGATTTTTGTACATCGATTTTGTATCCTGAGACTTTCCTGAAGTTGCTTACCAGCTTAAGGAGATTTTGGGCTGAGACAATGGGGTTTTCTACATATACAATCATGTAATCTGCAAACAGGGACAATTTGACTTCCTCTTTTCCTAATTGAATACCTTTTGTTCCCTTCTCCTGCCTGATTGCCCTGGCCAGAACTTCCAACACTATGTTGAATATGAGTGGTGAGAGAGGGCATCCCTGTCTTGCACCAGTTTTCAAAGGGAATGCTTTCAGTTTTCGTCCTTTCAGTATGAGATTGGCTGTGGGTTTGTCAAAGACAGCTCTTATTATTATGAAATATGTCCCATCAATACCAAATTTATTGAGTTTTTAGCATGAAGTGTTGTTGAATTTTGTCAAAGGCCTTTTCTGCATCTATTGAGATAATCATGTGTTTTTTGTCTTTGGTTCTGTTTATATGCTGAATTAGATTTATTGGTTTGTGTATGTTGGACCAGCCTTGCGTATCATGGATGAAGCCCACTTGTTCATGTTGGATAAGCTTTTTGATATACTGCTGAATTCGGTTTTCCAGTATTTTATTGAGGATTTTTGCATCGATGTTCATCAAGGATATTGGTCTAAAATTCTCTTTTTTGGTTGTGTCTCAGCCACGGTTTGGTATCAGGATGATGCTGGCCTCATAAAATGAATTAGGGAGGATTCCCTCTTTTTCTTTTGATTGGAATAGTTTCATAGGGAATGATACCGTCTCCTCCTTGTAACTCTGGTAGAATTCGGCATGAATCCATCTGGTCCTCGACATTTTTTGGATGGTAAGCTATAGATTACTGCCTTAACTTCAGAGCCTGTTATTGGTCTATTCAGAGATTCAGCTTCCCTCTGGTTTAGCCTTGGGAGGATGTATGTGTCGAGGAATTTTCCTTTTCTTCTAGATTTTCTAGTTTATTTGCATAGAGCTGTTTTTTGTATTCTCTGATGGTAGTTTGTATTTCTGTGGGATCGGTGGTGATATCCCCTTTATCATTTTTTATTGCGCCTATTTGTTTCTTCTCACTTTTTTCTTTATTAGTCCTGTTAGCTGTCTATCGATTTTGTTGATCTTTTCAAAAAAACCAGATCCGGGATTCATTAATTTTTTGAAGGTTTTTTGTGTCCCTATTTCTTTCAGTCCTCCTCTGATTTTAGTTATTTTTTTGTCTTCTGCTAGCTTTTGAATGTGTTTGCTCTTGCTTTTCTAGTTCTTTTAATTGCGATGTTAAGGTGTCAATTTTGGATATTTCTTGCTTTCTCTTGTGGGCATTTAGTGCGATAAATTTACCTCTACACACTGCTTTGAATGTGTCCCAGAGATTCTGTTATGTTGTGTATTTTTTTTTTTTAAGGCAGAATCTTTCTCTGTCGCCCAGGCTGGAGTACAGTGGCTCGATCTCAGTTCACTGCAACCTCCACCTCCTAGGTTCAAGAGATTCTCCTACCTCAGCCTCCTGATTAACTGGGATTACAGTCACCTGCCACCACACCCAGATAATTTTTGTATTTTTAGTAGAGATGAGGTTTCAACATGTTGGCCAGGCTTGTCTCAAACTCCTGACCTCAAGTGATCCATACGCCTCAGCCTCCCAAAATGCTGTGATTACAGGTGTGAGCCACCGTGTCCTGCCTGTTTCTTGTATTTGATGACGAAAGTCTGTTATTGACAGGCACCCGGCCTGTTTCTTGTATTTTATGATGAAAATCTGTTATTGACAGTAAGAGGATTGGGGCTCAGGTTAACAACAGGGTGTTAGAAAAGCAGCAGTAAAATTTAGTTTCTCAAAACATTTCATGTCTTATTCCTCTTTTGAACATGGATTTTGCTAAAAAAGGCCAGCCATTTTGAAATTTGATTTTATCGTCATGTACTCGTTTTGATATTCATCTTATTGTTTGTACGAATTGGCAGCTGTTTGTGAGAAAATTCAGTTTTGCATATTTTCAGATTATTTTCATTTTTACATCAGAGATTTTGAACAGATGCTATACAAAAGTATTCATTTATTTTTTTAACAAAATTTAGTGCTGGTTATGTTGCAAGCAATTGGTGAACTTCATGCTGTACTTGTCTCAGATACTTTTGTGAATGTAATGGCAAACATCAAAAACTTTGCCTTTATGCACCTTATAAACCTTCAATTTCAAGGCATGTTGATGAGTGAGCATCTGCTACAACATACTTTCATTGTCATTCAATTCACCATTATTTGAGTGTACCTTATATTAAAGCTGATGATTAAAAACTGGAAAACATTTAACACAGCTTCATCTTGCCTTTTTCCTTAACATATGTAGATCAAGGGAGTCACTGAGAATCAATTTTTGGGATAGTTATAAAAATCTTAACTTTGTAACTATAACTTTCTCCTCAATGTAATAACTGGAAAAATTAATTTACATTTCAAAGACTTTAATCTTTGTATTTTTTTGAAAAGGAGCCTTCACCGAGATTCTTTAAAATTTCTTGCTCTGTCCTACAGTAGAGACTGATAGACTCATGGATATCGTCCTCTAATGGATCTGTACCACCTCAGTTCTCTGACTGTCGCCCTCCTGTGGTGAAAATAAAAGCTTATTTTCATTTCATGTCTAGGATGTAGTATGTTCTTGTTGAGAAAAAATGATGTTTCCTGAGAAATAAGTGCCTTCAGTATCACTGTGTGTCACTTAATAAATATGACTAATATCTGATTTTAGCAGTTGCTGCAGTTTGACCCTTAAACAGCCATCCTTAAATTATACTTTTTCTTTGGTTAAAGAAAAGTAATTATAATAGGCATTAATTATTTTTACATAATTTTCTTTTGTGGACAGCCATTCTTAGAACTAAAACCTTCAGATGTTTATATTAAAAGTACAATTGTTATTTATTATTATTAATATTAGTAGCCAAATGTAATCAACTCTCTTCCTTTTACTTCCTTTTTTGAATAAAAATGTTACACTTATACAAGCAAGAGCGACAGCTCTATATCTGGATCACTGCAGTGCCTAGAAGATACAACAGCACAATTTACAAATCCAAGTTTCCAGAAAGTCTCTGCACATACCTCTAGTACAAAAATGCTTCAGAGACTAGAGGGTCAGAGGGCAAAGAAAGGAAATATTCAACTCCCAGTTCAGGTCAAAAGGGAAGAAAGCCTCGTGTTGAACGAAATCCAAGAATGATTGTGTCCACAACTCGCTCCTTTGTGTAAAGAATTCATGGTGTTTTTCTTAAAATATTTGCCCTTATGATGGTCAATAATATTAATAGTTTTGCTTTGTCAAAGAATTTATTCTTTACAACTTATAATGGACCATTCTAAGTTATTATATGATTAGTTGCTATAGTAATATTATGTGAAAGATTTGTTGTTTGTTAAATATTTCTGGGATCTTTGCTTTATTTTTATATTATGATCTGTTCTTCAAAGTTGAGCTGTAATTTTATTTTTTATACAAATGTAGAATAAAGCTTAAGTTTAGGGAGAAAAATAAAAGCTAGAGTTTTCCTTTCAGCTATAGAACAGTTATTTATTTCTATAAATGTTCTTTATGTAGCTTTCCTAGTTCCACATTTAAAAAGATAAATATGGGGATCTACACAGGTCTCAGTAAATAACAGTTCTTGATTAATAATGCATTTATTATAAAGCTTGGAATTTAAAGTAGAATTTTGCTCAGCCTGCATATCTTTTATGGTCAGGCTGCAATTTCAATTTCAGATAAACAAGGAATAATATTTCAGTATAAGCATGTCCCAAATATTGCATGGGATATACTTAAACTGAAAAAAGTATTGTTTATCTGAAATTTAAAATTAACTGGGCATGTTATATTTTCTGTGGCAACCTGTTTTATACAGAACAGAGTAACTCAGCTAAATTTTAGAATACTTAACCCTAACCTGGTGTTCTAGGTCTTTCCCTTTTGTAATTATTATTATTATTTGGAGTCAGGGTCGTGCTCCATCACCCAGGCTGGAGTACAGTGATACAATCACAGTGCCCTGCAGCATTTAGATTCTGGGCTCAAGTGATTCTGCCACCTCTGCCTTTGCCTTCCAAGTAGCTAGTACCACAGGTACGTGGGCCCAGCTAATTTTTTTTTTCTCATAGAGACAGGGTCTCAGGCTGGTCTGGAACTCCTGGGCTCAAGCAATCCTCCCACCTCTGTCTTCACTTCCCAAATAGGTGTGGACACAGGCACACATCACCACCATACCCAGCTTCTTTTTTATCAGGTTGGTGCAAGAGTAATTGCGGGTTTTGCCATTGAAAGTAATGGCAAAACCCGCAATTACTTTTTGCACCACCCTAATAATTTTTTGTGGAGACAGGGTCTTGCCCTGTTGTCTAGGCTGGTTTCCAACTCTTGGGCTTGAGTGATCCTCCTGCCTTGGCCTCAAAAAGTTCTGGGATTACAGATGGGAGACACTGCACCAAGCTACTTTGTGTAATTTTTAACATGAACATAAAAATGTTGAGAAACAGAAATGTTAAAACCATTGGAGGAAAATATATTGTAAAGTAAACAATAGAAAAAAAATCAAACCAAATACAACAGATACAACAAAAAATTATCAAAATTTTCAGAGGAACAAAACAAAATCTAGTTTTACAATCTTTAGAATTCATTCAGATTATATCAAACATATAAAGAAACATATTCAAAGAAAAAGGCAATCAATAGAGACTGACCTCGAGATGACCCAGATGTTGGAAATAGTGTGGATTTTTAAAGTAGTTATTGTAATTCTTACTAAAATTAAAACCCCGAAAAACCCTTAAAATAAATGGATAGGAAATCACAGCAGAGAAGACGAAACTACAACAATAACAAAGGCTCAAGTGGAAACTCTAGAAGTGAGAAAGTTTTCAAAATTAAAAAATAATAATCAGTTGTGTTCAGGTGCAGCTTGGGGGTGGTAAGGTCAATGAACCTTAAAATACAATTGAAATGATTCAATCTGAAAAATGTGAGCAGTCATATGTTGGGGCGAGGGAGCTTTTCCTTTGGTTAGTGCTTTTAGGTAATCTTGGTTTTGACAAGATCACAAGACTGATACACTAGGGGCATGCTAATCCAAAGTTTATCTCGGTTTCAGTAGTGCTTTAAACAAAACTCACGATATCCTTGTGCACAAGATGGAAGAAGAGTGGACCTGATGGCAATATTTAGATGCAGTCATTCTTAACCTCCGTTACTCTCCCAGTGGTCTAGCTGGGGTTTGTATAAAGTGGGGTGGGAGGCATAGGGAAGTAGCCCCTACCTACCCTCTCCCCTTGTCCACTTGTCCTCACTCACTAGTGGATAATATCCACGGGAACAGGCAAGTTATTTTAAATCTGTATCTTCTGTTGTCAAGATCTGTATCTTCTGTTGTCAAGATCTGTAATCAGTTCTGCTCACTGGACTGGGGACAGGAACCAAGGGAACATGAGGGTGAACGGGTTGACATGGAGTCCAGGAACACACTGTGCCTACATGCAGAATATTTGTGCCAGGAATGACAGTCAGCAGGCAGATGGTCTCAGAAACCAAGCTAGTGTTGGGAAGCAAGATTCAGTCTCTTTAAGGCGGTGTTCCTCATTGTGTGGTTTGTATCACTTGTTTCAGAATGACATGGATTACTTGTTAAAATTCAAATTTTGAGCCCAATCCTAGACCTCCTAAGCCTGCATCTCTACGGATGGGTCTCAGTAGTTGATATTGGAAACGTGCAGGTCCCTAGGAGATGCTTATGCTTATAGATTTGAACTGTTGTGTTTAAGGATTAGGGAGCTGGAAAATGGAAGGAATAGACCAAGCCCTTGGGTGGGAAGGCTCCATAAACTTGGCACTGTTAGCATTCTGGGTGGAGCAGGATTCTGCCACGTGCTTCGCAGCATCCCTAGCCTCTGCTCTCTAACACCTTATTCCAGTTGTGAAAACCAAAAATGTCCCGTGGGAGGCCAAACAGTCACCACTTGAGATCTGGAACCACTGCTTTTTAGGATCAGAGTGGTCACTTTGTTTCCAATCCAAGGATCAGAACACAACTATGCGAGAAAGTTCAGCTATTGGAACTGGAGTGCCAAGCTGAAGCTAGACCTACAACAAAAGCTCCTTTATAGGGCTCATCCCATGCCTCAGCTACCTAGCTTGTACAGATGCCATGTAACTGTAGATTTGGTGACAGAAGGAATTTAAAGGCTAGAACTAGATAGCGTCTTTCAGGTTAGGCCGGCACACTACGTGGACTTTTGACATCATCCAGATGCTTGAACCAACCTAAGTCCTGAGGCAGAATTTCCCATGGCATCTGATACACAGCCTGGCTTTGGAGCACTCACTGTGATTAGATGCCATGGGAATATTGTGTTTAGGACATCTGAGAGGGACAGGCTTCAACAAAGCAGACCTAAGCAACACGTAGCATCAGACTTCTTTAACAGCTTCTATTCCAGCCCACGAGGACAAAAGCATCACATCCATATCCACTGTGGCAAACTTGTCCTCAGTCGGGAGTTTCCCCAGTACGACTCTCCCCTCTGTTCTGAGCCTCCTTGCTCCTTTGTAATGTTTCCACTTTCTGTCCCACTCTGTAATAGATTATTTGTCCTCTCTGCCCAGCCGCCTAGTTCTGATATTTGGATTGTCTGTGATCTGGGTAGTACTTAGGAAGTAGAATCAAAGCCTTGTTGATTGGATTGGGAGTTTCTAACTTCCTATTAAAGGCACTGATTAAGCATCTGCTGTTTAAAGTAAAGTAAGATTATGATCCAGTAAGAAATATTCCACAAGTAGCGCAGGAAGAATTGGTTTCTAGTACACTTCAAGCTTCAGGACAGGAAATCCAAAAAAAAATTCTGTGGTACGTTAAGTGTGTACTGTAAAGTTCATTTCCATGTGAAAAACTGTAGTTAGCTCAAAAGTACATCCATGAAGAATCCTGATTAAACTTGTTTAATCCTGGTTAAACTAGCTACTAGCTAAACAATAATTTCACAACAACTCAAGAACTGTGTAAAAGCATTTCCTCTGAATATTTTATTCAGAAAAAAACACAAAAAGATAAGGTAGAAACAAAAATCCCAGTCATTTGCAGTATCTGTCGGCTCTCTATTTGGTTCTCTTGTTTAAATAAAGAAAAATAGTAAAATTAATCCATGTAAAACATGTCATATATATTCAACTGCTACTAAATATAAAAAGCTTTAAAACTCTGTGTTCGATTTTGGTTATTGTGTTACCATAACACTTATATTAAAATATGTGTACTTTAAAATTTGGTTTCTATAAAAAATGGATTCTAATCTTATAAAAGTTATTTCCTAATATTCAATAAATGTTGCCTAAGGGCTTTTTCAATCCAAATAGCAATTTGAATTATTCCAGAATTTAAGAGTGCTCTAGATTTCCATTTAACAGGGTGAGAATGCTGTATTATTACAAGTGAAAAAAGTTACAGGACATAGAACTTATTCCATTTTAGAGTCCACACCCTGATTATATTTTATATTCTCTTCTTGATTTCTTACAACTAGATACATACTCATTTGCTCAGCTGGAAAAAATTCTTAACATTATTTACTGACTTTAGGTATGAATTCTACCAGCTAGTTAACAGGAAATATGTAATTAAACATTGCCTTTATCAAGTAATGTAAAAAAAGAGAAAGAATAACTTTGCAACATAGGACTTGAATGAGCAGCTGGTGATTATCAAAATCTGGCACTTAATTGATTTATACTTGTACACTCACAGCAAAACGTCTCTACCTGTTTTTATATGTTGTAAATCTAGGACATTACTTATCTACATAGGAAGAGTAATAAATATTAATAATGTGCTATGATAAACATCCTGCACTCTTCCAAATCTTACAATAAATCTGCTTCAATTTCACTTGTTTAGCTTTTATACTTAGCTTTTTAGTTGATCTATGCTTATTTTAAGGAACCTGAACTACTCTAACAGAATCCACATAATTTTTATATTAGACAAACTCCTTCTTTCTAACTGGTTCTAATAATTATAAAAAGATAATGATAAATTTATGAAGTAGATACAGTCAAACCTGAATTTCTTAAAGTATATACTTAGAATCGGTTATAATTTTTAGATATTCTTTCTTGACAGTCTTTTCCCAAACTCATGATGTCCTCTCTAGGTAATATTGCCACACTCATAAATTAGAAATAAAGACAAAAATGTGAAAACTACAGTAATTTAAGAGAATATAGGTTTTCTACATGCCTTTTCTATTGGCTACTGAAAATAGTGAAAATAAGTAAATAAATATCTACCTGCCCATAAGCATCTCATGCAAAAATACATCTTTCTGAGCCTTTTTAAGAATTTTACTTTCTTCTTTACTTATTTTAAGTTTGTGGTCTTGGAAGCTCTGAAATTTCTTTGTGTAAAGAAAATGTCTTCATTGAAAAATACCTCAAACTCTGATTATACATATTTACTATTAAATTTATAAATGCTGTTAATTACTTTTTCACTTATTAAAAAAGTCTAATTGTAGGCCAGGTGCAGGGGCTCCCACTGGCAATCCCAGCACTTTGGGAGGCCAAGGCAGGCGGATCACTCGAGGTCAGGAGTTTGAGAACAGCCAGGCCAACATGGTGAAACCCCGTCTCTACTAAAAATACAAAAATTAGCCGAGCATAGTGGCGCGCACCTGTAGTCCCAGCTACTTGGGAGGCTGAGGCAGGAGAATCACATGAACCTGGGAGGTGGAGGTTGTGATGAGCCGAGATCTTGGCACCGCACTCCAGTCTGGGGGACAGAGCGAGGCTCCGTCTTGGGGAGAAAAAAAAAAGTCTAATTGTATTTTTTTTAATAAGCTGGAGATTTTGAACAACAAAGATGACCTTCGTGACCTCTCAAGAGGAAGGCCACTCATTGACTGGTTAGCAGAAGGCCCCACGGGAAGATGGAGGCTGCCGCGCCCCAAGGCCCCAATTCTATTAGGGCACGCTGGCTGGATTCCCCTGTGTCCTGGCCATAGCACAGCCTTTGACTGGCATCACGTAGATTCTGTGAATGAATAGAGAGATTGACTAACCCGAGTGACTAGCTTTGGGAGCTGGTAGGGTGAGTAGGAAAACTGAACCCTCAAGAAAAGAAAAGCATTTAGCTCAGTGCTCTGTCCTAGACGCCACATTGTGTTGCCTCTTCTTGTCCATCAGTTTTCATTTTTTCAGACAGGGTCTTGCTCTGTCACCCAGGCTGGAATGCAGTGGTGATCAGAGCTCACTGCAGCCTTGAACTCCTGGGCTAAAACAATCCTTCTGTCTCAGCCTCCCGAGAAGCTGGGCCTACAGGCATGCACCAACATCCCCAGCTAATTAGGTAATTTATTTTGAAGGCACTTTGAGAAGCACTTCACTGTCAAATCTGTAGGTCTAAAAGGAAAAGCATACATACACATAATTGATTTCACATTGTTTTACATTTCCTTTGTCTTCTTCTGGAATGTCATCTTTTTTCTTGGTTTCTCTTTCAGCACAGGATCTAATCTAGATATTGGAAAAGAAAATTCAATGGGTTATATGCTTATCTTCCACTTTCCCCACTTTACATATCACATAAGAACATTCGAGATGATTTCTTATGCAGAAGAAAAAATTAACTGAGCAACTATATTCAGAAAAAGACAGGTTCTGGCTATATGTTTTTACTTAATATATATAATCTATATGACTAAGTGCTATCGCATGCTTCCTCCACAGCCCTTGTGTCAGAAACACTACAGACAAAATTATTTCAGAAACATTTTACACATCAGATCCTGCTAGGCAATAATGTAATCATTAATTTAATTTTGTCCTCCCAGTGAATTCACTAGGATCAAATTATCCCTAGTAGACAAGTGTTCATTTGATCAGATTGAAAGCTTAATAGCTATTTTACATTGCACAGACTATTACCAAAGTATTAAAATTTTTAACATTACACAACTTGTTTTTAATTAATTGGAACCCACCTCTTTTACTGCTTCTTATATCCTCCTAAGTTTGGTTAGATGTTTACTATCACATGTCATAAGTTAATTGATCTGCATTCAACAGTTAGGATCACCCACAGAACAGGCAATTGGCAATGGTAAGGACTCATGTCTCCTAAGGGATCTCTGTGGACAGAGTCCAGTTCCAGGGCTGCTTAGAAAGTGATGACAAACAACGTGTTTGTGCCAATGACATCTTTGTGACAGTTTTGATTAGAGGGGTCCCAGACAGAAAACATTCCCTGCTAGGGCCTGTAGCACAATGCTACCTTTAGTAAGAGGGATCTGTGTTCTGGTAGATAAGGCAAGGTCATAAAGGTGAAGGGCGGACAGAGATTAGGAGAGCCCACAATTAAATGGTACGAAAAGAGTACTAAATAATCACTGTTCAGAGATTCCAAGTAATTGACTAACCAAAGAGTCCCAGAAAACTTCGTATTTCATCTGAAAATTGTTTTAAACAGTGAAAAATGCAATCTTTGTGTGTCTTTGTGTCTTTGTATAAGTGCAAAGCACTGCACATATATTTGCAATTATTGCCTTCAATAACACTTTTATGATGACATCCAGATGAAAAATAATTTAAACATGATACAATAAAATATATATAATTAAAATTAAATGTAAGTCACAAACCTATCTGCATTTCCTCAATGACCTGTTTCCTGAGAAGCAATGTGCTATGAAATACTGAGAGTGGCCTCTGGAGTCAGCTGGGCCTGGGTACACATCCTGTCTTAGCACACCTTGAAATCACTGTGATTTCCATGAACTGACTGACAAAAGCAACGAGGATGTAAGGAGGGTCAGAGGCTGTCTTCCTGTCTGTAAGGCTGAGCTCACATCCACCTCACAGGAGCATTATGGAAATTCAAGACTACAACGGATGCATGCAACGAAAAAACATAATATTTCACTTCTCTAACCGTAAGAAAATATCTACATTTTAGATTGAAATTTTTTGAGCTTTAGATTTGAAATTATCTGAAATCAAGACTACTATAAAAAGATAATCAAACATATGACCGGAAATCTAACATGTAGCACTTACAGAGAATTGATAGATGCTTTTAAATTACACTAGTAGTAGAGAAAAATGCGACATAAATTTTTATGCTCTAATTATAAGAACGAAGAGCATTTTAGAAAAGGCATTTGTCCCCTCTCTTAGAGACTTCCACTCTGGCCCCCACAATGCCTTACAGAGCAAATCTGGGTCAGACTGGATGCAACCTGTGATTCCCAACACAGACAAACAAAGCAAGGTTCAGGATGCTCAGTACTGTGATGGAATGCCAAGACACAGAAAGACCATGCGTCAAGAAGGGGAAGTTATTCTTTAGACACATCCTAGTATATGTTTATCATTAAAGATCAGTGGCTTTTGTGAGTCTAAAAAATTAAGCCTTAAATGTTTTCATCAAATTCCAGTTAACTACCTGATTTATCTAGGTTGTATTAACAGTATTATTTAGAATTTCAACTTGATATGAAGATATCTGTGTAACTTTTACAATGATTTAAAACAAAGAGTAAGATTAGGGAGGGCACAGGCCACTGGTGAAATGGATAACGCATCTGACTACGGATGAGGGAATTTAGCCTGGAATAAGGACCTTTTATTTCCAGCTTAGTGATGCACACAAATTTTAAAAATAAAATAAAAATCATGTTTTATATGATTCATGTTTAACCTACTGCAAAGAAGACTGGTACTATTAATAAAAATATTTTTAAAATGTAAGGGCTAAGGCCCTAGAAGTTCTGCTATGATTTTTTATGTTTCATAGAGTGATTATCATCACAGAAGTTCAAGCCTTACATAAATACAAATGCATATACCCCGATCTGGTAATTCTGCTTCTGGAAGTTTATCTTCAGGTCCACCCGCACATCTACAAATTGATGCGTATTCAATGTTATGTACAGCAGCAGTGCTTATAACAGCAAAAGACTTGAAACAGCCTAAATTTCCATCTATAAAACGCTAAATAAATTAAGGTATATCCCTAAAATGGAATATTATGTGGCTGTTAAAAGAGAGGAAAAGCAAGAAAAAGAGAAAACTTTCTACATTCAAACTAATAGTAGAAAACTTTCCAAGATACAATTTTAAGGAAAAAAAATCAAAGTCAAGAAGACTATAGAGGAGGCAGCCTTTAGTTTAAAACAGTTGAAAATTATTTATATATCCATATATTTATAAAGAAATTTTAGGGGGCTATAAAAAAACAAAACAAAGGGAAAGAGGAAAAGGAGCTGGGACACAGGTGAGTAAGATGCATGGTAGGCATATGTCTTCAACTTCATATGCCTTTATTTAAAAATGTTGGACCACGTGTACATGTTATTTTAAAAATTAGATTTTAAAATACAAGCAAGAAAACAAGAAAATGAAAGCTTAAAAAGAGCATGTGGAACTAACAGAAAAAGATACTAATCCATGGAGATAATGGCAAGGTAGCTCCTAGATGCACTGATTTCTCTACCACATTGTATAAAGAAGCCATCAACTATGGGATTTATAATTAAAAATAAGTCTATTTGAAACACCACATTATAAAAAGCTATTAACTAAATCTTTAAAGTGACAGTAAATGATGACTTAACATTTTAAAGAGATAGTCACATCGCATGTATGAATGCAGTCATCTGTATAAAATGTCATCATTACATTGATCATTTCTTCTTCTGCTGTTTTACTTTTTGCTTCTATGTCCCCTGCTTCATTGCACCTAATAAAGCAGCTATTTGAGGCCAACAAAGCCATTTTCCCCTAAGTGAAACAAAATAACAAAATAGCTATGAGGATACAACTTGTAGAAGAAACATTAAGTGTTTACATTGAATTAATTTTTCCTCCCTGATTTAAAAATCACAGAAAAGAAGTTAGAGAAGAACCTGAAAGATATAATACAAGAACATATAGAAAAGGAAACAAAAATCACCTTTCATTTTACTAATCAAAGATTACCACAATAAACATTTGTAGTGTATCTTCCTAGTAGGACGAAATTCTAATCAGATGAGGTAGGATTGCTTCCTTTCTAAAAGATCTACTGAAGATAAAACTGATTTAGTTCTGTTTAAAAAATTAAATTTAAAGACAAGAACATAATTATGTATGCATACTTTATTCAAATATTAGTATTTTAAGTAAAATTTATTTTCTTCACAATTAGAAAACATGAAAAGGTATATCCAATGCCTTTGGTGTTTTGAATTTAAGAATCAATGTCTGAGGGACGTTTGTGTGTGAAAATAAATATTCATATACATTTTTAGTTGTTTAATGTTTGATGTATTACACTGCTTTCTATTAAACAAAACTTTAAAAACTGATTTTCTTGTGTATCTACATCTGGGTTATAAATTTGGTTAGCTTAACTCCTGTAACAAATATAACATTTATTTATAACCTGTATTTGGTTGATTCTTTTGGAAAACTTGGAATACCATAACATTTAGACAAAATATTTATAAATACAATGATTACAAAATATGTTAAACTTATATCACATCCAGTTAAAAACGTGCTGATAACATGGATTTAATTTCTTAGTCAAGTCACAAGGGCTGGGTGGTCTCTCATCTGGATGGCTCCTGGTGAGTCCTGGAACATGGCGGTGTTGTCCAAGGTGATTTAAACCTGTGCCACAGATTATTCAGCTGAGTCCTTATTGCAATAGAGTTTTAAGACCCTCTTTCATTTAAATTTAAATTTTTGAAACATAGTGTCCTTCCTAAAAATAAAATGAAATGAACTTTCCTAAAGTGTTGTATTATTAGTACTATCTAAGTCATCATCCTTGCCTTATGAAATATTGACACTTTCTACTGGTGAAACTTTTATTAGAAGCATCTCATCATAACTAGTAGGGTCATCTCAAGGGGGTTGCAACACATTAGCAGGTAATGAAATCAATGTAGTGTTTCCTGAACGGCATTGGGTGGGTGGGGAGGAAAAGGAATACACACAGACGCACAGAGGAAGGGGTAAAAGAGAATAAGAAATATCAAAGTGCATAACACATGGACAAGTAAATACTGTTAAGTACAACTCTTGCTTCAGTTACACATATGTGTGTGCTGGACTGCAATGAAAAAATGCATTTCTCAATGGATTGGGTCAAAATAGTTTCCAAGTCACTGACTTAAGATTTTATCCTAGGAGATGAAGAAATTAGTCTAAGTGATTACCTCTTTCTGGTGGGATGTTTCTTTAATCTGTCATCTTAGAAAACACTGCTGAGTTCCTATTTTCAGTTAATTATTGTATACTACCAAAGCTGCTACTCAAAGGCTTAGCTTATCTTCTATTTGCTTGTTCTGCCTGGTGCCCACTGGTCCTTACTGTTTTTGATATAGTTATCTACTTTTTAAAGACAGTTTAGCACTCACATATTTTTGTTCAATCTTTACTTCTGACACAAACAGAAAAAAGAAATTATGTATTCTGTATCAACAAAGATTTAACAAAATATCCATATACTACAACTGTCAACTTACTAAAACTAAGAATTAGTGTATTATCTTTTTTCTTCTTATATTAAAACTATCTTTTCATACACTATTTTAAGCTTATGAACTGAAAGTCTTTTAGAGATAATTTACTTTAATGAACTATTATTATTGATATTTTATACACAAATTGTCACAACTTTGTCTTAGCTAGCTCCACTGTTCGCTTACAGTCTGTAATGTTTCTGAAAGCATCCATGATTTCTTCTACAAAGAAGACACTTAGGAACTATTCTGTTTTCCTACTCTGTGACCTAAAATTGACTGGTTCTTCAATGGAAATGAGATCCATATCTAGGCACTAAGGGTATACAAAAATAATTGTGGGGAAAAGTACTAATGTTATTTTTGTTGCACTATATTTTGAGATCACTTTAAGGCTCTATGTTCTTATTGATTTATTCCAATTTCATGTATTATACTATTATGTCTTACTTTTTCTTTTTAAATATATTATGATTGACTGTTACAGACTTTCTGTTAAACTGACAGGAAGTTTTTATAAACAATAACAGCACTTACATTTTGAAAGCCTGGTTCCCATTGTTCTCTTGGTCCATTGCAACTGAACGCTCAACAACAATTTCATCTGAATTTATACCAAGATATTTTCCAGAGCCAGATTTCAGGGCGATTCTGCACATTAATAAGATAGATAAAAACTGAGAGAAAATTAATTATAGGGCATCCAAACAGGACATGTATATGTGTGTGGGTGTGTACATATCTAAAATTTGAGACTGGACATATTCCAAGTGTTCAAAAGATGCATGTGGTTGAGTGGTGACTCACTCCTGTAATCTCTGTGTTTGGGAAGCCAATGGGAGAATTGCTGGGGGCAAGAAGTTCAAGATCAGCCTTGACAACATAGTGAGACCCCATCTCTACAAAAAATTTAAAAAGTTAGCTGGGCATGGTGGTGTGAGCCTGTAATACCAGCTACTTGGGAGGCTGATGCAGGAGGAGTGCTTGAGCCCAGAAATTTGAGGTTATACTGAGCTATGATCACACCACTGCCCTCCAGCCTGGGTGATAGAGTGAGACTCTGTACCTTCAAAGAAAAAAAAAAAAAGCTACATGTGATAAGTTGTTGCCATATTGGACAGTGCAGTTTTAAATTTAGTTTGATATTTTGCTTTTTTAATATAAACATTGTACCTTATGTATTACATAACAAATATTTTCAAAATTCATCATTCTTCAATTATACCTCTTTAGTTATAAATTTCAATAATAAATTACTAAAACTTTATGTCATCAAACTGCTTTCCAGAAAATGCTGCTTCCATTTACATTCTTACTTCAAATTAACAGAGTATGTTTTGCATCATGGATTATTTTTTTAAACATTATGACTCTAAAAAATACTCAAAAACCTGATATGAAAAAAAACACTATCCTTCTAATTTACATTTTAGTAGTTAACTGGAATAACAATTGTTTTCCTTTTCCTTTCCTTTTTAGTTTTTAGATTATCTGGTAATGAATGTCCCTTGTCCATTTTTCTATTCACATCTGATTGTTCGCAATTTTTCTACTGGGGTCTTCAGTGCTGTGAATTCTATACAAGATACATAGGAAGAGTAAGAACTCACTGCCTATTAAGATTGTTGCAAATATTTTCCTCATTTGTCAGTTAATTTTCTTTATAATCCTTTTTTGTTTATAATTGTAAAGCAGTTTAAAACTATTGAATTTTTTCTTCCTCTGCTTTTATTCTTTGTCTTTCACCCTGCTTATGAGACTTTGAAAGAAAGTATAGAAATAATCATCTTAATGTGATTTTTTAAAATTATGATTTCTTTTACCTTACCAAGAATCTCCTCGGATGCCAGAATTGACTATTACTCCTTTATACGTTAATGATTATATAACAGAAATCATTATCATGTTGATGTAACCAATTACTAAAATACGTAAATTAACTTTCAGTATCTTTTACCCAAAGAATCATTCTATACTTCTGCACAAGGTGAGAATAAAAAAGGCTACTTTATAAAATGACTGTAAAAATAGTGAGTAAAAATATTATTTTGGTCGTTATGATGCTGTAACATTCTCTGTTGGTTTCAACAATATTCCCTTTTTTAGTCTTCCTGTTTGTCTTTAGATTTCCAAACAGTGAGTTTAAATATCATAGCAACAGTGAACCAGGTTTTTGCACTATTTGATTTATTTTTTAATCTATCTTATTTGGTGTGTGAGATTATTAATCTTCATTTTTTAACTTACATATCTTTTTTCCAGCCTAGTATTATATATTGATAGGAAATCCACTAAAAGCTGATCACAAAATCTACTTTTCAAAAATGCTATTTCGTTTTTTATATCAAAATTACCGTGGGCTTAAGACAGATACTAAAATTTTTAATGAATACAATTAAATTTTTAAAATAACTGGTTACTAATTATATTACAACATAAGCTCACCTGAAATCAGATAATTTGACAGCCGTAAACTGCTCTGGAGGACTAGGGCCCTCAACAACTATTGGAGAAAAAACATTTGAAAATAAATTTGACATTTGCTATAAATATAAAGACATCATTTTTGTTTAAAAAATGTGGCTATTTTCTTCTGCAATTAAATGTAAGAATATTCAGATGTACTGATGTCACTGTAATACTGTATCTTTGGAATCAAGATCTATTTTACCTTCTTTTATCTACAGTGCTAATTTTATACACTGAGTAAGACAGGGTGATATAATGCTTATTTAATAACTTTCGAGATAGCTTCACTATATGTTTTAAAATATAGTCATAAATAAGCACTTATTTAAAGAAGCTAAATGCTTTCATTTATTCAATGGATGGCCTTGCTGACCAAATGATACTGCTTTTTATCTTCTAATAACTTTGTACCTCATTAGTGCTTCTTCTAATGGGCTACAGAAAATGAGGAAACTTCAAATTGTTAAATGCACCCAGGTTGGTTTTGGTAATAGGTCTGAATAAAAACGGAATTCAAACATGTTTGACACAAACAGGTTTTCCTTTTTATTACCACTTACTATTTTAATTATTCATATTGTTTTGATGTCCAAAGATACACTTCTGGAATTATATGGAATGTTTTCAAATGATTATGTTAGACAGAGGGACTTGCCAATTGCTGGTAAATATCAAGGAATTAAAAAATTGGAAGAGTCAAACGCAATGGTTCCATTCCTGTGGAAAACGTTTGAGACTAGTTAGAGTTTGGCCTAAGTGAATGAATGTCCTAAAATCTACACTTGTGGCAGGATCTTCCCTTCCAGACACAAACTTTCTTTGTGTGGAGCTCCCAGGGTAAAAAACCATTGTTGAGTGCTGGTATATATGTTCCCTCATCCATTTCAATGACTATGGTTTCTGAAATTTCATCAAAGTTTGTTACTGTCCACCAGACTCCTAAAAAATAAAATTGATATTTCAACTTTATATTTTAGTTTTGACACAGAGTTCTTTGTTAATATAACTTAGTTTTAAAAACTTTTTATTTTGCAGGCGTAAGAAATACTACGAAGATCTCACATATCCTTTACTCACTTTGTCTCAATGATGACATCTTGCATAAGTATCATACATTGTTAGAATCAGGAAACTGACATTGATATAATCCATGAAGCTTATTCAGATTTCACGAGTTTTACATGTACTTGTTTGCATGTATGTGCACAGATTCATGCTACTACCAGCATAGCCAGGATTAGGTTTTTAAAATACAAAATAGCAACATACAGCCAGGCATGGGGGTGCATGCCTGTAATCCCAGCTACTCGGGGAGCTGGGAAAGAGAATCACTTGAGCCCAGGAGTTCAAGGTTATAGTGAGCTATGATCATGCCACTGCACTCTAGCCTGAGTGACAGAGCAAGGTCCTGTCTCAAAAAAAGATCAAAACAAAACAAAAGGCAACATGTGAAAGTACAAAGTGATATATGGAGAATGGTCTCTTTCATGATAGATCCCAGCCATCTATTCGTGCCTGCTTTCCAGAGGCAATGTCTATCAAAATGCTTCTAAAAATGCCTATACAGGAAGACTTTCTAGCATAGTAATCTTTTTTTTTTTTTTTGAGAAGGAGTCTCGCTCTGTCACCCAGGCTGGAATGCAGTGACACGATCTTGGCTTACAGCAACCTATGCCTCCTGGGTTCAAACAATTCTCTGCCTCAGCTTCTCCAGGAGCTGGCGTTACAAGAGCCTGCCGCCATGCCCAAATAATTTTCTTGTATTTTTAGTAGAGACGGGGTTTCACCACATTGGCCAGGCTGGTCTTGAACTCCTGAACTCGTGATCCACCCACCTCTGCCTCCCAAAGTGCTGGGATTACAGGTGTGATCCAACGTGCCCGGCCAGTAATCTTAACTATGATTTTAGATTGAAAGCAAAATGAGCCGAATCTATGTCTATGTATACTAATTTCCAATTTGCCAATAGAAATGTTAGACTGTAGCAACAATTATTTTAGCAGTTGTTATAAAAGATTATATCTTAATGTTAAAAATTATCCTCAAACCTCCTTCTAAATTGTACTTTAACAAGAGTAGAAATGAGTCAATCATCAACTGGATATGACACATTAAGGAATTCTTGTTAATTTTACAAGGTCTGATAATGACATAGTATAATGTGTAAAAGTAAAGAACAAAACAGGTGATGAGAAAAAGACATACCACTTTAAGAAATGTATATTTATGTACTTATGGGTAAAATGACATAATATCTGTGATTTTACTTAAAATTTTGTAGGAAAAAACGTGTGTGGGGGTGTGTATGTAAATGAAAAGAGATTGGCAAAACATTGATAATTAATGCTGGGGTCTTGGCACATGAGGGCCTCATTATATTCTTCTATGTATGGATTAGTTTGGATATTTCCATAACAAATAGGTTTTAAAGATTCAGTTAATTCCACTGCACAAAATTTTCTATTCAACTAAACATTTCATGCTTTTCATAATCAATTTTAAAATACATAAAATTTTAGCTAAAATGAAGTTTGACCCTTATCTAACACCAAATACAAAAAGTAACTTAAAATAGACCAAAGACCTAAATGTAAGAGCTAAAGTTAGAAAACTTTTAGAAGAAAATGGGAAAAGCTTCACGACAATGAATTGGACAATGATTTCTTATATAGAACATCAAAGGCCGAGGTAACAAAAGAAAACTTAAACAATCTGGACTTCACCAGAATTAAAAACTTTTGTGCATCAAGAACCACTGTCAACAGAGTAAAAGGCAATGCAGAGAATGGTGAAAATATTTGTAAACTACATACATTATAAGGAATTAATATCCAGACTATATAGAGAACTCCAAAAATACAAATACCACAATTCAAAACTGGGCAAAGGATATACACAGACATTGCTCCAAAGCTGACATACAAATGGCCAATAAACACTCGAAAAGATACTCAACATCACTAGTCACTAGGGAAATATAAAACAAAACCATAATGCAATACCACTTCACACCCATTGCAATGCTATTATGAAAATAAACAAAAAACAGAAACCAAGAAAACCAGAAAAACAAATGTTGGGCAGGATGTGGAGAAACTGAAACCCTGAGCAATGCTGGTGGGAAGGTAAAATGGTGCATGTACTTGAATGCCACTGAAGTGTACACGTAAAAATAGAAAAATAGGCAAATTCTATATTCTGTATATTTTACCTCCACACACCCACAAAACCAAAGGAGAAAAAGAAAATTAATCAAAATTAAAATTTCAGGTAAAGACGATTAGAAAGTAATAAAACTAACGACAATTTAGATGATTGAGTTATAGCTACAATTGTTTTCAGTAAAAGAAATCATGCTTTATTAAGAATCATTATGAACAGTGTTATGATTAGCAAGTCTTTCTTATAAATGTAATAGATAATAATTTTAAATTAGTTTTATTTTGTATGTTCTATGCCACATTCACCAAGCACGCTTAATATTAAATAAAATCATTTAAATATAATATCTCATTAATGTTTTGCAAATGAAGGAGAAATTTCTGGAAGACAAGCTCCTCAAAATTTTTACACTCTGTCCAAGTAGGGAAATGATATAATAACATTACTAAGAATATTGTCAACTGAAAAAGAAATTACTTTGAGCAGATGTCAGTATTTTTTCTCAATGAGATTTCAAAGAATAAAAAAGCTAAACACAGTATCATCAAGAATTAAACCTGAGCATTCTGCCTGCTTTCTGCAAGTGGCCTACATTCAACCTTTGGAGGTATGCTTATATGTTTAACGACTAAAGTAACATAACATAATATTTAAAAGTGCCACTCGGAGGTTTTAGATGTGAAAAAGCAGTGGATCCTAAGAACAGTGGGCACTAAAGTTGCCTGTCTCTACATCAGGTTACAGCTCAAGCTGTGTATATGCTGCAGACGCCCAAGCTGAATTTAAGAGAATCCACTCTAAATCATTATTTGCTATTTAGACATATGCTTAAAGTTATTTCCTTTTAAACCTTAGGCAGATGGTGAAATATTCCCGCTGTGTTGTCTCACAATGAATAACAAAACTTTTCACATATTTTCACATAGTTCACAATGTTTACATATGTCTGGCATGCCTGTAATCCAGCACATTGAGAGGTGGAAGCAGGAGAATCACTTAAGCCCAGGAGTTCAAAATCAGCCTAGGTAACAAAAGGAGACCCCCATCTCTACAAAAAAAATTAAGAAACTAGCTAGGTATGGTGGTACAAGACTGTAGTCCTAGCTACTTGGGAGTCCGATGTGAGAGGATTGCTTGAGCCTACAAGGTTGAGCATGCACTCAGCCATGATCATGTCACTGCACTCCAGCCTGAGCAACAAAGCGAGAGCCTGTCTCAAAAAAAAAAAAAAAAAAATGGCCCGATGCCCCAGTGTCATGGCTGATAAGATACTACCAGTGCAACCTCATTCTAGCATCAAGCCTGTGTGACAGTTCACCTCGCCTTTTGACTAACCCAGTGCTTCTGTGCTAAGGGTCCCCTTAAATCTCTGCCTTCATTGTGTTTGGCACAAAGGAATGATATATCTTAGATGTGGAAATGGAATTTTCTTCCCCAATGTTACTGCAGTCTAAGTATCTTTCACAGACCATATATTAACCCATAGCTTACTTAGCTTTATTTCCTGGGTAAATCAAATATGTGTTTTGTAAACTAAGATGTTGTAAGTTCAATTGTTTCTGAATCTAGCAGAGCTCAGTTAAACTCCTTGCTTACAGACATGCTCATTTTTATTAATGTCACCCATGGTATTCTCCATGTGAAAGACAGAATTTCTTTCATCCTATTTACCAATCCCTTCAGATCCTTGTGAGCAACCAACAGAACAGCTTTAAAAAATTAAAAGGTTTTTTTTCTTTCCCTTCACAAATAGGCACATGCTTACTTATACGACATGTTTAGAAAATCCACAATGCAAAAGAAGGTGGAAGGACAAAGAGAAAAAGACGGAGAAGAACTTCTTCTTCCAGCCAAGATGGACTTGCCCTCCCATGATGACCAATGAGAAAACTGAAACTGGATAGAATATTTGAGAAAACTCATTTTGGGGATTGGAACACAGGCAGAACAGGACTGTGATATTTGAGAACAGGAAAACACAGGAGGGAAATCTCACACACACTTCTGTTTTCTGCCCAATGGCAGTTTCTTGACCACACAGAGAGAGGTAGAGACCTCCAAAAATGAGGCAATGTCACTGTCAATAAGCTGAGAGTCTTGCAGTGCTAATATGTTTGGAGTTTATAGAATAAGGTACTGGAGAAGAGGGAACTACATACAGGTGAGGCCCCAAAAGAGTATGCAAAAGTTCTCTGCAGGTCTGGGGCCAAGGGCTGGAGGGAGGGCATACAGCAGGCAGGCTCCACAAGGCCTCTGCAGAGAGGCTGGCACTTCTGAGGGCTGACTGGAGATGCCAGAGATCACACAAATTTGGGACATAGCAAAGTGGAGAGAACTCACCAAGTATACCTAGAACATGTGGCTGAGGCACAAGAGGATGAACCTTTCCTAGAGTAAGCATCACTGTCTAAGTCTACAGGCAAAAACCTAATAAATAACCACAAACTAACAAAGGCCCAGGCTTGACAGGAGTAAAAGGGTGGTCAAATAATTTAACTAGGCATCAAGACATTTAACAGAAATAAAGGTTAAAATGTTATGAAGATGAAAGACGGAATTTATAAGGAAGACTTAACAATCTTAAATATGTACACATGACAGCTTCAAAATACTTTAAGCAAAAATTGCTCAAGTAGACAGATCTAGAATTACAGCTGGAGATTTTAACATAACTCTCAATACATTGTAGGATGAGTAAAAAATCAGTAAGGACGCAGAAGATGTGCATAGTCACAAGCTCCACCAGTTGATCTAACTGAACTGTAAAGAACTCTGAACCACCGGGTGCCACGGCTCACACCTGTAATCCCAACACTTTGGGAGGCTGACGCAGGCGGATCACCTGAGGTCAGGAGCTTGAGACTAGCTTGGCCAACGTGGTGAAACCCCGCCTCTATTAAAAATATTAAAAGAATTAGCCAGGTGTGGTGGCAGGTGCCTGTAATTCCAGCTCCTCCGGAGGCTGAGGCAGGAGAATCACTTGAACCTGGGAGGCAGAGGCTGCAGTGAGCCGAGATTGTGCTACTGCACTCCAGCCTGCTGGGCAACAGAGCGTGACTTCATTTCCAAAAAAAAAAAAACAACCAAAAACAAAAAAACCCTGAACCAACATCTGCAGAATACACATTCTTTTCAAGTGTACATGGAAATTCACTAAGAAAGTATGTTCTTTAACTATACTATAAATGAATTAGAAATCAGCAACAATAACATACCTATAATATCTCTAAATAGTAGAAATTAAAAACAATACACTTTCAAATAACTCAAGTGTCCATGAAAAGAAAAATCACAAGGAAAACTAGGTGATATTTTGAAGGGAATGAAAATGAAAGCAAAATGTGTTGACTGTAACTAAAACTAACGGGGAATGAAGAGATCTAACTCTATTCTTAAGAAGCAATAAAACAAGAGCAAAGTAAACTGAAAATAAGTTAAAGGGAGGAAAAAAAAAGGACTGAAAATAAATGAAATAAAACATGAAAAAAAAAGAGAAAATATATAATACTGAAAGAGGCTTGTCCAACCTGAGGGCTGCATGTGGCCCAGGACAGCTTTGAATGCAGCCAAACACAAATTCATAAACTTTCTTGAAACATTATGAGATTTTTTTTCTTTTCCTTTTTTTTTTTTGGCTTATCAGCTTATCGTTAGTGTAGTCTATTTGTGGCCCAAGACAGTTCTTCTCCTTCCATTGTGGTCCAGGGAAGCTAAAAGATTGAATACTCCTGTACTAAAAGATCATTAATGATCTAAAATAAGTGATCTTATAAAGAATTGATAAACTTCCAGCTAGACTGACTGATCCAGGAAAAAATAGAAAAAACACAAATTACCAATATGAAGAGACTGCAATAAGGATTAGATTCTAGACATTAAAAGGATATTAAAGGAATATTCTGAACAATTTTATACCAATAAATCCAACAACTAGGATGAAACGAAATTTTCCTAAAAGACACAAATTACCAAATCTGACAACAGAAAAGTCTGAAAATATCTCTTAAAAAATCTTAATTCTCCCACAAAAAACTAAAACTATACCAAACAAAACCCTCTATGCTCAGATGACTTCACTGGTAAATCCTATCAAACATGTGAAGAAGAAATCATACTGATCTTACACAGCTATTTCCAAAAACAGGGAAAGAGACAGCACTTCCCATCTAATTTTATGACACCCAATATCACCTTGACACCAAAGTCAAATAAAGACATTATAAGAAAAGGATACAAAAGTCCAATATCTCCCATCAACACCAATATAGAAATCTTAAAACAAACAAACAAACGAACACCTAGAAATCAACTCTATCAATATCCCAAAGGACACTGCATCACAACCAAGTGGGTTTTATCTCAGGGATGTAAAGTTAGTTTAAAAGTTGAAAATGACACCAATGTAATTCATTGGCAGAATGAAGAAAGTTGTATAATCATCTCAACAGATACATAAAGAGACATTTGACAGCATTAAACATCGTTATGATAAAAACTCCCAAGAAACAAAGTTTAAAAGGAATGTCCTCATTTTCATAAAGGTTTTCTCTGCCGATCCTACAGACATCATACCATATGGTGGACTACTGAAAGCTTTCTGCCTAAGCTTGGAAACAATGCAATTATGCCCATTCTCGTGACTTCGGTTCAACACTACGGAAGTCCTGGGCAGTATAATAAACCAATAAAAAGCAAGACAAGACATAAGGATTAGAAAGAAAGAAGTAAAATGATAGTCACAGGAAACATAATTGCAAATTTCTTAGTTTTCCATATAAACAAACCACTAGAAGTAATAAGTGAAACAGACTTATCAGACTACAAAGTCACTATCCAAAATCAACTGTATATCTTCATACTGACAGCAAACAACTGGAAAATCAAATTCAAAAGTTCTACTGAGAGTAGTGTAAAATTATAAAATACTTAAGAATAAATTTTTAAACAGGCATGCAAGACTGCTACATTGAAAATTATGAAATATTGAGGCCCAATATTAAGATGTTGATTCTCCCCCAAATGATCTGGACTCAATACAATTCTCCGAGAAAATCCAACAGGCATCACTGTAGAAATTGATAAACTAATAGTAAGTACAAAGTTGGAGGACACACGCTACCTGATCTCAAGACTTCATGAAATTATAGCAATCAAGAGAAATATACCAACAGAAAAACAGACAATCAATAGAACAGAGTCCAGAAATAGACGAATACATAGAAAGTTAATTGACTTTTTATGAAGATACGAAACTGGATTAATGGAAAAAGGAAACATCAGTGGTGCTGGTACAAATGGCTATGAAGATGTTAAAAAAAAAAAAGTAAATCTTGAAACCAAACTCACACCATGCCAGAATTAATTTGAGATTAATGACAGATTTAATGTAAAAACTAAAACTATGATGCCTCTAAAAGACAATGTACATTATTTTCCTGACTTTGGGGTAAGCAAAGATCTCTTAGATCAAAGAGATAAGGCAGTAACCATAAAATAAAAAAAATAAATTAAGCTTTATAAAAATTAAAAGCTTCTGACCATCCTGGCTAACATGGTGAACCCCGTCGCTACTAAAAACACAAAACATTAGCTGGACGTGGTGGCGGGGGCCTGTAGTCCCAGCTACTTAGGAGGCTGAGGCAGGAGAATGGTGTGAACCTGGGAGGTGGAGCTTGTAGTGAAACGAGATCGCGCCACTGCCCTCCAGCCTGGGTTACAGAGCTAGACTCCATCTCAAAAACACAAGAAAACACAACAAAAAAAAGCTGTCCAATCGAAAACCACCATTAAGAAACTGAAAAGGTAAAACTCAGACTGGGAGAAAAGACTGATAACACCATCAACTCTTGGCAAGGATGTAACTGGAGAACTAATTCATTCTTGGTGGGAGGGTAAAATGGCACAACCACTTTAGAAAATTTTTGGCAGTTTCTTATGTAGTTAAACATTCACCTATCCTTTGACACAGCAATTCCGTATCTACATATCTACCCAATTTACCTAATTTTAGAATTGTTGATTTGCCATTTCGAAAGCGATGATTCTTCCAGAACATTAGCTTTATATCATTCCATATTTTATATATTTTTTAAGCTACCATAATTTATGAAGATTCAAAATGCAACTTGCCAAGTTTTAAAAGAGAAAAAAATAGTATGGAAACAACTAAACAGAAAATAGGCTGGTGAAGTGTGTTTGAGTGAGTTTATTTCTAGTGTCATTTAAAGGCTACCCTGATATTGTATTTAAAATTTTCATTCATTTCAGAGTTCACAAAATAATGATATTTCCTGTGAAGATACTTTGTTTAAGAGATAATTAACTTCTATAACTAAAATGTATACATGTCCAAAGAAAATAACGTGTAAAATGTATTTAGTTGAATAACATTTACATTAAGCCTTTAAAATTATGTATCAGAATCTCCAGCTATTAAGCAGTCTAATGGTGCCCACTAAGTCAGAGAGTTGTAATTCTCCTCTCCTGTTCTCTGTTCTGACAATGAAGTAAAGGCATCTGTAGCATCTACTGTGCTAAAGAATAAATGGAATTTACAACTGTAGGTAATATTTAAGCACTTTAAGACAAATATGAATACATCATAAATTTCTAACTAGGAAAATATTTTCAATGAGATCTCAAGAAATGTTAACTTTTTTCAGAATAGAGCACTGAAAACTGACTCACAAACAATATCAAGCTGGGTTTCTTCATCTTCTCTTTTCCTCTTCTTATCTTTGCTCTTTTTCTTCTTACTACAGGACATAATTTATATAGATGAGTTTAGGTATACTGATTTGTGTGATAAATAAATATCATAAGATTGAAACTTGGAAGTCTTTTAAGCTGTTTCATTTACAAATTATTGATTTAGGAAGACTTACATTGCTATGCTCTCTTAAATACAGTACTGAGAATTTGCTTCAGGATTTGTACATATTATGTTAAAGCTCAAAGCAGATTGTAGTGCCACACTGCCAGATTTTAAATCCTGATTCTGTCACTTCTTAGCTCTGAGATTTTTGGAAAAGTTACTGAATCTGTGAGTCAGTTTCCCCACTTAAAAATTAGGATAATAACTTAACTCTTAAGGCTATTGTGAGGATTAAGAGGTAATATGTATCTTCACACATTGCTGGTGGAAATGTAAAATGGTGCAGCATCTACAGGAAACAGTTTGTGATTCCTCAAAAAGTTTAAAAAGAGTTACCATATGACCCAGCAATTTTACTCCTAAGTATGTATACCCAAGGGAAATGAAAACATACGCTCACAAAAATATTCCGTAAGAATATTCACACTAGCATTAGTTACAATAGTCAAAAAGGGGAAACAACCTAAATGTTCATCAACTGATGAATGGATGAACAAAATGTTACATCCATACAATGGAATAATTTCAGCCATAAAAAGGAACAAGTGCTACAACAAAGATGGACCTCAAGAATGTTATAAGTGAAAGAAGCCAGATACAAAAGGCCACATGTTGCATGATTTCTTAGGAAATATTCAGAATAGGCAATTTCACATAGATAGCAAACTAGTAGTTGCCAAGGACTAGGAGAAGGGGAGGATGGGATGTGACTGCTTTAATGGGTAGGAAGAGATTTCCTTCTGAGATGATGAAAATGCTGAGCAACTAGACAGTGGTGAACCTCTTGAATATATACTAAAAGCCACTGACTGTACAAAAGGGTGAATTTTATAATTATGAATTACATCGCAATAAAAAAATAAAAAAACAAGAGAGATTTGAAAAAAGTTAATGTGCAAAGTGCCTACAATTTCTTGGCACATTGAAAGTGCTATATAAGCATTAATTATGATTATTATGATAATCTTAAGACACACTTGTCTGTATTTTCATCATAAAGTTTTCAGAAGTTAACTCATCACTCCTCACAGGAAATTCACAGAGTAAAAATCTCGCATTCATTCAGGATATACCTGCCACTTATTCTGGCATCTTCTTGAGCCCAGACTCCTCGAGAGGATTCTGAAGGGCAGAGGCTTCAGCTCACTCCTTGGTACTTTCTTTCCATCTCGCCTAAAAATATCAAAACATCTGTTTATTACGGAGACCAGGAGGAAATGCTCAATATTTGTATGTACAGTCAACCTCAGACAAATCTGCCAGTTAAAAAAGAAGCGGGGATATGAATGCACAGGTATTTTTCACTTAAAGAGCTAATAAATTACCTCCTCCTCACATTTGGCGCAATTTATTTACTGCATATATATTCTCTCATTTAATCCTCACAGTCTTCTAAAGGTATAAAAAATGGTCTGAAAGTATAAAAGTGTAAACGGAGGATCAAAGATATTTGATCTCTTAATAAGTAAATGGAAGTTCAGACATATTAACCAATTTGCCACAAATTACAAAATTAGTAAATGACAGAGTGCAGGTTCGAGCTCACATCCCTATCAAAGCCCATGTACACCTCAACCACTGTGTGATTCATCCTGGTTTCACTCTACATATTAGCTTAGAAAAAAAAATCAATAATTTTTCCAGGGAAAGACAATGGAGAAAAGAATAATCCCTAATAAAGGAAGTTATTATCATCAACTACGAGATCAGACTAACGCAGACCCACCAGGCAGAGGCCTGGAGAGATGCCTCAGGGGAACCAAACTCGTGGGTACGGGGCCACGAGTCACCCGCCCGTCTATCCTGTTTCCAGGGTCAACCCCGTGGGAGGCTGCCCCTCTCTGCAAAAGCGCCAGGAAGCGTGGTCTGGCCTCCGTCCAGCCCGGACAGTGGCCAGGGCGAAGCCAGGGAGGCCACAAAGCCGGCTCTCCGCACCATGACTTCTACTGGATTCGTAGGGGTGGAGTGCGTCCGAAACGAACGGAGGAGGCTCCCGCCAGAGCTGCCAGACCCACCTCTTTGCCTTGCTTCCCTTGAGCACAGGCTTGGTAGACTTCACTTAAGAGTACTCGGCTATGGCTCCGGGAGACTCCTGCACGGAGAGGCTGAAGCCGGCTCAGGACGAGTATGTGACCCGGGGCAATACCAGGGTGGGGAGGAACAGAAGTGGAGGCGAAGTAAACACTCCCTGTACCGCCTTCGTCTTGACCCAAAGGCTGAATAGCTGAGTTTTCCACTTCCGCGTTTCTGCCGGGGCGTGGGGGGCGGTGGGGGGGGGGGAGCTATGGCGGCCGCAGAGGGGCCGAAAGGTGTCCGCACGCAGCTGCTCTCTGACTCCCTCTCGAGGAGCCCCTGAGGATTTGTGCCTCCCCGAGGGGAGGAAAGCCCGCCCGAGGTGCTGGTGCTGGCGGTGGCGGGGCTGCTGGGCGCTCTGTGGAACCGCCTCCCGCTAGAGCTGCGGGCTGGCGACGGCCCCCGCGGGGGCGGGAAGAGGCTCAGGCTGCCTTCTGTGGCCTGCGGCTGCACGGCTGGAAGCGTGGGCCACTGGTGCGCGGGTCACCCCGGGCTGTGCCTGGCACGACTGTGTGTGCAGGAAACAAGCAGGAAATACCCTCAAATAGAATGAAGCACCATGTTGAGGGCCGTGGACTTCGCGAGTGCTGTGGGAATGTGGGCTGACGTGGAGAGTTATGGTGGCGCTTGTTACAGGCTCAGGGGTCAGGAAGAAGCCTAATCGTCGAGGCGGCATCTGAGGAGGGTCTTGAGCGCTGGGGAGGCTTTTGCCCGATAGAGATGGAGGAAGCTAGTCCTTTCTGATGGAGGAAACAGGGCGGAGGCGTGGAGGGAGCCATGCAGCGCTGGTATGAGGAGCCGGGAGCAGGCCAGGCCTATAAACAAGAGTGATGGGAACCAGGATAGAGAAGGCAAGTCGGGGTCCTGTGGTCGCTGAATGAAATCAGTAAACAGGTGAGAGGGAACCATCGCAAGAGTGTGAGATGAAACGAGGAGTAGTCCACGGTGATTCCTCTGCAGCGGCGGGTATTATTGATCGCGTATGTGACACCATAAACCACCCCACTCAAGCTGTGGCTCTTTCCCTAAAGTAGAAAACAGAGACCAGTCGGTTTCCAAGCATCCACGAAGATCGTATTAAATTCGTGATCCCTGGTGGCACCATGGAGTCAGGATTGGCTCATCTCAAACCTGACACAGAAACAAAACCATCTCAATGTGCAGAGATGAGCGGCCTTACCCGCCTATCATAACGTATTTTCTGGTGTTTTTACATTGTTGCTCTTCCTAATCCCCATTCCACGGCAATCCACATGCCATGATGCCCAGAGGCATTAACAAAGGAGACACACAGAGGCTCCTCAGGTTTGCTTCCCATGGTTTTGATGAAAATCTGTTTCCTGATCTCATACAATGTGGTTAGTAATAGTATCATTTAAGGTTGAAGAATTAAATGGTACAAATTAGATAGGGTGCTTATTATAACCTACATGGAAAATGCCTAGGATATGTTAGCTATGCTCATCACCAACATCGTTATATGATGGTAATAATCAGATAGTCAAGAATGCCGACACCAAGAAAATGGATACATGCTCTGAGGGAATGAATGTGGAGAGATCAGAAGGTCAAGAACAAAGACGTACAACATGTCTGCAGTAAAGGGATAGACAAAAGAAAGTCTATAAAAGAAGGAATGAAACAGAATTAAAGTAAAATTATAAAATCAAAGCTAAGGAGAATTTCCAGAAAGGGTAATATCATTTAATATCATAGAAGTTTAGGAGCACAAGATAGAAAAAACGCCTCTGGGTAACTGACATTGAGGCGGTCTTTAGGGAAGCTCCATTTCCAATACAGAAGTAGGCAGAAAGTCAGCTTGAAGCAGGGACTAGGTGAAGAAGCTGCTGGCTGGTCGCATGGGGAAATAAATAAGGGATGGCATATGCCATGTTTCTGGATTTCATTCTTTCTTGCCCAGCCTCTATATATGCATAGAGTTTGGTGAAAACTTACAAAACATAAAAATGAAACCAATTTCATTTGTAGACTCAAATACAATGCTTTGTGTTAGAATCAAGATAAATTAATGCCTCTCACTTCTATTATCACCGTCAGTTTTGAAATTAAACATCAGATTTTCTTCTTCATTAAAATCATTTTCAACTCCTCCCAGGTATTGGTGGATTGGGGGAGTTACATAAGGAGTCAGGTCTTGATGAGTAGAGGAGGAGGGAACAAACACTTCCAGCAAAGGCAGAATTCTGAAATTCTGCTCATATTTTTCTCTAGTAACTTTCCTGTTTGTGAGGTTATTCAGTCATAAAGATCCTAGTGAAATTTTTTTCAAGTTTCACTAATCGTAATCACTGTGGACGTTTGTTTAAAATGTGTATTCCCAGGCCTCTCACTTGCTGATTCTGATTCAGGAAATCACGGATGGGACTCAGAATACATGTGTTTGACAAGTATCACAAGTGGTTCTTATGGTCAGGCAAATTTGGGAATCTAACTAGGAATTTATGTTTTTATGACTGGCAGCTAGAAAAGATTCCTAGAGTCTTTGCTTTTTGAAAATAAAATATTTCTTTTTTAAAAGGAAAATTGTATGACTAGATACAACATTTATACATGTGGCACATGTACTATACTGTGTACTTTTGTCATATTTACAGTTAAAGGTGTGTAAGAACACTCTGAGAAAAATTATATATTAAATGCAAAGAGGGGTAAGTCAGGGTGGGGGAGAAATGGGAAGGTTGTGCTTATTGTTGCTAAAAGGTAGAAAAGCCAGGATGAAAGCCATCTAAGGTTGCAAATAGCACATTCTAAGTTGAGGGAGCTTCATAATTATGTCTGAAAGATTCTTTGATATACTGAGTCGAAAACAGTGGCTTTGGACAAGATTTGAGGGAGAAACCAACTATGCTTTAAAGTGTTCATTTAAAAGAATTTAATTAAATGAAAGTCTTTGCATTTACTTAAGCTAATTTAACTTCAGGACTTTAACAAATCACTATCCCTTAACCTCTTAAAAATTGTCTTTCATTTCAAATGAAAGTTTAAGGTGGCTTTTATGTTCGAATGGTATACTTGTGTGAAAACTTAACAGCAAGGCACTGTACATTTCTAAATGTTTACTTCTTAATTTCCTGATAGAAATATACTACTCAATTGATTACTTTTAAAGCAAAGTAAAACAATTTATTTTGACAAGCAACCCTGTATTTTCCCAGTTTTCTGGTGGCAAAGATTAGGCTTAACATCACTAATCATCAGAGAAATGCAAATCAAAACCAAAACGAGATACCATCCTACACCAGTCAGAATAGCTACTGTTAAAAAATTGAAAAAGAACAGATCTTGGGAGGCTGTCGAGAAAAGGGAACATTTACACATAATTGGTGTGAATGTAAATTAGTTCAGCCACTGTTGAAAGCAGTTTGGAAATTTTTCAAAGAATTTAAAATAGAATTACCATTCAAGCCAACAATTGCATTACTGGTATATGACCCAAAGAAAATCAGTTATTCTACCAAAAAGACATATGTACTTGCAAGTTCATCACAGCACTATTCACAGTAGCAAAGATATGGAGTCAGCCTAGGTTCCTATCAACAGTAGATTGCATCAATAAAATGTGGTACATCTACACTGTATTATTAGGCCATTCTTGCATTGCTATGAAGAAATACCTGAGGCTGGTTAATTTATAAGGAAAAGAGATTTAATTGGCTCATAGCTCTGCAGGCTGTACAGGAAGCATGGTGATGGCATCTGCATGGTGTCTGTGGAGTCTCCAGGGTGTTTTTACTCATTATGGAAGGCAAAGAGGGAGTAGGCACATCACATGGCCAGAGCAGGAGCAAGAGAGAATGGGATTGTGGGTAAGTGCCACACACCCTTACACAACTAGATTTTGAAAGAATTCACAATCACAACGACGGCATCAGACCATGAGAGATCCACCCCCATGACCCAAACACCTCCTTCCAGGCCCCACCTCCAACACTGAGGATCACATTTCACCATGAGATTTATAGGGGTCAGTTTCTAAATCATTTCACACACCATGGAATACTATGCCACCTTAAAAATAATAAAATCATGTCCCTTGAAGCAACATGGATGTAGCTGAAGGCCATTATCCTAAATGAATTAATGCAGGAATACAAAATGAAATGCCACATGATCTCACTTATAAGTGGGAGCTAAACACTGGGTACTCATAAACATAAAGATGGAAAGAATAAACACCGGGACTACTAGAGGGGAGAAGGAGGAAGGCAAGTTTTGACAAACTAACTGCTGGGTACTATGCTGATATATTAATCTGTTTTCACACTGCTGTATAGAACTACGCGAGACTGGGTAATTTATAAAGGAAAGAGGTTTAACTGACTCACAGTTCCACAGGCTGTACAGTAAGCATGGCTGGGAGGCTTCAGAAAACTTATAATCATGACAGAAGGTGAAGGGGGAAGCAAGGCATGTTCTACCATGGCAGCAGGAGAGCAAGCGAGCCAGGGTGGATGTGCCGTATGTTTAAACCACCAGATCTCATAAGAACTCACTTACCATCTAAGAACAGCAAGGGGGAAATCTGCCCTCATGAGCTAATCACCTCCCACCAGGTCATTCCCCCTACATTGGGAATTACAATTCAACATGAGATTTGGGTGGGGATGCAGAGTCAAACCATACCAAATCAGCATCTGGATGATGGGATCATTCATACTCCAAAACTCAGCATTATGAGATATACCCATGTAACAAACTGGCACATGTACCCCTGAATGTAAAATACAAGTTAAAATTATTTTCAAAATAAATTTGTTAATGAATAAATAAATATGATTAAATGAAATTAAAATTTTGAATTAAAAAAATTTGAGAGTGATTTCAGCTTGACAGTTATGTAAGTTATGTAAATGGAAACAGTGAGTTCTGTAGGGTTTGGATCAATTGCACTATCTGTAATAAGTTGATGTCCAGTTGTTTGGATGAAAAGAAAAGAGGAGAAACATATAGATCTAACAGGAAATAAATGGACAGGTTTTTATGATAGCAAAAAGAAGAATGGAGGAAATAGGACTGAGGTTATAGTGACTGATAGATATTAATAGACGACTAAGTCAAAAGCCACTGGTTGCAGAAAATATTGATTAATTTTGTTTTATTCAAGTCAGACCAAAAAATCCTATAACCTGCCTCTAGAAAAAAACCCCTTTAGCCCTGTAATTATCTATATTCCAAGCACCATTCCATTCATTAAGTAGTGTATAGGGTGATTAATAAGTGAATTATGCACAGAATTAAGACAGAAGTTTTGAGTATTTCAGGATATTAATAGTATACTCAATGAACTAAAATAAAATTTGACTAGACGTGTGGTCACCATGAATGCCATGTTGGTATCTTTTTAGATTTGGCAACTTAGAGTTGAAAAATTTATTAATAAAGTAAACGTTCATTGATGAGTAATTTACATTTAGTAGACATGCTCTTTCTTCTTCCTTCCCTTTCTTATTCATTCATTCGTTCATTCCTACAGAGCAGTAACTTTCATTCTAAGATTCCCAGAATCCTAAGGAATTCTTGAATGTCATCAAAGGGAGCCAGGTGTGAGGATTCCCAAAAGTTGTGTCTAATACTTGAAAAATCTCGAAAAGTTTTATATTTACACCAGAAAAAGCTATACAGATTTTAAGTTGTATATATATATAGTTGAATACTTTTTATTTTTATCCAGAACTGAGTCATTAGGGTTAATAATGTTTATTACTTCATACTGACCTAATGGGTATCCTTTATGTATCATTGATTACTTATTAATAAAATAAGAACCCCCCAAAATTACAAAATAAACATATTTTGTGGGTTTTTCTTAAGGCTTTTCAAACATAAACTCAGAGGAGAGGATTAAAAGTAATCCTTGATTGTTAAAAAGGAAGGGAACTACCAACTTAGAAAATTGTATGAAAACAGCAAGATATATACATGGCCCTCAGACCAGCTGCCTGTTTTAATAAAGTTTTATTGGAGCACATCCATGGATCTATGGTGTTTTCCTGCTACAATGGTAGAGTTGAATGGTTGCTATAGACACCGTATGGTTTGCAAAGCCTAAAATATTTATCATCTGGTCCTTTATAGCAAAAGTGAACCAAGTTTTAGAACATTCACTTTACAAATTGAGATACAGTGGATGCTGCCTTAACTGACCTCCACTTAACTGATTTGCAATCAGCACTTTCTGGCACCCCTGTACAACTTATTGACTGATGTCCACGGCAAACTGAAAGTTTTTGAGCTACTTTTAATGCCTGTACATTTCTCCTTCCATCACAGAAATTGTATGGTTTCTAAGAGGAAGCTGTATTCATTCCTAAATTTGTTTATGACATTTGTTCTTGTTCTTGTTGCTATGCAGTTTAATTAAATATTATGTTGAGAGGCTGAGACGGGAGGATCACTAGGTCAGGAGATCAAGACCATCCTGGCTAACACGGTGAAACCCCATCTCTACTGAAAATACAACAAAATTAGCTGTGCGTGGTGGCAGGCGCCTGTACTCCCAGCTACTCGGGAGGCTGAGGCAGGAGAATGGCTTGAACCCGGGAGGCGGAGCTTGCAGTGAGCAGAGATCGCACCACTGCACTCCAGCCTGGGTGACAGAGCGAGACTCCATCTCAAAATAAATAAATAAATAAATAAATATTATGTAAACTGAGAAAATCAGTATAACAAGAATAGTATTGTTGTTTCTCTGAGAAATAAACTAAATGTGTTGGAAAAATGAGAAAAACAGTTTCTGTCAGCTTAAGTGTTGGCAAGACAACTGGAAACAAATGGGAAAAATTGTGTAATCTAGGATTTCAAATTGCTTTACCCCAGTTATCTTCACAGAAAGTAAACAATAAATCAATGACAACATATCATTGGCATACTGTCCACAAGAAACTCCACTCTGAATTCGTGCAAGGCTTTGACAATGTCATCAAAATTCTGGCAAATTTATTTACACGTCTTTTAAATTACAGTTAGGTTTTAAGGACTTACATCTAATATTTCTTATGATTCCTCCATCTAAATTAAATTTGTGATTAATCTGTTTACTACTGGTGCCAATCTGATTAAATAAAGGGGTTTCTACCGATTTGCTAACCAAAAGTTTACTTTGATGAAGATGGAATTGTAAATGCAATAATTCAAGTTCAAAGAATTAGAATGGTAAAGGTTAATACAATTTAGTATGCCTAAAAATCACTTGAAAAGCTTACTAACAATGTAAATTCTTGTGAATTAGTCCCGAGATTTTCATTCAATAGGTCTAGCGTGGGGCATAGGAATCTGTATTTTTAGGAATGATAAAGGAAAATTGCTTAAAATAGGGTAAATTATGACGTACAAATATAAAATGAACACTTGTCTAAGATTTTTTTTAACTCATTTATTTAATGAGGGAGCCAGTAAGATGTTATACTCAGTTTTATGGAAAATTAAAAGAGTCACACATATCTATGCACTAAGGAACACTGAAAAAAATCTGCTTGATAGGTTCAAAACTGACTTCTTGATGGGAGGTGGAAAAAGGAAAATTAATTATACTTCCACCAAAATCAATCATTTGCCTGTCTATAGACAAGAATATATGCACTACAATCAGTAATCTACAACTAACAGAATTGCAAATAAAAAGGAAAACAAAAGGCACAGAGACCCCATAGAAACAGATAACCCAGTTATTCCAGACAAGGCTGAGATTTCCATTAAAGACACTCAGTGGTAATTTTGCTGGTCCGTCTTAAAATCTTTCCATTTTCTCCTGAAACAAATTGCTCAAGCAATTCAAATACAATGAATGTGGTCAGTGGGTCACACCTGGAGAAATCATTTTCTAACCCATAATAAAGACTGTTGAATTACTCCCTTCACTGGAAAGAATAAAATATTACCACATAAATTCATATTATGATAATGGCCCACTATGAATGCTTTGGTGTTTTTAATTTTCTTAAGATTTCTTAATATTTTTGAAGAAACTACTAAATTCCAAGCAATATATTTTCTAATTTTATCTTTCATTGACTTTTACTTTCACTTCATTTGAGCTACTCACTTTCATGTCTATAATCTTAACCTTTCTATAACTTAAAAATTGATTTCTAATGTTATAAACTTTAATGTTCCACTCTGTGACCTGCTCTTTCAGACTCTCTCTTCCTTACTGCCAATTCACCTTCTTTTCTGTCTTTTCCAGTGCCCAAGTGTTTTGACTCTTCCATTTTCTTTTTTTCTTTTCTTTTATTAAATGGATACATGATAATTTCACATGTTAATGGGGTACAGTGTGGTATTTTGATACATGACACATCGTTAAAAACCTCTCCTCCCTATCTTTCCCAGTCTGGTAAACACTCTTCCACTCTCTATTAGATCAGTGTTTTTAGATTTCACATATGAATGAGATCATGTGATATTTGTCTTTCCGTGGTTAGCTTATTTCACTTACCACAATGTCCTCTATGCTCATTCATGTTGTCACAATTGACACGATTTTACCCTTTTTTTATGGCCAAATGTGCATATGATATAGTTTGGATATTTGTCTTGACCCATATCTCATGTTATATTGTAATCCCCACTGTTATAGATGGGGTCTGGTAAGGGGTGTTTGGGTCATGGTGATGGATCCCTCATGGCTTGGTGCTATCCTCATGATAGTGAATGAGTTCTCAAGCTTCCTGACTAGTCAAACAGATGTTGGCACTATGGTCCCTGTACAGACCATGGAGCCAATTAAGTCTCTTTTCTTATAAATTACCCAATCTCAGGTATTTCTTTATAGCAATGCAAGAATGGCCAAATACAGGATATATGCCACATTTTCGTCATTCATTCATTGATGGACACTTAGGTTGATACTAGGCTATTGTGCATAGTGCTGTAATAAACATGAGAGTCCAGAAATGTCTTTGACATACTGATTTAATATTCTTTGTATATACACCCAGTAGTGGGATTGCTGGATTATGTCGTAAGTCTATTTTTAATGTTTTTGGAAGTTATATTATTTTCCATAACAACTGCTCCAATTGACATTTCCACCAAAAGTGTTTGAACATTCCCCTTTCTTCACATCCTTGCCAGCATTTGTTATTTTTTGAATTTTTCATAAAAAGCGTTCTAAACAGGGTGAGATGATATCTCACTGTGGTTTTGACTTGTATTTCTCTGATTATTAGTGATGGTGAGCATTTTTTCATATACCTGTTGGTGATTTTTTTTGTCTTATTTGGAGAAATGTCTATTCAGCTCTCTTGACTATTTTCTAATCCAATTATTTATATTTTTGCTATTGAGTTATTTGGGTTTTCTATAAATTTGGGATATTAGCCCCTTATAAGGTGAATAGTTTGCAGATATTTTCTTCCATTTTGTAGGTTGTCTCTTCACTCTTGTGATTGTTTCCTACGCAGTGCAGAAGATTTTATTTGGTGTAATCCCATTTGTTTATTTTTGCTTTTGTTGTGTATGTCTTTTGATGTCTTTTCTAAAAATTCCTTTCCCAGACCAGTGACATATAACATTTCACCTATGTTTTCTTCTACTAGTTTCATAGTTTGGGGTCTTATATTTAAATATTTAATTTATTTTGAGTTGACTTTTTCATATGATGAGAGATAGGGGTCTACTTTCATTCTTTTGTATGTGGATATGCACTTTTCCCAGCACCATTTGTTGAAAAGACTGTCTTTTCCCCATTGAATGTTTGCACCTTTGTCAAAAATAAGTTGCACGCAAATGTGTGGATTTATGCCTGGGTTCTCTGTTTTTGTTTCACTGGTATACGTGCCTGTTTTTATGCCAATACCATGCTGTTTTAGTTAGGATAGCTTTGTAATATATTTGGAAATTAGATAGTGTAATACCTCTAGCATTGCTCTTTTTGCTTAAGATTTATTTGGCTATTTGGGGAGTTTTCTAGTTTCACATGGATTTTAAGACCTTTTTTAATATCTGTGAAGAATGAAATTGGAAATTTGGTAGAGATTATATTGGATTTATGGATTGATTTTGGTAGTATGGTCATTTCAACAATATTAATTCTTCTAGTCCATGAACAAGGTATATCTTTCTATTTATTTTAATTTTTAATTGCTTTTATCAATGTTTAATAATTTTCATCTTTCCATGGCTTAATTTATTGTAGGTATTTTGTTTTTTTAGTCGCTATTTTAAACGGGATTACTTTCTTGATTCCTTTTTCAGATAGTCTGCTATTGTTGTATAGAGATGTTACTGATTTTTTATGTTGCTTTTGTATCCGGAAACCTTATTGTATTCATTTACCATTTCCGATTCTCAGTGGCATATTTTGGGTTTTTTAAGTATATGATCATGTCATCTGCAAAGAGGGACAATTTAACTTTTTTTCTTTTGCAATTTGTATGCCTTTTATTTCTTTCTCTTACCTAATTGTTCTGACTAGGACTTCCAGTACTATGTTGAAAAAAGTGATTAAAATGAACATCCTTGTCTTGTTCCAGATCTTAGAGGCAAAGTTTTCAAGTTTTCACCATTCAGTATAATGTTGCCTGTGGGTTATCACATATGGTCTTTATTTTATTATGTTCTTTTACAACTAATTTGTTAAAAGGTTTGATCGTAAAAGGATGTCTAATTTTGTCAAGTGCTTTTTCTGCATCTATTGAAAGGATTATGTGTTTTTTGTCCTTCATTGTTTAATGTGATGTATCACATTTTATTGATTTACATGTATGAGACTATCCTTACCTCTCTGGGTAAATACCACTTTATTATGGTGAATAATCTTTTTAATGTGTTTTTGAATTATCATTGCTAGAACTGCTGGTTTTGAATGTTTGCATCTATGTTTATCAATGATACTGTCCTGGAGTTTTATTTTATTTGCTGTTATTGTCTCATTTTGGAATCCAGAAATGCTGTCTTCGTAGAAAGATTTTGGAAGGGTTCCCTGCTTTTCATTTTTTTGAAATAGTTTGTAAATAATTTGTATAAGTTTTTAAAATGTTTTGTAGAATTTGTCAGTAAAAACCACCAAGTCATGAACATTTCTTTCTTCCTCTATTATTTTAGAGACAGGGTCTCACTCTATCACTGAAGCTGGCATACAGTGGTGCAGTCATAGCTGACTGCAGCCTCAAACTCCTGGTCTTAAGTGATCCTCCTGCCTCAGCCTCCTGAGTACAAGTACACACCACTATACCTGGGGAATTTTTATTTTTATTTTTAGAGATGGAGTCTCGTTTTGTTGCCCAGGCTAATCTTGAACTCCTGGCATCAAGTGATTCTCCTGCCTTGGGCCCCTAAACTGTGAGATTACAGGTGTGAGCTACTGTGTGAAGTCTTTTGGATTTTCCTTGCCTGAGATCCTATATCGTTCCTTCAATCTCATTATGTGTCATTGGTGTGTTCACATTTTCTATTTCTTTTTTCTTCCATTTTGATAGGTTATATGTGTCCAGAGCATACGTATTTCTTCTAAGTTTTTCAATTTATTGACGTATAATTGTTTGTAGTACTTACCCATGATTCCTTATATTTCTCTAGAGTCTATCATAGTATATCCTTTTTCATCTCTGATTTTATGTGAATTTTCTTTTTTCTTAGTCTGAAAAAACATTTGTCCATTTTATCTTTTCAAAAAAGATTCCTTCATTTAATTAGTCATTTGTATTTTTTGTCTTCATTTTGTATATTTGTGCTCTGATCTTTATATTCTTTTGCTAATTTGGGTCTTAGTTTGTTCTTGATTTTATAGTTCCTTGAAATACCTTGTTAGATGGTTTTTTCATTATCTTTCATCTTTATTGATGTAGAAATGTATTGCTATAAGCTTTCCTCTAAGAACTGTTTTGCTGTATTTCATAAGTTTTCATATGTTCTGATTTTATTTTTATTTGTCTTAGGACATTTTTAAAATTAAATTTTTTTTCATTGACCCATTGGTTTTTTAGGGATATGTTGTTTAATTTGTAAGTATTTGCACAATTTCTGAAGTTCTTCCTGTTGTTTATTTCTACCTTTATTCCATATGGTCAAAAAAACAAGTGATATGATTTGATTTTTTGATTAGCTAAGACTTGTGTTCTAACATATCTATCATGGACAATATTCCATATGCAGGTGAAAAGACAGTGAATTATGCAATTGTTGGATGAAATGTTATGTAAATAACTGTTAAATTCTTCTGATCTAGAGTGCAGTTTAAATGTTTCTTTGTTGAGATTCTCTCTCGATCTGTTCATTGCTGAAAATGGGATGTCATGGTTTCTTACTATTATTGTACAGTTTTTTTGTCTCTCCTTATAGATCTATTAATGTTTGCTTTATATATTTAGGTTCTCCAATGTTGAATGCATTATATATTTACAATTATTGTATTCTCTTTTTGTACTGACCCCTTTATTATTACATAATGACCTTGTTTGTCTGTGTTTACAGCTTTTTTATTTGAAGTCTATTTTATTTGATATAAATATACTTACTTTGGCATTCTTTTGATTTCCATTGTCATAAAATATGTTTTTCCATCTGATCACTTTCAATTTATGTGTGTATTTACAGGTGATGGGAGTCTCTTGTAGAAAGAATATAGTTAGGCCTTGTTTTTAATCCATTTACCCATTCTCTGTCTTCTTACTGGATAATTTAATCTATTTACATTCAAGGTAAGTATTGATAGATAAGGACTTGTACTGCCATATACTTTTTTCTTGTTGTCTTCTAGAATTTTTGTACCTTTTTGTCCCTTTATTCTCTTCCTTTGTAGTTAAGTGATTTTCTCTGTGTGCTTTTGTTTCTTGTTCTTTTACTTTTAGTGTATCTAATAAAAATATTTACCTTTTGGTTACTATGAGGCATGCGAAGAGTATTTTATAGCTACAATAGGTAATTTTGAATGGATAACAACTTAATTTTGATAATAAGAAATGGGGAAAAGCAATCACTCTGCTCTTTAACGCAATCACTCCCCCACATTTTGCATTTTTGATGTCTAAATTTACATCTTTTATACCACTTATCCCTTAACAAATTATTGTAGCTGTTATTATTTTTGTTTTGTATTTTAACCTTCTTAATAAAAACATGTAAGTGGTTTACATGCAAGTATTACTATATTAGAGCATCCTGAATTTGTCTGAATATTTATTTTTACCTGTGGATTTATACCTTCCAATTTTTTGTATTACATATTAGTGCCCTTTTCTTTCAGTTTGAAGACTGTTCTTTAACATTTCTTTTAAGGCAGGTATGGTTACAATGAATTCCTTCATCTTTTGTTTGTCTTAGAATGTTGTAACCTCTCCTTCATTTCTAAATGAGAGCTGTGCTGGATACTGTATTCATGGTTGACAGTTTTTTTCTTCAGCACTTGATTCTATTATCCTACTCTCTCCTGGCCCATATTGTTTCTGCTGAGAAGTCTGCTGCCAGGCATATTGGAATTCTCTTATGTGTTATACGCTTCCTTTTTCTTAGGACTTTCAAGGCCTATTCTTTGTTTTTGACGTTTGAAAGTTTAATTATAATATGTCCTGTGGTTGTCTTATTCAGATTAAATCAGATTAGTGAGCTTTGGCCATCCTTAACATTTTAATCCTTCTCCAAGTTTAAAAAGTTGTCTGTTATTTCTCTGAATAAGCTTCTAACTCTTTTTCATTCTTAGTTCCACTTTAACACGTAGATTTGTTTTTTCTGATGGTGTCCCATGGATCTCATAAGTTTTCTTTGTTTCTTCTGATTTTTTTTTTTTGTTTTCTACTCTGATAGTGTATTTTTAAAAAGACAGTCTTTGAGCTAACTGTTTTTTTTTTCTTCTACTTGATCAGTTCTGCTCTTGATGCCCTCTAGTGCATTTTTCTATTTGTTTACTGAACTTTCCACCTCCAGGATTTCCATTTGATTTTTTCCAGTTATTTTAAATTCTTTGTTGAATTTCTCATAAATTTCCATGTTGTTTCTCTGTACTTTGTGGAAGTGCACAGATTTTTTTTTTAAGCTGCTATTTGCATTTTTTTGTCTGCCACATCATTCATTTACATGTCTTTAGGTTCAGTTGGTGACACCTTGTTTTCTCCATTTGGGCAGGCAGCTTTTCCTAGGCTAATCTTATTTTATGTAGATGTACATCTCTGTCTACACACTGATGAATTAAATATTTATTTCAATCTTCTCAGTCTGGGTTTGTTTTTCACTGTTTTTCAGTGGGCTTGTTTAGAAATTCTGTGTGGATTTCCATTATATTCCATTTTAGCATTAGGAGGTGCCCAAAGCAAAGGTTAGGCATAAGTCTTGCAATGGGGTTCACCACTGATGCAATGTAACTGTATGGGCCCATCTAAGATCCACAGAAAGGCTGCTGTCTGTGGAAGGAGAACAAGTCAGGCCATCAAATCTGGACCGTCTGTGTATCATGTTTCCCACAGCGTGGTGCCCATAAACAACCTGTCTGGTATAATGTTTCCCCTGGTAGGAATGGCTAGCCACTGCTAAGTTTCATATAGTAAGTATTGCTAACCCAATCCCTTCTCTATGTCCCTAGCATGCCTCTGGTGGTTCAGCTCTGTTGACACTCATGGTGCTGCTTGTGGGCTGATGCAGGAGTGAGTCTACTGTGAAGGCACTCAGTATGGTGGAAAAAAATATTCAACTTCTGCTCACTTTATTCAGTGTAAGAACTGTGATTTCAGGAGGACTTTTTTGCATATGATACCATAATGGCCTGGGGGAGGAGTATCACAGTCACAGAGTACTGGTTCCCTTACTGTCCAAGCATGGTTTTACTCCTCTTTGCAGTCCAGAGAGACTTCATAGACTCACTCATGTATTCAGGGTTCATTAGCTCTTGTAAAGGTAATTTCATATGTGGATAGTTGTTCAGATAGATGTGTCTGTAGGGGTATGATTACTGGAGAGATCTACTCCACTACCTTTCTCTGCCCAAATCCTTCCCCTTTCCAACAAGAGTTTGCCACCTCATAGTTTTCTTTTTTCTTAACCAAACTAAGATTAGCCTTTAAATCCTTCACCCTCTTCCACTTCTACTGCCATTGCTTCTTTGTATGCTTATTGTATTTTCCATGCTATATGACTTTCAGCTGGTTATTTACAGTATGCAAGTTTTAATATCCTGTAAAAGGGGGATAATAATAGCATCCATTTGATAGGGATGTTAAAGATATTAAATGACATTGTCCATGTTAAATAACTTTTTAAGATATATTGAGATGTTTCTGTACTTCCTTTTTCTGGCCTTCTTTTTGAACGAGAGGAATCTATTGCCATGAAAAGCGATAAAACTCTGATAGTAGAAATTAAAAGTGAGTAGGGACTTATTTAAAAATCATAATTCTCCTTTTCAATGCAAAAATAAGAACTAGAAACTTTAATAAGTCAATAGTCCAAAGAAATAACTTATGGAAGAGAACATGGGCTTTTTAATCCTATAGGGTTATTTTATATATTTAAGGGTCGAGATTGGCAGCCTTGAATTCTACTAAAATTTAAATGTAAGTTTTAGATAGGGAGGAAAGAGTCAAAGAAAAAATTGCACTGGAAAAAGTTAAATAAGTAAGGAAGATATTATTCAAGCTATTGCAATAAGGGAGAGAGGCCAGACCTTATCTGAACTCAGATCCCCTGATACAAAGGGCAGTGGAGTTTTTGAAATTGAGGGTAAGAGGGCAATCATAGGCCACCTGTCTTTGCTAACAGTATTTTCACAAAGGAAAAATAAACTTTGTGTTATCTTTATGATATAAGGTAATTTTTATAACTTGGAGCAAGATTAGCCTCTTACTCTTTCGTGGAGACTGGGAAATAGGGTATTATCTTTCTGAAGGATTACATTTGAAAGGATGGCTCCCAGATCCTTGAAAAAGGAAATTTTCTGCTTACAAGTTATACAGGCCACTTCTACCTGCATTTCACCGGCCAAGTAGGTCACATGTCTAAATCTGACCCTTTCTTCAATAGAACAGAAATGTATAATCTTCTAGGAGACAGGGCCACTGCAGTAGGAAGACCAGATCATGGGAGAATGGTAATATAATCTACCACAATAACCACAGTGAAAACGTTAGTAATCCTCAGGGTTAACCCAAGTCTTCTTGGACACTTTGGTTGATTCTAGGCTATTGTGAATAGTGGAATAATAAAAAATAAAGAAAATAGCCCCTGTATATTTTGCAGAGAAACTAGACAATTCACAGTAACTTATGGCCTAGACAATTTTATTTCTTGATCATCACAACTCTTTATAGATGCCTGTGGTCCAAAACTGCGGATTCCTAATCATCCCCAAAAAGAAGGGATCCTCTGCAAGGCAACCTGGGAGGGATTTTAGGATTGTTCTGAGGCAGTGAGAGCCATTGAGATTCACATGTAAGAGGGTAGAGAAAGGGAATCCACATGTTTTGATCCCTCCATGTACTGGATATAACTTGGTCTTCATTACACTGCACCACGTTTGGTGTCAGAGAGAACTGGATTTGAATCCCAGTTCCATCAATCATTATGATTTGATGGTGAATGTGTTTTTAACTTGTCTGAGCCTTAGTTTGCTCATCTATAAAAGATGGGATTGTTATGAGACTTGCATAAGGTAAGTGTTTAAAAATCTGGGAATAATCCCTGTAATTTAAAAGACGGGGTTGTGATGACGCTTCAATAAGGTAAGTGTGTAAAAAGCTGGACACAATGTTACTAATTTTGTAGGTTTTCAATATATGGAGAAGGAGGATTATTTTTCTCTCTTTTAATTTTTAGAACAAGTTTCTAAAATTGGTATTATACATATTTTTGAGATAATCAAAGGATCAGTAAGTTTAAATAAATCACCATAGTCACAAAGCAGTTTACTATCTATTGACTGGATAATTGTTAGTGAAAAGTAGCAATGATGGTCACATTGAAAATCTTGTGTTAGGTGGTGGTTTTCTCTTGCATAAGCCTCTTCATTTGTTGAAACCATAGATTCTAAGTTTTCTCTATCAAAGTGATCATTAGAAAAATATAATGTACTTCGTGTATAAATTTTAGAAAATTTCCTTTTTAGTCCTGTTAATTTGATTGAATATGTGCATTTTGAATTATGAATATACATATGAATATGTATGATATATGAAATATGACTTGACATCACAGAGTAACCTTACATCGTGGCAATTTTTTTTATGAAAGCACCTGCAGAAATGTATCTTCTTTCTAGTTTCCAAAAAACTCAGAGGCCATGGGTGAAGAGGGGACTTTGGCTGTCAGATAGTGCACGAGGTACATTAGGATATAGTAATTTCATCATAATTCATATTCATAATTCACAGTGAGGAAACCTGAAAGTTGCTACCAGCTACCAATAAATGAAAGGTGGGGCGGGGTCGCTAGGGGGCGTGGCTTTGTGAGCCAGTGCCTGGGACTCTCACTTCACAAATGGAAGACCAGTGCGTGGAGCGAACTCAAGGCCTGATTGGTTCTTCCTAAGCAGGATACGATCTTGTTGGCAGGTCAACCGGCCTTCAGTTGGTGGCCTTCAGTGCGTGCCTTAAGTTGGTGGCATTTCATTGCCTTTCCTGGGGAGAGGCGGCAAGTGCTCAGCTCTGCAGACGTGGGGTCAAGAGAATGCCCAAGCTGCCTCGAGAAGAGCAGAGTTGCCCCATGGAGACCACAATGACCGGTCGCATGTGCACCAAAGCCAGCCCCCGGCAGGGCCAGAGCAGGGTTTCTGCGGGGTCGTCCTGTGGCTCTGACATCTATGAGTGGGTGGCCAACAAAGGTACAGGCACCAGCAGAGAGGAGCAGAGACAATGAGAACATGCTGTCTCTCAATGCCAGCCCCAAGCGGGGCCAGCTTAGGGTGCGGTGGGCAGAGACATCCTGCAGCTCTGAGTTCCAAGAGGTGGAGGTGGGAGTAGAGCCAGGCTCCACTGTGTTGGAGCTCGCGCAATTTGAGCCCAATTTGATTCCACAGCCATGACCTGCAGCACTTTGGCGACCAGAAGACGCCCAAAGGTAGGGAGGCGACAGATACCGCTTGGCCTCAGGAGCTCCTCTGGTCGTTGCTGAACCAAGGTTCCCCCAGAGACATCCACAGCCTGGGGCTCCTCCCTTCTTCACCTAGTTGCTTTCCTAGGCCCAGGCCCCATACATGAGGACTGGCTCTGCCTGGCATCTCCATCCCTTCACCTTTCAATGTTGCATCCAGCCATTTTCTTTTCCCCTCCCTACCCATATGCCCAGTTGTGGGCCCTCTTCTTCCTCCTAGAGGCTGACCAAAGACTAAGTTTTCAAAGTACAAAATGGATGCTATAGATTTCGTTGTTGTAGAGGAAATGTCTGACAGCTCTTGTATTTAAATTTAAGTAGCTACACTGGGACTCACAATTTCATATCTTGAATTCTAGACCAGAGCTCTCTACCCTAAAGCAACGGCAAGGGGTTAGAGGCACCCTTCTTGATTCTAATAATAAAAAACGATGTTTTTGTAGGGACAAGTTCTCACTGTGTTGCCAAGCTGATCTCAAACCCCTGGCCTCAAGTGATTCACACACCTTGGCCTCCCGTACTGCTAAGAGCCACCACACCTTGTCATTGGAGGTGATCTTGCTTTGTGTGTTTCGGCTGGTCTTCAGGCGCAGCTGTAAGTAAGATGTTCCTGCAGTATAGTTCGAAGTCTTTCTGCACAGAATCAGTGGATCCTGTGATTTTTTCACATGGAATAGCCCCTTTTTTTTTCAGAGATGCTAGAAAATTCACAGTAACCTATGGCCTAGAAAATTTTATTTCTTGATCAACACAGCTCTTTATAGACGCTTGTGGTCCAAAAATGCAGATTCCTAATCATCCCCATGAATAAGGGGGCCATTGCAAGGCAACCTGGGAGGAAGTTTAGGATTGCTCTGAGGCAATGAAAGCTATTGAAATTCCCACATGAGGGGGCAGAAAAGGGAATCCACATATTTTGATCCCTCCATGTTCTGGGTGTAACTTGGTCCTCGTTAAATTGCACCATTTTTGGCATCAGAGAGAACCAGATTTGAATCCCAGTTCCAACCCTCATTATGATTTGATGGTGAATGTGTTTTTAACTCGTGTGAGCCTCAGTTTGCTGATCTATAAAAGATGTGATTGTTACGGGGCTTCCATAACATACATGTGTAAAAATCATGGCAAAGTGCTTGTAATTTAAAAGAGAGGGTTGTTAGGAGACTTCTATCAGGTAAGAACGTAAAAACCTGGACACAATGTCTATAATTTTGTAAGTGTTCGTATATGGAGAAGGAGAATTGTTTTTCTTTCATTTAATTTTTAGAGCAACTTTATAAATTTGGAGATACTCATATATCAAAGCAAGGATCAGAAAGACTAAATAAATCACCATAGTCACAAAGCTGTTCACAATACATTTACTGGATGGTTTCTAGTTAAATGTAGCAATGTTGATCACATTGAAAATCTTATATTATCTGGTGGTTTTCTCTTACATAATTTTCTTGGAATTTAGTAAGATAACTTGCAGCTCAAAAAACAGATCCGTAGAATATTTTATTCCAGAAATTGTAGTGGGGGCCAAAGTGTTGCACGAGTTTTGTTGGGAACAAGGTTTAGGATGAGAATCTAAGCAAAATTCAGTTGGTGGTTTTCAGTTGGTGGGCAGTGGCAGAAGGAGGAGGAGCTCCGTCTGTGCTCTCTCTTCCCCCAGTCACAGCCCTGAGGCTTGTTGCATCCAGGCCCTTCTAAGTAAAACCAGACATGTTGACAGGTTTATTTAGCATTTAGCAGACATTCAGCTCAGTGTAGGCAGGTGAGTTGGGGTGTGGGCTGCTAGTACAGTGCCGCCTTTTGACCCAGGGATGCCCGTGCCCATGGGGCTATTCCATATATTATATATATTATATATATATATAATATTTATATATATATAATATTTATATATATATGTATATAAGCCTGTTGGTTTGTTAAAACCATGGATTCTAAGTTGCTCTATCAACGTGATCATTAGAAAATTGTGACGGACTTAGTTTGTAAATTTTAGAACATTTCTTCTGTTAGTCTTGTTAATATTCAATTCTTTTCTAAAACACCTGGCCCAAATCTCCATAGGTTTTAATCGAATTATATTATAATTTGGATTTTCTGGTCTGCCTATCTTCCAAATAATGAAGTCCTTAAAATTAATTTTCTATTGCTGCCACAACAAATTACCACAACTTTGTGGCTTAAACCAAAGACTTACGACCCTATAGTTCTGTAGGGCAAACCTCTGACTGTGGTTTTACTGGGCTTAAGTCAAGGTGTTGTCAGGGCTGTATTGCTTTCTGGAGGCTCTATAGAGAATCCATTTCCTTTTCCAACTTTTAGATGCTGTCCCTATTCCTTGGATCATGGGACCATCCCTCCATCTTCAAAGCCAGTAATGTGGGATGTCTGTAACTGTTGTTCTGTAGTCATATCACCTTCTGACTGTAACTAGGAAAGATTCTCTGATTTTTTAGACACACACAATTAGATAGGCCCCCAAGATAATCAAGGATAATCCCCCTAACTCAAGGGTTAATGACATCTCCAAAGTCTCTTTTGCCTCATGGAAAGTAATATGGTCACAGTTTCCAGGGACTAGAACATCTTTATGGGGTCATTATTTTGACTGTCACAAAAGCAAAGTCTTGGACTTACACATATCTAGATTTTGTTTGCTTAATTTCAGAGCCTAGAACATATTAGACTTTAAATAAATGTGAATGAGTGATAAATATTATATTTACAGATTGCTGCCTCATTGCAATTCTGTCCTCCCACTGGTGGTGGAATCCTATGTGTTTTTTACCATCTCCATTTTGCATTCAGACTGAATATGGCTATGTTATTCCTTTCACCTGAGTGATTTGAAACCATCTCTCTATTTCTATTTGTAGAGATCTTGTCTATCAAACCCTTCTCAAATGCCACTTCAAAAACTTTTTATAATCCCCAGTTGTCTTAGTCAATTTATGCTCTTACAACAAAATAACACAGACTAGGCAATTTATTAAAACCAGAGGTTTGCCTGTCATAGTTCTGGAGACTAGGAGGTCCAAGATCAAGGCGTTGGCAGATCTGATGTCTGGTAAGGGCTGTTCTCTCCGTTCAAGATAGTGTCTTGATGCTGCATCTTCCAGAGACAAGGAACACTGTGTCTTCACATGGTGGAAGGTGGGAGGGCAAGACGGATGAACTCCCTCCATGCAGCCCTTTCATGAGGGCTCCTAAACCCATTCCTGAGGTAGGAGTCCTGATGGCCTCATCGCTTCCTCTAGGCTCCACCTCAACACTATCACGTTGTCAACGCTGAATCTCGGAGGATGCACAGTGAAACCACAGCACCAATCAAGTATGATCTTTCTCTCCTCAGAAACCCCCTCATATGTTTAGACCTCCCATGCACTTTTATACATTTTGTCTCATGGTTTCTTGCTGTCCAAATAAGGTGCTATAAACGGATAGCTATAGTTTTGAGTTTCATTTCAACAAAACGCCCTTCCTAGGTTTTGAATCCCAAGCGAAATATGAGGACAGGCCCCAACATCCATTACAAAAGCTGAAAGAGAGTGCATGATCCTTTTTCCAGTTTCTTGGCCACTCACGTGTGGGCACATATCTATGCCCAGCCAACTGATATCTCTTTATTAGAACCTGGAACCCAATGAAACGATGCAAAAGACCTGAAAGAATCAGAGAAGATTCTGAGAAATTGAGCAGAGATGCAGGTCCAGGAATTTGGCAGCAAGTGCCTAGGTTCAGCAGAGCCCAGCTACACGGTGACAAGTGTCAAATTGCAGCATCCTAGTGATGGCATCTCAAGATCTGCTTCCGTCGAATGAACTTGGCTGTGCTGAGTTTCCCTCAGTTCTTACCGTGCTTCTCCAGCATCTTCAATGATTTTGTGAACTATTCAATAGCCTTTCATTGAATTCCTATTTTGCTTAAGTTGTCTATAATTTGTTATTTTCAGTGAAAAATATAAACCAGTTATCCTCACATTAAAACACACTCCACTTAGGCATCTCTTGTGATATCACTGGAGAAAAGTGTGGACGTTATTTTTAATTTGACTCAGAATTATAGGATTAGTTTGGTACTAGTAACAATGGAGATAAGTAACTAACTTTTCGTGAAACTTCTTCCTGGGGTGAAACAAAATCTACTGTGGAAACTCTTTCCAATCATCTCTGGAAATTTATTATGTGACCTAGTATATAATGATAATTTACCATGATATTTGATAAAATAGTTTTGTGTGTTCAGAATAATTTCTTTTTTATTTACCTTTGAAAATAAAGCATCGATAGTTAATTTTCTCCTAAATTGTCTGTTTTTATTTCCATAGAAGGTATTTATGGAATGTCTCCTTACTTTTAATGTAACTAGGCATTGTGTGATCAAAGTAAAATAAATATGTTCTTGTTTCTGTAATTACTAAAGCTTTGAAAATGGACTTGTCGACCTCAAACCAATGGGACATATTCCCATGTGGCCTGATCTCCAGTTAGGGTTCCCAGGGTAAGTGGTGATTCCTTTTCTCTTTTAAAATATTTCAGAAATGAAGCTTCTGCTGTGGGCCACTAGGCGGCGTACTTCAGAGCAGGGTTTGTGGGAGTACAAAGCTAACTTCTGCTTATTTTGCTTGATTTTTCTGCAGCTTCCTTGACTACTGTGGATGATAAGTAACCATTTTCTTCCTCTTCTTTCTTTTTTCCCCTCACTGTTTGGAGTGAACTTGAAACATTTAGTAAGTTTGTTGATCAACATACCGTGTTTATGAAAATCCAGCTAAGATAATATGGTAAGAATCCTTTGGTTATAAATAATAGAATTCAAACTCAAATTGGTCTAAGCCAAAAAAATATTAATTTATGGACTCGTATAATGGAAAAATCAAGAGTGTAGCTTCAGAATGGCTGAACGTAGGGACTGAGGACTTGGCTCCTCTCAGCTTCCTTGCTTGTTTCTTCCCCATTGATTTTATTCTCAGATAAGTTTAGTCTTTGTGCTGCAATGTGGTCATCATCACTCCTCCAGTTTACATTTCCTTAGTTCCACAGCCCTACAGTAAAGCAAAAACAGAAACACTTCTAATAGTTTCAAAAAGAGACTGGGGATTGAGTTTGGGTGTGAGGTTTGGATTCCACGTCCATCTCTAGTTTCATCTGTGCCAGGATTAGAAGTATATTCATTGGCCAGGCCTGTGTCAACAGCTCATACAGTGTTTCCACCGTCCACACTGTGGCTTTGCAAGTATTAGAAAATGGCTCCCCTTTCTCCAGTTAGATGCAGCCCTGTATTGGGGCATGTGGCTTGGAGAAGAGCATGCAGGCTGGATTTCAGCCCCCTTTTCTCCCTTAGCTGGGTTTCTTCCTTGAGTGAACAACATACTTGTTATTAGCTGTCCTGTGCTTATTCCTGAAACTGGGGGTGAAATCAGCCCCCACACCAAAACTGAAGGACAGAAGGTGGCTTCATCTAGGGTATCAGATAGTGGCTAATAACAAAGGGGGACACTGGGTGCTGTGTGGGCAAAAGGAGCAAAAAATAATCCTAACATGTCTAGACTTCATCTCAGAAGGAATATGCAATCTTCTTCATTGGAAATATTTAACACTTCAAGAGTGCCAAGAAGGCTATAAGCAGCATATCTCTTAAGGATATAAGTTAGGGCATTCTAGAATGTATGCTTTATGGATTTACCTTATAAATATATAACATTGACTAACACACACAGAAAATATATTGCAGAGTAACATAGATGACACAACTTGAAATATAAGACGTTCTACCGCAGTCTATCATTATTTTCGAACTTATCAACAGACTCGGAGGATCTTTTTTTTATTGATAAATTTCTAACCAGAGCCGTATTTACTCGTGTCTTGAAAAACAGAGTATTTGCAAATATGTCTGAAGATGGAAGAGAAAGAAAATGATTCCGAAAAAGCTGATGACATTATGACAGCTTTTTATAGAAGAAGCAAATTTGCAACCATAAATTAAAAACTTATAGGAGATACACAAAATGTGAAGAAAAATAAATGAAACCAAACCACTACAAGAAATAACTAAACTAAGAAGACAGCAAGAGAGGAAAAAAAAAAGAACTGCAATACATATGAAAAACAATTAATAAAACGCAAGTTACTCCTTACCAATCAACAAGGACTTTAAATGTGAAAGGATTAAACTATCTAATTAAAAGACATAGAGTGGCACAATGCATAAAAGATACTCATCAGTACATATTTATAAGGGAGTTAATTTAGATATAAAGATTCATAGAGGCTTAAAGTGAAGGGATGGGAAAAGATACTCTATGCAAATGATAACCAAAAAAGAGGAAGGGTTTCTATACTTAGATCAGAAAAAATAGACTTGAAATCAAAACCTGTCCCTAGAGACTAAGAATGTCATTATATAATGATAAAAGTTCACTTCAATGGGAAGATTGTAAATATATATCCACTCAACATTAGAACAACTAAATATATAAAGTTAATATCAACAAAGCAAAGCAGAGAAATCAGTAACACTAAAATAATAGTAGCAAACTTCAGTACCCCAAATTCAATAATGGATAGAACATCTAGGCAGGAATAAAAAAAGAGGAAACAGCTGACTTGAACAACACAGTAGATTAAACAATGACATGTACAGAACTTTCCATCCAACAGCAGCAGAACATACATTCTTCTCAAGTGCACACAGAATATTCTCTGCGATAGATCAAATCTTACGTCACAAGGCATCCTACAAATTTAAGAAGTTTGATATAATGCCAAGTATCTTCTCAGACCACAATGGAATAAAATTAGAAGTCAATAACAAAGAAAACAGAAACATTTACAAAAAAAGCAGAAACTAAACAACACACTCTTGAACAACCATTGGGTAAAAGAAGAAATCAAAAGAGAATTTTATAAATATCTTGAGACAAACAAAAATGAACATACAACTCAACAAAACTTACAGGATGCAGTAAAAGAAGTGCTAAGAGGGAAATGTTACAGTGATAAATACCTACATTAAAAAATAAAAAAGATATCACTAGAACAACCTAACTTTACAAATAAAAAATTAGAAAAAGAAAAACTAACTAAACCCAAAGTTAGCATAATGAAGTAAATAATAAATATTAGATTATAAATAAAATAAGTATAAAATAAAAAATAATAGAAAAATCAAAAAAGCTAGAGTTGAATTTTTGGAAATACAAACAAAAATAACAAAACCTTAGCTACACTAAGAAAAAAAGAGAAACTCAAGTAAATATAATCAGAAATGAAAATGGAGACATTATAACAAATATACAGGAATACAAATGATTATAAAGGACAATTAAGCAATTATATGCCAATAAATTGGATAACCTAGAAGAAATGCATAAATTCTTAGAAAGATGTAATCTCCCAATATGGAACAAAAAAGAAATAGAACATACCAAAAGCAAGCAAAGAGATTTAATCAGTAATCAAAAATTTTCCAACAAATAAAATCCCAGGTGCAGATGCTTTCATGGGCAACTTCTACCAAATACTCAAAGAGCTAAAAACAAAACTTCTTAAACTCTTTAGAAAAAATAGAAGGAGAATACTCCCAAACTCATTTCATGAGGCCGATGTTACCATGACTTAAAAGCTAGAGGAAGACAACATAAGAAAAAATAATTACAGACAGTATCCTTAATGAATATACAAGCAAAAATTCTCAATAAAGTACTAACTAGCAATCTGAATTCAAAAGCATCTTGAAAAGGTCATATACCATGACCAATTAGAATTTATCTATGGGACACAAGGACTGTTCAATGTGTAAAAATTAATAATGTGATATACCACATTAACAGAATGAAAAGCAAAAATAACATTCCAATAGATGCAGAAAACACATTTGACAAAATTCAATATACATTCATAATAAAACTCTCAGCAAAATAAGTATGAAAGAAACTTACGTCAACACTATAAAGGCTGTATATGGAAAACTTATATCTAATATTATAATCAATGGGGAAAAACTGAAAGCTTTTTCTTTAATATCTGGAACAAGACAAGGATGTCTACTCTCATCACTCCTATTCAACATAATACTGGAAGTCCTCCTAGAACAATCAGGAAAGAGAAATAAAAGCATCAAAATTGAAAGGAAAGATGTTGTTACCTCTGTTAACAGAAGACATGATTATTATACATTGAAAACTCTAAAGACTCCACAGAAAATGCTTAGAAATAATACAGTCAGTCTTTCATGTCTGCTGGGGATTTGTTTCAGGAACCCCTCAGATAATAAAATCTGTGATGATCAACTCCCTCACATAAAGTTGTATACAGTTGGCCCTATGTATCCATGAGTCCACATCTGGGGATTCAAATCACCACAGATGGAAAATATGTACAAGTTAGGTCCACGGTCGATTGAGTTCATGGTTGCAGAACCCATGGATATGAAGGACTGACTATATAATAAATTTACTAAAGTTGTAGGATACGCAACTGACATACAAAAATCATTGCTATTTCTAAACACTAACAATGAATTGTCTGAAAGGGAAATTTAAAAAACAGCATCAAATAAAATACTTTGGAACTAACTAACCAAAGAAGTGAAAGACTTAAACACTACAAATTACAAAAGATTGATGACAGAAATTTAAACCAAAGTAAATTGAAAGACAACCCATGGATTGAAAGAGTTAGTACCGTATTATTAAAGTTTCCGTATTACTCAAAGCAATCTACACATTTAATGTAATCCATATCAAAATCCCAATGGTATCTCTCACAGAAATAGAAAAAAAATCCTAAAATTCATATAGAGCCACAAAAGTCCCTGAGTGGCCGAATCAATTTTGAGCAAGAACAAAGCTACAGGTATCACATTTCCTGACTTCAAATTAAATTACAAAGCTGTAGAAAGAAAAACACTGTGGTACTGGCATAAAAACAGACACATAAACCATTGAAACAAAATAGAGAACCTAGGCATAACCCACACATTTGCAGCAATTGATCACCCTGGAAGGTGACAAGGAGACACTATAAGGAGAGGATATGCTCTTGACCAAATGGTGTTAGGAAAGCTGGATGTCTACATGTAAAAGAATGAAATCGGATCCCTAGCTCATGCCTTATGTAAAAATTAACTCATAACGGATTAAACATTTAAATGTAATAAATGAAACCATAAAACTCTTGGAAGAAGACAGGAGAAAACTTTCTTGACATTGGTCTTGGCAATAATTTGTTTAGATATGATGCCAAAAGCACCGGCAACAAAGGCAAAATAGATAAATGAATTACATCAACTAAAAAGCTTCTGCACAGCAAAGAAAACAACTAATGAAATGATAAGGCAATCTATGAAATGGGGAAAATGTTTGTAAACCATATCTCTCATAAGGAGCTCAAAAAATAAGAAGGACACATAAACATCAATTCCAAAATTATAAATAAGCTAATTTTATTTTAAGGCAAAGAACCTAAATAAATACATCTCAAAAGAAGAAATTCAAATGGCTAACAGGTATATGAAAATGTGCTCAACATCTCTAAACTTCAGAGTAATGCAAATCAAAATCACAATGAGATATCATGTCACACCTGTTAAAATGGCTATTATCCAAAAGAGAAAAGATAAGTGTTGGTAAGAATGTGGAGAATAGGAAACCATTATACACTATTGATGGGAATGCAAATTAGTAAACACAGAAAACAGTATTGAAGTTCCTCCAAAGAAAATTGAAAATAGCACTGGCATGGTGTGGTGGCTCACACCTGTAATCCCAGGATTTGGGGAAGCCAAGGCAGGAGGCCAGGAGCTCCAGACCAGCCTGGGTAATATAGCAAGACCCCATCTCTGAAAAAAAATTAAAATTAGCCAGACATGGTGTTGTACTCCTGTAGTCCCAGCTAATCAGAAGGCTGAGGTAGGAGGATAGCTTGAGCCCAGGAGTTCAAGGCTGCAGTGAGCTATGATCTTGCCACTGGACTTTACCCTGGATGACAGAGTGAGACACGGTTTCAAAAATTAAAAAAAAAGAACTACCACGTAATTCAACAATTTCACTTCTGGATATATGTCCAGTGAAATTGACATAAGAATCTTAGAGTGGTGTCTCTCATCCCCTGTTCATTGCAGCATGACACACAATGACCAAAATATGAAGATAACCTAAATGTCCTTTGGCAGAGGAAAAGATGAATGGGTAAAGAAAATATGGCGTGTATACATAAAATGAAATATTATACAACCTTAAAAAAGAAGGAAATCCTTCTATTTGTGAAAACATGGATGGAGCTGGAAGATACTGCGCCAAGTAAAAATGCAAGACAGAGAGACAAATACTTCATGATCTCATTAACATGTGGAATCTACAACAGTCAAATTCATAAAAACAGAATAGGACAGTGGTTGCCAGGGGCTCAGGGAGAGGAAATGGGGTGATGTTAATTAAATTGTGCAATGTTAAAGTTATAATAATTTCTGGAGATATAATGTACAACATGGAACAAAACTGTACCATATTCCTGTGTTCTGCTAAAGGACTAGATCATAAATTAATTACTGTCAACACACACAATGGTAAATATGTAGAGATAATATGCTAATTTGCTTGATTGTGGTGATCATTTCAAAATGTAGAGAAATACCAAAACATTGTTACCTTAAATTTATACAATTTGTATATGTTATATTATCATCATAAAGCTGTTAAGAAAGATTTAGTAAATCATGTCTACAACCTGGGAACTTCCCCATGAGAGGGAGGGCTGGAGTAGGAAAATGGAATTTTTCAACAAGGATAGGGTGAGGGACAAGGGAAATGATTGATCAAGTATTTAAGAAATGACCTGTGGGGCAGTTACATCAAAGTTTATGAGATTTAGAGCATCACTTCTCAAACTTTTTGGTTTCAGGAACACTTTACATTTTTAAAAGTTATTGAGGACCCAAAGAGCTTTTATTTATTTGGATTATATCTATTGATATTTATCATAGTAAACATTAAAACTGAGAAATTAAAAAAATAATATACTTATATGTTTACATAAATTACATTTTTATTTAAAATTATCATTTTTAAGCAGTAAAGTTGGTGAGAACAGTGACATTGTTTTATATTTTTAGGTATGACTTTAATGTCTAGTTTAATAGAAGAAAACTTGGTTCTCCTTTCTGCTTCTATGTTTAATTTCTTGTGACATCCCATGTCAGGTAGCCTCTGGGAAACTCCAATTATATTTGTGAGAGAATGAAAGTGGAAAAGGTAAACAAAATCTGTGCATTTTTATGAAAAGACTTTTGACCTTGCAGAGCCCCTGGAAGGGACTCAGGGACTTCTCAGGGTTCTCTGGCCCATGTGTTCACAAAGTAGAGGGTAAGTCCGCAAGAGAAAGCAGTGATTGTCTGTGGGAGGTCTTGCTGAGAGGTGGTAGAGAAGAAGTTGTAAGTGTAGAAAGTATGGTCGTTGTTTTCATTTTTTTCCCCTTTCCTCTGGCCTCTTGTTGCTGGGATTTCCTCTTTAGACAATCGTATCATAAATTAGAAATGGCATTAATGAACATTCCTGATACTGCCTAATGAAAGTTTTTGTTTTGTCTTCCTGAGTCTTGATAAATTTCAAGAAGTCTTCTATCTCATTTATTTTTCCCACCCAAATTTGGAATTTAGGAAGGGTTGATATAGCTATATTTAGATGATTTATCTCCCTGAAGACATTTTGGGATCATTTATAAATCTCTATAAACAATGCTCTGATGTCCTTTTACTTTGTTTAGAGACTGGGTCTTGCCGTGTTGTCTGGAGTGGAATGGCTTGATCGTAGCTCACAATACACAATACAATCAAACTCCTGGGCTCAAAGTGGTCCTTCCACTCAGCCTCCACAGTAGCTAGGTCTGCAGGTGTATGCCAGCACGCCTAGCTTTTGATTACTATTATTATTTTTGTAGAAATGGGGGTTTCATTATGCTGCCCAGGCTGGTCTTCAAACTCTTGGCCTTAAGCGATCCTCCTGCCTTCCGCTGTCTGAGGAGCTGAGTTTACAGGTGTAAGCCACCGTGCTGTTCCCGATGTCATTTAAATACAAACACGATACTATATTCCTTGTAGAAAATGCTACATAAAAATAATTTTTTTTGAGATAGGTTCTTGCTGTGTCACCCAGGCTGGAATGCAGTGGTATGATCACACTCACTGCAGCCTTGACCTCCTGGGCTTAAGCGATCCTCCCATCTCAGCCTTCCGAGTAGCTGGGACCTGAGGTATGAGCCACCAAGCCAGCGAATTTTTCAATTTTTGGTAAAGATCGGCGTATTGCTGTGTTGCCGAGGCTGGTCTTGAACTCTTGGGCTCAAGTTACCCTCCACCCAGGTCTCCCAAAATGCTGGGATTACAGGCCTGAACCACTGCACCGGGTCCTAAAAATTCATTCACTTTCTTTGTTTGTCCACAAGGTGCTGCTGTTTCCCTTGTAATAACATGAGACAGCTCACTCAAGAACATCAAGAACACGACATTCTCTAAAAAAAATCACAGTAGTTCCTTTTCCATAACTACTAAGTTTTCAAGGTTTTATCATGTGTATCTCATAGAAAGAATGTGTAAAATTTTTCATGTAGAAACATAATCTTTTAACAATGAGTTAGTTAAAAAATTTGGCCTTGTCAGAATGAAGATTTCCTTTTCCCTATAATTTTACTTATTATAATTATATTTTCAGTGATATCAATTGCTTTATAAAAACTCATTACATTATATACCCAATGACTGTGAAATCGTCTGCTTTGAAGCACAGTGAAATCATCAATCAGCATACTGGGTCTAACATGGTTCCTTCTATTTTAAGAAAGCTATTTACACTCCAATTTGCAAGCGGGACTTTACAAAAATTAAAACATTTATAAAATATATTAACTATGATTGTTTTAAAAAGTAATGGTTTTTATGGTAAGGAAATAAATTGAAGCTCTGTGTTAGAAAGTGCAGAAAACAAATCAGCATTCTTTATAAACAGATTTTACTGCTGGTTTAGAATTACCTTATGTCCTTTATAGATGATGGAAAATGAAATCAGCTGCAGTTAGCAGTGTGCATGCATCGTATTTGCTATGTCACTTTCAGAAAGATTATGGAAAATTGACATGTCAGGATTCTCAAAATGATAAATTCTAAGAAGAGACTAAAGGCAACAGAATTTTAAAAGGAAGCCTAGTTGTTTAATATATACATGGACGAGTTACGGGGAAATCCTGGACTGGGAGCTAGCAGATCTATGTTCTGACTTTCACTAAGTCATTGGCTGCTACAGCAGGCCAAGCAGACATAACTGCCAAGGCTGCCTGGGAGTTGGGTTGATTGGCAATTGGCACAGGGAGAGAGGACAATTGCCAGAGTAATTGCCAAATATTCAGGGTTTCATGTTCAGTGAAGCAGGACGTACACTTGTATCCCAAGGGCAAAACTGACGCTAGAATCTGGGCCTCCTAGCTGAATCCGAGTCCACAGTCTGATGAGTAGGATGAAGTAGTCTCAGAAATCCAAGCCAGCCAGAACCCATGAGGTGTGCTATGCAGATATTGACTGGCGAGCTGCAGTAAGATGTTTCATTCTATTGAGCAAACATTCCTTGATTGGTTAGGTTAGCATCCCACAAGAGCAGAGACAAATTCTTCAGAATTTGTCCATGAAGCTATAATCCCAGAGCTTATATTTCAAGGGAGGAGGGAGGAAACAACATCTCAGGATGGTAGGTGATTACAACTAAACCAAATTCTGAAAATAAAAGGAACCCTATGTCTTTGTCTGCTCAGGCTGCTACTACAAACAACTGTAGACTGAGTGGCTTAAACAGCACATACTTGTTTTCACAGTTGTGGGAATTCAAAGATTAAAATCTGGGCCAGCAGATCCAGTGTCTGGTGAAGGCCTTCTTACTGGTTTGCAGGTGTTCTTGTTGTATCTTCACATGGCTGAGAGAAGATGGCTCTAGTCTCCTACTCTTCTTATTAGGATGCTAACCCCATTGTGGGAACTCCATCCTCATCGAAACCAAATTAATTCCCAAAGATCCTCTTTCTAATGCCATTCTATTGTTAGAGTTTCAACATGTGCATTTGTTGATGCAAACATGCAGTGCACAACATCTTATCTAATCAAATCCGTTGTCCCTTGAGTAAAATTCTAGCTCCTATAACAAGACTTAAAATTATGACTTGGTTGTTACCAAAACTGTCTATCTGAATTTGCTAGAAATCAAACATACTTGAATATTTCCTCTAAAGATTTTATCATTCCTATCCTATTGTGTATATTTACAGAATTCTTAAATAATTACATACCCAAGGCTTCTATTAGGTCTGATGAGAGATTCTATTAGCTTTGACTATTGCAAGCAGCTTTATAGCACTCTAGGTAAAAGCATGTGCTTTGAAATCATACAATAAATTTATTAAATGCTAAGCACTTTATATTCAGTATTTAATTTTATCATCTTAATCACCTTAATTATTACCTCCAATAAACCCTATTTGTTGGCTACTTATATTATTCTGATTTTGCAAATCTAAATTTGAGAGGCTTTCCCAATGTCACATAAGTTAATAACTGGCATAGCTGGGGTTTGAATTAAAGTCTACCTGATTCCAAGATCTATTTACCATTGTTCTACAATATGTACTTCTTAGGTCTCTGAGAATGCTAACAGCCTTTCTTTTGAAATGTGTCTTATTTCTGAGTAACAGCTTTATTAATATGTGATTAGGGCACCATATTTCAGGCAACAAATTCTTGGAAATATTTCATTTCCATAGTGAGATAAGGATAAATTCTGTGGCATTGTCAGCCAGAAAACATCATTTGGAGACTATCTTGTACAAGAAGTAGAAAACACAGCTGGGGGCCTGCGGAGGACAGAAAGCTCACAGTTTCTGTCTATACCCCTTTCACTTCCTCCTCAAGGAGATGGACCTCCGTGGTTGGTCAAACTTAAGGATCTTTTATGAGCCACAGCTAATGGTGAAATCTTCCTAACTCTAGGTGAAGATTAATGGGCAAGTTGGAGATTTAAGGTAGCTTGTGGCTGCTCCTTTTAGAAGAAAGTCTGATCATGGCTCTCTTCTTTGTGGAACCCCTCTGTTCCCCCAAATTCTTGGTAAGACATGCCTGAAGTCCAAAACTGTGTCAGTAGACTTCATATCTACTCTCTTCTACCAATCACACAACTACAGACAAATAAGAAAAATAAAACAAAGCTGAGACACACTCCACTGGCACAGAGGCCACTCTCTGCCTGGCTGCTTTTCTCTACCCTGGCACCTCCTGGGCATTTGACTCTTTTTTAGATCAAACGGAGACATGGCTTTGGGATTAAAATTAGTAGGTGAAAGGGGTCTCTGGCCTGTTTTGGCATTAGGCCAAGTAAATAACTGAGTTCTGGCTTAAGCTCAGCTCTGTAGAGCTTTCTCTGTGTTTGGGGAAAGTCTCCGATAGTAATGAAGTGATATTTTACTGTGCTTCGTTTTCTGTACATATATCTCTTTCTTAGGTATGTTGTGAGGAGGTTCGTTCCCTGGACAAATACCATCTTAATCACCTTCATTATTACCAACTTTATTTTATTTGCAGAATTAAAATTTAAATACACATTCAGGAAAAAATTCTGGTGAGAGAATTATATTATGAGGTTAATCTTTCAGCATCTGCCTTAGGGACATTGATTATTTTCCCACTTGTTTTTCACCAAGCTCCAGGTTTGCAAAAGAATTGTGATGTGGTCTGAGGCAAACTTACTGATTGGCTAGTGGTAAGTTAAACCGTATCCTATAGGACTGCTGGGAACCATTGTTTGTCACCGGCCAGAAATCCACTGTTTGGAGGTGTGCGCTGGGAAGGCTATTCATACTTATTGATACATGTTTTGTTCTTGGCACTATGTTAAGTACTAGAAACATGCAACAATTTGGAATATCGTTACATTCAACCCTAACAATAGTCTGATGTGTATGTTATTAGTCCCGTATTAGAGACGAGTAAACAAGATTAGAGGAAGAGAAACACACAGCTGGAACCACACAGGCAGCACTGGGATTGGAAGCAGTTCTGTCTCACCCCGGATCACCATTTCTATGCTGTGTCTCCACTAAAGGATCCTTTCTTTGGTTCTTCTAAATCATTAGTCATCAATAATTTATCTCCAAACTGTAGGTTTCACAGGAGGAGATGCCACTTGAAGTTTCAGGGCTCCAAATGCAGATAGAATGTGGAACGTGGTGGGAAGCACCGGGAGGGGTTTAATGATAAATTTCAAGTACTTTGTGGGGCTCTGAAAGACTGTCTTCAAATTCTTTGTCCTACTGCCTCTTTCATATTATTTCAAATGTCATGTTGGTATATCTTTTTGGTTAAATTAAGGAAAATCTCCGTGAAAATTAAAAAATGAACAAAAAAAAAAAACCCCAAAAGAAAAGAAAGAGATACCATGAAAAATCAACTCAGATTTCTCAGGGTTTTATTAACTCAAAGAAGCCTTGGTCCAGTTGGAAGAAGACAGAATTGACTTTGACAATCTCTAGCAACCCCTTTAGCGTTCAATGCACTCTAGACGGTGAGTATAAAGAAGTTCACTTAATAGATTCACCAAATTAGTTAGTTTGTGTAGTTCAAAGGGAAACAGACACACAGGACTGTGAGGTTTTGACAGGGGAGAAAGGCAAGTCTGGGTCCAGTGAGCCCAGGCAGGCCATGAAGGGGCAGGGCAGGAGAAGGATGGTGCTGGGAGGCTAGGGAACTGGCCACCTCTGTGCTTGCTGAAGATAACAAAAATCAACACAGCTTTCCCCAAACGCTGCCCTTGCCTGATGGAATTAAACAGAGCTCTGAGAAAGACAGCACCGGGGCTGAGGATGGGTCCTGAGCTGCCTACAGTCACCAATATCTTGGCCAATGGCTATGCACTCAGGGGCAATTTGGCTAGCTTTCTTGATCCACACCGGAAAACTCACTTTTGAGGTGGTTTGGAAAGCTCCAAAAGGAACGTGCTTCATGCTATTTGTATTGCTGCCAAAAAGAAAAGATTCTGCTTTTCATCAGCTGTTGATTTTTGCTCTCTGTATTTCTCTAGCATCTGTTGCTGGTGGCCCTGGTTATGCTAACAAGTAGATAGTGTAGGTGCAGCAGCAGCACAAAAAAGACTCTCCTGGATTCTCAGTTTCAGGCTGGCCTGGGAACAGGATTAGGGATGTTTCAATGCTTGAATGCAGCTGAGCTGGAGATCTGTGGCAATTCTTTTGACTTGAGGCTGGACATTCTTTATAGCTTCCCCAGATACAGGAATTGGCAGGGCTTGAAAAAGAATTACAGGCAGGAGATTCATTTTCTTTTTTGCTACCTCACCAGCCATAAAATTAATAGGTTTTAACCTAAATAACCTTAGCCATCTCGTGGGAGTAGGAGATCATTTCCTTCAGAGTCTTTCCCAATTGGAGTCTAGTCCCAGGATGGTTTGAATGATCCATTTGAATTTGAAGAGCTTTCTAATTTATTCCTCTCATCCCCTCTCCAACCAGTCTTATTCCTTTCCCCTTCCTCCCTACCAAACCTCAGAGTCTCAAAATAAAAATCTTTGTATTTTAAACTTCATCATGCTAATTTCATCACTTCAAATGAACCTTCCCTTGTTTGCGTTTCCTCCAACTGTGTGACTTAGGGCTGTTGAACTGTTTCAAATACACAGGAAAATGGAAACCTCTTTTGGTGTCTAGTGATTGTATAATAAAATATTTTCAGATGCTAATCACATGCTTTGTGCTTTGTTAATGAAAATCTAAGGATATTCTTATTTGAAAGGTTTAAAAATATAATAACTGTCATTACATCTAATTCTGTCTACATTTCTGGTGTGAAATGAGAAGTCAGGAGCCCTGCCATCTACACAGTGCATGGTTCTACCAGCTATTTCTGTGTAACTTCAAGCAAATCATTTCTTTTCTGCCTTTTCTTTCTTTATATGTAAAATGTGGATAACTGTCTCACTGAATTCACAGAGTGACTGTATTATGTACAACAAAATTTGTTGAAAAGCGTAAAGCTCTATAATTAAGTAGAATGTTACGTGTGATTTATAAGCATTTTAAATCCTGGAGCAGTGGAGGAAGTGTTCCTCTTACTGTAAAAGGACATCCCTCTAATAATCTCCCTTCTTTTCCTGACTTTTCAGGGATTCTGTTCATTGCTTTTCCATTTGTCATCTGCATCTTCAATCTGTCTCCTTCTTGATGCATTCTGTCAGCATTTAAATATAAATTTTTCATTAAAAAATCTTCTATCTTGGAGGAACCTTAACTTTGACTCTGTGTGTCTCTCTAGCTGTCAAGCCATCTCCTCCTTTCTTGGCAAATTTTTCTCAAGGATTTTCCACAGTTACTATCTCCTTTTGCTCCTTTTCCTTTCACTCTTTATTCAGGTCAGTTTGGCTTTCACTTTCACCAAGCCTATGAAACTGTTTGTGCTAAGGTCACCATATAAGAGTGCCAGGGGCTTCCATCACAAGCTGCCACAGATTGAGTGGTTTATCTTCCACAGCTCTGAAGACTGGATATCCGGGATGGAAAGTCAGCAGGTTTACCTTCTTCTGAGAACTTCTGTCTTGCAGTTACCCCCCTTCCTGCTGTGTCCTCAGGCTGTGTTGCCTGTGTCTCAATCTCTTTTTAGATGGATACCTGCCATATTGGTTTAGGGTCCACCCATACGACTTCATTTGACTTCACTTACCTCTTTGAATGCCTTCTCTAAATCAGTCCCCTCTGAGGAAGTGGGGATCAGCTCTTCAACATAGGAATCTGGGGGGACACAATTCAGCACTCCCAGAATTGGTCATTCCTAAACATCATGAACACTAGTTCTCTTTCTCTATTTTCATTCTTTCTTTCTTCCTTCCATTCTTTCTTTCTTTGTTCTTCTCTCTCTTTCTTTATCTCTCTATTCCTTTCTTTCCTCTTTCTTTCTCCCTTCCTTCCCTCCCATTCCTTTCCTTGCTCTCCCTTCCTTCATTCCTTTCCCTTCCTTTCCTTTCCTTTCCTTTCCTTTCCCTTCCCTTCCCTTCCATTCCTTTCCTTGCTTTCCCTTCCTTCTTTCCTTTCCTTTCCTCCCCTTTCCTTCCTACTCTCTTTCTCACTCCCTTCCTTCTATTTTTTTACTTTTGTTTATATAAAATTTATAGGATACATGTGCAATTTTGTTCCATGCATAGTGGTCAGTTCAAAGCTATTAGGGTATCCCTGACCCAAGTAACATATATTGTACATATTATGTAATATATGAGTCCAGTGGGGTCTCAGGAAAATTCAGTAGAGTAGACCCCTTACCTCTTCCTCTAGCTTGAACTATTTTCTTATCAGTTTCTCCCTCTGCACAAACATTAAATGTTGAGGTTCTTAAATCCTGGGTCCTCTTCTATTCTTATTGCATACTAAGCTTGTCCAACCCATGGCCTGGGGGTCATGTGTGGCCCACGTGTGGCCCAGGACAGCTTTGAATGCAGCCCAACACAAATTTGTAAACATTCTTCAAGCATTATAAGATATTTTATGATTTTTTTTACCTCATCAGCTATTGTTAATGTTAATATATTTTAAGTGTGGCCCAAGACAATTCTTCTTATTCGAATGCAGCCAGGGAAGCCAAAAGATTGGACACCTCTGCCTACACAGACTCTAGACAATATTTTATTAATTCCTATGGCTTTAGATACCATTTATATGCATATGGCTCCTACAGACCCCTCCTCCCAGGCTCCAAAAGATTATGTGCACGCTGCCATCTTGAAATCTCCACTGGGATTTTCACAGGCGTTCCTAAAATCAGAATTCAAAACTCTTGAGTTCTTCCCCCACATCTATGCCACTTCCTCAATCATTTCCCTTTTGTTAGTTTATTTCTTCTTCAGCCCTACCATTTTTCATAAAAATTATCTCCATTTACTTCTTCCAGAAAGCATCATCATCCTTGATGCTTTCTTCTTCCTGCAACACCACTACCGTCACAACTTGCAACCAAATACTGTTATTTCACCTTCAAAATATGTGCTAAAATTATCCGCTTCTGTCATCCGCATCTTTCACCTGGTCTGCAAACATATACTCATCTTTCCAACTTTTTGCCTCTCCAATACCTTCTCTATGGCACACTCAGAGAGGTCCTTCAAAAATTTCAATTAGATCATGTCTCTCCTTCGTTGAAAAATCTTTAATGATTTTCTACCCACAAAATAATTCTGCTAGACTACAAGCTCTATAAATGAAAGGACTAGGTTTGCCTTATTTGTTTCTGTTTATGCAGAGCCTAGCCTTGCACTTAGTGGGAACTTAACACATTGACCTAGATCTTGTCCACCTTCTCAGCCTCACCTCTCATGGAAGCACTCATAGACCTCAGTCCAGTTACTCTTTTCTCAGATCCCTGAGCTGGCCTGGTACAGGGCTGCCTGGGCCGTGATGTGTTCACTCCTGCTTTGTTGGCCGGTATCTGCTTATATGCTTGCTACTGTAACTGATGTCCAAGGCAGTCACATAGGCATCCCTGGGAGCTTGCTAGAGCTCAAGCACCACCCTAGATTCAATGAATCAGAATCTGCTTGTTGACAAGGTCTCCAGATGGTTCATATGCACATTCAAGTTTACGGTGCTTTGCTCTAGATCTCAGCCTGAGTGTTAGTTCTTTAAAGAGACCTTTCCCAACTGGCCAAATCTTATTAAGTCATATGATGGATTCACCCATATGGTCTGTGATACAGAAGGGAAAAGGAGTTGAGGTCTATTGATCAGAAGCTGCTCACTTTAGAGTTTTACCTAAGGGTGATCCTATCAAAAGTTCTGGATTTTGTAGAGAAGCATACAAATTAGTGAATAGTTTGATTTGAGCTAATTGAAAATTGCCAGTTTTCTTTGCTTTAACCAATATGTTTGCTTTCCCACTGAAAATCCCTTGTTACAGGTCCTTAGTTTTACTTTGCCATATTATGACATGATGGGAATAATGCACAGCGGTGATCCTGAGTTGGTTTGTGTTTTCAATACATAATTGATCCATGATTGTGACATGCATTGTAGAATGTCCAGCTAGAACACCTATTCTTTAAATTACTTTCATTACTTTCAATGGCAAAACCACAATTACTTTTGCACTAACCTGATAGCTTTGCTACAAGTCAGTTGTTCAGTTTTTTTTTGTTGTTGTTTTTTGTTTTAATTTTTGCAAACACTTTAGATACTGCATAGTGGATGGATTAGTTTGGTTCCTGGGATCTTCTGTGTATTCTCTTGAAGCTCAATAATCACATTACTGCGGACCTCCAAAATTTTACAAAGGACTGCATAGTGAGTATTCAGCCAATAAACTAAACCACAGCTTATGACTGTGAGATGAAAGAAGCACACCAATTAAAAGTAAACACTGTTTAAACTTATCTCAATGCATTTCTAAAGTATACATTTATTATATTCTCTACTTGTAAAATATTTTGTTGTGTGTATTGCCAAGTATTTCGGGATTTTATGGGTATAATGTATTCTGTTAATTTAACTGGGAAACTTGTAGTTTTTCAATAAGAAAACTAAAAGTGTTGACAGAGATGTAATTTTAAAGCACAATCCCACTCATTCCTTCAGTATTACAGCTGCTCCTTGTTTGTTTAATAATAGAACTGATGAGCAGTTAATTTGAGAGGAAAGCTGGTGCAGGTGTAGTGCTATTTAGACGTCATGGAGGACACATGTGACATCTGAAGCTAGCTATATGGTAAAAGCAAAACAGAAGTTAAAATCAGCCCTGTATAAAATCTGCATAGTTTTAGGCTTCAGGGAGTTTCTCTGTATGTTGAAGCAGGAAGTTTAGTAAAATTCTAAGTAATAAGAGAGGAACCAACATTTGTAGAATTTGCTTTGTATGGGAGAACTCATTCAATCATCAGGAGAACTCTTCAATAGGTTTTATTTGCTCCGGTTTACCTAGATGAAAAATTGAGACCCAGAATCCATGCTTTTCTTTCCTGGTTACACATTAGAATCACCAATGTGACATTAAACACACACACACACACACTGCACACCCATTAGGATGGCTGCTATCAAAAAAGGAAAACAAAAAAATCGGGGCCAGTCACGCTAGTTCACACCTGTAATGCCAGCTCTTTGGGATCACCTGAGGTCGGGAGTTTGACAGCAGCCTGGCCAATATGGTGAAACCTCAGTTGTATAAAAAAAATAAATAAATAAACAAAACAAAAAACAACAAATACACACAATTAGTCGGTCATTGTGGCACACGTGTAATCTCAGGTAACTGAGAGGCTAAGGCACGAGAATCGCATGAACCTGGGAGGCGGATGTTGCAGTGAGCCGAGATCACGCCACTGTACTGCAGCCTGGAGACAGAAGGAGACTCGTCCTCAAAACAAACCAAAAACACCCAGAAAATAACAATTGCTGTCAAGGATGTGGAAAAATTGTAACTCTTGTGCATTGAGGATGGGTATTAAAAATAGTACATCAGCTGTGGAAAACACACGATTCCTCAAAAATTTAGACATAGAATTACCATATGATTCAGTAATACCACTCACATTTATAAATCTCGATATCTGTATCTTTATCTACCTATATCTATCTTCAAAAGAATGGAAAGCAGTTACTCAAATAGATACTTGTACACCTGTGTTCTCCCGACCCCCCCCCCCACTTTTTTTTTTAATAAATGAGGTCTCACTATGTTTTCAAGGCCGGAGTTTAGGGGCTGTTTATAGGCACGATCCCCTGCTGCGGGGCTGTCCAGAGGCATGACCCCTTGCTGGGGGCTGTTTATAGCCATGATCCCCCTGCTGCGGAGCTGTCCACAGGCACAGAACCCTGCTGCGGGGCTGTCCGCAGGCATGACCCCCTGCTACGGGGCTGTTTACAGGCATGATCCCCATGCTGCCGTGCTGTCCACAGGCACAAGACCCTGCTGGGTGGCTGTCCACAGGCACGATCTCCCTGCTGAGGGGCTGTCCACGGCATGATCTCCCTGCTGCGGGGCTGTCCACAGGCACGATCTCCCTGCTGCGTGGCTGTCCACAGGCATGACACCCTGCTGGTCAAACTGGGAGTTGTGCCCTGCTTTTTCTCCAACACAGGCCGGTTCGCCCCTCGTTAGGCAACGTGGTAGTCCCTTACCCCAGGAGGTCACTGTACTAATGTCTAATTTTGTGCAGACATCTGATCAACACAGCACACTGCCGCCCAGGACTCCTAGGCTCAAGCAATCTTCCCGCCTCAGAAGCCTGAGTAGCAGGAACTACAGGCACATGCCACCACACCTGGCTGCTACACCTGTGTTCATTGCAGCATCACAGCAGCCTTATATACAGGAACCACAAGGTGGAAACAATCTAAAAAGTCTATTGAGGGATAGATGGATAAATAAAATGTGGTATAGACATAAAATGGAGTATTAGTGATCTTTGGAAAGGGAGGGAATTCTGATACTTGCTACTATATAGATAAAACTTAAAAACATTATGCTAAGTTAGACGTCAAACACAGACTACGTGATTCCATCTACATGAAGAACCTGGAATACGCAAATTAATAGAGACACAAAGTAGAATAGAGGTTTTCAGGACTGGCAGGAGGTGAAAATGGGCGGGGTTAGTGTTTAATGGGCACAGAGTTCCTTTCTGGGATGACAGAATGTTTCAGAAATCGATAATGGTAATGATTGCACATCATTGTGAACGTAGCTAATGACATTGAATTCTTTACCAGAAAACAAAAACAAAAACAGAAACACATTGCTTAAGCTTCCCAGTTGGACAGGTGACGTGCTTTGGGCAAGCTGGGGCCTGAGCCCAGGCTTCCCTCGCCAGAGCTGCTTCAAGACCTCTCTTGGTTGTATTTACACCTGATTGCTCTGGAGAGCCCCATACATGAAAGCCAACTCTGGTTCTATCTTTTCTCACTCCAGTTCTCCCTTCCCCCACCATCCCCCAGCTGGGCATTATGAGAAAAGCAAGATGACTATGAGTTTTCTGATTATTTATATGACCAAATAATCTCAAGAACTATTGCTAACTAACCCATGGGACTCCCACTACCTTCATGAGGTTCAGACGAAGTGAAGAGTCCCTAAAATCCTGCCACCTAGTCAGGAACTCAGTTGTCAATAATTTCTTTATTTTTGATACAAGCAGGAGTGGGGAAAGAGAAATGAACAGACTTGGAAGCTTCTCCGAGGCCCTAGAGAAGACCTCTGGGCTCCAAACACCAGATGCTAGGAGAAAGGAGGGTAGTTGATGACTCCCCACTCTTTCTCCAGCCCCTGCTCCTCTGTTTCTTCCCTTCACCCACTGCAGCTTCCTCAGGTCCTGGGTCCCGCGCCATCATCTCTTCGAATCACCTCCATTCTATCCCTGTTAATAAAGGAGCATCAGCTAAGTGAACATGGTGATTTGCATTCACTTACATTTATTCAAAAATTGTGTTTAATTCCACACAAGAAAAAGAATGTGGCTCTTTTTCACTCGGAAAAAAATAATTGTTATGTATCATCTTAATCATGTTTTCCTGGGATCTAATCTATACATGATGCCTACTAAAACCTTCATTGCATCTGTGTACGTGGTTTGCTTTCCTCTCTTGTGAAATAGTGTTGGACCACACGGGTTTGGGCCACAGCCGAGGAAGGCACAATCGTGAATATCATAATCCCAAATGTTGAAGTCCCAAAAGATCTGAATCTGTACAGTATAAAATCCTGAAAATTACAATCGTATAAGAACAAAATTCTGAAAATACAATTCTGGAAAAGAATTATTAACACATTCTTTAAAAAAGCATTTATTGGGCAGTGCATGGTGGCTCATGCCTTTAATCCCAGCACTTTTAGAGGCTGAGGCGGGTGGATCACAAAGTCAGGAGATGGAGACCATCCTGGCTAACACGGTGAAACCCCATCTTTACTAAAAATACAAAAAATTAGCCAGGCATTGTGAAGGGTGCCCATAGTCTCAGCTACTCAGGAGGCTGAGGCAGGAGAATCGCTTGAACCTAGGAGGTGGAGGTTACAGTGAGCCACGATAGCACCACTGTACTCCAGCCTGGGTGACAGAGTGAGACTCTGTCTAAAAACAACAACAAAAAAACACTTATTTATATTTTTAAGATGGAATTTATTTGAGAAACGTATAAAAACACAACAGAACGCTTCCTAGGCCACTTTACACAATCAATAGGCAATAATAACATACATATATTTGCAAGCATAAAACTCAGGTATGCTAACGATAGTCTCACGGGTATAACGGTAATGAGCAGATGAGTTCTATTTGTAAAGAAATGGGTCAAAAATAAAATGTATAAAAGCATGGTTGGTAACTGGGTGGACTCAGCTTTATAACTTAGGTCATCTGGAATACTGTAACGGACAACCTAAGTCTTTTGACCAGATTCATCAAAAGCTGGGATGGGTTACCCTCTAATATGCAGTCAAAGAGCTGAGATCCTGAGGAATTTTCTCTTTCCCAAATGTAAATGTGCAAAAAGGATATCTTCTCATTTATTGAGGAAACTTTAATGTTTTTATGTACATGTACAATGGTTACACACAAAGTCAGTGTTGTGATAATGCACTCTTGTGGAGTCAAATTTGCAAAAAAAAATGCATAAAACAAATTAAAACTCTCTATAAAAGTCTTTTCAAAATTTATACCTCCAGGATTGGAAATGATACCAAGATGAAATACATAGCATAGCAAGTTGTAAAAAATAATGCTGACAATTTAAAATAGTGGAAAAAATGGAAAAAGAAATAACTAAAAAGAAAATTGAGATATAAAAACTATATTACATGGATAGATTATGGGCAATCGCAGGGTTCATCATAGCTGGCTGACTTTCATGACCATTAACTATATTTTGAAGTCTTGCATCATGATGAATAGTTGCCTATTTTGCTTTTAGGGTTTGACTCTCCTCATAAAATACATTCACATTCATTTTCTATGAGGCACTGCTCTTTTTGAAATTCTTCTATAATTTGATACACACTGAAATGAGAATTTCCTATTACATTTTCCAATCTTCTATGCCATTCTTGTCTATTGTGTTGAGTATGTGGAAATCCATTTTGAAGGCCCTCATATACAGGCCACTCATTTGGCAGAAACAATACTCTTGATTGAACAGCAACTCCGTTGCCTAAATGACTTCTTATCCTACCTTGCACATCATTATTTTCAAACCAGTATGTAATATTTCTGGCTTCTTCAGGCAATTGTGGTTTTAATTTATCAAAAGCTCCTGGAATTTTATAGGGTGGAAGGAAGGCCAATACAGACAAATGACACATTTTTAAACTAAAATTTTCATCATTGCCATATGGCCTGGCCAATCAACTCACCTGAATTTTCTGGCAAATGAGCTCGGCTGAATGGAAGATATAAAGTTTACTGCTAACAGCTGGCAATTAACTTTTAGAAGCCTTGATCACACCTAATGAAAAACTTGTCATTATAATTTGGGGATCCAGTAGAAATCTATTTTCTTCTGCAAAGCCCTCCAAGTCTTCAAATAAGCTTTTATAAAGTACTTCACTTTTTCCAGTTATTAAACTATAAACATGTAGATTAAATTACAGAATTTTGTAATCCAATGGGGGCATAAACTGTATGAAGTTTATTTAAAAACCCACTGGGGACAGTTTTGAAAGTGCCATTCATCAGCCAAAGTGAAATATGCACCAGTTTTGTTATGTTAAACTTAGTGGTAAATAAATATGTTTATCTTTTTTGAGAGTCAAATCCCTAATCAAGAATAGTTCATGATTTAATATGTCTTGTAGCACTGGAGGAAGCTCTGTGCCAGGAGGTGTCTGTCTTAGAAGGCCACTGAATTTGTTGAACTTTTTATTATCTGACAAAAGGCATTTTGTGAAGGCAAGCATGGTGCTATGGGTAGAGGTGCTTAGTAAATGATTACATAATTTGGCAGACAAGATTTTGTGCATTTTTTACTTTCATTTTCATGTCTTCTGTGATATTCAAGACATTCAAAACAGTGACAGCAGATCTCCCCCACCTAGTCCGCTGAGACCCACACACTGATCTCTTCTGAGAAAACCATCACAGACATACCCAAAATAATGCTTTCCCAGCTTTCCAGGGATTCCTTAATCCAGTCAAGTTGACACCTGAAATTAAGTCTGCAAGTCCCCCCCTTGTATATTTGGCACCCATATGGACCTCCTTAAACCGTACATAATTTCCAAATAAAAAGAAAGCAGAGCAACAGTTTTACCTAACATGGTGCAGCTAACGTGGTACAACTCTCCTGTGATTGTGATTTTCTGGGTTTTAGATGTTAAGAATTTAAACCTTAGGACTGGGCATGGTGGCTCATGCCTGTATTCCCAGCATTTTGGGAGGCCAAATCAGGAGGATCACTTGAGCCCAGGAGTTTCAAATCAGCTGGGGCAATAAAGTGAGACCCTATGATATGGTTTGGCTGTGTCTCCAACCAAATCTCATCTTTAATTGTAGTTCCCATAATTCTCACATATCATGATGGGGACCCAGTGGGAGGTAATTGAATCATGGAGACAGTTACCCATATGCTGTTCTCATGATAGTGAGTGAGTTCTCACAAGTTCTGATGGTTTTATAAGGAGCTTATCCCCCTTTGCTTGCACTTCTCCTTCCTGCCACCTTGTGAAGAAGGTGACTTGCTTCCCCTTCGCATTCTACCATGCTTGTAAGTTTCCTGAGATCTCCTCAGCTATGATGAACTGTGAGTCAATTAAACCTCTTTCGTTTATAAGTTAACCAAGCTTGGTTATGTCTTTATTAGCAGCATGAGAATGGACTGATACAGTAAATTGGTATTGAGGTAGTGGGGCGTTGCTATAAGGATAGCTAAAATTGTGGAAGTGAATTTGGAACTGGGTAACAGGCAGAGGTTGAACAGTTTGCAGGGTTTGAAAGAAGACAGAAAAATGTGAGGAAGTTTGGAACTTCCTAGAGACTTGCAGAATCGTTTTGAGGAAAATGCTGATAATGACATGGACAATGATGTCCAGGCTGAGGTGGTCTCGTATGGTGATGAAGAACTTTTTGGGAACTGGAGTAAATGTGACTCTTGCTATGCAAAGAGACTGACGGCATTTTGCCCCTGCCCTAGAAATCTGTGGAACTTTAAACTTGAGATACATGGTTTAGGGTATCTGAAAGAAGAAATTACTCAGTAACAAAGTGTTCAAGAGGAAGCAAAGCATAAAAGTTTTAAAAATTTTATGGCTTGATGAGATAGAAAAGGAAAACCCATTTTCTGGAGAGGAATTCAAGCCAGCTGCAGAAATTTGCATAACTAACGAGGAGCTGAATATTAATCACCAAGACAATGGGAAAATGTCTTCAGGGCATGTCAGAGACCTTAACGACAACTCAAACCATCATAGGCCAGGAGGACTAGGAGGAAAAAATGGCTTCATGGGCCCGGTGCAGGAACTTGCTGCTCTGTGCAGTCTCAGAACTTGGTGCCCTGTGTCCCAATCATGGCTAAAGGGCCAATGTACAGCTCAGACCATGGCTTCAGAGGGTACAAGCCCCAAGCCTTGGCAGCTTACATGAAGCATTGGGCCTTTGGGTGCACAGAAGTCAAGAATGGAGGTTTGGGAATCTATGCCTAAATTTCAGAGGATGCATGGAAACGCCTGGGTGTTCAGACACAAATTTGTGACGGGGACTTAGCCCCCCTGGGGAACCTCTGCTAGGGCAGTGAGTGCAGAAGGGAAATATGGAGTCAGAGCCCCCACACAGTCCCCACAGGGGCACCACCTAGAGGAGCTGAGAGAAGAGGGCTACCATCCTCCAGACTCCAGAATGGTAGATACACAGACAGCTTGCACCGTATTGCCTGGAAAAGCCACAGACACTCAGCACCAGCCTGTGAAAGCAGCCAGGTGGAGGGCTGTACCCTGCAAATCAACAGGGGTGGAGCTGCCCAAGGCCATGAGAGCCCACCTCTTGCTTCAGTGTGACCTGGATGTGAGATATGAAGTTAAAATAAATCATTTCAGAGCTTCAAGATTTGACTGACTCATTGAATTTTGGACTTGCATGGGGCCTGCACTCCCTTCATTTTGGCCAATTTCTCCCATTTGGAACAGGAGTATTTATCCGATGTCTACATCCTCATTGTATCTATGAAGTAACTAACTATTTTGATTTTACAGGCTCATAGGCAGAAGGACCTTGCCTTGTCTAAGGTAAAACTTTGGCATTGGACATTTGGGTTAATACTGGAATGAGCTAAGACTTTGAGGGACTGTTAGAAAGGCATGATCATGTTTTAAAATGTAAGGACATTAGATTTGGAAGGGCTGGAGGCAGAATGATATGGTTTGGCTGTGTCCCCACCCAAATCTCACCTTGAATTGTAGTTTCCATAATCCCTACATGTTGTGGGAGGAACCCAGTTGGAGGTAATTGATCATAGGGGTGGTTACCCCTGTGCTGTTCTCATGACAGTGAGTGATACCTGATGGTTTTATAAGGGGCTTTTCCCCTTTTGCTTAGCACCTTCTGCTGCCTTGTGAAGAAAGTGCCCTGCTTCTTGTTTGCATTCACCATGATTGTAAGTTTTCTGAAGGCTTCCCAGCCATGCTGAACTGTGAGTCAATTAAACCTCTTTCTTTTATAAATTACCCTGGCTCATGTATGTCTTATTGGTAGCATGAGAATGAACCAATTCATTCTGTCTCTATTTAAAATAAAGAATTCAGTCCTTAGGAATTTTGCTCTTTCAGGATTTCAACATTCAGTGTTATGGTGTTTGTGACTGAGTGTTCTGGGATTATGATCCTCACCTGGACTAAACAGCCTCGCAGCTCTCTTCAAACTATGATCCTATTCTCCCACTGCCTCCTGAGTTCAGCCTCTTTCTTCAACTTGGCTGAGCCTGCCTTTCCTTTCCTATCTGTCTTTTTTCTTCCTTCTGATTAATCCGAAGTAAAATTTGACTTTTATTTTCATTCCAACCACTCCATCTTCTATCACATATTTCCTTTCATGAAGTTGGCCCTGATAATGTTTCTGTTGACAACAGTATAATATAGACAAGATTACACATAAAGTACGTATTTTATTATTTGGTGGCAGCATTCTGATAAGAAATTAAAAGTATTTCTTTTAAAATCATAATTTAATCACCAGGCAGAGCAAGTAAAGAGAAATAAGTTCTAGAATCTCACATCTGTCAAAAGTAAATGCTGATTTTTATTGAGGACTTCCTTATTTCTGCCACCAGTTGACTCTCACGCAGCTTGTTCCCAATAGAATCAAGTGTGGAATTGGCAAATGGGGTGTCATACCTGCAGTGCTCTACTGGAGCTGATAATTAAGTATCCAGAAATTTTATGAAGTGTTTGTCAAACCATCAGTAGAAATATTTACACAATGGAAATCAGCAAATGCTACAAATCTGGGCTTCTCCCCACCCAACCAATAGTTTTACTAGTGTACCACTTTTATTCATCTTGTAAACATTCAGAATTTATATAAATATTCATAGACTCTTCTATATTCAGTGTCTCAGAATAAATTGAAGTTCTTACAATAGCCAGTGAGGCTGAGTGTGAATTGACCCACCCCAGTACCTCTCTCTGACTTGTCTTCTGTTAGCCTTCTGGCTCCCAGTGTTCTCTACTTCATGCACATGGGCCAGACACCCTGCTGTTTGCCTGCCTTTTCTTCCTTGAGTGTTCTTCCCCAGATATCTGCATAGCTGGTGCCCTCACCTCCTTGGAATGTTTGTTCAAATGTTATCTTCTCAGTGAGACCTTCTATATAAGTTTTCTATGACTGCTGGAATAAATTAGCACACCTCTAGTAGCCTAAGAGAACACACACTCTCTCTAGGGGAGAGAGAACACTTTCTTACCTTCTCCAGCTTTGAAAGGATGCCTGCATCCCTTGGCCCCTGGCCCCCTTCCAGGCAGCAACCACATCATTCTGACCCTAGCTGTCACACTTCTTCCCTCAGACTCTCCTGCCTCCCTCTTTTGCTTTTAAGTACTCTTGTGATGACATTGGGTCAACCTGGGTAATCCAGAATAATCTCCTCATATCATGATCCATAACTTCATCACATCCACAATTCCTTTTTGCCATATAAGGATATGGACATGTAGAAAGGCCATTCTTCTACCTATTACTCCCTCCTTGAGCATTCTAATTACCTTCACATCTACCCGCTCTCAGCATTCCTGAGCTCCCTTCCACGCTTAATTTTTCACTATGCCACTTATTACCTTCTGGCATATTATATATTTTACATATTTATTTTATTAATGATCCATCTTTTCTCACGGGAATGTAATTCACATGAGGATAAACATTTTTGTTTTATATCATTGCCATATTTTCATTATGTTGAACAGTGCCTTGCTCTTAGTAAGGATTTAAGAAATATATATGTTTTGGCTGAATAAATTAGGTTGAGAAGTTTGGGGGAAAATCCTGACATGATACAGAAGATGGATCCCAATGATGGGAAAGAGCCATGTGGTGGGGCCTCTACAGGAAGCCGGGATGCTCCAGAGGTCCCCCATGGCAGAGCTGCTTTGCTCACGTTGAAATATTTGCCCAAGTTCTGATTTCTAATGTTTTCTTTCATATTTGTTTTTGCTCTGACTTTTTCTAATTAATTTTTTTTATAGAGATGAGGTTTTACTATATTTCTCAGGCTGGTATCAAACTCATGAGCTCAAGCAATCTTCCCACCTCAGCCTCCCAAACTGTTATTACTACAGGTGCAAGCTGCCACGCCCGGCCTCCTTTTGCTCTTTCTTTGAAATATACTCAAAATGTTTATATTGGTTTCTAACTATAGATCATGAACTCCTGAAGCAAAGTAACCACTTTGTGCTTCTTTATTTCTTTCACTCTTCTACTCTGCACGGTGCCAGATATTGGATATGTAGGTGCCAGACATTTGATTTTCTGATTTCTTATATTTTATTTCTTAAATCAGCCTAACCACGTTGTAGAGAGGGATGATTTCCTTCCTTTGTTTTGAAAATTTGTGCAATCCCAATACTTACATTGTGCGGTTCAATGTCGCTTCAGCTTTTTTTTTTTTTTCTACTTTTGCCACACTTTCAAAACTCTTAAAACTTGTTAGTGGTCAGCACAGCAAGAAACACTCTTTAGCTTTGAAAAAAAATCTTTAAAATGTAAAAATGCACTGACATTGTTTTTAATGTAACATAGGCTAGAATTTGCCTATGTTTTCACGTGCTGAGAATTGTCCCACCCGGCTGATGTGTTCACCTCTTCAGCTTGGATCCTGTTGTGGATTATTTACAAACATCAATTGCCTTCAAGCCATTCTTTCTGCTGTATGTTTTGCAGCCTTCTACAGTAGATACACAACAGATAATGTGGAGAGAAAAGACATAAGAGGAGGAAGATAATGAGAGACTTTGTCAAGGTTGTAACCTTCTTTTTCTCTTTGAATAATTTTTTGCCCTTCTACTAAGACAGCGAAGCCGCATTTTGTTACCCACCGCCTAAAACCACTTAATCTCAGGTGAATGCACCACTTGCCAAGCTGTTGGAATGCTATTTGTGTTTTGTTGCACAATTTTTGAGTTGCTTATTTGGTAGTCTTTTTGGAAGGCAAATTTGGAAAGAGGACCTACACAGAAGTGCTGACCCACCCACATTCCCTTATTATCATTAGAAACAAGAAGAAACTAGCATAGCTAAGAATGGAGTGAGGAAAGGCAGTGTGATAAGCACCAGCAAAGAGTTGAGGGCTGTTGCTCTCTAAATTATTATTTGATTATTTTAAAAGTATGGAAGTTTTCTAGTCACTGAAGAAAGGAGGGGAAAGTGCACTTATTTTTATATGGAGTTACTTAACTACCTCCTAAACACATAAGTGGAAATTGTTTTAGTTGGTGCAAAGTGTTTTAATTAGTAAGAATTCATACATTGAGATTATAATTAGAGAGCTCAATTTATGTATTTGCTATCCTGCTCAAGCCTAACGTGGCAAAAAAAAAAAAAAAAAAAAGAAAACAAAGTTCACTCCGAAATATATAGCTTCAAAATAAAAAATACTGGAAAGTTTGCTGTGATAACTATTTTGTACTTTTGTAGAAAAAACCTAAAATACAAATAACCTAAAGAACAATTTGATAAACATGGGCAATTGCTCCCTTTGGGTATATACAGGTAAGATAGGAAGAATGATCAGGCCAGTAAATTATAGTTTATATTGAAGATAATATTCAGTTGACTTATAACAAATAACCAGCATTCATGATAAGCATTTCCAAGGTGTCAAGTGCACTGATTTTTAAAAATATATTTTAGAAGGAATTTAGAACTGGTGTTTTCAATGAAAAACATCATCTCTGATGTTTCAACATGTATATGAAATGGGTGTTACATCTATCCTGCCCTTTAACCCCACCGTTAGCAAAGTGGCTGAAAATAACAGTAAGAAAAAATCAGTCTAAGGGAGAAAACCACTAATGCTCTCAATTCTCTCTCTCTCTCTCTGTGTGTGTGTGTTAAGGGGGATGGCGGGAGGTGGTCTTAACTCTTCAAAGAAACCTTCTTTGTATAGGAAGCATATTTCGGTTTAGGTACAATGATAAGAAAGTTTAATTTTATAATCCATAAGAGCAGATACCTTCAGAAATGATTTTTCTTGTGGGATTTCAAAGACTGGTATTCTGACTAGTGTGAAATGACAGGTTTGGACGTCTATATCTACACCCATCAAAACCTCAGAACTTCATGCGCTGCTATAACTTTTCTGTTAACTCTGGGTAAATTAGGAGGCTGATACGAGGAATAATTTTAACTTCAGATTTTACAGTTTGTTTATGTTAAGTGCAGAAAGATCTACTTTTCAATGATCTGTACTTTAAGATATTGATTTTTCCTGGTGCTATTTTGTGATTATGGAGAAAATAGAAATCTCAACTCCGTATTGAGAATAGATGTTTTGATACTAGTCCTGCTGTGGCCTGAGACTTGGAATCATGAAGTAAAAGAGACCTTGCTGTTTATCTACAGATTAGAACACACAAATAAACATCAGTGTAACATCCTCGTTTGCATTCTAGTAGTTACATTTACTTATTCCAGAGCAAAATTAACATATGATGAGAAGTGGAATATTTTCTGTTGATATCTAAGGTATTATGACAACTGCCTTCCTTAGAAAAGAAACAGTGTATTATGAGGACAGTGGTTGCTTCAAAATTATTTGCCTTCAAGGCATTGCAAGCAACTGGAATCAATTGAACAACCTTCTCAAGCACAAGCCAACAGTGAAATTAATGTCATTTATGTGAAACAGCAGGCAAGAGCTTCATTGGTACACTCGGAAGATGTCTCACTAACCCTGCCGAAGTTTTGCTCCATCTGATCAGGGCATAAAAGTTTCATTGGCCCAATAACCAAGGTCTTAGAGTTTCACAGTGTTTTCTCTCCAATAGCTAATACAGGGAGCGTTGCTGATATTCTGCCCATGGTTGCCAAAGCTGAAATCAAACGTGCCTTGAATAATACTATAAAAACTTTGAAATTAATCTTTGCCGTAGGAACCAATGTTCAACTGTGGGCTCTATACAAAGCCTCTTAAGGTGAGAGGGACCAAATTTTTCAAGTTGGTTTTAGGTAACAGAAACAGACGTCTTTAACCGATTTGTCTGGAAAAAAAGTAAGGAAAATCCCAGCCTTAAATATTCTAGTCAAGAACTACAAGGCTTAGTCCCGTTTTATTTCTCTCTTTCTCCTTTGGATACTTTTTCCTTATTCTTGACTCTATACATGGAGAAAAATTTCAAGTGCATCTAAAGCAGTAATGCTGGGAACTTGCCAACTTATTCCGACGATGCTACTATTGCTTATAAAGCATTTTGAGGATTCTTGTATTCAGAGCTAGTGATAAGCCGCAAGAGGAAGTCAGTCTTGCTGGTGTACAGCTGCATTTTGGGCTCATGTATAGAAGAGCTAACATCGATTTCATAGTCTCCCAGGTGTTTGAAATCCAGGCTCCGCTCTCAGGACCTGTGAGGTCTTAGATAAGTTGCTCAATCTCTTTGATCCTCAGTTTTCTGAGTAAAATGGTACATACCTTACAGGACTGCGGTGTGGATGAATTGCGATGATGTGTATGAATCCAGCTCAGGGTCTTCTTTCCTTCATTCTTTCTTCCCTGCCTCTGAATTTACACCAAGCTGTACTTTTGAGGTCTGACTTCTGATAGGCTAGAAACACAGTCAAGCTTGATGCTTGCTAGAAACTGAGGGGCTCGACTTGAATATTAGGGAACCTGCGAATGACATCTGTCATCCATCCGGGAAGGCCGAGGAGGAAAGAGAGGCAGGGCAGCAGAATGGGAAGTGGTGCTCATGGAGGCCATTTTTGGCTGTAGCCTGTTCAAGGCACTTTAGTGCTGAGTCATTTGGGGCCCAAGGTAGGGGCAGATAGAAGAGAAGGAGAACAGTTATCGCCTAGTCACAGGGATAGATAGAAGAGAAGGAGGGCAGTTACCGCCTAGTCATAGGGGCAGATAGAAGAGAAAGTCGGCAGTTATTGCCTAGTCAGGAGTTTAACAATCTCTATTTCCTTTCAAACCTCGTTTCATCCCTTCCCTCCCAGTCATATTCACAGGCAATTAAACTTCCTCCTGCATCTCGGAGCAGGCCTCTGCGTAATCATTTCTCTTCTGCAAGTGTATCTTCTTCAGGCACGTGGGAAGGTCTTAGTGCACCTGCTGTATTTAAGGACTTGATCCTCTTTCATCTTTATTGTCAAAGTTGTGGCTTGCTGAGGTCAGGGCAGAGTCTGGTTATGACATGTTAGCAATCGTCACCTCTCATTTTTAAGTAGATATACTTTTATGCAGTTTGAGCTCCCATTCATGTCATTTATTAATTTATTCATTCGTTAACACATTCATTTGTGGAGCATTCGGCCTATAAAATAGAAGAAGCCCTTCCTTAGCATTAAGGGAGGAAAGAAAACAAAATGCACAGAGACACATGCTAGGTTTTGTATAACTTTGACAGTTTCTAAAATAAAATAAGGTCTAACTTGGAAAACCGAAACCTATTATTGAGATATTTTCATAATCTAAAAAGTCAGTTTCAAAAGAACTTCCAAAATGTTTTAAAAAATGACTATCCTTTACAATAATGATGTAGCATTCCAAGGTTTTCGTGTTCAACCAGCCTTTATTACTGACTACAGGGTGCTTGAGGCAGGACATTTGTAATGAGAGCCACAAACATGAATCGAAAAATCGTTGCCCATAGGTTCACAGTTCCTGTCAAAGCATAGAGCGCCCTGTAGATACAGCCCCCTGTACAAGATGTCCTGTATTCTGGGTGAGAGGATACACTAGCTTTGCAGGTATATCTGGTGGGCAGAACAGGAAAGGTGTCACTGAGGAAGTGCTATGTGGGTTAGTTGTGAAAAATGAGTACGGGTTTATGAGGCAGATATGAGAGGCACTTTGTTGAAATTACAATTCCTACCAGGCACTCGTTTGAATTTTCTGTTTCATTTGCTCTTTGGAGGTTGCTTGTTGATACACTTACATCTTCTATGCCAGTCTAAAAAGAGAGGAGTGAGTGTGTGTGTGCCTGTGATTAGTGTTTTTCGCAGAGTTTCTTTGTGTTTCCAAGCTTACTTTAGACCTGAAGCTTATTAAACTTCTCATAACAAATGCATGATTGAACTAAATTCCAAACTGCTGCCTCTGGCATTGGAGCCTTATGGCACCTCAGTGCATTCATGGGGTGTGCTCTACCCTCTAACTTCGTAATTTATTTAAAGACCAAATCATAATGAATAACAATTCTTAGGCTTAAACCTATAGCAGGGGTAGGAAATAGTTCAAAGCTTCTGACTTACATGAACAAATGCAATGTTCAAAAACTACTGTTTTCTAATCTGCATGAATGTACTGAACTAGTTGCCACCTTCATTTAAATATGATGTATGAAAAGTGGTTTCTAAACTGTTAAATTCCAATGTTGATATTGTTATAGATATGCTTTATTTAAATACTGGATTATGATTTTATAAAGTACAGGGTTTTTAACTGCAAAATTATTCTAAAATATGTAGAAATAATTTGGAATATTCTTCCCATTTTGAACAGAATGATTGGTTTTAAAATTCCCTTGATTTATATGTTTGTATACTGTGGATTCTCACCTGAGTGAATTAGTGTCTTTGCAATATAGTAAGATTTTGGTACAGTTTTTAATCTATCAAGGAAAAGGCTAGATAAGTAGGATCTCATTTGTTTCATAGCTCATTATTTGAAGGATGATTTAAGACCCTAGGAAATACTGACTCACCATTTCTGAAAAGACAACTGATTTTCTTATGCTTTTAAGTTCAAATTTATATTGTCTCCTTTTGATTAATTTAAACAACAGCTTATCAAAAACCTTAACAGAAAACATTATTTATTGAATCAGAAGAGAAACAGGTAATACTATGCTTTATTGGGCCTGTTTCCTTTACCCCAATATCATAAGAATTGTTGTTGCTTCTATAATGTTCAGCTTCAAATTATTTTGCTTGATCAATCAAAATAAATTACCTGAATTTTCTCCTCTTGTTCTAAATGAAACCACATTCATCCACCTACCCACAGCCATAGGACTGTTTCCTTTATTCCGACAGTTTGTGATATCCTTGACTTCACAGCAGAAAGCTGTGAGTCTCCCAAACCCCTTCACTCAGGTCCCATGGGGCCTGCCCTCTAAAGTCTCTTCAGTCTTTTTTCTTTGAATGTTCATGGCCACCTTGTCGTTTAGACTCTTATCCCTGACTGTAAGTGATCCCTCAGGTCTTCCTGCCTGTAGCCATGCCTAATATTTACCCTTCCTAAAATGTGATGTGATCATGTCACTGCCTTGTTTAGAAGCCCTGCACTGGCCTCAAACATGTGCAGCATCAAGTGCTTGCTGTTTAACACGGTCTACCCAGTCCTCCAGATTCTGGTTTCCAGTTATTTTCTCAACGCTAAAAAGCACCTCACTCTCCAAACATATCAAATAGCTTGTGCCCTTCTGCCTCCTGTTCACACCTCCATTACTTCCCCTCTACCTGGATGTTCCTCTCTTCATCCGCCCCTCCCCCCAACAGTGCTTGAGTGTTTTATTGCACGTTGGACCTCCCGTCTTTCACTCCTGGCTTCTGTCTGTCTACCTGTCTTGACCGGCCAATTACACTGCCTCTGGCTTATCTGCCTCATTCTGGTCTACAGTGTTGTTTGTTAGCTTCATATCTAATGGTTCTCTCAATTATTTCTCAGCATCCCCACACCAGGCTCCTTGCCCTGTATTTATAAGCTGTTATTGGCTTGAGGGTGACAGTGCCTTTCTAATAAAACTATTTTATAGACTGATACTTACAAAGGTATAGTAGAAAAGAAATGAACCTACCTTTGAGTATATTTCAACATATCTAGTGATTCATGAATATTTCTTCTTATTATTATCATTATTGTTATTTTTAAATAGACGAACAGGGAAGGCAGAGTCTAGCCCACCAATGTGAACTTAGGCTTTCATCTTTATTAAGACATTTGGGATCTCTGTAAGTATTCTGAATTTTAAATGGCATTCAATGATTTGATAAAATAGGAATTTTATTTTACTCTGAACTGGGTAGTGTTTCAGCAACTGGCTACTGTGACATTATTTCTATAAATTCAAAATGTAGAAGGAACATTTACCTTTTAACAATGGAATATCCCGGGTCTCAGGTCTCAACCTTTTTTCTAGGTTCACTCATGCCTCTGTGATCTCATGAAGCCCAATGGCATTAAATTCCATGTATATATGCATGGTCCATGAACACATATTTCCAGCTTCTACCTCTCCTCTAAAATTTAGACTCATATCTAATTATCTGCCAATTATCACCACTTGGAAGACTAATAGACAGCTCAACTATCACACATCCATAAGGGAATTCTTGATCCTCCACCTTCAATCCCTGGGCCCAACAATCCTCAGTCTTCTCCGTCTCAGTAAATAGCACCTCCAGGTTACCAGCCGTTAGGCCAGAAAACTTGTCTTGACCCCTCTTTGTTACTTAAACCTCATATCAGCATACACTGTTGAACTCTAATAAGAATCTGAGCTTCCCTTGCGACACCCATTGTGTACACCCTGCTTCACTTTACATCATTGCTTTCATGGATTATGAAAATAGCCTCTTAACTCCTCTCCCACTTTCTCTTTCTCCCTGTACTTTGCTCCTCACTAAGCAACCAGAGTAAGTCCTTTTTTTTTTTTTGAGACAGAGTCCTCTCTCTCACACAGGCTGGAGGGCACTGGTGCAATCTAGGTTCACTACAACCTCTACCTCCTGGGTTAAAGTGATTCTCCTGCCTCAGCCTCCCAACTAGTTGGGACTACAGGCATGCATGACCAAGCCTGGCTAATTTTTGTGTTTTTAATAGAGATGGGGTTTTGCCATGTTGGCCAGGCTGGTCTCTAACTCCTGACCTCAGGTAATCCGAATAAGTCTTTTTAAAGCATAAGGAAAATAATGTTTTCATCTGCTTAAAACCTTCTATGGCTAGGAATGATTTAAACCATCTTGTCCCCTGACACTTCTCTGATGTCTAGTCCAATCAGTCTCCCCTCTATTGTTGCAATCTTCAAAGACACCAGGCAAATGTGCTTCTGCCTCAGGGCCTTTGCATGTGTGGTCCCTTTGCCTGTAATGTTTTCTCATCAGGAATCAACATGGCTTACTTCTTCTCTTTCTTTTATTTTTATTTTCTTTTATTTTATTATTATTATTTTACTTTAAGTTTTAGGGTACATGTGCACAACATGCAGGTTTCTTATATATGTATACATGTGCCATATTGGTGTGCTGCACCCATTAACTCATCATTTAGCATTAGGTATATCTCCTATTGCTATCCCTGCCCCATTCCCCCAACCCACAACAGTCCCCAGAGTGTGATGTTCCCCTTCCTGTGTCCATGTGTTCTCATTGTTCAATTCCCACCTATGAGTGAGAACATGCGGTGTTTGGTTTTTTGTCCTTGTGATAGTTTGCTGAGAATGATGGTTTCCAGTTTCATCCATGTCCCTACAAAGGACATGAACTCATCATTTTTTATGGCTGCATACTATTCCATGGTGTATATGTGCCACATTTTCTTAATCCAATCAATCATTGTTGGATATGTGGGTTGGTTACAAGTCTTTGCTATGTGAATAGTGCTGCAATAAACATATGTGTGCATGTGTCTTTATAGTAGCATGATTTATAATCCTTTTGGTATATATCCAGTAATGGGATGGCTGGGTTAAATGGTATTTCTAATTCTAGATAACTGAGATATCTCCACACTGACTTCCACAATGACTGAACTAGTTTACAGTCCCACCAACAGGGTAAAAGTGTTCCTATTTCTCCACATCCTCTTCAGCACCTGTTGTTTCTGACTTTTTAATGGTCACCATTCTAACAAGTGTGAGATGGTATCTCATTGTGGTTTTGATTGGCATTTCTCTGATGGCCAGTGATGATGAGCATTTTTTCATGTATTTTTTGGCTGCATAAATCTCTTCTTTTGAGAAGTGTGTTTTATCCTTTGCCCACTTTTTGGTGGGGTTGTTTGTTTTTTTCTTGTAAATTTGTTTGAGTTCATTGTAGTTTCTGGATATTAGCCCTTTGTCAGATGATTAAGTTGCAAAAATTTTCTCCCATTCTGCAGGTTGCCTGTTCACTCTGATGGTAGTTTCTTTTGCTGTGCAGAAGCTCTTTAGTTTAGTTAGATCCCATTTGTCAATTTTGCCTTTTGTTGCCATTGCTTTTGGTGTTTTAGTCATGAAGTCCTTACCCATGACTATGTCCTGAATGTTATTGCCTAGGTTTTCTTCTAGGGTTTTTATGGGATTAGGTCTAACATTTAAGTCCTCAATCCATCTTGAATTAATTTTTGTTTAAGGTGTAAGGGAGGGATCCAGTTTCAGCTTTCTCCATATGGCTAGCCAGTTTTCCCAGCACCATTTATTAAATAGGGAATCCTTTCCCCATTTGTTGTCTTTGTCAGGATGGTCAAAGATCAGATGGTTGTAGATATGTGGCATTATTTCTGAGGGCTCTGTTCTGTTCGATAGGTCTATATCTCTGTTTTGGTACCAGTACCATGCTGTTTTGTTTACTGTAGCCTTGTAGTATAGTTTGAAGTCGGGTAGCGTGATGCCTCCAGCTTTGTTCTTTTGGCTTAGGATTCACATGGTGATGCCAGCTCTTTTTTGGTTCCAAATGAACTTTAAAGTAGTATTTTTCCAATTCTGTGAAGAAAATCATTGATAGCTTCATGGGGATGACATTGAATCTGTCAATTACCTTGGGCAGTTTGGCCATTTTCATGATAGTGATTCTTTCTACCTATGAGCATGGAATGTTCTTCCATTTGTTTATGTCCTCTTTTATTTCATTGAGCAGTGGTTTGTAGTTCTCCTTGAAGAGTTCCTTCACATCCCTTCCAATTTGGATTCTTAGGTATTTTATTCTCTTTGAAGCAACAGGGAATGGGAGTACACTCATGATTTGGCTCTTTGTTTGTCTGTTATTGGTGTATAAGAATGCTTGTGATTTTTGTACATTGATTTTGTATCCTGAGACTTTGCTGTAGTTGCTTATCAGCTTAAAGAGATTTTGGGCTGAGACTGTGGGTTTTCTACATATTCAATCATGTCATCTGCAAACAAGGACAATTTGACTTTCTCTTTTCCAAATTGAATACCCTTTATTTCTTTCTCCTGCCTGATTGCCCTGTCCAGAACTTCCAACACTATGTTGAATAGGAGTGGTGAGAGAGGGCATCCCTGTCTTGTGCCAGTTTTCAAAGGGAATGCTTCCAGTTTTTTCCTATTCACTATGATATGGGCTGTGGGTTTTTCATAGATAGCTCTTATTATTTAGAGATACGTCCCATCAATAACAAATTTATTGAGATTTTTTAGCATGAATCGTTGTGAATTTTATCAAAGGCCTTTTCTGCATCTATTGAGATAATCATGTGGTTTTTGTGTTTGGTTCTGTTTATTGCTGTATTACAGTTATAGATTTGCATACGTTGAACAAACGTTGCATCCCAGGGATGAAGCCTCCTTGAACATGGTGGATAAGATTTTTGATATGTTGCTGGATTTTGTTTGCCAGTATTTTATTGAGGATTTTTGCATCAATGTTCATCAAGGATATTGGTCTAAAATTCTCTTTTTTGGTTGTGTCTCTGCCAGACTTTGGTATCAGGATGATCCTGGCCTCATAATATGAGTTAGGGAGGATTTCCTCTTTTTTTATTGACTGGAATAGTTTCAGAAGAAATGGTACCAGCTCCTCCTTGTACCTCTGGTAGAATTCGGCTGTGAATCCACCTGGTCCTGGACTTTTTTTCATTGATAAGCTATTGATTATTGCCTCAATTTCAGAGCCTGTTATTGGTGTATTCAGAGATTCAACTTTTTCCTGGTTTAGTCTTGGGAGGATGTATGTGTCGAGGAATTTATCCATTTCTTCTACATTTTCTAGTCTACTTGCATAAGGGTGTTCATAGTATTCTCTTATGGTAGTTTATATTTCTGTGGGATTGGTGGTGATATCCCCTTTATCATTTTTATTGTGTCTATTTGATTCTTCTCCCTTTTCTTCTTTATTAGTCTTGCTGGTGGTCTATCAATTTTCTTAATCTTTTCAAAAACCGGCTTCTGGATACATTAATTTTTTAAAGAGCTTTTTGTGTCATTTCCTTCAGTTCTACTCTGATCTGAGTTATTTCTTGCCTTCTGCTAGCCTTTGATGGTGTTTGCTCTTGCTTTTCTTGTTCTTTTAATTGTGATGTTAGGGATTCAATTTAAGATCTTTCCTGCTTTCTCTTGTGGGCATTTAGTGCTATAAATTTCCCTCTACAAACTGTTTGAATGTGTTCCAGAGATTCTGTTATGTTGTATCTTTGTTCTCATTGGTTTCAAAGAACATCTTTATTTCTGCCTTCATTTTGTTATGGACCCAGTAGTCATTCAGGAGCAGTTAGTTCAGTTTCCATGTAGTTGAGTGGTTTTGAGTGGGTTTCTTAATCCTAAGCTCTGGCTTGATTGCACTGTGGTCTCAGACACAGTTTGTTATAATTTTTGTTCTTTTACATTTGCTGAGGAATATTTTACTTCCAACTATGTGGTCAGTTTTGTAATAGGTGTGATGTAGTGCTGTAAAGATCGTATATTGTGTTGACTTAGGGTGGAGAGTTCTGTACATGTCTATTAGGTCCATTTGGTGCAGAGCTGAGTTCAATTTCTGGGTATCATTGTTAACTTTCTGTGTCATTCATCTGTCTAATGTTGAAAGTGGGGTATTAAAGTCTCCCATTATTATTGTGTGGAAGTCTAAGTCTCTTTGTATGTGATTAAGGACATGCTTAATGACATCTGAAAGAGTTTTATTTTATCATTTTTTATTGCATCTATTTGATTCTTCTCTCTTTTCTTCTTTATTAGTTTTTCTAGTGGTCTATCAATTTTGTTGATCTTTTCAAAAAACCAGCTCCTGGATTCATTAATTCAAGAATTCTGGGAAATTTCTTTGTGATGTGTGCATTCATCTCACAGAGTTGAAACTTTCTTTTCATTAAGCAGTTTGGAAACCCTCTTTTTGTAGAATCTGCAAGTGGACATTTGGAGTGCTTTGAGACCTATTGAAGAAAAGGATATATCTTCACATAAAATCTAGACAGAAGCAAACTGAGAAACTTTTTTGTGATGTGTGCATTGATCTCACAGAATTAAATCTCTTTTTTGATTGGGCAGATTTTAAACTCATTTTTCGTACAATCTGCAAGTGGACATTTGGAGCGCTTTGTAGCCTATGGTGGAAAAGGAAATATCTTCACATAAAAACTAGACAGAAGAATCCTGAGAAACTACTTTGTGGTGTGTGTGTTCATCTCACAGAGCTGAACCTTTCTTCTGATTGAGCAGTTTGGAAACCCTCTTTTTGTAGAATCTGCAAGTGGACATTTGGAGCGTTTTGAGGCCTATGGTGGAAAATGAAATATCTTCATATAAAAACTAGACAGAAGAATTCTGAGAAACTACATTTTGATATGTGCATTCATCTTACAGAGTTGAACCTTTCTATTGATTGAGCAGTTTAGAAACATTCTTTTTGTAGAATCTGCTTAGGGTGGAAAAGGTAATATCTTCACATAAAAACTAGATAGAAGTATTCTGACAAACTGCTTTGTGTTGTGTGCGATCCTCTCAAAGAGTTGAACCTTTCCTTTGATTGAGCAGTTTGGAAGTCCTTCTTTGTAGAATCTGCAAGTGGACATTTGAAATGCTTTGTGGCCTATGGTAGAAAAGAAAATATCTTCATATAAAAACTAGACAGAAGCATTCTGACAAACTTCTTTGTGATGTGTGCATTCATCTCACACAGTTGAACCTTACTTTGCATTGAGCAATTTTGAAACACTCTTTTTGTAGAATCTGATAGTGAACATTTGGAGCTTTTTGATGCCTATGGTGGAAAAGGAAATGCCTTCATATAAAAGCTAGACAGAAGCATTCAGAAAAAATTCTTTGGGATGTGTACATTCATCTCACTGAGTTGAAACGTTCTTTTGATGGAGCAGCTTTGAAACATTATTTTTGTAGAATCTGCATGTGGACATTTGTAGTACTTTCAGGTCTGCGGTGTAAAAGGAAATATCGTCACATAAAAACTAGACAGAAGCATTGTGAGAAACTTCTTTGTGATCTGTACTTTCATTTAACCGAGTTGAACCTTACTTTTCATTGAGAAGTTTTGAAACACTCTTTTTGTAGAATCTGCAAGTGGACATTTGCAGAGCTTTGAGGCCTATGGTGGAAAGGGAAATATCTTCACATAAAAACAAGACAGGAGCATTCTGACAGACTTCTTTGTGATGTTTGCCTTCATCTCAATGAGTTGAAACTTTCTTTTGGTTGAACATCTATGAAATACTCTTTTTGTAGAATCTGCAAGTGGACGTTTGGGGCGCTTTCATGTCTATGGTGAAAAAGGAAATACCCTTACATAAAAACTAGACAGAAGCATTGTGAGAAAGTTCTTTGTGATGTGTGCATTCATCTCACAGAGTTGAACTTTTATTTTCATTGAGCAGCTTGGAAACACTCTTTCTGTAGAATCTGCAAGTAGACATTTGGAGCACTTTGCAGCCTATGGTGGAAAAGGAAATATCTTCACTTAAAAACTAGAAAGAAGCATTCTGACAAATTTCTTTGTGGTGTTTGCATTCATCTCACAGAGTTGAACCCTTCTTTTGATTCGGCAACTTTGGAAAACTTTTTCTATAATCTACATTTGGACATTTCGAGTGCTTTGAGGCCTATGTCGGAAAAGGACATATCTTCACAGAAAAACTAGACAGCAGGATTCTGAGAAACTTCTTTGTGATGTGTGCATTCATCTCACAGAGTTGAAACTTTCTTTTGGTTTAGTAGCTATGAAACACTCTTTTTGTACAATCTGCAAGTGGAGATTTGGAGCACGTTGAGGCCTACGGTGGAAAATGAAATATCTTCACATAAAATATAGACAGAAGCATTCTGAGAAACTTCTTTGGATGTGTGCATTCGTCTCAAAGAGTTGAACCTTTTTTTGATTCAGCAGTCTGGAAACAATCTTTTTGTAGAATCTGCATGTGGACATTTAGAGCTCTTTGAGGCCTATGTTGGAAAAGGACATATCTTCACATAAAAACTAGACAGAAGCATTCTGACAAACCTCTTTGTGATGTGTGCCCTCATCTCAACGAGTTGAAACTTTCTTTTGATTGAGCACCTATGAAATACTCTTTTTGTAGAATCTGCAAGCAGACATTTGGTGTGCTTTGATGTCTATGGTGGAAAAGGAAATATTCTTACATGAAAACTAGAGAGAAGCATTATGAGAAACTTCTTTGTGATGTTTGCATTCATCTCACAGAGCTGAACCTTTCTTTTCATTGAGCAGCTTTGAAACCCTCTGCTTGTAGAATCTGCAAGTGGACATTTCGAGCGCTTTGCGTCCTATGCTGGGTAACGGAATATGTACGTATTATAAGTAGATAGAAGCATTCTGATAAACTTCTACGTGATGTGTATATTCCTCTCACAGTGTTGAACCTTTGTTTTCATTGAGCAGCTTTGAAACACTCTTTATGTAGAATCAGTAAGTTGACATTTGGAGCGCTTTGAGACATATGGTGGTAAAGGAAATATCTTCACATAAAAACTAGACAGAAGCATTCTGACAAACTTCCTTGTGATGTGTGCATTCATCTCACAGAGTTGAACCTTTCCTTTCATTGAACAGCTTGGAAACACTCTTTTTGTAGAATCTGCAAGTGGACATTTGGAGCACTTTGAGGCCTATAGTGGAAAAGGAAATATCTTCACATAAAAACTACACAGAAGCATTCTGACAAACTTCTTTGTGATGTGTGCATTCATCTCACAGAGTTGAACCTTTCTTTTGATTGAGCAGCTTTGAAATGCTCTTTTTGTAGAATCTGCAAGTGGACATTTGGAGTACTTTGAGGCTTATTATGGAAAAGGAGATATCTTCACATAAAAACTAGACAGAAACATCTGACAAACTTCTTTGTGATGCGTGCATTCATCTTACAGAGTTAAACCTTACTTTTCATTGAGCAGTTTTGAAACACTTGTTTTGCTGAATCTGCAAGTGGACATTTGGAGCGTTTTGGGGCCTATTGTTGATAAGGAAATATCTTCATATAGTAACTAGACAGAAGCATTCTGAGAAAGTTCTCTGTGATGTGTGCATTCATCTCACAGAGTTGAAACCTTGTTTTGATTGAGCAACATTGAAACACTCTTTTTGTAGTGTCTGCAAAAGGATATTTGGAGCTCTTTGAGGCCTATCATGAAAAAGGAAATATCTTCACATAAAAACTAGACAGAAGCATCTGACAAAATTCTTTGTGATGTGTGCATTCATCTCACAGAGTTGAACCTTACTTTTCATTGAGCAGTTTTGAAACACTCGTTTTGCTGGATCTGCAAGTGGACATTTGGAGTATTTTGTGGCCTATGGTGGATAAGGAGATATCTTCATATAGGAACTAGACAGAAGCATTCTGAGAAAGTTCTCTGTGATATGTGCATTCATCTCACAGAGTTGAAACTTTGTTTTGATTGAGCAACATTGAAACACTCTTTTTGTAGTGTCTGCAAGAGGATATTTGGAGTGCGTTGAGGCCTATGGTGGAAAAAGAATATCTTCACATAAAAACTAGACAGAAGCATTCGGACAAACTTCTTTGTGATGCGTGCATTCATCTCACAGAGTTGAAACTTCTTTTAATTGAGCAGCTTTCAAACATTATTTTTGTAGAATCTGCAAGTGGTCATTTGGAGTGCTTTGAGGTCTACAGAGGAAAAGGAAACATCTTCACATAAAAAGTAGACAGATGTATTCTGAGAAACTTCTTCATGATGTGTGCATTCATCTTACAAAGTTGAACATTTCTTTTGATTGAGCAGGTTTGAAAAACTCTTTTTTCAGAATCTGCAATTGGACATTTGGAGCGCTTTGAGGCCTATGTTGGAAAAGGAAATATCTTCACATAAAAACTAGACAGAAGCATTCTGAGAAACGACTTTGTGATGTTTTCATTAATCTTACAGAGTTGAACCTCTCTTTTGATTCAGCAACTTTGAAACACTCTTTTCGTAGAAATTGCAATTGGACATTTGGAGCGCTTTGAGCCCTATGGTGGAAAAGGAAATATCATCATATAAAAACTAGACAGAAGTATTCTGACAAACTTCTTTGTGATGTGTGCATTCATCTCACAGAGTTGAACTTTTCTTTTGATTCAGCAGCTTTGAAACACTCTTTTTGTAGCATCTGCAAGTGGACATTTGGAGCGCTATGAGACCTATCATGGAAAAAGAAATATCTTCACATAAAAACTAGATAGAAACATTCTGACAAACTCCTTTGTGATGTGTGCATTCATCTCACAGAGTTGAACCTTACTTTTCATTGAGCAGTTTTGAAACACTCTTTTTGTAGAATCTGCACGTGGATATTTGGAGGGCTTTGAAGCCTATGGTGGATAACGAAATATCTTCATATAATAACTAGACAGAAACATTCTGAGAAACTTCTCTGTGATTTGTGCATTTATCTCACAGAGTTGAACCTTTCTTTTTATTGAGCAGCTTGGAAACACTCTTTCTGTAGAATCTACATGTGGACATTTGGAGAGCTTTCAGGCCTATGTTGGAAAAGGACATATCTTCACATAAAAACTAGACAGAAGCATTCTGGCAAACTTCTTTGTGATGTGTGCATTCATCTCACAGAGTTGAAACTTTCTCGTGATTCAGCAGCTTTGAAACACACTTCTTGTAGAATCTGCAAGTGGACACTTGTTGAACTTTGAGGTCTCTTGTGGAAAAAGAAATATCTTCTCATAAAAACTAGACAGAAGCATTCTGAGAAACTTTTTGTGATGTGTGCATTCATCTCACAGGGTTGAACCTTACTTTTCATTGAGCAGTTTTGAAACACTCTTTTTGTAGAATCTGCAATTGGACCTTTGGAGGTATTTGAATCCTCTGGTTGATAACGAAATATCTTCATATAATAACTAGAGAGAAGAATTCTGACTAACTTCTTTGTGATGTGTGCGTTCATCTCACAGAGCTGAATGTTTATTTTCATTAAGCAGCTTTGAAACACTCTTTCTGTATAATCTGCCAGTGGACATTTGGAGTGCTTTGTGGCCTATGGTGCAAAAGAAAATATCTTCACATAAAAACTAGACAGAAGCATTATGACAAACCTCTTTGAAACGTGTGCATTCATCTCACAGAATTGAAATTTACTTTTCATTGAGCAGTTTTGAAAAACTCTTTTTGTAGAATGTTCAAGTGGACATTTTAGAGCTTTGAAGCCTATGGTGGAAAAAGAAATATCTTCATATAAAAACTTGACAGAAGCATTCTGACAATCTTCTTTGTGATGTGTGCATTCATCTCACAGAGTTTAATTTTACTTTTCATTGAGTAGTTTTGAAATACTGTTTTTGTAGAATCTGATATTGGACATTTGGAGCGTTTTGATGCTTATGATAGAAAAGGAAATATCTTCGCATAAAAACTAGACAGAAGCATTCGGAAGAAATTCTTTGGGATGTGTACATTCATCTCACTGAGGTGAAACTTTCTGTTGATTGAGCACCTTTGAAACATTATTTTTGTAGAATCTGCAAGAGGACATTTGGAGCGCTTTGCTGTCTACAATGAAAAAGAAAATATCTTCACATAAAAACTAGAGAGAAGAATTCTGACAAACTTCTTTGTGATGTGTGCTTTCATCTAACCGAGTTGAACCTTCCTGTCAGTTGAGCAGCTTTGAAACACTCTTTTTGTAGAATCTGCAAGTAGACATTTTGAGAAATTTGAAGCCCAAAATGGAAAACGAAATATCTACACCTAAAAACTAGACCGAAGCATAATGACAAACTTTTTTGTGATGTGTGCATTTATCTCACAGAGTTTAAACTTACTTTTCATTGAGCAGTTTTGAAAAACTCTTCTTTTAGAATCTGCAAGTGGACATTAGGAGTGCATTGTGGCCTATTGTAGATAATGAAATATCTTCATATAGTAACCGGACAGAAGCATTCTGAGAAACTTCTATGTGATGTGTGCATTCATCTCAGATTGTTGAAATTTCTTTTGATTGAGCAATTTTGAAACACTCTTTTTGTAGTATCTGCAAGAGGACATTTGGAGTACTTTGAGGCCTATGGTGGAAAAGGAAATATCTTCACATAAAAACTAGAAAGAAACATTCTGACATATATTCTTTGTGTGTGTGAGTTCATCTCACAGAGTTGAACCTTACTTTTTATAGTGCCGGTTGGAAACCCTCTTTTTGTAGAATCTGCAAATTGACATTTGGAGAGCTTTGAGGCCTATTGTGGAAAAGAAAATATCTTCAAATAAAAGCTAGAAAGAAGGATTCTGAGAAACTTTTTTGTCTTTTGTGCCTTCATCTCACAGAGTTGAACATTTCTTTTGATTGAGCAGCTTTGAAAAACTCTTTTTGTAGAATCTGCAAGTGGACATTTGGACCGCTTTGAGGCCTAAGGTGAAAAGCAAATATCTTCACATAAAAACTAGAAAGAAGCATTCTGACAAACTTCTTTGTGATGTGTGCATTCATCGCACAGATTTGAATCTTACTTTTCATTGAGCAGTTTTGAAACACTCTTTTTGTAGAATCTGCAGGTGGACATTTGGAGCGCTTTGAGGTGTATGGTGGATAATGAAATATCTTCATATAATAATGAGACGGAACCATTCTGAGAAACTTTTTTGTGATGTGTGCATTCATCTCAGTGAGTTGAAGCTTTCTTTTCATTGAGCAGGTTTGAAACACTTTTTCTGTAGAATCTGCAATTGGATATTTGGAGCGCTTTGAGGTCTATGGTGGAAAAGGAAATATCTTCACATACCCATACAGAAGCATTCTGACAACCTTCTTTGTGATGTGTGCATTCATCTCACAGACTTGAACGCTACTTCTGATTAAGCAGCTTTGAAACACTCTTTTTGTACTACCTGCAAGTGAACATTTGGAGTGCTTAGAGCCCTATGGTGGAAAATGAAATATCTTCACATGAGAACTAGACAGAAGCATTCTGACAAACTTCTTTGTGATGTGTGCATTCATTTGAAAGTGTTGAATCTTAGTTTTCTTTGAGCAGTTTTGAAGGCCTCCTTTTGTAGAATCTGTAAGTGGACATTTGGAGCCCTTTGAGATCTATGGTGGATGACGAAATATCTTCATTTATTAATTAGACAGAAGGATTCCGTGAAGCTTCTTTGTGATGTGTGCATTCATCTCACAGGGTTGAAACTTTCTTTTGATTGAGTAACTTGAAACACTCTTTTGGTAGAATCTGCAAGTGGACATTTGGAGCGCTTTGGGGCCTATGGTGGAAAAGAAAATATCTTCACCTAAAAACTATACAGAAGCATTCTGACAATCTTCTTTGTGATGTGTGCATTCATCTCACAGAGCTGAAACGTTCTTTTCACTGAGCAGCTTTGAAACATTCTTTTTGTAAAATCTGCTAGTGGACATTTGGAGTGCATTGAGGCCTATGGTGGAAAAGGAAATAGCTTCACAGAAAACTAGACAGAAGCTTTCTGACAAACCTCTTTGTGATGTGTGCATTCATCTCACAAAGTTGAACCTTTCTTTTGACGGAGCAGCTTTGAAATACTCTTTTTGTAGAATCTGCAAGTGGACATTTGGAACGCTTTGAGTCTTAAGGTGGAAAAGGAAATATCTTCACATAAATTCTAGACAGAAGCATTATGACAAACTGCTTTGTGATGTGTGCATTCGTCTCACAGAGTTGAACCTTTCTTTTGATTGAGCAGCTTTGAAATACTCTTTTTGTAGAATCCGCAAGGGGACATTTGGAGCACTTTGGGGACTATGGTGGAAAAGGAAATTTCTTCACATAAAAACTAGACAGAAGCATTGTGATAAACTATTTGTGTTGTGAGCATTCATCTCACGGAGTTGAACGTTTATTTTCATTCAGCAGCTTTGAAACACTCTTTCTGTGTAATCTGCCAGTGGACATTTGGAGCACTTTGGGGCCTATGATAGAAAAGGAAATATTTCCACATTAACACTGGACAGAAGCATTCTGACAAACTTCATTGTGATGTGTGCATTCATCTGACAGATTTGAACCTTACTTTTCAATGAACAGTTTTGAATCACTCTTTTTGTAGAATCTGCAATGGGACATCTGGAGCCCTTTGAGGCCTATGGTGGAAAAGGAAATATCTTCCCATAAAAACTAGACAGAAGCATTGTGACAAACTTCTTTATGATGTGTGCATTCATTTCTCATTGTTGAACATTTCTTTTCATTGAGTAGTTTTGAAACACTCTTTGTAGAATCTGCAAGTGGACATTTGGAGCACTTTGTGCCTATTGTTGATAACAAAAGATCTTCATATAATAACCAGACAGAAGCATTCTGAGAAAGTTCTTTATGATGTGTTCATTCATCTCACAGAGTTGAACGTTACTATTTGTTGAGTAGTTTTGAAACACTCTTTTTGTAGAATCTACAAGTGGACATTTGTAGTACATTGGGGCCTATGGTGGAAAAGGATGTATCTTCACATAAACAGTAGACAGAAACATTATGGGAAACTTTTTTGTGATGTGTCCATTCATCTCACAGAGTTGAACCTTACTTTTGATTGAACAGTTTTGAAACACCCTTTTTGTGCTATCTGTAAGTGGACATTTGGAGTGATTTGAGGCCTATGGTGGAAAAGGAAATATCTTCACTAAGAACTAGACAGAAGCATTCTGACAAAATTCTTTGAATGTGTGCATTAATCTCACAGTGTTGAACTTTACTTTTCATTGAGCTGTTTTGAAACACTCTTTTTGTAGAATCTGGAAATGGACACTTGGAACACTGTGAGGCCTGTGGTGGAAAAGGAAATATTTTCACATAAAAACTAGACACAAGGATTCTTAGGAACTTCTTCATGATGTGTTTGTTCAACTCAAAGAGTTGAATCTTACTTTCAATTGAGCAGTTTTGAAACATTCTTTTTGTAGAATCTGCAAGTGGAGATTTGGAGAGATTTGAGGGCTATGGTGGATAGTGAAATATCTTCATATAATAACTGGACAAAAATATTCTGACAAACTTCATTTTGATGTGTGCATTCGTCACACAGAGTTGAACCTTATGTTTCATTTAGCAGATTTGAAACACTCTCTTTGTAGAATCTGCAATGGACATGTGGTGCGCTTTCAGGACTATGGTGGAAAAGGAAATATCGTCACATTACTAGACAGAAGCCTTTTTACAACCTCCTTCATGATGTCTGCATTCATCTCACAGAGTTGAACCTTACTTTCGTTGATCAGTTTTGAAACGCTCTTTTTGTAGAATCTTCACTCATACATCTGGAGCGCTTTGAGGCCTATGGTGGAAAAGGAAATATCTTCACATAAAAACAAGACAGAAGCATTCTGACAAACTTCTTTGTGATGTGTGCATTCATCTAACAGATTTGAACCTTAGTTTTCATTGAGCAGTTTTGAAACACTCTTTTTGTAGAATCTGCAAGAGACATTTGGAGCACTTTGAGGCCTATGATGGAAAAGGAAATATCTTCACATAAAAAGTAGACAGAGGCATTCTCAGAAACTTCTTTGTGATGCGTGTATTCATCTCACAGAGTTGAACCTTTATTTTTATCGAGCAGTTTGGAAACACTGTTTTTGTAGAATCTCCAAGTGGATATTTGGAGCGCTTTGAGACCTATGGTGGAAAAGGAAATATCTTCACATAAAAACTAGATAGAAGCATTCTGACAAAGTTCTTTGTGATGTTTTCATTCATCTCACAGTGTCGAACCTTTCTTTTGATTGAGCAGCTTTGAAACACTGTTTTTGTAGAATCTGCACGTGGACATTTGGAGCGATTTGAGGCCTATGCTGGAAAAGGAAATATATTCACATAAAAACTAGAAAGAAGCATCCTGACAAACTTCTTTGTGATGTGTGCATTCACCTCAGAGAATTTAACCTTACTTTTTATTCAGCAGTTTCTAAACACTCTTTCTGTAGAATCTGCAAGGGTACATTTGGAGCGCTTTGAGGCCTATGGTAGAAGAGGAAATACGTTCACAAAAATACTAGACAGAAACATTCTGACAAACTTCATTTTGATATGTGCATTCATGTCACAGACTTGAACCTTCCTTTTGATTGAGCAGCTTTGAAACACTCTTTGTGTAGAATACGCCGTTGCACATTTAGAGAGTTTTGAGACCTGTGGTGGAAAAGGAAATATCTTCACATAAAAACTGGACAGAAGCGTTCTGACCATCTTCTTTGTGATGTGCACATTCATCTCACAGAGTTGAAACTTTGTTTTGTTTGAGCAGTTTGGACACACTTTTTTTGTAGAATCTGCAAGTGGACACTTGGAGTGCTTTTAGGCCTATAATGGAAGAGGAATTGTCTTCACATAAAAACTAGACAGAAGCTTTCTCAGAAACTTATTTGTGATGTGTACATTCATCTCAAATTTCTGAAGCTTTCTCTTGATTGAACAGTTTGGAAACACTCTTTTTGCAGAAGCTGCAAGAAGACATTTGGAGCGCTTTTAGACCAATGGAGGAAAAGGAATTATCTTCACAATGAAACTGGACAGAAACATTCTGGCAACCTTCTTTGGGATATGTGTATTCATCTCACAGAGTTGAAACTTTCTTTTGATTGAGCAGTTTGAAACACCTTTTTGTGCTATCTGCAAATGGACATTTGGAGTGCTTTGAGGCTTATGGTGGTAAAGGAATTATCTTCACATAAGACATGGACAGAAGCATTCTGAGAAACTTCTTAGTGATGTGTGCATTCATCTCACAGAGTTGAACCTTACTATCAACGGAACAGTTTTGAAAAACTCTTTTTGTAGAATCTGTAAGTGGACATTTGGATTGCTTTGAGGTCTATGGTGGATAACGAAATATCTTCATATAATAACTAGACGGAAGCATTCTGAGAACCTTTCGTGTGATGTGTGCATTCCTCTCAAAGAGTTGAACACTTCTTTCATTGAGTAGCATTGAAAAACTCTTTTTGTAGAATCTACAAGTGGACATTTGGAGCACTTTGAGGCCGATAGTGGAAAAGGAAATAACTTCACATAAAAACTAGACAGAAGCATTCTGACAAACTTCTTTGTGATGTGTGCATTCATCTCACAGAGTTGAATCTTACTTTTCATTTAGCAGTTTTGAAACACTCTTTTTGTAGAATCTGCCAGTGGACATTTTGAGTACTTTGAGGATTATGGTGGAATAGGAAATATATTCACATAAAAACTAGACAGAAGCATTCTGACAAACTCCTTTGTGATGTGTGCATTCATCTCACAGAATTGAATCTTTCTTTTGTCTGAAGAGATTTGAAACACTCTTTTTGTAGAATCTGCATGTGGACATTTGGAGTGCTTTGGCGCCTATGTTGGAAAAAGGAAATATCTTCATATAAAAACTAGACAGAAGCATTCTGACACACTTGTTTGTGATGTGTGCATTCATCTCACAAAGTTGAACTTTACTTTTCAACGAGCAGTTCTGAAACCCTCTTTTTGTAAAATCTGCAAGTGGACATTTGGAGCGCTTTGAGACCTATGGTGGAGAAAGAAATATCTTTACATTAAAAACTAGACAGAAGAATTCTGACAAAACTTTTGTGACGTGCGCATTCATCTCACCGAGTTGAATCTTTCCTTTGAATGAGCAGCTTTGAAACACTCTTTTTGTAGAATCTGCAAGTGGATATTTGGAAAGTTTAAGGGCCTATGGTGGAAAAGGAAATGTCTTCACATAAAAGCTAGACAGAAGCATTCTGACAACTTCTTTGTGATGTGTGCTTTCATCTCACAGAATTGAACCTTAATTTTCATTGAGCAGTTTTGAAACTGTCTTTTTGAAGAATCTGCAAGTGGATATTTGGAATGATTTGAGTCCTATGGTGGAAAAGGAAATATCTTCACATAAAAACTAGGGAGAAGCATTCTGACAACCTTCATTGGAATATGTACATTCATCTCACAGAGTTGAACCTTGCTTTTGATTGGGCAGTTTTGAAACACCCTTTTTGTACTATCTGCAAGTGGACAGTTAGAGTGCTTAGAGACCTACGGTGGAAAAGGAAATATCTTCACATAAGAACTAGATGGAAGCATTCTGGTAAATTATTTTGTGATGTGTGCATTCATCTCACAGAGTTGCATCTTACTTTCGATTGAGCATTAGGTTAAACACACTTTTTGTAGAATCTGCAAGTGGACATTTGCAGCTGTTTGAGGCCTATGGTGTATAACGAAATATCTTCATATAATAATTAGACAGAAGCACTCTGAGAAACTACTTTGTGATGTCTGTATTCATCTCACAGAGCTGAACGTTTGTTTTGATTGAGCAGCTTTGAAACACTCTTTTTGGAGTATCTGCAAGTGGACTTTTTGAGCGCTTTAATTCTTATGGTGGAAGAGAAAATATCTTCACATAAATACTAGACAGAAGCATTATGATAAACTTCTTTGTGATGTGTGCATTCACCTCACAGAATTGAACCTTTCTTTTGTTTGAGCAGCTTTGACACACTCTTTTGTAGAATCTGCAAGGGGACATTTGGAGCGCTTTGCTGCCTATGGTAGAAAGGGAAATATCTTCATATAAAACCTAGACAGAAGCAATTTGAGAAACTTCTTTGTGATGTGTGCATTCATCTCACAGATTGAAACCTTTCTTTCGATTTAGCAGTTTTGAAACTGTCTTTTTGTAGAATCTGCAAGTGGATATTTGGAGCAATTAGAGGCCTATGTTGGAAAAAGTAAATATCTTCACATAAAAACTAGACAGAAGAATTCTGAGAAACTTCTATGTGATGTGTGCGTTCATCTCTCAGAGTTTTACCTTTCTTTTCATTAAGCAGTTTGGAAACACTCTTTTTATAGAATCTGCAAGTGTATATTTGGCGCCCTTTGTGGCCCATGGTAGAAAAGGAAATATCTTCAGATAAAATCTGGACAGAAGCAATCTGAGAATCTTCTTTGTGATGTGTGCATTCATCTCACAGAATTAAACCTTTATTTCGGTTGAGCAGGTTTGAAACACCCTTTCTGAAGGATCTGCAAGTGCATATTTGGAACATATTGAGGCGTATGGTGGAAAAGGAAGTATCTTCACATAAAGACTAGACAGTAGAATTCTGAGAAACTTCTTTGTGATGTATGCACTCATGTCACAGAGTTCAACGTTTCTATTGATTGAGCAGCTTGGAAACACTCTTTTTCTAGAATCTGGAAGTGGACATTTGGAGCGCTTTGCAGCCTATGGTAGAAAGGAAATATCCTCACATAAAATCTAGATAGAAGCAGTCTGAGAAAATTCTTTCTGATGTGTCCATTCATCTCACAGGGTTCAAAATTTCTTTTGATTGAGGAGCTTTGGAACAATCTTTTTATAGAATTTCCAACAGGACATTTGGACAGCTTTGTGGCCTATGGTGGAAACGTCAATATCTTCACAGAAAAACTTGACAAAAGCATTCTGACAAAATGCTTTGTGATGCGTGCATTCATCTCACAGAATTGAAACTTACTTTTCATTAATCAGTTTTGAAACACCCTTTTTGTAGAATCTGCAAGTGGATATTTGGAGCTCTTAGTGGCCTATGGTAGAAAAGGAAATATTTTCACATAAAATCTAGACAGGAGCAATCTGAGAAACTTCTTTGTGATGTGTGCATTCATGTCACAGAGTGAAACTTTTCTTTTGATGGAGCTGTTTTGAAACTCTCGTTTCTTATAATCTGCAAGTGGACACTTGGAGAGGTTTGAGGCCTATGGTGGAAAAGGAAATATGCTCACATAAAAACTAGATAGAAGAATCCTAAGAAACTTCTTTGTGATGTGTGCGTTCATCTCACAGAGTTGAAGATTTCTCTTGATTGAGCAGTTTGGAAACTGTCTTTTTGCAGAATCTGCAGGTGAACATTTGGATTGCTTTTAGGCCTGTGGTGGAAAAGAAAATATCTTCATATTAAAACTAGACAAAAGCATTCTGAGAAACACCTTCACGATGAGTGCATTCATCTCCCAGTATTGAACCATTCTTTTCATGGAGCAGTTTTGAAATACTCTTTTTGTAGAATCTGCAAGTGGACATTTGGAGCACTTTGCAGCCTATAGTAGAAAAAGGAAATATCTTCCCATAAAATTTAGACAGAAGCAGTCTGAGAAACTTCTTTGAGACATGTGCACTCATCTGCAGAGTTAAACCTTTCTTTTGGCTGATGAGTTTTGAAACTGTCTTTCGGTAGAATCTGTAAGTGGACATTTGGAGCGCTTTGAGGTCTATGGTGGAAAAGGAAATATCTTCACATAAAAACTAGACAGAATAATTCTGAGAAACTTCTTTCTGATGTATGGGTTCATCTCACAGAGTTCAATGTTTCTATTGATTGAGCGGTTTGGAAACACTCTTTTTCTAGAATCTGGAAGTGGACATTTGGAGTGCTTTGTGGCCTCTGGTAGAAAGGAAACATCTTCACATAAAATCTAGACAGAAGCAGTCAGGGAAATGTCTTTGTGAGGGGTCCATTCATTTCACAGAGTTGAAAATTTCTTTTGATTGAGCAGCTTTGAAACACCCTTTTTGTAGAATTTGCAAGAGGACATTTGGACAGCTTTGTGGCCTACGGTGGAAAAGTCAATATCTTCACATGGAAATTAGAAAAAGTATACTGACAAACTTGTTTATGTGAAAATATTTCCTTTTCCACAATAGGCCTTAAAGGGCTCCAATTATTCACTTGTAGATTCTACAAAAAGTGTTTTTCAAAACTGCTAAATCAAAAAAAAAGTTAAACTCGGTGAGATGAACGCACCCATCACAAAGAGGTTTCTCAGAATTCTTTTGTCTCATTTTTACGTGAAGACATTTCCTTCTACACCATAGGCCTCAAAGCACTCCAAATGTACACTTGCAGATTTTACAAAATGAGTGTTTCAAAACTCCTCAATCAAAAGAAATGTTCAACAATGTGAGATGAATGCACACATAACATAGAATTTTCTCAGAATGTTTCTTTCTAGTTATTATTTGAAGATATTTCCTTTTCCATCATTGGCCTCAAAGTGCTCCAAATGTACACTTGCACATTCTACAAAAACAGTGTTTCAAAACTGCTCAATGTAAAGAAAGGTTCAAATCTGTGAGATGAATGCACACATTACAAAGTAGTTATTCAGAATATGTGTGTATAGATTTTATATGAAGATATTTCCCTTTCCACCTTAGGCCTAAAAGCGCTATAAATGTCCACTTGTAGAATATATAAAAGAGTGTTTCAAAGCTGCTAAATGAAAAAAAAGTTCTACTCCGTGAGATGAATGCATATATAAAGAAATTTCTCAGAATGCTTCTTTCTAGTTATTATGTGAAGATATTTCGTTTTCCACCGTAGACCTGAAAGCATTCCAAATGTCCACTTGGAGGTTCTACAAAAAGTGTTTCAAATCTGCTTAATCAAAAATAAAGTTCAACTCTGTGCGATGAATGTATACATCAGAAAGAAGTTTGTCAGTATGCTCCTGTCCAGTTTTTATTTGAAGATATTTCCTTTTACACCATAGGCCTCAAATCTCTCCAAATATTCGCTTGGAGATTCCACAAAATAGTGTTTCAAAACTGCTCAATCAAAAGAAAGATTCAACTCTGTGAGATGAATGCACATATCACAAAGGAGTTTGTCAGAATTCTTCTGTCTAGTATTTATTTGAAGATATTTCCCTTTCCAACATAGGCCTCAAAGTAGTCCAAATTTCCACTTGCAGATAGTACAAAAAGGGTGTTTCAGAACTGCCTAATCAAAATTAAGATTCAACTCAGTGAGATGAATGCAAATATAAAGAAATTTCTCAGAATGCTTCTGTCTAGTAAATATGTGAAGATATTTCATTTTCCACCATAGGCCTCAAAGCATTCCAAAAGTCCACTTGGAGGTCCTATAAAACGAGTGTTTCAAAACTTCTCAATGAAAAGTAAGGTTCATCTCTGTGAGATGAATGCACTCTTCACAAAGAAGTTTGTCAGAATTCTTCTGTCTAGGTTTTATGTGAAGATATTTCCTTTTCCACCGTAGACCTCAAAGCGCTCCAAAAGTACACTTGCAGATATATCAAAAAGAATGTTTCAAAACTGCTCAATGAAAAGAAAGGTTCAAGTCTTTGAGATGAATGCATACATTACAAAGAAGTTTTTCAGAACATTTCCGTATTGTTTTTATGTGAAGATACTTCCTTTTCCACCATAGGCCTCAAAGTACTCCAAATGTCCACTTGAAGATTCTACAAAAAGAGTGTTTCAAAGCTGCTCAACCAAAATAAAGTTTCAACTCTGTGAGATGAATGCACATATCACAAAGAATTTTTACAGAACGATTCTGTCTAGTTTTTATGTGAAGATATTGCCTTTTCCAGCAGAGGCCTCAAAGCGTTCCAAATGTCCACTTTCAGATTCTACAAACAGAGTGTTTCAAAACTGCTCAATCAAAATAAATGTTCACCTCTGTGAGATGAATGCACACAGCTCAAATAACTTTCCCAGAATGATTCTGTCTAGTTTTCATGTGAATATATTTCCTTTTCCACCATACGCTTCAACGCACTCCAAATGTCCAGTTGCAGATTCTACAAAAATAATGTCTCAAAACTGCTCAATGGAAAATAAGTTTCAACTCAATGAGGTGAATGCACACATCACAAAGAACTGTGTCAGAATGCTTCTGTCTAGTTTTTATGTGATATTTCCTTTTCCATCATAGGCTGCAAAGCGCTCCAAATGTACACTTGCAGATGCTACAAAACGAGGGTTTCAAAACTGCTTAATGAAAAGAAAGTTTGAATTCTGTGATATGAATGCACACATCACAAAGATGTTTGCCAGGATATTTCTGTATAATTTTTATGTGAAGACATTTTCTTTTCCATCATAGGCTAAAAGCGCCCAAAATGTCCCCTTACAGATTCCACAAAAATAGTGTTTCAAAGCTTCTCACTGAAAAGAAAGTTTAAACTCTGTGATATGAATGCACCCATCAAAAAGAAATTTTTCAGAATGCTTCTGTCTAGTTTGTATGTGAAGATATTTCCTTTTCCACCGTAGGCGGTAAGGCGCTCCAAATGTCCACCTGCAGACTCTACGAAAAGAGGGTTTGCAAACTACTCAATCAAAAGAAAGGTCCAACTCTGTGAGATGAATCCACACATCGCAGAGAAATTTGACAGAATGCCTCTGTCTAGTTTTTATATGAAGAAATTTCCTTTTCCACTGTAGGCCTCAAAGCACTCCAAATGACCATTTGCAGATAGTTCAAAAAGGGTGTTTCAAAACTGCTCAATCAAAAGTAAGTTTCAACTCTGTGAGTTGAAGGCACATATCACAAAGAAGTTTGTCAGAATGTTTCTGTCTGGTTTTGAAACTCCCTTTTTTCACTATTTGCAAGTGGACTTTTGGAATGCTTTGAGGCCTATGGTGGAAAAGGAAATATCTTCACATAAAATTAGACAGAAACATTCTGACAAATTTCTTTGTAATGTGTACATCCATCTCACAGAGTTGAACCTTTCTTTGATTGAGTAAGTTTGAAAATCTCTTTCTGTAGAATCTGCAAGTGGACATTTGGAGTGCTATGAGGCCTATCATGGAAAAGGAAATATCTTCATGTAAGAACTAGACAGAAGCATTCTGAGAAACTACTTTGTGATGTGTGCATTCATATCAGAGATTTGAACTTTTCTTTTGATTAGGCAGTATTTTAACTTTCTTTGTGTAGAATCTGTAAATGGACTTTTGGAGGGCTTTGCGACCTATGGTTGAAAAGGGAATATCTTCACATAAAAACAAGACTGAAGCATTCTCACATAGTTCTTTGTGATGTGTGTATTCATCTCACAGAGTTGAACCTTTGTTTTGATTGAGCAGTTTTGAAACTCTCTTTTTGTAGAATCTGCAAGTGTACAATTGGAGCACTTTGAGACCTATGGTTGAAAAGAAAATATCTTCACATAAAAACAACACTGAAGCATTCTCACATAGTTCTTTGTGATGTGTGTATTCATCTCACAGAGTTGAACCTTTCTTTTGATTGAGCAGTTTCGAAACTCTCTTTTTGTATAATCTGCAAGTGTACAATTGGAGCACTTTGAGAGCTATGGTGGAAAAGGAAATATCTTCACATAAAAAATTTATGGAAACACTCTGACAAACTCCTTTTTGGTGCATGCATTCATCTCACAGAGTTGAAACTTTCTTTGTATTGAGCAGTTTTGAAAAATCTTCTTTGTAGATTATGCAAGTGTACACTTGGAGCACTTTGAGGCCTATTGTGTAAAAGGTAATAACTTCACATAAAATCTAGACAGGATCATTGTAAGAAAATGCTTTGTGATGTGTTCATTCATCTCAGAGAGTTGAACCTTACTTTTGAATAAGCAGTTCTGAAACACTTTTTTTGTAGAATCTGCAAGTGGATATTTGGAGCGATTTGAGGCCTATTGTGGAAAAGGAAATATCTTCACATAAAAACTACACAGAAATATTCTGAGAAACTTCTTTGTGATGTGTGCATTCAACTCACAGAGTTGACTCTGTCTTTCAATTGAGCAATATTGAATCTCTCGTTTTGTTGAATCTGGAAGTGGATATTTGGAGCCATTTGCCCCTATGGTGGAAAAGCAAATATCTTCAAATAAAAACTACACAGAAGCATTCAGAGAAAAAACTTTGTGATGACTGCATTCATCACACGGAGTTGAATTTTTCTTTTAACTGAGCAGTTTTGAATCACACTTTTTGTAGAATCTGGAGGTGTATATTTGGAAGGCGTTGGGGCCTATTTTGGAAAATGAAATATCTTCTCCTAAAAACTACACAGAAGCATTATGAGAAACCTCTTTGTGAGGCGTGCATTCAACTCACAGAGTTGAACCTATCTTTTGAATGAGCAGTTTTGAATCTCTTTTTGCAGAATCTGCAAGTGGATATTTTCAGCGCTTTGACTCTACTGTGGAAAAGCAAATATCTTAACATAAAAACTACACAGAAGCATTCTGAGAAACTTCTTTGTAATGAGTGCATTCATCTCAAAGGGTTGAACCTCTGTTATGATTGAGCAGTTTTGAAACACTCTTTTTGTAGAATTTGGAATTGGATACTTAGAGTGCTTTGAGGACAATTATGGAAAAGGAAATATCTACACATAAAAACCACCTACAAGCATTCTGAGGAGCTTCTTTTTGATGTGTGCATTAATCTTACAGAGTTGATTCTTTTTTTTGATTGAGCAGTTTTGAAACACTGCTTTTGTAGAATCGCAACTGGATATTTAGAGCCCTTTGAGGCCTCCTGTGGAAAAGCAAATATCTACACATTAAAACTACACAGAAAGATTCTGGGAAACTTCTTTGTGATATGTGCATTCATCCCACACAGCTGAATCTTTCTTTTGATTGAGCAGTTTTGAAACACTCTTTTTGTAAAATCTTCAAGTGGATATTTTGAACGATTTGAGGCCTATTGTGGAAAAGGAAATATCTTCACATAAAAACTACAGAAGCCTTCCTGGAAACTACTTTGTGATGTGTGCATTCAACTCAAATATTTGAACCTATCTTTTGATTGAGCACTATTGAATCTCCTATTTTGTAGAATCTGCAAGTGGTTATTTGGAGCCCTTTGTGGCCTATGGTGGAAAAGGAAATATCTTCAAATAAAAACTACAAAGAAGAATTCTGGTAACCTTATTTGAGATGTGTGCATTCATCTCACAGAGTTGATCCTTTATTTTGATTGAGAAGTTTTGAAACACTGTTTTTGTGGAATCTGCAAGTGCATATTTGGAGCAATTTGAGGCCCACAGTGGAAAAGCAAATATCTTCACAGAAAAACTACACAGAAGCATTCTTTGAAACTTCTTTGTGAAGTGTGCATTCAACTCACAGAGTCAAAACTAACTTTTGATTGAGCAGTTTTGAATCTCTCTTTTTGCAGAATCTGCAAGGGGATATTTGGAGAGCTTTGAGGCCTATTGGGGAAAAGGAAATATCCCCACATAAAAACTACACAGAAGCATTCTGAGAAACTACTTTGTGATGTGTGCATTTAATTCACAGAGTTAAAGCTGTCTTTTTACTGAGCAGTTTTGAATCTCTCTTTTTGTAGAATCTGCAAGTGGATATTTTGAGCCTTTTGTGGCCTATGGTAGAAAAGGAAACATCTTCAAATAAAAACTACACAGAAGCATTCTGAGAAACTACTTTCTGAGCAGTGCATTCAACTCACAGGGTCAACCATATCTTTTGATTGAGCAGTTTTGAATCTTTTTGCAGAATCTGCAAGTGGATATTTGGAGAGAGTTGAGGTCGATAGTGAAATAGGAAATATCTTCACATAAAAACTACACGGAAACATTCTGGGAAACTTCTTTGTGATGTGTGTATTCAACTCACAGAATTGAACCTGTTTTTTGATTAAGCAGTTTTTAATCTCGCTTTTTGTAGAATCTGCAAGTGGATACTTGGAGCCCTTCGTGCCCTATGGTGGAAAAGGAAATATCTTCAAATAAAAACAACCCAGAAGGATTCAGGGAAACTGCTTTGTGAGGTGCACATTCAACTCAGAGAGTCGCACCTATTTTTTGATTGAACAGTTTTGAAACACTGTGCTTGTAGAATCTGCAAGTGAATATTTGGAGCGATATGAGGTCTACTGTCGAAAAGCAAATATCTTCACAAAAAAACTACACAGAAGCATTCTAAGAAACTTCTTTGTGAAGTGTGCATTCATCTCACAGAGTTGAACTTTTCTTTTGATTGAGCAGTTTTGAAATACTCTTTTTGTAGAATCTGCAAGTGGATATTTGGAGCAATTTGAGGCCTATTGTAGAAAAGGAAATATCTTCATATAAAAACTACATAGAAGCATTCTGAGAAACTTCTTTGTGATGAGTGCATTCAATTCACGGAGTTCAGCCTATCTTTTAATTGAGCAGTTTTGAATCTCTCTTTTTGTTGAATCTGCAGGTGGATATTTGGAGCCGTTTGCACCCTATTGTGGAAAAGGTGATATCTTCAAATAAAAACTACAGAGAAGCATTCAGAGACATTTCTTTGTGATGAGTGCATTTATCACACGGAGTTGAACCACGTTTTTCTTTGAGAAGTTTTGAAACACTCTTTTGTTGTATCTGGAAGTGGATAATTGGAGTGATTTGAGGCCTATTTAGGACAAGGAAATATCTTCACAGAAAAACTACACAGAAGCATTCTGAGAAACTCCGTTGTGATGTGTGCATTCAACTCACAGTGTTGAACTTATCTTTTGATTGAGCAGTTTTGAATCTCTCTTTTTATGGAATCTGCACGTGGATATTTGGAGCACTTTGCAGCCTATGATGGAAAAGGAAATATCCTCAAATAAAAACTACACAGAAGCTTTCGGAGAAACTTCTTTGTTAGGTGTGCATGCAACTCACAGAGTAGAAGATATTTTTTGCTTGAGCAGTTTTGAATCCCACTTTTTGCGGAAACTGCAAGTGGATATTTGGAGAGCTTTGAGGCCTAGAGTGGAAAAGGAAATATCTTCACATGAAAACTACACAGAAGCATTCTCAGAAACTTTTTGTGATGTGTGCATTCAACTCACAGAGTTGGACTTATTTTTTGATTGAGCAGGTTTGAATCTCTCTTTTTGTAGAATCTGCAAGTGGATGTTTGGAGCCCTTTGCGGCCTACTGTGGGAAAGGAAATATCTCCAAATAAAAACTACACAGAAACATTCTGAAAAACTACTTTTGGATGTGTGCATTTATCTCACAGGGTTGAAACTATCTTATGATTGAGCAGTTTTGAAGCACTCTTTTTGCAGAATCGGCAAGTGGATAATTGGAGCGCTTTGAGGCCTATTGTGTAAATGGAAATATCTTCACATAAAAACAACACAGAAGCATTCTGAGAAACTTCTTTGGGATGTGTGCATTCATCTCACAGAGTTGTTCCTTTCTTTTGATTAAGCAGTTTTGAAACGCTGTTTTTGTAGTATCTGCAAGTGGATATTTGGAGGGCAATGAGGCCTACTGTGGAAAAGCAAATATCTTCACATGAAAACTACATAGAGACATTCTGAGAAACTTTTTTGTGAGCGTGCATTCAACTCACAGAGTTGAACCTTTCTTTTGATAGAGCAGCCTGAAATTCTATTTTTGTAAAATCTGAAAGTGGATATTTGGAGCAATTTCAGGCCTATTGTGGAAAAGGAAATATCTTCACATTAAAACTATGCAGAAATATTCTGATACACTTCTTTGTGATGTGTGCATTGAAGTCACAGAGTTGAACATATCTTTTGATTGAGCAATTTTGAATCTTTCATTTGCAGATTCTGCAAGTGGATATTTTGAGCTCTTTGTGGCCTACTGTGGAACAGCAAATATATTCACTTAAAAACTACACAGAAACATTCTGAGAAACTTCTTTGTGAAGTGGGCATTCAACTCACAGAGTCTAACCTATCTTTTGATTGAGCAGTTTTGAATCTCTCTTTTTGCAGAATTTGCAAGTGGATATTTGGAGAGATTTGAGGACTACTGTGGAAAAGGATATATCTTCGCATAAAAACTACACAGAATCATTCCGAGAAACTTACTTGTGATGTGTGCATGCAACTCACACAGTCGAACATATCTTTTGCTTGAGCAGTTTTGAATCCCTCTTTTTCCAGAATCTGCAAATGGATATTTGGAGAGCTTTGGGGCCTATTGTGGAAAAGGAAATATCTTCACATAAAAACTACACAGAAGCATTCTGAGGAACTTCTTTGAAATGTGTGCATTGAACTCACAGAGTTGAACCTGTCCTTTGATTGAGTAGTTTTGAATCTCTCTTTTGCAGATTCTGCAAGTAGATTTGTGGAACGCTTTGAGGCCTACTGTGGAAAAGCAAATAACCTTCCTTAAAAACTACACAGAAACATTCTGACAAACTTCTGTGTGACGTGTGCTTTCAACTTACAGAGTCGAACCTATCTTTTGATTGAGCAGTTTTGAATCTCTCTTTTTGCAGAACTTGCAAGTGGATATTTGGAGAGCTTTGAGGCCTACTGTGAAAAAGGATATATCTTCATATAAAAACTACACAGAAGCATTCTGAGAAACTTTTTTGTGATGTGTGCATTCAACTCGGAGAGTTGAACCAATCTTTTGATTGAGCAGTTTTGAATCTCTCTTTTTGTAGAATTTGCATGTGGATTTTTGGAGCTCTTTGCGGCCAATGGTGGAAAAGGTAATATATTTAAATAAAAACGACACAGAAGCATTCTGAGAAACGTCTTTGTGATGTGTGCATTCATCTCAAAAAGTTGAACTTATCTTACGATTGAGCAGTTTTGAAACACTCTTTATGTAGAATCTGGAAGTGGATATTTGGAGCGCTTTGAGGCCTACTTTGGAAAAGGAAATATCTTCACATAAAAACTACAAAGAAACATTCTGAGAAACTTCTTTGTAATGTGTGCATTCATCTCAAAGGGTTGAACTATCTTATGATTGAGCAGCTTTGAAATATTCTTTTTGTAGAATTTGGAATTGGATATTTGGAGTGCTTTGAGGCCAATTGTGGAAAAGGAAATATCTTCACATAAAAACTACACAGAAGCATTCTGAGAAATATCTTTTTCATTTGTGCATTCATCTTAAAGAGTTTATCCTTTCTTTTGATTGAGCAGTTTTGAAACACTCTTTTTGTTGAATCTGCAATTGGATATTTAGAGTGCTTTGAGGCCTGCTGTGGAAAAGCAAATATGTTCACATTGACACTACACAGAAACATTCTGAGAAATATCTTTGTGATGTGTGCACTCATCTCACACAGTCGAATCTTTCTTTTGATTGAGCAGTTTTGAAACACTCTTTTTGCAGTTTCTGCAAGTGGATATTTCGAGTGGTTTGAGGTCTATTGTGGAACAGGAAATATCTTCACATAAAAACTACACAGAAGCATTCTGAGAAACTTCTTTGTGATGTGTGCATTCAACTCAAACAATTGAACCTATCTTTTGATTGAGCAAAATTGAATATCTCTTGTAGAATCTGCAAGTGGATATTTGGAGCCCTTTGTGACCTATGTTGGAAAAGGAAATATATTGAAATAAAAACTACACAGATGCATTCTGGGAAACCTATTTTTGATGTGTGCATTCATCTCACAGAATTGATCCTTCCTTTTGATTGAGCAGTTTTGAAACACTGTTTTTGTGGAATCTGCAAGTGGATATTTGGAGTGGTCTGAGTCCTACGGTGGTAAAGTAAGTATCTTCACATAAAAACTACAGGGAAACATTCTGAGAAACTTCTTTGTGATGTGTGCGTTCAACTCACAGAGTTGAACCTATCTTTTGATTAAGCAGTTTTGAATCTCTCTTTTTGTAGAATTTGCACGTGGATATTTGGAGCCCTTTGCAGCCTATGGTGGAAAAGGAAATATCTTTAAATAAAAACTACACAGAAGCATTCTGAGAAACTTCCTTATGATGTGTGCATTCATCTCAAATAGTTGAACCTATCTTATGATTGAGTAGTTTTGAAACACTTTTTATGTAGAATGGATATTTGGAGAGCTTTGAGGCCTATTTTGGAAAAGGAAATATCTTCACATAAAAACTACATGGAAACATTCTGAGAAACTTCTTTGTAATGTGTGCATTCATCTCCAAGGGTTGAACCTATCTTATGATTGAGCAGCTTTGAAACGCTCTTTTCGTAGAATTTGGAATTGGATATTTGGAGTGCTTTGAGGCCAGTTGTAGAAAAGGAAATATCTTCACATAAAAACTACACAGAAGCACTCACAGAGTTGAACCTTTCTTTTGATTGAGCAGTTTTGAAACACTTTTTGTAGAATCTGCAAGTGGATATTTAGAGTACTTTGAGGCCTGCTGTGGAAAAGCAAATATGTTCACATTAAAACTACACAGAAACATTCTGAGAAACATCTTTGCGATGTGTGCACTCATCTCACATAGTCGAATCTTTCTTTTGATTGAGCAGTTTTGAAACACTCTTTTTGCAGTTTCTGCAAGTGTATATTTCGAGTGGTTTGAGGCCTATTGTGGAAAAGGAAATATCTTCACATAAAAACTACACAGAAGCATTCTGAGAAACTTATTTGTGATGTGTGCATTCAACTCAAGGAATTGAAGCTATATTTTGATTGAGAGCAATTGAATCTCTCTTTTTATAGAATCTGAAGGTGGTTATTTTGATCCCTTTGTGGCCTATGTTGGAAAAGGAAATATATTCAAATAAAAACTACACAGATGCACTCTGGGAAAACTTATTTGTGATGTGTGCATCCAACTCACAGAATTGATCCTTTCTCTTGACTGAGCAGTTTTGAAACACTGCTTTAGTGTAATCTGCAAGTGGATATTTGGAGCACTCTGAGGCCTATGGTGGTAAAGTAAGTATCTTCACATAAAAACTACACGGAAGTATTCTGAGAAACTTCTTTGTGATGTGTGTATTCAACTGAAGGAATTGAAGCTATATTTTGATTGAGCACAATTGAATCTCTCTTTTTGTAGAATCTGAAAGTGGTTATTTTGATCCCTTTGTGGCCTATGTTGGAAAAGGAAATATATTCAAATAAAAACTACACAGATGCATTCTGGGAAAAATTGTTTGTGATGTGTGCATCCATCTCACAGAACTGATCCTTTCTTTTGTTTGAGCAGTTTTGAAACACTGTTTTTGTGGAATCTACAAGTGGATATTTGGAACGCTCTGAGATTTATGGTGGTAAAGTAAGTATCTTCACATAAAAACTACAAGGAAGCATTCTGAGAAACTGCTTTGTGATGTGTGCATTCAACTCACAGAGTTGAAACTATGTTTTGATTGAGCAGTTTTGAATCTCTCTTTTTGCAGAATCTGCAAGTGGATAGTTGGAGTGCTTTGAGGCCTACTGTGGAAAAGCAAATATCTCCATATAAAAACTACACAGAAGCATTCTAGAAACTTCTTTGTGAGGTGTGCATTCAACTTAGAGAGTTGAACCTATCTTTGGATTGAGCAGTTTTGCATCTCTCTTTTTGCAGAATCTGCAACTGGATATTTGGAGAGCTTTGAGGAATATTGTGGAAAAAGAAATATCTTCATATAAAAACTAGATAGAGATATTCTGAGAAACTTCTTTGTGATGTGTGCATTCAACTCACAGAGTTGAACCTATGTTTTGACTGCACAGTTTTGAATCTCTCTTTTTGTAGAATCTGCAAGTGTATATTTGGAACCCTTTGAGGTGTATGGTGGAAAAGGAAGCATCTTCAAATAAAAACAACACAGAAGCATTCTGAGAAACTACTTTGTGATATGTGCATTCATCTCACAGGGTTGAATCTATCGTATGACTGAGGAGTTTTGATCACTCTTTTTGTAGAATCTGCAAGTGGATATTTGGAGCACTTTGGGGCTTTTTGTGGAAAAGGAAATACCTTCACATAAAAACTACACAGAAGCGTTCTGAGAAACTTCTTTGTGATGTGTGCCTTCATCTCACCGAGTTGATTCTTTCTTTTGATTACACAGTTTTGAACCACTGTATTTGTAGAATCTGCAAGTGGATACTTGGAACGATTTGAGGTGTACTGTGAAAAAGGAAATATCTTCACATAACAACTACACAGAAGCATTGTGAGATACTTCTTTGTGATGTGTGCATTCATCTCACAGAGTTGAACCTATCTTTTGATCGAGCAGTTTGGAAACACTCTTTTTGTAGGATCGGAAAGTTGATATTTGGAAAGATTTGAAGCCTATTTTGGAAAAGGAAATATCTTCACAGAAAAATTACACAGAAGCATTCTGAGAAACTTCTATATGATTTGTTTTTTTAATCTCACACAGTCGATCCTTTCTTTTGATTGAGCAGTTCTGAAACACTGTTTTTGTTGAATTTGAAAGTGGATATTTTGAGTGCTTTGAGTCCTACTTTGGAAAAGCAAATATCTTCAAATAAAAATTACACGAAGCATTAAGAGAAACTTCTTTGTAATGAGTGCATTTATCACACAGAGTTGAACCTTCCTTTTGATTGAGCAGTTTGAAATACTCTTTTTGTAGAATCTGCAAGTAGATATTTCGGGTGGTTTGAGGCCTATTGTGGAAAAGGAAATATCTTCACATAAAAACTACACAGAAGCATTCTGAGAAACTCCTTTGTGAGGTGTGCATTCAACTCACAGAGTCGAACTTATCTTTTGATTGAGCAGTTTTGAATCTCTCTTTTCGTAGAATCTGCAAGTGGATATTTGGAGCCCTTTGTGGCCTATGGTGGAAAAGGAAATATCTTCAAGTAAAAACTACACAGAAGCATTCCGAGAAACTCCTTTTTGATGTGCACATTCAACTCAAAATGTTGAGCCTACCTTTCAATTGTGCATTTTTGAATGTCTCCTTTTGTAGTATCTGTAAGTTAATATTTGGAGCCCTTTGCAGCATATGGTGGAACAGGAAATATCTTCATATAAAAACTACACAGAAGTATTCTGAGAAACTTCTTAATGTTGTATGCATTCATCTCACATGGTTGAACCTATCTTATTATTGAGCAGTTTTGAAACACACTTTTTGTAGAATCTGCGAATGGATATAAGGAGGGCTTTGAAGCCTACTGTGGAAAGGGTAATATCGTCACATAAAAACTACATGGAAGCATTCGAGAAACTTCTTTGTGAGGTGTGCATTCAAGGTAGAGATTCAAACCTATCTTGTGATTCAGCAGTATTGAATCTCCTTGCAGAATCTGCAAGTGGATATTAGGAACGCTTTGAAGCCTACTGTGGAAAAGGAAATATCTTCACATAAAAAAAGCACACAGAAGCATTCTGAGAATCTTCTTTGTGAGGTGTACATTCTACTGATGGAATCAAACCTATCTTTTGATTGAACAGTTTTGAATCTCTCTGTTTGCAGAAATTGCAAGTGGATATTTGGAGAGCTTTGAGTCCTATTGTGGAAAAGGATATATCTTCACATAAAAACTACACAGAAGCATTATGAGAAACTCTTTTTTGATGTGTGCACTCACTCACACAGTTGAAACTATCTTTTGATTGAGCAGTTTTGTATCTCTGTTTTGGTAGAATCTGCAATTTCATATTTGGAGAAGTTTATGGCCTATGGTGGAAAAGGAAATATCTTCACATAAAAACTACACAAAAGCATTCTGAGAAACTTCTTTGTGATGTGTGCATTCATCACACAGAATGGAACCTTTCTTTTGATTGAGCAGTTTTGAAACACTCTTTTTGTAGTATCTGAAAGTTGATATTTGGAGCGATTCGAGGCCTATTGTGGAAAAGGACATATCTTCACATAAAAACTACACGGAAGCATTATGAGAAGCTTCTTTTTGATGTGTGCATTGAACTACCAGAGTGGAAACTATCTTTTGATTGAGCATTTTTGAATCTCTCTTTTTGCAGAATCTACAAGTGGATATTTGGAGCGCTTTGAGGCGTACTGTGGAAAAGCAAATATCTTCACTTAAAAACTACACAGAAGCCTTCTGAGAAACTTCTTTGTGACGTGTGCATTCAACTCATAGGGTTGAACTTTTCTTTTGATTGAGCAGGTAGGAAACACTGTTTTTGTAGAATCTACATGTGTGTATTTGGAGAACTTTGAGGCTTATGGTGAAAAAGGAAATATCTTCACATAAAAACTACATGGAAGTATCATATACTTTGTGATGTGTGCAATCAACTCACAGAGTTGAACTTTTCATTTGATTGAGCAGTTAGGAAACAATATTTTTGTAGAATCTACATGTGTATATTTGGAGCGCTTTGAGGCCTATGGTGAAAAAGGAAATATCTTCACATAAAAACTACATGGAAGCATTCTGAGAAACTTCTTTGTGGTGTGTTCATTGAACTCACAGGGTTGAACCAATCTTTTCACTGAGCACTTTTGAAACTATGTCTGTGTAGGATCTGCAACTGGATATTGGGAGCCTTTACTGCCTACGGTGGTAAAGGACATATCTTCACATAAAAACTGCACAGATGCATTCTCAGAAACATCTTTGTGATGTCTGCATTCATCTCACGTAGTTAAACCTTTCTTTTGTTTGCGCAGTTTTGAAACACTCTGTAGAATCAGCAAGTGGATATTTGGAGCGCTTGAAGGCCTATTGTGAAAAAGGAAATGTCTTCACTTAAAAACTACACAAAAGCATTCTGAGAAACTTCTTTGTGATGTGTACCTTCATCTCACAGAGCTGAACCTTTCTTTTGATTCAACAGTTTTGACACACTCTTTTTGTAGAATCTGCAAGTGGATATTTGGAGAGCTCTGAGACAAACGGTGGGAATGGAAATATCTTCCCTTTAAAACTGCACAGAAGCATTCTGAGAAAATTCTTTGTGATGTGTGCATTGATCTCGCAGATTTTAACCTGTCTTTTGAATGAGCAGTTTTGAAACACTCTTTTTGTAGAATCTGCAGTTGGATTTTTGGATCGCTTTGAGACCTGTGGTGGAAAAGGAACTATCTTCACATAAACACTACACAGAAGAATTACGGGAAACTTCTTTGTGATGTGTTCATTCTTCTCACACAATTGAGCCTTTCATTTGCTTGAGCAGTTTTTTTAATTAATTAATTTTTTTATTATTATTATGATTTAAGTTTTAACGTCCATGTGCACAATGTGCAGGTTACTTACATATGTATACGTGTGCCATGCTTGTGTGCTGCACCCATTTACTCATCATTTAGTGTTTGGTATATCTGCTAATGCTATCACTTCCCTCTCCCCCCACCCCACATCCGTCCCCAGAATGTGATGTTCCCTTGCCTGTGTCCATGTGTTCTCGATGTTCATTTCCCGCCTATGAGTGAGAACATGTGGTGTTTGGTTTTTTGTCCTTGTGATAGTTTGCTGAGAATGACAATTTCTAGCTTCATCCATGTCCAAAAAAGGACATGAACTCATCATTTTTTTATGGCTGCATAGTATTCAATGGTGTATATGTGCCACACTTTCTTAATCCAGTCGATCATTGTAGGACATTTGGGTTGGTTCCAAGGCTTTCCTATTGTGAATAGTGCCACAATAAACATATGTGTGCATGTGTCTTTATAGCAGCATGATTTATAGTCCTTTGGGTATATACCCAGTAATGGGATGGCTGTGTCAAATGGTATTTCTAGTTTCAGATCCCTGAGGAATCACCACACTGACTTCCACAATGTTTGAACTAGTTTACAGTCCCACCAACAGTGTAAACGTGTTTTTGTTTCTCCACATCCTCTCCAGCACCTTTTGTTTCCTGATTATTTAATGATTGCCATTCTAACTGGTGTGAAATGGTATCTCATTGTGGTTCTGATTTGCATTTCTCTGATGGCCAGTGGTGATGAGCATTTTTTCATGTGTTTTTTGGCTGCATAAATGTCTTCTTTTAAGAAGTGTCCATTCATGTCCTTTGCCAATTTTTTATGGGTTTTTAAATTTTTTTCTTGTAAATTTGTTTGACTTCATTGTAGATTCTGGATATTAGCCCTTTGTCAGATGAGTAGTTAGTGAAAATTTTCTCCCATTTTGTAGGTTGCCCGTTCACTCTGATGGTATTTTCTTTTGCTGTGCAGAAGCTCTTGAGTTTAATTAGATCCCATTTGTCAATTTTGTCGTTGGTTGCCATTGCTTTTGGTGTTTTAGACATGAAGTCCTTGCCCATGCCTATGTCCTGAATGGTAATGCCTAGGTTTTCTTCTGGGGTTTTTATGGTTTTGAGTCTAACATTTAAGTCTTTAATCCATCTTGAATTAATGTTTGTATAAGGTGCAAGGAAGCAATCCAGTTTCAGCTTTCTACATATGTTTAGCCAGTTTTCCCAGCACCATTTATTAAATAGGGAATCCTTTCCCCATTGCTTGTTTTTGTCAGGTTTGTCAAAGGTCAGATAGTTGTAGATATGTGGCATTATTTCTGAGGGCTCTGTTCTGTTCCATTGGTCTATATCTCTGTTTTGATACCAGTACCATGCTGTTTTGGTTACTTTAGCCTTTTAGTATAGTTTGAAGTCAGGTAGTGTGATGCCTCCAGCTTTGTTCTTTGGTTTACAATTGACTTGGAAATACGAGCTCTTTTATGGTTCCATGTGAACTTTAAGGTAGTTTTTTCCAATTCTTTGAAGAAAGTCATTGGTAGTTTGATGGGGATGGCATTGAATCTATAAATTACCTTGGGCAGAATGGCCATTTTCACAATATTGATTCTTCCTAACTATGAGCATGGAATGTTCTTCCATTTGTTTGCATCCTGTTTTATTTCATTGAGCAGTGGTTTGTAGTTCTCCTTGAAGAAGTCCTTCACGTCCTTTGTAAGTTGGATTCCTAGGTATTTTATTCTCTTTGAAGCAATTGTGAATGGGAGTTCACTCATGATTTGGCTCTCTGTTTGTCTGTTATTGGTGTATAAGAATGCTTGTGATTTTTGTACATTGATTTTGTATCCTGAGACTTTGCTGAAGTTGCTTATCAGCTTAAGGAGATTTTGGGCTGAGACATTGGGGTTTTCTAGATATATAGTCATGTCATCTGCAAACACGGACAATTCAAATTCCTCTTTCCTAATTGAATACCCTTTATTTCCTTGTCTTGCCTAATTGCTCTGGCCAGGACTTCCAACAATATGTTGAATAGGAGTGGTGAAAGAGGGCACCCCAGTCTTGTGCCAGTTTTCCAAGGGAACGTTTCCAGTTTTTGCCCATTCTATATGATATTGGCTGTGGGTTTGTCATAGATAGCTCTTATTATTTTGAGATATGTCCCATCAATATCTAATTTATTGAGAGTTTTTAGCATGAAATATTGTTGAATTTTGTCCAAGGTCTTTCTGCATCTATTGAGATAATCATGTGGTTTTTGTCTTTGGCATAGTCTATAGGCTGGATTACATTTATTGATTTGTGTATATTGAGCCAGCCTTGCATCCCAGGGATGAAGCCCACTTGATCATGGTGGATAAGCTTTTTGATTTGCTGCAGGATTTGGTTTGCCAGTATTTTATGGAGGATTTTTGAATCAATGTTCATCGAGTGTGTTGGTCTAAAATTGTCTTTTTTGGTTGTGACTCTGCTCGGCTTTGGTATCATGATGATGCTGGCCACATAAAATGAGTTAGAGGATTCCCTCTTTTTTACTGATTGGAAAATTTTGAAAAAAGAATGGTACCATTTCCTCCTTTTACTTCTGGTAGAATTCGGCTGTGAATCCATCTTGTCCGGGACCCTTTTGGTTGGTAAGCTATTGATTATTGCCACAATTTCAGATCCTGTTATTGGTCTATTTAGAGATTCAACTTCTTCCTGGTTTAGTCTCAAGAGGGTGTATGTATTGAGGAGTTTATCCATTTCTTCTAGATTTTCTAGTTTATGTACATAGAGGTGTTTGTAGTATTCTCCCATGGTAGTTTGTATTTCTGTGGATTCGGTGGTGGTATCACCTTTGTCAATTTTTATTGTGTCTATTTGATTCTTCTCTCTTTTCTTCTTCATTCGTCTTTCTAGCATTCTGTCAATTTTGTTAATACTTTCAAAAAACCAGCCCCTGGATTCAAATACACAACATACCAGAATCTCTGGGACACATTCAAAGCAGTGTGTAGGGGGACATTTATTGCACTAAATGCCCACAAGAGAAAGCAGGAAAGATCCAAAATTGACACCCTCACATCATAATTATAAGTAGAAAAGCAAGAGCAAACATAATCAAAAGCTGGTAGAAGGCAAGAAATAAAATAAATAAAATAAGAGCAGACCTGAAGGAAATAGGGACACAAAAAAGCCCTTCAAAAAATTAGTGAATCCAGGAACTGGTTTTTGAAACTTTCTTTTGATTGGGCCGTTTGAAACACTCTTTTTATAGAAACTGGAAGAGGATATTTGAAACGCTTGGAGGACTATTGTGGAAAAGGAAATATCTGCACATAAAAACCACACAGAAGCATTATCAGAAACATCTTTGTGATGGGTGCACTCATCTCACAGAGTTGAAACTTTCTTTTGATTGAGCAGTTTGGAAACACTCTTTTTGTAGAATCTGCAAGTGGATACTTGGAGCCCTTTGTGGCCTATTTTGGAAAAGGAAATATCTTCACATAAAAACTACACAGAAGCATTCTGAGAAACTTCTTTGTGATGTGTGCATTCATCTCACAGAGGTGAACCTTTCTTTTGATTGAGAAATTTTGAAACACTCCTTTTGTAGAATCTGCAAGTGGATACTTTGAGCCTTTGAGGTCTATTGAAGAAAAGGAAATATCTTAACATAAAACCTACACAGAAGCATTCTGAGAAACGGCTTTGTGATGTTTGCATTCAAATCACACAGTTGAACCTATCTCTTGATTGGGCAGTTTAAAATCTATCTTTTTGTAGAATTTGTAAGTGGATATTTGGAGCCCTTGGCAGACTATGGTGGAAAAGGAAATTTTATCTTCATATAAAAACTGCTCAGAAACATTCTGAGAAACTTCTCTGTCATGTGTGCATTCATCTCACAGAGTTGAACTTTTCTTTTGGTTGAGCAGTTTTGAAACTCTCTTTTTGTAGAATCTGCAAGTGGATATTTGGAGCGCTTGGAGGCCTATTGTGGAAAAGCAAATATCTTCACATAAAAACTACACAGAAGCATTCTGAGAAACTTCTTTGTGATGTGTGCATTCACCTCACAGAGTTGAATCTCTCTTTTGATTGCGCTGTTTTGAATCTCTCCTTTGTAGAATCTGCTAGTGGATATTTGGAGCCATTTGTGGTCTATTTTGGAAAAGGAAACATCTTTAGGTAAAAACTACACAGGAGCATTTTGAGAAACTTCTTTGTGATGTATTCTTTCATCTCACAGAATTGAGCCTTTCTTTTGATTGAGTAGTTTTGAAACACTCTTTTTATAGAATCTACAAGTGGATATTTGAAGCTCTTTGAGGCTTATCGTGGAAAAATAAATATCTTCACATAAAAACTACACAGAAGCTTTCTCAGGAACTTCGTTGTGATGTGTGTATTCATCTCACAAGGTGAAACTTTCTTTTGATAGAGCAGTTTTGATACTCTCTTTCTGTGGAATCTGCAAGTGGATATTTGGAGCACTGAGAGGCCTCTGGTGGAAAAGTAAATATCTTCACATAAAAACTACACAAAAGCATTCTCACAAAGTTTTTTGTGATGTGTGCATTCATCTCACAGAGTTGAGCGTTTCATTTGATTGAGTAGTTTTAAAACACCTTTTTGTAGAATCTGCAAGTGGATATTTGGAGCGCTTTTAGGCCTATGAAGAAAAAGGGAATATCTTCACATAAAAACTACAAGAAGCATTCTGAGAAACTTCTTTGTGATGTGTGCATTCATCTCACAGATTTGAACCTTTCTTTTGATTGGGCAATTATGAAACACCTGTTTTGTAGAATCTGCAGGTGAATATTTGGAGGGCTTTAAGGCTTTTGGAAAAGGAAATATCTTCACATTAAAACTACACAGAAGCATTCTGAGTAACTTCTTTGTGAAGAGTGATTTCAACTCACAGAGTTGAATCTATCTTTTGATGAAAGACTTTTGAAGCTCTCTTTTTGTAGAATCTGCAAGTGGATATTTGAAGCCCTTTGTGAACTATGGTGGAAAAGAAATATCTTCCCATGAAAACTACACTGAAGCATTCAGAGAAAATTATTTGTGATGTTTGCATTCTTCTAACTGTGTTGAACATTTCATTTGATTCAGCAGTTTTGAAACAATATTTTTGTAGAATCTGGAAGTGGATATTTGGAGCGCTTTGAGACCTATTGTGGATAAGGAAATATCTCTACATAAAAACTATACAGAAGCATTCTAAGAAACTTTTTTGTGATGTGTGCATTGAACTCACTGAGTTGAACATATCTTTTGACAGAACAGTTTTGAAATTCTCTTTTTGTAGTATCTGCAATTGGATATTTTGAGACCTTTGTGGCTGATGGTGGAAAAGGAAATATGGTCCCATAAAAACTACACAGAAGAATTCTGAGAAACTTCTTTGATATGTGTGCATTCATCTCACAGAGTTGAACATTTCATTTGATTGAGCAGTTTTGAAACACTGTTTTTGTAGAATCTGCAAGTGGATATTTGCAGCACTTTGAGGCCTATTATGGAAAAGGGAATATCTTCCCATAAAAACTACACAGAAGCATTCTCAGAAACTTTTTGGGATGTGTTCATTCATCTCACAGAGTTGAATGTTTCCTTTGATTGAGCCGCTTGGAGACACTTTTTTAGTACAATCTGCAAGTGAATATTTGGAGCTCTTGGAGGCCTATTGTTGAAAATGAAACATCTTCACATAAAAACTACAAAGAAAAATTCTGAGAATCATTTTGTAATGTGTGCATTCACCACAGAGTGTTGAACCTATCTTTTGATACAGCAGTTTTGAAACTGTCTTTTACTAGAATCTGCAAGTGGATATTTGGAGCCTTTTGCGGTCTATGGTTGAAAAGGAAATATCTTCACATAAGAACTACAAAGAAGCATTCTGAGAAACTTCTCTGTGATGTGTACATTCATCTCACAGAGTTGAAACTTTCATTTGATTGAGCAGCTTTGAAACATTCTTTTTGAAATTCTGCAAGTGGATATTTGGAGGGCTTTGAGGCCTACAGTGGAAAAGGAAATATCTTCACATAAAAACTACACAGAAGAATTCTGAGAAACTTCTTTGTGATGTTTGCATTCATGTCACAGAGTTGAACCTGTCTTTTGATAGAGCAGTTTTGAAACTCTCTTTTTCTAGAATCTGCAAGTGGATATTTGGACCTTTTGCGGCCTATGGTGGAAAAGGAAATATCTTCACATAAAACTACACAGAAGCATTCTGAGAAACTTCTTTGTGATATGTGCATTCAACTCACAGAGTTTAACATATCTTTTGATAGAGCAGTTTGAAATTCTATTTTTCTAGAATCTGCATGTGGATATTTGGAGCCCTTTGCGGCCTATGGTGGAAAAGGAAATATCTTCAGATAAAAACAACACAGAAGCATTCTAAGAAACTACCTTGTGATTTGTGCATTCATATCACAGATTTGTACCTTTCATTTCATTGAGCAGTTTTGAAATACTCTTTTTGTAGAATCTGTAATTGGATATTTTGAATGCTTTGAGGCCTATAGTGGAAAAGGAAATATCTTCACATAAAACTACACAGAAGCATTGTCAGAAACTTCTTTGTGATGTGGGCATTCGTCTCACAGTGTTGAACCTTTATTTGGATTCAGCAGTTTTGAAACAAGCTTTTAGTAGAATCTGCAAATGCATACATGGAGTGCTTTGAGGTCTACTGTGGAAAAGGAATTATCTTCACATAAAAACTACACGGAAGTGTGTGAGAAACATCTTCATGATGTGTGCATTCATCTCACAGAGTTGAAACTTTCTTTTGAATGAGCTGTTTTGAAACACTCTTTTCATACAATCTGCAACTGCATACATGGAGTGCTTTGAGGCCTATGGTGGAAAAGGAAATATCTTCACACAAAAACTACACAGAAGCATTGTGTAAAACTTCTTTATGATGTATGCATTCACCTCACAGAGTTGAAGCTTTCTTTGGATTGATCAGTTTTGAAACTGTTTTTCTAGAATCTGCAAGTGGAGATTTTGAGCCCTTTGTGGCCTAATGTGGCAAAGGGGATATCTTCACATAAAAACTACACAGAAGAATTCGGAGAGACTTCTTTGTGCTGTGTGCATTCATCTCACAGTGTTGAAGCTCTCTTTTAATTGAGCAGTTTGGAAACGCTCTTTTTGCAGAATCTGCAAGTGGATATATGGAGCGTTTGAGTCCTATTGTGGAAAAGAAATATCTTCATATAAAAACTACACAGAAGCATTCTGAGAAAATTCTCTGTGATGTGTGCATTCATCACCCAGAGTTGAAACAATCTTTGGATTGAACAGTTTTGAAATACTCTTTTTGTAGAATCTGGAAGTGGATATTTGCAGCACCTTGAGGCCTATGGTGGAAAAGGAAATATCTTCACATAAAAACTGCACATAAGCATTCTGAGAAACTTCTCAGTGATGTGTGCATTCATCAAACAGAGTTACAGAGTTACAGAGCAGTTTTTAAACTCTCTTTTTGTGGAATCTGCAAGTGGATATTTGGAGCCCTTTGGGGTCTATGGCGCAAAAGGAAATATCTTCCCCTAAAAAGTACACAGAAACATTCTGAGAAACTTCTTTGTGATGTGTGCTTTCGTCTCACCGAGTTGAGCCTTTCATTTGATTGAGCAGTTTTAAACACTCTTTTTGTAGAATATGCAATTGGATAATTGGAGCGCTTTGTGGTGTATAGTGGAAAAGGAAATATCTTCACATAAATACTACACAGAAGCATTCCCAGAAACTTCTATGATTTGGGTACATTCATCTCGTAGAGTTAAACATTTCTTTTCCGTGAGCCGTTTTGAAACAATCTTTTTGCAGAATCTGCTAGTGGATGTTTGGAGCCCTTTTTGGCCTATGTTGGAAAAGGAAATATCTTCAGATAAAAAATACACAGAAACATTCTCAGAAAATTTTTGTGATGTGCTCATTCACCTCACAGAGTAGAATCTCTCATTTGATTGAGCAGTTTTGGAACACTCTTTTTGTAGAATCTGCAGGTGTATATTTTGAGCGCTTTGAGGCCTATGGTTGAAATGGAAATATCTTCACATCAAAACTACAGAGAAACATTCTGAGAAACTTCTTTGTGATGTGTGCATTCAACTCACAGAGTTGAACCTATCTTTTGATAGGGCAGTTTTGAAACTCTCTTTTCGAAGAATCTGCAAGTGTATATTTGGAGCCCTTTGCGGCCTATTGTGGAAAAGGAAATATCTTCTCATAAAAATACACTGAAGCATTCAGAGAAGCTACTTTATGATGTGTGCATTCAACTCACGGAGTTGAACCTAACTTTTGATAGAGCAGTTTTGAAACTCTGTTTTTGTAGAATCTGCAAGTGGATATTTGGAGCTCTTTGTGTCCTAAGGTGGAAAAGGAAATATCTTCACATAAAAACTAAACAAAAACATTCTGAGAAACTTCTTTGTGATCTGTGTATTCATCTCAAAGGGTTCAATCTCTCTTTTGATTGAGCAGTTTGTAAACACTCTTTTTGTAGAATATGCAAGTGGATATAATGTGCGCTTTGAGGTGTGTTGTAGAAAAGGAAATATCTTCACATAAAAACTACACAGAAGCATTCTGAGAAACTTTTTTGCGATATGTGCATTCTTCTCACAGAGTTGAAACTTTCTATTGATTGAGCAGTTTTGAAACACTCTTTTCATAGCATCTGAAAGTGGATATTTTGAGCGCATTGAGAACTAGGGTGGAAAAGGTAATATCTTCACATAAAACTACACAGAAGCATTCTGAGAAACTTCTTTGCGATGTGTGCATTCACCTAACTGAGTTGAACCTATCTTTTGATAGAGTAGTTTTGAAACCCTCTTTTTGTTGAAGTGCAAGTGTATATTTTGAGACTTTTGCAGCCTATGGAGGAAAAGGAAATATCTTCTCATAAAAACTACACAGAAGGATTCTGAGAAATTCCTTGTGATATGTGTATTGAACTCACAGAGTTGAACCGAACCCTGTGCTTTCATATCAAAGCGATATGTGCTTTCTTCTTTCAGAGTTGAAACTTTCTATTGATTGAGCAGTTTTGAAGCACTCTTTTCGTAGCATCAGAAAGTAGACGTTTGGAGCGATTTAAGACCTATGGAGGAAAAGGTAATATCTTCACATAAAAATACACAGAAGCATTCTGAGAAACTTCTTTGTGATGTGTACATTCACCTCACAGAGTTGAAACTAACTTTTGATAAGGAGTTCTGAAACTCGCTTTTTGAAGAATCTGCAAGTGGATATTTGGAGCCCTTTGTAGCCTATGGTGGAAAAGGAAGAATCTTCACATAAAATCCACACAGACACATTGTGAGAAACTTCTTTGGATGTGTGCATTCATCTCACAGAGTTGAACCTCTCTTGATTGAGCAGTTTTGAGACACTCTTTTTTTAGAATCTGCAAGTGGATACATAGAGCGCTTTGAAGTCTATGGTTGAAAAGGAAATATCTTCACATAATAACTACACAGAAGCATTCTGAGAAACTTCTTTGTGATGTGTGCATTCATCTCAAAGAGTTGAAGCTAACTTTTCATGGAGCAGATTTGACACTCTCTTTTTGTATAATATGCAAGTGGATATTTTGAGCCCTTTGCAGCCTATTGTGGAAAAGTAAATATCTTCATATAAAAACTACACAGAAGCACTCTGAAAAACTTCTCTGGAATGTGTGCATTCATTTCACAGAGTTGAACCTATCTTTCAGAGAGCATTATTGAAAGTCTCTTTTTGTAGTATTTGAACGTGGATATTTTGATCCCCTTTGTGGCCTACGGAGAAAAAGGAAATATCTTCAATTAAAAATTACACAGAAGGATTCTGAGAAAATTCTATATGTTGTGTGCATTCATCTTATAGAGATAAAATTTTCATTTGATTGAGCACTTTTTAAAAACTCTATTTGTAGAATCTGCATTTGGATATTTGTAGGGTATTGAGGCCTATTGTGGAAAAGGAAATATCTTCACATAAAAACTACACAGAAGCATTCTCAGAAGCTTCTTTATTTTGTGTGCATTGATCCCACAGTGTTGAAACTTTCTTTTGATTGAGCAGTTTTGAAACATTCTTTTTGTAGAGTCTTCAAGTGGATATTTGCAATGCTTTGAGGCGTATTGTGGAAAAGGAAATATCTTCTCATAAAAACTACATGGAAGCATTCTCAGAAAATTCTTTGTGATGTGTGCATTCATCTCACAGAGTTGAAGCTTGCTTTTGATTGAGCAGTTTTGAAACTCTCTTTTTGTAGAATCTGCAAGTGGATATTTGAAGCCCTTTGCAGCCTATGGTGGAAAAGGAAGTATCTTCACATAAAAACTACACAGAAGCATTGTGGAAACTTCTTTGTGATGTGTGCATTCATCTCACAGAGTTGAACCTCTCTCTTGATTGAACAGTTTTGAGATACTCTTTTTGTCGTATCTGCAAGTGGATACATGGAGTGCTTTGAGTTCTATGGTTGAAAGGGAAATATCCTCTCATACTAACTACACAGAAGCATTCTGAGAAACTTCTTTGTAATGTGTGCATTCATCTCAAAGAGTTGAACCTATCTTTTGATAGAGCAGATTTGACACCCTTTTTGTATAATATGCAAGTGGATATTTTGAGCCCTTTGTGGCCTATTGTGGAAAAGAAAATATCTTCACATAAAAACTACACAGAAGCATTCTGAGAAACTTCTTTGCAATGTGTCCATTCATCTCACAGAGTTGAATCTATCCTTTCATAGAGCAGTATTGAAACTCTCTTTTTGTAGAATTTGAAAGTGGATATTTGGATCCCCTTTGCAGCCTGTGGAGAAAAAGGAAATACCTTCAATTAAAAACCACACAGAAGCATTCTGAGAAACTTCTATGTGGTGTGTGCATTCATCTCATAGAGTTGAACTTTTCATTTGATTGAGCACTTTTTAAAAACTCTATTTGTAGAATCTGCATTTGGATATTTGTAGGGCTTTGAGGCCTATTGTGGATAAGCAAATAACTTCACATAAAAACTACGCTGAAGCATTCTCAGAAGCGTCTTTACTTTGTGTGCATTGATCTCACAGTGTTGAAACTTTCTTTTGATTGAGCATTTTTGAGACTCTCTTTTTGTAGAATCTGCAAATGGATATTTGGAGCGCTTTGAAGACTCTGGTGGAAAAGGAAATATCTTCACATAAAAACTACACAGAAGTATTCTGAGAAACTTCTTTGTGATGAGTGCATTCATCTCACAGAGTGGAACCTTCCTTTTGATTGAGAAGTTTTGTAACACTCTTTTTGTAGAATCTGCAAGTGGATATATAGAGCGTTTTCTGGCCTGTGGTTTTAAAGGAAATATCTTCACATAAAAACTACACAGAAGGATTCTGAGAAACTTCTTTGTGATCTGTGCATTCATCTCACAGTGTTTAACATATCTTTTGATAGAGCAGATTTTAAACTCTCTTTTTATAGAATCTGCAAGTGGATATTTTGAGCCATTTGATGCCTATTGTGGAAAATGATATATCGTCACATAAAATTTACACAGAAGAATTCTGAGAAACTTCTTTGTGATCTGTGCATTCATCTCACAGATTTGAACCTCTCTTTTGATTGAGCAGTTTGGAACCACCATTCTGTGGAATTTGCAGGTGGATATATGGAGTGCCTTGAGGCCTATTGTGGAAAAAGGAATATCTTCACATAAAAACCACACAGAAGCATTCTGGGATACTTCATTGTGATGTATGCATTCATCTCAGAGATCTGAAAGTTTCACTTGATTAAGAAGTTTCAAAACACTCTTTTTGCATAATCTGCAAGTGGATATTTGGAGCGTTTTCAGAACTATTGTGGAAAAGTAAATATCTTCCCATAAAAACTGCACAGAGACATTCTCTGAAACTTCTTTGTGATGTGTGCATTCATCTCACAGAGTTGAAACTTTCTTTTGATTGATCAGTTTGGGAACACTCTTTTAGTAGAATCTGCAAATGAATGTTTGGAGCCCTTGGAGGCGTATTGTGGAAAAGGAAATACCTTCACATAAAAACTACAAAGAAACATTCTGAGAAACTTCTTTGTCTTGTGTGCATTCAACTCACAGTGTTGAAACTCTCTTTTGATAGAGCAGTTTGAAAGTCACTTTTGTAGAATCTGCAAGTTGATACTTGGAGCTCTTTACAGCCTATGTTGGAAAAGGAAGTATTTTCACAAAAACACTACACAGAAGCATTTTCAGAAAATTCTTTGTGATGTGTGCATTCATCTCACAGAGTTGAACTTTTATTTTGATTAAGTAGTTTTGAATCTCTCTTTTTGAAGAATCTGCAAGTGGATATTTGGAGCCCTTTGTGGTCTATTTTGGAAAAGGAAATATCTTCACTTAAAAACTATACAAAAGCATTCTGAGAAAGTTCTTTGTAATGTGTGCATTCATTTCACAGGGTTAAACATTTCTTTTGAATGTGCAGTTTTGAAATACTCTGTTTGTAGAATCTGCATATGCATATTTGGAGCCCTTTCTGGGCTATTTTGGAAAAGGAAATAATTTCACAGAAAACCCACAGAGAAGCCTCTGAGAAACTACTTTCTGATGTGAGCATTAATCTGACAGATGTGAACTTTTCTTTTCATTGAACAGTTTGGAAACACTCTTTTTGTAGAATCTGTAAGTGGATATTTGGAGCCCTTTGAGGCATATTGTGGAAAAGGAAACATCTTCACATAAAAACTACACAGAAATATTCTGAGAAACTCCTTGTGATGTGTGCATTCAACTCACAGAGTTCAATCTATCTTTTAATGGAGTAGTTCTGAAACTCTTTTTGTAGAATCTGCAAGTGCATAATTGGAGAATTTTGTGGCCCACGGTGGAAAAGAAAATATCTTCACATAAAAGCTGCACAGAAGCATTCTGAGAAACTTCTTTGCAATGTGTGCATTCATCTCATGGAACTGAACTTTTCTGTTGATTGAGCAGTTTGGAAGCATTGTTTTTGTAGAATCTCCAATCAGATATTTGGAGCGCTTTGAAGCCTATGGTGGAAAAGGAAATATCTTCACAGAAAAACTACACAGAAACATTCTGAGAAACTTCTTTGTGATGTGTGCACTCATCTCAGAGAGTTGAACTTTTCTTTTGATTGAGCAGTTTGTAAACACTGTTTTTGTAGAATCTGAAAGTGGATATTTGGAGCGCTTTGAGGTCTATGGTTAAAAAGAAAATATCTTCACATTAAAACTACACAGAAGCATTAGGAGAAACTTCTTTCTGATGTGTGCATTCAACTCACAGGGATGAAACTATTTTTCATTGAGCAGTTTTGAATATCTATTTTTGTAGAATCTGCAAGTGGATATCTAGAGATCTTTCTGGCCTATTTGGGAAAAGGAAATAACAGAGAAACTACACAGGAGCATTCTGATAAAATTTTTGTGATGTGGTACATTCAACTCACAGAGTTGAACCTATTTTTGATAAAGCAGTTTTGAAACTCTCTTTTTGTAGAATCTGCAAGTGGATATTTGGAGCCCTTTGTGGCATATGGTGGAAAAGGAAGTATCTTCACATAAAAACTACACACAAGTATTCTAAGAAATCTCTTTGTGATGTGTTCATTCATTTGACAGAGTCGGAAATTTCATTTGATTGAGCTGTTTTGAAACAGTCTTTTTTAAAATCTGCAAGTGGATATCTGGAGCACTTTGAAGCTTACTGTGGAAAAAGAAATATCTTCACAGAAAAACTACACAGAAGCATTCTGAGAAACTTCTTTGTGATTTGTGCTTTCGTCTCACACAGTTGAACCTTTATTTTGATTGAGCAGTTTGGAAACACTCTTTTTGGAAAATCTGCAAGTGGATGTTAGGAGAGCTTTGTGGTCTATGATGGAAAAGGATAGATCTTCACATAAAAAACAGACAAAACATTCTGAGAAACTTCTTTTTGATGTGTGCATTCAACTCACAGAGATGAAACAGTCTTTTGATTCGGCAGTTTTCAATCTCTCCTTTTGTAGAATCTGCAATGGTTATTTGGAGACCTTTGTGGCCTATTTTGGAAAAGGAAATACCTTCACATTAAAATTACACAGAAGTATGCTGAGAAACTTCTTTCCGATGTGGGCATTTATTGCCCAGATTTGAACCTTTCTTTTGATGGAGTAATTTTGAAACACTCTTTTTATGGTATCTGCAAGTGGATATTTGAAGCCTTTGAGACCTTTTGTGGAAAACGTAATATATTCACATAAAAACTACACAGAAACATTCTGAGATATTTCTTGTGAAGTGTGCATTCATCTCACAGAGTTGAAACTGTCCTTTGATTGAGCAGTTTCTAAACACTCTTTTTGTAGGATATGCAGGTGGAAATTTGGAGTGCTTTTAGGCCTATGGTGGAAAAGGAAACATCTTCACAGAAAAACTACAAAGAAATATTCTGAGAAACTTCGTGTGATGTGTGCATTCATCTCACAGAGTTAAACGTTTCTTTTGATTGAGCAGTTTGGAAACACTTTTCGTAGAATCTGCAAGTGGATATCTGGAGTGCTTTTAGGCCTATTGTGGAAAAGGAAATATCTTCACCTTCAAACTACACAGAAGCATTCTGAGAAACCACCCTGTTATGTGTGCATTCATCTCATATGGTGGAACAATTCTTTTGATTGAACAGTTTGGAAACACTCTTTTTGTAGAATCTGCAAGTGGATATTTGGAGCACTTATGGCCTGTGGTGGAAAAGGAAATATCTTCACATAGAAACTACAAAGAAGCATTCTGAGAAACTTCTTTGTGATGTGTGCTTTCAACTCACAGATTTGAAACTATCTTTTGATTGAACTGTTATGAAACTCTCTTTTTGTAGAATCTCCAAGTGGATATTCAGAGCCGTTACTGGTCGATTTTGGATAAGGAAATATCTTCAGAAAAAAACTACACTGAAGCCTTCTGAGAAACTTCTTTGTGATGTGTGCATTCATGTCACAGAGTTGAACTTTTCTTGGAGCCCTTTGAGGCCTATTGTGGAAAAGGAAATATCCTCACATAAAAACTACACAGAAGCATTCTGAGAAACTTCTTTGTTATGTGTGCATTCAACTCACAACTTTGAATTGTTCTTTTGATTGAGCAGTTTTTAAACACAGTTTTAGTAGAATCTGCAAGTGGATATGTTGGGTGATTTGCGACCTTTACTGGAAAAGGAAATATCTTCACATAAAAGCAAGACAGATGCATTCTGACAAAGTTCTTTGTGACGTGTGGATTCATCCCACAGAGTTGAACCTTTCTTTTAATTAATCAGTGTTGAAACATTCTTTTTGTAGAATCTGCAAGTGGATATTTGGATCGCTTTGTGGGCTATGGTGGAAAAGGAAATATCTTCATGTAAAAACTAGACAGATGCATTCTGAGAAACTTCTTTGTGATGTGTGCATTCATCTCACAGAGTTGAACCTTTATTTTGATTGAGCAGTTTTAAAACACTCTTTTTGTAGAACATGCATTTGGATATTTGGAGAGTTTGAGGCCCTTGGAGGAAAAGGAAATATCTTCACATGAAAACTCCACAGAAGCATTCTGAGAAACTTTTTTGTGATGGGTGCATTCATCTCACAGAGTTGAGCCTTTCTTTTTACTGAGCATTTTTTAAACCCTCTATTTGTTGAATCTGTGAGTGGATATTTATAGATCTTTGAGGTCAATGTTTGAAAAGGAAATATCTTCATATAAAGATTCGACAGAAGCATTGTGAGAAACATCCTAGTGATGTGCGCATTCATCTCACTGAGTTGAACATTTCTTTTTATTGAGCAGTTTTGAAACACTCTTCTGTAGAATCTGCAGGTGAATATTTGGAGGGCTTTGAGGACTATGGTGGAAAAGGAAATACCTTCACATAAAAATCAGACCGAGGCATTCTGAGAAACTTCTTTGTGATGTGTGCATTCATCTCACAGACTTGAGCCTTTATTTTGATAGAGCAGTTTTAAAACACTCATTTTGTAGAACCTGCAATTGGATATTTTTAGAGTTTGAGGCCCATGGAGGAAAAGGAAATATCTTCACATAAAAACTAGACAGAAGCATTCTGAGAAACTTTTTTCTGATGTATGTGTTCATCTCACAGAGTTGAACCTTTCTTTTGACTGAGCAGTTTATAAACACTCTATTTGTAGAATCTGCAAGTGGATATTAGGAGAGCTTTTTGGTCAATGTTTGAAGAGGCAATATCTTCATATAAAGATTAAACAGAAGCATTCTGACAAACATCCTAGTGATGTGTGCATTCATCTCAGAGAGTTGAAGATTTCTTTTGATTGAGCAGTTTTGAAACACTCTTCTGTAGAATCTGCAGGTGGATATTTGGAGCACTTTGAAACCTATGGTGGAAAAGGAAATATCTTCACATAAAAATTAGACCAAAGCATTCTGAGAAACTTCTTTGTGATGTGTGCATTCATCTCACAGAGTTGAACCTTACTTTTGATTGAGCAATTTTGAAACACTCTTTTTGTAGAATTTCCATGTGAATATTTGGAGCATTTTGGGGCCTATGGTGTAAAAGAAAATGTCTTCACATAAAAACTACAGAGAAGCAATTTGAGAAAATTGTTTGTGATGTGTGCATTCAACTCACAGAGTTGAACCATTCTTTGATGGATCAGTTTTGAAACACTCTTTTTGTAATATCTTCATGTTGATATTTGGAGCAGATTGAGGCATATGGTGGAAAAGGACATATCTTCACATTAATATTAGACAGGAGCAGTCTGAGAAACTTATTTGTGATGAGTGCATTCAACTCAGAGAGATGAAACTTTCTTTTGTTTAAGCAGTTTTGAAACACACTTTTGTAGAATCAGCAGGTGGATATTTGGAGCGCTTTGAGGCATACAGTGGAAAAGGAAATATCTTCACATGAAAATTAGGCAGAAGCATTCTGAGAAACTTCTTTCTGATCTGTGCATTCATGTCAGAGAGTTGAAACTTTCTATTTATTGAGCAGTTTTCAAACTCTCTTTTTATAGAATCTGTAAGTGGATATTTGGAACGCTTTGAGCCCTATGGTGGGAAAGGAAACATCTTCACATAAAAATTAGACGGAAGCTTTCTGAGAAACTTCTTTGTGATGTCTGTGTTCATCTCACAGAGTAGAAAGTTTCTTTTGATGGAGCAGTTTTGAAACACTCTTTTTGTAGAATCTGCATGTGGATGTTTAGAGCACTTTGGGGCCTATGGTGGAAAAGGAAATATCTGCACACAAAAACTAAACAGAAACATTCTGAGAAACTCCCTTTTGATGTGTGCATTGAACTCACAGAGTTGTCCCTTTCTTTTGATTGAGCAGTTTCGGAACACTCTTTATGTAGTATCTGCAAATGGATATTTGGAGCAGATTGAGGCCTATGGTGGAAAAGGGCGTATCTTCACATAAATATCAGACAGAAGCATTCTGAGAAACTTATTTGTGAAGTGTGCATTCAACTCACAGAGAAGAAACCTTCTTTTGATTGAGCAGTTTTGAAACACTTTTACTGTAGAATTTTCAAGTGGATATTTGGAGCGCTTTGTGGCCTAGAGTGGAAAAGCAAATATCTTCACACAAAAATTAGACAGAAGCATTCTGATAAACTTCTTTGTGGTGTGTGCATTCATCTCACAGAGTTGAATCCTTCTTTTGATTGACCAGTTTTGAAACAGTCCTTTTGTAGAATCTGAAAGTGGATGTTTGGAGCACCTTGGGGTCTATGGTGGAAAAGGAAATATCTTCACATAAAAACTAAACAGGAGCATTCTGAGAAACTTCTTTGTGATGTGTGCATTCATCTCACAGAGATGAATATTTCTCTTTATTGAGCAGTGTTGAAACACTCTTTTTGTACAATCTGCGAGTGAATATTTGCAGCAGTTTGAGGCCTATGGTAGAAAAGGAAATATCTTCACTTAAAAAGTACATAGAAGCACTCTGAGAAACTTCTTTGCGATGTGTGCATTCATCTCACAGAGATGAACCTTTCTTTTGATTTTGCAGTTGTGAAACACTGTTTTTGTAGAAACTGCTATTGGATATTTGGAGTGCTTTGAGTCTTATGTTGGAAAAGGTAGTATCTTCACATAAAAATGAGACAGAAGCATTCTGAGAAACTTCTTTGTGATGTGTCCATTCATCTCACAGAATTGAACCTATCTTTTGATTGACCAGTTTTGAAACACGCTTTTTGTAGAATGTGCAAGTGGATATTTGGAACACTTTGTGGCTTATGGTGGAAAAGAAATATATTCACATAGAAACTAGACAGAAGCATTCTGAGAAACTTCTTTGTGATGTGTGCATTCATCTCACAGAGTTGAACTTTCTTTTGATTGAGCAGTTTGGTACCAGTAGTTTTGTAGAATCTGCAAAGGGGTATTTTTGAGCCCATTGAGGCCTATGTGGTAATAGGAAATATCTTCACATAAAAACTAAACAGAAAATTTCGGATAAAATTCTTTGTGATGTGTGCTTTCATAACACAGTGTTGAAACTTTCTTTTGATTGGGCAGCTTGGGATCAGTCTTTTTGTATAATCTGCAAGCGGATATTTGGAGCACTTTGAAGCCTATGGTGAAAAAGAAATATCTTCACACAAAAAATAGACAGAAGCATTCTGAGAAACTTCTTTGTGATGTATGCATTCATTTCAAAGACCTGAACCTTTGTATTGATTGAGCAGTTTGGAAACAGTCGTTTTGTAGACTCTTTAGAGGGATATTTCTCTGACCACTGAGGCCTCTGGGGAAATGGGAAAAATCTTCAGATAAGAACTAGACAGAAACATTCTGAAAAACTTCCTTCTGATATGTGCATTCATCTCAAAGATTTGAATCTTTCTTTTGATTGAGCAGTTTGGAAACTGTCTTTCTGTACTATGTGCAAATGGATATTTGAAGTGCTTTTTATGCTTTTTACATTGGAAAAGGAAATATATTCGCATAAAAACTTGACAGAAGCATTCTGAGGGACTTCTTTTTTATGTGTGCACTCATTTCACAGAGTTGAAACCTTCTTTTGATTGAGTAGTTTTGAAACACTCTTCTTATAGTATCTTCAAGTGGATATTAGTAGCATTTTGGGGCCTATAGAGGAAAAGGATCTATCTTCACATAAAACCTAGACGGAGGCATTCTGAGAAACTTCTCTGAGATGTGTGCATTCACTTCACAGAGTTGAACCTGTCTTTTGATTGAGCAGTTTGGAAACCCACTTTTTATAGAATCTGCACGTGTATATTTGGAGTGCTTTGTGGCCTATAGTGGAAAAGGAAATAACTTCACATAAAAACTAGACAGAAACTTTCAGAGTTACTTCCTGTGACTTGTGCATTGATCTCACAGAGTTGAATCTTTCTTTTGATTGAGCAGTTTGGGAACAGTCCTTTTGTAGAATCTGCAAGTGGATATTTGGAGCACTTTGTGGACTAAGTGGAAAGGGAAACATCTTCACATTAAAAGTAGATAGAAGCATTCTGAGAAACTTCTTTGTGATGTGCGCATTCATATCACAGAGGTAAACCTTTGTTTTGATTGAGCAGTTTGGAAACCGTTGTTTTGTACTATCTGCAAAGGGATATTTGTGAACCCATTGAGGCCTCTGGGTCAATAGGAAATATGTTCGCATAAAAACTAGACACAAACTTTCTGAGAAACTTTGTGATGTGTGCGTTCATCTCACAGAGTTGAACCTTCTTTTGATCGAGAAGTTTTGAAACACTCTTTTGAGAGAATCTGCAAGTGGATAATTGGAGCGCTTTGTGGCCTATAATTGAAAAGGAAATATCTTCACGTCAAAACTACACAGAAGCATTCTGAGAAACTTCTTTGTGATGTGTGTATTCATCTCACAGAGTTGAACCTTTCTTTAGTTTGAGGAGTTTTGATTCCATCTCTTTCTAGAATCTGCAAAGGGATATTTCAGAGCACTTTGTGGTCTCTAGGGAAACTGAAAATAATTTCACATAAAAACTACACAGAAACTTTATGAGAAATTTCTTTGTGATGTGTGCCTTCTTCTTACAGAGCTGAAACTTACTTTTGATTGAACAGTTTGGAAACAGTCTTTTTGTAGAATCTGTAAAATGATATTTGGAGTGCTTTGCAGCCTCTGGTGGAAAGGGAAATATCTTCACATAAAAAATAGAGTGAAGCATTCTGAGAAACTTTTTTGAGATGTGTGCATTCATCTCAAAGAGTTAAACGTTTCTTTTGATTGAGCAGTTTGGAAACACTCTTTTTGTAGCATCTATAAATGTATATATGGAGCTCTTAGAGGCCTATATTGGAAAAGGAAATATCTTCACTTAAAACCTAGACAGAAGCACTCTGAGAAACTTATTTCTGATGTGTGCATTCAACTCACAGAGTTAAAACTTTCCTTGGATTGAGCAGTTTTGAAACACACTTTTTGTAGAATCTGCAATGGATATTTGGAGCACTTTGAGACCTAAGGTGGAAAAGAAAATATCTTCACTTAAAAACTAGACAGAAGCATTCTGAGAAAATTCTTTGTGATGTGTGCATGCATCTCACGGATTAGAAGGCTTTCCTTGATTGAGCAGCTTGGAAACAATCTTTTTGTGGAATTTGCAAAGGAATATAAGTAGACGGTTTCAGGTCTATGGTGAAAATGGAAATATCTTCACATAAAAACTAGACAGAAGCTTTCTGAGAAAATTCTTTGTGATGTGCTCATTCATCTCACCGATTTGAAGTCTTCTTTTCATTGACCAGTTTGGATAGAGTCTTTTTGTAGAATCTGCTTTGTGATATTTGTGAGCCCTTTGAAGCCTATGGTGAAAAAATAAATATCTTCACACAAAAACTAGACAGAAGCTTTCTAAGAAACTTCCTTGTGATGTGTGCATTCATCCCAAAGAGCTGAACCTGTCTTTGGATTGAGCAGTTTTGAAACAGTCCTTTTGTAGAATGTACAAAGGGATATTTGGGATCCCTTCTTGGCCTATGGTGAAAAAGGAAATATCTTCACATAAAAACTAGACAGAAGCATTCTGAGAAACTTCCTTGTGATGTGTGCATTCATCTCACAGAGTTGAAACTTTCTTTCAACTTATCGAGTTGGAAACAGTATTTTTTAGAATATGCAAAGGGATATTTATGAGTGGTTTGAAGTCTGCAGTGAAAAAGGAAATATCTTCACATAAAACCTAGACAGAAGCATTCTGAGAAACTTCTTTGTGATGTGTGCACTCATCTCACAAGTTTGAAACTTTCTTTTGATTGAGCAGTTTGGAAACAGTCTTTTCATAGAACCTGCAAAGCGATATTTGTGAATGCTTTGAAGCTTACGGTGAAAAAGAAAATATCTTCACATAAAAACTAGACTCATGTTTTCTGGGAAACTTCTTTGTGATGGGTGTATGCATCTCAAAGAGTTCTATCTTTCTTTTGATTGGGCAGTTTGGAAACAGTCTTTTTGGAGAATCTGCAAAGGGATGTTTTTGAGTGGTTTGAGGCAGGTGGTGAAAAAGGAAATATCTTCATATAAAAACTAGAGAGAAGCATTCTGAGAAACAACTTTGTGATGTGTACATTCATCTCACAGAGTTGAATTGTCTTTCATTGAGTAGTTTGGAAACAGTCTTTTTGTAGAATATGCAAAGGGATATTGTGAGCTTTTTGAGGCCTGTTCTAAAAAGTAAATATCCACAAATAACATCTAGACAGAAGCCTTCTGAGAAACTTCTTTGTGATGTGTGCATTCATCACACAGATTTGAACCTTTCTTTTGATTGAGCTGTTTGGAAACAGTCTTTTCATAGAATCTGCAAAGGAAAATTTGTGAGTGCTTTGAGGCTTATGGTGAAAAAGAAGTATCTTCACATTAAAACTAGACAGAAACGTGCTGAGAAACTTCTTTGTAATGTGTGCATTCATCTCACACAGCTGAACTTTCGTTTGATTGAGCAGTTTGGAAACAGTACCTTTGTAGAATCTACAAAAGGTTATTTATGAGTGGTTTGAGGCCTATGGTGAAAAAGGGAGTATCGACAAATAAGAACTAGACAGAAACTTTCTGAGAAACTTCTCTGTGATGTGTGCATTCATCTCACAGAGTAGAAAGCTTTCTTTGATTGAGCAGTTTGGAAACAATCTTTTTGTAGAATCTGCAAAGGGATATATGTAGACAGTTTCAGGTCTATGGTGAAAATGGAAATATCTTCACATAAAAACTAGACAGAAGCTTTGTGAGAAAATTCTTTGTGATGTGCTCATTCATCTCACCGATTTGAAGTCTTCTTTTCATTGGCCAGATTGGATAGAGTCTTTTTGTAGAATCTGCTTTGTGATATTTGTGAGCCCTTTGAAACCTATGGTGGAAAAAGAAATATCTTCACACAAAATCTAGACAGAAGCATTCTGAGAGACTTTGTTGTGATGTGTGCATTAGTCCCAAAAAGCTGAACCTGTCTTTGGATTGAGCAGTTTTGAAACAGTCCGTTTGTAGAATGTAAAAAGGGATATTTGGGATCCTTTCTTGGCCTATGGTGAAAAAGGAAATATCTTCACATAAAAACTAGACAGAAGCATTCTGAGAAACTTCTTTTTGATGTATGCATTCTTCTCATGGCGTTGAACCTTTCTTTAGATAGAGCAGATTGGAAAATGTCTTTTTGTAGAATCTACAAAGTGATAATTTGAATGCTTTGAGACTTATGGTGAAAAAGGAAGTATCGTCACATAAAAACTGGACGGAAGCTTTTGAGAAACTTCTTTGTGATGTGTGCATTCATCTCAAAGAGTTGAAGCTTTGTTTAGGTTGAGCAGTTTGGGAACAGTCTTCTTGTAAAATCTGTAAAGGGATATTTGTGAGGGCTTTGAGACCTATATTGAAAAAGGAAACATCTTCAAATAAAAACTAGACAGAAGCTTTCTGAGAAACTTCTTTGTGATGTGTCCATTCACCTCACAGAGTTGAACATTTACTTTGATTGAGCAGTTTGGAAACAGTCTTTTTGTAGAATCTGCAAAGGGTTATTATGAGCAGTTTAAGGCCTATGGTGAGAAATTGAGTATCAACAAGTAAAACTAGACAGAAAATTTCTGAGAAACTTCTCTGTGATATGTGCTTTCATCTCACAGAGTTGAGGCTTTCTTTAAGCCGTTTAGAAACAGTCTTTTTATAGAATCTGCAAAGGGATATATATAGGCAGTTTGAGGTCTATTGTGAAAATGGAAATATCTTCACTTAAAAACTAACGGCTCAATGGGAAGAAAATTTTACTTCTGTGTGATGAATGCACATGTCACAAAGGAGTTACTCAGAAAATTTATTTCTACTTTTTATATGGAGATATTTCCTTTTTCACCATCTGCCTCAATGCATTCCCAGATATCCCTTTGCGTTTTCTGTGAAAAGACTGTTTCCAAACTGCTCAATAAACAGAATGGTTCAACCCTGTGAGAAGAATGTGCACATCACAAAGAAGTTTCTCAGAAAACTTCCTTTTCGTTTTCCTGTGAAGATATTTCCTTTTTGAACATAGGCCTCAACTCACTCCCAAATATACCTTTGCAGAATCTACAAAATACTGTTTCCAAACTGCTCAATCAAAATAAGGTTTCAACTCTGTGTGATGAATGCACACATCAAAAAGTTTCCCAGCAAGCTTCTCACTAGTTTCTATGTGAAGATAATTCCTTTTTCAACCTGGGTCTCAAAGCACTCAAAAATATCCCTTTGTAGATTCTAGAATAACAGAGTTTACAAACTGCTCAATGAAAAGGAATGTTTACCTCTGTGAGATGAATACACATATTTTAAAGCAGCTTCTCAGAATGCTTCTTTCTAGTTTTTATGTGAAGATATTTCCTTTTTCACCGTAGTCCTCAATGTGCTCCTAAATATCCCTTTGCAGATCGTAAAAAAAGACTGTTTCCAAACTGCTCAATCTGAAGAATGTTTCAAATCTGTGAGATGAATGCACACATCACAAAGAAGTTTCTCAGAAGCTTTCTTTATAGTTTTTCTGTGAAGGTATTTCCTTTTTCACCATAGGCCTCAAAGCCCTCACAAATGTCCCTTTGCAGATTCCACAAAAAGACTGCTTCCAAACCCCTCAATAAAAAGAATTATTGAACACTGTGAGATGAATGCACACAACTCAGAGAAGTTTCTTGGAAACCTTCAGTCTAGTTTTTATGTGAATATATTTCCTTTTTCACCATAGGCCTCAAAGCATTCCAAATATCAATTTGCAGATTGTACAAAAAGACTGTTTCCAAACTGCTCAATCAAAACAAAGGTTCAACTCTGCTTGATGGATGCACACATCACAAAGAAGTTTCTCAGAATGCTTCTGTGTAGATATTATGTGAAGATACTTGCTTTTTCACCATAGGCCTCAAAATGCTCACAAATATCCCTTTACAGATTCTATAAAAATACTTTTTCCAAATTGCTCAATCAAAAGAAAGGTTCGACTCTGTGAGATGTATGCACATTACAAAGAGGTTTCTCAGAAAGCTTCTCTCTAGTTTTTATGTGAAGATATTTCCTTTTTCACCATAGACCTCAAAACGTTCACAAATATCCCGTTGCAAATTCTACAAAAAGACTCTTTACACACTGCTCAATGAAAATAATGTTTCAACTCTGTGAGATGAATACTCACATTGCCAGGATGTTTCTCAGAAAGCTTCTGTGTAGTTTTTATGTGAAGATATTTCCTTTTTCACCATATGCTTTAAAGGGCTCACAAATATCCCTTTGCAGGTTTTACAAGAAAAGAGTTTCCAATCTTCTCAATTAGAAGAAACAGGCACATCTGGGAGACAAATGCACATATCACAAAGCAGTTTCTCAGAAACATTCTGTCTAGTTTTCATGTGAAGGTATTTGATTTTTCACCACTGGATGCAAAGCACTCAAAATTGTCCGTTTGTAGATTCTACAAAAAGTCTGTTTCCACACTGCTCATCAAAAGAAAGTTTCAACTCTGTGAGATGAATTTATACATCAAAAAGAAGTTTCTCAGAAAGCTTCTATTAAGTTTTTATGTAAATGTTTCCTTTTTCACCATGAGCCTCAAAGTGCTCACAAATATCCACTTGAAGGATATTAAAAAAGACTGTTTCCAAACTCCTCAATCAAAAGAAAGGTGGAACTGTATGAGATGAATTCACAAATCATAAAAAAGTTTCTAAGAAACCTTCTTTATAGTTTTTCTGTGAAGATATTTCCTTTTTCACCATAGGCCTCAAAGCCCTCACAAATATCTCTTTGCAGATTCTACAAAAAGACTGTTTCTAAACTGCTCAATAAAAAGAATTATTGAGCTTTGTGAGATGAATGTACACGTCTCAAAGAAGTTTCTCAGAAACTTTCAGGCTAGTTTTTATGTGAGTATATTTCCTTTTTCACCATAGGCCTCAAAGTGCTCTAAATAGCCATTTGCAGGCTCTACTAAAGACTGTTTCCAAATGGCTCAATGAAAAGAAAGTTTCAACTCTCTGAGATGAATACAGACATCACTAAGAAGTTTTACAGGAGGCTTCTGTCTAATTTTTATATGAAGACAATTCCTTTTTCACCATAGGCCTCCATCTGCTCACAAATATCTCTTAGCAGATTCTGCAAGAAACAGAATTCCAGACTGATCAAGGAAAACAAAGGTTTTTCTCTGTGATATGAATGCATACATCAGAAAACTGTTTCTCAGAAACCATCTTTATACTTTTTATGTGATGATATTTCTTTTTTCTGCCTAGGACACAAAGTGCTCAAAAATATCACTTTGCAGATTCTACAAAAAGATTGTTTCCAAACTGTTCCATCAAAAAAATAGTTCAACTCCCTGAGATGAATGCATACATCACAAAGAAGTTTCTCAGAAACCTTATTTATAGTTTTTATGTGAAGATATTTCCTTTTTCACCATAAGCCTCAAAGTGCTCAGCAATATCCCTTTGCAGATTCTGCAAAAAGATTGCTTCCCAAATGCTCAACCAAATAAATGTTTGAACTCTGTGAGATGGATGCACATATCACAAGGAGGTTTCTCAGGGTTCTTCTGTCCATTTTTTATGTGAAAATATTTCCTTTTTCACCATAGCACTCAAAGCCCTGGCAAATATCCCTTGCAGATTCTACAAAAAGACTATTTCCAGATTGCTCAATCAAAAGGATGGTTCAACTTTGTGAGATGACTGGACACATCACAAAGATGCCACTGAGAAAGCTTTTGTCTCGTTTTTATGTGAAGATATTTCCTTTTTCACGATAGGCCTCAAAGCACTCACAAATATCCCATTGCAGATTCTACAAGAACAGAGTTTCCAGACTGATCAGAGAAAATAAACTTTTACCTCTGTGAGATCAATGCACACATCACAAAGCTGTTTCTAAGAAACATTCTTTATATCTTTTATATGAATATATTTCCTTTTTCACCATTGGCCTCAAAGCATTCATAAATATCCCTTTGCAGATTCCACAAACAGACCGTTTCCATACTGCTCAATCAAAAGTAAATTTCATCTTTGTGAGATGAATGCCCACATCACAAACAGGTTTTGCAGAAAGCCTGTCTCTAGTTTTTACGTGAAGATATTTCCTTTTTCCCCATAGGCCTCAAAACACTCACAAATATCCCTTTGCAGACTCTACAAGAACAGTTTCCAGACTGACTAGAGAAAAGAAACGTTTACCTCTGTGAGATGAATGCATACATCACAAAGCTGTTTCTGAGAAACCTTGTTTATACTTTTTATGTGAATATATTTCCTTTTTCACCATAGGCCTCAAAGCACTCATAAATATCCCTTTGCAGATTCTACAAAAAGGCGGTTTCCCAACTGCTCAATCAAAAGAATTGTTGAACTCTGTGAGATGAAAGGATACATCACAAAGAAGTTTCTCAAATTCTTTAGTATAGTTTTTATGTGAAGATATTTTCTCTTTCACCATAGGCCTCAAAGTGCTCAGAAATATCCCTTTACAGATTCCACAAAAAGACGTTTCCAAACTGCTCAATCAAAAGAAAGACTCAATTCTGTGAGATGAATGCACACATCACCAAGAATTTTCTCAGTAGGCTTCTGTCAAGTTTTTATGTGAAGACAATTCCTTTTTCGCCATAGAGGTTCTACACACTCACAAATATCCCTTAGCAGATTCTAAAATAACAGAGTTTCCCAATTGATCAAAGAAAAGAATCGTTTACCTCTGTGAGATGAATGTAGACATCACAAAACAGTTTCTCAGAAACCTTCTTTATACTTTTCTGTGAAGATACTTCTTTTTCTGCATAGGCCTCAAAATGCTCAGGAATATCAGTTTCCAGATTCTGCAAAAATACTGTTTCCAGAGAGGTTCAACTCTGTAAGATGAATGCATATATCACAAATAAGTATCTCAGAAACTTTCTTTATACTTTGTATGTGAAGACATTTCCTTTGTCAACACAGGCCTCAAAGTGCCCAAAAATACCCTTTTTCAGATTTTACAAGAACAGAGTTTCCAGACTGCTCAGAGAAAAGAAACTGCTTACCTCTGTGAGATGAATGCACACATCACAAGGCTGTTTTTAGGAAACCTGCTTTACAGTTCTTATGTGAAGATATGTCCTTTTCCACCATAGGCCTCACAACACTCCAAATATCCACTTGCAGATTCTACAAAAAGAGTGTTTCAAAACTGCTCAATCAAAGGAAAGGTTCAACTCTGTGAGATGAATGGAAACATCACAAAGAATTTTCTCAGAATGCTTCTGTCTAATTTTCTTTTCATTTATTTATTTATTTATTTATTTATTTATTTATTTATTTATTATTATTATACTGTAGGATTTATGGTACATGTGCACAATGTGCAGGTAAGTTACATATGTATACATGTGCCATGCTGGTGTGCTGCCCCCACTAACTCGTAATCTAGCATTAGGTATAACGCCCAATGCTATCCCTCCCCGCTCCCCTCACGCCACAACAGTCCCCGAAGTTCCCCTTACTGTGTCCATCCATGTGTTCTCATTGTTCAATTCCCACCTATGAGTGAGAATATGCGGTGTTTGGTTTTTTGTTCTTGCGATAGTTTACTGAGAATGATGATTTCCAATTTCATCCATGTCCCTACAAATGACATGAACTCATTTGTTTATGGCTCCATAGTATTCCATAGTGTATGTGGGCCAAATTTTCTTAATCCAGTCTATCATTGTTGGACATTTGGGGGGTTCCAAGTTTTTGCTATTGTGAATAATGCCTCAATAAACATACGTGTGCATGTGTCTTTATAGCAGCATGATTTATAGTCCTTTGGGTATATACCAGTAATGGGATGGCTGGGTCGAACGGAATTTCTAGTTCTAGATCCCTGAGGAATCGCCACAGTGACTTCCACAAGGGTTGAAATAGTTTACAGTCCCACCAACAGTGTAAAAGTGTTCCCATTTCTCCACATCCTCTCTAGCATCTGTTGTTTCCTGACTTTTTAATGATTGCCATTTTAACTGGTGTGAGATGATATCTCATTGTGGTTTTGATTTGCATTTCTCTGATGGTCAGTGAAGGTGAGCATTTCTTCATGTTTTTTTTGGCTGCATAAATGTCTTCTTTTTTTTTCTTTTTATTATTATTATTATTATTATTATTATTATTATTATTATTATACTTTAAGCTCTATGGTACACGTGCACAACGTCCAGGTAAGTTACATATGTATACATCTGCCATGCTGGTGTGCTGCACCCACCAACTCGTCATCTAGCATTAGGTGTATCTCCCAATGCTATCTCTCCCGCCTCCCCCCACCCCATAACAGTCCCCGAAGTGTGATGTTCCCCTTCCTGTGTCCATGTGTTCTCATTGTTCAATTCCCACCTATGAGTGAGAATATGCGGTGTTTGGTTTTTTGTTCTTGCGATAGTTTACTGAGAATGATGATTTCCAATTTCATCCATGTCCCTACAAAGGAAGTGAACTCATCATTTTTTATGGCTGCATAGTATTCCATGGTGTATATGTGCCATATTTTCTTAATTCAGTCTATCATTGTTGGACATTTGGGTTGGTTCCAAGTCTTTGCTATTGTGAATAATGCCACAATAAACATACGTGTGCATGTGTCTTTATAGCAGCATGATTTATAGTCATTTAGGTATATACCCAGTAATGGGATGGCTGGGTCAAATGGAATTTCTAGTTCTAGATCCCTGAGGAATCGCCACACTGACTTCCACAAGGGTTGAACTAGTTTACAGTCCCACCAACAGTGTAAAAGTGTTCCTATTTCTCCACATCCTCCCCAGCACCTGTTGTTTCCTGACTTTTTAATGAATGCCATTCCAACTGGTGTGAGATGGTATCTCATTGTGGTTTTGATTTGCATTTCTCTGATGGCCAGTGATTGTGAGCATTTTTTCATGTGTTTTCTGGCTGCATAAATGTCTTCTTTTCAGCAGCGTCTGTTAATGTCCTTCACTCAATTTTTGATGGGGTTGTTTGTTTTTTTCTTGTAAATTTGTTGGAGTTCATTGTAGATTCGGGATATTAGCCCTTTGTCAGATGAGTAGATTGCGAAAATTTTCTCCCATTTTGTAGGTTGCCTGTTCATGCTTATGGTAGTTTCCTTTGCTGTGCAGAAGCTCTTTAGTTTAATTAGATCCCATTTGTCAATTTTGGCTTTTGTTGCCATTGCTTTTGGTGTTTTAGACATGAAGTCCTTGCCCATGCCTATGTCCGGAATGGTACTGCCTAGGTTTTCTTCTAGGGTTTTTATGGTTTTAGGTCTAACATTTAAGTCTTTAATCCATCTTGAATTGATTTTTGTATAAGGTGTAAGGAAGGGATCCAGTTTCAGCTTTCTACATATGGCTAGTCAGTTTTCCCAGCACCATTTATTAAATAGGGAATCCTTTCCCCATTTCTTGTTTTTGTCAGGTTTGTCAAAGATCAGATAGTTGTAGATATGTGGCATTATTTCTCACGGCTCTGTTCTGTTCCATTGATCTATATCTCTGTTTTGGTAACAGTACCATGCTGTTTTGGTTACTGTAGCCTTGTAGTATAGTTTGAAGTCAGGTAGTGTGATGCCTCCAGCTTTGTTCTTTTGGCTTAGGATTGACTTGGTGATGCCGGCTCTTTTTTGGTTCCATATGAACTTTAAAGTAGTTATTTCCAATTCTGTGAAGAAAGTCATTGGTAGCTTGTTGGGGATGGCATTGAATCTGTAAATTACCTTGGGAAGGATGGCCATTTTCACGATATTGATTCTTCCTACCCATGAGCATGGAATGTTCTTCCATTTGTTTGTATCCAGTTTTATTTTCTTGAGCAGTGGTTTGTAGTTCTCCTTGAAGAGGTCGTTCACATCCCTTGTAAGTTGGATTCCTAGGTATTTTATTCTCTTTGAAGCAATTATGAATGTGAGTTCACTCATGATTTGGCTCTCTGTTTGTCTGTTATTGATGTATAAGAATGCTTGTGATTTTTGTACATTGATTTTGTATCCTGAGAATTTGCTGAAGTTGCTTATCAGCTTAAGGAGATTTTGGGCTGAGACATTGGGGTTTTCTAGATATACTAACATGTCATCTGCGAACAGGGACAATTTGACTTCCTCTTTTCCTAATTGAATACCCTTGATTTCCTTCTCTTTCCTAATTACCCTGGCCAGAACTTCCAACAATATGTTGAATAGAAGTGGTGAGAGAGGGCATCCCTGTCTTGTGCCAGTTTTCAAAGGGAATGCTTCCAGTTTTTGCCCATTCAGTATGATATTGGCTGTGGGTTTGTCATAAATAGCTCTTATTATTTTGAGATATGACCCATCAATACCTAATTTGTTGAGAGTTTTTAGCATGAAGGGTTGTTGAATTTTGTCAAAGGCCTTTTCTGCATCTATTGAGATTATCATGCGGTTTTTGACTTTTGTTCTGTTTCTATGCTAGATTACATTTATTGATTTGCGTATATTGAGCCAGCCTTGCATCCCAGGGATGAAGCCCACTTGATCATGGTGGATAAGCTTTTTGATGTACTGGTGGATTCTGTTTGCCAGTATTTTATTGAGGATTTTTGCATCAATGTTCATCCAGGATATTTGTCTAAAATTCTCTTTTTTGGTTGTGTCTCTGCCAGGCTTTGGTATCAGGATGATGCTGGCCTCATAAAATGAGTTAGGGAGGATTCCCTCTTTTTCTATTGATTGAAATACATTCAGAAGGAATGGTACCAGCTCCTCCTTCTACCTCTGGTAGAATTCGGCTGTGAACCCATCTGGTCCTGGACTTGTTTTGGTTGGTAAGCTATTGATTATTGCCACAATTTCAGCTCCTGTTATTGGTCTATTCAGAAATTCAACTTCTTCCTGGTTTAGCCTTGGGAGGGTGTATGGGTTGAGGAATTTATCCATTTCTTCTAGATTTTCTAGTTTATTTGCATAGAGGTTTTTGTAATATTCTCTGATGGTAGTTTGTATTTCTGTGGGATCTGTGGTGATATCCCCTTTATCAATTTTTATTGCATCTATTTGATTCTTCTCTCTTTTTTTCTTTATTAATCTTGCTAGCGGTCTATCAATTTTGTTGATCGTTTCAAAAAACCAGCTCCTGGATTCATTTATTTTTTGAAGGGTTTTTTTTTCTCTATTTCCTTCAGTTCTGCTCTGATTTTAGTATTTCTTGCCTTCTGCTAGCTTTTGAATGTGTTTGCTCTTGCTTTTCTAGTTCTTTTAATTGTGATGTTAGGGTGTTAATTTTGGATCTTTCCTGCTTTCTCTTGTGGGCATTTAGTGATATAAATTTCCCTCTACACACTGCTTTGAATGCATCCCAGAGATTCTGGTATGTTGTGTCTTTGCTCTCATTGGTTTCAAAGAACATCTGTATTTCTGCCTTCATTTCGTTATATACCCAGTAGTCATTCATGAGCAGGTTGTTCAGTTTCCATGTAGTTGAGTGGTTTTGAGTGAGATTCTTAATCCTAAGTTCTAGCTTGATTGCACTGTGATCTGAGAGATAGATTGTTATAATTTCTGTTCTTTTACATTTATTGAGGAGAGCTTTACTTTCCAGTATGTGGTCAATTTTGGAATAGGTGTGGTGTGGTGCTGAAAAAAATGTATATTCTGTTGATTTGGGGTGGAGAGTTCTGTAGATGTTTATGAGGTCTGCTTGGTGCAGAGCTGAGTTCAATTCCTGGGTATCCTTGTTGACTTTCTCTCTCATTGATCTGTCTAATGTTGACAGTGGGTTGTTAAAGTCTCCCATTATTAATGTGTGGCAGTCTAATTCTCTTTGTAGGTCACTCAGGAATTGCTTTATGAATCTGAGTGCTCCTGTATTGGGTGCATATATATTTAGGATAGTTAGCTCTTCTTGTTGAATTAATCCCTTTGCCATTATGTAATGGCCTTCTCTGTCTCTTTTGATCTATGTTGGTTTAAAGTCTGTTTTATCAGAGACTAGGATTGCAACCCCTGCCTTTTTTTGTTTTCCATTTTCTTGGTAGATCTTCCTCCATCCTTTTATTTTGAGGCTATGTGTGTCTCTGCACGTGAGATGGGTTTCCTGAATACAGCACACTGATGGGTCTTGAGTCTTTATCCAATTTGCCAGTCTGTGTCTTTTAATTGGAGCATTTAGTCCATTTACATTTAAAGTTAATATTGTTATGTTTGAATTTTATCCTGTCATTTTGATGTTAGCTGGTTATTTGGCTCTTCAGTTGATGCAGTCTCTTCCTAGTCTCAATGGTCTTTACATTTTGGCATGATTTTGCAGTGGCTGGTACTGATTGTGCCTTTCCATGTTTAGCGCTTCTTTCAGGAGCTTTTTTAGGGTAGTCCTGGTGGTGACAAAATCTCTCAGCATTTGCTTGTCTGTAAAGGATTTTATTTCTCCTTCACTTATGAAGCTTAGTTTGGCTGGATATGAAATTCTTGTTTGAAAATTCTTTTGTTTAAGAATGTTGAATATTGGCCCTCACTCTCTTCTGGCTTGTAGGGTTTCTGCCGAGAGATCTGCTGTTACTCTGATGGGCTTCCCTTTCAAGGTAACCCTACCTTTCTCTCTGGCTGCCCTTAACATGTTTTCCTTCATTTCAACTTTGGTGAATCTGACAATTATGTGTCTTGGAGTTGCTCTTCTCGAGGAGTATCTTTGTGGCATTCTCTGTATTTCCTGAATCTGAATGTTGGCCTGCATTGCTAGATTGGGGAAGTTCTCCTGGATAATATCCTGCAGAGTGTTTTCCAACTTTTTTCCATTGTCCCCGTCACTTTCAGGTACACCAATCAGACGTAGATTTGGTCTTTTCACGTAATCCCACATTTCTTGAAGGCTTTGCTCATTTCTTTTTATTCTTTTATCTCTAAACTTCCCTTCTCATTTCATTTCATTCAATTCATCTTCCAGGGCTTATACGCTATCTTCCATTTGATTGCATTGGCTCCTGAGGCTTCTGCATTCTTCATGTCGTTTTCAAGCCTTGGTTTTCAGCTCCATCAGCTCCTTTAAGCACTTCTCTGTATTGGTTATTCTAGTTATATATTCTTCTAAATTTTTTTCAAAGTTTTCAACTTCTTTGCCTTTGGTTTGTATATCCTCCCATAGCTCGGAGGAATTCATCATCTGAAGCCTTCTTCTCTCACCTCGTCAAAGTCATTTTCCTTCCAGCTTTTTTGCATTGCTGGTGAGGAACTGTGTTCCTTTGGAGGAGGAGAGGTACTCTGCTTTTTAGAGTTTCCAGTTTTTCTCCTCTGTTTTTACCCGTCTTTGTGGTTTTATGTACTTTTGGTCTTTGATGATGGTGATGTACAGATGGGTTTTTGGTGTGGATGTCCTTTCTGATAGTTTTCCTTCTGACAGACAAGACCCTCATCTGCAGGTCTGTTGGAGTACCTGACCGGCCATGTGAGGTGTCAGCCTGCCCCTGCTGGGTTGTGCATCCCAGTTAGGCTGCTCGGGGGTCAGGGGTGAGGGACCCACTTGAGGCAGTCTGCCCATTCTCAGATCTCCAGCTATGTGCTGGGAGAACCACTGCTCTCCTCAATGCTGTCAGACAGGGACATTTAAGTCTGCAGATGTTACTGCTGTCTTTTTGTTTGTCTGTGCCCTGCCCCCAGAGGTGGAGCCTACAGAGGCAGGCAGGCCTACGTTAGCTGTTGTGAGCTCCACCCAGTTCTAGCTTCCTAGCTTCTTTGTTTACCTAAGCGAGCCTGGGCAATTGCAGGCGCCCCTCCCCCAGCCTCGCTGCCGACTTGCTGTTTGATCTGAGACTGCTGTGCTAGCAATCAGCAAGACTCCGTGGGCATAGGACCCTCTGAGCCAGGTGCGGTCTATAATCTCCTGGTACATTGTTTCATAAGCCTATCAGAAAAGTGCATTATTCTGGTTGGAGTGGCCCGATTTTCCAGGTGTCGTCTGTCACCCCTTTCTTTGCTAGGAAAGGGAACTCTCTGACCCCTTGCACTTCCCGAGTGAGGCAATGTCTCACCATTGCTTCAGCTGTTGCACAGTGCACTCACCCACTGACCTGTGCCCATTGTCTGTCACTCCCTAGTGAGATGAACATGCTACCTCTGATGGAAATGCAGAAATCACCCGTCTTCTGCGTCTCTCACGCTGCGAGCTGTAGACCAGAGCTGTTCCTATTTAGCCATCTTGGCTCCTCCCAAAACCAGACCTCTTCTGTCTAATTTTCATGTTAAGGTATTTCCTTTTCCACCACAGGCATCAAAACTCTTCAAATATCCACATGCAGATACTATAAAAAGACTGTTTCCAAGCTGCTCAATCAAAACTGTAGTTCAACTCTCTGAGATGAATACACACATCACTAAGAAGTTTCTCAGAATGCTTCTGTCTAGTTTTTATATGAAGATATTTCCTTTTGCAACATAGGCCTCAAATTGCCACAAATATCCACTTACAGATTCTACATAAAGAGTATTTCAAAACTTGTCAATCAAAAGGAAGTTTGAAATAGGTTGGATGAATGCACACACCAAAAAGAAGTTTCTCAGAATGCTTCTGTCTAGTTCTTATGTGAAGATATTTCCTTTTCCACTCTATGCCACAATGCACTCCTTATATTCACTTGCAGATTCTACAAAAAGAGCATTTCAAAATTGCTCAATCAAAAGAAAGGATCAACTCTGTTGGTGGAATGCACACATCATAAAGAAGTTTCTCAGCATGCTTCTCTTCAGTTTTTATGGGGAGATATTTCGTTTTCCAACATAGGGCTAAAAGCGACTTAAACATCCACTTGCAGATTCTACAAAAAGAGTTTTTCAAAACAGCTCTATCAGAAGAAAGTTTCAACTCTGTGAGATGAATGAAAACATCACAAATAAGTTTTTCAGAATGCTTCTTTCTAGTTTTTATGTGATGATATTTCTTTTTCACCATAGGGCTCAAACCGCTCAGAAATATCCCTTTGCATATTGAAAAAAAACACTATTTCCTAACTGCTGAATGAAAAGAAAGGTTCAACTCTGTGAGTGAATGCAAACATCAAAAACGTATTTCTCAGAAAGCGTCTGTCTGGTTTTGATGTGAACATATTTCCTTTTTCACCATAGGCCTCAAACCCACCAGATATCAATTTGCAGATTATATGAAAAGACTGTTTCCAAACTGCTCAATCAAAAGAATGGTTCAACTCTCTGAAATGAAAGAACACACCACAAAGAAGTTTCTCCAAAAACCTCTGTCTATTTTTTATATGAAGATATTTCCTGTTTCACCGTACGCCTCAAAGCACTCTCAAATATCCCTTTGCAATTCTGTGAAATAAGTCATTGGTAGCTTGATGGGGATGGCATTGACTCTATAAATTACCTTGCACCCTATGGCCATTTTCACAATTTTGATTCTTCCTACCCATGAGCAAGGAATGTTCTTACATTTCTTTATGTCCTCTTTTATTTCATTGAGCAGTGGCTTGTAGTTCTCCTTGAAGAGGTCCTTCATGTCCTTTGTAAGTTGGATTCCTAGGTATTTTATTCTCTTTGAAGCTATTCAGCCATAAAAAAATGATGAGTTCATGTCTTTTTAGGGACATGGATGAAATTCTAAATCATCTTTCTCAGTAAACTATCACAAGAACAAAAAACCAAACACCACATATTCTCACTCATAGGTGGGAATTGAACAATGAGAACACATGGACATAGGAAGGGGAACATCACACTCTGGGGACTGTTGTGGGGTGTGGGGAGGGGGGAGGGGTATAATTAGGAGATATATCTAATGCTATATGACAAGTTAATGTGTGCAACACACCAGCATGGCACATGTATACATATGTAACTAACCTGCACATTGTGCACATGTACTCTAAAACTTAAAGTATAATAATAATAAAATAAAAATAAAAATAAAATCCCTTTGCAGATTCCATGAACAGACTGTTTCCCAACTGCTAAATCAAAAGAAAGTTTCAACTCTTTGAGATAAAAGCACACATAACAAAGCACACATAACAAAGCTGTTTCGCATAAAACTTCTGTCTAGCTTTTATGTGAAGATATTTCCTATTCCACCATAGGCCTCAAAGGGTTCATAAATATCCCTTTCCATATTCTACAAAAATACTGTTTCCAACTGCTCAATCGAAAGAAAGATTCAACTCTTTGAGATACATGCACACATCACAAAAAAGTTTCTCAGAATGCTACTATACAATTGCTATTTGAAGATATTTCCTATTTCACCATAGTCCTCAAAGGACTCAAAACTATCCTTTTGCATATTCTACAAAAAGATTGTTTCCAAACTGCTATACCAAAAGCAAGGTTCAACTCTATGGGATGAATGCACACATCACAAGTTTCTCAAAATGCTTCTGTCTAGTTTTTATGTGAAGATATTTCTGATTTCACGAAAGTCCTCAAAGGGCTCAAAACTATCCTTTTGCAGATTCCACAAAAATATTGTTTCTAAGCTGCCCAATCAAAAGAAAGATTCAACTGTATGAGATGAATGCACACATCACAAAGAAATTTCTCAAAATGCTTCTGTCTAGTTTTTATGTGAAGATGTTTCCTATTTCACCAAAGTTCTCAAAGGGCTCAAAACTATCCCCTCACAGATTCCACAAAAAGACCATTTCCAAACTGCTCTATGAATAGTACGTTTCAATTCTATCAGATGATTGAAAAAATTACAATGATATTTCTCAAAAATTTTCTTTCTCGTTTTCATATGAGGATATTTACTATTTCACCATAGGCCTCAAAGGGCTCAAAAATATCCCTTTGCACATGGTACAAAAAGACTGCTTCCAAACTGCTCAATCAAAGGAAAGGTTCGACTTTGTACATTTAATGAACACATCACAAAGATGTTACTCAGAATCCTTCTGTCTAGTTTTTATGTGAAGATATCCCTTTTTCACCATAGTTCTCAAACCTCTCAAAAATATCCCTCTGCAGATTTTCAAAAATATTGTTTCCAAAGTGCTCAATCAAAAGAAAGATTGACCTCTGTTAAATGAATGCACATATCAGAAAAAATTTCTCATAAATGTTTCTGTCTAGTTTTAATGTGAAGATATTTCCTTTTTGACTTTAGTCCTCAAACCGCTCACAATTATCCCCCTGCATATTCTACAAAAGGACTGTTTCCAAACTGCTCAATCAAAAGACAGTTTCAACTCTGTGAGATGAATGCACAAATCACAAAGAAGTTTCTCAGAAAGCTTCTGTCCAGTTTTTATGTGAAAATATTTCCTTTTTCACCATAGGCCTCAAAGCCCACCAAATATCAATTTGCAGATTCTATGAAAAGATGTTTCCAAACTGCTCAATCAAAAGAAAATTTCAACTCTGTGGGATAAACACACACATAACAAAGAAGTTACTCAGAAAGTTTCTGACAAGTTTTATGTGAACATAGTTCCTATTTCACCATAGACCTCAAAGGGCTCACAAATATCCCATTTCAGATTCTTCAAAAAGACTGTTTGCAAGCTGCTTAATGAAAGGAAAGGCTAATCTCTGTGAAATGAATGCACACATCCAAAGAAGTTTATCAGAATGCTTCTGCCTAGTCTTTATATGAAAATAGTTTCCTTTTCACCATAGGACCCAAACCACTCAAAAATATCCCTCTTTAGATCCTACAAAAAGAGTGTTTCCAAACTACTCAATCTAAAGAAAGGTTCAACTCTGTGAGATGAATGCACACATCACAAAAAAGTTTGTCAGAAAGCTTGTGTCTAGTTTTTATGTGAAGAGAATTCCTATTTCACCCTAGGATCAAATCGCTCCAAATATCTATTTGCAGGTTCTACAAAAAGACGGTTTCCAAACTGCTCAATCAAAAGAAAGGTTAAGCTCTCTGAGATGAATGCACACATCACAAAAAAGTTTCTCAGAATGCTTCTGTCTAGTTTTTCTGTGAAGATATCTCCTTTTTCAACATAGGCCTTAAATTACTTACAAATATCCCTCTACAGATACCAAAAACAGACTGTTTCCAAACTGCTCAATCAAAATAAAGGTTCAAATCTGTGAGATGAATGCACATATCACAAAGAAGTTTCACAGTAGGTTTCTGTCTAGTTTTTAGGTGAGGATATTTCCTATTTCAACACAGGCATCAATGGGCTCAGAAATATCCTTTTGCACGTTCTACAAAAGGACTGTTTCCAAACTGCCCAATCAAAAGAAATGTTCAACTTTTTGAAATGAAAGCACACATCACAAAGAAGTTTCTCAGAAATCTTCTGTCTACTTTTAACTCAAGATTATTCTTATTTTGTCACAGGCCTCAATGGGCTCACAAATATCCCTTTGCAGATTTTACAGAAGTTCTGTTTCCAAACTTCTCAATCAAAAGAAACATTCAACATTGTGAGATGAATGTACACATCACAAAGAAGTTTCTCAGGATGCTTCTGTCTAGTTATTATGTGAAAACGTTTCCTTTGTCACCATAGTCTTTAAACTACTCAAAAATATCCCTCTGCAGATACTACAAAAAGACTGTTTCCAAACTGGTTCATCAAAGAAAGTTTCAACTCTGTGAGATGAATGGACTCATCACAAAGAAGTTTCTCAGAATTCTTCTGTCTAGTTTTTATGTGAACATATTTCCTTTTTCACCATAAAACTCAAATTACTTCAAATATCCATTTGCAGATTCTACAAAAAGAATGTTTCCAAACTGCACAATCAAAACAAATTCTCATCTCTGTGAGATGAAAGCACACATCACAAAGAAGTTTCTCAGGAAGCTTCTGTTTGCTTTTTACATGATGGTATTTCCTTTTGCACCATAGGCCTTTAACTGCACAGAAACATAAATCTGCTTGTACTACCAAGAGACTTTCTCCAAATTGCTAAATCAAAAGAAACGTTCAACTTTGTGAGATGAATGCACACATCACAAAGAAGTTTCTCAAAATGCTTCTGTCTAGTTTTCACGTGAAGACATTTATTTTTCACCATTGGCCTCAAACCGCTCAGAAATATCCCTTTGCTGTTTGTACAAAAAGACTGTTTCCAAACTGCTCAATGAAAATAAATGGTAAACCCATAAAGGTTCATGGAATTCTCATGAAGAGTTTTCTCAAAAAGCTACTGTCTAGTTTTTATGTGAAGATATGTGCTTTTTCACTATAGGCCTTAAAATGCTCCAAATATCCATTTGCAGATTCTACAAAAAGACTGTTTCCAAACTACTCAATCAAAAGAAAGGTTCAACACTGTGACATGAATGGACAAATCACAAAGAAGTTTCTCAGAATGCTTCTGTCTAGTTTTTATGTGCAGATATTTCGTTTCTACAATAGGCCTCAAATGGCTCAGAAATATCCCTTTGCAGATTGTACAAAAAGACTGTTTCCAAACTGCTCAATCAAAAGAAAGATTCAACTCTGTGAAATGGAAGTGCACATCACAAAGAAGTTTGTCAAAATGCTTCTGTCTAGTTTTTATGTGAAGATATTTCCTTTTTGACCATAGGCCACAAAGCTCTCCAAATATCCATTTGTGGATTCTTCAAAAAGACTGTTTCCAAAGTGATCAATCAAAAGAAAGGTTCAACTCTGTAGGATGAAAGCACACATCACAAAGAAGTTTCCCAGAAATCTTCTGTCTAGTATTTATATGAAGATATTTCCTATTTCTACATAGGCCTCAAAGGGATCACAAATATCTCTTTGCAGATTCTACAAAAAGACTATTTCCAAACTTCTCAATGAAAAGAAAGGTTCAACTCCATGAGGTGAATGCACAGATAAAAAAGAAGTTTTTCAGAATGCTTCTGTCTAGTTTTTATATGAAGATATTTCTTTTTCACCACAGGACTGAAAACACTCAGAAATATTCCTTTGCAGATTGCATAAAAAGAATGTTTCAGAACTCCTCAATGAACAGAAAGGTTCAACTCTTTGAGGTGAATGCGAACATCACAAAGAGTTATCTCAAAAAGCTTCTTTCTGGTTTTTATGTGAAGATATTTAGTTTTTCACCATAGGCCTCAAACCGCTCACAAATGTACCTTTGCAGATTCTACACAATGACTTGATCTCAAACTGCTCAATGAAAAGACATGTCCAAATATGTGAGATGAAAGCTTGCATCACAAAAAAGTTTCTCAGAAAGTTTGTCTAGTTTTTAGGTGCAGATACTTCTGTTTTCACTTTATGCCTCAAAGTGCTCCAAATATCCGTTTACAGATTCTACAAAAAGAGTGTTTCCAAATTGCTCAATTAAAAGAAAGGTTCAACTCTGTGAAATGAAATCACACATCACAAAGAAGTTTCTCAGAATGCTTCTGTCTGGTTATTATGTGAAGATATTTCCTATTTCACTATAGGACTCAAAGGGCTCAGAAATATCTCTTTGCAGATTCTACAAAAGGACTGTTTCCAAACTCCTCAATCAAAAAAAAAAAGGTTCAACTCTGTGAGGTGAAAGCATACATCACAAAGAAGTTTCTCAAAAAGCTTCTGTCTAGTTTTTATGTGAAGATATTTCCTATTTCACCATAGACCTCAAAGGGCTCAGAAATATCCCTTTGCAGGTTCTATGAAAAGACTGTTTCCAAACTACTGAATGAAATGAAAGTTTCAACTCTGTGGGATGAATGCACACATAACAAAGAAGTTTCCCGGAATGCTTCTGTCTGATTTTTATGTGAATATATTTCTTTTTCACCATAGGCATCAAACCACTCAGAAATATCCCTTTACAGATAGTGCAAAAAGACTGTTTCTAAACAGCTCAATGAAAAGGAAGATTCAACTCTGGGAGATGAATGCAAACATCACAAAGAAGTTTATAAAAAAGCTTCTGTCTGGTTTTTATGGGAAGATATTTCCTTTTTCACCAAAGGCCTTAAACCACTCACAAATATCCCTTTACAGATACTACAAAAAGACAGTTTCCAAACTGCTCAATGAAAAGAAAGGTTAAACTCTGTGAGAAGAAAGCACACATCACAAAGAGGTTTCTCAGAATGCTTTTGTCTAGTTTTATGTGAAGAATTTTCCTTTTCACCATAGGCCTCAAAGCACTCCAAATATCCATTTGCAGATCCTACAAAAAGACTGTTTCCAAATTGCTCAATCAAAAGAGTGGTCCAACTCTGTGAAATAAATGTACACCCCCGGAAGAAAATTCTCAGAAAACTTCTGTTTAGTTTTTATGTGAAGATATTTCCTTTTTCGCAATGGGCCTCAAAGTGCTCCAAATATCCACTTGCAGATTCTACAAAAAGAGTGTTTCCAATCTGCTCAATCAAAAGAAAGGTTCAACTCTGTGAGATGAAAGCACACATCACAAAGGAGTTTCTTAGAAACCTTCTATCTAGTTTTTTGTGTAGATATTTCATATTTCAAAATAGGCCTCAATGGGCTCAGAAGTATACCCTTGCAGATGCTACCAAAAAGAGTGTTTCCAAACAGCTCAATCAAAAGAAAGTTTTAACTCTGTGAGATGAATGTACACATTACAAAGAAGTTTCTCAGAATGCTTCTGTCTAGTTTTTTTGAGAAGCCATTTCCTTTTCACTATAGGCCTCAGTCTGCTCACTAATAGCCCTCTGCAGATACTACAAAAAGACTCTTTCCAAACTGTTTAATCAAAATAAAGGTTCAAATCTGCGAGATGAAAGCCCAAATCACAAAGGAGTTTCTCAGAAAGTTTCTCTCTAGTTTTTATGTGAAGATATTTCCTATTTCACCTTAGGCCTCAAAGGGATCAAAAATATCCCTTTTCAGATTCTACAAAAAATGTTTCCTAACTGCTTCCTCAAAAGAAAGGTTCAACTCTGTGAGATGAATGCACACATAAAAAATTAATTTCTCAGAATGCTTCTGTCTTGTTTTTATGTGAAGATATTACTTTTTCAACATAGGTCTCAAACCGCAAACAAATATTCCTTTGCAGATTGCACAAAAAGTATGTTTCCACACTGCTCAATGAACAGAAAGGTTCAACTCAGTGAGACGAATGCAATCATCACAGTTTTCTCAAAATGCTTCTGTCTAGGTTTTATGTGAAGATGTTTGCTTTCTCACCATAGGCCTCAAACCGCTCACATATATCCCTGTGCAGATTCTACAAAATGACTTGTTGCCAAACTGCTCAATGAAAAGGAAGGTCCAAATTTGAGAAGAAAGCATGCATTACAACGAAGTTTCTCAGAAAGTTTCTGTCTAGATTTTATGTGCAGATCCATTTGCAGGTTCCATAAAAGGAGAGTTTCCAAACTGCTCAATCAAAAGAGAGGTTCATCTCTGTGAGATGAAAGCACACAGCACAAAGAAGATTTTCAGAAAGCTTCTGTCTAGTTTTTATGTGAAGATATTTCCTATTTCACCAAAGACCTCAATGGGCTCAAAATTATCCCTTTGCAGATTCTAAAAAAGGACTCTTTCCAAACTGTTAAACCCAAGGAAAGTTGCAATCCTGTGACATGAATGCACACATCACAAAGAAGTTTCTCAGAATGCTTCTGTCTAGTTTTTATGTGAAGAAATTTCCTGTTCACCATAGGCCTAAAATGCTGCTAATATCCATTTGCAGATTCTACAAAAAGACTGTTTCCAACCTGCTGAATCAAAAGAAAAGCTCAACTCTTGAGATGAAAGCACATATCACAAAGAAGTTTTTCAGAAATCTTCTGTCTGGTTTTTATGTGAAGATATTCCCTATTTCACCATAGCCCTGAAAGGGCTCACAAATATCCTTTTGCATATTCTACAAAAAGACTATCTGCAAACTGCTCAATCAAAAGAGAGGTTCAAATATGTGTGATGAATGCACACATCACAAAGAAGTTTCTCAGAATTCTTTTGTCTAGTTTTTATGTGAAGATATTTCCCTTTCACCATAGGCCTCAAATGGCTCAGAAATATCCCTTTGCAGATTGTACAAAAAGACTGTTTCCAAACTGCTCAACCAAAAGAAAGTTTCATCACTGTGAGATGAATGCACACATCACAAAGAAGTTTCTCAGAAAGCTTCTGTTTAGCTTTCATGTGAAGATATTTCCTTTTTCACCATAGGCCTCAATGGGCTCAGAAATGTCCCTTTGCAGATTCTACAAAAGGACTGTTTAGAAAACTGCCCAATCCAAAGAAAAGTTCAACTCTGTGAGATGAACGCACACATCTAAAAGAAGTTTCTCACAATGGATCTGTCGAGTTTTTTTTGAGAAGATATATCCTTTTTAACTATAGGCTGTAAACTGCTCATGAATATCCCTCTGCAGATAATACAAAAAGACTGTTTCCAAACTGCTGCATCCAAAGAGATGTTCAACTCTGTGAGATGAATACACCCATCACAAAGAAGTTTCGCAGAAAGCTTATGTCTGGTTTTTATGTGAAGGTATTTCCTTTTTCACCATAGACCTCAAAGTGCTCCAAATATCCATTTACAGACTCTACAAAAAGAGTGTTTCCAAACTGCTCATTCAAAAGAAAGGTTAAACTCTGTGAGATGAAAGCACACATCACAAAGTAGTTTCTCAGAAACCTTCTGTCTGGTTTTTATGTGAAGGTATTTCCTTTTTCACCATAGGCCTCAAAGTGCTCCAAATATCCATTTACAGACTCTACAAAAAGAGTGTTTCCAAACTGCTCATTCAAAAGAAAGGTTCAACTCTGTGAGATGAAAGCACACATCACAAAGTAGTTTCTCAGAAACCTTCTGTCTAGTTTTTATGTGAAGATATTTCCTATTTCACTGTAGGCCATAAAGGGCTCACAAATATTTTTTGCAGATTCTTCAAAAAGACTGTTTCCAAACTGCTCAATCCACAGAAAGTTTCAACTCTGTGAGATGAATGGACATATCACAAAACTAGAAAAGCACATCATAAAAACTAGCCCTCAAAGCACTCCAAATATCCATTTGCAAGTTCTTCAAAAAGTCTGTTTCCAAACTGGTCAATCAAAAGAAAGGTTCAACTCTGTGAGATGAAAGCACACATCACAAAGAAGTTTCTCAGAAATCTTCTGAGTAGTATTTATGTGAAGATATTTCCTATTTCACCATAGGCCTCAATGGGTTCACAAATATCCCTTTGCAGATTCTATAAAAGAACGGTTTTGAAACTCCTCAATTCATAGAAAGGTTCAACTCTGTGAGATGAATGCATACATCACAAAGAAGTTTCTCAGAATGCTTCTGTCTAGTTTTTATATGAAGATATTTTCTTTTTCACCATAGGCCTCAAAGTGCTCCAAATATCCATTTGCATATTCTATAAAAAGACTGTTTCCAAACTCCTCAATCGAAAGAGAGGGCCAACTTTGTGAAATGAGAGCACACTTCACAAAGAAGTTGCTCAGAATACTTCTGTCTATTTTTTGTGTAAATATATTTCCTATTTTACCTTAGGCCATAAATGGCTCACAAATATCCCTCTGCAGATTCTAGAAAAGGACTCTTTCCAAACTGCTAAATCAAAAGAAAGTTTCAGCTCTGTGAGATGAATGCACACATCACAAAGAAGTTTCTCAGAAAGCTTCTGTCCAGTTTTTATGTGAAGATATTTCCCTTTCCACCATACCTATTAAAATGCTGAAAATATCCCGTTGCAGATTCTCTGAAAAGACTGTTTCCAAACTTTTCAATCAAAAGAAAGGTTCAACTCTGTGAGGTGAATGCACATATCACAAAGACGTTTCTCTGAAATCTTCTATCTAGTTTTTATGTGAAGATATTTCCTTTTTCACCATAGGTCGCAAGCCACTAACAAATATCCCTTTGCAGATTTTACAAGAACAGTTTCCAGATTTCCAGATTCATCAAAGAATATAAACTTTTATCTCTGTGAGTTGAATGCACACCTTGCAAAACAGCTTCTCAGAAACATTCTTTATAGTTTTTATTGAAGATATTTCCTTTTTCACCATAGGCCTCATAGAGTTGACAAATATCCCTTTGCTGATTCTACAAAAATACTGTTTCCAAACTGCTCAATCAAAAGAATGGTTCAACTCTGTGAGGTGAATGCACACATAGCCAAAAAATTTCTAAGAAACTTCTGTCAAGTTTTTATGCAATGATATTTCTGTTTTCACCATAGGATTCAAACTGCTCAAAAATATCCCTTTGCAGATTCTACAAGAAAAGAGTTTCCCATCTGCTAAATGAAAAGAAACGTTTACCTCTGTGAGATGAATGCACAAATTGCAGAGTAGTTTCTCAGAAACTTTCTGTCCAGTTCTTATGTGAAGATATTTCCTTTTTCATCATAGGCCTCAAAGTGCTCACAAATATCCCTTTGCATATTCTACAAAAAGACTTTTTCCAAACAGCTCAATCAAAGGAATGGTTCAACTTTGTAAGATGAGTGCACACATCACACAAAAGTGTCTCAGAAAGCTTCTGTCTAGTTTTCATGTGAAGTTATTTCCTTTTTTACCATAGGCCTCAAAGTGGTCACAAATATCCCTTTGCATATTCTTCAAAAAGACTGTTTCCAAAATGCTCAATCAATAGAAAGTTTCAACTCTGTGAGATGAATTCACACACTCCAAAGCAGTTTCTCAGAAACCTTTCTAGTTTTTATGTGAAGATATTTCCTTTTTCACCATAGGCTTCAAAGCTCTCACAAATATCCCTTTGCAGATTCTACAAAAAGACCGTTACCAAACTGCTCAATCAAAAGAATTGTTCACCTCTGAAATGAATGCACACATCACAAAAAAGTTTCTCAGAAAGCTTCTGTCTAGTTTTTATGTGAAAATATTTCCTTTATCACCATTGGCTTCCAAGTGCTCACAAATATCCCTTTGCTGATTCTACAAAAATACTCTTTCCAAACTGCTCAATCAAAAGAATCATTAAACTCTTCAACTCTGTGAGATAAATGCACACATAACCAGGAAGTTTCCCAGCAACTTCTGTCAAGTTTTTATGTGATGATATTTCCTTTTTCACCATAGGCCTCAAATTGCTCACAAATATCCCTTTGCAGATCCTACAAGAACAGAGTATCCAATCTGCTCAATGAAAAGAAACATTTACCTCTGTGAGATGAATGCACACATCACAAAGCAGTTTCTCATAAACCTTCTTTCTAGTTTTTATGTGAAGATATTTCCTTTTTCACCATAGGCCTCAAAGTGCTCACAAATATTCCTCTGCAGATTCTACAAGAACACAATTTCCAAGCTTTTCAATCAAAAGAATGGTTTAACTCTGTGAGATGAATTCATACAACAAAAAGTAGTTTCTCAGAAATCTTCTGTCTAGTTTTTATGTGAAGATATTTCCTTTTTCACCATAGACATCAAAGCACTCACAAATATCCCTTTGCAGATTGTACAAGAACAGAGTTTCCAAATTGATCAAAGGAATGAAACGTTTAACTCTGTGAGATGAATGCAGACAACACAAAGCAGTTTCTCAGAAACCTTCTTTATAGTTTTTATGTGAAGGTATTTTCTTTTTCACCATAGGCTTCAAAGTGCTCACAAATATCCCTTTGCAGATTCTACAACAACGGAATTTACAAACTGCTCCTAATTAGTTTTTAGGACCAACATGAGGGTTTAGACACACTGCTTGTGGTGCAGCATACATGTATTAGCCACACTGAAATTAGGAATTCAACTGAAGTTCATGTACAGCCGAAAATGTGAATATTTGGGGGACCTTGGAGATGATCTAGCTCACTTTATTTTGTATAAAAGAAAACAGACTCGGAGAAAGGGCATGCATTGCCTAAGATGATTCAGCAGCTTTGGCACAGAAACAAAACACACCTAAGGTGATTCATCAGGTTTGGAGCAGAAACACAAAACAATCTCTGTTCTTTTGCTTCTCAGATCGAGAATTTTTTCACAATACTGAACTACTTATCTTTCTGATTCTTTATTTTTTCTTTTTAAATTTTGCCAGTATTGTCTTACAAAGATCCTATTCTTTACCCTAAATATTTCAATTCGTTACCAGTATTGTCTCTTTATAAGTAAAATTGCTAGTTGTTATTATAAATGATTATTCAATCACTTTTCATTTTTTGGGGGGTCCAGTACAAAGTTAGTAACAAATAAACACTACCGGCCTTGGCAATCCAAAGGGAGTTCAAGTTCCAGGGCACGTCAGGAAGAGGCTAAATGACAGCTGTGCTGCAAGTGGACAGAATACAGCTCTCATACAGATTGTTGGGTATTTGATGTTCTTCAACAATTTCATTAATCTTCAGTTTTTTTTCCTCTTTGAAGTGAAAGTCTGCTATGACCTTCAAGTTTCGTTTGAAATAATTATAGATTCACAGGAAGTTGCAAAATGTACAGGGATGTCTTAGGTACTCTTCACTAATTCCAGTGGTGACGTCTCGCATAGCCATAGAGCATTATCAAAACCTGGAAACTGACATAGGTACAATTCAGAAAGCTTACTCAGATGGCAACCGTTTTATATGCATTCATTTTTGTGTGTGTGTATGTTCGTGCGTGTGTTCTGTGCATTTTTATGTGGTGTAGATCTCTGTAACTACCTCTTCCACAGTCAAGATACAGAACTGTAGCCTCACCACCAGGCTCCAACTTACGATCTTTGTTGACACTCTGACAAGTTTTCCTCCACCCCTTCCACTTAGCAGCCCCACACACCCCCCGACGGGCTCACCACTCCGGACACTCCATGGCCACGTGTGAGGAGGCAGTCCACCCGAACCGTGCACGGCAGCCTCGAGGGACCGATGGCCACTCACGCGCGGCAGACACTGGGCGGCCCCGATGTTTGGGCAGCGAAGGAGAAGCAGACTGCTGTGCCAGGGATCTCACCACCAGTGGCCTCTGAGCATGAAGGCAGCCCCGCGCCGTACCTGGAGCAGATGACTGGCCTTCGGCGGGCCCGCAGCTCCCCTACCACCGCCGCCGTCGCGGCCAGCCCCCGGAACCCTTTTCCCAACATGCACTGCAGAACGACCCGAAATCCTCCAGGCGCCCACCAGGCCCACACGGGGCGCCGCCGAACAGGTCCTGAAGGCACACACCTGGGGACAAGGACAACAGGCCAACCAGTGGCCAGCGGTGGCGCCCCACAAGGCGGAGCCGGGTTTGGTCCTAGACGGGGCCGCCACAGCCTAAGCTGGTGAGCCACTAGGAGAGAGACGATCCGCGGGCGGGGTGGGGGGCACAGACAGGCAAGGCCAGAGACTATGAGGGCAAGGGCACCCGGGAGACCGCAGAAGGACGGCTCGGGGAGAAACCTCAGACACGGCCGGGCCACCAGGAAAACAGAGCCACAGGATCCCACTGCCACAGACACGAGAGAGGTCCCATGGAGCCCCACCTAGGATGCTGGACGGCCCTCAGCACCCACTGAGACCCACCTCACGAGCGCCGGGTCCCACCATCGGGACCCTGAAGCAACCTCAGCCACAAACCCAACGCCAGGGCCACGTTGCTCGTTTCTCGTCCATCCTCCAACCTAGTCAAGCTCCGGGAGACCAGCGCGGCCCCCAGTTGGGACGCTTCCCAGGGTCAGGCAGCCCAACCCCATGCCACGCAAACGCGGTCTTTGGCACCAGTAGCTGCTCCGCAGGGGAGTGGGCGGAGATCCGGCTCACAGCAGAGCAGGTCACGCACTGGACGGATCGCCGGGCACAGCCACTGCTCGCACAGCCTCCCAACCACTAGGATGCCGGCCAGCCCAGCGGGATCCTCCCCCAACTTGGAAAGGGGAGGCGCGGGCCACACAGTAGGCGATGAACCGCCCTTTGTCCCCACCACGGAGGCCGGCGAAACCCTCGATCTCCCCCCCACCCTGTCGAGGGGGAAGCGGAGGAGTGTCTTCTGCAAGCTAGTCGCTACAGCAGCACTACCATAATGCAGAGAGAGGCGGCAGGCTGGGGGATCCTGTACCCAAAGGCACACCTCTCGGATCGCTACAGAAGGCTTTCTCACCGAGGGTGAGTCACACTCCCCTCCTGCCAGTCGCCCCTCGTCAGGCCCACAGAGGCGCACAGGGACGCCTGAGGAAGGGAGGGGGCCTGTGGTACCAGGAAAAATCCTTGTGCGGCAACCTTGAGCCTTCGCGGTCTGGGCAGGGGGCCTGGCCGCTGCGCGTGAACGCAATCCTCCAAGGGTCCCCCGATCCACCCGCCTCCTTTCTCCCAGGCAAAGCACCTCCAAGTAAACCCACACACAACCTGTCGGAGGCAGAACGGTAGCCCCTCGGCGGCCGGCCGGTGAACGCGTCACCTGCCCCAGCCCACCGCAATCGCTCACATGGCCAGCGTGCACCCGCCAGAGGGCAGCACGGGACCTGCGCTTGCCAGACCAGGCGTCACCCTTCCCCATGTGGGAGGGGTGCGTCTCACTCAACTGCCTCGACTCCCACACCAACGAGCTCCCTCAGGACCCACTTGCAGACACCGTGGTGGCGACTGGAGAAGGGCCGCTGGGGTTGGGAACCACACACCACCGCTCGACCTCGGGCACCTGAGGGATAAGCTGGGGTGGAAGTTGGGGAGCCGGGCGTGGTAGGCTCACGCCTGTCATCACTGCACTTTGGGAGGCGAGAGAAGGTGGATACCTCAATCCAAGCCTTGGCAACATGGTGAAACCTCGTCTCTAAAAAAATACAAAAACTGACTGGTTTCATTACCTGGACTCAAAGTTAATAAGTAGATAAATAGGCCAGGCGCGGTGGCTCACGCCTGTAATCCCAGCACTTTGGGAGGCCGAGGCGGGCGGATCACGGGGGTCAGGAGATTGAGACCATCCTGGCTAGCACAAGAACCCCGTCTGTACTCAAAATACAAAAAATTAGCCAGTGGCAGTGGCGGGTACCTGTGGTCCCAGCTACTTGGGAGGCTGAGACAGGAGAATGGCGTGAACCTGGGAGGCAGAGCTTGCAGTGAGCCAACATCATGCCACTGCACTCCAGTCTGGGCAACAGAGCGAGACTCCGTCTCAAAAAAAAATAATAATAATAAATAGATTAAGATTTAAAATTAAAAAAAAGCGTAGCTGGCCAGGCGCAATTGCTCACGCCTGTCATCCCAGCACTTTGGGAGGCTGACGTGGGCAGATCACTTGAGATGGCCAGTTCGAGACCCGCCTGACCCACATGGAGAAATGCCATCTCTACTAACAATACAAAATCAGCCGGGTGTGGTGGCACATGCCTGTAATCTCAGCTACTCAGGAGGTTGAGGCAGGAGAATCGTTTGAACACGGGAGATGGAGGTTGCGGTGAGCCAAGATGGTGCCATTGCACTCCAGCATGGGCAACAAGAGTGTAACTCCATCCCTCCCCAAAAAATTAAGTGCTGTATTCTGTTATTTTTACTTCCTACCCTGAGAAGAACATAATACAGCTGTTGTCTGTCTGCCTGCCTGCCTGCCTGACTTCCTGCCTGTGACAGGGCCTCACTCTGTCTTTAACCCAGACTGGAGTGCAGTGACACCATTATGGCTCACTCACTGCAGCCTCAAACTCCCCAGAGTTAGGCGATTCCTCAAGGGATCCTATGGCCTCGGCCTCCCAAAGTGTTGGGGTTACAGGTGTGAGCCACCAGCACCCGGCCTGAGTTAATACATCTGTTCTCACTACGTCTTAACTACACACCCATGAAGAAATCAAGTCAAGAGTCAGTAAGAAACTCTCAGCATTCTCTCCCGAAAGCAGTGAGGTGGATGGAGGCCGTGTGTCCAGAGCTCCTGGTGTTTTAGGTGACCATGCGCAGAGGAGAGATTTCCAATGTTTCCAGAGAGGTGCGAGCAACAGTCATTTGGGCATCCGGGCACGAGATGGGGTTTCTGACAGCGACTTAAGGGCCAGGAAGTTCCAGAATCTGCCAAGGCTCATGTCCCAGGGTGGGGCTGATGTAACCCAAGGTAGAGGGAGTGAGCAGTCTGCACAGAGAGAGCTCCAGCCCTAGGCCCCACTGTGCAGACCAAATCAGAAGGAAGAGAGTCCTTCGTCCTACATGCCACATCCCTCCACTGAACTTGGGAGTGGATCCGTTTTCCAAACTTGATGTGACTCTTGCTTTGCAATGGAACACAAGGGGTCAGGCTTTCCAGAGTTGGCAGGGTAAAGAAGTCATTCTGGCTTGGCCTCCCCCATCCACTGGTAATTAGTGAGTTTATTTTTTATTTATTTTTTATTATTATACTTTAAGTTTTAGGGTACATGTGCACAAGGTGCAGGTTAGTTACATATGTATACATGTGCCATACTGGTGCACTGCACCCACTAACTCGTCATCTAGCATTAGGTATATCTCCCAATGCTATCCCTCGCCCCTCCTCCACCCCACAACAGTCCCCAGAGTGTGATGTTCCCCTTCCTGTGTCCATGTGTTCTCATTGTTCAATTCCAACCTATGAGTGAGAATATGCGGTATTTGGTTTTTTGTTCTTGTGATAGTTTACCAAAAATGATGATTTCCAATTTCATCCATGTCCCTACAAAGGACATGAACTCATCATTTTTGATGGCTGCATAATATTCCATGGTGTATATGGCCCACATTTTCTTAATCCAGTCTATCATTGTTGGACATTTGGGTTGGTTCCAAGTCTTTGCTATTGTGAATAATGCCGCAATAAACATACGTGTGCATATGTCTTTATAGCAGCATGATTTATAGTCCTTTGGGTATATGCCCAGGAATGGGATGGCTGGATCAAATGGTATTTCTTCTCCTCGATTCCTTTGCCATCCCCATGAAGCTACCAATGACTTTCTTCACAGAATTGGAAAAAACTACTTTAAAGTTCATATGGAACCAAAAAAGAACCCACATCGCCAAGTCAATCCTAAGCCAAAAGAACAAAGCTGGAGGCATCACACTACCTGACTTTAAACTATACTTCAAGGCTACAATAACCAAGACAGCATGGTACTGGTACCAAAACAGAGATATAGATCAATGGAACAGAACAGAGCCCTCAGAAATAATGCCACATGTCTACAACTATCTGATCTCTGACAAACCTGAGAAAAACAAGCAATGGGGAAAGGAGTCCCTATTTAATAAATGGTGCTGGGAAAACTGGCTAGCCATACGTAGAAAGCTGAAACTGGATCCGTTCCTTGCACCTTATACAAAAATCAATTCAAGATGGATTAAAGACTTAAACGTTACACCTAAAACCATAAAAACCCTAGAAGAAAACCTAGGCATTACCATTCAGGAAATAGTCATCGGCAAGGACTTTATGTCTAAAATCACCAAAAGCAATAGCAACAAAAGCCAAAATTGACAAATGGGATCTAATTAAGGTAAAGAGCTTCTGCACAGCAAAAGAAACTACCATCAGAGTGAACAGGCAACCTCCAAAACTGGTGAGTTTAAATGAGCCAAGGCTGGCGGGCCGGAGATGCTACGGGGGGAAATGGGGTGGGCGAGGTAGGGGGTGTGCCTGAGGCATTGCAGAAAGTGTGTCTGAGCCTCGAGGATGACGGTGCTGCAGGAGCCCGTCCAGGTTGCTATATGGCAAGCACTAAATCTCTATGCTTACCGAGATGGGGTTTTCCTCGCAGAACGCCTTTATGCAGAAGTACACTTAGAAGAAGCCTTGTTTTTACTGGCGACCTGTTCTTACCACCCAGGAAAGGCCTATAAAGCATATAGACTCTTGAAAAGACACAGTAGTACTACACTGCAATGCGAATACCTGCTTGCAAAATGTTGTGTTGGTCTCAGCAAGCTTGCAGAAGGGGAACAAATCTTATCGGGTGGAGTGTTTCATAAGCAGAAAAGCCATGATGATATTGTTACTGAGTTTGGTGATTCAGCTTGCTTTCCTCTTCAATTATTGGGTCGTGTGTATTGCAAGACAGATCAGCTTGCCAAAGGATCAGAGTGCTACCAAAATAGCCTTAGTTTAAATCTTTTCTTCTGGTATCCTTTTGAATTATTATGTGAAATAGGTGAAATGCCATATCCTGACCAAACATTTAAATTCACATCTTTACAGAAATTTAGCAACTGTCTGACCAACTTTTGCAAAACACAAGTACCTAATCATAGTTTATGTCACAGACAGCCTGAGACCATTCTTACAGAAACACCCCAGGACACAACTGAATTAAACAGATTGAATTTAGAATCTTCCAGTTCAAAGTATTCCTTGAATACAGATTCCCCAGTATCTTTTTTTGATTCAGCTGTAATTTCACCTGAAACTGTCCCACTGGGAACAGGAACTTCCATATTTTCTAAACAGGTTCAAAATAAACCAAAAACTGGTCCAAGTTTATAAAAAGGACCAGCAGCTCTTAGTCCATTAATCCCAAGTTTTGGGATTTTGCCATTAGAAACCCCAAGTCCTGGAGATGGATCCTATTTACAAAACTACACTAATACACCTTCTGAAATTGATGTGCCATCCACCGGAGCCCCTTCAAAAAAGTCTGTTGCCAGAACTGGCCAAACTGAAGCAAAGTCTGCCTTCTCACAGAGTGGAAATACCCGAGAGGTAACTCCAATTCTTGCACAAACAGAAAGTTCTCATCCATAAATAAATACAATATCTCAGGTATTGATCCCCACTATGACATCTCCCCCAAATGCACTGAATTGAAGAAGTTTACGACTGTTTACTAGTGACAGTTCTACAACCAAGGAGAATAGGAATAAATTAAAAGTGAAGTTTCCACCTAAAATCCCAAACAGAAAAACAAAAAGTAAAACTAATAAAGGAGGAATAACTCAACCTAACATAAATGATAGCCTGGAAATTAGAAAATTGGACTCTTTCATCATTTCAGAAGGGAAAATATCCACAATCACACCTAGATTCAGGCTTTTAATCTATAAAAAGTAGCAGCAGAAGGCTTGATGAGCCTTCTTCGTGAAAGGAGGAAAGGTTATTAAGCTTTGTGTTCATGTCATTGCAAAGAAGCTGTAAATATTTTGAGGCATCTACCTTCTCACCACTACAATACTGGTTGGGTACTGTGCCCAATTGGAAGAGTCTATTTTGAAATTTCAGAGTACATGCAAGCTGAAAGAATATTCTCAGAGGTTAGAAGGACCTGAGAATTATAGAGTCGAAGGCATGGAAATCTACTATGTAACACTTTGGCATCTTCAAAAAGATGTTGCTCTTCATTTCTGTCAAAAGACTTTATAGACATGGACAAAAATTCTCCAGAGGCTTGGTGTGCTGCGGGGAACTGTTTCAGTCTGCAATGGGAACACGATGTTGCAATTAAATTCTTCCAGAAAGCTATCCAAGTGGATCCCTATTATGCTTATGCCTATACACTATTAGGGCAGGAGTTTGTCTTAACTGAAGAATTGGACAAAGGATTAGCTTGTTTTTAAAATGCTATCAGAGTCAATCCTAGACCCTATAATGCATGGTAAGTGGTAATGAAGTGTAAAGACAAAGTCTTGTTGATGGTGCTGGTAGTCACTAATTTTTCTTGCTAGATAGCTCTTTATTGTCATGAGTTTCGTTACTAATACTTAGGGATGGTACATACTGGTCAATAACTTCAAACTAACAAATTTTCTTATGAAATGTATGTTTTTAACAAACTCTTAAGTTGACTAATGATAATAGAGTACCAGATTCTTATATTCAACAGTTTCAGTCTTCTACCAAACTTTAGCAAATACTGTAGTTGTGTTTTGTTTGTTTGTTTGCGTGTTTAGTTTTGTTACTTGGTTTGTTACTTTTTCTTCGAACACAGAAATGGTGATTGGGACAAAAAGTGCTTGGGAAATTGGAAAGGAATAACATAATTCACTTATTGGATAATAGAAAAAAACACTTATAAAATTCACTGGTTGCTGCTTTTTGACAGTGTTCCAGTTTATTGAGTTACTATTAAGAACTTAGTGTGCCCTTTTATTTAGCAGTATCTCTGTTTTACTTTTTTGTATTTGTGTATAAGTAGACAAATAGGAAATTGCTACCCAGGTGATATTGTTATCAACTGAATAACATAGGAAAAAGTTTGGTCCTACTTCTGCCTCAACACCATACTTCTTGTTGACATTTATTGTATTTTTCTGGACTGACTTAAAAGTTTAAATAGCAAGAGAATGCCAGGTATGGTGGCTCATGCCTGTCATCCAAGCACTTTGGGAGACCAAGGCGGGTGGATCACAAGGTCAAGAGATTGAGAGCATCCTGGCCAACATGGTGAAACCCCGTCTCTATTAAAAGTATAAAAATTAGCTGGACTTGGTGGTGGACGCCTGTAGTCCCAGCTACTCAGGAGGCTGAGGAAGGAGAACCACTTGAACCCGGGAAGTGGAGGTTGCAGTGAGCCAAGATGATGCCATTGCACTCCAGCTTGTGTTACAAAGCGAGACGCCATCTCAAGAAAAAAATAAAATAAAATAAAATAAAATAAATAAATAAATAAATAAATAAATAAATAAATATCAAGAGAAAGTATAATTCTGAAGTCATAACACTGTGGTAGTTTTTTTTTCAGATATGGTTATCTTTGGGGTTAATTATTATAACAGTGGAGTTTTATCACTTGATTTGCTTCTAAATCTGAAGCATTATATTACTAAAACATTTTTTGATTTGTGAATATGTTGTTTAATGTATTATATCTCATTTTACAGTAGTAGTTGCAGTGCCTGAAAGATTGCCAAAGAAATAGTGCTACATTTTGCTGAAAAATGTAACAATCAACTTGACAATACTGCCTTCTCTTCCGATAGCTATGTTTTCCGTAATATTTTAAGAACTCAGTTCTTCATGAGACTTGTGTTGTTTTTGATTTTTTCCGAAGTCTGGTTGATCCTTGTGTTGTTCTCTTTTAAATGTGTGTTGTCTGTTCAGCTATGTTGCAGGAGGTGGATTCTTAAAAATCTTAACCATATCAAAAATTGTGTTTAAAGAAGGATTATTCAGATCGGCAAGCTTTTACTAGGAGGAGTTTAAATGCTGAAGTATTTAGGTAACTCTAAATACTGAGCAACTTTATTCTAACTACAAAATAAATAGCCTTTCTTTTGTTTTAACTTTCACTATCATTAGCCCCGTGTTTAATACCTTTTCTTCATCTATAGCACAATTATAGCGCTATAAAAAGCAACTCAAATAAAGCAGATATATTGTACTCTAAAAAAAAGAAAAAAGAAAAAAAGAAGTCGTTATGTGGCACACAATGAGGTGTGACTCGAATCTAGAACCTCCAGTGAAAACCAGTGAAACGGTCAAACTCCGTATCTACTAAAAATAAAAAAATGAGCAGGGTGTGGTTGCGCTGAGGCAGGAGAATCACTGGAACCCAGGAGGCAGAGTTCGCAGTGAGCTGAAATCACACCGCTGCACTCCAGCCGGGGTGTTACAGAGCAAGAATCCATCTCAGAAAAAAACAATCACACAAAACCAATAAACTGTTTCACTCAACGTGTCAGGCTCAGGTCTCTTGACAGGATACATCCCAGCACCTGGGGAAACATCGAGGGATGAGATGGAATCTATTTTGTGGCCTCAAGGAAGGGTTTGAGATATAGTCCCACAAACGTGATGGCCTAAGGAAGCCCCTTTGCCCAAGAAGCAATATTCATTTGTATCCTGTAACCACCCATGAAGGAGAATCGGGCTCTCTACAGACCCCCCAACACACAACCAACCCCACTCCACCCCTCCGCCTCGTGAAATGAGCTCTTGTTCCATCAAGCTCTATTCACGCCGTGTGGTTTTGTAAACTCCAGCGTGTGTGCATGAGTTGTTGTGGGGTGGGTGTCGGGGCGGCTGTGGACAGAGGAGGGGATAAAGCGGCGGTGCCCCGTGGGTGTCTGGGACATGGGACATGAGTGAGGTGGCCAGATCCTAAGGAACTCATTGCCTGTCAGTACGTTTTCCCTCCAGGTATCCTCTCTGACCTATGCTCCACATCTTTGCAGTTCATTGGGGACCTTGTGGGTGGAAGTCGCCATCCCTTTGGACTTTAGTCGAGGAAGGCCAGGCTCCCAAGATTCTCCCCAGAGTCAGGTACTTGGGCAGGCTCACAAGGATGCTGATGGTGATGGTGACAGTGATGTCAGTTGGAGGCCTCGGGCCAACGCAGAGGTATCCATTTGACCTCGATGGGACAGGTCAGCTTTGCGGAGTCCTGTGCGTCCTTCCAGAGACTCATCCTGCACTAGCAAGCATGGTGCTGAGGATCCCAGCTCCCAGCAGAAGCATGTTTGTTCAACAGAATCCTGGGCAGGAAAGTTCTCAGCAGGTTTAGGCCTCCTAGCCAAAAAGCATAAGCCACTTCTGGGATTTTTTTCAAAGAGCCAGTGGTTCCACAATAGGCCATGGGTAGTTGTGGAAATGGAGAGAAGTGTTTGCAGATCCATATTTGAGACAGAAGGCACAGGGCTCAGTCACAGATCATGTAGGATACGAGCAGATGCACACTGAGAAAACGCTCCCAGCATCCTAGGTGAACAGAGGTATGAGTTTTCAAGACAGTCAAGGGAGACACAACCCCAGATTTTAAGGTTGGATCTTTATTTATATGTAGTATCTATGGGATATCCAAGTCCAGAATTCAACTCACCAGTTCTGTACAGCATTCTGTAGGGAGATCAAATCTGGGATGTCTAAAGTTAAGAATTCAGGCCGTGGTAATGGATTAGATTAGATGTACTTGAACTTATTTTGCAAAAAAAGAGAGGCCGGGAGATAGCGAGAGCCAGAGAGGCAGTGAGAGAGAGAGAGAGGGACAGACATAGACAGAGACAGAGAGAGACAGAGAGACACAAAGATACGCAAAGAGAGAAAGACAGAAAGAGAGAGAGAGAGATAGACAGATAAAGACACAGAGAAAGACAGAGATTGACAGAGACAGAGAGAAACAGAAAGAGAGACAGAGACAGAAAGAGAGAGAGACAGAGAGAGAGAGAAAGACAGACAGGAAGACAGGCAGAGAAAGAGAATAAGAGAGAATGCAGACACACACAGAGAGAGAGAGAGAGAGAAAGAGACAGATGGAGAGAGAGAGAAAGAAAGAGAGAGACAGACAGAGAGAAAGAGACAGAGAGATAAAGACAGAGACAGACAGAGGGAGAGAGAGAGAAACAGACAGAAAGAGAGAGAGACAGACAGAGACAGAGGGAGAAAAACAGACAGAAAGAGAGCGAGATAGAGACAGAGAGAGAGAGAAACAGACAAGGACAGAAAGAGACAGATGGACAGGCAGAGAAAGACAGTAAGACAGAAGACAGACACAGAGAGAGAGAGAGACAGAGAGACAGAGACAGAGAAACAGACAGGCAAAGAGAGAGACAGAAAAAACAGACAGACAGGGAGAGAGAGAGACAAACAGACAGACAGGGAGAGAGAGACCGACAGACAGACAGGCACAGAAAGAGAAGACAGAAGACAGACACAGTGAGAGAGACAGAGAGAGAGACAGAAACAGCGAGACAGAGAAAGAAAGAGATACAGACAAAGAGACTGAGAAAGACAGAGATGGACGGAGAGAGACAGAGAGAAAATTGGAGAGAGAGACAGAGAGAGAGCGACAGACAGGCAGAGAAAGAGAGTAAGACAGAAGACAGACACAGGGAGAGAGACAGGCAGAGAGAGACAGAGACAGAGAGAAAGAAAGAGAGAGACAGACAGAGATGGAGAGAGAAAGACAGAGAGAAACAGACAGAAAGAGAGACAGAGACAGAGAGAGACAGACAGGGAGAGAGAGAGAGACAGAGACAGACAGACAGGCAGAGAGAGAGAGTGTCAGACAGACAGGCAGAGAAAGGGAGTAAGACAGAAGACAGACACAGTGAGAGAGACAGGCAGAGAGAGAGAGACAGAGAGAGAGAAGACAGAGAAAGAGAGAGACAGAGACAGAGAGTCACAGAGAGGAGGAGGAAAGGCATGCTCAGGAAATAATTGCAAATATTTTATAACGCTTTTGATCCCATAAACGGTGGCCGGGGTGTGCTTTGAAAAGAACAACAACAGCAACAAGAGCAGCAGAAGCAGCAAGAGCAGCAGCAACATTCAGTTACAGATTTCTAGAAAATAAGATGTTCTGAAGTATAGTAAACTTCAATCGGCTCTCACTATACTTTGAGAGATTCACAAAAACGCTAGTTAACAACAGGAGAAAACAGCAGCTAACATGTCCTGGGGAAAATATACGTCTGCCTGAAAACTGGGGATTTCTACTTCACCTGAAAAGAAATACATATGAAAAAGGAAAAACACGAACAAAACAAAACAAGCCAACAAACAGGCGCCAAGGCACTGTCCCTGGAAATCTTAAGTGAGCAAAGTATTAGTTTTCAGAAAGCGTTTCTATTTTGGTCAAATACTAAAAAGGCCCAGACTAGAGATTTGATGCTCTTCCCATTGTGAAACTATGCTGGCCGGAGGGCGGAGAAACTAAAACATCATGATAAAAGGTGATTGAGACCCAGCCAGGGGGAAGCTTTCCTAGGGAGGGAGGCCTGAGAAGGGAAGCAGGGGAAAAAACCCACAACTACAGACCCGCCGCTTGCCCACAGGGGTCAAGGGTTATGCCATAGGCCCAAGCTGCCTCTGGGGAAGTGGGACCTTGCCACTCCCATGTTCAAAAACGGTGACCACTGAGTGAGGCCTGATGTCCACCGATGCAAATGTCAGCCTGGCAAGGATGAGGTCGCCGGCAAGGGGTGGAGGAAAGGGAGAGAAGACGGAGGCACACTGGAGTGGCTCTGGAAGGTTTCAAAGCAGGCTGTTGGGAGGCGGGGGGTGGGGCGTTTGGGGGGAACCCACCTAACTGACTCACTAAATGAAGGTAAAGGGACGTGGGTAGTGGGGGGAGCAAGGGGGCGACTTGAAAATTAAACTGACCCCTCCTAAAACCCAAGTAGAAGAGTCTATCCGCATAAAAGAAACCAATACACAAAGAAAACTAAAGCGCTGATCAAACAACAATAGGGCCCCTGTCAGTGCAGAGGTTCCCTAGGCAACGAGGGAGAGAGGGAGGGGCCTCCAGAAGGGAGAGAGAGAAACCCGTTGCCCCAGGCTCAGTGAAGTGAGCGAGACCTCCCTCCATGTCACCTCGACTTTCAATAACAGTGCCCGCTAGGTGATGCCCGAAGACAACCGATGCCTGCAAGTGTCAGCCAGCACGGAAAAGAATGCATTTATTTATTTATTTATTTAGAGACAGTGTCTCACTCACTCTACAGCCCGGGCTGTAGTGCAGTGGCATGATCTCGGCTCACTGCAGCCTCCGCCTCCCAAGTTCAAGCGATTCTCCCGCCTCAGCCTCCCGATTAGCTGGCATTACAGGCACCTGCCCAACTGTGCCCGACTCAGTCTAGTATTTTTAGTAGAGAGGGGGTTTTGCCATGTTGGCAAGGCTGGTCTCAAACTCCCAACTGCAGGTGATCCACCCGCCTTGGCCTCCCAAAGTGCTGGGATGACAGACGTGAGCCACCGCACCCGGCCTTAACCATGTATTTTTAAGTCAAGGAGCTTATCAGGGAAATACGAGAAGTAGGGAGGCCACACGTGACAGAGAGAAAAGTTTGAAAATACCCCTTCCATCCAAGTGGGGACCCGGCCTCGACCTCCCGAAATCATACACTGAGTGGCGAAGCCTAGTAACACCCATCTGTCTAGATTCCTCTCGGCCTCTCTAAGCAGGCGCTTCTCAGTTTCATGGAAGGGTCAGGGCCCTCCCGGGCACGGGGGGTCTGACAGACTGACAGAGAAAGATACAGACATAGAAAGACAGAGATGGACAGAGAGAGACAGAGGGAAACAGACAGAAAGAGAGAGAGACAGAGAGACAGAGAAACAGACAGACAGGGAGGGAGAGAGACAGAGAAAGAGAGAGAAACAGACAGACACAAAGAGACAGACAGAGAGAGACAGAAAGAAACAGAAAGAGAGAGAGAGATGGAGAGAGAGAGAAAGGGAGGGAAAGAGAGAGACAGACAGGCAGAGAAAGAGAGTAAGACAGAAGACAGACACAGTGAGAGAGACAGGCAGAGAGAGAGACAGAGACAGAGAGAAAGAAAGAGAGAGACAGAAAGAGAAACAGACAGAGATGGACAGAGAGAAACAGAGAGAGAGGCAGAGATAGAGAAAGAGAGAGAAACAGGGAGGGAGAGAGACAGAGAGAGAGAAAGACAGACAGAGAAAGACAGAAACAGAGAGAAACAGACAGAAAGAGAGAAAGATGGAGAGAGTGATAGATAGAGAGAGAGAAACAGAAAGGGAGGGGGAGAGAGAGACCAACAGACAGACAGGCAGAGAAAGAGAGGAAGACAGAAGACAGACACAGTGAGAGAGACAGGCAGAGAGAGACAGACAGAGGCAGAGAGAAAGAAAGAGAGACAGACAGAGATGGAGAGAGAGAGACAGAGAGAGACAGAAAGAGAGAGAGACAGAGAGAGAGTGAGAGAGAGAGACACAGAAAGGGAGGGAGAGGGACAGAGAGAGAGAGACAGATGGGTAGAGAAAGAGAGTAAGACAGAAACTAGGCACAGAGACAGAGACAGAGAGAGTGTGAGAGAGACAGACCGAGAGACTCAGAAAAAGAAAGAGACAGAGAGGGAGACAGAGAAAAACAGCGACAGACAGAGAGAAACAGAGAAAGACAGAGAGAGACAGACAGAAAGAGAGATAGAGACAGGCAGGCAGAGAAAGAGAGTAGACAGAAGACAGACACAGTGAGACAGGCAGAGAGAGAGAGAGAGACAGAGACAGAGAGAAAGAAAGAGACAAACAGAAAGAGAGAGAAAGACACAGATAGAGAAAGACAGAGACGGACAGAGAGAGTCAGAGAGAAACAGACAGAAAGAGAGAAGGTCCTAGCCCAGTAGCGACACAGTGCCTTTTCTTTCATTTTCTCTTTCTTTTCTAGTTTTCTTTTTCTTTTCTTTTCTTTTCTTTTCTTTTCTTTTCTTTCTCTCTTTCTATTTATTTATTTAGAGACTGAGTCTCACTCTGTCACCCAGGCTGTAGAGCAGTGGCAAAATCCCGGGTCACTGCAACCTCAGCCTGCCAAGTTCAAGCGATTCTCCCGCCTTAACCTCCCAAGTAGCTGGGATTACAGGTGCCTGCCCCACTGAGCCCGACTTAGTTTCGTATTTTCAGTAGAGTCGGGGTTTCAACATGTTGGCCAGGCTGGTCTTGAACTCCTGACCTCGTGACCCACCCACCTCGGCCTCCCAAAGTGCTAGGAGGAAAGACGGGAGCCACCGCATTCAGTGTACAGTGACATTTCTTAGAAATCACTCATGGGAACACACACTTATCGGTGATGTGTACAGATTTTATTTATTTATTTATGTATTTATGTATTTATTTATTTATTGCACAGGAAGGTGGGTGGACAGAGTTTCGCTCTTGCTGCTCAGACTAGAGTGCCCAGACTAGAGTGCAATGGCATAGGGGACTCAGGAAGTCAAACTATGGCAGAGAGGACATGTCATTCTGAGCGTAAGGGCCTCAGCAAAAATTGGCAGGGCCCGCACTTTTAAAGGCTAAAATCCTGGTGGCTCAGGCCTGTCGTCCCAGCACTTTGGGAGGCCCAGGAAGGCGGATCACTTGAGGTCAGGAGTGCAATACCAACGTGGCCAACATGGAGAATCCCCATCTCTACTAAATATAGAGATATTAGACGGCTGTGTTGGTGCACGCCTGTAATCCCAGCTACCAAAGAAGAATCACTGGAACCCGGGAAGCAGAGTTTCAGTGAGCCGAGAGAGCGCCACTGCACTGCAGCCTGGGTGACAGAGCGAGAGAGACTCAGTTCAAAAAAAAAGAAGAAAAAAAAAGAACAGGCCCAAATATTGCATTGTCGCTGAATGTTCCCCCAAAAGGCCGGAAACCCCCTGACTCAGGTCAAGGAGGTGGTGTTTCGTTTCACTTCTCTCTCTCTCTTTCCCTCTCTGGCTTTCTCCCTCTCTCTTTCTTCCCTAACTTTCATTTCTTGTTCAAGCATACATGTGCAAGATTGTTACATAGGTAAACTTCTGACGGGGGGGTTCAGTGTGCAGATGATTTCATCATTCGGACACTCAGCACAGTACTCGACAGTTTTCATGTTTTGTTTTGTTTTGGTTTCTCCTGAAGCTGTCCCTTCTTCCACCCCTCCTCCCTCAAGTAGGCTCCTGCGTCTCTCATCCCATTTGTTCTGCCCACACAGAACTCTCATCTATAAGTTCCCACTTATGGATGAGAACACGCAGTATTTAGCTGATCGTTGCTTTCATCTTCTGTGGTGACAGTGAAAGAGACATGACACTAAACTGACCCTTAGGACGCTCCCCTCCCTCCCCACCCCGCACCCCCTCGCCACATGCACCCTCATTCCTGCGCCCCCTCCTCAAACGCAGGAAAGGAAGAAAGAAATTAAAGAGATCAGCCTCCAAGGCGGTGGAGTCAGGGGATCTCAAAGGGTGAGCAAGCGATGGGGTTCGGGGGATGTCTAGGCTGAACTTGTAACAATAGGGGACCGAGTTTCCAGCCACAACACACCCCCTTATCTTCAGCCACAGCCAGCCACTGGGTGGCTGTAAAAGCTTCTGAATGGAGAGAAGCCCAAGGCAATGGAAGGCATCAGCTCCAACTCCAGGAAGGGAACAGGGCTTTGTGCATTTCAATGGGGCTTTGGAAGGCGGTGCTGGTGCTGCGGCTTCCAAAGCAATGCACCTCTCCTCGACTTGCCTCGACAAGAGCGAGACTCCGTCTCAAAATCAATCAATCAATAATAAAAAAAATCATCAATGAAAGAAAGAATCAGTACAGCGTTGTGGTCGTTAATCATTCCCTGGACTCCAGAAGCAGTGGCTCACGCCCCTCAGGCCAGCACTTTGAGACGCTGGGTCAGAAGGGTTGCAACAAAATGATGAGACCCTGTCTGTCGAAAAACATTTAAAAATGAAGGCCAGGTGCAGTGGCTCATGCCTGCCATCCCAGCACTATGGGAGGCTGGGGAGGGCGGATCACCTGAGGTCGGGAGTTCGAGACCAGCCTGACCAACATGGAGAAGCCCCGTCTCTACTTACAATACAAAATCAGCCAGACGTTGTGGTGCATACCTGCAATCCCAGCTACTCAGGAGGCTGACGCAGGAGAATCGCTTGAACCCGGGAGGGAGAGGTAGCCATGGGCCAAGATCATGCCATTGCACTCCAGTCTGGGCAACAAGAGAGAATCTCTGTCTCGGGAAAAAAAATAAATAAATAAAAATGATCTGGGCACAGTGGCACATGCCTGTGGTCCCAGGTACTCTACTCTGAAGGCTGAGGTGGAAGGATCGCTTGAGTCCAGGAGCGTCCAAGCTGCAGTGAGAGAGTTAAGATGGCACCACTGCCAGGGTGACAAAGTGAGACGCTGTGTCTAAATCAGTCAATCAATCAATCAGATCACTGGAAGGTGCTGTCTGTGTCTTACTTTCAAAGCGTGTCTCTTTAGGCCAAGCAGGCATGGTACCTCACACCAGTAATCTCATCACTTTGGGAGGATGAAGCAGGAGGAAAGAAGGAAGGGAGTAAGGGAGGAAAGAAGAAAGGCAGGAAGGCAGTCGGGCAGGAAAGAAAGAAAGAGAGAGAGAATGAAAGAAAGAAAGAAAGAAAGAAAGAAAGAAAGAAAGAAAGAAAGAAAGAAAGAAAGAAAGAAAGAAAGAAAGAAAAAAGGGAGAGAGAAGAAGAGAGAAGAAAGAAGAAGAAAAGAGAAGAAAAGAAAAGATAAGAAAAGAAAATGGGGAGAGGCATATCTCCTTGACTGGTGACTGCCCATGATACAGCTGACTGAAGCCTCGACCTGTGGGGCCTCAAGTGATCTTCTCCTTATCTCAGCCTCCTGAGTAGCTGTGACTACAGGTGGGTATCAGCACGCACAACTCATGTTATAATAATATTATGATTATTATTGAGACAGATTCTCGCTCTGTCTCAATAATTGCCATGGCACCATCTCAGCTCATTGCAACCTCTGCCACCCTGGTTCAAGCAACTGGCCCTCCTCAGTCTCCTGAGTAGTTATGATTGCAAGTCTATACCACCAGGCCTGGTTAATTGTTCTAATTTTCATAGAGATGAGGTTTTGCCATGTTGGTCAGCCTGGTCTTGAACTCCTGGCCTCAAGTGATCCACCCTCCTTGGCCTCCCAAAGTGCTGGAATGACAGGCGTAAGCCACTGTGCCCGACCCAGATAATCTTTTTAATAAACTGTAGAGAAGGGGTTTCGTCAGCTGCCGGGTGGAGGGTGGGGTGCTTTTTACTCAGACTGCATACTGTGAAAAGGGCAAATTAGTGTGGTTTGTGAACTAGATGTGGAAATTGTGTGTGTGTGTGTGAGAGAGAGAGAGAGACCAATCCCACCATAAGGACCCGGAAACGGTGTTTGATTTGGGTCCTTTTCTAGTCACCTCTCTGTCTGTAGATGACTGAGGATTTCACAAATGAAAGTCAGCAGTATCTATTGAGCTCTTTCTCCCTCTCATGGGTCTCATCTTTGTGGTGGAGAAAGGGAAGAAAAGAGGTATTGATGGGAAGTTGTCTTCATGCCTGAGGAAGCTGAAGGCAGGCTGACGGGAAGGAGAGCATCCTGTGTGATATTTCCATACCTGCACACCCATTACAATGCTAGGGCTGCCAGTCCAACCTGTACATCAACTCACCCCCAAGAACACCACAGTCCGGGATGGTCCAGTCTCATCCCATCTGGCCCACCTGGGGTATCTGGTGGAAGTCTTCACTGGAGGATTCGAAAGCGGAGTCAACGCGTTTCCCTTGGGGTCCCTGAGCAAAGGCCAGCCAGGGGAGGGGGGAGGTATATGAATGGGGCGGGGCATCAGTCTCAGAGCTCCCTGGAAGTTGACAGGCAGCCGGTGGGGGACACTGAGCCAGAGACGTCTGGCAGGATATAGATCTGGAAGCTGTGTCAGTCCTCTCCCATACCTCTCCCAAGGAAAAATCCCGTGGTGGTGGTGGCAGACTTGGCTGGGGGAGAAGCGGGGACAAGGGGGAGAGGGAAGGAGGCCCTAGGGAGGATTTAGCACCGAAAACCCACCCAGCCAAGCTCCCTCTCTCCTATCGGGTCCAAGTTACATCCTGGGAGGTGGCAAGTGAAACGTTCACCCCCTGCTTTTTGTCTTTCTCTTTATTTTTTCATCTTTTAAATTTTACAAGAGACGCTCATTTCAACAACCAGACGGTGGATGTGACGGGAGAAGTGTCAAGGCCAGGAGTTTGAGACCAGCCAGAGCAACTAAGCAACACGAATAGGAGAACCCAGCTGAAAAAAAATGAAAAAAAGAAGGAGGAGGAGGAGGAAAGAAAAGAAAAAAAAGAAAAGAAAGGAAAAGAAAAGAAAAGAAAAGAAAGAAAGGAAAGAAAAGAAAAGAGAAAAACAACCACCAAGAAAGTAAAAATTCTCCAATGGTGCAGGCACAAAAAAGAGCGATTTCACTTCTTTCCCAAAACATGGATAGAGCTGGAAGCATGTATGTATGCAGTGAACTGCCTTCTACTTACAAGTGGGAGATAAACAGTGGGTACCCACACGGTCATCAAGATGGAAATAACAGACACTCCAAAAGGGAGGAGGAGGGTAAGAGGGGGACGAGGGGTGAATAAATCGCCCCTCGGAGGCAACGTTTGCCACGTCGGTATCGGATACAGTGGAGGTCCACTTCTATATCTGGAGGCAGTAGTATGCCGATCTAACAAACAAGCATGTAGGACCCCTGAGTCTGTAAAATAGCAAAACAAGGACTACAGCACCACCAGCAGCGGCAGCAACAACAACAACAGGAAAGAAGCTGGAACACAAAAACCAGTTGGGGGTTGGGGGAGGGTGGCCGTGCTTGAGACCCTCAGGATCAGTACCCTCAGGTTTAAAAAATAAAACAGCAGACTCATTCCTTTCTGTAGGCAGGAAAAATCCAATCAAATTTCTCCACTGCTAGAAAGAGAAGTAGAATAAGGAGAAGGGCTTATTGATCTTCTTGTGATCTATCAAGATCATACATATAGGAAAAAATTAAATATAGACAGCAACAATTTCTACACTGTTCAAAAGAATCACAGATCAGGCACACCCCACTCGATGGGGCTTGTGCCACTAGAAAGAAAAGGCAGGCCAGGTGTGGTGGCTCACACCTGTCATCCCAGCACTTTGGGAGGCCGAGGCAGGTGGATCACGAGGTCAGAAGATAGGGAACATCCTGGCTAACATGGTGAAACCCTGTCTCTACTAAAAATACAAAAAATTAGCCGGGCCTGGTGTGGGCGCCTGTAGTCCCAGCTACTCAGGAGGCTGAGGCAGGAGGATGGTGTGAACTCGGGAGGTGGAGCTTGCAGTGAGCCAAGATAGCACCACTGCCCTCTGGCCTGGGTGAAAGAACAAGACTCCGTCTCAAACAAACAAATAAACAAACAAACCAGGCATAGTGCTGCATGCCTGCAGTCCCAGCTACTCAGGACGCCGTGGTAGAACAATCACTTGACCCAGCAGTTTGAGGCTGCAGTGAGCTATGATCATGCCACTGCACTCTGGCCTGAGTGACAGAGTGAAACCCCATCTCAAAAAAAAGGACAACCAAAAACCTACAAGCATACCCAGAGAGTGTGGGTTTGGTTCCAGACAACCACAAAAAGGCAAATGTTACAATCAAGTTAGTAGCATAAACATTTTGTTTCCCAGTGTTTATAAAAGTTATGCTTAAACTATGTTGTAATCTAATGAGTATTTAATAATTAATTATTAATTAATTAATTAATTAGTAATCGCATTATGTCTAAAAAATATGTACATACCTTAACTTAAAATACCTCATTGCTGAAAAATACTAATGAATATCTGAGCCTTAACAAGTCATAATCTTTTTGCTGGTGAGTGAAGGGGTGGCCTGCCCCACCACACTTGTGGGTATTTCTAGTCAGGTTGGATGAGAGACTGAGAAAATAAGTAAGACTCAGAGACAAAGTATAGAGAAACAACCGTAGGCCCAGGGGACCGGCGTTCAGCATACCAAGGACTTGCACAGGCACTGGCCTCTGATTTCCCTCAGTTTTTATTGGTTATTATTTTCATTATTTCAGCAAAAAGTAATGTAGTAGGAGAGCAGGGTGATAATAAGGAGAAGGTTAGCAAAAAACATGAGAGCAAAAAAATCTATGTCATAATTAAGTTCAAGGGAAGGTACTATGACTGGACGTGCACGTAAGCCAGATTTATGTTTCTCTCCACCCAAACATCTCAGTGGAGTAAAGAATAACAAAACAGCATTACTGAAAACATGTCTCGCCTCCCACCATAGGGCGGTTTTTCTCCTATCTCAGAATTGAACAAATGTACAATCGGTTTCTATACTGAGATATTCAGTTCCCAGGGGCAGGCAGGAGACAGTGGCCTTCCTCTATCTCAACTGCAAGAGGCTTTCCTCTTTTACTAATCCACCTCAGCACAGACCCTTTATGGGTGTCAGGCTGGGGGACATTCAGGTCTTTCTCATCCCACGAGGCCATATTTCAGACTATCACATGGGGAGAAACTTTGGACAATATCCAAATTTCAAGGGCAGATGTCCCTGCGGCTTTCTGCAGTGCATTGTGCCCCTCGCCTATTGAGACTAGAGAATGGCGATGGCTTTTACCAAGAATACTGGTTGTAAATATTTTGTTAACAAGGCACATCCTGCACAGCCCTAGATCTCTTACAACTCGATTTCATACAACACATATTTTTGTGAGCTCTAGGTTGAGTCAGAGTGGCTGTGACAAAGTGGCCGGGGCAAAGCTACAAATTAACAATATCTCAGCAAGGCAATTGTTTAAAGTACAAGACTTTTTCAAAATGGAGTCTCTTAGGTCTTTCCTTTCTATATAGACACAGTAACAGTCTGATTTCTCTTTCTTTTCTCTACAGTGAGAGTCTTGTCTCTATGTTGATGGCTGCTGATTGATCAGTGTGAGGGCTGCTGAAGGTTGGGTGCCTGTGTCAATTTCTTAAAACAATGAAGTTTGTTCCTTTCACAAAAGATTTCCCTGCAGCATGAGATGCTGTTTGATAGCATTTTATCCACAGCAGAACTTCCTTTAAAATTAGAATAAACCCTCTCAAACCCTTCTGCTGCTTTATCAACTAGGTTTATGGAATATTCTAAATCCTTTGTTGTTATTTCAACAATGTTCATAGCATCTCCACCTGGATTAGATTCCATCTCAAGAAAATATTTTCTTTGCTCATCCATAAGAAGCAACTCCCCACTTGTTCAAGTTTCATCATAAGTTTACGGCAATTTAATCTCATCTTAAGGCCCTAATTCTAATTCTGATTGTCTTGCAATTTCTACCACATCTGTAGGGACTTCCTCCACTGATATCCTGAGCCCTCAAAGTCTTCCATGAGGGCTGGAATCAACTTCTTCCAAACTCCTGTTAATGTTGATATTTCAACCTCCTCCCATCAATCACAAATGTCCTTAATGGCATTTGCTATTCAACCACAGGAAGAGGTTCAAATATCATGAAGGGATTAATGGTGAAACCTTTCCAAAATGTTGTCAATTCAGTTTTGACGTCTTGTTGCCCAGGCTGGAGGGCACTGGCATGGTCTCGGGTCACTGCTACCTCAGCCTCCAGGGTTCAAGCCTTTCTTCTGCTTCAGCCTCCCAGGTAGCTGAAATTACAACTACCACCACCATGCCTAGCTAATTTTTTTGTATTTTTATTAGAGACGGGGTTTCATCATTTTTGCCAGGCTGGTCTTGAACTCCTGACGTCAGGTGATCCACCGATCTCGGCCTCCCAAAGTGCAGGGGTTACAGGTGTGCGCTACTGTGCCTGGCCAAGTAACAATCCCTTTAAAGGAATCTTTTTTTTTTGTTTGTTTGTTTGTTTTTGTTTTTTCTCTGAGCAGTACGTCTCAATAGTGGGATTAACATATTCAGTAAACCCTGCGTTAACAGATGTGTTGTCACTCAGACTGTGATGTTCCATTTCTAGTGCACAGAAAAAATAGATTTTGCATAATTCTTAAGGGCCCTGAGATTTTCAGAGTGGTCAATGAGCATTGGCTGTAACTTAAAGTCACCAACTGCAGTGGTCCTCAAAGAGAGTCAGCCCATCCTTTGAAGTTTTGAAGCGAAGTGTTGACGTCTCTCTAGCGATGAAAATTTTACATCTTCACTAAGCTTAATCATTTCTAGCTCTGGACTTAAAGTGAGAGACATGCAATTCTTCCTTTAATTTGAGCTCTCTGAGGAAACTGTGGTTACTAATTAACACCCCTGGCGGGTGTCATCCTCCTCCCTCCTCAATCGAGTTCACCCACACCGGGGCATGGGGAAAGGGGTTTCCCACACCCCACATGCCCTGCACGCCTGGGGCTCTCCCACAGGGGGTTTCATGAGCCAGGCAGCAAGGGCCATTCCCTTGCTCCAGCTCAGCCAGGCTGTGCAGGCAGAAGGAATCTCTCAACCTGCCCCGCCTCACGGGGATTTAGTGTTCGCTGCCCTGGCTCCTCTGGAAGTAGGACGGTCCGACCCTCAGACCCCTCGGTGGCCTCCGCACCCCAACAAATGCCAGGAGGACTAGGACCCACAGCACGGTGGCCTGTTGGGCGTGTGCTCAGTGGGACAGCTTGGGCCCCCTCAAGCTGAGTCACAGGGGCAAGGTGTGTTTGCACCACCCACGTCCTGCTGGAGTCCGCAGTGGGGCTGGAGCCCCAGGTCGCCAGGGTGGCATGGGAAACCGAAGACGGGGCACCTCCACTTCTGAAGCTCGCAACCCCAGAGGCCTCCGTGTCAAGCACATATGCAAGCCATTCATGTGCCTCCCAACCACTCCAGGAGCCTGGGCGCTCGTCTATACTCACCCCCAGCCAGCTAGATGAGCTTCTGTCAACTCCAGAGTTTCAGCAAAAGGCACAACGTTTCCTAGATCTGGCGCCATTGGGGGAACTAAAGGAAGTGGAAGAGACCGCTCCGCTAGAACAACTCCTCAGCCAGGAAGAACACCGGGATCTGCTGGAGGAGCTTTAGGATGCAGGGTTGGGGCTGGGTAGGGGCAGGGCGGCAGCCTCTCTTTCGGGGTGAACCTCTGACCCGGTATGGAGAGGCATGTCTTCCCTTCCAGCTGACCTGCCTAGGATCCCTGAGTTCCAGGTCCCATGAGAGACTCCACTCAGAGGAGGGCTGTCATTCTTTCCTGAGCATCCCGGGGATCCCAGGTCCCATCCAGGTACCGGGAGGCGGACTGTCTACAGCTCATGCATGGGTTAGCAGGCAGTAGCCTAGTTTTTCTAACTAGCCTAAGTGGAGCTCTCATCCCTTCCCTCTTGCCCCCCGCCGCGTTCTTCAGTGGGGCGGGTGGAAACCTCCATCCCAGGAAACACTGGCCCGGGCAGGGGCCAGGCCTACTCTTCTTTCCGCATCTCACCACCTCTGCCTCCCTGCCCCACCGTCACTCACCTACCCTTGCCCCGCCAGCTTGCTCGGCATCACCCTGGAGTGCCTGACAGCTAAATGCAGACCCAAGACCCCGCGCAAACTGGGGTGCTGCACTTTCTATTCGGGAGGGAACTCAGGCAGAGATGTGGAGAGGAACGGAGACAGAGTGGGAGGAAGCGATGGAGGGAGGAAAGAACAGATGAACCGAGGGACTTTGGAAGGGATGGAGGGATAGAAAGAGGGAGAGATGGAAGGAGGAAGGGAGGAACGGAGGGAGGAAAGGAGGGAAAGAGGGAGAGAGGGAGCAAGAAATAGAGAGAAGAAGGCAGAGAGAAAAGCAGTCTTCTGCCTCCAAGACCATCAGGATCTCGTACTCCGGGAAAATGTTAGGTGCCCAGTGCGGGCTACGGGCTCGGCCCACAGCCTTTTCGGCCTGCGGGTCTCTCATCGGCCCTCCGGATCGCCAGCCTGGGTTAATTCATCCGGGAGCAATTCAGGCGAATTTCATCTCCCAAGGAATAAGCGTATTGCCCAGAGAGCAATGAGTTGAGATTCCGGTGATTGTCCCTTTCTCATCCACATGCTTCACAGTTGAGATAGCCCCACAATGAGCCTGCAACGGAGCACGAGGCGGATAGTCCCGTCCACACAGAAGTCACACTCAGGCCGACTGAAGCATGATTTCGGGTTCCACGTTCCTTTGCCGTCTGCAAGGGGACCTGTTGCTCATGAGTCTATGGCCCCTGAAAGCGTGACCATGTTGACTGTTTGTTTCCTGAGCTCTGTGGGGACACAGAAACCTCCAGAGTAACGTGGAAAAGCAGCATCATGCCTTCGCTCCCCTTTCCAGTTTCCTGTTTGGAAACAGGCCATAGTGGAGACTCCCCATGTTGCAGGAAACAGGAATCCATCGTCAGGCCGTGATGCACTGGGTGTTTCTTTTCTCTGTAGTTTCGTTCTCGTTTTCTACATGAAAATGAACGAAATCCGTAAGGAATCACAAAAGGATTTACAGTACACAAGTCTTGACAACTGTTATATTCCACCTTGAAATCACTCTGAGGTGAAAAAACAATTTTCCAAGATTTAAAGAATAATAGATTTTATAAAAGGGATTCTTTTATTCACTCAATACATCATTTATGTTACTGAGAGTAACAAATGATATTTTTTTCACTATGATTTGCTCTGATGAAATAAATAATTCTTTTAATTCTTAAGAAATGCTACATTTTCAAGACTAAAGGAATTATCAGTAGACATTCTTTCTTCTTGTTCTAAGTTATTTGTCACTAAAATATATCAAGTAAGCTTTTAAAGATTCAGGGAGGGGCAGCTTCATGATTTTTTCTCTCAGTAAATTTTCAGGTGGCTCCTCGGGCTTCATCCCTTCACTATGACCTTTTTCTTCCTCTTCTTTGTTATCTTCTTCCATTTTTTCATACTCCTCACTGTCTAGAGTTAGAGGGATAAGCTGATTACCCACAAATATGTAAGTGGTAATTCTGTTTAACTCTCTTTTCCTTTTGGGTGGAACGCTTTGAGGAATACCCTTGGCCTGCATCTCATCACTTATGAAATTTCTAAGTGTGGGTCGAAGTGGGTCGAATGTAAATACAAGCCAAGTCCTGTAGATTGGCTGACAGTGATTCCTTACAGATTTGTAGTGGTGAGGGTTAGGTTTAATTTTATATAAGGTTTAAATTATTGTTAAGCTTAGGTAATGGGATCTGAATTTGCATTTCCTCTATGAAACTTCATTTATCTAGTAAGGAAATCAAATGGTTTGTAGACCTATTTACCTTAATTTTGTTGCAATCACTGTTGCTGGGTTGTGGTATATATATTCCGGGCAATATATGTGTGCAATAACAATACAAAATATTGAATAATTTAGCTTTTAAAAATTCCACAAATTTTATGAAATTTTACTGCCCTGCTACTTTTGCTTTTGAATCTCGTGTCAAAAGACATGAGTAAAATATCTGCCTCTTTCACAGAGATTTTAAGAGCACAGCAAGTGAATTACTAAAATAGGAAGTATGTACTTAATACAACTCTTTATACGAACCCTTTACATTTTCAGTATTTTAAAAAATGAGGTTATCTTAACTCTCTAGAATTTAAAAAGTATATTTAGAATTGTTTTTTCTGTAGTTCACTGTATAAAGTATTTGGTTTTTTTAAAAAAGGCAAAACCATTGTTATGTGTGACTCTTGATAGGCCACAGAACTAGTGAATGAGCATGAGTGAGGCCACTTTCTTAGACGGCTGTAAGTAGCAGCGCCATAGTAGACCTGGTCAGTGGATGCACTTTAGCAGATGGAACTTCTAGTTTATCTGAATATTTATCTTTAACAAGGTAGGGCTGAGCCTACATTTGCTTTGAATCTTTCTAGTACAAGAAATATTCACAGAAATTGTATGTAGATACCCTTTGTTTTGAAAATCCTGTTCAGAATCATAGAGTAATCTTTGGGATGTATGCCATGTTCATTTGAATTCTTCCCATAATTCTTATGTTTCTTTTGGTAAAACTATAATGGTTTTCATTTTTTACTTAATATCACAGAATTAAACTCTCCATATTTGAGATTTATTGTAGCTTATCAGTGATAAAAAAAGATAGTAACTGTAGTAACTGTCATTGTTTGTTTGTTTGTTTTCCTAATAAGGCCTGAAAACAGCCATTCCTTGTTAAGAAATTTCACAATGTAACATATTTGCTAGAGATACATGGATTATATATTTCTTAAAGGGAAAAATTTGAGAGTATCATGGATTACCACCAGCATTATTATTACAGTAGTTGCTCAGATTTGGTTAAGGAAGCCCAATCAATGTATAGTGAAAGGATTATTATCTGTCTGCTAAGATTCTGATATTGTTTCAAAAATCTAAGCTCCAATAATTCCACAACATCTAAAAACAAGTGTTTGTGATGATATGTAAGCATGAAATTGTTCCAAGTAAGTGAGGATATTTTAGTTATGTGAAAGACAGTATAAATGGAAGGTTACCATGGAATACTATGCAGCCATAAAAAATGATGAGTTCACGTCCTTTGTAGGGACATGGATGAAATTGGAAATCATCATTCTCAGTAAACTATCACAAGAACAAAAAAACAAACCCTGCATATTCTCACTCATAGGTGGGAATTGAACAATGAGAACACATGGACACAGGAAGGGGAACATCACACTTCGGGGACTGTTGTGGGGTGGGGGGAGGGGGGAGGGATAGCATTGGGAGATATGACTAATGCTAGATGACGAGTTGGTAGGTGCAGCGCACCAGCATGGCACATGTATACATATGTAACTTACCTGCATGTTGTGCACATGTACCACAGAGCCTAAAGTATAATAATAATAATAATAACAATAAAAAGAAAAAAAAATTAGCAAAAAAAAAAAGAAAAAAAAATAAAAAAAATAAATGGAAGGTTACTTGTTTTAGCTGGGATGTTGGAACTGGAGTTATTTGCACAGTTATTCTTAGATGATTACTAAACTGTTAAGAAATGCCCCATATCACTTGTATCTAGGAAAGAAAAAAATGAGTATCATACTGTTGTCATCTGTCAGAAATGTTCATTTTATTTTGAATTAAATGTGGCTTTTGAAGTTACCTTGAATTCCTGGCAACCACAAGTTTTTATCGAAATCCTGGGGAAAGTTATCTGTCCCAGCTACCCTGCTTTCTTTCTTTCTTTCTTTTTTTTTTTTTCTTGGTTGGAGCTGCTGTTTAGATGATGCTTTTACAATGTAGGAGAGAGTTTTTGTTAAGGATATATTTGAAGATTGGCTTTTCCATATTGTCTTTCATTCTTTGACCTTGGCAAAGTGTACAGTAGATTTTCATGGTCATTGCATATTCCTTGTCATTGAAATGTATCTTTTATGTTTTTAAATGCATTCGTTTTACACTTGTGACTTTATCATTGACTTTAAGAAGTAGAAATAAAAAATGAAAATTAAAAAAAGAAAAATGAATGAGATCCACACAACTGCGTGCGTGAGACTATCATGGCAACGGCGACACCCACAGGCATTGCCGCCTTCACGGAGAGGGCCTGGAAAACTCAAGACTGTCACGGAGGTTAAGTTCCACACTCCACCCTTCCAGAGTGATTTCTCCCTGAAATCGTGTGTGAGCCCAGAGAGAAACTTCCAGTTTCCATAGAATTCTGGAGAACTCAGAGAGCCAGCCCCAGAAACCCCCGTTTTCTGGCCGATCTGGCCCCAACTTCACCTACCACACAAGGCCGTGTGTCTGTGGTTTCTGGCTGCGGAGGGCGGGTTACTCAGGGTCCTTGGGTGCTCATGCATATTCATGAATTGGTGAAGCTGGTGGGTCTTTATAAGGGCCACTGGCGGGGTCAGACTCCTGACTGGAGTGCAGCCCAGAAGCCAACTGAGGTGCAAGGGAGACGCCGGCCTCTCTCTGCCCGTGTCTTTCCATGAAATTCCGGCCAGGTGCCCTCGCGATGGCTCTCCCGACAACTTCTGACAGCCGCTTCCCCCGGAAGCCCGAGGACAAGGAAGGAGAAGGAGACTCCTTTGTAACCTGAACGAAAAAGATGCCCTGCCAGCGTGCTTTGAGCGGAACCCGTACACGAATTGGCCAGAGAGTCCAGGATTCAGATTTCGTGTCAGAATCAAAGGTCCAGGTATCCAGGCCAGGGTGGCAGGGAACCTGCGCATGCAGGCGGCCTGTGCAATGCGGCCCACCGCAGATGCCACCCTCCCTCCTTGGTCACCTTCACCCACGTCAGGGCGTGGGGAACAGGGGGCTTTCGTGAGCCAGACAGCAAGGGCCGCCCCTCTGCTGCAGCCCAGCCAGGCTTCGTAGGCAGAAGGAATCTCCCAACCTGCTGCGGCACATGGGGATTTGGGGTTTGCTGCCCTGGCTCCTTCGGAATTGGCGCTGTCCCACCCTCAGACACCTGAGTGACCCGAACAGATGGCTGGAGGACCAGAACCCACAGTACGGTGGCTTTCTGGGTGCGTTCTCAGTGGGACAACTTGAGCCGCTCAGGCTGAGTCACAGGAGCAAGGTGTGCTTGTGCCGCACACGTCCCACGTGAGTCAGTACTGGGGCTGGGGCCAGGATCCCCAGGTCTCCAGGGCACTTAGGAACGTGAAGCTGAGGCACATCTACCCCCGCAGCTCATGCCCATGGAGGCCTCTGCGTGTCAGAAGCAGATGTGAGCCATCCAGACACCCTCCCCACCGCTCCATGAGCTGGAGCGTTCATCTGCACTTGCATCCAACCTGTTATATGAGCTCCTGTCGACCCCAGAATTTCAGCAAAAGGCACAACCCTTCCTAGCAATGGAGACACTGGGGGAGTTGAAGGAAGTGGAAAAGCCCGCATTTCTGAAACCACTCCTCAGCCAGGAAGAACATTGGGCTCAGTTGGAGGAGCTTTACGACGCGGGTTTGGGACCAGCTGGGGACAGGGCTGTGGCCCCTCTGACGATCAACCTCTGGCTCGGTATGGAGACCTGTGTCTTCCCTTCCAGCTGACCTGTCTAGGATCCCTGAGTCCAGGTCCGGCGAGAGACTCCACAGAAAGGAGGGCTGTCATTCTTTCATGAGCATCCGAAGGATTTCAGAGCCAGCCCAGGTACTCAGAGATGGGCTGTCTACTGCGCACGTGAAGGTCCGTGGGCATCCGGCTAGGGTTTGGGACCAGGCCAGGCAGTGCTCTCATCCCTTCCCCCCTGCCCCACGCCAAACACACACCCCCGCCCCCGTGTTCTTCAGTGGGGTAGGCGGAGACCTCCACCCCGGGAAACACCAGCCTGGGTAGCAGCCAGGCCTGCTCTCCTTTCCGCAGCTTGACTCCACTACCTCCCCACTCTACCCTGCCTCGCCCACCCGTGCCCCGCCATTCTCCTCGGCATCACTTGGAGGGCCCGGCAACTAAATGTAGACCCTGAGATCTCACACAAACCATGGTTCTGCCCTTTCTGGGCAGGAGAAAAGCCAGGCAGAGATGGGGAAAGGAACGGAGACAAAGTGAGAGGGAGGGACAGAGGGAGGAAAGGACGGATGAAAGGAGGGAGCTTGGAAGGGATGGAGGAGGGAGGGAGGGAAAGAAAAAGAGAGGAAGGGAGGGAGGGAAGGAGGGACAAAGGGAGGTATGGATGGAGGGAGAGAGGGAAGGAGAGAAGAACAGAGGGAGGGAGAGAGGGAGAGAAGGAAGAACAGAGGGAAGGATGGACAGAGGGATAAAAGGAGCAAGAAACAGAGAAAGGAAGGCAAAGAGAAAAGCGGTCTTCTGCCTCCAGGACCAGCAGGACCTTGAATTCCGGGAAAATGTTGGGTTCTCAGTGCAGGCTGAGTGCTTGACCCATGGCCGCGTTGGACGGCGGTGCGCTCACCGGCCCTCCGGATCGCCAGCCTCGGTTACTTCATCCGGGAGCGATTCAGACTAATTCTGCCTCCCAAAGAATGAGCAAATTCCCCAAAGATCAGAGCCGAGACTTGAATGGTTGTCTGTTTTTCATCCACATGGTTCACAGTTGACATATCCCCACGCTGAGCCTGCAACAGAGCACGAGGCAGATACTCCCATCCACACAGGAGTCACACTCAAGCCGAGTGAACCATGATTCCGGATTCCATTTTCCTTTGCCCTCTGCAAGGGGGCCTGCTGCTCACGTGTCTCTGGCCCCTGAAAGAGTGACCATGCTGACTTTGTTTCGCAAGCTCTGTGGGGACACAGAAACCTCCAATGAAGCGTAGAAAAGCAGCATCATCGTGTCTTCACTCTCCTTTCGTTTCCAAACAGGCCATTTTGGAGACTCACCATGTGGCAGGAAAGAGGAATCCATCGTCTGGCCGTGATGCTTCAGTCCCCTGCCCAGGCTCAAGGACCATCAGGTGGCCTCCCTTTCACTGACACTCCAGGCCTTCCCCTGGTTCGCGAGCTCCTGAGCTTCCAACACATTGGGAGGGCTCAGGACAGGGTGTGCTCGGTGGCCTCAGGGCCCGGGGCCCACAGCCCTGGGATCCCCTCTGGTCCTCCACCTTGCCACGGAAAAATTGTTTTGGATCCCTCGCCGCTCCTCCTGCAAGGTCCCCTCTTGCCCCACACATCCAGAGCCGCCACCAGGGCTGCCCAGGGGCAAACAGCCGGCCCAGCCCCACGGTCCCATTTTCTCACAACGCCCACACTACCGTTGCTTGTCTCGAAGAGGACCCGCCCATGGCCAACGGGACAGGAAAGCCCCGCTTTGCCTCGCGCTGGCACTAGAGCCCCGGAAGCGTGATCCTGGGAAAGAGGAGCTGAGGGATACCCAGACACACCACACCACCACCACAAGCAAACCCACCCCGACACACACAGATACACACGGGTGCACGTTCACAGGTGCACACACACACACACGGACACACACACACAAACATACACACACGGACACACACACATGGACACACAAAGACACACACGTACACATGGACAAATGCACACGGCCACACACGGACACACACACAAGGACATACAGACAAAGACACAGACACAGCTTGAAAGAGAGCTAGGGAGATCGGGATGGAGAGATAGAAACTGGGGGAGAGAGAGAAAGGTGGAGGGGGAGAGAGAGAGAAGGTGACAGAAGAGTGAGAGGTGGAAGGGGAAGTAGAGAAAGGGAGAGGGTGAGGGAGTTGTAGAGAGAGAGAGACAGAGCCTTGGAGAGGGAGGCTCTGCTCGGGTAGACAGGGCACTTTAAGCAGGCCGGGGTGATGTGGAGGGTGCTTGGGCCAGGCTGGAACAGGGGGTCAGGGTTGCCCACGTGGGAAAACCAACAGAGCCCTGAGAGTTTTATTTTTTTTCTTGGTTGCTTTGGGGGTGCGTTTCATAGGGTCCTTCCTTTGTTTGCTTCTTTCTGTCTCCTTGGTGCCGTGGGCCCAGAGATTTGTAGTGTGCACCCATCCGTCTGATGGAAGCCGTGGTGCCGAGTGTGTCCATTGGGCCAGGCCTGGATGTCTCTCGTCCTCGAGACTAGAGTTTACACGAAGTCAAGGGCAATGGGAAACAGGGTGCACAGGGATGGATTTCTTCGTGGTTGGCGAAGACAATGTCCTTCCCCTCGGGTAAGCAGCCCACGGGTTCTGGAGCAGAGGTCTTGGCTGACAACTGTGGGACCTGCTGCCTCAGCTTGGACGGTTGCGGCGGTGCTTGATGAATGAATTGAATTGCCTGGGGTCCGGGGAGCGGGAAGACACCCCAGAGGGCAGGAAACCCGAGCCTGTGCCTTCCGGGTCTAGTAACTGCCACAGCGCCCCGGCTGGAGCCGGGATGCTGATTGGGCTGCAGCCAGGCGAAAGAGGTGGGATGCTGCCGCCTGGCGGTATTGCAGCTGCAGACTTCAATGAGGAGGTTTTATCTAGATATAAATCTTTTTCTTTCTTCAGCTGATCTGTATCTTTAATTTTAGATTAGTAGTACCTCCACAAATTTAGAGGCATAAAATATGGTTGCCCACACTTTATAATCGCATTACCACCTCCCATTACCACCACCTGTCCCCCTCCTCCACACCTTCAACCCGTAGACTAGGTCTCGCTATGTTGGCCAGGTTGGCCTCAAATTCCTGGGCTTAAGTGATTTGCCTGTCTTGGCCTCTCAAAGTGCTGTGATCAGCGGTGTGAGTCACCATGCCCAGCCAACCACCACCAAGTATTGATTCAGCAGTACTGGGTCGTGGAGCTAAGGATCCACAAATTTAGAAACGTTTTTAAATGTCGTAACGTTTCTGCGAGGAAAGAGTATTTGGTATTACATTTTTAGACTCTTGTATAATGTTCTGTTTTTTTCCATTGAGCACAGTACTAAGTAGTAATTGGAAAATCACAGCATAATTCATATTACTTTTTCTAATACAGAGTCCTTGGCTGTTCTCTAAGCTAAACCTGATCACCTACATTGAGTAAAAGAAAAAGCCCCAGAGTGTGAGGAGCCAGGAGATAGTAGCCAAACATCCAAATAGGTGGAAGTGAATAAGGCAGATGACACAGATGAGATGTCCAAAGGTCAAAGAGAAAGCCAGATCTTAAAATGTGGTTTGCTAAGCTATGCTCCAATGGAAATCTTTTCTTAGAAGCCCTGATTTCTTTCTCTTGCTTTCATTAGAGACAGACATCTCCTGCCCCATGTTCTTCAATTTTCTAGGACTGGACTTCCCCTTCAACGATCATTCTTCTAGGTTACAAAGAAAAATCAAAGTCCTTTGCATGGCTTACAAGGGACTGGAGGACCTGGCTGCTTGCTCTTTTAGTGCTTTTGAAGACATGGGGCCGTCTGTGATTTTTAAGGAACTCTATGATAAACATTTTCTAATTTCCATTTTGAGTCTTTTCTAAAATGTGTGAGAGTAGTGGAGATATTGGGATTTGGTTTAGAAATTGCAGAGACAGCACATCCAGGTGTCGTATGTTTTCTGCTTTATAATTTCATATCCTTTGAAGGTTTCAAATGTGATTCTACAGAAATTCATACTCAATAATTTTATCAGAACCCTAAGCATACGCCCCATATAATAAAACCAAATGTTATTTTACTTCAAAATTTTAAGTTTTTGTATGTATTGAGGCTAATACTGTAAACACTCTGTGCCATAATTCCTAAACTGTAATATGGTTTAATGTATGTACTTTCTACATTTAAAACATGTACTTTGCCATTGAGGAAATTAGAATATTGCTGAGCATGTATTCAATACCCATTTGTTTCCTGATTTTTAAATAGTTATCATTTTATAATTTTCTCTTGTTTAGTTTGACGCTTACTAGGATTTTGTCATTGATATGTATGTGTGTATATATATACATACACACACACAAGCATATACATAACAACATATGTAATTGATATATATGTATATGTTTTATACATGTGTATATACACATTTATCTGAATATATGCATGCGTACATAACATTAATTTTTTGACCAATAAAAATTGCATAATTATGTATTCTGTACCTTATAAAAATTTGATAGGTGTATATATTGTAAAATGTTTAATACAATTAAGTTGATGAACATTTATGTCACATCACATGGTTAAGTTTTTGTAGTGAGAGCATTTGTGGTCTCCTACTGTTGTAGCAAATTTTAAACATAGAAAACACTTTTATTAACTATATCTTAAATCTACATATTAGACACTCAAAACTTATTTATCTTATAACTGAAAGTTTGTGCTTTTTGAACACCTTATCATTTTTTCTACCACCAGGTCTGGTCATTGCGATTGCACTCTCTGCTTCTATGAGTTCAGGCTTTTAAAATTCTCCATTTAAGTGAGAACATACAGTGTTTGTCTTTCTGTGCCTGGCTCATTTTGCATAGCATAATGTACCCATGTCCATTCATGTTGTTGAAATAGCAGAATTTCATTAGTTTTATAGGTGAATAATATTCGGTTGTCTATTTATACCACATTTTCTTATCCATTCAGTATCTATGGATAAGTCTTTTTATTAAAAAAATACCCTTGACAGTTGTGAATAATGCTGCATTGAATACAGGGGTGCAGATTATTTCTGAGATGCTGATTTTACTTTGTTCATAGACAGAAGTGGAATTTTGGGATTTTACAATAGTTCTATTTTTTAAAATAGGCTGCATACTAATTTACATAATGACTCTTCCAGTTTTCAACTCATTAAGACTGTACAGAAATATTTTGTCACATCCTTGTTAACACTTGTCATATTTTTTTTGATATTAGCCAATCCAATAGCTGTAAAGTGGTAACTTTTTCTATGCAATTTTCTCATGAATGGTAATGTTTAGCATCTTTCTACACACCTGTTGGCTATTTGAATATGTTTGTAAAAAATATTTAATCATGGTCGGTGGAGCCAAGATGGTGAATAGGAGCAGCTACAGTCTACAGCTTCCAGCATAAGCGATGCAGAAGATGACTGATTTCTGCATTTCCAACTAAAGTATCAGGCTCATCTCACTGGGGAGTGCCAGTCAGTTGGTGCAGGACAGTGGGTACAGTGCACTGCACATGAGCTGAAGCAGGGTGAGACATCGACTCACCTGTGAAGTGCAAGGGGTCAGGGAATTGCCTTTCCTAGTCAAAGAAAGGTGTGCCAGATGGCACCTGGAAAATTAGGTCACTCACACCCTAATACTGCACTTTTACAACCTGCTTCACCAACAGCACACCAGGAGATTATATACTGCACCTGGCTGGGAGGTTCCTACACCCACGGAGCCTCGCTCATGCTAGCACAGCAGTATGAGATCAAACTGCAAGGTGGCAGCGAGGCTTGGGGAAGGGGCGCCTGCCATTGCTCAGGCTTGAGTACGTAGACAAAGCGGCTGGGAAGCTCAAACTGGGTGAAGCCCACCAAAGCTCAAGGAGGACTGCCTGCCTCTGTAGACTCCACCCCTGGGGGCAGGGCACAGACAAACAAAAGACAGCAATAACCTCTGCAGACGTAAATGTCCCTGTCCCACAGCTTTGAAGAGAGTAGTGGTTCTCCCAGCATACAGCCTGAGATCTGAGAATGGGCAGACTGCCTTCTCAAGTGGGTACCTGAACCCCAAGTAGCCTAACTGGGAGGCACTCCCCAGTAGGGGTGGACTGACACCTCACATGGCAGGGTATTCCTCTGAGAAAAGACTTCCAGAGCAACCATTAGGCAGCAGCATTTGCAGTTCACCAATATCTGCTGTTCTGCAGCCACCGCTGCTGATACTCAGGCAAGCAGGGTCTGGAGTGGACCTCCAGTAAACTCCAACAGACCTGCAGCTGAGGGTCCTGTCTGTTAGAAGGAAAACTAACAAACAGAAAGGACATACACACCAAAAACCAATCTGTACGTCACCACCATCAAAGACCAAAGATAGATAAAACCACAAAGATGGGGAAAAAACAGAGCAGAAAAACTGGAAACTCTAAAAATCATAGCACCTCTCTTCCTCCAAAGGAACACAGCTCATCACCAGTAATGGAACAAAGCTGGATGGAGAATGACTATGACAAGCTGAGAGAGGAAGGCTTCAGAAGATCAAACTACTCTGAGCTAAAGGAGGAAGTTCAAACCAATGGCAAGGAAGTAAACAACTTTGAAAAAAAATCAGACAAATGGATAACTAGAATAATCAATGCACAGAAGTTCTTAAAGGACGTGATGGAACTGAAAACCATGACACGAGAATGACGTGACGAATTCACAAGCCTCAGTAACAAATGTGATCAACTGGAAGAAAGAGTATCAGCGATGGAAGATGAAATGAATGAAATGAAGCATGAAGAGAAGTTTAGAGAAAAAAAGAATAAAAAGAAATGAATAAAGCCCCCAAGAAATATGGGACTATATGAAAAGACCAAATCTATGTCTAATTGGGGTACCCGAAAGAGACAGGGAGAATGGAACCAAGTTGGAAAACAGTCCACAGGATATTAACCAGGAGAACTTCCCCAATCTAGAAACGGAGGCCAACATTCAAATTCAGGAAATACAGAGAATGCCACAAAGATACTCTTCGAGAAGAGCAACTCCAAGACACATAATTGTCAGATTCACCAACATTGAAATGAAGAAAAAGATGTTAAGGGCAGCCAGAGAAAAAGGTCAGGTTACTCACAAAGGAAAGCCCATCAGACTAACAGCTGATCTCTCGGCAGAAACTCTACAAGGCAGAAGAGAGTGGGGGCCAATATTCAACAATTTCATATCCAGCCAAACTAAGCTTCATAAGTGAAGGATAAATAAAATCCTTTACAGAGAAGCAAATGCTGAGAGATTTTGTCACCACCAGAGCAGCCCTAAAAGAACTCCTAAAGAAAGCACTAAACATGGAAAGGAACAACCGGTAGCAGCCATTGCAAAAACATGCCAAATTGTAAAGACCATCGAGGCTAGGAAGAAACTGCATCAACCAACGAGCAAAATAACCAGCTAAAATCATAATGACAGGATCAAATTCACACTCAACAATACTAACCTTAAATGTATATGGTCTAAAAGCTGGAATTAAAGGTCACAGACTGGAAATTGGATAAAGAGTCAAGACCCATCAATGTGCTGTAGTCAGGAAACCCATCTCACATGCAGAGACACATATAAGCTCATAACAAAGGGATGAAGGAAGATCTACCAAGCAAATGGAAAACAATATAAGGCAGGGTTTGCAATCCTAGTCTCAAAAAAACAGACTTTAAACCAAAAAATATCAAAAGAGACAAAGAAGGCCATTACATAATGGTAAAGGGATCAATTCAACAAGAAGAACAAATCATCTTAAATATATATGCACCCAATACAGGAGCATCTAGATTCATAAAGCAAGTCCTGAGTGACCTACAAAAAGACTTAGATTCCCACACAATAATAATGGGAGACTTTAACCTCACTGTCAACATTAGACAGATCAACAAGACAGAAATTTAACAAACATATCCAGGAATTGAACTCAGCTCTGCACCAAGCAGACCTGATAGGCATCTACAGAACTCTCCACCCCAAATCAAAAGAATATACATTCTTTTCAACACCACACCACACATATTCCAAAACTGACCACATAGGGGGAAGTAAAGCTCTCCTCAGCAAATGTAAAAGAATAGAAATCATAACAAACTGTCTCTCAGACAACAGTGCAATCAAACTAGAACTCAGGATTAAGAAACTCACTCAAAACTGCTCAACTACAGGGAAACTGAACAACCTGCCCCTGAATGACTACTGGGTACATAAGGAAATGAAGGCAGAAATAAAGATGTTCTTTGAAACCAATGAGAAGAAAGACAAAACATACCAGAATCTCTGGGACACCTTCAAAGCCGTGTGTAGAGGGAAATTTATAGCACTAAATGCCCACAAGAGAAAGTAGGAAAGATCTAAAATTGACACCCTAACATCACAATTAAAAGAACTAGAGAAGCAAGAGCAAACACATTCTAAAGATAGTAGAAGACAAGAAATAACCAAGATCAGAGCAGAACTGAAGGAAATAGAGACACAAAAAATCCTTCAAAAAATCAACGAATTCAGGAGCTGGTTTTTTGAAAAGATCAACAAAATTGATAGACCTCTAGCAAGACTAATAAAGAAGAAAAGAGAGAAGAATCAAATAGACATAATAAAAAATGACAAAGGGGATATCACCACTGATCCCACAGAAATACAAACTACCATCAGAGAATACTACAAACACTTCTACGTAAATAAACTAGAAAATCTAGAAGAAATGGATAAATTCCTCGACACATACACTCTCCCAAGACTAAATCAGGAAGAAGTAGAATCTCTGAATAAACCAATAACAGGCTCTGAAATTGATGCAATAATTAGTAGCTTACCAACCAAAAAATGTCCAGGACCAGATGGATTCACAGCTGAATTCCATTAGAGGTACAAGGAGGAGCTGGTACCATTCCTTCTGAAATTATTCCAATCAACAGAAAAAGTGGGAATACTCCCTAATTCATTTTATGTGGCCAGCATCGTCATGATACAAAAGCCTGGCAGAGACAAAACAAAAAAGAATATTTTAGACCAATATCCTGGATGATCATTGATGCAAAAATCCTAAATAAAGTACTGGCAAACCGAATCCAGCAAAACATTAAAAAGCTTATCCACCATGATTAAGTGGGATTCATCCCTGGAGATACAAGGCCCATTCAACATACGAAAATCAAAAAACGTATTCTGGCATATAAATAGAATCAAAATCAAAAACCACAAGATTATCTCAATAGATGCAGAAAACGCCTTTGGCAAAATTCAACAAAACTTCATGCTAAAAACTCTCAATAAATTAGTATTGATGGGACATATCTCAAATTAATAAGAGCTATCTCTGAATAACCAACAGCCACAATCATACTGAATGGACAAAAACTGGAAGCATTACCGCTGAAAACTGGCACAAGACAGGGATGCCCTCTCTCACCACTCCTATTCAACATAATGTTGGAAGTTCTGGCCAGGGCAATCAGGCAGGAGAAGGGAATAAAAGGCCTTCAATTAGGAAAAGAGAAAGTTAAATTGTCCCTGTTTGCAGATAACATGATTGTATATCTAGAAAACCCCATTGTCTCAGCCCAAAATCTTCTTAAGCTGATAAGCAAATTCAGCTAAGTCTCAGGATACAAAATCGATGTGCAAAAATCACAATCATTATTATACACCGATAACAGACAAACAGAGAGCCAAATCATGAGTGAACTGCCATTCACAATTGTTTCAAAGGGAATAAAATACCCAGGAATCCAACTTACAAGGGATGTGAAAGACCTCTTCAGGGAGAACTACAAACCACTGCTCAATGAAATAAAAGAGGATACAAAGATATGGAAGAACATTCCATGCTCGTGTGTAGGAAGAACCAATATTGTGAAAATTTCCATACTGCCCAAGGTAATTTATAGATTCAATGCCATCCCCATCAAGCTACCAATGAATTTCTTCCTAGAATTTGAAAAATCTACTTTAAAGTTCATATGGAACCAAAAAAGAGCCTGCATTGCCAATTCAATCCTAAGCCAAAAGAACAAAGCTGGAGGTATCACTCTACCTGACTTCAAACTATACTATAAGGCTACAGTAACGAAAACAGGATGGTACTGGTACCAAAACAGAGACATAGACCAATGGAACAGAACAGAGCCCTCAGAAATAATGATGCATATATACAACTATCTGATATTTGACAAACCTAACAAAAACAACAAATGCGGAAAGGATTCCCAATTTAATAAATGGTGCTGGGAAAACTGGCTAGCCATAAGTTGAAAGCTGAAACTGGATCCCTTCTTTACATCTTATACAAAAATTAATTCAAGATGGATTAAAGACTCACATGTTAGACTTAAAACCATAAAAACCCTATAAGAAAACCTAGGCAATACCATTCAGAGCATAGGCATGGGCAAGGACTTCATGTCTAAAACACCAAAAGCAATGGCAACAAAGACCAAAATTGACAAATGGGATCTAATTAAACTAAAGAGCTTCTGCACAGCAAAAGAAACCACCATCAGAATGAACAGACAGCATACAGAATGAGAGAAAAATTTTGCAATCTACTCATCTGACAAAGGGATAATATCCAGAATCTACAATGAGCTCAAACAAATCAACAAGAGAAAAAAAAAAACACCCCATCAACAAGTGGGAGAAGGATATGAACAGACACTTCTCAAAAGTAGACATTTATGCAGCCAAAAAGCACATGAAAAAATTCTCACCATCACTGGCCATCAGACAAATGCAAATCAAAACCACAATGAGATACCATCTCACACCAGTTACAATGGTGATCATTAAAAAGTCAGGAAACAACAGGTGCTGGAGAGGATGTGGAGAAATAGGAACACCTTCACACTGACTGTTGGAGGGACTGTAAACTAGTTCAACCGTTGTGGAAGTGGGTGTGGGGATCCCTCAGGGATCTAGAACTAGAAATACCACTTGACCCAGCCATCCCATTACCGGGTATATTCCCAAAGGATTATAAATCATGCTGCTATAAAGACACATGCACACGTATGTTTATTGCGGCACTATTCACAATAGGAAAGACTTGGAACCAACATAAATGTCCAACAATGATAGACTAGATTAGGAAAATGTGGCAGGTATACACCATGGAATACTATGCAGCCATAAAAATTGATGAGTTTATGTCCTTTTTAGGGACATGAATGAAGCTGGAAACCATCATTCTCAGCAAACTATCGCAAGGAGTAAAAATCAAACACAACATGTTCTAACTAATCGGTGGGAATTGAACAATGAGAACACATGGACACAAGAAGGGGAACATCAACACTGGGGCCTGATGTGGGGTGGGGGATGGGGGAGGGACAGCATTAGGAGATATACCTAATGCTAAATGACAAGTTAATGGGTGCAGCAAAGCAACATGGCCCATGTATACATATGTAACAAACCTGCACGTTGTGCACATGTACCCTAAAAGTTAAAGTATAATAATAATAAAAAAAAGTTTAGTCTTTTGCCTATTTTTTAGTTGGGTATTATAATTAATATTATTTAGCTTCTGATTTGTAGGAGTTTCTGCTATATTTTGAATACTAACCTCTTATCATATATGGTTTGCAAATATTTTATCCTATCTTAAATGTTTTCTTACTTTTTGCTGTGCACAATGGTTTAATACACTACAACTTTATGTCTGGTTTTATTGCTATACTTTTGATATAATATTTAAAAAAACATTGCCAAGGCCAGTATCATGGATGTTTTTCATATGCTTTTTTTTAAGATTTTCTTTTAAGGATTGATGTATTAAATTTAAGTCTTTAAGTCAATTTTTGTGTCTGGTTTAAGAAATATGATCAAGTTTTATTGTTGTGCTTGCGAGTATCCAGTTTTCCCAGCACTAAGTATTGAAAAGGCTACACTTTTGGTATTGTGTATTCATATTGCCCTTGTCAAATATTAACTTTAGATGCATAGATTTAATTCTGGGCTCTGTATTCTGTTCCATTGGTTTTTGTGTTGGTTCCTATAAACATTCCATTCTATTATGTTTACGGTAGTCTTGAAATGCAGTTTTAAATAATAAAGTATAATGCCCCCTGATTTCGTTTTATTCCTCATGATTGCTTTAGCTATTCAATATTTCTTATAATTTTATATACATTGCAGACTTTATTTTCTATTACTGTAAAAAGTGACACAGGAATTTTGATAGGAAGTTGAATTAATCTACAGATTTCTTTGGATATTATGGCACTTAGACAATATTCTTCTAATCCATGAACATGTAATATATTTACATTTATTTGTATCTTCTTCAATTTTTTTATCAATATATTTTATTTTTTATTGTAAAAATCTTTGTTAAATTTATTGCTAAGAAACCTATTATTTCGTTGCTATTGTAAATGAGATTTTTTTTTTTACTGGTTTGTTGCTAGCATATAGAAACAAAACTGATATTTGTATGTTAATTGTATATTCTGCTTCTTTACAGAGTGCATTTATTAGATGCACTATTTATATATAGATGCATTAAACACACTATTTAAATGTACTATTTGTTTTTTGTATATAACATTATGTCATCTACAAACAGTGACGTTATTTCTTCTTTTCAATTTAGATCTTTTAGTTTTTCTTTCTTAATTATTTGATGTAGGACTTAATTATTCTATGTAGGACTTCCAGTTCTATGTTAAAATAGAACCGATAGAATGAGCATAATATAGACTTGCACTGGTGTTTGTGCATTTGAAGGAGCAAACACCTCTTTTCATTTTTTGTTGTTGTTGTTTTTGTTTTGTTTTTGAGATGGAGTCTCACTGTGTCACCCAGGCTGGAGGGCTGTGGCACGATCTTGGCTCACTGCAACCTCTGTCTCCTGGGTTCAAGCAATTCTCTGACTCATCATTCCGAGTAGCAGGGATTACAAGCGCCAAACACCATGCCTGGCTAATTTTTTTATTTTTAAAAAAGACAGGGTTTCACCATATTGGCCAGGCTGGTCTTGAACTCCTGACCTCGTGATCCACCCACCTCGACCTCCCAAACTGCTGGGATTACAGGTGTGAGCCACCGTGCCCAGCCACTTCTTTTCATTTTCATAAACTGGTTTTAGTACGTAAAGATCTTCATCCGTTGGGTCTAAAGGCTGATGAGATCTTTACTGGGTTTGCAGTAAAAAGGCTTGTAGCTGCATCACAAGGTGGCTGCCGAAACTGAAGTGGGTTTTACCTTTAGTGGGCTTGTTACCAGGAGCACGTGTGGTTGTGAGTTCTGTCATGTTTTGGGGCAGGCTGGATTGTCTTCAGGGCTTTGTTTTGTGGAGCAGGCACTAGGGCAGGTTCTGCTATATGCTGGGCCTAATAGCAGATGTGTGGGTGAGTGTGGCTCCCACTGAGTACCTAGCAGGGCTTCCCCAGGTTGTCTACAAAGAGTGACTTTTGAACTGTTTTCTGTGAGTCACGAGTATGATGCCCCCAGCTTTTTTCTTATTCTTCACGACATTCAGCCTACATTGTAGGCTTGCATTTTATATTACTATAAAAAGTGGGACAGGGATTTTTATAGGGATTTGATTTAACTTACAGATTGCTTTGGATAATATGACACCTTATTAACCAAATGGCCTGCTTTATCAAAATGACTCTTTTCGATCTTGGGTTTTAGCAAGATTTCATAATGCCCTGTATCCCAAAGCTCACTGTATTGCCCAGGCTGTTCTTGAACTCCTGGCCTGAAGCAGTCCTCCTGCCTCAGGCTCCTGAATGGAGGAGATTATTGTCATCAGCCACTGTGCCTGGATCTCTCATAAAGTTACTTCGGTTGATGGATGGCTGACTAGTTTTTATTGCTGCAGGGGAATACAAAAGAAGGGACTCCCTATTCCACCACCTGATAATTACTCTGTCTCCATACATTTTTTCTTATTTTGTTCTCTTGTATGTTTGTGTGTTACTTTAGGTTCAAATATTAAGACCAATAGGCTAGGATTTATACATTGTGTAAAAAGTAAATTAGATAGCTAGGAGGTACCCTATATATATTATAATGTTCACATATATGACTAAGTTTAATGCAGGCAAAAAGGGCTCATTAAAATTTTCATCCACTTTTTTCAACCTCTATCCAAAGAATAATATAATTTATGCCCCAATTTTTATTTTATCAATTACTCTTAACCATAGTTCATAAAATTTGTATTTTTCTTTATTTAGAAATATAGGGCTATTATTTGCTTTTAAAGGCTGTAATACAGCTTTTTTAATTTGTGAAATAATAGCACCAAAATTATAAATATTTATAATGTAAATACTTATTCATTAAAATCTTCCCGTTAGAGAATTTTATTAATTATTGTAGTCCATTTCTGTAAAATTGTACTGCCACACACCACAGGGCAATGATTCAAAATGTCTGGTCTTCACAGAGGCACAGTCACAGTTGAACATTGTAGTTATTTAGAAAAATTCTTTTCTAGTGATATATCAATGTTCCAAACAAAATTTTATGGGTAAATATTTCTCCCATTCTAGTTTTGCAATTCCATGTTAACTGTATTTTTATTTTAAGGTAGGTTCCTTCACATTGCTTTATAGAATTTTTGGTTTTACCTGAGTATTATTTTGGATGACAATGTGCAGCAACTTTTAATGTACAGTTTATGTCAATGTGCAGTTTAATTACAATATGAATAAGCCACATATTTATTCACAATTCAAGTTTAACAAACTTAATGAGAACTAAGCAAACTAACTTTACATGATAAACCCCCAATCAGCTATATTATACTTAAGAAAATACACCAAAAATAGTTTGTAGCTTTATTGTTGCTTTTGTTCAAACTAAGTTTTATATTCCCTATGACCAAGGAAATTTCTGACATTGTCCTACCTGGCTAAAGAAACAAACAAAAAGACAGTGATTATACTTTCAAGTAGCAGTTTATTTAGAGCCCCAGATATTTCATCTGTAGACCATTATGCTCATATTTGTTTGTTTTAATAATGCTCTAGCCCAAAACCTTACATTTTTGTGGAAATTAAAGTTTTCAGTTTCATACTAAAGACAGGACAGCCCCATGATCTAAATCCAAAGATGATGGTTTAGAGTGAAGACCATTTATTGTTGACAGGAGATGGTTGAGTTGGTCTACAATAAACGTATGGGAGAGGCAGGTAGTAATAAGTTGGAAGCGTTGGCTGCCTTCATTGTCTCAAAGTTCTCTGTCAAGTTCACCTCAGCACTGCTGTACTCCTGTTCTGCTGTCAGGTTGGGAGTGCTTGGACAGTAGTGGTTCTCCACATGGTCCTCAACTGCCAGTGCTTCCCTGATCTGCTGCCTGCCAGAAATGCAATTGTAGCAGAGGAGGCTGGTAAGGGGACAGAAGCCAGAGATGGTAACTGGCCACCACCTGGCTGGGGAAGAGAGCAGTGGGCTCTCAATCCTAGCTCACATGCTAAGTGCCATTGCCATCTCAGCACCCAGCCATGTTCCCCATTATGTGCACTGCCTGGTATGAGGTAAATGGAAAGCTTAGCTAAGGCCTAAATTTGAAAAAGGGCTTTCCAGAGCCCCCAGTGTGCTGGACATCTCACCAGCCATGGAAAGAGTCTGTGTCCTTGTGGACACATACAGGCAATGATAGGATCCTGCCCACATTTCAGGGCCTTCTGGAGTCTTCACTTAAGAGTTCAGCTCTGGCAACAGAGGACACATCTGGTGTCAAGAGATTCTCAGTGCCTGGCGGATGTAAAACTGATTGAGGACATCTGCTGACTTCTGGGAGCACTGCTTGGTCATCCTTATCTGTGGGCCCCAGCCAAGGCACCGCAGAAAGCTTGGTCTCTGGCTAGCATTCTGGACTGTGAGGCAGCATGGCAGCAGCTAGCACTGGATGGAGATAGTACAGTGTGGTGAAGTGGTGATAGTGGGCATTCTGCCACATGGCCTAGGGTTTCTCATGACTCTGGACTGTCCAGGTGGGGTGACCAGAAGGCAAACTGTTTGTAGGCAACAGCTCAAGGAGGGAGAACCCAAGCTGAGCCTGGTGATGCTCCTGAGTTGAGGAGATAACCTCAGAGTCCAGGGAGAGTAAAGAAGCTCAGATAAACTCTGCAGGGCAGCGTATTCAGGGCATGAAAAGGACAAAGTCACAAAACTGAAAAGCTCCAGAGTCTTCAGCTAAATAGTGATCAGCACATGTATGTGTGTAAACTACAAGTCTGGGGGAAAAATACCTGAAGGAAACAGGAAGAACAATGCTTGAAACTCCCACAGAACCATGCATATTTGGTGTTCCCGCCAGCAACAGTGGACAAATCTTATACTTCCCAGACCATTGGATGGAACACTCAGAAAAGAATTGCCTCAGTAGTGTGGAAGATTAGATCTAGGCAGAGACTGCTAAGTTCCTTCTTAACAAGACCTCAAAGAAAACACTCAAATAACCAAAATCTTTCCAGATAATTTAACTGCATCCTAGAACATAGCTCAATAATATTTACAGGAACCCAACAATATCCAACACACAATAAGATAAATTTCATGTTGTCTGCCATCTAGCTGAAAATTACCAGGCATGTGAAGAAAAAGGAAATGTCTCAGTAATGAGAAAAAATCTTGATCAATAGATACAGAAATGGCAAATAAGATGGAATTAGTAGGCAACGATATTAAAAGAGTTATTGTAACGATAACACTCCACAAGAAGAAGGCAAAGGGAAGCTAGAACATGGAAGTAGAGACATGGAAGACCCAGCTTGAACTTCTAGAGGTGAAAAATACAATGTCTGAGATGAAAAATATACTAAATGACATTTAAAATAGAATAGATATTATACAAAAAAGGATTAATTAACTGGAAGATGTGCAGTAGAAACTATCAAAAATGGAACATGGAAAAAATTGAACAGAAAATCAGCATCAAGAAGACAAATATGTGTGTAATTGGAGTTCCTGAAGAAGGTGGGGAGGAGTAGAAGAAAAAATATTTGAAAAACTGTGGCTGAAAAAATTTAAATTTGAGAAAAACTGTAAACCCAGAGATCTAAGAACCAATGAACCCATGGCACAAGAGACATGAGGATGGCACACTGAAGCACATCATAATCAAATTGCCCCAAACCAGTGACAAAGAGAAAATCTGAAAGGTTACCAAAGAGTAAAGGACATTATACAGAGAGGAACAAAGATGAAAATAGGCTGAGCATGGTGGCTTACACCCGTAATCTCAGCACTTTGGGAGGCTGAGGCAGGATGATCACATGAACCCAGGAGTTCAAGACCAGCCTGGGCAACATGGCAAAACCCCGTCTCTACTAAAAATACAAAAATTAGCAGGGCATGGTGGTACGCATCTGTAACCACAGCTACTCAGGAGGCTGAGGCAGGGAGAATCGCTTGAACCTGGGAGGTGGAGGTTGCAGTGAGCTGACTTGGCGCCATAGCACTCCAGCATGGGCGACAGAGCGAGACTCTGTCTCAAAAAAAAAAAAAAAAAGATGGCAGACATCTGGTTAGAAACAATACAAGGTCAGGCTTGGTGGCACGTGCCTGTTATCCCAGCACTTTGGGAGGCCAAGGAAGGATGATCACTTGAGCCCAGGAGTTCTACACCAGCCTGGGCAACAAGGCAAAACCTGGCCTCTACATAAAATGCAAAAATTAGCTGGGTGTGGTGGCACACGCCTGTAGTCCCAGCTGTGGCTGAAATCATGCCACTGCACTGCAGCCTGGGTGACAGAGCGAGACCCTGTCTCAAAAAAAAAAAAAAAAGAAACAATGCAAATCAGAAGATAGTGGAGTGACTTCCATAAAATACTTAAGGATAAACGATCATCAGTCTAGAATTCTACACCCAGCAAAAATATCTTTCAAGGATGATAGTGAAATAAAGACTTTCAGACATTGAAAAGCTTAAAGAATGCATTACCAGCAAGTCCTCACTACAAGGAATATTAAAGGAAATCTTTAATATTTCCTTTATTAAAGACAATAAAGGAGAGAGAAAGTGAAACCAAATGGAAGTCCAGAGCTACACAAAATAATAAATAGCACCAGAGATGGCAAATGTGTGAGCAAAAATACAACGTTAAAAAGCATTTCTAAAAGATAATTGACAGTTTAAGGCAAAAATCATAACAAATTAATATGAGTTTACAGCACATATAGAAGTAAAATGCATGAAAACCATAACACAAAACTCAAAAGGAGGGAAATGAATTGGCACTGTTTTAAGGTTCTTATCCTCTATGTGGAGTAGTATAGTGTTGATGGCAGCCAATGTTAAGATAAATACATATACTGTATTAGTCTCTTCTTGCACTGCTATAAGGAAATGTCTGACACTTCTCAAAAGAAGACATTTACTCACCCAAAAAACACATGAAAAAATGCTCACCATCACTGGCCATCAGAGAAATGCAAATCAAAACCACAATGAGATACCATCTCACACCAGTTAGAATGGTGATCATTAAAAAGTCAGGAAACAACAGGTGCTGGAGAGGATGTAGAGAAATAGGAACACTTTTACACTGTTAGTGGGACTGCAAACTAGTTCAACCATCGTGGAAGTCAGTGTGGCAAATCCTCAGGGATCTAGAACTAGAAATACCATTTGAACCAGCCATCCCATTACTTCGTATATACCCAAAGGATTATAAATCATGCTGCTATAAAGACACATGCACCCATATGTTTATTGTGACACTATTCACAATAACAAAGACTTGGAACAAACACAAATGTCCAACAATGATAAACTGGATTAAGAAAATGTGGCACTTATACACCATGGAATATTATGCAGCCATAAAAAATGATGAGTTCATGTCCTTTGTAGGGACATGAATGAAGCTGGAAACCATCATTCCCAGCAAACTATTGCAAGGACAAAAAGTAAAACACCACATATTCTCACTCATAGGTGGGAATTGAACAATGAGAACACATGGACACAGGAAGGGAGATATCACACAGTGGGGACGGTTGTGGGGTGGGGGGAGGAGGAAGGGATAGCACTAGGAGATATACCTAATGCTAAATGAGGAGTTAATGGATGCAGCACACCAACATGACACATGTATACATATGTAACAAACCTGCACATTGTGCACATGTACCCTAAATCTTAAAGTATAATGATTAAAAAATAAATTAATAAATTAAAAAAAGAAATGTCTGAGACTGGGGCTGGGCATGGTGGCTCACGCCTGTAATCCCAGCACTTTCGGAGACTGAGGCGGGTGGATTACGAGTTCAAGAGATTGAGACCATCCTGGCCAACATGATGATACCCTGTATCTATTAAAAATACACAAAAAATTAGGTGGGCTTAGTGGCATATGCCTGTAGTCCCAGCTAAGCTACACGGGAGGCTGAGGCAGCAGCATCACTTGAACCAGTGGGCTGAGGTTGCAGTGAGCTGAGATTGGACCACTGCACTGCAGCCTGGTTGACAAAGCGAGACTACGTCTCAAAAAAAAAAAAAAGTTTGATACTGGGTAATTTTTGAAGAAAAGAGGTTTAATTGGCTCATAGTTCTTCAGGCTGTATAGGAAGCATGATTCTGTCATCTGCTCAGCTTCTGGGGAGGCCTCAGGGAGATTGCAATCATTACGGAAGGCAAAGGGGAAGCAGGCACAACTTATGTGACTAGAGCAGGAGGAAGAGAGAGAGGGGGAGGTCACACACACGATTGAACAACCAGATCTTGTGAGAACCCACTCGCTATATAGTACCAAGTTGGGATGGTTTTAAACCATGAGAAACTGGCTCCATGATCCAATCACCTCTCTCCAGGCCTCATGTTTGACATTGGGGATTACATTTCCACATGAGATTTGGGTAGGGACAGAGATCCAAACCATATGATATACCGTAAACCATAGAGCAATGAATTAAATCTCAAAACCAAACGAAGCAAAAATAGTTATATGTAAAAGGTCAACAAAGAAGATTAAATGAAATAAAAATACTCAACAAATTCAAAAGAAGTCAGAGAAAGAGGAAAAGAAGAAGAAACTACAGATGGGACAAATAGAAAGCAAACAGGAAAATGACAAATTAAAACGAAACTCTCCGGCATTCCACCAGTTGCGTGTGATTATTTAGCAACTCTCTTCCTCCGACAACAATACCTGTCACACAGGTTTGTCATCAGAGCTTGCCACATGTGATATGGAAAGCCTGCTGTTTGCAGACCTGCAATCATTATACATTAGCTTGTATTGTTGGTAGCAGAGACCCAGGTCTCTGTGTTGGTCATGCTGACAGCTCCCTTCTCATTGCTCTGTTTTCCTCCTACTTCGATCCCTTTCTGTACTTCCACGCCCCACACCATCTGGTTTGAGAAGATTATGAGCCTCTCGGTCTGCAAGTGTTCAAAGTCCATGAATCAAATAGCCAAGAAATGTATTTCTGTACGTTTATCTGCTACCCAGGGATCCAGGAGAAATGCTTTCTTTTCTGCAAGAAGTCCGTGGCTGCTGATGCCAAGAATGTGTTCTGTCGGTCCTCTTCTCTTTTCTGATCTGCATATTCTCAACTGCCCTGCACTTCTTGGAAGACTTTAAACAGGTACAACTATGAGTTTTTGTAAGAAGATGAGAAGTCACCACTTTGGGAACCATCCATTAGACGTTCCAATATTGCTGCAGACATGGAATCTAGCATGTTCCCTTCTTCTCTGACACCCACCCCTTCCCCCATTGGCCACAGCAACTTAGGTTTGCTCTTCAGCTATGGCAGGGCCTACCTCTGGGGAACTGTGAGTTGCTTTATACCCTATCCAATAACACAGTGTGTCCTTATACACAGTAGGTGTTCAATATACATCTGTTGAAGGGATTTAATCATAGTTAAATCTGTGGAGAGTTCAGCAGATAAGTGAGTTGCTCAAGATGGTCAGAGGCTGTCTTATTCCATTTGGGCTACCGTAACAAAATGCCTTAGTCTAGGGGGCTTACAAGCAGCAGAAATATATTTCACATAGGTCTGGATGCTGGCAAGTGGAAGGTCAAGGTAGTGGCAGATTGGGTGTCTGTTGAGGGCCTGTTCCTTATAAAGGGTACCTCCTAGCTGTGTCCTCACATGATGGAAGGAGAGAACAAGGTCCCTTGATTCCCTTTTACAAGCCCACTTATCCCATTCATGGGGTCTTTGCTTTCATGATGAAATCACTTCCTAAAGTCTTTGCCTCCTAATTTAAACCTAAACTATCAGGGGTTAGGTTTAAACACACGGATTTTAGGGGCACAAAAACATTGACTATAGCAGAGACATAGTTGTACCTGGATATGGGACCTTCTGGGTTCAGCTCCATTATGACACCCACACTGCCCATGGTCTCCCACATGATGTAATTCTGTTCTGTGACATTTTGCTCACGAGGCAGGGTTGCAGTAGAGGCCTCTGCAGACATGGCTTGTTCTTGGGACGTCTGCATGGCTTTGTGCTGCAGGCCTGGAAGAATCCACCAGCTGCCCACTCTCATGCCTGACTCAGGTTCGTGGGTCCCTCCAGGCACATGTCAGATAGCCCACTCAATTTTTTACTTGCCTCACCTCCTGGGTTCCCTTCTGAACTCAGGGACCATGGAGGGAACTGGAGTCTCTGTTTTTAGTTCATGCTCTTTTCTCCTATTTGGGAACAATGCCCAGGCAAGAGAATATCTTTCCTACTGTTTTCTAAGAACATCAGGGGCTTCCTCCAAACTCTTCACCTACTCCCTCCACTAATCCCCACTCCCTCAGGGACACAGGGCAGAAGCCCACTTCCTGTATGAAGATCCTGACATAGGGTGGCTCTTTGGTTTTCTGCAGGCATCCAGAAAAGAAGCTAAAGGTGAATGCACTCCGGAATCCAGGAGCACTGGCGGTTTTCTCACCTTAGCTCAGAGAGCATCCCCACAGATACCCCTCGCCCCACCCCGGGCCCCCAGAATCCATACCATAAAATGTATGTCAGATTGTTCAACTAAGGAACCCGCTGAGTATTTAATCCCTATTTAAAGATGATGTTTATTTTATTTTTGAGCTTAAATTAATCAGCCGCAGGATACAGAATTAGATAAGGCCGGGATTTAGCTCCCCTGGAATGATTCATTTCACATCAAGCCTTCTTAACTCTTTGGCTGCAGAGGGGAAGTGCCTGTGCCGTTCTCTGCAGAGTAGCCTAGGGCTGGCCAGCTGAACAGACAGGCTCTTTCTTCCCCGTCCTGCCAGACAGAGCACGGTGTGTGCTTATGATGCATGGAGTTAGAATACTATCCTTTTCATCACAACAGTCTTAAATTCTCACACAGGGAAATAGAGATAATATACAAGTAGGAAAAAAAGAAAAAGAAGCAGTCTTGAATTCTGCTACCTAAAGATAACCATTGTTACCACGTAGGCAAGCTTCCTTTCATGCTGTGTCAAGTGTTTAAAAAATATGGCTCAATATTACAAACACACAGGACTATGTAGAGGATAATGATATCAAACATTCATGTACCTCCCAGTTAAAATTCAAACGTGGTAGATTTTGGATGCATTTGCTCCAGAGTTTAAGGGAAGAAAACTATGGATTCAGCCATAATGTTCACGCTGACGCTCGAGTTATATGTCCCTTTTCTAGTCCAGTTACCACCTCCCTCCCCACTATTCTGAAGTCAATGTGCGTCTTCCCATCCATGTTTAATACCTGGTGTGCCTGTCCATGAAGAATGGATAGTGCTCTTTGGTCTGTTTTTGCGATTTTATACAAATATCAGTCCGTACATACTCTCCTGAAAGTTGCTTTTCCCTTCAACAAGATCTTCCAGATGAATCTAGAATTCTGCATTTCTGGTGAGCAGAGGGCGCGTGAAGCCCCCTGCAAACCCCACCCCAAGCTGATGCTGATGTTCTGGTCCAAGGTCTGCACATAGCGTGGTGAGGCTTGGGTTCTTGGGACAGGTCTGTTGTCAGCCCTTCCTTTCTTGGAAGCACAGCCAGATGATCTTGGGGCTGGAGACCTCACTGTGCCCCTCGCCATCAGTGCCCACATCCGTCTTCACTCATCTTCATCAATATTTGTTATTGCACTTTCTGATATTGTTCCTAGATTTTGCTGTGCAGCTGAATGCGTGCCTTGTGTTTCCCAGCCCTTTGGGTCTCCTCCTCTGTGAATTGCTCCTGGTCCATATGTCTGTTCGGTCTTTGGTTTCTCCTTGCTGACTTGTAAGTGTTTTTTTTTTTTTTTTTTTTAGATGGAGTTTTGCACTTGATGCCTAGGTGGGAGTGCAACGGCATGATCACGTCTCACCGCAACTTCTGCCTCCCGGGTTCAAGCGATTCTCCTGCCTCAGCCTCCTGAGTAGCTGCGATTACAGTTAAGTGCCACCACGAACGGCTATTTTTGTATTTTTAGTAGAGACAGGGTTTCTCCATGTTGGTGAGACTGGTCTCGAACTCCAGACCTCAGGTGATTCACCCACCTCGGATTCCCAAAGTGCAGGGATTACAGGCATGAGCCACCACGTCTGGCCAGTTTTGATTTTAATGATCTGGATATCAATGCTTTTTTGGCCAACTACCTTACAAATATGTTTTCCCTATTGATGCACTGTATTAGTCCATTTTCACACTGCCGATAAAGACATACCCCAGACTGGGAAGAAAAAGAGGTTTAATTGGATTCACAGTTCCACAGGACTGAAGAGCCCTCAGAATCATAGTGGGAGGTGAAAGGCACTTCTTACATGGCAGTGGCCAGAGAAAAATGAGGACGATGCAAAAGTGGAACCCCCTGATAAAACCGTCAGATCTGGTGAGACTTATTCACTACCAGGATAACAGTATGGGGGAACTGCCGCCATGATTTCAATTATCTCCCACCAGGTCCCTCCCACGACACAGGAGAATTATGGGAGGACAATTCAAGATGAGATTTGGGTGGGGACACACAGCCAAACCATATCATGCACTGTCTTTGTCTTTTAACTTTATTCATTGCCTTTTTTATCAGATCAAAGCTTCTACATTTAATACGATGGAATTTATCAGTAATTTCTTTTATGGTGTCTGTGTTTTATTTCATATTAAAAAAAGTTTTTCTCCACTTAGTGTCATAAAATATGTCCTCTGTTTTCTTCTAAAAATTGGAAATCTGTTTTTCACATTTGGTTTTATTTCCTCGTTCTTTGATTCGTAGGGCTGTGAGGTAGAAATCTCTATTAATTAACTCTCGCTTTGTAGCAAGTAACCCCACACCTCAGAGGCCTACGGTCATAGGCCACCGTTTCTCACATGGGTTGCTTGGGAGGGAGGTTTCAGCTCGAACTGTGGTGGCTGAGCTGGATCTACTCCAAGTGTCTCTGATCCTCCTGGGTTTGGGGCCTGCCAGGGTGCCTTCTTCTCATGGCAATGGCAGGAGTGCAAAGAACGAAGGGAAATGTGAAGGTCTATTATCTTACCACCCAGGCTGAGAATGGGCAGACTACCACTTTACCACATCCACTGGCTAAAGTGAGTCACATGGCCAAACCAGAAGTCAAGGGCAGGAAGTTTAAGAATGAATCCCATCTCCATGTGCTATGATTTCCTGGTCTTTCAACTTCTTAAGGCTGAATTGTTTTATTCTCACCTCCCCAGACTGCAGAAAACACATTTTCTCCAGGACTCGTCAAGCCATAGGGCAGAATGATTGTAATTGACAAAGACTAGACGGAACTCAAGTCTCCAAACTCTGTGCAGTGGGCATGTGCCATTTGGCCACTGAGGACACTTCCTTCCCCTTGTCCCCATCTAGGGCCTCTGTTCTCCTCCAATCTCCCTGACATTCTACCCAGGCCTTCCAGGCATCAGCCTCTTAATAGTTCCTGGCTTCGTTCCCTCTCTTCACTTCTATTATGTGAGGGTTTCCATCCTTATTTGGTGTAGCAGGACTGGACTGAGTCAACTCAGCCTGTCACGTCCCCACTCTCGGCACCTGGGTACCCCTGAGTGCTCAGCATGAGTGGGGTCCCCTGGTGTCTCCCTCCACGGCACGTTCTGAAGGCATAGGAGCTGGACTGACATTCGGGACACCTAAACCTTTGCTCCACTTCTGCATGACAACTTCATTGGTTCAGGCAAATCATGGCAGCTCTCTATGCCTCATTTTTTCATTCCTCACACAATGGAATAACATAAGCCTCAGTGCTTACCTAAGGGAGGAGAAAGGATTCCCCTGCCTTCTCCCCATTTCTGCATTTGCCAAAGCATCAGATTTTTATGTCTGGCCAAGAATATAGGGAGGGAAGAGCAGGTAAGCTTTGGGCACAAAGAGGGCGTTTAGGGGTTTCACATAAGGAAAGAAAGTCAGGGGTCAGAGAGGGTTGGTGGAGCATGATCTTGGGCCAATGGTGAGGAACTAATGAAGCGCAATGTGCGTGGGTTAAGTTGTGTAGCAGCCTGGGTCCCATCAAGAGATAGAAACTACAAAGTGGGTCTAACGGTGAATTGTAGTACAAAGGATTGCAACCACGATAAAGGAGTCACTGTAAGACATAAAGCAACTCTGTCTGGTGCCCTAGTACAGAGGGAAGTACCCAAGGAAGCACAGATTTGAAAGGTGTTCAGATGTCATAAAATGTGGTTCAGCCACCACATAAGAGACGTTTGTGGATTTGGGCAGGCCGGAGCTCATCAGCAGCTTTTGCACAAGCACTAGGTCACCCACCGGAGTGCAAGTGAGGGAGCCGGTTGCGAGCCACTGGAGTGCAGTGGAGGGAGCCTGCTGTGAGCTGCTGGTGCAGGTAAGGAAGCCAGCCTGAGCCACTGGAATGCAGGGGAGGGAGCTGGCCATGAGCCGCTGGCGTGCAGGGGAGGGAGCAGGCCGTGAGCTTTTTGGGCAGGTGAGGGAGCTGGCCATGAGCCACTGGAGTGCACGTGAGGGAGATGGCCATAAGCCGCTGGTTCAGGGATGCATGGCAGGAGTCTCGCTGCCTTTGTAGGGCAGGAAGCCTCCCGAATACGTGAATCCCTCAGGGTCTGGCAGAACGAATGGCAGCTCTGTGCGGACCCTCTAGAATACAGGCCACTGTGTGCAGGTTGCACAAGCGGTACAAGAGGGGGTCTGGGAAACTTTACATGAAATTTCAGATCACATGGGCCCTGCAGCATTTTGGTTTCCAAATCAAGATGTTGCAAGCCAAGGCTGCAAGGTTGCTGAGGGACCACGCCTAAGTCTGTGGTTTTGGCTTGAACATGATCAAGGCCCAGCCAGAGAAATTCTTCCCCCTGCAGTCTCTCCATCCTCTACCTAGATGCCTGCAGAATGTTCACTTCCAGAGAGTATATTGAACAGTGTTTCCCAGTTTATCACAGTGCGTGTATTGAAAGGTGCACTAGGAGCTGGGAGGCAACAGACTGAAAACTGACACTGGAGACGCTGGCTCATAGCAACGAAGAGAAGCTGAAAAGGAGTGGGAAGGAACTAACTGTAATTTTACATCAATGAACTGCATCATTGTTTGGATGGTTTGTGGTAAACAAAATGACTATTCTTTCTACCCTCCTAGTTCAGACATAAACTGAGACTTTTTTTTTTGAGATGAAGTCTCATTCTGTCACTCAGGCTGGGGTGCAGTGGCCTGGTCTCAGCTCATTGCAATCTCCACAACCCGGGTCCAAGGGATTCTTCTGCCTCAGCTTCCAGAGTAGCTGGGGCTAACAGGCACTCGCCATCACGAATGGCAAATTTTCGTATTATTAGTAAATATAGGGTTTCTCCATGTTGGTCAGACTGGTCTTGAGCTCCTGACCTCAGGTGATCTGCCCGCCTCCGCCTCCAAAAATGCTGAGATTACAGATGTGAGCCACTGTGCCCGGCCTCCTGAGACATTTTGGGCAACAGCTGTGACAGAAGAAATGTGTATCCCTTCCGGGCAGGGGATTTAAGAAGTGGCTCATGGCTGATTGTGTCTTCTTTACTCTGTTTCTGGAACTGTGGGAGCATCATCTGGGATAAGGGTCTATCTGTTTGACTACGACTACAAGAGGCCCCTTGTTGACCCGTGATGGATGTGAAATCAATTGAGAAGTCAAGGCCGGGGGCGGTGGCTCACGCCTGTAATCCCAGCACTTTGCGAGGCTGAGGCAGGCAGATCATGAGGTCAGGCAATCAAGACCATCCTGACTAACACGGTGAAATCCAGTCTTTACTCAAAATACAAAAAATTAGCCGGGCATGGTGGCAGGCCCCTGTAGTCCCAGCTACTCAGGAGGCTGAGGCAGGAGAATCTCTTGAACTCAGGAGGTGGAGGTTGAAGTGAGCTGGGATTGCACCACTGCACTCCAGCTTGGGCGACGGAGCGAGACTCCATCCACCACACCCCACCCCCTGAAAAAGAAAAGAAAAGAAAAGAAAAGAAAAGAAAAGAAAAGAAAAGAAAAGAAGTCAACTTTGCTGTTGAAGCCACTGAAGTTTGGGGTCTTTTTTGTCAAACTGCGTCACCTGTCCTGACCAATGCATGACTCAATTCATCCTTGGCACAGCTCCTGACAGAAGGGGCTTTATCCTTATTTCACAAATGAAGGGTCAAGTCTCAGAGAGGTTAGCAGCATGAGCAAGGTCACACAGCGAGGGGTGGAGCTTGGATTTGAATCCAGGTCTGTCTAACCTCAAAGACTGATTTGGGGATGAAAATAAGTTGCCCTTGTTTTTTGCCTGTCACCCAGGTGATGTAACTCTTGTCTAGGCTCCGTCTACTGGGGCTTTGTGACATATCTCTGCCCTGATCACCCAGATGATCACCCAGATGATGAGACTATTGTCTAGGTTCTTCTATCCTTGTTTTGTAACCTTGTAGGATCTTGGACTCATATCATTTCAGGGATCATAGAAGTGAACACATCAAAGCTGCCAGGATAAAGTTGTGGAAAAGTGGGCAATATTGCCAAATGCAAAATATCTGGGCTATATTCCTGGAAGTTAGGGAATATGGAAGCTGACTCCTGTAAGGATGTTGTATAAGACTCCAATTCCTAAGTCAATGATCTCAACCCTGTGGATCAGCACTCACCATGTAATGGGACATCTTAACCCATTTTGTGCTGCTATAACAGAATACCATAGACTAGGGAATCTATAAAGAAAAGAAATTTATTTCTTAGAGTTCTGGAGGCTAGGAAGTCCAAGGATGAGGGGTCGGCATCTGGTGAGGGCCTTCTTGCTGTATTATCTCATGGCTGAAGGCAGCAGAGCAAGACTTTGAGAAAGAAAGGGAGCAAAAGCGGCTGAACTTGCTTTTAATACAAGACCACTCCCAAGGTAACTAACCCACCCCCAAGATAACTAGCCTATTCCTGAGATAGTGACATTAATCCATGCATGGGAGCAGAATCTCATAACCCAATCACTCTTATTAGGCTCCACCTCTCAACACTGTGACATAGAGGATTAAGTTTCCAACACTTCAGCTCAGGGGGACACATGCAGAGCATACATGGGGGATTGATGAATATATGGGAGGGACCAGTCATGAATATTTTGTCTGTGAGTTGTGTTTGGGAGCTGGAGCCATGCTCCATCATGGCAGGGCACACATAGACCTTTGAATGCTCTGAGGAATGAATATTGAACAGTGTAACTCATTGCAGAAGGTGGAATTTTTAAAAGGCAGAACTGAATGGGTCAACTAAAAGAGTGAACAAACAGCCTGTAGCCTGTGGCTGGCTCCTCTTCTCTTCCCGTCCCTACCTTTCACCTTTCTCTCTTTCTTTCCCTCCCTCTCTCTCTCCCTTCCTTCCCTCCCTCCCTCCTTCCTTCCTTCCTCTAACTTCTTCTTTCTCTCTTTCCCTGCTTCCTTGTTTCTTTCCTTCTTTCTCTTTCCCTCTTTCTCTCCCTCCTTCCTTCCTTCTTTCTCTCTCTCATTTCCTTGTCTCTTTCTTTCTCTCTCTCTCCATCTTTCTCTTCCTCCATCCTTCTCTCATTCTTTCCTTCCTTCTCTCTTTCCTTCTTTGTCCCCTTCGTTTCTTTCTTCCTCCCTCCTTCCTGCCTTCCTTTCTTCTCTCTTTCTTTGACTGATGTGTTCTGAGCCCAAGCACCCTGTGGGGAACTAAGTGGTACCAAAATTGACTCAAGAATCAAGAAGAAATAGAAAACCTAAGAAGTACTATAACATGAAGAACATAAAACCTCTAGTAAAATAAAATCTTTCACAAAGGAAGGACTAGGCCCAGAGGGTTATATGAGCAAATTTTACAGACTTTCAAAGAATGGATCATTCTAGTTATGTCCCAAACAACTATAGCTAGGAATATTAATGCTTGATTTTTCAAGAGCTTCGTTTCCTAAAATCAGTAGGTTCAAATGTAGATTGGCATGTGTTGGAAATCCTCAAATGTTGTGCAGTTCCTTGGAGTTTTAGCATTAAAAAAGAAAGGCCTTGCTTGCCTTAACTTTGAATTTTGTAAAAGTTACCAGTTAATAGAGATACTCTATGCATTTATATACACTCTGATTTCATAGGAATGGAGGCATATCAGACAATTGGCTCTGCACCCAGGTTTTTTACTTTGTAACATATCTTGGACATCATTTTTGAGCATCCTTTTAAAATTTATTTTTTTAAATAGCTGCATAGTGTTCTATCATATGAATAACCATAATTTCAATAAAAAATAAGGTGATAATCATTAATGTGATTGATAAACATTAAGGTGATTTCTACAATTTTTTTAATTAAAAAGGTGGTATAATACTATCTCCCATTCATGTATAATTCCAGGCATCATGAGTATGTCTGTAGGGTAAATTTCTGGAAATGAAATTGCTGAATCAGAAAGTATTTCCATTTATAATTTTGGTATATATTGTTTAATCACAATTGATATAGTTTGTAGGAATTTATAATCCCAGTAACAAGATATGAGTAACCTTTCAAACTCCACAACTTCACTGGCAGTGCTTGAAGTCATGATGCATATTGCCAGCCTCCCTCCAAGTTAAGTTGTATTAACTTTACAAAAATTTTATAAATAGCAGACGTTACATTTCCAGACAGCTTTGTGGTAACTAAAAAAGAATTGATTTATTAGAAATTTGTATATCACATTGAGACAAAATATATTTGTGATAAACATCATTATTGTTACTTATTTAAAACATCTCATGTATTAAGAAATCATACTTTAGATGGGGCCAAACTGGCCGATTAGAAGCATCTGTGGCCCGTGGTTCTCACAGAAAGCAATGAAAACTGTGAGTGAATTCTACACCTTCAATTGAGCTATTCAGGTTCTTGCATTGGGACTGACTAGGCAGACAGCTCGACCCACAGAAAGTCAGGAAAAGCAAGTGGGTCAATGACCCACACGGTTTTGGCATGGAGCTAGCCGAGTCCCCACTTGCAGACAAGGCAGGCCATGAGTGATTGTGTGACTCTGCCCAGGAAACCATGTTTCTCTGATGGATCTTTGCAACCTGCAAATCAGGAGGCCTCTTCATGAGCTCAGCCACCATGGCCTCGGGTTTGAAGCACAGAGCTGTGTGGAGTCTCAGTAGATTGCTTGCTGGCTTTCTTGGGCATGCATGGAAACCCAGGATTTTTGCATACTCTGCCCTGAGAATTCCAGAAAAGTGGGAGATACGTCTGTGCATTCCCCTAGGAAGGGGGCTGAATCCAGGGAGCCAAGTGACATAATCCTGAGGTCCCACTCCCACAGCACATCACAAGACCCATTGGCTTGGAATTCCAGCTGGCCAGTGGCAGCAGACTGGAGAAAGCTGGAGGTGGACCGAGTTCCCAGGGGGAGGGGCAGCCACTCTATCTGTGGTTTGAGTTGGCCGCTCTAGCCTGCTGGCACCAAAGACCAGAAGGAGTCCCCTATAACACAGTACAGCTCTTGTGACTGATTGTGGCCAGGCTGCTTCTTTAAGTGAGACTGAAATCCATCTCTCCTCACTGGACAGGGCCTCCCTATCAGAATTTTAGCAACTCCAGCCAGAGTTCTATGGACAGAACTCTGATTTCTCCCTGGGATGAAGTCCTCAGGGAGAAGAGTAGCTGCTGTCTCCCCAGTTCAGCCAACTGAAACTTTCCAGCCTACTGGCTCTGGAGACTCCTGGGGGTCAGAACAACACAACTCCTCTGTGAAAGAGCAGCCAGACTGCTTCTTTAAGCAGTCCTTGATCCTGTTCCTCCTGACTGGGTGAGACCTCCCAACACGGGTCTCCAGACGCCTCCTACAGGAGCGTTCCAGCTGGCATCAAGTTAGTTCCCCCTTGGACTGGTGCTCCCAGAGGAAGGATCAGGTTGCCATCTTTGCTGTTTTGCAGCCTTCACTGGTGATACCTCCAGGTGCAGGAGAGACTGATGTGACTAGGGTCCAGAGTGGACCCTCAAAAACCACAGCAGCCTTAGCCCTAGGGAAGTGTGGTCTGACTGTTAAAAACAAAAAGAAAGCAACAACAACAACATCAACCAAAAGACCCCATGAAAAACTCCGTTCAAAGGTCAGCAACGTCAAAGATCAAAGGTAGATAAGCCCACAAAGATGAGAAAGTATCAACACAAAAACGCTGAAAACTCAAAAAGGCAGAATGCCTCTTCTTCTCTAAATGACAACAACACTTCCCAAGGAAGGGCAGAGAACTGACCCCAGGCTGAAATAGCTGAATTGACAAAAGTAGGCTTTAGGAGGTGAGTAATAACAAACGCCTCTGAGCTGAAGGATCATATTCTAACTTAATGCAAGAAGCTAAAAATCATAAAAGAACATAGTAGCTGATAACCAGAATATTCAGTTTAGAGAGGAACATAACTGACATGATGGAGCTGAAAAACACAACATGAGAATTTCACACCACAACTATCACTCACAGAATAGGCCAAGTGGAGGAAAGAACCTCAGAGCTTCAAAACTATCTGTCTGATATAAGACAGGAAGAGAAGAATAGAGAAAGAAGAATAAAAAAGAAAGAACAACAAAACCTTCAAGAAATATGGGATTATGTAAAAAGACTGAACTTAAGACTGATAAGGGTACCTTGACCCACCACGATCAAGACGGCTTCATCCCTCGCATACAAGGTTGGTTCAACACAGGCAAATCTATAAATGTAATTCATCACATAAACAGAACTAAACACAAAAACAACACGATTATCTCAATAGATGCAGAAAAGGCCTTCAATAAAATTCAACATCGCTTCATGTTAAAAACTCTCAATAAACTAGGTATTGAAAGATCACACCTCAAAATAATAAGAGTCATATATGACAAACCCACAGCCAATATCATGCTGAGTGAGCAAAAGCTGGAAGCATTCCCCTTGAAAACTGGCACAAGAAAAAGATGGCCTCTCTCACCACTCCTATTCAACGTAGTACTGGAATTTCTGGCCAGGAGAATCAGGCAGGAAAAAGAAATAAAGATATTTAAATAGGAAGAGGTGAAGTCAAATTCTCTTAATTTGCAGATGACATGATCCTGTACCTAGAAAACCCCATCATCTCAGCCCAAGAGCTTCTTAAACTGATAAACCACATCAACAGAATCTCAGCATACAAAATCAGTGTGCAAAAAATGCTAGTATACCTATACAAAAACAACAGGCAAGTAGAGAGTCAAATCGTGAATGAACTTCATTCACAATTGCTACAAAGAGAACAAAATACATAGGAATACAGCTAACAAGGGAAGTGAAGAACCTCTTCAAGGAGGACTACAAACCACTGCTCAGAGAAATCAGATAGGACACAAACAAATGGAGAAGCATTCCATGCTCATGGATAGGAAGAATTCATTCCTGAAAATGTCCATGCTGCCCAAAGTAATTTATAAAAGAATTCAATGCTATTCCAATTAAACTACCAATGACATTCTTCACAGAATTAGAAGAAAGAATTTTAAAATTCTCATGAACCAAAAAAGAGCCCCAATAGCCAAGGCAATTTTAAGCAAAAAGAACAAAGCTGGAGGCATCACACTACCCTACTTCAAACTACACTATAATGCTAGAGTAACCAAAACAGCATGGTACTGGTACAAAAACAACCGATGAAACAGAATAGAGAGCTCTGAAATAAGACCATACATATACAACCATCTGATCTTTGACAATCCTGACAAACACAAGCAGTGGGGAAAGGATTCCTTATTTAATAAATCATGTTGGGAAAACTGGCTAGCCATATGCAGAAACTGAAAATGGACATCTTCCTTATACCTTATACAAAAAATAGCTCAAGATGGAATAAAGACTTAAACATACGTCCTAAAACCATAAAAACCATTGAAGAAAACCTAGGCAATACCATTCAGGACATAAGCATGGGCAAAGATTTTGTGACTAAAACACCAAAAGCAATGGCAACAAAAGCCCAAATTGACAAATGGGATCTAATTAAACTAAAGAGATTCTGCACAGCAAAATAAACTACCATCAGAATGAACAGACAACCTACAGATTGGGAGAAAATTTTTGCAATCTATCTGTCTGACAAAGGGCTAATATCCAGAATCTACAAAGAACTTAAACAAATTTACAAGAAAAAAACAGCCCTATCAAAAACTGGGCAAAGGAAATAAGCAGACACTTCTCAAAAAAGACATTTATGTGGCCAACAAACATGAAAAAAAGCTCATCATCACTGGTCATTAGATGAATGCAAATCAAAACCACAATGAGATACCATCTCACACCAGTTAGAATGGCGATTATTAAAAAGTCAGGAAACAGCAAATGCTGATGAAGCTGTGGAGAAATAGGAATGCTTTTACACTGTTGGTAGGAGTGTAAATTATTTCAGTCATTGTAGAAGACAGTGTGAATATTCCTCAAATATATAGAACCAGAAATACCATTTGACCCAGCAATCCCATTATAGGGTATATACCCAAAGCCTTATAAATTATTATACTATAAAGACACATGCACTGTATGTTTATTTCAGCACTGCATGTTTATTTCAGCACTGTTCATAATAGCAAAGATTTGGAACCAACAAAAATGCCCTTTAATGATAAACTGGATAAAGAGAATGTGGTACATATACACAATGGAATACTATGCATTTATGTCCTTTCCAGGGACATGGATGAAGCTGGAAATCATCATTCTCAGCAATCTAACATAAGAAAAGAAAACCAGGCCAGGAGCAGTGACTCATGCCTGTAGTATCAGAACTTTGGGAGGCTGAGTTTGAGATCACCCTGACCAACATGGAGAAACCCCGTCTCTACTAAAAATAAAAACAATTAGCCAGGCATGTTGACACATATCTGTAATCATAGCTACTTGGGAGGCTAAGGCAGGAGAATCGCTTGAACCCAGGAGGCAAAAGTTGTGTTGAGCCAAGATCACACCACTACACTCCAACCTGGAGAACAAGAGTGATATTTTGTCTCAAAAAAAAAAAAGAGAGAGAAAGAAAAAGAAAAAAGAAAAGAAAACCAAACACTGCATGTTCCCACTCAAGTGGGAGTTGAACAATGAGGACACATGGACACAGGGAGGGAAACATCAAACACTGCGGCCTGTCATGGGGTGGGAGGCTAGGGGAGGAATAGCATTACGAGAAATACCTATGTAGATGACGGGTTCATGGGTGCAGCGAAACACCATAGCACGTGTATAACAATGTAACAAACCTGCATGCTCTGCCCATGTACCACAGAACTTAAAGTACAACAAAGAAAACTTTACATAAATGCATAAAGTCTAGAACAGCTAATAAATAATAATGAAAAGTCAACTATAATCTCAGCTCAAAGAGAACACCATTAAATTATAAAGAGCTCTCCACAAATCTCTAAATTTATGTCCTCATAAGATTACATTTCTATTTCTTCTTGAATAATTTCCTCATTTTAGCTATGATTTAGTGATAGTAAGATGGTAATTATGACGAGAAAATTCTCCTAACATTCCATTGAGAAAATTCTGCCTCATTTCACCACACGCCTGAGTCTTAAGCAGTCACTTCTAATGTAGATGAATAATAGATCCTCACCCAGCTGAGTCTATGAGTTGAATCCATGTATGTGAGATAAGGCCCCCAAGGAGAGGAAATAAGCTGGGAATGCCATCAGCTCATTTTTTTCAGGCCTATATTTGACATTGTCACTTGTAGAAGCAGAACAGCCCTGGCATTGGGACTAGAAGTAACAGAGAGCATCAAAGGGAAAACTAACCTTACCTAATTTTTGGAAAAAAGCAGATTGGAAACAGATGGGCTCCAACGTTTTCCACGTGTGAGGTCATTGTCTCAGGTAGTCTTGCTCAGGACACTTCTTGTCAGCATAGCAGAAGTCAAACGATATTCCTACCTTCCAAGAGAATAGAACATAATATCAGATTTTCTCATGAATTCCTAGAAGTTCAAGAAACTTTCATGGCCTTATTTAACTGCTTAAGCATTTCAACTAAAAATTATTTGTCTTTCAAATACACAGGAATCTGTTTGGAAAAATTTTAACCAGAAAAATTTGGAATTCTAAAGTAAAAAATGCATAAGGCTATAAAAATTTTTTACATCTTTTAATTTGTATGTCAACTGTGGAAAGAAAAACATTCTCTGAAGTTTCCTTTTACAACATTAAAGACTTATTCTTTATTACCGGCAATACAGGGTGACTTATTCAGGTTGAATCTTGAAGGTAAACTTTAACTGAATTTTAAGTTTTGGTTAATTTTTAAGCACTTCTCAGTCACCTACCATGATTTCAACTCAGAAACCAAAATCTCAGTTTCATTTAGAACATTGAAATATTAAAACAGAAGGTTAAATTCTTCAAAATAATATTCATGTAGATACTTACATATGTGGACCAGGAATCTCCAGGTATTGCAAAGTTTATGAGAACATAACAAATGTTGATACATACATTTAATTCTGAAATAAAAACTTACAACAAATAAAACTAACAAATCAAGAAAATTTTGTAGGTTACACATTTTATGTCTAAAAATATAGGTATGAAACACTCAAGGATGGATAAAAGAAGAAATCACAAGAGAAAATAGAAAACGTGTAGAGACAAATTAAAAATATGAAATACCAAAAGTGAAGACATACATCAAAAACAGTACCATAAGGGAAAAATTTATAGGTATAAGTGATTATAAAAAATAAGATACCGAATCAACAACTTTACTCCTAAGAAACTCAAATCATAGGGAAAAAGAGGGACCATTAAAGAAGGACAACTAAAACTTGCAAAATTTAAAAAACGATAAAGATAGCAGTGTAAATAAGTGAAATAGAGAATAGAAAAACAATATCAAAAATCAACAAAGCCTAGTTTGTTCTCTGAAAAAGATCAAAACTGACAAAATTTTATCAAGATTGACTAAGAAAAAAGGGAATATTCAAATTACGAAATTCAAAATTAAAATGGGTATATTATTAACAAATTTTTGGAGTAAAAAAGGGATGTAGGAGACTACCATAAGGAAGTATACACTAAAAAATTGAATAGCCTAAATAAAATGAACAAATTCCTAGAAACAAAAAATCTACTGAGACTGAATTAGAAAAGTTGAATAAACCTATTCAGCAAGGAGATTCAGCAGGAAGATTACATCAGTAATCAAAAACCCAGCAAAAAAGAAAAGCCTGGACCAGATGGCTTCACTGTTGAATTCTACCCAATGTTTAAAGCAGAATTAACACCACTTTTTCTCAAACTTTTTCAAAATATTGAAGAGGAGGTAATTTTTTCTAACTTATTCTATGAGTCCAATATTACCCTGACACCAAGCCAGTCAAAGGCACCATAAGAAAACTACAAACAAACATCCCTTACAAATGCTGATGCAAAAATCCTCAACAAAATACCAGCAACTCAAACTTAGCACTACATTAAAAGGATTATACACTATGAATGAGTATAATTGACTCCTGAAATAAAAGTATGTTGCAAAACATGAAAATCAGCATAATATCACATTAACATAAAGAAGGAAAAAACCCTCATGTGATCATCTTTATCAAAGAAGAAAAATCATTTGTCAAAATTTAACCCACATTCATGATAAAATATAGTTAATAAACTATAAAAAGAAAGAAAACACCTTAATATAATGCTATACAAAAAAACAAAACTAAACAAAAAAACACAGCTAACATGGTGAAAGACTGATAGCTTTTACCCTAAGAGCAAAAACAAGGATGCCTGCTTTTATTAATTCTATTTAATATAGTACTGAAGGTTCTGGTTAGTTAAGACAATAAGGTGAGTAAAATAATTAAAGATATTCCAATTTTTTAAAAAGTAAAGTTATCTGTTTACACATGACATAACCTTATATATTAAAAATCTTTTAGTTTCTGTGAAATAAACTGTCAGATGCAATAAATAAAATTAAGCAAAGCTGCATGATACAAAATAATACACAAAAATCAGTTGTATTTCTACAATAACAATAAACTATCTGAAGAAGAAATCAAGACAACAGTGTCATGTACGATAGCATCAAAATAATAAAATACTTAGAAACCCACTTAACCAAGGAAATGAAAAACCTGTACAGCAAAAACTATAAACATGGCATGAAAGTATTAAAGATGACACAAATAAATGAAAAAACATCATGTGTTTATGGACTGGAAGACAAAATTTTGTCAAGGTGCCATTGTTATCTATAGTCTTCTACAGATTCAATAAAATCACTACAAAAATTCCAATATTTGCAAAAATAGAAAAATTTATTCTAAAATTCAGATGAAATCTCAAAAAACCCCAAGCAGCCAAATCAATCTTAAAAACTAACGAAGTTAGAGGACTAACACCTCCTGGTTTCAAACATCAGTAAGCAAAACAATGCTGTAGCAGCATAGAGACAGACACAAAGAACAATGCAATTGAAATAAAGAACCAAAAAATATGGTCATGATTTTTAAAAAGGGCGTCAGCACTGTTCAATGGGGAAAGGACGATTTTTTTTAAATGGTGTTAAAAACGGATATTTACATCTATCTATCTATCTATCTATTTATATGTATATGTATGTGTGTGTATATATATATATATATGTGTGTGTATATATATATATGTGTGTGTGTGTGTGTATATATATATATATATATATCTCCCAAATTAGCTTTTTGTCTGTCATGTATGTTGCAGATCTATTTCCCCAGTCTTTTGACTTTTGACTTTGAGGCATTTTTCTCTCATATAAAATTTTAATTTTTATGGAGTCAAGTACAACCTTGGCGCCAATCTGGTTCCCATACTTCCCGGCCTGCGTGAGCACGATTTCCTTCATGTCCAAGGCGGGATTAGAGCGGCAGTAGAAACGCAAGAAGGAGAAGCAGACCCACAGCTACCCAGACCGCCCTCCACTAACGCTGAAATAGCCCCGCCCCCACCTCCCTCAGCCTTGCATTCAGCTTCCAGAATAAGCAACAGCTTTACTTCCACACAGGTGTACCCACTTGTGAATCCCTTGGCGTTGAACGTCTGTTGGAGAGCTCTGGTGTCCTTGCTGTGGTCCTTTCCACGTTGGGGAAAGCTGGTCAGCTGGAGAACTTCCTCCCACATCTTTTGTAACACTAAATCCCTAGCTGAGCTGAAACTGAATTTTCCTCCCATGTGGGAGGAGAAGACTCTTGTTTCCATATTCACAGAGTGCCTTTGCACCTGTCCTAGACTGATGACATATTGTTGTAATTTTTGAGTCTTTTCGTCTATTAGGAGATCTGTGCTTAGGAAAGGTCTTCTGAATGTTAACTCAAGAGGATTTAATTATAAGTTTCACTTTGGAGCAGTTAAAACCCGAAGTACGCTATGGGTGTTAGGGATAGTCAGGCGTCTGATTTAGCTAGAGTCTTCTTTAGAGTAGGATTAGCCCTTTCACCTTTCCAGAGGACTGTGGTCTGCACACAGAGTGAAGGTAATATTGGATTCTTAAAGCTGATGATAGGTGTTGGGATACACCTGCTGTGAAAGACGGGCCATTACCACTTTGCAAGCTTTTAGATTACCCAAACTGAGGAGTTATTTCTTCTGGTAAACATTTTTCAGATGGGGTGGGGAATGCCTCGACCTAACCAGTGAAGGTATCAGTAAGCGTTAGCAAATATTTGAATCTCCCGCAGAAAGGTAGCTGAGTAAATTGGAGTTGCCAGTTCTCACTTGGATAGATTCCTCAATTTTGGACAGGTTTACCTGGAGAACGAGAAAATTGCTGGCCATTTGGGTCATGTCAGGCAAAGAGCTCACAGGGCTGAGTAACCTGTTTCAGTCTCTTGGAAAGATTTACCCCTATAAACAAATGAGATATTAACAGAAACCAAGAATCCCTTCTAGGGTGAAAAGAATCATGAAAGTGCTGAATTTTATTCCTGTGATTGGTACTTGGCATTAGTAATTTATTACCATCATTCAGCCAGCCAGAGGGGCCCTGGACTGAAATGCAAACCCTGACCCATTTTTGTTCTTCTTCAGAGTGTTCTGGCCCAGTTTTATGTATGCTGTCCAGCATGCCCATAAGCTTCATTGGCCCTTTCAGTGCAGAGACCTTGGCTGTGGTATCTATAAGGGCATTTCCTTTTACAAGGTCAGTCTCTCTTTTGATGTCCTCTGCAATTAATTGTAGTCACTTTTTGGCAGCAAAGCAGCATTCTAACAAGCTCAAAATCTGAATGATATTGTATGGAAAAGCCCTTGGGGGTCAGGAGTCCCTACCCATTCCAAATTGCAGCAAAAGCATGAAGCACTAAAAAGTCATACTTGGAATCATTGTAAATGTTAAATTTTAAATCCTTTCCCAACTGCAGGGGCTGAGTAAGTTCAATTAACACAGCTTTTTGAGCTGAGGTCGAGGCCAGCAAGACTTGTGCCTACTAATAGCATATCTACCCCTCCTGTTTTCCTGATGCATAAAACAACTTACATCTGTTAACCAATCTTCCTTGGGATGGTCAAGGGGCTCATCATTCTTAAGTCTGGCCTGCTAGAATAAATTTGTTTCATAACCTGTGACATGCTTTGGCTGTGTCCTCAGTCAAATCTTACCTTGAATTGTAGCTCCCATAATTCCTATATATCGTGGGAGGGACCCAGTGGGAGGTAATCGAATCGGGGGATGGGTCTTTCCCATGCTGTTCTCGTGACAGTGAATAAGCCTCGTAAGATCTGATGGTTTATTTATTTATTTTTGAGACATAGTCTTGCTCTGTTTCTCAGCTGGAGTGCATTACCATGACCTTGGCTCACTGCAAACTCTGACTCCTGAGTTCAAGTGATTCTCCTGTCTCAGCCTCCCAAGTAGCTGGGATTACAGGCGCCTACAACCATACCTATCTAATTTTTGTAGTTTAGTATAGACAGGGTCTCACCATGTTGGTCAGGCTGGCCTCGATCTCCTCACCTCAGATCATCCACTGCCTTGGCCTCCCAAAGTCCTGGGATTACAGCTGATGGTTTTATAAAGGGGAGTTTCCCTGCACAAGCCCTTTGGCCTGCTGCCATGTAAGAGATGTGACAGTGCTCCTCATTTGCCTTCTGCCATGAGTGTGAAGCTTCCCTGACCATGTGGAACTGTAAGTCAATTAAACTTCTTTTCTTTATAAATTACCCAGCCTCAGATATGTCTTTATTAGCAGCATGACAAGAGACAAATACAACCTGTATGCCAGAAAGGCTAGGAGCACCAGTGGACACTGGCAGATAAGTAGCTGGGTTTATGGTTTGGCAGGCTTAAAGGTTATGTCTGGAGTGTCTAGCCGTAAGGCCTGATACTTCCATAAATGTTCTCTTATTATCCACTGCTGCCCTTTAGCTTCTAGGACCACCTTCCCTTGGTGTGGGGTCAAAAACCTGCAGGTGCTTTTCTAATGTTAGTTTATTAGCTTTGCCTGTTAGAAAAGTGGTAGCAGCAATATAGCTCTAAGACATCAAGGCCACCCTGAGGCCACATGGTCTATCTGCTTAGAAAATTAGGCTACTGGCCTTAGAATGTCCCCCAGTTTTGGGGCAAGATTACTCAAGGCCTATGCCTGGTTTTAGGTCACATAAAGAAAAAATGGTTCATCCAACTTGGGTACTCCTATGGCTGCAGCAGAGCCCAATTTTTCTTTGAGAGTATTGAAGATTTGCTTGCAGTTCTCATTACATTCTAGGAGCTCTAAATCTTTCCCTTTAGTGTATCATATAAAGGCTTGGCTACATTTCCAAATTTGGGCACCCATAAGCAGCAGTACCCAGCCATCTCCTAAAATAGCCCACAGTCATTTTTTGGACAGGGACTCTTGGGTGACTAAGATAACTTTTTTATCTTCTAGGGATGTTGATCAGTTCCAGAGGTTAAGACAGATTCCAAATATTTAAGACTTTCAGTCAAAATCTGAGCTCTGTGTGGTGATGCCCTATATCTGCAAGTTCCCAGGAAGTTTACCAAGTTAACATTATTATTATGAGTCTTCTTTAGTTGAGATAGCAATGAGCAAGTCACCTGCATACTGAATAATTGTGTCCCTTTCCAATTGTAGATTTTTTAAGTCCTTAGCTAGAGCATTTTCAAATAAGTTGGGACCATCCCAGAACCCTTCAGAGATGACTGTCCAGGTTAGTTTTGAGGCTGAATGCATATCTGGATCAGTCCATTCAAAGGCAAACATATTATGAATCTGGATGCATTGAGATCCAGAAAAGTGCATCTTTCAGATTTAAGAATGTAAACCAGCTTGCATCCCCTGGGACATGGTAAGTATTGGGGACAATGAGGTGTATGGAGACAACTGCATTTCTTAATGCTCTAAGGGTTCTGATAAATCTGTACTTGCCATTAGGCTTTTTGTCTGGTAACATGTGAGTATTGTAAGGAGACTCCTATGGCCTTATTAACTCACATGGCAAGAATTTGTCAATAAGGGGTTGAATTTCCCCTCATGCTTCTTGCCTTAAAATGTATTGTCTCTTCTGAGGTCGAGGAGTACTAGGCTGAAGTTGGATTTGAATGGGGGAGGTGTTTAGTGCATTTCCCAGAGCCTGTGTGTCCCCAACCTCAAGATTTACTTAAGACAGCACCTCAGGTGGCAAATGTGACAGCTCATTCTTAACTTCTTTTTTCCCCTGATGGGTCAGGAACAAAAGTAACAGTTTCTATGCTTTATGATCTGTGAAGGTGACCATGACTTGGTCTCCTCAGTCAATAAACCTCTCCCCAGTAAGAGGTCAGACAATCAGACAGTACTAAAAAGGCAGGTGAGAAACCTAGAGGCTCTGGGGGACAACTTAGAAGATACAAAAAGGAGTGTTTTGGGGCCTGTCCTTCATGAGAAGACAGGAGCCCATTGTATTAAATCTGGACAGAGTAATCTGCTCCCACACCTAATACGAAGTTGATACTCCTACCTGCTACTTCAAGAGTCACCTGAGGCTCCTCCATCTCTCAATAGCTAGTAGTCCAATGGGAGCAGAGGTAGGAAGTATCAGGCCCTGCCACTTTTGAGTCTGCTGTGCTCTGATGATTGCTCCCTTGGAAGCACAATGCATTTCCTTCGGCAGTGGCTGACCTTCCTACAGAAGGCACATTGATTTATAACCAAGGCACAGTGGCCCAGAGGCACAGACTGGGACTTTCACCTTCTCACTTCCTCTGTGAGGGCCGGGGTTAAGGGGCTGCCTCTGAAGTGGTGGAGAGCACAAGGCTGCAGCTAGAAGCTGGGCCTCTTGGAAGATTTGCTTTATTTTATGTTTTCTCTGCTCAATTTCTGTGATAGAAAACTGAAAAATCCAAGTCTAAAATCTGATCCATGGGAGTCTGGAAGCCTAAGGCTGCTTTTGGCAGCTTCCTGCAGATATCAGAAGGAGACCGCACTATAAATTAAACTCCTAGAAATGCCTGTCCCTTTTTGGAGTCAGGGTCAGTGTTAGTGTATTTCCTCAAGGTCTAAATTATCCACCTTTTAATAACGCTAGGTTTTCATCTTTTTGCTGAGTAATTTTCCAGACTTTATAAAAATTAAAAAGCTGTATCACTTTTTTTTATTCCTCCATTGAGTCAAATGATCATAAGTTTTTCTCTCTATATCCCACTTTCTTCCTAATTCATTTGTTTTTTCTAGATTCTAGTTCTTTTGGGTTCTAGTCAGGCACTGCTGTGCCTCCTACTTGATAAGTGTCATACCCCTGGTTGCAGGATGCCACCCTATTATCATGTGCACTAGCCATTCCCATAATATACTGCTTTTCTACTACATGGCAGGTAAACATTAATATATGCAAATCCTGCCTTGTCAGATCATACTTCAAGGTTAGCCTATTAAATTTGTCTATGAATTTTCCCGGAATCTCTGAAAACCGTTTTAGTTTTTCCTTGCATATGACTAATTCAGATATAGAAAAGTGTACATGTACCTATATAATGTGGGGAAAAGAAAGAGAGATCAGACTGTTACTGTGTCTATGTAGAAATAAGTAGACGTAAGACCCTCCATTTTGTTCTGTACTAAGAAAAATTCTTCTGCCTTGAGATGCTGTTAATCTGTAACCCTAGCCCCAGCCATGTGCTCACAGAAACATGTGCTGTGTTGACTCAAGGTTTAATGGATTTAGGGGTAGGTATGCAGGATGTGCTTTGTTAAACAAATGCTTGAAGGCAGCATGCTTGTTAAAAGTCATCACCACTCCATATTCTCAAGTACCCAGGGATGCAAAACACTGGGAAGGCCACAGGGACCACTGCCTAGGAAAGCCAGGTATTCTCCAAAGTTTCTCCCCATGTGATAGTCTGAAATATGGCCTCATGGGAAGGGAAGGTCCTGATCATCCGCCAGCCCGACACCTGTAAAGGGTCTGTGCTGAGGAGGATTAGTAAAAGAGGAAAGCCTCTTTGCAATTGAGATAAGACAAAACAATCTGTCTCCTGCTCGTCCCTGAGCAATGGAGTGTCTCAGTGTAAAACCCGATTGTATATTCCATCTACTGAGATAGGAGAAAACTGCCTTAGGGCTGGAGGTGAGACATGCTGGAGGCAATACTGCTCTTTAAGGAATTGAGATATTTATGTATACGCACATCAAAAGCGCAGCACTTTTTTCTTTACCTTGTTTATGTTGCAGACATTTGTTCACATGTTTTGCTGCTGGCCCTCTCTCCACTGTTACCCTATTGTCCTGCCACATCCCCCTCTCCGAGAAATGCCCGATAATGATCAATAAATACTAAGGAAACTCAGAGACTGGTTCCGGCGTGGGTCCTCCATATGCTGAGCTCTGGTCCCCTGGGCCCACGTTTTCTCTATACTTTGTCTCTGCATCTCTTTTCACAAGCCTCTCGTTCCACCTGATGAGAAACGCCCACAGGTGTGGAGAGACAGGCCACTCCTTCAATATAGTGTCCCTGTTATCATCTGTCACTTCCCAGAGAGGGCAAATCTTCAAATTTGCCAGCTGATAAGAGGCCCCACTGCATGTTATTCTGGTGAAGCTCGGGTGTTTCAGGAGTGGGATATGTACGTAAGACAGGACTCGAAGGGCAGGGATAAGATGATGACCGGACACTAGATAACCCTGGAAAACTAGAAGAAATTAATAACATGTCGCACACATCACTAGAACTGTAAGGAGTCTGACTGAGTTCTTCTGGGGTGTTTGGGCTGGGAGGGGGAGATCAGCCCCAGCTAAGAAAAGCCTAATATTAAGAGTAACTTGCATTAAAAGGAGAATCAATTATGTGCCATCCCTATTTTGTCTTTTCCTCCATCAAACATATAGAAGCCCATTTTAATTTTTTATCCTAAACAAGCATCAGAGAAGCCTGTGTATAATGTATTTCCTCCCTCTTAGTTTCTCTTCTATAAAACCAATGAAGCTGCAAAATAGGAGTCAGATCAAACAGGGGAAATGGGAAGGCTGCAACTTGTATATTGTAATGAATTAGTCCGTTTTCTTTTTTTTTATACTTTAAGTTTTAGGGTACATGTGCACAATGTGCAGGTTAGTTACATACGTATACATGTGCCATGCTGGTGTGCTACAACCATTAACTCGTCATTTAGCATTAGGTATATCTCCCAATGTTATCCCTCCCCCCTCCCCCCACCCCACAACCGTCCCCAGAGTGTGATGTTCCCCTTCCTGTGTCCACGTGTTCTCATTGTTCAATTCCCATCTATGAGTGAGAACATGCGGTGTTTGGTTTTTGTCCTTGCGATAGTTTACTGAGAATGATGATTTCCAATTTCATCCATGTTGCTACAAAGGACATGAGCTCATCATTTTTTATGGCTGCATAGTATTCCATGGTGTATGTGTGAAACATTTTCTTAATCCATTCTATCATTGTTGGACATTTGGGTTGGTTCCAAGTCTTTGCTATTGTGAATAATGCTGCAATAAACATACGCGTGCATGTGTCTTTACAGCAGCATGATTTATAGTCCTTTGGGTATATACCCAGTAATGGGATGGTTGGGTCAAATGGTATTTCTAGTTCTAGATCCCTGAGGAATCACCACACTGACTTCCACATGGTTGAACTAGTTTACAATCCCACCAACAGTGTAAAAGTGTTCCTGTTTCTCCACATCCTCTCCAGCGCCTGTTGTTTCCTGACTTGTTAATGATTGCCATTCTAACTGGTGTGAGATGGTATCTCATTGTGGTTTTGATTTGTATTTCTCTGATGGCCAGTGATGCTGAGCATTTTTTCATGTGTCTTTTGGCTGCATAAATGTCTTCTTTTGAGAAGTGTCTGTTCATATCTTTTGCCCACTTTTTGATGGGGTTGTTTGTTTTTTTCTCTTAAATTTGTTGGAGTTCATTGTAGATTCTGGATATTAGCCCTTTGTCAGAGGAGTAGGTTGCGAAAATCTTCTCCCATTTTGTAGGTTGCCTGTTCACTCTGATAGTATTAGTCCATTTTCACATTGCTATGACAAAACTGACAAAACTCTCTCAGGAAGAAAGTGACCTGCTGGGTTAAGAAAGTAGGGTCCAGCTGTCCTATACCAGCTCATCAAAGATGGCGTTATGGTTAAGAAATGAGAGAAAACTGTTAAGAGAAAGTCTCATGTTCTCCATCTTGAGGGTAATTGTTTGCAGAGGGTTGTCGTAAAAGAGGCTGTCACTAAACAGGCATTATCTGATCTTATCATGTAGAGCTCTTAAATACCACATTTAAATTTCTAGTCATAATGATGGCGAGATTACTGCTGATCTTTTCTGATAATTATGGTACAAAAATACTAGGTTCCAAGACAATTCTTTTTTTCAGTGTCACTTGGATCGGTGACAAATTATACAAGCAGTCAGTTGAGAGTCAGAAGATCGCTGAGGAAAGTAAAAGGTAAACTGTTTGGGTCCTCAGTCCTGGGGCAGCCTACAGGCTACTACAAAACAGAGGCAGTGAGCAGAAAGGTGACAAGATGTAGAGCACTCAGGTGAGGGACAGAGAGCACAAGGTGCACGTCCAAAAAGAGAAAGTGGAAAACATCTTGTTTGGCCAAATCCATTCTTCTCAATATTCCCCAGGGCTTCTAACCCTATGGGTTTGGCCTCTAATCTGAGTATGATAATAGTGAATAATCATTCTTGCCCACCAAAATGGCTTCACGACTCTAAAAGACAGACCACTTGCCACGTGTCAGCTGATTGATTGTGTGTGGATTGTTTTCCTTGGAGTAGGGGTCTTGCCTTGGTGTCCGTTCATGGTGTTGCTGAAAGATTTTGCTGGAAAAGAGGGTCCTGATACAGACCACAAAGTAGGATTCTTAGATCTTCTGCAGGAAAAAATTTGAGGTGAGTCAGAGAGCACAGTGAAAGAAGCAAGTTTATTAGATATTACTCCATTACAGAGTTGAACATCCTCAGAAAACAAGAGCAGGAATGCATTGTCTTTTGTTAGTGTCTCTACTTATAAGTAAGTATCAAGAGAAAGAGTTATAATTAAACTTGGAAGGTGCAGATGTAGTCACTAAAGTCAGGGCTATTTGTTTTAACAGTAACCATTAACCCATTGACCTAAGGTAGGTCATTAATAATATCCTTACAAAAAAATTCTGCACTCCTAAGACATTTATACATTTTTCAAGCTTGGTGGAAGATGTCTTGTATGAATACAAATATTCTGCAATTGTAATTTGCGGCCAGTTATAAAATGTGACTATTTTCATACCATGAACATTAATCTTCTAGATGCCGTGTGTGTACCTAGCTACTCATATTAAGAAAGAATAGTCTAGTCATGTTTATCAAACTAGAAGCTAGGTAACCATGAGTTCCTCTAACACAGCAAGTCTACTTCTCAAGGAGAAAATGTATTTGTCAGGAATTTTGTGCATTTTGTTTGATGGCATTTAGTATGTTTACCAAAATCGCAGAAAGGAGTGAAATTAGTCCTCAGAGATTTCTCAGGATTGGATATAAAGTAAACGAAATGATTACAGTTGATATGCAAGTTGATACAGTTGATATTCAAAAGAAATTTTGTTTGAAACAAAATGAGATTTTAATTTTTACTTATTTATTATTATTGCTATTATTATTATTATTATTATTTTGAGACAGAGTCTTGCTCTGTTGCCAAAGTTGCAGTGCAGTGCACTATCTTGGCTCACTGAAACCTGTGCCTCCCGGGTACAAGCAATTCTCCTGCCTCAGCCTCCCAAGTAGCTTGGATTACAGGCATAAATCTCACCACACCCAGCTAATATTTGTATCTTTAGTAGAGATGGGGTTTCACTGTGTTGGCCAGGCTGGTCTCAAACCCCTGACAACAAGCGATCTGCCCACCTTGGCCTCCCAAATAGCTGGGATTACAGGCATGAGCCTCCACTCCCAGTCACAATGAGGTTTTTAAATAATTCTGATTTCCAGCTGTTGAGCAGGGAGCTGAGCAAATTCAACAGATCATGGGCCTAAACTAGGGGAAGACTGAGAAGAAACTCTAGAACACATGTGATTAAATTAATTACAATGGAAACCAAATCAAATTTAATAAGGCTGTACCTCTTAGTTGCAAAATATTTCCCCTCATTTTGAAATGCGTTGTTATTCCATGGAAAAGAAAACTAGTGTTTACCTCCAGAGTAAAGAACAGTGTTCCCTGCAAGGATTGATTGACTGAGAACTATGGCTCAGGATTAAAAATCGTTCCTTTTTCCATTTATAAACTAAAAATAAATTTCTAAACCCCTGTTGACTAAATGGACCTCTCTTCTTGGATAAGGACATTCCAAAGTTAACCTGAAAAGCTAGTTCAAGCCATGGGTCACACATGCCTCATTATAATCTCCGCCCTTTGGTTTTAACTTTTATTTTAATTTCAATTTTTAATTTATTTTTGTGGGTACAAGATGTACATATTTATGGGGGTAGATGACATACTTTGACGCAGTCATGCAATGAGTAATACATAATAAAAAACAGGGTATCTGTCCCCTCAAGCATTTATAACTTGTGTTACAAACAATCCAATTATACTCTTTTAGTTTTTCGAAATGTGTAATTAAATTATTTTTTACTATAATCACCCTGTTGTGATATGAAATGCTGTCTCATTCAATCTTTCTAACAATTTTTTTTTTACCCATTTAGCATTCCCACTATCCCCTTGTTCCTTCCCTGCCCTTCCCAGCCTCTGGTAACCATCCTTATACTCTCTAGCTCTATGACACCAATTGTTTTGAATTTTAGCACCCACAAATAAGTGAGAACATGTGACATTTGTCTTTCTGTGCCTGACATTTCACTTAACATAAAGACTTTCAGTTCCATTTATGTTATTGCAAATGGAAGACTCTCATTATTTCTTACAGCTGAATAGTACTCCATTGTGTATATGTACCACATTTTCTCTATCCAGTCATCTGTTGATGGACATTTATTTTCCTTCCAAATCTTGGCTATTATAAACCCTGCTGTAGCAAACATGAGAGTGCCAATAGGTCTTTGATTTACCAATTTTATTTCTTGTAGGCATATACTGAGCAGTGGGATTGCTGGACCATATAGTAGCTGTATTTTTAGTTATATCGGGAACATCCAAACTGTCCTTAAATGTGCTCTCAACAGCAGTGTACGAGGGTTCCCTTCACTACACATACTCACCAGCATTTGTTTTTCACCAACTTCTGGATAAAAGCCACCTTAACGGGTGAAATGGTATCTCATTTTGTGTTTGATTTGAATTTCCATGATGATCAGTAATGTGGAGCACCTTTTCATTTGCCTGTTTCACATTTGTATGTCTTCTTTTCATAAATGTGTATTTAAATTTTTTGTCCGCTCTTTATTTGGGTTATTACTTTTTTCTATAGAATTTTTTGAACACAATATATTGTAGTGTATTAGTCTGTTCCTGCACTGCTATAAAAATACCTGAGACTATGTTATCTATTTATTTACTGAGATGAAGTCTTGATCTGTTTCCCAGGCTGAAGTGCAGTGGTGCAATCTCGACTCACTGCAACCTCCACCTTCTGATTCAAGGAATTCTCTGCCTCAGCCTCCTGAGTAGCTGGGATTACAGTCACCTGCCACCATGCCTGGTTAATTTTTGTATTTTTAGTGGAGATGGGGTTTCACCATCTTGGCCAGGCTGGTCTTGAACTCCTGACCCCATCGTCCACCCGCCTCAGCCTCCCAAAGTGGTGAGATTACAGGCATGAGCCACGGCACCTGGCAAGACTGGGTAATTTATAAAGGAAACTGGTTTAATTGACTCACAGTTCTACATGGCCGGGGAGGCCTCCGGAAACTTACAACAATGGCAGATGGGGAAGCAGGCACCTCTTACATGACAGCAGGCGAGAGAGCGTGTATGTGAAGCAAAGGGGGAAGAATTGCTTATAAAACCATCAGATCTCATGAGAAATCACTCATTATCAGAAGAAAAGCATGGGGGAAACCACCCCCATGATCCAATCACCTTCTACCAAGTCTCTCCCTCAACATCTGGGGATTACAATTAATATGATATTTGGGTGGGGACACAAATCCTAACCATATCATGTAGCTATTGATTGTTTTTCAGAGGGATAATGTACAAATATTTTCTCCCATTCTGTGGATTTTCTCTTCACTTTGTTCCTTGTTTCCTTCACTTTAAAAAGGCTTTCTGACTTTCTGTAATCCGATTTGTCCATGTTTGTTTTGCTTGTCTCTGCTTCTGGGGCATTATTTAAGGAAGTTTTGCCCAAACCAATGCCCTAAAGAGTTCCCCCAATGTTTTCTTGTAAAAGTTTGATGGTTTGAGGCATTAGGTTTAGGTCTTTAATTCATTTTAATTTGATTTTCGTAAGTGACAGGAAATAGGGTTCTAGTTTTATTCTTCTTCCTATGGCTTGCCTGTTTTCCCAGCCCTATTTATTACAAAAGCTGTCTCATTTTTTTATTGTAAGTTCTTGGCACATTTGTTGAAAATTAATTTAGCTGTCCCTCCCATAGTATTCCAGAACACTGCTATGAGGGTCTGAATGTTTGTCCCTCGCATAGGATTCCAGAACACTTCTACGAGGGTCTGAAAGTTTGTTCCTCACAAAGGATTCCAGAACACTTCTGCTGTGGTCTGAATATTTGTCCCTCACATAGGATTCCAGAACACTGCTATGAGGGTCTGAATGTTTGTCCCTCACACAGAATGCCAGTTTTACCAGCCGTATTTATTATAAAAACTGTCTTATTTTTTATTGTATGTTCTTGGCACTTTTGTTGAAAATTATTTTAGCTGTATGAGTTTGTTTCTAAGGTCTCTATTTCGTTCCATCTGTCTTTATGTCTTTTTTTATGCTAGTGTCATGCTGTTTTAACTACTATAACTTAGTAATATAATTAAAAACCAGGTAATGGAATTCCTTCAGTTTTATTTTATATACTTAGCATAGCTTTGACTATTATGGTGTTTTGTGATGTTTCCATATAAATTTCAGAATTCTGTTTCTATATCTGTGAGGAATGTCTTCTTTTTTTTTTTTTTAGATGGCGTCTTGCTCTGTCACCTAGACTGGAGTGCAGTGATGTGATCTCGGCACAGTGCAACCTCCACCTCCTGGGTTCAAGCAATTCTTTGCCTCAGCCTCCTGAATAGCTGGGATTACAGGCACCCGCCACCATATCTGGCTAATTTTTTTGTATTTTTATTAGAGGTGGGGTTTCACCAAGTTGGCCAGGCTGGTCTTGAACTCCTGACCTGGTGATCCACCCACTTTGGACTCCCAAAGTGCTGGGATTACAGGCATGAGCCACTGCCCCTGGCGTTTTATTCTGATAGAGATGGCATGAAATGTATACATTGCTATGGATTGTATGGACATTTTTTAAAAAATACTGATTCTTCCAATCTGTGAACATAAAAATATCTTTCCAATTTTTGGTTTCTTTTTCATTTCTTTTATCAGTGTTTTACAGTTTTAATTGTTGACAACTTTTATTTCTTTGGTAAATTCCCACACATTTTGTTTTATTTGTGGCTACTGCAAACAGTATTACATTTTTGAGTTCTTTTTCAGTTTGTTGACAGTTGGCATATAGAAACCCTACTGATTTGTATATGTTGATTTTGTATTCTGCAAATTTACTCAAGTTATTACCTCTAATAGATTTTGGCAGATGTGTTAGGCCATTCTCATATTGCTATAAAAAGTAATCAGTGACTGGTTAATTTATAAAGAAAATAGGTTTCATTGGTTCATGCTTCTAAAGGCTGTACAGAAAGCATAGCATTGGCTTCTGCTTCTGGAGGAGACTCTGACAACTGACAAGGTGAAAAATAAATCCAGTGCTCGCACATCACATAGTAAGTGTGACGACAGAGGGGAAGTGCTACACACACTTGTAGATAACCAGCTCTGATAAAAACTTACTATTGTGGGAATGGCACCAAAGGAAATTATGCCAAACTGTTCATAGAAATCTTGTCCTCATGATTCAATCACCTCCCTTCTAGGCCCACTTCCAACATTGAGGATTATATTTCAATATAAGATTTTGGTGGGAATACACATCCAAACTGTATCATTTTGCCCCTGTCCATTCCAAATCTCATATCCTCGTCATATTTCAAAATACAATCATGACTTCCCAATAATCCCCAAAATCTTAACTAATTTCAGCCTTAACTCAAAAGTCAAAAGTCTCATCTAAGACAAAGCTAATTTTTTCCTCCTATAAGCCTGTAAAATAAAAAAAAAAAGTTAGGTTCTTCCAAGATACAAATGAGGCAGTGGCATTGGGTAAATACTCCTATTCTAAAAGGAAGAAATCAGCCAAAAGAAAGTGGTCACAAGACCCATGATAGTCTGAAAACCAGAAGGGCAGTTGTTGAATTTTAAGGCTCCAAAATAATTATTTTTGACTCTGTGTCCCATTTCCAGGGCACGCTAATGCCTTGGGAAGGTTCTACCTTGTGACTTTGCATGGTTCAGCCCCCGCAGCTGCTCTCATGGTCTGGTATTCTGTGCCTCTGGCTTTTCAAGGTGCAAGGTACAGGCTGTAGCTAGATCTACCATTCTGAAGCCTGGAGGACAGTGATCCTCTCCTCACAGATCTACTAGGCCGTGACCCAGTGGGGAGCCTGCCTGAGGACTGTCACCGCACATTTCTTTTCTCCATTGTTTTAGTAGAGGATCTCCATGAGGGCTCCACCCCTGCAGCATGCTTCTGCCGTCACACCCTGTCTTTTTCATACATCCTTTCAAATAAAGTTGGAGGCTCCCAAGTCTCAACTACTCGCATTTGGTAAACCCACAGGCCTAACACCACATGGAAGCTAGCAAGGTTATGGCTTGCACCCTCTGAAGCAGTAACTGGAGTTGTAACTGGGTCAATTTGAGCTACACCTGGAGTTGAAGTAGTAGCCAGGATGCAGGGAGCTTATTCCAAAACTACCTAAGGCAGCAGGTCCTAGGCCTGATCCCAGAAAGTATTCTCTTCTTTTAGGTCTCAGGGCCTGTGATGGGAGGCTGCATTTCAGATTTCTAAAATGCCTTCAATTCCTCTTTCCCATTGTCTTGGCTATCAACACCTGCTTTTTTTAGGTTATAAAAATATCTCTAACAAGTTGTTAACCAATATCCTGCTTGAGGTCCTCTCTTATAAAAGCTTTTTATATTTCAGCCACATGACTAGGCTGCAAAGTTTTCAAGCTTTTACACTATGCTTCTTTTGTAAATATAATTTACTACTTATTTTATTTTTAGTTTTTTGCTAGAACATGTGAGCATAGGTTGTTAGAGGCAGCCAAGCCACATCACAAATGCTTTGCTGCTTAGACATTTTTCCAACAGAAACTCTAAATCATCAATTTCAAATTCAAACTTTTATATATCCCTAGATCATGACAGAAATTCAGCCAACCACTTTGGTAAGACAACATGCATGACCTTTGTTTCAGTCCCAGTAAGTTTCTAGTTTTCATCTGAGAACTCTTCAGCCCGGCATTTACTGTCCAGATCACTATGAGCATTTTGGTCACAGATATTCAACCAGTCTCTAAGAAAACCTCAACTTTCCCTCATTTTTCTGTCTTCTGAATCCCACAAATTCTTCCAACTTCTGCCTGTTTACCCAGTTACAAAGCTGATGCCACATTTTGGGGTATTCTTATAACCATTTTCCATTCCTTGGTGCCAATTTTCTGTATTAAGCTATTTTTGCATCACCATGAGAGTGGGGCTGGATAATTCATTTTTTAAAAAGTAGGTTTAAGTGCCTTATGATTCTACAGGCTGTAGAGAAAACATAGTACTGGAATATGCTTCTGGGGATGTCTCTGGAAGTTTACAGTCATGGCAGAAGTTGAAGCAGAATCTTGCACATCACAGGGCAAAAAGCAGGAGCAAAAACCAGAGGGGCGAATTGTTACACAGTTTTAAATAACCATATCTTATGGAAACTCACTCACTATCATGAGGATAGCACCAAATGGGATGGTGCTAAGCCATTTATGGTAATCCATCCCAATGGTTAAATCACCTTTCACCAGGCCCATCTCCAACATTGAGAATTACATTTAAATATGAGATTTGTGAGGGGACACACATTCAAACCATATCAGAGGGGTCTTTAGGCTTTTTCCAATATAACATTATAACATTGGGAAAAAAAAAAAGGGTAATTTGACTTTTTTCCAATTTGGATGCGTTTTATTGCTTTCTCCTGTCTGATTGCTCCAGATAGGACTTTCAGCATTATGTTGAATAACAGTGGTAAAAGTGGACATTCTTGTCATCTTCCAGATTTTAGAGGAAAGGCTTTTAGTTTTTCCCCACTTAGTGTGATACTAGCTGTGGATCTGTCATATATGACTTTTATTATGTTGAAGTATGTTCATTCCATACCCAGTTTTCAAGGGTTTTTTTATTATTAAAGAATATTAAATTTTATCAAAAGTTTTTAGCATAATTGAAATGATTATATGGATTTTGTCCTTGTTTTTCTGGTTTTTTTTGTTTTTTTTTTTTTGAGATGAAATAGTGTTGGGTGCATATATATTTTCCATTATTATATCCTGTTGATGTATTGATCTCTTTATTATTATATAATGACCTTTTAATTTCTTCCTACAGTCTTTTGTTGAAATCTTTTTCTGTTATAAGTATGGCTATTTCTGCTTTTTTTGGTCTCTATTGGCATGGAATAACTTTTTCCATCCTTTTATTTTCAGTCTAAATGTATCTTTATAGGTAAAGTGTGTTTTTTTGGTAGGTCACAGATTATTCTCCTGCTTCTCTATCCATTCATCCACTATTTTTCTTTTGACTGGAATATTTAGTTCATTTAAATTCAATGTTATCAGTGATAAGCACTTACTCCTGCCATTTTTTAATTTGTTTTCTGATTGATTTTTGTCTTCTTATCCTTCTTTCCTTTCTTCCTGTCTTCCTTTTAGTGAAGGTGATATCTCTTGAATTATAATCTAATTTCTTGCTTTTTACTTTTTGTACATCTGTGGTACACCTTTTGACTTGAAATTACCATGAGGCTTGAAAATAATATAATAATGATTTTAGACTGTGAACAATTAAACACTGATTGCATAAACAAAGAATCAAGCAAAACAGAGGTTTGAGCCAAGATGGCTGAATAGCAACAGCTCCAGTCTACAGCTCCCAGAATGAGTGACACAGAAGATGGGTGATTTCTGCATTTCCAAATGAGGTACTGGGTTCATCTCACTCGGGAGTGTCAGAAAGAGGGTGCAGCACAGTGGGTGTAGTGCACCGAGCATGAGCAGAAGCAGGGTGAGACATCACCTCACCCGGGAAGCACAAGGGGTCAGGGAATTCCCTTTCCTAGTCAAAGAAAGGGGTGACAGATGGCACCTGGAAAATTGGGTCACTCCCACCTTAATACTGCACATTTCCAATGGTCTTAGCAAACGTCACACCAGGAGATTATATCTCACGTGTGTCCTGGAGGGTTCTACGCCCACAGAGCCTCACTCATTGCCAGCACAGCAGTCTGAGATCAAACTGCAAGGTGGCAGTGAGGCTGTGGGAGGGTCCCCTGCCATTGCCAAGTCTTGAGTAGGTAAAGCAGTTGGGAAGCTCGCATTGGGTAGAGCCCACTTCAGCTCAAGGAGGCCTGCCTGCCTCTGTAGATTCCACTTCTGGGGGTAGGGCATAGCCAAACAAAAGGCAGCAGAAATCTCTGCAGACTTAAATGTCCCTTTCTGACAGCTTTGAAGAGAGCAGTGATTCTCCCAGCATGCAACTGGAGACCTGAGAACAAGAAGATGGCCTCCTCAACTGGTCCCTGAACCCTGAGTAGCCTAAGTAGGAGGCACCCCCAGTAGGAGCGGACTGACACCTAACAAGTCCGGGTACTCCTGTGGGACAAAACTTCCAGAGGAACGATCAAGCAGCAGCTTTTCCAGTTCAGCAATATCCGCTGTTCTGCAGCCACTGCTGCTGATGCACAGGCAAACAGGGTCAGCAGTGAACCTCCAGCAAACTCCAACAGACCTGCAGCTGAGGGTCCTGACTGTTAGAAGGAAAACTGACAAACAGACAGGACATCCATGGCAAAAAACCATCTGTACATCACCATCATAAAAGATCAAAGGTAGATAAAACAACAAAGATGGGGAAAAAACAGCAGAAAAACTGGAAAATCTAAAAATCAGAGTGCCTCTCCTCCTCCAAAGGAACGCAGCTCCTCGACAGCAATGGAAAAAAGCTGGACAGAGAATGACTTTGACGAGTTGTGAGAAGAAGGCTTCAGATGATATCTGGAATGGAGTGGAGTTGAGTGGAGTGGAGTGGAGTGGAGATCCCATTCAGCTCAGGCTGGATTGCAGTGGCATAATCTCAGCTCAGATTACATGTCAAATTTCCATTGAATTGCACTCTATTCCATTGCATTCCATTGCATTCCATTCCATTCCACTCCATTCCACTCCACTCCACTAGATTCCATTACATCCAATTCCATTCCACTCCATTTCAATTTATTCCACTCTTCTCCACTCCACTGTACTCCACTCCACTCCATTCCACTCCATGCCATTACATTCCACTCCATTCCACTGCACTCCATTACACCACACTCCACTCCACTTCATTCCATTCCATTCCATCCCATTCCATTCCTCTCCATTCCTCTCCACTCCACTTAACTCCACTCCACTCCACTCCAATACATTCCAGTTCACTCCATTCCATTCCATTCAATTCCACTGCATTCCATTCCATTCTTTTCTTTCGAGAGTATCTCACTCTGTCTCCCAGCCAGGAGCACAGTGGCACAATTTCAGCTCACATTCCATTCCACTCCGTTCTGTACCGTTCTGTTCCGTTCCGTTCCGTTCCATTCCACTCCACTTCACTCCATTCCATTCCATTCCATTCCACTCTATTCCTCTCCACTCCACTCCAATCCATTCCAATCCATTTCATTTCATTCCACTCTTTTCTTTCAACAGGATAACCCTCTGTCACACAGGCTGTAGTGCAGTGGAAAAATCTCAGCACACATTTCCCATTCCGTTTCATTCCGTTCCATTCCGTTCTGTTCTGTTCCATTCCGACACGTTCCACTCCACTCCAATACATTCTATTAGATCCGATTCCATTCCACTCCACTCCACTTCCCACCGCTCCACTCCACTCCATTCCACTCCAATCCACACAACTCCACTCTACTCCATTCCTCTCCATTCCATTCCACTCCACTCCATTCCATTCCACTCCACTCCATTCCATTCCACTCCACTCCATTCCATTACACTTCATTCCATTCCACTCCAGTCCATTCCATTCCATTCCATTCCACTCCTCTACATTCCATTACACTCCACTCCAATCCACTCCATTCCACTCCACTCCACTCCATTACAGTCCACTCCACTCCACTCCATTCCATTCCACTCCATTTAATTCCACTCCACTCCACTCCATTCCACTCCACTCCATTGCACTCCATTCCATTCCATTCCATTACACTCCATTCCATTCCACTCTACTCCACTCCATTCCACTGCATTCCTCTCCACTCCACCCCATTCCACTCCCCTCCATTACATTCTACTCCATTCTACTCCATTCCACTCCACTCGATTCCATTTCATTCCACTCCACTCCATTCCACTCCACTCCTCTACATTCCATTCAATTCCATTCCATTCCGTTCAATTCCATTCCACTCCACTCCACTCCACTCCATTCAATTCCACTCCATTCCATTCCATTCCACTCCACTCCACTCCATTCCACTCCATTCCATTCCATTCCACTCCACTCCATTCCACTCCAATCCAAACCACTCCACTCCATTCCATTCCATTCCATTCCATGCCATTCCATTCCATTCCATTCCAATCCATTCCAATCCATTCCACTCCAATCCACTCTACTCCATTCTATTCCATTCCATTCCATCCACTCGATTCCATTCCACTCGACTCCTTTCCACTCCACTCCACTCCACTCCATTCCACTCCACTCCACTCCACTCCATTCCACTCCACTCCTCTCCAGTCCACTCAATTCCACACCATTCCGTTCCACTCCGTTCCACTCCTCTACACCCCTCTCCACTCCAATCCACTTCATTCCACACCACTCCACTCCTCTCCACTCAAGTCCACTCCACTCCATTTCATTCCACTCTATTCCATTCCACTCCATTCCAATCCATTCCATTCCATTCCACTCCTCTCCACTCCACTCAACTCCACTCCATTTCATTCCATTCCTTCCACTCCATGACATTCCATTCCAAAACCCTCCATTCCACTCCATTCCAATCCATTGCACTAAACTCTACTCCACTCCACTCCATTCCACTCCACTCCACTCCACACAAGTCCACTCAATTCCACTCCATTCCATCCCTCTCCATTCCACTCCAATCCACTCCACTTCACTACATTCCACTCCGCTCCACTGCGCTCCATTATATTCCATTCCACTCCAATCAATACCGATCCATTCCATTCCACTCCTTTCTTTCGACAGCATCTCCCTCTGCCACACAGGCTGTAGCGCAGAGGCACAACCTCAGCACACATGTCTCTATTCCGTTCCATTCCATTCCGTTCTGTTCCATTGTGTTCTGTTCCATTCCGTTCCACTCCATTGCATTCCACTCCACTCCACTACATTATGTTACAGCCGATTCCATTCAACTCCATTCCACTCCTCTCCACTCCACTTAATTCCACTCCACTCCATTCCACTCCATCACATTCCATTCCACTGCATACCACTGCACTCCACTCCACTCCACCCCACTCTACTCCACTTCATTCCATTCCATTCGATCCCATTCCATTTCTCTCCATTCCACTTCATTACACTTCACTCCACTCCACGCCACTCCACTCCAGTCCACCCCACTCCTTTCCTTTCTAATCCACCGCCTTCCATTCCATTCCTTTCTTTCGAGAGTATCTCTCTCTGTCACCCAGTCAGGAGCTCAGTGGTACAATCTCAGCTCACATTCAATTCCGTTCCATTCTGTTCCGTTCTGTTCCATTCTGCTCCTCTCTGCTTCACTCCAATCTGCTCCATTCCGTTCCATTCCATTTCATTCCATTCCATTCCATTCCATTCCATTCCATTCCATTCCATTCCATGCCATTCCATTCCATTCCATTCCATTCCACTCAATTCCACTCCGCTTCACTCCATTTCATTCCATTCCATTCCATTCCATTCCACTCCTTTCTTTCGACAGGGTCTCTCTCTGTCTCACAGGCTGTAGCGCAGTGGCACAATCTCAGCACACATTTCTCCATTCTGTTCCGTTCCGTTCCGTTCTGTTATGTTCCGTACCATTTCATTCTTTTCCACTCCACTCCACTTCACTGCATTCCTTTACATCCGAATGCATTCCTCTCCATTCCAATCCTCTCCACTCCACTGCAGTCCATTCCACTCCATCCCAATCCATTCCTCTTTATTCCACTGCACTCTACTACACAACACTTCACTTCATTCCATTCCAATGCATCCCATTACATTCTTCTCCATTCCACTTCACTCCACTACACTTCACTCCACTCCAGTCCAGTCCATTCCATTCCATTCCATTCCACGGCATTCCAATCCATTGCTTTCTTTCGAGAATGTCTCACTACGTCACCCAGACTGGAGTGCAGTGGCACAATCTCAGCCCCCATTTCATTTCACCACTACATTCCATTCCATTCCATTGCATTCCATTCCATTCCCTTCCATTCCATTCCACTGCACTCCATTCCACTCCAATCAATTCCACTCCACTCCACTGCACTCCATTCCAGTTCACTCCACTCCTTTCCATTCCATCCCATTCCATTCCATTCCTTTCCACTCCACTCCACTCCATTTTGTTCCATCTGACTCCATTCCATTCCATTCCTTTCCTTTGTCAGGATCTCAGTCTGTGAGCCAGGCTGTTGTGCAGTGCCACAATCTAAGCTCACATTTCATTTCACCATTCCATTCCATTCTATTCCATTCCATTCCATTCTATTCCATTCCATTCCATTCCATTCCATTCCATTCCGTTCCATTCTATTCCATTTTATTCCATTCCATTCCATTCTACTGCACTCTACTCCACTCCACTCAATTCCACTCCACTCCACTTAAATCCATTCTATGACATTCCATTCCAGTCCCTAGCATTATACTCCTTTCTTTCTACAGAATCTCCCACTGTCACATAGGCTGTTTCACAGTGGCACTATCTCAGCACATATTTCTTCATTTCATTCCTTTCCATTCCATACCACTCCTTTCCATTCAATTCCATTCCACTCCACTCCACTCCATTCCACTTAATTCCATTCCACTCCACTCCATTGCATTCCATTCCACTCCACTCCATTCCATTCCACTTCAAGCCATTCCATTCCACTACACTCCATTCCTTTCCAATCCACTCCACTGCATTCCTTTCCACTCCTATCCATTCCGTTCCATTCCACTCCGTTCCATTCGATTCCACCTCAATCTATTCCATTCCACTCCATTCCATACCGTTCCAGACCTTTCCACTACATTCCATTCCACTCCACTCCATTCAATTCCATTCCAATCCACTCCATTCCACTCCAATCCACACCATTCCATTCCACTCCATTCCTTCACATTCCAGTCCATTCCACTCCATTTCATTCCACTACACTCCATTCCATTCCACTCCATTCCACCCCATTCCACCCCATTCCATTCTATTTCAATCCACTCTATTCCAATCCACTCCATTCCACTCCATTCCATTACACTCCATTCTATTTAACTCCACTCCACTGCTCTCCATTCCACTCCACTCCACTCCACTCCATTCCATTCCACTCCACTTCATTCGGTTCCACTCCATTCCATTCCATTCCATTTAATTCCACTCCTCTCCATTTCATTCCACTCCATGCCATTACATTAAATTACATTCCATTCCTCTCCATTCCATTCCACTAATACACTCCATTCAACTCCACTCCATTCCACTCCATTCCACTCCACTACATTCCATTTGACCCACTCCACTTCACTCCATGCAACTGCACTCCACTCCATTTCACTCCACTCAATTCCATTCCACTCCATTCCACTCTATTCCACTCCACTCCACTCCATTCCATCCCACTCCACTCCATTCCATTCCACTTCACTAAACTTCATTCCAGTCAACTCCATCCCATTCCACTCCACTCCATTCCATTCCATTACACTCCATTACATTCCAGTCCATTCCACTCCATTCCATTCCACTCCACTCCATTCCATTCCACTCCATTCCATTCCATTCCACTCCACTCCATTCCAGTCCATTTCATTCCACTCCTTTCCATTACACTCGTTTCCATTCCACTCCACTCCACTCCATTTCAATCCACCCATTCCACTCCACTTCACTCCACTCAACTCCACTCCATTCCACTCCACTCCATTCAATTCCACTCCACTTCATTCCTTCCCAATCCATTTCATTCCATTCCATTTAATTACACTCCTCTCCATTTTATTCTACTCCCCTCCATTCCATTCAATTCCATTCCACTCCTCTCCATTCCATTGCACTCCACTCCACTCCATTCCACTCCACTCCATTCCAGTTCAACCCACTCCACTCCACTTCCTCCACTACATGCCTCTCCACTCGTCTCCATTCCACTCCACTACATTCCATTCCACTCCATCCCATTCCATTCCACTCCATTCCATTCCACTCCCCTCCACTCCACACCATTCCACTGCAATCCATTCCATTCCACTCCCCTCCATTCCATTCCACTCCACTCCACTGCATTCCACTCAACTCCATCCCATTCCACTCCACTCCATTCCATTCCACTCCCCTCCACTCCATTCCATTCCATTCCTCTCCATTCCTCTACCCTCCATTCCTCTCCATTCCACTAGACTTCACTCCTTTCCATTTCACTCCATTCCACTTCACTCCATTCCATTCCACTCCACTTCACTCCCCTCCACTCCACTCCACTCCATTCCACTCCACTCTACTCCACTCCATTCCACTTCATTCCACTCCATTCCATTCCAATCCTTTCTTTCCACAGGATCTCACTCTGTCACAAAGGCTGCAGTACAGTCGCACAATCTCAGCTCACATTTCATTTTGCCATTCCATTCCGTTCCATTCCATTCCATTTCACTGCACTCCACTCCACTCAATTCCACTCCCCTCCACTCCAATGCATTCGTTTCCATTCCATTCCATTCCATTCCACTTCTTTCTTTTGACAAAATATCGCTCTGTCACTCAGGCTGTAGCGCAGTGGCACAATCTCTGCACAAATTTCTCCATTCCATTCCATTCTGTTCCGTTCTGTTCCTTTCCTTTCGGTTTCTTTCCAATCCATTCCACTCCACTCCACTCCACTCCACTACATTCCATTACATCCGACTCCATTCCCTACCATTCCACCCCTCTCCACTCCACTGCACTCCACTCCATTCAACTCCATACAATTCTATTCCACTTCATTCCACTGCACTCCATTTCACCCCACTCCACTTCACTTCATTCCATTCCTTTCCATCCCATTCCATTCCTTTCCATTCTACTCCACTCCAGACCACTCCATTCCATTCCATTCCATTCTTTTCCACTCCATTCCATTCCCTTGCATTCGATTCCATTTCTTTTTCTTTTGAGAGTATCTCACTCTGTCACCCAAACTGTAGCGCAGTGGCACAATCTCAGATCACATTTCACCTCGCCATTCCATTCCATTCCTTTCCATTCCAATGCACACCACTCCACTCCACTCAATTCCACTCCACTCCACTCCAATTTATTCCCTGACATTCAATTCTAATATCTTCCATTCCACTCCTCTCTTTCGACAGGATCTCCCTCTGTCACACAGGCTGTAATGCAGCGGTACAATCTCAGCACACGTTTCTTCATTCCATTCCATTGCATTCCATTCCCTTCCATTCCACTCAAATCCACTCCGAACCACACCATGCCACTGAACTCCACTCCATTCCACTCCACTACACTCCATTCCTCTCCATTCCATTCCACTCCACTCCTCTCCATTCCAATCCACTCGACTCCATTCCATTCCACGCCACTTCATTCCACTCCATTCCTTTACACTCCATTCCATTCCACTCCAATCCACTCCTCTCCATTTCAGTCCACACATTCCACTCCACTCCACTCAATTCCATTCCATTTCACTCTACTCCATTCAATTCCACTCCGCTTCATTCCATTCCAATCCATTTCATTCCATTCCATTTAGTTACACTCCTCTGCATTTCATTCTACTCCCCTCTATTCCATTAAATTCCATTCCACTCCTCTCCATTTCATTGCACTTCACTCCACTCCATTCCACTCCACTCCACTCCATTCCATTCCAGTTCAACCCACTCCACTCCACTTCACTCCACTACATGTGACACCACTCCTCTCCATTCCACTCCACTCCATTCCATTCCATTCCACTCCACTACATCCCACTCCCATCTGCTCCACTCCATTCCACTCCACTCCACTCCATTCCACTCCACTGCATCCCATTCCACTCCACTCCACTCCATTCCATTCCATTCCTCTCCATTCGTCTCCCCTCCATTCCTCTCCATTCCACTCGACCCCACTCCTTTCCATTCCACTCCATTCCACTTCACCCATTCCATTCCAATCCACTCCAATCCATTCCACTGCATTCCACTCCATTCCACTCCAGTCCACTTCACTCCACTCCAATCCACTCCACTCCATTCCATTCCATTCCACTCCATTCCATTCCAATCCTTTCTTTCCATAGGATCTCACCCTGTCACAAAGGCTGGAGTGCAGTGGCACAATCTCAGCTCACATTTCATTTCGCCATTCTATTCCGTTCTATTCCATTCCATTCCATTCCATTCCATTCCACTGCACTCCACTCTACTCAATTCCACTCGCCTCCACTCCAATGCATTCATTTCCCTTCCATTCCATTCCACTCTTTTCTTTTCACAAGATATCCCTCTGTCACTCAGGCTGCAGCTCAGTGGCACAATCTCTGCACAAATTTCTCCATTCCATTCCGTTCTGTTCCGTTTTGTTCCATTCTGTTCCATTCCTTTAGGTTTCGTTCCAATCCGTTCCACTCCACTCCACGCCACTCCACTACATTCCATTGCATCCGACTCCATTCCCTACCATTCCACCCTCTCCACTCCACTGCACTCCACTCCATTCCACTCCATCCCATTCCATTCCACTCCATTCCACTTCACTCCACCCCACTCCACTCCACTTCATTCCATTCCTTTCCATCCCATTCCATTCCTCCCCATTCCACTCCACTCCACTTCATTCCAATCCATTCCATTCCCTTGTACTCCATTCCATTTCTTTTTCTTTCGAGAATATCTCACTCTGTCACCCAGCCTGGAGTGCATTGGCACAATCTCAGCTCACATTTCACCTCACCATTCGATTCCTTTCCATTCCATTCCATTCCACTGCACACCACTCCACTCCACTCAATTCCACTCCACTCCACTCCACTCCATTTCAAACCATCCATTCCACTCCACTCCACTCGACTCCATTCCATCCCACTCCACTCCATTCATTTCCACTCCACTTCATTCCTTTCCAATCCATTTCATTCCATTCCATTTAATTACACTTCTCTCCATTTCATTCTACTCCCCTCCATTCCATTCAATTCCTTTCCACTTCTCTCCATTCCATTGCACTCCACTCCACTCCATTCCACTCCACTCCACTCCATTCCACTCCACTCCATTCTAGTTCAACCCACTCCACTCCACTTCACTCCACTACATTCCACTCCACTCCTCTCCATTCCACTCCACTCTCTTCCATTCCACACCATCCCATTCCATTCCATTCCATTCCACTCCACTCCACACCACTCCATTCCACAGTACTCCATTCCATTCCACTCCCCTCCATTCCATTCCATTCCACTCAACTCTTTTCCACTCAACTCCATCCCGTTTGACTCCACTCCATTCCATTCCACTCCACTCCATTCCATCCCATTCCACTCCACTCCATTCCACTCCACTCCACTCCACTCCATTCCACTCCACTCCATTCCATTCCACTCCACTCCATTCCATTCCATTCCTCTCCATTCCTCTCCCCTCCATTCCTCTCGACTCCACTCCTTTCCATTCCACTGCATTCCACTTCAATGCATTCCACTCCACTCCACTCCACTCTACTCCACTACGTTCCATTCCACTCCATTCCATTCCAATCCTTTCTTTCCACAGGATCTCACTCTGTCACAAATGCTGGAGTGCAGTGGCACAATCTCAGCTCAAATTTCATTTCGACATTCCATTCCGTTCCATTCCATTCCATTCCACTGCACTCCACTCTACTCCACTCAATTCCACTCGTCTCCACTCCAATCCATTCATTTTCATTCCATTCCATTCCACTCCTTTCTTTTGACAAGATATCCCTATGTCACTCAGACTGTAGTGCAGTGACACAATCTCTGCACAAATTTCTCCATTCTATTCCATTCCGTTCCATTCTGTTCCATTCTGTTCCGTTCTGTTCTGTTCTTTTCTCTTTTGTTCCAATATGTTCCACTCCACTCCACTGCACTCCAATACATTCCTTTACATCTGACTCCATTCCCTACCATTCCACCCATCTCCACTCCACTGCACTCCACTCTATTCCACTCTATCCCATTCCATTCCACTCCATTCCACTGCACTCCACTTCACCCCACCCCACTCCACTTCATTCCATTCCTTACCATCCCTTTCCATTCCTCTCCATTCCACTCCACTCCACTTCACTCCACTCCACTCCAGTCCACTCCATTCCATTCCTTTCCATTCCATTCTATTCCATTCCATTCCATTCCCTTGCATTCCATTCCATTTCTTTTTCTTTCGAGAGTATCTCACTTTGTCACCCAGCCTGGAGTGCAGTGGCACAATCTCAGCTAATATTTCACTTCACCATTCCATTCCATTCCACTGCACACCACTCCACTCAATTCCAGTCCACTCCACTCCAATCCATTCACTGACATTCCATTCCAATACCTTGCATTCCACTCCTCTCTTTCGACAGGATCTCTCTCTGTCACACAGGCTGTAACACAGTGGTACAATCTCAGCACACGTTTCTTCATTCCATTCCATTGCATTCCATTCCCTACCATTCCACTCCATTCCATTCCATTCAAATCCACTCCACACCACTCCACGCCACTGCACTCCACTCCATTCCAGTCCACTCCACTCATCTCCATTAGAATCCACTCGACTCCATTCCATTCCACTCCACTCCATTCCATTCAACTCCCCTCCTGTCCATTCCATTCCACTCCAATCCACTCCATTCCCTTCCATTCCACTGCACTCCCCTCCACTCCAGTCAATTCCACTCTCCTCCACTCCAATCCATTCCTTTCCATTCCATTCCATTCCACTCCTTTCTTTCGACAGGATCTCCCTCTGTCACTCATGCAGTAGTGCAGTAGCACATCTGCACACATTTCTCCATTCCGTTCCATTCTATTCCTTCCTGTTCCATTCTGCTTCGTTCCTTTACGTTTCATTCAACTCTTTTCCACTCCACTCCACTCCACTACATTTCATTACATCTGATTTTATTCCATTCCATTCCACTCCATTCCTCTCTTTCCACAGGATCTCACTCTGTCACACAGCCTGGAGTGTAGTGGCACAATCTCAGCTCACATTTCAATTCACCATTCCATTTCATTATATTCCATTCCACTGCACTCCACTCCACTCCACTCCACTCAATTCCACCCCACTCCACTCCAATCCATTCCATGATGTTCCATTCCAATCCCGTGCATTCCACTCCTTTCTTTCGACAGGATCTCCATCTGTCACACAAGTTGTAGTGCAGTGGCATAATCTCAGAACACATTCCTTCATTCCAATTCATTCCATTCCATTCTATTCCACTCAATTCCATTCCATTCCATTCCAGTCCAGTCCACTCCACTCCATTCCACTCTACTCCATTTCACTCCATTCCATTCCACTCAACTCCACTCCAATCCATTCCACTCTGCTCCACTACCTTAAACTCCACTCCATTCCATTCACCACCACTTCATTCCATTCAATTCCACTCTATTCCAATCCACTCCACTCCACTCCATTACACTCCACTCCATTCCCTTGCACTCCACTCCAATGCATTCCATTCCATTCCACTCCTTTCTTTCGGCAGGATCATTCTCTGACACACAGGCTGTAGCGCAGTGGCACAATCTCAGCACAGATTTCTCCATTCTGTTCCGTTCTGTTCCGTTCTTTTCCATTCTGTTTCATCCCTTTCCGTTTCATTCCACTCCGTTCCACTCCACTCCATTCCACTCCATTACATTCCATTACATCTGATTCCATTCCTCTCCATTCCACTCCTCTCCACTCCACAGAAATCCAATCAACTCCATTCCACTGCATCCCCCTCCATTCCCTTCCATTCCACTGCACTCCACTGCACCCGACTCCACTCCACTTCATTCCAATCCTTTCCATCCCATTCCATTCCTCTCCATTCCCCTCCACCGCACTTAACTCCACTCCAATCCAGTCCACTTCATTGCATTCCATTCCCCTGCATTCCATTCCATTCCTTTCTTTAGAGAGTATCTCACTCTGTCACAAAGGCCGGAGTGCCGTGGCACAATCTAGGCACATATTTCCCCATTCCGTTTCGTTCTGTTCCATTCTGTTAGATTCTGTTCCATTCCTTTCCACTCCACTCCACTCAAATCCACTACCTTCCACTACATCTGATTCCATTCCACTCCATTCCACTTCACTCCACTGCACTCCACTCCACTCAAGTCAACTCCATACCATTCCATTCCACTCCATTCCACTGCATTCCACTCCACCCCACTCCATTGCACTTCATTCCATTCCATTCCAACCCATTCCATTCTTCTTCATTCCACTCCACTCTACTCCACTCCACTCTACTACACTCCAGTTCACTCCATTCCATTCGACTCCATTCCACTGCAATTCATTCCATTCCTTTCTTTCGAGAGTATCTCACTCTGTCACCGAGCCTGCAGCGCAGTGGCACAATCTCAGCTCACATTCCATTCCGCTCCTTTCGGTTCCGTTTGGCTCCATTCCGTTCCATTCCGCTCCGCTCCACTCCACTCCGCTCCAATCCTCTCCATTCCATTCCATTCCATTCCATTCCACTCCACTACACTCCATTCCACTCAAGTCGACTCCATTCCACTCCACTCCACTACATTCCATTCTATTCCTCTCCATTCCATTCCATTCCACTGTACTCCATTCCACTGCAATTCATCCCACTCCACTCCATTCCATTCCATTCAACTCCATTCCACCCCATCCTTCTCCATTCCACTCCATTCTATTCCATTCCACTCCATTGCATTCCATTCCACTTCATTCCATTCCACTCCACTCCAATCCATTCTATTACATTCCAATCCATTCCATTTCATTCCATTTCAATCCTTTCAACTCCAATCCATTCCATTCCACACCACTCCATTCCACACCACTCCACTGCACTCCACTGCACTCCTTTCCATTCCATTCCACTCCATTCCATTCCATTCCTTTCTTTACACAGGATCTCACTGTCAAAAGCTGGGGTGCCGTGGCACAATCTCAGCTCACATTTCTTTTCATCATTCCATCGCATTCCTTTTCAGCACATTCCATTCCATGCCATTTCCCTCCACTCCCCTGCACTCCACTCCATTCCATTACACTCCACCCCATTCCATACACCTACATGCCAATCCACCCCACTGAACTCCACTTCCCTCCACTCTATTCCACTACATTCCATTCACTCCATTCCACTCCACTACATTCCATTCCATTCCAGTCCACTCCATTCCATTCCATTCCCTTCCATTCCACCCCATTCCAATCGATTCCACTCCATTCCTTTCCATTCCATTCCACTCCATTCAATTCCTTTCCACTCCACTCGACTAGATTCCTTTCCACTCTATTCCACTCCATTCCACTCCACTCCATACAACTCCAGTCCACTCCACTCCATTCCATTCTGCACTACTCCACTCCATTTCACTCCATTCCATTCCACTCCTTTCCACTCCAGTCCACTCCTTTCCACTCCATTCCAATCCATTTCAGTCCTTCCCACTCCACTCCACTCCACTCCATTCCATTCCATTCCATTCCACTCCACTCCAATCCATTCCATTCCCTTCCAATCCCTTCCATTCCATTCCTTTCAAATACAATCCATTCCATTGCACACGACTCCATTCCACACCACTCCACTACACTGCACTCCACTCCTTTCCATTCCATTCCACACATTCCATTCCATTGTTTCTTTCCTCAGGATCTCACTGTCACAAAAGCTGGAGTGACGTGGCACAATCTCTGCTCACATTTCTTTTCATTATTACAGTGCATTGCATTCCATTCCATCCCATTCCATTCCATGCCATTTCCCTCAACTCCCCTGCACTCCACTCCATTGCATTCCACTCCATCCCTATCCATTTGCCTCCATTCCAATCTACTCCATCCCATTCCATTCGCCTCCATTCCAATCCACTCCAATGCACTCCACTCCCCTCCTCTCCATTGAACTCCATTTCATTCCACTCCACTGCATACCATTCCATTCCAGTCCACCCCACCCCAATCCATTCCATTTCACTCCATTCCACTCCACTCCAATAGATTCCACTCCATTCTTTTGCATTACATTCCGCTCCATTCAATACCTTTCACTACACTCCACTAGATTCCTTTCTACTCTATTCCACTCCATTCCACTCCAATCCATAAAACTCCATTGCACTCCACTCCATTCCAATCCATTCCACTGCATTATAGTCCACTCCACTCCACTCGTCTCCATTCCATTCCTTTTCCCTTCACTCCAGTCCATTCAATTGCAATGCAATCCGCTACACTCCATTCCATTTCACTCCACTTCACTCCATTCCAATACATTCCACTCCATGGCACTCCATTCCACTCCATTCCATTCCATTCCATTCCACTCATTTCAACTCCACTCCACTCCTTTCCACTCTACAGCACACCACTCATTCCATTCCATTCCTTCCATTCTGTCCTTTTCGATTTCATTCCACTCCATTGCATTCCATTCCACTTCATTCCAGTCCCTTCCAGTCCATTCCACTTGATTCCATTCCATTCCAGTACATTCCAGTCCACTGCACCGCATTCCACTTTAAACATCTCCATTCAACTCCATTCCCCTCCATTCCACTCCATTCCATTCCACTCCACTCTATTCCATTCTATTACACTCCACTCAACTCCATTCCATTCCATTCCACTGCATTCCTTTGAATTTCATTCCCCTCGATTACACTCAATTCCTCTCCACCGTATTCTTGTCCCCTCTACGACATTCCATTCCATTCCATTCCATTCCATTGACCTTCACTCCAGTCTATTACAGTCCACTACACTCCATTCCATTCCATTCCACTCCATTGCACTCCAATCCATTCCTTTCAATTCAACTCCACTCCACTCCATGCCACTTCACTCCATTCCATTCCACTCCACTGTATTCTTGTCCTCTCTATGACATTTCATTCCATTCCATTCCATTGACCTCCACTCCAGTCTATTAAAGTCCACTACACTCCATTCTATTCCATTCCACTCCTTTACCCTTCAATCCATTCCTTTCAGTTCAACTCCACTCCACTCCATGCCACTCCACTCCATGCCACTCCACTCCATTCCACTCCACTCCACTGCATTCCATTGCATTCCATTCCATTCCATTTCACTCATTTCGCGTCTAATCCACTCCATTCCACCTACCCCACTCGTTTCCATGACATTGGATGTCATTCCACTCCATTCCATTCCATTCCACTCCACTCCATTCCAGTCCACTCAACTCCATTCCACTTCACTCCACTCCATTCCACTTCACTCCACTCCAATCCATTCCACTCCACTCCATTCCATTCTATTACATTCCATTCCATTCTACTCAATTCCATTCCACCTCACACCTTTCCACGCCGCTCCATTCCATTCCACTCCATTCCACTACACTCAACTACATTCCATTACACCCCTCCCCTTTCCATTCCATTCCATTACACTGCACTGTACTCCGTCAACTCCAATCCTCTCCATTCCACTCCAATCCATTCCAATCCACTCGATTCCATTTCATTTCATTCCACTCCACTCCACTCCACTTCATTCCGTTTCATTCCTTTCTGTTCCACTCCATTCCATTCCACTCCTTTCTACTCCATTCAACTCCATAGCCGTCCATTCTGGTCCACTCCTTTCCAATAAACTCCATTACATTTCATTCCTCTGCACTCCTCTCCATTCCATTAAAATTCATTCAAATCCACTCCTTTCCATTCCACTTCACTCCTTTCCACTCTTTTACATGTCAATCCACTGCATTCCATTCCATTCCATTCCACTCAACTGCACGCCATTCCATTCCACTCAAATCCACTGCACTCCATTCCATTACTCTCTACTCCATTTCATTCCATCGCATTCCACTGCATTCCACTCCATTCCATTCCAAAGCCTTCCAATACATCCCAGTCCACTCCGCTTCACTCCACACCATTCCATTGCTTTCTACTGCATTACATACCATTCCTTTCCATTCCACTCCACTCCACTCCATTCCCTTCCCTTCCAATCCACTCTACTCCACTTCATTCCATTTAATAACATTCCACTCTATTCGACTCCTTTCCACTCCACTCCACTCTCTTCCATTCCAATCCACTCCACTTCCTTCCATTCCAATCCATTCCATAACATTCCACTCCATTCCTCTCCTCTCCACTCCTTTCCATTCCATTCCAGTACCATCCACTGCACTCCACTACAAGCCATTCCATTCAAATCGATTCCATTCCTCTCCATTCCATTACACTCCAATCTATTCCACTCTATCCCTTTCCATTCAATTCCCTTTCATTCCACTCCACTTCTCTCCACTCCATTCCATTCCATTCCACTACCCTGCTCGCCACTCCACTCCATTTCACTCCTCTGCATTCCACTCTATTCCATACCATTCCATTCCACTCCCGTCAACTTGATTCCTCTCCTCTCCACTCAACTCCACTTCATTCCACTTCATTCCATTCCAGTCCACTCCATTCCGTTTCACTCTATTCAACTCCATCCCACTCTATCGACTCCATTCCACTCCATTCCACTTCATTCCACTCTATTCCCCTCCATTCGGGTCCTTTAAAATCCAATACACTACATTCCATTCCATTCCGCTACACTCCACTGCTTCCCTTTCCAATCCATTCAAATCGTGTCCATTCTTTTCCACTCTATTCCATTCCAATAAATTCCAATGCACTCCATTCCATTCCAGTCCACTCAACTACATTCCTTTCCATTACATTCCATACATTCCACTCCACTCCACTTCATTACATTCCATTCCACTTTAATCCACTCCATTTCTTTCCTGTCCATTATTCTCCTCTCCTTTCCATTCCACTCCTCTCCACTCAACTCCTCTGCATTCCATTTAATACCTCTGCTTTCCATTTTACTACATTCCACTCCAGTCCACTCCATTCCACACCACTGCATTCCATTCCATTCCATTCCAGTCCACTCCAATCCACTACTTTCCATTCCATTCCATTCCACTCCACTCCACTATACTCCATTCCATTCCACTCCATTCCATTCCTCTGTATTCCATTACACTCCACTCTGTTGCACTACATCCCTTTCCATTCATTTCCATTTCATTCCACTCCACTTCAATCCTGTCCGCTCCATTCCATTCTACTCCCCTGTACTCCACTCCACTCCATTCATCTCTACTCCTTACCACTCCACTCCATGCCTTTCCATTCCATTCCATTCAACTCCTCTCCATTCCACACCACTCCACTCCTCTCCTCTCCACTCCACTGCATTCCAATCTATTCTATTCAAATCTATTGCACTCCACTCCACTCCATTTCAATTCACAGCAATCTGTTCCATTCCATTCCGTTTCACTTCACTCCTCCCCACTGCATTCTACCTCACTCCACTCTTTTACATTCCATTCCAGTTCATTCCGTTCCATTCCATTCTGTCATTCCATTCCATTCCATTCCACTGCATTCCATTCCATTCCATTCCACTCCATTCCAATACATTCTATTCCATTCCACTCTACTCCACTCCACTCTATTCCATTCCACTACAATGCATTCTATTTTACTCCATTCAACTCTACTCCACTACACTCCTTTCCATTCCACTCCACTACTTTCCATTCCATTCCATTTCACTCCACTACTTTTCACTGCATTCCATTCCATTGCACTCCATTCCTTCCACTCCATTCCATTCCACTCCACTAAACTCCATTCCATTCCATTCCATTCCTCTCAACTCCATTCCATTCCATTCCATACCGCTGCATTCCACCCCACTCTGCTCCAATCCATTCCAATCCATTCCACTCCATTCCACATCACTTCACTCTGTTCCATTCCAATCCATTATATTCCACTAAATTCCCCTCCACTCCATTCAATTCCATTCCAGTCCATTCCTCTCCATTCCATTGCACTCCACACCAGTCCCCTCCATACCATTCCATTTCACTGCACTCCACTCCATTCGATTCCATTCCATTCCACTCAAATCTATTCCATTCCATTCCATCCCAGTGCATTCCATTGCATTCCATTCCAGTGCATTCTATTCCATTCCATTCCATTCCACTGCATTCCATTCCGTTCCACTCCATTTCATTCCAATCCACTCCAATCAAGTCCACTCCACTCCATGCCACTCCACTCCAATCCAATACTTTCCAATCCATTCCACTCCATTCCAGTCCACTTAAGTGCATTCCATTCCATTCCATTCCACTGCACTCCACTCCATCCATTCCACTCTATTCCATTCCACTCCACTTCATTACACTGCACTCCACTCCATTTCATTTCACTCCACTCCACTGTATTCCACTCCATTCCATACCACTCCCCTCCGTTTCATTCCCTTCCACTCTATTCCATTTTACTGCACTCCATTCTATTACACTCCACTCTAACCCATTCCAATCCATTACACACCATTTGAATAGACTCCACTGCCTTCCATTCTATTCATTCGATTCCACTCCATTTCAGTCCATTCCACTCTACTCCATTTCACTCCACTCGCTTCCACTCCACTCCATTCCATTCCTTTCCATTCCACTTCGTTCCAGTTCACTCTACTCATTTCCACTCCACTCCACTCCACTCCACTTCACTCAACATCTTTCCATTCTACTCCACTCCATTCGTTGCCACTCCACTCCATCCCATTCCATTCTATTCAACTCTATTCCACTCTATTCCTCTCCACTCCAATACATTCCATTGCATTCCATTCCACTCCAGTCCATTGCGCTGCACTCCATTCCATTCCATTTCATTCAACTCTATTCCACTGCACTTTGCTCCATTGCATTCCATTACATTCCACTCCACTCCACTCGATTCCAATTTCTTCTGCTCCATTCTGCTCCACTCTAATCCATTCCACTCCTCTCCATTCCATGGCTTTCCATTTTACTCCCTTCCACTCCACTGCACTCCATTCCTCTCCACTCCCTCCTTACCATGACATTCCATTCCACTCCACTCCATTGCACTGTACTCCACTCCAATCCATTCCATTCCATTCCATTCCCCTCCATTCTTTCCACTTCTCTCCATTCCAGTCCACTCTACGCCACTCCACTCCACTCAACTCGACTACATTCTACTCCAACCCACTCCGTTCCATTCCACACCACTCCATTCCATTCAACTCCATTGAATTCCACTCCACTCAGCTCCTTTCCATACCACTCCACTCCAGTCCATTCCAATCCAATCCACCCCATTCCACTCCATTCCCCTCCATTCCAAAACATTCCACCCCATTCTAATCCACTCCAGTCTATTCCAATCCATTTTATTCCATTCCACTACGTTCCACTCCACTGCATTCCAATCCATTGCACTCCATACCACTCCATTCCAGTCCATTCCACTCTACTCGACTCCTAAACATTCCGTTCATTGCACTCCACTCCAATCGATTCCAAGCCATTACACTCCAATCCATTCCATTCCACTGTACTTCACTCCATAACAATAAATTCCACTATATTGCACTCCACTCTCTTCCATTCCATTCCATTCCTTTCCATTCCATTCCATTCTACTCCTTTCCACTCCACTCCACTCCACTCCACTCGATTCCATGTCATTCCATTCCATTCCAATCCATTCCATTTCATTTCACTCCATTCCATTCAATTCCGCTTCATTCCCATCTATTCCACTCCACAGCACTCCATTCCATTCAATTCCATTCCACTCCATTCCAGTCCATTCGACTCTATTCCACTCCAGTGCACTCCATTCCACTCCATTCTATTCCATTCCCATCCATTCCACTCCGTTCCATTCCACTCCTTTCCACTTCATTCCACTCTATTCCATTACACTCCACTCCACTCCTGTCCATTCAATAACACCCCATTCCACTCTACTCCTTTCCATTCCTCTCCACTCCACTCCTCTCCACTGCATTCATTTCCACTCCATTCCATTCCTCTCCATTCCAATCCAATACACTATGTTCCAATCCAATCCATTGCATTCCACTCCACTTCATTCCAGTCCACAACACTCCATTCCACTCCGTTCCATTCCACTTCAATGCAATGCACTCCTCTCCATTTCACTCCACTATATTCGACTTCACTACTTTCAATTCCATTCCTTTCCTTTCCATTCCATTCCACTCCAATCCCTTCCACTCCACTCCGTTCCACTCCAGTCCACTCCACTCCGTTCCATTCCATTCCATTTAACACCTTTGCACTACACTCCACTACATTCAACTCCACACCACTCCACTGCATTCCATGGCATTCCACTCCACTTCATTCCACTCCACTCCACTACATTCCTTTCCAATCCACTCGATTCCATTCCATTGCATTCCACTAGGCCCCATTCCACTCTAATCCATTCCATTCCATTCCATTTCATTCCTCTCCATTCCACTCCACTGCATTCCACTCCACTGCATTCCACTCCACTGCATTCCACTCCACTGCATTCCATTCCATTCCAGTAAAATCCATTCCATTGAGTTCCACTCCACTCCATTCCATTCCATTGCATTCCACTGCACACTACTGCAATCCACTCCACTCCACTCCATTCCTCTCCGTTACATTCCAATCCATTCCACTCCATTCCATTCCATTCCACTGCACTCCACTCCACACAACACCATTGGATTCCATTCCACTCCATTCCATTCCATACCACTCTACTCCACTCCACCCCATTCCAATCCACTCCAGTAGATTCCATTTCACTCTACTCCATTCCATTCCATTCCACTCCATTCCACTCTACTGCATTCCACTACATTCCATTCGATTCCATTCCACGCTATTCCTATCTATTCCACTCCACTCCACTCCATTCCATTCCATTCCCCTGCACTCCACTCCATGCCATTCCATTCCAGTTCACTCCACTCTATTCCATTCCACTCCACTTCACTCCACTCCATTCCATTCCAATCCATTCCAATGCACTCTACCCCATTGCAGACCACTCCATTCCCTTCCATTCCACTCAACACTACTCGATTCCACTTAACTTCATTCCATTCCATTCCACTCCAGTCCGCTCTACTCCATTACACTCTATTCCTTTCCACTCAATTCCACTCCATTCCAATCCACTTCACTCAATCCCATTCCACACTACTCCATTGCAATCCACTCAATTCAACTCCATTCCACTCCACACTAATCCACTACATTCCATTGCGTTCCATTCCATTGCATTCCTGTCCATCGCATTCCAATCCACTGCATTACATTCCATTCCTCTGCACTACACTCCATTTTATTCCAATCCAATTCATTCCACTCCTTTCCATTCCACTCGATTCCACTCCCTCCATTTCATTTAATATCACTCCATTCCATTCCACTCCACTCCATTCCAATCCACTCCACTCCATTGCAGTCCATTCCATTCCTTTGCATTCCACTCAACACTACTCCATTCCTCTGCATTCCAATCCACTCCACTCCTGTCCAGTCCGTTCCATACCATTCCACTCAACTCCACTCAACTCTATCCCACTCTACTCAATTCCATTCCTTTCCACTGCATTCCACTACATTCCATTCCACTCCATTCAATTGCATTCCACTCCATTCCAGTCCACTACACTACACTCCATTCCATTCCATTCCATTACATTCCAAATCATTCCACTGTACTCCATTCCTTTCTATTCCACTCCACTGCATTCCAGTCCACTGCTCTTCATTCCAGTCCACTATACTCCATTCCGATCCAATCCCCTCCTCTCCATTTCAGTCCATTCCATTCCACTCCTCTCCTTTCCATTCCATTGTATTGCACTGCACTCCACTCCACTCAACTCCACTCCACTCCATTCCACTGCATGCCATTCCAAACCATTCCACTCCACTCCATTCCACTTCACTCCTGTCCATTCCTTTCCATTCCACTACAATGCAATCCACTCCACTCCACTCCATTCCATTCCATTCCAACGCACTCCACTCTTCTCCATTCCACTCCACTCCATTCCACTCCACTCCTGTCCATTCCTTTCCATTCCACTACAATGCAATCCACTCCACTCCACTCCATTCCATTCCATTCCAACACACTCCACTCTTCTCCATTCCACTCCACTCCATTCCACTCCTCTACATTCCATTTCTTCCCATTCCATACCATTCTACTGCAATCTAATACATTCCAACCCACTCCATTCCACTCCACTCCACTCCATTCCACTGCCCTCCATTCCACTCCATTCCATTCTATTCCACTCTATTCAATTCCCCTCAACTCCATTCCACTCAATTGTCTTCCATTCCATTCCATTCCATTCTACTACATTCCACTCCACTCCACTATATTTAACTCCACTACACTCAATTGCATTCCATGGCATTCCACACCCCTCCATTCCACTCTACTCCACTGCATTCCTTTCCACTCCAGTCGATTCAATTCCATTCTATTCCATTACGCTACATTCCATTCCACTCCACTCCATTCCACTCCATTCTCCTCCACTCCATTCCACTCCATTCCAGTCCTTTCTACTCCATTCCAGTCCACTCCACTCCATTGCATTCCACTCCACTCCATTCCATTCCATTCTATTAAAATGCACACTACTGCAATCCACTTCAATCTATTCCATTCCTCTCCTTTCCATTCCACACCTTTCCACTCCATGCCATTCCATTCCATTCCACTTCACTCCATTCCACTCCAATCCATTGCACTCCATTCCTCTCCACTACATTCCATGCCACACCACTAAACTCCAATCCAATCCACTCCACTCCATTCCATTCCAATCTCCTCCATTCCATTCCATTTCTTTTCACTCCATTACACTCCACTCCATAAAACTACATTCCATTTCATTCCATTCCATGCCATTCCTGTACATTCCACTCCACTCCACTACATTCCATTCCACTCCCCTGCACTCCACTCCATGCCATTCCAGTCCAATTCCCTTCAATCCATTGCATTCCACTCCATTCCACTCCACTCCAGTCCAATCCATTCCATTCCACTCCATTCTATTCCTCTGCATTGCACACCATTCCAGTCCATGGCACTCCATTCCATTCCATTCCATTCCATTCCATTCCATTCCACGTTTCTCCACTCCACTCCATTCCATTCCGTTTCACTCCAATTCACTCCACACCTCTCCATTCCACTCCAATCCATTCGATTCCAATCCATTCCATTGCACACCGTGGCATTCCACACAACTCCACTAAATTCCACTCCACTCCACATCACTCGATTCCATACCATTCCATTCCAATACACTTCATTTCATTCCTTTCCACTCCATTCCAGTCCACTCTACTCCAGTCCACTCCAATCCAATCGAATCCACTCCATTCCCTTCCACTCCACTCCATTGAATTCCACTGCATTCCATTCAATTTTATTCCATTCAATTGCATCATACTGCAATCCACTCCACTCCACTCCATGCCACACCTTTCCGTTCCACTCCCACCCAATCCACTCCACTCCATTCCAATCCACTGCATTCCAATCCAATCGAATCTGTTGCTCTCAATTCTACTCCAAACCATTCCATTCCTCTCCATTTCTTTCCATTCCATTCCACTGCATTCCATTCCTTTCCACTCCACTCCACTACATTTCAGTCCACTCCACTCCACTTATTTCCACTTATCTCCAATCCTTTCCATTCCACTCTACTCCATTCCTTTCCATCCCATTGCACTCCAGTCTGCTCCACTACATTCCACTGCATTCCACTTCATTCCATTCCACTCCACTCCACTCCATTCCATTCCATTCCACTGCATTCCATTCCATTCCATTCCAATCCAATTCACTCCACTCCATTCCCCACTACACACCACTCCACAGCACTCCATTCCCTTAAATTCCACTGCATTAAATTCCACTCAGTTACAATCCACTCCACTCCACTTCATTCCACTCCACTCCATTCCATTCAATTCCACTCAACTGTACTCCATTCCACTTCACTCCATTCCACTCAACTCCACTCCAGTTCATTCCATTGTATTCCACTTCACTTCACTCTATTGCTATCCATTCCGCTGAATTCCACTCCACTCCACTCCCCTACATTACGTTCTATTCCATTCCTTTCCAATCCACTCCACTCCATTCCACTCCACTCTAGTCCATTACATGCCATACAATTCCATTCCAATCCATTCCATTTATTTCCACTCCATTCCATTCCATTCCACTCCATTCCTGTCCATTCCACTACAATCCAGACTATTCCATTGCATTACATTCCTCTCCATTCCAGTCTACTCCACTCTAATCCATTCCTTTCCATTCCATTCCATTCCACTTCTATCCATTAAATTCCACTGTACTCCATTCAACTCCACTCCATTCCACTCCACTCCACTCAACACCATTCCACTCCACTCGACTCCATTCCACTCCATTCCATACCATTTCTTTGCTTTCCGTTCCACTCCATCCTATTCCATTCCATTCACCTCCATTCCAATCCTCTCCACTCCATTCCACTCCACTCCACTTCATTCACTTCCATTCCATTCCACTCCACTCCATTCCACTTCACTACTCTCAATTAGACTCCACTCCTCTCCATCCCATTGCATTCCATTCCACTCCGCTCCATTTCTGTCCACTCCTCTCCATTCCAATCCACTCCAGTCTACTCCATTTCATTCCTTTCCACTCCACTCCATTCGTTTCAACTCCAATCCATTCCATTCCATTCCATTCCACTGCACTCCATTTCATCCATTCCACTCCTCTCAATTCCTGTGCATTCCATTCCACTCGATTCCAATCCACTCTATTACGTTCCATTCCATTCCATTCCATTCTATTCCATTCCATTCCATTCCTTTCCGTTACACTCCATTCCAGTCCATTCCAATCCATTACCCTCGACTCTACTCCATTCCACTCGATTCCCCTCCATTCCACTCCATTCGATTCCACTCCATTGCACTCCATTCCATTCCTTTCAATTACACTCCACTCCACTCCACTCCATTCAATTCCACTCCATTCCCCTCTACTCCATTCAGTTCCACTCCACTCCAGTCCACTCCATTCTATTCCACTCCATTCTATTCCTCTGCATTGCACACCATTCCACTCCATGGCACTCCATCCCATTCCATTCCATTCCATTTCATTCCACGCTACTCGACTCCACTCTAATCCATTCCGTTCCACTCCAATTCACTCCAATCCTCTCCATTCCACTCCATTCCCTTCCATTCCAATCCATTCCGTTACTCCATTCTATTCCACTCCGTGGCATTCCACACCACTCCACTAAATTCCATTCCACTCCACTCGATTCCATGCCATCCCATTCCATTACACTTCATTCCATTCTTCTCCACTCCATTCCAGTCCGCTCCACTCCATTCCACTCCACTCCACTCCAATACAATCCATTCCATTCCACTTCACTCCATTCCATTGCATTCCATTCAACGTCATTATTCTGCAATCCACTCCTCTCCACTCCATGCCACACCTTTCCTTTCCTCTCCAATCCTCTACAATCCACACCGTTCCAATCCACTGCACTCTAATCCAGTGCAATATATTGCTTTCCATTCCACTTCACTCCATTCCATTCCACTCCATTCCTTTCCATTCCATTCCCCTGCATACCATTCCATTCCATTCCTGTCCACTCCACTACATTTCAGTCCACACCACTCCACTTCATTCCACTCCCCTCCAATCCTTTCCATTCTACTCTACTCCATTCCATTCCATTCCATTGCACTCCATTCCACTCCACTACCTTCCCCCACATTCCACTCCATTCCACTCCCTTCCACTCCACTACACTCGATTCCATTCCATTACACTGCACTACATTCCATTCCATTCAAATCCAATTCTCTCCATTCCATTCCATTCCAGTACACACGACTCCACTGCACTTCATTCCATTAATTTCCTCTCCATTACATTCCACTCCATTACAATCCACTCCACTCCACTCCATTCCACTCCACTCCATTCCATTCCACTCAACTGTACTCCATTCCACTCCACTTCATTCCACTCAACTCTACGCCAGCTTTCTCTATTCCATTCCACCCCACTCAACTCTATTGTTATCCATTCCACTACACTCCACTCCAATCCACTTCATTCCATTCCTTCCCATTCCACTCATTTCCAATCCACTGCCCTCCATTGCACTCCACTCTACTCCATTCCATGCTTTACCATTCCATTCCAATCGATTCCATTTAATTCCACTCATTCCATTCCATTCCACTCCATTTCTGTCCATTCCACTACAATCCAGGCTATTCGATTGCTTTCCACTCCACTCCATTCCACTCTACTCCTCTCTAATCCATTCCATTCCATTCCATTCCACTTCAATCAATTAAATTCTTATCTACTCCATTCCATTCCACTCGATTCCACTCCACTCCATTTAACATCATTCCACTATACTCCACTCCATTCCACTCCAATCCACACCTTTCCATACCATTTCTTTGCTTTCCATTCCGCTCCATTCTATTCCATATCATTCAACTCCATTCCACTCCACTCCACTCTATTCTACTCTACTCCACTTCATTCATTTCCATTCCACTCTCTTCCACCCCATTCCACTTCACTCCTCTCAATTCCACTCCACTCCAGTCCTTTCCAGTCCACTCCACTCCACTCAAATCCACTCTAGTCCACTCCATTTTATTCTATTCCAGTCCACTCCATTCCATTCCACTCCAATCCAATCCATTCCATTCCATTCCACTGCACTTCATTTCATCCACCTGACTCCACTCAATTCCTGTCCATTCCATTCCACTCCATTCCACTCCACTCCATTTCGTTCCATTGCATTCCACTACACTCCATTCCATTCCACTCCATTCCAATCTACTCTGCTTAATTCCATTTCATTACATTCCACTCCGTTCCAATCTATTCCATTCCAATCCTCTCCACTCCACTCCTCTCCACTCCTCTGCATTCAATTCCACCTCATTCACTTCCCCTCATTCCACTCCACTCCATTCCAGTTCAATCAACTCCATTCCAATCCTTTTCATCCCACTCCACTCCACTCCACTCCATCCCACTCCACTCCACTCCATTCCATTCCATTACCCTAAACTCCACTGCACTCCACTACACTCCCCTCTATTCCATACCATTCCATTCCTCTCCACTACATTCCATTCCGCTTCCTTGTATAACATTTAATTCTATTTCACTCCACTCCACACAATTCCACTCCACTCCACACAATTCCACTCCATTCCATTCCATTCCAACGTACTCCCCCATAGTCCATTCCATTCCATTCCATTCCTCTCCAGCACACTCCGTAATATCCCATTCTTCTCCATTCCACTCCACTCCATTCCATTCCGTTATATTCAATTCCTTTCGACTCCATTCCATTCCATTCTTCTCTACTCCAGTCCACTCCACTACTATCCACTCCACTTCATTGCATTCCATTCCTATCAACTCCAGTCCTTTCCACTCCAATAAATTCAAATCCAATCCACACCATTCGACTCCATTCCATTCCACTTCACTCCATTCCACTCCACTCCACTCCACTCCATTCCACTCTACTCCACTCCATTCCATTATATTCCATTCCTTTCCACTCCAATCCATTCCACTTCACACCATTCCAGTCCACTATAATCCATTCCATTCCAGTCCTTTCCACTCCACTCAAATCCTTTCCATTCAATTCCATTCCATTCCACTCCCTTCCATTCCACTCCCCTCGACTCCACTCCAATCCATTCCACTCCATTTCACTCCAATGCACTCCAATGAACTCCACTTGAATCCATTCCGTTTCACTCCACTCCATTCCATTTCACTCCACTCCACTCCTTTACTATTCATTGAATTCCACTCCACTCCATTCCAGTCCATTCAAATACATTCCAGTCCAATCCACTCCACTCCATTCCATTTTATTCCACTCCAATACAATGCATTCATTTCCAATGCGCTCCACTCCACTCCACCACATTCTACCCCATTCCTTTCCACTTCATTCCTCCCTAATCCTTTCAATTCCATTCCTCATCACTCCACTCCACTCCTGTGCACTCAATTCCACTCCACTCCTTTCCATTCCACTCCATTCCATTCCATTCCACTCTGTTCAACTCCTCTCCACCCATTTCCATTCCATTCCACTCCATTACATTCCACTCCACTCCAATGCACTCCACTCCACTCCATTTCATTCATCTCTATTCACTCAATTCCATTCCAATCCACTCAATTCCAATGCATTCCACTCCATTCCTATCCACTCCACTCCACTCCGTTCCATTACACTCCATTCAATTCAATTCCATTCCATTCCATTCCACTCCACTCCTCTCTATTCCATTCCACTCCATTCCTTTCCACTGAACTCTACTCCACTCCACACCTCTCCATTCCATTGTACTCCATTTCATTCCACTCCAATCCACTACACTCGTCTCCATTCCACTCTTCTTCCTTCCACTTCTTTCCATTCCACTCCACTGCTTTCCACTCTATTCCATTCCACTCCATTCTACTCATCTCCAATCCACTACCCTCTATTCCACTCTATTCTACCATACACCACTCGACTCCACTCCATTCCATTCCACTCCATTCCATTCCATTCCACTCTACTCCACCACTTTCCACTCTACTCCTCTCCATTTCTCTCCTTCCCATTCCCCTCCACTCTGCTCCAATCCATTCCATTGCTTTCCACTCCACTGCACTGCAATCTAATCCATTCCACTCCATTCCACTCCACTCCCCTCATTCCACTTCATTCCACTCCTTTCCACTCCACTCAACTCCACTGAACTCCTTTCCATGCCATTCCTTTCCATTCCTTTCCATTCCATTCAACTTTACTCCATTGCCTTCCATTCCACTCCATTACAGTCCTTTCCACTTCACTCCCCTCCATTCCATTCAATTCCATTTAATTCCATTCCATTCCATTCCACTCCATTCCATTCCATTCCACTCCATTCTATTCCATTCCCGTCCATTCCACTCCATTCCATTCCATTCCCGTTCATTCCACTCCATTCCATTCCACTCCATTCCATTCCACATCACTCCATTCCATTACACTCCAATCCACTCCACTCTGTTCCTCTCCATTCCATTATACTCCATTCCATTCCTCTCCTTTCAGCTCAACTCCACTCCATTCCATTCCTCGCCTTTCAGCTCAACTCCACTCCATTCCTTTCCACTCCATTCCATCCGATTTGATTCCACTGCACTCCATTCCACTCCACTCCATTCCATTCAACTCCCCTCCACTCCACTCCAATTCATTACACTCCATTCCACTACACTCCAATCCATTCCAATCCACTTCACTCATTCCACTCCATTCCATTCCATTACACTCTCATCCACTCCACTCAACTCCACTCCATTCCATTATACTCCATTCCATTCCTCTCCTTTCAGCTCAACTCCACTTCATTCCACTACACTCCATTCCATTCTATTCCATTCCACTGCACTCCACTCCATTCTACTGCATTCCATTCATCTCCTCTCCAATCCACTGGAATCCGTACAACTCCATTCCACTCCCCTCCAATCCAATCCACTCTACTTCACTCCATTCCATTCCATTCCACTACTTTCCACTCCACTCCACTACATTCCACCCCACTCCACTCTATTCCATGCCATTCCATTCCATTCCACTCCATTGCATTCCATTCCACTAAACTCCATTCCATCCCATTCCGCTCCATTCCATTCCTTTCCACTGCACTGCACTCGATTCCATTCCATTCCATTCTAATTCATTCCATTTCATTACATTCCATTCCATTCCATTCCACTCGTCTCCATTCCTCTGCACTCCATTCCATTCCACTCCATCCTTTTCCAATCCCCTCCACTCCACTGCACTCCACTCCAACACACTCCACTCCACTTCATTCCATTCCATTCCATCCCATTCCTCTCCATTCCTCCACTACACTTCATCCACTTAACTCCACTCCATTCAGCTCCAGTCGACTCCCATCCATTCTATTCCATTCCATTCAACCGCATTCCACTCTACTCGATTCCATTAAAGTCCACTCCTCACCATTACTTTCTAATGCATTCCATTCCATTCCAATCCATTCTATTCCATTCTACGCATTTCCAGTCCGTTCCACGATATTTCACACAACTCCACTCCACTTCATTCCACTCCGCTTTATTCCATTCCATTCCAATCCTTTCCATGGCCTTCCATTCCCTTGCATTCCATTCCATTCCATTCCATTCCTTTCCATTCCATTCCTTTCCATTCCATTCCATTCCATTTCATTCCATTCCATTCCATTCTATTCCATTCCAATCCTTTCCACTCCACTCCACTACATTCCATTACATCCGATTCCACTCCACTACACTCTGCTCCACTCTCCTCTATTCCTTACCACTCAATTCCACTCCACTCCATTTCTCTCCGCTGTACTCCATTCCACTCCACTCCACTCCACTATAGTCCTATCTAGTCCACTCCACTCCAGTACATTCCATTGAACCTCGTTCCATTCCATTCCATTCTTTAAACAGGTTCTCACTCTGTCACAAAGCCTGGAGTGCAGTGGTACAATCTCAGCTCACATTCCTTTTCACAATTCCATTGCATTTCATTTAATCCCTTCCCATTCCATTCTATTTCACTCCACTCTGGTCAACTCCACTCCACTCCATTCCACTCCTTCCCATTCCATTTGACACCATTTAACTCCACTCCACTCCACTCCACTCCATTCATTTCGAATCCATTCCATTCTGTTTCATTCCATTGAATTCCATTCATTTCTTTTGACAGGATATCACTGTGTCACCCAGGCTGGACTGCATTGTCGCAATCTCACCTCACATTACATATCAACATTCCATTACATTGCATTCTTTTCCATTGCATTCTGTTCCATTCCATTCCATTCCATTCCATTCAATTCCATTCATTTCCACTCCATTCCACTCAACTCCACTCCACAACATGCCATTATATCTGACTCCATTCCACTTACTTCCACTCCTCTTCTCTCCACTCCATTTTGCTCCATCCCATTCCATTCCCCTCCATTCCACTGCACTCCACTCCACCCCATTCCACTTCACTTCATTCCATTCTATTCTATCCCATTCCATTCCTCTCTATTCCACCCCACTCCACTCCATTCAACTACAGTCCACTCCCTTCCATTCCTTCCATTTTATTCAACTCCATTGTACTCTACTCCATTCCATCCCACACCACTCCCCACCATTCAATTCAATTGCATTCCATTCCATTCCACTCCATTCCAGTCCATTCCACTACATTTCACACCTCTCCACTCCACTCCATTCCACTCCACTTCATTCCAATCCATTATACTCCATTCCATTCCACTCCGTTACACTGCATTCCATTCCATTCCATTCTTTCGAGAATATCTCACTCTGTCACCCACCCTGAAGTGCAGTGGCACAATCTCAGATCACATTTCATTTAGCCATTTCATACTATTCCGTTCCACTCCACTCCACTCAACAACTCTCCACTCCATTCCAATCCTTTCCACTCCACTCCTCTAATCCGTCCCATTCCACTCTACTCCTTTCCATTCCATCACACTCCTTTCCACTCCACTCCACTAACTCCATTCAACTGCACTTCACTTCACTCCACTTCACTCCTATTCCATTCCGTTAAATTCCACTGTATTCCATTCCATTATTTTCTTTCAAGAGCATTTCACTCTGTCACCCAGCCAACAGCAGAGAAGCACAATCTCAGATCACATTTCATTTCAGCATTCCGTACCATTCCGTTCCATTCCACTGCAGTCCACTCCACTCAACTCAACTCCAATCCATTCCACTTCAGTCCACTCCAGCCCATTCCAGTCCTCTCCACTCCACTCCATTCCATTCCTTTCCAGTCCTGTCCATTCCATTCCTTACTTTAGAGAGGATCTCACTCTGTCACCCAGGCTAGTGTGCGTTAGCACAATATCAGCTCATATTTCATTTCACAATTCAATTCCATTCTTTACCATTATATTCCACTGCACTCCATTCCACTCCAATCAATTCCACTCCACTCCACTACAGCCCACTCCATTCCATTCCATTCCAATTCCTTCCATTCCACCCCCTTCTTTTGACATCATCTCCCTCTATCACAAAGGCTATTCCACAGTGGCACAATCTCATCCAAATTTCTTCATTCTATTCCATTCCACTCCATTCCATTCCATTCCATTCCATTCCATTCCATTCCAATCCACTCCACTCCACTTGTCTCCATTACACTCCACTCCATTACCTTCCAGTCTATTCCATTCCACTCCATTCCACTACACTACACTCCATTCCACTCCACTCCATTCCACTCAACTCCATTCCACTACACTCCTTTCCACTCCATTCTATTCCATTCCATTCCATTCCTTTCCACTCAATTCCACTCTGCTCCACTCCAAACCATTCCATTCCATTCCATTCCATTCCATTCCATTCAATTCCATTCCATTCCATTCCATTCCTTTCCACTCAGTTCCACTCTGCTCCACTCCAAACCATTCCATTCCATTCCATTCCATTCCATTCCATTCCATTCCCTTCCATTCAATACCATTCCATTCCATTCCATTCCTTTCCACCCCTATCCTTCGACAGGATCTCCTTCTGACACACAGACTGTAACGCAGTGGCATAATCTCAGCACACATTTCTCCATTCTTTACCTTTTCATTCCATTACGTTCTCATCCGTTCCTTTCCTTCCACTGAATTTCGCACCACTCCACTTCATTACACCACATTGCATTACATCCGATTCCATTTCACTCCGTTCCACATCTCTCCAAGCCACTACGCTCCCCTCCACTCCATTCCACTCCATGACATTCTTTTCTGCACCATTCCACTGCAATCCACTCGACCCCACTCCAATCCACTTCATTCCATTCCATTACATTCCACTCCACTCCAGTTCACTCGACTCCACTGCAGTTCACGCCATTCCATTCAATTTTTTCCATTCCACTGCATTCCATTCCTTTCCTTTCTTTTTGAGAGTATGTCACTCTGTCACCCAGCCTGGAGTGCAGTGGCAAAATCTAAGCTCACATTTCATTTCACTATTCCATTCCATTGCATTGCATTCCATTCCATTCCATTCCACTCCACTTCATTCCAATCCATTCCAATCCCCACCACTCCACTCCATTCCAGTCCATTCTACTCCTTTCCATTCCATCCCATCCCTTTCCACTACACTCCACTAACTCCACTCCACTGCACTCCACTCCAGTCCACTACATTCCATTCCACTCAACTCCATTCCATTTCATTCCACTCCCGTTCACTCCATTCCATTCTACTCCATTCCACTACATTCTATTCCACTTAACTGCATTCCATTCAACAAAACTTCACTGAAATCCACACCACTCTATCCACTGAATTCCCTTTCAATCCATTCCATTCCACTCCACTCCATTCCATTTCATTCCATTCCACTCCACTCCAATACACTCCACTCCATTCCAGTTCACTCCACTCAACTCCACTACAATCCAATCCACATCATTCAACTCCACTCCACTCCCTTCCCTTCCATTCCATTCCCTTCAAATCCATTCCAGTCCACTCTTTTCCATTCCACTTCTTTCCATTCCACTCCATACCATTAAGCTCATTTCGACTCCTGTCCATTCCATACCACTCCACTCCACTCCATTCCACTACACTGCACTCCAGTCCATTCCACTCCACTGCATTGCATTCCATTCCATTCCACCCCACTCCACTCCATTCCTATGCACTCCCGTTCATTTAACTCCAGTCTACTCCATTCCATTCCATTCCCCTCCATTCCATTCTACTCCACTTCTTTTGAGTACACTACATTCCAATCCACTCCTCTCCACTCAACTCTAATCCATTCCAATCGATTCCAGTACACTCTACTCCATTCCTTTCCACTCCACTCAATAACATTCCACTGCACTCAACTCCACTTCCTTCCACTGTATTAAATTCCACTCCATTCCATTCCACTCAATTCCACTCCACTCTACTCCACTCCATCCCACTCCATTCCATTCCGTTCCACTCGATTCCACTTCACTCCACTCCATTCCACTCCATTCCAATCCAAACCACTCCATTCCCCTCCAATCCACTCCACTCTATTCCGTTCCACTCCATTCCATTCTACTGCACTCAGGTCGACCGCATTTCTTTCCATTCCATTCCATTCCACTTCATTTCATTCCACTCCACTCCACTCCTTTCCTTTACACTCCTTTCCACTGCACTCTACTACATTCCAGTCCACTGCATTCCATTCCTTTCCATTCCGTTCCATTCCACTCCATTCCATTCCACTCCGTTCCATTCCTCCCCATTCAATTCCATGCAATTTCACTCCACTCAACTCCATTCAATTCCACTCGACTCCACTCCATTCCACTCCACTCCACTACACTCCAGTCCACTCCTCTCCATTACAATCCTTTACATTCCACTCCATTCTTCTCCACTCTAATACATTCCATTCCATTGCAGTCGACTCCACTCCACTCCATTCCATTCAACACCAATCCACTCCACTCCATTCCATTCCACTCCACTCCACTCCATTCCCTTCCACTCCATTCCTTTCCATTCCATTCCAATCCATTCCATTCCTTTCGACTCCACTCCACTCAATTCCATTCACTCCAATCCACCCCATTCCACTTCACTCCACATCTCTCTACACCTTTCCATTCCACTCTACTCCATTCCATTTCATTCCATTAAGCTCCATTCCACTGCAGTACATTCAGCTCCTTTGCAGTCCACTCCATTCTCCTCCACACCACTGCATTCCTTTCCAGTAAACTCCACTCCATTCCTCTCCGTTTCACTACATTCCACTCCACTCCTCTCCATTCCATTGGATTCCATTCCATTCCACTACTTTCCACGCCACACCCCTCCATTCCACTCCTGTCCACTCTATTCCAGGTCAATCCTTTCAATTCCACTCCATTTCCATCCATTAAGCTCAATTCCATTTCATTCCACACCTTTCCAATACATTCCACTACACTCCACTCCATTGCATTCCATTCCATTCCTGTCCATAACATTCCACTCCAATCCACGCCATTCCACTCCATTCCACTCCACTCCACTCCTTTCCACTCCATTCCCCACCATTCCACTCCATTCCTTACCACTCCATTACACTCCAGTCCATTCCATTCCACTCCATTCTTCTCTACTCCATTCCATTCCACTCCACTCCTCCCTAATCCACTCCATTCCATGCCACTACATTCCTTTCCTATCCTTTCCAATCCACAGCGTCCCAATCTACTCCACTCCATTCCATTCCATTAAATTTCATTCCACTGCACTCCAATCCACTCCACTCCAGTCTATTCAAGTCCACTCCACTCCATTCCATTCCACTTCACACCATTCGATTCCACACCACTTCTTTGCATTCCATTCCACTCCACTCCACTCTATTCCACTCCACTCCATTCCATTCCATTCCATTCCACTCCTTTCCATGCTACTCCATTCCACACCATTCAAGGACATTCCAGTCCACTCCATTCCACTCAACTTCACTGCATTCTTTTCCACTCCACTCCACTCCTCTCCATTCCATTCTACTCTACTCCTTTCCATTTCTTTCCATTCCCCTCCATTTCACTACATTTTATTCCACTCCTTTCCACTGCATTCCTCTCCATTCCCTTCACTCCACTCCATTCCTTTTCATTCCATTCCACTGCACTCCACTGCAGTCCGTTCCATTCCACTACATTCACCTGAACTTCATTCCATTCCACTCCACTCCACTACATTCCGTTCCACTGCATTCCATTTCACTCCATTTCTCTTCACTCCACTCTATTCTATTCCACTCCATTCCACTCCTTTCCACTCCACTCCACTCCACTACACTCATGTATGCTCTGCTCCATTCCATTCCATTCCATTCCATTCCAGTCCAATCCATTCCACTCCATTCCATTCCATTTCATTCCATTCAATTGCATTCTATTCCATTCCATTCCATTGCACTCCATTCGATTCCACTCCACTCATTTCCATTCCAATCCATTCCACTCCTTCCCATGCCACTTCATTCCACTCGATTCCTCTCATTTCCTGTCCACTCCATTCCACTACAATCCATTCCTTTCCATTCCACTCCACTCCACTACACTATGTTCCACACAACTCTTCTCCATTCCATTCCTCTCCATTCCACTCCATTCCACTCGGGTCCATTCCATTCCCCTCCATTCCATTCTGTTCATTTGAATTCCATTCCATTTCACTCCTTTCTCCTGAAATCCACAAAACTCCACCTCATTTAGTTACATCTGACTCCTCTCCACTCCATTCCATTCCTCTCCACTCCACTGCTCCCCACTCCACTCCATTCCACTCCATCCCATTCCATTCTGCTCCACTCCACTTCACTCCACTCCAATCCACTCCAGTCCACTACATTCCATTTCATTCCAGTCCACTCAATTCCATTCCGTTCCATTCCACTGCTTTCCATTCCATTCCTTCTTTTGAGAGTAACTCACTCTGTCACACTGCCTGGAGTTTAGTGGCACAATCTCAACTTCCATTCCATTTCATTCCACTCAATTCCATTCCACTCAACACCACTCCACTAAACTTCACTCTAATTCACTCTACTCCACTCCACTCCATTCCATTTCACTCCACTCCACTCCATTCAATTCCACTCCATTCCATTCCATTCCACTCCACTCCACTCTACTCCATTCCACTGCACTGTATTCCTTTCCACTTCATTCCATTCCACTCCACTCCACTCCATTCCATGCAAATCCACTCCATTCCATTCCATTCCACTCCATTCCACTACACTCCATTCCACACCACTCCATTCCATTGCATTCCATTCCATGCCACTGCACTCCACTCCACTCCACTCAACTCCACTCCATGTCACTCAATTCCAATCAATTCCATTCCATACTATTCCAATACCATCCAATCCATTCCACTACACTCCTCTCCATTCTACTCCACTTATCCATATTCCATTCCTCTCAATTGCACTCCACACCACTCCCTTCTGTTCCCCTTCATTCCTCTCCACTCCATTCCATTCCATTCCTTTCAGTTCCATTTCATTCCACTCAACTCCATTCCACCCCATTCCATTCCACCCCATCCCACTCCACTCCATTCCATTCCATTCCACTCCTCTCCAGTCCACTCCATTCCATTCCGCTCCAGTCCACTAGGGTCCATTCCATTCCTTTCCTTTCCACCTAATTCCATTCCATTCCATTCAATTCCATTCCATTCCACAACGTTCCACTCCACTCCACTCCAGTCCACTTCATTTAATTACATCCTATTCCAGTATAATCCATTCCTCTCCTCTCCACTCTACTGCACTCCAATCTACTCCATTCCACTGCACTCCAGTGTAACCCACTCCTCTCTACTTCATTACTTTCCATTCCATTGCATTTCTATCCTCTCAATTCCACTCCAATCCACTTCACTCCACTCCACTCCATTCCACTTCATTCCACTCCATTCCCTTCCATTTAATTCCTCTGCATTCCATTCCATTCCTTTCTTTTGAGAGTATCTCACTCTGTCACACAGCCTGGAGAGCAGCGGCACTATCTCAGCTTCCATTCCATTCCATTCAATTCCATTCCATTCCATTCCACTCCACTCCATTCAGTTCCACTCCACTCCACTCCATTCCATTCCATTCCACTGCATTCCATTCCATTCCTTTGTTTTGAGAGTATCTCAGTCTGTCACTCTGCTCCATTCCACTGCATTCTATTCCATTCCACTCCATTCCATTCCATTCCACTCCATTGCATTCCATTCCACTCCAATCCACTACACTCCACTCCTCTCCACTCCACTATAATCCATTCCACCCCATTCCATTCCTTTCAACTCCAATGCATTCCATTCCACAGCAATCCATTCCACACCACTCCAATCCACTCCATTCCATACTATTGTCCTGCATTCCTTTCCATTCCTTTCTTTCAACAGCATCTAACTCTGGTACAGAAGCTTGAGCGCAGTGGCACAATGTCAGCACACATTTAACCATCCCATTGCATTCCATTCCATCCCATTCCATTACATACTATTTCACTCCACTCCACTGCACTCCACTCCATTCCATTCCATTCCATCCCATTCCATTCTGCTCCATTCCAATTCACTCCACTGCACTCCACTCCACTCCATTTCATTCCATTCCATTCCATATCACTCCATAACATTCCATTGCTTTCCTTCAACGGGATATCACTGTGTCACCCAGGCTCGTGTGCAGTGCCACAATCTCAGCGCACATTACATGTCACATTCCATTTCACCGAATTCTATTCCATTGCATTCCTTTGCATTCTATTCCATTCCATTCCATTCCATTTCATTGCATTCCATTCCATTCCATTCCATTCCACTCTTTTCCTATCCACTCCACTACAATCCATTTCACCACATCTGATTCCATTTCACTCCATTTCACTCCTCTCCACTCCACTGCACTCCAGTCCATTCCACTACATCCCTATCAATTCCACTCCATTCCACTGCACTCCTCTCCAAACCACTCCAATCCACCTCATTCCATTCCATTCCATCCCATTCCATTCCTCTCCATTCCTCTAAAATCCACGTCACTCCACTATACTGTAGTCCACTAAAATCCATTCCATTTCATTCCATTGCTTTCCATTCCCATCTCACTCTGTCACTCAGCGTGGAGCACAGTGGCACAATCTCAACTTCCACTCCAATCAATTCCATCCCACTGCACTCCACTCGACTCCACTGCATTCCATTCCATTCCACTCCACTTCACTCCACCCCATCCCACATCACTCCATTCCACTTCATTCCATTCCATACCATTACATTCCTCTCCATTGCACACCACTCCATTCCATTCTATTCCACTCCTATCTGCTCCATTCCATTCCCCTCCATTCCACTCCACTGCACCTCACTCCACTCCACCAATCTCCATTCCACGCCATTCCATTCCAGTCCACTCCATTCCACTCCATTCCACTTTATTCCATTCCATTCTATTACACTGCACTCCATTCCATTATATTTCATTCTAGTCCTTTCCTTGCCGCTCCATTCCAGTCCATTCCACTCCATTCCAGTCCACTCCAGTCCACTCCACTCCATTGCATTCTATTCCACTCCATTCCACTCCACTACATTCCATTCCACTGCTGTCCACTTCTTTCCGTTACATTCCATTCCATTCCAATGCATTCCGCTCCATTCCTCTCCACTCCACTCCATTCCACTCCACTCCACTCCATTCTATTCTATTCCATTTCATTGCACTCAATTGCTTTCCATTGCACTCCATTCCATTCCATTCCACTCCGTTCCAGTCCATTCAACTCCTTTCCACTCTACTCCACTCCACTCCATTTCACTCCATTCACCTCCATTCTATTCCATTCCACCACATTCCATTCCATTCCACCACACTCCATTCCATTCCATTCCATTCCATTCCACTCAACTCCAATTCTCTCCACTCCTCTCCATTCCATTCCAGTCCACTGCAATCCACTCCAATCCAGTCCTTTACACTCCACTCCATTCCATTCCATTCCATTCCATTCCATTCCACTGCATTCCATTCCATTCCTTTCTTTTGAGAGTATCTCACTCTTTCACTCAGCCTCAAGGGCAGTGGCACAAAACCAGCTTCCATTCCTTTCCATTCCTTTCCACTCCAATCCACTCCACTCCACTCCACTATACTCCAATCCATTACACTAAACTCCAATCCAAATCACTCCACACCACTTCATTCCACTGCTTTCCACACCATTGCATACCACTCCGTTCCATTGCAGGTCATTCTATTCCATTCCACTCGACTCCACTTCACTCCAATGCATTCCATTCCATTCCAATCCACTTCAGTACATTCCACTCCATTCCGTTTCAATCCACGCCACTACAATCCATTCCATTCTGCTCCATTCCACTCCATTCCACTCCAATCCACTCCACTCCAATCCACTCCAATCCGCTCTGCTGCATTCCATTCCATTCCATTCTAGTCCAATCCATTCCACTCCATTCCATTTAATTCCTTTCCTTTCCATTCCATTTGACACCGGTGATTTGCACTCCGCTACCTTCCAATCCACTCCATTCCATTCTACTCCATTCCGTTCCACTCCATTCCAATACATTCCATCCAATTCTGGTCCAATATATTCCACTCCACTCCACTCCAGTCCACTCAATTCCATTCAACTCAGTTCAATTCCAATCCATTCCAGTCCACTCTACACCATTCCACTCCACTTCACTCCATTCCATTTCATTCCTCTCCATTCAATTAAACACCATTCTATTGCATTCCACGCCACTACACTACACTCCATTCCACTCCATTCCACTCCATTCCTCTCCACTCCACTCCAATACAATCCACTCTGCTCAATTCCATTCCATTCCATTCCATTCCATTCCATTCCATTCCTCTCCTCTCCGTTCCATTCCATTCTATTCCACTCCTTTCCATGCCACTTTGTTCCACTCCATTGCACTCCATTCCAGTCCACTCCATTCTACTCCACTCCACTCAAAGCTATTCCACTCCACTCCACTCAGCTGTATTCCATTCCTTTCCACTACATTCCACTCTATTCCATTACCTTCATTCCATTCCAATCCATTCCACTTCATTCCTCTCCACTCCACTCCATTCCAATGCATTCAACTCCATTCCAATCCACTCCACTCCACTCCACCCCAGTCCAGTCTACTCCATTCCTCTCCACTCCACTGCATTCCAATCCACTCCTTTGCATTCTATTAAATTCCATTCCAATCCACTCCATTCCATTCCTTTCCATTCCATTCCATTCCAACCCATTCCCATCCACTAAACACCATTCCACCCCACTCCACTCCACTCCACTCCATTCCATGCCATTGCATTCCACTCCATACCTTTCCATTACATTCCATTAGACTCCAATCCTTTCCACTCCACTCCATTCGACCCCACTCCAGTCCACTCAATACCATTCCAATCCACTCCATTCCTATCCATTTCACTGGGCTCCATTCCATTTCACTACACTATAATCCATTGAATTCCATTTCACTCCATTCCATTCCACTCCATTGCAATCCAATCCACTACACTCCACCCAATTCCATTCCACTCCCCTAGAATCAACTCCGCTCAATTCCATTCCATTCCATACCATTACATTCAATTGCATGGCATTACCTTTCATTAAATTCCACTTCTTTCCAAGCCACTCCCTTCCACAACATTGAACTCCATTCCAGTCCACTCTATTCCTGTCCAGTCCATTCCAATTTATTTCGCTCTTCTCCACTCCACGACATTCCATTCCATTCCAATCCACTCCATTCCACTCCTTTCCATTCCACTCCATTCCATTCCACTCTACTCCACTTCTCTCTACTCCACTCTACTTCAATCTATTCCACTCCACTCTATTCTATTCCTTTCAACTGCACTCCACTCCACTCCTTTCCACTCCATTCCATTCCACGCCATTCCACTCCACTCCATTTCATTCCATTCTACTGCACTCCACTCCACTCCATTCCATTCCACTCCATTCCACGCCATTCCATTCCATTCCACTACATTCCATTCCATTCCATTCCATTCATCTCCAAAACAATACATACCATTCCACTCCACTCTCCTCCTTTCCACTGCATTCCATTCAATTCCTCTCCATGCTACTTCACTCCTATCCAATGAAATCCACTCCATTCCACTCCACTCCATTCCATTCAATTCCACTCCATTCCACTCCATTCCATTTCATTCCATTCCGCTCCACTCCAATTCATTCCACAACATTCCATGCCAATCTATTGCATTCCACTACATTCCATTCCATTCCATTCCAATCTTCTTCACCCCAAAACTTTCCATTCCACTCCACACCTTTCCACTCCAATCCACTCCATTCCTCTCCAATCTACTACACTCCTATCCAATCCATTCCACTCCATTCCAATCCACTCCACTCCATTCCATTCAATTCCACTCCATTACACTCCACTCCACTCCATTCCATTCCACTGCACTCCATTCAATTCCTCTGAACTCCACTCCATTCAATTCCAATCCATTCCTCTCCACTCCATTCCATTCCACTCCACTCCAATCTACTCAACACCATTCCATTTTATTCCACTACATTACACTAAACTATGTTACTCCACTCCACTCCATTTCATTCCATTCCGTTACATTGCACTCCATTCCACTCCACTCCTTTTAACTCCACTCCATTCCACTCCAATACACTCCATTCCATTCTATTCCATTTCATTCCATTCCTTCCATTCCATTCTTTCCACTCATTTCCACTCCACTCCTCTCCATTTCCCACCACTCAACTCCATCCCATGCCATTGTATTCCATTCCAATCCATTCCATTTCATTCCACTTTGTTCCTATCTATTCCACTCCATTCCAGACCTATCCCTTCTAATCCACTCCATTGCAATGCATTCCATTCCATTCCATTCTATTGCATTCCACTCAACTGCATTCCAGTCCATTCCAGTCCATTCCACTCCATTCCTCTCCGCTCCAATTCATTCTATTCCACTCCATTCCATTAATCTCCATTCCACTCCACTACACTCCATTCCACTCCATAACATTCCATTCCATTCCATTTCATTCCAGTGCACTCCACTCCACTGTACTCCATTCCCTTCCACTCCAATGCACTCCACTCCATTCCCTTCCACTCCCTTCCATTTCATTCCAGTGCACTACACTCCACTGCACTCCATTCCTTTCCACTCCAATGCACTCCACTCCATTCCATTCCACTTCACTCCAGTCCACTGCACTCCATTGCATTGCATTCCATTCAATTTCATTCCACTCCACTGCATTTCCCTCCACTCCATTCCATTCGATTCCACTCAACTCCATTCCACTCCACTGCACCCCTTTCCTCTCCACTCCACTCCGTTCCATTCCGTTCCATTCCTCTCCACTCCACTCCACCCATTTCCACTCCACTATATTCCTTTCCATTCCAGTCCACTCCACTATATCCCACTCCCGTCCATTTCACTCCACTCTGTTCCATTCCATTCCATTCCATTGCACTCCACTGCATTCCAATCTATTCCACTCAATTCCATTCCACCCAACTCCTTTCCATTCCATTCCACTCCACTCCACTCAATTCCACTTTATTGGACTTCATTCCAGTCCATTCAAGTCCACTCCTCCCAACTCCACTCCATTCCATTCTATTCCATTAAAGTGCACTCCACTTCATTCCATTCCAATCCATTCCGCTCTAGTCCATTGCATTCCACTCAATTCCAATCCACCCCACACCATTCCATTTGATTCCCTTACATTCCTCTCCACTCTCTTCCACTCCACTCCACTCCATTCCACTCGAGTCCATTCCAGTCCATTACACTCCACTTCATTCCTGTCCTCTCCACTCCACTCCATTCCATTCCATTCTTTTCCACTCAACTACACTCCATTCAAATCCATTCTACTCCATTCCACTTAACTCCACTGCATTCCATTCCATTCCACCCCATTCCACTCCACTCCAATCCATTCGATTCCATTCCTTTCAATTCCACCCATTTAAATGCATTCCCCTCCATTCCATTCCTTTCCTGTCTTCCCTCATGATCCTACTCTGTCGCAAAGTCTAGAGTGCAGTGGCACAATCTCAGCTCACTTTTTTTTAGCATTTTATTTCATTCCATTCCATAGCATTCCATGCCATTTTTTCACTCCACTCCAATCCACTCCACTTCATTCCATTCCACTCTACCCCATTCCATTCGAAACCATTCCACTCCTCTCCATTCCACTGCATTCCACTCTGCTCCACTCCAATCCATTTCATTCCATTCCGTTCTATATCACTCCATGGCATTGTAGTCCTTTGTTATGACAGGATATCACTGGGACACCCAGTCTGAAATGCAGTGGCACAATTTCTGCTCACATTGCATGTCAACTTTCCATTGCATTGAATTCTCTTCCATTGCTTTGAATTTCATTGCATTCCTTTCCATTCCATTCCATTCCATTCCATTCCATTCCATTCCATTGCATTCCATTGCATTACATTCCTTTCCATTCCATTCCATTGCATTCCATTACACTCAGTTCCACTCCACTACACTCCACTTCCTTCCACTCCACTCCACTGCAGTAAACTCCACTCCATTACACTCCATTCCAATCCATACCATTCCATTCCATTCGACTCCATTGCATTCCATTTCATTCCATTACACTTCATTCCAGTCCTTTCCACTATATTGAATTCCACTCCACTCCACTCCACTTAACTATTTCGACTCTGCTACACTCCATTACACTACAGTCCACTCTAATCCATTCCATTCTACTGCATGCCATTCCATTCCATTACACTCCGTTCCATTCCATTCCACTCCACTCCACTCCACTCCATTCCATTTGATTCCATTTCATTCGACTGCACTCAAATTCACTCCAAACCATTCCACTCCAATCCATTCCACTCAACTCCACTCAACTCCAATCCATTCCACACCTCTCCATTCCATTCCACTCCATTCCATTCCATTCCATTCCATGCCATTCCAGTCCACTGCACTCCATTCCACTTCACTCCATTCCATTCAATTCCACTCCATTCCTTCCACTCAACTTCATGCCAGTACACTCCACTACATTCCATTACACCCATCTCCATCCCATTGAATTCCATTCCACTGCACTCCACTCCACTCCACTCCATTCCAATCCATTCCATTTTACTCCATTCCACTCCACTTCATTCCATTTCATTCCACTTCACTCCACTCCAATACTCTCTACTTCTCTCCATTCCATTCCAATTCATTCCACTTCATTCCACTCCATTGCAATGCATTCCACTCCTTCGCACTCCACTGCACTCCATTCCATTCCATTTCAGTCCATTTTACACCATTGCCCTGTAATCCATTCCACTCTATTCCAATCCATTCCAGTCCACTTCACTCCACTCCACTCCATTGCATTCCATTCCACTGCACTCCACTCCATTCAATTCCACTCCACTCCACTCCACCCCACTCCATTCCATTTAATTCCACTCCATTTCATTCCATTCCACTCCACTGTATTCCATTCCATTCAACTCCAATCCACTTCATTCCACTACACTCCTTTTCACTCCAATGCACTCCGGTCCATACCATTCCATTCCACTCCATTCAACTAAATTCTAATCGTTTCCAGTTCATTCCACTCCACTCCACTCCATTCCATTCCATTCCATTCCATTCCTTTCCAATACATTCCTCACAACTGCATTCCACTCCATTCCACTCCATTCCAGTCCACTCCACTGCAGTCCATTCCATTCCATTTCACTGCACTCCACTCCAGTCCTTTCCATTCAATTCAACTCCAATCTACTCCATTCCAATCCATTCCACACCATTGAACTCCACTTCGCTCCATTCCATTCCATTTCTTTCCATTGAGTTCTACTCCAATTCACTCCACTCCAGTCCATTCCACACCATTCCACTCCACTTCACTCCATTCCTTTCCATTTCATTTCATTCCACTGCATTCCACTCCATTCCACTCCATTTCACTACATTCCAGTCCACTCCAATCCTCTCCACTCCATTCCATTCCATTCCATTCCACTGCACTCTACTCCATTCCATTCAATTCCAATCATTTCCACTACACTTCATTCCATTTCACTCCACTCTACTCCACTCCCGTCCACTAAATTCAATTCCGCTGCATTGCATTGCTATCCATTCCACTCCACCCCACGACATTTCACTCCACTCCATTCCATTCCACTCCACTCCACTTCATCCACTCCACTCCATTCTGCTCCACTCTGAACCATTCCATTCCATTCCATTCCATTCCATTCCACTCCATTCCATTTCACTCCACTCTACTCCATCCAACTCCATCCAATTCCTCCCCACTACTCTCCATTCAATTCCCTTCCATTCCACTGCACTCACTCCATTACAATTCATTCCTCTCCATTTCACTCACCTCCACTCCATTCCATTCCAATCCACTGCATTCCACTCCACTCCATTCCATTCCATTCTACTGCACTCCACTCCATAACATACTAATCCATTCCACTCCACTCCATTCCATTCGACTCCACTGCAATCCAATCCACATCTTTCCATTTAATTCCCCTTCATTCCACTCCACACTTTTCCACTCCACTCCACTCCATTACACAGCATTCCATCCCATTCAACTCCACTCCTTTCCACTCCACTCCATTCCACTCCATTTAATTCCATTACACTCTATTCCGTTTAACTAAACTGGGTTCCATTGTATTCCACCCCACTACACTCCATTCCACTCCACTCCATCCCACTCCAATGTACTCAATTCCATACCTTTCCATTCCACTCCTTTCAATTAATTTCCACTACATTACACTCCATTCAACTTCATTCCAGTCCACTCCACTGCACTCCACTCCATTCCATGCCATTTCACTGCACTCCAGTCCAATCCATTCCAATCCATTTCACTCCTTTCCACTCCACTCCACTCCATTCCATTCCATTCCATTCCAGTCCATTCCACTTCATTCAACTCCATTCCAATATGTTCCAGTCTCTCTACTTCACTCCTCTCCATTTCACTCCATTCCACTGCACACCTCTCCACTCCATTCCATTTCTATCCATTCCAATCCACTCCATTCCTTTAAATTCCACTCCACTGCATTCCCCACCATTTCATTCCATTTCATTGCATTCCACTCCAATCCTCTCCATCACACTGAATTACTTTCTGCTCCACTCTGCTCCATTCCATTCGATTCCATTCCACTGCACTTCACTCCACTAAAATCCATTAAACTCCATTCCACTCCACTCCAATCCACTCCACTCCATTTCATTTTACTCTACTCCACTCAATCCAAATCCACTCCATTCCGCTCCACCACTCTACATTCCATTCCATTCCATTCCACTGCACTGCACTCCATTCCAATCCATTTCTCTCAATTTCACTCCACTCCACTCCATTCCTTTCCCTTCCACTCCATTCCTCTACACTCCATTCCATTCCCTTCCACTCCATTCCTACACACTCCATTCCATTCAATTCCACTGCACTCCACTCCATGGTATTCCATTGTATTCCACTCCACTCCATTCTGTTACACTCCACTCCAGTCCACTCCACACCATTCCATTTAATTCACCTCCATTCCACTCCACTGTGTTCCTCTCCATTCTACTCCATTCCGCTGAATTCCATTCCATTCCACTCCCCTCCACTCCTTTCCACTAAACTCTATTCCACTCCACTCCTCTCAACTCCACTCCATTCCATTCCATTCCATTCCATTCCACTCCACTCTACTCCAATCCAATCTATTCCACTCCTTTCCCCTCCACTCCATTCCATTCCATTCCACTCCATTCATTCCACTCCTTTCCAATCCATTCCTCTCCATTCGACTCCATTCAACTCCTTTCCATGCCATTCTATTCCATTCCAATCCATTCCATTTCATTCCACTTGGTTTTAATCCATTACATTCTATTGCAGGCCTATCCACCCTAATCCGCTCCTCTGCATTCCATTCTTTCCATTCCATTCCGTTCATATCTATTACATTCCATTCCACAGCATTCCAGTCCATTCCAGTCCATTCCACTCCATTCCACTCCACTCCACTCCATTCCATTCCACTCCACTCCATTCCACTCCACTCCACTCCATTCCAGTCCACTCCATTCTATTCCTCTCCATTCCACTAAACTCCAATCCGTTAAACTCCATCCCTTTCCTTTCCATTCCATTTCATTCCAGAGCAATCCACACCACTGCACTCCACTCCACTGAACTCCATTCCATTCCACTTCAATGCACTCCACTCCATTCCATTCCAATCCATTCCGTTCCACTCCTCTACATTCCATTCTACTCCATTCGATTCTTCTCCATTCCTCTAAACTCCACTCTATTCCACTCCATCCCGTTCCTTTCCATTCCTTTTCATTGCAGTGCAATCCACTTCACTGCACTCCACTGCACTAAGCTCCATTCCATTCCACTCCAATGCACTCCACTCCATTCCATTGCATTACATTCAATTGCATTCCACTCCACTCCCTTCAATTCCATTCCATTCAACTCCATTCCACTCCACTGCACTCCATTCCACTCCACTCCAATCTGTTCCATTCCATTCCAATCTTCTCCACTCCTTTCCAATCCACTACATTTCATTCCTTTACACTCTTCTCCACTCCTTCCTACTCCACTCCAATTCACTCAACTCTGCTCTATTCCATTCCATTCCATTCAACTCCAATCCACTCCATTCCAATCCATTCCACTCCATTCCTGTCCACTCCACTCCATTCCATTCCATTCCGTTCGACTCCACTCCACTCCTCTCAATTCCATTCCATTCCACTCCATTCCACTACATTCCATTCCTCTCCACGCCACTACACTCCATTCCATTCCATTCCACTGCACTCCAAGCCATCCTATTCCATTCCATTCCAATCCACTCCGTTCCATTCCACTCATCTAAAATCCACTCCCTTCTATTCCATTAAATTTCCCTCCATTTCACTCCACTCTGTTCCCATACACTCCTCTCCATTCCACTTCACTCCATTCCATTGCATTCCACTCCACTGCACTCCTTTCCAATCAACTCGATTCCACTCCACTACACTCCATTCCATTCCATTCCATTCCACTCAACTCCACTCCATTCCAATCCATTAAACTGCATTCCACTCCGCACCATTCCATTCCATTCCATTCCAATCCATTCCACTCCACTCCACTTCACTGCACTCCACTCCATTCCATTCCATTCCATTCAATTCCACTCCATTCGTTTCCATTCCACTGCATTTCTGTCTATTCCACTCCACTACACACCATTAAATTCCATTCCATACCACTTCACTCTACTCTGTTCCACTCCATTCCATTCCATTTCATTCCACTCCACTCCACTGCACGCCACTCTACCACATTCCATTGCCCTCCGCTGCACTCCACTCCACTCCATTCCAGTGCACTGCATTACAACCCACCCCAGTCCATTCTGTTCCATTCCTCCCCAATCCACTCCATTCCTGTCCACTCCACTCCATTCCATTCTTCTCCACTCCATTCCAATTCATTCCAGTCCATTCCATTCCACTCCATTCCAATCCATTCCACTCTACTCCATTCCACTCCTCTCCATTCAAATCCATTCCATTTCATTTCATTCCCTTCAACTCCATTAAACTCCACTCCACTCCATTCTTCTCCACTCAACTCCATTCCATTCCATTCCACTGGACTCCACTCCATTCCCCTTCACTCCACTCCATTCAATTCCACTCCATCCCATCGCATTCCATTCTATTACATTACACTGCACTCCTTTCCATTCCAATCTGCACCTTTCCATTCTATTCCATTCCACTCCACTGCATTCCTGTCCACTCCACTCTATTTCAATCCACTTCAGTCCTATCGACTCCCTTCAGTTGCATTCCATTCCACTCCAATGCATTCCAATCCACTCCACTCCATTCGATTTCATTCCATTCCACTGCACTCCACTCCAATCCAATCCACTCCATTCCACTCCATTCCATTCCACTCCATTCCACACCTCTCCATTCCATTCCTTTCCACTCCACTCCATTCCATTCGACTCTACAGCATTCCATGCCATTTCATTCTACTCCATCCCATTCCATTCCACTCCCATACACTCAACTCCATTCTATTCCAATCCATTCCATGACACTCCTTTAAATTCCACCCAAGTCCAGACCTCTCCATTTCCTTCCACTTCACTCCAGTCCACTACACACCACTCCATTCCACTACAATCCATTCTAATCCACTCCTTTCCATTCCATTCAACTCCACTCCATTCCATCTGACTCCATTCCATTCCTTTCCATTCCATTCCATTCCTTTCCACTCCACTCCATTCCATTCCATTCCACTCCATTCCATTCCATTCCATTCCATTCCACTCAATTCCATTCCATTGCACTCCATTCCTCCCCACTCCACTCCATTCCACTCAACACTTCTTTCCATACCATTGAATTCCACTACGTTCCATTCCCGTCCACTTCATTCCAGTCCAATAAACTCCATTCGACTATACTCCACTCCACTCCATTCCACTCCGTAACACTGCATTACATTGCACTCCATGCCATTCATTACCATTCCATTCTACTCTATTCCATTCCACCACACTCAATTCTATTCCCTTCCATTCCATTCCACTCCAATCTTCTTCACTCCTCTCCTCTCAGTTTCATTCAATTCCACTGGAATCCACTGCACTGCAGTCCATTCCATTCCACTCCATTACTTTCCATTGCATTCCACTGCATTCCATTCCCTTCCTTTCTTTTGAGAGTATCTCTCTCTGTCTCTCAGCCTGGAGTGCTGTGGCACAATGTCAGCTTCCATTCCATTTCATTCTATTCCACTCCACTCCAATCCACTGCACTTGACAACATTCCACTCCTCTCCACTCTAATCCACTCCACAACACTTCATTACACTCCATTCCAATCCATTCAATTCTACTCCATTCCACTCCACTCCATTCCAGTCCATTCCTCTCCACTCAACTCCACGGCATTCAATTCCATTTCAACCTATTCCAGTCCATTCCATTCCATTCCATGCCATTCTACTGCAATCCACTCCACTCCATCACGCTCCGTGCCACTCCACTCCACTCCACTCCACTCCTCTCCACTAAACTCCACTCCAATCCAATCTGCTCCATTCCATTCCTTTCCATTCAGGTCAATTCTGTTCCACTCCTTTCCATTCCATTCCATTCCTTTCCATTCCATTCCTTTCAATTCCATTCCATTCCATTCCACTTAATTCGTTTCCACTCCATTCCATTGCATTCCATTCCATTCCACACTTTCCATTCCACACCAATACAATCCACTCCACTCCGTACCACTCCACTCCATTCCGTTCCACTACATTTCATTCCACTCCACTCCACTATACTGCACTGCACTCCACTCCATTCCTTTCCACCCCACTCGACTCCACTCCATTCCACTCCAGTATATTCCAGTCAACTCCATTCCACTCCATTCCATTCCATTCCACTGGATTTCATTCCTCTCCTATGCAATCCATTCCGACAGTCTACCCCATTCCACTCCACTCCATTCCATTCCATTACACTCCCATCCATTCCACTACACACCATTCAATTCCAATCCACGCCATTCCATTGCATTCCATTCCATTCGACTCCATTCATCTCTACTCAACTCCATTCCACTCTACTGCACTCCATTCATTCAATTCCATTCCAATCCACTCCATTCCACTACAATATACTCCATTCCACTCCACTCCACTCCACTGCACACCATTCAACTGCATTCAACTCCACTCCATTCCATTCCACTCCATTCCACTCCACTACATTCCATTCCACTCCACTCCATTCTATTCCTTTCCATTCCACTCTCTTCCATTCCATTCCTATCCATTCCTGTCCACTACACTCCATTCCACTCCACTCAAATGCACTCCGCTCCTCTCCACTCCATTCCATGCCATTTCTTTGCACTCCATACCATTCCATCCCATTCCACTGCATTCCATTCCATTGCATTCCACTACAATCCACTCCACTCCACTCAAGTCTATTTCACTCCATACCATACAATTCCATTCCACTCCTCTCCATTCCATTCCATTCCACTCCACTCCGCTCCATTCCATTCCATTCCACTCCATTTTACTACACTCCGCTACATTCAATTTCATTCTATTCCACTTTATTCCATTCTATACAATTCAATTTCATTCTATTCCTTTCCGTTCCATTCCACTCCCCTTCACTCCACTCCATTCCATTCTACTCAATTCCGCTCCACTCCATTCCAATCCACTCCATTCCACTCTACTCTACTCCATACCTCTCTACTCCATTCCATTGCAGTACATTCCTCTCCGCTCAACACCAATTCATTCCATTCCATTCCACTGCATTCCACTCCATACCATTCCTTTCCATTGCATTCCACTGCATTCCACTCTAATCCACTCCATTCCAGTCCACTCCAATCCATTCCAATCCATTCCATTTCACTCAACTCTATTTCTCTCCAATCCACCTCACTCTACTCCACTCCATTACATTCCATTCCATTAAAGTCCATTCAATTCCACTTCACTCCATTCCATTCCACTCCACTCCATACCATTCCATTTCATATATTCCCCTCCAATCCATTCCATGTCACTCCACTCCACTCCTTTCCACTCCACTCCATTCCGTTCCACGCCATTCCACTCCATTCCATTCCAATCCATTCATGTCCACTACAATCCATTCCACTTCGCTCGTTTCCACTCCACTCCACTCCACTCCACTCCATTCCACGCCATTGCATTCCACCCCACTGCATTCCATTTCATTCCACTGCATTCCATTCCATTCCATGCCAATCCACTCCACTCTAATCTACTCAATTCCAGTCCATTCCATTCCATTCTTTCCACTCTACTCCATTCTGTTCCATTCCACTCCACTCCACTCCATTCCTTTTCTTTATGCTCCATTCTATTCCACTACACTCCACTAAACTCCATTCCTTTATACATCATTTACATTCTCCTCTATTGCTTTCCACTCCACTCCATTCCACTCAACTCCATTCCATTCCATTCCATTCCACTCCACTCCACTCCACACCATATCACTCCACTACTTTCCATTCCATTCCATTCCATTCCACGTCACCACAATACACTCCACTCCACACCTGACAATTCCACTCCATTTCCTTTCCATTCCATTCCTCCCCACTCCACTCCATTCCATTCCAATCCATTACACTGGACTGCATTCCATTCCACTCCATTGCACTCCACTCCACTCAATTCCATTACATTCCTTTCCATTCCTCGCCACTCTACTCCATTCCATTACTTTCCATGACCTTCTACTCCTTTCCATTTCATTCCAATCCATTCCAGTCCACTACACTGCTTTCCATTTCAATCCTTTCCACTCCACTCCATTCCATGCCAGTGCATTCCACCCCACTGCATTCCATTTCATTCCACTGCGTTCCTTTCCATTCCATGCCACACCACTACACTCCACTCAACTAAATTCCACTCCATTCCATTCCATTCCTTTCTACTCCACTCCATTCCATTCCACTCCACACCACTCCTCTACATTCCATTACATACCATTCTATTCCACTCCACTCCACTCCATTCAATTCCATTATACTCCATTACATTCCTCTCTATTCCTTTCCAATTCACTCCATCCCACTCTACTGCATTCCATTCCATTCCACTCCACTCCACTCCACTTCACACCATACCACTCCACTCCTTTCCATTCCATTCCATTCCTCTCCTCTCCATTCCTTTCCATTCCGCTCAATTGCACTCCACTCCACTCCATTCCATTACACACCACTCCACTCCACTCCATTACACTCCACTCCTTTCCAATCCATTCCTATGCTTTCTCTTCAAATCTAATCCACTTCACTCCATTCCACTCCAATCCACTCTATTAAACTCTCGTCCACTCCACTCTATTCAATTCCGTTCCATTTCACTCCTTTCCCTTCCGTTCCACTCTACTATATTGCACTCCACTGCATTACACTACACTCCATTCCATTACATTCCAATCAACTCCATTGGACTCTACTCCATTCCATTCCACTCCACTCCACTTCATTCTATTCCATTCCATTCCACTTCTCTCCTTTCCATTCTACTTCACTCCGTTCGACTGCACTGTACTCAATTCAGTTACTTTCCATTCATTTAAACTCCATTCCATTCTACTCCACTCCATTCCAGTACACTCAACTCCTTTCCATCCCACTCCATTTCATTCCACTTCTCTCCATTCCATTTCATTCCATTCCACTGCACTCCAGTCCACTGCACTCCATTCTACTCGATTCCGATTCATTCCATTCCACTCCATTCCTCTCCACTCCATTTCATTCCATTCCACCCCATTCCACACCACTCCATTCCATCCACTCAATTCCACTGCACTCCATTCCATTCCTCTCCATTTCTTTCCATTCCATTCCATTCCATTCCACTCCATTCCATTCCACTCCACTCCAGACCAGTCCATTCCATTCCACATCTCTCCACTCCATTTCACTGTTCTCCACTCCAACCCACTCCACTCCACTCAACTTCATTCCACTGCAGTGCATTCCACTCCATTTCAATCCATTCCACTCCATTCAAATCTACTCAACTCCACTCCACTCCATTTCATTTCATTCAACTGCACTCCGTTCCACTCCTCTCTATTCCATTCCATTCCATTCCATTCCTTTAAACTCCATTCCATTCCACTCAACTGCCTTCCAGTTCACTCCACTCCATTCCATTCCACTCCACTCTAATCCATTCAACTCCAGTGTACTCCATTCCATTCCATTCCACTAAAATCCACTCCACTCCATTCCACTCCATTTCAATCCTTTCCACTCCATTCCCCTCCACTTCACTCCACTTCACTCCACTCCATTCCATTCTATTCCACTCCTTTCCACTCCAATCCACTCCATTCCACTCCACTGCCCTCCTATCTGTGCCATTGCATTCCATTCCATTCCACTCCATTCCTGTCAATTGCTCTCCATTGCACTGCAATCCACTCCATTCCACTACATTCCCCTCTATTCCATTCCTTTCCACTCCATTCCACTCTATTCCATTCCATTACACTTCACTCCACACCATTCCATTCCACTCCATTCCACACTACTCCATTCCATTCCACTCCAATCCATTCCAATCCACTCCACTCCAATCCATTCCACTCCATTCCATTGCATTCCAATCCACTCCACTCTTTACCAGTCCACTGCATTCCGTTTCACTCTATTCAAGTCCACTACATTCCACTCCACTCTGCTCCATACCACTCCACCCCGTTCTGTTCCATTTCATTTCATTCCACTCCACTCTACTCTTCTCCACTCCTCTTTACTCCATTCCTTTCAACCACACTCCACTCCACTCCAGTCCTCTCCACTATTTTCCTATCCACTCCATTCTACTCCATTCCATTCCACTACCCTTCACTCCCTTCCGCTCCTCTTCAATCCATTCCATTCCTTTCCATGCCATTCCAATCCAATCCATCCCATTCCAGTCCATTCCACTCTAATCCATTCCACTGCAATATATTCCATTCGAATCCATTCCATTCAATTACATTACATTCCACTCATTTCCACTCCACTCCTTTCAAATCCATTACACTCCTTTCCATTTCATTCTATTCCATTCCATTCCTATCCATTCCTCTGCACTTTGCTCAATTCCAATCCACTACAATCCATTCCATTAAATTCCATTCTAATCAACACCACTCCATTCCACTACTCCCAATTCCACTTCAGTCCATCCACTCCATCCCATTCAATTCCATTCCAATCCAGCACACTCCATTCCACTTCTCTGCACTTTACTCCACTCCACTACATTCAACTCAACTTCACTCCATTCCAGTCCATTCCACTCCACAGCATTCCATTCTACTACACTTCAATTTATTCCAATACACTCCACTCCATTCCGTTCATTTCCATTCCATTCCATTCCACTCCATTACATTTCATTCCAATCCATTCCTGTCCAGTACACTCCATTCCACTCCACTCAACTCCACTCCATTACAATACATTTCATGCACTTCTTTCCACTACATATAATTCCATTCCATTCCACTGTATTCCATTCCATTCCATTACACTCCAATCCACTCCACTCCATTCCAGCCAATTCTACTCTGTTTCCTTTCCATTCCATTCCACTCCACTTCATTCCATTCCACTGCACTACTTTCCACTCTAATCATTCCACTCCATTGTACTCTAGTACACTCCATTCCATTCCATTCCATTCAATTCCACTCCATTCCATTCCATGTCATTCAATTCAATTCCATTCGACTTCTTCCACTACACTTCACACTACTACACTCCAATCCATGTAACGGAATGGAGTCGAGTGGATTCGAATGGACTGGAAAGCAAGGGAATGGAATGCAGTGGAGTGGAATGAAATGGAATGGATAGGAATGGAATGGAATGGCTGAGAAAGGAGTGGAATCAAGTGGTATGGAGTGGAAAGGAGTGGAACGGAACGGAATGGAATGGAATGGAATGGAATGGAGTGGAGTAGAGTGGAATGGAGTGGAATGGATTGGAATGGAGTGGAGGGGAATGTAATGGAGTTGAGTAGAATGGAGTGCAAAAGGAATGGGTTGGAGAGGAGTGTTGGGGAATGGAATGGAATGGAGTGAAGTGGAAAGCAATGGAATGGATTACAGTGAAATGAAGTCGAGTGGAGTGCAGTGGAATGGAATGGAATGAAATGAAAAGGAGTGGAGTGGAATGCAATGGAGTGGAGTGGAATGGAATGGACTGGAGTGGAGTGGAATGGTGTGGAGAGGAATAGAGTAGAGAGGAATGGAATGGAGTGGAATGGAATGGAATGGAATCGAATGGAGTGGAGTGGAATCGAATGGAGTGGAGTGGAATCAAATGGAGTGGAACGGATTGGAATGCAGTGGAGTGGAGTGTAATGCAATGCAATGGAATGGAGTGTAGTGGAGTGGATGGAGTGCAGTGCAGTGAAATGGCATGGACTGTAATGAAGTGGAGTGGAATGGAATGAAGTGGAGTGGATGGAGTGGGGTACAGTGGAATGGAATGGAGTGCAGTGGAATGGAATGGAGTGGAGTGGAGTGGAGAAGACTGGAATGGAGTGGAGTGGACTGGAATGGAAAGAACTGGAGTGAAATGGAGTGTAGTGGAGTGCAGTGGAATGGAGTGCAGTGGACTGGAATTGAAGGGAATGGAATGGACTGGAGTGGAATGGAATGGAAAGGAATGGAATGGAAAGAAATGGAATGGAATTGAGTGGAATGGAGTAGAGTGAAGTGGACTGGAGTGCAGTGAAATGGAATGCAAAGGAATGGAGTGGACTGAAGGGGACTGGAATGGAATGGAATGGAGTGGAAAGGAGTGGATTCCAGCGGAGTGGAATCGAGTGGAATTGAATGGAATGGAATGGAGTAGAGAGGAATGGAATGGAGTGGAATGAAGTGGATTCTAGTGGAGTTGAATCGAGTGGAATTGAATGGAATGGAATGGAGTAGAAAGGATTGGAATGGAGTGGAGTGGAGTGGAGTTCAGTGGAGTGGTGTGGAAAGATTGGATTGGAGTGGAATGGAAAGGAGTGGGGTCCCTTGGAATGGAAAGTAATGGAGTGGAATGGAATGGAGTGGAGTGGATCGGAGAGCAAAGGAATGTAATGGAGTGTAGTGAAATGCTGTGTAATAGAATGGAGTGGAATGGAGTGGAGTAGCGTGGAATGCATTTCAGTGGAAAGGATTGGAATGGAATGGAGTTGAATGGAATGGAGTGGAGTGGAATAGAATGGAGTGTAGTACACTGGAATGGAGTGGAAAGGAATGGAATGCAGTGGAATGGAATTTAATGAAATGGAACTGAGTGCAGTGGAGTGGATTGGAGTGGAGTGGAATGGAATAGATAGGAATGGAACTGAATGGAATAGAATAGAGTGCAGTGGTTTGGAGTGAATGGAGTGGGGTGGATTGGAATGGAAAGGATTGGAGTGCAGAGGAGTGGAATGGAGTGGAGTGGAGTGGAGTGGAGTGGTGTGGATTAGAACAGAGTGGAATGGAATGGAATTGAGTGGAATGGAATGGAGTGAAGCGGAATGCAATGCAGCAGAATGGAATGGAATGTAGTGGAATTGAGTGCAGTGGAATGGAATGAAGTGGAGTGGATTGGAATGGGTAAGAGTAGAATGGAAATGAATGAAATTGTGTGGAGTGGTGTGGAGAGGAGTGGAGTGGTGTGGATTGGAGTGGAATGGAGTGGAGAGGAGTGGAGTGTAATGGAGTGGAATGGAGTGGAGTGAAATGGAGTGGAATTTATTAGAAAGGAGTAGAATAAAATGGAAGTGAGTGGAATGGAATGGAGTGGAGTGGCATTGATTGTAGTGAAATAGACTGGATTGGACATTAATGGATTGCAATGGAATGGAATGGAATAAAATGGAATGTAGTGGAATAGACTGTAGAGTTGGGGTGTGCAACGCAATGGAGAGGAAAGGAATGGAGAGGAGTGAAGTGGAATGCAGTGGAGGAAATTTAGAGGAGTGGCAAGGAATGCATTGGATTAGAATGGAGTGGAGTGGAAAAGAGTGGCTGGTGTACAATGGATTTAATGGAATGGAATGGAGTGGAATGGATTGGAATTGAGTGGATTGTAGTTGAGTGGATTGAACTGGAATGGAATGGAAAGGTGAAATGAAATGTGACCTAAGATTGTGCCACTGCGCTCCAGACTAGGTGACAGAGTGAGATACTCTCGAAAGAATGGAATGGAAAGGAAAGCAATCTAATGCAATGGAATGGCATGAACTGGAGTGCAGTCGAGTGAAGTGGAGTGGAGTGGAATGGAGAGGAATGGAATGGAACGAAATGGAATGGAATGGAATGCAATGGAATGAAGAGGAGTGGAGTGTGGTGGAACGGAATGGAATGGAGTGGACTGGAGCGCAATGGAATGACATAGAGAGGAATGCAGTGGAGTGGAGTGCAGTTGATTGGAGAGGATTGGAATGGAGTGGAATGGAATCGGATGTAATGGAATGTAGTGGAGTGGAGTTGAACGGAACAGAACAGAAAAGAATGGAATGGAACAAAAGGGAAAGGAATGGAGAAATATGTGCTGAGATTGTGCCATTGCACTATATCCTGTGTGTCAGAGGGAGAACCTGTGGAAAGAAAGGAGTGGAATAGAATGGAATAGAATGGAAAGGAATAGAATGGAAAGGAGTGTAATGGAATGGATTGGAGTGGAGCAGAGACGAATTGAGTGGAATGGACTGAAATGGAATGGAAAAGAGTGGAGTGGAGTTCAATGGAGTGTAGTGGAATGGAGTGGAGTGGAATGGGGTGGAGTGGAGTGGAATGGAATGGAGAGAAACGGAATGGAGTGTGGTGGAATGGATTGGAATGGAGTGGAGTGGAGTGGAGTGGGGTGAAACGGAATGGAATGGAATGGAATGGAAAGGAATTTAATGGAATGAAGAAATGTGTGCTGAGATTGTGCCACTGCAGAATAGAGTGTGTGACAGAGGGAGATCTTGTCGAAAAAAGGCGTGGAATGGAAGGGTTTGGAAAGAAATGGAATGGAATGGATTGGAGTGGAGTGGACTGGAATTGAGTGAAGTGGAGTGGAGTGCCGTGGAATGTAAAGGAAAGGAATGGATTGGAATGGTGAAATGAAATGTGAGCTGAGATTGTGTCACTGCACACAAGCCTGGTGACAGAGTGAGATCCTGTCAGAAAAGGAATGGAATGGAATGGACTGGAATGGAATGGAATGAATTGCAGTGGAGTGGAGTGGAAAGTAGTGGAATGGGATGGCATGGAATGGAAAGGATTGGAGTGGATTGGAATGGACTGGAGTGGAGTGGAGTGGAGTGGAATGGATTTGAGTGGAGTGGAGTGGAGTGGAATGGAATGGAATGGTGAAATGAAATGTAAGCTGAAATTATACCACTGCGCTGCAGCCTGGGTCACAGAGTAAGATACTCTCAAATGAAAGGAATGGAATGGAATGCAGTAGGAAGGAATGTAATGAAATGGAATGTAGTGAACTAGTGTGGAGTCGAGTGAAAGGGAGTGGAGTGGAATGCAGAGGAATGGAATGGAGTGGAATGTATTGGAATGAAGAGGAGTGGAGTGGGGTCGAGTGGAAAGCAGTAGAGTGGAGGGCAGTCGAGTGGAGATGAGTTGACAGTGGAATGGAAACGGATGTAATGGAATGTAGTGGAGTGGAGTGGAGTGGAGTTGAACGGATTGGAATGGAATGGAATGGAACAGAACGGAATAGAATAAAACGGAAAGGAAAGGAGAAATGTGTGCTGATATTGTGCCACTGCGATATGGCCTGTTGAGAGAGGGAGATCCTGTCGAAAGAAAGGAGAGGAATGGAATGGATTAGAATGGAGCAGATTGGAGCAGAGCGGAGCGGAGCACAATGGAATGGAACGGAAAGGAACTGAATGGAATATGAGCTGAGATTGTGCCAATGCACTCCAGGCTGGGTGACAGAGTGAGATACTCTCGATAAAAAGGAATGGAATGGAATGCAGTGGAAAGGAGTGGAATGAAATGGAATGTCGTGAACCGCAGTAGAGTGGAGTGAAGTAGAGTGGAGTGGAATGGAGAAGAATGGAATGAAGTAGAATGTAATGGAATGAAGTGGACTGGAGTGGGGTAGAGTGCAGTGCAGTGGAATGAAGACGAATGGAATGTCATGGAGTGGAATGGAGTGGAGTGGAGTGCAGGGAAGTGGAGAGGAGTTGACAGGAGTTGAATGGAATCGGATGTAATGGAATGTAGTGGAGTGGAGTGGAGCGGATTGGAACGGATTGAAACAGAATGGAATAGAAAAGAATGGAATAGAAAGAAACGGAAAGGAATGGATAAATGTGTGCTGAGATTATGCCAATGCATTACAGCCTGTGTGACAGAGGGAGATCTTTCAAAAGAATGGATATGAATGGAATGGAATAGAGTGGATTGGAGTGGAGTGGAGCAGAACGGAACGGAACGGTACGGAAGGGAATGGAATGGAATGTGAGCTGAGATTGTGCCACTGAACTAGAGGCTGGGTGACTGAGTGAGAAACTCTTGATAAAAAGGAATGGAATGGAATGCAGTAGAAAGGAATGGAATGGAATGGTGTGTACTGGAGTGGAGTGGAGTGGAATGAAGTGGAGCGGAGTGGAATGGAGAGGAATGGAATGGGATGCAATGCAATTGAATGAAGACTAAAGGATTGGAATGGAATGGAGTGGAATGAAGTGGAATGGAGTTTAATGGAGTGGTGTGGGGTGGAGTGGACTGGAGTGGAGTGGATTGGAGAGGAGTCGGGTTGAGTTGATTGGAGTGGAGTGGATTGTAGTGGGATGGAATGGAATGGAGGGGAAGCTGAGATTGTGCCACTGCACTCCAGGAAGAATGACAGAACGAGAAAGGAATGGAATGCAATGGAATGGAATGGAATGGATTGGAGTGTACTAGAGTGGAGTGGAGTGGAGTGGCATGGGATGGAATGCAATTTAATGGATTGGAGTGGAACGGTGTGTAGTTGAATGGAGTGGCGTCGAATGGAGTGGAATGGAATAAAATGGAGTGGAGTGGAATGGAATGGAGTGGACTGGACTGCAATGGAGTGAAATGGAATTGATAGGAGTGGAATGCATTTGAATGGAGTGGAGTGGAGTGCCATGGAGTGGAGTGGAATGGAGTGGATTGTAGTGGAATGGAATGGAATGGAATGGAATAGAGTGGAGTGGAATGAACTAGAGTGTAGTGGAGTGGAATGCAATGGAATGGAATGGAATTGAGGGGAGTGGAATGGAGTGGAGTGGAAGGGACTGGAATTGAGTGGAATGGAATGGAGTGGAATTGAGTGGAGTGGAGTGAAATTGAGTTGAATGGAATAGAGTGGAATGGAAGGGAATGCAATGGAATGCAATGGAATGTAATGGCAGTTGAGATTGTGCCACTGCGTTGCAGTCTGTGTGACAGAGTAAGACACTCTCGAAAGAAAGGAATAGAATGAAATGCAATGGAATGGAATGGAATGGATTCGGGTGGATTGGAGTGGAGTGTAGTGGAATTGAGTGGAGTGCAGTGGAGTGTAGGGAAATGGAGTGGAATGGAGAGGTTTGGACTGGGATTGAATGGAACAGAATGTAGTGGAGTGTAGTGGGTTAGAGTGGTGAGCAATGGAATCGAGCAGAATGGAATGGGATGGAGTGGAATGGAGTGGTGTGGAGTGCAGGGGAATGGAGATCAGTGAAATCGATTGGACTGGAATCGGAAGTAACTAAAAGAAGTGGAGTGGATTCTAGTGGAACGGACTGGAATGGAATGGAATGGAAATGAACTGAATGGAATGAAGAGGTATGGAAAGGAATGGAATGGACCCGAGTGGAATGCAGTGGAACAGAGTGGAATTCAATGCAAACGTGTGCAATGGAGTGGAAAGGAATGCAAAGGAGAGGAGTGGAATGGAATATAATGAAATAGAGTGGCATGGAATGGAGTCGAATTCAATGGAATGGAGTGAAGCAGAATAGAATGGAGTGGAGTGGAGTGGAGTAAAGTGGACTGGAATGGAATAGAGAGGATTGGATTGGAGTGAAATGCAATGGAATGTAATGGAATTTATTGAAGTGGAATGGAGTGGAGTGGAGTGGAATGGAGTGCAGAGTAGTGGAATGGAATTGAAAGAAATTGATTGGAATGGAGTGGAGTGGAGTGGAATGCAGAGGAATAGAATGGAGTGAAATGGAATGGAGTAGAGTGAAGTGTACTCGAGTGGAGTGGAGTGAAATGGAGTGGAGTTGAGTGAAGTGGAGTGGACAGGAGTGGAATGGAATGGAATGGAATCAACTGGAGGGGAATGGAGTGGAGCGGGGTGTAAAGGAGTGGAATGGAGTGGAACGGAATGAAATGCAGTTGAATGTAGTGAGATGGACTGGAGTGCAGAGGAGTGGAATGAAGTGTACTGGAATCGGATGTAATGGAATGTAGCGGAGTGGACTGGAGTGGAAAGGAATGGAACAGACAGAGCGGAGCAGTGTCATGTGGAGCAGAATGGAACAGAATTGAAGATCAGCTGAGATTGTGCCACCACCTTCCATAGTGGGTGACAGAGTGAGATATTCTCGAAAGAAAGGAATGGAAGGGTTTGCAGTGGAATTGAATGGAATGGAATGAATTGGAGTGGATGGAGTTGAGTGAATTGGAGTGGAGTGCAAGGAGGGGAAAGGGGTGGAAAGGAATGGAGTGGAATGGAGTTGAATGGAGTGGACGGGAGTGGACTAGGGTGCAGGGGACTGGAATGGAATGGAATAGAAAGGAGTGGAGTGGTATAGAGTGGATTGGAGTGGAATGAAGCGGGGTGGAGTGGAATGGAGCTTAGTGGACTGGAATGGAGAGGAATGGAATGGAATGGAGTGGAATGGAATGGAATGGAATTGAATGGAGTGAAGTGTTATGGAATGTAGTGGAGTGGAATGAAATGGAGTGGAGTGGAATGGAGTGGAAGGATAGGAATGGAATGCATAGGAGTGGAATGGGATGGAGTGGATTGGAGTGGAGTGGAGCGGAATGGAATGGAGTGGAGTGCTGTGGGGTGGAATGGAATGGAATGGAGTGGAGTGGAGTGCAGTCGAATGGAATGGAGTGGAATGTAGTGCAGTCGAATGGAATGGAGTGGAATGGAGTTGAGTTGAGAGGAATGGAGTGGATTGGACGGTAATGGAGTCGAATGGAATGGAACAGAGTTTAATGGAATTGAGTGGAATGGAGGAGAATGGAATGCAATCGAGTGGAGTGGAGTAGAATGGAATGGAGTGGAGTGGAACGGAGTAGAGTGGAATGGAATGGAGTGAAATGGAGTGGAATGTAATGGGAAGTAATAAGAAGGAATGAAGTGGTGTGGAGTGGGGTGGAGTGGAGTGCAGTGGAATGGAGCACATTGGAATGGGAAGGACTGGAACAGAGTGGAGTGGATTGCAGTGAAGTGGAGAAGAGTGGAATGGAGTCTACTGGAATTTGATGTAATGTAATGTAGTGGAGTGCAGTGGAGTGGAAAGGAATGGAGCAGAGTGGAGTGGGGTGGAACAGAATGGAACAGAATAAAACAGAAGCTGAGATTGTGCCTCCAGGCTCCAGACTGGGTGACAAGGTGAGATACTCTCGAAAGAAAACAATGGAATGGAATGTAGTGGAAAGGAATTGAATGGAGTGGATTGGAGTGGAGTGGAGTTGAGTGAAGTGCAGTGCAGTGGATTTGAGGGGAATGGAATGGAATTTAATGCAATGGAATGGAAGGATATAGAATGGAATGGAGTAGAGTGGAATGGAATGGAGTGGAATTGAATCGAGTGGAGTGTAGTGGATGGGAGTGAAATGAAATGGAATGGAATGCAGTGTTATGGAAAGGAATGTAGTGGAGTGGAATGGAATGGCAAGGAATGGGGGGAGTGGAGTTTAGTGTAGTGGAGAGAAATGGAATTTAGTGGACTGTAAAGGAGTTTAATTTAATGGAATGGAGTGGAAAGAAATGGAATGAAGTGGAAGGGAATGGAATGGAATGGAAGGGAGAGGAGTGGAGTGGAATGAATTGAGGTGGAATGGATAGGAGTCGAATCAAGTGGAGTGGAGTGGAGTGGAATGTAGTGGAGTGGAGTGGAGTGGGGTGGAATGGAATGGAATTGAAAGAAATGGAATCTTATAGTGTGGAGTCGAATGGAGTGAAGTGGAGTAGAATGGACTGGAATGGAATGGAGTGAAATGGAATGGAGTGGGATGGAGTGGAGTGGAATGGATTCGAATGCAATGGAGTGGAACAGAGTGGAATGGAGTGGGGTAGAGTGGAATGGAGTGGAATGGAGTGGAGTGGAGAAGTATGGAGCAAAGTGGAATGAAATGGAGTCGATTGGAGTGCAGTGGTGTGGAATGGAGCAAAGTGGAATGAAATGGACTGGAGTGGAGTAGATTTTCGTGGAGTGGCATGGAGTCGTTTGGAATAGAGTGTAGTACAGTGGAGTGGAATGGAGTGGAATGTTGTGGAGTGGAATGGAATGGCATGGAATGGAGTAGAGAGGAGCGGAATGGAATGGAGGGTTCAAGATTGGAGTGGAGTGGAGTGGAACGGAATGGAATGAAGTGAAGTTAAATGGATTGGAGTGGAGAGGAATGAAGAGGAATGCAATGGAGTTGAATGGAATGGAGTGGATTGGACTGGATTGGAGTGGAGAGGAACGGAATGGAATGGAATTGAATCGAATGAAATGGAATAGAATGGAATGGAATGGAGTGGAGAGGAGTGCAATGGATTGGAATGGAGTATAATGGAATAGAATGGAATGGAGATTAATGGGATGGAATGGAATGGAGTGGAATTGACTGGAGTTGAGTGGAGAGGAATGGAGTGGAGTGGAATGAAATGGAATGGATTGCAGTGGAATGGAATGGAAGGTGTGGAGTGTAATGCAATGGCATGGAACGGAGTGGAGTGGAGTGGAGTGTAGGGGAGTGTAGTGGCATGAAATGTAGTGGAACAGGAATGGATTGGAATGGAATGGACTGGAATTGAATGGAATGGAATGGAACAGAATGGGAGTGGACTTTATTGGAATGGAGTGGAGTGGAGTGGAACGGAATGGAGTGGAGTTGAATGGAAGGCAATGGAATTGAATGGATTCTAGTGGAATGAAGTGAAGTGGAATGGAGTTTAGTGGATTTGAATTGAATGGATTGGAGTGGAGTGGACTGGAACGGAGTGGAGTGGATAGGAATAGAGTAGAAAGGAATGGAATGGAATGGAATGGAATGGAAAGGAATGGAATGGAATGGAAAGGAATGGAATGGAATGGAACGGAATGGAATGGAATGGAATTTAGTGGATTGGAGTGGAGTGGAATGGAATTGGAATTGAGTGGAGTGGAATGTAATGGAATATAGTGGAGAGGAGTGTAATGGAGAAGAATAGAATGGAGTGGAGAGGAATGGAGTGCACTACAATGTACTGCAATGGAGTGGAACAGAGTGGCATGGAAAGAAGTGGAATGGAATGGAATGTAACAGCGGGGATTGGAATGCAATTCAATAGAATGAAATTGAGCAGAGTTGATTGCAGTGGAGTGGAGTGGAAGGGAATGGAGTGGAGTGGAGTGGATTGGAATGGAATGGATTGGAATGGAATATAGAGGAATGGAATGGAGTGAAGTGGAGTACAGTGGAATGGAGTGAAGACGACTGGAATGGATTGGAATGGAATGAGTGGAATGGAATTGAGTGGACAGGAGAGGGATGGAGTGGAGTGGAGTGGAATGGATTGGAGTGGAATGTAATGAAATTGAATGGTGTAGAGTGGAATGCAATGGTATGGAATGGAGAGGAGTGGAGTGTAGTGGAGTGTACTGGAGAGGAGTGTAGTGGACTGGAATGGATTGGAATGGAATGGAAAGGAGTGGACTGTAATGTAATTTAATGGAGTGGAGTCAAATGGAAATTAATGGAATGGAATGGAATGGAATGGATTGGAGTGGAGTGGAGTCGAGTCGAGTGGAATAGAGTGGAATGGAATGGAACGGAATGGAATGGAGTTGTGTGGATTGGAATGGAATGCAGTGGAGTGGAGTGGAGTAGAATAGCTTGGAATGGAATGGAGTGGAATGGAGTGGACTGGAATGGAGTGAAATGGAGTGGAATAGAGTGGCTTGGAAAAGAGAGGAATGGAATGGAATGAAATGGAGTGGAGTGGAATGGAATGGAATGGTATGGAATACAGCAGAGTGGATTGTAGTGGAGTGGAGTAGAGAGGAATGGAGTGGATTGGTGTGGTGTGGAATGGAGTGGAGTGGTGTGCAGTGGCATGAAATGGAGAGGAATGGAATTAAATGCTGTGGAGTACAGTGCAATGGATTGGAGTGGACTGGAACGGATTGGAATTGAATAGAGTGGAATGGAATTGAGTGGACTGGAGTGGAGTGGAGTGCAGTGGATTGGATTGTATTTTACTGGAATGGAATGAATTGGAATGTAGTGGAAATGTGTGGAGTGCAATATAATGGAATGGAGTTGTGTGGAATGGAGTTGTTTGGAATGGAGTAGACTGGAATGGAATGAACTGTAGTCTAATGGAGTGGAATGGAATGGAGAGGAATGATGTGGAGTGGAAACGGATGGAGTGAAATGGAATGGAATGAAAATGAATAGAAGGGAATGGAGTGGTATGGAGTACAGTGGAGTGGATGGGGGTGGAATGGAGAGCAATGAGGTGGAATGGAATGGATTGGAGTGGAATGGAATCAGCGCTCCAGGCTGATTGACAGAGTGAAATACTCTCGAAAGAAAGGAATGGAATGGAATGTAGTGGAATGTAATGGAGGGGAATGGAGTGGAATGTAAAGAACTCGATTGAATTGGAGTACAGTGGAATGGAAAGTAATGGAGAGGAGTGGAGTGGAGGGGAGTGAAGTGGAATGGAATGGAATGGAATGGTTTGTGGTGGAATGGAGTGGAATGTGGTGGAATGGTGTGGAAAGGAATGCAGAGGAATGAAATGGAGTGTAATGGAGTGGAATGGAGAAAAGTGGAGTAGAGTGGAAAGGAGTTGAATGGACTGGAATAGAGTTGAAAGGAATGGAATGGAGTGACATGGAATGGAATGTAGTGGAAAGGAATCGAGTGTAATGGAATGAATTTTAGTGGAGTGCAATGGAGTGGAGTAGAGAGGAATGGAATGGAATGTATTGGAATTGACTGGAAAGGAATGGAATGGAATGGAGTGGGTTGGATTGGAGAGGTGTAGAGTGGAGTTAAATGGAGTGGAATGGAGTGTAATGGAATGGAGTGGAGTGGAACAGAATGGAATGGAATGGATTGGAATGGAATGGAATGGAGTGGAGTACAAAGGAGAGGAATGGAATGCAATGGATTGGAGTGGAATGGAGTGGTATGGAATGGAGTGGAATGAAGTTCAATGGATTGGTGTGGGGTAGAGTGGTTTGGAGGAGAGTGGATTGGAGTGGATTAGAGTGGAGAGGAGTGTAGTGGGATGGAATGGAATGGAGTGGAATCTGAGATTTTGCCACTGTGCTACAGGATGAGTGACAGAGTGAGATAGGAATGGAATGCAATGGAATGCAATGGAATGGATTGGAGTGGACTAGAGTGGACTAGAGTTGAGTGGAGTGGAGTGGAGATGAAAGGCATCGTATGGAATGGAGTGGAGTGGAATGGAGGGGAGTTTAATGGAGTGGCGTGGAGTGTAGTGGAATGGAATGGAATGGAGTGGAGTGGAATGGAATGGAATGGAATGGAATGGAGTGGAGTGCAGTGGTGTGGAGTGGAGTGGACAGCAATGGAGTAAAATGGAATTGAATGGAATGGAGTGAAATGAAATGGAGTGGAGTGGAGAGGCATGGAGAGGAGTGGAATGGCGTGGAGTGGAGTGGAATAATATGGAGTGTAATGCTATAAAGTGGATAGGAATGGAGTAGAGTGGAGTGGAGTGGAATAGAACAGAGTGGAGTGGAATGGAGTGGAGTGGAGTGGAATGGAATGGAACTGAGTGGAATGGAAAGGAGTGGAATGACATAGAGTGGAATTCAGGGGGGTGGAGTGGTGTGGATTGGAGTTGAGAGGAATGAAATGGAGTGGAATGGAGAGGAATGGAGTGGAATGGAATGGAATGGAACGGAATGGAAACTGAGATTGTGCCACTGCACTCCAGGCTGTTTGACAGAGTGAGATACTCTCGAAAGAAAGGAATGGACTGGTATGGAATGGAATGGAATGGAGTGGAATGTTGTGGATTGAAGTGGAGTGGAATGGAGAGGATTGGAAAGGGATGTAATGGAACGGAATTTATTGGAGTGGTTTGGGTTGCAATAGAGTGCAGTGGAATCGAACAGAATGGAATGGGATGGAGTGGAGTGGAGTAGAGTGGAGTGCAGTGGAGTGGAGAGGAGTGGAATGGATAAGACTGGAATCGGATGTAACTAAATGAAGTGGAATGGATTGGAGTGGAATGGAGTGGAGTGGAATGGAATTGAACGGAACGGAATGGAATGGTGTGGAATGTAATGGACCCGAGTGGAATGTAGTGGAATGGAGTGGAGTGGAGAGGAGTGGAAAGGAATGCAATGAGTGGAGTGGACTGGAGTGGAAAGAATGGAGTGAAGTTTAGTGGATGCAGTGGAATGGAATGGAGTCTAGTGTAGTTGATTGGAATGGAATGAAATTGAAAGGAATACAATGGAATGTAATGGAAAGTAATGGAGTGTAATGGAGGGGAGTGGTGTGGAGTGCAATGGAATGGAATGAACTGGACTGGAATGCAATGGAATGAGTGGAATGAAATGCAATGGAATGTAGTGGAGTGGAATGGAAAGAAAGGGGAGAAGTGGAGTATGGAGAGGAGTGGAGTGGAATGTATTGGAGTGAATTGGAATAGAATGAAATGGAATGGATTGGAGTGGAATGAATTGGCGTGGAGTGGAGGGGAGTGGAATGAAGAGGAATTGAGTGGAGTGGCCTGGAGTGGAGTGGAGTGCCAAGGAATGGAATGGAATTGAATGGAATGGGATGGAATAGAATGCAGTGGAGTGTAATGGAGTGGAGTGCAATGGAATGGTGTGGAATGGAGTGGAATGGAATGGAATGGAATGGAGGGGAGTGAACTGGAATGAGTGGAATGGAGTGGCATCCAATGGAATCAATTTCAATAGAATGAAGTGGAGTGGAATGGAATGGAATGGACTGGAGAGGAGTGGAGTGGAGTGGTGTGGAGTGGAGTGGACTGGATTGGAGCAGAATGGAATGGATTGGAGTGGAATGCAATGGAATGGAATGGAATTTATTGACGTGGAATGGAGTGGGTTGGAGTGGAATCGAGTGGAGAGGAGTGGAATGGAATGGAATGGAAAGGAATATATTGGAATGGAGGGGAGTGGATTGGAATGCAGAGGAATAGAATGGAGTGAAATGGAATGGAATGGAGTGTAGTGGAATGGAGTGGAGTGGAGTGGAATGGAATGGAATGAAGTGGAATGGAATGGAGTCGAGTGTGGTGTAAACGATTGCAATGGAATGGAGCAGAATGAAGTGGAGTGGAAGGTAGTGCAATGGAGAGGAGTGGAGAGAAGTGGAATGGAGTGTACTGGAATCGGATGTAATGGAATGTATTGCAGTGGAGAGTAGTGGAAAGGAATGGAAAGGAACGGAGCCGAGCAGAGTGGAGCGGAGTAGAATGGAACGGAAAGGTATAGCAGCTGAGATTGTGCCACCGCACTCCATACTGCCTGACAGGGTGAGATACTCTCGAAAGAATGGAACAGAAGGGAATGCAGCAGAATGGAATGGATTGGAGAGGAGTGGATTTGAGTGAATTGGAGTGGAGTGGTAGGGAGGGGAATAGAGTGGAATAGAATGGAGTGCAATGGAGTGGAAAGGAGTGGGGTGGAGAGGACTGGAGTGGAGTGAAGTCGAATGGAATGGAATAGAATGGAGTGGAGTTGTATGGAGTGGAGTGGAGTGGAGTGGAATGGAATGGTATCGAATGGAGTGCAATGGAATGGAATGGAAAGAAGTTGAGTTGAATAGAATGGCATGGAATGGAGAGGAGTGGATTCTAGTGTAGTGCAATGGAATGGAGTGTAGTGGACTGGAAAAGAGAGGAACGGTGTCGAATTGAGTGGAGAGGAGTGTAGTGGAATGGAATGGAATGTAATGGAATGCAGTGGAATGGAATAGAATGGAGCAGAATGAAATGGAATGACGTGCAATGCAATGGATTGCAATGGAATAGAGTGGAGAGGAGTGGAAAGGAGTGGAGTGGAACGCACTGGAGTGCAATGGAGTGGGGTGGAGTGGAGTGGAATGTAGTGGATTGGAGTGGAGTGGTGTGGGGTGGAATGGAATCGAAAAGAATGGAAAGTAATGTAATGGAGTGGAGTCGAATGGAGTGGAGTGGATAAGACTGGACTGGAAAGGAATGGAGCAAAATAGAATGGGGTGGCATGGACTGGATTGGAATGGAATGGAATTGAGAGGAGTGGAATGAAGTCGAATGCAATGGAGTGGAATGGAGGGGCGTGGAGTTGAATGGAGTGGAATGGATTGGAATGGGTTGGAGAGGAGTGGATTGGAGCGAAGGAGAATGAAATGCAGGGAAGTGGCGTGGATTTGAGTGAAGTGGAATGAAATGGATTGGAGTGGAGTGGAGTTTCTTGGAGTGGCATGGAAGGGTTTGGAATAAAAAGAAGTAGAGGGGAATGGAGAGGAGAGGAACATAGAGGAGTGGAATGGAGTGGAATGGAATGGCTTGGAATTGAGTGGAATGCAATGGAGTGGAGTGGAGAGGAATGGAATGGAATGGAGTGGAGCGGATTGGAGTGGAGTGGAGTGGAACGGAATGGAGTGGAGTGGAACGGAATGGAGTGGAGTGGAATGGAATGGAGTGAAATGGAGTGGAGTGGAGTAGATTGAAACAAAGTGGAATGAAATGGAGTGAAATGGAGTGGAGTTTCGTTGAGTGCCATGGAATGTTTTGGAATAGAATAGAGTGGAGTAAAATGTAGCGGTGTGGAATGTATTGGAGTGGAATTAATTGGAATAGAATGGTATGGAAAGGAGTGGAATGCAATGGAATGGAGTGGAGTGGAATGGAATGGAATACAATGTAGTGGAATAGAGTAGAGTGGTAAAGAATGGAATGGAGTGGAGTGAAATGCAATCGACTGGAATGGAGTGGAATGGAGTAGAATGGAGTGGCATGAAAGAAGTGGAATGGCATGGAGTGGAGTGGAGTGGAATGAATGCAATGGAATGGAATGGAGTGGAGTGGATAGGTGTGGAATGGAATGGAATTTAAGGTAGTGGAGTGGAGTGGAATAGAATGGAATGGAGTGGAGTGGAATGGACTGGAATGGATTGAAGAGGACTGAAGTGGAGTGGAGTGGAGTGGAATGGACTGCAATGAAGTGGAATGGAATATTGCAGTGAAACGGTTTGGATTGGAATGAAATGGAAAAGAATGTCAGGGAATGGAGTGGAGTGGAGTGGAATGGAGCAGAGTGGAGTGAAAAGGAATGGAATGGAGTAGAGTGGAGTGGAATGGAATGCCACGGAATAGAGTGGACTGGAATGGAACAGCATGGAGTGGAGTGGAGTGGAGTGGACTGGAATTGATTAGAATGGAATGGAGCGGAGTGGAGTATAGTGAAGTGGAATGGATTTGACTGCAGTGGAGTGGAATGGAATGGAGAGTAATGTAGTTTAATGATGTGGAGTTGAATGGAGTGGAGTGCAGTGGAATGGAAAGGAGTGGAGTGGAATGGAATGGAATTGAGTGGAATTGAGTGGAGTTGAATGTATTGAAGTGGAGTGGAGTGGAGTGGAATGGATTGGATTGGAATGGAATTGAATGGAATGGAGTGCAGTGGAATGGATTGGAGTGTGGTGGAGTGTAGTGGATTGGATTGGAATGGAATTGAATGGAATGGAGTGGAGTGGAGTGGAATGGAGTGGAGTGGAGAGGAATTTAATAGAATGGAATGGAGTTTGGGGGAATAGAGTGGAGTGTAGTGGGATGGTGTGGAATGGAATGAGGTGGAATGGAATGGTATGGAATGGAGTGGAATGGAGTGGGGTGTAGTAGAGTGAAATGGAGTCAAATGGACTGAAATGGAATGGAATGGAAAGGAATGGAGTGGAATGTAATATAACGGAATGGAATGGAGTGGAATGGAGTGAAGTGGAGTGGAATGGAGTGGAATGGTGAGGTATGTAGTGTAATGGAATGGAATAGAATGCAGTGGAGTGGAATGGAGTGGACTGGAATACACTGTAATGGAGTGGAATGGAGTGGCATGGAAAGTAGTGGAATGGAATGGAAAGGAATGGAGTGGAATGGAATGGAATGTAGTGGAATGGAATGGAATGGAATGGAATGAATTGCAGTGGAATGGAGAGTGGAGTGCAAAGGAACGGAATGAAGTGGAATGGAATGGAAAGTAGTGGAGTGGAGTGGAATAGAATGGAATGTGATGGAGTGGAATGGAGTGGACTGGAATACACTGTAATGGAGTGGAATGGAGAGGCATGGATAGTAGTGGAATGGAATGGAAAGGAATGGAGTGGAATGGAATGGAATGAAGTGCAGTGGAATGGAGAGGAATGGAATGGAAAGGAATGGAATGGAATGGAGCTGAGCGGACTGGAGTGGAGTGGAGTGGAGTGGGGAGGAATGTTGAGGAATGTAGTGGAATGGGATGGAGAAGATGGGAGTGGAATGGAATGGAATGGAGTAGAATGGGATGGAATGGAAAAGAAAGAAATGGAATGGAATGGATTGCAATTTTATTGAATGAAGTGGTGTGGAGTGGAGAGGAATCCAATGAAATGGAGTAGAGTGGAATGGAGTGGAAAGCTGTGCAGTGGAATGGAGTGATGAGGAGTGGAGTGGAGTTGCGTGGAATGGCGTGGAGTGTAGTGCAGTAGAGTGGAGTGGAGTGGAATGGAATGGAATGGAATGGAAGCTGAGATTGTGCCACTGCGTTCCAGACTGAGTGACAGAGTAAGACATCTTGAAAGAAACGAAAGGAATGGAGTTCAGTGGAATGGAATGGAATGGAATTTAGCTGAGTGGGCTGGAGTGGAATCGAGTGAAGTGGAGTGGATTGGAATGAGGCGGATTGGATAGGGCAGGAATGGAATGGAAAGTTATGGAGTGTAGTGGGGTGGAAAAGAGTGTGGTGGAATGGAGTGTAATTGAATGGCATGGATAGGAATGGAGTGGAGTGACGTATATTGGAGAGGAGTGGGATGGAGTGGAATGGAATCGGATGTAGTGGAATGTAGTGGGGTGAAGTGGAGTGGAGTGGAATGCAATGGAATGTATTGGAGTGGAACAAAAGAAATGGAATAGTGTGGAGTGGAATGGAATGGAGTCGGATGGAGGGGAATGGGGTGGAAGGGAGTGGGGTGGGGTGGAAAAGACTGGAATGGACTGGAATGCAGTGGAATCGAATGGAATGGAATGGAAGGGAGTGGATTGGAGTGGAGTGGAGTGGAAAGGAGTGGAAAGGAATGAAATGGAGTAGAGTGGAGTGGAATGGAGTGGAGTGGAGTGGAATAGAGTGTAGTGTAGTGGAAAGACGTGGAGTTGAGTGGAGGGGAATGGAATGTAGTGGAGTGGAGTAGAGTGGAATAGATTAGAATGGAGAGGAATGGAATGGAATGAAATAGAGTAGAAAGGAATGTAATGGAGTGGAGTGGAGTGGAAAGGAATGGTGTGGAGTGGAGTGGAATGGAATCGATTGGAGAGGAATGGAGTGGAGTGGAATGGAGTAGAGTGGAGGGGAATGGAGTGGAGTGAAATGGAGTAGAGTGGAGTGGATAGGTGTCACGTGGAATGAAATGGATAGGAGTGGTGTTTAGTGAAGTTGCATGGAATGGATTGGAATAGAATGGCGTGGAGTGGAGTTATCTTTAATGCAATAGAATGCAGTGGAGTGGAGTGAAGTCCATCGGAATGCAGTGGAATGGAGTGGAATGTGGTGGAGTAGAATGGAGTAGAATGGAATGGAATGGAATGGAGAAGAGTGGAATGGAATGTAGTGGAGTGCCTTGGAATGGAATGGAATTTAGTGGAGTTTAATGGACTAAAAATAAATGTGGAATGGAATGGATTGCAGTGGCATGGATTGCAGTTGAATGGAATGGAACTGAATGAACTGAATTGGAATGGAATGGAGTTGAGTAGAGCAGAGTGGAGTGGAATGGAGTGGAGTGTACTGGAATAGAGTGTACAGGGAAGAAATGCAATGAAATGCTGTGGGTTCGCGCTGAATGGAGTGGAGTGAAAAGCAATGGAGTTTAATGGAATGTTATGGAATGGAGTGGAGTGGAATGGAGTAAAGTGGAATGGAATGGAATGGAGTGGAGTGGAATGGAGTGGAAAGGAAAGGAGTGGAATGAAGTGAAGTGGAGTGGAAAGGAATGGAATTGAATGGAGTGGAATGGCATGGAGTGGAATGGAGTAATGTGGAATGGAATGGAATGGAAGGGAGTGGAATGAAATAAAATGGTGTAGAGTGGAGTGGAATGCAGTGGAGTGGAGTGGAATGGAATATACTGGAACGGAATGGAATTGAGTGGATTGGAATGGAACTTAATGAAATGGAGTTGAAACGAGTGGAGTGGAGTAGAATGGAATGGAATGCAAATGAATGCAGTGGAATGGAATGGAAAGGATTCGAGTGGAATGGAAAGGCATGGAATGGAGTGGAGGGGAGTAGAGTGGAGTGGACTGGAGTGAAATGGACTGTGGTGTACTGTAATGGAGAGAAATGGAATGGAATGCCGTGAAATGGAAAGCAATGCCGTGAAATGGAATGGAATTTAATGGAGTGGAGTCTAGTGGAACCGAGTGGAGTGGAGTGGAATGGTTTGATGTGAAATGAATTGGAATGGAATTTAATGGAGTGGAGTGTAATGAGGTGGAGTCTAATAAACTGGTGTGGAGTGGATAGTATTGGAATGTAGTGGGGTGGAGTGGAATGGAGTTGAATGGAAAGGAATTGAATGGTATGGAATGGAGTAGAGTGGAATGGAATGGAGTGTAGAGGAATGGAGTGGAAGGGAACGGAATGGAGTGGAATGAAATGGAATGGAGTGGAATGGAAAGGACTAAAATGGAGTGGAATGGAATGGAGTGGTATGTAATGGAGTGGAGAGGAATGGAGTGGTGTGGAGGGGAATTTAGTTGAGTGGCATGGAATGGATTTGAACAGAATGGAGTGGATTGGAATGGAATGGAATGGAGTTTATTGGAATGCAATGGCAAGGAATGAAATGGAATGGAATGGAGTGGAGTGGAGTGGAGTGGAAATGATTGGAGAGGAATGGAGTGGAGTGGAATGGAGTAGAGTGGAGTGTACTGGAGTCACGTGGAATGAAATTTAGTGGAGTGCTGTTTAGTGGAGTTGCATGGAATGGATTGAAATAGAATGGCGTGGAGTGGAGTTCTCTTTAATGGAATAGAATGTAGTGGAGTGGAGTGGATTCGACTGGAATGGAGTGGAATGGAGTAGAATGTGGTGGAGTCGAATGGAGTATAATGGAATGGAATGGAATGGAGAAGAGTGGAATGGTATGGAGTGGAATGGAATGGAATGGAATGGAATGGAATTTAGTGGAGTGTAATGGATTAGAAAAGAATGTTGTGGAATGGAATGGATTGCAGTGGCATGGCTTGCAGGAGAATGGAATGGAATTGAATGAACTGAAATGGAATTAATGGAGTGGAGTGTAATGGATTGGAATGGAATGGAATGGTATGAAATGGAATGGAGCTGAGTAGAGTGGACTTGAGTGGAATGGAGTGGAGGGCACTGGAATTGAGTGTAGAGGAAAGAAATGGAATGGAATGGAGTGGAGTCAAGCTGAATGGAGTGGAGTGAAAAGCAATGGAGTTGAATCGAATGTTATGGAATGGAGTGGAGTGGAATGGAGTAGAGAGAAATGGAATGGAATGGACTGGAGTGGAAAGTAATAGAATGGAATGGGGTGGAGTGGAGTGGAGTTGAGCAGAATGGAGTGGAATGCATTGAAGTGGAGTGGAATGGAATGGAATTGAATGGAGTGGAATGGAATGGAGTGGACTGGAGTGATGTGGAATGGAATGGAATTGAATGGAGTGGAATGGAATACAATGGAGTAGAGTGGAGTGGAATGGAGTGGAGTGGAGTGGAATGGAATATAATGGAATGAAATGGAATTGAGAGGAGTGGAATGGAATTTAATGGAATGGAGTGGAAAAGAGTGGAGTGGAGTAGAATGGAATGGAAGGCAATTGAATGCAGTGGAATGTATTGGAATGGATTGGAATGGAATGGAATGGCATGGAATGGAGTGTAGTGGAGTGGAGTGAAATGGACTGTAGTGTACTGGAATGGGGAGGAATGGAATGGAATGCCATGAAATGGCATGGAATACCATGGAATGGAATGGAATGGAAGGGATTGGAATCAAGTGGAATGGAGTGGAGTGGAATGGTTTGATGTGAAATGAATTGGAATGGAATTTAATAGAGTGGAGGGTAATGGAGTGGAGTCTAGTAGACTGGTGTGGAGTGGATTGTATTGGAATGTAGTGGGGTGGAGTGGAGTGGAGGTGAATGGAATGGAATTGAATGGTATGGAATGGAGTAGAGTGGAATGGAGGGGAGAGGAGAGGAATGGAGTGGAAAGGAATGGAATGGAGTGGAATGGAATGGAATGGAGTGGAATGCAATGGATTAAAATGTAGTGGAATGGAAAAGAATGGAGTGGAGTGGAGTGGAATGGAATGGAGTGGTATGTAATGGAGTGGAGTGGAATGGAGTGGTATGGAGGATAATTTAGTGGAGTGGCCTGGAATGGATTTGAAAAGAATGAAGTGGAGTGGAATGGAATGGAGTGTAGTGGAATGCAATGGCAAGGAATGGATTGGAATGCAATGAAATGGAGTGGAGCAGAATGGAATGGAGTGGAGTGGAAGGTAATAGAATGGAGAGTAATGTAATGTAATTGAGTTGAGTGGAGGTGAATGGAATTGAGTGGACTGGAATGGATTGGAATGAAATGGAGTTGATTTGAGTTGAGTCGAGTGCAGTGAAGTGGAATGGAATGGAGTAGAGTGGAATGGAATTTAGTGGAATGTATTGTACTTGATTGGAGTGGAATGGAAAGTAATGGAGTGGAATGGAAAGGGGTGGAGAAGAATGGTGTGGAATGGAGTGGAATGAATTGTCATGGAATGGAGTGGAATGGAATGGAATGGAAAGAAGTGGAGTGGAAACGAATGGACTGGAATTGAATGGAGTGGAATGGAATGTATTGGATTGGAAGGAAGTGGACTGGAATGGAATAGAGTGGAATGGGGCGGAGTCTATTGGTGTGGACTGTAGTGTCATGGAGTGGAGTGGATTGAAATGAAGTGGAATGGAGTGGAATGGAATGGTGTGGAGTGGAGTGGAATGGAATGGAACGGAGTGTAATGTAATAGAATGGTAAGGAATGGATTGGAATGTAATGAAATGGAGTGGAGTGGAGTGGAATGGAATGGAAGGTTTGTAGTTGAAGGGAGTGGAATTGAACGGCTTGGAAAGGAGTGGAATGTAGTGGTGTTGCGTGAGTGGAGTGGAGTGGAATGGAATGGATTGGAGTGGATTGAAGTGGAAGGGAATGGAATGGAATGGAAACTGAGATTCTGCCCCTAGGTTCCAGGCTGAGTGATAGAGTTAGATACTCTTGAAAGAGTGGAATGGAATGGAATGCTGTCGAATACAGTGGAATGGGATGGACTGTAATGGACTGTAGTAGAGTGGAATGAAACGAAATGGATAGGAAGGGAGAGGAATTGAATCGGGTGAAATTGGAAGGAATGAAGTAGAGTGGGGTTGCCTGGAGACGAATGCAGGGGAATGGAGAACTGTGGAATGGGATGGAGTGGAAATGATTGTAGTGGAATGGATTGGAATGGAATGGACTGGAGTGGAAAGACTTGGAGTGGAGAGAAATGGAGTGGAGTGCAATGGAGTGGAATGGAACGTATTATAAGGCAGTGGAGTGGAATGGAATGAAATTGAGGTGAATGAATTGGAATGGAATGGAGTACAGTGGAGTGCAGTGGACTGGAAAGGAATGGAGTGGACTGGAGTGAACTGGACTGTACTGGAGTGGAATGCAGTGTAATGAAGTGGAATCGAGTGGAGTGGAATGGAGTGGAACGGAATTGAATGGAATTTTGAGTGGAATGGAATGGAGTTAATTGGCGTGGAGTGGAATAGAATTTAATGGAGTGGAATGGAATGGGGTGGACAGGAAAGGAATGGAATGGTGTGGAATGGAATGGCATGGAAAAGAGTGGAAAGGAAAGAAATGGAATGGAGTGGAATGCAATTCAATAGAGTGGAGTGGAGTGGGAGGGAAAGGAATGGAATGGAATACTGCGGAGTGTATTGGAGTGGTGTGGAGTGGAGAAGAAAGTATTTGAGGGGAGTGGAATGGAATGGAGTGGATTGCAGTGGAATGGAATGGAAAGGAGGGGAGTGGAAGGAGTGGAGTGGAATGGAGTTGAATGGAGTGGAATGTAGAGGTGTTGAGTTGAGTGGAGTGCAATGGAGTGGTGTACAGTGGAGTGGAGTGAAGTGGAATTAAATAGAATGGAATGGAAACTGAGATTGTGCCACTAGGCTCCCGGCTGAGTGACAAAGTTAGATATTCTTGATAGAAAAGAATGGAATGGAATCCATTGGAATGGAGTGGAATGGAATGGACTGGAGTGGAGACGAGTGTAGTGAAGTGAAGTGAGGTAGAGTGGAAGGTAGAGGAATGGAATGGGGTGAAACTGAATGGAATGAAGTGGAGTGGGGTTGGGTGTAGAGGAGTGCAGGGTAATGGAGTAGTATGGAATGGGATGTAGTGGAAAGGAGTGGAGTGTAGTGGAATGAAATGGAATGGACTGGAATGGAATAGAGTGGACTAGAGAGGAATGAATTCGAATGGAATGTAGTGGAACGGAATGCAGTGGATTGGAGTGCAGTGGAATGTAATGAAGTTGAAGTGAATGTATTGGAATGGAATGGACTGCAGTGGAGTGCAGTGGAATGGAATGGAATGGAGTGGAGTGGATTGAACTGGACTGTAGTGGAGTGGAATGAAATGGAATGGAATGGAGTAGAGTGGAATGGAATGGAGTGGAGTGGAGTGGTGTGGAACAGAATGGAGTGGAGAGGAATGGAATGGAGTGGAGTGGAGTGTAATGGAATGGCCTGGAATGGAATAGAATGGAGAGAACTGGAAAGGAGTGGAATGGTTTGGAATGAAGTGACATGGAAAGCAGTGGATTGGAATGGAATGGAGTGGACTGGAATGGACTGGGGTGGAGTGGAGTGGAATGGAATGGAATGGAATGAAATGGATGCAGTGAAGTGGACTGGAGTGGCGTGGAGTGGAGAAGAAAGCACTGGAGGGGAGTGGAAGAGAATGGAGTGCATTGCAGAGGAATGGAACAGAATGGAGTGAAATAGAGTGTAATGTAAGGGAGAGGAATGGAATGAAATGAAGTGGAGTGGAATTGTATGGAGTGGAGTGGATTGGAATGGATTGGAAAGGAGTGTAGTGGAATGGATTGGAGTGGAGTGAATTGGAGTAGAGTGGAGAGGAATGGAATGGAGTGGAGTTGAATGGAATGGAATGTAGTATTTTGCAGTGGATTGTAATAGAAAGGAATGTATTGGAGAGGAATGGATTGGACAGGAATGGACTGCAATGGAATGCAATGAAGTAGCATGGAAAGGAGAGGATTGGAATGGAATGGAATGGAGAGGAGTGGCATCGAATGGAGTGAAATGGAATGGAATGCAATGGAATGGAATGGAATGCAGTGGATTGGAGAGGACCAGAATGGAATGGAATGGAACGGATTGAAGCGGACTGGAGGGGAGTGGAGGGGAGTTGAGTGGAGTGGAGTGGAACGGAGTGGAATGAAATGGAGTGGAGTGTAGTCGAATGGAATTTAAGGGAATGGAAAAGAATGGAAGGGAATTGAATGCATTGGAATGGAATGTAATGGAGTGGAATAGAATGGAGTGGAATGGAGTGGAATGGAGTGGTGTCGAGTTGAGTGGAGTGGAGGGGAATGGAGTGGAGTGGACTACAGTGGAATGGAATGGAATGCAATGGAATGGAAGCTGAGATTGTGCCACTACGTTCCAAAATGAGTGACAGAGTTAGACACTCTCGAAAAAAAGGAATCTAATGCAATGCAGTGGAATGGAATGGAATGGAACTTATTGGAGTGGACTGCAGTGGAATGGAGTGAAGTGGAGTGCAGAGGAACGGAGAGGAATGGAATGGGATTGAATGGAATGGAATGAAGTGGATTGGAGTTTGGTGGAGAGGAGTGCAGTGGAAAGGATCGGTATGGAATGCATGGAGTGGAGTGGAGTGAGGTGGAGTGGAATGGAGTGGAATGGAATGGAGTGGAATGGAATGGAGTGGAGTGGAGAAGAGTGGAATGGAATGAAGTTGAGGTGAATGTATTGGAATGGAATTAAGTGTAGTGCAGTGGAATGGAAAGGAATGGAGTGGTGTGGAGTGAAGTGAATGGAAAGGAGTGGAATGGAGTGGAATGGATTGGAACGGAGTGGAGTGGAATTGATTGGAATTGAACGGAATAGACTGGAGTAGAGTGCAATGGAATAGAGTGCAGTGGAGTGGATAGAAAGGAGTAGAAAGGAGTGGAGTGGAAGGGAATGGAGTGGAGTGGAGGACAATGGAATGGAATGGAGAGGAATAGAATGGAATGATATAGAGTGGAATGGATTTAACTGTAGTGGAGTGGAGTGGAATGGAATGAAATGGAATGGAGTGGAGTGGAGATGACGGAGTTGAAAGGAATGGAATGAAATGGAGTGGAGTGTAGGGGAGAGCAGTGCCATCGAAAGGAATGGAATGGAATGGAGAGGAGTAGAAGGGAATGGAGTGGACTGGAATGGAAATTAGTGGAATGGAGTTGAGTGGAGTGGAATGGAGTGGAGTGCACTGGAATGGATTAAAGGGGAATGGAATGGAATGGAGTGGAATGGAATGGAATGGAATGGAATGTAGTGGAGTGGCATGGAATGTAGTGGAGTGGAGTGGAATGGAGTGGAGTGGAGTGGAGTGCAGTGAAAAACAATGGAATGGAAACGGGAGGAGTGGAAGGAAATGGAATGGACTGGAATGGAAATGAAAGGAATGGAGGTGAGAGGGGTGGAGTGGAGTGGAATGGAGTGAAGTGGACTGGAATGGAGTGGAGTGGAATGGAATGGAATGGAGTGGAATGCAATGTAATGGAATGTAATGGAAAGGAGTGGAGTGCAGTAGAATGGAGTGGAGTGGAGTGGATTGGAATGTAGTGGATTGGAGTGGATTGGAGTCGAATTGATTGGAGTGGAGTGGAAAGGAGATGAATGGAAAGGGTTGAGATGGAGTGGAGTGCAACAGAGAGGAGTGGAAAGGAGTAGAGTGTAATGGAATGGAATGGAAGGCAATAGAATGGAAAGGAGTGGATTGGAGTGGTTGGAGTGAAATGGAATGGAATGGAGTGGAAGGGAAAGCATTTTAATGTAATGGACTGGAGTGGAATGGAGTGGACTGGATGGAGTCGAGTGCAGTGGAGTCGAATGCTCTGGAGTGGAGTGGAGTGCATCAGAATGAAATGGGACGGAAAAGAATAGAGAGGAGAGGAATGGAATGGAGTGGAGTGGAAAGGACAGGAATAGAATGAAGTGGAATAGAATGGAGAGGAGGGCAATGGAATGGTGTAGAGAGGAATGGAATTGAATGGAATGGAGTGAAGTGGAATGGAGTGTACAGGAAATAAATGGAGTGGAGTGCAACGGAGGGGAATAGAGTGTAATGGTGTGGAGTGGACTGGAATGGAGTATAGAGGAATGGAATGGAATGGAATAAAATGCAATGGAGTGGAGTGGAATGGAGAGGAATGGAGTGGAATGGAGTGGAGTTAAATGGACTGCATTGGAGTGGAGTGGAATGGAGTGTAGTGTGGTGGAATATACAGGAATGGAATGCAGTGGAATGGAATGGAGTGGAGTGGATTCGACTGGATTGGAATGGAGAAGAGACGAATGGAATGGAATGGAGTGGAGCAGAGTGGAGTGTAATGGAATGGAATGGAGTGGAGGGGCTAGGAGTGTAATAGAATGGAATGGAGTGGAGTGGAATGGAGTGGAAAGGAGTGGAGTAGACTGGAGGGGCGTGGAATGGAGTGGATCATTGAGGAATGTAGTGGAATGGAATGGAATGGAGTAGAATGGTGTCGAAAGAAATGGAGTGGAGTGGAATGTAATGGAACGTAGTGGAGTGAAGTTGAATGGAATAGAATGGAATGGAGTGGAGTGGAATGTAGTGCACTAGAAGGGTGGGAATGGAGTGGAATGGAGTGACACGGAAAGGGCTGTAATAGAATGGAATGGAATGGCATCTAATGGAATGGAATGGAATGGGATGGGGTGGAGTGGAATGGAATGGAATGGAACGGAATGGAGTAGAGTGGATTGGAGTAGCCTGGAGTGGAGAGGAAAGGAGTGGAGTGGAGTGGGATGCAATACAGTGGATTGGACTGGAATGGAATGGAATGGAGGGGAATGGAATTGAGTTTAATGGAGAGGAATGGAAAGTAAAGGAGTGGAGTGGAGTAAATGCATTGGAGTGAACCAGAATGGATAGGAATGAAATGGAGTGGATTTCAATGGAATGGAGTGGAATGGAGTAGAATGGAGTGGAATGGAGTGGAGAGGACTAGAATGGACTAGAGAGGAGTTGAATGGAGTGGGTGGAATTGTAGGGAATGGAGTGGAGTGGAGTGGAATGGAATGGAATGGTATGGAGGGGAATGGAATGGAGTGGAGAGGAATGGAGTGGAGTGGATAGGAAGGGAATGGAATGGAGAGGTGTGGAATGGAACGGAATGGTATGGAGTTGAGAGGAATGGAGTAGAATGGAATGGAGTAGAATGGAGTGAAGTGGAGTGGAGTGGAATGGAATGAAATTGAATAGAATAGAATGGAAAGGGGACAGGTAGAATGGAATCCAGAGGACAGGAATGGAAAAGAATGAAATGCAGTTGAGTGGAGTGGAGTGGAGTGGAATGGAATGGAGTGGAATGTAGTGGAGTGGAGTGAAGTGGAATAGTATGGAATGGAGTGGAGTGGAATGGAGAGGAATAGAATGGAATGGAATGGAATTAAATGGTGTGGAGTGGAATGGCATGTAATTGAATGGAGTGTAGAGGAAAGGAATGGTGGGGAGTGGAATGGAATGGAATGGAATCGAATGGAATGGAGAGGAGTGGAGTTGAATGGATTGCGGTGGAGTGGAATGGAGTCCAATGGAATGCAACTGAATGGAGTGGAGTGGAATGCAGATGAGTGGAGTGGAATGGAGAGGAATGGAATGGAGTGGAGTGGAATGGAAAGGAATGGAATGGAGTGGAGTGAAGTGGTGTGGAGAGGACTGGAGTGGAATGGAGTGGAGGGGAATTTAATGGAGGGGAATGGAGTGGAATGGAATGGAATGGAGTGAAGAGGAATGGAGGGGAGTGGAGTGGAATGGAGTGGAATAGAATAGAGTGGAATTAAATGGAATAAATTGGAGTTGAGTGCAGTGTACTCGAATGGAGAGGAGTAGAATGGATTGTAATGGAATGGAGTGCAGTGCAATGGAATGGAATGGAATAGAGGGTGGTGGAGAGGAGTTGATTGGAATTGAGTGGAATGAAATGGAATGGAGTGGAATGGAGTGAAGAGGAATGGAATGGAATGGAATGGAGTGGAATGGAGTGTAATGGAATGGATTGGAGTGGGGTAGAGTGGAATGGAATGGAATGATGTTGAATGGAATGATTGGAATTGAATGGAGTCGAATGCAGTAGAGTGTAGCTGAGTGGAGTGGAGTGCAGTGCAATGGAATGTAATGCAAAGGAGTCGAGTGGAATGGAACAGTTTGGAGTGGAACGGAATGGAGTAGTGTGGAGAGGAGAGGAGTGCAATGTAATGGGAAGGAGTGAAGTGGAGTGGACTGTAGTGGAGTTGAATGGAGTGGAGTGGAATGTAATGGAATGGAAATGAGTGGGATGGAGTGGAGTGGAATGGAATAGAAATGAATGGACTGCAGTGGAGAGGAGTCAAATGGAATGAAGTGGAAAGGAGTGGAGTGGAATGGAGATTAATGGAATGGAGTGTAATGGAGTGGAGTGGAATGGAGTGGAATAGATGGACAGGAGTGCTGTGGATTGGAATGGAGTGGAGTGGAATGAAGTAGAGTTGAGTGGAATGGAATGGAAAGGAGTGGAGCGGAATGGTATGGATTGGAGTGAAATGGAGTGGAATGGAATGTAGTGGAATTAAATGTAATGGAATTTAGTGGAGTGGTGTGGAGTGCAATGGAATGGAGGGGAGCAAACTGTATTGGAATGGAATGGATTGGAAAGTAGTGGAATGGAGTTGAGTGGAATGGAGTGGAATGGATTGTAATGGAATGGAATGGAGTAGAGTGGAATGGAATGGAGTGGAGTGGAGTGGAATGGACAGGAGTGTAGTGGTATGAAATGGAGTGGAGTGGAATGCAGTCCAGTGGAGAGGAATGGAGTGAAGTGGAGTGGAATGGAATGGGATTTACTGGAGTAGAGTGGATTGGAATGGAATGGAATGAAATGGAGTGGAGTGGAATGGAATGGAGTGGAATGGACTGGAAGGGAGAGGAAAGGACTCGAATGGAGTGGAATGGAGTGTAGTGGAAAGGAGTGGAAAGGAAGGGAATGGACTGGAGAGGAGTGGAGTGGAATGGAGTGGAGTGGATTGAAATTGAGTTTAATGGAATGAATGGAATGGAGTGGAGTGCAATCTAGGGGAGTGGAATGGATTAGAGTGGAAAGGAATGGAATGGAAAGTAGTGGAGTGGCTGCAGTGGAGTGGAGTGGAATGGAGTGCAGTGTAATGGAATGGAGTGCACTGGAATGGAGTACAGTGGAGTGGAGTGTATCAGAGTTGAACGGACTGGAGAGGAGTGCAGTGGAGTGGAGTGGAGTGGAATGAAATGGAATGGAAGATAATGGTGAGGAGTGGAGGGGGATGGATTGGATTGGAATGGAGAGGAAAGGAATAGAGTGGAATGGAATGGAGTGGTGTGGAGTGGAGTGGAGTGAAATGGAAGAAGTAGAGTGGAATAGAGTTAAATGTAGCGGAGTGCAGTGGAGGGTAATGGAATGGAATGGTTTGGAGTGGAGTATATTGAAATGGATTGGATTGTAATGGAGGGGAATGGTGTGGAATGGAATGGAATGGAATGGAATGGAATGGAATGGAATGGAATGGAATGGAGTGGTTTGGAATGGAATGGACTGGAAGAGACCGCAATGCAATGGAATGGAGTTTAATGGATTGGAAAGGAGTGGAATGGAATGAAATGGTATGGAATGGAGTGGAGTGGAATGGAGTGGAGTCGAGTGGAATGGAGTGGAATGGAAGGGAGTGGAGTGGATTGGAGTGTAATGGAATGGAATGGATTTTAATGAAGTGGAGTTGAATGGAATGGAGTGGAATGTAGGCAAATGGATTGGAATGGAGTGGAGAGGAATAAAATGGAGTTGAATGGTCAGCGATGGATGTGAGTGGAATGGAATGAATGGAATGGAATGGAATGGGATGGAATCAAATGGAATGCAATGGAGTGGAGTGGAGTGGATTGGACTCGATTGATGTGCAATGGCATGTAATGGAGTTTAAGGGATTGGAATGGAGGTGCATGGAGTGAAGTGAAGTGGAATGGAGTGGAATGCATTGGAATGGGGTCTATTTTAGTTTAATGGAATGGAATGGCACAGAGTGGAGTGAAGTGGACTTGAATGCAGTGGAATAGAGTGTAGTGCAATGGAGTGGAATGAATGGAATGGTGTAGAATGGAATGGAATGGAATGGAATGAGGAGGAGTAGAGTGGAGTGGAATTGAGTGGAGTGGAATGGAATAGAGTGGTGTGGAGTGGAATGGAATGGAATGGAATGGAAAGGAAGGGAGTGGAATTGGCTGGAGTGTAGTGGAATGGAGTGCAATGGAATGGAGTTCAGTGGAATGGAGAGGAATGGAATGGAGTGGAATGGAGTGTAATGTAACGGAATGGTATAGAGCGAGTTGGAGGGGAGTGTAGTTGAGTGGAGAGGAATGGACTGGAATGGAGTGTAATTGGATGGATTGGAGTGGAGTGAAATGGAATGGAAGGGAGTGGAATGGACAGGAATGGAGTGGAATGGAAAGGAATGGAATGGAATGGAGCGGAGTGGAGTAGTGTGGAGTGGAGAGGAATTGAATGGAATGGAATGGAGTGGAGTGGAATGGATTTGAACGGAATGGAGTGGAATCGAGTGGTGACGGGTGGAGGGGAGTAGAGTGGCGTGAAATGGAGTGGAATGGATTGTAGAAGACTGGAGTGGAGTGGAGTGGAGTGGAATGGAATGGAAGCTGAGATTCTGCAACCTCATTCCTGGATGAATGACAGACTGAGATACTATCGAAAGAAAGGAAAGGAATGGAATGCAGTGGAATGGAATGGAATGGAATTTAGAGAAGTAGACTGGAGTGGATTGGAGAGAAGTGGAGTGGAGTAGAATGAAGGGGAATGGAATGGGAAGGAATGGAATGGAATGAATAGGAGAATAGTGGGGTGGAGTTTAGTGCAGTGGAATGGAACGGAATAGAATGGGAAGTATTGGAATGGAGTAGAGTGGAGTGCAGTGGAGTGGAAAAGAGTGGGATGGATTGGAAAGGAATCGCATATAATGGAATGTACTGGAGTGAAATGGAGAGGAGTGCAATAGAATGGAATGGAGTGGAGTGGAACAGAGTGAAGTGGAGTGGAATGGAAAGGAATGACATGGAAGGGAATGCAATGGAATAGAGTGGAGTTGAGTGGAACAGAGTGGAGTGAGGTGGAATGGAATGGTTTGGCATGGAATGGAATGGAAAGGAATTTAATGGAGTAGAGTGAATGGAGTGGAGTATAGTGGAGTGGGGTGTAGTGGAGTGGATTGGAATGTAGTGCGGGGGAGTGGAGTGTACTGGTATGGAATGGAATTGAATAGAATGGAATGGAGTAGAGTGGAATATAATGGAATGTGGTGGAGTGGACTGGAGTGAACAGGAATTCAGTGGAATAGAGTTTAATGGAGTGGCATGGAAAGGAGTGGAATGGAATGGAATGGAATGGAGTGGAATGGAATGAAATGCAGTGGAATGGAATGGAATGGAACGGAGTTGAATGGAATGAAATGCAGTGGAATGGAATGTAACGGAGTGGAATGGAAAGGAATGGATCAGAATGGATTGGACTAGACTGGAGTGGAGAGTAATGGAGTGGAAAGGAGTGGAATGGGATGGAGTGTAGTGGAATGGAGTGGAATGGAAGGGAATGGAGTGGAATGGAGTGGAGTCGGGTGGAAAAGATGGGAATGGACTGAAATGCAGTGGAATGGAATGGAATGGAATGGAAAGGAATGGAAAGGAAGAGAGTGGAGTGGTGTGGAATGGACTGGAATCGAGTGGAATGGAAAGTAAGACAGTGGAATGGAATGGAGTTTAGTGGAATGGAACGGAACGGAAAGGAATGGAGTGGAGTGGAATGGAGTGAAGTGGAGTGGAAAGGAGTGGAAAGGAATTTAATGGAGTAGAGTGGAGTGAAATAGAGTGGAGTAGAATGGAATGGCATGGAATGGAGTGCAGTGGAATGGAGTGTAGTGTAGTGGAATAACGTCGAGGTGAGTGGAGTGGAGTGCATTGTAGTGGAGTGGAGTGGAATGGAATGGATGAGAATTGAGAGGAATGGAATGGAATGGAACGGAGTGGAAAGAAATGAAAAGAATGGAGTGGATTTCAATGGAATCGAGTGGAGTGGAATGGAGAGGAGTGTACTGGAGTGGAGTGGAGAGGATTGGAGTGACGTGGAATGAAATGGAGTGGAGTGGAGTTTATTGGAGTTGCATGGAATGGATTGGAATAGAATGGCGTGGAGTAGAATGCTGTGCAATGGAATGCAAAGCAGTGGAGTGGAGTGGAGTGGTGCGAACTCGAATGGAGTGCAATGGAGTGGAATGGAGTCGAATGGATTGGAGTGGAACGCAGTAGAGTGGAGTGGAGAGTATTGTAGTTGAATGGAATGAATTTGAATGGAGTGGATTGGAATGGAATGGAGTGGAGTGCAATGGAATGGAATGGAATGGAATGCAGTTGAATAGAGTTGAGTGGAACGGAATGGAGTGGAGTGTACTGGAAAGGAGTGTAGAGGAATGAAATGAAATGGAATGGAATGTAGTGGCATTGACTTGAATAGAGGGGAGAGAAGAGAAATGGAGTTCAATGGAATGGAAAGGATTGGCGTGGAGTCGAATGGAGTAGAGTGGAATGGAATGGAATGTATGGAGTGGAATGGAATGGAATGGAATGGGATGGGATGGAATGGAATGGAATGGAATGGAATGGAATGGAATGGAATAGAGTGGAGTGGAATGTAGTGGAACAGAATAGTATGGAATGGAGTGAAGTGGAGTAGAATGGAATGGAATTGAATGGGGTGGAATGGAATGGAGAGGAACGGAGTGAAGTGGAATGGAATGGAATGGAGTAGATTGGAATAGAATGGAGTGGAGTGGGGTGAAATGGAGTGAAGTGGAGTGGAATGAAATATAATGGAACGGAATTGAGCGGTGTGGAATGGAATGGAATGGAATGGAATGGAATGGAGTGTAATTGAGTGGAGGGGAGGGCATTAGAATGGAATGTAATGGAATGCATTGGAATGGAATGGATGGCAATGGAGTGCAAAGCAGTGGCATTTAATGGAGTGCAGTGGAGTGGTTTGGACTGGAATAGAGTGGTGTGGAGTGGAATGGAGTGGAATGGAATGGATTGGAGTGGAATGTAGTGGAGTGGAGAGGAAGAGAGAGGAATGCAATGGAGTGAAATGGAGTGGAGTGGAGTGGAAAGAAGTGGAGTGGAGTGGAGTGAAATGGAATGGAGTGGCGTGGAGTGCAATGGAGTGGAATGGTATGGAGTGAAGTGGAGTGGTGTGGAATGGAATGGAGTGGAGTGGAATGAAATCGAGTGGAATTGAGTGGAATGGAAAGGAGAGGAGTGGTGTGGAATGGAATGGAATGGAATGGAATGAAGTGGAAAGGAATGGAGTTGAATGCAAAGGCAGGGAATGGAGTGGAGTGGAGTAGAGTGTAGTGGAGTGATATGGAATGGAGTGTAGTGAGCTGGAAAGGATTGCAATGGAATGGAATGGAGTGGAATGGCATGGCATGCAATGAAACGGAGTGGAGTGTGGTGGAATGGAGTGGGGTGGAATGCCATGGAATGGATTGGAGTGGAACAGATCGAATGTAATGGAATGGAATGGAGTTGACTGCAGTGGAGTGGAGTGGAATGGAATGGAATGAAGTGGAGTGGAAAGTGAGGAGTTGAACTGAGTGGAGAGGAGTGTAATGGAATGGAATGGAATGGAATGGAATGGAGTGGAGTGTAATGGAATTGAGTTTAGTAGAGTGGAATGGAGTTGAATGGAACGGAATGGAATGGTGTGGAGTGGAATGGAGTTGAGTGGAATGGAGTGTAGTGTAAAGGAATAGAATGGAAGGGAATAGAGTGGAGTGGAGTGGAATAGAGTGGAGGGGGAAGAAATTGAGTGGAGGGGAGTGGAATGGAATGGAGTGGAGTGGAATGGAGTGGAGTGTAATGGAGTGAAATGGATTGGAATGAAGAGGAATGGCAAGGATTGGTATGGAGTAGAGTGGTTTGGAGTGAAGTGGAATGGAGTGGAAAGGATTGAAGTGGATTGGATTGGAATGGAATGAAAGGAGTGGAGTGGAATGGAGTGTTATGGAGGTGAGTGGAATGGAGTGGATAGGATTGATGTGATTTGGATTGGAATGGAATAGAATGGAGTGGAGTGGAATGGAGTGGAATGGAGTGGAATGGAGAGGAGTAGAATGCAGTGGAATGGAATGGAGTGGAATGGAGTTTAGTCGAGTGGAACGAAATGGAAAGGAATGGAATTGAATGAAATGAAATGGAATGGATTGGAATGTAGTAGTATAGAGTGTAGTGGAGTGCAATGGACTGGAATGGAATGGAATGGAATGGAGTGGAGTGGAATAGAATGCAAAGGAGTTGAGTGGAATGGAATGGAATGGAGTGCAATTGAATTGAGTGGAGTGGAGTGGATTGCAGTGGAATGGAATGGAAGGGAATGCATTGGAACGGAATGGAATGGTATGGATTAGAACGGAAAGGCATGGAATGTAGTGGAGTATAGTGGAGTGGAGATGAGTGGAATGGAGTGTAGTGGACTGTAATGGTTTCAAATGGAACAGAATGGATTGTAATGTAATCTAAAGGAATTGAATGGAATGGAATGGAGTGGATTGGAGTAGTGTTGAGTGGAGTGGAGTGGAATAGAGTGAAGTGGAATGGAACGGAATGGAGTGGAATGGAATAGAATGGAGGGGAGTGGAATTTAATGGAGTGGAATGGAATGGATTTGTGTGAAATGGAGTAGAGTGAAGTGGACTGGAATGAAGTAGAATTAAACGGAGTAGAGTTGAATGGAGTGGAATGTAATGGAGTGGAGTGTAATGCAATGGATTGGAATAGAGTGGAATGGAGTGGATTGGAGAGGAGTGGAATGGAAAGGAGTGGAATGGAATCTCATGGAATAGTGTAGACTGGAATCGCATGGAGAGGAGTGAAAAGGAATGGAATGGAGTGGAGTGGAATGGAGTGGAATGGAATGGAATGAAATGGAGTGGATTGGGGTGGAGTGGAGTGCAGTGGAATGGAATGGAATGGACTTGAGTGGAATGGACTGGAGTTGCGTGGAATCGAAAGGAGTTGGATGGAGTGGAGTTGATCGAGAGGATTGGAATGAAGTGGATGGACTGGAAAGGAGTGGAGTGGAATGGAATGGCATGTAACGGTTTAGAGTGGAATGGAATGGAATGGAGTGGAATGGAATGGAATGGTCTGGAGTGGAATGCAGTGGAATGGAATGGAGTGGAAAGGAGTGGAGTGGAATGGAATGGAATGGAGTGGAATGGAGAGGAGTGGATTGGAATGGATTTGAAAGGAATGAATGGAAATGGAATGAGGTGAAATGGATGGGAGTGGAATGGATTAGACTGGAATGGAATGGAATGGAAAGGAGTGAACTGTAATGGAGTGGAGAAGAGGGGAATGGAGTGGAGTGGATTTGAAGGGAGTGGAGTGGAGTGAAATGGAATGGACTGGAATGGAGGAGGATGTAATGCAGTGGGGTGGAGTGGCGAAGAGTGGAGAGGAGTACTATGGAATGAAATGGAATGGAATGGAATGGTTTGGAGAGGAAAGGAGTGCAGTGGAGTGGAATGGAGAGGAATGGAATGGAGTGGAAAGGAAGGGATTGGAGTGGAGTGAAGTGGAGTACAGTTGTATGGAATGGAATGGAATGGAGTGGAGTTCAATGGACAAAAATGAACTGGAATGGAATGGAATGGATTGGAATGGAATGGAATGGAATGGAATGGAATGAAATGGAATGGAATGGAGTGGAGCGGAGTGGAATGAACTGGAATCGAGTGGAATGGAGTACACTGGATTGGAATGGAATGGATTAGAGTAGAGTGAAGTGGGAAGGAGTGAAGTGGGGAGAAATGGAGTAGAGTGGAGGGGAATGGAGGGAAATGCAATGTAAAGGAGTGAAATAGAATGGAATATAATGGAATGGAGTGGAATGGTATGGAATGGAATGGAGTGGATTCTGGTGGAATGAAATGGAGTGGAAGTTAATGGAGTGGATGCGAATGGAGTGGAGGGGAATGTATTGGAATGAAGTGGAATGAAACGCAGTGGAGTAGAGTGAAGTGGAATTCAGTGGAGTGTCATGGAATGGATGGGAATAATATGCAGGGGACTGGAATGGAGTGGAGTGGAATGGAGTGCAGTGGCATGGAGTGGAGTGGAATGGAACGGAATAGGGCGAAGTGGAGTTGAATGGAGTTGAATGGAGTGGAGTGGAATGGAGTGGAATAGAATGGAGTGGAATGGAGAGGAGTGGAGTGCAGTGAAATGCAGTGAAATTGAATGGAACGGAATGGAGTTGAGAGGAATAGAATTTAGTGGAGTGGAATGCACTTGAGCTGCCTGGAGAGGAGAGGAGTGTATTGGATTGGAGTGGACTGGCCTGGAATGGAGTGTAGTGGAATGGAATGGAATGGAATAGAATGGAATAGAATGGAATGGAATGGAATGGAATGGAATGGAATGGAATGGAATACAGTGGAGTGGAGTGGAATGGAGTGGAGTGGAATGGAGTGGAGTGGAGTGGAATGGAATGGAAGAGGGTGGAGTGGAAAATAATGGACTGGAGTGGAGTGGAATGGAGTGGAATTTAATGAAAGAGGATGGAGTGGAGTAGAATGAAGAGGAGTCGCATGGATTAGATTAGAATGGAATGGAATGGAGTGGAAAGGAATGGAACGTAATGAAATGGAATGGAATGGAGTGGAGTGGAATGGAGTGGAGTGGAGTGGAATGGAATGAAATGGAATGGGGTAGAGTGGAATGTATTGTAATTGAGAGGAATGGAATGGAGTGGAATGATGTGGAATGGAATGGAGTTCAATGGAGAGGAAAGGAGTGGAGTGGAGTGAACTGGAATGGAAAGGATTGGAGTGGATTTGAATGGGGTGGAATGGAATGCAATGGAATGGAATGGAATGGAATGGAATGGAGTGGAGTGGAGTGGAGTGGAGTGGAGTGGAATGGAATGGAATGGAATGGAGTGCAGTGGAATAGAGTTGAATAGAATGTAATGGAATGGAGTAGAGTGGAGTGGAATGGAGTGGAGTGGAATGGAATGTATTGGAATTGAATGGAATGTAGTGAAGTGGAATTGAGTGGAGTGCATTGGAGTGGAGTGGGGTGGAACGGAACGGAAAGGAATGAAAAGGAGTGAAGTATAGTGGACTGGGGTGAAATGGAATAGAATGGAGTGGAGTGGAATGGAGTGGAGAGGAGTAGAATGGAGATAATGTAAAGGAATGGTATTAAATGCAATGGAGTGGGGGGGAGTGGAGTGGAATGGAATGAAGTGGATTGGAATGGATTGGAATATAATGGAGTGGAGTATAGTGGAATGGACTGGAATGTAGTGGAGTGGAATGGGTTGGAATGTAATGGAGTGGAGTGGAATGGATTGGAATGTAATGGAGTGGAGTGCAGTTGAAAGGAATGGAATGGTGTGGAGTGGAATGGAGTCGAATGGAACGGAGTCGAATGGAAAGGAGTGGAGTGGAATGGAATGGAATGGAGTGGAGTGGACTGTAATGGAGCAGAATGAATTGGTATGTGGTGGAGTGGAGTGCAATGGAAAGGAACGGAGTGGAGTGGAGTGGAATGGATTAGAGAGGAATGGAATGGAATGGAAAGGAACCGAGTGGATTGGAGTGGAATGGATTAGAGAGGAATGGAATGGAATGGAAAGGAGTGGAGTGGAATTGAATGGAATGGAACGGAGCAGAGTGGAGAGGAATGGTATGTGGAATGGAGTGGAGTGGACTGCAATGGAGCAGAATGAATTGGTATGTGGTGGAGTGGAGTGCAATGGAAAGGAACGGAGTGGAGTGGAGTGGAATGGATTAGAGAGGAATGGAATGGAATGGAAAGGAGTGGAGTGGAATTGAATGGAATGGAACGGAGCAGAGTGGAGAGGAATGGAGTGGATTGTAATGCAGGGGTGGAGTGGAATGCAAAGAAATGAAATGGAGTGCAATGGGGTAGAATTGTATGTAGTGGTATGGAGTGGAGTGGAGTGGTTAGAGTGGTGTGCACTGGAATGGAATGGAATGGAATGGTGTTAAGTGAAATGGAATGTCGTGGAGTACAGCGGAGTGAAATGTAATGGAGTGGACTGGAATGGAGTGGTTTGGAATGGAGGGGAGTGGAATGATATTGAATGTATTGGAATGGAGTGGGTTGGAATGAAATGGAAGGGAGTGAAGTGGAAAGATTTGTAATGGAATGGAATGGAATTGAGTTTAGTGGAGTGGAATGGAGTGAAATAGATTGGAATTGAGTGGAGTGTGTAGTGGAATGGAATGGAATGGAGTGGAATGGAGTGGAATGGAGTAGAGTGGAAAGGAGTGGAGTGTAGTGGAATGAAATGGAATGCAGTGGAGTGGAATAGAGTGGAGTGGAGGGGAATGGAATGGACTCAAATGGAGTGGAATTGACTGGAATGTAGTGGAAAGAAGTGGAGTGGAATCGATTGGAAATGAAAAGAATGGAATGGAGTGGACTGAGGTGGAATTGAGTAGAATAGATAGGAATTGAGTGGAGTGGAGTGGTATGTAATGGAATGGAGTGGAGTTAACTGAAATGGAATGTAGTGGAGTGCACTAGAGTGAAATGCAATGGAGTTGACTGCAGTAGAGTGGTGTGGAATGGAGTGAAGTGGAGTGGTATTGAATGAATTGGAATGGAGTGGATTGGAGTGAAATGGAGAGGAGTGGAGTGGAAAGGATTGGAATGGAATGCAGGTTAGTGGAGTGTAATGGAGTGGAATAGACTGGAATTGAGTGGATTGTAGTGTAATGGAATGGAATGGAGTGGAGCAGCATGGAGGGGAATGGAGTGGAGTGGATTGCAATGGAATGGACGGCAGTGGAGTGGAATGGATCGGAATGGAGCGGAGTGGAAAGGAGTGGAATGGAATGGAATGCAAAGGAGTGGAGTGGAATGCAGGGAAATGGAATGGAATGCAATGGAGTAGAGTGTAATGGAATGGAGTGGAGTGCAATGGAATGTAGTGGAGTGGAGTGGACTTAAATGGAGTGGATTGTAATGGAGTGGTATTAAACGGTATGAAGAGGAGTGGTGTTGTGTGGAGTGCAATGAAATGGAGTAGAGTGGAATGAATTGGAATGGTATTGTGAAGAGGGTAGTGGAATGGAATGGAATGGAGTGGAGTGGAGTGGACTGGAATGCAGTGGAATGGAGTGGAATGGAGTGGAGTGGAATGGAGTGGAAAGAAATGGAGTGGAGTGGAATGAAATGGAATGGAATGGAGAAGAGTGGAATGAAATGGAGTGGAGTGAAGGGCAGTGGAGTGGAAAGGGGTAGAATGGAGTAAAATTGAACGGAGTGGAGTGGAATGGAGTGGAATGGAAGGCAGTGGAATGTAACGTAATGGAGTGGAGTAGAGTGGAGTGGACTGGAATGTAGTAGATTGGAGTGTAATGGAGTGGAATGGAGTGAATTGGATTGGAGTTGAGTGGTGTGTAGTGGAATAGAATGGAATGCAATGAAGAGGAGTGGAGTGGAGTGCAGTGGTACGGAATGGAATACAACGGAGTCGAGTGGAATGCAATGGAGTGGAGTGGAGAGGAGTGGAATGCAGTGGATTGGAATGGAGTGGTATTAAATGTTATGGAGGGGAGTGAAGTGGAGTGGAGTGGAATGGAATGGAATAGAGTGGAATACCTGGAATGGAATGGCGTAGAGTGCAGTGGAATGGAATGGAATGAAGTGGAGTGGAATAGAATGTAGTGGATAGGAATGCAGTGGAATGGAGAGGATTAGAGTGGAATGGAGTGAAGAGGAATGGAGTGGAGTGGAATGGAATAGAATGGAGCAGAGTTAAATGGAATGGAATGGAGTGGAATGTAGTGGAGTGGAATGGCATAGAGTGGAGTAGAATGGAATGGAGTGGAATGGAATGCAATAGAATGGAATAGAATGGAGTGGAGAGGAGTTGAATGGAGTGTAATGTATTGAATAGGAGTGGAGTGGAGTGAAATGGAATGGAATGGGAAGGAGGAGAATGGAGTGGAAAGGAGTGGAGTGGAATGTAATGGATTGGAGTGGAATTGTGTGGAATGAATTGGAGTCGAATGGAGTGGAGTGGAGTGGAATAGTGTGGAGTGGAAAGAAGTGGAATAAAATGGAATGCAGTGGAGTGGAGTGGCATGGAATGGAGTGGAGTGGAATGGTTTAAAATGGAGTGGAATTGAATGAAGTGTAGTGGAATGGATTGCAATGGAGTAGAGTCGAATGAAGTGGAATGGAATTGAATGGAACGGACTAGAGTGCAAAGGAATGGAGTGTGGTTGAGAAGAGTGGAGTGGATATGATTGGAAAAGAGTGGAGTGGACTGGAATGGAATGGAGTGGAGTGGAGTGCATTGCAATTGAATGGAATAGAGTGGAATGGAATGTAACGGAATGTAGTGGAATGGAATATAGTGTAGTGCAGTGTAGCGGAATGGAGTGGATAGGAATGGAGTGGTATTAAATGGTATGAGGTGGAGTTAAGTGGAATGGAGTTGAAAAGAATGGAGTAGAGTGGAATGGATTGGAATGGAATTGTGTAGAGTACAGTAGAAGGAAATGAAATGGAGTAGAGTGGAGTGGAGTGGAATGCAGTGCAATGGAGAGGAATGGAGTGGAATGGAGTGAAGAGGAATGGAGTAGATTGGAGTGGAATGGAACGGAATTGAGCATAGTGGAATGGAATGGAGTGCAGTGGAGTGGAATGTAGCGGATTGGAGTGAAATGGAATGGAGTGGAATGCAGTGGAATGTAATGGAATGGAGTGCTGTGGAGTTCAGGGGACTGGAAAGGAATAGAATGGAGTGGAACGGAGTGGAATGAAGTGGAGTGGAATGGAGTGGAATGGAATGAAGTGGAATTGATTGGAGTGGAGTGCAGTTGAATGGAGTGCAAGGTATTGAGTAGGAGTGGAATGAAGTGAAACGGAATGGAATGGGATGGAGCAGAGTGGAGTGGAAAGGAATGGAGTGGAATGCAGTGGTTTGGAGTGGAATGGAATGCAATGGATTGGAGTGGAATTGAGTGGAGTGGAGTAAAATAGAGTGGAGTGGAATTGAGTGGAATTAAATGGAATGGAATGGAGTGGAGTGGAATGGCATGGAATGGAGTGTAGTGGAATGGATTAGAATGGAGTGAGATTGAATGGAGTAGAGTGGAATGGAGTGCAATTGAGTGGAGTCGAATGAAGTGGAATGGAATTGAATGGAACTGAGTGTGGTTGAGAAGAGTGCAGTGGAGATGACTGGAAATAAATGGAGAAGATTAAAATGGAATGGAGTGGAGTGGAGTTCACTGCAATTGAATGGAATGGAGTGGAATGTAGTGTATTGGAATGTAGTGGAATGGAATGGAGTGGAGTGGAGTGAAGTGGAATGGAAGGGAATGGTGTGAAGTGGAATGGAGTGTGATGGAATGGAATGCAGTGCAGTGCCAAGGAGTGGAATGGAATGGAGTGGAATGGAGTGTAGTAGAGTGGAACAGTATGGAAGGGACTGGAATGGCATGGAATTGAATGCAATGGAATGGAGAGGAATGGAATGGAATGGAATGGAGAGGATTGGATTGGAATGACCTTGAATGGAGTGGAGACGAGTGGAGTGGAGTGGAATATAGTGGAATGGAATGGAATGGAAAGGAATGGAGTGGAGTGCAGTGCAATATAGCTGAATGCATGGGAATGGAGTGGAGTTGAGTGGAAAGGAATGGAAAGGACTGGAGTGGAGTGGAGTGGAATGGATTGCAGGGCAATAGAGTAGTGTGGATTGCAATGGAATGGAATGGCATGGAGTTGAATAGAGCAGAGTGGAAAAGAATGGAGTGGAATTAAATGGAATGCATTTGGGTGGAGAGGAGTGGAAAGGAATGGAGAGGAGTTAAATAGATTAGAATGGAATCGAGTGGAGTGCAGTGGAATTGAATGGAATGGAGTGGAGTGGAGTGGAATGGAATGGAATGGAGTGCAGTGGAATGTAGTGGAATGGAGTGGAGTCCAATGGAGTGGAATGGAAATGGAACGGAATGGAGTAGAAAAGAATGGAATGGAGTGGAGTGCAGTGGAGTGGAATGGAATGGAATGGAATGGAATGGAATGGAATGGAATGGAATGGAATGGAGTAGAAAGGAATGGAATGTAGTGGAGTGGAGCGGAATGGAGTGGAATGGAGTGGAATGCAACCGAGTGGAGTGCAGTGGAATGGAAAGGAATGGAAATGAATGGAGTGGAGTGAAATGGAAATGAATGGAATGGAATGGAATGGAGTGTAGTGGAATGGAATGAAATTGAGTGGAGCAAAGTGGATTGGAATGGAAAGCAATGAAATTGAGTGGAGTGGATTGGAGTGGAATGGAATGGAGTGAAATGGAACAGAGTGGAAGGGAATGGAATGGAATAGAGTGGAATTAAATGGAATGGAGTGGAGTGGAGTGGAATGGAATGGAGTGGAGTGGAGTGGACTGGACTGGTATGGATTGGAATGGAGCGGAAAGCAGTGGAATAGAGTGGAATAGATTGGCATGGAATGGAGTGGAGTGGATTGGAGGGGATTGCAGTAGATTGCAGTGCAATTCAATGGAATGGAACGGAGTGGAGTGGAATGGAGTGTAACGGAATGGAGAGGAGTGGAATGGAATGGAGTGGTTTGGAGTGGGGTGGAGTGTAACGGAATGGAGAGGAGTGGAATGGAATGGAGTGGTTTGGAGTGGAGTGGAGTGCAGTAGAGTGAAGGGGAATGTAGTGGTGTGGACTGGAATTTAGAGGAGAGGAACGGAATGGAGTGTAATGGAACACAAAGTAATGGAATAGTGTGGAGTGGAGTGGAATGGAATGGTGTGGTGTTTAATAGAGTGGAGTGGAATGGAATGGAATGTATTGGAATGGAGCGCAGTGTAATGTAGTGTAGTAGAGTGGAATAGAGGAAAATGGAATGGAATGGAGTGGAGTGTATTGGAGTGGAGTGGAAAGGAGTAGACAGGAATGGAATGGAATCGAGTACAATGGAATGGAATGGAATGGAGTACATTGTAGTGTAATGGAGTGGATGGAGTGGAGTGGAATGGAATGGAATAGAATGTAGTGGAGTGAAATGGAGTGGAATGGAACGGAGTGGAATGGAAAGGAGTGGGGTGGAAGGGAATGGAGTGGACTGGAGTGGAATGGCGGGGAATGGAATAGAGTGGAATTAATTGGAATGAAGTGGACTGGAGTGGAGTGGAGTGGAATGAAATGGAGTGGAATGAATGGGATTGGAATGGAATGGAGTGGAGGGCAGTGTAATAGAATGGAACGGAGGGGAGAAGAGTGGAGTGAATTGCAATGGAGGGGAATGTAGTGGAATGGATTGGAGTGGAATGGCTTGGAATGGAAGGGAATGGAATGGTGTGGAATGGAATGGAATAAATTAGAGAGGAATGGAATGGAATGTAATGGAATGGAATGGAGTGGAGACGACTGAAATAGATCTGAGAGGAATCGAGTGGAATGGAATGGAATGGAGTGGAATTGAATGGAAAGGAATGGAGTGAAATGGAATGGAGTGGAGTTGAAAGGAGTACACTGGAGTGGAGTGGAATGGAATGGAATGGAATGGAGTGAAGAGGAGTGTAATGGTTTGGAGAGGAGTAGAATGGAATGGACTGGAATTGAGTGGAGTGTAGTGTAGGGGAATGTAGTGTTGTGGACTGGAATGGAGAAGAGAAGAATAGAATGGAGTGTAATGGAATGGAATGCAATGGAATCGCTTGGAAAGGAGTGGAATGGAGTGCTGTGATGTGCAATAGAGTGGAGCGGAATGGAATGGAATGAAATGGCGTGGAGTGGATTGGAATATAGTGGAGTAGAGAGGAATAGACATAAATGGAATTGCATGGAATGGCGTGGAGTGGATTGGAGTGTATCGGAAAGGAGTAGACAGGAATGAAATGGAATGGAGTACAATGAAATGGAATGGAATTGAATAGAGTGGAGTCGAATGGATGAATTGGACTGGATGAAGTGGAGTGGAATGGAGTGGTATGGAATGTAATGGAGTGGAAAGGAGTGTAGTGGAATGGAGAGGAGTGGATTGCATTTGACTGGAATGGAATGGAGTGGAGTGCAGTGGTGTGGAACGAAATGGAATGGAATGCAAAGTATTGGACAGGAACGGATTGGAGAGGAGATGAATGGAGAGGAATGGAATAGAATGGAAAGGAATGGAGTGGAGTCGAGTGGAGAGGAGAGGAATGGACTAGAGTGTAATGGCGTGGAATGGAATGAAGTGGTGTGCAGTGAAATGGAATGGAATGGAATGGAGTGGAGTGGCATGGAGTGCAATGCAATGCAGTATAATGGACTGGAATGGAGCGGAATGGAGTGTAGTGGAGTGGAATGGAATGGAATAGAGTCGAATGGAATGTAACACAATGGACTTGAAGAGAATTGAGTGGAATGGAACCGAGTGAAATGCAATGGAGCGGAGTGGAGTGGAGTTTAGTGAATGGAGTGGAGTGGAATGGAATTGAGTAGAGTGGAAAGGTGTGGAGAGGAATGAAGTAGAGTGGATTGCAATGGAATTTAGTGGAATGGAATCGAATGGAATGGAGTGGAGTGGAGTGGAATGGGGGGAATGGATTGGAATGGAGTAGAGTTGATAGGAGTGGAGTGGAGTGGAATGTAGTGTATTGGAGTGGAATGGAGTTGAATTTTATGTAGTGGAAATGAGAGGAGTGGAAAGGAGTGGAGTGGAATGCAGTAGAGTAGATTGGAATGGAATGGAGTGGAATGGAGTGGAATTTTGTGGAGTGGAGGGGAATGGAATGGAATTCAATGCAGTGTAATGTAGTGGAATGTACTTGTGTGGAATGGAATGGCATGGAATAGAGTGGAGTGTAGTGAAGTGGAATGGAGTTTATGGGAACGGAATGGGGTGGAATTGATTGGATTGGAATGGAGTGGAGTGGATTGCAATGGAATGGAATGCATTGGAGTGGAATGGTAAGGAGTGGAGTGGAGTGGAGTGGAATGAAACGGATTGAAATAGAATTGATTGAAGTGGAATGGAGTGGAGTGGAGTGGACTGGAGAGGAATGGAATGGGTGAAATGGAATTTATGGGAGTGGAGAGTAGTGGAGTCGAGGGCCATGGAATGGAGTAGAGTGGAATGGAGTGGAACGAAGTGGAATGTAATGGAAGGGATTCGAGCAGAGTAGACTGGAATGAAGTGTATTGGAATGGAGTGTAGTGGAGTAGAATGGAATGGAATGGACTGGAGTTGAATGGAGTGGAATCGAATGGAGTAGAACGGAGAGTAGTGAGATGGAAGGAGTGAAGTGCAGTGGAATGGAGCGGAATTGAATGGTGTGGAGTCTAATGGAATACATCGGAGTGGAATGTAATGTAGCGGAGCGGAGTGGAATGGAATGCAATGGAGAGGAGTGGACTGGAATGTAGTGGAGTGGAATGGAATGGAGTTGAGTAGAATGGAATGGAATGTAATGGAGAGGAGTGGAGAGGAATGGAGAGGAGTCAAGTGGAATGGGAAGGAATGGAAAGGAATGTTAGGGAATGGAGTGTAGTTGAGTCGAATGGGGTGGAGTGGAGTGGAGTAAAGTGGATTTTAGTGGAATGAAGTGGAATAGAATGGAATGGAATGAAGTGGATTGGAGTAGAATGGACAGGAATGGACTGGGATGGAATGGAATTGATTGGAATGGAATGGAATGGCTTGAATTGGAGTTCAGTGGAGTGGAATGGAGTGGATTGGAATGGAAAGGACTGGCATGGAATGGAGTGGGGTGGAACGTATTGGTGAGAAGTGGAATGCAGTGGAATGGACGGCAATGGAGTAGAGTGCAGTGGAATGGAGTGGAATGGAGTAGAATGCAATGGGGTGGAATTAAATGGAATGGAGTTCAGTGGAGTGGTGTGTAGTGGAATGGAATGCAGTGGAGTGAAATGGATTGGAATGGAATGGAGTGGAGTGCAGTCGTATGGAAGGGAATGTACTGGAGTGCAGTGGTATTGAATGGAATGGAGCGGAGTGGAGTTAAGTGGACTGGATTGGGGTGGAATGTAGTGGAATAGTGTGGATTGGAAAGGAGTGGAATTAAATTTAATGGAATGGAGTAGAGTCTAATGGAATGGAGTGGAGTTGGACTGGAATGGAGTGGAGTGGAATGGAATGGATTGGAGCGGCGTGGAATGGAAAGGAATGGAGTGGAATGGAATGTAAAGGAATGGGGTGGAATGCAACGGAGTGCAGTGCAATGGTGTGCAATAAAGCATAGTGGTGTGTAGTGTGGTGGAGTGGAATGGAATGCAATGGAGTGGAGGGGAATGGAGTGGAATGGAATGGAGTGGAATGGAGAGGAGTGGATTGGATTAAAATAGAGTGAAGTGGAATAGAATGAAATGGAGTGGCGTGGATTGGAGTGGAGTGGAGTGGAATGGAATAGAGTAGAGTGGAATGTAGTGGAATGGAATGGATTGGAGTGGAGAGGAGTATAATGGAATGAAATGGAGAGGAGTGGAATGGAATGGAAAATTATGGAGGGTATTGGAGTGGAGTGGGGTGGCATATACTGAAATGGACTGGAATGGAGTGTAACGGAATGGAATGAAATGGAACGGAATGTAGTGGAGTGGAGTGGAATGGAGTGGAGTGGAGTGGAATGGAGTGGAATGGATTGGAATGGAGTGTAGTGGAATAAAATGGAATGGAACAGAATGAAGTTGAGTGGAGTGGAATGTAATGTAGTGGAATGGAGTGGAGTGGAGTGGAACGGATTAGAATGAAGTGGAGTGGAAGGGAGTGGAGTGGGGTTGAAAGGAGTGGATTTGAATGAAGTGGAATGGAATGGAGTGGTATTAAATGGAATGGAGTGGAGTGGAGAGGAATGAAATGGAGTGGGGTGGTAAGGATTGGAATCAACAGGAGGGGAGAGCAGTGGAATGGAATGGAATGGAGTGGGGTGGAGTGTAATAGAATGGAGTGGAATGGAGTGGAGTGGAATGGAGTGGAGTAGAGTGGAAAAGAATTGAATGCAATGAAGTGGAGTGGAGTGGAGTGCGATGGAATGGAATGGAATGCAATGGAGTGGAGTGGAGTGGAATGGAGTGGAGTGGAATGGAAGGTATTGGATTGGGTGGAGTGGAGAGGATTGCAATGGAGTGGTGTCAAATAGTATGGAGAGAAGTGAATTAGAGTGGAGTGGACTGGAATGGAGTGGAATAGAATGGAATTGAATAGAATGGAGTAGAGTGGAGTGGAATGGAGTGTAATGTATTGAATAGGAGTGGAGTGCTGTGAAATGGAATGTAATAGATAGGAGAAGAATTTAGTGGATTGCAGTGTAGTGGAATGGAGTGGAGTGGAATGCAATGGAATGGAAAGGAGTGGAGTGGAAGGGAATGGGGTGGGGTGGAATAAAGTGAAATGGAATGGAGTGGAATTAAATAGGATAGAGTTGAGTGGAGTGGAGTGTATTGGAGTTGAGTGGAATGGAGTGGAGTGGAATGGATTAGAATCGAGTGGAATGGAATGGCGTGGCGTGGAATAGAGTGCAATGGAGTGGAGTCGAATGAAGTTTAATGGATTGGAATGGAACGGAAAAGAGTGCAATGTAATGTATTGCAGTTGAGAGGAGTGCAATGGACTTTACTGGAAATGAGTGGAACGGATTCAAATGGAATGCAGTGGAGAAGAGTGGATTGCAATTGAATGGAATGGAGTTGAACGGAATGTAATGGAAGGTAGTGGAATGGAATGGAGGGAGGTTGTATGGAGTGTAAAGGAATAGAGTGGTGTGGAGTGGAGCGGAATGGTATAGAAGGGAGTGCAGTGGAATGGAGTAGAATGGAATGGAATGTAATGGAGATTAGTGGAATGGAGTGGAGTGGAGATCAGTAGAATGGAATAGAAGGAATGGAGTGGAGTGGAATGGAAAGGAATGGAGCAGAATGGAATTGAGCGGATTGTAATGGATTGGAATGGAATGGAGCGGAGTACTGTAGAATGGAATGAAATGCAGTGGAGTGAAATGGAGTGGAGTGGAATGCAGAGGAATACAATGGAGTACAATGGAATGGAGTGGAGTGGAGTCGAGTGGAATAGAATGGGGTAGAGGAGAATGGAGTCGAATGGAAAGGAGTGGAGTGTAGTAGAATGGAATGCAGTGGAGTGCAAAGGAGTGGAATGGAATGGACTGGAATGGAGTGGAATGGAATGGAATGGAATGGAATGGAATGGAATGAAGTGGATCGGAGTGGAATGGCCTGGAGTGGAGTGGAGCATAGTGGAATGGAGTGGAGTGCAGTGGAAAGGAGTGGAATTGAATTGAACGAAATGGAATGTAGTGCAGTGGACTGGAATTTAGTGGAATGCACTGGAATGGGGTGGAGTGGAGTGGGGAGGAAAGGAATGGATTGGCGTGGAGTGGAGTGGATGAAGTTGAGGGGAATGTAGTTGAAAGGAATGGAGTGGAATTAAATGGAATGGATTCAAGTGGAGTTATGTTCAGTGGATTGGAATGGAATGGAATGGAATGGAGTGGAGTGGATTGGAATAGCATGGAACGGAGTGGAATTAAATTTAATGGACTGGAGTGCAGTGGAGTGGAGTGGAATGGACGGGAGTTGAGTTAATTGGATTGGAATGGAATGGAGTGGAATGAATTGGATTGGAATGGAATGTAGTGGAGGGCAGTAGAATGGAATGGAATGGAGTGGAATGGAGTGGAAAGTAGTGGAATGTACTGTAGTGGAATGGAGTGGAATGGAATGGAAAGGAATGGAGTAGAGTGGAAAGGAAAGTAGTGGAGTGGAGTGGAATGGAGTGGGGTGGAGACGCATGCAACGGAGAGGAGTGGAGTAGATTAAACGGAATGCAGTGGAATGATTTGGAAATGAATGAAGTGGAAAGGAATGGAGTGGAGTGCAATGGAGTGCAATGGAGTGGACTGGATTGGAGTGGAATGGAATGCAATGGAGTGGAGTGGAAAGGAGTGGAAAGGAATGGAGTGGAGTGGAGTGGAATGGAGTCGCCTAGAGTGGAATGGCGTGGAAAGGAATGGAATGGAATTAAAAAGAATGGAGTGGAGTGGAGTGGAGTGGAATGGAATGGAGTGGAGTGAACTGGATTGGAATGGATGGAGTGAAGTGCAGTGGAATAGAATGGAATGGAGTGGAGTGGACTGGAATGGAGTGAGTGAAGTGGACTGGAATGGAGTAGAATGGAGTGTTATGGAGTTGAATGGATTGGAGTGGAATGGAATGGAATGGAGTGGAATGGAATGGAGTGGAGTGGAGCTTATTGGACTGGATTAGAATGGAGTGGAATGGAGTGGAATGGAGTGGAATAGAGTGGCGAGGAATGGAGTGGAATTTAATGGAATGGAATAGAGTAGAGTGGATTGGAATGTAGTAGACAGGAGTGGAATGGTGTGGAGTGGATTGGAATGCAACGGAGTGTACTAGAGTGAAATGGAATGGAATGGAGTGGAAGAGAATGGAAATGAAAGTTGTGGAATGTAATGGACTGGAACAGAATGGAGTGCAATGAAGTGGAATGCAGTGGAATGGAACAGAATAAAACGGAGTGGAATGGAGTGCAAGTGAACGTAGTGGAATGGAATGGAGTGGCGTGGAGATCAATGGAGTGGTGTGGAGTGGAGTGGAATGGCTTGGAATGGAATGGAGTGTATTTAAACAGAATGCAGTGTAGTGGAGTGCAGTGGTGTGGAATGCAGTGGAGTGGACTGAATTGGATTGGAATGGAGTGGAGTACAGAGCAATGGAATGGAATGGAATGGATTGAAGTGGAGTAGAGTGGACTGGAATGGAGTGGAACGGAGTGCAAAGTAGTGGAATGGAGTGGAGTGGAATGGAATTGAATGAAATGGAGAAGAGTGGAATGCAATGGAGTGAAGGGGAGTTGAATGGATTGGAGTGGAGTGCAATGGAATGCAGAGGAGTGGAGTGGAATAGAATGGAATGAAGTGGAATGAAATGGAAAAAAATGGAGTGGAATGGAACGGAGTGGAGTGGAATGGAACGCAATGGATTGGAGTGGAATGGAGTGGAATGCAATGGAATAGAGTGGAGTGTAATGGATTAGAATGGAACGGAGTGGAGTGGAGTGGCCTGGAGTGGATTGCAGTAGATTGCAGGGGAATGGAATGGAATAGAATGGAGTGAAGTGGAATGAAATGAAGAGGACAGTAATGTCATGGAGTGGAGTTGAGTGGAGTGGGCTGGAGAGGAATGTAGTGGAGTGGACTGGAATGGAGAGGAGAGGAGTGGAATGGAGTGTAATGTAATGGAATAAAATGGAATCGAGTGGAGAGTAGTGGAATGGAGTAGTGTGGTGTGGAATAGAATGAAGAGAAATCAAATGGAATGAAGTGGAGTGGAGTGGAGTCTAATGTAGTAGAGTGCACTGGAAAAGGTTTTAAATGAAATGGAATAGATTGGAGTGGAGTAGAAAGGAGTAGACTGGAATTGAATGAAATGGAGTAGGATGGAATGGAATGGAATGGAGTACAGTCTAGGAAAATGGAATGGATAGGACTGGATGGAGAGGACTGGAATGGAATGGAAAGGAATGTAGTGGAGTGGAATGGAGTGTATTGGAATGAAGAGGAATGGAGTGCATTGGAGTGGAATGGAATGGAGCACAGTGAAGTGGAGTGCTGTGGAGTGGAGTGGAATGAAATGGAATGGAATGGATTGGAGTGGAATGGAGAGGAGTGGAGTTGAATGGAGAGGAATGGAATGAAGTGGAATGGAATGGAGTGGAAGGGAGTGGAATGGAGTCCAGTAGACTAGAATGGAATGGTGTGGAATGGAATGAAGGGGAGTGGAGTGGAGTGTAATGGAATGGAATGGAGTGGAGTGGAAGGGAGAGGAATGCAATGGAGTATATTGGACGGGTATGGACTGGAATGGAGTGGAGTGGAATGGAAAGGAATGGAGTGGAATGGAATGGAAAGGATGGATTTGAATTGAGTGGAGTTGAATGGAATGGAAAGGAGTAGAGTGGAGTGGAGTTCGGTGGAATGGATTTTAATGGATTGAAGTGAAGGGGAATGGAAAGGAGTGGCGTAGAATGGCATGGAATAGAGTGGAGTGGAATGGAGTGGACAAGAATGGAGTAGAGTGGATTGCAGTGGAATTTAGTGGAATGGAATGGAAATTAGAGGACTGGAAAGGAATGGAGTGGAGTGGAATGGAATGGAGTGGAATGGAATGGAATATACTGGAAAGGAGTGCAGTGGAGAGAATGGAGTATACTGAAGTGGAATGGAGTGGAGTGGATTGGAGTTGAACGGAATTTAATAGAATGGAGTGGAATGGAGTGGAGTGGAGTGGATAGGAATGGAGTGGAGTGAACTGGAATGTAGTGGAGTGGAAGGAATGGAGGGGAATGGAATGGAATGCAATGGAGTACAATGGAATGGAATGGAGTGGAGTGCATTGGATGCAGTGGAAGGTAATGGTTTAGAATGGAAAGCAAAGGAATGGGGTGGAGTGGAAGAGAGTGGGTTGGAATGGAGTGTATTGGAGTGCAGTGGAGTTATATGGAATGGAGTGGAGTGGAGTGGTATGGAATGGCATGGAATGCAATGGAATTGAGTGGAGTGGAGTAGAGTGGAGTGGAATGGAATTTAATGGAGTGCAGTGGAATAGAGTGGAATGGAATGGAACGGAATTAAGTGGAATGAAGTGTAGTGGAGGGAAGTGGATTGGAATGGAGTAGAGTGGAATGAATTGGATTGGAGTTGAGTGGAGTGCAGTGGAATGGAACGGAATGGAATATGGTGGAGTGGAATAGAGTGAAGTGGAATGGAGTGAAGTGGAGTGCATTTGAGTGGAACGGAATGGAGTGGAGTTTTGTGGAGTGGAGAGGAGTGGAATGGAGTGCAACGAAGTGATATGGATTGGAAGGGAGTGGAGTGGAGGGGAGTGGAAAGGAATGTAATGGAATGGAGTGGAATGGAGTGGAGTGGAGTGGAGTGGAGAGGACTGGAATGGTTTGGAGTGGAATGGATTGTAGTGTAGTGGAGTGTAATGGAATGGAATGGAGTGGAATGGCATGTAAAGGAATGGAGCATAATGGAATGGAATGCCGTGGAATGGATTATATTTGAATGGATTGGGGTGCAGTGGAATGGAATGGAATAGAATGGATAGGATTGGAATGGAGTGGAATGGAATGGAGTGGAATGGAGTGCTGTGGAGTTCAATGAAGTGGAGTGCAGTGCAATGGAATGGAATGGAAAGTAGTGGCGTGGAAGGAAATGGAGTGGAGTGGAATGGAATTGAGTGGAGTGGAAAGGAGTGGAGAGGATTGGAATGGAGTGGAGTATAGTGGACTGGACTGGACTGGAATGGAGTGGAATCGAGTGGAATGTAGTGGACTGGAGTGGAATGGAATGGAATGGATTGGAATGATGTGGAATAGAATGTAGTCGACTGGAGTGGAGTGGAGTGGTTTGCAGTAGATTGCAGTGGAATGTAATGGAATGGAAAGGAGTGGAGTGGAATGGTATGGGAAGGAGTGGAATGGAATGGAGTGGGGTGGATTTCAGTAGATTGCAGTGGAATGGAATGGAATGGAAGGGAGTGGAGTGCAATGGAATGGAGTGGAGTGGAATGTAATGGAGAGGAGTGGAGTGCAGTTGAATGTAGTGAAATGTACTTGAATGGAAAATATAGGAATGGAATGCGGTGAAATGGAATGGAATGAAATGGAATCGAGTGGAGTAGAATGTAATGGAGTGGTGTGATGTGGAAAAGATTGGATTGGAATGGAATGGAATGAAATGGACTGGAGTGGAGTGGAGTGTAACAGAGTTAAATGGAATAAAATGGAATGAAGTGGAGTGGATTGGAGTGGAGTGGAAATGAGTAGAGTGGAATTGAATGGAATGGAGCAGAATGGAATGGAATTGATTACAGTGAAGTGGAATGGTGTGGATTGGACTGTATGGAGTGGAGTGGAATGGAAAGGAATGGAATGCAGCAGATTGAAATGCAGTGGAGTGGAATTGAGATGAGTGGAGTGTATTGGAGTGGAATGGAATGGAGTTGAAGGGAGTGGAGTGGAATGAAATGGAATGCATTGGAAGAGATTGGAGGGGATCGGATTGGAATGGAGTTTAATGGAGAGGAATGGAAGGGAATGGAGTTTAAAGGAATGGAGTGGAGTGGACTGGAGGGGAGTGGAATGGATTGGAATGGAATGAAGTGGAGTGGAGTGTATTGGAATGGAATGGAGTGGAGTAGATTGGAGTAGAAGGCAATGGAGTGTAATGGATGGGAATGGAGTGTAATGGAGTGGCATGGAGTGGAATTGAATGGAATGCAATGGAATGAAGTGGAATGGAATGGAAAACAATGAAGCGGAATGAAATGGAGTAAAATGGAAAGGAGGGCAATGAAGTGGAGTGGAGTGGATTGGCAGGAAATGGAATGGATAGGAGTGGAATGGAGTTGAATGGAATGGAGTAGATTGGAGTGGAATGGAGTGGACGGCAGTGGAATGGCGTTGAATGGAATTGAGTGGATTTAAACGGAATGTAGTGGAATGGAGTGGAGTGGTATGGAATGGATTAGTGTCAATTGAATTGGAATGGAATGGACGGGAGTGCAGTGGAATGGAATGGAATGGAGTGGAGTCGAGTGGAATGGAATGGAGTACAATGTATTGGAATGTAGTGGAATGGAGTGCAGTGGAATGGAGTGGAGTGGAATGGAGTGGAATTGAGGGGAATGGAATGGAGTAGAGTGCAATGAAATGGAGCGGATTGGAGTGCAATGGACTGGAGTGGGGTAGAATGGAATGGAGTGGTGTCATGTGGAATATAAAGGAATAGCGTGGAATGGAATATAGTGGAGTGGAATGGAGTGCAATGCAGTGGAGTGGAGTGGAATGATGTGGAATGAAATGGAGCGGAATGGAGTGGAATGGAACGTAGATGATTGGAGTGGAGTTGAGTGAATACCATTAGATTGCAGTGGAATTGAATGGAAAGCAATGGAGCAGAGTGGAGATGAGTGGATACCAGTAGATTGTAGTGGAATTGAATGGAAAGGAATGGAGTGGAGTGGAATGGAATGGAGAAGAGTGGAATTGAATGGAGTGGAGTGAGTGGAGTGGAATGGAGGGGAAAGTAGTGGAATGGACTGGAATGGAGAGGAGAGGAATGAAATAGATTGAAATGAAATAGAATGTAATGGAATCGAGTGTAGTGGTGAGGAATGGAGTGGTGTGGTGTGGAATAGACAGTAGGGGAATGGAATGGAATGCAATGGAGTGGAGTGGAGAGAAGTGGAATAGAGTTAAATGGAATGGAATGGAGTGGAGTGGATTACAGTGGAGTGTAAAGAGTAGAGAGGAATGGAATGGAATGGAGTAAAATGAAATGGAATGAATTAGAGTGAAGAGTAATGGAATGGTTTGGAATGGATCGAGTGGAGTGGAATGGAAAAGAAGGGAATGGAGTGGAGTGGAATGGAGTGGAGTGGAATGGAGAGGAGTGGAGTGCATTGGAATGGAATGCAATAGAGTGGAGTGGAGTGCAGTGGAATGGAGTGGACAGGAATGAAAAGGGTTAGAATTGAATGGATTAGAGTGTAAAGAATTGGAGTGGAGTTGAATGGAGAGGAACGAAATGGAGTCGAATGGAAGGGAGTGGAGTGGAGAGGCGTGGAATGGACTAAAGTGGAATGGCTTGCCATGGAATGAAGTGGAGTGGAGTGTAATGGAATGGAATAGAGTGGAAGGGAGTGGAAGGGAATAGGGTTTAGTGAAGGAGAATGGACTGAAATGGAGTGGCGTGGAATGGAATGGAATGGAAATTATTGGAATAGAATTAAGTGGAATGGAATGCAGTGGAGTGGAATAAAGTGGAAGGGAATGGAGTGGAGTGGAGCGGAGTGCACTGGAATGAATTGTAATGGAATGGAGTGGAGTGGAATGGAATGGAGTGGGGTGTAATGGAATGGAGTGGAGTGGAATGGAATGGATTGGAGTGGAATGGTCTGGACAGGAATGGAGTAGAGTGGACTGAAATGGAATAGAGTGGAATGGAGTGGAAAGGAATAGAGTTGAGTGGAGTGGAATGTGGGGAAAGGATTCGAATGGAGTGGAGTGGATTTGAATGTAACGGAATGGATTGAAGCAGAGTGGCTTGGAATGGAATGGAGTAGAATGGAGTGTAGTGGAATGGAATGGAATGGAATTGAGTGGAGTGGAATGGAGTGGAAAGGAATGGAATGCAGTGGATTTGAGTGGATGGAGTGGAGTGCAGTGAAATGGAATGGAATGGAATGGAGTGGAATGGAATGGGATGCAATTGAGTGGAGTGGAATGTAATGGAGTGGAGTAGTATGGAATGGAATGTAATGGAGTGGAGTGGAGTGAAGGGCAATACAGTGGAGTGGACTGCAATGGAGTGGAGTGGAATGGAATGGAGTGGAATGGAATGGAAAGTAATCAATAGAGTGGAGTAGAGTGGAATGGAATGGAGTGAAGTGGGATGGAGTGGAGTGGAATGGAGTTTAAGGGAACTTAATAAACTGGATTGGAATGAAGTGGAGTGGAGTGGAGTGTAACGGAATGGAAAGGAGTGGAGTTGAATGGATTGGAATGGGATGGAGTGGAATGAAGTGGCATGGACTGGAATGGACGGGAAGGTAACAGAGTGGAATTAAGTGGCGTGGTGTGGAATTGACTTGAATGGATTGGAATGGAATGGAATGGAGAGGAATGCAATGGAATGAAATTGAATAGAGTGGCTTGGAGTGGAATGGAATAGAATGGACTGGCATGGAATAGAATGGACTGGGATGAAACGGAATGGATTGTAATGAAAAGGAATGGCATTGATTGGAGTGGAGTGGAGTGGAATGGAGTGTAGTGGATTGTAAAGGAATGGAATGGAATGGAATAGAGTGGAGTAGAATGTAGTGGAATGGACGGGAATGGAATGCAATGGAATGGAATGGAATCAAATGGACAAGAATGGAGTGGAGTGGAATGGAATGGATTGGAATGGAGTAGAGTGGAGTGGAATGGAATGGAATGGCGTGGAGAGAAATTGAGTGGAGTGGAGTGGAGTGGAATGAAGTGTATTGGAACTAAATGTATTGGCGTGGAGTGCAGTGGAGTGTGGTGGAATGGAATGTAATGGACTGGAGTGGAGTGAAGTGGAATCGAGTGGAGTGTATGAAGTAGAGTGGATTGGAATCGAATGGAATCGCGTGGAGTGGACTCGAGTGGAGTGGAGTGGAATGGAGTGGAATGAAGTGGAATGCAGTGGAATGCGGTTGAGTTGAATGGAGTGATATAGGGCTGAGTGGAATGTATTGGAATGGAATGGAATGCAATGGAATTGAATGGAATGGACTGGAGTGGACCGGAGTGGAGTGTAGTATAATGGAATGAAGTGGAGTGGAGTGGAATGGAATGGTGTGAAAGGAACGGAAAGTAATATAGTGGAAAGGAATGGAGAGCAGTGGAATGGAATGCAATGGAGAAGAGTGGAGCGGTGTGGAAAGGAATGGAATGGAATCCAGTGGATTGGAGTGGAATGGAACGGAGTGGAATTGAGTGGAGTGCAGGAGATTGCAGAAGAGTGCAGCAGAATGTAATGGAATGGAATGAAGTGGACTTGAATGGAATGGAATGAAGTGGAGTGGAATGGAATGTCATGTAGCGGAGTTCAGTGGAGTGTAATAGTGTAGAGTGGACTGGAATGGTGTGGAGTGGAATGGAATGGAGTGTAACGGAATGGAATGTGATGAAATCGAGTGATGTGGAGTGGATTACAGTGGAGCAGAGTGGAATGGAGTGGAGTGGAATGGAATTGAATGGAGTAGAGTTGAGTGGAATGTAGTAGAGCGGAATGTAGTGGAGTGGAATGGAAAAGAATGGAATTGATTGGAGTGGAGTGGAATGTAGTGGAGTGGAGTAGAATGGATTTGAATGGAATAGTATGAAATGGACAGGAGTGGAAAGAGTGGAGTGGAATGGAGTAGAATAGAGTGGAATGGAAGAGAGTAAAATGGAGTGGAATGGAATGGATTGCAGTGGGGTGGAATGCAGTTGATTGGAGTGGATAGGAATGGAGTGGAATGGAATGGAACGGAATGGAATGTATTGGAGTGGAATGGAGTGGAGTGGACTGGAGGGGAGTGGAGTGCATTGGAGTGGAACGGAATATAGTGGAGTGGAGTGGAGTGGATTGGAATAAAGTGGAGTGGACTGGAATGGAGTGGAGTGGAAGTTTTGGAGGGGAATGGATTGGAATGGAATGGAGTGCAGTGGACTGAAATTGAGTGGAGCATATCGGAATGCAGTGGAGTGGACTCTAATGGAATGGAACTGAGTGGAGTGGAGTGGAATGGAGTGCAGTGGACTGGAATGGAGTAGAATGGAAAGCAAAGGAATGACGTGGAGTGAAATGGAGTGGGGTGAAATGGAGTGTATTGGAGTGCAGTGGAGTGGCATTCAATGGAGTGGAGTGAATTGTACTGGAGTGGAATGGAAAGGAATGTAATGGAATTGAGTGGAGTGCAGTAGAGTGGAGAGGAATGTAATGGAATTGAGTGGAGTGCAGTAGAGTGGAGTGGAATGGAATGTAATGGAGTGGCGTGTAACGGAGCGGAAAGGAATGGATTGGAGTTAAATTGAGTGGAGTGTAGTGGAGTGGATTGCAATGGAGTGGAGTGGAATGGATTGGATGAGTTTAGTGGATTGTAGTGGAAAGGAATGGAATGGAATGGAATGTGGTGGAGTGGAATGGAATGCAGTGGAATGGAGAGAAGTGGAGTGCATTTGAGTGGAATGGAATGGAGTGGAGTGGAGTGCAGAATGCTGGAATGGAGTGGAATGAAGTGGAAAGGAGTGGAATGGAGTGGAGTGGAATGGAGTGGAAAGGAATTGAACGGAATGGAGTGAAATGGAGTGGAGTGGAGTGGAGAGGAATAGAATGTAGTGGAGTGCAATGGAATGTAGTGGAGTGAGATGGATTGGAAAGGAATGGAGCATAATGGAATGGAGTTCCGTGGAATGGAGTATAATTGAATGGATTGTAGTACAGTGGAATGGAATGGAACGGAATGGATTGGAGTGGAATGGAGTGGAATGGAATGGAGTGGAAGGGAGTGTTGTGGAGTTTATTGGTGTGGAGTGCACTGCAACGGAGTGGAGTGGAAACGAGTGGAGTGGAATGAAACGGATCGGAGTCGACTAGAATGGAGTGGAGTGGAGAAGATTGGAATGGAAAGGACTGGAATGTGGTGGAATTGAGTGGAATGCAGTGGAATGTACTTTAGTGGAATGGAGTTGAATGCAATGGAATGGAATGGAGTAAAGTAGAAAGGAAGGTAGTGGAGTGCAGCAGAATGGAATGGAGTCGAGGGGAATGAAATGGAGTGGAGTTCAGTGGAATGGAATGGAAGGGAGTTGAATGGAATGGAATGGAAATGAATGAAGTGTAATGGAATGAAGTGGAGTGGAACAGAGTGCAATGGAGTGGAGTGGTGTTGAGTGGCAATGGAGTGGAATGGAATGGAGTAGAATGGAATGGAGTGGAATGGAGTGGACTGGAGTGGAATGATATGGAGTGGAATGGTATGGAATGGAATGGAGAGGAATTAAATGGAATTGAGTGGAACGGAGTGGAATGATATGCAATGGAGTGGAGTGAATTGGATTGGAATGGAATGGAGTGGAGCGCATTGGAATGGAATGGAATGGGGTGCAGTGCAGTGGAATGGAATGGAATGGAGTGGAATGGAGTGGAATGGATTGGAATGTAGTGGAATGTAGTGGAGCAGAATGGAGTGGAATGGAGGGGAATGGAATGGAGTAGATTTGAATGGAATGGAGTGGAGAGGAAAGGACTGGAGTGAAGTGCAATGGAATGAAGTGGAGTGTTGTGTAATAGAATGGAACGGAGTGGAACTTAATGGAAAGGAATGGACTGGAAAGGAATACAGTCGAGTGGAATGGGGTGCAATGCAGTGGAATGAAGTGGAGTGGAATGAAATCAAATGAAGTGCAGTGGAATGGAGTGGAATGGAACGTAGTGAAGTGGAGCGGAGTGGAGTGGAGTGGATTGCTGTAGGATGCAGTGGAGTGGAGTGGAATGGAATGGAGAGGAGTGGAATGAAATGGAGTGGAATGGAGGGGAGTGGAGTGGAAAGTAGTGGAATGAACTGGAATGGAGAGGAGAGGAATAGAATGGCATGAAATGGAATGGAAGGCAATGGAATCGAGTGGAGAGGAGAGGAATGGAGTGGTGTTGTGTGTAACAGAGTGGAGTCGAATGGAGTGGAATGAAATGGAGCGGAGTGGAGTGGAACAGAGTTAAATGGAAAGGAATGGGATGCAGTGGAGTGGAAAGGAGTAGAGTGAAATGGAATGGAATGGAGAAGAATGGAATGGAATAGATTACAGTGAAGTGGAATGGAGTGGACTGCACTGGATGGAGTGGAGAGAAATGGCAAGGAATGGAATGTAGTGGAGTGGAATGGAGTGGAGTCGAATGGAGAGAAGTGTAGTGCATTGGAGTGGAATGGAATGGAGTTGAAGGGAGTGGAGTGAAGTGGAATGAAGTGGAATGGAATGGAATGGATTGGAGTGGTATGGATTGGACTGGAGTTGCATGGAGAGGAATGGAATGGAGTGGAAGGGAATGGAGTGGAGTGGAAAGGCGAGTAGTGGAATAGACTAAAGTGGAATGGAGTGGAATGGAATGAAATGGAGAGGAGTGGAGTGTAATGGAATGGAATGGAGTGGAGTGGAATGGAGTGGAATTCATTGGAGCATAATGGACGGGAATGGATTGGAATGTGGTGGGGTGGAATGCAATGGAATGGAATGTAGTGCAATGGAATGGAATGGAAAGGAGGGGAATGCAATGAAGTTGAATTGAATAAAGTGGAGTGGAGTGGTGTGGAGTGCAGTGGAGTGGATTGTAATGGAATGGAGTGGAGTGGAATGGAATGCAGTTGAGTGGAATGGAATGAAATGGATTGGAGTGGAGTGGAGGGGACACGAATGGAGGAGAGTTGATTGAAATGGAATGCAGTGGTAAGGAGTGGAAAGGAATGGAGGGGAGTGGAGTGGAATTTGTGGAATGGATTGGAATGCGGTGGAGAGGATTGGAATGGAATGGAATATACTGAAGCAGAGTGTAGTGGAATTGAGTGGAGTGGTGTGGAATGGAATGGAATGGAGTGGAGTGGAATGGAGTGGAATGGAATGGAGTGGAGTGGAGTGGAGTTGACTGAATGCAGTGGAGCGCAGTGAAATGGACTTTAACGGAAATGAGTGGAATGGAATGGAATGCAATTGAGTGGAGTGGAATGGAATGGAGTTCAGTGGTATGGAATGGAATGTAGTGGAGAGGAGTGGAGTGGCGTGGAATAGAATGCAGTGGACTAGAATGGAGTGGAGTGGAATGGAATAGAGTGGAATGAAATGGAAAGTAATGAATGGAGTGTAGTGAAGTACAATGGAGTGGAGTGAAGAGGAGTGGAGTGGAGTGGAATGGAAGTAAACGGAATTTAATAGAATGGTGTAGAATGAAGTGGAGTGGAGTGGAGTGGAATGAAATGGAATGGATTGGAGTGGAGTGGAATGAAGTGAAGTGGATGGAGTGGTGTGAAATGGAATGGACTGGAATGGAATGAAATGGAATTGATTGGAGTGGACTGGAATGGATTGTAGCGGAAAGGAGTGGAGTGGAGTGAAGTGGAGTGGAATGGAATGGAGTGGATTGGAGTGGTATGGAATGGTGAGGAAAGATTTGGAATGGAATGGAGTGGTTTGGAGTGGAGTGGATTGGTGTGGAATGATTTGGAATGGAATGGAATGGGATGCAGTGAAGCGGAGTGTAATGCAAAGGAATAGAATGGAGAGGAATGGAATGCAGTGAAGTGGAATGGAATGGAATGGAGTGGAGTGGAGAGGAATCGAGTGGAGTAGAGTGGAATGGAACGGACTGGAATGGAATGGAATGGAATGGACTGGAGTGGATTGGAGTGGAATGGACTTTAAAGGAGTGGTATGGAATGGAATGGACTGGAAAGTAATGGAATGGATTGGAAAGGAAAGGAATGGCATGCAATGGAGTGGAGTGGAGTGAAATGGAGTTTACTGGATTGGAATGGAATGGAATGGATTGGAGTGGAATGTAGTTTAATGGAATGCAATGTAGTGCAGTGGAGTGGAATGGAATGGAATAGACTGGAGTGGAGTGAAGTGGAATGGAGTGGAGTGCACAGAGTAGAGTGGAGTGGAATGGAATGAAATGGCATGGAATGGAATGGAGTGGAGTGGAGGGGAATGGAGTGGAACAGAAAGGAGTGGAATTAAATGGAATCGTGTGGAGTGGAGTGGAGTGGAATTGAATGGACTGGAATGGAGTGGCATGAATTGGATAGGAATGGAATGGAGGGGAGTGCAGGGGAAAGGAATGGAGTGGAATGGAGTGGAATGGAAGGGAATGGAATGAAATGAAGAGGAGTGGAATATAGTGCAATGGAATGGGGTGGAAAGAAGGAGAGTGGAATGGGTTGGAAAGGAGGAGAGTGGAATGGAGGGGAGTGGAGTGCAGTGGAATGGAACGAAATGGAATAGAGTAGAGTGTAATGGATTGGAGTGCACAGGGATGGAGTGGATTGGAATGGAATGGAGTTTAGTTGAATGGAGTGTAATGGAATAGAATATAGTGTGGTGAAGGGGATTGCTGTGGAGTGGAATGGGGTTTAGGGAAATGGATTGAAGTGGTATGTAATGGAATGGAGTGAAGTAGAGTGTAATCGAGTGGAGTAGAGTGGAATGGAGTTGAATGTAATGGAATGGAATGGGGTTTAGGTTAACGGAGTGGAGTGGAATAGAGTAGAAAGGAAGGAATGGAAAGGAGTGGAATGGAATGAAATGGAGTGGACTGGAGTTTAATAGAGTGCAGTGGTGTGGAATGGAGTGGTGTGGATTGGAATGGAAGGGAAAGGAATGGAAAGGACTGGAGTGGAGAGGAATGCAGTGGAGTGGAGTGGAGTGCAGTGAAATGGAATGTATTGGAGTGGCGTGCAATGGAGAGGAATGGAATGGAATGGAATGGATTTTAGTGTAGTGGAATGGAGTGGAGTGGAATGGAGTGGAGCGGAGTGGAATGGTATGTAATGGAGTGGAATCAAGTAGTCTGGAGTGGAGTAGAGTGCAGTGAAATATAATGGATTGGAGTGCAGTGGAGTGGAATGGAATGGAGTGGAATGCAATGGCATGGAATGGAAAGGAGTGGAGTAGAGAGTAGTGGAGTGAGGTGGAATGGAGTTTAGTAGACTGGAATGGTTTGGAAAGGAATGTAATGGAGTGGAATGGCACGGAATGGAATGGAATATAGTGGAGTGGATTGGAATGGAGTGGAGTGTGGTGGCATGGAATGGATTGGAATGGAATGGATGTAAAGAAATGGAATGGAGTGGAGTTGACTGGAGTGGATTGAAGTGGAATGGAATGGAATTTAATGGACTGGAATGGAATGCTGTTGAGTGGAATGGGATGCAGGGTAATTGAAAGTAATGCAATGGGATTGAATGCAGTGGAGTGGAGAGGAATGAGGTGAAGTGGAATGGAGTGGAGTGGAGTGGAATTGAGTCAAATGGATTGGAATGGAGTGGAGAGGAATGGGGTGTATTGGAGTGGATTGGGATGAAGAGGAATAGAGTGAAGAGGAGTGGAATGAAATGGAATGGAGTGGAGTGGAATGGATTCCAAATTAACGGATTGGAATTCAATGAAATGGAGTAGATTGGAATGGAAAGCAGTGGAATGGAATGGAGGGGAGTCGAATGGATTAGAATCGAATGGGCTAGAGCACATTGGAATGGAATGGAGTATAGTGGAGTGGAGTGGAGTAGAATGGATAGGAGTGCAATGGATTGAAATGAAGTGGAATGGTGTGGAGCGGAGTCGAGTTTATTGGAATGGAGAGCAGTGAAAGGGAGTGGAGTGGAGTGCAATGGAATGGAGTGATGTGGAGTGGTATGGAATGGAATGGAGTGGAATGGAATGGATAGGAATGGATTGGAATGGAATAGCATGTATTGGAATGGAGTGGGATAGAATGGAGTGGATTGGAGTGAAGTAAATTGGAATTAAATGGAGTGGAGTGGAATGGAGTGGAACAAAATGAAGTGGAATGGAATAGAGTGAAGTGGAGTGGAGTGCAGTGGAAAGGAATGAAATGTAATGCAGAGGAGTGCAATGTAATGGAGTGGATTGGAATGGAGTGGAATGGACTTTAATGGAATGGAGTGGAATGGAATGGAGTTTAATTGAACGGAATGCAATGGAATGGATAGAGTAGTGTGGAATGGAGTGGATTGGGGTGGAGTGGATTGGGTTGGAATGGAATGGAATGGAGTGGAGTGGAGGGGAAGGAAGTGGAATAGAGTGGAATGGAGTTGAATTGAATGGAGTGGAATGGGGTGTAGTGGAATGGTGTGGAATGAAATGGATTGGAGAGGAATATAGTGTAGTGGAGAGGAATAGAGAGGAACGTAATGGAATAGAATGGATTGGAGATAGTGGAGTGGAATGGAATGGAGTAGAGTGGAGTGCAGTGGAGTGGCATGGAATACATTGGAGAGCAGTGGAATGGAATGGAGTGGAATTGGGTGAAGTGGAGTGGAGAGGAGTGGAGTGGAGTGGACTGGCGTGGAATGGAATGAAATGCAGTGGAATGATCTGGAATGAAGTGGAGTAGAATGCAATGAATTGGAATGGATTGGAAAGGAGAAGATTGTAGTGGAGAGAAGTGGAATGGAATAGAGTGGACAGGAATGGAATGGAATGGAGTGGAATGGAGGGTAATGGCATGGAATGGAATGGAATGGAGTGGAGTGGAGTGCAATGTAGTGGGGTGGAGGGCATGGAATGGATTAGAGTTGAATGGATTGAATGGAATAGAACGGAGGGGATTGGACTGGAGTGGAGTGGAGAGGAATGGAATGATGTTTAATGGAATGGAGTAGAGTGGAGGGGAATGGAATGAAGAGGAGTGTAATGGAGTGGACTGGAATGGAATGGAATAGAATGGAGTGGAGTGTAATGGAGTGGTTTCAAGTAGAGTGTAATGGAGTTGAATGGAATGGAATGGAATGGAGTGGAGTGGAGTGGAAAAGAGTGGACTGGAGTAGAATGGAGTGGATTGGAGTTGAATGGAATGGAATGAAGTGGAATGGTATGGAGTGGAATGGAAAGGACTGGAGCATTGTGGAGTCCAATGGAGTGGAATGGAACTGAGAGGGGTGGAATGGAGTGGAGTGGAATGGAATGGAATTGAATGGAATGAAATGGAATTGACTGTGGTGGAATGGAGTGGAGTGGGGTGGATTGGTTTGGAATGGCATGTAGTGAAATGAAATAGAGTGTTATGGAGTGGAATGTAGTGGAATGGAGTAGAGTGGAATGGAGTGATTGGACTGGAATGAAGTGGAAAGGAATGGAATGTAGTGGAATGCAATGCAGTGGAATGGAATGGAAATGAATGGAGTGTTGCAGAGGAATGCAGTGGAGTAGAGAGAAATGGAGTGGAATGGAGGAAGCTAGTGGAATGGAATGGAAAGGAATGGAGTGGAATTGAATGGAATGGACTGGAGTGGAAAGGATTGGAATGGAGTGGAAAGGAATGGAATGCAGTGGAAAGGAATGGAATGGAGTGGAGTGTAATGGTATGGAGTAGAATGGAATGGGTTGGAGTGGAATGGAGTAGAGTGGAGTGGACTGGACTGAAGTAGAATGAAATGGATTGGAGTGGAGTGGAGAGGAATTTAGTAGAGTGTCATGGAATGGATTGTAATAGAGTAGAATGAAGTGGATTGGAGTGGAGAGGAATGGAGTGGAGTGCAATGGAATGGCATTCTATAATGTAGAGGGCAATGGAATGCACTGGAGTCAAAATGAATGGAATTGAGTAGAGTGGAATAGAGTGGAATGGAATGGAGTGGAATGGAATGGAGTGGAATGGGGTGGAGTGGAGTGGAGTGCAGTGGAATGGAATGGAATGGAATGCAGTTGAGTGGAATGGAATGGAGTAGAGTGGAATCTGAAGGAGTTGAATGGAGTGAAGTGGATACGAGTGGATTGGAATGGAGTGGAGTGGACTGGAATGGAGTGGAGTGGAATGGCATGGTAAGGAATGGTGTAGAGTTTAAAGGAATGGAGTGGAGTGGAATGGACTGGAATGGACTGGAGTCAAATGGAATGGAATGAAGTGGAGTGGAGTAGTATGGAATGGACTGAAATGCAGTGGAGAGTATTGGAATGGAATGGAATGCAGTGCAGTGGAATACAGTGTAATGGAATTGAGTGGTATTAAATGGAATGGAGTGGAGTGGAGTTGTGTAGAAAAGAATGGAGTAGATTGGAATGTACGGCAATCCAGTGGAGTGGAGTGCAATGGAATGCAATGAAATGGAGTGTGGTGGATATTAAAGGACTGCAATGGAGTGGAACGCACTGGAATGGAGTGGAATGGAGTGGAAAGGACAGGAATGGAGTGGATTGGAGTGGAGTGGAATGGATTGGAATGGAATGGAATGGAATGGAATGGAATGGAGTGGAATGGAATTAAGTGGAGTCAAAAGGAGTGAAATGCACTGGAATGTAGTGCAGTGGAGTGGAGTGGAATGCAGAAGCATGGAGTGGAATGGAGTACAACAGAAATTGATGGAATAGAGAGGAATGGAATGGAATGGAATGGAATGGAGCAGAGTGAAGTGGAATGGAGTGGAGTGGAATGCAGTGGAGTGGAGTCGAATGGAATGGAATGGAGTGGAGTGGAATGGAGTGGAATGAATGGAGTGGAATGGTGTGGAGTACAGTGGAATGGAATGGAATGGAATGGAGTGGAGTGGAATGGAGTGGAATGAATGGAGTGGAATGGTGTGGAGTACAGTGGAATGGAATGGAATGGAATGGAGTGGAGTGGAGCGGAAAGCAGTGGAGTGGAATGGAATATAGTGGAGTGGAAAGGAGTGGAGAAGAATTTAGTGGAGTGAACTGAAAGGGAGTGTAGTGGAATGGAATGGAGTGGAATGAAATGGAATTTAATGGAGTGGAGTGGAATGGAGTGGAATGGAATGGAGTGGAATGGAGTGGAGTGGAGTGGATGGAGTGTAGTGCAGTGGAAAGGAATGGAATGGAATGCACTTAATGGAATGGAATGGAGAGGATTGAAATTTCATTTATGGGTGTCGGGTGTGTGGTGAGTGGAGAGGTGTGGAGAGGAGTCGTGTGGAATGGAACAGAATGAAATGGAATGCAGTGGAATGGAATAGAATAGAGTGGAGTGGAATGCAATGGTATGGAATGGAGTGGAGTGGAGTGGAGTAGAGTGGAGTAGAGTGGAATGGATTGTAGTGTACTGGAATGTATTCGAATGGAATGTAATGGAGTGGAATGGAATGGAATGGTATGGAATGGAAAGGAAAGGAATGGAGTGGAGTGGAGTGCAGTGGAATGGAGTGCAGCGGTGTAAAATGGTATGGAGTGGAGTGGAAAGAAGTGGAGTGGAATGGAGTGAAGTGGAGTGAATTGGAGTGGAACCGAATGGAGTGGAGTGGTATGAAGTTTAGTACAGTGGAATGGATTTGATTGGAGTGGAGTGGATAGGAGTGGAATGGAATGGAATGGAGTGGATTTGAATGGAGTGGAGTGGAGTGGTATAGAGAGGAATGTAATGGATTAGAATGGAATGGAAAAGGTTGGAGTGGATTGAAGTGGAGTGGAACGCAGTGCAATGGAGAGGAATGGAAAGGACTTTAGTGGAATAGAGTGGGACGGAATTGAATGGAATGGAATGGAATAGAAACTGAGATTTTGCCACTATGCTCCAGGCTGAGTGACAGAATGAGATACTCTAGAAAGAAAGGAATGGAATGGAATGCAGTGGAATTGAATGGAATGGAATAGCGTGGAATGGAATGGAGTCGAGTGGAGTCAAGTGGATTGGAGAGGAATGGAGAGGATTCAAAAGGATGGAATGGACAGGAGTGAAGTTCAGAGTAGTGTGTTAGAGTAGAGTGCACTGGAATGGAGCAGAATGTAATGGGATGGAGTGGAATAGAGTGGATGGGAATGCAGTGGAGTGGAGAGCAGAGGAATGGAGTGGAATGGAATCGGATGTAATTAAATGAAGTGCATTGCAGTGGAGTGGAACAGAGTGGAATGGAAGGAAATTCAATGGAACAGAATGGAATGAGGTGTAATGGAATGGAAAGGATTGGACCCGAGTGGAATGGAGTGGAGTGGAATGGAATTGACTGGAGTGGAGTGGATTGGAATTTAACAGAATGGAGTGGAGTGGGCTGGATTGGAATGGAATGGAGTGTTGTGGATTGGAGTGGAGTGGAATGGAATGGAGTGAAACTGAGTGGAAGAGAACAGAGTGGAGTGGAGTAGAGTGGAGAAGAATGGAATGGAACCGAACGGAAGCGGAGATTATGGCACTGCACTCCAGACTGGAAGACAGAGTGAGATACTCTTGTAAGAAAAGAATGGAAAGGAATGCAGTGGAATGGAATGAAATGGAGTGGACACGAGTGGAGTGCAGTTGAGTGAAGTGCAGTGTAGCGGAATGTAGGGGAGTGGAAAGGAATAGAATGGAATTGAGTCTGGTGGAGTGGAAAGGAATGGAATGCAGTGGACTGGAAGGGAGTGGAATGGGATGGAATGGAGTGGAATAAATTGGAATGAAGTGGAATGCAATGGAATGGAATGGAATGGAGTTGAGTGGAGTGGAATGGAGTGGAGTGGAATAAAGTTCAGTGGAGTGGAGTGGAATGTAGTGAAGTGGAGAGGGGTGTAATGGAATGCAATTGAAAGGAATGGAATGGAATGCAGTGGAGACGAATGGTGTGGAGTGGACTATAATGCAATGGAATGGAAGGGAGCAAAATGCAATGGATTGGAGTGGAGTGTAATTAAATGGAATGGAATGGAGTGGAGTGGAATGGAATCGAATGGAATGGAGTGGATTGGAATGGCATGGAGTGGAATGGAGTGGAATGGCCTAAAATGGAGTGGAATGGAATGGAATGGAGTGGAATTAAATGGAATTGACAGGAGAGGACTGGAATAGAATGGAGTGGAATGGAATGGAGTAAAGTTGAATGGAGTGGAGTGGAATGGTGTGGAGTGGAATGGAGTGGAATGGACTAAAATGGAGTAGAATGGAATGGAATGGAGTGGAATGCAATGGAATTGACAGGAGAGGACTGGAATAGAACGGAGTAGAGTTGAATGGAGTGGAGTGGAGTGGATTGGAGCGAATTGGAATGTAATGGAGTGTAGTGTAGTTGAATAGACTGGATTGGAGCGATGTTGAATGGAAAGGAGTGTAGCGTAGTGGAGTTCCGTGGAGTGGCATGGAATGGTATCGAATAGACTGGAGTAGAGTGGAAAAGAGTGGAGTGGAATGTAGTGGAGTGTAATGGAGAGGAATGGAATGGCATGGAATGGAGAGGAATGCAATGGAATGGAGTAGAGAGGAATAGAATGGAATTTAGTGGAATGGATTGGAGTGGAGAGGAGTGGATTTTAATAGAGAGGAGTGTAATGGAATGGAGTGGAATGGAGTGGAGCGGAGTGTATTTGAGCAAAGTGGAATGAAATGGACTGGAGTGGACTGGAGTTTCGCGCTGTGGCATGGAATGGTTTAGAATACAATGGAGAGGAGTAGAATGGAGTGGACTGGAATTTAGTGGAGTGGAAAGGAGTGGAATGGAATGGCATGGAATGGAGTGGAATACAATGGAATGGAATGAAGTGGAGCTGTTTGAAGTGAAGTGGTGTAGAGTGGACTGGAATGGAGTGGAATGGAATGGAATGGAGTCGAATGGAATAGAATGGAATGGAATGGAGTGGAGTGGAGTAGAATGGAATGGAATGGACTGGAGTGGAGTGGAATGGAATGGAATGTTATGGCATGGAATGGAAGGGAATAGAGTGGACTGGAAAGGAATGGAATGGAGTGGAATGGAGTGGAATGGAATTTAATGAAATGGAATGAAGAGGAGTGGATTGGAGTGGATTGGATTGCATTGGAGTGGAGTGGGGTGAAATGGAGTGGAATGGAGTGGGGTGGAATGGAATGGAATGGAGTGGAGTGGAATATTATTGAATGGAAAGTAACAGAAAAGAATGTAATGGAATGGATTGGAATGGAATGAAATGGAGTGGTTTGCAGTGGCGTGGAATGGAATGGAATGGGTTGAAATTCAATGTAGTGGAATGCAATGTATTGGATTGGAATGGAATGGAATGAAGTAGAATGGAGTGCATTGGAATAGAATGGAATGGAGTGGTGTGGGGTGAAGTGCAGTGGAGTAGAATGGAGTGGAGTGGAGAGGAGTGGAGTGGAATGGAGTTGAATGGAATGGAATGAAAGCTGTGCTTCGGCCACTGCGCTCCCAGCTGAGTGACAGAGTGGGATACTCTCGAAAGAGAGGAATGGAATGGAAAGTAGTGGAATTGAAGGTAAAGGAAGTTAGTGGAGTGGAAAGGAAGGGAGTGTAGGGAAGAAGAGAGGAGAAGAATGGAGAAAAATGGAATGGGATGGAATGAAGTGGAGTGGAGTTGCCTGGAGTGTAGTGCAGTGGAAATGGACAGAATGGAAAGGGATGGATTGGAATGTAGTGGAGAGGTGTGCAGTGGAGAGGAGAGGAGTGGAATGGAGTGGAATATAATCGGATATAATGTAGTGGAGTGGAGTGGAGTGGAAAGAAGTGTAATGGAGAAGATGGAATGGAATGGAATGGAATGGAATGGAATGGAATGGAATGGAATGGAAAGCAGTGAAATGAAATGGAATAGAAGACAATGGAATGGAAAGTGACATGTATGTTAGCTGAGATTGTGCAACTGCACTCCATCCTGGGTGACACAGTAATATCTTGTTGAAATAAAGGAATGGAATGCACTGGAGTGAAAAGGAATTGAATTAATGGATTGGAGTGGAGTGGAGTGTACTGGAGCAAATTGGAATGGAGTTGAATGGAATGGGATGGAGTGGAATAGAAAGGAGTGGAGTGCAGATGATTGGAGTGAAATAGTATGGAATAGAATGGAATGGAATGGAATTCAATGGAATGGTGAAAAGAAATGTGAGATGATATTGTGCCACTGCAATCCAGCTTTTGTGACAAGTGAGATCCTGTGGGAATGAAGGATTGGAATGGAATGCAGTGGATTGGAAAGGAATGGAGTGGAGAGGAGTGGAGTACAGTGCAATGGTGTGGAATGGAGTGGTATGGAATGGAGTGGTTTGGAATGGAAAGGATTGTAGATGAAAGGAAAGGAATGCAATGGAATGGATGGGAGTGGAGTGTAGTGAAGGAGAGTGGAAGGGAAAGGAATGGAGTCGAATGGAATGGAATGGAGTGGAATGGAATGGATTTGAATGAAACGAAGTGGAATGAAATGGAGTGGAGTGGATTGGAATGGAGTTGGATGGATTGGAAAGGAGATGAATGGAATGGAATGGAATGGAATGGAGTGGAGGGGAATGGAGTAGAGTGGAATGGAGTAGCCTGGAATGTAATCGAATGAAGTGGAATGAAGAGGAATGGAGTGGAATGGAATGGAATGGAGAGGACTGGAAAGGAGTGGAGTGGAAGGCAATGGAGTAGAGTGGAGTGGGATGCCATGGAATGGAATGGAATGGAGTGGAGTGCAATGGAGTGGGGTGGAATGGAGTGGAGTGGAATGGAGTGGAGGGAAGTGGAATGGAATAGAATGGAGTAGAGTGCAGTGGAGTGCAGTGGAAAAGAATGAAATAGAATTCAATGGAATGTAAAGGAGAGGAATGGAGTGGAGTGGAGTGAAATGGAGGGTAATTGAATGGATAGGAATGGAATGGAGTGGACTGGTGTGGAGTGGAATGCGATGGAGTAGAGTTTAATGGAGTGGAATGGGATGGAGTGGAGTGGAGTGGACTGCAATGGATTGGAAGGAACAGGAGTGGAATGGAGGGGAATGGAATGGAGTGCAGAGGAAGGGAATGGAGTGGAATGGAGTGTAGTGGAGTGGAATGGAGTAGAATGGACTGGAATAGAATGGAATGGAATGGAATGGAATGGAATGGAACGGAAAGGAATGGAGTGAAGTGGAGTGATATAGACTGGAATAGAGAGAATTGAATTGAATGTTCTGGAATGGATTGCAATGGAAAGGAACGGAATAGAATGTCTTGGAATGTAGTGGAGTGGAGTGTAATGGAGTGGAGTGCACTGGAATGTAGTTGAATGGAATGGAATGGAGTGGAGTGCAGATGATTGGAGAGGAATACATAAGAATGGAGTGGAGTGGAGTGGAATGGAATAGAATGTAATGGAGTGGAGTGGAGGGGAATGGAGTGGAGTAGAGAGGAATGGAAAGGAATGGAGTGGAGTAGAATGGCCTGGAATGGTATGGAATGGAATGAAATGGAGTGTAGTGGAGTGATATGGATGGAATGGAATGGAATGGAATGGAGTACAATTGAATGGAATGGCATAGAATGGAGCGGAGTGGAGTCAAACGGATTGGATTGTAGTGGAAAGGAGTGGAATGAAATAGGTTGGAATGGAATGGAGTGGAGTGGAGAGGAATGGAAAGGAACGGAATGGAGTGGAGTCGAATGGAATGAATTGGGATGGAACGGAGTGGAGTGGAGTGGAGTAGAACGGAATGGAGTGTAGTGGAATGGATTGGAATGCAACGAAATGCAGTGGAATGGAATGGAGTGGAATGAAATGGAGTGTATTCGAGTCGAGTGGAATGGAATGGGGTGGAGTGGAAGGAATTGTAATGTAATCGATTGGAGGTGAGTGCAGTGCAATGAAATGCAATGGAGTGCAGTGTAGTGGAATGGAATGGAGTGCAGAGGAATGGAATTGAGTGGAATAGATTTGAGTGGAGTTGAGTGGATTGGAGTGGAATGGAGGGGAGTGGAATGGAATGGAATGGAGTAGAGGGGAGTGGAGTGCAGTGGAATGGAATTGAAAGGAATGGCATGGAGTGAAATGGAGTGGAGTGGAGTGGAATGGAGTTGAATTGATTGGCATGGAATGGAATGGAAGGGAATGGAGTGGAGTGAAATGGATTGGAGTGGAATGAATTTTAGTGAAGTGGAGTGGAATGGAGTGGAGTGGTGTGGCATGGAGTGCAAGGGAATGGAATACAGTAGAGTAGAATGGAGCGGAGTGGAATAGAGTGTAATGGAGTGGAATGTTGTGGAGTGGAGTGGAAGGGAATGAAATGGAATGGAATGAATTAGAATTGAGTGGAGTGGAATGGAGTTGAGTGGAGCGAAATTGAATGGAGAGGAGAGGAGTGGGGTGAAGTGGAGTGGAATGGAATGGAGTGGATTGGAATGGAGCAGAAAGGAATGGGGTGGAATTGAGTGAAATGAAGGGGAGAGGAGTGGTGTGGAGTAGATGGGAATGAAATGGAATTGAATGTAATGGCATGGAGTGGAATTTTGTGGAGTGGAGTGGAGTACAGAGGAGTGGAGTGGAATTGAGTTGAGTGGAGTGGAATGGATTGGAGTGGAGTGGAATATAATGGAGTGGAATCGAGTGGAAAGGAATGGAATGGAATGGAATTTAACAGAATGAAATGGAATGGAAGCTGAGATTTTGCCTCTGTGCTCCAGGCTGGTTGACAGAGTGAGATCCTCTCGGAAGAAAGTAATGGAATGGAATGCAGTAGAATAGGATGGAATGGAATGGAGTGGAATCGAGTGAAGTGGAGTGGAATGAAGTGGATTGGAATGGAATGGAGAGGAATGGAATGGGTCATAATGTAATGGAATGAAGTGGATTTTAGTTGGGTGGAGAAGAGTGCACTGGATTGGAGTAGACTGGAATGGGATGGAGCAGAATGCAGTGGATTTCAGTGCAGTGGAGTGGAGAGGAGTGGAATACAGTGTATTGGAATCGGATGTAATGGAATGTAGTGATATGGAGTCGTGTGGAACGGAATGCAGCGGAGCGGAATGAAGTGGAGTGGAGCAGAGCAAAGAAGAACGTTACGGAACTGAACAGAATGGCAGATGAGATCGTCACACCGTGCTCAAGACTGGGTGAGAGAGTGAGATACTCACGAAATAAAGCATTGCAAAGGAATGCAGTGGGATGGGATGGAATGAAATGGAGTGGAATGCAATGGAAAGGAATAGAGTGATATGGAATGGAATGGAAAGAATTGAATTGAATGTTGTGGAATGGATTGGAATGGAATGGAATGGCTTGGAATGCAGGGGAGTGGAGTGGAATGGAGTGTAGTGCACTGGAAAGGACGGGAATGGAATGGAATGGAAAGGAATGGAGTGGAGTGGAGAGGAATGGAGAAGAATGGATTGGAAGGGAGTGGAGTGAAGTGGAAAGGAATAGAATGGCTTGGAATGGAGTGGAGTAGAGTGGAATGGAATAGAATGGAATGGAGTGGAGTAGAGTGGAATGGAGTGGAGTAGAGAGGAATGGAATGGAATGGAATGGAATGGAATGAAATGGAGTGGAGTGGAGTGATATGGATGGAATGGAGTCGAATGGAATGGAATGGAATAGAATGGAATGGAATGGCATGGAGTGGAGTGGAGTGGAGTCGAATGGACTGGAGTGGAGTGGAAAGGAGTGGAAAGAACTAGGTTGGAATGGAATGGAGTGGAGTGGCTAGGAATGGAGTTGAATGGATTGGAATGGAGAGGAGTGGATGGTAATGGAATAGAATGGAATGGAGTGGAGTGGAATGAAATAGATTGGAGTGGAATGGAGGAGTGGAGTTTATTGGAATGGAATGGAATGGATTGGAATGGAGAAATGCAATGAAGTGCAATGGAAAGGAATGGAGTGGAATGGAATGGAAGGGAGTCAAGTCGAGTGTAATGGAATGGGGTGGAGTGGAACGGACTGGATTGGAATGGAGTGGAGTTGAGTGCAGTACAATGGAGAGGAATGGAATGCAGTGGAGTGGAATGGAATGGAGTTGAGTGGAGTGGAAATGAGTAGAATAAATTGGAGTGGAGTGGAGATGAGTGGACTAGGCTGGAATGGAGCAGAGTGGAATGGAATGGAGTAGATGAAGTGGAGTGCAGTGGAATGGAATGAAATAGAATGGAGTGAATTGGAATTGAGTGGAGTGGAATGGAGTTGAGTGGAGTGAAATTGAATGGAGTGGAGTTGAGTGGAGTGGGGTGAATTGGAGTGGAATGGAATGGAGTGGATTGGAACGGAGTGAAATGTAATAGAGTGGAATGGAGTGAATTGGAACTGAGTGGAGTGGAATGCAGTTGATTGGAGTGAAATTGAGTTGAGTGGAATAGAGCGGAGTGACGTCGAGTGGAGTGGATTGCAGAGGAATGGTATAGGATGGCATGGAATGGAATGAAGTGGAGTGCAGTGTGGTGAAGTATATTGCAATGAATAGAGTGGAATGGAATGGAATGTAGTGGAATGGAGAGGAGTGGAGTTCAGAGGAGTGGAGAGGATTGTAACAGAGTGGAAAGGAATCTGATGGAATGGAATGCAGTGGAATGTAGTAGAGTGGAGTGGAACGGAGAGGATTGGAATGGAATTGTATACAATAGAATGGAAGGGAGTGGAATGTAACGTAATGGAATGAAATGGAATGGAGTGGAATTGAGTGGAGTGGAGAGGAGTGGAGTGGAGTGAACTGGAGTGGAGTGGAATGGAATGGAATGGAATGCAGTGGAATGGAATGGAGTGGAGTGGAATGGAATGGCATGAAGTAGGGTGGAGTGGAGTGGCGTGGAGTGTAATGGAGTGTAGTGAACTGGAATGGAGTGGAATGTTATGGAATGGAGTGAAATGGAATGTAATGGAGGGGAATGGAATGGAATGGAGTGGAATGGAATGAAAAGGAAACAAATGGAGTGGACTCGAGTGGAATGGAGTGGAGTGGAGAGTAATGGAATGGAGTGGCATGGAATGGAATGGAATGGAGTGGAATGGACTGGAATTGAATGGAGTGGAGTGGAGTGGAATGGAAAGGAGTGCAGTGGAATGGAATTGAATGGCATGGAAAGGAATGCAGTGGAGTGGAATGGAGTAGAGTGGAGTAGAATGGAGTGGAATGGAGTGGAAAGGAATGGCGTTTAATGAAATGGAGTGGAGTGGAGTGGAGTGGAATTTAATAGAGTGAAGTGGATTGGAAAGGACTGGAATGGAATGGAGTGGAGCAGAGTGCAGTGGAATTGATTGGAATGGATGGGAGTGGAGTTGATTTGACGGGAATGGAGAGGAATGGGGTGGAACACATTGGAAAGGAGTGCAGTGGAGTGGAATGCAATGGAATCAAATAGAATGGAATGGAATGGCGTGGAATGGAATGGAACGGAGTGGAAAGGAATTGAGTGGAATGGAGTGTGGTGGAGTGGAGTTTACAGGAGTGGAATGGTATGGAAAGGAATTGAATGGAATGGAATGGAGTGTAGTGGAATGGAGTGGGGTGGGAAGGAATGCTGTGGAAAAGAATTAACTGGAATGTAGTGAAATGGAGTGGACTGGAGTGGAGTGGAATGGAGTGGAATGGACTGGAATGGAGTGGAATGGTATGGAATGCAGAGGAAGGGAATGGAATGAAGTGGAGTGGAGTGGAATGGAACAGAATGGAATGGAATATATCGGAGGGCAACGGAATGGAAAAGATTGGAAGGGAATGGAGTGGAGTGGAATGGAATGGAGTCAAGTGGAATGGAATGGAATGTAGTATAGTGGACTGGAGTGCAATAGCACTGAATGGAGTAGAGTGGAATGGAGTGGACTGGAAAGGAGTGGAATGTAGTGGAATGGAGTGGCATTGAAAAAAAGTGCAATTTAATGGAATGGAATGAAGTGGAGTGGCATCGAATGGAATGGAATGGAATGGAATGGAGCGGAGTGAATTGGAATTGAGTGAAATTTAATGGAATGAAATGTAGTGGAGTGGAGTGGAGTGCAATAGAATGGAATCGAGTGGAGTGGAATGGAGCGGACTGGAATGGAATGCAGTGGACTGGAGTGGAGTGGGGTGGGGTAGAGTGGAATGGAACGGAGTACAGTGGAAAGAAATGGAATGGAAGGTAGCGGAGTGGAGTGAAGTGGAATAGAATGGAATGTATTGAACTGGAATGGATTGGACTAGAATGCAGTGGAATGGATTGGAATGGAGTGGCATAGAATGGAGTGGAATGTAATGGAATGTAATGGAGTGGAATGCAATGGAAAGGAAAGGAATAGAAGGGAATGGAGCAGAGCAGAATAGAGTGGAGTGGAGTTGAGTGGATTGGAATGGAGTGGAATGGAGTGGATTGGAACGTAGTGGAGTGGAGTGGAATGGAATGGAATAGAGTGGAATGGAATGGAATGGAATGGAATGGAATGGAATGGATTGGAATGCAATGCAATGGATTGGAGGGGAGTGGAGGGGAATGGAATGGAATGGAGTGGAGAGGGATAGAATGCAATCGAATGGAATGGAATGGTGTGGAATGGATTACTGTGAAGTGGAGTGGTGTGGAATGACGTGCAACAGAATGGAGTGGAGTGGAGTGAAGTGGAATGGAATGGAATTTAATGGAACCTGAGATTGTGATGCTGAACCCTAGGCTGAGTGACAGAGTGAGATAAACTCGAAAGAAAGGAATGGACTGGAAAGCAGCATATTGGAATGGAATGGAATGAAGTGGAGTGCACTGGATCAGAGTGGAGTGAAGGGGAGTGGAGTGGAATGCAGTGGTATGGAATGGAGTTGTGTGGAATGGAAGGCATTGGAGTTGAAAGAAATGGAATAGATTGGAATGGAGTGAAGTGGGGTGAAGTGGAGTGGAGCAGAATGGAATGGAATGGAGTCAAATGGAATGGAATGGATTCAAATGGAATGGAATGGAGAGGAATGGAGTGGAATGCAATGGAATGGTGTGGAGTGAAATGCAGTGGGGTGGAGTAAAATGGAGTTGAATGGAATGGAATGGAATGGAGTGGAGGGGAATGGAGTGAAGTGCATTGGAGTAGAGATGAATGGAATGGAGTGGAATGGAATGGAATGGAAGGCAGAGGAGTGGAATAGAGCAGATTGGAGTGTAATAGAGTGGAGTCGAGTGGAATGGAATGGAATGGAATGGAATGGAAAGGAATGGAATGGAATGGAATGGAATGAAATGAAATGGAGTGGAGTGGAAAGGAGAGGAGGGAAATGGAGTGGAATGGAGAAGAGTGGACTGAAATGGAGTAGAGTGGAGTGGAGTGAAGTGGAGTGGAGTGAAGTGGAGTGGAGTTTAATGGAGTGACATACAATGGTTTGGAAAAGAATGGAGAGGTTTGGAATTGAGTGGAGTGGAATGGAGTGGAGTGGAATGGAATGGCATGGAATGGAGTGGAATGAAAAGGAATGGTGTGGAGTGGAATGGACTAGAAAGGAGTCTATTGGAGAGGAGTGGAGTGCTGTGGAGTGGAATGGAATGCACAGGAGTGGAGTGGAATGAAGTGGAGTGGGGTGAATGCAATGGAATGGAATGGATTGGAATGGAGGGTGGTGGAACGGAGTGGAGTCAGGTAGAAGGGTGTGGAAAGGAATCGAGTAGAATGGAGTGGGTTGGAGAGGAGTGGAATGCAGTTTAAAGGACTGGAATGGAGTGGAATAGAAAGGAAAATGCAGTGGAATGGATTGGAATGGATGGAATGGAGTGGATTGTAGTGGAATGGAAGGAGGTAGAGACTAATGGACTGGAATTTAACGTAATGGAATGGTAGAGAATGGAGTGGAGTGGAGAGGAATGGATTGGAGTTGAATGGAATGGAATGAAATGCAGTGGAGTGGCGTGGAATGGAAGAGAATGGAACAGAGTGTAGTGGAATGTAGTGGACTGAAAGGGAGTGGAATGGAGTGGAAAGGAGTAGTATGGAAATGAGTGGAATGGAATGGATTGGAATGGAGTGGAGTGGAAGGAATGGAATGGAATGGGATGGAGTGGAGTGGATTCGAGTGGAGTGGAATGGAATTTAATGTAGTGGAGTAGAGTGGAATAGAATGGAAAGGAGTGGAGTGGATTGCAGTGGACTGGAATAGAGTGGAATGGAATAGAGTGGACAGGAGTGGAGTGGAGTGGAATGGAATGAAGTGGAGTGGAATGGAATGGAGTGGAATGAAGCCGAGGGGAGAGGAGTGGAATAGAATGGAATGTTTTGGAGTGGAATGGAGTGCTTGGAATGAAGTGGTAAGGAGTGGAAGGGACTGTCACGGCAAGGAGTGGATTGGAATGGAATGGAACGGAGTGGAATGGATGGAATGCAGTGGAATGGAATGGAATGGAATTTAGTGAAATGGAATGGATGGGAATGGAGAGGAATGGAATGGAATGGAGTGGAAGAGAATGCAATTGATTGGAGCGGATTAGAGTGGAAGGGAGTGGAGTGGAGAGGAACAGAGTGGAAATACTGGAATGCGATTGAGTGGAGTGGAGTGGAATGGAATGGAATGGAATGGAATGGAATGGAGTTGAGTGGAATGGAGTTGAATGGAGTGGTGATGAGTGGAGTGGAGTAGGGTGGTATAGAATGGAGTGGAGTGGAGTGTTGTAGAGTGGAGTGGAGTTGTGTGGAGTGGAGTGAAATGGAATTTAATGGAATGGAAGCTGAGATTGTCCCGCTGCATTCCAAGATGACTGACAGAGTGAGATACTCTCGAAAGAAAGGAAAAGAATGGAATGCAATGGAATGGAGTGGAATGGAATTTAGATGAGTAGACTAGAGAGGAGTGGAGTGGAGTGGAGAGGAATGGAATGGGCTGGAATGGAATGGAATGAAGTGGAGTGGAGTGGGGTTGAGTGAAGTACAGTGGATTGGAGAGGATAGAATTGGATGTATTCTAACGGAGTGGAGGGAAGTGCAGTGAAGTCGAGAGGAGTGGAATGAAATGGAATGGAATCGGATGTCATGGATTATGGTGGAGTGAAGTGGAGTTGAGTGGAATAGAACGTAATGGAGTGTAGTTGAACGAGTGGAATGGAATGGAGAGGAGTGGAATGGAGTAGAAGAAATTGAGTGGAATGCAGGGGAATGGAGTGGAATGCAGTGGAGTGGGGTGGAATGGACTGGAATGGAATGGAATTTAATGCAAGGCAGTTGAGTAGAGTGGAATGGAGTGGAGTGGAGTGGAAAGGTGTGGAAAGGAATGGAATGGAGTAGAGTGGAGTGGAAAGGAGTGCAGTGGAATGGAATGGCACGGAATGGATTACATTGGAATGGAACGCCATGGAATGGAGTGGTGTCGAGTTGAGAAGAGTGGAATTCAGTGTAGTGGACTGGAATGGATTGGAATGGAATGGTGTGGAGTGGAGTGGAATGGAGTAGATGGGATTAGAAAGGAGAGGAATGGAATGGAACGGAGTGGAAAGGAATGGAATAGAGTGGAGTGGAGTGGAATACAGTACAGGAGAATGGAGAAGAGTGGAGTGCATTAGAGTGACGTGGAATGAAATGTACTGGAGGGGAGTTTAGTGGAGTGGCATGGAATGGATTGGAATAGAATGGCGTGGAGTGGAGTGCTGTGGAATGGAATGGAAGGCAGTGCAGTGGAGTGCAGTTGAGTGGACCATAATGAAGTGAAATGGAGTGGAATGGAGTGGAGTGGAATGGAGTGGAATTGAATGGAATAGAACGGAGAAGGGAGGAATGGAAAGAGTGGAGTGGAATAGAGTGGAATGGATTGGTGTGGATTGGGGTGGAATGGAATGGAATGTATTGGAGTTGAATGGAGTGGAATGGAAAGGAGTGGAATGGAATTCAGTGAAGTGGAATGGACTGGAATGAAATGGAGTGGAATTGCGTGAACTAGAGTGGAATGAAATGGAATGGGATGGAGTAGAATGGAACGGAGTGGAATTGAGTGAAGAGGAAAGGAATGGAATGGAACGGAATGGAGTGTAATGCAATAGAATGGAGTAGAATGGAGTGGAATGGAGTGGAGTGGAGTGAAATGGCATATCATGGAATGTAATAGAGTGGAGTGGAAAGGAATGGAATGGCATGGAATTGAATGGAATGCAATGGAATTGAGACGATTGGAGTGGAATGGAATGGAATGCAGTGGAATGGAATGCAATGCAGTGGAGTGGAATGGAATAACATGGAATGTAGTCGACTGTAGTGGAATGGAGTGGACTGGAGTGAAATGGAGTGTAGTGTACTGAAATGGAGTGAAATGGAATGCCGTGAAATGGAGTGGAATGGAATGGATTGGAGTGGAGTGGAACGGAATGGATAGGAGTGGAATGGAATGGTTTGCTGTGGAATGGAATAGAATGGAACTTAATGAAGTGGAGTGGAATGGAGTGGAGTCTATTGGAGTGGAGTGGAGTGGAGTGGAGTGGATTGGACTGGAGAGGGGAGGACTGGAGTGGAGATGAAAGGAATGGAATTGAATGGAATGGAATGGAGTGGTGTGGAATGGAATTGAATGGAGAAAAATGAAGTGGAATGGAATAGAGTGGAATTTAATGGAGTGGCATTGAGTGGAGTGTAATGAATGGAAAGGAGTGGAGCAGAATGGAGTGGAATGGAATGGAGTGGAAGGGAGTGGAATGGAATGGAGAGGAAAGGAGTATAGTAGAGTAAAGAGGAATGGAGTGGAATGTAATGGAATAGAGTGGAATGAAATGGAACGGAGTGGAATGGAATGTAATAGAGTGGAACGGAATGGATTAAAATGGAGTGGAATGGAATAGAATGGAGTGGAGTGGAGTGGAATGCAATGGAGTGGTATGTAATTAAATGGAGAGGAAGGGAGATTCGTGGAAGGGAATTTAGTGGAGTGGTATGGAATGCATTTGAATAGAATGGAGTGGAGTAGAATGGATTGGAGCGGAATGCAATGGCATGGAATGGACTGGAAAGCAATGGAATGGAGTGGAGTGGAATAGAATGGATTAGAGGTGAGTGGAGGGGGGGGAGTGGATAGGAGTTGACTGGAATGGTGTGGAATGGAATGGCATGGAGTTTAAGGGAATGGAAAGGAGTGGAACTGAATTGAGGGGAGTGGAGAGGAATTGAATGGAATGGAATGGATTGCAGTGGAGTGGAGGGGAATGGAGTGGAGGGGAATGGAATGGAATAGAATGGAATGGAATGGAATGGATTGGAAAGGTGAGGAGTGGAGAGAAGTGCAATGTAATTTAAAGAAACGGAGAGGTGTGGAGTGGATTGCAGTGGAGTGGAACGGAATTTAGTAGAATGGAAAGGAGTGTTGTGGAACTGAGTGGAGTGGGGTGGAAAGATGTGAGATGGAATGGGGTGGAATGGAATTTTGTGGAATGGAGTGGAAAGGAATGTAGTGGACCTGAATGAAATGGAGTTAAATGGACTGAAATGGAGTGGAATGGGAAGGAATGTAGTGGAATGGAATGTAGTGGAATGGAGTGGAAAGGAGTGGAGTGGAGAGGAAGGGAGTGGAATGGAATGGTGTGGAGTGAAGTGGAAAGGATGGAGTGAAGTGGAATGGAATGGAATGTACTGGAGTGGAATGTAGTGGAATAGAATGGAATGGAGTGGAGTGGAATACAATGGACTCGAATGGAGTGGAATGGAGTGGCATGGAAAGGAGTGGAGTTTAATTTAAGAGAACAGAATGGAATAGAGTGAAATGGAATGGAATGGAATGGAATTTAATGGAATGAAGCAGACTGGAATGGAGTTGCGTGTACTGGAGAGGAATGGAGTGGAGTGGAGTAGAATGCAATAGAGTGGATTGGAGTGGAATAGAATGGAATAGAGTGGAATGGAATGGAACATAGTGGAGAAGAATGGAATGTAATGGAATGGAGTGGAGTTGATTGGAGTGGAGTGGACCGGAATGGATTGAATTTGAATGGAGTGGATTGGAGTGGAGACGAGTGGACTAGGTCTAATGGAATGGAGTGGATTGGAATGGAATGGAGTGGAATGTAGTGGAGTTCAGTGGAGTGTAAAGGAAAGGAATGGAGTGGATTGGAAAGGAGTGGACAGGAATGGAGTGGATTGGTGTGGAAAGAAGTGGCATGGAAAGGAATCAAATCGAATAGAGTGGAAAGGAATGGAATGGAATGGAATGGAGTGGAAAAGAATGGAATGGAATGGAATGGAATGGAATGGAATGGAATGGAATGGAATGGAGTGATTTGCAGTTGACTGGAAAGGAATAGAATGGAATACAGCAGAGAGATTTGGAGTGGAGTGGAGTGTAGTGTTGTGAAGTGGAGTAGAATGGATTGGAATGTAGTGAATGGAATGGAGTGCAGTGGAGTCGAATGGAAAGGAATGGAGTGGAATCTAATGGAATGGTATGGAATGGATTGGAAAGGAATGGAATGGAGTGGAGTGGAGGGGAGTGGACTGGAATGGAATGGATTGGAGAGGAAGGGAGTGGAAACGAATGGATTGGAATGGAGTCGAAGGTACTGGTGTCAAGTGGCGTAGATTGGGGTGGAATGGAGTGAATTGGAATGCAATGGAACTGAATGGAAGCTGAGATTGTGCCACTATTCTCCAGGCTGAATGGAAGAGTTAGACACTCTTGAAAGAAAGGACTGGAATGTAATGCAGTGGAATGGAGTGGAATGGGATGGACTTTAGTGGACTGGAGTGGAATGGAGTGAAGTGAAGTGGAGTGGAAGGGAGAGGACTGGAATGGGGTGAAAATGAATCGAATTATGTTGAGTGGAGTGGGGTGGAGAGGAGTGGAGTGGAATAGAATGGAGTGGAGTGGAGTGGAATGGAATGGAATAGAACGGAATGGAATGGAGTGGAATCAACTGCAATGGAGTGTGGGGGAATGAAATGGAAGGGAGTGGAGTGGAGTGAATTGGACTGTAGTGGAGTGGAAAGCAGTGGAAATGGGAGGAATCGAGTGGAGTGGAATGGAGTGGAATGGAATGGAATGGAGTATAGTGGAATGGAATAGAGTGGAGTGGAGTGGAATGGAATACAACGACATGGAGTGGAGTGGAGTGGAATGGAATACAATGGAATGGACTGGATTGGAATGGACTGGAAAGGAGTGGAATGTTGTGGAATGGCGTGGCATGGAACAGCGTGGAATAGAATGGAATGGAATGCACTGGAGTGGAATTTAACAGAGTGGCATTGAGTCGAGTGGAATGGAATGATATGGAACAGAATTCAGCGGATGGATTGGAATGGCGTGGAGCGGAGAAGAAAGGATTAGAGGGGAGTGGAATAGAATGTAGTGGATTAGAGTGGAATGGAATCGAATGGAGTGGAATGGAGTGGAATAGAAAGCAGAGGAATGGAATGCAATGGAGTGGAGTGGAGTTGGATGGAGAGTAGTGGACGAATATCGATTGGAATGGAGTGGAGTGGAATGTAATGGAGTGGAGTGGAATGGAATGGATTCAAGTGGAGTGGAGTGGAGTTGACTGGAATGGAGTGGATTGGAATGGCATGGAGTGGAATGGAATAGTGAGGAATGGAACTGAATGGAATTGAGTGGAATGGAATGGAATGGAGTGGAGTGGAGGGGAGTGGACTGGAATGGAATGGATAGGAGAGGAAGGGAATGGAAACGAATGGATTGGAATGGAGTCAAAGGTACTGGTGTCAAGTGGCGTGGATTGGGGTGGAATGGAGTGAATTTGAATGGAGTGGAGTGGAATGCAATGGAACTGAATGGAAGCTGAGATTGTGCCACTATTCTCCAGGCTGAATGGAAGAGTTAGACACTCTTGAAAGAAAGGACTGGAATGTAATGCAGTGGAATGGAGTGGAATGCGATGGACATTAGTGGACTGGAGTGGAATTGAGTGAAGTGAAGTGGAGTGGAAGGGAGAGGACTGGAATGGGGTGAAAACGAATTGAATTATGTTGATTGGAGTGGGGTGGAGAGGAGTACAGTGGAATGGAGTGGTATGGAATGGGATGTAGTGGAAAGGAGTGGAGTGGGATGAAATGGAATGGACTGGACTGGAATGGAGTGGACTGGAGAGAAATGGAGTGGAATAGAATGGAGTGGAGTGGAGTGGAGTGGAATGGAATGGAATAGAACTGAATGGAATGGAGTGGAATCGACTGCAGTGGATTACGGGGGAATGAAATGGAAGGGAGTGGAGTGGAGTGAATTGGACTGAAGTGGAGTGGAAAGCAGTGGAAATGGGAGAAATCGAGTGGAGTGGAATGGAGTGGAATGGAATGGAATGGAGAATAGTGGAATGGAATAGAGTGGAGTGGAGTGGAATGGAATACAATGATATGGAGTGGAGTGGAGTGGAATGGAATATAATAATATGGAGTGCAGTGGAGTGGAATGGAATACAATGGAATGGAATGGACTGGATTGGAATGGACTGGAAAGGAGTGGAATGGTGTGGAATGGCGTGGAAGGGAACAGAGTGGAATGGAATGGAATCGAATGCACTGGAGTGGAATTTAATGGAGTGGCATTGAGTTGAGTGGAATGGAATGATATGGAACAGAATTCAGCGGATTGGATTGGAATGGCGTGGAGTGGAGAAGAAAGGATTGGAGGGGAGTGGAATAGAATGTAGTGGATTAGAGTGGAATGGAATCGAATGGAGTGGAATGGAGTGGAATGGAAAGCAGAGGAATGGAATGCAATGGAGTGGAGTGGAGTTGGATGGAGACTAGTGGACCAATATCGATTGGAATGGAGTGGAGTGGAATGTAATGGAGTGGAGTGGAGTGGAGTGGATTGGAGTGGAGTGCAGTGGAAATTAATGGAGTGGAATGGAATGAAATGGAATGTAGTGGAGTGCTGTGCACTGGAATAGAAAATTGTAGATTGGAGGGGAATGGAGAGGACTGGAATGTTCTGGAATGGAGTGTAATGAATTAGCATGGAAAGGAGAGGAATGAAATGGGATTGAGTGGGGTGGAGTTGCATTGAATGGAGTGGAATGAAATTTAATGTAAAGGAATGGAATGGAATGGAATGGAGTGTAATGGAGAGGACTGGAATGGAATGGAGCAGAGCAGACTGGAGGGAAGTGGAGTAGAGTTGAGTGGAGTGGAGTGGAATGGAGTGAAATTGAATGAAATTTAAAGGAGCAGAATGTAGTCGAATGGATGCAGTTGAATGGGAAAGAATCGTATGGAATTGAATGGATTGGAATGGAATGGAGTGGAGTGGAGTGGAGTGGAGTGGAATGTATTGTAATGGAGTGGAGTGGAAAGGAGTGGAATGGAATGGAGTGGAATGGGGTGGATCAGAAAGGATTCATTGGAGGGTAGTGAAAACGAATGGAGTGGATTGGACTGCACTGGAATGGAATGGAATGGTATGGAATGAAGTGGAATGGAATGGAATGTTATGGAATGAAGTGGAATGGAATGGAATGTTATGGAATGAAGTGGAATGGAATGGAGAGGAATAGAATGCAATGGAGTGGACTGGATTTGAATGGAATGTAGTGTACCTGAATGGATTGGAATGGAGTGGAGTGGAATGGAATAGAGTGGAGTGGAGTGGAGAGGATTGGAATGGATTGGAGTGGAATGAAATGGAGTGCAGTGGAATTGAATTGAATGTATTGGAGTGCAGTGGAGTGGAATACACAGGAATGGATTGTAGAGGAATAGAGTGGACAGGAAAAGACAGGAATGGACTGGAATGAAGTGGCATGGAAAGAACAGAAATAGAATGGAATGGAATTGAGTTTAGTGGCATCGAATGGAGTGGAATGGAATGGAATGCTATGGAATGGAATGGAATGGAATGGATTGGAATGTTTAGGACTAGAATGGAATGGAATGGAATGGAGAGGAGCAGACTGAAGGACAGTGGAGTGGAGTTGAGTGGAGTGGAGTGGAAGACAGTGGAATGGAATGGACTGGAGTGGAGTCGAATGGAATTGAGTGGAATGGAAACGAATGGAATGGAATTGAGTGGATTGGAATGGAATGGAATGAATTGGAGTGACTTGGAGTGGAGTGGAATAGAACGTAATGGAGTGTAGTGGAATGGAGTTGAATGGAATGGAGTTGAGTGGAGTGGAGTTTAGTGGAATGGAATGGAGTGGAGTGGAGTGGATTGGAATTTAATGGAATAGAATGGAAGCTGAGATTGTGCAACTAGCCTCCAGGCTGAGTGACAGAGTTAGATTCTCTCACAAAAAATGAATGGAATGCAAGGCGGTGGAATGGAATAGAATGGAACGGAATGGAGTGGACTGAAGTGTAGTGTAGTGAAGTGGAGTGGAGTGGAATGGATAGGAAAGGATTGGGATGGAATGGAATGGAATCAAGTGGATTGGTGTGGAGTGGAGAGGAGTGAAGTGAAATGCATCCTTAAGGCATGGGATGGAGTGGAATGGAGTGGAGTGGTGTGCACTGGAGTGGAATAGTTTGGAGTAGAATTGAAAGGAGTGGAGTGGAGTGGAGAAAAGTGGAATGGAATGAAGTTGAGCTGAATGTAATGGAATGGGATGATGTGTAGTGGAGTGCAGTGGAATGGAAATTAATGGAGTGGAGTGGAATGAAGTGGAGTGGAAAGGAGTGGAATGGAATGTAATGGAGTGGAGTGTAATGCAATATAATTCAATGGAATGGAATGGAGTAGAGTGCAATGGAATGCAGTGGAGTGGAGTGGAGTGGATAAGAATGGAGTGGAAAAGAGTGGAGTGGAGTTGAAGGGAATGGATTGGAGTGAAGTGCATTGGAATTAAATAGATTGGAATGGAAAGGAATGGTGTGCACACAAATGGAATGGATTGGAGTGGAATGGAGTGGAATGGAATGGAGTGGAATGGAGTGGAGTGTAACGGAACATAATGGAGTGGAGAGAAATGGAGTGGAATGGAATGGAGTGAAATGAAGTGGAGCGAAGTGGAGTGGAGTTCAGTGGAATGGAATGAAATGGAATGGAGAGCAATGGAAGGGAATGGAGTGGAATGGAATGGAAATGAAGGGAATGGAGTTGAGTGGAGTGGAGTGGAATAGAATGAGTGGAATGGAATAGAATGGAAATAAATGGAAGGGAGTGGAGTGGAATGGGGTGGAGTGGTGTGAAATTCAGTGGAGTGCAATGGAATGGAATGGAATGGAGTGGATTGGAGTGGAATGGGGTGGAGTGGTGTGAAATTCAGTGGAGTGCAATGGAATGGAATGGAATGGAGTGGATTGGAGTGGAATGTAGTGGAGGGGAGTGGAATGAAATTTAATGGAATGGAATGGAATGTAGTCGAGTGCAATGGAGGGGAGTGGAAAGTAGTAGACTGGTATGAAACGGAATGGAATGCAATGGAATGGAATGCAGTTGAGTGGCGAGGATGGAGTGGAGTATAATGGGAGGAGTACAATTTTAAGCAATGCAATGGAGTGGATTGGAATGGAGTGGAATGCAGAGGAGTGGAATGTAGTGGAATGGAGTTGAATGTACTGGAATGGATTGAAGTGGAGTGCAGTGGAATGAAATGGAATGGAATGGAGTGGAGCAGAATGCAGTGAAGTTGGGTGGAATGGAATGGAATGGAATGTAGTAGAATTGAATGGAGTGGAGTGGAGTGCAATGGAGTGGAATGGAGTGGAGTGGAATGGAGTGGAATGGAGGGGAATGCAGTGGTATGGAATGGAGTGGAGTGGAGTAGAGTGGAGTGTAATGGAATGGAATGGAGTGGAGTGGAATGGAGTGGAATGGAATAGAGTGGAGTGGAATTGAATGGAATGGAATCCAATGGATTGGTGTTGAATGGAGTTGAGTCGAAAGGAGTGGAGTGGAATGGAGCTAAATGTACCAGACTGGAGTAGAATGGAGTGCAGTGGAATGAAATGGAATGGAAAGGAATGGAGTGGAGTGGACTGGAGTGGAGTGGAGTGGAATGGACAGATATCAAATGTAGTGGAATGGAATGGAATGGAGTGGGGTGGAATGGAACGGAACGGAATAAAGAGAAATGGAGTGGAAAAGAATGGAATGGAGTGGACAGTAACGGAATGGAACGTAGCGGAGTGGAATGGAACGGAATGGAGTGGTGTCGAGTGGAAAGGAATGGAGTCCAGTGCAATGGAATGTGATGTACTGGAGTGAGGTGGAGTGTAACAGAATGGAATGGAGTCGAGTGGAATAGAGTGGAGAGGAATGTTATGCAACACAATGGAGAGGAGTGGAATGGAGTGGAGTGCAAAGAGGTGGAGTGGAATGGATTGGAGTTTAATGGACTGGAGTGGATTGGAGTGGATTGCAGCGGAATGAAATGGAATGGAATGGAGTGGAGTGGAATGGAGTGGACTGGAATGGAGTGGATTGGCGTGGAATGGACAAGAATGGAATGCAGTGGAATGGAAACAAGTTTACTGGAGTGGAGAGGAGTGTAGTGGAATGTAAGGGAGTGGAGAGGAATGGAGTGGAATGGAATGGAGTGGAATGGAAGAGAATGCAGTCAAATGGAGTGAAGTGGAGTTGAACGGATTGAATTGGAATGGAATGGAATGGAATGGAGTGGAATGGAATGGAGTGGAATGGAGTGGAGTCGAGTGGAGTGGAGTGGAATGGAGTGGAGTGGGTAGAAATATAGTGGAATGGAATGTAAAGGAATGGAGTGGAATGGAGTCGAAAGGAATGGAGTGCAGTGGAATGGAATGCAATGTATTGGTGTGCAGTGGCGTATAATAGAATGGAATGGAGTGTAGTGGAATGGAGTGGACTGCAATAGAGTGAAATGGAGTGTAATGGAGTGGCACGGAAAGGAGTGGAATGGAATGGAATAGGTTTGAGAAGAGAGGAATGGAATGGAGTGGAGTGGAAATCGAGTGGAATGGAATGGAGTGGATTGGAGTGGAAAGGAAAGGAATGTAGTGGGGTGGAATCGAGTGGAATGGAGAGGAGTCGAGTGGAAAGGAATGGAGTGCAGTGCAATGCAATGCAATGTATTGGAGTGCAGAGAGGTGGAATAGAATGGAATGGAATGGGGTGGAATGGAGTGGAGTGCAAAGAGGTGGAGTGGAGTGAAGTGAAGTTGAATGCACTGTAGTGGAATGGAATGGATTGCAGTGGAAAGAAATGGAGTGGAATGGAATGGAGTGGAGTGGAGTGGAGTGGAATGGGCAGGAATGGAATGTAGTGGAATGGAATGGAGTGGAGTAGAGTGGAGTGGAATGGAATGGAGAGGAGAGGAATGGAGTGTAATGGAATGGAGTGGAAAGGAGGGGAATGCAGTGGAATGGAGTGGAGTGGAGTGGAATAGATTGGAGTGGAATGTAATGGAATGGAAATAAGTTGAGTGGAATGAAGTGCACTGGATTGGAGTCGAGTGGAGTAGAGTGGAATGGCGAGGAATGGGGAGAAATGTGGTGGAATGGAATGACATGGAATGGAGTGGAGTGGAGTAGAAAGCAATGGAGTGCAGTGGAATGGAAGGCAATGTATTGGTGTTCAGTGGAGTGGAATAGAATGGAATAGAGAGGAGTGGAATGGAGTGGGCATGAATGGAGAGTAATAGAAAGGAGTGGAATGGAATGTAATAGAATGAAGAAGAGTGGAATGGAATGGAGTGGAGTGGAAATCGAGTGGAAGGGAACGGAGTGGAGAGGAGTGGAATGGAATGGAACGTAGTGGAGTGGAATGACGTGGAATGGAGTGGAGTCGAGTGGAAAGTAATGGAATGCCGTGCAATGGAATGCAATGTATTGGAGTGCAGTGGAGTGGAATAGAATGGAAAGGAGTGGAGTGGAACGGAGTGGAGTGGAATGTTATGCAATGGAATGGAGAGAAGTGAAGTGTAATGGAGTGCAAAGGAGTGGAGTGGAGTGGAGTTGAATGGATTGGATTGGATTGGAATGGATTGCAGTGGAATGAAATGGAATGTTGGAGTGGAGTGGAATGTATAGGAATGGAATGTAGTGGAATGGAATGGAGTGGAGTGGAGTGGAGTGGAATGGAATGGAGTGGATAGGAGTGGAGTTAAATGGAATGGAGTGGAATGGAGCGGTATGCAGTGGAATGGAGTGCAGTAGAGTGGAATAGATTGGAGTGGAATGGAATAGAATGGAGTGGATTGGAATGGAGTGGAATGGAGTGGAGTCGACTGGAATAGATTGGATTGGATTGGAGTTGGGGGAAATATAGGGGAATGGAATGGAATGGAATGGAGTGGAGTGGAGTTTAAAGGAATGGAGTGTAGTGGAATGGAATGCAGTGTATTGGTGTGCACTGAAGTGGAATAGAATGGAATGGAGGGGAGTGGAATGGAGTTGACTGGAATGGAGTGGAATGGAGTGGCATGGAAAGGAGTGGAATGTAATGGAATAGAATGGAGAAGAGTGAAATGAAATGGAGTGCAGTAGAAATCGACAGGAATGGAATGGTGTGGAGTGGAGTGAAATGGAATGGAATTTATTGGAGTTGAATAGAGTGGAATGGAATGGAGTTGAATGGAATGGAGTGGAATGGACTTGACTGGAGTGGAGTGGAATAGATTGAAGTTGTAAGGAATGGAATTGAATTGAGTGAAGTGCAATGGAATGGAGTAGAGTAGAGTGGAATACAATGGAATGTAATGGAGTTGAGTAGAGTGGAGTAGAGAGGAATGGAGTGGAGTGTACTGGAATGGAGTTTAGAGTAATAAAATGGAATGGAATTGAGTGGAGTGCAGTTGAATGGATTGGAGTGAAGAGCAATACTGTTGAGTGGAATGGAGTGGAGTGGATTGGATTGTAGTGGAAGGAGAAGAGTTGAATGGAATGTATTGGAGTCGAGTGGAATGGAATGGAATCGAATGGAATGGAATGCAATGGAATGAAGTGGAATGGAATGGAGTGTAATAGAGTGAAGTGGAGTGGAATGGAATGGAATTGAATGGAGAGAAATGGAATGGAGTGGAACCGAGTGAAGTGGAGATGACTGGAATGGAATGGCATGGCGTGGAATGGAATAGAATGGAGTAAAGTTAAATGGACTGGAGTGGTGTGGAATGGAATATAATGGAATGGAATTGAGTGGAGTGGAATGGAATGGAATGGAATGGAGTGGAATTGCCTGGAGTGAGAGTAATGGAATAGAATGGAATGGAAGGCAGTGGAATGGAATGGAATGTAGTGCAGTGGAATGGAATGGTATTGAATGGAGTGAAGTGTAGTAAAGTGAAGTGGACTGGAGGGAAATGGAGTGTAGTGGACTGGGATGGAGTGAAATGTAATGGAATCCCGTGGAATGGAATGGAATCGAATGGAGTGTAGCGGAGAGGAACAGAGTGTAGTGGATTGGAATGGAATGGTTTGTAGTGGAATGGAATGAAATGGAATTAAACGGAGTGGAGTGGAATTGAGTGGAGTCTAGAGGAGTGGAGCGGAGTGGATATGAATGAAGTGGGGTGGAGTTGAGTGGAGTTGAATGGAATGGAAATGAATGGAATGAAATTGAGTAGAGTGGAATGGAGTGGAAAGGGGAAGAATGGAGTGGAATGGAATGGAGTGGAATCTATTGGAGCGGAGTGAGTGGAGTGGAGTGGAATGATTGGAATGGATAGGAGTGCAATGGAATGGAATGGAATCTAGTGGAATGGAGTGGAGTGGAGTGAAGTGTAATGGAGTGGATTTGCCTGGATTGGATTGGAATGAAATGGAATGGAGTGGAATGAAATGTAATGGAGTGGAATAGAATGGAATAAAATGGAGTGGAACGGAGTAGAGTGGAGTCGAGTGCAATGGAATGGAGTGGTATGGAGTTGAGTGGAGAGGAATGGAGTGGCATGGAGTGAAATATAGAGGAGTGACATGGAATGGATTTGAATAGAATGTTGTGGAGTGGAATGGAGTGGAATTAAATGGAATGGAGTGGAATACAATGGCATGGAATGGAATGGAATGCAATGGAATGGAGTGGAGTGTAATGGAATGGATTCAAGTGGAATGGAGTGGAGTGGAGTGGAGTTGAATGGAATGGAGTGGATTGTAAAGGCATTGAGTGGAATGGAATAGTGAGGAATGGGACTGAATGGAATTGAGTGGAATGGAATGGAACGGAATGAATGCAGTGGAGTGGAGTGGAACGGATTGGCATCGAATGGAATGGAATGGAATAGAATGCAATGGAATGGAATGCAATGGAAGGGAATGGAATGTAGTGGAAAGTTGTGAATTGGAGTGAAGTGTAATGGAGTTTAAGGAAACGGAGAGGCGTCTAGTGTATTGGAGTGGAGTGGAATGGAATTGAATAGACGGAATGGAGTGTTGTGGCATAGAGTGGAGTGGGATGGAATGGTTTGAAGTGGAACGAAGTGGAATGGAATGGTGTGGAATGGAGTGGAAAGGAGTAGAGTGGAAAGGAATGAAATGGGGTAAAATGGACTGAAATGGAGTGGAATGGAAAGGAATTGCATGGAATGGAATGGAATGGAGTGGAGTGGAGTGGAATAGAGTGGAGTGGTGAGGAATGTAGTGGAATGGAATGGAATGGAGTGGAGTAGAGTGGAAAGGAATGGAGTGAAATGGAATTGAATGGAATGCAGTGGAGTGGAGAGGAATAGGATGGAATGGAGTGGAGTGGAATGGATTGAACTGGACAGGAATGGAATGAAGTAGAATGGAGTGGCATGGAAAGGAGTGGATTGGATTTTAATGGAATGGAATGTAGTGGAGTGAAATGGAATGGAGTGGAATAAAGTGAAGTGGAATGGAGTTGCGTCGATTGGAAAGGAATGGACTGGACTGGATTAGAATGCAATGGAGTGGATTGGAGTGGAATGGTATGGAATAGAGTGGAGAGGAATGGAATTTAATAGAGTGGTGTGGAGTTGAACGGAGTGGAGTGGACCAGAATGAACTGGAATGTAATGGAGTGGATTGCAGTGGAGTCGAGTGGACTGGAGTGGAATGAAATTGAGTGGAGTGTAATGGAATGGAGTGGAATATAGTGGAGTTCAGTGGAGTGGAATGTAAAGGAATGGGGTGGAGTGGAGTGGAGTGGACAGGAATTGAGTGGAATGGAGTAGAATGAAGTGGAATGGAAAGGAGTGGAATGGAATGAAATGGAAAGGAGCCTAGTGGAAATGAATGGAGAGGAAAGGAATGGAATGGAATGTAAGGCAATGGAGTGAAATGTAGTGGATTGGAATGGAATAGAGTAGAATTGAGCAGAGCGTATTGGAGTGGAGTGGATTGGAGTATAGTGTAGTGGAGTAGGGTGGAATGGAGTGGAATGGAGTGATTGGAATGCAGTGCAATGAAGTTGAAAGGAAAATGGAGTGGAACGAAATGGAATGGTATTTAATAGAATTGAATGGAGTGGAGTAGAGTGGAGTAGATTCTACTGTAAGGGAAAGGAGTGGAGTGGATTTGAGTGGCATAGAATGTGGTGGAATGGGCTGGAATGTAGTGGTCTCCAGTGGATTAGAGTGTAGTGGAATGGAGTGGATTGGAGTGGAGTAGAGTGGAATGGAATGGCATCTGATTGTGCCACTAGGCTCCAGACTGAGTGACAGAGTTAGATACGCATGAAAGAAAGGAATGGAGTGGGGTGGAGTGGAGTGGAGTGGAATGGGATGGATTTGAGAGGAATAGAGTGGACTGGAAATGAGTTTAAGGAAGTGGAAAGGGGTGGAAAGGAATAGAGTGGAATGGAATGGAGTGGAATGGGATGGAATGGAATGTAGTGGAGTGGAGAGGAATGCAGTTTAATGCAATGGAATGGAATGGAATGGATTGGAATGGACTGGAAAGGATTAGAGTGAAGTGTAATGTAAAGGAATGGGATGGAATGGAATGATATGGAGAGAAGTGGAGTGGAAGGGAGTGTAGTGGAATGGAGTAAGGAGAAAAGGAATGGGAAGGAATGGGGTGGAGAGGATTGGAATGGAGTGGAGTGGAGTGGAATGGAGTGGAATGGAATGAGATGAGAACAATGGAGTTGAGTGGAGTTGAGTGGAATTGAGTAGAGTGGAGCAGAATGGAACGCAAAGTAATGGAATGGAATAGCGTAGAATGGAGTGGAATGGAATGGAATGGATGGTAGTGGAGTGGAGTGGAATGGAATGGAATGGGATGGAGCGGAAAGGAGTTCAGTGGAATGGAGCCGAATGGAGCGGAATCTAGTGTAATGGAGTGGAGTGGAATCAACAGGAATGGAGTGGAATGGAAAGGAACAGAATGGAAGGGAATAGAATAGAAAGGAATGGAGTGCACTGGAGTGGAATGCAGTGGAGTGGAGAGGATTGGAGTGGCGTGGCGTGGAAAGGAACAGAATGGAATGGAGTAAAGTGGAGTGGAGTGGAATGGAATGGAGTGTATTTGAGTGGATTTGAGTGGAATGGAATGCAGTGGAGTTGAATGTAGTGGAGTGTAGAGGAATGGAGTTGAGTGGACTGGAATAGAATGGAATGGAATGGAATGGAGTGGAGTGGTGGGGAATATAGAGGAGAGAGTGGAATGGAGTTGAGTGGAAAGGAGGGGAATGGAGTGGAGTGGAGTGGAATGCAGTAAAGTGGAGGGGAATGGAGTGGAATGGAACAGAGTTGAATGGAGTGGAGTATATTGGAGTGGAGAGGAGTGGAATGGAATAGAGTGGAATGGAATGGATTGGAATGGAATGGAGTGGAAGAGAGGGGAGTTTTGTGGAATGTAATGCAGTGGAATGGAATGGAATGCAATGGAGTGGACTGAGGTGCAATGAATTGCAATGGAGTGGAATAGAATGGAATGGAGTTTAATGGATTGGAATGGAGTGGAATGGAATGAAAGGTCATGGAATGGAGGAGAGTGGAGTGGAATGGGGTGGATTGGAGTGGAAAAGAGTGGAATGGAATGGAATCAAAAGGAATGGTTAGAGTGTATTGGAATGGAGTAGAGGGAAATGGAATGGATTAGAGTGGAGTGGAGTGGAGTTGAATGGACTGCAGTGGAGTGGAGTGCAGTGGAATGAAATGTAATGGAATAGAATAGATTATAGTGGAATGGAGTGGAATAGAGAGGAATTAAAGGGACTGAAATTGAATGGTGTGGAATGTATTGGAGTCGAATGGAGTGAAATGGATTGGAATGCAGTGGAGTTGGATGTAGTGGAGTGGAGTGGAGTGGAATGGAAAGGTGTGGAGTGGAGTGGAATGGAATGGAGTGGAATGGAATGAAATACAATGCATTGGAGTGGAATGCATGGGAGTGGAGTTGAGTGGAATGGAATGGTGTGGAGTGGAGTAGAATTGAATGGATTGGAGTGGAAGGGTAAGGAATGGAACGAAATGGTTTGGAGTGGAAAAGAGAGGAGTGGAGCGCAGTGGAATTTAGTGGAGTGGAATGGAATGGAATGGAGTGGAGTAGAGTAGAATGAAGTTGAAGGGAGTGGAATGGAGTGGAGTAGAGTGGCGTCTAGTAGAATGGAATGGAATGGAGTGGAGTGGAGAGGAGTGGAGAGGAGTGGAGTGGGATAGAATCAAAGGAATGAATTAGAGTTGAATGGAATGCAGTGGAATGGAGTGGAGTGCAGGGGAATGTTATCGAGTAGAGAGGAATGGAATGGAGTGGAGTGGAATGGAATGGAATGGATTGGAGTTGAGTGGAGTGGGGTGGAGTGGAATGTAGTGGAGTGGACAGGAAAGGAGTGGAATGGTATGGAATAGAGTGGAATTGAATGGAATTGAGTGGAGTGGAGTGGAATTGAGTGGGGTGCAGAAGAATGGAATGGAGTGGTGTGGAATGAAATAGAATGGAGTGGAGTAGAATGGAATGGAATGCAGTACATTGGAGTGGAATGGACTGGAGTGGAGTGGTATCGAATGGAATGCAGTACGGTGGCATGAAATGGAGTGGAATGGAATGGAATTGAATGGAATGCAGTGGAGTGGAATGCAGTGTCGTGTAATGGAATGGAGTGGAGCAGAATGGAGTGGAGTGGGGTGGAGAGGAGTGGAATGGAAAGGAATGGAATGGAATGCAATGGAATGAAGTGCAATGGAGTGGACTGGAGTATAATGGAGAGGAATGGAATGGTGTGGAATCGAATGGAGTGGAGTGGAGTGGAGTGGATTGGAGTGGAGTGGAGTGGATTGGTGTGGAATGGAATGGAATGGAGTGGAATGGAGTAGAATGCAATGGAGCGTAGTGGAGTGGAGTTGAGTGGAATCGAATGGAATGGACTGGAGTGGAAAAGAGTGGAATGGAACGGAATGCAATGGAGTGGAATGGAGACTAGTGGAGTGGTTTGGAATATAGTGGAATTGACTGGAATGGAGTGGAATGGAATGGAATGGAGTGGAATGGAGTGGAACGGACTTGAATGGAATGGAGTGGAGTGGAATGGAATTAAGTGGAGGGGAATGGAGTTGAATGGAATGGAATGGAATGGAATAGTGTAATGAAATGTCAACCTAGATTTTGCCACTGCGCTCCAGGCTGGGTGACAGAGTGATACTCTCTAAAGAAAGGAATGGAATGCAATGGAATTGAATGGAATGGAATGGAATGGAACGGAAAGGAATGGAATGGAATGAAATGAAGTGGAGTGGTGTGGAATGAAGTGAAGTGGAGTGGTGCGGAATTGAATGTCATGGAGTGGAATCGTGTGTAGAGAAGTGCAGCGGATTGATAAGAAGTTGAATGGAGTGGAATGGATTCAGATTTCATGGAATGGAGTGGAGTGGAGTGGAGTGAAATGCAGTGGAACAGAACTGAATGGATGAGAACGGAATAGAACGAAACGGAAATAAATGGAAAATGTGTGCTGGGATTCTGCCGCTGTGGTACAGTCTGTGTGTCAGAAGGAGATCCTGTTGAAAGAAAGGAATGGAATGGAATGGAATGGAATGGAATGGAATGGAATGGAATGGAATGGAATGGAATGGAGTGGAGCTGAGTGCAATTGAGTGGAATGGAAAGAAATGGAATGGAAAGGAATGGAGTGGAATGGAATAGAGTGAAGTGGAATATAGTGGTTTGGAATGGAATGGAGTGGAGTGGAATGGAGTGGAATGGAATGGAGTGGAATGAAATGGAGTGTAGTCGAAAGGAGTGGAGTGGAGTGGAATGGAGTGGAGTGGAGTGGAGTGGAATGGAGTGGAGTGGAGTGGAGTGGAATGGAGTGGAGTGGAATGGAATGGAATGGAATGAACAAATTTGTGGTGAGATTGTGCCACCGCAGAATAGCCTGTGTGACAGAGAGAAATCCTGTTGAAACAAAATGATGGAATGAATGGGTTTTGAATGGAGTGGAATAGAACGGAATGGATTGGAGTGGAGTGGAGTGGAATTGAGTGCAGTGGAGGGGAGTTCAGAGGAATATAATAGAAAGGAATGCTGTGGAAATGTGAAATGAATTGTGAGCGGAGATTGTGACACTGTACTCCATCCTGGGTGACAGAGTGAGATCCTGTCAAATGAAAGGAATGGAATGGACTGGACTTGAATGGAATTGAATGGAGTGGAGTGGTGTGGAGTGGAAAGGAGTTGAATGAAATGGGATGGAATGGAAAGGAGTGGAATGTACTCGATGAACTGGAGTGGAGTGGAGTGGAATGGGTTGGAGTTGAGTGTAGTGGAGTGCAGTGGAATGGAATGCAATAGAATGGTTTATTGAAATGTGATCTGAGATTATGCTTCTCCGCTGCAGGCTGGTTGACAGAGTGAGATGCTCCCGAAAGAAAGGAATGGAAAGGAATGCAGTGGAATTTAGTTTAATGGAATGGAGTAAAGTGGACTAGAGTGAAGTGGAGTTGAAGGGAGTTAGTGGAGTGGAGATTAAAGGAGTGGAAAGGAATGGGATGGAATGGAAAGGAGTAGAGTGGAATGGGGTGGATTGGAGAGGAGTGGAATGGAATGGATTGGAAAGGAGTGGAGAGGAGTGGAGTGGAATGGAACAGAATGGAATGAAATGGTGACATGAAATGTGACAAGAGATTGTTCCACTCCACTCCAGGCTGGGTGACAGAGTGAGATACTCTCGAAAGACTGGAATGGAAAGGAATGCAGTGGAATGGAATAGAATGGAATGGAATGGAGTGGAATGGAATGGAATAGAATGGAATGGAATGGAATGGAATGGAGTGGAATGGAATGGAATAGAATGGAATGGAATGGAATGGAATGGAGTGTACTGGATTAGAATGGAGTGGAGTGGAGTGGAGTGGAGTGAAGTGGAATGGAGTTGAACGGAGAGGAATGGAATGGGATGGAATGGAATGGAATGAAGTGGAGTGGAATGAAGTGGAGTGGAGTGGGGTGGAGTGGAGTGCAGTGGAATGGAGGGGAATGGAATGGGATGGAGTGGAATGGAATGGAGTTGAGTGAAATGGAGTGGAGAGTAGTGCAATGCACTGGAATAGAATCAGATATAATGGCATGTTGTGGGGTGGAGTGGAACGGAGTAGAATGGAGTGTAAAGGAATGGAATGGAATTGAATGGAACGGAATCGAATGGAATAGAATGGAATGAAGTGCAATGTAATGCAATGGAATAGAAGGCAATATAATGGAAAGTTGACATGTAATGTGACCTGAGATAGTGTCACTGCGGTCCAGCCTGGGTGACAAAGTGATGTCCTGTCGAAAGAAATGAGTGAAACACAATGGAGTGAAAGGGAATGGAGTGGGCTGGAATGGAGTGGAATGGAGAGGAGTGGAGTCGAGTGGAATGGAGTGTTGTGGAAAGGAGTAGAATCAAATGGGATGGAATGGAAAGGAGTGGAGTTGACTGGAATGAAATGGAGTGGAGTGGAGTGGAGTGGAGTGGAATGGATTGGAGTGCTGTTGAGTGGAGTGCAGTGCAATGAAAGGAATGGAATGGTGAAATGAAATATGATCTGAGATCATGCTTCTACGCTGCAGGCTGGTTGACAGACTTAGATACACTCGAAAGGAATGGAATGGAATGCAGTGGAATTCAGTGGAATGGAATGAAGTAGAGTGGACTGGAGTGGAATGGAGTTGAAAGGAGTTAGTGGAGTGGAGTGGAAAGGAGTGGAAAGGAATGGGATGGAATGGAAAGGAGTAGAGTGGAATGGAATGGATTGGAAAGGAGTGGAGTGGAGTGGATTGTAAAGGAGTAGAGAGGAGTGGAGTGGAATGGATTGTAAAGGAGTGGAGAGGAGTGGAGTGGAGTGGAGTGGAACGGAATGGAATGGAATGGTGAAATGAAATGTGACCTGAGATTGTACTGCTGCACTCCAGGCTGGGTGACAGAGTGAGATACTCTCAAAAGAAAGGAATGGAATGGAATGCAGTGGAATGGAATGGAATGGAATACAGTGGAATGGAATGGAAGGAAGTGGAGTATACTGGATTTGAAAGGAATGGAGTGGAGTGGAGTGGAATGGAGAGGAATGGAATGGGATGGAATGGAATGAAATGAAGTGGAGTGGAGTGGGGTGTAGTGGAGTTCAGTGGAATAGAGAGAAATGGAATGGGATGGAGTGGAATGGAATTGAGTGGAGTGCAGTGGAGTGGAGAGTAGTGGAATGGAATGGAATAGAATCAGATGTAATGGCATGTTGTGGGGTGGAGTGGAATGGAGTGGAATGGAGTGGAAAGGAATGGAATGGAAAGAAATGGAATGGAATGGAATGGAATGCAATGGAATGGAATGGAATGGAATGAAATGGAATGGAATGCAATGCAATGGAATGCAATGGAATAGAATGCAATGGAATAGAGGTTTGACCTGTAATGTGAGCTGAGATTCTGTCACTGCGGTCCAGCCTGGGTGACACAGTGATATCCTGACAAAAGAAATGAATGGAATGCAATGGAGTGAAACGGAATGGAATGGACTAGAATGGAGTGGAGCGGAATGGTGTGGAGTGCAGTGAAGTGGAGTGGAGTGGAGTTGAATGGAGTCGAATGGAATGGGAAAGAGTGGAATGAAATGGAGTGGAGTGGAGTTGAGTGAAATAGAACGGAAAGGAAAGGGATGGAATGATATGCAATGTATTGTGGAAAAGAAATGTGAGCTGAGATTGTACAAATACACTCCAGCGTTTGTGACAGAGTGAGATCCTGTGTAAAGAAAGGCATGGAAAGGAATGAGGTGGAATGGAATGGAGTGGAGTGGAGTGTACTGGAGAGGAGTAGAGTGGAGTGGAGTGGAATGGAATGGAGTGCAGTGAAATGGAGTGGAGTGAAATGGAGTTGCAAGGAATAGAGTGGAGTAGAGTGGAATGTAGTAGAGTGGAATAAGATGTAATGGAATGTAGTGGAGAGGAGTGGCGTGGAGTGGAATGAATTGGAATGGAATGGAAAGGAATGAAATGGAATGGAATGGAATGCAATGGAATGGAATGCAATGGAATGGAATGAAGTGTAGTGTAGTGGAGTGGAGTGGTGTGAAGTGTCGTGGAATGGACTGGAATGGAGTGGAATTGAGTGGAATGGCTTGGAATGGAATGGAATGCAATGGAAAGGAATTATGTGGATTAGACTGGAGTGGAATGAAGTAGAGTGGAATGGAGTTGAATGGAATGTAATGGAATGGAGAGGAGTGGACTGGAGTTGAACAGAGTGGATTGGAGTGAAGTAGAGTTGAGTGGAATGGAGAGGAATGGAACGGGATGGAATGGACAGCAATGAAGTGGAGTGGAGTGGGTTGCAGTGGAGTGCAGTGGAGGAGAGGGGAACGGAATGGGATGGAGTGTAATGGAGTGGAATGCAGTGGAGTGGAGAGGAGTGGAATGGAGTGGAATGGAATCGGATGTAATGGCATGCTGTGGAGTGGAGTAGAGTGGATTGAAATGGAATGGAATAGAATGGAATGGAATGCAATGGAATGCAATGGAATAGAATGTAATGTAAGGGAAAACTAACATGTAACGTGAGCTGAGATAGTGATACTGTGGTCCACCTTGGGTGTCACAGTGATATCCTATCAAAAGAAATGAATGGAGTGCAATGGAGTGAAACGGAATGGAATGGACTGGAATAGAGTGGAGTGGAACGGAGTGTGGTGGAATGGAGTCGAATGGAATGGGAAACAGTGGAATGGAATGGAGTGGAGTGGTGTGGAGTTGAGTGAAACAAAATGGAAAGGAAAGGCACGGATTAAAATGCTATGGCATGGTGAAAATAAACGTGAGCTGAGACTGTAACACTGCACTCCAGGATTTTTACAGAATATCCAGTGTAAAGAAAGGAAAGAAATGGAATGAAGTGGAATGGAAAGGACTGGAGTGGAGTGGAATGGAGAAGAGTGGAGTGGAGTGGAGTGGAGTGGAATGGAGTGGAATGGAGTGGAAAGTTATAGAGTGGTGTGGAGTGGAAAGTAGCGAAGTAGAATCAGATGTAATGGAATGTAGAGCATTGGAGTGGAGTGCAGTAGAATGCTTTGGAACGGAATGCAATGGAATGAAATGAAATGGAATTTAATAAAATGCAATGGAATGGCATGGAATGCAATGGCATAGAATGCAATGCAATGGAAAGTTGACATGTAATATGAGCTGAGATTGCGCCACTGCACTCTAGGCTGGTTAACACAGTGATATTATGTCAAAAAAAGGAATGGAATGCAATGGAATGAAAGGGAATGGAATGAAATGGAATGGAGTGCAGTGGATTGGAGTGGAGTGGAATAGAGTGGTGTGGAATGGAATGGATTGGAGTTGAAAGGAATGGAATGGAATGGAATGGAAAGGATTCGAGTGGAATGGAGTGCAGTGAAGGGAAGGGAAGTGGAATGTAATGGAATGGAGTGGAACAGAATGCAATGGAGTGCAATGGAATGGAATATAGTAGATATGAGTGGAATTGAATGGAATGGAGTGGAGTGGAGAGGAATGGAGTGGAGTGGAGTGGAATGGAGATGAATGGAAGACAATTTGATGGAATGGAGTGGGGTGGAGGGGAATGGAGTGGAGTGGAGTGGAATGGAGCACAGTCGAATGGAATGGAATGGAAAGGAATGGAATTGAGTGGAGTGGAATGGAGGGGAGTGAAGTGGAGTGGAGGTGGTGGAATGGAATGGAGTGAAGTGAAGTGGAGTAGAGTGGAGTGGAATGGAATGGAATGGAATGGAATGGAGTAGAGTGGCGTGGAATAGAGTGGAATGGAATGAAGTATAGCTGAATGGAATGGAATGGAGTGGAATGGCATGGAATGGAGTGGAGTGGAGTGGATTGGAGTGGAATGGAGTGGAATGGAGTGGAGTGGAGTGGAATGCAGTGGAAAGGAATGGAGTGGGGTGGAATGGAGTGGAGTAGAGTGGAATGGAATGGAGTGGAGTGGAGTGTAGTGGAATGGAATGGAATGGAATGAAGTGGAAAGGTATGGATTGGAATATAATGGAATGGATTGGAATGGAATGGATTGGAGTGGAACATTGTGGAATGGAATGGAGTGGAGAGGAATAGAGTGGAGTGCAAAAGAGTGGAGTGGAGTGGAGTGGAGTGGAGTGGAGATCAATGGAAAGGAGTAGATTGCAGTAGATTGCAGTGGAATGAAATGGAATAGAATGGAATGGAGTGGAATGGAAGGGAGTGGAATGGAGTGGAATGGACAGGAATGGAATGTAATGGGATGGAATGAAGTGGAGTGCAGTGCAGTGGAGTGGAGTGGAATGGAATGGAGTGGAGTGGAGGGGAATGCAGTGGAATGGAGTGGAGTGGAGTGGAAAGGATTGAAATGGAATGGATTGAAGTGGAATGGAATGGAATGGAATGGAGTAGAGTGGAATGCAGCGGAATGGAGTGCAGTTGAGTGGAATGGAGTGGAATGGATTGGAGTGGGGAGAAGTATAGTGGAATGGAATAAAATTGAATGCAGTGGAGTAGAGTGGAAAGGCATGGAGTGCAGTGGAATAGAATGCAATGTATTGGTGTGCAGTGGAGTGGAATAGAATGGAATGGAGTGGAGTGGAATGGAGTGGACTTGAATGGAGTGGAACGGAATGGAATGGAATGCAATATGGTGGAATGGAGAGGAGTGGAGTGGAGTTCAATGGAGTGGACTGGAATGGAGTGGAACGGAATGGAATGGAATGCAATGTAGTGGAATGGAGAGGCGTGGAGTGAAGTCAAGTAGAATGGAATGGTATGTAGTGATTGGAGTGGAAGGGAATGCAGTGGAGTGGATGGGAACGGAGTGGAGTGGAATGGATTGGAGTGGAATTTAATGGAATGGTACGGAGTTGACTGCAATGGAGTGGAGTCGAGTGGAGTGGAGTGGAAGAGAAGGGAGTGGAGTGGAGTGGAGAGGAATGGAGTGTATTTGAATGGAAGGTACTGTAGTGGAATGGAGTGGAGTGGACTGCTGTGCAAAGAAGTGGAGTGGAATGGATTGGACTGAAGTGGAATGGAATACAGTGGAGTGGAGTGGAGTGCAGAGGAGTGGTATGGAATGGAATGGAATGGGAAGGCGTGGAGTGTAACGAAGTGGAGTAAACTGGGGTGGAGTGCAAAGGAGTGGAATGGAATAGAGTGGCATGGAATTGATAGTAATGGAATGGAATGTAGTGGAATGGAACGTAATTGAATGAAGCAGATTAGACTCGAGAGGAGTGGAGTGGAATGCAGTGGAGTGGAATGGAACAGAATGGAATGGAATGGAGTGGAGTGTCATGGAATAGAGAGGAGTGAAGTGGAATCGAGTGGAGTTAAGAGAAATGGAACAGAATGGAATGGAATGGAGTGGAGTGGAATGGAGTGAAGTGGAGTGGAGTGGAATTGTGTGGAGAGGAGTCGAGTGGAGTGAAGTGCAGTGGGGTGGAATATAATGGAGTTGAGAGGAGTGGAGTGAAGTGGAATGGAATGGAATGGAATGGAGTGGAGTGGAATGAGCTCAGTGGGTTCAAATGGAGTGGGAGGGAATGGATTGGAATGGACTGGTATGTAGTGGAGTGGAGTGGAGTGTTCTGCGAAGGAATGGACTGGAGTGGAATGGAGAGGAATGAAGTGAACTGGAGTGAAATGGAAAGAATGGAGCGGGATGGAAGAGAGTGCAATGAAGTGAAGTGGAGGAGGGTTGATTGGAGTGCAGTGGACTGGAGTGGAATAGAATGGGATGGAGTGCAATGGAGTGGAGTGGAGTGGAGTGCAGTAGCATAGAGAGGATTGGAGAGCAATGGAGTGGAGTTGAGTGGAGTTGAATGGAGAAAAATAGAATTGAATGGAATGGAATAGAATTGAAAGGAATGGAGTGTAGTGGAATGGATTGGAGTAGTGTATAGTGAAATGGAATGGAGTGGAGTGGAGTGGGGTGGAGTGGAGTGAAGTGGCAAGGAAAGAAAAGGAATGGAATGGAATGGAGTGGAGTGGAGTGGACTTGATTCGAGTGCAGTGGAATGGAATGAAGCGGAATTGAGTGGAATAGAGTGGATTGGATTGGAATGTAGTGGAATGAAATTCAGTGTATTGGAATGGAGTAGAGTGGAGTGGACTTGAGTGGAGTGGAGTGGAATGGAATGGAATTAAGTGGAATGGGTTGGAATGGAAAGGAATGGAATGGAGTTGAATGGAGTGGAATGGAGGGGAGTGGGTTGGAGTGAAAGTAGTATAATGGAATGGAGTGGTGTGAAGTGGATTGGAATGGAATTGAATGTAAAGGAGTGGAGTGGAATAGAGTGGAAAGGAGTAGAGTAGAGTGGAATGGAATGGAATGGAATGGGATGCAATGGAATGGAATACAATGGAGTGGAATAGAATGGAATGGAGTGGAGTGGAATGGAATGCAATGGAGTGGAATGAAATGGAGGGGGTGGAAAGGAGTGGAGTGCAGTGGAATGGAATGCATTGGAGTGCAGTGGAACGGAATGGAGTGGGGTGGAAAGGAATGGAGTGGAGTGGAACGGAATTTAATGGAATGGAAAGGAGTGGATGTGTATGGGTTGGGAGGAATGGAGTGGTAAGGAATGGAGTGGAGTGGAGTGGATTGTAGTGGAGTGGAATCGGAAGTAAGGGAAAGTAGTGGAGTGGAGTGGAATGGATTGGCGTGGAATGGAATGGAATGAAATGGAATGGAATACAATGGAATGCAATGGAATAGAATGCAATGCAATGGAAAGATGACATGTAATGTGAGCTAGGATTGTGCAACTGCACTCCAGCCTGGGTGACACAGCAATATCTTGTGGAAGGAAAGGAATGGAATGCAATGGAGAGGAACATAATAGAATGGAATGGAATGGAGTGGAGTGGATTGGAGGGGAGTAAAAGGGAGTGGAGTGGAATGGAATGGAGTGGAATGAAATCTAATGGAATGGATTGGAGTGGAGTGAAACGGAGTGGAGTGGAGTGGAATAGATTCTAACGGAAAGGAGGGGAGTGAAGTGGAGTGGAGAGGAGTGGTGTGGAATGCAATGGAGTGGAGTGTAACGGTGTTGAATGGAATGGAGTGGACAAGAGTGGAATGGAATGGAATGGAATGGAATGTAGTGGAATGGAGAGGAGTGGAGTGGATTGGAGTGGAGTATAGTGGAAAGGAATGGAGTGAGTGGAGTGGAATGGAATGGAGTACAGTGGAGGGGAATGGAGTGGAATAGAGTGGAGTGGAGTGGAGTCAATTGAAATAGAAAGGAATGGAATTGACAGGAATGGAATGGAGTATAGTGGAGGGAAACGGAGTGAAGTGGAGTGGAGTAGAATGGAGTGGAATGGAGTGGAGAAGAGGGCAGTGCAGAGGAGTGGTATGGAATGGAAATGAATGGAAAGGAATGGAGTGAAACGGAGTGGAGTAGATTGGAGATGAGTGCAGTGCAGTGGAATGGAATAGAGGGGCATGGAATTCAGTGGAATGGAATGGAATGGAATGGAATGGAATGGAATGGAATGGAATGGAATGGAATGGAATGGAATGGAGTCGAATGGAATGGAATGGAGTGGAGAAGAGTGGAGTTGAGTGGAGTGGATTGGAATGGAATGGAATGGAGTGGGCTGGAGTGGGGTGAAATGGAGTGGAGTTAGTGGAATGGAGTGGATTGAATTGGAATGGAATGGAAGGTAAAGGAGTGGAGTGGAATGGAGTGGAGTGGAGTGGAATTGAATGGAGTGCAGTGGAGTTGAGAAGAGTGGAGTGGAATGGAATGGAATGAAATAGAATGGAGTGTAATGCGTGCAGTGGGTTGGAATGGAGTGGAATGGAATAGAACAGAATGGAATGGATTGGAATGGAGTTAAGTGGAGTAGAGTGCTGTGCAAAGGATTGGACTGGAGTGCAATGGAGTAAAGTGAATTGGACTGGAGTGAAATGCAGAGGAAAGGAACGGGATGTAACAGAATGAAATGAGGTGGAGTGGAGAGGGGTGGACTGCAGTGCAGTGGAATGGAGAGGAATAGAATGGTATGGAGAGGACTGGAGTGGAGTGGAGAGCAGTGGTTTGGAGTCAAGAGGAGTGGAATGGGGTGGAGTAGAGTGGAGTGGAGTGGACTGAATTGGAATTTAATGGAATGGAGTGTAGTGGAATGGAGTGGAGTTGAGTGGAGTGAAATGGAATGGAGTGAAGTGGAGTTGAATGGAACGAAATTTAATGGAATGGATTGGAGTGGAATGGAATGGATTGGAGTGGATTGGATTCGAGTTGAGTGAAATGGAATTGAATGGACTAGAGTGGAATGGAGTGGAATAGAATGTAGTGGAGTGGAATGGAGTAAAATGGAATGGAATGGAACGGAATGGAGTTGAATGGAGTGGAATGGAGTTGAATGGAGTGGAATGGAATGGAATGGAACGGAATGGAATGGAATGGAGTGGAATGGAATGGAATGGAAAGGAAGGGAATGGAGTGTAACAGAGTGGATTGCAGTACAGTAGAGTGGAATGGAATGGAGTGGAACGGAGTGGAATGGAGTGGAATGAAATGGAATTTAGTATAGTGGAGTGGAATGGAATGGGGTGCAGTAGAATGCAGTGGAGTGGAATGGAACGGAAAGGAATGGAATGGTGAAGGGCGGGGTGGAATGGAGTGGAGTGGATTGGAAAGGAATGTAGTGCAGTGTAATGGAATGCCATAGAATGGAATGGATTGGAGTGGAATGGAGTGGAGAGGAGTGGCGTGGAGTTGAATAGAATGGAGTGGAGTGAAGTGTAATGGAGTGGCATGGAATGGAATGGAATGGAGTGCATTGGAGTTGAATTGATGGGAGTATAGTGGAGTTGAGTGGAATGGAATGGAGGGGAGTGGATTGGAGTGGAGTGGAGTGGAATTGAACGGGATGGAGTTGAGAGGATTGTAGTGGAGTGGAATGAAGTGGAGTAGGCTGGAATGGAATGGAGTTAAGAGGAATGGAGTGGAATGGATTGGCTTTAAGTGGAGTGGAATGGAAAGGAATAGAGTGGAGTTGAATGGAGTGGACTGGAATGGAGTCGATTATAGTGGATTGAATGGAGTGGAACAGAATGGCATGAAATGGATTATAGTGGAGTGGAATGGTGTGAAATGGAATGGAATCGAAAGGAATGGAGAGGAATTGAGTGGAATTAAGTGGAATGGAATTGTGTGGAGTGGAATGGCATTGAGTGGAATTGCATAGAAGGGAAAACAGTGGAGTGGAATGGAGTGTAGGGCAGTGGAGTAGGGTGAAATGGAATGGAGAGGAGAGGAGTGGAATGGAATGGAATTGAGTGGAACTGAATGCAATGGAATGCTTTGGAAGGGAATGGAGACGAGTGGAATGGAGTGGAATGGAATGGAGTCTACTGAACTGGATTGGAAAGAAATGCAATGGAGTGGAAAGGGGAGGAGGAGAATGGAATGGAATGGAATGGAATGGAAGTGAATTAGAATAAGTGGAATGGAGTGGAGTGCAGTGTAATGGCATGGGGTGGAATGGAAAGTTGTGGAGTGGAATTGAATTAAATGGAATGGAATGGAGTGGAGTGGGGTGGAATGGAGTGGAGTGGAGTTGAATGGAGTGGATTGAAGTGGAATGGAATAGAAAGGAATGGAATGGATTGGCTTGCAAAGCAGTGGAGTAGAATAGAGGGGAGTGGAGTGCAGTGGAGAGTTATGGAAGTGCTGGAGTGGAGTGGTGAGGATTGGCGTGAAATGAAATATATAGCAATGGAATGGATTGGAGAGGAATGGATTGGAGTGGAGTGAAATGGATAGGAGTGGAATGGAGTGGAATGGAATGGAGAAGCTTGAAGTAGATTGGAACGGAATAGAGTGGAATGGAGTTTAATGGAATGGTGTGGAGTGGAATGTAGTGTAATGGAATGGAATGGAGTAGAGAAGAATGAAGTGGAATGTAGGGGAACGGAGTTGAATAGATAGGAATGGAGGGAAATGGACTGGAATGGAGAGAAATGGAATGGAATTGAGTGGAATGGAATGGAATGAAGTGCAATGGAATACAATGGCATGAAATGAAGTGGAGTGGAGTTGAATGGAGTGGAGTGGAGTGGAAACGAGAGGAATGTAATGTAGTGGAATATAATGGAGTGGAGTGGAATGGATTGGAGTGGAATAGAGTAGAGTGGAATGGAATGGAATTGCGTGGAATGCAATGGAATGTAATGGATTGGAGAGGAGTGGAATGGAGTGGGGTGAAGGGGAATGGAACGGAATGGAATGATATGGAGTTGATTGGAATGTATTGGAGTGGAGTGGAGTGGGGTGGAAAGAAACTGAGTGGAGTGGGGTGGAGCAGAGTGGAGTGGAGTGAAATGAAATGGAATGGAATGGAGAGGAGTGGAATGATACGGAGCAGAGTGGAGTGGAATGGTAAGGAGCAGAGTGGAGTGGAATGGAGAGGAATGGAGTGGAATGGGCTAGAATGGAGTGGAATGGAACGGAATTGCATGGAGTGGAATGGATTGAATTTAAAGGGAATTGAGTTGAGAGGAGTGGAATGAAGTGGAGTGGAATGGAATGCATTGTATTGGAGTGGAGTGAAATGGAGTTGATTGGAGTGGAATGAAGTTGAATGGAATGGAATGGAATGGCAAGGAATGGAATGAAATGGATTGGAATGGAATGGAGTTGTGTGGAGTGGTTGCAGAGGAATGGAGTGGAATGGAATCGAGTGGAACGTAATGAAATGGAATGAAATGGAAAGTTTTGGAATGGAGTGGAGTGGAATGGATTGGAGTGGAGTGGAGTTGAGTGGACTGGAGTAGAGGGTAGTGGAGTGGAATTCAGTGGAATGAAATGGATTTTTATGGAATGGAGTATAGTGGAGAGGAATGGAGAGGACAGGAATGGAGTGGAATGTAATAGAGAGGAATGGAGTGGAGTGGAGTGGAATGGAATGAAGTAGATTGGAATGGAGTGGTATTCAATGGAGTGGAACGGAATGGAATGGAATGGACTGCAGTGGATTGGAGTGAAATGGAATGGAAAAGACTGGAATGGAGACTACTGGAATGGAATACAATGGAATGGAATGGAATGGAGTGGAGTGCAGTGGAATGGAATAGACTGGAGTGGAATGGAGTGCAGTGGAGTGGAAAGAAGTGGAATGTAATGGAGTGGAGTGTTGTGAAATGGAGTTAATGAAATGGAATGGAATGTAATAGGTTGGAGTTGATTACAATGGAATGGAGTGGAGTGGAATGGAAAGGAGTTGAGTGGAGTTGAGTAGAGTGGTGTGAAATGGAGTAGAGTGGACTGTAATGGAATGTAGTGCAATGGAATGGAGTGGAATGGAAAGGAATATCATGAAAAGGAGAGAAGTGGAGTGGAATGGAGTGGAGTGGAGTGGAATGGAATGGCGTGGAATGGAATGGAATGGAATGGAATGGAATGGAATGGAATGGAATTGAATGGAATGGAATGGAATGGAGTAGAGCGGAATGGACTGGAGTGGAGTGGAGTGAAATGGATTCGAAAGAAATGGAATGGAATGGAGTGGAATGGAATGGAGTTTAGTGGAATGGAGTAGATTGGAATGCAATGGAATGGAATGGAATGGAATGAAATGGAATGGAATTGAGTTGAATGGAATGGAATGGAATGAAGAGGATTGCAGTGGAACGGACTGGAGGGTAGAGCAATAGAGTGGATTGGAATGCGTTGCAATGGAATGGAATGAAATGGATTGGAGTGTAATGGAGTGGAGTGCAGTTGAGTGGAATGGAATACAGTGAAGTGGAGTGGAGTGGAATGAAATGGAATGGAATTGAATGGATGGAGTGGAGTGGAATGGTGTGTATTTGAGTGGAATTGACAGGAATCAAATGAAGTGGAAGGCAATGGAATGGAATGGAAAGCTGAGGAGTGGACAGGAAAGGAGGTGAGTGGAGGGGAATGAATGGAATGGAGCAGAACAGAGTGGAGTGGAGTGGAAAGGAATAGAATGGATTGGAGTGGAAGGAGTGGAGTGGACTGGAATGGAGAGGAATTGAATGGAGTTGAATGGAATGGAATGCAGTGCCGTTGAGAGGAGTGGAGTGGAGTGCAATGAAATTGAGGTAGATGAAATGGAGTGGAATTGAATGGAGTGGAGAAGAGTGTAAAGGAATGGAATGTATTTGAGTGGAACGAAGTGGACTGGAATGGAGCGGAATTTAGTGGAAACGAATGCAAAGGAATGGAGTGGAATGGAATAGAATGGAATTGAATGGAGAGGAGTGGAGTGGAATGCAGTTGAATTGAGTGGAAAGGATTGGAAAGGAATGGAATGCAGTGAATTGGAGTGTATTGGAATAGAATGGGATGGAATGGAATGGGATGGATAACAGTGAAGTGGAGTGGAGTCGAGTGTGGAAGCATGGAATGGGATGGAATGGATGTCGAGGATTGGAGTAGAGTTGAGTGGAGTGGAATAAAGTGGAAAAGAATGGGATGAGACGGAATGAAGTGGAGAGGAGTGGAATGGAGTGGACTGAAGTAGAATGGAGTGGAGGGTATTGCAATAGAGTGGATTGGAGTGCGTTGTAATGGGATGGAATGAAATTGATTGGAGTGTAATGGAGTGGAGTGCAGTGTAGTGGAATGGAATACAGTGAAATGGAGTGGAGTGGAATGAAATGGAATTGAATTGAATGGAATGGAGTGGAGTGGAATGGAGTGTATCTGAGTGGAATGGACACGAATCAAATGAAGTGGTAGGCAATGGAATGGAATGGAATGCTGAGTAGTGGGCAGGAAAGGAGTTAAGTGGAGGGGAATGAAATGGAATGGCGCAGAATGGAGTGGAGTGGAGAGGAAAGAAATAGAATGGATTGGAGTGGAATGGATTGGAGTGGACTGGAATGGTGAGGAACTGAATGGAGTTGAATGGAATGGAATGCAGTGCAGTTGAGTGGAGTGGAGTGCAATGAAATTGAGATAGATGAAATGGAGTGGAAATGAATGGAGTGGAGAGGAGTGTAAAGGAAAGCAATGTAGTCGACTGGAAGAGAGTGGACTGGAATGGAGTGGAATTTAGTGGAAACGAATGCAAAGGAATGGATGGAATGGAAGATAATGGAATTGAATGGAGAGGAGAGGAGTGGAATGCAGTTGAATTGAATGGAATGGATTCGAAAGGAATGGAATGCAGTGGATTCGAGTGTAACGGAATAGAATGGGATGGAATGGGATGGATAACATTGAAGTGGAGTGGAGTCGAGAGTGGAAGAATGGAATAGGATGGAATGGGATGTCGAGGATTGGAGTAGAGTGTGGGATGTGGGAGTAGAGTCGTGTGGGATGTAATGCAGTGGAATGAAATGGAATGGAGTGGAATAAAGTGGAAAGGAATGGGATGAGACGGAATGAAGTGGACAGTAGTGGAATGGATTGGAGTGAAGTAGAATGGAATGGAGTAGAATGGAATAGATGGTAGTCGAGTGGAGTAGAATGCAATAGAATGGAATGGAGTGGACTGGAATGGAGCGGAATGGATTGGAGTGGAGTGGAATGGAGTGGAATGGATTTGAAAGGAGGGGAATGGAATGGAATTGAAAGCAATGGAGTTCAGTGGAATGCAATGGAATAGACTGGAGTGGAGTGGAGTGATATGGAGTGGAATGTAGTGGAAAGGAATAAAATGCAGTGGAATGGAGTGGAATGGAATGGAATGGAGTGGAGTGTAATGGAGTGATGTGGAATGGAGTGGAATGGAATGGAGTGAAACGGAGTGTAGTGTAGTGGAATGGAGTGCAGTGAAATGGAAAGGAATGGAAAGGAGTGGAGTAGAATAGTATGGAAAGGAGTGCAGTGGAGTGGAATGCAGTGGAAGGAGTGGAATGGAGTGGATTGGAATGAAATGGAATGGAATGTAGTGGAGTGGAATGGAGTGCAATAGAATGGAATTGAATGGAGAAGATTGGAATGGAAGGAATCGAACGGAGTGGACTGGAGTGGAAGGGAAAGGAGTGGAGTGGAGTGGAATGGAATGGAATGGAGTGGAATGGGATGGAATGATATGGAGTGCCATGAAATGGAGTGGACTGTAATAGAGTGGAATGGAACGGGGTGGAGTGGAGTGCCTGGAATGGAAAGGAATGGAAAGGAATGGAGAGGAGAGGAATGCAGTGGAATGGAATGGAGTGGAATGAAGTGGAGTGGAGTGCTATGGAGTACAGTGGAATAGAGTGGAATGGAACGGAGAGGAGTGGAAAGCAATGGAATTGAATGGAGTTGTGTGGGATGTAATGGAGTGGAATGAAATGGAATGGAATGGAATGTAGTGGAGTGGAAAGGAGTGGAGTGGATTGGAGAGGAATGGAGTGAAAAGGAATGGAATGAAAAGGAGTGGAATTAGGTTGAATGGAGTGGATTGGACGGGAGTGGAAGGGAGTGGAATGGAATGGTGTAGAGAGGAGAGCAATGGAATGGAGTGGAGTACAGTGCAGTGGAACAGAGTGGAGTGGAATTCAATGGAGTAGAATAGAATGGAGAGGATTGGTGTGGAATGGAATGGAGTAGAGTGGAATGGAGTGGAGAGTAATGGAGTGGAGTAGACTGGAAAGTAATAGAATGGAATGGAGTGGCATGAAAAGGAATGGTGTTGAGTGGAATGTAAAGCAACGGAATGGAGTGGAGTAGAATGGAGTGAAGTGGAGTGGAATTGAGTGGAATGGAATGTAGCAGAAAGGAATGCAGTGGAGTGGAGTGGAGTGGAGTTCAGTGGACTGGAGTGGAATGAAATGGATTGGAGTGGAGTGGAATGGAGTGGAGTGGAGTGGAATGCAGCGGAGTGGCGTGGAATGCAGCTGAGTGTACTGGAGGGTAATGGAATGGAGGAAAATGGCCTGGAAAGGAATGCAGTAGAATGGAATATAGTGGAGTGGAGTGGAGTGGAATGGAATGGAATGGACTGTAATGGCATGGAATGGACTGCAGTGGAATGGAATGGTGAGGAATGGAGTGGAGTGGAGTGGAATGGAATAGAATGGAGAGGAGTGGAATGGAAAGGAGTGAACTGGAATGGAAAGCAATGGAATGAAGTTGATTGGAGTGGTGTGAACTGGATTAGATAGGAGTGGATTGGAACGGAATGCAGTGGAGTGTACTGGAATGGAGCAGAACGAAAAGGAATGGAATGGAGTGGAATGGAGTGGACTGGAGAGGAATGGAGTTGAGTGGAGTGGAATGGAGTGCCGTGGATTGGAGTGGAATGGAATGGACTGGAGATGATTGATGGGGAGTGTAGAGGGGTGGAATGGAGAAGAAAGGAATGGAAAGAAATGGAATGGAGTGAAGTACAGTCGTGTAGTATGGAATGGATTGAAACGGAATGTCGTGGAAAGCAAAGGATTGTAGTCGAGTGGCGTGGAATGGATTTGAGTGGACTGGAATGGAATGGAATGGAATGGAATGGAATGGAAGGGAATGGAATGGAACAGAATGGAGTGGGGTGGAATTCTTGGAGTGGAATGGAGTGGAATGGACTGAATAGGAATGGAAGGGAATGGAATGGAAAGGAATGGAGACGAGTAGAATGGAGTGGAGTGGAATGGAGTTGAAAGGACTAGACTTGTGTGGAGTGGAGTGGAGTGCAGCGGAATGAAATAAAATGGAATGGACTGGAGTTGAGATGAGTGGAGTGGAGTGGAATGGAGAGGAAAGGAATGGAGTGGAAAGGAATGGAGTGGAGTGGAATGGAATGGATTAGAGTGGAATGGAGTGGAAAGCAATGGAGTAGAGTGCAGTGGAATGGAACGGAATGGAATGGAATGGAGTGGAATGGAACGCAGTGGAATGGAAAGGAGTGGAATGGGATGAAATGGAGTGAGTGGAATGAATTGGAATGGAGTAGGATGTATTGGATTGTAATGGAATAGCATGGAATCGAGTGGTGTGGACTGAATGGTGTGGAACGGAGAGAGTGGAATGGATTTGAATGGAATGGAATGCACTCAGTAGAGTGGAGTGGAATGGAGTCGAGTGTATTGCACTGGATTCGAGTGGATTGGAGAGAGATTGAAGGCACTGGAGTGGAGTGGAGTGGAGTGGATTACAGTGGAATTAAATGGAATGGAATGGAAAGGAATGTAGTGGAATGTAGTGGAGTGGAGTCTAATGGAGAGGAATGGAATGGAGTGGACTGAAACAGCGTGGAGTGGAATGGAGGGGAGTGGAATGGAATGGAGTAGAGTGGAATGGATTGAAAAGGAATGGACTGGAGTGGAGTGGAATAAAATGGAAAGAAAAGGACTAGAGTGGAATGAAGTGGAATGGAATATTGTGGAATGTATGGTAATGGAGTGGAGTGCAGCAGAATGGAGAAGAATCTCCTAGAATACAGTGCAACCGAGTGGAGTGGAGTTGAGTGGAGTGGAATGTAGTGGAGTGGATTAGATTGGAATGCATGGGAGTGGAGTGGATTTGAATGGAGATGATGGAGAGGAATGAAGATTAGTGTAATGGAATAGAATGGAAAGGAATGAAATGGGATTGATTGGAAAGGAACGGAATAGAATGGAGAGGAGTGGAGTGGTTGGAGAGGAATGGAGTGGAATGGAGTGGAGTGTACTGGAATGGAATGGAATGGACAGATGAGGAATCGACTGGAGTGGAATGGAGCAGAGTGCAGTGGCAATGAATGGACTGGATTTGAGTGGATTGGAGAGGAAAGAAGTGAAATGAAATGGATTGGTATGGAATGGAGTGGACGGGATTGGAGTGCAGAGGAATGGAGAGGACAGGAATGGAGTGGAATGTAATAGAGAGGAATGGAGGGCAGTGAAGTGGAATGGAATGGAGTAGAGTGGAACGGAGAGAAATTCAAAGAAGTGAAATGGAAAGGAATGTAATGTAATGGAGTGGATTAGAGTGGAATGGTGTAGAAAGGAGTGGAATGAAGAGGATTGGAATGGAATGGAATGGAATAGAGTGCAGCAGAGTGGAATGGAATGGAGTGGAGTGGAGCGGAGTGGAATGGAGTGGCGTGGAATGGAATGGAGTGGCGTGGAGTGGAATGGAGTCGAATGGAGTCAAATGGAATCGAAAGGAATGGAATGGAAAGAAGTGGAATGGAGTTCAGTGGAATGGAGTGGAATGGAGTGGAATGGAGTGGAATGGAGTGGAATGGAGTGGAATGGAATGGAGTTCAGTAGAGTGGATTTAAGGAAGTGGAATGGAATGGAATGGAATAGGGTGGAGAGGAATGCAGTGGAGTGGAATGGAAAGTAGTGGAATATAATGGAGCGGAAAACAATGTAGTGGAGTAGAATGGAGTGGACATCAATGGAGTGGAAAGGATGGTTATGGAATAGAATGGAGTGGATTTTAGAAGAAAGGAATGAAAAGGAGTGGAATGGAGAGGATTGGAATGGAATGGACTGGAATGGAGTGGAGTGGAGTGGAATGGAGTGGATTGGATTGGAGTCGAGTGGAATGGAATGGAGTGGAGTGGAGTCGAATGGAATCGAATAGAACGGAATGGACTTGAGTGGAATGGATTGGAGTGGAATGGAGTGGAGTGAGTGGAATGGAGTGGAAGGTAATGGAGTGGAGTGGAGTTAATGAAATGGAACGGAATGGAATAGGGTGGAGTGGAATAGAGTGGAATACAATGGACTGGAATGCAATGGATTGGAGTGTAGAGGATTGGAGTGGAGTGCAGTGAAATGGAATGCAGTAGAGTGGAATGGGATGGAGAGGTTTGGAGTGGAGTGTAATGGAATGGAAGGCATTGGAGTGGAATGAAGTGGACTGGAATGGAATGGAATGGACGGGAATGGCTTGGAATAGAGTGGAGTGGAGAGGAATACAGTGTCATGGACTGGAATGAAGTGGAATGGAATTTAAAGGAATGGAATGGAATGGAGTGGAGTAGAATGGAATGGAGAGGAGTGGAAAGGAAACGAGTTGAGTGGAGTGGAGTGGAGTGGAATGGAGTGGAGTGGACCGCAATAGAATGGAGTGCAATGGAATGGAGTGGAATGGAATGGAATATAATGGAATGGAGTGCAGTGGAATGGAGTGGAGTGGATTGGAATGGAGCGGCGTGGAATGGAAGGAATGGAATGTAGTAGAGTGGAGTGGAAAGGAGTGGAGTGAAGTGAAACCGATTTGAAAGGAATGGAACGGATGGAGTGGAAGAGAATGGAGAGGAGTGGAGTGGAAGAGAATATAATGCAATGGAATGGATTGACATGCAATGGAAAGGAATGGAATGAAGTGGAGTGGAGGGGAATGGAGTGGAGGATAATGCAATAGATTGGATTGTAGTGTGGAGTAATGGAATGCAATGAAATGGAGTGGAGTGGAATTGAGTGGAATGGAGTGCAGTCGAGTAGAATGGAATGCAGTGGAGAGGAGTGGAGCAGAGTGGAGTGGAGTAGAATGCAATGGATTGGCATGGAATGGAGTGGAGTAGAATGGAGTGGACTGGAGTGGAATGGACAGGAATGGAGTGAAGAGGAAATGAATGGAATGGAAAGGAGTGGAGAGGACTGGAAAGGAGATGAGAGAGGAGGTATGGAATGGAATGCAAAGGAGTGAAGTGGACTGGAAAGGAGAAGAGAGGAGAGGTATGAAATGCAATGGAGCGGAATGGAATGGAGTGGAGTGGAAAGGAGTAGAATAGAGAGGAGTGGAATGGAGTGGAGTGGAATGGAATGGAGTGGAAGAGAATGGGGTGAAACTGAAAGGAATGGAGTGCAGTGGAATTTAGTGGAGTGCAATGAAATGGAGTTAAGTGGAATTGAGTGGAGTGGAATGGAGTGGAATGGCGTGGAATGGAGTAATGTGGAACGGATTGTACAGGAATGGTGTGGAATTGAGTGTAAAGGAAAGGAATGAAGTGGAGTGGAATGGAATGGAATTGAATGGAATGGAGAGGATTGGAGTGGAATGCTGTTGAATTGAATGCACTGGAATGGAATGGATTGGAATGGAATGGAATGGAATGCAGTGAGTTGCAGTGTAATGGAACGGAATGAGATGGAATGAAGTGGGATGTATAAGAGCAGAGTGGAAAGGAGTGGAGAGGATTGCAGAGGAATGGAATGGGATCGAATGGAATGTAGAGAATTGGAGTATAGTGGAGTGGATTGGAATGTTATTCAATGGAATGGGATGAGATGGAATGAAGTGGAGTGGAGTTTAGTGGAAAGTAGTGCAGTGGAGTAGAATGGAATGGAATGGAATGGAAAAGCATGGAATGGAATGGAATGGAGTGGACTGGAATCGAGCGTAGTCGAGTGGAGTGGAATGGAACGGAGTGGAGTGGAATCTAGTGGAGTGGAATGGAGCGAAATGGAGGTGAATGGAGTGGAAGGAATTGGATTGGAATGGAATGGAATGGTGTGGAAGGAATTGGATTGGAATGGAAAGGAATGGAGTGGAATGTATGGGAATGCAGTGGAAGGGAATGGAAAGGAAAAGAGTGACGTGGAGTGGATTGGAATTGAGTGGAGAGGAGTGGAAATGAGAGGAATTGAATGGAATGCTGAGGAGAGAAATGGAGTGGAGTGGAGTTGAATGTAGTGGAGCGGAGTGAATGGAATGGAATGGCATGGAGTGGAGTATACTGGAATGAGTGGAGAGGATTGGAGAGGAATGGGGTGAAATGGAATGGAATGGAGAGGAGTGGAATGGAATGGAATGGAGATAAGTGAAGTACAATGGAATTTAATGGAATGGAGTGGAGAGGAATGGAATATTGTGGAATGGAGTTTAATGGAATGGAATGGAATGGAATGGAGTGGAATGGAATGGCGTGGAATGGAGTGGAGTGGAGTGGAATGGAATGGAAAGGAGGGGAATGGAATGTAATCAATGGCAATGGAGTTTAGTGAAATACAATGGAACGGATTGGAGTGGAGTAGAGTGATATGAATTGGAATGGAGTGAAACGGAATAGAATGCAGTGAAATGGAGTAGAATTGAATAGAAACGAATGGAGTGGAGTGGAATGGAATGCAGTGGAGTAGAATTGAATAGAATGGAGTGGAATGCAATGGAGTGGTGTGGAATGGAGTGGAATGGAATGGAGTGAAATGGAGAGTAGTGTAGTGGACTGGAGTGCAGTGAAGAGGAATGGAATGGAATGGAGTGGAGTGGAGTGGAATGAAATGCAAAGGAGTGGAGTGGAGTGGAAAGGAGTGGAAAGGAGTGGAATGGAGTGGAATGGAGTGGATTGGAATGGAATGGAATGGAATGAAATGCAGTGGAGGGGAATGGAGTGGAATGCCATGGAATGGAGTGGGGTAGAGTGGAGTGGAATTGAGTGGAGTAGAGTGGAATGGAGTTGAATGGAATGGAATGTAATGGAATAGAGTGCAGTGGAGTTCAATGGAGTGGAGTGGAATGGAATGGAAAGGAGTATAGTGAATGCAATGGAAAGGAACAGAGTGGAGTAGAAAGGGGTGGAGAGGGTTGGAGAGAAAAGGAATGGAATAAAACGGAATGGAGGGGAGTGGGATGAAGTGGAATGGAGTGGAATGGAGTGGAGAGGAGTGTAGTGTAAAAGAGTGGAATGCAATGGAATGGAATGGAAAAGAGGGAAATGGAGTGGAAAGGAAGGGAATCGAATACAATGGATTTTCGTGTATTGGAATGTAATGGATTGGAATGGAGGGTGGAGGTAAGGTGTGGAAAGGAAAGGAATGGAATAGAATTCAGTGGAAAGAAGTGGAATGGAATGGAATGGAATGGCGTGGAATGGAATGGAGAGGAGTGAAGGGAGGTGGAAAGGAACGGAATGGAATGGAGTGGAATATAGTGGAATGGAATGGAGTAGAATGCATTGGAGTGCAGTGGAATTGAATGTTGTCGAATGGACTATAATGTAGAGGAATGGAATGAAGTGGAATGGTATGGAATGCAATACAATGTAATGGCATGGAATGGATTGGAGAGAGGTTGAATGTAGTGGAGTGGAGTGGAATGGAGTGGAGTGGAATTAAATATAAGGGCATGGAGTGGAATGGAATGGAAAGGAATGCAGTGGGTGGAATGTAGTGGAGTGTAGTGGAGTGGAATGGGTTGGAAAGGAATGCAGTGGAATAGAAAGGAATGGACTGGAGTATAGAGGACTGGATTTGAGTGGAGTGGACTGGAATTGAACGGATTGGAATACAATGGATTGGAACTGAGTGGAGTGGAGTGCTGTAGAATGAAATGGAATGGAATCGTATAAGGTGTAGAAGAATGGAGTGGAGTGGACTGTAATGGAGAGAAATACAATTTAGTGGAATGCAATGGAGTGGGTTGGATTGGTCTGGAGAGGAATGGAATGGAATTGAGTGGAATTTAGAGGAATGGAATGGAGTGGAGAGGAATGTAATGGAATGGAATGAAAGATATTGGAGTGGAATGGAGTGGAATGGAATGGTGTGGAATGGAGGGGAATGGAACACAATGAAGTGGAGTGGTGTGGAATGCCGTGGAATGGAATGGAATGGAGTGCATTGGAATGGATTGGAATACTATGGAATGGAATGAAATGGAATGGAAAGGAATAGAGTGGAATAGATGGAATGGAATGGAGGGTAGTAGAGTGGAGTGGAATGCAATGGAATGGAATGGAATGGAGTGGAGTGAAATGGAGTGGAGTCAAATGGAGCCGATTTGAGTGAAATGGGGTGGAATGGAATGGAGTGTAATTAACTGGAGTGCAGTGGAATGGAGTGGAACGGAATGGATAAAAATGGCATGAAATGGAATGGAATGTAGTGCAGTTGAGTGGAATTGAGTGGAGTGTAGTGAAATGGATTGGAGTGGAGTGAATGGAATGGAATGGAATGGAATAGAGTGGAGGGTAAATGATTGGAGAGGATTGGAGATGAATGGAGTTCAGTGGAATGGAATGGAGAGGAGTGGAATGGATTTGAATGGAGTGGAATGGAGTAGAGCGCAGTGGAGTGGAATAGAGTCGAAAGGAATGGCATGGAATGGAAAGGAGCAGAATGGAATGGAATCCAACACAACGGATTTTATTGCATTGGACCGAAATTGATTGGAATGGAAAGGAGTAGTATGGAGGGGAGTGGAAAGGAATGGAATGGAATGCAGTGGAATGGAGTGGAATGGAATGGAATAGAATGGACTGAAATGGAATGGAATCGAGTGGAATGGAATGGAGAGAAATGGAGTGGAATGGAGTGGATTGGAGTGGATTGGAGTGGAATGGAGTGGAGTGGACTGTAATGGAGTGGAATGGAATAGAGTGGAATGGAACAGCATGCAGATGCATGGAACGAATGGAAAGGAATGGAATGGAAGGGAGTGGAGTAGAGTGCGGTGAAGTGGAGTGAAATGGAGTTGACTAGAATGGAATTGAATGGAAAGGAATGCAGTAGAATGGAATGCTGTGGAGTGAAATGGAGTGGAATGAAATGGAATGGAGTGGATTGGAGTTGAAATGAATGGAGTGGAAAGCAGCGGAGTGGAGTAGAGCGCAGTGGATTGGAATGGAGTGATGTGGAAAGGAATTGAATGGAATAGAGTGGACTGAAATGGAATAAAGTGGAGTGGAGAAAAATGGAGTGGCGTGGATTCTAGAGGAATGGAGGGGAATGTAATGAAGAGGAGTGGAATGGAGTGGAATCAAGGGTAGTACAGTGGAGTGGAATGGAATGCAATCCAGTGTGGTGTAATGGAGTGGTGTGGATTGGAATGGAATGTCATGGTGGGGATTGGAGTGGAATGGAGCAGAATGGATTGGATTAGAGTGGAATGGAGTGGAGTGGAGTGGAGTGAAATGGAGTGGAGTGGAATGGAACAGAGAGTAATGGAATGGAAACGACGAGAATGGAACAGAATGGAATGGAATCGAAAGCAATGGCGTTTAATGGAATGGAATGGAGTGGTGTGAATCTGTTTGAATTGGAATGGAATGGAATGGAATTGAATGCAGTGAAACGGAGTGGAATGAAATGGAATGGAATGGAGTGGAGTGGAATGAAATGGAGTGGACTGGAATTGAATGGAATGCAGTGGAATGGAATGGAGAGGAATGGAGAGGAGGAAATGGAATGGAATGGAATGGAATGGAATGGAATGGAATGGAATGGAATGGAGTGGAGTGGAATGGATTGGAAAGAACTGGAATGCAGTGGATTGGAGTAGAATGGATTAGAGTGGAATGGATTGGAATGGAGTAGAGACGAGTGGAATCGAGTGGGATGGAATGGAGTTGTGTGCGGTGGAATAGAATGGGGTGAAAGAGAGTGGAATGCAGATTTCTGGAATGTACTTCAACGCAGTGGAATGGATTAGAATCGATTGGAGTGAAATGAAGTAGTATGGAATGGAATGGAATGGAATGGAATGGAGTAGAGTGGAATGGAGTAGAGTGTCATGGAGTGGAGTGGAATGCAATGGAACGTAATTAATTGGAGTGGAATGGAGTGGAATGGACTACAATGAAATTGATAGGAATTGAGTGGAATGCAGTGGAGTGGAGTGGAATGAAGTGGAATCCACTGGAATGGAGTGGAATGAAGTGGAATCGAATAGAATGGAATGGAGTTTAGTGGAACATCTGGGATGGAGTGGAATGGAATGGGGTGGAATGTATTGGAGTGGAATCAATTGGAATGGAATGGAGTGGAGTGGAGTGGAGTCGAATGGAATTTAATAGAATGGAGTAAAGTGGAGTGGAGTGGAGTAGAGTGGAATGGAGGGGAGTTGACTGGAATGTAATGGAATGTCGTGAAATGGAATGAAGCAGAATTGAGTGGAGGGGAGAAGAACGGAATGGAGTGGAGTGGAATGGAATGGAGTTGAGTGGAATGGAATGCAGTAGAATTGCGTGGAGTGGAGAGGAATGGAGTGGAATGGCGCAGATTGGAATGGAATGTTAAGGAATGGAATGGAGTGGAGTGGAACGGAGTCGAATGGAGAGGAATGGAGTGAAATGGAGTGGATTGGAATGGAATGGAATGGAATGGAGTGGAGTGGAAAGGAGTGGAGTGGAAAGGAGTGGGGTGGAATGGAGTGGAATATAGTGAAATGTGGTGTAACGGAGTGGAGTGGAATGGATTTGAATGCCGGGGAATAGATTGGACTGCAGTGGAGTGGAATGGAATAGAATGGAAAGTAAAGGGGTGGGGTTGAATGGAGTGGAGTCGATTGGAGAGAAATGGAATGTAATGCAATATAAAGGAGAGGAGAGTAATAGAGTACAGTGGATTGGAATGGATTGGTGTGGAGTGGAATAGAGTGTAGTGGAGTGAAGTGGAATGAAATGGAATGTTATGGAGTGGACTGGAAAGGAGTCAAATGAATTGGAAGGGAATGAGGTAGAATGGAATGGAATGGAGAGGATTGGAATGGGGTGGAATGGAATGGAATGGAGGGGAGTGGAGTGGAATGGATTGGAGTGGAATGGAGTGCAGTGGAATCTAGTGTAATTGAATGGAGTGGAATGTAGAGGAATTGACTGGAATGGATTCGACTGGAGTGGAGTGGAATGGAATGGAAAGGAATGTAGTGGATTGGAAAGGAATGGAATGATATGGAGTGGAGTCGAAAGGAGGGGATTCGATTGGAGATAAATGAAGTTAAATGCAATATAAAGGAGAGGCGTGTAATAGAGTACAGTGGATTGGAATGTAATTGTGTGGAGTGGAATAGAATGGAGTGGAGTGGAGTGGAATGAAATGAAATATTACGGAGTGGAGTGGAAAGGACTCACGTGGGTTGGAGGGTAATGGAGTGGAATGGAATGGAATGGAAAGGATTGGAATGGTTTGGAATGGAGTGTAACAGAGGGAAGTGGAGTGGAATGGAGTCGAGTGGAATGGAGTGGAGTGGAATGAAGTGGAATTGAACGGTGTGTAATGCAGTGTAATGGAGTGGAGTGGAGAGGTATGTAGTGGAATTAACTGGAATGGAGTGGACAGGAGTGGAGTGGAATGGAGAGGAATGCAATGGAATGGAGTAGAGTGGAATGCAATGGAATGTAATGGAATGGAGTAGAATGGAATTGAAGGTAAGGGAATGGAATGGAATGGAATGGAGTGGAGTCGAAAGGAGTCGAGTCGATTGGAGAGAAATGGAGTATAATGCAATATAAAGGAGAGGAGTGTAATAGACTACAGTGGAGTGGTGTGGAGTGGAATAGAGTGGAGAGGAGAGGAGTGGAATGAAATGGAAGGTTTCGGAGTGGAGTTGAGAGGAGTCTTATGGATTAGAGTGGAATGGAATGGAATATATTTTATTTGAGTGGGGTGTAATGGAGTGGAATGGAGGGGAGTGGAGTAGAGTGGAGTGGAATGGATTGGAATGGAATGGATTGGAATTCAATGCTGTAGGGTGGGACGGAAAGTAAAGAAATGGAGGGGAGTGGAGTGGATAGGAGTGGAATGGAGTGGAGTGTAGCGGAATGGAGTCAAACGGTCTGCAATGGAGTGGAATGGAATGTAATATAGTGGAATGGAATGAAATCGATTGTAGTGGAGTTTAGTGGAATGGAATGGAGTAGTGTGGAGTGATATGGAGAGGAATGGAATGGAATGGAATGGAATGAAATGGAGAGAAACAGATTGGAATTGTAAAGAATGGAGTGGAATGGATTGGAAAGTAACGGAAAGGGATGGAATGGAATGCAGTGGATTGTAATGGAATGGAGGGTAATAAAATTGAATAGATTGCAGTGGAATAGAATCGAAAGGAGTGGAGTGCAATGGAATGGAGTGGAATGGAATAGATTGGAATGGAAAGGAGTGGAGTGGAGAGGAACAGAATGGAGTGGAATGGAATGGAATGGAATGGAGTGGAGTGGAATGGGGTGGAATTTATGGAATGGAGTGTAGTGGAGTAGAATGGAATGGAATGGAATGGAATGGAGGGGAATGGAATGGAAAGAATTGAGTTGAATGGAATGTATTGGAGTAGAAAGGACAGGAATGGAATTAAGCGCAGTAGATTGGACTGGAATGGATGGTGTGGAATGCAGTTTAGTGGAGTGGGGTGCAGTGTAGTGCAGTGAAATGGAATGTAAATGAAAAGAGTGGAGTGTCATGGAATGTGGTGGAATGGAGTGGAATGAAGTGGTTTGTAATGAAATGGAACGGAATGCAATGAAGTGGAGCGGACTGGAGTGGATTGGAGTGGAATGGAGTGGAGTTGAAGGGAATGGAAAGGAGTGTAATGGAATGCAATGGAGTGGAGTGCAGTGGATTGGAATGTAGGGGAATGGTCTGGAGAGGAGTGGAATGGAGTAGAAAGGCATGGAATAGAGTGGAATGGAATGGAATCAAATAGAATGGAATGGAGTGGAGTGCAGTGGAATGGAGTGGAGTGGATTGAAATGGACTAGAATGCAAAGGAATTGTTTGAAATGGAGTGGAGTGGAGTAGAATAGAGTAAAGTGGAGAGGAATTTAAGGGAATGGAACGGAATGGAGTGGAGTGGGTGGAATGGAACGTATTTTAATGGAATGGAGTATAGTGGAATGAAGTGGAGTGGAGTGGATTGGAATAGAAAGGAATGGAGTGGAATGGAGTGGTGTGGAGTTGAGTGGAGTGGCGTGGAGTGGAATGGAGTGGAATGGAGTCCAATGGAATCGAATGGAATGGAATGGACAGAAGTGGAATGGAGTTCAGTGGAATGGAGTGGAATGGAGTGGAATGGAATGGAGTTCAGAAGAGTGGATTTAAGGAAGTGGAATGGAATGGAATGGAATAGGGTAGAGAGGAATGCAGTGGAGTGGAGTTTAAAGTAGTGGAATATAATGGAGTTGAATGCAATATAGTGGAGTGGAATGCAATATAGTGGAGTAGAATGGAGTGGACATCAATGGAGTGGAAAGGATGGTTATGGAATAGAATGGAGTGGATTTTAGAAGAAAGGAATGAAAAGGAGTGGAATGGAGAGGATTGGAATGGAATGGAATGGAATGGAGTGGAGTGGAGTGGAATGGACAGAAGTGGAATGGAGTTCAGTGGAATGGAGTGGAATGGAGTGGAATGGGATGGAGTTCAGTAGAGTGGATTTAAGGAAGTGGAATGGAATGGAATGGAATTGGGTGGAGAGGAATGCAGTGGAGTGGAATGGAAAGTAGTGGAATATAATGGAGTGGAATGCAATGTAGTGGATTAGAATAGAGTGGACATCAATGGAGTGGAAAGGATGGTTATGGAATAGAATGGAGTGGATTTTAGAAGAAAGGAATGATAAGGATTGGAATGGAGAGGATTGGAATGGAATGGAATGGAATGGAGTGGAGTGGAGTGGAATGGAGTGGATTGGATTGGAGTCGAGTGGAGTGGAATGGAGTGGAGTGGAGTCGAATGGAATCGAATAGAATGGAATGGACTTGAGTGGATTGGATTGGAGTGGAATGGAGTGGAGTGAGTGGAATGGAGTGGAAGGTAATGGAGTGGAGTGGAGTTAATGAAATGGAACGGAATGGAATACGGTGGAGTGGAATAGATTGGAATACAATGGACTGGAATGCAATGGATTGGAGTGTAGAGGATTGGAGTGGAGTGCAGTGAAATGGAATGAAGCAGAGTGGAATGGGATGGAGAGGTTTGGAGTGGAGTGTAATGGAATGGAAGGCATTGGAGTGGAATGAAGTGGAGTGGAATGGAGTGGAATGGACGGGAATGGCTTGGAATAGAGTGGAGTGGAGAGGAATAGAGTGTCATGGACTGGAATGAAGTGGAATGGAATTTAAAGGAATAAAATGGAATGGAATGGAGTGGAGTAGAATGGAATGGAGAGGAATAGAAAGGAAAGGAGGTGAGTGGAGTGGAGTGGAATGGAGTGGAGTGGACCGCAATGGAATGGAGTGCAATGGAATGGAGTGGAATGGAATGGAATCTAATGGAATGGAGTGCAGTGGAATGGAGTGGAGTGGATTGGAATGGAGCGGCGTGGAATGGAAGGAATGGAATGAAGTAGAGTGGAGTGGAAAGGAGTGGAGTGAAGTGAAACCGATTTGAAAGGAATGGAACGAATGGAATGGAAGAGAATGGAGAGGAGTGTAGTGGAAGAAAGTACAATGGAATGCAATGGATTGACATGCAATGGAAAGGAATGGAATGAAGTGGAGTGGAGGGGAATGGAGTGGAGGATAATGCAATAGATTGGATTGTAGTGTGGTGTAATGGAATGGAATGAAGTGGAGTGGAGTGGAATTGAGTGGAGTGGAGTGCAGTCGAGTGGAATGGAATGCAGTGGAGAGGAGTGGAGCGGAGTGGAGTGGAGTGGAATGCAATGGATTGGAATGGAATGGAGCGGAGTGGAATGTAGTGGAGTGGAGTGGATTGGACAGGAATGGAGTGAAGTGGAAAGGAATGGAATGGAAAGGAGTGGAGTGGACTGGAAAGGAGATGAGAGGGGAGGTATGGAATGGAATGGAAAGGAGTGGAGTGGACTGGAAAGGAGATGAGAGGAGAGGTATGAAAGGCAATGGAGCGGAATGGAATTTAGTGGAGTGGAAAGGAATAGAATGGATAGGAGTGGAATGGAGTGGAGTGGAGTGGAATGGAGTGGAACAGAATGGGGTGAAACTGAATGGAATGGAGTACAGTGGAATTTAGTGGAGTGCAATGAAATGGAGTTAAGTGGAAATGAGTGGAGTGGAATGGAGTGGAATGGCATGGAATGGAGTAATGTGGAACGGATTGGACAGGAATGGTGTGGAATTGAGTGTAAAGGAAAGGAATGAAGTGGAGTGGAATGGAATGGAATTGAATGGAATGGAGAGGATTGGAGTGGAATGCTGTTGAATTGAATGCACTGGAATGGAATGGATTGGAATGGAATGGAATGGAATGCAGTGAGTTGCAGTGTAATGGAACGGAATGAGATGGAATGAAGTGGGATGTATAAGAGCAGAGTGGAAAGGAGTGGAGAGGATTGTAGAGGAATGGAATGGGATCGAATGGAATGTAGAGAATTGGAGTATAGTGGAGTGGATTGGAATGTTATGCAATGGAATGGGATGAGATGGAATGAAGTGGAGTGGAGTTTAGTGGAAAGTAGTGCAGTGGAGTAGAATGGAATGGAACGGAATGGAAAGGCATGGAATGGAATGGAATGGAGTGGACTGGAATCGAGGGTAGTCGAGTGGAGTGGAATGGAATGGAGTGGAGTGGAATACAGTGGAGTGGAATGGAGTGAAATGGAGTGGAATGGAGTGGAAGGAATTGGATTGGAATGGAATGGAATGGAGTGGAATGTATGGGAATGCAGTGGAATGGAATGGAATGGAAAGGAATGACGTGGAGTGGAGTGGAATTGAGTGGAGTGGAGTGGAATTGAGTGGAATTGAATGGAATGCTGTGGAGAGGAATGGATTGGAGTGGAGTGGAATGTAGTGGAGTGGAGTGAATGGAATTGAATGGAATGGAGTGGAGTATGGTGGAAAGCAGTGGAGAGGATTGGAGAGGAATGGGGTGAAACGGAATGGAGTGGAGAGGAGTGGAATGGACTGGAATGGAGATAAGTGGAGTACAATGGAATTTAATGGAATGGAGTGGAGAGGAATGGAATAGAGTTGAATGGAGTTTAATGGAATGGTGGGGATTGGAATGGAATGGAGTGGAATGGAATGGCGTGGAATGGAGTGGAGTGGAGTGGAACGGAGTGGAATGGAATGGAAAGGAGGGGAATGGAATGTAATCAATGGCAATGGAGTTTAGTGAAATACAATGGAACGGATTGGAGTGGAGTAGAGTGATATGAATTGGAATGGAGTGAAACGGAATAGAATGCAGTGAAATGGAGTAAAATTGAATGGAAAGGAATGGAGTAGAGTGGAATGGAATGCAGTGGAGTAGAATTGAATAGAATGGAGTGGAATGCAATGGAGTGGTGTGGAATGGAGTGGAATGGAATGGAGTGAAATGGAGAGTAGTGTAGTGGACTGGAGTGCAGTGCAGAGGAATGGAATAGAATGGAGAGGAGTGGAGTGGAATGAAATGCAAAGGAGTGGAGTGGAGTGGAAAGGAGCGGAAAGGAGTGGAATGGATTGGAATGAAGTGGATTGGAATGGAATGGAATGGAATGAAATGCAGTGGAGAGGAATGGAGTGGAATGCCATGGAATGGAGTGGGACAGAGTGGAGTAGAGTGGAATGGAGTTGAATGGAATGGAATGGAATGGAATGGAATAGAGTGCAGTGGAGTACAATGGAGTGGAGTGGAATGGAATGGAGTGGAGTATAGTGAATGCAATGGAAAAGAACGGAGTGGAGTGGAAAGGGGTGGAGAGGATTGGAGAGAAAAGGAATGGAAGAAAACGGAATGGAGGGGAGTGGGATGAGGTGGAATGGAGTGGAATGGAGTGGAGAGGAGTGTAGTGTAAAAGAGTGGAATGCAATGGAATGGAATAGAATAGAGGGAAACGGAGTGGAAAGGAATGGAATCGAATACAATGGATTTTCGTGTATTGGAATGTAATGGATTGGCATGGAGGGTGGAGGTAAGGAGTGGAAAGGAAAGGAATGGAATAGAATTCAGTGGAAAGAAGTGGAATGGAATGGAATGAAATGGCGTGGAATGGAATGGAGAGGAGTGAAGGGAGGTGGAAAGGAACGGAATGGAATGGAGTGGAATACAGTGGAATGGAATGGAGTGGAATGCATTGGAGTGCAGTGGAATTCAATGTTGTCGAATGGACTGGAATGTAGAGGAATGGAATGAAGTGGATTGGTATGGAATGCAATACAAAGTAATGGCATGGAATGGATTGGAGAGAAGTTGCATGTAGTGGAGTGGAGTGGAATGGAGTGGAGTGGAGTTAAATATAAGGGCATGGAGTGGAATGGAATGGAAAGGAATGCAGTGGGTGGAATGTAGTGGAGTGCAGTGGAGTGGAATGGGGTGGAAAGGAATGCAGTGGAATAGAAGGGAATGGACTGGAGTATAGAGGACTGGATTTGAGTGGAGTGGACTGGAATTGAACGGATTGGAATACAGTGGAGTGGAACTGAGTGGAGTGGAGTGGTGTGGAATGAAATGGAATGGAATGGAATAAGGTGTAGAAGAATTTAGTGGAGTGGACTGTAATGGAGAGAAATACAATTTAGTGCAATGCAATGGAGTGGATTGGATTGTTCTGTTGAGGAATGGAATGGAATTGAGTGGAATTTAGAGGAATGGAATGGAGTGGAGAGGAGTGTAATGGAATGGAATGAAACATATTGGAGTGGAAAGGAGTGGAATGGAATGGAGTGGAATGGAGTGGAATGGAACACAATGAAGTGGAGTGGTGTGGAATGGCGTGGAATGGAATGGAATGGAGTGGAGGGTAAATGGTTGGAGAGGATTGGAGATGAATGGAGTTCAGTGGAAAGGAATGGAGAGGAGTGGAATGGAGTTGAACGGAGTGGAATGGAGTAGAGCGGAGTGGAGTGGAATAGAGTCGAAAGGAATGGCATGGAATGCAAAGGAGCAGAATGGAATGGAATCCAACACAACGGATTTTAGTACATTGGACTGAAATTGATTGGAGTGGAGAGGAGTGGTATGGAGGGGAGTGGAAAGGAATGGAATGGAATGCAGTGGAATGGAGTGGAATGGAATGGAATGGAATGGAGGGGGATGGAACACAATGAAGTGGAGTGGTGTGGAATGGTGTGGAATGGAATGGAATGGATTGGAATACAATGGAATGGAATGAAATGGAATGGAAAGGAATAGAGTGGAATAGATGGAATGGAATGGAGGGTAGTAGAGTGGAGTGGAATGGAATGGAATGGAATGGAATGGAGTGGAGTCAAATGGAGTGGAATCAAATGGAGCGGAATTGAGTGAAATGGGGTGGATTGGATTGGAGTGTAATTGACTGGAGTGCAGTGGAATGGAGTGGAATGGAATGGATAAAAATGGCATGAAATGGAATGGAATGTAGTGCAGTGGAGTGGAATTGAGTGGAGTGTAGTGAAATGGATTGGAGTGGAGTGAGTGGAATGGAATGGAATGGAATGGAGTGGAGGGTAAATGGTTGGAGAGGATTGGAGATGAATGGAGTTCAGTGGAAAGGAATGGAGAGGAGTGGAATGGAGTTGAATGGAGTGGAATGGAGTAGAGCGGAGTGGAGTGGAATAGAGTCGAAAGGGATGGCATGGAATGCAAAGGAGCAGAATGGAATGGAATCCAACACAACGGATTTTAGTGCATTGGACTGAAATTGATTGGAGTGGAGAGGAGTGGTATGGAGGGGAGTGGAAAGGAATGGAATGGAATGCAGTGGAATGGAGTGGAATGGAATGGAATGGAATGGAGGGGAATGGAACACAATGAAGTGGAGTGGTGTGGAATGGTGTGGAATGGAATGGAATGGAGTGGATTGGAATGGATTGGAATACAATGGAATGGAATGAAATGGAATGGAAAGGAATAGAGTGGAATAGATGGAATGGAGTAGTAGAGTGGAGTGGAATGGAATGGAATGGAATGGAATGGAGTGGAGTCAAATGGAGTGGAATCAAATGGAGCGGAATTGAGTGAAATGGGGTGGATTGGATTGGAGTGTAATTGACTGGAGTGCAGTGGAATGGAGTGGAATTGAATGGATAAAAATGGCATGAAATGGAATGGAATGTAGTGCAGTAGAGTGGAATTGAGTGGAGTGTAGTGAAATGGATTGGAGTGGAGTGAATGGAATGGAATGGAATGGAATCGAGTGGAGGGTAAATGGTTGGAGAGGATTGGAGATGAATGGAGTTCAGTGGAAAGGAATGGAGAAGATTGGAATGGAGTTGAATAGAGTGGAATGGAGTAGAGCGGAGTGGAGTGGAATAGAGTCGAAAGGAATGGCATGGAATTTAAAGGAGCAGAATGGAATGGAATCCAACACAACGGATTTTAGTTCATTGGACTGAAATTGACTGGAGTGGAGAGGAGTGGTATGGAGGGGAGTGGAAAGGAATGGAATGGAATGCAGTGGAATGGAGTGAAATGGAATGGAATAGAATGGACTGCACTGGAATGGAATCGAGTGGAATGGAATGGAGAGGAATGGAGTGGAATGGAGAGGAGTGGAGTGGACTGGAGTGGAATGGAGTGTAGTGGACGGTAATGGAGTGGAATGGAATAGAGTGGAATGGAACAGCATGGAGATGAATGGAACGAATGGAAAGGAATGGAATGGAAGGGAGTGGAGTGGAGTGCGTTGAAGTGGAGTGAAATGGATTTGACTAGAATGGAATGGAATGGAAAGGAATGCAGTAGAATGGAATGCTGTGGAGTGAAATGGAGTGGAATGAAATGGAATGGAGTGGATTGGGGTTGAAATGAATGGAGTGTAAAGCAGCAGAGTGGAGTAGAGTGCAGTGGATTGGAATGGAGTGATGTGGAAAGGAATTGAATGGAATAGAGTGGAGTGAAATGGAATAAAGTGGAGTGGGGAAAAATGGAGTGGCGTGGATTCTAGAGGAATGGAGGGGAACGGAATGAAGAAGAGTGGAAAGGAGTGGAATCAAGGGTAGTACAGTGGAGTGGAATGGAATGCAATCCAGTGTGGTGGAATGGAGTGGTGTGGATTTGAATGCAATGTCATGTTGGCGATTGGAGTGGAATGGCGTGGAATGGAATGGAGCAGAATGGATTGGATTAGAGTGGAATGGAGTGGAGTGGAATGGAGTGAAATGGAGTGGAGTGGAATGGAACGGAGTGTAATGGAATGGAAACGACGAGAATGGAATAGAATGGAATGGAATCGAAAGCAATGGCGTTTAGTGGAATGGAATGGAGTGGTGTGAATCTGTGTGAATTGGAATGGAATGGAATGGAGTTGAATGCCGTGAAACGGAGTGGAATGAAACGGAATGGAATGGAGTGGAGTGGAATGAAATGGAGTGGACTGGAATTGAATGGAATGCAGTGGAATGGAATGGAGAGGAATGGAGAGAAGGAAATGGAATGGAATGGCATGGAATGGAATGGAGTGGAGTGGAATGGATTGGAATGGAGTAGAGACGAGTGGAATGGAGTGGGATGGATTGGAGTTGAGTGCGGTGGAATAGAATGGGGTGAAAGAGAGTGGAATGCAGATTTCTGGAATGTACTTCAACGCAGCGGAATAGATTAGAATGGATTGGAGTGAAATAAAGTGATATGGAATGGAATGGAATGGAATGGAATGGAGTAGAGTGGAATGGAGTAGAGTGGCATGGAGTGGAGTGGAATGGAATGGAATGTAATGAATTGGAGTGGAATGGAGTGGAATGGACTGTACTGGAATTGATGGGAATTGAGGTGAATGCAGTAGAGTGGAGTGGAATGCAGTGGATTGGATTGGAATGAAGTGGAATGGACTGGAATGGAGTGGAATGAAGTGGAATTGAATAGAATGGAATGGAGTTTAGTGGAACATCTGGGATGGAGTGGAATGGAAAGGAGTGGAGTGTATTGGAGAGGAATCAATTGGAATGGAATGGAGTGGAGTGGAGAGGAGTCGAATGGAATTGAATAGAGTGGAGTAAAATGGAGTGGAGTGGAGTAGAGTGGAATGGAGGGGAGTTGACTGGAATGTAATGGAATGTCGTGAAATGGAATGAAGCAGAATTGAGTGGAGTGGAGAAGAACGGAATGGAGTGGAGTGGAATGGAATGGAGTGGAGTGGAATGGAATGCAGTAGAATTGCATGGAATGGAGAGGAATGGAGTGGAATGGCGTGGATTGGAATGGAATGTTAAGGAATGGAATGGAGTGGAGTGGAACGGAGTGGAGTGGAGAGGAATGGAGTGAAATGGAGTGGATTGGAATGGAATGGAATGGAATGGAGTGGAGTGGAAAGGAGTGCAGTGGAATGGAGTGGGGTGGAATGGAGTGGAATTGAATATAGTGTATTGTGGTGTAACGGAGTGGAGTGGAGTGGGGTTGAATGCAGGGGAACTGATTGGACTGCAGTGGATTGGAATGGAATGGAATGGAATGGAGTGGAATGGAATGGAATGGAATTGAATGGAATGGAATTGAAAGTAATGGAGTGGAATTGAAAGGAGTGGAGTCGATTGGAGAGAAATGGAGTGTAATGCAATATAAAGGAGAGGAGTGGAATAGAGTACAGTGGAATGGAATGGATTGGTGTGGATGGGAATAGAGTGCAGTGGAGTGAATTGGAATGAAATGGAATGTTATGGAGTGCAGTGGAAAGGAGTCAAGTGGATTGGAGAGGAATGAAGTAGAAGGGAATGGAATGGAGAGGATTGGAATTGGGTGGAATGGAGTGGAATGGAGGGGAGTGGGGTGGAATGGATTGGAGTGTAATGGAGTGCGGTGGAATCTAGTGTAATTGAATGGAGTGGAAAGGAGTGGGGTGGAACGGAGTGGAATGTAGAGGAATTGACTGGAATGGATTGGACAGGAGTGGAGTGGAATGGAATGGAAAGGAATGGAATGGAATTGAGAGGAATGGAATGATATAGAGTGGAGTCGAAAGGAGGGGAGTCGATTGGAGAGAAATGGAGTATAATGCAATATGAAGGAGAGGAGTGTAATAGAGTACAGTGGATTGGAATGTAGTGGTGTGGAGTGGAATAGAATGGAGTGGAGTGGAGTGGAATGAAATGAAATATTACGGAGTGGAGTGGAAAGGACTCATGTGGGTTGGAGAGGAATGGAGTGGAATGGAATGGAATGGAAAGGATTGGAATGGGGTGGAATTGGGTGGAACAGAGGGAAGTGGAGTGGAATGGAGTGGAGTGGAATGGTGTGGAGTGGAATGAATTGGAATTGAACGGAGTGTAATGCAGTGTAATGGAGTGGAGTGGAGAGGTATGTAGTGGAATTGACTGGAATGGAATGGACAGGAGTGGAGTGGAATAGAGAGGAATGCAATGGAATGGAGTAGAGTGGAATGCAATGGAATGAAATGGAATGGAGTAGAATGGAATTGAAGGTAAGGGAATGGAATGGAATGGAATGGAGCGGAGTCGAAAGGAGTCGAGTCGATTGGAGAGAAATGGAGTATGATGCAATATGAAGGAGAGGAGTGTAACAGACTACAATGGAGTGGTGTGGAGTGGAATAGAGTGGAGAGGAGAGGAGTGGAATGAAATGGAAGGTTATGGAGTGGAGTTGAGAGGAGTCTTATGGATTAGAGTGGAATGGAATGGAATATATTGTATTTGAGTGGGGTGTAATGGAGTGGAATGGAGGGGAGTGGAGTAGAGTGGAGTGGAATGGATTGGAATGGAATGGATTGGAATTCAACGCTGTAGGGTGGGACGGAGTGTAAAGAAATGGAGGGGAGTGGAGTGGATAGGAGTGGAATGGAGTGGAGTGTAGCGGAATGGAGTCAAACGGGCTGCAATGGAGTGGAATGGAATGTAATATAGTGGAATGGAATGAAATCGATTGTAGTGGAGTTTAGCGGAATGGAATGGAGTAGTGTGGAGTGATATGGAGAGGAATGGAATGGAATGGAATGGAATGAAATGGAGAGAAACAGATTGGAATTGTAAAGAATGGAGTGGAATGGATTGGAAAGTAACGGAAAGGGATGGAATGGAATGCAGTGGATTGTAATGGAATGGAGGGTAATAAAATTGAATAGATTGCAGTGGAATAGAATCGAAAGGAGTGGAGTGCAATGGAATGGAGTGGAATGGAATAGATTGGAATGGAAAGGAGTGGAGTGGAGAGGAACAGAATGGAGTGGAATGGAATGGAATGGAATGGAGTGGAGTGGAATGGGGTGGAATTTAGTGGAATGGAGTGTAGTGGAGTAGAATGGAATGGAATGGAATGGAATGGAGGGGATTGGAATGGAAAGAATGGAGTTGAATGGAATGTATTGGAGTTGAAAGGACTGGAATGAAATTAAGCGCAGTAGATTGGACTGGAATGGATGGTGTGGAATGCAGTTTAGTGGAGTGGGGTGGAGTGAAGTGCAGTGAAATGGAAAGTAAATGAATAGAGTGGAGTGTCTTGGAATGTGGTGGAATGGAGTGGAATGAAGTGGTTTGTAATGAAATGGAACGGAATGGAATGGAGTGGAGTGGACTGGAGTGGATTGGAGTGGAATGGAGTGGAGTTGAAAGGAATGGAAAGGAGTGTAATGGAATGCAATGGAGTGGAGTGGAGTGGATTGGAATGTAGTGGAATGGTCTGGAGTGGAGTGGAATGGAGTAGAAAGGAATGGAATAGAGTGGATTGGAATGGAATCGAATGGAATGGAATGGAGTGGAGTGCAGTGGAATGGAGTGGAGTGGAGTGAAATGGACTAGAATGCAAAGGAATTGTTTGAAATGGAGTGGAGTGGAGTGGAATGGAGTAAAGTGGCGAGGAATGGAAAGGAATGGAACAGAATGGAGTGGAGTGGGTGGAATGGAACGTATTGGAATGGAATGGAGTACAGTGGAATGAAGTGGAGTGGAGAGGATTGGAATGGAAAAGAATGGAGTGGATTGGAGTGGTGTGGAGTGGAATGGAGTGGCGTGGAGTGGAATGGAGTGGAATGGAGTCCAATGGAATCGAATGGAATGGAATGGACAGAAGTGGAATGGAGTTCAGTGGAACGGAGTGGAATGGAGTGGAAGGGAATGGAGTTCAGTAGAGTGGATTTAAGGAAGTGGAATGGAATGGAATGGAATAGGGTGGAGAGGAATGCAGTGGAGTGGAATGGAAAGTAGTGGAATATAATGGAGTGGAATGCAATGTAGTGGATTAGAATGGAGTGGACATCAATGGAGTGGAAAGGATGGTTATGGAATAGAATGGAGTGGATTTTAGAAGAAAGGAATGAGAAGGAGTGGAATGGAGAGGATTGGAATGGAATGGACTGGAATGGCGTGGAGTGGAGTGGAATGGAGTGGATTGGATTGGAGTCGAGTGGAGTGGAATGGAGTGGAGTGGAGTCGAATGGAATCGAATAGAATGGAATGGACTTGAGTGGAATGGATTGGAGTGGAATGGAGTGGAGTTAGTGGAATGGAGTGGAATGTAATGGAGTGGAGTGGAGTTAATGAAATGGAACGGAATGGAATAGGGTGGAGTGGAATAGAGTGGAATACAATGGACTGGAATGCAATGGATTGGAGTGTAGAGGATTGGAGTGGAGTGCAGTGAAATGGAATGTAGTAGAGTGGAATGGGATGGAGAGGTTTGGAGTGGAGTGTAATGGAATGGAAGGCATTGGAGTGGAATGAAGTGGAGTGGAATGGAGTGGATTGGACGGGAATGACTTGGAATAGAGTGGAGTGGAGAGGAATAGAGTGTCATGGACTGGAATGAAGTGGAATGGAAATTAAAGGAATAGAATGGAATGGAATGGAGTGGAGTAGAATGGAATGGAGAGGAGTGGAAAGGAAAGGAGTTGAGTGGAGTGGAGTGGAGTGGAATGGGGTGGAGTGGACCGCAATGGAATGGAATGCAATGGAATGGAGTGGAATGGAATGGAACATAATGGAATGGAGTGTAGTGGAATGGAGTGGAGTGGATTGGAATGGAGCGGCGTGGAATGGAAGGAATGGAATGAAGTAGAGTGGATTGGAAAGGAGTGGAGTGAAATGAAACCGATTTGAAAGGAATGGAACGGATGGAGTGGAAGAGAATGGAGAGGAGTGTAGTGGAAGAAAGTACAATGGAATGGAATGGATTGACAGGCAATGGAAAGGAATGGAATGAAGTGGAGTGGAGGGGAATGGAGTGGAGGATAATGCAATAGATTGGATTGTAGTGTGGTGTATTGGAATGGAATGAAGTGGAGTGGAGGGGAATTGAGTGGAGTGGAGTGCAGTCGGGTGGAATGGAATGCAGTGGAGAGGAGTGGAGCAGAGTGGAGTGGAGTGGAATGCAATGGATTGGAATGGAATGGAGCAGAGCGGAATGTAGTGGAGTGGAGTGGAATGGACAGGAATGGAGTGCAGTGGAAAGAATGGAATGGAAAGGAGTGGAGTGGACTGGAAAGGAGATGAGAGGGGAGGCATGGAATGGAATGGAAAGGAGTGGAGTGGACTGGAAAGGAGATGAGAGGAGAGGTATGAGAGGCAATGGAGCGGAATGGAATTTAGTGGAGTGGAAAGGAATAGAATGGATAGGAGTGGAATGGAGTGGAGTGGAGTGGAATGGAGTGGAACAGAATGGGGTGAAACTGAATGGAATGGAGTGCAGTGGAATTTAGTGGAGTGCAATGAAATGGAGTTAAGTGGAATTGAGTGGAGTGGAATGGAGTGGAATGGCATGGAATGGAGTAATGTGGAACGGATTGGACAGGAATGGTGTGGAATTGAGTGTAAAGGAAAGGAATGAAGTGGAGTGGAATGGAATGGAATTGAATGGAATGGAGAGGATTGGAGTGGAATGCTGTTGAATTGAATGCACTGGAATGGAATGGATTGGAATGGAATGGAATGGAATGCAGTGAGTTGCAGTGTAATGGAACGGAATGAGATGGAATGAAGTGGGATGTATAAGAGCAGAGTGGAAAGGAGTGGAGAGGATTGCAGAGGAATGGAATGGGATCGAATGGAATGTAGAGAATTGGAGTATAGTGGAGTGGATTGGAATGTTATGCAATGGAATGGGATGAGATGGAATGAAGTGGAGTGGAGTTTAGTGGAAAGTAGTGCAGTGGAGTAGAATGGAATGGAATGGAATGGAAAGGCATGGAATGGAATGGAATGGAGTGGACTGGAATCGAGGGTAGTCGAGTGGAGTGGAATGGAACGGAGTGGAGCGGAATACAGTGGAGTGGAATGGAGCGAAATGGAGGGGAATGGAGTGGAAGGAATTGGATTGGAATGAAATGGAATGGAGTGGAATGTATGGGAATGCAGTGGAATGGAATGGAATGGAAAGTAATGACGTGGAGTGGAGTGGAATTGAGTGGAGTGGAGTGGAATTGAGTGGAATTGATTGGAATGCTGTGGAGAGGAATGGATTGGAGTGGAGTGGAATGTAGTGGAGTGGAGTGAATGGAATTGAGTGGAATGGAGTGGAGTATGGTGGAAAGGAGTGGAGAGGATTGGAGAGGAATTGGGTGAAATGGAATGGAGTGGAGAGGAGTGGAATGGACTGGAATGGAGATAAGTGGAGAACAATGGAATTTAATGTAATGGAGTGGAGAGGAATGGAATAGAGTGGAATGGAGTTTAATGGAATGGTGGGGATTGGAATGGAATGGAGTGGAATGGAATGGCGTGGAATGGAGTGGAGTGGAGTGGAACGGAGTGGAATGGAATGGAAAGGAGGGGAATGGAATGTAATCAATGGCAATGGAGTTTAGTGAAATACAATGGAACGGATTGGAGTGGAGTAGAGTGATATGAATTGGAATGGAGTGAAACGGAATAGAATGCAGTGAAATGGAGTAAAATTGAATGGAAAGCAATGGAGTGGAGTGGAATGGAATGCAGTGGAGAAGAATTGAATAGAATGGAGTGGAATGCAATGGAGTGGTGTGGAATGGAGTGGAAAGGAATGGAGTGAAATGGAGAGTAGTGTAGTGGACTGGAGTGCAGTGCAGAGGAATGGAATAGAATGGAGTGGAGTGGAGTGGAGTTGAATGAAATGCAAAGGAGTGGAGTGGAGTGGAAAGGAGTGGAAAGGAGTGGAATGGAGTGGAATGGAGTGGATTGGAATGGAATGGAATGGAATGAAATGCAGTGGAGAGGAATGGAGTGCAATGCCATGGAAACGAGTGGGGTAGAGTGGAGTAGAGTGAAATGGAGTTGAATGGAATGGAATGGAATGGAATGGAATAGAGTGCAGTGGAGTGCAATGGAGTGGAGTGGAATGGAATGGAGTGGAGTATAGTGAATGCAACGGAAAGGAACGGAGTGGAGTGGAAAGGGGTGGAGAGGATTGGAGAGAAAAGGAATGGAAGAAAACGGAATGGAGGGGAGTGGGATGAAGTGGAATGGAGTGGAATGGAGTGGAGAGGAGTGTAGTGTAAAAGAGTGGAACGCAATGGAATGGAATGGAATGGAATGGAAAAGAGGGAAATGGAGTGGAAAGGAATGGAATCGAATACAATGGAATTTCGTGTATTGGAATGTAATGGATTGGAGCGGAGGGTGGAGGTAAGGAGTGGAAAGGAAAGGAATGGAATAGAATTCAGTGGAAAGAAGTGGAATGGAATGGAATGGAATGGCGTGGAATGGAATGGAGAGGAGTGAAGGGAGGTGGAAAGGAACGGAATGGAATGGCGTGGAATGGAATGGAGAGGAGTGAAGGGAGGTGGAAAGGAACGGAATGGAATGGAGTGGGATATAGTGGAATGGAATGGAGTGGAATGCATTGGAGTGCAGTGGAATTGAATGTTGTCGAATGGACTGGAATATAGAGGAATGGAATGAAGTGGAGTGGTATGGAATGCAATACAAAGTAATGGCATGGAATGGATTGGAGAGAAGTTGAATGTAGTGGAGTGGAGTGGAATGGAGTGGAGTGGAGTTAAATATAAGGGCATGGAGTGGAATGGAATGGAAAGGAATGCAGTGGGTGGACTGTAGTGGAGTGCAGTGGAGTGGAATGGGTTGGAAAGGAATGCAGTGGAATAGAAAGAATGGACTGGAGTATAGAGGACCGGATTTGAGTGGAGTGGACTGGAATTGAACGGATTGGAATACAGTGGAGTGGAACTGAGTGGAGTGGAGTGGTGTGGAATGAAATGGAATGGAATGGAATAAGGTGTAGAAGAATGGAGTGGAGTGGACTGTAATGGAGAGAAATACAATGGAGTGGAATGCAATGGAGTGGATTGGATTGGTCTGGAGAGGAATGGAATGGAATTGAGTGGAATTTAGAGGAATGGAATGGAGTGGAGAGGAGTGTAATGGAATGGAATGAAAGATATTGGAGTGGAATGGAGTGGAATGGAATGGAGTGGAATGGAGTGGAATGGAATGGAGTGGAATGGAGGGGAATGGAACACAATGAAGTGGAGTGGTGTGGAATGGCGTGGAATGGAATGGAATGGAGTGGATTGGAATGGACTGGAATACAACGGAATGGAATGAAATGGAATGGAAAGGAATAGAGTGGAATAGATGGAATGGAATGGAGGGTAGTAGAGTGGAGTGGAATGGAATGGAATGGAATGGAATGGAGTGGAGTCAAATGGAGTTGAGTCAAATGGAGCGGAATTGAGTGAAATGGGGTGTAATGGATTGGAGTGTAATTGACTGGAGTGCAGTGGAATGGAGTGGAATGGAATGGATAAAAATGACATGAAATGGAATGGAATGTAGTGCAGTGGAGTGGAATTGAGTGGAGTGTAGTGAAATGGATTGGAGTGGAGTGAGTGGAATGGAATGGAACGGAATGGAGTGGAGGGTAAATGGTTGGAGAGGATTGGAGATGAATGGAGTTCAGTGGAAAGGAATGGAGAGAAGTGGAATGGAGTCGAATGGAGTGGAATGGAGTAGAGCGGAGTGGAATGGAATAGAGTCGAAAGGAATGGCATGGAATGGAAAGGAGCAGAATGCAATGGAATCCAACACAACGGATTTTAGTGCATTGGACTGAAATTGATTGGAGTGGAGAGGAGTGGTATGGAGGGGAGTGGAAAGGAATGGAATGGAATGCAGTGGAATGGAGTGGAATGGAATGGAATAGAATGGACTGCACTGGAATGGAATCGAGTGGAATGGAATGGAGAGGAATGGAGTGGAATGGAGTGGAGTGGAGTGGATTGGAGTGGAATGGAGTGGAGTGGACGGTAATGGAGTGGAATGGAATAGAGTGGAATGGAACAGCATGCAGATGCATGGAACGAATGGAAAGGAATGGAATGGAAGGGAGTGGAGTGGAGTGCGGTGAAGTGGAGTGAAATGGATTTGACGAGAATGGAATGGAATGGAAAGGAATGCAGAAGAATGGAATGCTGTGGAGTGAAATGGAGTGGAATGAAATGGAATGGAGTGGATTGTGGTTGAAATGAATGGAGTGGAAAGCAGCGGAGTGGAGTAGAGTGCAGTGGATTGGATGTGGAAAGGAATTGAATGGAATAGAGTGGAGTGAAATGGAATAATGTGGAGTGGAGAAAAATGGAGTGGTGGGGATTCTATAGGAACGGAGGGGAATGGAATGAAGAGGAGTGGAATGGAGTGGAATCAAGGGTAGTACAGTGGAGTGGAATGGAATGCAATCCAGTGTGGTGGAATGGAGTGGTGTGGATTGGAATGGAATGTCATGGTGGGGATTGGAGTGGAATGGAGCAGAATGGATTGGATTAGAGTGGAATGGAGTGAAATGGAGTGGAGTGGAATGGAACGGAGTGTAATGGAATGGAAACGACGAGAATGGAATAGAATGGAATGGAATCGAAAGCAATGGCGTTTAGTGGAATGGAATGTAGTGGTGTGAATCTGTGTGAATTGGAATGTAATGGAATGCAGTTGAATGCAGTGAAACGGAGTGGAATGAAACGGAATGGAATGGAGTGGAGTGGAATGAAATGGAGTGGACTGGAATTGAATGGAATGCAGTGGAATGGAATGGAGAGGAATGGAGAGGAGGAAAAGGAAAGGAATGGAATGGAATGGAATGGAATGGAATGGAGTGGAGTGGAATGGATTGGAAAGAACTGGAATGCAGTGGATTGGAGTAGAATGGATTAGAGTGGAATGGATTGGAATGGAGTAGAGACGAGTGGAATGGAGTGGGATGGAATGGAGTTGAGTGCGATAGAATAGAATGGGTTGAAAGAGAGTCGAATGCATATTTCTGGAATGTACTTCAACGCAGTGGAATGGATTAGAATGGATTGGAGTGAAATAAAGTGGTATGGAATGGAATGGAATGGAATGGAATGGAGTAGAGTGGAATGGAGTCGAGTGGCATGGAGTGGAGTGGAATGTAATGGAATGTAATGAATTGGAGTGGAATGGAGTGGAATGGACTGTAATGGAATTGATGGGAATTGAGTTGAATGCAGTGGAGTGGAGTGGAATGAAGTGGAATGGACTGGAATGGGGTGGAATGAAGTGGAATCGAATAGAATGGCATGGATTTAGTGGAACATCTGGGATGGAGTGGAATGGAATGGAGTGGAGTGTATTGGAGTGGAATCAATAGGAATGGAATGGAGTGGAGTGGAGAGGAGTCGAATGGAATTTAATAGAGTGGAGTAAAGTGGAGTGGAGTAGAGTGGAATGGAGGGGAGTTGACTGGAATGTAATGGAATGTCGTGAAATGGAATGAAGCAGAATTGAGTGGAGTGGAGAAGAACGGAATGGAGTGGAGTGGAATAAAATGGAGTGGAGTGGAATGGAATGCAGTAGAATTGCGTGGAGTCGAGAGGAATGGAGTGGAATGGCGTGGATTGGAATGGAATGTTAAGCAATGGAATGGAGTGGAGTGGAACGGAGTGGAGTGGAGAGGAATGGAGTGAAATGGAGTGGATTGGAATGGAATGGAATGGAATGGAGTGGAGTGGAAAGGAGTGGAGTGGAATGGAGTGGGGTGGAATGGAATGGAATTGAATATAGTGTATTGTGGTGTAACGGAGTGGAGTGGAGTGGAGTTGATTGCAGGGGAACTGATTGGACTGCAGTGGAGTGGAATGGAATGGAATGGAATGGAGTGGAATGGAATGGAATGGAATGGAATGGAATGGAATGGAATGGAAAGTAATGGAGTGGAGTTGAAAGGAGTGGAGTCGATTGGAGAGAAATGGGGTGTAATGCAATATAAAGGACAGGAGTGAAATAGAGTAGAGTGGATTGGAATGGATTGGTGTGGATTGGAATAGAGTGTAGTGGAGTGAAGTGGAATGAAATGGAATGTTATGGAGTGGAGTGGAAAAGAGTCAAGTGGATTGGAGAGGAATGAAGGAGAATGGAATGGAATGGAGAGGATTGGAATTGGGTGGAATGGAGTGGAATGGAGGGGAGTGGATTGGAATGGATTGGAGTGTAATGGAGTGCAGTGGAATCTAGGGTAATTGAATGGAGTGGAATGGAGTGGGGTGGAACGGAGTGGAATGTAGAGGAATTGACTGGAATGGATTGGACAGGAGTGGAGTGGAATGGAATGGAAAGGAATGGAGTGGAATGGAGAAGAATGGAATGATATGGAGTGGAGTCCAAAGGAGGGGAGTCGATTGGAGAGAATTGGAGTATAATGCAATATGAAGGAGAGGAGTGTAATAGAGTACAGTGGATTGGAATGTAGTGGTGTGGAGTGGAATAGAATGGAGTGGAGTGGAGTGGAATGAAATGAAATATTACTGAGTGGAGTGGAAAGGACTCACGTGGGTTGGAGAGGAATGGAGTGGAATGGAATGGAATGGAAAGGATTGGAATGGGGTGGAATGGAGTGGAACAGAGGGAAGTGGAGTGGAATGGAGTGGAGTGGAATGGAGTGGAGTGGAATGAATTGGAATTGAACGGAGTGCAATGCAGTGTAATGGAGTGGAGTGGAGAGGTATGTAGTGGAATTGACTGGAATGGAATGGACAGGAGTGGAGTGGAATAGAGAGGAATGCAATGGAATGGAGTAGAGTGGAATGCAATGGAATGAAATGAAATGGAGTAGAATGGAATTGAAGGTAAGGGAATGGAATGGAATGGAATGGAGCAGAGTCGAAAGGAGTCGAGTCGATTGGAGAGAAATGGAGTATAATGCAATATGAAGGAGAGGAGTGTAACAGACTACAATGGAGTGGTGTGGAGTGGAATAGAGTGGAGAGGAGAGGAGTGGAATGAAATGGAAGGTTATGGAGTGAAGTTGAGAGGAGTCTTATGGATTAGAGTGGAATGGAATGGAATATATTGTATTTGAGTGGGGTGTAATGGAGTGGAATGGAGGGGAGTGGAGTAGAGTGGAGTGGAATGGATTGGAATGGAATGGATTGGAATTCAACGCTGTAGGGTGGGACGGAGTGTAAAGAAATGGAGGGGAGTGGAGTGGATAGGAGTGGAATGGAGTGGAGTGTAGCGGAATGGAGTCAAACGGGCTGCAATGGAGTGGAATGGAATGTAATATAGTGGAATGGAATGAAATCGATTGTAGTGGAGTTTAGTGGAATGGAATGGAGTAGTGTGGAGTGATATGGAGAGGAATGGAATGGAATGGAATGGAATGAAATGGAGAGAAACAGATTGGAATTGTAAAGAATGGAGAGGAATGGATTGGAAAGTAACGGAAAGGGATGGAATAGAATGCAGTGGATTGTAATGGAATGGAGGGTAATAAAATTGAATAGATTGCAGTGGAATAGAATTGAAAGGAGTGGAGTGCAATGGAATGGAGTGGAATGGAATAGATTGGAATGGAAAGGAGTGGAGTGGAGAGGAACAGAATGGAGTGGAATGGAATGGAATGGAATGGAGTGGAGTGGAATGGGGTGGAAATTATTGGAATAGAGTGTAGTGGAGTAGAATGGAATGGAATGGAATGGAGGGGAATGGAATGGAAAGAATAGAGTTGAATGGAATGTATTGGAGTTGAAAGGACTGGAATGGAATTAAGCGCAGTAGATTGGACTGGAATGGATGGTGTGGAATGCAGTTTAGTGGAGTGGGGTGGAGTGAAGTGCAGTGAAATGGAATGTAAATGAATAGAGTGAAGTGTCATGGAATGTGGTGGAATGGAGTGGAATGAAGTGGTTTGTAATGAAATGGAACGGAATGGAATGGAGTGGAGTGGACTGGAGTGGATTGGAGTGGAATGGAGTGGAGTTGAAAGGAATGGAAAGGAGTGTAATGGAATGCAATGGAGTGGAGTGGAGTGGATTGGAATGTAGTGGAATGGTCTGGAGTGGAGTGGAATGGAGTAGAAAGGAATGGAATAGAGTGGATTGGAATGGAATCGAATGGAATGGAATGGAGTGGAGTGCAGTGGAATGGAATTTAGTGGAGTGCAGTGGAATGGAGTGGAGTGGAGTGAAATGGACTAGAATGCAAAGGAATTGTTTGAAATGGAGTGGAGTGGAGTGGAATGGAGTAAAGTGGAGAGGAATGGAAAGGAATGGAACGGAATGGAGTGGAGTGGGTGGAATGGAACGTATTGGAATGGAATGGAGTACAGTGGAATGAAGTGGAGTGGAGAGGATTGGAATGGAAAAGAATGGAGTGGATTGGAGTGGTGTGGAGTGGAATGGAGTGGCGTGGAGTGGAATGGAGTGGAATGGAGTCCAATGGAATCGAATGGAATGGAATGGACAGAAGTGGAATGGAGTTCAGTGGAATGGAGTTGAATGGAGTGGAATGGAATGGAGTTCAGTAGAGTGGATTTAAGGAAGTGGAATGGAATGGAATGGAATAGGGTGGAGAGGAATGCAGTGGAGTGGAATGGAAAGTAGTGGAATATAATGGAGTGGAATGCAATGTAGTGGATTAGAATGGAGTGGACATCAATGGAGTGGAAAGGATGGTTATGGAATAGAATGGAGTGGATTTTAGAAGAAAGGATTGAAAAGGAGTGGAATGGAGAGGATTGGAATGGAATGGAATGGAATGGCGTGGAGTGGAGTGGAATGGAGTGGATTGGATTGGAGTCGAGTGGAGTGGAATGGAGTGGAGTGGAGTCGAATGGAATCGAATAGAATGGAATGGACTTGAGTGGAATGGATTGGAGTGGAATGGAGTGGAGTGAGTGGAATGGAGTGGAAGGTAATGGAGTGGAGTGGAGTTAATGAAATGGAACGGAATGGAATAGGGTGGAGTGGAATAGAGTGGAATACAATGGACTGGAATGCAATGGATTGGAGTGCAGAGGATTGGAGTGGAGTGCAGTGAAATGGAATGTAGTAGAGTGGAATGGGATGGAGAGGTTTGGAGTGGAGTGTAATGGAATGGAAGGCATTGGAATGGAATAAAGTGGAGTGGAATGGAGTGGAATGGACGGGAATGGCTTGGAATAGAGTGGAGTGGAGAGGAATAGAGTGTCATGGACTGGAATAAAGTGGAATGGAAATTAAAGGAATAGAATGGAATGCAATGGAGTGGAGTAGAATGGAATGGAGAGGAGTGGAAAGGAAAGGAGTTGAGTGGAGTGGAGTGGAGTGGAATGGGGTGGAGTGGACCGCAATGGAATGGAATGCAATGGAATGGAGTGGAATGGAATGGAATATAATGGAATGGAGTGCAGTGGAATGGAGTGGAGTGGATTGGAATGGAGCGGCGTGGAATGGAAGGAATGGAATGAAGTAGAGTGGAGTGGAAAGGAGTGGAGTGAAGTGAAACCGATTTGAAAGGAATGGAACGGATGGAGTGGAATAGAATGGAGAGGAGTGTAGTGGAAGAAAGTACAATGGAATGGAATGGATTGACATGCAATGGAAAGGAATGGAATGAAGTGGAGTGGAGGGGAATGGAGTGGAGGATAATGCAATAGATTGGATTGTAGTGTGGTGTATTGGAATGGAATGAAGTGGAGTGGAGTGGAATTGAATGGAGTGGAGTGCAGTCGGGTGGAATGGAATGCAGTGGAGAGGAGTGGAGCAGAGTGGAGTGGAGTGGAATGCAATGGATTGGAATGGAATGGAGCGGAGCGGAATGTAGTGGAGTGGAGTGGAATGGACAGGAATGGAGTGCAGTGGAAAGGAATGGAATGGAAAGGAGTGGAGTGGACTGGAAAGGAGATGAGAGGGGAGGCATGGAATGGAATGGAAAGGAGTGGAGTGGACTGGAAAGGAGATGAGAGGAGAGGTATGAAAGGCAATGGAGCGGAATGGAATTTAGTGGAGTGGAAAGGAATAGAATGGATAGGAGTGGAATGGAGTGGAGTGGAGTGGAATGGAGTGGAACAGAATGGGGTGAAACTGAATGGAATGGAGTGCAGTGGAATTTAGTGGAGTGCAATGAAATGGAGTTAAGTGGAATTGAGTGGAGTGGAATGGAGTGGAATGGCATGGAATGGAGTAATGTGGAACGGATTGGACAGGAATGGTGTGGAATTGAGTGTAAAGGAAAGGAATGAAGTGGAGTGGAATGGAATGGAATTGAATGGAATGGAGAGGATTGGAGTGGAATGCTGTTGAATTGAATGCACTGGAATGGAATGGATTGGAATGGAATGGAATGGAATGCAGTGAGTTGCAGTGTAATGGAACGGAATGAGATGGAATGAAGTGGGATGTATAAGAGCAGAGTGGAAAGGAGTGGAGAGGATTGCAGAGGAATGGAATGGGATCGAATGGAATGTAGAGAATTGGAGTATAGTGGAGTGGATTGGAATGTTATGCAATGGAATGGGATGAGATGGAATGAAGTGGAGTGGAGTTTAGTGGAAAGTAGTGCAGTGGAGTAGAATGGAATGGAATGGAATGGAAAGGCATGGAATGGAATGGAATGGAGTGGACTGGAATCGAGGGTAGTCGAGTGGAGTGGAATGGAACGGAGTGGAGCGGAATACAGTGGAGTGGAATGGAGCGAAATGGAGGGGAATGGAGTGGAAGGAATTGGATTGGAATGAAATGGAATGGAGTGGAATGTATGGGAATGCAGTGGAATGGAATGGAATGGAAAGGAATGACGTGGAGTGGAGTGGAATTGAGTGGAGTGGAGTGGAATTGAGTGGAATTGATTGGAATGCTGTGGAGAGGAATGGATTGGAGTGGAGTGGAATGTAGTGGAGTGGAGTGAATGGAATTTAGTGGAATGGAGTGGAGTATGGTGGAAAGGAGTGGAGAGGATTGGAGAGGATTTGGGTGAAATGGAATGGAGTGGAGAGGAGTGGAATGGACTGGAATGGAGATAAGTGGAGAACAATGGAATTTAATGGAATGGAGTGGAGAGGAATGGAATAGAGTGGAATGGAGTTTAATGGGATGGTGGGGATTGGAATGGAATGGAGTGGAATGGAATGGCGTGGAATGGAGTGGAGTGGAGTGGAACGGAGTGGAATGGAATGGAAAGGAGGGGAATGGAATGTAATCAATGGCAATGGAGTTTAGTGAAATACAATGGAACGGATTGGAGTGGAGTAGAGTGATATGAATTGGAATGGAGTGAAACGGAATAGAATGCAGTGAAATGGAGTAAAATTGAATGGAAAGCAATGGAGTGGAGTCGAATGGAATGCAGTGGAGTAGAATTGAATAGAATGGAGTGGAAAGCAATGGAGTGGTGTGGAATGGAGTGGAATGGAATGGAGTGAAATGGAGAGTAGTGTAGTGGACTGGAGTGCAGTGCAGAGGAATGGAATAGAATGGAGTGGAGTGGAGTGGAATGAAATGCAAAGGAGTGGAGTGGAGTGGAAAGGAGTGGAAAGGAGTGGAATGGAGTGGAATGGAGTGGATTGGAATGGAATGGAATGGAATGAAATGCAGTGGAGAGGAATGGATTGGAATGCCATGGAATGGAGTGGGGTAGAGTGGAGTAGAGTGGAATGGAGTTGAATGGAATGGAATGGAATGGAATGGAATATAGTGCAGTGGAGTGCAATGGAGTGTAGTGGAATGGAATGGAGTGGAGTATAGTGAATGCAATGGAAAGGAACGGAGTGGAGTGGAAAGTGGTGGAGAGGATTGGAGAGAAAAGGAATGGAAGAAAACGGAATGGAGGGGAGTGGGATGAAGTGGAATGGAGTGGAATGGAGTGGAGAGGAGTGTAGTTTAAAAGAGTGGAACGCAATGGAATGGAATGGAATGGAATGGAAAAGAGGGAAATGGAGTGGAAAGGAATGGAATCGAATACAATGGAATTTCGTGTATTGGAATGTAATGGATTGGAGCGGAGGGTGGAGGTAAGGAGTGGAAAGGAAAGGAATGGGATAGAATTCAGTGGAAAGAAGTGGAATGGAATGGAATGGAATGGCGTGGAATGGAATGGAGAGGAGTGAAGGGAGGTGGAAAGGAACGGAATGGAATGGCGTGGAATGGAATGGAGAGGAGTGAAGGGAGGTGGAAAGGAACGGAATGGAATGGAGTGGGATATAGTGGAATGGAATGGAGTGGAATGCATTGGAGTGCAGTGGAATTGAATGTTGTCGAATGGACTGGAATATAGAGGAATGGAATGAAGTGGAATGGTATGGAATGCAATACAAAGTAATGGCATGGAATGGATCAGAGAGAAGTTGAATGTAGTGGAGTGGAGTGGAATGGAGTGGAGTGGAGTTAAATATAAGGGCATGGAGTGGAATGGAATGGAAAGGAATGCAGTGGGTGGAATGTAGTGGAGTGCAGTGGAGTGGAATGGGGTGGAAAGGAATGCAGTGCAATAGAAAGGAATGGACTGGAGTATAGAGGACCGGATTTGAGTGGAGTGGACTGGAATTGAACGGATTGGAATATAGTGGAGTGGAACTGAGTGGAGTGGAGTGGTGTGGAATGAAATGGAATTGAATGGAATAAGGTGTAGAAGAATGGAGTGGAGTGGACTGTAATGGAGAGAAATACAATGGATTGGAATGCAATGGAGTGGATTGGATTGGTCTGGAGAGGAATGGAATGGAATTGAGTGGAATTTAGAGGAATGGAATGGAGTGGAGAGGAGTGTAATGGAATGGAATGAAAGATATTGGAGTGGAATGGAGTGGAATGGAATGGAGTGGAATGGAGAGGAATGGAACACAATGAAGTGGAGTGGTGTGGAATGGAGTATAATGGAATGGAATGGAGTGGATTGGAATGGATTGGAATACAATGGAATGGAATGAAATGGAATGGAAAAGAATAGAGTGGAATAGATGGAATGGAATGGAGGGTAGTAGAGTGGAGTGGAATGGAATGGAATGGAATGGAATGGAGTGGAGTCAAATGGAGTGGAGTCAAATGCAGCGGAATTGAGTGAAATGGGGTGGAATGGATTGGAGTGTAATTGACTGGAGTGCAGTGGAATGGAGTGGAATGGAATGGATAAAAATGGCATGAAATGGAATGGAATGTAGTGCAGTGGAGTGGAATTGAGTGGAGTGTAGTGAAATGGACTGGAGTGGAGTGAGTAGAATGGAATGGAATGGAATGGAATGGAGTGGAGGGTAAATGGTTGGAGAGGATTGGAGATGAATGGAGTTCAGTGGAAAGGAATGGAGAGGAGTGGAATGGAGTTGAACGGAGTGGAATGGAGTAGAGCGGAGTGGAGTGGAATAGAGTCGAAAGGAATGGCATGGAATGGAAAGGAGCAGAATGCAATGGAATCCAACACAACGGATTTTAGTGCATTGGACTGAAATTGATTGGAGTGGAGAGGAGTGGTATGGAGGGGAGTGGAAAGGAATGGAATGGAATGCAGTGGAATGGAGTGGAATGGAATGGAATAGAATGGACTGCACTGGAATGGAATCGAGTGGAATGGAATGGAGAGGAATGGAGTGGAATGGAGTGGAGTGGAGTGGATTGGAGTGGAATGGAGTGGAGTGGACGGTAATGGAGTGGAATGGAATAGAGTGGAATGGAACAGCATGGAGATGAATGGAACGAATGGAAAGGAATGGAATGGAAGGGAGTGGAGTGGAGTGCGGTGAAGTGGAGTGAAATGGATTTGACGAGAATGGAATGGAATGGAAAGGAATGCAGAAGAATGGAATGCTGTGGAGTGAAATGGAGTGGAATGAAATGGAATGGAGTAGATTGGGGTTGAAACGAATGGAGTGGAAAGCAGCAGAGTTGAGTAGAGTGCAGTGGATTGGAATGGAGTGATGTGGAAAGGAATTGAATGGAATAGAGTGGAGTGAAATGGAATAATGTGGAGTGGAGAAAAATGGAGTGGCGGGGATTCTAGAGGAACGGAGGGGAATGGAATGAAGAGGAGTGGAATGGAGTGGAATCAAGGGTAGCACAGTGGAGTGGAATGGAATGCAATCCAGTGTGGTGGAATGGAGTGGTGTGGATTGGAATGGAATGTCATGGTGGGGATTGGAGTGGAATGGAGCAGAATGGATTGGATTAGAGTGGAATGGAGTGGAGTGGAATGGAGTGAAATGGAGTGGAGTGGATTGGAACGGAGTGTAATGGAATGGAAACGACGAGAATGGAATAGAATGGAATGGAATCGAAAGCAATGGCGTTTAGTGGAATGGAATGAAGTGGTGTGAATCTGTGTGAATTGGAATGGAATGGAATGGAGTTGAATGCAGTGAAACGGAGTGGAATGAAACGGAATGGAATGGAGTGGAGTGGAATGAAATGGAGTGGACTGGAATTGAATGGAATGCAGTGGAATGGAATGGAGAGGAATGGAGAGGAGGAAATGGAATGGAATGGAATGGAGTGGAGTGGAATGGATTGGAAAGAACTGGAATGCAGTGGATTGGAGTAGAATGGATTAGAGTGGAATGGATTGGAATGGAGTAGAGACGAGTGGAATGGAGTGGGATGGAATGGAGTTGAGTGCGATGGAATAGAATGGGTTGAAAGAGAGTGGAATGCAGATTTCTGGAATGTACTTCAACGCAGTGGAATGGATTAGAATGGATTGGAGTGAAATAAAGTGATATGGAATGGAATGGAATGGAATGGAATGGAATGGAGTAGAGTGGAATGGAGTAGAGTGGAATGGAGTCGAGTGGCATGGAGTGGAGTGGAATGTAATGGAATGTAATGAATTGGAGTGGAATGGAGTGGAATGGACTGTACTGGAATTGATGGGAATTGAGTTGAATGCAGTGGAGTGGAGTGGAATGAAGTGGAATGGACTGGAATGGAGTGGAATGAAGTGGAATCGAATAGAATGGAATGGAGTTTAGTGGAACATCTGGGATGGAGTGGAATGGAATGGAGTGGAGTGTAATGGAGTGGAATCAATTGGAATGGAATGGAGTGGAGTGGAGAGGAGTCGAATGGAATTTAATAGAGTGGAGTAAAGTGGAGTGGAGTGGAGTAGAGTGGAATGGAGGGGAGTTGACTGGAATGTAATGGAATGTCGTGAAATGGAATGAAGCAGAATTGAGTGGAGTGGAGAAGAACGGAATGGAGTGGAGTGGAATAAAATGGAGTGGAGTGGAATGGAATGCAGTAGAATTGCGTGGAGTGGAGAGGAATGGAGTGGAATGGCGTGGATTGGAATGGAATGTTAAGGAATGGAATGGAGTGGAGTGGAACGGAGTGGAGTGGAGAGGAATGGAGTGAAATGGAGTGGATTGGAATGGAATGGAATGGATTGGAGTGGAGTGGAAAGGAGTGGAGTGGAATGGAGTGGGGTGGAATGGAATGGAATTGAATATAGTGTATTGTGGTGTAACGGAGTGGAGTGGAGTGGAGTTGAATGCAGGGGAACTGATTGGACTGCAGTGGAGTGGAATGGAATGGAATGGAATGGAGTGGAATGGAATGGAATGGAATGGAATGGAATGGAATGGAAAGTAATGGAGTGGAGTTGAAAGGAGTGGAGTCGATTGGAGAGAAATGGAGTGTAATGCAATATAAAGGAGAGGAGTGGAATAGAGTACAGTGGATTGGAATAGATTGGAGTGGATTGGAGTAGAGTGTAGTGGAGTGAAGTGTAATGAAATGGAATGTTATGGAGTGGAGTGGAAAGGAGTCAAGTGGATTGGAGAGGAATGAAGTAGAATGGAATGGAATGGAGAGGATTGGAATTGGGTGGAATGGAGTGGAATGGAGGGGAGTGGATTGGAATGGATTGGAGTGTAATGGAGTGCAGTGGAATCTAGGGCAATTGAATGGAGTGGAATGGAGTGGGGTGGAACGGAGTGGAATGTAGAAGAATTGACTGGAATGGATTGGACAGGAGTGGAGTGGAATGGAATGGAAAGGAATGGAGTGGAATGGAGAAGAATGGAATGATATGGAGTGGAGTCCAAAGGAGGGGAGTCAATTGGAGAGAAATGGAGTATAATGCAATATGAAGGAGAGGAGTGTAATAGAGTACAGTGGATTGGAATGTAGTGGTGTGGAGAGGAATAGAATGGAGTGGAGTGGAGTGGAATGAAATGTAATATTACGGAGTGGAGTGGAAAGGACTCACGTGGGTTGGAGAGGAATGGAGTGGAATGGAATGGAATGGAAGGGATTGGAATGGGGTGGAATGGAGTGGAACAGAGGGAAGTGGAGTGGAATGGAGTGGAGTGGAATGGAGTGGAGTGGAATGAATTGGAATTGAACGGAGTGTAATGCAGTGTAATGGAGTGGAGTGGAGAGGTATGTAGTGGAATTGAGTGGAATGGAATGGACAGGAGTGGAGTGGAATAGAGAGGAATGCAATGGAATGGAGTAGAGTGGAATGCAATGGAATGAAATGAAATGGAGTAGAATGGAATTGAAGGTAAGGGAATGGAATGAAATGGAATGGAGCGAAGTCGAAAGGAGTCGAGTCGATTGGAGAGAAATGGAGTATAATGCAATATGAAGGAGAGGAGTGTAACAGACTACAATGGAGTGGTGTGGAGTGGAATAGAGTGGAGAGGAGAGGAGTGGAATGAAATGGAAGGTTATGGAGTGGAGTTGAGAGGAGTCTTATGAATTAGAGAGGAATGGAATGGAATATATTGTATTTGAGTGGGGTGTAATGGAGTGGAATGGAGGGGAGTGGAGTAGAGTGGAGTGGAATGGATTGGAATGGAATGGATTGGAATTCAACGCTGTAGGGTGGGACGGAGTTTAAAGAAATGGAGGGGAGTGGAGTGGATAGGAGTGGAATGGAGTGGAGTGTAGCGGAATGGAGTCAAACGGGCTGCAATGGAGTGGAATGGAATGTTATATAGTGGAATGGAATGAAATCGATTGTAGTGGAGTTTAGTGGAATGGAATGGAGTAGTGTGGAGTGATATGGAGAGGAATGGAATGGAATGGAATGGAATGAAATGGAGAGAAACAGATTGGAATTGTAAAGAATGGAGAGGAATGGATTGGAAAGTAACGGAAAGGGATGGAATAGAATGCAGTGGATTGTAATGGAATGGAGGGTAATAAAATTGAATAGATTGCAGTGGAATAGAATTGAAAGGAGTGGAGTGCAATGGAATGGAGTGGAATGGAATAGATTGGAATGGAAAGGATTGGAGTGGAGAGGAACAGAATGGAGTGGAATGGAATGGAATGGAATGGAGTGGAGTGGAATAGGGTGGAATTGAGTGGAATGGAGTGTAGTGGAGTAGAATGGAATGGAATGGATTGGAGGGGAATGGAATGGAAAGAATAGAGTTGAATGGAATGTATTGGAGTTGAAAGGACTGGAATGGAATTAAGCGCAGTAGATTGGACTGGAATGGATGGTGTGGAATGCAGTTTATTGGAGTGGGGTGGAGTGAAGTGCAGTGAAATGGAATGTAAATGAATAGAGTGGAGTGTCATGGAATGTGATGGAATGGAGTGGAATGAAGTGGTTTGTAATGAAATGGAACGGAATGGAATGGAGTGGAGTGGACTGGAGTGGATTGGAGTGGAATGGAGTGGAGTTGAAAGGAATGGATAGGAGTGTAATGGAATGCAATGGAGTGGAGTGGAGTGGATTGGAATGTAGTGGAATGGTCTGGAGTGGAGTGGAATGGAGTAGAAAGGAATGGAATAGAGTGGATTGGAATGGAATCGAATGGAATGGAATGGAGTGGAGTGCAGTGGAATGGAATTTAGTGGAGTGCAGTGGAATGGAGTGGAGTGGAGTGAAATGGACTAGAATGCAAAGGAATTGTTTGAAATGGAGTGAAGTGGAGTGGAATGGAGTAAAGTGGAGAGAAATGGAAAGGAATGGAACGGAATGGAGTGGAGTGGGTAGAATGGAACGTATTGGAATGGAATGGAGTACAGTGGAATGAAGTGGAGTGGAGAGGATTGGAATGGAAAAGAATGGAGTGGATTGGAGTGGTGTGGAGTGGAATGGAGTGGCGTGGAGTGGAATGGAGTGGAATGGAGTCCAATGGAATCGAATGGAATGGAATGGACAGAAGTGGAATGGAGTTCAGTGGAATGGAGTTGAATGGAGTGGAATGGAATGGAGTTCAGTAGAGTGGATTTAAGGAAGTGGAATGGAATGGAATGGAATAGGGTGGAGAGGAATGCAGTGGAGTGGAATGGAAAGTAGTGGAATATAATGGAGTGGAATGCAATGTAGTGGATTAGAATGGAGTGGGCATCAATGGAGTGGAAAGGATGGTTATGGAATAGAATGGAGTGGATTTTAGAAGAAAGGAATGAAAAGGAGTGGAATGGAGAGGATTGGAATGGAATGGAATGGAATGGCGTGGAGTGGAGTGGAATGGAGTGGATTGGATTGGAGTCGAGTGGAGTGGAATGGAGTGGAGTGGAGTCGAATGGAATCGAATAGAATGGAATGGACTTGAGTGGAATGGATTGGAGTGGAATGGAGTGGAGTGAGTGGAATGGAGTGGAAGGTAATGGAGTGGAGTGGAGTTAATGAAATGGAACGGAATGGAATAGGGTGGAGTGGAATAGAGTGGAATACAATGGACTGGAATGCAATGGATTGGAGTGCAGAGGATTGGAGTGGAGTGCAGTGAAATGGAATGTAGTAGAGTGGAATGGGATGGAGAGGTTTGGAGTGGAGTGTAATGGAATGGAAGGCATTGGAATGGAATGAAGTGGAGTGGAATGGAGTGGAATGGACGGGAATGGCTTGGAATAGATTGGAGTGGAGAGGAATAGAGTGTCATGGACTGGAATGAAGTGGAATGGAAATTAAAGGAATAGAATGGAATGGAATGGAGTGGAGTAGAATGGAATGGAGAGGAGTGGAAAGGAAAGGAGGTGAGTGGAGTGGAGTGGAGTGGAATGGGGTGGAGTGGACCGCAATGGAATGGAATGCAATGGAATGGAGTGGAATGGAATGGAATATAATGGAATGGAGTGCAGTGGAATGGAGTGGAGTGGATTGGAATGGAGCGGCGTGGAATGGAAGGAATGGAATGAAGTAGAGTGGAGAGGAAAGGAGTGGAGTGAAGTGAAACCGATTTGAAAGGAATGGAACGGATGGAGTGGAATAGAATGGAGAGGAGTGTAGTGGAAGAAAGTACAATGGAATGGAATGGATTGACATGCAATGGAAAGGAATGGAATGAAGAGGAGTGGAGGGGAATGGAGTGGAGGATAATGCAATAGATTGGATTGTAGTGTGGTGTATTGGAATGGAATGAAGTGGAGTGGAGTGGAATTGAGTGGAGTGGAGTGCAGTCGGGTGGAATGGAATGCAGTGGAGAGGAGTGGAGCAGAGTGGAGTGGAGTGGAATGCAATGGATTGGAATGGAATGGAGCGGAGCGGAATGTAGTGGAGTGGAGTGGAATGGACAGGAATGGAGTGCAGTGGAAAGGAATGGAATGGAAAGGAGTGGAGTGGACTGGAAAGGAGATGAGAGGGGAGGCATGGAATGGAATGGAAAGGAGTGGAGTGGACTGGAAAGGAGATGAGAGGAGAGGTATGAAAGGCAATGGAGCGGAATGGAATTTAGTGGAGTAGAAAGGAATAGAACGGATAGGAGTGGAATGGAGTGGAGTGGAGTGGAATGGAGTGGAACAGAATGGGGTGAAACTGAATGGAATGGAGTGCAGTGGAATTTAGTGGAGTGCAATGAAATGGAGTTAAGTGGAATTGAGTGGAGTGGAATGGAGTGGAATGGCATGGAATGGAGTAATGTGGAACGGATTGGACAGGAATGGTGTGGAATTGAGTGTAAAGGAAAGGAATGAAGTGGAGTGGAATGGAATGGAATTGAATGGAATGGAGAGGATTGGAGTGGAATGCTGTTGAATTGAATGCACTGGAATGGAATGGATTGGAATGGAATGGAATGGAATGCAGTGAGTTGCAGTGTAATGGAACGGAATGAGATGGAATGAAGTGGGATGTATAAGAGCAGAGTGGAAAGGAGTGGAGAGGATTGCAGAGGAATGGAATGGGATCGAATGGAATGTAGAGAATTGGAGTATAGTGGAGTGGATTGGAATGTTATGCAATGGAATGGGATGAGATGGAATGAAGTGGAGTGGAATTTAGTGGAAAGTAGTGCAGTGGAGTAGAATGGTATGGAATGGAATGGAAAGGCATGGAATGGAATGGAATGGAGTGGACTGGAATCGAGGGTAGTCGAGTGGAGTGGAATGGAACGGAGTGGAGCGGAATACAGTGGAGTGGAATGGAGCGAAATGGAGGGGGATGGAGTGGAAGGAATTGGATTGGAATGAAATGGAATGGAGTGGAATGTATGGGAATGCAGTGGAATGGAATGGAATGGAAAGGAATGACGTGGAGTGGAGTGGAATTGAGTGGAGTGGAGTGGAATTGAGTGGAATTGATTGGAATGCTGTGGAGAGGAATGGATTGGAGTGGAGTGGAATGTAGTGGAGTGGACTGAATGGAATTGAGTGGAATGGAGTGGAGTATGGTGGAAAGGAGTGGAGGGGATTGGAGAGGAATTGGGTGAAATGGAATGGAGTGGAGAGGAGTGGAATGGACTGGAATGGAGATAAGTGGAGTACAATGGAATTTAATGGAATGGAGTGGAAAGGAATGGAATAGAGTGGAATGGAGTTTAATGGGATGGTGGGGATTGGAATGGAATGGAGTGGAATGGAATGGCGTGGAATGGAGTGGAGTGGAGTGGAATGGAGTGGAATGGAATGGAAAGGAGGGGAATGGAATGTAAGCAATGGCAATGGAGTTTAGTGAAATACAATGGAACGGATTGGAGTGGAGTAGAGTGATATGAATTGGAATGGAGTGAAACGGAATAGAATGCAGTGAAATGGAGTGGAATTGAATGGAAAGGAACGGAGTGGAGTGGAATGGAATGCAGTGGAGTAGAATTGAATAGAATGGAGTGGAAAGCAATGGAGTGGTGTGGAATGGAGTGGAATGGAATGGAGTGAAATGGAGAGTAGTGTAGTGGACTGGAGTGCAGTGCAGAGGAATGGAATGGAATGGGGTGGAGTGGAGTGGAATGAAATGCAAAGGAGTGGACTGGAGTGGAAAGGAGTGGAAAGGAGTGGAATGAAGTGGAATGGAGTGGATTGGAATGCAATGGAATGGAATGAAATGCAGTGGAGAGGAATGGATTGGAATGCCATGGAATGGAGTTTGGTAGAGTGGAGTAGAGTGGAATGGAGTTGAATGGAATGGAATGGAATGGAATAGAGTGAACTGGAGTGCAATGGAGTGGAGTGGAATGGAATGGAGTGGAGTATAGTGAATGCAATGGAAAGGAATGGAGTGGAGTGGAAAGGGGTGGAGAGGATTGTAGAGAAAAGGAATGGAATAAAACGGAATGGAGGGAAGTGGGATGAAGTGGAATGGAGTGGAATGGATTGGAGAGGAGTGTATGTGTAAAAGATTGGAATGCAATGGAATGGAATGGAATGGAATGGACAAGAGGGAAATGGCGTGGAAAGGAATGGAATCGAATACAATGGATTTTCGTGTATTGGAATGTAATGGATTGGAGTGGAGGGTGGAGGTAACGAGTGTAAAGGAAAGGAATGGAATAGAGTTCAGTGGAAAGAAGTGGAATGGAATGGAATGGAATGGCGTGGAATGGAATGGAGAGGGGTGAAGGGGGGTGGAAAGGAACGGAGTGGAACGGAGTGAAATACAGTGGAATGGAATGGAGTGGAATGCATTGGAGTGCAGTGAAATTGAATGTTGACGAATGGACTGGAATGTAGAGGAATGGAATGAAGTGGAATGGTATGGAATGCAATACAAAGTAACGGCATGGAATGGATTGGAGAGAAGTTGAATGTAGTGGAGTGGAGTGGAATGGAGTGGAGTGGAGTTAAATATAAGGGCATGGAGTGGAATGGAATGGAAAGGAATGCAGTGGATGGAATGTGGTGGAGTGCAGTGGAATGGAATGGGGTGGAAAGGAATGCAGTGGAATAGAAAGGAATGGACTGGAGTATAGAGGACTGGATTTGAGTGGAGTGGACTGGAATTGAACGGATTGGAATACAGTGGAGTGGAACTGAGTGGAGTGGAGTGGTGTGGAATGAAATGGAATGGAATGGAATAAGGTGTAGAAGAATTTAGTGGAGTGGACTGTAATGCAGAGAAATACAATGGAGTGGAATGCCATGGAGTGGATTGGATTGTTCTGTTGCAGAATGGAATGGAATTGAGTGGAATTTAGAGGAATGGAATGGAGTGGAGAGGAGTGTAATGGAATGGAATGAAAGATATTGGAGTGGAATGGAGTGGAATGGAATGGAGTGGAATGGAGGGGAATGGATCACAATGAAGTGGAGTGGTGTGGAGTGGTGTGGAATGGCGTGGAATGGAAAGGAATGGAGTGGATTGGAATGGATTGGAATACAATGGAATGGAATGAAATGGAACGGAAAGGAATAGAGTGGAATAGATGGAATGGAATGGAGGGTAGAAGAGTGGAGTGGAATGGAATGGAATGGAATGGAGTGGAGTGAAATGGAGTGGAGTAAAATGGAGCGGAATTGAGTGAAATGGGGTGGAATGGATTGGAGTGTAATTGACTGGAGTGCAGTGGAATGGAGTGGAATGGAATGGATAAAAATGGCATGAAATGGAATGGAAAGTAGTGCAGTGGAGTGTAATTGAGTGTAGTGTAGTGAAATGGATTGGAGTGGAGTGAGTGGAATGGAATGGAATGGAGTGGAGGGTAAATGGTTGGAGAGGATTGGAGATGATTGGAGTTCAGTGGAATGGAATGGAGAGGGGTGGAATGGAGTTGAATGGAGTGGAATGGAGTAGAGCGGAGTGGAGTGGAATAGAGTCGAAAGGAATGGCATGGAATGGAAAGGAGCAGAATGGAATGGAATGCAACACAACGGATTTTAGTGCATTGGACTGAAATTGATTGGAGTGGAGAGGAGTGGTATGGAGGGGAGTGGAAAGGAATGGAATGGAATGCCGTGGAATGGAGTGGAATGGAATGGAGTAGAATGGACTGCACTGGAATGGAATCTAGTAGAATGGAATGGAGAAGAATGGAGTGGAATGGAGTGGAGTGGAGAGGATTGGAGTGGAATGGACTGTAGTGGAGTGGAATGGAATAGAGTGGAATGGAACAGCATGGAGATGAATGGAACGAATGGAAAGGAATGGAATGGAAGGGAGTGGAGTGGAGTGCGGTGAAGTGGAGTGAAATGGAGTTGACTAGAATGGAATGGAATGGAAAGGAATGCAGTAGAATGGAATGCTGTGGAGTGAAATGGAGTGGAATGAAATGGAATGGAGTGGATTGGGGTTGAAATGAATGGAGTGGAAAGCAGCGGAGTGGAGTAGAGTGCAGTGGCTTGGAATGGAGTGATGTGGAAAGGAATTGAATGGAATAGAGTGGAGTGAAATAGAATAAAGTGGAGTGGAGAAAAATGGAATGGCGTGGATTCTAGAGGAATGGAGGGGAATGGAATGAAGGGGAGTGGAATGGAGTGGAATCAAGGGTAGTACAGTGGAGTGGAATGGAATGCAATCTAGTGTGGTGGAATGGAGTGGTGTGGATTGGAATGGAATGTCATGGTGGGGATTGGAGTGGAATGGAGTGGAATGGAATGGAGCAGAATGGATTGGATTAGAGTGGAATGGAGTGGAGTGGAGTGAAATGGAGTGGAGTGGAATGGAACGGAGTGTAATGGAATGGAAACGACGAGAATGGAATAGAATGGAATGGAATCGAAAGCAATGGCGTTTAGTGGAATGCAATGGAGTGGTGTGAATCTTTGTGAATTGGAATGGAATGGAATGGAGTTGAATGCAGTGAAACGGAGTGGAATGAAACGGAATGGAATGGAGTGGAGTGGAATGAAATGGAGTGGACTGGAATTGAATGGAATGAAGTGGAATGGAATGGAGAGGAATGGAGAGGAGGCAATGTAATGGAATGGAATGGAGTGGAGTGGAATGGATTGGAAAGAACTGGATGCAGTGGATTGGAGTAGAATGGATTAGAGTGGAATGGATTGGAATGGAGTAGAGACGAGTGGAATGGAGTGGGATGGAATGGAGTTGAGTGTGGTGGAACAGAATGGGGTGAAAGAAAGTGGAATGCAGATTTGTGGAATGTACTTCAACGCAGTGGAATGGATTAGAATGGATTGGAGTGAAATAAAGTGGTATGGAATGGAATGGAATGGAATGGAATGGAGTAGAGTGGAATTGAGTAGAGTGGCATGGAGTGGAGTGGAATGGAATGGAATGTAATGAATTGGAGTGGAATGGAGTGGAATGGACTGTACTGGAATTGATGGGAATTGAGTGGAATGCAGTGGAGTGGAGTGGAATGAAGTGGAATGGACTGGAATGGAGTGGAATGAAGTGGAATCGAATAGAATGGAATGGAGTTTAGTGGAACATCTGGGATGGAGTGGAATGGAATGCAGTTTAATGGAGGGGAATGGCTTGGAATAGAGTGGAGTGGAGAGGAATAGAGTGTCATGGACTGGAAAGAAGTGGAATGGAATTTAAAGGAATAGAATGGATTGGAATGGAGTGGAGTAGAATGGAATGGAGAGGAGTGGAAAGGAAAGGAGTTGAGTGGAGTGGAGTGGAGTGGAATAGAATGGAGTGGACAGCAATGGAATGGAATGCAATGGAATGGAGTGGAATGGAATGGAACATAATGGAATGGAGTGCAGTGGAATGGAGTGGAGTGTATTGGAATGGAGCGGCGTGGAATGGAAGGAATGGAATGAAGTAGAGTGGAGTGGAAAGGAGTGGAGTGAAGTGAAACCGATTTGAAAGGAATGGAACGGATGGAGTGGAAGAGAATGGAGAGGAGTGGAGCGGAAGAGAGTATAATGGAATGGAATGGATTGACATGCAATGGAAAGGAATGGAATGAAGTGGAGTGGAGGGGAATGGAGTGGAGGATAATGCAATAGATTGGGTTGTAGTGTGGTGTAATGGAATGGAATGAAATGGAGTGGAGTGGAATTGAGTGGAGTGTAGTGCAGTCGAGAGGAATGGAATGCAGTGGAGAGGAGTGGAGTGGAGTGCAGTGGAATGCAATGGATTGGAATGGAATGGAGTGGAGTGGAATGGAGTGGACTGGAGTGGAATGGACAGGAATGGAGTGAAGTGGAAAGGAATGGAATGGAAAGGAGTGGAGTGGACTGGAAATGAGATGAGAGGGGAGGTGTGGAATGGAATGGAAAGGAGTGGAGTGGCCTGGAAAGGAGATGAGAGGAGAGGTATGAAATGCAATGGAGTGGAATGGAATGGAGTGGAGTGGAAAGGAATAGAATGGAGAGGAGTGGAATGGAGTGGAGTGGAGTGGAATGGAGTGGAAGAGAATGGGGTGAAACTGAATGGAATGGAGTGCAGTGGAATTTAGTGGATTGCAATGAAATCGAGTTAAGTGGAATTGAGTGGAGTGGAATGGAGTGGAATGGCATGGAATGGAGTAATGTGGAACGGATTGGACAGGAATGGTGTGGAATTGAGTGTAAAGGAAAGGAATGAAGTGGAGTGGAATGGAATGGAATTGAATGTAATGGAGAGGATTGGAGTGGAATGCTGTTGAGTTGAATGCACTGGAATGGAATGGATTGGAATGGAATGGAATGGAATGCAGTGAGTTGCAGTGTAATGGAATGGAATGAGATGGAATGAAGTGGGATGTATAAGAGCAGAGTGGAAAGGAGTGGAGAGGATTGCAGAGAAATGGAATGGGATCGAATGGAATGTAGGGAATTGGAGTAAAGTGGAGGGGATTGGAATGTTTTGCAATGGAATGGGATGAGATGGAATGAAGTGGAGTGGAGTTTAGTGGAAAGTAGTGCAGTGGAGTAGAATGGAATGGAATGGAATGGAAAGGCATGGAATGGAGTGGACTGAAATCGAGGTTAGTCGAGTGGAGTGGAATGGAATGGAGTGGAGTGGAATACAGTGGAGTGGAATGGAGCGAAATGGAGGGGAATGGAGTGGAAGGAATTGAATTGGAATGGAATGGAAAGGAGTGGAATGTATGGGAATTCAGTGGAATGGAATGGAATGGAAAGGAGTGACGTGGAGTGGAGTGGAATTGAGTGGAGTGGAGTTGAGTTGAGTGGAATTGAATGGAATGCTGTGGAGAGCAATGAAGTGGAGTGGAGTGGAATGTAGTGGAGTGGAGTGAATGGAATTGAATGGAATGGAGTGGAGTATAGTGGAAAGGAGTGGAGAGGATTGGAGAGGAATGTGGTGAAATGGAATGGAATGGAGAGGAGTGGAATGGACTGGAATGGAGATAAGTGGAGTACAATGGAATTTAATGGAATGGAGTGGAGAGGAATGGAATAGAGTGGAATGGAGTTTAATGGAATGGTGGGGATTGGAATGGAATGGAGTGGAATGGAATGGCGTGGAATGGAGTAGAGTGGAGTGTAATGGAGTGGAATGGAATGGAAAGGAGGGGAATGGAATGTAATCAATGGCAATGGAGTTTTGTGAAATACAATGGAACGGATTGGAGTGGAGTAGACTGATATGAATTGGAATGGAGTGAAACAGAATAGAATGCAGTGAAATGGAGTAGAATTGAATGGAAAGGAATGGAGTGGAGTGGAATGGAATGCAGTGGAGTAGAACTGAATAGAATGGAGTGGAATGCAATGGAGTGGTGTGGAATGGAGTGGAATGGAATGGAGTGAAATGGAGAGTAGTGTAGTGGACTGGAGTGCAGTGCAGAGGAATGGAATGAAAAGGAGTGGAGTGGAGTGGAATGAAATGCAAAGGAATGGAGTGGAGTGGAAAGCAGTGGAAAGGAGTGGAATGGAGTGGAATGGAGTGGATTGGAATGGAATGAAATGTAGTGGAGAGGAATGGATTGGAATGCCATGGAATGGAATGGGGTAGAGTGGAGTAGAGTGGAATGGAGTTGAATGGAATGGAATGGAATGGAATAGAGTGAAGTGGGGTGCAATGGAGTGGAGTGGAATGGAATGGAGTGGAGTATAGTGAATGCAATGGAAAGGAATGGAGTGGAGTGGAAAGGGGTGGAGAGGATTGGAGAGAAAAGGAATGGAATAAAACGGAATGGAGGGGAGTGGGATGAAGTGGAATGGAGTGGAATGGATTGGAGAGGAGTGTAGTGTAAAAGATTGGAATGCAATGGAATGGAATGGAATGGAATGGAAAAGAGGGAAATGGAGTGGAAAGGAATGGAATCGAATACAATGGATTTTCTTGTATTGGAATGTAATGGATTGGAGTGGAGGGTGGAGGTAAGGAGTGGAAAGGAAAGGAATGGAATAGAGTTCAGTGGAAAGAAGTGGAATGGAATGGAATGGAATGGAATGGCATGGAATGGAATGGAGAGGAGTGAAGGGGGGTGGAAAGGAACGGAGTGGAACAGAGTGGAATGTAGTGGAATGGAATGGAGTGGAATGCATTGGAGTGCAGTGGAATTGAATGTTGTCGAATGGACTGGAATGTAGAGGAATGGAATGAAGTGGAATGGTATGGAATGGAATACAAAGTAATGGCATGGAATGGATTGGAGAGAAGTTGAATGTAGTGGAGTGGAGTGGAATGGAGTGGAGTGGAGTTAAATATAAGGGCATGGAGTGGAATGGAATGGAAAGGAATGCAGTGAATGGAATGTAGTGGAGTGCAGTGGAGTGGAATGGGGTGGAAAGGAATGCAGTGGAATAGAAAGGAATGGACTGGAGTATAGAGGACTGGATTTGAGTGGAGTGGACTGGAATTGAACGGATTGGAACACAGTGGAGTGGAACTGAGTGGAGTGGAGTGGTGTGGAATGAAATGGAATGGAATGGAATAAGGTGTAGAAGAATGGAGTGGAGTGGACTATAATGCAGAGAAATACAATGGAGTGGAATACCGTGGAGTGGATTGGATTGTTCTGTTGAGGAATTGAATGGAATTGAGTGGAATTTAGAGGAATGGAATGGAGTGGAGAGGAGTGTAATGGAATGGAATGAAAGATATTGGAGTGGAATGGAGTGGAATGGAATGGAGTGGAATGGAGGGGAATGGAACACAATGAAGTAGATTGGTGTGGAGTGGTGTGGAATGGCGTGGAATGGAAAGGAATGGAGTGGATTGGAATGGATTGGAATACAATGGAATGGAATGAAATGGAATGGAAAGGAATAGAGTGGAATAGATGGAATGGAATGGAGGGTAGAAGAGTGGAGTGGAATGGAATGGAATGGAGTGGAGTGAAATGGAGTGGAGTAAAATAGAGCGGAATTGAGTGAAATGGGGTGGAATGGATTGGAGTGTAATAGACTGGAGTGCAGTGGAATGGAGTGGAATGGAATGGATAAAAATGGCATGAAATGGAATGGAATGTAGTGCAGTGGAGTGCAATTGAGTGGAGTGTAGTTAAATGGATTGGATTGGAGTGAGTGGAATGGAATGGAATGGAATGGAGTGGAGGGTAAATGGTTGGAGAGGATTGGAGATGAATGGAGTTCAGTGGAATGGAATGGAGAGGGGTGGAATGGAGTTGAATGGAGTGGAATGGAGTAGAGCAGAGTGGAGTGGAATAGAGTCGAAAGGAATGGTATGGAATGGAAAGGAGCAGAATGGAATGGAATCCAACACAACGGATTTTAGTGCATTGGACTGAAATTGATTGGAGTGGAGAGGAGTGGTATGGAGGGGAGTGGAAAGGAATGGAATGGAATGCCGTGGAATGGAGTGGAATGGAATGGAATAGAATGGACTGCACTGGAATGGAATCGAGTGGAATGGAATGGAGAAGAATGGAGTGGAATGGAGTGGAGTGGAGTGGATTGGAGTGGAATGGACTGTAATGGAGTGGAATGGAATAGAGTGGAATGGAACAGCATGGAGATGAATGGAACGAATGGAAAGGAATGGAATGGAAGGGAGTGGAGTGGAGTGTGGTGAAGTGGAGTGAAATGGAGTTGACAAGAATGGAATGGAATGGAAAGGAATGCAGTAGAATGGAATGCTGTGGAGTGAAATGGAGTGGAATGAAATGGAATGGAGTGGATTGGGGTTGAAATGAATGGAGTGGAAAGCAGCGGAGTGGAGTAGAGTGCAGTGGCTTGGAATGGAGTGATGTGGAAAGGAATTGAATGGAATGGAGTGGAGTGAAATGGAATAAAGTGGAGTGGAGAAAAATGGAATGGCGTGGATTCTAGAGGAATGGAGGGGAATGGAATGAAGGGGAGTGGAATGGAGTGGAATCAAGGGTAGTACAGTGGAGTGGAATGGAATGCAATCTAGTGTGGTGGAATGGAGTGGTGTGGATTGGAATGGAATGTCATGGTGGGGATTGGAGTGGATTGGAGTGGAATGGAATGGAGCAGAATGGATTGGATTAGAGTGGAATGGAGTGGAGTGGAGTGGAGTGAAATGGAGTGGAATGGAATGGAACGGAGTGTAATGGAATGGAAACGACGAGAATGGAATAGAATGGAATGGAATCGAAAGCAATGGCATTTAGTGGAATGCAATGGAGTGGTGTGAATCTTTGTGAATTGGAATGGAATGGAATGGAGTTGAATGCAGTGAAACGGAGTGGAATGAAACGGAATGGAATGGAGTGGAGTGGAATGAAATGGAGTGGACTGGAATTGAATGGAATGAAGTGGAATGGAATGGAGAGGAATGGAGAGGAGGCAATGTAATGGAATGGAATGGAGTGGAGTGGAATGGATTGGAAAGAACTGGATGCAGTGGATTGGAGTAGAATGGATTAGAGTGGAATGGATTGGAATGGAGTAGAGACGAGTGGATTGGAGTGGGATGGAATGGAGTTGAGTGCGGTGGAACAGAATGGGGTGAAAGAGAGTGGAATGCAGATTTCTGGAATGTACTTCAACGCAGTGGAATGGATTAGAATGGATTGGAGTGAAATAAAGTGGTATGGAATGGAATGGAATGGAAGGGAATGGAATGGAGTAGAGTGGAATTGAGTAGAGTGGAATGGAGTGGAGTGGAATGGAATGGAATGTAATGAATTGGAGTGGAATGGAGTGGAATGGACTGTACTGGAATTGATGGGAATTGAGTTGAATGCAGTGGAGTGGAGTGGAATGAAGTGGAATGGACTGGAATGGAGTGGAATGAAGTGGAATCGAATAGAATGGAATGGAGTTTAGTGGAACATCTGGGATGGAGTGGAATGGAATGGAGTGGAGTGTATTGGAGTGGAATCAATTGGAATGGAATGGAGTGGAGTGGAGTAGAGTGGAATGGAGGGGAGTTGACTGGAATGTAATGGAATGTCGTATAATGGAATGAAGCAGAATTGATTGTAGTGGAGAAGAACGGAATGGAGTGGAGTGGAATGGAATGGATTGGAGTGGAATGGAATGCAGTATAATTGCGTGGAGTCGAGAGGAATGGAGTGGAATGGTGTGGATTGGAATGGCATGCTAAGGAATGGAATGGAGTGGAGTGGAACGGAGTCGAGTGGAGAGGAATGGAGTGAAATGGAGTGCATTGGATTGGAATGGAATGGAATGGAGTGCAGTGGAAAGGAGTGGAGTGGAATGGAGTGGGGTGGAATGGAGTGGAATTGAATATAGTGTAATGTGGTGTAACGGAGTGGAGTGGAGTGGAGTTGAATGCAGGGGAATGGATTGGACTGCAGTGGAGTGGAATGGAATGGAATGGAATGGAATGGAATGGAATGGAATGGAATGGAAAGTAATGGAGTGGAGTTGAAAGGAGTGGAGTCGATTGGAGAGAAATGGAGTGTAATGCAATATAAAGGAGAGGAGTGGATTAGAGTACAGTGGATTGGAATTGATTGGTGTGGGGTGGAATCGAGTGTAGTGGAGTGAAGTGGAATGAAATGGAATGTTATGGAGTGGAGTGGAAAGGAGTCAAGTGGATTGGAGAGGAATGAAGTAGAATGGAATGGAATGGAGAGGATTGGAATGGGGTGGAATGGAGTGGAATGGAGGGAAGTGGAGTGGAATGGATTGGAGTGGAATGGAGTGCAGTGGAATCTAGTGTAATTGAATGGAGTGGAATGGAGTGGGGTGGAACGGAGTGGAATGTAGAGGAATTGACTGGAATGGATTGGACTGGAGTGGAGTGGAATGGAATGGAAAGGAATGGAGTGGAATGGAAAGGAATGGAATGATATGGAGCGGAGTCGAAAGGAGGGGAGTCGATTGGAGAGAAATGGAGTATAATGCAATATAAAGGAGAGGAGTGTAATAGAGAACAGTGGATTTGAATGTAGTGGTGTGGAGTGGAATAGAGTGGAGTGGAGTGGAGTGGAATGAAATGAAATATTACGGAGTGGAGTGGAAAGGACTCACGTGGGTGGAGAGGAATGGAGTGGAACGGAATGGAATGGATAGGATTGGAATGGGGTGGAATGGAGTGGAACAGAGCGAAGTGGAGTGGAATAGAGTCGAGTGGAATGGAGTGGAGTGGAATGAAGTGGAATTGAACGGAGTGTAATGCAGTGTAATGGAGTGGGGTGGTGAGGTATGTACTGGAATTGACTGGAATGGAGGGGACAGGAGTGGAGTGGAATGGAGAGGAATGCAATGGAATGGAGTAGAGTGGAATGCAATGGAATGCAATGGAATGGAGTAGAAAGGAATTGAAGGTAAGGGAATGGAATGGAATGGAATGGAGCGGAGTCGAAAGGAGTCGAGTCGATTGGAGAGAAAGGGAGTATAATGCAATATAAAGGAGAGGAGTGTAAGAGACTACAATGGAGTGGTGTGGGGTGGAATAGAGTGGAGAGGAGAGGAGTGGAATGAAATGGCAAGTTATGGAGTGGAGTTGAAAGGAGTCTTATGGATTAGAGTGGAATGGAACGGAATGGATTGTATTTGAGTGGGGTGTAATGGAGTGGAATGGAGTGGAGTGGAATGGATTGGAATGGAATGGATTGGAATTCAATGCTGTAGGGTGGGATGGAGTGTAATGAAATGGAGGGGAGTGGAGTGGATAGGAGTGGAATGGAGTGGAGTGTAGCGGAATGGAGTCAAACGGGCTGCAATGGAGAGGAATGGAATGTAATATAGTGGTATGGAATGAAATCGATTGTAGTGGAGTTTAGTGGAATGGAATGGAGTAGTGTGGAGTGATATGGAGAGGAATGGAATGGAATGGAATGGAATGAAATGGAGAGAAACCGATTGGAATTGTAAAGAATGGAGTGGAATGGATTGGAAAGTAACGGAAAGGGATGGAATGGAACGCAGTGGATTGTAATGGAAAGGAGGGTAATAAAATTGAATAGATTGCAGTGGAATAGAATTGAAAGGAGTGGAGTGCAATGGAATGGAGTGGAATGGAATAGATTGGAATGGAAAGGAGTGGAGTGGAGTGGAGTGGAGAGGAACAGAATGGAGTGGAATGGAATGGAATGGAATGGAGTGGAGTGGAATGGGGTGGAATTTAGTGGAATGGAGTGTAGTGGAGTAGAATGGAATGGAATGGAATGGAGGGGAATGGAATGGAAAGAATAGAGTTGAATGGAATGTATTGGAGTTGAAAGGACTGGAATGGAATTAAGAGGAGTAGATTGGACTGGAATGGATGGTGTGGACTGCAGTTCAGTGGAGTGGGGTGGAGTGAAGTGCAGTGAAATGGAATGTCAATGAATAGAGTGGAGTGTCATGGAATGTGGTGGAATGGAGTGGAATGAAGTGGTTTGTAATGAAATGGAACGGAATTGAATGGAGTGGAGTGGACTGGAGTGGATTGGAGTGGAATGGAGTGGAGTTGAAAGGAATGGAAAGGAGTGTAATGGAATGCAATGGAGTGGAGTGGAGTGGATTGGAATGTAGTGGAATGGTCTGGAGTGGAGTGGAATGGAGTAGAAAGGAATGGAATAGAGTGGATTGGAATGGAATCGAATAGAATGGAATGGAGTGGAGTGCAGTGGAATGGAGTGGAGTGGAGTGAAATGGACTAGAATGCAAAGGAATTGTTTGAAATGGAGTAGAGTGGAGTGGAATGGAGTAAAGTGGAGAGGAATGGAAAGGAATGGAACGGAATGGAGTGGAGTGGGTGGAATGGAACGTATTGGAATGGAATGGAGTACAGTGGAATGAAGTGGAGTGGAGAGGATTGGAATGGAAAAGAATAGAGTGGAATGGAGTGGTGTGGAGTGGAATGGAGTTGCGTGGAGTGGAATGGAGTGGAATGGAGTCCAATGGAATCGAATGGAATGGAATGGACAGAAGTGGAATGGAGTTCAGTGGAATGGAGTGGAATGGAGTGGAAAGGAATGGAGTTCAGTAGAGTGGATTTAAGGAAGTGGAATGGAATGGAATGGAATAGGGTGGAGAGGAATGCAGTGGAGTGGAGTGGAAAGTAGTGGAATATAATGGAGTGGAATGCAATGTAGTGGAGTAGAATGGAGTGGACATCAATGGAGTGGAAAGGATGGTTATGGAATAAAATGGAGTGGATTTTAGAAGAAAGGAATGAAAAGGAGTGGAATGGAGAGGATTGGAATGGAATGGAATGGAATGGAGTGGAGTGGAGTGGAATGGAGTGGATTGGATTGGAGTCGAGTGGAGTGGAATGGAGTGGAGTGGAGTCGAATGGAATCGAATAGAATGGAATGGACTTGAGTGGAATGGATTGGAGTGGAATGGAGTGGAGTGAGTGGAATGGGGTGGAAGGTAATGGAGTGGAGTGGAGTTAATGAAATGGAACGGAATGGAATAGGGTGGAGTGGAATGGAGTGGAATACAATGGACTGGAATGCAATGCATTGGAGTGTAGAGGATTTTAGTGGAGTGCAGTGAAATGGAATGCAGTAGAGTGAAATGGGATGGAGAGGTTTGGAGTGGAGTGTAATGGAATGGAAAGCACTGGAGTGGAATGAAGTGGAATGGAATGCAGTGGAATGGAGGGGAATGGCTTGGAATAGAGTGGAGTGGAGAGGAATAGAGTGTCATGGACTGGAATGAAGTGGAATGGAATTTAAAGGAATAGAATGGATTGGAATGGAGTGGAGTAGAATGGAATGGAGAGGAGTGGAAAGGAAAGGAGGTGAGTGGAGTGGAGTGGAGTGGAATAGAGTCTAGTGGAAAGCAATGGAATGGAGTGCAATGGAATGGAGTGGAATAGAATGGAATATAATGGAATGGAGTGCAGTGGAATGGAGTGGAGTGTATTGGAATGGAGCGGCGTGGAATGGAAGGAATGGAATGAAGTAGAGTGGAGTGGAAAGGAGTGGAGTGAAGTGAAACCGATTTGAAAGGAATGGAACGGATGGAGTGGAAGAGAATGGAGAGGAATGGAGTGGAAGAGAGTATAATGGAATGGAATGGATTGACATGCAATGGAAAGGAATGGAATGAAGTGGAGTGGAGGGGAATGGAGTGGAGGATAATGCAATAGATTGGATTGTAGTGTGGTGTAATGGAAAGGAATGAAATGGAGTGGAGAGGAATTGAGTGGAGTGGAGTGCAGTCGAGAGGAATGGAATGCAGTGGAGAGGAGTGGAGTGGAGTGGAGTGGAATGCAATGGATTGGAGTGTAATGGAGTGGAGTGGAATGGAGTGGACTGGAGTGGAATGGACAGGAATGGAGTGAAGTGGAAAGGAATGGAATGGAAAGGAGTGGAGTGGACGGGAAAGGAGATGAGAGGGGAGGTGTGGAATGGAATAGAAAGGAGTGGAGTGGACTGGAAAGGAGATGAGAGGAGAGGTATGAAATGCAATGGAGTGGAATGGAATGGAGTGGAGTGGAGTGGAGTGAGTGGAATGGAGTGGAAGATAATGGAGTGGAGTGGAGTTAATGAAAAGGAACGGAATGGAATAGGGTGGAGTGGAATAGAGTGGAATACAATGGACTGGAATGCAAAGGATTGGAGTGTAGAGGATTGGAGTGGAGTGCAGTGAAATGGAATGCAGTAGAATGAAATGAGATGGAGAGGTTTGGAGTGGAGTGTAATGGAATGGAAGGCATGGGAGTGGAATGAAGTGGAATGGAATGGAGTGGAATGGACTGGAATGGCTTGGAGTAGAGTGGAGTGGAGAGGAATAGAGTGTCATGGACTGGAATGAAGTGGAAAGGAATTTAAAGGAATAGAATGGAATGGAATGCTGTGGAGTGAAATGGAGTGGAATGAAATGGAATGGAGTGGATTGGGGTTGAAATGAATGGAGTGGAAAGCAGCGGAGTGGAGTAGAGTGCAGTGGCTTGGAATGGAGTGATGTGGAAAGGAATTGAATGGAATGGAGTGGAGTGAAATGGAATAAGGTGGAGTGGAGAAAAATGGAATGGCGTGGATTCTAGAGGAATGGAGGGGAATGGAATGAAGGGGAGTAGAATGGAGTGGAATCAAGGGTAGTACAGTGGAGTGGAATGGAATGCAATCTAGTGTGGTGGAATGGAGTGGTGTGGATTGGAATGGAATGTCATGGTGGGGATTGGAGTGGAATGGAGTGGAATGGAATGGAGCAGAATGGATTGGATTAGAGTGGAATGGAGTGGAGTGGAGTGGAGTGAAATGGAGTGGAGTGGAATGGAACGGAGTGTAATGGAATGGAAACGACGAGAATGGAATAGAATGGAATGGAATCGAAAGCAATGGCGTTTAGTGGAATGGAATGGAGTGGTGTGAATCTTTGTGAATTGGAATGGAATGGAATGGAGTTGAATGCAGTGAAACGGAGTGGAATGAAACGGAATGGAATGGAGTGGAGTGGAATGAAATGGAGTGGACTGGAATTGAATGGAATGAAGTGGAATGGAATGGAGAGGAATGGAGAGGAGGCAATGGAATGGAATGGAATGGAGTGGAGTGGAATGGATTGGAAAGAACTGGAATGCAGTGGATTGGAGTAGAATGTATTAAAGTGGAATGGATTGGAATGGAGTAGAGACGAGTGGAATGAAGAGGGATGGAATGGAGTTGAGTGCGGTGGAATAGAATGGGGTGAAATAGAGTAGAATGCAGTTTTGTGGAATGTACTTCAAAGCAGTGGAATGGATTAGAATGGATTGGAGTGAAATAAAGTGGTATGGAATGGAATGCAATGGAGTAGAGTGGAATGGAGTAGAGTGGCATGGAGTGGAGTGGAATGTAATGGAATGTAATGAATTGGAGTGGAATGAAGTGGAACGGACTGTACTGGAATTGATGGGAATTGAGTGGAATGCAGTGGAGCGGAGTGTAATGAAGTGTAATGGAATGGAATGGAGTGGAATGAAGTGGAATCGAATGGAATGGAATGGAGTTTAGTGGAACAACTGGCATGGAGTGGAATGGAATGGAGTGGAGTGTATTGGAGTGGAATCATTTGGAATGGAATGGAGTGGAGTGGAATGGAGTCGAATGGAATTTAATAGAATGGGGTAAAGTGGAGTGGAGTGGAGTAGAGGGGAATGGAGGGGAGTTGACTGGAATGTAATGGAATGTCATGAAATGGAATGAAGCAGAATTGAGTGGAGTGGAGAAGGACGGAATGGAGTGGAGTGGAATGGAATGAAGTGGAGTGGAATGGAATGCAGTAGAATTGCGTGGAGTGGAGAGGAATGTAGTGGAATGGCGTGGATTGGAATGGAATGTTAAGGAATGGAATGGAATGGAGTGGAACGGAGTCGAGTGGAGAGGAATGGAGTGAAATGGAGTGGATTGGAATGGAACGGAATGGAATGGAGTGGAGTGGAAAGGAGTGGAGTGGAATGGAGTGGGGTGGAATGGAGTGGAACTGAATATAGTGTAATGTGGTGTAACGGAGTGGAGTGGAGTGGAGTTGAATGCAGGAGAATAGATTGGACTGCAGTGGAGTGGAATGGAATGGAATGGAATGGAATGGAATGGAATGGAAAGTAATGGAGTGGAGTTGAATGGAGTGGAGTCGATTGGAGAGAAATGGAGTGTAATGCACTATAAAGGAGAGGAGAGGAATAGAGTGCAGTGGATTGGAATGGATTGGTGTGGAGTGGAAAACAGCGTAGTGGAGTGAAGTGGAATGAAATGGAATGTTATGGAGTGGACTGGAAAGGAGTCAAGTGGATTGGAGAGGAATGAACTAGAATGGAATGGAATGGAGAGGATTGGAATGGGGTGGAATGGAGTGGAACGGAGGGGAGTGGAGTGGAATGGATTGGAGTGGAATGGAGTGCAGTGGAATCTAGTGTAATTGAATGGAGTGGAATGGAGTGGGGTGGAACGGAGTGGAATGTAAAGGAATTGACTGGAATGGATTGGACTGGTGTGGAGTGGAATGGAATGGAAAGGAATGGAGTGGAATGGAAAGGAATGGAATGATATGAAGCGGAGACGAAATGAGGGGAGTCGATTGGAGAGAAATGGAGTATAATGCCATATAAAGAAGAGGAGTTTAATAGAGTACAGTGGATTGGAATGTAGTGGTGTGGAGTGGAATAGAGTGGAGTGGAGTGGAGTGGAATGAAATGAAATATTATGGAGAGGAATGGAAAGGACTCACGTGGGTTGGAGAGGAATGGAGTGGAATGGAAAGGAATGGAAAGGATTGGAATGGGGTGGAATTGAGTGGAACAGAGGGAATTGGAGTGGAATGGAGTAGAGATGAATGGAGTGGAGTGGAATGAAGTGGAATTGAACGGAGTGTAATGCAGTGTAATGGAGTGGAGTGGAGAGGTATGTAGTGGAATTGACTGGAATGGAGTGGACAGGGGTAGAGTGGAATGGAGAGGAATGCAATGGAATGGAGTAGAGTGGAATGCAATGGAATGCAATGGAATGGAGTAGAATGGAATTGAAGGTAAAAGAATGGAATGGAATGGAATGGAGCGGAGTCGAAAGGAGACGAGTCAATTGGAGAGAAATGGAGTATAATGCAATATAAAGGAGAGGATTGTAATAGACTACAATGGAGTGGTGTGGAGTGGAATAGAGTGGAGAGGAGAGGAGTGGAATGAAATGGAAGGTTACGGAGTGGAGTTGAAAGGAGTCTTATGGATTAAAGTGGAATGGAATAGAATGGATTGTATTTGAGTGGGGTGTAATGGAGTGGAATGGAGGGGATTGGAGTAGAAATGAGTGGAATGGATTGGGATAGAATGGATTGGAATTCAATGCTGTAGGGTGGGATGGAGTGTAATGAAATGGAGGGGAGTGGAGTTGATAGGAGTGGAATGGAGTGGAGTGTAGCGGAATGGAGTCAAACGGGCTGCAATGGAGTGGGATGGAATGTAATATAGTGGAATGGAATGAAATCGATTGTAGTGGAGTTTAGTGGAATGGAATGGAGTAGTGTGGAGTGATATGGAGAGGAATGGAATGGAATGGCATGGAATGAAATGAAGAGAAACAGATTGGAATTGTAAAGAATGGAGTGGAATGGATTGGAAAGTAACGGAAAGGGATGGAATGGAATACAGTGGATTGTAATGGAATGGAGGGTAATAAAATTGAATAGATTGCAGTGGAATAGAATTGAAAGGAGTGGAGTGCAATGGAATGGAGTGGAATGGAATACATTGGAATGGAGAGGAGTGGAGTGGAGGGGGGAGGAACAGAATGGATTGGAATGGAATGGAATGGAATGGAGTGGAGTGGAATGGGGTGGAATTTAGTGGAATGGAGTGGAGTGGAGTAGAATGGAATGGAATGGAATGGCGGGGAATGGAATGGAAAGAATAGAGTTGAATGGAATGTATTGGAGTTGAAAAGACTGGAATGGAATTAAGCGGAGTAGATTGGACTGGAATGGATGGTGTGGAATGCAGTTTAGTGGAGTGGGATGAAGTGAAGTGCAGTGAAATGGAATGTAAAGGAATAGAGTGGAGTGTCATGGAATGTGGTGGAATGGAGTGGAATGAAGTGGTTTGTAATGAAATGGAACGGAATGGAATGGAGTGGAGTGGACTGGAGTGGATGGGAGTGGAATGGAGTGGAGTTGAAGGGAATGGAAAGGAGTGTAATGGAATGCAACGGAGTGGAGTGGAGTGGATTGGAATGTAGTGGAATGGTCTGGAGTGGAGTGGAATGGAGTAGAAAGGAATGGAATAGAGTGGATTGGAATGGAATCGAATAGAATGGAATGGAGTGGAGTGCAGAGGAATGGAGTAGAGTGGAGTGAAACGGACTAGAATGCAAAGGAATTGTTAGAAATGGAGTGGAGTTTAGTGGAATGGAGTAAAGTGGAGAGGAATGGAAAGGAATGGAACTGAATGGAGTGGAGTGGGTGGAATGGAACGTATTGGAATGGAATGGAGTATAGTGGAATGAAGTTCAGTGGAGTGGATTGGAATGGAAAGGAATGGAGTGGAATGGAATGGTGTGGAGGGGAATGGAGTGGCTTGGAGTGGAATGGACTGGAATGGAGTCTAATGGAATCGAATGGAATGGAATGGACAGAAGTGGAATGGAGTTCAGTGGAATGGAGTGGAATGGAATGGAGTTCAGTAGCGTGGATTTAAGAAAGTGGAATGGAATGAAATAGGATGGAGAGGAATGCAGTGGAGTGGAGTGGAAAGTATTGGAATATAATGGAGTGGAATGCAATGTAGTGGAGTAGAATGGAGTGGACATCAATGGAGTGGAAAGGATGGTTATGGAATAGAATGGAGTGAATTTTTGAAGAAAGGGGTGAAAAGGAGTGTAATGTAGAGGATTGGAATGGAATGGAATGGAATGGAGTGGAGTGGAGTGGAATGGAGTGGATTGGATTGGAGTCGAGTGGAGTGGAATGGAGTGGAGTGGAGTCGAATGTAATCGAATAGAATGGAATGGACTTGAGTGGAATGGATTGGAGTGGAATGGAGTGGAGTGAGTGGAATGGAGTGGAAGGTAATGGAGTGGAGTGGAGTTAATGAAATGTAACGGAATGGAATAGGGTGGAGAGGAATAGAGTGGAATAGAATGGACTGGAATGCAATGGATTGGAGTGTAGAAGATTGGAGTGGAGTGCAGTGAAATGGAATGCAGTAGAGTGGAATGGGATGGAGAGGTTTGGAGTGGAGTGTAATGGAATGGAAGGCACTGGAGTGGAATGAAGTGGAGTGGAATGGAGTGGAATGGACGGGAATCGCTTGGAATAGAGTGGAGTGGAGAGGAATAGAGTGTCATGGACTGGAATGAAGTGGAATGGAATTTAAAGGAATAGAATGGACTGGAATGGAGTGGAGTAGAATGGAATGGAGAGGAGTGGAAAGGAAAGGAGGTGAGTGGAGTGGAGTGGTGTGGAATGGAGTGGAGTGGACTGCAATGGAATGGAGTGCAATGGAATGGAGTGGAATGGAATGGAATACAATGAAATTGATTGCAGTGGAATGGAGTTGAGTGGATTGGAATGGAGCGGTGTGGAATGGAAGGAATGGAATGATGTAGAGTGGAGTGGAAAGGAGTGGAGTGAAGTGAAACCGATTTGATAGGAATGGAACGGATGGAGTGGAAGAGAATGGAGAGGAGTGGAGTGGAAGACAGTATAATGGAATGGAATGGATTGACCTGCAATGGAAAGGAATGGAATTAAGTGGAGTGGAGGGGAATGGAGTGGAGGATAATGCAATGGATTGGACTGTAGTGTGGTGTAATGGAATGGAATGAAATGGAGTGTAGTGGAATTGAGTGGAGTGGAGTGCTGTCGAGTGGAATGGAGTGCAGTGGTGAGGAGTGGAGCGGAGTGGAGTGGATTGGAATGCAATGGATTGGAATGGAATGGAGGGGAGTGGAATGGAGTGGAGTGGAGTGGAATGGACAGGAATGGAGTGAAGCAGAAAGGAATGGAATGGAAAGAGTGGAGTGGACAGGAAAGGAGATGAGAGGAGACGTATGGAAGGGAATGGAAAGGGGTGGAGTGGACTGGAAAGGAGATGAGAGGAGAGGTATGAAATACAATGGAGTGGAATGGAATGGAGTGGAGTGGAAAGGAATGGAATGGAGAGGAGTGGAATGGAGTGGAGTGGAGTGGAATGGAGTGGAAGAGAATGGGGTGAAACTGAATGGAATGGAGTGCAGTGGAATTTAGTGGAGTCCAATGAAATGTAGTTAAGTGGAATTGAGTGGAGTGGAATGGAGTGGAATGGCATGGAATGGAGTAATGTGGAACGGATTAGACAGGAATGGTGTGGAATTGAGTGTAAAGGAAAGGAATGAAGTGGAGTGGAATGGAATGGAATTGAATGGAATGGAGAGGATTGGAGTGGAATGCTGTTGAATTGAATGCACTGGAATGGAATGGGTTGGAATGGAATGGAATGGAATGCAGTGAGTTGCAGTGTAATGGAATGGAATGAGATGGATTGAAGTGGGATGTATCAGAGCAGAGTGGAAAGGAGTGGAGAGGATTGCAGAGGAATGGAATGGGATCGAATGGAATGTAGAGAATTGGAGTATAGTGTAGTGGAATGGAATGTCATGCAATGGAATGGGATGAGATGGAAAGAAGTGGAGTGGAGTTTAGTGGAAAGTAGTGCAGTGGAGTAGAATGGAATGGAATGGAATGGAAAGGCATGGAATGGAATGGAATGGAGTGGACTGGAATCGAGGATAGTCGAGTGGAGTGGAGTGGAATGGAGTGGAGTGGAATACAGTGGAGTGGAAAGGAGCGAAATGGAGGGGAATGGAGTGGAAGGAATTGGACTGGAATGGAATGGAATGGAGTGGAATGTATGGGAATGCAGTGGAATGGAATGGAATGGAAAGGAGTGACGTGGAGTGGAGTGGAATTGAGTGGAGTGGAGTGGAATTGAGTGGAATTGAATGGAATGCTGTGAAGAGGAATGGAGTGGAGTGGAGTGGAATTTAGAGGAGTGGAGTGAATGGAATTGAATGGAGTGGAGTGGAGTATAGTGGAAAGGAGTGGAGAGGATTGGAGAGGAATGGGGTGAAATGGAATGGAATGGAAAGGAGTGGAATGGACTGGAATGGAGATAAGTGGAGTACAATGGAATTTAATGGAATGCAGTGGAGAGGAATGGAATAGAGGGGAATGGAGTTTAATGGAATGGTGGGGATTGGAATAGAATGGAGTGGAATGGAATGTCTTGGAATGGAGTGGAGTGGAGTGGAATGGCGTGGAATGGAGTGGAGTGGAGTGGAATGGAGTGGAATGGAATGGAAAGGAGGGGAATGGAATGTAATCAATGGCAAGGGAGTTTAGTGAAATACAATGGAACGGATTGGAGTGGAGTAAAGTGATATGAATTGGAATGGAGTGAAACGGAATAGAATGCAGTGAAATGGAGTAGAATTGAATGGAAAGGAATGGAGTGGAGTAGAATGGAATGCAGTGGAGTAGAATTGATTAGAATGGAGTGGAATGCAATGGAATGGTTTGGAAAGGAGTGGAATGGAATGGAGTGAAATGGAGAGTAGTGTAGTGGACCGGAGTGCAGTGCAGAGGAATGGAATGGAATGGAGTGGAGTGGAGAGGAATGAAATTCAAAGGAGTGGAGTGGAGTGGAATGAAATGCCAAGGAATGGAGTGGAGTGGAAAGGAGTGGAAAGGAGTGGAATGGAGTGGAATGGAGTGGATTGGAATCGAATGGAATGGAATGAAATGCAGTGGAGAGGAATGGAGTGGAATGCCATGGCATGGATTGGGGTAGAGTGGAGTGGAATTGAGTGGAGTAGAGTGGAATGGAGTTGAATGGAATGGAATGGAATGGAATAGAGTGCAGTGGAGTGCATTGGAGTGGAGTGGATTGGAATGGAGTGGAGTATAGTGATTGCAATGGAAAGGAACGGAGTGGAGTGGAAAGGGGAGGAGAGGATTGGAGAGAAAAGGAATGGAATAAAACGGAATGGAGGGGAGTGGGATGAAGTGGAATGGAGTGGAATGGAGTGAAGAGGAGCGTAGTGTAAAAGAGTGGAATGCAATGTAATGGAATGGAATGGAATGGAAAAGAGAGAAATGGAGTGGAAACGAATGGAACCGAATACAATGGATTTTCGAGTATTGGAATGTAATGGATAGGAGAGGAGGGTGGAGGTAAGTAGTGGAAAGGAAAGGAATGGAATAGAATTCAGTGGAAAGTAGTGGAATGGAATGGAATGGAATGGAGAGGAGTGAAGGGGAGTGGAAAGGAACGGAATGGAATGGAGTGGAATATAGTGGAATGGAATGGAGTGGAATGCATTGGAGTGCAGTGGAATTGAATGTTGTCGAATGGACTGGAATGTAGAGGAATGGAATGAAGTGGTATGGTATGGATTGCAATACAAAGTAATGGCATGGAATGGATTGGAGAGAAGTGGAATGTAGTGGAGTGGAGTGGAATGGAGTGGAGTGGAGTTAAATACAAGGGCATGGAGTGGAATGGAATGGAAAGGAATGCAGTGGATGGAATGTAGTGGAGTGCATTGGAGTGGAATGGGGTGAAAAGGAATGCAGTGGAATAGAAAGGAATGGACTGGAGTATAGAGGACTGGATTTGAGTGGAGTGGACTGGAATTGAACGGATTGGAATACAGCGGAGTGGAACTGAGTGGAGTTGAGTAGTGTGGAATGAAATGGAATGGAATGGAATAAGGTGTAGAAGAATGGAGTGGAGTGGACTGTAATGGAGAGAAATAGAATGGAGTGGAATGCAATGGATTGGACTGGATTGGTCTGGAGAGGAATCACATGGAATTGAGTGGAATTTAGAGGAATGGAATGGAGTGGAGAGGAATGTAATGGAATGGAATGAAAGATATTGGAGTGGAATGGAGTGGAATGGAATGGAGTGGAATGGAAGGAAATGGAACACAATGAACTGGAGTGGTGTGGAATGGAGTGGAAATGAATGGAATGGAGTGGATTGGAATGGATTGGAATACAATGTAATGGAATGAAATGGAATGGAAAGGAATACCGTGGAATAGATGGAATGGAATGGAGGGTAGTAGAGTGGAGTGGTATGGAATAAAATGGAGTGGAATGGCGTGGAGTGAAATGGAGTGGAGTCAAATGGAGCGGAATTGAGTGAAATGGGGTGGAATGGAATGGAGTGTAATTGACTGGAGTGCAGTGGAATGGAGTGGAATGGAATGGATAAAATAGGCATGAAATGGAATGGAATGTAGTGCAGTGGAGTGGAATTGAGTGGAGTGGAGTGAAATGGATTGGAGTGGAGTGAGTGGAATGGAATGGAATGGAATGGAGTGGAGGGTAAATGGTTGGAGAGGATTGGAGATGAATGGAGTTCAGTGGAATGGAATGGAGAGGAGTGGAATGGAGTTGAATTGGGTGGAATGGAGTAGAGTGGAGTGGAGTGGAATAGAGTCAAAAGAAATGGCATGGAATGGAAAGGAACAGAATGGAATGGAATCCAACACAACGGATTTTAGTGCATTGGACTGAAATTGATTGGAGTGGAGACGAGTGGTATGGAGGGGAGTGTAAAGGAAAGGAATGGAATGCAGTGGAATGGAGTGGAATGGAATGGAATAGAATGGACTGCACTGGAATGGAATCGAGTGGAATGGAATGGAGAGGAATGGAGTGGAATGGAGTGGAGTGGAGTGGATTGGCGTGGAATGGATTGTAATGGATTGGAATGGAATAGAGTGGAATGGAACAGAATGGAGATGAATGGAACGAATGGAAAGGAATGGAATGGAAGGGAGTGGAGTGGAGTGCGGTGAAGTGGAGTGAAATGAAGTTGACTAGAATGGAATGGAATGGAAAGGAATGCAGTAGAATTGAATGCTGTGGAGTGAAATGGAGTGGAATGAAATGGAATGGAGTGGATTGGGTTTGAAGTGAATGGAGTGGAAAGCAGCGGAGTGGAGTAGAGTGCAGTGGATTGGAATGGAGTGATGTGGAAAGGAATTGAATGGAATAGAGTGGAGTGAAATGGAATAAAGTGGAGTGGAGAAAAATGGAATGGCATGGATTCTAGAGGAATGGAGGGTAATGGAATGAAGAGGAGTGGTATGGGGTGGAATCAAGGGTAGTAGAGTGGAGTGGAATGGAATGCAATCCAGTGTGGTGGAATGGAGTGGTGTGGATTGGAATGGAATGTCATGGTGGGGATTGGAGTGGAATGGAGTGGAATGGAATGGAGCAGAATGGATTGGATTAGAGTGGAATGGAGTGGAGTGGAGTGGAGTGAAATAGAGTGGAGTGGAATGGAATGGAGTGTAATGGAATGGAAACGACGAGAATGGAATAGAATGGAATGGAATTGAAAGCAATGACGTTTAGTGGAATGGAATGGAGTGGTGTGAATATGTGTAAATTGGAATGGAATGAACTGGAATTGAATGCAGTGAAACGGAGTGGAATGAAACGGAATGGAATGGAGTGGAGTGGAATGAAATGGAGTGGACTGGAATTGAATGGAATTCAGTGGAATGGAATGGAGAGGAGGAAATGGAATGGAATGGAATGGAATGGAGTGGAGTGGAATGGATTGGAAAGTACTGGAATGCAGTGGATTGGAGTAGAATGGATTAGAGTGGAATGGATTGGAATGGAGTAGAGACGAGTGGAATGGAGTGGGATGGAATATAATTGAGTGCAGTGGAATAGAATGGGGTGAAATAGAGTGGAATGCAGCTTTCTGGAATGTACTTCAACGCAGTGGAATGGATTAGAATGGATTGGAGTGAAATAAAGTGTTATGAAATGGAATGGAATGGAATGGAGTAGAGTGGAATGGAGTAGAGTGGCATGGAGTGGAGTGGAATATAATGGAATGTAATGAATTGGAGTGGAATGGAGTGGAATGGACTGTACTGGAATTGATGGGAATTGAGTGGAATGCAGTGGAGTGGAGTGGAAGGAGGTGGAATGTACTGGAATGGAGTGGAATGAAGTGGAATCGAATAGAATGGAATGGAGTTTAGTGGAACATCTGGGATGGAGTGGAATGGAATGGAGTGGAGTTTATTGGAGTGGAATCAATTGGAAAGGAATGGAGTGGAGTGGAGTGGAGTCGAATGTAATTTAATAGAGTGGAGTAAAGTGGAGTGGAGTGGAGTAGAGTGGAATGGAGGGGAGTTGACTGGAATGTAATGGAAGGTCGTGAAATGGAATGAAGCAGAATTGAGTGGAGTGGAGAAGAACGGAATGGAGTGGAGTGGAATGGAATGCAGTAGAATTGCGTGGAGTGGAGAGGAATGGAGTGGAATGGCGTGGATTGGAATGGAATGTTAAGGAATGGAATGGAGTGGAGTGAAACGGAGTCGAGTGGAGAGGATTGGAGTGGAATGGCGTGGATTGGAATGGAATGTTAAGGAATGGAATGGAGTGGAGTGGAACGGAGTCGAGTGGAGAGGAATGGAATGAAATGGAGTGGATTGGAATGGAATGGAATGGAATGGAGTGGAGTGGAAAGGAGTGGAGTGGAATGGAGTGGGGTGGAATTGAGTGGAATAGAATATAGTGTAATGTGGTGTAACGGAGTGGAGTGGAGTGAAGTTGAATGCAGGGGAATAGATTGGACTGCAGTGGAGTGGAATGGAATGGAATGGAAAGTAATGGAGTGGAGTTGAAAGGAGTGGAGTCGATTGGAGAGAAATGGAGTGTAATACAATATAAAGGAGAGGAGTGGAATAGAGTACAGTGGATTGGAGTGGATTGGTGTGGAGTGGAATAGAGTGTAGTGGAGTGAAGTGGAATGAAATGGAATGTTATGGAGTGGAGTGGAAAGGAGTCAAGTGGATTGGAGAGGAATGAAGTAGAATGGAATGGAATGGAGAGGATTGGAATGGGTTGGAATGGATTGGAATGGAGGGTAGTGGACTGGAATGGATTGCAGTGGAATGGAGTGCAGTGGAATCTAGTGTAATTGAATGGAGTGGAATGGAGTGGGGTGGAACGGAGTGGAATGTAGAGGTATTGACTGGAATGGATTGGACTGGAGTGCAGTGGAATGGAATGGAAAGGAATGGAGTGGAATGGAAAGGAATGGAATGATATGGAGCGGAGTCGAAAGGAGGGGAGTCGATTGGAGAGAAATGGAGTATAATGCAATATAAAGGAGAGGAGTGTATTAGAGTACAGTGGATTGGAACGTAGTGGTGTGGAGTGGAATAGAGTGGAGTGGAGTGGAGTGGAATGAAATGAAATATTACGGAGTGGAGTGGAAAGGACTCACGTGAGTTGAAGAGGAATGGAGTGGATTGGAATGGAATGGAAAGGATTGGAATGGGGTGGAATGGAGTGGAACAGAGGGAAGTGGAGTGGAATGGAGTCGAGTGGAATGGAGTGGAGTGGAATGAAGTGGAATTGAACGGAGTGTAATGCAGTGTAATGGAGTGGAGTGGAGATGTATGTAGTGGAATAGACTGGAATGGAGTGTACAGGAGTGGAGTGGAATGGAAAGGAATGCAATGGAATGGAGTAGATAGGACTGCAATGGAATGCAATGTAATGGAGTAGAATGGAATTGAAGGTAAGGGAATGGAATGGAATGGAATGGAGTGGAGTTGAAAGGAGTCGAGTCGATTGGAGAGAAATGGAGTATAATGCAATATAAAGGAGAGGAGTGTAATAGACTACAATGGAGTGGTGTGGAGTGGAATAGAGTGGAGAGGAGAGGAGTGGAATGAAATGGAAGGTTATAGTGGAGTTGAAAGGAGTCTTATGGATTAGAGTGGAATGGAATGGAATGGATTGTATTTGAGTGGGGTGTAATGGAGTGGAATGTAAGGGAGTGGGGTAGAGTGGAGTGGAATGGATTGGAATGGAATGGATTGGGATTCAATGCTGTAGGGTGGGATGGAGTGTAATGAAATGGAGGGGAGTGGATTGGATAGGAGTGGAATGGAGTGGAGTGTAGCGGAATGGATTCAAACGGGCTGCAATGGAGTGGAATGGTATGTAATACAGTGGAATGGAATGAAATCGATTGTAGTGGAGTTTAGTGGAATGGAATGGAGTAGTGTGGAGTGATATGGAGAGGAATGGAATGGAATGGAATGGAATGGAATGAAATGGAGAGAAACAGATTGGAATTGTAAAGAATGGAGTGGAATGGATTGGAAAGTAACGGAAAGGGATGGAATGGAATGCAGTGGATTGTAATGGATTGGAGGGTAATAAAATTGAATAGATTGCAGTGGAATAGAATTGAAAGGAGTGGAGTGCAATGGAATGGAGTGGAATGGAATAGACTGGAATGGAAAGGAGTGGACTGGAGTGGAGAGGAACAGAATGGAGTGGAATGGAATGGAATGGAATGGAGTGGAGTGGAATGGGGTGGAATTTAGTGGAACGGAGTGCAGTGGAGTAGAATGGAATGGAATGGAATGGAGGGGAATGGAATGGAAAGAATAGAGTTGAATGCAATGTATTGGAGTTGAAAGGACTGGAATGGAATTAAGCGGAGTAGATTGGACTGCAATGGATGGTGTGGAATGCAGTTTAGTGGAGTGGGGAGGAGTGAAATGCAGTGAAATGGAATGTAAAGGAATAGAGTGGAGTGTCATGGAATGTGGTGGAATGGAGTGGAATGAAGTGGTTTGTAATGAAATGGAACGGAATGGAATGGAGTGGAGTGGACTGGAGTGGATTGGAGTGGAATGGAGTGGAGTTGAAGGGAATGGAAAGGAGTGTAATGGAATGCAATGGAGTGGAGTGGAGTGGATTGGAATGTAGTGGAATGGTCTGGATTGGAGTGGAATGGAGTAGAAAGGAATGGAATAGAGTGGATTGGAATGGAATCGAATAGAATGGAATGGAGTGGAATGCAGTGGAATGGAGTGGAGTGGAGTGAAATGGACTGGAATGAAAAGAATTGTTTGAAAAGGAGTGGAGTGGAGTGGAATGGAGTAAAGTGGAGAGGAATGGAAAGGAATTGAACGGAATGGAGTGGAGTGGGTGGAATGGAACGTATTGTAATGGAATGGAGTATAGTGGAATGAAGTGGAGTGGAGTGGATTGGAATGGAAAGGAATGGAGTGGAATGGAGTGGTGTGGAATGGAATGGAATGCCGTGGAGTGGAATGGAGTGGAATGGAGTCCAATGGAATCGAATGGAATGGAATGGACAGATGTGGAATGGAGTTCAGTGGAATGGAGTGGAATGGAGTGGAATGGAATGGAGTTCAGTAGAGTGGATTTAAGGAAGTGGAATTGAATGGAATGGAATAGGGTGGAGAGGAATGCAGTGGAGTGGAGTGGAAAGTAGTGGAATATAATGGAGTGGAATGCAATGAAGTGGAGTAGAATGGAGTGGACATCAATGGAGTTGAAAGGATGGTTATGTAATAGAATGGAGTGGATTTTAGAAGAAAGGAATGAAAAGGAGTGGAATGGAGAGGATTGGAATGGAATGGAATGGAATGGAGTGGAGCGGAGTGGAATGGAGAGGATTGGATTGGGGTCAAGTGGAGTGGAATGGAGTGGAGTGAAGTCGAATGGAATCGAATAGAATGGAATGGACTTGAGTGGAATGGATTGGAGTGGAATGGAGTGGAATGAGTGGAATGGAGTGGAAGGTAATGGAGTGGAGTGGAGTTAATGAAATGGAACGGAATGGAATAGGGTGGAGTGGAATAGAGTGGAATACAATGGACTGGAATGCAATGGATTGGAGTGTAGCGGATTGGTGTTGAGTGAAGTGAAATGGAATGCAGTAGAGTGGAATGGGATGGAGAGGTTTGGAGTGGGGTGTAATGGAATGGAAGGCATTTGAGTGGAATGAAGTGAATGGAATGGAGTGGAATGGACAGGAATGGATTGGAATAGAGTGGAGTGGAGAGGAATAGAGTGTCATGGACTGGAATGAAGTGGAATGGAATTTAAAGGAATAGAATGGAATGGAATGGAGTGGAGTAGAATGGAATGGAGAGGAGTGGAAAGGAAAGGAGGTGAGTGGAGTGGAGTGGAGTGGAATGGAGTGGAGTGGACCGCAATGGAAGGGAGTGCAATGGAATGGAGTGGAATGGAATGGAATATAATGGAATGGAGTGCACTGGAATGGAGTGGAGTGGATTGGAATGGAGTGTCGTGGAATGGAAGGAATGGAATGAAGTAGAGTGGAGTGGAAAGGAGTGGAGTGAAGTGAAACCGATTTGAAAGGAATGGAACGGATGGAGTGGAAGAGAATGGAGAGGAGTGGAGTGGAAGAGAGTATAATGGAATGGAATGGATTGACATGCAATGGAAAGGAATGGAATGAAGTGGAGTGGAGTGGAATGGAGTGGAGGATAATGCAATAGATTGGATTGTAGTCTGGTGTAAAGGAATGGAATGAAATGGAGTGGAGTGGAATTGAGTGGAGTGGAGGGCAGTCGAGTGGAATGGAATGCAGTGGAGCGGAGTGGAGTGGAGTGGAATGCAATGGATTGGAATGGAATGGAGTGGAGTGGAATGGAGTGGACTGGAGTGGAATGGACAGGAATGGGGTGAAGTGGAAAGGAATGGAATGCAAAGGAGTGGAGTGGACTGGAAAGGAGATGAGAGGGGAGGTATGGAATGGAATGGAAAGGAGTGGAGTGGACTGGAAAGGAGATGAGAGGAGAGTTATGAAATGCAATGGAGCGGATTGGAATGGAGTGGAGTGGAAAGGAATAGAATGGAGAGGAGTGGAATGAAGTGGAGTGGAGTGGAATGGAGTGGAACAGAATGGGGTGCAACTGAATGGAATGGAGTGCAGTGGAATTTAAGGGAGTGCAATGAAATGGAGTTAGGTGGAATTGAGTGGATTGGAATGGAGTGGAATGGCATGAAATGGAGTAATGTGGAACGGATTGGACAGGAATGGTGTGGAATTGAGTGTAAAGGAAAGAAATGAAGTGGAGTGGAATGGAATGGAATTGAATGGAACGGAGAGGATTGGAGTGGAATGCTGTTGAATTGAATGCACTGGAATGGAATGGATTGGAATGGAATGGAATGGAATGCAGTGAGTTGTAGTGTAATGGAATGGAATGAGATGGAATGAAGTGGGATGTATAAGAGCAGAGTGGAAAGGAGTGGAGAGGATTGCAGAGGAATGGAATGGGATCGAATGGAATGTAGAGAATTGGAGTATAGTGGAGTGGATTGGTATGTTATGCAATGGAATAGGATGAGATGGAATGAAGTGGAGTGGAGTTTAGTGGAAAGTAGTGCAGTGGAGTAGAATGGAATGGAATGGAATTGAAAGGCATGGAATGGAATGGAATGGAGTGGACTGGAATCGAGGGTAGTCGAGTGGAGTGGAATGGAATGGAGTGGAGTGGAATACAAAGAAGTGGAATGGAGCGAAATGGAGGGGAATGGAGTGGAAGGAATTGGATTGGAATGGAATGGAATGGAGTGGAATGTATGGGAATGCAGTGGAATGGAATGGAATGGAAAGGAGTGACGTGGAGTGGAGTGGAATTGAGTAGAGTGGAGTGGAATTGAATGCAATTGAATGTAATGCTGTGGGGAGGAATTGATTGGAATGGAGCGGAATGTAGTGGAATGGAGTGAATGGAATTGAATGGAGTGGAGTGGAGTATAGTGGAAAGGAGTGGAGAGGATTGGAGAGGAATGGGGTGGAATGGAATGGAATGGAGAGGAGTGGAATGGACTGGAATGCAGATAAGTGGAGTACAATGGAATTTAATGGAATGGAGTGGAGAGGAATGGAATAGAGTGGAATGGAATTTAATGGAATGGTGGGTATTGGAATGGAATGGAGTGGAATGGAATGGCGTGGCATGGAGTGGAGTGGAGTGGAATGGAGTGGAATGGAATGGAAAGGAGGGGAATGGAATGTAATCAATGGCAATGGAGTTTAGTGAAATACAATGGAACGGATTGGAGTGGAGTAGAGTGATATGAATTGGAATGGAGTGAAACGGAATAGAATGCAGTGAAATAGAGTAGAATTGAATGGAAAGGACTGGAGTGGAGTGGAATGGAATGCAGTGGAGTAGAATTGAATAGAATGCAGTGGAATGCAATGGAGTGGTGTGGAATGGAGTGGAATTGAAAGGAGTGAAATGGAGAGTAGTTTAGTGGACTGGAGTGCAGTGCAGAGCAATTGAGTGGAATGGAGTGGAGTGGAGTGGAATGAAATGAAAAGGAGTGGAGTGGAGTGGAATGAAATGCAAAGGAGTGGAGTGGAGTGGAATGGAGTGGATTGGAATGGAATGGAATGGAATGAAATGCAGTGGAGAGGAATGGAGTGGAATGCCATGGAATGGAGTGGGGTAGATTGGAGTGGAATTGAGGGGAGTAGAGTGGAATGGAGTTGAATGGAACAGAATGGAATAGAATAGAGTGCAGTGTAGTGCAATGGAGTGGAGTGGAATGGAATGGAGTGGAGTATAGTGAATGCAATGGAAAGGAACGGAGTGGATTGGAAAGGGGTGGAGAGGATTGGAGAGAAAAAGAAAGGAATAAAACGGAATGGAGAGGAGTAGGATGAAGTGGAATGGAGTGGAATGGGGTGGAGAGGAGTGTAGTGTAAAAGAGTGGAATGCGATGGAATGGAATGGAATGGAATGGAAAAGAGGGAAATGGAGTGGAAAGAAATGGAATCGAATACAATGGATTTTCGTGTATTGGAATGTAATGGATTGGAGTAGAGGGTGAAGGTAAGGAGTGGATAGGAAAGGAATGGAATAGAATTCAGTGTAAAGAAGCGGAATGGAATGGAATGGAATGGCGTGGAATTGAATGGAGAGGAGTGAAGGGGAATGGAATGGAACGGAATGGAGTGGAGTGGAATATACTGGAATGGAAAGGAGTGAAATGCATTGGAGTGCAGTGGAATTGAATGTTGTCGAATGGACTGGAATGTAGATAAATGGAATGAAGTGGAATGGTATGGAATGCAATACAAAGTAATGGCATGGAATGGGTTGGAGAGAATTTGAATGTAGAGGAGTGGAGTGGAATGGAGTGGAGTGGAGTTAAATATAAGGGCATGGAGTGGAATGGAGTGGAAAGCAATGCAGTGGATGGAATGTTGTGGAGTGTAGTGGAGTGGAATGGGGTGGAAATGAATGCAGTGGAATAGAAAGCAATGGACTGGAGAATAGAGGTCTGGATTCGAATGCAGTGGACAGGATTTAAATGGATTGGAATACAGCGGAGTGGAACTGAGTGGAGTGGAGTGGTGTGGAATGAAATAGAACGGAGTGGAATAAGGTGTAGAAGAATGGAGTGGAGTGGACTGTAATGGAGAGAAATAAAATGGAGTGGAATGCAAAGGAGTGGATTGGATTTGTTTGGAGAGGAATGGAATGGAATTGAGTGGAATTTAGAGGAATGGAATGGAGTGGAATAGAGTGTAATGGAATGGAATGAAAGATATTGGAGTGGAATGGATTGGAATGGAATGGAGTGGAATGGAGGGGAATGGAACACAATGAAGTGGAGTGGTGTGGAATGGCGTGGAATGGAATGGAATGGAGTGGATTGGAATGGATTGGAATACAATGGAATGGAATGAAATGGAATGGGAAGGAATAGAGTGGAATAGATGGAATGGAATGGAGGGTAGTAGAGTGGAGTGGAAAGGAATGGAATGGAATGGAATGGAATGGAAAGGAATGGAATGGAGTGGAGTCAAATGGAGTGGAGTCAAATGGAGCGGAATTGAGTGAAATGGGGTGGAATGGATTGGAGTGTAATTGACTGGAGTGCAGCAGAATGGAGTGGAATGGAATGGATAAAAATGGCATGAAATGGAATGGAATGTAGTGCAGTGGAGTGGAATTGAGTGTAGTGTAGTGAAATGGATTAGAGTGGAGTGAGTGGAATGGAATGGAATGGAATGGAGTGGAGGGTAAATGTTTGGAGAGGATTGGAGATGAACGGAGTTCAGTGGAATGGAATGGAGAGGAGTGGAATGGAGTTGAATGGAGTGGAATGGAGTAGAGAGGAGTGGAGTGGAATAAAATCGAAAGGAATGACATGGAATGGAAAGGAGCAGAATGGAATGGAATCCAACACAACGGATTATAGTGCATTGGACTGAAATTGTTTGGAGTGGAGCGGAGTGGTATGGAGGGGAATGGAAAGGAATGGAATGAAATGCAGTGGAAAGGAATGGAATGGAACGGAATAGAACGGACTGCACTGGAATGGAATCGAGTGGAATGGAACGGAGAGGAATGGAGTGGAATGGAGTGGAGTGGAGTCTATTGGAGTGTAATGGAGTGGAATGGACTGTAATGGAGTGGAATGGAATAGAGTGGAATGGAACAGAATGGAGATGAATGGAACGAATGGAAAGGAATGGAATGGAAGGAAATGGTGTGGAGTGCGGTGAAGTGGAGTGAAATGGAGTTGAGTAGAATGGAATGGAATGGAAAGGAATGCAGTAGAATGGAATGCTGTGGAGTGAAATGGAGTGGAATGAAATGGAATGGAGTGGATTGGGGTAGAAATGAATGGAGTGGAAAGCAGCGGAGTGGAGTAGAGTGCAGTGGATTGGAATGGAGTGATGTGGAAAGGAATTGAATGGAATAGAGTGGAGTGAAATGGAATAAAGTGGAGTGGAGAAAAATGGAATGGCGTGGATTCTAGAGGAATGGAGGTGAATGGAATGAAGAGGAGTGGAATGGAGTGGAATCAAGGGTAGTACAGTGGAGTGGAATGGAATGCAATCCAGTGTGGTGGAATGGAGTGGTGTGGATTGGAATGGAATGTCATGGTGGGGATTGGAGTGGAATGGAGTGGAATGGAATGGAGCAGAATGGATTGGATTAGAGTGAAATGGAGTGGAGTAGAGTGGAGTGAAATGGAGTGGAGTGGAATGGAACGGAATTTAATGGAATGGAAACGACGAGAATGGAATAGAATGGAATGGAATCGAAAGCAATGGCGTTTAGTGGAATGGAATGGAGTGGTGTGAATCTGTGTGAATTGGAATGGAATGGAATGGAATGGAATGCAGTGAAACGGAGTGGAATGAAACGGAATGGATTGGAGTGGAGTGGAGTGAAATGGAGTGGACTGGAATTGAATGGAATGCAGTGGAATGGAATGGAGAGGAGGAAATGGAATGGAATGGAATGGAATGGAATGGAATGGAGTGGAGTGGAATGGATTGGAAAGACCTGTAATGCATTGGATTGGAATAGAATGGATTAGAGTGGAATGGATTGGAATGGAGTAGAGACGAGTGGAATGGAGTGGGATGGAATGGAGTTGAGTGCGGTGGAATAGAATGGGGTGAAATAGAGTGGAATGCAGATTTCTGGAATGTACTTCAATGCAGTGGAATGGATTAGAATGGATTGGAGTGCAGTGGAGTGTAATGGAATGGAATGGACTGGAGGGGAATGTCGTGGAACGGAATTGAGTTGACTGGAGACGAATGTAGTAGAATGGAGTCTAATGGAGTCAAAATGATTGGAATGGACACGAATAGAGTGGAATGGAATAGAATAGAATGGAATAGAGAGGAGTGTAGTGGAACGGACTGGAATGGAGTGGAATGTAATGCAATGGAATGGAATGAAATGGAATGGCATGGAATGCAGGGGAGTGGAATGCAATGGAGTGGAGTGGAGTGGAATTGAGTGGAGTGGAGTGGAAAGGAGTGGAATGGAATGGAATGGAAAGAAGTATAGTGGAGTGGAAAGGAATGGAATGTAGTAGAGTGGTATGGAGAGGAGAGGAGTGGCAAGAAATGGAATGAAATGTAAAGGAATGGAAAGAAGTGGAGTGGAGTGCAGTTGAAAGGAGTGGAGTGGAATCTAGTGGAGTTGAATGGAATGGAATGGAGTGGTGTGGAATGGAGTGTAGTGTTGTGGAATGGAGTGGAATGGAATGGAGTGGAATTAAAAAGAATAGAGTGGAGTACAGTGTAGTGTAGTGAAATGGAATGAAGTGGAATGGATTGGAATGGAATTGAAAGGAGTCGAGTGGAATGGAAAGGACGGGAGTGGAGTGAATGGAGTGAAAATTAATGGAAAGGAATAGACGGGAAAGGAATGGAATGGAATTGAATGGAGTGGAGTGGAGTGAATTGGAGTTTAATGGAATGGAATAGAATAAAATGGAATGGATTGGAATGGAATGGAGTGGAGTGGAGTGTAATGGAATGGAAGGTGATGGAATGGATTGTAATGGATAGGAGTGGATGGGAGTGCTCTGGATTTGTCTGGAGTGGAATGGTATGGAGAGGAATTAAATGGAATGGAGTGGAGTGGAGTGGAGTCGAGTGGAATGCAATGGAGTTTAGTGCAGACGAATGAAATGGGACGAAATGGGATGGAGAAGATTGGAGTGGAGTGGAAAGGAGTGGAGTGGAACACAGTGGAATGGAATGGGATGAGATAGAATGAACTGGAGAGGAGTGGAGTGGAATGGAGTGGAATGGAATGGCATGGAATAGAGTAGAGTGGAATTGAGTGAAGTGGAATGTAGTGGAATGGAATGGAATGAAATGGAATTCAATGGTGTGGAGTGGAATGGAATGGAGTTGAATGAAATAGCATGGATTGGAATGCAATGGAATGGAGTAGAGAGTAGTTTAATGTAATGGAATAGGATAGAAAGGAATGGAATGGATGGGAGTGCAGTGGAAAGGAGTGGAGTGGAGCAGAGAGTGGAGGAATGGAATGGGATGGAATTCGATGGAGAAGATTGGAGTGGAGTTGAGTGGAGTGGAGTTGAGTGGAATGGAATAGGATGAGACGGAATAAAGTATAATGGAGTGGAATTGAATGGAGTGGAGTGGAATGGAATGGAATGGAATGGAATGGAATGGAATGGAATGGAGTGTAATGGAGTGGAATGAAGTGGAGGGGAATGGACTGGAATGGATTGAAATTGAAGGGAAATTAGTGGAATGGAATGGAATGAAGTGGAGTGGAGTGGAGTGAGGTAGAATTGATGGGCGTGGAGTGGAATGGAGGCGAACAGTATGGAATGGACTGAAGTGGAATGGAATGTAGGGGGTGGAGTGGAATTTAATGGAATGGAGTGAATGGAATTGAGTGAAATGGAAACGAGTGGAGAGGAATAGAGAGGAGTGGTTTGGAGAGGAATGAAGTGCAATGGAATGGAATGACGTGGAATGGTGGGGAATGGAATTGAATGGATTGCCGTGGAGCAGAATGGAGTGAATTAGAGGGGAATGGAGTGGAGTGTAGTGGAATGGAATAGAATGAAGTGGAGCTTAATAGAGTGAAGTGGAGTGGATGGAGTGGAATGGAATGGAGTGGATTGGAATAGAGCACAAAGGAGCGGAGTTTAATGAAATGGAGTTAAGTGAAATGCAGTGCAATGGAATGGAGAGGATTGGAGAGTAAGGAACTGGAATAGAATGGATTCCAGTGCAATGGAGTGTACTGGAACTGAGTTTAAAGGATAGGAAAGTATTGGAATTGAATGGAGTGGAATGGGATGGAAGGAAATGTAGTGAAGTGAAGAGGAAAGGAGTGGAGTTTAGTGGAATGGAGTGGAGTGGAATGGAATGGAATGGAGTGGAATGGATTGGAGTGGAGTGTAATGGTATGGGGTGGAATGGAATGCTGTGGAGTGGAATGGAATGAAATGGAATAGAAAGGGGTTGAGTGGGGTAGAAAGCAGTGGAGTGGAGTGGGAAGGAAAGGAGTAAAGTGGAATGGAAGACAGTGGAATGTAAAGGAGTGGAGTGGAATGGAGTGGATGAGAGTTGAGTTGAATGGAATGGAGTGGAGTTTAGTGGATTGGAGTGGAGTGGAATGATATGGAATGGAAATTAGTGGATCTGAGTGGAATGGAGTGGAGTGAAGTGAAGTGGATCGGAGTGGAATGGAATGGAGTGAAGTGGATTGGAGTGCAGTGGATTAGAATAGAAAGGAATGGAGTTGAGTAGAATGGAGTGGAAGTCTGAGGAAGGGAGTGGAATGCAATTCAGTGGAATGGAATGGAGTGGAGTGGACTGGAGCTGAGAGGAGTGCAGTGGAGTGGAATTGAATGGAGTTAAGTGGAATGGAATGGAGTGAACGGGAATGGAATGGAATGGAATAGAGTGGAGTTGAATGGAGTGGACTGAGATGGAGTGTAATGGAGGGTAATGGAGTGGAATGCAGTGGAATCGACTGGTGTGGAATTGAATGGAATGGAACGGAATGAAGGGGAGTGGAATGGAGTGAAGTGTATTGGTGTGAAATGTCTTGGAATGGACTGGAATGGAGTGGAATGGAATCGAATATTGGAATGGAATGGAATGATGTGGAGTGGAGTGGAATGGAATGGAGTAGAGAGGAAAGAAGTTGAATGGAATGGAATGGAAGGGAAGAGATTTGACTAGAATTGAATGGAGTGGAGTGCAATGAATTGGTGTGGAGTGGAATGGAGAGGAATGGAATGGTATTGAATGGAATGAAATGAAGTGCAGTGGAGTGGGGTGGAGTGGAGTGCAGTGGAATGGAGGGGAATGGAATTGGATGGTGTGAAACAGAGTGGAGTGCAGTGCAGTGGAGTGGATAGGAGTGGAATGGAATAGGTTGTAATGGCATGTTGTGGAGTGGAGTAGAATGGAGTGGTATGGAGTGGAAAGGAATGGAATAGAATAGAATGGAATTCAAAGGAATGCAATAGAATATAATACAATGTAATGGAAACTTGACGTGAAATGGTAGCTGAGATTGTGCCACTTCAGTCCAGACTGGGTGACACAGTGATATCCTGTCTAGAGAAATGAATGGGAAGATGACCAAATAGGAATAGCTCCGGTCTACAGCTCCCTGCGTGAGCAATGCAGAAGACGGGTGATTTCTGCATTTCCATCTGAGGTACCATGTTCATCTCTCTAGGGAGTGCCAGACAGTGGACGCAGGTCAGTGGGTGAGTGCACAGTGCGCCAGCCAAAGCAGGGGCGAGACATTGCCTCACTCGTGAAGAGCAAGGGGTCAGGGAATTCCCTTTGCAGGGGTGACAGACAGCACCTGGCAAATCGGGCCACTCCCACTCGAACACTGCTTTTCCATTGGGCTTAGGAAACGGTGCCCCAGGAGATTATACCCGCACCTGGCTCAGAGGGTCCTATGCCCAAGGAGTATCGCTGTTTGCTAGTACAGCAGTCTGAGATCAAACAACATGTCGACAGCGAGGCTGGGAGAGCGGCGCCCGCCATTGTTCAGGCTTGCTTAGGCAAACAAAGCAGCTGGGAAGCTTGAACTGGGTGGAGCCCACCACAGCTCAAGGAGGCCTGCCTGCCTCTGTAGGCTCCACCTCTGGGGGCAGGGCAGAGACAAACAGAAAGACAGCAGTAACCTCTGCAGACTTAAATGTCCCTGTCTGACCGCTTTGAGGAGAGCAGTGGTACTCCCAGCACGCACCTGGAGATCTGAGAACTGGCAGACTGCCTCCTCAAGTGGGTACCTGACCCCAGGGCCCCGAGCAACCTAACTGGGAGGCACCCTCCAGCAGGGGCAGACTGACACCTCACACAGCCGGCCAGGGACTCCAACAGACCTGCAGCTGAAGGTCCTGTCTGTTAGAAGGAAAACTAACAGAAAGGACATCCACACCAAAAACCCATCTGTACATCACCATCATCAAAGACCAAAAGTAGATAAAACCACAGAAATGGGGAAAAAACAGAGCAGAAAACCTGGAAACTCTAAAAAGCAGAGCATCTCTCCTCCTCCAAAGGAACGCAGTTCCTCACCAGCAACGGAACAAAGCTGGAAGGAGAATGACTTTGACGAGCTGAGAGAAGAAGACTTCAGACGATCAAATTACTCCAAGCTACGGGAGGATATTCAAACCAAAGGCAAAGAAGTTGCAAACTTTGGACAAAAATTTAGAAGAATATATAACTAGAATAACCAATACAGAGAAAAGCTTAAAGGAGCTGATGGAGCTGAAAATCAAGGCTCGAGAACTACGTGAAGAATACAGAAGCCTCAGGAGATGATGTGATCAAACGGAAGAAAGGGTGTCAGCCCTGGAAGATGAAACGAATGAAGTGAAGCGAGAAGGGAAGTTTAGAGAAAAAAGAATAAAAAGAAATGAGCAAAGTCTCCAAGAAATGAGGGACTATGTGAAAAGATCAAATCTACGTCTGATTGGTGAACCTGAAAGAGATGGAGAGAATGGAACCAAGTTGGAAAACACTCTGCAGGATATTATCCTGGAGAACTTCCCCAATCTAGCAAGGCAGGCCAACATTCAGATTCAGGAAATACAGAGAACGCCACAAAGATACTCCTCGAGAAGTGCAAATCCAAGACCCATAATTGTCAGATTCACCGAAGTTGAAATGAAGGAAAAAATGTTAAGGGCAGCCAGAGAGAAAGGTCGGGTTCCCATCAAAGGGAAGCCCATCAGAATAACAGCAGATCACTCGGGAGAAACCCTACAAGCCGGAAGAGAGTGGGGGCCAATATTCAACATTCTTAAAGAAAAGAATTTTCAACCCAGAATTTCATATCCACCCAAACTATGTTTCATAAGTGAAGGAGAAATAAAATACTTTACAGACAAGCAAATGTTGAGAGATTTTGTCAACACCAGGCCTGCCCTAAAAGAGCTCTTGAAGGAAGCTGTAAACATGGAAAGGCACAACCGGTATAAGCCGCTGCAAAATCATGTCAAAATGTAAAGACCATGCAGACTAGAAAGAGAGTACATCAACTAACGAGCAAAATAACCAGCTAACATAATGACATGATCAAATTCACACATAACAATATTAACTTTAAATGTAAATGGACTAAATTCTTCAATTAAAAGACACAGACAGGCAAATTGGATAAAGACCCAAGACCCATCAGTGTGCTGTATTCAGGAAACCCATCTCACGTACAGAGACACATATAGGCGCAAAATAAAAGGATGGAGGAAGATCTACCAAGCAAATGGAAAACAAAAAATGGCAGGGGTTGCAATCCTAGTCTCTGATAAAACAGACTTCAAATCAACAAAGATCATAAGAGACGAAGAAGGCCATTACATAATGGTAAAGGGATTAATTCAACAAGAAGAGCTAACTATTGTAAATATATATGCATCCAATACAGGAGCAAACAGATTCTTAAAGCAAGTCCTGAGTGACCTACAAAGAGACTTAGACTCTCACACATTAATAATGGGAGACTTTAACACCCCACTGTCAACATTAGACAGATCAACGAGACAGAAAGTCAACAAGCATACCCAGGAATTGAACTCAGCTCTGCATCAAGCGGACCTAATAGACATCTACAGAACTCTCTACTCCAAATCATCAGAATATACATTTTTTTCAGCACCACACCACACCTATTCCAAAATTGACCACATACTTGGAAGTAAAGCTCTCCTCAATAAATGTAAAAGAACAGAAATTATAATGAACTATCTCTCAGATCACAGTGCAATCAAGCTAGAACTCAGGATTAAGAATCTCACTCAAAACTGCTCAACTACGTGGAAACTGAACAACCTGCTTCTGAATGACTACTGGGTACATAACGAAATGAAGGCAGAAATAAAGATGTTCTTTGAAACCGAAGAGAACCAAGACACAACATACCAGAATCTCTGGGATGCATTCAAAGCAGTGTGTAGAGGGAAATTTATAGCACTGAATGCCCACAAGAGAAAGCAGGAAAGATCGAAAATTGACACCCTAACATCACAATTAAAAGAACTAGAAAAGCAAGAGCAAACACATTCAAAAGCTAGCAGAAGGCAAGAAATAACTAAAATCAGAGCAAAACTGGAGGAAATAGAGACACAAAATCCCTTCAAAAAACTAATGAATCCAGGAGCTGGTTTTTTGAAAGGATCAACAAAATTGATAGACCGCTAGCAAGATTAATAAAGAAAAAAAGAGAGTAGAATGAAATAGATGCAATAAAAACTGATAAAGGGGATAACACACGCGATCCCACAGAAATACAAACTACCATCAGAGAATATTACAAACACCTCTACGCAAAAAACCTAGAAAATCTAGAAGAAATGGATAAATTCCTCAACACATTCACCCTCCAAAGACTGAACCAGGACGAAGCTGAATCTCTGAATAGACCAATAACAGCAGCTGAAATTGTGGCAATAATCAATAGCTTACCAACCAAAAAAAATCTAGGACCAGATGGGTTCATAGCAGAATTCTATCAGAGGTATAAAATCCTCCCTAACTCATTTTATGAGGCCAGCATCATCCTGATGCCAAAGCCTGGCAGAGACACAACAATAAAAAGGGAATTTTAGACCAATATCCTTGAAGTACATTGATGCAAAAATCCTCAACAAAATACTGGCAAACAGAATCCAGCAGCACATCAAAAACCTTATCAACCATGATCAAGCGGGCTTCATCCCTGGGATGCAAGGCTGGTTCAATATACGCAAATCAATAAATGTAATCCAGCATATAAACAGATCCAAAGACAAAAACCACATGATTATCTCAACAGATGCAGAAAAGGCCTTTGACAAAATTCAACAACCCTTCATGCTAAAAACTCTCAATAAATTAGGTATTGATGTGGCCTATCTGAAAATAATAAGAGCTATCTATGACAAACCCACAGACAATATCATAATGAATGGGCAAAAAATGGAAGCATTCCCTTTGAAAACTGGCACAAAACAGAGATGCCTTCTCTCACCACTTCTATTCAACATAGTGTTGGAAGTTCTGGCCAGGGCAATTAGGTAGGAGAAGGAAATAAAGGGTATTCAATTAGGAAAAGAGGAAGTCAAATTGTTCCTGTTTGCAGATGACATGATTGTATATCTAGAAAATCCCATTGTCTCAGCCCAAAATCTCCTTAAGCTGATAAGCAACTTCAGCAAAGTCTCAGGATACAAAATCAATGTACAAAAATGACAAGCATTCTTACACATCAATAACAGACAAACAGAGAGCCAAATCATGAGTGAACTCCCATTCACAATTGCTTCAAAGAGAATAAAATACCTAGGAATCCAACTTACAAGGGATGTGAAGGACCTCTTCAAGGAGAACTTACAAACCACTCCTCAAGGATATAAAAGAGGATATAAACAAATGGAAGAACATTCCATGCTCATGGGCAGGAAGAATCAACATCGTGAAAATGGCCATCCTTCCCAAGGTAATTTACAGATTCAATGCCATCCCCATCAACCTGCCAATGACTATCTTCACAGAATTGGAAAAAACTACTTTAAAGTACATATGGAACCAAAAAAGAGCCCGAATCGCCAAGTCAATCCTAAGCCAAAAGAACAAAGCTGGAGGCATCACACTACCTGACTTCAAAGTGTACTACAAGGCTACAGTAACCAAAACAGCATGGTACTGGTATCAAAACAGAGATATAGATCAATGGGACAGAACAGAGCCCTCAGAAAGAATGACACATATCTACAACTATCTGATCTTTGACAAACCTGAGAAAAACAAGCAATGGGGAAAGGATACCCTATTTAATAAATGGTGCTGGGAAAACTGGCTAGCCATATGGAGAAAGCTGAAACCGGATCTCTTCCTTACACCTTATACAAAAATCAACTCAAGATGGATTAAAGACTTAAATGTTAGACCTAAAACCATAAAAACACTATAAGAAAACCTAGGCATTACCATTCAGGACATAGGCATGGGCAAGGACTTCATGTCTAAAACACCAAAAGCAATGGCAACAAAAGCCAAAATTGACAAATGGGATCTAATTAAACTAAAGAGCTTCTGCACAGCAAAGGAAACTACCATCAGAGTGAACAGGCATCCTACAAAATGGGAGAAAATTTTCGCAACCTACTCGTCTGACAAAGGGCTAATATTCAGAATCTACAATAAACTCCAACAAATTTACAAGAGAAAATCAAAAAACCCCATCAAAAAGTGGGCAAAGGACATGAACAGACACTTCTCAAAAGAAGACCTTTATGCAGCCAAAAAACACATGAAAAAATGCTCGCCATCACTGGCCATCAGAGAAATGCAAATCAAAACCACAATTTGATACCATCTCACACCAATTAGAATGGCAGTCATTAAAAAGTCAGGAAACAACAGGTGCTGGAGAGGATGTGGAGAAATAGGAACACTTTTACACTGTTGGTGGGACTGTAAACTAGTTCAACCCTTGTGGAAGTCAGTGTGGCGATTCCTCAGGGATCTAGAATTAGAAATTCCATTCGACCCAGTCATCCCATTACTGAGTATATACGCAAAGGGCTATAAATCATGCTGCTATAAAGACACATGAACACATATGTTTATTGTGGCATTATTCACAAGAGCAAAGACTTGGAACCAACACAAATGTCCAACAATGATAGACGGGATTAAGAAAATGTGCCACATATACACCATGGAATACTATGCAGCCATAAAAAATGATGAGTTCATGTCCTTCGTAGGGAAATGGATGAAATTGGAAATCATCATTCTCAGTAAACTATCACAAGAACAAAAAACCAAACACCGCATATTCTCACTCATATGTGGGAATTGAACAATGAGAACACAAGGGCACAGGAAGGGGAACATCACTCTTCGGGGACTGTTGTGGGGTGGGGGGAGGGGATAGGGATAGCATTGGGAGATATACCTAATATTAGATGACGAGTTAGTGGGTGCAGCACACCAGCATGGCACATGTATACATATGTAACTTCCTGGCACATTGCACACATGTACCATAGAACCTAAAGTATAATAATAATAAGAATAAGAATAAGAATAATAAAAAGAAATGAATGGAACGCAATGGAATGAAAAGGAATGGAATGGACTGGAAAGGAGGGGAGTGGAGTGGAATGGAGTTGAATGGAGTCAAATGGAATGGGAAAGAGTGGAAAGGAATGGAGTGGAGTGGAGTGGAGATGAGTGAAATAGAATGGAAAGGAAAGGGATGGAATGAAATAAAATCGAATTGTGAAAGGAAATATGAGATGAGATTCTACCACTGCACTACAGCCTTTGTGACAGAGTGGCATGCTGTGTAAAGAAAGAGATGGAAGGAAATGAAGTGGAATGTAATGGAGTGGAGTGGAGTGGAATGGAGAGGGGTAGAGTGGAGTGGAGTAGAGTGGGAAGGAGTGGAGCACAGTGGAATGGAGTGGAGTATAGTGGAGTGGAATGGAGTGGAATGGAATGGAATGGAGTGGAATAGAGTGGAGTGGAGAGAAGTGGAAGATAGTGGAGTGGAGTGGAATGGAGTGCGGTGGAGTGCAATGGAGTGGAGTGGAGTGTAACGGAGTGGACTGGAGTGGAATGACATGGAGTTGAATGGAACAAAATGGATTGTAATGGAGTGGTTGGAGGGGAATGTAGTTTAATAATGTGGAATGGAATCAAACGGAATGCAATGGAGTGGAGTGGAGTGGAGTGGAATGGAATGGAATGGAAAGGAATGGAATGGAATGGAATGTAGTGGAGTGCAATGGAGTGCAGTGGCGTGGAGTGGAAAGGAATGGAGTGTAGCAGAATGGAACGAGGTGAATTGCTGTGGAATGGAGTGGAATGGAGTGGCGTGGAGTTGAGTGGAGTATAATGGAATGAAATTAAATGACGTAGAGTGGAATACAATGGAGTGGAATGGAGTGGAGTGAAGTGGAGCAGAGTGGAGTGTAGTGGAATGGAGTAGATTGGAGTGGATTGCAATGGAATGGAATAGAGTGGAGTGCATTTTATTGAAATGGAATGGAGTGGAGAGCAGTGGATACAAATGGAATGGAGAGGATTGGAGTGCACTGGACTGGAGTGGAGTGGAGTGAAGAGGAGCGGTTTGCAGTGGAGGGGAATGGAGTGGAGTGGAGTAAGTTGGAATGAAGTGGAATGGAGTTCAATGGAATGGTAAGGAATAGAAGGAATAGAGTGGAATGGAATGGAGTGTAGAGGATTGCAGTAGAATAGAATGGATTGGAGTGTAGTGGAGTGGAATGGAATGTAATGGAGTGGAGTGGAATGGAGTGGAATGGATTGGAGTGGAACGTAGTGGAGAGGAGTGGAGTCCCGTTCAGTGGAATGGAATAGTATGTAATGGAATGCAGTGAAATGGAATGGAGTAGAGTTGAATAGAATGGAATGGAGTTTACTGGAGTGGAGAAGAGCTGAGTGGAGTGGAATAGAGCGGAGTTGATTGGAATGGAGTTTAATGGAAAAAAATTGCAACAAGTTTAGTGGAGGGGAGTGGAAAAGCTTTGAATGGAAAGGAATGGAATGGAATGCAGTAGAGTGGAGAGGAGAGGAGTAGATTGGAATGGAATGTTATGGGGTGGAGTAGAATGGGGTGGACAGGGGTGGAGTGGAGAGAAATGGAATACAATGTAGTGGAATGGAATGGAGTGGGGTCGAGTGGAATGTAGTGGAATGGAAAGGAGTGGAAAGGAGAGGAGTGGAGAGGAAATGAATGTAGTTAAGTTGAATGGAGTGAAATTAAATGCAGTGGAATGCAATGGAAAGTAATGGAATGGAGTGGAGTGCAATGGAGTGGAATGGAATCGAGTGCAGTCGAGCAGTGTGGAGTGGAATGGAACGGAATGGAGTGGAATGGAATGGAATGGAATGGAGTGGAGGGGAGCATTATGGAATGGAGTGCAGTGGAATGGAGTGGAGTGTACTGGAATGGAATGCAATGGAGGGGAATGGAATTTAAAGGAATGCAGTGGAATGGAAGGTAGTTGAGTGGAATCGAGGGGAATTGAATGGGTAGTGTGGATTGGAATGGAATGGAATGGAGTGTAACGGGGTGTAGTGGAGGGCAGTGGAGTGCAGTGGAATGAAATTAAATGGATTGGAGAGGAATCAAATGGAATGGAGTCGAATGGAAAGGAGTGGAGTGGAAGGGAGGGGAATGGAGTGTAATGAAATGGAATGGAATGGAGTGGAATGGAGTGGACTGGAACGGAAGTGAATGGAATGGAATGGAGTAGAGTGGAGTGGAATGGAGTGCAGTGGAATGGAGTGTAGTGGAATGGAGTGGAATGGAACTGAGTGAAATGGAGTGTAATGGAGTGGAGTGCAGGAGAGAGGGATGTAGTGGAATGGACTGGAATTGAGTGGACTGTAATGGAGTGGAATGGAATGGAATGGAATAGACTGGAATGGAATGGATTGGAATGCAATGGAATGGAATGGAATGCAATGGAGTGATTTTGAAACAAGTGAAGCCGTTTGGAGAGAAAAGGAGTGTAATTCAATGGAATGGAGAGGAGTGGAATGCAGTGTAGTGGAGTAGAATGGAGTGGGGTGGAGTGGATGGAAAGGATTGGAATGGAATGGAGCAGTGTGGAAAGGAGTGGACAGGATTGGAGAGGAATGGAGGGGAATAGAATGTAATGGAGTGGAGTGGAATAGAGAGGAATGGAGTTGAATGGAGGCGACTAGAGTGGAGTGGAATGAAATAGAATTTAATGGATTGGAGTGGAATGGGGTGATGTCGAATGGAGTGTAGTGGAATGGAGTGGAATGGAGGCGACTGGAGTGGAGTGGAATGAAATAGACTGGAATGGATTGGAGTGGAATGGAGTGGAGTCGAATGGAGTGTGGTGGAATGGAGTGGAATGAACTGGAGGGGAGTGGAGTGGACAGTAGTGGAATGGAGAGGAGTCAAGTGAATTGGAGTGAAATGGACGGGAATGGAGTGGAATATAATGGAATGTAGTGGAATGGAATGGAATCTAATGCAGTGGAGTTTAGTGTAATGGAATGGAATTGATTGGGGTGGTATGTGGTGGTATGGAGAGGAATGGAATGGAATGGAATGGAATGGAACGGAGAGGATTGTAATGGAATGGAAGGGAATGAAATAGAATGGCATGCAGTGCAATGGAATTGAATGGAAAGGAGTGGAATTGAATGGAGTGGATTGAAGTGGAGTGGAATGGAATGGAATGGAGTGGAGTGGAATGGAGTGGAATGGAATGGAGTGGAATGGAGTGGAATTGAGTGGAGTGGAATGTAGTGGAATGTAGTGGAATGGACTAGAATGGAGTGGGATGGAATGGAGTGGAATTGAGTGGGATGCAATAGAATGGAATGGAGTGTAATGGAATGGAATGGATGGAGTTGAGTGTAAAGGAGTGGAGTAGAGTGGTTTGTAAGGGAATGGAATGGAATGAAGTGTAATGGTGTGTAATGTAGTGGAGTGGAGTAGAGTGGAATGTAGTGAAATGGCCTGGAATGGTGTTGACAGGAATGAATTGGAATGGAATGGAATGGAATGGAGTGGAACGTAATGGAATGGATTGAAGTGGAATGTAATGGAATGGAGTGCACGTGAAAGGAGTGGAGACGATTGGAGAGAAATGGATTGTAATGCAATGTAATGGAAGGGAGTGGAATGGAGTACAGTGTAGTGGAACGGAGTGTTGTGGAGTGGAATGGAGTGTTGTGGAGTGGAACAGAGTGGAGTGGAATGGAGTGGAATGGAATGGAGGGGATTGGAAAGCAGTGAAGTGGATGGAGAGGAATAGAGTGAAATGGAATGGAATGCAGAGGAGTGGAATGGAGTGGAAAGGAGTGGAATGGAAGGGAGTGGAGTGGAGTGGAATGGAATGGAATGGGTTGGAGTGGAATTGAGTGGAGTGGAATGGATTGGAGTGGAATGGAGTGGAATGAAATGGAGGGGAGTAGAGTGGATAGGAGTGGAATGGAGTAGAGTGGAGTGGAATGGAATGGAATTGAATGCAGTACAGAGTAGCAGAATGGAATGGAATTGTTTGGAGTGGTGTGGAGTGGTATGGAAAGGGGTGTAATGAAATGGAAGGGAATGGAGTGGAAAGGAGTGGAATGGTATGGAATGGAATGGAAAGTAGCGGAATGTAGTGGAAAGGGATGGAATTTAATGGAGCTGATTGTAATGGAATGTAGTGGAATGAAATTGAATGGAATGCAGTGGAATGGAATTGAATGGAATGGAGTGGAATGCAATGGAGTCGAGTGGAGTGGAGTGGAATGCAGTGGATTGGAGTGGAGTGGAAAGGAGTGGAATGGTATGTGTTGAATGGAGTGAAATGTAGCGTAATGGAATGCAATGACATGGAATGGACGAAGTTGAGTGGAATGGAATGAAGTGGAGTACAGTGGACTGGAAAGTAGTGTAATGGAAAGGAATGAATTGGAAACGAATAAGGTAGGGTAGAGTGGAAAGGAAAGGAATGGAATGGAATGGAGTGGAGTGGAGTAGAATGGAATGGAATGGAAAGGAGTGGAGTGCAATAGAGTAGACTGGAGTGGATTGCAATGAAATGGTATGCAATGGAGTTGAGTGAAATGGATTGGAGTGGAATGGAGTGGAGTGGAATGGAGTGGAAAGTTATGGAATACAGTGGAGTCGAATGGAGTGGAATGTAATGTAATGGCATGGAGTGGAGTGCAGAGGAGTGGAATGGAATGGAGAGGAATGGAACGGAATGGTGTGGATTGCAGTGGCATAGAGTGGAGTGGAGTGGAATGGAGTGGAGTGGAATGGAATGGAATGGAGGGGAATAGAATCGAAAGAAATGTAGTGGAATGGAATGTAGTGCAGTGGAATGGAGTGGAACGAAATGGAGTGATGTGAATTGGACTGAAATGGAATGGAATGAAATGGAGTGTAGTGGATTGGAATGGCGTGGATTGGAAAGGCATGGAATGACGTAGAGTGGAGTGGAATGGAATGGAGTGGAATGGAGTTGAATGGAGTGGATTGGAATGGAATGGAATGGATTGGAGTGGAGTGGAATGGAGTGGAATGGACAGGAATTAAGTGAACTGGAATGTAGTGGAATTGAATGGAGTGGAATTTAATGGAATGGAATGGAATTGAATGGAATGGAATGGAAATGAATGAAATGGAATGGAAATGAATGAAATGGAGTGGAGTCAGAAGAAGTGGAGTTGACTGGATAGAAATGGAGTGTAATGCAATGGAGTGGAGAGGAATGGAATGAATTGCAATGGAGTGGAATGGCTTCGTGTGGAGTGGAGTGGAGTGCAGTGGAATGGAATGAAATGGAATGGAGTGAAGAGGAAAGGAGTGGAATGGGCTGCAGAGTAATGGAGTGGATTGGAATGGAATGGAGAGGGGTGGAATGGAGTGGAATGGAGTGGAATAGAGGCGAGTGGAGTGGAATGGAACGAAAACGAATAGAACGGAGTGGAATGGAGTGCAACGGAATGGAGTGGAGTGGGATGGAGTGGAGTTGAATGCATTGGAGTGGAGTGAAGTGCAGTGGAATGGAGACGAATGGAATGGAGTTGAGTGGAGTGGAATGGAATGGAATGGAGCAGAGTGGAATGGAGATTAATGGAACGGAGTGGAATGCAGTGGAATAGACTAGAATAGATTGGAGTGAAATTGAGTGCATTGCAATGGGATGGAATGGAGGAGAGTGGAATGGAGTGGAGTGGAATGGATTGGAGTGGTGTGGATTGTAATGGAATGGAATGGATAGGAGTTGAATGAGTGGAATGGAATGGAGTGGAAATGAGTGGAATGGAGTGGAATGGAATGAAGTGGAATGGATTGGAATGTTATGGCTTGGAAAGGAGTGGAATGGAGGGGAATGGAATACAATAGATGGAATGCAATGGAATGGAGTGTAGTGGAATGGTCTGGAATGGAGTGGAATAGAATGGAGTGGAGTGGACTGGAGTGGAACGGAGTGGAGTGGAGTGGATCGCATTGGAATGGAATGGAGTGGAGTGGAGGGCAGTGGAATGGTATGGCGTGGAATGGAGTGGAATGGAGTGAAATTGCCTATAAAGGAATGGAGTAAAGTGGAATGGAGTGGAGTGTAATGGAGTGGAGTGAAGTGGAGCAGAGAGGAGTGGATTGGAATGGAGTGGAGTGGCATGGATTGGAATGGAATGGAGTGGAATGCTGTGTAATGGAATGGAAAGGAGTGGAGTGGAGTGGACTGGAGTGGACTGGAGAGGAATGAAGTGGAGAGGAGTGGAGTGGAATGGAGTGGAGTGGAGTGGATTGGAATGGAATGAAATGGAATGGAGTGGAATGTAATGGAAAGGATTGGAGTGGAATGGAAAGGCGTGTAGTGGAATGCTGTGGAATAGAAGGCTTGGAGAGGATTGGAGTGGAATGGAATGGAATGGAGTGGAGTGGAATGGTGTAGAATGGAATAGAGTGGAATGGAGTGAAGTGGAGTCGAGTGCAGTGAAATGGAATGGAATGGAGTGAAATGGAATGGAGTGGAGTGGAATGGAATGGAATGGAATGTAGTTGAGCGGAGTAGAGTGGAGAGGAGTGGGATGCAATGAGATGGAGTGGAGTGGAATGGAGCTGAATAGAAAGGAATGGAATGAAATGGAGACGAGTGGAGTACAATGGATTTGAATGGAAAGGAATGGAAGGCAATCGAGTGGGGTGGAGTGGAATGAAATGCAGTACAGTGGAATGGAGTGGAGTGGAATGGAATGGAGGAGAGAGGAAGGGAAATACATGGATTGGAATGGAATTTAAAGGAATGCAGGGGAATGTAATATAGTGGAGTGAAGTGGAATGGAATACAGTGGAGTGGAGTGGAATGGAATGAAATGGAATTGAGTAGAATGGAATGGAATGGAATGGAGTGGAGTGGAATGGAATGGAGTGGAATGGAGTGGATTGTAATGGAACGGAATGGATTGGAGTACAATGGAGAGGAATGGAATCAAGTGGAATCTAGGGGAATGGAGTGGAATGCAGTGGAATGGACAGGAATGTCGTGGATTAAAATGAAATGAAATACAATGGAGTGGATTGGAGTGGAGTGGAAAGATCTAGAATGGAGTGGAATGGAATGCAGTGGATTGGAGTTGAGTGGAATTAAATGGATTGGATTGGAATGGTTGTAATGGAATGGAGTGGAGTGGAGTGCAGTGGAATGGAATGAATGGGAGTGGAGTGGAATGGAGTGGAATGGACTTAAGTGAAATGGATTGGAATGGAATGGAGTAGAGTGGAATGGAATGGAGAGGAGTGCAGTGGAGTGTATTGGAACGGAGTTCAGTTTAATGGAACAAACGAGAGTAGAATGGAAGGGAATGGAGTGGATTTGAAAGCAGTGAAGTGGATTGGAGAGAAACGGATTGTAGTGCAAAGTAATAGGGAGGGGTGGAATGGATTGCAGTGGAGTGGATTGGAGTGCTGTGGAGGGGAACGGAGAGGAGTGGAGTGGAATGTAATGGAACGGAATGAAATGGAGAGGAGTGGAAGAAGTGGAATGGAACGGGGGGGAATGGAGTTGTGTGGAATGGAAAGGAGTGAAGTGGAATGGATTTGAATGTAGGGGAAGGGAGGGAGTGGAGTGGAGTGGAGTGAAATGGATCAGAATGGAGTGGAATGGAATGGAAGGGAGGGTATTGGAATGGACGGGAATGGAGTCAAATGGAAGGGAAAGGAGAAGAATGGAAAGGAATGCAACGAAATGGAATGGAATGGAGGGCAGTGAAGTGGAATGGAGTGAAGTGGAGTGGAATGGAGTGGAGTGGAGTGAATGGAATTGAATGGAATTGACTGCAGTGGAGTAGAATGGAGTGGAGTGGAATGGAGCAGAATGGAGTGGAATGGAGTGGAATGGAGGGGATTGGAATGAAATGGGATGGAGTGGAATGTAAGGTAAAGTAGTGGAATGGAGTGGAGTGGAGTGGAGTGGAATTGAGTGGAGTGGAGTGGAATATAGAGGAATGGAATGGAATGGAATGGAGTGCATTGGAGTGGAAGAGTGGAGTGGAGTGGAATGGAGTGGAGTGGAGTGGAATGAATGGAATGGAATAGAATAGAGTGGACAGGAGTGGAACGCAGTGGAGTAGAGTCGAATGGAATGGAAAAGAATGCAGTGGAAGGAATGTACTGGAGTGGAATAGAGGGGAATGAAATGGAGTAGAGACGATTGGGGTGGAATGGAATGGAGTGGAATGTAGTGCAGTGGAGTGAAGTACAGTGAAATAGAGTGGCATGGAGTGCAGTGGAGTGGAAAAGAATAGAATGGAATGGAGTGGAGTGGAGTGGATTGGAGTACAGTGGAGGGGAATGTGGTGGAGGGGATTGAAGAGGGATGGAGTGGAATGTAATGGAATGGAGAGGAGTGGAATGGAGTGGAATGGACTGGAATGTAGTGTGGTGGAGTAGAATGGAATGTAGTGGAATGGACTGAAATGGAGTGGATTGGAATCGAGTGTAGTCGAGTGGATTGGAGTGGAATGGAATGGAATGGAGTGGAGGGCAGTGTTATGGAATGGAGTGGAGTGGAATGGAGTGGAGTCGACTGGAATGGAATGGAATGGAGGGGAATAGAATTTAAAGAATGCAGTGTAATGAAATGTAGTGTAGTGGAATGGAGTGGAATGGAATGGTTGGTGCGGATTTGGCTGTAATGGAATTCAGAGGGATGGGGTGTAGTGTATTGGAGTGGAGTGCAGTGGAATGAAATTGAATGCAATACAGTAAAATCAAATGGAATGGAGTCGAGTGGAATGGAGTGGAGTGTAAGGGAGTGGAATGGAGTGCAAGGTAATGGATTGGAATGGAGTGGAATGGAGTGGATTGGAATGGAAGGGAATGGAATGTAGTGGATAGGAGTGGAGTGGAATGCACTGGAGTGGAATGGAGAGGAATGGATTGGAGTGTAATGGAGTGCAATGCAGTGGAGTGGAGTGGAGTGGAATCTAGTGGAATATACTGGAATTGTGTGGACGGGAGTGGAGTGCAATGGAAAGGAATGGAGTGGATTGGAGAGGAATGTAGTGGAATGTAATGTAATGGAGAGAAGTGGAATGGAGTGGAGTGGATTGGAGAGGAATGGAGTGGAAGGGAATGGAAAGGATTGGAATGGAATGGAGTGCAATGTAGTGGAATGAAGAGCAGTGGAGTGGAGTTGAATGTAATGGGATGGAATAGATTGCAGTGGAATGCAGTGGAGTGGAATGGAGTAGAGTGGAATGGAGTGGAATGGAATGAAGGGGAGTGGATTGAATAGGAGTGGATTGGAGTGGAGGGGAATGGAGTGGAATGGACCTGAATTGAGTGGAATGGAATGGAGTGGAGTGGAATGGAATGGAATGGAATGGAAATGAAAGCAGTGCAGTTCAGTTTAATGGATTGGAATGGAGTGGAGTGGTATGGGGAGGAATGGAAGGGAATAGAGCGGAACGGAGTGGTATGTAGTGGAACGGTATGGAATGGAGTGGATTGTAGTGGAATTGGATGGAATATAATGGATTGGATTGTAATGGAATGAAGTGGAATAGAATTGAATCCAATGGAGTGTAATGGAATTGAATGGAATGGAGAGGAGTGGAGTGCACTGGAATGGAGTGGAATTGGTTGGAATGGAGTGGAGTGGAGTGGAATGGAATGGAATGGAATGCAGCGGAGTTGAGTGGAATAGAGTGGAATGGAATGGAATAGACTGAAGCGGACTGCCATGGAATGGATTGGAATGGAGCTGAGTAGTGTGGAATGGAGGGGAATGGAATGTAGTTGAGTGGAGTGGAGTGGAATGAAATAGAGTGGAGTGGAATGGAGTGGAGTGGAATGGAGTGGAATGGAGTGGAGTGGAGTGGAGTGCATTGGAGTGGAATTCTATGGAATAGAGTGGAGTGGAGTGCAACGGAGAGAAGTGTAATGGAATGTAGTGGAGTAGAGTGAAGTGGAGTATAATGGAGTGGAGTGGACTGGAATGGAGTGTAGTGGAAGGAGTGGAGTAGAATGGAATGGAATGGAAAGGACTGGAGTAGAGTGGAATGGAAAGAAGTGGATTATAGTGGAACGGAGTGGGGTTGACTGGAATGGAGCGAAGTGGAATGGAATTGAGAGAATTGGAATGGAATGTAATGGAGTGGAGTGGAGTAGACTGGAAAATAGTGAAGTGGAGTGCAACGGAGTAGAGATTGATGGAATGGAATGGAATGGAATGGTGTAGAATGGAATGGAATGGAATGGAATGTGATGGATTGGAGTGGAGTGGAATGGAAAGGAGTTTAGTGGACAGGAATGGAGAGGAGTGGAGTAGAATGGAATGAAATGGAATGGGGAGGATTGGAGTGTAATGGAATGGGGTGGAATGGAGCGGAGTGGAGTGAGCGGAGTGAAATGCAGTGGAATGGAATGGATTGGAATGTAATGGAGTGGAATGGAATGGAGTGGCTTGGAACGGAATTTAGTGGAGTGGAGTGGAGTGGAGTGGAATGGAGTGGAGTGGACTGAAATGGAGTTGAGTGAAGTTGATTGGAGTGAAATGGAATGGTAACAAATGGAATGGAATAGTGTGGAGTGGAATGGAGTTCAGTGGAGTGCGAAGAATTGTATTGGAATGGAATGCAGTGGAGTGGAGTTGAACGGAATCGAAAGGACTGGAATGGAGTGGAGTAGACTGGAGTGGAATGGAGTAGAGTGGAATAGAGTGGAATGGAGCAGAGTGGAATAGAGTGGAGTGGAGTGCAATAGAATGGAATGAAATGGAGGAGGGTGGAAAAGAATGGAATGGAGTGGAGTGGAATGGAGTGGAATGGAAAGGAGAGGAATTTACTGAAATGGAGTGGATTGAAGTGCAGTAGAATGGAATGGAAAGGAGTGGACTGGATTGGAATTGAATGTAGTGGAGTGCAGTAGCATGGAATGGAATGGAGTGCAGTTTAATGGAATGAAATGGAGTGGAATGGAGAGGAGAACAATTAAAAGGAATGGGGTGGATTGAAGTGGAGTGGAATGGAATGGAGTGGAGTGGAATGTAGTGGAATAGAATGGGGCTGAGTGCAGTGGAATGGAGTGGAGTGAATTGCAGTGGCGTGAAGTGGAATGGAATGGAATGCACTGGAGTGCAATGGAGTAGAGTGGAGTGGATGGAGTGGAGTGCAGTGGAATAGAATGGAATGGAAATGAGTGGAGTGGAATGGAATGGAGTGGAGTGGAGTGGAAGGGAATGTAGTGAAGTGGAAAGGGGTGGAGTGAAATGGAGTTGAGTGGACTGGAATGGAGAGGAGTCGAATGGAATGGGGTGAAATGGAATGGAAAGGATTGTAGTGTAGTGGAAAGGACTGGAATGGAGTGGAATGGAAAAGAGTGGAATGGAATAGAGGGTTATGGAGTGAAATGGAGTGGTGTGGAATGGAATGGAGTGGAATGGAGGGGAATGGAATGAAATGGAATTAAATGGAATTGAGTAGAGTGGAATGGAGTGGAATTAAATGGAATGGAGTGGAGGGGAGTGGAGTGGAATTGAATGGAATGGAGTGGAATCGAGTGGAATGGAGTGGAGTGAATTGGTGTGGGTATTAATAGAATGGAGTGGAATGGAGTGGAATAGAATGCAGTGGAATTAAATGAAATGGAGTGGAAAGGAATGTAGTGGAATGGAATGGAGTGGAGTTGAATGGATTGGAATCGAATGGAGTGGATTGCAGTGGAATGGAATGGAATGGAGTGGAATTCGGTGGATTATACTGGAACGCAGTGGAGTGGACTGAAATGGACTGGAATGGAGTGGAGTGGAATGAAGTGGAAAGGAACGGAATGGAGAGAAGTGGAGTAGAATAGAGTGCAATAGATTGGAATGGAGTGCAGTCGAGTGGTGTGGAAAGGAATGGAATGGACTGGAGTGGAGCGGTGTGGAATGGAGTAGAGTGGAGAGGAATGGAATGGAAGGGTTTGGAGTGGAAGGTAATGGAATTGAATGGAGACGAATGGAGTCGAGTGGAATGGAAGGTTGTGCAGTTGAATGGGATGGAATGGAGTGGAATGTAATGGAATGGAGTGCAGTGGAGTGAAATAGAGTAGAGTGGAATCTAATGGAATGGAGTGGAATGGAATGGAAGCGACCGGATTGGAGTGCAATGGAGTGGGTGGAATGAAGTTGAGTGGAGTCGAATGGAAGGGAATGGATGGGAGTTGATTGTTGTGAAATGGAATGGAGTGGAATGGAGTGGAGAGGAGTAGATTGAGTGGCGTGCATTGGAATGGAAAGTATTGGAATGGAGTGGAGTGAAATGGAATGGAGTGGAGTGAAATGGAATATAATGGAGTGGATTGAAGTGGAGAGGAATAGTGTGGAGTGGTCGGGAATGGACTGGCGTGGACAGGAATGGAGTGGAATAGAGTGAGGTGGAATGGAGTATAATGGAATTGAATGGAATGGGATGGAGTGGAGTAAATTGGAATGGAGTGGAATGGATAGGAAAGGAGTGGAGTGGAATGGAGTGGAAGGTAATGGAATGAAGTGGAGTGGATTCGAATGGAATGGAATGCAGTGGAATGGAATGGTATGGAATGGAGTAGAATTTATTGGAGTGCAGCGGAGTGCACTGGACTGAAATGGAGAAGAGTGGAAGGAATGAAGTGAGATGGAATGGAATGTAATGGAATGGAGTGGAGTGGAGTGGAATGGAGTGGAGTGGAATGGAGTGGAATGTAATGTTATGGAATGGATCGCAGTTGATTGGATTGGAATCGAGTACAGTGGAGTGGACTAGAGTTGAATGGAATGGAATAGAATGGAGTACGGTGCATTGGAGAGGATTAGAATGGAGTATAGTAGAATGGAATGGAATTCAGGGGAAAGGAATGTAATGGAACGGAATGGAATGGAATGGAATGGAATTGAGTGCATTGGAGTGGCATGGAGTGGAGTGGAGGCGAATGGAATGGAATGGAGTGGAGTGGAATGGAGTGGAATGGAATGGAGTGGAATGGAGAGGAGTGGAGTGAAGTGCAGTGGAGTGGAATGGAATTGATTGAAATGGAGTGGAGTGGAATGGAAGGGAGTGGAGTACAATGGAATTTAGTGGAGTGGAGTGGAATGAAGTGAAGTGGTCTGTAATGGAGTGGTTTGGAAAGAATGGAGTGGAATGGAGTGGAATGGAATGGAAGAGAGTGGTGTCGCATGGAGTAGAGTAGAATCTAATGGAATGTAGTGGACTGGAATGGAGTGGAGTGGAATGCAGTTGAGTGGATTAGAATGGAATGGAAAGGATTGGAGTGGATTAGAGTGTAATGGAATGTAGCGGTATGGAGTGCAGTGGAATGTAATGGATTGGAATGGAATGCAGTGGATTGGAAAGGAGTAGAATGGAGAAGATTGGACTGGAGTGGACTGGAGTGGACTGGAATGGAGAGGAATATAGTGGAGTGGAATGGAGTCGAACGGAATGGGATGGTATGGAATGGAGTGGGGTGAAGTGGGATGGAGTGGAATGGATAGGAAAGGAATTGAGTGGCGTGGAATGTAGTAGAGGGGAATTTATTGAAGAGGAGTGGAATCGAATTGAATGGAGTGTAGTGGAATGGAGTTGAATGAAATGAGGTGGAATTTAGTGGAGTGGAGTGGAGTGCAGTGGTCTGAATTGGAGGGGTGTGGAAGGAATGGAGTGAGATGGAACCGAATGTAGTGGAATGTAGTGGATTGCAGTAAATTGGAGTGGAGTGGAGTGGAAGGGAGTGGAGTGAAATAGAATGAAATGGAACAGAGTAGAGTGGAATGGAGTCGAGTGGAGTGGAGAGGAAAAGAGTTGAAAGGAATGGAATGGAATGGAATGGATTGGAATGGAGTGGAGTGGAATGGAGTAGAGTGGAATTGAAAGTAATGCAGTGGAAAGGAAAGGAATGGAATGGAATAGAATGCAATGGAATGGAGTGGAGTGGAGTGCCATGGCGTAGAGTGGTGTGGATAGGAGAAGAGTGGAATAGAATTTAAAAGAAATGGAATGGAATGGAGTGGAGTGGAATGGAGTGGGATGCAGGAGAGTAGAATTTATTGGAATGAAGTGTAGTGGAGGGGTGTGGAATGAAATGGAATGGAACGGATGGGGATAGAGAGGAATGGAGTGAAGTGGAGTGGAATAGACTGGAGTGGAGTGGAGTGGAGTGGAATGGAATGGAATGGAATGGAGTGGAGTGGAGGGGAGGGGAGTAGAACGGAATGCAGTGGAGTGGAGTGGACTGGAATCGAATGGAATGCAGTGGAGTGGAATTGAGTGGAATGGAATGGTGTGGAATGGATTGGAGAGGAAATAATGGAGTGGAATCGAGTGCATTGGAGTGGAATGGAGTGGAGGAAGTGAAGTGGAGTGGGGTGAAATAGAGTAGAATGGAATGGAGTGGAGTAGAGTGGAATGAAGTGAAGTGGAGATGAATAGAGTTGAGTGGAATGGAATGGAATAGAGTGGAATGGAATGTAATGGAGTGGAATGGAATCGATTAGAGTGGAATGGAATGGAATAGAGTGGAATGGAATGGATTAGAGTGGAATGAAATGGAATGCAATGGAATGGAATGGAATGGATTGGAATGGAATGGAATGGCATGGAGTGGAGTGAAGGGGCATGGAGTGGAGTACAGTGGAAAGGAGAAGAGTGCAATGGAATGGAAAGGAATGGAATGAAACTGAGTTCAGAGGAACAGACAGGAATGCAATGGAGTGGAGTGGAGTGCATGGGAGTGGAATGGAATGGGTTGGAGAGGAGTGGAATAAAATGGAATGGAATAGAATGGGATGGAGTAGAATGGAGTGGAGTGGAATGGAAAGGATTGGAAGGGAATGGCATGTAATGGAGCATAGTGGTATGGAATAGATTTCAGTGGAATGGAGAGGAGTGGAGTGGAATCGAATTTAATGGTGCGGAGTGACATGGAATTCAATGGAATGGAGTGGAATGGAGTCGAGTGGTGTGGACTTGACTGGAGTGTACTGGAATGGATTGGAGTGGAATGAATGGACTGGAATTGAATGGAATGGAACGGAGTGGAGTGGAGTTTAATGGAGTGGAGTATAGGGGAATGGACTAGAGTGAATTGGAATAGAATGGAACGGGGCGCAGGGGAGTGGAATGGAGTGTAGCGTAGAGAAATAGAGTTCAATGAATGGAACGGAATGGAATGGAGGGGAATGGTGTGGAGTGGAATGGAGTAGAGTGGAATGGAATGGAATGCTGTGGAATGGAATGCTGTGGAATGGAATGGAGAGGACTGGAGTGAAAACGAGAAGAATGGAATGAAGTGGAAGGGCATGGAGTGGAGTTAAATAAAGTGGAGTGGAATGGAGAGGAGTGGCATGGAATGGAGGCGAGTAGACTGGATAGGAGTGGAATGGAGTGGAGTGGAGAGGATTGGAGTGGAATGGACTGGAATGGATGGAATACAGTGGAGTGGAGTGGAATGTAATGAAATGGAAAGGAGTAGAGTGGAATGGAGTGGACTGGATTGGAGTGGAGTGAAGTGGAGAGGAATGGCATGCAATGGAATTGTTTGGAATGGAGTGGAATGGAATGGAGTGGAATGGCATGGAGTGGATTGGAGTGGAGTAGAGTGGACTGGAATGGAATGGAGTTAAGTGAGATAGATTGGAATGGAATGGAGTGGAATGGAATGGAGTTAAGTGAAAAAGAGTGGAATGGAATTGAATTGAATGGAATGGAATGGAATAGAATGGAATGAAATTGAACGGAGTGGAATAGATTGGAGTGGAACGGAATGGATTTGAGTGGAGTGGAATGCACTGGAGTGAAATGGCTTGGAGTCGAGCGGAGTGGAGTGGAATGGATTGGAATGGACTGGAGTGTAATACAGTTTTCTGGAAAGGAGTGGAATGCACTTGAATGAAGTGAGATGGAGAGTAGTGGAATGGAAGAGCATGGAAAGGAGTGGAATAGAGTACAAAGGAATGGAATGGATTTGAGTTGAGTGGAGTGGAGTCTAGTGGAGTGGAATGGAATGAATTGGAAAGGAAAGGAAAGGAAAGGAAAGGAATGGAATGGAATGGAGTAGAGGGGAAAGGAGTGGAGTCGATTGGAGAGAAATGAAGTGAACTGCAAAGGAATAGAGAGGAGTGGAATGGAGTGCAGTGGAGAGGCATGGACTGGTGTGGAGTGGAATGGAGTGCAGTACAGTTGAATGGAATGGAATGGAATGGAATGGAGCGAAGTAAAGAGGAGTGGAGTGGATTGGAGAGGAATGGAGTGGAAGAGAATGGAATGGAGAGGAATGGAATGGAGTGGAATGGAGAGGAGTCGGGTGGAGTGGAATGCAATGGGATGGAATGGATTGGAGTGGAATGGAGTGGAGTGGAATGGAGTAGAGTGAAATGGAGTGGAAAGGAATGGAGGGGAGTGAACTGGATAGGATAGGAGTGGAATGGAGAGGAGGAGAATGGAGTGGAATGGCCTGGAATTGAGTGGAATGGAATGGAGTGGAGTGGAATAGAATGGAATGTAATGGAATTGAATGCAGTGGAGTTTAGCTTACTGGATTGGAGTGGAGTGGAGTGGTATGGAGAGGAATGGAAGGGAAGGGAAAGGAATGGAGTGGTATGGAATGGAATGGATTGGAAAGTAGTAGAATTGGATGGAATGGAATGGAGTGGATTGTAATGGAATGGAGTGGATTGGAATTGAATCGAATGGAGTGCAATGAAATTGAAGGGAATGGAGAGAATTGGAGTGGATTGGAATGGAGTGGATTGGAATGGGGTGCAATGAATTGGAATGGAGGGAAGTGGAGTGGAATGTAATGGAATGGAATGGAACAGAGTGGAGTGGAATGGAATACGGTGGAATGGAATGAAGTGGAATGGAGTGGAGTGGAAAGGAATGGGATGGAGCTGAGTAAAGGAGAATGGAGTGGAGTGGAGTGGACTGGATTGTAAATGAATGTAGTGGAGTGCAGTAGAATAGAATGGAATGTAGTGCAGTTTAATGGACAGAAATGGAGTAGAATGGACTGGAAAGGAGAAGAATGGATTGCAGTGGAATGGAGTGGAATGGAATGGAATGGAATGGAGTGGAGTGGAGTGGAATGCATTTGAATGGATTGGAATGGAGTGGAGTGGAGTGGAATGGCCAGGAATGCAATGGTGCAGAGTGGAGTGGAATGGGGTAGAGTGGAATGGAATGGAATGGAGTGGAGTGGAATGTAGTGGAATGGAAGGGAGCACAGTACAGTGGAATGGAGTGGAGTGGAATGCAGTGGAGTGGAGTGGAATGGAATGGAATGCAATGGAGTGGAATGGAGTACAGAGGAGTAGATGGAATGGAGTGCTGTGGAATGGAATGGAATAGAGTGGAGTGGAATGTAATGGAGTGGAGTTTAATGAAATATAGTGGACTGGAGAGGAGTGTAGTAAAATGGAGTGGAGTGGAATGAAATGGAGCGGAATGGAATGGAATGGAATGGAATGGAGTGAGGGGAGTTGAATGGAGTGGAGTGTATTGGAAAGGACTAGAATGGAATGGAATGGAATGGAATGGAATAGAATGGAATGGAATGGAATGAAATGGAAAGGAATTGACTGGAATAGAGTGAAATGGATTGAAATGGAGTGGTGTGGCTTGGAATGGAGAGGAATGGAGTAGAATGGAATGGAATGGAATTAACTTGAAAGGATTGGAGTGGAATGGAGTGGAATGGGATGGAGTGGAATTAAATGGAAGGGAGCTGATGGGAATGGAGTGGAATGGAATGGAATGGAAAGAAATGGAGTGGAAAGGAGTGGAATGGAGTGGAGTGAGGTGAAATGGAAGGTAATGGATTGGGGTGGAATGGAGTGGAATAGAATGGAGTGGAATTAAATGGAATGGAGTAGAATGTAGTGGAGTGTAATGGAATGGAATGTAGTGGAGTTGAATGGATTGGAATCGAATGAAGTGGATTGCAGTGGAATGGAATGTGGTGGAGTTGAATGGATTGGAATAGAATGCAGTGGATTGCAGTGGAATGCAATGGAATGGAAATGGAGTGGAGTGCGGTGGATTACACTGGAATGGAGAGGAATGGACTGAAATGGAGTGGAATGTAGTGGAGTGGAATGGAGTGGAATGGAATTGAATGGAGTGGAGTAGAACGGAATGGAATAGATTGGAATGGAGTGCATTGGAGTGAAACGGAATGGAATGGAATGGAGTGGAGTGGAGTGGAATGTAGTGGTGTGTAATGAAGTAGAGTGTAAAGGAATGGAATGTAACGGAGTGGAGCGGAATGGAGTGGAATGGAATGGAATCGAATGGAGTTGAGTGGAGTGTAATGATGTGCAGTGGAGTGTAATGATGTGCAGTGGAATGGCATGGAATGGAATGGACTGGAGTGTAATGGAATGTTGTGGATTGGAGAGGAATGGAGTATAGTGGAATGTTATGGAATGGAGTAGAGTGGAATGGAAGGGAGCAGAGTGGAGTGGAATGGAGAAAAGTGGAGTGCAGTTAAGTGGTGTCGAATGGAAGGGAAAGAGTGGGATTTGATTCGAGTGTAAAGGAATGGAGTGGAATGGATTGAAGTGGAGTGTATGGAGTGGTGTGCATTTGAATGGAATGGATTGGAATGGAGGGGAGTGAAATGGAACGGAGTGGAGTGGAATGGAATGTGAGGGAGCAAAGTGGAGTGGAGTGGAATTTAGTGGAGTGGACTGGAATGGACTTGCGTGGACTGGAATGGAGTGGAATGGAGTGGAGTGGAGTCGAATGCAATGGAATGGAATGGAATGGAGAGGGGTGAAGTGGAATGGAGTCGAATGGACAGGAAAGGAGTGAAGTGGAATGAAATGTAATGGAATGCAGTGGCGTGGAGTGAATTGGAGTGGAAACGAATGGATTCAAGTGGAATGGAATCGAATGGAATGGAGTGGAGTGGAATGGAGTCGAATGGAATGGAGTGGAATTTATTGGAGTTGGGTAGATTGGAGTGCAGTGGACTAAAACGGAGTGGAGTGGAAAGAATTGCATGAAATGGAATGTAATGTAATTGAATGGAGTGGAGTGGAGTGGACTGGAGTGGAGTTAAAAGGCATGGAATGAAATAGAATTGACAGGAGTAGAATCGAGTGCAGTGGAGTGGACTACAGTTGAATGGAATGGAAAAGATTGGAGTGGAGTGCAATTGAGAGGAGTTTAATGTAGTGGAATTCAGTGGAAAGGAATGGAATGGAATTGAATTGAATGGAATGGAATGGATTGTAGTGAAGTAGCATGGTGTGGAGTGGAGTGGAATGGAATGGAATGGAGTGGATTGGAATGAAATGGATTGGAATGAAGGGGAATGGAGTAGAGTACTGTGGAATGGAGTTGACTGGAATGGAAGAGAGTGGAGTGCAATGGAAAATAGTGGAGTGGAGTGGAGTGGAATGGAGTGAAGAGGACTGGAATTGAGTGAAGTGGACTGTAATGGAATTGTTTGGAAAGAATGGAGTGGAATGGAATGGAATGGAATGGAGTGGAGTGGAGTGGAGTGGAATGGAGTAGAGTAGAATCTAACGGAATGGTGTGGAATGGAATGGAGTGGAGTGGAACGGAATGGATTGGAGTGCAGTGGAACGGAATGGAGCAGAGTGTAGTGGAATGAAGTGGAGTGGAATGCATTTGAGTGGATTGGAACGGAATGGAAAGGATTGGAGTGGATTAGGGTGCACTGGAATGGAGTGGAATGGAGTGGTGTGGAGTAGAAGGAGTGGAGTGCAGTGGAACTGAATGACATGGAAAGGAGATGAGTGCAGTGGAATGAAGTGGAGTGGAGTGGAATGGAGTGGAGTAGAATGGAATGGAATGGAAAGGAGAACAGTGGAGTGGAGTGGAATGGAGTGAAGTAGAATAGAATGGAATGGAAAGGAGTAGAGTGGAGTGGAATGGAGTGGAGTGGAGTGGAATGGATTGGATTGGAATGTAACAGAATGGAATGGAGTGGAGTGGAGTGGTATGGAGTGGGGTGGGGTGGAGTGGACGGGAATGGATTGGAATGGAAGGTAATGGAGTGGAATGATACGGAGTGGAATGGAGTGGAATGGAAAGGAATGGAATGGAGTAGGGTGGAATAGAGTGGAGTGGAGTGAAGTGTAGTGGAGAGAAGTGGAAAGGAATGAAGTGCAGTGGAAAGGAATGGAGTTGAGGTGAGTGTAATGGAATCGAGTGGAGTTGAATGAAATTATGAGTAATGGAGTGGAATGGAAGGGAGAGAATTTAATGGAGTGCAATGAAATGGCGTGGATTGGAGTGGAGTGGAATGGAATGAAGTGGAATGTAAAGGAATAAAATGGAATGGAGTGTAGTGTAGTGGAATGGACTAGAGTGGAGTGGAATGGAGTCCAGTAGAATGGAATGAAATGAAATGGAGTGGAGAGACGTTGAATGGACAGAATTTTACTGGAAAGGAGTTGAAAGATATGGAATGGAATGGAGTGGAGTGGAATGGAGTGGATTGGAATGGAGTATAGTGATATGGAAAGGAATGGAGTTGAATATAAGGAAATGGAATGCAATGAATAGAGTGTAGTGGAGTGGAGTGGAATGCAGTGGATTGGATTTGAATGGAGTGGAAATGAGTGGATTGTAGCGGAATGGAGTGGAGTGGAGTGGAATGAAGTGCAATGGAATGGAATGGAATGGACTAGAGTGGAATGGAGTGTCGTGTTATGCAGTGGAGTGGAATGGAAGGGAGTGGAGTGGAGTGGAGTGGCAAAGAGTGGAGTGCATTGGAAAGGAAAGTAATGGAATGGAGTGGAATGGATTGGAGTGGATTGCAATGGAAAGGAATGGAATGGAGTGGAATGGAATGGAGTGTAGTTGAAAGGAGTTTAATGGAATGGCGTAGAGAAGAGTGGAGTACAATGAAATGGAACAGAGTGCAGTGAAATGGAGCTGAATGGAATGGATTGGAGTGGAGTGGAGTGGAATCGAGTAGAGTGGAATGGATGGAATGGAGTGGAATGGATTGGATTGGAGTGGAATGGAGTGGAATCGAGTGGAATGAAATGCAATAGTGTGGAATGGATTGAATTGGAATGCGGTGGAGTGGAAGTTGAAGGAGAGGAATGGAATAGAGTGGAATGGACTGGAGTGGCGTAGATTGCAGTGGACTGTAGTGGAATGGAATGGAGTGGAGTTGAGTGGAGAGTAATGGAATGGAATGTAGTTGAGTGGAATGGAGTGGAATGAAATGGGGTGGAATATAGGGGATTGGAGTGGAATGGAGTGTAGTTGTGTGGAATATACAAGAATGGACTGGAATGGAGTGGAAGGGAAGGGAATACAATGGAATGGAATGGACTGGAGTAGAGTGGAATGGAATTAAGTGGACTAGAATGGAATGGAATGGAGTGCCTTGGAATGCAGTGGAGTGGAGTGGAAAGGAGTGGAATGGAATGGAGTGGAATAAATGGAATGGAGAGGAATGGAGTGAAGTGGACTGAAATGGAACATAGTCGGGTGGAATACATTGCAATAGAATGAAGGGGAGTGCAATGGAATGGAATGGAATGGAGTGGAGTGGAGTTGAATGGACTTGAATGGAGTGGAATGCAGTTTAATCGAGTGAAAATTAGTGCAGTGTAATGGATTGGAAAGGAAAGCAATGGAATTGAATGGAGTGGAGAGGAGTGGAATGGAGTGGAATGGATAGGAATGGAGTGGAGTGGAGTGGAATGGAATGGAATAGAATGGAATTAAGCAGAGTTGACTGCAGTAGATCGATGTGGAGTGGAGTGGATTGAATTGAGTGGAATGGAATGGAGGGTAATGGAATACAGTGGAGTGGAGTGGAATGGAGAGGAGTGCAGTGGAATGAAATTGAAGGTAGTGGAGTGTAATGAAGTGCAATGGAGTGGAAGGAATGGAGTGGAGTATAGTATAGTGGATTGCAGTGGAATGGAATGGAATGTAAAGGTGTTCAGTGGAGTGGAATTGAGTGGAGTGGAGTGGAATGGAGTGGAGTGGAATGGAATGGAATGGAATGGATTGTAGTGGAGTCGTATGGAGTAGAGTGGAGTGCAGTGGAGTGGATTGCAATGGAACGTAATGGAACGGACTGGAGTGGAGTGGAATGTAGTGAAGTGGAGGGGAATGGAATGGATTGGAATGGAGTGCAAAGGAGTGGAATGGAGTGGAGTGGAAAGGAGTGGAATGGAGAGGAATGGAATGGAATGGAATAGAGTGGAGTGGAGAGGAGTGGAATGGAGTGGAGTGGAGTGGAGAGAAGTGGAATGGAGTGGAGTGGAGTGGAATGGAATGAAGTCGAGTTGAGTGGAATGGAATGGAATGGAATCGAATGGAATGTAAAGGAATGGAGTGGAAAGGAATGGAGTGCAATGGAATGGAGTGGAGTGGAGTACAGTGGAATAGAATGGAGTGGAATGGAATGGAATGTGAAGGAACGGACTGTAGTGGAATGGAGTGGAGTGGAATTGAATGGAATGGAATGGAGTGGACTGGACTGAAAAAGAGTGGAGTGGAGGGGAATGGAGTTGAATGGAAAGAGTTGAGTGGAATGGAGTGGAGTGGAATGGAGTGCAGTGGAATCGATTTGACTGAAATGGAATGGAACAGAGTGAGATGGAATGGAATAAAAGGAGTGGAGTGGAATGGGGTGAAATGGAGAGGATTGCAGTGGAATGGACTGAGGTGGACTTGAGTAGAATGGAAGGGAGTGGCGTGGAATGGAGTGGAGTGGAAGGGAGTAGAATAGAATGGAAAGGATTGGAGTGGGGTGGAATGGAGTGGAGTGGAATGGAATTGAGTGGAGTGGAGTGCAGTGGAGTGGAATGGAATGGAGTGGAGTGGAGTGGAATGAAGTAGCATGGAATGTAATGGAAAGGAGAGGAAAGGAGTATACAGGAATGGCATGGAGAGGAATAGAATGGAGTGGAAAAGAATGGAGTGGAGTGTAATGGATTTTTCTGGAACGGCATGAGTGGAGTGGAGTATAATGGAATGGAATGGAGTGCAGTGGAATGGAATGGAGTTGAGTGGAGCAGAAAGAAATGGAACCGAGCAGAGTGGAGTGGAAAGGATTGGAGTGGAATGGATAGGAATGGAGGGGAATGGAATGGAGTGGAGTAGAATGGAGTGGAAAGTAGTGGAATTTAATGCAGTGGAAAGGTGTGCAGTGCAGTGGAGCGGAGTGCAGCACAATGGAATAGATTGGAAAGGAGTGGAGTGGAATGGAATGGAATGGACAGAAGTGGAGTGGAATGGACTGGAGTGGAGTGGAATGGAATGGAGTGGAGTGTGGATGAATTGAGTATATTGGAATGGCGTGGAGTGGACTGGAATAGAGTGGAGTGAAATGGAATGGAGTGGAATGGAATAGAATATAATGGAATGGAATTGAGTGGCGTGGATTGGAGTGGAGTGGAGTGGACGGAAATGGAGAATAGTTGAATGGATTGGAAAGGAATGGATTGGAGTTTACTGGAGAGTAATGCAATGGAATGGACCGGAGTGGAATGGAGTGGAATGGAATGAGTTGGAAAGGAGGGGAATGGAGAGGAATGGAGTGGAGTGGAGTGGAATATAGTGGAATGGACTGGAACGGAGTGAAATGGAATTGAATGCCGTGGATTGGAATGGAGTTGAGTGGAGTGGACTGAAGTGAATGGATGGGAATGGAGTTGAGCAGAGTGGAATTTAATGGAATGGAATGGAGTGGAGTGGAGTAAAATGGAGTGGAAGGGAATGGAGTGGAGAGGAGTGGAATGGAATAGAATGGAGTGGAGTGGAATGGAGTCCATTGGAGTCGAAGTGATTGGAATGGAATGGAGTGGAATTCAACTTAAAGTAGTGGAGTGGAGAGGAGTGGAAAGAAATGGAGTGGAGAGGAATGGATTGGAACTTAATGGACTGGAGTGCTGTCGAATGGAATGCAATGGAGTGGAGCGGAGTTTAGTGGAGTAGATTGAAGTGGACTGGATTGGAGTGCAATGCATTGGAATGAAATGGAATGGAATGCAATGGAGTGAAGAGGAGTGGAATGGATAGGAATGGATTGGACTGGAATGGAGTAGAGTGGAGTGTAATAAAATCGAAAGGAATGGAGCGGAGTGGAATGAAGTTGAGAGGACTGGAGTTTAGTGAAGTGGATGGAATTGAGTGGAATGTAATTGAAGGTAATTGAATAAAGGGAATTGGAGGGGAATGGAGTGGAGTGGAGTGGAATGGAGTGTAATGGATTGAAATGGAATGGAGTAGAATGGAATTGATCGGAGTGGAATGGAATGGAATGGATTGAAATGGAATGAAATGAAATGAAATGGAATGGATTGGAATGGGGTGGAGAGGAAGGGTGTGGAGTGGATTGGAATGTGGTGGAGGGGAGAGGAATGGAATGGATAGCAAAGGAGTGGGTTTTAATGCAGTGGAGTGCAATGTAGTGCAGTGGAGTGCAGTAGAGAGCTATGGAATGTGGTGGAGAGGAGTCGCGTGGAGTGGAGTGGACTGTAATGAAATGGAATGTAATGGAATGGAGTGGATTAGAGTGGGTTGGAATGGAATGGAGTGGAGTTGAGTGGAGTGAAGTAGACTGGAATGAAGTGGAATGGAATGGACTGGAGGGGAGTGAAACGAAGTGTAGTGGGGCAGAATGGAGAGGAACGGAATGGAGTGGAATGAAATGCAGTGGAGTGGAGTGGACTGGAGTGAAGTGGAATGGAATGGAGTAGGGTGGAATGGAGTGGAATTGAATGGAGTGGAATGTTTTGGAGTTTAATGGACTGGAATGGAGTGGAATGGAGTGGAACAGAATGGAGAGAAATTGAGTGGATAGGAGTAGAATGGAGAGGAGAACAGAAAAATGGAGTGGAATGTAGAGGAATGTAGTGGAAAGGAATTTGATGGAATGGAATGGAATGGAATATAGTAGAAAGGACTGGAATGGAGTGCAATGGAACGGATCAGAGTGGAATGGAATGGAATGGAGAGGAATGGAATGGAAATTAGTGGAGTAGAGTGGAGTGGAATAGAGTGGAGTAGGGTGGAATGGAATGAAATGGAGTAGAGTGGAGTGGAATGGAGTGGAATGGAGTGGAGTGTAAAGGAATGGACTGTAATGAAATGAAATGGAATGGAGTGGAGAGGAATGGAGAGGAGTGGAATGGAGTATAGTGGAATGGAATGGAATGGAATGGAATGGAATGGAATGGACTGGAATGGAGTGGAATGGAATGGAATAGAAGGGAATGGAATAGAATGGAATGCAATGGAATGGAGTGAAGTGGAGTGGAATGGAGTGGAGTGGAATGGAATGGAGTTCAGTTGAGTGGAATGCAGTGGAGTGGAGTGGAACGGAATGGATTGAAATGGAGTGAGTTGGAATGCAGTGGAGTGAAATGGAGTGAACTGGAGAACAGTGGAGAACAATGGAATGTGGTGGAGTGTAGTGGAGTTGAATGGAATGGAATGAAATGGAATGGAGTGCAGTGGAGTGGAATGGAGTGCAGTAGAGTGGAATGGAGTGGAGTGGAGTGGAGTGGAATGGAATGGAATGGAATGGAGTGAGTTGGAATACAGTGGAGTGGAGTGGAGAGGAGTGGAGTGCATTGGAGAGTAATGGAATGTGGTGGAGTGTAGAGGAGTACAGTGGAGTGGAATGAAATGGAATGGATTGAAAAGAAGTACAGTGGAATGGAGTGCAATGGAGTGGAATGCAATGGAAAGGAGTGGAATGGAATAGAATGGTGTGGAATGTAAAGGAATGTAGTGAAGTGGAGTGGAGTGGAATGGAGTGGATTGGAGTGTAATAGAGGGGATAGAAGTGGAGTGCAGTTGAATGGAATGGAATGGAATGCAGTGGAGTGGAGTGGAATGGAGTGGAGTGGAGTACAATGGAGTGTAATGAAGTGAAACGTTATGGAGTGGAGTGGAACGGAGAAAGTGGAATGGAATATAGTGGAATGGAAAGGAATGGACTTGAATCTAATGGAATGAAATGAAATGGAAAAGAGTGGAGAGGACTGGAGAGGGATGGAGTGGAGTGGAGTGAAATGGAGTGGAGTAGATTGGAGTGGAATGGAATGGAATGGAGTGGGATGGAATGCAGTGGAGTGCAAAGGAGTGCAGTGGAGTATATTGGAAAGCCATGGAATGAGGTGGAGTGGAGTGGAATGGAGAGGAGTGGAATGAAATGGAATGTAACGGAATGGAGTGGAGTGGAATGTAGTGTAGTAGAGTGGGTTGGAATGGAATGGAATGGAGTTGAGTGGAATGAAGTAGACTACGATAACATGGAATGGAATGGAATGGAGTGGAATGAAAGGGAGTGTAGTCGGGTGGAATGGAGACTAATGGAGTGGAGTGGAACGAAATGGAGTGGAGTGCAGTGGACAGTTGTGGAGTGGAATGGAATGCAGTAGAGTGGAATGGAGTGGAATGGAATTTAGTGGAGTGTTGTGGAGCTTAATGGAATGGAATGGAATGGAGTGGAATGGAGTTTAACGGAATGGAGTGAAATGGAGTGGAATGGATTAGAATGGAGTGAAGTACAGAAGAATGGAGTGAAATGGACTGAAATGGAGTGGAATGGAAGTTGATGGAATGGAATGGAGTTGAGTGGAATGGACTCGAATGAAGTGGAATGGAAGGGAACGGAGAGGAAAGGAATGTAATGGAGAGGAATGGAATGGTATGTACTGGAGTGGAGTGGAGTGGAATGGAGTAGTGTGGAATGGAATGGAATGGAATTTAGTGGAGTGTTGTGGAGCTTAATGGAATGGAATGGAATGGAATGGAGTGGATTGGAGTTTAATGGAATGTAGTCAAATGGAGTGGAATGGAGTAAAATGGAGTGGAGTATAGAAGAATGGAGTGAAATGGACTGGAATGTAGTGGAATGGAATTTGATGGAATGGAATGGAATGGAGTAGAGTGAAATGGACTGGAATGGAGTGGAATGGAAGGAAATGGAGAGGAACGGAATGTAATGGAGAGGAATGGAATGGAATATACTGGAGTGGAGTGGAATGGAGTGGAATGGAGTGGAAATAATTGGAGTGGAGTGGAATGGAATGGAATGGAATGCAGTGGAGTAGAGTGGAATGGAGTGAGGAGGAGGGGAATGGAGTGTAATGGAATGAAATGCAATGGAGTGGAGTGGAATGGAGAGTAGTGCAATGGAGTATAGTGGAAATGTGTATATTAGAATGGAATGGAATCTAGTGGAATGGAATGGAATGGAGTGGAATAGAAGGGAATGGGATGGATTGGAGTGGAATGGAATGGAATGGGGTGAAACTGAATGGAGTGAAGTGGAGGGGAATGCAGTGGATTGGAGTGGAGTGGAATGGAGTGGAGTTGAGTAGAAAGGAATGGAATGGAATGGAGTGTGTTGAAATGCAGTGGAGTGGAATTGAGTGGAGTGCAGTGGAGAGCAATGGAATGTGGTGGAGCGTAGCGGATTGGAGTGTAGTGGAATGAAATGGAGAGGAGTGGAGTGGAATGCACTGGAATGGACTGGCATGGAGTGGAATGGAGTGGAATGGGGTGGAGTGGAATGCAGTGGAATGGAATGGAATTGTGTAGAGTGGAATAGAATGGAGTGGAGTGGAGTGCAGTGGAATGGAATGGAATGGAGTGGAGTGGAATGAATTGGAAAAGAATGGAGTGGAAGGAAACAGAGTGGAGTGGAAAGGTGTGGGACGGAATGGATTCGAGTGCAATGGATTCGAATGGAATGGAATGGAGTGGAGTGGAATTTTGTGGAATGGAATGGAGTGGAAAGGAGTGGTGTGGAGTGGTGATTAGTGGAATGGAAAGGAATGGAAAGGAGTGGAGTGGAATTGAATTGAGTGGAGTAGAATGGAATGGAATGGAACGGATTTGAGGTGAGTGAAGTGGAATGGAGTGGAGTGGAGTAGAGTGGAGTGGACTACAATGGAGTGGATTGGAATGGAATGGATTTTAATGGAATGGAATGCAGTAGAGTGGAGTGGAATGGAGTAGAGTGGACTGGAATGGAGTGGAGTGTAGTGGAACACAGTGTAATTGTTGGGAATGGAGTGGAGTAGAATGGAATGGAATGGAGTGGAGTGGAGTGTAATGGAGTGTAGTGGAATGGAGTGGAATAGAGTGGAACGGAATGAAGTGGAGTGGAGAAGAGCGGATGGAAATGGAATAGTGTGGAATGAAATGGAGTGGAGTTGAGTGAAGTGGGGTGGAAAAGATTGGTCTGGAATTGAATGGAATGGAATGAAATGAAATTGAATTTAATGGAATGCTCAGGAATGAAACGGAATAGAATGAAATGAAATGGAAAGTGACATGTAATGTGAGCTGAGATTGTGCCACTGCATTCCAGCCTGAGGGACACAGTGATATTGTGTCGAAGGAAAGGAATGCAATGGAATGTTGGGAAATAGAATGGAATGGAACGGCATGTAATGGAATGGAAAGGAGTAGAGTGGAGTGCAGTGTAGTGGATTGGAACGAAGTTGAGTGGATTGGGATGTAGTGGGATGCAATGGAGTGGAGTGCAGTGGAGTGGAGTGATATAGTATTGATTGGAATGGTATGGAATGCAATTCAATGAGATGGTGAAAAGAAATGTCATATGAGATTGTGCCACTGCAATCCAGCTTTGTAAGAGAGTGGGATCCTGTGGAAAGAAAGGAATGGAATGGAAAGGAATGAAAATGAAAGGAATGGAGTGGAGTGGAGTGGTGTGGAATGGAGTGTTGTGGAATAGAACGGATTAGAGTTGAAAGGAATGGAATAGTATGGAGTGGATTGGAGTGGGGTAGAGTGGAGTAGATTGCAGTGGAGTGGAGTGGAATGAAGTGGAAAAGAATGTTATGTAGTGGAATGGAAATTAAGAGATGGAATGGAATGAACGAAGTGCAGTGGAGGAGAGTGGAATGGAGTGGAATGGAATTGAACGGAGTGGAATGGAATGCAATGCAGTGGAATGGAATGGAATGTAGTGAAGTGGAGTGGAGTGGAATGGAGTGGAATGGAATGGAATGTAGTGCAATGGAATTTAAGGGAATGGAATGGAATGAATGAAGTGGAATGGAATGGACTGGAATGGAGTGGAATGGAATGGAATGGAATGGAATGCAATGGAATGCAGTGGAATCGAATGGAATGCATTGGAATGGAATGGAAAGAAGTGGAGTGATGTAGAGTGTAATGGAGTGGAAGGGAGAGGAATGGAGTGGAAAGAAGTAGAGTGGAGTGGAATGGAATGGAATGGAATTGATTGCAATGGAGTCGAGTGGAATGGAGTGGAGTGGAGTGTAATGGAGTGTAATGGAATGAAATGGATTGGAGTGGAGTGGAAGGGACAGGAGTGGAATGAGTACAGAGGAATAGAAAGGAATGGAATAGATTGGATTGGAATGGAAGGGAATGAAATGGAATGGAGTTTAGTGGAGTAGAATGGAGTGGATTGGAGTTGAATGGAGTGGTTTGGAGTAGAATGGAATGGAACAGAGTGGGTTGGAATTCAGTGGAGTGGAATGGAGTGGAGGGGAGTGCAGTGGAGAGCAATGGAATGCGGTGGAGGGTATTGGAATGGAGTCGAGTGTAATGAAATGGAATGGAATGAAATGGAGTGGAGTGGAATGGAGTGGAGTGGAGTTGAATAGGGAGGAATGAATGCAGTGGAATGAAAGGGAGTGGGGTGGAGTGGAATGGAATGGAATGGAACGGAGTGGATTGGAGTGGAATGCACCATAATGGAGTGGACTGTAATGGAATGGAGTGCAATGGAGTGGAATGGAATGGAATGGAATGGAATGGAAAAAAAATGAAATGGAATGGATTGGACTGGAGTGGAATGGAGTGGATTGGAATGAAATGGAGTAGAGTGGAAAGGAGTTGAATGGAATGAAATTGAATGGAATGGAGTGGAATGGAGAGGGGTGGAAAGGAGTAGTGTAATGGAATGGAATAAAATGGAGGGGAATGGAATTGAATGGCAAGGAATGGAGTGGAGTGGAATGGAGTGGACTGCAGTGGAAAGGAGTGGAATGGAATGGAAGGGAATGGAATGAAGTGGAGTGGATAGGAGTGGATTGTATTGGAATGGAGTGCAATGGAGAGGAATGGAGAGGAGTTGAATGGCGTGGAATGGAATGGAATGGTGTAGAGTTGAATGGAATGGAGTGGAGTGGAGTGGAATTAAACGGAGTGGAGTGGAACGGATTGGAATGTAATGGTGTGGAATTGAGCAGAGTGGAGTGGATGGAATATAATGAAACGGAATGCAGTGGAATGGAAATGAGTGGAGTGGAGTGGATGGAATATAATGAAACGGAATGCAGTGGAATGGAATGGAATGGAATGGAGTGGAGTGGAATGAAATGGCATGGAATGGAGTCTAGAGTAGTGCAGTGGAGTGTAGTGGAAAGAAGTGTAGTGGACTGCAATGCATCGAAATGGAATGGAAAGAAGTGGAATGAATTGAATGGAATGCAATGGAATGGAATGGAATGGAGTCGACTGCAGTGGAGTAAAACGGAGAGGAGAGACGTGGAATGGAATGGATTCGAATGGATTGGAATGAAATGGAATTGAATGGAGTATACAGGAAAAGAATATAATGGAAAGGAGTATAGTGCAGCGGAATAACCTTCAGAGGAATGCAATGGAATGAAATGGAGTGGAGTTTAGTAGACTGGAGAGGAGTGGTATGGAGTGGAAAGGAGTGGAGTGGATTGGAGTGGATTGGAGTGGAGTGCAGTGGAATTGAGTGGCGTGGATTGGAATGGAATGTAGTGGTGTGGAGTGGTATGGAATGCAATGGAGTGGAATAGAATTGAAAGGAATGGAGTGGAAGGGAAAAGAGTGGAGTGGAATGGAGTTGAATGGAATGGATTTCAGTGGAGTGGATTCGAAAGGAATGGAATGGAATGGCATGGAATGGAGTGGAATGGAATGCAGTTGTATGGAGTTGAGTGGAGTGGAGTTTAGTGGAATGGAATGGTATGGAAAAGAGAGGAGTGGAATGGAATGGAGTGTAGTAGAATTTAATGGAATGGAATGGAATGGATTCATTTGGAGTGGAATGGAATGGCGTGGAGTGGAATGGAGTGGAGTGGACCGGAATGGAGTGAGGTGGAATGGAATGGAGCTTAATGGAATGGATTGCAGTAGAGTGGAGTCGAGTGGGCTGGAATGGAATGGAGAGGAATGGAAACTAATGGAGTGGAATGGAATGGAAAGGAATGGAGTGGAAGGGAATGGAATGGAGTGGAATGGAGTTGGATGGAATGGAGTGGAGTGGAGTCGAGTCAAATTGAATGGGATGGAGTGGAGTGGAATGAAATGGAGTGGAATTCAGTGGAGTGAAGTGGAGTTTCTTGGAGTGAAATTGTATGGAAAGGAGAGGAGTGAAATGGAATGGAGTTTGCTAGAATTGAATGGAAAGAAATGGAATAGAATTGAGTGGAGTGCAGTGAAATGGGGTGGAGTGGAATGGAGTGGAGTGACTGGAATAGAGGGGAGTGGAATGCAATGGAGTTAAATGGAATGGAACGGAATGCAGTAGAGAGGAGTGGAGTGGAGTGGGCTTCAATGGAGTGGAGTGGAATGGAATGGAATAGAGTGGAATGGAATGGAAAGGAATGTATTGGAAGGGAAAGGAGTGGTGTGGAATGGATTGGGATGGAATGGAGTGAAGTGGAGTGGAGTCAAATGGAATCGAATGGCATGGAGTGGAATGGAGTTGAATGGAATGGAGTGGAATGAAGTGGAGTTGTGCGGAGTTTAGTGTAATGGAATGGAAAGGAGAGAGGTGGAATAGAATGGACTGGAGTAGAATGGAATGTAATGGAATGGAATGGATTTCAGTGCAGTGGAGTGGAATGGAGTGGAGTGGAATGGAGACCGGATCGGAATGGAGTGGAGTGGAATGGAAAGGAGTTTAAGGGAACGGAATGGAATGCAGTAGAGTGGAGTGGAATGCAGTGCAGTGGACTGGAATGTAGTGGAGTGGAATGTAATGGAATTTCATGGAATGGATTGTAAAGGAATGTGGTAGAGTGGAGAGGAATGGAGTGGCGTGCAGTGGAATGGAGTGGAGTGGATTGGAAAGGAGTATAATGGAATATAATGTAATGGAATGCAGTACAGTGGAGTGGAATGGAGTGAAGTGCAGTGGAGTGGAGCAGAGTGGAATGGAATGGAATTGAATGGAGTGGAAAGGAACAGCGTGGATTGGAATGTAGTGGAATGGAATGGAGTGGAGAGAAATGAAGTGGAATGGAATGTAATGGAATAGAATCGAATGGAGTGCAGTGGAGAGGAGTGGAGTGGAGTGGATTGGAATGTAATGGAATGTAGTGGAGGGGAGTGGAGTGGAATAGAATGGAATGGAGTGGAGTTGACTGGACTGGACTGGATTGGAGCAGAATGGATGGTAAGAAAAGGAGTGGAATGGAATGGAGAGGAGTGTAATCGAATGAAGGTGAATGGAATGGAATGGAATGGAATGAAGTGGAATGGAATGGAATGGAATGGAATGGAGTGGACTGGAATGGATTGGAATGGAATTGAGAGGAGTGGATTGGAGTGGAGCGCAGTTGAGTGCAATGGAGCGGAATGGAGTGGAATGGAATTGAGTGGAGTGGAGACGAATGGAATGAAATGGACAGGAATGGAATGGAACGGATTAAAGGAATGGAGTGGAGTGGAGTGCAGTGGAGAGGAATGGAGTGGAATTTATTGGAGTGGAATGGAGTGTAATGGAAAGGAGTGGAATGAAGTTTAATGGAGTGGTGTGAAATGGATTGCAGTGGAATGGAGTGGAGTGGAGTGGATTGGAGTGCAGTGGGATGTAATGGAGTGTAGTGCAAGCTTGGATTGTGCCACTGTGGTTCGGGCTGAGGGACAGAGAGAGATACTCTCGAAAGAAAGGAATGGAATGCGATGTAATGGAATGGAATGGATTGAAGTGGACTAAAGTGGATTGGAGTGTAGTGTAGTGGAGTGGAATGGAGAGGGATAGAATGGGATGCAATGGAATGGAATGAAGTGAAGTGACGTGGGATGGAGTGGAGTGCAGTGGAATGGAGTAGAATGGAAAGGCATGGAGTGGAATGGAGTGGAGTGCAGTGGAGTGGAGAGGAGTGGAATGGACTGGAATGGAATCAAATGTAACGGAATATAGTGGAGTGGGGTGGAGTCGATAACAGTGGTTTGGAATTGAATGTAATTTATTGGAATGGAGTGGAACGGAATGGAATGTAAAGGAATGCAATGCAATAGAATTAAATGCAATGGAAAGTGACATGTAATGTGAGCTGAAATTGTGCCAATGCACTCCAGCCTGGGTGACACAGTGATATCCCATCCAAGAAAAGGAATGGAATTCAATGGAGTGAAATGGAATGGAATGGAATGGGATTGAATGGAATGGAAGAGGTTTGAATGGAATAGAGTGGAGTGAAGTGCAGTGGAGTGCGTTGGAATGGAGTCCAATGAAATGGGATGGAGTGGAATGTAATGGAGTGGAGTGCAGTGTAGTAGAGTGAAATAGTATTGAATGGAATGGGAATAAATAGAATGTGATGGGATGGTGAAAATAAATGTGAGCTGAGATTGTCCCACTGCACTACAGCTTGTGTGACAGAGTGAGATCCTGTGGAAATAAAAGAATGGAATGGAGTGAAAATGAAAGGAATGGAGTGGAATGGAGTGGAGTGAAGTTGAATGGAATGGATTGGAGTGGAGTCGATTGGAGTGGAATGCAATGTAATGGAATGTAGTGGAATGGAGTGAAATGTAGTGGAATGCAGAGGAACTGAAATGAGTGAATGGATGGAGTGTACTGGAATGGAATTGACTATAGTGGAATGGAGAGGAATGGAATGGGGAGCGGTGGCGTGGAGTGGAGTGGAATGGAATGGAGTGGAGTGGAGTGATGTGGAGTGCAATGCAGTGGAGTGGACTGGAAGGGAGTTTAATGGAATGGAATATAATGGAATACAGGAGAGTAGAGTGGAGTGGAGTTGAGAGGAATGGACTAGAGTGGAACGAAATGGAATGGAATGAATTAGAGTGAAGTGCCATGGAATGGAGTGGAGAGGAATGGAGAGGAATGGAATGGAATGGAATGGAATGGAATGGAATGGAATGGAATGGAATGGAGTTGAATGAAGTGGAATGGAGTTGAATGGAATGGAATGGAATATAATGCAATGGAGTGGATTGGAATAGAATGGAATTGAGTGGAGTTGACTGGAGTGGACTAGAATAAAGTGGAATGGAGTGGAACGGTGTGGCAAGGAAAGCAGTGCAATGAAATGGCATGGAATAGAGTGGTGTGGAATTGAATGGAGTTTAATGGAACGAAATGGAATGGAATGGAATGGAATGGAGTGGAATGGAGTGCAATGGAGTGGAGTGCAGTGCATTGGACTGGAATGTAATGTAATGGAATGGAATGGAATGGAATGGAATGGAATGGAATGGAGTGTGGTGGATTGGAGTGGAGTGTAGTGGAGTGGAGTGGAATGGAGATGAATGGAATGGAGTGGAGTGGAGGAGAATGGAATGGAATGGACAAGAATGGAATGGAATGGATTGGAAAGGAATGGAATGGAGTGGAGTGGACTGCAGTGGAGAGGAATGGAAGGGAATGGAGTGGTGTGGAAGGTAGTGGAATGGAATGGAGTGGAATGAAGTGGAATGGAGTGATGTGGATTGGAGTGGACTGGTGTGGAGTGGAGTGGAGTGAAATAGAGTGGAGTGGAGTGGAGTGGTGTGCATTCGATGGAATGGCATGGACTGTTAGCTGAGATTGTGAAACTGCGCTCCAGGCTGAGTGACAGAGTGAAATACTCTCGAAAGAAAGGAATGGAATGCAATGGAAGGGAATGCAATGGATTGGAGTGTACTAGAGTGGAGTGGAGTGAAGTGGAGTTGATTGGAATGGAGAGGAATGGAATTAGATGAAATGGAATTGAATGAAGTGGAGTGGAGTGGGGTGGAGTGGAGTGCAGTGGAATGGAGCAGAATGGAAAGGGATGGAGTGGAGAGGAGTGGAGTGCAGTGGACTGGAGTGGAGTGGAATGGAGTGGAATGGATTTGGACGTAATGGAATGTAGTGGAGTGGAGTGGAGTGTAAAAGAATTGACTGGAATTGAATAGAATGGAATGAAGAGGAATGGAATTTAATGGAATGCAAAGGAGTGCAACGGAATAGAATGCAATGTAATGGATAGTGACATGTATTGTGAGCTGAGATTGTGCCACTGCACTCCAGCCTGGGTTACACAGTGATATCCTGTCGAAGGAAAGGAATGGAGTGCAACGGAGTGGAAAGGAATGGAATGGAATGGAATGGAATGGAATGGAGTGCAATGGAGTGGAACGGAATGGAATGGAATGGAATGGAAAGGAATGCAATGGAAAGGAATGGAATGGAATGGAATGGAATGGAGTGCAATGGTATGGAATGGAGTAGAGTGGAGTAGGGTGCTGTGGAGTGTATTGGAATGAAGTCGAATGGAATGGGATGGAGTTGAAAAGAATGGAGTGGAGTGCAGTGGAGGTGAGTGAAATAGTATTGAATGCAATCGGATGTAATAGAATGCAATGGGATAGTGAAAAGAAATGTGAGATGTGATTGTGCCACTGCAGTCCAGCTTTGTTACAGACAAAGATCTTGTGTAAGGAAAGGAATGGAATGCAATGGAGTGGAATAAAAGGCAACGGTGGGGAGTGAAGCGGAGTGGGGTGGAGTGGAGTGTAGTGGTTTGGAATGGAGTGGTGTGTAATGGAATGGATTACAGTTGAAAGGAATGGGATAGTACGGATTGGATTGGAGTGGAGTAGGGGGAGTACATTGCAGTAGACTGGAGTGGAATGGAGTGGAATGGAATGGTATGGAGTGGAATGGAATTTAATGGAATGGAATGGAATGGAGTGGAGTGCAATGGACTGGAATGGAGTGGAATGGAATAGTATGGAGTCAAATGGAATTTAATGGAATTGAATGGAATGGAGTGGAATGGAATGGTATGGAGTCGAATGGAATTTAATGGAATGGAATGGAATGGAGTGGAGTGGAATGGACTGGAATGGAGTGGAATGGAATTTAATTTAATGGAATGGACTGGAATGGAGTGGAATGGAATGGAATGGAGTGGAATGGAATGGAATGGTGTGCAATGGAATGGAACGGAGTTTAATGGAATGGAATGTAGTGGAATGGAGTGGACTCTAATGGAGTGGAATGATGTAGAAAGAAGTGGAATGGAGTGTAATGGAAAGGACTGGTTTGGAGTGGAGTGCAGTGGAATGGAGAGGAGTGGAGTGGAATGGAGTGGAATGGAATGAAATGGAAAGGAGTGGAGTGGAATGGAGAGAAGTGCAATGGAGAGGAGTGGAATAGAGTATAGTGGAATGGAATAAAATGGAGTGGAATGGATAGGAATGGAATGGAATGAAATGGAATGGAGTAGAGTGGAGTGGAATGTATTGGTGCGGAGTGGAATAAAATAGAATGGAATGGAGTGGGTTGGAATGCAGCAGAGTGGAATGGATTGGTTTGGAGTGCAGTGGAGAGCAATGGAATATGGTGGAGTGGAGTCTAGTGGAGTGGAATGAAATAGACTGCAATGGCATGGAATGGATTGGAGTGGAATGGAATGGAGTGGAGTGGAACAGAGAGGAATGGAATGGAGTGCAATGAAATGGAGTGTAGTGGAGTAGAGTGGAAGGGAATGGAATGGAATGGAGTGGAGTAGAGTGGAATGCACTGGAATTGAGTGGAATGGAATGGAATGGAGTGGAATGAAATGGAATGGAGTGGAATGAAATGGAATGGAAAGGAGTGTAGTGAAACGGAGTGTAGTGGTGTAGTATGGAGATGAATGGAATGGAGAGGATTGGAATGGAGTACAGTGGAGATGACTGTAGTGGAGTAGAATGGAATGGAATTGAGTGGAATGGAGTCGAATGGAATGAAATGGCATGGAATGGAGTGGAATGGAGAGGAGTGGAATGGAGCAGAGTGGAATGGAATGGACTGGACAGGAATGGAATGGAATGGCATGGAATGGATTGGAGTAGAGTGGAATGGAGCTGATAGGAGTGGAAAGGAGTGGAATGGAATCGAAAGGAATGAAATGGAGTGGAGTACAGTGGAATGGAGTGGAATGGAGTGGAATGGAGTGGAGTGGAATGGAGTAGAATTGAATGGAGAGGTGTAGAGTGGAATGGAATGGAGTGGGGTGGAGAGGAGTGGAGTGGAATGAAATGGAGACGAGTGGAATCGATTGGAATGGAGTGGAGTCGAATTGAGTGGAGTGGAATGGAGTGGATGGAATGTAATGAAATGGAATGATGTGGAATGGAATGGAATGGAGTGGAATGGAAGGCAAAGGCATGGAATGGATTGGAGAGTTGTGCAGTGTAGTGTAGTAGAATGTAGTGTAGTGCACTGGAATGGATTGAAATGAAATGGAAAGTAGAGGAATAGAATGGAATGGAATGGAATGGAAAGGAATGGAATGGAGTCGACTGGAGTGGAGTGGAAAGGAGTGGAGAGAAGTTGAATGGAATGGAATGGAATGGAATGGTACGGTGTTTAATGGAATAGAATGGAATGGAAACGATTAGAGTGCAGCGGAATTGAATGCAGTGGAATGCAGTTGAATGGAGTGCAGTGGAGTTAGTAGACTGGAATGGAGTGTTTTGGAGTGCAATGTAGTGAAGTGGATTGGAGTTAACTGAAGTGGAATATAGTCGAATGAAGTGGAGTGGAGTGGAATGTAATGTAGTAGTGTTGAGTGGATTCAAATGGAATGAAGTGGAATGTATTGGAAAGGAATGGAGTGGAAGGGAATGGAGTGCAGTGGAATGGAATGAAATGGAGTGGAGTGGAATGGAGCGGAATGGAATGAGTGGAATGCAGTGGAATGGAGTGGAGTTTAGTGGAATGGAATGATACGGAAAGGAGAAGAGTGGAATGGAATGGAGTGTAGTAGAATGGAATGGAATGGAATGGAATGGAATGGATTTGAGTGGAGTGGAGAAGAATGGAGTGGTTTGGAATGGATAGGTGTGTACTGGAATGAAGTGCAGTGGAATGGATTGAAGTTCATTGGAATGGAATATAATGAAATGCAACAGAGTGGAGTGTAGTAGAGTGGACTGGAATGGAGTGGAGTGGTCTGGAATGGAGTGGATTAGAATGGAATGGAATGGCATGGAGTTGAATGGAATAGAAAGGAATGAGGGGAACAGAATGGAGTTTAGTGGAATGGAGTTGGATGGAATGTAGTGGAGTGTAATTGAGTCGAGTAGAGTGGAATGGAGTGGAGTGGAATGGAGTGGAGTGCAATGGAGTGGAATGGAATGGATTGGAATTGAATGGAGTGGATTGGAGTTTAGTGGAATGGAAAAGAATGGACTGGAGAGGAGTGGGATGGAATGGAGTGGAGTAGAATGGAACGGAATGGAATGGATTTGAGTGTAGTGGAGTGCAATGGAGTGAAATGTGGAGGAGTGCTGTGTAGTGGAGTGGAATGAAAGGAGTGGACAGGAGAGGAGTGGAATGGAATGGTGTGGAGTAGAAAGGAATGGAATGGATTTCCGTGGGGTGAAATGGAATGGAGTGAAATAGAATGGAATGTAAAGTAATGGAATGGGGTGGAGTGGAATGGAGTGGAGTGGAGTGGAGAGGAGTGAAACGGAATGGAACGGAATGGAGTGGATTGGAGTGGAATGGAGTGGAGTGGAATAGAGCTGAAGGGAATGGAATGGAATGGAGTGGAGTGGAATGGATTGGAATGAAGTGGAGTGGAATAGAATGGAGTGGAATGGAGTATAGTGGAATGGAATGGAACGCTGTGGAATGGAATGGAATGTAACGGAATGCACTGGAATGGAATGGAATGGAATGGAATTCAGTGGAATGCAATGGAATGGAATGGAATGGAATTCAGTGTAGAATAGCGGAGTGGAGTGGACAGTAGTGGAATGGAGTGGAGGGAAACGGTATGGAATGGAACAGAGTGGAGTGGACTGGAAAGGAATTGAGTGGATTGGAAGACAGTTGAATGGAATGGAAAGGAGTGGAGTGGAATGGAGTGCAGAGGAGTGCAATGGATAGGACTGTAACGGAATGGAATGGAAGAGAATGTATGGAGTGAAGTGGAACTGATTTGTGTGGAATGGATTGGAGTGGAGTGCAGGGGAGTGGAATTTAATGGAAAGAACGTGAGTGGAGTGGAGTGGAATAGATTGGAATGGAGTGGAGTGGAATGGAATGTAGTGGAGTGCAGTGGAATGGAATTTGGAGGAGTGATCTGGAATAAAGTGAAGTGGAAGGAATGGGTTGCATTGTTATGGAATGTAATGGAATGGATTGGAGTGGAGTGCAAAGGAGTGGAGTGAAATGGAAGGGAATGGAACGGAGTGGAGTGGAGTGGAATGGAGTGGGATGGTGTGAAATGGAATTCAATGGAATTCAGAGGAGAGGAGTGGAGTGCAATATAATGGAATGGAGTGGAGTGGAATGGAGTGGGATGGAATTGAGTGGAATAGAGTAGATTGGAGTGCAATGGAGTTGGGTGTAGTGGAATGGAATGGAATGGAATGGAGTGGAGTGGAATGGAAATGAGTGGAGTGGAATGGAGTAAAATGGAGTGGAGTGGAATGGAGTGAAGAGTAATGGAGTAGAGTGAGATGGAATGTAATGGAGTGCAAAGGAATGGAATGGAATCGAATTGGTGGAGAGGAGAAGAATGGAGTGGAATAGATTGCTATGCTATGTAGTGGAGTGGAATGGAATGGAATGTATTGGAGCAGAGAGCAGGTCGTAGAGTGGAGTGCAGCCAAATGGAATGGAATGGAAATGGGTATAGTGGATGGGAACGGCAGTTATTGGAGAGGAGTGGATTGGAGTCGAATGGAATGGAATGGAGTGAAGTGGACTGGATTGGAGTGGAGTGGACTGGAATGGAATGGAGTAGAGTGGATGAAGTGGAGTGCAGTGGAATGTGATGGAATAGAATGGAGTGGAGTGGAATGGAAGTGTGGTGGAATGGATTGGAATGAAATGGAGTGGAGTGCAGTGAAATGCAATGGATTGAAAACGAGTGGAGTGTAGTGGACTGTAATGGAGTGAAATGGAGTGGAATGGAGTGGAGTGGAAGGAAGTGGAATGAAATTGAAGGGAATGAAGTAGAATGGAATTGAAGGGAATGAAGTGGTATGGAATGGAATGGATTGGAGTGGACTGGAACAGAGTGGAGTGGAGTGGAATGGAGTAGAGTGGAGTGGAATGTACTGGAATGGAGTGGAGTGCAGTGTAATGGAATGGAAAGAAGTGGCGTAGATAGGAATGGAGGGGAATGGAGTGGAATGGAGTAGGGTGGATTGGAGTCCAATGGAATGGAATGGAATGGAGTGGAGAGGAGTGGAATGAAGTGAAATGAATTGGAATGGAGTGGAGGGGAGTGGAATTTATTGGAATGTAATGGAGTGGAGTGCAGTGTAATGGAATGGAAAGCAGTGAGGTGGAAAGGAATGGAGGGGAATGGAGTGGAATGGAGTGGAGTGGATTGGAGTGGAATGGAATGGAAAGGAATGGAGTGGAGTGGAGTGGAATGAAGAGGAATGGATTGGAATGGAGTGGAATGGCGTGTAATGGAATGGAATGGAATGGAATGGAATGGAGTGGAGTGGATTGGAGAGTAGAGGAATGGAGTGGAGAAGAATGGAATAGAGTGGAATGGAATGGAATGGAATGGAATGGAATGGGTGGAGAAGAATGGAGTGGAGTGGAATGGATTGGAATGGAATGGAATGGAGTGGAGAGGAATCAAAGAGAATGGAATGGAGAGGAACGGAGTGTAATGGAGTTTAACGGAGAGGAATGGAAGGGAGTGGAATGGAATGGAGTGGAGTGGAATGTAGTGGAGTGTGTTGGAAAGGAAGAGTGTTTAGTGGAATGGTTTGGAATGGAATGGAGTGGAGTGGAGTGCGGTGGAATGGACTGGAATGGAGTGGAGTGGAGTGCATTGGAATGGAGTGGAGTGGAGTGGAGTTTAGTGGAGTGGAATGGAGTGTAATGGATTGGAATGGAGTGGACTGGAATGGAACGGAACTGAATGGAATGGAGTGGAGTACAGTTAAATGGATTGGAGTGGGGAGGAGTGGAAAGAAGTGGTGTGGAAGGTGTGGAGACGAGTGGAATGGAATGGATTGGAGTGGAATGGATTCCAATGGAATTGAGTGGATTGGAGTGAAGCAGAATAGAATGGAAAGGAGTGGAGTGGAATGCAGTGGGAAAGAATGGAGTGGAATGGAGCAGAGTGGAGTGCAGTGGAGTGGAGTGCAGTTTCATGGAAGGGAGTAGAATGGAGTGGAGTGGAATGGAATCGAGTGGAGTGGAATTCAATGAAATGGAGTTGAGTGGATTGTAGTGGAGTGGATTGGAGTGGAGAGGAATGGAATGGAATGGAATGTAGTGGAATGGAATGGTATGGAATTGAATGGGTGGAGAGGAGTGGAATGGAGTGGAAGGGAGTGGAGTGGAGTGGAATGGAATGAATTTGACTGGTGTGAAGCGCAGTGGATAGAGTGGAGTTGAGTGAAATGAAACTGAATCGAAAGGAGTGGAGTGGAATGGAATGGCAGCGAATGGAGAGGGTTGTAGTGCTGTGGAGTGGAATGGAGTAGAGTGGAGTGGAATGGAATGGAATTAAGTGGAGTGGAGTAGAATGTAGTGGAGTGGAGAGGAATGGAATGGAGTTGAGTGGATGAAGAGGAGTGAAGTGGAATGGCATCTAATGGGATGGAGTGGAGTGGAATGGTAGTGGTGTGGAATGGACTAAAATGGAATGTGGTGGAGTGCGCTGGAATGCAATGGATAGAAAACGAGTAGAGTGCACTGGACTGTAATGGATTGGAATGGAGTGGAATGGAGTGGAGTGGATTGGAGTGGAATGGAACGGAATGTAGTGGAGTGGAGTGGAATGGAGTGAAATGGATTCAAGTGGAGTGGATGAAGTGGACGGGCATGGAGTCTATTGGAATAGAATTTCGTGGAGTGGAATGGAATGGAGTGGAATTGAGTGGAATGAAATGGAAGGGAATGGAGTAGAGTGGAATAGAATGATGAAGTGGAGTGGAAAGGACTGGGAAGCAGTGTAATAGAATGGAATGGAATGGAGCGGAATGGAATGGAATTGAGTGGAATGAAATGGAATGACAAGGAATGGACTGGAGTGCAGAGGAATAGAGTGGAATTGAGTGAAATGGAATAGAGTGTAGAGTAGAGGAGTGGAATGGAATGGAATGGAATAGACTGGATTGCAGTGGAATGGAGTGGAATGGAGACGAGTGCCGTGGAGTGCAATGGAATGGAGTGGCATGTATTGGATAGGAATGGAATGGAGAGGAATTGAGTGGAGTGGAGTGGAGTGGAATGGAATTGAATGGAATGGAATGGAGTGGATTGGAATGCAGTGGCATGGAATGGATTGCAGTGGAGTGGAGCAGCATGGAGTGTATTGGGTTGTTGCCCAGCGAACTCAAATGGACTGGAGTGGAAAGGAATGGAGTGGAATGGAACGAAATGGAATGAATTGGAGTGGAGGGGAATGGAATGGAGTTTAGTATTATAGAATGGAGTGGAATGGAATGGACACAAATGGAATGGATTGGAGTAGTGTAGACTGGAATGGAGTTTAATGGAATGGAAAGCAATGGAATGGAGTGGAGTAGACCGGAATGCAGTGGAGTAGAGGTGGAATGGAGTTGAGTGGAATGGAATGGCATGGGGTGGAATGGAACGGATTAGAGTAGAATGGAATGGAATGGAGTAGAATTAAGTGGAATGGAGTGGAGTGGAGTAAAATGGAATGCAATGGAGTGGAATGGAATGGAAAGGAATGGAAGGGATTGGACCAGAATGGAGTGCAGTGGAATGGAGTAGACTGGAGTGGAGTAGAATTGAATGGAATGTAATGGAATGGTGTGGAGTGGTAAGGAGTAGAATGGAGAGGAATGGAGTGGAGGGGAGTGAAATGTAATGGAATGAAATGTTATGGAGTGGAATGGAGTGGAGTGGAGAGGAATGGAGAGGAAGGTAATCTAGTGGAAAGGAAGTGATTGAAGTATAGTGGAATGGAGTGGAATGGAATGAAATTGAAAGAAATGTGTTGGAACAGAGTGGAATGGAATAGAATGAGATGGAATGGAGTGGAGAGGATTCCAATGGAGAGAAATGGAATGGAATGTAGTGGAGTGGAGTGTAATGGAATAGAATGGAATGGAGTGGAATAGAATGAAGTGGTGTGGAGTGGAGGGGAAGACAATGGAATGGAATGGACAGGAATGAAACGGAGTGGAGTGGAATGGAATGGAGTGGAATGGAATGCAGTGTATTGGAGTGGAATGGACTGCAGTTGAGTGTAGTGGAATGGTGTGGAAGGTACTGGAGTGGAGTGTAGAAGTATGGAATGGAAGGCAATTGACGGGAGTGGAGTGAAATGGAATGGAATGGCCTGGAGTGGAGATCAGTGGAGTGGAACGGAATAGAATGGATTGGAGTGGAATTGAGGGGATAACGGAGTTGCAAGGAATGTAATGGAGTGGAGTTCAGTGGATTGCAATGGAATGAAGAGGAATGGAGAGGACTGCAGTGTAGTGTACTGGAATGGAATGGAGTGCACTGGAAATGAATGGAGTGTAGTGGAATGGAATAGAATGGAATGGATTTGAGTGAAGTAGAGTGGAGTGGAGTGGAATGGAGTAGAATCTACTGGAACGGAGTGTATTGGAGGGGAATGGACTGAAATGGAGTGGAATGGAAAGGAATGTAGCGTCATGGAATCGAAAGAAGTGCAGTGGATTGGAATGACATGGAATGGACTAGAGTGGAGTGGAATGGAGTGGAGTAGAGTGGAAAAGAGTGGAATGGAATGGAATGGAAAGGAGTTGGCTGGAGTGGAAAGGAGTAGAATGGATTGGAATGCAGTGGAGTGGAGCGTAATGGAATGGAATGGAATGGCATGGATAAGAGAGGAGTGGAATGGAGTGGAATGGACTGGAGTGGAATGGAGTGGGCGGAGTAGTTTAGAGTAGAGTGGAACGGAGTGGGATGGAACGCAGGGTGTTGGCGTGGAGTAGAGTGGAGTGGAATGGAATGCAGTGGAATGGAATATAGTGGAGTGGAGTGGAATGGAAAGGAATGGAATGGAGTGGAATGCAATGGAATGGAATTGCTTGCAATGGGACAGATTGGAGCAGAATGCAGTGCAATGGAATGAAGTGGAATCGAGTCGACTGCAGTGGAATGGAATGGAATGGAGTGGAGTGTAGTGAAGAGGACAGGAATGGAGTGAAATGGAGTGCAATGGAGTGGAGCATAATGGAGTAGAGTGGAGTGGAATGGAAGGGAATTTAGTGGCCTGGAATGGAGTCAAGCGGAGTGGAATGGAGTGGAACAGAATGGAATGCAATGGAATGCAGTGAATTAGGGAGGAGTGGAGTGGAGTGGAAAGGTGTGGGATCGAATGGAGTGTACTGGAGAGGAATAGAATGGAATGGAATGGAGTGGAGCTTAGTGGAAAGTAGTGGAATGGACTCGACTGAAGTGAACTGGAATGGAATGGAATGGAGTGGAGTGGAATGGAGTGGAAAAGAATGGAGTGAAGTGGAGTGCAATGGAATGGAGTGGAATGGAGTGGAATGTAGTGGAGTGGAGTGGAGTGCAGTGGAATGAAATGGAATGGAGTGGAGTGGGATAGAATGGAATTGAATGGAGTTGAGTGAAGTGGAAGGGAATGGACTAGAGGGCAATGGAGTTGAATAGACTGGAAAGGAGTGGAGTGGATTTGAAAGGACTGGAATGGAGGGGAGTGGAATGAAATGGAGTGGAATGGAATGGAAAGGAGAGCAGTGAAGTGGAAGACATGGAGAGGAATGGAGCGGACTCTAGTGGAATGAATGGAATGGATACGAATGCAGTCGAATGGAGTGGAATGGAATTGAATAGAGCAAAGTGGATTGGAATGGATAGCAGTGAAATGGATTGGAGTGGAGTGGATTGGAGTGAAATGGAATGGAGTGAAATGGAGTGGAGAGAGGTTTAGTGGGGTAGAGTGGATTGGAACAGTGTGGAGTGCATTGGAATGGAGTGGAATGGAATGGAATGGAGTGAAATGGAAGAGAATGGAGTGGAATGGAGTGGAATGGAGGGAATTGAATGGAGGGGAATGGAGTGGAATTGAATGGAATTGAATGGAGTAGAGTGGAATGGAATGGAGAGGAGTGGAGCAGAGTGGAATGTAATGGAGAGGAGTAGAAAGGAATGGAGTGGATTGAGGGGAAATGGAGTGACATGGAATGGTATTTAATGGAGTGGAATGGAATGGAGTGTAGTGGAATGGAGTCCAACGGAATGCAGTAGAGTTGAGTGGAGGGAAATGGGGTGGAATGGAATGATATGGAATTGACTGGAATGGAATGGAGTAGAGTGGAATGGAGTGAAATGGAATGGAGCGGAGTGCAGTGGTGTGGATTGGAATTGAATGGACTGGAGTGGAATGGACTGGAATGGTAAGGAGTGGAATGTAGTGGAGTGCAGTGGAGTGGAGTGGAATGCAGTGGAAAGGAATGCAATGCAGTGGAGAGGAATGGAATAGAATGGAGTGGAATGAACTTGAATGGACTCAAGTGGAGTGGAATGCAAAGGAATGGAATGGAGTGGAGTGGAGTGCAATAGAGTGTAGTGGAATGGAGAAGGTAAAGGTGGATTGGAGGAGAAAGGAGTCGAGTGGAATGGCGTGGAGTTGAGTAGAATGAAATGGAAAGGAATGGAATGGACTTGGATTTAATGGAGTGCAATGGAGGGGAATGGAGTGTAAGGGAGTGGAGTAGAGTAGAATGCAGTGGAATGGATTGGAAAGCATAGGAATGGAATGGAATGGAAAAGAGTGAAGTGAAGTGGAGTGGAATTGATTGGAATGGAGTGGAGTGGAGTGGAATGGAGTTGAGAGGAGTGGAGTCGAGTGGAATGGATAGGAATGGAATTGAATGGAATGGAGTGCAGTGAAGTGGAATGGAGTGGAGTGGAGAGGAATGAATTGGAATAGAATGGGACGGAATGGAATGGAATGTAGTTGAGTGGAGTGGAGTGGCCAAAAATGGAATGGAGTGGAATGGAAAGGAGTGGTGTGGACTGGAATGGATTGCAGTGAAATGGAACATAGTGGAATGGAATGCAATGGAGTGGAGTGGAGGGGAATGGAGTGGAGTGGAATGGAATGGAGTGGTGAGGAATGGAAAGGAAAGAATGTAGTGGAGTGGAGTGGAATTGCATGGAGTGGAATGGAGTTGAATGGAAAGAAATGGAAAGGAGTGGAGTGGAATGGAGAAGAGTGGAATGGGGAGTAGTGGAATTGAATGGAATGGAGTGGAAAGGAGTGGAGTGGTGTGAAATGCAGTGGAGTGGAATGCAATGGAGTATAGAGGAGAGGAAAGGAATGGAATGGAATGGAATGGAGTGGAGTAGAATTCAGTGGAGTGGAGTGCAGTGGAGAGCAATGGAACGTGTTGAAGTGTAGTAGAGTGGAGTGGATTGAAATGCAAAGGAAAAGTATGGAATGGAGTGGATTGGAATGGTGTGGAGTGGAATGGAGTAGAGTGGAATTTCATGAAAAGGCGTGAAATGAAACGGAAAGGAGAGGTATGGAATGGAGTGCAGTGGAGAGGAAAGGAATGGATTCCAGAGGAGTTGAGTGGAGCCGAGTGGAATGGAATGGAATAGAATGCAGAGGAATGGAAAAGAATTGACTGGAGTGGAATGCCATGGCATGGAAAGAAGTGGAGTAGAGTGAAGTGGAGTGAAAAGGAATAGAATGGAATGGAGTGGAGTGGAATTCAGTAGAATATTATGGAGTAGATTGGATTGGAATGGAATGGAATGTGTTGGAGTGGAATGGATTGGAGTGGAGTGGAGTGGACTGGAATGGACTGGAATGGAATGGACTTGAATGGAATGGACTTGAATGGAATGGAATGGAATGGAATAGAGCGGAGTGGAGTGGAATGAAGTGGAGTTTAGTGCACGGAATGGAACGGAATGGAATGGATTGGAGTCCAGTGGACGAGAATGGAGTGAAGTGGAATGGAATGGAGTTTAACTGAATGGAATGTAATGGAATGCAAGAGAGTGGAGTGGAATGGAGTGGAGTGGTGTGTAATGCATTGGAATGGAATGGAGACGAATTGAATGGAGTGGAGTGGAGTGGAATGGAATGCAGTGAAATGGAATGGAATGCAGTGTATTGGAATGCAGTGGCATGGAACGGATTGCAGTGGAGTGGAGCGCCATGGAGTGTAACAGAATGTTGTGCAGCGAACTGGAATGGGCTGGAATGGAATGGAATGGAATGAAGAGGAGTGGCGGGGAATTAAGTGGAGTTTAGTGGTATGGAATGGAGTGGAATGGAATGGACACAAATGGAATGGAACGGAGTGGTGAGGACTGGAATAGAGTGGATTGGAATGGAATGGAATGCAATGGAATGCAGTGGAGTGGAGTGGAAAGGAGTGGCGTAGAGGTGGACTGGGGCTGAATGGTATGGAATAAAATGGAGTGGAATGGAATGGAGTAGAGTAGAAAGGAATGGAATGGAGTGGAATGGAATGGAATGGAGTGGAATGGAATGGAATGGAGCGGAGTGGAAAGGAAAAGAGTGGAGTGGATTAGAATAGAATGCAATGGAATCGAGTGGTATGGAAAGGAATGGAAGGGATTGGAGCGGAATGGAGTGAAGTGGAATAGAGTAGTGAGGAGTGGAGTAGAATTGAATGGAATTTAATGAAATGATGTGCAGTGTTATGGAGTGTAATGGACTGGAGTGGAAGGGAATGGAATGAAATGTTATGGAGTGAAATGGAGTGGAGTGGAGTGGAATTGAGAGGAATGAAATCTAGTGGAAAGGAAGGGAGTGAAGTGTAGTGGAATGGAGTGGAATGGAATGGAATTGAAAGAAATGGGTTGGAATGGAGTGGAATAGAATGGAATGAAATGGAAAGGAGTGAAGAGGATTCCAACGGAGAGGAATGGAATGGAATGGAGTAGAGTGAAGTGCAATGGAGTAGAATGTAATGGAGTGGAATGGAATGGAGTGGTGTGGAGTGGAGGGGAATGGAATGGAATGGAATGGAATAGAGCGGAGTGGAGTGGAAAGAAGTGGAGTTTAGTGCATGGAATGGAACGTATAGCAATGGATTGGAGACCAGTGGACTAGAATGGAGAGGAGTGGAATGAAATGGACTGGAGTGGAATGGAATGTAGTGGAATGAATGCAGTGTATTGGAGTGGAGTGGACTGGATTTGAGTGTAGTGGAATGGTATGGAAAGGACTGGAGTGGAGTGTAGAAGAGTGGAATGGAATGCAATGGACAGGAGTGGAGTGGAATGGAATGGAATGGCCTGGAATGGAGTGCAGTGGAGTGCAATGAAATAGAATGGATTGGAGACGAATTGAGGGGATAGGAATGGAGTTGCAAGGAGTGTAGTGTAGTGGAGTTCAGTGGATTGCAATGGAATGAAGAGGAATGGAGAGGACTGTAGTTTAGCGCAGTGGAATGGAATGGAATGGAATGGAGTGGACTGGAAAGGAAAGGAGTGTAGTGGAATGGAAAAGAATGGAATGGAATTGAGTGAAGTAGAGTGGAGTGGAGTGGAGTGGAATGGAGTGGAGTAGAGTGTAGTGGAATGGACTGGAATAGAGTGTAGTGGAATGGAATAGAATGGAATGGAATGGAGTGAAGTAGAGTGGAGTGGAGTGGGATAGAATGGAATCAAATGGAGTTGAGTGAAGTGGAGGGGAATGGACTAGAGGGCAATGGATTTGAATAGACTGGAAAGGAGTGGAGTGGATTTGAATGGACTGGAAGGGAGGGGAATGGAATGAAATGGAATAGAATGGAATGGAAAGGAGTGCAGTGAAGTGGAAGCCATGGAATGGAATGGAGTGGAGTCGGGTGGAATGAGTGGATTGGATACGAATGCAGTGGAGTGGAGCGGAATGGAATTGAATGGAGCAAAGTGGATTGGAATAGACAGCAGTAAAATGGAATGGAGTGGAATGGATTGGAGTGAAATGGAATGGAGTGGAATGGATTGGAGTGAAATGGAATGGAGTGCAGCGGAATGGAGATGGGTTTAGTGGAGTAGAGTGGATTGGAACGGCCTGGAGTGGAATCGAATGGAGTGGAATGCAATGGAATGGAGTGGAATGGAGGGGAGTGGAGAGGAATGGAGATAATTGAAGGGAGTAGAATGGAGTAGAAGTGAATGGAATGGAATGCAGTAGAGTGGAAAGAAATGGAGTGGACTTGCATTTAACGGAGTGAAATGGAGGGGAATGGAATTAAATGTAGTGGAGTGCAGTGGAATGCAGTGGAATGGACTGGAAAGGATAGGAATGGAATGGAATGGAACGGAGAAGATTGAAGTGAAATGGAGTGGAATGGATCGGAATGGAGTGGAGTGGAGTGGAATGAATTCGAGAGGATTGGAGTGGAGTGGAGTGGGTAAGAATGGAATTGAATGGAATGGAGTGCAGTGGAGTGGAATGGAATGGAGTGGAAAGGAACGAATTGGAATCAAATGTTATGGAATGGAATGGAATGTAGTTGAGTGGAGTGGAATAGAATGGAATGGAGTGGAGTGGAGTGGAGTGGTGTGGACTGTAATGGATTGGAGTGAAATAGAATAGAGTGCAATGGAATGGAATGGAGTGGAGTGGATGGAAAAGGAGTGGAGTGGAGTGGAATGGAGTGGTGGGGATTGGAAAGGAAAGAATGTAGTGGAGTGCAGTGGAATGGAGTGGAGTGCAATGGAGTTGCATGGAAAGAAATGGAAAGAAGTGGAGTGGAATAGAGAAGAGTGGAATTGGGTAGAGTGGAATGGAATGGAATGTCGTGGAAGGGAATGGAATGGATTGAAATGTAAAGGAGGGGAGGGGAGTGGAGTGGAGTGGAATGGAGTGGAGTGGAGTGGAATGGAGTATAGAGGAGTGGAAAGGAATGGAATGGAATGCAGTGCAGTGGAGTGCAGTGGAGTGGAGAGCAATGGAGCGTGTTGAAGTGGAGTGGAGTGGAGTGGATAGGAATGCAAAGGAATTGAATGAAATTGAGTGGATTGGAATGGAGTGGAGTGGAATGTAGTAGATTGGAATGGAATGGAATGGAGTGTAATGAAATGGAAAGGAGAGGTGTGGAATGGAATGGAGTGCAGTGGAGAGGAGACGAGTGGATTCCATTGGAGTAGAGTTGAGTGAAATGGAGTGGAGTGGAGTGGAATGGAATGGAATGCAGAGGAATGGAACAGAATGGACTGGAGTGTAATGCAATGGCATGGAAAGGAGTAGAGTGGGGTGTAGTGGAGTTTAATGAGAAGGAATAGAATATAATGGAATGGAGTGGAATAGAGTGGAATGGAGCGGAATGGACTGTAATGGAGTGGAATGGAATGGAATGGAGTGTAGTGTAGTGGAGTGGAACGGAATGGAATTGAATGGAATACAGTGGAGTGGAGTGGAATGGAGTGGAGTGGAGAGGAATGAAGTGGAATGGAGTGGAAAGGACTGGAGTGTAGTGGAGTGGAATGGAATGGAAAGGAGCGGAATGGAAGGCAATGAATTGGAATGGATTGGAGTGGAGTACTGTGTAGTGGAGTGGGGTGGAAGGGAGTGGAGTGGAGTGGAATGGAGTGGACTGGAATGGAGAAGCTTGGAATGGAATGGAGTGGAGTGGAATGGAATAGAGGGGAGTGGAGTGCAATGGGTTGGAGTTGTTTGGAATGGAGTGGAGTGTAGTGCAATGGAGTTAAATGGAATGGAATGGAATGGAATGGAGTGGAGTGGAATGGACAGGAGTAGAATGGAGTAGAAGGGAATCTATTGTAATGGAATGGAGTGGAATGGAATGGAATGGAGTGGGTTGGAGTGGAATGCAGTGGAATGGAGGGTAATGGATAGGAGTGGAGTGGATTGGGGTGGAGTGTTGTGGAATGGAGTGGAGTGGAATGGAATGAAAAGGAATGGAGTGGAGTGGAGTAGAATGGACTGCTGTGTAGTGGAATGGAGTTGAATGGAATGGAATAGAATGGAGTGGTGTGGAGTGGACTGGAGTATAATGCAGTAGAGGGGAATGAAATGGAATGGAATGAAGTGGAATGGAACGGAATGGAATAGAGTGTAGTGGGGTGTAATGGAGTGAATTTGAGTGGAATACAGTGGAGTGCAGTAGAATGGAGTGGAATGGGTCGGAGTGGAGTTTAGTGGAGTTGAATGGAATTGAGTGGAGTGGAGTGCAGTGGAGTGCAGTGGAAATGAGAGGAATGGAATGGAGAGGAAAGGAATGGGGTGGAGTGGAATGGAATTGAGTAGAGTGGAATGGAGAGGAATGGAATGGTGAGGAGTGGAGGATAGTTGAGTGGAATGTAAGGGAGTTGATTCGAATGGAGTGGGGTGGAGTGGAGTGGAACGGAGGGGAAACGAATGCAATTGAATGAAGTGGATTGGAATTGAGTGGAAGGGAATATGAATGAAATGGAATGGAATGGAGTCGAATGGAATGGAATGGAATGGAGTAGAATGGAATGGAATGGAGTAGAATGGAATGGAATGGAGTGGAAGGGAATGGAGTGGAGTCGAGTGGAGTGGAATGGAATGGAGTGGAGTCGAGTGGAGTGGAATGGTATGGAGTGGATTGGAGCGTAATGGAATGGAATGGAATGGAGTGCAATTCACTGGAGTGGAGAGGAGTGGAGTCGAGTGGAATTTAATGGAGTGGAGTGGAGTGGAGTCGAATGGAATGGAATGGAATGGAATGTGTGGAATAGAATGGAATGTTGTGAATAGAATGCAATCTCATGGAATAGAGTAGGGTAGAGTGGAGTGGAATGGAGTAGAATGGAGTTTAGTGGAAGGGAATGGATTGGAATGAAACGGGGAGTGGTGGAATAGAATGGATTGGAATTCAGTGATGTCGATTGGAATGGAATGGAGAGGAGTGGAATGGAGTGGAGTGGAGTGGAATAGAGAGTAGTGGAGGGGAGTGGCATGGAATGGAAAGGAGAGGAGAGGATTGCAGTCGAATGGAAAGGAATGTAGTTGAGTACAGTGCACTGGAATGGAGGTGAGTGGAGTGGAATGGAGTAGAATAGAAAGAAGTCGAATGGAGTTTAATTTATTGGAATGGAATGGAGTGGAATGAAATGTAGTAGATTAGAGTGAAGTGGAGTGGCATGGAATGGATTGGACTGGAAGGGATTCGAATGGAATGGAGAAGAGTGGAGTGGAGTGTAAAGGAATAGAATGGATTAGAGTGTAGACCAGTGGAATGGAATGGAATGGAGTGGAGTTGAAAGAAATGGTATGGAATGGAATGAAGTGAAGTGGAGAGGAATGTAGTGGAGTGGAAAGGAGTGGATTGGCGTGGAATGGAGTGGAATGCAGTAGATTTCAATGGAGTTGAGCAGAGTGCAATGGAATAGAATGGAATGGAGTGGCTTGCAGTGGGATGGAATGGAGTGGACTGGAATGGAGGGGAATGGAGGGGAATAGAGTGGAATGGATTGCAGTCGAATGGAGTGCAATGGAATTGAAAGGAATGAAGTTCTGTGTAATTCAATGGACTGGAGTGTAGTGGAGAGAAGAGGAGAGGAATGGAGTCAAGAGAGTTGGAGAGGAATGGAGTGTAGTGGAGTAGAATGGAGGGGACTGTTCTGGCATGGAGTGGAAAGGAATGGAAGGGAATGGAGTGGAGTCGAGTGGAGTGGAATAGAATCGAGTGGAATGAAGTTGGGTGGCATGGAGTGGAGTGAAGTGGAGGGCAATGGGTGGGAAGGCATTGCAATGGAGTAGATTGGGATGGAATGGAATGGAATGGAGTGGAATGGAGTGGAGTGAAGTGGAAGGAAGTGGGAAGGAGTGGAACGGAATGGAGTGAGGTGGAAAGGAATGGAATGGAATGGAATGGAGTTTAGTGGAGTGGAGTGTAGAGGAATGGAGTGCAGTGGAGTGGAATGGAGTGGAGTGGAATGGAATGGAATGAAATGGAGTGGAGTGGAGTGGAGTGGAATGGAGTGAAGTGGAATGGAATGGATGGGACTGGAATTGATTGGAATGGAGTGGAGTGGAATGGTGAGCAATGGAATTGCGAGAAATGGACTGGAATGCAGAGGTGTGGAGTGGAGTGGAACGGAGTTGAATGGACTGGAGTGGAGTGGAATGTTGTGGAGTGGAATGTAGTGGAGGGGATTGGAGTGGAATGGAATGGATTGGAGAGGAATGGAGTGGAGTGGAATGGAGTGTAATGGAATGGATTGGAATGGAACAGAATGGAATGGAGTGCAGTTCACTAGAGTGCAGTGGAGTGGAATGGAATTGAATTGAATGGAGTGGAGTGGTATTTAATGGACAGTAGTGGAATGGGATGGAATGGAAGGGAGTTAAGTGGAATGGAGTGGAGTGGAGTGGAATGGATTGGAGTGGACTGGAATGCAGAGGAGCAGAATGTAATGGAGTGGAATGGAATGGAGTGGAATGGGGTGGAACGGATAGGAGTGGAATGGAAGGAAAAGGTATGGAGTGCATTGTAGTGGAATGGAGTGGTGTGTAGTGGAATGGAGTTGAATGGAATGGAATAGAATAGAGTGGAGTGTAATGTAATGGAGTACAAAGGAGTAGAGGGGAATGCACTGGAATGGAACAGAGTGGAACGGAATGGAATGGAATGGAATGGAATGGAAAGGAATGGAGTGGATTGCAATGGACAGGAGTGGAGTGTAATAGAGTGGAGTATAGTGGAATGGACTGGAATCGGGTGGAGCGGAGTGCAGTGGTGTGTACCTGAATGGAATGCAGAGGAGAGGAGAGCAGTGGAGTGCACTACAATGGAGAGGAATGGAATGGAGTGGAATGGAATGGGTTGGAGTGGAATGGAATTTGGTAGAGTGGAATAGATTGGAATGGAATGGAGAGGAGTGGAATGTGGCCGAGTGGAATGGCATGGAATTAATATGAGTGGAGAGGACAGGAGTGGAGTAGGGTGGAGTGGAGTGGTTTTAAGTGGGGTGTACAGGAATGGAATGGAGTGGAATGGAATTGAATGAAATGGAGTGGAGTGGATGGAGTGGAGTAGAATGGAGTAGATTGGAATGGAATGGATTGGAAAGGAATGGAATGGAATGGAATGGAATGGAATGGAATGGAATGGAATGGATGAATTGGAGTTGAATGGAGTAGAACGGAATGGAATGGAATGGAATGGAATGGAATGGAATGGAGTGGAGTGGAGTGGAGTGGAAAGGTGTGTAGTGGAGTAGAATGAAGTGGGGTGGAGTGGGATGGAATGGAATGGAGTGGATTGCAGAGGAGGGGAGTGGAACGGAGTGTAGTGGAATGCAACGGAGATAAATGGAACGGAGTAGAGTAGAATGGAATGGTGTGGATTGGAATGAAATTGAATGGAATGGAATGGAATGGAGTGGAAAGAGTGGAGTGCAGTGGAATAGAGAAGAATGGAATGGAGTATAACGGAATGGAATGGAGTGGAGTGAAGTGAAGTATAAAGGAGTAGAGTGAATGCAGTGGAGGGGAAGTGAGTACCATGGATTGGAGTGGAGTGTAATGGACTGGAGTGGAGTGGACTTGAATGTAATGGAATCAAACGCAGTGAAATGGTGGGGAATGGATTGTAATGAAGTGTAGTGAAGAAGAATACAGTGGAATGGACAGGAATGGAGTGGAATGGAATGGAAAGGAATGGATTGGAATGGAATGGGCTGCAATGGAGTGGAATGGACCGGAATTGAATGAAATTTATTGGAGTGGAGGGGAATGGTATGGAGTTGAATGGAATGGAATGGAATGAAGTGGAGATGAATGGAGTGGAGTGGAGTGGAATGGAATGGAATGGAGTGGAGTGGAAGAGAATGGAGAGGAGTGGAATGGAGTGGAATGGAATGGAGTGGAGGTGAAAGGTATGGAATGGATTGGAGTGGAGAGGAGAGGAATGGAGTGTAAGAGAACGGTTTGTAATGGAATGGAGAGGAATGAAATGTATTGGAATGGAATGGATTGGAGTGGAGTTTAGTGGACTGTAATGGAGAGGAATGGAGTGGAATGGAGTAGAATGGAGAGGAGTGGAATGGAGAGGAATGGAATGTAATTGAATGGAGTAGAGTGGAATGGAATGGAGTGGAGTGGAGTAGAGTGGAGTGGAATGGAAAGGAGTGGAGGTGTGTCTAGTGGAGTGGAGTGGAATGGATTGGAATGTACTGTAATGGAGTGGAATGGAATGGAGTGGAATGCAGTGGCGTGGAATGGAGTGGATTTCAATGGAGTAGAATGGAGTGGAATGGAGTGGAGTGGAGTGCAGTGGAAGGGAGTGGAACGGAATTTAGTGAATTGGAATGGAATGTAGTGGAGAGGAATGGAATAGTATGGAATGGAGTAGAGTGGAGTGGAGTGGAGTGGAATGGAGTGGAGTGGACTTGAATGGAGTTGAGTGTAATGGATTGTAGTGGAATGGAATGAAATGTAATGGAATGGAGTGGAGTGGAGTGGATTGGAGTGGAATGGAGTGGAATAAAATGGACTGGAGTGTAATGGAATGGAATGGAGTGAAGTGGAGTGGAATGGAGAGGAGTGTAATGAACTGGAGGGGAATGGAATGGATTGGGATGGAATGGAGAGGAGTTGAATAGAGTGCAGTGGAGAGGAATAGAGATGTATGGAATGCAATGGAATGGAATGGAGTGGATTGGAGTGTTATGCAATATAGTAGAGTGAAATGGAATGGAAGGGAGTGGAATGGAATAGAATTGAATGTAGTGGAGTGGAGGGAATGGAGTAGAGTGGAATGGAGTGGAGTGGAGTGGAGTTGAGTGGAATGAAACGGAATGGAATGGAGAGGAGTGGAATGGAATGGGATGGTATGGAGTGGAATTAAGTGCAGTGGAATGGAATGAAATGGAATGGAATGGAATGCAGTGGAATGGAGTGCAGTGGAATGGAATGGCATGGAATGGAGTAGGTTGTAGTGGAGTGAATTGGAGTTGAGTGGAATGCAGTGTAGTGGACTGGAATGGAATGGATTGGAATATAATGCAGAGGAATGGAATGGAAAGGAATGGAATGGAATGGAATGGAGTGGAGTAGATTGGAATGGAGTGAAGTAGAATGGAAAGGCATGGAGTGCAGTGGAATGATGTGGAGTGGAATGGAATGGAATTGAATGGCAGGGAATGGAATGGGTTGGAGTGGAATGGACGTGAGTGGAATGGAATGGAGTGAAGTGGAGTAGAGTAGAGTTTAATGAAATGGATTGGAGTGGAATGCAATGGTATGGATTGGAATGAAGCGGAGTGGAATGGAATGAAATGGAGTGGATTTGAGTGTAGTGGAGTGGAATGTAATGGAATGGAATGGATTTGAGTGGAATGGAATGGACTGCAGTGGAATTAATTTCAATGGAATGCAGTGGAGAGGAGTGGAGAGGAATTGAATGAAATGGAACGCAGTGGAATGGAATGGAATGCAGTTGAGTTGAGTGGAGTGGAGTGCAGTGAAGTAGAGTGCAGTGGAGTGGATTAAGCTTAATGGATTGCACTGGAATGGAATGGAATGGAGTAGACTGGAAGGGCATGGAATTTAGTGGAGATAGTTGGAATGGAATGGAATGCATTGTAATTTAGTGGATTGGAATTTAACGAAATGGAATGGAGTGCAGTGGAGTGCAATTCAGTGGAGTGGAGTGGAATAGAGTGAAATGGTGTGAAATGTACTAGAATGGAAAAGAATGGAGTGTAATGGAATGGACTGGAGTAGAGTGGAGTGGAAAGAAATGCAGTAATGTGGACTGGAATGGAGTGGAGTGCAGTGGAATGGAGTGGAATGGAATAGAGTGGAATGGAATGCGGTGGATTGGAGTGGAGTGGAGTTCAGTGGAGTCGAATGGTGTGTAATTGACAAGAGTGGAGTGTGCAGAGTGGAATTGAATCGAATGGAGTGGAGTAGAGTGGAATGGATTGGACTGGAACGGAGTGGAGGTGACTGAAATTGAAGGAAATGGAGTGGAGTGGAGCCGATTGGATAGGAAGGGAGTGGAATGAAGAGTAATGGAGTGAAGTGCAATGGAATGGAGTGGAATGGAGTGGAGTGTACTGCAATGGAATGGAATGGAATGGAATGGAGTGGACTGGAATGGAATGGAGTGGACTGGAATGGAATGGAGTGGGGTGGAATGGAATGGAATAGAAAGAAGTTGGAAGAAGTACAGTGGAGGGAACGCAGTGGAGTGTACTAGAAAGGAGTAGAGTGGAATGGAATGGACTGTAATGGAATGCAATGGAAAGGAACGGAAGGGAATGCATTGGAGTGGAATGGAATGGAATGAACTGGAGTAGATTGGAAAGGAGTGGAGTGGAATGGACTGGAATGGAGTGGAATGGAATGGAATGGAGTGTAATGGAATTTCATGTAGTGGAGTGGACTGAAATGGCATGGAATGGGGTGGAGTAGAGTGGAAGGGAGCGGAGTGGATTGGGAAGAATTGGATTGGAATGGAATAGAAAGGAGTTGACTGGAGTGGAATGTAGTGGAGTGGACTGGAATGAACTGGAGTGGATTGTAATGAAATGGAATGGAATGGATTGGAGTGGAGAGGAATTGAGTGGAATCGATTGGAGTGGAATGGAGTACAGTGGAGTGGATGGAGAGGAATGCAATGGAGAGGAATGGAATGGAGGGGTGTGGAGTGGAGTAGAGTGTAGTGGAATGTATTGAGGAGTAATAGAAGGAAGTGGAATGGAATGGAATGGAATGGTGTCGAAAGGAATTGAATGGAAACGAGAGGAATGGAATATAGTGGAGTGGAATGCAGTGAAATGGAATGGGGTGGAATGGAGTGGAGTGTACTGGAGTGGACAGGAATGGAGTGGAATGGAGTGGACTGGAATGGAGTGGAAAGGAACGGAGTGCAACAGAGTGGAGTGGAGTGGAGTGGAAAGTAATGGTCCTGATTGGAGTGGAATGGAGTGGAGTGGAGTGGAATGTAATGAAGTGGACTGATATTGAATGGAATGGAATGCAGTGGAATGGAGTGGAGTGGAAAGGAGTGGAATGGAATGGAATGGAATGGATTGGAGTGAAGTGGAGTGGAATTGAGTGGAGTGAGTGGAATGGAGTGGAATGGATTGGAGTGAAGTGGAGTGCAGTGGAATCCAAAGAAATGGAATTGAGAGGTGTGGAATGGAGTGGAGTTCAGCAGAATGGAGAGGAATGGAATGGAGCGGAATGAAATGGTGTGGAGTTTAATGGAGTGGAGTTGAGTGTAGTGGAAAGGAATGGAGTAGAGTGGAATTGAACAAAATGGAATGGAGTGGAGGGCAGTGGAGTTTCATGGAATGGAATGGAATATAATGGAATGGAGAGGAATGGACGTTAATGGAGTGGATTGGCGTGGAGTGGAGTGGAATGTAGTGGAATGGACTGGAATGGAGTGGAATGGAATGGAATGGTATGGAGTGGATTGGAATGGACTGGAATGGAGTGCAGAGTAATAGAATGGAGTGGAGTTGAATGGAATGATGTAGAATGGAATATAATGGCATGGAAGGGAGTGGAGTGGAGTGGAAAGGAGTGGAGTTTAGTGGTAAGGACTGGAAAGCAATGGAATACAGTGGAGTGGAGAGGAATGGAATTGAATGTCATGGAGTGGAATGGAGTGGTACGGAATGAAGTGGAATGGAGTATTGTGGAGTGGAGTGAAGTGCAGTGGAATGGAATGCAAATGAGTTGAGTGGAATGGAACGGAATGGGTTGTAATAGAATAGAGTTGAGTGAAGTGCAGTGGAGTGGAGTGGAATGGAGTTAGATGGACTGGCATGGAGTGTAGTGGAATAGAATGGAGTGGAAGGGAATGGAACGGAATGGAGTGTAGTGGAATGGAGGGAGTGGAATGAAGTAGAGTGGAATTGAATGGAATGTAGCGGAATGGAATGGAAAGGAGTGGAGTGGACGGGAATGGATCGTAGTGGAGTGGAATGGAGTCAAGAGGAGTGGAGAGGAAAGGAAGCGAAAGGAATGGAGTGGAACGGAGTGGAGTGGAATGAAGTGGAATATATTGGAATGTATTGGAGTGGAACGGAGTGCAGTGGAGTGGAATGGAATGGAATGGAGTGGAATGTAATGGCATCGAATTGAGTGGAATGAAATGGAGTTGAGTGGTTTTGAATGGAGTGGAGTGGAATGGAGTGGAATGAAATGAAGTGGAATGGAATGGAGTGGAGTGGAGTGCCGTGCAGTGGAATGGAATGCAATGGATTGGAGTGGAATGAAATAGAGTGGAGTGAAAAGTAATGGAATGGAGCAGAGTGGAAAGGAATGGAGTAGAGTGGAGTGGAATGGAGTAGTGTAGAGTAGAATGGAAAGGAGTGGAGTGGCATGGACTGGAATGGAATGGAGTGGAGTGGAGTGGAGTGGACTGGCATGGAGTAGAATGGAGGGTAATGCAGTGGAATGGACTGGAGTGGAATGGAATGGAATGTATTGGAGTGGAATGAAATAGAGTGGAGTGGAACGGATTGTAGTTGAGTGGACTGGAATGGAGTGGAGTGGAATGGAATGGAGTGGAATGGAATGGAATGGAATAGAATGAGTGCAAAGGAGTGGAGTGGTATGAAGTAGAGTGGAATGGAGTATAATGGAGTGGAATGAAATGGAGCGCAGTGGAATGCAGTGGAGTGGAGTGCAGTGGAGATGAATGGAATGGAGTGGAGTGGAAGGGAGTGAAGTGTAGTGGAATTGATTGCAGTGGCATGGAATGGACTGGAATAGAATGGTGTCGAGTGGAATGGAGAAAAGTGGAATGGATTGGAATCGAGTTTAGAGGAGTGGAGTTTACTGGAATGGAGAGGAGTGGAGTGGAAAGATATGAAATTGAAAGGAATGGAGTGGTGTCGATTGGAGTGGAGTGGAGTAGAATGGAGAGGAATGGAATGGAGTGGAATGTATTGGAGTAGAGTGGAGTGGAGTGGAGTGGAATGGAGTAGAGTATAATGGAGTGCATTGGAATGGAGTGGAGTGGAGAGTAATGGAATGGAATGGAGTGGATTGGAATGGAATGAAGTGAAATTGAGGGGAATGGAGTGGAGCAGAGAGGAATGCAATGGAATGGACTGGAGTGGAGTGAAAAGGAATGCATTGGAATGGAATGGATTTGAATGGAATGCAGTGGAGTGGAATGCACAGGAATGCAGTGGAATGGAATGGAAGGGAGTGGATTTGAATGGAATGGAATGGAGTGGAATGTAATGGAATGGCGTGGAATGGACTGTAGTGGACTGGAATGGCATGGAGTGGAATGGAAAGGAGTGGAATGTAATGTAATGGAATGGAGTGAAGTGGAGTGGTATTGAGTGGAGTGGAGTGGAGTGGAATGGAGTGGAATGGATTGGAGAGGAGTGGAAGGGAGATGAATGGTATGGAGTGGATTGTAGTGCAATGGAATGGAATGGAATGGAATGGTTTAGTGTGGAATGGAGTGTAGTTCAGCGGAATGGGTAGAAATGGAATGGAGTGGAATGGAATGGAGTGGAATGGAATGGAGTGGAGTGGAATGGAGTGGAGTGGAGTGGAAAGGAAAGCAGTAGAGTGGAATTGAGTGGAATGGAATTTAGTGGAATGCAGCAGAGTGGAATGGAATTTAATGGAGTGGAATGGAATGGAGTGAAATGGAATGGAGTGGAATGGAACGCAGTGGAATGGACGGGAATAGGGTCAGTGGAATGCAATGGAATAGCATGGAATGGAGTGGAATGGAATCGAAAGGAATGCAATGGATTCGATTGGAATGGACGGGAATCGTGTGGAATGTAATGGAGTAGAGATGAATGGAACGGAGTGGAATGGAATGGAATGTCAAGGAAGGGAGTGGAGTGGAGTGCAAAGCAGTGGAGTCGAGTGGTAAGGTCTGGAATGAAATAGAATGCAGTGGAGTGTATTGGAATGGAGTGGAAAGGATTGGAATGGAGTGAGGTGGAGTGGAATGAAATAGAGTGCAATGGAAAGGAACGGAGCAGGTTGGAATGGAATGGAATGGAGTGTAGTGGAGTGGAGTGGAATGGACGGGAGTGGATTGGAAAGGAGTGTAATGGAATTAAATGGAATGAAGTGAAGTGGAATGGAATGGAGTGGAGTTGAGTGGACTGTAGTGGAATGGATTTGAATGGCAGGGATGGACATTAATGGAATGGAGTGCAGTGGAGTTGAATGGAGTGGAATGGAGTGGAATGGAATTGAGTGGTGTGGAACGGAATGGAATGGAATGAAATTGAATGGAGGGGAGTGGAGTGTAATGGAGTGGACTGGAGTGAAATGGAGTGGAGTGGAATGGAATGGAATGCAATGGAATGGAATGGAGCGGAATGCAATGGAACAGAATGGAATGGAGTGGATTTTAGTGTAGTGGAGAGGAATGGAAAGGGATGGAATACAGTGGAGTGGAATGGAATGGAGTGGAGATGAATGCAATGGAATTAATAGGAATTGAAAAGAGTGGAGTACTGTGGAGTGGAGTGGAGTGGAATGGAGTGGAGCTGAAAGGTGTGCAAAGGAATGGAGTGGAATGGAGTGGAATGGAGTGGTGTGGAGTATAGTGGAGTGGAGTGAAACGGAGTGGAGTGAACTGGAGTGAAGTGGAATGGAGTGGAGTGGAATGGAGTGGATTAGAACAGAGAGAAGTGGAAAGGATTGTAATAGAGTTTAGAGGACTGGAGTAGACTAGAATGGAGGGGAGTGGAGTGCAGTGGAAAGAAATTAAATGGAATAGAATGGAGTGTTGTGGTATGGAGTGGAGTGGATTAGAATGGAAAGGAATGGAATGGAGTGGAAAGAATTAGAGTGGAGTGGAGTCGAGTGAAATGGAGTAGAGTAAAATGTAGTGCAATGGAATGGATTGGAGTGGAGTGGAATGGAATGGAATGGAGTGGAGTGGAATGGAGAGGAAAGGAGTGGAATGGAGTAGAGTGGAGAGGAATGGAGTGGAATGGACTGGAGTGGTGTGCAGTGGAATGAAATGGAATGGAATGGAACGGGATGGAATGGAATTGACTGAAGAGGAGTGGAATGCACAGGAATGGAGTGGAAGGGAAAGGAAGGGAGTAGAGTTGAATGGATCGGAATGGAGTGGAATTGAATGGCACGGAATGGATTGTGGTGTAGTGGAAAGGAATGGAGTGGAGTGGAAAGGAGTGGAATGGAATGCAGTGAAGTGGAGTTGTATTGATTGGAGTGGAGTGGAATGGAGTGGAATGGATTGGAGTGGAGTGGAGGGGAGATGAATGGAGTGGAATGGAGAAGAGTGGAGTTAAGTGGAATCCATTGGAATGAAACAGAGTTGTGTGGAAAGGAGTGGAGTTCAGTGGAATGGAGAGGAATGAAATGGAAGGGAATGCAATGGAGTGGAATGGAGTGCAGTAAAGTAGAGTAAAAAGGAATGGAGGAGAGTGGAATTAAATGGAATGGAATGGAGTGGAGTGCAGTGGAGGGTAATTGAATGGAAGGGAGTGGAATGGAATGGAGTGGAACGAGCGGAAATCGAGTGGAAAGGAGTGGAGTGGAGTGTAATGCAGGGGAATGTACTGGAATGGAGTGGAATGGAAAGGAATGGAATGGAATGGAATAGAATGGAATGGAGTGGATTAGTATGGGCTGGAATACAGTGGAATGGAATTGAATGGAGAGGAGTTGAGTGGAATGGATTGGAAGGGAATGTAACAGCACAAAAGGGAGTGGAGTGGAGTGGAAAGGAGTGGAGTGGAGTGATAAGGACTGGAATGAAATGGAATTCAGTGGAGTGGACTGGAATGGAGTGGAATGGATTGGAATGCAGTGGACTGGAGTGGAATGCAATGGAATGGACTGGAGTGGAGTGAAGTGGAATAGAGTGCAGTGGAATGAAGACGAGTAGAGTGGAATGGAGTGGAAAGCTGTCGAGTGGAATGGAGTGGAGTAGAATGGAATGCAATGTAATGGAGTGGAATGAAATGGAGTGGAGTCGAGTGGAGTAGAGTGGAGTGGAAAGGAATGCAGTGGAATTGAGCAGAGTGGAGTGGAATGCAGTTAAATGGAGTGGGGTGGAATGGAGTGGAGACGAATGGATTGGGGTGGAATGGAATGGAGTACAAAGGAATGGAGAGGGGTGCAGCGGAGTAGACTGAAGTGGAATGGAATAGTTTGGAGTGGAATGGAATGCAATGGAGTGGAATGGAATGGAATGGAATCAAATGGAATGGAATGGAATAGGATGGAGTGCAGTGGAGTGGAATGGAGTGGAATGTATTGGAATTGAGTGATTTGGAATGCAAAGGAATGGAATGGAGTGCAGTGGAGATGAATGGCTTGGAGTGAAGTGGAATGGACTGGAGTGGTGTGGAATATGTGGAATGGAAAAGAATAGAGTGAATTAGAATTCAGTGGAGTCGAGGGGAATGGAATGGAATGACATGGAGTGGACTGAAACAGAGTCAAGTAGACTGGAAGGAGTCGAATTGAATGGAGTGGAATAGAATGCAGCGCATTGGTGAGGAGTGGAGTGGAGTGGACTGGAATGGTGTGGAACGGAATGGAGTGGAGAGGAGATTAGGGGAATGGAATGGAATGGAGCGAAGTGGAGTGGAATGGAGTGGAATGGACTGCACTGTAGTGGAATGGATGGAATGGAATGGGGTGGAATGGAGTAGAAAGAAATGGAGTGGAGAGGAGTAGTGCAAAGGAATGAAGTGGAATGGAGTGGGGTTGAGTGGATTGCAATTGAATGGAATGGAATGGAGTGCTGTGGACTGAAATGAAATGGAGTGGAATGGAATGAAATGGAATGGAGTTGAGTGAAGTGGAATCGAGTGGAGTGGAGTGGAATGGTGTGGACTGTACAGCAAAGGAGTGGAGTGGAGTGGAATAGACTGGAATGCAAAGGAATGGAATGGAATGCAGTGGAATGGAAAGGAACGGGGTGGAGTGGAGTGGAATGAAATGGAATGGCATGGAATGGAATGGAGTGGAATGGAGTGGAATGGACTGCAATGCAGTGGATTGGAATGGAGTGGAATGGACTAGAGTGGAATGCAGTGGAGTGGAGTTGGTTTTAGGGGAATGGAATGGAGTGCAATGGAATGGAGAGGGGTGGTGTAGAGTAGAGAGGAATGGAATGGAGTGGAATAGAAAACATTGGTGTGGAGTGGAAATGAATAGAATGGAGAGGAATGGAAGGGATTGGAAATGACTGTAATGGAAACGAATGGAGTGGAATGGAATGCAATGGAAAGTAATGGAGTGGAGTGAAGGGCAGTGAAATGGAATGGAATGGAGTGGAGTGTAGTTTATGGACAGCATTGGAGTGGAATGGAGTGGAATGGAGTGGAATGGAATGGAGTGGAATTGAATAGAAAGGGATGGAGTAGAATGGAATGGAATGGACTGGAATGGACTGGAGTGGAACGGAGTGGAGTGGAATGGAATGGAGTGAAATGGAAAGGAATTGAGTGGAGTGCAGTGGAATGGAACGCGATGGAGTGGAAAGCGATGGAATAGAATGGAGTGGAATGGATCGGAATCGAATGAAGTGGAACGGATTGGGTTCAACTGGAATGAGTGCAATGTAATGGAGTTGAGTGGGGTGTTTTGGAAGGCAAATGAGTGGAGTGGAGCGGATTTGAGTGGAATAGAATGGAGTGGAGTGGAGTGCAGTGGTGTGCAGTGGAATGGACTGCAATGTAGTGAAGTGGAATGTGATGGAGAGGAGTGGAAAGGAAGGGAGTTGAGAGGAGTGGAGATGAGAGGAGTGAAATGGAGTGGAGGGGACTGGAATGGTGTGGACTGGAATGCAATGCAGTGGAGTGGAGTGGATTGTAATGGAGTGTAGTGGAATGGAATGGAGTGGAATATAATGTAATTTAATGGAGTGGAGTGGAATGGAGTGGAGTGGAATGACGTCGAGTGCAATGGAACGGAATGGAGCAGAGTGGAATGGAATGGAGTGGAGTCGAATGGAGTGGAATGCAGTGGAGAGGAGTGGAAAGGAGTGGAATGGAATGAAACGGAATGGAGTGAAATGGAGTGGAATGGAGTGAAGTGGAGTGGAATGGAGTGGAATGGAATCGAGTGCTGTGAATGGACATTAATGGAATGGACTGGAGTGGAGTGGAGAGCAGTAGAATGCAATGGAATGGAAACGAGTGGAGTGGAATGGAGTGGAACTGAGCGGAATGGAGAGAAATGGAATGGAATGGAATGGAAAGGAGGGGAGTGGAGGGCAGTGGAAGGGAATGGAGCAGAGTGGAATTGAGTGGATTGGAATGGAGTGGAGTGTAGTGAAGGGTAATGGAATGGAATGGAGTGGAATGGAATGGAATGTAACGGAATGGAGTGGAATGGACGGGAATGGAGTGGAATAGAGTGGAGTTGAGTGGAATGGAGTTGAGTGGAGTGCAATGCAGTGGAGTGGACAGGTATGTAGTGGAATGGAATAGAACACGATGAAGTGGAGTGGAGTGGAAAGGACTGGAATGGAGTGGAATGGAATGGAGTGGAGAGGAATAGAGTGGAATGGATTGGGATGGAATGGAGTGGAGTTGAACAGAATGGAATGGAATGGAGCGGAGTGGAATGCAATAGAGTGGAGTGGAATGGATAATAGTAGAGTGGAATGGAGTGGAAAGGAGTCGAGTGTAATGGAGGGGAGTAGAGTGGAATGCAATGGAATGGAGTGGATTGGAATGGAGTGGAGTTGAGTGGAGTAGAGTGGAGTTGAATGGAGTTGAGAGGATTTTAGAGGAGTAGAATGAAGTGGAATGGATTGGAGTGGAATGGGTCGGAATTGAGTGGAATAGAGTGGAATGGAGTGTACAGGACTGAACTGGAGTGGAATGGAATGGAGATGGGTGGAGTATAGTGGAGTGGAGAGGAATAGAATGGATTAGAATGCAACGTAGTGGAGTGGAGTGGAATGGAATGGAAAGGAGTGGAATTGAATGGAATGGAATGGAATGGAGTACAGTGGACTGGAATGGAGTGGCATGCAGACGAATTGAGTGGATTGAAATGCAATGGAATGGAAAGGAATCCAGTGGAGTGGCATGTAGTGGAGTGGATTGGAATAGACTTGAGTGGTGTGGAATGGAGTAGAATGGAAAAGGATGGAGTGGAGTGGAATGAAATGGAGTGGAGTAGAAAAGAATGGAATCGAGTGGAATGGAATGGAATCAAGTGGAGTAGAACGTAGTGGAATGGAATGGAGTGGAATGGAATGCACTGTATTGTAGTGGAGTGGAATGGAGTGGAGTGGAATAGTGTGGAATGGAATGGAGTGCAGAGGAGAGGAGTGGAATGGAATTTAATGGTGTGGAGTAGAGTGGAATGGAGTGGAATGGACTAGACTGGAGTGGAGTGGAGTGGAATGGAATAGAATGGGGTGGAGTGGAATGGAGTGGATAAGAATGGAGTGGAATTGGGTGGAGTGCAATGGAATTGAGTGGAATGGAGTGGAATAGAATGGAATGGAATGAAATGGAGTGGATTGGAATGAAATGGAGTGGATTTAAATGGAATGAAGTGGAGTGGAATGAAATGGAATGGAGATGAGTGGAGTGGAGGGGAGTGGAATGGAGTGGAGTGGACTGGTCACGTATAGAGTGGAATGGAATGGACTAGAATGGAATGGAATGGAATGGAATGGAATGGAGTGGAATGGAATGGAATGGAATTTAATGGAGTGGAATGCAATTTATTGGAGTGGAGTGGAATTGCATACAATGGTACAGAGTGGAGTGGAATGGAATGTAGTGCAATGGATTGGAATGCAGTGCAGTGGAGTGGAATGGAATTGAATTGAGTGGAGAGGAGTGGAATGGAGTGGGAAGGAATGGAGTGGAATGGAGTGGAATGAAGTGGATTGGAGTGGAATGGAATGGAGTGCAATGGAATGGAGAGGGGTAGAGTGGAGCAGAGTGGATTGGAATGGAATGGAGTGGAATGGCATGGAGTGGGGAGGAGTGGATGGGAATGGAATGGAGTGGAACGGAAGGGAATGGAAATGAGAGTAAAGGAATGGAGTGGAGTGGAAAGGAGTGCAACAGAATGCAGTGGATTGGAGTGCAGTGAAATGGAATGGTATGGAGTGGAGGGTAGTGGGGTGGACTAGAATGGAGTGGAATGGAGTGGAACGGAGTGGAATGGGATGGAGTGGAATGGAGTGGAATTGAATGAAATGGAATTGAGTAGAGTGGAATGGAATGAAGAAGAGTGGAGTGGAGTGGATTACAGTGGAGTGGAATGTAGTGGACTGGAGTGGAATGGAATTGAGTGGAGTGTAGAGGAATTGAATGGAATGGAATGGAAAGGAATGCAATGGAATGGAGTGGAATGCAGTGAAATTGAATTGAGTGGAATGGAGTGGAGTGGAGTGGAATCGACTGCAATGGAAAGGAGTGGAATGGAGTAGATTGGATGAAAATTATTTTAGTGGAGTGGAATGCAGTGGAATGGAAGGGAGTGGAATGGAGTGGATTTACAGTGGAGTTTAGTGGACTGCAGTGGAATGGAATGCAATGGAGTGGAGTGAAATGAAATGAAGTGGATTAGAATGGATTGTAGTTGAGTGGAGTGGACTGGAGTCGAATGAATTGGAGTGGACTGGAATGGGGAGGAGTGGAATTAAATGGAGTTGAGTGGATTCGAGTGGAATGCAGTGGAATGGAATCGAGTGCAATGGAAAGGAGTGGAATGGAGTGGGTTGGAATGGAAATTATTTTAGTGGAGTGGAATACAGTGGAATGGAAGGGAGTGGAATGGAGTGGATTTACAGTGGAGTTTAGTGGACTGCAGTGGAATGGAATGTAATGGAGTGGAGTGAAATGAAATGAAGTTGATTAGAATGGATTGTAGTTGAGTGGAGTGGACTGGAGTCGAATGAATTGGAGTGGACTGGAATGGGGAGGAGTGTAATTAAATGAAGTTGAGTGGATTCGAGTGGAATGCAGTGGAATGGAATGGAATGCTGTGGAGTGGAATGAAGTAGAGTGGAATGGAATGGAATCGAGTGGAATGGAATGTAATGGAATGGAGTGGATTGGAATGCAGTGGAGTGGAGTGGAATGGATTGGAGTGGTTTGGAATGGACTGGAAAGGAGTGAAATGGAATGGAGTGGAATGCAATGGAATGGGATGGAATGGAATAGACTTGGAGTGGAGTGGGGTGCAATTGAAAGGAATTCATTGGAATTAATCGGATTAGAATGGAACGGAATGGAATGGGGTGCAATGGAGTGGAATAGAGTTGTGTGGAGTGCAATGGAGTGGAGTGGTGTACAATGGAATGGAATGGAAAATATTGGCGGGGAGTGTAACGGAGTGGAGTGCAGTGGCGTGGAATGGAATGGAATGGAGAGGACTGGAATTGAGTGGAGTGGAGTGGAATGTATTGGAATGGAATGGAGTACAATGGAATGCAGAGATAAGAGTGGAGTGGAGAGGAGTGGAGTTGAATGGTGTGGAATGGATTAGAGTGGAGTGGAGAGGAGTGGAATGGAATGGAATGGATTGGAGCAGAGTGGAATGGAGTATAATGAACTGGACTACAGTGGAGTGGAGTATAATGGAATGGAATGGATTGTACTGGAATGGAGTGGAAAGTAATGGAGAGGAGTGGAGTGGAGTTCAATGGAACTGAGTGGAATGGGATGGACTAGAGTGTAGTGCAGTGTAATGGAATGGAATGGAATGGAATGGAGTGGATTGGAAGGGAATGGAGTTGAGTGCAATGGAAGTTAATGAAGCTCAGTGGATTGGAGTGGAGTGTAGTAGAATTTAGTGAAGTGGACTGGAAGGGAATTGAGTGGAGTGGAATGGAATGGAATGGAATGGAGTGGAATGTAATGGAATGGAATGGAATGGAGTGGAATGCAATGGAATGGAGTGGAGTGGAATGGAATCACATGCGATGGAATGGAGTGGAGTGGAGTTGAATGGAGTGGAGTGGATTGGAATACAGTGGATTGGAATGGAATGGAATGGAATGGAATGGAGAGTAGTGGATTGGAGTGGAATGGAATAGAAAGTAATGCACTAGAGAGCGGTAGAGTTGAGTAGAGTGGAGTGGAATGGAATGGCATGGAGTGGAGTGTAGTGGAAATAATGGAATGGAGTGGAAAGGAAGGGAATGGAAATGTATTTGATGGAACGGAGTAGAGAGGAATAGAGTGCAACAGAATGGAGTGAAGTGGAGTGGAGTGCAGTTAAGTGGCATAGTATGGAGTGGACAGTAGTGGAGTGGATTAGAATAGGGTGGAATGGAGTTCAGTGGAGTGGAATGGAATAGAGTACAATGGAGTGGAATGGAATGTAGTGAAATGGAGTGGAATGGAATCGGTTGGAATGGAGTAGAGTGGAATGGAATACAGTAGAGTGGAGTGGAGTGGAATGCAATGGAGTGGAGAGGAATGGAATTGAGTGGAGTGTAGTGGAATGCAATGGAATGGAGTGGAAAGAAATGCAATGGAATGGAGTGGAATGGAATGAAATGGAGTTGAGTGGAATGGAATGGAATGAAGTCGAATGGAGTGAATTGGAAAGGAATGGATTGGAGTGGGTTGGAATGAGAAAGAATTGAGTGGAATGGAATGGAAGGGAGTGGAACCGAGTGGATTGGAGTGGAGTTGAGTGGAGTGGAGTGCAATGCAATGCCATGGAGTGGTGTCGAAGGGAATGAAGTGGATTGGAATGGGTTGGAGTAGAGTGGAGTGAAGTGGAGTGTTTTGGAGTGAGGCGGACTTGAATGGAGTGCAGTGGAATTAAATTGATCTGAGTGGAGTGGAGTGGAATGCAGTGGAGTGGAATGGAATGGAGTGGAATGAAATTGAATGGAATAGAGTAGAGTGGAATGAATAAGAGTGGAATGGAATGGAATGGAGTGGAATGGAATTGAATGGAAACGAGTGGAGTGGGGTGGAATGGAGTGGAGGAGACTGGAATGGATTGGAGTGGAGTGGAATGGACTGGAATGGAGTGGAATGGAATGGAGTGGAATACAATGGATTGGAATGGAGTAGAATGGAATGGAATGAAATGGAATGGAATGGAATGGAATAGAATGTAGTGGAGTGGGGAGGACTGGAGGGGAATGAATTGGAATTGTTCAGATTGAAATGTAACGGAATGGAATGGAGTGCAGTGGAGTGGAATAGAGTTGAGTGGAGTGGAATGGAGTGGATTGGTGTGGAAAGGAATTGAATGGAAAATTTTGGCAGGGAGTGGAACGGAGTGGAGTGGAGTGGAATGGAATGGAATGGAGAGGACTGGAATTGAGTTTAGTGGAGTGGTATGGACTGAAATGGAATGGAGTGAAATGGAATGCCGTGGATAGGAGTGGAGTGGAGAGGAGTGGAGTGGAACGGTGTAGATTGGATTGGAGTGGAGTGAAGAGGATTGGAATTGAATGGAATGGAGTGGAGCAGATTTGAATGAAATGGAAAGAACTGGACTGGAGTGGAGTGGAGTGGAATCCAATGGAATGGAGTGGAGTGGAAAGGAATGGAAAGGAATGGAGTGGAGTGGAATGCAATGGAACTGAGTGGAACGAAGTGGACTGGAGTGTAGTGCAATGGAATTGAATGCAGTGGAATGGAATGGAATAGAATAGAATGCAATGGAGTGGAATGGAATGGAATGGAATGCATTGGAGTGGAATGGAATGGAAAGGAGTGGAGTGGAGTGTAATGGCATGGAATGGAATGCAGTGGAGTGGATTTGAATACAATGCAATGCATTGGAATGCAGTGTAGTGGAGTGGAATGGAATGGAGTGGAGCGGAGTGAATGGAAGTGGAATGGAATGGAATGCAATGGATTTGAGCGGGTTAGAGTTGAGAAGAGGGGAGTGGAATGGAATGGAGTGGAATGGCATGGACTGGAGTGGAGTGGAAAGGAATGGAATGGAGTTGAAAAGAAGGGAATGGAAATGAGTGTAATGGAATGGAGTGGAGTGGAATGTAGAGCAGTAGAGTGTAGTGGAGTGGAGTGCATTGAAATGGAATGATATGGAGTGGAGGGAAGTGGAGTGGACTGGAATGGAGTGGAATAGAGTGTAATGGAGGGGAATGGAAAGGAGTGGAATGGAATGGATTTCAATGGAATGTAATAGAGTAGATTGGAATGGAATGGAGTGGAGTGGAGTGGAGTGGAATGTAATGGAGTGGAGTGGAATGGAATTGAGTAGAGTGTAGTGGAATGGAATGGAATGGACTGGAAAGGAAAGCAATCGAAAAGAGTGGAATGGAATGGAATGGAATGGAGTGGAATGGAATGGAGTGGAGTGGAATGGAATGCAGTGCAATAGAGCGGACTGGAGTGGGTTGGAATGGAAATGATAGGAGTGGAGTGGAAGGGAATGGAATCGAATGGATTGGAGTGGAGTGGAGTGCAGTGGAATGGAATGCAATGGAGTGGAATGGAATCTCATGAAGTGGATTGGGATGGATGGGAGTTGTGTGGGGTGGAGTGGGAAGTAGTGGAGTGGACTGGAAAGCGGTGGAGCAGAATTGAATGCAGTGGAATGGAATGGAATGGAATGGAGTGGAGTGGAATGAAGTAGCGTGGAATGGAATGGAATGGAGTGGAATGGAATGGAATGGAGTAGAGTTGAATGGAGTGGAGTGGAGTTGAATGGATTGAAGTGGAGTTAATTGGACTGGAATGAAGTGGAATGCAAAAGATTGGAATAGAATGGAATAGAATGGAATGGAATGGAGTGGATTGGAGTGGAATGAAGGGGAAAACATTGGAATTGTTCAGATAGGAAAGGAACGCAATAGAATGGAATCAGTGGAGTGGAATAGAGAGGAGTGGAGTGGAATGGAGTGGAGTGGTGTGGAATGGAGTGGAATGGAAAAGAATGGCGTGTACTGGAACGGAGTGGAGTGGAGTGGAGTGGAATGGAATGGAATGGAGTGGACTGGAATGGAGTGAAGAGGATTGGAGTGGAATGGAATGGAAAGGAGTGAAATGGAATGCACTGGATTGGAGTGGAGTAGAGTGGATTGAATTGCACTGGAATGGAATGCAATTGATGGAGTGGAATGGAATGGAGTCGAGGCGAATCGTATGGATTTGATTGGAGTGGAATGCAATGGACAGGAATGGAGTGGGCTGAAATGCAATGGAGTGCAATGGGCTGGAGTGGAATGGAGTGGACAGGAATGGGTTGCAGTGGAATGGAATGGAACGGAATGGAATGGAGTGTAGTGGAATGGAGTGAAGTGGAATGAAGTATAGTGGAATGGAATGGAATGGAATAGAGTGGAATGGAATGGAATGGAATGGGGTGGAGTGGAGTGGAGTGGAAAGAGTGGAATGGAATGGAATAGAATGAAATGAAGTGGAGTAGAATGGAGTGGAGTGGAGTGGAATGGAATGGAATTGATTTGATTGGAGTGGGGTGGAGATGAATGGAATGGAGTGAACTGGAGTGGATTGCAGTGGAATGGAATGGAATTGAATGGAGTGAAGTGGAATTGAGCGGAAAAGAGAGTACTGGAATGAGGTGGAATTGAATGGAGTGGAGTGGATTGGAGTGGATTGTATTGGAGTTGAGAGGAATGGAATGGAGTACAGTGGCATTGAGTGGAATGGAATGGAGTAGAGTGGAGTGGAGTGTAATGGAATAGAATGAAGTGGAATGGAATGGAGTGGAATTGAATGGAGTGGAATGGACGAGAATGGAGTGGAATGGAGTAGAGTGGAGTAAAATGAAGCTGAATGGACTGGAATTCAGAGGAATATAATGGAACAGAATGTAGTGGGGTGGAGTGGAATGGACAGGAATGGAGTCAAAGGGAATTGAATGGAGTGGAGCTGAATGGAATGGATTGGAATGGAATTTAATGGCATGTAATGGACTGGAGTGGAGTGGAAAGGAAAATAATGAAATTCAATGGAATGGAGTGGAGTGCAATGGAGTGGAATGGATTGGAAAGAAGTGGAGTGGGGTGGAATTCAATGGAATGTAATGGAGCAGAGTGGAGTGGACTAATGTGTAGTAGAATTTAGAGGAGTAGAGTGGAATGGAGTGGAAAGGAGTTGAGTGGAATGGAGTGGACTAAAGTGGAAAGCAATGGAATGGAGTGGAATGGAATAGACTGTAGTCGAGTGGAGAAGAGTGGAGTGGAATGGAGTGGAGTGACTTGGATAGGAGTAGAGTGTAGTGCAATGGGTTGGAGTGGAGTGGAGCAGGGTGGAGTGGAATGTAGTGAAACGGAGTGGAGTGGAGTTCAGTGGAAGGGAATTGAATGGAGTTGAGAGGAGTGGATTGGATTGGAGTGGAAAGGAGTAAAATGGAATGTAGAGGGGTGGAGTGGAATAAAGTGGAAAGGAATGGAATGGAGGGGAATGGAGTGGAGTGGAGAGGTGTGGAATGGAATGGAATGGAGTGGAATGGAATGGAATGAAGTATAGTACAGTGGAATGGAGTGGAATGCATTGGCATTGAGTGGATTGGAATACAACGGAATGGAGTGGAGTGGAATGGAATGGAGTGGAATGGAGTGGAGTGGACGGAATTGGTGAGGAATGGAGTAGAATGGAAAAGAATGGAGTGGAGTGGAATGTAGTGGAGTGGAGTGGAAAGGCATCGAATGAAGTTTACTGGAATGGAATCGAGTGCAGTGGAATGGAGTGAAATGGAATGGAGTGGAATGTAACGCAGTGGATTGGAGAGGAGAGGAGTGGAGTGGAATTAAATGGAATGGAGTTTAGTGGAATGGAGTGGAAAGGAATGGAGAGGAGACGAGTGAAGTGCAATGGAATTAAGTGGAATGGAGTGGACTGGGGTGTAGTGCAGTGGAATTGAATGGAATGGAGTCGATTGGAAGGGAATAGAGTGGAGTGGAATGGAATGGAATGGAGTTGAGTGAAGTAGAGTGGAGTGAAGTGGAGTTCAATGGAGTGGAGTGGACTGGAAAGGAGTGTAGTGGAGTGGAATGGACTGGAATGGAATGAAATAGAATGGAATGGAGTGGAAAGGAATAGAAAGCAATGGAATGGAGAGGCATGGAGTGAGGTGAATTCAAGTGGACTGTAATGCACTGGTATTTATTGGAACGGAATGCAGTGGAGTAGAATGGAGTGGAATGTTGTAGAATGGAGGGGTGTGGAATAGGGTGGAGTGGAGTTGATTGGAGTGGAATGGAATGGAGTGCAATGATTTGGAAAGGGATAGAGATGAGTAGAGAAGAGTGGAATGGAATGGAGTGCAATGAAATGGAAAGGGGTAGAGATGAGTAGAGAGGAGTGGAATGGATTGGAGTGAAAGAGAAAGAGGTGGAGTGGGGTGCAAAAGAATGGAATGGAGTGAAAAGGAAGGGAATGGAAATTAATGTAATGGAATGGAGTGGAGTGTGATAGAGTGCAATAGAATGGAGTGGAGTGGAGTGGAATGCACAGATATGAAATGGTATGGATGGGAGTGGAGTGGACTGGAATGGAGTGGAATGGAAAGGAATGAAGTGGAATGGAGTGGAATTGAATGGAATGGAATGGAGTATACTGGAATGGAATGGAGTGGAGTGGAATTTAATGGAGTGGAGTGGAATGGAATTGAGTGGAGTGTAGTCGAATGGAATGGAAAGGAATGCAATGTAAAGGAATGCAATAGAATGGAGAGAAATGGAATATAATGGAAAGGAGAGGAATGGAATGGAGTGGAATGGAATGGACTGCAATGGAATGGAGCGGAATGGAGTCGGTTGGAAAGGAAAAGGATCCAGTCGAGTGTAATGGAGTGGAATGGAAAGTTGTGGAAGAGAGTGGATTGGAGTGGAGTGGAGTGGAGTGCAGTGGAATGGAATGCAATGCAGTGGAGTTGAAAGGAATGAAATGGAGTGGAATGGAATGGAGTGGAGTGAAATGGAATGGAGTGGAGAGGAGTCGAATGTTGTTGAGTGAAATAGAATGGAGTGGAATGGAATGGAATGGAATTTAGTGTAGTAGAATGGAGATGAGTGTAATGACGTAAAGTGCAATGGAATGGAATGGAGTGGAATGGACTGGAGTCGAGTGGAATGGAATGAAGTGGAGTGGAATTGATTGGATTGGAGTGGAATATACTGGAATGAAGGGGAATGGAATGGAGGGGAAGAGAATGGAATGGAATGGAATGGAATGGAGTGGAATGGAGGGGAATGCATTGGACTTGATCGGATTTAAATGGAACGGAATACAATGGAGTGCAGTGGAGTGGATTGGAGTGGAGTGGTGTGGATTGGAGTGGAAAAGAAAAGAATGGTGTGGAGTGGAACCGTGTGGAGTGCAGTAGAGTGGAATGGAATGGAGTGGAATGCAGTGGAGTGGAATGGAGTGGAATGGAATAGACTGAAGTGGAATGCAGTGGACTGGAGTGGAGAGAGTGGAATGGTGTGGAATGGACGGCAATGGAGTGTGGGGTAGTGAAATGGAATGGAATGGAGTGGAGTGCAGTGGAATGGAGTGGACTGGACTGGACTGGAGTGAAAAGGAGTGGAAAAGAAGGGAGTGGAAAGGAGTGGAATGGAGTGGACTGGATGTAGTGGACTAGAATGGAAAGAGGTGGTTTAGAATGCAATGGAATGTAATGGAGTTGTATGAAGTGGAGTGGAGTCGAATGGAATGGAGTGGAGTGGATGGAAAGGAGTGGAATGGAATGGAATGGAAAACAGTGGAGCAGAATGGAATGGAACGGAATGTCATGGAATGGAATGGAATGGAATGGAATGGAATGGAATGGAATGGAATGGAAAGGAGTGCAGTGTAGTGGAAAGGAGTGCAGTGTAGTGGAAAGGAGTGCAGTGGAGTGGAATTGGTTGGAATGGATTGGAATGCAGTGGAGTGCAGTGGAGTGGAATGGAGAGGATTGGAGTGGAAAGGTGTGGAATGGATGGGAGTGTAGTGGAGGGGAGAGGAATGGAATGGAGTTGAGTGGATTTGAGTGCAGGGGAATGGAATTGAATGGAATGGAGTGGAGTGGAATGGAGTGCAATTGAAAGTAATGCAGTGGAATGGAATAGAATGGAATGGAATAGATTGAAGTGGAGAGGAAAGGACTGGAATGGAGTGGAAAGTACTGGAATGGAGTGGTGTTGAATAGAATGGAGTGGAATGTAATATAATGGCATGGAGGGGAGTGGAGTGCATGGAATGGAGTGGAGTGGAGTGCAATGGAGGGGAAAGGATTAAAATGGAGTGGAGTGGAGTGGAATGCAGTGGAGTGGAATGGATTGGAGTGGAATGGAATGGAGTACATAGAATTGAGACGGGTTGATTGGAGTACAATGGAGAGGAATGGAATGGAGTGGAATAGATTGGAGTGGAGAGGACTGGAATGGAATGGAATGCAGTGGAATGGAATGGAATGCAGTGGAATGGAATGGAATGGATTGGGATGGAGTGCAGTGGAGTTTAATGGAGTGGCGTGGAGTGGAATGGAGAGCAGTGACGTGGAATGGAGTAGAATGGAAAAGTATGGAGTGGAATGGAATGGAGTGGAGTGGAGTGGAGTGGCATGGAATGGAATGGAATGGACTGGAATTTAGTCGAGTGGATTCGAATGGAGTGGAATGTAATGGAGTGGAATGGAATGCAGAGGATTGGAGAGGTGTGGAGTGGAGTAGAATGGTGTGGATTGGACTGGAGTGCACTGGGGAGGAGTGGAATATAATGGAATGGAAATGAACGGAGTGGAAAGTAGTGGAATGGACTGGACTGGAGTGGAGTAGAGTGGAATGGAATGGAAGTGACAGGAGTGGAATGGAGTGAAAAGGAATGGAGTGGAATGGAGTGGATTCGAATGCAGTGCAGTAGAGTGTAATGAAATGGAATGGAGTGGACTGGAATGGAATTGAGTGGAAGGGGATAGAATGGAATCGAATGGAGTTGAGTGAACTGTAGGTGAGTGGAATGGAAAGGAATGGATTTGAGACGACTGGAAAGGAGTGGAGTGTAGTGGAATGGAGTGGAATAGATAAGAATGCAGTGGAGTGGAGTGGAATGGAATAGAATGGAGTGAAGTGGAGTGGAATGGAATGCAAAGGAATACAGGAGAATGGAGTGGAATGGAGTGGATTGGAGTGGAATAGAATGGTGTGCAATGGAATGGAGAGGTGTTTAGTGGAGTAGAGTGGAGTGGAATGGCATGTAGTGGAATGGAATGGAGAGGAGTGCAATGGAATGGAATGAAATGGAATGGAGTGGAATGGAAGGGAATGGAAATGAGTGTAATGAAATAAAGTGGATGGGAATGGAGTGTAATGGAATGAAGTTGATTGGAGTGGAGTGCAGTGAAATTGAATGTAATGGAGTGGAGTGGAGTGTACTGGAATGGTGTGGAATGGAGTGGTATGGAAAGAACTGATTAGAGTGTAATGGAATGGAATTGAATGGAATGGAATGGAGTAGAGTGGAATTCAATACAGTGGAGTACAGTGGAATGTAATGGAGTGGAGTGGAATGGAATGAAGTGGAGTGGAGTGGAATGAAGTAGAATGGAACGGTTTGGATTGGAGTGGAATGGAATGGAGTGCAACGGAATGGAGTGGAGTGGAATGAGTGGAAAGCAGTGTAATGGAATGGTATGTAATGGAGAGAATTCGAATGGTGTGGAGTGGAATGGACTGCAATGGAATCGAGTGGACAGGAGAGGAGTGGAGTGGAACAGAATTGATTGGAGTGGAATGGATTGGAATGGTAAGGAGTTGAATGTAATGGAATGCAGTGGAGTGGAGTGGAATGCAGTGGAATCCAATGCAATGCAGTGGAGAAGAATGGAATGTATTGGAGTGGAATAGAGTGGAAAGGAATAGAGTGGAGTTGAGTGGAGTGCAATGGAACTGAGTGGAATGGAGTGGACTGGAGTGTAGTGCAGTGGAATGGAATGGAATGGAATGGAATGGAATGGAATGAAGTAGATTAGAAAAGAATTGGTTGGAGTGGAATGGAATGGAATGGAATTTAGTGGAATGGAGTGAAATGTAGTGGAATGGATTGAAGTGGACTGGAAAGGAGTGGAGTGGAGAGGAATGGACTGGAATACAATGGAAAGAATGTAATGGAATGGTATGGAGTGGAATGAAGTGGAATGGAATGAAATAGAATGGAATGGAATGGAGTGGAGTGGAGTAGAATGGCATGCAATGGAATGGAGTGGAGGGAGTTGAATAGAGTGGAATGGTTTGGAATGCAGTGGAGTGAAGTGGAATGGAATGGAATGGAGCCGAGTGGACTGGAGTGGAATGGCATGGAATGCAATGGAATGGAGAGGGGTAGAATGGAGTAGAGTGGAGTGGAATGGAATGGAGTGGAATGGCATGGACTGGAGTGGAGTGGAAAGGAATTGAATGGAATGGAAAGGCAGGGTATGGAAATGAGTGTAATGGAATGGAGTTCACTGGAATACATGGAGTGGATTACAATGGGGTGGAATTGAGTGTAATGGAGTTTAATGGAATTGAGAGGAATGGAGTGGAATTGAATGGATTGGAATGGAGTAAAGTGGAATGGAAGGGAGTGGAGTAGAGTGGAGTGGAATGGAATGGAGTGGCATGGAATGGAATTGAGTGGAGTGTTGTGGAATAGTATGGAATGGAGTGGAAAGGAATGCAATGGAAGGGATTGGAATGGAATGAAAAGGAATGGAATGGAAAGGAGTTTAGCAGAATAGAGTGCAATGGAATGGAGTGGACTGGAGTTGGTTGGAATGGAAACGAATGGAGCGGAGTGGAATATAGTGGAACTGAAGAGAGTAGAAAGAAGTGGATTGGAGTGGAGAAGAGTGAAGTGAAATGGAATGGAATGCAATGGAGAGGAATGGAATCTAATGAAGTGGAGTGGAATGGATTGGAGTTGAGTGGAGTGGAGTGGAGTGGAAAGCAGTAGAGTGGACTGGAATGCAGAGGAGTGGAATTGAATGCAGAGGAATGGAATGTAATTGAATGGAGAGGAGTGGAATGAAGTATAGTGGAATGAAATGGAATGGAGTGGAATGGAATGGTATGGAATGGAGTGGATTTGAATGGAGTGGAGTGGAGTGGAATGGATTGTAGTGGAGATGAATGGACTGGAATGGATTGCTATGGAATTAAGTGGAGTGAAGTGGAATGGAGGGAAATGCATTGGACCTGATCAGATAGGAATGGAACGGAATGGGATGGAGTCAATGGAGTGGAATTGAGAGGAGTGGAGTGGAATGGAGTGAAGTGGTGTGGAATGGAGTGGAATGGAAAAGAATGTCATGTACTGGAACGGATTGGAGTGGAGTGGAGTGTAATGGAATGGAAGGGAGTGGACCAGAATGGAGTGGAGTTGAGTGGAATGGAGTGGAATGGAATGGAATGGAATGGAATGAAATGGAATGCAGTGGATTGGATTGGATTGGAGTGGAGTGGAGTGGAATTGTATGGAATGGACTGGAGAGGACTGGAGAGGATTGGAATGGAAAGGAATGGAGTAGAGTGGAGTGGAATGGAGTGGAATGGATTGGAATGGAAGGGAGTTGAAACGAATGCAGTGGAACGGAGTGGAATGAAGTGGACTGGACTGGAGTGCAATGGAAAAGTGTGGAAAGGAGTGGATTGGAGTGTACTGCAATGGAATGGAATGGAATGGATGGAGAGGACTGGAATGGAAAGAAGTGTAGTGGAATGCAATGGAAAGGAATGGATTTGAGTGAAGTAGAGTGAAGTGGAGTGCAACGGAGTGCAGTGGATGGAAAAGAGTGGAATGGAATGGAATGGAATGGAATGGAATGGAATGGAATGGAGAGGAGTTGGGTGGGATGTAGTTGAATGGATTGGAATGCCATGGAATGGAGTGGAATGGAATGGAACGGAATGGAGAGGAACGGAAAGGAGTAGACGGGAATGGAGTGCAATGGAATGGAGTGGAGTTGAGGTGGTTGGAATGAAAATACATGAAGTAGAGTGGAATGGAGTGGAATGGAAAAGAGTGGAGTGGAGTGGAGTGGATGGGTGTGCAGTGGAACGGAACACAATGGAGAGAAGTGGAATGGAATGGAATCGAGTGGAATGGAATGCATTTGAGTGGACTGGAGTGGAGTGGAGTAGAAGGCGTTGGAGTGGACTGGAATGGAGTGGACTGGAAAGCAATGGAGTAGAGTGGACTGGAGTGGAATAGAGTGGAGTGGAATGGGATGGTGGGGAATGGAATGGAATGGAATGGAATGGAGTGGAGTTGCATGGAATGGAGTGGAATGAAGTACAGTGGAATGGAATGGAATAGAGCAGAATGGAATGGAATGGAATTTTAATGGAATGGAATGGATTTGAGTGTAGTGTAGTGGAATGGAGTTGAGTGGTGTGGAAAGGAGTGGAAAGGAATGGAATGTAATGAAGTGAAGTGGAGTGGAATGGAGTGCAATGGATTGGAGTGGAGTCGAGTGGAGATGAATGGAATGGAGTGAGGTGGAGCTGAATACAGTGGAATGAAATTGAATGGAATGCAGTGGACTGGAATGGAGTGGAATTGAGCGGAATGGAGAGGAATGGAATGAAATGGAATGGAATGGAGTGGCGAGGAGGGGAGTCGAGTTGAGTTGAATGGAATGGAGTAGAGTGGAATTGATTGGAATGGAGTGGAGTGGAGTGTAATGGAATAGGATGGAGTGTAATGGAATGGAGTGGAATTGAATGAAGTGGGATGGAAGGGAATTGAGTGGATTGGAGTGGAGTGGAGTGGAATGTAGGAGAATGGACTGGAATGGAGTGGAATGCAATGAAACACAATATAGTGGAGTGGATCGGAATGGACGGGAATGGAGTCGAATGGATTCGAATTTAATGGAGATGAATGGAATGGAGTGGCATGGAATTTAATGGCATGGAAGAGAGTGGAGTGGAGTGGAATGGAGTGGAGTGGAGTGGAAAGGAATGGAAAGAAATTCAATGGAATGAAGTGGAGAGAAAAGGAGTGGAATGGATTGGAAAGAGGTGGAGTGGAGTGGAATGCAATGTAATGTAATGGAGCAGAATGGAGTGGACTAGAGTTTAGTGCAATGTAGAGGAGTAGAGTGGAATGGAGTGGAAAAGAGTCGAGTGGAATGGAGTGAAGTGGAAAGGAATGGAATAGAGTGGAATGGAATGGCGTGCAGTCGACTGGAGTAGAGTTGTGTGGAATGGAGTGGAGTGGCTTGTAGAGTATTAGAGTGGAGTGGAATGGAATGGAGTGGAATGGAGCGGAGTGCAGTGGAGTGGAATGGAATGGAGTGGACACGAGTAAAGTGGAAGGGAATTGAATGGAGTTGAGAAGAGTGGATTGAATTGGAATGGAATGGAGTACAGTGGAATGGAGAGGGGTACAGTGCAGTAGAGTGGAAAGGAATGGAATGGAGTGGAATGGAATGGAGTAGAGTGGTGTGGAACTTAATGGAATAGAGTGGAATGTAATGTAATGGAGGGCAGTGGAGTGGTATGAATTGGAATGCATTGGAATTGAGTGGATTGGAATGCAACGGAATGGAATGGACTGCAGAGGAGTGGAATGGAGATGAGTGGATGGGAGTGGAATGGACGGAAGTGGAGTGGAATGAAGTGGAATGCAAAAGACTGGAGTGAGGTGGAACGGAGTGGAATGGAAAGAAACGAAATGGAGTGGACTGGAATGGAGTGGAGTGCAGAGGAACAGAGTGGAATGGAATGGAGTGGAATGGAATGCAATGGATTAGAAAGGAGTGGAGTGGAGTGGAATGAAATAGAATGGAGTTTAGTAGAAGGATTGGAAAGGACTGGAGTGAAGTGGAGTGAAATGCAATGGAATAGAGTGGATTGGTGTGTAGTGCATTGGAATGGAACGGAATGGAGTGGATTGGAATGGAAAGGAGTAGAGTGTGGAATGGATTGCAGTGGAATGGAATAGGACGGCGTGGAGTAGAGTGAACTGGAATGTAGGTGAATGGAGCGGAACTGAGTTTAATGGAGTGGAATGGAGTGGAAAGGATTGGAATACAAAGGAGTGGAAGGAAATGGTGTGGAGTGTAGTGAAGTGGAGTTGAATGGAATGGAAAGGAGTGGAATGGATTCGAATGGAATGGAGAAGAGTGGAGTGGATTGGAAAGGAATATAATGGAGTTGAGTGGAGTGCAGTGGAATGGAATGGAATGATGTGGAGGGGAATGAAATTTAACGGAATGGAATGAAGTGGAGTTGAGAGGAATGGAGTGGATTGGAATGGATTAGAGTGAAGTGAAATGGAGTGGAATGCAGTGAATTGGAATGGAGTGGAGCATAGTGGAATAGAATAGAATGGAGTGGAAAGGATTGCAGTGGGATGGAATCGAATGCAGTGTAGTGTAGTGGACTGAAATAGAGTGGAATACAGTGGAATGGGGTGGAATGGAGTGGAGTGGAATGGACTGGAATGGAAACGAATGGAACGGAGTTCAATAGAATTCAATGAACTGGGTTGTGATGGAGTGAAGAAGAGTGCAACGGAGTCAAGAGGAGTGGAAAGCAATGGAGTGTAGTGGAGAGGAATGGAGGGGACTGTACTATAATGGTGTATAATGGAATGGAACAGAATGGAGTGGAGTGGAATGGAGTGGAATAGAGTTGAATGGAGTGGAGTGGAGTGAAGTGGAGGGCAATAGGAGGGAATGGAATGGAATGGAGTGGAGTGGAATGGAATGGAATTGAATGGAGTGGAATGGAACGGAATAGAGTGGAGTGGAGTGGAAAGGAGTGGAGTGGAATGGATTGGAGTGGAATGGAATGGAATGGAATGGAGGGGAGTGGAGTTGAATGGAGTCGAGTGGAGATGAATGGAGTTGGATGGAATGGAATGGAATGGATTAGAGTGGAGTGGAGTGGGAAAGTGGAATGGAATGGATTGAAATTGAATGAAATGGAATGGAAGGGAGTGGAGTGGGATGGAATTCAACGGAACAAAAAGGAGCGGAATGGAATGGTATAGAATGGAATGGAGTGGATTTGAGTGCACAGGAGAGGAAAGGAATGGAATGGAATGCAGTGGAATGGAATGAAATAAACTGGAGTGAAATTGAAAGGCATGGAATGGAGTGCAGCGGAGTGGAGTCGAGTTGAGTGGAATGCAGTGTAGTGGACTGGAATGAAGTGGGATGGAATCCAATGCAGTGAATGGAATGGAATGGAATGGGACAGAATGTAATGAAATGGAGTGGAATCGAGTGGAATGGAATGGAATGGAGTGGAATGGAATGGAACTGAGTAGAATGGAGTTGAATGGAGTGGAGAGGAATAAAGTGGAATGGAGTGGAATGGACTGTAATGGAGTGGAATGCAATGGAATGCAGTGTATGGAGTGGAGTGGAATGGAATGGAATTGAATGGAATGGAGTGGAGTGGAGTTGAATGGAGTGGAGATGAGGAATGGAGTGGAATGGAGTGGAATGGAATGGAGTGTAGCGGAGTGGAATGGAATGGAATGGAGTTGAATGGAATGGAATGAATTATAATGGAATGGAATGGAGTACTGTGGCGTGGAGTGGAATGCAGTGGAATGGAGAGGAGTGGAATGGAGTGCAATGGAATGGAGTGAAATGGATTGCAACGGAGTGGTGTGGAGTGGAGTGGAGTGCAGTGGTGGAGAGGAGTGCAATTGAGTGGAGTGTAATGGAGTGGAGTGGAGTGGTTGGAATGGGGTGGAGTGGATTGGAGTGTAATGGAATGGAATGGAGTACAGAGGAATGGAGTGGAGTGGAATGGAGTGGAATGGAATGGATTGGAATGGAGTAAAGTGGAGTGGAATGGAGAGGAGTGGCATGAATAACATTGGAGTCCAGTTAAACACAATGGAATGGAATGGATTGAAGTGGAAAGGAGTGGACTGGAGGGGAATACAGTGGAGTGCAGGTGAGTGAAATGGAATGGAATGGAATGTAGTGGAGTGGTATGGAATGCAGTGGAGTGGAATGGTATGGAATGGAAGGGAGTTGAGAGGAATGGAGTCGAGTGAAGTGGAATGGAGGGGAGTGGACTGGAATGTAGAGGAGTGGAATGGAATGAAGCGGAATGGAGTGGAATGAGGTGGAGTGGTGTGGAAAAGAGTTGAGGGGAATGGGATTCAAAGACATGCAGCCGAATGGAGTGCAGTGTATTCGAATGGAGTGGAGTGGAATGGACTGGAGTAGAATGGATCAGTGAGGAATGCAATGGAATGGAATGGAGTGGAATGGAATGGAATTGAAAGGAATGAAATGGAATGGAATAGAATAGAGTGGAGTGGAGTGGAATGGAGTGGATTAGAGGGGAATACAGTGGAGTGCAGTGGATTGGAGTGTAATGGGATGGAGTGGAGTGGAGTGGATTTGAATGGAATGGAGTGTAGTGGACTGCAGTGTAGAGAAGTGAAATGGAGAGGAATGGAATGGAGTGGAACGGAATGGGTTGGAGTGGAATGGATTTGAGTAGAGTGTAATGGAGTGGTATGGAATGGAGAGTAGTGGAGTGGACTCGAGTGGAATGGAATGGAGTTGAATTGAGTGGAGTGGAGTGTTATTAAGTGGAGTGTACTGGAATGCAGTGGATTGGAAGGGAATGGAGTGGAATGGAATGGAGTGGAATGGCCTGGAATGGAATGGAGTTGAGTGGACGGAGTGGAACGGAATTGAGTAAAGTGGAATGGAATGGAATGGAGTGGAATAGAATGGACTGGAATGGACTGGAATGGAATGGAATGAAGTGGAGTGGATTACGTTGAGTTGAGTGGAGTAGAGTGGAATGGAAGAAAGTGGAATGGAGTGGAATGGAATGGAGTAGAGTGGACTGAGTGGAGTTGAATGGAGTAGAGTGGAAAGGCATGGAGTAGAATGGAATGGAAAGGAATGAAGTGGAATGGAATGTAATGGAATGGAGTGCAGTGGAGTGGAAAGGAATGCAATAGAGTGGAATGGAGTGGAGTGGAGTGGAATGGAATGGATGGAATGGAATGGAGTGGATTGCAATAGAGGGGAGCGGAATGGCGTGGAGTGGAGTGCAGTGGACATAAGTGGAATGGAGTGGAGTCGAGTGGAGTGGAGTGGAATGGAATGAAATGGAATGGAATAGAATGCAATGGAGTGGAAAGAGTGCAGTGGAGTGGAATAGAGAAGAATGGAATGGAGTGGACTGGAATGTAACGGAGTAGAGTAGAGTGGGGTGTAAAGGAGTAGAGTGAATGGAGTGGAGGGGAAGTGACTGGAGTGGAGTGAAGTGTAATGGACTGGTATGGAGTGGAGTTGAATGTAGTGGAATGAAATGGAGTGGAATGGTGAGGAATGGAGTGTAATGGAGTGTAGTGTATTCCAAAGGAGTGGAATGGACTGGAATGGAGTGGAATGGATTGCAATGGACTGGAATGGAGTAGAAATGAATGGGTTGGAGTGGAATGGAATGGAATGGAGTGGAGTTGAATGGAGTGGAGTGGGGTGTAATGGAATGCAATGTAGCAGAGTGGAATGGAGTTTAATGGAGTGGAATGAAATGGAGTGAAGTGGAATGTAATGGAGTGGAATGGAGTGGAGTGGAGTGGAATGGAGTGGAATGGATTGGAATGTAATGTAATGGAGCAGATGGGAGCGGAGTGTAGCAGAGCGAAACCGAACAGAACGGAATGGAAAAGAATGGAATGGAATGTGAGCTGAGATTGTGCCACTGCACTCCAGGCTGTGTGAAAGACTGAGATACTTTTGAAGTACTGGAATGCAATGGAAGCAGTGGAATGTTAAGGAATGAAATGGAGTGGACTAGAGTGGAGGGTAGTGGAGTGAAGTGGAGGGGAGTGGAATGGAGAGGAAGGGAATGGGATAGAATGAAATAGAATGAAGTGCGGTGGAGAGGGGTGGAATGGAGTGGAATGGCATCGGATGTAACGGAATGTAGTGACTGGAGAGGAGTGAAGTGAAAGACTGGAATGGAATGGAATTCAATGAAATGAAATGGAATGGAATGGAATGGAATGGAATGGAATGGAATGGAAAGAAATGGAATGGAATGTAGTTGCTTGGACTGGAATGGAGTAGAGAGGAATAGAGTGGAATGGAATGGAGAGGAATGGAATGGAGTGAACTGGAGTGGAGTGGAGTGCAGTGGAGTGGATTGGAGTGGAGTGGACTGGAGAGGAGAGGAATGAAGTGGAATGGAATGAAGTGGAGCGGAATGGAATGGAGTGGAATGGAGTGGAATGGAGTGGAGTGGAGTGGAATGGAGAGAAGTGGAGCGGAGTGGAATGAAGTGGAGTGTAATGTTGTTGAATGGGATGGAGTGGAATGGAATGGAATGGAGTGGAGTGGAATGGAATATAATGGCATTGGGTTTAGTGGAGTGCAGTAGAGTTGAGTGGAGTGGATTGGAGTGGAATGGAGTTGAAAGGATTGAAATGGAGTGGAGTGGAATGGAATGGAGTGGAATGGAATGGAATCGAACGGATTATAGTGTGGTGGAATGGAGTTGAGTGCTGTGGAATGGAGTAGAAAGGAATGTAATGGAATGGAGTGGATTGCAGCGGAGAGGAGTGGAGTGGAACTGAAAGGAATGGAAGGGAAGAAAATAGATTGGAATGTGAGCTGAGAATTTGTCACTGTGCTCCAGGCTGTGTGACAGAATGAGATACTCTCAAAAGAATGGAATACAATAGAGGCAGTGGAAAGGAATGGATTAAAATGGAGTGGAATGGAGTGGATTGGAGTGTAGTCAAGTGGAGTGGAGTGGAATGGAGAGGAATGGAATGGGATGGAAAGGAATGGAATGAAGTGGAGTGGAATGGGGTTGAATGGAGTGCAGTGGAATGGAGTGGAACGAAATTGGATGGAGTGGAATGGAGTGGAGAGGAGTACAGTGGAGTGGAGAGGAGTGAAATGGACTGGAATGGAAAGGATGTAATGGAATGTAGTGGAGTGGATTGGAACGGCGTGCAATGGAATTGAATGGAATGGAATGGAATGGAATGGAATGGAGAGGAATGCAATGGAATGATACTGAATGCAGTGTAATAAAATGCAATACAATGGATTGACGTATAATGTGAGATGATATAGTGCCACTGCACTCCAGCCTGGGTGACACAGTAATATTCTCTCGAAAGAAAGGAATGGCATGCAATGGAGTGAAATGCAATGGAATGGAATGGAATGGCGTGGGGTGGAGTGGATTATAGTGGAATGGAGTTGAATGGAAAGGGATGGAGTGGAATGGAATGGAGTAGAGCGGAGTGGAGTGAAATAGAATGGAATGGAATGGGATGGAATGGAATGCAATGGAATGGGGAAAAGAAATGTGAGCTGAGATTGTGCCACTGCACTCCAGCATTTACAACAGAGTGAGATCCTGTGGAAAGAAAGGAATGGAATGGAATGGAGTGGAATGGAACAAAATGGAGTGGAGTGGAATGGAGTAGAATGGAGTGGAGTGGAATGGGGTGGAGTGGAATGGAATGGGGTGGAATGGATTGGAGTGGAGTGTAATGCAGTGAAATGGAATGGATTGGAATGGAATGGACTGGAGTGGAATGGAGTGGAGTGGAGTGGAGTAAATTGGAGTGGAGTGGAATGGAATGGAGTGAAATGGAGTGGATTGGAAAGGAATGGATTGGAATGGAATGGAATGGAATGAAGAAATGTGTGCTGAGATTGTGCCAGTGCGCTACAGCCTTTGTGACAGATGGAGATCCTGTCGAAATAAAGGAGTGGAATGGATTGGAATGGAATGGAAAGCAAGGGAATGTAATGGAATAGAATGCAATGCAATAGAAAGTTGACATGTAATATGAGCTGAGATTGTGCCACTGCACTTCAGCCTGGGTGACACCATGATATTCTCTTGAAAGAAGTGAATGGAATGCCATGGTTTGAAATGGAATGGAATGGAGTGCAATGTAGTGGACTGCAGTGGAGTGGAGTGGAGTATACTGGAATCGAGTCGAATGGAAAGGGATGGAGGCGAATGAAATGAAGTGGAGTGGAGTGGAGTGGAGTGAACTAGATCGGAATGGAATGGGATGGAATGGAAAGCAATGGAATGGTGAAAAGAATTGTGAGCTGAGATTGTGCCACTGCACTCCAGCCTTTGCGACAGAATGAGATCCTGTGGAAAGAAAAGAATGGAATGGAATGGAGTGGAAGGCGACACAACGAAGTGGAGTGGAGTAGAATGGAGTGGAGTGGAGTGGATTGGAGTGGAGTAGAATTTAGTGCAGTGGAATGGAGTGGAGTTGAACGGAGTGGAGTGGAGTGGAAGGGAGTGGAATGGAATGGAGAGGAAAGGAATGGAATGGACTGGAGTGGAGTGGAGTGGAGTGGAGTGGAATGGAGTGGAGTGGAATGGAGAGGAGTGCAATGGAATAGAATGTAATGCCATGAAAATATTTGTACTGAGATTGTGCCAGTGTGCTACAGCCTGCGTTACAGAAGGAGATCCTGTCGAAAGAAAGGAGTGGAATGGAAGGAACTGGAATGGAATGGAATGGAATGAATTGGAGTGGAGTGGAGTGGAATGGAATTGAGTGGAGTGAAGTCGACTGCAGTGGAACGCAATGGAATGGAATGCAATGGAATGGTGAAATGAAAAGTGAGCTGAGACTGTGCCACTGCACACCACCCTGGATGACAGAGTCAGTTCCTGTCAAAGAAAGGAATGGAATCGAAGGAGGTGGAATGGATTGGATGGAGAGGAGAGGAGACTGGTGGAGTGTGAAGGAGTGGAATGGAATGAGATGGAATGGAAAAGTGTGGAGTGGACTGAATGGAGTGGAGTGGACTGGAGTGGAATGGATTGGAGTGGAGTGGAGTCGATTAGAGTGGTGCAGAATGGAACGGAAGGGAATGGAATGGAATGGAATGGTGAAATGAAATGTGAGCTGAGATTGTGCCAATGCACTCCTGGCTGGTTGACCGAGTCAGATACTCTCAAAAGAAAGAAATGGAGTGGAATGCAGTGGAATAGAATAGAATGGAATCGAATGGACTGGAGTGGAGTGGAGTGAAGTGGAGTGGAGTGGAGTGAAGTGGAGTGGAGTGGAATGAAGTGGAATGGAATGGGATGTTTTGGAATGGAATGAAGTGGAGTGGAGTGGGTTGGAGTGGAGTTCAGTGGAATGGAGAGGAATGTAGTGGGATGGAGTGAAATGGAGTGGAGTGGAGTGAAGAGGAGTAGAATGGATTGGAATGGAGTGGAATGGAATCAGATGTAATGGGATGTAATGGAATGTAGTGGAGAGGAGTGCAGTGGAGTAGAACGGAGTGGAATGCAACGGAACAGAACAGAACAGAACGGAACAGAACAGAACAGAACGGAATGGAATAACGTGTGCTGAGATTGTGCCACTGCACTAGAGCCTGTGTGACAGAGGGATATCCTGTTGAAAGAAAGGAGTGGAGTGGAATGGAATGGAATGGAATTAATTGAAATAGAATGGAATGGACTGGAGTGCAGCGGAAAGGAATTGAGTGGCATGGAATGGAATGGAATGGAATGGAATGGAATAGAATGGAATGGAATGGAATGGAATGGAATGGAGAGGAATGTAGCAGAGCAGAACAGAACGGAACTGAACGGAACGATATGGAGTGGAATGTCAGCTGTGTTTGTGCCACTGCCCTCCAGGTTGGGTGACAGAGTGAGATACTCTGCAAAGAAAGGAATGAAAGGGAATGCAATGGAATGGAGTGGAATGCAGTGGAGTTTAGTGGAGTGAAGTGGAATGTAATGGAAAGGAGTGGAATGGAATGGAGTAGAGTTTAGGGGAATGGTGTGGATTGGAATGGAATGGACTGGAGTAGAGAGGAATTGAATGGAATGGAATGGAATGGATTGGAGTGGAATGGAGTGGAGTGGAGTGGGGTGGAGTAGAATGGAATGGAATGTAGTGGAGTGGAGTGGAGTGGAATGGAATGGAATGAAATGGAATGGATTGCAGTGCAATGGAGTGGAGTAGAGTGGAGTGGAATAGAATGGAATGGCGAGGAATGGAGTGGAATGGATTTGAGAGGAATGGAGTTGAATGGAGTGGAATCGAGTGGAATGAAATGGAATGGAATGGAATTGATTGGAATGGAGAAGAGTGGAGTGGAGAGGAGTGGAGTGGAATGGAATGGAATGGTATGGAATGGAATGCAATGGAATTGAAAGGAATCTAAATTTGTGTCACTGCATTCCAGGCTGGGTGAAAGAGTAAGATACTCTCGAAAGAAAAGAATGCAATGGAATGCAGTGGAATGGATTGGAAAGGAATGGAGTGGACTGGACTGGGGAGAAGTGGACTGAAGTGGAGTGGAGTAGAATGGAGACGAATGGAGTGGGATGGAATGGAACAGTATGAAGAGGAGTACATATGAGTGATGTGGAAAGCAGTGGAATGGGGAGCAGAATGTAATGGAATGGAGTGAAATGGAGTGGACTGGATTGCAGGGGAGTGGAGAGGAGAGGAATGGATTGGAATGGAATCAGATGTAATGGAATGTAGGGGAGTGGAATGGAGTGGAACGGAATGGAATGTAACGGAGTGGAACAGGGCAAAGTAGAGTGGAATGGAATGGAATGGAACAGAAGAGAGTGGGAGCTGAGATTGTGCCCCTGCACTCCAGGCTGAGAGACAGAGAGAGATACTCGTGAAAGAAAGATATGGAATGGAATGCAGTGGAATGCAATGGAATGCAATGCATTGGAGTGGAGTGCAATGGAATGAAGGGGAGTGGAGTTGAACGGAGAGGAATGGAATGGGATGGAATGGAACAAAACGATGTGGAGTGGAGTGGGGTGGAGTGGAGTTCACTGGAATGGGATGGAGTGAAATGGAGTGGAGTGGAGTGGAGTTACATAGAATGGAAGGGAATGGGATGGAATGGAATGCAATGGAATGGTTAAAAGAAATGTGAGCTGAGATAGTGTCACTGCACTTCAGCCTTTGTGACAGAGTGAGATCCTCTGTAAAGAAAGGAATGGAATGGAATGGAATGGAATGGAATGGAATAGAATGTAATGTAATGGAATGGAATGGAATGGAATGGAATGGAATGGAGTGGAGTGGGGTGGAATGGAATGGAGTGGAGTGGAGTGGACTGGAATGGAGTGGAGTCGAGTGGACTCGAGTGGAGTGCAGTGGAGTGGAATGGAGGGGAATGGAATGGAGTGGAGTGGAGTAGAGTATAATGGAATGGAATCGACTGGAATGGAAAGGAATGGAATGGAATAAAAAAATTGTGCTAGGATTGTGGTACTGCGCTAGAGTCTGTGTGACAGAGGCAGATACTTTCGAAAGAGAGTAGCAGAATGGAAGGGATTGGAATGGCATGGAATGGAATGGATTGGAGTGGAGTGGAGTGGTGTGTTATTGAGTGGAGTGGAGTGCAGTGGAATGGAATGGAATGGAATAGAATGGTGAAGTGAAATGTGAGCTAAACTGTGCCAATGAGCACTACCCTGGGTGACAGAGTGAGATCCTGTCAAAAGAAAGGAATGGAATGGAATGGAGTTTAGTGGAGTGGAGTGGAGTGGAAAGGACTAGAAAGGAATGGGATGGAGTGAAAGGAATGGAGTGGACTGCAATGTAATGGAGTGGAGTGGAGAGGAGTGAAGTCTAGTGGAGAGGAGTAGAATGGATTGCAATGGAATCGGACGTTACAGAATTTAGAGGAGTGGAGTGGAGTGGAACGGAATGAAACAAAACAGAATTGAATGGAATGGAATGGAGAAAGGTGTGCTGAGATTGTGCCACTGCGCTACAGCCTGTGTGACAGAGGGACATACGGTTGGCAGAAAGGAGTGGAATGGAAGTGATTCAAATGGAATGGATTGGAGTGGAGCAGAGTGGATTTGAGAGGAGAGGAGTGGAGTGCAGTGGAATGGAATGGAAAGGAATGGAATGGAATGGAATGGTATGTTGAAATGAAATGTGAGCTGAGATTGTGCCACTGCACAACACCCTGGGTGATAGAGTGATATCGTGTCAAACGAAAGAAAAGGAATGGAATGAAGAGGAATAGAATGGAATGGAGTCAAGTGGAGAGGAGTGGAGTGGAAAGGAGTGGAATGGAATGGATTGGAATGGAAAGAAGTGGGGTGGACTGGAATGGACTGCAGTCGAGTTGAGTGGAATGGATTGGAGTGGAGTGGAGTGGATTGGATTGGAGTGGAGTGGAGCGGAATGGAATGGAATAGAACGGAATGGAATGATGAAATAAAATGTGAGCAAAGATTGTGCCACTGCATTCCAGGCTGGGTGACAGAGTGAGATACTCTCGAAAGAAAGGAATGGAATGGAATGCAGTGGAATAGAATGGAATAGAATGGAATGGAGTGGACTGGAGAGGAGTGGAGTAAGGTGGAGTGGAGTGGAGTAAAGTGGAGTGGAGTGGAATGGAGAGGAATGCAAGGGGATGGAATGGAATGGAACGAAGTGGAGTGGAGTGGGGTGAAGTGGAGTGCAGTGGAATGGAGCAGAATGGAATGGGATGGAGTGGAATAGACTGAAGTGAAATGCAGTGGAGTGGAGAGGAGTGGAATGGAATGGAATGGAATCAGATGTAATGGAATGTTGTGGAATGGAGTCGAGTGGAACGGAATGGAATGGAACGCAACGGAGAGGAGTGGAGTAAGAGTGGAGCGGAACAGAGTTGAACGGAGCAGATCGGAGTAGTACGGAACGGGATGGAACCAATGGAATTGGAGCTGAGATTGTGCTACTGCGCTCCAGGCTGGGTTTCAGAGAGAGATACTCTGAAAAGAAAGGAATGAATGGAATGCAGTGGAATGGAATGGAATGGAGTGGAGCTGAGTGGAATGGAGTGGAGTTGAGTGGACTGGAGTGGAGTGGAGTTGAGTGGACTGGAGTGGAGTGAAGTGGAGTGGAGTGGAATGGTGAGGAAAGGAATGGGATGCAATGGAATTGAATGAAGTGGAGTGTGGTGGAGTAGAATGCAGTGGAATTAAGTGGAATGGAATGTGATGGAGTGGAAAGGAGTGAAGTGGTTTGCAGTGGAGTGCAAAGGAGTGAAATGGAGTGGAGTGGAATCGGATGTAATGGAATGCAGTGGAGTGGAGTGGAGTGAAATGGAACCGAGTGGAATGGAATAGAATTGAATGGAATTGAATGAAATGGAATGGAATAGAATGTAATGCAATGGAAAGATGACATGTAACGTGAGCTGAGATTGTGCCACTGCACTCCAGCCTAGGTGACAATGTGATATCCAGTCGAAGGAAAGGAACGTTATGCAATGGAGTGAAAGGAAATGGAATGGAATGGAATGTACTGGAGTGGAGTGGAATGGAGTTGAGTGGAGTGGGATGGAGTTGAATGGAAAGGGATGGAGTGGAATGGAAAGAAGTGAAGTGAAGTGGAGTGAAATAGAATGGAATGGAATGGTATGGAATGGAATGAAATGAAATGGTGAAAAGAAATGTTAGGTGTGTTTGTGCCACAGCATTCCCGCCTTCGTGACAGAGTGAGAATTTCTGGAAAGAAAGGAATGGAATGGAACCAAGTGGAATGGAATGCAATGTAGTAGAGGCGAGTGGAGTGGAGTGGAATAGAGTGGAGTGGAATTGAGTGGAGGAGAATGGTGTAGAGTAGAGTGGATTGGAGTGCAATTGAGTGGAATGGAATGGAGTGCAATGGAATGGATTGGAGTGGAATAGAGTGAAGTGGAATGGAATAGAGGGGAATGGAGTGGATTGGAATGGAAATGATTGGAATGGAAGGGAATGGAATAGAATGGAATGAAATGAAGAAATGTGTGCTGACATTGTGCCACTGCCCTACAGCCTGTGTGACAGAGGAAGATCCTGTCAAAAGAAAGGGTTGGAATGGAATGGAAAGGAATACAATGGAATGGAAAGGATTGGACTTTAGCGGAGTGGAATGTAGTGTAATGGAATGGAATGGAATGGAGCAGATTACAGCGGAACAGAAGGGAATGGAATGGAATGGAATGGAATGGAATGGAATGGAATGGAATGGAATGAAGTGGAGAGTTTCGTGGAGTGAGGTGGAGTGGAGTGTAATGGAGAGAAATGGAAAGGGAAGGAATGGAATGTAATGAAGTGGAGTGGAGTGGGTTGGAGTGGAGTGCAGTGGAATGGAGAGGAGTGGAATGGAGTGGAGTGGAATAGAGTGGAGTGGATTGCAGTGGAAAGGAGAGGAGTGGAATGGAGTGAAATTCAATTGGATGTAATGGAATGTAGTGGAGTGTAGTGAAATGCAGTGGAACTGAATGGAATGGAATTGAATTGAATGACATGGAATGAAATGGAGCACAATGGAATGGAATTCAATGGAATGCAGTGGAATAGAATGCAATGCAATGGAAAGTTGACATGTAATGTGAGTTGAGATTGTGCCGCTGCACACCAGCCTGGGAGACACAGTGATATCCTGTTGAAAGAAATGAATGGATTGCAATGGAGTGATATGGAATGGAATGGAATGGGAAGGAGTGGCGTTGTGTCGAGTGGAGTGAAATAACATGGAATGGAATGGGATGGGATGGAATGGAATATAATGGAATGGGGAAAAGAAATGTGAGCTGAGATTGTGCCACTGCACTCCAGCTCTTGTTACAGAATGAGATCCTGTGGAAAGAAAGGAATGGAATGGAATGGATTGGAATGGAATGGAGTGGAGTGGTGTGGAATGGAATGGACTGGAGTGGAGTGGAGTGGAGTAGAGTGGAGTTGAATGGTGTAGAGTGAAATGGAGTGGAGTGGAGTGGAGTGGAATGGAGTGGAATGGAATGCGGTGGAATGGAATAGAGAGGAGTGTAATGAGGTGGAGTGAAAGTGGAACAGAGTGGACTGGAATGGAATGGAATAGAACGAATTGGAATGAAGAAATTTGTGCTGAGATTTTGCCATTGTGCTACAGCCTGAGTGACAGAGGGAGATCCAGTCGAAAGAAGGGTGTGGAATGGAAGGGATTGGAATGGAATGGAAAAGAATAGATTGGAGTGGAGCGGAGTGGAATTGAGTGGAGTGGAATGCAGTGGCATGAAACGGAAAGAAACGGAAAGGTGAAATGAAATGTGAGCTGAGATTGTGCCACTGCACAACAGCCTCAGTGACAGAGTGAGATCCTGTCAAAAGAACGTAATGGAATGGAATGGAGTGGAACGCGACTGAATGGAGTGGAGGGGACTGGAGTGGAGTGGAAAGGAGTGGGATGGAATGGGATGGAATGGAAAGGAGTGGAGTGAACTGGAATGGAATGGAGTGGAGTGGAGTGGAATGGGAAGGAATAGAATGGAAAGAAGTGGAGTGGATTGGGGTGGCTCACAGTGCTGTTGAATGGAGTGCAATAGAATGGGATGGAGGGGAATGGAGTGGAGTGGATTGCAGTGGAGTGGCGAGGAGTGGAATGGAGTAGAATGGAAAGGATGTAACGGAATGTAGTGGAGTGGAGTGGAAGGGAATGGAAGGGAATAGAATAGACTGGAATGGAATGGAATGGAATAGAATTGAATGCAATTGAATGAAAAAAATGCAATGGAATGCAATGGAATAGAATGCAATGGAAAGTATAGTTGACAAGTAATGTGAGCTGAGATTGTGACACTGCACTTCAGCCAGGGTGACACAGTGATATCCTGTCATAAGAAATGAATGGAATGCAATGGAGAGAAATGGAAAGGAATGAAATGGAATGGAGTGGAGTGGAGAATAGTGCAGTGGACTGGATTGGAATGGAGTGAAAAGGAATGGAGTGGAGTGGAATGGAAAGGAGTGTGATGTAGTGTAGTGTAGTACAGTGGAATGGAGTGGAGTGGAATGGAATGGAATGGATGGAGAATAATGGAATGGAATGCCATCGAGTGAATGGTGTGGAATGGAATGGAGTGGAATGGAAACGAATGGAGTGGAGAGAATGTAATGGAATAGAATGGAGTGTGTTGGAGAGGAGTGCAGTGTAGTGTAGTTCAGTGGAGTGGAGAGGAATGGAGTGGAATGGACGGAAATGGAGTGGAAAGGAATGGAATAAGGTGGAATGGAATGGAATGGAATGGTGGGGAGCGGAGTGAAATGGAGTAGAGAGGAGTAGAATGGAGTTGAATGGAGTGGAATGGAATGGAATGCAATGGAATTGAGTGGAGTGGACTGCAAAGGAATGGAGTGGAATGGAATGGAGTGAAGTGGAATGGAGTGGAGTGGAATTGAAAGGAATGTGGTGGAGAGGAAGGGCATGGAGTGGAATGAAGTGGAGTGGAATGGAGTGGGGCGGAATGTAGTCATGTGGAATGGAGTGCAATGGAATGGCAACGAGTGGATTGGAATGGAATGGAAAGGGGTCGAGTGGAGTGGAGTGTATTGGAGTGGCGTGGAGCGGAATGGAGTTGAATACACTGGAATGGAGTGGAATGGAATGGAGTAGAACGGAAAGGAATGGAATGGAGTGGCGTGGAGTGGAATGGCATGTAATGGAATGGAATGGAGTGGAAAGGAGAGGAGTGGGATGGAGTGGAGTGGAGTGGAATGGAGTGGAGTGGAATGGAGTGAAATGGAGTGCAATGGAATGGAGTGGAGTGCTATGGAGTGAAATGGAGTGGAATGCAATGGAGTGGAATGCAGTGGAGTGCAATGGATTGGAGTGGAATGCAGTGAAATGGAATGGAATGGAATAATATGCAGTGGAATGGAGTGCAGAGGGGTGGAGTGGTGTGGAGTGGAATTGAGTGGAGTGGAATTGAGTGAATTGAAATGGAGTGGAAAGGAATGGAGTGGAATGCAGCGGGTTGGAGTGAGGTGGAGAGGAGTGTAGTTAGTGGAGTGAAGTGGAGTGGAATGGAGTGGAATGGAATGAAATGGAATGGAATGGAATGGAATGAAATGGAATGGAGGGGAGTGGAGTGGAATGGAGAGGAATGGAATGGAATGCAATGGAAAGAAGTGGAGTGGAACAAAGTGGAGTGGAATGGAGTGGAGTGGAGTGGATTGGAATGGAATACAGTGGAGTGGAGTGGAGTGGAGTGAGGTGGAATGGAATGGAATGCAGTGGAGTGGAATGGCTTGGAGTGGAATGAAGTGGAGTGGAATGGAGTAGAATGGAATGGACTGGCATGGAGTGGAGTGGAATTGAAAGGAATGAAGTGGATTGGAAAGGAATGGAAAGGATAGGAGTGGAGTGGAATAGAGTGGTGTGGATTGGAGTGGATTGGAGCTGAATATACCTCAATGGAATACAATGGAATGGAATGGAGTGGAACGATATGGGGAGGATTGTGGTGGAATGTATTGGAGTGGAGTGGAATGGAATGGAACAGAATGGAATAGAGTAGAGTGTAATGGAATGGAGTGGAGTGAAGTGGAGTAGAATGGAATGGACTAGAGTATAGTGGATTGGAGTGGAGCAGAGTAGAATGGAATGGAATGGGGTGGAGTGGAGGGGAGTGGAGTGGATTGGAATTGAGTGAAGTGGAATGGATTGGAGTGGAATGTCGTGGTGTGGAGTGGAGTGGAAGTGAATGGAGTGAAGCAGAGTTGAATGGAGTGGAAGGTAACAGAGTGGAATAGAGTCAAATGGAGTGGAATTGAGTGGAGTGGATTGGAGTGGAATGGTGTCAAAAGGACTGGAATTGAGTGTAATGGAATGGAATGGAGTGGAATGGAATTGAATCGAAGGGAATGGAGTGGAGTGGAATGGGGTGGAGTGGAGTGGAATGGAATTAAAAAAATGGAAGGGAGTGGAGAGGAATGCAGTGGAATGGAGTGGAGTGGAGTTTAAAGGAATGGAAAGGAGTGGGATGGAGTAGAATGGATTGGAGTGGAATGGAGTGGAGTGGAATGAATTGGAAAGGAGTGGAATGGAGTGAAATGGAATTTAGTGGAATGGAGTTGAATGGAATGGAATGGAATGGAGTGGAGTGGAATGGAATGGAGTGGAATGGAATGGAATAGAATGGAATGGAATGGAATGGACTGGAGTGTAAAGGAGTGGAAAGGATTGGAGTGAAGTGGAGTGGAATGGAATTGAGTGGACTGGAGAGGAAAGGAATGGAATGGAGTGGAGTGGAATGGCATGGAATCGAGTGGAATGGAATGGATAGTGGTGGAACGGAGTGGAATGGATTGGAGTGGATTGGAGTGGAGTGGAATGGAATGGAATGGAGTGTAGTGGAATGGATTGGAGGGGAATAGAATGAAATGGAGTGGAATGGATTGCAGTGGAATGGAATGAAATGGAGTGGAATGGAGTAGAGTGGAGTGGAGTGGAGCTGAGCGGAATGGAGTAGACTGGAATGGAGTGGAATGGAATTGAATGGAATGGAATGGAATGGAAGCTGGGATTTTACCAGTGTGCTGTAGGCATGGTGACTGAGTGTCATGCTCTCGAAAGAAGGAATGAAATGTAACGCAGTGGAATGGAATGGAATGGAACAGAGTGGACATTAGTGGAGTGGAGTGGAGTGGACTGGAGTGGAATGTGGACGAATGGAATTAAATGTAACGTAATGGCATGAATTGGAGTGGAGTGGAATGGAGTGGATTGTAGTGGAATGGAGTGGAAAGAATGGGATAGAGTGGAATGCAGTGGAGTGGAGTAGAGTGCAGTGGAGTGGAATGGAGTGGAACGGAGTTGAATGGCATAGAATTGAGTGGACTGTAATGGAATGTAACAGAATGGAATGGAATGAATGGAATACATTGTATTAGAATAAAATACAATGGAAGGTTGACGTGTAATGTGAGCTTAGATTGTGCCACTGCAGTCCAGCTTAGGTGACACAGTTATATCCTGTAGAAAGAAAGGAATGGAATGCAATGGAGTTAAATGGAATGGAATGGAATGGAATGGATTGGAATGGAATGAAAAGGAATGGAATGGAATGGAATGGAATGGAGTGGAGTGGAGTGGAGTGGAGTGGATTGGAATAAAAATGAATGGAATGGGACGGAGTGGAATGGAAAGGAGTGGAGTGGAGTATCTTTGAGTGAAATGGAACGGAATGGAATGGGATGGAATGGAATACAATGGAATGCTGAAAGGAAATGTGAGCTGTTATTGTTCCACTGCATTCCAGCCTTTGTGACGGAATGAAATCCTGTTGAAAGAAAGGAATGGAATGGAATGGAATGGAATGGAATGGAATGGAATGGAATGGAATGGAATGGAGTGGAGTGGTGTGGAGAGGAGTTGAGTGTAGTGGAGTTTAATGGATTGGAGCGTAATGGAGTGGAGTCTCGTGGAGTAGAGTGGAATGGAGTGGAATGGAATGGTTTGTAAAGGAACGGAGTGGAGTGGAATGGAACGGAGTAGAATGGAGTGAAATGGAAACGAATGGAATGAAATGGAATGGAATGGAATGGAATGAAGAAGAAATATGTGCAGTGATTTTGCCACTGCGCTGCAGCCTGCGTGACAGAGGGAGATCCTGTCAATAAAACAGGGTGGAATGGAAGGGATTGGAAGGGAATGGAATGGAATGTATTGGAGTGTAGTGTAGAGGAAATGAGTGGAGTGGAGTGCAGTGCAGTAGAATGGAATGCAATGGAATAGAATGGAATGGAATGAAATGGAATGGAATGGTGAAATAAAATGTGAGCTGAGATTGTGCCACTTAACTCCAGGCTGGGTGACAGAGTGAGATAATCTCGAAAGAAAGAAATGGAATGGAAAGAATTGGAATGGAGTGGATTGGAATGGTCTGAAGTAGAGTGGAGTGGAATGGAGAGGAATGGAATGGAATGGAATGGGATGAAAAGGAATGGAAGGATGTGGAGTGGAGTGGGGGGGAGTGGAATGAAGTGGAATGGAGCAAAATGTAATGGGATGGAGTGGAGAGGAGTGGAGTGCAGTGTAGTGGAGGGGAGAGAAGTGGAATGGAGAGGAATGTAAGCAGATGTAAAGGAATGTATTGGATTGGAGTGGAGTCGAGTGGAAAGGAGTTGAATGGAATGGAATTTAATGTAATGGAAAGAAAAGGAATAGAATGGAATGGAATGGAATGGAATGGAATGGAACACAATGGAATTTAATGCAATAGATTGCAGTTCAATAGAAAGATGACATGAAATGTGAGCTGAGATTGTGCCTAAGCACACCAGCCTTTTTGACACAGTGATAACCTGTCGAAAGAAAGGAATGGAATGCAATGGAGTTAAATGGAATGGAATGGAATGGAGTGGAGTAGAGTACAATGGAGTGGAGTGGAGAGGAATAGAGGGGAATGGAATGGGATGCAGTGGAAAGGAATGGAGTGGAGTGGAGTGGAGTGGAGAGAAATAGAATGAAATGGAATGGGATGGAATGGAATGCAATGGAATGGAGAACAGAACTGTGAGCTGAGATTGTGTCACTGTACTCCAGCCTTAGTGACAGAGTGAGATACTGTGGAAAGAAAGGAATGTATTTGAAAGGAGTAGAATCGAATGGAATGGAGTGCAGTGGAGTGGAGTGGAATAGAGTGGAATGGAATGGAATGGAGTTGAATGGAGTGGAGTAGAATAGAATGGAATGGAGTGGAGTGTAGGGGAATAGAGAGGAGTGCACTGGAATGGAGTGGAGTGCAGTGGAATGGAATGGAATGCAATGGAATGTAGTGGAGTGGAATGGAGTGGAGTGAAGTGGAGTGGAGTGGAATAGAATGGAAAGGAGGGAAGTGCAATTCTGTGGAGTGGAGTGGACATGAACGGAATGGCATCTAGTGGAGAGATGTGGAGTAGAGTGGAAAGGAATGGAATGGAATGGAATGGAGTGGAGTGGAATGGAGTGGAGTGGAGTGGAATGGAGTGGAATGAAATGGAGTGGATTGGACTGGAGTGGAATGGAATGGATTGGAATGGAGTGGAGTGGAATGGAATGGAAAGGAATGGAGAGGAATGGAATGGAATGGAGTGCATTGAAATTCAATGGAATGGAATGGAGTGCAGTGGAATTGAGTGGAGGGGAGGGGAATAAAATGGAGTATAGTGGAGTGGAATAGAGTGGACTGGAGAGGAGTGGAGTGGTGTTAAGTGGATTGAAATGGAATGGAATGGAGTGGAGTAGAATGGTGTGGAGTGGGGTGAAAAGGAATGGAAAAGAATGGAATGGAGAGGAATGGAGTGGCATGTAGTGGAGTGGAGTGAAGTGGAATGGAATGGAATTGAATGGAATGGAATGGATTGGAGTGGAGTGGAATGGAGTGGAGTGGAGTGGAATGCAGTGGATTAGACTGTAGAGGAATGGAGTGTAGTGGAATGGAATGGAATGGAATGGAATGGATGGGAGTTAAGTGGAGTGGAGTGGAATGGAGAGAAAAGGAATGGGGTGTAATGGAATGGAATGAACCAGGGTTGATTGAGGTGGAGAGCATTGCAGTGGAATGGGCAGAATGGAATGGGAAGGAGTATAATGGAGAGGAGTGTATTGCAGCAGAGTGGAGAGGAGTGGAATGGAGTGGAATGGATTCGGATGTAATGCAATGTAGTGGAGTGAAGTGAAGTTGAGTGGAACGGAGGGGAATAGAATAGAATTGAAAAGAACGGAGTGGAATGGAATGGAATGGAAAGGAATGTAGTGAAGTGGAGTGGAGGGGAATAGAATGGAATGGAGTGGAGTGGAGTGGATTGGAATGGAATGGAATGCAGTGGAGTGGAATCATATGGAGTGGAACGGAGTGGAGCGGGGTGGAGTGGAGTGGAGTGGAATTCAATGGAGAAGAGTGGAGTGGAAAGGAATAGAATGGAGTGGAGTAAAATGCAATGGAATGGAATGGAGTCCAGTGGAGTGGAGTGGAATGGAGTGGAATGGAATGAAATAGAATAGCATTGAATGGAGTGGATTGGAGTGGAATGGAGAGGAGTGGCATGAATAACATTGGAGTCGAGTTAAACAGAATGGAATGGAATGGATTGAAGAGGGAAAGATCGGAGTGGAGTGGAGTGGAGTGTAATAGAATGGCGTGGAGTGGAGTGGAGTGAAAAGGAATGGAGTGGAATGGAATGGAATCGAATGAAATGCAATGGAATGGAATGGAATGGATTAGAAACGGAATGGAGTGGAGTATAATGGATTGGAATGGAATGCAATGGAGTGGAGTGGAGTGGCTTGGAAAGGAATGGCATGGAGTGGAGTGGAGTGGAATGGAGTCGAATAGAATGGAGTGGAATGGAGTGGAATGGAGTGGAGTGGAGAGGATTGGAATGGAGTGGAAAGGGATGAAAGGAGTGGAATGGAATAGAATGGAGTGGAATGTAATGGAGTAGATTGGAATGAAGTGGAAAGGAATGGAATGGAAAAAAGTAAAGTAGAATGGAGTGGAATGGAGTGGAGTGGTGTTGACAGGAGTGGATTGGAATGCAGTGGATGGAGTAGAGTGGAAGCGAGTGGAATTATACGGAATGGAATGGATTGGATTGGAGTGGAAGAGACTGGAGTGGAGTCAAATGTAAGGAATCGATAGGAGTGGAAAGGAGTGGAGTGGACTGTATTAGAATGGATTGGAATGGAATGGAGTGGAGTGGAATTGTGTGGAAATGAATGGAATGGAGGGAGTGGAATGGAATGGAATGTAGTGGAATGGAGAGGAGTGCAGTGGAGTGGAGTGGAGAGTAATCGAACAGAGTGTACTGGAGTGGAATGTATTGTAGTGGAAGGGAATAGACAGGAAATGAATGGAATGGAGTGGAGTGAAATAGATCGGAATGGCATGGAATAGAATGGAATGGAGTGGAGTGGAATGGAGTGGAGTGCAGTCAATTGGAGTGGAGAGTAATGGAATGTAGCAGCATAGAGTGGAGTGCAGTGGAATGCATTGGAGTGGAATGGATTGGAAAGAGGTGGAATGCAGTGATGATGAGTGAAGTCGAATTGAATGGAGTGGAGTAGAGTGGATTGGAGTGCAGAGGAGTCGCATGGAATGGAATGGAATGGAATGGAATGCAATGGAACCTGAGATTCTGCCACTACGCTCCAGGATGGGTGACAGAGAATGATACTCTAGAAAGAAAGGAATGTAAAGGAATGCAGTGGAATGGAATGGAATGGGATGGTATGCACTGGAGTGGAGTGGAATGAAGTGAAGTGGACTGGAGTGGAATGTAGAGGAACAGAATGGGATAGAATGGAATGGAATGAAGTGGACTGGAGTGGGGTGGAGTTGAGTGCAATGGAATGGAGCGGAATGGCATTGGATGGAGTGGAATGGAGTAGAGCAGAGTGCAGTGGAGTGGAAAGCAGTTCAATGGAGTGGAAAGGAATCGGAAGTATTGGAATGCAGTGCAGTGCAGTGGAGTGGAGTGGAGTGGAGCGGAGTGGAACGGAACAGTATGGAATGGAAAGGAGTGGAGCAGAGTGGGATGGAACGGAACCGGAGGTGAGATGGCTCCACTGCACTCCAGCCTGGGTGTCTGAGTGAGATATTCTCAAAAAAAAAAGGAATGGAATGGAATGCAGTAGAACGTAATGGAATGGAATGGAGTGGAGTGGAGTGGAATAGAGTGAAGAGGAGTGGAGTGGAATGGAAAGGAATGGAAAGGGATGGAAGGGAGTTGAATGAATTGGAGTGGAGTGAGGTGGAGTGCATTGCAGTGGAATGGAGCAGAATGGAATGGAAAGGAGTGGAATGTAGTGGGGTGGAGTGCACTGGAGAGGAGAGGATTGGAATGGAGTGGAATGGAATTGGATGTAATGGAACGTAGAGGAGTGGAGTGCAATGGAGTGGACCAGAGTGGAATGGAGTGGAATGGATAGGACAGGAATGGAGTGGAATGGAATGGAATGGAATGAAATGTAGGGGAGTGGAGTGAAATGGAGTGGAATGGAACGCAGTGGAGTGGAGTGGAATGAAATGGAGTGGAATGGAACGCAGTGGAGTGGAGTGGAATGGAATGTGATAGAACGGAGAGGAGGGGAATGGAGCAGAATGGAATGGAGGGCAGTGGAATAAAGAGGAGTTGAATAGAATCAAATGGAGTGGAGTAGAATGCATTGGAATAGAATGGAGTGCAATAGACTGGAATGGTGTGGAGTGTAGTGGTATTTAATAGAATGGACTGGAATGGAGTGGAATGGAATGGAATTGAGAGGAATCGAATGGAATAGAATGGTATGGAATGGAATGGAATAGAATGGAATGGAATGGATTGGAGTGGAGTGGAATGGATTGGAGTGGAATGGAATGGTTTGGAGTGTAACGGAGTGGAGTGGAGGGGTTAGAGTGAAGAGGAATGAAATGGAGTGGAGTGTAGTGGAGTTTCGTGGAGTGGCATGGAATGGATTGGAATTGAATGGAATGTAGTGGAGTGGAATGGAATTGAATGGAATTCTATGAAATTCAATGGAATGGAATGGAATGGAGTGGAATGGAGAGGAATGTAGTGGAATGGAGTGGAATGGAGTGGATTGGAGTGGAAAGGAGTGGAATGGAATGGAGTGGAATGGAAAGGAGTGGAATGGAGTGGAATGGTATGCAATGGCGTGGAGTGGAGTGGAATGGAGTGGAATGGAATGGAGTGGAATGCAGTGGTGTGGAGTGGAGTGGAGTGGAATGCAGTGGACTGGAGTGAAGTGGACTGGAGTGGAGTGAAGTGGAGAGAATTGGAGTAGGGTGGATTGGAGTTTACTGGAAGGCATTGGAATGCATTGGAGTGGAATGGAATGGAAAGAAATGGAATGAAGTGGAGTGGAGTTGAGAGGAATAGAAAGGAGTAGAATGGGGTGGATAGGAGTGGAATGGAGTGGAGTGCAGTGGAGTTGAGAAGATTGGAGTGGAGTGGAGTGGGGTTGAGTGGAGAGACGTTAAGTGGGGTGGAGTGGAATTTACTGGTGTCAAAAATAATGGAAAACAGTGGAATGGAATTGAATAGAGTGGAATGAACTGGAGTGTAGTGGATTGGAATGGAATGGAATGGAATGGAATGGAATGGAGTGGTAGTGGAGTATAGTAAAGAGGATTGGAGTGGAGTACAAAAGAGTAGAGTGGACTGTAAAGGAGGGGATTGTATTGGAGTGGAGTGTAGAGGAGTGGCATGCAATGGGATGGAATGGATTGAAGAGGAGTGGAATGGAGTGGAGTGGAATGGAGTGGGCAGGAAAGAAATGGAATGGAGTGGATTGGATTGATATGGAACAGAGTGGAGTGGAAAGGGGTGGAATGGAATGGACTGGAAATGAGTGTAATATAATGGCATGGAATGTAGTGGAAAGGAAAGGAGTGGAGAGGAGTGGAGTGGAGAGGATTGTTGTGGAGTGGAGAGGCGTTGAGTGGAGAGAAGTGGAGTGGGGTGGAGTGGAGTTTACAGGAGTGGAAGGTAATGGAATGAAATGGAATGGAATGGATTAGAGTGGAATGAAACGGAATTCAGTGGAGTGGAATGGAATGGAGTTTAGTGGAGTGGAGTAAAGAGGAATGGAGTGGAGTGGAATGGAGAGTAGTGGAGTGGAATGGAGTGGATTGGAATGGAGTGGAGTGTATTGGAGTGGAGTGCAGAAGGGTGGCATGGAATGGTATGGAATGGATTGTAGTGGAGTGGAATGGAGTGCAGAGGAGTGTAATGGTGTGGAATAGAAAGGAGTGGAGTGGAATGGAGTGGAGTGGAATGGAATGGCATGAAGTGGAATGGTGTGGAATGGAATGGAGTGGAGTGGAATGGAATGGATGGAATGGAATGGAATGTAGTGGAATGGAGAGGAGTGGAGTGGAGTGGAATGGAGTACAGTGGAGTGAAATGCAATGGAGTGTAGTGGAGGGGAATGTAGTGGAGTTGAGTGGAGTGCAATGTAATGGAATGGAATGGAGTGGAGGGGAATGGAGTGGAGTGGACTGGAGCAGAGTGGAGTGGAGTGGAATAGACTGGAGTGGAAGAGAATGGTATGGAATGTACTGGAGTAGAGTAAAAAGGAGTGGAGTGAAGTAGAGTGGAGTGAAAAGGATTGGAGTGCAGTGAGGTGGAGTGAAGTGGAATGGAATGGAATGGAGTGGAGTGGAATGCAGAGGAGTGGCATGGAATGGTATGGAATGGAATGGATTGAAGTGGAATGGAGGGAGTAAAATTGACTGCTGTACAATAGACTGGAGTGGAATAGAGTGGCATGGAATGGAATGGAATGGAATGGAATGGAATGGAATGGAACGGTGTGGAGTGGAATGGAATGGATTGGAGTAGAGTGGAGTGGGGTTGAGTGGAGGGAAGTTAAGTGGGGTGGAGTGGATTTTACTGGAGTCAAACCTAAAGGAATGGAGTGGAATGGAATGGAATAGAGTGGAATGGAATGGAGTGGAGTGGAGTGGAATGGAATGGAGTGGACTGGAGTGGAATAAAGAGGAATGGTGTAGAGTGGAATGAAATAGAATGGAATGGAGTGGAGTTGAGTGGAGAGGACTTTCATGGAGAGGAATGGAGTGGAGAGGAGTGGAGTGGAGTGGAATGGAATGGAATGGAATGGACTAGAGTGGAATAGAAGGGAGTGGAGTTCAGTGGAGTGGATTGGAGTGGGGTGGACTTGAGTGCAGTGGAATGGAGCTTAATGGAATCGGATGGAGTGGAATGGAGTGGAATGGAGTAGAATGGAGTGGAGTGCAGTGTAATGGAATGGAATGACATGGATTGGAGTGGAACGGAATGGAATGGAGTGGAGTGGAGTGAAATATAATGCAATGGAATGAGATGGAATTGAATACAATGGAATGCTGAAAAGAAATGTGAGCTGAGATGGTGGCATTGCAATCCAGCATTTGTTACAGAGTGAGATCCTGTGGACAGAAAGGATATGAATGGAATGGAATTGATGGAATGAAATGGAATGGAATGGAGTGGAGTGGAATGAAATGGAATGGAATGGAGTGGAGAGGAGTGGAGTGGAGTGGAATGGAGTAGGGTTCAGTGGAGAGAAGTTAAGTGTGGTGGAGTGGAGTTTACAGGAGTGGAAGTAAAGGAATGGAGTGGAATGGAATGGAACAGAGTGGAAAGGAAAGTAGTGGAGTGGTGTGGTATGGAATGGATTGGACTGGAGTGCAGTAAAGAAGAATGTAGCGGAGAGGAATGGAGTGTATTGGAGTGGAATTGAGTGGAGTGTAATGGAGTGGCGTGCAGATGAGTGGCATGGAATGGAATTGAATGGATTGTAGTGGAGTGGAATGGAGTGGAGTGGAATGGAATGGGATGGAATGGAATGGAGTGGAATACAATGGAATAGAATGGAACGGAGTGGAGTGGAGTGGAGAGGACTGGAATGGAGTGGAATGGAGGGGAATGGAAGGGAGAAAAATGGAGAGGAGTATAATGGAATGGAATGGAATGGAATCGAATGGAATGGAGTAGAGTGGAATGGAAGGGAGTGGACTGGAGTACAGTGGGGTGGAGTGGAATGCAGAGGAATGGAGCCGAATGTAATGGGATGGTGTGGAAAGGAGTGGAATGGAAGGAAATGGAGTGTAAAGCATTGAAATGGAATGGGATGAAGTGTAGTAAAGTGGAGTGGAGTGTGGTGGAGTGGAATGGAGTGGAATGGAATGGAATGGAATGGAATGCAATGGCATGGAATGGAATGGAATGGAGTGCAGTGGAATGGAGAGGAGTGCAATGGAGTACTGAGGAATGGAATGGAATGGAGTGGTATGGAATGGAATGGAATGGAATGGAGTGGAGAGGAGTGGAATGGAAGGGAATGGAATGGAATGGAATGAAATGGAATGGAGTGGAGAGGAGTGGAATGGAGTGGAGCGTAGTGGTATGGAGTGGAGTGGCGTGGAATGTAGGGGACTGGAGTGCAATTGAATAGAATGGAATGGAGTGGAGTGGTATGGAGTGGAGTGGATTGGAGTGGAGAGGAGTAGAGTGGAGTGAAGTGCAATATAATGGAATGAATAGTATGGAGTGGAGTGGAATGGAGTGGAATGGAGTGGAATGGAGAGGAATGGAATGGAGTGGAATGGAATGGAGTAGAGGGGAGTGGACTGAAGTGCTGTGGAGTGGAGTAAAATGGAATGGAGTAGAGTGGATTGAAGTGGAATGCAATGGAGTGGATTTGAATGGAGTGGAATGGAATGGAGTAGAATACAGGGGAATGGAGTGGAAAGGAGTGGAGTGGAATGGCGTGGAATGGACTGGAATAGACTGGAATTGAATGGAATGGAGTGGAGTGGAGTGGGAAGATCTGGAATGTAGTGAGGAAAATGAGTGGAGTGGAATGGAATGGCATTGAATGGAGTAGGGTTGAGTGGAATGGAGCAGAGTGTATTGTAGTGGAGTGCAGAGGGGTGGCATGGAATGGAATGGAATGGACTGTAGTGGAGTGGAATGCAGTGCAGTGGAGTGTAATGGCATGGAATGGAAAGGAGTGGAGTGGAATGGAGTGGAGTGTAATCGAATTGCATGGAGTGCGGTGGTTTGGAATGGAATGAAGTGGAGTGGAATGGTGTAGAATGGAATGGAGCGGAGTGGAATGGAATGGAAATGAATGGAATGTAGTGGAATGGAGAGGATGGAGCATAGTGGGGTGGAATGGAGTGGAATGGAGTGAAATGCAATGGAGTGTTGTGGAGGGGAATGTAGTGGAGTGGAATGGAGTGGTGTGGAGTGGGTTGGAGATGAATGTAGTGGAATGGTATGGAATGGAGTGGAGGGGAATGGAGTGGAGTGGACTGTAGCAGAGTGGAGTGGAGTGGAATAGAATGGAGTGGAGGAGAATGGTGTGGAATGTACTGCAGTGGACTGAAAAGGAGTGGAGTGAAGTCGAGTGGACTGGAAAAGATTGGAGTGCAGTGGAGTGTAGTGAAGTGGAAGGGAATGGAATGGAGTGGAGTGGAATGCAGACGAGTGGCATGGAATGGTATGGAATGGAATGGATCAGAGTGGAATAGAGGGAGTAGAATTGACTGCCGTGAAATGGACTGGAGTGGAATAGAGTGGCCTGGGATTGAATGTAATGTAATGGAATGAAACGGAGTAGAGTGGAATGAAATGGAATGGAATGATGTGGAGTGGAGTGGAGTGGAGTGGGATCGAGTGGAAAGAAGTTAAGTGGGGTGGAGTGGATTTTACTGGAATTTCGAAAGTAAAGGAATGGAGTGGGGTGGAATCGAATAGAGTAGAATGGAATGGAGTGGAGTGGAGTGGAATGGAATGGAGTTGACTAGAGTGGAGTAAAGAGGAATGGAGTGGAGTGGAGTGGAGTGGAATGGAATAGAATGGAATAGAGTGGAGTTGATTGGAGAGGACTGGAATGGAGTGGAATGGAGTGGAGAGGAATGGAATGGAATGTAATGGAATGGAATGGAATGGAGTGGAATGGAATGGAATGGAATGAACTGGAGTGGAATGGAATGGAATGGAATGAACTGGAGTGGAATGGAATGGAATGGAATGAACTGGAGTACAGTGGAATGGAAGGGAGTCAACTTCAGTGGAATGGAGTGTGGTGGACTTGAGTGCAATGGAATGCAGATGAATGGAATGGGATGCAGGGGAATGGAGTGGAATGGAATGGAATGGAGTGGAGTGGAGTGCAATGTAATGGAATGGAATGACATGGATTGGAGAGGAGGAATGGAATGTAGTGGAATGCAGTGAAATATAATGGAATGGAATAAGATGGAATTGAATGCAATGGAATGCTTAAAAGTAATGTGAGCTGAAATGGTGACACTGAAATCCAGCATTTCTGGCAGAGTGAGATTCTGTGGACAGAAAGGAAATGAATGGAATGGAATTGACGGAATGGAATGGAATGGTGTGGAATGGAATGAAATGGAATGGAATGGAGTGGAGAGGAGTGGAGTCGAGTGGAGTGGAGTAGGGTTGAGTGGAGAGAAGTTAAGTGTGGTGGAGTGGAGTTTAATGGAGTTGAAAGTAATGGAAAGGAGTGTGATGGAATGGAAGAGTGGAAAAGAAAGTAGTGGAGTGATATGGAATGGACTGTACTGGAGTGGAGTAAAGAGGAATGGAGTGGATAGGAATGGAGCATATTAAAGTGGAATGGAGTGGAGTTTATTGGAGTGGCGTGCAGAGGAGTGGCATGGAATGAAATTGAATGGATTGTAGTGGAATGGAATGGAGTGGAGTGGAATGGAATGGGAAGGCATGGAATGGAGTGGAGTGTAAAGGAATATAATGCCATGGAGTGGAGTGGAGTGGAGAAGACTGGAATGCAGTGGAAAGAAATGGAATGGAGTTGAGACAAAAGGAGTGGAGTATAATGGAATGGAATGGAATGGAGTAGAGTGGAATAGAAGGGAGTCTAGTGGAGTGGAGTGGAGAGGGTTGGAGTGGAGTGCAGTGGAACGGAGCTGTATGTAATGCGATAGAGTAGAAAGGAGTGGAATGGAAGAGAATGGAGTGCAATGCAGTGGAATGGAATGGAATTAAGTGGAGTGGAGTGGAATGGAGTGTGGTGGAGTGGAATGGAAGGGAAATGAGTGCAATGCAGTGGAATGGAATGTAATGAAGTGTAGTGGAGTGGAACGGAGTGTGGTGGAGTGGAATGGAGTAGAATGGAATGGAATGGAATGGAATGGAATGGAATGGAATGGAATGGAAAGGAATGGAGTGCAGTGGAAGGGAGAGGAGTGGAATGGAGGAGAGCGGAATGGAATGGAATGGAGTGGAATGGAAAGGAATGGAATGGAAAGGATTGGAGAGGAGTGGAATGGAGTAGAATGGAATGGAATGGAGAGGAGTGGAATGGAGTAGAGTGTAGTGGAATGTAGTGGAGTGTAGCAGAACGTAGTGGAGTGGAGTGGAATGGAATGGAATGGAATGGAGTGGAGTGGTATGAAGTGGAGTGGATTGGAGTGGAGTGGAGTGGAGAGGAGTAGAGTGGAGTGGAGTGCAACAAAATGGAATGAATTGTATGGAGTGGAGTGTAATGGAGTGGACTGGAGTGGAACAGAGAGGAAGGGAATGGAGTGGAATGGAATGGAGTGGAGTGGAGTGGACTGAGGTGCAGTGGAGTGGAGTAAAATGGAACGGAGTAGAGTGGAATGAAGTGGAATGCAATGGATTGGAGTGGAATGGAGTGGAATGGAATGTAGTGGAATTGAGCGGAGTGGAGTGGAATGGCGTGGAATGGGCTGGAATAGAGTGGAATGGAATGGAATGGAATGGAGTGGAGTGGAGTGGGAAGTACTGGAATGCAGTGAGGGAAATGAGTGCAGTGAAGGGAATGGCATTGAATGGAGTGGAGTTGAGTGGAATGGAGTGGAGTGTATTGGATTGGAGTGCAGAGGGTTGATATGGAATGGAATGGAATGGATTGTAGTGGAGTGGAATGGAGTGCAGTGGAGTGTAATGGCATGGAATGGAAAGGAGTGGAGTGGAATGGAGTGGAGTGTAATGGAAATGTGTGGAGTGGGATAGTGTGGAATGGAATGGAGTGGAGTGGAATGGAATGGAGTGGAGTGCAATGGACTGGAATGTAGTGGAATGGAGAGGATGGAGTGGACTGGAGTGAAATGCAATGGAGTGTAGTGGAGGGGAATGTAGTGGAGTGCAGTGGAGTGGTGTGGGGTGGGGTGAAGTGGAATGTATTGTAATGGAATGTAATGGAGTGGAGGGGAATGGAGTGGAGTGGACTGGGGCAGAGTGGAGTGGAGTGGAATAGAATGGAGTGGAGGAGAGTGGTGTGGAATGTACTGGAGTGGAGTGAAAAGGAGGGGAGTGAAGTCGAGTGTAGTGGAAAGGATTGGAGTGCTGTGCAGTGGAGTGAGGTGGAATGGAATGGAATGGAGTGGAGTGGAATGCAGAGGAGTGGCATGGAATGGTATGGAATGGAATGGATTGGAGTGTTATAGAGGGAGTAGAATGGAGTGCTGTGCAATGGACTGGAGTGGAATGGATTGGCATGGAATGGAATGGAATGGAATTGAATGGAATGGAAGGAAATGGAGTGGAGTGGAATGAAATGGAATGGAACGGTGTGGAGTGGAGTGGAGTGGAGTGGGGTTGAGTGGAGAGAAGTGGAGTGGGGTTGAGTGGAGTGAAGTTAAGTGGGGTGGAGTGGATTTTACTGGAGTCAAAAGTAAAGGAATGGAGTGGAATGGAATGTAATCGAGTAGAATGGAATGGAGTGGAGTGGAATGGAATGGAATGGAGTGGACTGGAGTGGAGTAAAGAGGAATGGAGTGTACGGGAGTGGAATGGAATGGAATAGAATGGAATGGAGTGGAGTTGAGTGGAGAGGACTGGAATGGGTGGAATGGAGTGGAGAGGAAAGGAGTGGATTGGAATGGAATGGAATGGAATAGAATGGAATGGAATGGAGTAGAGTGGAATGGAAGGCAGTGAAGTTCAGTGGAGTGGAGTGAAGTGAGGTGGACTTCGGTGCAGTAGAATGGAGCTGCATAAAATGGGATGCAGTGTAATGGAGTGGAATGGATTGGAATGGAGTAGAATGGAGTGGAGTGCAGTATAATGGAATGGAATGACATGGATTGGAGTGGAACTGAATGGAATGGAGTGGAGTGGAGTGAAATATAATGGAATGGAATAGATGGAATTGAATGCAATAGAATGCTGAAAAGAAATCTGAGCTGAAATGGTGACACTGCAATCCACCATTTGTAACAGAGTGAGATGCTGTGGACAGAAAGGAAATGAATGGAATCAAATTGACGAATATAATGGATTGGACAGGAGTGGAATGAAATGGAATGGAATGGAGTGGAGAGGAGTGGAGTGGAGTGGAGTGTAGTACGGTTGAGTGGAGTTAAGTGTGGTGGACTGGAGATGACTGGAGTCAAAACTAATGGAATGGAGTGCCATGGAATGGAACAGAGTAGAAAGGAATGTAGTAGAGTGGGGTGGCATGGAATGGATTGGACCGAGTGGAGTTAAGAGGAATGGAGTGGAGAGAAATGGAGTGTATTGGAGTGGAAAGGAATGGAGTGTATTGGAGTGTAGTGCAGAAGAGTGGCATGGATTGGAATTGAATGGATTGCAGTGGAGTGGAATGGAGTGGAGTGGAATGGAATAGAATGGAATGGAGTGGAGAGGAGAGGACTGGAATGGCGTGGAAAGAAGAGGAATGGAGTGGAGACAAATGGAGTGGGGTATAATGGAATGAAATGGAAAGGAAAGGAATAGAGTGGAATGAAAGTGAGTGGGGTGGAGTGGAGTGGAGTGGGGTGGAGTGGAGTCCAGGGGAATGGAGCTGAATGTAATGCGATGGAGTGGAAAGTAGTGGAATGGAATGGAATGGAGTAGAATGCAGGAGAATGGAATGGAATGAAGTGTAGTGGAGTGGAATGGACTGTGGTGTAGGGGAATGGAGTAGAATGGAATAGAATGGAATGGAATGGAATGGAATGGAATAGAATGGAATGGAATGCAGTGGAATGGAGAGGAGTGGAATGGAGGAGGGAGGAATGGAATGGAATGGAGTGGAATGGGATGGAGTGGAATGGAATGGAGTGGAGAGGAGTGGAATTGAGTGGAGTGTAGTGGAATGTAGTGGAGTGTAGTGGAAAGTAGTTGACTGGCGTGGAATGGAATGGAATGGAATGGAGTGGAGTGGTATGGAGCGGAGTGGATTGGAGTGGAGTGGAGTGGAGAGGAGTAGAGTGGAGTGGAGTGCAATAAAATGGAAAGAATGGTATGGAGTGTAGTGGAATGGAGTGGAGTGCAGTGGAATAGAATGATAAGTAGTGTAATGGCATGGAATGGAATGCAGTGTAGTAGAGGGGAATGGAATGGGGTGGAGTGGAGAGGAATGGAATGGAGTAGAGTGGAGTGGAGTGTTATGGAATGGAGAGGAGTGGAGTGAAGGTGAATGGAATGGAATATAAGGGAGTGGAGTGGCATGGAACGGAATGGAGTGCAGTGGAAATGAATAGAGTGGAATGCAATGGAGTGGAGTGGAATGAAATGGAGAAGAGTGATTTGGAATGAAGTGAAATGAAATGGAGAGGAGTGGAATGGATTGCAGTGGAATAGAGTGGTGTGACGTGTAGTGGAGTGGAACGCAATGGAGTGGAGTGGAGTGGAATGAAATGGAATGCAATGGAGAGGAGTGGAGAGGAGTGGTGTGGAGTGGAGTGGACTGCAATGGATTCCAATGGAATGGAGTGGGATGGAATGGCATGGAATGGAATCGAATGGAGTGGAGAGATATGGAATGGAATGGAACATAATGGAACGGAGAGGATTGTAATGGAATGGACAAGAGTGGAATGGAGTGGAATGGAATAGAATGTAGTAGAGTGGAATGGAATGGAGTGGAGTTGGCACGAGTCGAGTGAGGTGAAATGGAATAGAATGGAGTGGAGTTGAATGCAATGTAGTGGAGTGGAGCGGAATGGAATGGATTGGAGTGGAGTGGAAAGGAATGGTATGGAGGGGAATGGAATGGAGAGGAGTGGAATGGAGTGGATTGGAATGCAGTGTAGTTGAGTGGAGTGGAATAGACTGTTATGGAGTGGAATGGAATTTAATGGACTGGAATGGAATGCAGTGGATTGGAGTGGAATCGGGTGGGGTACAGTGGAATGGAGAGCAGTGGAGTGGAATGGAATGGAATGGAAGAGAGTGTGGTAGAGGGGAATGGAATGGAGTGGAGGGGAATGGAGTTGAATGGATTGGAAGGAATGGAGTGGAGTGGAATGCAGTGGAATGAAGGGGAATGGAGTGGAGTGGAGTGGAATGCAGTGGAATGGAGTGGAATGGAGTGGAACGGAATGGAATTGAATGGAATGGACTGGAATGGAATGCAGTGGATTGTAATGGAGTGGAATGTAGGGGAAAGGAGTGGAATGGAGGGGAGTGGAGTGTAATGGATGGAGTAGAGTGGAGTGGAGTGGATTGTAACGGAATGAAGTGGAATGGAATGGATTGGAACGGAATTTACAGTAATGGATTGGAATGGAATGGAGTAAAATGGAGTGGAATGGACTTGAGTGGAATGGAGTGGACTGGAATGGAGTGGAATGGATGGAATGGGATGCAATGGAGTGGAACGGAATGGAGTGAAGTCGAGTGAAGACGAGTGCATTGGAGAGGAGTGGAATGCAGTGGAGTGAAGAGAATGGAATGGAATGGAGTGGAATGGAATGGAATGGACTGGAATTTATTACAGTTGAGTGGAATGGACTGGAATGGAATGGACTGGAAAAGCATAAAATGGAATGGAGTAGAATGGAGTGAAATGGAGTGGAGTGGAGTTGAAAGGAGTGGAGTGGTTTGGAGTGGAGTGGAGTGGTGTGGAATGGAGAGGAGTTGAGTGCCACGGAGTGGTGTGGAATGGAGTGGAATGGAGTGGAATTGAATGCAGTGGTATGGAATGCCATGGAATGGAATTCAATGGAGTGCAATGAATTGCAGTGGAATTGAATAGACTGGAATGGAGTGGAATGGAATGGAAAGAAGTGGATTGTAGTGGAGTGGAGTGGAATTTAGTGGAACGGAATTGAGTGGAGTGGAATGGAGTGGAAAGGAATGGAGTGGAATGTAATGGAGTGGAGTGGAGTGGAGTTGAGTGAAATAAAATGGGATGGAATGAAATGAAATGGAATGGTGAAAAGTATTGTGAGCTGAGATTGTATCACTTCACTCTAGTCTTTTTGAAAGAGTGAGATCCTGTGGAAAGAAAGGAATGGAATGAAAAGATGTGGAATGGAATGGAGTGGAGTGCTGTGGAATGGAGAGGAGTAGGTTGATGTGGAGTTGAGTGGAATAAAGTGGAACGGAGTGGAATGGGGTGGCGTGGAATGGAGTGGAGTGGAATGGAGTGGAGTGGAATCGGATCTAATGGAATGTAGTTCAGTGGAGTGTACTGGAATTGATTGAAATGGAATTGAGTGGAATGGAATGGAATGGAATGGAATGGAATGGAATGGAATGGAATGGAGTGGAATGGAATGGAATGGAATGCAATTCAATGCAATGGAAATTTGACATATAATGTCCGCTGAGATATCGCCACTACACTCCATACTGTGTGACACAGTGTTATCCTGTGGAAAGAAAAGGATGGAATGCTATGGAGGGAAATGGGATGGAATGGAATGGAGTGGAGTGGAATGGAGTGGTGTGGAATGGAGTGGATTGGAGTTAAAAGGAATGGAAAAGAATGGAATGGAATGGATTGGAGTGGAGTGGAGCGGAGGGAAGTATAGTGTACAAGAATGGAGTGGAATGGAATAGAGTGTTGTGGAGTGGAGTGGAATGGAGTGGAGTGGAGCAGAATGGAGTTGCATGGAATATAATGGAACAGAATGGAGTGGACTGTAGGGTAACGGAGTGGAGTGGAGAGGAATCAAGTGGTGTGCAGTGGAATGGAATGGAATTTAAAGGAATGTAGTACAGTTGCGTGGAGTGGAGTGGAGTTTAGTGGAGGGGAATGGAAAGGAGTTATGTGGAGTGGATTGGAGTGCAATGGAATGGAAAGGAATGGAATGGAATAGAGTAGAGTGGAATGGAGTGTTGGGTAATGGAGTAGAGTGAAATGGAATGGAATGCATTGGAATGGAATGGAGTGGAATGGAGTTGGATGAACTGGAGTTGGATGGAATGGATTCGAGTGGAGTTCAAAGGAATGGAATGGAATGCAATGGAGTGGACAGAAATGTAGCGATGTGCAATGGAGTGGAATGGAATGTAATTGAATGGAGGGAAATGGAATGGAATGGAATGTACTGTAATGGAAATTATTGGAGTGGAGTGGAGTGGAGTGGGGTATAGTGGTGTAGTGGAGTGGAATTTACTTGAGTGGAGTGGAGTGAAGTGTAATATAGTGTAGTGGAGTTAAATGGAGTGTAATGGAGTGTAGTGGAATGGAGTGTAGTGGAATGGATTAGAGCGGAGTATATTGGAATGGAATGGAATGGAATTGAGTGGAGTGGAATGGAGAGGAATGGAGTGTAGTGGAGAGGAGTGGAACAGTGTAGCATGTAAAGTAATATAATGGAAAGGAATGGAATTGAATGGAATACAATGGAATGCATTGGAATAGAATACACTGTATTGGAAAGTTGACATGTAATGTGAGCTGAGATTGCACCACTGCACTACAGCCTTGGGGACACAGTGATATCTTCTTGAAAGAAAGTGTGGAATGTAAGTGAGTGAAAAGGAATGGATTACAATGGAATAGAGTGGAGTGGAGTGAAGTGGAGTGGAGTGGGGTGGAATGGATTCGAATGGAATGCAATGGAGTGGAATGGAATGGAGGGGAGTGGAGTGGAGTTGAGTGAAACAGAATGGCATAGAATGGGATGGAATGGAATGCAATGGAATGGTGAAAATAAATCTGAGATCATATTGAGCCACTGTACTCCAGCCTTTGTAAAAGAAAGAGATCCTATGGAAAGAAAGAAATGGAATATAATGGAACAGAATGTAGTGGAATGGAGTGGAGTGTATTGGAGATGAGGGAACTGGATTGGGTTGGAATAGAGTGGACGGGAGTGGAATGGGATGGAATGGAGGGGAATGGAATGGAATGGAGTGGAATGGAGTGGAGTGGAGTGAAGTTGAATGGAGTGGAGTGGAATGGAATGGAATGGAACAGGATGAAATGGAGTTTAATGGATTGGAGTGGATTGGAGTGGAGTGTAATGGAGTGTAGTGGAGTGGAATTCAGTTGACTGGAGTGGAGTTTAATGGAGCGGAGTGCAGGGGAATTGAGTAGAGTGGAGTGGAGTGGAATAGATTGGAGTCAGGTGGAGTGGACTGGAGTGGAATGGAATGGAGTGGAATGGACTGGAATGGAGTGGAATGGAATAGAGTGGAATGCCGTGGAGTAGAATGCAATGGAATGGAATAGAATGGAATGGGGTGGAATGGAGTGGAATGGAATGGAGTGGAATGGAATGGAATAGAGTGGAGTGGAAAGAAATGGAATGGAATGGAATGGAGTGGAGAGGAGTGAAGTGGAGTTGAGTGGAATGGAGTGGAGTGGAATGGAGTGGAATGGAATTGGACATAAAGGAATGGTTTGGAGTGGAGTGGAGTAGAATGGAGTGGAATGGAATGGAGTTGAAAGGAATAGAATTCAATGGAGTGGAATGGAATTGAATGGAATGGATTGGATTGGAGTGGAGTGGAAAGGAATGGAAGGGAGTGGAATGGAATGCAGTGAACTGGAGGGGAGTGGAGTGGAATGGAATGGAATGGAAATGAATGGAGTGGAGTGTAAGGAAATGGAATGGAATGGAGTGGAGTGGAGTGGAGGTGAGTGGAATGGATTGGAGTCTATTGGAATGGACTTCAATGGAAAGGAATGGACTGGAATGGAACAGAGTGGAATGCTATGGAATATAATGGAAGGAAATGGAATGCAATAGAATGGAATGGAATGGACTGTAATGGAGCAGAGTGGAATGGAATGGAATAGAGTGGAGTGGAGAGGAATGTAATGGAATGGAATGGAACGGAATGGAGTGCAGTGGAGCAGAGGTCAGTGGCATGGAGGTGAGAGCAGTGGAGTGGAATGGAGCGGCATTGAGTGGAATGGAGTTGATTGCAGAGAAATGGAATTGAAAGGAATGGAGCCGAGAGGAGTGGAGTGGAGTGCAGTGTAGTGGATTGGAGTGGAGAGGATAGCAGTGCAATGGAATGGAATGGAATGGAATGGAACGGATCGAAATGGAAGGGAGTGGAGAAGAGTGGAGTGGAATCGAGTGGAATGGAATGCAATGGAATGAAGTGGAATGAAGTGGAGAAGAGTGGAGTGGAATACAGAGGAATGGACTGGAATGGAGTGGAATGGAATGGAATGGAGTGGAGTGGAGTGGAGTGAAACAGAGTGGCATGGAATGGGATGGAATGGAATGCAAGTGAATGGTGAAAATAAATCTGAGCTGAGATTGAGCCACTGTACTCCAGCCTTTGTTAAATAATGAGATTCTATGGAAAGAAAGAAATGGAACAGAATGGAACAGATTGGAGTGGAATGGAGTGGAGTGTATTGGAGTTGAGGGAAGTGGATTGGGTTGGAATAGAGTGGACGGGACTGGAATGGAAGGGAATGAAGGGAAATGGAATGTAATGGAGTGGAATGGAGTGGAGTGCAGTGAAGTGAAATGGAGTGGAGTGGAGGAGAATGGAATGGAATAGGACGACATGGAGTGGAATGGATTGAAGTGGATTGGATTGGAGTGTAATAGAGTGGGGTGGAGTGGAATTCAGATGAGTGGAGTGGAGTATAATGGAGTGGAGTGCAGGGGAATTGAGTGTAGTGGAGAGTAGTGGAATGGATTGGAGAAGAGTAGAGTGGACTGGAGTGGAATAGAATGGAATGGAATGGACTGGAATAGAGTGGAATGGAATAGAGTGGAAGGCCGTGGAGTAGAATGGAATGGAATGGAATAGAATAGAATGGAGTGGAATGGAGTGGAATGGAATGGAGTGGAATGAAATGGAATAGAGCGGAGTGGAGAAAAATTGAATGGAATGGAATAAGTGGAGTGGAGTAGAGTGGAATGGAATGGAGCAGAATGGAATCGGACAAAAGGAATGAAGTGGAGTTGAGTGAAGTGGAACGGAGTGGAATGGAATAGAGTTGGAAGGAATGGAATTCAATGGAGTGGAATGGAATTGAATGCAATGGATTAGAGTGGAGTGGAGGGGAAAGGAATGGAAGGGATTGGAGTGGCATGGAGTGAATTGGAGGGGAGGAGAGTGGAGTGGAGTGGAATGGAATGGAATAGAATGGAATGGAATGGAATAGGGTGGACTGGAGTATAACGGAATGGAATGGAATGGAGTGGAGTGGAGTGGAGGTGAGTGGAATGGAGTGGAGTGGATTGGAATGGAGTGGAATGGAATGGAATAGAGTGGAAAGCCATAGAGTAGAATGGAAAAGAATGGAATGGAATAGAATGGAATGGAATGGAATGGAATGGAATGGAGTGGAAGGGAGTGGAGTGGAATGGAGTGGAATGGAATGGAATAGAGTGGAGTGGAGTGGAGATAGGTGGAATGGAGTTGAGAGTAGTGGAGTGGAATGGAGTGGCATTGAGCAGAATGGACTTGAGTGGAGTGAAATGTCATTGAAAGGAATGGAGCCAAGAGGATTTGAGGGGAGTGCAGTGGAGTGGAATGAAGTGGAGTGGCGTAGAGTGGAGAGAATAGGAGTTCAATGGAATGGAATGGAATGGAATGGATCGGAATGGAATGGAGTGGAGAGGAATGGCGTGGAGTGGAATGGAGTGGAATGGAATGGAATGGAATTGAGTGAAATGAAGTGGAGTGGAATGCAGAGGAATGGACTGGAATAGAGTGGAATGGAATGGAATGGAATGGAGAGAGATGAAATGGAATGGAAAGAAGTGGAATAGAATGGAGTGAAGTGGAGTAGAATGGAGTGGAGTAGAGTGGAATGGAATGGGAAAAAAATGGAGTGGAGTGGAATGGAGTGGAGTGGAGCAAATTGAAATGGAATGGAGTGAAGTTGAGTGGCATGAAATGTAATGAAGTCTAGCAGAGTGGAATTGAGTGGAGTGGAATGCAGTGTAGTGTAATGCAGTGGCATGGAATGGGGTGGAATTGAATGGAATGTTTTGTATTTGAATGGAATGGAATGGAGTGGAGTGTAGTGTAGTGGAGTGTACTAGAATTCAGGGTATTGGACAGGACTGCAATGGAATGGAATGGAAGGGGTTGGAATGGAGTGGAATGGAGTGGAGTGGAATGTAATAGAATGGAAAGGAAAGGGGTAGAATGGGGTGGAATGGTGTGGAATGGAATGGAGTGGAGTGGAGTGGCATGGAAAGGAATGGAATAGAGTCGAGTGGAATGGAGTGGAGTGGAATTGAGTGGAGTAGAATGGAGTAAAGTGGAGTGGAGTGGAGGGGAATGTAATGGAATGGAATGGAGTGGAGTGGAATGGAGTGGACTGCAGTGGATTGGACTGGAATGGAATCGAATGGAGTACAGTGGAGTGTAGTGGAGTGAAATAGAATGGATTGGAGTGGATTGGAGTGGAGTAGAGTGGAGTTGAATGCAATGGAATTTAATGGAATGGAATGAAGTGGAATGTTGTGGAGTGGAAAGGATTTGAGAGCAGTGGAGCGGAATCGAATGGAGTGGACTGGAGTGGAATGGAGTGGAGTAGAATGGAATGGAGTGGAATGGAGTGGAGTGGAATGTAACGGAATGGAATGGAGTGGAAAGGAATGCAATGGAATGGAATGGAATGGAAGCTGAGATTGTGACACTGCACACCAACCCGGGTGACACAGTGAGATACTCTCAAAAGAAAGGCTTGGAATGGAATGCAGTGGAATGAAATGGAATGGAATGGAATGGAGTGGACTGGAGTGGATTGGACTGGAATGAGGTGGAATGGAATGGAATGCAGAGGAATGGAATGGGACATAATGGAATGGAATGAATTGGAGTGGAGTGGAGTGGAGTGAGGTACAGTGGAATAGCGTTAAATGGAATGATATGGAGTGGAATGGAGTGAATACACTGTAGTGTAGTGGAGAGGAGTGGAATGGAGTGCAATGCGGTGGACAGGAATCGAATGTACTGGAATGTATTCAATTGCAGTGGATAAGAATGGAAAGGCACAGAATGGAACGTTAAGAAACGGCAGCTGAGACCGTCACTGTATTCCAGGCTGGGTGGCAGAGTGAGATACTCAAGAACGAGAGCAATGGAAATTAATGCAGACGAAAGAAATAGAAAGTAATGGAGTGAGGTGGAGTGGGTGAAGTGTAGTGGAGTCGAATAGAGGGGAAAGGAATCCGATGGAATGGTGTGGAATGCAGGGAAGTGTAGTGACGTGAAGAGGATTGCAGTGGTATGGAACAGAATGAAATGGGATTGAGTGTAATAGAGTGTAGTGCAGTTGAGTGGAATGGAGGAAAGTGGAGTGAGTTGGAATGGAGTGGACGGGAGAAGAATGGAATGGAATGGACGGAAAAGGAATGGAATGGAATGGAATGTAGTGAAATGGAGTGGAGTGGAATGAAATGGAATAGGATGGAATGGAGTGGAATGGAATGGAATGGATTGGAATGGAGTGTATTGGAGTGGAGTCTAATGGAGTTGAGTGGAGTGGAATTTAGTTGAGTGGAGTGGCGTGGAGTGGAATGGAGTGGAGTGGAGTGGATTTCAATGGCGTGGAGTGCAGGGGAATGGAGTGGAGTGGAATGCATTGGAGTCGAGTGAAGTGGACTGCAGTGGAATGGAATGGAGTGGAATAGACTGGCATGGAGTGGAATGGAATAGAGTGGAAAGCCGTGGAGTAGAATGGAAAGGAATGGAATGGAAAGGAATGGAATGGAATGGAGTGGAATGGAGTGGAGTGGAATGGACTGGAATGGAATGGAATGGAATGGAGTGGAGTGGAGTGGAGTAGAATGGAATGGAATAGAGTGGAGTGGAGTGGAGGTAAGTGGAATGAAGTGGAGTGGAATGGAATCAGATGTAATGGAATGAAGTCGAGGGTAATGGAGTGGAACAGAGTGGAATGGAATGGAGCTAAATGGAAGGGAATTTTATGGAGTAGTATGGAATGGAAGGGACTGGAGTGGAGTGGAGTGGAATGGAATGGAAGGGAGTGGAATGGAATGGAAGGGAGTGGAATGGAATGTAGTGCAGTGGAAAGAATTGGAATAGCGTGGAGTGGAGTGGAATAGCATGGAGTTGAATGGAATTGAGTGGAAGGGAATGGAATGTAGTGGAGTGGAGTGTAATGGAATGGAATGGAGTGGAATTTAGTGGAGGGAAGAGGAATGGAGTAGAGTGGATTGGAGTGGAGTGGAATGGAATGGAATGGAGTGGAATGGAATGAAATGAAATGGAATGGAATGAAATGGAGTGAAGTGGAGTGTAATGGACTGGCGTGGAGTGGAATGGAGTGGAGTGAAGTGAAATGGAATGGAATGCAGTGGAGTGGTGTGAAGAGGAATGGAATGGAGGGGAGTGGAATGGAATGGAATAGAGTGGAGTGGAGTGGAGGTGAGTGGAATGGAATGGAATAGAGTGGAGTGGAGTGGAGGTGAGTGGAATGGAGTGGAGTGGAACGGAGTGGAATGGAATCAGATGTAATGGAATGAAGTGGAGGGTAATGAAGTGGAACAGAGTGGAATGGAATGGAGCTAAATGGAAGGGAATTTTATGGAGTAGAATGGAATGGAAGGGACTGGAGTGGAGTGGAGTGGAATGGAATGGAAGGGAGTGGAATGGAATGTAGTGCAGTGGAAAGAATTGGAATAGCATGAAGTGGAGTGGAATAGCATGGAGTTGAATGGAATGGAGTGTAAGGGAATGGAATGTAGTGTAGTGGAGTGTAATGGAATGGAATGGATTGAAGTTGAGTGGAGGTAAGAGGAATGGAGTGGAGTGGATTGGAGTGGAGTGGAATGGAATGGAATGGAGTGGAAATGAAATGAAATGGAGTGTAAATGAAATGGAATGGAATGAAATGGAGTGAAGTGGAGTGTAACGGACTGGCGTGGAGTGGAATGGAGTGGAGTGGAGTGAAATGGAATGGAATGCAGTGGAGTGGAGTGAAGAGGAATGGAATGGAGGGGAGTGGAATGAAGAAGAATGGAATGGAGTGCAGTGCATTAGAGTGTAGCAGCATGCAGTGGAATGGAATAGAATAGAATGGAATTTAATGGAAGGGATTGGAATGGAGTGGAGAGAAATGGAGTGGAGAGGTGTAGAATGGAGTGGAATGGAATAGAAGGGAATGGAATGGAAAGGAGTGAGATGGAATGGAATGGAATGGAGATTAGTGGAAAAGAATGGAGTGAAGTGGAGTGGAATGGACTAGAGTGGACTGAATGGAATTCCACTGAAAGAAATGGAGTGGAGTGGAAAGGAGTGAAGTGGAATGGAGTTAAATGAAATGGAATGGAGTGGAGTTGAGTGCGATGGAGTGTAATGGAATGTAGTGGAGTGGAATTGAGGTGAGTGAAATGTAGTGGAGTGGAATGGAGTGGCATGGAATGGAATATAATGGAATGGAATGTTCTCGAGTTGAATGGAATAGAATGGAATCGAGTGGAGTGGAGGGTATTGACCTGGAATGGAGTGGAATGGAATGGAGTGGAATGTAATAGAATGGAATGCAACGGTGTGGAGTGGAGTGGAAACGAGTGGACTACAGTGGAATGGAGAGGAGTGGAGTGGCATGAAAGGGAGGGGAGAGGAGTGGAATGAAATGGAGTGCAGTGTAGTTGAGTGAAGTCGATTGGAGAGGAATGGAATGGAATGGAGTGGAGTCGAATGGATTGTAGTGGAGTGGAATGGAGTTGAATGGAAAGAAGCGGAACTGAATGGAGAGAATAGAGTGGACTGGAGTGGAGTGGATTGGAGTGGACTGGAGTGGCATGGAATGGAATGGAATGGAGTGCAGTGGAATACAGTGGAGTGGAATGGATTGGAGTGGAATGGAGTAAGCTGGAGTGGGGTGGAGTGGAACGGAATGGAATGGAATGGAGTGGAGTGGAATGGTTTGGAGTGGAGTGGTGTGAAATGCAATGGAATGGAATGGAATAGAGTGGAGTGAAGTGGAATGTAATAGAGTGGAATGGAATGGAGTGCAGTGCAGTGGAACGGACAGTGGAATTGAATGGAATGGAATGGAATTGGGTGGAGTGGAATGGACTGGAAAGGATTGGAATGGAATGTAACGGATTTTAATGGAATGGAAGGGCATAGAATGGAGTGGAGTGGAGTGTATTGGAGTGGAGTGGAGTGGCAAGGAGTGGAAAGGAATGGAATGGAAATGAATGGAGTGGAGTGGAGTGGAATGGAGTGGAATGGATTGGAATGAAGTGGAGTGAAATGGACTGGAGAGGAGTGCAATGGATTAGAATGGAATAGAGTGGAGTGGAGTAGCGAGGAGTGTAGTGGATTGGAATAGAGTGGAGTGGGCTGGACTCGAATAAAATGGAGTGGAATGGAGAGAAGTGGAATGGAATGGAATGGAGTGCAGTGGAGTAGAGTGGAGTGGAATGCACTGGAGTGGAGTGGAATGGAGAAGAATGGAATGGAATGGAATTGAATGGAGTGGAATGGAGTGGAGTGCAATGGAGTGAAGTGCAATGGAATGGAGTAGAATGGAAGGAGTGGAATGTAATGGAGTGTAGTTTAGTGGAGTGTGTAGGAATAGAATCGAATGGAATGGAGAGGATTGAAATAGAATGGATTTGAGTGGAGTGGAGTGGTTTGGAGTGGAGTGGAATGGAGTGGAGTGGAGTGGAATGGAATGGAAAGGAATACAGTGGAATGGAATGGAGTAGAATGGAATGGAGTGGAATGGACTGCAGTGAAGTGGAGTGCAGTTGATGGGAATGGACTGGAATGGAGAGGAATGGGGTGTAATGGAAAGGAGAGGAAAGATGTGGTGTGGATTGCAGTGGAGTGCAGTGCAATGGAACTAAATGGATTGGAGAGGGTTGGAATAGAATGGTGTGGAGTTGAATGAAATGGAATGGAATGTATTTTAGAAGGGTGGAGTGCAGTGGATTGGTATATAGCAGAGTGTAGTGCAGTTGAGAGGGAAATAGTGGAGAAGAGTGGAGTGGAGTGGAGTGGATTGTAATGGAGTGGAAAGGAAGGGAATGGAACGGAGTAGAGTAGAGTGGAATGGAGTTGAATGGAATGGAATGGAATGGAGTGGATTAGAGTGGAGTGGAGTAGAATGGAGTGAATGGAATGGAACGGAATGAAATTTAGTGGAGTGCAGTGGAATTGAAAGGAATGGAAAGGAGTAGAGTGGAATGGAGTGGAATGGAGTGAAGAGGAATGCAGTGGAATGGAATGGAATGGAATGCAATGGACTGGAGTGGAAATTAATGGAGTGGAATGGAATTCAGTAGAGTGTAATGGAGTGAAGTGGTGTGAATTGGAGTGAAGTGAAATGAAATTGATTGTAGTCGTGTGGAGTGGAGTTCAGAGGAGTGGAATGGAATGATTTGGAATAGAATGAAGTGGAGTGGAATAGCATGGAGTGGAATGCAGTGGAGTGGGATGGAATGGCAAGGAACGGAGAGCAATGTAATGGAATGGTGTGAACTGGAATGCAATTAAATGGAGAGCAGTGGAGTGGAGTGGATTGGAATGGAAAGGAATAGAAAGGAATGGAATGGAATGGAGTGGAGATGAATGGATCTTAGTGGAATGGAATGGAATGGGATGAAATGGAGTGAAGTGTAGAGTAATGGAGTTGAATGGGATGGAATGGAATCGAGTGGTGTGGAATGGAGTGGAATGGAATGGAGTGGAATGAAATGGAATGGTACAGAGTGGAGTGGAGTAGCATGGAGAGGATTGGAGTGGAGTGGAGTAGAGTGGAGAGGATTGGAGTGGAATGGAGTGGAGTGGAGTGGATTGGAGTGGAATAGAGTGGAGTGGAGTGCAATGGAATGGAATGGAATGCAATGGAATGGAATGGAATGGAGTGGAATGGAGTGGAGTGTAATGGAGTGGAGTGGACAGGACTGGAGTGGAATGGAATGGAGAGTATTGGAGTGACACGGAATGGAGTGGAATGGAATGGAATGGAGTAGAGTGGAATGGAATGGATTGGAGTGAATTGGAGTGGAGTGGAATGAAGTGGAATGGAGGGGAGGGGACTGGAGTGCAGTGGAGTGGAATGGAGTGCAGTGGAGTGGAATGGAGTGGAGTGAAGTGGAGTGGAGTGGAATGAAGTGGAATGGAGTGGAGGGGACTGGAGTGCAGTGGAGTGGAATGGAGTGCAGTGGACTGGTATGGAGTGGACTGAGTGAAATGGAATCAAAAGGAGAGCAATGGAATTGAAATGAATGGAGACGAATGGAATGGAGTGGATTTTAATGGAGTGCAATGGAATGTATTGGAGTGAAGTAGAGTGGAATGGAGTGGAAAGGAATTGAGTGGAATGGAATGGAGTGGAATGGAATGGAGTGGAAAGGAATTGAGTGGAGGGGAGTAAAGAACAATGGAATGGAATGGAGTGCAGTGGAGTGGAATATAGTGGAGTAGAGAGGAATGGAAAGGAATGGAATGGAGTTGAAAGAAGGGGAGTGACGTGGAGAGGAATGGAGTGGAGTGGATTGGAATGGATTGGAGTGAAATGGAATGTAATGGCATGGAAAGGAATGGAATGGAATGCAGTGAAGTGGAGTGGAAGGGAGTGGGGTGGAGTGGAATGGAGTGGAGTGGAATGGAATGGAGTGGAGTGCAGCGACATGGAATGGAGTGAAGTAGAATGGATTTGAATGGAATGGAATGAAATGGAGTGGAGTGGAATGGAGTGCAGTGGACTGAAATGGAGTGGAGTGGAATGGAACAGAAGGGAACGGAATGGAATGGAATGGAGTGGAGTGGAGTGGAATGGAGTGGAATGGAGATGAATGGAATGAAATGCAATGGAGTGGAGGGGATTGGAATGGAGTGGAGTGGGGTGGAGTGTACTGTATTAGAGAGTAATGGAATGGAGTGGAATGGAACGGAATGGAGTGAAGTGGAGTGGAGTAGGATGCAGTGGAGTGGAGTGGAATGGTGTTTAGTGGAAGGGAATGGAATGGAGTAGAGTGGAGTGGAAAGGAATGGAGAGTCGTGGAATGGGGTTGAATGGAATGGAATGGAATGGAGTGCAGTGGAATGTAGTGGGGTGGAATGGAATGGAATGGAGTGGAATGTAATGGAATGGAATTGAGTGGAATGGAATGGATTGCAGTGCAATGAAGTAATGTGGAATGGACTGGAGTTGAATGGAGTTGAACGGAATGGAGTGAAAGTTGAAAGGAGTGGAGTGGAATGGAGAGGAATGGAATGGAGTGTAATGGAGTGGATTGGAGTGGAATGGAGTCGAATGGCATGAAGTGGAATGGAGAGGAATGGAGTGGAGTGGATTGGAATGGCGTGGAATGGAGTGGAATGAAATGGGATAGCATGGAATGGGGTGGAGTTGAGTGGAATGGAATTGAGTGGAGTGAAATGGTGTGGAATGGAGTGAAGTGGAATGGACTGCAATGGAATGCAATGGAATGGAGTAGATTTGAATGAAATGGAGTTGAGTGGAGTGCAGTGGATTGCAGTGGAATGGAATAGAGTGGTGTGGAGTGGAGTGCGATGGAGTGGAATGGTTTGGAATGGAGTGGAGTGAAATGGAGTGGAATGGAGTCCAATAGAGTGCAATGGAATGGATTGCAATGGAATGGGATGGAATGCAGTGGAGTGGAGTGCAGTGGAATTGAATGGAATGAATTGGATTGGATGGAGTGGACTGGAATGGAATTGAATGGAGTGGAGTGGAATGGAGTGGAAGGGCCTGAAATGGAATGGAGTAGAGTGGAATGGAACGGAGTGGAGTGCAGTGGACTGAAGTGGAGTGGAATTGAGTGGAACGGAATGGAGTGGAGTGGAGTGGAGTCAAGTAGAATGGAATGGAAAGGAGTGGAGTCGAATGGGGTGGAATGGAGTGTAATGGAGTGGGGTGGAATGAAGTTGAATGGAAAGGAATAGAATGGAGTCGAATGTAATAGAGTGGAGTGAAATGTAGTAGAGTGGAATGGAGTGGAGTAGAATGGAGTGGAGGGGAGTGGTTTGGAGTAGAATGGAATGGAATCGGGAGGAGTGGAGTGTTGTGGAGTGGAATGGAGTGAAGAGGAGTGGAATGGAGTAGTGTGGAATGGAGAAGAATTGAATCGAGTGGAATGGAGTGGATAGGAGTAGAATGGAGTCGAATGGAGTGGAATGGACTGGAATGCAGTTGAACGGAATGGTATGGATTTGAACGGAATGCAATCAAATGGAATTGAATGGAATGAAGTGAAGTAGAATGGAGTGGAGTGGAATGGAATGCAGTTGAATGGATTGGTACGGAGTGGGGGGGACTGCAGTGCAGTGGAATGCAATGGAATGGAATGGAGTGGAATGGAGTTGAATAGAGTGGAGTGGAATGGAATGGAATGGAATGGAATAGAGTGGAATGGAATGGAGTGGAGTGGATAGGAATGGAGTGGAGTGGAATGAATTTGAATGGAATTGAATGGAATGGAGTGGAGTGGGATTGAATGTAGTGGGGTGGAGTAGAGTGCAATGGAGTGGACTTTAAAGGAGTAAAGTGGAGTGGATTGTAAAAGAATCGAGTGGTGTCGATTGGAATTGAGTGGAGTGGAGTGGATAGGAATGGAGTTGAATGGAATGGAGTGGAATCTAGTGGAATGACGTGGAATGGAATTGAGTGGAATGGACAGTAGTGGAGTAGATTGGAGTGGAGTAGAATGGAATGGAGTGGAATGGAGTGGAATGGATTGGAGTGGTGTGGTGTGGAGTAGAGTGGAGGGGAATGGAAGGGATTTGAATTGAATAGAATGGAGTGAAATATAGTGGAGTGGAACGGATTTGAGTGCAGTGGAGCAGAGCGGAATGGAGTGGACTGGAGTGGAATGGTTTACAATGGAGTGGAATGGAATGGAAAGTAATGGAATGCAATGGAACAGAACGTAATGGAATGGAAGCTGAGATTGTGCCACTGTGCTCCAGGCTCTGTGAAATGGTGAGATACTCTCGAAAGAAAGGAATGGATTGGAATGCAGTGTAATGGAATGGAATGGAGTGGACTGGAGTGGAGTGAAGTGGAGTGAAGTGGAATGGAATGGAATGGAGTGGAATGGAATGTGACATAATGGAATGAAATGAAGTGGAGTGGAGAGGAGTGCAGTGGAATGGTGTGAAATGGAATGGCATGGAGTAGAAGGGAGTGGAGTGGACTGTAGTGGAGTCGAGAAGAGTGTAATGGAGTGGAACGGAGTGGCCAGAAATCGAATATAAGTGTAATGAAGTGGAATGGAATGGCCGGAAATCGAATGTAATGGAATGTATTCCATAGGAGTGGCATGGAACGAAACGGCACGGAATGGTAGGGAACAGAATGGCCGCTGAGACTGTGCCACTGCACTCCAGAATGGGTAACAGAGTAAGATACTACCAAAAGAAAGGAATGGAAAGGAATGCAGTGGAATGAAACAGAATGGAATAGAGTGGAGTGAAGCGGTGTGGAGTGAAGTAGAGTGGAGTTGAATGTAGTGGAAAGGCCCCAGTGAAATGGAGTGGAATGGAGTGAAATAGAGTGGAGTGAAGTGTATTGCAGTGGAATGGAACGAAATAGAGTGGGATAGAGTGGAATGGAGGGTAGTGGAGTGCTGTGGAGTGGAAGGGATTGTAATGGAGTGGAATGGAATACCATGTAATGGAATGTAGTTGATTGGAGTAGAGTGGAGTTGAACGGAGTGGAATGGAATGGAATGGAATGGAAGGGAATGGAATGGAATGGAGTGGAATGGAATGCAATGGAGTGGAATGGAATGGAATGGACTGCAGTGGAGTGGAATGGAATGGAACGGAATAGAGTGGAATGGAATGGAATGCAATGAAATGGAATGGAATGAAATGGAATGGAGTGGAGTTGAGGGGAGTCGAGTGGAGTGGAGTGGAATGCAGTGCAGTGGCATGGACTGGAATGGAGTGGATTGGAGTGGAATAGAATGGAATGGAATGCAATGGAAAGTACTGGAGTGGGGTCGAATAGAGTGGAGTAGAGGGCAGTGGAGTGTAGTGGAGTGCAATGGAATGAAATGCAATGGAAAGGAGTCAGGTGGAACGTAGTGCAGTGGAGTGAATTGGAACGGAATGCAATAGATGGGAGTGGAATGGAGTAGAATGAAGGAGAATGGAATGGAATGGAATGGAATGGATTGAAGTGGAATGGAGTGTAGTGGAAAGGAGTAGAGTTGAATGGAATGGAGTGGAGTGGAAATGAATGGAATGGAATGGAATGGAAAGGAGTGGAGTGGAGTGGAATGTAGTGGAGTGGAATGAAATGGAGTACAGTGGAATGGAATGCCATTGAATGGAATGGAGTGGCATGGAACAGAGTGGAGTGGAATGGAATAGAGAGGAATGGACTAGAATGCAGTTGAATGGAACAGAGTGTAATGGAGTGGAGTGTAATGGAGTGTAACAGAGTGTAATGGAGTGGAATGAGATTGAATAGAATGGAATGGCTTGGAATGGAATGGAGGGGATTGGAATGGAGAGGAATGGAATGGAGTGAAATGGAGTGGAGTGGAATGGAATGGAGTGGAATGGAATGGAGAGGAAGGGAGGAGGATGGGGTGGAAAGGAGAGGAGTGCATTGGAATGGAGTGGAATGTAGTGGAATAGACTCCAATGAAGTGGAATGGAATTGAATGGAAAAGATTGGATTGGAATGGAATGGAATGGAATGGAATGGGGTGTATTGGAATGGTGTGGAATGGAGTGGAATGGAATGGAATGGATTTTAATGGAATTGAGTGGAGTGGAATGGAATGGAAAGACATGGAATGGAGTAGGGTGGAGTGGAATGGAGTGGAGTGGAGTGGAAAGGAGTGGAATGGAGTAGAGTGGATTGGAGTGGAATGGAATGAAATCGAATGGAGTTGAGAGGATTGGAATGGAGTGGAGTGGAGTGGAGTGGAATGGAATGGAGTGCAATGTGTTGGAATGGAGTGGAATGGAATAGAATGGAATGCAGTCGAGTAGAATTGAGTGGACAGGAATAGAGTGTAATGGAATGGAAACGAGGGGCATGGGAAGGAGTGGAATGGAATGGAGAGGAGGAAAGTGGAATGGAGTGGAATGGAATGGAATGGAATGGCGTCCAATGGAGTGGAATGCAATGGAGTGGAGTGGTGTGGATTGTAGTGGAATGGAGTGGAGTGGAGTGGAATGTAATGGAGTGCAGTGGAGTGCAATGGAATTGATTGGAGTGGAATGCTATGGAATGGGGTGGAATGGAATGGAACGGAATGGAATGGAATGGAATGGAGTGGAGGGGAGGGGAGGGAAATGGAATGGAATAGAGTGGAGAGGAATAGAGTGGAAGAGAATGGAGTGGAATTTAGTTGAATGGAGTGGTGTGGAGTGGAGTGGATTGGAGTGAAATGAAGTCTAGTCGAGTGGAAAGGATTGGAGTGGACTGCAGTGGACTGGAGAGGAGTGGAATGCAATGGAATGGAATGGAAGCTGAGACTGTGGCACTGGGCTCCATTCTGAGTGACAGAGTGAGATACTGTCGAAAGAAAGGAATGGAATATATTACATTGGAATGGAATATAGTGCAATGGAATGGAATATAGTGCAATGGAATGGAGTGGAGTTTACTAGAGTGGAGTGGAATGAAATGGCGTGGAGTGAAATGGAGATGAATGGAATGGGATGGAATGGAATGGATTGGAGTGGAATGGAATCAGAAGTAATGGAATGTATTGGAGTGAAGTGGAGTAGAAAGTAGTGGAATAGAATTGAATGGAATGGGGTGGAATGAAGTGGAATGGAATGGAATGGTATGCAATGGAATGCATAGGAATGGAATGCAATGCATTGGAAAGTGACAGATAATGTGTGCTGAGATTGAGCTACTGAACTCCAGCCAGGGTGACAGTGATATCCTGTAAAAAGAAAGGAATGGAATGCAATGGAGAAGAATGCATGGAACTTAATGGAATGGAGTGCAGTGGAGTGCATTGGAGTGGATTGCAACGATTTCAAAAGGAGTGGGATGGAGTGGAATGGAATGGAGTGGAGTGCAGTACAGTAGATTGAAATAGTATGGAAAGGAAAGGGATGAAAGGAATGCAAATGAATGAAGAAAACAAATGTGAGCTGAGATTGTGCCACTGCACTCCACTTTTGTCACAGAGTGAGATCCTTTGGAAAGAAAGGAATAGAATGGAATGGAGGGGAAAGGAATGGAATGGAATGGAGTGGAGTGTAGAGGAATGGAGTAGTATGGAATGGAATGGTGTGGAATGCAATGGATTGGAGTGGAGTGGAGTGGAGAGGAATGGAGTGGAGAGGAATGGAGAGGAGTTGAGTGGACGGAGTGAAGTGCAGTGAAAAGGAATGGACTAGAATAGAGTGAAGTGGAATGGAATGGAGTGGAGTGGAAAGGAATGTACTCGAGTGGAGTGGAGTGAAATGGAGTGGAGTGGAATGGAATGGAGTGGAATGGAATGGAATGGAGTGGAACGGAGTGGAATTTAATGGAATGTAGTAGATTGGAGTGCAGTTGAGTGGAGCGGAGTGGAATGGATTTGAATGGAATAGAATGGAACAGAATGGAATGGAATGGAATGGAGCGGAGTGGAATGGACTAGAATGGATTGGAATGGAGAGGAGTGAAATGAAATGGAATGGAGTGGAGTGGAGGGTAATGGGTTGCATTGGAATGGAATGGAATGGAATGGAGTGGACTTGAGTGGAATGGAAAGGAATGGATTGAAAGGCAGTGGAACGGATTGGAATGGAGTGGAGTGGAGTGGAATGGAAAGGAGTGCAATGGAATGTAGTGGAATGGATTGGAGTGGAGTAGGGTGGAGGTGAATGAAATGGCGTGGAGTGGGGTGGCGTGCAGAGCAATTGAATGAAATGGAATACAGTGCAGTGGAATGGAATGGTGTTGAATGAAGTAGATTGGAATGAAATGGAATGCAGCGGAATGGAATGGACTGGAATGGTATGGAAAGGAGTGGAGTGGAGTGAAATGAAGTGGTGTGGAGTGGAATAGTTTTGAGTGGAGTGTAATGGACTGGTATGGAGTGGAATTGAATGGAGTGGAGTGGAATGGAGTAGAGTGGAGTGCAGTGGAGATAAATGGAATGGAGTGGAGTGGAGTGGAATGGAGTGAAGTGGAGTGGATTTGAAGGAAATCAAAGGAATGGAATGGAGTGGAGTGGAATGGAGTGGAGTGGAGTGGAATGGAGTGGAGTGGAGTGGAATGGAGTGGAGTGGAGTGGAATGGAGTGGAGTGGAGTGGAATGGAATGCAAAGCAATGGAATGGAGTAGAATGTACTGGAGTGGAATGGGGAAGAGTGGAATGGAGAAGAATGGAATGGAGAGCAATGGAATGGACTGGAGTGGATTGGAGTGGAATGCTGAAAAACAGAATGGAGTGGAGTGCAATGGAGTGGATTGGAGGGTAATGGAGAGGAATGGAGTGGAATGGAATGGAGTGGATTGTAGTGGAGTGAAATGGAATGGAATGGAGTGGAGTGGAATGGATTGCAACGAAATGGAGAGTAATGCAGGGGAATGAAGCTGAATGGAGTGGAGAGGAGTGAAATAGAGAGCAATAGACTTGAATTGAGTGGAACGGAATGGAATGGATTGGAATCGATTGGAGTGGCGTGGAATGAACTGGAGTGGAGTGGAATAGTATGGAATAGACTGGAATGAAATGGAATGGACTGGAATGGCATGGAATGGAGTGGAGTGGAGAGGAGTGGTGTGGAGTGGAATTGAGTGGAGTCCAGTGGAATTCAATGGAAGGGAATGGAGTAGAGTGGACTTGAGTGAAGTGGTTTGGAGTGGAGTTTACTGGAGTGGAATGGAGTGGCGAGGAGAGGAATGGAACGTAGTGGAGTGGAAAGGATTGGAATGGAATGGAGTTCACTGCAGTGGAATGGAAGGGAATTGAGGGGACTGGAGTGGATTGGAATGGAGCGGAATGGAGTGAAATGGAGTGGAATGTAGTGGAGTGGATAGGAGTGGAATGGAATGGAGTGGAGTGGAATGGGGTGGAGTGGACTAGAATTGAGTAGAATGGACTGCAGTGGAATGGAATGGTATGGAATGGAGTGGAGTGTGGTGGAGTGCAGGGGACTGGAGTGCAATGGTGTGTAGTGGACTTGAATGGAGTGCAATGGAATGGAATACAGTGGAATGGAATGGAATGAAATGGAACGGAATGGAGTGAAGTGGATTAGAGTGGTGTGGAGTGGAGTGGAGTGGAATAGATAGGCATGGAATGGAATGTAAGGCAAAGAATGGAGTGGAGTGGAAATTAGTGGAGTGGAGCGGAATCGGGTGGAGTGGAGGGCATTGGAGTTGAGTGGAATGAAATGGAATGGAGTGGATAGGAATGGAGTGGAGTGGAATGGAGAGGACTGGACTGGAAAGGAGAGGATTGGAATGCAATTGACTGGATTGGAATGGAGTAGAGTGCAGTAGAGAGGAGAGGAATGGAATGCAATGGAATGGACTGGAATAGAGTGAAATGGAATAGAGTGGAAAGGAATGGAATAGATTGGAATGGATTTCAATGGAATGGAATGGAAGAAAATGGAGTTGAATGGAATAGAATGGAATAGATTGGAGTGGAATGGAATGGAGTAGAATGACATAGAGTGGAGTGGAATGGCATGGAGTCGAGTGGAGTGGAATGGAGTGGAGTGGCATGGAGAGGCATGGAGTAGAGTGGAGTGGAATGGAATGGAGTAGAATGAAATGGAATGGAAAATAGTGGAGTGGAGTGGAATACAGCGGAATGCATAGGAATTGAGTGGATTGAAATGGAAGGTACTGGAATGGAGTGCAATGCAATGGAATAGAGTGGAGAGGATTAGAATGGAGTGTAGTTGTGTGGAATGGAGTGGAATGGTAAAGAATGGAGTGGATTGAAATGGAGTGGAGTGGAGTTGAGAAGATTGGAATGGAGTGCAGTGGAGTGGCCTGGAATGGAGTGGAGAGCAATGGATTGGAATGGATTGGAGTGAAGTGCAGTGGAATCCAATGGAATTGAGTGGAGTGCATCGGATTGGATTGGAGTGGAATGGGGAGGAATGGAGTGGAATCGAGTGGAGTGGACTGAAGTGGAATGGAATGGAATGGAATGGAATGGATTAGAGTGGAATGGAATGGAATGGATGTGAATGGAGTGGAATCGAGTGGAATGGAATGGAATGGAACGGAGCTGAGTTTAGTGGAATGAAGTGGAGTGGAGTGGAATAGAATAGAAGGGAGTGGAATTGAAGACAGTGGCATGCTGTGCAGTGGAGTGCAATGGAGTGGAGTGGAAGAAATGGAATGGAAAACAGTTGAGTGGAGTGGAATGTAAGGGAATTCATTGGAATTGAGTAAATTGGAAATGAACGCAATGGAATGGAGTGTATTGGAGTAGAAAAGAGTGAAGTGGAGTGGAATGGAGTGAAGTGGTGAAGAATGGAGTGGAATGGAAAAGAATGGAGTAGAGTGCAATGGATAGGAGTGAAGTGGAGTGGAATGAAATGTAATGGAGGGGACTTGTATGGAATGGAGTGGAGTGGAATGGAGTGGAATGGAATGGATTGGAATGGAGTACAGATGATTGTACTGGAGTAGAGTGGAGTGGAATGCTGTGGAATCGACTGGAGTGGAGTGGATAAGAGTGGAATGGATTGGAATGGAGTAGAGGGGAGTGGAATGGACTGGAATTTACTGGAGTGGAATGGACTGGAGTGTAATAGAAAGGAACGGAGTTTAGTGGGATTGAGTGGAAAGGAATGGAGTGGAACGGAATGAAATGGAGTGGATTGTTGTGGAGTGCAATGCAATGGAGTGGAATAGAGTGGAGCAGAATGTAGTGCAGTGGAATGGAATGGAATGAAATGGAGTGGACTTGAATGGAATGGAATGGAGTGGAGTAAAGTGGAGTGGAGTGGAAAGTAATGGAGTGGAGTGGAATGGAATTGAGAGTATTGTAGTGGAATGGAATGGAAAGTAGTGGAATGTAAAAGAATGGAATGGAGCGGAATGGAATGGAATGGAATGGAATGCAATTAAGTGGAATGGAATGGAGTGGAGTGGAGAGGAATGGATTGGAGTGGAGTGGATTGGAGTGGAAAGGAGTGGAATAGAATGGAATGCAATGGAATGGAGTGGATTGGAGTGGACTGGATTGAAGTGGAGTGGAATGTATTGGAGTGAAGTGGAATGAACTGGAATGTAGTGGAAAATAACGCAGTGGAGTGGAATGGAGTTGACTGGAGTGCACTGGAGATGTAAGGAATGGAGTGGATTGAAGTGGAGTGGAGTGGAGAGGAACGAAATTGAATGGAATGGAGCAGAGTGGAGTGGAACAGACGGGAGTGGAATGGAGTGGATTAGAGTGGAATGGAGTGCAAAGGAGTCGAGTGCAATGGAGTGGAGTGGATTGGAATGGAATGGAGTGGAATGGAATGTAATAGAATGGAGTGGAGTAGAGTTGGGTTGAATGGAGTGGAGTGGATTGGAGTAAAGAAGGGTGGAGAGAAATGGAATGGAGTGTAATGGAATGGAATGGAGTGGAGTGCAATGGAGTGGAATGGATTGGATTGGAGTGGAGTGGAAAGGAGTGGAATGGAATGAAATGGAATGGAGGGGAATGTAGTGGAATGAAGTGGAATGGATTCGAATGCAGTGGAGTGGAGTGGCATGGAATGGAATGGAATGGAATGAAGCGGAGTGGAGTGGATGGAGAGGAATGTATTGGAGTGGAGTGGACTGGAGTGGAGTGGATTGGAATAGAATGAAATGGAGTGGAATGGATTGGAGAGATGTGGATTGGAGTAGAGTGGATTGGAATATAATGGAGTGGAATGGAGTGGAGTGTTGTGTAATGAAATGGAATGGAGTGGAATGGAATGAAATGGAAATGAGTGGAATGGAATGGAGTGGATTGGGAAGAGTACAATGGAATGGAGTGGAGTGGAGTGCAGTGGAATAAAATGGAATCAAGTATAGTGGAGTGGAGTTGACTGGAATGGATTATAATGAGTGGAATTGAGTGGAACAGAGAAGAAGAGTATGCAGTGCAATGGATTGGAATGTAATGTAATGGAATGGAGTGGATAATAGTGGAATGGGAAGGAATGGAGTGGAGTAGAGTGGAATGGAACGGAGTGAAGTAGAGTGAAGTGTAGTGGAGTGGAAAGTAATGGATTGGAGTAAATTGGAATTAAGAGTAGCGTAGTGGAATGGAATGGAATGGGGTGGAATGGAATGGAATGGAATGCAAAGGAGTAGAATGGAATGTAATGGAGTGGAATTGAATGGAGTGGACTGGAATGGAGCACAAAGGAATGGTGTAGAGTGGAGTGGGTTGTAATGGAAATGAATAGAGTGGAGTGGAATGGAGTGGAATGGACTTGAGTGGAGTGGAATGGAGTGGAGTGGACTGGAGTGGAATGGATTGGAGTGGAGTGGAATGGACTGGAATGTAGTGGAAAGTAATGGAGTGGAGTGGAATGGAGTTGAATTGAGTGCAGTGGAGATCAATGGAATGGAGTGGTGTGGAGTCAATTGGAGTGGAGTGGAATGGAATGGAATGTAGTGGAAAGTAATGGAGTGGAGTGCAATGGAGTTGAATGGAGTGCAGTGGAGATATATGGAATGGAGTGGAGTGGAGTGAAGTGGAGTGCAGTGGAGTGGAAAGAAATTGAATGCAATGGAAAGGAGTGGGGTGGAATAGAGAGGAAAGGAATGGAGTGGAATGGAGTGGAGTGGAGTGGAGTGTGGTGGAATGTTGTAGAGTGGAATGGAGTGTAATGGAATGCAGTTGAGTGAATTGGAGTGCAATGGAATGGAATGGAGTGGGGTGGAATTGAGTGTAATGTAATGTAGTGGAATGTAGGAGAATGGAGTGGAATATAGTAGAGTGGAATGGAGTGTAATGGAATAGAATGGAAAGGAATGGAGTTGAGTGAATTGGGATAGACTGAAATGGTTAGGAATGGCGAGGAATGGATTGGAATGGAGTGAGGTGGAGTGGAATGCAATGGAATGGAATAGAGCAGAGTGGAGGGGAGCATAGTGGAGTGGAATTTAGAGGATTAGAGTGAAATGGAGTTGAAAGGAGTTGAGTGGAATGAAGTGGAGTGGAGTGCAACGGAATGGAATGGAATGGAGAGGAAGGCAATGGAATCGAGTGGAGTAGAGTAGAGAGGGGTGTAATGGAGTGGAGGGGATTGGAGTGGAGTAGAGTGGAGTGGAATGGAATGGAGTGGAATGGATTGGAATGGAGTTGATTGGAATGGAAAGGAATGCTGTGGAATGGAATTGAGTGGAGTGCAGTGGAGTGGAGTAGAGTGGGGTGGAATGGACAGAAGTGGATAGGAGTGGAGTAGAGTGTAGTGGAATGGAATGGAGTGGAATGTAATGGAATGGAGTGCAGTTGAATGGAATGTAATGCTATGGAAAGGAATGGAACGCAGTGGAATGGAATAGAATGGAGTGGAGTGGAACGCAATGGCATGGAATGGATTGGAATGGAATGGAATACAGTGGAATGGAAAGGAATGTGGTTTAGTGGAGTGGAATGCAGTGAAGTGGAGTGGAATGGAGTGGAGTGGAGTGGAATGGAATGGAATGGAGTGGAATGGAATGTAATAGAAAGTAGTGGAATAGAATAGAGTGCAGTAGAATCAAGTACAATGGAATGGAGTGGAGAGGAGTGGAGTTGAATGGATTGGAATGGAATGGAATGGAATATAGTGGAGTGGAGTGGAGTGGACAGGATTGGAGTGGAGTTCTATGGAATGGAATGGAGTGCAGAGGAATGTAATGTAATGGAGGGTAACGGAATGGAATAGAATGGATTAGAGAGGAGTGGAGTGAAGTTTAGTGGAATGGAGTTGATTGGACTTAAATGGATTGGAGTGGAATTGAAAGGAGTGGAATAGAATGGAAAGGAATGGAATGGAGAAGAATGGAATGGAATGGAATGGAATGGAATGGAAGGGAGAGTGGTGGAATGGAGGGGAAGGCATTGGAATTGATTGGATTGGAATGGAACACAATGCAATGGAGTGCAGTGGAGTGGTATAGAGTAGAATGGAGTGGAGTGGTGTGGATTGGAGTGGAAAGGAAAGGAATGGAATGGAGAGGGATAGAGTGGTGTGGAGTAGAATAGAATGGAATGGAATAAAGTGGACTGGAATGGAGTGGAGTGGAGTGGAGTGGAATGGAGTGGAATCGAATGAAGTGGAATGGAATGCAGTGGATTAGAGTGGAGTGGAGTGGAGTGGACTGGAATGGTGCAGAATGGACTGGAATAGAGTAGAGAAGAGTGGAAAGGAATGGAATGGAGTGTAGTGGAGTGAAATGGAGTGTAATGGACTGGAGTGGAATGGAGTGGATTGTAATGGAATGGAATGGAGTGGAGTGGAACGGAGAGGAAATGAATAGAGTGGAACAGAGTGGAATGGAGTGGAGTGGAAAGGAGTACAATGGAATGGAGTGGAATGGAGTAAAGTGGAGCGTATTGCAGTGGAATGGAATGGAATGGAGTGGAATGGACAAGAATGGAATGGAGTGGAGTGGAATGGAATGGAATGGAATGGAGTTCAGAGGAGTGGAGTGGAGTGTAATGGAGTGGAGCGGAGTGGAATGTACTTAAAGGGACTGGAATGGAACGGAGTGCAGTGGAGTGGAATGGAATGGAATCAAATGGAGTGGAGTGGAGTGGAATGGAGTGGAATGGAGTGGAGTGGAGTGAAGTGGATTGGAGTGGAATAGAATGGAGTGGAATCAATGGAGAGGGTTGGAGTAGGGTAGAGTGGAGTGGAATGGAATACAGTGAAATGGAGTTGAGTGGAGTGGAATGTAATGGAATGGAGTGGAATGGAATGGAATGGAATGAAAGTGAGTGGAATGGAATGGAGAGTAGTGGAATAGACTGCAATGGAATGGAGTGGAGTAGAGTGGAGGGCAGTGGAATGTGATGGAATTGAGTGGAGTGTAGCGATGTGGACCGGAATGGAGTGGAATGCAGTGGAATGGAGTGGAATGGAATGGAGTGGAATATGGTGGAATGGAGTGCTGTGGAATGGAGTGGAGTGGAATGTACTGCTGTGGAGTGGAATGGAATGGAGTGGAGTTGACAAAAATGGAATGGAGTGGAGTAGAATGGAATGGAACGGAATGGAACTGAGTGAAGTGAAGTGGAGTGGAGTGGAGTGGAGTGTAATGGAGTGCAGTGGAGTGGAATGGAGTGGAATGGAACGGACTGGAGTGCACTGGAATGGAGTGTAATGGAGCGAAATTAAGTGCAATGGAGTGTAGTGGAATTAAGTGCAAAGAACTGGATTGGAGTGGAATAGAATGGAGTGAAATCACTGGAGAGGGTTGGAGTGGAGTACTGTGAAGAGGAGTGGAATGGAGACGAGTGGAGTGGAGAGAAATGGAATGGAATGGAGTGGAAAGGAATGTAATGGAAATAAGTGGAATGGAATGAAGAGGATTTCAAAGGAATGGAGTGGAGTGGAGGTCAATGGAATTGAGTGGAATGGAGTGTAGTGTAGTGAAGTCCACAGGAAAGGCATGGAATGGAGTGCAATAGAGTGGAATGGTGTGCAATGGAATGGAATGGAATGGAGCAGAGTGGAATGGAATGGAGTAGAGTTGTGTGGAGTGGAGTGGAGTGGAATGGAATGCAGTGGACTGGAATATAATGGAGTGGAGTGGAGTGGAATGGAATGGAATGTAGTAGAATGGAATGGAATGGAATGGAGTAGAATGGAATGGAATACAGTGGAATGGAATGGAGTGCACTGGAATGGAGTTCAATGCAATGGAGTGGAGTGGAGTGGTGTGGAATGGAAATGAATTGAATATAGTGGAATGGAGTGTTGTGAAATGGAGTGTAATGAAGTGTAATGGAGTGGAGTGGAGTTCAGTGAAGTTGAATGCAATGGAATGGATCGGAATGGAATGGAGTGGAGTGGAATGGAATGGAGTTTAGTGGAGTGGAGTGGAGTGGAATGGAATGGAGAGGACTGGAATGGAGTGTATTAGAGTGGAATGGAGTGGAATGGAATGGAACGGAATAGTGCAGAATGAAATGGAATTGAATGGAATTTAATCGAATGCAGAGTGATGTGGAATGGAGTGAAGTGGAGTGGATTGGAATGGATTGGAGTGGAGTGCAATGGACTGGAATAGAGTGGAATGGAATGGACTGTACTGGAATGGAATGGAGTGGAAGGCAGTGGAGATGAATGGAATCGAGTAGAGTGGCGTGGAGTTAAGTGAAGTGGAACGAAACGGAATGGAATGGAATGGAATAGAGTGGAGTGCAATGGAGTGGATTGGAGTGGAATAGAGAAGAATGGAAAGGAATGTAATGGAATGGAGTTGAATGGAGTGGATTGGAATGGTCTAGAGTGTAAAGGAGTATAATGGAATGGAGTGGCGTGGAGTGGAATGTAATAGAATGGAAACGAGTGAAGTGGAATGCAGTGGAATTGAATGGAGTTGAATAGAGGGGAATGGAGTGGAATGGAGTGTAGTGAAGTGAAATGGAGTGGTATTGAGTGGAATGGAGTGGACAGGAGTGGAATGGAATGTAATGGAGTAGAGTGGAGTGGAGTGGAATGCATTTCAGAGGAATGGACAGGAGTGGAATTAATGGAATGAAAAGGAATGGAATGCAATGGAGTGGAGTGGAATGGATTGCGGTGGAATGGATGGGAGTAAGGTTGAATGGAAAGGAAAGGAGTGGAGTGCAATGGAGTGGTATGGAAAGTAATGGAGTGGAGTTGGGTGGAGTAAGAGTGAAATGGAGTGGTATGGAATGGAATGGAATGAGGTAGAGTGGAATAGAATGGAAAGGAATGGAGTGGAATTGAGTGGAGTGGAGCTGAATGGAATGGAAAGGAATGGAGTGGAATGGAATGGAATAGACTGGAATGTAATGGAATGTAATAGATTGGAGTGGATTAGAATGGCGTGGAATGTAGTGGAGTGGAATGAATTAGAGTTGTATGGAATGGATTGGAGTGGAATGGAATGGAGTGGAGTGGAGTGAAGTGAAATGGAGTTCAGTGGAATTGACTGGAATGGACCGGAATGGAATGGAGTGCAGTGGAATGGAGTGGAGTGGAGTGCAGTGCACACGTGTGGAATGGAGTGGAGTGGAGTGCAGAGGAGAGGAGTGGAACAAAATTGAATGAAATGTAATGGAACGGAGTGGAATGGAGTGGAGTGGTGAGGAATGGAGAGGAATGGAATGAAGTAGAATGGAATGAAGTGGAGTGGATTGGAGTGCAATCGTGTAGAGTGGAATGGTGTGTAAAGGAATGGAGTGTAGTCGGGTGGAGTGTAATGGAATGGAACGGAGTGGAGTGAAATGGAGTGGAATGGAGTGGACTGGAGTGGAAAGGAATGGAATGGAATGGAGTGGAGTTGAATGTAGTGGAATGGAATGGACAGGAGTTGAATGGGTCTAATCGAATGGAAAGGAGTGGATTGAAGTGGGATGTAGTGAAATGGATTGGAACGGATTAGAATGGAGTGGAGTAGAGTAGAATGCAATGGAATGGCATGCAGCACAGTGGATTGGAATAGAGTGGAGTGGAATGGAGAGGAACAGACAGGAATGTAGTGGAAAGGAGTCCAGTGGATTGGAGTGGAGAGGAGTCGAATGGAATGGAATGCAATTGAATGGAGTGGAATGGAATGGAAAGGAATGTCATGGAATTGAATGGAATGGAATGGAGTGGAGTAGAGTACAGTGGAATGGAGTGGAATAGAATGGAGAGGAGTAGAGTGCAGTGGAATGGAAAGGAGTGGAATGGAATACAACGGAATTGAGTGGAATGGAATGGAATGCTGTGGAATCCTACAGAATAGAACGGAGTGGAATGGAATGGAGCAGAGTGGAATAGAGTGCATTGGAACGGACTGGAGTGGAGTGGAGTGAAATGGAATGGATTGAAGTGGAATGGAATGGAGTTGAGTGGAGTGGAGTGGAGGGGAAAGAAGTGGAGTGGAATGAAGTGGAATGGAATGGAATGGAATGGAGAATAGTGGAATGGAGTGGAGTGGGATGGTCTGGAGTGGAGGGGAGTGGAGTGTAATGGAGTGTAATGGAGTGATGTGAAGTGTAAAGGAATGGTGCGGAGTGGAGTGCAATGGAAAGGAATGGAGTGGAATGGAATGGAATAGAATGGAATGGAGTGGAATAGAATGGAGTGGAGTGGAATGGAGAGGAATGGAATGAGGGGGATTGGAATGGAGTGGAGTGGAGTGGAGTAAAGAGGAATGCAGTGTAAAAGAGTGGAATGGAGTGGAATGGAGTGGAATGGTATGGAGTCAAGTGGGGTGCAGTGTAATAGAACGGATTGGAGTGCAGTGGAATGGAATGGAGTAGAATGGAGGGGATTGGACTTGAATGGAGGGGAGTGCAGTGGAATGGAGTGGAATGGAAAGGAGTAGAATGGATGGGATTGGATTTGAATGGAGTGGAGTGGAGTGGTACGGAGTGCAATGAACTGGAATGGAGTGGAATGGAAAAGAATAGAGTAGAGTGGAGTAGATTGGTATAGAGTGGAACTGAGTGGAATGGAGTGGAAAGGAGAGGAGTGGATTGGATTGGAATGGAATAGAATGGAATGGAATGAAATGGAATGGATAGGCGTGGAATAGATTGGAATGGATTGGAATAGTTTGGAGAGGAATGGAATGAAATGCAGTGAAACGGAGTGGAGCGGAACGGAGTGGAGTGGAGTGGAATGCAGTGGTGAGGAATGGAAAGGAATGGTATGGAATGGAGGGGAAGGCACTGGAATTGAGTGTTAGTGAAAGGAACGGAATGGAATGATGTGAATTGCAGTGCAATAGAGTGGAGAGGATTAGAGTGGAGTGCAATGGAATGGAAGCGAATCGAGTAGCGTTGAATGGAATGGAGTGAAGTGGAATCAAGTGGAATGCAGTGTAGTGGAGTGGAGTGGAATTGAGTGGAGTGGAGTGGAATGGAATCAAGTGGAGTGGAGAGACATGGATTCGGGCAGAGTGGAATGGAGTGGCGTGGAGAGGAATGGAATGGTGTGGAGTGGAATCGAGTGGAGTGGAGTGGAATGGAATAGAGTGGAGTTGAGTAGAATGGAGTCGAGTGGAATGGAATGTAGTTAAGTGGAATTGAGTGGAAAGTAATGGAGTGGAATGGAGTTAGTGGAATGGAGTTAGTGGAATTGATTGGAATGGAATAGAATGAAATGGAGTGGAGTGTAATGGAGTGGAGTGGAACAGAATGGAATGGAATTAAATGGCGTGGAGTGGAGTGGAATGGACTTGAATGAAATGGAATGGAAAGGAGTGGATTGGAATGGAAAGGATTGGAATAGCGTGCAGTGTAAATGAATGGAGTGGGATGGAATGGAATGGAACGGATAGGAGTAGAGTGAAGGGGTGTAAAGTGGAGTGGAGTGTGGGGAAATGGAATGGGAAAAATAGGATGGAGAATATAGGGGTGGAGTGGAGTGGAGTGGAATGAAGTGGAATGGAATGGGATGAGATGGAAAGAATGTCGTGGAGTGCACTGAAATGGAGTGGAGAGAAGTAGAATGGAATGGAATGGAATGGGGTGGAGTAGAAAGGAGCGGAATGGAGTGGAAAGTGGAGTATTGGAGTGGAGTAGTATGGAAAGTACTGGAATGGAATCGAATAGAATGCAGTGGAATCGAGTGGAATGGGACGGAATGGAAAAAACTGGAGTGGAATGGAATGCAGTGGAATGGAATTAAATGGAATAGAGTGGAATGGAATGGAGAGTAGTGGAGTGGAATGGAATGGAGTGTAGTAGAATGGAGTGGAGTGGAGTGTAACGGAGTGGAATGGAAGAGAACGAAGTGGAGTGGAATGGATTGGAGTGGAGTGGATTAAAATGTATTACAATGGAATGGAGTGGAATAGAGTAGAGTTGAGTGGAGTTGAGTGGAGTGTAATGTAGTCGAATGGACTTTAATGGAGTGGAATGGAATACAGTTTAATGGAATGGAATAGAATAAAATGGAATGGAATGGAATTGAGTGGAGTGGAGTGGAATGGAGGGTAATGGAGTGGACTCTAATGGAAAGCAATGCAGTGGAACAGAATGGATGGGAGTGGATTGCAGTGGAATGAAATACAGTGGAATGGAGGGGAGTGGAGTGGATTGAAGTGGAATGGAATGGAATGGAATGGAGTGGAGTTAAATGGAATGGAACGGAATGGAATGGAGTGGATTGGAGTGGAAAGAAGTGGAATGGAGTAGATTGGAATGGAAAGGAGTGGAATGGAGTTAAGAGGAGTGGAATGGAGTTGAGGGGAGTTGAATGTACTGGAGTGGAGTGGAATGCAGTGTAATGGAAAAGAATGGAGTGGGGTGGAATGGAGTGGATCTGGCTGTTGTGGAGTGGAGTGGAGTGGAATGGAATGGAATGGAGTAGATAGGAGTGCCATCAAATGGAGTGGAGTGGAATGGAGTGAAATTGAATGGAGTGGAATGGAATGCATTGGAGAGTGGAGTGGAGTGTAACAGAGTGGAGTGGAGTAGAATGGAATAGAATGGAATGGAATGGAGTTTAGTAGAATGGAGTGGAGTGCAATGGAGTGGAGTGGAGTGGAATGGAACAGAGTGTAGTGGAACGGAATGGAGTGGAATGAATTGGAATGGAATGGAAAAGGTTGGATTGGAATGGAGTGGAGTGGAATGGACGGGAATAGATTGAAGTGGAATGCAATGGAGTGGAGTTGAGTGGAGTGGAGTGATGGAATGGAGTAGAGTGGAATGGAGTGGAATGGAAATCAGTGGAGTTCAGAGGAGTGTAATGGAATGGAATGGATTGAAGTGGAATCGAGTGGAAATGAATGGAGTTAATGAATGGGATTGGAGTGAAATGGAGTGGACTGGAGTGGAATGGAGTGTAGTGGACTGGAATGGGGTGGAATCGAATGAAATGGAATACAATGGAATGGAATGGAGTGGAGTGTAATGGAGTGGACTGTAATGTAGTGGAATAGAGTGCAATGGATAGGAATGAAGATGAACGGAGTGGAATGGAATAGAATGGCATGGAAAAGAGTGGAGAGGAGTGGAATGGAGTGGAGTGGGTTTTAAAGGAGTGGAATGGAATGTAATGGAATTGAATGAAATGGAGTGAAGTGGAGTGGAATGGAGTGGAGTGGAATGGAGTCGACTGGAGTGGAATGTAATGCAATGGAGAGGAGTGGAATGGAGTGGAGTGGAGTGGAATGGAGTAAAATGAAAATGAGTGGAATTAAATGTAATGGAGTAGGATTAAATGGAATGAGTGGATTAATGGAGTAGGATTAAATGGAATGAATGGGATTAAATGGAATTATTGGAATTAAATGGAATGAGTGGAATTAAATGTGGAGATGAATGGATTGGAGTGGAGTGGAGTGGACTGGAAAGGAATGGAGTGCCGTGGAGTGCAGTCGACTGGACTGTAATGCAATGAAATGGAATGGAATGGAATGTAGTGGAATGGAGTGGAGTGGGGTGGAATGAAGCTTACTGGAATGGAGCAGAAAGAAATGGAGTAGAACAGAGTGCAATGGAGTGGAGTGGAGTGGAATGGAGTGGAGCAGACTGAGATGGAAAGGAATGGAATGGAAGGGAGTGGAGTGTAATGGAGTGGCGTAGAGTGGAAGGGAATGGAATGGAATGCAGTGGAGTGGAATGGAGTGGTGTGGATTCGAGTGGAGTTGAGTGGAATGTAATGGAGTGGAGAGGAGTGGAGTGGAGTGGATTGGAGTGGACTGGAGTGGAATGGATTGCAGTGGAGTGGAATGGAATGTAATGGAATGGAGTGGAATGGAATAGTGTGGAATGGAATGGAATGGGGTTGAATGGAGTGGAGAGTCTTGGAATGGAGTGTAATGGAATGGAGCGGAATGGAATGGAGTGGAACGGAGTGAAATGGAGTGGAGTGGAGTGGATTAGATTGGAGTGGAATGGCATGGAGTTCAATAGAATGTAATGGAGAGTAATATTCTGGAGTGGAGTGAAGGGCAGTGGAGTGGAGTGAAATGGATTAGACTGGAATTGAATGGATTGGAATGGAGTGGAATTGACCGGAATGGAGTGCAATGGAGTTAAAAGGAATGGAATGGAATGGAATCAAATTGAATGGAAGCTGTGATTATGCCACTGCACTCCAGCTGGGTGACAATGATATACTCTCAAAAGAAAGGAATGGGATGGAATGCAGTGGATTGGATTGACATGGAGTAAAATGGACTAGAATGGAATGGAATGCAGTGGAATGAAATGGAATGGATTGGACCGTAATGCAGTGGAGGGGATTGAAGTGTAGTGCAGTGGAATGCAGAGGAATTAAATGGGACTTAATGGCATGGAATGAGGTGGATTGGAGAGGGGTGGGGTGGAGTGATGTGGAACAGAGTGGAATGGAATGGGACGGAGCATAATGGAGTGGAGTGCAGTGGAGTGGAGAGGAATGAAATGGAGTGGAATGGAGTGGACAGGAATCGGATGTAATGGAATGTAGTCGAGTGGAATGGAGGGGAACAAAACGGTACGGAATGGAACAGAGTGGAACACGGCAGAATGGAATGGCATGGAACGGAACAGAACGGAATGGCATCTGAGACTGTGCCACCACGCAAATGACTGAATGACAGAGTGAGATACTCTCGAAAGAAAGGAATGGAATGGAATGGAATGGAATGGAATGGAATGGAATGGAATGGAATGGAGAGGAGTGGAGTGGAGCGGAGTTGAGAGGAATGTAATGGGATGGAATGGAATGGACTGGAGTGCAGTGGAGTGGAGAAGAGTGCATTGTAGTGTAATGGAACACAGTGGAATGGGGTGGAGTGGAATGTAGTGGAGTGGAGTGCAGTGGAGTGTAGAGGATTGTAACGGAATGGAATGGAATCCGATGTAATACAATGTAGTGGGGTGGAGTGGATTCGAGTTGAATGGAGTGGAATATAACGGAATAAAATGGAATGGAAAGGAATGGAGAGGAATGGAAAGGAGTGGACTTCAGTGGAGTTTAGTGGAGTGTAGTGAAATGCAGTGGAGTGGAGTGGACTGGATAGGGTAGAATGGAAGGAAATGAAATGGAATGGAAGGGAATGGAGTGGAGTTGGGTGGAATGGTTTGGAGTGGAGTGGAGCAGAATGGAGTGGAATGGAATGCAGTGCAGTGAAGTGGAAGGGAGTGGACTGGAATGTATGGGAGTGTAGGGGAGTGGAATAGATTGTAAGGGAGTGGAGTGGAATGGAATGGAATGGAGTGCAATGAAGTGGAGCGGACTGGAGTGGACTGCAGTGGAATGGATTGGAATGGAGAGGGAAGGAGTGGAGTGCAGTGGAATGGAGTTGAATGGAACGGAATGGAATAGAATTCAATGGAGTGGAGTGGAGTGGAGTGTACTGTAATGCAGTGGATTGGAATGGAATGGAGTGGAATGGAACGTAGTAGATTGTAGTTGAATGGAGTGGAGAGGAATGGAGTGGAGTGCAATAGAGTGGAGTGGAGTGGAGTGGATTGGAGTGCAATAGAGTGGAGGGGAGTGGAATGGAGTGGAATGCGATGGATTGGAATGACATGGAATGGAGTGGAGTGGTGTCGAATGGAATGGAGTTAAGTGGAATGGAGGGCATCGGAGTGGCGTGGAATGGAATGGAATGGAGTGGAGTGGAATGGAATGAATTTGAAAGGAGTGAAAAGGAGTGGAATCGAATGGAGTGGAATTGGATGGAATGGAATGTAGTGGAGTGGAGATGAATGCAGATGAATGGAATGGAATGGAATGGAATGGATTGGAATGGATTTGAATGGGGTGGAGTGGAAAGTAATGCAATGGAATGGAATGCAGAAAAGTGGACTGCAGGGGAGTGGAGTGGAGTGGAGTGCGGAGGAATAGAGTCGGACGAAATGGGATGGAGAGGATTGGAGTAGAGTGGAGTGGAGTTGAATGGAGTGGAATGCAATGGGATGAGATGGAATGAAGTGGAGTGCAGTGGAATGGAGTGGAGGGGAGTTGAATGTAATGGAAAGGAATGTTATAGAATTGAGTGAGGTTGAGTGGAATGGAATGGAGAGTAGTGGAGTGGAGTGGAATGGAATCGAACGGAAAGGAGTGGAAAGGAGTGGAAGGAAAAGGGAGGATAGGAGTAGAATGGAGTGGAATGGAGTGGAATGCAAGGGCATGGAGTGGAATGGAACGGAATGGAATGGAACGGAATGGAATGGAGTGGATTGGATTCAAGTGGAATGGCATGACACGGAGTGGAATGGAGTGGAATGGAATGGAATGGAGTGCAGTGGAGCGGAATGGAGTGGAGTGGAGTTAAATGGAGTATAGTGGAGTGGAATGGAATGGAATGGAGTGGATTGGAATGGAGTGGAGTGGAGTGGAAAGTACTGGAATGGAATGGAGGGGAATTGAATGGAGTGCAGTGAAGTGGAGTGGAGTGGAGTAGAACTGGACGGATTAAAGTGGAATGGAGTGGAGTGGAATGGAGTGGAATGGAATGGAGTTAAATGGAGTTAATTGGAGTGCACTGGAGTGGAGTGGAGATGGGTGAAGTGGAATGGAAAGGAATGGAATGGAGTGGAGTGGTATAGAATGGAGTAGAGTGGAATGGAATGGGATGTAATAGAGTTCAGTGGAATGGAGTGGAATGGAGAGGATTGGACATGAATGCAGTGGAGTGGAAAGGAATGGAGTAAAATGGATTGGAATGGAATGGAGTGGAGTGAAGTGAAATGGAGTAAAGTGTAGAGGACTGGAGTGGAACGGACTGGAAGGGAGTCGAGTGGAATGGAATGGATGGGAGTGGAATAGAGTGGAGTGAAGTGGAATTGAGTGGAATGGAATGGAGTGTAATGGAATGCAGGGGAATGGGGTGGAATGGAGTGGAGAGCAGTGGAATGGAATGGAATGCAGTGGAGTGTAGTGGAATTGAATGGAGTGGAGTGGAATAGAATGGAATTGAATGGAGTTGACTGTAGTGGAGTGGAGTGGAAATGAGTGGAGTGTACTGGAAAGGAGTGGAGTGGAATGGAGTGGAGTGGAATGGAGTGGAGTGGAATGGAGTGGAGTGGAGTGGATTCGAATGGAATAGAATTTATTGCAATGGAATGGAGTGGAGTTGAATGGACTGAAATGGAGTGGAGTGGAATGGAAAGGAGGAGAGTGTAGTGGAGTCAACTTGAGTGGAATGGAATGGAACGGAGATTAGTGGAATGGAGTGGGGTGGGGTAGAATGGAGCAGAATGGAATGGAGAGGAATGGAATGGAGTGGAACAGAGTGCAATGGAATGGAGTGGAGTGGAGTGGAATGTAGTGGAGTGGAGTGACATGGAATGGAATGGAATGGAATGGATTGTAGTGGAATGGAGTGGGTTGGAGTGAAATGGAATGGAATACAATGGAATGGAGTAGAATGGCATGGAGTGAATTGGAGTGGAGTGGAGTAGAGTGGAATGGAATGGAGTGGAGAGGAGTGGAGTGGATTGAAGTGTATTGGAATGGAATGGAGTTGTGTGGAGTGGCCTGGAATGGAGTTGAATGGAAAGGAGTGCAGTGGAGTGGAATGGAATGCAATGGAATGGAGCAGAATGGAATGTAATGGAGTGGAGTGGAGTAGAGTGGAGTGGAATGGAATGGAATGGAGTGGAGTGGAATGGAGTGGAATGGAGTGGAATGGAGTGGAATGGAATGGATCGGAATGGAATGGATTGTAATGGATTAGAGCGGACTGGAATTGAATGGAATTGAATGGAACGGAGTGGAGTGGAATGGAATGGAATTGAATGGAATTGAATGGAATGGAGTGGAGTGGAATGGAGTGGAGTGGAATGGAGTTGAGTTGAATGGAGTGGAGTGGATTGGAGTGGAGTGGAGTGGAATGGAATGTAGTGGAAGGGAATGGAGTGGATTGGATTGGAGTCGAGTGGAATGGAATGGAGTGGAATGGATTGGAGTTGAGTGAAATGGAATGGATTGGAACGGAATGGAGTGCACTGGAGTGCAATGGAATGCAATGAATTGTAATGGAGTGGAGTGGAGTGGAATGGAATGTAGTGGAAGGGAATGGAGTGGAGTGGATTGGAGACAAGTAGAATGGAATGGAGTGTAATGTAGTTGAGTGGACTGGAGTGGAGTGTAATGGAATGGAATGGAGTGCAGGGGAGTGGAGTGGATTGGAGTGTAGTGGAATGGAATGGAGGGGAATGGAGTGGAGTGGAGTGTAATGAAATGGATTGGAATGGAATGGAGTGCACTGGAGTGCAATGGAATGCACTCGAAAGGAGCGGAATGGAATGGATTGGAATGGAGTGGAATGGAGTGGAGTGGAGTGTAATGGAGAGGAGTGGAGTAGATTGAAATGTGGAATGGAATGGAGTGGTGTAGAATGGATTGGAGTGGAGTGAAATGGAGTGGAATGGAAAGGAGTGTAATGGAATGGAGTGTGGAATGGAGTGGAACGAAGTGGATTGTAGTAGAGAGCAGTAGATTGGAGTGGAATGGCATGGAATTTAATGGAATGTAATGGAGTGTATTGCTGTGGAATGGATTAGACGGCAGTGGATTTGAGTGGTATGGAGTGGACTGCATTGGTATAAAATGGAGTGGAGTGGAGTGGAATGGAATGCAGTGGAATGGAATGGCGTGGAATGGAATGGAATGGAATGGAAGCTGAGATTGTGCCACTGCTCTCCATGGTGGGTGACAGAGTGAGATACTATCAAAAGAAAGGAATGAAATGGAATGCAGTGTAATGGAATGGAATGGAATGGAGAGGACAGGAATGGAATGGAATGATGTGGAATTGAATGGAATAGAATGCAGTGGAGTGGACTGGAGTGGATTGGAGTGGATTGAAGTGGAGTGGAGTGGAATGGAGACAAATGAGATGGGAAGTAATGCCATGGAATGAGGTGGAGTAGAATGATGTGGAATGGAATGGAATGGGACGGAGAGAAATGGAGTGGAGTGGGGTGCAGTGGAGTGGAGAGGAGTAGAGAGGAGTGGAATGGGGTGGAATAGAGTGGGCTGGAATCGGATGTAATGGAATGTAGTCGACTGGAGTGGAGTGGAACAGAACGGTATAGAATGGAATGGAATGGAGCGGAGCTGAGCGCAGCAGAGTGCAATGGAATGGAATGGAATTTAAAAGAACAGCAGCTGAAACTGTGCCACAGCGCTCCAGGCTGCGTGACAGAGTGAGATACTCTCGAAAGAAAGGAATGGAATGGAATGGAAAGGAATAGAGTGGAGTGGAGTGGAGAGGAAGGGAGAGGAATGGAATGGGATGGAATGGAATGGATTGGAGTGCAGTGGAATGGAGAGCATTGGATTACAATTGAATGGAACGGAATAGAATGGGATGGAGTAGAATGCAGTGGAGTGGAGTGCAGTGGAGTGTAGAGAATTCTTAATAATTGGAATGGAATCGGATGTAATTGAATGGAATGAAATCGGATGTAATGGAATGTAATGGGGTGGAATACAGTCGAGTTGAACGGAGTGGAATGCAACGGAATTAATGGTATGGAAAGGAAATTAGTGGAATGGAATGGAGTGGAGTGGCTTCAAGTGGAGTGGAGAGGAATGCAGTGCAGTGGAGTGGACTGGAGTGGTGTAGAATGGAATGGAATGGAGTGGAATGTAATGGAATAGAAGGGAATGGAATACAGGTGCGTGGAATGGAGTGGAGTGGAGTGGATGGAGTGCAGTGGAGTGGAATGGAATGGAAAGAAATGAAATGGAATGGAGTGGAGACGAAAGGAATGCAATGGAGTGGAATGGAATGGAGTGGAGTGGAGTGGAGTGTAGTGGAATGTAACGGAATAGAATAGGATGGTGTGGAGTGGAATGGAATGCATTGGGATTGAATTGACTTGAGTGGGGTGCAATAGAGTGGAGTGTAGTGGAATGGAATGGAGTGTAGTGGAGTGGAATGTAATGTAATGTAATGGAATGGAGTGGAGTGGAGTGGTGTCGAGTGGAATGTAGTGGAATGCGGACGAGTGGAGTTGCCTGGAGTGGATTGGAAGGGAATAAAACGGAATGGAATGGAATGGACTGGAGTGGGTTGAAATAAAGTGGAGTGGAGTGGAATGTTGTGGAGTGGAGTGCAATGGAATGGAGTGAAATGGAATTCGGTGCTGTGGAGTGGAGTGGAATGGAGTGGAGTGGAGTGTATTGCAGTGGAGTAGAATGGAATGGAAAGAAATGGAATGGAGTGGAGAAGAATGGAGTGGAGTGTGGTTGAATGGAGTGTAATGGAATGGAATGGAATGGAACGGAATGGAGTGGAATGGAATGAAATGGAATGGAATGGAGAGAAGTGGAATAGAATAGAGTGGAGTGGAGTGGAGTGGAATGGAGTGGAGTAGAGTGGAATGGGATGGAATGAAATGTAATGGAGAGAAGTGGAATAGAGTGGAGTGGAGTGAAGTGGAAAGGAATGGAATGGAGTGGAGAGATGTGGAGTGGCATGGAATGGAATGGAATGGAATGGAATGGAGTGGAGTGGAATGGAGTACAGTGGAATTGAGCGGAATGGAGTGAAATGGAGTGGAGTGGAATGGAATGGAGTGAAGTGGAGTGGAATGGAGTGTCGTGGAGTGGTGTGAAGTGTAATGGAAAGGAATTCAATGGAATGGAATGGAGTGGAAAGGAGTGGAGTGTTGAGGAGTGGAGTGCATTGGAGTGGAATAGAGTAAGGTGTAGTTGAATGGAGTGGAGTGGAGTGGAATGAAATGGAATGGAATTGAAACTGAGATAGTGCCACTAACCACCATGATTTTTGACAGAATGAGATACTCTCGAAAGAAATGATTGGAATGAGATGCAGTGGAAGGGAATGGAATTCAATGGACTGGAGAGGAGTGGGGTGGAGTGAAGTGGAGTGGAGAGGAATGGAATTGGGTGGAATGGAATGTTATGAAGTGGATTGTGGTGCAGTGGAGTGCAGAGGGAATGTAACAGAATAGAATGGAAAGGAGTGGAGTGGAAATGAGTGGATTGGAATGGAATGTACTGGAGTGGGGTGCAATAGAGTGTAGTGGAGTGGAATGGATTGGAGTGGAATGGAATGGAGTGGAGTGGAGTGCAATGGATTGGATAGTAATGGAGCAGAATGGAATGGAGTGGAATGCAGTGGAATGGAGTGCAGTGGAGGGGAATGGAATGGAATGGAATGGAATGGAGTGGAGTGGATTGGAGTTGAGCGGAATGGAGTGAAATGCAATAGAGTGGAGTAAACTGGAGTGGATTGGTATCGAATGGAATGGACAGGAATGGAACGGAATGGAATGGACTGGAGTGGGGTGGAATGGAGTAGAGTGTAATGGAATGGAGTGGAGTGGAGTGCAATGGAATGGAGTGGGATGGAATTCAGTGGTGTGGAGTGGAGTGGAGTGGAGTGTAATGGAATTGAGTGGATTGGAATGGAGTGGAGTGGAATATAACGGAATAGAATGGAATGGAATGTAGTGGAATGTAGTGGATTGGAATTCAAAGGACTGGAGTGGGGTACAATGGAGTGGAGTGGAGTTGAGTGGAATGGAGTCGAACAGAGTGCAATGGAGTGGATTGGAATGGAGCGCAATAGAAAGGAGTGGAATGGAGTGGAGTGGAGTGGAGTGGAATATAATATAATGGAATGGAATGAAGTAGAGTTCAGTGGAGTCGAGTTGAATGCAGTGGAATGCAGTGGAGTGGATTAGACTGGAGTGGCCTCGAATGAAATGGAATGGAGTGGAATGGAATGGAATGGAATTGAATGGACTGGAGTGGGATGGAAGGGATTGGACTGGAGCGGAATGGAGTGGACTGCAGTGCAATGGAATAGAGTGGAATGGAATGCAGTGGTGTGGTGTGGAGTGGAGTGGAGTGGAAGGGAATGGAGTGGAGTGGATTGCAGTGGAGTGGAGTGAAGTGGAATGAAAAGAAATAGAATGGAGTGGAGTGGAATGGTGTGGAGTGGGGTTGAATGGAGTAGAATGGAATGGAGCAGAATGAAATAGTGTGGAATGGAATGGAGTGGGGTGGAATGGAATGGAATGAAGGAGAGTGGAATACAATGGAGTGTATTGCAGTGGAATATAGTGGAGTGGAGTGGAATGAAATGGAATGGAACGGAGAGGAGAGGAATGGAGTGGAGTAGAGTGAAGTGACGTGGAAAGGAATGGAGATTAGTGGAGTGGTGTGGAGTGGCATGGAATAGAATGGAATGGTGTCGAGTGGAATAGCGTACACTGGAATTGAGTGGAGTGGAAAGGAGTGGTATGGAATGGAGTGGAATGGAGTGAAATGGAGTGAGGAGGAAAACAACGGAGTGAAGTGGAGTGGAGTGGAGTGGAATGGAATTGAATGGAATTTAATGGAGTAGAAATGAGTGGAGTGATATGGAGTGGAGTGCAGTGGGGTGGAATAGAGTGAAGTGTACTGGAATAGAGTAGAATGACGCCGAGTAGAGTGGAATGGAATGGAACGGAATGGAATGGAATGGAGTGGAATGGAATGGAAGCTGAGATAGTGCCACTGCACATCAAGCTCCTTGACAGAGTGAGATACTCGATAAAGAAAGGATTTGAATGGAATGCAGTGGAAAGGAATGGAATGGAATGGAATTGCATGGACTGGAGAAGAGTGGAGTGGAGTGCAGAGGAATAGAATGGGTGGAATGGAATGGTATGAAGTGGAGGGGTGTTGAGTGGAGTGTAGAGGAATGGAGTGGAATTCAATGGGATGGATTGGAATGGAGTGGAGTGGAGTGCCGTGGAGTGGAGAAGAGTGGTATGGAGTGGAATGGAAGTGAAAGTAATGGAATGAAGTGGATTGCAATGGAGTGGAGTGGAATGGAACGGTGTGGAATGTAAAGGAGTGGAACGGAATGGAATGGAAACGAATGGAATGGGGTGTAAAGGAATGGAGATGAATGTAACGGAAGGGCATGGACTGCAATGGAATGGAATGGAATAGACCACAGTGGAGTGGACTGGGATGCAGTGGAAAGGAATGGAGGGAACAGGAGTGGAGTGGAATGGAATGGAATGGAATGGAATGGAGTGGAGTGGAGTAGAGTGAAGTGGAATAAAGTGGAATGGAGTGAAGTGGAGTGGAATGGAATGGAATAGAATACAATGGAAGCTGAGATTGTGCTACAGCGTTCTTGGATGAGTGAAAGAGTGAGATACTCTGGAAAGAAAGGAAGTGAATGGAATGCAGTGGAATGGAATGGAATGGAACAGAGTGGAGTGGACTGGAGTGAAGTGGAGTGAGGTGGAGTGGAGTGGAATGGAGAGGAATAGAATTGGCTGGAACGGAATGCAATGAAGTGGAGTGGAGTGTTGTGGAGTGGAGTGCAGTGGAATGGAGCGGAATAGAATGGGATGGATTGGAATATACCGGAATGGAGAGCAGTGGAGTGTAGATTAGTGGAATGGAGTGGAATGGAGTCGGATGTAATGGAATTTAGTGGATTGGAGCGAAGTGTAGTGGAATAGGATGTAATGGAGTGGCCTGGAAAGAGTGGTAAGGAATGGTATAGAATGGTGTGCAATGGAGTGGAATTGATTGGACTGGAGAGGAGTGAAATGGAGTGGAATGGAGTGTAATGGAATGGAATGGAGTGTAATGGAATGGAATGGAATTGAGTGGAATGGAATGGAATGGAGTGGGGTGGAGTGGAAGGTAATAGAATGGAGAGGAGTGTAATGGATTGGAGTGGAGTGGATTGGAGAGAAGTGGAATGAAATGTAGTGGAGTGGAGTAGAGTGGAGTTAAGTGGGGTGGCATGGAATGGATATTAGTAGAATAGAGTGGAGTGGAATGGAGTGGAGTGTAATGGAGTGGAGAGGAATTGAATGGCATGGAATGGAGTGAAATGCAAAGTAATGGAATGGAGTGGAGTGGAGTGGAATGAAGCGGAGTGGACAGGAATGGAGTGGAGTGGAATGGAGTGGAAAGGAATGGAATGGATTGGAGTGACGTGGAGTGGAATGGAACAGAGTGGAATGGCATGTAGAGTAGTGGAGTTGAGTGGAATAGAATGGAATGAAGTGGGGTGGAATGGAGTGTACTGGAATGGAGTGAAATGGAGTGTAATGGAATGGCATGGAAAGAGGTGGAATTGAAAGGAATGTATTGGTTTGGAATGGAATGGAATGTTGGGGATTGTAGTGGAGTGGAGTGCAGTGGAGTGGAATGGAGGGGAATGTACTGGAGTGGAGTGGAGTGGAATAGAATGGAGTGGAGTGGAGTGTAAATTATGGACTGGAATGGAGTGGAATGGAGTTCAACCAAGTGGCACGTAATGGAATGGAGTAAGTGGAGTGGAATGGAGTGGAGTGGACTGGAATGGATTGGAATGGAATGGAGCAGAATGGAACGGAATAGACTGGAGTGGAAGGGAGTGGAGTGGAATGGAATTCAGTGGAGTTGAATGGAATGGAATGGAAAGTAGTGTAGAGGAATGGAGTGGAATAGAATGGAATGAAGTGGATTGGAATAGAGTGGACTGGGATAGAATGGAATAGAGTGCAATAGAGAAGCATGGAAAGGAGTGGAGTGGAATGGAATGGAATGTAGTGGGGTGGAATGGAATGGAGTGGAATTGAATGGAATGGAATAGAATGGAATGGAATGCAATGGAGTGGAATGGTGAGGAATGGAATGGAATGGAATGGAGCATAGTGGATTGCAGTGAATTGGAATGGAGTGGTGTGGCGTGGAATTCAGGTGAATGGAGTGGAATGGAATGGGGTGGAATGGAGTAGTATGGAATGGAATGGAGTGGAAAGGAATAGTATAGAATGGAATGACATGGAATGGATTGGAATGGAATGGAATGGAGTGGAGTTGAGAGGAAAGGAATGGAACGGAGAGGAGTGGAATGGAGTGGAATGGAATCGACAGGAATGGCGTATAATGGAGTGTTGTGGAGTGGAATTGAATGGAATGGAGTGGAGTGTAATGGAGTGGACTGGAATGGAGTTTAGTGGAGTGGAGTGGAATCGACAGGAATTTAATGGAATGGAATGGAAGCTGAGATTTTGCCACTGTACTCCAGGCTGAGTTACAGATTGAGTTACTCTCGAAAGAATGGAATGGAATGGAATGCAGTGGAATGGAATGGAACTAAATGGAGTGGAATGGACTGGAGTGGAGTGGAGTGAAGTGGAGTGAAGGGAAATGGAGTGGAATGGAATGGAAAGGAGAGGAATGGTGTCGAGTGGAGTGCAGTGGAGTGGAGAGTAGTGGAATGGAAGTTAATGGAATGGAATGGAATTGAAGGAATGAAATGCAATGCAATGGAATACAATGCAATGCAAAGCAAATTGATATGTAATGAAAGCTGAGATTGTGCCACTGGACTTCAGTCGAGGTGACAGTGATATCCTGTGGAAATAAAGGAATTGAATGCAAAGGAATGAAATTGAATGAAATGGAATGCAATGGTGTGGAGTTGAGTGATGTGGAGTGGATTGGAATGGAGTCTAATAGAATTGGATGGAGTGGAATGGAATGGAGTGGAGTGAAGTGGAGTGGAGTGAAATAGTATGGAATGGAATGGGATGGAATGGAATGCAATGGAATGGTGATAAGAAATGTGAGCTGAGACTTTGCACTGCTTTAAAGCTTTTGTGACCGAGTGAGATATTGTGGAAACAAAGGACTGGAATAGAATCGAGTGGAATGGAATGGAAAGGTGTGAAGTGGTGTGGAATGGAGTGGTGTGGAATGGAATCGGTTGGAGATGAAAGAGGTGGAATGGAATGGAGTGGAGTGGAGTGGAGAGGAATGGAGTGCTGAGGATAGGAATTGAATGGAGTGGAATGGAATTGAATGGAGTGGATTGGAATAGAATGGAGTGGAGTGGAGAGGAACTAAGAAAGGAGTGGTGTGGAATGGAATGGAGTGGAGTGGACTGGAGTGTAGTGTAGTGGAATGGAATGGAATAGATTGGAATTGAGTGGAATGCAGTGAGGTGGAGTGGAGTGGAGTTCAGTGGAGTAGAATGAAACGGAATGGAATGGAGTGGAATGGAATGTAGTGGAGTGGAGTGAAATGCAGAGGAATGGAATAGAGTGGAAAGTCACGGAGTGGAATGGAATGGAATGGAGTGGAATGGAATGGAATGGAATGGAATAGAGTGAGATGGAGTGGAATGGAGTTGAAAAGAACGGAAGGGATTGGATTGGAGTAGAAAGCAGTGGAGTGGATTGTAGTAGAGAGGATTGGAGTAGAGTGGAATGGAGTGGAATGGAATGGAGTGCAGTGGACTGGAATGGAGTGGAGAGGGGTGGAGCAGAATGAAATGGAATGGAATGGAATGGAGTGGAATGGGATGGAGTGGAGTAGAGTGGAATGGAGAGGAATGGAACTGAGTGGAATGGAATGGTGTGGAGTTGATTAGGGTGGAGTGGAGTGGAATGGAATGGAGTAGAGTGGAATGGAGTGGAATGCAATGAAGAGGAGTGGTGTGGATTGTAATGGAATGGAATGGAGTGGATTGGAATGGAGCGGAGGAATGGAGTGGAATGTAGGGGAATGGAATGGAATGGAGTGGATGGAGTGGAATGGAGTGGAATTCAGTTGAATGGAGTGAAATGGAATGGAATGTACCGGAAGGGAGTGGAGTGGAGTGGAATGGACTGGAATGAAGTGGAATGGAATGGAATGTAGTGGAATGGAATGGAATGGAGTGGAATGGAACAGAATAGACAGGAATGGAGTGGAGTGAAGTGTAATGGAGTGGAGTGGAGTGGAAAACAGTGCAATGAAAGGGAATGGAGTAGAGTGGAGTGGAACGGAGTGGAGTGGAAGGGAATGGCATGGAATGGATTGGAGTGGAATGGAATGGCATGTAATGGAGTGGAGTGGAGTGGAATGGAGTGTAGAGGACAGGAATGGATTGGATATTAATGGAATGGAGTGGAGTGGAGTGGAGTGGAGTGGAATCGAATTCTGTGCAGTGGAGTGAAATGGAATGGAGTGTAGTTTACTGGAATGAAGTGGATTTGACTGGATTGGATTGTAGTGGAATGAAGTAGAGTGGTGTGGAAAGGAATGGAATTGAATGGCATCGAATGGAACGGAGTGGAGTGGAATGATGTGGATTGTATTAGAATGGAGTGGAATGCAATGGAATGGAATGGAGTGGTATGGAATGGAATGGAGTGGAGTGGACGGGAATGGAAACGAGTGGAATGGAATGGGGTGGAGTGGATTGGATTGTATTGGAGTGGATTGGAGGGAGGTGGAATGAAATGGAGATGGGTGGAAATTACTGGAATGGCATGGAATGGATTGGAATAAAACGGTGTGGAGTGGAGTGCTGTGGAATGTATTGGAATGAAGTGGAGTGGAGTTGAGTGAACTGGACTGCAATGGAGTTGAACGGAGTGGAATCGAGTGTTGTGGAATGCAGTGGAATGGAATGGAATGCAATGGAGAAGAGTGGAATGGAATGGAGTGGAGTGGAATGGAGTGTAATGGAATGGATTGGAGTGTATTGCAGTGGAATGGAATGGAATTGAATGGAGTGGAGTGGAATGGAATGGAGTGGAGTGGAATGGAATGGAGTGGAGTGGAATGGAATGGAATGGAGTTGAGTAGAGTGGAGTGAAGTGGAATGGAGTGGAGTGGAGTGGAATAGAGTGGAGTGGATTGAAATGGAATGGAATGGAGTGGAGAAGAGTTGAACTGAGTGGAGTGAAGAGGAATGGAGGTGAACGGAATGGTATGGAATTGAGCGGAATGGATTGGAGTGGACTGGAATTGAGTAGTGTGGAATGGAGTGGAATGGAATGGAGTGGAATGGAGTGAATTGGAATGGAATGGAATGGAATAGAGTGGAATGGAATAGAATGGAGTGGAATGGAATAGAATGGAGTAGATTGGAGTGGAATGGAGTGAAGTTGAGTGGAATGCAATATAACGGAATGGAATGGAGTGGAGTGAAATGGCATGGAATGGAGTAGAACTGAGTGGAGTGAAACAGAAAGGAATGGAATGGAACGAAGTGGAATGGAATGGAATACAGTGGAGTGGAATGGAATGGCATGGAATGGAGTGGAGTGTCCTGGAGTGGAGTGGACTGGAGTGGAATGTAGTGTAGTGGACTTTAATGGAGTGGAATGGAATGAAATGCACTGGAATGGAGTGGAGTGGTGTGGAACAGAGTGGAGTTCAGTGGAATGGAAGGATATGCTGTGGAATGGAATGGAATGGAATTTAGTGGAATGGAGTGGAATGTATTCTAGTGGAGTGGAGTGGAATGGAGTGGAAAGTAGTGGGCTGGAGTGCAGTAGAGTTGAATTGTATGGAATTGAATGAAATGGAATGTAATGGAGTGGAGTGGAATAGAGTGGAGTGCAGAAGAATGGAGTGGAATGGAATGGAGTGGAAAGGAATGGACTGCAGTGGAGTTGAGTGGAGTGGAATGATCAAAATGGAATGGAGTGGAATTTAGTTGAATGCATTGGAGTGGAGTGGAGTAGAATGAAGTGACATGGAAAGGAGAGGAAAGGAATGGAATGGAATGGAGTGGAGTGGAATAGAATGGAGTGGAATGGAATGGAATGCAATGGAATGGAATGGAATGGAGTGGAAAGGAGTGGCCTAGAATGGAATGGAATGGAATGGAGTTGAGTGTATTGGAGTGGAGTGGAGTGGAGTGTAAAGAAGTGGAATGGAATGGAGTGGAGTGGATTCGAATGGAATGGAATGGAATGGAATGCAATGGATAGGAATGGAAGGGAAAGTAGTGGAATAAAGTGGAGTGGAATGGAGTGGAAAGGAGTGGAACGGAAGGGAGTGGAATGAAATGGAGTGGAATGGAGTGGAATAGAGTGGTGTCAAGTGGAGTGAAGTGGAGTGGAAAGGAAAAGAAGGAATGGAAGCCCAGATTGTGCCACTAGGCTCCAGGATGTGTGACAGAGATAGATACTCTCAAAAGAAAGGAATGGAAGGGAATGCAGTGGAATGGAGTGGAATGGAATGGATTGGTGTGGACTGGAGTGTAGTGGAGTGAAGAGGAGTGGAATGGAATGGAGAGGAATGGAATGGGGTGGAATGTAATGGAATGAAGTGGAGTGGAGTAGGTTGGAGAGGAGTGCAGTGGAATGGAGTGGGATGGAATGGGATGGATTGGAACAGTGTGGAATGTAGTGGAATGGAATAGAATGGACTGGAGTGGAACTGAGTGGAGTTTAGTGGAATGGAGTAGAATGGACTGGATTGGAATTTATCAGAATGGAATCGACTGGAATGGAATTAAGTAGAGGTGAATGTATTGCAATGGAATGGAGTGGATTGGAAGGTAGTGGAGTGGAATCGACTGGAATGGAATGAAGAAGAGGTGAACGTATTGGAATGGAATGGAGTGTAGCGGAGTGCAGTGGGGTGGAATGGAATGGAGGGGTTTGGAGTGAACTGGACTGGAGTGGAGTGGAATGCAGTGAAATGGAGTGGAATGGAGTATAATGGAATGGAGTAGAGTGGAATGGAATGGAATGGAGTTGAGTGGAGTAGAGTGGAATAGAATGGAATGGAGTGGAGTGGAATAGAGTGGACTGGAATGCAGTGGAATGGTGTAGAACGGAGTGGCATGGAAAGGAGTGGAAAGGAATGGAATGGAATGGAGTGAAGTGGAAAGGCATGGAATGGAATGGAATGCAGCAGAGTGGATTCGCATTGCGTGGAGTGGAGAAGAAAGGATTGGTGGGAAATGGAATGAAATGGAGTGAAATGGAATGCAATGGAATGGAGAGGAATGGAATGCAATTGAGTGGAGTGGAATTGAATGAAGTGGAGTGGATAGGAATGGATTGGAATGAAACAGAGTGGAATGGAATGGATTGGAGTGGAGTAGAGTGGATACGAGTGGAGTGGAGTGCAATGGAATGGAGTGGAGAGGAAAGGAATGGAATGGAATGAAGTGGAATGGAGTGGAGTGGAAAAAAAAGGAGTGGAATGGAGTGGACAGGAATGGACTGGAATCGAGTGGAATGAAGTGGCCTGCAAAGCAGTGGAATGGAACGGAATGGAATGGAGTTGAGTGGCATCGAATGGAGTGGAATGGCATCGAATGGAGTGGAATGGAACGGAATGCAATGGAATGGAATGGAATGGAGTGGAATGGAGAGGACTGGAAAGGAATGGAATGGAACAGAACAGAGCGGAGGAGAGAAGTGGAGTGGAGTGGAGTAGAATGGAGTTGAATTAAGTGGAATGGAATGGAGTGGAGTAGAGTCAAATGGAATGGAATCGAATTGAGTGGATTGGAATGGAATGGAATGGAATGGAAGGAAGCGCAGAGGAGTGGAGTGGAATGTAATGTAATGGAGTGGAGGGTAATGGAGTGGAATGGAAAGGAGTGGAATGTAGAGGAAATGAATGGTGTCGTGTGGAGTGGAGTGGAGTTGAATGGAGAAGAGTGGAGTGGAGTCATGGGGAGGGGAGTGAAATGGAATGGAATGGATAGGAAGCTGATTGTTCCACTGCACTCCTGGATGAGGACAGAGTTAGATACTCTCGAAAGAAAGGAATTTAACGTAATGCAGTTGAATGGAATGGAATGGAGTGAATTGGAGGGGACTGGAGTGGAATGGAGTGAATTGGAAAGGAGTGCAATGGAGAGCAATGGAATGGGATGGAATGGAATAGAATAAAGTGGAGTAGGGTCTGGTGGAGAGGAGTGCAATGGAATGGATTGGTATGGAATGGGATGCAGTAGAATGGAGTGCAGAGGAGTGGAATTTAATTCAATGGAGGGGAGTGCAATGGAGTGGGGTAGAGGGAATGGAGTGGAATGGAATGGAGTGGAATGGAATGGAGTGGAGTGGAGTGGAGTGGAGAAGAGTGAAATGGAATGAAGTTGGAGGTGAGTAAATTTTAATGGAATTAGTGGAGTGGAGTGCCGGTTATTGGAATGGAATGGAGTGGAGTGGAGAGAAGTGGACTGGAATGGAGTGGAATGGAGTGAAATGGAGTGGAGTGGAATGAAGTGGAATGGAATGGAATAGAGTGGAATGGAATGGAGTGGAGTGGAATTGAGTGGAGTAGAGTGGAGTGGAATGGAGTTGAGTGGAGTAGAGGGGAATGGAGTGGAGAGGAAGGAAATGGAATGGAATAGAGTGGAATGGAATGGAATGGTATGGAGTGGAAAGGAATGGAGCAGAGTGGAATGGAATGGAATGGTATGGAGTGGAATGGAATGGAGCAGAATGGAATAGAATGAAATGGAATGAAGTGGATTGGAGTGGAGTGGAATGAAATGGAATGTAATGGTTTGGAGAGGAATGCAGTGGAATGGAGTAGAATGGAATGGACTGTAGTGGAGTCGAGTGGAATGGATTTCACTGGACTAGAAAGTAGTGGAGTGTAATGGAATGGAGTGGAATGTGAAGGAATGGAGAGAAGTGGAGGGGAGAGGAGTGGAATGGAGTGTGGAGGAATGCAATGGGATGGAATGGGATGCAGATGATAGGAGAGAAGTGGCATGAGATGGAATGGAGTGGAGTGGAGTAGAGTGAAATGGGGTGGAATGGAGTAGAATGGAATGGAAAGTAATGGAATAGAATGGAGTGGAATAGGGTAGAATGGAATGGAGAGTAGGGGAGTGGAGTGGAATGGAATGCAATGGAGTGGAGTGGAAAGGTGTGGAGTGGAGTGGAGTGGAAAGGTGTGGAGTGGAATGGAGTAGAATGGAGTGGAATGGAGTGAAATGGAGTGGAGTGGAATGGACTGGAATGGAGTGGAATGGAAGGGAGTGCCGTGGAATATAATGGAATGGGATGGAGTGGAGTTTACTGGAGTGGAATGGAGAGGAGTGGAATGGAGTGGATTGGTGTGTTATGTAGTGGAATGGAAAGGAGAGAAATGGAATGCACTGGAGTGAAGGGGAGCGGAGTGGAGTGGAGTGCAATTTAATGGAGTTAACTGGAATGGATTGGAATGGAATGGAGTGGTAAGGAATGGAATGAAATGGAATGGAATGGAATAGAATGGAGAAATGTTTGCTGAGATTGTGCCACTGCGAAATAGCCTGTGTGACAGAGGGAGATACTATCGAAAGAAAGGGGTGGAATGGAAGGGATTGCAATAGAATGGAGTGGAATGCATTGCAGTGGAGGGAGTGGAATTGAGTGGAGTGAGGTGTAGTGCAGTGGAATGTAATGGTAATAAATGGAAGGGAATTGTGAAATGAAATGTGAGCTGACATTGTGCCACTGCACAGTAGCCTGGGTGACAGAGTGAGATCCTCTCAAAAGAAAGGAATGGAAAGGACAGGACTGGAATGCAATGGAGTGGAGCGGATTCGAGTGCCATGGAATGGAAAGGAGTGGAATGGAATGAGATGGAATGGAAAGGAGTGGAATGAAGGGAGCTGAGATTGCGCCCCTAAACTCCAGCCTGGGTGACAGAGTTTTAACCCATCAAAAGAAAGGAATGGAATATTATGGAGTGAAAAGGAAAGAAATGGAATGGAATGGAATAGAGTGTAGTGGAGTGGAGTGGAGGGAAATGGAGTGGTTTGAAATGGATTGGAATGGAGGGAAGTGGAGTGGAGTGGAAAGGAGTGGAATGGAATGGAATGGAATGGAGTGGAATGGAATGGAGTGGAATGGAATGGAATGGAATGGAATGGAATGGAATGGAGGGGAATGGAATGGAATGGAATGGAATGGAGTGGAATGGAATGGAATGGACTGGAATGCAATGGAATGGAAAGGAATGGAATGGAATGGAGTGGAGTCACGTGGAGTGGAGTGGAGTGGAATGGAATGGAGTGCAATGGAATGGCCTGGAGAGGATTTGAAAGCAGTGGCATGGAAAGGAATTGAATGGAAAGGAATGGAATGCAATGGAATGGAGTCGAGTGGAATGGACGAGAATGGAGTGGAACGGAGTGGAGTGGAGTGGAAAGGAGTGGAGTGGAGTGGAGTTGAAAGGAGTGGAATAGAGTAGAATTTAATGGAATGCAATGGAATTGACTTGAACAGAGTGGAATGGAATGGAATGGAGTGGAATGGAATGGAATGGAGAGGAGTGGCATGGAATGGAGTGGCCTGGAATGGAAAGGAATGGAATGGAGTTGAGTGGACTGGAGTGGAGTGGAGTAGAATGGAGTGGAGTGGACTGGAATGGAATGGAGTGAAATGGACTGGAGTGGAATGGGGGGAGAGGAGTGGAATGGAATGGAGTGGAATCAAATGGAGTGGAGTGGAATGGAGTGGAATGGAGTGGAGTGGAATACAATGGATTGGAATGGAATGGAATGGAATGGAATGGAGTGGAATGGAATTGAGTGGAATGGAATTGAATGAAGTAGAATGGAATGGATTCAATGGAATGGAATGGAGAAATGTGTGCTTAGTTTGTGCCACTGCGAAATAGTCTGTGTGACAGAGGGAGATCCCGTCTAAAGAAAGGGGTGGAATGGAAGGGATTGGAATGGAATGGATTGGAATGGATTTTAATGGAGTGGAGTGGAATTGCGTAGAGTGAGGTGCAGTGCAGTGGAATGTAATGGAAAGGAATGGAATGGAAATGTGAAATGAAATGTGAGCTGAGATTGTGCCTCTGTACACCAGCCTGGGTGACAGAGTGAGATCCTCTCAAAAGAAAGGAATGGAAAGGACTGTACTGGAATGAAATGGAAGGGAATGGAGTGTAGTGCCATGGAGTGGAAAGGAGTGGAATGGAATGAGATGGAATGGAAAGGAGTGCAGAGGACTGGAATGGAATGGAGTGGAGTGGAGTTCACTGGAATGCAATGGAATGGAAAAAAATGGAATGGAATGGTTAAAAGAAATGTGAGTTGAGAGTGTGCTTCTCTGCTGCAGGCTGGGTGACATAGTGAGACACTCTCCAAATAATGGATTGGAATGGAATTCAATGGAATTTAACGAAGTGGAATGGAGTGGAGTGAAGTGGACTAGAGTGGGGTGGAGTTGATTGGAGTTAGTGGAGTGGAATAGAAAACAGTGGAATGGAATGGGAAGGAATTGAAAGGAGTAGAGTGGACTGGAGTGGATTGGAATGAATGGGAATGGCGTGGAGTGGAGTGGAGTGGAGTGGAATGGAGTGGAGTGGGGTGAAATCGAATGGAGTAGAGTGGAATGGAATGGAATGGAATTGAAAGGAGTGTAGTGGAATGGAGTTGAGTGGATTGGAAAGGAATGGAATGGAGTGGAGTGGAGTGAACTGGAGTGGAGTGGAAAGGAATGGAATGGAATGGAGTGGATTGGAGTTGAATGGAGTGGAATGGAGTGCACTGCAGTGGAGTGCAATGCAATGGAGTGGAGTGGATTGGATTCGAGTGCAGTGGAATGGAATGGAATGGAGTTCAGTGGAATGGAGTGGTTCAAATTATGCTGGAGTGGAATGGAAATCAGTGGAATGGAATGGAATGGAGTGGAGTGGAGTGGACTGACATGGAATGGAGTTAAGTTAACTGGAGTGGAAAAGAATGGAGTGATGGGGAATGGAATGGAAAGGAATGGACTGGAGATGAATGAGGTGGACTGGACTGAAGTGGAATGGAATGGACTGAAATGAAATGTAGTGGAGTCGAATGGAGTGAAATGGAATGGAATGGAATTGAATCGAGTGGAATAGAGTTGAATAGATTGGAATGGAATGGAATGGAGTGGAGTGGAATGGAAAGGAATCAAATGGAGTGGAGTGGAATGGAGTGGAGTGAAATGGAATGGAGAGAAATGGAGAGGAATGGACTGGAATGGAGGGGAATTCAATGTGATGGAATGGATTGGAAAGGAATGGAGAGAAGTGGAATGGAGTGGAATGGAATGGAGTGGACTGGAATAGAATGGAGTGGAATGGAGTGGAGTGTAATGGAGAGGAATGGAATGGAATGAAGAGGAAAGGAGTATAATTTATTAGAATTTAGTGGAGTGCAGTGCAATGGAGTGGGGTGTGGTGGAATGCAGTGGAGAGGAATGGAATGAAATGGAATGGAATGGAGTGGAGTGGGGTGGAATTGAGTGGATGGGAGTAGAAAGGAATCTAGTGAAGTGGAATGGAACGCCATGTAATAGAATGGATTGGAGTGGAATGGAGTGGCGTGGAGTGGAGTTCAATGGAATGGAGTGGAGTGGAGTGGAGTGGATTCTAGTGGAGTGGAATGGAATGGAGTGGACTAGAGTGGAGAGGAGTGGAATGGACTGTATTTAATTGGAATCAATTGGAATGGAATGGATTGAAGGAGAGTGGAAAGGAAAGGAACGGAGTGGAGATGAATGGAGTGGACTGCAATGTTGTGGAATAGAGTGGAATGGAGAGGTATGGAAAGTAGTGGAATGGAGTGGAATGGAATGAAATGAAGTGTAGTGGAGTGGAAAGGAGTGCTTGAACAGGAGTGGTTGAACGGAGTGCTTGAACGGAGTGCTTGAAAGGAGTGAAATGGAATGGAAGGGAGTGGAATAGAATTGAATGGAATGGAATGGTATGGAGTGGAATGGAATGGAATGCAGTGGAATGAAGTGGAATGGAATGCAGTGGAGTGGAGTGGAGTGCACTTGAATAGAGTGGAGTTGAATGGAGTGGAGTGGAGTGAAATGGAATGCTGTGGAGTGGGGAGCAATGGAATGGAATGGAGTGGAATTGAATTGAATGGAATGGATTGCAAGGGAATGGAGATGAGTTAATAGAGTGGAATGTAATGGAGTCGAGTAGACTGGATTGGAATGGAATAGATTGCAGTGGTGTGGAATGCACTGGAGTGCAGTGGAGTGGAGTGGAACGGAATAGAAGGGATTGGAGTGGAATGGAATGGAATGGACTGGAATGGAGAGGAGTGGCGTGTAATGGTGTGGGGTGTAGTGGAATGCTGTGGAGTGGAATGGAATTCAATGGAACGGAAAGGAGTGGAGTGGGGTGGAATGTAGTGGGGAGAAGTGGAATGGAGTGGATTGAAGTGGAATGGAACGCAATGGAATGGAAAGGAGTGGAATGGAACGGAGTGGAGGGAAGTGGAGTTGAATGGAATGGAGTGGAGTGGAGTCGATTGGTGTGGAGTGGAATGGTATGGAATGGAATGGAGAGGATTTGGAGTGGAAAGGAGTGGGGAGGAGTGGAGTGGAGTGGAATGGAATGGAGTGGGGTGGATTGGATTGGAGTGGAATGGAATCGAATGGAATGGAGTTGAGCAGAATGTAGTGTAGTGGAATGGAATGGAGTGGAATGGAATTCAGTGGAATTCAATGGAGTGGAGTGTACTGGAGTGGAGTGGAGTGAAGTGGACTGGAAAGGAATGGAGTTAACTGGAATGGAGTTGAATGGAATGGAGTGAAGGGGAGTGGAACGGAATGGAATGGAGTGGAGTGGAGTGGAATTAATTGGGGAGGAGTGGAATGGCATGGAATAGAATGGAGTGAAGGGGAATTCAATGGAGTGGAGTGGAATTGAGCGGAGTGGAAAGAAGTAGAGTGAAGTGGAATGCAGTGGAATGGAACGGAGTGGAATGGAATGGAGTGGAGTGGAGTGGAATGGAGTGGAGTGGAATGGAATGGAATGGAATGGAATGGAAAGGAATGGAAAGGAATGGAATGGAATGAAGAAATGTGTGCTGAGATTGTGCTACTGCAGAACAGCCTGTGTGACGGAGGGAGATCCTGTCGAAAGAAAGTCGTGGAATGCAAAGGATTGGAATGGAATGGAATGGAATGGAATGGAATGGATTGGAATGCAGTGGAATGGAATTGAGTGGAGTGGAGTGCAGTGGAGTGTAATGGGAATAAATGGAATGGAAAGGTGAAATGAAATGTGTGCTGAGATTGTGCCACTGCACACCAATCTGGGTGACAGAGTGAGATACTGTCAAAAGAAAGGAATAGAATGGAATGGACTGGTATGGAATGGAGTGGATTGGGGTGGAGTGTAGTGGAATGGAATAGGATGGAATGGAAAGGAGCTGAGTGATCTGGAATGGACTGGAGTGGCGTGGATTGGAACGGACTGGAGTGGAGTGCAGTGGAATGGAATGGAATGGAATGGTGAAATGAAATGTGAGCTGAGATTGTGCCACTGCACTAAAGCCTGGATGACAGAGTGAGATACTTTGAAAAGAAAGGAATGGAATGGAATGCAGAGTAATTTAATGGAATGGAGTGGAATGGAGTGAACTGAAGTGAACTGGAGTGGAGTGGAGTTAGTGGAGTGGAGTGGAGAGGAGTGGAAAGGAATGGGATGGAATGGAAAGGAGTAGAGTAGACTGGAATGGAGTGGAGTGCAGTTTAGTGGAATGGATTGGAATGGAGTAGAGTGCAATGGAATGGAAAGGAATGGAATGGAATGGAGTGGAATGGAGTGGAATGGAATGGAATGGAATGGTGAAACGAAATGTGAGCTAAGATTGTGCCACTGACTCCCAGTCTGGGTGACAGAGTGAGATACACTCAAAAGAAAGGAATGGAATGGAATGAAGTGGAATGGAAAGGAATGGAAAATAATGGAATAGCGTGAATTGGAGTGCAGTCGACTGAAGTGGAGTGGACTGGAATGGAGAGGAAAGGAATGGATTGGAATGTAATGGAATGAAGTGGAGAGGCATGGAGTGGGGTGGAGTTGAGTGCAGTGGAATGGAGAGGAATGGAATGTCATGGAGAGGAATAGAGTGGAGTGCAGTGGAGTGGAGAGTAGTTGACAGGAGTGGAACGGAATCGGATGTAATGGAATATAGTGGAGTGGAGTGGAGAGGAATGGATTGGAAAGGAACGGAACGGAACAGAATGGAATGGAGTGAAACGGAACGGAATAGAGAAATGTGTGCTGAGATTGTGCCACTGCATTACAGCCTGTCTGAAAGAGGGACATCCTTTCGAACGAAAGGAGAGGAATGGAATGGAATGGAATGGATTGGAATGCAGCGGATTGGAGCAGAGCGGAATGAAACTGAACGGAACGGAATGGAATGGAATGTGAGCTGAGATTTTTCCACTGCACTCCAGACTGGGTGACAGAGAGAGATACTCTCGAAAAAAAGGAATGGAATGGAATGCAGTAGAATTGAAAGACATGGAATGGTGTGGACTGGAGTGGAGTGGATTGGAGTGAAATGGATTGGAATGGAGAGGAATGGAATAGGAAGGAATGGAAAGGAATGAAGTGGAGTGGAGTGGGGTGGAGTGGAGTGCAGTGGAATGGAGGGGAATGGAATGGGATGGAGTGTAATGGAGTGGAGTGGAGTGCAGAGGAGTGGAATGGAGTGGAATGGAATCAGATGTAATGGAATGTACTGGAGAGGACTGGAGTCCAGTGGAACTGAGTAGAGTGGAATTGAATTGAAAGGTATGGAATGTCATGGAATCGAATGGAATGTGATGGAGTGGAATGGAATGGAGTGGAGTAGAGAGTTGAGTGAAATAGAATGGAATGGAATGGGATGGAATGAAAAGCAAAGGAATCCTGAAAAGAAGTGTTAGCTGACATTGTACCACTGCACTCCAGAATTTCTGACAGAATGAGATCCTGTGGAAATAAAGAAATGGAATAGAATGAAGTGGAGTGGAATGGAGTGGAGTGGAATGGAGAGGAGTACAGTGGAGTGGAGTGGAGTGGAAATGAGTGGAGGGGAGTGGAAGGGAGTGGAGTGGAATGGAGTGGTAAGGAATGGAGTGCTGTGGAGTGGAACGTAGTGGACTGGAATCGGATGCAATTTAATGTTGTGGAGTGGAGTGGAGTGGAGTGGAACGGATTGGAATGGAATGGAATGAAATGGAATGGAATAGACTGGAATGCAATGGAATGCAATGGAATACAATGGAATAGAATGCAATGCAATGGAAAGTTGACAAGAATTGAGCTAAGATTGCACCACTGAACTCCAGCCTGGGTGATACAGTGATATCCTGTTGAAAGAAAGGAATGGAAATCAATGGAGTGAAACGGAATGGAATGGAATGGAATCGAGTGGAGTGGAGTGGAGTTGAGTGGAATGGAGTGCTGTGTAATGGAAAGGATTGGAGTTGAAAGGAACGGAATGGAAAGGAATGGAATGAATTCGAGTGGAGTGGATAGATGGAGGGAAATGGAGTGGAGTGGAAAGGAAAGGAATGCAGTGGAATGGAATGGAATGGAGTAGAATGGAATGGAAAAGAGTGGAGTGGAGTGTGGTGGAATGGAGTGGTGTGGAATGTAATGGACTGTAGTTGAAAGGAAGAAAATGGAATGGAAAGGAATACATTGCAGTGGAGTGGAGCGGAGGGAAGTGGAGTAGAGTGGAATTTAGTAGAATGAAATGGAGTGGAGTGGAGTGGAATGGAATTGAGTGGAATGGAGTGGAATAGAATGTAATGGAATGCAGTGGAGTGGCGTGGAATGGAGTGGAGTGGAGGCGAATGGAGTTGCATGGAATTTAATGGAATGGAATGCAGTGGAGTGGAGAGGAATGGAGTGGAGTGGAGTGAAATGGAGTGGTGTCGAGTGGAATGGAATGGAATGGAGTGAAATGGAATAACTGGAGTTGGGTGGCATGGAATGGAATGGAGTGGAGTGGAGTGGAATGGAATGGAATGGAATGGAATGGAATGGAATGGAATGGAGTGTAATGGAATGGAATGGAATGCAACGGAGGGGAGTGGAATGGAGTAGAGTGGGGTGGAATGGAGTGGAGTGGAGTGGAAGGGAGTGAAATGGAATGGAGTGGAAAGGAATGGAGTGGAGTGGAATGGAGAGGAGTGGAGTGGAATGGAGTGGAGTGGAGTGGAAAGGATTGGAGTGGAGTGGAGTGTAGTTGAGTGGAGTGGAGTGGAATTTAGTTGAGTGGATTGGATTGGATTGCAGTGGAATGCAGAGGAGTGGAGTTTAATGGAGAGGAGAGGAGGGGAATGGAGTGGAGTGGAAAGGAGTGTAGTGGATGGATTGGAAAGGAATGTAGTGGAGTGGACTGGAATATAGTGGAATGGAATGGAATGGAGTGGAATGGAAAGGCGTGGAATGTAATGGATTTGAATGGAAAGGATTGGAGTGGAAGAGAATAGAATGCAGTGTAATTGACTGGAGTGGAGTAGAGTGGAGTGGAATGGAGTGGAGTGGATCGGAGTGGAAAGGAGTATCATGAAAAGGAATTGAAAGGAAAGGAATGGAATGAAATGGAATGGAATGCAATGGAATAGAATGTAATGCAATAGAAAGTTGACACATAATATGAGGTGAGATTATGCCACTGCACAACGGCCGATATGACACAGTGATATCCTGTCGACAGAAAGAAGGGGAATGTAATGGAATGAAACGGAAAGGACTGAAATAGAAAGAAGTGGAGTGGAGCGGAGCGAAGTGAAGTGGAGTGGAGTGGAATGGATTACAACGGAGTGCGATGGAGTGGAATGGAATGGAGTGGAGCGCAGTGGGGTGGAGTGAAGTGTAATAGAAAGAATGGAATGGGATGGAATGGAATGCAATGGAATGGTGAAAAGAAATGTGAGCTGAGATTTAGCCAATGTACAACAGTGTTTGGGACAGAGTGAGATCCTATGGAAAGAAAGGAATGGAATGGAATGCAGAGGAATGGAATGGAGTGGAGTGAAGTGGAGTGGAATGGAATGGAGTGGTGTGGAGTTGAATGGAGTGGAGTGGAGTGGAGGGGAGTGGAGTGGAATGGAGTGGAATGGAATGGAGAGGAATGGAATGGAGTGGAATGGAGTGGAGTGGAGTGGATTGGAGTATAGTGGAGTCGAATAGAATGGAATGGAATAGAGATTAATGTGGAATGGAGTGGAGTGGAGTGCACTGAAGTGGAGTGGAATGGAGAGGAGTGGAATTGAATGGAGTGAAGTGGAGTTGAATGGAATTCAGTGGAATGGAAAGGAAAGGAATGGAATGGAATGCAATTCAGTAGAATTGAAGGGAATGGAATGGAATCGAATGGAATGGAATGGAATCGAATGGAATCGAATGGAAGCCGAGATTGTGCCGCAGCTCTCCAGGCTGTGTGACTGAGTGAGATTCTCTTGAAAAAAAGGAATGGAAAGAAATGCAGTGGAATGAAATAGAATGGAATGGAATGGAGTGTACTGTAGTGCAGTGCAGTGAAGTGCAGTGGAATGGAGTGGAATGGAGAGGAATGGAATGGGACACAGTGGAATGGACTGAAGTGGAGTGGAGTGGGGTGGAGGGTAGTACAGTGGAATGGAGTGGAATGGAATGGGATGGAGTGGAATAGAGTGGAGTGGAGTGCAGTGGAGTGGAGAGGAGTGGAATGGAGTGTATTGGAATCGGATGTAATGGAATGTAGTGGAGTGGAGTGGAATGGAATGAAACGGAACAGAACCGACCGGAGTGGAGAGGAGTGGAGTGGAGGGCAATGGAATGGAACGGAACGGAACAGCAGCTGATATTGTGCAACCACACTCCAGAGTAGGTGACAGAGTGAGATACTCTCGAAAGGAAGGAATGGAATGGAATGCAGTGGAATGCAAAGGAAAGGAATGGATTGCAGTGGAGTGTAGTTGAGTGAAGTGGAGTTGAGAGGAAAGGAATGGAGTAGAGTGCAGTGGAATGCAGTGGAGAGGAATGGAGTTTAGTGGAATGGAATGGAATGGAATGGAATGGAATAGAATTGAGTGGAGTGGAGTGGATTGGAATGGAGTGGAAAGGAACGGAGTTAAGTGAAATGGAGTGGAATGCAATGGAATGAATGGGAGTGGAAAGGAATGTAAAAGAGTGGAGTGGAACGGAGTGGACTGGAATGGATATGAATGGAGTGGAATGGTATGGAATGAAATGGAGTGCTGTGGAGTGGAATGGAGTGAAATGGAATGGAATTGAGTGGAATGGACTGGAAGGGAATGGAACGGAATGGAGAAGGGTGAAGTGGAATGGAGTGGAATGGAAGGGAATGGAATGGAATGGAATGGAATGGAGTGGGGTGGAGTGGAGTTTAGTGGAGTGCAGTGCAATGGGGTGGAATGGGATGAAATGGAATGGAGTAGAGTGGAGTGGAATAGAATGGAATGAAGTGGAATGGAATTAAAAGGAATGGATTGGAAGGGAATGGAGAAGTGTGGAATTGAGTTTCATGGAATGGAGTGGAGTGGACTGAATTGGAATGGATGGAATGGAGTGGAGTCAAACGGAGTGGAGTGGAGTGGAGTGGAATGAAATGGAATGGAGTGGAAAGTAATGGAATGGAGAGGATTGGAGTGGAATGGAATAGAATGGCGTTTAGTGGAGTGGAATGGAGTGGGATGGAGTGGAAAGGAATTGAATAGAATACAGTATAATGGAGTGGAGTGGAATGGAATGGAGTGGAGTTGAGAGAATTGGAAGGGAAAGAAATAGAGCAAATTGAAGAGGAATATTGTGTAGTGAAATGGAGTGGAGTAGAGTGGAATGGAGTGGAGAGGAATAGAGGGGAATGAAAAGGAATGGAATGGAGTGGAGTGGAATGGAATGGAAGGGAATTTAGTGGAATGGAGTTGAATGGAATGGAATGGAATGGTGTGGACTGGAATGGAATGGATTGGAATGGAATGGAGTAGAGTGCCGTGGAATGGAATGGAATGAAATGGAGTGGAATGGAATCAAGTGGAGTGGAATTGACAGGAATTTAGTGGAATGGAATGGAATGGACTGCAATACAATGGAATGGATTCAAAGGGAGTAGAGCGACATGGAATGCAGTGGAGAGGTGGGCAACGGAGTGGAGTGGAGAGGAAAGGAGTGGGAAGAAAGGGAATAGAATGTAACGGTGTTGAGTGGAGTGGAATGGAGTGGAGTGGAGTATAGAGGGATGCAATGGCGTGGAGTGGAATGGAGTGGAATGGAGAGTAATTGACTGGAATGGAGTGGAGTGGAGTGGAATGTAGTGGAATGCACTAAAATGGAGTGGAATGGAGTGGAATAGAAAGGAATGGAATGGAGTGGAGTGGAGAGGAGTGGAATGTACTGGAATGGAGGGGAATGGAATGGAATGGACTGGAATGATAGGGAATGGATTGGAATGGAATGGAATGGCATGGAATGGGGTGCAGTGGAGTGGAAGGGAGTGAAGTGGAGTGGAAATGAGTGGAATGGAATGGAATGGAGTGGAGTGGAGTGGAATGGAGAGAAATGGACAGAAACGGAGTGCAGTCTACTGAAATGGAATGGAATGGAATGGAATTGGGTGGAGTGGATTACAATGGAGTGTAGTTGAATGGAGTGGAGTGCAGTGGAGTGGAATGAAATGGAATGGAGTGGAGTGGAATGGAGTGGAGTGGAGAGGAATGAAGTTGAATAGAATGGAGTGCAATTAAACGGAATGGAGTGGACTGGAGTGGAGTGGAAAAGAATGGAGTGGAGTGGAGTGGAATGGATTGGAGTGGAATGTAGTGGAGTGCAGTGGAATGGAAAAGAATGGTGTGGAGTGGATTGGAGGGGATGGGAATGGACTAAAATGGAGTGCAGTGGAATGGACTGGAGTGGAGTGGAGTGGAGCGGAATGAAATGGAATGGAATGGGGTTAAGTGGAGTGGAGAGGAGTGCAATAGATTGCAATGTAGTGGAGTGGAGTGTAATAGAATGGAAATGAATGGAGTGAAGTGGAGTGGAATAGAGTGGATCAGAATGGTTTAGAGTGGAGTGGAATGGAATGGAATGGAGTTGAGTGAAATGCAGTGGAATGGAGTGGAATAGAGTGAAATGGAATGGAGTGGATTGGAATGGAGTGAAGTGGAGAGGACTGGAGTGTGGTATAGTGGAGTGTAACGGAATGGATTGGAGTGGAATGTATTGGAATGTAATGGAATGGAGTGCAGTGCAGTGGAATGGAATGGAGTGGAATGGAGTGGAATGCAGTGGAATAGAGTGGAGTGGAATGGAGTGGAATGGAATGAAATGGAATGGAGTACAGTGGAATGGAATGGATTGGAGTGGATTGTAGTGAAATGGAGTGGAATGGAGTTTAGTGGAATGGAACGGAATGGAGTGGAGCGGAGTGGAATGGAATGGAATGGATTGGAATGGAATGGACTGGAGTGGAATTGAATAGAGTGGAGTGGAATGGAATGGAGTGGAGTGGAGATGAGTGTAATAGGATGGAGTGAAGTGTAGTGAAGTGGACTAGAATCGAGTGTAATGGAATGGAATTGAATAGAGAGGACTCCAATAGAGTGGAGTGGAATTGACTAGACTGGAATGGAATGGAATGTCCTGGAAAGGAATTGACTGGAATGGAATGGAATGCAGTTGAGTGGAATGGAGTACAAAGGTTTGGAATGGAGAGGAGTGGAGTGGAGTGGAATGCAGTGGTGTGGAGTGGAATGCAGTGGTGTGGAGTGAAATGGAATGGAATGGAGTAGAGTGAAATGTAGTAGAATGGAATGGAACGGAGTAGAGAGGACTTGAATGGAGTAGAGTGGAATGGAATGGAGTACAGTGGAATGGAATGGAATGGAGTGGAATGGAATGGAATGGAGTAGAGAGGAGTCGAATGGATTGGAGCAGAATTCAGTGTAGTGGAGTGAAATGGAATGGAATGGAGTGGAGTGGAACGGAATGGAATTGAATGGAGTGGAATGGAGAGAAGTGGAGTGGATGGAGTGGAGTGCAGTGGAATGGAATGGAATGGAATGGGGTGGAGTGGAATTGAATAGAGTGGAGTGGATTGGAATATAGTAGATTGGAGATGAGTGGAATGGAATGGAGTGGAATGGACTGGAATAGAGTTGAGTGGACTGCAATGCAGTGGAATGGAATGGACTGGAATGGAATGGAATGGATTGGAGTGGAATGGGGTGGAGTGGACTGGAATTCAGTTAAGTGGAAAGGAATGGAATGGAGTGGTGTGCAATGGAGTAGAGTGCATTGGAAGGGAATGGAGCGGAATGGAACTGAACGGAATGGAGTGGAGTGGAGTGGACCTGAATGGAGTGGAGTAGAGCGGAATGGAGTGGATTGGAGCGGAATGGAGTGGAGTGGAGTGAAATGTAATGGAATGGAGTGGAATGGAATTGATTGGAGTGGAATGGAACTGACTGGAATGCAATGGAGTGGAGAGGAATGGAGGGGAGTGCAGTGGAGGGCCGTGGAGTGGAATGGAAAGGAGTGTAATTGAGTGAAGTGGAATGGTGTGGAGAGGAGTGCAGGGGCGTGTTATGGAATGGAGTGTACCGGAGTGGAGTGGAATGAAATGGAATGGAACAGAATGGGATGGAGTGGAATGGAGTGTACTGCAGTGGAATGGAGTACACTGGAGTGGAATGGAGAGGAATTCAATAGACTGCATTGGAATTGAGTAGAGGAATGGAATGGAATGGAATGGAGTGGAGTGGAGTGAAGAAGAATAGAATGGAATGGAATGGAGTGGAGTGGAATGGAGTGGAGTGGAGTGGAATGGAGTGGAATGTAACTTAGTGGAAATAAATGGAATGGAGTGCAGTGGAGTAGAGTGGAGTTCAATGGAAAGGAGTGGAGTGGAGTGGAGTAGAATGGAGTGGAGAGCAATGGAATGGATTGGAATGGACTGGAGTGGGGTGCACTGGAATGGAATATAAAGGAGTGGACATGAGTGGAGTGGAGGGGAATGGAATGGAGTGGAATGGCATGGAATGGAGTGGAGTGCAGTGGAATTTAATGCAACGGAGTGGAGTAGAGTGGAATGCAATGGAGTGGTGTGGAGTGGAGTGGAATGAAAAGGAATGGAATCGAGTGGAGTGGAGTGGAATGGAGTGGAGTGGAGTGACATAGAATGGAGTGGAGTGGAGTGGAATGGAGTGGAGTGGAATGGAGTGGAGTGGTGTGGAATGGAATGAAACGTAGCTGTGTGGAATGGAGTGGAGTGGAGTGGAATGGATTGGAATGGAATTGAGTGGAGTGCAGTGGAATGGAATCAAATAGAGTGTAGCGGAGAGTAGTGCAGTGGAATGGAGTGGAATGGAGTTTAATGTAGTGGAATGGAGTGGAGTGGAATGGAGTCGATTGGAACGGAATGGAATGGAAAGGAATGGGGTGGAGTTGAGTGGAATGGAGTTGAATGGATTGGAATTGTGTAGAGTGGAGTGGAATGGACTGTAATGGAATGGAATGGAATCGAATGGAGAGGACTGGAATGGAGTGGAGTGGAGTTGAGTGGAGTGGAATGGAATGGAGTGGATTGGAATGGATTGCAATGAAATGGAGTGGAGTGGAGTGCAGTGGAATGGAATATAATGGAGAGGAGGGGAGTGGAGTGGACTGGAATGGAATGGATTGAAGTGGAATGCAGTCGAATGAAGTAGAGTGGAATGGAGTGGAAAGGAGTCCAGTGGAGTGGAGTGGAGTGGATTGAAATGGAATGGAAAGGAATGCAGTGCAGTGAACTCGAGTGAATTGGAATGTAGTGGAATGGACTGGAATGGAGATGAGCGGAATGGAGTGGAATGGAATGGAGTGTAAGGGAATGGAATGTAATGGAGTAGAGTCGATTGCAATGGAATGTAATGGAGTAGAGTGGATTGCAATGGAATTGCGAGGAGTGGAGTGGAGTGGACTGGAAAGGAATGGAGTGGAGTGGAATGGAATGGATTGGAGAGGAATGGAATGGAATGGAATGAAATTCAGTGGAATGGAGTGGAATGGAAAGGAGTGGAGTGGATTGAAATGCAATGGAATATAGTGGAGTGGAATGGAATGGAGGGGAGTGGATTGGAGTGGACTGGAATGGAGTGGAATGTAGTGGAATGGAGTGGAGTGGAATGAAGTGGAGTGGAATGGAATGGAATGGAGTAGAATTGACTGGAATGGAGTGGGCTGGAGTGGAGTGGAATGGAGTGGAGTTCAGTGTAATGTAATGGAGTGGAATGGAAAGCAACAGTGTGGAGTCAATGGAATGGAATGGAGTGGAATGGAATGGATTGGAGAGGAATGGAGTGCAATGGTATGGAGAGGAATGGATTGAGGGGTAATGGAATGGAATGGATTGGAGTGGAATGGATTGGAATAGAATTGAATGGAATAGAGTAGCGTTGAATGGAATGGAGTGGGTTGGAGTGCACTTGAGTGGAGTGGATTGGAAAAGATTGGAGTGGAGAGAAATGAAATGGAGTGGAGTGGAGTGGAATATAATGGAATGGAGTGGAGTGCAATGGAGTGCAATGGAATTGAGTCGAGTGGAGTGAAGAAGAATGGAATGGAATGGAGTGGAGTGCAATGGCGTGGAATTTAATGAAGTGGAATGGAATGGAATCGCGTGGAATGGAGTGGAGTGAAATTTAGTGGAATGGAATGAAATGAAATGGAATGGAGCGTAGTGGTGTGGAATGGAGTGGAATGGACTGGAGTGGAATGGAGGGGAATGGAGTGGAATTGAGTGGAGTGGAGTGGAAATGAGGGGAAAGGACTTGAATGGAGTAATTCCACTCCACTCTATTTCCCTCCACTTCACTCCTTTACGTTCCATTCCAGTCCATTACACTACTTTCCATTCCACTCCACTCCATTCCAGTCCACTCCACTCCATTCCACTCCAATCCACTCCACTACATTCCATCCCACTCCACTCCACTGCATTCTTCTCTATTTCATTCCACTCCATTCCACACCACTCAACTGCATTCCACTCCACTCCATTCCACTCCACTCCTCTCCATTGCGTTCCATTCCATCCCTCTCCATTTCATTCCATTCCATTTCACTCTACTCCATTCCACTCTACTCCTCTCCACTACATTCCTTTGCATTCCACTCCATGCAATTCCTCACCACTCCATTCCATTCAATTCCATTCCATTGCACTGCACTCCACTCCACTCCACTCCATTCCACTCCATACCACCCCATTCAACTCCACTCTATTCCACTCCATTCAAGTCTATTCCACACTATTCCAGTACAATCAACTCACATCCGCTCTATTCCATTCCATTCCATTCCATTCCATTACCATCCACTCTACTCCCTTTGAATCCATTCCACTCTATTCCACTCCACTCCACTCTATTCCATTCCATTCCATTCCACTCCACTTCATTGCACTCCATTCAAGTCCATTCCACTCTATTCCATTCCAATCAACTCCACTGCACTCCATTCCATTCCATTGTACTCCACTCCATTCTATTTCAATCCGTTCCGCTGCACTCCATTCCATTCCATTCCATTGCACTCCACTCCATTCGATTCCAATCCATTCCGCTGCACTCCATTCCATTCCATTCCACTCCACTCTACTCCTTTCAACTGCATTCCATTTAATTCCATTGCATTCCATTCCACTCCGTTCTAGTCCACTAAACTCCATGTCACTCCACTCCACTCCATTGCTCTCTACTCAACTCCATTCCATTCCTCTCCACTCCACTGAATTCCAATCCACACCATTCAACCACTCCACTCCATTCCATCCCATTCTACTCCATTCCAGTCCACTCCACTCCATTCCTGTACACTCCTCTCCATTCTTCTCCACTGCTCTCCACGCTACTACATTCCATTCCACTCCCCTCCATTCCATTCCACTGCACTGCACTCCGTCCACTCCACTCCACTCCATTCCACTCCATTGCTTTCCACACCATTTCACTCCAGTCCGCTACAGTCCAATCCATGGCATTCCATTCCACTCCACTCCATTCTAAACCATTCCACTGCATTCCACTCTACTGCTCTACATTCCATTCGATTCCATTCCATTCCACTCCATTCCATTCCTTACCACTGTACTCCAATCCATTCCACTCCACTCCAATCCATTCCACTCCACTACATTCGTTTACATTCCACTCCATTCCACTCCACTCCATTACTTTCCATTCTATTGCACTCTATTCCATTCGGCTCCAATCCATTCCATTACACTCCACTCCATTTCATTGCACTACATTCCATTCCATTTCATTCCACTCCAATAGACTCCATTCCACTCCACTCCACTTCATTCCTTTCCATTCCACTCCTGTCTACTCAAATCCACCCCACTCCATTCCACTCCACACCTTTCAATTCCATGCCATTCCGTTCCAGTCCACTCCACTCCATTCCATTTAATTCCATTCTCTTCCATTCCACTCCATTTCACTCCACTCCACTCCATTCCACTCCACTCCATTCAATTCCACTCCATTCGATTCCACTTCATTCAACTGCACTCCACTCCATTCCTTTCCAGTCCACTCTACTCCATTTCATTCTATTAAATTCAGCTACACTCCACTCCATCCATTCCATTCCACTCCATTCTTCTCCACTCCGTGCCATTCCATTCCACAGCAATCCACTCGATTCCACTCCAATCCATTCCACTCCACTCCACTCCATTCCGTTCAATTCCATTCCACACCACTCCACTCAATTCCACTCCACTCCATTACATTCCACTCCGTTCCATTCCATTCTAATCCTTTCCACTCCACTCCACTCCAATCCGCTCCATTTCATTCCATTCCATTCCATTCCACTCCACTCCACTTCATTCAATTCACTTCCATTCCATTCTACTCCTTTCCATTCCATTCCACTCTACTCCATTCCATTCCACTGCACTCCATTCCTTTCCACTTCACTTCTTTCCACTCCACTTCATTACATTCCTTTCCATTCCACTCCATTACTTTCCACTTCACTCCATTCCAATCCATTCCATTCTACTGCACTCCAGGCCACTCCACTCCACACCACTCCATTCCACTCCATTCCATTCCATTTATCTCCACTCCACTCCATTCCATTACACTCCATTCCAATCCTCTCCACTCCACTCCTTTCCACTGTGGTCCACCCGACTCCATTCCTCTCCACTCCATTCCATTTCATTCCTTTCCATTCCCCTCCACTCCATTCAATTCCTTTCCATTCCTCTATACTGCACTCCACTGCACTCATTTACAATCCATTGCACTGCACTCCACTCCAGTCGATTCTAATCCATTCCACTGTACTCCATTCCATTCCACTCCACTCCACTCTAGTCCCCACCATTCCATTTAATTCCATTCAATTCCAAGCTACTCCATTCCTTTCCACTGCACTCCATTTCCCTCCACTCCATTCCACTCCACTGCACTCCATTCAATTCCATTCCATTCCACTCCATTCCATTCCACTCCCCTCGAATCCACTTCATTCCAAACCAGTCCACTCCATTCCACTCCACTACATTACATTCCACTCCATTCCGTTCCATTCCACTCCACTCCATTCCATTCCATTCCATTCCACTGCAATCCCCTACATCCACTCCACCCCACTCAACTCCATTCCAGTCCACTCCACTCCATTCCATTCCATTCCAATCCATTCCATTCCATTCCCTTAAATGGCACTCCACTCCACTCCACTCAAATGCATTCCCTTCCACTCCACTCCATTCCATTCCACTCCTATCCACTCCATTTCAAAAATTCCACTCCATTCCTCTCCACTCCACTCCATTCCATTCCATTCCTTTCCATTCCCTTCCACTCAATTTCATTCCATTCCACTCTACTCCATTCCATTGCACTCCACTCCATTCCACTCCTTTCCACTCTGCTAAACTGCATTCCACTGCACTCCATTCCATTCCATTCCATTCCAATCCTTTCCACTCCTCTCCACTCCATTCCATTTCACATCACTTCACTCCATTATATTCCATTTCATTCCATTCTATTCCACTCCACTCAACTCCATTCCAGTACAGTCCACTCCATTCCACTCCACTCCACTACATTCCTTTCCACTCCTCTCCATTCCATTTCAGTCCACTGCATTCCATTCCATTCCATTCAACTTCATTCCACTCCATCAACCACACTCCATATTATTGCACTCCTCTCCATTCCACTCCATTCCACTCGTCACCATTCCATTCCATTCCACTCCACTCCATTCCACTGCACTCCATTCCATTCCTTTCCATTACACTCCATTCCATTCACCTACAATACATTCCATTCCACTCCATTCCAGGCCTCTCCCCTCCATTCCAGTCCATTCCATTCCACTGCACTCCACTAAACTCCACTATGCTCCACTCTAATCCTTTCCATTGCTCTCCATTCTGCTCCACTCCATTCCATTCCACTACATTCCATTCCATTCCATTCCACTCCTTTCCATTACATTCCAATCCACTCTCCTCCATTCCATTTCAATCCACTTCACTCATTTCTACTTCTATCCATTCCACTCCTCTCCACCCCATTCCATTCTATTCCACTCTACTCTTTCCATTCCTATCCATTCCACTGCTTTGAAATCCACTACACTCCCTTCCATTCCATTCTTTTCCATTGCACTCCACTGTATTCCATTCCACTCTACTCCACTCCATTTCATTCCACTGCCCACCACTCTATTCGATTCGAATCCGTGAAAATCCATTTCATTCCATTCCTCTCCACTCCACTCAACTCCACACCATCCCGTTTAATTCTACTCCGTTCCATTCCCCTCCATTTCACTTCACTCCACTCCATTCAAGTGAACTCCACACCATTCCACTCCACTCCACTCCACTACATTCCATTTCACTCCACTCTTTTCCATTCCTTTCCATTCCACTCCTTCCAAATCCACTACACTGCCTTCTGTTCCATTCCTTTCCATTCCACTCCACTCCATTCCATTCCACTCTATGCCACTCCATTTAATTCCACTGCACTCCACTCTATTCTATTCCAGTCAGTGAAAATCCATTTCATTCCATTCCTCTCCACTCCACTCAACTACACTCCATTCCGTTTTATTGTACTCCATTCCATTCCCCTCCATTTCACTACACTCCACTCCATTCAAGTCAACTCCACACCATTCCACTCCACTCCACTCCACTCCACTACATTCCATTCCACTCCACTCCACTACATTCCACTCCACTCAGTTTCACTATACTATGCTCCATTCCTTTCTATTCTATTGCTGTCCACTCCATTCCATTCAATTCCACCCCACTCATCTCCATTCCACTCCTCTCCATTCCCCTCCATTCCACTCAATTCAATTCCATTCCATTCCACTCCATTCCATTCCATTCCACACCACTCCATTACATTTGAATATACTCCACTCCTTTCACTCCTCTCCACTCCATTCTAATCCTCTCCACTCCTTTCACTCCTCTCCACACCACTCCTCTCCACCCCACTCCATTCCATTCCACTCTACTCCATTCAATTCCGTTCCATTCCTTTCCATTGCGTTCCAATCCCCTCCTCTCAATTCCACTCCACTCCAGTCTATTCAATTCACTCTGTTCCATTCCTATTCATTCCACTCCACTCCAATTAATTCCACTCCATCCCATTCCATCCCATTCTATGTCATTCCGCTCCACTCCACTCCACTCCTTTCAGTTCTATTCCACTCCCCTGCACTCTACTCCTCTCCATTCCAATCCACCCCATTCCACTCCACTCCATTCCATTCCATACCATTCCATTAATTTCCACTCCACTCCATTCCACTCCATTGCACTATATTTCTTTACACTCCACTCCACTCCAGGCCATTCCATTCCATTCCATTGCATTCCATTCCATTCCATTCCATTCCACTGCATTGCATTCCATTCCATTCCATTCCATTCCATTCCATTCAATTCCATTCCATTCCACTGCATTCTATTTCATTCCACTCTACTCCATTGCAATCTATTCCATTAAACTGCACTGCATTCCATTCCGTTCCATTCAACTCTATTCCATTCCACTCCCCTCCATTCCACTCCCCTCCACTCCATTCCACTAAACTCCACTCCATTCCATTCCATTGCACTCCATTCCTTCCACTTCAATCCATTCCAGTCTACCCACTTCGCTCCACTCCACTGCTTTCCACTCAACTATATTCCACTGCACTCCCCTCCATTCCATTCCACTCCACTCCATTCCATTCCATTTCATTCCACGGCACTCCAATCCACTCCAATTCTCTCCATTCCATTCCACTCCATTCTACTCCACTCCATTAAATTCTATTGTGCTCCTCTCCACTCCATTCCACTCCACTCCACTCCATTCCACTCCACTCCTCTCCATTCCATTCCAATCCATTCCACTCCTCTCCACTCCATTCCATTCCACTACATTCAATTCCATGCCGTTCCGTTTCTCTCCATTCCACTCTACTCCGTTCCACTCCACTCCATTCCACTCCACTCCACTCCACACCACTCCACTCCATTCCATTCCTAACATTCACCTCCATTCAATTCCATTCCTTTCTTTTGAGTGGTTCTCACTGTAACACCCAGGATGGAGGGCAGTGGCACAATCTCAGCTCACATTTCATTTCACTATTCCATACCATTTCATTACATTGCATTCCATTTCATTGCATTCCATACCGTTCCATTACACTTCATTCTTTTCAATTCCATTCCATCCAATCCACTTCACTCCACCCCACTCCACTCCATTCTATTCCATTCCATTCCTTTCAATTCCTCTCTGCTCCACTCCACTCCATTCCACTCGATCCTATTCCATTCCAACCCACTCCACTCCACTCCAATCCATACCACTCCACTCCATTCCATTCCATTCCAATCCATTCCATTCCTTTACACTCCATTGCTCTCAACTCCACTCCACACCAGTCCACTGCACTCCATTCCACTTTATTCCATTCCACTCCATTCCATTCCACCCCACCCCATTCAAATCCACTCCACTCCATTCCACTCCCCTGCACTCCATCCCATTCCATTCCATTCCATTCCATTCCACTCTCTTCCAAGCCACTCCACTCCGCTCCTTTCCACTCAAGTCCACTCCACTCCCTTCATTTCCATTCCATTCCATTCCACTCTAATCCATTCCATCCCTTTCTTTCGACAGTGTCTCTCTCTGTCACCCCGGCTGGAATGCAGTGGCACAATCTCAGCTCACATTTCATTTCAGCATTCCATTGCATTCAATTCTAATCCATTCCATTCCATTCCAAGGCATTCCATTCCATTGTTTCGCATTTTATTCCAATCCATTCTATTCTTTCCATTGCATTCCATTCGTTTCCATTCCTTTCCACTCACTTCAACTCTATTCAACTCCACTCCACTGCTCCCCTCTCCACTACATTCCACTCAATTCCATTTTGTTCCATTCCATTCCTCTCCATTCCACTGCATTCCACTCCAATACACTCCAATCCATCCCATTCCACCACATTACATTCCACTCATTTCCACTCCATCCAATTCCACTCCTTTCCACTCCATCCAATTCCACTCCACTCAATTTCATCCCATATCATTCCACTCCACTCGTCTCCAATCCTCTCTACTCTACTCCACTACATTCAATTTTCTCCCATTACTTTCCATTCCATTCCCCTCAACCCCACTCCACTACAGTATACTACTCTATACTACACTCCGCTCCAATACACTCCATTCCACTCCACTCCACTCTGTTCCATTCCAATCCATACCATTCCACTCCACTCCACTACACTTCACTTCACTCCACACCAATCCACTCCCCTCCATTCCATTCCAATCTTTCCTATTCCATTTCTTTTCACTCCACTCCACTCCTCTCGATTCCACTCCATTACCTTACATTCCTTTCTTTCAACAGAATCTCACTGGGTCACCCAGGCTAGAGTGCAGTTGCACAATCTCAGCTCACAAAACATTTCACCCTTCCATTCCATTCCATTACATAGTATTCCATTCCACTTCAATCCACTCCACTCCACTCCATTCCTTTCCATTCATTTCCATTCCACTCCTCTCAACTCCACTCCACTCCAGCCCAATCCATTCCATTGCACTCCATCCCAATGCATGTCACTCCATTCCACTCCTCTGCTGTCCGCTCCACACCACTCCTTTCCCTTCCCTTCCATTCTATTCCTTTCCATTAAATTCCATTCCACGCCATTCCTTTCCATTCCTTTCTTTCGACAGGATCGCACTCTGTCTCACAGGGTGGAGTACAGTGGCAGAATCTCAGCTCAGATATATTTCATCATTCCATTGCAATCCATTGCATTGCATTCCATTCCATTTAATTGCAAGCCATTCCATTCCATTTCTGTCTGCTCCATTCCACTGCATTTCACTCCACTCTAATCCACTCCACTCCACGCCACTCCACTCCATTCCACTCCATTCCATTCTTTTCCATTCCATTCCATTACACTCCTCTCAACTCCACTCCATCCAATTCCACCCCATTCCATTCACTCCATTCCACTCCATTCCACTCCACTCCTTTCTACTCCACTCCATTCCACTCCACTCCACTCCACTCCATTCCACCCCATTCTACTCCACTCCATTCCACTTCATCCCATCCCTTTCCACTCCACTCCTATCCATTCCTCTCCACTCCAATCTACAACAGTCCATACCATTCAATTGCATTCCATTCGACTCCATTCCACTCAATTCCACTCCACTCTACTCCACACCACTCCTCTCCACTCCACTCCTCTCCACTTCACTAAATTCTATTACATTCCTTTCCATTACATTCCATTACAGTCCATTCCATTCCATTCCCTTTTTTCCGACATGATCTCACTCTGTTACCCAGGCGGGTGTGTAGTGGCACAATCTCAGCTCACATTTCATTTCACCATTCCATTAAATTTCATTCCAGTCCATTCCATTCCATTTCACTCCTCTCCAATCTACTCCATTCCATTTCTTTCCATTCCATTCCATTCCAATAAACTCCACTCTACTCCACTCCACTCCATTCCATTCCATTCCATTCTATTCCATTTCATTCCACTCCATTCCACTCCATTCCTTTCCAGTCTATTCCACTCCACTCCACTTGATCCCATTCCCTCCCATTCCATTACTCTCCATTCAACTCCACTCCACTCCATTCCATTCAATTCCACCCCATTCCATTTCACGCCATTCCACTCCACTCCATTCCACTCCACTCTACTCCATTCCATTCCATTCCATTCCTTTCTATCGACAGTATCTCATGCTGTCACCCAGGCTGTAGTGCAGTGGCACAATGTCATCTCACATTTCATTTCCCCATTCCATTCCGTTGCATTCCATTCCTTTGCATTCCATTCCATTCCATTCCACTTCACTCCACTCCACTCCATTACATTCCACTCCATGCCATTCCTCCCCACTGCTTTCCAAACCACTCCACTCCATATCATTCCATTCCATTCCACTTCTTTCAATTCCATTCCTCTCTTTTGACAGGATATTACTCTGTCACCCATGCTGGAGTGCAGTGGTACAATCTCCGCTCACATTTCATTTCACTCTTCAATTCCATTCCATTCCATTCCGTTCCACTCAACAGAACTCTACTCCAATGCATTCTACTCCACTTCATTAAATTCCATTCCATTCCATTCCAATTCACTGAACTCCAATCCACTCCATTCCAGTCAATTCCATTCCATTCCATCCTATTTCATTCCACTCCATTCCACTGCATTCCATTGCACTCCAATCCACTGCACTCCACTCTATTCCACCCCACTCCACTCCACCCTACTCTATTACATTCCACTCTATGCAATTCCATGCCACTCCACTTCACCCCACTCCACTCGATTCCATTCCATTGCATTCCATTCCTCTCCATTCCATTCCATCCCTCTCTTTCAACATCATCTCACTCTGTCACCCAGGCTGGAGAGCATTGGCACAATCTCAGCTCATATTTCATTTTTCCATTCCATTTCATTTCTTTCCATTCCATTCCACTCCATGCCATTCCATTCTACTCCATGCCATTCCATTCCACTCCATTTAACTCCACTTCTCTCCACTCCCCTGCACTCCACTCCACTCCACTCCATTCCATTCCATTCCATTCCATGCCAATCCATTCCACTCCATTCCGTTCCATTCCAATTCATTCCCCTCTACTCCCCTGCACTCCATTCCATTCCATTCATTTCCATTCCATTCCATTCCTTTCTTTCGACAGTATCTCACTCTGTTACCCAGGTTGCAGTGCAGTGGCACAATCCAGCTGACATTCCATTTCACCATTGCATTCCATTGCATTCCATTCCATTCTTCTCCACTCCATTCCTCTCCACTCCATTCTCTTCCTTTCCATCCCATTCAATTCCTCTCAATTCCACTCCAGTCTACTCCACTCGACTCCACTCCATTCCATTCCATTCCATTCCACTCCATGCCATTTGATTGCACTCCATTCAATTCCACTCCATTCCACCACACTCCAGTGCAGTCCACTCCTTTCCATTCATTCCCATCCCATTCCACTACACTGCTCTCCACTCCAATCCACTCCATTCCGTTCCATTGAATTCCATTCCATTCCCTCCATTCCACTCCACTCCACTACAGCGCACTCCAGCCACTCCATACCATTCCATTCCATTCCATTCCACTCCACCCTCTCACTCAGCCTGGAGATCGGTTGCACAGTATCAGCTCACATTTCATTTCACCATTGCATTCCATTCAATGTCATTCTATTCGATTCCATTCCGTTCTATCCATTCCACTTCATTCCACTCCACGGCATTCCATTCCAATCCATTCCATTCCATTTCATTCCATTCCATTCCGTTCTATTCCATTCTGTTCCACTCCACTCCACGCCATCCTACTCCACTACACTCCATTCAGTTCTTTCCACTCCATTCATTCCACTAATTTCCACTCCTCTCCATTCTACTCTACTCCAATCCAACTCATTCCATCGCATTCCTTTCCACTACATTCCACTCCACTCCACTCCACTCCATTTCCAGTCCACTCCTTTCTATTCCATTCCTTTTTTTCGACAGGATATCACACTGTCACCCAAGATGGAGTGCAGTGGCACAATCTCCGTTCACATTTCATTTCACTCTTCCATTCAATTGCATTCGATTCCATTCCAGTACACTCCACTCCACTGCACTCCACTGCACTCTACGACACTTCATTAAATTATCTTCTATTCCATTCCAGTTCACTGCACTGCACTCCACTCCACTCCACTCCGTTGCATCCTATTCCAATTCACTCCATTCCACTCCACTCCACTCCATTCCACTCCACTCTTCTCCATTCCACTCCAATCTGCTCCATTCCATCTATTCCATTCCAATCCATTCCACTCCACTCCACTCCTTTCTACTCCAAACCTCTCCACTCCATGCCTCTTTAATCCATTCCTTTCCATTCCATTCCACTATATTCCATTCCATGACTTTCTTTCGACAGGATCTCCCTCTGTCACCCAGTCTGGAGTGCAGTGGCACAATCTCACCTCACTTGTCATTTCACCATTCAATTGCATTCCATTCTATATCTTCCAATTTTTTTTTCATTCCATTCCATGCCATTCCACTCCATTCCAATAATTTCCACTCCATTCCACTCCACTCTACTCCACTCCACCCCACTCCACCCCATGCCATTCTTGCCCATTCCATTCCACTTCACTCCACTCCATTCCAGTCCACCCCACTCCACTCCACTCCATTACATTCCATTACACTCCACTCCAATATGATCTGCTCCACTCCACTCCATTGCATGCCATTCCATTCCACTCCATTCCACTCCACTCCACTCTACTCCACTCGATCAGGTTAAATCCCATTCCTTTCCACTCCACTCCTCTCCACTCCACTCCACTCCACTCCGTTCCATTCCATTCCTTTTCATTTGATTCCATCCGGCTACAATCCTCTCCAGTCCATTCCATTCCATTCCATTCCAATCCATTCCATTCCCTCCTTTCTTTCATCAGGATCTCAGTCTGTCACCCGGGCTGGAGTGCAGTGGCACAATCTTAGCTCACATATCATTTCACCATTCCATGCCTTTACATTCCATTCCATTCCATTCTATTCCATTGCACTCCATTCCATTCCATTCCACTCCACTGCTCTCCACTCCAACCCTCTCCATTCCGTTCCATTCAATCCCATTCCATTCCCCTTTATTCCACTCCACTCCACTCCACTGAACTCCAGTCCACTCCATACCATTCGATTCCATTCCATTCCATTCCACTCCACCCTCTCACTCAGCCTGGAGTTCGGTGGCACAATCTCCACTCACATTTCATTTCACCATTCCATTCCATGTCATTCCATTCGATTCCATTCTGTTCCATTCCATTCCAGTGCACTCCACCCCACTGCCTTCCATTCCAATCTATTCCATTCCATTCCATTCCATTCTGTTCCACTCCACTCCACGCCACTCTACTCCACTCCACTCCATTCAGTTTCTTTCCACTCCATTCCATTCCACTCGTTTCCACTCCTCTCCTTCCCACTCCACTTCAATCCAACCCATTCCATCCTATTCCTTTCCACTACCCTCCACTCCACTCCACTCCACTCCACTCCACTCCACTCCATTTTCATTCCACTCCTTTCTATTCCATTGCTTTCTTTCGACAGGATGTCACTCTGTCACCCAGGATGGAGTGCAGTGGCACAATCTCTGCTCACATTTCATTTCACTCTTCCATTCCATTCCATTCAATTGCATTCCATTCCATTCCAGTACACTCCACTCGACTGCACTCCACTGCACTCTACGACACTTCATTAAATTATCTTCCATTCCATTCCAGTTCACTGCACTGCAATCCACTCCACTCCACTCCATTCCATCCTATTCCAATTCACTGCATTCCACTCCAATCCACTCCACCACACTGCATTCCATTCCATTCCATTCCAATCCATTCCACTCTACTCCATTCCCCTCCAAACCTCTCCACTCTATGGCACTACAATCCATTCCATTCCATTACATTCCTCTATATTCAATTCCATCACTTTCTTTCGACAGGATCTCCCTCTGTCAACCAGTCTGGAGTGCAGTGGCACAATCTCACCTCACATGTCATTTCACCATTCAATTGCATTGCATTCCATTTCTTTCAATTCCGTTGCATTCCATTCCATGCCATTCCATTCCAATAATTTCCACTCCATTCCACTCCACTCTACTCCAATCCACCACACTCCACCCCATGCCATTCTTGTCCATTCCATTCCACTTCACTGCACTCCACTGCAGTCCACTCCACTCCACTCCATTCCATTCCATTACACTCTATTCCACCCCACTCCACTCCACTATTCTCTACTCCACTCCACTCCATTGCATGCCATTCCATTCCACTCCACTCCTCTCCACTCCACTCTACTCCACTCGATCACATTAAACCCCATTCCATTTCACTCCTCTCCTCTCCACTTCACTCCACTGCATTCCATTCCATTCCATTCCATTCCATCCGACTCCTTTCCACTCCAGCCCATTCTATTACATTCCATTCCACTCCATGCCATTCCATCCTTTCTTTCATCAGGATCTCACTCTGTCGCCCAGGCTGGAGTGCATTGGCACAATCTCAGCTCACATATCATATTACCATTCCATTCCATTGCATTCCATTCCATTCCATTCTATTCCATTGCACTCCACTCCCTTCCATTCCACTCCACTCCGTTCAGCTTCACTCCACTCCATTCCATTCCACTCCATGCCATTCCATAACACTCCTTTCCACTCCACTCCAATCCATTCCACTCCATTCCATTCCATTCCATTCCACTCCATTCAAGTCCATTCCATTCCTTTCCACTCCATTCCATTCCATTCCTTTCTTTCGACATGTTCTCACTCTCTCAACCAGGCTGGAGTGCAGTGGCACACTCTCAGCTCAGATTTCATGTAACCATTCCATTCCGTTTTATTCCATTCCATTCCATTCCATTCCAGTGCATTTCATTTTATTGCATTCCATTCCATTGAACTCCACTCCACTCCTCACCACTACATTCCATTCCACCCCATGCCATTCTACTCCACGCCATTCCACTCCAATACACTCCACTCCACTACACTCCACTCAATTCCATTCCATTTCATTGTTTCAACAGGATATCACTCTGTCACCCAGGCTGGAGTGCAGGGGCAGAATCTCAGGTCACATTTCCTTTCACCATTTCATTCCATTCCATTCCATTCCATTGCATTCCATTCCAGTCCACTCCACTCAACTTCACTGCACTCTACTCCACTTCATTCCATACCATTCCATTCCATTACATTCCATTTCACTGCAATCCACTCCAGTCCACCACACTCCTCTCCATTCCATCTCATTAGTATCCTCTCTATTCCACTCCACGGCACTCTTCTCCACTCTGCCCCACTCCATTCCCTTCCATTCCATCGCATTCCATTCATATTCATTCCACTCCACTCCATTCCTCTCCACTCCACCTCACTCCACTCCACTCCATTATATTCTGTTCCATTCCATTCTGCTCCATTCCATTCCATCACTTTCTTTCAGCGGTATCAAACTCTGTCACCCAGGCTGGAGGGCAGGGGGATAACCTCAGCTCACATGTCATTTCACCGTTCCATTTCATTCAATTGCATTCCATTCCACTTCATTCAATTCCATTCCACTCCATTCCAATCTAATCCTTTCCACTCCTTTCCACTCAACTGTACTCCACTCCACCCCCCTCCACTCCATGTCATTCCTCTCCATTCCATTCCACTACATTCCACTCCACTCCACTCCATTCCAGTCCACTCCACTCCATTCCATTCCATTGCATTCCATTTCACTCCACTCCACTCCACTCCATTCCACTCCACTCTGTACCACACCACTCCATTCCATTTCTTTCCATTCCATTCCATTCCATTCCACTCCATTCCACTCCACTCCACTTGATCACACTAAATCCCATTCCATTCCACTCCATTCCAGTTAATTCCATTGCTTTCCATCCCATTCCAATGAACTCATTTCCACCCCACTCCACTCCACTGCACTCCACTCCACTCTACTCTATTCCATTCAATTCCATTCCACTCCATTCCATTCATTATTTTCAACAGGATCTCACTTTGTCACACAGGCTGTAGTGCAGTGGCACAATCTCAGAAAACATTTCATTTCATAATTCCATTCTATTAAATTCATTTCCATTCCATTCCATTTCATGACACTCCACTCCACTCCATCCCACTCCACTCTACTCCACTCCATTAGACTCCATTCCATTCCATTCCATTCCATTCCACTCCACTTCATTCTATTCCTTTCTTTCGACAGGATCTCACTTCGTCACCCAGGCTGAAGTACAGTGGCACTATCTCAGCTCACATTTCATGTCACCATTCCATTCCATTCCATTCCATTCCATTCCATTCCATTCCATTCCACACCAGTCCACTCGACTCTACTCCATTCAGTTCAATTCCACTCCATTCTGTTCCACTCCATTCCACTACACTCCACTCCACTCTGCTCCACCCCATTCCATCCCATCTCATTCCCCTCCACTCCATTCCACTGCAGTCCACTCCACTCCACTTCACTCCAGTCCACTCCATTCCAATCCACTCCACTTCACTCAACTCCATTCCTTTCCATCCCGTTCCATTCCACTCCACTCCACTCCATTCAATTCCATTGCATTCCGTCTTATTCCATTCTACTCCATTGCACTGCATTCCATTGCACCCCACTCCACTGAACTCCATTCTACTCCAACCAACTCCATTCCATTCCGTTCTATGCAATTCCTTTCCACTTAACTACACCCCATTCCACTCAACTCCACTCAATTCCACTCCATTCCATTGCATTCCGTTCCATTCCATTCCATTCCATTCCTCTATTTTGACATCATCTCACTCTGTCACCCAGGCTGCAGTGCAGTGGCACAATATCAGCTCATATTTCATTTCACCATTCCGTTCCATTCCATTCCATTCCATTCCATTCCACTCCACTCCATTAAATTCCATTCCGTTCCATTCCATTCCTCTCCTTTCAACTCGTCTCCACGCCACTCCACTTCACTCCATTCCACTCCACTCCACTCTTTCCATTCCATTCCATTCCATTCCATTCCATTCCACTCCACTCAACTTCACTCCACTCCATTCCACTGCACTTGATCGCATTCCATCCCATTCAATTCCACTGCATTCCACTCCAATCCACTCCACTAAACTCCACACCACTCGACTCATTCCATTCCATTCCACTCCATTCCACTCTATTCCACTGCACTCGATCCCATTCCATCCTGTTCCATTCCACTGCATTCCACTCCAATCCATTCCACTAAACTGCACTCCATTGCATTACATTAAATTCCTTCCCATTCCACTCCTTTCCATTCCAGTCCACTCCATTCCACTCCAATCCATTCCTTTCCATTCAATTCCATTCTATTCCACTCCATTCCATTCCATTCCTTTCTTTTGAAAGATCTCACGCTGTTAACATAGCCGGAGTGCAGTGGTACCATCTCAGATCACGTTTCATTTCACAATACCATGCGTTTGCATTCCATTCTACTCATTGCCTTTCATTGTATTCAATTCCATTGCATTCCATTTCAGTCCATTCCACTCCACTCCACTCCTTCCCATTCCACTCCATGCTATTCCATTCCACTCCCTTCCACTCCCCTCCACTCCACTTCTCTCCAATCCACTGCACTCCACTCCACTCAATTCCATTCCATTCCATTCCATTCCACTCCATTCCATTGTACTCCACTGCACTCCATTCCATTCATTTCCATTGCATTCCATTCCACAACGTTCCATTCCATTCCTTTCTTCAGATAGGATCTCACTCTGTTACCCAGACTGGAGTGTAGTGGCACAATGTTAGCTCATGTTTCATTTCAACATTGCATTCCATTCCATTCCATTCCACTCCATTCCTCTCCACTTCATTCCACTCCACTCCATCCACCAATCTCCACTGCATTCCACTCCTTTCCATTCCAACCCATTCCATTCCACTCCACTGCTCTCCACACAACTACACTCCATTCCATTTAATTCAATCCTATTCCATTCCGCTCCATTCCACTCCAATCCACTCCACTGCACTCCACTCCACTCCATTCCATTCCACTCAACTCCAATAGATTCCAATCCACTCCACTCCATTCCTTTCCATTCCATCCCATTGCATTCCATTCCATTCCAATTCTTTCCTTTTTTCGACAGGATCCCACTCTGTCACCCAGGCTGGAGTTCAGTGGAACAATCTCAGCTCACATTGCATTTCACCATGCCATTCCATTCCTTTCTATTCCGATCCATTCCATTTCTCTCCATTCCATTCCACTCCACGCCACTCCACTCCAATCCACTCCATTCTATTCCATTCCTTTCCATTCCATAACATTCCAATCCACTCCACTCCTCTCCATTCCACTGCACTCGATCCCATTCCATCCCATTCCATTCTACTGCATTCCACTCCAATACACTCCACTAAACTCCAATCCATTGCATTACATTAAATCCGTTTCAATTCCACACCATTCCGTTACAATCCACTCCATTCCCCTCCAATTCATTCCATTCCATTCAATTCCGTTCCATTCCACTCCATTCCATTCCATTGCTTTCTTTAGAAGGATCTCACGCTGTCAACAAGGCTGGAGAGCAGAGGCACCATCTCAGCTCACATTTCATTTCACAATACAATACACTTGCATTCCATTCCATTCATTCCATTTCATTGTATGCCATTCCATTCCATTCCGTTCCACTCCACTCCCCTCAATGCCTCTTCACTCTAATCCAGTCCACTCCATGCCATTCCATTCCACTCCTTTCACTCCACTCCACTCCACTCCTCTCCACTTCACTGCCCTCCATTCCACTCCATTCTTTTCCGTTCCATTCCGTTTTATTCCACTCTATTCCACTGTACTCCACTGCACTCCATTCCCTTCCATTCCATTCCATTCCATTCCACACTGTTCCAATCCATTCTTTTCTTTTGACAGGATCTCACTCTGTTACCCAGGCTGGAGTGTAGTGGCACAATGTCAGGTCATATTTCATTTCACCATTGCATTCCATTTAATTCCATTCCATTCCACTCTGTTCCACTCCACTTCATTCCACTCCACTCCGTTCCACCACGCTGCAACGCAGTCCACTCCATTCCATTCCTACACATCCCATTCCACTCCATTACTCTCCACTACACTACACGCCATTCCATTGCTGTCAATCCCACTCCATTCCCCGCCATTCTGCTCCATTCCACTGCACTCCACTCCAATCCATTCCATTCCATTCTTTTGCATTCCACTCCATTCCTTTGCATTCCACTCCACTCCAATAGTCTCCAATCCACACTAGTCCATTCCATTCCATTCCATCCGATTTATTTTCACTCCATTCCAATCAATTCCTTTCTTTCAACAGGATCCCACTCTGTAACCCAGGCTGGAGTTCAGTGGCACAATATCAACTCACATTTCATTTCACCATTCCATACCATTCCATTGGATTCCTTTCAATTCCATTTCATTCCACTCCACTCCACTCCACTCCAATACACTCCATTCCATTCCATTCCATTCCATACGTTTCCATTCCACTCCATACCATACAATTCCATTCCACTCCATACCTCTCTACTCCACTCCACTCCACTCCATTCAGTTCCTTTCCACTCCATTCCATTCCACTGGTTTCCACTCCACTCCATTCCACTCCACTCAAATCCATCCCATTCCATCCCATTCCTTTCCACTCCACTCCACTCCATTCCCTTCCATTATATCCCATTCCATTTCACTCTATTCCATTCCATTCCACTCCATTCCATTCCATTCCACTCTACTCCACTCCACTCCATTCCATTCCATTCCATTCCTCTCCATTCAACTCCACTCCATGCCACTCCACTCCACTCCACTACATTCCATTCCAGTCCATTCCTCTCCACTCCACTCCTCTCCATTCCACTGCAATCGATCCCATTCCATCCCATTCCATTCCACTGCATTTCACTACAATCCACTCCAATAAACTCCACCCCGTTGCATCACATTAAATTCCTTTCCATTCCACTCCTTTCCATTGCACCCGACTCCACTCCATTCCAATCCATTCCATTCCATTCAATTCCATTCCATTCCACTCCATTACATTACATTCCTCTCTTTTGAAGGATCTCACGCTGTCAACAAGGCTGGAGTGCAGTGGCACCATTCCAGCTACATTTCATTTCACAATACCATGCGTTTGCATTCCATTCCACTCATTGCCTTTCATTGCATTCAATTTCATTCCCTTCCATTTCATTCCATTCCATTCCACTCGACTGAACGCCACTTCTCTCCATTCCATTCCACTTCATACCATTCCATTCCACTCCCTTCCCTTCCAATCCACTCCACTTCTCTCCCGTCCAATGACCTCCACTCCACTCAATTCCATTCCATTCCTCTCCATTCGACTGCAATCTAATCGATTCCAATCCACTCCACTCCATTCCGTTCAGTTCCATCCCATTGCATTCCACTCCATTCCAATCCATTCCTTTCTTTCGACAGGATCCCACTCTGTCACCCAGGCTGGAGTTCAGTGGCACAATCTCAGCTCACATTGCATTTCACCATGCCATTCCATTCCATTCCATTCCGTTCGATGCCATTCCATTTCGTTTTTCTCCGTTCCACTCCACATCCAATCCACTCCACTGCAATCCTCTCCACTACATTTTATTCCATTCCATACCATTCCACTCCACTCCACTCCATTTCACTGCACTCGATCCCATTCCATCCCATTCCATTCTACTGCATTCCACTGCAATACACTCCACTAAACTCCACTCCATTGCATTACATTAAATCCGTTTCAATTCCACACCATTCCATTCCAATCCACTCCACTCCCCTCCAATCCATACCATTCCACTCAATTCCGTTCCATTCCACTGCATTCCATTCCATTGCTATCTTTTGATGGATCTCATGCTGTCAACATGGCTGCAGTGCAGTGGTACCATCTCAGCTCACATTTCCGTTCACAATACAATACGTTTGCATTCCATTCCATTCATTCCATTTCATTGCATTGCATTCCATTCCATTCCATTCCATTCCACTCCACTCCACTGAACGCCACTCCACTCCATTCCATTCCACTCCATGCCATTCCATTCCACTCCTTCCACTCCACTCCACTTCTCTCCACTTCACTGCACTCCATTCCACTCCATTCCTTTCCATTCCATTCCATTCCTTTCCATTCCATTCCATTCCATACCACTCCATTCCACTGTACTCCACTGCACTCCATTCCATTCCATACAATTCCATTCCATTCCACTCTGTTCCATTCCATTCTTTTCTTTCGAAAGGATCTCACTCTTTTACCCAGTCTGGAGTGTAGTGGCACAATGTCAGCTCACATTTAATTTCACCATTGCATTCCATTCCATTCCATTCCATTCCACTCTGTTCCACTCCACTTCATTCCACTCCACTCCATTCCACCATGCTCCACTGCAGTCCACTCCATTCCATTCCATCCCACGCCATTCCATTCCACTGCTCTCCACTCCACTCCATTCCGTTGCTTTCAGTCCCATTCCATTCCCCGCCATTCAACTCCACTCCACTCCACTGCACTCCATTCCAATCCATTCCATTCCATTCCTTTGCATTCCACTCCACTACAATATACTCCAGTCCACTCCATTCCATTCCATTCCATTCCATCCGATTCCTTCACAATCCGTTCTAATCCATTCCTTTCTTTCAATAGGATCTCACTCTGTCACCCAGGCTGGAGTTCAGTGGCACAATCTCAACTCACATTTCATTTCACCATTCCATACCATTCCATTCGATTCCGTTTCATTCCATTTCATTCCACTGCACTCCACTCTAATCTACTCCATTCCATTCCATTCCATTGCTTTCCACTCCATTCCATTCCAATACACTCTACTCCACTCCACTCCACTCCATTCAGTTCCTTTCGGATCCATTCCATTCCACTCGTTTCCAGTCCACTCCATTCCACTCCACTCCAATCCATCCCATTCCAACCTATTCCTTTCCACTCCACTCCACTCCATTCCCTTCCATTATATCCCACTCCATTTCACTCCATTCCATTCCATTCCATTCCACTCCATTCCTCTCAATTCCACTCCACTCCACTCCATTCCCTTCCATCCCATTCCACTCCACTCCACTCCACTCCACTCCATTGCATTCCATTTACATCCAATGCCATTACATTCCATTCCAGCTCATTCCATTCCACTCCATTCCTCTCCATTCCACTCCACTCCACTCCAGTTCACTGTCTTGCATTCCATTCCATTCCTTTCCACTCCATTTCATTTCATTCGATTCCTTCCCACTCCGTTCCATTCCATTCCCTTCTTTCAACAGTGTCTCACTCTGTCACACAGGCTGGAGTGTCGTGGCACAATCTCAACTCACATTTTATTACACCATTCCTTTCCATTCCATTCCGTTCCATTCCGTTCCATTCCATTCCACTCCACTCCACCCAAATTTACTCTAATCCACTCACTCCATTGCATTCCATCCCTTCCCATTCCACGCCACTCTTCTCTTCTCCACTCCACTCAACGCCTATCCACTCCATTTCATTCAATGTCGTTCCATTCCACTCCATTCCACTCCACTCACCTCCACTCCACTCCGCTCCCTTCCATTCCATTACATTCCATTCCATTCCATTTCACTCCACTCTATTCCATTCTTTTCTTTTGACACTATCATACTCTGACACCCAGGCTGGAGTGCAGCGAAACCATCTCAGCTCACATTTCATTTCACCATTCCATTCCATTCCATTCAATTCCATTCCATTCAGTTCCAATCCATTCAGTTCCAATCCACTCCACTCCACTCCATTACATTCTTTTTCATTCCAACCTATTCCACTCCACTCCACTCCACGCCTCTCTACTCCACGCCATTCTACTCCAACCAATTCCACTCCACTCTATTCCACTCCAATCCATTCCATTAAATTCCATGCGATTCCATTCTACTACATTCCACTCCTGTTCACTAAACTCCGCTCCACTCCACGCCACTCCTTTCCTTTCCATTCCATTCTATCCCTTTCCATTCCCATCCATTCAACTCCAATTCACTGCACTCGACTCCAGTCCACTCCACTCCACGCCATTCACTTTCATTGCATTCCATTCCCTTCCATTCCATTCCAATTCATTCCAGTCTATTCCATTTCATTGCATTCCATCCCACTCCACTCCACTCCCCTCGACTCCACTCTACTCTATTCAATTCCATTCTTTTCCACTCCAGTCCAATCCATCGCTTTACTTTCTTTCTACAGGGTCTCACTCTGTTACCCCAGATGGAGTGCAGTGACACAATCTCAGCTCACATTGAACTTCACCATTCCATTCCATTCCCTTCCATTCCATTACATTCTATTACATTACATTCCACTTCACTCCACTCTACTCCACTCCTGTCCACTCCACTCTAATCCATTCCATACCGTATTTCACTCCACTCCATCCCATTCCATTCTATTCCATTCCACTCCAATCCACTGCACTCCACACCAATCTTCTACACTCCAGTCCACTACACTAAACTCCATTCATTTCCATCCCATTCCGTTCCACTCCATTCCACGGAATTCCTTTCCACTCCACTCCACTCCAGTCTACTCCACTAAACTCCACTCCTGTCCACTCCACTCTATTGCATTCTATACTACACCATTCTTTTCCACTCCATTCCAATTCACTCTACTCCACTCCCCTCCACTTCATTCCTTTCTATTCCATTCTTTTCCTTTCCATTCCAATACATGCCATTCCATACCATTCTATTCCATTCCATTCCTTGCAACTCCATTCCATTCCTTTCTTTCGACGGGATCTCATTCTGTCACCCACGTTGGAGTGCAGTGGCACAATCTCAGCTCACATTTCATTTCACCATTCTATTCCATTCCATTCCGTTTCATTCCATTCCATTCCATTCTACTAAACTCCACTCAACTCCACTCAACTCCACTCCACTCCATTTCACCCAAATCCATTCCAATCCGCTACATCCATTGCACTCCATGCCATCACATTCCACTCCACTCCTCTCCACTCCACTTCACTCCATTCCATTCCACTAAATCCCATCCCATAACACTTCATTCCACTCGACTCCACTCCATTCCATTCCATTCCTTTCTTTCGACAGGATCTCACCTTGTCACCCTGGCGAGAGTGCAGTGGCACAATCTTAGCTCACATTTCATTTCACCATTCCATTGCAATACTTTCTATTCCATTCCATTCCACTGCACTCCATTCTACTCCACTGAACTCCGCATCACTCAACTCCACTCCATTCCATTCCATTCCATTCCATTCCATTCCACACCATTCCATTCCACTCTACTCCACTCGATCCCATTGAATCCCATTCCTTTCCACTGCATTCCACACCACTCCACTCTACTCCATTCCATTCCATTCTATCCCGTTCCATTCCACTCCACTCGACTCCTCTCCACTCCACTCCACTCCATTCCATTCCATTACATTCCATTCCTTTCCATTCCATTCCATTCCTTTGTTATCCTTTCTTTCCTCAGGATCTCACTCAGTCACCCAGGCTGGAATGCAGTGACACAATCTCAACTCACATTTTATTTCACAGTTCCATTCCGTTGCAAACCATTCCATTCCATTTCATTGCATTGCATTGCATTGCATTGCATTCATTCCATTCCACTCCACTCCTCTCTTCTACATACCATTCCAGTCCATGCTATTCCATCCCATTCCATGCCATTCCTTTCCACTGCAGTCCCCTTCACTCCACTCCACTCCATTCAAATCCATTCCATCCCTTTCCTTTTCACTCAATTGCACTCCACTCCACTCCACTCCACTCCATTGCATTCCAATCCATCCCATTCCATTCCACAGTATTCCACTGCACTCCATTTTTCTCGTCTCCATTCCTTTCCATTCCATTCCACCCCATTCCATTCCATTACTATGTTTCGACAGTGTCTCACGCTGTCAAACAGGCTGTAGTGAAGTGGCACAATCTCAGATCACATTTCATTTCACCATTTCATTCCGTTGCTTTCCATTCCATTCCATTCCATTCCATTGCACTCCATTTAATTCCATGCCTTTTCCTTCCATTCCGTTCCATTCCCCTCAAATCCACTCCACTCCACTCCATTCCATTCCATTCCATTCCACTACATTCCCTTCCTTTCCACTCCATTCTATTCCATTCCTTTCTTTCGACAGGACATCACTCTGTCACCCAGGCTGGAGAGCAGTGGCACAATCTCAGCTCACATTTCATTTCACCACTCCACTCCCTTTCATTTCTTTCCATTCCATAGCATTCGATTCCATTCCATTCCACTCCATTCAACTCTACTCCACTCCATTCCATTCAATACCATTCCATTCCATTAAACTTCATTCCACTACCTTCCACTCCACTGTAATAAACTCCACTCCTCTCCATACCATTCCATTCCATTCCATTCCATCCCAATCCATTCCACTCCATTCCATCCCACTCCATGCCACTCCACTCCACTACAATCCACATCAAACCACTCAATCCCATTCCATTCCATTACATTCCATTAAATTACTCTCCATTCCACAGCACTTCAGTCCACTCCATTTCTCTCCATGCCTCTCCATTCCCACCCCTTCCTTCCCATTCCATTCCACTCCTCTCCGATCCACTCAAAAAAACTCCACTCCACTCCATTCCATTCCATTCCATTCCATTCCATTGCATCACATTCAATTCCATTCCACTCCATTTCTCTCCACTCCACTCCAATTCACACCATTCCATTCCGTCCTATTCCATTCCACTTCATTCAACTCCACTCCACTTCTCTCCACTCCAATCCAATGGACTCCATTCCATTCCATTTCATTCCATTCCATTCCGCTCCATTCCACTAAACTCCACTCCACTCCACTCCATTCCATTGTGTCCCATCACATTCCACTCCACTCAACTCCACTCCACTCCCCCCACTCCAATGCACTGCATTCCATTCAATTCCATTACACTACAGTCCATTCCACTCCACTTCCCTTCAGTCCACTCCACTGCACTTTACTCCACTCCATTCCATTCCATTCCATTCCATTCCATTCCATTCCACTCCATTTGACTCTAATCTAAACTCCACTCCATTCCACTTCACTTCACTGCACTCCACTGCACTTCATTCCATTCAATTCTACTCCATTCCATTCCACGCCATTCCATTCCATTCCATTCCATTCCATTCCTTTCCTTCGAGAGGATCTCACTCAGTCGCCTAATCTGCTGTGCAGTGGCACAATCTCAGCTCACATTTAATTTCACCATTCCATTAAATTCCTATGCATCCCATTCGCTTCCAATCCATTCTACTCCACTCCTCTCCACTCCAGTCCACTCCTATCCACTCCATTCCAATCCATTCCATTCCATTCCATCCCATTCCATTCCATTCCATCCCTTTTCATTCCACTCCATTAAACTCGACTCCATTCCACTCCATCGCATTCCATTCCATCCCATTCCTCTCAACTCCATTACACTCCACTCCACTCCAATCCACTGCACTCCATTCCATTCCATTCCACTCCATTCCATTCCATTCCATTCTTTCGACAGGATCTCACCCTGTCATACACGTTAGAGTGCAGTAGCACAATCTCAGCTCACATTTCATTTCACTGTTCCCTTCCATTCTATTCTACTCCATTTCAGGCCACTCCACTCCACTATGCTCAACTCCACTGAATCCCGTTCCATTCAACTCCACTCCAAGCCACTCCTCCACTCCTCTCTGCTCAATTCCATTCCATCCCATTCAATTCCACTCCACTCCACTCCACTCCATTCCATTCCATTCCATTCCATTCCATTGCGTTCCACTCCATTCCATTCCATTCCGTTCCATTCCATTCCATTCCATTCCATTCCATTCCATTCCATTCCATTCCATTCCATTCCACTCCACTCTTTTCCACTCCACTCCACTCCATTCCATTCCATTCCATTCCACTCTATTGCACTCCACTCCACTCCTCTCCAGCCCAGTCCATCCCAATCGATTCCATACCATTCCATTCCATTGAAGTCCACTCTACTCCGCTGCAATCCACTCCATTCCATTCCATTCCATTCCATTCCATCCCTTTCCATTCCACTCCATTCCACTCTACTTCACTCCACTCCACTCCTCGCCATTCCATTCCTTTATAGTCTATTCCATTCCATTCCTTTCTTTCAACCGGATATCACTCTGTCACCCATGCTGTAGTACAGGGGCACTATATGAACTCACATTTGATTTCACCATTACATTCCATTGCATTCCATTCGATTCCATTCCTCTCCAATCAATTCGACTCCACTTCCCTCAATTCCATTCCATTCCACCCCAATCCACTCTTCTCCATTTCATTCCACTGCACTCATTCCATTCCATTACATTCCATTCCACCGCATTCCACTCCACTCCAGTTCACTACACTCCAGTCAACTCCAGTCCATCCCAGTCCATTCTACTCCAGTCCACTGTACAACACTCCACTCCACTCCTTTCCGCTCGATTCCATTTCACTCCATCTGTTTCCATTCCTTTCTTTCAACAGGATCTCACTGTGTCACCCAGACTGGTTACAGTGGCATAATCTCAGCTCCCATTTCATTTTACCATTCCATTCCATTCCATTCGACTACATTCCATTCCATTCCACTCCACTCCACTACACTCCATTCAATTCCACTCCATTCCTCTCAACTCCACCCTACTCCAATCCACTCCAGTCCATTCCATGCAATTCCGCTTCACTCCATTGCACTCTACTCCATTCCACTGCACACCACTACACTCAATTCCATTCAACTGCATGCCATTCGACTCCACTCCACTCCACTCTACTCCACTCCTATCCACTACACGCCACTCCATTCCACCCCATTCCTCTCCATTCCACTCCAACCCACTCCACTCCACTACACTCCATTCCGTTCCATTCAATCACATTCCATTCAACTCCATTCCATTCCACTCCACTCCACTCCACTCCACTCCACTCCACTAAACTCCATTCCATTCCATTCCCTTGCTTTACACTCCATTGTTTCCATTACTATCTTTTGACAGGATCTTACTCTGTCACGCAGGCTGCAGTTCAGTGGCAGAATCTCAGCTCACATTTCATTTTACCATTTCATTCCATTCCTTTCCATTTAAATCCATTACTGTCCACTCCACTCCACACAATTCCGTTCCATTGCATTCCATTCCACACCATTCCACTCCACTCCACTCTACTCCACACCACTCCATTCCATTCCATTCCACTCCATTGCACTCCATTCCACTCCACTCCACACCATTCCACTCATTCCCATTCCATCCCATTCCATTCCACTCCATTCCACTGCACTCGACTCCACTCCAATCTACTCCATTCCATTTCATTCCATCGCATTCCATTCCACTCCACTCCATGCCATGCCACTCCACTCCATTCCTTTCCATTCCATTCCATTCCATTCCATTCCATTCCATTGCTATCTTTCAACAGTGTCTCATGCTGTCACACAGGCTGCAGTGAAGCGGCACAATCTCAGATCACATTTCATTTCACCATGTCATTCCGTTGCTTTCCTTTCCATTCCATTCCATTCCATTGCATTCCATTTAATTCCATTCTTATCCTTTCCATTCTGTTCCATTCCCCTCGACTCCACTCCACTCCACTCCATTCCATTCCATTTCATTCTATTCCATTCCATTCCATTCCATTCCATTCCATTCCATTCCATTCCATTCCATTCCATTCCATTCCATTCCACTCCATTCCACCATATTCCCTTCCTTTCATCTCCATTGTATTCCATTCCTTTCTTTCGACAGGACATCACTCTGTCACTCAGGCTGTAGAGCAGTGGCACCATCTCAGCTAACATTTAATTTCACCATTCCCCTCCATTTCATTTCATTCCATTCCATAGCATTCCATTCCATTCCATTCCACTCCATTCAACTCTACTCCACTCCATTCCATTCAATTCTACTCCATTCTACTCCACTCCACTCAACTCGACTCCTCTCCATGACATTCCATTCCATCCCACTCCATTCCACTCCACTCTACTACAATCCACTCCTCACCACTCAATCCCATCCCATTCCATTATATTCCACTAAATTACACTCCACTCCACTGCACTTCAGTCCACTCCATTCCACTCCATTCCTCTCCATTGCCACCCCTTCCATCCCATTCCATTCCACTCCTCTCCGATCCACTCAAAAAAACTCCACACCACTCCATTCCATTGCAACCTATTCCATTCCATTCCACTCCATTTATCTCAACTCCTCTCCAATTCACACCATTCCATTCAGTCCCATTCCATTCCACTTCACTCATCTCCACTCCAATCCACTGCACTCCATTCCATTCCATTACATCCCATTCCATTCCACTCCATTCCACTAAACTCCACTCTACACCACTCCATTACATTACATTCTAACCCGTCACGTTCCACTCCACTCAACTCCACTCCACTCCGCCCACTCCAATCCACTGCATTACATTCAATTCCATTACACGGCACTGAATTCCACTCCACTTCCCTTCATTCCACTCCACTGCACTCTCCTCCACTCCATTCCATTCAATTTCATTCCATTCCATTCCATCCAACTTCATTCCACTCTAATCCACTCATCTGCTCTCCATTCTACTCCACTTCACTGCACTCCACTGTATTTCATTCCATTCCATTCCATTCCATTCCATGCCATTCCACTCAACTCCTCTCGACTTCACTGTACTCCACTATATTCCATTCCCTTCAATTCTATTCCATCCCATTTCATTCCACTGCATTCCAATCAATTCCTTTCTATCAAAACAATCTCACTCTTTCACCCCGGCTGGAGTTCAATGGCAAAATCTCATCTCACATTTCATTTTTCCATTCCATTCTGTTCCATTCCATTCCACTCCACTTCTATCCTCTCCACTCCATTCCATTCCAACCCATTCCATTCCACTCTATTCCAATACACTCCATTCCACTTCATTCAGTTCCTTTCCAGTGCGTTCCATTCCACTCCATTTCAATCCTTTCCAGTCCACTCCATTCCACTCCATCCCATTCCATCCCATTCTATCCCATTACATGGCATCCTATTCCTTTCCACTCCACTTCACTCCAATCCATTCCATTATATCCCATTCCATTCCACTCCATTCCACTCCAATCCACTGCACTCCTCTGCATTCCATTCCATTCCATTCCATTCTATTCCATTCCACTCCAATCCACTCCACTCCAATCCACTCCATTCCACTCCACTCCACTCCATTCCATTCCATCCTATTCCATTCCACTCCACTCCATTCCACTCCACTCCATTCCATTCCATCCCATTCCATTCCACTCCACTGACTTCCATGCCATTCTTTTCCACTCCACTCCAATCCTCTTCACTCCACTCCTCTCCACTCCACTCCATTATGTTACATTCCATCCCTTTCCACACCACTTCATCCCACTACTCTCTACTCCACTCCAATCCATTCCATTCCATTCCATTCCACTGCGTTCCATTCCATTCCATTCCATTTCTCTCCCTACCACTCCATTCCATTCCATTTCTCTCCCTTCCACTCCATTCCATTCCATTGCAATCCATTCCACTCCATTCGACTCCATTCCATTCCATTCCACTCCATTCCACTCCATTCCGTTCCATTGCATTGTATTCCACTCCATTCCATTCCATTCAATTCCACTCCTTTCCTCTCCACTCCATTCCACTCCACTTCACTTCATTCCATTCCATCCAATTGCACTTCACTCCATTCCACTCCACTCCTCTTCACACCACTCCACTCAATATCATTCCGCTCCACTACAGTCCTCTCCAATCCACTCCAGTCCATTCCTTCCAATTCCATTTGACTCCATTCAACCCCACTCCCCTCCACTCCACTGCACTGCACTACACTCATTTCCGTTCCATTCCATTCCATTCCATTCCATTCCATTCCATTACATCCCACTCCACTCCCCTCCAGTCCACTCCACTCCATTCCATTCTGTTCCATTCCATTCTATTCTACTCCAGTCCACTCCAATCCTCTTCATTCCTTTCCAGTCCAATCCACTGCATTCTGTTCCATCCCATTCCGTTCCACTCCATTACACTCCACTCCACTCCACTCCAATCTACTCCAATCCACTCCATTACATTCCTTTCCATCCCATTCAATTCCATTCCATCCCACTCCAATCCACTCCACTCCACTCCATTCCTTTCCATTTCTTTATACACCATTCCATTCCATTCGTTTCTTTCAACAGGATCTCACTCTGTAACCCAGGATGGATTGAAGTGGCACAATATCTGCTCACATTCAATTCACCATTCCGTTCCTTTGCTTTCCATTCCATTCAATTCCATTGCATTCCTTTCCATACCATTCCGTTCCATTCCACTCCACTGAACTCCACTCCACTCCAAGCCATTCCACTCCATTCCACTCCACTGCACTCCACTCGACTTCATTCCATTCCATTCCACTCCATTCCATTGCATTCCACTCCATTCCATTGCATTCCACTCCACTCCACTCCATTCCATCCTATTCCTTTCAACTCCATTAAGCTTCCCTCCACTCCACTCCACTTCATTCCCCTCCTTTTAGCTACACTCCATCCCATTCCGTTTAACCCCATTCCACCCAAATCCATTCCACTCCACTCCAATCCATTCCATTCCATTCCATTCTTTTCTTTCGACAGGATCTCACTCTGTCACCCAGCCTTGAGTGTAGTGTCACCATCTCAGCTCACATCTCATTTCAGGATTCCATTGCATTCTATTGCATTCCATTCCATTCCATTCCACTCCATTACTTTCCACTGCATTCCAGTCCATTCCACTCCTCTCTAATAAATTCCGTTCCACCCCACTCCACTCCACTCCTTTCAATTCCATTACTTTCCATTCCACTCCCTTTCATTCCATTTCTTTCTTTGAACAGGATCCCAATCTGTTCCCAGGCTGGAGTTCAGTGGCACAATCTCAGCTCACATTTCATTTCAACATTCCATTCCATTGCCTTCCATTCCATTCCATTCCCGTTCATTCCACTTCACTCCACAACATTCCTTTCCATCCCATTCCATTCCACTCCTTTCCACTCAACTCTGCTCCACTCCTCTCCACTCCACTCCATTCCCTTCCATCCCATTCCATTACGCTACATTCCACTCCACTCCATTCCAATCCATTATATTCCACTCTTAGCCATTCCATTCCACTCCACTCCACTCCACTCTACTCCACTCCACTCCATTCCAACCCACTCCTCTCCATTCCCCTCCAACCTACTCCACTCCATTCCATTCCATTCAGTCACATTCCATTCAAATCCATTCCATTCCAATCCACTCCACTCCACTCCTCCCCACTAAACTCTTTTCCATTGCATTCCATTCCATTCCATTCCATTGCATTACACTCCTTTGTATTCCATTAATTTCTTTCGACAGAATCTAATCTATCATGCAGGCTGCAGTGCAGGGGCACAGTCACAGCTCACATTTCATTTCACCATTCCATTCCTTCCTATTAAATTCCATTGCAGTCCACTTCACTCCACTCTATTCCATTCTATTGCACTTCATTTCATTCCACTCCGTTCCACTCCACTCCATTCCCTTCCATTCCATTCAATACCACTCCGTTCAACTCCACTCCAGTCCACTCCACTCTACTCAATCCCATTCCATTCTATTTCATTCCACTCCATTCCACTCCACTCGACTCCCCTCCAATCTACTTCTTTTCATTCCATGTAAAAGTGTCTCACACTGTCACAAAGGCCACAGTGAAGTGGCACCATATCAGCTCACATTTCATTTCACCATTTCATTCCGTTCCTTTCCATGCCATTCCATTCCATTCCATTCCATTGCATTCCATTAAATTCCATTTCTTTCCTTTCCATTCCATTCCATTCCTCTCTGCTCGACTCCACTACATTCCATTCCATTCCATTCCACTCCATTCCCTTCCATTCCACTCCATTCTACTCCATTCCTTTCTTTTGACAGGATATCACTCTGTCACCAAAGCAGGAGTGCAGTGGCACAATCTCAGCTCACATTCATTTCACCATTCTATTCCGTTTCATTTCATTCCATTCCATAGCATTCCATTCCATTCCATTCCATTCCACTCCACTCCACTCCATTCCATTCCATTACACTGCATTCCACTCCACTCCACTTCAATAAACTCCACTCCACTCCATTCCATTTCATTCCTTTCCATTCCATTCCACTCCATTCCATTCCATTCCATCTCACTCCATTCCTCTCCACTCCACTCCAATCCACTCCAAACCACTCAATCCCATTGCTTTCCATTCCATTCCACGAAATTACACTCCATTCCACTGCACTCCAGTCCACTCCACTCCTCTCCACTCCACTCCATTCCCTTCACTTCCATCCCATTCCCTTCCAATCGTGACCAATCCACTCCACTCGAATCCCCTCCATTCCATTCCATTCCATTCCATTCTATTGCATCCCATTCTATTTCATTCAACTCCACTCCTCTACAATTCACTCCATTCCATTAAGTCCCATTCCATTCCACTCCATTCCACTCAACTCCACTCCTCTGCACTCCAATCCACTGCACTCCATTTCATTCCATTCCATCCCATTCCATTGCACTCCATTCCACTAAAGTCCAATCTACTCCACTCCATTCCATTGCATTCCATCTGATCCCATTCCACTCCACTCAAATCTTCTCCACTCCTCCCCAGTCCAATCAACTGCATTCCATTCCCTTTCATTCCATTACACTCCATTCCACTCCACTTCCCTGCACTCCACTGCACTCTTCTCCACTCCAATCCATTCCATTCAATTCCGTCCCACTCCATTCCACTCCACTCCAGTCCAATCCACTCCAATCCACTCCATTCCACTCCACTCCACTGCACTCCACTGCACTTCATTCTATTCCACTCCTTTCCATCCCATGCCATTCCAATCCACTCTACTCGACTTCACAGCACTCCACTATGTTCCATTCCATTCAATTCCATTCCATCCCATTAAATTCCACTCCATTCCAATGTATTCCTTTCTTTTGACAGGATCTCGCTCTGTCAACAAGGCTGGAGTGCAGTGGCATAATCCCTTCTTACATTTCATTTCACCATTCCATTTTTTCCATTCCATTCCACTCCACTCTTTTCCACTCCACTCCGTTCCTTTCCATCCCATTCTGTTCCACTCCATTCCACTCCACTCCACACCACTCCATTCAGTTCCTTTACACTGTAATTCTTTCAACTGCATTCCACGCCTCTCCACTCCACTCCCTTCCATCCCATTCCATTCCGTTCCATTAAACTCCACTCCATTCCACTCCACTCCTCTCCACTCCATTCTATTCCATTATATCCCATTCCATTCCACTCCGTTTCACTCCACTCCACTCCACTCCACTACATTCCATTCCATTCCATTCAATTCCATTCCACTCCAATCCACTCCACTCCTTTGCTCTCCCCTCCACTCCACTCCATTCCACTCAATGCCATTCCATTCCACTCCACTCCAATCCACTCCATTCCATTCCATTCCACTCCATTCCAATCCACGCTATTCCATTCTATTCCATGACATTCCATTCAACTCCATTCAACTTCATTTCATTCCTCTTCACTCTACTCCACCCCTTTCCACTCCACGCCACTCCTCTCCAATCCACCCTTGTCCACTCCTCTCCATTTCATTCCATTCCATCCCTTTCCATACCACTCCGTTCCACTCCAATTCATTCCACTCCAATCCTCTCCATTCTGTTCTTTTCCACCCAATTACACTCCATTTCATAACATTCCACTCCATTCCACTGCATTCCACTCCATTCCATTCCATTCGACTGCATTCCACTCCATTCCATTCCACTCCATTCCACTGCATTCCACTCCATTTCATTCCATCCACTCCATTCCACTCCATTCCATTCCATTCCACTAAATTCCTCTCCATTGCTTTCCATTACACTCCATTCCACTTCATACCACTCCATTCCATTCCATTCCACTCCATTCCATTCCATTCCCTTCTTTCGACTGAATGTCATTCTGTCACCCAGGTTGAAGTGCAGTGACACTATCTCCGCTCACATTTCGTTTCACCATTCCTTTCCATTCCATTCCGTTCCATTCCCTTCCATTCCATTTCACTCCACTCCACTCTTCTCCATTAAACCCAGATAATGTCTAATCCACTACAATCCATTGCATTCCATACCATCCAATTCAACTCCTCTCCTCTCCCTTCCACTCCACTCCACTCCACTCCACTCCACGCCATTCCATTCCATTCAATCCTATCCCATTCTTCTTCATTCCACTACTCTATACTCCATTCGACTCCACTACACTCCTCTCCATTCCATTCCACTCCATTGCAATCCACTCCATTATCTTCCATTCGTTTCTTTCGACAACATCTCACTCTGTCACCCAGGCAGTAGTGTAGTGGCACAATAACAACGGACATTTCGTTTCATCTTTCCATTCAATTCCATTTTACTCCATTCCATTCCACTCCACTACATTCCATTCCATTCCGTTCTACTCCATTTCACTCTACACCACTCCACCACACTCCACTCCACTACATTCCTTTCCATTCCATTCCATTCCACTACATTCCCCTCCAATACACTCCACTCTATTCCATTCCCTTACATCAAAATCCATTCCACTCCTTTCGACTCCTCTCCACTGTATTCCACTCCATTCTATTTCATTCCATTGCATTCCACTCCATTCCACTCCACTCCACTCCACTCCATTCTATTCCATTACATCCCATTCCATTCCACTCCATTCGACTCCAATCCACACCACTCCAGTCCATTCCATTCCATTACATAACATTACATTACACTCCATTCAGCTACTCTGCACTCCACTCCACTCTATGCCACGCCACTTCTTTCCATTCCACTCCATCCCATTCCATTCAACTCCATTTCTCTGTAATCCACTCCACTCCATTCCGTTCCATTCCATTCTACTCCATTCCATTCCTTTCCTTTCTTTCGACAGGATCTCACTCTGTCACCCACGTTGGAGTGCAATGGCAACATCTCAGCTCACATTTCATTTCAAAATTCCATTGCTTTCCATTCCATTCCATTCCATTGCATTCCATCCCACTCCATTGCATTCCATTCCATTCCATTCCTTTCCACTGCATTCCTCTCCATTCCACTCCACTCTACTTCAATCCAGTCCACTCCTCTCCAGTTCATTCTGCTACATTCCATTCTTTTCCATTCCATTCCACTCCATTCTACTGCATTCCACTCCACCCCACTCCACTTCATCCAGTTACAACCCATTGCTTTCCACTCAATTCCAATGCTCTCCACTCCACTTGTCCTCTCTATTACTCTCCATTCAATCACATTCGAATCCATTACATTCTTTTTCTTTCTTTCAACAGGATATCAATCTGCACCCAGGCTGGAGTGCGGTGGCACCATCTCAGCTCACATTTCATTTCATCATTTCATTCCATTCCGTTCCATTCCATTCTACTCCACTCTACTCCACTCCTTCACATTCCTTTACATCCCATTCCATTCCTCTCTATTGCACTCCACTCTGCTCCAATCCACTCCACTCCATTCCATTCCTTTCCATCTCATTTCATTCCACTCCATTCCACTCCACTCCACTCCATTCCATTCCACTCCATGCCATTCCATTCCACTCAATTCCAATTCACTCTATTGCACTTTACTCCACTCCACTCCTTTATACCCCAGTCCACTCCATTCCACTCCACCACACTCCCCTCCACTCCAAACAATTCCATTCCATCCAATCCCCTTCTACTCCTCTCCTCTCCGTTCCACTCCACTCCACTCTACTCCATTCATTTCTCTCCATTCCATTCAATCCCATTCCTTTCAACTCCATTCCATTGCACTCCACTCCACTCCTCTCCTCTAAACTCCATTCCATTCCATTCCATTGAATGCCAAACCATTCCATTCCGTTACTTTATTTTGAAAGGATGTCACTCTGTCACGCAGGCTGGGTTGCAGTGGCACAATCTCAGTGCACATTTCATTTCACCATTCCATTCCATTCCACTTATTTCCGTTCCATTCCATTCTACTCCAATGTATTCCATTCCATTCCATTTCATTACATTCCACTCCATTCCGCTCCACTCTACTCCAATACAGTCCACGCCATTCCAATCCATTCCACTACACTCCACTCCCATCCACTCCATTCAATTCCACCCCCTTCCAATACACTCTGCTCCACTCCAGTCCATTCCATTCCAGCCACCTCCATTCCATTCCATTCCAACCCATTCACTTCCACTGCACTCCAATCCACTCCTCTCCACTCCACTCCTCTACACTCCACTCCGTTACATTCCATTCCGTCCCATTTCATTCCACTCCATTCCACTCCACGCAACTCCACTGCACTCCACTCCACTCCATTCCACTGCGTTCCAATCCATTCCATTCCATTCCATTGCACTCCATTCCATTCCCCTCCAATCCATTCCATTCCATTCCATTCCACTCCATTCCATTCGATTCCATTCCACTAGATTCCATTCCACTAGATTCCCTTCCATTTAATTCCATTCCACTCTATTCCATTCCATTCCCTTCTTTCGACAGGATCTCACTCTGTCACCCAGGATGGAGTGCAGTGGCACAATCTCAGCTCACATTTCATTCCACCATTCCTTTCCATTCCATTTCGCTCCATTCCATTCCATTCCAATCCACTCCTCTCCACTCCACTCTATTCCATTCCACCAAAATTCACTATAATCCACTGTGCTCCGTTGCATTCCATCCCATCCAATTCCACTCCACTCTTCCCTATCCACTCCACTCCACTCCACTCCATTCCATTCCATTCCATTCCATTCCATTCCATTCCATTCCATTCAATCCCATTCCTTTCCACTCCTTTCCACTCCACTCCACTCCACTCCACTCGACTCTATTCCATTCCATTGCTTTATTTCAACAGGATCTCACTCTGTCACCAAGGCTAGAGTGTAGTGGCACATTAACAGCTGACATTTCATTTCAACATTCCATTCCATTCCATTCTATTCCATTCCATTCCTTTCTATTCCACCCCATTCCTTTCTATTCCACCCCACTCCACTCTACTAAATCATAATCCATTCCATTCGTCTCCATTCCATTCCACTCCACTCCATTCCACTCCGCTACAGTCCATTCCATTTCCTTCCATTCCACTGTGCTCCATTCCGTTTCCTTGCATTCCACTCCATTCCACTCCACTCCACTCCACTCAACTCCAATCGATCCCATTCCATTCCAATCCATTTTACTGCATTCCACTCCACTCCACTCGACTCCATTCTGTACCATTTCATTACACTGTATTAGACTCCAGTCCATTCCACTCCTTTCCATTCCATTCCATTCCATTCCAGTCCATTCCATGCTTTTTTTTTTTCAATATTTTTTCACTCTGTCACTCAAGCAGGAGTGCGGTGGCACAATCTCAACTCACATGTCTCTTACCATTCCATTCCATTCCATTCCACCCCACTCCACTTCACTCCATTCTACTCCACTCTACTGCATGCCATCCCATTCCGTCCCATTCCATTCCACTGTTATCCACTCCACTCCACTGCACTCCACCTCTTTCCACTCCATTCTATTCCATTCGAGCCCATTACATTCCAATCCATTCCACTCCACTCCACTTGACTCCACTCTACTCCTTTCCACTCCATTCCATTCCATTCCATTCTATTCCATTCCATTCCATTCCATTCCCTTCCATTCCATTCCATTCCATTCTATTCCCTTCTATTCCATTCCATTCCTTTATTTCTACAGGATCTCACTCTATCACTCAGGCTGGAGTGCCATGGGACAATCTCACTGCATATTTCATTTCACGATTCCATTGCATTCCATTCCACTCCATTTCATTCCTTTCCATTCCTTTCCATTCCATTCCATCTCTATTTCAGTCCATTCCACTCCATTCCACTTCACTCCACTCCAATATACTCCACTCCAATCCACTCCACACCAGTACATTACATACCGTTCCATTCCACTCCACTCCACTCCACTCCATTGGAATTCATTACATTGAAATCCAATACATTCCATTCCTTTCTTTCGACAGGATTTCAATCTGTCAACCAGGCTGGAGTGCAGGGGAACAATGTCAGCTCACATTATATTTCACCGTTCCCATCCATTCCATTCCATTCCATTCCATACAACTCCACTCCATTCCATTCCACTCCACTCCACTCCATTGCATTCCATTGCATTCCATTCAGCTACATTCCGATCTTTCCTTTCTTTCAACAGTATATCACTGTGTCACTCAGGTCAGAGTGCAGTGGCACAAACTCATCTGACATTTCATTTCACCATTCTATTCCATTCCACTCCACTCTACTCCACTCCACTTTACTCCTTTCCATCCCTTTCCTGACTTTTTAATGATTGCCATTCTAGCTGGTGTGAGATGGTATCTCACTGTGGTTTTGATTTGCATTTCTCTGATGTCCAGTGATGGTGAGCATTTTTTCATGTGTTTTCTGGCTACATAAATGTCTTCTTTTGAGAAGTCTCTGTTCATGTCCTTCGCCCACTTTTTGATGGGGCTCTTTGATTTTTTCTTGCAAATTTGTTTGGGTTCATTGTAGATTCTGGATATTAGCCCTTTGTCAATTGAGTAGGTTGTGAAAATTTTCTCCCATTTTGTAGGTTGCCTGTTCACTCTGATGGTAGTTTCTTTTGCTGTGCAGAAGCTCTTTAGTTTAATTACATCCCATTTGTCAATTTTGGCTTTTGTTGCCATTGCTTTTGGTGTTTTAGACATGAAGTCGTTGCCCATGCCTATGTCCTGAATGATAATGCCTATGTGTTCTTCAACGGTTTTTATGGTTTTAGGTCTAACATTTAAGTCTTTAATCCATCTTGAATTGATTTTTGTATAAAGTGTAAGGAAGAGATCCAGTTTCAGCTTTCTACATATGGCTAGCCAGTTTTCCCAGCACCATTTATTAAGCAGGGAATCTTTTCCCCATTGATTGTTTTCTTCAGGTTTGTCAAAAATCAGATAGTTGTATATATGCGGCATTATTTCTGAGGGCTCTGTTATGTTCCATTCATCTATAACTCTGTTTTGGTACCAGAACCATGCTGTTTTGGTTACTGTAGCCTTGTAGTATAGCTTGAAGTCAGGTAGTTGGATACCTCCAGCTTTGTTCTTTGGGCTTAGGATTGACTTGGCGATGCAGGCTCTTTTTGGTTCCATATGAACTTTAAATTAGTTTTTTCCAATTCTGTGAAGAAAGTCATTTTAGCTTGATGGGGATGGCACTGAATCTGTAAATTACCATGGGCAGTACGACCATTTTCACGATATTGATTCTTCCTATGCATGAGCATGGAATGTTCTTCCATTTGTTTCTATCCTTTTTTATTTCCTTGAGCAGTGGTTTGTAGTTCTCCTTGAAGAGGCCCTTCACATCCCTTGTAAGTTGGATTCCTATGTATTTGATTCTCTGAAGCAATTGTGAATGGGAGTTCATTCATGATTTGGCTATCTGTTTGTCTGTTATTGGTGTATAAGAATGCTTGTGATTTTTGTACATTGATTTTGTATCCTGAGACTTTGCTGAAGTTGCTTATCAGTTTAGGAGATTTTGGGCTGAGACAGTGGGGTTTCCTAGATATACAATAATGTCATCTGCAAACAGAGACAATTTGACTTCCTCTTTTCCTAATTGAATATCCTTGATTTCCTTCTCCTGCCTGATTGCCCTGGCCAGAACTTCCAACACTATGTTGAATAGCAGTGGTGAGAGAGGGCATCCCTGTCTTGTGCCAGTTTTCAAAGGGAATGCTTCCAGGTTTTGCCCTTTCAGTATGATGTTGGCTGTGTGTTTGTCATAGATAGTTATTATTTTGAGATACGTCCCATCAATACCTAATTTATTGACAGTTATTAGCATGAAGAGTTGCTGAATTTTGTCAAAGACCTTTTCTGCATCTATTGAGATAATCATATGGTTTTTGTCTTTGGTTCTGTTTATATGCTGGATTACATTTATTGATTTGCATATATTGAACCAGCCTTGCATCCCATGGATGAAGCCCACTTGATCATGGTGGATAAGCTTTTTGATGTGCTGCTGGATTCGGTTTGCTAGTATTTTATTGAGGATTTTTGCATCAATGTTCATCAAGGATATTGGTCTAAAATTCTCTTTTTTGGTTGTATCTCTGCCCGGCTTTGGTATCAGGATGATGCTGGCCTCATAAAATGAGTTAGGGAGGATTCCCTCTTTTTCCATTGATTGGAACAGTTTCGGATGGAATGGTACCAGTTCCTCCTTGTACCTCTGGTAGAATTCGGCTGTGAATCCTTCTGGTTCTGGACTCTTTTTGGTTGGTAACCTATTGATTATTGCCACAATATCAGCTCCTGTTATTCGTCCATTCATAGATTCAACTTCTTCCTGGTTTTGTCTTGGGAGAGTGTATGTGTCGAGGAATTTATCCATTTCTTCTAGATTTTCTAGTTTATTTGCATAGAGGTGTTTGTAGTGGTCTCTGATGGTAGTTTCTATTTCTGTGGGATCGTGGAGATATCCCCTTTATCATTTTTTATTGCATCTATTTGATTCTTCTCTCTTTTCTTTTTTTTATTATTCTTGCTAGCAGTCTATCAATTTTGTTGATCCTTTCAAAAAACCATCTCCTGGATTCATTAATTTTTTGAAGGGTTTTTTGTGTCTCTATTTTCTTCAGTTCTGCTCCGGTTTTAGTAATTTTTTGCCTTCTGCTAGCTTTTGAATGTGTTTGCTCTTGCTTTTCTAGTTCTTTTAATTGTGATGTTAGGGTATCAATTTTGGATCTTTCTTGTGGGCATTTAGTTCTATAAATTTCCCTCTACACAATGCCTTGAATACATCCCGGAGATTCTGGTATGTTATGTCTTGGTTCTCGTTGGTTTCAAAGAACATCTTTATTTCTACCTTCATTTCCTTATGTACCCAGTAGTCACCCAGGAGCAGGTTGTTCAGTTTCCATGTAGTTGAGCAGTTTAGAGTGAGATTCTTAATCCTGTGTTCTAGCTAGATTGCACTGTCATCTGAGAGATAGTTTGTTATAATTTCTATTCTTTTACATTTGCTGAGGAGAGCTTTACTTCCAAGTATGTGGTCAATTTTGGAATAGGTGTGGTGTGGGGCTGAAAATAATGTATATTCTTTTGATTTGGGGTGTAGAGTTCTGTAGATGTCTATGAGGTCCGCTTTTTGCAGAGCTGACTTCAATTCCTGGGTTTCCTTGTTAACTTTCTGTCTCGTTGATCTGTCTAATGTTGACAGTGGGGTGTTAAAGTCTCCCATTATTAATGTTTGGGAGTCTAAGTATCTTTGTAAGTCACTCAGGACTTGCTTTATGAATCTGGGTGCTCTTGTATTGGTTGCATAGATATTTAGGATACTTAGCTCTTCTTGTTGAATTGATCCCTTTACCATTATATAATGGACTTCTTTGTCTCTTTTCACCACTGTTCGTTTAAAGTCTGTTTCATCAGAGACTAGGATTGCAACCCCTGCCTTTTTTTGCTTTCCGTTTGCTTGGTAGATCTTCCTCAATCCTTTTATTTTGAGCCTATGTGTGTCTCTGCACATGAGATGGGTTTCCTGAATACAGCACACTGATGGGTCTTGACTCTTTATCCTGTTTACCAGTCTGTCTTTTAATTGGGGCATTTAATCCATTTACATTTAAAGCTAATATTCTTATGTGCGAATTTGATCCTGTCATTATGATGTTAGCTGGTTATTTTGCTCGTTATTTTATGCAATCTCTTCCTAGTCTTGGTGGTCTTTACATTTTGGCATGATTTTGCAGCAGCTGATACTGGTTGTTTCTTTCCTCCTTTAACGCTTCCTTCAGGAGCTCTTTTAGGGCAGGCCTGGTGGTGACAAAATCTCTCAGCATTTGCTTGTCTGTAAAGTATTTTATTTCTCTTTCATTTATGAAGCTTATTTTCGCTGGATATCAAATTCTGGGTTAAAAATTCTTTTCTTTAAGAATGTTGAATATTGGACCCCACTCTCTTCTGGCTTGTAGAGTTTCTGCCGAGAGATCCGCTGTTAGTCTGATAGGCTTCTCTTTGGGGGTAACCCGACCTTTCTCTCTGGCTGCCCTTAACATTTTTTCCTTCATTCAACTTTGGTGAATCTGACAATTATGTGTCTTGGAGTTTCTCTTCTCGAGGAGTATCTTTGTGGCGTTCTCTGTATTTCCTGAATCTGAATGTTGGCCTACTTTGCTAGATTGGGGAAGTTCTCCTGGATAATATTCTGCAGAGTGTTTTCCAACTTGGTTCCATTCTCCCCGTCACTTTCAGGTACACCAATCAGACGTAGATATGTTCTTTTCACATAGTCCCATACTTCTTGGAGGCTTTGCTCGTTTCTTTTTATTCTTTTTTCTCTAAACTTCCCTTCTCACTTCATTTCATTCATTTCATCTTCCATCGCCGATACCCGTCTTCCAGTTGATCGCATTGGCTCCTGAGGTTCTGCATTCTTCACATAGTTCTCGAGCCTTCTTTGTCAGCTCCATCAGCTCCTTTAAGCACTTCTCTGTTTTGGTTATTCTAGTTATACATTCTTCTAATTTTTTTTCAAAGTTTTCAACTTCTTTGCCTTTGGTTTGAATATCCTCCCGTAGCTCAGAGTAATTTGATTGTCTGAAGCCTTCTTCTCTCAGCTCATTAAAGTCATTCTCTGTCCAGCTTTGTTCCATTGCTGGTGAGGAACTGCTTTCCTTTGGAGGAGGAGAGGAGCTCTGCTTTTTATAGTTTCCAGTTTTTCTGCTCTGTTATTTCCCCATCTTTGTGGTTTTATCTACTTTTGGTCTTTGATGATGGTGATGTACCGATGAGTTTTTGGTATGGATGTCCTTTCTGTTTGTTAGTTTTCCTTCTAACAGACAGGACCCTCAGCTGCAGGTCTGTTGGAGTACCTGCCCGTGTGATGTCTCAGTCTGCCCTTGCTGGGGGAGACTTCCCATTAGGCTGCTTGGGGTGCCTCCCCGTTTGGCTAGTCGGGGGTCAGGGGTCAGGGACCCACTTGAGGAGGCAGTCTGCCCTTTCTCTGGTCTCCAGCTGCATGCTGGGAGAACCACTGCTCTCTTCAAGCTGTCACACTGGGACATTTAAGTCTGCAGAGGTTACTGCTGTCTTTTTGTTTGTCCGTCCCCTGCCCCCATAGGTGCAGCTAACAGAGGCAGGCAGGCCTCTTTGAGCTGTGGTGTGCTCCACCAAGTTCGAGCTTCCTGGCTGCTTTGTTTGGCTAAGCAAGCCTGGGCAATGGCGGGGGCCCCTCCCCAAAGCCTCGCTGCCACCTTGCAGTTTGATGTCAGGCTGCTGTGCTGGCAATCAGCGAGATTCCGTGGGCATAGGACCCTCTGAGCCAGGTGCAAGATGTAAGCTCCTGGTGCATGGTTTTTTAAGGCCGTTGGAAAACACAGTATTTGGGTGATAGTGTCCCGATTTTCCTGGTGCCGTCTGTCATCCCTTTCTTTGACTAGGAAAGGGAACAACCTGAACCCTTGCTCTTCCCAAATGAGGCAATGCCTTCCATTCTTCAGCTCAAGCACGGTGCATGCACCCACTGACCTGCGCCCACTGTCTGGCACTCCCTAGTGAGATGAACCCGTTACATCTGATGGAAATGTATAAATCACCCGTCTTCTGCGTCACTCACGCAGGAAGCTGTAGACCACCTCTGTTCCTATTCGGCCATCATGGCTACTCCATTCCATTCCTTTCTATTGAGAGGATCTCTCTGTCTCTCAGACTAGAGTCAGTGGCACAATCTCAGCTCACATTTCATTTCACAATTCCATTCCATTCCATTCCATTTCATCCCATTCCACTCCACTACACTTCATTCCACTCCACTCCAATCAACTCTACTCCACTTCACTCCCTTCCATTCCATTCTATCTGATTCCATTCCACTCCATTCTACTCCACTCCAGTCCACTCCACACAACTCCACTCCACTCCACTCTACCCTACTTCATCCCATTCCATCCCATTCCATTCCAATGCATTCCAATCCACTCCACTCCACACTACTTCAAACCACTCCTCTCCACACCATTCCATGCCATTCTCTCCGAATCCATTCCACTCCACTCCATTCTTCTTCACGCCAGTCAAACCCACACAACTCCACTCCACTCCATTCCATTCCATTCCATCCCATTCCATTCAACTCCATTACACTCCACTCCACTAAACTCCATTCCATTCCCCTCCATTCCATTGCATTCCTTTCTTTCGACGGGATCTCACTCTGCAACTCAGGCTGGAGTGCAGTGGCAAAAGCTAAGCTCACACATTATTTCACCACTCCATTTCATTCCATTCCATTCCATCCCATTCCATTCCACTACACTCCATGCCACTCTACTCCAATGCACTCCACCCAATTCCACTCCATTCCACTCCATTCCATTGCATCCCATTCCATTCCTATCCATTCCACTCCATCACACTACACTCCACTCCATTCCACTCCACTCCATTCCATTCCATCCCATTCCACTCCACTCCATTCCCCCCCACTCCAATCAACTCCACACCAATCCATTCCATACCATTCCCTTCCTTTCCATTCCATGCCACTCCATTTCATTCCTTTCATTTCTTTCAACAGGATCTCATTCTGTCACCCAGGCTGGAGTACAGTTGAACAACCTCAGTTCAAATTTCATGTCACCATTCTATTCAATTCACTTCCTTTCCATTCCATACATTCCATTCCTTTCCATTCCATTCCTTTCCATTCCAATCCTTTCCTTTCCTTTCCACTCAACTCCACTGCACTCCATTTCATTCCACTATACTCCATTCCATTCCACTCCATTCCATTCCATTCCATCCCATTCCATTCTAATCGATTCCACTGCAATCCACTCCACTCCACTCCATTCCATTCCACTCCATTAGATTCCATTCCAGTCCACTCCAATTCTTTCCATTCCATTCTTTTGATAAGTTCTCACTATGTCAGCCAGGCTGGAGTACATTGGCAAAATCTCAGCTCATATTTCATTTAACCATTCCATTCCATTCCATTCCATTCCATTTCATTCCATTCCATTCCTCTCCACTCCATTCCACTCCACTCCACTCAACTCCATTCCATTACATTCAACTGCATTCTGAACTTTTCTTTCTTTCGACAGCATGTCACTCTGTCACTCAGGCTGGAGTGCAGTGGCACAATCTCAGCTCACATTTCATTTCGCCATTCCATTCCATCCCATTCCATTCCTCTCTGCTCAACTCCACTCCACTCCATTCCATCCCTTTCCATTCCACTTCAGTGAAATCCTTTCCATTCCATCCCATTCCACTCCATTCCAGTTCACTCCACTCCACTAAACTCCACTCCATTCCATTCTTTCTTTCGACAGGATACTACTGTGTCATCCACGCTGTAGTTCAGTGGCACGATCTCAGCTTACATTTCATTTAACCTTTGCATTCCATTCCATTCCACACCACTTCACTCCTCTCCACTACATTCCATTCCATTCTTTTCCACTCCATTCCACTCCACTCCACTCCCCTCCAGTCCATTGCATTCCACTCCATTGCATTCCATTCCTTTCTTTCAAAAGGATCTCACTCTGTCACCCAGGTTGGAGTGCTGTGGCACAATCTCAGCTCACATTTCATTTCACCATTCCATTCCATTCAATTCCATTCCTTACCCGTCAATTCCATTCCACTCTATTCCACTCAACTCCACTCCATTCCACTCAACTCCACTCTACTCATTTCCACTCCACCCCACTCCAATCCCCTCCACGCCATCCCATTGCATTGCATTCCGTTACACTCCACTCCATTCCCTTCCATTCCACCCATTCCATTCCACACCATTCCACTCAACACCACTCCACTCAACTCTACCTCACTTCTTTCCATTCCATTCTATCCCATTCCATTCCACGACATTCCACCCAACTCATGTCTTCTCCACGCCAGTCCACTCCATTCCATTCCATTTCATTCCATTGCATGGCATTCCGTTCGTTTCTTTCGACAGGATCTCACTCTGACTCCCAGGCTGGAGTGCAGTGACACAATCTCAGCTCACATTTCATTTCACCATTCCATTCCCTTCCATTCCATTCCATGCCATTCCATTTCATTTCACTCCACTATACTCCACTCCATTCTATTCCATTCCACTTCATTCCACTCCACTCCACTCCAATTCATTCCACTCCACTACGTTCCATTCCACTCCACTCCTCTCCACTCCTTTCCATTCCATTCCATTCCATTCCATTCCAAACCAATGCACTCCACTCTACTCCATTCCACTCCATTCCACTCCATTCCACTCCACTCCACTCAACGCCATTTCATTCCATTCCATTCTACTCCTTTCCACTCCACTCCCCTCCTCTCCATTCCACTCCTCAGCACTCCACTCTGTACCATTCCATTCTATTCCACTTCACTATGCTCCATTACACTCAATTACACTCCATTCCAATGCAGTCCACTCTACTCCATTCCACTATATTCTATTCTATTCTATTCCATTCCATTCCACTGCAGTCCACTCTAGTGCACTCCAATCCACTACACTCCATCTCATTCCATCCCAATCCATTTCACTCCATTCCACTCCAGTTCACTCTACTCCAATCCACTTCACTCCATTCCATTCCATTTTCTCTGATTCCACTCCAATACATTGTACTCCACGCCAGTCCACTCCAAGTAACTCCACTCCACTCCACTCCACTGCACTCCATTCCATTCCATTCCGTTCCATTCCATTACCCTCTACGCCATTCCATTCCTTTCTATAGAAAGGATCTGTCTGTCACTCAGACTAGAGTCAGTGGCACAATCTAGGCTCACATTTCTTTTCACCATTCCTTTCCATTCCATTCCATTTCATCCCATTCCACTCCACTACACTTCACTCCACTTGACTCCAATCAACCCCACTCCACTCCAGTCCATCCTATTCCATCCCCTTCCATTCCACTCCATTCGACTCCACTTCACTCCAATCCACTGCACTCCCTTCCATTCCATTCTAATCGATTCCATTCCACTGCATTGTACATCATTCCAGTCCACTCCACACAATTCCACTCCTCTCCACTCTACTCCACTTCATCCCATTCCATCCCATTCAATTCCGTTGCATTCCACTCCATTCCGCTCCACTCCACTCCAATCTACTCCACTACACTCCACTCCATTCCATTCCATTCTTCCGATTCCATTCCACTACATTCTATTCCACGCAAGTCCATCCCACACAACTCGAATTCACTCCACGGCATTCCATTCCATCCCATTCCTTTCTACTCCATTCGACTCCACTCCACTCCATTCTATTACTCTCCATTCCAGTCTATTCCTTTCTTATGACAGGTCCTCACTCTGACACTCAGGAAGGAATGCAGTGGCAAAAGCTAAGCTCACACATCATTACATCATTCCATTCCATTCCATTCTATTCCATTCCATCCCATTCCACTCCACTCCACTCCACACCACTCTACTCCAATAAACTCCACTCCATTCTACTCCACTCAACTCGATTCCATTACATCCCATTCCATTCCAATCCATTCCAATCCACCGCACTCCACTCCAGTCCACTCCAGTCCACTCCACTCCATTCCACTCCACTCCATTGCATTCCATCCCGTTCCATTCCACTCGATTTCCCCCACACCCATCAACTCTACTCCACTCCGTTCCATTCCATTGCATTCCACTCCATTCATTTCTTTCGACAGGATGTCATTCTGTTACCCAGGATGGAGTGCAGTGGCACAATATCAGCTCTCATTTCATGTCGTCATTCCATTCAATTCAATTACTTTCCAATCCATGCCATTCCATTCCTTTCCATTCCATTCCATTCCATTACTTTCCTTTCCATTGCATTCCATTCCTTTCCATTTGACTCAACTCCACTCCAGTCCACTCCATTCCACTCCACTCGATTTCACTCCACTCTACTCCACTCCATTCCATTCCATCCCATCCCATTACATTCCACTCGATTGCACTGCACTCCACTCTAATCCACTCCACTCCACTCCATTAGATTCTTTTCCAGTCCACTCCAATTCTTTCCATTCCTTTCTTTCCACAAGATCTCACTCTGTCAGACAGGCTGGAATGCAGTGGCAAAATATCAACTCATATTTCATTTCACCATTCTATTCCATTCCATTCCATTCCACTCCATTCCTTTCCATTACATTCCTCTCTACTCCTTCCACTCCACTCCATTCCATTACATTCCACTACATTCTGATCTTTCCTTTCTTTCGACAGGATCTCACTCTGTGACTCAGGCTGCAATGCAGTGGCACAATCTCGGCTCACTTTTCATTTCACCATTAAATTCCTTCCCATTCTTCTCCACTCTACTCGACACCACTCCACTCCACTCCACTCCATTCCCTCCCTTTCCATTCCACTCCAGTTCACTTCACACCAGTCCACTGAACTCCTTTCCATTCCATCCCATTCCATTCCACTCTAATCCATTCCACTCCACTAAACTCCACTCCATTCCTTTCCATTACATTCCACTCCATTCCATTCCACTCTTTCCTTCGATAGGATCTCACTTTGTCACCCACACGGTAGTGCAGTGGCACGACCTCAGCTCACATTTCATATCACCATTCCATTCCATTCCATTCCTTTTCATTCCATTCTACTCCATTCCATTCTACTCCACTCCACTCCACTCCATTCCACTATATTATAATCCATTAAATTCCACTGCATTCCACTCCACTCCACTCCCCTCCCTTCCAGTCCATTCTATTCCCTTCCTTTCTTTCAACAGGATCTCACTCTGTCATCCAGGCTGGAGTGTTGTAGCATAATATCAGCTCATATTTCATTTCACAATTCCATTCCACTGAATTCCATTCCATGCCAGTCAATTCCATTCCACTCCAATCCACTCCGCTCCACTTCATTCCACTCCACTCCACTCTATTCCTCTCCACTCTAATCTACTCATTTTCATTCCACTCCACTCCACTACTCTCTATCCCATCCCATTCCATCGCATTCCATTCCATTCCACTTCACTCCACTCCACTCCCTTCCATTCCATCCCATTCCATAACACTCCATTCCACTCCACTCCACTCTACTCCACTCCACTTCTTTCCATTCTATTCTATACCATTCAATTCCACGTCACTCCACCCCATTCCAATCTACTCCACTCCACTCCACTCCATTCCTTTCCACTCTATTCCATTCCACTCCATTCCATTTCATTCCTTTCTTTCGACAGGATCTCACTCTGTCTCCCAAGATGCAGTGCAGTGGCACAATCTCAGCTCACATTTCATTTCACCATTCATTTCCAGGGTCTCAATCTCTCTCCCAGGCTGTAGTGCAGTGGCACAATCTCATCTCACATTTCATTTCACCATTCCTTTCCATTCCATTCCATTCATTTCCATGCCATTCCATTCAATTCCATGCCATGCCATTCCATTGAATTCCACTCTACTCCACTCCACTCCACTCCATTCCACGTCATTCCACTGCACTCCACTCTTATACACTCAACCACACTGCATTCCACTCCACTCCACTCCACTCCTCTCCATTCCATCCCATTCCATTCCAATCCATTCCACTCCACTCCACTCCACTCCAATCTACTCCACTCCACTACATTCAACTCCACTCCATTCCACTCCACTCCACTGCCTTCCACTCCATTACTTTACACTCCACTCCACTCCAATGCGCTCCATCCCATTACAACCCATTCAATTCCACTCCACTCCTCTCCACTCTATTGAATTCCATTCCATTCTGTAACATTCCATCACACTCGATTCCACTCCACTCCACTCCATTCCACTAAAATCCATTCCATTCCATTCCAATCCATTCCATTCCACTCCATTCCTTTCTTTTGACAGGATCTCACTGTGTCTCCCTGGCTGAATTGCAGTTGCACAATCTCAGCTCACATTCTATTTCATGATTACATTCCATTCCTTTCCATTCCAGCATTCCATTCCATTCCTTTCAATTCCACTCCACTGCACTCCACTCCACTCCTCTCCACTCCATTCCATTCCATTCAACTCCACTCTACTCCACTCCTCTCCATTCCATCCCATTCCATTCCATTCCAATCCACTCCACTCAAATCCACTCCACTCTATTCCATTCCATTCCATCACATTCTGTTCCACTCCATTCCACTCTACTCCACTCCACTCCACTCCGCTCCACTCCACTCTATTCCGTTCCATTCCATTCCATTCCTTTCCATTCTACTGCATTCTATTCCATTCGTTTCTTTAAGCAGGATTTCACTCTGTTATCCAGGCTGCATTGCAGTCGTACTATCTCAGCTCACTTTTCTTTTCACCATTGCATTCTACTTCAGTCCATTCCACTCCATTCCACTCAGCTCCACTCCTCTCCATTCCACTCCATTCAATTCCCTTCCCTTCCATTCCATTCCATTCAATTTCACTCTACTACCCTCCACTCACTTCACTCCAATCCTTTCCACTCGACCGCTTCGCATTTCATTCCACTCCTCTCCACTGCACTCCACTACATTCCTTTCCATTCCACCCCATTGCATTCTATTACTTTCTTCAAAAGGATCTCACACTGTCAACAGGGCTGGAATGCAATGGTACAATCTCAGCTCACATTTCATTTCACCACTCCATTCCATTCCTTTCCATTCCTTTCCATTCCACTCCACTACACTGAACTTCAATCCATTCTTCTGAACTCCATTCCACTCCACTCCACTCCACTCCACTGCACTCCATTCCTTTCCATCCCATTCCATTACTCTACATTCCACTCCAATCCATTCCAGTCCTCTCCACTTCACTCCATTCCATTCCATTTTATTTCATTCCAATCCATTCCATTCCAATCCACTCCACTCCACTCCATTCCATTCCACTCCATTCCACTCCACTCTACTCCATTCCACTGCACTCCATTCCACTCCACTCCACTGCATTACATTCCATCTTTTTCCATTCCAAGCCATTCCACTGCACTCTACTCCACTCCACCCCACACCACTCCACTCTTCTCCATTCCGTTCCATTATACACCATTCAATTCCATTCTTTTCTTTCAAGAGGATCTCACTCTGTCATCCAGGTTGAAGTGCAGTTGCCCAATCTGTGCTCGCATTTCATTTCACCATTCCATTATATTCCGTTACATTCCATTTCACTCTATTACATTCCACTCCACTCGACTCAACTCCATTCCAATCCATTCCATTCCACTCCATTCCTTTCCTTTCCATTCCATTCCATTAATTTCCATGCCATTGCACTACACTACACTCCACTTCACTCAACTCCATTGCATGGCATTCCATTCCACTCAATTTATCTCCACTAAACTGCACTCCTCTCCACTCCATTCCTTACTTTCTCATTCCATTACACTCCACTCCACTCCCCACTACTCCATTCCAAACAATTCCATTTCATGGCATCCCATTCCTTTCCACTCCATTTCATTCCACTCCATTCTACTCCCCTCCCCTCCATTACAATCAATTCCCATCCTTTCCGTTCCATGACACTCCAATCCTTTCCAATATTTTCTTTTGACAGGATTTCACTCTGTCACCAAGGCTGGAGTGCTGTGGCACAATCACAGCTCATATTTCATTTCAACATTCCTTTCCATTACATTCCATTCCACTCCACTTCACTCCACTTAACTCCACTCACTCCCTTCCATTCCATTCCACTCCATTCCACTCCACTCCACACCAATCAACTCCATTCCATTCCATTCCATTCACTCCACTCCTTTCAATCCCATTCCTGTCTTTCGACAGGGTCTCTCTGTTACCCAGGCTGGAGTGCAGTGACACAATCTCGGCTCTCATTTCATTTCACCATTCTAATGCATTCTACTCCATTCCATTCCTTTCCATTCCATCCCACTTCACTCAACTAGACTCCACTCCCCTCCATTCCATTCCATTCCATGCCTGTCTACTGCTATCCAATCTTATGTAATACAATCCACTCCATTCCATTCCATTCCATCCCATCTCATTCCTTTCCACTCCTCTCCATTCCACTCCACTCCAATCCACTCCACCTCCCTCCACTCCATGCCATTCCACTCCATTCCATTCCAGTCCATTCTATTCCACTCATTTCTTTTGAAGGGATCACAATCTGTCACCCAGGTTGGAGTGCAGTAGTACAATCTCAGCTCACATTTCATTTAACCATTCCATTACATTCCATTTGACACCATTCCATTCAACTCCACTCAACTCCATTCCATTCCCTTACATTCTTTCCACTCCATTTCACTCTGCTAAAGTCCACTTCTCTCTACTCCACTCAATCACACTCCATCATATGCCTTTCCACTCCAATCCACTCCACTCCACTCTATTCCATTCGATTTCATCCCATTAAATTCCATTCCATTCCACTCCACTCCACTCCACCTCACTCCACTCCACTCCATTTCTTTGTATTCCATTCCATTTCACTCCATTCCTTTCCATTTCTCCCTTTTGACTTGATCTCATTCTGTCACCCAGGCTGGTGTGCAGTGGCGCAATCTCAGCTCACATTTCATTTCACCATTCCATTCAATTTCATTCCATTCCTTTCCATTGCATTCCACTCCATTCCATTTAATTCCACTCCACTCCACTCCACTTCTCTCCACTCCACGGCACTCCACTCCACTCCATTACATCCAATTCCATTACAGTCCATTCCACTTCACTCCACTTTTCTGCAGTCAATCTCCTCCATTCCAATCCATTCCATGCTTTTCCATTGAATTACACTCCATTGCATTCCATTAGTCTCTTTGTAAAGGATCTCACTCTGTCACACAGGCTGGAGTGCAGTGGCACAATCTAAAGTCACATTTCATTTCACCATTCCATTCCATTCTATTCCACTGCACCCCATTCCACTCAACTCCACTCCACTCCATTCCATTCCACTCCACTCTAAATCACTTAACTCCATTATATTCCATCCCTTTCCATTCCACTCTGTTCCACTCCACTCCACTCAATTCCATTCCACTCCACTGCATTTCATTCCATTCCATCCCATTCCATTCCACTCCACTCCCCTCCCCTGCACTCCTCTCCATTCAATTCCATTCTATTCCATTCCATTCCATTCCATTACTTTCCTTTGCCCGGATCTCATTCTGTCACCCAGGCTGGACAGCAGTCGCACAATCTCAGCTCACATTTCATTTCACCATTCCATTCCATTCCACTCCATTCCATTCCATTCTATTTCTCTCCATTGTACTCCACTGTACTCCACTCCACTCCATTCCAATCTACTCCATTCCCATTCTCTCCCATCCCCTCCACTCCTATCCACTCCACGCCATTCAACTCCACTTCATTCCATTACGCTCCAGTCCACTACCATCCACTTCACTCCATTCCAATCCATTCCATTCCATCCCATTCCATCACATTCCATTCCACTCCACTCTTCCAATCCACTCCACTCCACTCCTCTCCAGTCCATTCCTCTTCATTCTACTCCAATCCACGCCAATCCAGTCTACTCCACTCCATTCCATTCCATTGCATCCCATTCTATTCCACTCCATTCCACTCTCCTCCACGCCACTCCACTCCACTGCTCTCCGTTCCATTCCTTTCCATACACTTCCACTGCATTCCATTCAATTCCTTTCTTTTGACAGGATTTCACTCTGTCACACAGGCTGCATTGCAGTCACACTACCTCAGCTGACATTTCATTTCACCATTCCCTTCCACTCCAGTCCATTCCAATCCATTCCACTCCACTCCACTCCTCTCCAGTCCAGTCCACTCCATTCCATTCCCTTCCATTCCATTCCAATCCATGCCATTCCACTCCACTCCACTCCACTTCACTCCAATCCATTCCACTGCACTCCATCGCATTTCATTCCACTCCTCAACACTCCATTCCACTCATTCCATTCCACTCCATTCCATTCCATTCCTTTCTTTCTAAAGGATCTCACTCAGTCACTCAGGCTGGAGTGCAATGGCACAATCTCAGCTCACATTTCATTTCTCCTTTCCATTCCATTCCATACCACTCCACTCCACTGCACTCCACTCCATTCTACACCACTCCATTCCGCTCTACACCACTCCACTCCACTCCACGGAACTCCATTCCACTCCATCTCTTTCCATTACTCTCCATTCTACTCCAATCCACTCCACTCCTCTTCACTCCATTCCATTCCAATCCATTCCTTCCATTCCACTCCATTCTATTCTCTTCAATTCCATTCCTTTCCTATCCATTCTATTCCACTACACTGCATTCCATTCCACTCCACTCCACTCCACTCCACTGCATTCCACTCCATTCCACTCCAATGCATTCCATTCCATTACAGTACATTCCACTCCACTCCAATCTTCTCCACTCTACCCCTCCAATCCATTCTATTCTGTTCCTTTGCATTACACTCCATTGCATTCCATTCCTTTCTTTCTACAGGATCTGTCTCTGTCACACAGGTTGGAGTGCTGTGGCAAAATATCAGCTCACATTTCATTTCACCATTCCATTCCATTCCGTTCCGCTCCACTCCACTCCTCTCAACTACATTACATTCCATCCCTTACCATTCTACTCCTTTCCACTCCACTCCACTCTGCTGCATTTCATTCAATTCCATCCCATTCCGTTCACCTCCAGCCCACTCCACTCCCCACCACTCCACTTCGTTCAATTCCATTCCATTCCACTCCATTCCATTCAATTCACTTCTTTCACCAGGATCTCCACTCAATTCCAGTCCACTCCACTTCACTTCATTCCACTCCACCCCACACCACTTCTCTCCAGTCCACTCCACTCCATGCCATTCCATTCCACACAGCTCCATTCCGTTCCATTCCTTTCTTTCTACACGTTCTCACTGACACCCAGGCTTGAGTGTAGTGGCACAGTCTCAAATTACATTTCATTTCAACATTCCATTCCATTCCATTCCACTCCATTCCACAGAACTCCACTCCACTCCATTCCATTCCATTCCATTCCATTCCATTCCATTCCATTCCACTCCATTCCACTCCCCTTCACCGCACTCCACTCCATTACATTCCATCCCTTTCAATTCCACTCAATTCGACTCCGCTAAACTTCACTCCACTGCACCCAATAGACCCCACACCACTCGTCTCCACTCCACTCCATTCCATTGCATTCCAATCCATTCCACTGCATTCCGTTCCATTCCTTTCCTACGACAGATTCTCACTCTGTCACCCAGTCTTGAGTGAATTGGCATAATCTCATCTCACATTTCATTTCACCAATCCATTCTATCCCATGCCATTCCATTCCATTCCAATCCATTCCATTCCATTTCATTCCACTCCACTACATTCGAATCCATTCCACTCCAGTGCACTCCACTCCACTGCATTCCCCTACCCTCCACTCCACTGCATTCCCCTAGCTTTCACTCTACTCCACTCCATTCCACTCCACTCTATTCCATTCCACTGCACTCCACTCCAGTCGATCACATTCCATCCCATTACATTACACTAAATTGCACTGCACTCCACTCCACTCCACTCGAATCCACACCATTCTGTTCCATTCCATCCCATTCTATTGCTATCCATTCCACTCCACTCCACTCTACTCCAATCCACTCCACTCCATTGTATGCCATTCCATTCCATTCCATTCCATTCCATTCCATTCCATTCCATTCCATTCCATTCCATTCCATTCCATTCCATTCCATTCCACTCCACTCCATTCCATTCCATTCGTTTATTTCAACAGGATCATACTCTGTTACCCAGTCTGGAGGGAAGTGGCACAATCACAGTGCACATTTCATTTCACCATTCCTTTCCATTCCATTCCCTTTCTCTCCACTCCAATCCACTCCATTCCATTCCACTCCTTTCCACTCCACCAAACTCCAATACACTCCATTCCACAGCACTCCGTTCCACTAAACTCCATTCCATTCCATCCCATTCCATTCCATTCAATTCCCCTCCACTCCACTCCATTCCACTCCACTCCACTCCATCCCATTCCATTACTTTCCTTTCCACTCCACACCATTCCATTCCTTTCTTTTGACAGAATCTCACTCTGTCACCCAAGCTGGAGTGCAGTGTCAAAATCTCAACTCACATTTCATTTCACCATTCCATTTCATTCCACTCCATTCCGTTCCTTTCGTTTCCATTCCACTCCACTCCCCTCCACTCCACTCCATTCCATTGCACTCCGTGCCACTCCACTCCTATCCATTCCAATACAATACAGTCCTCTCCATTCCATTCCATTCCATCCCAAGCCATTCCTTTCCACTCCATTCCATTCCATTCCATTCTGCTCCAATCCACTCCACTACCATCAACTCCATGCCATTCCACTCCATTCCATTCCACTCCATTCTATTCCATTGTTTTCTTTCGACAGGATCTCACTCTGTCACCCAGGCTGGAGTGCAGTAGCACAATCTCAGCTCACATTTCATTGCACCATTTCATTACATTCCATTCGACTTCATTCCACTCAACTCCACTCCATTCCATTCCATTCCTTTCCACTTAATTCCACTCAGCTAAAATCCACTCCTGTCTACTCCACTCAATTTCACTCCATCATATTCGTTTCCAATCCATTCCATTCCTCTCTACTGCACTCCACGGTATTCCATTACATTCCATCCCATTAAATTCCATTCCATTCCACTACACTCCCCTCCAAACCACTCCACTCCACAACAATCCAATCCGCTCCACACCACCCCTCTCCACTCCACTCAATTCCTTTGCATTCCATTCCATTTCACTCCAATCCATTCCATTCCTCTCTTTCGACAGGATCTCACCCTGCCACCCAGGATAGTGTGCAGTGGAGAAATCTCAGCTCACATTTCATTTTACCATTCCATTCAATTCCATTCCTTTCTGTTCCATTGCATTCCATTCCATTCCATTTAATTCCACTCCACTCCACTCCACTTCTCTCCACTCCACTGCAGTTCACTCCACTCCATTCCATTCCATCGCATTCCATTCCATTCCATTCCACTCAATTCCACTATTCTACACTCCACTCCACTCCACTCCAATCCATTCCATTTCGTTCCATTGCATTACACTCCATTGCATTCCATTCCTTTCTTTGTACAGGATCTCAGCCTTTCACAAAGACTACAGTGCAGTGGCACTATCTCAGCTCACATTACATTTCACCATTCCTTTCCATTCCATTCATTCCATTCCATTCCACTCCACTCCACTCCACTTAACTCCAGTACATTCCATTCCTTTCTATTCCACTCCTTTCCACTCCACTCCACTTCACTACACTGCATTTCATTCCATTCCATCACATTCTATTCCATACCCCTCCTCTCCACTCCCCTCCCCTCCCCTCCACTGCATACAATTCCATTCTATTCCACTCCATTCTATTCCATTCCTTTCTTTCGCCAGGATCTCTATCTGTCACACAGGCTCCATTGAAGTCGCACAATCTCAGCTCACATTTCATTTCACCGTTCCAATCCATTCCATTCCACTCCATTACATTCCATTCCATTTCTCTCCATTGCATTCCACTGCACTCCACTCCACTCCATTCCATTCCACTCCATTAAACTCCACTCCACTCCTATCCACTCTGCTCCACTATATTCAGCTCCACTCCATTCCAGTCCATTCCATTCCCCTCCCTTCCACTCCATTCCATTACACTCCACTCCACTCCAATCCATTCTATTCCATTCCATTCCATCCCATTACATCACACTCTATTCCACTCCAGTCACGTCCAATATATTCCACTCCACTCTTCTCCACTCCATTCCACTTCATTCCACTACATTCCACTCCACTCCTGTCCAGTCCAGTCCACTCCACTCCACTCCATTCCACTCCATCCCATCCCATTCTATTCCACTCCGTTCCACTCTGCTCCACTCCTCTCCTCTCCACTGCACTCCATTCCGTTCAATTCCATTCCACTGTAATCCATTCCATTCCTTTCTTTCGACAGTATTTCACTCTATTACCCAGGCTGCATTGTAGTCACACTGTCTCAGCTCACATTTCATTTCACCATTCCACTCCTCTCCAGTCCATTCCAATCAATTCCACTGTGCTCCACTCCTCTCCAATCCACTACACTCCACTACATTCCATTCCCTTCCATTCCATTCCATTCAATACCATTCCACTCCACTCCACTCCACTCTACTCGAATCCACTCCACTCCATTCCATTCCTTTCAGTTCCACTCCATTCCACTCTACTCCACTCTACTCCACTCCATTAAATTCCATTCCTTTCCATTCCGCTACACTCAGCTCCACTCCACTTCACTCCACCTCACTATACCCTACACCACTCCACTCCATGCCTTTCCATTCCACACCATTCCATTCAATTCCTCTCTTTTGACAGGATCTCACTCTGTCACCCAGGCTTGAGTGCAGTGGCAATTACTCAGCTCACATTTCATTTCACCATTCCATTCCATTCCATTCTATGCCATTCCTCTCCATTGCACACCATTCCACTCCACTCTATTCCACTCCATTCCATTCCACACCATTCCACTCCACTCCACTCCATTATATTCCATGCCTTTTCATTCCACTCCATTCGACTCCAATCCACTCCACTCCACTGCACTTCACCACACACCACTCCACTCCACTCCATTACATTCCGTTCCACTCCTTTCCATTCCATTCCTTTCTTTCGAAAGGATATCACTCTGTCACCCAGGCTTGAGTGAAGTGGCACAATCTCAGCTCACATTTCATTTCGCCATTCCATTCCATTCCATTCTACTTCATTCCATTCCATTCCACTCCACTCCACTCCACTCCAGTTCATTCAGTACCTATCCACTCCATTCCATTCCACTCCATTCCACTCCTCTCTACTCCACTCTTCTCCATTTCATTATATCCCTTTCCATTCCTTTCCATTCCACTCCAGTCCACTCCAGTCCACTCCATGCCGTTCCATTCCACTCCATTCCATTCCATTCCACTCCATTCCACTCCACTCCACTGCACTCCACTCCACTCCACTCCACTCTACTCCACTCTGTTAAACTCCACTACACTCCAATCCACTCCATTCTACTCCATTCCATTCCAACCCATTTCATTCCACTCCACTCCACACCATTCCATTCCATTCCATCCATTTCCATTCCATTCCATTCCACTCCACTCCAATCCACTCTAGTCCACTGCATTCCATTCCATTCCATTCCTTTCCGTTATATTCCTTTACATTCTACTCCATTCCATTCCAATCCATTCCATTCCACTCCACTGTACTCCATTCCACTCCACTCCACTCCATTAAACTCCACTACACTCCAATCCACTCCATTCTACTCCATTCCATTCCAACCCATTTCATTCCACTCCACTCCACACCATTCCATTCCATTCCATCCATTTCCATTCCATTCCATTCCACTCCACTCCAATCCACTCTAGTCCACTGCATTCCATTCCATTTCATTCCTTTCCGTTATATTCCTTTACATTCTACTCCATTCCATTCCATTCCATTCCAATCCATTCCGTTCCACTCCATTCCCTTCTTTCGACAGGATCTCACTCTGTCACCCAGGATGGAGTGCAGTGGCACAATCTCAGCTCAGATTTCATTTCACTATTCCATTCCATTTCATTCCATTCCACTCCACTCCACTCTACTCCATTCCAACCAAATGCACTCTAATCCACTCTATTCCATTGCATTCCATTCCATCAACTCCAATCCACTCCTCTCCTCTCCAGTCCACTCCATTCCACTTCATTCTACTCCATTCCACTCAATTCCATTCCATTCAATTCCATTCTATTCCACTTCATTCCACTTCCCTTCATTCCACTGCACTCCACTCCATTCCATTATATTCGATTGCAATCCAATCCATTCAAAGCCATTCCTTTGTTTTGAAAGGATCTCACTCCGTCATCTAGGATGGAGTACAGAGGCACATTAACAGCTGACATTTCATGTCACCATTCGATTCTATTCCATTCCTTTCCACTCTGCTCTATTGCATTACATTCCATTCCCTTCCACTCCACTCCACTCTACTCCATTCCCTTCCTTTCCACTCCACTCCACTCTACTCCATCCATTCCAATCCATTCCACTCCTTTCCACTCTACTCCACTCTACTCCATTCCTTTCAATTCCTTTCCACTCCACTCCACTCTACTCCATTCCATTCCATGCCATTCCACTCCATTCCACACCACTCCACTCCATTCCACTGCATTCCACTCCATTTCACTTCACTTCACTCGACTCCACTCAATCCCATTCCATTCCATTCCATTCGACTGCTTTCCACTGCACTCCACTCCACCTCACTCCATTCCATTCCATTCTCTCCCATTCCATTACATTCCATTCGGCTCCCCTCTGCTACACTCCACTCCACTCCATTCCATTCCATTCCATTCCATTCCATTCCATTCCATTCCATTCCATTCCATTCAACTCCATTCCATTTCTTTCCTTTCTTTTGACAGGATCTCAATCTCTCACCCAGGCTGGAATGCAGTGCCACAATCTCAGTTCATATGTTATTTCACCATTCTATTCCGTTGCATTTCACTCACTGCATTCCACTCCACTACATTCCTTCACATCCCATCCCATTCCACTCCATTCCACTCCACTCCACTCCTTTCCGCTCCACTCCATTCCCGTCCATGCCATTCCATTACACTCTTTTCCACTCCACTCCACTCCATTCCATTATATTCCATGCCATTAAATTCCAGTACATTCCACTACACTATACTCCACTCCACTCTCCTCCACAACACGCCACTCCACCTCACTCTTCTACACTCCACTCCACCCCATTCCATTCCATCCCATCCCATCCCACCCTACTCCTCTCCATTCCACTCTGCTCCACGCCACTACACTCTACTCTCACTCTGTCACTCAGACTGGAGAGCAGTATCACATTCTCATCTCACATTTCATTTCAACAATCCATTCATTTCCATTTAAATCCATTCCTTTCAAGTCCATTCCATTCCACTCCACTCCACTCCATTCCATTACATTTCACTCCTTTCCATTCCACTCCAATATACTCCATTCAACTCCACTCAACTCCAAAACCCTCATTCCGTTTCCATTCCACTCCATTCCACTCTACTAAACTCCAGTCCAATCCACTCCATTGTCTTTCCACTCCATTCCACTGTGCTAAACTCCAGTCCAATCCACTCCATTACATTCCATCCCTTTCCATTCCAATCCATTCCACTCCACTCCACTGCACCCCACTCCACTCCATTCCACTCCACGCCACTCCACCCCACTCCACTCCACTCCACTCCATTCCATTCCAATTCACTCCATTCCATTCCTTTCTTTTGGAAGGATCTAACTCTGCCACTGCACTCCAGTCTGTGAGAAGAAGTTAGAGCCTGTCAAAAGAAATTAATGGAATGGAATCTAGGAAAATGAAATGGAATGCAATGGAATGGAGTGGAGTGGAGTAGATTGGAGTGGAATGAAGTTGATTGGAATGGAGTGGAATGGAGTGGAATGGAACAGAATGGAATGTAGTGTAAAGGATTGGAATGGAGTGGAATAAAACGGGTTAGATGGAATGGAATGGTGAAAAGTAAAGTGAGCTGAGATTTTGCCACTGCACTTCAGCCTGGGTGACATAGTGAGATCCTGTGAAAAGAAAGTAATGGAAAGAAATGGAGTGGATTGGAATGGAATAGAGTGGAGTGGAGTGCAGTGGAGTGGAGGGGAGTGGAGTGGAATGGAGTGCAATGGAATGGAATGGAATGGAGTGCAGTGGACTGGAGTGGAATTGAATGGAATTAAATGCTATGGAATGGAATGGAAGAATGGAATAGTGAAATGAAATGTGAGCTTAGATTGTGCCACTGCCCTACAGCATTGAGGAGACAGTGAGATCCTGTCGAAAGAAAGGAATGTAATGGAATGGGATGGAATGGAATGGAATGGAGTGGAATGTACTGGAGTGGAGTAGACTGGAATGGAATGGAGTGGACTAGCATGGGATAGAATGGAATGCAATGGAGTGCAGTGGAGTGTAGTGGAGTGGGGTTGAGGGGAATGGAATGGACTAGAGTGGATTAGAATGGAATGGAATGCAAAGGAAAGCAATGGAATGGAATGGTGAAATGAAATGTGACCTGAGATGGTGCCACTGCACTCCAGCCTGTGTGACAGAGTGAGATCCTGTTGAAAGAAAGGAAAGCAATGGAATGGAGTAGAATGGAAAGGAAAGGAATTAAATGGAGTGGATTGGAGTCGAGTGAAGTGGAGTGGAGTGGGATGCAATGGAATGGAATAGAATGGAATGGAATGGAATGGTGTGGAGTGGAGTGGCATGCAGTGGAATGTAGTGGAGGGGAGTGGAGTCTAATGGAGTGTAGTGGAATGGAATGGAGTGGAGTGGTGTGGAATGGAGTGGAAGGGAATGGAACGAAATGATATGGAATGGAATGAAAAGCTATGGAATGGAATGGAATGGTGACATGAAATGTGAGCTGAGACTTTGCCACGGCACTCCAGCCTGGGTGACAGAGTGAAATACAGTCGTAAGAAAGGAATGGAATGGAATGGGAAAAAATGGAATGAAATGGAATGGATTGGTGTGGAGAGGAGTGTAGTGTAGTGGAATGGAGTGGAGTGGAATGGCATGGGGTGAAATGGAATAGAATGCAGTGGAGTAGAGTGGAGTGGAGTGGTGTTGAGTAGAATGGAATGGAATGAATTGAAATGGAATGCAATGGAATGGAACGGTCTGAAATGGAATGGAATGGAATGGAATGGAATAGAATGGAAAGGAATGGAATGGAATGTGATGGAATGAAATGGAATGGAATCGAATGCAACCGAATGGAATGGTGAAATGAAATGTGAGCTGCGATTGTGCCACTGTGTGCCAGCCTGGGAAAAAGCATGAGATACGGTCGAAAGAAAGGAATGCAATGGATGAAGTGAAATGGAATGGAATGGAAAGGAGTGGAGTGGATTTGAGAGGAGTAGAATGGAGTGGAATACAGTGGAATGGAAAGGGATGGAATGGGATCGAGTGGAGTGGAGTGGAGTGAAGTGGAGTAGAGTGTTTTGGAATCTGGTGGAATGCAATGGGATGGAATGGAATAGAGTGTAGTGTTGTGGAGTGGAGTTTCCTGGAGTAGATTTGAGCAGAATGGAAAGGGATGGAATGGAGTGGAGTGGAGTGGTGTTGAGTGGAATGGAATGGAATGGAATGGAATGGTGAAATGAAATTTGACCTGAGTTTGTGCCACTGCACTCCAGCCTGTGTGAGAGTGAGACCCTGTCAAAAGAAAGTAAAGCAATAGAATGGGGTGGAATGGAATGGAATGGAGTGGTCTGCCTTGGAGTGGTGGAGAGTGGAATGGAGTGGAGTGGAATGGCACGGAGTGGAATGTAAAGGAATGGAGAGGAGTGGAGTGGAGTGGTGTGGAGTGGAATAGAATGGAATGGAATGCAATTAAATGGAGTGGAGTGCAGTCGAGTGAGGTGGAGTGGAATGGGATTGGATGGAATGGAACGGAATGGAGTGGAGTGGAGTCGAGTGGAGTGGAAGGGAGTGGAATGGAATGCGATGGAATGGGATGGAGGGGAGTGTAGTGGAGAGGACAAGAGTGGAGTGCTGTGGAGTGGACTGTAGTGGAATGGAATGGGATGGAATGGGATGGAGTGGAGTGTAGCGGAGCAGAGTGGAGTGGATTGGAACGGATTAGAATATTATGGAATGGAATGGAATGCAATGGTGAAATGAAACGTGAGCTGACACTGTGCCACTGCTCTCCAGCCTCGGTTGCAGAGTAATATCCTGTCGAAATAAAGCAATGGAATGGAAAGAAGTGGAATGGTATGGAATGGAATGGAATGGAGAGGAGTGGCATGGAGTAGAGTGCAGTGGAATGGAGTGCAATGGAATGGAATGGAATGTCCTGGAGTAGAGTTGTGTGTAGAGGAGTGGAGTGGAATAGAGAGGAAAGGAATGGAATGGAATGGAGTGCAGTGGAATGGAAAGGAGTGCAGTGGAATTAAATGGAATGGAATGGAATACAATGTAATGGAATGGATTGGAATGGAATGGTGTAATGAAACATGAGCTGATATTGTGCCACTGCACTACAGCCTGGGTGACAGAGTGAGATCCTGTCTAAGGAAAGGATTGGAATGGAATGTAGGGGCATGGAATGAAATGGAATAAAATGGAGTGGAGTGGAGTGGAGTGGAGTGAAGCAGAGTGGAGTGGAGTGGAAGGAGGGGGTTGCTATAGAAAGGAATGGATTGGAGTGGATAGGAGTGGGATAGAGTGGAGTGGAGTGGAATGGGATGGGACACAATGGAGTGGAGTGGAGTGGAGTTTATTGGAGTGGACTGGAATGGAATGGAATGGAAGGGAATGGAGTGAGGCGGAATGGAATGGTGAAATGAAATGTGACCTGAGATTGTGCCACTGCAATGAAGACTGGATGATGGAGGGAGATCCTGTCGAAAGCAAGTAATGGAATGCAGTGTAGTGCAATGGTTTCGAATGGAATGGAATGGAGTGGAGAAGATTGGAGTGGAGTGGAATGGAGTGGAATGGAATAAGGAGGAAAAGAATGGAATAGAATGGAGTGGAGTGGAGTAGAGTGGAATGGAATGGAGTGGAATCGATTGGGATTCAATGGAATGCAGTGGATTGGAGTGGTGTGGAATGGAATGGAATGGAATGTAAGGGAATAGAATAGAGTGCAGTGGAATAGAATTGAATGTTATGGAGAGTTATGGAATGTTATGGAACGGAATGGAAAGCAATGGAATGGAATGGAATGGTGAAGTGAAATGTGTACTTTGATTTTGGCACTGCACTGCAGTCTGGGTGACAGAGTAAGATCCTGTTAAAACAAAGGAATGAAATGGAATGGAATGGAATGGAATGGAACGGAACGTAATGTCGTGGAGTGGAGTGGCATGCAGTGGAGTGGAGTGGAGTGGAGTGGAATGGAGTGCAATGGAATGGGATGGAGAGGAATAGAATGGAGAAGACTGAAAACGAGTGGAGTGGAGTAGAGTGGAGAGCAATGGAGTAGAATGGAAAGGAATGCAATGGAGTGGAGTGGAGTGGAGAGGAGTGCAGTGTAGTTGAGTGGAATGGAATGAAATGGAATGGAATTTAATGGAATGAAATGGAATGGAAAGGAATGGAATGGAATGTAGTGTAATAGAATGCTTAAATGAAATGTGAGCTGAGATTGTGCCACGGCACTCCAGCCTGGGTGAAAGAGTGAAATCCTGTCGAAGGACAGGAATGGAATGCAATGTGGTGGAATGGAATGGCATAGAATTAAATGGGGTGGAGTGGAGTTGTGTAGAGTGGAATGGAGTGGAGTGGAATGGAGTTGACTGGAATGGGATGTAATAGAATGGAATGGAGTGGAGACGAGTGGAGTGGATCAGAATGGAGTGGAGTGGAATGAACAGAGTAGAAAGGAATGGGATGAAATGGAGGGGATTGGAGTAGAGGGCAGGGGAGTGGAATGGAATGGATTGTAGTAGATTGGAGTGGAGTAGGATTGGAGTGAAGTAAAATAGAATGGAATGGAATAGAATGGAATGGAATGGAACGGAATGGAGTGGATTGGAGTGCAGTGGATTTGAATGAAATAAAGTTGAATGGAAAGGGAAGAAATGGAATGGATAGGAGTGGAGTGGAGTGGATGAGAGAGGGATGGAATTGGATGGAATGCAATGGAGTAGAGTGGAGTGGAGTGGTATGGAAAGGAATGGAATGGAATGGAAAGGTGAAATGAAATGTGAGCTGAGATTGTGCCACTGCAATCCAGCCTGTGTGACAAAGTAAAATCCTATTGAAAGAAAGGTATGGAATGGGATGGAGTCGAATGGAATGGAATGGAATGGAATGGAAGGGAATGGAATGGAATGCAATGGAGTGGTGTGAATTGGAGTGGAATTAAATGGAATGGAGTGGAGTGGAGAGGAGTGGAGTGGAGTGGACTGGAGTGGAGTTGACTTGAGTGAAATGGAATGGGTTGGATTTCAATGGAGTCGAGAGGAGTGGAGTTGAATGGAACGGAATGGAGTGAAATAGAGTGGAATGGAATGGAATGGAATGGTGAAATGAAATATGAGCTAAGATTGTGCCACTGCACTCAGCCTGTGTGACAGAGTGAGACCTGTCCAAAGAAAGGTATGGAATGGAATGGAGTCGAACGAAATGGAATGGAATTGAAGGGAGTGGAGTGGAGTGCATTGAAGTGGAATGGAGTGGAATGAAATGGTATGTAATGGAACAGAATGTAGTGGAGTGAAGTGGAGTGGAGTGGAGTAGAGTGGAGTAGACTGTAGTGGAGTGGCATGGAGTGAAATGGAATGGGATGGATTTCAATGGAGTGGTGTGGAGTGGGGTGGATTGGAATGGAATGGACTGGAATGGAATGGATTGGAATGGAATTCTGAAATGACATGTGCATTGAGAATATGCCACTGCACTCCAGCCTCTGGGACAGAGTGACATCCTGTCGATAAAATGGAATGGAATATAATGGAGTGGAATGGAATGGAGTGGAGTGGAGTGGAGTGAAGTGGATTGGATTGGAGTGGATTGGAGTGCAATGGAGTGGAATGGAAGGTGATGGAGTGGAATGAAATGGAGTGGACTGGAATGGAAAGCAGTGGAGTGGAATAGATTGGAGTGGAGTGGAGTGGAATGGAATGGAATATAATGAAATGGAATGGAATGAAATGGAATGGTGAAATGAAACGTGAGATGATATTGGGCCAAAGCCCTGCAGCCTGGGTGACAGAGTGAGAACCTGTCAAAAGAAAGGAATGTAATGCAATGGAGTGTATTGGAGTGGAATGGAATGGAATAGGGTGGAGTGGAGTGGAGAGGAGTGGAATGGTATGGAAGGGAAAGGGATGTCATGGAATGGAAAGGAGTGGAGTGGAATGGAGTGGAGTGGAGTGGAGTGGAATGGAATAAAATGAAATGAAATGGAATGGAATGCTGAAATGAAACGTGCGATGAGATTGTGTTACTGCACTCCAGCTTGGGTGAAACAGTGAGATCCTTTCGAAAGAAAGGAATGCAGTGGAATGGAATAGAATGGAATTGAATGGAGTAGAGGGTGCTCGAGTGGAGTGGCCTGGAGTCGAGTGGGGTGTAATGGAGAGGAATGGAGTGGGATGGAATGGAATGGAGTGGAGTGGAGTGGAGTGGATTGGAATGGAATGGGATGGAGTGGAATGGAGTGGATTGGAGTGGAGAGGAGGGGAATGGATAGGAATGGAATGGAATGGAGTGGAGTGCAGTGCAGTGGAGTGGAAAGGAATGGAAAATAATGGAATGGAATGGAATGGAAAGGAATGGAATGGAATGGAGAAATGAAATGTGAGACGAGATTGTGCCACTGTACTCCAGCCTGTGTGACAGATTGAGATGCTGTCTAAATAAAGGAGTGGAATGCAACGGAATGGAAAGGAATGGAATGGAGTGGAGATGAGTGGAGTGGAGTGGAGGAGAGAGGAGTGGAATGAAGTAGTATGGGATGAGAAAGAATGGAAAGGAAGGAAGCAGAGTGGAGTGGAGCGGAGTGGAATGCAGTGGAATGCAATGGGAGAGAAATAGATGGAGTGGAGTGAAGTGGATTGGAATGGAGTGGAATGGAATGGAATGGAATGACGTGGAGTATAGTGGAGTGCAGTTGGGTGGAAGGGAGTGGAATGGAATTTGATGTAATGGAATGGAATGGAGTGGAGTCGAGTGAAGTCGAGAGAAGTGTAATGGAGTGGAAGGGAATTTGATGTAATGGAATGGAATGGAGTGGTGTGGAGTGGAGTGATGTGGAGTGGAGTGGAATGGAATGAGATGGAATGAATTGGAGTGGAGTGGAGTCGAGTGGAGTGGAATGGAAAGGAATGTAGTGGAGTGGAGTGGAGTAGATTGGAGTGGAATAGAGTGGAACGGAATGGGATTGAATGGAGGGGAGTGTAGTGTAGTGGAGAGCAGTGGAGTGGAATGGAATGTAATTTAGTGGAGTGGAGTGGAGTGGAATGAAATGAAACGAAATTGAGTGGAATGGTGGAATGAAATGTGAGCTGAGATTGTAACCATACACTCCAGCCTGTGTGACAGAGTGTGATCCTGTTGAAAAAAAGGAATGCAATGTAATGGAAAAGAATGGGATAGAATGGAATTGAATGGATTAGAGTGTGGTCGAGTGGAGTGGAGTGAAGTCGAGTGGAGTGGAATGGAGTGGAAGAGAATGGGATGGAATGGAATGGAATGGAGGGGATTGGAGTGGAGTGGAGTGGAGTGGAATGGAGTGGAGCAGAATGGAGTGGAATGGAATGGAATGGAGTGGAGTGGAGTGGGGTGCAGTGGAGTGGAATGGAATGGGATGGAATTGAATGGAATGGAATACAGTGGAGTGTAGTGGAATGGAGTGGAAATGAAAGGAATGGTATGGAATGGAAGGGAATTGAATGGCGAAATGAAATGTCAGCAGAGATTGTGCCACGGTTTTCCAGCCTGAGTGACAGAGTTAGATGCTGTCAAAAGAAAGGGGTGGAATGGAATGAAATGGAATGGAATGGAATGGAATGAAGTGGAGAGGAGTGAAATGGAGAGGAGTGGTGAGGTGTGGAATGGAGTGGAATGGGGTTGAAAAGAATGGAATGAAGCAGAGTGGAGTGTACTTGAGGGGAATGGAGTGGAATATAATGGGATAGAATGAGATGGATGGAGTGCAGTGGAATGGAATGGAGTGAAATGGACTGGAATGGAATGGAATGGAATGGCGTGGAGTGGACTGGAATTGAGTGTAGTGGAATTGAATGGAGTGGATTGGAATATAATGGAATTGAATGAATTCCAATGGTGAAATGAAATGTGAGTTGATATTGTGCAGTGGAGTGGAATGGCTAGAATGGAATGGGATGTAACGGAATGGAACGGAGTTGAGTGGTGTGGAGAGGAGTGGAATCTAGTGGAATGGAAGCGGATGCAATGAGATCGAGTGGAGAGGAGTGCACTGGAGTGGATTGGAGTGGAATGGAATGGAATGGAATGGATTGGAGTGGAGTGGAGTGTAAGGGAGTGGAATGCAATGTAATGAAGTGGAGTGGAGTGGAATGGAATGGAATCGGATTAAATGGAATAAAATAGTGAAATAATATGTCTGCTGAAATTGTGGCACTGCAGTCCAGCCTGGCAGAAACAGTGAGATCCTGTCAAAAGAAAGGAATGGAATGCAATGGAATTGAATGTAATGGGATGGAATGGAATGGAGAAGAATGGAGTGGAGTGGAGTGGAGTCCAGTGGAATGGAATGTAATGGAATGGAGTGCAGTGAAGTGGAGTAGAGGGGAATGGAGTGGAATTGAATGGGATGCAATGGAAGTGAACGAAGTGCAGTGGATTGGAGTGGAATGGAATGGAGTGGAGTGGAATGGAGTAGAATGGAATGGGACGGAGTGGAATGGAGTGAAGTGGAGTGGAGTGGAGTGAAATGGAGTGGAATGGAATGGAAAGGAAGGGAATGGAATGGAATACAATGGAATGGAATGGAGTGCAATGGAATGGAATGGCGAAATGAAAGTGCACTGAGATTGTGCCACTGCACTCCAGCGTGGGTCAGAGAGTGATATCCTCTGGAAAACAAGGAATATAATGGAATAGAGTTGAATAGAATGGAATGGAATGCAATGGAGTGGAGTGCAGCCGAGTGGGGTGGAATGGAATGGAGTGGAATTGGATTGGATGGAATGGAAAGGAATGGAGTGGTGTGGAGTCGAGTGGAATGGTATGGAGTGGAACGGAATGCGATGGAATGGGATGGAGTGGAGTGTAGTGCAGAGGAAAAGAGTGGAGTGCAGTGTAGTGGATTGTAGTGGAATGGAATGGGATGGAATGGGATCGAGTGGAGTGGAGTGGAGCAGAGTGGAGTGGAACGCATTACAATGTTATGGAATGGAATGGAATGCAATGGTGAAATGAAACGCGAGCTGATATTGTCCCACTGCTCTCCAGCCTCGGTTGCAGAGTAAGTTTCTGTCAAAATAAAGGAATGGAATAGAAAGAAGTGGAATGGTATGGAACGGAATGGAATGGAGTGGAGTGCTGTGGAGTGGAGTGCAGTGGAATGGAGCGCAATGGAATGGAATGGCATGTACTGGATTAGAGTTTAGTGTAGTGGAGTGGAGTGGAATGGAAAGGAATGGAATGGAATGCAATGGAATGGAATGGAGTGGAGAGGAGTGGAAAGGAGTGGAGTTGAATTAAATGGAATGGAATGGAATACAATGGAAAGGAATGGATTGGAATGGAATGGTGTAATGAAACATGAGCTGATATTGTGCCACTGCACTCCTGCCTGGGTGACAGGATGAGATCCTGTCGAAAGAAAGGAATGGAATGGAATGGAGGGGCATGGAATGGAATGGAATAGAATGGAGTAGAGTGGAGTGGAGCAGAGTGGAGTGGTGTGGAAGCAGGGATATGCTATGGAAAGGAATTGATTGGAGTGGATAGGAGTGGGATGGAGTGGAGTGAAGTGGAACAGGATGGGACAGAACAGACTGGAGTGGAGTGGAGTTTAGTGGAGTGGAGTGGAATGGAATGGAATGGAAGGGAATGGAGTGTGGAGGAATGCAATGGTGAAATGAAATGTGAACTGAGATTGTGCCACTGCAGTGAAACCTGGATGATGTAGTGAGATTCTGTCACAAGCAAGGAATGGAATGGAACGTAGTGGAATGGATTTGAAAGGAATGGAATGGAGTGGAGACGATTTGAGTGGAGTGGAGTGGAGCAGAATGGATTGGAATGGAATGGGATGCAATGGATTGGAATGGAGTGAAGTGGATTGGAGTGGAGTGGAATGGAATGGAATCGAATGGGATTCAATAGAATGCAGTGGAGTGGAGTGGAGTGGAATGGAATGGAATGGAAGGGACTAGAATGCAGTGGAGTGGAATGGAATGGAATGTTATGGAGAGGTATGGAATGTTATGGAATGGAGTGGAATGCAATCGAATGCAATGTAATGTAATGGAATGGAATGGAATGGTGAAATGAAATGTGTACCTTGATTTTGGCACTGAAATACAGTCTGGGTGACAGAGTAAGATCCTGTTAAAACAAAGGAATGGAATGGAGTTGAGTGGAATGGAATGGCATGGAACGTAGTGGAGTGGAGTGGCCTGCAGTGGAGTGGAGTGGAGTGGAATGGAATGGAGTGCAATGGAATGGGATGGAGAGGAATAGAATGGAGAGGAGTGGAGACGAGTGGAGTGGAGTGGATTAGAGTGGAGTGGAATGGAGTGGAATGGAATGGAATGCAATGGAGTGTGGTGGAATGGAATGGAATCCAATGGAGCACGGTGGAGTGCAGTGGAGAGGAGTGCAGTGGAGTTGAGGGGAATGGAGTGAAATGGAATGGAATTTAATGGAATGGAAAGGAATGGAATGGAATGCAGTGGAATAGAATCGTTAAATGAAATGTGAGCTGAGATTGTGCCACGGCACTCCAGCCTGGGTGAAAGAGTGAGATCCTGTCGAAGGACAGGAATGGAATGCAATGTGGTGGAATGGAATGGAATAGAATTAAATGGAGTAGAGTGGAGTTGCGTGGAGTGAATGGAGTGGAGTGGAATGGAGTTGAATAGAATGGGATGTAATAGAATGGAATGGAGTGGAGACGAGTGAAGTGGATCGGAGTGGAGTCGAGTGGAATGAAAAGAGTGGAAAGGAATGGGATGAAATGGAGGGTACTGGAGTAGAGGGCTGGGTAGTGGAATGGAATGGAAAGTAGTAGATTGGAGTGGAGTAGGAGTAGAGTGAAGTAAAATGGAATAGAGTGGAATGGAATGGAAAGGAATGGAATGGAATGGAGTGGAGTGGAATAGAGTGCAGTGGATTTCAGTGGAATGAAGTGGAACGGAAATGCATCGAATGGAATGGATAGGAGTGGACCGGAGTGGAATGGAGAGGAACAGAATTGAATGGAATGGAATGGAGTGGAGTGGAGTGGAGTGGAATGGAAAGGAATGGAATGTAATGGAAAGGTGTAACGAAATGTGAGCTGAAATTGTGCCACTGAAATCCAACCTGCTTGACAAAGTAAGACCCTTTTGAGAGAAAAGTATGGAATGGAATGGAGTCGAATGGAATGGAAAGGAATGGAATGGAATCGAGTGGAGTGGAGTGGATTGGAGTGGAGTGGAGTGAAGTGGAGTGGGATGGAGTGGAATGAAATGGAATGGAGTGAAGTGGAGAGGAGTGGAGTGGAGTGGACTGGAGTGAAGTGAAATGGGATGGATTTCCATGGAATGGAGTGGAGTGGAATGGAACGGAATGGAGTGGAATGGACTGGAATGGAATGGAGAGTAATGGAATGGAATGGAATGGAATGGAGTGGAATGGAATGGAATGGAATGGTGAAATGAAATGTGAGTTAAGATTGTGCCACTACACTACAGCCTTTGTGACAGATTGAGTCCCTGTCGAAAGAAAGGTATGGAATGGAATGGAGTTGAATGAAATGGAATGGAATGGAACAGAGCGGAGTGGAGTGGAGTGCACTGGAGTGGAATGGAGTGGAATGAAATGGGATGTAATGGAAAGGAATGGAGTGGAGTAGAGTAGAGGGGAGTGGAGTGCATTGGAGTGGAATGGAGTGGAATGAAATGGGATGTAATGGAACGGAATGGAGTGGAGTAGAGTGGAGTGGAGTGGACTGCAGTGGAGTGGCATGGAGTGAAATGGGATGGGATGGATTTCAATGTAGTGGAGTGGAGTGAAGTGGATTGGAATGGAATGGAATTGTGAAATGACATGTAAGGTGACATTGTGCCACTGCACTCCAGCCTCGGTGACAGAGTGATATCCTTTCGATAGAAAGGAATGGAATATAATGGAGTGGAATGGAATGGAATGGAGTGAAGTGGAGTGGATTGGAGTGGATTGGAGTGGAATGGAGTGGAATGGAATGTGATGGAGTAGAATGAAATGGAGTGGACTGGAATGGAGAGGAGTGGAGTGGAATGGAGTGGAGTGGAGAGGAGTGTAATGGATGGAATAAAATGGAATGCGATGGAATAAAATGGAATGCAATGGAATGAAATGGAATGGTGAAATGAAATGTGAGATGATATTGTGCCAAAGCACTCCAGCCTGGGTGACTAAGTGAGAACCTGTCGAAATAAAGGAATGTCATGCAATGGAGTCTATTGGAGTGGAATGGAATGGAATGGGGTGGAGTGGTGTGGAATGGAGTGGAATGGAGTGGAATGGAGTGGAGTGGAAAGGAATGGGATGGAATGGAGGGAAGTGCAGTGGAGTGGAATAGAATGGAATGCAATTTAGTGGAGTAGAGTGGAGTGGAGTGGAGTTTAATGGAATAGAATGAAATGAAATAGAATGGAATGCTGAAATGAAATATAAGCTGAGATTGTGCTACTGCACTCCAGCCTGGATGACAAAGTGAGATCCTTTTGAAAGAAAGGAATGGAGTGGAATGGAAAAAAATGGAATTGAATGGAGTAGAGGGTAGTCGAGTGTAGTGGCATGGAGTAGAGTGGAGTGGAATGGAGAGAAATGAAGTGGGATGGAATGGAATGAAGTGGAGTGGAGTGGAGAGGAGTGGAATGGATAGGAATGGAAAGGAATGGAGTGGAGTGGAGTGGAGTGCAGCGGAGTGGAATGGAATGGAAAATATTGGAATGGAATGGAATGAAATGGAATGGAATGGAATGGAGGAATGAAATGTGAGCCGAGATTGTGCGACTGCACTCCAGTCTGTGTGACAGATTGAGATGCTGTCGAAATAAAGGAGTGGAATGGAATGGTATTGAATGGAATAGAATGGAATAGAATGGAATGGATTGGAGATGAGTGAAGTGGAGTGGAGAGAGGTGGAATGTAGTGGAATGGGAAGGGAAAGAATGGAAACGAATGAAGCAGAGTGGAGTGAAGTGGAGTGGAGTGCAGTGAAATGCAAATGCAATGGGATAGAATTAGATGGAGGGGAGTGAAGTGGATTGGAATGAAGTGGAATGAAATGGAATGGAATGGAATGACGTGGAGTGGAGAGGAGAGGAGTGGACTGGAATTAAACAGAATGGAATGGAATGGAATGGAATGGAATGGAATGGAATGGAATGGAATACAATAGTGAAATGAAATGTGAGCTGAGATTGTGCTCCTGCCCCCCATCCTTGGTGACAGAGTGAAATCCTCTCGAAGGAAGGAAATGGAAGAGAATGGAGTGGAATGGAAAGGAATGCAGTGGAATGGAGTGGAGAGGAGTGCAGTGGAATGGGGTGGAGTGGAGTGGAGAGGAGTGGAGTGGAGTGGGGTGGAGTGGAGTGGAGTTAAGTGGAGTGGAATTTGATGGAGATGAATTGAATGGAGTGGAGTAGAGTGCACCACAGTGGAATGGAGTGCAATGTAAGTGGATGGAATAGAATATAGTGTAGTGGTCTGGAGTGGACTAGACTGGAGTGGAATGTACTGGAATGGAATGAGATGGAATGGAATGGAATGGAGTGGAGTGGAGTGGAATGGAATGGAATGGGATGGAATGGAATGGAAAGGAATGGAATGGAAAGGTGGAATGAAATGTCACCTGAGATTGTGCCATTGCACCCAGCATGGGTGACAGAGTGAGATGCTGTCGAAAGTTAGGAATCGAAGGGAATGGAGTGGAATAGAAAAGAATGGAATAGAATGGACTGGAGTGGAGTCGAGTGGAGTGGAGTGGAGTGGGATGGAATGGAATGGAGTGGAATGGAATGGAATGGACTGGAGTGCAGTGGAGTGGAGTGGAGGGGAGTGGATTGGAATGGAGTGTAATGGAATGAAAAGAAAAGGAATGGAATGGAGTGGAATGCACTGGAATGGGATGGGATGGAATGGATTGGAGTGGAATGCAGTGGAGTGTAGTGGAGTGGAGTGGAATGGAATGGAAAGGAATGTAAGGGAATGGAACTGAACGCGGTGGAATGGAATGCTGAAATGAAATGTGAGCTGAGATTGTGCCCCTGCAGTGCAGCGTGGGTGACGGGGTGAGATCGTCCTGAAAGCAAACAATGGAATGATATGGATTGGAATTGATTTAAATGAAAGGAAGTGGAGTGGAGTTGAGTGGAATGGAGTGGAATCCAATGGGATTCAAAGGGATGGAGTGGAGTGGAGTGGAATGGAATGGAATAGAATGGAATGGAATAGAGTGGAGTGGAATGTAATAGAATGTTTGGAATGGAATGGAATGGAATGGAATGGAATGGAATGGAATGGAATGGAATGGTGAAATGAAATGTGTGCTGAGATTTTGCCAGTGACAGAGTAAGATCCTGTCAAAAGAAAGGAATGGATAGGAATGGAGTGGAATGGAGTGGAATGGAATGGAGTGGAGTGGAGTGGAGTGCAGTGGAGTGGAATAAAGTAGAGTGGAGTGGAGTGGAATTGAATGCAATGGAATGGAATGGAATGGAATGGAATATTGAAATGAAGTGTAAGCTGAGATTGTTTTACTGCAGTGGAATACAGTGGAGTGGAGTGGAGTATACTGGAGTGGAGTGGAATGGAGTGGAATGGAATGTAACGGGGAAATGAAATCTGAGCTGAGATTGTACCACTGAACTCCAGCCTGGGTCAGTTAGATATTCTGTTGAAGGAAAGCAATGGAATGGAATGGAGTGGCATGGAAAGGAATGGAGTATAGTTGAATGGATTGGAGTGGAGTGTAGTGGAGTGTAGTGGAGTGGAGTGGAATGGAATGGGATGGAATTGAATGGAGTGGATTGGATTGGAATGGAGTGGGATGGAGTGGAGTGGAGTGGAATGGAATGGAAAAGAATGGAATGGTGAAATGGAAAGTGACATTGTGTCACTGCAGTCCAGCCTGGGTGACAGAGTGAGAACATGTCAAAATAAAACAATGAAATGGAATGGAGTGGAATGGAATGGAATGGAAAGCAGTGGAGTGGGGTGGAGTGGGGTGGAGTAGAGTGAAGTGGAACCGAGTGGAATAGAATGGGATGTAGTGGAATTGAGTGGAGTGAAGTGGATTGGAGTGGAATTGAGTGTAATGGAATGGAGAAGATACGAGTGGAGTGGAATGGCATATAATGGTATGGAATGGAATGGAATTGTGAAAAGAAATGTGACCTGAGATTGTTCCACTTCACTAAAGCCTGGGTGAAAGATTGAGATCCTGCCGAAAGAAAGGAATGGTTTGAAATGTAGTGGAATGGAAAGGAATGGAGTAGAGTGGAGTGGAGTGCAATGGAATGGAATGGAGTGGAGCAGAGTGGAGTGCAGTGGAGAGGAATGGAGTGGAATGTATAGTAATATAATGGAATGGAATGGAATGTAGTGGAGTGGAGTGGAGGGGAGTGGAATGGGATGGGTTGGGATGGAATGTAATGGAATGTAATGGAATGCAATGTAATACAATTGAAAGGAATTGAATGGAATGAAATAGAATGGAAAGGTGAAATGAAAAGAGAGCTGATATTGTGCCACTGCAGTCTAGAGTGGGTGACAGAGTGAGATCCTGTCGAAAGAAAGGAATGGAATGGAATGGAGTTGTATGGAATAGCTGAATGGAATAGAATGGAATGCAAATGAGATGAGTGCCGGGGAGTGGAGTGGAGTGGAAAGAAATGGAGAGGAATTGTATGGAATGGAATGGGATGGAGTGGAGTAGAGTGGAGTGAAGTGTACTTGAATGAAGTGGAAGGTAATGGAATGCAATGAAATGGAATGAAGTGGTGTGGAGTGGAGTGGAGTGAAGTGGAGTGGACTGGAGTGGAATGGAATAGAACTGAATGAAGTGGAATGGAGTGGAATGCAATGTAATGGAATGATGAAATGAAATGTGAGCTGAGATTTTGCCACTGCTCTTCAGCATGGATGAAAGAGAGAGATCCTCTCGAAAGAGAGGAATGTAATGTAACGGACTATAAGGGAATGGAATGGATTGGAATGGAGTGAAATGGATTTGAGAGGAGTGAAGTGGAGTGGAGTGGAGTGGAGTGGATTGGAGTGAAGTGGAATGGAATGGAATGGAATGTTGAAACGAAAAGTGAGCTGAGATTGTGCCACTGCAGAAGAAAGGATTGGAGTGGAGTAGAGTGGATTGAAAGGGAGTGGAATGGAATGGAACAGGATGGAATGGAGTGGAAATGAATACATTGCAATGGAAACGAATGAAATTGAGTGGAATGGAATGGAATAGTGAAGTAAAATGTGAGCTGATATTGTGCCACTGCACTCCTGCTTGGGTGACACAGTGAGATGCTGTCAAAAGATAGGAATGGAATGGAATGGAGTGGAATGGAAAAGAATAGAATTGAAAGGAGTGGACTGGATTCGAGTGGAGTGGAGCGGATTGGGATGGAATGGAATGGAATGGAATGGAATATAATTGATTGCAGTGGAGTGCAGTGGAGGGGAGGGGAGTGGAGTCGAATGGAGTGGAATGGAATGGAAAGGAATGGAATGGAATGGAGTGGAGTGCAGTGGAATGGGACGGGATGGAATGGAATGGAAGGAAGTGTAGTGGAATGGAGTGGAGTTTAGTGGAGTGGAGAGGAATGGAATGCAATGCAATGAAAGGAAAAAGAATGGAATGTAATGAAAGGAAGTGGAATTGAATGCAGTGGAATAGAATGGCGAAATGAAATGTGAGCAGAGATTGTGCCACTGCAGTGCAGCGTGGGTGATGGAATGAGATCCTGTCAAAAGCAAGGAATGGAATGAAATGGATTGGAAAGGATTGGAGTGCAATTAAATGTAGTGGAGAGGATTTGAGTGGAGTGGAGCGGAGTGGAATGCAGTGGAATGGAATAGGATGGAATGGAATGGAGTGGAGTCGAGTGGGGTGGAGTGGAGTGGAGTGGAATGGAATGGCATCCAATGGGATTCAATGGGATGGAGTGGAGTGGAGTGGAATGGAAAGGAATGGAATGGAGTGGAGTGTAATGGACTGGAATGTTATGGAATGGAATGGTGAAATGAAATGTGTGCTGAGATTTTTGCCACTGCACTACAGCCTGGGTGACAGAGTAAGATCCTGTCAAAAGAAAGGAATGGAGTGGAAAGGAGTGGAATGGAATGGAGTGGAGTGGAGTGCAGTGCCGTGGAGTGGAATCAAGTGGAGTGGAGTGGAGTGGAATGGAATGCAGTGGAATGGAATGGAATGGAATGGAATGTTGAAATGAAGTGTGAGCTGAGATTGTGGCACTGCAGTACAATAGAGTCGAGTGGATGGGAGTGGAGAGGAGGATACTTGGGTGCAGTGTAATGGAGTGGATTGGAATGTAATGATGAAATAAAATATGAGCTGAGATTGTGCCACTGAACTCCAGCTTGGGTGACAGTTTGAGAATCTGTTGAAAGAAAGCAATGGAATGGAATGGAGTGGAATGGAATGGAATGGAATGGAATGGAATGGAATGGAATGGAAAGGAATGGAATGGAATGGTATCACATGGAATGGAATGGAATGGAGTGGGATTTAGTGGAGTGGAATGGAATGGAATGGAATGGAATGGAATGGAATGGAATGGAGTGTGACTGAGCGGAATGGAATGGAATGGAATGGAAAGGAGAAATGAAAAGGAAGATTGTGTCACTGCAGTCCAGCCTGGGTGACAGACTGAGATCATATCGAAAGAAAGTAATGGAATGTAATAGAGTGTAATGGAATGGAATGTTAAGGAGTGGAGTGGAGTGGAGTGGGGTGGAGTAGAGTGGAGTGGAATGGAGTGGAGTGGAATGGAATGGAGTAGAGTGAAGTGGAGTAGAGTGGAATGGAATGGAACGGTATGGAATGGAATGGAATGGAATGGAATGGAATGGAATTGTGAAACGAAATGTGAGCTGAGATTGTTCCACTGCACGCCAGCCTGGGTGAAAGACTGAGATCCTGTCGAAAGAAAGGAATGGGATGCAATGGAGTGGAATGGAATGGAATGAAGTGGAGTGGAGTGGAATGGAGTGGAGTGGAATGGGGTGGAAGGCAATTGAATGGAATGGTATGGAATGGAATGGAATGGAGAGGAGTGGAATGGAATGGAGAGGAGTGGATGGGAGTGAAATGGAGTGGAATGGAATGGGATGGAATGGAATGGAATGCAATGCAATGTAATGCAATTGAAGAGAATGAAATGAATGCAATGGAATGGAATGTTGAAATGAAAAGTGAGCTGATATTGTGCCACTACTCTCTAGCCTGGGTGACAGAGTGAGATCCTGTCGAAAGAAAGGAATGGAATGAAATGGAGTTAAATGGAATGGAATGGAATGCAAATGTGATGAGTGGAGTGGAGTGGAGTGGAACAGAATGGAGTGGAATGGTATAGGATGGAATGAGATGGAGTGGAGTGGAGTGGCGTGGAGTGGAATGGATTGCAACTGAATGGAGTGGAATGGAATGGAATGCAATGGATTGGAATAGTGAAATGAAAAGTGAGCTGCGATTTTGCCACTGCTGTCCAGCATGGATGACAGAGTAAGATCCTCTCAAAAGAAAGGCATGGAAAGGAATGGACTGTAATTGAATGAATGGATTGGAAAGGAGTGGAATGGAGAGGAGTGGAGTGAAGTGGAGTGGAGTGGAATGGAGTGGATTGATGTGAAGTGGAATGGAAAGGGAAAGAATGGAGAAATGAAGTGTAAGATGAGATTGTTCTACTGCAGCAGAATGGAGTGGACAGGAGTGGAGTGGAGTGGAGTGGAACGGAGTGGAATGGAAAGGGATAGAATGGGATAGAGTGGAGTGGAGTGCATTGGAATGGAAAGGAATTGAAAGGAATAGAAAGAAGGGAATGGATTGGGATTTATTTTAGTGCAGTGGAGTGGAGTGGAGTGCAATGAAATACAAAGGAATGGAATGCAGCGGAGTGGTATTGAGTGGAGTTGAGTACAGTAGAGTTGAGAGGAGTGGAATGGAGTGGAGTGGAGATTATTGGAGGTCCATGGAATGGAATGGAATGGAATTGATGGAATGGATTGGAATGGAATGGTGAAATGAAATGTGAGCTGAGATTGTGCCATTGCACTCCAGCCTGGGTGACAGTGTGAGATCCTGTAGAAAGAAAGGAATGAAATGCAATAGAGAGGAATGGAATGGAATGGAATGCAGTACAGTGGAGTGGAGTGGAGTGGAATGGAGTAGAATGGAATGGAATGGAATGGAGTGGAGTGGAGTGGGGTGGATTGGAAGGGAGTGAAATGGAATGGGATGGAATGGATTGGAATGGAAAGCAATACAATGCAATGGAAAGGAATGGAATTGAATGGAATGGTGAAATGAAATGTGAGATGATATTGTGCCACTGAAATCCACCCTGGGTGACAGAGTGAAATCCCGTGGAAAGAAAGGAATGGAATGGAATGGAATGGAAATGAGAGGAGTGGGGTGGAGTGGAGTGGATTGACGTGGAAAGGAGTTGAATAGAGTTGAGTGGAGTGCAGTGGAGTGATGCTGAATGAAGTGTAATTGAATGGGATATAATGGGATGGAGAGGAGTGTAGTGTAGCATAGTGTAGTGGAACGGAGGGCATAGAAATGGAATGCAATGGAATGGAATGAAGAGGTTTGGAGTGGAATGGAGTGGAGTGGAATGGAATGGAATAGAATAGAATGGAATAGAATGGATGGAAAGGTGAAATAAAATTTGAGCTTACATTGTGACACTGAACTCCAGCCTGGGTGACAGAGTGAGATCCTGTCGAAAGAAAGGAATGGAAGGGAACGGAGAGAATGGAATGGAACGGATGGGAGTAGCGTGGAGTTTAGTGGACAGGAGTGGAGTGGAGTGGAGTGGAATGGAATTGTATTGAGTGCAATGCAATGGACTGCACTGTAGTAGAGTGGGGTGGAGAGGAGTGGAGTGGATTGGAATGGATAGCAATGGAATGGAGTAGACAGGAGTGGAGTGGAGTGGAATGGAACAAAATGGTGTGGAATGGAATGGAATAGAATGGAATGGAATGGAACAGAATTGAATCAAATCAAATGGAATGAAATTGTGAAATGAAATGTGATCTGAGATTGTGCCACCGCACTGCAGCCTGGGTGACAGACTGAGATCATGTCGAAAGAAAGGAATGGGATGGAATGGAGTGGAAAGGAATGGAATGGAATAGAGTGGAGTGGAGTGGAGTGGACTGGAGTGGAGTAGAGTGGAGTGGAGTAGAGAAAAATGGAGTGGAATTGAAAGCAATGTAATAGAATGGAGAGAAGTGGAGTGGAGGAGAGTTGAATGGAATGCAATGGAATGGAATGGTGAAAGTAAACCTGAGCCGATATTGTGCCACTGCACTCTAGCCTGGGTGAAAGAGTGAGATCCTTTCAAAAGAAAGGAATATAATGGTATGGAGTTGAATGGAATGCAAATGAGATGAGTGGAGTGGAGTAGTGTGGATTGGAGCAGAGTTGAATGGAGTGGAGTGGAGTGCAGTGGAACGGAATGGAGTGGCATGTATGGGATGGAATGGGATGCAGTGGAGTGGAGTGAAGCATAGTGGAATGGAGCGGAATTGAATGGAATGCAATGGAATGGAATGAAGGGGTATGGAGTGGAGTGGAGTGGACAGGAGTGGAATGGAATGAAACGGAATGTAGTGGAATGGAATGGAATGGAATGGTGAAATGAAATGTGAGTTAAGATTTTGCCACTGCACTCCAGCCTGGATGACAGAGTGAGAAACTCTCATAAGAAAGAATCGAATGGAATGGAATGGACTGTAACGGAATGGAATGGATTGGAATGGAGAAGAGAGGAGTCAAATGGAGAGGAGTGGAATGGAGTTGATTGGAGTGAAATGGAATGGAATAGAATGGAATTGTGAAATGGAATGTGAGCTGAGATTGTGCCACTGCAGAGGAATGGAGTCGAGTGGAGTGCAGTGGCATGAAGTGGAATGAAAAAGGGATGGAATAGGATAGTGTAGAAGAATGTAGTGGAGTGGAATCGAGTTGAATGACATGGAAAAATGGAATGGAATTGAATATACTCGAGTGCAGTGGAGTGGAGTGTACAGCAATGGAATACAATATAATGGAATGTAGTGGAGTGCAGTGGGGTGGAGTGGAGTTGAATGGAGTGGAGTGGAGAGGATTGGAGTGGCATTTAATGGAATGGAATGGAATTGAATAGAATGGATAGGAATGCAATGGTGACATGAAATGTGAGATGAGATTCTGCCACTGATTCCAACCTGGGTGACAGAGTGAGGTCCTGTCCAAAGGAAGGAATGGAATGAAAAGGAGTGGAATGGAATGGAATGGAAAAGAATGGATTAGAGTGCAGTAGAGTGGAGTGGAGTGGAGTGGTGTTGAACGGTGTGAATTGGAGTGGAATTCAGTGGAATGCAATGGGAAGCAATGAAATGCAATGGAGTGGAGTGGAGAAGAATGGGGTGGAATGCAATGGGATGCAATGGAATGGAGGGGAGTGGATTGGATTGGAGTGGAATGGAATTCAGTGGAATGGAATGGGATAGAAAGGGATCAAGTGGAGTGTAGTGGAGTGGAATGGAGTCGAATGGAATGGAATGGAGTGGAGTTGAGTGGAATGGAATTTAATAGAGTGGAGAGGATTGGAGTGGAGTGGTATGGAGTGGAATGGAACGGGATGGGGTGGAAGGAAGTGGAGAGGACAGCAGTCGAGTGGAGTGGAGTGGAATGGAGTGGAGTTTAGTGGAGTGGAGTGGAGTGGAATTGATTGTAATGGAATGGGATGAAATAGAGTGGAGTTCATTGGATGGAGTTGAGTGGAATGGACTGGAATGGAATGGACTGGAGTGCAGTGGAACGGAATGGAATGGAATGGAATGGAATGGTGAAATGAAATGAGAACTGAGATTGTGCCACTCCACACCAGCCTTTGTGACAGACTGAGATCCTGTCGAAAAAAAGGAATGGAGAGGAATGCAGTGGACAGGAACGGGATGAAATGGAATGGAAGGGAATGGAAGGGAATGGAAGGGAATGGAATGGAATGGAATGGAATGGATGTGAATGGAATGGAGGGGAATGGAGTCGAGTGGAGTGGAGTCGAATGGAGTGGAGTGGAATAGAGTGTAATGGAATGGGATAGAATGGAATGGAGTGGAATAGCGTGCAATGGAATGGGATGGAATGGAATGGAATGGAAGGGAATGGGGTGGAGTGGAGTGGAGTGGAATGGGGTGGAATGAAAAGGGTTGGAGTGGAATGGAAAGAAATATTGTGGAGTAGAGTGGAGTGGAGTGGAATGGAACGGAATGGAATGGAATGGAATGGAATGGAATGGTACGGAATGGAAGGGAGTGGAGTGGAGTAGAATGGAGTGGAATGGAATGGAATGGAATGGATTTGAGTGTAGTGGAGTAGAATGCAGTGGAGTGGAATGGAATGGAATGGAATGGTGAAATGCTCTTGAAAGAAAGGAATGGAATGTTAAAGGAATGGAATGGAGTGGCGAGCAGAGGAGTGCAGTGGGGTGCAGTGGAATAAACTGGAGTGGAGTGGACATGAGTGGAATGGAGTTGAATGTGGTGGGATGGGATGGAATGGAATGGAATGGAGTGTAGTGTAGTGGAGTGGGGTGGAATGGAGTGTAATTTAATGGGATAGAATGCGGTGGAGTAGAGTGGAGGGAAGTGGAATGGACTGGAATGGACTGGAATGCAATGGAATGGAATGGCGTGGAGTGGAGTGGAGTGGAGTGCAGTGGATTGGACAGGAGTTATGTGGAATGGAATGGAATGGAATGGAATAGAGTGGCATGGATGGCAATGGAATTGTGAAATGAAATGTGACATGAGATTGTGCCACTGCACTCCAGCATGTGTGACAGAGTTAGATCCTGTCAAAGGAAAGGAATGGAAAGGAATGTAGTGGAATGGAATGGAATGGAATGGAGAAGAGTAGAGTGGTGTGGAATGGAATGGAATGGGTTGGAGTGGAGAGGAATGGAGTGCAGTGGAGTGTAATGGAGTGTAATGGAGTGTAATGGAGTATAATGGAATGGGAATGAATGGAATGGAATTGAGTGGAGTGTAGTGAAGGGGGTAGTGTGGAGTGGAATGTATTGGAACGGAATGGGATTGAATGGAATGGAGTGGAGTGGAATGGAATGGAGAGGGGGGCTAAGGAGTGGAGTGGAGTGGAATGGAGTGGAGTGGAGTGGAGTAAAACAGAAACGAAGAGAATGAAAGGAAAACAGAAAGGAAAACAGAAAGGAAAAGAAAGTATTGGAATTGAATGGAATTGAATGCAATGGAATGGAATGGAATGGAGTGCAGTGGAATGGAAAGGTGAAATGAAATGTTAACTGAGATGGTGCCACTGCACTCCATCCTTATTGAGAGAGTGAGATCCTGTCAGAAGAAAGGAATGCAATGTAATGGAATGGAATGGGATGGAATAGAATGGAATGGAGTGGAGTGGATTGGAGTGCAGTGTTGTGGAGTGGAGTGGAGTGGAGTGGAATGTAGTGGAATGGAATGGGATGTAACGGAAGGGAGTGGAGTGGAATGTAATGGAATGGAATGGAATGGAATGGAATGGAATGCAACGAAATGTGGGCTGTGATTGGGCCACTGCACTGCAGCTTGGGTGACTGAGGGAGATCCTATCGAAACAAAGGAATGGAATGACGTGGAGTGGACTGGAGTGGAGTGGTGTTTAGTGGAGTGGAAAGGAATGGAGTGGAATGGAATGGAATGGAGTGGAATGGAATGAAGAGGAGTGGAGTAGAGTAGAGTGGAATAGAATGGAATGGAATGGAATGGAGTGGAGAGAAGCGCAGTGGCGTAAAGTGGAATGGATTGGAATGGAATGGAGTGTAGTGTAGTGGAATGGAATGGAATTGAAAGGGATGGAAAAGAATGGAATGGAATGGATTGGAGTGGAGTGAAGTGGAGTGGACTGCAGTGGAATGGAGTGGAATGGAATAGAATTCAGTGGAGAGGAGTGGAGTGGAATGGAGTGGAATGGATTGGAGTGGAGTGGAGTGGAGTGGAATGCAATGGGTTTGAATGGAATGGAGTGGAGTGGAGTGGAATGGAATTTAATCGAGTGGAGTGGATTAGAGTTGTGTGGAAATGAGCGGAACACAATGGGATGGAGTGGAACGAAGTGGAGTGGACTGCAGTCGAGTGGAGTGGAGGGTAATGGAGTGGAAAGGAGGGGAATTTAGAGGAGTGGAGTGGAATGGAATGGAATTTAATTTAATGGATTGGAATGGAATGGAATGTTGAAATGAAATGTGAGCTGAGATAGTGCCACTTCACTCAAGCCTGGGTGACACAGTGATATCTCATTGAAAGAAAAGATTCGAATGGAATGGAGTGTATTGGAATGGAAAGGAATGGAATGGAGTGGAGTGGAGTTCAGTGTAGTGTAGTGGAGTTGAGTGGAATGGAGTGGAATATAATAGGATGTAATGGAATGGAATGGAGTAGAGTTTAGAGAAGTGGATTGGAGTGGAATTTATCTGAACGGAATGGGATGGAATAGAGTGGAGTGGAGTGGAGGGAGTGGAGTGGAGTGGAGTGGTGTGGAAAGGAATGGAGTAGAATGGGATGGGTTGGAAGGGAATGGAATGAAGGGGAGGTTAGTGGAGTAGAGTGGACTGGAGAGGAACGGAATGGAGTGGAATGGAAAGGGATGGAATAGAAAGGAATGGAATGGAATGGAAGGGAGTGCACTGGATTAGAGGGCAATGGAGTGGAACGAAATGGGTTGGAGTGGTATGGAAAGGATTAGTGTGGAGTGGAGTGGAGTGGCGAGGAGTCGAATAGAATGGAGTGGAATGCAGTGGAATAGAATGGAATGGAATGGATTTGAGTTGAGTAGAGTGCAGTGGAGTGGAATAGAATGGAATGGAATAGAATGGTGAATGCTGTCGAAAGAAAGGAATGGAATGGAAGGGAATGCAATGGTGAAATGAAATGTGAGCTCAGATAGTCCCACTGCACTCCAGCCTGGGTGACCGAGTGAGATCCTGTAGAAAGAAAGGAATGGAATGGAATGGATTGGAATGGAATGCACTGGAAAGCAGTGGATTGGAGGGGAGTGGACTGGATTGGAGTGGCGTGGAATGGAATGGAATGGAGTGCAGTGGAGTAGAGTGGAGTGGAGTGGAGTTGAATGAAGTGTATTGGGATTTGATAGAATGGAATTGAGTGGAATGCAGTGTAGTGCAGTTATATGGAAAGGAATAGAATGGAATGTCGAAATGAAATGCGAGCTGAGATTGTGCCATTACATTCCAGCCTGCGTGACAGAGTGAGATCTCATCGAAAGAAAGCAATGGAATGGAATGGAGTGGAATGGAATGGAATGGAATTGCATGGAATGGAATGGAATTCAGTGGAGTGGAGTAGAGTGGAATGGAATGGAATGCAATGAAAGGAAAGGGAATGGAATGCAGTGTAATTGAATGGTGAAATGAAATATGAGCTGAGATTGTCCCACTGCAGTGCCACCTGGGTGATGGAGTGACACCCCATGGAAAGCAAGGAATGGAAAGGTATGAATTGGAATGCATTGGAATGGAATGGAATGGAGTGGAATGGAATGGGGTGGAATGGAAAGGAGTGAGGTGGAGTGGAATGGAATGGAGTGTAATGGAATGGAATGGGATGGAATGGATATGAACGGAATGGAGAGGAGTGCAGTGGAGTGTAGTGGAATGGAATGAAAAGGAATGGAATGGAATGGAAAGAAATGGAATGGAATGCAATGGAATGGAATGGTTTAATGGAATGTGAGCTGAGATTGTGGCACTGCACTCCAGCATGAGTGAGAGAGTGAGATACTTTCAAAAGAAAGAATGGAATGCAAAGGGGAGGAATGGAACTGAATGAAATGGAATGGAGTGTAGTGGAGTTAAGTGGAGTGGAATGGAGTGGATTGGAATGGTGTTGAATGGAATGGGATGTAATAGAATGGAATGTAGTGGGTAGGAGTGGAGTGGAATTGAGTGACGTGGAATGGAATGGATTTCAATGGAGAAGACTGGATTAGAGTGGAGTGGAGTGGAATGAAGTGGAATGGAATGGGATGGAGTGGAATGGAATTAAGTGTAGTGGTTTGGAGTGGAGTGGAATGGAATAGAATGGAATGGAATGGAGTGGAATGGAATGCAATGGAAAGGAATGGAATTGAGTGGAATGGAATGGACAGTTGCAGAATGGAATGGAATAGATTGGAATTGAATGGAATGGTGAAATGTAACATGCGCTGATATTGTGCCACTGCACTCTCGTGTGAGTTACAGATCGTTTTCCTGATGAAAGAAAGGTACGGATTGAAATGGAGTGGAATGGATTGGATTGGAATGTAGTGCAGTGGAGTGGAGTGGAGTGGAATGGAATGTGATGGGGTGGAATTGAATGGAGCGGAATTGAGTGGAATGAAATGGAGTGGAATGGAGTGGAGTGAAATATGATTGAATAGAATAGAGTGGAATGAAAGGAATGGAATGGAGTGGAGTCGAGTGGAGTATAGTATAATGGAATGTAATGTGATGGAATACAATGGAATGGAGTGGAGTGCAGTGGAGTGGAGTACAATAGAGTGCAGTGGAATGGAATGAAAAGGAATGGAAAGGAATGGGATGCAGTGGACAGTAGTGGAGTGGAATGCAGTGGAATGGAATGGAATGGAATGAAGTGGAATGAAATGGAGTGGAGTGGAGTGGAGTCGAATGTAAAGGAAAGGAATGGAATGGAATGGAATGGAATGAAATGGAATAGAATGGAATGGAGAGGAGTGGAGTGGCGTGGAGTGGAATGGAATAGGATGGAGTGGAGAGGAATGGAGTGCAGTGGAAGGTAATGGAGTGTAATGGAATGGGAATGAATGGAATGGAAAGGAATAGAGTGGAGTGGAGTGGTGTGGTGTGGAGTGGAATGTATTGGAATGGAATGGGTTTGAACGGAATGGAGTGGAGTTGGGTGGAATAGAATGGAGAGGAGTGGTAAGGAATGGAGTGGAGTTGAATGGGGTGTAGTGGAGTGGAGTAGAATGGAAAGAAAGATAAGGAAATGGAATTTAATGGAATGGAATGGAATGGAGTGAAGTGGAATGGAATGGTGAAATGAAATGTGAGCTGAGATTGTGCCACTGTACTCCATCCTTGGTGAGAGAGTGAGATCCAGTCAAAAGAAAGGAATGAACGTAGTGGAATTGAATGGGATGGAATGGAATGGTATGGAATAGAGAGGAGTGGAGTGGAGTGCATTGGTGTCGAGTGGAGTGGATTGCAGTGGAATGTAGTGGAAGGGAATGGGATGTAATGGAAGGGAGTGGAGTGGAGTAGAATGGAATGGAATGGAATGGAATGGAATGCAATGGAATGCAATGAAATGAAGGCAGAGATTGTGCCACTGCATTACAGCTTCAGTGACAGAGGGAGGTCCTATCGAAATAAAGGATGGGAACAGAGTGGAGTGGAGTGGAGTGGAGTTTAGTGGAGTGGAGGGGAATGGAGTGGAATAGTATGGGATGGAGTGGAATGGAACGAAGAGGAGTGGAGTAGAGTAGAGTGGAATGGAATGGAATGGAATGGAGTGGAGTGGAGTGGAGTGGAGAGAAGTGGAGTAGCGTGGAGTGGAATGGATTGGAATGGAATGTAGTGGAGTGGAGTGGAATGGAATGGAACGGAATGAAATGGAATGAGATGGCAAGGAATGGAATGTAATGGATTGGAGTGGGGTGAAGTGGAGTGGAGAGGGCTGGAGTGGAATGGAGTAGAATGGAGTGGAATTGAATGGAGTGGAGTGGAGTGGAATGGAGTGGAATGGATTGTAGTGGAGTGGAGTGGAATGGAGTGGTATGGAATGGAGTGGAGTGGAGTGGAATGGAGTTGAATGCAATGTGATTGAATGGAATGGAATGGAGTGGAGTGGAGTGGACTGCAGTGGAATGCAGTGGAAGGGAAAGGGATGGAATGGGATGGAGTGGATTGGAGTGGAGTTGAGTGGAGTAGAATGGAGTGAAAAGCAATGGAATGGAAGGGATTGGAGTGGAGTGGAGTGGAATGTAATTTAATCGAGTGAAGTGGATTGGAGTTGAGTGGAATGGAGTGGAATGGAATGGGAAGGAGTGGAAGAAAGTGGAGTGGACTGCAGTCGAGTGGAGTGGAGTGAAATGGAGTGGAAAGGAGTGGAGCTTAGCGGATTGGAGTGGAATGGAATGGAATTTAATGGAATGGATTGGAATGGAATGGAATGGTGAAATGAAATGTGAGCTGAGATAGTGCGACTGCACTCAAGCCTGGGTGACACAGAGAGATCCCGTAGAAAGAAAGGGTTTGAATGGAATGGAGTGTATTGGAATGGAAAGGAATGGAATGGAATGGAGTGGAGTTCAGTGTAGTGGATTGGAGTTGAGTAGAATGGAGTGGAATATAATAAGATGTAATGGAATGGAATGCAATGGAGTTTAGTGGAGTGGATTGGAGTGGAATTTATTGGAATGGAATGGGATGGAATAGAGTGGAGTGGAATGGATGGAGAGGAGTGGAATGGAATGGAATGGACTGCAGTGGAGTGGATTGGAATGTAGTGGAGTACAGTGGAATGGAATGGATCGGAATGGAATGGAATGGACTGGTGAAATGAAATGAGAGCTGAGAATGTGCCACATGATTCCAACTTTTGTGAGAGAGTGATATCCTGTCGAAAGAATGGAAAGGAATGGAATGCAGTGGACTGGAATGGAATGGAATAGAAGGGAAGGGAAGGGAACGGAACGGAAAGGAGTGGAGTGGAGTTGAGTGGAGTGGAGTGGAATGGAGTGGAATGGAATGGGATGGAACGGAATGGAATGAAGGGGAGGTTAGTGGAGTAGAGTGGAGTGGAGTGGAAGGAATGGAGTGGAATGGAATGGAGTGGAATGGGATGGAATGTAATGTAATGGAATGGAATGGAATGGAATGGAAGGGAAGGGAATGGAGTGAATTGGAGTGGAATGGAGTGGAAAGAATGTGTTGGAGTGGAATCAAAAGGATTAATGTGCAGTGGACTGGAGTGGAATGGAATGGAGTGGAATGGAGTGGAAAAGATAGGAATGGAATGGATTTGAATGGAGTACAGTGCAGTGGAGTGGAAAGGAATGGAATGGAATGGAATAGAATGGTGAAAGGCTGTCGAAAGAAAGGAATGGAATGTAAGGGAATAGAATACTGAAATGAAATGTGAGCTCAGATTGCGCCACTGCACTCCAGCCTGGGTGACAGAGTGAGATCCTGTCGAAAGAAAGGAATGGAATGGAATGGATTGGAATAGAATGTAATGGAAAGGAGTGGAGTGGAGGGGAGTGGACTGGATTGGAGTGGAGTGTAATGGAATGGCATGGAGTGAAATGGAATGGAGTGCAGTGGAGTAGAGTGGAGTGCAGTGGAGTGGAATGAAGTGTATTGGGATTTGATGGAACGGAATTGAGTGGAATGGAGTGGAGTGGAGTGATACGGAATGGAATGGAATGGAATGTTGAAATGAAATGTGAACTGAGATTGTGCCACTACATTCCAGCCTGCGTGACAGAGTGAGATCTCGTCAAAAGAAAGGAATGGAATGGAATGGAGTGAAATGGAGTGGAAAGGAATTCAGTGGAGTGGAGTGGAGTTGAGTGGAATGGAATGGAATTGAAGGAAAATGAATGGAATGCTGTGTAAGGGAATGGTGAAATGAAATATGAGCTGAGATTGTGCCACTGCAGTGCCGCCGGGGTGATGGAGTGAGATTCCGTGGAAAGCAAGGAATGGAATGGAATGGAGTGGAATGGACAGGAATGGAATGTAATGGAGTGGAATGGAATGGGATGGAATGGAAAGGAGTGGAGTGGAGTGGCATGGAGTGGAGTGGAATGGAATGGAGTGGAATGGAATGGAATGGGATGGAATGGATATGAACGGAATAGAGAGGAGTGTAGTGGAGTGTAGTGGAATGGAATGAAAAGGAATGGAGTGGAATGGAACGGAATGCAATGGAATGGAATGGTTTAATGGAATATAAGCTGACATTGTGGCACTGCACTCCAGCACGGGTGAGAGAATGAGATCCCGACGAAAGAAAAGAATGGAATGCAATGGGGTGGAATGGTATTGAATGAAATAGAATGGAATGGAGTGGAGTGGAGTGGAATGGAGTTGATTGGAATGGCGTTGAATGGAATGGGATGTAGTAGAACGGAGTGTAGTGGGGAGGAGTGGAGTGGAGTGGAATGTAGTGGAGTGGAATGGAGTGACATGGAATGGGATGTATTTCAATGGAGTAGAGTGGACTGAAAGTGGATTGGAATGGAGTGGAATGGAATGGGATGGAATGGAATGGATTCCATTGTAGTGAATTGGAGTGGAATGGAATGGAATGAAGTGGAGTGGAGTGGAGTGGAGTGGAGTCGAATGGAATGGAATGGAATGGAATGGAATGGAATGGTGAAATGAAATATGAGCTGAGATTGTGCCCCTGCAATCCAGCCTGGGTGACAGGGTCAGATCCTCCCGAAAGAAAGGCATGGAATGAAATTGAGTGGAATGGAGTGAATGGAGTGGAGTAGAGTTGAGTGGAGTTGAGTGGAGTGGAATGGCCTGGAATGGAATGGGAAGGAATGGAATGGAGTGGAGTGGAGTAGAGTGGAATGGAATGGAATGGAATGGAATGGAATGGAATGGTGAAATGAAATGTGAGCTGAGATTGTGCTACTGAACTCCAGCCTGGGAGACAGAGTGAGATGCTGTCATAAGAAAGGAATGGAATGGAATGGAGTGGTGTGGAGTGGAATGGAGTGGGATGGAGTGGAGTGGAGTGGAGAGTAGTGGTATGGAATGGAATGGAATGGAATGGAATGGAATGCTATGGTGAAATGATATGTGAGATTGTGTCACTGCACTCCAGCCTTGATGACATAGTGAGATCCTGTCAAAAGAGAGGAATGGTATGGAATGGAATGGAATGGAATGGAAAGGAGTGGAGTGAATTTGAGTGGATTGGAGTACAGTGGAGTGGAATGGAGTGGAATGGAAGGGGAAGAGGAGAATGGAGTGGAGTGGAGTAGATTGGAGTGGAATGGAGTGGAATGGAATGGATCAGAGTGAAGTGGAGAGGGGTTTAGTGAAATGGAATGGAAAGCTATGGAATGGAATGGAGTGGATCGGAATAGAGTGGAATTGTCTAAAGAAATGTAAGCTGAGATTGTGCCACTGCACTACAGCCTGCATGACAGATGGAGAACTTGTCAAAAGAAAGGAACAGAATGACATGGAGTAGAGTGGAATGGAATGGAATTGAATGAATTGTAGGGGAGTGGAGTGGAGAGGAGTGGACTGGAGTGCAGTGGAGTGTAGGGGAGTGGAATGGAGTGGAGTGGAGTGGAATGGAGTTGAATGGAATGGAATGGAATAGTGAAATGGAATGAGAGCTGAGATAGTGCCACTGCACTCCAGACTGGGTGACAGTGAGATCCTGTTGAAAGAAAGGAATGGAATGGAGTGGAATGGAATGGAATGGAATGGAGTGGAGTGGAGTGTAATGGAGTGGAATGGAGTGGAATGGAATAAAATGGAATGGAATGGAATGGCTTGGAGTGGAGTGCAGTGCAGTGGAGTGGAGGGGAGTGTAATGGAATGGAATGGAATGGGATGGAATGCAATGGACTGGAAAGAGATGAAACGGAATGGAATGGGAAGGAATGGAATGGAATGGAATGCAAAGAAATGTAACGGAATTGAATGTAATGCAATGGAATGGAATGGTGAAATAAAATGTGAGCTCATATTGTGCCAATGCACTCTAGCCTGGGTGACAGAGAGAGATCCTTTGGAAAGAAAGGAATGGAATGGAATGGAGTGGAATGGAATGGAATCAACGGAAATGAGAGGACTCAAGGGGAGTGGAGTGGAGCAGAGTGGAGTGGAATGTTGTCCAGTGGAGTGGAGTCGAATGGAGTGAAATGGAATGGGATGGAATGAGATTGCGTGGAGTGGATTGGAGTGGAGTGGAGTGAAGTTAAATGGAGGGGAATGAAATGGAATGCAATGGAATAGAATGAAGTGGTGTGGGGTCGAGTGGAGTGGAGTGGAAATTCACGGAATGGAATGGAGGGGAATAGAATGGAATGGAATGGATTGCAATGTAGTGGATTGGAGTGAAGTTGAATGGAATGGAACAGAATGGATTGGAAAGGAATGGTGAAATGAAGTGTGAGGTGAGATTGTGCCACTGCAGTGGAATGGAGTGGAGTGCAGTGGAGTGGAGTGGAATAGAATGGAGTGGAATGGAAAGAGATGGAATGGGATAGATTGGAGTGGAGTGGAGTGGAATGGAGTTGAATGGGAATGGAATGCAATGGAACGTACTGGAGTGGAATGGAGTGGAGTGGAGTGCAAAGGAATAGAATGGAATGGAAAGGAGTGGAGTGGAGTGGAATGGAATGGAATGGGATGGAATGAAATGCAAAGAAATTGAACGGAAATGAATGGAATGCAATGGAATGGAATGGTGAAATAAAATGTGAGCTGATATTGTGCCACTGCGATCTAGCCTGGGTGACCAAGAGATAACCTGTGGAAAGAAAGGAATGAAATGGAATGGAGTGGGATGGAATGGAATCAATGGAAATGAGAGGAGTCGAGTGGAGTGGAGTGGAGTGAAGCAGAGTGGAATGCTGTGGAGTGGAGTAGTGTGGAGTCGAGTAGAGTGAAATAGAATGCGATGGAATGAGATGGAGTGGAGTGTACTGGAGTACAGTGTAGTGAAGTTCAATGGAAAGGAATGGAATGGAATGGAATGCAATGGAATGGAATGAAGTGGTGTGTGGTGGAGTGGAGTGGAGTGGAAATTAATGGAATGGAATGGAGGGGCATAGAATGGAATGGAATGGAATGAAATGGAATGGAATGGAATGAAATGTAGTGGATGGGAGTGAAGTCGAATGGAATGGAATGGAATGGAATGGAATGGAATGGAATGGTGAAATGAAGTGCTAGGTGAGATTGTGCCACTGCAGTGGAACGGAGTGGTATGCAGTTGAGTGGAGTAGAATGGAAAGGAGTGGAATGGAAAGAGATGGATTGGGATAGAGTGGAGTGGAGTGGAGTGGAGTGTAATGGAGTTGAATGGAATCGAATGGAATGGAGTGGAATGGAATGGAATGGAGTGGAATGGAGGGGAGGGGAGTGCAAAGGAATAGAATGGAATGGAATGGGTGGAGTGGAATGGAATGGAATGGAATAGAATGGAATGGAATGGGATGGAATGGAATGGAATGCAAAGAAATGGAACGGAATTGAATTGAATGCAATCGAATGGAACGGTGAAATAAATCGTGAGCTGATATTGTGCCACTGCACTCTAGCCTGGGTGACCGAGAGAGATCCTGTGGAAACAAACAATGCAATGGAATGGAGTGGAATGGAATGGAATCAATGGAAATGAGAGGAGTCGAGTGGAGTGCAGCGGAGCAGAGTGGAATGGTGTGGAGTGGATTGGAGTCGAATGTAGTGAAATGGAATGGGATGGAGTGAGATGGAGTGGAGTGGATTGGAGTGTAGTGTAGTGAAGTTCAATGGAGCGGAAAGGAATGGAATGCAATGGAATAGAATGAAGTGGTGTGGGGTGGAGTGGAGTAGAGTGGAAATTAATGGAATGGAGGAGAATAGAATGGAATGGAATGCAATGGAATTGAATGGAATGGAATGTAGTGGATTGAAGTGAAGTCGAATGGAATGGAATGGAATGGAATGGTGAAATAAAGTGTGAGGTGAGATTGTGCCACTGCAGTGGAACAGAGTGGTGTGCATTGGAGTGGACTGGAACGGAATGGAGTGGAATGGAAAGAGATGGAATGGGATAGAGTGGAGTGGATTGGAGTGGAATGGAGTTGAATGGAATGGAATGGAATGGAATATACTGGAGTGGAATGGAATGGAGTGGAGTGCAAAGGAATAGAATGGAATGGAATGGAGTGGAGTGGAGTGGAATGGAATGGAATGGAATGGAGAAATGAAACGTGAGCTGAGATTGTGTCACAGCACTCCAGCCTTGGTGACAGAGTGAGATCCTGTAAAAAGAAAGGAATGGAAGGGAATGGAATGGAATGGAATGGAGTGGAGTGGAATGAAGTAGAATGGAATGAGATTGAATGGGATGGACTAGAGTGGAGTGGAGTGTAGTGGAATGGAGAGGAAGGGAATGCAATGGAATGGAGTGGAGTGGAGTGGAGAGGAATAGGATGGAGTCGAACGGAATGGAATGGAATGGAATGGAATGTTGAAATGAAATGATAGCTGAGATTCAGCCACTGCACTTCAGCCTGATTTACAGAGTGAGATCCTATCGAAATAAAAGAATGGAATGGAATGGATTGGAAAGGAATGGAATGGAATGGAGTGGTGTGGAGTGGAGTAGAGGGGAGTGGAGTGGAGTGGAAAGGAATGGGATGTAGCGGAATGGATTGGAGGGGTGTGGAGTGGAGTGGAGAGGAATGAATGGAATGGAATGGAATGAAGAAATGAAATGTGAGCTGAGATTCTGCCACTGCTCTCCTGCCCGGGTGACAGGGTGACATTCTGTCAAAAGAAAGGAATGTAATTGAATAGAGTAGAATGGAATGGAATGGAGTGGAGTGGAGTGGATTGGAGTGGAGAGGAATGGAATTGAATGAAGTTGAATGGAAAGGAATGGAGCGGAATGGAATGGAGTGGAATGGAGTGGAATGGAGTGGAATGGAGTGGAATGGAATGGCATTGAATAGGATGGAGTGGAGTGGATAGTAGAGTAGTGGATTGGAGAGGAATGGAATGCAGTGGAATGGAGTGGAATGGAGTGGAGTGGAGAGGTATGGAATGCAATGCAATGGAATGGAGTGGAATGGAATGGAATTGAATGGAATGGTGAAAAGAAATGTGAACTGAGATTGTTCCAATGCACTCGAGCTTGGGTGACAGAATGAGATCCTTTCAAAAGAAAGGAATTAAATAGAATGGAGTGGAATGGAATGGAATGGAGTGGAGTTAAGTGGGGTGGAGTGGAATAAAGTGGAGTGGAGTGGAGTCGAATGGAATGGAATGGTGAAATGAAGTGTGAGCTGAGATTGTGGCAATGCAGTGGAATAGAGTGGAGTGGAGTGGTGTGGAGTATAGTGGAGTAGAGTGGAGTGGAATGGAGTGGAATGTATTGTGATGGAATGGGATGGAGTGCAGTGGAACGGAGTGGAGTATAGAGGAGTGGAATGGAATGGAATGGAATTTTATAGAATATACTGGATTGGAGTAGTGTGGAATGGTTTGGAGTGGAATGGAATGGAATGGAATGGAGTACTGTGGAGTGGAGTGGAGTGGAATGGAATGGAATGGAAGGGTGGGGAATGCAATGGAATGGAATGGTGAATGAAATGTGTGCAGAGATTGTGCCAGTACACTCCAACCTGGGTGACAGGGTGATATCCTGTAAAAAGAACGGAATGGAATGGAAGCGAGTGGAATGGAATGGGATGGAAAAGTGTGGAGTGGAGTAGAGTGGAGCGGTATGGAGTGGAGTGGAGCGGAAAGGAATGGGATGGAATGGAATCGAGTGCAGTGGAGTGGAGTAGAGTGGAATGGAGTGGAATGGGATGGGATGGAATGGAAATGAATGGAGTGTAGAGGAGTGGAGTGGAGTGGATTGGAATGGAATGGAATAGAGTGGAATGGGGTAGATAGGACGGGAATGGAGTGGAGTGGAATAGAGTGCAATGGAGTGGAGAGGAGTGGAGTGGAATGGAATGGAATGGAATTTAATGGAATGGAATTTAATGGAATTTAATGAAAAGCAACGTTCAACTCTGTGTGATGTATGCACACATCACAAAGAAGTTTCTCAGAATGCTTCTGTCTAGTTGTTTTGTGAATACAATTCATTTTCCACCATAGGCATCAAATCGTTCCAAAGGTCCACTTGCAGATAGGACAAAAAGGGTTTTCCAAAACTCCTCAATCAAATTTAAGGTTCAAATCTGTGTGATGAATGCACATATCACAAAGGTTGTCAGAGTGCTTCTATTTTTTATGTGAAGATATTTCCTTTTCCACCAAAGGCCTCAAAACGGAACAAATGTCCACTTGCAGCTTCTACAAAAAGAATGTTTCAAAGCTTCGCAATCAAAGGAAAGATTCACCTCTGTGAGACGAATACACACATCACAAAGAAGTTTGTCAGAATACCTCTGTCTAATTTTTGTGTGAAGATATTTCCTTTTCTACCATAGGCCTCAAAGCACTACAAATGTCCACTTGCAGATTCTAGAAAAGAGTGTTTCAAGACTGCTCAAACAACAGAAAATTTCGACTCTGTGAGGCGAATGCACACATCCAAAGATATTTTTCAAAATGCTTCTGTCTAGTTTTTATGTGAAGATATTTCACTTTCTACCATAAGCCTCACAGCGCTTCAAATGTCCACTTGGAGATTCTACAAAAAGAATGTTTCAAAGTTGCTCAATCAAAAGAAATGTTCAGCTCTGGGAGATGAATGCACGCATCACAAAGAAGTTTGTCCGAATGCTTCTGTCTAGTATTTATATAAATATATTTCCTTTTCCAACATAGGTCTCAAAGGGCTCCAAATGTCCACTTGTAGATTCTACAAAAAGAGGGTTTCAAAACTGATCAATGAAAAATAAGGTTCAACTCCGAGAGATGAATGTACACATCATAAAGAATTTTGTCAGAATGCTTCTGTCTAGTTTTTATGTGAAGATATTTCCTTTTCCACCATAGACCTCAAAGCGCTCCAAATGTCCACTTGCAGATTCTATAAAAAGAGTGTTTGAAGGCTGCACAATCAAAAGAAAGGTTGAACTCTGTGAGAAGAATGCACACATCACAAAGAATATTGTCAGAATGCTTCTGTCTAGTTTTTATATGAAGATATTTCCTTTTCCATAATAGGCCTCAAAGCTCTCCAAATGACCACTTGCAGATTCAACAAAAAGAGTGTTTCAAAACAGTTCAAGAAAAGTAAGCCTCAACTCTGTGAGATGAATGCGCATATCACAAAGAAGTGTGTCCGAATGCTTCTGTCTAGTTATTATTTGAAGATACTTCCTTTTCCACCATACGCCTAAATGTGCTCCGAATGTCCACTTTCAGATTCTACAAAAAGCGTGTTTCAAAGCTGCTCAATCAAAAGAAAGGTTCAACTACGTGAGATGAATGCACCCATCAGAAAGAAGTTTCTCAGAATGCTTCTGTCTAGTTATTATATGAAGATATTTCATTACACACCACAGGCCTCAAGGTGCTCCAAATGTCTGCCTGCAGATTCTGTAAAAAGAGTGTTTCAAAACTGCTGAAAGACAAGTGAGGTTCAACTCTGTGAGATGAATGCACGCATCCCAAAGAAGTTTGTCAGAATGCTTTTGTACAGTTCTAATGTGAAGATATGTCCTTTTCCACCACAGGCCTCCAAGAGCTCCAAATATCCAATTGCAGATCCTACAAAAAGAGTGGTTCCAAACTGCTCAATGAATAGTAAGGTTCAACTCTGAGAGATGAATGAACACATCACAAAGAAGATTGTCAGAATGCTTCTGTCTAGTTTTTATGTAAAGATATTTCCTTTTACACTATAGGACTCACAGTGCTCCAAATGTCCCCTTGCACAATCTACAAAAGAGTGTTTCCAAACTGCTCAATCAAAAGGAAGCTTCAACTCTGTGAGATGAATGCACACATCACAAAGAAGTTTCTCAGTATGCTTCTGTCCAGTTTTTATGTGAACTTACTACCTTTTACACCATAGGCCCCAAAGAGCTCCAAATGTCCTCTTGCAGATTCTACACAAAGAGTGTTTCAAAACTGTTCAAACACAAAAGATGTTCAACTCTTGGAGATGAATGGACACATCACAAAGAATGTTCTCAGAATTATTCTGTCCAATTTTTAGGTTTTGAATCACCCTTTTTGTACTATCTGCAAGTGGACATTTGTAGTGCTCTGAGGCCTATGGTGGAACACGAAATATCTTCACATAAGAACTAGGCAGATGCATTCTGAGAAATTCATTTTTGATGTGTGCATTTAACTCAAAGAGTTGAACATTACCTTCCATTGACCAGTTCTGAAACACTCTTTTTGTAGAATCTGCAAGTGGACATTTGGAGCGCTTTGAGGCTAATGGTGGATAACGAAATAACTTCATTTAAGAACTAAAGAGAAGCTTTATGAGAAACTTCTTTGTGATGTGTGCATTCATCTCACAAAGAGTTGAACCTTTCTTTGATTGATGAGCTTTGTAACACTGTTTTTGTAGAATCTGCAAGTGGACAGTTGGAGCGCTTTTTGGCCTATGGTGTAAAAGGAAATATCTTCACATAAAAACTAGACAGAAAGCTTCTGACAAACTTCTTTGTGATGTGTGCATTCATTGTACAGAGTTGAACCTTTCTTTTGATTGAGCAGCTTTGAAACACTCTTTTAGTAGAATCTGCAAGTGGATATTTAGAGCGCTTTGTGGTGTATGGTGGAAAAGGAAATATCTCACATAAAAACGAGAAGCAAGCATTTTGAAAAACTTCTTTGTGATGTGTGCATTCATCTCACAGGGTTGAACCTTACTTTTCATTGAGCAGTTTTGAAACATTCTATTTTGTAGAATCTGCAATGGACTTTTGGAGAGCTCTGAGGCCTATGGTGGAAAAGGAAATATCTTCACATAAAACTATACAGAAGCATTCTGACTAACGTCTTTGAAATGTGTGCATTCATCTCACAATGGCGAAATTTTCTTTTGATTGAGCAGCTTTGAACCTCTATTTTCTAGAATCTGCAATTAGACATTTGGAGTGCTTTGAGGCATATGATGGAAACGGAAGTATCTTCACATAAAAACTAGACAGAAGCATTATGACAAACTTCTTTGTGATGTGTGCATTCAACTCACAGAGTTGAAAATTTCTTTTCATTGATCAGTTTTGAAAAACTCTATGTGTACAATCCGCAAGCAGACATTTGGAGAGCTTGTGGATAATATGGTGGAAAGGAAATATCTACACATAAAAACTAGAAAGAAACATTTTGACAAACTACTTTGTGAAGTATGTATTCATGTCACTGAGTTGAACCTTACTTTTCATTAACCAGCTTTGAAAAATTCTTTTTGTAGAATCTGCAAGTGGACATTTGGAGAGCTTTGAGGCCTATATTGGAAAAAGAAATATCTTCACATAAAAACTAGACAGAAGCATTCTGAGAAACTTCTTTGTGATGTGTGCATTCATCTCGCAGAGTTGAATCTTTCTTTTGATTAGCAGCTTTGAGACACTCTTTTTTGTAGAATCTGCAAGTGGACATTCTGAGCGCTTTGAGGCCTGTGGTGGAAAAGGAAATATCTTCACAAAAAAACGAGAAGGAAGCATTTTGAGAAACTTCTTTGTGATGTGTTCATTCATCTCACAGAGTTGAACATTTCTTTTGATTCAGCAGGTTTGAAACACTTTTTTTGTAGAATGTACAAGTGGACATTTGGAGCTCTTTGAGGCCTATGTTGGAAAAGAAAGTATCTTCACATAAAAACTAGAGAGAAGCATTCTGACAGACTTCTTTGCATTGTGTGCCTCATCTCACAGAGCTGATCGTTTCTTTTGATTGAGCAGCTTTGAAACCTTGTTTTTGTAGAATCTGTAAGTGGACATTTGGAGCAATTTGTGGCCTAAAGTGGAAAAGGAAACATCTTCACATAAAAACTGGATAGAAGCATTCAGAGAAACTTCTTTGTGATGTGTGCATTTATCTCACAGAGTTGAACCTTACTTTCAATTGAGAGGTTTTGAAACACTGTTTTTGTAGACTCCACAACTGAACATTTGGATCTCTTTGAGGCTTATGGTGGACAATGAAATAACTTCATATAATAACTAGAGAGAAGCATTATGAGAAACTTCTTTGTGATGTGTGCATTCACCTCGGAAATATTTGAACCTTTCTTTGGTTGATGAGCTTTGAAACACGCTTTTTGTAGACTCTGCAAGTGGATATTTGGAGTGCTTTGAGGCCTATGGTGGAAAAGGAAATGTCTTCATATAAAATCCAGATGGAAGCAATCTGACAAACTTCTTTTTGATGTGTGCATTCATCTCACAGAGTTGAACCTTACTTTTCACGGAGCAGTTTTGATACAATCTTTTTGTAGAATCTGCAAGTGTACAATTGGAGCGCTTTGTGGCCTACGGTGGAAAAGGAAATATCTTCACATAAAAACTACAAAGAAACTTTTTGACAAACCTCTTTGTGAGGTGTGCATTCATTTTATAGAATTGAACATTTCTTTTGATTGAGGAGCTTTGAAATACTGTTTTTGACGAATCTGCAAGTGGACATTTGGAGCGCTTTGAGGCCTATGATGAAAAAGGAAATATCTTCACATAAAAACTAAGCAGAAGCATTCTGACCAAGTTATCTGTGATGTGTGCATTCATCTCACAGAGTTGAAAATTCTTTTCATTGAGCAATGTTGAAAAATCTCTTTTTGTAGAATATACAAGAGGATATTTGGAGCTTTGAGGCCTATGGTGGAAAAGGAAATATCTTCACATAAAAACTAGACAGAAGCCTTCAGACAAATATCATTGTGATGTGTGCATTCACCTCAAAGAGCTGAAACTTACATTCAATTGAGCAATTTTGAAACACTCTTTTTGTAGAATCTGCAAGTGGACATTTGGAGGGCTTTGAGACTTATGGTGGATAATGAAATAACTTCATATAATAACTACAGAGAAGCATTAAGAGAAACTTTTTGTGATGTGTGCATTCATCTCACAAACAGTTGGACCTTTCTTTGATTGATGAGCTTTGAAACACTCTCTTTGTAGAATTTGCAAGTGCACAATTGGAGCTCTTTGTGGCCTATGGTGGAAAAGGAAATATCTTCACATAAAAACTAGACAGAAGCATTCTGAGAAACTTCATTGCGATGTGTACATTCACCTCACAGAGTTGAACCTTTCTTTTGATTGAGCAGATTTGAAACACTCTTCTTTTAGTATCAGCAAGTGGACATTTAGAGCACTTTGGGGCCTATGGTGGAAAAGGATATATCTTCACATAAAAACTAGGCAGAGGCATTCGGACAAACTTCTTTATGATGTGTGCATTCATCTCACACAGATGATACTTTCTTTTTATTGAGCAGCTTTGAACCCCTCTTTTTTGTAGAATCTGCAATTGGACATTTGAAGCGCTTTGAGGCCTAAGGTCGAAAGGGAAATATCTTCACATAAAAACTAGACAGAAGGATTCTGACAAACTTCTTTATAATGTGTGCATTCATCTCACAGAGTTGAACCTTTCTTTTCATTGATCAGTTTTGAAACACTCTTTGTGTACAATCTGCAAGTGGACATTTGCAGCGCTTCGAGGCCAACGGTGTAAAAGGAAATATTTTCACAAAAAACCTAGACAAAGCATTCTGACAAACTTCTTTGTAATGTGAGCATTCATTTCACAGAGTTGAACATTTGCTTTGATTGAGCAGCTTTGAAACCCTCTTTTTGTAGAATCTGCAAGTGGACATTTGGAGCGTTTTGAGGCCTATGGTTGAAAAGGAAATATCTTCACATAAAAACTAGACAGAAGCATTCTGACACACTTTTTTGTGATGTGTGCATTCATCTCCCAGAGTTGAAGTTTGCTTTTCATGAAGCAGTTTTGAAACACTCTTTTTGTAGAATCTGCAATTGGACATTTGTAACGCTTTGAGGTCTATGTTGAGTAACGAAATATATTCATATAATAACTAGACAGAAGCATTTTGACAACGTTCTTTGTGATATGTACATTCATCTCACGGAGTTGAAACTTATTTTCAAATGAGCAGTTTTGAAACAATCTTTGTGTAGAATCTGCAAGTGGATATTTGGATTGTTTTGAGGCCAATCGTGGAAAAGGAAATATCTTCACATAAAAACCAGGCAGAAGCATTCTGACAATCTTCTTTTAGATGTAGTCATTCATCTCACAGACTTGAACCTTAGTTTTCATTGGGCAGTTTTGAAACAATCTTTTTGAAGAATCTGCAAGTGGACAATTGGAGCGCTTTGTGGCGTATTGTGGAAAAGGAAATATCTTCATATAAAAACTAGACATAAACCTTCTGACAAACTTCTTGGTGATGTGTGCATTCATCTTACAGGGTTGAACCTTTCTTTTGATTGAGCAGCTTTGAAACACTCTTTTTTAGAATCTGCAAGTGGACATTTGGAGCGTTTGAGGCCTATGGTGAAAAAGGAAATATCTTCACATAAAAACTAGACAGAAGCATCCTGACCAGCTTCTTTGTGATGTCTGCATTCATCTCACAGAGTTGAACCTTCCTTTTGTTTGAGCAGATTTGAAACACTCTTTTTGTGGAATCTGCATGTGGATATTTGGGGTGCTTTGGGGCCTATAGTAGGAAAAGGAATATCTTCACTTAATAACTAGACAGAAGCATTCTGACGAACTTCTTTGTGATGTGTGCATTCATCTCACAGAGTTGAACCTTACCTTACATTGAGCAGATTGAAACACTCTTTTTGTAGTATCTGCAAGGGGACATTTGGAGAGCTTTGTGGCCGATGGTGGAAAGTTAAATATCTCCATATAAAAACTAGACAGAAGCATTCTGACAAACTTCTTTGTGTTATGTGTATTCATCTCACAGAGTTGGACTCTACTTTTGATTGGGCAGTTTTGAATCACCATTTTTGTACTATCTGCAAGTGGACATTTGGAGTGCTTTGAGACTCATGGTGGAACAGGAAATATCTTCACATAAGAACTAGGCAGAAGCATTGTGAGAAACTACTTTGTGATGTGTGCATTCATCTTACAGAGTTGAACCTTTCTTTTGATTTAGCTTCTTTCAAACACTCTTTTGGTAGAATCTGCAAGTGGACACTTGGAGCGCTTTGGGGCCTATGGTGGGAAAGCAAATATCTTTACATAAAAACTAGAAAGAAGCATTCTGACAAACTTCATGGTTATGTGTGCACTCATCTCACAGAGTTGAACGTTACTTTTCATTGAGTAGTTTTGAAACACTCTCTTTGTAGATTCTGCAAGTGGACATTTGGAGTGCATTTAGGCTTAAGGTGCAAAAGGAAATATCTTCACATAACAACTAGACAGAAGGATTCGGAAAAATTTCTATGTGATGTGTGCCTTCATCTCACAGTGTTGAAAATTAATTTTCATTGAACCTTTTTGAAACAGTTTTTTGTAGAATCTGCAAGTGGACATTTGGAGCCCTTTGAGGCTTATTGTGGATAAAGAAATATATTCACAAAATAACTAGACAGAGGCATTCTGAGAAAATTATTTGTGACGCCTGCATTCATCTCACACAGTTGAACCTTACTTTTCATTAAGCAGTTTTGAAACACTCTTTTTGTAAATTCTGCAAGTGGACATTTGGAGTGTTTAGAAGCCTATGATTATCAAAATAACTTCAAATAATAACTAGACAAAAGCATTCTGAGAAATATCTTTGTGAAGTGTGCATTCCTCTCACAGCGTTGAAACTTTTTTGATTGAGCAGCTTTGACACACTCCTTTTGCAGAATCTGTAAATGGACATTTGGAGAGCTTTGAGGCCTATGGTGGAAAAGGAAATATCTTCACAAAAAAATTGGACAGAAGCGTTCTAACAAACTTATGTGCGATGTGTGCATTCATCTCACAGAGTTGAACTTCTCATCTCATTGAGAAGTTTTGAAACTCTCTTTTTATAGAATCTGCAATTGAACATTTGGAGGGCTTTGAGGCCTATGGTGGATAACGAAATATCTTCATATAATAACTAGACAGAAGCAGTTTAAGAAACATTTTGTGATGTGTGCATTCATCTCACAAAGAGTTGAAGCGTTCTTTCATTGATGAACTTTGAAACACTCTTTTTGTAGAATCTGCAAGTGGTTATTTGGAGCGCTTTGAGGCCTATGGTGGAAAAGTAAATATCTTTACATAAAAGCTAGAAAGAAGCATTCTGACAAACTTCATGGTTATGTGTGCATTCATCTGACAGAGTTGAACGTTACTTTTCATTGAGTAGTTTTGAAACACTCTCTTTGTAGATTCTGCAAGTGGACATTTGGAGTGCATTTAGGCCTAAGGTGGAAAAGGAAATAACTTCACATAACATCTAGATAGAAGGATTTGGAAAAATTTCTATGTGATGTGTGCCTTCATCTCACAGTGTTGAAAATTAATTTTCAGTGAGCCTTTTTGAAACAGTTTTTTGTAAAATCTGCAAGTGGACATTTGGAGCCCTTTGAGGCCTATTGTGGATAAAGAAATATATTCACAAAATAACTAGAGAGAAGCATTCTGAGAAAATTATTTGTGATGCCTGCATTCATCCCACACAGTTGAACCTTACTTTTCATTAAGCAGTTTTGAAACACTCTTTTTGTAAATTCTGCAAGTGGGCATTTGGAGTGCTTTGAAGCATATGATTATCAAAATAACTTCAAATAATAACTAGACAAAAGCCTTCTGAGAAAAATCTTTGTGAAGTGTGCATTCCTCTTACAGCGTTGAAACTTTTTTGATTGAGCAGCTTTGACACACTCCTTTTGCAGAATCTGTAAGTGGACATTTGGAGCGCTTTGAGGCCTATGGTGGAAAAGGAAATATCTTCACAAAAAAACTGGACAGAAGCATTCTAACAAACTTATGTGCGATGTGTGCATTCATCTCACAGAGTTGAACTTTACTTCTCATTGAGGAGTTTTGAAACCCTCTTTTTGTAGAATCTGCAATTGAACATTTGGAGCGCTTTGAGGCCTATGGTGGATAATGAAATACCTTCATGTAATAACTAGACAGAAGCATTATAAGAAACATTTTGTGATGCGTGCATTCATCTCACAAAGAGTTGAAACTTTCTTTGATTGATGAGCTTTGAAACACTCTTTTTGTAGAATCTGCAAGTGGATATTTGGAGCACTTTGAGGCCTATGGTGGAAAAGGAAGTATCTTCACATAAAAACCAGACAGAAGCATTTTGACAAACTTCTTTTTGATGTGTCCACTCATCTCACAGAGTGGAATCCTTACTTTTCATTAAGCAGTTTTGAAACACTCTTTTTGTAGAATCTGCAAGGGGATATTTGGAGAGCTTTGAGGCCTTTTGTGAAAAAGGAAATATCCTCAAATAAAAACTGGATAGAACCATTCACAGAAACTTCTTTGTGATGTGCGCATTCATCTTACAGAATTGAACGTTACTTTTAATGGACCAGTTTTGAAACACTCTTTCTGTATAATCTGCAGCAGGACATTTGTAGCGCTTTGAGATTTATGTTGGATATCGAAATAACTTCACATAATAACTACAGAGAAGCATTATGAGAAACTTCTTTGTGATGTGTGCATTCACCTCGGAAATATTTGAACCTTTCTTTGGTTGATGAGCTTTGACACACTCTTTTTGTGGACTCTGCAAGTGGATATTTGGAGTGCTTTGAGGCCTATGGTGGAAAAGGAAATATCTTCACATAAAAACCAGATGGAAGCATTCTGACAAATTTCTTTTTGATGTGTGCATTTATCTCACAGAGTTGAACCTTACTTTTCATGGAGCAGTTTTGAAACTACCTTTTTGTAGAATCTGCAAGTGGACAATTGGAGTGCTTTGTGGCCTACAGTGGAAAAGGAAATATGTTCACATAAAAGCTAGACAGAAACCTTCTGACAAACGTCTTTATGATGTGTGCATTCATTATACATAATTGAACCTTTCTTTTGATTGAGCAGCTTTGAAACTCTCTTTTTCTGGAATGTGCAAGTGGACATTTGGAGGGTTTTGAGGCCTTTGTTGAAAAAGGAAATATCTTCACATAAAAACTAGACAGAAGCATTCTGACCCACTTCTTTGTGATGTGTGCATTTATCTCACAGAGTTGAACCTTTCTTTTCATTGAGCAGTGCTGAAAACCTCTTTTTGTAGAATCTGCAAGTGGACATTTGGAGAGCTTTGAGGCCTATGGTGGAAAAGTAAATATCTTCACATAAAAACTAGACAGAAGCCTACTGAGAAACTTCATTGTGATGTGTGCATTCAACTCACAGTGCTGAACCTTACATTGAATTCAGCAATTTTGAAACTCTCTTTTCGTAGTATCTGCATATGGACATTTGGAGGGCTTTGAGGCTTATGTTGGATAGTGAAGTAACTTCATATAATAACTACAGGGAAGCATGAAGAGAAACTTCTATATGATGTGTGCATTCATCTCACAGAGAGTTGAACCTTTCTTTGATTGATGAGCTTTCAAACACTTTTTGTAGAATCTGCAAGTGGACAATTGGAGCACTTTGTCGCCTATGGTGTAAAAGGAAATATCTTCACATAAAAACTAGACAGAAGCATTTTGACAAACTTCATTGTGATGTGCACATTCACCTCACAGAGCTGAACCTTTCTTTTGATTGAGAAGCTTTGAAACACTCTTTTTGTAGAATCTGCAAGTGGACATTTAGAGCGCTTTGGGGCCAATGGTGGAAAAGGAAATATCTTCACATAAAACTAGACAGAAGCATTCTGACAAACTTCTTTTAAATTTGTGCATTCATCTCACACAGGTGAAACTTTATTTTGATTGAGCAGCTTTGAACCCCTCTTTTTTGTAGAAGCTGCTATTGGAAATTTAGAGTGCTTTGAGGTCTATGGTCGAAAAGGAAATAGCTTCACATAAAAACTAGACAGAACAATTCTGACAAACCTCTTTGTGTTGTGTGCATTCAACTCACAGAGTTGAACCTTCCTTTTGATAGAGCAGTTTTGAAACATGCTTTTTGTAGTATCTGCAAGTGGACATATAGAGCGCTTTGAGGCCTATATTGGAAAAGGAAATATCTTCACATAAAAACTGAACAGAAGTATTCTGAGAAACTTCTTTGTGATGTGTGCATTAAACTCAAAGGGTTGAACCTTCTGATTGATAGAGCAGTTTTGAAACACTCTTTTTGTAGAATCTGGAAGTGGATATTTGGAGCGCTTTGAAGCCTATGGTGGAAAAGGAAATATCTTCACATAAAAACGAGACAGAAGCATTTTGAAAACCTTATTTGTGACGTGTGTATTCATTTCACAGAGCTAATCCTTTATTTTGATTAAGCAGTTTTGAAACACACGTTTTGTAGAATCTGAAAGTGGACATTTGGAGCGCTTTGATCCCTATGTTGGAAAAGAAAATATCTTCACATAAAAACTAGACAGAAGCATTCTGACAAACTTCTTTGTTTTGAGTGCACTCATCACACAGAGCTGAAAGTTTCTTTTGATTAAGCAGCTTTGAAACACTCTTTTTGTAGAATCTGCAAGTGGACAATTGGAGCACTTTGTGGCCTATGGTGGAAAAGAAAATATCTGCACATAAAAACTAGACAGAAACCTTCTGATAAACTTCTTTGTAATGTGTGCATTCATCTTACGGGGTTGAACCTTTCTTTTGACAGAGCAGCTTTGAAGCGCTCTTTTTGTAGAATCTGCAATTGGACATTTGGAGTGCATTGAGGCCTATGGTGAAAAAAGAAATATCTTCACATAAAAGCTAGACAGCAGAATTCTTATAAACTTCTTTGTGATGTGTGCATTCATCTCACAGAGTCGAAACTTACTTTTCATTGAGCAGTTTGGAAACACATTGTTGTACATGCTAGGGGACATTGTGAAGCACATTGAGGCCTATTTTGAAAAGGAAATATCTTCACATAAAAACTAGACAGAGGCATTCTGACAAAATTATTTGTGATGTGTGCATTCATCTCTCAGATTTCAACCTTACTTTTCATTGAGCTGCTTTGAAACACTCTTTTTGTAGAATCTGCAAGTGGACATTTGGAGCCCTTTGAGGCCTAGGGTGAAAAAGGAATTATCTTCATATAAAAACTAGACAGAAGCATTCTGACAAACTTCTTTGTTTTGTGTTCATTCATCTCACAGAGTTGAACCTTTGTTTCCATTGGGAAGCTTTCAAAGACTCTTTTTGTAGAATCTGCAAGTGGACCACCAGAGTGTTTTGAGATCTATGGTGGAAAACGAAAAATCTTCACACAATAACCAGACAGAAGCATTCTGACAAACTTCTTTGTGATGTGTGCATTCATCTCACAGAGTTGAAACTTTCTTTTGATAGAGCAGCTTTGAAACACTCTTGCTGTAAATCTGAAAGTGGACATTTGAAGCACTGTGAGGCCTATTGTGGAAAAGGAAATATCTTCACATAAAAACTATACAGAAACTTTCTGACATACTTCTTTGTGATGTGTGTATTCATCTTACAGAGTTGAACCTTTATTTTAATTGAGCAGTGTTGAAACACTCTTTTTGTATATCTGCAAGTGGACATTTGGAGGTTTTGCGGCCTATGGTGGAAATGGAAATGTCGTCCCATAAAAACTAGACAGAAACATTCTGACAACCTTCTTTGTGATGTATGCACTCATCTTACAAAGTTGAACCTTACTTTCGATTGATCAGCTTTGAAACACACTTTTTGTAGAATCTGCAGGTGGACAATTGTAGCGCTTTAAGGCCTATGGTGGAAAATGAAATATCTTCACAAATTAGTAGACAAACGCATTCTGAGAAACTCCTTTGTTATATATGCATTCATCTCCCAGAGCTTAACTTTATTTTCATTAAGTATTTTAGAATAAGTCTTTTTGTAGAATCTTCAAGTGTACTTTTGTAGCGCTTTGAGGCCTATGACCGAATAGAAAATATCTTCACGTAAAAACTAGACAGAATCATTCTGAGAAAAATCTTTGTGATGTGTGCATTCATGTCACAGAGTTGTACCTTTCTCTTGATTTAGCAGTTTTGAAAAACTCTTCTTGTAAAATCTGCAAGTGCAAATTTGGAGCACTTGGAGGCCTACGGTGGAAAAGGAAACATCTTCACATAAAACTAGACAGAAGCGTTCTGTGAATCTTCTTTGTGATGTGTGAAGTCATCTCACAGAACTGAACCTTAATTTCGATTGAACAGTTTTGCAACTCTCTTTTTGTAGAATCTGCAATTGGAAATTTGGAGCGCATTGAGGCCTATGGTGTAACTCGAAATATCTTCAAATAATAGATAGACAGAAGCATTCTGAAAAGCCTGTTTGTGATATGTGCATTAATCTCACAGAATTGAACCTTTCTTTTGATTGAGCAGCTTTGAAACACTCTTTTTGTAGAATCTGCAAGTGGAAAATCGGAGCGCTTTGAGGCCTATTGTGGAAAAAGAAATATCTACTCTTAACTACTAGACAGAAGCATTCTGAAAAACTTCTTTGTGATGTGTGAGTTCATCTCACAGAATTGAACCTTTCTTTTGATAGAGCAGTTCTCAAACACTCTTTTTGTAGAATCCACAAGTGAATATTTTGAGCGCTTTGAGTCCTATGGTGGAAAAGGAAATAACCTTACATAAAAATTAGACGGAAGCATTCTCAGAAACTTCTTCGTGATGTGCACATTCAACTCACAGAATTGTACCTTCCTTTTAATAGATCAGTTTTGAAACACTCTTTTTGTAGTACCGGTAGGTGGATATTTAGAGCACTTTGAGGCCTATGGTGGAAAAGGAAATATCTTCACAGAAAAACTAGACAGAAGTATTCTCAGAAACTTCTTTGTGATGTGTGTATTCATCTCACAGGGTTGAAACTTACTTTCGATTGAGCATCTTTGAAAGATACTTTTTGTAGAATCTGTAGGTGTTCAATTGGAGCAGTTTGAGGCCTATGGTGGAAAACGAAATATCTTCACATCATAGCTAGACAAAAGCATTCTGAGAAACTTCTTTGTGATGTGTGCATTCATCTCCCAGAGTTGAACTTTATTTTCAATGAGCATTTTATAAACACTCTTTTTGTAGAATCTGCTAGTGGACATTTTGAGTACTTTGAGGCCTATGATGGAAAAGGAAATATCTTCACATGAAACTAGATAGAAGCATTCTGTGGAACTTCTTTGTGATGTGTGCATTCAACTCACAGAGTTGAAACTTTTTTTTGATTGAGCAGCTTGGAAACACACTTCTTGGAGAATCTGCAAGTGGATATTTGGAGCACTTTGTGGCCTATGGTTGAAAAGGAAATATCTTCACATAAAAACTAGACAGAAGCATTCTGACAAACTCCTTTGTGATGTGTGCATTCATCTCACAGAGTTGAACCTTACTTTTGATTGAGTAGTTTTGAAACCCTCTTTTTGTAGAATCTGCAAGTGGACATCTGGGGCACTTTGAGGCCTATGGTGGAAAGGGAAATATCTTCACATAAAAACTAGACAGAATCATTCTGAGAAAATTATCTGTGATGTGTTCATTCATCTCACAGAGTTGAACCTTTCTTTTCATTGAGCAGTTTTGAAATACTCTTTTTGTAGAATCTATAAGTGGACATTTGGAGTGCTTTGTGGCCTATGGTGGAAAATGAAATATCTTCACAGAAAAACTAGACAGAATCATTCTGAGAAAATTATTTTTTATTTGTGCACTCATCTCACAGAGTTGAACATTTCTTTTGATTCAGCAGGTTGGAAACAATCTTTTTGTAGAATCTGCAACTGGATATTTGGAGCGCATTCAAGCCTATTACGGAAAAGGAAATATCTTCACATAAAATCTACACGGAAGCATTCTGACAAACTTCTTTGTGATGTGTGAATTCATCTCACAGAGTTGAACATTTCTTTTCATTGAGCTGTTTTGAAATGCTCTTTTTACAGAATCTGGAAGTTTATATTTGGAGCGCTTTGAGGCATATTGTGGAAGAGGAAATATCTTCAAAAAACTACACCAAAGCATTCTCAGAAACTTATTTGTGATGTGTGCATTCATCTAGTGGAGTTGAAACTTTCTTTTGATTGAACAGTTTTGAAACACCTTTTTAGTGGAATCTTCAAGTGGTTATTTGGAGCCCTTTGTGGCCGATGGTGGGAAATGAATTATCTTCCCATAAAAAATACACAGAAGCATTCTGAGACACTTCTTTGTCTTGTGTGCTTTCATTTGACAGAGTTGAAAATTTCTTTTTATTGAGCAGCTTTGAAACACACTTTTTGCAGAATCTGCAATTGGACATTTGGAGTGATTCGAGGACTATGGTGGAAAAGAAATTATCATCTCTAAAAGCTATACAAAAACATTCTGAAAAACTACTCTGTGATGTTTGAATTCATCCACAGATTTGAACCTTTCTTTTCAATGAACAATTTTGAAACACCATTTTTGAAGAATCTGTAATTGTATATTTGGAGCGCTTTGAGGCTTATAGTGGAAAAAGAAATATCTTCACATAAAAACTAGACAGAATAATTCTTAGAAAATTCTTTGTAATGTGTTCATTCATCTCACAGAGTTGAACCTTTCTTTTGATTGAGCAGTTTGGAAACACTCTTTTTGTAGAATCTGCAAGTGTACATTTGGAGCACTTTGAGGCCTATGGTGGAAAAGGAAATATCTTTATATAAAAAGTAGACAAAAGCATTCTGAGAAACTCCTTTGTGACATGTTCATTCATCTCACAGAGTTGAATCTCACATTTGATGGAGCACTTTTGAACCACTGTTTTTGTACTATCTGCATGTGGACATTTGGAGTGCTTTGATTCCTATGGTGGCAAAGGATATATCTTCACATAAAAATAAGACAGAAGCGTTCTGACAAATTTCTTCTTGATGTTCACATTGATCTAACAGAGATGAACATTTCTTTTGACGGAGTAGTTTGGAAACTCTCTTTTTGTAGAATCTGCAAGTGGACATTTGGAGGGCTTTGTAGCCTGTGGTGTAAAAGGAAATAACTTCACTTAAGAACTAGACAGAAGAATTCTGATAAACTTCTTTGTGACGTGTGCATTCATGTCACAGAGTTGAACCTTTCTTTTGATTGTGTGTTCTCAAAAATCGCTTTTTGTAGAATCTGCAAGTGGACATTTGAAGCGCTTTCAGGCCTATGGTGGAAAAGGAAATATCTTTACATAAAAAGTAGACAAAAGCATTCTGAGAAACTCCTTTGTGATATGTTCATTCATCTCACAGAGTTGAATCTTACATTTGATGGTGTACTTTTGAACCACTGTTTTTGTACTATCTGAATGTGGACATTTGGAGTGCTTTGATTCCTATGGTGGCAAAGGAAATATCTTCACATAAAAACAAGAAAGAAGCATTCTGACAAATTTCTTCTTGATGTGCACATTGGTCTAACAGAGATGAACATTTCTTTTGACTGAGTAGTTTGGAAACTCTCTTTTTGTAGAATCTGCAAGTGGACATTTGGAGGGCTTTGAAACCTGTGGTGTAAAGGAAATAACTTCACTTAAGAACTAGACAGAAGCATTCAGAGAAACTTCTTTGTGATATGTGCATTCATCTCACAGAGTTGAACCTTTCTTTTGATTGCATAGTCTGGAAAATCTCTTTTTGTAGAATCTGCAAGTGGACATTTGGAGCGCTTTGAGGCTAATTTTGGAAAAGCAGATATCTTCACTTAAGTACTAGACAGAAGAGTTTTGAGAAACTCCTTTGTGATGTGTGCATTCATCTCACAGAGTTGAAACTTTCTGTTGATTTAGCAGGGTTGAAACACTCTTTTTGTTGAATCTGCAATTGGACATTTGGAGCGTTTTGTGGCCTATGGTGGAAATGGAATTATCTTCACATAAAAACTAGACGGAATCATTCTGAGAAAATTCTTTTTATGTGTGCATTCATCTCACAGAGTTGAACTTTTCTTTTGACTGAGCAGTTTTGAAACACTTTTTTTGTAGAATCTGCAAGTGGACATTTGCAGAGCTTTGTGGCCTAAGTTGTAAAAGGAAATATATTCACATACAAACTAGACAGAATCATTCTGTGAAAATTGTTCGTGATATGTGAATTCATCTCACATAGATGAACCCTATTTTTGATTGAGCAGTTTTGAAACACCCTTTTTGTACTATCTGAAAGTGGATATTTGGAGCACTTTGCGGCCTATGATGGGAAAGGAAATATCTTCACATAAAAACTAGGCAGAAGCATTCTGACAAACTTCTCTGTGATGTGTGCATTCATCTCCCAGAGTTGAACCTTACTTGCAATTGAGCAGTTTTGAAACACCCTTTTTGCAGAATTTGCAAGTGGACATTTGGAATGCTTTCAAGCCTGTGGTGCAAAACGAAATACCTTCACATAATAACTAGACAGAAGCATTGTGAGAAACTTATTTGTGATGTGTGCGTTCATCTCACAGAGTTGAAAATTTCTTTTTAGTTAGCAACTTTGAAACTCACTTTTTGTAGATTCTGCAATTAGACATTTAGAGTGCTTCGAGGACTATGGTGGAAAAGGAATTATCTTCTCATAAAAACTATACAGAAACATTCTGAAAAACCACTCTGTGATGTGTGCATTCATCTCAAAGAGTTGAATATTTCTTTTCAATGAACAGTTTTGAAACACCCTTTTTGAAGAATCTGCAATTGTACATTAAGAGTGCTTTGAGGCCTATGGTGGAAAAGGAAATATCTTCACATAGAAACTAGACGGAATCATTCTGAGAAAATACTTTGTGATGTATTCAATCATCTCACAGAGTTGAACCTGTCTTTTGATTGAGCAGTTTCGAAACACTTCTTTTGTAGAATCTGCAAGTGGACATTTGGAGCACTTTAAGGCCTATGGTGGGAAAGGAAATATCTGTAAATAAGAAGTAGACAGAAGCATTCTGAGAAACTTCTTTGCAATGTGTGAATTCAAATGAAAGAGTGTAACCTTTCTTTGATTGAACAGTTTGGAAACACTCATTTTATAGAATCTGCAATTGGACATTTGGAGCGCTCTGAGTTCTATGCTGGAAAAGGAAATATCTTCACATAAAAACTAGACGGAAACATTCTGACAAACTTCTTCGTGACATGTGCATTTATCTCACAGAGTTGAACCTTACTTTCGATTGAGCAGTTTTGAAACACTCTTTCTGTATTATTTACAAGTGGATATTTGGATCACTTTGAGGCATATGGTGGAAAAAGAAATATCTTCACAAAATAACTAGACAGAAGGATTCTGGAACTTCTTTGTAATGTGTTCATTTATCTCACAGATTTGAACATTTCTTTTGATTGAGCAGCTTTGAGCCACTCTTTTTGTAGTATCTGCAATTATACATTTCGAACGCTTTGAGGACAATGGTGGAAAGGAAATTTCTTAAAATAAAAACTATATAGAGACATTCTGACAAACTGCTTTGTGATGTGTGCATTCATCTGACAGAGTTGAACTTTTCTTTTCATTGATCAGTTTTGAAACACACTTTTTGTAGAATCTGCAAGTGTACATTTTTAGAGCTTTGAGGCCCATTTTGGAAAAGGGAATATCTTCACAGAAAAACTACACAGAATCATTACGAGAAAATTCCTTGTGATGTGTGCATTTATCTCAATGAGTTGAACCTACATTTTGATAGATCAGTTTTTAAACTTTCTTTTTGCAGAATATGCAGTTGGATATTTGGAGGCCTTTGACGCCTATGGTGGAAAAGGAAATATCTTCACATAAAAAGCACACAGAAGCATTCTGACAAACTCCTTAGTGATGCGAAAATTCATCTCACAGGGATGAAACTTTCTCTTGATTGAGCAGTTTGGAAACACTCATTTATTAGAATCTGCAAGTGTATATTTGGAATCCTTGGGTGCCTGTTGTAGAAAAGGAAAAACTACACAGAAGCATTCTGAGAAACTTCTTTGTGATGTGTGCATTCATCTCACAGAGTTGAACCTTTCTTTTGGTTGAGCAGTTTGGAAACACTCCTTTAGTAGAATTTGCAAGTGGATATTTGGAGCCTTTGGAGGCCTATTGTGGAAAAGGAAATAGCTTCATATAAAAACTACATAGAAGCATTCTCAGAAACTTATTTGTTTTGTGTGCATTCATCTCACAGAGATGAACTTTTCTTTTGATTGAGCAGTTTGGGAACACTCTTTTTGTAGAATCTGCAAGAGGATATTTGGAGTGCCTTGAGGCTTATGGTTGAAAAGGAAATATGTTCACATAAAAACTACAAAGAAGCATTCGGAGGAACTTCTTTATGATGTGTGCATTCAACTCGCAGAGTTGTACCTATCTTTTAATAGAGCAGTTTCGAAATTCTCTTTTTGTAGAATCTGCAAGTGGATATTTGGAGCCTTTTGTTGCCGATGATGGAAAAGGAAATTTCTTCCCTCAAAACTGCACAGAAACATTCTGAGAACCTTCTTTCTGATGTGTGCATTTATCTCACAGAGTGGAATATTTCATTTGATTGAGCAGTTTGGAAACACTCTTTTTGTCGAATCTGCAAATGGATATTTGGAGCGCTTTGAGACCTATTGTGGAAAAAGACATATCTTCACATAAAAACTACAAAGAAGCATTCTGAGAAACTTCTTTATTTTGAGTGCATTCATTTCACAGAGTTGAACCTTTCTTTTGATTGAGCAGTTTGGAAACATTCTTTTAGTAGAATATGCAAGTGGATGTTTGGAATCCTTGGAGGCCTTTTGTGGAAAAGGAAATATCTTCACATAAGAACTACACAGAAGCGTTCTGAGGAACTTCTTTGTGATGTGTGTATTCATCTCACAGAGTTGGACCTTTGTTTTGATTGAGCAGTTTTGAAATTCTCTTTTTGTAGAATCTGCTAGTGGATATTTAGAGCACGTTGAGGCCTACAGAGGAAAAGGAAATATCTGCACATAAAAACTACACAGAAGCATTTGGAGAAACTTCTTTATGATGTGTGCATTCATCTAACATAGTTGAACCTTTCTTCTGATTGAGCAGTTTGAAACAAACTTTTTGTAGAATCTGCAAGTGGATATTTGGAGCGTTTTGAGGCCTATGGTGGAAAAGGAAATATCTTCACATAAAAACTACACAGAAGGATTAGGGGAAACTTCTTTGTGATGTGTGCATTCATCTCACCGAGTTGAAGATATCTTTTGAAAGAGCAGTTTTGAAACACTCTTTTTGTAGAATCTGCAAGTGGATATTTGGAGTGCTTTGTGGTCTATGGTGGAAAAGGGAATATCTTCACATAAAATCTACACAGAAGCATTCTGAGAAACTTCTTTGTGATGAGTGCATTCAGCTCACAGAGTTGAACTTATCTTTTGATAGAGCAGTTTTGAAAGTCTGCTTTTGTAGAATCTGCAAGTGGTTATTTGGAGCCCTTTGGGGCCGATGGTGGAAAAGGAAATATCGACCCATAAAAACTACACAGGAGGATTCAGAGAAACTCCTTTGTGATGAGTGCATTCATCTCATAGAGTTGAACCTCACTTTTGATTGAGCAGTTTGAAAAAAGTCTTTTACTGGTATCTGCAACTTGATATTTGGAGTCCTTGGAGACCTATTTTGGAAAAGGAAATATCTTCACATAAAAACTACACAGAAACATTCTGAGAAACTTCTTTGTAATGTGTGTATTCGTCTCTCAGAGTTGAACCTTTTTTTTTTGATAGAGTAGTTTTGAAATACTCTTTTCGTAGAACCTGCATTTGGATATTTGGACTGCTTTGAGGCCTATGGTGGAAAAGGATATATCTTCACATAAAAACTACACAGAAGCATTCTAAGAAACTTCACTGTGATGTATGCATTCACCTCACCGAGTTGAACCTTTCATTTGATTGAGCAGTTTTGAAACACTCTTTTTGTACAATCTGCAAGTGGATATTTGGAGTGCTTTGAGGCCTATTTTGGAAAAAGAATTATCTTCACATAGAAATTAAAAAAAGCATTCTCAGAAACTTCTTTGTTTCAGTGCACTCATCTGACACAGTTGAACCTTTCTTTTGATTGAGCAGTTTGGAAACACTCTTTTAGTAGAATCTGCAAGTGGGTATTTTGAGTCCTTGGAGGCCTATTATGGAAAAGGAAATATCTTCACATAAAAACTACACAGAAGCATTCTGAGGAACTTCTTTGTGATGTGTGCATTCAGCTCACACAGTTGCAACTTTCCTTTGATTGAGCAGTTTTGAAAAACTGTTTTTGTAGAATCTGCAAGTGGATATTTGGAGCGCTTTGAGGCCTATTGTGGAAAAGGAAATCTCTTCACATAAAAACTACCCAGAAGAAATCTGAGAAACTACTTTGTGATGTGTGCATTCATCTCAGAGAGTTGAACCTATCTTTTGATACAGAAGTTTTGAATCTCTCTTATTGTAGAATCTGCAAGTGGATATTTGGAGACATTTGTGGCCTATGGTAGGAAAGCAAATATCTTCACATAAAAACTACACTGAAGCATTCTGGGAAAATTCTTTGTGATGTGTGCACTCATCTCACGTGGTTGAATCTTTCATTGGATTGAGCAGTTTTGAAAAACTGTTTTGGTAGAATCTGCAAGTAGATATTTGCCACGCTTTGAGGCCTATTTTGGATAAGGAAATATCTTCACATAGAATCTACACAGAAGCATTGTCAGAAACTCCTTTATTTTTTGTGCATTCATCTCACAGAGTTGAAAGTTTATTTTGATTCAGCAGTTTTAAAACTCTCCTTTTGTAGAATCTGCAAGTGGATATTTGGAGCGCTTTGTGGCTTATGGTGGAATAGGAAATATCTTCCCATAAAAACTACACAGAAGAATTCTGAGAAACTTCTTTTTGATGTGTGCATTCAACTCGCAGAGTTGAACCTATCTTTTGATAGAGCAGTTTTGATAGTCTCTTTTTGTAGTATCTGCAAGTGGTTATTTGGATCCCTGTGCAACGTATGGTGGAAAATGAAATATCTTCACATAAAAACTACACGGAACCATTCTGAGAAACTTCTTTGTTATGTGTGCATTCAACTCCAGAACTGAACCTATCTTTTGATTAACCACTTTGAAACTCTTTTTTTGTAGAATCTGCAAGTGGGTTTTTGGAGCCCTTTGTGGCTGATGGTGGAAAAAGAAATATCGTCCCTTAAAAGCTACACAGAAACATTCTAAGAAACTTCTTTGTGAGTGTGCATTCATCTCACGGAGCTCAACCTTTCTTGTGATTGAGCAGTTTTGAAACACTCTTTTCGTAGAATCTGCAAGTCGATATTTCGAGCACTTTGAGGCCTATGGTGGAAAAGAAAATATCTTCAAATAAAAACTACACAGAAGCATTCTGAGTATCTTCTTTGTGATGTTTGCTTTCATCTCACAGAGTTCAATCTTTCTTTTGATTGAGCAGTTTGAAAACACTGTTTTAGTAGAATCTGCAAATTGATATTTGTTACCCTCGGAGGCCTATTGTGGAAAACTAAATGTCCTCACATAAAAACTGCACAGAAGCATTCTGAGAAAATTCCTTGTGATGTGTGAATTCATCTCACAGAGTTGAAACTTTCTTTTGATTGAGCAGTTTTGAAATACTCTTTTTGTAGAATCTGCATGTGGATATTTGGAGCACTTTGTGGCGATGGTGGAAAAGGAAATATTTTCACATAAAAACTACAGAGAAGCATTCTGAGAAATCACTTTGTGATATGTGCATTCATCTCACAGAATCCAACCTATCTTTTGATAAAGCAGTTTTGAAGTTCTCTTTTTGTAGAATCTGCAAGTAGATATTTGGAGCCCTATGTGCCCTATGGTGGAAAAGGAAATATCTTCACATAAAAACTACACAGAAGTATTCTGAGAAACTTCTTTTCTTTGTGTTGTGTGCATTCATCTCACAGAGTTGAACATATATTTTGACAGAGGAGTTTTGAAACTCTCTTTTTGTAGAATCTGCAAGTGGCTATTTGGAGCCCTTTGCAACCTATGGTGGAAAAGTAAATATCTTCACATAAAAACTACACAGAAGCACTCTAAGAAATTACAATGTGATGTGTGCATTCAACTCAAAGAGTTGAACCTATCTTTTGAGAGAGTACTTTTAAAACTATTTTTGTGTAGAATCTGCAAGTGGATATTTGGAGGCCTTTGTGGCCTATGGTGGAAAAGGTGAAAATTCTAGAGATATGTGATCTTCAGGTATGGTCCAACCTAGGAACTCAAACAATGTCAGCAGTACTCGCTTCTCTTCATTGCTGGACTCCGCTTTCCTGAATGATAGCTCCTTCCTTGTGATAGCAAAGTGCCCACCACACTCTATGTCTACCTGCTGCCAGCTCAAAAACCAGCCCTAATAGGAAGAGGGCTTCCCTTTCTCAATAGTTCTTGGGAAAAAAATTCTCACAGGTGAGTCTTTTTAGACTAACTTTATTCACATGTCCATCTCTGATACATCAGTTAGGGAATCGACCAGTTGTGGAGCCAAGTGAGTGATCAGTTCCGAGTCATGTGTTCACACCTAGAACAGGGACCAAGAAATGTAATTCCACCCAATGTACCTGGATTACTATTGGGGGAAGAATGGTTTTCAGAAATAATTCAAGATGATAATATTGATTGGGGTGGTGGTAGACACTCAGCAGACAAAACAGTGTAAGTTACCAACCCATGCCTGAAAATTCTGGGATACTGAACTGCAAATCAAAGCATGGGTTCCTGTGCTAGTATAAATACATAGGCCCAGTTCTGGCCTCAGGGTACAAGCTGCTCAGATGGACTACCATTTATAACTCTTTTCTCTGAAACTTTCTTTCCCACATCTGAGTACTTATTAAACATGAAGTGGTTTATGCATTCAAATAGCAACATTTAATCTTTCCCCTGCCTGGCTCCATTTGCATACCTTGGCTTTCATTCTGCCTTTTCTGAAGATCCTCTGGGGTAAATTCAGGCTTTGAAGAGCTCCCTCCAGCTTGATTACTGACACTTTCTATTTCCTGCTGCTCACAGACAATGATCTATGGGTCACAGCATAGGAGCTGCTAACTGCCAAAGCCAGGTTGAGGACAGGGAAGGGAGACTTGTAGTATCTTCCTCTGGTAGTAAGAGTAAGAGATTTATTCTTGATTTATCTAGTAAGCAGTTTATATCCAGAAACAGTGTGACCACCCCTAACAACATTTATAAATTACAGTCTCCCCGATGGGACCATAGGTATTATTTTTATTTGGTTAAGTGCTAATCCCTTTTAAAATCTTACTGAGTGTTTCTCTACAGACTGTATCTTGTCACATCAGTCTCAAATGACACATCATTATAGGAGATATAAGAGGACCAGCCACATGTCTATTATAAACTTGCAGCCTTTTAATCTCATGGTACGACAAAATGCAGGCATTCGTCTAGAAACAAGATGAGTCTGCTCAATTCTTATAAGTTTAAGGCTATTTTTCATAGAGGGGAAGTTTCTTGAGAATAGCAACTTTGTTTGTTTGAGGCAACTGCAGTCTATAGAGCCACCAAGCCTTATAATGACAGCAGTCTAAATTAGGGATCACTCATCAAATGGTTTTGACTGCTCTGGAGAGCCAAATCTTAGATTCTCTGTGTAAAGCAATATCTGTAATAAGACGGGAAAGAGATTCTTCAAATGCATGCATTCCTAAATGACAAAAATGGAGTTATTTATTGACAAGTATAATATAAGGATATTCAATGGATTCTAATACCAATTCAGGTTTCTCCTTACTGGAGACCTGACAGCAACTGGGAACTTCTATTGTGATAATTTCCTGGTCTGAGTTTGTCACAGTAGGCAGTTAATCAGATAAGAGGTGGGCAGGAGAGGCTTCCTCTTCCCTCCACCAGGAATGTCAGACAACCATCAGGTGATGGTCTGGCAGTTGTTAAGCTGTCTCTCTAAAATAATAATTGAACACAGCCAGAGCGAGGGAAAGACAGTCTCCCAATAAAAAGAAATACAAGAAACTGGTGATCAGCAACTTCCCAATAAGACCTCAGGAGTTGGGCAAGTATGCTCAAGCATGTGCACTAACAGGCAAAATGTTGAAATTTAACTGGTATATGAACACTCAACTGGTAAAGGGAAAATGCCTCAAGTGAGCGTGTGTACAATTCAGTAAACACATTGTGCATGCAGCATCTCTGGTGTTGGCAGGCCACCAAGTATATGACAGCCCATCCCAAGGGAAGAATCACGGGAGAAGGGATGCAAACCCCTGGGAAGCATGCCAATGTAAAACAAACCCAAGTCAAAGGTCGAACCACGAACTTGAATCTCCAAGTTGCCAACTTGGCCCTCTTCCATGTATAGTTTACTTCCTTTCATTTCTGCTCTAAAACATTTTAATAAATTTTCACTCTTCCTCTACAACTTGCCTTGGTCTCTCACTCTGCCTTATGGCCCTCTTCGAATTCTTTCTCCTGAGGAGACAAGAAGTGAGGTTTCTGCAGGCCCACAGGGATTCACCACTGCTAACATGTTCCTCTTTCATTTTACAAGCTTGCTGACTCTCTTCAACATATCATATTTATACTTATCAACATATACTATTGTCGCATTCTTTTCTGTGCTAAAGCATTGCGTGGCAATTTACTGCAAAGATTTCAGATTTGTGGAATCACACAAACCTAGTTTTGAATCTTTGTTGTACCTCTTAAAAGTTGTTACCTGTAGCCCATTTCACATCTATTTTCTCATCTCTAAAATATGGACACAACTATCAGATAGCATTGTGTTGAAGTTTACTGATAAGGTACATGAAATATTTGACACACAGCTGACACTTTACCAATGATGGCTATTGTATTGTTTCAAGGTCTTCGCTTACTATTTGAAATAGTCCTTAGTTTATGCATCTGCCACTACGTAACATTCTCTTTCAAAGTAATCTTTACAGATGCTTTGCCTCTCCAACACCAATAACAAAATGCTGGTTGCCCGCTTTATATGTTAGCTCAGGGATGACTGGTGTCTCTCTAATCCTATAGCCTCTTCCAACAGAGTGCTTTCTGATGCCCATGTTGGCTCCTTACTTTGGGAAACATAGTGTTCCTCCCTGAGTAACACCACAAAGCATCCATAAGTAAAACATGTCAGGGACATGATGAATTAACCATTACGTAACCAATATGATGTTAGCTGTGTAACTGCGTAATGCGATATTAATAGCTAGTAAATGCATGCGTGTATTTTCACATATACGTAGCATAAAACTATGCTGTAATACATACTATAGTGCTATACTACATATATCGGGGCAAAACAGATGCTTTTCTAAGTAAGGACAATCTCCTCTGGGAATTGAGTAATTGAGGTCTATTTGAAGCAGAGCATCACTCAAAGTATACTTGCCAAGACCTGTTCACCCCGTTTCCTTTTTCTTGCTTTGTTATGCCACAGCTCACTTGTTAGGAAAATACTATTTGCCTGTGCAGAGTAAATAGAGTTAGCTCAAAGTCACATCACCAGTAAAAGGGACCTAGACAGAGCTACAATTCTTTAAATGGTATTTTCCTAGTTCCTTAATGCATACTTAGAATTCTTAGCATCTGTTTATGTGGCTTGCTTTCATGGGTGGCCAATATCATCTTCCATGTGTATATTCAACTCTAAGCTCAAAGTTTTATTTTCTATCATATACCTCATCTTAGAAGATTTCTAAGCAATCCATTTGTTTAACAAGCACATATTAAGCATTTCCTATGGGTACGTTTCTACGCTAAGAGTTAAGGACACACATATAAATGAACCATGGCTAGTACACAACACAGAATACAATCATGAAATAATAAACACATGTGCTATAAGCCAAGCAGAAAAACAGCACATCTAATCAGAAACTGAACCTTGTGGGCCCCTTCATCTTAGTTCTAATGCTAATGCTGCCACAATGGGATAAATGTGGGGAGCATGATCTCCGATGTTGTGCTCCAAACAGACATGACCTTCCAGGCAAAGGATTCTACTCCTGGCCAGAGAGCTGGCTAAGAAAACAGGGTAAGCATGTTCCCAGTGATTCAGCCACTAAATGAATCAGAAAGGACCATTGTACTGAGATCAAAGGGTTGATTACACATTACTTCACTCATCTAGATTTTAGTTTCAAGGTTTTCACAAAAGATTGTTCATATGTAAAAGGGATTTATGATTATTGCTTTCAGGGTTACTACTGGAGAAGTATCTGGAAGGTACAGTAGACAGAAACACAGTTTTGAAAATAACCTCACTTTGCTCCCTTAGCAATCATACTCTTCCTACACTTTGACTTCCACACCACAACCATCTTTGATATTATAAAAGTTATTGTTGGTTTTTTAAGGTATAAACATTTGTTTTCTGCTTTCATGCTTTGAAATAACAACTTTTGCAATATATTAAATAAGAGCTAAATTAAATTGGTGGAGAAATTGAAAAAGGGAGAATTTTTCAGAAATTGCATGTTTAGAAATCCTCAGGAGAACTAGGAGTATAAGAAACCCTGAAGTTAATTCACATAAAGGCATAATCTGTAAATTGACAAAGTTAAACCTCACATCTACCAAGACCTTTTTTATAAACAGTATAAATCTCATGTAATACAATTAATTAAGGGCTTAAAATTATTTGTTAAGAGAGTTTGATGGGGGTGTGCAACTTTCTGGTTATAATCAGAACTTGAGAAGCAGGTGCAAGCAGTATTTATAGAAAGCAAGACATCCTTCTGTGTTCCAACCTCCAGTCTTTATTATGTCCAGTATAGAATTGAAGAAAAAGATGTCACATTGCTTTGCCTCTATTCAACTCCAGTACACTTTATGTGCTATCCACCATCCCCAAACATTGTTTTAGTGCCAATTAAAGTCTAAAAGGAAAGTTTTGCATGTGTCAGCCCATCATCGAATATTTTTAGTGACTCATTATTTTTGTTTGGTTTCCCCCAGAAATGTACCTGAGATAAAGACCAAGAGATGCAGGGAACCCCAGGTGGGGAGCAGGAAAGTGATATCATGAAGAAAAGGCAGCCACATGAGTGTGTTATAGATTCACCTACCACAGTGGGCAACTGGAGCTTAACCCTATACAGAAACTCTGGGAAATGGTGTCAAACTCATACTGCAGAACTTTCTTACTCTAAATGTTATGGGGTTGAATTGTGTCTCCCCCAAAAATAGGAGTCCTAACCCCAGTACCTCAGCGTGTGGCCTGATTTGGAAATAGGATCATTGAAGGCATAATTAGATAAGATGTGGTCATACTGGACTAGGATACTCGTTTAATCTAGTGTGAGTGGTGTCATTACAAGAAGATGATATGAAGACACAAAGGAAGAACGCCATGTGAAGACAGAGGCAGAAATTGGCATTATGCAACTACAAGCCAAGGAACACCAAGGATTGGCATCTACGACCAAGAGCCAGAAAGAGGCAAGGTAGAATTCCACTCAGAGTCTCAGAGCCCTGCATGGCCCTGCTGACACTTTGATTTTAGAATTTTATCTTCCAGAAATGAGAGACAATACATGTCTGTTGTTTTAGGGACCCAAATTTGTCACACCTTGTTAAGAAAGTGTGAGGAAACTAATACACTGGGTGAAGTTACTGATACACTACTTTTCCATCAGTCATTAGCTGAGAACTTCCTCCTGGAGGATAGAGTTAAGTCCACAGTGCCTTTTGACTGTCATGCATAGGCAGAGCAGATTTTCAAGGTTCCATAAAGGTCCTCAGGCATAGACTACACATACTGGCAGTTGGAAGTTGTCTCAGCATACTAAAATGGTCTAAGGGATACGGGTAACCTTCTGTTACTTTCCTATTAGCTGTAAGATAAAAATTTAATTTTTTAAGGCTAGAATTCTAGATCCTCAACAATTTGATGACCATCTACATTTCCAACTATATTCAGGCATCCCTCTACTCAAGTGAAATTTTTTCTTTTAATTTCCTTAACACTTATTGATTTATTTCTTATTGCTTTGGTGCAGTTCTTATTACTCTTCTAAGGTTACCTTCACTCTCCATTGCATGTATCCAAATTCTATTCACCCTTTGAGACCAAAATCAATTGCACTTCCTCTACTAAAGATTTAAAACATTACACTCATTTCCACTTATGAATATTTTAATATTTTCTCTACTGACTATTTCTCTCACTAAATAATACTACTAACTGGCATTGCTTATGGATCATATTATGTGCACATTTTTTCTTCTCAACTAGATCATAAGCTAGTCCTGAGAACAAAAATGGACTCTAATATGGTTTGGTTGTGTCCCCACCCAAATCTCATATTGAATTCCCACTTGTTGTGGGAGGAACCAAGTGGGAGGTAATTGAATCATGGGGGCAGGTCTTTCCTGTGCTGTTGTCATGATAGTAAATAAGTCTCATGAGATCTGATGTTTATATAAGGGGAAGTTTCCTTGAACAAGCTCTCTTCTCTTGTTGGCTGTCATGTAATACGTGCCTTTCACATTCCACCATGATTGTGAGGTGTCCCCAGTCACATGGAACTGTAGATTCATTAAACCTTTTTTTCTTCCCAATCTCAGGTATGTTTTTATCACCAGCATGCAAATGGACTAATACAGTAACTTGTTACCAGGAGTGGGGTATTGCTGAAAAGATACCCAAAAATATGGAAGCAACTTTGGAACTGGGTAACAGGCAGAGGTTGGAACAGTTTGGAAGGCTCAGCAAAAGATAGAAAAATGTGGTAAACTCTGGAACTACCCAGAGACTTACGGAATGGCTTTTACTGAAAGTCTGATAGTGATATTGAAAATAAAGTCCAGGCTGAGGTGGTCTCAGATGGAGATAAGGAACTTGTTGGGAACTGGAGCAAAGATAACTCTTGTTATGTTTTAGCAAAGAGGCTGGTGCCATTTTGCCCCTGCCCTAGAGATCTGTGGAACGTTGAACCTTAGAGAGATGATTTAGGATATCTGGTGGAAGAAATTTCTAAGCAACAAAGCATTCAAGATGTGACTTGGGTGTGTTAAAGGCACTCAGTTTTATCAGGGAAGCAGAGCATAAAGTTCAGAAAAATTGCAGCCTGACAATGTGATAGAAAAGAAAATCCCATTTTCTGATAAGAAATTGAAACCGGCTGCAGAAATTTGCATGAGTAATGAGGAGCCACATGTTCTATTCTCACATGCAGTTAGGCATTCAATGTCATTAAGTTCTGGACAATGGTACATAGGTATGAAGGTTGTTTATAACTTCAGGGAAATGATCTTAAAAGTCCTCTTTCCAAATGACTTGAGTTTAGGCAATCTTGAATCACAAGCCATCTTGGATCATGAGGTGACCTTGAAAAGGGATGTCATACACTATGGAACAACAAGATGGATTGAGGCTGGCGGAGTAATATGAAACACCAAGGCAGTCCCAGGATGACTATCTCTCAGCTTCTTAAATGGGAGAAAGAAATAAATTTTATCTTCTTTAGTCACAGTAATATGTGAGTTTCTATTATCAGCTGAACCTTATTGTAACTAACAGAATCTACATATACTAATATGGTAAAATCAGCCAAGGCTTGTTATGGAATTAAAGGAAAAAAATCAGCAAAATACAGAATGATATTATCTATTATTCACGGTTAATGTTTATCAAAATATATAGACAAACTTCTAGAAATAAACAACAAAAAGTGATAACCGTAGTTAAAACCCAAGAGCTTATGGGAGACTAGGATCAGGGATGGAGAACAGAGGAGAAATTCACCTTATACATCACAGAAAAAATATATTCAAGGTTAGATGTGAGATTAATATTTTTAAACATCTGAAATTATTCACTTCTTTGGCAGTGAATAAGTTCATGGTTTTGGCAGACATTTACTTTGCTAAGATCTTAAATTGAAAATCTGATGCCTCCATCCACGGTGGTAACACCCAGTGTAAAGAGAATCTAAGAGCCTAGTAACATATTTGGCGTTTGCTGTGTTTTCTGTAACTGAACCACAGTAGACTGGATGGCTACTGATTCATGGATTAACTTGTACTTCAGCTACATGATCTGCAAAGTTGTGGAAGAGCCATCAGGGACTGATATTTACAGAGCTATGAAGTCATGTTCATATGGATTACATGATAGATTGTCTGGGATCAAACACAGAAATATAAAGAAGTGGCAAGAGATCTTGTGGGATAAAATATAATCTGGGTATGAGACCAATGATCAGCAATGTGTTATAGTGTGCCTTACTTTGGTAAGAAGCCTTTCTGTTGGGAATTCGAGTAGTGATTTTGAATATCAGGTCTTGTATTGTCCTAGGAGGGACATATTTGAAAACCACACATGGGGGTTGGAGCCAAGATGGCCGAAGAGGAACAGCTCCAGTCCACAGCTACCAGTGTGAGCAATGCAGAAGATGGGTGATATCTGCATTTCCAACTGAGGTACCAGGTTCATCTCACTGGGGAGTCAGTCAGACAGTAGGTGCAGGACAGTGGGTGCAGCGCACCAAGCATGAGCCAAAGCAGGGCGTGGCATCACCTCACCAAGGAAGTGCAAGGGGTCAGGGAATTCCCTTTCCTAGTCAAAGAAAGGGGTGGCAGACGGAACCTGGAAAATCGGGTCACTCCCACGCTAATACTGAACTTTTCCAAAGGTCTTAGCAAATGGCACACCAGGAGATTATATCCCACGCCTACCTCAGAGGGTCCTATGCCCGCAGAGCCTCACTCATTGCTAGCACAGCAGTCTGAGATCAAACTGCAAGGCGGCACTGAGGCTGGGGGAGGGGCACCCACCACTGCCGAGGCATGAATAGGTAAACAAAGCAGCTGGGAAGCTCGAACAGCGTGCAGCCTACCACAACTCAAGGAGGCCTGCCTGCCTTTGTAGATTCCACTTCTGGGGGCAGGGCATAGACAAACAAAAGGCAGCAGAAACCTCTGCAGACTTAAATGTCACTGTCTGACAGCTTTGAAGAGAGTAGTGGTTCTCCCAGCATGCAGCTTGAGATCTGAGAACAGACAGACTGCCTCCTCAAGTGAGTCCCTGACCCCCAAGTAGCCTAACTGGGAGGCACCCCCCAGTAGGGACCGACTGACACCTCACATGGCCAGGTACTCCTCTAAGACAAAAGTTCCAGAGGAACAATCAGGCAGCAACATTTGCTGTTCACCAATATCCGCTGTTCTGCAGCCTCCACTGCTGATACTCAGGCAAACAGGGTCTGGAGTAGACCTCTGGCAAACTCCAACAGACCTGCAGCTGAGGTTCCTGATGGGTAGTGGGAAAACTAACAAGCAAAGGACATCCACACCAAAACGCCATCTGTACGTCACCAGCATCAAAGACCAAAGGTAGATAAAACCACAAAGATGGGGAAAAAACAGAGTAGAAAAACTGGAAACTCTAAACATCAGAGTGCCTCTCCTCCTCCAAAGGAACGCAGCTCCTCACAAGCAACAGAATAAAGCTGCACAGAGACTGACTTTGACAAATTGAGAGAAGAAGTCTTCAGACGATCAAACTACTCTGAGCTAAAGGAGGAAGTTTGAACCCATGACAAAGATGTTAAAAATGTTGAAAAAAATTAGACAAATGGCTGACAGAATAACCAATGCAGAGAAGCCCTTAAAGGACCTGATGGAGCTGAACATCAAGGCATGAGAACTGCGTGACGAATGTGCAAGCCTCAGTAGTTGATTCAATCAACTGGAAGAAAGGGTATCAGTGATTGAAGAGCAAATGAATGAAATGAAGTGACAAGAGAAGTTTAAAGAGAAAAGAATAAAAAGAAACGAATAAAGCCTCCAAGAAATATGGGACTATGTGGAAAGACAAAATCTACGTCTGATTGACGTACCTGAAAGTGACGGGGAGAACGGAACCAAGTTGGAAAACACTGCAGGATATTATCCAGGAGAACTTCCCCAATCTAGCAAGGCAGGTCAACATTCAAATACAGGAAATACCGAGAACGCCATAAAGATATTCCTCGAGAAGAGCAACTCCAAGACACATAATTCTCAGAATCAACAAAGTTGAAATGAAGGAAAACATGCTAAGGGCAGCCGGAGAGAAAGGTCGGGTTACCCACAAAGGGAAGCCCATGAGACTAACAGCAAACTCTCAGCAGAAACTCTAAAAGCCAGAAAAGGTTGGGGGCCAATATTCAACAATCTCAAAGAAAAGAATTTTCAACCCAGAATTTCACATCCTGCCAAACTAAGCTTCATAAGTGAAAGAGAAATAAAATACATTATGTACAAACAAATGCTGAGAGAATTTGTCACTACCAGGCCTGCCCTAAAAGAGCTCCTGAAGAAAACAATAAACCTGGAAAGGAACAACCGTTACCAGCCACTGCAAAAACATGCCAAATTGTAAAGACCATTGATGCTAGGAAGAAACTGCATCAACTAATGAGCAAAATAACCAGTTAACATCGTGACAGGATCAAATTCATACATAACAATATTAATCTTAAATGTAAATGGGCTAAATGCTCCAATTAAAAGACACAGACTGGCAAATTGGATAAAGAGTCAGGACCCATCAGTGTGCTGTATTCAGGAAACACATCTCACGTGCAGAGACAGACATAGGCTAAAAATAAAGGAATGGAGGAAGATCCACCAAGCAAATGGGAAACAGAAAAAGGAAGAAGTTGCAATCCTAGTCTCTGAAAAAACAGACTTTAAACCAACAAAGATCAAAAGAAACAAATAAGGTTATTACATAATGGTAAAGGGATCAATTCAACAAGAAGAGCTAACTATCCTAAATATATATGCACCCAATACAGGAGCACCCAGATTCATAAAGCAAGTCCTTACAGACCTACAAAGAGACTTAGTCTCCCACACAATAATAACAGGAGACTTTAACACCCCGCTGTCAACATTAGACAAATCAATGAGACAGAAAGTTAACAAGGATATCCAGGAAATGAAATCAGCTCTGCACCAAGTGGACCTAATAGACATCTACAGAACTCTTCACCCCGAATCAAGAGAATATACATTCTTTTCAACTCCACACCACACCTATTCCAAAACTGACCACACACTTGGATATAAAGCAATCCTCAACAAATGCAAAAGAACAGAAATTATAACAAACTATCTCTCAGACCACAGTGCAAACAAACTAGAACTCAGGATAAAGAAACTCATTCAAAGCTGCTCAACTACATGGAAACTGAACAACCTGATGCTGAATGATTACTGGGTACATAACGAAATGAAGGCAGAAATAAAGATGTTCTTTGAAACCAAAGAGAACAAAGACAACAATTAAAAGAACTAGAAAAGCAAGAGCAAGCACATTCAAAAGCTAGCAGAAGGGAAGAAATAATTAAGATAAGAGCAGAACTGAAGGAAATAGAGACACAGAAAACCCTTCAAAAAATTAATGAATCCAGGAGATGGTTTTTTGAAAGGATCAACAAAATTGATAGAGCGCTAGCAAGACTAATAAAGAAAAAAAAGAAGAATTAAACAGACGCAATAAAAATTGATAAATGGGATATCACCACCGATCCCACAGAAATACAAACTACCATCAGAGAATACTACAAACACCTCTACGCAAATAAATTAGAAAATCTAGAAGAAATGGATAAATTGCTCGACACATACACTCTCCCAAGACTAAACCAGGAAGAAGTTGAATCTCTGAATAGACCAATAACAGGAACTGAAATTGTGGCAATAATCAATAGCTTACCAACCAAAAAGAGTCCAGAACCAGATGGATTCACAGCCGAATTCTACCAGAGGTACAAGGAGGAACTGGTACCATTCCTTCTGAAACTATTCCAATCAATAAAAGGCAAGAATTATCCTGATACCAAAGCCGGGCAGAGACACAACAAAAAAAGAGAATTTCAGACCAATATCCTTGATGAACATCGATGCAAAAATCCTCAATAAAATACTGGCAAACTGAATCCAGCAGCACATTAAAAAGCGTATCCACCATGATAAAGTGGGCTTCATCCCTGGGATGCAAGGCTGGTTCAATATACGCAAATCAAGAAATGTAATCCAGCATACAAACAGAACCAAAGACAAACACCACATGATTATCTCAATAGATGCAGAAAAGGCCTTTGACAAAATTCAACAACACTTCAGGCTAAAAACTCTCAATAAATTAGGTATTGATGGTACATATCTCAAAATAATAAGAGCTATCTATGACAAACCCACAGCCAATATCATATTCAATGGGCAAAAACTGGAAGCATTCCCTTTGAAAACTGGCACAAGACAGGGATGCCCACTCTCACCATTCCTATTCAACATAGTGTTGGAATTTCTGGCTAGGGCAATTAGGCAGGAGAAGGAAACAATGGGTATTCAATTAGGAAAAGAAGAAGTCAAATTGTCTCTGTTTGCAGACAACATGACTGTATATCTGTATATATCTAGAAAACCCCATTGTCTCAGCCCAAAATCTCCTTAAGCTGATAAGCAACTTCAGCAAAGTCTCAGGATACAAAATCAATGTACAAAAATCACATGCATTTTTATATACCCACAACAGACAAACAGAGAGTCAAATCATGAGTGAACTCCCATTCACAATTGCTTCAAAGAGAATCAAATACCTAGGAATCCAACTTACAAGGAATGTGAAGAACCTGTTCAAGGAGAACTGCACACCACTTCTCAATGAAATAAAAGAGGATATAAACAAAAGGAAGAACATTCCATGCTCACGGTCAGGAAGAATCAACCTCGTGAAAATGGCCATACTGCCCAAGGTAATTTATAGATTCAAGGCCATTCCCATCAAGCCACCAATGACTTTCTTCACAGAATTGGAAAAAACTACTTTAAAGTTCATATGGAACAAAAAAGAGCCCGCATCGCTAAGTCAATCCTAAGCCAAAAGAACAAAGCTGGATGCATTACACTACCTGACTTCAAACTATACTACAAGGCTACAGTAACAAAAACAGCATGGTATTGGTACCAAAACAGAGATACAGATCAATGGAACAGAACAGAGCCCTCAGAAATAATGCTGCATATCTACAACTGTCTGATCTTTGACAAACCTGAGAAAAACAAGAAATGGAGAAAGGATTCCCTATTTAATACATGGTGCTGGGAAAACTGGCTAGCCATATGTAGAATGCTGAAACTGGATCCCTTCCTTACACCTTTTACAAAAATCAATTCAAGATGGATTAAAGACTTAAACGTTAGACCTAGAACCATAAAAACCCTAGAAGAAAACCTAGGCATTACCATTCAGGACATAGGCATGGATAAGGTCTTCATGTCTAAAACACCAAAAGCAATGGCAACAAAAGACAAAATTGATTAATGAGATCTAATTAAACTAAAGAGCTTCAGCACAGCAAAAGAAACTACCATCACAGTGAACAGGCAACCTACAAAATGGGAGAAAATTTTTGCAACCTATTCATCTGACAAAGGGCTAATATCCAGAATCTACTATGAACTCAAACAAATTTACAAGAAAAACCAAAGAACCCCATCAAAAAGTGGGTGAAGGACATGAACAGACACTTCTCAAAAGAAGACATTTATGCAGCCAAAAAACACATGAAAAAATGCTCACCATCATTGGCCATCAGAGAAATGCAAATCAAAACCACAATGAGATACCATCTCACACCAGTTAGAATGGTAATCATTAAAAAGTCAGGAAACAACAGGTGCTGGAGAGGATGTGGAGAAATAGGAACACTTTTACACTGTTGGTGGGACTGTAAACTAGTTCAACCATTGTGGAAGTCAGTGTGGCGATTCCTCAGGGATCTAGAACTAGAAATACCATTTGACCCGCCATCCCACTACTGGGTATATACCCAAAGGACTATAAATCATGCTGCTATAAACACACATGCACACGTATGTTTATTGCGACAGCGTTCACAATAGCAAAGACTTGGAACCAACCCAAATGTCCAACAATGATAGACTGGATTAAGAAAATGTGGCACATATATACCATGGAATACTATGCAGCCATAAAAAATGATGAGTTCATGTGCTTTGTAGGGACATGGATGAGATTGGAAATCATCATTCTCAGTAAACTATCGCAAGAACAAAGGACCAAACACCACATATTCTCACTCAAAGGTGGGAACTGAACAATGAGAACACATGGACACAGGAAGGGGAACATCACACTCTGGGGACTGTTGTGGGGTGGGGTGAGGGTGGAGGGACAGCACTGGGAGATATACCTAATGCTAGATGACGAGTTAGTGCGTGCAGGGCACCAGCATGGCACATGTATACATATGTAACTAACCTGCACATTGCGCACATGTACCCTAAAACGTAAAGTATAATAATAAATAAATAAATAAATAAATAAATAAATAAATAAATAAAGAGAAAATGTGGAACATATACACCATGGAATACTCTGCAGCCATAGAAAAAGATGAATTCATGTCCTTTCTAGGCACATAGATGAAGGTGGAAACCTTCATACTCAGTAAATTATCTCAAGTAAAAAAACCAAACACCTTAACACCGCATGTTCTCACTCATAGGTGGGAATTGAACAATGAGAACACATGGGCACACGAAGGGGAGCATCACACAACGGGGCCTGTTGTGCGGTGGGGGAAGCAGGGAGGGATAGCATTAGGAGATATACTCAATGTTAAATGAAGGGTTAATGGGTGCAGCACACCAACATGGCACATGTATACATATGTAACAAACCTGCACATTGTGCCCATGTACCCTAAAACTTAAAGTATAATAAAAAAAAAAAGAAAGAAGACCGCACATGGAATTCTCTTGGTCTAGACGTCTCTAGGATATGTGTCTCCACATCTGTGTTCCCACAAAAGGAAATGGTCCTTAGTAAAATAAATATCCAGGATGTGGCATATAGAGAACTTCCCTGAGCCTTGGTGCCTATTGCAAGAATAGTGGAGAGTGTTGATAACAGGAGGCAATGAATCAAAAAGGACCAAAGTAACATGCAACCCTTGAAACAATGGGCCTGAAGAAATAGGTCACAGCTGTACCTGGATATGGGACAATGTTATTTCTAAATCCAGCATCAAGGCATGGTTAAGAGGAGATTACCCTGGAAAGAGAGGATTAGAAATTACACATTTACATGGTTTAGTGTGGCAAGTTTGGATAATAGAGGACGTGGCTATACTTGTGATAGTAATGTATTAAAGCAGCAAAGCAATACAAAGGAAGATGAAATAGGGAACTGTCATGCATGGGATCCTTTTTGTAACATAAAAGTTTAGGAGAACACTTGTAAAAGGTGGGTAGATGTTGTGAGGGCGAATCTTGATCAGAAAGAAAATCTAGGGAAGGGCATAAATCTGGCCCAAAGAAATAAGAGTTAAACCAGTAAATTTAGGAGAAATTGTTTAAGTGAACCAGACCTTGTGGAAGGCAGACAAAACAGAGGAAGAACAGAGTCATCACCTTAATCACAAGAATAACCAGATAGAGTTAAAGGGCTTTATGTATAATCCATTTCCAGTTGCCATAACCATAGAATCCTCACTTTAACGACAGAGCATTATAATGGAAAAAAATACAAATAAATAGATTTTTTAAGGGCAGGGTCACATAGTTAGCTTGCCTTTGGAGAAAGATCTGGGAGACTTTGTGCTGTAAGGCAAAGAATGATGTCAAAATGGGAAAGAGCCTCCTGACCCGTGTATAAAAAGGGTCCCTTACATCTGAGGCTGGGAAGAGCTTCCAGTATCTACATACTTCTTGCTTCTACTGACTAGTGGCCTCTCTGGCTTCACACACCCATGGTTACAAAGAAGACACACTTCCACCTTCTACCTTAGTCCTGTAAGAACTGTACAGGCAGGGTTCACCCCTACAAGAAGCAGAGGCTTAGACTGAGTTCACAGAGATAAAGATCTGAGCCAGTGAGAAATAAGCAATCCACGACATGCAGGTTACATGCAGCCTGGCCACTTTTGAGATGTGACTCAAGATCTAATTTCAGAAGCAAATATTTGAAGGCTGCCTCTGGGTTGTTACTTCTCAAATATGGACAAATATTAAGATTTTATTAACTCAGAAGCAGTGCCAGAATTCAATTTTGATTTTTTTGTTTCATACATTTTATCTTTTCAAGATTAAAAGGTATTAATTCAGTTGAATTATGCTTTGTGACTCTATCTAGATTTATTTTCCTATGTCCCCCCAAAAAACCACCCTTCTGAAGTAGGAGAGTAGCCATTATGTCCATGTGTTTATGCTTTCAATTTGTATGTAAATCATATAAACAATACACAGCGGTTTTTAAATTAAATTTTATGTAATTGATATTGTAAGGTGTCACTCTGTACTTTCAATCTTTTTTTTCCTTTTTATTTTGACTTATATTTTAAATTCAGGAGTACAAGTGCAGGTTTGTTACATAGGTAAGCTTGTGTCATGGGTGTTTATTGTACAGGCTATTTCATCACCCAGATATTAAGCCTAGTATCCCTCAGTTTTTTTTCCCTGATCCTCTCCTTCCTCCACCCTCCACCATCCAATAGGCCGCAGTGTGTGTTGTTCCGTTCTATGTGTCCATATGTTCTCATCATTTAGCTCCCACCTATAAATGAACCTTCCTTTTCTCACTCCAAAAATGTTTTGAAATCTATCCATGGGATACCAACTTTTATTTGGTTGTTTGTTTTTTTCTCACTAATGGTTGGAGCTCTTTATACATTCCAGAATTGTTTCCATTTTATACATATTTTCTCTTCTCTTAGTCTAGTGTTTATTGTAAAATTTGTTTGTGTTATCTTTTGACATGTAGTTCTTTAATTTTAATGAAGTCAAATATATCAATATTTTCCTTTGTAATTTTTGCCTTTTTAAGTTCTGATTAAAGTTCAATCCCCAACACTGTGTTAATAGCAATATCCTTCTTTTTTCAAAAGTTGCATTTTTCATATTATAAATCTACCTTCCTTCATACAATTTACAGTACCATCTATTATTTTGTCAATGATAGGCAATGGCTTATGCATGGATGTGCTTCTTGGCTTCTCTAGTCCATGTTGATTATCTATTTCACTACCATGTCACTAGTACCACATTGTCTTAACTACTAAATCTTTTTATAAAACCTAAATATTTGGTGTATTAAGATAACTCTTTCCCTTTTTTCCTTTAAAATTATACAGGCTATTCTTAGCAAAGACTTGGAACCAAACCAAATGTCCATCAATGATAGACCAGATTAAGAAAATGTGGCACATATACACCATGGAGTACTATGCAGCCATAGAAAAGGATGAGTTCATGTCCTTTGTAGGGACATGGATGAAGTTGGAAACCATCATTCTCAGCAAACTATCACAGGGACAAAAAACCAAACACTGCATGTTCTCACTCATAGGCGGGAATTGAACATGAGAACACTTGGAATCAGGAAGGGGAACATCACACACTGGGGCCTGTCGTAGGGTGGGGGAAGGGGGGAGGGATAGCATTAGGAGATATACTTAATGTAAATGACAAGTTAATGGGTGCAGCACACCAACATGGCACATGCATACATATGTAACACACCTGCACATTGTGCACATGTACCCTAGAACTTAAAGTATAATAAAAAAGAAAAATAATAATAAAACAAACAAAAAAGAAAAAATAAAATAAAATAAAATTATATAGGCTATTCTTGGCCTTTTATTCATCCATAAGAACTACTGGCCAACCTCCAGACACACACACACACACATTTACACACAAAATGTACTGTAAAGTTTGTTGGAATTGCTTTGAACTTACAAATAAACACTGCCTCTCTTCAGGTATGAATATATCTTCCCATATATTGAGGTCTTGTTTATTCCCTTTAATAAATTTTGTAATTTTCTCCATCAAGATCTTGCACAATATTACTAGAAGTATTTCTAGTTACCTTATTACTATGAACGGGTTTGTTCTTAAATTTCATTATATTTTTGAATTAGTTATTCCTGGAGTATCACAAAACTGTTGATTATTAAATGTTGATCTGAATGCAGAAACCTTGCTGACCTTTCTTAATATTTTAAATATGTTATCAATAGATCCTGCTAGATCCTCTAAAATTTGATCAGCTCTATATTTGGCTATTTACTCTCTTCCTTTTCTAATCCTACACTTCCAATTTCTTTTTCTTACTCTATTGCATTACATAGGACCACCAGGACAACAATGAAAGTAGTAATGATAGAGACATCTTTATTTCATTTCTAATTTTAATAAAAAAATTCCTAAATTGCTGCCATTAATTGTGATGTATTCATATGTTTGAAGTTTTTGATAGATAATCTTTTTTCAAGTAAAGTTTTTTCTCCTTGCTAAGAATTTTCAATCATGAATATTTGTGAATTTTTTATTTTAATATATTATTTGAGGTGTGCTACCTTAATGGATTTCCTACCCTTAAGCATTTTTTTTTCATTCTTAGGATAAGCTCTTATTTGATCAAGATATGTCATATATTACTAGGTTTAATTTGTTGATATTTAGAATTTTTATCTCTGTAAACCAGTTTCCTTTTTATATAGTCTTTTCAATTTTGGTAAAAGTTTACATGAGCTTAAAATTGGTTGGAAAGCATTTTCTCTGGAAAAATTTATATTAAAAGAAGACTATTTCTGAAAGTTTCATAACCCCCACTTGGTACTTTCAAAGAAGGGTGAAAGAAGAAAGGAAATTGGACTACAATTCATGTCTTTAGTTGCCATTTAAATCAGTTTTATTTCCTGATGAGTCAATCTTGGCAACTTATTTTTCTAAAAACTTATCAATTGCCTCAAAGTTATCCAAAATTTTATGATAAAATGATTATTTTTTTCACAGTTTTTTACACAGCCACTTTATCTGTAGTTATGCGTCCTTTTTATTTCTAGTTATCTGTGCATTATTTAAAGTATGCTTTATTTACAAGAACTATTACAAGTGCAGTTTAGTGTCTAAGTCATGGGTTTCTATTGCCTTTTTATAATTCATTTCTAATTTTATTACACTGTATTCTGGGAGAATGATGTTAATGGTGTATATTCTTAGAGTGTCACTAAGACTTCTTGTGTAGCCAATTATTAAAAATATATTCTGTGTGTTTAAATATATGTATAATCTCTATATATATCCATCTATATATAGATGATAAAAAGTCATATATCTCTATTAGCAGGTTGTTAAATCTGTTACTGGATTCTTAAATATCCATCAAAATTTTTTGTCACTGTGACTTGTAAATTTCTGAATGAATTCATTATGGTCTTGCTCTGGATAACAGAATTTTTAATTTCTTCTTGTGATTTTGTCAATTGCTATTTATATGTTTGAAAGCTATATGGTTTAGTGCACACAGATGGCTATGGGTTCTTGAGTAGATTATTATGATTAGGCTATGTTTCCATTACATTTATGGTTTTGCATTAGTTTATATTTTACATGACACAAAAATTATTACCCTAGATTTATTATTACTATTTTCCTAGTATACAATTTTTCGTCTCTTTGTTTTTAAACTTCCTGAATTGTAACATTATTTTAAATATTTATGATAAAACTATTCAGACATACACAAAAGTATAGCGCTTGAGATTACTAATCCCATTGTGACCATCAACCAAATTTAACAATTAGCAAAACCAATTGCTTTATATATTCCTTTTTCTTTTTTGCTAAAATATTTTATAGCCAAAGCACACATCATATTATTATATCCCTGCATACTTCCAAGACATCTCAAAATATGTAACTTTTCTTATGTAACTACCATGCCTTTTGCACATCTGATAAAATTAACACCTGTTCCTTGATATTATCAGATTCCAGTTCACATTTGAAGTTCCCAATTATCTTTTAATAGTCCTTTTATAATCGGTTTGTTCAAAGGAGGATATAAACATAGTCCACATATTATGTTTTCTTATTGAACTTCTTAAAGCTTATCTCCCCTCATTTTTTTCTATGCCCATCTTTCCCCAAGACCAAAGGTCAGTTTTCCAGTAGAATGCCATTTATTCTGTTTGTTTTTCTATTATGTCATTTTACTTGTTTTCTGTCCCTCTATTTCCTGTAAGCTGGACATTCTAAGGCATGATCATACTTGGGTTAAGCACTTTTGGTAACTTCACTTCATATATGTTTCTGTGTACTTCATACCACTTTACCTCTAGGGGCAGGCATATCTGCTTGACTCACTCTAAATAATGTTGTTTCTGTGCTACCATGTTATTCCCTTTTCATTCTTCTACTAGCGAGGAGCTTTTTGCTATCTTTTTAGTGACTACCTTTTGATTGTTCAATATGTTTATCTACTTAAGACTTAATTATTTATTCTCTTCCCAAGAAAAACAACAAAATTAGAATACTTTAAATTTGAACTTCTGTCCCTACCACCCATGATGTTGCCTAGGAATTTGATTCTCCCTGGTTTTCAAACATCTCTCATAGAGTAATATTATTATTTTTATAGCTCGTATTTGTGTAGTATTTTCAGCATGTTTACTATTGCCTTGTCCACTCTTGCTTCTTGCATCAAGTACCTTCCTCTGGGTTCCATTTTCTTCTTAATAAAATAAAATACAGTTCTCCTCGAAGAGGTCCTTCACATCCCTTGTAAGTTGGATTCCTAGGTATTTTATTCTCTTTGAAGCAATTGTGAATGGGAGTTCACTCATGATTTGGCTCTCTGTTTGTCTGTTATTGATGTATAAGAATGCTTGTGATTTTTGCACATTGATTTTGTATCCTGAGACTTTGCTGAAATTGCTTATCAGCTTAAGGAGATTTTGGGCTGAGACAATGGGGTTTTCTAGATATACTATCATGTCATCTGCAAAGAGGGACAATTTGACTTCCTCTTTTCCTAATTGAATACCCTTGATTTCCTTCTCTTGCCTAATTGCCCTGGCCAGAACTTCCAACACTATGTTGAATAGAAGTGGTGAGAGAGGGCATTCCTGTCTTGTGCCAGTTTTTAAAGGGAATGCTTCCAGTTTTTGCCCATTCAGTATGATATTGGCTGTGGGTTTGTCATAAATAGATCTTATTATTTTGAGATACGTCCCATCAATACCTAATTTATTGAGAGTTTTTAGCTTGAAGTGTTGTTGAATTTTGTCAAAGGCCTTTTCGGCATCTATTGAGATAATCATGTGGGTTTTGTCTTTGGTTCTGTTTATATGCTGGATTACATTTATTGATTTGCGTATATGGAACCAGCCTTGCATCCCAGGGATGAAGCCAACTTGATCATGGTGGATAAGCTTTTTGATGTTCTGCTGGATTCTGTTTGCCAGTATTTTATTGAGGATTTTTGCATCAATGTTCATCAAGGATATTGGTCTAAAATTCTCTTTTTTTGTTCTGTCTCTGCCAGGCTTTGGTATCAGGATGATGCTGCCCTCATAAAATGAGTTAGGGAGGATTTCCTCTTTTTCTATTGATTGGAATAGTTTCAGAAGGAATGGTACCAGCTCCTCCTTGTACCTCTGGTAGAATTCGGCTGTGAACCCGTCTGGTCCCGGACTTTTTTTGGTTGGTAAGCTATTGATTGTTGCCACAATTTCAGCTCCTGTTTTTGGTCTATATAGAGATTCAACTTCTTCCTGGTATAGTCTTGGGAGGGTGTATGTGTTGAGGAATTTATCCATTTCTTCTAGATTTTCTAGATTATTTGCGACAAACCACTGCTCAAGGAAATAAAAGAGGATAAAAACAAATGGAAGAACATTCCATGCTCATGGGTAGGAAGAATCAATATCTTGAAAATGGCCATCCTTCCCAAGGTAATTTACGGATTCAATGCCATCCCCATCAAGTTACCAATGACTTTCTTCACAGAACTGGAAAAAGCTACTTTAAAGTTCATATGGAACCAAAAAAGAGCCCACATTGCCAAGACAATCCTAAGCCAAAAGAACAAAGCTGGAGGCATTATGCTACCTGACTTCAAACTATACTACAAGGCTGCAGTAACCAAAACAGCATGGTACTGGTACCAAAACAGAGTTATAGATCAATGGAACAGAACAGAGCCGTCAGAAATAATGCCACATATCTACAACTATCTGACCTTTGACAAACCTGACAAAAACAAGAAATGGGGAAAGGATTCCCTATTTAATAAATGGTGCTTGGAAAACGGGCTAGCCATATGTAGAAAGCTGAAACTGGATCCCTTCCTTACACCTTATACAAAAATCAATTCAAGATGGATTAAAAACTTAAATGTTAGACCTAAAACCATAAAAACCCTAGAAGAAAACCTAGGCATTACCATTCAGGACATAGGCATGGGCAAGGACTTCATGTCTTAAACACCAATAGCAATGGCAACAAAAGCCAAAATTGACAAATGGGATCTAATTAAACTAAAGAGCTTCTGCACAGCAAAGGAAACTACCATCAGAGTGAACAGGCAACCTACAAAATGGGAGAAAATTTTCACAACCTACTTATCTGACAAAGGGCTAATATCCAGATTCTACAATGAACTCCAACAAATTTAAAGAAAAAAACAAACAACCCCATCAAAAAGTGGGGGAAGGACATGAACAGACACTTCTCAAAAGAAGACATTTATACAGCCAAAAAACACATGAAAAAATGCTCACCATCACTGGCCATCAGAGAAATGCAAATCAAAACCACAATGAGATACCATCTCACACCAGTTAGAATGGCAATCATTAAAAAGTCAGGAAACAACAGGTGCTGGAGAGGATGTGGAGAAATAGGAACACTTTTACACTGTTGGTGGGACTGTAAACTTGTTCAACCCTTGTGGAAGTCAGTGTGACGATTCCTCAGGGATCTAGAACTAGAAATTCCATTTGACCTAGCCATCCCATTACTGGGTATATACCCAAAGGACTATAAATCATGCTGCTATAAAGACACATGCACACGTATGTTTATTGTGGCATTATTCACAATAGCAAAGACTTGCAACCAACCCAAATGTCCAACAATGATAGACTGGATTAAGAATATGTGGCACATATACACCATGGAATACTATGCAGCCATAAAAAATGATGAGTTCACGTCCTTTGTAGGGACATGGATGAAATTGGAAATCATCATTCTCAGTAAACTATCGCAAGAACAAAAAACCAAACAGCGCATATTCTCACTCATAGGTAGGAATTGAACAATGAGAACACATGGTCACAGGAAGGGGACATCACACTTCGGAGACTGTTGTGGGGTGGGGGGAGGGGAGAGGGATAGCATTGGGAGATATACCTAATGCTAGATGACGAGTTGGTGGGTGCAGCGCACCAGCATGGCACATGTATACATGTGTAACTTACCTGCACGTTGTGCACATGTGCCATAGAGCCTAAAGTATAATAATAATAATAATAATAATAATAGAAAAATAAAATAAAATAAAATAAAATAAAATACATCCATTAGTAGTTTGTCTTGTTTTGTTTTCGTTTGGTTCAGGAGCACTCTGTAAGTAGTAATCTTTTCAATCTTCATACTTTGAAAATAACATTTTGTCTTCTCCATGGAATGATAGTTTCACTTTTTCTAGAATTGTAGACAGACATTATTCTCCTTTATAACTCGAAAGCCATTTTATTTTCTTATGGAATATATCTTTGACAATAAGAAGTTTTTTTTCAGTCTTATTATTGGGATTTCATGGTTATCTGTCTTTGTGAGTGCTTTTAAAATTCTCTTTCTGTCTTTGAAGTTTTGCATTTTCATTATGACATGCCTGGTTTTGAAATTGTTTTGTTTTTCTCTTCTTTAGGAATTGCTATACTCCTTTGATCTCAACACCCATTTTTTAAATTCTGAGAAGTTATCCACCATAATGTCTTCAAATATTGCCTCTCTCATATTCTTTCTATCCTATCCTTACGGAATTATCATATTAAAGTGTCTCATTTTATCTTTCATATCTCTCTGAGCTTCTCTTTCACATTTTACATTTTTCCACTCTCTGTGCTGCCTTCTGAGTGATTTCCAAGATATATCTTCTAATTCCATTTTTATCCCTATGTAACCTTCCAATAATTTACCACATCTATGTAACTATTAATGGAGATTATGTCAAAGTGTATATTTTCCATTTCTAAAATTTTCTATTTGTTCTTCCCTAAGTTTTCTTTTTTGGTTTTTATAATAGAAATTCTTTCTTTAGAATGTCTTTTTAAATGTCATATAAATTTTGGTTATTGAGGTGTGCTTTTTATAATATCTCTGATTTGTTCTCATAACTGTTAACTTTTAATTATGGAATTAGAAATTGTTTTCCAAGGAGTTTCCACAGGATTTGAGCTGAGTTTCCTTATGTGGCAGTTTCATGTTTGTGTGTATTATTTTCCAAGATCCCTGTGTCCAATCATGCTGTGAGTTATTTAGCTAGGAGTTCCCACACCACACAGAAAAGGAGATTTGGAGATCCACATAAGTAGGTAAAAGCTTCATGATCCATTTTCCCACAGGTTCTGAACACTAGCCAGCTTCCTTACTACTTCTCCCAAGCTGGTAATTGTAGACTTAACTTGTCTCCAATTCACAAATGGAGCACACTTGAGAAACTCCCAGCTTTACTCAAGTGCCCTCAGTTCTAGTTCTTTGCTGTGGACCTTATCAACTTCATTGAAATCTGGTTTTTTAAATGCATTCTTCCACCATAATTTATATTTAAAGGAAAGAAAATATTATTTTTTACAACTGGGTAAATTAGAAATTGAAAAATTAAACTAAGGGTTTTATTTAATGCAAGAAATGTTAATGTGGAAAACATAGTTTTACGTCACATTTTTCGAAGGGAAATTCTATTCCTAGGAGTGTTCACAGAAAATAGGAAGGTGGACTAAAATGTTGTTGATGTCACATGAGAAGTTAGAGAACCTGGTAAACTGTGGTGCCAGAAGAAATCTAACTTTGGGACGCTTTGGACTGTGAAGTTTACAAACTTGTCAGCTTCTCAGGGTTTTAGCTTTCTCCGTGTCAAGTCGAAAATGTAGGTAGGTAGATAGGTAAATTAAATAATAAATTAATTAATCTGAGGCATGATGTCACCAACATGGCAAGATAGAAAGCTCCTGACTCTCCCGCCACCCACTGATGCTCCAAATGAACATCTATCTATGGGTCAATTCCATATGAGAGAAAGTAGAGACCAGTGGATGAACTCCTACCCACTGGGCTACTGAGAAAACATATACATCAAGTGGGTAGGAAAAGCCAAGGCACAGTCGGGTATAGATCCCCACCTTGGGCACTGTGCCACAAAATCAGAAAAGGAATCCCTAACACCCAGTTTCTCCCTGTGGAGAGGAGCATCTTCACTTCATGTATCAGGCTCACGTCTGGAATTTCCCCAGGTGTTGATTCTTAATTCACCAGTTCCAAGAGCAGAGGGGATTGGACACATGCATGCACCTTAGACTGTAAGAAAATGGGGTTTATACAGGCACCCAAATACTCCCAGGGACCTCATTCCCCTGGAGTAGTGCAGACAAAGGTCTTAGAAAACACAGGCCTCTGCTGTTTTCTCCCCAGAATGGGGTTTATAAAACACTCCTACAGTGGCAAATCAGGCAGAATGACTCTTAATAACTTGCATTGAGGAGTTAAATGGACAGTCAATTAATAACTCACCACAAGCATGGGAAGAATTTTCACTCACTACTGCATCCCCTACCTTAAGGAAGTGCATGCTAAATCTCTTGGCTCTGGGAACAGAAGGAACTGACATACACACATCTCTATAGACTGCAGGAAAAAGTAGCATTTTAAAATGGTATGTGAACACCTACCATTTGACTTTATCCCCCTGGAGCTTTACAGTGACTTTATCCCCCTGGAGCTTTACAGAGAAGGGGCCCCAAAAACCTAAGTCCCTATTTCTCCCCAGAAAAACTTTAGGACACATATCCAGAAACCTGCTTTGTAAAGCTACCTCCCAATGGACTCCACCCGAAACCTAGTAGCTCTGAGGACAGAAGGGACTAGGCATAGGTGGGTCTCCTTTGATCCCAGAACAAAGAGTTGACCTTAAATGGGCATCCAAACATTTACAGTGGCTGTAGTTCCTTGAAGCAATGCAGAAATGGGGCATGAACGTGTAGAACTCACTTTCTCCCTGGAAAGAGGTTATGACACAGACTCTCATGGACTACTTGATAGTTTAATATCTTACGAGCATATATCAAAGAGCTAACAGTGCAAACAAAAAATAGCCCTTTGGTAATTCAAGCCAGAATTTGGCTCTTCATAAGACTTCCTCCCAGATCATCCCAAAAATAAGTAGAAGCATACCTATTATTTTTGACAGGATTTTGGCTATGCACCAAGTGCTACAATTTTAATAACTCCCACCTAAGGGACTGTCATCTCAGTGACCTAGTTCTGGTAGTTAAGAGGGCTTTCTAATCTGAATGACACAAGATAACAGAAAACAAATATGTGAAAGTAAAATGGGCCCACACCCAAAAGTTATTCTTCAAGGATCAGAAGGCATAGCTCAAATGTGAGTTGAAGCTTTTTTCAAAAATCCTCTCCCAGCTTAGTACAGAAAGAGTGGGAAATAAACACCCATACCCAGCCCCACTATGAAGATAGAAAGAACTAGAACACATACTCAACACCTCCCTCACCTTTCCAACTGTATCTAAACTGCCTTGCTTCTATCAAATGAGTCTTGGGGTACTGGTAATATGTAGTACACCCTAAGATTCAGAGGGCCACTGAAGACAAAGATAGTGGTCTGGACAAACACAAAAATTAGAGAGGCACCTTAAAATCTCTGGCCAGACAGATTAGTGAAAACTTTCTCCTACACAAGAACTGGTCTAACAAGACATAAAGAGGTAGGTGTATTTTCTAATGTGTGGAAATCAACACAGAGAATCAAGGAAAATGAAAAGAAATTCCAAGCAAAAAACAAGATTAATGTCCAGAAGCCAAAAAAAATGAAGTGGAGTTTTATGAATTCACCAATAGGAAATTCTAAACAATGGTCATAAAGATGCTCCACAGAGGTCAAGACAGCAGTGTAAGAGAAAAGAGGTCAAGACAGCAATGTAAGGACAAGCTGAGAACTTGAACAAAGAGAAAGTATAAACAGTACCAAATGGTAACCCTGGATCTGAAGAATGTTATCACTGAACTGAAAAAATTTAATAAAGTGGTTCAACAACAGACTAGATCAGGAAGAATGAAAGATAGTGAACCTGAAGATAGCTCACTGGAAATCATCCAATCTGAGGAGCAAAAAGAAAAGAGAATGATAAAGAGTATGAGAAACCATCAAGCGTAATAACTTATGCATTATTGGCAGGCCAGAAGAAGAAGAAAGAAAAGGTCAGAAAATATATTCAAAGAAAGAATGGCAGAACACTCCCCAACTCTGGAAAGGGAATTAGAAAGCTAGATCCAGGAAGCCCATACAACACCAAATAAGTTAAATCCAAACACACCCACAATGTAACAAATCACAGTAAAATTGTCAAAAGTTAAAGACAAAGAATATTGAAAGAAGCAAGGGAAAAGCAAACCATCACACATAGGGATACCCCCCCACCTACACACACACACACACACACACACACACACATAGACACACACACGACTATCAGAGGAATTCTCAGTTGAAACCCTGCAAGCCAAAAATGAGTGGGATGATCTATTTTAAATCCTGAAAGAAAAAGATTGGCAATGAAGAATACTATACTCAGCAATCCTTTATTTCAAAAATTAGGGAATGATAAAGACTTTCTCAGACAAGCAAAAGCTGGGAAAGTTTATCACCACTAGACATGCATTACCAAAAAAAAAAAAAACAAAACAAAACAAACAAAAAAAAACAAATGCTAAAGGAAGTTCTTCAAGCTGACGGAAAAAGATGCTGATAAACAAAATAAAATTATATGAAAGTATAAAACTCATTGGAAAAAGTAAATACATTGTCAAATACAAAACACCCTAATACTTAAACTGCAAGTAAAACAATTATATCTCTACTAAAAATGTCAAAATACAAAACTATTAATAACAACTAAAGCCACAATAATTTGATAAGGGATACATATTATAAAAAATGTGAAGTGTGGTATCAAAAACATGAAACATGAAAAGAAAGGGGGTAAATGTGGAGAATTTGTGTATGTGGTCAAAATTAAGCTGTTATAGCTTAAATTACCCTGCTGTAAAATGCCTTATGTAAGCCTCTGGGTAGTTGCAAAGCAAAAGCCTATGATAGATACACAGAAGATAAAAAGAAAAGAACTAAAGCATTCCACTACAGAAAGCCATCAAAAACACAAAGAAAGCAAGAAGATTAAGATGGCAGATAGGAGGCAGGACTAGCTTGTAGTGCCTGCTCGGATGGACACAGCAGTGTGTGGAAACTCACATCATGAACTTTTGCTCCAAGAACTACCACAGGAACATTCCAGGAAAGCCGAGAGAATCCATGAAGGAAGTGGATCACCACTGCAGGCTCCCTGAGATGCCAAAAAACTGTGAGTCAGTTTGCTTTCTCAAAAGGGAGGCTGGTGGTCTGGGACAAGTTCTTAGCTCTCATCACCAGTTGCCTGGAAATAGACTTAGTGCTGTTGAGAGGGAAGGGCATGGTGGGAGAAAGACCAGGGTTTAGGACTGCAGACTGCAAAGGAGCAGGATGACTCCTGTGACTGCCAGCTTTCCCCCACTTCCCTGGTGACCTGTGTGACTCAGCAGAGGCAGCAATAATCCCCTTGGGAATATAACTCCACTGGACTTGGAACCACACCCCCATCCCCCATGAGAGCCACAGCAAGCCCCTCCAAAGGAGAGATTGAGCTCAGACATACCTATTTCTGCTCTCACCTAGTGGTCTTTCACTGCCCACCCTGGGAGCCAAAGACATGGAGCATTCTCCAAGATAGACCATATGATAGACCATAAAACAAGTCTCACTAAATTTCAGACAATCAAAATTATATCAAGAACTTTCTAAGACCACAGTAGAATAAAATTGGAAATTAATTCCATAAGGAAGCCTCAAAACCATGCAAATACATGGAAATTAAATAACTTACTCCTAACGATCACTGGGTAAACAACAAAATCAAGATGGAAATTTAAAAATTATTTGAACTGAATGATAACAGTGTCAGAAGCTATCAAATCCTCTGAAGTATAGCAAAAGCAGTGCTAAGAGAAAAGTTCATAGCATTAAATGCCTGAATCAAAACATCTGAAAGAGCACAAATAAACAATCTAAGGTCATACTCCATGGAACTGGAGAACAAGAACAATCCAAACCCAAGCCCAGAGAAGAAAAGAAATAACAAAGATCAGAGCAGAACTAAATGAAATTGAAACAAACAAACAAAAAAATACAAAAGATAAATAAAACAAAAAGCTGGTTCTTTGAAAAGAGAGTTGATAGACCATTATCAAGAATAACCAAGAAAAGAAGAGAGAAGATTCAAATAAGCTCAATTAGAAACAAAACAGAAGATATTACAACTGATACCACAGAAATACAAATGATTATTCAGGGATACTATGAACACCTTTACACACATAAACTAGAATACCTAGAGGAAATAAATAAATTCATGGAAATATACAACCCTCCTACATTAAACCAGGAAGATATAGAGTCTCTGAACAGGAAAATAACACGCAGCAAAATTGAAATGGTAATAAAAAATTTGCCAACGAAAAAAATTCCAGGACCAGATGGATTCACAGCTGAATTCTATCAGACATTCAAAGAAGAATTGGTGTCAATCCTATTGACATTAATCCAAAAGATACAGAAGGGAACCCTCCCATAATCATTTTATGAAGCCAGTATCACCCTAATAACAAAACCAGGGAGGGACATAACACAAAAACAAAACTACAGACCAATATCCCTGATGTACATAGATGCAAAAATCCTCAAAAAAATACTAGCAAACTGAATCCAACAGCATATGAAAAAGATAATCCACCATGATCAAGTGGGTTTCATAGCAGAGGTTCAGGGCTACTTTAACATATGTAAGTCAATAAATGTGACACACCATATAGACAGAATTAAAAACAAAAATCACATGATCATCACAATAGACACAAAGAAAGCATTTGACAAAATCCAGCATCTGTTTATGCTTAAAACCCTCTGCAAAATCGGCTTAGAAGGGACATACCTTAAGGTAATAAAAGCCAACTATGACAAACCCACAGCCAACATTTTACCGAACAGGGAAAAGTTTAAAGAATTCCCCCTGAGAATTGGAACAAGACAAAGATGCACACTTTCACTACTTCTATTCAACATTGTACTGGAAGTCCTAGCTAGAGCAATGAGACAAGAGAAAGAAATAAAGGACATCCATATTGATAAAGAGGAAGTCAAACTGTTGCTGTTTGCTTATGATATGATCATGTACCTAGAAAACCCTAAAGATTCATACAAAACTCCTAGAACTGGTAAATGAATTTGGCAAAGTTTCAGGATACAAAATTAATGTACACAAATCATTAGCTCTAGTATACACCAACAATGACCAAGGTGAGAATCAAATCAAGAACTCAAACCCTTTCACAATAGCTGAAAAAATAATAATAATAAGTATATACCTAAACAAGAATGTAAAACACCTCTACAAGGAAAACTACAGAACACTGCTGATAGAAATAATAGATGACATAAACAAATGGAAACACATCCCATGCTCATGGATGGGTAGAACCAATACTGCAAAATTGACTATACTGCCAAAAGCAATCTACAAACTAATGCAATTTCCATCAAAATACCACTGTCACTCTTCAAAAAACTAGAAAATAAATCCTAAAATTCATATAAAACCAAAAAGAGAGCCTGCATAGCTAAACCAAGACTGAGCTAAAAGAGCAAATCTGAAGGCTTCACATTACCCAACTTCAAACCATACTATAAGGACATAGTCAACAAAACAGTGTGGTACTGGTATAAAAATAGGCACATAGACCAATGGAACAGAATGGGGAACCCAGAAATAAAGCCAAATACTTATAGCCAACTGATCTTTGACAAAGCAAACATAACATAAAGTGGGGAAAAGACGCCCTATTCAGCAAATGGTGCTGGGATAACTGGCAAGGCACATGTAGAAGAATGAAACGATCCTCATCTCCCACCTATATAAAAATCAACTTAAGATGGATCGAATGGATCAAAGGCTTAAATCTAAGACCTAAAACTATAAAGCTTCTAGAAGATAACATCAGAAAAACCCTTCTAGACATTCACTCAGGCAAAGATCAAGAACCCATGATCAAAAACCCAAAAGCAAATGCAACAAAAACAAAGATAAAGAGGTGGACTAAATTAAACTAAAAGGCTTCTGCACAGCAAAATAAATAATCAACAGAGTTAACAGACAACCCACAGAGTGGGAGAAAATCTTCACAATCTATACATCTTACAAAGGACTAATGACCAGAATATGCAAAGAACTCAAACAAATCAGCAAGAAATAAACAAACAACCTCATCAAAAAGTGGGCTAAGGACATGAATAGACAATTCCCAAAAGAAGATATACAAATGGCCAATAAGTGTATGGTAAAATGCTTAACACCACTAATTATCAGGGAACTGCAAATCAAAACTACAATGCAATATCACCTCATTCCTGCAAGAATAGCCATAATCAAAAAATAATAGATGTTGGCATTGATGTGGGAAAAGAACAATCTTACACTGTTGGTGGGAATATAAACTATTACAACCACTGTGGAAAACAGTGTGGACATTCCTTTAAAATCTAAAAGTAGATCTCCCATTTGATTCAACAATCCCACTCCTGGGTATCTACCCACAGGAGAAGAAGTCATTATATGAAAAAAGATACTTGCACACACATGTTTGTAGCAGCACAATTTGTAATTGCAAAAATATGGAACCAGCCCAAATGCCCATCAATGAGTGAGTGGATAAGGAAAGCGTGATATATAAGTACACCATGGAATACTACTCAGTCATAAAAAGAAATAAAATAATGGCATTCACAGCAACCTGGATTGAATTGGAGACCATTATTCTAAGCGAAGTAACTCAAGAATGAAAAATCAAACATTGCGTGTTCTCACTATGAGGACACAAAGGCACAGTAATGGTACAATGGACTTTGGGGACTTGGTGGAAAGAGTGGGAGGGAACTAAGGGATAAAAGACTACACAGTGCATACAGAATGCATTGCTTGAGTGGTGGGTGCACCAAAATTGGAGAAATCACCACGAAATAACTTACTCATGTTACCAAATCCCACCTGTTCCCCAAAATCTTATTGAAATAAAAAATAAAAGTAAAAAAAAGCAAGATGGAAGGAAAAAAAGATCTACAAAACAACAATGAACAATAAACAAAATGGCATGAGTCAGTTTATACCTATCAGTAATAATTTTGAATGTAAATGGATTAAAATCCCCAATTAGAAGATATAAAGTGGCTGAAAGTATTTTTTTAAAAAAGCAAGACACAACTAGAGTTTTCCCTCAGTATCCACGGAGGATTGTTCCCAGGACCCCCACACATACCAAAATTCATATGATGTTCACATACTTTATACAAAATGGTGTAGTATTTGCATATACCCTATGTACATCCTCCTATATACATTAAATTATCCCTAGATTACTTATAACAGTGAAAAAGCCTACAGAATGAAAGAATGAAATCCTGTCGTTTATGGAAACATGAATGAGCCTGGAGGACATTGGGTTAAGTGAAATAAGCCAAACATAGAAAGACAAACAACACATGTTCTCACTCATATGTAGGAGCTAAAAACCGTGATCCCATAAAAGTAGAAAGTGGAATAGTAGTTACCAGAGGCTTGATGGGTACACATTTACAGTTAAATAGAAGGAAAAATTTATAGTGTTCTATAGCACAGCAGGGTGACTGTAGATAACAATAATTTATTGTATATTTCAAAGTGGCTAGAAGAATTTTGAATGTTATCAACATAAAGAATTGATAAATGTTTGAAGTCATGGATATGCCAGTTACTCTTACTTGATCATTACACATTGTATACACATATCAAAATATCACATGTATCCCATAAACATGTACAATTATTATCAATTAAAATTTTAAAAAATTAAAATTTAAAAAGACATCTGGTTTCAGGATATTATATATAAAGAAATCCCTTTCTTTATGAATAACATCAATGCCACAATATTTTCTGTCTTACTTGCTAATATGAGAATAAAAGTTTGGGGGACAGTAAGACCCATAAAATAGAGCCATATAAAGTGAGGCTGCTTTTTCAGGAAACAACAGGTGCTGGAGAGGATGTGGAGAAATAGGAACACTTTTACACTGTTGGTGGGATTGTAAACTATTTCAACCATTGTGGAAGACAGTGTGGCCATTCCTCAAGGATCTAGAACTAGAAATACCATTTGACCCAGCCATCCTATTACTGGGTATATACCCAAAGGATTATAAATCATGCTGCTCTAAAGACACATGCACACATTTGTTTATTGTGGCATTACTCACAATAGCAAAGACTTGGAACTAACCCGAATGCCAATCAATGATAGACTGGATTAAGAAAATGTGGCACATATACACCATGGAATACTAAACAGCCATAAAAAAGGATGAGTTCATGTCCTTTGTAGGGACAAGGACGCAGCTGGAAATCATCATTCTGAGCAAACTATTGAAAGGACAAAAAACCAAACACCGCATGTTCTCACTCATAGGTGCGAATTGAACAATGAGAAAACTTGGACACAGGAAGGGGAATATCACACACCAGGGCCTGTCGTAGGTTTGGGGGAGCGGGGAGGGATAGCCTTTGGAGATATACCTAATGTAAATGACAAATTAATGGGTGCTGCACACCAACATGGCACATATATACATATGTAACAAACCCGCAGGTTGTGAACATGTACCCTACAACTTAAAGTATAATAAAAATAAAAAAGAAAGAGGCTGCTTTAGACCAAGTCTCCCCCTAGATTTTTGTTTTTAAAGTGCCTCTTACTTAACTGGAACCAGTCTGAGAGGAAAACAAAATTTTCTAAACTTTGGGGTATTCTACGATTAGGATTTCTCAAAATATCCTACAGTAATGCCATTTTGAATTTGTGGTCTTGATCGCTCTGGTTCATAGGGTAAAAAAAAAAAAAAAAAAAAAAAAAAAAAGTCTAAACTAGTTCTCCTAGTCAGCCTCAAAGAATTAACTTCCTACATATTTTCCTGTCTATATGAGACCAACTCCCCCATGAGACAGGAATAGCTTTGAGATATCAGAATATATTTCCTATTCGGAAGAAACAGCAGATAAAACGTAGGCTCATTTTTACCCGAGCAAAAACACTAATCAGCTTATAGATACCAGAGAAGCATACACAACCCAACAGTGTGTGAGGACTCAAATGTAATAAATCATGAGTCTTCTTTTGAAAAGCAATTTGGAGTCATCCAATACCCATGAGTTAATCTATATGAAGGGTTTAATTTGGGCAGACTTCTATTCTGCCTTCCTTTCGTTCCTCTAATTGAGCAAACAAATGCATTAGTCAGCAAGGCTAAGTCTTCTAGGGTGAAATGTCTTGTGGTTCTAACCATTCTGCCTCATTTCCAGGATATTAACAGGACATGTGAAGATGATTTTAAAGATAATAAGATATAGCCCTTTGGAAGAAAAGCAGATTAGAGGCTTCCAGCAAGTCTATTGCTAAACATACTCACTGAAACTTAATATATTAAAAGCATTTCTTTCCTAAGGTGTGATAATCTTAAAAAAGCTCTTCAGGGAAACATTCCTGTTTGGGGTCCACAAAAAAAGAGCCTATCACTGAAGCCAATTCTAATTTCCAGTGGGTGAAAGGAGTCCAGGAATTCTCTATGCACAGAGGGAAAAGTCAATCATTATCTGCTGACTGAATCATACATTTAGCAGGGATGAAGATGTAATTTGCAGTAAATGACATGGACAATCTTTAAATATTTTGAAAGTTACCCCTGTTGTCAGCTGAATTTTTCACCTGCACATGTTGTTACTTGACAATACCATCTGCCTTAAGTATAAGTGCTTTATTATTTTCTGTGGTCAGGCCAATTTTCCAGATGCTTCCTCTTCCTTAAAAGTTAGCAAGGAAAAAAACATGAATACAGCCAGGCACAAAGAAGACTGCTATCACAGCAGCAGCTGCTGTAGCATTCTGATCTTCTAGAATACTGATGCTTTACTTTCTTTTCTGCCAAGTAAAGGTGGGGTAACCTGTCTGTCAAAAGCATGCCATTCTAAAACACATGGAAACAGGAAGGGTCTCTGTCTTCCTGGAACTTAAGTTCTAGTTGAAGAAAGATGGACAATAAGCAGGTAAACAAATCTTGTCAGATAGTAATAAGTGTTATGAAGAATAAAAGTAGTTGTAATAAGTCACAGTAACTAAGGGATGGAGGTGGGTGGCTATTTTAGATAGAAAGATCAAGAAAATTCTCTTATGGGAAGTATGATATTTGAGATGAAAGCTGAAGGATAAACAGTAGCCAAACTAGTTTTAACACTTTAGAATGTTTTTTACACTTCTTTTTAGATGTACTTATATAATTTATTTTTTTGTAGTTTTACTATACAATTTTTTTTAAAAAAAAGAAATCAAAGGACAAATCCAAGTTTTCCAGGCAAATAAACTCATATCTTTACCACATCTGATATTATCATCTTCTATATAAGATTTTAATTAAATTGTTTCTACATGCTTCATATTGTTTGATTTGATTAAATGTCTCCTATTATTCATCGTGCAAATCTTTCATAAGCTAAAATAAAAACAAACATAAAGAAATAAATTTTTACCTTGTAATGTAAAGAAAAAAAAACAAGAAAGGGTTTTTTAATGCATTCTTTGCTGAAATGTTGGCACTTTTGTTTTTCAAACCTTATTTCTCAAAACTGACGGTAGCCACAAGAAGTTTAATGATACTGCTCCTGGTATTTTTTGCCATATTTATTACATAGCAATAGTATTTACAATGCTGAAGTAGCTGACACATATTGTTAGTCACGTATAATTTTGAACACAGTTATAAAAATTTAGTTTATGGATTAACTGTGTAGCCTGACATCTTTCTTGGAATAAAATACATATCCCTTAGGCTCAAGATCCATAGTTCCAGAATATTCTCAGCCATCTGGTTGAGGTACAGGGTAAAGTTAGGCTGGAAATAAGACATTGTTAACTAAAAGAAGCTTCTTTTGCCTTACCTACTTCTCAAGGGCTCTGTTTGTAAAAAGAGTACAGACCAGAAATTCTGTGCCTTGCTGAATTCTTTCCACAGTGCCATCCTATTGCTGAGCTTTCGTTTCCTCATTTTTTACATGAGGAACAAAATATCTGCCCTATCATCTCTTACACGTGTGATTTATAGATTTAATGAGAATATATCAAAATACTTCATAACCCACAGAACATAAATTTATATAATGCTAGCCACTTTCAATTGAACATCCTCTAAATTCATTCTAGAAATAGTACTGGAAGTTTTGCATATATAGTGTTACCTCTTAATTCTCAACAAAACTCCTCAGTTTTCATAATTACATTCAGTATTTAAATGAGTTAAGAGAACTGCAAAAATGTTAGGTAATTTGATAAAGGTCAAATAGCTAGAAGGGGCAGTTGGGATTCAACCCAATATTGCTTCCAAATAGAGGCTTTACTTTTCCCTTCTACTCAGAGTTAACACAACAGACTCATTTAATATCCTTAAGAATGGTGGGTGAGACTAAGAAAACTTGGGATGGGGAGGAATCAATGAATAACCTATTTTGACAAAGAAAACGCCCTGATAAAATCTATGCTGTATTTTAGAATCCCTGGGCTTCATATATTGTTTTATAGTTTTTATTAATCAACTATAAGATGAAAAGTGAAAAATAAATGTTCAGATGCAAAAATATGATATGCCATCCCACCCAAGCTTATATTTTAAAATTCTACTTTACTCCTTTTATCAAGCATATGAATAAATCAAAAATAACATGAAATAAGAAAAACATAAAGGCTTCCTTTGCTTTTGGAAAACAGCTGAGAAAAAAGAGAAAATTATTTTTAGAAATACAGAGAAAAAGTTGTTTTTATAGTAGCCAATATGCCCTCATTAGTCATTAAGACACATTTGTTTTTGTAACCTTAATATAGCCATGTATTACTATTTATAAAAATCAAGTATTCCAGTAAAAACTCAGCATTTCACCACACTAATCTTCAAACTGCATCATTAAAAATGTAGTTGTACACACCAATTTCTAATCTCAGAACATTCTACACCATAGATTTTAATCATTGGAATAAATAATTGCTCAGAAAAGCAGTACTGCCTCAATTAAAATATGATTTGCCAGTCAATATTCCTGTTATCCAGTAAAAAGATTTCATGAGCAGAAACATTGAGCTCCTTGTGTTTTCATCAATCAAGAGAATAGTCTGGGCCAGGGGCAGTGGCTCACACCTGCAATCCCAGCACTTTGGGAGTCCAAGGTGGGCAGATCAGTTGAGGTCAGAGTTCAAGACTAGCCTCGCCAACATGGTAAAACCCCATCTCTATTAAAAACACAAAAAATTAACCAGGCGTGGTGACAGGCTCCTGTAATCCCAGCTACTCAGGAGGTGGAGACAGGAGAATTGCTTGAACCCAGGAGGCAGGGGTTGCAGTGAGCCGAGACCGTGCTCCTACTCTCCAGCCTGGATGATAGAGTAAGACTTTATCTCAATAAAAAAAAAAAAAAAAAAAAAAAGAGAACATTTCTGAGCAGCTCCCATGCAGACATTTTTAACAGACTGACACAGATGTATAGTTTTTGCTCCTCATAATGACACTGCCAGACACAGTCATGTGAGCTCCTACCTCTGCACCCTTATGGACAGTATAAGGACCTACTCCACCATCACCTCTATATCCAAAGATAGGAGCTGGGTCTGCAACCAGTGAACTTTTGGCATCATATCTTTCATAAATTTCTGTTCTCCAAATCCAGGTTCCATTGCCATTACCAAGGCTATATCTATTTTATTAGTGCACAGTGCCAAATACTCAACTGTAGTTCCCAGTTTAATGGCAAGGCCAACATTCATCCCATTCTCCCAAATGTCTTTAATCAAAGCCCTTGGGTTCTCAGTAGACTCAAGATGAAAGGTAGTGTACTGATTGGCGCCTCTTCCAGCCTTTGGCTTTACCCACTGTTTACAGCCTAAACCCTCTCATGTGCATGTCAAAGAAAAGAGTCCTGACCTAGCTGCTTTTGAAGGCTTCCTACCACAGTGTGGCCAAATGTGATGTTGGGAACAAACTGCAAAAAACCAACTGTCCTAAAGAGCACGGTCTCTGTTTGTTACATGCAGGTACAGATAATTGACCACAGAGTCGATTATCTGGAGGCACTTGTCCCCTAAATTGGCTGAGCCACTATTGAGGATAGGTGGGCCAATCTTGCAGTCTGACACCAAAGTCTGGTCTTATATAATTTATAATATAATGTTTTCTTGATCTATTATAGAATTATCTTTAAATATTCGTCCATAGCATAATTTTAACATTTTATTTGAAGAGAAATAAACACACTGAGAAATTAACCATCACCTGTAATCCCTCCATGTAAAAGCAATCATATAATGAAGTTAAAGTTTCCCATTCTTCTGCCTCTTTTGTCTTTCCAATCCCTATGCCCCTGTTCCTAACTCTCATTGCTATGCCAGAGGAATTGCTAGTAAAAATCTGCTTGATGACTGAAATTCTGACAAGCATTCTGTATTGACATATTTAATTCAAACGTGGTAGATAATTTGAAAAGGCTTAAGAGTTCTCTCATTGTTATTTTCCCTGGATATAATTTTACCTTTCCTGTGCAAAAACCAATAGAAGTCCCAAAGGCTGCAGACAGTCCTCAGTTCCCTTTTAATTGTGTAAGTGCATGGCAAGCACCAAATAAATAGTGGCTCCTTGCACCACAGTAACAATGAGAAATGATATAGCATGAGCTATGTGTCCAATAGTCAGCAAAAGATTTTATGTATATCCTTATTTAATCCTCACAAAACACTCTACCCTATACAGTCTATATTGTCTCTGTAAATGCCTCTATTTTAGAACTGAGGCTCAGAGATTAAATAAATTGTCCAACATCACATAGTAAGAGACATGCAAAGGCTTATGTTCAGGTCTGGCTGATTTTATCAGCCCTGCTCTAGATGAAAGTTTGGCAAACTATGGCCCAAACCAGCTCACCACTTGTTCTTGTACAGCCTGAGAGCTAAGAATAAATTTTACATTTTCTGATGGTAAGGAAAAAAAAGAATAGTCTCTTGTGACATATAAAAATTATATAAAATTCAAATTTCAGGGTCCATAAATTGTTTCATTGGACCACAGCTACTCTCATTTGTTATGTATTATCTATGGCTGCTTTCACACTACAACAGCAGAGCTAAGCACTTGAATAGTTGTAATATCGATGCAATATCCTGCAAAAACTAAAATATTTAACATCATAATTTAAGAAAAAGTTTTCCAACCCCTCCTATAGATAGCCAAGCACCTCATGGGCAGCAAATGAGTAACAGGCTTTGTTATTCTCAGTTTAATCAGAAAAACTGAGTTACTACAATATCATGGTATTAGATGGTTTGATATAGGAATCAGGACTTACAGAAAAGTGGAAGAAGCTACGAGAGTGAAGATCTGGAGGCTTCAGATGGAGGATCAGGGAAACCACCAATATAATTTCAACTTGAAGTGCCAGAGCAGATAAAGAAAGCAGGGCTCGTGGGGAACTCCAAGGAACGACTACCTCTGGCTTCACAACTCAAAAAGGGAGCTCAGGAAGAGCTCTGCAAAGCAACCATGTCTGGCAGTCAAGAGCTCCCAAAAATGATGCCTGCTTTTCACTTTTGCTTTCCAAATCTCTGCAAGTTCCTCTCAGAGTTAAACACTAACTCTGACCTATAGAGGAAAAGGAATTCTGGGAAACAGGCCCAGCCTTAGAACGAAATGATGATTAAGTAGATTTGACAACATAATCCAGCATATATCCCAACCAGTGTTTGGCAACACCATAGGCAATATTTCTCTAGTAGTAGTTAGTACCTGCAAAAAGCCTGCCATCTTGCCTGTGGTGGAGATGTAAATTGGGGCCCTAGGATACCCATGGCAGGTCAGGATGTAACCTTCTCAGCCCATATCTGTTAGGTGTGGCAGTTTTGCTTGGGCAGCCTTCTATTAAACCCCTTATTCACAGTACTTATGCTGTTTCTGCTTTGGGATTGGATCCAGACTTGAACCCCAAACTATTCAACTATGTACCCAGTATTTTATAATCTTCATTGTCATATTGTGTTCATTATCGTTAAAAGGGACTTCCCTAGTGCCCACTTCTGCCTCCGAGGTGTGCTGGGTGCCTTATAAACTTCATCTCATTTAATACACTCAATAACCCCTCCAGGTAGGGTGGTTTAACCTCTTTTTACAGATGAGGAAACTAAAGTTTGAAGAGATTAAGAAAACTTCCCAAATTCACAGTGTAAATGGTGAATCCAGTCTTGAGTCTCTGTTCCGTATGATTCCCAAAGCCAAAGCCAGTACAGCGGACTACTGTGCTGTGTGCCACAGACAAGTTATTCTCAGACTCTGCTTCCAGAATGCTCCCCTTCACTGTGGCTTGCAAATTGTAGAGCTTTTATTTGCTGGTAATCTAACCGCCCACAACGGTGTTCTAACTCTCCTTCCCTCAAATTAGACCCTTGAAAACTTCCAGATTCAACTAGAGTTCACTAACTTCTTAGATCATATTGAGAGGTGACAGCGTGCTAGCAGTTCTCACAGCCCTCGCTTGCTCTTGGCACCTCCTCTGCCTGGGCTACCACTTTGGTGGCACTTGAGGAGCCCTTCAGCCCACTGCTGCACTGTGGGAGCCCCTTTCTGGACTGGCCAAGGCCGGAGCTCAATCCCTCAGCTTGCAGGGAGGTGTGGATGGAGAGGTGCGAGTGGGAACTGGGGTTGCATGTGGCGCTTGCGGGCCACCTGGAGCTCCGGGTGGGTGTGAGCTTGGTGGGCCCCACACTCGGAGCAGCCAGCAGGCCCTGCCGGCCCTGTTCAATGAGGGACTTAGCACCCGGGCCAGTGGCTGCAGAGGGTGTACTGGGTCCCCCAGCAGTGCCAGCCCACCGGCGCTGCGCTCCATTTCTTGCCATGCCTTAGCTGCCTTCCTGCGGGGCAGGACTCGGGACTGCAGCCCGCCATGCCTGAGACTTCCCCCACCTCCCTGGGTTCCTGTGCAGCCCGAGCCTCCCCAAATAGCGCCACCCCCTGCTCCACGATGCCTAGTCCCATCGACCACCCAAGGGCTTAGGAGTGCGAGCCCATGGTGCCGGACTGGCGGGCAGCTCCACCTGTTGCCCAGGTGCGGGATCCACTAGGTCAAGCCAGTTGGGCTCTTGAGTCTGGTGAGGACGTGGAGAGTCTTTATATCTAGTTCAGGGATTGTAAACACACCAATCAGCACTCTGTATCTAGCTCAAGAATTGTAAACACACCAATCAGCACCCTGTATTTAGCTCAAGGTTTGTGAGTGCACCAATCGACTCTCTGTATCTAGCTGCTCTGGTGGGGCCTTGGAGAACCTGTGTGTCCAAACTCTGTATCTAACTGATGGGGATGTAGAGAATCTTTGTATCTAGATCAGGGATTGTAAACGCACCAATCAGCACCCTGTCAAAACAGGCCACTCGGCTCTACCAATCAGCAGGATGTGGGTGGGGCCAGATAAGAAAATAAAAGCAGGCTGCCCGAGCCAGCATTGGCAACCTGCTCGGGTCCCCTTCCACACTGTGGAAGCTTTGTTCTTTTGCTCTTTGCAATAAATCTTGCTACTGCTCACTCTTTGGGTCCACACTGCTTTTTGAGCTGTAACACTCACTGCAAAGATCTGCAGCTTCACTCCTGAACCCAGCAAGACCACGAGCCCACCAGGAGTAATGAACAACTCCAGATGCACTGCCTTAAGAGCTGTAACACTTACCACAAAGGTCTGCAGCTTCACTCCTGAGCCAGCGAGACTATGTAGCCACCAGAAGGAAGAAACTCCAAACACATCCAAACATCAGAAGGAACAAACTGCAGACACGCCACCTTAAGAGCTGTAACACTCACCGCAAGGGTCTGTGGCTTCATTCTTGAAGTCAGTGATACCAAGAACCCACCAATTCCGGACACAATATTAACTACTGAATTTATCCTAGATAGGTATGGGTATCAGATATATTGTCTTTCTTGTTCTTTTTTAGCAACCCTGAATCAGTCAACCCATCTGCTCTACTAGTTCTCAACACACAGCATAGGCCAGGGAGTTCCTGACTATGACAACAAAGAGTTGTCATAATAAGTAATCTCCTCTCCTAAGATAGGTAAGTATAGGGTAAAAACTCAAGTGTGGACTCATGAGACTGCCTGTTTTAATCCAGGCCCTATCAATTACCACCTGTGCATGACCTAACCCCTGTGCCTCAGTGTTCTCCTCTATAAAATAGAGATAGTAATCGTACCTACTTTATACAATTACTGTGAGGATTAAGTAAATTAAGATATTCAAATAACTTACTGCAACGGGGTATTTAATATAAGCACACACTATTGGCCATGTTTATGGTGATTATATTCATAAATCAAAAACATCACAAAACACTTGCTTTTCAAAATGATGCACAGATGCTTTCTACCTAAGCCAATTTGAACAATGGCTTCTGGTCAGATTAAATAGTTTCTCAGTATAATAATGATAAAAGTAATTAACAGTAGTTAGCCAGTATGGTGCCTTGTAATATTGAAATAGCTTTCCCATTAATTGTAAGCATGAACTATTATTTTCGCTCATGGCCTAAATCTCCAGTTAATAGGTTCTGAACCGAGGCTATGTCAGATCAGCCAGCATATTGGCAGATTTGTGAAGAAGCAGAAAAAGGTTTGGAAAGCTGGTGTTCTATTGCTAATGCATGTGGGACCCTGTGCAGATGATCTGCATGCTAATTGCTTTGCTAGAAACTAGATTATGCAGAACAGACACAAGCAATATTACAGTATCAGTGACATTCTCTTTCCTTCTCTCTCTCTCCTTTTCTCCCATCTCTCTTCTTGCTGCTTATCTCTATCATGCAATCTCTTTGTCACCAGAGAAGAGAAACACTCCACCCTGTCCCCAAAATGAAAGAAGAAATCTGAAAATAGTCTTTTATGGAGTCTCCACAGCTGGAAAGTAATTGTTAAAATAACCTTTGTGATCCAGGCACACTAAAATGGCTTTAGGCATGAGAGTATCATGGTCAAATTTGCATTATAGAAAGATCCACCTGGAAACATAGAGAATGGGATTGAAGAGGGACTAACCTGAAAGCAGGAAGTATCTGTTACAGTAATCTAGGGCGATATTATAGTGGTCTGAATAAGGTGTTGTTAAATGGAAAGAAATGGATACTTGTGGGAGGCATTTAAGAGTTAGATCTAAAGACTAATTGGATAAGGGGTTGAGAAAGAAGAAGTCAAAGATGATCCCCAAGGGTTTGTCACAGGCAAGAGGATCCTCTGGGCCTAGAGATAATTAGTAATACAAATTATTTGATTAAATGGCCTCACACACCCAATTCATTAACATAATGAGTTAACATATTCCTATTAGTACAGGACTATATAAACTAATATATTCCTATTAATGTTGAGACTGCCTATCCATAAAACATTTGAATATGAGAGAATCATTGACAGCAGTATTCAGGAAACAATCATCAGCTGTGCCAGGAACCAGGGAAGATAGAGATGACTAGGACATGTAATGCAACATATGCAAAGCACAATTTATAAGTGTTACAATAAGATAAAATTTGATTAATTCTATATAGAAATATAGGGAGACAGAAAATAGATTTCAACCTGCCAAAACAAACAGTGGCTTCAGAAAAAAAAAGGGGAGTTTAAACTGTTCCTTGCAGAATGAGCAGAATTTCAACAGCAAAGACATCCCATATGATAAAATGGTTTGAGCAAAAACTCACAAGTATGTAAATGTGCTCACCATATCCCAGGAATGCTGAGTACTATTTTTCTTCTCATCTTTGACATACGATGCGCTATCAGCATAATAGGATCTGGGAGATGTTGCAGAGAGAAATACATTAAATTACATTTCAGTTTTGAAATGCATCTTATTTGAGTACATAAAGGAAAAAATAGTGTACCTTGGTATCAACGGTAGCTAAATGTGACACAGGAAACACATGGTTTAGGGGAAGTTAAAGCAGGAGAAAGTCTGGAAGCAGGAGTTTATATTTGATCATGGGGACAATGGTGGCGCATTCAAAAGTATTTGAGCAAAAGAGGGTTGCTATGAGATTTGTATTTTAAGATGAGGTCTTCAGTGCAAAAAGTCAAGAAAAAGAAACAAAAATTCAGAAAGAGTGAGGTAAAATTGTCTCTATTTGCAGATGACAAGAATGTTTATGTAGTAAGTCCTAAACAATCTACAATGTAACTCACAGAAGTAATACATGAATTTATCAATGTCACAGCATACAAACTTAATATTATATATACATATGCATCAATAATTGGAAAATGAATATTTTAAAGATGGCATTTACAATACCATCAAAACACATAATATATTTAGGAATAAATTTAACAAAAGACCTCTACACTGAAACTACAAAATACTGCTATATTAGTCCATTTTCACACCGCTATAAGGAATACTATACGTGTATTAATCCCAAATCATAACGGCGGTAGATCTTTTTCATAGAAATTGACATATCAATGCTAAAATTTGTATAGAATTGCCAATGACCTTTAGGTGATACCTGAAGTAATCTTGAAAAGGAAAAACACTTATATTTATACTACATAATTTCAACACTTATTATAAAGCCACAGTAATCAAACCATTTGTAACTGGTATAAGGGTAGACAAATAGATCAACAGAACAGAATCAAGAGCCCAGATAAAGCTTCACAAGTATATCGTCAGTTGATTTTTGGCAATGGAACATAATCAATCTGATGAAGGAAGGAAAATATTTTAATGAATAGTGTTTGTACCACTACATACCCACGTGGATAAAATAAACCTTGACCCTTACCTTACACTACACTCAAATTTAACTCAAAATGGCTCATAAATCTAGATGCAAACATTAAAACTATAAAAGTTTTAGATTACGTAGAAGCTTATTTGCCTGATAGGTAAATTTTCTCAGGTAAGACACAGAAAGCAATAATGATTTTTTTTAAATGCTAAATTAGACTTTATTATAATGAAAAACTCAGGCCTCAAAATACATCATTAAAAAAACAATAGACAAGTCACAGGAGAAAATATTTGAAAAATGTATCTGACAAAGGGTATGTATCAAGAAATATTCTTTAAACTTCAAAAGCTTAATATAATCAAAATATAAACAATATAATCTTTTAGAAAAGCAAGAGATTTTTAAATGTCTCAAAAAAGATATAAGCTGGCCAATAAACACATGAAAAAGTACTCTATATAAGCAATCATCAGGGAAACACAAATAAAAAATTACACTACAAGAATGGCTAAAATGAAAAAGATAACAACTCTAACTGTTGGTGATGATGAGGAGCACCAAAATTTCATACATTGTCAGTGGGAGTGGAAAATGAAACAAACATTTTAGAAAAGGCTGGCGGTTTCTTTTAGTTTTGTAAGCAATATACTCTATGGCCCATCAATTCCACTTCTAAGTGATTTCTCAAGAAAAATGAAAACACACATGAGAAAGCAAAGGAAGGAAGGAGAGAAAAAAAGAGAGAGAGAAAGAGAAGAAAAGAAATTGTACACAATGTTTATGGCAGTCTATTCATAATTGTCATAAACTGGAAACAATCCAAATGCTCTCAAACATGAACATATGAACATGACTAAACAAACTGTAGGATACTACTGAGCAATTATTACTATTATTATCTTTTAGACAGAGTCTCGCTCTGTCACCCAGGCTGGAGTGCAGTGGCGCAAACGCGGCTCACTGCAAACTCTACCTCCCGGGTTCACACCATTCTCCTGCCTCAGCCTCCGGAGTAGCTGGTACTACAGGCGCCCAGCTAATTTTTTTGTATTTTTAGTAGAGACGGGGTTTCCCTGTGTTAGCCAGGATGGTCTCGATCTCCTGACCTCGTGATCCGCCCGCCTCAGTCCCCCAAAGTGCTGGGATTACAGGCATGAGCCACTGCGCCTGGCAACTAGTGAGGAATTCTTAAAAATATACTACTGATACATGCAATAACATGAATGACTCTCGAATGTTTCTAGACTGGATTACTGACTAAGCAAATAATGACTTTCATAATAGAGATAAAGAATGTAAAATAAATAATTGTGAAGGGAAATACATATGATTTGGTTTTGAAAATATTACGTTTGGTATGCAAAAATGATATATATGTGGAAATGGAGGTCTGGTATTAAGGAGAAAAACAGGCTTAAAGATAGCTATTTGGAAACCAATCAATCCAAGGAAGTAGATGTGTCAGCTTAGAGAGAGTGCACAGAATGGTTAAAAGAATAAGAGTTTTGAGAATACCCAAATCTAAAAGCACATAATAGGAACAGGAAAAAAAAGAGCCTAAAAATGATGAAAAAGTGAAGGGCTATACCTATATAAAGTACAGCTCTCTAAAAAAGGTACATTCACATAACATTTATCTTAAACTTGGAAAAAATATTGGGATAGACAGCTTCTGTTGCAAATGACAGAAAAATCTTAATCAAACTAGCTTAAGCTTCAAATGCAAATAAATTTCCTGGCTTATATAAGTAATTCCTAGTCGTAGATTTAGCATCAGATATGCTAATATCAGAAATCAAGTCAGGCCATTAGGACTCAGCTTTTCCCTGTTTCCTGGCTGCTGAACCATGGTGAGAAAGAAGATGGCTATGACCACTCCAACCTCACAATATCTCGGATGTAAGACCAGTGGGAAGAAAGGAACCTCACCTCCCCAGAAGTTTAGACGACACACCCAGAATTGAGCCAAACTTATTCTAAATAATCTACCCTGAATTACGAAGCCATTATGAATAAATATTGTTCTCAGAACAATACAGTACAAAACCTGGCCCAGTTTCTTCCCTTGGAACTGGAAAGGAAGTCACTTCTGCTGGAACCCAATGTACTGAGGATTGTCTAGGTGGAGAGAGGAAAGAAGAGTAGGGAAGCAGGAACAGAGGATCACCAAAAGAAAATCAGGGCTGCTACCAGGAGTAAAAAAAATGAGTAAACAGGTGCTGGTGTGTGTAAACAAACAAACAAATGATAATCTCTATAAAACACAATAGAGTAGAAAAAGACAATTATGTTTCAAATATCAGCTTTGCAATTTAGCAGCCCTGAAAAGTTGAGAAGGTCACCTAAATTTTCTCAATCTTGGTTTTCTTATTTTTGAAAGAATTAAGTAAAATAATATACAACACAGGATTATTGAGGAGCTAAAATTAAATCATTTACGTGAAAATATTTAGCATGTATACTTACTGAGATCACAAAAATCAAAACACTGGAAATACCAAATGCTGGTGAGGATGTGGAGCAACAGGAACTCTCACTTGTTCCTGATGAGAATGCAAAATGGTACAGCCACTGTGGAAGACAGTTGGAAGCTTTTTGCAAAACTAAACGTACTCTTACCATATGAGTCAGAAATCATACTCCTTCGTGTTCATCCAAAGGAGTTGAATGTCACTTAGTTGAAATCAGTGTATATAATAACTTTTATAGATTGACTTATCTCACTAAAATATGCATTTGTTTCCCCCATGTCTTTTTGTGGCTTGATAACAAATATTTTATTTCATGGGATCATCAACCAAAAAAATCTTGGATCAACTCTACATAGTATTCCCTTTCATAAACTTTTCATTAGAAGTACCAAAATGTCCTAGGGTGTGAGGGAGTATGAGTGGATTACCATATCAATCTAAGGATTAATAATACGTCAGTCCCTGTAACTAGGGAATATTGAGACAAATTAAGGGTAGACAGGATTTGGAGATGGTCATGAAGTTGTAGGCATAGCTAGACCTATTCTAGAGTAAGAGGAGTTCTGGGTCTGTAAGGAAACCTAGTTAACAAGGAATACTAGTTTCATCTTTAATATCTCCCAGGACTGAGGTCTTGGGCCTTTCCACGTGGCGTTCTCTCAGTAGACATCTCTTTGCCCGAGGATCTAATTTTTAAAAAACAACACACACATACACATACACACCCATATGTGCTTACATTTATTATATGTATGTTATATTGTGTATATATAATATGTTTGTTTAAAAACACATATGCATTATACACACATATACATATATATACTCACATTTACTGTATATGTAAATATGTATTGCAATAGAGTATGTATCTATCTATATCTATGTATATATATATTACCAGTTTATCTTCAAGGCAAAGAGAATAGGTCTGGTGTAATTTCAAACTGCAAATTAGTAAGTTAGTTTATGTTTCCCCATATTCTTAATGTTATCTGGCATTGGAGAAACTGAGATTTTAATCTATTTAATACAAATACAAATAATCCACTTAATACAAATACCTGAAATCACTTTTTAGACAGAATACAATTCCCAGAAGAGAAAAACCAATAAATTGGTCAACCACAGGACTGGTTTTCAGATAATTTTATATTCTTGTGAAAAATCAAAAGTAAGCAAGAGGGCATCATAATGGATTCATTGGCACTTGGCGTTAAATGAAATTATACTGCACATCATATTAGGAAATAATGATATGCTTAATTTTATACCTGGACTTTTTGAATCTCCCAACCAGTGCCTGATGTTTTCCAAAATTACACAGTCACTGTTGAGAGATTTGTCTTTATAATAACTCCCACAGAAATCTGATTGTTTGGGTGATATCTGAAAATCAGAAGTGGAAAATAATATATCCTTTTTAGAGTGGATACAAGAACATCTTTTAAAGAAGAAAATGTCTTTATTTGCAATGCCCCACTTAGAGAGGGAGGTGAAATCTAACAGCATGAATGTTTGTAGGGTTCAGGCTGGCTGAACTGCTGTGTTTGGGATAAAACAAGACTAATTTTGCTCCTGCAGGGATGGGACGGAGAAGAAAGGAGGGTAAAGAAGAGGAGGAGGAGGAGGAAAAACTGGTTAATGTGCAGCATTCAACTTGAAGTTGTGTTACTGAAAAATAAATGCCAATTCTGTCTCCCCAAGGCCACTGCCACTTCCAAGTCTTCAGTTAAATCTACCAGGCACATAAGTTGCCTGTTGGAAACCTTTTGCAGAAATTAAGAAAAGCACAAAGATTTACGTCTATGTCTACATGGTAAAGAACTGAGATAGGGCTTAACGATTGTGCACTGGCTCACGAATACAGGGACCAAAACTTTCCATGTCAGAATTTCTATAAAACAAAAGATCCTCTGGAAATTTTCAGAGACTTAGAGACTGCCACAGGGTAAGACAATTGAGGTTTGAACCAACCTTTCCTAGATCAGAAGGAAGAGAAACACTATAGCTGTTATCTTACTGCTACACACATAAGCAACTTGGGCAACAGAAGCTAAGGAACCCTTTGAGATATCCTTCAGCTTGCAGGAACATGATTCGAAGCTTGATTTTGTTGGTGTAAATTATTGATTTGGGGCCATCTGATGGGAAAACTACAAAAATATCCATAATAAACATGCTGGCTACTCCTATGAGTGAAAATCTACAGCTTGACTTTTTTAACAGATGACATAAAGGGGAATAAAGGCAGCAGCAAGGTGTAAATTTATAGAATAAGATTCTAAAATAAATATGGTTGTGAAGATTGACAGAATAACAGAAGAAAGGGTAAGAGAAATAGGCCTTACCACTCCTTTGAGTTAAGCATCGCAGTTCCCCAGGGTATTTAACTTTTCTTTTCCCTTTGTGTATGTCATTTGAACAGCTTTTAGGCAAAGCTATTTTAAACTGACATATTTCATGATAGGCTGAGAGCACCACTCTTAATACAGAGTATATCCCTGGTGTAGCTTCGCACCATCATACATGACCTTGAAGAATTCAGCAACTGTAGCTTTCCACATAGGAAAACATGCAGCGCAGTATTTTCCTAAAGGTTACAAACATTAAACTTGGTTGAACAGTAGTTAGAAAATCAAGTATGATAATCAATCCACTTTAATGAATCTGTTTCAAGCTTCTCTAATGTTTAGTTATGTGAAAACTTGCCATAGATACACATTCCTTCTGATACTATTCTAAACCTGGAAAAGAGTCAGGGTAAGTCCATATCAATAAATAGACTAAAAGGTAGTTACAAATACTTTAAAAGATTTGTGTATAAACTTCACCACCCACTTATAGGTCTATGTAAAATCAGTATGTCCTTAAAATGTCCTATCATTCCCACAGTAGCATTTGCCATGGATTCCCTTCCCAGAAAGCCTCCAGAAACAACAAAAGAACGAAAGACCTTATCACTGGCCTTTAGAAAAGGGAAAATTGCACCGTGTGTTTTTCACTACACAATCATAGGTCTCTGCTCAAGGTCAGGCATTTCCTTCTGCTCTTGATGAGTTTGCTGTAATTGCAGTTAGCGACACAAAAGCAGGTGCCCTGAGAGCTCCACTGTTTTTCAGCTGGAAGAAAGGGAAAAGAGGCTGAGGCTCCTTTGTCGTGACAGCCCTCTGATTTAAAAATATCTGCAATTTGTCAAAAGAAAGGACAAATGTAGAAAAAAGAAAAGAATACTCTCCCAAAATATAAATGCCATCTGATTCATCTTGCCTTGGCCAGCCAAAGTGGTCCCTATGCATGCTACATGTGAACTCAAATGGTATATCTGGCTCTCTGGCAACATGAGAAAGACTGGGAACAATCTGGAAACGGAATAACAACCAAGGAACATAGGAGTTGGACCAGAAATGACTCCCTCACCAGATCGTGCGCAACTGCCTTAACTGATTTAAATAAAACATCATGATGAGAAATCTGAAATATATTAACATCATATTTTTATGCCATTTATTACCATGTGCCAATGTAACATTTAGTAAACTGAAGATTTCTAGGCAGAAAATTTATTAATATTCTACCCTCTCTCAGTCTTCCAGCTCTATTCTCTGCAATCTCTATGAACTAACTTACCACCTTTGAATACAAATAGGACAACATCTTCAAATAATTACTCATACTCTCACCTGCCTTATTATCAGAAGTGCAGATTCCCTTCTGGGAGTCCCCATCACCATCCAGAATTATCTAAGTACCTAAATTATCTAAGTACCTAAGTATTGTAAAAGGGGATAATCCCCTTTACAGTGAGTACAAAGAATAGAGTACAAAAAAAAGAGTCAAAAAAATAGGAATTCCAATTAATCCACTACCTCTGGTACCTATAGTGATGTCACATCCTCACCAACACTTGTTATTGTCTGCTTTTTTGTAATAGCCAACCTATTGTTGTGTGTGAAGCCACATCTTGTTTTGTTTTTCATTTTCATTTCCCTAATAGTAAATGATGTCAAGCATCTCCTTGTGTGCATAATGGCCATTTTTAAATCTTCTTAGGTAAATACATATGTAAATTCTTTTTCCAAATTTTAATTTTTTGTCTTTTTATTGTTGAATTATAAGAGTTATATATTCTGGATGCTAGTCTCTCATAGATAAATACTTTGCACATCTCTTTTCCTATTCTGTGGGTTGCCATTCCACTTTCTTGATGTTCTTTTAAGCACAAAAGCTTTTAATTATTGCTACAGACTGAATGTTTGTGTTCTCTCAAAATTCATGTGTTTAAATCCTAATCAAATGAGATGGTATTAAACGATGGGGTCTTTGAGAAGTGATTAGGTCATGAGGATAGGGCCTTCATGAATGAAAACAGTGACCTTATAGAAGAGACCCCATAGAGCTCTCTCAACCCTCCCATTATGCAAGGACACCGTGAGAAGATAGCTGTCTATGAAATAAGAAACGTGCCCTCAAAAGACAGTGAATCTGCTGATGTCATGATCTTGGACTTCCCAGACTCCAGCACTGTGAGAAATATACGTCTGTTTTATTTATAAACCATCTAGTCTATGGTATTTTGTGATAGCAGCCCAAATGGACAAAGACAATTATGATGAAGTCAACTTTTTATATATTTTCTTTAGTTTCTTGTGCTTTTGCTGGTAATTTGCTGAGGACTTTTACTCGTATGTTCATAAATAATATTGATCTGTAATTGTCTTTTTTTTTTTTTGAGATGGAGTTTCGCTCTTGTTGCCCAGGCTGGTGTGCAATGGTGTGATCTTAGCTCACTGCAACCTCTGCCTCCCAGGTTCAAGCGATTCTCCTGTCTCAGCCCCCCAAGCAGCTAGGATTACAGGTATGGGCCACCATACCCAGCTAATTTTGTATTTTTACTAAATACGAAGTTTCTCCATGTTGGTAAGGCTGGTCTCGAACTCCCAACCTCAGGTAATCTGTCTTGGCCTCCCAAAGGGCTGGGATTACAGGCATGAGCCACCGGGCTTGGCTGTAATTTTCTCTTCTTGTGATGTCTTTGCTTGATTTTGGTGTGAGGGTAATATTGACTTCATGGAACAAGTGGAAAAGTATTACCTCCTCTTCTATATTTTGGAAGAGTTTATAAACATTCTGTAAAATTCACCACTGAATCCACCACCAGGCCCTACTCTTTTCTTTGTAACAAGGTTTTGATCACTAAGACTTTTGTAGACAAAACATTGTTGGATTTTGTAAAATTTATCCTGCCAAATTGTGCCATTTGATTGAAGTATTTAATCCATTCACATTTAACATAATAACTAATAAAGTAGAATTTATATCTGCCATTTTGCCATTTGTTTTTTATATGTTTTATGTCTTTTGTTCCTCTATTTCTCCATTATTGCCTCCTTTTGTATTAAATATTTTCTAGTGTACCATTTTAATTCCCTGGGTTCTTTAACTATTTTTTCATTATTTTTAGTGATTCTCTGGGGATAGCAATTAATATCATAAATTATAGCAATCTATTCAGATTAATACAAACTTATTAAAATGTTATTCCTTTTAGCACAATTCTCTCCCATTCCATAGTGACATTATACAAAAAGTACATTTTTATGCATTGTAGGACTATGAAAACAGATTTATTGTTTTATAAAGTTGTCTTTTACCAACGCACAGCCAATATCATATTGAATCAGCAAAAGCTGGAAGCATTCCCCTTGAAAACCAGCACAAGACAAGGATGCCCCCTCTCATCACTCCTATTAACACACTATTGGAAGTTCTAGGCAGGGCAATCAGGCAAGAGAAATAAATAAGTGGTATTCAAATAGTAAGAGAGGAAGTCAAATTGTCTTTGTCTGCAGATGACTTGATCCTACATCTAGAGACCCCATTGTCTCACCCAAAATCTTCTTAAGCTGATAAGCAACTACTGCTACGTCTCAGGATACAAAATCAATGTGCAAAAGTCACAAGAAATCCTATGCAACAACAACAGGCAAACATAGAGCCAAATCATGATTGAACTCCTATTCACAATTGCTACAAAGAGAATCAAATACCTAAGAATACAGCTAACAACGAAAGTGAAAGACCTCTTCAAGGACAACCACAAACCAGTGCTCAAGGAAAGCAGAGAGGACACAAACAAATAGAAAAACTTTCCGTGCTCAAGGGTAGGAATAATCATTACCATGAAAACGGCCATACTGCCCAAAGTAATTTATAGATTCAATGCTATTCCTATTAAACTACCATTTACATTCTTCACAGAATTAGAATACATTATTTTATAATTCACATTGAACCAAAAAAGAGTTTGTATAGCCAAGACAATCCTAATCAAAGAGAACAAAGCTGGAGGCATCACGTTACTGGACTTCCAACTATACTGAAGGCTACAATAACCGAAACAGCATGGAACTGGTAAAAAAAACAGACCCATAGGCCAATGGAAAAGAATAGAAAACTCAGAAATAAGATTACAACCATCTGACTTTTTACAAACTTGACAAAAACAAGCAATGGGGAAAGGAATCCTTATTTAATAAATAGTGCTGGGAAAACTGGCTAGCCATATGCAGAAAATTGAAACTGTTCCTCTTCCTTACACCTTGTACACAAATTAAGTCAAGAAGGATTAAAGACTTGAATGAAAAACCCCAAAGTATAAAAAACCTAGGAGAAAATCTAGGCAACACCTTTCAAGACATAGGCACAGGCAAAGATTTCATGTTGAAATTGCCAAAAGCAATTGCAACAAAAGCAAAAATTGACAAATGGAAGCTAATTAAACTAAAGGGCACAGCAAAAGAAACTATCATCAGAGCAAACAGGCAACCTACAGAGTGAGAGAAAATTTTTGCAAGCTACCCACCTGCAAAGGGCTAATATCCAGAATCTACAAGGAACTTAAACAAATGTACAAGAGAAAATACAAACTCCACTAAAAACTGAGCAAAGGATGTGAACAGACACTTCTCAGAAGAAGACATTCAAGTGGTCAACAAACATGAAAAAAAAGGTCAACATCACAGATAATTAGAGAAATGCAAATGAAAACCACAATGAGATACCATCTCACATTAGTCAGAATGATGATTATCAAAAAGTCAAGAAACAATAGATGCTGGTGAGGTTGCAGAGAAATAGGAGTGCTTTTACACAGTTGATGGGAATGTAAATTCGTTCAATCATTGTGGAAGATGATGTTCCAATTCCTCAAAGATCTAGAACCAAAAACACCATTTGACCCAGCATTCTCAATACTGGGTATATACCCAAAGAAATATAAATCATTTTATTACAAAGATGCATGCAGGTGTATGTTTATTGCAGCACTATTCACAATAGCAAAGACATGGAATCAGCCCAAATGCCCATCAATGATAGACTGAATAAAGAAAACATGGTACATATACACCATGGAATACTATGCAGCCACAAAAACGAATGAGATCATGTCCTTTGTCTGGACATGGGTGAAGCTGGAAGCCATTATCCTCAGCAAACTAACACAGGAACAGAAAACCAAATACCATATGTTCTCCCTTATAAATGGGAGCTTAACAGTGAGAACACGTGAACCCTGGGGAGCGGAATAACACACACTGGGACCTGTTAAGGAGTAGGGTAGGGGGAGAGAGAGCATTAGGAAGAATAGCTTATGCATATTGGGTTTAATACCTAGGTGATGGGTTGATAGGTGCAGCAAAAAACCATGACACATATTTACCTATGTAACAAACCTGCACATCCTGCACGTGTACTCCAGAACTTAAAATTAAAATTAAAATTGAAATTAAATTTTTTTTCCAAAGTTGTCTTTTGGGGATTCCTTTCCAAGATGGCCGAATAGGAAGAGTTTCAGTCTGCAGCTCCCAGGTGATCAACGCAGAAGACGGGTGATTTCTGCATTTCCAACTGAGGTACATTGTTCATCTCAATGGGACTAGCTGGACAGTGGGTGCAGCCCATGGAGGGCGATCCGAAGCAGGGTGAGCACAAGGCGTTGGGGGATTTCCCTTTCCTAGCCAAGGGAAGACATGACAATGACAGACAGTACCTGGAAAAATGGGAGACTCCCACCCAAATACTGTACTTTTCCAATGGTCTTAGCAAATGGCACACCAGGAGATTATCCTGCACCTAGCTTGGTGGATCCCACACCCACAGAGTCTTGCTTACTGATAGCTCAGCAGTCTGAGATCGACCTTCAAGGCAGCAGCTTAGCAGGGGGAGGGGCATCCGCCATTGCTGAGGTTTGAGTAGGTAAACAAAGCAGCCTGAGATGCTCAAATTGGGCAGAGTCCACTGCAGCTCAGCAAGGCCGACTGCCTATGTAGTCTCCACCTCTGGGGCCAGGACATAGCTGAACAAAAGGCAGCAGAAACTTCTGCAGATTTAAACACCCGTCTGACAGCTCTGAAGAGAGCAGTGGTTTTCTCAGCATGGTGTTTGAGTTCAGATAATGGATAGACTGCCTCCCCAAGTGGGTCCATGTAGCCTAACTGGGAGACACCTCCCAGTAGGGGCTGACTGACACCTCATGCAGGTAGGTGACCCTCTGGGACAAAGCTTCTAGAGGAAGGATCAAACAGCAATATTTGCTGTTCTGCAGCCTCTGCTGGTGATACCCAGGGAAATAGAGTCTGGAGTGGACTTCCAGCAAACTCCAACAGACCTGCATCTGAGGGTCCTGACTGTTAGAAGGAAAACTGACAAACAGAAATGAATAGCATCAACACCAACAAAAAGGAAATCCACACCAAAACCCCATCTGTAGGTCACCAACATCAAAGACCAAAGGTAGATAAAACCACAAAGATGGGGAGAAGCCCAGAGCAGAAAAGCTGAAAATTCTGAAAACCAGAGCACTTCTTCTCCTCCAAAGGATCACAGCTCCTCACCAGCAGTGCAACAAAGTTGGTTGGAGAATGACTAATGAGCTGACCGAAGTAGGCTTCAGAAAGTCAGTAATAACAAACTTATCTGAGCTAGAGGAGGATGTTTGAACCCATTGCAAGGAAGCTGAAAGCCTTGATAAAAGATGAGACGAATGGCTAGCTAGAATAAACAGTATAGAGAAGACCTTAAATGACCTGATGGAGCTGAAAACCATGGCACGAGAACTACGTGATGCATGCACAAGCTTTAATAGCTGATTTAATCAAGTGGAAGAAAGGGTATTAGTGACTGAAGTTCAAATGAATGAAATCAAGCAAGAACACGAGGTTAGAGAGAAAAGAGTAAAAAGAAACAAAGCCTTTAAGAAACATGCAGCTATGTGAAAAGACCAAATCTACATTTAATTGGTGTACCTGAAAATTATGGGGAGAATGGAACCAAGTTGGAAAACACACTTCAGGATATTATCCAGGAGAACTTCTCCAACCTAGCAAGGCAGACCAACACTGAAATTCAGGAAATACAGAGAACACCAGAAAGATACTCCTCGAGAAGAGCAACCTCAAGACACATAATTGTCAGATTCACCAAGGTTGAAATGAAGGAAAAAATGTTAAGGGCAGGCAGAGAGAAAGGTTTGGTTACCCATAAAGAGAAGCCCATCTGACTAACAGCGGATCTCTCAGCAGAAACTCTAAAAGCCAGAAGAAAGTAGGGGTCAATATTCAACATTATATAAGAAAAGAATTTTCAAACCAGAATTTCATATCCAGCCAAACTAAGCTTCATAAGTGAAGGAGAAAATCTTTCACAGACAAACAAATGCTGAGAGATTTTGTCACCACCAGGCCTGCCTTACAAGAGCTCCTGAAGAAAGCACTAAACATGGAAAGGAACAACCAGTAAAAGCCACTGCAAAAACATGCCAAATTGTAAAGACCATCAATGCTAGGAGAAAACTGTATCAATTAATGGGCAAAATAACCAGCTAAAATCATAATGACAGGATCAAATTCACACAGAACAATATTAACCTTAAATATAAATGGGCTAAATGCCTCAATTGTAAGACACAGAGGGGCAAATTAGATAAAAAGTCAAGACCTATCAGTGTGCTGTATTCAGGAGACCCATCTCATGTGCAGAGACACACATAGACTCAAAATAAAGGGATGGAAGAAAATTTACCAAGCAAATGGAAACCGAAAAAAAAGCAGGGGCTGCAATCCTAGTCTCTGATAAAACAGATTTTAAGGCTGGGTGCAGTGGCTCACACCGGTAATCCCAGAACTTTGGGATTCCAAGGCCGGTAGATCAAGAGATCAGGAGATCGAGACCATCCTGACTAACGCAGTGAAGCACCGTCTCTACTAAAAATACAAAAAATTAGCCAGGCATAATGGTGGGCGCCTGTAGTCCCAGCTACTTGGGAGGCTGAGGCAGGAGAATGGCATGAACCCAGGAGGCAGAGCTTGCAGTGAGCTGAGATCACGCAACTGCACTCCATCCTGGGCAACAGAGAAAGACTCCATCTCAAAAAAAAAAAAAACAAAAAAAAACAAAAAAAAACAAAAAAAAAAAACAGATTTTAAACCAACAAAGATTCAAAGAGACAAAGAAGGCCATTGCATAATGGTAAAGGGATCAATTCAACAAGAGGACCTAACTATCCTAAATATATATGCAGTCAACACAGGGGCAACCAGATTCATAAGGCAAATCCTTATAGACCTACAAAGAAACTTAGACTCCCACACAATAATAATGGGAGACTTTAACACCCCCCGTCAATATTAGAAAGATCAACGAGACAGAACGTTCAGAAGGATATCCAGGACTTGAACTCAGCTCTTCACCAAGCAGACTTAATAGACATCTACAGAATTCTACAACCCAAATCAACACAATATATGTTCTTCTCACCACCATATCGCACTTATTCCAAAACTGACCATACAGTTGGAAGTAAAGCACTCCTCAGCAAATGTAAAAGAATAGAAATCACAATGCACAATGCACAGTCTCTCAGACCACAATGCAATCAAATTAGAACTCAAGATTAAGAAACTCACTCAAAATTACACAGCTACATGGAAACTGAACAACCTGCTCCTGAATGACTACTGGGTACAAAACGAAATGAAGGCAGAAATAAAGATGTGCTTTGAAACCAATGAGAACAAAGACACAATGTACCAGAATCTCTGGGACACATTTAAAGCACTTCGTAGAGGAAAATTTATAGCACTAAATGCCCACAAGATAAAGCAGGAAAGCTCTAAAATCAACACCCTAACATCACGATTAAAAGAACTCGAGAAGCAAGAGGAAACACATTCAAAAGCTAGCAGAAGGCAAGAAATAACTAAGATCAGAGCAGAACTGAAGGAGATACAGACACAAAAAAACCTTCAAAAAATCAATGAATCCAGGAGCTGTTTTTTTGGAAAAATCAACAAAATAGATAGACTGCTAGCCAGACTAATAAAGAAGAAAAGAGAGAAGGGTCAAATAGATGCAATAAAAAATGATAAAGGGGATATCGCCGCTGATCCCACAAATAAAACCTACCATCAGAGAATACTATAAACACCTTTATGCAAATAAACTAGAAAACCTAGAAATTGATAAATTCCTGGACACATGCACCCTCCCAAGACTAAATCAGGAAGAAGTTGAGTCTCTGAATAGACCAATAACAGGCTCAGAAATTGAGGCAATAATTAATACGCTACCAATCAAAAAAGTCCAGTACCAGATAGATTCACAGCCAATTTCTACCAGAGGTACAAAGAGAAATGGCATCATTCCTTCTGAAACTATTCCAATCAATAGAAAAAGAGAGAATCTTCCCTAACTCATTTTATGAAGCCAGCATCATCCTGATACCAAAGGCTGGCAGACATACAACAAAAAAAAGGAGAATTTTAGACCAATATCCCTGATGAACAACAATGCAAACATCCCGAATAAAATACTGGCAAACCAAATCCAGCAGCACATCAAAAAGCTTATCCACCACAATCAAGACGGCTTCATCCCTGGGATGCAAGGCTGGTTCAACATACACAAATCAATAAATGTAATCCATCAAATAAACAGAACCAAAGACAAAAACCACATTATTATCTCAATGGATGCAGAAAAGGCCTCAACAAAATTCAACAGCCCTTCATGCAAAAAACTGTCAATAAGCTAGGTATTGTTGGAACATATCACAAAATAATAAGAGCTATCTATGACAAACCCACAGCCAATATCAACTGGAAACATTCCTTTTGAAAACTGGCACAAGACAGGGATGCCCTCTCTCACCACTCCCATTCAACATACTGTTGGAAGTTCTGGACAGAGCAATCAGGCAAGAGAAAGAAATAATGGGTATTCAATTAGGAAAAGAGGAAGTCAAATTGTCACTGTTTGCAGGTGACATGATTGTATATTTAGAAATCTCCATCATCTCAGCCCAAAATCTCCGTAAGCTGATAAACAACTTCAACAGTCTCAGAATTAAAAAAAATCAAATGTGCAAAAATCACAAAGCACTCCTATACACTAGTAACAGACAAACAGAGAGCCAAATCATTAGAGATCTTCCAGTCAAAATTACTTCAAAGAGAATAAAATGCCTAGGAATCCAACTTACGAGAGATGTGAAGGACCTCCTCAAGGAGAACTACAAACCACTGCTCAAGGAAATAAGCACGGACACAAACAAATGGAAAACATTCCATGCTCATAGATAGGAATAATCAGTATCATACGAATGGCCATACTGCCCAAGGTAATTTGTAGATTCAATGTCATCCCCAACAAGCTACCAATGACTTTCTTCACACAATTGTAAAAAACTACTTTAAAGTTCATATGGAATCAAAAAAGAGCCCGCATTGCCAAGACAATCCTAAGCAAAAAGAACAAAGCTCGAAGCATCATGCTACCTGATGTCAAACTATACTACAAGGCTACAGTAACCAGAACAGCATGGTATGGGTACCAAAACAGATATATAGGCCAATGGAACAGAACAGAGGCCTTAGAAATAACATCACACATCTACAACCATCTGATATTTGACAAATCAGACAAAAACAAGAAATGGGGAAAGGATTCCCTGTTTAATAAATGGCGATGGGAAAACTGGCTAGACATATAGAGAAAGCTAAAACTGGATCCCTTCCTTACAACTTATATAAAAATTAATTCAAAATGGAGTAAAGACTTAAATGTTAGACCTAAAACCATAAAAACCCTAGAAGAAAATCTAGGCAATACCACTCAGGACATAGGCATGGGCAAGGACTTTATGATTAAAACACAAAAAGCAATGGCAACAAAAGCCAAAATTGACAAGTGGGACCTAATTAAACTAAAAAGCTTCTGCACAGCAAAAGAAGCTACCATCAGAGTGAACAGGCAACCTACAGAATGGTAGAAAATTTTTGCAACCTACCCATCTGACAAAGGGCTAATATACAGAATCTACAAAGAACTTAAACAAATTAACAAGAAAAAAACAAATAATCCCATCAAAAAGTAGGCGAAGGATATGAACACACACTTCTCAAAAGAAGACATTTATGCAGCCAACAGACACATGAAAAAACGCTCATCATCACTGGCCATCAGAGAAATGCAAATCAAAACCACAATGAGATACTATCACACAGCGGTTAGAATAGTGATCACAATTGCTAAAAAGGCAGTAAACAACAGATGCTGGAGAGGGAGTGCAGAAATAGGAACTCTTTTACACTGTTGGTGGGACTGTAAACTAGTTCAACCCTTGTGGAAGACAGTGTGGCGATTCCTCAGGGATCTAGAACCAGAAATACCATTTGACCCAGCAATCCCATCACTGGATATATACCCAAAGGATTATAAATCATCCTGCTATAAAGACACATGTGCACATGTTTATTCAGCACTATTCACAATAGCAAAGAGTTGCAACTAACCCATATGTCCATCAATGATAGACTGGATTAAGAAAATATGGCACATATACACCATGGAATATTATGCAGCCATAAAAAAGATGAGTTCATGTCCTTTGCAAGGACATGGATATAGCTGGAAACCATCACTCTGAGCAATCTATCACAAGGACAGAAAACCAAACACCACATGTTCTCACTCATAGGTGGGAATTGATCTATGAGAACACTTGGACACCGGGTGGGGAAAATCACATCCCAGGCCCTGTCATGCAATGGGGGACAGGGGGAGGTATAGCATTAGGAGAAATACCTAATGTAAATGACAAGTTAATGGGTGCAGCAAACCAAGATGGCACACGTATACCTATGTAACAAACCTGCATGTTATGCAAACGTACTCTAGAACTTGAAGTATAATTTTTTTAAAAGTTGTCTTTTAAATTAGATAGGAGGAAAAAAAAAGAATTACAAACAAAAAATACATTATCTTGACTTTGAAATTTACCTACATAGTTATCTTTATTAGTGTTCTTTATTTCTTCATGTGGATTCAAGTCATTATCTAGTGTCCTTTCATTTCGTTGTTTCTTGTAAGGCATGCCTGCTACCAACAAATTCTCTGTTTATCTAGGAATGTCTTAATATCATCTTTATTTTAAAAACATATTATTGTTTTGCTTTAAATAGAATTCTTGCATAAAATCCTTTTCCTTTCAGCAAGTTAAATATATAATCCCACTGCCTTCTGGTTTCATCGTTTCTGATGAAAAATCAGTTGTTAAACTTATTGAGGATCCTTGTTACATGATGAGTAATTTTTCTCTTCTTACTTTTAAGACTCTTTCTTTGTCTTTGGTTTTTGACTATGATATATCTAGGTGTGGGTCTCCTTGAATTTATCCTATCTGAGGCTTATTAAGCTTCTTAAATATATGAATTTATGGTTTTCTTCAAATTTTAGTATGCCCTATATGTTGATGGCTGTTGTGATACCATGGTTCTTGTCTTCTTAATCTAAAAGAATTTAAACAGGAGACACACAGCAAAATACATGCAGTATACAGTGATTTACTGCAAAGGAAAAAGAATATTCTGAAAGTTAAGTGAAGAATAGACATTACACCCTGAGAGAGAAAGTGAGTTCAGGCTGGGCTGCTCATAAGGGTGAGACAGCAAAGCCTGGCTCTAGGAAGATTCTTTTTATGGCAGTCTTACTTGATTATTTATAAAGAGGTAGGAAGAGATGTTTCTAGTAAGAATGTTCTTGGTGGTCCTCTGGGTGCATATGCATAGTAGCTGTACATACTTGTTCATGCATCACATTTCTTAACAACATCTTAAATCTCCATCCAAGGGTGTGTTTTTCACTATTATAATGAACAGTGGGTCAGTCTAAGGACAGGTAAAATCAAAATGCACATGTTCTCTACAGGGGAAATTTTACACTGAAGATAGCTTTGCTTGAATCCACTCAGTTACAATGCAAATGCCAAGGCTTATTGTGTTGACTGCATGGTCACCACAGTTGCTGTGTCCCAAGGACATAGTCACTACCTCTACTACCTATCCTGCCTCTTATATACAAGACATGACATCTGTAAAAACAGGTAGTTCTACTTCTTTCTTTGCAATCTGGATGCCTTTTATTTACCTAATTTTCTGCCTAAAACTATTATTTCTTCAAATACTCTTTCTTTTTTTCTCTCCTCTTCTTCTGGAATTCCCATTATGTGTATGTTGTTACATTTGATGGTGTCCACAGAGTCCTAGACTCTTTTTCTTTATTCTTTCTTTTACACAGACTGGATAATCTCAGTTAACTTATCTTGAAGTTCACTTATTCTTTATTTTGACAGCTCAAATCTGCTGTTGAGCCCTTCTGGTGAATTTTTTATTTCAGTTATATTTTTCAACTCCAGAATTTCTATTTGTTTCTTATTTATAATTTTTACCTCTTTATCAATATTCTCTGTTTGATGAGACATCATTCTCATACTTTCTTTTAGTTGGCTAGACATGGTTTATTTTTTAAATTTTCTTTCTAACTGTGTTCTTTAAATAGCTAATTTAAACCTTTAATAAGTACAATGTCTGGGCTTCCTCAAAGATAATTTCTATTGACTGACTTTTTTCCCTATGTATGAGTTATACTTTATTGTTTCTTTGTATGTCTCATCATTTTTTCTAGAAAACTGGACATTTAAGTAATATAATTCTGAAAATCAGATCACTCCCTCTTAGAATTTGTCTTTGCTCTGTTTTTATTTTTGCTGCAATGTGTTTATTTAAGGACCTTCTTGAGCTAATTCTGTCAATTAGTCTGTATTCTAATTCTATTTGTACTATTAGCTGTGTGTAGCCATTGGAGTCTTTGCCCAGTTAGCTTAATGGTCATATTATCATTGGACAAAGATTTCTTTAAATGCCTAGAACCAATAAGTCTCCTAAACTTTGTGAGGATCTCACTGTACATGCTGGGTCACATCTTTAATACTCAGGCAAGTAGTTTACAACTCTGTCTCAGTCTTTACTTCCTGCTTGCATATAGCCTCAAAGTCAGCTGAAGGTGAGTTTAAAGCTTTCTCAGGTCTTTCCTGGGCAGGTGCACAGTCCTAAACATGTGCAAAGTGCTACATATGTGTTTGTCTTTCTATATTCCTAGAAATATGTTGAAGCCTTTCCAAGTGCCCTATGTACATCTCATTCCTTAGATTTTTCTTTTAAATTAATTGGGTGGGTTTTTGCTTGCCCCAACTGCTATCACCACCTTAGATAGCTGCAATGTTTAATTATGGCCACTGATTGCTTTAGATAAATGCCCATTGGGAAAAGACTGTTTGCACTGGGCCAACTTTCAGTCAGGTTAAATAAAGACAAGCGTTGTGAATGGATTTTCTAAGGAATTTTCAGGCAGGTCAAAAAATGGCAGTTAGATGAATATTGGGTTTGGAGGAGTTCCTATCCTATTCTATGTTTCAGAAGCTGCTACAGTTTTTACCATAAGTGTGAGGCTACTCATCTTTAAGGGTACCACTGAACTGGCAAGAAAGGTATAGGACTAGGGGCAAGTTAAACTCCACAAAGTTTGCTGTCCTTTCAAAGATTCAGACATTTCTTGAGTAAATACTCCCTGGGTTATTGTAAACATTTGGTTAATTTTCAGCATTTTGATAAAATTGATTTTTACTATTTTTGGCAGCAATCTCTGCTTTTATGGAGGAGAGGATATTTTAAAGTCCTTACTCCATTCCTGATGCTTTCACTTCCTCCCATCATTTTTAAGTATACTTTTTTTGTGGGTTTAACATCTGACTTAATATGTACCTGGTTATACATCATTTCTTATCCTATGACTAAAAAGCTATCAGGATCAAACTGAATGGACAAACACTCTATACAGATCAATAAAAGAATCCATCTGATAGCACTCTCCACTCTGTAGACCATGAAAGGTGTCATGTTTCATTATCAGAGTCACACAGCAAATAGTCATGTAGCAAGCAACTTCTCCCAGGCCAGAAAACCTGGCTTATTCATTACTCTCTTATTACTGCTTGATTCTTTTTAAAAATATATTTTTTAAATTTTTTAGCATAAAGTTAAAATATTAAATACACCCCTATGGCGAATGACAAAAAAGCAAGGGTTTACTGCCCAACTCTTTGGCGTGAACCACATTCAACAATTTATGTCTTGAGTTCTTCAAAGGATTATCTCTATTTTAAATAACATGTTTATACTATGAATTCCTCATTTATCAAATCTAGATATCATTTATTTCCTTATTGCTATGATAGATGAAGATTTATTTCATTATTCAACTCTAAACCTAAAAAAGGTTGATGCTTACTTTATTATTTTCAGTTTTTCTATTGGTTACCTTTATAAGTTTAGATCATTAATACAGTATATTATTTTTCCACCAACTAGAGATGGAGTATCTTTATTCCCCATATATGTAAGATAAAGATCTTAATAATCCTACCATCCCTACATGTTTCTTTCCACTTTCTCTTTCGCTACCTCAATCAGGATGCTTTTCCATCATCAAGTTTGAGAATGTATACATTCCAGTCTAAAACATTTATGTTTTGCATCTAATCTATGGGTTAACTCTAAATGTTGAAAATCAATACACAATATTTCCTTTATTATTACTCTGTTGTTCAAGGCATAGCTAAGTGGTAAGCTATGGTAAAAATTTTCTTCCTTGGCATTGAAATATAACTCTCTCTGTGCCAATTAAAGAGCAGTGTTTCTAATGATAAGGTCAAATGAGTCTTCTGTCTTTTCTTCTCCCTCCCCCATCCCCACTAATTGCTCAAACTCTGGCATATTTGAGTTTGCTACTCGTGTGATGTAACTTTCTTGTACATCTTTAAAAAATCAATTTTGCCTTTTATTAAGATTCTGATGGCCTTACTTAAACTGTGAGCCCCATAGTCAGTTCTTAGTAAATATTTATTGAAATTAAATTACTTGGAATTATCAGTCTATCCCCACTAATAAATACAATGTTAAAATATTGTCATTTCCCAGGGATTTTATAAATAGTTACTGGCAAAAGAAGAAAAAAAATATAAGCCCCTTTAGGATAAATTCCAACCCAATCTTTAGCAGTACTAAGTTTGCTCAAAATTTTTGAGGGCAATATTAATATTATTCTGTGAAGCATGGCTCCCAGAAATCACAAGGACTACTTAGTAATTGCTCTCCAAAATGGAAATAAGTATTACATTTTTTCATAATTGTGCTAAAATTACCTGTCAAGTTCAAAATAAAAAGTATCTGGCTTCATTTAAAGAGTTTACCTAAGGCGTTTGTTCCCAAAGAGTGTGCAAATAATGAAGAATTGCAATACTCAAATCTAGAGAAAGAAACAAGAACCCATGAGCAAAATATTGACAGTGATAAAAAGAAACACCATTGGGAGAAATAAGCAGCCTTATTTATCAAGACAGTGAATGATTTTCAGCAGCCTTCTAAGCCAAACTTTATAAAGCCACCCACAGCCTTTCCTATTTGAATATGTACCCCTGCCCAGACCCATGGTGTATGGATTCTAATTTGGGTGTTTGGACCCCTATAAATTAGCTTCAGGACATTGGTGAAATATTTATATCTATATAGAGTGTTTTGTTTATAATGTTTCTGGGTTGAGACTTTACAGATTTAAATGGATTTGTAAAGTGTTCTAAGACCCCAAAAATGTTGAGATTACTACCACATATTAAACAAGCTATTGGCCATTGTGTGTTGAAAGGCCAATACATGAACAAACACACCTAAGACTGCTTCTGCAGAAGCACTACTAATTTCTTCACAGCCACACATAACGTCTCTCTTTTTACCTGCTACTTCATCAATCTGCCACCCTAGATACTTACTTCCCTTTCTTTTTTTCTGATGTTATGCCTATGAGAAATCACTTATGGCCTGAAGAAAATTAAAAATGAGGCCTACACCTCCTAAAGAGTATTTGCGTAAACCTCGGAGCCATGGGGTAATAGCAAACCATCTGCCAAAAAATTTATGGAAAAAAAGTTTTTAAAACATCGTAGCCTTCTGATCCACTCTGCTGGGGCCTAGAGAACAAAATGTAGTAGGTGACCTAGACTCTTACACAGACAGTTGTACATGCCATATTGGGAACAATATATTTCATGGAAAAATAGAGGCCTGCCCCTCTAGTGAGGTTTCTAGGATCTATAGCTCAAGGCATATTGCAGTATCCCCACAAAGTGATGGAAACTAGCTTCACTTTGAGGCCCCTAACACTAAGAAAGCGTCACAGTGATTGGTGGGCCTCTTTGAATTTTAAAAATAATATACATTTCTGTGTGCTGCTCTAACCATTTCTGTTGACTCCAGTGACTATCAACTTAAATGATGCCAAGGGGAAATAGAGATGGTCCACTGGTTCGACACTGACACTTGGTCCTTATGATACAGCAGATTTAATGGGGCTTGATGGGTCTACCACAGGTTATGATGCTTCATAGAGACTTTTGTAAGATTTGAATGACAACTCCTAGATTTTGAGGATAAACATGCCCTTTTCAAGCCATCGTCCTTTTGAAAAGTATATTTTAGTTTGCTATTGGGCTGAATGAAGACACAATATCTCACTGTAGGACACCAGTCAACCATGTAACTTCTCCATATAACATCATTAAGTGCTATCTAATCAATGGCACCCCATTAATCTCAGGCATATTCAACAAAGCCTAACCAAATCAAAACCTAACCATGATCAAATGATTGATACATATTGATGCATATCAGATGACTGGTATTTAGGCACATATATATGTATATAGGTAGAGACAGAGATAGAAATAGTGAAAGAGACACGGGGGGAGGAAAAGAGGGAGATACAGAGATAGAGAGAGAGAGAGCTGGGACAGATCTTAAAAGCATAAGTCATTTGCCTGAGTAAGTTATTTACACTCCCTAGATACTCACTCACTCATGCTTTCTGCCACATCTAGATCAGCCCTCACTATGGCCTCCTGTGGAGATTCCTCTGACCAGTGATCTGATGGAAGGAAAGATGTAAGCTTGGTCTACAGACAGGTCTAGCCCACAGTTCTATACCGTGCTAGTGCCAACAAGTAGTATACTATAAATAATCTTATAACCCTACACATGGTTGGCAAGGAAAGACAATAGCCTGTGGGTGGAAGATTGAACCAGATATTATTGACCTTTCACTTAGTAATTTATGTTAGCAAACAATCTGAAAACATGAATGGCTTACAACAAAGGTTGATTTTTGCTAACTGTATTGTTGGCTCTGGGTTAGCTGTGGCTTTGCTCTACATGTTTTTCAGTCGTGTATTTAAAGTGAAAAGAGCAGCCACTATCTATGGCATGGCATTTTGCTGGTTACATTCCATTGGTCAAAATATATTACATGAAGAAGCCTAATCAATATTCTCAACAGTAGGCTATATTGTCCTTTCATAGGAAGGGCATTTAGATAGAAAAAACAGTGTCTACTGTAACAGTACATATCATTGTTCACTTTTTCTAGAAATACTGTTCAATGTATGGTGCAAACCCAATTCATAGGGAGTGACTGATAGTGTAGCTGGATCAAGACTGGAGAACTGGTACAAGAAATCACAAGGGAGAAGTATGTATGTAGATTTCTCAGAATGGACCCAGAGTGGAGGGTATTTGTTTTCCATATGAAGCCTCACCAGAAGGTTTCACTGTGGAGTAAACTCAATCAGACAATGTATCTAGTGCATGTCAGTCAATCTCTGTCTTCAACCAGTTAACTCATGAACTAGTGGCTATGGCAATAGAGACAGAAGAATCTCCCCCATAAAAGTCAACCAGGCACTACCACTGATGAGTGCTCAAACTGCCAGCAACAGCAAGCAGCCCTAAGTCCTAATATATAAAACTATTTATCTGGGTTGAGGGCAACCAGGTATCTATCTTGCAACAGACTGATTGCATTGGCCTCTTTCTATCAAGGCGAGGACACTGATTTTTTTCTCACTGGAATAATCACTATTTCTAGATTTAGATTTGCAGCAGTATACAGTAACAAGGCATCCTCACAAATTGTTTCTGCAGATTCTCAGTAATTTTAGAGTCTGGTTCTCCATCCTTCCCACTGATTCTGTGACAGTACACATATCCTTCTAATAAATCTCCTTTTAGCTCAGAGTCATTTTCTGTTATTTGCAACTCAGAATCCAGACTGAAAAACAAAGTCCTTGGTATTTCTCACAGTCACTTTCCTTATTAATTAAAGCCTTAAATTCTCAACTTCTCCATAAATAAAGAGGGAATCTGCCTGTTTCTTAGAATTATGGATCTGGCAGCCAAGCTACAATCAGATTAATCCAAGAGGAGTTTCTTAGAGATTCAAGTTTAGGCTGTCTAGGCAAAACAGTGGTCAAGCTGAGCAATTATCCATTGAATTTGTTGAATATAGGCAGTAAATCTCAGTCATTCACTTTATCAAATGCTTTTTTTAAACCATTATATATTTTGTTTGAATTTTCTGTCACTTTTCCACATATTTCGTTTTTTCTGAATAAAATAAGTCAAATTAGGCAGCTCAATTTAAAATCTAGCAGTTACTGCTAGCATGTCTATATGTTTTCGGCAGACATCTATTCTAAGAAGATGTACATCTAGCAGCTTCTTAGATACTAAAATAGAAAAGAATTCAGGCAACTCTAGAGCAACTTGTAGCACCTGTCTAGATCTCCTGGATGGCTTTTAAAAATGTCTCTGCGCTACATTCTCCTGCCCATATCAAATTTCCACTAGCCTTGGTATAATACCTGGGTTAAGATAGATTAAACTCTGAAATTTTAATGAGTTAACACAACAAAGTTTCATTTCATTCATCAAATATTTTATTTAAGACAGCTCTTCATCATGCAGTTCCATTGAGATCCAGAATTCTCACCTTTGTGGTTTCATGACCTCAATATACAACCTTCATTATCTTTTGGCCAGAACAAGACATGTGTCTTCAACCTAGCTACTGGGGAGGCTAGGAAATGCAAGAGGAGCACTATCTACCTCTGCCCCAGTTAAAAAAAAGAGCCAGGTATAATTCATTTTTTCTAGTATTGAAAAAAATTATTTTCTTTAGTAGTCAGTGTATTCCTGACACTGCATATGCACTAGAATACCATAAACTTGAGCTATATACATCAGCCTTTCCTCAAGATTACAATTCAGGGAAATGTGGGGAGAAGACAAAGAAATCAAACAATTAGCAACATCCTGTAATAAGCACAGTCCTGTTGAAGAGGTTACTGTTAAAGCACACAAAAGGGGAAACCAGGGTAATCTTTGTGGAGGAAGTATTTTTCTGAGCTGAACTTTTAAAGATCTGGTTCAAATTAACCAGATAATAGAAGGTAAAAGAATGTTCTAGATAGAGAAATTAGAATGTGAGGATACTTGGAAACCAGTAACTGCACAATAATTTCAGAGACACAGTGGATTAGGGATAGAACGGAAAAAGTAACAACAGTTGAGTTGAAAGTAGTCTGTCCCAAAGGGTATTCATAAGAATTATTAATCCCCTGAAATGCTCCATGACAAAAACTTTCAATGATTAAATATGTAATATGATTGGGAAACACAGATTATACTAACCTTTTAGAATACTGAAGGTTCTAGGAAAGCCTATGGTATCTAACTAAGCCAGCGTGACCTTTTTTGACTAGTATTTACCAAACTCAATATAAAATCCTATTAACAGCTCATGGAGTTAGTATTTTAGGAAATACATGTAGAGAAAATCAAGGATTAGATATAGTTGCTGGATCAAAAACTGCCTCATGTAAAGAGCTTTATTTCTCATCCTGCATGTTATTGGAACAGTGTAGAATTCCAAATACAGTAAAAACTTGAAGGTGTTACTATGGTATGGTAATGTAAGCATGGGGTTATTAGGGTTTAAACAGATTTTTTAAAATTATGTCACTGAATCCACTAGGCCATTTGCTCAGGGCCCATAGTTTCTTCATCTCTGCATATACACATTCTTAGCCCAAGGGTTTGTATGCAGTAGAGTCTCCATAAGTTGAAGAGTGATTGAGTGTACTAGGAAGCTTCTGAAATGGTGCCCCAGGATCCTTGCCCTCCTGGTATCCAGGACCTTTGTGTAGTCTCCCCTCGAGTATTGGATAGATCTAGTGACTTACTTCTAACAAACAGAATATAGCATAGGATGTTGCTACTGTGACTGGGTTACAGAAGATTGTGACTGTCATCTTACTTTTCTCTCTCTCGCTGGTATTCACTCTTGCCCTCTTGCTTGCTTGCTACAATGTTGTAAGATGTCTTAAAGTATAAACAACAACAAAAAAAGATGTCTGTGGAGCAGTCCATATGGCAAGGAGTTCTGAGACATCACAATCCAACAAGCCAACTCATGAGGAACTGAAACCTCAGTGTAACAGCAGACCACAAGGAATTAAATCCTACTAACAACCTACTAACAACCATGTGATTGAATTTGGAAGTGGATTATTCCCAGTCAAGCTTTGAAATGACTGCAGCTTTGTAAGAGATAGAATCTAGATGATTGTGCCAAATTTGTGATCTACAGAAATTGTAAGATAACGAATGTATATTTTTGAGCTGCTAAATGTTTATGAAATTTGTTAAGAAGTGATAGATAACTAGTAAAGTAAATGATACAATAAATCTCATTTTCCATCTTATGTACTTGATATTCATCAAATATGCCTTTTTCTTTTATTCATAAATTACACAATAACTGTGTGATGGCGTGATTAGCTTCCTTTTCTACCTTTTCCTGTAAAATGTTTTGCTCTTTCTTATGTGATGTTGCTATTTTTTACATTAAAGAAGTGAAATAGTTTTTCCTATCCCTTAACATCGGGTTTAGCTTGGTACCTTGCTCTGGCTAATAGAACAAGGCAGAAGTAACAGAGTGTCAGTCACAAGCCTAGGTTTAGGAAGCTTGTAGGGTTGAGTGAAACATTTAACTTTCTCAATCAAATTTCCTTGCATTTCTGCCACTGCCATGAGAGAATGTGTTCAAACTAGTCTTCTTTTTGCAAAGGACAATGAGAGGCCTGGATCTGAGCCACCTGGTCAAGCCAAGCCTCAATGTGCTGCTGCCAGACTATCCATCAGATCATGAACCAAATAGTTGCTCCTTGATGTGTGCTCCTGATACTTTGGATTTTTTTTTTTTTGCTTTTTGGGCATTACTGTGCCCATCATTTACTGATAATATGCTGTGTTCAGAAAAGGGGGATGGGAAACTTCCTGGTGAAAAACTGGTCTGATAAAGAAAACCCTGAGTCCAAACATTAGATCAAAGGGAAAGTATATAGCTGCATTTTCAGGCAATGTCAGTAATTGGACCAGTGTTTCTAAAATCTAGGATTCCCAGATCTTGTTATTAGTAACTCGCTAACACCCTCAACATATTATGGGAAAGAAAGTGGATTTCAGCTAATCATTTATCTTAATGAGTTATAGAGATGAATGAAGCCATTAAAAAGAAAATCCCCTTCTTCCTTAGATAAAATTACTTTTTCTAGAGTTTCTGTGGGTCTGGCTAGTATTAATAGGGAACAAATTTTACTTAGTTTTCCCTTTCCCATTACCATGGTTCATAAATTTGATACTTTGGAGGAACTCATTAGCTCCTTCAGATTATAATTTGCTGGAAGCCATGAAGTTTAGAGTGAGTTTAATTCTAACAGATAAGTTATATTTTTTATTAAATGTGTGGACATGGGGAGGAGAAAATGGTCAGTTAAAAAGAAATTTAGTCTATGAATATTTTATACATAGTCTAAGAAATTTCAGTCTTTGGTGGACTGAATTATGTTGGAACCAAAGACTCCTGCTTGAGGATGATTGCCTTTAAGTTGTTAAAAATTATTATGGTTTGTATGTCATTGTTTTTCCTTTCAATTTTTACCCAGTTATGTTTGTTTTTTTTTAATGACCTTCCAATAAGACAGCATTTCTTATTGCTCTGCTCAAATTGCCAAATCCCTTCCTAAGACAGCTGAACCATCCTAAAACATTTTGTACAGTAAAACGGAGCCTTTCTGGTTGTTTTTACCCTGGCCAAATGCATCTTCATAAGCTATATGTTCTTCAAATTTCTGTAGTACTGATAGTAGAATATTTTAAAATTCACAAAATTGGGAAAAATATTTACCGTTCAAATAACATGACAAATTAAACCAGATTTAATGATGATGTAGAAAAACCATTTCCTTGAAATACTAGTCTAGGCTTTAATTGCTGTAATTATCCCTCAGCAGGGGGATGGTATAGATTTCCCAGCTGTACCAGCTGCATGGCATGCTGGGACTAAGGGGAAGAACAAACTGAGGGACTGATGGGGTTTCTGGAGTAATCAAAAATGCAGCTCTCAGGAAGGAAATGATCCAAAGAAGTCCAATTTTCAACAGAGACAAAGTAAAACCAAGCTGGATTTCTCACTGAGGAAAAATAAGAATGGAATACGCCATTCAAGAATGCATGGTAGAGATGTTATCAATGCCAGTTGCCAGGTTGGGCCTTTCCAAGTGTTCCATTAACGCAGGACACAGAAAAGAAAAAGTGTGAGTCAGACTCCAAGTGTGATAGGATAACCTTATGAAGAATTAGCTCCTGTGTCTCATATATTTCATTCCCTTTAGGGGTGACCTTACCATCCCCTTCAAACAGTGAGGAGTAAGAAATTCTCAGATGAGACCAAATAACAATACATCCAATGTTTTGTCTTTAAATATTTAAAAACTAGTGCAAGTAGATGCTCAAAATGCATGTAACAGACATATAATCAGACAGAATGAGTCCTTGCCCCCAACTATTTAAGCTGAGGATTACAACAAGAGAGAAGAAATTTCAGAAGTTGGTGCATCTACCTGCCCCAATCTCTCTCCCTAAGTCCTAGAGGTGATGGAAGGAAGAAGTGATAGAATATTCTAGATATGTTTGAGGAATAAGAGAGCTAATAGAACTGTACCTCACATTCCTTTTTAAAACATGATAAGTGGGCTGCCTTAATAATATCCCTCATATAACAGTGACAAGGAATCCGTACGTCAGGGATGGCTGGGGGTGATGTCCATGGCAAAGGTGATGCCAGGGAAATCCTACCTGGCTTTTCCATGGGCCCACACACAGAACAGGTGAAAGTTCCTTATGCCCTTGAGAATAGCAAGTAGGAACAAACAAAGGCTAGCAGAAGTTCTCTCTTACATTCTCCCCTCCCCCAAGAAAAATAATTTCCTGGGAGTGGGAAGGAGAAGTAAGCCAGGTGAGCAGTGCAGACTTGATGATTAGAAGCCATGGAAGACTAAGCGTCTAAATCCTCTACAGGATAATTTTTGTCTCTCAGTCAACACCTTATACAAGAGTCAAGCCTGAGAAGAAGACTTGGTGGCTTCTTAATGGTGCAGGAGGCCAGCAGAAGGAGAGAGACGGAGATCAAAGAAGAGGAAACCTGTTTCCACCAACAGCTGAGTAGCCTTTTGTTAAACCTCATGGAGCTATAGGCAAAGGCCAAATCATTAAGGACTCTATAAGTCAGGTTGATGAGTTTTAACTTTAATTTTATACTTTAACTTTTTACTCTTGGGCAATGGAAGCCTTTGGATGTATATTAGTCCATTCTCATGCTTCTGTGAAGAAACAGCTGAGACTGGGTAATTTATTTAAAAATATATATAAATAAAATAATAAATAGAGGTTTAATTGACTCACAGTTCCACATGGCTGCAGAGGCCTTAGGAGACTTACAATCATGGCAGAAAGCACTTCTTCGCAGGATGGCAGGAGAGAGAATGAGTGCCAGCAGGGCAAATACCAGATGCTTACAAAACCAACAAATTTCATGAGAACTCACTCACTATCACAAAAATTCACATACTACCACAAGAACTCACTCACTCTCACAAGCATGGGGGAAACCGTCCCCATGATTTAATTACCTCCAAGGGGTCCTGCCCTTGGCACAATGGGATTATTACAGTCCACGGCGAAATTTGGTTGGGAACATAGAGCCAAACACTCTCAGTTCCCACCGCCAGCCCCAGGTAAACACTAATCTACCTCCTGTCTCTACAGACTTGCTTTTTTGAATATTTCATATAAAAGAAAATATATAATATATAGTGTTTTTCTGTTTTGCTTCTTTTTCTTCACACAATATTTTTCAGTTTTATATATGTTTTAGCATGTATCCCTAGTCCATTATTTTTTATTGGCAAATAGTATTCCACTCCCTCCATGGAAATATCCATTCACCACTTAGTGGACTTTTGTTTTTCCAGTATTGAGTTTTCAGTATTGGACTATTTATAAATAATTCTGCTATGAACATTCATGTACAAATCTTTGCGTAGATTTGTGTTTTTGTTACTTTTAAGTAGTCTCCTAGGAGTGGAATAACTGGTCGTATTATAAATTTATGATAAACACGTTAACTTTTTAAGAAATTGACGAATAGTTTTCCAAAGTAGAGGCATCATTTTATATTCTACTCATGATGTATGAAGGTTTCAATATCTCTACATTACTGATAGCCATTCTAGTGGCTAAAAAGTCATCTCTTATTGGTGGTTTTGATTTGTACATTTCTAATGATGTGGAGCATCTTGTTATGTGTTTATTAGCAAATTGAGAATTTTTATTGGTGAAGTTTCTATTCAGATTTTCTTAATTGTGTTATTTATCTTATTATTGAGTTGTACAAGTTATTTATTATTCTGAATATATGGCCTTTATCAGATAGTAATTCAAAAATATTTCCTCCCAGCCTGTGGCTTGTCTTTTCATTTTTTAACGATGTCTTTTAAAGCACAAAACTTTTACATTTTTATGAAGTTGGATTTATCACTTTTTTCTTTCTTGGATCTTTCTAGTGAAGCTTGATGTTTTTATTTAAAAAGAATTCCTCTCCAGTGATTTCTGCCTATATGTCATTGGCCATAACTCTGTCACAGAGCCAACATTAGTGGGAAGGGTGTCTGACACTAATAAAATTTGTCCCCAACAAAATCAAGTTCTGTTATAAGGAGAAAGTAGAAAAGGCATAATGGCTATTTGGTGAGCAGTTAGCATGGTCGGTCAGTTTTTTAAGCAACATGATCAAATTTTACTTTAGAAAGTATATTAATTTCTCTGTTGTCACAATAATGCTTTATAACGACAAACACAAAACTTATGTGGCAAACACAATAAATGTTTATTGTCCGTCTGTTCAGAGTCGGCTTAGCTTTCACATGCCTGGGAGTGGTGGGCTGTTGGCTAACCTAGGCCAGTTTCAGTGGGATATGGCGACTCTGCCCTGTTCCATAGGCCTCTCATTGTCCAGCAGGCTAGACTAGACTTGCACCTGTGGAGATGGCAGAGGTACAAGAGAACAAGGTAAAACAAAATGTCCCTGGAGGCCTAGGCTAGGAAGCAATATTCCCTCACTTCTGCCACATTCTGATGTCTAAAGCAAGTCATAAAACCAGCCCAGATTAAGAAGAGGAAAATTAGGTTGATTTCCCTTTTTTTGTGAGGAGAATTGCAAAGTCTCATGGCAAATATATGTATACAGGGAGGAGTGAAGAACTGTGGCCATGAATGCAGTCAATCTAATGTACAAAAAACTGAGCTAGCCTAACGGTCAAAATACTAGCAAGCTTCCTATTACAATAACCAGGTGGGAAGATGGTGGCACGAGCTGAGATAGAACATGTGAAGATGAAGAAAAACAGACCAGCTTCAGAGACATTTAGGAGATAGTGATAAAGTATGGGGGGTTGATTAAATCATGTGGAAGGGGAGGAGAACAGAAACGGGAGAGGAGCAGTCAAGAATTTAGTATAATATTTCCTCTTTCCACTATTCAATGTTATTTAAGAGAATGACTAGAGGAAGAAAATAACATAGTAATATAAGAAACAGTATAACACACACTTGCAATTTACTTACCTTCAAAACCAACCCAGTTTTATTTTAGCATCAGTTTGATTTTACACTGATTTCTTAGGAGTGCTGCAAGATGGAATAACTTGTGACACATGTCTGTTACTGAGATCTAGTTTAATGGACCACTTTATTCTAAATGATATATTATGGGTTAGGTGAGAAGAAAAATGTTTTTCCAGAGCCACATGAATATGGCTTTCAGTCAATTCACCTTGATAATTCCCCAGAATAAATCAGTACTTAACAAAACCAAGCCAAATGTCTGTCAGTTTTAATGGGGAGTCACAAAGTTTCATGAAAACAGTGACACAAAAGAGCTGAAGGGGCCTGTGAATCAAAAGTTGTAAGATGTGAATCAAATGATACAAGTTTGTACATCATCATAGATGCAGGCACAGACTTCACTGACAGTAAGAATTCCAAGTCTTATCATCATGAAATATGAGATCCCACAGGGTTCATGCAGTCTTCAGATGAAGAAGTTCCAGTTTGAAAATCAATGCTAGAAAGCAGATATTTTGCTGCGTCTTGATAACTGTGTTCTCCAGTGGAAATTTCAAATTACATTTTATGTGGGGGAAAAACTTTCAGTGGCTTGGAGCCCCTAACAAAAGCCACACTGATTTCAAGAACAGACTAGGAAGAGATGACAGCATGGCCTGGTAAACCTGTGTAAGGTGAGGGGCCTCAGCACAGTGAAGGATGTGCTATACCTGGAAGGAGGAGAGGGGCAATAATTCCTTCTCCAGAGAAACCCTAAACACTTCATCATGTGTCCCCAGAAAAGAAAGAAGCCAAAGTGAGGGGACAAATATGATACTGGTCTCCATGATGACTGACGTTTGCTTACTCACTGGCTTTTTCATACAAGTTGTTGTGAAACATTTCACTAATATCACTGACATCATGGATAGTGAGTTCTGAAGGGATATGAGGACACACAGATAAGAGGGACTCTGCCCTTCCTGTCTTGAGGTAAGAATGATAGCAAGCGCCTGTGAGAGCTGATCATGTAGCAGCCATTTTGCATACTTATTTTATTTACTCTTCTAAATAACCCAAAAATGTAGGCACTACAACTATTATTTACATGGCAGAGAAACAGATTCAAAAAGGCTATGTAGCCAAGCTCATGTGTCTGGAAAAGCTGTTCAACCAGGATCTGATCTCCTCCCACTCAGGCCCCAAATTTCTTGTTCTTAACCATGCCTAGCTTAGAGTCTAAAAGGGAAGACAGAACATGGACAAAATCAAGTATGATTGGGTTAGACATACTCATCCTCCTAATGCTTTCCACATGCCAGCATTATTCTAAACACTTTCTATGATTCTTCCTTTAATCCCTACAGCAATGCCACAAGGGTGTTGATAGTGCTATCTTTATTTTAAAGGTGGGGAAATTAGGGCATAGAGAAATTACATAATTCAACCAAGGTCACATCGCCAATAAATGACAGAGCTGAGATTTGAACCCAGGGAGACTGGCTGTAAAAGTTTATGCTATCAACACCACACTATGCTGTCTCTCTCAAAAGAAAAGACACAAGGCTAGAGGAGTGAGTGATTTTTTGAGGCTGAAAAGTAGAAAAGTACGTGGTAGAAAAGGAGTTAAATATTTGATGGAAGATAAAGATGTGTGCTGGGTTTTTTAAAAAAGGTGGATATGTGAAGAGAGGGTGAGGTTTAGGTGTAAGACATTCACCTGAATAGATTTCTCTCTGCCATCTTTTCTTTATTGTCTAGGGTCAGTATTATTTCCTTCATAGCGTTTTTGGTTTGTAATTACTTATTTACATATTTCCTTACTTCTTCAAAAAAAGACCATAAGGGCAGGAATGTGATGCTTTTCATCACCATATGCCCAGTGCCAGGCATGCAGAAGGCACTCAATGATCACTTGTGAAATGGAGGAAGGAGAAAGAAGAAAATTGGCAGTTGGGAAATGGGTAATGGGCTCATAATAGGTTCCACAGGAATTCAGAAAATATGGCCACAGTTAGTCAAGGTGAGTTTTATGTAGCAGGTGAAATTTGAGCCCACTAATAGTTTTTAAGATAGATAATATTGCATTAATACTGAGATTCACATATTTTCACATTTCATGTCTCTGAAATAGGAGCCCGTATTTTAAGCAATGTTATATTTGAACTTAATTGGCATTATTTTCTCTACCTTAGATGACAGAATAACAGTCTATTTTATAATTGATGACATCTTAGATTTAACAAAATAATAGAAATGATTTGTCTGACTTCCATAGATGGTACCTTCTGGGAAACGAATGGAGAAGATAGAGGCAGACTACCCAGCCTCTTGGAAACCAGTCGTATTCTCGAGTTGATACGAGAGGCAGGAGGAGCCATAGTGACTTTCTGAGCAGAGGAGTAACCTCATCAAAATGGTGCTTAAAAAAGAGGTAACTGGACTCAGCGTGAAACAATGACGAGATGGAAAAGAACAATATCAGTAAGGGCAGCCTGGAAGTGAGGAGGTGGAAAGAATCACGCCCTGAAGTCAAGGACAAGAGCCTCATTCACAGCTGTGTCACCAATTCTGTGACCTGAGATGTCATTTTACTCTTCTGGGTCTTGGTGTCTCTGTTAATAAAACGAAACAGTCAGAACAGAGCAACTCGCAGATGCTCCTGAATTTTAAAACTCGATGATTATTCCAGGTGTGAGGCAGCAGGACCCTGCTGTTGGCTGCACACAGGAATATGGAACTTGAGAGATGGACACAAGAAATATTTTGAAGGAGAAACAGTTTGTACAAAGGTGTGATGCTGGAGAAATGATGGAACAGAAACCAATGCAGTATATCTGAAGAGGAGGAAGAAGATGTGGAAGGGCAGAAAAGGACCAGACTGTGTAAGGCCTTGGGAGCCACATTGAAAAGTCTGGACCTTATTCCAGAAACAATAGGGAGCCACTGAAGTTCATAAGCTAGCAGGACTGTAATCATCAAATATTCACTTAAGCAAAATGGTCATTTCGGTTGCATTACTGAGAGAAAATGTTAGAAGGACATGACCAGAAAGAAGCCCACCTGAAAACCATTATGAGGATCCAGTTGAAAAAAATGAAATAAAAAAGGCTCAAATTAGAGGGGCAGCCATAGGGACAGAGAGAACTAAAGTTTCAAGACACTGCAACACATAATTAGCAGGATTTGACAAGTGATTTAATAGTGAGAGAGAAAAATAATAATAGCAGCTAATTCACAAAATGCCCACTGGTTTTATTGCCTTGCTTTCAGCTGCTCTGGGTTATCTTTAATTTTAATCTCAGATCACACCCTCCCCGCATCCATCTGCTAGCCCACCTGCCCTCGCACTCATGTCTTGGGACTCTGAATCCAATATCGTCATATTGGATACCAAACCACACCTCAGCAATCCCCCTTCCCAGTTGTCCCACTGTTCATTCCACCCCTTATTTCTCATTGCCCTCATTTCATCTAAATTCTCTTGATAAATCCAAAGATATAACAACTATCCCAACACTACCGTAGCAGACCCTGCATGCCCTGTCCTCAGCACTCACCGTCTTGGCCAATATCCACATCTTTCACTGAAAACGCTGCGATTCTGCATGAACACAAGTCCAGAAATCAGGGAATTAAAGCCTGATTAACACAGATTGGGTTCTCCAGGGAGCAGACTTTGAGATACAGTTCAGTGTGCAGGGTGTTTGTGAAAGAGTTCCCTTGGTATTGACACCCATGAAAGAGAATGGAAGGAAACAAGATAGGGCAGCGAGAAAAATCATGTTGTGTTCCAGGCCCCATGACAGTCTTGGCCAACCCTATTGGGAGCTCTCAAGTTAAGAATTGTCTCAGTTGGTCTGAAATGCCCAGGCCTTTATAAACCCACTTTAATCCATCTATGGAATGTGAGCTACCGGTGAGGGCATGAGCTTGACAAGGAGGTTCTCTTCAGCTGGGGCAATTACTGAGTGGACTGACATTTGAAAGTTGTCCTCTTACAGCAAACCCACTAGGTGGGCAACAGGTCCTTCCTTAAAGGGGAACCTGGGTGGTATCTCATATGTCCTCCACAATTCCTCAGCAGGCAAGCTTCAGTCAATGACACAGAAGAGTTGGATAATAAATAGCCCAGCATCTTCACCTCTTAGGGTTGGGGCTGGTGAGCAGATCACTCTAAGGCATGGTCTAGATCATGTACCAGAATACCCTATTTCCCAGGGTGATAGCGTGCTCAATATCTTACCACTTATTGGATTTCTTCCTTTCCCGGCCTCACGTCCCCACTCCCTGACTGTGCTTCCTAAATAAACTATGTGTATTCAAATCCTTTTCTCAGGTTTGTTTCTGAGAGAACCCAAACAAAAACACCCCCCAAACCTTCTTTACTCATCTGTTCTACATGATAAAAGCAAGCTATTTTTTAAAGGAATGACCTATATCTCTAGGTTATATGCCACCGTTTCATTGCAATTGATATTTTTTTTTCACTGAAACAGTTATTCAAGGTAGTGTGAATGACCTTGATACATGTTAATGCCTCAAAGATGTAGGCTGTTCACAGAAAATGCTGATTTCTTTAACTAACGTTCATTGTTTATCAGAAAGCTCAAACCATTTGACAAGCAAACATCCTTAGCATGTCTCTGACTTAATCAAAAGCAGGTCAGTGAAGCACATTCCCCAGTCATAAACTCAGCCAATAATAAAATCAATCTTTCTTGAATGGTTAAGTCTGACACCTGTTTATAGTAGCTTGTTGGCTGCTCAAGTGCCCACATCTGCATTCAGTAGCAGCTAGCCAGGAAGAAGTCTCTGTATACCGCAGGTATACCTGCTATTGGCCTATTTGCAAAGGCAGATATAACAAGAGAATAACACCTCATGGCAAAGGATGATGGATGGGCTAAAAATTCCCAGTGTGTTTGGTTGCTATGCCAAAGTAGCAGTACCAGGTGGGGCATGACTACACAGACCCCATTAACCAAGAATAGCTTTTCTTTATCTAGAAGACTACCCTGGTTGACAGATACAATAGTACCCCCTTATCCACAGGGGATATGTTCTAAAACCCCCAGTGAATGCCTGAAACCACAGATAGTACCGAACACTATATGTACTATTTTTTCCTATACAAATAAGTCTATGATAAAGTTTAACTTACAAATTAGGCAGAGTAAGAGATTGACAACCTAAAGTAGAATAATTATGGCAATGTACTGTAACAAAAGTTATGTGAATGTCTCCATTCTGTCTGTCTTAAGATGTTTTATTGTCTTGTGCCCACCCTTCTTCTAATGAGCCATCAATCTGATAAAGAACTCAGCTACTAAGTGACTAGCAGGCAGGTAGTATATACAACATGGTTGCCCTGGACAAAGGGATGATTCTCGTCCAAGGCGGGACAAAGTGGGACAGCGTGAGGTTTCATCATGCTACTCAGAATGTTGTCCAATTTAAAACTCATCAGTTGTTTATTTATGAAAATTTTCATTTAATATTTTCAGACCATGGTTGTTCACAGGTAATTAAAGTCTTAGAAAGTTAAACCATGGATAAGAGGGGACTACTATAAATATGATAAGAGGATTTTTTTTTATTTTCTTCACTTCCTTTAAAATGGAGCCTTTGACTTTTTGGTTCCATTTGTAGAAAATACTTGGCATTTAAGTTTATAGGTCAGATATCATAACAAGGCATTAAAGAATACAATCAAAAAGAATTTTCCCCCACATGGAAGAGATTTTTCTTCTCCCTGAAACAATGATTTGGGTGTAGGTAGCTTATTTATGAAGTGACTCCAAGAAACTCAAGTGGGAAGTGAGACAGAGAAGGAGGAAATCCAATAAATGGTGTGTTAAATAACTAGTTACCATGAGGGCAACTGGGGCTAAATCTTATAGGGAATTCTCTGAGCAATAGTGTGAAGCAACCTCAGAATCCTTCTACTAGGGACAAGGAGGCTGGGGCATTTATCCCCCAAATCCCATCACCCACTGGCAAACAGCACCCACAGGGATGTCAATAACATGTAATTCGAGGTGTATCTGCACAGCTGAGCAAGCTCTTTCATAGTACCAAAAAAGTCCTCAAGCAGAGGAAGATAATGACACAGGTGCTGGCATGGTAGGTGGAAAACTGGCTCAGTACCAGAAATTGGCTACAGATGCAGCTCAGGTGGGCAAGAGAATGAGCGAATATAGGGCAGGGCATCAACCATGCCTGCTGTAATATGCTTGAGAGATAAGGGAAGACAGTAAAAGGCAGAGGCAGAGGAGAATTAAGGGCATGAGATACTCGTATGACTCTTTGAGAAGGGGCCCCTTCCCTTGTCCCCCACTGGCCAAGTCCAACATGAAGAGGAATGATTAATCCCCGACAAGTCTTAGGGCCCAAGGGAAGAAAGAATCTGTGTTCAATTCCCTCAAAGGGTTCTTGAACACAAACAAATAACTTGAGTTTCCCCACCTCTCACTAGCTTGGAACAGTAACAAATGTAGAGTAAAAATGATGTTAGAAGGTGATTTCAGGAAGCACATAAAAATACACAAAGGATAGAAAAGTGGATAAGAGAAGGCACAGTGTCATGAGAAGAAGTAAACAGTTCAAGAACTGACAGACAAGGTCACTGGAAATGTGACTATTTCAGCAGAAGTGCAAGTGGAAGGGTAGTGATGGCTGAGAACAAAGCAGCTGAGATCATTGCAGTGGATGCCAGCAAAAAAACAGATGCCAGACAAGTTACAGTTTCCCCATCTAGAGTCACATACTTTGAAGTCCAAAAAATCATAAATGCTTCTTCAGTGTATTTGTCTGCTTGAGCTTCCATAACAACACACACACACACACACACACACACACACAAAAAAAAAAAAAAAAAAAAAAAAAAAACAGACTGGATGGCTTAAGCAACAGAAATTTATTTTCTCAGTTCTGGAGACTACAAGTCCACAATCAAGGAGCCAGCTGATTTGGTGTCTGGTATAGGCTCTTTTTTTTTTTTTTTTGAAGGGTTGGGGGGGTGCTTGCAGATGGCCAACTTCTCACTCTGTCCTCACATTAGGGAAAGAGACAGAGGGAGAGGAACAGGAAAATGAAGAGAGAAAGGAGAGAGAAAGAGAGAGGCAGAAATCTGGTGTCTTTTGTATACTTTTCATAAGCTCTATCTCCAAATACAGCCACACTGAGGGTTACAGCTTCAACATATGAATTTAGAAGAGCCACAATTCAGTCCACAGCATTCTGAGAGGAGAGGGGAAGAGAAATGTCCAAATTGACCAAGGTTACATCTAATATTATTATGTATCTTAGTTTTGGCTTTTCAAAAGGAGAGCTTGAAACCAGGATTTATGGGAAGGTGATTTACTTAAGAGGTGATTCCAGAGAACAGGAGTGAGGGACTAGGGGAGTGAGTCAGAGAAGGAGGCAAAGCCAATGTAAGGGAGTGTTGATGAAGTAGCCATTGTGCGTAATAGAAGCTCAATTCCACTGGGACTTCCTGAAAGTCATAGAGAATTGTCCACCTCTGTTTGTCCCAAGGATAGGAAGCTGAGGAATTTAACCACTGATTCCCCTTCCCCATCTCATATTATGGGATGAGGGTGTATATATATAGAGATTTACTTAAGGAATTGGCTCACATGACTATGGAGGATGGTGAGTCCCAAGATCTTCCAGGTGAGCTGGCTAGCTGAAAACACAGGAGCCAATAGTGTGGCTCCAGTCCAAGCCCAGAGGCTTGAGAATGAGAAGAATCATGCAGTAGTTCCAGTCTGAAGGCCAGCATGCTCAAGACCCAGGAAGAGCTGATGTGTTAGTTAACAACCAAACACAGAAAAATTCAATCTACCAGTTCAAAGACATTAGGCAGGAAGAATTATCTCTTCTTCCTGGATTCTCAGAGGAGGGTTAGGCTTTTTGTTCTATTTAAGCCTTCAACTAATTAAATAAGCCCTGCGCACATTAGAAAGGCAATCTGCTTGCCTCCTGCTAATTTAAATGTTAATCTCATGCCAAAGTACCCCCTCAGAAACACTTGGAATAACATTTGATGAAATATCTGGGCACTCACAGCCCAGTCAAGTTGACGTATAAAACTAACCATCATATTATCGAGATGTTAATCCTTCTATACTTCTAAGCTACCTGTGCAATATAGTCCAAGTGAATACCAGCCAACGTTTGTGAATTTAGAGAGACCCCTAGGCAAAAGAGCAAAAACTTAGCACATAGACATCTCACTGATGACAGTTGGAAGTAAATCAATGTCCTTACAGAATTATGTACACAGCTAAGGTTTAAATAAGAAATGAGGTAAAAGTGATGTGATTTGGGGCAGGAGAGTATCTTATACATTAGTGTTTACAAAATTTATTAAGATTGTTATTTTTCTGCCATCACCAGAATAGAGATTCCAAAAAAAAGATACTATATTGAGTTATGGAAACATTTAGAAAGCTACACTTTCTGCAGCTACACTTTCTACATGGATTTTGTAGTCTGGAATATTCATAGCCACCTTACACATATACAAAATCTTAACAAGCTATATTAGCTTAATAAAATCGTGGCAATCAATGAGTTGCTGCCCAATCATTTCATATCTAATATGCTTGCCATTAATTTTTTCATATTAGTTTATCCCTTGAACATTTATTGGCTGTATAAGCCATTATGTCAGCTGAGAGAAGAAAAGGTGGAAAAGATGAATTTTCTGCTAATAGTTTCCCCATTTCTGCCTTCAAAGATAAAAGACTGATTTTATGAATACTGGAAGCTGTATGTCATTATGACTTCAGGCCTTAATTGGGCACATTATCTCTGGTTGGAGATTGGGAGGAAAAACAAATATATACCCCAAAATTGGAGGTCATAGATGTTTGCATGAGTTACATGTCGTTTCCACTCAATGGGAAATTATCTGATCTCAAACATCTAGGCATGCCCACACCTAAATTTATAAAGATATGAACAGACACTTTTCAAAAGAAGACATTTATGAGGCCAACAAACATACGATAAAAAAAGATAAAAATATTTTTATTAAATTACTACCACTACCTTGTTCCCTTTTACTCTTTGCCAATAAAAGAGTCAAACCAAACATGTGATATTTTTCTTCTTCTTGTTCACAAATAGAGGTGAATGTCTTCAAAATGTTCCCTCTGCATTTCCTTCCTACTTTTTCCTTCTTATTCATTGGCTTTTACCTTTCTCTAGTTTCTGCTTTTGACCATTCTCTCCCAAAAGTCCAAAGAATAACAGTGGAAAGCCAGTGGAAAGGGGAAAAGCAAGAAAAATGGTCAGTTTTTAAGAAAACAATTTCAGTTCCTTCTTTTTCCATTTCAAACCCCAAACAAGAGTCAACTCTCATAAAACCCCCAATTTATTCACTTGACTCAAAGAGTCTCAGAGTGTGTTCTACCCCCCATCAGTGAGCTACAAGTGTTCCCCTGAGAGACCACCAAATGATTTACAACTGCAAGTCTTTGGTTATTAGAAGTGAGTGATACACAATTCCACAGACTTATTTTTTTATCATATTTTAGCCATATGTTAATAATAGAAATAATAGCCAGCATGTATTGCTTACTATTGCTAGGCACTCTAATAAATACTTTGCATGCATTAACTCATTTATTCTTCAAACCAAACCCAGGGATAAGTACTTTGTCATCCCTATTTACAGATGGGAAATCAGAGGCACACAGAGGTACAATATATTGCCCAAGATCACCTAATCAGTAACAAGTGCAACCAGTGCAAGCATTCTGGCTACAGAACTCTGTGCTAACCTGACTCTACCTGAGCCATGGAGCATTATCAAAATTTGGCATTTATAACTAAAATTAGTACTTTACTAAAATTTACTGAGGATTCTTATTCAGTAGTCTAATAAACTATCTATCTACTGTGCAACATTACAAATGTCCTACTAAGCATGAGTATATGCAGTACTTGAGTTTTTCTAAGTTGCTAAATCCAATGGTCAATTCTCAGTCCTCACCATACTTAATCTCTCAGAAGCATTTGACACAGACTCCCTCTTCCTCAGAATATTTTCTTATTTTTGGCTTCCAAAATACTAGTCCCTCTTAGAAAGAATATAGATGGCTCACCATTTTGTTTCTGTGACGGTACATATTTTGCTAGTGCTATGCAATGAATGTGTGTTATTTAACACATTATCAAGGTTAATGTGCTAAAATTACTAAGCTACATTTCAGTTTATAAGGTGATCAAATAAATGACCATTTTTCAATTTTTGTTTCTCTTCAGCTCTTTATTATAAGGACTTTTTCAACTGGAAAGTAGGTCTAATAATTGTACCATTATAAATCATCCTCAGTCTATAAGAGCCACAGTTAAAAATGTGTGTGATCCACTGATCTTGGGGTCACTGAATGTGTGCTTGGAGTGTGTATAATAAGGTGATTAAGAACTCAGTCTCCAGAATTAGACATGCTTAGGTATGACTTTCCAGACCAGCAACTACTAGTTATGTGAACTTGGGCAAGTGACGTAACCTCTGAGCATCTCCATTTCCTCACATGGAAAATGGGCATAATATGAGTACTTACCTTGTAGAGCTGTTGAAAGAAATATTTGAGATAGTACAAAGATAAACACTTAGCCTTGAACCTGGCACATAGTTTGTGCTCCGCAAATATTAGCTATTATGAAAGTAATGTTTCTGGTCGGGTGCTGTGGCTCAGGCCTGTAATTCCAGCACGTTTAAAGGGTGAGGCAGGTGGATTATTGAGGCCAGGAGGTCGAGACAAGCCTGGGCAACATGGTGAAACCCTGTCTCTACTAAAAAATACAAAATTAGCCTGGTGTGGTGACATGCGCCTGCAGTCCCAGCTACTCAGAAGGCTGAGGCAGGAGAATTGCTTGAAACTGGAAGGTGGATGTTGCAGTGAGCCCCTATATTGCCACTGCACTCAAGCCTGGGTGACAGAGCGAAACTCTGTCTCAAAAAATAATTAAAAATAAAAAATAGAGTAATATTGTTTTAAACAAAATATACACAATGGAATCATATCACTGACAATTAATTATGTCACCCAGAAAAGTTGAGATTTTGTACAGCTATGGAATCCAGGTTATGCCAATAAGGGAAAACGTATGCTAAATATTGGTTTCCTGAGTTTTAAATGGGAGGATAAAAAAAGAACAAGCTCATTTCAACATTTTTTCCCAAGGTCAAAATTAATTTTGCTCTGAGCTTTGCAAATCCCTCCTTTAATTGTCTAAATATCTGTAATTGAGAGAGGAATGAATTTTATATGTAAGTTTACTTCCTCTAGAGACCAAAAAAAAAAAAAAAAGAAAAACTTTGAGGGTACCAAAATGGTTTGCTTGTGCGAACAGTAAGACCTAATGGAGAAAATAAATCATCTAAAACATTAGCTGCAATCACTCTGCCAACAATAAACGGCCTTAAGATACATATTAATTTCATAAACGGATAGAAAGAAAATTAGATCTCATCTATTCCACCTTTGATTTTTTTCTTACCTTTTGAAGTTACAATTTTAAATGATCTACAAGATTCAATGAACAGTGTACATATAATATAGACAAATATTTCAAATTTAGTGTTCCTTGATATCTTGAGTCCAAATTTTTTAAGAAAGAATTTTATGCTAGCACCTTCCATTTACTCTACTACAACCCAGTGATGCTAGTGAGAACAACTTTTAGCTGAGGAGGTGTACTGGTTCATTCTCACACTGCTATGAAGTAATACCTGAGTAATTTATAAAGGAAAGAGATTTAATTGACTCAGTTCCACGTGGCTTGGGATGGCTCAGGAAGCTTACAATCATGGAGAAGGCAAAGGGAAAGTAGGTACCTTCTTCACAGAGTGGCAAGAGGGAAGTGAAAGTGAAAGAAAAAAATGCCACTTTTAAAACCATCAGATATGGTGAGAACTCCTCACTATCACGAGAACAGTATAGAGAAAACCACCCCCATGATCCAATCACCTCCCTCCAGTTCCCTCCTTCAACATGCAGGGATTACAATTCCAGATGACATTTGGATGGGGACCCAGAGCCAAGACATATCAGGAGGCATTAGCATGTGTTGCAAATGAAGGAAAGCTACACATTTTCTGACATTCTTTCCATCAAGAGGTCAGGCCTATGTTCTCTCCCCTTGAAAATGGGAGAGCTCTATGACTACTCCACCAAGAGATTATGGCAGAAGTGGCATTGTTCTAGTGCCTGGGTCCAGGCCATTAGAGACTGGCACTTTCCACCTCCTTTCTGTTGGAACACTCTCTGGCAGATGCCATGTAAGACCCTGAGACCGCCATGCAGTGAGAAAGCTTCTACTGGCCACAAGGATAGTCCACAAGGAGAGAAAAAGACAGCTAACCAGCCCACAGCTATTTCAGCCATCCCAGCCCAGGCACCAGACTTGGGACTCTTACCTTAGCCACCATTTGACTGCAACAACGTGAAAGACCTTAAGCAAGAATCACCTATCTAAACCCTTGCACCTCCAGATCTTTGAGAATTTATTATTATACAATAGATAACCTGAACAGCATAACATTTCACTTATTGAAAGAAATAGTTAACTGCAAATCAAGATAGGCCTTTTTTCTACTCTTTCTTTATAAGCTTTATGTAGAAATGGTCCTAGAATGAGGATTACAATCCTGCAAGCTTTATTGCAGTCTCAATCTAATGTTCACTTCAGAGTTTATTTCAGTGTTCATTTCAATGTTTATTTCAGAGTCTCAATCCAAGTAAAAATAGATTCTATTATTTTCTTTCAAAATAATAATCACTATTACTTACTTTTTCATCATCCCCCAGTTCTCTTCATGTAGAAACAGCTAAACATTTCTAAAACAGCTATATCTATTCATCCTTAAAAGCCTTGTTAAAATAGGCTTTAATGTTATTGTTAGCAAGTTATCAGTTGCATCAAGTGTTTCATAAACTATAGGCTTTCATCTCTGTATTTTCATGTATGAAATGCTAGAGGATAGAAATGATCACTGTCTGGAGGCTGAGCTGATAAGACACTAGGATGATGGGTAGACATCAGTGAAATGCTGATACTTATAAAAATCATGAGGTTTTCCAGGTTAACCATAGTTTCTTAGAGCTGTTCAACCATGACTCATTGAAGAAGATACACATTTTAATGATTATAATTAAATATCCTGAAAACTAAAGTATAAAATGATATCATCTACTCTCTATCTTTACTATTTTCATTTTTTGAGTGAAGAGTTTAAAATTTTTTCTATTTTTCTCATTTACTACCTAAATTAGGAATTTCACCTTTTCTGAAGCAGTGGCTCACTCGTTGATTTATCCATTTATTTATTCCACAAATTGGACGTCTACTATTCGTCAGACACCATGTCAGGTTCTAGCAATACCAAGATGAACAAGACAGACTTGGTCATTACCACAGACTTTATATTGTAGCAAAGAAAGAGGCATTAAACTAATAACAAAGTGTTTTAAGAGTTATAAAGTGCACCAGGGAAGGGAGGAGTACAAGGAGTTTTGCAGGCACATAAAAGAAGCTTCTAACCCAGTTCTGAAGGCCTGAGAAAGCTTCCAGTTTCTCATATAATTTAATCACCATAACACTATTATGTCTCAGCTTTTGAACAATTTTAGGAATAAAGCAATGAAGTGGCAGAGGGAACCAAAATATTATCTTTTCTTTTTAAGTCTTACAGTATATAACTTAGCATGAAAGCCAAAAATACCTGCTATCTGCATCCCAGAATTAAATGTGGTCATGTATCCAGACCATGTGGTACTAGACCATGTTAAGCAAGAAGCACAGAGCTGAACTAGGCATGTCAGTTATTATTTCCAATTTTACCACTCAAGTAAATCACTAGTTAGTTAAAAAGAAAGAGAAAAGCAGAGAGGGGTCTGAAATCTCACATCAGTAGAATTTCTTCACTTGAAAGAAACCACTGTGAGTGCGTAAGAAGCAAGTGATTTATTTATGCAAGAAAAAAGCCATTACCTTTTTTTCTAACTAGTTTTTTTGTCCTGCTGTTCTTTTTAACAAAAGAAATATCACTCTGCAAGTCATCTCCAACATTCTGATGGTTTCTATTAACAGCAAATACCTATTGCACAAAAGGCTCAAAATTTAATAAATAACTTTGATGTATAAAATTATTTTCTTGCTGATTCATCAATAAGAGTGGAAATGCAGTTTGACCAGATTGGACACTTCAAATACTTTCTCTTATTATTACCATATGCTTTTCCAGGTGCAAAGCTGAGTGTCTGTCATTCCACTTAAAATGCAGTCGATTCCTGTAATAAATGCTCACTGAAAACTTCTGCCGAGAGTTTATGCTAATTTTTCTCTGTTCTACCCTTTGAAGAATATGATAAAAATATTTTCCTTTTTAAAAACTAAGGAGAAAATATGTTTAATGAAAATTTTGAGTTTTTCTATGTCTCACATTTTCACTCCCTGCCCTTCACCAAACTCAATATTTCATTTGTCCACCCTCTACATAAGTAAACTTTTCATGCCAAAATTATTCCAGAAACAGAGCTGAACACTGGTACTTGGTAAACTGGATGAATGAAATAGTGAGTGCACAGATGTTTTATAAACTATAAAGCATAAACGGATGTAAGAAGATTTGTAGGAGTTCTCATTTTGTAAGGGTAATAGGATCCCTGTAATAAACTGATGAGAAAATTTATATTTCAAAGCAATGTGCCAAATGAAAAGTTGGGATAATTTTTAAATTGTTCATTATTTAAATATTTTCACATATGAACATGTTTTCACACATATAAATAAGTTAATTTACATTTAAAATTAACATATTTTAATATTAAATTATTCATTAATAATAAACTTCCTGGATGTCAGCAGTAATTGTTAAAAAAAAAAAAAAGAAAATGGCAGTGGGTTGAGTGAAGAGGAGGTCCCAAATCTCCTTATACTCTAAGCAAAACTGTCTCTTACCAGCCTCTAACCTCCACCAGCACAAGTGTTGAGGGAGACACTGAGCTTGTGCTTTTGGCAGGGACTCTCCTGTCCTCGGCACCATTATCCCAACACAGCCTCACCATCCCTACCTTTCCTAGAAACCATCATAGCACTAATTTAATATGCTTTCAAAATTATGAACATCCAAATCTCAGTTTATCCCACATCCCATATGGCTCTGTACAATACCTGTTCTGACCAAACCACCTTTCTCCAAGTCCCAAATCCTTCCACTGTACTCTCTGGCACTCATGGTGAAGCATCAACAAAAGCCCCTTCTTCAAATGCCTGTGGCTGGGTTTTAAAACACAGTGGTTATTATGTACATTGAGATTCAAGATGGACAATCTGAGTTGAATTCCCAGCTCTTCCCCTTCACTTCTCATAGGATCATAAGCAAGGTACTTAACCTCTTTATGCCCTAATTTCCCCATCAATCACATGGAGTTGAAAATAATACCTTCCTTGGACAGATTGTTTTAAGGATTAAATGAATATATAGAACATCGGTGAAGAGTTCCTGACACACAGTAAGTGTTTAGTAACTTTTTTTTTTTTCCTTCCTTCATCTTGTGCTCTCAGTGAGCTCTGGCTCTCACCTGAGAGGTTGATTTCCCTGAAGTTCCACCAGGTGGTGTCTGTTTCTTTCCTCACATTCCTCATGCCACTGAGACTTATGGATGAATGGAAGTCTTCCTTGCATTTCGGTATTCTTTCCAAGTCATGATCCTTCCCTTCTCCCAACTACCCCCTCCAACTTTGAAGTTCACACTTCAAACTATGCTTCCCACTACTCCTCTTTATAGCAGTCATATACAGACTACCAGACCATCCCCTCATTCCTTGAGGATTCCAACTTCTGGACCATTGTTGTTCATCTCTATTATTGTCATTATTTGGGGCAATTTCAAAGTCCATGATTCTGATCCTTTCAATTCACTTTCCTGACCACTTCGCCTCCAGTAATCTTCTCCTTAACTTTAACAACTCACTCTCTGTTGTACCCTATATATAGACCCTGCCATTGCCAATAAGTTTATCCCCTTCCCATAGTCTGAATCTCTGATCACTGTCTCCTATCTTTCAGCTCGCTCCTTTACTACACTTGACTCCAAAAATTATTTGTCCTCCCAGTTTTTTTATAGCCTATCTACTAATTCCCCTGTATCCAGACTTCCCTTTATATGAATTTGTAGTGCATGGTCTGTCATTACAGTCTCATTCTTCTCCTTGTGCTTTCACATTTTATTGTACTCTGCTGCCAAACTCAACCAAAATGTAGCTCTTTTAAAACACTTTGCTTTCCTCCAGACAGATGAATATGGTTGGTGAAGATTTCAAACTCAGGCTGATTTATCTTACTTTACATTCATCATCACTAGCCTAAGAAAGTTTTCAAATGGGCCAAGCAATGATACTCTTTCCCTAGCCCTTTTGCTCTCCTCCTCTACCAATTACTATTTTACAGTTTCTCTCCTTAAACTTCCAATACATCCATAATCCTTACTCTCAGTTGAAAATAGTACTTTCTATTTCACTGACAAAATAGAAGTAATTTGAAGACAACCTCCTGACATTTCCATCACAATTATGCTGGACATTCCTCATTTTCCCCTTCAGATCCATCCCTGCCCTTCTCCACCGTGTTCTGTGCCCTGGGAGGCGGCGCTGTATGGACTGCATCAGTTTCTTGTCCTCTGGATGCTGACTGGTTGAGCCAATGGGAGGGTCAGAGAACTGAGGGTGGGAGGAGAGTGAGATCCGGGGCTTTATTTCCCTGGCTCTTCTATTCTGAGCTGTGAGTTGGTAGTTGCTATACTGCCCCTCCCAAAGTCCCCAGGTCCTGTCCTGTAACCCTCTCCTACAGTCATAGTTCCAGCTACAGCTCATGCTGGGGTCCAATAACAGCCCTTTCACTTGACTCTCCAGGCCTAGAGTAGTGACAGCTCCCTGTTATTGCTCACATAAGGTGCTTCTCCAGCTCTTGCTAGTTTCTTCAAATTTCCTTCTCTTGTAAGTAATTACTTTATTAACCTCTCCTCAATTACCCCATTTGAGTATGCTATCAGTTTCCTGCCAGCATCCTCCTGACTCATTCCAATCTGCCCCATTGTTCCCTTGTCCTCTGCCAGCCCTTCTGTTACAAAGATGAACAGTATAGCGCTTTTCTAAGCCTCATCTCTGCATTTGTCTGCAACTCTCTCACCTATTAAAGGATGCCCCTCTAGCAATTAATCATTTTCCCTTCTTCATCATTTTTCTCTGTATACTGGGTCATGTCTGTCAGTATATAAACAAGCTAAAACAGCTCTAATGAAAAAAAAAAGCCTTCCCTTTACCCTCAACAGCTACTGCATTTATCTCTTCCACTTTAAAGCAAAATTCCTCCTAAGCATGATCGATTCCATCTCTAATGCCTTCCCTAACATTATCTCCAGATCTCACTCCATTCAGACTTCTACTACTCAACTAAAACAGCCCCCTTACAGGTTACCAATGACCTCCCCATTGGTAATCCAATGGTAAACTATCAGTCATCACCTGAGTTGACCCATCAGCAGCATTTGATACAGATAATCACTTCTTTCTCAAAATGCTTTCTTCCCTTGGCTCCAGGACACCCTTTTCTCTTGATTATTTACTACTTCACTGGGCATTCCTTTACAGTGTATTTTGCTGGTCGCTCCCTATTTAATGTTGAAATACCCTAAGACTCAGTTCTTGGACCTTTTATTTGTTTATTCAAGTGACTTATCCCACTTCACATTTAAAATTCCATTTTTTCTCTAGCCCAATCCCTCCTGCAAACTACAGGTGCCTGGTATACCTAACTGTCTAGTCAACAAACTTGAAGGTGTACAAAATCAAACCGCTGAATCCTCCCTACCTACGTCTCAAGCTATTTCTCCTAAATTTCCCCATCTAAGTAAATGGCAAATTTATCCTTCCAGCTGCTCAGGCATTAGATTCATCTTTCACTCCTCTCTTTTGAAGCATCCTATATCATGTCCATCATCAAATCCTGTTAGCTACACCCGCAGAATATACCCAAAATCTTATCTCTTCTCACTATCTCCACATTTGTCCCTTGATTTAAGCCAGCACCATTTCCTGCCTAATTATTGTAATAGCCTCCTAACTGATTCCTCTGCTCAGCTGAGATTTTCCATGGCATTCAATGTAGTATAATTCAATTTCTTATTCTCCTTAATCAGTTTTATCTTCCTTCAGAGCACTTATATGACACAACCTATATTTGCGTATTTGGTTATTTTATATCACCCCTTACTAGAAATTAAACCATATGAGAGCAAGGATCACTGTTTTTGTTTACTGCTATTCCCAGTACCTGGAACAGAAGTTACTCAATACGTATTTGTCAAATGAATGGTTGAGTAACTATTGAAACAAGCCACAATCATTTCAAGATCTAAATTTATCATGTAACTAGAATGGGAGACCTGCATGACTAGGATATCATAGGGCATGTGGCTCTTGTTATATACTCATGTACTCCATGATCAGCCTCACACCTTTGTGAAATATCAATGAGTAAAGAGTCCCATCCTGCTTCTTCATAGTCTAATACTTAACATATTTCTCCATAATAAGCCTGGAAAACTAATTCTGGAAAGGAATTATAAAATATTTCTTAAGGAAAGAAAAAGAAAACATGTTCAGCTGAGATAAACCGTAAGTGAGAGAGGAGACTAAGGAAGAAGGAGTAGGCTGTGATTGGAAAATAGGGCCATGTTGGACGTAATGGAAGACTGGATACAGAGCAAATGACTGTGATGTGATATTCATCCAACGTTTAGTAAATATCTACTCTATGAAAGGTAGGATGCTGGATGCCAAGAGGCACATTTAGACATGAATAAGACAGGTTCTTGTGTCCAGGTGTTCATAATCAAATGTAGCAAATACAACATATGCATAAATAACTAATATAAGGTATAACATGAGGTGCTGGAAAGGAAGAGAAGTTAGAAAGAAGAGACGACTGGGTTGTTTAATATCTTCGAGTAGGAATGAAGCAGCAGGTGGAATTAAATATGATTACAAGATGTCAAGCCTAAAGTTTCAGAAGAGTTTTAATGAATGAGGAAAATCAGCTTGTTTGGCAATGCTATAGCATCATTTGAAGCGACAGTGGACAACTGGATGAGCCACTGTCCAGGGTTCCCAAATCTGATTGTTCTTGGTACAGAATTGCCTGAGCGAGATACAAAAAATACTGTCTCCTAAGTCTCAGCCCACAACTGCTGTATCAGAATCTCTAGGAGTGGTGCATATTGGTATGTGGATATTTATATGATACATGTTTGAGTATGTGAATATATATATGGGTTTCTTAGGTAGTTCTGATACAGCCAGTCCATGGAACCTTATTTGGAACCACTGCTATTGATAGATAGCTAAAAATATAGAACTGAAAAGAAGATGAGAGGTCATTGTTGGAGAAGTTATAATTCTTTAAAGCAATGATGACCTAATTTGTATACCAAGGATTGGCATCTCTGAGAATAGAAGAAAACCTTTGGATGATTTACAGCTCCACAAGAGTGAAATTAGATTGACATTCAGAGGACAAAAGGAAGGCACAAATAGGCATTCTAAAAGCAGACTAAAAATAGTTCTTAGAAAAAAATAATGAACTGCATCAATTTAATAGGCAAGATAGTATTGCTTATGCATAATAAAATATGGAGTCACGTCTCAGGTATAACCATGCCCACAGGCATACTTTCCAATTATTTGCATTTTGAAACTTAGTGATGTAGGGTAACAGAGTAATTATTCACTTCCTTCTCCAAATATTTTTCAAAAAAAGAATTGCTGTCTTAAAATAATGAATACTGAGCTGAATGTTCCAGAACAGGTGCAATGCCCAAAAAGAGAGTTCTGGCTAATTAACTCGGTACTCATTAAAGATGAACAGCTCATGAAGCTAAAACATAATTGTGCTCTGGTTTAAAATGTATAATTAATATGGAAGAGAATATATTATTAAAATAAAATAATTTGTTAATGAAATAGTCTGTGGCCTACTTGGGAAAGTATAGTCTTAACCTTTACCATTGATAGACCTAATTTTTTATTGAAGTGTTTAACCATCACTTACATAGCACTTATTTTATGCCAACCACTCTTGTCAACATATCACAAATTTTAACTCACTTAATGCACTTAGAAAATATTAAGATAGATACTCTGTATCTCAGACAGAAAACTGAGGCATAGTGAGGATAAGAACCTTGTCCAAGAACCACAACTAGAAAGGATTCAATCCCAGCTCTCCATCTTCAGAGTTCATGTTAAGGCAAAATAGTTGCTATTAGAATGTGTATGTTTTTTATTAATTTTGACTAAATTTAACTCTTAGTTGAAAACAGATAATAGAAGCTATTTGCAGGTTTTCACCACTAGGACTAATGAACATATTAAAATAAACATATTTGTATAAGTTGGCTGAAATAGCCAGAGTTAGCCACATGTCTAAGGTACAAGGGTCACTTATCGTAAGGTAACTTGCCCCAGAAACACATCCTGTGACAAGGATATGAGAGCAAGCAGTTTATTTTGGGAAGTAATTCCAGGAAGCATCAGAAGGGGAGTAGGTACACAAGACAGGAAAGAAAAATAAGTCAATAAAGTGCATTTTTGACGGCTGTGAGCAACTGTGGATCCATCCCATTGCAATTGGATTCTAAGAGGCAATGTAGAGCATGCACCTCCAGGACATGAGGGAGCTGGGGAATTTATCCACCAACTCCTGTCTATCATTGGTTGAGCACTACTCCCAGGAACTCTTAACATCTGACACTTCTCTGGCAGCCACAGAAAGTTCTCATCAACAAGCAGTAAGCATTTACAATTGAAAACCATGGGATCAGCAGTCAACAATGCTGAGTGCTCAGCAGATGTGAGCAGGGCACCAGCATCATCTCTTACATGACTTGATGCATCTGTCTCTCTCTTCAAAAATAAATGGTTTCCCATAAAGATGGCTGTAGTTACACAAAATCATAATTCTCTAAAGTAAATACTATATCCCAATTTGTTTAAATAACACAACCTCAGATACAAAAATCCTTTTGAAGAAATATTTCCATGGTCAGGTATAAAGTATTCTAAGCATTGTATTAAATTAGTAAAAAGCACTAAATGAACTTCATAATATTGTTCAGTACACAGTTTTATACTGAGGAAAAAATGTGAATAACATCTTAAACCCAGTTCTATTGAGTTCTGTGATCTAAAACAAGTGATTTAACTTATCTCTATCTCATTATGTGGAAAATAGAAATGATTATATTTGCTTCATGAAGTTGGCAACAGGTACATGTTCTTTGTTCTTTAAGTATTGCTTTATTTCGAAAATTGACCCTCTTTCATTCCTTCTGTCCATGGAGGAGCTATCTACCTTGATGGCTGGTCACCCCCTAAGAGGTGTAAGCAGATGACCCAAACAGGGGCAACCAGAGATTTTCCTGGTTTAAAATAACGACTCTGGAAGGAGGAATTCCTTGCTGACTGTTTTGCTAAAATGACAGAATGAACGAATTGGCAGGCCGACAGCCATCTTGGCAAATAGAGATATCTCACCTGCAAGGAAACAAAGCCAATGCAGCCAAGGCTGAGAGAGAGAGAGAGAACCAGAGCCTTTACACTGTTGCTTGTGCCCTTGAATCTGGTCATGGTTGAAGCACACTCCATCTCTGAGAATTCCCATTGAATTCCTTTATACTGAATGTGGTTTGAGTTCAACCTCCTTCTCTTCTTAATGAAGGAGACCTTTCCTAGGCTTATTAGAAGCATATATTAGAATATTACTAAGCACAGTGTTTGGCACATTATAAGTGTTTAACAAATAAATACTCACTTCTCCCTGTCCCTGGTACTTCTATTAGCTTTCCAATTCTTGCCTCTAACTTGACATTGTTAACCCTCAAGTTACCCTTACAATAGTAATTTCTCACACACATAATAACCACGTGACTCCACAGTCATATGCCCCAAAGAGGACTTTATGTCCCTCAACCAGGTAGATTAAATCCTATGTTTAATAAACATAACTTATTATAGTTTAATATTTGAATTTTAAAGAATCAATAGGCCTATTTTCAAAGGCTTTTGTAAGTGATTGAATTAATTTAAATTCAAACATGTGTGTGCTGTGGAATGGGAGGGAAAAACAGAACTAAATCCTCATCTCTGAAAGAAGGCTGTAAATACTGCCCAAATTAATAAAACAAAATAGAAACCACAAAACCAAATCACATATTACTATGAAGGTAAATCTCTCTCTCTCTCTCTCTCACACACACACACACACTGTCACACACACTGACATACTAATTTATAGACAGTCACACACCATATAACTATCTTTTGGCCCATGACATACCACATATATGACTGTTGTCCCACAAGATTATGACACCATATTTTAACTGTACCTTGTCTATGTTTTGATATGTTTAGACACACAATACTTACCATTGTGTTACAAGCGTCTATAATATAAACTACAGTAATATGCTGAACAGATTTCAAGCCTAGGAGCAATAGGCTACCATGTAGCCAAGGTGTGTAGTAGCCTATGCTATCTAGTTTGTATAAGTATACCCTATAATGTTTCTACTATGATGCATTTCTCAGAATGTATTCCAGTCATTACACGATGTCTGACTATAATGTTATGTCTCAGCTAAAAGAGATGAAAGTGGTTGCTTCTAGGAAAATGGAAATGGGCGTAGTGAGCATTAAGAAAATTGTCTTAATGCTAGATAAGCAACAGATTCTTAATTTCTGAGCATGTATGCTTTTGATAAAAATAAATATTTATAATAAAATAATAATTTAAAGATTACCAGTAGACTCACTTTTAAGCTATTTTAATAATTTGCTATTCCCTTCACTCACACTCCTAGAAAACACAATTAATTTCTCACTCCCTTTTTCCACTCATTCATTTTTACCAATGTCACTTCAATGCATGTCTGTTCTCCAAAGTACAATGTAGTAGTTCTAGAAGCACATACAAGCCTACGTGCACATTGAAGCATACCATGTGCTGTAAAATAATTTCACTCTGATTTTCTATTGGATAATCATTTCTTCCAAATACTCCCAAGACTAGCCTTTTCATGGAGCCCATGGACTCAAACCCGATATCTGAAACTCCATCTACTCCCTTGGCAGTACCCATGTGGCTGAGGTCAAAATCCTATCCCTTTTTAACCTATGTCCCAGCCCCTCCTTCACGGACCTGTAGGATTCTCCATGCTCTGAAGAAACTAAACTGACTTTCCTGTGCCAGAGAGAGGACAAGTCCACACCCCCACCCCACAGTTACCTTCCTACAGCAGTGAGAAACTGGCCTTTCATCTGTAGAAGTAAACAGGGTCACCAAAATGGTCTCTCTGATACTTCTGGATGAGTATATTACTGGAGCCTCTCCCAGGGCCTTGGATCAAGCCTTTACTAGTGAAAGTCTTTGAAGCTCAAGCTTCATTCTTTTTTCAGAAAACACACACTGACTCTAGCTCATGGGGGTAATAACTAGTTACCAGATTCTAGGGAGAGCTGTAGTTGAACTACACTTGTAGAAGGCTGTCAGATGGAAGCAGTGATATTCAGTAGAGAAATGTTATCACAGCTAACCCATCTCCTCGCAGAGAGTGAGCCAAGGAAATAAATACCCCAACCCCTTTCTTCTCCCATTCTCTGATCTGTTTATGTTTCCTATTGGCTGAACCCAATTAAAAATCAGAGGATAAAGGGAGTTGATTATTTCAATATAGATCAGCCTTCTGTGGTGCAGAGCGGAGTGAAGGGTGGAACATGAGTTAAATGGGCAAATAAATATCCATCATAGACAGTGACCAATGTTGCCCAAAAAATGGAGCCTACTAACTGAGCAAAGGGAACAACTGCAGATTCTGTATTTTCACTCAGAGCACATGTGTGCCAGGAAGCAGAGGGCAGGAGCAAGTGGAATAAAAGAAGTAACCATATAGTTGAGAAGCTGGATGTAGAAATAACATAGTAGTTATGATTGAAGAAACACAGAGGGAAGGTGAATTTATGACTGATAATAAAATTAATTGATGATCCCTCTACTATCTCTTTAAATACAGATAGACAAGGTGTTGGAGGCTCAGATGAAGCCTACCTAGAGAGGAAATGGGAATAAAGTTGGTGGGAATTGAATTGATGGCCCATAAGTTCTGATGGGCTCTTTATTCTGGGTAACGTATTGGTAGCATGGTTACTTACTGTTCCCTTCTATGAATTAAGTCAGGTACACAATTCACCTGTCATTACTTTCTTATTATGTTATGATGACTACATTTGATACATATACAGTCATCCCTCAGTATCCATGAGGGATTGGTTCTAGGGCCTCCCATGGATAACAAAATTCAAGGATGTTCAAATCCCTAATATAAAATGGTGCAGTATTTGGATATAACCTAAGCACATCCTCCAATATACTTTTAATATCTAATACAATTTAAATGGTATGTAAATAGTTATTATGCTGTATTGCTTAGGAAATGGTCACAAGAAAAAAGGTGGCCATGCCAGGATCTGGGCTTGAGAATCCCTGGGGCCTGTGGCCTAGAAAACTCAGCACAGGCATTGAAAGTAAATGCACTCTTTCTTGACAATGGTCTCTCTGATTTTATTTTCTCTGCTATTGGCCATTATGGCTTTTGTCCTATTGGAGCAATGAATATGGACATTTGAGATTAGGTTAAGATAGAAAGGTACTCCTGGGATCTTAGGATACAAAGCCAGTAAATGGCAGATCCTGGATGCAAACTCATGACTTCTTGACTCAAGAGTCCTGTTATTCCCATTATCCTACAAAGGTACTAAAGGTAATATAGAGAAAATGGCATGCAGTCCTAATGGCTTTCTTATAATTACATGAAGTTAGAACAGTCCCATGAACCACTCTATCTTGTATATCTAAATATTCACACGGAATTTAATAATAAACGCTATGTCTCAGAAACAGCAGCAATAATCTTTCAACAATTCATTAAGGAAGAAGTAGGTGGGAAGAAAATAAATTTGGTCTTAATGCATCTAACAATGACTCAAAGTAGAATTATAAAAGAAGCATAAAAAGTAGATACATTGTTGTTCAAATGACTAATATTTTTAAGAGTGACAAATTTTGTATGAATAAAGAGGTTTTATTTGTTTTAGGATAGGGTATTTTTTGCCAAATAACTTTAAAATAGTGCATAGAAATAAAATATGATGAAGACATTTACATACACAGCATGTAATATTTTATACTGCACCAGCACTACAGAAATAGGCAACGATATGAATAATTCATAAGAAGGAACTTACATTATAACTTCAGTAACATTTATCTACAATTACTTTCAACCTCATTCAGGTGCTAAATCTCTTCAAAATGAACACAGGATGACAGTGTGGCATCAGCATCATGACCAATAATATTGGTATCAAAGAGAAAATAAGAAAACTGTGTTCTGTTCTAAAAAACTGGAAACTATTTTAGGGAGACACATGGTTTTGTTAAAATTATTCAAGGCTCCGTCAGCTACATTTAAGTAACTATTATTTAAATGGATGGCGATAACTGTGATCTTAGTCCAATCCACCTGCTAAATAATAGACAGTGAGTATTCAGCTATAGAAAAAAATCTGCCTGTCAAGTTAAAAACAAAGCTAGAGAAATTCATAGAATTTAGCTGTCCTAGCATCATTCATGCTACTTGAAGAGGATTGGGCGATTACTAATTGAAATATTGTACCAATGCTCAAATGTTATCCAATCAAACTCAGGCTATGTAGCAACCAAGATCAGAACTTTAATTTCTATTTAAAAATGAAAAGATACCCTTGTAGCTAATTTAATGCATGCTTTCACTCTCTTTATAAGCAGCCAACAATCCTTTTAAAGTAAATTCTTACTTTAACAATATTAAAGTAAGAAATGCTGAGAATGATTAATGTCAATTCACTCAAATATCCCTCAAGCAGTGGCATAAGTTAGCGCATTTTAAAAAGTCATGCCCTGATACAGAATCAGGGTATTGTTCCTTGATTTTACACCTACAGTTGCATGGCATAATGAGTTGGATCAAGGAGAGTCAAATATGATGGCAAGCAGATTGGTCATAATTTTCTTTGCAATAGTGGTCCCAAGTGTGTCTTCAGGATCATAAGTTGGCAATACACACAAAATTGAATGCCCAATTTTTTACAGCATTAAATCCATGATTAATTTCCTTCTGACGGCATATTTATAAACTCACTGCCACTCCTACTTAATTTTTCCTTAATTTACATATTAGAAGATATGAGGAAACTGTTTCCTATATTCTGAAATTGTTCAGCCCTGAGATTTCCATGGTCTCTTCATACTGTTGATGCAAATGTGATCGCGGTAATAATAATAAAATTAATTCCACTGAGTCTTTCTCCGACTTGCATAATGCAGTATCACATGCCGCTGAAGAATTCCCTCTAAAAGTGTGTCATGAATCCCACCAAGTAGCTCTGAAAAGCTTAGCACTCATCTTCTTATGCCCTCTTTCTCTGAACCCCTTTATTAATGGAAACTGTCCATAAAACCACTTATCATTTGCCCTTTTGATCCATATTCTGAGGGGTCATTCTATTAAGATCACCAGTGCCAAAAAGCTGTATGGCTCTGAACCAAGTGGCAGAAAGATTGATCACTCTACAAGCTGAGATGTTTGATTCTAATTACCAACGTGAAATTGGAATGTGGCTACCCAGTGAAGACAAAGACGACTTACATCTTCAACTCAAGTGATTCGTAGGGTGCTTCTTAGTATTCCCTTGACCAACGCTACTTCTCAATTGAAACTTCAGCAACTAAATAAAACTAGAACCACCAAAGACTCCAGTTCTTCAGGAATAAGATTTTGGACAACCTCTAGGAAAGGATAAAGGCTAGCCAAGGTATTGGCAGAAATTTAGGAGAACAAGGAAAAGATTGCAGAAAACAGAAGGTATGAGATTGTCAAATTAGACCTTATGACCAGATCCAGGATATGTGGCCACTATGTTTATGTTCTCCCTCTTCTACCTGCCATGAAGCTTGGGTAATTGCTAACATTTTAGATTTTACAGCTGAATTGACATAATACAGATAATATATACTTGATGGAACTTTGTGTGCCTCTGTGTTGAAACACATTTTTATGCAAAGAATAGTGGAATATGTTCAGGGACAACATCTACATATTTTCTATGTACCCTCTCCAATTTACTTTTGTGACATTAATGGGCCCCTTGCCTTCTGGATTTCCATGAAGTTTGACCCATAGAAGATACTGGTTAAAAAAAAAAATCAAAAGAAAGGGAGAAGAGTGAGGTCAAAGTATTTTTTTCCTCCAGAATCTGTACTGCTATATTGCTGCAACTTAGCTGCATTTCTCTATCGAAAGCCACAGTTCCAGCAAGTATCCCCCTCCTACATTACAGCTCTCATTCCAGGTTGCAGCAATTGCTTCCACTCCTTATCCCTTCAATTATAAGACTCTTAATATTTTAAAGATTGCAGTCCTAGGTTGCTGTGCCATTTTATTGGCTTACCTTGTCCACATCTTTGTAAATACCCCCATTATCTATTCATCTACCCCACTTAGGGAAGGCACATTTTTCTGTCAGGACCCCAATGCAAGGGCAAAAAAAAAAAAGCTAAATACTTGAACAAGCACACATGGAATATGCTCTATGAAATACCATACGCTGTCACATAAAACAAGTTTAAGTAAATTTCAAAGGATAAGATTTATATAAAGTATGCTCTCTCACAACAATAGAATTAACTTAGAGTTCCACAACCGAAAGAAGTCTGGGAAAACCCAAGATGTTTGGAAATTAAACAAAAACAATTCTAAAAAATCCCTGAGTCAATGGAATTTTTAAAATACTTTAAACTGAATGAAAATAAAAAATCACTTGTGAAATGCAGTTAATGTGGTACTTTGAGGGAAATTTATATCTTCAAATGCTTATCAACAAAATAAGAAGTCTCAATATAATAGCCTAATCTTCCACCTTAAGAAACTAGAAATAGAAGAACAAACAAAACTAATGCAAGCCAAAAAAGGAAATAGTAGATATTATTATGTAAATCAATGAGACACAAAACAAAACACTAATAGATAAGTGGCTGCCTTCTCTTACCATACTTTGGAGGAACCAGGTTTAATAACTTGTCAATCCACTCTAAACATCGCCTTTTTTCTCCTCTTCTTACCAGTAGAACAAGGCAAAATAGAATAGCTTCACATTTTCTTGAAGCTGCATTGCTGAAAATGTTGTATTATTTGATATTTCCTTCATATATCTTATACAATAACTTGCTGAAAATAACCTATTTTTCTAAGTAATTTTTGGACCTGTGCTAAAGACTATGATAAATGTGCATTTCCTTTCCTTTAAAATCTCAAAGCAATTTCTCATGTACCCCTGCTTCATAATTATAAGAACATCATCTTTTTGATGTATCTCTTTCTTTATGAAATATAAGCTGCTCTGAAATACATAATGAAGGATGACCTCCACCTTTGTACCTACACATTTATTCTACCTCTGTCTCAGCAACCCCTGCACCTATTGAACAAGAAAATACCTGCCAGACTATTCCTTTCTCCTCAAAGTCTTCAACCCATTTTTTTACAGCAAGCTCCAAAGAATTTTATTCCTATTCTAATTTCATTTTTAAATCCATCAATCAAGACCTTATTCATGATGTGTACCCATTCTTTAAGTTTGCCCCTGTGTCACACATACCACCGTGTAGATTGGCTCTAAAGAATCATAAGGTGCAGATTCTGCTCTAAAGGTCATTATGACCTGATTGAGAAAACAAGATATAGGAAACCAAAGAGAATAAATTATTCAACTTAGTTCCAAAAAAGGGGAAATGGTCCATGTCTTAGATGGTTTCCTGAAAAATATAGCTAAAGACAAAGCTTTGAGTGAAAGTAGTTTAATTGGGAAATAATCTCAGGAAGCACAACATTGCTACAGTCAATAAAGACATTGTGAGAGATGACATTTCAAATGCCCTTAAAGTCTACACTCTGAATTGGGCTAGACTAGATTTCCCAATAACATGCAAGAAAAGAAAAAAAAAGAGAGCATGAGCATACATACACTGAAGTGAGGGAGACGGGAGAGGGTGTCAGCAAGGACCCCAGGAAATGGCCTCATCCATGTTGTCAGCTATTTAATGAGAAGGTCCTTTTTATCCTAGAATCATTACATTTGCAGGAATTAAGCATCTCATTATACGTAGATCTGGTTAAACTGTCACTGGAAAACAAACAGCTCTTGGTTCATAAGGAAGCAGACAACTACAACTTGGGAGGTTAAAACATCCTAAATAAAATTAATGTGCTAGAAACTAAAAACTTGAGAAAGAGCTAACATAGGGATAGCATTAGGAGATATACCTAATGCTAAATGGCGAGATAATGGGTGCAGCACAGCAGCATGGCACATGTATACATATGTAACTAACCTGCACATTGTGTACATGTACCCTGAAACTTAAAGTATAATAATAATAATAATGTCACTATATAGTAAAGAAATTAACAACATCCATCCATAAGTCAAGTTCTATGCCTACAAAGCACAAGGCACATAAAATTTAATCCAAGAATACATTTGCAGATACCTCAGACAGCGACCTTCAAAAGGCTTATATGTAAGAATCACTTATTCAAAAACACAGATATCTGAGGCCAATATGCAGATTTAGAATCTCTAGGGGTAAATTCCAAATACTTGTATTTTTAAGATCTACAGAAAATTCTAACATGAATCTTTGGCCATAAACCACGGGGAAAGAACAGAATGAACTACAAGCCACATATTTACGTAATTTGACTGTGGAGGATGTCTGGGAAAAGAAAATGGATGGGAGTGCAACTAGAAGTTACTTCTGGCCACTAGATAAAAGATTACGGAGGGAGAAGGGAAAGGATGTGGAAACACCAAGAAAAAGAAGGCTCCCACTCCACGTCCGTGATGCCAGAAGGGAGCTTGGCATAAGCCTGCTAGTTCTGAGTAGCAGGAAAGGCTCCCTCTAAGCCTAAATCAGCAAGAAAGTTAGAAATGTCCTATGGATGTGGGGCAACTATAGCACAAGTGTTAACAAAGCAGGTCACAGAGTTAAGAAAGATTGAGTGGAAGAACTTCCTATTTCTTCAGCCATCCTAAGTAAAATGAATATAATCCGAAAGCAGCAACTGGGTGACATGCAGGATGGAGAAGGGGGATTTATCATCTTCACGTACCAGGAACTGATTGAATGTGGAATATTGAGAGCTCTGCTGATTAAATTGATTAATATAATTCTGTGCAAGTAACACTCATAAGAAATGTGTTTAGGGAAAGAGCATCACTTGATTTAGTGGAATTCAGCTGTAAAGCATGCTAAATAGAGAGGATTTATAAAACTCCTAATCCTTCAGGCCAACTTGTTGTGCAGGGACAACATTTATATGCTCCAGGAACATATACAGCAGTTAGGTGTAAAAGGGTAACCTAGATGCTTTTTTCTCCCCCTGAAAAACATTGGAACCACAAGACGACAAAATGTGTTGTAACAAAAGCCTAAATGACAATAATGCAGAGGTCTCAAGATGGTAAATACCCAAATAGATTAAATGGTGTATAGTGAGGATCTCTATAATTCTCTCTCTAGAATTTTGCAAGTGATTTATAGGTATCTCTCAGCGTCATGAATCTCTAAATTTATTGAGTAATAAGTTTAAAGGGGTATCGAATCATCTGCAAATATTTATTGAGCCTGTAATAAGTGTTAACATTGTACTAGGTGTTACACTGTACTAAAAGCAGTGAAACACTTGATTCCTGTCCTCAATGATCTTACAATCTAATATAGAATATGATGGCAAAAAATTATACACAGAATAGGAACAAGTGAAAGACAGTATATATCATGTTTCTTCTAAGACACTGCTAATTATAGCTCAAATAGATTTCTTAGAAAATAAATTCTTAAGGAAATAAAAGCAACGTATTAAATATCCGCATTTGTGAGACGCATCTTATTTGCAAAAACATTAAATTTTGATAAGCATGTGTCCTATGTTACAACAACTAATGAAATGTTGTTATTAGGAAATAGAATACCGGCTACAATTTTAGTAAAAAGAGAAATCAAAATGAGAGGAACCACAGTTTGCTTTTCAATGTCTAGTCCACATTTAGGATTGTCCATCTCACATACTGGGTGTTCCCTGGTACTTTGCTTATCTTTTTATGTGAAATCAGGGCTCCTCAAGCAGACTACAAGCCTCCTTGGACAGTAATGGTATTTCATACTAGTGGTTCTCAAACTTGGCTGCAAATGAGACTCACCTGGGGAGATTTCAGAATTGCGATATACAGGCCACACTCCAACTAAAGCACAAACTCTGGAACCCGCAAGGCAGTGTGAGACCCAGACCCCAGCACTGTGTTTTGTAAATCTTCCAAGGTGATTCCAAGGTAAAGCAAAGACTGAGATCCAGCATTTAATATCTTTTTCCTATTGCCAATCTCTAGCAGCATATCTTCTCAATAAATGCTTTTAGTCAATGATATTTGTGGAAGGCTTCTGGATAGAGTTTTAATTATCCTATCTGTCACCTTTTTTCCATTTGGAGTTCCTGAGAAAACTACACACACAAGAGACAATAACCAATGGGAAACAATGTACCTATTTTTAAAAAGCAGAGCAATTATCCTATAGTCTTTTATTAAAGGCTCATAAATAAAAGCTGGATTGGAAATTTCAGCTTAGGCCTTGAAGACCATTTGAACCGTCTTCTGGTTTTCAATTGCTGTGTAATAAGATACAACAAAATTCAAAGGCTTAAAGCAAAAACTAAAGCTTATTTCACTCACTAGTATACAATTTGGGCAGGACTCATCAAGAACAGTCTGTCTCTGCTCCATGCAACACCAGCTGGGGCAGAGAATCCACTTCCAGGTTGGCTTACTCATGTGAGAGGCAAATTAGTATTGACTGTTGGCTGAGAGCTCAGCCAGTGCTACTGGCCTGGGGACTTGGTGCCTCTTTCTGCCGGCCTCTCCATTGGGGCTGTTTGAGCTTCACTATATCATGGCAAGTGGGTTTCAAGAGTGAGTATTCTGAGAGATTGAGAGTTGGCTGACAATCTCTTAAGGCATGAACCTGGAAGCTGGTCATTTCCATCAAGTGTTATTGGCCAAGCAATTAAACTCTGGGAAGAAAGCAAGCGTATCGCCTTTTCTACCTTCCCAAAAGTAAGAAGAATAAAAGGACAGAGTGGTATCAAGAGAATCTTGCAGATGGTACAGGCAGAGGGACAGCAATATATTAAGAGACTGACAGCTAAGTGCAGAGTAGGACAGAGGAAAGACTAGAAGGACAGCATAATTGTATATTGAATAAATTAATCCCCCACTTGGTGTGGGTCTGAGGGGTGTGAAGCCCAGGTACTGTACCATAAGACAGTCTTGAAATTTAGTAAAGGCAAAAATTATTGCTTGCCTACCAATTACTTCATGCCCACAAAGAGGGCATAGGCAGAACTTCAGATAAAATATGCCACAGAAAGAGAGAGAGAGAGAGAGAGAAGGAAAGAAAGAAGGAAAGAAGGAAGGGAGGAAAGAAAGAAAGAGAGACTCTAAGATAAGATAATGTCATAAACTTTAGCAATAACCAGAGACATTTAAAAAATGAAAAACCTCCATGACTCCTAAGTCAAATTTGAATAGGGTCTATAGAGTATTATTCTGTAATTCACAGAATAACATTTGTCCACGGCCAATATATTGTTAAATTCTTGCTAATTACACTGTGTTCAGTGTTTTATCTGTGATACAAAAGGGTCACTTATCTCACATGAAATAAAACTAACTTCAGTGAAATCCCACCACCCACTTTTCATTATTCTTGTAGTCAACAAAATTAGTCCATATTTTTCAGGCTTATTTGCATGACTTTGTTTTTCATCCTTTTCTTATTTATTACCACAGATTGTAAATACTTTTCCCCCTCTAAATACCACAACTCTTCATAACAAATCTGAAAGGACTATTTTATCATCACTAATGTCAGTCATTCATTCTCCCCAATGCAAGAAAGAAATTAAAATTGCTCTTGTTAAAGAAAGCCCACAAGGAAAGACAGCAAAGGGCAGTAGCAGAAGACATGGACATGGTGACATAGGAGTTAAGAAGAAATTATTTAGGCAGATAGTGAAAGTATGGGAGGCTTCGGTTAGGTTTTCCTTTTAATGAAGAGCAGCCCCAAAATCATTTTCTTTTCAGACAAAGAGCAACCTGTAAAAATGAGCTGCAGACATAGACAAGAAAGCTGGAAGCTTGCATGGGTGAATGCTGGCATTTGTGTCAACAGGAAAAGGCTACCTGGGATTAGGCATGTTCAAAATGGTGGCTCCCTGTTCACTTCTCTTTGCCACCCACGTGTACAGTAAGAAGACAATATGGTGCCAGCCAGGCAAAGACCCAATTTGTGTAAGATTAGGGTGGGGCAACCAGCCTTCATCGCACACTGTGTAAATGTCACATCTGCTTCAACCAATCTGTGGGTCCTGCATAAATCAGACACCACTTCCTCAAGCCTGCCCATCAAATCTGGTGCAGTCCACCGGGGTCAGGTTTTTCCCTTTCGGGAGCCCCTCTCTCTTGCAAGGAAAGAAAGAGAGCTGTTCTCCCTTCTCTTTTTTTTTTTTTTTTTTCTTCAGACGGAGTCTCACTCTGTCACCCAGGCTGGAGTGCAGTGGCACGATCTTGGCTCACTGCAAGCTCCACCTCCCGGGTTCACACCATTCTCCTGCCTCAGCCTCCCAAATAGTTGGGAGTACAGGTGCCTGCCCCCAGTCCCGGCTAATTTTTTTTTGTATTTTTAGTAGAGACGGGGTTTCACCGTGTTAGCCAGGATGGTCTCGATCTCCTGACTTCATGATCCGCCCACCTCAGTCTCCCACAGTGCAGGGATTACAGGCATAAGCCACCGTGCCTGGCCTCCTTCCTCTTTCTTTTGCCTATTAAACCTCCACTCCTAAACTCACTCCTCGTGTGTGTCTGTGTCCTTAATGTTCTTGGTGCAAGATGATGACGATGCTTCAATGAGGACAGAAACCTTAAAGTCCAGTATCCATCTGCCACCTGCTAAAGGGAACCTGGAAGATACTTATTAAACCTTGAAGCTTCAATTTCTTTATTGGTCATAGGATGTTAATAATACCTGCTGAGGGGCCAAGCACAGTGGCTCATGCGTACAGTCCCAAAAACTCAGAGGCCATGTTGGAAGAATCACTTGAGGCCAGGCATTCAAGACTAGACAAACCTGGGCAGCAGAGAGAGAACCTTATCTACAAAAGTTTTAAAATCAGTCAGGCATGGTGGTGAGTGGGTGTAGTCCCAGGTCCTCAGGTGGCTGAGGCAGGAGGATCACATGAGCCCAGGAGGTGGAGGTTACACTGAGCTATGATTACACCACTGCCTTCAAGCCTAGGTGACAGAAGGAAACTAGGAAAAAAAAAAAACTTCATGTACTTTGTTAAACAATATAGATATATAGATTATTATCTACCTTTCATTTAGTGTTTACATTTAAATCCTGCCACTTGCTGCCTGTCTTTGGGGAAATGTTTTAATGTCTCAGACCCTGTTTCTTACCTGTAAAACAGATATCATAATATTATATATTGTGATGATCAATCCATAAAATGAATGTAGTTTCCCAGGAGTAAGAAGAATAATAAGGACAGAGTAGTGTCAAGAGAATCTTCACGGTACCTCGCACACTGATAATTCCTTAACAACTAGTAGCTAGTATTAGCATCAATAATTTGTGTTATAATAGAAAAGCTGTCCTTTCTCTTTTTCCTTTAGCTCTCAATGTAATTAAAAAATGTATTTTTAGTTACAATAGAAAGGGGAAACTAGAATATAATTTGTTATATTTAAAAAATAAGGAAGTATGGCATTTTATGGGAAAAAGATTGAAAGATTAATAGAGGTAGTTTACAAACAGAATATCAAAAGTCTAATATAGATATGTACATAAAGACACTCAGATTCACTTGCCATTTAGGAGTACAAATAAAAACTACAATGACACCACAATATAACAAACAGAATGGCTAAAATGAGAAAGACAAAGAAAATTTTAACACGTGTTAGCAAGAACATGGAATGATCAGAACTCTCATCTACTGCTGGTGGGAGGTAAACTGGTAAATCCCTTTGGGAAAACTGTTTGGAAATATGCATAACCTTTGCATACTCTATCACACAGAAATTTTACTCCTAGTTATAGTCCCAAAAGAAATGTATACATGTACTCACCAAAGATATGTACAAAAGTGTTCATAGCAGCACTATTTAAAATACGCCAAAACTGGAAAGTGCACAAGTGCCTATAAACAATAAAATAAATACATAAAATGCGGCATATTCCCAAAATAGGGTACCTAAATAAAGCAATGAGAATGAATTATCACTACATACAATGACATGTGTGAATTTTACAACTTAAAGTTGAGGGGGAAACATTCAGAAACCAAAGAAAACATAGATTATGATTTCATAGTTACAAAGTTCAAAATAGGTTAAAGTAATCAGTGGTGTAATAAATCAGGATGAACCTAGTTCTTCAATAAATGATTATTCCCATCTCCCAACCTCCAAAATCTCAGGCCACAGAAAAGTGGTTGAGATAAAATGCCAAACCCTGAAACTCCAGTTTAGGAAAAATGTAAGCAGGTGTGCAGCGGCACAGGGGGAGGAATAAGGAAGAATTCACAAATATTATACCTGAGCAAAGATAAATTCTGGTCAAAATTCACACACTAAATGTGAACTAGATTAAACACAGTGAGAATCATATAAACAGACAAAAAAGTATAAATAACAGAAACAAAGAAATGAGGGGAATGAGAGAGGGAGAGAGAAAAACAGAAGAAAGAAGGGGATGACGAAGGAAAGAAAGAAGTAGAAAGGAAGGGAGCCTGGGCAGAGTGGCATGGGCCTGTAGTTCCAGCTACTCAGGGAAGCTAAGGCAAGAGGATCAGTTGAGCCCAGGAATCAGGAGTTTGAGCCCAGCCTGGACAACATGGCAAGACCCTGTCTCTTAAAAAAAGAAAAAGGGAGATGAGGAAAGGAGGAAGGAGAAAAGATAAGGAGGGAGGGGGATAAAAAGAGAGGGGCAGAAAGAGAAAGGGAAGACAAGAGGGACCAGCAGGGAGTGGAGAGGAATAAAATGTATCAAGCTCCAAGTCCATAATCTTTAGCTGATGCATGGAGTATCTACATGAGATCCAGAGGTAGCACCACTTTATCTGGAGACTCAGAAACTTAAAAATACAAGTTATCTGCCCTCCCACACATCCAATATGTAGCAGTTGAATAAGAGAGCAAGATAACTACAGTAAACACCTCATTCAGAAATAAACTCATTTAGAAAAAGGAAGGATGCGAGGTACACAGCAGCCTCTGGTCCATTGCAATCCTGAAATCCTGCTGGGAAGATGTTGTGATCAAGACCCTGGGTGCACAACATAATGTGCCTCTATTTGTCTTTTGTGGTTTAACCTGTGAGTCGCTCACCCACCCATTGTTCCTCAGGGATCTTTGCTCCATACTCTAGAAGAACCCATTCTTTTCAATTAAACTTCTTTGTTACATCTGAAGAGAGCATTGAAACACATGCCCTTCCTTGTGGACTGATGATTCTTTTGGCAATTCAAAGGATTTAAACTATTAATACAAAGATTTGAGGGTTATCTATTTTTTGCAGAATAACTTCATCTGAGCTGACTAGCACAGAGACCTAAATTAACAGTGATCTAAACAGTACAGAAGTGTATTCTCTCACACACATTGTGGTCACGAAGCAGATGATTCAGACAAAATATGTCAGTTCTACTCCACTACTCCAAGCTTCTACTAACTTGCTACTCAGTCATCTTGACAGTCTCTCCCTCATCTTCATGAACTATGTCTCACCATACATCCATATTCCAAACATCAAAACTTACAAGAAAGGGAAAAAAAGAATACCCACCTTTTCTAAAGATATCACTGGAAGTTGAATATTTTGCCACAGCTCACAGACTATTGGCTAGAACTTAATCCCATGACTGCATCATTTTCAAGGGAGATGATATGTAGTTTTTATTCTGGCTGGCCATGTGCCCAACCAAATATCAAGGGTTCTACTAATGCAGAAGAAGACATGCTGGACATTGGGTACAACTCATAATGTGTACTATAAAGCCATATCCCACTCTACCAACTCATTCTCAGATCAAAAACGAAACCTGTCACCTGCTCCCTGTTTCTTGTAGTGCTTCAGCATACCCTTTGATTCTATTGTCTTAGCCACCATTTGTACCAGGCATGACAAGAATGGCCTGGGACAGTTTTATTAATAGGTGGGTGTGACTTTTGTTAGGCTTTCAAGGATAGATGGAAAGGAAGAAAGAAAACATTCCAGGTTGGGGATCATTAGAGGTAAGACCTGAAGGCTTCTTTAAGATCCTTTGGAATCCTGAGACAAAAATTTATACACATATAGTTTATGGGGAATTGCTTTTAGGATCAACACCCATAAAGGGATGAGGAAAAAAAGATTAAACAGTGGGAGAAAGTTGACCATCAACACAGTTGCTTTCAAGGATCCAGCTGATCTCATGAGAGCTCTAAAGCTGCAGTGGCTCTTCAGAGCTGCCCCAATTAAGGCAAAAGGATTAGGCCCTTATTCCCTCAAAAGGACCAGTCATTGAACCTAGGCTGTTTTCAGGAAGGAGCCATAACCTTGGGTGAGGTAGTTCCTTTCAGCTGAGGGCAATTCCTGCAGAGGGACTCAGCCAGGAGCTATCAGCAGGCATTGCTATCAGTAGTTGGGAGTATTCCCAAGAGGGGACTTGGGCAGTGCACCACACCATCCTCTACAGAGTAGACATAAACACAGGTTAGTCATGTACCTTTGGGGAGATCAATTTGGCCAGAGTGCAAAGTTTGTGCAGAGTAATGGTAGCAAACAGAAGAATTTAAGGAATTCTTCAATATGTCTTCCATTGTCTACAGAACAAAGTCTTAACTCTTAGCCCCACAGCCAAGATTCTTCAGAGTCCAGCACCAACTTGACTTTCTGGTCTTATTTCCCTTGATTCCTTTTCATATACTCTACAGACTAATAAAAATAAAGAATCTGAAAAGTTATTCAGAGTTTATAAACTATTAAGGATGTCACCCTCAGATTCAGTGTGTATAATTCTTATTGAGACCTTAGTAACAATACTTGATAATAGTCTTTACAGCATTGTACCATTATGATCATTTCTGTGTAAGAATAACATTAAAGGTCTGAAGAAAGAATTTGGATAGTTCTCCACTCCAGAATCAGCAAGGTGAAGTTCCATGTTCAGCCTTTGAGAAGGATGCATTGCTTCATAGTTCTATAGCACTGATTTCTAAAACAGCTTGCTTTCTAGGAGATATTTGCTAATGTCTGGAGAGATTTTAGATTGCCATAAAGCAGGCAAGGAAGTGCCTAGGAGTTACCTATCTAATGCATAGATATCAAAGATATGCTAAGATTCTATAATGCCTAGGACAGCCCCAACTCTTCCCCAATAAAGAATTATCTGCCTCAAAATGCCAATAGCACCAATATTGATTAATCTTGCACACAGTTTGGCCTAGAAGCCCAAGAAATGGCCCCAAAGAAATATGGAGATAGACTGTTAGAAAAAGCAGTTCTTATTGCTAAAGGGGAAAGGGAGCATGCTTTTGGCAAAGATCCCAAGAGAATAAACGGACGGAACTGCAACTGCCTACATTTCTTCAGCCCCCACAGTCTACCCACGCTCTTTCCCGTATGTCCCAAAAGGCTCTGCAGATCCTGAAGGGCATGTCACACAGAAGCCAGACGGCTTTGCCTCTCATCCTCTGCTTGTCCACTCTTCTCTGAACTCATCAATTCAACACAAATAATCCTAATTACTATGGCTATTTTCAGCTTGAGGACAGATATTGCTTGATTGAGCCGTGCATTCTTATTGAACAAAAAAAAAAAGAAAAAAAAAAGAAAGAAAGAAAGAAAAAAAGAAAAACACTTGTAAAATCCCCAAACTTTAAGCCCTTGGCAGTGAGTTCTTCAATTTTATATCAGGGAGCCTGGGCTTGGCCTGAAGGGGAAATGCAACAGAGCATGCCATCAAAATATCTAGGTCAATGTTCAGCTTCTTCTTGGAAGGCTTTCTGCTTCTTCTCTTCCCTCCATGCTGGGCCCTCAGCCTGTCTGTGCCAGCCACCTTTATTTCAGATAACTAGCTATCTCAGCCTACAAATTCCAAAGTCCAAATGACTCTGGAATTGAACAAATTGTCCACAAACCTTAAATCAAAGGATACAGTCCTGCCCATTCAATTTGAGCATCTGGAATTGGTGATACCAACAGTGTTGGAGCACTGGACCACCTAGTGAAGAATAAAACTTTATGCAATGCCTGCTGGCACTCTGGGCTTCATCCATTGGCTCCATCAGAGCAAATATATCACTGGAAACTAGAAACTGCTAAGTTTCACACCGTACCTATGGATGTAGTTTCAGGCTTATGTCAATGATAAAAAAAAACATGATTAATCAGGCTTATACAAAATCAAACAACAAAACAAAAAATAAGCCTAAAGAATCAGATCTGAGGAATCCAAAGCCCTAGGAAAAAAAACAGATGTCAGGGAAGACCCTTCAAGCAAATCTGCCCAGAACACGGCACTCAAACTTTGGATAAGAATGTGGTATGAATAAAGACATCCATTATAGCAATCATAGTTCTCCAACTACTTGTTTATACATCCTTTTCTACCTCTAAACTTGTCCAAGAAATTAAACTTTTTTTATTCATCTCACATGCCCAATATGCACCAGAAAGGCTCACACATAGTAGGTGATTAATAAATTGATTAATTTTTCAATCTTTTCTTGTACCCTTTTTTCCAAAACTACCCTGAAACAATCTCCCAAAAACAACTGGCTACAATTGGTCAGCACTCCCTGACCGTATAGCCTTAGATGACTCCACCGATGCTCAGTGCATGTTAACAGAATATATTTTAAATGTTTTCACTAAAAAAAAAAAAAAAAAAGTTAAGTATATGAAGTGATGGATTTGTTAATTACCCTGATTTAATCATTCCACATTGTAAACATATATCAAACATCACATTGTACCACATAAATATATACTTAGTATTTGTTAATTAAAATAAAAAGTTTAAAAAAGGAATTGGCTCTTCCCTACCTGTGAACAACTTGTCTTACATCAACTAGCTGCCACTCAAACAATCAGTTGGATAATACTACAAAGCATGTGGGGTTTGTCCTAATAAATAAGTTAAAAACCCACCTTCACTTTTAACTGTGACTTTTTTTTAATACTCAATTCTGTAATTTCTGGGATACATGTGCAGAACGTGTAGGTTTGTTACACAGGTATACATGTGCCAGGGTGGTTTGCTGCACCCATTCACCTGTCATCCACATTAGGTATTTCCCCTAATGCTATCCCTCCCCTTGCCCTGCAACCCCTAACAGGCCCCAGTGTATTATGTTCCTCTCCCTGTGCCTATATGTTCTCATTGTTCAACTCCTACTTACGAGTGAGAACATGCAGTGTTTGGTTTTCTGTTCCTGTGTTAGTTTGCTAAGAATGATGGATTCCAGCTTCATCCATGTCCCTGCAAAGGACATGAACTCATCCCTTTTTATGGATGCATAGTGTTCCATGGTTGTATATGTGCCACATTTCCTTTATCCAGTCTAACACTGATGGGCATTTGCGTTGTTTCCAAGTCTTTCGTACTGTGAATAGTGCTGCAATAAACACACATGTGCATGTGTCTTTATAGTAGAATGATTTATAATCCTTTGGGTATATACCCAGTAATGGGAATGCTGGGTCAAATGTTATTTCTAGTTCTAGATCTCTGAGGAATCGCCACACTGTCTTCCACAATGGTTGAACTAATTTACACTCCCACCAACAGTATTAAACTGTTCCTATTTCTTCACATCCCCTCCAGCATCTGTTGCTTCCTGACTTTTTAATGATGGTCATTCTAACTGGAGTGAGATGGTATCTCATTGTTGTTTTTATTTGCATTTCTCTAATGACCAGTGATGATGAGCTGTTTTTCATGTTTGTTGACCATACAAATGTCTTCTTTTGAAGTGTCTGTTCATATCCTTTGCTCACTTTTTGATGGGGTTGTTTCTTCCTTGTAAATTTGTTTAAGTTCTTTGTAGATTCTGGATATTAGCCCTTTGTCAGATGGAGAGATTGCAAAAATTTTCTCCCATTCTGTAGGTTGCTTGTTCACTCTGATGGTAGTTTCTTTCACTGTGCAGAAGCTCTTTAGTTTAACTAGATCCCATTTGTCGATTTTGGCTTTTGTTCCCATTGCTTTTGGTGTTTTAGTCATGAAGTCCTTGCCCATGCCTATGTCCTAAATGGTATTGCCTAGGTTTTCTTCTAGAGTTTTTATGATTTTAGGCCTTAATTTAAACTTTTAATATATCTTGAGTTAATTTTTGTATAAGTTATAAGGAAGGGGTCCAGTTTCAGTTTTCTGCATATGGCTAGCCAGCTTTTCCAACACCATTTATTAAATAGGGAATCCTTTCCCCATTGCTCACTTTTGTCACGTTTATCAAAGATCAGATAGTTGTAGATGTGTGGTGTTATTTTTGTGGCCTCTGTTCTGTTCCATTGGTCTGTATCTGTTTTGGTACCAGTACCATGCAGTTTTGGTTACTCTAGCCTTATAGTATAGTTTGAAGTCAGGTAGTGTGATGTCACCAGCTTTGTTCCTTTTGCTTAGGATAGTCTTGGATATATGGTCTCTTTTTGTTTCCATATGAAATTTAAAGTAGTTTTTTCTAATTCTGTGAAGAAAGTACCTTGATGGGAATGGCACTAAATTTATCCATTACTTTGGGCACTATGGCCATTTCCATGATATTGATTCTTCCTATCCATGAGCATGGAATGTTTTTCCATTTGTTTGTGTCCTCTTTTATTTCCTTAAGCAGTGGTTTCTAGTTCTCCTTGAAGATGTCCTTCACATGCCTTGTAAGTTGGATTCCTAGGTATCTGATTCTCTTTGTAACAACTGTGAATAGGAGTTCACTCATGATTTGGCTCTGTTTGTCTATTATTGGTGTATAGGAATGCTTGATATTTTTGCACATTGATTTTGTATCCTGAGACTTTGCTGAAGTTGCTTATCAGCTTAAGGAGAGTTTGGGCTGAGACGATAGGGTTTTCTAAATATACAATCATGTCATCTGCAAACAGAGACAATTTGACTTCCTCTCTTCCTATTTGAATACACTTTACTTCTTTCTCTTGCCTGATTGCCCTAGCCAGAACTTCCAATACTATGTTGAATAGGAGTGGTGAGAGAGGGCATTCTTGTCTTGTGCCAGTTTTCAAAGGGAATGCTTCCAGCTTTTTCCCATTCAGTATGATATTGGCTGTGGGTTTGTCATTAACAGCTCTTATTATTTTAAGATAAGTTCCATCAATACCTAGTTTACTGAGAGTTTTTAGCACGAAGAGTGTTGAATTTCATCAAAGGCCTTTTCTGCATCTATTGAGATAATCATGTGGTTTTTGTCATTGGTTCTGTTTTGTGATGGATTACGTTTATTGATTTGCATATGTTGAACCACCCTTGCATCCCAGGGATGAAGCTGACTTGATTGTGGTGGATAAGCTTTCTGATGTGCTGCTGGATTCAATTTACCAGTATTTTATTGAGGACTTTTGCATCGATGTTCATCAGGAATACTGGCCTGACATTTTCTTTTTTTGTTGTGTCTCTGCCAGGTTTTGGTATCAGGATGATGCTGGCCTCATAAAATGAGTTAGGGAGGAGTCCCTCTTTTTCTGTTGTTTGGAATAGCTTCAGAAGGAATGGTACCAGCTCCTCTTTGTAACTCTGGTAGGATTCTGCTGTGAATCCATCTGGTCCTGGGCTTTTCTTGGTTAGTAGGCTATTAATTACTGCCCCAATTTCAGAACTTGTTATTGGTCTATTCAGGGATTCAACTTCTTCCTGGTTTAGTCCTGGGAATTTATCCATTTCTTCTAGATTTTCTAGTTTATTTGTATTGAGGTGTTTATAGTATTCTCAGATGGTAGTTTGGTATTTCTATGGGATAAGTGGTGATCTTCCCTTTATCATTTTGTATTGTCTCTATTTGATTCTTCTCTCTTTTCTTCTTTATTAACCTGGCTAGCATTCTGTCTATTTGTTTATCTTTTCAAGAAAACCAGCTCCTGGATTCATTGATTTTTTGAAGAGATTTTCGTGTCTCTATCTCCTTTCATTCTGCTCTGATCTTAGTTATTTCTTGTCTTCTGCTAGCTTTTGAATTTGTTTGGTCTTGCTTCTCTAGTTCTTTTAATTGAGATGTTAGGATGTTGATTTTAGATCTTTTCCACTTTCTCCTGTGGGCTGTGGGCATTTAGTGCTATAAATTTCCCTCTACACACTGCTTTGGCTGTGTCCCAGGGATTCTGGTACGTTGTGTCTTTGTTCTCATTGGTTGCAAATAGCTTATTTATTTCTGCCTTAATTTTGTTATTTACCCTGTAGTCACTCACGAGCAGGTTGTTCAGTTTCCATGTAGTTGTGCAGTTTTGAGTGAGTTTCTTAATCCTGAGTCCTAATTTGATTGCATTGTGGTCCGAGAGACTATTATGATTTCTGTTCTTTTATATTTACTGAGGAGTGTTTTACTTGCAATTATTTGGTCAATTTTAGAATAAGTGTGATGTGATGGTGAGAAGAATGTGTATTCTGTTGATTTGGGGTGGAGAGTTCTGTAGATGTCTATTAGTGTGCTTCATCCAGAGCTGAGGTCAAGTCCTGAATATCCTTATTAATTTTCTGTCTCATTGATCTGTCTAATATTGACAGTATGGTGTTATAGTGTGGGAGTCTAAGTCTCTTTGTAGGTGTAGGTCTCTAAGAACTTGTTTTATGAATCCAGGTGCTCCTGTATTGGGTGAATATATATTTAGGATAGTTAACTTTTCTTGTTGCATTGATCCCTTTACCATTATGTAATTCCTTTCTCTGTCTTCTTTATCTTTGTTGGTTTAAAGTTTGTTTTATCAGAGACTAGGATTGCAACCGCTGCTTTTCTTTGATTTCCATTAGCTTGGTAAATCTTCCTCCATCCCTTTATTTTGAGTCTATGTGAGTCTTTGCATGTGAGATGGGTCTCCTGAATAAAGCACACTGATGCGTCTTGACTCTTTATCCAATTTGCCAGTCTGTGTCTTTTAATAGGGGCATTTAGCCCATTTACTTGTAAGGTTAATATTGTTATGTGTTAATTTGATCTTATCATTATGATGCTAGTTGGTTATTTTGCTCATTAGTTGATGTAGTTTCTTCATATTGTTGACAGTCTTTACATTTTGGTTTGTTTTTGCAGTGACTGGTATTGGTTTTTTTCTTTCCATATTTAGTCCTTTCTTCATGAGCTCTTGTAAGGCAGGTCTGGTGGTGACAAAATCCCTCAGCATTTGCTTGCCTATAAGGGATTTTATTGCTCCTTCACTTATGAAGCTTAGTTTGGCTGGATATGAAATTCTGGGTTGAAAATTCTTTTCTTTAAGAATGTTGAATATTGGCCCCCACTATCTTCTAGCTTGTAGGGTTTCTGCAGAGAGATCTGCTATTACTCTGATTGGCTTTCTTTTGTGGGTAACCCAACCTTTCTCTATGGCTGCCCTTAACATTTTGTCCTTCATTTCAACTTTGGTGAATCTGACAATTATGTGTCTTGGGGCTCCTATTCTCGAGGAGTATCTCTGTGGTGTTCTCTGTATTTCCTTAATTTGAATGTTGTCCTGTCTTGCTAGGTTGCGGAAGTTCTCCTGGATAATATCCTGAAGTGTGTTTTCCAACTTCGTTCCATTCTCCCCATCACTTTCAGGTAGACCAATCAAACGTAGATTTGGTGTTTTCACATAGTCCCATATTTCTTGTAGGCTTTGTTCATTCCTTTTCATTCTTTTTTCTCTAATCCTGTCTTCATGCTTTATTTCTTTAAGTTGATCTTCAATCTCTGATATCCTTTCTTCCAATGGATTGATTTGGCTATTGATACTTGTGTATGCTTCATGAAGTTCTCGTGCTATGTTTTTCAGCTCCATCAAGTCATTTATGTTTTTCTATAAACTGGTATTAACAATTCCTCTAACCTTTTATCAAGGTTTTTAGCATCCTTGCATTGGGTTAAAACACGCTCCTTTAGCTTGGAGTAGTTTGTTATTACCCACCTTCTGAAGCCTACTTCTGTCAATTCATCAAACTCATTCTCTGTCCAGTTTTGTTCCTTTGCTGGTGAGGAGTTGTGATGTTTAGAGGAGAAGAGGCATTCTGGTTTTTGGAGGTTTCAGCCTTTTTGCGCTGGTTTCTCCTCATCTTGTTGGATTTATCTACCTATGTTCTTTGCTGTTGGTGGCCTTCAGATGGAGTTTTTGCATGGTCTTCCTTTTTGTTGATGTTGATGCTATTGCTGTTTGTTGGTTTTTCTTCTAACAGTCAGGCCCCTCTTCTGCAGGTCTGCTGGAGTTTGCCGGGGGTCCGCTCCAGACCCTGTTTGCCTGAGTATCACCAGCAGAGGCTACAGAACAGTGCAGATTGTTGCCTGCTTCTTCCTCTTGAAGCTTCTTCCCAGAGGGGCACCCACCAGATGCCAGCTGGAGCTCTCCTGTATGAGTTGTCTGTTGACCCCTGCTGGGATGTGTCTCCCTTTCAGGAGGCATGGGGGTCAGGGACTCACTTGAGGAGGCAGTCTGTCCCTTAGTAGAGCTCAAGTGTTGTGCTGGGAGATCTGCTGCTCTCTTCAAAGCCAGGAGGCAGGAATCTCTAGGTCTGCTGAAGCTGCATGCATGGTCACCCCTTCCCCCAGTGTTCTCTGTCCAGGGAGCTCTGTCCCAGGGAGATGGAAGTTTTATCTATAAAACCCTGTGTGGGGCTGCTGCCTTTATTTCAGAGATGCCCTGCCCAGAAAGGAAGAATCTAGAGAGGCGGTCTGGCTACAGTGGCTTTGCCTAGCTGTGGTGGGCTCTGCCTGATCTGAACTTCCCTGCAGCTTTGTTTATGCTGTGAGGGGAAAGCCACCTACTCAAGCCTTGTTAATGGTGGACTCCCCTCCTCAAACCAAGCTCGCGCATCCCTGGTGGACTTCAGACTGCTATGCTGGCAGCGAGAATTTCAAGCCAGTGGATCTTAGCTTGCTGGGTTCCATGGGTTGGGATCCATGGAGAAAGTCCACTCAGCTACCTGTCTTCAGCCCCCTTTCCAGGGAAGTGTACAGCTCTGTCTTGCTGGTGTTCCAGGAACCACTGGGGTATGAAAACAAAAACAAAAACAAAAAACAAAACTCCTACAGCCAGCTCAGTGTCTGCATAGTTTTGTGCTTAAAACCCAAGGCCATGGGGGTGTAGGCACCTGAGGGAATCTTCTCATCTGTGGGTTGTGAAGATCATGGGAAAAGCATAGTATCCGATCCAGATAGCGCTGTCCCTCATGGTAAGGTCCCTCACAGCTTCCTTTGGGTAGGGGAGGGAGTTCCTGGACCCCTTGAACTTCCCAGGTGAGGCAATGCCCCACCCTACTTCTGCTCATCCTCTGTGGGCTGCACCCACTGTCTAACCAGTCCCAATGAGATGAACTGGGTACCTCAGTTGGAAATGCAGAAATCACCTGTCTTCTGCATTGGTCTTGCAGATTGGAACTGTTCCTTTTCGACCATCTTTCCCAGAACTGTGACTTTTTAACAACAATGTCTGTCCTTATTGTCTTATTTATCTGTTGATATTGCAAGCTGCTGAATTCAACTCTTTCTACCACATCTTACATACAGTGAGTGCTTGTAAACACTTGTTGAACAAATCCAGACTCAGACTTCATCAAAGAGACAAATCCCTCCCAGCATCATAGAAAGGAGTTAATTAAGTGTATTTATGTGTTACATTTACATATCAAATAAGCCCATTGATAATTCCAACATAACATGTTCCCAAGGAGATAAACAAATAAAAATAAAGAATAAAGCATACTAATAATAATAAACCCACCATCAAAAGTAACCTTCAGAGACATGGATATTTCTGAACTATAGTAAAATAAATATTTATTCCTAGCTGAAGAATTTTGATGTGGCTTTTTTATAATGAGAAAAAAGAAATTTTAAACCCTAACTTGACCTATAATCTTTCATGGATGACTTCTTGAGTAAATGAGATTTTAGAGTTTCTTTGTTTAGGAATGAATGCTTGGCAGATTAAATTATTTCAAAAGTCTAGAGAGTAAGAAGATAGTATGGAAAGAAGACAGCAAGACACCCCAGTGGCTGAACCATTAAAGAAAGTAATACAGGCAAGAGGGAGTAATGAGTAGGTAAAGATAACAAATGAAATGTCAGAGGCAAGGAAACAAGAGCATCATGAGTTATGTCCATTAAATGTGGGAGTTTGGTGAAGTGGTCTCTAATATTCTATCATTCCACAAACATATGGACACTGTTACCAACTTCTTCAGTATGTTTTCTCTCAGGACAGTCACCTCCCTTTGTCCATTCCAGAAACACTTGCCACAAAGTCAAGTGATAAAACAGTAGAATATGATGATGACTTAAATAACAATCCTTTTAAAGTAAACCTAAGTTCTCAGAATATGAGAATTTATTTGAAAACTGCTACTAGAAACCTACTATGAAAGTTTTCACCTAATTTTTAAGACATATGATTATAGTGAGAAAATTTTAGATATGATAAAAATATCATTTTCCTCAAGACATCTCTAATGGAATTTTTTAATGACTATATGGTGCTAAGTAATAACAAGGGAAATTGAACCAACATTTATTTGTATTTGTAATTTATCTCACACAATCAATGTCCACATCAGAGCTTTCTATTATGCCCTCATTTTGTAGCAAGTATATTAGAAGGAAACTATTTAACACTCATATTTTATGAGAATAAGAATATTTAATCATTATGAGATTAAATATAAACTACCTTCCCTAGTTTACAACTAAAAAAAAGAAAGACCCAGAGATATTAATAAATTTCTCAAAGTACACACAGTGTACTTTGTCAGTGGCAACACCAGATTTGAACTCTGCTTCTTCTAATTCCAAATTCTTATGTCAAATACTTAAAAGAATAGGTCTCAGACTTTAACATTTTGAAAACATTTTGGAGATCAACATAAGTTTTTTGTTTTTTCAAGTAAAGACATTATACAGACACACACACACACCTGTCACTTTCTTTCCTTAAAAATATGACATTCATCAAAAAAGTGAATAAACTTTGCTTTGTAAACAATTTGCCATATATCTTCACTTTAATTACATTACCATAAATAGTTAAATTTGAATTAGATGGTGAAAATTTCAGCTTAACACTGGACTTCTGAGGACTTCCACTTGGGAACTGCTTCAAAAATCCACATAATCTCCTTGTTGTATGATGGCAACAAAATACCTCTGCCCAGAATTGGGTTGGATCTGCTGTTGAATATGTACACGTTGTCAGGGCCTACATTGTTGACTTCCATTGACATGAATCCAAATGCCCAGGAGAACATGGGGAAAACGTATATCTATTTGGAGAGGGAGACCATATAGACAACTTCAAACCAACTTACATGGGGCATTTGTGGCCACTTTAAAAACAGATATTGATGTTATGTTGTGATTGTTCTCTACAAACTGTTACTCTGATCAAAGATATTTCTGTGTTATAATAAAACATTCCCTGCTGCTGGGGATAAATTAGAACACTCCTATGCCTTACATGGAATTTGGTGTTTACTTTAAACTACCTGCATTTGCACAAAATTTGCAGTAAGGCACACAGTTTAGTGGGAAAATTATGCAGACAGGAAATCAGGGTTCTCTGCCTGATTCTTTCACTCACTCACTCCTCAGACTCCCAGCATATCACACTACCTCTTGGCCTCTCTCCCTCGCTAGTAAAGTAAGGGGATTAAAAACATTGCTCTCCAAGCTTCCCTTCAGCTCTACTAAACTCATCTTGCCAGTATCTGAATTAATGGCTTATTTACAAAGGGTTTATTCACATTGACTTTAGTTTTCTCTTTCCCATTTTACCCGTATATATACAAAAGTTGGGAAAAAAATAGACACAAAGTATGAAGAAAAATAAATAATAATCCTACCACCCAGAAACAACAATGCTAACAATATTGCTAATATTTTCCCACATTTTTACTCGGCATATAAATTTCGCACATAAAATGTTGTGTCTGTTTCCTCTTAATATCATATTAAGAATTTTTCCCTTAATCAAACATTTTTCAGAAGCATACCTTTTAAAATACAATGTTTTATTGATTTAAAAATAATATATGTTTATTACAGAATGTTTCAAAACTTACAAAAAACATAAAGAACAAAATTGTGTATTTCCCATGGGTTAACTCCTGTTAATACTTTGATATAAATATTCCAGATGTATATTACAAAGTTTTTCCATGTGAATTGTTTTACACTGGGTAATGGCTATGTTTTATAAGCATACCTCATCTTGTTGCACTTCACAGACGTGTATTTTACTAATTAAAATTTTGTGGCAACCTTACATCAAGCAAGGCTATCTACACTATTTTTCCAACAGTATGTGCTCATTTCATATCTCTGTGTCACACTTTGGTAACTCTCACAGTATTTTAAACTTCTTCATTGTTACCATATCTGTTATGGTGATTTGTGATCAGTGATCTTTGATCACTATTATACTTGCTTTGGAGTGCCACAAACCATGCCCACATATAACACAGCAAATATAATTGATAAAAGTTGTGATGATCTGACTGCTTCACCCACTGGCCATTCCTCCATTTCTCTCCCTCCCCTCTGGCATCCCTGTTCCCTGAGACATAACAATATTCTAGGACCCTGAAGAATTATGCTAAATCCACTCTTCCTGTGCTCTATAAATGGAATAACAAAGCCTGGATGACAGCACATCTGTTTACAGCACAGTTTACTGAATATTTTAAGCCTACTGTTAAGACCTACTGCTCAGAAAAAAAAAAGATTTCTTTCAAAATATTTCTGTTAATTGACAATGCACCTGGTCACCTCAAAGCTCTGACAGATACATACAATGAAATTGAGTCTTTCATGCCTGCTAACACAACATACATTCTACAGCCCATGGATCAAGGAATCATTTTGACTTTCAAGTCTTCTTATTTAAAAAATACATTTCATAAAGCTGTAGTTGCCATAGATAGTGATTCCTCTCATGGATCTGAGTGAAGTAAATTGAAAACTTTCTGGAAAGGATTCATCATACTAGACGCCATTAAGAACGCTAATGATTCATGGGAGGAGGTCAAAATATTAACAATAATAGGAGTTTGGAAGAAGCCTATTCTAACCATACTGGCTAACTTTGAGTGGTTCAAATCTTCAGCGGAGATAGGAACTTCATATGTGGTAAAAATAGCAAGCGAACTAAAATAAGAACTAAAGTTGGCCAGGCAGAGTTGCTCACGGCTGTAATCCCAGAATTTTGGGAGTCCAAAGCAGCCAGATCACGAGGTCAGGAGATCGAGACCACCCTGGCTAACATGGTGAAACCCCATCTCTACTAAAAATACAAAAAAAAAATAGCTTGGCATGGTGTGGGGGCCTGTAGTTCCAGCTATTCAGGAGGCTGAGGCAGGAGAATTGTGTGAACCCACGAGGTGGAGCTTGCAGTGAGCCGAGATAATGCCACTGCACACCAGCCTGGGTGACAGAGCAAGACTCAGTCTCAAAAAATAAAATAAAATAAGAACTAAAAGCCTGAAGATATGACTGGGCAATCTCAGGATAAAACTTGAATGGATGAGGAGTTGCTTCTTCTGAGTGAGCAAAGAAAGTGGTTTCTTGAAATGGAAGCTACTCTTGATGAAAATGCTGTAAACATTGTTGAAATGACAACAAAAGATTTAGAACTTTGTATAAACTTAGTCAATAAAGCAGCAGTAGGGTTTGAGAGGATTGACTGTAATACTGAAAGTTCTACTGTGGATAAAATGCTATCAAACAGCAACACACGCTACAGAGAAATCTTTCATTAAAAAAAGTAAATTGATGCATCAGAATTCATTGCTGTCTTATTTTAAGGAATTGCCACAGCCATCCCAACTTCCAACAACCACCATGCTGATCAGTCAGCAGCCACCAACACTGAGGTAAGATTCTCCACCAGTAAAAAGATTATTACTCCCTGAAGGTTTAGGTGTTAGCACTTTTTAGCAGTAAAGTATTTTTAAGGTATGTACTTTTTTTTAGAGAAAATGTTACTGCACACTTCAAAAACTACAGTATAATAAAAACATAACTTTAATATGCAACAGAAAACCGTGACAAGGTTTACCGTGATATTTACTTTACTGTGGTGGTCTGGAACAAAACCCATAATATCTCCAAGGTATGCCTGTATTTCATCATAGGAAACTACCAGATGTATTTATGTAAATACTGACTAGTGTTGCATGCCAGTCTGATAATTTTAAATGTTACTATTGCTCTTTTATTAATAATGTTCGTTTTATTTATACACATTTTAACACTTCAGATGTAAACCTGCTAGTTTACTCTAATAATTATAATGAATATAATTGAGTACTCCAAGGCATTGTCTCAAATATTTCACATGTGTTATTCCACTTAATCTTTATGACGATACTGTGTGGTACTATTTTATACTCATTTTACAGATGAAAAAAAATAAGACTTCGAGAGCTCAGTAACTCATATCAAGTCACAGGACTGATTAAGTAACCAAGCCAGGATTGAAACCTACCAGACTTCACAATACAGGCTCTGAACCAAGAGAGTGTGCTGTCTTCTCAGTATGCCAGATATTGGGTAATGCTTGTTTGTTTCTACAATGTCTCAGTCCTCTGAACAGCCTTTACAAGTAGATCTTGCTATCACCATGTATAAAATTAAAAAACGGAATCTTAATGAAGTTAAATAACGATGTTAAGAAACTGAAGTTAGCAAGTGACAGAAGCAGGACAGAATCTCATGTTTTTAACCATTTCATAGAGTTTAATACACTTCGTTTTTGGTGTAACTAATACATTTAGTTTATTTGGTCAATACTTTTTTTTTGCTTTATTTCTCAAACATTCATGTTTCCTATGTTTTCTTTGCTTTTTGGTATTCTAGTACATAAAAGGTGTTATGTCCTATTTTTAATTTTATTAACGGTTACCTCATTTTTTTTTTTTCAAAAATCATCCCTGGACTTTCTTCAACTTCTCAGAATTAAGAAAATAAGTGTATCTTTTTAATTTCCTCTTTTATAAGGCATGGGGTACTATTTATCCCCCCAACCAGTTTTTAATATTTATTATGATAACCCAGTAATAAAGTCTAACTTAGATTATTGTTTCATTATTATTTATTATTAAAGATGTTACTTGATAATAAATATTTAAAATATTGAATTAATTAAATTAAATTGTCATTTTCGCATTATACACCTGGTATGGTGTGAATGTGTGCCCCAAAGTTTACATGTTGGAAACTTAATTTCCAGTGCAACAGTGTTGTGAGGTAAGACCTTCAAGAATAGATTGGGTCATGCCAGGCACAGTGGCTCACATCTCTAATCTCAGCAGTTTCAGAGGCTGAGGTGGGTGGATCACGAAGTCAGGAGTTCAAGACTAGCCTAACGAATATGGTGAATCCCCGTCTCTATTAAAAATACAAAAGTTAGCCAGGTGTGGTGGTGTGTGCCTGTAGTCCCAGCTATTGGGAGGCTGAGGCAGGAGAATTGCTTGAACCTGGGAGGCTTCAAGAGACCCGAGATCCTGCCGTTGCACTCCAGCCTGGCAACAGAGCAAGACTCTGTCTCAAAAAATAAAAATAAATAAATAAATAATTTTTTTGTCATAAGGGTTTCACCCTCATGAGTAGATTAATGCTGATTATAAAAGGGCTTGAAGTTGTGTGATTGATTTCTTGCTCTTTCTTGCCAAATGATGCCTTCTGCCATGTTGCGACCCAGGAAGAATGCCCTCACTAGATGTAGCCTCTCAGTGTTGGACTTCCCAGCCACCAGAACTGTGAACCAAATAAGTTTCTTTTCACTGTAAATTACTCAGCCTCTGGTATTCTGCTATAGCAACACAAAATGGACTCAAATGTCAAAAAACTAACACAAGTACTCAGTGATGTAAGAAAGTTTACAACAATTATTTAGTTTTGTCTTGTTAAACTAATTTCAGCTACACAATAGTCATCTTTTACATAACATCATTTTTGAGCTCCAAGCTTCATCTTTTGAGCAGTCATATTGCAAGTCTAGTTCTGAGGCCAACTTATTTTTATACTCTTGTAAATTCTTTCCTCCATGGCTTGATATTATATGAGATTGTTTTTCTTTGTCACTTAGTTTAAGATTATTTTCCCTCTGTAAGTTTAAATATGAGTATCTTTTAATTCTTTCATTTGAGCATAATGAAATATTTTGACATGTCTAATCTAGACTTTTTAGCTCATCTATTATGTATATGGTTATTTGTTCTAGCATTTTTCTCATGAACACAAACTATTCATTTGTTTAATATTTATTCCCTGTCTTCTGTTTATATTACCTTTCTGTCATCATTTTTATCATTTTATCTTTTATTTCTACATTCCAGAAGAGTGTGACTTTGTTGATTTGATTTTTTTATAATGCTAAATCATTATCTTTTTCCCTGTAACATGGACTTTAAATCTATTTAATTTTTAATGTACTTTAAATCCACATTAATATTATTCATCTCCCTTTTTATTTCACCCTCTTATCTTTTTATCAGAGCTTTTTCATCCTTTATAATTTTTGGCGACTATTCCACAGGGGCTGTATCTCTTTGAATACTACTAAGAATTTCCATTTCTTCATAGTTTATTCTAAATCCCATAGTAGATAATTTTTAGAGATATTTTATGAGTCTGTTCTCTGCCCTTATACTACGGCATTTTTTTCAATTAGCTCCATGTTGGTTGTTGGTTCCATCCTTCGTCCTTCTTCATCCTTTACAAGAAAATATTGCTCACCTTTTGCCCAGCAATCTGGACACTGAATTGGTGGTCAAATTCCAGTCAAATTGCAAGTTTCTTGCTACCACTTACCTGGAGCAGCAGTCTCTGCTCCACCGAGGTAATGTTGCCTTTCACACCTGGTTCTGTGATTCTCTGAATCAATAAAGACAAGGTGGGTGCGGTGGCTCACACCTGTAATCCCAGCACTTTGGGAGGCCTAGGTGGGTGGATCATCAGGTCAGGAGTTCAAGGTCACCCTAACCAACATGGTGAAACCCCATCTCTACTAAAAATATAAAATTAGCTGGGCATGGTGGCACGCACCTGTAATCCCAGCTACTCAGGAGGCTGAGGCAGGAGAAATGCTTGAACCCAGGAAGCAGAGGTTGCAGTGAGCCGAGACTGTGCCACTGCACCCCAGCCTGGGTAACAGAGCAAGACTCTGTCTCAAAAAAAAAAAAAAAAAAAAAAAGAGACAAGCTACCATTTACAGAATATCCTGACAAGTTCTTTCACCATTCTTCTCTTTTTAGCACTTTCTTCCTGGAAACCATATCTCCCAGAATGACACTGGCCACTACCAGACACCCTGAGCTTTCCTGTCACTGGTTTCTAGAAATGGCTGTCTCTGTCCTTTCAAATAAAGTGGGCAAATGAAGTAGGGGGCAGAAAGAATGACTTGGCTGCCTCAAAAATCAGCACTTATGCATGACAGAAATGGTTCTCAAATTATAGGTGCATCATAATCATCTGCAGGTGATTCTGGGTCCCATGCACAAAGTGTCTGATTCTAGCAAGTTCTCCAGTAATGCTGATTCTGCTGGTCTGAGACTACATATGAAGACTCACAGCAGTAGAAGAACATATGTCCTTTTCTCTGATTGGTAAGACGCTTATGAGTCAAAGAAGACAGTAGTGAAAGTGCAGAATACGTTTTTATTTTTTTCTGGGCAGGCTTTATAGAATGAAGCCAAGCTTAAGAAGATTTTCTCTGGGTAGAAGAAATTTAAAACTTCTAGCATAAATTCATCTGTTGGCTTTGGCTTTTAGGAGTAGTCATTATGGATATTTCAGTGAGAAATTACAATTTAAGGGCTGCTAGCTAGACACTGTTTTAAATCAGAAGTTTGTAAACATCATTTTTAGAAATAACAATATTCCTTCAGATGAATATTCTATAATTGCTCCATCATTCTCCTAATGTTATTTACTCTTAGGCTATTATCAGTTTTTCATTATTAATAGATGGAGCCACATTGAACACCTTTGTAAATGAGGTCATTTCCGCATTTTTATATTGTTTCCTCAGATAGATTATGAAAAAAACTTATATAACCGCTCTGATGGATAAAGATACAAATTGCCAAATTGTTTCCTAAAAAGGGGATTATAGCAACCAAAAATAGGATATTCTCACAGAGGGAAAAACAATATTTTGCTAATTTAATATAGAATAAAGAGTAGTATCTCATTAATATTTTGGTTTGCTTTTTCTTAGATTTTTCTTTTCAAGGAATATGTCTCCTGCCACTTCACATGATGAAACTTTTCCTAGAAGCAGGCACACACCCAAACTGGGATAACAAAAGAGGTATTTGGTAATAAAATTTTAGGAGAAAAAGAGGCCAGATTTTCTTTCATCATAATAATATACAGAAGGTGGATTGGCAGTAAGCTAGTTTGGCAGTGTGAAAGGCCTTTTGCATGCTCCTTCTCAAGAATGGGTCATGCTAAGAGCCTGATCTTCCCTACCCGCCTCAAATTTACCTCTTGTAACCAAAGCCCTGTGACACTTCTAGAAACAGAACTAGATCTAGAATACTGACCAAATCCTTTCAGCAAAGGCTAGTCACAAGAAAAGGTTGGCTAGATAAGGTGGTTCATGTCTGTAGGCCCAGCACTTTGGGAGGCTGTGGGGGATGGATCACTCAGGAGCCCAAAAATTTGAGACTAGCCCTGGCAACATCACAATAGCTGGTACCTACAAAAACAACATTTTTTTTAAACTAGCCAGGCAGGGTAGCATGTGCCTGTAGTCCCAGCTACTCAGGACACTGTGATGGGAGGATTGCTTGAGCCTGGGAGGTCAAGACTACAGTGGGCTATGATTGTGCTTCTGCACTACGGCCTGGGTGATGGAGTGAGACCCTGTTTCAAAAAAAAAAAAAAGAAAGAATAGAACAGAAAAAGAAAAAGAAATGGTAGGCCCTGGGAAAGGAAATGTAGAAGGAGAGAAGAAGGGAAAAAAGAAAAGAGGTTTTAAAGAACCAAAGGCCTAGAGAAAAGGAGAAAAACCTTGAGAGGACCAGAAGCAGCTAGATCTTTAGTTGACTTTCAAATGTGGACATGTGGGGTGCTACCCTAAGAGTGGAAACTCTGATCCCACATCCACTCTTTGGAAGAGCCAAGAAGTGGGATGAATGGGATGTAGACTATTCTTCAATTCTTCTTTCCCAAAACACACTGACTACCTCATTGGATACTGTAAGCTCAGTGGTTATCAATCTTGGCTGAAATGAGAATCATCTGGGGAGCGTTAAAAAAAACTAGCTTTGTAGAATGAGTTAGGGTGGAGTCTCTCCACCTTGATTTTTGGGAATTATTTCAGAAGGATGGTACTAGCTCTTCTTGAGACATCTAATAGAATTCAGCTGTGAATCTACCTGATCCAGAGTATTTTTCCGTTGCTAGGTTTTTTATTACTGATTCAATTTTGGAACTTTTTACTGGTCTGCTCAGGGTTTTAATTTCTTCCTGGTTCAATCTTGAGAAGGTGTGTTTCCAGTAATTTATCCAGTTCTTCTAAGTTTTCTAGTTTGTGTGCATATAAGTGTTCATAATAATATCTGAGGAGTTTTTTATTAGTTCGGTGGGGTCCGTTATATCACCATCTTTCTCAAATTTCTGATTGTGCTTATTTGGATCCTCTCTCTTTTTTTCTTTATTAATCTAGCTAGCAGTCTGTCAATCTTTTAAGTATTCTTTCAAGTAATAAACCTCTGGTTTCCTTGATATTTTGCATGGATTTTTGAATCTCAATTTTATTCCATTCAGTTACGTTTTTGGTTATTTATTTTCTTCTGATAGCTTTGGGGTTGATTTGTTCTTGTTTTTTCTAGTTCCTCTGGGTCCAACATTAGGTTGCTAATTTGCTCTATCTGTATCCCAAAGATTCAGGTATGTTGTGTCTGTTTTCATTAGTTTCAAAGAATTTTTTCGATTTCTGCCTTAATTTCATTCTTTACCCAAAAATCATTTAGGAACAGGTTGTTTAATTTCCATGTAATTGTATGGATTTCAGAGATCTTTTTGGTATTCACATCTATTTTTATTGTGCTGTTGTCTGAGTATGGTTGGTATGATTTTGATTTTTTTAAAATTTTTTGAGACTTGTTTTGTATCTGAGCATGTGGTTGATCTTAGAATATGTGCCATGTGCAAATGAGAAGAATGTATATTCTGTTTTTGTTGGGTGGAGTATTCTGCAGATGTCTATTAGGTCTAATTGTCAAACTGTCAAGTTTAAGGCAGAATATCTTTGTCAGTTGTCTGCCTCAATGAACTGTCTAACACTGTCAGTGGGGTGTTGAATCTCCCACTATTATTGTGTGGTTATCTAAGTCTCTTCGTAGATCTCCAAGAACTCATCTTATGAATCTGGGTGCTCCAATGCTGGGTGCATATATATTTAGAATAGTTCAGTCTTGCTGAATTGAACCCCTTATCATCATGTAATGCCCTTCTTTTTATTTTTTATTTTTTGGTTTTATCATTGTTGGCTTAAAATCTGTTTTATCTGATATAAGAATACCAACCCCAGCTGTTTTTGTTTTCTTTTTGCCTGACAGACCTTTTCCCATCCCTTTATATTGAGACCATGAGTTTTATTACATGTGAGATGGGTCTCTGGAAGACAGAAAATAGTTGGGTCTTGCATCTTTATCTAACTTGCCACTCTATGACTTCTAAATGGGTCAGTTAGCCCATTTACATTCAAGGTTGGTATTGATATGTGAGGATTTGATTCTGTCCTCATGTTGTTAGCTGGTTGCTCTGTAGACTGGATTGTATATTTGCTTTTTAGCATCACTGAGCTATGTACTTAAGTGTATTTTTGTGGTGACAGGTATCTTCATTTCATTTCCATGTTCAGCTCTCCCTTAAGGACCTCTTGTAAGACAGGTCTGGTGGTAATAAGTTCCTTTAACATTTGATTATCTAAAAAGGATTTTATTTATCCTTTGCTTAAGAAGGTTTGATGGGATGTAAAATTTTGGTTGAAATTTCCTTTTTTTTAAGATGCTAAAAACAGGGTTCCAATCTCTCTAGCTTGTAAGGTTTCTGATGAAAAGTCTGTTGTTAGCCTGATGGGGTTCCCTTTGCATGTGACCTTCCCCTTCTCTCTAACTGTCTTTCATTCTGATACCAAAACCTGGCAGAGACAGTGAAAAAAGAAAACTTCAAGGCCAATATTCCTGATGAACACAGATGTAAAAATCCTCTACAAAATACTAGCAAAGAAAATCCATCAGCCCATCAAAAAGTTAACACACCAAGATCAAGTAACCTTTATTCCTGGGATGCAAGGATATTCCAACATATAAAAATCAATAAATTTGATTGACCACATAAACAGAATTAAAAATAAAAACCACATTATCGTTTCAATAGATGCAAAAATAGCTTTAAGTAAAATTCAACATCATCTCATATTTAAAACCCTCAAAAAATTAGGCATTTATGAAACATACCTAAAAGTATTATGAGCCATTTATGACAAACCTACAGCCAACATCATACTGAACGGACAAAAGCTGAAAGCATTTGTCTTGAGAACTGTATCAAGATAATGTTGCTCACTCTTACCATTCCTATTCAACATAGTACTAGAAGTTCTAGGAGGAGCAAACAAGAAAGAGAAAGAAATAAGAGGCATTCAAATAAGAACAGAGGAAGTCAAACTATCTCTCTTCAAAGATAATATCATTCTAGAAGTCATGACCTAGAAAATGACGACGTGGAAAATCCCATATGCCCCACCAAAAGGGCACTATAACTGATAAATAACTCCAGTAAAGTTTCAGGATAAAAAAATCGATAGCACTCTCATATACCAATAACATCCAAGCTGAAAACCAAATCAAGAATGCAATTCAATTACAATAGCCACAAAAAAAATAAAATACCTCAGAATGCAGCTAACCAAAGTGGTGAAAGATCTCTGCAATGAGAATTATAAAACACTACAGAAAGAAATCAGACAGTACACAAATGGTAAAACATTCCATGCTCATGGATAGAGAAATAAATCCTGTTAAAAGTCATATTGCCAAAGACATTTACAAATTCAATACCATTCCTATCAAAATACCAAGGTCATTTTTCACAGAATTAGAAAAAAAACTATTCTAAAATTAATATGGAACCAAAATAGAGCCCAAACAGCCAAAGCAATCCTAAGTAGAAAGAAGAAACCCAGAGGCATCACACTGACTAACTTCCAGCTATACTTCAAGGCTACAATAACTAAAACAGCATGGTACTGGTACAAAAACAAACACCTAAACAGACCAATGGATCAGGATAGAGAACCAGAAATACAGCCACACACCTACAACCAGCTGATCTTCAACAAAGTCGACAATGACAATCAATGGGGGAAATGAATTCCTATGCAATAAATGGCAATAGGATAACTTGCTGGCCATAAGCATATGATTAAAACTGGACCACCCCCTTTTACTATATGTAAAAATTACCTCAAGGTGGATTACAGACTATAAAAATCCTAGACAAAAACCTAGGAAATACCACTTCTCAACATTAGCCTGGGCAAAGAATGTATGAATGTATGACCAAGTCCCCAAAAGGCACTGAAGCAAAAACAAAAGTTGACCAGCGGGACCTAATTAAAGAGCTCTGCACAGGAAAAGTGGCTATCAACAGAGTAAAAAGAGAACCTACAGAATGGGAGAAAATAGTCACAAACTATGTATCCAACAAAGGTCTAATATCCAGAATCTTCAAGGATCTTAAATAATTCTATAAGCAACTCCATTTAAAAAAAAAAAAAAAGCAAAGGTAATGAACAGATAGTTCTCAAAAGTTGACATACATGCAGCCAACGAATGTGTTAAAAACGTTCTTAACATCACTAATTATTAGAAAAATGCAAATCAAAACCAAAATAAGATAACATCTCCCACTAGTCAAAGTTATTAAAACGTCGAAAAATAACAGATGTTGGCAAGGAGGAGAAAATGAAACACTTACACACGGCTGGTAAAACATAAATTAGTTTAGCCACTGTGGAAAGCAGTTTGGAGGTTTCTCAAGGAACCTAAAGCAGAGCTACCATTTGGCCAAGCAGTCTTATTACTGGGTATATACCCAAAGGAAAATATATCATTGTACCAAAAAGACACATGCTCTTTTATGTTCATTGCAGCACTATTCACAATAGTAAAACGTGGAATCAACCTAGGTGTCCATTAACAATGGACTGAATTTTTTTTAAAAGTGGCTCATATACACAATGGAATAGTATGCAGCCATAAAAAGAAAAGAAATGTCCTTTGCAGCAACACGAATGCAGCTTAATGATGTTATCCTAAGTGAATTAACACAGGAACAGAAAAAAAAAGGCCACTTATAAGCAGGAGCTAAACATTGAGTAAACATGGAAATAAAGATGATAACAATAGATGCTGGGGACGCTGAAGGGGAAAGGTGGGACAGAGTTGTGAGTTGAAATCCTACCTATCACATACTATGTTCACTACATGGGTGATGGGATTATTCATATGCCAAACCTCAGCGAGACGTAATTTACTCATGTAACAAGCCTGCCCATGTACCCCAAAACCTAAAATAAAAGTTAAAAAAAAAACTGATGCTCAGTACCACAATTAAGCATCAATATTGTCTGGAAGTTCCACAGGTGATTTTAATATGCAGCCATGGTTTAGAACTAGTACTGAGAAGTTTGAAACAAAAAAACATTCAATTCCAAAGTCAACAGCTGTTTGATTATTCTGTGTAAGTGTCTACCCAGTCAATGGGAAGAGCGTTTGAGAATAAACAGTGCCTACCTGCCATAACAAAGAGTATAAGGTTGTATTCCAAAGAAAGTTTGGAAATTTCTCTGTAAGCTTTAGTCTGTTGCATGGTGGGTTTATGTCTACAAACTGGGGTAGCCTCTGCTTACTCTCTGAGTGCACCAGATCAGATATGATTGTTGTTTATTTGTAAAGTGCTATGAAGTGCAGCTTATTACAAATTGTAAGAACTGTATTATTGTTTTTCTTGTTCTACCACATTCTGGAGTGTACATTTCATGGTGTGTGAACACAACAGGTGAAATGTAACTATTAACTTACAGAAGCAAAATCTCATTTGTTTTCTCTTCTCAACACTTTGTACTTGCTTGTTTGTAATAATAGCAGAGCTTAAAATGGTGAATTTGAAATTAGATGCTCTACTAATAAAGCTTTTTTGCCATTTTAAATTTTAAATGGTTGAGGTGACAGAATGCTAGAATAGCTCTCTAAGGAACCTTAAAAATATACTAAAACAATCAAAGGGCATGCATGTAGGATATATAAACATCTCCTGGAAATCAATAAGAAAAAATAGATAACCTAATAGGAAAATAAGGTTCAAATATTTTGAACACGTACTTCACAGAGGAAGTTATCCAAATAATATGTGAATAAATACTCAACTTCATTAGTCAGCAGGGAAATGAAAATTCAAAACCCAATGTAATTTCTATACATATCAGTAAGAATGAGCAAAAGAAAATGTATAGACATTACCAAGTGTTGACAACTGGACTGTCATACACTGCTAGTAAGCGTGTAAATTCATATAGCCACCTTAGAAAACTATTGGAAAGCTGAACATACACACCCTCAATGACTCAGCAATATGAACCCCTAAGACATGGTCATAAGTAATCCCTATAACCCAATCATTTCACTCCTAAGGTATGCCCCAATGAAATGTTTGTCTAAACATGAGCAAGAATGTTTATAACAGCCTATTAATAATAGTCAAAATCTAAAAAATAACCTAAATATCCTTCAAGAGCAGGGTAGATGAAAGTATTATGCATATTTGCACAATGGAACACTATCGACAATGATATAGACCTACCTATAAACTACACATAGCAAAATAGACAAATCTTACAAAGAGAATAATGAATGGAAGAAGCCAGGTACAAAATCCTGCATGCCCTAAGATTTCACTTATATGAAGTTCAAAAACAGGGAAAACTAGTTGACAATGTTATAAGTCAGAACAGGGCTTGTCCTTGGGAAATAGGTGGGGGATGCTGACTGGGAGGGTACAAATGGGATTTTTGAGGTTTGGCAATATTCTACTTGTTTTATGTTAAATAGGCTGTACAGTAATGATTAATACTTTACATATATCATTCTGCAATTAAAAGTTCATTTAAAGATGTTTAGGATATTTTTATTCCATAACTGTGAACAATTATACAAAGCTAACTTATTTACAGTTTAAAGGGCAGGGAGGGGTGGGGACTACACTTGAAAAGTTGAACACTGTCTCAAAGCTTCTGAAACTGAAGTCATTATTGTTTTATTTAACAATGAGTTGTAAATATTAAATATGAATGTATTTACACAATCTTGTAAAATAGATATTAGTGTTGTTCTTATGTCATAGATGAGAAACCAAGGACTGCTGAGGTAAAACAAACAAACAAACAAACAAACAAACAAATTTTCCCAAGTCAATGAATGATAGAAACTAGTTTTAAATCCAGGAGGTCTGGCTTGGGGAGATGAGTAAGGGACATTATCTTAATCACTTCACCATGGTTTCCCCATACTTTGGTGAGAACTTAAAAGTTGCTCAGAACTTGAATTTTTTTTTATTTATGTAGGTTATGTTTATCGATATTTACATTATTAAAATTAAAAGAGAAAATCTTAATTTAAGTTTACACAACCATTAAGCATCAGAGGAATGATGTCACCACACTTCATGTAACCTCCAAAAAACTCCACTGTGTATGCATGAGGTAATGACAGTGAAAAAGTCAAGTAATGTCCTAATATTATTATTAAAATAGTTTTGATTTCAAATATTCTAGGATAGACTGAGAACCTCTGCATATACAATGCTGCCTCTCTATTAGTGAGAAGAAAATGAACATCTAATGATAAGAAAGAGACAATGTGGTAGCAACTTATACCCACAGCTCAGACATCACAGTGCAAATTAAGCCCATGCCTTTAGGAATACAAGATAGAAGCAGACAATTTAGATTTAAATTCTAACATTACAACTTTTTCTCAAGGAAAATTATTTCATCTCTCTGAGTGTCTGTCTTTCAACTGAATGATGAAAAGAGCAACACCTAGTTCCTATAGTTATTGTTACAATTAAATGGCATACAAATTGGGTGAAAATACTCCCATCATGTCCAATATAAAATAGGAATCCCACAAACATTTGTGAAATTTCTGTGTCACTTCATCTCCATGTGGAATAAACAAAGAAAAATAAAACTTCAAGGAAGAGCCTTAACCTACTTTTCTTAACAGCTCTACAATGTTAAATGATTCAAATCTTTCTGATTGCAATACTTCCAACTTTTGTGCCTGACCCTATGTTCCCTGGAAGATAATGACTCTGGAAAATTATTCTTTGGATTGTTTCACCTTTGCTGAAATTTATCCAGCACTCTTACTAGAAAAGTTAAGACATCATTTCAATGTTGGAAATCCCAGGTGTCTCCAAGTTTCTCAAGAATTATAATGGAATTTCTAAACAAATCTACTTTACTTTATATTTTAAAACAACCACGTATTCTAAGCATAATTAGAAAGGTGTGTAGAAGGCAAAGAGATAATGTATGATACCATGAAACAAAACAAACAATGAAAAGTCTTGAAAATAATTTCTTTAAATTCAAGGTCTATTAACTTTTTCTGTAAAGGACCAGAGAGTAAATTTTTTAAGCTATATGGGCCAATTTTCTATGTCACAATTAACTCTGCCATAATGCAAAAGTAGCCATAGGCAATATTTAAATGAAGAGGCATAACCGTGTTCTAATTGAACCTTTATTTACAATAACCTGCTGTGGGTCACATTTAGCCCGTGGGTCCTTCTTTGCTGACCCCTCATTTAGATGACAAAGCCAAAGTGAAATGACTTTTTTTTAAATGATATTCTATTCCTCAATTCCTTTAGGCACGTTTTAAAATGGCCTGGGAAAATACCACGACAATTGAATCCAAACCAACTTGGGCCTCTAATGTTGGAGAGCCTTTCTTCCAGCCCTGGGCTAATTAAGGACTTGTTTCTCTTCCAGGTAAACCCATGACAATTCCACAAGGATGAGGCACTGTATTTCAATTCATCTTCTAGTTTTATCACACCTGTGCCACTGCTGTCAGCAAAACTTAGAGCCTGTCAGCATTTTCATTATAATGTCAGCATCTCAGGAGGGTTATAAATCTGCCTAATATAGCCTGAGCTAAAACTTAGCATAACAGCTTCTAGACCAAAGATAAGCAGCTGGCTTAACAAAATTAAGTTCATACTGAAAGGTAGGCCAAAAAGTTATCTTTGTAAAGTTCCAAAAAAATTTTAGTTGTCAAGATCCAGATGCAACTCAATTTAACAAATATTTATTGGATTGCTACCATAAGTATCCTTTGTTATTTTATCTGTCCCATTTTACTTCCCTCTAGGAAGTACATCTCCCCCAGTTCACATCAGCCTCTAATGAGGCTCTTGATCAAGGAATCTTGCCTTGTCTTCCCCCAGAGTGGCTCACATGACCCAATGGAGCCAATTAGACTATCTGATTTCCCTAGGCACAGAATTCCCTAGACATTTGTGACTGTTTCTGTTTTCTGGGTTTTTATGGCCATTGGGAACCAATCTGTCTTCTTCTGTACTGTTTCTAAAGTGGACACATAAGCCTGAAGCTTCTATGTGTGATGAATTTGAGGGACCCATGGGATATCCTTTTGACCATAATTAGTAGACAGTTGAATTCACAAGTCTGACAATCCAAGAAGAGTTTGAGGATGCAGCTGTGGATTTGGAAGTCATTGGTGTGCTTCAAAGAACAGTTTGAAGCACATTCTAGGATCCTGCATTTCTGTGGAACATAGTTTAGGAATACTAAAAACACAACTAGAAAGTAAAAGCAATCAATGACTACTCAACCAATATACTGTGCTTCTACTATGTGCTTCACTCTGGGCTAGATGCTAAGAATATAAATGAGTGACAGTGATGGATTTGATGGATAATCGGGTACTAATTCAAAGCACTTATCAGCTGAGGTCTCCTGTTCCCTTGAGATGTAGGTAATATGATGTTACATCCCCATACCATAACCCATGGAAGTCCAAAGCCCTCCTGAAAATTTCTGTGAAATCCCAAGGGCTAAAATTTTCTAGTCGCCTCTCTCTCTCCAGGTCCCTCCTTCCACATATGCTGTTTCCATTCCTTACTGCATCTGCCTGCATTGGAGACACATTTATCAACCCCAAGACCATGTATTGCCCATTCATTGGTCATGTGTTTGTCGCCTGTTAATATACTTTGCATTTGTAAATATCATTCTTTTTTTATAAGACAAGTTCTCACTCCGTCACCTAGGCTGGAGTGCAATAGCATGATCACAGCTTACTGCAGCCTCAGCTTCCTGGTTCAAGTGATCTTCCTGTCTCAGCCTCCTGGGTAGCTAGGACCATAGGCAGAGGTCAACATGCCTGGCAATTTTTTTTTCATTTTTCTAGAGATGAATTCTCCCCATGTTGCCCAAGCGGCTCCTGAACTCCTGAGCTCAAGCGATCCTCCTGCCTCAGCGTCCCAAAATGCTGACATTATAGGCGTGAGCCATGGTGCCCCACCAATGACACACTTTTTCAACTGTACAATAAACTTCTTGAAAACATGGATTGTATCACTAGGCTTCAGGCTAACAACAGTACCAATGTCTTTGTTGATAAAGCCTCATTCTACTCATTCCCCTACACGTCACTTTAGAGACTTCCCTCTTCTTTGTTTATTGCAAGTAACAGGGAAGCAGCCTGCCCCATTTGCTAGTTACCCAAACCAACCCAACAAAGCAACAACAGGATTTTATCTTGTGGCAACGCAAATATAAAGGACAGAAAAGGCTGTCAATTCAAAAACATCTGGTGCATTCATTAGGTTGGGCTAAACTGTGGTGACAAATGGGTTAAAACATGTAAGTGCTACAAACAAAATTGGAGGGTTTTTTTGTTCACTGAACAGTTCAACATAGGTGTTCTTGATTGACTGTGATGCTCTTCCATGTAGTGATTCAGGAATCAGGATTCTTTCTATCTTGTGGCTCCGGAATCCCTTAAAACCTCATCAACCTCTAAATCCAGCTGGCATAAAGATTAAGAGAGTGTGGAGGAGGCACACACACATTCCTAAAAGTGCTGATCCAAAGGTGGCACATATCATATGAATTTAGTTCCATGGACACACTAGGAATTAGCCTATCCATATGCACTGCCAAAATCCAATCACTATTTAAGGATAGAGTGGGTATAGATGGACAGCTAGGGGGCTCCACCATTCTCAATTTCTGCTTTAAGAACACCCCAGCAGATAAGAGGCTCAGTGTATTCTTTTTTATCCCTTTATCCATCACTCAGCTTTTTATCTTATAGTCTCAAGTATTTTTTTCTATATAACCCTCCTCCCAAACACCCCCTAATTCCACCCTCTGCCTTATGGTTATAAGAAGGTAAAAATTCAATAACCTCTCCATCATGATCATGGCTACATTTCTAAGCACTCTTTAAACCAAGCCATGAGTGTCTAATTTATTCATTACCCCTACAAAAAAAAAAAACCCAACCTGCAAAATACTCCCAACCTTACAAGTCCATACGTAGAAACTCTTACAAGGAAACTACTCCGAATACATTATCTACCCTAACAAATTATCCCTTTTTCAGCAAAATTCTCCTTTCTCCCTAGAGTAGAATTGCCAGTCTCATATGCATTTCTACATACTCAGCTTCTAGTACCATGGATGTCACATTATTAATCAAATTGTCTTCAGTGCTGCTAGTTACTCTAACCTGAAAAACTATTATGCATACATTTGGTCAAAAAAGACTTATTAAGAGCCTTCTATGTGCTCAGTAGCATGAAAGGCTGGAGACTTGAGGATGAAGAGAATATAGTTGCAGATCACCAAGGACTTACTGTCTAGTTCAGGAGACAGGTTATAAACAGGTATTTATTTATAGACCCTACTTCTCTAATGAAGCTCTCTGAACAATGCTTCATAAGACAAGATATAAATGAAGCACTGAACTCTGCTTGAAGATGTCAGGGAAGTATTATTCCTCAGCATTTACTGAGTCCCCAATTTGTACTCAGTGCTATGATGGGCAGCATGAAGGCCAGAAAAGAAATAAAATGTTCTATCCTTGTCTTTGATGAACATATCATGTCTATCCATACAGCAATAATGTTCTCTACAAGGCTGTATAGAGTGTTGCAACTGAATGAAAACGGATTATTAATGATGTGAAGATGAAGTAAGCATCCTGGGAGAGGTCAAGTCATAAAGTGAACCTTGAAAATTTATTTTAGTCTGGATGAGAGTTGGGTGTAGAACGACTGTATTTGCAAACAAAGAAAATAAATAGAGTGACACGGGACAGGGAATATAAGCAGTGAGTACCTGAAACAGTAAAGAAATAATCTGTCAGGACTGAATGGAGTTAGTAGAAAATAATGGAAGAGAGTGTGGGAGAAGCTGGGTGGAGCCAAACCTTATGAGTTGAGCAGGTGAGATAAGATTTAACCTGTACAAATTAAGAAACTATTGAAATCTTGTGACTAAAAACACATTTCACAGAAGCAGTGTATAAAAAGACCTTTGTGACTGCAGTAATCTAATCCATTCAATAAATACTTGTGAATTTTTAACCTATATAAAAATGTAGTTTATATAAGAATATAGTATGTTCTTCACTTTCAAGAGTTAGGAAACACTGGTGCTGCTGAGTCATTCTGTATTGAACGGTATAATTTTGATGTTTGGGTCCCTAGAGTCAAAATGTAAATGAAAATCAGTTGGAGGCTTTAAAGAATGGTGCCAAAAAAAAAAAAATCTCCTCAACTGCATGATGCTGTTTTCTAAATTATTTAATGATGTTTTCCCTGTGGGAATACATTAAAGTCCCCCTTAAATCACTGTATTTCATATTTTTACCTAAATGTTCTCAATATTTCATATTTTTCCCTTGCTGTTCTCAAATGAGCAAACTCACTAACTTCATTTTAAAGGAATTTTGTTTTGGCTTTATTTTGTTTCTAAACTTGTATTATTTTTACTCCAAATCTGATCATCTTGGGAGATGCAAATTCATTTCTCTCCTCCTTAACTTTCCCTGCTGGACATGACAAGTTGACATCTCCAGCCAAATGCCTTGCTTTCACTTGATCTACAAGGCTTAAGATTCTAGCTAACTTAAAAGTTAGGTTTTTCTTCTTTATAAGCAAAACTTTACATAACAGACAGGAACCCCCCAAAAAAAATCACTCTGCAATGTTGTGTTTTCTTGGTCTTACTACCTAAAAAAATTCACCTGAAATGCCTATAGTGGAAAACCAAGCATCATGAACAAAAGAAAGAGTCCTCATGTAATAAAAACAGCAAGGCAAACACAATGAGGAATGGCAAATAACAGAGTCCCAGTGTCGGGAAGAAAATGGACAATAATGAGGCATGTGGCAAAATCAATTCTCATTCCCTATCCTAATAAAGCAAGTGCTACTTAGCGATGGCTTATCTTTTCACATAAGCGTGGTCAGAATTTTCAGATTTTTCTCATTTTTCCAAAGATGGTGTATTTCAGATTTTCACATGAAATCTCTTGATTTTTTAAATTTTGGCAATCATAGCAGAGACACAATTGTTGTTACTTAGTAGCCATTCCTGACCCACTTAACCATCACTCACCTCCTGTTGCAAAGGCTGAAAAATCTAGTCACTCACTTTCCAAGACCTCCTGTTTCTAATAACGGCTATGTGTCAAAGTTTTGACCCTTAAGGAATAAAGAATAGTTATCTAGGGAGATTGTAAAGAAAGTTGTTCCAGAAAGATTTTTTCTCTTCCCTGATAAAAGATGAGAGTGACATGAGGAGAGATAATATTCACTATTTTGGCTCTCACCCTACATTTGCCTTTAGTTAAAGTCATTTATGTGACGTTATGCCTGGAGATGTGGTAGCCATTTTACAACCATGAGGGTAGAACAAGAGCATCATGGAGATGCCAACCTAGAGCTCTGACATATTTAAGCCACTGATCTAATTCTAAACCCATCTATCACTCTTATTTTTAATGAGATAATAAATTCATTTATTAGTTAAAAATTGTGTAGAATTTCTTTATAATACTGTCAAGAATGCCTAAAATGTTCTAGCTCTTAAGTGAACTTACAAAATTTCAGTGTGACATCTTTCAAAAATTTCCACCATAGGTCACATGAATCTCTTTATTTACTCTTCTACTATAGTTTGGGTCATACCATACTGTTTAGAACTTTTATGATAATTGTGTTACGGGTGGTGATTATAAGCTGTTAGACAGCTAAGTCCTCTATGCCAATTTATCTGGGAAAGAAGTCATAGCAAATGGAGCATCTTTAATCACAATGGCCAATTTAAGTGATGGTGCTCCAGCTTCAGAGGAGAAGCATGTATTTGTGTGAGAATCTCATAAGAGATTTGGCTTTTCTTCCTAGAAAAATGCACTTTCTCACATCACACTGAGTTCTGAGTATACTTCCTTGGGTTTCACAGATTCCCAATCAGTTCAAGGCAAATTTAGAAGGAAACTTATTAGACCTGGGAAACAGTGAATGGGGACTGGGAGCAGAATCCAAAATAAAGTTTGGGAATAGAGAATAATTATTTTCTGTAAAAATGTCTCTGTGGCCACTTGAGATAAACTCAATGATAAACAGAATTTCTATGATCTGTTCTCTGTCTTCGGATACAAATACAGCCTTGAAAAGGCAAGCCTTACATTACCTGATCATTTAATTTTATACGCATAATACATAGCTATAATGTATAATACTGGGAAAAAATAAGCCAGTTTAAGATGACATTCAGCAAAGAGGTAGAGAGAAAAAGAGGCTCTTGGTTTTGCCCAATCTGAGCATCAGACTATTGACATATAATAATCACTGGGCAATGTCTCTATATGTCTCTATCTGGAAAGAGCTTTAACATGGACTTTGAATTAAATAAATTTAAGTGTTACTAATTTTGCATCGACTAGTTTTCTCTCGATTCTCTAGGCTTAGAGTATATCCTATGTTGATTTGTGTCTTAAATAAATAGCAAGAATTTTACTGCAGTATTGGTACAAAACTCTGCTCAGTGAAGCCAAGGGATCTGACAGGCAAAGTTCCAACCTCATCTTGGCACAGCCAACCAGCCAAACAGCATGTAACACTGTGATAATTTGAACATTTTCCTTTTTGAAAGCATTTGATTCACAACAGTGTTTTTCTGTATCTATTTTTTATCTCTCCTGAATCTCAAACATCTTCTTAAGTAAGGACTATTTCACAATCCTATTAAAAAATGGAAAAGCTGGTTACATTAGATGAAAAAATATTAATGTAATCCTAAAATTTCCTGAAGGAGAAACATATAGAAATATCTTCAAATATCTAGAGATTACTTCTTCTTGAGTTTACCAAATTCTGTTCTGAATGTTTTGAGTTTGACTAGTGATGAGGACTTAAAGCCTCTTGATAAAGCCAATAAAATCTGGATGTTTCTAGCTTATTAAGGAAAAAGCTCCCTTCAAAATTTTTAAATGAGAGGAAGCCTTGGATATAGCATTTGCTTTCTGTAGGGATAAAATAATTTGCTAAGTGAAAAAAAGGAATTTTCAGAAAGAAATTACTACATCATGTTTGTTTAAATTCTCTTTAGACTCAACATTAATGACCTTTTGTTGTTGTGCTCAGCCAATAAGCACAAGATTAGATGCTGAGTTAACAAATGTTAAACTGAATTTTCATCTTCTACTTACATCTTTCAGTTACTTGGAAACAAAAAAAAATGATTTTTTGAAAATAATCCTTTGAAGTCATGCAATTTAATGTAATATAGGAAGTACAGATAGAACATTTTCAATAAACTTTTCATAAACATTGTTCATCCAACAGCAATGCCCCGATCTTTCACAATACCCCAGGACAGAAAAAACTCCTAGAAAAGGAGTGTGGAGCCCTAGACTTTGAGACCTCCTGAGCTGGAATAGTACTTAATGACATTATAATGACGTTACAAAAGCTTTATACTATGAAAGCCACTAAAGAGCCAGAGTCCTCAAAGAATTGCCCATCAATGAGATCAGATAAAGGCAACATTGAAAAAACATCCTTGCATAATGGAACTTTGCCCTCTAGCCCCATCTCTGCTCTGCTATTTATTATTATCCATGCTTGTCATTGCCATCCTGGAATCTAAATTATCAATTTAACATAGTGTATATTAGTGGGTTTGTAAAACCTAAATTCAGTTCAATTTTTCTGCATAACAAATCATCTCAAAACTTAATGGTTTAAAACAATCCTGTATTAGGACCCATGAAACTCTCGGCCATCTAGATGGTTCTGCTCATTTGGCCAGGCTTGGCTAATCTTGGCTAAGCTCTTTCACATGTTTGAGGCCTTGCCTGGGAAACTGGAATGACTCCTTGCTGTCCCACATGGTATCTCATTCTCCATCAGACTGCCCAGGCTTGTTCACATGATGGCTGGCAGCATTCCAGGAGAAAGAGTAGAAACCACAAGGCCTCCTGAGGCCAGGCTTCTAAATCACACATAGTTACTTCTCTGCATTCTATTTGTCAAGGGAAGTCATAAGTCCAGCCTAGGTTCAAGTTTTAGAGAAACAGAATGTACCCTTTTATGGGAGAAGCTGCAAAGAGAAGGGATCCCATTGCAAAAGGAAGGGATATAGAAAGAGGTGAAGAATGGCAGCTATTTTTGCAGTCTGACACAGCAACAAGTAACTCTTCTAAGCAAAAACGTTGTTTCTTTGTTGGGAGTTAATTTGGAAGGAGGGGAAGAGTTATTTCTAACACCAAAGGGTCTTCACCAGTTGAGGCATATTAGCCAGGTAAAGCAGGCTTCCAGCTCACCAGACTCACCAGTTTTCCCCTCTGCATTCTGTTGCCAAGCATGCCCATTCCCATCAAACAATCTTTAATTTCACACCCAGGAAGGAGAGTTTGGGGGACAATATTTGTTGAAAAGTAGTTCAGGCAGCATCTGGCCTGGAATGCATCCAGTGAACTGGAAAATTCAGCAAGTTGCTACAAAAATAAAATGCTCAGTGAACAAATGAATGCTTGACTACTTCTAATGGGAGGGGCTGGAGATCTCAGGAACTGGCAGAAAAAGTCAGTGCAAGAACAAAGTCCTCAAGACAGTACTACCAACTCGCAGCAAGACCCCAAGTCCTCAGGGAAAAAGAGGAGGAGAAGAAAGCCCCTGACAGAAGGAAGCAGGATACCCGTGAAAGCAAAGACAGAGAAGATGAAAAAAGAAAGAGGCAACAGAAATCTAGAAGACCAAAAATAAAATGTCTGAGTTTTAAGAAAGTTTAAAAATACTTGGTTTTCTTTTTTTTTTAATTCATCAAGAAGACATAACAATTGAAATATTTGTTCACTCAACCTCAGAGTACCTAAATATATATAAAAAATTTAACAGACCTGAAAGGAGAAATAAACAGCAATATAATAATAGTAGGGGACTTTAACACTTCACTCTCAACAATGGGTAGGTCATGCAGGCAGAAAATTAATAAGGAAAACAACAGATTTGAACAAAACTATAGACCAAATGGACCTAACATATGTTTAAACATTCCATCAAAATACACATTCTTCTCAAATGTACGTCGAATAGTCTCCAGAAGTGATCATGTGTTGGACCACAAGTCAATTTTTGTAAGTGCAGTGGTACATGTGCAGATTTGTTACGTAGGTAAATTCATGTCATGGGGGTTTGTTGTAGAGATTATTTCATCACCCAGGTGTTAAACCTAGTACCCATTATTTATTTTTCCTGATTGTCTTCCTCCTTCCACCCTCCACCCTCAGGTAGGCCCCGGTTTACTTTGTTCCCCTCTATGTGGCAATGTGTTCTCATCATTTGGCTCCCACTTATTAGTGAGAACATGCAGTCTTTGGTTTTCTGTTTCTGCATCAGTTTGCCAAGGATAATGGCCTCCTGCTCCATCCATGTTCTTGCAAAGAATATGGTCTTGTTCTTGACGGTAGGATGAATAAAGAAAATATTGTACAAAAATACTAGTTTTTCTAGAAAATAAATTACTAGCATGCATGCCAACTTTCCTGATAATATATCCTTAATATTTGGATATACAACAACAAAAATAAATAGTTATTTGATATTTGAAGGGTTTATTCCCAAGCTAACAATTACTCAGTCCTCCTCTTTTTCTTCTATTTCCTCCTGTCCAGGGTTCTTTGTCAGATAAATGGAGACTCACAGAAATCCAATAATAAAAAAAGACAGCAGGGAATAATAGACATTATTGACTACTATATACCAAAAGTTTTATCTATGTTAAATGTTAGCATACTAACAATCCACAGAGGAAGGTATCATTGTATCCCTTTGACAAATTCAAAACTTTAGGATTAGAACAGTAAGCTAACTTTCACAAGGTCACCCATTTGGTTTGTCTTAGATTCACACCCATTTCTGCTTGCTCTTAAAGTCCGGTTGCTTAACAAGGTTTCTTAAAACTCTGAAACCAATTAAAGGCCTTTGTTTTGGTGTTGGGGTACCCAGCACCAGTAGGACTGTTGAGTTGGCAAGCTGAGGTGTCAAGTTAATGACAGATCCTAGGCTTGAACCCCTTCTGCCACCTTATGGTCTGAGGCTTTCCCTCACGTCACACTCCTAAGCAGGAAAATTCAATCAGTTAATTTATTCATTTATTCCAAATTTGCTTCTTTGCAGCTGCTGTGTCCCATGTGCTGTGTGAGGTGACACAGAGGGAACAATACACAGAGTTCCCAGCCCTCATGGAACGTAAGACCCAGCAGTCCCAAGATAAATGCTGGATTGGAAGGAAGCCTAAAACAGGCAAAGATTGGGGACTCAATTATCCACACAATTCTTAATGCTCCCTTCTTTCTCGCTCCTTTGATGTTTTGTTCTTCATTCCTTAGGTCACCCCTTTCACAGTGCTTTATAACAGCAGACTTTATACAGTGTTACTTAATGACTCAAACAGAACTGATTTGAGTTCCCACTCCCCACATTCAAGACTTTCTTCTGTAATTAAAGGTCTGAAATATACTGAAAACGACAGCTCTGAAGTTTTGAAAGTCCAGAATACAGTACCTATTATCACAGCAGTTCCCTAATCCCTTCAGTATGGTAGCAAAACTCAATGCCAGGAATTTTCTCCATAGGGTGCTTACCGAAATATCTCATTTTTGCTGTAGTCTGATTTCTTTTTGTTTCTTTAGCACTGTGCTAATATGTCTAGAGGGAGTTAGGCTAGAGTAATACCTCCAGAGAGCAAAGCTTGAGACAAAGGATGGGTGCAGATGGTTTGATGAGAGGCAGCCCCAGAAAACAGAAGTGAGGGAGTAGGGAAAAGACAGTAAGAAAAGAGTACAATCCATGTGTTAATCTGCTGATTGTTGCTGTGGGCAACTAGAGCTCACTCTCACTGAGGGTCCTCTGGGGAATGGCGTGGGCCATACATCAGATTTGTCTCACCAGAGGACAAGAAGCCTGAGACATTTATGCACTTATTCCCACCAGCCTTGGGAGCAAGCCTATCTTATAGGGCATTCACTATGCCAAGCTTCCAGGTTGTGTCTGTATATGACTGATCAGCCTTCTGTGCTTTCACAAAAAGCCCTCCAAGGCAGCAGAGAAAAGTCACATCCTGTGCTTGATGAAGGATTCTGGTAACTCACATGGAGTTGTCCACCTAAGCTGCACTAAAATCAGGTGTGCTAACAGGATGAAGCTCGGTGCATCATAAGTGTCTGCTACAAGTAACGACGATGTTTTTAAAATGGTAGTAAGTATAGATGCAATTTAGTACTTGTAATTTACAAAGTACCCTACACATACATAATTTTATCTGATTCTCATAGTAGCCATACTATGAGATTGGCATTATTATTATTATCACATATTCCTCATGACATTCTGAGGATAAGACAAGTCAAAAATGGTAAGAATATCCCATCTTACTTAGAGTTCTAATCTGCTTCTGCCAATTATAATTGGTTGAATCAGAATATATTAGTTTGAATCATCAATACACCCTACACATTCTGACTTGAAAATGCTACATAGAATATTTTAATTTTCAAATTGTTTCAGAACCAGAAAAACCTGCACTAATAATGCTCCAGAGAAAAGTCATCAACGACTTACATTCTTCTTATCTTACAATACATTAATTAGAACTATAGAGTCCAAGAAATAATTAGCAGGTTCCAGTTTATCTTAAAATAGTCCCCAGTATAACTCGTGGCAATTCCAACAATATGAATGTTTATTATTCATGCCAAAAATCCTCAACTCTGAAGAGATGCAATCCGTTTCAGAGACTGCCCAAGGGAGGGGAGGAGGGGAGTAAAGAAAGTTGGGGTGGGGTTGGAGAGATCCCTGGCTTCTCTGCAATTCCACCTTTAATCCCCTGCCAGTGACTACCTTGCTGGACCCAGGTAAAAATGTATTGTCCAGGGAGCTTGGAAATAGAGCAGAATGGGGGAAAGAAGAGAAATGGATCTGAGAGCAAATAAAAAATTAATACAAAACAAAACAAAACAAAACAAAAAAAAAAGAAATCTGTTGCTGAAAATATTATGTGGCCAAGTTTCCATATGCAGATATGCTTGTTTTTCCGTGTTTCATGCCAGGGTACTTAATCCAGTCATCATAATAATTGCTGTTTTCTCTGTCCTCTTTATATAATTATTAGTGTATGAATCTGATAGAATCTTGAGATTTTTAAGAATATAGGAAAACCTACCAGAAACATTAATAGAATCACTCCCACATTTCACTTCTCTGATCTTTGCTTTTTCAGAAAATAGGCAACTAAGTACATTTCTCCTGAACTGTCACTGTGCATTTAAAAATATTCCAAGATGATATTTATTTTTATCTCTTATCCTCTCTGTAGCCAAACCTTACTTAACAAATTTTGAACTTTGGTAATACAATCATAACTTCATTTACTTTGCCTACTAGCAAATATGCATATGTAGGTGATTTAACCTATAGAATGTGAGTTTATTCCAAATAACAGTAAAAGCACAGTAAAATTTTTGAAAAAAGAGAAAATATCCAGTCTATAGGTCTGCCTTCCTATCATAAAGTGAAAAGACAAAATTTTCCTAGTTCTTGTTAATAATAAAATCTGTTTACTACTATTCCCAAACAATTCTGTTAAATGGTGTGAAGGAGTAACATTCCCACCAAAAGAGAAATATATCTATGTCACAATTTTCAGTTTCTTGATTATAATTATTTCTTACTGCTCAGCTTTGATGTATTTTGCAAACCACATCACGGCCAGAGAGCCTCCTACCAACTTCCTCTCAATGTTTACAGAAAGGTTTGCTATGTCTCTCTCTTCATCGTTTGATATCAGAAAGGTTCAGTCTACAAAACCAGGAGGATTAAAGGGCTGCCTATTAAGAAATTATTAGTAACCAAGTTCTGAGCAAAGTCAGCACATCAAGTTTGACAGATTTGTACATGCCTCTAATACATTTGCTTAACTGCAGAGAAATGTTTCACCCAAGCGATCAAGAAAATAAATCATTAAAATGTTCAAAAGACTAACCAGCTTTTATTTTAGACTAAACTGATGAGAAGCAGTTGTTTTCCCACCATATGCGTGAAAACTTCAAGCATCACTTGAAGAAGGCAGATTTGGATCTTGTAGTCCACCTTAAATCCTGCTGGGATAAAGAAGCTTCCAATATTGTTGCTGAGAATCAATTGGTTTTCACAACAAAAGTGCAAAACAAAGGTTAAGTTCCAATGATTGCAAAAACAAGGAACTGAAGTTGCCTACAGAAAGCACAGCAATAGGAATAACATAGTACATTACATATGTCATCCTAAGACATTATTCTTGAAACTACCTATTTCAGTTGGAAATTATACTTTGTACAATCATATTTCCAATACTTCCAATAAATAAAGCTTCTTTGCAAGTGAAAACATATATAATCCCATTAGTAGAGTCAAAAAACATCTTATCCAGTATTTTGGGGAAGCTATACTTACATAATAGACCACCCCTTATTTCTAGTTTCACTCATTTATGCAAATATAATAAGTACCTACCATGTGCCAGGCACTCTATGATGCACTGGAGATAAGAATATAAAGAATGTATAGTCTCTGAAGTGAAGGAGAATCACTATGCAACAGAAAACATAAACAGATGAAAGCCATGGCAAGTAAAATATGCCCCAGTGAAGCTATAGGCTAGATTTGATGTGAGACCAAAGGAGGCAATAATTTAGCCTCTGACCAAGGAAGTCATGTTCAATAGGGAAGTGATTCGTCCTCAGGCTTAAAAAACAAAGGTGCTCGCCAGGTCCAGAAGTGAGAGGTGAGGTGTCATTTAAGGCACGTATACATATACAAACTCAAACACACAAACACGTAGAAATTGTACATCCTCAAATAGGTAAAAATATCTGGGGGTATGCAGCCTTCAGATATGTCTAAATCTACACATTCAACAGATTACAAACTAGCCTCTCAATCTCTCAGCTCCATTTTCCTCTCTGTAGGCTCAATACTGAGGCTGACATCCCCTTCATGGTGGCAAGGTGGCTGGAAACAACTCTAAGCTTGCATGGCAGTCTCTCATTAACCCTAGTAGAAATGTTTCTTCTTTCCTACTAGTTTTACAAAAGCCCCGAAATTGAGCTTTACTGTGTCCAACTGAATCACACAACCTCCTGTTACTATGTTCAAGGGAATATGACACTCTGGCAGACCTAGGTCACAAGTCCACTCCTAGAGCCAAAAGAAGAGTCATCTTCCCCCACACCACATGGAGAGGGCATAGGGAAGTTCTGGACCCTCAACAAAAATAAAGATTCAAATGCAATGACCAGAATAAAAATGAGCGGGTGGATCTAGGGCATATTCAAAACACATGGCCACTCCAAGGGAATCTGCAACAGTTCCACATGGCTAAGGTAAAGCATGTAGATTAAGGAAGGCAGGAGATCTGGCTGCAAAGATGGTGACAGCAGATGGTGGAGAATGCTTTATGCTATACTATGTAGGTCAGAATATAGATGATCAGAACTTCTCAGATTATTAATGAATGCCCTTCTAACAGCACAGAAGCATCAATAGTGTTTAATCTCCAGGGTTTGAGGCCATAGATTAAAGCAACTTCATGCTTGGGCCAAAATAACTTGAAATTCACAAATTTTAACTTTAAAATTCATGCTAACTTATAATCTAGTCTGCAAGATATTCCTATTTATTTATTTTTATTTATTTTTTTTAGTTTCTTTTTTTTGGTTTCTTTTTTTTTATTTTTTATTATTATTACTATTATTATTATTATACTTTAGGCTCTATGGTACATGTGCGCAACGTGCAGGTAAGTTACATATGTATACATGTGCCATGCTGGTGCGCTGCACCCACCAACTCATCATCTAGCATTAGGTATATCTCCCAATGCTATCCCTCCCCCCTCCCCGCACCCCACAACAGTCCCTGAAGTCTGATGTTCCCCTTCCTGTGTCCATGTGTTTTCATTGTTCAGTTCCCACCTATGCGTGAGAATATGCGCTGTTTGGTTTTTTGTTCTTGCGATAGTTTACTGAGAATGATAATTTCCAATTTCATCCATGTCCCTACAAAGGACACGAACTCATCATTTTTTATGGCTGCATAGTATTCCATGGTGTATATGTGCCACATTTTTTAATGTTTTTTATTTCTATTGAGAAACCAATACTCCAGGAATTGTAAGAAAGAAGGTCTGAGGAAAGAATATTGTTCTCCTATTCATCCTCTGGCTTTGCTTACCAAGGGCAACAAGTATTTACTGAGCCCTTGCTGTGTGCCAGGTCTATTTAGGAGATCACCACGTACTCCCATTTAAGAAGTTCTGTGGAGACAACAAGCAATCACTTAAAGGGTTAAAGATGGTATGCAAGCTGCATTCTCTGAAACCAAGTACTGAGACAGAGTTTGGGGTGCCAGATGTTTATGAGGGATCAATACCTATAAAGAGAAGACAGAAGGAGGAAGCAAGAGTGGGTGGAGAGAGAAGTTAAGCTAAGATGCATTCCCAGGAAAGCCTCAGAACTACAACTCAGTAAGGAATTCTGAAGCAAGAAGCACTCTTCAGAGTTGTAGTTCTTCAAGTAGAAATCTCTAGGCCTTGTTCACTTGCTTCCACTCAGGGTGTGACTTTCGTGGTCAGAAGGGAAGTTGGGACTGGGGGAAGGGGGAGAGACTCTAGCTGAGGCAGATATGAAAGGAGTGGAGAGCTGAGGCTTTCTGCTGACCACGCTCCATAAAGTTCTTCCTCAAAGGAGGATCTAGGAGGCATATCTCAGTGTCTTTCCACTTTCTAGTGGAAAGTGATAGGAGCAGATCTGCCTTAGAAGGATTACTCCAGGAAATACTGTGGGAAAGGACTGTTGCAATAGTCTAGGTGAGAGCTGATAAGATTTGCTATTCCTTCTTTCCTTCTCTTTGGTTTTATTTTTTAGCACCTAAAATCAGGGAAAACTGGGCAAAGAAGAAGGCTGGTAGGATGGAAAAAAGGTGCGCCAACTTTCATTTGAATAGTTTTTCTCCTGCACACCCACATATCCTTTATTAAACTGCATTTGCATTATTTTATGGTTTACCCAGCACCATCACATACCTCATCTCATTTGTTTGATCCTCACAGCAAATCAACATAACTATATTATAATAAATATTAGTCAAAGTACATTATTAGCTTGCTGCTCCCATCTGCATGATGTAGGACCCCCAAGCCCCCTCTAGTCTTTATACGCACAGTTCCGAAAAGTAGTCTCACATGCCCTCAAAAACTAGTTCCTCTTCTCACCTCCTCTACCAGGCACCATTTCTCCCAGTTCCCCATCATTCCTCACTTGCTTTTCTCTTATTCCTTCCTTTCAACTTCCAATTCCTATGGCATCAGGCAGATTTGAAGCAAAGAAGTAGGCTGGTCCGTTACGTCTTGCCTTAAGTTCGATTTATTTTTTGCTTCTCCCCTAGTTTATTTCCAATACTAGCCAGGAAGATTAAATGACCCTAGTAGAATTGCATGAATTGGGCCGGGTGCGGTGGCTCACGCCTGTAATCCCAACACTTTGGGAGGCAGAGGAGGGCAGATCACGAGGTCAGGAGATCGAGACCACAGTGAAACCCCGTCTCTACTAAAAATACAAAAAATTAGCCGGTCAGAAGATCGAGATCACAGTGAAACCCCGTCTCTACTAAAAATATAAAAAATTAGCCAGGCGCGGTAGCGGGCGCTTGTAGTCCCAGCTACTCAGGAGGCTGAGGCAGGAGAATGGTGTGAACCCGGGAGGCGGAGCTTGCAGTGAGCCGAGATGGCGCCATTGCACTCCAGCCTGGGCAACACAGCAAGACCGCGTCTCAAAAAAAAAAAAGAAGAAGAATTGCTTCAATTGGCAAGATCTTGTCTAATTGGAACCACTCTGAACCTCTTACCACCAGCAACAGCATCCCCAGAGGTACATCTCTGGCTTATGAGGTTATTGCTCCTGAGTGTAGCTCCCACCCTGTAACCTTGAAAGGGCTAGTCTAAGAGATCACTGGTAGCTGCATATAAGTAGACATTCCCTGACCAATCTCTAATTGGACTTTCTTTACACCCTCTGGGAAGTGGAAATGGGTCTGCTCACTGATGTATCAGGAGCTCCTTCTCCCAAAAGAATCTTTGCCTAAATCCAGCAAGAGGGTGGGGGGGCATAATTGCCTCAAAGAGTTAAGTATTACAAGAGCTAGTTAGTATGAGGAACACAATTGAGTGTAATCAGTTTCACTATTGTATTAGTCAGGATTCTCCAGAGAACAGAATCAATAGGGTGTGTGTGTGTGTGTCTATGAAGAGAGATTTATTTTAAGGAATAGGCTTAAAATGTTGTGGAGGCCTGGAAAGTCAAAATCCACAGGGTTGGCTAACAGTCCTTCAACCCAGGGAAGGGTTGCAGTTTGAGTCCAAAGGCAATCTGCTTGCAGAATTTCCTCTTTCTTTAGAGCAGATCAATCTTTTTCTTAAGGACTCAACTGATTGGATATTGCCCATCCACATTTTGGAAGGTAATCTGCTTTGCCCAGAGTCGACTGATTTAAATACTAATCTAATAGTTAGAAAATACCTACACAGAAATATCCAGAATAAAATTTGACCAAAATCTGGGTACCATGGCCTAGCCAAATTGATATAAAATTACCCATCACAACTATTAAAATATAAGAAAAACTAAATAGTACCATTCATACTTTGTACATTAATTATCATATGATAGAAAGTTAATATAAAAATTATCATGTTTTTACCATAGTTTGTTTTGTTTTGTTTGGATTTTTTTTTTTTTTTACCTTTCATGTCAATTAGAGTTTTTGAATACAAGCAACAGAAACTGACTCTGGTTATATTAATCCAAAGAAAATATACTGGAAAAACATGAAGAGATCACAGATCAACAAAAATGTAGAAGACCAGGCCTGCAAAATGGAACAGAATCGAAATACTTGAAGAGGTTAGACCACAGGAGACCACTGCTACTGTAAGACAGTGCACCTGCCACCTCTAGATGTCGCTGCTTTCTCGTCACTGGGCACTGTCATGTCTGCTGCCAGAGTGGAATATTGGTGCCATTAACTTTGTGCCATTTAACAGATTTAAAGTTACTGAGAAACACTTTACTCAAGTCCCAGCCCTCAGTCACGTGCCCGTTCTCCAGCCTCCCTTCCAAGCAAAGAGAATATTGCACTTTTCGGATTCAATGATGTGAGGTAGCACCCCATATTCAACAAAACTCACACCATGGTAGTGTCCCACAAAATTAGAATATTCAGATTGCTGTACTCAAAGAATAAAGAATAAAAACATCCAATACTTGAAGTCGAAAGACAAATCTCCTTAAATAGCCTATCCCAATTTGTATGCATGTTCTTTTCTTTTCTGAAAAAATTCTGAGAAGAGCATGGAGATTCCAAAGGGGTTTCAATTAGGTAGCTGTGAGCCAGAGTGTCTGACTCTCACTCCTCCTCCTTTATCCCTACCCTGGATCTTGGCAGTGGCGAGGCCAGAAAATCCACCCAAGGGTATGGGCAGGATTTGGGAAGCAGCCCTAAAAGAGTTAATTTGTGATCAAACGTAACTGGTCTGTAGATTATCTCACAAGAAACTCAGGAGGTATCCAACATATCTGTGGATGTACAAGTTGGTCTCTAAGAGAATTCAAGTGTTCAATAGATATTTATTAACACCTATTTTATGCCAGGCACCATTCTACATGTTAGAAATATACAGTTTTTGTTTTTTCAAATCTGTTTTGATTTTTTTAATCAGATTAAAAAAAAACAAAAACAGAAAGAAAAGAAAAGAAAAGCTGGGTGTGGTGGCTCATGCCTGTAATTCCAGCATTTTGGAGGCCGAGGCAGGCGGGTCACCTGAGGTCAGGAGTTCGAGACCAGCCTGACCAACATGGAGAAACCCCATCTCTACTAAAAATACAAAATTAGCTGTGTATGGTGTCACATGCCTGTAATCCCAGCTACTCGGGAAGCTGAGGAAGGAGAATCGCTTGAATCTGGGAGGTGGAGGTTGCAGTGAGCCGAGATCGTGCCATTGCACTCCAGTCTGGGCAACAAGAAAGAAACTCCGTCAAAAAAAAGGCTGGGTGCGGTGGCTCATGCCTGTAATCCCAGCACTTTGGGAAGCAGAGGCGGGGGGATCACAAGGTCAGGAGATCGAGAGCATTCTGGCTAACACGGTGAAACCCCATCTCTACTAAAAATACAAAAAATTGGCTGGGCATGGTAGTGGGCGCCTGTGATTCCAGCTACGGGGTAGCTGAGAGGGAGGAATGGCATGAACCTGGGAGGCGGAATTTGCAGTGAGCCAAGATTGTGCCACTGTACTCCAGCCTGGGCAACAGAGCAAGACTCTGTCTCAAATTAAAAAAAATAAAATAAAATAAAATAAAATAAGATCCCTACCCTACTGAATTTTGCATTCTAATAGGGGAATCCAGAAATAAACAAATATATAAATAAGTCTGTCAGGTAATACTAAGTACCATGCAAAAAGCAAAGCAGGAGAAATTGGCTGAAAAGCAAAAGAAAGTAATCTTTTACCTAGAGTAGTAAGGACAAGTTGTCTGGGACGATGATGCATGAGCAGACAGCTGAATAAAGTGAGTAACATTCCTATGCATAACTGCAGGAAAAGAATTCTTGAAAGCCAATTCTGCAAGTGCATAGGCCCTGAAGTAAAAAATGTATTTGGTATGTTTGAAAAATAGCACGTAGGTCTGTGTGATGGGAGCATAATTAAGTATAAGGACAGGAAGAAAAGATTAGGTTACAGGAGTAGCAGGGGTTGGATCATGTAAGACCTTGTAGGTTGTGTTCAGAAGCTAAGAAGTTTGGAGTTTATTCCAAGTAAGATGAGAATTTATTGGAAAATTTGTAGCACAAGAGTGGTGGGATTTAATTTATGTTTTTAAAGGGTTACTCTGACTGATATGTTGAAAAGAAAATTCTAGGAAGAGGGCAGGAAAATAGAGTCCAATTATACTGTTCCCAGTGATAAATGATGAGGCTTGAACTAGGCCTTTAGCAGCAGAGATAGTGAGAAGAGGTCAGGCTGTGGCTATGTTTTGAAGGTGGAGCCAACAGGATTTACAGACAAGATGTGGAACCTGAAACCGAGAAAAGACAATGATGACTTCAAAGCTTTTAGTCAGAGCAACAGCAATAATAGAATTGTCACCATCTGAACTGGGAAAGACTGAAAGATAAGGCTATTCAGATAAAGAGTTTTAGTTTGGTACATATTAAATTTGAGATGCCTAATAGGCATTCAAGTGGAGACGTTAAGAGGTCATTAAAGATAAAAAGGGTTCAGCGAAGAGAATGTGAACTGAGTAGCCAGAAAGGTGGACAGAGAACAAAGAGACTGTGGTATACTGAGTGGCAAGAAATGAAAGAGTTTCAAGGACGAGGTGATGAACTATGTCAACTAAAATGAGAACGATATAAGATGGGAGAACCATGTCAAGTAAAATGAGAACCATTGGATTTGACAACATGTAGTGTCATTGGTGACCCTGATAATATAGTTTCAGAAGACATAAACCTGGTTATGCTAAATTCTAGTGAGAATGGGGGGCAATGAAGTAGAAGAGGCAATTGACATGTTTTTGAGAAGTTTATTCTCAAAGGCAGCAGAGAATAAACTGTTACCCAGAGAAAGATTTTATGCTCTATCCTCCCTTTCAGTTAAGAGTGACGAGTTGATGATGTGTGATTATGGCAAAAAATATGCAACTGTATGATACTACCAAGAAGACTCCTTAAAGGGGAGTACCTCAACTGAGAGGTGCCTCGTGTGTCTCCTGCCTTCCTCTTTCTGCTCCTTGGAACTCAGATATGAAGACTGACATGCCAGCAACCATATTAGTTACCTTGAGGATAAAAGCCATGTATAAGCATGGCAGAGGAAGAAGAAAAAAATAAGGAAGGTTCCTGAGTCCCTGACAATTTTGTAGAACTTTCAAAGATCCATTAAATACTTTCTTGTGATTTATGTAAGAAGATTCATCAGTGGATTTCTGTTACATTCAGCTGAACCTAATCCCCACTGTGTATTGTGTGAAATAGCCACATGGAAGTACGGAGGAGTGTTGAAAGGAGAAATGACCTAAGTTTACCAAGCCTATGAGAGCTTCATGGTCATATATTCAGAGTGAGCTAGGTCATCATGGTTATGTCTTTCTCAGTTGCTCAAGTACAGGGAACAAGGAGATTTACTAGGGTTAGATTTTGCCAAACATACAACTGTAGAGAGGAATAAGACAGTTAAGAATGCACACAGCAGAGTGTTATCATTTTGGAAAGTGGAATCTAAATGAAGTGACAAAGAAAGTAAAAACGTAATGGGACTGAGGTAAAGTGAAATTATTTTAGCATCCTTAGACTGAAGGCCCTAATGGGGGTGAAAGATTGAAATAAGGATGGAATGCTTGAAATTAAAATTTTAACTACAGTTGATGTTAATATGTAAGGTATGTCCGTAAAAGTGGATAGCTGAGAAGCTGAGAGAGGATATGAGACAAGATTAAGGAGTTGACATCTAATTTACACTGAATCCTATGATTGGAACTTGGGTCTAGACTAGGTTGCCTTTAGAGACTGAGATCTAACTTAGTTACATGAAAACTTTACTGGGGTTTCTCAACTTATTTTTAAAAGATAGTTTAGTACTTCATTATTATCACAAGCCAATCATAATCATCATCTCTGTCCTAGTCCAGTGCCCATCTCTTGCACACCAAGTGACTGCCAGGTCATTATGATCAATTACTAATAACAAAAACCATGTGCAAATGGTGAAAGCAGAAATTAATAATTTTTTTTTAGATGGAGTCTCAGTCTGTCACCAGGCTGGAGTGCAGTGGCACAATTTCGGCTCACTGCAACCTCCACCTCCTGGGTTCAAATGATTCCCCTGCCTCAGTCTCCCAAATAGCTGAGACTACCGGCACGCACTGCCATGCCTGGCTAATTTTTGTATTTTTAGTAGAGACGGGGTTTCACTATGTTGGCTGGGCTGGTCTTGAACTCCAGACTTGTGATCCGCCCGCCTTGGCCTCCCAAAGTGCTAGGATTACAGGTGTGAGCCACTGGGCCCGACCCTAATTAATAGCTTTTTAAAAAAATTAGCAACCTGTGGCAGAAGATGAATAACGAACTTGCCCAAGAACACATGTGTAGAGCAGATGATTTCAGTAGGTTACTCAGTGAGTAAATCTGTTTTATCTAAGTGGATAAATGCCCCCATCAGAGTAACTTATGAAATAGGAACCCTTTTTCCCTATTAACTATGTTATACACAGTGAAATTTCACCCTCCACTCCAGTGGAAATTACCAAACCTAAAACAAAAGAAATGAAAAGTATCCCTGCTGTTAGCACAAGGCAGGCTCTTTAATCTTTTTAAGCACTTAAAGAAAACCTAGATGTGCTTTTTTAAACTTGAATCCCTATTAAAATCTGACACCCGGAGGTTCTTATACTACACTGATTTTCTTGTTCCAAATGTATTCCTTTTGGTCCCCTAATGTGGCAAACATAAAAGTAAGCTTGCTTTAGTTAAGGCAAGAGTGGAAGCCTGGGGCATGCACACTTGGTTTTCTGCTTATCTATGTTTGGCAGCCATTAGAGGACACCCATCCAAGGGATCATAGTTTGAAAATAGAGATCAAGTTCAGTCCCCATTTTGAATAATGACCCTAGTGTACATATTCTGTTTATGGCATGACTTAGACTTAAACTAAGATTTTTTTTTTGTTATTTACAAATTTATATATATTTATTATGATGAATTATTTACTTTCTTGTTTTTGTATTAATGATGTGTTTAAGAGACAAATAAATGGAGGAAAGACAGAAAGGCATAAATCCTCACTGTCCTAGTCCTTCTCTTGATAGCTGTTTCCTTACTTCTTGCAGAAATCTACAGATATCTTTGCAAAACTGAAGGTATTTTTAAAAGAATTCAAATTGTAACTATTAGAGTTTGAAAAAGGGTGGTACCTCTGAAAGAAATTCAGATTTCCCATGTTTTCTTATGGGTTCACATATTCACTATTAAAGGTAACAGTTAATCAAACTAAGTGATTGGCACAAAGTCCTCAAGCCACTGAGCAGTATAGGGTTTTGAACTCTAGAATACATAAGAATCATGATATAATGAAAATTCCTGGGCCATGCTACCCAGAAACTAGCTCCAATAGGTTTGAGATGGAGCCTCAGAACCTGCATTCTTAATAAGAACCTTTGGTAAATAAGACATTTTCTAATATCCTTCTAATGTCCTACCTATATGTATTACCAAAAAATATATTACCTCTAGAGGTGGAAATAAAATGACTTTTTTCTGTATGTAGATAACCACCTTTATATTATATAAACAAAAATGGAAGGATCCATCTTACCAGATATATTTACTTTTAAATATTTTTTTAATTAGCAGTGTGGAATGTCCTCCAATACACCAGGCATACTAGAGAGCTTCACATTTATTGCCTCTAAAAGTGGATGTCAGTGAATCTGACTTATTGAGTCATGCTTACAGCCTATGGTATTTTCACTGGTTTGAGGCATTGTGCCACTGTAAAGGGTAACCCATCAGTTGTCCAACATTTTATCCAAAATCTATTTGAATCATTCCCATCTTGAAAAGTAATAAAATGAAACAAATGATAGATGTGGGCTAGGTGCAGTGGTTCATGTCTGTAATCCCAGCATTTTGGGAGGCTGAGGTGGGCAGAGCACTTGAGGTCAGGAGATCGAGACGAGCCTGGCAAATATGGTGAAACCCCGTCTCTACTAAAAATATGAAAGTTAGCTGGGCATGGTGGCAGTTGCCTGGTTACTATACATTGTATGTACAAAAACATCACTATGTACCTTGTAAATTTGGACAATTATTGTGTGTCATTTTAAAAAATAAAAAACTCCAAAAGAGGGAAAAATGACAGAACATAAAAAAAGCAGGAGTATTAAGCTCCTTGGAAGAGCAAATAAAGTGTCAGAAAGGAAGCTAAAATCAAACTTGGTCAAATTTACAAGATTCCCTAGCTTTGGGAAGCTTGACTGGATAGTGTGCTAATTGAAAAGGCTAATACGACTTCAAGGATGACCAACTCCTTTCAACCCATAATCACTCTCTCCTTCCCTACCCATGACCTCCTCATTTGCATTCTCATATCTCAAGGATTTCTACTTATGACAAAGACAGAAAAGAAAGAAAATTGAATGGATTCTTAGTGGAATCAACTTAATCATAAATATAAGTATACAACCTGCTTTAATGGTATGGTTAGGAAATTTTTTCTTTGTGAAAATATAACAAAAAATATTGCATGTGTATCAGTAACGTTTTAGATAAGTGTAATGATTATCTAAAGTTTTTAAACTTTTGTTTCTGAGATTCAGGAATAAAAAAGGGTTATTGTTTACATTCAATGCACAGAGATTATGCCATCTCCACCTCTCAAGCAACTTTTTTTTAAATTCACACCAAAGTAACACATAGGTCTCTATTTCTTTTTACTAATTACTAATTGCTGTAATTCAACAAGCCCTTATTATTTAGTCATGATAGAGGTAAGGCCAGCTGTTTTAAAGTTTTAATATGCTTATTTTATATTCAGAAAACTCATTATAGAGTAAAAATATTTCTGAGAAAAACTCTTTCTAGATGTGGTGTATTTTAACTAGTTGTTTACCTAGGGGAATGTAAGGTGATTTATATAAATTACAAATTTGCTAAATTATTTAATAATTTGAGTAGATGAATCTTATGCCTATTAAATTATGGATAAAGCTGGGCAGAATGTGATGATTACTATAAAATAAGTAACAGTCCTATTTCCTATACCACTTAAATGACTACAAAAAAAAAACACTATGATCGCTTTTTGTATATTGTATTACACAAAAAAGTTTCATCTCCAAGTCAGATGCTTTGCTCTAGACTACAGTGAATTGGCAGTAAATGCCAGGGTATTGTTTGCTGGAAATTAACTCTCATTTAGATGTTTCTCTGAATATTCTATGACTTTCGGGACTAAAGACAGAAACTTCCAAATAGGCCTTCAGAATCCTTAACAGTCAAGGGGATTATTTAAAAGATCCAACCGGCTTGTATAGCCAAGTGAGAGAATGTTGGAATTTCACTCTTTGTCTTTGGTGCCATGGGATCCTATAGAATAATCAAGATGTTGAAATATTTACTAAGCATAAACAGCTTGCTAAGGAAGGAAGGGAGGGAGGGAAGGAAGCAGGGAAGAAGGAAGAAAAGAAGGCAGGAAGGAAGGCAGGCAGGCAGTAGGGGGCAAGGGCAGGAGGGAAGGAAGATAGGCTTAAAATAGTCTTACGAATCTACTAGATTGCCTTCAGAGTTTTATCTTTGTGCTTCAGTGCCCCACCATCACTGACAAACGTTTAAGTTACAGATGACATAAGCTGAAATGAGGTAGCCATCATCCTTCTTACTTGCTTAGAATTTTCTCTTCTTTTAGTATTTCACTGGATGTAAACTGACCTAACAATTTGTCCATTCAACAACTGTTCAACACTTTGTTAGTAAATACCAATAGTTTCTATTTATTAAAGATGGATGGGGACTTTTTGTTTTTTTCTCCCACAACCTCTCTGCCGGGTGGTAGGCTATAATGAAAGTAAGTCTCAGGTTACAGTCCGCTATGCATATAAACATTTGTTACAAGTAGTAACAACAACAACAACAAAGTCAAGCAACTTGTGATAGTCATAGTGCTGTTACCCAAATACTCTCAACCCTTTGTCTTCCGGTCACAAAGTAGCCTTGTATGTGTCAAAATGAGACCCTCCAGAAGGTGTTTCCTCTTTTCTATCTTCAAATGTTCTAACTAGTGGTTGCTCATTAGGACAGGGGTTTAGAGTGATGGTAATGCAGAGTGGACTCTCAATGGACATACAGCATAAGTAAAAAATAAAACTGTGTTGTTTCATCTACCGAGATTCTAGGGGTTATTTGTTAGCAAACATGATCTAGTTTTCCTGACTAATACATAGTTGTCACTATAAACTCAGTGAAGTCCCCCTTTTGTCCTTACTTAAATTCCAACCAGTATCTTGAATGAACATTATTCTGAAGTAAATGCAATAATATTATGACAGTAGGATCAGCTAATTTTCTAAACATAGAAAATTGAATCCTCCATATTCAATGTGAGGGAGGATAGGAATTGAGGATGAGCTAAATGTTGTGTCTAGGGAACCATTCTGAAGTAAAGTGACTAGGCTCACTAGATTTAACCTATTCATGCAAGGTAACTGTGCAATCATTTTAGCCAAACATATCTTTAAAAGCATCCATTTGACCAATTCAAAAAGTATTTCTAACAACCTTTATGTTAAATAATAGATATTTACTCATAACTAACACATTAATTAGGTGTTCCACAACCAGTTTTGGGGGCGTTGGAACTCAGATGTGCCAGCTTAAGACTGGAAGATAGGACACCTGCCATCAGAAGTAAGTTACTTTAACAGCTGCAAATCTGCCAAACTGTGAAACACAACATCTAGGACACCCAGAGAAAGCCTCCACCTTGTATTCTAATCACTACCATTGTCACTAGCTGAGGTCTCTGCCAGGTCTCAGTAGATCTAGATATGAGAGAAGATGGTTGATGTGGTTTGGCTCTGTGACCTCACCGAAATACCACGTTGAATTGTAATTTCCAATGTTGGTGGAGGGACCTGGTGAGAAATGATTGAATCATGAGGATGGATTTTCCCCATGCTGTTCTCATGATAGTGAGTGAGTTCTCACTATATCTGATGGTTTAAAAGTGTGTAGCGCTTAACCTTACCTCACTCTCTCTCCTACCACGTGAAGAAAGTGCTTCCTTTCCCTTCGCCTTCTACCATGAGTGTAAGTTTCCTGAGACCTCCTAGTCATGCTTCCTGTTAAGCCTGCAGAACTGTGAGTCAATTAAACCCCTTTTTCTTTACAAATTACCCCATCTTGGGTTGTTCTTTATATTTAATAGCAGTGTGAGAACAGACTAATACAATGGTTCTTTCCCCAGCACCCTCCCACCCTACCCTAGTCAGTGCTGCACTGAGTCATACATACTCCTTGCCAAAACTGGCTTGGGCTTCCACTGTTTCCAGTTTCATATCTCTAAATTTACTCACCATATTTGTCAAAGTCCCAACATATCGTTATCTTAAAACAAATAAATGTTTTTAAAGAGACTATTGTCAAAACTATGGGCATGATGCAGGGAAATCCAAGGAGTAGCCCAATGCTCTAGAGCTAATGACAGTGGAGAGTGGTTACCACCCCAGGCCTGAAGGTCTAGGGGAAGGAAGAGGATACAGGAAACCAGAGACAGGACACTGTGATTGACCAGAGCTGTGATCTTTGGTTGAAGAATACAACTAGCCTGCAGCAAGCCCACAGAGAGGGAGCTAGAGGGAGAGAGATACCAAACTTCACCCTTCCATGTCCTGCTGGTGAGTTCTATTGGTGAAGCCAATTGGAAAAAAGAAGGCAAGGATGCCCAGTGATGTAATACAGAAACGTCAGCACCTCAGAGTAGAGAAGGAGAGCAAGTGCCTCTGGAGAAGCAAATAGAAAATATCCAGCACTATGACAGCTATCTCACAGGGTACAAGCCTGCCCCAGCAGGCTGGGCTAGAACCTGCCGACTCCTTGATCCAGAACAATGTTTCCCACTGGCCCTGTTTTTACTCCCAAGTATATAGGAAAAAGTTTGTGTTTCAGTGCAGTACTACACATTGTCTACATATTGCATATCCTTTCAGGTTATCAGAATCTAGCCTTACATTGCTTTATGCTATTTTATAACTCTTTGTAAGTTAGTAGACATTCAAATTCTATTACAGTAGATTTTCTATTAGATTTCCTCCCTTCTGTAGAAAAACCAGTTTTACCTTGACTTGCCATTCAATTCCCTTAATCCAGATAAAATTGTGCTTTTTGACTTTCCCTTTGAATTGGATATAAAATCTGACTGGTTCTGTCATACATGAGTAAAATAAAATCTTTAACATGTGTTCTTTTTTTTTTTTTTTTTTTTGAGACACAGTCTCGCTGTGTCGCCCAGGCTGCAGTACAGTGGCATGATCTCGGACTACGGCAAGCTCCACCTCCTGGGTTCACGCCATTCTCCTTCATCAGCCTCCCGAGTAGCTGGGACTACAAGCACTCGCCACCACGCCCGGCTAATTTTTTGTATTTTTTAGTAGAGATGGGGTTTCACCCTGTTAGCCAGGATGGTCTCCATCTCCTGACCTCGTGATCCGCCCATCCCTACCTCCCAAAGTGCTGGGATTACAGGCATGAGCCACCGCACCCAGCCGTAACGTGTGTTCATTTTTATATCTGTAAGAGAGTCACAATTTTAACTTTTTCTGAAAATTATCTTTTAACCGGAATCTCAGTCTTTTTCCTATCAGAAGGTACTTGGCATCCTTAAGCAAATTTACCCAGTCCTGCCCTAGCAAACTGCAAATTTGGCAAATCAATAATTTATTTCAAAGTTTAAAAAACAGATATCTTGTTATGCAAGTTTTGTAGAAAGTAAGCAAGTTGATGGCATAGTAAGAAAATAAAGACTCTGTGCCTACTTTATGAAATGTTGAAATGTTAACCCTTTAATGGTATATCACAATCCTATCCTTTTGATTCATTTTGTGAGTGTGACCATGACTCAGAACCACAATGGAACACTAAATTTGATAAAATGGTATTTGATTTCACAGTCTAATAACTGTATTATTTTTTACCTCTTCTCAAATATCTGTTGGAGACAACCAAAAGTCAGCTTTACTGGGTGTGAAAGCCAATGAGCATTAGATGAAAAGCTCTGAGCACTTCTAACAGTCTACCGAGGGTAGGTGTGTGCGTGTGTGTGTGCATCCTACCTTCCATGGGCAACTAACTAAAGACAAAAAAACAAAAAAAAAATGATCAAAGATTCTGGAAATAATTATTTTTAAAATTGCCTCCTAGTTACAGGATTGAGGAATTATTTCCAATTTGATTAATCAATATGTTATCTTTCAAAATCATGCCTTCCATTATTAAAATGCTAACACCAGCTAAATCTGGCCTCCAACTACTTTTCCTGCCTTAATTTCCACTACGCCAAAACAAAAACATTTTCACAGCACTCAGACTTGACTATTCCTTTAGCTGAACATTCCTGTCCTCATTGCACAGGGCTCAGAGTGACTCACCATCATTCCCATTGGAACCCTCCTGAACTGCCAATCAGCTCACTCATGCCAATGTAAATCCCTTCAACATTAACTAAATCACTTATTCCATGAGATTTTTCCTGATCATCCCAGCTGTAAATGGCTTAACAGCTGCACCTTTGTTGACAATTATAGCTTCATGTCATAGATGCGATGGTGCAAGGTGGGCTAAGTCACGGGGGATAAGTATTATTGACAGGCTGGATCTGTACTATAACAAATAATAATACTACCAAGCACATATCTTCCCTCTATATATTATAAAATAATTAAGAAAAAGCTACAGGAGTTAGGCAGGAGTCAAAATGTCTGCTTTATTGCTGGCAAAACTGGATTAGAGGTTACTGCTTAGACCTGAGGATGAAATCAAATTTCTTATTACCTACCCCTGAGTTAAATCAATTTACTTACCGAGTCCTGGGGCTAAGAAGCCTTTCCAGGGCTTGTATACCCATCACAGAGCAAGATAAATGAATAGAACATATGCATCTCTTAAACAGATATATGCTCCCTAGCCTTTTTGCCCTGAGGGTAGTAACAAAGGCGCTGGAGTATAGGACAAAGGCTACTTATTAAAGGGCAGAAATCTACAATTTATGAGCCTGTAGGAACACAGAATGAATGAGAAAGTGATCATGGCTACAGGCAAAAGGTCTGGGATTAACTGGTTCAATATCTCATCCCATCTGAGGAATACTGGCTCCCTCACTAAAACCAGCACACCTGTTGATGAGATAAAACTGAACTCATCGCTCACTATGGTAAGGGAGAAAATCACCCTCCACAGGCCTTTGACAGTGTCAGGATAGGCGGCTGGTCAGAGCGAAGCAATGTCAGAATTTATTCAGAATTGGAAGTTTGGTTTCAAATAGTCTTTCAATGTGGGAGCTTGATTGGAGTTGGGTAAGGAACACAATAAAATAGTCCAGGATTGGTAAAAACAGCAAAGGAGAACTATGAAATGAGGGATTTAAAAGAATCTTAAGGTACAAACTATCTACTGATGCTTTCCACTGAAGACTTGATGGCACTTTTGGAAAGTTCCTGATATGATTTGGCTGTGTCCCCACCCAAATCACATCTTGCGTTGTAGCTCCCATAATTCCCATGTGTCATGAGAGGGACCCAGTGGGAGGTAATGAATGATGGGGGCGGGTCTTTCCCACGCTGTTCTCATGATAGTGAATAATCTCATGAGATCTGATGGTTTTATGAAAGAGAGTTCCCCTACACAAGCTCTTTTGCCTGCTGCCAGGTAAGGCACGACTTTGCTCCTCATTTGCCTTCTGTCATGATTGTGAAGCCTTCACAGCCATGTGGAACTGTGTGTCCATTAAACCTCTTTCCTTTATAAATTACCCACTCTCTGGGCATGTCTTTATTAGAAGCATGAGAACAGTTCCCATAATAAATAATCAAGCCATTTGCCTTGGAAGAGATTCCTAGAAAAATAGTCTTTTGATAGAAACAGTGGAATATCAAAGTGACGTTAGTATAGACATTAAGGAGTGGTTTAAGTTCTCAACATCCAGCCTGAGTGTGGCAGTAGATGATGTTGGTTCTCAATTTCATTTTGAGAAGAAAGCTGAGGCTCTCTGGAGCAGAAATTTAGAGACTAAGGCCCCAGACCTTGCTCCTTGAAATTTAAAGCATGGAAGCCATCATATTAAAAAGAAAAACTCAAGTCTGACTTTGGAAGTCCAAACCTTCACAAATCCCAGAAAAAAACTTCCTCAAAACCACTCCATTCCCATTTCTCCCTAAAGACCTCTTGGTAGCTGTATTATCCAGGGTTTTCCAGAAAAGCAGAACCAATAGAAGAGATGAAATGTAGTGAGAGAGGGAGAGAGAGATTTAAGTAATTAGCTCACTCAATTGTAGGGGCTGGCAAAGGCAAGCCAACAGTCTGGAAATTCAGGCAGTTTTGAAGTAGAAGCTGCTGTCTTAAGGCAGAATTTCTTCTTCTTCAGGAAACTTCAGCTGGAGGAGGCTCCTAAGGCCTTCCACTGATTGGATAAGTCCCACCCACATCATCAAGAGTAATATTTACTTAAAGTCAACTGGTTGTAATGTTAAACTTATCTACAAAATACCTTCATAGAGACAGGTACATTCGTGTTTTATTAAATAACTGGGCACTGTAGGCTAGTCAAATTGACACATAGAACTAACCATCATAGCAACTGCTCAGAAATGTATTTTCCCTCTCTCCTGAAACTCTACAAAAATCTTTAGCTGCATTGGCTCACCTCTCTTCTCACCCTTTCCCCCACACCTCTTCTCTTTCTGCCTTCTGCCATCTGGATCAACATTTCACCTCTAGAAGCAATTGTTTGCCCTTTATAGCAATGTAACAGCAGTTTTTAAAAAATTTTCTGTCACACGAAGGAATTAATACTGTTAAAAATTGACACACATTTGAGTCAAATTAACAATAAATTCAGAAAAGTGCATGCAGAAATTTAAGAAGACATCACCTATTATCAATGGGTTATTTTTGCCTCAGTTTATATTAGTCAAGTGATTTAGCCTTTCTCACTCCTCTCTTTCATAACCTTCTAAGTCATTCATAGGCCAAATATACATTAAATGGAAATTTCCCAAGATAAATGTACAGAACTTTCACAATAAAATGTTATTAATAAACTGGTGGCTCACGCCTGTAATCCCAGCACCTTGGGAGGCCAAGGGTAGGGTGGCTCACCTGAGGTCAGGAGTTTGAGAGCAGCCTGGCCAACACGGTGAAACCCTGTCTCTACTAAAAATATAAAAATTAGCCAGGCGTAGTGGTGCAGGCCTATAATCCCAGCTACACTGGAGGCTGAGGCAGGAGAATCCCTTGAACCCAGGAGGCGATGAAGCAGGAGAATCCCTCAAACCTGGGAGGCAAAAGTTGCATTGAGCCGAGATCATGCCACTGCCCTCCAGCCTGGCTGACAAAGTAAGACTCCGTCTCAAAAAAAAAAAAAAAAAAGTATTAATAAATTTATGCTGAAAAAAAAAAGTTCTGTCATGGAGGTAAATACAATACAAATGACTTGCAAACTCACACAGCCAAACAGATTGACACCCCTCGACCTTGAACTTTGTATCTTCTGACTCCAGTGAGCCTGCCTCGAGTGCCTCTGCCATTCCGTGTGCTGCAACGGCTCTAACGCCTTGTTTTACAGCAATGGTGTTGTTTTGCATGACCATTCTCTGAGATAGAAAATAATCCCAAAATATTTTAGCATCTGTATACTAAATAATGCACTATCTGTAAAATAAGTTGTCCTTCTAAAACGGTGATGGTGTACATGACATTTATCTAGTTCCAACAAAAGCAGTGAAAAAAATAGTTTTAATAAGACAGCATTAGGCGTGTAGTATAGGGTATACTTCTCTTTGAATTTAAATCTTGTTCAACTCATCCAGCAGATGTGGGACTGGATGGAACAATTAAGGCCAAGAGCTCTGTGGTAGGCAGAGTAATGAGCCCCCAAAGATGTCCATGTCCTAACCGTTATAATCTGGGACTGTGTCATTTCACATAGCAAATGGGATTTTGCGGATATGATTAAGTAAGGATCTTGAGATTGGGAGATTTCCCTGGATTATGAGGGTGGGCCTAACATAAATACAAGGGTCCTTACAAGTGAAAGAAGAATACAGAAGAAGAGTCAGTGTCAATGTGATGCAGTGTGAGAATGCCTTGACCTGTCATTGCTGGCTTTCAAGAAGGAAAAGGGTCAGGAACACTGAATGTGGCAGCAGTAGAAGCTGGAAAGGGAAAGGATATGGATGCTCTCCTAGACCTCCAGAAGGAACTGTCCTCTGCCATCACTCTGGTTTCTGCCTAGTGAGATGCCTTTCAGACTTCTGACCTCCAGAACTGTAAGATAATGAATTTGTGCTAAGCCACAAGTTTGTGGTAATTTGTTACAATAACAATAGGAAACTAATACAAGCTCCCTGGCATCCAAAGTTATAACAAAGTTCTAACAACTGAGAAGGCCTTGCTTTGACAAATGACAAGAAACGTCTGCTCCCTTTTCAGCCAGAGTAATTCAGGCTCTATCTGCTTATACCAACCTAAATAGTTAGTTCCTTTAGACTGAGGGTCAGGTATTCAAATAGCAGGGACAACAAGTAACATAAATGAGAAAATAGATGGAGGTAAGAAATGGGATTAGTGAAGACTGAGGCAAATGAGAAGTACATGCACCATCCAAGGCAGTGCATCCAAGATAACTTTCTGCAGAAATGGTCATGTTCTATATCTGCACAGTCCAATAGGATATCCACATGTGATTATTGCTAATGTGAATAAGTAGCTGAATTTTTAGTTATATTTAAGGTTCATTAACCTAAATGTAAATATAAAATATCTACACGGGGTTAGTGGCTACTCTGTTGAACAACACAGATCTAAAGGGTGAAGAAATAAAGGCCTAGTGTGTCCAGATCTTCTGAAGTTTCAAAAGACACCAAAAAAAAAACAATAAAAAAAGTATGCTGAAATATGCTGGATTTTACAGGTTGGCTTAAATTTTCATTTAAGCAGTCTGCAGGCCAAGGATGTTGATGTATCCGGCCAGCAGAGCAAACAGTGTTCTCTTGCTCTAGATTTAAACACAATCTATATTAGTCTCAGACCAGGTTCCTATATTCACCAATTATGTCTAAGAGGCTCATTCCTCAGATACCAAGAAGACCCCCAAGGGGGATTCAGATTTCCTGTAGGCTCAAGACACAAGCTCCCAATCTCCTTTTATCACTGTCATTATCTTCTGAAGTTCTTTCACAGTCTCTGATCATAGGATCTAAAACAAACTGAAATTCTTAAATTCTGTGAGACCTAAAATCAAATCTTATACTTTTTTTGAAGATCTCATTAGTGCCTGGAACAGAGATTCTATGTTCAAAGCCTCTGCATACTTATTGTTATTCTTATTATATCAGAGAAGGAAATTTTATCATAGACATGTTCCATTGAGAACAAAATTAATGTATAAAATTCCAGATCTACAACAAATAAATTAGTAAGCAATTTTATGTCTAAATAGAGAATTCTTTTCATGGCAACTTTTTTACGATATTTAAGATACAATTCTAGTGACAAAAATTAATATTATGTGCAATTATTTGTGGACATACCAATTGCACTAAGCAGTGATACTCTCTGATTTAAGTTGATTGTCTATAAACCATTATCAATAAAAGAGAAACATATATGACAACCAGGCTTTCTATCAGAACTGAATGACAAAGAACAAAATTTTTTCAAATTTTAGGTAAGAAATTTACCATAATTATTCATCAAATTCAACATCATTATTTCTATATGTATTAGGTCATTTGGTCAACAAGATAATTCTACAGACAAAAGGATCCCAACATACAGTCCAAATTCAAGGTAATTTATTAAAAACAAATTGTGCAAGTCAGAAAAAAGGCAAAGAACTTGAATAGATATTTCTCCAAAGAAGGTATACAAATAGTCAATGGCCACATGAAAAGATGTTCAACATCACTAGTCATTAGGGAAAGTATAACCACAATGAGGTACCACTTAACATCCATTAAAATGGCTACCATCAAAAATAAAAAAATACACACACACCAGAAAATAATAAGTGTTGATGAGGATATGGAGAAAGTGGAACCTTTGTGCATTGATAGTGAGAATGTAAAATGGTGCAGCCACTGTGGAAGACAGTTTGTCAGTTCCTCAAAAAGTTAACATAGAATTATCTCTGTAGACCAGGTTCAATAAGAAAAAAAAGAACTGCTATGTGATCCAATACTGTCACTTCTGTATCTATACCCAAAAGAATTGAAAGTAGAGACTCAAACGGATACTTATAAGACAATGTTCATTGCAGCATTATTCACAACAGTCAAAAGGTGGAAACAGCCCAAGTGTCCTTCAACAAATGAATGAATAAATAAAATGTGGTGTGTGTGTGTGTGTAGACATATATATACACACACACACACACTAGAATATTCAGCCTTAAAAAGGAATGAAATTCTAATACGTGCTACAATTTGGGTGAACTTTGAAAACATTATGCAAAGTACAAGCAGACACACACACAAAAAACCAAATATTGTGTGGTTCCACTTACATGTGGTATCTAGAATAGTCAAATTCATAGAGGCAGAATATAAAATAGAGGTTAGCAGTGGCTGTGGGGAGAGGGGTATTGGTAGTTATTATTTAATGGGCACAGAGTTTCTATTGAAGATGATGAAAATCTTTAGAAATGGGTAGTGGTTATGATGGCACAACATCATGAATGTATTTAATGTCAGTGCATTGAACAAATAAAAATGGTTACAGTGATACATTTTGCATTACGTATATTTTACCACAATAAAAATAAGAACTAATTACTGTTTTATTTCTCTAGACTACTGCTTCCCATCCACTCCCAATTCGTGAAATAACTAAGAGGCACTGAACACATACTATTAAGCAGACTTTCTGAGCTAAGAAGTAGCATACAAAATTGTCATCACAGTCATTACATTATGTCATCACAGGCATTATATTGTATGAGAACAGAGGATTTAAATAACAAGACAACTCATGGAAAACTGTAGAATTCCTTTCACTAGTAAAAGACATCCACAATTTCACAAGTCTAAAAAGTGGGAAAGGACATTATTTAATCATTCTACAAAAGTCTACAAACATGACCATAAGAGAACACATAGAAATTTGAAGCCTGCTTTCAATCTCACTATAAACAATGGCTGAGATCATGCAACAGTTCATAAAAACATTAACACTTTATAGGAATCACATCTGTCTTCAAGTCCAATACAAAAAAGGTAAAATCTAATAACAAGCCATGATTTTGCTGCAATGAGAGCTCTAAGGAGCAGATATTTTCATTAAGTTGGTCTATCACAGGCCCCTTCTAAAATGTTTTAGCTAATAAAATGCCCAGAAGTACATTACATGGTAGGTTTAATACCCAAAGGCATGTCTGTATACTGACTCCAAGAACAGCAGTATTCTAACTAGGTTCTGGAAAGTTCTACCCGAGATATACTGAATCTAAATAACCACAGTATTAAGATCAAGGTCAAAACTCCTTTGGGTCCATTTCAGCAATTTAAATTTTGATGAAAATTGCCACTGGTTGGACTGGCCTAATCAAAGCAAAACTCATTTAGTTGCTCGATGCTTAAACTTAAGGTCCCTTATGGTTCTAGCATACTTCCATCATATTGTTGCAAAAACTGTTGAAATATGCAGCCCTTCCATCCTAAGGGCTATTAATTTTGAGACTATGAGTATCCACAGTCTTGAGTTTATGATTGCCTACTTCATTGTTTAATAAAACATTAGCAATTGTCAATTAAGCTTTAATGATAGTATTAAAATGCAAAACAGGATAATTCATACACTTTTCTATGACTTGGAAACAGAATTTTTGTTCTACAGAACATAATCTGTTAAAATAGCCTTCATGTATATATTGAAACAGAATAATTTGCTTAAAACAGATAATAATTAACTCATGTGGCTTTAAAATTTACAAAGTGTTGTAATGTACATTTCCTTATCTAATTCTCTTAATATGTTGTGATGTGGGCTGTAGACTGAATATTCAAGTTTTCAATTATAAAATCTAAAACAAAAACATAATACAAATAGCAATGGCTCTCAGAGTGAACTGAGTTCTACCTTAAGTTTACAAAAGAAACCTTCACAATTTTTTTCTTGATAAAACCAGCAACAATTTCCTTGGGACTAGAACTATAGTGTTGAAATGCCTTTTGGGCCTAAATCATATGTTTGTGCCATTCGACATTACATTATGTGGGCAAGTGAAGCAAACACAAATATAAATATAAAAAGAAAACACGAAGATAAAACTGAATAAGTAGCTATAATACTAGTCATCTTAATCACCACAGAAAGACAAGAAAGGAAGGATGAAAATCTGCTATTCAAAATAAATGTTGGTGGCTCATGTCCCCAGCACTTTGGGAGGCCAAGATGGGTGGATCACTTGAGACCAAGAGTTCAAGATCACCCTGGGCAACATAGTGAGACCATGTCTCTACAAAAATAAATACATAAATATGAGTTAACCTTAAATTATTTTTGGTAAGATTTTAGTTTTTAAAATTAGTTTGTTATCCTTGAGTTTCTGTTTTGAGGACTGTGTGTTTTGAACATATAACGATGATAAATAACATTTTTAAAAGAAGATCAAAACATATGACTGCATTTAAAATTGAGATAAGCAACTCCAAGAAGCAAGGGCACCAAAATATTCAGTAATAAGCAGGACCCAGCAAGGCCTGTGGTCCTTTGCATACACAAGTAAGCAGAGGATTCTTGGAATTTGGTTCTGTTGGGAAGAGGCTGGAGTTGGACTCCTCTGCTCCTAGGAGGAGGAAGAATATATGCTGCCAACCATTGCCTATAGCTGCTAATTACATGAACTTCATGCCTAATGAGGCAGATGGACACACAAATCACCTTGCAACAAGATGCTGAGCCAAGCCATCCCCTGACTCTGTGACTGATTCTGCAATAGCCCAATCATCACTGAGGGACAAGAGCAAGAAAGCACCAGTATGAGACATGGTCCTGTATCAAAGGCCAGGTGGTCAGGCAGGAGGCAGCTGGGTGCAACCTCAAAACTGCTAAATGGGGATAAATTATACAGAGAAAGAGACAATCTTCAATACATGATGAGCCAGAAAACCCTTAAAACCAAGACACATAAATGAAATTACAGTTAAGAAAGACAGTCTATGAATCAGATTATGGATTTATGGCAAAAAAGTGGTTTAATACTCTCAAGAAGATAAAGAAATAACACCCATAAAATAAATAAGAGGTCTAAATCCAAAGCAGTCAGTCATAAAGTAAGAACAGATGATGATAAATACATATTAGTAAAATTAAACTTATAAACATTAAAATGTTTAAAAAGATAGACAAAATAAAGTTCTAGTCCAGGCCAAAGAGAAAAATAATTAATAAATTGGAAGGCAGTCTAAGGAATTCACTCAGAATGTAACACAGAAATAAAGAGATTTTAAGATATCTGTGTCTGTATGGATATATAGAGAGAAACAGAGACAGAGACAAAGACAGAGAGAGAGGCTCAAACTAATAGCAAAAATAGTGCCATATAAATAGAATCAAAGATATGATGGAGAAATAACATTCTTGAAGATAACTACCCAGATTAGTACAAAGACTAGAAAAGTCACTATCTAGTAAAACTGAAGATGTGACTTCCTTAATCAAGCAATTCCATAATTGATAAGAAGATGAATAAGGATATGCCAATAATTTTTAAAGTTAGATAAAATGAATAATTTTCTGGAAAAGCATAAAAACACACAAATTGGCTCAAGAAAAATGGGATTCCCAAATAAACCTAGAAAAAGTGATTAATTTTTTCAATATCTACCAAAAGAAAACCCTAACTTCCCACAATTTTATATTTTAACCCATATTCCAGAAATAATGTCTCATATATGAAAAGCTCATATAAAGACATTACTAATCTTGTAGTAATTAAAACAGTGTGATGTTGATGCACAAATGGAAAAAATGTACCAATGAAATAGAAAACTCAGAAACAGATATTTCTATGTATCGTATGGTATATTACAAAGATGCTCTATAAATTAGTAAGGAAATGTACCCTTATGGTCTACTGAATAATACAGATGCTCTCATTTAAGCCATTCAAAGTCATCACCAAATGGCTCAAACTTATCTCTGTAATCTTACAGCCCATTACTTCCCCCAGTATATCATATGTCCTGTCAAAACTCGTCTAATCATTATTTCCCTAAATAAGCTGTGAGGACCTGCCTCTATTACTTTTATCCCAGCTGGATTTTCCACTTAGAATGTCCATTTAACTCCCCTGTACCCCTTGGCACATTAAAGCTATTTCTCAAGGCAGAAATCAAAGAGTACATAACAAAAAATACACTTCTAAATAACAAACATCACACAGGGATTGGATCCTGGCTATTTAGGTGAGTGTGTTATCCCTTCTATTGAGCTGAAAATCATTGAAGGCAAGGATTGTCGATCTATTAACGATGTCCCTTACCCACATAGTCACACACACATACAGTGGCCTAAGACATGATAAGTGATTAATAAAAAAGCTTTCAAATTGAATTTAGGAGTTGAAATAACATCAAGACACTGTTACCCACAACTTGAAATGTTTCAAATTTTCCAAAATTGGAAAAGATATATTCTGTATGATTTTCAGGTCCTAGGAAAAATAATCTAGTCTCCTATTACCAATTACCAATACATTTTAACTATCATTGCTTGCCACAATTAGAGACCAATGAGTGGTCGATACAGGTTAGGGATTCTTATCATTTAATCCAATTATGTTCCATTTTTATCAGTTATTTTCAGTCCATTAAAACACTTACTCAAACTCTTGGGTTTTCCCCTATCTTACTTTTTAAAAGTATTTCCTTCAATATGTTAAATGAATAAAAGAGGCTTTTGCTGAATCCCTGCAAAAACATACTAAATGACTGAGACTAGAGCAAATATGCCTCCTGAATTAAAGTACAGAAATAGACTTTAGAGAGAATAATAGCCTAATAATATAGGAGATGTTGAAGACTGAAAACACTAAGTCTTAGGGCTCTTATACGAAAGGCATGTGGCAGGGAATCTTTGTTTTTCATTGGGAAGGGGATTCAGATTTTAGGCATAAATATACCTCCATCCTGATGGGAAGAAGACACCAATGAGATCAAGTTAATAAAATTAAAACCTAAAAAGGACTGGGTAGAAGTAGGGTCAAGATAGGAAAGCCGAACATTCAGGTTTCCTCTGCATTCGCATCAATTAATCTGTAAGTCAGGCGGTAAAGGCAGCAGCTACAGAAGCTAAGCTAACAGTTATTGCCAGGCGCGGTGGCTCACGCTTGTAATCCCAGCACTTTGGGAAGCCGAGGTGGGCAGATCACCAGGTCAGGAAATCAAGACCATCCTGTGAATGGTGAAACCCTGTCTCTACTAAAAACACAAAAAATTAGCCGGACGTGGTGGCGGGTGCCCGTAGTCCCAGCTACTCAGGAGGCTGAGGCGGGAGAATGGCGTGAACCTGGGAGCAGAGCTTGCAGTGAACCGAGATTGCACCACTGCACTCCAGGCTGGGAGACACAGTGAGACTCCACTCAAAAAAAAAAAAAAAAAAAAAAAAAAACAGTTATTAGAGGTAGTTCAAAAGCCTGGAGGCCAAACTTTGAAAGCAGAGGTGATGAAACTCTTGGGTACCAGGGATCAAGAGCAAGTCAAGCATCTGAAACACAGAAAGGTCAAAGTAGAGGTGAAGAGGATAACAGGATTTCAGTGACCAAAGTACACATGAATACAGAATTGTGAATGTCATACTGAGCAGAACACTGGCACCAAGAATAAGAATGCAAGAATGTCTGATTTGTGAAAGAATCATTATATGTTATGAACATTGATACTTTCTGATTTCTTCTATACATCTTACTAATTATAAATTATTCTGAGTTGACCAGTAAATGCAGAAAGTATTTAAACCAGCCAGAGCCCAGAAGTGTTCTGGATACAGGTGAGCTCTGTGGGCATCTGGAACAGAAGAACTAGATGTGCAGATTGTATCTTCCAAAGATGATCACCATGGTATCTCCTATCCAATGTGCTGTTCTACATTATGACTTTGACATTTCCTCATCAAGAAGCGGAGTCTTATTACCTTACTCTGGGGTTGGCTTTAGTGGCTTGTTGAACCAGTAGCATATGACAGAAGTGACATTCCAACCTCTGAGAAGATTGTAAAAACACCTTGCAATTTCTACCTGAGCCTCTTAAAAGGACCACTCTTGGGATGCTGTCTCTGAGGACTGTTGTCATATGAGAGGTCTCAGCCACATGAAAAGGTTATTGGTTGGTGTTCAGGCATGTAGCCCCAACAGAACTCCTAGGAAATAGTCATCATCAACTGCCAGCCATGCCACATTCCAACTCAATTGAACCTTTAGACGAATGTAGCCCTAGCCTCTATTTGACTTCAACTACCAGAGAGATGCCAAGCTGAGACTAGTTAAGCCACAGAACTGTGAGATATAAAAATAAATTTTTATTTTAAGCCATATGTTTCAAGGTGGCTTGCTATATAGCAATAGATAATATAGCAATAGATAATCAGTACCTAGGGTTACAGGGATGATTTTTTAAATTTTCTCTATCTATGGCTAGTAATACTGGAGCCATGACACTTACAGTTATCAACTCCAGCAGACTCAGAAATTCACTCAGCTCCCCTACTCCACACTTTTTGATTCTCCAATAAACTGTTTGGTGATGGATGGCTACGAAAGTTAAGTGAGACTTGGTATTACCTGAGAAGTTTGATTTGCAGCAACTCCACAATGCCTATTGTTGCACATAACTGAGATGTGACTAGAGCCTGGAACAACTGAAAATGCAGAAAAGTCTGTATTATAAGACAAGGGTGGAGAGCAAGTACTGAAGAAAATTGAGTGATCACTAACTACATTAGAGAATCCACACTCTAGTGATAAGTAGCATTTGAAGGGAGAAATTTTCCGGAGAGATAAATGAGACTTTTCTCAGTTAATACCAGTACTTGTGTTGCTTGTTATATTGTTGCATTTCCTCCTGAAATATTACAAGCACCAGACTATTTCACTTACCTCCAATCCTTCAATTGTTTAGCCTCTGTTAATGCAAGGTCATAATGCAGAACATAATAAGATTCTCAGTTTACAGTCAGTTCTCAATTATTCAATGCTTATGGAGTTACAGCGCAGTCCAGTAGATCTCTGCTTAAATATTGGTTTCATTGACATTTGGACACATCTGGAAATTCAGTCTGCTTAATTTTGATTTTGATGATATCATAACTCAGTTATTTGAACTCTAAATACCTAATCACCTCTAGCGCAAGTTTGGGCTAGATGGACGGCAGGAGAAAATAAACATCTATAGATTGTCTTTTGCATTTTACATACATTATCTAATTTAATCCCCATAGCAACTCGATGAGATATTACTATCCTTATTTCATAGAAAATGAAACTGAGGCTCAGAAAGTTCAACTTAAGTTTGCTTCCTTCCCCATTTTGTTGCTTAACAATATAATTAAGAGAATAGACTCTAGAATCAAACAGACTGGAATTATCTTTTTATCATAATATGTTTTAATTAAAATGAGTTTCTAAATGTATAGTTTATCTCTGTTTTTATTTCTGGCAGTATCTCAATGATTTAGCTTTCAGAAAAGTCATATTTTTCTCAAATGACTTGGCTTTTACCTTCGTTAACTCACACCTGCACCCATCTGGTGAACAACTAGCATTAGAAGTGAAACCAGCAACCATTTAACAGCAAACAGTAGCAGCAGCATGCACCAAAAGAGAATGGAAAGTGATAAGGACACAACAGATCATTTTAAAAGGTACATGCCCTATAATTTTTTAGCAATGTTTGAGCATAGTTCTCAAAACTACAATTCTATAAGTCAGTGAATGCTGAGTTTTATTTGGAAAGCATGGTCCCACCTTGTAAAAAGAGAAAAAACAGCCCTAGAATAACAGTACTAATTGTAAAGGGCTATTTCATGGCATCAATTAAAGCATGCATGCTATCAGTATAGTCTTTTGCCAAACATGGACCTTCAGTGTGGATACATGAATCTCTGCCAACTTAGCTTCATATTTTACATGAAATATGGATACAACACAGGATAGAAATATAAATGGTCTGCAGTGTGACTTGCAATTTCTGCCTATTAAAAAACTGTGTGTTGGTGACTTATCCATTAACTAAGGGACTTAACTCCAGGCAGGTTGTTCTAATTCTCTTCCAGTAATGTGTCAATTGCCTGGTTCTTGACTGACAGCTGAAATTAAACAAAAAGTGAATTCCGTTCTACAGTGCGACAATCTTATGGGAACACTAGAGGTAGATTTTTTAAAAGTCTGCAATCTCTAATATAATGAAAGCATAAAAGCATTTGCAGGCATCACGTAAGATGCAACAATAGAATGTGGACTGCTCTAAATCAGAGAGCACACAGACCATGCTGAAGATTAAGTAATGACAGTACACAAATTAACTTCAGCAGTAATCTTTGAGGAATACATTTCACTGCAGTAATATTAATCTAAAATTAATATATTTCACTGCCTGCATAGGCAGGCAGGAGGGAAAACAACAAATAAAAGCAAAGATCAAAAGAGAATCTCTGGCAAATAGCTATTCTGCAATTTCTAAAATGCAACATAAAATGTAGGAGCCCAATATTAGACCTAACCCCTTTTAATCTAAATGAAAATGTGAAGAAATTAAAACTGTCTGTAACTGATAACTAACCAGCCAGAATTGTATTTCAATCCACAGAGACAAGTTAAAAACAGGTAAAAACAGCAGATTATTTTATATTGGCAATCAAATATGTATGAAAGAAGGATTAAAATGTTTCAAAAATTGGCAAGAACTACTTAGAAAATAAGATTCCCTGAAGAAAAATTATCAAGGACACGTCTAAATACATGTTAGAATGAGCCAATACAGGACAACTTCCCATTATCAACTATTAAGACAAAGGTTCTAGACATGGCTTAAAAGCGTTAGCTTTATCTGATGCTCTGACAGTGCAGAGTGATATTGGACCCAAATGTAGGATCTAGAGGATGACAGCTTGAATGTTAGTATCTTAGCTGAATCAGGCTCAGGTTAGGGAGAGTGATGTTAGAACCAGGACTCTTGCTGAGAGCCAGAAACTAGGTCCAAGCAGCCAATTCATGAAACTAGAGAAACTAGAAAGATTCTGTCCCCATGGAAGCAAAGTGTTAAGGAAACTTGCCTTCAGGATGGAAAAACAGAAAGTTTTCTTAAAGCAATTTAGAAACCCATGTTTGCCCTACATGCGGATGTAGAATCAAAGTTACATTTCCTTCATGGGGCAGAAATTTTAACCCAAGAAGTTAACATAAGAAAACTGGTCTGGAACTGATGACACATCTATGGAACTGATGAATCATCTGGAACACTGACAGAAGTAAATAATACCACTTTCAATGGGTGCTTTCAGATCACTGGTGACTCAGACACTGGCAACACAATAGAAACAACAGGGAAAAGATGAACTCACAATAGAAAATTGCAAATTACACAGGGAAATGCATCACCATGAAGAGGAGACAGCATACCAAAAAAAGGGAAAACTTCACAATCTAAAGATTAGGCATGATACAACTATTTGAGTTTACAAACTAAATGTGTTTAAAGTTATGAAATAAATTAAAAATAGAAATAATAATGATTATCCTAGATATTTCTTGATTTCTGAATTATGTCCTCAGACATTCCTTTGGTAATTTTGGAATAAAGTCTGTTTCTGTTTATCTAAAAACTGGGGTAGGAAGTTAGTATACACTACAAATGACACAAGGGAACTTTTGTGGGTAATGGAACCATTCTATAACTTGATTGATATGGCATTACAAACTGTATATGTGTGTCAAAACTCAATGAACCACACATCTAAAAGAGTGAATTTTACTGTATGTAAAGTATACCTCAGTGCCTTATACCAAAAAATAAAATAAAGTATAATCTCTCCTCTTTCAGGATATCTATAGACAGCAGAAAAAAAAAGCAAAATAGATATTTTCACTCACAGAAAATGAATGTTTGCAAAGACTCACCAAGAAATAAAGTCAACCAAAAGAGCAAAGTCGTGGAAAAGAAGTGAGTTCAATTTATATTAAGAATTAATTTATTAAAAGCAGTTATTACCCAAACACCAGGCCCCAATGGCAGACAATGGTGAGGCAGACTCACATGGGAAGGAGCTTCCCTGGTGAAATTCAGTGTCAACTCACAGCCACATCCTTTCCTATAAAAAATTTATGACAGCAAAATTTGCTTTCATTTATAACACTGAAAAAAATAAAGCTTTAGTCAATAGAGGTTGCTGAAAAGTGAAATTACATTTGTTGAATTAGAAAATAAGAAACATAATTTGAATCCAGATTTTACCAGTAATTATTAATATGATCCTATGCCAGATGTCTCACTTCTCTATTTCTTAGATTCCTCATTTGTGAAAACATAAGGAATTAGCCAAATGATCTTCTGGGTCCATTCCTGCCCTCATATTCTAACAGTGTGATTAATTTGGGCTTAGACAAAGAACCACTAAGAGTTTAAGGTCAAAATATGAATTGGAGAAAACTTAGAGGCCTGTAAACTCTGCCATGATTGAAGATTTATAAGACAGTAGAGTAGGAAAATCATATTTTCCTCAAAAAAATCTTTATTTGGAGACTTCTATTGTAGAAGTTAATTTCTATACTGAAGTCAGAACATTAGAACTTTAAATTTCTCTTTCGGATTCTCTAGACCTATATTATAGTTTATATGGCACCAACTGGTATGCTGCAATTTTTATTCTGGCACTAACTACCTGAAGTTAGCAAAGATCCCACAAGTTAAGGGCTCAGTCTTCCAAAAGACTACTCTCACTTGAGACTCCAGCTGAACATCAGGGTTCCCCAGGTCACCTGCACTTTGACTGACTACAAATTTGGGGGTTCTCACAAACGCCTTAGGTTTGATAATTTTCTAGACCAAGTCACAGATCTTAGGAAAGTGCTCTACTTATGACTTAAGTTTTATTATTATGAAGGATAGAGATCAGGACCAGCCAAATGAAGAGACACATAAGGCAAGGCCTGAGACGGTTCCCAACACAGAGCTTGCATGTTCTCTTACCACGGACGGAACAGGTCAACCTTCCATCACATTGATGTGTTCATTTGTCAGGAACCTCTCCTGAGCCTTGGTGTCCAGAGTTTTAATTGGGGTTTCATTATGTAGGCATGATTGATTAAATTATTGGCCATGTGATTCAACTCAATCTCCAGTCTTTCTCCCCTCCCCAGAGGTCAGACTGCCTCAAAGGAGTCACCTTTTAATCATGTTATGGGCCTTTCTGGTATCCAGCCCCCATCTAAAGTGATTGGAGGACTGATCTTGAGTCATCTAATTAGCATAAACTCAGGTGTGAACCAAAGGACTCAACATCTCTATCACTTGGGAAATTCCAAGAGCTTTAGAAGATATGTGCCAGGAACCTGAGACAGAGACCAGACAAATCTTTATTATACAGCATAGCTCATCTCAGCTCCTTTATGTACAGTCTTTTAAAATATTCTTTCTATGAATACAGGCATGCCTAGCTCCAAGATGCTAGTGGATCACAACTGCCCTAGTTACAGATCCCCAGTTTTATATGACCTTTCAGCTTTAACACCCAACTCCAACTAACAAACATCCCTATCATATCATATTAAATCCCTCGGAGAGAGAATCCAAATACATCCAGTTTGAGTCAAGAGTCCATTTGCTTAAAAAGCTATGATCAGAGAAGCAAAGTTATAGGATGCTTCAAAATATGACTAACAATTCTCAGAGAACTGAACCTGGACTTGGCAAGCATCAGACAATGTAAATCTAAGTATAGTTTCTATGGTTATGAAAAGCATAGGTGTTCAAAATGGGCTTAGAAAACATGAACAGGAAGCCATACAAGGAGAATCTAATATAATCAATCTCCAATATTTTGTCTTCCTTCCTATGCCCTTTTATAAAGCAGATATAAAAATAGTTTGGTTCAACTTATACCGATAGAATGTCAAAAGATTAATTTTAGACATTAATTAATCAAAAGACTAATATTAAGATTAATGTTCTTGGGAGTCAAATCCAAATTGGACATGTTCTTTCTTGTGTACAAATGGTTCTGTTTTGTTTTATAGAATCATTGTAAATGGAAAGAGTGGTTTGTGGCAAATGCGAGAAAGATAAATTCCATTTGGGAGTATTTTCTAGAAGTAAAATATGCAGAGCTAATAGGAGACAGACAAAGACTTACCAAATATTACATATTTGATCTAAAAGAAAAAAGGTAAAAGTCGCTTCAACTGTATGTGAGGGAAGCTAATTAAGACTACATTAAGAAAAATGAGACTGTATCACAATGATGAAGGGATAGCTCATGAACTCCAAACGCTGAAATGTAATCTGGCCTCCAAAAGAGACAAGAATCAAGGCCTCAGAAGCCTCCAGAAGGCTGAGCCCCGTATTTTAGCATGCTTCATCTCCTAGCATTCCCATCCTGCTGTTTCTCAGGCTACATAAATATGCACGATGGCCACTTCCCAACCGTAGGTTTACTTTGCCTCCATTTGAAAGGCCAAACTAAAGAAAGTTAAAAACCTTAGTTCCAGTTCTTTCACTCCAGAAGATACCAACTGATAAACCTATTCTGGTCCAATCAGCAATGGCCAGAAGGGAAGGAATCACACAGTGCAAATATGGCTGTTGTGGTTCCCTCCCTGTAGGGCAAGAAGGCAGTTTAAAAATCATTTGTGAGATGAGAAGATACCCTAGAAAGAGTCTCTAATACTCTCTGCTTACTTAGTTTCAGAAAAATAATAATTGCCCTGGACAAAAGACAATATCTAAGCAGCATCTCTCCGGGATACTGATGGGTTCTGTATTTAGCGTTTCTATAAATTACATGAAGAGTGAATGCTTGAAAAGCCTCACATTTGCAGATAAACAAAGATGTTTGGAGTATGAATAAGCCAAGGTGACAGGAATAAAATGCCAACTTATTTACTTCAAAGAGTCTAAGAGAAAGGTAATACATTAGTTCTGAAAAATCAAAGAAATAAAGTCTTGAAAATAATTTCAGATAGAAACTTGAGATATTATTAATACCTAAAAGATTAATAAGAAACTTTCATCTACTGAATAACTTCTAAGACTAAAGTATTAGTCACTCATGTACTAATGCAACAGAAATACAGAGACAAGGCAGGGCAAGAGGGAAGGCAGAGAAGAGGAAGGAAAGAAAGGAAAGAGAAAGGAAGGAGAAAAATGCATGCTAATACATCATGATTACACGATGAGGCAAGTATTATCAATCCCCTTTCTCAGAGAAAGAAATCGTGACTGCAAATTTCCATAAATTACGCAAGATCACCAACTAGAAAGCAGAATAACTAAAATTCCAGCTCAGGTGTGTTTATCTGACTGCAAAGTATATGTTCTCTCCAACACATGATTATCCTAGATTTTTTAGATTTGGCATGAAATTCTTGGCAAAAACATTAAGGACTATTAAAATAGCTTAATGAAAAACCATGAGGCTCTGATTTTTTTTAACACCATGTCAAAGTGTGGAGATGCGACATAACCCCTTTGGATCCAGGTTATGAAATATGAAAGGTCAATGCAGTGTCTCTACTCACCTACTTTCACAAGCCAAAAATGCTGCCATATTTACTGGCTAGGGCCCGGAATTTCCAAGAGAAAACTCTGGCCTCAGGTAAAATGAAAATATTCAAACTCAAAGGCAAAGAAGAAATAATAAAGAAAAAATGGATACATCATGTTAAAGAAAAAATAGGCCTGGCACGGTGGCTCATGCCTCTAATCCCAACACTTTGGGAGGCTGAGGCAGGCAGATCACTTGAGGTCAGGAAGTCGAGACCAGACTGACTGATGTATTGAAAACTCGTCTCTAATAAAAATACAAAAATATTAGCCAGGCATGGTGGCACATGCCTGTAGTCCCAACTACTCAGGAGGCCGAAGCAGGAGAATCTCTTGAGCCTGGAAGGCAGAGATTGCAGTGAGCCGAGATTGGGCCATTGCACTCCAGCCTGGGTGACAGAGTGAAACTCTGTCTCAAAAAGAAAAAAAGAAAAAAGAAAAAATATAAGCTACATATAGGCAAATAAAGCAAAAATAAAGTTAAACTGGAAGCTGTATTTGTAATATATATGAAAGTAACTATTCTTTAAAATAAATTGTATTAATATATTTAAGATATATAACGTGAAGCTATGGGATGCACAGAAAAAAATAGGTAACTATGTGTGATGATGAATATGTTAATGAAGCAAATTAATGAAACAAATTAACATATTCATCATCACACATAGTTACCTATTTTTGTTTGTTGGTTTTTTATGGCAACGGCAGCTAAAATCTATTCATTTAGCATAAATTCTGAATACAGTACAATTTTATGAACTATAGTCATGTTGCATATTAGATCTCTAGATGTGCTTATCTTATATATCTACTACTTTGTATCCTCTGACTTACATCTTCCCATTTCTTCCCCACCCGAAGTAATCACTCTTTTGTTCTCTGTATACATATTTGAATTTTTATTTTTTAGATCCACAGATGAATGAGATCATGTGATATTTGTCCCTCAGTCTGGCTTATTTCACTTAGCATAATGTCCTTTAGGTTCATCACATTGTGGCAAATGGCAAGATCTCATTCTTTTTAGAGATGAATACTATTCCATCGTATATACATACCATCATTTCTTTATCCTTTTGTCTATTGACATACACTTAGGTTGTTTTTATGTTTTAGTTATTGCCAATAATGTTGCAATCAACATGGTAGGACAGATATCTTTATGAGATGGTGATTTCATTTCGTTTGGGAACATGCCTACAAAAGGGACTGCTAAGTCATATAGTAGTTCTGTTTTTCATTTCTCTAGAAACCTCCATACTGTTTTTCATAATGACTGTTGGGAATTTGCATTCCCACTAACAGTGTACAAGAATTACTATTCTTAATAGCTAAAAAAAAATCAAACAATAAGAAGAGATTAACACAACAGAAAAGGGGCAAAGGACTAAAAGAAAAATGCATTTGCCAAATAAACTTATGAAAACTCTGCCCATCCTTACTAATGACTTCATTATTTGTCTATCTAACTGCAAGTTTCTCTTTTTCTCACTCTCTTTTTAATGACAACATCCAGGATTATGGAACGTGTTAGAAAAAGTTCTTTCTTAAATATTGCAAGTGAGTGTGCAAAATGTTACACATTTTCTAGAACATCGTTACTCAACATGTATCAAAGAATAAAAACATCCATATACCCTTTGACCCAACATTTGCACTTCTAAGAATGTATTCTAAGAAAAAGTTGGACCTTAAAAGCTATAAAAATTCATATTTTTTATATGAAAGTATTTATAAAAGCTAAAACAAGTGCATTCTTGAGTAGGTCTGAAAAAATAAAACAAGATAATGTACAAAAATAGAAACTGTTAAAGAAAGTTGATCCATTTATATTTTTAAATTATTTGCAACCACTAAAAAGTATGTGCTGAGAGACTATTAGTGTTCTAAATAATTGTGTTTGACACTCACCAGATGTATACCAAAATATTAATAGTGATTTTTTCTGGGTGGTACCATTATAGAGGAGTTTTACTTTCTTTCTTTTTTTTTTTGTTTATTTCATTTTTATTTTAAGTTCAGGGGTACATGTGCAAGTTTGTTATATACATAAAGTTGTGTGATGGGAGTTTGTTGTACAGATTATTTTGTCACCCAGGTATTAAGATTAGTACCCATTAGTTGTTTTTCCTGATCCTCTCTCTTCTCCCACCTTCTGCCCTCAAGTAGACCTCAGCATTTATTTTTCTTCTCTATGTGTCCATATGTTCTCATCATTTAGCTCCCACTTAAGTGAGAACATACAGTATTTGAGTTTCCGTTTCTGTGTTAGCTTTTTAAGGACAATGGCCTCCAGCTCCATCCATGTTCTTGAAAAGGACATGATCTTGTTCTTTTTTATGTGCATAGTATTCCACAATGTATAATGTATGACATTTTCTTTTTTTTAATTCTTTTTTTTTTTTATTATTATTATTATTATTATTATACTTTAGGCTCTATGGTACATGTGTGCAACGTGCAGGTAAGTTACATATATATACATGTGCCATGCTGGTGCGCTGCACCCACCAACTCGTCATCTAGCATTAGGTAAATCTCCCAATGCAATCCCTCCCCCCTCCCCCCACCCCACAACAGTCCCCGAAGTGTGATGTTCCCCTTCCTGTGTCCATGTGTTCTCATTGTTCAATTCCCACCTATGAGTGAGAATATGCGGTGCTTGGTTTTTTGTTCTTGCGATAGTTTACTGAGAATGATGATTTCCAATTTCATCCATGTCCCTACAAAGGACGTGAACTCATCATTTTTTATGGCTGCATAGTATTCCATGGTGTATATGTGCCACATTTTCTTAATCCAGTCTATCATTGTTGCACATTTGGGTTGGTTCCAAGTCTTTGCTATTCTGAATAATGCCGCAATAAACATACGTGTGCATGTGTCTTTATAGCAGCATGATCTATAGTCCTTTGGGTATATACCCAGTAATGGGATGGCTGGGTCAAATGGAATTTCTAGTTCTAGATCCCTGAGGGATCGCCACACTGACTTCCACAATGGTTGAACTAGTTTACAGTCCCACCAACAGTGTAAAAGTGTTCCTATTTCTCCACATCCTCTCCAGCACCTGTTGTTTCCTGACTTTTTAATGATTGCCATTCTAACTGGTGTGAGATGGTATCTCATTGTGGTTTTGATTTGCATTTCTCTGATGGCCAGGGATGGTGAGCATTTTTTCATGTGTTTTTTGGCTGCATAAATGTCTTCTCTTGAGAAGTGTCTGTTCATGTCCTTCGCCCACTTTTTGATGGGGTTGTTTGTTTTTTTCTTGTAAACTTGTTGGAGTTCATTGTAGATTCTGGATATAAGCCCTTTGTCGGATGAGTAGGTTGCGAAAATTTTCTCCCATTTTATAGGTTGCCTGTTCACTCTGATGGTAGTTTCCTTTGCTGTGAAGAAGCTCTTGAGTTTAATTAGATCCCATTTGTCAATTTTGGCTTTTGTTGCCATTGCTTTTGGTGTTTTAGACAGGAAGTCCTTGCCCATGCCTATGCCCTGTATGGTATTGCCTAGGTTTTCTTCTAGGGTTTTTATGGTTTTATGTCTAACATTTAAGTCTTCAATCCATCTTGAATTGATTTTTGTATAAGCTGTAAGGAAAGGATCCAGTTTCAGCTTTCTACGTATGGCTAGCAAGTTTTCCCAGCACGATTTATTAAATAGAGAATCCTTTCCCCATTTCTTGTTTTTGTCAGGTTTGTCAAAGATCAGATAGTTGTAGATATGTGGCATTATTTCTGACGGCTCTGTTCTGTTCCATTGATCTATATCTCTGTTTTGGTACCATTACCATGCTGTTCTGGTTACTGTAGCCTTGCAGTATAGTTTGAAGTCAGGTAGCGTGATGCCTCCAGCTTTGTTCTTTTGGCTTAGGATTGACTTGGTGATTTGGGCTCTTTTTTGGTTCCATATGAAATTTAAAGTAGTTTTTCCAATTCTGTGAAGAAAGTCATTGGTAACTTGATGGGGATGGCATTGAATCTTTAAATTACCTTGGGAAGGATGGCCATTTTCATGATATTGATTCTTCCTACCCATGAGCATGGAATGTTCTTCCATTTGTTTGTATCCTCTTTTATTTCCTTGAGAAGTGGTTTGTAGTTCTCCTTGAAGAGGTCCTTCACGTCCCTTGTAAGTTGGATTCCTAGGTATTTTATTCTCTTTGAAGCAATTGTGAATGGGAGTTCACTCATGATTTGGCTCTCTGTTTGCCTGTTATTGATGTATAAGAATGCTTGTGATTTTTGTACATTGATTTTGGATCCTGAGACTTTGCTGAAGTTGCTTATCAGCTTAAGGAGATTTTGGGCTGAGACAATGGGGTTTTCTAGATATACTATCATGTCATCTGCAAACAGGGACAATTTGACTTCCTCTTTTCCTAATTGAATACCCTTGATTTCCTTCTCTTGCTTAATTGCCCTGGCCAGAACTTCCAACCCTATGTTGAATAGAAGTGGTGAGAGAGGGCATCCCTGTCTTGTGCCAGTTTTCAAAGGAAATGCTTCCAGTTTTTACCCTTTCAGTATGATATTGGCTGTGGGTTTGTCATAAATAGCTCTTATTATTTTGAGATATGACCCATCAATACCTAATTTATTGAGAGTTTTCAGCATGAAGCATTGTTGAATTTTGTCAAAGGCCTTTTCTGCATCTATTGAGATAATCATGTGGTTTTTGACTTTGGTTCTGTTTATATGCTGGAATACATTTATTGATTTGTGTATATTGAATGAGCCTTGCATTGCAGGGATGAAGCCCAGTTGATCATGGTGGGTAAGCTTTTTGATGTGCTGCTGGATTCGGTTTGCCGGTATTTTATTGAGGATTTTTGCATCAATGTTCATAAAGGATATTGGTCTAAAATTCTCCTTTTTTGTTGTGTCTCTGCCAGGCTTTGGTATCAGGATGATGCTGGCTTCATAAAATGAGTTAGGGAGGATTCCCTCTTTTTCTATTGATTGGAATAGTTTCAGAAGGAATGGTACCAGCTCCTCCTTGTACCTCTGGTAGAATTCAGCTGTGAACCCATCTGGTCCTGGACTTTTTTGGTTGGTAAGCTATTGATTATTGCCACAATTTCAGAGCTGTTATTGGTCTATTCAGAGATTCAACTTCTTCCTGGTTTAGTCTTGGGAGCATGTATGTGTTGAGGAATTTATCCATTTCTTCTAGATTTTCTAGTTTATTTCCATAGAGGTGTTTGTAATATTCTCTGATGGTAGTTTATATTTCTGTGGGATTGGTGGTGATATCCCCTTTATCATTTTTTATTGCATCTGTTTGATTCTTCTCTCTTTTTTTCTTTATTAATCTTGCTAGCGGTCAATCAATTTTGTTGATCCTTTCAAAAAACCAACTCCTGGATTCATTGATTTTTTGAAGGGTTTTTTGTGTCTCTGTTTCCTTCAGTTCTGCTCTGATTTTAGTTATTTCTTGCCTTCTGCTAGCTTTTGAATGTGTTTGCTCTCGCTTTTCTAGTTCTTTTAATTCTGATGTTAGGGTGTCAATTTTGGATCTTTCCTGCTTTCTCTTTTGGGCATTTAGTGCTCTAAATTTCCCTCTACACACTGCTTTGAATACATCCCAGAGATTCTGGTACGTTGTGTCTTTGTTCTCGTTGGTTTCAAAGAACATCTTTATTTCTGCCTTCATTTCGTTATGTACCCAGTAGTTATTCAGGAGCAAGTTGTTCAGTTTCCACGTAGTTGAGCGGTTTTGTTTTGGATTCTTAATCCTGAGTTCAAGCTTGATTGCACTGTGATCTGAGAGATAGTTTGTTATAATTTCTGTTCTTTTACATTTATTGAGGAGAGCTTTACTTCCAAGTATATGGTCAATTTTGGAATAGGTGTGGCATGGTGCTGAAAAAAATGTATATTCTGTTGATTTGGGGTGGAGAGTTCTGTAGATGTCTATTAGGTCTGCTTGGTGCAGAGCTGAGTTCAATTCCTGGGTATCCTTCTTGATTTTCTGTTTTGTTGATCTGTCTAATGTTGACAGTGGGGTGTTAAAGTCTCCCATTATTAATGTGTGGGAGTCTAAGTCTCTTTGTAGGTCACTCAGGACTTGCTTTATGAATCTGGGTGCTCCTGTATTGGGTGCATATATATTTAGGATAGTTAGCTCTTCTTGTTGAATTAATCCCTTTACCATTATGTAATGGCCTTCTTTGTCTCTTTTGATCTTTGTTGGTTTAAAGTCTGTTTTATCAGAGACTAGGATTGCAACCCCTGCCTTTTTTTGTTTTCCATTTGCTTGGTAAATTGTCCTCCATCCTTTTATTTTGAGCCTATGTGTGTCTCTGCACGTGAGATGGGTTTCCTGAATACAGCACACTGATGGGTCTTGAGTCTTTATCCAATTTGCCAGTGTGTGTCTTTTAATTGCAGCATTTAATCCTGTCTGTTTGAAGGAAAACTAACAGAAAGGACATCCACACCAAAAACCCATCTGTACATCACCATCATCAAAGACCAAAGGTAGATAAAACCACAAAGATGGGGAAAAAACAGAGCAGAAAAACTGGAAACTCTAAAAAGCAGAGTACCACTCCTCCTCCAAAGGAACGCAGTTCCTCACCAGCAACAGAACAAAGCTGGATGGAGAATGACTTTGACGAGCTGAGAGAAGAAGGCTTCAGACAATCAAATTACTCCGAGCTATGGGAGGATATTCAAACCAAAGGAAAAGAAGTTGAAAACTTTGAAAAAAATTTAGAAGAATGTATAACTAGAATAACCAATACAGAGAAGTGCTTAAAGGAGCTGATGGAGCTGAAAACCAAGGCTCGAGAACTGCGTGAACAATGCAGAAGCCTCAGGAGCTGACGCGATCAAATGGAAGAAAGGGTATCAGCCCTGGAAGATGAAATGAATGAAATGAAGCGAAAAGGGAAGTTTAGAGAAAAAAGAATAAAAAGAAACGAGCAAAGCCTCCAAGAAATGTGGGACTATGTGAAAAGACCAAATCTACGTCTGATTGGTGTACCTGAAAGTGACGGGGAGAATGGAAACAAGTTGGAAAACACTCTGCAGGATATTATCCAGGAGAACTTCCCCAATCTAGCAAAGCAGGCCAACATTCAGATTCAGGAAATACAGAGAATGCCACAAAGATGCTCCTCGAGAAGAGCAACTCCAAGACACATAATTGTCAGATTCACCAAAGTTGAAATAAAGGAAAAAATGTTAAGGGCAGCCAGAGAGAAAGGTCGTGTTACCATCAAAGAGAAGCCCATCAGACTAACAGTGGATCTCTCGGCAGAAGCCCGACAAGCCAGAAGAGAGTGGGGGCCAATGTTCAACATTTTTAAAGAAAAGAATTTTCAATCCAGAATTTCATATCCTGCCAAACTATGCTTCATAAGTGAAGGAGAAATAAAATACTTTACAGACAAGCAAATGCTGAGAGATTTTGTCACCACCAGGCCTACCCTAAAACAGCTCCTGAAGGAAGCGCTAAACATGGAAAGGCACAACCGGTACCAGCCACTGCAAAATCATACCGAAATGTAAAGACCATCAAGACTAGGAAGAGACTGCATCAACTAACGAGCAAAATAACCAGCTAACATCATAATGACAGGATCAGATTCACACATAACAATATTAACTTTAAATGTAAAAGGATTTTTACTTTCTATGTGTGGGTTGTTCTCTTTCAGTTTCTATAACAAATTAAGTTGCATTATTTTTCTAATCAGAAAACAATTATTTGTTAATTAAAATGCAAATTATTCAAGAAGAGAGGCATATTTCTATTTATTTTGTCTGTGTAAAGGTTTTAATCCTGTCAGAGGAGGTCAGAAATGTGACAACACATTTTGAGTGGCTGGAAGTAAACTGTCTTCAAAAATTTGCAGAGCCTTATTGAAGTATTCCTTCCCAAAGCAAAACACAACAGTGCATTTCTAATAAGAGCAATTAGCTTTTGATGATAAATTCTACCCAAATAATACAGGATTCAGAATCTTCAATAGCAATAATACAAACAGTAACAACATAAAACAATAAAAATGATAAAATACAAAATCAAAACAAAGATATCTCATTAAAAACAAAGGATTACTGTTGAAAATATATAGGCTATCATGAAAAAAAAATTATTGTCTTTAATAACATTGTTATTTGCAAATGACAATGCCAAAATGACTTTATTTTCGCCTCTTACTGGTGCTTTCATGATCATGTTTGTATATATCTCTAAGAATGCTCATGCAGTTGTCTCCTAAGAAGAGTGAGATTGCTATAGGGGCCAGAGAAAACTTCCCCTTTGCCCCCTACAGGTTCACTGAAAATCAACTAGCAAAGGCAGACTAATAGAAGAAAAGCCAAACAAAATTTATTAATGCACACACATGTGCATGGGAGTCATAAAAAATGTAAAATCTCAAAGAAAAGGCCAGCTGGTTGATGCTTTCATGCCATGAGGTTAGGGGGTTGGAGCATGTCAAGACTGGTAATGGGAAGGAGAGAGAAACAAAAGCATGGGGCAAAGGCAATCTTATTATATAGATAAAACCTCCCAAGTAGCAACTCTCAGAAAGAATAAATGGTATCCTGTGGCTGTGTTAATCTTTTCTAGATCTGGGTAAGGGAGACGGCCGCAGAGAAAGCCTTGATTTATTATTTCACTAATGTGGTGTTTTCTCTACAAATGCAAATCTCCACAAAAGGCAGCTTTTCAGGGCTATTCCTGTCTGCATGCCCTCTGAATAACCATCTCAAAATATGTTCAAGAAGTATATTTTGGTACAAAGCATTTTTGGTTTTCTTTAGTCCCCCCATTTGAAACTTTGCATTTAGAAAATTTCACATATTAAAATGGGGTTGGTAGCTATGAAGAGATTTGGGTCAGAGGTTGTGAGATAAGAGATTGGCAAAGGGGAGGGGGAAATAGCATACATTAGACCAAGCAGCTGATATCTTCTTGAATGAGTCTCTTATAATTCGGTTCAGTTAAACAATTATGCCCCATTCCAGGAGGCGGCATTGCAGATGGGATCTCAAAGCCAAGTCTCAACATATGATGCAGGCAAACAGATGTTTGTAAGTAAAACGTTTGTAAGTAATATGACTGTTAGTAAGATGTATGTCTATGGAAACAAAGGAAAAACTAAGGTTAATGTCCAGAGTATTCTATAAACTAGTTTTCCTCAAGTCTCTAAAACACCATCTGTTGGATTGGGCAGGCGTGGCAATCGGGCATATTTTTGAAGATTGTAGTTCAAATCATATGTTCTAGTGAACTTTCTGAGTAGTCCATACATCAACAGGCATGAAGGCCAAATATAGATAGATAGATAGATAGATAGGCAGACAGACAGGTCCGGGCACTGTGGCTCATGCCTGTAATCCCAGCACTTTGAGGGGCTGAGGCATGTGGATAGCTTGTGGTTGGGAGTTTGAGACCGGCCTGACCAACATGGAGAAACCCCGTCTCTACTAAAAATACAAAATTAGCCAGGCATGAAGGTGCATGCCTGTAATCCCAGCTACTCTGGGAGGCTGAGGCTGGAGAATCACTTGAACCTGGGAGGCGGAGGTTGCATTGAGCCAAGATGGCACCATTGCCCTCCAGACTGTACAACAAGGGCAAAATATATATATTCACATATATATATTATATATATTTAATCTTAATAATGCTAATTTCTAGGGAAACCTAGGAAATGAGTAATTTTGGACTGTTTTATATCAGTATTTAAAGGTGAAATCCATTTTATAATTTTTAGAATGATATTCATTCTCAATTTTTTGTTTATTAACAACTCTAATTATATTTAGTGTTTCTATACCTTAGCAAAATAAGATGTCAAAGTAAATAAACTTATGTTTGATAATTAATGTTTTCATAGTTTAACTTACTTGAAATGACTTAGACATATAATTATCTATTACTTAATTAAACATATATGTTTTGGCTGTGTCCCCACGCAAATCTCATCTTGAATTCCCACGTGTTGTGGGAGGGGCCCAATGGTAGGTAACAGAATTATTGGGGTAGGTCTTTCCTGTGCTATTCTTGCATTAGTGAATAAGTCTCATGAGTTCTGATGGTTTCAAAAGAGGAGTTCCCCTGCACAAGCTCTCTATTTGCCTGTTGCCATCCATGTAAGACATGACTTGCTCCTCCTTGCCTTCTGCCGTGATTGTGAGGCCTCTCCAGCCACATGGAACTGTAAGTCCATTAAACCCTTTTCCCTCTATAAATTACCCAGTCTCAGGTATCTCTATCAGCAGCATGAGAATGGACTAATACAACATGACTTTAAGAATTTAAATTACTAAAAATAATTTTGCAACTATAACACAGATACCACACTTCCCCCATGACTTCCCTAGTTATCCTGAGTCCCATGTACCATGTGGCACCAAGGAGTCTATGAAGGATAGCACCTATTTGGGTCCTAGATTTATATATCAGAGGTAGAGCCCAGGACAGAGGACAGAGCTCTGAAGATGGTAGCTAGTAGCCCAGGTGCCGCAGGCACACATATGTCCCTAGGCCTTCTTAAGGCCACCTACCCAGACCCAAGAATCCAGAGACCAAAAATCAGAAACATAAGCTCACAGTAAGATGTGTGCAAAGCTTCTGGTGAGCCCAGAAACCAGTCCTTATTGCTTTAGTGTACAGGCAAATCAAGCAAGTACAAAAAATACTATAAAAGCAGCAGTCATATGATGTTAAAACATGTAGCAGAGAGAGCATATACCTATCTGAAAGTAGATCTGGCAAAAACGTCTAAACTATATTTAGTACTGACAATTCTGAAGACTTTCCTATTTTATTTTACCAACAGTTTTTAAACTAGCTTTACTTTCCAAGTAATATCTCAGATCACATAGCAATATCACATACACATAATACACATTGACATATAGACAGACAGAAAGACAGAAGCAGATCTTATAGCTTTCATTAAGATTCTTCATTTGCTGGCTTCCAAATAGTTTTGATTTCCCCAATTCAGATCAATCTTCTGATTACTCATTTTGCTCCCCTAAGAAAACAGGTAGGCAACCCCAAATTTGTACTTTTAAAGGAATGACTCTTAGGTGGAACCAGGTAGAAAATTTATATCTCAAAGACACAAAACATAGATATAAACATAATTATTCACCAAGACAAAGAGGGGTAAATGCACAGATAAGGAAAGATAGCCAGGAAAAGTACATTAAATAAAAGTAAGGTTTGTTATGTAAACTTGCCTTTCTAATTTTAAAAGTTTCTCATGCTTTAGATACAGAGAGGAAGGTGCCCTTGCAAATGGAGGTTTTCTTTACAGATATAAATTTATTTCACAAAGAGCTTTTAAATAGCCAGTTAAATGCCATAAACATGAACTTTGGAGACGGATTTATTTGAATAGGTGGCTTTTAAAATTAGTTTCAATTTCTTAACTGGGTCATTTATTTCAGGGCAACATCCATTAACAAATAGGGCCAAATCAACTCATAACTCTCACGACTCCATGAGAAAGAAAGGCGGCCCCAAAGGGGTCACTGGCACCTTGGCTTTGTTCCTCAAGGGGTCCCAGAGTCACTAACATATCTTTTAGATCTGTTTATATGGTAATTGAAACTGTCTTATTTTCTTTCTTCAGTTTTTCATCCAGTGACCACCAAATGGAGGAATTATGGTCTTGAAGGGGAATGTATCAATCACTTAAGGAAACTAGATGGGGGACTGAAGGTGGAAAAAGGAGAGGCATAGCAAATGGAAGAACGTGTCCTAGAGTCACTCTTAAACTTTGAGAAATTTGATATATTAGGTTGTGCAAGAGTAATTGTAGGTTTTACCATTACTTTAAAGAGCACAAGGACCAAACATATGAATATTTATACTAAAAAATAAACTAGAGTTGCTTCATCTAAGACTACTGTAAATGCTTTTCTCCCATTATATTAATTTGAAAAAGGAAAAAGAGATAATCAGTGATTTTTACCGACCTCTCAACAGGATTTGGGACAGACACCTGGGAATCTGACTGGGAAGATATTCTTACCCTACGGCTGGCGTGTCAGATCCTGGGTTTCCTTGATGTGACATCCAGCGGAGCAGAGTGGTTTTGGTTATCCTGCTCAGTACAACAAAACTGCAGAAGCCAAGGGGAAACTTCCCCTTTGCCTTCTGAAGGCTCACTGAAAATCAGCTGACAAACGTTCATTAGGAGAAAAGCCAAACAAAATTTATTATGGCACACACATGTGCATGGAAGTAATACAAAATGTGAAAACTCAAAGAAAGGACCAGGTGGTTAACGCCTTTACACCACCTTGAGGTTATAGAAAAAACACGGGCTTGGAGTGGGGCAAGATGGTTACAGGAGGGAGAAAGAAAGGCATGGGACAAAGGTGGGCTTATTATGTACATGAAACCTCACAGACAGCAGCTTTCAGAAAAAAAGAGATGGTGGTTTATTGTTGAGTACATCTTTTCTAGATCTGGATAAGGGGGAGGGCCTCAGAGAAAGTCTGGGTATTTATTTCACTATCGTGGATTTTTCTCTACAGATGCAAATTTCTTCCACAAAGGCAGCTTTTCAGGGCTATTCTTGTCTGTAGGCCCTCTGAATAGCCCTTTTGAAATATGTCATTGAAGTATATTTTGGAGTGAAATATTTTTGTTTTCCTTTATTGGCAAAAGAGAAAATGTGTTAGTTGCAAAATTTAAAGGAAACAAAAAATAGACTATACTTATAATTAATAAAATTGTATTATATTTTTAATTTCCTATAAAGATAGTATAGATTGAGTTAGATTTAAATAAGTCTGGCACCTCTCTTCCTGCTTTTCTTTCCGTTCAAAATATTTCTCCCACCTTACACTAAAATGTCCAGCACACACTATTATTGAGTCATTCCCTAGGGTCCTAAAGGCATTTACTTTATCAAGAGGCTATCATTATTGAAAGGCAAATACTCCCTGAGCCAAATTCAGCTCAGCAATTGATTAGTTAGAGTCATCTGAGAGTAAAAAAGTGACCAGAAATAACATATAGGTGAGGGGACTGTGTACCAAGGATATTCTAAGAAGGCATATGGGAAACAAATGTCAAAGCTAAAGGATCATAAAATCAAGCACTGCTTATCAGCTATGCATCCACGTGAAGATGATTAATATAATGATAAAATTCAAAAAACATATGCTTTTAAAAATCAAGAAGGCATCTACTTCAGCCCACACTAGTAAGGAATAGAAAGCCAACCACTCATTTTCTGAGATGAGCAGCTTCCTCTACTAACCACAAGGTGGAGCTCTATTTGAGATTGCCGTGCTTAGATTCCATACTCAGAGCCAAAACAGCAACTTGTATTAGAAATCCCATTTATAAACCATTTCCTTCCAGTCAAATCAGTTTTAAAGAGTACTTGCTGCTGTTAAACCACTTTGCCCAAGTATAGACTTCTGTCCATTGAGAACCGTTCATTAACGATGTTGCATTTATATAGGCAAAGTCAATGCTGAGTTCCAACATCAATAGCCATCATTTTCTGTTATGGACTGAAACAGAGGGCCTACGTCCCCTCAAAATTTATACATTGAAGTCCTAACCCCCAATGTGGTGCTACTAGAAGGTGAAGTCCTTGGGAGAAAATTAGTTTTAGATGAGATCACAAGAATGGAACCCCTATGATGTGATTAGTGCCCTTTTAAAAACAGGTCCCCCCAGCTCCACCATGTAAGGCTACAACTACAAGCAGACAGATCAGGATACAGGTGGCTGTCTGCAAGCTAGGCAGAGGCACTTGCCAAGAATGGAAACTGACAGAAACTTGCTGTATATATATGTGTACATATATGTATGTACAGAGAGACTATATATATATTATATATAAATGATATATATATTAATAATATTTGGTTGTTTAGGCGACCCAGTCTATACTTTTTTGTTTTTTTGTTTTTTGATATGGAGTCTCACTCTGTTGTCCAGGCTGGAGTTGAGTGGCACAATCTCAGCTCACTGCAAGCTCCGCCTCCCAGGTTCATGCCATTCTCCTGCCTCAGCCTCCCGAGCAGCTGGGACTATAGGCGCCTGCCACCACGCCTGGATAATTTTTTGTATTTTTAGTACAGACGGGGTTTCACTGTGTTAACCAGGATGGTCTCGATCTCCTGACCTCGTGATCCGCCCACCTTGGCTTCCCAAAGTGCTGGGATTACAGGCGAGAGCCACGGCACCTGGACAGTCTATGGTATTTTTATATTACCCAGAGCTAAGACAGAAATTGGTACCTAGAAGTGAGGTGCTGCTGTAACAAATATCTAAAAACACAGAAGCAGTTTTGGAACTGATTAATGGATAGAGGCTAGAAGAGTTTTCAGATGCATACCAGTACAATTCGAGATCACTGTTAAGGTACTGCTCAATGGGATTCTAGTGAGAGCTCAGAAACAAAAGAGGAGAGTGAAAGAAAAAACCCTCCATCTTCTCAGAGAATACATAACTAATCATCAACATACTGTTGGTAGACATATTGATGGTAAAGGTCATTCTGATAAGGTTTCAGACAGAAATGAGGAACACGTTATTGAACAATTTTTAGAAAGGCAATATTTGTTAAAGAGTCATAGAATTATTCGGAATTGTGTTCTTATTTTAGAGTTTTGTGAAAGGTAGAATCTGCAAGTAATGAAATTGGATATTTAGCTGACAATTCTAAGCAGTGTTGAAAAACTGGTTTGGTTCCTCCTGACTGCTCAGAGTATAATGCAGAAAGTGAGAAATGACATCAAGACAGAATTGTTAAGTAAAAGGGAACCAGAACTTAAAGATTTGGAAAATTCCCAGCCTGTCTATATTGCAAAAAATATTAAAAAAAAAGAGAGAAAGCGTGTTCAGAAGAAAATATCAAGCATGTGTCTGACCAATCATTTGATAAGGAGATTAGTGTGGGTGTGAACCACAGACCTAATCGGTGATGTCAACAGAAGCTAGAAAAGAGATGTGATTATATCAGCAGAAACACTGCCAGCTGAGACTAGAGGAAACATTCAACAAGGACAGAATGAAGGAAGCTTGTGAATATGTGCTATTCCTCAAGAAAAGAAAGGAATCCTCTCTCCACCATGTGAGAACACAGCAAGAAAGTTGCCGTTTGCAAGTTAAGGAAAGGGCCTTCACCAAGAACCACATGTGTGGACATCTTGATCTTGGACTTCTCAGCCACCAGAACTGTGAGAAATAAATATTTGTTGTTTAAGTCACCCAGTCTACACTATTTTGTTTTAACAGCCCAAGTTGATTAAGATACTTTCCTTGAGCTAAGCTTTCTGCTCTCATTATGCCTCCTCCTTCTTCCTTCTTTCCTTTTGTTTCATGGATCTTGTCATTTTATTTGTGTGTCATGACAAGTGACGTTGGTTATTGGATATGTGAAATATCATATTATAGAAAATATGGAGGCTTGCCACTCAGATCACTTCAAGAAAGGACTTCCTGCCCAGCATTGGGGAGTGCAGTCACCAGGCAGCCTTCTACTCAGCTTCTTCATAGTCTTAGCTGCAGAGAGCCACCTCACTCAAGCTCATATTCTCCCCAGAGCAGCCTGCATCAGGTGACTAAGCAGAGTGTCAGGGCATAGGAGATAGTAGGGATATGGAAACTTGGTCATTTCAACCAAATGTAAGATCAGTCTAACAGGCAATGCTTATTCTAAAGCTACCTACAGAAGCTTCATTGGGATTGCACAGCATGTTAGCTTTTTCTTCTAGTTGATATTGCCTCTAACTCTTTTCCTTTTACAGATACTGATCTTTAATAAACATCTTGAACACCAGACTACATCTGAGGGTCTACTCTCTACTTCTGGAGAACACAGCCTGTAACTATGCAAAACTAAATTGCTCGGATCATTTGATGATGACTAGCTATTAAATTATTAGTAACACTGAGCTTCCACTTTTGTACAACTTCAGATTTTTTCTTCACTGAATCACCATTTATTCATGTATTAAATAAATATTCGAGTACCTCTTATGAGCTAGGCACTATGCTTGTTAGAAGATACATGAAAAATATCTGGAATGCAGACAGAGTACTAGAGGTAGAAGAGACATCTCATAACCATGAAAATGAAGGCTATACTCTAAGGGATGGCAGAACAGAGCCAGAAAGAGCTTACATGAAGTCACAATTACTGATCTAGACTGCCTATCTCTGGCCTTCTCATTGTATGACAAAAATAGCCTCTTCTTAGGTTTTCTGTTAGCTCAATGGAACATAATCTCCAGCTAAGGGAATCCCCCCACTTGGTACTTAGTACGCCTGATGCAAATACCATTCCTTGGCAGTTTGTTCATTTATCGACTGTGATTGAATTTATTATTGATAGTGCTTGCTTTTTTTTTTTACTCCATATTCCCTGGTCAAATCCACAAAGTCAGCTAACAATAAAGCCTGGAGAATAATTTGGTCTCTGGTAGCTCACTCCTTGGCTCAAAATCTGCTTATGTTATTCTTCCTTTTGCATTTCAAAAGCATGTTTGTATTATTCCTTTTAGGGCATTACCACATGAAAATGAACAACAATAAAAAGGATTTCACCGGTAAGATCATTTTGACACTTTTATCTTCTATATTTTATATTCAAATAAAAAGTTAATTTGACACATGGGATATGAGGCTGTATAAACTTATAACATATTATTTAAATGCTTCAGTTTCAGAGGAGCTAAGAGATAAATGGCATGTCTATAATCATCCCTCCACCATCAATAAACTTCAAATTAGTATCTACTCTCAAAGGCAGATAAAATTTAAAAGCGTTTTTTATGAAATTTCAGAAGTTACATATTCATAAATTTGTTGTATTAACTTCTGAGACTCCCGGACACAGAAGTTGTCTTCAGATCCTATTTACTTGAAGCGAATTTTTCAATCTGTTTGATAGAGACACAAGAAGACCACAAGGATAAGGCTGACGACCAAACACATCCAGGCTTTTTGAGTCTCAGAAAAGCTTTCCACCAAAATAAAACCACCGATGATGTGACACTAGATTCAGCTTATCTCCCTATCCATTATCTTCTTCCCAATTTTATTTCTTATTACTTTTTTATTTATATGTCTATTAGTCATTCTTTTAACACCAATTATGTGCAAGTATAGTGCCAGGCACTAGACAGAAATAAGGCATGGTTCTGGGCCTTAAAAAAAGAATTCACAGCCAGACACAGCAGATACATAATAAAGCACTTAATAAAATGTAGTATGTCAAAAAGAAGTAAAAGAGGGCCGCTTCAGTGATCACAGGAGAGAGAAACAACTCAGCAAGGAGGAAGAGTTCAGGAAACACCTCTCAGAGAAAGCAGCCTTTGAATTATCTTAAACAATGAACAGAAGTTACCTCTGTGTCCAGAATTGGTGGGTTCTTGGTCTCACTGACTTCAAGAATGAAGCTGCGGACTCTCGCGGTGAGTGTTACATTTCTTAAAGGCGGCGTGTCCAGAGTTTGTTCCTTCTGATGTTGAGATGTGTTTGGAGTTTCTTCCTTCTGGTAGGTTCATGGTCTCGCTGGCTCAGGAGTGAAACTGTGGACCTTTGCGTTGAGTTTTACAGCTCTTAAGGCAGAGGGCCGCGTCTGGAGTTGTTTGTTCCTCCCAGGGGGTTCATGGTCTCGCTGGCTTCAGGAGTGAAGCTGCAGACCTTCGAGGTGAGTGTTACAGCTCATAAAGGCAGTGTGGACCCAAAAAGTGACCAGCAGCAAGATTTACTGCAAAGAGTTAAAGAACAAATCCTCCACAGCGTGGAAGTGGACCCCAGGGGTTGCTACCCATGGCTCAGGCAGCCTGCTTTTATTCCCTTATCTGGCCCACCCACATCCTGCTGATTGGTCCATTTTACAGAGAGCCAATTTGTCTGTTTTACAGAGAGCTGATTGGCCCCTTTTACAGAGAGCTGATTGGTCCGTTTTGACAGGGTGCTGATTGGTACGTTTACAATCCCTGAGCTAGACACGAAAGTTCTGCACGTCCCCACTAGATTAGCTAGACATGGAATGCCCACACAAAAGTTCTCCAAGTCCCCACCAGAGTAGCTAGATACAGTGTTGGTTGGTGCATTCACAAACCCTGAGCTAGACACAGGGTGCTGATTGGTGTGTTTACAAACCTTGAGCTAGTTACAGAGTGCCCATTGGTGTATTTACAATCCCTTAGCTAGACATAAAGGTTCTCCAAGTCCCCACCAGACTCAGCAGCCCAGCTGGCTTCACCCAGTGGATCCCACACTGGGGCCTCAGGCGGAGCTGCCTGCTGTGCAACCGCACTCCTCAGCCCTTGGGTGGTGGATGGGACTGGGCGCCATGGAGCAGGGGGCGGTGATCGTCGGGGAGGCTTGGGCTGTGTAGGAGCCCACGGCAGGGAGAGGAGGCTCAGGCATGGTGGGCTGCAGGTCCTGAGCCCTGCCCGGTGGGGAGGCAGCTAAGGTCCGGCGAGAAGTAGAGCACAGCAGCTGCTGGCACAGGTGCTAAGCCCCTCACTGCCTGGGGCTTGCGGGCTGGGTGGCCGCTCCGAGTGCAAGGCCCGCTAAGCCCACGCCCACCGGAACTCGCGTTGGCCCGCAAGCGCCGTGTGCAGCCCCTGTTCCCGCCTGCACCTCTCCACACCTCCCTGCAAGCTGAGGGAGCGGGCTCTGGCCTTGGGCAGCCCAGGAAGGGGCTCCCACGGTGCAGCAGCGGGCTGAAGGGCTCCTCAAGTGTCACCAAAGTGGGAGCCCAGGCAGAGGAGACTCTGAGAGCAAGCGAGGGCTTGCCAGCACGCTGTTACCTTTCACCTCTACCCACTGAAAATATTATCCAAATCCAACTGCTTCTCAGACTATCCACTGCTACCAGCCTAGTGCATCATTCATCTATCTGGATCACCGCAATGGCCTACTAACAGGTACCTCTGCTGGAAACCCTTGTGCCTACAGCAGCCACAGTGAGCTTCTTAAGAGGTGATCAGATGATGTCACCCCTCTAATGGCTTTCCTACATTCTTAAAAGTCTTCACTATGTTTATAAAACCCTATAGGATCTGGTAGTTGGCTACCCTTTGGAACATATTTCCTTTTGCTCTTGTTTCCTATTATTCTTCCCCTGGCTGACAGCAGCTCCATCTACACTGGCCCCCTTGACATTCCTCAAGCACACCAAGAAATTTGACCAGGAGTGTTTGTATGTGGTATTCTCTTTGCCTAGAAATATTCTAATGGCTTACCTCATTTGGATCTCTGTGGAAATGTCACCTCCTCAAGGATGCCCTCCATGACTATACCATCTAAAATAATACTCCCCATCACTCTCTATCTCCTTACATTTCATTGGTTTTATTTTCCTTCCTAGTACTTATCACTGTCTAACATTATGTATTTATTAATTGTCTATCTTCCCTTCTAAAATGTAAGTTTTATGAAAGCAAGATTTTATTTAGTTTACTATTATGTCCCCAGCACCTGGAGCAATTCCTACACTTAGTAGGCACTTGATAAATATCCGTAGAATAAACAAATATATCACATCCCCCTAACCCAGAAAAAACAAAAGAAAGGAAAGGATAGTGTGTTCAGAAGTAATTTACATGGCAAGATCAGGTTCTTTACTCTCATTCTAATTGAGCTAAATGATCTGTTCTAGCTAACGACATGAAGCCAAACAGAAAAGATCAACTTCTAAGTGAATGTGGGGGATATTACTTGTTTATAAAGTTTTAGAAATACTATTATTGAAAATCAGAGTCATAATACCAAAAGCTTTTTTATATCTTGCAAGTTCTAAGTGAACATAAGGCCCAGGTTCATTTGGAAACACATATTCTGTCACCTCAGCTTAGTGTCATACTCTGAAGATAGGATTTGCAGATGGCCAAGGGTTCCTTGAAACTTTGTTGTCCATCCCCATTGGAAAGTTATGTAAAAATTACCGTATACATAGAGGAAGAGTTCTTAAAATGGTAACTCAGAGGCCCATTCTGCATTCTGGAATTGGGGAAGAAGGGCTACATAGTATTTTTTAAAATTTGAATTAGTTGCCTACATTTATATATTAGATTTCATGTAAAATCCATCTTCTGAAAATGTGATAGATCTAGCAACATAAATTAATAGTCAGCTGGAGCTGAGTTATAGCTGCTCCCTTCAGATGGGCCAAGTGCAGAAAGTATCACTTAATATCACTGATAAGTTCTTGAAAACTTAAGGTTTAAATGACATAATGTATAACTGTTACTGAGAAATGGGCTCACTTCCTGATTGACATAGACGCAAATACTATGACACCAGTTTTTAAGAAAAAGAAAGTTTTATTGTTGGATTGGCTGGCAAGGAAACAGGAGACAAAGCTCAAATCCATCTCCTCATTCTGGAGTCTGGGGCAAGTTTTCTGGGTTAGAGAGAGCAGGCTGGTATGCAGAAGTGCTGGTGGGTAGGTCTTGATTGGAAGAACTTTAAACAAGACCATATATGGTAAATTATGGTAAGGGATCTTAATACCTAACATTCCTGAGCTTGTACCCCTTCACTTTTGAAGTGTTCTGGCCTTCAGTTCTGACCAAGTGTTCATACATTTGTTCCATGAGGGAGTGAAACTTCAGTTCCAGATTTTATTTGAGGTTGAAACATTTTCTGTGTGTACTTCAGCTGTACGTCTCATAATTTCTTCACTCTGTGCCTGTAAAATAATTTAATATCCTGTTATCAATAGAGTAGGGCCAGTTAAAACTGGTTCAGTGGTTACATGAGAAAACCAATTTTATACTAAGTTAATTGACATAAACAAGAGTTAAGTTCCTATGGCATATTTCCGGTCACAAAAACATCATCAGATGTCTAAATAAGGGCCAAAATACTTCTAATATTAAACATAGAAATAAATGTCAGGTATACATACAAATGAGAAAAAGCAATAAAAAAATTAGATAACTATTTACCCAATTATTCCATTTCAGGGTCATGGGTAACCATAGCATATCCTAACAGCTGGGTCACATAGTGAGAACCTGTGGCAGGCTAGGTCTCACTAATGCAGGCCTCCATTACAACTATCCCAGCACTGACTGAGTAGGGAGGTTAAGCATTTAAAAGCTGATTGGGCCAGTACTCTTACACAAAGGCTGCAATGTAACAAAAGCCCACTAAAAGTTTTGTCTAGGCTTTTCCTGGGTATTAAAGCATGACAAAATAGTGAAGGAATTAACGCGACCCATTTAGGATTAAACAAGTTTTATTGGGGGTCTGAACAAACTCCCCAGGCCTCCATAAACAAGTTTATTGGATCTAAAGGAACTCCTCAAACCTCTGTGATTTAGCAGGAGACCAGATAAGGGTAATCACACGCACACCTGGCCCCATTTAGATTAAGAAAATTTACTGAGGCTTCAGAAGAAGGTCTTCAGGACTCAGACCCTAGTTATAGATTAAAAGAAGTTTGTCATTTATGTATTTAGATGAATGCACACTTACACGTGGACATATAGCTTGGAAGATATATAAGCTCTGGAAAATTTTGTAATTTTGCATTGGTCTGACAATAATTTCCAGGCCTTCTCCGTGTAGCCAGTTACATAAATAAAAACTCTCTTCCTCCCTAGTTAATCTGCATCTCATTATTGGGCTTCATGAAATAGCAGCCTGACCCTTGGTTTTGTCCGGGGACAAACCCACCCTAGACAGAATGCGATTCCATCACAGGACACACTCCCACACACATCCACACTCACTCAAACTGGGACAATTCAGACATGCCAATGAACCTAACATCTTTGGGTTGTGGGAGGAAACAAGGGTATCTGGAGAAAATCCATGCAGACATGAGGAGAATGTGCAAATGAAGACAGTGGCCTCAGCCTAGGATCAATTTTTTTTTTTTATCAGCATTATAATGAAATGGTACTGAAGAAAACAATGTTATTCCTGGACCTGCTGTACTCTGCAGCATGCCACAATGCTTACCACAGACTCTATTAAACTCAAGTGGATTCTCTCATTTATTTCAACTGTCTAGTCCATACAGCATTTAAGTTTTTATCTCTGACCTTAAACATGATTGGTTAATCGTCCCAGAGACAGGGAGATCATCAAAGAAGTAAAAGCGCCCATATAATAACCATGAAGAACCACCAGTCTTTAAAATAACACAAGCCATTGTAGAAACGTAGAATGGGGCCTCAGAAATCATCCAGTTTTCTTCATTATTATACATGAGGAAACAGAGGCCCAGACGGATCAGACTTTGAACAGATCTCAAAGACTAAATCTCTTGATGACCAAGAAGGTCCTATATCTCCCACCGAGCACCTATCAGACCAGGTATTTGTGTGTTAGCAAACATTGCAATGTAAACCTGGTTGGTGTTGGAGCCGTTCAATGGCTCCAACCCCTAATGTTTTGAAAACATTTTTTAAAGCCTAAATTCTAGGAAAAGGCAGTATTTCTAACCATTTAAGTGCAATAGGGAAAAAAAAATCGTAGAATAAATTTCTCATGAGACCAAGACAAGATGTGAAGAACTGAAGTTGGCCTAGGTCAAGGGTCAGAAAATTGTTTTAGTAAAGGTCCAGGATAGCAAGCATTTTAAGCTTTGTGGGCAATATGATCTCACAGCAACCACTCAGTTTTGTTGCCATAGCATGAAGCATCCATGGATAACATGTAAGTAAATGGATGCTACTACGTTCCAAAAAAAAACTTTATTTATGTACACTGAAAATTGAATTTCATATAATTTTCATGGGTCATGAAATAATATTCTCTGATTTTTTTCTTTGAACCACTTAAAATCTAAAAAGTATTTCTAGCTCATAGATCATATGAAAACTAAGTATAGACAGGATTTTGCCCATGGGCCATAGTTTGCCAATCTCTGGCCCAGATCATGAGGGTGAATGAGAGGAGGAGCCAAATCTGCTTGTCCTGGGATCCCAGGGTTTTGTTCAGTCTGAATACCAGATTTCTTCTCCTAGCCAGACCAGCGTGCTATTTTTTATGGTATTTCAAATGTCTTACAGTTTGTCAAGTTTACATTATTTACTGATCTTCTTGGCTGATCTTCACAATTATCCTGTGAGATACATAGAGCAGGTATATATATTGTATTACAAATTTGTTCATTACTTGTACAGATTACAATGACAGTAATAGAAGAGAAATTCACTGGAAAATCATCACCTCAAGAAACAATATTTTATATTTTCTTTATATTCCCACATGACTTTTTCATATGCATGCAAAATTCTACAGTATTGGCATCATAATGTGAATATAATTGTATATTCCAGTTTTTCACATAATTGATCCATGCATTATACTTTATTACTAAATAGGCCTCACGGTGAATATTTAAGATACTTTGTAATATATCATTAGTTACTTAATCTTTTCCCATTTGTTTGACATTTAAGAAGTTTCCAGTTGTTTACTATGGTAAGTAATACTGCAATGAATATCCTTATTTACTTTACTTTTATATGAGTATTTCCTAACAATATTCCCAGAGGTGAGGTTACCTGATAAAAAGACAGTAAGATTTTTTGATTCTTAATATACTTTAGAAGCTTCTTTCAAAAAAATTACATGAAAGCCAACAGTAACGAGCTTGATAGAAGGAGAAACATCTACTATTCTATAGCACTATAGGTTGACTATAGTTAACAATAAATTATTGTATATTTTCAAATAGCTAGAAGAAACAATTTTGAATGTTCTCAACATAAAAAAAATTTTCAAATGTTTGAAGTGATGATTATGCAAGTTACCCTGATTTTATTGCTATAGCTGATATGTATTGAAACTCACTATCTACCACATATATATGTACAATTGTTACGTGTCAAATAAATAAAAATTTAGAAAAGAGAAAATAATGTATGCTATCATTGGAGAAAATTTGGCATATGCAGAAAAAATACATGGGAGAAAATAAAATATTTTGTTTATAAAAAGCCACCAGTAATATATGGATATACCAGAAAAGGATTTTCATTAGCATGGGGTTAAAAGACTGGCTCATGGAGCAGCCCCACTCTGTCATTGACTTCTGTGTTACCTTCAGAATGTTACTTCTACCTTAAGCTTTGATTTCCTCATCTGTCAAATAAGGACAATAATAAGTGTTTTATGTTGGGATTAAAAGAGATGATCTATGTAAGGGTGACCTATAATAAACAACTTCCAAATACTAGTGAAGGTTATATCATGATGATGATGATGATGATAGTGGTGATAATCAAGGTAATGATAATGATGATGATGAGCTTCAGTTTATTCACGAACAACCATGATTTAGATTAGCTAAGTGTTTTGCCAATGTCACACAATCGGTTGAATAGCATTCGCATTCCAGTTCATGTCTTTTGTTGTTTATCTTTGATGGTAGCCAAGGATCTTATGGAACATTTAACATATAAATCGTTTTGATTTCTCGCTTACTCTCAAGAACATTTTGTTTTCAGACTGACTTCTAAGTCTTAGATATCAGCCAATCTGTTCCTTCTGTGTCTGAGGACCCCAATGGTCCAGCTCTAACCTGCTACACAAAGCCAGACATGAGACTTTTCCCTTCACATTTTTAAAATTAAGCAAGTAACAGATGAGCATTATATGGTATAATCTTTGTGTGTTCTAGTACTCGCATCAACCTAGTCACCAAGCTTGCCACAACAGCCTTTTATTTCTAACAGTGTTTACATTGCTATTTAAAGTAGATGTTGACAAGTTTTCACAGTGAGTTCATTTATATTCATAACCTTTTATACAAACTCCAACATTTCAAGGTTAATGAAATCAGTACTTCTGAAACTGAGAACTAGTATTCAAGAATTCATATATGTAAAAAATATTACTTCCTTCTCTTTGTTTCCTCTTGTTCAAAAACAATATTCCTAAGAAAAGACAAAATTATGGTCCGTAACAGTTAACATGAGAATTTAATTGAGAATTAACATGGAAATTTTGAAATGAGAAACCTATAATATATATTCTATCATCTTATTCTGAATGAAACACAAAGATATAGTCTACAAACTTTCTTAGGAGCTTTTGCCAGTGCTTAATCACTGCTCCCAAGATGGTTTTTTGCTTGTCTGCTTATTGAAGCAGTTGTGTTCTGGGTGTTGGATGCACGGTAATAGTTTTGATTTAAACTATGTAAAGTTAATCTGGTTCTAAGAATTAATGACACGTGTTTATAGATGGGTGACATTTGAGAATCTACAGCATGTGTCAGCAAACTTTTTTTAAAAGAGCTCGATAGGAAAGATTTCAGGCTTCGCAGGCAAAAGGTCTCTGTTGCAATTACTTAACTCTGCTATAGACAATGTGCAAATGAATAGGCATAGTTGTGTTCCAATAAAACTTTTTTTTTTAGGCGAAGTCTCACTTTGCCATTCAGGCTTATGAAGTGCAATGGCACAATCATGGCTTGCAGCCTCAACCTCCCAGGCTTAAGTGATCCTCCTGCCTCAGCCTCCTGATTAGCTGGGACTGCTGGCATGAACCACAATGCCTGGCTAATTTTTTAATTTTTGTAGAGATGGGGTGTCCCCATGTTGTCCATCCAGGCTAGTGTCAAACTTCTGACCTCAAGTGACCCTCCCCCCTCAGCCTTCCAAAGTGCTGGCATTACAAGCATGATGCACCATGCCTGGCCAAAACTTCATTTTAAAAAGAAGATATTATGCCTGCAAGATATAGTTTGCTGACTTCTGGTCTAGAAACTAGAAGAGCTTGTTCTAGATGTCAGTGGCACTAGTCATATCTTGATATTTCGTGGTACTTAATAACAAGTAATGGCACATGTGCTTCCAGATTTTGCTGTTTTCTGGCACCTTGCAGAACCAACACATGGTAGAGGCTTCTTGGGTGAGACTTATGATTCTAGACCCTGATAGTACTTAAGTTTTTATGTTTGGTGATCCTTGTCACTTTGAGTACTTATGGCATATACAGTTCTAGAAGGTGGTGGTTTATGGCATTAAAAGTAATTTGCCAATCTTAAATTCACAGTCCTTATCCTATAGTAAACACTCAGAGAAGGTTTGTTAAGTGAGTAAATGAGCCTTACTTGAGTCTCTAAGAGGTGCTAAAAATTGCATCTCATATTTACTAATTTCTCCACTCTATGTTGTATATTCAATAACGGCAAGATAATATGGGGAAAAAGATGAACGAATCTGACCATGTGGTTTGGATTTTCATTAATTCATACCTTCAGGATTAGTTAAGGATCCTGGGATACATAGGATTAATTAAGAATACATAGGGTACAGAACTACCTCTACCTAGTCCTGCTAAATGTCATATCTGGGTGTCTGGTTCACCTGCTTTATAAATATTTCTTATTGAAGCTTGGTATATTTTCCAAAAGTGCTATAGAAAAATTTCTCCATGCCTCCCAAAAAGAGAATGCTATTATATTGAAGTTCTACTGGTCTCATTCCTAGATAAATAAATATAGAATTATATCCCACTTCTGCATCATTCCGAGAACGTGCTACACTGGGTTTACAAAACCCCAATTTTACAAGTAAAAGTATAAAATAATGAGAGTGAAGTAAGGACTACCAGTTGACTTGAGAAAATTGTTAGAAATAGACCATTACTGTGAAAACATACATACAAATTCATTTATTCGTAATGGATTTCTTTTTTAAGTAAAATAACTAAGACAAGGTAGAAATATTTCTGTAGAAGAGAGAATGTGCAAGCTCCACAGAAAAGACATATTAACTAACCAAGGTTTTGGCACCATCATGTGGCCATATAGATTTGTTTTATTTTATTTTTTCCAGATTTGTTGAAGTATGATTTACAAATAAATATTGTATATATTTAAGGTATACATTGTGATGTTTTGATATATGTATACATTGTGAAATGATTACCATAATCAATCTAATTAACATACCCATTACCTCACATAGTAACCATTTTGTATGTATGTGTGTGCATGACAAGAACACTTAAGATCTACTCTCTAGACAAATTTTAAGTATGTGATACATAATTATTCACCATGCTGACCATGCTGTACTTTAGATCTCCAGAACTCATTAATCTTACAACTGAAATTTTATCCCCTTTGACTAATATCTCCCCATTTCTCCTACACTTCGGTCTTCTACTCTCCATATCTAAGTGAGATCACATGTATTCATCTTTCTGTTCCTGGCCTATTTCACATAGCATAATGTCCCCTTGGTTCATTTATGTTATCACAAATGGCAGGATTTTCTTCTGCTTTAAGGCTGAATAATATTCCTGTGTGTGTGCGCGTGTGTGTCACATTTCCTTTACACATTCATTCATTACTGGACACTTACATTGGTTTCCATATCTTGAATAAATGCTACATCAATGTGGGAGTGCAGATATCTGTTTGAGACAATAATTTTGTTTTCTTTGGATATATACCCAGCAGTGGGATTGATGGATTGTATGGTAGTTTTATTTTTAATTTTCAAAGTACATCCATACCATTTTCCACAATCGCTGTACCTCCAACTATGGACAAAGGTTCCCTTTTCTCCACAGCCTTGCCAGCACTGGTTACCTTTCAACTTGTTGATAATAATCATCGCAACTGTGAGGTTATAGCTCACTGTGGTGTTGATTTGTATTTCTCTGATGATTAGTGATGTTGAGTATCTTTTTATATACCTGTTGGCCATTTATATGTCTTCTGTGGGAAAGTGTCTATTCAATTTTTTTGCCAATGTTTTAATTAGGTTATTTGTGTTTTTGCTATTGAGATCCCTTATATATTTTAGATAATAATCCATTATAGGATATATGGTTTACAAATATTTTTGCCCATTCCATAAGTTGTCTTTTCATTTTGTTCGTTGTTTCTTTTACCATGCAGAAGCTTTTTAGTTTGATGTAGTCCATGTGTTGCCTGTACTTTTGGCAAAAAAAACAACAACAACAAAAAAAATTATTACCAAGACCTATGTCAAGGAACTTTTCCTCTATGTTTTCCTCTGGTAGTTTTATACTTTCAGGTTTTATGTCTTTATTCCATTTTGAGTAGACTTTTGTGCATGGTGTAAGATAAGGGCCAAATTTCATTCCTTTGCATGTGGCTATTCAGTTTTTTCTAACGTTATTTATTGAAGAAAATATTCATTCATCACTGTGTATTCTTGGCACCTTTGTTGAAGATTAGTTGACTATACATGTGTAGGTTTATTTCTGGGCCCTCTATGCTTTCCATTGGTCTAGTGTCTGTTTTATGGCACTATCATACTGCTTTAATTACTATAATCTTTGTAATATTACTTGAAATCAGAAAGTGTAATGCCTCCAGCTTTGTTCTTCTTTCTCAAGATCACTTTAGCTCTTCAGTGTCTTTTGTGGTCCTATATGAATTTAAGCACTATTTTTTCTATTTCTGTTAAAGAATGGCATTGGAATTTTGATAGGGATTGCACTGAATCTATAAATCATTTTGGGTAGTATGGACATGTTGACAATATTAATTTTTCAGATCCATGAATATGGAATATCTTGTCATTTATTTGTGGCTTCTTCAATTATTTCCATCAATATTTTATAGATTCAGGATACAGATCTTTCATTTCCTTGGTTAATTTTATTTCTAAGTATTTTTTATGCTATGATAAATGGAATTGTTTTCTTGATTACCTTTTTGGATAGCTTGTTATTTGTGTATAGAAACATAACTGATTTTTCTATGTCTGTAGTGCATCCTGCAACTTTACAAAATTTGTCAGTTCTAACAGTTTTTTGGTGGAGTCTTTATGGTTTTCTATATGTCAGATCATGTCATCTTCAAACAGAGGTGATTTAACTACTTCCTTTAGAATTTGTATTACTTTTATTTCTTTTCCTTCTCAAATTACCCTAGCTAGAACTTCCAGTACTATGATAAATAGAAGCGGAGAGAGTGGGCATCCTTGTCTTATTTCTGATCTTAGAGGAAAAGCTTTCAATTTTGAACATTGAGTATAATGTTAGCTGTTGTTTTCTTGATATTTGGTCTTTATTGTGGTGAAATAAGTCCCTTCTATATCTATTTTATTGAGAGATTTTTATAGTGAATGAATGTTAAATTTTGTCAACTGTTTTTTCTACATAGACTGAGATTTTTGTCCTTTTTTTTTTTTTTGAAGTGGTATACCACATCAATTGGTTTGTGTGTGTTGAACTATCCTTTCGTCTTAGGAATAAATCCCACCTGATCATGATGCATGAGTCTTTTAATGTGCTGTTGTTTTCAGTTTGCTAGTATTTTATTGAAGATTTTGATGTCTGTATTCATGAGGGATATTGATTTGTGGTTTTCTTATGGTTTCCTTGTCTGGCTTTAGTATCAGGATAATGCTGGCCTCATGAGTGAATTTAGAACCATTTCTCCTTTTTCTATTATTTGAAAGGGCTTAGAATGGATTAGCATTAATTCTTCTTTGAATGTTTGGTAGAATTCACTCATGAAGCCACCTGGTCCTTGGCTTTTATTTTAAGGAGGTTTTTTGATTGCTAATTCAATCTCTTTATTTGTTACTGGTCTGTTCAGACTTTCTATTCCTTCCTTATTCATTCGTTTATTTAAAATGTTTCTTATAAACTTCTATGTTTATAAACTTCCCTCTTGGTACTGCTTTTACTACATCTCATAAGTTTTGGTATGTTGTGTTTTCATTTTTCTTGAATTTTTAAATAATTTTTTTTTGTTTTCCTCTTTGAATCAATGGTTACTCACAAGTGTACTATTTAATTTCCATATATTTGTGAATTTTTCATTTTCTTACTGTTATTAATTTGTAGTTTCATTCCATTGTAGTCAGAAAAATATCTGGTATGATTTCAATCTTCTTAAATTTGTTAAGACTTACTTCATAATCTAACATGCGATCTATCATGGAGAATGTTCCTTGTGTGCTTGAGAAGAATATGTATATGTACGCTGTTGAGTAGAAAGTTCTGTATGTTTGTCAGGTCTATTTGGTCTAAAGGATTACTCAAGTCAGCAGTTTCTTTATTAATTCCGTCTGGTGTTCTATCCATTTACTGAGAGAGGAATATTGAAGTCTTCTACTATTATTGTATTGATGTCAATTTCTGCCTTCAGATCTGCCAATATTTTCTTTATGTATTTAGGTGCTCTAATATTAAGTGCATGTATATTTACAATATTTATATTTTCATGTTGATTGGGTCTTTTATCCTTACATGATTACATTATTTGTGACAGTTTTTGAGTTAAAGTCTATTTTTTCTGATATAAGTGTAACCACTTCTGCTTTCTTTTGATTATCATTTGTATGGATTATCTTTTCTGTTCCTTAACTTTCAGCCTGTGTCTGTCCTTTAAGCTGAAATGAGTCTCTTATGGAAAGCATATTACTAGCTCTTTTTTCTTTATCCATTTGGACACTTTATGTCTTTTGATTGGGGAATTTAATTCATTCACCTTTAAGATAATTATTGACAGATGAGGACTTACTATGGACCTTTTGTTGTTTTCTGTCACCTTTGCTATTGTTTTGTTCCTGTCTTCCTCTCTCATTGTCTCTCATTGTTATTTGATGACTATCTGTAGTAATTTCTTTGATTCTTGTCTCTGTATTATATATATATCATATATATATATCATACATATATATCATATATATTTGCATATATGTAAAGCCTTTGTATACAATTCAACTTAAATTGCCAACTTAAGATAAAAAGTCATAATTACAAGATACTTTATACAAGTCTCGTGGTAGCCAAAAAAACCCTGATATCTATCTATATATAGATAGATAGATATCAGGTATATATATATATATATATATATCAGATATATATTGATAGATAGATATCAGGGTTTTTGTGGCTACCATGAGGCCTGTATAAAGTATCTTGTAATTATGACTTTTTATCTTAAGTTGGTAATTTAACTTGAATTGCATACAAAAGCTTTACATTTTTGGCAGGGCGTGGTTGCTCACGCCTGTAATTCCAGCATTTTTGGGAGGCCGAGGTGGGTGGATCACGAGGTCAGGAGATCAAGACCCTCCTGGCTAACACAGTGAAATCCTGTCTCTACTAAAAAATAGAAAAAATTAGCTGGGCGTGATTGTGGGCACCTGTAGTCCCAGCTAGGGAGGTTGAGGCAGGAGAATAGCGTGAACCCAGAAGGTGGAGCTTGCAGTGAGCCAAGTTTGTGCCACTGCACTCCAGCCTGGGTGACAGAGCGAGACTCAGTCTCAAAAAAAAAAAAGGCTTTACATTTTTACTCCACACTTTTGGTGTTCTTAAAGTCAGTTTGACTCTTTATATAGCGTGTATCTATTAACAAATTTTTGTGACCATAGTTATTCCTAATATTTTTGTCTTGTAACTTTAATGTTTATTTTAAAAGTAATTTATGTTCCACCATTACATTGTTGCATTGTTCTGTATTTGTATATATATATTAACCTTTACTAGTCACATTTATGTTTTCACTTTGCTGTTTACTATGTTTTTATTTCAATTTGAAGAACCCCCAGAGCATTCCTTGTAAGACAGTTCTGATGTTGATGAACTCCCTGTTTTTCTTTGTCTGTAAAAGACTTTCTCCTTCATTTCGAAAGGATAGTTTTGCTGAGTATAGTATTCTTGATTAGCAGGGTTTTTTTTTCAGTATTTTCAATATATTATCTATCCCACTTTCTCCTGTCCTGCGAGGTTTTTGCTGAGAAATCTGCTGATAGTCCTATAGAAGTTTCTATTTATGTGTATAAAACCTTTTCTTATTTTTATGGACTGCTTTCAGCAGGTAAAGACCTTCTCTTGCTTCATTCTCAGACTGATGGGACTGCCTCTTGGATCACAGCCAAGCGGGGCTAGAAGTGGGTCACATGGCTATGGCCTGGTTTGCAGTTGCTTCCACAGTCTGCAGTCCTGTTACCAGAAGTATGGGCAAGAATGGTTCCTACCATGTCGTTTTGCTCTTGCTGATCTCAAAATTCTCTATTTTTGACTTATGACAATTTAATTATAATGTAATGTGTTTCAGCATAGGCCTTTTTATTTTCAACCTGTATGAAGTTCATAATTTCTTGAATCTGGATGTTTATTTTCTTCCCCAAATTTGGGGAGTTTTCAGTCATTTCTTCTTTAAATAACCTTTTTGCTCCTTTCTCTTTCACTTTTCTTTTGGAGACTTATATGATGTGCATGCAGACTAGCTTGAAGTTGCCTCATAAATTCTGTAGCCTTTCTCATTATTTTTTTATTTTATTTTATTTTATTTTTGTCTTTTTTCTCCTGTGGCTAGATAATTTCAAATGGCCTGCCTCTGGGCCCTGTACATGAACAAAATGAGAGGTATGATTTCTAGACCTTTGTTAAACCTCTCATTTTGTTCATGTACTGTTTTCCTGAAATATGGATTTAGCTGTCTGTTGAGCTTCTAGCTCACTGTGCTTCTGTAAGGCAATTACTTTCAATTTGTTGTCAAGAAATTCATGGATCTATAATTTTTGGTACTTTGTTACTGGACCTTTATTAATTTCCTTCAGTAATGTCATGTTTGCCTGGTTCTTCATGATTCATATAGCGTTGTATTGGTATCTGCTCACTTGTAGGAGCAAACACCTCTTCCAGTTTTTATAGACTGCTTTCAGCAGGTAAAGATCTTCTCCTGCCTCATTCTCAGACTGACGGAACTGCCTCTTGGGTCAGAGTCAGGTGAGGCTAGAGCTAGGTCTCATGGCTGTGGCCTGGTCTGTAGTTGGTTCCACAGTTGACAGTCCTATTACCGGGGGGTGTGGGCAAGCATGGTTCCTGCCAGATCCCCAGATCGATGGAACCACCTCCAGAACAACAGTTGAACAAGGCTAGAGCCTGGTCATGGGGCTGCTTCTGTTTGTGCAGTTGAGTCTGCCGACAGTGGGTCTGCAGCCAGAGAATACCTGCTATGCCTATGGCTCCACCAAGTGCCTGACAGAACAGACCCTTGTCAGGGCCCTGTTTAGGTCTCTAGGCAGGAAAGACTTCCCCCAGTACTGTGGTAGAGTAGCGCTGGAGCCAGCTGACAGGACTGCAACAAGGTTTACAGTCAGGATCAAGGTCAGTGGGCCTACCATGAGGGGCATGTATGCCACCAATTCTTCAAGCAGGAAAGATTACTCTGAAACCATGAGAGAAGGAGGCTGGAAATGAGTCTCAGGGCTGCTTCAGGGTGTATGGCCAGGACTGACTTAGGGTCCACAGCAGGGACTGAGGGCAGCAGGCCTGCTACCAGGGGCATGGACAGATATTACTTGGTCTTTGTGTGGGCAGGACTGAGAGCAGGACAGGAGCTGAGTCACAGGGACTCTTCAAGAGCCACAGTAGGGATCAAGGTTGGTGGATCTATAACCTGGGACATGACAACGTGTGTTTCACAAGATCCCTTTGAACACAGCACTGACTCCAGACTGGTGGCAGAGCAGGGTTGAAGCCAAGTCACAGGGCCATTTCAGGGTCCACAGTCTGGTCTGTGGCCAGTAGGCCTGTTACCAGAGGCATACATTGGTGTGGCTCCTTCCAGGTCTCTTGATGGATAGGGCTAGTTGCCGCACTGCAGCCAAGCAGGGCTAGAGCCACATCCATGGGGGGATGGGGTTGCTTTGGGTCTATAGCTGAAATCGTGCTCAGTGAGCCTGCCACTGGGACATGTACCTGCCTTCTCAGAGCACCTCTCCTCAGTCTTGAGCTTCGCCAGAGTTTTGTGACGTCTTATTTGGATCCCAAAGCTCCCACAAAGGCAGTTTTGTTCATGAACAGCTGCCAGACCATTGTTTGTGTTGGGCAACATGAGCTGGGGACTTCTTATTCTGCATCTGCTGGCAACTGCAGCCATTTACATTTGGCCCATAGAAACTAAAGTTCTCCATAGCCAACATATTCCCAAAACTCCACAATTTCCACATATCTGGAAATAAAGGTGACATTCTTCAAAATAATATTTCAATAAAACCTGTTCTCTGACTTTTCAGGGACAAGTGATTATTACGATCAAATTATTAGCTGACTTATACAGTTAATTTGCCTATTTTGAATGCAATTATTGTCAAGCCTCCTGGATTTTACTGGCTAAATGTCTGATACTTCTCTTTTCTATCTTTCCCTACTGCCAGCACCCTAGTTCAAGTGCCTATGTTTGTCCTTCAGCAAATCTGTCTCTTAACCTTCTAATTTCTCTAAATAAAATAAACTCTTCATTCCCTCCAATTCATTCTCCACTCCACTGCCACAGTGACTTGTGTTTATGCAAAAATAATCATGTCACTCCTAAACTCCAATTAAAATCCTTCAGTAATATCCCACTTCTCCTAAGAAAAGTTTCCCAATCCTAACATGGTACATAGCACTATCTAATACCATAGCCTCTACTATACAAGCCACTTGCGTTACTGAGCACTTGAAATGTGGCTTACCCAAATGAAGACGTGCTGGTAATGTAAATGCACCACAGACTTTGAAGTCTTAAGACATAAAAATTAATGTAAATTATCTCATTAATAATTTTGTAGTGATTACATGTTGAAATAATGACATTATAATTGGTTAGATACAGTATATTATTAAAAATAATTTTGCTTATTTCTTTTTACCTTTATATTATAGAGCTAAAACTGAGTATATGGTGAAGCAAACTGGAAAAGTTTCCTTCCCTATGGAGCTTACAACCTCATGGAAGAAATAGGAGATAAGCAATATATTTCAGATAGAGAATGCAACATAGTGACACATGCTAAGGAGAAGAGGAATATGAGGTGTCAAGACATGTGGCTGCATTTTAGGTATCAATTTTCAGTAAGGTATCATTGAGTAGATGATTTTTGAATCCTAAAGAAAGTAAAGAAAGATTGTTATGGGAAAATTGTTATAGGCCGAGGGAAATTGTTACAGGTAGAGGAAAAACTAAGGGCAAAAACTATAAGGGCAGGAGCAAACCTTGTTTACTGATGAAAGTGCAAAGAGGTCAGTGTGACTTAAACTCAGTGAACAAGAGGGTAAAGGTAGAAGTGGAGGTCAGGTAATAGTATGTACCAAATCATTTAGACTCTTACAGGCTGTGCTCAGGACTTAAGCTGAGTATGTTAGGAAAGAACCAGAGACAATAAATACCACACTTATGTGAACTCAGAAATTTTTTCAAATTCTCATTCTTGCCAGGTTAAAAAAAAATACATCAAAAACAAGAAAAGAAAATTTTATCTCCAGCCCAAACCCCTTCCCTGACTCTTTGTGACATACATATGCACCCACATGTAGATATATACACACAGACACCCACACATTATATGTATTAAATCACTTTAATCACTTACTTGATATCTTTCCTTAGTTTATCCAAAAGCTCTTTCAAACTTTACATATCCAAAATTAATTACTGATATGCCACCCGTCATGACCTGTTTGCATTTATATAAAACCATTCAGCACCTAATAAATATAATTTACAGTAAAAAGCTTCCAGGTTCACTTCTGCTATACAGAAAGATTGGAAGTCCTATCTCCCATCTTACAATAAGAAAAGCTGAACAAACTGAAAATCAATGACTTTAGTTGGACCCATCAGAGGCTGAGGTAGCAGGGCAAATAACTGTCCTGAAATCTAGAGAGACAAGTACATGCAGATACTCATAGCCAAGATCTGCTTACCTGGAGCAGAAGCTGCTGGGATCATAAACATAACCACAGGTTCCACATGGTGGCTATAGTTAGATTGAGGATTTGATTTGTCAGCACCTGGCAGATGTGGAAGGCTTTTTTAAGAAATGAAATGCAGAAGTAAAACATTTTACACAAGACATGAAACCTAAAGAAGAGGAAAAGAAGTGTGACTACATAAAAATGAAGAACATCTGTATAACCAAAGAAAAGGAAATGTTCAAAGATAACAAGAGGCCAGGCGCGGTGACTCATGCCTGTAATCCCAGCACTTTGGAACCTGAGGCGGATGGATCACGAGGTCAAGAGATTGAGACCATCCTGACAAACACAGTGAAACTCCGTCTCTACCAAAAATATAAAAAATTAGCTGGGCGTGGTGGCACGCGCCTGCAGTCCCAGCTACCCGGGAGGCTGAGGCAGGAGAATCACTTGAACCCAGGAAACAGGGGTTGCAGTGAGCCGAGATCATGCCACTGCACTCCAGCCGGGGTCACAGAGCGAGACTCCGTCTCAAACAGGCAACCTACAGAATGGGAAAAAATGTTTGCAATCTACTCATCTGACAAAGGGCTAATATCCGGAATCTACAATGAACTCAAACAAATTTACAAGAAAAAACAAACAATCCCATCAAAAAGTGGGCAAAGGATATGAACAGACACTTCTCAAAAGAAGACATTTATGCAACCAAAAGACACAAGAAAAAATGCTCATCATCACTGGCCATCAGAGAAATGCAAATCAAAACCACAATGAGATACCATGTCACACCAGTTAGAATGGTGATCATTAAAAAGTCAGGAAACAACAGGTGCTAGAGAGGATGTGGAGAAATAGGAACACTTTTACATCATTGGTGGGACTGTAAACTAGTTCAACCATTGTGGAAGAGAGTGTGGCTATTCTTCAGGGATCTAGAACTAGAAATACCATTTGACCCACCCATCCAATTACTGGGTATATACCCAAAGGATTATAAATCATACTGCTATAAAGACACATGAACACGTATGTCTATTGTGACACTATTCACAATAGCAAAGACTTGCAGCCAACCCAAATGTCCGACAATGATATACTAGATTAAGCAAATGTGACATATATACACCATGGAAAGCTACGCAGTCATAAAAGAGGATGAGTTCATGTCCTTTGTAGGGACATGGATGTAGCTGGAAACCATCATTCTCAGCAAACTATCGCAAGGACAAAAAAACCAAACACCGCATGTTCTCACTCATAGGTGGGAATTGAACAATGAGAACACTTGGACGCAGGGTGGGGAACATCACACACCAGGGCCTGTTGTAGGGTTGCAGAAGCGGGGAGGGATAGCATTAGGAGATATACCTAATGTAAATGAGAATTTAATGGGTGCAGCACACCAACATGGCACATGTATACATATGTAACAAACCTGCACGTTGCGCATATGTACCCTAGAACTTAAAGTATAATAAAAAAAGATAACAAGAAAACTCGAAGGAGATATCTCCAATAGGGGTAACACAAGTTCAACGTATATAATATTAGGTTGGTGCAAAAGTAATTGCAGTTTTTGCAAAATCGCAATTAATTTTCGACCAACTTAATACATAAACAGTACCGACAAATAATCTTTTAACAGACAATATATTGAAGGGTAAGCAGGTGTTTTGAAAAGTATATATTTTAGAAGGAGTCTAGTAGATTGAGAAAAAAATTGTTAAAAACAGAACACTCTGTGTTCTTAGGGATGTGGAGAAAAAGGCATTCTAAAAGAGTGTTAGTAGGAACATATATTAGTAAATCTTCCTGGAAGGCAGTTTTTTGAGCCAGGAATTTCCACTCCTAGAAAGTTATTAAATACTAGTGTGGACATAAGAAACATAAATAAGAGCAAGTTCTTTTAACATTGTTTCTAACTTGGAAAAATTAGAAACAACCTAATATTCACTACTAAGAACTGACATAAGTAGGATATACCCATTCAATAAGATTCAGTGCAACTGATAAAAGGGTGGTTGTAACCCACCTGTTTCCCTGGTAAAAATGTCCACAATTTTTATTTAAATGACAAAAGCACGGTAAATATTGAGACTTTTATTATCTCAAACCAAGGGATTTAATCTATGTATTCAAGATTTATTTAATGACCCCACAGTGGAGTTTACAGCTTTCTTCCAAAAGGCCCTTTACGTTTTTGGTTAAGTTTGTTTCTGGATATTTTATTTTGTGATGCCAATATGAATGGAAGATTTTCTTCCATTAAATTCCCTACATAAATTTCTGTATAGCTTATATAAAACCTCTTACTCTTCATGTAAGAAATCTTCTGATTTTGTATATTAACTTATAATTGGGCACCTTAATAAATTATGTTATTTTTTCTAGTGGTTTGATAGCTGTACCTACCCATTCTATTTTTTATGTTTCCTTTGGTATTCCTAGAGAAGAGCTGTTAAATACAACTGTAGTTCAGTGGAATTTTATTGCTAAACACCTAGGAAAAGAGAAAAGGGAATCATAAAATTACACATATTTGGAAACAAAAATTTTTTACAAAATCGAGTAACCATGTGGCCCCCTAACTAAGGTTCCTAAAGTCATGCTCAGTCTTGTCAGTGATGCTCCCTCATTTTTTTTAGGCAAGCAGGTCTTTCTCCCAATGAAACTTTGGACAGGAGCTACATCTGAGCTGATTTGACTGACACTGTGGTAAGGGCAGCTGCCTGGGTAAACAGGAAGCCTCCTCTGAACCGTTGAGAGACTTGAGAAGAACAATGCACCAAGCACAGTCTGAAAATTTGTACAGCTTTCTGCTAACCTTCCCCTTTCATTCCTGAAGATGGAGCTTCTGAAGTTGAGCACACATTTTTTTTCTTCTTCTTTAGTCTCAACTCTTCTCTAGAATTTGTATTTCTCTTCTATCATAAAGATCAGTCTATTCAATGATGGGGTGCCAAGATAACTTCTAGACACAAAAACAGGGAATTTGTTGACAGTCTCAATGGAATGTTTCATGATCATCATATCCTGGGATTTGATTTGGCTTCAAGTAAACCAGAAAACAAAACACTGTTCATGATGATTATTTGCTTTAAAATTTATTTAATCAATTCTTGAGAATTCTTACCTTTTTAACCTTAAAAATATACCACAGTAATTAAAATTCCACTTTTTCTGTTGATTCTGTGTCCTCCTGAAAGTTATCCATTTAACAAAAGTCTTATCTGCATGCCCACAGTTGCTTGATGAGGGAGAGCTTCTCCACAAGTCAGGAAAATCAAATCAAATCAAAACTGGAGAGAATGCAAAAATATTAAAACAATCTAGACCCAAGATAAGGATTTACAAGAGCAGGGCTTTCATCCAAAACTGTTCCTGGTACAAATCATTCTTCAAGGCCCATTTACATAATTGGCTTAACTGAGCGGTCTGCTGTCTGGCAAGCACCCACTTATAAATTTTGTTCTTCCAGTCCTATAAGTTAGGCAGAGCTGGCAGCTGTGCTTTGAAATTTCTGCTTTTACTATCCTGGCACACTTCTACATGTGCTTGCATAAAATTCCGTCTGGTAGCTTATGGGGTGATTTTCAGTGGAAGACTGAATTTGGTGAGTAGATGAGATAATGCATCGAAAGTTTTCCACATGATGAAATTGCCTCTCCTAGAATTATACTTTTGATTAACTGACTAGGCTAAACTACATTGTTTTTGAGCAAAAGCTTTCTGTTCTAATCATGTATTACGGCAGAAGGAGCTGTCATGCTCTGAAGTATCACACTGACGGGGGGGGGCTTACTGAAAAGTAAACTCTGTCAGCTGCCAGAGGCTCTATAGAAAGTAAAGTGTGGCACAGAGATTCAATGAGTGTGTTTGATAACTGCTTTGCCACAATTGGTGTAAAGAGAATAAATACCCAGCTGAGAAAATTATAGGTATCCAAACTCACATTACTTAATTAAGCTTAGCCAGGAATGAATGCACTAGTCATTTTGCCCAGAGCATGCCCTGGTTTCATTTTTCTTAAAATGTTACTGTACACCCATCCCCAGACTTAGGTTAAATTCTAATTTTCTCTCTGGGTTTAAGTATAGTCTTCAAAGCTGAACAATGCAATACTTCTCATAGCTCGATGCCATATATACAAGTTCTATTGGTATCATTTTCTTTCTGTCTGCAGAACTTTCCCATTGATTCTGACTGTATTCCATATTTGTTTTATGCATCAAGTGTTGATGATGAGAAGTCTGATATCATTCTGTTTTTCTTTCTTTTGTAGATAGTCTAAGCGTTTATCACTGGTAGGTTTTTTTTTTTTTAATCCCTAGTGTTTTCAGGAATTTTTTCCCCTAGTGTTAACATTACAATTGGTTAATATTTGTCAAAGTTGTAAGGTCTGTGTTTAGGTTCACTTTTTTGCATATAGATTTACAATGGTTCCAGTACCATTTGTTGAAAAGGTTATTCTTCCCCTATTGAAATGCCTTTGCTCATTTGTCAAAGATCTATGTGGGTATATTTCTGGATTCCTTAGTCTATTCCATTGATCTATGCCAATCTTATATGTCTATTCTTCCACTAATACCATGCTATCAGTTTTCCCTGTGTCTTCATCCATTTTCTGTCACTATAATAGACTACATAATGCTAGGTAACTTATAAAGAAAAGAGTTTTATTTCTTACAGTTCTGGAGGCTGGGAAATCTATGATCAGGAGCCGCATCTTATCAGCATCTGGTGAGGGCCTCATGCTGTGTTATAACATGGCAGAAGGCATCATTATAACAGACTCATTCTTATAACTAACCCATTCCTGTGATAATCTGTTAATCCATTAATCCATGAATGTATTAATTCATTCATTAGAACAGAGCCCTCATGACCCAGTCACCTCTTAAAGGCCCCGCTTCCTAATACTGTTACACTGGGGTTTCAGTTTGGACATGAGATTTGGAGAAGCCAAACATTCAAACCATAGCAATCCCAAGAAAGGTTTACCAATATAAGCTCTTTTTAAAATTTTTTTATTTTAGATTTGGGAGTATGAGTTATATAGATAAATTCATGTCATAAGGATTTGTTGTACAGATTATTTCATCACCCAGGTATTAAGCCCAATACCCAATATTTATATTTTCTGCCCCTCTTCCTCCTCTCACACTCCGCCCTCAAGTAGACCCCAGTATCTTTTGTTTCTTTCTGTTCATAAATTCTCATTATTTAGCTCCCACTTATAAGTGAGAACATGTGGTATTTGGTTTTCTGTTCCTGTGTTAGTTTGCTAAGGATAATAGCTCCCAGCTCCCTCCATGTTCCCGCAGAAGACATAATCTCATTCTTTTTTATGGCTGCATAGTATTTCATGGTGTCTATGTACCACATTTTCTTTTAATGACATTGATTTACATTGACCTGTTCCTTACACCCCTAGCAAGACTAAATGTTATCTATCCTTTTAAATTTTTTTCCAATCCATTAGATCCCTCTCCCAAAAAAAGCCTTTTTTAAAAAAAAAAAAAGTCTACATGCACTTTGATGTAATATATTCCGCTGTATTTTTAAGTGATTTATCCGTACCATTTACTTTTGTTACCAATATTGTAACTAGTTCCTTCCAGTTTCTTAGTTATCTTCTGGCTTTTTTCCTTTTAGTGTACAGAAACTCTTCATTTTTATGTAGTCAAACCTGTCTTTTAGGTTTTGTGTCTGGCAGAAGCATTTTACTTCTGGGTTTTGTTTCTTACTTAGAAAACCCTTCAGCATCTACCAGGTTCCTACAAATCAAATTCTTAACCTAATTGCAGCAAACATGTGGAATGTGTGGCTTACATATTTTCATTTGAAATTTTCACTTTTTCATCTCAATATTCTTTTCTTATCCATATTTTTACTTTTCTTAATGTTATTTAATATCCAATTTACCTAATATATGTAATACCACCTCAATAAATATTTGTGTCTTACAGGAAATACGCTTCCATAATAAAGTGAGTAAACATAAATATACATTACACTCCTAGATTTATACTCAAAAGAATTGAAAGAGGCATTCAAACAAAAACTTGTATGCAAATGGTCATAGTAGCACTACTCATAATAGCCAAAAAGTAGAAACAATCCAAATGTCTATCAAATGATGAATGGATAAAGAAAATGTAGTAGATCACACAATAGAAAATTATTCGATCGTAAGTAGGAATGAAATATTGATACATGCTGAAGCCTGGATGAACCTTGGAAACAGTATGCTGAATGAGAGACCACACACAAAAATTTGCCTATCATGTGATTTCAAGTATATGACATCAGGAATAGGTAAATCCATAAAGACATAAAGCTGATTAGTGGTTTCCAGCGGCTTTGGGACAAGCGTAACGGAGAGTGACTGCTTAATGAGTATAGGGTTTCCCTTTGAAGTGATAAAAATCTTTTGAACTAGACAAAAGCTATAGTTGCAAATGTTTATGAGTATACTACATGCCACTGAATTGTATGCTTTAAATGTTTTTTTATGTTACCTGAATTGAGCTCAGTTTGTTTTTCCAAACTACAAATATATCAATAAACATTTCTTTCTAAAGTGGAAATCTTAATCTCTGCCTACCACAAGTTATTTTTCTACTGCTTAGATGATATACAGTAAGTTAAAATATTATATAAATATAAAATATCATAATATATTTATATATTAAATAAATATATGCTAATCATTATCATGGTTAGTTTCCTTTCTGGGACAAATTTTGCACTCATTTCAAAATATCTCAACTGTCGTTCTTCATATGTAAATATGTTAGGATGACAAACCACTTGGCCTTCACCACTGCTCAGTCTTGAATTTCAATATAAAAAATGTCGTGGTTATAATGCTACCCCATCTCTGAACCTGCTCCAATTAGAAGCAGGCAGCTGGTATTCCTACTAACTGGATTGCAGACAGTACAGGCCCTAAAAACACAAAAGGGAATAACTGTGAGCCCTTCCCTAAAGGCAGAGTTCAATTCAGTGCTTCCACAATAGTGTTGCTGTTTCATTTTCTTGTTCAAAAATCAAATAATTTTTAGCATCCACTATAAGCCCGTCACTATTGCAGGTACTTGGGATACATTCACCACAAACTAGTCAAAAATGCCAGCTCTTCTGGATCTTGCCTTCTGCAAAGGGTGAGAGAAAAATAAATAATAATCTTAATAAGGAAATCGATTTTATAGTCCATTGGAAGGTGGGGGAGTGCCGTGGGAGAAAGAAAAGTTGAGGAGCATTAGGAGTCTAACAGGGTGGCATTTTTAATGAAGTCATCAGGTAAGCCTCTGGGAGAGTGGCATGGAACAAAGATGCTAAGGAAAGAAGAGTTAGACCTCTAGGGCTCTAATGCTCATCATTAAATAAGGATTGCTCCAGGCCAGGCACAATGGTTCACGCCTGTAATCCCAACAGTTTAGGAGGCCAAGGTGGGCAGATCACCTGAGACCAGGAGTTCAAGACCAGCCTGGCCAACACGGTGAAACCTCCTCTCTACTAAAAATATAAAATTAGCCAGGTGTGGTGGTGCATTTCTGCAATCTCAGCTACTCAGGGGGCTAAGGCAGGAGAATCCCTTGAACGCAGGAGGTGGAGGTTGCAGTGAGCCAAGACTGCACCATTGCACACCAGCCTGGGTGACAGAACACGACTCCTTCCCCCCCACAAAAAAAAAAAAAAGATAAGGATTACTCCAGGCAGAGCCTGCCTGCTCCAGGAAAAGCCTGTGCAAATTTCGTAAGGCAGGAGACACAGTGTGGTGGGAATATGTGTGTTGGTACAGAGCTGGAAATGAGATAAAGTCAGGGAAGGAAACACTTTGCTTATTAAGATGAGAGAAATGGAGCCACTGCAAGGTTTTGAGAAGAGGCCTTGGCTGTGTCCTGCTTGACTTCTCATTGTCTCAGGTGTATTTTCCTCAATGACTCTGGCTTAGTATGTCGCCTCCTGAATCAGATCCATCTTGTACCCATTTCAAAATGTTCTTGTCTCCATCTCTTACTCTCGCCATTGCTGCAGTTTTATGCAGTCTTTGATTTTTCTTGTGCCAGGGCAAATGGATTGTATCTTGCCTTAAGTTAAACTGCATACCTCTTGCTTTCTATCAAGAGATTCCTTTGAATCTAGCCAAAGATGTCTTCCAAATCACTTGGAATTCACACATTCTTTTTTTTTTTTAATTTAGACTTTTCTTTTAGATACAGGGGGTACATGTGGAGGTTAGTTACATGGGTATATTGCACCCAGATAGTGAGCATCATGCCCCATAGGTAGTTTTTCAACCCACAACCCCCTTCCTTACTCCTTCCTCTAGTAGTACACGGTGTCTATTGTTCTCATGTTTATGTCCATGTGTGCTCAGTGTTTAGCTGCCACTTATAAGTGAGAACATGCAGTATTTCCCTGCATTAATTCACTTAGGATTATGGCCTCCAGCTCCTTCCATATTGCTCCAAAAGATATGATTTCATTCTCTGTTATGGCTGAATAGTATTTCATGGTGTATATCTACCACATCTTCTTCATTCAATTCACCATTAATGGGCACTTAGGTTGATTTCATGTCTTTGATATTGTGAATAGTATAGTGATAAACATAATGAGTGTATGTGTCTTTTTGCTATAATTATGTATACTACTTCAGAATTATACCCAGTAATGGGATTGCTGGGTCAAATGGTAGCCCCATTTTAAGTCCTTTGAGAAATCTCTAAACTGCTTTCCACAGTGGCTGAACTAATTCACATTCTACCAACAGTGTAAAAGTGCTCCCTTTTCTCTGCAGTCTCACCAGCATCTGCAATTTTTTTGCTTTTTAATCATAGTCATTCTGACTGGTATGAGTTGTTATCTTGTGGTTTTGATTTGCATTTCTCTGATGATTAGTTAAGATGAACATTTTTTTAATGTTTGTTGGCCACTTCTATGTCTTCTTTTGAGAAGTGTCTGTTCATCTTCTTTGCCCATTCTTTAATGAGGTTGCTTGTTTTTGCTTGATTTGTCTAAATTCTTTATAGATTCTGGTTATAAGACCTTTGTCATATGCATAGTTTGCATACATTTTCTTTCATTCTGTTCACTCTGTTGATACTTTCTTTTGCTTTGTAGAGCTCTGCAGTTTAATTGGGTCTCATTTGTCAATGTTTATTTTTTGTTGAAATTGCTTTTGGGGACTTAGCCAAAAATTCTTGCCAAGGCTGATGTCAAGAAGGGTATTTCCTAGGATTTCTTCTAGCATTTTTGTAGCTTGAGGTCTTACATTTAAATTCTTAATTCATTTTGAGTTAGTTTTTATATATGGTGAAATGTAAGGGTCCAGTTTCATTCTTCTGCATCTCTGCATATGGCTAGCCAATTATCCAAGCACCATTTATTGAATAGTGAGTCCTTTCCCCATTGCTAATTTTTGTCAGCCTTGTTGAAGATCAGATAGTTGTAAGTGAACAGCTTTATTTCTGACTTTTCCATCCTGTTCCATTTGTCTATATGTCTGTTTTTGTATCAGCACCATGCCATTTTGGTTACTGTAGCCTTATAGTATACTTTCAAGTTGGGTAGTGTGATGCCTCTAGCTTTGGTCTTTTTGCTTAGAATTGCTTTGGCTATTCAGGCTCTTTTTTGTTTCCATATGAATTTTAGAATTGTTTTTTCTAGTTTTGTGAAGAACAACATTGGTACTTTGATAGGAATAATGTTGAATCTGGTAGCTGTTTCAAGTTGTTTGAGAAATCTTCAAATTGATTTGGGCACTATGGCCATTTTAACAATATTGACTTGCAGAGCTGGGCACAGTGGCTCATGACTGTAATCCCAACACTTTGGGGCGCTGAGGCAGGTGGATTGCCTGAGGTCGGGGGTTCAAGACCAGTCTGGCCAACATGGTGAAACCCCATCTCTACTAAAAATACAAGAAAATTGGCCGGGCGTGGTGGCACGTGCCTGTAATCCAGCTACTCAGGAGGCTGAGGCAGGGGAATTGCTTGAACCAGGGAAGTGTAGGTTGCAGTGAGCCAAGACTGTGCCACTGCACTGTAGCCTGGCTGACAGGGTAAGACTCTGTCTCAAAAAAAAAAAAATTTACTTCCAATCCAGAAGCATGGGATACTTTCCCATTTATTTGTGTTGTCTCTGATTTATTTCAGAAGAGTTCTGTAGTTACCTTTGTAGAGGTCTTTTGCCCCCTTGGTTAGCTGTATTCCTGGGTATTTCATTTTCTTTGTGGCTATTTTAAATCAGATAATGGTCTTGATTTGACTCTCAGCCTGAACATTATTTGTATATAGAAATGCTACTGATTTTTATACATTGATTTTGTATCCTGAAACCTTATTAACATTGTTCATGAGTTCTATAGACTTTTGGCAGAATCTTTGGGGTTTTCTCTGGATAGAATTATATTGTCAGTGAAGAGAGACAATTTGGATTCTTCTTTTCCAATTTAAATGGAATTCATGCATTCTTAGCCCAGGTATACAGAGGAGTTAACATTAGTGAGGCCATCCTTGACCATGGGGAACAGAAGCCAATGAGTTAGGTCTCTTTTCTTGCATTTCCCAAGCAAACAGTTTATTTTATAAGACTCCTCACAAGGTTCTGCTGGATCCAAAACTAGACACTTATAGCACTGGGCCGACCCAATAATGACTCCTTGTACTGGCTTTCCTCCTTCCTTGTTCCATTCCTCCATCCTCCACCCCTGCTTCCTGGGATTATATTTCCAAATAAACAGATTTCACATGAGTTTATATCTCAAGCTCTGCTTTAAGAGAAGCCAAGCCCAAGATACTTTCCTACACTTTCAAACTGTTTCTTTATTCCTCTAGAGTGGAGCCCCCTAGAACATGTTTCCTGCCTGTAATCTTAAAAATTGTCACATTCACCTGATGTTTACTGACAGCCAGCTCTACTCTGATTGCCCATTCAGTTCTTTCTTGTTTCCAATTACTTTCAGTACCTCTTGGCTGAGAGGCAGAAAATAAAACTACACAATAGGTGTCCACTAGATTGCGAAAGCCTTGGATGCCATGCTTAGAATTTATAGGGAGAAGAGTTCCACTGAGTATTTTTAATCAGTGTGATCATGTTTTAGAAAAATAACCAAATCATTATAGAGGCTGGATGAGAGGAATAAAGTCTAGAGCCATGAAGATTAGAAACAAAAAATGTTGAGGGATATCTGCTCTGATGATTGTTATTTTTCTCTTCAAAACCAGTCATCTGTCAATAGTGCTGGGTATAAGAGTAAAGCCAGGGCCTGAAAAGACTGGTAGATGTTCCCTTTAATGAGATCTTCCTATGAAGAGTTGGGTTACTCTGAGTTCGGGACTGTCATGGTACGTGCCGTAGAAGGACAAACAGATGAAGGAACTTGGCGATGTGAGAAATATGGCTGAAGGGATGGATCATGACAGTCAGACTGGATAGGGAAGGTAAAGAAGTCAGGAAGCAGGACTGATAAATTCAAAGAGTAAAAAAGTGATGACTTTGAGGAGAAAGGAGGCAAAACCTTAAAATGTCCATCTGATTCCTTTATTACTATTCTGAGTGGAAGGCTTGTTATAGGAAACAGGGATACTAATCATTTAAATGAGGTTTGAGGATTATCTCTGGATTTCTAAGATAATTGGAATGAATATGCAATGAAATTCAATCCTGCTTAACTTATAGAAACTATCTCATTTTAAAGTCTAAAGTGAGAATGGACAAAAAATGCATTCATAGAATACATTCAGCAGAAATATTAATATGGACCAATAGTTGTAGAGCTAGAAAAGTGAGGCCAGAACCAACAAAGAACCTTAGTATTGCCAAATAAGAGTTTTAGCAATTATTAAAAACAAAATCCAGAGCCATGACCCTAAATTTATTGGGAATAATGCTTATCGTGGTCAGAAACTTAAATCACACAGCATTTGAAAGATTGAAGAAGCTGATTAGAAATGCAAGAAAATTAACATCTTTCAAGCTAACTTTACAAATAAATTTAGTCCACTAATTTGGTAATTTGCCCTTGGTTGTCTTTCTGTAATTGGATAACTAATTACTTCTCTTCTTTTTCACTATTGAAAATATTTTAATATATATATGTATTTAAAGCCAAGGTAAATGCAAAAGGCAAAGTTAGAAATCAGGTTTAGAACTATCAAGGAGGAGAGAGGGAGATAGGGAGGTAGGGAAGGAGGAAGGGAAGGGAAGGAAGGGAAGGGAAGAAGAAAAGAATGAAAGTAAGGGAGGGAGAGGAGAAAAGAAAAGAAATAAACTAGTAAGGAGGTTTTTGTTTGTTTGTTCTTTTATCCGATTTTAATGTGTATTGTCACTTCAGCACGACTGCATTTGTTACCTCAAATAATATCCAGAAAATAATATACCAAGGCTTTAAAAACTACAAATTAATACAAGTACCAATTTAAAAAATGGTTAAATTCCACTGCATCAGTTGCCTATTTCCACATGCTGTATAGTAAACAACCACAAATACTCAATGACATACAAAAACAAGTGTTTAGTCTTAACCTGCCTGTGGGTTAGCACCATAGTTCTGTGATCATAGGCTGTGAGGTGAGCAGGTGGCTCTGTTTTAGTCAGAACTTTATTGGATCAGCTAAGCTGGGGAAATCATGCTTCTATTGTTCTGAAACTATGCATAATTACACCCGGTTAATTTTTAAGTTTTTTGTAGAGATGAGGTCTCTCTATGCTGTTCAAGTGGGTCCCAAATTCGTGAGCTCAAGCGATCCTCCTGCCTTGGCCTCCCAAAATGCTGGGATTACAGGCTTGAGCCACTGTGCTTAACCCAGTCTTCCTTTTATGTGAAATTCTTTATTGTTTAGTCACCATTCTCCAAATATCCTGTTATGTGTAGCTGTATCTCTCATTCTCCATTCTCTATCAAGACTTTCCTCACAACATTGGTGTAATGAATGGGAAAAATATTGAGGACAGTAAATTGTTATGAAAATGAATTTATCTACAAATCAAAGTGAAAGATATTCTCACATTTTTTCAACCATTGTTAAAGGCTTATTTCCTAAAATCCCAAAATCAACAAGTAAAGCCTACCATAAAAGCAAAACTATAACTGAAAAGCAAAATCTCCTTATGAACAATTATTAAATTTCACATATCTCTAGATTATCTTCCTTTCAAAGTGAACTCCAAGAACCTCAGTTAACCAACTCCAAGAATTAAGCTTTTGATGATTACAGCATGATTTTGAATAATAGAGATTTTATTCTCCTTAAAGATGGCCAGGAGACATTTTTCTGGAATAGTTACAGCAAATGTGTGCTAATTATGGGATAATTATGAAGGGTCTTTTTCTATGACAAGTTGTACACTAACCTGCCATAACTAACTTACTCTGGGTAATGGCTTAGTCACCTACAGTAGCAATATAATTACTAAGCATTTACAGATATGCCTTTACCAAGTGAAGCCATGCAAATACTATAGAACAGACTACAGCAAATGATTCAGGAAAGGCATAAGTGGTCTATTTTCAGGTTGTCTAGTCTACGATTCAGGATGATTTGTTCCTCTCAGATGCACATATTTGTGTGGGTGATCAGAAACTTCTTGAACTCAGACATACAAACCAAATGAGAAAGAGAGAGAAAGAGCTCAATCTTCCCCTGAACTAAGAGGCTCAGGCTTGAAGACTTCAGGCTGGCTAGAGTAGCCTGCAGTGACCACTATTTTCATCTGCTCCATATACACATTTTCCTCTGTTCTTTTTGTTAACAAACTTTCCACTAATCACAGGGTTGGCAGATGACCCAAAGTGAGTCAGTCAAGTGCCACATACTACTGACCCCAGTGATTGCTTCAGGAATGTGCATGTGACGTAAGCAGGGCCAGACAGAATCCTTCTTTTGGCTTACTATATGAATGTTAGGAGAAACCCATTTTCATTCTGTGAATCAGCTCAGCACACAGGAAAAAAAAAAAAACCAGTTTCATTGTTTGGGTCAGCCTTTTAGCTTTTGCATAACTGGCAGGTTGCCAATTCAGATGACTTCTGACAAATATACACTAGTTAATGCAAGGATGCTCCTTGGATTGCTGCTCCAAATTGCTTTAACTGCTCCTCCAAATGGTAGCAAACAAAAAGTATATGGTGAATTCAGGTATAATCTGACTTGGGGTAGAAAGAAAAGATTTGGATTAGCTATGCCATTGAAACAATGATTAAGATAACAAAGAGAAGTAAAGAGTAATTGAGAGTAAAAATTAATTGACCCAAAGAAGAGAAGAATGTGGAACAGCAATATCGAAATATCATATAAGCCTTATATGTAATTTTAAATTCTCCAGTAGCCACATTTCAGAAAGTAAAATAAAGTGAAAAAAATTTACAATGTATTTTATTTAATCTAAATATACCCCAAATCTTACCATTTCAACATGTAATCACTATTTTTAAGTTATTATTGAGCTACTTAACTTACTTGTGTTAGTACTAAGTCTTGAAATCCTACATGTATTTCATACTAACTTATAGCTCATCTCCATTCAGACTACCCACATTTCAAATGCTCAAATTATCAGTAGCCACATGTGGCTAGCTAGTGGCTGCCTTATTGAATGGTAATAATCCTGAAAATAAAACATGTTGGTTTGTGATTTTTTTTTCTACATTAAGGTTTATTCTTTGTGTTGTATACTTCCAGATTTTGACAAATGCATTATGTCTTGCATCTATTATTACATTGTCATGAAGAATAGTTTTACCTTTCCAAATCTCCCATGCTTCACCTGTCCTCCCTCCCCAGCTCAGCAATCACTGATAGTTTTACTCTCTGAATAGTTTTGCCTTTTCCAGAAGTTCATATCATTGGAATCATACAGTATGTAGCCTTTTCAGATTGGCTTCTTTTACCTAGTAATATGCATTTAGGGCTCCATCAAGTCTTCTCATGGCAACATAGCCCATTTCTTTACTTTGCTTTTTTTTTTTTTTTTTTAGTGTCTTTTTGTTTTTTGTTTTTTTTCTTTTATTATTATTATTATTATTATACTTTACATTTTATGGTACATGTGCGCAATGTGCAGGTAAGTTACATATGTATACATGTGCCATGCTGGTGCGCTGCACCCACCAACTCGTCATCTATCATTAGGTATAACTCCCAATGCTATCCTTCCCCTCTCCCCCCACCCCACAACAGTCCCCGAAGTGTGATGTTCCCCTTCCTGTGTCCATGTGTTCTCATTGTTCAATTCCCACCTGTGAGTGAGAATATGCGGTGTTTGGTTTTTTGTTTTTGCGATAGTTTACTGAGAATGATGATTTCCAATTTCATCCATGTCCCTACAAAGGACATGAACTCATCATTTTTTATGGCTGCATAGTATTCCATGGTGTATATGTGCCACATTTTCTTAATCCAGTCTATCATTGTTGGACATTTGGGTTGGTTCCAAGTCTTTGCTATTGCGAATAATGCGGCAATAAACATACGTGTGCATGTGTCTTTATAGCAGCATGATTTATAGTCCTTTGGGTATATACCCAGTAATGGGATGGCTGGGTCGAATGGAATTTCTAGTTCTAGATCCCTGAGGAATCGGTTTGTAATTTTTTATGGCAGTTCACTAATATCTTTTTGGGCTAGCAACTAGAGTGATCCCCTATATCCAAAACCCCACTTACTGGCACTATAAGCAGGGTAAAATTTCCATCCTGGAGATTTAAATGGCAAGTTTCATCATTACAAGTGAATATGGGTGCACCCAAGCCTGTGTGCCAAGAATCTCAGACACTTCTTGTGGACTATTATGCCTACCCTGTGAAAACACAAATACAAATTCCTACTCATCACTTACACTCAGGTTATTGAGCTCTCTCAGAGAAAATAACATAACCATGAGCACTGGTACCATCACAAATTGGAGGCTTTAAACCTCAAGTGGAAACTCAGTACTAGTCAGAAATCCTGTCCCTGATCCTTTCCTGTCCCTTTCCTGTTTTCCTCAATAGCTACTTACATCTTCATCATGTTCCTTAAGCCACTACCTTTGTATACAACTTTTTTTAAAAAATCATTTTTCCATGAGCAACCCTAATCTTTCTTCCCAGGAAATGGAAACCTCAAGTAAGAATTGCATTTCGCCAAAATTCTGTTTCCTAATTCAACCTTCAAACTTAGATACTCTTGACCCATTCTTTTTGCTTATTTTCTGAGTCTCATTTCAAAATTGCTCCATCAACTACTCCACCTCTTGCATATTCAACCTTTTCTTCCTTGCTTCCTCTTTCTCTTCAGCATATAAACATGCTCAAATTTCTCTTGCTTGAAAGTTATCCACATCCATTTATTGTTACTTCTTGCCTTCTCTGCATGTTTCACTGAAGCAATCTATCCTCCTTACTCCATTAAAACTGCCCTAAATAATCAGATACTTTCTCCTGAAAAATCCAACAAAACCTGTTCTATCTTTAACTTCCTGTTTCTCAGCAGCATCTCAGAGTTGGGCACATCCTCTGTCTTGAAAATCTTCTCACCATTGACTCTATGACACCAATATCTCTCTTGACTTCTTCCATCTCTGCCACTTTTTAACAATCTCTTTGTAGCTTTTTTCCTTTTGCCTATTATTTAAATGGTGTTGTTACTCAAGTTTTAATCATCTACCTCTTTGGTTTTCCAAGTGTGGACTGTAAATAAGCAAAAGCAGCTTCATACTATCTGGGAGTATGATGCAAATTCAGAATCCCGGGCCTCACCCCAGATCTTCTGGATTAAAATCTGCATTTTTAACAGGATACTCATGTGATTTGTGTGCACATGCAGATTTGAAAAATGTTACTTTACTCTTGACTCATCTCATTCTAGACTTTCTCCCTTAGAAATCTCATCCTCTGTGACTTTCATAACTACCCATATATTAATGACTTCCACATTTGTATCTCCAGCCCAGTTCTCCCTCATGAATTCTACTACATATATAAAATTTTTTACTGAACATCTCTGCCCATTTGCATGACAGGCATATCAAGCTTTGTATGACTCCACAGACATATCTGGCCACATGTGTTCTAATAAGAGAGTAATCATAAGGGATCCCGAGTATTTGGATAAGGAGATCATTAGTGAAGGTTAATTATAAAAGACCTCATGTTGGCTTTGGAGTTGAAATTGATCTGATCCCTAACAGATAGGTTGGAATAGAGGAAGGGATTTACATAAATGGAAGATGGCAGAAAGCATAAAGCACATTTTATCTTCAGAATTCATAAGCAACCCTTTCTCTCAAGGCAGTAGTCTTCTGCCAGGGAATCTAAAGAAAAGGAAACTACAAAGGATTTTTTTTGCGGGTATGAGAAGTCATCTAAATCTCTTGGTCTCTGTCCCCTACTAATTTCTTTTCACTTCTTGAACAGACATTTATTGAGCTTCAACTACTATGTCAGGTACTATTCTAGGTGCTCAAGATAAAGCATTGAATAAAACAGACAAAAATGGCTGCACTCACATTCTTGGTAGCAATATTAATTTTCTTCCATTAATGAGGCATTTGAAAATGAATTGTCATGCAGTGTGAGTCCCCTTGTTATCAACTCCCTGTTAAGCTCCAGGGCTCAGAAAGAATTACAAATCATCACATTAAATACTGGGAGGCAAAGACTTTGTACTGGGGAAACTTACAAGCAAGCCTCAATAGGGAAAGAAAGCCTGGATCCCTCAGGTTCTCTTTGCCCCCACAAAGAAGCTTGCTGGCAACTGATACCCTTGTCACCCAAAAATGACTGATATGACCCCAAAATGTGCTTACATATGCTGGGCCATGATATCACAAAGAGGAATAATATCTCTGTCCCTTTGCAGGGACATGAGGCAAACTGTGAATGGAATGGTGCAAATCTAACATCAGAACTGAGAAACTTTTCAAAGTAGATGAATAGCTTCATCAGTGTATATAAAAACGGTATAAAACATTCTGTTATATCCTTATTTTATACAGATTTGACTTGTCATACATTCCCCCATTGCTTTTATTGGCTAATTAAAATGAGTACCAGAGTTCAACTACAATAGTGCATCATAAAACTAGTAAACATAAAACTAGTGACACACACCCACAAAAGTGAAAGTAATCTATTTGAGTTCAGTTATGAGCAGACAAAAATACTGATAACAGAACACTAAACCACAGAAAATTTACAGGCGAATTACAGAGTAATTGAAATATGTGCCATAATCCTGACACTTCCATCAATTAATGTTTTCCTCAAACCCCAAAGGTCTTGCTCTTAAATATGTTTGATAATTATAAAAAGTTTGACACCACACTCATCTCTTTACATTTCTGTTTTTATATGGCATTTTAGTGCTAATGAAATAGAGGAGAAAAAAAGTAAAGCTTTGATATCTGGCTTCTTACTGCTTTATTTGATTTCAGCCCCATTATCACATATTTCCAGAAATACACAATAATACCAAATCACTTTTTCCATTTTGGGTTGGTTTCTCGGTATATTAGCTGTCAGTGTAAAATTATTGTCCCTCCTGCATGGCAACTAAAATACGAAACAACAGTTACTGACAAATTTCTCTATAGTTCACTGATTCCTCAAAGAAAATGAATTTTCTACCCAGCTAAGATTAATTACCATTGTTACAGAAATTGGAATGCATCTTACAGCTTGAACAGAAAACACTTGCTTTGCTTTCCTTTCTATTGTGTCAGTAATCACATGCTCGAAAATCAATTAGAATCACATAATCTTCCTAAAGAAATGCCTACCCACTCTAAATGCTTAACTGTAGAAAAGTCAGGAGATGCGAAATGTGGAGATGCAGGTTTGGGGAGGCATCTTGGAGGCATCTTTTCATTACCTCTAGCCTGCCCCAAGAATATGCAAGATCTGGGAAGATGACACTATGATTCTAGGCAGCCCAATGTGGGAAGTTCCAGGCTGTTTTTGAAGTGGGAGAGTTCCCTGCCCCCCACCCCTCACAGGATATGCGACACGGATGTGACTCTCTGTTTGGCTACCTCAAGCTCAAACTCCTTACAGAAGGGAGAGCATGTGGATGGGCAGGTGCAGGAACCAGGGCAAGTGCTTTGGGGCTCTGGCTCCACAGCAGCTTGTAGGGGTAGGTGTCTGCTACTCCCAAAGCCCAAGTGTGCACGTGTTACAGTGCACTCTTTTAGCCTTATCGTCTGTGGATGGCCTAAGGGTTAACCAGCTCATTGGATCCTCTGCCTTTTTGTAAAGGGAGGGAGCCAGTATGACAGCTTTCTGTATCAGGAGCTCTTGTGCAGCATCCCGGAAGAATCAGATCACACACAGACTTGAAGGATAAATACGGAGGTTTTATTGAGTGGTGGAGGGGGCTTTCAGCAGGATTGATGGGGAGCTGGACAGGGGATGGAGTGGGAAGATGATCTTTCCCTGGAGTTTGGCCATCCAGTGGCCAATTCTCTGACCATCCCCAGCCAAATTCCTCCCAACATTCCTTCTTTTCTCTCCTCTGCCTCACCATTCTGCTGTTCATCTGTTCATCCCCTCAACTCCTTGTCTGCTTCTGGAGCCTGGAGTTCAGGGTTTTATGTGGGTACAGGATGGGGGCACGGCAGGCAAAAAGGCAACTTTGGGGACATTAAAACCAGAATGCCTGCTCTCACTTAGGGCCACAGGTATCCAGGCTTGAAGGCGGGGCCTTTGCCAGGGAACCACTCTTTTCTACCCAGTATTTCCCTGTCTCCTCTCCATATCATTTTTGTTAGTATATCTGCCTAACAAACCACCTAATCTTTAGTGGTTTAAAACAACATGCCAGGAGGTTGGTGCACACCTATAATCCTAGTTACTCTGATGGCTGAGACAGGAGAATCTCTTGAGCCCAGGAGTTTAAGTCTGCCATGACCTATGATTGTGCCACTGTATTCCTTCCTGGGTGGCAGAGGAAGACCGTATCTCTCTTAAAAACAAAACAAATTGCTTTCCTCAGTGGCTGAACTAATTTACTTTCCCACCAATGGTGCATAAGCATTACTTTTTCTCTGCAGCCTCACCAGCATCTGTTGTTTTTTGACTTTTTAGTAATAGCCATTCTGACTGGTGTGAGTATCTCAGTGTGGTTTTGACTTGCATTTCTCTGATGATTAGTGATGACGGACATTTTTTCATGCTTTTGGCTGCTTGTATATCTTCTTTTGACCAGTGTTTGTTCATGTCCCTTTGCCCATTCTTTAAAAGGGTTATTTTTTGATTGTTGATTTGTTTATGTTCTTTATAGATTCTGGATATTAGACCTTTGTCAGATGCATAGTGTGTGAATGTTTTCTCCCATATTGTAGGTTGTCTGTTTACTCTGTTGATAGTTTCTTTTGCTGTGCAGAAGCTTTTTAGTTTAATTAGGTTCCACTTGTCAACTTTTGTTTTTGTTGCAATTCTTTTTGGGACGTAGCCAAAATTTTTTTGCCAAGGCTGATGTCAAGAAAGGTATTTCCTAGGTTTTCTTCCAGAATTTTTATAGTTTGAGTTTTACATTTAAATCTTTAATCTATTTTGAATTAATTTTTGTATTTAGTAAAATGTAAGGGTCTGGTTTCATTCTTCTGCATATGTCTAGCTAGTTTTCCCAGCACCATTTATTGACTATGTCGTCCTTTCCCCATTGTTTGTTTTTGTCAGCCTTGTCGAAGATCAGATGGTTGTAGGTGTGTCACTCTATTTCTGAGTTTTGTATTCTGTTCCATTGGCTTTTGTACCTGTTTTTACACCAGTACCATGCTGTTTTGGTTACTGTGGCCTTATAGTATAGTTTGAAGTTGGATTGTTTGATGCTTTTGACTTTGTTCTTTTTGCTTAGGATTGGTTTGGCTATTCAGGTTCTTTTTGATTCCATACAAATTTGAGAATTTTGTTTTTTCTAATTCTGTGAAGAATGACATTGGTAGTTTGATGAGAATAGCACTGAATCTATAAATTGCTTTGGGCAATATGGCCAACAATCCCGTTACTGGGTATATACCCAAAGGAGAATAAATCATTCTACCAAAAAGGCTTGTGCATTTGGCTGGGTGCAGTGGTTCAAATGCCTGTAATCCCAGCATTTTGGAAGGCCAAGGCAGGCAGATCACTTGAGGCCAGGAGTCTGAGACCAGCCTGGCCAACATGGTGAATCCCCTTCTCTAGTAAAAATGCCACAAATTGGGCAAGGCTATATGGCTCATGCCTGTAATCCCGGATCTTTGGGAGGCTGAGGCGGGCACATCACTTAAGGTCAGGAGTTTGAGACCAGCCTGACCAACATGGTGAAACCCTATCTCTACCAAAAATATAAAAATTAGCTAGGCAGTGGTGATGTAGCACCTGTAATCCCAGCTACTTATGAGGCTGAGATAGGAGAATTGCTTGAGCCTGGGAGGTGGAGGTTGCTGTGAGCCAAGATCACATTACTGCAGTCCAGCCTGGGTGACAGACTGAGACACTGTCTCAAAAAACAAAAAAAAAAGTCAAAAATTAGCTGAGCGTGGTGGCTTATGCTACTTGGGGGGCTGAGGAAAGAGAATCACTTGAACCCAGGAGGTGGAGGTTGCAATGAGCAAAAATTGCACCATTGCACTCCAGCCTGGGTGACAGAGCAAGACCCTGGAGAAAAAAAAAAAAAAAAGACGCATACACTCATATGTTCCCTGCAGCACTATTTACAATGGCAAAGACATGGAATCAACCTAGGTGCCCATCAGTGATGGATTGGATGAAGGAAATATGGTACATATACACAATGGAATCCTATATTGCCATAAAAAAGAATGAAATCATGTGTTCTGCAGCAAAATGGATGCAGTTGGAGGCTACAATCCTAAGTGAATTAACACAGGAAGAGAAAATCAAATCCCACATGTTCTTACTTACAAGTGGGAGCTAAACATTGAATACACATGGACATAAACACAGGAACAAGAGACACTGTGGACTACTAGAGGGAGAAGGAAAAGAGGGGGGCATTAGTAGGAAAAGCTACCTATTCGGTACTCACTACCTTGGTGACAAGATCAGTACCCCACACTTCAGCATCACACAATATGCCCATGTAACAAACCTGCACGTGTAACCCTGTATCTAAAACAAAAGTTGAAATTTAAAAAGAAAAAAATTCCTGTGGTTCAAGTGACAAAAAATGAAAATAAAAACCCACAAGTATTATGTCTCATATATCCGTAGGTCAGTCAGGCAGGTTGTTGATCTGAGCACACTCCTATAAGCAGTTAGCTGGTAGGTTGGCTATGGACTGGATGATCAGTAATGACTCCAGCAAGGACAGCTAGGAGGTCTCAGCTCTGCTACATATGGTCTTCTCACCTTTCAGCCAACTAGGTCAGGCTTATTCGCCTGGTAGTAGCAAAGAGAGAACAAAAGCACACAAGAGTCCTTGATGACTAGGCACAGCATTAACATACCATCACATCCACTGCATACTATTAGCCAAAGCAAGTCAGTCACCAGTCAGTGCAGACTCAAGAGGTAGGGAAATGGACTCTTCCTCTTGACAAGGAGATCTTTAAAGTCAGATTGCAATGTTTAAATATAGTGGTAAAAAAAATAAAGTATTTCAGTTACAAATCTACTACCCATGAGAAATTTCTGGGTAGCCATTATGGGTATCACATTTCAACATGGGGATCATGGTCTTGCTGGGACTGTATCTTACTGTGACCCTGTTTTGCACATGCTGTTACACTTCAAAGGGAAAGTCAGAGAAAAGATGAGGCAAGAGGAAAAGAGGAAGATGTTGCCTGAGTCTGTGGAATTTTATTGTCCTCCAGTACCCACCATAAACACATCCAAAACTTTTCTATGGCTTAATGGGGGTGGAATAAGCTTGCCTGCCCCTCAACTTTGAGAGGAGCTGTGTGCCTTGCTTTTGCCAATGGGATGTACAATCAAAAAAGGCTTAAAATGTGCTTATGCATAAAGCTTATACCACTGCACTTAGTAGAAAAACAGACCCCATGTAGATACTATCTTTTCAGCATGGAGCAGAATCAGCCCTGCCAACCTACAGGTACGTGAGCCAGAAAAAAATACTTATGGTTGCATGCAACTGAAATTGTGCAGTTGTTAGCAAAAGTTGATGGATAAACTGAACTAGAAGAGTAGAAGAAGGCAAGGAGGAAAATGGGGATTCTAAAGGCTGAAATCTAGTAGAGAGGGGATGAAATCACCATATTCATTACGAGTTCATTGAATATACAAATCTTCTGGAGAGAAGTCATGCATAGAGATTTTTCTCCTCACTAAGCATTACAAGCATTGATCCAAGGTTATCTTTTTGTGTGTGCGTGTGTGTGTGTGTGTGTGTGTGTGTGTTTAAATATGTTTCTTGTTTAATAGTAGGTGCTGGTCATAGACATCCATTAGGAGAGAAGTCATGCAGAGAGCCTTTTCTCCTCACTGAGCATTACAAGCATTGATCCAAGAGTATCCTTTCGTGTGTGTGTGTGTGTTTAAATATGTTTCTTGTTTAATAGTAGGTGCTGGTTTTAGCCACCTATTAGGAGAGAACTTTGCACTATTTTTGTTAGCATAACAGGATATATTGGCATTTGCTTAGTAACTGTCCCATATTCCCCCATCTGTGAAATGGAGATTAACATGCTAAGATACCTCAAAGTGTTTTGTTTTATGGTTTGGTGTTTTTTTTTTTTTTTTTTCCCAAAGAGTAATGAAAAAAGTAATTGAAAACATTTAAAAAATACAAAGCGATATAAACACTAAATAATAATTGCTTGTGAGAATTGAAATGAGAATTGCTTTGCCAAGAATCTTGGGTTGATTATAGTCCCAATATTTGTGAGGAACAGCTAATAAGAATCTTCATTAAAATTTCTAATTTTCTACTGACTGCCTCCTTATCAGGTGAAAATTATTAGCAAATCCGTATCAACTGTCATGAAATGGAATGATATTCAGGGCAACCAGCTTAGTTTTCTTCTGGGATACAGCTGACTAAGGTTGTTTGAAGTCACATAAGCATTGCAGAAAGACGTGGTGCTTTCAGTTAAAGAGGAAAATAATCTTTCCCCCTGGCAGATAAAGTTCCACAGGAATACTCTTGGATCATGGTTGGAAGGCTAACTGATGTGATATTTGTACTACTACCATTCCAACATACTTATTATTGATTACTTATGCACACTGGTAATAATAATAGTTGCTACTTATTGAACAACAATTGCCAGGCCATATATACATTCACATATATATATTCTTATATTATTACAATACCTATTATGTACAGTTCTTTGTATATAATAGATGCCAATAAATGCTTAATGAATTAATGAATAAATACTTACAAGATAAGAAATGTTAACTCTTTCTTACAGATAAGAAAAATGGTATTCAGAGAACTTAAATAATTTGGGTAGTAAATGACAGAGTCAGAAATTAAAGAAACTTTTTTAACCCAAAGCCTTGTCTCTTTCTGTCTCACTTTCTCCCGTACACACCCAAAAACTAGAATGTAAACTAACGGAGTCCTCATGCATTAGACATTTCTGGTTTAAATCACAGTAAAGTTACCTATAATAACTTGAGTTCTTCTGGGTCCAGCTGTCCCATGCAAGGAAAGGTAGACGGACATGGACCAGATCAAGGTGACTTTCTCTATACCCTTCTCTGATCCCTTTGAGGCTGTGCTCTCTGAAAATCAGTTTGAAGTGAAGTATCGTGGTGCTTGCAAGCAAAGTCCACCCAGCTGGTCTCTCAACTTCACCCCTTTCCTATTTCTTCTAATTGATCTACTTGCTTGCAAAAGTACTGACCTTCCCTTGTTCCTCTTGTTCTACCAAGAGGTTCATGTTACCCAGCTCTGGGAAAATCAATGGGTAAATTGGGGTTTCCAGGCTCCCTTTATCTTCCTAATTTTCCTCTTATAGATATGGCTGCCTGGAATACTCCCCCATCCCACTTAGTTCATCGTGTTCTTTACTGATGTTTGCTCTAGTATAATGAACACAAAATTTGGAGCCAGAAATCCTAGCTCTGCCATTTACTAGCTGACTTTGAGAATATCTCAAAATCATCCTGGGTGATTACAGATGGTTTTCTCATCTATAAGGTAGGGATGAACCTAAACAGAAAAAAAATGCACTTTAATGCAACTTTGAAGTCTCACCAAAGGTATTATTAATTCAGGTACTTCAGATAGAATACTATGACAAGTTGTGGTGAAGGGGAGCAATTTTTTATAGTGTGAGCTCTTCCTATGAACTTAAAATCATTCCCTCTAGGAGACTGACTGGCCCGCTTCTATATTAGCCCTGAATCATATCTCTTAAAAGAGTTAGAAATAATAAAAACTCAGTGAGGGCAAAAATCTTTGTTTCATTCACTGATATATCCTAAGGACTTGGCGTGTAGTCAACACTCAACAAATATTTGTCGAATAAGTGAATACAGAAATTGCCATAAGTAATGAAGCTTAGAGCAATGCCATCCACGGGGAAGTATTATATTTGTGCTTTAAGGCAGGGATTTAGGGGTCAGATATATTTGAGTTCCAGTCCTGGCTCTGCATCTTTCCAGATATGTGAGCTTGGGCAGGAGTTAAACTTTCCTAGACCTGAGTTACATCACCTGGAAATGGGAGTAATAATTTCTTATTTTCTTAGGGTTCTTTGAAGGACTAAATGAGATAAAACTTGGAAACTATTTCACATAGCACCTGACACAGACTGATTGCCTAGGAGCAAGAAAGACATGCAGTATTTGGGAGGGGATGATCAGAGGTCCTTTGGCTCATAAAATACATTTGTTTTCTCTTTGTAGGTATAAGTGATAGCAATTCAGTCACTCATTCAACAACTATGTTTTAGGCACCTCCTGTGTGCCAAACATTGTTTTAGGCACATGGGATAATTTAGTGAACAAAACAAAGAATCCCGCTATTAGGAAACTGACCTTCAGGCAGAAACAAACAGATAATAAACAATAGACATAATAAGTAAATTAAAAGGTATGGTGGTAGAAGATGACTAATGCCTTAGAAAATTAAAAAGTGAGTGGGTTAAGATTAATCAGTAGTGTGGAGGCAGGGGGCCAAATGCAATATTTACTAGAGGGATCAGACTAGGAATTTTTTTATTGTTTTTGTTTTTGTTTTTTTGAGACGGAGCCTCGCTCTGTCGCCCAGGCTGGAGTGCAATGGTGCGATCTCGGCTCACTACAACCTCCGCCTCCTGGGTTCAAGCAATCCTCCTGTCTCAGCCTCCCAGGTGCATGCTGCCATGCCCAGCTAATGTTTTCTATTTTAGTAGAAACAGGGTTTCACCGTGTTGCCCAGGCTTGTCGCAAACTCCTTAGCTCAGGCAATCCGCCTGCCTCAGCCTCCCAAAATGCTGGGATTACTGACATGAGCCACCACACCTGGCTCCCAGACTAGGAATTTTTTAGAAGACATTTGAGCAAAGACCTGAAGGAGGTAAGGGAATATGTCATGTGGGTGTCTAGGGGAAGACCACAGAAGGCAAAGGGAATAGCAGGTGCAAAGGCCCCAATGGGGTCTTTATGATGGGTGCATCTAAGGGTCTACAAAGAAATGAACAAGGCGGGAGCAGGAGAGAGCACAGATTATTCAGGGCTTGTGAGCTATGATATGGACTTTTGTACTTACTCAAATGATATGGGGACAATAGGAATGTTTTAAACAGAGTAGTCATGTGACATGACATGGATTTATTTAGGTATTTATTTATTTATTGAGATGGAGTCTCGTTCTGCTGCCCAGGCTGTAGTGCAGTGGTGCAATCTCGGCTTACTGCAACCTGTGCCTCCCAGGTTTTAGCAGTTCTCTCCCTCAGCCTCCCAAGTAGCTGAGATTACAGGCGCCCGCCACTACACCCAGCTAATTTTTGTATTTTTAGTAGAGACAGGGTTTCATCATCTTGGCCAGGCTAGTCTTGAACTCCTGACCTTGTGATCCACCCACCTCAGCCTCCCAAAGTGCCGGGATTACAGGCATGAGCCATCGCGCCCATCCATGACTTGGATTTTAAAAGAGTTATTCTGGTTGCTGGGTTGAGAATAGGTTGTAGGCAAGCCAGTACAGAAGCATGGAGACCTGTTAAGAGACAACAGCAGTGATGCAGACAGGAGATGACAGTGGCATAGATCAGGGTAGCAGGAGCATGGGAAGTAAAAGAAATGGATAGATTCCAGATTTATTTTATTTTATTCAATTTTATTTTATTTTATTTCATTTTATTTTATTTTATTCTTTAAGATGGAGTCTCGCCCTGTTGCCCAGGCTGGAGTGCAGTGGTGCAGTCTAGACTCACTGAAACCTCTGCCTCCGGGTTTAAGCAATTCTCCTGCCTCAGCCTCCCGAGTAGCTGGGACTACAGGTGCCCACCACCATGCCCAGCTAATTTTTGTATTTTTAGTAGAGACAGGGTTTCACCATATTGGCCAGGCTGCTCTTGAACTCCTGACCTTGTGATCCACCCACCTTGGCCTCCCAAAGTGCTGGGATTACAGGCGTGAGCCACTGCACCTGGCCCCAAGTATATTTTAAAGGTAATTAGAATGGGCACAATTCAGAGGCTTGTGCCCTGTGAAGGACTGCTAATCTCCACCTATTTACAGCTGCCATGATAAATAAATGTACATTTGAATAATTCTACAATATTTTAGTAGGCAGATCTTTCTCTTGTTCAAAGGGGCACCACCTCCATTGCTATTTTTATTCAGAACTTGTCAAAACTCTGCCTGTCTGCTAACATCACAGATAGATATGTGCTGCCTGATGGAAGTACATATTACCCTTGATTGGTATGTGTTCCTGTAGACGTCAATCAAGTAAAGTCTCTAATTCTAACCACAAATTTATAGGAAATACAAGGTATGGAGGACACCACTGACTTACAACCAGTAAAATATAAGCATAGAAAACTCTAGAGGACAAATTACCTGTTTTTTTTTTTTGAAACGTAGTCTCACTCCGTTGCCCAGGCTGAAGTGCAGTGGCGTGATCTCTGCTCACTGCAGTCTCCGCCGCCTGGGTTCACACCATTCTCCTGCCTCAGCCTCCCGAGTAGCTGGGACTTCAGGCACCCACCACCACACCCGGCTAATTTTTTGTATTTTTTTAGCGGAGCCGGGGTTTCACAGTGTTAGCCAGGATGTTGTCAATCTCCTGACCTCATGATCCGCCCACCTCGGCCTCCCAAAGTGGTGGGATTACAGGCGTGAGCCACCACACCCGGCCATGACCTGTTTCTTTAAGAGATTAATTGCAAGGGGAAAGAGGACTGATTCTCTTCTATTTCAAATGACTTCAGAGGTACATCTTCCAAATGTATTGACCTCTTTTGGATCTTGAATTTTTGTTTTTTTTGTTTGTGTTGTTGTTTTAGAGACAGAGTCTTGTTCTGTCGCTGTCTGGAGGGCAGTGGCATGATCATAGCTCAGTGCAGCCTACTCCTGGAATCAAGTGATCCTCCCATCTCTGTTTCTCAAGTAGTTAGGACTACTGGCATGCACCACCACACCTAGCTTCTTTTTTTTTTTAAGTTTTTGTAGAGACAGAGTGCTATGTTGCCCAGGCTGGTCTTGAACTCCTGTCCTCAAGCAATCATGCCACCTTGGTGTTCTAAAGTGTTGGGATTATAGGCATGAGCCACGGCTTCCAGCCTGGATCCCAATTTTTAATAAATCATTTTTTTAATGTATAAGGCATTTGAGAAAATTTGAACACCAGTTGAGTATTTGATTATATCAGTTCATTGTTATTAATGTTTTTAGGTATAAAAGTGACTATGGGTATTTGATTATATCAATGCATTATTATTATTAATGTTTTTAGGTGTAAAAGTGACTATGGGTATTTGATTATATCAATGCATTATGATTAATGTTTTTAGGTGTAAAAGTGACTATGGTTATGTTTTTAAAGGAGAAAAAGAGTCTGTTTGTCTTTTAGGTAAAAATTGTCAAACATTTTCTATAAAGGGCCAGATGGTAAATATTTAAGGCTTGGTGACCACACAGTATCTGTCACAACTACTCAGCTCCACCGTTATGGTACAAAAACAGCTATACACAGTAAGAAAATGAATGAGCATAGCTGTTGACAGGGAGGAAAAAATTCCTCTTAGTTTTAGTGATTGGAGGCCTGTGAATTATTAATAAATTGACAAATGAGAGATTCGCAAGAAAGAAGATAGACTTTTACTCACATATGTAAGTGGGAGTTCATAGGAAAATGTGACTTGAGGTGGTCATTAGAATTTGTGGCTTATATACTATCTTAACAGGGAAAAGTGGAAGGAGGTATTCATGGAAAAATAAATTACTTTTAGGAAAGATAAATGAGCTTTTATATGGAAGACAGGATAGTTTTGTGACAGTTTGTTAGGTGTGGTGCCATCTTCTCCCTAGTATTAACAGTCAATATTTCCTGGTTGCAGAACTCCTGGAAAAGGAATTTATGAACATCGACCTCTTTTGAGAGGCTTTTTAGGCAGGCAAGGGAATTCAGGGAAAAGAAAAAAAAAAAACTTTTTCTCAAATGCTTTCAGCTCAAAATAATGTTTATGCCATAGTGGCTTATTCTGTAACCCTTCACTAAATTATAAGAAAACATTACTTATAAAACAGACATTGGGCTACAGTTTGCCACCTCTGTTTTAGAGATACACTTTGAAATATCTGTAAATGAAATAATATGATGTATGAGATCTGTTTCAAAATAATCACATAGGAGTAGGCATTTAGGTAAAACATGATTGCCCATGAATAGATAGATAACTGCTGATGAGTACAGGGGATTTATTATACAGCACTTATCTGTTTTTGGATGTGTTGGCAACTTTCCATAATAAAAAGTGAAGAAACAAAAACAAAAGGCAAACACAATAAAACACGATAATACTTAATATCTTGAATTAATCACTATTATCAAGCACACTATATTTGAGGCACTGTGCTAATCGCTTTACATGTATTCACTCATTCAGTCTTCACCACAGCCCTAAGAAATAGGTTCTTGTGTAACTGAATGTCAACTTGATTGGATTGAAGGATACAAAGTATTGATCCTGGGTGTGTCTGTGAGGGTGCTCCCAAAAGAGATTAACATTTGAGTCAGTGGGATGGGAAAGGCAGACCCACACAATCTGGGTGGGCACAATCTAATCAGCTGCCAGCACAGCGAAAATATAAGCAGGAAGAAAAGTGTGAAAAAAACTCTCCTATCCTCCCAGCCTGCATCTTTCTCCCATCCTGGATGCTTCCTGCTCTCGAACATTGGACTCCAAGTTCTTCAGTTTTGGAACTCAGACTGGCTCTCCATGCTCCTCAGCCTGCAGACAGCCTATTATGGGACTTTGTGATTATCGAGTCAATACTTAATAATACTTAATAAACTTAATAAATAATAAACTCCTCTTAATAATACATATATATGTGTGTATATATATTTTATTAGTCTGTCTCTCTAGAGAACCCTGACTAATACAGTACTATTATCATCCCCACTTACAAATGAGAAACACAAGGTACAAAGAGGTTAAATAATTTCCCAAGGTCACAGAATGCATAAGGGGCAGAGCCAGTATCTGAACCCAGGCAGGCTAGCTCCAAAGCCTATTTTCTGTAAGTATTATACAAGTTACTTGTTAAATACAAGATATTTATGGATTTAGAGAATTCTCTCTCTGCTCTCCTCTAACAATGGCTCTTTTCTAGTTAATATGCTGCTCCAGCAATGTCTTGTCTAGGAGATTACCTCCTGGAACTTTGCATTCTACATTATTATTCATTCATTTTTGTGAACCACAATATAACTAAGCTTAGTTATTAAAATAATCTAATTCCTTCTATAACTGAATGCATTTTTATCAACCTTCTCCCTTTTGCTTTAGAACAGAAGACAACTAAAAAAAGACCCAATGGCTTGTATAAAACATGAGCATTTGAGCCCTGTTAATTTCAAGTATACAGTTTTAACCAGGCAGGCATAGATTCAGATCATGAGCCAGTGTTTTCAACCATCCTTGTGTACAAAGGATTTCACATCAGCAATATTAGCATAATATTTAAGTAGACATCAAAAAACAAAACCATAGCTAGAAAGAATCTTGAGAGGTCATCTAATCCACCCCTACTGCTAAAAAGGGGTGGGCATAAGCTAGCCAGGAAAGGCAGCTTTCTCACCTTTCATCTCTACAGAAGGAATTTCATAAACTTCTTTGTTAATGTTTCAATGCCTTACACTGCTTACTTTAGGGGAAATTCCTGAAGTCTGGATATGGTTCTTTTTGCCTGGACAAAGCTTTTCTCCATTTAATAATAGGTCACACCGTGCATGGTGGCTCACGTCTATAATCCTAGCACTTTGGGAGACCAAGGTGGGCAGATCACAAGGTCAGGGGTTTAAGACCATCCTGGCCAATATGGTGAAACCCCACTCTACTAAAAATACAAAAATTAGCCGAGTATGGTGGCATGCACCTGTAGTCTCAGTTACTTGGGAGGCTGAGGCAGGAGAATCGCTTGAACCTGGGAGGTAGAGACTGCAGTGAGCCTAGACTGAGCCATTGCACTCCAGCCTGGCTGACAGAACAAGACTCCATCTCAGAAAAAGAAAAAAATAGGTCACAAGGATAACACAATAATAGTAATAATAATAAATTGATATAAATATATACAACTGATAAAAAACAATACATTTTACTTTACTTAGCAATCAAGCTCCTGGAAAATTCACTAATATGAAAAACAACACACTACTCTTTAAATATAATATCCACTCTTTGTACAGAGGATTATATTCAGTATATTGAACAACCGGATTTGAGTCTCAAGACCATTCTTAAAACAGGTAATATATTGACTCCATTTTACAGATTGACTCTATCTTCATGAGAAAAATTAGGCCCAGTGCTAGTGATTTAGATCCAGGCTTATCAAGCCCAACTCTCCCATTTCTCCCATCACACCACTCTGGAAAAGCAAACAGATCTTCTGGTAGGTTATTCAGTGTCAGACTACATTTAACAGAGGTTGACTATGGTAGAATTAAGCAATGAAAGGATAAAGAAAGTTCTTATATGCTGTTTGCTGATGTTAGACAAGATCAAAATGGCAACACATATTTTAGTTCACTGTGAGGTTGCACAGTGTTACTAACAAGTGGTCAGGGATGTGGAGAAATTACTGACATAGCTTCTGCACCATTTTACATTTTTAAAATGAGCATATATGAGCACATATTATATACTATCTGTACTTTTACCTATGGTATAAATACTATATATATATATTAAATACCTATGATATTTTTATATGCATAAAAATATACCACTGGTGTTTTTACCTGTAAATTGAAGAGTCCTTCCCTTAAAGTATTGCGATAAAATATTTTAAAAAGTATAAATAAAGATTCACAAACCATAAACCTGAAAAGAGTAGAATATTTATACCTAGAGAGGAATCATATTAATTTTTAGGTTGGGATTTGGTTATCAGACTTTATCCACTTAAATTATTTGTCGGTAACTGCAATAACAAAACAGCTCACATCTTTCTCATTTTCCAAATAAATAAAATGAGATGATCAATCCAATTTGAATCATTCCTTCTCCCAACTCAGAACAGGGTCCCAAAGAGTTAGCTCTGCCCCTCGCTATAAGATTTCAATGCTTGCTCAGTGGGAATGTGGTATATTCATGAGGTTAAAAACCTGCTCTTTGGAGTCAGAAGACAGTTTTCAGTCTCTGCTTTGCCAGTCTTTGGCTGTGTGACTGGACCAGCTTTTTAATCTCATTACACTTCAGATTTCTTATCCATAAAATGGGGACAACAATATTATTTAAATTACATAGCTCTGGTGATAATTAAATGGGCTGAATTTAAGAAAGGCACTTGAAACAATGCCCATAAACACTAGTTATTTATGGTGTTGTTGTTGTTGTTATAGTTGTTATTATTACAGTACCAAAATTCAGCTGTCTAATCTTATACTGCAAAATTTCTGGATATTCCACTGACACAGAAAAATTAGCTGGCTAAAGATTTCAGAGAATGTACTTCCTTGCAGAGTTAGAGCAATAGTCAGAAACTATAGCCCATTGGGCAAATCTGGCTTCTTGAAGGCCAACACCTGCCATGATCTTTTTTTTGTATTTTTTTCCTATGGCTGCTTTTGCACCATAAGGGCAGAGTTGAGAAGTTGCAAATGAGACCATATGCCTCACATAGCCAAAAATATTTACCATCTGGCCCTTTACAGAAAAAAAATAAATAAATTAGCTGATTCCTAAGCTAGAGGCAGTTTTCATAAAGTATTTAGTCTCTTAGAATTCAAGATATGTTGCTTGTTCTAAGCAATTCTAAGAAAATTACCAACATAACCATCATCCTTTCTTCTTTGGTACCAAAGAGCAAACATGAGTCTCAAGTAACTAGACAGAGAATGATCATTAGCGCCTCCACTAATTATGGCTCTAAGTTCCATTCCTTGCACTCACTCTTGATAGTAATGATAGCTCTCTTACTTTTCTAAAACCATGGATGAAATTCTCCTCTTTGTTGTTCTTCCTATAACATAGATATTTTCTGTTGCTGTTGGAACAAAAATTTTTGGTTTTGTTGGTATATGTGCTTCTGTGTACACATATATATGTGTACACATATGTGTGCCGCATACTTTGCTGAGTTCTAGGAATACCATTTTGTTCACAAGGTTGATGAAATCTCTCTGCCATGAAGCTTACATACTACCAGAGAGAAGAAAAAATCCCTAAAGATGTATATTTTTTCCTTAAAAGAGATAATTTCTAATAGCGAAAGAGATGTGAAGATTATATTTAGTATATTGAGCAACTGGATTTGAGTCTCAAAACCATTGTTAAACAGGTTTGACTCCATTTTACAGACTGAATATATCTTCATGAGAAAAATTAGGCTCAGTGACAGTGATTTAGATCCAGGCTTATCAAACCCAATCTCCAATTTCTCCCATTGCACTACTCTGGAAAAGCAAAGAGATCTTCAATAACACGACTGGGATGTGGATGGAGGATTGGGAAGGAAGAAAAGGGGTTACTTTAGAATTGGTGGCTAGAGAAGGCCTCTCTCAAGAAGAGATATTTGTACTGAAACTCAAATACAAAGAGGAAGATAATTTTCACATAAATAAAAATGTGTTCCATACAATAGCAGAAATAAGCTTGATGTTTTTGAGGATACACATGCTGATACACCAGCACAGTTTGAACACAAGCAGTATGAGGTGAGATTGGAGAGGGAGGTCATGTGAGGTATCATAGACCTTGGTAAGGTGTTTGAATTCGACCTAAGTCAAATTGGAAGCCATCAGAAGATTTTCAGCAGGGAAATAACATGATCGGATTTATATTGTAAAAAGATCAATTTGCCAGCTATTACAAGAATGAAAAATACTTAGAAAGCAATGGAGAGTGGAAGCAGGAAGACCAAAAAGTTGGCGCTTGTAGTTCAGGGAAGAAAGGATAACAGTGGTAGAAATGGAGAACAGTGACTACTCAGGGCATATTTTGAAAATATAATTGGCTAGATTTGTTGAAGGATTAGGAAAGGGAATGAGGAAAAGGGAGAAATCAAGGATGATTCTTACTAGTCTTGTGATCTGAGCTTTACATGGTTGGTGGAGCAATTTACTGAGATTCATTCATTGTTCATTAAATGTTTATTGAGACCAAGTTCGTGCCAGGTACTGTTCTAGACACAGGAATTCTAGCAGAGAAAGAAGTAGCAAAAATCTCTCCTCTGGTGAAATTTATCTAGGTGGGGATGGAGAATAGGGAAGATTAAGAAGCAAGGAATTAGGTGGGGTAGGTGAAGGTATAAATTACCAAATCCTGTTGATTCTACCTCCTAAAGATGTCTTGCAGTAGTTCAAGTAGAAAATGAATGACAGCTGCATCACAGCCACATTCAGCAGTAGCCTTGAAAGATGTTGGGAAGGAAAAATCTTCTCAATAGGGAGAGCTTCATCTGGTCACTCACTTCATACAGTACAAGTGGCCCAAGAAGTAAGAATATATAAAAACTCCTGTACAGTGTCCAAAGGCCTGGTCTTTAGTCAGGGGTCTAGAAGGAAAAGGACTGAAAGAGCAGAACAATAGTAGAGGCATGTGGATGGACATACAGACGATGAAGGATAAAGATTCCTGCATCACACAATTATACCTACCAGAAAGTATCCATCACAGTAGAGGGACTAAATAGCCAAGTAGACAAAATGACTTTGCCAATTGACAGTAGCCAGCCTTTGTCATTGGCTGCCATATAACTTACATGAAAGGCAAGTGAATCAAGAGGCTACAGTGGCAGAAACCAAGGCTACCTGTGGGCTCAACAATATGGACTTCCACTTACCAAGATATCTTGCTACAGCTGCCTCTGAGTGTCCAACCTACCTCAAAAGTACCTGTGGTTCATCTTCATAGGCATAGATAGATAGCTATTTCAGATGTGGGTTTGCCTTTCCTACCCACAGAGCCTCAGCCAGCACCACTATCTGCAAGCTTATAGAATAAATAATCCACAGGCATGGAAGCACTTATGACATAGCACCTGAGCAGGGGAAACTATTGTACAGCAAATAAGATGGCCCTATGACCATGCTTCCATAGTTTGTATCACATTTCATGTCATCCAGAAGCAGCAAACCTCAAACAAGCTGGAACTGCCTTCTAAAGGCACACCCGAATCAAGAGCTCAGTGACAATTCTGACTGGATGTGGTGCCATTCTCAAAATGGAGCACATGCTTACATCAAAAACTTTTGTATGGGGCTAAGTCTGCAACAAGAAGAACATGTAGGTTCAGAAACAAAGGGAGTTGGAAAACATGAATGGCCCCACTTACTGTCATTTCCAGTGATTCAATCACAATGAGGAATTTCATACTTTCTATTTTGCAATTCTGGGAATTGCAAAGATGTATTACTACTACTAAAGAAGATTTTATTTAAGCTAAATAAACAAATTATTTAAGTTGGAAGTCCTGATCTCCAAAAGATATGCACTCTTGCCAGGAGACACAAGTATTACATTCAACAACAAGATGTAGATGCCACTAGGACACTTTGGAGTTCTTGTGCCCAGGAACCATAAAGTCAACATACTAACTGTGAGAGTTGACCCTAATCCACTGGAAAAGGTAATGTTGTGTTCACACAATTAGGACAGGGAGAATATATATGGAATCTATGTGATCTACGTGGGTATCTTCTGGTGTTTCCTTGCCTCCTGATCCCAGTGCTCTGTTATACATGCAGCAGCCTCTGTCTGAAAAGGGAATGGTATTATTGCCAATGGCTTCTAGTCCTGAGGACTGAAGGTTTGGGTTATACCACCCAGCCGCCAAGGCCTGAAGAGATGATAGCTGAGGGCAAGGAGAATTTAGAATGAATAGTGGATTAGAGAGAGGAGGAATAGCATTTGTGGACCTGAGACCAACTGCAGCCTCAGAGGCTATTATTTATCCTACTGACTACCCTCATCTACATTTTTCCTCAGAGAGGCACACAGGAACCATGAAGGAGCTGTCCCATGAACCTGCTTGGAAAAACAGATGTCTGTGGTGCAAGGGGTAGATTATAATGGCCATGAAAAATGGACAGTTCAGATCTCCTGCTGTGCCTGGGCAGCTCACAGCCAATGACCACGCGCGGTATGGGTCCTAATGCAGGCCCATTCTGGAGAGATGTAGAACTCCTTTAACAAGAGATTTTAATTGCAAACTCCCCATCGGCGTGGCCAAAAGTTTATTACAATGGCACTTCAGATTGGCACCCTTCTTACCCAATCCTCTTTCATTCCTGTGTCCCTCTCCTTCCTAGTTGTGGGAAGGAAGGCTCTCTTTGCCTTCTCCTGCTCTCACCCTCTATCCTTCACAACAAATTTCTTGCATAGAAATTTCTGTTTTGATGTCTGCTGCTGAAGACCTGAACAAACATATGAATCAACTATTATTATTTTTATCTTGTTTTATTTCTTCCTTAAATATAAAGACCCTGGGGATAAGGTTAGGATATTTGGATCCAAAACTCATCATATACTCACGGCACTAAGCCACAGGAAATTCTAAAATTTCTAGCAGTATTTCTGGTAATCTAAATAATATATATAAAAGTGTGTGTGCACGTGTGTGTGTAGGTCCTTCGTTAAACCCTTGTACATTTGTGATTCGGAGTGGAAGAATTCTTTGCTCTAGAAATGATCTTGGTTCTATAATTTAAAATTCTCTCTTTTTTCTGTTCAAAAGGCAATACATATTCATTTTTTTAAAAAAATGACAGGTAAAGTTAAAAAAAATAGCTAAGTAAGGACTAAGGAAAGAGTAAAAGTCAAGGGTATCTATACTGATTAAAGAATTTTTAGGGCTGGGCATGGTGGCTCACGTCTGTAATCCCAGCACTTTGGGAGGCTGAGGCTGGTGGATCACCTGAAGCCAGGAGTTCACGATGAGCCTGGTCAACATGGTGAAACCCCGTCTCTACTAAACATACAAAAATTATCCAGGCATGGTGGCAGGTGCCTGTAATCCCAGCTACTCAGGAGGCAAAGGCAGGAGAATGGCTTGAACCCGGGAGACAGAGGTTGCAGTGAGTTGAGATTGCGCCATTGCGCTCCACCCTGGGCAACAGAGTGAAACTTCATCTCAAAAAAAAAAAAAAAGAGAGAGAATTTTTTAAATTCAGCAATAAAAATGAATTACTGACACCCTCAATAACATGGAGAAACCTCAAAAACATTATAAGAAGGCAGGCACGAAAGGTTATATTCTGTCTGGCACTCCCTAGTGAGATGAACAAGGTACCTCACCGTGCGCCAGCCGAAGAAGGGGCGAGGCATTGCCTCACTCGGGAAGCACAAGGGGTCAGGGAGTTCCCTTTCCAGGGGTGACAGACAGCACCTGGAAAGTCGGGCCACTCCCACCCGAATACTGTGTTTTTCCGAAGGGCTTAGGAAACAGTGCCCCAGGGGAGTATAGCCCGCACCTGGCTCAGAGGGTCCTATGCCCATGGAGTCTCGCTGATTGCTAGCACAGCAGTCTGAGATCAAACAGCAAGTCCGCAGCAAGAATGGGGGAGGGGTGCACGCCATTGCCCAGGTTTCCTTAAGTGAACAAAGCAGCCAGGAAGCTTGAACTGGGTGGAGCCCACCACAGCTCAAGGAGGCCTGCCTGCCTCTGTAGGCTCCACCTCTGGGGGCAGGGCACAGACAAACAAAAAGACAGCAGTAACTACTGCAGACTTAAATGTCCCTGTCTGACAGCTTTGAGGAGAGCAGTAGTTCTCCCAGCACGCAGCTGGAGATCTGAGACCGGGCTGAGTGCCTCCCCAAGTGGGTCCCTGACGCCTGACCCCAGAGCAGCCTAACTGGGAGACACCCCCCAGCAGGGGCAGACTGACACCTCACACGGCCGGCCAGGTACTCCAACAGACGTGCAGCTGAGGGTCCTGTCTGTTAGAAGGAAAACTAACAGAAAGGACATCCACACCAAAAACCCATCTGTACATCGCCATCATCAAAGACCAAAAGTAGATAAAACCACAAAGATGGGGAAAAAACAGAGCAGAAAAACTGGAAACTCTAAAAAGCAGAGTACCACTCCTCCTCCAAAGGAACGCAGTTCCTCACCAGCAACGGAACAAAGCTGGACGGAGAATGACTTTGATGAGCTGAGAGAAGAAGGCTTCAGACGATCAAATTACTACGAGCTATGGGAGGATATTCAAACCAAAGGAAAAGAAGTTGAACACTTTGAAAAAAAATTTAGAAGAATGAATAACTAGAATCACCAATACAGAGAAGTGCTTAAAGGAGCTGATGGAGCTGAAAACCAAGGCTCAAGAACTGCGTGAAGAATGCAGAAGCCTCAGGAGCCGATGTGATCAAATGGAAGAAAGGGTACCAGCCCTGGAAGATGAAATGAATGAAATGAAGTGAGAAGGGAAGTTTAGAGAAAAAAGAATAAAAAGAAACGAGCAAAGCCTCCAAGAAATGTGGGACTATGTGAAAAGACCAAATCTACGTCTGATTGGTGTACCTGAAAGTGACGGGGAGAATGGAAACAAGTTGGAAAACACTCTGCAGGATATTATCCAGGAGAACTTCCCCAATCTAGCAAGGCAGGCCAACATTCAGATTCAGGAAATACAGAGAACGCCACAAAGATACTCCTCGAGAAGAGCGATTCCAAGACACATAATTGTCAGATTCACCAAAGTTGAAATGAAGGAAAAAATGTTAAGGGCAGCCAGAGAGAAAGATCGGGTTACCATCAAAGGGAAGCCCATCAGACTAACAGTGGATCTCTCGGCAGAAACCCTACAAGCCAGAAGAGAGTGGGGGCCAATATTCAACATTCTTAAAGAAAAGAATTATCAACCCAGAATTTCATATCCTGCCAAACTAAGCTTCATAAGTGAAGGAGAAATAAAATACTTTACAGACAAGCAAATGCTGAGAGATTTTGTCACCACCAGGCCTGCCCTAAAAGAGCTCCTGAAGGAAGCACTAAACATGGAAAGGCACAACCGTACCAGCCACTGCAAAATCATACCAAAATGTAAAGACCATCGAGATTAGGAAGAGACTGCATCAACTAACGAGCAAAATAACCAGCTAACACCATAATGACAGGATCAGATACACACATAACAATATTAACTTTAAATGTAAATGGACTAAATGCTCCAATTAAAAGACACAGACTGGCAAATTGGATAAAGACTCAAGGCCCATCAGTGTGCTGTATTCAGGAAACCCATCTCACGTGCAGAGACACACATAGGCTCAAAATAAAAGGATGGATGAAGATCTACCAAGCAAATGGAAAACAAAAAAAGGCAGGGGTTGCAATCTTAGTCCTTGATAAAACAGACTTTAAACCAACAAAGATCAAAAGAGACAAAGAAGGCCATTACATAATGGTAAAGGGATTAATTCAACAAGAAGAGCTAACTATCCTAAATATATACGCACCCAAAACAGGAGCACCCAGATTCATAAAGCAAGTCCTGAGTGACCTACGAAGAGACTTAGACTCCCACACATTAAAAATGGGAGACTTTAACACCCCACTGTCAACATTAGACAGATCAAGGAAACAGAAAATCAAGAAGGATACCCAGGAATTGAACTCAGCTCTGCACCAAGCAGACCTAATAGACATCTACAGAACTCTCCACCCCAAATCAACAGAATATACGTTTTTTTCAGCACCACACCACACCTATTCCAAAATTGACCATATACTTGGAAGTAAAGCTCTCCTCAATAAGTGTCAAAGAAGAGAAATTATAACAAACTATCTCTCAGATCACAGTGCAATCAAGCTAGAACTCAGGATTAAGAATCTCACTCAAAACCACTCAACTACGTGGAAACTGAAAAACCTGCTCCTGAGTGACTACTGGGTACACAACGAAATGAAGGCAGAAATAAAGATGCTCTTTGAAACCAACGAGAACCAAGACACAACATACCAGAATCTCTGGGATGCATTCAAAGCAGTGTGTAGAGGGAAATTTATAGCACTAAATGCCCACAAGAGAAAGCAGGAACGATCCAAAATTGACACCCTAACATCACAATTAAAAGAACTAGATAAGCAAGAGCAAACACATTCAAAAGCTAGCAGAAGGCAAGAAACTGAAGGAAATAGAGACAAAAAACCCTTCAAAAAAATCAATGAATCCAGGAGTTGGTTTTTTGAAAGGATCAACAAAATTGAAAGACCGCTAGCAAGATTAATAAAGAAAAAAAGAGAGAAGAATCAAATAGATGCAATAAAAAATGATAAAGGGGATATCACCACCGATCCCACAGAAATACAAACTACCATAAGAAAATATTACAAACACCTGTACGCAAATAAACTAGAAAATCTAGAGAAATGGATAAATTCCTCAACACATACATCCTCCCAAGACTAAACCAGGAAGAAGTTGAATCTCTGAATAGACCAATAACAGGAGCTGAAATTGTGGCAATAATCAATAGCTCACAAACCAAAAAAAGTCCAGGGCCAGATGGCTTCACAGCCGAATTCCACCAGAGGTAAAAGGAGGAGCTGGTATCATTCCTTCTGCAACTATTCCAATCAATAGAAAAAGAGGGAATCCTCCCTAACTCATTTTATGAGGCCAGCATCATCCTGATACCAAAGCCTGGCAGAGACACAACCAAAAAAGAGAATTTTAGACCAATATACTGGATGAACATTGATGTAAAAATCCTCAATAAAATACTGGCAAACAGAATCCAGCAGCACATCAAAAAGTTTATCCACCATGATCAAGTTGGCTTCATCCCTGGGATGCAAGGCTGGTTCAATATACGCAAATCAATAAATGTAATCCCGCATATAAACAGAATCAAAGTCAAAAACCACATGATTATCTCAATAGATGCAGAAAAGGCCTTTGACAAAATTCAAAAACCCTTCATGTTAAAAAGTCTCAATAAATTAGGTATTGATGGGACGTACCTCAAAATAATAAGAGCTATCTATGACAAACCCACAGCCAATATAGTACTGAATGGGCAAAAACTGGAAGCATTCCCTTTGAAAACTGGCACAAGACAGGGATGTCCTCTCTCACCACTCCTATTCAACATAGTGTTGGAAGTTCTGGCCAGGGCAATTAGGCAAGAGAAGGAAATCAAGGGTATTCAATTAGGAAAAGAGGAAGTCAAATTGTCCCTGTTTGCAGATGACATGATAGTATATCTAGAAAACCCCATTGTCTCAGCCTAAAATCTCCTTAAGCTGATAAGCAACTTCAGCAAAGTCTCAGGATGCAAAATCAATGTACAAAAATCACAAGCATTCTTATACATCAATAACAGACAAACAGAGAGCCAAATCATGAGTGAACTCCCATTCACAATTGCTTCAAAGAGAATAAAATACCTAGGAATCCAACTTAAAAGGGATGTGAAGGACCTCTTCAAGGAGAACTACAAACCACTGCTCAAGGAAATAAAAGAGGATACAGACAAATGGAAGAATATTCCATCCTCATGGGTAGGAAGAATCAATATCATGAAAATGGCCATCCTTCCCAAGGTAATTTACAGATTCAATGCCATCCCCATCAAGTTACCAATGACTTTCTTCACAGAATTGGAAAAAACTACTTTAAAGTTCATATGGAACCAAAAAAGAGCCCGCATCGCCAAGTCAATCCTAAGCCAAAAGAACAAAGCTGGAGGCATCACGCTACCTGACTTAAAACTATACTACAAGGCTACAGTAACCAAAACAGCATGGTACTGGTACTGAAACAGAGATATAGATCAATGGAACAGAAGAGAGCCGTCAGAAATAATGCCACCTATATAAAACTATCTGATCTTTGACAAACCTGAGAAAAAGAGGAAATGGGGAATGGATTCCCTATTTAATAAATGATGCTGGGAAAACTGGCTAGCCATATGTAGAAAGCTGAAACTGGATCCCTTCCTTACACCTTATACAAAAATCAATTCAAGATGGATTAAAGACTTAAGTGTTAGACCTAAAACCATAAAAACCCTAGAAGAAAACCTAGGCATTACCATTCAGGGCATAGGCATGGGCAAGGACTTCATGTCTAAAACACCAAAAGCAAGGGCAACAAAAGCCAAAATTGACAAATGGGATCTAATTAAACTAAAGACCTTCTGCACAGCAAAGGAAACTACCATCAGAGTGAACAGGCAACCTACAAAATGGGAGAAAATTTTCGCAATGTACTCATCTGACAAAGGGCTAATATCCAGAATCTACAATGAACTCCAACAAATTTACAATAAAAAAACAAACAACGCAATCAAAAAGTGGGCAAAGGACATGAACAGACACTTCTCAAAAGAAGACATTTATGCAGCCAAAAAACACATGAAAAAATGCTCACCATCACTGGCCATCAGAGAAATGCAAATCAAAACCACAATGACATACCATCTCACACCAGTTAGAATGGCAATCATTCAAAAGTCAGGAAACAACAGGTGCTGGAGAGGATGTGGAGAAATAGGAACACTTTTACACTGTTGGTGGGACTGTAAACTAGTTCAACCCTTGTGGAAGTCAGTGTGGCGATTCCTCAGGGATCTAGAACTAGAAATTCCATTTGACCCAGCCATCCCATTACTGGGTATATACCCAAAGGACTATAAATCATGCTGCTATAAAGACACATGCACACGTATGTTTATTGAGGCATTATTCAGAATAGCAAAGACTTGGAACCAACCCAAATGTCCAACAATGATAGACTGGATTAAGAAAATGTGGCACATATACACCATGGAATACTATGCAGCCATAAAAAATGATGAGTTCACGTCCTTTGTGGGGACATGGATGAAATTGGAAATCATCATTCTCAGTAAACTATCGCAAGAACAAAAAACCAAACACCACATATTCTCACTCATTGGTGGGAATTGAACAATAAGAACACATGGACACAGGAAGGGGAACATCACACTTCAGGGACTGTTGTAGGGTGGGGGGAGGGGGGAGGGATAGCATTGGGAGATATAATTAATGCTAGATGACGAGTTGGTCGGTGCAGTGCACCAGCATGGCACATGTATACATATGTAACTTACCTGCACGTTGTGCACATGTACCATAGAGCCTAAAGTATAATAATAATAAGAAGAAAAAGAAAAAAAAGTTATATTGTGTATGACTCCACTTATTTAAAATTCTGGAAAAGTACATCTTAACTATAGCAACAGAAAGCTCTTCAGTGATTTTCTGTAGCTGAGGGCACTGACTGCAAAGGGGCAAAAGGAATTTTGGGGTATCAGAAATGTTCTTTGATTGAGGTGGTGGTTCCACGTGTGTGCATACTTCTATCAAAATTAATTGACCTATACTCTTAAAATGGCATATCAATGTATTTGATATATACATAATGCCCTGGTAAAGTTCGTTTTTTAAAAACATGTGATTTTCAATTTTGGAAGAAATTTGGGTCAAAATATTCTTCTTCATCCAGGCCACCATCTTTTCTTACCTACATTTTGCAATACCGTTTGACTGTATTCCCTTATGGAAAACAATCTTCCCTCCACGTTGTTTTTCACTCTGCAGCCAGGGTGATGTTTCTAAAAGAAAATATAATTATATAACCCCTTCTTCTTCACATGTATCCGTCAGTGTTGACTCAGAGAAATAGAACCACTAAGACATATATAGGTATCTGTTATACGGATTTGACAGTTTGTGTAACCAGTTACACAATTGCGAGAACTGGTTAGAGTTTCTGTAATGCAGTTATGTTCACCTGTTATCTTCTGATAATGGAGTTTGAAGTCCACAGTTCAGGCAGTTGGGAAGGGAAGAAGGTTATAAATTCCAGTAACAAGATGGAATCCGCTAACAAAGTGACAGAAAGAAATCTGTCAGTTCTTATGGCCTCTGACTTTGGTTGTATGGGGCAGAAGGTCAGGTCCTTCATTATCATGGAACTAAACACACAGCTGGTCCAGGAGTCAGGGAAACTGACAGAGGATCCAGAGAAAGGTGAAGCAGTTGAAGAATTAGCCAGTCTCACACCAAGTTGAGCTACCAGATTAAGTAACATGCATGAGCTATAAAACAGCTGCTGCTTCACTTCCATCCTCCAAATCTCCCACAAGAATTTCTTATGGCCCATCTTAATCAAGAACATACAATAAAGGGAATGCTGTGAAATGTAGTTCAGCCTTGCCAAACTGACACATTACAAAGCCATTACACCATCCCAAACCTTAAATGTCTTCCCATTACCCTTACTGCCTTGAACAAAACTTGTAGTTATTTGTGACCTGCCTTTCCAGATTTTCTGCCATTATTTCCTGATCCATCTCAGGGTATATGTACATATGTTTAATACGAATATTCTGACTTCTAAACCTTCCCACATTGAATTCCCTGACTTGAACACCCTCCCTTCTCTATCTTCTCCCTCAACCTGGCTAAGACCTATTCACCCTTACAGCCTCAGCTTCTTTTAGGAAACCTTCTCTGACACACTCTCTTCATCATTGACCAGTACAAAGCCAGGTCTATGTTAGCACCCAACAGACTTCAGTTGAATGAATATGTGTGCTCATGAAAATTAAAACTGATTATGGTTATGTGAACACACACCTGGAGTCTTTGGCATAAAGGGGATAAAGTACTATAGTCAAAGTCAGTGGGTAGGCAATTTGTCCAGTCTATTGCAATGTGGGAAACTCTATTCATTTCAATAGAAATACACACACCCTGTTTATCCCCTATTCACTCTATCTCACTGATATATAAACCCCCACTAAAACATAAACGTCCTTAGTTTGAGTTGCCCAGAAAGCAGAACCTGAGAAAAAGCAGTTTGTTCGGGAGGTTATTCCTGGGAACAAGAATAAAAATCAGGGAGAATGGGGAAGGGAAATAAAAGCCAGTGAATGGAGTGTTAGAGCTACCTAATGCTGTGGGTGACTAAACTTCCATTTCACTGGGGACCCTCTGAAGAATTGTGGAGAACCATATATACCCTTCTGAAAGGAGGGTGAGGCACTGAGCCACCAACAGTCATCCCTCATTGGTTGAGTATTGCTTCTGGGGAATGTGTTCCCTTCCCCCTAACAACACTTCCAGACTGCTGGGGATGAACAAGGGAGCAGAAGAGAAGACTTTAGAGAAAACAAGGCAGAGAAGTAGAGGAACTACCAACACTTGTAGTAGGATGTTGGGAAAACATAGGAAACTAGCAAAACTTCAAAGAAGTTAGAGGAGAGCCAAGGGGACATGGCCTGAGTCACTAACAATTTCTGCTCCACGTCCCAAAGATTTTTATCTCTGTTAATCACTGGGTGCCAACATAAAGACAAAAAGAATAAGAAATGTCAAATCAATTTCAGTTTCTTTTTTCAGAGAACTGATGGCTTGAGAGTTTAGAGAAATTTCATTATACTGAACTACAGTATGGATAACATGAAGAAAAGAGGGCTAGGTGTATCAGGAGTAAATAGATCATTACTGGCTGACAGTTTTACTCAAAGAATGCTGATGCAAACTTTGTTATATTCCTTCCTATATATTGTATGGGAAAGGTACGCCCAGAGTTCTATAGAATAGCAACCCTGCCTAGCAAAGAGGAGTTGAAAGGGACAGGAGCAGGTCAAATGTTACAGAAAATTGTTTGACCTAAAGTATTAGGAAAATATAGATCCATGGTTCTCATAGGGGGCAGGGTGCAGGGACAGCGGGGTTATTTTGTCCCCCAGAAAACATTTGGCAATATCTGGAAACACTTTTGGTCTTCACAACTGGGGAAGAGAGTGCTATTGGAATAGATTGGGAAGAGATCAGGATGGTGTTAAACACCCGACAATGTACAGTACAATCCCCCTTTTCCCAAAGAAGAATTATCTTGCCCAAATATTAATAGTGTCAAGGTTGAGAAACCCTAACAGAAAGGATATCTGGGTGTCAATATACAAATACATAATTTCTTCACATATAACATTTAAAAATCAGTATTTAATTACAAATGATTTGTTCTACATTCCAGCAATACAAAGTGTTTCATTAGTACCACCAAAACCAAAGGAATTGGTGAGGCCAATAAATCTTTTCTCAGTTTTCCATTCTTGCACCTTTAGTGGAACATAGTTAAGATCAAATTCTCATTCTGTACAATCCAGGTATAAAGTAGTTGGTAGTTTTTGATAATAACAAGCTAATGTGGTAAAAGCTGTCTCGACTGCCCCTGCAGCTCCCAGCAGATGTCCTGTTGCTCCCTTAGTTGAGGAAACTGCAAGGGCATATGCATGGTCTTTGAAGAGATGTTTGATAGCTTTGTTTTCAGCAGCATCTTCCAATGGTGTGGAAGTAGCATGTGCATTGATAAAATATCTCTTCAGGCTGTACACCTGCATCTTTTAAACAGCAGCCATACACCTAATAAAACAAGAAAAGACATTTATCAGGACTAAGTTTAATTTTAACAAAAGTCACTTTATCTGTATGGTTTATGTGAAACAAATGTAGGTATCCAAGTACACTGGATGAAAATAATCCCTTGCTCTAGTAACGGAACGCAATCTTGGATTACCATGTGAGTTAGGATGCCATCTCTATGGGAATAATAAGTCACACTCACTACCTTGGACTGGTTCATGACCAAGAGTTAAACACACAAGCCAATGCAAGACTGTATAATCTCAAATAAAATATAATTTCGTTTATTTGCATTGGCATTTTTCCTTGAGGAAAAAATATCGTGTTGACTCAAGACTAGAATAATTTTTATTCTAGGGATTTTTGGAGTGTGGCAATTTTTATGAGAATTATAATTATGATTTTTCACATTTAAATTTAAAACTTGGCATACTTCCCAATAATCTACTGTTTCAGGATTGTTTCAAATAACCTTTCAAAATCTTCTTTATTTAGGCTATCAGAATTCTAAACAAAAAATTACAAAGGCAAGCTAAGCCAAACAAACTTAAGAGTAAAATATATATCTAAAAGGACCTCTGAAAACGTTTTGGATGTCATCTTCCTTTAGTTCCTAAGAGAAATATCATGCACGTATGTGTGTTTGTGTGTGTGTATATATTTCTTAACAGCCAGCTCAGAGTATAATTTGAAGTACGCTGAAAGGTTTCCTGTGAACATAACCATTTCTTCATCTCTTTTGTTACTATGCTTGACATTTTTAGCACCATCAACTACTCACTAAAACTCAAAAGTAGGCCAGGCACAGTAGCTCACGCCTGTAATCCCAGCACTTTGGGAGGCCAAAGCAGGAGGACTGCTTGAGGTCAGGAGTTTGAGACCAGCTCTGGCTCTGGCAACATAGCAAGACCCCAACTGTATGAAAAAAAAAAAAGAAAAAGAAAAAGAAACAAAAACAAATAAAATAAAATTCAAATGTGTAATTTAGGGGTAGGTAAACTACGGTCCTAGCTAGATGCCTATTTTTGTAAATAGTTTCATTGGAACACATTCATGCCCACTCATTTACATACTGTCTACGGCTGCTTTCACATGACAATGGCAGTGTTGATCAGCTGCAAGAGACTCCATGGCCCACAAAGACAAAAATATTTACTATATTTTCCCCATTACAGAAAAGGTTGCTAACTCTGGCTTATTTAACTGAGTAAAACATAATATGATTTAAGAAAGCTAAACTATTAGCTATCTATTAACACATTATCAGATTTTTTTTTTCATTTTAAATGCACTAATCTATAACAGTTAACTTAAATGTAGTCTTTAAACCAGCAGTATCACCATCAACTGTTAGAACTACAGAATCTCCCAGCCTGGGAAATAAAGGGAAACCCCATCTCTACAAAAAAATTAAAAAAAAACAAACAAACGGGTCTCAGTGGCGCATTCCTGTAGTCCCAGCTACTCAGGAAGCTGAGGTGAGAGGATTGCTTGAGCCCAGGAGTTAGAGACTGCAGTGAGATAAGACCAGCATGGGCAATACAGAGAGACCCTGTCTCTAAAAAAACAAAACAAAACAGAATCTCAAACACCACCCTAGACCTACAGAATCAGAATCAGCATTTTAAATAAGATCCCTAGGTGATTATAGTTTGAGAAGTGTTGACTTGAAAAGAACAGAATCCTGTTGAAATGGAGCACAGACCAGACACATTAAGAAAGGTTGATTTTACTTTCCAAGTCTGATGAAGGGTCAAAGAGGAGGACTTTGTGAGAGAGCACACTGATACTTAAGCACAAATGGAGGTGTGAAAAGTTGGCAAAGACACACACGGTCTTTTTCACAGCTCTACTGGTTTTAACTCAAATGCAATTTTTGTAAGGATGTTCAAATGCTTTGAAATGCTTCAAATGCCTTAAGCAAAGAATTAAAGAATCTTTAGTCTAAAAAAGAAAAACAATAGAGATACTGTACACCAAGGCCAGACACTACAATTTTCCATAATTTGGGACTCCCAATAAAGTGTCTTATTTGGAGAAATATTTTCAAGGAAATAACCCATCTTTACCTTAAAGCACCTTCTCCTTCAGGATCGGGGCAGTTATGCGTCCAGCATCACCTGAGAGTCCATAGCCCAAAACTTCTGCATAGATCCAGGCTCTTCTTTGAACAGCATGTTCATATTCTCCCAGCACCAGCACAGCTGCAACTTCTCCCATTACAAAACCAACTCTCTCTGGATGAAATGGTCGACATGCCAATTTGGGATCTGAGTTTGTGCTCAGAGCCCGGGCTCTGGAAAACCCAGCAAGAGATAAAGGGCTAATACAAGAATCTGTACCTGCAGCCACCATCACATTAGCATCACCATGGGCTATAAATCTAAAAGAGTCTCCCACAGCATGAGCTCCTGTGGTAAAGGCTGTGGATACTGCATGATTTGGGCCCTTGAATTTATATCGAATGCTGACCTGGCCTGCTGCCATATTGACCAGAATCTTAGGGACAAAAAATGGGCTAACTTTATTGTAACCTTTTTTCTGAAAATTCAAATCAGTTTCAGAAACAACTTCAAGAGGAATCATTCCCATGCCAATTGCAACACCAGTAGCCACCTGATCAGCTTCTGACTGATGATGCCAGCCAGAATCCTTCATGGCTAATTCTGCAGCCCCAGTGGCCATGATGGTGGGAGAAGACATGGACTTGATATCTGATTTGGACACAAAGTTTTGTTCATGGAACTGACCTTCATCACTACCACTTGGCACATAAGCAGCAACACTGCAAGGGATACTCTTATACTCTTCACCAACCAGTGAAACAATTCCACTCTCTCCTCCAATAAGACGATCCCAAACCAGCTGAGTTCCAACACCAAGAGGGTTCACTAAGCCAATGCCTGTAATGACCACTCGCCTATGCAATCTGGATATTGGCACAGTTCCGAAAAACTTCATTTTACTTCTTGTTAACTGTTGGCATAATCTTGAACATAGAAGACGAGTGCTTGTAATTTTCAGGAAATTTTGCAGGCAATTGGACATGATTAAGATTCAGATGATCAGAAACACATTCCTGTAAAAGATCACAACACACCTAGGAGGTATTCTTTTAAACAGCTTAAGGGCCTAAGGAAAAACAACCAAGGTGTTCCTTTGGGTGCTAGATATAAGCTGCTCATGAACACAGAGAAAACGTTACATAATTTCAATTTATACCTTAACATCAAACTACCTGTTTAAACTTACCTTCTTTTTTAGACTATAAGTGCCCTCAGACATTTGAAGACAAATAAATGAATTGATGATTCATTCGAGTCACCAAAACAGTAATTCAATGAAAAATATAAAGGTACCTCCAGCCTGATATGAGCTACAGGAAGCAACCATTGTCAGGATTACTGATAACTTCTTCTAAATAGCATTTCTGGTGTCAGTGGCACAGAAAACACATTTCAGGGCATATTCTTTTAAGTAAGTAAGTGGGCTTTATCAATCTTCAATACTTAAGGATAATCAGCCTTTTCAAAACGCAACCCAGGGACAAGAGCCCTAGACTGAGCCTCTGGATACACGGGTTGGCAATACACTCTGTGACCAAGATTGCGATGGGGAAAGGGGACAAGTCTTCCCACTCCTCTAAACTTCTCCAATTGAATCATTTGTGGAAGGAGGGGTTACGACTGGTGGATCACTTCAAGGGTACTATGAAGGTCGGGGCGGGAGTAAAAGGGTGTAGCCATTCCCTGTATCGCCTCTCAGGCACCACCACACAGGTACACAGCCCGAAGAAGCATGGCGAGGGAAAAATAAATCAGGCCCCAGGACCTCGAACTCCCCTCTCGAAATTCAACCCCGACTTGATTTGAATGTAAAGGAGGAAAGGAGGGGCGAAGGAGGATGGTAGTGAGCAATACCTGTAATGGGGGTAGCACCGGACACATCGCCACAGTTCTGGGCCATGACGCTCTCGAGCGCACGCGCACATGCACTCATGTGCGCTCCCAGGTAGGCATCCCGTTCGACTCCTCTTCCGCCGGTTGACTTTAAGCCGCGTCACCTTGGCAGAGGTCAGATCCTGTGAGGCGGCTGGGTCACTGTTTGCCTCAGCAAAGACACCCCTCTCGGAACCTCACTGACTCGCCGATAATCAAGGACCTGCAAATAACGCGATGAGGTAGCATTTTCACCCATCAAAAAGGTATTTTTCTTTGGCAGTGATAATGTGCAAATATTCCCTTTTGTCGGAGAAGGGACACCATCGTATTCTACTGGAATTCTAAGAATTAAGGAAATTCTCGGCAGTCTCAAAGTTATTGCTACAGCTCACAACGTTGTTAGTAATTGTGAGTAAAGTAGAACTAACCAAAATGGCCTATCATTTTGATAGCGCAGTTTTGAATCACTCTTTTTGTAGAATTTGCCAGTAGATATTTGGGTGCATTGAGGCCCATGCTGGAAAAGGATATATCTTCACATAAAACCTAGACAGAAGTATTCTGAGAAACTTCTTTGTGATGTCTGCACTCAACTCACAGAGTTGAACATTCCTTTTATTTTTTTAATATTTTTATTTATTTATTTATTTATTTTTTATTTTTTATTTTATTTTATATATTTATTTATTTATTTATTATTTTTTTTCTTTTTATTATTATTATTATTATTGTTATTATACTTTAGGCTCTATGGTACACGTGCGCAATGTGCAGGTAAGTTACATATGTATACATATGCCATGCTGGTGTGCTGCACCCACCAACTCGTCATCTAGCATTAGGTATATCTCCCAATGCTATACCTCCGCTCTCCCCCCACCCCACAACAGTCCCCGAAGTGTGATGTTCCCCTTCCTGTGTCCATTTGTTCTCATTGTTCAATTCCCACCTATGAGTGAGAATATGCGGTGTTTGGTTTTTTGTTCTTGTGATAGTTTACTGAGAATGATGATTTCCAATTTCATCCATGTCCCTACAAAGGACATGAACTCATCATTTTTTATGGCTGCATAGTATTCCATGGTGTATATGTGCCACATTTTCTTAATCCAGTCTATCATTGTTGGACATTTGGGTTGGTTCCAAGTCTTTGCTATTCTGCATAATGCCGCAATAAACATACGTGTGCATGTGTCTTTATAGCAGCATGATTTATAGTCCTTTGGGTATATACTCAGTAATGGGATGGCTGGGTCAAATGGAATTTCTAGTTCTAGATCCCTGAGGAATCGCCACACTGACTTCCACAATGGTTGAACTAGTTTACAGTCCCACCAACAGTGTAAAAGTGTTCCTATTTCTCCACATCCTCTCCAGCACCTGTTGTTTCCTGACTTTTGAATGATTGCCATTCTAACTGGTGTGAGATGGTATGTCATTGTGGTTTTGATTCGCATTTCTCTGATGGCCAGTGATGGTGAGCGTTTTTTCATGTGTTTTTTGGCTGCATAAATGTCTTCTTTTGAGAAGTGTGTGTTCATGTCCTTCGCCCACTTTTTGATTGGGCTGTTGTTTTTTTCTTGTAAATTTGTTGGAGTTCATTGTAGATTCTGGATATTAGCCCTTTGTCAGATGAGTAGGTTGCGAAAATTTTCTCCCATTTTGTAGGCTGCCTGTTCACTCTGATGGTAGTTTCCTTTGCTGTGCAGAAGCTCTTTAGTTTAATTAGATCCCATTTGTCAATTTTGGCTTTTGTTGCCATTGCTTTTGGTGTTTTAGACATGAAGTCCTTGCCCATGCCTATGTCCTGAATGGTAATGCCTAGGTTTTCTTCTAGGGTTTTTAAAACCATAAGAACCATAAGAACATTCCTTTTAATAGAGAAATTTTGAAACACACTTTTTGTAGAATCTGCAAGTGGATATTTTGAGCACTTTGAGGCCTATGCTGGAAAAGGAAATATTGTCACAAAAAAGCTAGAGAGAAGCATTCTCTGAAATTTCCTTGTGATGTGTGCATTCAATTCACAGAGTTCAACTGTCCTTTTGATAGAGCACTTTCTACACACTCTTTTTGTAGAATCTGAAAATGAATATTTGGAGTGCTTTGAGGCCAGTGATGGAAAAGGAAATATCTTCACATAAAAAACAGACAGAAGCATTCTCAGAAACTTCTTTGTGATGGGGGCATCCATCTCACAGAGAATAAACTTCCTTTTGATAGAGCAATTTTTATACTCTCTTTTAGTAGAATCTGCAAGTGGAGACTTCGAGGGCTTTGAGGCCTATGCAGGAAAAGGAAATATCTTCACATAAAAACTATCAGAAGTATTATCAGAAACTTATTTGTGACATGGGCATTCAACTCACAGAGTTGAACCTTCCTTTTGATAGAGCAGTTTTGAAACACTCTTTCTGTAGAACCTGCCAGTGGATATTTGGAGCGCTTTGAGGCCTATGCTGGAAAAGGAAATATCTTCACATAAAAACTGGAAAGAAGCATTCTCAGAAACTGCTTTGTGATGTGTGCTTTCCAATTACATATTTGAACCTTCCTTTTGATAGAGTAATTTTGAAACACTCTTTTTGTAGAATCTGCAAGTGGATATTTCTTTTTTTTAATCTTTATTATTATTATTATTATTATTATTATACTTTAGGTTTTATGGTACATGTGCGCAATGTGCACGTAAGTTACATATGTATACATGTGCCATGCTGGTGCGCTGCACCCACTAACTCGTCATCTAGGATTAGGTATATCTCCCAATGCTATCCCTCCCCCCTCCCTGCACCCCACAACAGTCCCCGAAGTGTGATATTACCCTTCCTGTGTCCATGTGTTCTCATTGTTCAATTCCCACCCATGAATGAGGATATGCAGCACTTGATTTTTCGTTCTTGTGATAGTTTACTGAGATGATGATTTCCAGTTTCATACATATGCCTACAAAGGACATGAACTCATCATTTTTTATGGCTGCATAGTATTCCATGGTGTATATGTGCCACATTTTCTTAATCCAGTCTGTCATTGTTGGACATTTGGGTTGGTTCCAAGTCTTTGCTATTGTAAATAATGCCACAATAAACATACGTGTGCATGTGTCTTTATAGCAGCATGATTTATAGTCCTTTCGGTATATACCCAGTAATGGGATGGCTGGGTCAAATGGAATTTCTAGTTCTAGATCCCTGAGGAATCGCCACACTGACTTCCACAATGGTTGAACTAGTTTACAGTCCCACCAACAGTGTAAAAGTGTTCCTGTTTCTCCACATCCTCTCCAGCACCTGTTTTTTCCTGACTTTTTAATGATTGCCATTCTAACTGGTGTGAGATGGTATCTCATTGTGGTTTTGATTTGCATTTCTCTGATGGCCAGTGATGGTGAGCATTTTTTCATGTGTTTTTTGGCTGCATAAATGTCTTCTTTTGAGAGGTGTCTGTTCATGTCCTTTGCCCTCTTTTTGATGGGGTTTTTGTTTTTTTTCTTGTAAATTTGTTGGAGTTCATTGTAGATTCTGGATATTAGCCCTTTGTCAGATGAGTAGATTGCGAAAATTTTCTCCCATTTTGTAGGTTGCCTATTCATTCTGATGGTAGTTTCTTTTGCTGTGCATAAGCTCTTTAGTTTAATTAGATCCCATTTGTCAATTTTGGCTTTTGTTGCCATTGCTTTTGGAGTTTTAGACATGAAGTCCTTGCCCATGCCTATGTCCCGAATGGTAATGCCTAGGTTTTCTTCTAGGATTTTTATGGTTTTAGGTGTAACATTTAAGTCTTTAATCCATCTTGAATTGATTTTTTTATAAGGTGTAACGAAGGGATCCAGTTTCAGCTTTCTACATATGGCTAGCCAGTTTTCCCAGCACCATTTATTAAATAGGGAATCCTTTCCCCATTTTTTGTTTTTCTCAGGTTTGTCAAAGATCAGATAGTTGTAGATATGTGGCATTATTTCTGATGGCTCAGTTCTGTTCCATTGATCTATATCCTGTTTTGGTACCAGTACCATGCTGTTTTGGTTACTGTAGCGTTGTAGTGTAGTTTGAAGTCAGGTAGCGTGATGTGAGCAGCCTAATGGGGAGGCACCCCCCAGCAGGGGCTGACACCAAGCAAGTGGATATTTCGAGTGCTTTCAGGTCCATCTTGGAAAAGGAAATATCTTCAAATCAAAACGAGACAGAAGCATTCTCAGAAACTTCTTTGTGATGTGTGCATTCAGCTCACATAGTTGAACCTTCCTTTTGATAGAGAAGTTTTGAAACACTCTTTTTGAAGGATTTGCAAGTGGATATGTGGACCGCTTTGAGACCTATGCTGGAAAATAAAATATCCTATCATAAATACTAGAAAGAAGCATTCTCAGAAACTTCTTTGTGATGCATGCATTCAAATCACAGTGTTGAACCTTCCTTTTGATGGAACAGTTTTGAAACAATCTTTTTGAAATATCTGCAGCTGGAAATTTGGAGTGCTTTGAGACCTATGATGGAAAAGAAAATATCTTCACATAAAAACTAGAGAGAAGCATTCTCAGAAACTTCTTTGTGATGTGTGTATTCAACTCAAAGAGTTGAACTTTCCTTATGATAGAGCAGTTTTGAAACACTCTTTTTATAGAATCTGCAAGTGGATATCTGGAGCACTTTGAGGCCTGTATTGGAAAAGGAAATATCTTCACATAAAAACTAGACAGAAACATTCTCAGAAACTTCTTTGTGATGTGTGCATTTAACACACCGAGTTGAACCTTCTGTTTGATAGCGCAGTTTTGAATCACTCTTGTAGAATCTGCCAGTGCATATTGGGGTGCATTGAGGCCTGTGCTGGAAAAGGATATATCTTCACATAAAACCTAGACAGAAGTATTCTGAGAAACTTCTTTGTGAGGTTATATTCAACTCACAGAGTTGAACATTCCTTTTCGTAGATCAGTTTCAAAACACTCTTTTTGTAGAATCTGCAAGTGGATATCTAGAGTACTTTGAGGCCTGTGTTGGAAAAGGAAATATCTTCACATAAAAACTAGAGAGAAGCATTCTCAGAAACTTCTTTGTGATATGTGCATTTATCACACCAAGTTGAACCTTCTTTTTTATAGCGCAGTTTTGAATCACTCTTCTTGTAGAATCTGCCAGTGCATATTGGGGTGCATTGAGCCTTTGCTGGAAAAGGATATATCTTCACATAAAACCTAGACAGAAGTATTCTGAGAAACTTCTTTGTGATGTTTGTATTCAACTCAAAGAGTTGAGCATTCCTTTTCATAGAGCAGTTTTGAAACACTCTTTTTGCAGAATGTGCAAGTGGATATTTGGAGTGCTTTGAGTTCTATGCTGGAAAAGGAAATATCGTCACATAAAAACTAGACAGAAGTCTTCTCAGGAATTTCTTTGTGATGTGTGCATTCAACTCACAGAGTTGGACCTTCCTTTTGATAGAGCAGTTTTGAGTCACTCTTTTTGTAGAATCTGCCTGTGTATATTTGGAACACCTTGAGACCTCTGCTGGAAAAAGAAATGTCCTCACATAAAAACTAGACAGAAGCATTCTCAGAAACTTCTTTGTGATTTGTGCATCCACCTCATGGAGTTGAACCTTCTTTTTGATAGAGCAGTTTGAAACACCCTTTTTGTAGAATCTGCACGTGGATATTTGGAGACCTTTGAGGCTTATGCTGGAAAAGGACATATCTTCACATAAATACTAGACAGAAATTTTCTCAGAAACTTCTTTGTGATGTGTGCATTCAACTCACAGATTTGAACCCTCCTTTTCATAGAGAAGTTTTGAAACAATCTTTTTGTAGAATCTGCAAGTGGATATTTGGAGCGCTTTGAGGCCTATGATGGAAAAGGAAATATCTTCAAATAAAAACTAGACAGAGTAATTCAGAGAAACTTCTTAGTGATGTGTGCATCCACCTCACAGTGTTGAACCTTCCTTTTGATAGAGCAGTTTTGAAACACTCTTTTTGTAGAATCTGCAAGTGGATATTTGGAGCGCTTTGAGACCTATACTGGAAAAGGAAATATCTTCACATAAAAAATAGACAGAAGCATTCTCAAGAACTTCTTTGTGATGTGTGCAATCAATTCACAGAGTTGGACTTTCCTTTTGATAGAGCAGTTTTGAATCACTCTTAAACTGCCTGTGTATATTTGGAATGCCTTGAGACCTCTGCTGGAAAAATAAATGTCTTCACATAAAAATTAGACAGAAGCATTCTCAGAAACTTCTTTGTGATTGTGCATCCACCTCACAGAGTTGAACCTTCTTTTTGATAGAGCAGTTTTGAACCACCCTTTGTGTAGAATCTGCAAGTGGATATTTGGAGACCTTTGAGGCCTATGCTGGAAAAGGACATATCTTCACATGAATACTAGACAGAAATATTCTCAGAAACTTCTTTGTGATGTGTGCATTCAACTCACAGATTTGAACCCTCCTTTTCATAGAGCAGTTTCTACACACTCTTTTGTATAATCTGTAAGTGGATATTTGGAGTGCTTTGAGGCCTATGCTGGAAAAGGAAATATCATCACATAAAAACTAGAGAGAAGCATTCTCAGAAACTTATTTGTTATGTGTGTGTTCAATTCACAGAGTTGAAACATCCTTTTGATAGAGCAGTTTTGAAACACTCTTTTTGTAGTATCTGCAAGTGGATATTTGGAGTGCTTTGAGGCCTATGCTGGAAAAGGAAATATCTTCACATAAAATGTAGACAGAAGCATTCTCAGAAACTTCTGTGTGACGTGTGCATTCACCTCACAACAGTTGAACCTCCATTTGGAGAGAGCAGTTTTGAAACCCTCTTTTTGTAAAATCTGCCGGTGGATATTTGTAGTGTCTTGAGGCCTTTGTTGGAATAAGAAATACCTTCACATAAAAAATAGACAGAAGCATACTAAGAAACTTCTTTGTGTGGGGGGAATTCAACTCACAGAGTTGAATCTTACTTTTGATAGAGCAGTTTTATAACACCCTTTTTGTAGAATCTGCAAGTAGATATTTGGACCGCTTTGACACCTACACTGGAAAAAGAAATATCTTCACATAAAAAATAGACAGAAGCATTCTCAGAAATTTGTTTGTGATGTGTGCATTCAAGTCACAGAGTTGAAACTTCCTTTTGATAGAGAAGTTTTGAAACACTCTTTTTATAGAAACTGCCAGTGGATATTTGGAGTGATTTGATGCCAATGCTGGAAAAGGAAACAGCTTCACATAAAAAATAGAAGGAAGCATTTTCAGAAACTTCTTTCTGATGTGTGCATTGAAATCACAGATTTGAACCTTCCTTTTGATAGAGCAGTTTTGAAACACTCTTTTGTAGAATCTGCAACTGGATATTTTGAGCGCTTTGAGGCCTATGCTGGAAAAAGAAGTATCATCACATAAAAACTAGAAAGAAGCATTCTCAAAAACTTCTTGGTGATATGTGCATTCAAGTCACAGCATTGAAACTTCCTTTTGATAGAACAGTATTGAAACCCACTTTTTGTAAAATCTGAATGTGGATATTTGGACTGATTTGAGGACTGTGCTTGAAAATTAAATATCTTCACATAAAAATTGGCAGAAGCATTCTCAGAAACTTCTTTGTGAAGTGTGCATTCGACTCACAGAGTTGAACCTTCCTTTTGATAGAGCAGTTTTGAAACACTCTTTTTGTAGGATCTGCAAGTGGATATTTGGAGCGCTTTGAGGCCTATGCTGGAAAAGGAAATATCTTCACATAAAAACTAGACTGAAGCATTCTCAGAAACTTCTTTGTGATGTGTGCATTCAAGTCACAGAGTTGAACCTCCCTTTCAATAGAGCAGTTTTGAAACACTCTTTTTTTTCTATCTGCAAGTGGATATTTGGAGCACTTTGGGGCCTATGCAGGAAAAGGAAATATCTTCACATAAAAACTAGACAAAAGCATTCTCAGAAACTTCTTTGTGATGTGTGCTTTCCAATCACATATTTGAACCTTGCTTTTGATAGAGCAGTTTTGAAACTCTCTTTTTGTAGAATCTGCAAGTGGACATTTGGAGCCATTTGAGGCCTATGCTGGAAAAGAAAATATCTTCACATGAAAAGTAGACAGAAGCATTCTCCAACAGTTCTCTGTTATGTGTGTATTCAACTCACAGAGTTGAAACTTCTTTTAGACAGAGCAGTTTTGAAACACTCTTTTTCTTTCATCTGCAAGAGGATATTTGGAACGCTATGAAGCCAATGCTGGAAAAGTAATTATCGTCACATAAAAACTAGGCAGAAGCATTCTCAGGAACTTCTTTGTGATGTGCGCATTCAACTCACAGAGTTGAACCTTTCTTTCAATATAGCAGTTTTGAAACACTCTTTTTGTAGAATCTGCAAGCGTATATTTGGAGCCCTTTGAGGCCTATGCTGGAAAAGAAGTATCTTCACATGAAAAGTAGACAGAAGCATTCTCAGAAACTTCTTTGCGATGTGTGCTTTCAACTCACATAGTTGAACCTTGCTTTCAATAGAGCAGTTTTGAAACACTCTTTTTGTGGAATCTGCAAGAGGATATTTGGAGTGCTTCGAAGCCTATGCTGGAACATGTATTATCGTCACATAAAAACTAGACAGAAGCATCCTCAGGAACTTCTTAGTGATATGTGCATTCAGCTCACAGAGTTGAACCTTTGTTTTGATAGAGCAGTTTTGAAACACTCTTTTTGTGGGATCTGCAAGAGGATAATTCGTGCGTTTTGAGGCCTATGCTGGAAAAGGAAATATCTTCACATAAAAACTAGACAGAAGCATTCCCAGGAACTTCTTTGTGCTGTGCACTTTCAACTGATGGAGTTGAACCTTCCTTTTGATTGAGCAGTTTTGAAACACGGTTTTTGTAGAATCTGCAACGGGATATTTGGGGTACTTTGAGGCTTATGCTGGAAATGGAAATATCTTCAGATAAAAACTAGACAGAAACATTCTCAGAAACTTCTTTGTGATGTGTGTATTCAACTCATGGAGTGGAACCTTCCTGTTGATAGAGCAGTTTTGAAGCACTCTTTTTGTAGTATCTGCAAGTGGATATCTGGAGTGCTTTGTTGCCTATGCTGGAAATGGAAATATCTTCACATAAAAACTAGACAGAAGCATTGTCAGAAACTTCTTTTTGATGTGTGCATTTAACAAACAGAGTTGAACCTTCCTTTTGAGAGTGCAGTTTTGAATCACTCTTTTAGTAGAATCTGACAGTGGTTATTTGAGTGCTTTAAGGCCTTTGCTGGAAAAGGATAAATCTTCAGGTAAAACCTTGACAGAAGTATTCTGTGAAAGTTCTTTGTGATGTGTGCATTCAACTCACAGAGTTGAACTTTCCTTTTGATAGAGCATTTTTGAAACACTCTTTTTGTAGAATCTGCAGGTGGATATTTGGAATCCATTGAGGCCTATGCTGGAAAAGAAAATATCCTCACATAAAAACTAGACAGAAGTATTCTCAGGAGCATCTTTGTGATGTGTGCATTCAACTCACAGAGTTGAACCTTCCTTTTGATTGAGCAGTTTTGAAACACTATTTTTGTAGAATCTGCCAGTGGAAATTTGGAGTGCTTTGACGCCTATGCTGGAAAAAGAAATATCTTCACATAAATGCTAGACAGAAGCATTCTCAGAAACTTCTTTGTGATGTGTGAATTTAACTCACAATGTTGTACCTTTGTTTTGATACCGCTGTTTTCAATCTCTCTTTTTGTAGAATCTTCCAGTGAATATTTGGGAGCTTTGAGGCCCATGCTGGAAAAGGAAATATCCTCACATAAATACTAGACTGAAGCATTCTCAGAAACTTCTTTTTGTTGTGTGTATCCACCTCACAGAATTGGACCTTCTTTTTGATAGAGCATTTTTGAATCACTCTTTTTGTAAAATCTGCCAGTGGATATTTGGAGCGCTTTGAGGTCTATACTGGGGAAGGAAATATCTTCTCATAAAAACCAGACAGAAGCATTCTCAGAAACTTCTTTGTGATGTGTGTATTCAACTCACGGAGTTGAACCTTCCTTTTGATAGAGCAGTTTTGAAACACTCTTTTTATAGTATCTGTGAGTGGATATCTGGAGCGCTTTGAGGCCTATGCTGGAAAAGAAATTATCTTCACACAAAAACCAGATAGAAGCATTCTCAGAAACATCTTTGTGATGTGTGCATTTAACACACAGAGTTGAACCTTCCTTTGATAGTGTAGTTTTGAATCACTCTTTTTGTAGAATCTGTCAATGAATATTTGAGCGCTTTGAGTCCTATGCTGGAAGGATATATCTTCTCATAAAACCTAGACAGAGTTATTCTTAGAAACTTCTTTGGGATGTGTGCATTCAACTCACAGCTTTGAACCTTCCTTTTTATAGAGCAGTTTTGAAACACTCTTTTTGGAGAATCTGCAAGTGGATATTTGGAGCAGTTTGAGGCCTATTCTGGAAAAGGAAATATCCTCACATAAAAACTAGACAGAAGTATTCTCAGGAACATCTTTGTGATGTGTGCATTCAACTCACAGATTTGAACCATCTTTTTGATAGAGCAATTTGAAACACTCTTTTTGTAGAATCTGCCAGTGGATATTTGGAGTGCTTTGACGCCAATGCTGGAAAAGGAAATATCTTCACATAAATACTAGACAGAAGCATTCTCAGAAACTTTTTGTGATATGTGCATTTAACTTACAGAGCTGAACCTTTGTTTTGATATCACAGTTTTGAATCATTCTTTTTGTAGAATCTGCCAGTGGATATTTTTTGGGGCTTTGAGGCCCATGCTGAAAAAGGAAATATCTTCACATAAAAACCACACAGAAGAATTCTGAGAAACTACTTTGTGATGTGTGCATCCACCTCACAAAGTTGAACCTTTCTTTTGACAGAGAAGTTTTGAAACACTGTTGTTGTAGAATCTTCAAGGGGATATTTGGAGTGCTTTGAGGCCTATGCTGGAAATGGAAATATTTTCTCATAAAAACTAGACAGAAACATTGTCAGAAACTTCTCTTTTTTTATTTATTATTATGATACTTTAATTTGTAGGGTACATGTGCACAATGTGCAGGTTACTTACAAATGCATACATGTGCCATGCTGGTGTGCTGCACCCACTAATTCTTCATCTAGCATTAGGTATATCTCCCAGTGTGATCCCTCCCACTCCTCCCACTGCACAGCAGTCCCCAGAGTGTGATGTTCCCCTTCCTGTGTCCATGTGTTATCATTGTTCAATTCCCACCTATGAGTGTGAATATGTGGTGTTTGATTTTTTGTTATTGTGATAGTTTACTGAGAATAATGATTTCCAATTTCATCCATGTCCCTAAAAAGGACGTGAACTCATCATTTTTCACGGCTGTATAGTATTCCATGGTGAATATGTGTCCTATTTTCTTAATCCAGTCTATCATTGTTGGACATTTGGGCTGGTTCCAAATCTTTCCTATTGTGAATAATGCCGCAATAAACATACCTGTGCATGTGTGTTTATAGCAGCATGATTTATAGTCCTTTGTGTTTATACCCAGTAATGTGATTACAGGGTCAAATGGTATTTCTAGTTCTAGATCCTTGAGAAATCCCCACACTAACTTCCACATGGTTGAACGTGTTTATATTCCCACCAACAGTGTAAAAGTGTTGCTATTTCTCCACATCCCATCTAGCACCTTTTGTTTCCTGAGTTTTTAATGATTGCCATTCTAACTGGTGTGAGATGGTATCTCATTGTGGTTTTGATTTGCTTTTCTCTGATGGCCAGTGATGGTGAGCATTTTTTCATCTGTTTTTTGGCTGCATAAAAGTCTTCTTTTGAGAAGTGTCTGTGTCATGTCCTTTGCCCACTTTTTTTTTTGATAGAGGACTAAATGCTCCAATTAAAAGACACAGACTGGTAAATTGGATAAGGAGTCAATACCCTTCAGTGCGCTATATTCAGGAAACCCATCTTATGTTCAGAGACACACATATGCTCAAAATAAAAGGATGGAGAAAGATCTACCTAACAAATGGGAAGGAAAAAATGCAGGGGTTGCAATCGTAGTCTCTGATAAATCAGACATTAAACCAATGAAAATCAAAAGAGAAAAAGAAGGCCATGGCATAATGGTAAAGGGATCAATTCAACAAGAAGAGCCAATTATCCTAAATATATGAGCACCCAATACAGGAGCACCCAGATTCATAAAGCAAGTCCTGAGTGACCTACAAAGAGACTTAGACTCCCACACATTAATAATAGGAGACTTTAACACCCCACTGTCAACATTAGACAGATCAATGAGACAGAAAGTTAACAAGGATACCCAGGAATTGAAATCAGCTCTGCACCAAGCAGACCTAATAGACATCCACAGAACTCTCCAACCCAAATCAACAGAGTATACATTTTTTTCAGCACCAAAACACACCTATTCCAAAATTGACCACATACTTGGAAGTAAAACTCTCCTCAGCAAAAGTAAAAGAACAGAAATTATAACAAACTATCTCTCAGATCACAGTGCAATCAAACTAGAACTCAGGATAAAGAATCTCACTCAAAACTGCTCAACTACATGGAAACTGAACAACCTGCTCCTGAGTGACTACTGGGTACATAATGAAATGAAGGCAGAAATAAAGATGTTCTTTGAAACCAAAGAGAACAAGCAGGCAAAATACTAGAATCTCTGGGATGCATTCAAAGCAGTGTGTAGCACTAAATGCCCACAAGAGAAAGCAGGAAAGATACAAAACTGATACCTTAATATCACAATTAAAAGAACTAGAAAAGCAAGAGGAAACACATTCAAAAGCTAACAGAAGGCAAGAAATAACTAAAATCAGAGGAGAACTGAAGGAAATACAGAAACAAAAAACCTTCAAAAAATTAATGAATCCAGGATGTGGTTTTTTGAAAGGATCAACAAAATTGATAGACCACTAGCAAGACTAATAAAGAAAAAAAGAGAGAAGAGTCAGATACATGCAATAAAAAAATGATAAAGGGGATATTATCACAGATCCCACAGAAATACAAACTACCATCAGAGAATATTGAAAATACGTCTATGAAAATAAACTAGAAAATCTAGAATAAATGGATAAATTCCTTGACATATACACTCTCCCAAGACTAAACCACCAAAACGAATCCAGGACCAGATGGATTCACAGCAGAATTCTACCAGAGGCACAAGGAGGAACTGGTACCATTCCTTCTGAAACCATTCCAATCAATAGAAAAAGAGGAAATCCTCCCTAACTCATTTCATGAGGCCAGGATCATCCTGATACCAAAGCCGGGCAGAGACACAACCAAAAAAGAGAATTTTAGACCAATATCCTTGATGAACATTGATGCAAAAATCCTCAATAAAATACTGGCAAACAGAATCCAGCAGCACATCAAAAAGCTTATCCACCATGATCAAGTGAGCTTCATCGTTGGGATGCAAGGCTGGTTCAATATATGTAAATCAATAAATGTAATCCAGCCTATAAACAGAACCAAGGACAAAAACCACATGATTATCTCAATAGATGCAGAAAAGGCCTTTCACAAAATTCAACAACACTTCATGCTAAAAACTCTCAATAAATTAGGTATTGATGGGACATATCTCAAAATAATAAGAGCTTTCTATGACAAACCCACAGCCAATATCATGCTAAATGGTCAAAAACTGGAAGCATTCCCTTTGAAAACTGGCACAAGACAGGGATGCCTTCTCTCACCACTCCTATTCAACATAGTGTTGGAAGTTCTGGCCAGGGCAATTAGGCAGGAGAAGGAAATAATGGGAATTCAATTAGGAAAAGAGGAAGTCAAATTTTCCCTGTTTGCAGATGACATGATTGTATATCTAGAAAACCCCATTGTCTCAACCCAAAATCTCCTTAAGCTGATAAGCAACTTCAGCAAAGTCTCAGGATACAAAATTAATGTACAAAAATCGCAAGCATTCTTATACATCAATAACAGACAAACAGAGAGCCAAATCATGAGTGAACTCCCATTCACAATTGCTTCAAAGAGAATAAAATACTTAGGGATCCAACTTATAAGGGACGTGAAGGACCTCTTCAAGGAGAACTACAAACTGCTGCTCAAGGAAATAAAAGAGGATACAAACAAATCGAAGAAAACTCCATGCTCATGGTTATGAAGAATCAATATCGTGAAGATAGCTATACTGTCCAAGGTAATTTACAGTTTCAATGCCATCCCCATCAAGCTACCAATGACTTTATTCACAGAATTGGAAAAAACTACTTTAAAGTTCATATGGAACCAAAAAAGAGCCCTCATTGCCAAGTCAATCCTAAGCCAAAAAACAAAGCTGGAGGCATCAAATCACCTGACTTCAGACTATACTACAAGGCTACAGTAACCAAAACAGGATGGTACTGGTACCAAAACAGATATATACAACAATGGAACAGAAAAGAGTCCTCAGAAATAACGCCACATATGTACAATTATCTGATCTTTGACAAACCTGAGAAAAACAAGAAATGGGGAAAGGATTCCCTGTTTAATAAATGGTGCTGGGAATACTGGCTAGCCATATGGAGAAAGCTGAAACAGGATCCCTTCCTTACACCTTATAAAAAATCAATTCAAGATGGATTAAAGACTTAAATGTTAGACCTAAAACCTTAAAAACCCTAGAAGAAACGTAGGCATTACCATCAGGACACCGGCATGGGCAAGGACTTCTTCTGTAAAACACCAAAAGCAATGACAACAAAAGCCAAACTTCACAAATGGGATCTAATAAAATGAAAGAGCTCCTGCAAAGCAAAAGAAACAACCACAAGAGTGAGCAGGCAACCTGTAAAATGGGAGAAAATTTTTGCAACCTACTCATCTGACAAAGGGCTAATATCCAGAATCTACAATGAACTCAAACAAATTTACAAGAAAATCAGAAACTTCTTTGTGATGTAGGCATTCAACTCAAAGATTTGAACCTTGCTTTTTATAGAGCAGTTTCAAAACACTCTTATTGTGGAGTCCACCAGTGGATATTTGGAGGGGTTTGAGGCCTAAGGTGGAAAATGAAGAATGATCACATAAAATATAGACGGAAGCATTCTCAGAAACTTCTTTGTGATATGTGCATTCAGCTCACAGAGATGAAGTTTACTTTTGATAGACCATTATTGAAACACACTTTTTGTAGAATCTGCAACTGGATATTTAGAGCACTTTGAGGCCAATGTGGAAAAAGAAATATCTTCACATAAAAAATAGACAGAAGTATTCTCAGAAACTTCTTCGTGATGTGTGCATTCTATTCAAAGAGTTGAACCTTCCTTTTGATAGAGCAGTTTCGAAACACTGTTTATGTAGTGTCTGCAAGTGGATATTTGGAGCAGTTTCAGGCCTATGGTGGAAAAGGAAATACCTTCACATAAAAATAAGAAAGAAGCATTCTCAAAAACTTCTTTGTGATGTGTACATTCAACACGCAGAGTTGAACCTTTCTTTTGATAGAGCAGTTTTGAAAAACTCTTTTTGTAGAATCTGCAAGTGGTTATTGGAGTGCTTTGAGGCCCATGCTGGAAAAGAAAATATCCTCACACAAAAACCAGACAGAAGCAGTCTCAGAAACTTCTTTGTGATGCATGCATGCAACTCACAGAGTTGAACCTATCTTTTGATAGAGCAGTTTTGAAACACTCTTTTTGTAGAAAGTGCAAGTGAATATTTGGAGTGCTATGGGGCCTATTGTGGAAAAGGAAATATCTTCACATAAAAACTAGACAGAAGCATTCTCAGAAACTTCTGTGTGATGTGTGTATTCAACTCACAGAGTTGAACCTTCCTTTTGAAAGAGCAGTTTCGAAGCACTCTTTTTGTAGAATCAGCAAGTGGATATTGGGAGCGATTTGAGGCCTATGCTGGAAAAGGAAATATCATCACATAAAAACCAGACAGTAGCATTCTCAGAAACTACTTTGTGATGTGTGCATTCAATTCACAGTGTTGAAACTTCCTTTTTACAGGGCAGTTTTGAAACGCTCTTTTTGTAGAATCTGCAAGTGGATATTTAGAGCGCTTTGAGGCCTATTCTGAAAAAGGAAATATCTTCACATAAAAACCAGACAGAAGCATTCTTAGTAACTTCTTTGTGATGTGTGCATTCAACTCACAGAGTTAAACCTTCCTTTTTATAGAGCAGTTTTGAAAAATTCTTTTTGAAGAATTGGAAAATGTATATTTAGAGAGTTTTGAGGTCTATGCTGGAAAAGGAAATATCTTCACATAAAAACTAGACAGAAGCATTCTCAGAAACGTCTTTGTGATGCGCACATTGACGTCACAGAGTTGAACTTTCCTTTTGATAGAACAGTTTTGAAACAATCTTTTTGTAGAATCTACAAGTGGATATTTGGATCGCTTCGTTGCCTATGTTTTAAAAGGACAAATCTTCACATAAAAATTAGACAGAAGCATTTTCAGGAACTTCTTTGTGATATGTGCTTTCAACTCAGACAGTTAAACCTTCCCTTTGATAGATCAGTTTTGAAACACTCTTTTTGTAGAATCTGCAAGTTGGTATTTGGACTGATTACTTTACTATGCTGGAAAACGAAATATCTTCACATTAAAATTAGACAGAGGCATTCTCAGAAACTTCTTTGTGATGTGTGTATTAAACCCACATTGCTCAAACGTTCTTTTGATAGAGCAGTTTTGATACACTCTTTTTGAAGAATATGCAAGTGGATATTTGGAGAGATTTGAGGCCTATGCTGTAAAACGAAATATCTTCACATAAAAACTAGAAAGAAGTATTCTCAGAAACTTCTTTGTGATGTGTGCATTCAACAAACAGAGTTGAACCTTCCCTTGGATAGAGCAATTTTGAAAAACTCGTTTTGTAGAATCTTCAAGTGGATATTGGAGTGCTTTGAGGCCTATGCTGGAAAAGGAAATATCTTCACATAAAAACCAGACAGAAGCATTCTCAGAAACTTCTTTGCAATGTATGCATTCAACCCACAGAGTTGAACATTCCTTTTGATAGACTAGCTTGAAAGACTACTTTTGTAGAATCTGCAAGTGGTCATTTGGAGCACTTAGAGGCCTATGCTGGAAAAGGAAATATCTTCAAAAAATAATTAGACAGAAGCTTTATCAGAAACTTCTTCATTATGTGTCCATTCAACTCACAGAGGTGAACATTCCTTTTGATAGAGCAGTTTTGAAACACTCTTTTTGTAGAATCTGCAAGTGGATATTTTGAGTGCTTTCAGGTCCATCCTGGAAAAGGAAATGTCTTCAAATCAAAACAAGACAGAAGCATTCTCAGAAACTTCTTTGTGATGTGTGCATTCAACTCACATAGTTGAACCTTCCTTTTGATAGAGCAGTTTCAAAACACTCTTTTTGAAGTATCTGCAAGTAGATATGTGGACTGCTTTGAGGCCTATGCTGGAAAACAAAATATCTTAACATAAATACTAGAAAGAAACATTCTCAGAAACTTCTTTGTGATGTGTGCATTCAAATCACAATATTGAACCTTCCTTTTGATGGAGCAGTTTTGAAAGAATCTTTTTGAAAAATATACAACTGGAAATTTGGAGAGCTTTGAGGCCTATGATGGAAAAGGAAATATCTTCACATAAAAACTAGACAGAAGCATTCTCATCAACTTCTTTGTGATGTGTGCATTCAACTCACAGAGTTGAATCTTCCTTTTCATACAGCAGTATTGAAACACACATTTTGTAGAATCTGCAAGTGGATATTTCGAGGGCTTTGAGATATACGCTGGAAAAGGAAATATCTTCACATAAAAAACAGAGAGAGGCATTCTCAGAAACTTCTTTGTGATGTGTGCCTTCAATTCACAAAATTGAACCTTCCTTTTGATAGAGCAGTTCTGAAACTCTCTTTTTGTAGAATCTGGAAGTGGACATTTGGAATGCTTTGAGGCCTATGCTGGAAAAGGAAATATCTTCACATAAAAACTACACAGAAGTATTTTCAGGAACTACTTTGTGATGTGTGCATTCAACTCACGAAGTTGAACCTTCCTTTTGATAGAGCAGTTTTGAATCACTCTTTTTGTACAATCTGCAAGTGGATATTTGGAGCACTTTGAGTCCTATGCTGTAAAAGAAAATATCTTCACTTAAAAACTAGACAGAAGCATTCCCAGAAACTTCTTCATGATGTGTGCATTCAACTCACAACGTTGAAGCTTCCTTTTGATAGAGCAGTTTGAAGCACTCTTTTTGCATAATCTTAAATTATATATTTAGAGCGCATTGAGGCCTATGCTGGAAAAGGAAATATCTTCACATAAAAACTAGACAGAAGCATTCTCAGAAACTTCTTCATGATGTGTGCATTCAACTCACAGAATTTAACATTCCTTTTGATAGGGCAGTTTTGAAACACTCTTTTGGTATTACCTGCAACTGGATAATTTGAGCGCTTTGAGGCCTATGCTGGAAAAGGAAATATCTTCAAATAAAACCTACATAGAAGCATCCTCAGAAACTTCTTTATCATGTGGGCATTAAACTCACACAGTTGAAAATTGCTTTTGATAGAGGAGTTCTGAAAGACTCTTTTGGTAGAATCTGCAAGTGGATATTTTGATCGTTTTGAGGTCTATGCTGGAAAAGGGAATATCTTCACATAAAAAGTAGACAGAAGCATTCTCATAAACTTTTTTGTGTTGTGTGCATTCAACTCACAGAGTTGAACCTTCCTTTCAATAGAGAAGTTTTAAAACACTCTTTTTGTAGAATCTGCAATTGGATATTTGGAGCGCTTTTAGGCCTATGCTGGAAAAGTAAATATTTTCACATAAAAACTACACAGAAGAATTCTCAAAAACTTCTTTGTGATGTGTGCATTCAACTCACAGAGTTGAACCTTCCTTTTGATAGAGCGGTTTTGTAATACTCTTTTTGTATAATCTGAAATTAGATCTTTGGAGTGCTTTGAGGCCTATGCTGGAAAAGGAAATATCTTCACATAAAACATACACAGAAGCATTCTCAGAAATTCCTTTGTGATGTGTGCTTTCAGGTCACAGAGTTGAACCTCCCTTTTGATAGAGTAGTTATAAGACCCTCTTTTTGTAGAATCTGCAAGTGAATATTTGGAGCACATTGAGGCCTATGGTGTAAAACGAAATATCTTCACATAAAAATTAGAGAGAAGCATTGTCAGAAACATCTTTGTGTTGAGTGCATTCAATTCACAGATTTGAATCTTCCCTTTTATGAAGCAGTTTTAAAACACTCTTTTTGTAGAACCTGTAAGTGGATAGTTGGAGCACTTTGAGGACTATACCGGAAAAGGAAACATCTTCTCATAAAACCTCCACAGAAGCATTCTTAGAAACATCTTTGTGATGCCTGCATTCAACTCACACGTTTGAACTTCCTTTAGACAGAGCAGTTTTGAAACACTCTTTTTGTAGAATCTGCAAGTGGATATTTGGAGCGCTTTGAGGCCTATGCTGGAAAAGGAAATATCTTCACATAAAAACTACAAGGAAGCATTCCCAGAAATTCTTTTATGATGTGTGCATTCAACTCGAAGAGCTGAACCTTCCTTTTGATAGAGCAGTTTTGAAACACTGTTTCTTTAGAATCTGTAAGTGGATATTTGAAGCGCTTTGAGGCCTATGGTGCAAAAGGAAATATCTTCACATAAAAACTGGACAGAAGCATTGTCAGAAACTTCTTTGTATTGAGTGCATTCAACTCACAGAGATGAAACTTCCTTTTGATAGAGCTGTTTTAAAACACACTTTTTGTAGAATCTGTAAGTGTATATTCGGAGCACTTTGAGGCCTATGCTGGAAAAGGAAACCTCTTCACATAAAAACTAGAAAGTAACATTCTATGAAACTTCTTTGTGATACATGCATTCAACTCACAGAGTTGTAGTTCCTTTTGACAGAGCAGATTTGAAACACTCGGTTGGAGAATCTGCAAGTGTATATTTGGAGGTCTTTGAGGCCTATGCTGGAAAAAGAAATATCTTCACGTAAAAACTAGACAGAAGCATTCTCAGAAACTTCTTTGTCATGTGGGCATTCAACTCACAGAGTTGAACCTTTCTTCTGATAGAGTAGTTTTGAAAAACTCTTTTTATAGGATCTGCAATTGTATATTTGGACTGCCTTGAGGTCTATGATGGAAAAGGAAGTATCTTCACATAAAAACTAGACAGAAGCATTCTCAGAAACTTCTTTCTGATGTGTGCATTCAACTCACAGTGTGGAACCTTCCTTTTGGTAGAGCAGTTTTGAAACACTCTTTTGGTAACATCTGCAATTGGATATTTGGAGCGCTTTGAGACACATGCTGGAAAAAGAAGTATCTTCACATAAAAACTACACAGAAGGATTATCAGAAGCTACTCTGTGATATGTGTATTCAACTACAGAGTTGAACCTTCCTTTTGATAGAGCAGATTTGAAACACTCTTTTTGTAGAATCTACAATTGGATATTTGGAGCGCTTTGAGGCCTAAGCTTGAAAAGGAAATATCTTCACATGAAAATTAGACAGAAGCATTCTCAGAAACTTCTTTGTGATGTGTGCATTCAACTCACAGTGCTGAACCTTCCTTTTGATAGAGCAGTTTTGAAACACTCTTTTTATACTATCTACGAATGGATATTTGGAGCTCTTTGAGGCCTATACTTGAAAAAAAATATCTTCATATAAACACTACACAGAAGCATTCTCAGAAACTTCTTTGTGATGTGGGCATTCAACTCACAGAGTTGAAGCTTCCTTTTGATAGAGCAGTTTCAAAACTCTCTTTTTATAGAATCTGAAAGTGGATATTTGGAGCATTTTTAGGTCTATACTGGAAAAGGAAATATCTTCATATAAAAACTAAACAGAAGCATTCTCTGAAACTTCTCCGTGATGTGTGCATTCAACTCACAGACTTGGACCTTCCTTTAGATAGAGCAGTTTTGATACACTGTTTTTGTAGAAACTGCAAGTGGATACTTTCAGCGATTTGAGGCATATGCGGGTAAAGGAAATATCTTCATATAAAACTAGATAGAAATATTCTCAGAAACTTCTCTGTGATGTGGGCTTTCAACTTACAGAGTTGAACATTTGCATTGATAGAGAAGTTTTGAAACACTCTTTTGGTATAATCTTCAAGTTGATATTTGGAGTGCCTTGAGGCCTATGATGGAGAAGGAAATATCTTCACATGAAAATTAGACGGAAGCATTCTCAGAAACTCCTTTGTGATGTGTGAATTCAAGTCACAGAGTTGAACCTTTCTTTTGATGCAGCAGTTTTGAAACACTCATTTGACAGTATGTACAATTGGATACTTGGAGCACTTTGAGGCCTATGCTGGAAAAGGAAGTATCTTCATATAAAAACTATACAGAAGCATTCCAAGAAACTTCTTTGTGATGCGTGCATTCAACTCACAGAGCTGAACTTTCCTTTTGATAGAGCAGTTTTGAAACACTCTTTTTGTATAATCTGAAAGTGGATACTCTGAGCGCTTTGAGGCCTATGGTGTTAAACAAAATATCTTCACATAAACACTAGACAAAAGCATTCTCAGAAACTTCTTTGTGATGTGTGCATTCAGCTCACAGAGTTGAACCTTCCTTTTGATAGAGCAGTTTTGAAACACTCTTTTTGTATAATCTGAAAGTGGATACTCGGAGCACTTTGAGGCCTATGTTGGAAAGGGGAATATATTCACATATAAACTAGACAGAAGCATTCTCAGAAACTTTTTTGTGATGTGTGCATTCAACTCAAAGAGTTGAACCTTCCTGTTGATAGAGCAGATTTGAAACACTCTTTCCATAGAATCTGCAAGTGAATATTTGGAGCACTTTTAGGCCTATGCTGAAAGATGAAATATCTTCACATAAAAGTAGACGGAAGCATTCTCAGAAACTTCTTTGTGATGTGGGCATTCTACTCACAAAGTTTACCCTTCCTTTTGTTAAAGCAGTTTTGAAACACTCTTTCCGTAGAATGTGCAAGTGGATATTTGGAGTGCTTTGGGGCCTATGCTGGAAAAGGAAATATCTTCACGGAAATACTAGACAGAAGCATTCTTAGAAACTTCTTTTTGATGTATGTATTCAAGTCACACAGTTGAGCCTTCCTTTTGATAGAGCAGTTTGGAAACACTCTTTTGGTAGGATCTGCAAGTGGATGTTTGGAGTGCTTTGATGCCTATGCTGGAAAAGGGTATATCTTCACATAAAAACTAGACAGAAGCATTCTAATAAACTTCTTTGTGTTGAGTACATTCAACTCACTGATTTGAATCTTCTTTTAAAAGAGCAGTTCTACAACACTCTTTTTGTAGAATCTGCAAGTGGATATTTGGAGCGCTTTGAGGACTATACTGGAAAAGGAAACATCTTCACATAAAACCTCCACAGAAACATTCTTAGAAACTTCTTTGTGATGCCTGCATTCAACTCACGGGGTTGAACCTTCCTTTTGACAGAGCAGTTTTGAAACACACTTTTTGTAGAATCTGCAAGTGGATATTTGGAGCACTTTGAGGCCTATGCTGGTAAAGGAAATATCTTCACATAAAAATTAGACAGAAGCATTCTTACAAACTTCTTTGTGATGTGTGCATTCAACTCACAGAGTTGAACCTTCCTTTTGATAGAGCAGTTTTGAAAAACTCTCTTGGTAGAATCTGCAAGTTGATATTTGGATAGATTTAAGGCCTATGCTGGAAAAGGCAATATCTTCACATAAAACCTTCACAGAAGCATTCTCAGAAACTTCTTTATGATGTATGCATTCAACTCACAGAGTTGAATCTTCCTATTGATAGAGCAGTTTTAAAACACATTTTTTGTAGAATCTGCAAGTGGATATTTTCAGCGCTTTGAGGCCTATGCTGGAAATGGAAATATCTTCACATGAAAACTACACGGAAACATTCTCAGAAACTTCTTTGTGATGCATGCATTCAACCCACAGAGGAGAACTTACCTTTTGACACAACAGTTTTTAAACACTCTTCTTGTAGAATCTTCAAGTGGAAATTTGGAGCTCTTTGAGGCCTATGCTGCTTTGCTGCAAAAGGAAATATCGTCACATAAACTCTAGACAGAAGCATTCTCAGAAACTCCTTTGTTATGTGTGTATTCAACTCACAGATTTGAACTTTCCTTTTGTTAGGTAAGTTTTGAAGCACTCTTTTTGTAGAATCTGCACTTGCCTATTCGGAGAGCTTAGATGCCTATGCTGGGAATGGTAATATGTTCACATAAAACCTTCACAGAAGCATTCTCAGAAACTTCTTTGTGATGTGTGCATTCAACTCACAGAGTTGAACCTACCTTTTGACACAGCAGTTTTGAAACACTTTTTGTAGAATCTGCATGTGGATATTTTGAGCGCTTTGAGGTCTATGATGGAAAAGGAAATATTTTCACATAAACATTAGACAGAAGCATTCTCAGAAATTCTTTGGGATGTGTGCATTCAACTCAAATATTTGAAGCTTCCTTTTGAAAGAGCAGTTTTGAAACACTCTTTTTTATAGAATCTGCAAGAAGATATTTGGAGCTCTTTGATGCCTCTGCTGGAAAAAGAAATATCTTCACATGAAAACTAGACAGAAGCATTCTCAGAAACTTCTTTGAGATGTGTGAATTCAACTCACAGAGTTGAACCTTCCTTTTGATAGAGCAGTTTTGAAATACTTTTTGTAGAATCTTCAACTGGATATTTGGAGCGCTTTTTTTTTTCATGATCTGCCCACCTTGAAGTCACAAAATGTTGGGATTACCAGTGTGGGCCATGGCACCTGGCCTGTGTTCCTTTTTTTATTTTTATTTATTTTTTTATTATTATTATTGAAGTTAAAGTTTTAGTGTAGATGTGCGCAATGTGCAGGTTAGTTACATAAGTATTCATGTGCCATGCTAGTGTGATGCACCCATTAACTTGCCATTTAGCATTAGGTATATCTCCTAATGCTGTCGCTCCCCCATCCCCCCACACCACAACAGTCCCCAGAGTGTGATGTTCACCTTCCTATGTCCATGTGTTCTCATTGTTCAATTCCCATCTATGGGTGAGAACATGTGGTGTTTGTTTTTTTGTCCTTGCGAGAGTTTTCTGAGAATGATGATTTCCAATTTCATCCATGTCCCTACAAAGGACATGAACTCATTTTTTTATGGCTGCATAGTATTCAAGGGTGTATTTGTGCCATATTTTCTTAATCCAGTAGAAGAAATGGATAAATTCCTGGACACATACACTCTCCCAAGACTAAACGAGGAAGAATTTGAATCTCTGAATAGACCAATAACAGGAGCTGAAATTTTGGCAATAATCAATATCTTACCAACAAAAAAGAGTCCAGGACGAGATGGATTCACAGCCGAATTCTGACAGAGCTACAAGGATGAACCGGTACCATACAGTCTGAAACAATTCCAAACAATAGAAAAAGAGGGAATCCTCCCTAACTCATTTTCTGAGGCCGGCATCATCCTGTTACAAAAGCCGGGCAGGGACACAACCAAAAACTAGAATTTTAGACCAATATCCTTGATGAACATTGATACAAAATCCTCAATAATATACTGGCAAGCCAAATCCGGCAACACATCAAAAAGCTGATCCACCATGATCAAGTGGGCTTCATCCCTGGGATGCAAGGCTGGTTCAATATACACAAATCAATAAATGTAATACGGCATATAAACAGAACCAAAGCCAAAATCCACAAGATTATCTCAATAGACGCGGAAAAGATCTTTGACAAATTTCATCAACCTTCATCCTAAAAATTCTCAATAAATTAAGTATTGATGGGGCATATCTCAAAATAATAAGAGCTATCTATGACAAACCCACAGCCAACATCATACTGGATGGGAAAAAAGTGGAAGCATTCCCTTGAAAACTGTCACAAGACAGGGATGCCCACTCTCACCACTCCTACTCAACATAGTGTTGGAAATTCTGGCCAGGGCAATTAGGTAGGAGAAGGAAATAAATGGTAATCAATAAGGAAAAGAGGAAGTCAAACAGTCCCTGTTTGCAGATGACATGATTGTATATCTAGAAATCCACATTGTCTCAGCCCAAAATCACCTTAACCTGAAAAGCAACTTCAGCAAAGTCTCAGGATACAAAATCAATGTACTAAAATCACAAGCATTCTTATACACCAATAAAAGACAAATAGAGAGCCAAATCATGAGAGAACTCCCATTCGCAATTGCTTCAAAGGAAATAAAATACTTAGGAATCCAACTTACAAGGGACTTGAAGGACCTCTTCAAGGAGAAGGACAAACCGCTCCTCAGTGAAATAAAAGAGGATTTGGAGTGCAATGAGGCCTATGTTGGAAAAGGAAATATCTTCACGTAAAAACTAGACAGAAGCATACTCAGAAACTTCCTTGTGATGCGTGCATTCAACTCACAGAGTTGAACCTTCCTTTTCATAGAGCAGTTTTGAAATACAATTTTTGTATAATCTCAAAGTTGATATTTGGAGCGCTTTGAGGCCTATGTTGGAAAAGGAATTTTCTTCACATAAAACCTACACAGAAGCATTCTCAGAAACTTCTTTGTGATGCGTGCATTCAACTCAGAGAGGTGAACCTACCCTTTGACAGAGCAGTTTTGAAAAATTCTTTTTGTAGGATCTGCAAGTGGATATTTGGAGCGGTTTTAGGCCTATGATGGAAAAGGTAATATCCTCACATAAACACTAGAGAGAAGCATTCACAGAAACTCCTTTGTGATGTGTGCATTCAACTCACACAGTTGAACCTTCCTATTGATAGAACGGTTTTGAAACACTCTTTTGGTAGTATCTGCAAGTCGATATTTGGAGTGATTTCAGGCCTATGCTGGAAAAGGAAATATCTTCACATGAAAACTAGACAGAAGTATTCTCAGAAACTTCTTTGTGATGTGTGCATTCAACTAACAGATTTGAACCTTCCTTGTGATAGAGCAGTTTTGAAACACCCTTTTGGTAGAATATGCAAGTGGATATTTGGAGCGCTATGAGGACAATGCTGGAAAAGGAAATATCTTCACATAAAAACTAGACAGAAGCACTCCCAGAAACTTCTTTGTTATGTGTGCTTTAAATCACACAGTTGAACCTTCCTTCTGATAGAGGAGTTTTGTAACACTCTTTTTGTAGAAACTGCATGTGGATATTTGGAGCGATTTGAGGCCTTTTATGGAAAAGGAAAGATCTTCACATAAAACCTACACAGAAGCATTCTCATAAACTTCTTTGTGATGCGTGGATTCAACTCACTGTGTTGAACCTTCCTTTTGACAGAGTAGTTTTGGAACACTCTTTTTGTAGAATCTGAAAGTGGATATTTGGAGCACTTTGAGGCATATGTTGGAAAAGGAAATATCCTCAAATAAAAACTAGACAGAAGCATTCTCTGAAACTTCTTTGTGACGAGTGCATTCAACTCATAGAGTTGAACCTTCCTTTTGATAGAGCCGTTTTGAAATACTCTTTTTCTAGATTCTGCAAGTGGATATTTGGAGGGCTTTGAGGCCTATGATAGAAACGGAAATATCTTTACATAAAACCTACACAGAAGCATTCTCAGAAACTTCTTTGTGATGCGTGCATTCAACTCACAGAGGTGAACCTACCTTTTGAGAGAGGAGTTTGGAAACATTCTTTTTGTAGAATCTCCAAGTGGATATTTGCAGCGCTTTGAGGTCTATGCTGGAAAAGGAAATATCTTCACATAAACCCTAGACAGAAGCATTCCCAGAAACTTCTTTATGATGGGTGCATTCAGCTCTCAGAGTTGAACCTTCCTTTTGTTAGAGCAGTTTTGAAATAGTCTTTTTGTAGAACATGAAAGTGGATAATTGGAACGCTTTGAGGACTATGCTGGAATGTGGAATATCTTCACTTAAAAAATAGACAGAATCATTCTCAGAAACTTCGTTGTTATAAGTGCATTCAACTGGCAGAGTTGAACCTTCCTTTTGATAGAGCAGTGTTGAAACAATCTTTTTGTAGAATCTGCATATGGATATTTGGAGTGCTTTGAGGCCTATGCTGTAAAAGGAAATATCTTCACATAAAAACTAGCCAGAAGCATTCTCAAAAACGCCTTTGTAATGTATGCATTCAACTCACATGGTTGAAAATTCCTTTTGATAGAGCAGTTTGGAAACACTTTTTTTGTAGAATCTGCAAGTGGATATTTGGAGCGCTTTTAGGCCTCTCTTGGAAAAAGAAATATCTTCACATAAAAACTAGACAGAGTCTTTAGATAAAGCAGTTTTGAAACACTCCTTTTGTAGAATCTGCAAGTTAATATTTGGGGTGTTTGAGGCCTATGCTTTAAAAGGAAATATCTTCACATAAAAAATAGACAGAAGCATTCTCAGAAACTTCTGTGTTATCTGTATATTCAACAAACAGAGTTGAACCTTTCTTTTGATAGAGCAGTTTTGAAACACTCTTTTTGTAGAATCTGCAAGTGGATGTTTGGAGCTCTTTGAGGACTATGAGGAAAAAGGAAATATCTACACATAAAAGCTAGACAGAGGCTTTCTCAGGAACCGTTTTGTTATGTGTGCGTTCAACTCACAGAGTTTAACCTTCCTTTTGATAGACCAGTTTTGAAAGACTCTTTTTGCAGGATCTGCAAGTTGGTATTTCAAACGCTGGGAGGCTTATGCTGGAAAAGAGAAAATCTTCTCATAAAAACTAGACAGAAGCATTCTCAGAAACTACTTTTTGATGTGTGCATTCAACTCACAGGGTTAAACATTCGTTTTCATAGAGCGGTTTTGAAACACTCTTTTTGTAGGATCTGCAAGTAGATATGTGGTGCGATTAGAGGCCTATGCAGGAAAAGGAAATATCTTCACATAAAAACTAGACAGAAGCATTCTCAGAAACTTCTTTGAGATGTGTGCATTCAATTCACATAGTTGAACCTTCCGTTTCATAGAGCAGTTATGAAACTCTCATTTTAAAGTGTCTGCAAATGAATAATTGGAGGGATTTGAGCCCTATGCTGGAAAAGGAAATATCTTCACATAAAAATTAGACAGAAGCATTTTCTTCATAAACTTCCTTGTGATATGTGCATTCATCTCACAGAGTTGAACCTTCCTTTTGATAGAGTAGTTTTGAAACACTCTTTTTGTAAAATGTGCGAGGGGACATTTAGACTGCTTTGAGGCCTACGGTGGAAAAGAAAATATCTTCACTTAAAAACTAGACAGAAGCATTCTCAGAAACTTATTTGTGATGTGTGCATTCAACTCACATAGCTGAACCTTCCCTTTGATAGAGCACTTTTGAAACACTCTTTTTGTATAATCTGCAAGCGGATATTTGGAGCACTTTTAGTACTATGGTGGAAAAGGAAATATCTTCATAGAAAAACTAGACAGAATCACTCTCAGAAACTCCTTTTTAATGTGTGCATTCAACTCACAGAGTTGAACCTTCCCTTTGAGAGAACAGTTTTGAAACACAATTTTTATACAATCTGCAAGTGGACATTTGGAGCACTATGATGACTAGGGTGGAGAAGGAAACATCTTCACTTAAAATTAGACAGAAGAATTCTCAGAAATTTCTTTGTGTTGTGTGCATTGAAAAAACAAAACAAAACAAAAAAACGAACTTACGTTTTGATAGACCAGTTTTGAAAAACTTTTTGTAGAATCTTCAAGTGGATATTTGGAGTGTTTTGAGGCCTACAGTGGAAAAGGAAATATCTTCATATAAAAACTGGATAAAAGCATTCTCAGAAACTTCTTTATGATGCGTGCATTCAACTCACAGAGTTGAACCTTTCTTTTCATAAAGCAGTTGTGAAACACTCTTTTTGTAGAATCTGCAGGTGGATATTTGGATCGCCTTGAGGCCTGTGATGGAAAAGGAAATATCTTGACATAAAATCTAGACAGAAGCTTTCTCTTATAGTTCTTTGTTACGTGAGCATTCAACTCACAAAGTTGAATCTTCCTTTTCATAGAGCCGTTGTGAAACACTCTTTTTATAGAATCTACAAGTGGATATTTGCAGCGCTTTGAGGCCTACAGTGGAAAACGAAGTATCTTCACATAAAACTAGAAAGAGGAATTCTGAGAAACTTCTTTGTGATGTCTGCATTCAACTCGCAGAGTTAAACCTTCCTTTTGAAAGAGCAGTTTTTAAACACTCATTTTGTGGAATCTGCAAGTGGATATTTGGAGTGCCTTGAAGCCTATGCTGGAAAAGGAAATATCTTCACATAAAAACTAGACAGAAACATTCTCAGAAACATCTTGTGATGTGTGCATTCAACTCACATAGTAGAACCTTCCTTTCTATAGAGTAGTTTTGAATCACTATTTTTATACTATCTATAAATAGATATTTGGAGGGCTTTGAGGCCTATGCTGGAAAACGAAATAACTTCACATAAAAACTAGACAGAAGCATTCTCAGAAACTTCTTCGTGGTGTGCATTCAACTCACAGAGTTGAAGCTTCCTTTTGATAGAGCAGTTTCTAAACACTCCTTCTGTAGAATCTTCAACTGGATACATTGAGTGCTCTTTGGCCTATGCAGGAAAAAGGAATATCATCATATAAAAACTAGACAGAAGAATTCTCAGAAACTTCTTTGTGATGTGTGCATTCAAATCACAGAGTGGAACTTTCCTTTTGATAGAGCAGTTTTGACATACACTTTTTGTAGTATCTCCATGTGGATATTTGGAGCGCTTTGAGGCCTACACTGGAAAAGCAAATATCTTCACATAAAAACTCTTCTGAAGCATTCTAATAAACTGCTTTGTGATGTGTGCCTTCAACTCTCAGTGTTGAATCGTCCTTTCCATAGTGCAGTTTTGAAACACTCTTTTTTTAGAATCTCCAAGTGGATATTTGGAGCGCTTTGTGGCCTATGCTGGAAAAGGAAATATCTTCACATAAAAACCAGACTGAAGCATTCTAATAAACTTCTTTGTGATTGGTGTTTTCAGCTGACAGAGTTGAAACTTCCTTTTGATAGAGCAGTTTTGAAACACTCCTTTTGCAGAATCTGAAAGTGGATATTTGCAGTACTTTGAGGCCTATGCTGGAAAAGGAAATATCTTCACATAAAAACTAGACTGAAGCATTCTCAGAAACTTCTTTGTGATATGTGCATACAACTCACAGAGGTGAACATTTCTTTTGATAGAGCAGTTTTGAAACACTCTGTAGAATCTTCAAGTGGATATTTGGGGAGCTTTGAGGCTTAGGCTGGAAAAGGAAATATCTTCACATAAAAACTAGACAGAAGAATTCTCAGAAAATTCCTTGTGATGTGTGCGTTCAACTCACACACTTGTACCTTCCTTTTGATAGAGCAGTTTTGAAAAAAACTTTTTGTAGAATCTGCATGTGGATATTTGGAACGATTTGAGGCCAATGAAGGAAAAGGAAATATCTTCACATAAAAACTAGACAGAAGCATTCTCTGAAACTTCTTTGTGATTTGTGCATTCAACTCACAGAATTGAACCTTCCTTTTGATAGAGCAGTGTTTAAACACTCCTTCTGTAGAATCTGCAATTTGGTATATTGTGCGCTTTAAGGCCTATGCCTGTAAAAGGACATATCTTCACATGACAAGTAGTCAAAAGCATTCTAATAAACTTACTTGTGATGTGTGCATTCAATTGACACAGTTGAATCTTCCTTTTGATAGAGCAATTTTGAAACCCTCTTTTTGTAGAATCTGCTACTGGATGTTTGGAGCGCTTTGTGGTCTATGCTGGAAAAGGAAATATCTTCATATAAAAACCAGACAGATGCATTCTCAGACACTTCTTTGTGATGAGTGCAGTCAACTCAAAGATTTGAACCTACCTTTTGATAGAGCAGTTTTGAAACACTCTTGTTTTAGAAGCTGCAAGTGGATATTTGGAGCGTTTTGGGGCCTACACCTGAAAAGGAAATATCTTCTAATAAAAACTAGAAAGAGACATTCTCAGAAACGTCTTTGTGATGTGTGCAATCAACTGAAAGAGTTGAACCTTCTTTTGATACAGCAGTTTTGAAACACTCCTTTTGTAGAATCTGCAAGTTCATATTTGGAGCACTTGGAGGCGATGCTGGAAAAGAAAATATCTTCACATAAAAACTAGACAGAAGCATTCTCAGAAACTTTTTTGGTGAAGTGTGTATTCAACTCACAGCATTGAACATTCGTTTTGATTGAGCAGTTCTGAAATACTCTTTGAAGAATCTGCAAGTAGACATTTTGAGCGTTTTGGGTCCTATGGTGGAAAAGGGAATATCTTCACATATAAACTAGACAGAAGCATTCTCACAAACTTCTTTGTGATGTGTGCATTCATCTCAGAGAGTTGAACCTTCATTTTGATAGAGCAGTTTTGAAACTCTCTTTTTGTAAAATGTGCAAGTGGATATTTGGAGTTCTTTGATGCCTACTGTGGAAAAGGATATATCTTCACTTAAAAACTAGGCAGAAGCATTCTCAGAAACTCCTTTTTGTTGTGTGCATTCAACTCACAGAGTTGATCCTTCCTTTTGATAGAACAGTTTTGAAACACGCTTTTTCATAGAATCTGCAAGTGGATATTCAGAGTGCTATGATGACTATGGTGGAGAAGGAAATATCTTCACATAAAAACTAGAGACAAGAATTCTCAGAAACATATTTGTGATGTATGCATTCAACTCCAGAGTTGAACATGTGTTTTGATAGACCAGTTTTGAAACAGTCTTTTTGTACAATGTGCAAGTGGATATTTTGAGCTCTTTGAGGCCTATTGTGGAAAAGGAAATATCTTCACATAAAAACAAGACAAGCATTCTCAGAAACTTATTTGTTTTGTGTGCATTCAACTCACAGGGTTGAACATTCCTTTTCATAGAGCAGTTCTGAAACACTCTTTTTGTAGAATCTGCAAGTGGATATTTGCAGCGCTTTGTGGCCTACATTGGAAAATGAAGTATCTTCACGTAAAACTAGACAGAGGAATTCTCAGAAACTTCTTTGTTATGTGTGAATTCAACTGACAGGGTTGAAGCTTCCTTTTGATAGAACAGTTCTGAAACACTCTTTTGGTAGAATCTGCAGACAGATATTTGGAGCGTTTTGAGGCCTACAGTTGAAAAGGAAATAAACTGAGTAAAAACTAGACAGAAGATTTTTAAGATACTACTTTGAGATGAATGCATTCAAGTCACAGCTTTGAAACTTCCTTTTGATACAGCAGTTCTGAAACACTGTTTTTGTAGAATCTGCAAGTGGATATTTGGAGCAATTTGAGACCAACAGTGGAAAAGGAAATATCTTCACATAAAAATTAGACAGAAGCATTATTAGAAACTACTTTGTGTAGTGAGCATTCAATTCACTGAGTTGAATCTTCCTTTTGATAGAGCAGTTTTGAAACACTGTTTTTGTAGAATCAGAAGGTGGGTATTTTGATCGATTTGGGGCCTATGGTAGAAAGGGAAATATCTTCACGTAAAAACTAAGCTGAAGCATTCTCAGAAACTTCTTTGTGTTGTGTGAATTCAACTCACAGCGTTGAACCTTCCTTTTGATAGAACAGTAATGAAACACTCTTTTTGAAGTATCTGCAAGTAGATATTTGGAGCGATTTGAGTCCTTCGGTGTAAAATGAAATATCTTCACATAAAAACTAGACAGAATCATTCTCAGAAATTTCTTTGTGAAGTGTGCATTCAACTCAAAGTGTTGAACTTTCCCTTTGATAGATCAGTTTTGAAACACTACTTTTGTAGAAACTGCAATTGGATACTTGCAGTGCTATGAGGCCTATGGTCTGAAAGGAAATATCTTCACATTAAAACTCGATAGAAGCATTCTCAGAAACTTCTTTAGCATGTGGGCATTCAACTCACAGAGTTGAACCTTCCTTTTGATTGAGCAGTTTTAAATCACTCCTTTTGTAAAATGTGCAAGAAGATATTTGGATTTCTTTAAGGCCTATGGTGGAAAACGAAATATCCTTCACATAAAAAGTAGACAGAAGAATTCTCAGAAACTTCTTTGTGATGTGTGCATTCAACTCACAGAGTTGAACCTTTGTTTTGATAGAACAGATTTGAAGCACTCTTTTTGTAGAATCTGCAAGTGGATATTTGGAATGCTTTGAGGCCTACTGTGGAAAAGAAAATATCTTAACATAAAAACTAGGTAGAAGCGTTCTCAGAAACTTCTTTGTGATGTGTGCATTCAACTCACAGAGTTGAACCTTCCTTTTGATAGAACAGTTTTGAAACACTGTTTGTGTACAATCTGCAAGTGGATGTTTGGAACGCTTTGATGACTATGGTGGAAAAGGAAATATCTTCACATAAAAATTAGACAGAAGCATTCTAAGAAACTTCTTTACAATGTGTACATTCACTCACAGAGTTGACCCTTGCTTTTGATAGAGCAGTACTGAAACACTCTTTTTGTAGAATCTGCAAGTGGATATTTGGAGCGCATTGAGGCCTATGGTGTAAAAGGAAATATCTTCACATAAAAACTAAACAGAAGCGTCCTCAGAAAATTCTTTTCCAAGTGTGCACTCAACTCACAGATTTGAACCTTCCTCTTCGTAGAGCAGTTCTGAAACACCCTTTTTGTAGAATCTACAGGTGGATATTTCGATGGCTTTGAGGCCTATGGTGGAAAGGGAAATATCTTCACCTAAAAACTAGACAGCAGCATTATCAGGAACTACTTTGTGATGTGAGCATTCAATTCAAAGAGTTGAACCTTCTTTTTGATTGAGCAGTTTTGAAACACTGTTTTTGGAGGATCTGCAGGTGGATATTTCGATCGGTTTGAGGCCTGTGGTAGAAAAGGAAATATCTTCACATAAAAACTAAACAGAAGCATTGTCAGAAACTTCTTTGTGATTTGTGAATTCAACTCACAGAGTTGAACCGTCCTTTTGGCAGAGCAGTAATGACACACTGTTTTTGAAGTATCTGCAAGTTGATATTTGGAGCAATTTGATTCCTTCGGTGGAAAAGGAAATATCTTCACGTAGAAACAAACAGAAGAATTCTCAGAAATTTCTTTTTGAAGTGGGCATTCAACTCAAAGAGTTAAACCTTCCTTTTGATAGAGCAGCTTTGAAACACTGTTTTTGTAGTATCTGCAAGTAGATACTTGCAGAGCTATGAGGCTTATGTTCTGAAAGGAAATATCGTCACATAAAAATAAGATAGAAGAATTCTCAGCAACTTCTTTGTGATGTGTGCATTGAACTCACAGAGTTGAATCTTCCTTTTGATTGAGCAATTTTAAAACCCTCTTTTTGTAAAATATGCTAGTGGATTTCTGGAGCGCATTGAGATCTATGGTAAAAAAGGAAATATCTTCATATAAAAACTAGACAGAAGCATTCTCAGAAACTTCTTTGTGATGTGTACATTCAACTCACAGAGTTGAACTTTTCTTTTGATTGAACAGTTTTGAAACACTCGGTAGTAGCTGCAACTGGATATTTGGTGCATTTTGAGACTTACAGTGGAAAAGGAAATATCCTCACATAAAAACTACACAGAAGCATTCTCAGAAACTTATCTGTGATGTGTGCATTCAAGACACAGAGTTGAACCTACCTTTGATAGAGCAGTTTTGAAACACTCCTTTTGTAGAATGTGCAAGTGGATATTTGCAGCGCTTTGAGACCTACAGTGGAAAAGGAAATATCTTCACATAAAAACAAGACAGAAGCATTCTCGGAAACTTTTTTGTGATGTGTGCATTGAACTCACAGAGTTGAACCTTCCTTTTGGTAGAGCAGTATAGAAACATTATTTTTGTAGAATCTGCAAGTGGATATATGGAGCGTTTTGAGGCCTAAAGGGGATAATTAAACATTTTCACGTAAAAACTAGACAGAATTATTTTCAGAAACTTCTTCATGATGTGTGCATTCAACTCACAGAGATGAGCCTTCCTTTTCATAGAGAAGTTCTTAAACACACTTTCTGTAGAATCTGCAATAGATTATTTGGAGTGCTTTGAGGCCTATGGTGAAAAGCAAAATATCTTCACATAAAAATTAGACAGAAACATTCTCAGAAACTTCCTTGTGGTGTGTGAATGCAACTCACAGAGTTGAACTTTCATTTTGATAGAGCAATACCAAAACACTCATTTTGTAGAATCTGCAAGCGGATATTTTGATCGCTTGGAGGCCTATGGTGAAAAGGGAAATATATTCACATAAAAGTTAGACAGAAGCATTCTCAGAGACTTCTTTGTGATGTGTACATTCAACTCACAGAGTTGAACTTTTCTTTTGATAGAGCAGTTTTGAAACACTCTTTTTGTAGAAAGTGCAAGTGGATATTTGGAACGCTTTGAGGCCTACGTTTGAAAAGAAAATTTCTTCATATAAAAACTAAACAGAAGCATTCTCAGAACGTACTTTATGATGTGTGCATTCAACTCACAGAGTTGAACTTTTCTTTTGACAAAGCAGTTTTGAAATCCTCCTTTTGTAGAATCTGCAAGTGCATATTGGGTGTGCTTTGGCCCATTTGTTGGAAAAGGAAATATCTTCATAGAAAAACTAGACAGAAGCATTCTCAGAAACTTCTTTGTGATGTGTGCATTCAACTTACAGAGTTGAACATTTCTTTTGTTAGAGCAGTTTTGAAACACTCTTTTAGTAGAATCTGCAAGTGAATATTTGGAGCTATTTGAGGCCTACAGTGCAAATGTAATATCTTCTATGTAATTAAAATTACATAGAAACATTCTCAGAAACTTCTTTGTGATGTGTGCATTCAACTCACAATGTTGAACCTTCCTTTTGATAGAGCAGTTACGAAACACTCTTTTTGGGGTATCTGCAAGTGGATATTATGAACGCTTTGAGGCCTGCTCTGGAAATGGAAATATCTTCCCATGAAAACTAGACAGAAGCATTCTCAGAAATTTCTTTGTGATGTGTGCATTCAACTTACAGAGTTGAACCTTTCTTTTGATAGAACAGTTTTCATACACTCTTTTTGTGGAATCAGCGCTTTGGTGACTATGGTGGAAAGGAAATGTTTTCACATAAAAACTAGACAGAAGCATTCTCAGAAACTGATTTTTGATGTTAGCATTCAACTCACAGAGTTGAACCATCTTTTTGGTAGAATATTTCTGAAACACTCTTTTTGTAGAATCTGCAAGTGGATATTTTGAGTGCTTAGAGGCCGAAGGTGGAAAAGGAAATATCTTCACATAAAAACTAGACAGAAGCATTCTGAGAATCTCCTTTGTGATGTGTGCATTCAAATCATAGAGTTGAAACTTTATTTAATAGATTAGTTTTGAAACAGTCATTTTGTGGAATCTGCAGGTGGATATTTGGATCGCTTTGAGGCCTATGGTGGAAAAGGAAATATCTTCACACAAAAAATAGACAGAAAAATTCTCACAAACAGTTTGTGATGTATGCATTCAACTCACGCAGTTGAACATTCCTTTTCATAGAGCAGTTCTGAAATACTCTTTTTGTAGAATCTGCAAATGGATATTTGGAGCACTTAGAGGAACATAGTGGAAAGGGAAATATTTTCACATAAAAACTAGATATAAACATTCTCAGAAACATCTTTGTGATATGTGCATTCAAATCACAGAGGTGAAACTTTCTTTTGATAGAGCAGTTTTGAAACACTCTTTTTGTAGAATCTCCCAGTGTATATTTGGAATGCTTTGAGGCCTACGGTGGACAAGGAAATATCTTCACATAAAAACTAGCAGAAGAGTTCTCAGAAACTTCTTTGTGATGTGTGCATTAAACTCATGGAATTGAACCTCTCTTTTGATAGAGCAGTTTGGAAACACACTTTTTGTAGAATCTGCAATTGGATATTTGGAATGCTTTGAGGCCTGCAGTGTAAAAGGAAATAACTTCACATTAAAACTACATAAAAGCATTCTCAGAAACTTCTTAGTGATGTGTGCATTCAACTCAAAGGGTTGAACATTTCTTTTGATAGAGCAGTTTTGAAACACTCTTTTTGTAGAATCTGCAGGTGGATATTTGGAGCGCTTTGATGCCTATGGTGTAAAAGGAAATATTTTCATATAAAAACTAGACAAAGGCCGGGGGAGCCCAGATGGCCGTACAGGAACAGCTCCCGTCCACAGCTCCCAGCGTGAGTGACGTAGAAGACATGTAATTTCTGCATTTCCATCTGAGGTACTGGGTTTATCTCACAAGGGAGTGGCAGACAGTGGGCTCAGGTCAGTGGGTGCATGCAACATGTGTGAGCCAAAGAAGGGCGAGGCATTGCCACCTGCAGGAAGTGCAGGGGTCAGGAAGTTCCATTTCCTAGTCAAAGAAAGGGGTGACAGACGTAACCTGGAGAATTGGGTCACTCCCACCGGAATACTGTGCTTTTCCGAAAGGCTTAAAAAATGGCACACCAGGAGATTATATCCCACACCTGGTTGAGAGTGTCTTATGCCCACAGAGTATCACTGATTGCTAGCACAGCAGACTGAGTTCAAACTGCAAGGCCGCAGTGAGACTGGGGGATGGTTGCCAGTCATAGCCCAGGCTTGCTTAGGTTAACAAAGCAGCCAAGAAGCTCGAAATTGGTGGAGCCCACCACAGCTCAAGGAGGCCTGCTTGCCTCTGTAGTCTCCACCTCTGAGATCAGGGCACAGACAAACAAAAAGACAACACTAACCTCTGCAGACTTAAATGTCCCTGTCTAACAGCTTTGAAGAGAGCAGTGGTTCTCCCAGCACACAGCTGGAGATCTGAGAAGGGGCAGACTGCTTCCTCAAGTGGATCCCAGACCCCTGACCTCTGAGCAGCCTAACTTGGAGGCAACCCCCAGCAGAGGCAGACTGATACCTCACACGGCCTGGTACTCCGACAGACGTGCAGCTGAGGGTCCCGTCTCTTAGAAGGAAAACTAAAAAACAGAAAGGACATCCACACCAAAAACCCATCTGTACATCACCATCATCAAAGACCAAAAGTAGATAAAACCACAAAGATGGGGAAAAAACAAAGCAGAAAAATTGGAAACTCTAAGAAGCAGAGTGTCTCTCCTCCTGCAAAGGAACGCAGTTCCTCACCAGCAAGGGAACAAAGCTGGATGGAGAATTACTTTGATGAGCTGAGAGAAGAAGGCTTCAGATGATCAAATTACTCTGAGCCATGGGAGGACATTCAAACCAAAGGCAAAGAAGTTGAAAACTTTGAAAAAAATTTAGAAGAATGTATAACTAGAATAACCAATACAGAGAAGTGCTTAAAGGAGCTAATGGAGCTGAAAACCAAGGCTTGAGAACTATGTGAAGAATGCAGAATCCTCAGGAGGCAACACAATCAACTGGAAGAAACGGTATCAGCGATGGAAGATGAAATGAATGAAATGAAGTGAGAAGGGAAGTTTAGAGAAAAAAGAATAAAAATAAACCAGCAAGGCCTCCAAGAAATATGGGACTATGTGAAAAGAGCAAATCTACGTCTGATTGGTGTACCTGAAAGTGACAGGGAGAATGGAACCAAGTTGGAAAACACTATGCAGGATATGATCCAGGAGACTTTCCCCATTCTAGCAAGGCAGGCCAACATTCACATTCAGGAAATACAGAGGATGCCACAAAGATACTCCTAGAGAAGAACAACTCCAAGACATATAATTGTCAGATTCACCAAAGTTGAAATGAAGGAATTAATATTAAGGGCAGCCAGAGAGAAAGGTGGGTTAATCACAAAGGGAAGCCCATCAGACTAACAGCAGATCTCTCAGCAGAAACTCTACAAGCAAAAAGAGAGTGGGGGCCAATATTCAACATTCTTAAAGAAAAGCATTTTCAACCCAGAATTTTATATCCAGCTAAACTAGCTTCATAAGTGAAGGAGAAATAAAATACTTTACAGACAAGTAAATGCTGAGAGACTTTGTCACGCCTGCCCTAAAAGACCTCCTGAGGGAATTGCTAAAGATGGAAAGGAACAACTGATACCAACCACTGCAACATCATGCCAAAATGTAAAGACCATCAAGACTAGGAAGAATCTGCATCAACTAACGAGCAAAATAACCAGCTAACATCATAATGACAGAATCAAATTCACACATAACAATATTAACTTTAAATGAAAATGGACTAAATGCTCCAATTAAAAGACACAGACTGGCAAATTGGATAAAGAGTCAAGACCCATCAGTGTGCTGTATTCAGGAAACCCAACTCATGTGCAGAGACACACATAGGCTCAAAATAAAAGGATGGAGGAAGATCTACCAGCAAATGGAAAACAAAAAAAGGCAGGGGTTGCAATCCTAGTCTCTGATAAATCAGACTGTAAACCAATGAAGATCAAAAGAGACAAAGAAGGCCATTACACAATGGTAAAGGGATCGATTCAACAAGAAGAGTTAACTCTCCTAAATATATAAGCACTCAACACAGGAGCACCCAGATTCATAAAGCAAGTATTGAATGACCTACAAAGAGACTTAGATTCCTACACATTAATAATGGGAGATTTTAACACCCCACTATCAACATTAGACAGATCAACGAGACAGAAAGTCAACAAGGATACCCAGGAATTGAACTCAGCTCTGCACCAAGCGGACCTAATAGACATCTACAGAACTCTCCACCCCAAATCAACAGAATATACGTTTTTTTCAGCACCACACCACACCTATTCCATAATTGACTGCATACTTGGAAGTAAAGCTCTCCTCAATAAATGTCAAAGAAGAGAAATTTTACAAACTATTTCTCAGATCACAGTTCAATCAAACTGGAACTCAGGAATCTGAAACTGGAATCTCACTCAAAACCGCTCAACTACATGGAAACTAAACAACCTGCTCCTGAATGACTACTGGGTACATAAAGAAATGAAGGCAGAAATAAAGATGTTCTTTGAAACCAACGAGAACCAAGACACAACATACCAGAATCTCTGGGATGCATTCAAAGCAGTGTGTAGAGGGAAATTTATAGCACTAAATGCCCACAAGAGAAAGCAGGAAAGATACAAAATGGACACCCTAACAACACAATTAAAAGAACCAGAAAAGCAAGAGCAAACACACTCAAAAACTAGCAGAAGGCAAGGAATAACTAAACTCAGAGCAGAACTGAAGGAAATAGAGAAAAAACAAAACCCTTCAAAAAATTAATGAATCCAGGAGCTGGTTTTTTGAAAGGATCAACAAAATTGATATACTGCTAGCAAGAGTAATAAAGAAAAAAGGAGATAAGAATCAGATAGATGCAATAAAAAATGATAAAGGGGATATCACCACTGATCCCACAGAAATACAAACTACCATCAGAGAATAGTAACAATACCTCTACGAAAATAAACTAGAAAATCTAGAAGAAATGGATAAGTTCCTCAACACATACACACTCCCCAGACTAAACCAGGAAGAAGCTGAATCTCTGAATACACCAAAAACAGGAGTTGAAATTTTGACAATAATCAATAGATTACCACCCAAAAAGAGTCCAGGACGAGATGGATTCACAACAGAAATCTACCAGAGGTACAAGGAGGAACTGGTACCTTTCCTTCTGAAACTATTCCAATCAATAGAAAAAGAGGGAATCCTCCCTAACTCATTTTATGAGGCCAGCATCATGTTGATACCAAAGCTTGGCAGAGACATAACCAAAAAAGAGAATTTTAGACAAATATCCTTGATGAAAATTGATGCAAAAATCCTCAATAAAATACTGGCAAACCGAATCCAGCAGCATATCAAAAAGCTTATCCACCATGATCAAGTGAACTTCATCCCTGGGATGCAAGGCTGGTTCAATATATGCAAATCAATAAATGTAATCCAGCATATAAACAGAACCAAAGACAAAAACCACATGATTATCTCAATAGATGCAGAAAAGGCCTTTGACAAAATTCAACAACCTTCATGCTAAAAACTCTCAATAAATTAGGCATTGATGGGACATATTTCAAAATAATAAGAGCTATATATGACAAGCCCACAGCCAATATCATACTGAATGGGCAAAAACTGGAAGCATTCTCATTGAAAACTGACACAAGACAGGGATGCCCTCTCTCACCACTCCTATTCAACATATTGTTGGAAGTTCTGGCCAGGGCAATTAGGCAGGAGAAGGAAAGAATTGGTATTCATCTATGAAAAGAGGAAGTCAAATTGTCCCTCTTTGCAGATGACATGATTGCATATCTAGAAAACCCCATTGTCTCAGCCCAAAATCTCCTTAAGCTGATAAGAAACTTCAGCAAAGTCTCAGGATACAAAATCAATGTACAAAAATCACAAGCATTCTGATACACCAACAACAAACAGAGAGACAAATCATGAGTGAACTCCCATTCACAATTGCTTCAAAGAGAATAAAATACCTAGGAATCCAACTTTCAAGTGATGTGAAGGACATCTTCAAGGAGAACTACAAACCACTGCTCAAGGAAATAAAAGAGGATACAAACAAATGGAAGAACATTCCATGCCCATGGGTAGGAAGACTCAATATCGTGAAAATGGCCATACTGCCCAAGGTAATTTGTAGATTCAATGCCATCCCCATCAAGCTACCAATGACTTTCTTCACACAATTCGAAAAACTACTTTAAAGTTCATAAGGAACGAAAAAAGAGCCCGCATTGCCAAATCAATTTTAAGCCAAAAGAACAAAGCTGGAGGCATCACAGTACCTGACTTCAAACAATACTACAAGGCTACAGTAACCAAAACAGCATGATGCTGGTACCAAAACAGTGATATAGATCAATGGAACAAAACAGAATCCTCAGAAATAATGCTGCATATCTACAACTATCTGATCTTTGACAAACCTGAGAAAAACAAGCAATGAGGAAAGGATTCCCTATTTAATAAATGGTGCTGGGAAAACTGGCTAGCCATATGTAGAAAGCTGAAACTGGATCCCTTCCTTATACCATATACAAAAATCAATTCAAGTTGGATTAAAGACTTAAACGTTAGACCTAAAACCATGAAAACCCTAGAGGAAAACCTTGGCATTACCATTCAGGTCATAGGCATGGACAAGGACTTCATGTCTAAAACACCAAAAGCAATGGCAACAATAGCCAAAATTGACAAATGGGATCTAATTAAACTAAAGAGCTTCTGCACAGCAAAAGAAACTGTCATCAGAGTGAACAGGCAACCTAAAAAATGGGAAAAAATTTTCACAACCTACTCATCTGACAATGGGCTATTATCCACAATCTACAGTGAACACAAAGTTACAAGAAACAAACAAACAACCCCATCAAAAAGTGGGCGAAGGACATGAACAGACACTTCTCAAAAGAAGACATTTATGCAGCCAAAATACACATGAAGAAATGCTCACCATCACTGGCCATCAGAGAAATGCAAATCAAAAACACAATGAGATACAATCTCACACCAGGTAGAATGACAATCATTTAAAAGTCAGGAAACAACAGATGCTGGAGAGCATGTGGAGAAATAGGAACACTTTTACACTGTTGGTGGGACTGTAAACTAGTTCAACCCTTGTGGAAGTCAGTGTGGCGAGTCATCAGGGATCTAGAACTAGAGATACCATTTGACCCAGCCATCCCATTACTGGGTATATACCCAAAGGACTATAAATCATGCTGCTATAAAGACACATGCACATGTATGTTTATTGTGCCATTATTCACAATAGCAAAGACTTGGAACCAACCCAAATGTCCATGAATGATAGACTGGATTAAGAAAATGTGGCACATATACACCATGGAATCCTATGCAGCCATAAAAAGTGATGAGTTCGTGTCCTTTGTAGGGACATGGATGAAACTGGATATCATCATTCTCAGTAAACTAACACAAGAACAGAAAACCAAAAACCGCATGTTCTCACTCATAGGTGGAACTGTACAATGAGAACACATGGAACAGGAAGGGGAACATCATGCTTTGGGGACTGTTGTGGGGTTGGGGAAGGGGGAAGGGATAGCATTGGGAGATATACCTGATGCTAGATGACAAGTTAGTGGGTGCAGCGCACCAGCATGGCACATGTATACATATGTAACTAACCTGCACATTGTGCACATGTACCCTAAAACTTAAACTATAATAATAATAATTTAAAAAACAACTAGACAGAAGTGTTCTCAGAAACTCCTTTGTGATGTGTGAATTCAACTCAGAGAGTTGACCCATCCTTTCGATAGAGCAGTAATGACACACTCTTTTTGTTGAAACTGCAAGTGGATATTTTTAGAACTTTGTGGCCTACGGTGAAAAAGGAAATGTCTTCAGATAAAAACTAGACAGAAACATTCTCACAAACTTCTTGGTGATGTGTGCATTGAACTCACAGAGGTGACCTTTCCTTTTGATATAACAGTTCTGAAACACTCTTTTTTTAGAATCTGCAAGTGGATGTTTGGAGCGCTTTGAGACCTATGGTGGAAAAGGAAATATCTTTGCATAAAAACTAGACAGAATCATTCTCAGAAATTTCTTTCGTTGAGTGCATTCAACTCACTGATTTTAACCTTTCTTTTGAGAGAGCAGTTCTGAAACTCTCTTTCTGTAGTAGCTGCAAGTGGATATTGGGAACGCTTTGAGGTCCACAGTGGAAAAAGGTGTATCTTCACATAAAAACTACACATAAGCATCCTCAGAAACATCTTTGTGATGTGTACATTCAACTCACAGAGTTGAACCTTTCTTTTGATAGAGCAGTTTTGAAACAATCTTTTTGTTGAATCTGCAAGTGGGTATTTGGTGCGCTCTGAGGCTTATGGTGGAAATGGAAATATCTTCACATAAAAACTACAGTGAAGCATTCTCAGAAACCTCTTCATGTTGTGTGCATTGAACTCACAGAGCTAAACCATTCTTTTGATAGAGCAGTTTTGAAATACTCTTTTTGTAGAATCTGCAAGTGGATATATGCAGTGTTCTGAGGAGTATGATGGAAAAGGAAATATCTTCACATAAAAACTAGACAGAAGAATTCTCAGAAATTTGTGATGTGTGCATTCAATTCACAGTGTTGTAGCTTTCTTTTGATAGAGCAGTTTGTAAACACTCAATTTGTAGAATCTGCAAGTGGATATTTGTAGCACTTTGAGGCCTATGGTGGAAAAGGAAATATCTTCACACAAAAGCTAGACAGAAGAATTCTCAGAAACTTCTTTGTGCCTCCGCACTTAACTCACAGTGTTGAAACTTTCTTTTGACACAGCAGTTTTGAAACAATCTTTGTATAATCTGCAAATGGATATATGGAGCACTTTGAGGCCTATATTGTGTAATTAAATATCTTCACATAAAAACTACACAGAAGCATTCTCAGAAACTTCTTGGTAATGTGTGCATTCAGCTCACAGAGTTGAACCTTCCTTTTCATAGAGCAGTTTTGAAACCGTCTTTTTGTAGAATCTACAAGTGCATATTAGGAGCGCTTTGAGGCCTATGGTGGAAAATCACATATCTTCAAATAAAAAATACACAGAAGGATTCTCAGAAACTTCTTTGTGATGTGTGAGTGCAACTCACAGAGTTGACCGCTCCTTTTGATAGAGCAGTACAGAAACACTCTTTTTCTAGATTCTGAATGTGGATGTTTGGAGCGCATTGAGGCCTATGTTTGAAAAGGAAATATATTCACATAAAAAATAGACAGAAGCATTCTCAGAAACTTCTTTGTGATGTGTGCCTTCAACTCACAGCGTTGAACCTTTCTTTTGATTGAGCAGTTCAGAAACACACTTTTTGTAGAATCTGCAAGTGAATATTTGGAGTGCTTTGAGGCCTACCGTGGAAAAGGGAATATCTTCACTTAAAAACTAGACAGAAGCATTCTCAGAAATTTATTTCCAATGAGTGCATTCAACTCACTGAGTTTAAACTTTCTTTTGATAGATCAGTTCTGAAACGTGCTTTCTGTAGAATCTGCAAGTGGACATATGGAACCCTTTGTGGCCTACGGTGGAAAACGAAATATCTTCACATAAAAACTAGATAAAAGCATTCTCAGAAACTTCTTTGTGATGAATGCATTCAATTCACACAGTTTAACCTTTCTTTTGATAGAGGAGTTTTGAAACACTCTTTTTGTAGAATCTGCAAGTGGATATTTGAAGCGCTTTGTGGCCTATTGTGGAAAAGGAAATATCTTCACATAAAAACTAGACAGAAGCATTCTCAGAAACTTCCTTCTAATGTGTGCATTCAACACACAAAGTTGAACCTTTCTTTTGATACAGGAGTTTGGAAACTCTCTTTTTGTAAAATCTGCAATTGGATATATGGGGCACTTTGAGTCCTATGGCGGATAATTAAATAAATTCAAATAAAAACTATACAGAAGCATTCTCAGAAACTTCTTTGTGATCTTTGCATTCAACACACAGTGTTGAACCTTCTTTTGATAGAGAAGTTTTGAAACTCTCTTTTTGTGGAATCTGCAAGTTGATCTTTGCAGCACTTTGAGGCCTATTGTGGAAAAGGAAATTCCTTCACCAAAAAGCTAGACAGAAGCATTCACAGAAAATTCATTGTGATGTGTGAATTCAACTCACAGAGGCGAAACTTCCTTTTTAGAGAGCAGACCAGAAACACTCTTTTTGTAGAATCTGCAAGTGGATATTTGGAGTACTTTTAGGCCTATGGTGGAAAAAGAAATATCTTCACATAAAAATTAGACAGAAGCATTCTCAGAAATTCCTTTCCAGTAAGTTCACTCAATTCACTGAGTTTAACAAATCTTTTGATAGGGCAGTTCTGAAACACACTTTCTTTAGAATCTGCAAGTGGATATTTAGAGCGCTTTGAGGCCTACGGTGGAAAAGGAAATACCTTCACATAAAAACAAGACATATCCATTCTGAGAAACGTCTTTGTGATGTTTGCATTGAATCACAGAGTTCAACGTTTCTTTGGTAGAGCAGTTTTGAAACACTGTTTTTGTAGGATCTGCAAGTGGATGTATGGAGCGCTCTGAGGCCTACAATGGAAAAGGAAATATCTTCACATAAAATCTAGACAGAAGCATTCTCAGAAACTTCTTTGTGATGTGTTCACTCAACTCACAGAGTTGAAACTTCCTTTTGATAGAGAAGTTCTGAAACAATTTTTTTCTAGAATCTGCAAGTGGATATTTGGAGAGCTTTGAGGCCTTTGGCGGAAAAGGAAATATCTTCACATAAAAACTAGACAGAAGCATTCTCAGAAAATATTTTGTGATGTGTGCATTCATCTAACAGAGTTGATCCTTTGTTTTAATAAAGAAGTTTTGAAACACGCTTTTTCTAGAAGGTTCAAATAGATATTTGAAGTGCCTTGAGGCATAAGGTAGAAAACGAAATATCTTCACATAAATACTAGACAGAAGCATTCTCAGAAACTATTTGGTGATGTGCACATTCAACTCAGAGAGCTGAACTTTCCTTTAGATAGAGCAGTTTTGAAACAATCTTCTTGCAGAATCTGCCAGTGGATATTTGGAGCGACTTGAGGCCTCCTGTTGAAAGGGAAATATCTTCACATAAAAACTAGCCAGAAGCATTCTCAGAAAGATCTTCGTGATGCATGCATTCAACCCATAGAGGTGAAACATTCTTTTGACACGCCAGTTCTGAAACACTCTTTTTATAGTATCTGCAAGTGGATATTTGGAATGCTTTGAGGCCTATGCTGTAAAGGAAATATCTTAAAATAAAAACTAGACAGAAGCATTCTCAGAAACTTCTTTGTGATGTGTACATTCAACTCACAGTGTTGAATCATTCTTTTGATACACCAGTTCTGAAACACTACTTTTGTGGAGGCAGCAGGAGGCGATATTTGGAAAGATTTGAGGCCTACGGTGGAAAAGTACATATCTTTACATAAAAACTAGACAGAAGCATTCTCAGAAACATCTTCATGATGTGCGTATTCAACTGACAGAACTGAACTTTCCTTTGATACAGCAGTTTTGAAACATTCTTTTCGTTGAATCTGCAAGTGGATATTTTGATCGCCTTTAGGCTTATGGTGGAAAAGGGAATATCTTCACATAAAAATTAGACAGAAACATTCTCAGAAACGTCTTTGTGATGTGCACATTCAAGTCACAGACCTTTCCTTTGATGGAGCAGTTTTGAAACACACTTTTTGTAGGATCTGCAAGTGTATCTTTGGAGCGCCTTGAGGACAATGGTGGAAAAGGAAATATCTTCACATAAAAACTAGACAGAAGCATTCTCAGAAACTTCTTTTTCATGTGTGCATTCACCTCACAAGTCTGACCTTTTCTTTTGATACAGCAGTTTTGAAACACTCTTTTTGTAGAATCTGCAAGTGGATATTTGGAGCGCCTTGAGGCGTATGGGAAAAAAGGAGATATCTTCACATAAAAACTAGACAGAAGCATTCTCAGCAACTTCTTTGTGATGTGTGCATTCAATTCAAAGAGTCAAACTTTTCTATTGATAGAGCAGTTTTGAAACACTCTTTTTGTGGAATCTGCTGGTGGATATTTGGAGTGCTTTGTGGCCTGCAGAGGAAAACGAAATATCTTCACATAAAAACTATACAGAAACATTCTCTGAAACTTCATTTTGATGTGGGCGTTCAACTCACAGAGTTGAGCCTTTCTTTTGACTGAGCAGTTTTGAAACACTTTTTTTGTAGAATCTGCAAATGGATATTTGCAGCACTATGAGGCCTATGGTGGAAAAGAAAATATCTTCACATAAAAGCTAGAAAAAAGCATTCTCAGAAAATTCTTTGTGATGTGTGCATGCAAATCACAAGTTGAACTTTCCCTTTGATAGAGCAGTTTTGAAACAATCTTTTTGTAATATCTTCAAAGGGATTTTCGGAGAGCTTTGGGTCCCATTGTGGAAAGGAATATATCATCACATAAAAACTAGATAGAAGCATTCTCAGAAAGTACTTTGTGATGTGTGCATTCAACTCAGAGACTTGAACCTTCCCTTTGATAGAGCAGTTTTGAAACACTCTTTTTGCAGAATCTGCAAGTGGATATTTGGAGCAGCTTGAGACTTATGGTGGAAAAGGAAATATGATCACATAAAGCTAGACAGAATAATTCTCACAAACTTCTTTGTGATGTGTGCATTCAACTCACAAAGTTGAACATTTCTTTTGCTAGAGCAGTTTTGAAACACTCTTTTTGTAGACTCTGCAAGTGGATATTTGTAGCACTTTGAGGTCTATGGTAGAAAAGGAAATATCTTCACATAAAAAGAAGACAGAAGCATTCTCAGAAACTTGTTTGTGATGTGTGCATCCAAATCACAGTGTTGAACCTTTCTTTTGTTAGAGCAGTTTTGAAACACTCTTTTAGTAGAAAGTGAAAGTAAATATTTGGAGTACTTTTTTGCCTATGGTGGAAAAGGAAATATCTTCACATAAAAACTAGAGAGAATTCTCTGAAACTTCTTTGTGCTGTTCACCTTCAACTCACACGGTTGAACTTTTCTTTTATAGAACAGTTTCGAAACACCCTTTTATAGAATCTGCAAGTGGATATTTGGAACGCCTTAAGGCCTACGGTGGAAAAGGAAATATCTTCACATAAAAACTAGACAGAAGCAGTCTCAGAATCTTCTTTGTGATGAGCATATTCAATTCACAGAGCTAAACTTTTCTTCTGATAGAGCTGTTTTGAAACACTCTTTTTTTATATCTGCAAGTGTGTATTTGGAATGCCTTGAGTCCTACGGAGGAAAATGAAATATCTTCACATAAAAACTAGAAAGAAGCATTCTCAGAAACTGCTTTGTGATGTATGCATTCAATTCACCGAGGTAAACCATTCTTGTCATACAGCAGTTATGAAACACTCTTTTTGTAGTATCTGCAAGTGGATATTTTGGGCAGTTTGAGGCCTGTGGTGGAAAAGGATGTATCTTCACATAAAAACTAGACAGAAGCATTCTCACAAACTTCTGTGATGAGTGCTTTGAACTCACAGGGTTCAATCTTCCTTTTGATAGAGCAGTTTTTTTTTTTTTTCTTACGGTGGTGGTATTTATTTATTTATTATTATTATTATTATTAGTATTATTATTATTATTATTGTTATACTTTAGGTTTTATGGTAAATGTGCTCAATGTGCAGGTAAATTACGTACGTATACATGTGCCATGCTGGTGCGCTGCACCCACTAACTCGTCAACTAGAATTAGGTATATCTCCCAATGCTATCCCTCCCCCCTCCCCCCACCCCACAACAGTCCCCGAAGTGTGATATTCCCCTTCCTGTGTCCATGTGTTCTCATTGTTCAATTCCCACCTATGAGTGAGAATATGCGGTGTTTGTTTTTTTGTTCTTGTGATAGTTTACTGAGAGTGATGATTTCCAATTTCATCCATGTCCCTACAAAGGACATGAGCTCATCATTTTTTATGGCTGCATAGGATTCCATGGTGTATATGTGCCACATTTTCTTAATCTAGTCTATCATTGTTGGACATTTGGGTTGGTTCCAAGTCTTTGCTATTGAGAATAATGCCACAATAAACATACGTGTGCATGTGTCTTTATAGCAGCATGATTTATAGTCCTTTGGGTATATACCCAGTAATGGGATGGCTGGGTCAAATGGAAATTCTAGTTCTAGATCCCTGAGGAATCGCCACACTGACTTCCACAATGGTTGAACTAGTTTATAGTCCCACCAACACTGTAAAAGTGTTCCTGTTTCTCCACATCCTCCCCAGCACCTGTTGTTTCCTGACTTTTTAATGATTGCCATTCTAACCGGTGTGAGATGGTATCTCATTGTGGTTCTGATTTGCATTTCTCTGGTGGCCAGTGATGGTGAGCATTTTTTCATGTGTTTTTTTTGGCTGCATAAATGTCTTCTTTTGAGAAGTGTCTGTTCATGTCCTTCGCCCACTTTTTGATGGGGTTGTTTGTTTTTTTCTTGTAAATTTGTTGGAGTTCATTGTAGATTCTGGATATTAGCCCTTTGTCAGATGAGTAGGTTTTGAAATTTTTCTCCCATTTTGTAGGTTGCCTGTTCACTCTGATGGTAGTTTCTTGTGCTGTGCAGAAGCTCTTTAGTTTAATTAGATCCCATTTGTCAGTTTTGGCTTTTGTTGCCATTGCTTTTGGTGTGTTAGACATGAAGTCCTTGCCCATGCCTATGTCCTGAATGGTAATGCCTAGGTTTTCTTCTAGGGTTTTTATGGTTTTAGGTCTAACATTTAAGTCTTTAATCCATCTTGAATTGATTTTTGTATAAGGTGTAAGGAAGGGATCCAGTTTCAGCTTTCTCCATGTGGCTAGCCAGTTTTCCCAGCACCATTTATTAAATAGTGAATCCTTTCCCCATTTCTCGTTTTTCTCAGGTTTGTCAAAGATCAGATAGTTGTAGATATGTGGCATTATTTCTCATGGCTCTATTCTGTTCCATTGATCTATATCTCTGTTTTGGTAGCAGTACCATGCTGTTTTGGTTACTGTAGCTTTATAATATAGTTTGAAGTCAGGTAGTGTGATGCCTCCAGCTTTGTTCTTTTGGCTTAGGATTGACCTGGCGATGCGGGCTCTTTTTTGGTTCCATATGAACTTTAAAGTAGTTTTTTCGAATAGTGTGAAGAAAGTCATTTGTAGCTTCATGGGGATGGCATTGAATCTGTAAATTACCTTGGGAAGGATGGCCATTTTCACGATATTGATTCTTCCTACCCATGTGCATGGAATGTTCTTCCATTTGTTTGTATCGTCTTTTATTTCCTTGAGCAGTGGTTTGTTGTTCTCCTTGAAGAGGTCTTTCACATTCCTTGTAAGTTGGATTCCTAGGTATTTTATTCTCTTTGAAGCAATTGTGAATGGGAGTTCACTCATGATTTGGCTCACTGTTTGTCTGTTATTGATGTATAAGAATGCTTGTGATTTTTGTACATTGATTTTGCATCCTGAGACTTTGCTGAGGTTCCTTATCAGCTTAAGGAGATTTTGGGCTGAGACAATGGGGTTTTCTAGATATACAATCATGTCATCTGCAAAGAGGGACAATTTGACTTCCTCTTTTCCTAATTGAATACCCATTTTTTCCTTCTCCTGCCTAATTGCCCTGGCCAGAACTTCCAACACTCTGTTGAATAGAAATGGTTAGAGAGGGCATCCCTGTCTTGTGCCAGTTTTCAAAGGGAATGCTTCCAGTTTTTGCCCATTCAGTACGATATTGGCTGTGGGTTTGTCATAAATAGCTCTTATTATTTTGAGATACATCCCATCAATACCTAATTTATTGAGAGTTTTTAGCATGAAGCGTTGTTGAATTTTGTCAAAGGTCTTTTCTGCGTCTATTGAGATAATCACGTGGTTTTTGTGTTTGGTTCTGTTTATATGCCGGATTACATTTATTGATTTGCGTATATTGAACCAGTGTTGCATCCCAGGGATGAAGCCCACTTGATCATGGCGGATAAGCTTTTTGATGTGCTGCTGGATTCTGTTTGCCAGTATTTTATTGAGGATTATTGCATCAATGTTCATCAAGGGTATTGGTCTAAATTTCTCTTTTTTGGTTGTGTGTCTGCCAGGCTTTGGTATCAGGATGATGCTGGCCTCATAAAATGAGTTAGGGAGGATTCCCTCTTTTTCTATTGAGTGTAATAGTTTCAGAAGGATTGGTACCAGCTCCTCCTTGTACCTCTGGTAGAATTCAGCTGTGAATCCATCTGGTTCTGGACTCTTTTTGGTTGTTAAGCTATTGATTATTGCCACAATTTCAGAGCCTGTTATTGGTCTATTCAGAGATTCAACTTCTTCCTGGTTTAGTCTTGGGAGTGTGTAGGTGTCAAGGAATTTATCGGTTTCTTCTAGATTTTCTAGTTTATTTGCATAGAGGTGTTTGTAATATTCTCTGATGGTAGTTGTATTTCTGTGGGATCAGTGGTGATATCCCCTTTATCATTTTTTATTGCATCTATTTGATTCTTCTCCCTTTTTTCTTTATTAATCTTACTAGCGGTATATGAATTTTGTTGATCCTTTCAAAAAACCAGCTTCTGAATTCATTAATTTTTTGAAGGGTTTTTTGTGTCTTTATTTCCTTCAGTTCTGCTCCGGTTTTAGTTATTTATTGCCTTCTGCTAGCTTTTGAATATGTTTGCTCTTGCTTTTCTGGTTCTTATAATTGTGACGTTAGGGTGTCCATTTTAGATCTTTCCTGCTTTGTCTTTTGGTCATGTAGTACATTTATTGAGGAGAGCTTTACTTCAAATTATGTGGTCAATTATGGAATAAGTGTGGTGTGGTGCTGAGAAAAACTGTATATTCTGTTGATTTGGGGTGGAGAGTTCTGTGGATGTCTCTTAGGTCTGCTTGTTGCAGAGCTGAGTTCAATTCCTGGGTATCTTTGTTGACATTCTGTCCTGTTGATCTGTCTAATGTTGACAGTGGGGTGTTAAATTCTCCCATTATTAATGTGTGGGAGTCTAAGTCTCTTTTTAGGTCACTCAGGACTTGCTTTATGAATCTGTGTGCTCCTGTCTTGGGTGCATTTATATTTATCATAGTTAGCTCTTCTTGTTGAATTAATCCCTTCACCATTATGTAATGACCTTCTTTGTCTCTTTTGATCTTTGTTAGTTCAATGTCTGTTTTATCAGAAATGAGGATTGCAACCCCTGCCTTTTTTGGTTTTCCATTTGCTTGGTAGATCTTCCTCCATCCTTTTATTTTAAGCCTATTTGTGTCTCTGCACATGATATGGGTTTCCTGAATACAGCACACTGATGGGTCTTGAGTCTTTATCCAATTTGCCAGTCTGTGTCTTTTAATTGGAGCATTTAGTCCATTTACATTTAAAGTTAATATTGTTTTGTGTGAATTTGATCCTGTCATTATGATGTTAGCTGGTTATTTTGCTCGTTAGTTGATGTAGTCTCTTCCTGGTCTCGATGGTCTTTACATTTTGGCATGATTTTGCAGTGGCTGGTGCTGGTTGTGCCTTTCCATGTTTAGCGCTTCCTTCAGGAGTTCTTTTAGGACATGGCTGGTGGTTACAAAATCTCTCAGTGTTTGCTTGTCGGTAAAGTATTTTATTTCTCCTTCAGTTATGAAGCTTAGTTTGGCTGGATATGAAATTCTTGGTTGAAAATTCTTTTCTTTAAGAATGTTGAATATTGGCCCCCACTCTCTTCTGGCTTGTAGGGTTTCTGGTGAGAGAGATCCGTGTTAGTCTGATGGATTTCCCTTTGTGGGTAACCCGATCTTTGTCTCTGGCTGCCCTTAGCATTCTTTCCTTCATTTCAACTTTGGTGAATCTGACAATTATGTGTCTTGGAATTGCTCTTCTCGAGGAGTATCTTTGTGGTTTTCTTTGTATTTCCTGAACCTGAATGTTGGCCTAGCTTGCTAGATTGGGGAAGTTCTCCTGGATGATAACCTGCAGAGTGTTTTCCAACTTGTTTCCATTCTCCCCGTCACTTTCACGTACACCAATCAGACGTAGATTTGGTCTTTTCACATAGTCCCACATTTCTTGGAGGCTTTGCTCGTTTCTTTTTATTCTTTTTTTTCTAAACTTCCCTTCTCTCTTCATTTCATTCATTTCTTCTTCCATGGCTGATACCTGTCTTCCATTTGATTGCCTCGGCTCCTGAGGCTTCTGCATTCTTCACGTAGTTCTCGAGCCTTTGTTTTCAGCTCCATCAGCTCCTTTAAGCACTTCTCTGTATTGGTTATTCTAGTTATGCATTCTTCTAAATTTCTTTCAAAGCTTTCATTTACTTTGCCTTTGGTTTGAATATCCTCCCGTAGCTCAGAGTAATTTGATCGTCCGAAGCCTTCTTTTCTCAGTTCGTCAAAGTCATTTTCCATCCAGCTTTGTTCTGTTGCTGGTGAGGAACTGCGTTCCTTTGGAAGAGGTGTGGTACTCTGCTTTTTAGAATTTCCAGTTTTTCTGCTCTGTCTTTTCCCCATCTTTGTGGTTTTATCTACTTTTGGTCTTTAATGATGGTTTTGTACAGATGGGTTTTTGGTGTGGATGTCCTTTCTGTTAGTTTTCCTTCTAACAGACAGTACTTTCAGCTGCAGGTCTGTTGGAGTACCTGGCCTGCCAAGTGAGGTGTCAGTCTCCCCCTGCTAGTGGGTGCCTCCCAGTTAGGCTGCTGGAGGGTCAGGGGTCAGGGACCCACTTGAGGAGGCAGTCTGCCCATTCTCAGATCTCCAGCTGCATGCTGGGAGAAACTCTGCTCTCCTCAAGGCTGTCAGACATGGACATTTCAACGGTGATGGTATTTAAATGACCATATACTGCTTAGTAAGAAAACCTGGAGTCATTTTCAAGGTTCCGCATTTCCTATTTTGTTAAACTGGGTCAAGCGTCTTTAAACTTTCTCCGTTTTCTTCTCCATAAAAAGAGTATACTAGTAAGTCTTCTGTCTACCTCGGGACTTCTGTAAGTATCATAAGAAATGTTGTATATGACAAGACTTCAGAAACGTTTAGTAAAATGCTGCAAAATGTTTGTAGCTGGCTATAAACAAGATCATGCAGATTGGGTTCCTGAGCGAACAAACCCCGATAGAGCAGTTTTGAAACTTTTTTTTTTGTAGAATCTGCAAGTGGAGATTTGGAGCACTTTGAGATTACCGTGGGAAAGGAAATATCTTAACATAAAAGCTAGACAGAAGTATTTTCAGAAACTTCTTTGTGATGTGTGCATTCAACACACAGTGTTGAACGTTTCTTTTGAAAGAGCAGTTCTGAAACACTCTTTTTGTAGAATCTGCAAGTAGATATTTAGAGCACCTTGAGGCCTAGAGTGGAAAAGGAAGTATCTTCACATAAAAATTAGACAGAAGCACTCTCTCAAACTTCTTTGTGATGTGCATATTCAACTCACAAAGCTGAACTTTCATACTGAAAGAGCAGTTTTGAAACAGTCTTTTTGCAGAATCTGCAAGTGGTGATTTTGAGTACTTAAGGGCTTTGTTGGAAAAGGAGATATATTCACATAAAAACTAGACAGAAGCATTCTCAGATAATACTTTGTCATTTGTGCATTCAACTCACAGAATTGAACATTCCTTTTGGTAGAGCAGTTTTGCAACACTCTTTTTGTAGAATCTGAAATTGGATATTTGGAGCTCTTTGTGGCCCGTGGAGGAAAAGGAAATATCTTCACCTAAAAACTAGACATATGCATTCTCTGAAACTTCTTTTTGATGTGGGCATTCAACTCACAGAGTTGAACATTTCTTTTGATAGAGCAGTTTTGAAACACTCTTTTTGTAGTATCTGCAAGTGGATATTTGGAGAGCATTGATGCCTATGGTGGAAGAGGAAGTATCTTCACATAAGAACCAGACAGAAGCATTCTCAAAATCTTCTTTGTGATATGTGCATTCAATTCACAGAGTTTAACCTTTCTTTTGATAGACCAGTTTTGAAACACTATTTTTGTATAATCTGCAATTGAGTATTTGGAGCGCTTTGAGGCATACAGAGGAAAAGGTAATATCTTCACATAAAAACTAGACAGAAGCATTCACAGAAACGTTTTGTGATGTGTGCATTCAACTCACAGAGGTGTACCATTCTTTTGATACACCAGTTCTGAAACACTCTTTTTGTAGAATCTGCAAGTGGATATTGGGAGCCCTTTGAGGCCTATGGTGGAAAAGGAAATATCTTCGCATAAATACTAGGCAGAAGAATTCTCAGAAACATCTTTGTGATGGGCACATTCAACTATCAAGACTGACCTTTGTTTTTGATAGAACAGTTTTGAAACACTCTTTTTGTAGAATCTGCAAGTGCATATTTGGAGCTCCTTAAAGCCTACAGTAGAAAAGGAAATATCTTCATTTAAAAACTAGACAGAAGCATTCTCAGAAACTTCTTTGTGATGTGTGCATTCAACTTACAGAGTTGAACCATTCTTTTGATACACCAGCTCTGAAACACTCTTTTGGTAGAATCTGCAAGTGGATATTTGGAGTGATTTGAGGCCTATGGTAGAGAAGGAAATATGTTCACATAAAAACTAGGCAGAAGCATTTTCAGAAATTTCTTTGTGATGTGTGCATTCAACTCAGGTTGAACCTTTCTTTTGATAGAGCAGATTTGATACACTATTTTGGTAGAATCTGCAAGTGGATACTGGTAGGGCTTTGGGGCCTTTGGTGGAAAAGGGAATATCTTCACATAAAAACTAGATAGAAGCATTCTTGGAAACTCCTTTGTGGTGTGTGCATCCAACTCACACAGTTGAATCTTTCTTTTGGTAGAGCAGCTTTGAAACACTTTTTTTGTTGAAAGTGCAAGTGTATATTTGGAGTGCTTTGTGGTCTAAGGTTGAAAAGGAAATATCTTCATATAAAAATTAGACAGAAACATTCTCAGAAAGTTCTTTTAGATGTGTGCACTCAACACACACTGTTGAACTTTCCTTTTGATAGAGCTGATCTGAAACACTCTTTTTGTAGTATCTGTAAGTGGATATTTGGAGCGCTTTGAGCCTTGCAGTGGAAAAGTAAATATCTTCACATGAAATCTAGACAGAAGCAATCTCAGAAACTTCTTTCTGAGGTGTGCATTCAATTTACAGAGTTGTAGCTTTCTTTTGATAGACGTGTATTGAAACATTCTTTTTGTAGAATCTGCAAGAGGATATTTGGAGCACTTTGAGGCCAATGGCCGAAAAGGAAATATCTTCACATAAAAACTAGACAGAAGCATTCTCAGAAACTTTGTTGTGATGTTTGCATTGACCTCACAGGTCTGACCTTTTCTTTTGATACAGCAGTTTTGAAACACACTTTTTGTAGAATCTGCAAGTGGATATTTGGAGCGCCTAGAGGCCTACAGTGGAAAAGGAGAGATCTTCACATAAAAACAAGACAGAAGCATTCTCAGAAACTTATTTGTGATGTGTGTATTCAACTCACAGAGGTGATTCATTCTTTTGATATAAGAGTTCTGAATCACTCTTTTTGTAGAATCTGCAAGTGGATATTTGGAGAACTTTGGAGCCTATGGTGGAAAAAGAAATATCTTCACATATAACTAGACAGAAGCATTCTCAGAAATGTCTTTGTTATGTGTGTATTCAACTCACTGAGTTTAACGTTTCTTTTGAAAGAGCAGATTTGATACACCCTTTTCATAGAATCTGCAAGTTGATATTTAGAGAGTTTTGAGGCCTAAGCTGGAAAAGGATATATATTTTTACATTAAAACTAGACAGAAGTAATCTCAGAAACTTGTTTGTGATGTGTGTATTCAACTCATAGAGTTGAATGTTTCTTTTCATAGAGCAGTTTTGAAACACTCTTTTCGTAAATCTGCAAGTGGGTATTTGGCACACTTTGAGGCCTATGGTGGAAAGGGAAATATCTTCACATAAAAACTATATAGAAACATTCTCTGAAACTTCTTATGGAAGTGTGCATTCATCCCACAGAGTTGAAACTTCCTATTGATAGAGCAGTTTTGAAACAGTTTTTTTGTAGAATCTTCAAGTGGATATTTGGAGTGCTTTGAGGCCTATGGTTGGAAGGGAAATATATTTACATAAAAACTAGAAAGAAGCATCCCAGAAACTTCTTTGTGATGTGTGCATTCAACCCACAGAGATGAATTTTCCTTTTGGTAGAGCAGGTTTGAAAGGATCTTTTTGTAGAATCTGCAAGTGGATATTTGGAGCTCCTTGTGGCCTATGGTGGAAAAGGAAATATCTTCACATGAAAACTAGACAGAAGCATTCTCAGAAACTTCTTTGTGATGTGTGTGTTCAACTCACAGATGTGAACCATTCTTTTGATACACCAGCTCTGAAACACTCTTTTTGTAGAATCTGCAGGTGGAGATTAAGAGTGCTTTGGGGCCTCCGGTGGAAAAGGAAGTATCTTCACATTAAAACTAGACAGAATCATGCTCAGAAACTTGTTTGTGATGTGTGCATTCAACTCACAATGCTGAACATTCCTTTTGACAGAGAAGTTTTGAAACGCTGTTTTTGTAAAGTCTGCAAGTGGATATTTGGAGCGCTTCGAGGCCTACTGTGGAAAAGGAAATATCTTAAAATAAATACCAGACAGAAGCATTCTCAGAACCTTCTTTGTGACATGTACATTCAACTCACATGCTGAATTTTCCTTTTGGTAGAGCAGATTAGAAACAACCTTTTTGTAGAATCTGTAAGTGGATATTTTGAGTGTTTTGAGGCCTACAGTGGAAAGGGATATATGTTAACATAAAAACTAGACAGAAGCATTCTCAGAAACTTATTTGTCATGTGTGCACTCAACTCACCCAGTTGAATCTTCCTTTTGATACAGCTGTTTTGAAACACTCTTTTTGTAGAATCTGCAAGTGGATATTTGGAGTGCTTTGAGACCTTCAGTGGAAAAGGAAATATCTTCATATAAAAACTAGACAGAAGCATTCTCAGAAACTTCTTTGTGATGTGTGCAATTAACACACAGAGTTGAAAGTTTCTTTTGATAGAGAAGCTTTGAAGTACTCTTTTTGTGCAATTTGCAAGGGGAGATTTGGAGAGCATTGGATACTCTGATGGAAAAGGAAATATCTTCACATAAAAACTAGACAGAAACATTCTCAGAAACCTCTTTGTGATTGCATTCAGCTCACAATGTTGAACATTCCTTTTGGCAGAGAAGTTTTGCAACACTCTTTTTGTAAATTCTGCAAGTGGATATTTGGAGTGCTTTGAGGCCTACTGTGGAAAAGGAAATATCTTAACATAAAAAATAGACAGAAGCATTCTCAGAAACTTCTTTGTGATATGTGCATTAAACTCACAGAGATGAACACTTGTTTTGATAGAGTGTTTGAGCACTCAAACACTCTTTTTGTAGAATCTGCAAGTGGATATTTGCAGCGCTTTGAGACTATGGTTGGAAAGGAAATATCTTCACAAAAAGACTGGACAGAAGCATTCTCTGAAACTTCTTTGTGATGTGTATTCAACTCACAGAGTTTAACGTTTCTTTTGATAGACCAGTTTTGATACAATCTTTTTGTAGAATCTGCAAGTGGATATTTTGAGCACTTTGATGTCTATGGTGGAAAAGGAAATATCTTCACATAAAAACTAGACAGAAATATTCTCAGAAACTTCTTTGTGATGTGTGCATTCAACTCCCAGAGTTGAACCTTCATTTTGGTAGAGCAGTTTTGAAACATTCTTTTTGTAGAATCTGCAAGGGGATATTTAGAGTGGCTTGAGGTCTGTGGTGGAAAACGGAATATCTTCACATAAAAACTAGAGAGAAGCATTCTCAGAAACTTCTTTGTGATGTGTGCTTTCATCTCACAGAGGTGAACCATTCTTTTGATCCGCCAGTTAAGAAACACTCTTTTTCTAGAATCTTCAAGTGGATATTTGTCAGTATTTGAGGCCTACGGTGGAAAAGGAAATATCTTAACATTAAAACTAGACAGAAGCATTCTTAGACACTTCTTTGTGATGTGCACATTCAACCCACAAGTTGAAGCTTTCTTTTGATAGAGCAGTTTTGAAACACTTTTTTTGTGGAATCTGTAAGTGGATATTTTCAGTGCTTTGAGGCCTACTGTGGAAAAGGAAATATCTTCACATAAAAACTAGACAAAAGCCTTCTCAGAAACTTCTTTGTGATGTGTGCATTCACCTCACAGAGTTGAACCTTTCTTTTGATAGAACGGTTTTGAAACACTGTTATGGAAACTGCAAGTGGATATTTGGAGCGCTTTAAGGCCTATGCGGGAAAATGAAATATCTTCACTCAAAAACTAGACAGAAGCATTCTCAGAAACTTCTTTGTGATATGGACATTCAACTCACAGTGTTGAACCTTTCTTTTAATAAACCAGTTTTGAAACACTCTTTTTGTAGAATCTGCACGTGGATATTTGGAGTGATTTGAGACCTATGGTGGAAATGGAAATATTCTCACATAAAAACTGGACAGAAGAATTCTCAGAAACTTCTTTGTGATGTAAGCATTCAACTCTCAGAGCTGAACTTTTGTTTTGTTAGAGCAGTTTTGAAACACTCTTTTTGTAGAATCTGGAAGTGGATATTTGGGTGCCTTGAGGTCTGCGGTGGAAAAGGAAATATCTTCATATAAAAACTAGACAGAAGATTTATCAGAAATCTCTTTGTGATGTGTCCATTCAACTCGCAGGGTTGAACCTTTGTTTTGATAGAGCAGTTTTGAAACACTCTTTTTGTAGAATCTGCAAGGGGATATTTAGAGCGCTTTGAGGCCTATGATGGAAAGGGATATATCTTCACATGAAAACTAGACAGAAGCATTCTCAGAAATTTCTTTGAGATATGTGCATTCAACTCACTGATTTAAACCTTCCTTTTGATAGAGCAGTTTTGAAACACTCTTTTTGTAGAATCTGCAAATGGATATTTGGAGTGCTTTGAGGCCTACGGTGGAAAAAGAAATGTCTTCACATAAAAACTAGACAGAAGCATTCTCAGAAACATTTTTGGGATGTGTGCATTCAACTCACAGAGTTCAACATTTCTTTTCATAGAGTAGCTTTGAAACACTATTTTTGTAGAATCTGCAAGTTTATATTTGGTGCGCTTTTGGGCCTATGCTGGAAATGGAAATATCTTCACATAAAAACTAGACAGAAGCATTTTCAGAAACTTCTTTGTGATGTGTACATTCAACTCACAGATTTGAAACTTTCTTTTGAGAGAGCAGTTTTGAAACACTCTTTTGTAGAATCTGGAAGAAGATATTTGGAGTGGTTTGAGGCCTATCCTGGAAAAGGAAATATCTTAAGATAAAAACTAGGCAGAAGCATTCTCAGAAACTTCTTCATGATGACTGCATTCAACTCACGAGTTTAAACCTTTTTATTATAGAGCAGTTTGGAAACAATATTTTTGTAGTAATGTCAATTGGATATTTAGAGTGCTTTGATGCCTATGTTGGAAAAGGAAATATCTTCACATAAAAACTAGACAGAAGCATTCTTAGAAACTTCCTTGTGATGTGGGCCTTTAACTCACAGAGTTGAACCTTCCTTTTTATAGCGCAGGTTTGAAACACTCTTTTTTAGAATCTGCAGGTGGATTTTTGGATCATTTTGAAGTCCACGGTTCAAAAGGAAATATATTTACATAAATACTAGGCAGAAACATTCTCAGAATCTTCTTTTTAATGTGTACATTCAACTCACAGAGTTGAATCTTCCTTTTGATATGGCAGTTTTGAAACACTCTAATTGTATAATCTCCAAGTGGATATTTGGAACGCTATTAGGACTCTGGTGGGAAAGAAAATATCTTCACACAAAACTAAACAGAACCATTCTCAGAAACTTCTTTTTATTGTCTGCATTAAATTCACAGAGTTGAACCTTCCTTTTAATAGAGCAGTTTTGAAACACTCCTTTTGTACAATCTGCAAGTGGAATTTGGAGCGCTTTGAGGCCAACGGTGGAAAAGGAAATATCTTCATATAAAAACTAGACCGAAGCATTCTCAGAAACTTCTTTTTGATGTGTGCATTCAACTCGCAGTGTTGAACCTTCCTTTTAATATAGCAGTTTTGAAACACTTTTTGTTGGAGCTGCAAGTGGGTATTCAGAGCGCTTTGAGGCCTACAGAGGAAAAGGAAATATCTTCACATAAAAACTAGACAGAAGCATTATGAGGAACTTCTCTGTAATGTGTTCATTAATATCACACATTGGAACCTTTCTTTTGATTGAGCAGTTTGGAAACACTCTATTTGTAGAATGTGCAATTGGAGATTTGGAGTGCTTTGCGGACTATGGTAGAAAAGGAAATATCTTCACATGAAATCTAGATAGAAGCAATGTGAGAAACTTCTTTGTGATGCGTGCATTCATCTCACAGAGTTAAACTTTTATTTTCATAGAGCAGGTTTGAAACTTTCTTCTTGTAGAATCTACAAGTGGACATTTGGAGCGCTTTGAGGCCTATGGTGAAAAAGGTAATATATTCACTTAAAACTAGACAGAAGTGTTCTGAGAAACTTCTTTCTGATATGTGCGTTCACCTCCCAGAGTTGAACATTTCTTTTGATTGAGCAGTTTGCAAACCCTCTATTTGTAGAATCTGCAAGTGGAGATTTGGAGCGCTTTGCGGCCTAAGGTAGAAAAGGAAATATCTTCACATAAAATCTAGACAGAAGCAATCTGAGAAACTTTTTTGTGATGTGTGCATTGATATCACAGAGATAAACCTTTCTTTTGATTGAGCAGTTTTGAAACTGTCTTTTTGTAGAATCTGCAAGTGGACATTTGTAGGGCTTTGAGGCCTATGGTGGAAAAGGAAATATCTTAACATAAAAACTAGGCAGAAAAATTCTGAGAAACTTCTTTTTGATGTGTGCATTCATCTTACAGAGTTGAATCTTTCTTTTGATTGAGCAGTTTGGAAACCCTCCTTTTGTAGAATCTGGAAGTGGACATTTGGAGCACTTTGCAGCCAATGGTAGAAAAGGGAATATCTTCACATAAAATCTAGACTGAAACAATCAGATAAACTCTTTGTGAAGTGTGAATTCATCTCACAGATTTAGACCTTACTTTTCATACAGCTGTTTTGAAACTGTCTTTTTGTAGAATCTGCCAGTGGACATTTGGGGCGCTTTGGGGCCTGTGGTGGAGAAGGAAATATCTTCACATAAAAACTAGACAGAAGGATTCTGAGAAAACCCTTTGTGACGTGTGCGTTCATCTCTCAGAGTTGAAAGTTTCTTTTTATTGAGCAGTTTGGAAACACTCTGTTTTTAGAATATGCAAGTGGAAATTTGGAACCCTTTGCGGCCTATGGTAGAGAAAGAAATATCTTCACATAAAATCTAGACAGAAGCAATCTGAAAAACTTCCTTGTGATGTGTGCATTCATCTCACAGAGTTAAAACTTTCCTTTGATAGAGCAGAGTTGAAACTCTTTTCTTGTAAAATCTGCAAGTGGACATTTTGAGCGCTTTGAGGCCTATTTGGAAAAGGAAATATCTTCACATAAAAACTGACCGAAGAATTCTGAGAAACTTCTTTGTGATGTGTGCGTTCATCTCACAGAGTTTAACATTTCTTTTGATTGAGCAGTTTGGAAACACTCTATATGTAGAATCTGCAAGTGGACATTTGGAGCACTTTTTGACCTATGGTAGAAAAGGAAATATCTTCACATAAAATGTAGATGGAAGCAATCTGAGAAACTACTTTGTGATGTGTGCACTCATCTCACAGAGTTAAACATTTCTTTTGATAGAGCTGTTGTGAAACTCTCTTTTTGTAGAATATGCAAGTGGACATGTGGAGCGCTTTGAGGACTGTGGTGGATAAGGTAAGATCTTCACATAAAAACTAGACAGAAGCTTTCTCAGAAATTTCTTTGTGATGTGTGCATTCATCTAACAGAGTTAAACCTTTGTTTTCATAGAGCATTTTTGAAACTCTCTTCTTGTAGAATCTGCAAGTGGACATTTAGAGTGCTTTGAGGCCTATGGTGGAAAAGGAAATATATTCACATAAAAATAGACAGAAGAATTCTGAGAAACTTCTTTGTGATGTGTGCATTCATCTCACAGAGTTGAACTTTTTTTTTTTGATTGAGCAGTTTGGAAACGCTCTTTTTGTGCAATCCGAGAGTGGACATTTGGAGCGCTGTGTAGCCTATGCTAAAAAAGGAAATATCTTCACATAAAATCCAGACAGTAAGAATCTGAGAAACTTCTTTGTGATGTCTGCATTCATCTCAAAGAGTAAAACCTTTCTTTTGATTGAAGAGTATTGAAACTCTGTGTCTGTAGAATCTGCAAATGGACATTTGTAGCGTGTGGTAGGCCTATGGTGGAAAATTAAATATCTTCCAATAAAAACTAGACAGAAGAATTCTGAGAAACTACTTTGTGATGTGTGCGTTCATCTCACAGAGTAGAATCTTTTGATTGAGCAGTTTGGAAACTCTCCTTTTATAGAATCTGCAAGTGGAGATTTGGAGTGCTTTGTGGCATGTGGTAGAAAAATGAAATATTTTCACATAAAATCTAGACAGAAGCAATGTGAAAAACTTTTTGCAATGTGTGCATTCATCTCACAGAGATAAAACTTTCTTTTGTTTGAGCAGTTTTGAAACTCTCTTTTTGTAGAATCTGCAAGTGGATATTTATAGTGCTTTGAGGCCTATGGTAGAAAAGGAAATATCTTAAAATAAAAACTAGACAGAAGAATTGTGAGAAACTTCTTTGTTATGTGTGCGTTCATCTCACAGAGTTGAACCTTTCTTTAGATTGCACTGTTTCATAGCACTCAATTTGTAGAATCTGCAAGTGGACATTTGAGTGCTTAGTCACCTATGATAGAAAAGGAAATATCTTCACATAAAATCTAGAGAGAAAAAATCTGAGAAACTTCTTTGTGATGTGTGCATTCATCTCACAGAGTTAAACTTTTCTTTTGATTGAAGAGTTTTGAAACACTCTTTTTGTAGAATCTGCAATTGGACATTTGGAGTGCTTTGAGGCCTATGGTGGAAAAGGAAATATCTTCACATAAAAAGTAGACAGAAGAATTATGTGAAACCACTTTCTGATGTGTGCATTCATCTCACAGAGTTGAACCTTTCTTTAGATTGAGCAGTTTCGGAACACACTATTTGTACAATCTTCAAGTGGAGATTTGGGTCGTTTTTTGAAATATGGTAGAAAAGGAAATATCTTAACATGAAATCTAGACAGAAGCAATCTGAGAAACTTCTTTGTTATGTGTGCATTCATCTCACAGAGTTAACCCTTTCTTTCGATTTAGGTGTTTTGAAACTCTCTTTTCGTAGAATCTGCAAGGGGTCATTGGGAACTCTTTGAGGCCTATGGTGGAAGAGAAAATAGCTTCACATAAAGAATAGACAGAAGAATTCTGTGAAACCTCTTTGTGATGTGTGCGTTCATCTCAAAGAGTTGAACCTTTCCTTTGGTTGAGAAGTTTGGAAACCCTCCTTTTGTAGAAAATGCAAGTGGACATTTGGAGCTCTCTGCAGCCTATGTTAGAAAAGGAAATATCTTCACATCAAATCTAGACAAAGGCAATCTGAGAAATTACTTTGTGATGTGTGCATTCATCTCACACAGTTAAAACTTTCATTTGATTGAGCAGTTTTGAAACTCTCTTTTTGTAATATCTAGAAGTGAACATTTGTAGCAATTAGAGACCTATGGTGGAAAGGGAAATATCTTCCCATAAAAAAAAGACAGAACATTTCTGAGAAAATTCTTTATGATGTGTGTGTTCATCTCAGAAAGGTGAACCGGTCTTTTGATTCACCAGTTTGGAAACACTCCTTTTGTAGATTCTGCAAGTAGATATTTGGAGTGCTTTGCAGTCCATGGTAGGAAAGGAAATATCTTCACATAAAATCAGGACAGAAGCAATCTGAGAAACTTCTTGTTGATTTGTGCATTCATCTCAAAGAGGTAAACCTTTCTTTTGCAGTTTTGAAACTCTCTTCTTGTAGAATCTGCAAATGGACATTTGGAGTGCTTCCATGGCTATGGTGGAAAAGGAAATATCTTCCCATAAAAACTAGACAGAAGAATTGTGAGAAATTTCTTTGTGATGTGTGCTTTCATCTTCCAGAGTAGAACGTTCCTTTTGAAATGGCAGTTTGGAAACCTTCCTTTTCTACAATCTGCAAGTGGACAATTGGAGCACTTTTCGGCCAATGGTAGAAAAGGAAATATCTTCCCATGAAAACTAGACAGAAGAATTCTGAGAAACTTCGTTGTGATGTGTGCATTCACCTCACATGTTTGAACTTTTCTTTTGATTGAACAGTTTGCAAACATTCATTTTGTAGAATGTGCAAATGGACATTTGTAGGGCTTTGCAGCCTATGGTAGAAAAGAAGATATCTTCACATAAAGTCTAGACAGAAGCAATCTGAGAAAATCCTTTGTGGTGTTCATTCATCTCAAAGAGTTAAAACTTTCCTTTGATTTAGCAGTTTTGGAACTCTCTTTTTGTACAATCTGCAAATGGACATTTGGAGCCGTTTGAGGCCTATGGTGTGAAAAGTAATATCTTCACATAAAAACTAGGCAGAATAATTCTGAGAAACTTCTTTGTGATGTGTGCATTCATCTCACAGAGTTGAACCTTTCTTTTGATTGAGCAGTTTGGAAACACTCTCCTTGTAGAATCTGCAAATGGACAATTGGAACGCTTTGTGGCATACGGTAGAAAAGGAAATATCTTCACATAAAATCTAAACAGAAGCAATCTCAGAAACGTCTTTGTGATGTGTTTATTCATCTCATAGATTTAAACTTTTCTTTTGATAGAGCAGTTATGAAACTCTCTTCTCGTAGAATTTTCAAGTGGACATTTGGAGTGCTTTGATGCCTATGGTGGAAAAGGAAATATCTTCCTGTAAAAAACAGATGAAGAATTCTGAGAAACTTCTTGAAGATGTGTGCTTTCATCTCACAGAGTTGAAGTTTTCTTTTGATTGAGCAGTTTGGAAACACTCTTTTCTAGGTTCTGCAAGTGGACATTTGCAGTGCTTTGTGGCCTATGGTATAAAAGGAAATATCTTCACATAAATTGTAGACAGAAGCAATCTGAGAAACTTCTTTGTGATGTGTGCATTCATCTCACAGAGTTAAAACCTTCTTTTGATAGGGCAGTTTTGAAACTCTCTTCTTCTAGAATCTGTAAGTGGACATTTAGAGTGCTTTGAAGATTATGGTGGAAAAGGTAATATCTTTACCAAAAAAACTAGACAGAAGAATTCTGAGAAACTTCTTTGTGATGTTTGCGTTAATCCTACAGAGTTGAAACTTTCTTTTTATTGAACAGTTTGGGACACTCTTTTGTAGAATCTGCAGGGGGACATGTGGAGCGCTTTGTGGCGTATGGTAGAAAAGGAAATATCTTCACATAAAATCTAGACAGAAGGAATCTGAGAAACTTCTTTGTGATGTTTGCCTTCATCTCAAAGAGTTAAAACTTTCTTTTGATTGAGGAGTTTTGAAACTCTATTTCTGTAGAATCTGCAATGGACATTTGGATTGTGTGGAGGTCTGTGGTAGAAAATTAAATATCTTCCCATAAAAACTGGACAGAAGAATTCTGAGAAACTACTTTGTGATATGTGCGTTCATCTCACAGAGTAGAATCTTTCTTTTGATTGAGCAGTTTGTTAACCCTCCTTTTGTAGAATCTGTAAGTGGAGGTTTGGAGTGCTTTGCGGCATATAGTAGAAAAATGAAATATCTTCACATACAATCTAGACAGAAGCAACGTGAAAAACTTTGTGTGATGTGTGCATCAATCTCACAGAGATAAACCTTTCTTTTGATGGAGGTATTTTGAAACTTTTTGTAGAATCTGCAAGGGGACATTTGGAACACTTTGAGGCCTATGGTGGAAAATAAAATATCTTCACATAAAAAATAGACAGAAGAATTCTGTGAAACCTCTTTGTAATGTGTGCATTCATCTCACAGAGTTGAACCTTTCCTTTGGTTGAGCAGTTTGGAAACCCTGCTTTTTTAGAATCTGCAAGTGGACGTTTGGAGTGCTTTGCAGCCTATGGTAAAAAAAGGAATTTTCTTCACAGAAAATCTAGACAAAGCAATCTGAGAAACTTCTTTGTGATGTATGCATTCATCTCACACAGTTAAAACTTTTTTTTATTGAGCAGTTTTGAAACTCTCTTTTTGTAGTATCTACAAGTGAACACTTGTAGCGATTAGAGACCTATGGTGGAAAAGGAAATATCTTCCCATAAAAACAAGACAGAACAATTCTGAGAAACGTCTTTGTGATGTGTGTGTTCGTCTCAGAGAGTTGAACCTGTCTTTTGATTCAGCAGTTTGGAAACCCTCCTTTTGTAAAATCTGCAAGTGGATATTTGAAGCGCTATGCAACCCATTGTAGGACAGGAAATATCTTCACATAAAATCAGGACAGAAGAAATCTGAGAAACTTCTTGGTGATTTGTGCATTCATCTCAAAGAGGTAAACCTTTCTTTTGAAAGAGCAGTTTTGAATCTCTCTTCTTGTAGAATCTGCAAGTGGACATTTGGAGTGCTTCCAAGGCTATGGTGGAAAAGGATATATCTTCCCATAAAAACTAGACAGAAGAATTGTGAGAAATTTCTTTGTGATGTATGCGTTCATCTTCCAGAGTAGAACCTTTCCTTTGATAGAGCAGTTTGGAAACCCTCCTTTTCTACAATCTGCAAGTGGACAATTGGAGCGCTTTTCAGCCAATGGTAGAAAAGGAAATATCTTCCCATGAAAACTAGACAGAAGAATTCTGAGAAACTTCGCTGTGATGTGTGCATTCACCTCACATATTTGAACCTTTCTTTTGATTGAGCAGTTTGCAAACATTCATTTTGTAGAATCTGCAAATGGATATTTGTAGTGCTTTGCAGTCTATGGTAGAAAAGAAGATATCTTCACATAAAGTCTAGACAGAAGCAATCTGAGAAAATCCTTCGTGGTGTGCATTCATCTCAAAGAGTTAAAACTTTCCTTTGATTTAGCAGTTTTGGAACTCTCTTTTTTTAGAATCTGCAAGTGAACATTTGGAACCGTTTGAGGCCTATGGAATGAAAAGTAATATCTTCACATAAAAACTAGGCAGAATAATTCTGAGAAACTTCTTTGTGATGTGTGCATTCATCTCACAAAGTTGAACCTTTCTTTTGATTGAGCAGTTTGGAAACACTCTCCTTGTAGAATCTGCAAATGGACAATTGGAACGCTTTGTGGCATATGGTAGAAAAGGAAATATCTTCACATAAAATCTAGACAGAGCAATCTGAGAAACTTCTTTTTGATGTGTGTATTCATCTCATAGAGTTAAACTTTTCTGTTGATAGAGCAGTTTTGAAACTCTCTTCTTGTAGAATCTTCAAGTGGACATTTGGAGTGCTTTGATGCCTATGGTGGAAAAGGAAATATCTTCCCGTAAAAAACAGATGAAGAATTCTGAGAAACTTCTTGGAGATGTGTGCTTTCATCTCACAGAGTTGAACCTTTCTTTTGATTGAGCAGTTTGGAAACACTCTTTTTAGATTCTTCAAGTGGACATTTGCACTGCTTTGTGGCCTACGGTATAAAATGAAATATCTTCACATAAAATCTAGACAGAAGCAATCTGAGAAACTTCTTTGTGATGCATACATTCATCTCACAGAGTTAAAGCCTTCTTTTGTTAGGGCAGTTTTGAAATTCTCTTGTTCTAGAATTTCTAATTGGACATTTAGAGAGCTTTGAAGATTATGGTGGAAAAGGTAATATCTTTACAAAAAAACTAGACAGAAGAATTCTGAGAAACTGCTTTGTGATGTGAGCGTTAATCCTACAGAGATGAAACTTTCTTTTTATTGAGCAGTTTGGGACACTGTTTTGTAGAATCTGCAGGGGGACAGGTGGAGCCCTTTGCAGCCTATGTTAGAAAAGGAAATATCTTCAAATAAAATCTAGACAGAAGCAATCTGAGAAACTTCTTTGTGATGTTTGCATTCATCTCACAGAGTTGAACTTTTCTTTTGATTGAGGAGTTTTGAAACTCTGTTTCTGTAGAATCTGCAAATGGACATTTGTAGCTTGTGGAGGTCTATGGTGGAAAATTAAATATCTTCCCATAAAAACTGGGGTGAAGCATTCTGAGAAACTACTTTGTGCTGTGTTCGTTCATCTAACAGAGTAGAATCTTTCTTTTGATTGAGCAGTTTGGAAACCCTCCTTTTGTAGAATCTGCAAGTGGAGATTTGGAGCGCTTTTCAGCATATAGTAGAAAAATGAAATATCTTCATAGAAAATCTAGACAGAAGCAACATGAAAAACTTTTTGTGATGTGTGCATTCATCTCAAGAGATAAACTTTCTTTTGATTGAGCAGTTTTGAAACTCTCTTTTTGTAAAATCTGCAAGTGTACATTTGGAGTGCTTTGAGGCCTATGTTGGAAAAGGAAATATCTTAACATAAAAACTAGACAGAAGAATTCTGAGAAACTTCTTTGTGATGTGTGCATTTATCTCACGGAGTTCAATCTTTCTTTCGATTGAGCAGTTTGGAATCCCTCCTTTTTTAGAATCTTCAAGTGAACATATGGAGCACTCTGCAGCCTATGTTAGAAAAGGAAATATCTTCACATAAAATCTAGACAGAAGCAACCAGGGAAACTTCTTTGCGATGTGTGCGTTCATCTCACGTAGTTAGACCTTTCTTTTCATAGAGCAGTTTTGAAGCTATCTTTTTGTACAATCTGCAAGTGGACATTTGGAGTGCTTTCAGGCCTATGGTGCAGAAGTATCTTCACATAAAAACTAGACAGAAGAATTCTGAGAAAACTCTTTATGATGTGTGTGTTCACCTCACAGAGTTGAACGTTTCTTTTGACTGAGCAGTTTGGAAACACTCTCTTTTTGGAAAATGGAAGTGGACATTTGGAGCGCTTTTTGGCCTAAGGTAGAAAAGGAAATATCTTCACAGAAAATCTAGACAGAAGCAATCTGAAAAACTTCTTTGTGATGTGTGCATTTATCTTACAGAGTTAAACATTTCTTTTGATAGAGCAGCTTTGAAACTCTTTTCTTGTAGAATCTGCAAGTGTACATTTGGAGTGCTTTGAGACCTATATTGGAAAATGTAATATCTTCCCATGAAAACTAGTCCAAAGAATTCTGAGAAACTTCTTTGTGATGTTTGCATTCATCTCCCTGAGTTGAACCTTTATTTCGAATTAGCAGTTTGGAAACACTCTTTTTGTAGAATCTGCAAGTGGACTTTTGCAGCGCTTTGTGGCCTATGTTGAAAAGGAATTATCTTCACACAAAATCTAGACAAAGGCAATCTAAGAAACTTCTTTGTGATATATGCATTCATCTCACACAGTTAAAACTTTCTTTTGGTTGAGCAGTTTTGAAACTCTTTTTGTAGTATCTACAACGGAACATTTGTAGCGGTTAGAGACCTATGGTGGAAAAGGAAATATCTTCCCATAAAAACTACACAGAAGAATTCTGAGAAACTTCTTTGTGATGTGTGTGTTCATCTCAGAGAGTTGAACTTGTCTTTTCATTCATCAGTTTGGAAACCCTCCTTTTGTGGGATCTGCAAGTGAACATTTTGTCCACTTTGCGGCCTATGGTAGAAAAGGAAATATGTTCCCATAAAATCAGGACAAAAGCAACGTGAGAAACTTCTTTGTGATTTGTGCATTCATCTCACAGAGGTAAACCTTTATTTTGAAAGAGCAGTTTTGAAACTCTCTTCTTGTAAATCTGCAAATGAACATTTGGAGCACTTCCAGGGCTATGGTGGAAAAGGAAATATCTTCCCATAAAAACCAGACAGAAGCAGTCTGAGAAACTCCTTTGTGATGTGTGCATTCATCTCAGAGAGTTTAACTTGTCTTTTGATAGAGCAGTTTTGAAACACTCTATTTTTAGATTCTGCAAGAGGAGTTTTGGGGTGCTTTGTGGCCTACGGTAGAAAAGGAAATAACTTCATATAAAATCTAGAAAGAAGCAATCTGAGAAACTTCTTTGTGATGTGTGCATTCTCCTAATACAGTTAAACCTTTCTTTTAATGAGCAGTTTTGAAACCCTCTTGTCGTAGAATCTGCACGTGGACATTCGGAGCGCTTTAAGGCCAATGGTGGAAAAGGAAATATCTTCACATAAAAAATAGACAGACGTATTCTGAGAACCTTCTTTGTGATGTGTGCATTCATCTCACAGAGTTGAAACTTTCTTTTCATTGAGCAGTTTGGAGACACTCTTTTTTAGAATCTGCAAGTGGACATTTAGAGCACTTTGTGGCCTCTGGTAGAACAGGAAATATCTTCACATAAAATCTAGAGAGAAGCAATCTGAGAAACTTCTTTGTGATGTGTGCATTATCTCACAGAGTTAAACCTTTCTTTTGATTGAGCAGTTTTGAAACTCTATTTTCGTAGAATCTGCAAGTGGACATTTGGAGCTCTTTGAGGCCTATGGTGGAAAAGGAAATATCTTCACATAAAGTCTAGACAGAAGCAGTCTGAGAAACTCCTTTGTGATGTGCATTCTTCTCACAGAGTTAAAACTTTCCTTTGATTTAGCAGTTTTGGAACTCTTTTTTTGTAAAATCTGCAAGTGGACATTTGGAGTGCTTTAACGCCTATGGAGGAAAAGGAAATATCTTCACATAAAAACTAGGCAGAAGATTTCTGAGAAACTTTTTTGCAATGTTTCCGTTCATGTCACAGAGTTGAACCTTTCTTTTCATTGAGCAATTAGGAAACTTTTTTTTGTATAATCTGCATGTGGACATTTGGCCCTCTTAACGGTCTATGGTAGAAAAGGAAGTATCTTCACATGAAATCTAGACAGAAGGAATCAGAGAAAATTGTTTGGGATGTGTACATTCATGTCACAGAGTTGAATCTTTCTTATGATTTAACAGTTTGGAAATCCTCCTTTTGTAGTATCTACAAGTGGATATTTGGAGGACTTTGTGGCCTATGATAGAAAAGAAAACATCTTCAAATAAAATCTAGACAAGCAATCTGAGGACTTACTTTTTGATGTGTGCATTCATCTCAGAGAGTTAAATCTTTCTTTTGATTGAGGAGTTTTGAGACTCTCTTTTTGTAGTATCTCAAGTGGATATTTTGAGCACTTTGAGGCCTTTGGTGGAAAAGGAAATATCTTCACATAAAAAGTAGAAAGAAAAATTCTTAGAAACTTTTGTGATGTGTGAATTCATCTCACATTGTTGAACCTTTCTTTTGATTGAGCACTTTGGAAACATTCTTTTTGTGTAATCTGTGTGTGGACATTTTGAGTACTTTGCGGCCAATGGTAGAAAAGGAAATATATTCACATGAAATCTAGACAAAAGCAATATTAGAAACTCTTTGTGATGTGTGCATTCATCTCACAGAGTTAAACCTTTCTTTTCGTAGAGCAGTATTTATACTCTGTTTTTGTGGAATCTGCAATTGGACATTTGGAGCACTTTGAGGCCTATGGTGGAAAAGATGATTTATTCACAAAAATCATAGACAGAAGAATTCAGAGAAACTTATGTTTCTCAGAAATTGTGATGTGTGCTTTCATTTCACAGAGTTGAACACTTCTTTTGATTGAGCACTTTGGAAACACTCTTTTTGTAGATACTGCAAGTGGACACTTGGAGCGCTTTGCAGCCTGTGGTAGAAAAGGATAATATCTTCACATAAAATCTAGACAGAAGCAGTCTGAGTAACTTGTTTGTGATGTTTGCATTCATCTCACAGAGGTAAACATTTCTTTTGATTTATAAGTTTAGAAACACTGTTTTTGTAGAATCTGCAAGTGAATATTTGGAGCACTTTGAGGCATAAGGTAGAAAAGGAAATATTTTCACATAAAAATTAGACAAGAATTCTGAGAAACTTTCTGGTGATGTGTGCATTCATCTCACAGTGTTGAACCTTTCTTTTTATAGAGCAGTTTTGAAAATCTCTTATTGTAGAATCTGCAAGTGGACATTTTCAGTGCTTTAAGGCCTTTGGTGAGAAATTTAATATCTTCACATAAAACCTAGACAGAAGAATTCTGAGAAATTTCTTTTTTTATGTGTACATTCATCTCAAAGAGTTGAACCTTTCTTTTGATTGAGCAGTATGGAAACACTCTATTTGTAGAATCTGCAAATGGACATTTGCAGCACTTTGTTGCCTATGGTAGAAAAGGAAATATCTTCACATAAAATCCAGATAGAAGCAATCTGAGAAACTTCTTTGTGATGTGTGCATTCATCTCACAGCGTTAAAAATTTCTTTTGATTTAGCAGTTTTGAAACTCTGTTTTTGTAGAATCTGCAGCTTTATATTGGGATCACTTTGAGGATTATGGTGGAAAATGAAATATCTTCCCATAAAAACTAGACAGAAGAATTCTGAGAAACTTCTTTTTGAACTGCATGTTCATCTCACAGAGTTGAATCTTTCTTTTGATTGAGTTGTTTGGAAACCCGTCTTTTGTAGAATCTTCAAGTGGGCATTTGGAGTGCTTTGTGGCCAATGGTAGAAAAAGAGATATCTTCACATAAAATCTAGAAAGAAGCTATCTGAGAAACGTCTTTGTGATGTGCACATTCATCTCAGAAAGTTAAATCTTTCCTTTGAATGATCAGTTCTGAAACTCTCTTTTTGTAGATTCTGCAAGTAGACATTTGGAGCCCTTTGGGGCCTATGGTTGAAAAGGAGATATCCTCATATAAAAGCTGGACAGAAGAAGGTGTGCATTCATCTCAGGGAGTTGAACATCTCTTGATAGAGCAGTTTTGAAACCTCTTCTTGTATAATCTGGAAGTAGACATTTGGAGCGCTTTTAGGCATGTGGTTGAAAAGGTAATATCTTCAAATAAAATCTAGACAGAAGAATTATGAGAAATTTCTTTGTGTTGTGTGCATTTATCTCACAGAGTTGAACCTTTCTTTTGATTGAGTAGACTGTAAACACTCTTTTTGTAGAATCTGCAAGTGGACATTTGGAGCGCTTTGCAGACAATGGTAGAAAAGGAAATATCTTCACACAAAATCTAGACAGAAGCAATCTGTGAAACTTCTTTGTTATGTGTGCATTCATCTCACAGATTTAAACCTTTCTTTTGATTGAGGAGTTTTGAAACTCTGTTTTTGTAGAATCTGCAAGTGGATATTTGGAGCGCTTTGAGGCCTATGGTGGAAAAGCAAATATCTTCCCATAAAAACTAGCCAGAAGAATTCTGAGAAACTTCTTTGTGATGTGTGCGTTCATCTCCCTGAGTTGAATCTTTATTTTGATTGAGCAGATTGGAAACCCTCCTTTTGCAGAACCTGCAAGTGGACATTTGGAGCACTTTGCTGCCTAAGATAGAAAAGGAAATATCTTCACGTAAAATCTGGACAGAGTCAATCTGAGAAACTTCTTTGTGATGTGTGCATTCTTCTTATAGAGTTAAACCTTCCTTTTGATGGAGCTTTTTTGAGACTCTCTTTTTGTAGAATCTAAATTTGGACATTTGGAGCACTTTGAGGCCTATGGTGGAAAATGAAATATGTTCACATAAAAACTAGACAGAAGAATTCTGAGAAACTTCTTTTTGATGTGTGCGTTCATCTCACAGAGTTGAACCTTCTCCTTGATTGAGCAGTTTGGAAACATTCTATTTGTAGAATCTGCAAGTGGACATTACAGCGCTTTGCCGCATGTGGTATAAAAGGAAATAGCTTCAAATAAAATTTAAATAGAAGCAATCTGAGAAACTTCTTAGCACGTGTGATTTCATCTCACAGATATAAACCTTTCTTTTGATTGAGGAGTTTTGAATCTCTGTTTTTGTAGAATCTGCAAGTGGATATTTTGAGTGCTTTGAAGCCTATAGTGGAAAGGAAATATCTTACCATAAAAACTAGACAGAAGAATTCTGAGAAACTTTTTTGTGATGTGTGTGTTCATCTTACAGAGTTGAAACTTTCTTTTGATTGAACAGTTTGTAAACACTGTATTTGTAGAATCTGCAAGTGGACATTTGGAATGTTTTGTGGGCTAAAGTAGAAAAGGAAATATCTTCACATAAAACCTAGACAAAAGCAATCTGAGAAACTTCTCTGTGATTGGTGCATTCATCTCACCGAGTTAAACCTTTCTTTTGATAGAGCAGTTTTGGAACTCTCTTTTTGTAGAATCTGCAAGTGGACATTTTTGCGCTTTGAAGCCAATGGTGGAAAAGGTAATATCTTCACATACAATCTCGACAGAAGAATTCTGAGAAATTTTTTCAGATATGTGCATTCACCTCACAGAGTTTAACATTTCTTTTGATTGAGCAGTTTTGGAAACACTCATTTTGTAGAATCTACAAGTGGGCATTTGGAGCACTTTGTGGCCTATGGTAGAAAAGGATATATCTTCACACAAAATCTAGACAGAAGCAATATGAGAAACTTCTTTGTAATGTATGCATTCATCTCACAGAGCTAAACCTTCTTTTGAATGAGGAGTCTAGAAACTCTGTTTTTGTAGAATCTGCAAGTGGGCATTTGGAGCACTTTGAGGCCTATGGTGGAAAAGAAATATCATCCCATAAAAACTAGATGGAAGAATTCTGAGAAACTTCTTTGTGATGTGTGCATTCGTCTAAGAGAGTTGAAGCTTTTTTTTTGGTTGAGCAGTTTGGAAATCCTCCTTTTATTGTATGTGCAAGAGGACATTTTAAGCACTTGCAGCCTATGGTAAAAAAGGAAATATCTTCACATAAAATCTAGACAGAAGCGATCTGAGAAACTCCTTTGTGTTGTGTGCATTCATCTCACAGAATTAAATATTTCTTTTGATTAAGGTATTTTGAATCTGTTTTTGTAGAATCTTCAAGTGGATATTTGGAGTGCTTTGAGGCCTACGGTGGAAAACGAAATGTCTTCCAATAAAAACAATAAAGAAGAATTCTGAGAAACTTCTTTGTGTTGTGTGCATTCAACTCGCAGAGTTCAACACTTCTTTTGAATGAGCGGTTTCAAAATGCTCTATTTGTAAAATCTGCAAGTGGAGATCTGGAGAATTTTGTGGCCTATATTAGAAAAGCAAATATCTTCACATAACATCTAGACACTAGCAATATGAGAAACTTCTTTTTGACGTGTGCATTCATCTCAAAGAGATAAAACTTTGTTTTGATACATCAGTTTTGAAATTCTCTTCTTATGCAATCTGCAACTGCACATTTGAAGCACTTGGAGGCCTATGGTGGAAAAGGTAATATCTTCAAGTAAAAACTAGACAGAAGAATTCTGAAAAACTTCTTTGTGATGTGCACGTTCAACTCAAAGACGTGAACCTTTCTTTTGATTGAGCAGTTTGGAAACACTCTATTTGTAGTGTCTGCAAGTGGACATTTGGAGTGCTTTGTGGCCTATGGTAGAAAAGGAAATATCTTCACATAAAATCTAGACAGAAGTAATCTGAGAAACTTCTTTGTGATGTGTGCATTCATCTTACAGAGGTAAATATTTCTTTCAATAGAGCAGATTTGAAACTCTCTTCTTGTAGAATCTGAGAGTGTACATTTGGAGCGCTTTGATTCCTATTGCGGAAAAGGTAATATCTTCAGATAAAAACTAGACAGAGGAATTCCGAGAAACTTCTTCGTGATGTGTGCATTCATCTAACAGAGTTGAACCATTCTTTTGATTGATCAGTTTGGAAAAACTCCTTTTGTAGAGTCTGCAAGTGGACATTTGGAACGTTTTGTGGCCTAACGTAGAAAAGGAAATATCTTCACATAAAAATTAGACAGAAGAATTCTGAGAAACTACTTTGTGATGTGTGCATTCATCTCACAGAGTTAAGCTGTTCTTTTTATTGAGCAGTTTTGAAACTCTCTTTTTGTGGAATCTGCCAGTGCACATTTTGACTGCTCAGAGGCCTATGGTGGAAAAAGAAATATCTTCCCATAAAAACTAGACAGAAGAATTCTGAGAAACTTCTTTGTGACTTGTGTGATCATCTCACAGACTTGAAACTTTCTTTTGATTGAGCACTTTGGAAACACTCTATTTGTAGTATCTGCAAGTGGACATTTGGAGCACTTTGTGGCCTATGGTAGAAAAGGAAATATCTTCATATAAAATCGAGACAGAAGCAATCTGAGAAACTTGTTTGTGATGTGTGCATTCATCTCACAGAGCTAAACCTTTCTTTTGATAGAACAGTTTTCAAACACACTTTTTGTAGAATCTGCAAGTGGACATTTGTAGCACTTCGGGGCCTAGGGTGGAAAAAGTAATACCTTCACATGAAAACCAGACAGACGTATTCTGAGAAACTTCTTTGTGATGTGTGTATTCATCTCACAGAGTTGAATCTTTCTTCTGATTGAACAGTTTGGAAACACTCTATTTGTAGAATCTGCAAGTGGACATTTGGAGCTGTTGGCGGCCAATGAAAGAAAAGGAAACATCTTAATATAAAATCCAGAAAGAAGCAATCTGAGGAACTTCTTTGTGATGAGTGCATTCATGACACAGAGATGAACTTTTCTTTTGATAGAGAAGTTTTGAAACACTCTATTTGTAGAATGTGCAAGTGGAGATTTGGAGCGATTTGCAGCCTACGGTAGAAAAGGAAATAACTTCACATAAAATCTAGAAATAAGCAACCAGAGAAAATTCTTTGTGATATGTGCATTCACCTCATAGAGTTAAACACTTCTTTTGATAGAGCAGTTTTGAAACTCTCTTGTTGTAGAATCTGCATGTGGACATTTGGAGCGCTTTGAGGCCTATGGTGGAAAAGGAAATATCTTCACATAAAAACTAGACAGACGTATTCTGAGAAACTTACGTGTGATGTGTTCATTCAATTCAGAGTTGAAACTTTCTTCTGATTGAGCTTTTTGGAAACACCGTATTTGTAGAATCTACAAATGGAGATTTGGAACGCTTTGCTGTCTATGGTAGAAAAGGAAATATCTGCACATAAAATCTAGACAGAAGAAATCTGAGAAACTTCTTTGTGATGCGTGCATTCATCTCACAGAGTTAAACCTTTCTTTTCATGGAGGAGATTTGAAACTCTTTTCTTGTAGGATCTGCAAGTGTACATTTGGAGCGTTTTGATTCCTATGTTGGAAAAGGTAATATCTTCACATAAAAAATAGAAGAATTCTGAGAAACTTCTTTGTGATGTGTGCATTCATCTCACAGAGTTGAAACTTTCTTTTCATTGAGCAGTTTGGAAAGAATCTATTTGTAAATGCTCCAAATGCACATTTGGGGCACTTAGAGGCCTATGGTAGAAAGGCAAGTCTCTTCACGTAAAATCTAGACAGGAGCAATCTCAGAAACATCTTTGTATTGTGCGCATTCACCTCACAGACTTCAATCTTTCTTTTGATACAGCAGTTTTAAAACTTTCTTCTTGTAGCATCTGCAAATAGACATTTGGAGTGATTTGAGGCCTAGGGTGGAAAAGATAGTATCTTCACATAAAAACTAGACAGAAGAATTCTGAGAAAATTCTTTGTGATGAGTGCGTTCATCTCACAGAGTTGAATCTTTCTTTTCATTGAGCAGTTTGGAAACACTCTTTTTGAAGAATCTGCAAGTGGATATTTGGAGCACTTTGCGGCCTCTGGTAGAACAGGAAATAACTTCACATAAAATCTAGAAAGAAGCAACCTGAGAAACTTCTTTGTGATGTGTGCATTATCTCACAGAGTTAAAACTTTCTTCTGATTGAGCAGATTTGAAACTCTCTTTTTGTAAAATCTGCAGGGGGATATTTGGAGCGCTTTGAGGCCTCTGGTGGAAGAGGAAATATCTTCACATAAAAAATAGATGGAAGAATTCTGAGAAACTTCTTTGTGATTTGTGCGTGCATCTCACAGAGTTGAAACTTTCCTTTGATTTAGCAGTTTGGAAACACTCTATGTGTAGAATGTGCAAGTGGAGATATGGAGCGCTTTGCAGCCAACAGTAGAAAAGGAAAAAACTTCACATAAAATCTAGACAAAACAATCTCAGAAAATTCCTTGTGATGTGGGCATTCATGTCACAGATCTATAACTTTCTTTTGATTGAGCAGTTTTGAAACTATCTTGTTGTAGAATCTGCAAGTGGACATTTGAAGCTCTTTGAGGCATTTGAAGGAAAAGGAAATATCTCCACATAAAAACTAGATCGAAAAATTCTGAGAACCTTCTTTGTAATTTGTGCGTTGAACTTACAGAGTTGAACTGTTCTTTCGATTGAGCAGCTTGGAAACAATCTATTTGTATGGTCTGCAAGTGGAGATTAGGAGCGCTCTGTGGCCTACGGTAGAAAAGGAAATATCTTCACATAAAATCTAGACGGAAGCAATCTGTGAAACTTCTTTGTCACGTGTGCATTCATCTCACAGAGTTAAACCTTTCTTTTGATAGAGCAATTTTGAAACTCTCTTCTTGTATAATCTGCAAGTGGACATTTGGAGCACTTTGAGGTCTATGGTTTAAAAGGATATATCTTCACATAAAAACTGGACAGAAGAATTCTGTGAAACTTCTTTGTGATCTGTGCATTCATCTCACAGAGTTGAATCTTCATTTTGATTGAGTAGTTTCGAAACAATCTATTTGTAGAATCTGCAAGTGGACATTTGGACCGCTTTGCGGCCTATGGTAGAAAAGGAAATATAGTCACATAAAATCTAGACAGAAGCAATCTGAGAAACTTCCTTGTGATATATGCTTTCTTCTCACAGAGTTATGCATTTCTTTTCATAGAACAGTTTTGAAACTCTGCTTTTGCAAAATCTGCAAGTGGACATTTTTAGCGCTTTGAGGCCTATGGTGGAAAAGGTAATATCTTCACATAAAAACTAGACAGAAGAATTCTGAGAATCTCATTTGTGATGTGTGCGTTCATCTCACAGAGTTCATCCTTGCTTTAGATTGAGCAGTTTGGAAACACTCTAGCTGTAGGATCTACAAGTGGTCATTTCGAGCCCTCTGTGGCCTGTGGTAGAAAGGCTAGTATCCTCACATAAAATCTAGAAAGAAGTAATCTGAGAAACATCTTTGTGGTGTGTGCATTCATATCACAGAGTTAAACCTTTATTTTGATAGAGCAGATATGAAACTCTCTTCTTGTGGAATCTGCAAGTGTACATTTGGAGCGTTTTGATGCCTATGGCGGAAAAGGTAATATCTTCACATAAAAACTAGACAGAATTATTCTGAGAAACTTCTTTGTGATGTGTGCATTCATCTCACAGAGTTGAACCTTTCCTTTCATTGAGCAGTTCAGAAAGACTCTATTTGTAGATGCTGCAAATGCATATTTTGAGCACATTGAGGCCTATGGTAGAAAAGGAAATATCTTCACATAAAACCTACACAGAAGCAATCTGAGAAACTTGTGATGTGTGTATTCACCTCACAGACTTAAACCTTTCTTTTAATACAGCAGTTTTCAAACTTTCTTCTTGTAGAATCTGCAAATAGACATTTGGAGCGATTTGAGGTCTAGGGTGGAAAAGGTCCTATCTTCACACAAAAACTAGACAGAAGAATTCTGAGAAACTTCTTTGTGTTGTGTGTATTCATCTCACAGAGTTGAAACTTTCTTTTCATTGAGCAGTTTGGAAACACTCCTTTTGTAGAATCTGCAAGTGGACACTTTGATCGCTTTGCAGCTTCTGGTAGAACAGGAAATATCTTCAAATAAAATCTAGAAAGAAGCAATCTGAGAAACTTCTTTGTGATGTGTGCACCATCTCACAGAGTTAAACCTTTCTTTAGATTGAGCAGTTTTGAAACTCTCTTTTTGTAAAATCTGCAAGTGGACATTTGGAGTGCTTTGAGGCCTGGGGTGGAAAAGGAAATATCTTCACATAAAATCTAGATGAAATAATTCTGAGAAACTTCTTTGTGATTTGTGCGTTCATCTCACAGTGTTGAAACTTTCTTTTAATTGAGCAGTTTGGAAACACTCTATGTGTAGAATGTGCAAGTGGAGATTTGGAGTGCTTTGTAGCCAACGGTAGAAAAGGAAATAACTTCACATAAAATCTAGACAAAACAATCTCAGAAAATTCTTTGTGATGTGGGCATTCATGTCACAGATCTATACCTTTCTTTTGATTGAGCAGTTTTGAAACTCTCTTGTTGTAGAATCTGCAAGTGGATATTTGGAGTGCTTTGAGGCATTTGAGGGAAAAGGAAATATCTCCACATAAAAACTAGATAGAAGAATTCTGAGAACCTTCTTTGTAATTTGTGCATTGAACTCACAGAGTTGAACCGTTCTTTTGATTGAGCAGTTTGGAAACACTCTATTTGTAGTATCTGCAAGTGGAGATTAGGAGCGCTTTGTGGCCTATGGTAGAAAAGGAAATATCTTCACATAAAATCTAGACAGAAGCAATCTGTGAAACTTCTTTGTCATGTGTGCATTTATCTCAAATAGTTAAAACTTTCTTTTGATAGAGCAATTTTGAAACTCTCTTGTTGTATAATCTGCAAGTGGACATTTGGAGTACTTTGAGGTGTATGGTTTAAAAGGATATATCTTCACATAAAAACTAGACAGATGAATTCTGTGAAACTTCTTTGGATATGTGCTTTCATCTCACAGAGTTGAATCTTTATTTTGATTGAGTAGTTTTGAAACAATCCATTTGTAGAATCTGCAAGTGGACATTTGGACAACTTTGCGGCCTATGCTAGAAAAGGAAATATCTTCACATAAAATCTAGACAGAAGTAATCTAAGAAACTTCTTTGTGATGTGTGCATTCATCTCACAGAGTTAAACCTTTCTTTTGATGGAGGAGATTTGAAACTCTCTTCTTGTAGAATCTGCAAGTGTACATTTGGAGCGTTTTGATTCCTATGGTGGAAAAGGTAATATCTTCACATAAAAACTAGACAGAATTATCCTGAGAGACTTCTTTGTGATGTGTGCATTCATCTCACAGAGTTGAAACTTTCTTTTTGTTGAGCAGTTCGGAAAGACTCTATTTGTAGACACTGCAAATACACATTTGGAGCACTTTGAGGCCTATGGTAGAAAGGCAAATATCTTCACATAAAATCTAGACAGAAACAATCTGAGAAACTTCTTTGTAATGTGTGCATTCACCTCACAGACTTAAACCTTTCTTTTGATACAGTAGTTTTCAAACTCTCTTCTTGTAGAATCTACAAATAGACATTTGGAGCGATTTGAGGCCTAGGGTGGAAAAGGTACTATCTTCACATTAAAACTAGACAGAAGAATTCTGAGAAATTTTTTTGTGATGCGTTCGTTCATCTCACAGAGTTGAAACTTACTTTTCATTGAGCAGTTTGCAAACACTCTTTTTGTAGAATCTGCAAGTGGACATTTGGAGCACTTTGCAGCGTCTGGTAGAACAGGAAATATCTTCACATAAAATCTAGAGAGAAGCAATCTGAGAAACTTCTTTGTAATGTGTGCATCATCTCACAGAGTTAAACCTTTCTTTTGATTTAGCAGTTTTGAAACTCTCTTTTTGTAGAATCTGCAAGTGGACATTTGGAGCTCTTTGAGGCCTGTGGTGGAAAAGAATATATCTTCACATAAAAACTTGACTGAAGAATTCTGAGAATCTCCTTTGTGATGTGCGTGTTCATCTCTCAGGGTTGAACCTTTCTTTGGATTGAGCAGTTTGGAAACACTTTATTTGTAGAATCTGCAAGTGGACATTTGGAGCGCTTTGCGGCTTATGAAAGAAAGGGAAATATCTTAACATAAAATCTACACAGAAGCCATCTGAGAATCTTCTTTGTGATGTGTGCATTCATTTCACAGAGTTGAACTTTTCTTTTGATAGAGCGGTTTTGAAACACTCTATTTGTAGAATCTGCAAGTGGAGTTTTGGAGCACTTTGTGGCCTATGGTAGAAAAGTAAATAACTTCATGTAAAATCTAGAAAGAAGCAATCTGTGAAACTTCTTTGTGATTTGTGCATTCATTTCATAGAGTTAAACCTTTCTTTTGATACAGCAGTTTCAAAACTCTCTTTTTATAGAATCTGCACGTGCACATTAGAAGAACTTTGAGGCTTAAGGTGGAAAAGGAAATACCTTCAGATAAAAACTAGACAGACGTATTCTGAGAAACTTCTTTGTGATATGTGCATTCAACTCACAGAGTTGAACCGTTTTTTGATTGGGCTTTTTGGAAACACCGTATGGGTAGAATCTGCAAGTGGAGATTTGGAACTCTTTGCTGCCTATGGTAGAAAAGGAAATATCTTCACATAAAATCTAGAGAGAAGCAATCTGAGAAACTTCTTTGTGATGTGTGCATTCAAATCATAGAATTAAACCTTTCTTTTGATTAAATAGTTTTGAAACTCTTTTTGTAGAATCTGCATGTGGACATTTGGATCACTTTGAGGCCTATGGTGGAACAAGAAATATCTTCACATAAAAACTAGACTGAAGAATTCTGACAAACTTCTTTGTGATCTTAGTGTTCATATCACAGAGTTCAACCTTTCTTTTGATAGAGCAGTTTGGAAACACTCTATTTGTAGTATCTGAAACTGGACGTTTGGAGAGCTTTGTGTTCTATGGTAGAAAAGGAAATATCTTCACATAAAATCTAGACAGAAGCAATCTGAGAAACTTCTTGTGATGTATGCATTCATCTTACAGACTTAATCGTCTCTTTTAATACAGCAGTTTTCAAACTCACTTTTTGTAGAATCTCCAAGTGGACATTTGTAGCACTTTGGGGCCCAGGGTTGAAAAGCTAATATCTTCAAATAAAAACTAGACAGAAGAATTCTGAGAAAATTCTTTGTGATATGTGCGTTCATCTCCCAGATTTGAACCTTTCTTCTCATTGAGCAGTTGGAAACACTCTTTTTGTAGAATCTGCAAGTGGTCATTTCGTGTGCTTTGTGGCCTCTGGTAGAACAGGAAATGTCTTCACATGAAATCTTGGGAGAAGCAATCTGAGAAACTTCTTTGTGATGCGTGCATTCATCTCACTGAGTTAAAACTTTCTTTGGGTTGAGCAGTTTTGAAACTCTCTTTTTGTAGAATCTGCAAGTGAACATTTGGAACACTTTTAGGCCCATGGGGTAAAATAGTATATCTTCACATAAAAATTAGATGGAAGAATTCTGAGAACCTTCTTTGTGATGTGTACATTCATCTCAAAGAGTTGAACCTTTCTTTTGATTGAGCGGTTTGGTAACACTCTATGTGTAGAATGTGCGAGTGGAGATTTGGAGCTCTTTGCAGCCTACGGTAGAAAAGGAAATAACTTCACATAAAATCTAGGCAAAACAATCCGAGAAAATTCTTTGTGATGTGGGCATTCATGTCACAGATTTAAAACTTTCTTTTTATTTAACAGTTTTGAAACTCTGTTGTTGTAGAATCTGCAACTGGACGTTTGGAGCGCTTTGAGGCCTTTGGGGGAAAAGCAAATATCTCCACATAAAAACTAGATAGAAGAATTCTGAGAACCTTCTTTGTAATTTGCGCATTGAACTCACAGATATAAACCGTTCTTTTGATTAAGCTTTTTTGGAAATACCTTATTTGTAGGGTCTACATGTGGAGATTTGGAGCGCTTTGCGGCCTATGGTAGAAAAGGAAATATCTTCACATAGAATCTAGACAGAAGCAATCTGTGAAACCTCTTTATCATGTGGCCATTCATTTCACAGAGTTAAACCTTTCTTTTGATAGAGCAGTTTTGAAACTCTCTTATTGTAGAATCTGCAGGTGGACATTTGGAGCGTTTTGAGGCCTATGGTTTAAAAGGATATATCTTCACATATAAACTAGACAGAAGAATTCTGAGAAAATTCTTTGTGATGTGTGCATTTATCTCAAAGAGTTGAAGCACTCTTTTGATTGAGCTTTTTGGAAACACTCTATTTGTAGAATCTGCAAGTGTAGATTTGGAATGCTTTGCTGCTTATGGTAGAAAAGGAAATATCTTCACATAAAATCTAGACAGAAGCAATCTGAGAAACTTCTTTGTGATGTATGCATTCATCTCACAGAGATAAAGCTTTCTTTTGATAGGGTAGTTTTGAAACTCTCTTTTTTTAAAATCTACAAGTGGACATTTGGAGCACTTTGAGGCCTATGTTGGAAAAGAAAATTTCTTCACATAAAAACTAGACAGAAGAATTCTGAGAAACTTATTTGTGATATATGCGTTCATCTCACAGAGTTGAACCTTCATTTTGATTAAGCAGTTTGGAAACACTCAATTTGTGGAATCTGCAAGTGGACATTTGGAGCGCTTTGTGGTCTACGGTAGAAAAGGAAATATATTCACATAAAATCTAGACAGAAGCAATCTGAGAAACTTCTTTGTGATGTGTGCGTTTATCTCACAGAGCTAAACCTCTCTTTTGATAGAGCAGTTTTGAAACTTTCTTCTTGTAGAATCTGCAAGTGGACATTTGGAGCGCTTTGAGGCCTGTGGTGGAAAAGGTAATATCTCCCAACAAAACTAGACAGAAGAATTCTGAGAAACTACTTTTTGACGTGTGCATTCATCGCACAGATTGGAAACTTTGTTTTGATTGAACATTTTGGAAAAACTCTATTCGTAGAATCTATAAGTGGAGATTTTGTTCGCTTTAAGGCCTATGATATAAAAGGAAGTATGTTCACATAAAATCTAGACAGAAGCTATCTGAGAATCCTCTTTGTGATGTGGGCATTCATCTCAAATAGTTAAACCTTTCTCTTGATTGAGGAGTTTCGAAACTCTGTTTTTGTAGTATCTACAAGTGGACATTAGGAGCGCTTTGAGGCTTATGGTGGAAAAGGAAATATCTTCACATAAGAACTATACAGAAGCACTCTGAGAAACTTCTTTGTGATTTGTGCATTCGCCTCACAGAGTTGAATCTCTCTTTTGATTGAGCAGTTTGGAAACACTCTATTTGTGAAATCTGCAAGTGGAGATTTGGATCGCTTTACAGCCTATGGTAGAAAAGGAAATATCTTCACATAAAATCTAGACAGAAGCAATCTGAGAATCTTCTTTGTGATGTGTGCAATCATCTCATAGAGTTAAACCTTTCTTTTCATAGAGCAGTTTTGAAACCCTCTTTTTGTAGTACCTGCAAGTGGACATTTGGAGCACTTTGAGACCTAGGGTAGAAAACGAAATATCTTCACATAAAAACCAGACAGAAAAATTCTGCAAAACTTCTTTATGATGTGTGCTTTCATCTCATGCAGTTGAACCTTTCTTTTGATTGAGCAGTTTGGAACCACTCTGTTTGTAGAATCCACAAGTGGAGATTTGGAGCGCTTTTTGGCCTATGGTAAAAAAGGAAATAACTTCACATACAATCTAGACAGAAGCAACCTGAGAAACTTCTTTGCGATGTTTGCATTCAACTCACATAGTTAAACCTTTCTTTTGACAAAGCAGTTTTTAAGCTCTTTTTTTGTTGAACCTGCAAATGGACATTTGAAGCACATTGAAGCCCAGGGTGGAAAAGGAAATATCTTCAAATAAAATCTAGACAGAAGCAATCTGAGAAACTTCTTTGTGACGTGTGCGTTCATCTCACAGAGTTAAACCTATCTTTTGATAGAGCAGGTTTGAAATTCTCTTCTTGTAGAATCTGCAAGTGGACATTTGGAGCTCTTTGAGGCTTATGGTGTAAAAGGTAATATCTCCCATAAAAGCTAGACAGAAGAATTCTGAGAAACTACTTTTTGATGTGTGCCTTCATTGCACAGAGTTGAATCTTTGCTTTGATTGAGCAGTTTGGAAACACTCTATTTATAAAATCTGTAAGTGGAGATTTGGATCACTTTGCAGCCTATTGTAGAAAAGGAAGTATGTTCGCATAAATCTAGACAGAAGCAATCTGAGAAACTTCTTCATGATGTGTGCATTCGTCTCAAAGAGTTTAATGTTTCTTTTGATAGAGCAGTTTTGGAACTCTCTTTTGGTAGAATCTGCAAGTGGACTTTGGGTGCGCTTCAAGGCCTGTGGTGGAAAAGGAAGTATTTTCACATAAAAACAAGACAGAAGAATTCTGAGAAACTTCTTTCTGATGTGTGCATTCATCTCACAGAGTTGAACTTTTATTTTGCTTGAGCAGTTTGGAAACACTCTTTTTGCAGAATCTTCAATTGGTTATTTGGGGCACTTTTACTCCTGTGGGGGAAAAGGAAATAACTTCGCATAAAAACTACACAGAAACATTCTGACAGCCTTCATTGTGACATGTGCATTCATCTCATAGTGGTGAACCTTACTTTTTATTGAGCTGTTTTGAAACATCCTTTTTGCACTGTCTGCAAGAAGACATTTGGAGTGCTTTGAGACCTACAGTGGTAATGGAAGTATCTTCACATAAAAACTAGACAGAAGCATTATGACAAACTCCTTTTTTATGTGTGCATTCATCTCACAGAGTTGAACCATTATTTGAATTGAGCAGCTTTGAAACACTCTTTTTGTTGAATCTGCAAGAAGACATTTGGAGCGCTGTGAGGCCTATGGTGGAAAAGGAAATATCTTCATATAAAAACTAGACAGCAGCATTCTGACCCACTTCTTTATGATGTGTGTATTCATCTCACAAAGTTGAACCTCACTTTTCATTGAGCAGTTTTGAAACACTCTTTGTAGACTCTGCAAGTGGACATTAGGAGTGCTTTAATGCTATGGTGGAAAAAGAAATACCCTCACATAAAAGCTAGACAAAAGCATTCTCAGAAACTACTTTGTGATGTATGCATTCATCTCACTGAGATGAATCTTTCTTTTGATTGAACAGTTTGGAAACACTCTCTTTGTAGAATCTGCAAGTGGACATTTGGAGCGCTTTTAGGCCCATGGTGGAAAAGGAAATATCTTCACATAAGAACTAGACAGAGGCGTTCTGACAAACTTCTTAGTGATGTGTGCATTCATCTCACATAGTTGAAGCTTGCTTTCCATTGAGAAGTTTTAAAACACTCTTTTTGTAGAATCTACTAGTGGACATTTGGAGTGCTTTGAGACCTATGGTGGAATTGGAAATATCTTCACATAAAAACGAGACAGAAGCATTCTGACAAACTTCTTTGTGATGTGTGCATTCATCTTACAGAGTTGAACCATTCTTTTGATTGAACAGATTTGAAACACTCTTTTTGTAGTATCCGCGTGTGGACATTTGGAACCCTTTGAGGCCTATGGTGGAAAAGGAAATATCTTCATATAAAAACTATACAGCAGCATTCTGACCCACTTCTTTTTGATGTGTGCATTCATCTCACAAAGTTGAACCTTACTTTTCATTGAGCAGTTTTGAAACACCCTTTTTGTACTATCTGCAAGTGGACATTTGGAGTGCTTTGTGGCCTATGGTGTAAAAGAAAACATCTTCACGTAAGAACTAGACAGAAACATTCTGATAAATTTCTTTGTGATTGTGCAGTCATCTCAGAGTTGAATCTTTCTTTACTATGAATAGACTGAATCACTCTTTTTGTAGAATCTGCAAGTTGACATTTGGAGCTCTTGAGGCCCATGGTGGATAACGAAATATCTTCCTATAATAACAAGACAGAAGCATTATGAGAAACTTCTTCGAGATGTGTGCATTCTTCTCACACAGATTTGAAACCTTCTTTTGACTGACCAGCTTTGAAACACTCTTTTTGCAGAATATGCAGTGGACATTTGTAGAGCTCTGAGGCCTATGGTGGAAAAGGAAATATCTTCACATAAAAACTAGACAGAAGCATTCTGAAAAACTTCTCTGTGATGTGTGAATTCATCTCACAGAGTTCAACCTCACTTTCCATTCAGCAGTTTTGAAACACACTCTTTGTAGAATCTGCAAGTGGACATTTTGAGAGCTTTGAGGCCTATGGTGGAAAACGAAATATCTTCACCTAATAACTATACAGAAGCATTCTGAGAAACTTCTTTGTTATGTGTGCATTCATCTCACTGTGTTGAACCTTTCTTTTCACTGAGCAGTTTTGAAACACTGTTTTTGTAGAATCTGCAACTGTACAATTAGAGCGTTTTGAGGCCTATGGTGAAAAAGAAATATCTTCACATAAAAAACAAACAGAAGCATTCTGAGAAACTTCTTAGTGATGTGTGCATTCATCTCACGGAGGTGAATCTTACTTTCTGTTGAGCAGTTTTGAAACACTATTTTTGTAGAATCTGCAAGTGGACATTTGGAGCGCTTAGACGTCTGTGTTGGATAAGGTAATATCTGCACATAATAACTAGACAGAAGCATTCTGATGAACTTCTTTGTGATATGTGCATTCATCTCAAAGTGTTGAACATTTCTCTTGATTGAGAAGCTTGGAAACACAGTTTTTGTAGAATCTGCAAGTGGACATTTGGAGCACTTTGAGGACTATGGGGCAAAAGGGAATGTCTTCACTTAAAAAGTATACAGAAACATTCCGTTAAACTCCTTTGTAATATGTGCATTCACCACACCGAGTAGAACCTTCCTTTCATTGAGCAGTTTTGAAACACACATTTTGTAGAATCTACAAATGTACATTTGGAGCGCTTTGAGGTCTATTGTGGAAAAGGAAATATCTTCACATAAAAACTAGACGGAAGCATTCTGAAAAACTTGTTTGTGATGTGTGCATTCATATCACAGAGTTGAATCTTTCTTTTGATTGAGTAGTTCTGAAAGACTGTTTTTGTAGAATCTGTAAGAGGATATTTGGAACGAATTGTGTCCTATGCAGGTAAAGGATATATCTTCACATAAATCTAGACAGAAGCATTCTGAACAACTTCTTAGTGATGTCTGCATTCAACTCACGCAGCAAAAATTTCTTTTGACTGACAAGTTTTGAAACACTCTTTTTGTAGAATCTGCAAGTGGACATTTGGAGCACTTTGAGGACTATGGGGCAAAAGGGAATGTCTTCACTTAAAAAGTATACAGAAACATTCCGTCAAACTCCTTTGTAATATGTGCATTCACCACACCGAGTAGAACCTTCCTTTCATTGAGCAGTTTTGAAACACACATTTTGTAGAATCTACAAATGTACATTTGGAGCGCTTTGAGGTCTATTGTGGAAAAGGAAATATCTTCACATAAAAACTAGATGGAAGCATTCTGAAAAACTTGTTTGTGATATGTGCATTCATATCACAGAGTTGAATCTTTCTTTTGATTGAGTAGTTCTGAAAGACTGTTTTTGTAGAATCTGTAAGAGGATATTTGGAACGAATTGTGTCCTATGCAGGTAAAGGATATATCTTCACATAAATCTAGACAGAAGCATTCTGAACAACTTCTTAGTGATGTGTGCATTCAACTCATGCAGCAAAAATTTCTTTTGACTGACAAGTTTTGAAACACTCTTTTTGTAGAATGTGCAAGTGGATATTTGGAGCATTTGATGCCTATGCTGGAAAAGGAAATATCTTCACATAAAAATTAGACAAAAGCATTCTGTGAAACTACCTTGTGATGTGTACATTTATCTCTCAGACTTGAACATTTCTTTTGATTGAGCAGTTTTGAAACACACTTTTTGTAAAATTAGCAAGAGAATATTTAAAGGGCTTTGTGGCCTATTGAGGAAAAGGAAATATCTTCACATCGAAACTAGACAGAAGAATTCTGAGAAACTTCCTTGAGGTGTGTGCATTCATCTCTCAGAGTTGAAATTTTCTTTCGATTGTGCAGTTTTGAAACAATCTTTTTGTGGAATCTGCAATTGGATATTTGGAGGGCTTCCTGGCCCATGGTGTAAAGGGAAATATCCTGATGTAAAAACTACACAGAAGCATTCTGAGAAACTTCTTTGATTAGTGCATTCAACTCACAGAGTTCAACCTTTCTTTTGATTGAGCAGTTTTGAAAAACTCCTTTTATAGCATCTGCAAGTGGACATTTGTAGCGCTTTGGGGCCTATGGTGGAAAAGAAAATATCTTCACATAAAAATTAGACAGAAGCATTCTCAGAAACTAATTTGTGATGTGTGCATTCTTCCCAAAGTTTTGAACCTTTCTTTGGATTCGGTAGTTTTGAAATACTCTTTTTGTAGGATCTGCAAGTGGACATTTGTAGCACTTTGGGGCCTTTGGTGGAAAAGGAAATATCTTCACATAAAAACTAGACAGAAGCATTCTGAGAAAAATTTTGTGGTGCGTGCATTCAACACACAGAGTTAAATCTTTCTTTGTATTGAGCCGTTTTGAAAACCTCTTTATGTAGAATCTGCAAGTGGACATTTGGAGCGCTTTGTTGCCTATGGTGGAAAAGGAAATATCTTCACATAAAAACTAGACAGAAGCATTCTGACAAACTTTTTTGTGATGTGTGCATTAGTCTCACACAGTTGAACCTTTTTTCTGATTGAGCAGTTTTGAAGCACTCTTTTTGTAGTATCTGCAAGTGGACATTTGGAGCGCTTTGTGACCTACAGTGGAAAAGGAAATATCTTCACATAAAAACTAGACAGAAGCATTCTGAGAAACTTCTTTGTGGTGTGTGCATTCATCTCACAGAGTTGAATATTTCTTTGTTTTGAGCCGTTTTGAAACACTCTTTATGTAGAATCTGCAAGTGGACATTTGGAGCGGTTTGGGGCCTATGGTAGAAAAGGAAATATGTTCACATAAAAACTAGAAAGAAGCATTCTGAGGAATCTCTTTCTTATGTGTGTATTCATCTCATAGAGTTGAAACTTTCTTTTGATTGAGCAGTTTTGAAACATTCTTTTTGTAGTATCAGCAAGTGGACATTTGGAACGCTTTGAGGCCAATGGTGGAAAAGGAAATATCTCCTTATAAAAAGAAGACAGAAGCACTCTGAGAAACGTCTTTGTGATGCGTGAATTCATCTCACAGAGTTGAACCTTTATTTTCATTGAGCAGTTTGGAAACTATCCTTTTGTAGAATCTGCAAGTGAATATTTGGAGCGCTTTGAGGCATATCATGGAAAAGGAAATATCTTCACAGAAAATCTAGACAGAAGTATTCTCAGAAACTTCTTTGTGATGTGTGCATTCATCTCACAGGGCTGAACTTTTGTTTCAATTGAGTAGTTTTGAAACACTGTTTTTGTAGCATCTGCAAGTGGACATTTGGAGGGCTTTCAGGCCTATGGTGGAAAACGAACTATCTTCATATAAAACATAGACCGAAGCATTAAGAGAAAATTCTTTTTGATGCATGCATTAATCTCACTGATTTGAAACTTTCTATTGATTGACCAGTTTTGAAATATTTTTTTTGAAGAAGCTGCAAGACTACATTTCGTGGGCTTTACGACCTATGGAGGAAAAGGAAACATCGTCACATAAAAACTACACTGAAGCATTCTGAGAAAGTTCTTTGTGTTGTGTGCATTCATCTCACAGAGATGAACCTTTCTTTTGATTGAGTAGTTTTGAAACACTCTTTTTTTTTTTGCAACTGCATGTGGACATTTGGAGCGCTTAGAGTCGTATGTTGGAAAAGGAAATATCTTCACATAAAAACTAGACAGAAGCATTCAGAGAAACTTATTTGTGCTGTGTGCATTCATCTGACAGAGATGAACCTTTCTTTTGATTGAGCAGTTTGAAAACAATCTTTTTGTATTATCTTCAAGTGGACATTTGGAGAACTTTGAGGCCTATTGTGGAAAAGGAAATATCTTCACATCCAACAGAGTTGAAATTCTTTTGATTGAACAGTTTTGAAAAACTCTTTTTGTAGAATCTGCAAGTGGATATTTGGAGCTCTTTGAGATCTAATGTGGAAAGGGAAGAATCTTCACATAATAACCAGACAGAACCATTCTGAGAAAGTTCATCGTAATGGGTGCACTCATTCCACAGGGTTGAAAGTTTCATTCATTGAGTAGTTTGGAAATTGTCTGTTTGTAGAATCTGCAGAGTGATCCACGGAGTGCATTGCAACCTCCTGTGGAAAAGGAAACATCCTCTCATAAAAACTAAACAGAAGCATGCTGAGAAACCACTTTGTGAGGTGGCAGATTGGAGTGGAATGGAATGGAATGTAATGGAGTGTAGTGTAGTGGAGTGGAGTGGAGTGGAGTGGGTTGGCGTGTAATTGAATGGAGTGGAGGAGAATGGGATGGAATGGAATGGAGTGGACTGGAGTGGATTGAAATGGAATGGAAAGGAATGGATTGGAGTGGGCTGCAGTGGAGTGGAGTGGAATGGAATAGAATAGAATCGAATGCAATGGAATGTAATGCAATGGAATTGAATGCAATGGAATGCAGTGAAATGCAATGGTAAAAAGAATTATGAGCTGAGATTGTGCTCCTGCACTCCAGCCTGGGTGACAGAGTGAAATCCTGTCGAAAGCAAGGACTAGAATGGAATGGAGTGGAAAAGAATGGAATGGAATGGAATGGAATGGAATGCAATGGAATGGAATGGAATGGAGGGGAATGGAGTGGAGTGGAGTGGAATGGAGTGGACAGGAGTGGAATGGAATGGGATGTAATGGAATGGAGATGATTGGAGGGAAGTGGAGTGGAATAGAATGGAATGGAATGGAGTGCAGTGGAGTATAGTGGAATGGAGTGAAATGAAATGAAATGGAATGGAATGGAATCGAATGTAATGGAATGGAATGGAATAGTGAAAATAAATGGGGGCTGAGATTGTGCCACTGCACTCTAGCCTGGATGACAATAGGAGATCCTATTGAAATAAATGAATGTAATGGAATGGAGTGGAACAGAATGGAATGGAGAGGGGTGGAATGCAGTGGAGTGGATTGGAGTGGACTAGAGTGCAATGGAATGGCCTGGAATGGAATGCAATGGAGTGCAGTGGAGTATAGTGGAGTGGAGTGAAATGAAATGAAATGGAATGGAATGGAATGGAATTGAATAGTGAAAATAAATGGGAGCTGAGATTGTGCCACTGCACTCTAGCCTGGATGACAATAGGAGATCCTATTGAAATAAATGAATGTAATGGAATGGAGTGGAACAGAATGGAATGGAGAGGGGTGGAGTGCAGTGGAGTGGATTGGAGTGGACTAGAGTGCAATGGAATGGCCTGGAATGGAATGCAATGGAGTGGAATTGAGTGGAATGGAGTGGAAAGGAATGGGATGAAATGGAGTGGAGTGGAATGGTGTGGAGTGGAGCTGAGTGGAATAGAATGGAATGGTGAAATGTGAGCAGAGATTGTGCACTGCACTCCAGCCCGGGTGACTAAGAGAGATACTGTCAAAAAAAAGAATGGAATGAAATTAAGCGGAATGGAATGGAATGGAAACGAGTGGAGTTGAAAGGAGTGGAGTGGGATGGAATGGAATGGAATGGTTAAATGAAAGTTGAGCTGAGATTGTGCCACTGCACTACAGCCTGCATGACAGTGTGAGATACTGCCAAAATAAATAAATGGAATGAAATTAAGTGGAATGGAATGGAAAGGAAAAGAGTGAAGTTGAATGGAATAGAGTGGATTGGAGTGGATTGGAGTGGAATGGAGTGGAATGGAATGTTACAAATGGAATGGAATGGAGTGGAGTGGACTGGAGTGTAGTCGAGTTGAGTGGAGAGGACTGGAGTGGAATGGAAAGGGATGGAATGGAATGGACTTGAGTAGAGGGGAATAGAGTGGATGGTAGTGGAATGGAGTGGAATGGAATGGAATGGAGTGGAGTGGAGTGGCGTGGAATGGAATGGAATGCAATGGAATGGAATGTCATGGAAAGGAATGTTGAAATGAAATATGGCTGCGCTCCAGCATGGGTGACAGAGTGAGATCTTTCAAAAGAAAGGAATGGAATGGAATGGAGTGGAATAGAAAGGAATGGACAGGAGTGTAGTGGAGTGGAATGGAGCGTAAAGGAATGCAATGTAATGGAGTAGAATGGAATGGAATGGAATGGAATGGAATGTTGAAACGAAATATGGCCTGAGATTGTGCCACTGCATTCCCGCCTGGGTGATAGAGTGAAATCCTATCAAGAGAAATGAATGGAATGGAATGAATCGGAATGGAACGAAATGGAATGGAATGGAGGGGAGTGGAGTGGAATGGAGTGGAGTGGAATGGAATGTTGTGGAGTGGAGTGGAGTGGAATGGAGTGGAGTGGAATGGAATGGAATGGAAAGGTGCAATGTAATGTGAGCTGTGATTGTGCCACTACACTCCAGCCTGGATGACAGAGTGGGATCCTGTTGAAAGAAAGGAATGGAATGGAATGGAGTGGAATGGAATAGAAATAAATGGAGTGGAGTGGAGTGGATTGCAATGGAGTGCAGGGGAGTGGCGTGCAATGGAGTGGAAAATAGTGGAGTGGAATGGAATGGAATGAAATTGAATAGAATTGAAAGAAGTCGAGTGGTGTGGACTGGAGCAGAGTGGAATGGAGTTGAGAGGAGTGAGTGGAGTGGAATGACATGGAATAGAATGGAATGCAATGAAATGGAATGCAATGGAATGGAATGAAATGGAATGGAATGGTGAAATGAAATATGAGCTTAGATTCTGCCACTTCACTCCAGCCTGTGTGACAGAGTGAGATCCTGTCAAAAGAAAGGAGTGGAATGGAATGGAATGTCATGGAGTGGAGCAGAGTGGAGTAAGAGGAGAGGAATAGAATGGGATGGAGTGAAATGGAGTAGAGTGGAGTGGAATGCAGTGGAATGCAATAGAATGGAATGGAAGGGAATGTAGTGGCATGGAGTGGAGTAGATTGGAGTGAAGTGGAACGGAACAGAATGGAATGAATGGAATGGAATACAATGGAATGGAATGTCATGGATTGCATGGATTGGAATGGTGGCATTAAATGTGAGCTGGGATTTTGCCACAGCACTCCAGCCTTGTGGACAGAGTGAGATCCTTTTGAAAGAAAAAAAGGCACGGAATGGATTGCAATGGAATGGAATGGAATGGAGGGGACTGGAGTGGATTGGAGTGGAGTGGAATGGGCAGGAGTGGAGTGGAGTGAAGTGGAGTGGAAGGGAGTAGAATGGAAAGGAATGGAGTTTAATGGAATGGAGTGGAGTGGAGTGGGATGGAATGGAGTGGAGGGGAGAGGAGTGGAGTGGAATGGAACGGAATGGGATGCAATGAAATGGAGTGGAGACGAATGGAGTGGAGTGGAGTGGAATGGAGTGGAATAGAATGGGATGGAATGGAATGGGATGGAATGGAATAGAATGGAATGAAATGGAATGGAATGGAATAGAATGGTGAAATGAAATGTGAGCTGATATTGTGGCACTGCACTGCATCCTGGGTGACAGAGTGAGTTCCTGTCGAAGAAAGGAATGAAATGGAATGCAGTAGAAAAGAATGGATTGGAATGGAATGGAATGGAAAGGAATGGAATAGAATGGAATAGAAAGAATTAGAGAGGAGTGCAGTGGAGTGGAGTGGAGTGGAATGCAGTGGAAAGGAATAGGACGTAATGGAATAGAATGCAATGGACTGGAATGGAGTGGAGTGGAGTGGAGTGGAATGGAGTGGAGTGGAGTGGAAAGGAGTGGAAATGAAAGGGATGGAATGGAATGCAATGGAGTGCAGTGCAGTAGAGTGGACTGGAGTGGAGTGGAATGGACTGGAATGGAACGGATTGAAATGGAATGGAATGGAGTGGAGTGGAGTGGACTGGAGATGAGTGGAGTTGATAGAATGGAGTGGAAAGGAATGGGATGGAATGAAATGGAATAGAGTGGAGGTGAGTGCAGAGGAGTGGACTGGAGTGGAATGGAATGGAATGAAATGGAATGCAATGTAATGGTGAAATGAAATGTGATCGGAGATAGTGCCACTGTAATCCAGCCTTGTGACAGAGTGGGATCCCATCGAAAGAAAGGAGTGGAATGGAAAGGAAAGGAGTGGAGTAGAATGGAGTGGATTGGAGTGCAATATAGTAGAATGGAATGTGATAGAGTGGAATGAAATGGAGTGGATTGGATGGAAGCGAATTGGAATGGAGTGAAATGGAAAGGGATGCAATGGAATGGACTGGACTGGAAAGAAATGGAAAGGAGTGGAGTCGAGTTCAGTGGAGTGGAGGGGATTGGATTGGAATGGAGTGGAATCAAATGGGATGGAGTGGAATGGAATGGAGGGGAGTGGAATGGAGTGGAGTGGAGTGGAGTGGAATTGAAAGGAATGGAATGGAACGGAGTGGAGTAGAGTGGAGTGGAGTGGAAGGAATGGAATGGAATGGAATGGAAAGGAATGTAGTAGAGTGGAGTGGATTGGAGTGTAATCGAGTGGAATGGAACGGAATGGACAGTAATGGAATGGAATGCCATGGAATGGAATGCAACGAAATGCAATGGAATGGAATGGTGAATTGAAATGTGAGCTGTGATTGTGCCTCTGCATTCCAGCCTGGGTAACAGAGTGAGATCCTGTCGAAAGACAGGAATGGAATAGAATGGAATGGAGTGGAAAGGAGAGCAGTGGAGTGGAGTGGAGTGGAATGGACTTTATTGGAGTGGAGTAGAATGAGATGGAGTGGAATGGAATGGAGTGGAGTGGAGTAGAGTGAACTGGAGTTGAAAGGAGTGTAACGGAAAGGGATGGAATAGAATGGAGGATAGCGGAGAGGAGAGGAGCAGAGTCGAATGGAATGGAATGGATTGGAGTAGAGTGGAGTGGAGTGGAGTGGAGTTTACTGGAATGGATGTAACAGAATGGAAAGGACTGGATATGAATGATGAAATGAAATCTGACCTGAGATTGTGCCACGGTGCTGCAGCTGGTGTGATAGAGTGAGATCCTGTCGAAAGAATGGAAAGGAGTGGAATGGAATGGAGCAGAGTGCAGTGGAGTGGAGTGGAGTGGAATGGAGTGGATTGGAATGGAATGGAATGGAATGGAATGGAATAGAATGGAGTAGAATGGAGGTGAGTGAAGTTGAGTGGACTCGAATTGGTTGGGATGCAATGGAATGCAAAATAGTGGAGTGGAGTGGAGTGGAAAGGAATGGAGTGGACTGCAATGGAATGGAATGGAATGGTAAAATGCAAGGTGAGCTGAGATTGTGCCACTGCACTTCAGCCTGGGTAACAGAGTGAAATCATGTCGAAAGAAATGAATGGAATGGAAAGAGATGGAAAAAGAATGGAGTGGAATGGAGAGGAGTGGACTGGAGTGGAGTGCAATGGAGTGGAACGGAGTAGAGTGGAGTGGAGTTTAGAATAGTGGAATGGCGTGGAAACGAACGGAGTGGAATGGAATGGAAAGGAGTTGAGTGGAGTGGAATGGTATAGAATGCAGTGGAGTGGAGTGGAGTAGACTGGAGTGGAGTAGAGTGGAATGGAGTGGAAAGGAATGGGGTGGATTGGAATGGAAAGGAATGGAATGGTGAAATGAAATGTAAGGTGCGATTGTGCCACTGCACTCAAGCCTGGGTGAAAGAGTGAAATCATATCCTAAGAATGGAATGGAGGGAAATGTATTGGAAAGGAATGGAAGGGAATGGAATGGAGTGGAGTGGAGGGAATTAGACTGGGGTGGAATGGGGTGGAATGGAATGATATGGAATGGAATGGAGTGTAGGCGAGCAGAGTGGAGTAGATTGGAGTGAAGTGGAACGGCATGGAATGGAGTGAATGGAATGGAATGCAATGGAATGGAATGAAATGGAATGCATGAATTGGAATGGTATAATTAAATGTGAGCTGATATTGTGCCACAGCACTCCAGCCTGGGTGACAGAGTGAGATCATGTTGAAAGAAAAAATGGCATGGAATGGATTGGAATGGAATGGAACGGAATGGAGTGGAGTGGAGTGGAATGGACAGAAGTGGAGTGGAATGAAGTGGATTGGAAGGGAGTGGAATGGAAAGGAATGGAGTGTAATGTAATAGAGTGGAGTGGGGTGGAATGGAGTGGAGAGGAGTGGAGTGGAATGGAATGACATGCAATGGAATAAAGTGGAGCAGAGTGGAGTGGAATGGAATGGAATGGACTGGAATGGAATGGAATAGAATGGAATGGAATGGCGAAATGAAATGTCAGCTGAGACTGTGCCACTGCACTCCAGCCTGGGTGACACAGTGAGATCCTGTCGAAAGAAAGGAATGGAAAGGAATGGAGTGGAATGGAATGAAATGGAAAGGAATAGAATTGAGAGGAGCAGAATGCAGTGGATAGAAGTGGAGTGGAGTTGACTGGAGTGGAGTGGAGTGGAATGGAGTGGAATGGAAAGGAATAGAATTAAAGGAATCGAGTGGAGTGGAGGAGAGTGGAGTGGAATGGAATGTAGTGGAGTGGAGTGGATTGGAGTGGAGTTGAATTTAGTGGAATGGAATGGAATGGAAAAGAATGGAATGGAATGGAATGGAATGGTGAAATGAAATTTGACGTTAGATTGTGCCACTGCATTCCAGTCAGGGTGACAGCGTGAGATCCTGTCGAAAGAAAGGAAAGGAATGGAAAGAGGTGGAATGGAATGGAAAGGAATGCACTGGAATGGAATGGAATGGAATGAGTGAAGTGGAGAAGATTGGAGAGGAGTAGAGTGGAGTGGAGTGGAGTGGATGGATTGCAATGGAATGGGATTTAATGGAATGGAATGAAGTGGAGTGGAGTGGAAGGGAATGAAGTGGAGTGGAGTGGAATGGAATGGGACGGAATGGGATGGAGTGGAGTGGAGTGGAATGGTCAGAGTGACCTTCTGTCGAAAGAAATAAATGGAATGGAATGGAGTGGAATAGGATCAAGTGGAATTACATGGATCCTGTTGGAAGAAAGGAATGGAATGGAATGAAGTGTAATGGAATGGGATTGGATGGTGTGGAATGGAATGGAGTGGAGTGGAGTGGAGTAGAGTGGAATGGAGTGGAATTGAATGGATTGGAATGGAATGGAATGGTGAAATGAAATGTGAGCTGAGATTGTGCCATTGCACTGCGGCCTGGGTGACAGAGTAAGACCCTATTGAAAGAATGGAATGGAATGGTTTTGACTTTAATGGAATGGACTGGAGTTGTGTGGAGTGAAGTGGAGTTTATTGGAGTGGAGTGGAGTGGAATGGAGTGGAATGGGAATGGAATGGAATGGAATGGAATGGAATGGAGTGGAGTGGAGTGGATTGGAGTGGAGTGGAATGGAGTGGAATTGAATGGGATGGAATGGAAAGGAATGGAGTGGTGGGAATTGAAGTGGAGTGGAGTGAAGTGGAATGGAGTTGAATGGAATGGGATGGAATGCAATGGATTGGAGTGGACTGCAGTGGAGTGGAGGGGAATGGAATGTAGTGGAGTGCAGTGGAGTGGAGTGAACTGGAATGGAAAGGAATGGAATGGAATTGTTAAATGAAATTTGAGCTGATATTGTGCCACTGCACTCCAGCCTGGGTGACAGAGTGAGATGCTGTTGAAAGAAAGGAGTGGAATGGAAAGGAGTGGAATGGAATTGATTGAAATGGAATGGAATGGAGTGGAGTAGAGATGACTGGAGTTGATAGAATGGAGTGGAAAGGAATGGGATGGAAAGGAATGGAATAGAGTGGAGTTGAGTGGAGAGGAGTGGACTGGAGTGGAATGGAATGGAATGGAATGGAATGATATGGAGTGCAATGTAATGGTGAAATGAAATGTGATTGGAGATTGTGTCACTGTAATCCAGCCTGTGTGACAGAGTGGGATCCCATTGAAAGAAAGGAGTGGAATGGAAAGGAAAGCAGTGGAGTAGAGTGGAGTGGATTGGATTGGAATATAGTAGAATGGAATGGGATACAGTGGAATGAAATGGAGTGGACTGGATTGGAGTGGAGTGGAATGGAGTGGAATGGAATGGGATGCAATGGAATGGACTGGAGTGGAATGGAATGGAAAGGAGTGGAGTGGTGTGCAGTGGAGTGGAGTGGAGATCAATGGAGTGGAGTGGATTGGATTGGAATGGAATGGAATCGAATGGGATGGAGTGTAATGGAATGCAGGGGAGTGGAATGGAGTGGAGTGGAGTGGAATTGAAACGAATGGAATGGAGTGGGGTAGAGTGTAGTGGAGTGCAGTAGAATGGAGTGAAATGGAAGGGAATGGAATGGAATAGAATGAAATGGAAAGCAATGGAATAGTGAAATGAAACGTGATCGGAGACTGTGCCACTGTAATCATGCCTGTGTGACAGAGTAGGATCCTGTCGAAAGAAAGGAGTGCAATGGAAAGGAAAGGAGTGGAGTAGAGTGGAGTGGATTGGATTGGAATATAGTAGAATGGAATGGCATAGAGTGGAATGAAATGGAATAGATTGGATTGGAGTGGAGTGGAAAGGAGCGGAATGGAATGGGATGCAATGGAACGGACTGGAGTGGAATGGAATGGAAAGGAGTGGAGTGGAGTGGAGTTGATAGAATGGAGTGGAAAGGAATGGGATGGAACGGAATGGAATAGAGTGGAGTTGAGTGGAGAAGAGTGGACTGGACTGGAATGGAATGGAATGGAATGGAATGAAATGGAATGCAATGGAATGGTGAAATGAAATGTGATTGGAGATTGTGCCACTGTAATCTGGCCTGTGTGACAGAGTGGGATCCCGTCGAGAGAAAGGAGTGGAATGGAAAGGAAAGGAGTGGAATAGAGTGGAGTGGATTGGATTGGAATATAGTAGAATGGAATGGGATAGAGTGGAATGAAATAGAGTGGATTGGATTGGAGTGGAGTGGAGTGGAATGGAGTGGAATGGAATTGGATGCCATTGAATGGACTGGAGTTGAATGGAATGGAAAGGAGTGGAGTGGAATGCAGTGTAGTGGAGTGGAGATCAAAGGAGTGGAGTGGATTGTATTGGAATGGAGTGGAATCGAATAGGATGGAGTTTAACGGAATGAAGGGGAGTGGAATGGAGTGGAGTGGAGTGGAATTGAAAGGGATGGAATGGAACAGAGTGGAGTAGAGTGGAGTGGAGTGCAGTGGAATGGAGTGGAATGGAATGGAGTGGAGTGGAGTGGACTGGAATGGAATACAATGGAATGGAATGGAGTGGAGTGGAGTCAAGTGGAGTGGAATGGAATAGAATGGAATGGGATGGAATGGAGTGGAGTGAAGTGGAGCGGAGTGGAATGGAATGGAATGGAAAGGGATGTAGTAGAGTGGAGTGGATTGGAGTGGAATCGAGTGGAATGGAATGGATTGGAATGTACAGTAATGGAATGGAATGCCATGGAATGGAATGCAATGAAATGCAATGGAAGGGAATGGTGAATTGAAATGTGAGCTTTGATTGTGCTTTTGCATTCCAGCCTGGGTAACAGAGTGAGATCCTGTCAAAAGAAGAAAACGGAATAGAATGGAATGGAGTGGAGTGGAGAGGAGTGGAGTGGAGTGGACTTTAATGCATTGGAGTGGAATTGGATGGAGTGGAATGGAATGGAGTGGAGTGGAGTAGAGTGAAATGGAGTTGAATGGAGTATAATGGAAAGGGATGGAACGGAATGTAGTGGAGTGGAGTGGAGTGGAGCAGAGTCGAATGGAATGGATTGGATTGGAGTATTGTGGAGTGGAGTGGAGTTTAGTGGAATAGATGTAACGGAATGGAAAGAACTGGAAAGGAATGATGAAATGAAATCTGACCGGAGATTATGTCACTGTGCTGCAGCTGTTGTGACAGAGTGAGATCCTGTCGAAAGAATAGAAAGGAGTGGAATGGAATGGGGCAGAGTGGCGTGGAGTGGAGTGGAGCGGAATGGAATCGATTGGAATGTGATGGAATGGAATGGAATGGAGTGGAATGGAGGTGAGTGAGGATGAGTGGATTGGAATTGGTTGGGATGGAATGGAATGCAGTGTAATAGAGTGGAGTGGAAAGGAATGGAGTGGACTGGAGTGGAATGGAATGGAATGGAATGGTGAAATACAATGTGAGCTGAGATTGTGCCCCTGCACTTCAGCCTGGGTGACAGAGTGAAATCATGTCGAAAGAAAGGAATGGAATGGAAAGAGATGAAATTGAATGGAGTGGAATGGAGATGAGTGGACTGGAGTGGAGTGGAATAGAGTGGAGTGGAGTGGAGTTTAGTATAGTGGAGTGGAGTGGAAACGAATGGAATGGAATGGAAAGGATTTGAGTGGAGTGGAATGTAGTGGAATCGTGTAGAGTGCAGTGGAGTGGAGGTGAGTAGAGTGTAGTGAAGTGGAGTGGAGTGGAGTGGAATGGAGTGGAAAGGAATGGAATGGAAAGGAGTTGAGTGGAGTGGAATGTAGTGGAATGGGATGGAATGCAGTGGAGTGGAGGGGAGTAGAGTGGAGTGTAGTGGAGTGCAATGGAGTGGAAAGGAATGGGATGGAATGGAATAGAATGTAGTGGAATAGAGTGGAGTTCAGTGGAGTGGAATGGAGTGGAGTGGAGTGGAGTCAATGAGATGGAATGGAGTGGAGAGGAGAGGTGTCAAGTGGAATGGAATGGAATGGAATGATGAAATGAAATGTGAGCTTAGGTTGTGCCACTTCACTCCAGCCTGCGTACAGAATGAGATCCTGTGGAAAGAAGAAATGGAATGGAATGGAGTGGAATGGAATGGAATGGACTGGAATGGAATGGAGTTCATTGGAGTGGATTGGAGCAGAGTGGAGTTGTGTGGAGTGGAATTAAGTGGAATGGAATGGGATGGAATGGAATGGATTTGACACGAGTGGTGTGGAGTGGATTGAAGTGGACAGGATTGGAATGGAATGGAGTGGAGTGGAGTAGAGTGAATTGGAATGTAGAGGAATGGAATGGAAAGGAATGGAAGGGGAAGGAATATAATGGAATGGAATGGTGAAATGAAATCTGAGCTGAAATTGTGGCACTATACTCCAGCCTGGGTGACAGAGTGAGATCACATCGAAGGAAAGAAAGGGAATGGAATGGAGTGGAGTGGAGTGGAGTGGAGTGGAATGGGACGGAATTGAGTGGAGTGGAATGGAACGGAATGGAATGGAATGGTGAAATGAAATGTGAACTGAGATTTTGCCACTGGACTCCAGCCTGGGTGATAGAGTGAGATCCTGTTGAAAGGTAGAAATATAATGGATTGGAGTGGAATGCAATGGCATGGAGTGGAATGGAGTGGAGAGGAGTGGAATGGAGTGGAATGGAAAGCAATGGAATGGAATTGAATGGAATGGAATGGAATGGAGTGGAGTGCAGCCTACTGGAGTGGTGTGAAGTGGAATGGAGTGGAATGGAATGGGTTAGAATGGAGAGGAATGGAGTGGAGTGACGTGGAGGGGAATGGAGTGGAGTGGAATGGAATGGAGTGGATGGCAATGGGATGGAATGGAATGAAGTGGAGTGGTGTGTAGTGGAGTGGAGTGGAATAGAGCAGAATGGAATGGATTGGAGTGGAGTGGAGTGGAATAGAGTGGAGAGGAAGGGAACGAAATGGAATGGTGAAATTTAATCAGAGGTGAGATTGTGTCACTGAACTCCAACCTGGGTGACAGAGTGAGATCCTTCCAGAAGAAAAGAATGGAAAAGAATGAAGTGGAATGGAATGAAACGGAATGCAATGGATTGGAGCGGAGTGAAATGGAGTGGAGTGGAGTGGAATAGATTGGAATGGTATGTGATGGAATGGAATGGAGTGGAGTGGAGTGGAGCTGAAAGCTGGGGAATACAAGGGAACGGAATTGAATGCGATGGAGTGGAGTGGAGTGGAGTGGATTGGAGTGGAATGGAATGGAATGAAATGGAGTGGAATGGTAAAATGAAATGTGATCAGGGATTGTACCACTTCACTCCAGCATAGGTGACAGAGTGAGATCCTGTTGAAAGAGAAGAATGGAATGGAATGGAGTGGAATGCAATGGAATGGAATGGAATGGAGTGGAGTGGAGTGGAATGGAGTGGAAAAGAGTGGAATGGAATGGGATAGAATGGAACAGAATGGAGTGGAGCTGAGTGGAATGGAGTGGATTGCAGTGGAGTGGAATGGAAAGGAATGGAATGGAGTGGAGTGGGGTGTTTTGGAGTGGATTGGAATTGCATGGAATGGGATGGAAAGGAATGTAATGCAATGGAATGGAATGAAATGCAAATGAATGGAATGGTGAAATGAGATGGAATGGTGAGCTGAGATTCTGCCATGGCACTCCAGCCTGGGTTACACAGTGACAGCGTTTTGAAAGAAAGGAATGGATTGGAATGGAGTGGAATGGAATGGAATGGAATGGAATGGAATGGAATGGAGTGGATTGGAGTGGAGTGGTGTGGAGTGCAATGTAGAGGTATGGATTGGGATGGAATGGAATACAATGGAGTTGGGACACGCGGATTGGAGTTGAGTGGAGTTGAGTGGAATGGAGATGTATGGAATGGGATGCAGTGGATTGCAGTGGAATGGAGTGGAATGGATTGGACTGGAATGGAATGGAGTGAATTGGAGTTGAGTGGTGTGGAGTGGAGTGGAAGGAAATTGACTAGAGTGGAGAAGAGTGCAATGGAGTAGAATGGAATGGATTGGAACGGAATGGAGTGGCATGCAACGAAATGGAAAGGAATGGAATGCAGTGCAATGGAATGGAATGGAATGGAATGGAATGGGATGGAATGGAATGCTGAAGTGAAATGTGAGCTGAGATTGTGTTACTGCAGTCCAGCCTGGGTGACAGAGTGAGATCCTGTGGAAAGAAAAGAATGGATAGGAATGGAGTGGAACGGAAAGGAATGGAATGAAATGGAGTGGAGAGGAGTAGAGTGGAATGCAGTGGAAAGGAATGGTTTGGAATGGAATAGAATGGAGTGGAGTGGAGAGGAGTGGAGTGTAATGGAGTGGAATGGAGTGGAATAGAATGGGATGCAATGGAATGGAGTGGAGTGGAGTAGAATGGAATGGAAAGGAATGGTTTGGAAACGAATGGAGAGGAGGGGAGTGGAGTGGAATGGAGTGGAATGGGGTGGAATAGAATGGGATGCAATGGAATGGAGTGGAGTGGAAAGCAGTCGAGTGGAGTGGAATAGAATTAAATGGAATGGAACGGAATGGAATGGAATGGAATGGAATGCTGAAATGAAATGTGAGTTGGGATTATGCCACTTCACTCTAGCCTGGGTGACAGAGTGAGATCTTGTCAAAAGAAAGGAATGGAATGGAATGGAGTTGAATAGAATGGAATGGAATGGAGTGGAGTGGAGTGGAGTGGTGTGGATTGTAGTGGAATGGGGTGTAAGGGCATGGGATGGAATGGAATGGAGGGGAGTGGAGGGGAGTGGAGTCGAATGTAGTGGAATGGAATTTGATGGAAGACAATGGAGTGGAGTGGAGAGGAAAGGAATGGAGTGGACTGGAATGCAATGGGTTGGAAATGAATGGAATGGAATGGAATGGAATGGAATGGAATGGAATGGAATGGAACGGTTAAATGAAATGTGAGCTGAGACTGTGCAACTGCACTCCAGCCTGTGTGTCACAGTGACATCCTGTCGAAAGATATGAATGGAATGGAATGGAGTGGCAATGAATGGAGTGGGGTGAAATTGATGGGATGGAATGGAATGGAATGGAGTGGAGTGGAATGGAATGGTGAAAGGAAATGTGACTTGAGATTGTGCCACTGCACTCCAGCCTGGTTGGAGTAGAGTGGAGTGGATTGGAATGGAGTGGAATGGAATGGGATGCAATGGAATGGAATGAAGTGCAGTGGATTGGAGGGGAGCGGAGTGTAGTGGAGTGGAAGGTTATGGGATGGAATGGAATGGAATGAAGTGAAGTGGAGTGAAATGGAGTGTAATGGAATGGAATGGGATGCATGAAATGGAATGGAATGGAATGGAGTGGAGTGGAGTGGAGTTGAGTGTTGTGAAATGGAATGGGAAGGAAGGGGTTGAGATGCAGTGGAGTGCAGAGGAGTGGAGTGGACTAGAGTGCAGTGGAGTGGAGAAGAATGGAATGGAATGGAATGGGATTGAGGGGATTGGAGTGGAGTGGAATGGAGTCTAATAGAATGGAATGGAATGGAAAGGAATGGAATGAAGTGGAAGTGAGTTTAGTGGAGTGGAGTGCAGTGGAATGGAGTGTAAGGAATTGAACGGAATGGAATCGTTTGGTGTCTAGTGGAATGGACTGGAATGTAATGGAAAGGAATGCTATGGAAGGGAATGGAAGGAAATGGAATGGTGTAATGAAATGTGAGTTGAGATTGTGCCACTGCACTCCAGCCTGGGTGTCTGAGTCAGATCCTGTCGAAAGAAAGGAATGGAATGGAATTGAGTGGAATGGAATGGAATAGAATGGAATGGAATGGAATGGAATGCAATGGAATGGAGTGGAGTGGAGTGAAGTGGAATGTAATGTAATGTAATGGCATGGAATGGAACGGAATGGAGTGGAGTGGACTGGAGTGGAGTGGAGTGGAGGGGAAAGGAATGGGTAGGAATGAAGTGGAATAGAATGGAATGGAATGCAGTGGAATGGAATGGTGAAATGAAATAAGAGCTGTGATTGTGCCACTGCACTCCAGCCTGTGTGACAGAGTTAGATCTTATCAAAAAAAATGAATGGAATGGAATGGAGTGTAACGGAATGGAGTGGAGTGTAACGGAATGGAATGGAATGGAATGGAATGGAACGGAATGGAATGGAATGGAATGGAACGGAATGGAACAGAATGGAATGGAGTGAAATGGAGTGGAGTGGAGTGAAGTGGAGGGAAATGGAGTGGAAAGCAATGGGATGGAATGGAATGGAATTGAATGGAATGGAATGCAGTGGAGTAGAGAGGAGTGGACTGGAGTGAATGGGAGTGGACTGGCGTGGAGTGGAGTGGACAGAAATTGAGTGAAATAAAAAGGGATTGAATGGAATGGAGTGGAGTAGAGTGGAGTGTAATGGCATGGAGTGGAATGGAATGGAGTGAGATGGAATGGAATGGAATGGAATGCTGTGGAATTTAATGGTGAAATGAAATGTCAGCTGAGATTGTGCCACTGCACTCCAGTCTGTGTGACACAGGGAGATCCTGTCAAAACAGAGGAATGGAACGGAATGGAGTGCTATGGAATGGAATGGAGTGGAGTGGAGTGGACTGGAGTGGAGTGGAGTGGAGTGGAGTGGAGTGGAAAGGAGTGGAATGCAATGGGATGGAGTGTAATCAGGTTGAGCGGAGTATAGTGGAGTGGATTGTAGTGGAGTGGAATGGAGTGCAATGGAATGGAATGGAATGTAGTGGAGTGGAGTGGAGTGGAATGGAATGGAGTGGAATGGAATGGAAGGGAATGGAATACAGAAATGAAATGTTAGCTGAGATTGTATTACCACACTCCAGCCTGCATGACAGAGTGAGATCCTGTCGAAAGAAAGGAATGCAATGGAATGGAGTGGTATGGAATTGAATGTAATGGAATGGAGATGAGTGGAGTGGAGTGCGCTGGAGTGGAATGGAGGGGAATGGAATGGGATGGAATAGAAGGAAATGGAGTGGAGTGGAGTGGATTGGAAGGAGTCGAATAGGATGGAGTGTAATGGAGTGCAGTGGAGAGGAGAGGAGTGGATTGAAATGGAGTGGAATGGAGTCGAATGCAATGGAATGGAATGTATTGCAGTGAGGTGGAGTGGAGTGGAATGGAATGGAGTGGAATGGAAAGGAATGGAATAGAATGGAATGGAATGGAATGGAATGGAATGGAATGGTGAAATGAAATGTAAGCTGATATTGTGCTACTGGACTCCAGCCTGGGTGACAGAGTGAGACCCTGTCGAAAGAAAGCAATGAATGGAATGGAGTGAAATTGAATGGAATGGAGTGGAGTGGAGTGGAGTAGGGTGGAGTGGAGTGGAGTAGAGTGGAGTGGAATGGAGTGAAATGGAAAGGGATGGACTGTAATGGAGTGGATTGGAGTGGAATGGAGTGGAGTGGAATGGAGTGGAATGGAAAGGGATAGAGTGTAATGGAGTAGAGTGGAATTGAGTTGAGTGGATTGGAGTGGAGTGGAATGGAGTGGAATGGAATGGAATGGAGTGGAATGGAGTGGAATGGAATGGAGTGGAGTGGAATGGAATGGAATGGAACAGTGAAATGAAATGTGAGCTGAGATTGTGGTACTGTGCTCTAGCCCGGGTGACACAGTGAGAGTGGAGTGGAGTGGAGTGGATTGGAATGCATTTGAATAGAATATGATTGAATGGAATGGAATGGAGTGTAGACGAGTAGAGTGGAATGGAGTGGAGTGGAACAGAGAGGATTGGAGAGGAATGGGATGGGAAGGAATGGAATGGGGTGGATTGGAGAGTAGAGGAGTGGGATGGAATTGAGTGGAGTGGAAAGGAGAGGAGTGAAGTAGACAGGAGTGGAAAGGAATGGAATTTACTGGCATGGAGTGGAATGGAATGGAGTTCAGTGGAGTGGAGTGGATTGGAGTGGAGTGGAGTGGAAAGGAGTGGAATGGAGTGGGATGCATTGGGATGGGAAGGAATGTAGTGAAGTGGAGTGGAGTGGATTGAAATGGGATGGCATGGAATGCAACAGAATGGAATGAGGAAATATAATGTGAACTGAGATTGCGGCACAGCATTCCAGCCTGGGTGAGAGAGTGAGATCCTGTCAAAAGAAAGGAATGAAATGGAATGGAATGGAATGGAATGGAATGGAATGGAATGGAGTGGAATGGAATGAAATGGAATGGAGTGGAGTGGAGTGGAGTCGAGTGGATTGTGGTGGAGTCGAATGGAGTCTAAAGGAATGGGATGGAATGGAATGGAGTGGAGTGGAGGGGATTGGAGTGCTGTTGATTGGAATGAAGTTGAATGGAACGGAATGGAATTGGATCGAGTGGAGTCGAGTGGAGTTGAGTGGACTGGAGTGGAATGGAATGGAAAGGAACAGAATGGAGAGGAGTTGAGGGCAGTGGAGTGGAATGGAGTGGAATGGAATGGAGTAGAATTGAGTGGAGTGGAGTGGACTGGAATGGAATGGAATGGTGAGGGAAATGTCAGCTGTTAATCTGACACTGCACTCCAAACTGGGTGGCAGAGTGATATTGTATCATAAGAAAGGAATGGAATGGAATGGAGTGGACTGCAATGGAATGGAATGGAATGGAGTGGAGTGGTGTGGAGTTGAATGAAATGGAATGGAGTGGGATTGAATGGAAGGAATTGCTGTGGAGTGGAGTGGAGAGAAGAGGAGTGGAGTGGAATTGGATGGGATGGAATGCAACGGAGTGGAGTGGTTAGAGTGGAATTGGGTGGAATGGAGTAGAATGGAGTAGAGTGAAGGGAGTGGAGTGGAGTGGAGTGGAGTTGAATGGAATGCTGTGGAATGGAAAGGAATCGAAGGGAATGGAATGGTGAAATGACATGTGAGCTGCGATTGTGCCACTGCATTCCAGCCTGTGTTACAGAGCGAGATCCTATCGAAAGAAGGGAATGGAATGGAATGAAGAGGAATGGAATCGAATGGAATGGAATGGAGTGGAAAGGAACGGAATGGAATGGAATGCAGTAGGTTGGTGTGGAGTGGAGTGGAGTGAAGTTGAATGGAGAGGAAAGGAGTGGAATGGAAGGGTAAGGAATACAATGTAATGGAGTGCAGTGGAGAGGAGTGGAGTGGAGTGGAGTGGAATGGAATGGAGTCTAATGGATTGGAAAGGAATTGGATGGAATGGTATGGAATGGAGTGGAGTGGAGTGGAATGGAATAGGATGGAATGAAATGGAGTGGAGTGGAGTGGAATGAAATACAGTGGAGTGGACTGGAATGGAGTGAAATGGAGTGGAATGGAATGGAATGTAGTGTAGTGGATAGCAGGGGAGTGCAGTGGAGTAGAATGGAGTCAAATGGAATTGGATATAATAGAATGGAAAGGAATGGAGAGGAGTGGAGTGGGGTGGAATTGCGAGGAATGGAAGGGGATGGAATGGGACGGAATGGAGTGGATTGGAGTGGAAAAGAGTGGAATAGAGTGAAATGGAATGGAGTGTAAAGAAATTGAATTCATTGCAGTGGAGTGGAATGGAGTGGAGTGGAATGGAAAGGACTGGAGTGAAGCTGAGTGCAGTGGAGTGGAGTGGAATGGAATGGAGTGGAATGGAATGGAATGGAATGGAATGGAATGGAATGCAGTGGAATTTAATGTTGAAATGAAATGTCAGCTGAGATTGTGCCCCTGCACTCCAGCCTTTGTGACAAGGGAGATCCTGTCAAAACAAAGGAATGGAAAGGAATGGAGTGGAATGGAGTGGAATGCAATGGGATGGAGTTAAATTGTGTTGAGTGGATTACAGTGGAGTGGATTGGAGTGGAGTGGAATAAAGTGCAATGAAATAGAATGTAATGTAGTGGAGTGGAGTGGAGTGGGGTGGAATGGAATGGAGTATAATGGAGTGTTATGGAATAGAAAGGAATGGAAAGGAATGGAGAAATGAAATGAGAGCTGAGATTACACTACTGCACTCCAGCTTGATTGACAGAGTGAGATCCTGTCGAAAGAAAGGAGATGAACGGAATGGAGTGGTATGGAATTGAACGCAATGGAACGGAGTGGAGTGGAGTGGAGTGGAATGGAGGGGAAAGGAATGGAATGGAATGGAAGGATATGGAATGGAGTAGGATGGAGTGGACTGAAATGGAAAGGAAATGAATGGGATGGAGTGTAATGGAGTGGAGTGGAGTGGAGTGGAGCAGATTGGAGTGGAATGGAATGGAGTTGAATGCAATGCAATGGAATGTATTGAGGTGCAGTGGAGTGGAGTGGAATGGAATGGAATGGTGAAATGAAATGTAAGCCAATATTTTGCTACTGCAATCCAGCCTTGGTGACAGAGTGAGACTCTGTGGGAAGAAAGCAATGGAATGGAAAGGAGTGGAATTGAATGGAACGTAATGGAGTGGAGTGGAGTGTAGTAGGGTGGAGTGGACTGGATTGGAATGGAGTACATTGGAGTGGAATGGAAAGGGATGCAATGTAATGAGGTGGATTGGAGTGTATTGGAGTGGAGTGGAATGGAGTGGAATGGAATGGAATGGAGTGGAATGGAGTGGAGTGGAATGGAGTGGAATGGAATGGAATGGAATGGAATGGAATGGAACCGTGAAAATAAATGGAAATATGAGCTGAGATTGTGCTACTGAACTCCAGCCCAGGTGACAGAGAGAGTGGAATGGAGTGGAGTGGATTGGAATGGTTTTGAATGGAATGTGATTGAATGGAATGGAATGAAGTGTAGGGGAGTGGAGTGTAGTGGAGTGGAGTGGAACAGATAGGATTGCAGTGGAATGGGATGGGGAGGAATGGAATGGGGTGGAGTGGAGGGTAGAGGAGTGGGGTGGAATTGAGTGGAGAGGAGAGGAGTGGAATAGAGAGGAGTGGAATGGAATGCAATTTAATGGCATGGAGTGGAATGCAGTGGAGTGGAGTGGAAAGGAGTGGAATGGGGTGGAATGGATTGGGTTGGGAAGGAATGAAGTGGAGTGGAGTAAAGTGGATTGAAATGGGATAGAATGGAATGCAATGGAATGGAATGGTGAAATAAAATGTGAACTGGGGTTGTGACCCTGCAATCCAGCCTGGGTGAGATAGTGACATCCTGTCGAAAGAAAGGAATGAAACTGAATGGAGTAGAAAGGAATGCAATAGAATGGAGTGGAATGGAATGGAATGGAATGGAGTGGATTGGATTGGATTGGAATCGAGTGGATTGGAGCGGAGTCGAATGGAGTGTAATGGAACGTGATGGAATGCAGTGGAGGGGAATGGATTGGAGTCAAGTTGATTGGAGTGGAGTCCAATGGAGTGTAATGGAACGGGAAGGAATGAAGTGGAGGGGAGAGGAGTGGAATGGAGTTGAGTGGAATGGAGTTGAATGCAAGGGAATGGAATGAGATCGAGTGGAGTGGAGTGGATTGGAGTGGAGTGGAATGGAATGGAATGGAATAGAGTGGAGGGCAGTAGAGTGGAGTGGAATGGAGTGGAATGCAATGGAATGGAATGGAGTAGAGTGGAGAGGAATGGAATGGAATGGTGAAATGAAATGTCAGCTGTTAATGTGCCACTGCACTCCAGTCTGGGTGGCAGAGTGAGATCTTGTCGTAAGAAAGGAATTGAATGGAATGGAGTGGATTGCAATGGAATGGAATGGAAAGGAGTGGAGTGGAGTGTAGTGGAATGAAGTGGAACGGAATGAGATTGAATGGAATGGAATGCAATGGAGTGGAGTGGAGAATGCAGGAGTGGAATGGAATTGGATGGGATGGAATGCAACGGAGTGCAGTGGATTAGAGTGGAATTGGGTGGAATGGAGTAGAGAGGAGTGGAGTGGAGTGCAGTGGAATGGAATGGTATGGAATGGAATGGAAGGGAATTTAATGGTGAAATGAAATGTGAGCTGAGATTGTGCCACTGCACTGCAGCGTATGTGACAGAGTGAGATCCTGTCGAAAGAAGGGAATTGAATGGAATGGAGAAGAATGGAATCGAATGGAATGGAGTGTAATGGAATGGAATGGAATGGAATGCAGGGGATTGTAGTGGGGTGGAGTGGAGATGAATGGCGAGGAATGGAGTAGAATGGAAGGGTAAGGAATGCAAAGTAATGGAGTGCATTGCAGAGCAGTGGAGTGGAGGGGAGTGGAATGGAGTGGAATGGAGGGGAAAGGAATGGAATGGAATGGAAGGAAATGGAGTGGAGAGGGATGGAGTGGATTGAAATGGAAAGGAAACGGATGGGATGGAATGTAATGGAGTGGAGTGGAGCGGATTGGAGTGGAGTGGAATGGAGTAGAATGCAATGGAATGGAATATATTGGAGTGAAGTGGAGTGGAGTGGAATGGAATGCAATGGAATGGAATGGAATGCAATGCAATGGAATGGAATGGAATGGAATGGAATGGAATGGAATGGAATGGAGTGGAATGGAATGGTGAAATGAAATGTAAGCTGATATTGTGCTAGTGCAATCCAGCTGGGTGACAGAGTGAGACTCTGTGGAAAGAAAGCAAAGGAATGGAAAGGAGTGGAATTGAATGGAATGGAACAGAGTGGAGTGGACTGGAATAGGGTGGAGTGGAGTGGATTGGAGTGGAGTACATTGGAGTGGAATGGAAAGGGGTGGAATGTAATGAGGTGGATTGGAGTGGATTGGAGTGGAGTGGAATGGAGTGGAATGGAATGGAATGGAATGGAGTGGAATGGAGTGGAATGGAATGGAGTGGAGTGGAATAGAATGCAGTGGAATGGAATAGTGAAAAGAAATGTGAGCTGAGATTGTGCTACTGAACTCCAGCCCAGGTGACAGAGAGAGTGGAGTAGAATGGATTGGAACAGATAGTATTGCAGTGGAATGGGATGGGAAGGAATGGAATGTGGTGGAGTGGAGGGTAGAAGAGTGGGGTGAAATTGAGTGGAGAGGAGAGGAGTGGAGTAGAGAGGAGTGGAATGGAATAGAATTTAATGGCATGGAGTGAAATGGAGTGGAGTGGAGTGGAAAGGAGTGGAATGGGGTGGAATGAATTGGGTTCGGAAGGAATGAAGTGGAGTGGAGTAGAGTGGATTGAAATGGGATGGAATGGATTGCAATGGAATGGAATGGTGAAATAAAATGTGAACTGAGGTTGTGGCACTGCAATCCAGCCTGGGTGAGAGAGTGAGATCCTATCGAAAGAAAGGAATGAAATAGAATGGAGTAGAAAGGAATGCAATGAAATGGAATGGAATGGAATAGAATGGAATGGAATGGAGTGGATTGGAGTGGATTGGAGTCGAGTGGATTGGAGTGGAGTCGAATGGAGTGTAATGGAACGTGATGGAATGGAGCGGAGGGGAGTGGATTGGAGTCAAGTGGATTGGAGTGGAGTCAAATGGAGTGTAATGGAAAGGGATGGAATGGAGTGGAGGGGAGTGGATTGGAGTCAAGTGGATTGGAGTGGAGTCGAATGGAGTGTAGTGGAAAGGGATGGAATGGAGTGGAGGGGAGTGGAGTGGAATTGAGTTGAGTGGAATGGTGTCGAATGCAAGGGAATGGAATGAGATCGAGTGGAGTGAAGTGGATTGGAGTGTAGTGGAATGGAGTGGAATGGAATGGAATGGAATAGAGTGGAGGGCAGTCGAGTGGAGTGGAATGGAGTGGAATGCAATGCAATGGAATGGAGTAGAGTGGAGAGGAGTGGAATGGAATGGAATGGAATGGTTAAATGAAATGTCAGCTGCTAATGTGTCACCACACTCCAGTCTGGGTGGCAAAGTGAGTTCCTGTCATAAGAAAGGAATTGAATGGAATGGAGTGGATTGCAATGCAATAGAATGCAATGGAATGGAATGGAAAGGAGTGGAGTGGAGTGTAGTGGAATGAAGTGGAACGGAATGAGATTGAATGGAATGGAATGCAGTGGAGTGGAGTGGAGAGGGCAGGAGTGGAGTGGAATTGGATGGGATGGAATGCAATGGAGTGCAGTGGATTAGAGTGGAATTGGGTGGAATGGAGTAGAGTGGAGTGGAGTGGACTGGAGTGGAATGGAATGGTATGGAATGGAGTGGAATGGAAGGGAATTTAATGGTGAAATGACATGTGAGCTGAGATTGTGCCACTTCACTCCAGCGTGTGTGACAGAGTGAGATCCTGTCGAAAGAAGGGAATTGAATGGAATGGAGAGGAATGGAATCGAATGGAATGGAGTGTAATGGAATGGAAGGGAATGGAATGCAGTGGATTATAGTGGAGTGGAGTGGAGTTGAATGGTGAGGAATGGAGTGGAATGGAAGGGTAAGGAATGCAAAGTAATGGAGTGCATTGGAGAGTAGTGGAGTGGAGATGAGTGGAGTGGAGTGGAGCGGAATGCAATGTAGTCTAATGAATTGGAATGGAATTGGATGGAATGGAATTTGATGGAATGGTATGGAAAGGAGTTGAGAGAAGTGGAATGGAATGGGATTGAAAGCAATGGAGTGGAATGTTGTTGAATGGAATGGAATGAAATGAAATGCGGTGGAGTGGATAGTAGTGTAGTGGAGTGGAATGGAGGAGAATGGAATTGGATATAATGGAATGCAATGGAATGGAGTGGATTGAAGTGGAGTGGAGTGGAATGAAGTCGAATGGAATGGGATGGAATGGGATTGAGTGGAATGGAGTGGAGTGGATAGGAGTGGAATGGAGTGAAAAGGAATGGAGTGTAAAGGAACTGAATGCAGTGGAGTGGAGTGGTGTGGAATGGAATGGAGTGGAATGGAATGGAATGGTGAAACGAAATGTGAGCTGAGATTGTGGCACTGAATTACAGCCAGGGTGACAGAATGATATCCTGTCAAAAGAAAGGAATGGATTGGAATGGAGTGTAACGGAATGGAATGGAATGGATTAGAGTGGAGTGGAGTGGAATCGAATGAAATGGAATGGAATGGAATGGTGAAATGAAATGTCAGCTCTTAGTCTTCCACTGCACTCCAGCCTGGGTGACAGAGTGATATCTAGTTCTAGGAAAGGAATGGAATGTAATTTAGTGGATTGCAATGGAATGGAATGGAAAGGAGAAATGAAATGTCAGCTCTTAATGTGTGACTGCACTCCATCCTGGGTGACAGAGTGATATCCTGTTGTAGGAAAGGAATGGAATGGAATTTAGTGGATTGCAATGAAGTGGAATGAAATGGAATGGAGTGGAGTGGAGTGGAGTGGAATGAAGTGGAATGGAATGGGATTGAATGGAAAGGAATGGAGTGGAGTGGTTTGGAGGGTAGAGGAGAGGAGTGGAGTGGAATTGGATGGGATGGAATGCAACGGAGTGGAGTGGATTAGGGTGGAATGGAGTAGAGTGTATTGGAGTGGAGTGTAGAGGAATGGAATGGAAAGGAATGGAACGGAATGGAATGGAATGGAATGGTGAAATGAAATGTGAGCTAAGATTGTGACACTGCACTCCAACGTGGGTGACAGAGTGAGAACCTGTCGAAAGAAGGGAATGGAATGGAATGGAGTGGAATGGAATCGAAAGGAATGGAATAGATTGGAATGGAATGGAATGGAATGGAATGAAATGCACTGGATTGAAGTGGAGTGGATTGGAGTGCACTGGAATGGAATGGGAAGGAATGGAATGGAATGCAGTGGACTGGAGAGGAGTGGAGTGAAGGGGAGCATAGTGGAGTGGAATGGAATGGAGTCTACTGGATTGGAATGAAATTGGAAAGAAGGGTATGGAATGGAGTGGAATGGAATGGGATAGAATAGAATGGAGTGCAGTGGAGTAGAATGGAGTGGAGTGGAGTGGAGTGGAATGGAGTGGAATGGAATGGAGTGGAGTGGAGTGCAGTGGAGTGGAGTTGAGTGGAGTGGAATAGAGTGGAGTTTAGTGGAACGGAATGTAATGAAATGGAATGGAATGCAATGCAGTGGAATGGAATGGTGAAATGTAAAGTGAGCTGAGATTGTGCCTCTCTACTCCAGCCTAGGTGACAAAGTGAGGTCCTCTCGAAAGAAAGAAATGGAATGGAATAGAGTGGAATGGAGTGGAATGCAGTAGAGTTTTTCATGCGTGTCAGTGTGAAGAGACCACCAAACAGGATTTTTGTGAGCAACATGGCTGTTTATTTCACCTGGGTGCAGGTGGGTTGAGTCCAAAAAGACAGTCAGCGAAGGGAGATAGGGGTTGGACCGTTTTATGGGATTTGGGAAGGTAATGGAAAATTACAATCAAAGGAAGTTGTTCTCTGGTGGTCAGGGATGGGCGTCACAAGGTGCTCAGTGGGGGAGCTTCTTAGCCAGGAGAATGAAATTCACAGGGTTAATCACTCAGTTAAGGTGGGGTAGGAACAAATCACAATGGTTGAATGTCATCAGTTAAGGCGTGGCAGAGCCTTTTCACTTCTTTTGTGATTCTTCAGTTACTTCAGGCCATCGGTTGTGTACGTGCAAGTCACAGGGGATGCGATGGCTCGGCTTTGGCTCAGAGGCCTGACATTCCTGCCTTCTTTTATTAATAATAAAAATAAAACAAAATAGTGTTGAAGTGTTGGGGTGGCGAAAATTTTTGGGGTTGGTATGGAAAGAGAATGGGCGATGTTTCTCAGGGCTGCTTCAAGCGTGATTAGGGGCGGCATGGGAACCTAAAGTGGAAGCGATTAAGCTGAAGGAAGATTTTGTCGTAATGGGTGATATTGTGGGGTTGTTAGAAAAAACATTTGTTGTGTAGAATTATTGGTGATGGCCTGGATACGATTTTGTATGAATTGGAAAACTAAATGGAATAAGAGAAGGAGAAAAACAGATATAAAAGGTCTAAGAATTGGGAGGACCTGGGACATCTGATTAGAGAGTGCCTAAGGAGATTCAGCATAGTCCTGCCAGCAAAAGTTAAGAGTGGCAGTTGGGGGATAGCACAAGGAGATATCAGCTGTGTTGGCTTGGAAGAACAGTGCGAACCGGCAGTGTAAACAAGGGCAGGGCATGTACGAGTAGTTGAGAATGGAGAAAAGAAGTATGACTAGGCCGAAAATAATAGGGATGTCAAGTTTTTTGGGGTCACAATCTAAGTTGTTCTGGTGTCTGGAATGAGACTGGGGCCTAATAAAAAGGAGCTCAAATGGACTGTACCTTGTAGCAGTCCAAGGACAGGCCTGAATTCTGAGAAGCGAAAGTGGTAAAAGTATTGTCCAGTCCTTTTTAAGTTGGTGGCTGAGCTTGGTGAGGTGTGTTTTTAAAAGACCTTTTGTCCTTTCTACTTTTCTTGAAGATGGAGGACCATAAGGGATATAAAGGTTTCACCGAATACTAAGAGCTGAAAAACTGCTTGGCTGATTTGACTAATAAAGGCTGGTCTGTTATCAGACTGTATAGAGATGGGAAAGCTAAACTGAGGAATTATGTCTGACAGAAGGGAAGAAATGACTGTGGTGGCCTTCTCAGACCCTGTAGGAAAGGCCTTTATTTATTCAGTGAAAGTGTCTATTTAGACTAAGAGGTATTTTAGTTTCCTGACTCGGGACATGTTGAGTAAAGCTAATTTGCCAGTCCTGGGTGGGGGCAAATCCTCGAGCTTGATGTGTAGGGAAGGGAGGGGGCCGAAATTATCCCTGAGGAGTAGTAGAATGGCAAATGGAACACTCAGGAGTTATTTCCTTGAGGATAGATTTCCACAATGGAAAGGAAATAAGAGGTTCTGAGAGGCGGGCTAGTGGCTTGTACTATAGCATAGCCTGCCTTTGTTGGTGTGTGGCGATTAGGCCTGGTGGAACTGCCATCAACAAATCAATCGTGATCAGGGTGAGGAACAGGAAAGTAGGAAATATGGGGAAATGGGGTGAATATCAGGTGGATCAGAGAGATATAGTCATGGGGGTCAGGTGTGGTTTCAGGAATAATGTGGGAGGCCAGATTGAAGTCCATGCCAGGAACAATGGTAATTGTGGGACTTAACAAATAGTGAGTACAGCTGAAGGAGCTGGAGAGCAGAAAGTATATGTGTCAGGTATGAGGAAGAAAATAGGTCTTGGAAGTTATGAGAAATGTAGAGAGTGAGTTGAGCATAGTTTGTGATTTTTAGGGCCTCTAACAGTATTAAAGCAGTGGCAGCCACTGCACGCAGACATGAGGGCTAGGCTAAAACAGTAAGGTCAAGTTGTTTGGACAGAAAAGCTACACGGTGTAGTCCTGGCTCTTGTGTAAGAATTCTGACCACACTAACCTTGCCTAGGAAGGAAAGGAGTTGTTCTTTTGTAAGGGATTAAGGTTTGGGAGATTAATCAGACAAGATCAGCAGGGAGAGCATGTTTGTTTTTATGAGAATTATGCCGAGATAGGTAACAGATGAGGATGAAATTTGGGCTTGACTGAAGTAATGGGAGCTGTCTGTGAAGCCTGGCGGCAGTACAGCCCAGGTAATTTGCTGAGCCTGATGGTTGTCAGGGTCAGTCTAAGTGAACGCAAAGAGAGTCTGGGTTGAAGGGTGCAAAGGAATAGTAAAGAAAGCATGTTTGAGATCCAGAGCAGAATAATGGGTAGTAGAGGGAGGTATTGAGGATAGGAGAGTATATGGGTTTGGCACCATGGGGGTGGATAGGCAAAACAATTTGGTTGATAAGGTGCAGATTCTGAAATAACTTGTAAGCCTTGTCTGGTTTTAGGACAGGTAAAGTGGGGGCATGGTAAGGAGAGTTTATAGGTTTTAGAAGCCCATGTTGTAGCAGGCGAGTGATAACAGGCTTTAATCCTTTTAAAGCTGTTGTGGAATGGGATATTCACAATGAGCGGGGTAAGGGTGATTAGGTTTTAATGGGATGGTAGTGGGCATGTGATCAGTTGCCAGGGAAGGAGTAGAGATGTCCCATACTTGTGGGTTAAGGTGGGGGGATATGAGAGGAAGACGTGAAGGAGGCTTTGGGTTGGAGAGAAGGGCAGCAATGGGATGTGGCTGTAGTCAAGGAATAGTCAGGGAAGCAGATAGTTTGGTTAAATTATCTCAGCCTAATAAGGGAACTGGGCAGGTGGGGATAACTAATAAAGGGTGCATAAAAGAGTGTTATCCAAGTTGGCACCAGAGTTGGGGAATTTTAAGAGGTTTAGAAGCCTGGCCATCAATACCCACAACAGTTATGGAGGCAAGGGAAAAGGGCCTTGAAAAGAAGGTAATGTGGAGTGGGTAGCCTCCGTATTGATTAAGAAGGGGACGGACTTACCGTCCACTGTGAGAGTTACCTGAAGCTTGGCATCCGTGATGGTCTAGGGGGCTTCCGGGGAGATCGGGCAGCATCAGTCTTCAGCCGGTAAGCTGAGAAGATCTGGGAAGGAGTCAGAGAGCCTTGGGCCAGTTCCAGGAGCTCTGGAAGTGGCTACCAGGTGAGTTGAACAGTCTGATTTTCTGTGTCCCACAGAGATGGGACATGGCTTAGGAGGAATCCCATGCTAAGCACATTCCTTGGCTTGGTGGCCAGATTTTTGGCACTTGTAGCAAGCTCCTTGGTGAGGAGGTTCTGGAGGAACGCCTGGCTGCAACCGTTCAGGCGTTTGGAAGTTCTTGTGTGCTGGAGATGTGGCTGGGATTTGTCTCACAGTGGAGGCAAGGAATTGCAATTTTTTTCTGTTATTGTACACCTTGAAGGTGGGTTAATTATTCCTGTTGTGGGGTTTGAGGGCCAGATTCTAATTTTTGGAGTTGTACTTAATGTCGGAAGCAGATTGGGTAATAAAATTTATATTGAGAATAAGACGGCCTTTTGACCTTTTAGGGTCTAGGGCTGTAAAGCCTCTCAGGGTTGCTGCCAAACGAGCCATGAACTGGGCTGAATTTTTATATTTGATGAAAAAGAGCTTGAACCCTAGCTGATTTGGGATAAAGAAAAAGGAGCATTAACCTTGACTATGCCTTTAGCTCTAGCCACCTTTTCAAGAGTAAATTGCTGGGTAGGTTGGGGAGGGCTAGTCACAGAATGAAACTGTAAGCCAGACCAGGTGTGAGGAGGGGAGGCGATAAACAGATTACAGGGTGGAGGAGCAGAGGCTGAGGAAGAATTGGGACCTAGCTTGGGCTGGCACGGAGGGGAGACATCAGATAGGTCTGCAGAAAAGGAAGATTAGAAAGACTCCGTGACGCTTGGGGTTGGGACTGAGGGGACACGGGAGAAGGAAAGAAGGATGATTTTGGACGAGTTTCACTGGGCACAGAGACTATGAAGGGACTGATGTGTAGAATGCCTGGATGTCAGGCACCTCAGACCATTTGCCCATTTTATGACAAGAATTATTAGGTTTTGTAGGGTGGAAAAATTGAAAGTGCCGTTTTCTGGCTATTTGGGACTACTATCGAGTTTGTATTGGGGTCAAGCAGCATTGCAGAAGAAAATAAGGCATTTAGGTTTTAGGTCAGGTGTGAGTTGAAGAGGTTTTAAGTTTTTGAGAACACAGGCTAAGGGAGAAGAAGGACGAATGGAAGGTGGAAGCTTGCCCATAGTGAAGGAGGCAAGCCCAGAGAAAAGAGTAGGGACATGGTGGTGGTGGGGGGGGTTCTTGCCCTCCAGAAAAGCAGAGAAGGTGTTGGAGCACGGAAATAAGGGATTGGGGCACAGTAATAGGAGTTCAGGGTGCAAAAATAAGGGATTGGGGCACAGGGATAAAAGGTTGAGGTGTGGAAATAAGTGATTGGGAAGTTCTTGCTCCCTAGGAAAGCAGGACTTGCCACTAAGGGTGAAGGAGAAGGGGTTGAGAGGTACTTGCACCTGCCCCAGGAAAGCGGGACTTGCCACTAAGGGTGAAGAAGAAGGGGTTGAGAGGTACTTGCCCCTGCTCCAGGAAGGCGGGACTTGCAGCTAAGGCTGAAGGAGAAGGGGTTGAGGGATACTTGCCCCAGCCCCAGGAAAGGCAGAGAAGGGATAGAGACAAGGAGAGAAGGGGTTGGGGTACTTGGCCCTTCCCCAGAAAAGCGGGACTTGCCACTAAGGATGAAGGACCAAGGTAGGCATCCCTTCGTGGTCTGACACCCTTGAAACGTGGGTGTATAATCAGAGAGGCATCCCTGCAATGATTAAACACCAAGAGAAGGCTACCTTTCCAGTCCGTGACCAGCGCCAGAGTTTTGGGTCCATGGAAAAAAACCTATCTCCTTTGTCTCTAGCAGAAAATGAAAGGAATTGAAATTAAGAGAAGGGAGAGATTGAAGTGTGGCACCAAGATTGAAAGGAGAAAGAAGTTGAGGGTTAGTGAGGGAGGTTGGAGAAGAGACTAAAAAGAGGCCACTTACCAGATTTGAGATTCGTGAGATGTTTCTTAGGCGGTTGGTATGAGGTCCTGAGGTCGTAGGTGGATCTTTCTCACGAAGCAAAGAGCAGGAGGACGGGGGATGATCTCCCAAGGGTGGTCCCCCGATCTGAGTACGGTGACAAATTTCATGTGCGTCTGTGTGAAGAGACCACCAAACAGGCTTTGTGTGAGCAACATGGCTGTTTATTTCACCTGGATGGTGGTAAGCTGAGTCTGAAAAGAGAGTCAGCAAAGGGAGATATGGGTGGGGCCGTTTTATAGGATTTGGGAAGGTAATGGAAAATTACAGTAAAAGGGGGTTGTTCTCTGGTGGGCAGTGGCAGGGGTCACAAGGTGCCCAGTGGGGGAGCTTCTGAGCCAGGAGAAGAAAATTCACAGCGTTAATTACTCAGGTAAGGTGGGGCAGGAACAAATCACAATGGTGAAATATCATCAGTTAAGGCGGGGCAGGATATTTTCACTTCTTTTATAATTCATCAGTTACTTCAGGTCATCTGGGTGTACACGTGCAAGTCACAGGGGAAGCAATGGCTTGGCTTGGGCTCAGAGGCTTGACAGAGTGGAATGGAGTGGAGTGGAGTGGAGTGGAGTTGAATGGAATGGGAAGAGTGGAATGGAAAGGGGTGGAGTGGAGTGGAGTGGAATGGAATAGGATTGATGGAGTTCAGTGGAGTGCAGTGGAATGGAATGAAATGGAGTGGAGTGGAGTGGAATGGAATGGAATGGAATGGAAGGGAATGGAATGGGGAAATGAAATGTGAGCTGAGAATATGCCACTGCACTCCAGCCTGGGTGACAGAGTGAGAGCCTGTCTAAAAAAAGGAATGGAAAGGAAGGGAGTGGAATGTAATGGAGTGGAATGGCAAGGAGAGGAGTGGAATGGAGTGGAGTGGACTGGAGTGGAATGGAGCGGAATGGGGTGGAATACAATGGAACGGATGGAATAGAGTGGAGAGGAGTAGTGTGGAGTGGAGTGGAGTGGAACGCAGAGGAATAGAATGGGATAGAATGGAATGGAGTGGAGTGGAGTGGAATAGAAGGGAATGGAATGGAGTGGCATGGAGTGGACAGCAATGGAATGGAATGAAATGGAATGGAATGGAATGGAACAGACTGGAATGGAACGGACTGGAATGCTGAAATGAAATGTGACATGAGATTGTTGCATTGCACTCCAGCTTGGGTGACAGACTGAGATCCTGACGAAAAAGGAATGGAATGGAATGGAGTGGAGTGGAGTACAGTGGGGTGGAATGGAGTGGAATGGAATGGAATGGAATGGAATGGAGGGTAGTGGAGTGGAGTCCAGTGAAGTGGAATGGAGAGGAATGGAATGGGATGGAATGCTGTGGAGTGGAATGGAGTGGAGTCAAATGAAGTGGAATGGATTGGAATACAGAGGAGTGAAGTTGAGTGGAGTGGAGTGGAGTGGAATGGAATGGAATGGAATAGAATGAATGAAATGGAATGATGAAATGTACTATGAGCTGAGATTGTGCCACTGAACTCCACACTGTGTGACTGAGTGAGATACTGTCGAAAGAAAGGTATAGAATGGAAAGGAGTCGAATGGAATGGAATGGAGTAGAGTGGAGTAGACCAGAGTAGAGTGGATTGGAATGGAGCGGAATGAAATGGGATGGAATGGAATGGAATGGAGTGGAGTGGAGTGGAATGGAGTGGAATGGAGTGGAATGGAGTGGAATGGAATGAGATGGAATGCAGTGGAGTGGAGTGGACAAGAATGGGGTGGAATGGAATAGAATGGAATGGAATGCAGTGGAGTGGAGTGGATTGGAGTGCAGTGGAATGGAAACTAATGGAATGGAATGGTGAAATGAAATGTGAGGTGAGATTGTGCTGCTGCATGCTAGCCAGGGTGACATTGTGACATCCTGTAGAAAGAAACGAATGGAATGAATGGAGCAGAATGGAATGGAGAGGAGTGTAGTGAAGTGGAGTGGAATGGAGTGGAATGGAGTGGAACGGGATGGGATGGATTGCAATGGAATGGAGTGGAGTAGAGTGGACTGGAGTGGAGTGGAGAGGAGTGGAGTGGAAGGAGTGGAATGGAATGGGATGAAATGGAGTGGAGTCGATTGTACTGGAGTGGAGTGGAATGGAGTGGAATGGAATGGAATGGAGTAGAGTGGAGTGTAATGGAGTAGAGTGGAGTGGAGTTCAACGTCATGGAATGGTATGGAATGCAATGGAATGCAATAGAATGGTGAATTGAAACGTGAGCTGAAATTGTTCCACTGCATTCCACCCTGGATGACTGAGTGATATCTTGTTAAAAGAAAGAAATTGAATGGAATAAAGGGGAATGGAATGGAATGGAGTGGAGTGGAGTGGAGTGGAGAGGAGTGTAATGGAGTGGAATAGAATGGGACGGAATGGAATGGAGTGGAGTACAGTGGAATGGAATGGAATGGAAAGGAGTGGAATGGAGTGGGGTGGACTGGGGTAGAGTGGAGTGAAATGTAGTGGAATGAAATGGGATTGAATGGAATGGAGTGGAGTGGAGTGGAATGGAATAGGTTGGAAAGGAATGTAGTGGAGTGGAATGCATTGGATTGGAAAGGAATGGTATGGAATGGAATGGAATGGAATGGTGAAATGAATTGACAGCTGAGATTGTGCCACTACACTCCACCCTGGGTACAGAGTGAGATCCTGTCGAAAGAAAGAATGGAATGTGAAGGAGTGGAAAGGAATGGAATGGAATGGAGTGGAGTGGAGAGGAGTGGAGTGGAGTACAGTGGAGTTGAGAGGAGTCGAACGGATTGGAATGGAATAGAATGGAATGGAATGGAACGGTTAAATGAAATAAGAGCTGAGATTTTGCAACTGAACTCCATACTGTGTGACAGAGTGAGAGCCTGTCGAAAGAAAGGTATAGAACGGAAATGAGTCAAATGGAATGGAATGGAATGGAATGGAATGGAATGGAATGGAATGGAGTGGAGTGGAGTGGAGTGGATTAGACTGGAGTAGATTGGAGTGGAATGGAGTGGAATGAAATGGGATGGAATGGAATGTAATGCAGTGGTGTGGAGTGGAATTGAGTGGAGTGGAATGGAGTGGAATGGAAAGGGATGGAATGGAGTGGAGTGGAGTGGAGTGGAGTGGACTGGAATGGGGTGGAATGGAATGGAATGGAATGGAATGGAATACAGTGGAGTGGAGTGGACTGGAGTGGAGTGGAATGGAACGTAATGGATTGGAAAGGAATGGAATGAAAAGGAATGGAATTGAATGGTGAAATCAAATGTGAGGTGATATTGTGCCACTGCAGGCCAGCCTGGGTGACAGTGTGACATCCTGTAGAAAGAAACGAATGGAATGGAATGGAGCAGAATGGAGTGGAGTGGAGTGAAGTGGAGTGGAGTGGAGTGGGATGGAGTGCAATGGGATGGGATGGATTTCAATGGAATGGAGTGGAGTAGAGTGGACTGGAGTGGAGTGTAGAGGAGTGGAGTGGAATGGAACGGGATGAAATGGGATGGAATGGATTGTACTGGAGTGGAGTGGAGTGGAATGGAGAAGAATGGAATGGAGTTGAGTGGAGTGTAATGTAGTGGAGTGGAGTGGAGTGGAATGTTATGGATTGGTATGGAATGCAATGGAATGCAATAGAATGGTGAAATGAAATGTGAGCTGAGATTGTTCCACTGCTCTCCACCCTGGGTGACTGAGTGATATCTTGCTGAAAGAAAGGAATGGAATGGAATGGAGTGCAGTGGAGTGGAGTGGAGTGGAGTGGATTGCAATAGAGTGGAATGGAATGGGATGGAATGGAATGGAGTGGAGTAGACAGGATTAGAATGGAACGGAAAGGAGCGGAATGGAGTGGGGTGGAGTAGGGTGGAGTGGAGTGAAATGGAGTGGAATGGAATGAGAATGATTTGAATGGACTGGAGTGGAGTGGAGGAGAGTGGAGTGAAATGGAGTGGAAAGGAATAGGATGGAAAGGAATGTAGTGGAGTGGAAAGCAGTGGAGAGGAATGGAATGGTATGGAATGGAACAGAAGGGAATGGTGAAATGAATTGAGAGCTGAGGTTGTTCCACGGCACTCCAGCCGGGGTACAGAGTGAGATCATGTCAGAAGAAAGAAATCGAATGTAACGAAGTGGAATGGAGTGGAGTGGAGAGGAGTGGAGTGGAGTCGAGTGAAGTGTAATGGAATGGAATGTAGTGGAGTGGAGTTGACTAGGGTGGAGTGGAGTGGAATAGAACGAAACGGAATAGAATGGAAAGGAATGGTGAAATGAAACATGTGCTGAGATTTTGCCACTGCACTCCATACTGTGTGACAGAGTGAAATCATGTCGAAAGAAAGGTTTAGAATGGAAAGGAGTAGAATGGAATGGAATAGAATTGAATGGAGTGGAGTGGAGTAGACAGGAGTGGAGTGGAGAGGAATGGAATGGAGTGGAATGAAATGGGATGGAATGGAATATAATGGAGTGGAGTAGAGTGGAGTAGATTGGAGTGGGGTGGAGTGGAATGGAGTGGAATGGAATGGGATGGAATGGAGTGGAGTGGAGTGGACTGGAATACTTTAGAATGGCATGAATGGAAGGGAATGCAGTGGAGTGGAGTGAATAGGAGTGGAGTGGAATGGAACGTAATGCATTGGAAAGGAATGGAATGGAAAGGAACGGAATTGAATGGTGAAATGAAATGTGAGGTGAGATTGTGCCGCTGCACACCAGTTGGGTGACAGTGTGACATGCTGAGAAAGAAAAGAATGGAATGGAATGGAACAGAATGGAATGGAGTGGAATGGAGTGGAATGAAGTGGAATGGGATGGGGTGGATGGGAATGGAATGGAGTGGAGTGCAGTCAACTGGAGTGGAGTGGAGAGGAGTGGAGTGGAATGGACTGGAATGGAATGGGATGAAATGGGATGGAGGGGATTTTACTGAAGTGGAGTCGAGTGGAGTGGACTAGAGTGGAATGGAGTGGAATGGAATGGAATGGTATGGAGTTGAGTGGAGTGTAATGGAGTGGAGTGCAGTGGAATGTTATGGAATGGTATGAAATGCAATGGAATGCAATAGAATGGTGAAATGAAATGTGAGCTGAGACTTTTCTACTGCACTCCACCCTGGGTTACTAAGTGATAGCCTGTTGAAAGAAAGGAATGGAATGGAATGAAATGGAATTGAATGGAATGGAGTGGAGTGGAGTGGAGTGGAGTGCAATGGAGTTGAATGAAATGGGATGGAATGGAATGGAGTGGAGTGCAGGGGAATGGAATGGATTGGAAAGGAGCGGAATGGAGTGGGGTGGAGTGGGGTGGAGTGGAATGGAATGGAATGGAAAGCAATGTGATGGAATGGTAAAGTGAAATGTGAGGTGAGATTGTGCCACTGCACTCCAGCCTGGGTGAAAGAGTGAGATCCTGTCTAAAGAACGGAATAGAGGGGAATGGATTGGAATGGAAAGGAATGCAATGGAATGGAGTGGAATGGAGTGGAGTGGAGTGGAGCAGAGTTGATTGGAATGTAGTGGAATGGAATAGGATGGAAAGGAATGTAGAGGAGTGGAATGAAGTGGAGTCGAATGGAATGGTATGGAATGAAATGGTATGGAATGAAATGGAATGGAATGGAATGGATTGGAATGGAATGGATTGGATTGGTGAAATGAATTGAGAGCTGAGATTGTGCCACTGCACTCCAGCTAGGGTACAGAGTGAGATCCTGTCAAAAGAAAGAAATGGAATGGAATGTAGTTGAATGGAATGGAATGGAGTGGAGTGGAGAGGTTTGAAGTGGAGTGGAGTGGTGTGGAGTGGAGCGGAGTGGAGTGGAATGGAGTAGAAAGGAATGGGGTGTAATGGGATGGAGTGGAGTGAATAGGAGTGGAGTGGAATGGAGTGCAATGGAGTGGAATTGAATGGCATAGAATGATATGGAGTGGAATGAAGTGGAGAGGAGTGGAGTAGAGTGGAATGGAATGGAGTGGGATGGAATGGCATAGAGTGGAATGGAATGGAATACACTGGCGTGGAGTGGAGTGGAGTGGAATGGAGTGGAATGGTATGGGATGGAATGGAATGCAATGGAATGCAATGATGAAATGAACTGTGAGCTGAGATTGTGGTTTTGCATCCAGTCTGGTGACAGCGAGAGATCCTGTCGAAAGAAAAAATTGGAATGGAAAGCTGTGGAATGGAATTTAATGGAAGGGAATGGAGTGGAGTGGGGTGGAGTGTAGTGGAGAGGAATGGAGTTAAAAGGAATAGGATGGAATCGAATGGATTAGAGTGGAGTGGAGTGGAGTTGAATGGAGTGGAATGGAATGGGATGGAATGAGATCTAGTGCAGTGGAGTGGACTGGAGTGTAAAGGAGTGCAATGGAATGGAATGGAGTGAAGTGGAGTGGAATGGAGTGGAATGGAATGGAATGGAATGGAGTGGAGTGAAGTGGAGTGGAATGGAATGGAATTAAATGGAATGCAATAGAATGGAATTCTGAAATGAAAAGTGACCTGAGATTGTGCCACTGCACCCCAGCCTTGGTGAAAGAGTGAGATCCTATCGAAGGAAAGGAATGGAATGGAATGGAATGGAATGGAATGGAATGGAATAAAATGGAGTGGAAGGGAATGGAATGGAATGGAATGGAATTGAATGTAATGTAATGGAATGGAATTGAATGGAATGGAATGGAATGGAATGGAGAGGAGTGGATGGAGGGAAGGGAAGTGGATGCAGGGAAATGGAGTGAAGTGGAATGGATTTGAATGGAATGTGATTGAATGGAGTGGAGTGGGGTGTAGAGGAGTGGAGTGGAATGGGATGGGATGGAATGGAATGGGATACAGTGGAGTAGAGAGGAGTGGGGTGGAATGGAGTGGAGTGGAGTGGAGTGGAGTGGAACAGAAAGGGACGGGATGGAATGGGATGGAATGGCAAGAAATGGAATGGAATGGAATGTTGAAATGAAAGGTAAGCTGAGACTGTGCCACTGAAATGCATCCTGGGTACAGAGTGAGGACCTATGATCTGGCTGATAAAAGAATTGGAATGGAATGGAGTGGAATGGAATGGAATAGAATGGAATGGAATGGAATGAATTGGAGTGGAGTGGAGTGGAAGGTAGTGGAAAGGAATCTGAGGGAATGGGATGGAGTGGAGTGGCATGGAGTGGAAAGGAGTGGAATAAAGAAGAATAGAATGGAATAGAAGGGAATTGAGTGGAATGGAGTGGAGAGGAGTGGAGTGGAGTAGAGTGGAGTGGAATGGAGTGTAATGGAATGGGAATATATGGAATGGAGTGGAGTGGAGTGCAATGGAATGGAACTGGATGGGATGGAATGCAATGGAATGGAATTGAATAGAATGGAATGCAATGGAATGTAGTGGTGAAATGAAATGTGAGCTGAGATTGTGCCACTGCACTCCAGTCTGGGTGACAGAGAGATCCTGTCGAAAGAAAAGAGTAGAATGGAATAGAGTGGTATGGAATGGAATGGAGTGGTGTGGAGATAAGTGGAATGGAGTGGAGTGGATTTCATTGGAATGGAGTGGAATGGAATGAGATGGAATGGAATGGAGTGTAGTAGAGTGTAGTGGAGTAGCGTGGAGTGGAGTGGAATGGGGTGGAATGCAATGGAATGGAATTTAATGGAAAGGAATTGATTGGAATGGAATGGTGAAATGAAATGTGAGCTGAGATTTACCCACTGCAATTCAGCCTGGGTGACACAGTGAGATCCTTTTGAGAAGAATGGAATGTAATGGACTGGAATGCAATGGAATGCTGTGGAGTGGAGTGGAGGGGGTAGAGTGGAGTGGAGTCGAATGGAATGGAATGGAATGGGATGAAAAGGAGTGGAATAAGGTGGCAGGGAGTGGAGTGCAATGGAATGGATTAGAATGGAATGGAATGGAGTGGAATGGAGTGTGGTGGAGTGGAGTGGAATGGAATGGAGTCTAATGGAATGGAATGGAATGGAGAAATGAAATGTGAGTTGAGATTGTGTTACTGCACTCCAGCCTGGGTGACAGAGTGAGATCATGTCGAAAGAAAGGAATGGAATAGAATGGAGTGGAATGGAATGGATGGAATGGAAGGAATGAAATATAATGGAAAGAAATGGAGTTGAGTGAAGTGGAGTGGAATGCAGTGGAATGGAATGGGATGGAATTGAATGGAATAGAGTGGAGCGGATTGTAGTGGAGTGGAGAGGAGTGCAGTGGAGTGGAATGGAATGGAAAGGAATGAAACGGAATGGAATGAAATGGAATGGGGTAATGAAATGTGAGCTGAGATTGTGCCAATGCATCTAGCCGGGGTCACAGAGTGAGATCCTGTTTAAAGAAAGGAATGGAATGGAAAGGAATGGAGTGGAGTGGAATGGAAAGGAGTGGAGTAGAGTGCAATGGAGGGCGATGGAATGGGATGGAATAGAATTGAATGGATTGGAGTGGAGTGGAGTGGAATGGAGGGGAGTGGAGTGGAATGGACAGGGATCGAATATAATGCAGTAGAGAGGAGTTGAATGGAGTGCAGTGGGGTGGAATGGAGTGGGATGTGATGGAATGGAATGGAGTGGAGTGGAATGGAATGGAGAGGAATGGAATGGAATGGAATGGAACGGAATGGAATGGAATGGAATGGAAATGTGAAATGCAATGTGAGCTGAGATCGTGTGACTTCACTCCAGCCTGGGTGGCAGAGTGAGATCCTGTCGAAAGAAAGGAATGGAATGGAATGGAATGGAATAGAGTGGAGTGGAGTGGAAAGGAATGGAACGAAATGGAATGAAATGTAATGGTGAAATGAAATCTGAGCTGAGATTGTGTCACTGCACTCCAGCATGGGTGACAGAGTGAGACCCTGTCGAAATAAAACAATGCAATGGAAAAGAATAGATTGGAATGGAATGGAATGAATTGGAGTGGAGTGGAGTAGAATTGAATGGAAAGGAGTGGAAAGGAATGGAATTAAATGAAATGCCATGGAATGGAATGGAATGGAATGGAATGGAATAAAATGGAATTCACTACAATGCAAGGGAATTTTGAAATGAAATGCAGCTGAGATGGTGCCACTGCACTCCAGCCTGGGTGACAGAGTGAGTTCCTGTCGAAAGAAAAGAATAGAATGGAAAGGAGTGGAAAGGAATTGATTGGAATGGAATATAATGGAATGGAGTGGAGTGGAGTGGAGTGTAATGGAGTTGAATGGAATTGGATGGAGTACAATGGAAAGGGATGGAGTGGAGAGGAGAGGAGCTGAACGGAGTGGAATGGAATAGGATGGAATGGAGTAGAGTGTAGTGGAATGGAATGGAATGGAATGGAAAGAAGTGGAGTTGAGTGCAGTGGAGTGGAGTGCAGAGGTGTGGAGTGTCGTGTAATGGATTGGAATGGAATTGGATAGAGTGGAATGGAGTGGAGTTGAATGGAGTGGAATGGAATGGAATGGAATGGAGTGGAATGTCATGGAATGGAATAGAATGGAATGGTGAAATGAAATGTGAGCTGAGATTTTTGCCACTGCATTACTGCCTGGATGACAGCGTGAGATGCTGTTGAAAGAAATGAATGGAATGGTGTGGAATGGAATGAAATGGAGTTAAGTGGAGTGGAGTGGATTGGAATGGAATTTAATGGATTGGGATGGAATAGATTGGTATGGAGTGGGGTGGAGTGGAGTTCAGTGGAAAAGAGTGGAATGGAATGGGATAGAATGGGATCGAGTAGAATGGAGTGGAGTGGAATGGAGAGGAATATAATGGAATGGAGAGGAGTGGAGTGGAATGGAGTGCAATGGAATGGGATGTAATGGGATCCAGTGGAGTGGAGTGGAGTGGAAGGGAATGGTGTGGAATGGAATGGAATGGAGTGGAGTGGAGTGGAAACGAATGGAATTAAATGGAATGGAAACGAATGGATTTGTGAAATGAAATATGAGTAGAGATTGTGCCACTGTACTCCAGATTCGGTGACACGGTGAAATCATGTCGAAAGAAAGGAATGGAATGGAATGGAACAGAATGGAATGGAGTGGAGTGGAGAGGAGTGGATTGCGGTGGACTGGAGTGGAAAGGATTATATTTGAATTAAATGTGATTGAATGGAATGGAGTGGAGGGCAGAGGAGTGGAGTGGAGAGGAGTGGAGTGGAATGGCATGAGAAGGAATGGAATGGGTTGGACAGGAATGGAGAGGAGTGGGGTGGAATGGAGTGGAGTGGAGTGGAGTAGACCGGAGTAGAACAGAGTTGAATGGAATGGCATGGAATGGAGTGGTGTGGATTGGAGTTGAGTGGAGTGGAGTGGAGTGAAATAAAGTGGAATGGAATGGGATGGAATGAAATGGAATGCAATGCAACGGAATTGAATGGTGAAAGGAAATGTTAGCTGAGATTGTGACATTGCACTCCAGCCTGGGTGACAGCATGAGATCCAGTCGAAAGAAAGAGTTGGAATGCAGTGGTGTGGAACTGAATGGAATGGAAGGGAATGGAGTGGAGTGGAGTGGAGTGGAATGGAGTTTAATGGAATGTGATGGAATGGAATGGAATGGAGTGGAGTGGAGTTGAATGGAGTGGAATGGAGTGAAATGGAATAGGATGGAATGGGATCAAGTGGAGTGGGGTGGAGTGGAATGGAGTGGAATGTAATGGAATGGAGTGGAGTGGAGTGGAATGCAATGGAATTAAATGGAATGGAGTGGAGTGGAATGAAAGAGAATTAAATAGAATGCAATGGAATGGAATTCTGAAATGAAGTGTGAGCTGAGAGTGTGCCACTGGAATCCAGACTGGGTGACAGAGTGAGATCCCATCAAAAGAAAGGAATGAAATGGAATGGAGTGGAATGAAATGGAATGGAGTGGAAAGGAATGGAATGGAGTGGAACAGAGAGGATTGGAGTGGAGTAGATTGTAGTGGAGTAGAATGGAGTTGAATGGAACATGATTGAATGGGGTGGAGAGGAGTGGAGAGGAGTGGAGTGGAATACTATGGGATGGAATGGAATGGGTTTCAGTGGACTGGAGAGAGGTGGGGTGGAATGGAGTGGAGTAGAGTAGAGTGGAGTGGAATGGAGTGGACTGGAATAGGATGGAATGGAATAGAATGGTGAAATGGAATGTGAGCTGGGATTGTGTCACGGAACTCCAGCCTGGGTACAGAGTGAGATCCTGTTGAAAAAAGAAATGGAATGGAATGGAATGGAATGGCATGGTATGGAATAGAATGGAATGGAATGGATTGGAATGGAATGGAATGGAATGGAATGGAATGGAATGGAATGGAATGGAATGGAATGGAATGGAATGGAATGGAGTTGAGTGGAATGGAGAGGAACAGATTGGAAAGGATGGAGGGAATGTGATGGAGTGGAGTGGAGTGGAATGAAGTGGAATGAAGAGGAATGGAGTGGAATAGAAAGGAATGGAGTGGAAAGGAGTGAAGATTAGTGGAGTAGAGTGGAGTGGAATGGAGTGGAATGGAATGGGAAGGTATGCAATGGAGTGGAGTGCAGTGGAATGGAGTGAAATGGAATGGAATGGAATGGAATGGAATGCAAAGGAATGGAATGGTGAAATGAAATGTGAGCTGAAATTGTGCCACCGCACTCCAGCCCGGGTGACAGGGTGAGATCGTGTCAAAAGAAAGGAATGGAATGGAATAGAGTGGTATGGAATGGAAGGGAATGGAGTGGTGTGGAGTGGAGTGGAATGGAGTGGAGTTGAGTGCAGCGGATTGCATTGGAATGGAGTGGAATAGAATAGGTGAAATGGAATGTAGTGGAGTGGAGTGAAGTGGAGTTGAGAGGAGTGGCGTGGAGTGGAATGGAGTGGAATGGAATGGGATGGAATGGAACAGAATGGAATGGAATGGATTGGAAATGAAAGGTGAAATGAAATGTGAGGTGAGATTTTGCAACTGCACTCCATCCTGGGTGACAGCACGAGATCCTGTTGAGAGGAACGGAATGGAAAGGAGTGGAATGGAATGAAGTGCAATGGAATGGAGTGGAGTGGAGTGGAGTGGAATGGAGTGGGATGGAATGGAATAGAATGGAGTGCAAGGAGTATAATGTAACTGGATGGAATGGAACGGAATAGAGTGGAGGGGAGTGGAGTGGAGTGGAATGGAGTGGGATGGAATGGAATAGAATGGAGTGTAGTGGGGTTTATTGGAATGGAATGAAGTTGAATGGAACGTAATGGAATGGTGAAATGAAATGTGAGCTGAGATTGTGCTACTGCACTCCACCCTGTGTGACAGAGTGAGATCCTGTCGAAATAAAAGAATGGAATAGAATGGAGTGCAATGCAATGGAATGGAGTGGAATAGAATGGAATGGAATGGAATGGATTGGAGTGAAGTGGAGTACAGTGGACTGGAGTGGAGAGGAATGCCGTGGAATGGAATGGGATGCAATTGAATGGAATGGATTGGAGCGGATTGTAGTGGAGTGCAGTGGAGTGAGAAGAACGGAATGCAATGGAATGGAGTGCAGTGATGTACAGTGGAGTGGAATGGAATGGATAGCAATGGAATGGAATGGAATGAAATGGAATGGTGACATGAAATGTGAGCTGAGATTGTGTCACTGCACTCCAGCCTGTGTTAAAAAGTGAGATACTGTCGAAAGAATGGAATGGAATGGAAAGGAATGAAGTGGAATGTAATGGAATGAAGTAGAGTGGAGTGGAGTGGAGTACAATGTAGTGCGATTGAATGGGAAGGAATTGAAGTGAATGGATTGGAGTGGAGAGGAGTGGAATGGAATGGGATGGAATGGGACAGAGTAGAGTGGGGTGGAGTGGAGTGGAGTGGAAAGGAGTGGAGGGGAGTGGAGTGGAATGCAATGGAATGGAAAGGGATGGAAGGTAATGGAGCAGAGTGAAGTGGAATGCAGTGGAGTGGAGTGTAATGGAATGGAGTGGAGTGCAACGGAGTGGAATGGACTGGAATGGAATGGAAGGGAATGGAATGGTATGGAATGGAATGGAATGGAATGGAATGGAATGGAATGGAATGGTAAGGGATGGAAAAGAAAGGTGAAATGAAATGTGAGCTGAGATCGTGCCACTGCCCTCCGGCTGGGTGACAGAGTGAGATCCTGTCAAAAGAAATGAATGGAATGGAATAGTGTGAAATGGAATCGAACGGAATGGAATGGAGTGGAGTGGGGTGGAGTGGAGTGGAGTTGAATCGAATGGGATGGAACGTAAAGGAATGGAGTGGAGTGGAGAGGAGTGGAATGGAATGGGATGGAATGCAGAGGAATGGAGTGGAGTGAAGTGGACTAGAATGGAATGGCATGGAGTGTAACGGAGTTGAGTTTAGTGGAGTGGAATGTCGTGGAGTGCAATGGATTGGAATTCAGTGGAATGGAAGGCAGTGGGGAGCAGTGGGGTGGAGTGCAGTGGTGTGGAGTAGAGTGGAGAGGATAGGAATGGAATGCAATGGGATAGAATTGAACTGAGTGGAGCCGAGTGGATTAGAGTGGAATGGAGAGGAATGGAATGGAATGGGATGGAGTGTAATGGAATGGAGTTTAGTGGAGTGGACTGGACTGGAGTAGAATGGAGTGGAATGGAATGGAGGGCAGTGGAGTAGAGTGGAGTGGAATGGAATGGATTGGAATGGAATGAAATGTAATGGTGAAATGAAATTTGAGCTGAATTGTGTCACTGCACTTCAGTGTGGGTGACAGAGTAAGATCCTGTTGAAAAAACTGAACGGAATGGCAAGGAGTGGATTAGAATGGCATGGAACGGAGTGGAGTGGATGGGAGTGTAGTGGAGTGGAGTGGAGTGCGATGGAATGGAATGGAATGGAATGGATTGGAGTGGAGTGAAATGGAATGGGATGGATGGGATGGAGTGGAGTGGAGTGGAATGGAATGTAGTGGAGTGGAGCGTCGCCTAGTGGAGTGCAGTGGAATGGAGTGGGGAAGAGTGGTGTGGAATGGAGTGTAATGGAATGAAATGGAATGGAATAGAATAGAATGGAATGGTGAAATGAAAAGTGACCTGACATTGTGCCACTGCACTCAAGCCTGAGTGAGAGAGTGAGATCCTGTCGAAAGAAAGGAATGGAATGGAATGGAGTGGAATGGAATGGAATGGAGTGGAGTGGAATAGAGTGCTGTGGGGTGGATTGGAGTGGAGGAGAATGGAGTGGAATGGAAAAGGAAGAAATGGAATGGAATGGAGTTTAGTGCAATGGATTGGAGTGCAGTGGAGTGGAGAGGAATGGAATGGAATGCAGTGGTGTAAAGTGAAGTGGAATGGAATGGAGAGGAATGAATGTAATGGAGTGGAGTAGAGTGGAGTGGAATGGAGTGGAATGGAATGGGATGTAAAGGACAGGAATGGAGTGGATTGGAATGGAGTGGGGTGGAGTAGAGTGGAGTGAAATGTTGTGGAATGGAATGGGATGGAATGGAATGTTCTGGAGTAGAGTGGAGTGCGGTGAAGTGGAATGTAGTGAAATGTAATGGGATGGAATGGTATGGAGTGGAGAATAGTTGAGTGCAGTGGAATGGTGCTGATTGGAATGAAATGGAATGAGTGTAGTGGACAGGAGTGTAGTAGACATGTATGAAATGGTATGGATTGGAATGAGACCGAATGGCATGGTGTGGAGTGGAGTAGAGTGACGTGGAGGGGAGTGGAGTGAAATGGAGTGTAATGGAGTGGAAGGAAAGGGATGGAATGTAGTGAAATGGAGTGGTGTGGAGTGGAGTGGAATAGAGTGTACTGGAAAGGGATGGAATATAATGGAGTTAAATGGAGTGGAGTGGAATGGAATGGAATGGAGTGGAGTGGAATGGAATGCAGTGGAATGGAATGGAATCGAATGGAATGGAATCGAATGGAATGGAATGAAATGGAATGGTGAAATGAAACGTGAGCTGAGATTGTGCGACTGCAATCCAGCCTGGGTGATAGAGTGAGATCCTGTTGAAAGAAAGGAATGGAATGGAATGGAGTGGAATTGAATAGAATTGAAGGGAATGGAGTGGAATGGAGTGGAGTGGAGTGGAACGGAGTGGGTTGGAATGGAATGGAATGCAGTGAAGTGGAGTGGAGTGCAGTGGAATGGAATGGAATGGAATAGAATACAATGTAAAAGATTGAAATGGAATGGTGAAATGAAATGTGAGCTGAGATTGTGTCACTGCTTCCCATCTTGGGTGTCAGAGTGAGATCCTGATGAAAGAAAGGAATGGAATGGAATGGAGTGGATTGTAGTGGAATGGAACGGAGTGGAGTGGAGTGGAAGGGAGTGGAGTGGAATGGAATGGAATGGAATGGAATGGGGTGGAATGGAATGGGGTGGAATGGAATGTAATGGAGTGGAGTGGAATGGAGTGGATTGGAGTTGAATGGAGTGGAATGGAATGCAGTGGAGTAGAGTTAAGTGGAGTGGAGTGTAATGGAATGGAATGATATGGAATGATGAAATGAAATGTGAGCTGTGATTCAATCACTGCACTCCTGCCTGAGAGACAGAGTGAGATCCTGTCGAAAGAAAGGAATGGAAATGAATGGAATGGAATCGAATTGAATGGAATGTATTAGAGTGGGGTGGAGTGGAGTAGAGTGGAGTGGATTGTAATGAAGTGGAATGGAATGGGATGCAATGGAATGGAATGGAATGGGATGCAATGGAATGGAATGGTGTGGAGTGGAATTGAGTGGAGTTGAGTGGAGTGGAATTGAGTGGAATGGAATGAGAAGGAATGGAATGGAGTGGAATGGACTGCAGTGGAGTGGAGTGGAATGGAATAGAGTGGAATGGAATGGAATGGAATGGAATGGAATGGAATGGAATGGAATGGAGTTGAGTGGAGTGGAGTGCAATGGAATGGAATGGGATGAAATGGAATGGAGTGGAGAGGAATGGTATAGAATGGAGTGGAATGGAATGGTGAAATGAAATGTGAGCTCACTCTGTCACCCAGGATCTCACTCTGTCACCCAGGCTGGAGTGTAGTGGCACAATCTCATTTCACATTACATTTCATGATTTCATTCCATTCCATTTCATTCCATTCCACTCCACTCCACTCGCCTCCAATCCATTTCTATCCATTCCATTTCATCCAATTCCATTCCATTCCACTCCACTCCACTCCACTCCATTCCATTCCATTGCATTTCACTCCATTCAATTCCATTCCTTCTTTCGACAGGATCTCACTCTGTCACCCAGGCTTGATTATAGTGACACAATCACAGCTCAGGTTTCATTTCAACATTCCATTCCATTGCAGTCCAATCCAGTCCATTGCATTCCGTTCCATTCAATTCCATTCCACTCCCCTCCATTCCATTCCACTCCAGTCCACTGCACTCCACTCCACTCCATTCCATTCCACTCCATGCTATTCCAATCCACTCCATTCCACTCCACTCCACTCCATTCCATTCCATTCCATTCCATTCCATTCCATTCTATTCCATTCCATTCCATTCCATTCCATTCCACCCCATTCCATTCTATTCCATTCCATTCCGTTCCATTCCATTCCATTCCACCCCATTTCATTCCATTCTTTCTTTCGACAGGAACTCACTCTGTCACCCATTCTGGAGGGCAGTGGCACAATCTCAGCTCACATTTCATTTCATCATTCCATTCCATTTCATACCATTCCATCCCATTCTATTCCATTCCATTCCACTCGACTCCACTCCACTCCATTCCATTCCATTCCATTCATTCCATTCTACTCCACTCCATTCCATTCATCCCATTCCATTCCACTCCATTCCACTCCAGTCCTCTGCCCTCCACACCACTCCACTGTATTCCATTCCATCCCATTGCATTCCAATCCATTCATCTCCACCCCACTACACTCCACTGCATTCCACTCCACTTCTGACCACTCCTTTCCATTCCACTCCAACCCATTCCACTCCACTCCAATCCAATCCACTGAACTCCACTGCATTCCATTCTATCCTATTCCACTCCATTGCATTTCACTCCACTCCAATCCTGTCTACTCCACACCACTCCACTCCATTAAATTCCATTCCGTTCCATTCCATTCCACTCCACTCCACTCCACTCCATTCCATTCCATTCCATCCCATTCCATTCCACTCCATTCCACTTCAGTCCACTCCACTCCACTGCACCCGACCACACTCCACACCATTTTTCCACTCCATTCCGTTGCATTCCATTCCATTTTAGTCCATTCCATTCCATTATTTTATTTCGATAGGATCTATCTCTGTCACCCAAGCTGGAGTGCACTGGAACAATCTAAGCTCACATTTCATTTCACCTTTCCATTTCATTCCATTCCATCCCATTCCTCTCCACTCCACTACACTACACTCCATTCCATTACATTCCACTGCACTCCATTCCACTCTACTTGATTCCACTGCACTCCACGCCACTCCACTCCACTCTATTCCATTCCATCCTTTTCCTTTATACTCCATTCCACTCCACTCCACTTCACTCCACTCCACTCCACTGAACTCCACTCATTTCCATTCCATTGCATTCCATTCTAATACATTCCATTCCATTTCTTTCTCTCAACAGGATCTCGTTCTCTCACCCAGGCTAGAGTACATTGGCACAATCAGCTCAAATTTCATTTCATTGTTCCTTTCCATTCCATTCCATTCCACTCCACTCTACTCCACTCCATTCCATTCCACTCCATTTCTCTGCACTCCACTCCACTCCACTTCACTCCACTCCACTCCATTCCATTCCATCCCATTCCATGGCACTCCATTCCAATCCACTCCACTCCACTCCACTCCATTTCACTGTATTGCATTCCCTTCCAATCCTTTCCATTCAATTTCTATCTTTCGACAGGATCTCACTTTGTCACACAGGCTGGATTGCAGTAACACGATCTCACCTCATATTTCATTTCACCATTCCAATACGTTCCATTCCATTACGTTCCATTCCATTCCACTCTACTCCATTCCATTGCACTGCACTCCACTGCACTCCGATCAACTCCATTCCATTCCATTCCTCTCCACTCCACTGCAATCCAGTCCACTTCATTCCATTCCATCCATTCCATTCCAATCCACTCCTCTCCACTCATCCCCACTCCATTCCACTCCGTCTCACCTGATCACATACCATTCTTCTCCATTCCACTCCTTTCCACTCCAATATACTCCACTCCACACCACTCCACTCGATCCCGTATAATCCCGTTCCATTCCAGTCCATTCCACTCTACTCCACTCCACTCCATTTCATTCCATTCGACTCCAGTCCACTCCATTCCACTGCATTCCATTCCATTCCAATCCACTCCTCTCCACTCATCTCCACTCCATTCCACTCCATCCCACCCCATCCCATTCTATTCCACTCCATTCCACTCCTTTCCACTCCAATCAACTACACTCCACTCCACTCAATCCCATTTAATCCCATTCCATTCCACTCCATTCCACTCCTTTCCACTCCAATCAACTACACTCCACTCCACTCAATCCCATTTAATCCCATTCCATTCCACCCCATTCCATTCACTCCACTGCACTCCATTCCATTCCATTCCATTCGACTCCACTCCACTCCATTCCATTCCATTCCATTCCATTCCATTCCATTCCATTCCATTCCATTCCATTCCTTTCTTTTGACTGGATCTCACACTGTCACCCAGGCTGGAGTCAGTGGAACAATCTCAGCTCACATTTCATTTCACCATTCCATTCCATTGCATTTCATTCTGTTCCGTTCCATGCCATTCCATTCTATTCTACTCCACTCCACTCAACTTTACTCCACTCCATTCCATTCCACTCCATGCCATTCTATGTCATTCCATTCCTCTCCATTCCACTCCACTGCATTCCTCTACATTCCATTCCATTCCACTCCATTCAATTCCATTCATTTCTATTGACATGATCTCACTCAATCATTCAGGCTCGAGTGCCGTGGCACACTCTCAGTTCACATTTCATTTATCCATTCCATTTCATGCCATTCCATAGCATTCCATTCCATTCCATTCCACTCCATTCCATTCCATTCCACTCCATTCCATTCCATAACATTACATTCCACACCACTGCCCTCCACTTCACTTCATTGCACTCCACTCCACTCCATTCCAATTCGTTCCATCCCATTCCATTCCACTCCATTCCAACCAACTCCACTCCACTCCATTTCACTCCATGCCTTTCCTGTCTACTCTAATCCACCCCATTCCACTCCACTCCACCCCACTCGTCTCCACTCCAATCCTCCCCATTACATTCCATCCCATCCCATTCCACTCCACTCCATTCCACTCCAACTCATTCCATCCCATTCCATTCCACACCAGTCCACTCCACCTCACTCCACTCCAGTCTATTCCACTTCAGTGACACAATCTCAGCTCACACTTCATTTCATCATTCCATTCCATTCCTTTCGACTTCACTCCACTCCACTTTATTGCACTCCACTCCGCTCCACTCCACTCCATTCCAATCCATTCCATTCCACTCCTTTCCATTCCATTCCTTTCTTTCAACAGATTCTCAGTGTGTCACCCAGGCTGGAGTGCAGTGGCACAATCTCAGCACAAATTTCATTTCACCATTCCATTCCATTCCCCTCCATTCCATAACTTTGAATTCCATTCCATTCCATTCCGCTCCACTGTACTCCACTCCACTTAAATCCACTCCATTCCACTCCAGTGCTCTGCAATCCACTCCTCTCCACTCCACTCCACTGCGCTCCATTCTTTTCCATTCCATTCCATTACACTAAATTCCAATCCATTCCTTTATTTTGATAGCATCTCACTCTTTTACTCAGGCTGGAATGCAGTGGCACAATCTCAGCAAACATTTCATTTCACTGTTGCATTCCATTCCATTCCATTCCACACCATTCCACTCCACTCCACCCCATTCCGTTCTATTAAACCCAATTCCATTCCACTATATTCTACAGTGCTCCACTCCACTTACCTCCACTCCACTCCACTCCATTCCATTGCACTCCATCCTTTCCATTCCATACCATTCCACTCCACTCCAGTCCACTCCACTCCACTTCACTCCATTCCATTCCATTCCACCCCACTCCATTCCATTACTTTCTTTTGACAGGATCTCATTCTGTCACCCAGGCTGGATTGCAGTCACCCGATCTCAGCTCACTTTTAATATCACCATTCCATTCGATTCCACTGCATTCCATTCCATTCAATTCCATTCCATTCCGCTCCACTCTACTCCACTCCATTCCATTCCATTCCATTCTACAAAATTCCATTCCTTCCTTTCTTTCGACAGGATCTCACTCTGACACGCAGGTTGGAGTGTCGTGGCAAAATCTAAGGTCACATTTCATTTCACTATTCCATTCCATTCCATTCCATTCCATGCCACTCCACTCTCCTGCACTCCGCTACACTCCCCTGCTCTCCATTCCATTCCATTCAACTCCACTCCACTCAAATCCACTCTACTACACTCCAATCCATTCCACACCATTCCATACATTCCTTTCTTTCGTCAGGATCTCATTCTGTTACACAGGCGGGAGTGCAGTGGCACAATGTTAGCTCATATTTCATTTCATCATTCCATTCCGTTCCGTCATATTCCATTCCACTCCATTCCATGCCACTCCATTCCACTCCACTCCATTCGATTCCATCTCATTCCACTCCACTCCATTGCACTCCACCCCACTACACTCCACTACACTACATTCCATTGCATTCCATCACATTCCATTCCATTCCCCTCCACTACTCTCCACTCCATTCTATTCCATTCCATTCCATTCCATCCCTTTCTTTCGACAGGATCTCTCTGTGGCACACAGGTAGGAATGCAGTGGCACAATCTCAGCTCACATTTCATTTCACCATTCCATTCCATTCCATTACAATCAATTCCATTCCATTCCATTCCACTCAGCTCCACACCACTGTACTCCACTCTATTCCACTCCATTCCATTCCACTCCACTCCACTCCATTCCTCTCCACTATGTCCCATTCCATTCCATCCCATCCCATAACACTCTAGTCCACTCCACTCCACTCCATTCCATTCCATCCCATCCCATTACACTCTACTCCACTCCACTCCAAACCACTCCACCACACTGCAATCCACTACACTCCATTCCATTCCATTCCACTCCATTCCATTCCATTCCTTTCTTTTAACAGGATCTCAGTTTGTCTCTCAAGCTGGAGTGCAGTGGTACAATCTCAGCTCACATTTCAATTCACCATTCCATTCCATTCCACTCCACTCCCCTCCACTCCACTCCTCTCTACGCCAGTGCATTCCATTCCATTCCATTCCATTCCTTTCCATTCCACTCTATTAAACTCCACTCCACTCCACTACATTCCATTCCATTCCACTCCATTCCCCTCCTCTCCACTACATTATACTCCTATGCACTCCACTCCACTCCATTCCATTCCACTCCATCCCATTCCATTCCCCTCCGTTCCATTCCACTCCACTCCACTGCACTCCAATCAATTCCTTTCCATTCCATTTCATTCCTCTCCATTCCATCCCATTCCTTACTTTTGACAGGATCTGCCTCTGTCACCCAAGCTGGAATACAGTGTAACATTCATGGCTCACATTTCATTTCACCATTCCATTCCATTCTATTCCATTCAGTTTCATTCTATTCTATTCCACTCCACTCCACTCAACTCCACTGTCCTCCATTCTGTTGCACTCCATTCCACTCTATTCCACTCCAATCCACTCCAATCCACTCCATTCCACTCTACTCCATTCTTTTCCATTCCTTTCTTTTGACAGGATCTCACTCTGTCACCCAGGGTGGAGTGCAGTGGCACAACCTCAGCACACATTTCATTTCACCTTTCCATTCCATTCTACAGTTTTCCATCCCATTCCATTCCACTCCATTCCAATCCACTCCACTCTACTCCACTCCAATCCACTCCACTGCACTCCACTAAACTCCCATCCTTTCAATTCCATTGCATTCCATTCAAATCCATTCAATTGCATTCCTTTCTCTCGACAGGATCTCACTCTGTCACCCAGGCTGGAGTGCAGTGGCACAATTTCAGCTCACATTTCATTTCACCATTCCTTTCCATTCCATTCCATTCCACTCCACTCCACTCCACTGCTGTCCATTCCACTGCATTCCACGGCACTCCACTCCAGTCCACTCCACTCCACTTCACTCCACTCCATTCCAATCCATCCCATCCCATTCCATTGAACTCCATTCCAATCCACTCCACTCCATTTCATTCTAGTGCATTCCCTTCCACTCTGTTCCATTCCATTCGTTTCTTTCAACAGGATCTCATTCTGTCAACCTGGCTGGATTTCACTCTTACAATCTCAGCTCACATTTCATTTCACCATTCCATTCTGTTGTATTCCATTCCATTCCATTCCATTCCATTTTACACAATTCCATTCCATTCCATTGCACTGCACTCCACTCTACTCCATTCCACTCCATCCCATTCCATTCCACTCCACTTCATGGCACTCCATTCCACTGCATCCCATTCAATTCCAGTCCATTTCACTCCACGCCACTCCACTCCACTCTACTCCATTCCACTCCATTCCATTTCATTCCATTCCACACCTTTCCACTCCAATCAACTCCACTCCACTCGATCTCATTTAATCCCATTCCATTCGACTCCACTCCACTGCAGTCCATTCCATTCCATTCCATTCCATTCCATTCTACTCCATTCCATGTCTTTTTTCGTACAGGATCTCACGCTGTCACCCAGGTTGGAGTCAGTGGAACAATCTCAGCTGATATTTAATTTCACCATTCCATTCCATTGCATTCCATTCTATTCCATTCCATGCCATTTCATTCCATTCCACTCCACTCCACTCAAATTTACTCCACAACATTCCATTCCACTCCATGCCATTCCGTGGCACTCCTTTCCACTCCACTCTACTCCATTCCATTCCGTTCCATTCCATTCCATTCCTTTCCTTTCTTTTGGCATGATCTCACTCTGTCACCCAGTCTGGAGTGCAGTGGCACACTCTCAGGTCACATTTCATTTAACCATTCCATTCCATTCCTTTCCCTTCCATTCCATTCAATAGTATTCCATTCCATTGCATCCCACTCCATTCCACTCCACTCCATTCCATTCTATTCCATTCCATTCCATTCCATTCCATTCCATTACACACCACTCCACTCCACTCCACCTCACTGCATTCCATTCCACTCCATTCCATCCCATTACATTCCCCTCCATTTCAATCCACTCCTCTCCAGTCCATTCCTTTCCACTCCATGCCATTACAGTCCACTGTACTCCACTCCACTCTACTCTACTGCACCCCACTCATCTCCACTCCACTCCTCCCCATTCCATTCCATCCCGTCCCATTCCACTCCACTCCACTCCATCCCATTCCATCATATTCCATTTCACTCCATTCCACTCCATGCACGAGACTAAACTCCACTCCACTCCACTCCGATCCAGTCTATTCCACTGCAGCACCACAATCTCAGCTCACACTTCATTTCACCATTCCATTTGACTTCACTGCACCCCACTTTATTCCACTCCACTCCACTCCACGCCACTATACTGCATTACAGTGGATTGCATTCCATTCCTTTCGACTCCATACCATTCCATTGTTTCTTTCAACAAGTTTTCAATGTTTCACCCTGGCAAGAGTGCAGTGGCACAATCTCAGCTCAAATTTCTTTTCACTATTCCATTCCATTCCACTCTACTCCACATCTTTGAATTCCATTCCATTCCATTCCACTCCACTTCACTCCATTGCATTCCAATCCACTCCACTTCACTCCAGTCTTCTGCAATCCACTCCTCTCCACTCCACTCCACTCCAGTCTACTCCATTTCATTCCATTACACTCCATTCCTTTCCATTCCATTCCATTCCTTTATTTTGACAGCATCTCACTCTGTCACCCAGGCTGGGATTCAGTGGTGCAATCTCAGGTAACATTTCTTTTCACCATTCCATTCCACTCCACTCCACTCCACTCCAACCCATTCCATTCCATTAAATCCAATTCCATTCCACTGTATTCTACACCGCTCCACTCCACTCAACTCCACTCACCTCCACTCCACTTCAGTCCATTGATTGCACTCCATCCCATTCCATTCCACACCATTCCACTCCACTCCACTCTGCTCCACTCCAATTCACTCCATTCCATTCCATTCCTATCCATTCCATTCCATTACTTTCTTTCGACAGGGTCTCACTCTGTCAGCCAGGCTGGATTGCAGTGGCAAAATCTCAGCTCACATTTCATATCACCATTCCATTCAATTCCTCTTCATTCCATTCCATTCAATTCCATTCCATTCTACTGTACTACACTCCAATCCATTCCATTCCATTCCATTACACAAAATTCCATTCCATTCCTTTCTTTCGACAGGATCTTTCTGTGTCAGACAGTCTAGAGTGCCGTGGCAAAACCTCAGCTCACATTTCAATTCACTATTCCATTCCATTACTTTCCATTCCATTCCATTCCATTCCATGCCACTCCACTCCTCTCCACTCCACTCCACTAAATTCCATTCCACTCCACTCCACTCAACTACACTCCACTCCACTCCCTCCCATTTCATTCCACACCATTCCATTCCATTCCTTTCTTTCGTCAGGATCTCACTCTGTCACCCTGGCTGCAGTGCAGTGGCACAATGTCTGCTCACATTTCATTTCACCATTCTATTCCATTCCATTATATTCCATTCCACTCCACTCCCTTCCATTCCATCCCCTTTCACTCCACTCCATTGAAGTCCACTCCACGCCACTCCACTCCACTCCACTCAATTCCTTTGCATTCCATCACATTCCATTCCATTCCACTCCACTCCTCTCCACTTCTTTCCATTCCATTCCTTTCCAGTACATTCTATTTCATTCCCTTTTTTTTTTTTTTGACAGGATCTCACTGTGGCACACAGGTTGGAGTTCAATGGCACACCCCCAGCTCACATTTCATTTCACCATTCCATTACAATCAATTCCATTCCATTCCATTCAACTCCACTCCACTCTATTCCATTCCATTCCACTCCATTCCACTCCACTCCACTCCACTATACCTCATTCCATTTCATCCCATCCAATTCCACTTTAATCCACTCCACTCCACTCCATTCCATTCCATCACATCACATTCCACTCCACTCCACACCACTCCAAACCACTCCACTATGCTGCATTCCACTACTCCATTCCATTCCATTCCATTCCACTCCATTCAATTCCATTCCCTTCCAATCCTTTCTTTTGACAGGATCTCTGTCTGTCACCAAGGCTTGAGTGCAGGGGCAAATCTCAGAACACATTTCAATTCACCATTCCATTCCACTCCACTACACTCCTATGCACTCCACTCCAAGCCATTCCATTCCACTCCATCCGATTCCTTTTCCCTCCATTCTGTTCCACTCCATTCCACTCCAATCAATTTCATTCCATTCCATTGTATTACCCTCTTTTCCATTCCATTCCTTATTTTCCACAAGATCTCACTCTGTCATCCAGGCTGGAGTGCAGTGGCACAATCACAGCTCACATTTCATTTCACCATTCCATTCCATTCCATTCCATTCCATTCCATTCCATTCAGTTCCATTCCATTCCATTCTACTCCACTCCACTCAGTTCCACTACACTCCATTCCATTCCACTCAATTCCACTCCACTCGACTCCAGTCTACTCCACTCCACTCCACTCCATTAAATTCCATTCCTTTCTCTCAACAGGATCTCACTCGGTCCCCCAGGCTGGAGTGCAGTGGCACAATCTCAGCTCACATTTTATTTCATAATTCCATTCCATCCCATTCCATTACATTCCATTCCACTTCATTAAAATCCACTTTAATCCACTCCACTCCTCTTCATTCCAGTCCACTCCATTCCATTCGATTCCATCCCATTCCATTCCCTTCTGTCCCATTCCATTACACTACACTCTACTCCACTCAACTTCTCTCCATTCCAGTCCACTCCATTCCATTCGATTCCATCCCATTACATTCCCTTCTGTCCCATTCCATTACACTACACTCTACCTCACTCCACTGAACTCCATTCCATTCCATTCCATTCCATTCCATTCATTTCCACTCCAGTCCATTACATTCCTTTTTTTTGACAAGATCTCACTCTGTCACTCCAGATGGAGTGCGGTGGCACAATCTCAGCTCACATTTCACTTCAACATTCCATTGCATTGCATTGCATTCCATTCCATTCCATTCCATTCCATTCCATTCCCTTCCATTGCATTTTATTCCATTCCATTGCATTCCGTTCCAGTGTAGTGGAATGGAGTGGACTGGAATTGGAAGCAATCGAATGGAGTGAAGTGAAGTGGAGAGGAATGGAGTGGAATGGATTGGAATGGAATGGATTGGACTGGAGTGGTGTGGAGTGCAGTGTAGTGGAAACGAATGCACTGGAATGGAATGAAATGGAATGGAATTAAATGGAATGGAATGGAATGGAATGCAGATATGAAATTTGAGCAGAGATTGTGTCACTGCACTCCAGCCTGTGTGACAGAGTGTGTTGCTGTCGAAAGACAGGAGTAGAATGGATTGGAAATAAATAGAATGGAATGGAGTGGAGAGAAGTGGAGTGGAATGGAATGGAATGGAAAGGAATGGATTGGTATGGAATGAAATGGAAAGGAATGGAATGCAATGCAATGGAAAGAAAAGGAATGGAATGCAATGGAACGGAATGCAATGGAACTGTGAAATGAAAGGTGACCTGAGATTGTGCCACTACACTCCAGCCGGTGCGATAGAGTGAGATGCTGTCTAAAGAAGGAATGCAATGGAATGGAAAAGAATGAAATTGATTGGAATGGAGTGCAGTCGACTGCGGTGGAGTGGAGATGAGTGGAGTGGAATGGAGGGGAATGGAATCGGAAAGAATGGAATGGAATGAAGTGGAGTGGAGTGGAATGGAGTGGAATGGAGTAGAATGGAATTTACTGGAGTGGAGTGGAGCAGAATTGATTGCAATGGAATGGAGCGGATTGGAGTGCATTGGAGTGGAGTGGATTGGAGTGGAGTGCAGTGCAGTGGAAACGAATGGACTGGAATAGAATGAAATGGAATGGAATTAAATATAATGGAAGGGAATGCAGAAATGAAATGTGAGCAGAGATTGTGCCACTGCACTCCTGCCTGTGTGACAGAGTGAGTTGCTGTCAAAAGAAAGGAGTGTAATGGATTGGAAAGGAATGGAATGGAATGGAGAGGAGAGTAGTGGAGTGGAGTGGATAGGAGTGGAATGGAGTGGAATGCAATGGTGAAATGAAATGTGAGCTGAGATTGTGCCACTGCACTCCAGCCTGTGTGACAAAGTGACATCCTGTCGAAGGAAAGGAATGGAATGGAATGGAATGGGGTGGAATGGAAAGGAAAGCAATGGAATGGAGTGGAGTGGAGTGCAGTGGAGTGGGGTGGAGTGGAGTGGTGTGGAGTGGAATTTGATGGAGTGGAATGGATTTTAGTGGAGTGGAATGGAGTGGAATTAAGTGGAATATAATGGGATGGAATGGAATAGCCTGGAGTGGTGTGGAGTTGAGTGGACTGGGGTGGGATGGAGTGGAATGGAATGGAATGGAATGGAATGGAATGCAACAGAATGGAGTGGAATGGAAGGGAAGGTAGTGGAAAATAGAGGAGTGGAGTGCAATGGAGTGGAGTGGAAGGGAGAGGAATGGAAAGAAATGGAATGGAAGGAAATGGAGAGAAGAGGAAGGAGTGGAGTGGAGTGGTATGGAATGGAATGGAATGGAAACGAATGGATGAAATGAAATGTGAGCAGAGATTCTGCCACTGCACTCCATCCTGGATGACAGAGTGAGATCCTGTCGAAGAAAGTAATGGAATGGAATGCAGTGGAATGGGATGTAAAGGAAAGGAATGCAGTGGAGTGCAGTAGACTGGAGTGCAGTGGCATGGAGTACAGTGGAATGGAGTGGAGTGGAATGAAGTGTGATGGAAAGGGCTGCAATGGAATGGAATGTAGTGCAGTGCATTGGAGTGGAGTGGAGTGGAGTGGAATGGAGAGGAATGGTATGGGATGTAATGGGATGGAGTGAAGTGGAGTGGAGTGGAGTGAAATGAAGGGGCATGGAATGAAATGGAATGGAATAGAATGAATGGAATGGAATGTTGTGGATTGGAGAGGAGTGAAGTCTAGTGGAGTGGAAGCGAAGGGCTGGGAAAGGAATTGAATAGAATGGAAGGGAATGGAATGGAATGGAATGGAATGGAATGGAATGCAATGCAATGGAATGGGATGGAATGGAATGGAATGCAATGCAATGGAATGGAATGGAATTCAATGCAATGGAATGGAATGCAATGGAATGGAATGGAATGGAATGCAATGGAAAGGTGTAGTGAAATGTGAGCTGAGATTGTACCACTGCACTCCAGCCTGGGCAACAGAGTGAGATCCTGTCTAAACAAGGCGTGTAATGGGAGGGAGTGGAATGGAATGGAATGGAATGCAATAGAGTGGAGTGGAGTGGAGTGAGTGTAGTGGAATGGAGTGGAATGGAATGGGATGGAATGGAAAGGAGTGGAGTTCAGTGGAATGGAATGGAATTTAGTGGAGTGGAGTGGATTGGAGTGGAATGAAATGAAATGAAATGAAATGCATTGGAATGGTGAAAGGAACTGTGGGCTGAGATTTTTCCAATGAACTCCAGTATCCGTGAAAGTGTGAGATCCTGTCAAACGAAAGAAATGGAATAGAATGAAATGGAATGTAATGGAATGGAATTTAATGTAGTAGAGTGATGTGGAGTAGAGTGGAGAGGAATGGAGGGGAGTGGAATGGGATGGAGTGGAATGGAATGGAATTTAATGTAGTGGAGTGACGTGGATTGGAGTGGAGTGGAAAGGAGTGGAGTGGAGTGGAGAGGGATGGAGTGGAGTGGAATGGGATGGAAAGGAGTTGAGTGGAGTGTATTCAAGTGGAGTGGAATGGAGTGGAATGGAATGAGATGGAATGGGATCAAGTGGAGTGGAGTGGTATGGAGTGTATTGGAGTGGAATGGATGGAATCAAATGGAATGCAATGGAATGGAATAGGGAAAAGAAACATGAACTGAGAGAGTGCCACTGAACTCCAGCCTGCTTGACAGAGTGAGATCCTGTTGATAAAAAGTAATGGAAAGGAATGGAGTGGATTGCAATGGAATGGAATGGAATGGAGTTCAGTGGAGAGGAGCAGAGTGGAGAGGAGTGGTGTGGAGTGAAATGGATTTGAGTGGAATGTGATTGAAAGAATGGAATGCAGTGTATTGGAGGAGTGGAGAGGAGTGGAGTGGAGTGGAATAGAGAGGAGTGGAGTGGAATGGGATGGGATGGAATGGAATGGGGTGGAGTGGAGTGGAAAGGATTTTGGTGGAATGGAGTGGAGTGGAATGGAATGGAATGGAATGGGATGGAAGGGAATGGCGAGGAGTGGAGTGGCTTGGAGTGGAGTGGAATGGATTTTAAAAGAATGGTATGGAGTGGAATGGAATGGAGTGGAGTGGAGTGGAAGGGAGTGGAGGGTAATACAGTGGAGTGTAGTAGAGTAGAGTGGAATGTAATGTAATATAATATAATGGAATGGAATGGATAGGAATAGAATGGTGAAATGAAATGTAAGCTGATATTGTGCCATTGCACTCCAGTCTGGGTGACAGAGTGAGATCCTGTCGAAAGAAAGGAGTCTAATACAATGGAGTGTATTGGAATGGGATGGAATGGAATGCAATGGAGTGGAGTGGATTCGAGTGGAGTGGAATATAGTGGAGTGGAATGGAGAGGAATGGAATGGGATGTAATGGAATGGAATGGAGTGGAGTGGACAAGAGTGTAGTGGAATATAGTGGAGTGAAATTTAGTGGCGTTTAGTGGAGGGGAATGGAATGGGATGGCGTGGAATTGAATGGAAAGGAATGGGATGGAAGTAAGAGGTGTGGAGTGGAATGGAGTGGAGTTCACTGGAGTGGAATGGAACTGAATGGAATTTAAAGGATTGGAGTGGAGTTGAGCGGAGTTGAGTGGACTAGAATGGAATGAGATGGAATGGAATCGAATTGAGTGGAGTGGATTGGAGTGGAGTGGTGTGGAATGGAGTGGAATGGAATGGGATGGAATGGAATGGAGTGGAGTGGAATTGAGTGGAGCAGAATGGAGCGGAATGGAATGGAATGGATTGGATTGGAGTGGAGAAGAGCAGAGTGGAGTGCAGTTGAGTTGAATAGAATGGACTGGACTGGAATGGAAAGGAATGGAATGGAATGCAGAAATGAAATGTGAGCAGAGATTGTGCCACTGCACTCCAGCCTGTGTGAAAGAGTGAGATGCAGTCAAAAGAAAGGAGTGGAATGGATTGGAATGGAATGGAATGGAATGGAGTGGAGAATAGTTGAGTGGAGTGGAGTGGAGAGGAGTGGAAAGGAGTTTAATCGGATGGGATGGAAAGGAATGGCATGGAATGGAATGCAATGGAGAAATGAAATGTGATCTGAGATTGTGCCACAGCACTCCAGCCTGGGTGAGAGAGTGACATCCTTTTGAAAGAATGGAATGGAATGAACTGGAATGGAAAGGAATGCAATGGAATGGAGTGGAGTGGAGTGGAGTGCAGTGGAGTGGGGTGGAGTGGAATGGAGTGGAATGTAGTGGAATTTAATGGAGTGGAGTGGAATGGAGTGGAAAGGAGTGGAGTGCAGTGGAGTGGAATACAGTGGAATACAATGGGATGGAATGAAATAGAGTGGAGTGGTGTGGAGAAGAGTGGACTGGGGAGCAAGGTAGTGGATTGTAATGGGATGGAATGGAATGTAGTGGAGAGAAGTGGAGTGGAGAGGAATGGAATGGAATGATTGGAATGGAATGGATTTGTATGGAATTAAATGGAAACGAATGGAATGGAATGGAATGGAATGGAATAGAATGGAATGGAATGGAATGCAATGGAATGGTGAAATGAAATGTGACCTGAGATTGTGACACTGCACTCCAGATTTTGTGACAGAGTGAGAGCTGTTGAAAGAAAGAAATGCAACGGAATGGAGTGGAGAAATGCAACGGAATGGAGTGGAATGGAAAAGAATGAAATTGATTGGACTGGAGTGGAGTCAACTGCAGTGGAGTGGAGACGAGTGGAGTGGAATGCAGTGGAATGGAATCGGAATGAATGGAATGGAGTGAAGTGGAGTGGAGTGGAATGGAGTGGAATGGAATGGATTGCAGTGGAGTGGAGTGGAGCGGAATGGATTGGAACGGAATGGAATGGATTGAAGTGGATTGGAGTGGAGTGGAGTGCAGTGGAAACGAATGTACTGGAATGGAATGAAATGGAATGGAATTAAATGGAGTGGAATGGAATGGAATGCAGATATGAAATGTGAGTAGAGATTTCACCTCTGCCCTCCAGAATGTGTGACAGAGTGAGTTGCTGTTGAAAGAAAGGAGTGGAATGGATTGGAATGGAATGGAATGGAATGGAGTGGAGACTAGTGGAGTGGAGTGGAGTGGAGAGGAGTGGAATGGAGTGGAATGCAATGGTGAAATGAAATGTCAGCTGAGATTGTGCCACTGCACTCCAGCCTGAGTAACAGAGTTACATCTTGTCGAAGGAAAGGAAAGGAATGGTATGGAGTGGAATGGAAAGGAAAGCAATGGAATGGAGTGGAGTGGAGTGCAGTGGAGTCAGGTGGAGTGGTGTGGAGTGGAATTCGATGTAGTGGAATGGAATTTAGTGGAGTGGAGTGGGATGGCGTGGAGGGGAATACAGTGGAATACAAAGGGATGGAATGGAATAGACTGGAGTGGTGTGGAGTTGGGTGGACGGGGGTAGAATGGAATGGAATGGAATGGAATGGAATGGAACAGAATGGAGTGGAATGGAGTGGATTGTGGAGGAGTGGAGTGCAATGGAGAGGAATGGAAAAAGACGGATTGGAAAGGAATGGAGAGAAGAGGAGTGGAGCGGAGTGGAGTGGAATGGAATGGAATGGAATGAAAATGAATGATGAAATGAAATGTGAGCTGAGATTGTGCTACTGCACTCCATCCCGGGTGACAGAGTGAGATCCTGTCAAAGGAAGAATGGAATGGAATGCAGTGGAATGGAATGGAATGGAAAGTAATGCAGTGGAATGCAGTAGACTGGAGTGCAGTGGAGTGGAGTAGAGTGGAATGGAGTGGAGTGAAATGAAGTGGGATGGAATGGGATGAAATGGAATGGAATGGAGTGCAGTGGATTGGAGTGGAGTGGAGTGAAGTGCAGTGGAGTGGAGTGGAATGGAGTGGAATGGTATGGGATGTAATATAATGGAGTGAAGTGGGGTGGAGTGGAGTGAAATGAAGGGGCATGGAATGAAATGGAATGGAATGGAATGAATGGAATGGAATGTTGTGGAGTGGAGAGGAGTGGAGTGGAGTGGAGTGAAATGGAAAGGAAGGGAAGGGAAGGGAAGGGAATGGAATGCAATGGAATGGAATGCAATGGAATACAACGGAATGGAATGGAATGGAATGAAATGCAATGGAAAGGTTTAATGAAATGCGAGCTGAGATTATGCCACAGCATTCCACCCTGGGCAAGAGAGTGAGATCCTGTCTAAAAAAAGGCATGTAATGGAATGGAATGGAATAGAATGGAATGAAATACAATGGAGTGGAGTAGAGTGGAGTGGAGTGGAATGGGATGGAATGGAAAGGAGTGGACTTGAGTGGAGTGGAGTGAAGTTGAGTGGAATGGAATGGAATTTAGTGGAATGGAGTGGATTGGAGTGGAAAGGAATGAAATGAAATGAAATGGATTGGAATGGTGAAAGAAACTATGGGCTGAGATTGTTCCACTGAACTCCAGCATCCGTGAAAGTATGAGATCCTGTCGAACGAAAGGAATGGAGTGGAATGTAATGGAATGGAATGGAATTTAATGGAGTGGTGTGACGTGGATTGAGTGGAGTGGAGTGGAATGGAGTGGAGTGGAATGGGATGGAATGGAATGGAAAGGAGTTGAGTGGAGTGAAGTCAAGTGGAGTGGAATGGAATGGAATGGAATTGGATGGAATGGGATCAAGTAGAGTGGAGTGGAGTGGAATGGAGTGGAATGGAATGGAGTGGAATGGTGTGGAGTGTAGTGGAGAGGAATGGATTGGAATGGAATGCAAAGGAATGGAATGGAATGGAGTGTGTTGGAGTGGAATGGAATGAAATCAAGTGGAATTCAATGGAATGGAATAGGGAAATGAAACTGAGCTGAGATTGTGCCACTGTACTCCACCCTGCGTGACAGAGTGAGATCCTGTTGATGAAAAGTAATGGAATGGAATGGAGTGGATTGCATTGGAATGGAATGAAACGGAGTTTAGTGGAGAGGGATGGAGTGGAGTGGAGTGGAGTGGTGTGGAGTGAAATGGATTTGAATGGAAAGTGATTAAAAGGAATGGAATGGAGTGGAGTGGAGTGGAGAGGAGTGGAGAGGAGTGGAATGGAAAGGAGTGGAGTGGAATGGGATGGGATGGAATGAAACGGGTTGGAGTGGAGTGGAAAGGAGTTTGGTGGAATGGAGTGGGGTGGAATGGAATGGAATGGGATGGAAGGGAATGGGGAGGAGTGGAGAAGCTCGGAATGCAATGGAATGGAGTGGAAAGGAAAGGCATGGAGTGGCATGGAATGGAGTGGAGTGGAGTGCAGCAGAGGGGAGTGGAGTGTAATGGAGTGGAGTGTAGTAGAGTGGAGTGGAATGTATTGTACTGTAATGTAATGTCATGGATAGGAATGGAATGGTGAAATGAAATGTAAGCTGATATTGTGCTACTGAACTCCAGTCTGAGTGACAGAGTGAGATCCTGTCAAAAGAAAGGAATCTAATACAATGAAGTGTATTGGAATGGGATGGAATGGAATGGAATGGAGTGGAGTGGATTCGAGTGGAGTGCAATGGAGTGGAGTGTAATGGAGAGGAATGGAATGAAATATAGTGGAATGGAATGGAGTGGAGTGGACAGGAATGGAGTGGTATATAGTGGAATGAAATTTAGTGGCGTTTAACGGAGTGGAATGGAATGGAAAGGGATTGAGTGGAATGGAGTGGAAAGAAATGGGATGGAATTGAGAGGTGTGGAGTGGAATGGAGTGGGTTGCAGTGGAGTGGAGTGGAACGGAATGGAATTTAGAGGAGAGGAGTGGAATGAAATGGAATGAAATGAAATGGAATGGAATGATGAAATGAAATGTGAACTGAGATTATGCCACTCCACTCCAGCAAGGGTGAGAGCATGTGCTCCTGTCGAAAGAAAGGAATGCAATGGAACGGAGTGGAATGGAATAAAATTGAATTGAATGAAGTGGAGTGTAGTCAAGTGGAGTGGAGTGGAGTTGAGAGGAGTTGAATAGACTGGAATGGAATGAGATGGAATGGAATCGAATTGAGTGGAGCGGATTGGAGTGGAGTGGTGTGTAATGGAGTGGAATGTAATGGGATGGAATGGCATGGAGTGGAATGGAGTGGAGAGGAGTGGAATGGCGTGCAGTGGAATGAAGTGGAATGGAATGGCACGGATTGGAGTGGAGTTGAGTGGAATGGAGTGGAGTGGAGTGCAGTTGAGTTGAATAGAATGGACTGGACTGGAATGGAAAGGAATGGAATGGAATGCAGATACGAAATGTGAGCAGAGATTGTGTCATTGCACTCCAGACTGTGTGAGAGAGTGAGTTGCTGTCGAAAGAAAGGAGTGGAATGCATTGGAATGGAATGGAGTGCAGAGTAGTCGAGTGGAGTGGAGTGAACAGGAGTGGAATGGAGTTTAATCGGATGGGATGGAAAGGAATGGAATAGAATGGAATGCAATGTAGAAATGAAATGTGAGCTGAAATTGTACCAGTGCACTCCAGCCTGGATGAGAGAGAGACATCCTTTCAAAGGAAAGAAATTGAATGAAATGGAGTGGAATGGAAAGGAATGCAATGATATGTAGTGGAGTGAAGTGCAGTGGAGTGGGGTGGAATGGAGTGGAGTGGAGTGGAATAAAGAGGAATACAATCGGATGGAATGGAATAGAGTAGAGTGGGCGGAGACGAGTGGACTGAGGTGGAATGGAGTGGAATGTATCTGTGCAGAGGAGTGGAGTGGAGTGGAATGGAAAGGAACGGAATGGAATGGATTTGTATGGAATGAAATGGAAAGGAATAGAATGGAATGGAATAGAATGGAATGCAATGGTGAAATGAAATGTGACCTGAGATTGTGCCACTGCACTCCATCCTGTGTGACAAAGCGAGATCCTGTCAAAAGAAAGGAAAACAATGGAATGGAGTGGAATGGAAAAGAATGAAATTGATTGGAGTGGAGTGGAGTCGACTGTAGTGGAGTGGAGACGAGTGGAGTGGAATGGAGTGGAATGGAATCGGAAGGAATGTAATGGAGTGAAGTGGAGTGGAGTGGAATGGAGTGGAATGGAGTGGAATGGAATGGATTGGAGGGGAGTGGAGTGGAGTGGAGCAGAATGGATTGGAACGGAATGGAATGGATTGGAGTGGAGTGGAGTGCAGTGGAAAAGAACGTACTGGAATGGAATGAAATGGAATGGAATTGAATGAAATGGAATGGATTTCAATGGAATGGAATGGAACGGAGAGCAGAATTGAAATGTGAGCAGAGATTGTGCCACTGCACTCCAGCCTGTGTGACAGAGTGAGTTGCTGTTGAAAGAAAGGAGTGGAATGGATTGGAATGGAATGGAATGGAATGGAGTGGAGAGTCGTGGAGTGGAGTGGAGTGGAGAGGAGTGGAATGGAGTGGAATGCAATGGTGAAATGAAATGTGAGCTGAGATTCTGCTATTGCACTCCAGCCTGTGTGACAGACTGACATCCTGTTGAAGGAAGGGAATGGAATGTAATGGAGTGGAATGGAAAGGAAAGCAATGGAATGGAGTGGAGTGGAGTGCAGTGGAGTGGGGTGGAGTGGAGTGGTGTGGAGTGGAATTTGATGGAGTGGAATAGAATTTAGTGGAGTGGAGTGGGGTGGAGTGGAATACAATGGGATGGAATGAAATAGACTGGAGTGGTATGGAGTTGAGTGAACTGAGGTGGAGTGGAGTGGAATGCAATGGAATGGAATAGAATGGAATGGAATGGAATGGAATGGCATGGAATGGAATGGAAGGGAATGCAACAGAATGGAGTGGAATGGAGTGGAGTGTAGAGGAGTGGAGTGGAATGGAGTGGAGTGGAATGGAGAGGAATGGAAAGAGATGGTTTGGAAGGGAATGAAGAGAAGAGGAGTGGACTGGAGTGGAGTGGAGTGGAATGGAATGGAATGGAAATGAATGGTGAAATGGAATGTGAGCTGAGATTGTGCCACTGCACTCCATCCTGGGTGACAGAGTGAGATCATGTCAACGAAAGTAATGGAATGGAATGCAGTGGAATTGAAAGGAATGGAAAGGAATGCAGTGGTGTGCAGCAGACTGGAGTGCAGTGGAGTGAAATAGAGTGGAATGGAGTGGAGAGGAATGAAGTGGGATGGAATGGGATACAATGGAATGGAATGGAGTGCAGTGGATTGGAGTGGAGAGGAGTGCAGTAGAGAGGAGTGGAGTGGAATGGAGTGGAATAGTATGAGATGAGATGTAATGGAATGGAGTGAAGCAAAGTGGAGTGGAGGTGAGTGAAATGAAGTGGCATGAAATGGAATGGAATGGAATGAACGGAATGGAATATTGTGGAGTGGGGAGGAGTGGAGTGGAGTGGAATGGAAGGGAAAGGAAGTGAATGGAATGGAAGTGAATGGAATGGAATGGAATGGAATACAAAGGAATGTAATGGAATGAAATGAAATACAATGGAAAGGTGTAATGAAATGTGAGCTGAGATTGTGCCACTGCACTCCAGCCTGGGCAACGGAGTGAGATCCTCTCTAAACAAGGCATGTAATGGAATGGAGTGGAATGGAATGGAATGCAATCGAGTGGAGTGGAGTGGGGTGTAGTGGAATGGAGTGGAAAGGAGTGGGATGGAATGGAAAGCAGTGGAGTTGAGTGTAGTGGAATGGAGATGAGTGTAATGGAATGGAATTTAGTGGAGTAGAGTGGACTGGAGAGGAATGGAATGAAATGGAATGAAATGAAATGAAATGAAATGAAATGAAATGGATTGGAATGGAGAAAGGAACTGTGGGCTGAGATTGTTCCACTGAACCCCACCATGTGTGAAAGTGTGAGATCCTATTGAATGAAAGGAATGGAATGGAATGGAGTGGAATGGAACGGAATGGAATGGAGTGGAGTGGAGTGGAGTGGAGTGGAGTGGAATGGGGTGGAGTTCAGTGGGATGGAAAGGAATGGAAAGGAGTTGAGTGGAGTGCAGTCAAGTGGAGTGGAACGGAGCAGAATGGAATGGGATGTAACGGGATCAAGTAGAGTGGAGTGGAGAGGAATGGAGTAGCATGGAATGGAGTGGAATGGAGTTGAATGGAGTTGTGTGGAGTGGAGTTGAGTGGAGTGGAGTGGAATGGGGTGGAGAGCAGTTGAGTTGAATAGAATGGACTGTACTGGAATGGAAAGGAATGGAATGGAATGGAATGGAAAGGAATGCAGAAATGAATTGTGAGGAGAGATTGTGCCACTGCACTCCAGCCTGTGTGAAAGAGTGAGTTGCTGTCGAAAGATAGGAGTGGAATGGATTGGAATGGAATGCAGTGGGGAGTAGTCGAGTGGAGTGGAGTGGAGAGGAGTGGAATGGAGTTTAATCAGATGGGATGGAAAGGAATGGAATGGAATGGAATGGAGAAATGAAAGGTGAGCTGAGATTGTGCCACTGCACTACAGACTGGATGAGAGAGATATCCTTTTGAAGGAAAGGAATCGAATGGAGTGGAATGGAAATCAATGCAATGGAATGGAGTGGAGTGGAGTGCAGTGGAGTGAGGTGGAGTGCAGTGTAGTGGAGTGAAGTGGAGTGGAATTTAATAAAGTGGAGTGGAATGGAGTGGAATGGAGTGAAGTGGACGGTAATACAGTGGAATATGATGCAATGGAATAGAAGAGAGTGGAGTGGTGTGGAGAAGAGTGGACTGAGGTGGAATGGAATGGAATGGGATGGAATGGAATGGAGTGCAGAGGAGTGGAGTGGAGTGGAATGGAATGGAATGGATTTGTATGGAATGAAATGGAAAGGAATGGAATGGAATGGAATGGAATGGAATACAATGCAATGCAATGGAATGGTGAAATGATATGTCACCTGAGATTGTGCCACTGCACTCCATCCTTTGTGACAGAGCGAGATCCTGTCGAAAGAAATGAAAACAATGGAAAGGAGTGGAATGGAAAAGAATGAAATTAATTGGAGTGGAGTGGAGTCGACTGCAGTGGAGCGGAGATGAGTGGAGTGGGAAGGAGTGGAATGGAATCGGAAGGAATGGAATGGAGGGAAGTAGAGTGGAATGGAGTGGAATGGAGTGGAGTGGAATGAAGTGGAATGGAGTGAAATGGAATGGATTGGAGTGGAGTGGAGTGGAGCAGAATGGATTGGAATGGAATGGAATGTATTGGAGTGGAGTGGAATGGAGTGCAGTGCAGTGGAAACGAATGTACTGGAATGGAATGAAATGTAATGGAATTAAATGGAATGGAATGGAATGCAGAAATGAAATGTGAGGAGATTGTGCCACTGCACTCCAGCCTGTGTGATAGAGTGTGTTGTTGTTGAAAGAAAGGAGTGGAATGGATTGGAATGAAATGGAATGGAATGGAGTGGAAAGTCGTGGAGTGGTGGAGTGGAATGGAGTGGAGAGTAGTGGAGTGGAATGGAGTGGAGAGGAGTGGAATGGAGTGGAACATAATGGTGAAATGAAATGTCAGCTGAGATTGTGCCACTGTACTCCAGCCTGTGTGACAGAGCGACATCTTGTCAAAGGAAAGGAATGGAATGGAATGAAGTGGAATGGAAAGGATAGCAATGGAATGGAGTGGAGTGGAGTGTAGTAGAGTGGGGTGGAGTGGAGTGGTGTGGAGTGGAATTTGATGGAGTGGAATGGAATTTAGTGGAGTGTAGTGGTGTGGAGTGGAGTGCAATACAGTGGAATACAATAGGATGGAATGGAATAGACTGGAGTGGGGTGAAGTTGAGTGGACTGGGGTGAAATGGAATGGAATGGAATGGAATGGAATGCAACAGAATGGAGTGGAATGGAGTGGAGTGTAGAGAAGTGGAGTAGAATGGAGTGGAGTGGAATGGAGAGGAATGGAAAGAGATGGATTGGAAGGGTATGGAGAGAAGAGGAGTGGAGTAGAGTGGAGTGGAATAGAATGGAATGGAATGGAAACGAATGATGAAATGAAATGTGAGCTGAGATTGTGCCACTGCACTCCATCCTGGGTGACAGAGTGAGATCCTTTCAAAGAAAGGAATGGAACGGAATGCAGTGGAATGGAAAGGAATGGAAAGGAATGCAGTGGATTGCAGTAGACTGGAGTGCAAAGGAGTGGAGTATAGTGGAATAGAGTGGAGTGGAATTAAGTGTGTTGGAATGGGATGCAACGGAATGGAATGTAGTGCAGTGGATTGGAGTGGAGAGGAGTGGAGTAGAGTGTAGTGGAGTGGAATGGAGTGGAATAGTATGGGATGGAATGGAATGCAGTGAAGTGGAGTGGAGTGGAGGTGAGTGGAGTAAAATGAAGGGGCTTGGAATGAAATGGAATGGAATGGAATGAATGGAATGGAATGTTGTGGAGCGGGGAGGAGTGGAGTGGAGTGGAATGGAAGGGAAGGGAAGGGAAGTGAATGGAATGGAATGGAATGGAATGGAATGGAATGGAATGGAATGGAATGGAATGGAATGGAATACAATGTAATGGAATGGAATGGAATGAAATACAATGGAAAGGTGTAATGAAATGTGAGCTAAGATTGTGCCACTGCACGCCAGCCTGGACAACAGAGTGAGATCCTGTCTAAAACAAGGCATGTAATCGAATGGAGTGAAATGGAATGGAATGGAATGCAATGTAGTGTAGGGGAGTGGAGCGGAGTGCAGTGGAATGGAGTGGAATGGAACGGGATGGAATGGAAAGCAGTGGAGTTGAGAGGAGTGGAATGGAGATGAGTGGAATGGAATGGAATTTAGTGGAGTGGACTGGATTGGAGTGGAATGGAATGAAATGAAATGGATTGGAATGGTTAAAGGAACTGTGGGCTGAGATTGTTCCCCTGAACTCGAGCATGTGTGAAAGTGTGAGATCCTGTCGAATGAAAGGAATGGAATGGAATGGAGTAGAATATAATGGAATGGAATGGAGTGGAGTGACGTGGTGTGGTGTGGAGTGGAGTGGAATGGAGTGGAGTGGAATGGGATGGAATGGAATGGAAAGGAGTTGAGTGGAGTGCTGTCAAGTGGAGTGGAATGGAGTGGAATGGAATGGGATGGAATGGGATCAAGTAGAGCGGAGTGGAGTGGAATAGAGTGGAATGGAAGGGAATGGAAGGGAGTGGAGTGGTGTGGAGTGTAGTGGAGAGGAATAGAGTCGAATGGAATGCAATGGAATGGTATGGAATGCAATGGAATGGTATGGAATGGAGTGTATTGGAGTCGAATGGAATGGAATTAAATGCAATGTAGTGGAATGGAATAGTGAAACGAAATGTGAGCTGAGATTGTGCCACTGCACTCCATCCTTTGTGAGAGAGTGAGAATCTGTCGATAAAAAGTAATGGAATGGAATGGACTGGATTGCAATGGAATGGAATGGAATGGAGTTTAGTGGAGAGGAATGGAGTGGAGTGGAGTGGTGTGGAGTGAAATGGATTTGAATGGAAAATGATTGAAAGGAAGGGAATGGAGTGTACAGGAGTGGAGAGGCGTGGAGTGGAGTGCAGTGGAATTGAGAGGAGTGGACTGGAATGGGGTGGGATGGAGTGGAATGGGGTGAAGTGGAGTGCAAAGGAGTTTGGTGCAATGGAGTGGAGTGGAAGGAAACGGAATGGAATGGGATGGAAGGGAATGGAGAGGAGTGGAGAGGCTCGGAATGGAGTGGAATGGAGTGGAAAGCAATGGCACGGGGTGGAATGGAATGGAGTGGAGAAGAATGGAGCAGAAGGGAGTGGAATGGAGTTGAATGGAATGGGAGGGAGTGGAATGGAAAGGAGTGGGTTAGAATGGAGTGGAGTGGAGAGGAGCAGAATGGATTGTAAGGGAATAGTATGGAATGGAGTGAAGTGGAGTGGAGGGGAAAGGAATGGAATGGAATGGAAGGGAATGAAGTTGAGTGCAGTGGAGTGGAGAGGAGTGGAGTGGTACGGAGTGGAATGGAATTGGATGGAATGGAATGGAGTGGAGTGGAATGCAGTGGAGTGGAGTAGAATGGTGTGGAGTGTAGTGGAATTGCATGGGATTCAAGGGAAAGATTGGAGTGGAGTTAAGTAGATTGGAATGGAATGGAATCGAATGAAATGGAAAAGAGTGTTGAAATGAAATGTGAGCTGAGATTTTGTCTCTGATGTGCAGCCTGTGTACAGAGTGAGACCCTGTCGAGAGAAAGAAATGGAATGGGATGGAGTTGAATGGAACAAAATGCAATGGAGTGGTGTGGAGTAGCGTCCAGTGGAGTGGAATGGAGTGGAATGGAATTCAATGGAATGGAATGGAATGGAATGGCATGGAATGGAATGGAGTGGAGTACAATGGAATGGAAGAGAGTGAAATGGAATGGAGTGGAGGGGAATGGAAAATGATGGAATGGAATGGAATGCAATGCAATGGAATTTTGAAATGAAGTGAGAGCTGAGATAGTGCCACTCTACTCCAGCCTGGGAGACAGAGTGACATCCTGTCGAAAGAAAGGAATAGAATGGAATGGAATGGAATGGAATGGAATGGAATGGAATGCAATGCAATGGAATGGAATGGAGAGGAGTGTATTGGAATAGAGTAGAAAGGAATGGCATGGAATGGAATGGAAAGGAGTGGGGTGGAGTGTAATGGAGTGGAGTGGAGAGAAGCAGAATGGATTTTAAAGGAATAGGATGGAATGGAGTGGAGTGGAGTGGAATGGAAGGGAATGGACAGGAATGGAGAGGAATGAAGTGGAGTGGAGTGCAGTGGAGTGGCGTGCAGTGGAGTAGAGTAGTATGGAATGGAAAAGAGTGGAATAGAATTGAATGGAATGGAATGGAGTGGAGTGAAATGCAGTGGAATGGAGTGAAATCGCGTGGAGTGGAGTGGAGTTCAGTGGAGTGGAATGGAATAGAATGGAATGGAATGCAATGGAATGGAATGGTGAAATGAAATGTGAGCTCAGATTCTGCCACTGCACTCCAGCCTGGGTGACAGAGTGAGATCCTGTCAAAAGAAAGGAATGCAATGGATGAAGTGGAATGGAATGGAATGGAATGGAATGGAGTGCAGTGGAATGGAGTAGAGTGGAGTTGAAGGGAGTGGAATGGAGTGGGATGGAATGGAATGGAGTAGAGAGGAGTGGAGTGGAGTGGACTTGTGTGGAGTGGAGTGGAATGGAGTGCAATGGAATGGGATGGAAAGGAATGGAGAGGAGGGGAGTGGAGTGGACTGGAGTGGAATGGAATGGAATAGACTGGAATGGAATGGAACAGAAAGGAACGGAATGGAATGGAATGGAATGGAATGGAATAGAATCGAATGGAGTGGAGTGGGGTGGAACGGAATGGAATGGAATGGAATGGAATGCAATGGAATGGAATGGAATGGAATGGAATGGAATGGAATGGAATGGAATGGTGAAATGAAATGTGAGATGAGATTTTTGCCCTGCACTCCAGCCTGGGTGACAGAGTGAGATCCTCTCAAAAGAAAGGAATGGTTTGGAATGGAAAGGAATTTAATGGGATGGAATGGAATGGAATGGAATGCAGTGGAGTGGAGTTGATTGGATTGGAGTTTAGTAGAGTGGAATGGAATGGATTGGAATGGAACGGAATGAAGGGCAGTGGAGTGCAGAGGAGTGGGGAGAAATCGAATACAATGTTGTGGAGTGAAGTGGAGTGGAATGAAATGGGATGGAATGTAATGGAATGGAGTGTAAAGGAGTGGAATGCAGTGGATAGAATGGAATGGAATGGATTGGACTGGATTTCAGTGGAGTGGAGCGGTGGGAAGTGGAATGGAATGAAGTTTAATGAAATGGAGTGGATTGGAGTGAGGTGGAGAGGAGTGTAGTGTAGTGTATTGGAGTGGAAGGACATGGGATGAAATGGAATGGAGGGGAGTGCAGTGGATTGGAGTAGAGTGGAGTGAAATGGAATGAAATGGAATGGAAGAGAATGGAGGGGAGTGTAGTGGAGTGGAGTTTAGTAGAGTTGAATTTAGTGGAATTGAATGGGATTCAATGTGATGGAGTGGAGTGGAGTGGAATGGACTGGAATGGAATTGAATGGAATGAAATGGAATGGAGTGAAGTGGACTGGAATGGAATGTTATGGAATGGAATGGAATGGAAAGGAATGGAATGCTGAAATGACAAGTGTGCTGAGATTTTGCCATAGCACTAAAGCCTGGGTGACAGAGTAGGATCGTGTCAAAAGAAAGAAAAGAATGGAATGGAATAGAGTGGAGTGGACTGCAGTGGAATAGAGTAGAGTGGAATGGAGAACAATGTAATGGGATGGAGTTGAACGGAATGGACAGGAGTGGAGTTGAAGGGAAAGGAGTCTAATAGAATTGAATGAAATGGAGTGGAGTGGAGAGGAGAGGATTGCAGTGGAGTGGAGTGGAATGCAATGCAGTGGAATGAAATGGAAAGGAATGGAATGGAACACAATGGAACGGAATAGTTAAATGAAATGTGAGCTGAGATTGTGCCACTGCACTCCAGCCTGTGTGAAAGAGTGAGATCCAGTCGAAAGAAAGGAATGGAATGCAATGGGGTGGAATGGAAGGGAATGGAATGGAAAGGAGTGGAGTGGAGTTGAGTAGAATGGAATGGATTGGAGTGAAAAGGAGTTGAATGGAAGGGGATGTAATAGAATGGAATGGAGTGGTTAAGAGTGGAGTGGATTAGTGGGGAGTGGAGTGGAGTGAATGGAGTGGAATGGAATGGGATTGAATGGAGGAGAGTGGAGTGGAGAGGAATGGAATGGAATGGAATGGAGTATACACGATTCGAGTGGAGTGGAGTGGATTGAAGTGGAATGGAATGGAATGCAATGGAAAGATGAAATGAAATGTGAACTGAGATAGTGCCACTGCATTCCAGCCTATATGACACAGTGAGATCCTGTCGAAAGATAAGAATTGAATGGAATGGGATGGAGTGCAGTGGAGTGGATTCGATTGGAGTGGAATTGAGTGGAGTGAAAAGGGATGGAATGGAATGGAAATGAGTGGAATGGTGTTGAGTGGAATGGAGTTGCATGGATTTGGACAGTATAAAATCTAGTGGAGTGGACTGGAGTGCAGTGGAGTGGAGTGTAATGGAGTGAAATGATATGTAATGTAAAGGAATGGAATGGAGTGTAGGGGAGTAGAGTGGAGAGTAATGGAATGGAATTAAACGGATTGGAATGGTGAAAATAAATGTGAGCTGAGACTGTGCGACTGCACTCCAGCCTGTGTGACAGAGTGAGACCCTGTTGAAGGAAATGTATGGAATGGAATGGAGTGGAATGGAATGGAATGGAATGGAATGGGATGGAATGGAATGGAATGGAATGGAATGGAATGGAGTGATGTGGAATGGATGGCAGTGGAGTGGAATGAAGTTGAATGAAATGGGATGGAATGGAATGAAGTGGAGTGGAGTGAAGTAGACTGGAGTGGGGTGGAACGGAGTGGAATGGAATTGAATGGAATGGAATGGAGTCTAGTGGAGTGGGGTGGAGTGGAATGGGGTGGAGTGGAATGGAGTGGAATGGAATGATATGGAGTGGAATGGAATGGAATGGAATGCAGTGATGTGGTGTGGAGTAGAGTGCAGTGGAATGGATTGGATTGGAATGAAATGGGATAGAATTGAAAGGAATGGAGTGGAGTGGAGTGCACTGGAGTAGAGAGGAGTAGAATGGAGTGGAATGGAATGGAATGGAGTGGAGTGGAGTGGAGTGGAAGGGGATAGAATGGAATGAAATGAAATGGATTGGAATGGAATGGTGAAATATAAAGTCAAACGATATTGTGTCACTGCTTTCCAGCCTGGGTGATAGAGTGAGATCGTGTCAAAAGAAAGGAATTGATTGGAATGGAAGGGAATGGAATGCAATGGAATAGAATGGAGTGGAGTGGAGTGAAGAGGAGTGGAGTGGAGAGGAGTGGAGTGGAATGGAGGGGTTTGGGATGCAAAGTTTTGGATTTCAGTGGATAGACGTGAGGTTGAGTGGAGTGGAGTGGAATCGGATAGGATGGAATGGAAAAGAGAGGAGTGGAATGGTGTAGATTGGAGTTTAGTGGAATGGAGTTAAATGGAAAGGAATGGAATGGATTGGAATGGAATGGAATGGAATGGAATAGAATGGAATGGAATGGAATAGAATGGAATGGAATGGAATGGATTGGAATGGAATGGAATGAATGGAATAGAATGGAATGGAATGTAATGGAATGGAATGGAATGGAATGGAGTAATGAGACGCGAGATGATATTGTGCCATTGTGCTCCAGCCTGGGTGACAGAGTGAGATTCTGTCGACATAAAGGAATGGAATTGAATGGAGTGGAATGAAATAGGATGGAGTGTAAAGGAGTGAAGGGCAGAGGAGTGGAGTGGAGTGGAGTGGAATGGGATGGGATGGAATGGAATGGAATGGAGTGGAGTGGAGTTGAATGGAAAGGAATGGAATGGAATGGAAAATAATGGAATGTAATGGAATGGAGTGGAATGGAGTGTAATGGAATGGAATGGTATGGAATGGAACGGAATGGAATGGTGAAATGAAACATGAGCTCAAATTGCGCCACTGCAGTGCAGTATGGGTGATGTAGTGAGAATCTATTGAAAGCAAAGAATGGAATGACATGGAGTGCAGTGGAGTGGAATGGACTGGAATGGATTGGAGAGGAAAAGAGTGGAGTGGAGTGGAGTGGAATGGATGGGAATGGAATGGGATGGAATGGAATGGAATGGAATGGAGTCGAGTGGAAAGTAATGGAACGTTATGGAATGGAATGGAATGGAATTGCATGGTGAAATGAAATGTTTACTGTGATATTGCCACTGCACCGCAGCCTGGGTGCAAGCATAAGATTCTGTGAAAAGTAAGGAGTGGAATATAATGGAGTGGAATCAAATGGAATGCAGTGGTTTGAAATGGAGTGGAGTGGAATGGAGTGGAGTGGTGTGCAGTGGAAAGTGTGGAGTTTAGTAGAATGGAGTGGAATGGAATAGAATGGAATGGAATGGAATGAATTGGAGTGGAATGGAGTGGAACAGAGGGGAATGGCATGGGATTTAATGGAATGGAATGGAGTGCAGTGGAGTGGAGTGGAGTGGAAAGGAGTGTAATGGAATCGGATGGAATGGGATGAAGTGGAGTGGAGTGGAGAGGGGTCGAATGGAGTGGAATAGAATGGAGTGGAAAGGAAATGAATGGAGTGGATTGGAGAGGAGAGGAGTGGAGTGGAGTGGAATGGAACGGAATGGTATTCAGTGGAGTGGAGTGGAGTGGAATGGAATGGAATGGAACTGAATTGTGAAATGAAATGTGAGCTGAGATTGTGCCACTGCACTCCAGCTGGGTTAAAGAGTAAGATCCTGTCAAAAGTAAGGAAGGGAATGGAAGGGAATGCAATGGAGTGGAATATAGTGGAATGGAATGGAATGGAATAGAGTGGCATGGAGTGGAATGCAATGTAGTGGAGTGGAGTGGAGGGGAGTGGACTAGAAAGGAGTGCAATGGAATGTAATGGAGCAGAACGGAATGGAGGGGAATGGAGTGGAATGTAGTCGAATGGAATGGAATGGAATGGGGTGGAGTGGAGTGGAATGTAACGAAATGGAATGGAATGGAACGGAATGGAATGGAATACAATGGAATGGAATGGTGAAATGAAATGTGAGTTGAGATTGTGCCCCTTCATTCCAGCCTGGGGGAGAGAGGGATATCCAGTCGAAAGAAAGGTATGGAATGCAATGGGGTGGAAAGGAATGGAATGTAATGGAAAGGAGTGGAGTTGAGTAGAGTGGAATGGAGTGGAGTGGAATGGAGTTGAATGGAATGGGATGTAATAGAATGGAATGGAGTGGAGACGAGTGGTGTGGATTGGAGTGGAGTGGAGTGAATGGAGTAGAATGGAATGGGATGGAACGGAGGGGAACGGAGTGGAGGGGAGTGGAGTGGAGTTGAATGGAACAGAAAGGAATGGAGTAGATTGGATTGGGCTGAGGTGGAGTGGAGTGAAATTGAAAGAAATGGAATGAAATGGAATGGAGAAATGAAACGTGAACTGAGATTGTGCCACTACACTCCAGCTTATGTGACACAGTGTGATCCTTCTGAAAGATAGGAATGGAATAGAATATAGTGCAGTGGAGTGGAGTGGACTGGAGTGGAATGGAGTGGAATGAAAAGGGATGGAAGCGAATTGCAATGAGTGAAGTGGAGTGGAATGGAATGGAGTGGAATGGAATTGAATGGAATAAAATGGAATGGAGTGGAGTGGAGTACAGTGGAGTGGAGTGTAATGGAGTGACATGAAATGTAAGGGAATGGAATGGGATGCAGTGGAGTGGAGTCGAGTGGATTGGAATGGAATGGAATGAAATGGATTTAATGGTGAAACGAAATGTGAGCTGAGATTGTGCGACTGCACTCCAGCCTGTATGACAGAGTGAGACCTTGTCGAAAGATATGTATGTAATGGAATCGAGTCGAATGGAATGTTATGGAATGGAATGGAGTGGAGTGGTGTGGAATGGAGTGCAGTGGAGTAGAATGGAGTGAAATGAAATGGGATGAACTGGAATGGAATGGAGGGGAGTGGAGTGGAGTGGACTGGAGTGGAGAGGAATGGAGATGGAATGGAATAGAACGGAATGGCATAGAGTGGAGTGGAGTAAGGTGGCATGGAGTCGGCTGGAATGGAGTCAATTGGAATGGAATGGGATGGAGTGGAATTGTGTGGAATGGAATGGAACCCAATGGAATGGAATAGAATGGAATGGAGTGAATTGGTGTGGAGTGGAGTGCAGTGGAATGGAGTGGAGTGCAGTGGAATGGAATGGAGTGGAATGAAAAGGCATGGAATGGAATGGAATGGAGTGGGGTGGAGTGCAGTGGAGTGGACTGGAGTGGAGTGGAGTGGAATGGAGTGGAATGAAAAGGCATGGAATGGAATGGAATGGAGTGGGGTGGAGTGCAGTGGAGTGGACTGGAGTGGAGTGGAGTGGAATGGAGTGGAATGGAATGGAGTGGAATGGAATGGAATGGAATGGAGGGGAGTGGAGTGAAGTGCAGTGGAATGGAGTGGAATGGAGAGGATTGGAATGGAGTGGAGTGGAATGGAATGGAATGGAATGGAATGGAATGGAATGCAGGGGAGTGTAGTGGTGTGGAGTAGAGTGGAATTCAGTGGGATTCAAAGGGATGCAGTGGAGAGTAGTGAAGTGGAGAGGAGTGGAATTGATTGGAATGGAATGGAATGGAGTGGAGTTGAATGGAATGGAATGTTATGGAATGGAATGGATTGGAATGGAAAGGAATGGATGGTGAAATGAAATGTGTGCTGAGATTTTGTCGCTGAACTACAGACCGGGTGACGGAGGAAGATCCTTTGAAGAGAATGGAATGGAGTGGTATGTAGTGGAATGGAATGGAATGGAATGTAGCTGAGTGGAGTACAGTTGAGTGTAATGCAGTGTAGTGGAGTGTAGTGGAATGGAGTGCAATGGAATTTGAGTGAGTGAAATGGAATGGAGAGGAGTGGAGTGGAATGCTGTGGAGTGGAGTAGAGTGAAGTGGAAGGGAGTGGAATGCAATGGGATGAAATCGAATGGAGTGGAGTGGAATGGTGTGTAATGGAATTAAATGGATTGGAATGGAGTGGAGTGGACAGGAGAGAAGTGCAGTGGAGTGGAGTGGAAAGTAATGTAATGTAGTGGAAGAGAATGGAATGGAATGGAATGGAAAGGAATGGAATGGAATGCAAAGGAATGGAATGTTTAAGTGCAATGTGAGCTAAGATTGTTCCACTGCACTCAAGTCTGTTTTAAAGAGTGAGATCCTGTCAAAAGAAAGGAATGGAATGCAATGCGGTGGAATGGAATGGAATGGAGTGGAGTGGAGTAGAGTGGAGTGGAATGGATTGGAGTGGAATGGAGGTGAATGGAATGTGATGTAATAGAATGGAAAGGAGTGGAGAGGAGTGGAGTGGATTGGAGTGGAGTGGAGAGGAGTGAATGGCGTGGAATGGAATGGGATGGAAGGGACGGGATTGGAGTGGAGTGAAATGGAATGGCATTGAATAGATTGGAGTGGGGTGGAGTGGAGTGAAATGGAATGGAATGGAATCACTTTCCATTCAATCACGTTCCATTCAACTCCATTCCATTAAATTCCTCTCCATTCCATTCCATTACACTCCATGGAATGGAACGGAGTTGAGTGGAGTGGAGTGAAATGTAATGGAATGGAGTGGAGTGGAGTCTAAAGGAATGGAATGGAATGGAATGGAATGGAATAGAATGGAATGGAAAGGTGAAATAAAATATGAATTGAGATTGTGCCACTCATATACAGCCTGGGTGACAGAGTCAGATCCTTTCGAAAGAAAGGAATGGAATGGAAGGGATCACAATGGAATTTAATGGAATGAAGTGGAGGGGAGTGGAGTGGACTGGAATGGAATGGAATGGACTGGAATGGAGTGGAGTGGTGTGGAGTGGAATGGAATGGAATGGGATGGAATGGAGTGGAGTGGAATGTAGTGTAATGGAATGGAATAGAATGAAATGCAACGGAATGGAAAGGTGAAATGAAATGTGAGCTGAGATTGTGACACTGCACTCTTACGTGTGTGACAGCATGAGATCCTGTCAAAAGAAAGGAATGGAATAGAATTAAGTGGAATGGAATGAAATGGAATGGAAGGGAGTGCAGTGGAGTGGAGTGGAGTGGAGTGTAATGGTGTGGAATGGAATGTGATGGAATGGAGTGGAGTGGTATGGAGTGGAGTGGAGTAGAATGGAGTGGAATGGGATCAGATGGAATAAAAATGAGTGGAGTGGAGTGGAATGGAGGGTAATGGAATATGATGGAATGGACTGGAATGGAATGGAGGGGAGTGGAGTGCACTGGAGTGAAGTGGAGTGGAGTGCAATGGAGTGGATTGTAACGGAATGGAATGGAGGGGATTGTAACGGAATGGAATGGAGTGGAGTGGACTGGAATCGAATGGAATTAAATGGAATGGTGAAATGAAACGTGAGCTGAGATTGTGCCATTACACTACAGCCTGCAGGAGAGAATAAGATCCTGTCGAAAGAAAGAAAGGAATGGAATGGAGTGGAATAGATTGGAATGAAATAGAATGGAATGGAATTGATGGGAGAGGAGTGGAGAGGAGTGTAGTGCAGTGGAGTGGAATGGAATGGAGTTGAATGGTATGAGATTGAATGGAATGGAATGGAATAGAGGGGAGTGGAGTGGAATGGAGTTGAATGGAATGTGATTGAATGGAATGGAATGGAGTGTTTGGAGTGGATTGGTGACGAGAGGAGTGGAATGGGATGGGATGGAATATAATGGGGTGGAGTGGAGTGGAGAGGAGTGGGGTGGAATAGAGTGTAGTGCAGAGGAGTGGAGTGGAGAGCAGTAGGGTGGGGTGGAATGGATTGGAATGGCTTGGGATGGAATGAAATGGAGAGGAGCAGACATGAGTGGAGTGGAATGGAATGGACAGAGGTGGAATGGAGTGGAGTGGAGTGGAGTACGTTGTAGTGGAGTGGAGTGGAATGGAATGGAAAGGAATGGAGCGGAATGGAATAGAATGGAACAGTGAAATGAAATGTGAGCTGAGATGGTGCCACAGCAGTCCAGGCTGGGTGGTAGAGTGAGATCCTGTTGAAAGAAAGGAATGGAATGCATTGGAATGTAATGAATGGTATGGAATGGAGTGGAGTGGAGTGCAGTGGATTGGATTGCAGTGGAGTGGAAGGTAATGGGTTGAAAGAGATTGGAATGCAGTGGGGTGGATGGGAGTGGAGTGTACTGGAATGGAGAGGGGCTGAGTGGAATGGAGTGGCATGGAATGGAATGGGATTGAGTGGAGTGGAGTGGAGTCGAGTGAAATGGAGTGGAATGGAGTGGGGTCCAATTGAATGGAATGGAATAGAATGGAATGGAATGGAATGGAATGGAAATGAGTGGACTGGAGTTCAGTAAAGTGGAGTAGAGTGCACTCGAATTGAATGCAACGGAATGGAATTGAATGGAATGAAATGGAATGGAGTGGAATGAAATAGAATGGAATGCTATGGAATGGAATGGAATGGAATGGAATGGAATGGAATGAAATGGTGAAATAAAATGTGAGCTGAGATTGTGCCACTGCGCTCCATCCCGGGTGACAGAGTGAGATCCCTTCGAAAGAATGGAATGGAATGGAATGGAGTGGAATGGAACGAAATGGAATGGAATGGAAAGGAATACAATGGAATGGAATGGAATGAAATGGAATTCAGTGGAGTGGAGTGAAATGGAATGTAATGAAATGGCATTGAGTGGATTGGAGTAGAGTGGAATGGAGTGTGATAAAATGGCGTGGAGTGGAATGGAATGTAGTGGAGTGGACTGAAGTTGAGTGGAATGGAGGGGAGTGGAATAGAATGGAATGCAATGGAATGGAAAGTAATGGAATGGAATGGTGAAAAGAAATGAGAGCCGAGATTGTGCCACTGCACTACAGCCTGTGTGACAACGTGAGATTCTGTCGAAAGAAAGGAGTGTAATGGAATGCAGTGGAATGGAATGGAATGGAGTGGAGTGACGTGCAGTGGAATGGAGTGGAGGGGAATGCAATGGTGTGGAATGGGATGGAGTGGAATAAAATGGAGTGGGGTGGAGTGGAGTCACGTGGAGTGGAATGGAATGAGATGGAATGGGATGGAGTGGAGTGGAGTGGGGTGAAGTGGAATGGATTGGAATGGAACGGAGTGGAGTACAGTGGAATGGAGAGGAATGGAGTGAAATGGATTGCAATGGAATTTAATGGAATGTAGTGGATTGGAGTGGATTGGAATTGAATTAAATGGAATGAAATGGAATGGTATGGTGAAATGAAATGTGAACTCAGATTCCGACACTGCACTCCAGCCTGCGGGACAGAGTGAGATCCTCTTGAAAAAAAGTAATGGAATTGAATGTAGTGGAATGCAATGCAATGGAATGGAATGGATTTTAGTGGAGAGGAGTGGAGTGGTTTGGAGTGGAATGGTGTGGAGTGGAATGGAGTTGAATGCAATGGGATTGAATGGAATGGAATGGAATGGAGTGGAGAGGAGTGGAGTGGAATGCAGAGGATTGCAGTGGAATGGAATGGAATGGACAGTAATGGGGTAGAGTGGAGTGGAAAGGAGTGGAGTGGAATGGAGTGGAGTGGAATGGAGAGGAAGGGAGTGGGATGGAAGGGAGTGGAAAGGAGTGGAGTGTAGTGGAGTGGAGTGCAATGGACTGGAGTGGAATGTCAGGGAGAGGAATGGAATGGAATGGAGTGGGGTGGAGTGGAGTGCAGTGGAGTGGAATGGAGTGTAATGGATTGGGAAGGAAAGGAATGGAGTGGGGTGGAATGGAATGGAAAGGAATGCAAAGGAATGGAATGGTGAAATGAAATGTGAGCTGAGATTTCACCATTCCTTTCCATTCCATTCCATTCCATTCCACTCCACTCCACTCCGCTCCATTCTCCTCCACTCCACTCCAATCCATTCCACTCCATTCCATTCCATTCCAATCTATTACATTCCATTCATTCTTTCAACAGGATCTCAATTTGTCACGCATGCTCGAGTGCAGTGGCACAATTTCAGCTCACATTTAATAACACCTTTCCATTCCACTGAATTTCATTCCATTCCATTCCATTGCATACCATAACATTCCACTCCATTCCATTCCATTCTATTACATTCCATTGCACTCCACTCGTCTCCACTACACTCTAGTCTATTCCATTACATTCTATACCACTGAATTCCACTCAACTCCATTACACTCCACTGCACTCCACTCCTATCCACTCCATTCTATTCCATTTCAATCCATTCCAATCCCTTACACTCTAGAGCACTACACTCCACTCCACTCCAAAGCACTCCACTCCACTCCACTCATTCCACTCCATTGCACTCTACTCCATGTCATTCCATCCTATTCCTTTCCACTCCACTCCACTCCTTTCCATTCCATTTCATCCTATTCAATTGCACTCCCTTCCACTCCACTGCACTCCAATCCACACCACTGCATTCCATTCCATTTCATTCCACTCCACTCCATTCCATTCAATTCCTTCCTGTCAACAGGATGTCACTCTGTCACACAGGCTGGAGGGCAGTGACACAATCTCACCTCATATTTCATTTCAGCATTCCGTTTAATTCCTTTCCATTCCGTTCCATTCCATTTTACTCCATTCCAATCCACGCCACTCCACTCCATTCCCTTCCATTCCATACCATTCCACTCCATTCAACTCGACTCCGCTCCACTCCTATCAACTCCATCCCATTCCAATCTACTCCATTCCAATCTCCCCAATCCAATCCACTCGACTCCACAACATTCAACTCCACTCCAATCCACTCCACTCCATTCAATTCCATTGCATTCCATTCCATTTCACTCTATTCCATTCCAATCCTTTCTTTCGACAGGATCTCACTCTGTCATCTAGGCTGGAGTGCAGTGGCACAATCTCAGCTCACATTTCATTTCACCATTGCATTCCATTCTATTCCATTCTTTTCCATTCCATTCCATTCCATTCCATTAAATGGCTTTCCACTCCAGTCCGCTCCACTCCACTAAACTCCACTCCATTCCATTCCATTCCATTCCAATCCGGTGAACTCCACTCCACTGCAGTCCACTCCAATCCATTCCATTCCATCGCATTCCATTCCACTCCATTCCACTCCACTGCACTCCACTCCAATCCACACTCCTCCATTCCATTCCATCCCATTCCGTTCCAATCCATTCCACTCCACTCCACTCTCCTTCACTCCACTCCACTCCATTCCATTGCATTCCATTCCATTCCACTCCATTCCATTCCACTCCATTCCAACCCACTCCTTTCTTTCGGCAGTATCTCACTCTGTCACTCAGGCTGGAGTGCAGTGGCACAATCTCACGTCGGATTTCATTTCACCATTCCTTTCCATTCAATTCCATTCGATTCCAGTCCATTCCATTCCATTTAATTCCACTCCATCCCGGTCCACTCCACTGCACTTCAATCCACTCTACCCCACCCCACACCACTCCACTCCACTGCACTTCATTACATTCTATTGAACTCCACTCAATTCCACTCATCTCCTCTAAACTCCATTCCACCCTACTCTGCTCCAGGCAACCCATTCCATTCCATTCCTCTCCATTCCATTCTAATAAATTCCATTCAACTCCATTCCATTCCATTCCTTTCTTTCTACAAGATTGCACTCTGTCACCCAGGCTGGTGTGCAGTCGCACGATCTCAGCTCACGTTTCATTTCACTATTCCATTTCATTCCATTCCACTCCACACCAGTCCACTCCAATCCACTCCCCTCCACTCCACTCCATTGCATTGCATTCCATTTCACTCCACTCCAGTCCACACCACTCCACTCCACCCCACACCACTCCACTAAACTCCACTCCATTCCATTCCATTCCAATCCATTCCATTCCATTCCTTTCTTTCGACAGTATCTCACTCTGTCACCCACTCTTGAGGGAATTGGCACAAACTCATCTCACATTTCATTTCACAGTTCCATTCCATTCCATTCCATTCCACTCCACTGCACTTCACTACACTCCACTTCATTCCCCTACACTCCACTCCGCTCCAATCCATTCCACTCCATGCCATTCCATTCAATTCCATTCCATTCCACGCCACTTCACTCCACTCCACTCCATTCCATTCCATTCCTCACCATTCCATTCCATTCATTTCTTGCGACATGATATCATGCTGTCACCCAGGCTGGTATGCAGTGGCACAATCTCAGCTCACTTTTCATTGCAGCGTTCCATTCCATCATATTCCAGTGTGTTCCATTGCATCGCATTCCCTTCCATTGCATTCCATTCCAATACATTCCATTCCATTTCCACTCTACTCCAATCCACTCCCCTCCATTCCATTCCATTCCATTCAAGTCCACTCCACTGCACTCCACTCCATTCCATTCCATTCCATTCCTTCCCATTCCATTCCTTTCTACTCCACCCAACTCCACTCCACTCCACTGAATTCCATTCCAATTCATCGGATTCCATTCCACTCCATTCCACTGCCCACCAATCCATTCCATTCCATTCCTTTACACTCCATTCCATTCCACTCCATTCCATTCCATTCCTTTCTTTCGACCGGATCTCACTCTGTCACCCAGGCTGTAGTGCAGTTGCACAATCTCAGCTCACATTTCATTACACCATTCTATTGCATTCCATTGCTTTCCATTCCGTTCCATAACATTCCACTCCACTCAACTCCACGCCACTACACTCAGCTCGGCTCCATTCCATTCCATTCCATTCCATTCCATTCCAACCCATTCCACTCCACTCCAGTACAATCCACTCCATCCCATTACATCCAATTCCATTCCACCCAATTCTACTCCATTACATTCCACTTCAATCCATTCCATTCCAGTCTTCCCACCCCATTCCATTCCACCCCAATCGACTCCGTTCCACTCCACTCCACTGCATGCCATTCCAACCCATCACATTCCATTCCACTCCTTCCACACCACTCCACTCCACTCCACTTCACTCGCCTCCATTCCACTACACTCCATTCCATTCCATTCCATTCCACTCCATTCCATCCCATTCCTTTCTTTCGACAGGATCTCACTCTGTCACCCAGGCTGAAGTGCAGCGGGACAATATCAGATCAGATTTAATTTCACCATTCCATTCTATTGCATTCCATTCCATTCCATTCCATTGCATTCCATTCCATTCCATTGCATTCCATTCCATTCCATTGCATTCCATTCCATTCCATTCCATTCCATTGCATTCCATTCCATTCCAGTCCAGTCCACACCACTCAACTCCATTCCACTTCACTCCATTACATGTCACGCCATCCCATTCCATTCCACTCCATTCCCCTCCACTCCACTAACTCCATTCCACTCCAATCCACTCCCTTCCATTCCACTCCATTCCATTCCCCTCCATTACATTCCAATCCTTTCTTTTGACAGGATCTCACTTGTCGCCCATGATGCAGTGCAGTGGCAGAATCTCACCTCACATTTCATTTCACCATTTCATTCCATTGCACTCCATTCCATTCCATTCCATTGCATTCCATTTGATTCAATTCCATTCCATTCCCTTGCATTCCATTCCATTCCACTCCACTCCATTCCATTCCACTCCATGCCACTCCTTACCACTGCATTCCTCTCCACTCTATTCCATTCAATCCCATTCCATTCTAATGCATTCCATTCCACACAACACCACTTCACTCCACTCCACTCCAGTTCACTACAATCCATTCCATTCCATACCATTCCATTCCACTCTGTTCCACTCCACTCTACTCCACTCCACTCACTCCCATTCCATTCCTTTTACTCCACTAAACTCCAATCCACTCAACACCTCTCCTTTCCATTCCATTGCTTTCCACCACATTCCATTCCATTTGTTTCCTTCAACAGTATCTAAATCTGTCACCCTTGCTGGAGAACAGTAGGATAATCTCCATTCAAATTTAATTTAACTGTCCCATTAAATTCCATTCCATTCCACTTAATTCCATTCCGATCCACTCAACTCCACTGGACTCCACTTCATTCCATGCCACTCAAATTCATTACATTCCAGTCCATTCCAATCCATTCCACTCCCCTCCATTCCACTCCACTCCATCCCATTCTATCCCATTCCATTCCACTCCATTACACTCCACTCCACTCTTCTCCATTCTATTCCATTCCACCCCATCCCATTCCACTCCATTCCACTCCTAACCACTCCACTACACTCCATTCTACTCCACTCCACTCCTCTTCACACCTCTCCTCTCTATTCCATTCCATTCCATTACATTGCATTCCTGTCTTTCAACAGCATCTCAAACTGTAACCCAGGATGAATTTCAGGGTCAAAATCTCAGCTCACATTTCATTTCACCATTCCATTCCATTCCATTCCATTCCACTTCACTTTATTCCACTCCACTCAATTCCATTCCATTCCCTTCCATTCCAATCCACTCCACTCTACTTCACTCCACTCCACTCCCCACCATTCCATGCCACTCCATTCCACTCCATTCCAGTCCTCTCCACTCTACTCCACTCCATTCTACTCCATTCCTTTCCATTCCATCATATTCCTTTCAACTCCATTCCACTCCACTCCATTCCACTTCCCTCCATTCCGTTCCATTCCATCCCATTCCATTCCACTCCATTCCATACCACTCCACTGGACTCTACTCCGCTAGACTCTACTTCATTCCATTCCATTCCATCCCATTCCATTCCACTCCACTCCAATCTATTCCACTCCAATCCACTCCACTCCATTACACTCCACTCCACTATCCTCCTTTACATTCCATTCCATTGCATTCCATTCCATTCCATTCCATCCCATTCCATTCCATTCCATTCCATTCCATTCCATTCCATTCCATTCCATTCCTTTCTCTTTACAGGATCTCACTCTGTCGCACAGGCTGGAGTCTATTGGCACAATCTCAGCTCTCATTCCATTCCATTCCACCTCACTCCACTACACTACACTCCACTCCATTCCATTCCATTCCATTTCATTTCAATCCATTGCACTCTGCTCCCCTCCACTCCACTCCATTCCACTCCATTCCATTCCACTGCACTAAACTCCATTTCATTCCATTCTATTCTACTCCTTTCCACTCTAATCCACTCCACTCCATTCTATTCCATTCCTTCCAATTCCTTTCCACTCCCTTCCATTCCACTCAACACAACTGCAGTCCACTCCACTCCCCTCCAGTCCACTCCACTCCACTGCAATCCATTCCTTTCCATTCCATTCCACTCCTTTGCATTCCATTCCTTCCTTTCGTCAGGATCTCAGTCTGTCACCCAGAATGGAGTGCAGAGGCACAATCTCAGCTCACATTTCATTTCACCATTCCAATCCCATTCCATTCCATTTCATTCCACTCCACTCAATTACACTCCACTCCTCTGAACTCTAATTCACTCCATTCCATCACATCCCATTCCACTCTATTGCTCTCCACTGCACTCTGCTCGAATACACTCCACTCCATTCCTTTCCAATCCATTCTATACCACTCCACTTCACCCTACTGCACTCCACTGCATTACAATTAACTTTATTCCATCTCATCCCATTCCACTTAAGTGCACTCCACTCCACTCCACTCCAATCCATTCCTTTCCTTTCCATCCCATTCCATTCCACTCCACTCCACTCCAGTTGTCTCCATTCCATTCCTTTCCATTCCATTCCAGGCCTTCCACTACAGTCCACTGCACTCCACTGCATTCCACTCCATTCTATTCCGTTCCTTTCTTTCAAGAGGATCTCTCTCTGTCACCCAGGCTGTAGTGCAGTGTCACCATCTCAGCTCAAATTTCATTTCACCATTCCATTCCATTTCATTCCAATACTTTCCATTCATTTCCATTACACTCTACACCATTCCATTCCATCCCATTCCATTCCACTCCATTCCACTCCACTCCACTCCCCTCCACTCCATCCCATTCCATTCCACTCCACTCAACTCCACTCCACTCCGCTCCACCCCATTCCCTTCCACTCCGCTCCCCTCCTCTCTACACCACAACATGCCCTTTCATCCTATTCCCTTCCTCTCCTCTCCCCCCAACTACATTCCACTCCACTCCATTCCATTCCAATCCATCCGATTCCATTCCACTACATTCCATCCCACTGCACACCAAGCCACTCCAATGCACTCCAGTCCAATCCATTCAATTCCACTCCATTCCATTCCACTGAACTCCACGCCACTCCATTCCTTTTCACTCCATTCCACTCCACGCCATGAGACTCCACTCTACTCCATTCCATTCCACTACATCACATTCCATTCCATTCCACTCCACTTCTGTTCAATCCATTCCATTCCATTCCATTCCAATCCATTCCATTCCATTCCTTTCCTTCGACAGGATCTCACTCTGTCAACCAGGCTGGAGTGCAGTGTTACAATCTCAGCTCACATTTTATTTAACGATTCCATTCCATTGCCTTGCATTCCATTCGATTCTATTCCATTCCGTTTAATACCACTCTACTTCACTCCACTCCACTCTATTCCTCACCATTCCATTCCATTCCGTTCTAGTCCATTTCATTCCATTCCACTCCACTACAGTGCACTCCACTCCATTGCATTCTATCCCATTCCATTTCACTCCGTTTCGCTCCACTCCACTCAAATCCATTATGCTACATTCCACTCAAACTCATCCCACCAATTCCACACAATTTCACTTCTCTTAACTTCACTCTACTCCACTCCACTCCAGTCCTCATCATTCCTCCCCAATCCATTCCATTCCATTCCATTACAATGCACTCCATTCCACTGTATTCCATTTTTTTTTTCAACAGCATCTCTTTCTGTCACCCAGACTGGAGTACATTGGCACAATATCATCTCACATTTCATTTCACCATTCCATTCCGTTCCATTAAATTCCATTCCTTTCTATTCCACTCCATTCTTCTCCATTCCTCTCCACTCCACTCCACTCCATTCCCTTTCTTCCCATTGCATTCCACTCCATTCCTCTCCCCTCCACTCCAATCACTTCAATCCTTTCCAGTCTATCTGATTCCATTCCACTCCAATCCACTCCACTCCTCTCCACTCCACTCCACTCCATTCCATTCCATTCCATTCCATTCTATTCCATTCCATTCCATTCCATTCCTTTCCACTCCTTTCCTCTCCACTCCAGTTCACTCCACTGTGCTCCATTGCATTCCATTCCACTCCATTCCATTCCACTCTACTCCACTCATCTCCCGTCCATCTCATTCCATCCTACTCCATTCCACTCCATTCCACTCCAATCCACCCCCTTCATTCCATTCCATTCCTTTCCACTCCACTCATTTCCATTCCATTCCACTGCACTCCACTCCACTTGATTTCATTCCATTCTGTTCCATTCCAATCAACTCCACTCCACTCATATCTACTCCATTCCATTCCATCCCATTCCTCTCCATTCCACTTCACTCCACTCCAGTTCACTCCTTTCCACTTCATTCCATTCCATCCCTTACCATTACATTCCAGTCCAATCCACTCCACTCCACTCCATTCCATTCCACTTCATTCCACTCCAATCAACTCCACTCCATTCCATTCCATTCTGTTCCACACCATTTCATTCCATTCCTTGCTTTTGACAAGATATCATTCTGTCACCCAGGCTGGAATTCAGTGGCACAATCTCAGTTCACATTTCATTTCACCATTCCATTCCATCGTATTCAATTGCATTCCATTCCATTGCATTCCTTTCTATTCCATTCCTTTCCATTCCATTCCGTTCCAATTAATTCCATTCCATTTACACTCTACCCCCTCCACTGTACTCCATTCCATTCCATTCCTTTCAACTCCACTCCACTCCATTCCATTTCATCCCATTCCATTCCATTGTACTCCACCCAACTCCCCTCCACTCCACTCAATTCCATTCCAATCCATCCGATTCCATTCCACTCCATTCCACTCCACTCCAGTGCAATCAAATCCACTCCTCTCTACTCCACTCCGTTCCATTCCCTCCCTTCCCATTCCATTCAACTCCACTGTACTCCACTACAGTCCATTCCATTCCATTCCATTAGATTCCTTTCAATTCCACTCCATTCCATTCCATTCCTTTCTTTCGATGGGACCTCACTCAGTAACCCAGGCTGGATCACAGTGGCACAATTTCAGCTCACATTTCATTTCACCATTCCATTCCATTCCATTGTGTTCCATTTCATTCCATTTCATTCACTCCACTCCACTCCATTCCACCCCACTCCACTCCACTCCATTCCATTCCGTTCAATCCCATCCCATTTCACTCCAATCCTCTCCACTCCACTCCACTCTACTCCACTCCATTTCATTCAATTATATCCCATTCCATTGCGCTCTATTCCAATCCACTATATTCCACTCCATTCCATTGCATACCATCACATTCCATTCCAATTCATTCCATTCCACTCCACTCCACACCACTCCATTCCACTACTTTCCATTCTCTTCCATTCTACTACATTCCATTCCTTTTTTCGACAACATCTCACTCTGTCATCCAGGCTTTAGTGCAGTGGAACAATCTCAGTTCACATTTCATTTCACTATTCAGTTCCATTAAATTCCACTCCATTCCATTCCATTGCTCTCCACTACACGCCACTCCACTCCACTCCACTCCATCCCACTCCACCCCACTATATTCCATTCCATCCCATCCCATCTGATTCCACTCCACTCCACTCCACTCCATTCCACTCTAATCCATTCCATTCCAATCCATTCCATTCCATTGAATTTCATTCCATTGCTTTTTTTCGATAGGATCTCACTCTGTCACCCAGGCTGGAGTGCAGTGGCACAAAATCAGCTCACATTTCTTTTCAGCATTCCATTCCATTCTATTCCATTCCATTTCATTCCAATCCACTCCACTCCAGTCCATTCCATTCCATTCCAATCCATTCCACTCTACCCCACTCAACTCCACTCCATTCAGATCCATTCCACTCCATTTCATTCCAATCCTTTCCACTCCACTCCCCTCTACTCCATCCCATTCCATACCATTGCATTCCACTCCAATCCGCTCCACTCCACTCCATTCCATTGCATTTTGTCGCATTCCATTCCACTCCATTCCACTCCACACCACTCCACTCCACTCCACTCCATTACATTCAATTCCATTCCACTCCATTCCATTCCTTTTTTTCGACAGGATCTCATTCTGTCACAGAGGCCAGAGGGCAGTGGCACAATCTCAGCTCACATTTCTTTTCACTATTCAGTTCCATTAAATTCCATTCCATTCCATTCCATTGCACTCCACTCCTTCTCACTCCACTCCACACCACTCCATCCCACTCCATTCCACTCTATTCCATTCCATTCCAATCCACTCCATTCCATTCCATTCGATTTTATTCCATTACTTTCTTTCAACAAGATCTCACTCTGTCACCCAGGCCAGAGTGCAGTAGCACAATCTCAGCTCACATTTCATTTCACCATTCCATTCCATTCCATTCCATTCCACTCCACTCCATTCCATTCCATTCCACTCCATTACACCCCACCACACTCGACTCCACTCCATTCAGGTCCACTCCACTTCATTTCATTGCACTCCATTCCTCTCCACTCCGCTCCCAGCATCCCATTCCTTAAGATTCCATTCCACTTCATTCAACTCCACTCCACTTCACTCTACTCCACTCCACTCTAATCCACTCCATTCCATTCCTTTCCATTCCACTCCACTCCACTCCACTCTATTAATCTCGACTCCAGACCACTGCATTCCATTCCATTCCCCTCCATTGATTTCCATTCCTTTCTTTCTACAGGATCTCACTCTGTCACCCAGGTTGGAGTGCAGTGGCACAATTTCAGCTCACATTTCGTTTCACCTTTCCATTCCATTCCATTCCATTCCATTCCATGCCACTCCATTCCACTCCATTCCAATACACTCCACTCCACTCCACTCCAATAAACTCCATTCCTTTCCAACCCATTCCATTTCACTACACTCCTCTCCACTCCAGTCCATTCCAATCCATTTGATCTCATTCCATTCCACTCCATTTCATTCCATTCCTTTGTATCGACAGGATCTCATTCTGTCACCCAGGCTGGAGTGCAGTGGAACAATCTCAGCTCACATTTCATTTCACCATTCCATTCCATTCAGTTCCAGTCCACTCCATTCCACTCTATTCCACTCAAGTCCACTCTATTTCACTCCACCCATTGCAGTCCATCCCATCCCATTCCATTCCACTCCTCTCCACTTCACTGCCCTGCGCTGCATTCCATTCCATTCTATCCCACTCTATTCCACTTCATTCCATTCCACTCCCCTCCATTCCATTCCATTCCATCCCATTGCATTCCACTCCATTCTACTCCGTTGCTTTCTTTCGAGAGAGTTTCACTTTGTCTCTCAGGTTGGAGTGCAGTGGCACAATCTCAACTCACATTTCATTTCACCATTACATTCCAATCCATTACATTCCATTCAACTGAACTCCACTGCAATCAATTCCATTCCATTCCATTTCTCTCCTTTCCAGTTCACTCCACTCCACTGCACTCCACTCCATCTCATTCCATTCCATTCCACTCCGTTCAACTCCTCTCCACTGCACCGAATCCCATTCCATCCCATATGGTTCCACTTCATTCCACTCCACTGCAAGCCAACCCACTCCACTCCAATCCATTCCATTCCATCCCATTCCCTTCGACTCTATTTGAAGCCACTCCACTCCAGTCCATTCTATTCCACTCCATTCCATTCCAATCCACTCCATTTGATTCCATTCCTTTCTTTCAACAGGATCTCACCCAGTCACCCATGATGGAATGCAGTGGCACAAACTCAGCTCACATTTTATTTCACCATTCCATTCCTTTGTAATTCATTCCATTACATTGCATTACCTTGCATTCCATTCCATTCCATTCCATTCCACTCTACTCCATACCATACAATTCCATTCCATTGCATTCCATTCCACTCCACTCCACTCCGTACCTTTCCAGTCCATTCCATTCCAGTCCATTCCATTAAATTCAACTGCAGTCCAATCCACTCGTCTCTACTCCACTCCACTCCACTCCCAATCCACTCGTCTCCACTCCACTCCACTCTATTCCATTCCTTTCAAACCACCCTATTCCACTCCTCTTCACTCCACTCCATTCCACTCCATGGCATTCCATCCCATTCCACTACATTCCATTCCATTCCTTTCTTGCGACAGGATTTCACTTTGTCACCGATTCTGGAGTTCAGTGGCAAGATCTCAGTTAACATTTCATTTCACTATTCCTTTTCAGTTCATTTCATTCCATTCCATTCTCTTTCTTTCCATTAAATTCCATTCCACTGCACTCCACTCCACTACACTCCATTCCACTTTACTCCACTTTACTCAACTCCACTCCATTCCACTGCACGACAATCCATGCAATTCCATTCCACTCCATTCCTCTCAACTCCAGTCCAATACAATCCACTCCACTCCACTCCATTCTATTCCTTTCTGTCACATTCCATTCCAATCCATTCCACTACACTCAACTCAAATCCACTCCACTCCACTCCACTACATTCTACTCCACTCCATTCCAATCCTTTTCATTCCGTTCCACTTAATTTTATTCCATTCTTTCTTTCAAAAGGATCTCAATCTGTCACCGAGCTTGGAGTGCAGTGGCACAATCTGAGCACATATTTCATTTCACCATTGCATTCCATTCCATTCCATTCCATTCCAATCCTATCCAATCCATTCCACTCCATTCCACTCCACTCCACTCCACTCCATTCCACTCCATTCCACTCCATTCCATTTCACTCTATTCGATTCCACTCTATCCCACTCCATTCCTCTCCACTCCATTCCACTACACTCCATTCCATTCCATTCCTTTACATTACATTTCCCTCCATTCCATTCCATTTCTTTTTTTCAACGGGATCTCACCCTGTACACAGGCTGGAGTGCAGTGGCACAATCTCAGCTCTCCTTTCATTTCACTATTCCATTCCATTCCATTCAAGCTCATTCCAGTCCATTCCATTCCACTCCACTCCACTCGAATCTAATCCACTCCACTCCATTCCATTCTATCCCATTCCATTCCACTCCATTGAACTCCACTCTATTCAATTCCACTCTATGTCATTCGTTCCACTCCATTCCACTCCACTCTACTCCACTTCTCTCCACTCCACTCCATTACATTCCACTCGCCTCCACTCCACTTCACTCCATTCCATTCCATCCCATCCCATTCCACTCCACTACTCTCCACTCTACTCCTCTACACTCCATTCCGTTCCATTCAATCACATTGCATTCCATTCCTGTCCACTCCACTCTGCTCCACTCCACTCCTCTCTACTCCACTCCACTCCACTCCATTCCATTCCATTCCATTCCATTCCATTCCATTCCTTTCTTTTGACAGGATTTCACTCTGTCACCTAAGCTGGAGTGTAGTGGCACAATCTCAGCTCACATTTCATTTCACCATTCCATTCCATTCCACTGCACTCCACTCAACTTCACTCCATTCAATCCAATCCCATCCCATTCCTCTCCACTCCACTCCACTCCACTCCAATCCACTCCAGTCCATTCCACCCAATTCCATTTCACTCCATTCCACTCCACTCAGTTCCACTCCACTCCACTCCAAACCAATCCACTCCAGTCCATTCCATTCAATTCCATTTCACTCTAGTCCACTCCACTCCACTCGGCTCCACTCTATTCCACTCCATTTCATTTCATTACTTTCCACTCCATTCCATTCCATTGCCTTCTTTCGAGGGGATCTCACTCTGTCACCCAGCCTGCAGTGCAGTGTCAAATTCTCAGCTCATATTTCATTTCACCCACCATTTCATTCCGTTCCATTCCATTCCCTTCCATTCCTTTCCACTAAACTCTAATCCACTCCATTCCATTCCATTCCACTCCATACCATTCCATTCCATTCCATTCCATTCCATTCCATTCCATCCCACTCCATTCAACTCCACTTCAATCCACCCCACTCCACTCCATCCCATTCCAATCCATTCCATTGCACTCCATTCCAATCCTCTCCACTCCACACCATTCCACTCCACTTCACTCCACTCCTCTCCATTCCATTCGATTCCATCCCAATCCATTCCCTTCCAACCCATACCATTCCACTGCACTCCACTCCACTCTAGTCCATTCCACTCCATTCCATTACATTCCATTCCACTCCAAACCAATCCTTTCCTTTCTTTCGACAGGATCTCACTCTGTCACCCCGGATTTGAGTGCAGTGGCGCAGTCTCAGCTCACATTTCATTTCACCATTCCATTGCATTCCAACCTATTCCATTCCATTCCATTCCACTCCATTCAACTCCACTCCACTCCACTCCACCCCACTCCATTTAATTCCACTCCACCCCATTGCATTCCACTCCATTCCATTCCTCTCCACTCCAGTCTACTCCACTCCACGTCACTCCATTCCCTTCCTTTCCATTCCATTCCACTCCATCCCATTCCATTCCTTTCTTTCGAGAGGATGTCACTCTCACCCAGGCTGCAGTGCAGTGGCAGAATCTCAGCTCAGATTTCATTTCACCATTACTTTGCATTCCATTCCATTCCTTTCCACTCCATTCTCCTGATTCCACTACACTCTAATCCACTCCAATCCACCGCACTCCATTCCATTCCACTCCCTTCCATTCTATGCAATTCCATTCCACTCCATTCCACTCCATTACTCTCCTCTCCATTCTACACCACTCCATCCCATTCCACCTCATTCCCTTCCACTCCATTCCACTACACTCCACTCCACTGCACTTCTTTCCACTCCATTCCTTTCCTTTCCAGTCCATTCCACCCATTCCATTCCATTCCTTTCTTTCGACAGGATCTCACTCTTAAACAAGCTGGAGTGCAGTGGCAGAATCTCAGCTCACGTTTCATTTCACCATTCAATTCCATTCCATTACTTTCCACTCCATTCCACTCCACTCCACTCCTTTCAATCCCATTCATTTCCATTCTATTCCACTCCATTCCACTCTACTCCCCTCCATGCCATTCCACTCCACTCCTTTATACTCCACTCCACTCCATTCCATTTTATCCAATCGCATTCCATTCAACTCCATTCCATTCCAATCCACTCCACTCCCCTGCCCTCCACTCCACTCCACTCCATTCCATTCCATTAGATTCCAGTCCATTCCATTCCATTCCATTCCATTCCATTCCATTCCTTTCCTTTCCATTCCATTCCATTCCATTCCACTCCATTCCATTCCATTCCATTTCATTCCATTCCACTCCATTCCATTCCATTCCATTTCATTCCATTCCACTCCATTCCATTCCATTCCATTCCACTCCATTCCATTCCATTTGACTCCATTCCATTTCACTCCATTCCATTCCATTCCATTCCACTCCATTCCACTCCATTCCACTCCATTCCATTCCATTCCATTCAATTTCACTCCATTCCATTCTATTCCATTCCATTCCATTCCACTCCATTCCACTCCATTCCATTCCATTCCATACCACTCCATTCCACTCCATTCCATTCCATTCCATTTCATTCCATTCCACTCCATTCCATTCCATTCCATTCCATTCCATTCCATTCCATTCCATTCCATTCCATTCCATTCCACGCCATTCCATTCCATTCCATTCCACTCCACGCCATTCCATTCCATTCCATTCCACTCCATTCCATTCCATTCCATTCCACTCCATTCCATTCCATTCAACTCCATTCCATTCCATTCCTTTCTTTTCATAGGATCTCACTCTGTCACCCAGGCTGGAGTGCAGTGGCACAATCTCAGCTCACATTTCATTTCACTATTTCATTCCATTCTATTCTATTCCATTTAATTCCATTCCATTCCACTCCATTCCATAACATTCCAGTCCATTCCACTCCATTCCAATCCACTCCACATCACTCCACCTCATTCTATCCCATTGCATTCCCCTCCATTCCACTCCACTCAACTCCATTCTGCTTCATTCCATTCCATTCCATTCCACTCCTTTCTTTTGACAGCATCTCACTCTGTCCCAATGGCTGGAGTGCAGTGGCACAATCTCTGCTCAAAATTCATTTCTCCATTCCATTCCATTCCACTCCACTACATCCCATTTCATCCCTTTCCATTCCACTGCATTTCACTCCACTCCACACCACTCCATGCCAGTACGTTCCATTCCAATCCATCTCATTCCACTGCACTCCATTCCACCCCATGCCACACCATTCCAGTGCCCTCCATTGAACTCCATTGCATTCCATTCCATTCTCTTCCATTCCACTCCATTCCATTCCATTCCTTGTTTATGACAGGATCTCACTCTTTCACCCAGGTTGGAGTGCAGTGCCACAGTTATCAGCTCAGATTTCATTTAACCATTCCATTACACTGCATTACATTCCATCGTATTCCACTCCATTCCATTCCATCCCATTCCATTCCATTCCATTCCATTCCACTCCCTTCCTTTCTATTCCTTTCCATTCCATTCCACACAAATCCACTCCACTCCTCTCCACTCCCTTCCCTTCCATTCCATTCCATTCCATTGCACCCCACCCCACTCCACTCCACTTCCTTCTATTCTATTCCAATGCATTCCTTTCCATCCCATCTCATTCCACTCCATTCCATTTCGCTCCACTCCACTCTACTCCACTCCACTCCATTCCATTCCATTACATTCTCTTCCATTCCATTCCATTCCACTCCATTCCACTACACTCCCCTCGAGTCCACTGCACTCAACTCCAGTCCACTCCATCCCATTCCATCCCTTTCTTTTCCAGTACTTTACCCTCCACTCCACTTCACTCCTTTCCACTCCACTCCAATCCACACCACTCCACTCCACTCAACTTCACTTCAGTACATTCCATTCCATTCCATTCCATTCCATGCCATTGTGCTCCATTCAACTCCACTCCACTTCACTCCTCTCAATTCCATTCCTTTCCATACCATTCCACTCCATTGCATTCCAGTCCCTTCTTTTGACAGGATCGACCTCTGTCTCCCAGGCTGGAGTGCAGTGGCACAATATCAGCTCACGTTTCATTTCCACATTCCATTCCATTCCATTTCATTCCATTTCATGCCATTCCATTCCATTCCATTTAATTACACTCCACTCCACTTCACTCCACTCCGTTCCAATCCATCCCATTCCATGCCATTCCGTTCCATTCCACTCCATTCCCAACCACTCCACTCCACTCCTCTCCATTCCATTCCATTGCACTCCACTCCACTCCACTACATCCCATTTCATCCCTTTCCATTCCACTGCATTTCACTCCACTCCACTCCACTCCATGCCAGTACATTCCATTCCAATCCATCCCATGCCATTGCACTCCCTACCACCCCATGCCACACCATTCCAGTGCACTCCACTGCACTCCTTTGCATTCTATTCCATTCCATTCCACTCCATTCCATTCCATTCGTTGTTTATGACATGATCTCACTCTTTCACCCAGGTTGGAGTGCAGTGGCACAATATCAGCTCACATTTCATTGAACCATTCCATTACACTGCATTCCATTCCATCGTATTCCACTCCATTCCATTCCATTCCATTCCACACAACTCCACTCCACTAGACTTCACTCCCTTCCATTCCTTTCCATTACATTGCACCCCACCCCACTCCACTCCACTCCACTCCCTTCCAGTCCATTCGAATCCGTTCCATTCCATCCCATCTCATTCCACTCCATTCCACTCCAATCCACTCCTCTCTGCTCCACTTCACTCCATTTCATTCCATTCCATTCCGGTGCTTTCCAGTCCATTCAATTCCATTCCTTGTTTTAGACAGGATCTCACTCTCTGTCCCAGGCTGGAGTGCAGTGGAACAATCTCAGCTCACATTTCATTTCACCATTCTATTCCTTTCCATTCCATTGTATTCCATTCCATTCCATTTTATTCCATTCCATTCCATTCCATTGCATTGCATTCCATTCAACTCCACTCCACTCAACTCCACTGCATTCCAATCCACTGCACTGCATTCAATTCCATTGCATCCCATTTCTTTCTACTCCATTCCACTCCATTCCACTCTACTCTACTCCATACCATTCCATTCCATCCCATCCCATTCCATTCCACTCCATTCCACTCCACTCCACTGCACTCCACTTCTCTCCATTCCATTCCATACCATTGCAATACACTCCATTGCTTTACATTCCTTTGTTTCGACACGTTCACAATCTGTCAACCATGCTGGAGTGCACTGGTTTAATATCAGCTCACATTTCATTTCACCACTCCATTGCATTCCATTCAATTCCATTCCATAAGATTAAATTCCATTCCATTCCATTCCACTCCAGTCCACTCCATTCCACTCCTATCCTCTCTACTCCAGACCACTCCACTTCATTCCACTCCATCACATTCCATTTCACTCCTTTCCACTCCAATCCCCTCCACTCCAGTCCACTCCACTTCATTCCACTCCATCACATTCCATTCCACTCCATTCCACTCCAACCCATTCCACTTCACTCCACAGCACTCTACTTCACTCCACTCCCCTTCATTCCATTACTTTCCACTCCACTACATTCCATTCCTTTCTTTCAACAAGATCTCCTTCTTTCATCCAGGCTGGAGTGCAGCAGCATAATCTCAGCTCACATTTCATTTCACAATTCCATTCCAGTCCATTCCATTCCATTCCCCTCCACTCCACAACACTTCACTCCACTCCACTCCACCCCACTCCATTGAAATCCATCCCGTTACATTTCACTGCATTCCACTTCACTCCAGTCCACTCCAATTCATTCCTCTCCACCCCAATCCATTCCATTCTATCCCATTTCCTTCCACTCCATTCCACTCCACTGCACTTCTCTCCACTAAATTCCACTCCACTCAATTCCATTCCATTCCATTTTTTTCCACTCCATTCCATTCCATTCCTTTCTTTTGACAGGATCTTACTCTGTGACCCAGGCTGAAGTGTAGTGGCAAAATCTCAGCACACATTTCATTTAACCATTCCATTCCCTTCTATTCCATTCCACTCTACTCCACTCCATTCGGTTCCTTTCCACTCCATTGCATTCTGCTCTATTCCACTCCCCTCCTCTCCACTCCATTACACGCTGTCCTGTTCCATCCATTTCCATTCCACTCCATTCCACTCCCCTCCACTCCATTCCATTCCATTCCATACCATTCCATTCCACTCAATTCCATTCCACTCCATTCCACTCCACTCCACTCCATTCCATTCCATTCCATTCCATTCCATGACATTCCACTCCACTCCACTCCAGTCCACTCCATCCCATTCCATCCCTTTCCATTCCACCTCACTCCACTCCACTCCACTGCATTCCACTCCACTCTAGACCACTCCATTCCACTCCACTCTAGTCCACTGTGCTCCACACCACTCCACTCAACTCCACTTTAGTACTTTCCTTTCCATTACATTCCATGCCATTGCCCTGCATTCAAATCCACTCCACTCCACTCCACCTCACTCCTCTCAATTCCATTCCATTCCATACAATCCCAGTCCATTGCATTCCGTTCCTTTCTTTCCACTGGATCTCACACTGTCTCCAAGGCTTGAGTGCAATGGCACAATATCAGCTCATGATTCATTTCATCAATCTTTTCCATTACATTCCATTCCATTCCATTTAATTCCACTCCACTCCACTTCACTCTACTCTATTCCATTCCACTCCACTCCACTTCCTTCCATTCCATTCCATTCCATACCATCTTATTCCACTCCATTCCACTCTACTCCACTCCACTACTCTCCACTTCACTCAATTCTATTCCATTCCGTTCCATTCCAGTCCATTCAATTCTATTCCTTGTTTTTGACAGGATCTCACTCTGTGACCCAGGCTGGAGTGCAGTGGCACAATCTCAGCTCACATTTCATTTCACCATTCCATTCCTTTTCATTCCATTTCATTTTAATGCATTCCATTCCATTACATTGCATTCCTTTCCATTCCATTCCATTGCATTCCATTCAGCACCACTCCACTCTACTCCACTCCACTCCAATCCACTGAACCCCATTGAATTCCATTGCCTCCCATTCCATTCCACTCCATTCCACTCCACTCCACTCCACTTGAATCCACACCGTTAAATTCCATCCCATCCCATTCCAGTCCACTCCTCTCCACTCCTCTCCACCCCACTCCAATCCACTCTTTCCCACTCCATTCCATTTCATTCCTTTCCATTCCATTCCACTCCAGTCTGCTTGACTCCACTCTGCTCCACTCCAATCCATTCCATTCCATCCCATTCCATTCCACTCCATTCCAATCCAATCCTTTCATTTGACAATGTCTCACTCTGTCACCCAGGCTGGAGTGCCGTGGCACAATTATAGCTTACATTTCATTTCACCATTTCATTCCATTCCTTTCCATTCCATTCCATTCTGTTCCACTCTACTCCACTGCACTCCACTCCATTCTGTTCCTTTCCACTCCATTGCATTCCACTCCATTCCACTCTCCTCCTCTCCACTCCACTGCACTCTATCCCATTACATCCCATTCCATTCCACTCCTCTCCACTCTACTCCATTCCATTTCATTCCATTCCATTCCACTCCATTCCACTCCACTCCACTCTACTCTATCCAATTCCATCCCATTCCGTTCCCCTCCAATCCTCTCCTATTCAGTGCACTCCTCTCCATTCCATTCCATTCTATTCCATTCCAGTTAATTCCACTCCATTCCACTCCCCTCCCCTCCACTCCAATCCATTCCACCCCATTCCATAACACTCCACTCCATTCCACTCCACTCCATTCCATTCCAGCCCATTCCATTCCTCTCCATGCCACTCCAGTCCATTCCACTCCACTCCACTCCTCTCCACTCCTTTTCTCTCTACTCCACTCTGTTACTTTCCTTACAGTCCCATTGCATTCCATTCCATTCCACTCCACTTCCCTCCACTCCACTCCAATCCACCCCATTCCATTCCATTCCATTCCCTTCCATTCCATTCCACTCCAATCCATTCCATTCCATTCGATTACATTTCACTCCAATCCATTCCATTCCATTCCACTCCATTCCATTCCATTCCACTCCATTCCATTCCATTCCACTCCATTCCATTCCATTCTATTCCATTCCATTCCATTCCATTCCACTGCATTCCTTTCCATTCCCTTCTTTTGACAGGATCTCATTCTGTCACCCAGGCTGGAGTGCAGTGGCTCAATCTAAGCTCACATTTCATTTCACCATTCCATTCCATTCCATTCAACTCCACTCCACTTCACTCTACTCCGTTCCACCCAAGTCCACTCTAATTCACTCCACTCCATTGTATACCATCCCATCCAGTTCCACTACTCTTGTCTCCCCTTCACTCCACTCCACTGCATTCCATTCCTTTAAATCCCATTTCATTCCACTTCATTCCATTCCACTCCGCTCCATTGAACTCCCTTCCATTCCATTCCATTGCAAACCACTCCATTTCATTCGAGTCCTTTCTTGTGACATGATCTCACTCTGTCATCCAGGCTGGAGTGCAGTGGAAAAATATGATATGATATTTTATTTCACCATTCAATTCCACTGCATTCCATTCCACTATATTCCATTCCACTCCACTTCACTCCACTTCATTCTATTCCATTCCATTTCACTCCTTTCTACTCCACTCCACTGCACTCCATTCCATTCCAATCCATTCCACTCCACTCCTCTCCACTTGACTCCACTTGATCCCATTCCATTCCACTCCATTCCACTCCTCTCCACTCCACTCCACTCCCCTCCATTGCATTCCATTATATCCCATTCCATTCCACTCCATTAGACTCCACTCCACTCCTCTCCACTCCATTCCATTCCATGCCATTCAATTCCATTCCATTCCATTCCATTCCACACAATTCTGTTCCATAGCTTTCTTTCGACAGGATCTCACTCTGTGACACTGACTGCAATGCAGTGCCACAATCTCACTTCATATTTTATTTCACCATTCCATTCCGTTGCATTCCATTCCATCACATTTCATTGCATTGCATTGCATTGCATTCCATTCAATTCCATCCCATTCCATTCCGTTCCATTCCTCTCCAGACCACTCCAGTCCAGTCCACTCTTCTCCACTCTATTCTGTTCCATTCCACTTCACTCCTCTCCAGTCTAATTTATTCCTCCATTCTATTCCTTCCAAATACATTCTAATCCATTCCAATCCAGTCCACTCCACTCCACTCCATTCAGCTCCACTCCACTCCTTTCGATTCCATCCACTTCCATTCCACTCCATTACTCTCCATTCCACTCCACTCCAATCCACTGCACTCCACTGCACTCCATGCTACTTAATTCCATTTCATTCCACTCCATTCCATTCCATTCCACTCTTCTCCACTCAACTCAACCCCATTCCTTCCTGTTCCATTCCACTCCTTTCAGCAACGTTCCCCTCCATTCCACTCCACCCCTCTCTTTTCCTATCCACTCCATTCCACTCCATTCACCTCCATTCCAATCCACTCCACTCCACTCCATTCCATTCCATTGCACTTCACTCCATTCCATTCCATTCCTTCTTTCGACAGGATCTCACTCTGTCACCCAGACTGGAGAGAAGTGGCATCAACTCAGCTCACACTTCATTTCAAAATTCCATTGCATTCCATTCCATTCCTTTGAATTCCATTCAATTCAGTTGCATTCCATTCCATTTCATTGCATTCCACTACATTCCCCTCCATTCCACTCCAATCTATTACACTTCACTACACTCCTCTCCACTCCATTACACTCCATTCCATTTTATTCCATTCCATTCCATTCCACTGCATTCCACTCCATTCCACTCCACTCCACTCCACTCGATCCCATTCCTTTCCATTCCATTCAACTCCATTCCACTCTTCTCCACTCCATTCCATTCCGTTTCATCCCATTCCATTCCACTCCATTAGACTCCACTCCTCTCCACTCCACTTCACTCCACTCCGTTCCATTCCATTGCATTCCAGTCAGTTCCATTCCACACCATTCCATTCCATTCCTTTCTTTCGATAGGATCTCACTCTGTCACACTTACTGCAGTTCAGTGCCACAGTCCCAGTTCTTATTTTATTTCACCATTCCATTCCGTTGCATTCCATTGCATTGCATTGCATTGCATTCCATTCCTTTCCATTCCATTCTTTTCCACTCTAGTCCTCTCCACTCCACTCCACTCCATTCTGTTCCATCCCTTTCCATTCCACTCCATTCCACTGCAGTTCACTCCACTCCACTCCAATCCACTCCATTTCTTTCCATTCCTTCCCAATACATTCCACTCCATTCCAATCCAGTCCACTCAACTCCACTCCACCCAATTCTACTCCACTCCACTCCATTCCATTGCATCCAATTCCATTTCACTCCATTCCTCACCATTACACTCCATTGAAATCCACTGCACACCACTGCACTCCACTCCACTTCATTCCATTTCATTCCACTCCATTCCATTCCATTCCTATCTACTCCACTCAACTAAACCCCATTCCATCCTGTTCCATTCCGCTCCTTTCAGCTACTCTCCACTCCACTCCTCTCCACTCCACCTCACTTTTTTCCTATCCACTCCAATCCATTCCATTCAACTGCATTCCAATCCACTGCACTCCAATCCATTCCATTCCATTGTACTCAATTCCATTTCATTCCTTTCTTTTGACAGGATTTCACTCTGTCCCCCAGGCTTGACAGAATTGACACCATCTCAGCTCACATTTCATTTCAAAATTCCATGGCATTCCATTCCATTCCATTGTATTCCATTACATTCTATTGTATTCCATTCTAATCTATTGCATTCCACTACATTGCCCTCCATTACACACCACTCTATTACACTCCACTCCACTCCTCTCCACTGCATTCTATTCCATTCCATTCCACTCCATTCCACTCCATTTCTGTCCTCTCCACTCCACTCCACTCCATCACGTTACACCCCATTCATTTCAACTCCATTCCACTCCACTCCACTCCACCCCACTCCATTCCATTCCATACCATACCACTCCATACCATTCTATTTCTTTCTTCCTGCGAGATGTCACTCTGTACCCATGCTAGAGTTCAGTGGCACAATCTCAGCTCACATTTCATTTCACCATTCCATTCCATTCCAATCCATTCCACTTGACTGCAGTCCCTCCTCTACGTTCCTTTCCATCCCATTCCATTCCACTACATTCCACTCCACTCCACTCCATTCCACTTCTCTCCATTCCCTCCCATCGCATTCCATTCCACTCCATTCCACTGCACTCCACTCCACTCCACTGCACTCCATTAAATTCCACTCCATGCTATTCATCTGTACTCCATTCCTCTCCACTCCGTTCCAATCCACCCCACTCCACTTCATTCCCTTTCATCTCATTTCTTTCCACTCCATTCCACTGCACTCCATTCCACTCCATTCCTCTCCACTCCACTCCATTCCATTCTATCCCATCCCATTTCACTCCACTCCTCTCCATTCCACTCCACTCCACTGCACTCCATTCCATTCCATTCCATCACATTCCATTCAACTCCATTCCACTCCACTCCACTGAACTCCACTCGCCTCCCCTCCACTCCTCTGCAGTAAACTCCATCACATTACATTCCATTGCATTGCAATCCATTCCATTTCATTAATTTCTTTCGACAGCATCTCTCTCATGGAGGCTGTAGTACATTGGCGCAATCTCACCTCACCTTTCATTTCACCATTCCATTCCATTCAATTTAATTCCATTCCATTACACTCCATTCCACTACATTGCATTCCATCCCATTGCATTCCATTCCACTCCATTCCACTCCACTCCATTCCACTCCACTCCACTTCATTCCATTCCATTCCATTCCACTCCATTCCCCTTCACTCCACTCACTCCACTCTATCTCATTCCATCCCATTCCATTCATTTCCATTCCACTCCACTCGACTCCACTCCACTCCACTTTTTTCCATTCCATTCAATACCATTCCACTCCACTCCATTCCACTCCACTGCACTCCACGTCAATCCACTGTATTCCATTCCATTCCAGTACATTCCACGCCATTCCATTCAATTCCTTTCTTTTGATAGTGTCTCACAATGTCATACATGCTGTAGTGCAGTACACAGTCTCTACTTACATTACATTTCACCATTCCATTCCATTGCTTTCCATTCCATTCCATTTCTTTCACTGCATTCCATTCCATTCCATTCCAATCTATTGCACTCCCTTTCACTCCACTCCACTGTGGTCCACTCCATTCCATTCCATTCCACTCCATGCCATTCCATTACACTCCATTCCACTCTAGTCAACTCCACTCCATTCCACTCCACTCCACTCTATTCCACCCCATGCCATTCCTTTACACTCCTTTCTTCTCCACTCCACTCCACTTCTCTCCACTCCACTGCACTCCACTCCACTCAATTCCATTCCTTTCCATTCCGTTCCACTCCTTTCCAGTCTACTCCACAGCACTCCATTATATTCCATTCCTTTCTATTCCTCTCCATCCCATTCTATTCCTGTCTTTTAAAAGGATCTCACTCTGTTACACAGGCTGGGATGCAGTGGCACAATCTCAGCTCAAATTTAATTTCAACATTGCATTCCATTCAATTCCATTCCATTCCATTCCACTCCACTCCACTCCATTCCTTTCCGTACCATTCCATTCCACTCAATTCCACTCCAGTCCACTCCAGTCATCTCCACTCGACTCAATTAAAAGACTCTCCACTGTACTCCACTCCATTCCATTCCATCCCATTCCACTCCACTGCTCTCCACTCCACTCCACTCAATTCCATTCCATTCAATCCCATTCCGTTCCCCTCCAATCCACTCCATTCTACTCCACTCCATGGCACTTCACTCCACTCCATTCCATTCCACTCCGCTCCATTCATCTCCACTTCACTGCAATCCAATACATTCCATTCTATTCCAATTCACGCCTTTGTATTCCATTCCATTCCATTCCTTTCCAATCCATTCCATTCCATTCACTTTTTTCGACAGGAACTTACTCTGTCACCCAAGCTGGAGAGCAGTGGCATAATCTCAGCTCTCATTTCATTTTTCCATTCCATTCCATTCCATTCCATTCCATTCCAGTCCATTCCACTCCACTCCACTCTACTCCATTCCACCCAAAACTACTCTCATCCACTCCACTCCATTGCAATCCATCCCAAACAATACGACTCCACTCCACCCCCCTCCATTCCATTCAATCCCATTCCATTCCACTTCATTCCACTCCACTCCATTCCATTTAATTCCACTGCAATCCACTCCATTCCATTCCATTCAAATCCATTCCATTCCACTTCATTTAACTCCACTCCACTCCACTTCACTTCACTCCACTACACCCCATTCCATTCCATTCCCTTTCAATCGACTCCATTCTATTCCATTCCTTTATTTCTACAGGATCTCACTTTGACATCCATGCTGAAATGCAGTGGCACAATAACAGCTGACATTTCATTTCACCATTGCATTCCATTCCATTCCTTTCCATTCCACTCCACTCCACCCCATTCCATTCCATTCCACTCCATTCCAGTCTAATCCACTCCACTCCAATCCACTCCATTCCATACCATTTCATTCCACTTCATTCCGCTCCACTCCCCTCCACTCGAATGCACTCGATCTCTTTCCATTAAATTCCATTACACTCCGTTCCACTCCACTCCACTTCATTCCATTCCACTCCGTTAGACTTCTTTCCACTCTATTCCATTACATCCCATTCCATTCCACTCCATTCAACTACTCTCCAATCCATTTCACTCCACTACGTTCCACACCTTTAACATTCCAATCCATCTCATTCCATACAACTCCACTCCACTCCACTCCATTCTATTCCATTCCTTTCCATTCCATTCCAATCCAGTCCATTCCATTCCTTTCTTTCGAGAGGATCTCACTCTGTCACCCAGGCTGCAGTGCAGTGGCACTATCTCAGCTCACATTTCATTTCAAAATTCCATTGTATTCCATTCCATTCCATTCCACTCAATTCCACTCCACTCCACTCCATTCCATTCCATTCCTTTCTATTACACTCCATTCCACTCCACTCCACTCCATTCCATTCCACTCCATGCCATTCCATTCCACTCCTTTCAATTCCACTCCACTACATTTCTCTCCACCCCACTGCACTCCACTCCACTCCATTCCATTCCATTCCATTTCACTCCATTCCACACTACTCCACTGTACTCCATTCTATTACATTCCATTCCATTCCTTTCCATTCCATTCTATTCCTTTCTTACAACAGGATCTGACTCTGTTACCCAAGCTGGGGTGCAGTGAAACAGTGTCAGCTCACATTTCATTTCAACATTGGATTCCATTCCGTTCCATTCCATCCCATTTATTTCCACTCAGTTCCACTCCAGTCCACTCCACTTGACTCCACTCCACTACTTTCCATTCCATGCCATGCCATTCCATTCCACTCTATTCGACTCCACTCCACTCCACTCAACTCCACTCCACTCCATTCTACCACACTCCACTGCACTCCACTCCATTCCATTGCATCCCCTCCCATTCCACTACACTGCTCTCCACTGCACTGCATTCCATTCCATTCTATCCCATTCCATTACCCTCAATTCCACTCCAATCCACTCGACTTCACTCCACTCTACTCCATTCCTTTCCATTCCATACTATTCCATTCTACATCATTCCAATCCATTCCTTTCTTTCAACAGGATCTCACTCTCTCACCCAGGCCGGAGTTCAGTGGCACAATCTCAGCTCACATTAGACTTCACCATTCCATTCCATTCGTTTCCATTCTATTACATTCCATTCCATTCCATTCCAGTCCGTTCCATTCCACTCCACTCTACTAGATCCATTCCATTCCATTCCGCTCCACGTCACCCCACTCCACTCCACTCCATTCTGTTCCTTTCCACTCCATTCCATTCCAGTCCATTCCACTCCTCTCCCCTCCCCTCCACTCCATCCCATTCTATTCCTTTCCATTCCACTCCACTCCACTGCATTCCACTCGATTACATTCCATTACATCCCATTCCATTCCTCTCCAATCCACTCCACTCCATTCCGTTCTATTCTATCCCTTTCCATTCCACTCCATTCCATTCCAATCCACTGCCCTCCACTCCTCTCCACTCCACTTCATTACATTGCACTCAGTCTCATTCCATTCCACTACATTCGACTCCATTCCACTCCACTCCACTCCAATCTACAACATTCCATTCCATTCCATTCCATTCCATTCCATTCCATTCCATTCCATTCCATTTCACTCTATTTCATTCCATTCTATTCCGTTCCATTCTCCTCCATTCCATTCAATTCCCTTCCTTAGACCGGAACTGACTCTGTCACACAATCTGCAGTGCAGTGGCACAATCAGAGCTAACATTTCATTTCACCATTCCATTCCATTCCATTCAAGTCCATTCCACTCCACTCCACTCTACTCAATTCCACGCAAAACCACTCTAATCCACTCCACTACATTGGAATCCATCCCATCCAATTCCACTGCACTCCTTTTCCCTCCACTCCACCCTATTCCATTCCATTAAATACCATTATATTCCACTTCATTCCACTCCAATCCACTCCACTCCACTCCACTCAATTCCATTCCATTGCAATCCATTCCATTCCATTCCATTCAATCCCATTCCATTCCACTAAATTCCACCCAACTCCACTCCACTCCTCTCCAATCTTCTCCATTTCATTCCATTCCATTGCAATCCACTCGATTCCATTCCATTCCTTTCTATCGACAAGATCTCACTCTGTCACCGAGGCTGGAGTGCAGTGACACAATAACAGCTGACTTTTCATTTCAGCATTCCATTCCATTCCATTCCATTCCATTCCACTCCACTCCATTCCATTCCACTCCATTCCACTCCACTCCAATACACTAAATTCCATTCCATTTCATTCCACTCCATTCCACTCCACTCCCCTCCAATCGAATCCACTCGATCCCATTCCATTCCTTTCCATTCAACTCCACTCAACTCCCCTCCCCTCCACTCCATTCCATTCCAATCCATTAGCCTTCACTCCCCTCATCTCCACTCCAGTCCACTCCATTCCATGCTATTCCATTCCACTACATTCAGCTCCTCTCCACTCCATTCCAATTGACTCCACTCCACTCCACTCCTTTCCATTCAACTCCGTCCCATTCCCTTCAACTCCACTCCACTCTACTCCATTCCATTCCAGTCCAATCAATTCCATTCCATTCCATTCCATTCCCTTATTTCGACAGGATCACATTCCATTCCATTCCATGTCTCTCTTTCAACATGATCTCACTCTCTACCCAGGCTGGAGTCCTGAGGCACAATCTCAGCTCATATTTCAATTCACCATTCCATTCCATTCCATGCCATCCCGTTGCATTCCATTCCATTGCATTCCATTCCAGGCCATTCCTTTTCATTTCTTTCTTTCGACAGGATCTCACTCTCTATCCAGGCTGCAGTTCAGAGGCACAATATCAGCTCACATTTTATTTCACCATTCCATTCCATTCCATTCCATTCCATTCTTTCCCATTCCATTCCATTCCATTCTATTCCATTCCAGTCCATTCAAGTCCATTCCAGTCCATTCCAGTCCATTCCATTCCATTCCTTTCTTTTGAGAAGTTCTCACTCTGTCACTCAGGCTGGAGTGCAGTTGCACAATCTCAGCTCTTATTTCATTTCACCATTCCTTTCCATTCCGTTCTATTCCATAGCATTCCATTCCATTCCATTCCACTCCATTCCACCCCACTCCACTCCATTCCACTCCATTCCATTCCATTCCATTACACTGCATTCCCTATTGAATGCATGTCACCATTGCATTCAATTGTATTCCATCCCACTGCATTCCATTCCATTCCATTCTGCTCCACTCCACTCAACTCAACTCCACTGCACTCCATTCCACCACACTCCACTGCACTCCACAGCATTCCTTTCCATCCTATCCCATTCCACTCCACTGCTCTGCACTCCACTCCATATCATTCCATTCAATCCCATTCCATTCCCCTCCATTTCACTCCACTCCATTTCACTACACTCCTCTCCCCTGCACTCCACTCCATTCCTTTACATTGCATTCCATTCCACTCCACTTCATACGACTTCACTCCTCTCCACTCCATTCCATTCCATTCCATAACATTCTATTCCACTCCACTTCAATCCATTCCTTTCTTTCGTCAGGATCTCACTCTATCACCCACTCCACCCCTTTCCATTCAATTTCATTCCACTCCATTCCATTCCACTCCCCTCCACTTGACTCCACTCGAACCCATTCCATTCCTTTGCATTCCACTCCACTCCACTCCACTCTATTCCATTCCAATCCATTAGTCTTCACTCCCCTCAACTCCACTCCACTCCATTCCATGGTATTCCATTCCATTACATTCAGCTCCTCTCCACTCCACTCCAATCGACTCCACTACACTCCTTTTCATTCAACTCCATCCCATTCCATTCAACTCCACTCCAATCCATTCCATTACAGTCCAATCAATTGCATTCCATTCCACTCCATTCCATTCCATTCCCTTCTATCGAGAGGATCTCATTCCATTCCATTCCATTTCTTTCTTTTGACAGGATCTCACTCTCTACCCAGGCTGGAGTTCTGAGGCACAATCTCAGTTCACATTTCAATTCACCATTCCATTCCATTCCATTCCATTCCATGCCATGCCATGCCATCCCATTGCATTCCATTCATTCCAGTCCATTCCAGTCCATTCCAGTTCATTTCTTTCTTTCGACAGGATCTCACTCTGTACCCAGTCTGGAGTTCAGTGGCACAATATCAGCTCACATTTTATTTCACCATTCCATTCCATTCCATTCCATTCCATTCCATTCCATTCTATTCCAATCCGTTCTATTCCATTCCGTTCCTCTCTTTTGAGAAGTTCTCACTCTGTCACCCAGGCTGGAGTGCAGTTGCCCAATCTCAGCTCATATCTCATTTCACCTTTCCATACCATTCCATTCCAATCTATTCCATAGGATTCCATTCCATTCCATTCAACTCCATTCCACTCCACTCCACTCCATTCCATTCCATTCCATTACACTCCATTCCATTCCACTCCACTCCACTCCATTCCATTCCACTCCATGCCATTCTATTCCACTCATTTCAAATCCACTCCACTCCACTTCTCTCCACTCAACTGCACTCCATTCCATTCCTCTCCATTCCATTCCATTACTTTCTTTGGACAGGGTCTCACTCTGTTGCCCAGGCTGGAGTGCAGTGTCACAATCTCAGCTCACATTTCATGTCACCATTGCATTACATTCCATTCCATTTCACTCCATTCCATTCTGCTCCACTCCAGTAGCCTCCACTCCACTCCATTCCATTCCACTCTAGGTCATTTCATTCCACTCCATTCCACTGCACTCCACTCGACTCCACTCCACTCCATTCCACCACACTCCACTGCATTCCACTCCATTCCTTTCCGTCCTATCCCATTCCACTCCACTGCTCTGCACTCCATGCCACTCCATATTCTTTCATTCAATCCCATTCCATTCCCCTCCATTTCACTCCACTTCACTCCTCTCCCCTGCACTCCACTGCATTCCATTCCATTCCACTCCACTCCATTCGACTCCACTCTATTCCACTCCATTCCATTCCATTCCAGTCCATACCATTCCATTAAACTCCATTCCAATCCATTCATTTCTTTCCTCAGGATCTCACTCTATCGCCCAGGCTGGAGTTCAGTGGCACAATCTCAGCTCACATTTCGTTTCACCATTCCATTCCATTCCAAAGCATTCCGATCCACTCCACTCCACTCCGTTCCATTCCATTGCATCCCATTCCATTCCCCTCCATTCCACTCCATTCCATTCCTCTCCACTGCACTCCCCTCCTCTCCACTCCTCTCTACTCCACTCCAGTACATTCCATTCTGTCCCATTCCATTCCTCTCCATTCCACTCCGTTACACTCCAGTCCACTATATAGCATTCCATTCCATTCCATTCCATTCCATTCCATTCCATTCCATTCCATTTCATTCCATTGAATTCCATTTCATTCCATTCCATTCCATTCCACCCCATTGCATTACATTCACTTCTTTCGACCAGAAATCCCTCTGTCACCCAACCTGGAGTGCAGTGGCTCAATCTCAGCTTAGATTTCATTTCACCATTCCATTCCATTCCATTCCATTCCTTTCTATTCCATTTAAGTCCATTCCATTCCTTTCTATTCCATTAAAGTCCATTCCACTCCACTCCACTCTACTCGATTCCATCAAAAACCACTCTAATCCACTCCAATCCATTGGAATCCATCCCATCCAAATTCTCTCCACTCCTCTTACCTCTACTCCACTCCACTCCATTCCATTCCATTCAATCCCATTCCATTCCATTTCATTCCACTCCACACCACTCCACTCCACTCCATTCCACTTCATTCCATTGCAATCTATTTCATTCCATTCCGTTCAATCCCTTTTTATTCCGCTTAATTCCACCCCACTCCACTCCATTTCACTCCATTCCACTCCATTCCACTCTATTCCACTCCACTCCACTCAACTCCATTCCATACCGTTCTTTTCCTTTATACTCCATTACATTCCAAACCACTCAATGCACCTCCACTCCATTCCATTCCATTCCGTGCCTTTCCATTTCACTCCCTTTAACTCCATTCCACTCCACTTCTCTCCACTCCACTGCACTTCACTCCATTCTATTCCATTCCATTCCATTCCATTCCAATCCTTTCCATTCCATTCGACTCCATTCCACTCACTCCACTGCACTGCATTCCATTCCATTCCATTCCATTCCATTCCTCTCCATTCCATTCTGTTCCTTTCTTTCGACAGGATCTCTCTCTGTTACCCAGGCTGGAGTGCAGTGGCACTATTTCAGCTCACATTTATTTTCACCATTGCATTCCATTCCATTACATTCCATTCCATTCTGCTCCACTCCACTCCATTCCATTCCATTCCACTCATTTCCACTTCAGGCCACTCCAGTCGACTCCATTCCACTCTAGGCCATTCCATTCCACTCCATTCCACTCCACTCCACCCAACTCGACTCCACTCCATTTCATTCCACCACACTCCAGTGCACTCCACTCCATTCCATTCTATTCCATCCCATTCCACTCCACTGCTCTGCACTCCACTCCTTTCCATACCATTCTATTCAATCCCGTTCCATTCCCCTCCATTTCACTCCAGTCCACTCTGTTGCACTCCATTCCATTCTCTTCAATTCCATTCCATTCCACTCCACTCTAGATTCTACTCCACTCCATTCCATACCATTCCATACCATTCCATTCCACTCCATTCCAATCCATTCCTTTCATTCAACAGGATCTCACTCTGTCACCCATGCTGGAGTTCAGGGGTACAATCTCAGCTCACATTACATTTCACCATTCCATTCCATTCCATTCCACTCCATTCCACTACACTCCATTCCATTCTCTTCCATTCCCCTCCACATCACCCCTCTCCAGTCCACTGCATTCAGTTCCGTTCCATTCCAATCCATTCCATTCCACTCCATTTCACTCCTCTCCACTGCATTCCACTCCATCCCATTCTATCCCTTTCCATTCCACTCCATTCCACTCCATTCCACTGCAAAGCATTCCATTCCATTCCATTATATCCCATTCCATTCCACTCTACTCCATTCCACTCCATTCCATTCCATTCCATCCCATTCCACTCTACTCCATTCCACTCGATTCCGTTCCACTCCAATGCAGTCCACTCCTCTCCACTCCACTCCTCTCCACTATACTCCATGAAGTTCCCTTCCATCCCATTCCATTCCACTCCGTTCCAATTCATTCCACTCCACTCCACTCCAATCCGTTTCATTCCATTCCATTCAATTCCATTCAATTTCTTTCCACTCCATTCCATTCCATTTCACTCCATTCTTTTCAATTCCCTTTTTTCGACCGGAACTCACTCTGTCACCCAAGCTGGAGTGCAGCGGCACAAACTCAGCTTACATTTCACTTCAACATTCCATTCCATTCCATTTCATTCCATTCCATTCCATTTCATTCCATTCCATTCCATTCCATTCCATTCCATTTCATTCCATTCAATTCCATTCCAGTCCAGTCCATTCCACTCCACTCCCCTCTACTCCATTCCACTCAAAACAACTTTTATCCACTCCACTCCATTGGAATCCATCCAATCGACTTCCACTCCACTCCTTTCCCTCCACTCCACTCCATTGCATTCCATTCCATTCAATCCCATTCCATTACACATCATTCCACTCTACTCCACTCCAATCCATTTGATTCCATTCTATTGCAATCCATTCCATTCAATCCCATTCCATTCCACTTAATTCAACTCCACTACACTCTACTCCACTCCACGCCATTCCATTCCATTCAATCCTATTCCATTCCACATCATTCCACTCTTATCCACTCAACTCCACTCCACTCCCCTCCGCTTCACTCAACTCCACTCCACGCCACTCTATTCCATTCCATTCCATTGCAATCCATTCCATTCAATCCCATTCCATTCCACTTAATACCACTCCACTCCACTCCACTCCTCTCCATTCCAGTCCATTCCATTCCATTACAATCCACTTGATTCCATTCCATACCTTTCTTTCAACAAATTCTTACTCTGTCACCCAGTCTGGAGTGCAGGGGCACAATAAGAGCAGACATTACATTTCACCATTCCATTCAATTCCATTAAATTCCATTCCATTCCATTCCAATCCACTCCACTCCACTCCATTCCCTTTCATTCCACTCTTTTCCGCTCCACTCCCCTCCACTCGACTCCACTCGATCCCATTCCGTTCCTTTCCATTCCACACCATTTCACTCCACTCAAATCCAGTCCACTCCATTCCACTCCACTCTATTTCATTCCAATCCATTAGACTTCACTACCCTCCACTCCACTCGACTCCATTACATTCCATCCTATTCCTTTCCACTCCATTCAGCTCCTCTCCACTCCACTCCACTCCCCTCTCTTCCATTCCACTCCATGCCATTCCACTCAAATCTACTCCACTCCACTCCATTCCATTCCATTCCATTCCATTCCATTCCTTTCCATTCCATTCCATTCCATTCCGTTCCATTCCATTCCGTTCTGTTCCGTTCCGTTCCGTTCCGTTGCGTTCTGTTCCATTCCATTCCATTCCACTCCATTCCATTCTATCCCTTTCTTTTGACAGGATCTCACTCTGTCACCCAGGCTGGAGTGCAGTGGCACAATCTCAGCTCACATTTCATGTCACCATTGCATTCCATTCCAATTCCATTCCACTCCTCTCCACTCCTCTTGACTCCACTCCACTCCATTGCATTCCACTCTAGGCCATTCCATTCCACTCCATGCCATTCCACTCAAATCTACTCTACTCCACTCCATTCCATTCCACTCTAGGCCATTCCTTTCCTCTCCAATCCACTGCACTCCACTCGAATCCACTCCACTCCATTCCACCACACTCCACTGCACTCCACTCCTCTCCTTTCCATCCTATCCCATTCCATTCCACTGCCCTGCACTCCCCAACACTCCATATCATTCCAATCTATCCCATTCCATTTCCCTCCATTTCACTCCACTCCACTCCTCTCCCCTGCACTGAACTCCATTCCATTCCATTCCATTCCACTCCACTCCATTCGACTCCACTCCACTCCACTCCATTCCATTCCATTCCGTAACATTCCATTAAACTCCGTTCCAATCCATTCCCTTCTTTCATCAGGGTCTCACTCTATCACCCAGGCTGGAATTCAATGGCACAATATCAGCTCACATTTCATTTCACCATTCCATTCCATTCCATTTCAATGCATTCTGATCCACTCCACTCCATTCCATTCCATTCCATCCCATTCCATTCCCCTCCATTCCACTCCATTCCATTCCTCTCCACTGCACTCCACTCCTCTCCAATCCACTCCAGTACTTTCCATTCCATCCCAATCTATTCCACTCCATCCCACTCCAGTCCACTATATACCATTCCATTCCATTCCTCTCCATTGCATTCTATTTCACTCCCTTTCAATCCATTCCATTCCATTCCGCTCCATTGCATTACATTCACATCTTTTGATCGGAAATCCCTCTATCACCCAAGCTGGAGTGCAGTGGCTCAATCTCAGCTCACATTTCATTTCAGCATTCCATTCCATTCCATTCCATTCCATTCCATTCCATTCCATTCCATTCCTTTCCATTCCATTAAAGTCCATTCCACTCCACTGTACTCAATTCCACCCAAAACCACTCTAAGCCACTCCACTCCATTGGAATCCATCCCATCCAAATTCTCTCCACTCCTCTTACCTCTACTCCACTCCATTCCATCCCATTCTTTTCAATCCCATTCCATTCCACTTCATTCCACTCCACACCACTCCACTCCACTCCACACCACTCCACACCACTCAACTCCATTCCATTTCATTCCATTGCAATCCATTTCATTCCATTCCGTTCAATCCCTTTTCATTCCACTTAATTCCACTCCACTCCACTCCATTTCACTCCATTCCACTCCACTCCACTCCCCTCCATTTCGTTCCATTCTTTTCCATTATACTCCATTACTTTCAAATCCACTCCAAGCCCCTCCACTCCATTCCATTCCATTCCATGCCATTCCATTTCACTCCCTTCAACTCCATTCCATTCCACTTCTCTCCACTCCACTGCTCTCCACTCCATTCTATTCCATTCCATTCCATTCCATTTAAATCCTTTCCGTTCCATTCCACTCCATTCCACTCTACTCCACTGCTCTACATTGCATTCCATTCCATTCCATTCCATTCCATTCCATTCCATTCCTCTCTCTTCCATTCTATTCCTTTCTTTCGACAGGATCTCACTCTGTTACCCAGGGTGGAGTGTAGTGGCACTATTTCAGCTCACATTTCATTTCACCATTTCATTCCATTCCATTCCATTTCATTCCATTCCATTCCATTCCATTCCATTCCATTCCATTCCATTCCATTCTGCTCCACTCCACTCCTTTCTTTTCCATCCCATTCCATTCCACTCATTTCCACTCCTGTCCGCTCCACTCAACTCCACTCCATTCCATTCCACTCTAGGCCATTCCATTCAAGTCCATTCCACTCCACTCCACCCCACTCGACTCCACTCCATTCCATTTCACCACATTCTACTGCACTCCACTCCAGTCCATTCTGTCCCATCCTATTCCACTCCACTGCTCTGCACTCCACTCCTTTCCATACCATTCTATTCAATCCCATTCCATTCCCCTCCATTTCACTTCAGTCCACTCCATTGCACTCCACTCCACTCCATTCCCGCAATTACCTTCCATTCACTCCACTCCACTAGATTCTACTCCAGTCCATTCCATATCATTCCATACCATTCCATTCCACTCCATTCCAATGCATTCCTTTCATTCAACAGGATCTCACTCTGTCACACATGCTGAAGTTCAGGGAACAATCTCAGCTCACATTCCATTTCACTCCGTTGCACTATACTCCATTCCATTCCATTCCATTTCATTCCATTCCACTCCGGTTCACCCCACTCCAGTCCACTGAATTCAGTTCCTTTCCATTCCATTCCATTCCACTCCATTCCACTCCTCTCCACTGCACTCCACTCTATCCCATTCTATCCCTTTCTATTCCACGCCATATCGCTCCACTCCACTGGAAAGCATTCCATTCCGTTCCATGCCATTATATCCCATTCCATTCCACTCTACTCCATTCCATTCCATTCCATCCCATTCCACTCCACTCCATTCCACTCGATTCCATTCCACTCCAATGCAGTCCACTCATCTCCCCTCCATTCCTCTCCACTACACTCCGTTAAGTTCCATTCCATCCCATTCCATTCCACTCCATTCCAATCCATTCCACTCAACTCCAATCCACTACATTCCATTCCATTCAATTCCATTCCATTTCTCTCCATTTATTTCCATTCCATTCCATTCCATTCCACTCCATTGTATTCAATTCCCATCTTTCGCCTGGAACTCACTCTGTCACCAAGCTGAAGTGCAGTGGCACAATCTCAGCTCTCTTTTCACTTCAGCATTCCATTCCACTTCATTCCATTCCATTCCATTTCATTCCTTTCCATTCCATTTCATTCCTTTCCATTCCATTTCATTCCATTCCATTCCATTCCATTCCATTCCATTCCATACCATTCCTTTCCATTCCATTCCATTCCATTCCATTCCATACCATACCATTCCATTCCATTCCATTCCATACCATTCCATTCCATTCCATTCCATACCATTCCGTTCCATTCCATTCCATTTTATTCCATTCCATTCCATTCCATTCCATTCCATTCCATTCCATTTCATTCCATTCCATTCCATTCCGTTACATTCCATTCCTCTCCATTCCACTCCACTCCACTCTACTCCATTCCACTCATAACAACTCTAATCCACTCCACTCCATTGGAATCCATCCAATCGACTTCCACTCCACTCCTTTCCCTCCACTCCACTCCGCTCCACTCCATTCCATTCCATTCAATCCCATTCCATTCCACATCATTCCACTCTACTCCACTCCACTCTACTCCACTCCATTTCATTCCATTTTATTGCAAGCCATTCCATTCAATCCCATCTCATTCCACTCAATTCAACTCCACTCCATTCTACTCCACTCCACTCCATTCCATTCCATTCAATCCCATTCCATTCCACATCATTTCACTCTAATCCACTCCACTCCACTCCACTCCACTCCACTACACTACACTCCATTCCATTCCACTGCAATCCATTCCATTCAATCCCATTCCACTCCACTTAATTCCACTCCACTTCACTCCACTCCTCTGCATTCCATTCCATTCCATTCCATTGCAATCCACTTGATTCCATTCCATTCCTTTCTTTCAACAAGTTTTCACTCTGGCACCCAGTTGGAGTGCAGGGGCACAATAAGAGCTGACATTTCATTTCACCATTCCATTCAATTCCATTTAATTCCATTCCATTGCATTCCACTCCACTGCACTCCTTTCCATTTCCTTTCATTCCACTCCATTCCACTCCATTCCACTCCCCTGGACTCCACTCAATCCCATTCCTTTCTTTTCCATTCCACAGCATTCCACTCCACTCAAATCCACTCCACTTCATTCCACTCAACTCCATTCCATTTCAATCCATTAGACTTCACTGTCCTCCACTCCACTCGACTCCACTACATGGAATCCTATTCCATTTCACTCCATTCAGCTCCATGCCACTCCAATCCACTCCACTCCACTCTACTCCTTTCCATTCCATTCCACGTCATTCCACTCCACTCCACTCCATTCCACTCCATTCCACTCCATTCCATTCCATTCATCTCCATTCCATTCCATTCCTTTCTTTTGACAGGATCTCACTCCGTCACCCAGGCTGGAGTGCAGTCGCACAATCTCAGCTCACATTTCATTTCACCATTGCATTCCATTCTATTCCATTCCACTGCATTCCATTCCATTCCATTCCACTCCTCCCACTCCACTCGACTCCACTCCACTCCATTGCATTCCACTCTAGGCCATTCCATTCCACTACACTACACTCTACTCCACTCGATTCCAATACACTCCATTCCACCACACTCCACTGCACTCCACTCCATTCCTTTCCATCGAATCCCATTCCACTCCACTGCTCTGTCTCCTCTCCACTCCATATCATTCCATTCAATCCCATTCCATTCCCCTCCATTTCAATCCAATCCACACCACTCCACTCCTAACCTCTGCATTATACTCCACTCCTTTCCATTCCATTCTATTCCATTCCACTCTACTCCATTCCACTCCACTCCACTCCACTCCATTCCATTCCATTCCATTCCATACCATTCCTTTCCACTCCATTCCAATCCATTCCTTTCTTTCGTCAGGATCTCACACTGTCAACCAGGCTGGAGTTCAGTGGCACAATCTTAGCTCACGTTTCATTTCAACATTCCATTCCATTCCTTTCTATTATATTCCATTCCATTCCAATGCATTCCCATCCACTCCACTCCACTCCATTCCATTCCATTCCATTCCATTCCATTCCACTCCATTCCATTTCACTCCCTTTCATTCCATTCTATTCCATTCAAATCCATTGCATTCCATTCACTTCTTTCAACTGGAAATCACTATGTCAACCAAGCTGGGTGCAGTGGCTCAATCTCAGCGAACATTTCATTTCACCATTCCACTCCTTTCTATTCCATTCCATTTCATTAAAGTCCATTCCACTCCACTCCACTCCACTCTCCTCTATTCCACCCAAAACCACTCTAATCCAATCCACTGCATTGGAATACATCCCATCCAATTACACCCCACGCCTCTTACCTCCACTCCACTCCACTCCATTCCATTCCATTCCATAGCAATCCATTCCTTTCAATTCCACTCAATCCCCTGTCAATCCACTTATATGCACTCCACTCCACTCCGTTGCACTGCACTCCACTGCATTCCATTCCATTCCTTTCCATTATACTCCATTACATTCCAATCCACTCCACGATCCTCCACTCCATTCCATTCCTCTCCATGCTATGCCCTTTCACTCCCTTCAACTCCATTCCACTCCTCTGCACTCCACTGCACTCCACTCCATTCCATTCTATTCCATTCCAGTCCAGTCCATTCCATTCCATTCCGCTACATTCCACATTACTCCACTGCACTGCATTCCATTCCATTCCTCTCCATTTCTTTCTATTGCTTTCTTTCGACAGGATCTCACTCTGCTCCCCAGGCTGGAGTGCAGTGGCACTATCTCAGCTCACATTTCATTTCACCATTGCATTCCATTCCATTGCATTGCATTCCATTCCATTGCATTCCATTGCATTCCATTCCATTCCATTCCATTGCATTCCATTCCATTCCATTCCATTCCATTGCATTCCATTCAATTCCATTCTGCTCTACTCCACTCCATACCTTTCCATTCCATTCCATTCTACTCAATTCCACTCCAGCCCACTCCACTCGACTCCACTCCATTTCACTCCACTCTAGGCCATTTCATTCCACTCCATTCCACTCCGCTGCACTCCACTCGACTCCACTCCATTCCATTCCACCACACTCCCCTGCACTCCTCTCCATTCCATTCCATCCCAACCCATTCCACTCAAATGCTCTGCATTCCACTCCACTCCATAACATTCTATTCAGTCCCATCCCATTCACCTCCATTTCACTCCACTCAACTCCACTCCACTTCACTGCACTCCACTCCATTCCCTTTAATTCCATTCCATTCCACTCCACTCCACTAGAATCTCCTCCATGCCATTCCATTTCATTCCATACCATTCCATTCCTGTCTATTCCAATCCATTACTTTCATTCGACAGGATCTCACTCTGTCACCCATGCTGGCGTTCAGGGGCACAATCTCTGCTCACATTTCACGTCACCATTGCATTCCATTGCATTCCACTCCACTCCGCTAGAGTCCATTCCATTGCATTCCATTCCACTCCACTTCACCCCGCTCCTGTCCACTCCATTCAGTTCCTTTTCACTCCACTCCATTCCACTCCATTCCACTCCACTCCATTCCACTGCCTTCCACTCCTTTCCATTCCATTATATCTCATTCCATTCCATTCTACTCCACTCTACTCCGTTCCAATCCATTCCATCCCATTCCACTCCACTCCTTCCCATTCCACTCCACTCCATTCCACTCCACTCCATTCCACTCCAATGCAGTCCACTGCTCTCCACTGCACTCCTCTCCACTAAACTCCATTAATTTCCATTCAGTCCCATTCCATTCCACTCCATTCCAATCCATTCCACTCCACTCCACTCCACTCCACTCCAATCCAATCCACTCCATTCCTTTCCATTCCATTCGATTTCATTACATTTCTTTCCACTCCATTCCATTCCATTTCAATCCCTTCCATATTATTCCCTTCTTTTGACCGGAAATCACTCTGTCACCCATGCTGGAGTGCAGCGGCAAAATCTTAGCTAACATTTCACTTCACCTTTCTATTCCATTTCATTCCATTCCATTGCATTCCATTCCATTCTATTCAAGTCCATTACAAACTACTCCACCTTACTCCATTCCACTCAAAACAACTTTAATCCACTCCACTTCATCGGAATCCATCCCATCGAATTCCACTCCACTCTCCCTCCACCCCACTCCACTCCACTCCATTTCATTCCATTCCATTGCAATCCATTCCATTCAATCCCTTTCCATTCCACTTAATTCCACTCCACTCCACTCTACTCCACTCCACTCCTTCCATTCCTTTGAATCCCATTCCATTTGACATCATTCAACTCTAATCTACTCCACTCCACTTCATTCCATTGCATTCCATTGCAATCCATTCCATTCAATCCCATTCCATTCCACTTAATTCCACTCCACTCCACTCCTCTCCATTCCATTCCATTCCTTGTCATTGCAATCCACTCTATTCCATTCCATTCCTTTCTTTCAACAAGTTCTCACTCTGTCACCCAGTCTGGAGTGCAGTGACACAATAACAGCTGACATTTCATTTCACTATTCCTTTCCATTCCATTCCATTCCATTCCACTCCAATCCACTCCACTCCATTCCATTCCCTTTCATTTCACTCCATTCCACTGCACTCCTCTCCACTCGACTCCACTGGATCCCATTTCATTCCTTTCCATTCCACACCCTTCCACTCCACTCAAGTTTGCTCCACTCAACTCTACTGCACTCCACTCAACTCCATTCCATTCCAATCCATTACACCTCACTACCCTCCTCTCCACTTGACTCCACTCCATTCCATCCTATTCCATTTCACTCCGTTCAGCTCCTCTCCACTCCAATCCACTCTACTCCACTCCACTCCTTTCGATTCTATTCCATCGCATTCCATTCAACTCCGCTCCACTTCATTCCATTCCATTCCATTCCATTCCATTCCATTCCATTCCACTCCATTCCATTCCATTCCTTTCTTTCGACAGGATCTCACTCTGTCACCCAGGCTGGAGTGCAGTGGCACAATCTCAGCTCACATTTCATTTCAAAATTCCATTGCATTCCATTCCATTCCATTCCACTCTTTACATTCCATTCCTTTCTTTCGATAGGATCTCACTCTGTCACCGAAGCTGGAGTGCAGTGGCACAATCTCAGCTCACATTTCATTTCAAAATTCCATTGCATTTCATTCCATTCCATTGCTTTCCATTCCATTGAATTCCATTCCATTCTATTCCATTCCACTCCATTCCATTCCATTTCATTCTTTCTACAGGATCTCACTGTGTACCCAGGCTGTAGTGGTGTGGCACAATCTCTTCTCACATTTCTTTTATCCATTCCATTCCATTCAATTCCATTCCATTGCATTGCATTGCATTCCTTTCCATTCCATTGCAATGCATTCCATTCCATTCCATTTCTTTCTTTCGATAGGATATCACTGTGTAGCCAGGCTGGAGTTCAGTGGCACAATCTCAGCTCACATTTCATTTCACCATTCCATTGCATTCTATTCCATTCCATTCCATTCCACAGTATTTCATTCCATTACATTCCACTCCATTCCACTCCACTCCATTCCACTCCATTTTACTCCATTCCATTCCACTCCACTCCACTCCATTCCATTCCACTACATGCCATTCCTTTCCACTCCTTTCAACTCCACTCCACTTCTCTCTGCTCCACTGCACTCGAATCCACTCCATTCGATTCCATTCCATTCCATTGCAATCCTTTCCATTCCATTCCCCTCCATTCCACTCTACTCCACTGCATTGCATTCCATTCTTTTCCTCTCCATTCCATTCTATTCCTTTCTTTCAATAGGATCTCACTCTGTTACCCAAGCTGGAGTGCAGTGGCACAGTCTTAGCTCACATTTCATTTCACCATTGCATTGCATTGCATTCCATTCCATACCATTCCATTCCATTCCACTACACTCCACTTCACTCCACTCCATTCATTTCCGTCCCATTTCTTTCCACTCAGTTCGACTCCAGTCCTCTCCACTCGACTCCACCCCACTCCATTCCTTTCCACTATAGGAAATTCCATTCCACTCCATTGCATTCCACTCCACTCCATTGAATCCAATCCATTCCATTCAACTACCCTCCACTGCACTCCACTCCATTCCTTTCCATCCTATCCCATTCCAATCCACTACTCTGCACTCCACTCCACTCCAGTCCACTCCATTCGACCACACCCCACTTCATTCCATTCCACTATAGGCCATTCCATTCCACTCCATTACACTCCACTCCACTCCATCGACTCCAATCCCTTCCATTCCACTGCACTCCACTCCATTCCTTTCCATCCTATCCCATTACACTCCACTGCTCTGCATTCCACTCCACTCCATGCCATTCCATTCAATCCAATTCCGTTCCCCTCCATTTCACTCCTCTCCATTCCACTCCACTGCACGCCACTCCATTCCATTCCATTACATACACTCCACTCCAATCGACTCCACTCCTCTCCATTCCTTTCCATTCCATTCCATACCAAACAATTCCACTCCATTCCCATCCTTTCCTTTCTTTTGACAGGATCTCACTCTCTCACCCAGGCTGGAGGTCAATGGCACAATCTCAGATCACATTTCATTTCACCATTCCATTCCATTCCATTCAATTCCATTCCCATCCACTCCGCTTCTCTCCATACCATTCCATTCCATCCCATTCCGTTCCACTCGTTTGCACTCCATTCAATATCTCTCTGCTCTACTCCACTCCTCTCCAATCCATTCCTTTACATTCCATTCCGTCCCATTCTATTCCATTCAATTCCACTCCATTCCACTTCACTCCACTCCACTCCAATCCACTACATTCCATTCCTTTCCATTCCATTCAATTTCACTCCATTGCATAAATTCCATTCCAATCCTCTCCATTCCATTCCATTCCCTTCTTTCGACCTGAAATCACTCTCTCACCCAAATGGAGTGCCGTGGCAGAATATCTGCTCACATTTCATTTCACCTTTTCATTCCATTCCATTCCATTCCATTCCATTCCACTCCACTCCACTCTACCCCATTCCACCGAAAACCATTCCATTCCATTCCCTTCCATTCCATTCAACTCCACTCCAATCCACTCCGTTCTATTCCATCCGATTCCGTTCCACTCCATTCCACTCCACTCCACTCCAATCCACTTCACTCCATTCCACTCCGTTTCGTCCCATTCCACTCTGTTTCGTCCCATTCCACTCTCTCCATTCCACTCCACTCCACTCCTTTCTACTCCACTCAATCCCATTCCGTCCCATTCAATTCCAATGCATTCCACTACACTTCACACCACTCTATTCCACTCCACTCCATCACATTCATTTACATCCCTTTCCACTCTAGCCATTCCACTCCACTACACTCTACCCCACTCCAATCCAGTCCACTCTATTGCATGCCATTCCATTCCATTCCACTCCAATCCATTCCATTCCATTCTTTCAACAGGATCTGATTCTGTCCGGCAGACTGGAATGCAGTGGCACAATCTCAGCTCACATTTCTTTTCACCATTCCATTCCATTCCATTTGATTCCATTCCAATACACTCCACTCCACTCCTTTCCATTCCATTCCATTTCACTCCATTGCACTCCAGTCCACTCAAATCCACTACACTCCACTTGATACCATTCCATTCCACTCCATTCCACTCCACTCCACTCCACACCACTCCAGTCCATTCCATTTCATTCCATTCCATTCCATTCCATTCCATTCCATTCCATTCCATTCCACTCCACTGCACTCCACTCCATTCCATTCCATTCCATTCCACTCCACTCCACTCCACTCCATTCCATTCCATTCCATTTCACTCCATTGCACTCCACTCCACTCCACTGCACTCCAATCCCCTCCCTTCCATTCCATTGCATTCCATTGCACTCCATTCCACTCCACCTCACTGCTCTCCACTCGATCCCATTCCATCCCAATCCATTCTAGTACATTCCACTCCACTCCACACTACTCAACTCCATTCCATTCCATTACATCCCATTCCATTCTATTTCATTCCACTCCATTCCACTCCATTCTGCTCCACTCCACTCCACGGCGTTCCATTCCGTTCCATTCAATTCCACTTCATTCCATTCCATTTCTTTCTTTTGACAGGATCTCACGCTGTATCCCAGATAGGAGTGCAGTGGCACAATCTCAGTTCACATTTCATTTCACCTTTCCATTCCATTGCATTTCATTCCATTTCTTTCTATTCCATTTCATTGCATTCCATTCCATTTCTTTCCATTCCATTCCAGTCCACTCTGCTCTACTCCACTCCACCCCATTCTATTCCAGTCTATGCCATTCCATTCCACTCTACTCCACTCCACTCAACTCCATTCCCTTCCATTCGTTTCCTTTCCCTTCTATTCCATTCCATTCCTTTCTTACGACAGGATCCCACTCTATCACAAGGCTGGAGTGCAGTGGCACAAACTCAGCTCACATTCCATTTCACCATTCCATTCCATTCCATTTCATTCCATTCCATTCCATTCCATTCCATTCCATTCCATTCCATAACAATACATTCCTTTCTTTTCAACTCCATTCAACTCAACTCCAATCAATTCCATTTCATTCCATTCTATTACACTCCATTGCACTCCACTCCACTCCACCCCACTCCACTCCACTGCACTGCACTCCCCTACACTCCATTCCATTCCTTTCTATTCTATTCCATCACACACCATTCGAAACCACTCCACTCCACTCCACTCCTCTCCACTACACTCCATTCAATTGCCTTCCATCCCATTCCATTCAACTCCACTCCACTAGACTCCACTGCACTCTATTCCATTCCATTTCACTGAAATCCATTCCATTCCTTTCTTTCAGCATCTCACGCTGTCACCCCGGCTGGAATCCAGTGGCACAATATCAGCTTACATTTCATTTCACCATTCCATTCCATTCCATTCCATTCCATTCCATAACATTCCATTCCATTCCATAACATTCCATAACATTCCATTATTTTCCACTCCATTCCATTCCATTCCATTCCATAACTTTCCATTACATTCCACTCTACTCTATTTCAATCCATTCCATTCCATTCCATTCCACTCCATTAAATTCTTTTCCTTGTTTTCTACAGAATCTCTCTGTGACCCAGGCTGCAGTGCAGTGGCCCAATCTCATCTCACATTTCATTTCACCATTCGATTCCATTGCATTGTATTCCATTTATTCCGTTGCATTCGATTCCATTCCATCCCATTCCATTCTATTCCCTTCCATTCCATTCCTCTACATTCCACTCCAGTCCACTCCACTCCAATCCACTCCACTTCACTCCATTCCATTTCGTCCCATACCATTCCACTCCACTGCACTCCACTCCAATCCACTGCACTCCATTCCATTCCATTGCATCCCATTCCACTTTTCTCCGTTCCGCTCCACTCCACTCCACTAGACTCCACTCCACTCTACTCTACTGCACTCCTCTGCGTTCCTTTCCATTGCACTCCAATCCTTCTTTTCGACAATTTCTCACTCTGTCACACAGGATGGAGTGCAGAGGCACAATCTCAGCTCACATTTCATTTCACCATTCCTTTCCATTCCATTCCATTCCATTAAACTCCACTCCACTCCTCTTCACTACATTACATCCATTCTATCTCATTCCATTCCACTCCATTCTACTCCACTCCACTCCACTCCACTCCTCTCCACTCCACTCCATTCCACTCCATTCCACTTCACTGCACTCCACTCCAATCCACTCTACTCGGTTTTGCTCCACTCCCATCCATTCCATTCCTTTCTTTCGACAGGATCTCACTCTATCTCCCATGCTGGAGTGCAGTGGCACAATCTCATCTCACATTTCATTTCATCATTCCATTCCACTCTATTCCAGTTAATTTGATTCCATTACACTCCACTCCATTCCATGCCATTCCGTTCCATTCCTTTACATTCCACTCCACTCCATTCCATTCAATTCCATTCCATTCCACTCCACTACACTCCTCTCTACTCCACTCGATCCCATTCCATCCCTTTCCATTCCATTGCATTCCACTACACTTCACTCCACTCTACTCCACTCCACTCCATTCCATTCCTTTACATCCAATTCTATTCTAGTCGTTTCACTCCACTACACTCTACTCCACTCCAATCCAGTCCACTCCATTCCATACCACTCCATTCCATTCCACTCCAATCCATTCCATTCCATTCTTTCGATAGGGTCTGATTCTGTCCGGCAGGCTGCAGTGCAGTGGCACAATCTCAGCTCACATTTCACTTCACCTTTCCATTCTATTGCATTTCATTTCATTCCTTTCTATTCCATTGCATTCCATTCCATTCCATTTCATTTCTTTCCATTCCATTCCACTACACTCTTCTCTACTCCACTCCACTCCATTCCATTCCACTCTATGCTATTCCATTCCACTCCATTCCACTCTACTCCACTCCACTCCACTCTATTCCCTTCCATGACATTCCAACCCCTCTATTCCATTCCATTCCTTTCTTACGACAGGATCTCACTCTGTCACACAGGCTGGAGTTCAGTGGCACAAACTCAGCTCACATTTCATTTCACCATTCCATTCCATTCCACCATTCTATTCCATTCCATTCCATAGCAATTCATTCAATTCTATTAAACTCCACTCCACTCAATTCCATTCCATTCCATTCCATAACACTCCATTACCCGCCATTCCACTCTACGCCACTCCACTGCACTCCCCTACACTCCATTCCGTTCCCTTCTATTCCATTCCATCTCACATCATTTCACTCCAATCCGCTCCACTCCACTCCACTCCAGTCCACTGCACTCCTCTCCATTCCATTCCATTCGATTCCCTTCCATCTCATTCCATTCAACTCCACTCCATTAGACTCCACTGCACTCCATTCCATTCCATTCAATTCCATTCCACTGAAATCTATTCCATTCTTCCTTTCAACAACATCTCACTCTGTCACCCCAGCTGGAATCTAGTGGCACAATATTAGCTCACATTTCATTTCACCATTCCATTCCATTCCAATCCACTCCACTCCAATCCACTCCACTCCAATCCACTCTTCTCCATTCCATTCCGTTCAGTGTCATTCCACTCCATTCCATTTCATTCCTTTCTTTTGACAGGATCTCACTCTGTCTCCCAGGCAGGAGTGCAGTGGCACAATATAAGCTCAAGTTTCATTTCACCATTCCATTCCATTCCATTCCATAACATTCTATTCCATTCCACTCCACTGTATTTCGTTCCATTTCATTCCATTCCATTCCATTCCATCCACTCCACTTCATTCCACTCCATTCCATCTCATTCCATCCCATTCCGTTCCACTCCAGTCCATTCCACTCGACTCCACTCCACTCCATTCCATCCCATTCCATTCCACTCCATTCTACTCCACGCCACTCCACTCCTTTCAACTCCATTTGATTCTATTCCATTCCATTCCATTCCATTCCACTCCAACAAATTCCATTCCTTGTTTTTGACAGGATCTCACTCTGTGATCCAGGCTGCAGTGCAGTGGCACAATCTCAGCTTAGATTTCATTTCACCATTCGATTCTATTGCATTCCATTCCACTTATTCCATTGTATTCCATTCCATTCCATTCCCTTCCATTACAGTCCACTCCACTCCAATCCACTGCACTCCATTCCATTCCATTGCATCCCATTCCACTCCTCTCCATTCCATTCCACTCCACTCCACTATACTCCATTCCACTTCACTCCACTCTACTACATTCCACTTCATTCCTTTCCACTCCATTCCATTCCTTCCTTTCGACAAGTTCTCACTGTGTCACACAGGATGGACTGTAGTGGCACAATCTCAGCTCACATTTCATTTCACTTTTCCTATCCATTCCATTCCATTCCATTCCATTCCACTCCATTGCACTCCTCTTCACTCCATTACATCCATTCCATCTCCTTCCTCTCCACTCCTCTCCATTCCACTCCATTCCACTCCATTCCATTCCATTCCACTCCACTGCACTCCACTCCACTCTACTCCATTCCATTCCATCCCATTCTATTCCACTCCATTCCATTCCATTCCTTTTTTCAACAGGATCTCACTCTGTCACCCAGGCTGGAGTGCAGTGGCACAATCCCAGCTCACATTTCATTCCACTCCATTCCAGTTAATTCGATTCCATTACACTCCACTCCATTCCATTCCATTCCATTCCATTCCATTCCACTCCACTCCACTCCTCTCTACTCCACTCGATCAAATTCCATCCCATTCCATTCCATTGCATTCCATTACACTTCACTCCACTCTACTCCATTCCACTCTATTCGATTCCTTTACATCCCATTCCATTCTAGCCATTCCACTCCGCTACACTCTACTCCACTCCAATCCACTCAACTATATTCCATTCCATTCCATTCCATTCCATTTCCATTCCATTCCATTCTTTTGACAGGATCTGATTCTCTCCCGCAGGCTGGAGTGCAGTTCCACAATCGCAGCTCACATTTCACTTCACCATTCCATTCCATTTAATTCCATTCCATTCCACTCCACTCCACTACTTTCCATTCCATTCCATTTCACTCCATTGCACACCAGACCACTTCAATCCACTCCAATCCACTCGATCCTTTTCCATCACTTTCCATTCCACTCCATTCCACTCCACTCCACTCCACACCACTCCACTCTATTCCATTACATTCAATTCCAATTAATTCCAATCCATTCCACTCCACTTCACTCCATTCCTTTCCATTCCATTTCACTCCATTGCACTCCACCCCACTCCACTACACTACACTCCTTTCTATTCCATTCTATTGCATTCCATTGCATTCCATTGCACACCATTACATTCCACCTCACTCCACTCCACTCGATCCCATTCCATCCCATTCCATTCCATTCCTTTCCATTCCACTCCACGTCACACTGCTCCACTTCATTCCATTCCATTGTGTCCCATTCCATTCCACTCCATTCCACTCCACTCTACTCCAATCCACTCCACTCCACTCCATTCCATACCTTTCCATTCAATTCCAGTACAATCCATTCCATTCCTTTCTTTTGACAGGATCTCATGCTGTATACCAGGCGGGAGTGCAGTGGCACAATCTCAGCTCACATTTCATTTCACCATTCCATTCCATTACATTCCATAGCAATCCATTCCATTCCATTCAACTCGATTCCACTCCACTCCACTCAGTTCCATTCTATTCCATTCCATTACCCTCCATTGCCCTCCACACTACTCCACTCCACTGCACTGCACTCCCCTTCACTCCATTCCATTCTTTGCTATTCTATTCCATCTCACACTATTTTGATGCACTCCACTCCATTCCACTCCTCTCCACTCCACTCCATTCAATTCCCTTCCATCCCATTCCATTCAACTCCACTCCACTAGATGCCACAGCACGCCATTCCATTCCATACCATTCAACTGAAATCCATTCCATTCCTTTCTTTCAATAATATCTCACTCTGTCACCCCAGCTGGCATCCAGTGGCACAGTATCGCTTACATTTCATTTCACCGTTCCATTCCATTCCATTAAATTCCACTCCACTCCACTCCTCTACACTCCACTCCACTCCATTCCAAACCACTCCATTACACTCCATTCCTTTCCATCCAATCTCATTGCACTCCACTCCTCTCCTCTCTACTCGACTCTATTCCACTCCTTTCCATTCCATTAAATCTCATTCCATTCCAATCCATTCGACTCCACTCTACTCCACTCGATTCCATTACATTTCAACCCATTCCATTCCACTCCTTTACATTCTTTTCCATCCCCTTCCATTCCATGCTACTCCACTCTACTGTATTCCACTCCATTCCATTCCACTCCATTCCAGTCCACTCCACTCCAATCCAATCTATTCAGTACCATTCCATTCAATTCCATTCCTTTCCAATACACTCCACTCCACTCTTCTTGATCCCATTCCATCCCATTCCATTTCACTCCATTCCACTCCACTCCACTCCACTCTGGTAAATTCCTTTGCATTCCATCCCAGTCTATTCCACTCCATTCCACTCCACTCCACCCCATTCCATTCTACTCCATTGTATTGTATGCCATCCGATTCCACTCCACTCATCCCCACTCCTCTTCACACAAATCCAATCCATTCCATTCCATTCTTTCCCATTCCATTCCACTCCATTCCACTCCACTCCACTACACACCACTGCATTCCACTCCTGTCCACTCCAATCCATTCGATTTCATTCCACTCCATTCCATTCCATTCCTTTCTTCCAACAGGATCTCACTCTGGCACCGAGGTTAGAGTGCAGTTGCACAATCTCAACGCACATTTCATTTCACCATTGCATTCCGTTCTATTCCATTCCATTCGACTCCACTCCATTCCATTTCATTCCAGTCCATTTCATGCCACTCCACTCCAATCCTCTCTATTCCACCACATTCCATTCCACTCCATTCCATTCCATTCTGTCCCATCCCATTACACTCCACTCCTTTCCTCTCGACTCCACTCCACTCCATTCCATTGCGTTCAATCACATTCCATTCCACTCAATTCCACTCCACTCCACTCCACTCCACGCCCTTCCATTCCATTCCATTCCATTCCATTCCATTCCACTACATTTCATTCTTCTCCATTTCCTTCCATGCCTTTCTTTTCAGGATCTCACTCTGTCAACCAGGCTGGAGTGGGACAATCTCAGCTTGCATTTCATTTCATCATTCCATTCCCTTCCATTTCATTCCATTCCACTACAATCCACTCCATTCCATTCACTTCTATTCCTCTCCATTCCACTCCACTCCACTCCATTCCATTCCATTCCATTACACTCCATTCAACTCCACTCTACTCCAACCGACTCCACTCGATCCCATTCCTTTCCTTTCCATTCCACTTCATTCCACTCCACTCCACTGAACTCCACTCCACTCAATTACATTAAATTGCATCCCATTCCATTCCACTCCATTTCATTCCATTCTTTTCTTTCGACAGGATCTCACTCTCTCACCCAGACGGGAGTTCAGTGCCACAATCTCAGTTTACATTTTATTTCACCATTTCATTCCGTTGCATTGCATTGGAATTGGAGTGGAGTGGAGTGGAATGGAAAGGAATGCAATGCATTGGAATGCAATTGAATGGAATAGAATGGGATGGAATGAGGAAATGAAATGTGAACGGAGATTTTGCCACTGTACTCCAGCCTGGTGACAGAGTTTGTTCCTATTGAAAGTAAGGAATAGAATGGAATGGAGTGGAATGGAATGGAATGGAAGTGAATGGAGTGGAATGGATTAGAGTGGAGTACAGGGGAGTGGATTGGAGTGGAATGGAATGGAATGGAATGCAATAGAATGGAATGTAATGATGAAATGAAATGTAAGCTGAGATTGTGCCACTGCACTGCAGCCTGGGTGAGATGTAAGATCCTGTTGAAATAAAGGAATGGAGTGTATTGGAGTGAAATGGAATAGATTGCAGTGGAGTGGTGTGGAGTGGAATGCAATCTGATGGAATGGAATGGAATGGAGTGGAGTGAAGTGGAGTGGAGTGTAGAGTAGGGGAGTGGAGTGGATGGAGGGAAAGGTAATGGAATGGAATGGAATGGAGTGGAGTGGAATGGAGTGGAGTGGAATGGAGTGGAGTAGAGTGGAATGGAGTGGACTGGAGAGGAGTGAAATGGAATGGAATGGAGTGGAATGAAATGGAATGGAATGGTGAAATAAAAAGTGAGTTGAGATAATGTCATTGCACTCGGGCCTGGGTGACAGAGTGAGATGCTGTAGAAAGAAAGGAATGGGATAGAATGGAGTGGAATAGAATCAGATGGAATGGAGTGGCACGGAGAGAAGTGAAGTGGAGTGGAGTGGATTGGAATAGAGTGGAATCGAATGGGATGGAATGGAATGGAGTGGAGTGGAGTTGAGTAGAGTGGAATGGAGAAGAATAGAATGTGATGGAATGGAATGGAGTGGATAGGAGTAGAATGGAATGGAATGGAATGAAAAGGAATAGAATGGTGAAATGAAATGTGAGTTGAGATTGTGCCACTTCACTACAGCCTGGTTGACAGATGAGATCCTGTCAAAAGAACGGAATGGAAAGGAATGGAGTGGAATGGAGTGGAATGACATGGGATGGAATGGAATAGAGTGGAGTGAAGTAGAGTGGAATGGAATGAAATGGGATGGGATGGATTTGATTGGAGGGGAGTGGAATGGAATGGAATGAGATGGGATGGAGTGGTGTGGAGTGGAATGGAATGGTGTAATGAAATGTGAGCTGCTATTTTGCCACTGCATTCCAGCCTGTATAACAGAGTGAGATCCTGTCAAAAGAAAGGAATGGAATGGAATGGAGTAAAGTGGAATGGAATGGAATGGAGTGGAGTGGGGTGGAGTGGAGTGTAATGGAGTGGAAAGGAATGGGGTGGAATGAGATGGTGTGGAGAGGAGTGGAATTGAGTGGAACGAAGAGGAATGTAAAGGAATAGAATGGAATGGAGTGGAATCGAATGGAGTGGAATGGAGTGGAGTAGAGTGGAGTGGAATGGAGTGGAATGGAGTGGAATGGACTGGAAATGAATGGAATGGAATACAATGCCATGTAATCGAATGGAATTGAATGGAATTAAATGGAATATAATGGAATGCAATGGAATTTAGAAGTTAAATCTGAGCTGCGATTGTGCCACAGCACTCCAGCCTGGGTGACAGAGTGAGATCCTGTCAAAAGAAAGGAATGGCATGGAATGAAGTAGAATGGAATGGAATGGAATGGAGTGGAATGGAGTGGAGTTGAGCTGAATGCAGTGGAATGGAATAAGATGGAGTGCAGTGCAGTGGAGTGGAGTGGAATGTAAAGGAATGGAATGGAATGATGTGGAGTGGAGTGCAGTGGAGTGGAGTCGAGAGGAGTGGAGTGGAATGGATGGAAAGGGAATTGGATGGAATGGAATGGAGTGGAGTGGAGTGGAATGGAGTGGAGTAGAATGGAGTGGAGAGGAATGGAGTTGAGTGGAGTGCAATGGAATGGAATGGAAGGCAATGGTATGGAATCGAATGGAATGGAATGCAACAGAATGAAATGGTGAAATGAAATGAGAGCTGAGGTTGCGCCACTTCACTCCAGCCTGGGTGACAGCATGAGATCCTGTTGAAAGAAAGGAATGGAATGGAATGGAGTAGAGTGCAATGGAATGGAAGGGAGTGGAGTGGAGTGGGGTGCAGTGGAATGGGGTTTAATGGAGTGAGATTGAATGGGATGGAATGGAGTGGAGTGGAGTGGACTGAAGTGGAAAGGAACGGGATGGAATAGGATGTAGTGGAATGGAGTGGAATGGAGTGGAAAGGAAAGGAATGAAATGCAATGCCATGGAATGGAATGGAATGGAATAGAATGAAATGGAATGCAATGAAATGCAATGGAATTTGATTTTATTTTATTTTATATTTTTTTAAGTTAGTAGTAAATTATTTTACTGAACCAATAAAAAATTATCATTAAACAGAAATCAAAGATTTAATGTTACTTTGGAAGAGGAGAAAACATTTTTATACTTCTGTTACCTTTCTTTTTTTTTTTTTTTTTTACATTTTTTTTTCTTTTATTATTATTATTATTATTATACTTTAGGTTTTATGGTACATGTGCACAATGTGCAGGTAAGTTACATATGTATACATGTGCCATGCTGGTGCGCTGCACCCACCAACTCGTCATCTAGCATTAGGTATATCTCCCAATGCTATCCCTCCCCCCTCCCCCCACCCCACAACAGTCCCCAGAGTGTGATGTTCCCCTTCCTGTGTCCATGTGTTCTCATTGTTCAATTCCCACCTATGAGTGAGAATATGCGGTGTTTGGTTTTTTGTTCTTGCGATAGTTTACTGAGAATGATGATTTCCAATTTCATCCATGTCCCTACAAAGGACGTGAACTCATCATTTTTTATGGCTGCATAGTATTCCATGGTGTATATGTGCCACATTTTCTTAATCCAGTCTATCATTGTTGGAAATTTGGGTTGGTTCCAAGTCTTTGCTATTGTGAATAATGCCGCAATAAACATACGTGTGCATGTGTCTTTATAGCAGCATGATTTATAGTCCTTTGGGTATATACCCAGTAATGGGATGGCTGGGTCGAATGGAATTTCTAGTTCTAGATCCCTGAGGAATCGCCACACTGACTTCCACAATGGTTGAACTAGTTTACAGTCCCACCAACAGTGTAAAAGTGTTCCTATTTCTCCACATCCTCTCCAGCACCTGTTGTTTCCTGACTTTTTAATGATTGCCATTCTAACTGGTGTGAGATGGTATCTCATTGTGGTTTTGATTTGCATTCCAAGTCAATCCTAAGCCAAAAGAACAAAGCTGGAGGCATCACACTACCTGACTTCAAACTATACTACAAGGCTACAGTAACCAAAACAGCATGGTACTGGTACCAAAACAGAGATATAGATCAATGGAACAGAACAGAGCCGTCAGAAATAATGCCACATATCTACAAGTATCTGATCTTTGACAAACCTGACAAAAACAAGAAATGGGGAAAGGATTCCCTATTTAATAAATGGTGCTGGGAAAACTGGCTAGCCATATGTAGAAAGCTGAAACTGGATCCCTTCCTTACACGTTATACAAAAATCAATTCAAGATGGATTAAAGACTTAAATGTTAGACCTAAAACCATAAAAACCCTAGAAGAAATCCTAGGCATTACCATTCAGGACATAGGCATGGGCAAGGACTTCATGTCTAAAACACCAAAAGCAATGGCAACAAAAGCCAAAATTGACAAATGGGATCTAATTAAACTCAAGAGCTTCTGCACAGCAAAAGAAACTACCATAAGAGTGAACAGGCAACCTACAAAATGGGAGAAAATTTTCGCAACCTACTCATCTGACAAAGGGCTAATATCCAGAATCTACAATGAACTCCAACAAATTTACAAGAAAAAAACAAACAACCCCATCAAAAAGTGGGCAAAGGACATGAACAGACACTTCTCAAAAGAAGACATTCATGCAGCCAAAAAACACATGAAAAAATGCTCACCATCACTGGCTATCAGAAATGCAATGGAATTTTGAAACAAAATGTGAGCTGAGATGGTGCCACTACACTCCAGCCTGGGTGTCAGAGTGAGATCCTGTCGAAAGAAAGGAATGGAATGGAACGGAGTGGAATGGAATGGAATGGAATGGAGTCGAGTGAAGTGGATTGGAGTGGAGCTGAATGGAGTGGAATGGAATACTATGGTGTGGAGTGCAGTGGAGTTGAGTAGAGTGGAGAGTAATGGAATGGAATTGAAAGAAGTGGAGTGGAGTCCAGTGGAGTGGACTGGAACGGTTTGGAAATTAATTGGATGGAATGGAATGAAGTGGAGTGTACTGCAGTTGCGTGGAATGGACTGGAATGTAATGGAGTTGAGTGGAACGGAATGGAATGGAATGGAATGGAATGGAATGGAATGGAATGGAATGGAATGGAATGGAATACAATAGAATGGAATGGAATGGAATACAATGGAATGGAATGGAATAGAATGCAACAGAATGGAACGGTCAAATGAAATGTGAGCTGAGATTTTGCCACTGCAATGTAGCCTGGTTGACAGCATGAGATCCTGTGAAAAGAAAGGAATGGAATGATATAGTGTAGAATGGAATGCAATGGATTGGAATGGCATGGAGTGGAGTGGAGTGCAATGGTGTGGAATGGATTTTAATGGAATGTGATGAAACGGGATATAGTGGAGTGGAGTAGAGTGGAACAGAGTTGAATATAATGGGATGGAATGGGATCAAGTGGTGTGGAGTGGAGTGGAGTGGAATGGAGTTGAATGGAATGATATGAAATGGAAAGCAGTGGAGTGGAGTGGAATGGAGTGGAGTGGAATGGAGTGGAATGGAATGGAGTGGACTGGAGAGGAATGGAGTGGACTGGTGTGGAATGCAATGGAATTAAATGGAATTGAATGGAACGGAATAGTGAAATGAAATGTGAGCTGAGATTGTGCCATTGCACTCCTGCCTGGGTGACACAGTGAAATCCTATCAAAAGAAAGGAATGGAATGGAGTGGAATGGAATGGAATGGAGTGGAATGGAGTGGAATGGAACGGAATGGAATGGAACGGAATGGAATGGAATGGAATGGAGTGGAATGGAATGGAATGGAATGGAATGGAATGGAATGGAATGGAATGGAATGGAATGGAGTGGAATGGAATGGGATGGAATGGAATGGAGTGGAATGGAATGGAATGGAATGGAATGGAATGGAATGGAATGGAGTGGAGTGGAATGGAATGGAGTGGAGTGGAATGGAATGGAATGGAGTGGAATGGAATGGAATGGAATGGAGTGGAATGGAATGGAATGGAGTGGAGTGGAATGGAATGGAATGGAGTGGAGTGGAATGGAATGGAGTGGAATGGAATGGAATGGAATGGAGTGGAATGAAATGGAATGGAATGGACTGGAATGGAATGGAATGGAATGGAATGGAATGGAATGGAATGGAATGCAGTGGAGTAGAGAGGAGTGGAGTGGAGTGGACAGGAGTAGAATGCAATGTGATTGAATGAAATGGAATGGAGTGTAGTGTAGTGGAATGGAGAGGAGTGGAGTTGAATGGGATGGGATGGAATGGAATGGGGTGGAGTGGAGTGGAGACGAGTGGAATGGAATGGATTATAGTGGAGTGGAGTAGAGTGGAGAGGAATGAAGTGGAATGGAATGGAGTGCAGTGGAAAGGAGTGGAACGGAGTGGAATGGAATGTGTTGAAATGGAATTGAGTGGAGTGAAGTGTAGCTGAGGGGAGTGGAAAGGAGTGGAAGGGAATGGGCTGAAATGGAATGGAATGGAATCATGAAATGAAATGTGAGCTGAGATTGTTCCACTGCACTCCACCCTGAGAACAGAGTGAGATCCTGTCAAAAGAGAATTTGAATGGAATGGGGTGGAATGGAATGGAGTGGATAGGAGTGGAGTGGAGTGGAGTGGTATGGAATGGAGTGGAATGGAGTGGAATAGAATGGAATAAATTGGAATGGAGTGGAATGGAGTGTAAAGGATTGGAGTGAAGTGGAGTAGAGTGGAGTTGAATGGAATGGAATAGAGTGGAAAAGAATGGAATGTAATGGAATGCAATGGAATGGAATAGAATGGTGAAACGAAATGTGAGCTCAGATTGTGCCACTGCACTCCAGCTTTGGTGACAGATTGAGATCCTGTTGAAAGAAAGAATGGAATGAAATAGATTGGAATGGAGTTTAGTGGAATGGCATGGAGTGGAGTTGATTGGAGCGGAACGGAGTCGAGTGGAATGAAGTGGAATGGAATGGGATGGAATGGAGTGCAGTGGAGTGGAGTGGAGTTGAGTGAAGTGGAGTATTGTGGAATGGAGTGCAGTGGAATGGAATTTAATGGAATGGAATGGAATTGTGAAATGAAAAGTGAGCTGAGATTGTGCCAAAAGTCCCTGGGTGACAAAGTGAAATCCTGTTGAAAGAAAGGAATGGAATGGAATGGAGTGGAGAAGAATGGAATGGAATGGAGTGAAGTGGGTTGGAATGGAGTGGAGTGGTGTGGAGTGGAATGGACTGGAATGGAAGGGGTTGGAATGGGATGGAGTGGAATGGAGTGGAATGGAGTAGAAAAGAATGGAATGCAATGGAATGCCATGGAATGAAATGGAATGGAATGAAATGGAAAGCAATAGAATCTAATGGAATTTGAAATAAAATGTGAGCTGAGATTGTGTCACTACACTCCAGCCTGGGTGACAGAAGGAGATCCTGTTGAAAGAAAGGAATGGAATGGAATTGAGTTGAATGGAATTGACTGGAAGGGAGTGGAGTGGATTGGTGTGGAATGGAACAGAGTTGAATGGATTGGGATGGAGTGGAATGGAAAGGAGTGGGTTGGAGTGGAGTGGAGTGGAGTGGAGGTGAATGGAATGGAATGGAATAGGATAGAATGCAGTGGAGTGGTGTCGAGTGGAGTGGAGTGGAGTGGAATGGAATGGAATGGAGTGGAGTAGAGGTTAGTGGAGAGTAGTGGAGTCGAGTGGATTGGAGTGGAGTGAAATGGTATTGAATGCAATGGATTTGGAAGGTGAAATGAAATGTGAGCTGAGATTGTGTCACTTCAAAAAAGCCTGCGTGAAACAATGAGATCCTGTCTAAAGAAAGGAATGCAATGGAAACCAACGGGGTGAAACGGAATAGAATGGAATTGAATGGAAAGGAATCCAATGTTGACATAAAGTGTGACTGAGATTGTGCCACTGCATTCCAGGCTGGTTGTAAGAATGAGATCCTGTCTAAAAAAGGAAAGGAATGGAACAGAGAAGAAAGGAATGGAATGGATGAAGTGGAGGGGAGCAGAGTGGCGTGGAGTGGAGTGGAGTGGAATGGCGTGGAATGGAATGGGATAGAATGGAATGGAATGGAATGCAGAAGAGTGGAGTGGACTGGAAGGCAATGGAATGGAATGGAATGGAATGGAATGGATGGAATGGAATGAATTGCAATGCAGAGGAATGCAATGGAATGGAATGCAATGGAATGGAATAGTGAGAAGAAATGTTAGCTGAGATTCTGCCACTGGACTCCAGCCTGGGTGACAGAGTGAGTTCCTGTCGAAAGAACGGAATGGAAGGGAATGGAGTGGAATGGAACGGACTTGAGTGGAGTGGAGTGGAGTGGAATGGAGTAGAATGGAATGGAGGGGAGTGGAGTGGAATGTAGTCTAATGGAATGGGATGGAATGGAATGGGGTGGAATGGAGTAGAGTGGAGAGGAGTTCAATGGAGTTGAGGGCAGTGGAATGAAGTGGAATGGAATGGAATGGAATAGAATTGTGAAATGAAATGTGAGCTGAGATTGTGCCACTGCACTCCAGCCTGGGTACTCGGTGAGATCCTGTCCAAAGAAAGGAATTCAAAGGCATAAAGTGGATTGGAATGGAATGCAATGCAATGGAGTGGATTGGAGTGGAGTGGAGTGGAGTGGAATGGAGTAGAGTGGAGTGGAATTTAGTGGAATGCAATAGGATGGAATGGAATGAAATGGAGTGGAATGGAACTGGATAGAATGGAATGGATTGGAGTGCAAGGGACTGGAGTGGATTGGAGTGGAATGGAATGGAGTGAAATGGAGTGGAGTGGATCAGAGCAGAGTGGAATGGAATGGAATGGAGTGGAAAGAATGGTGAAATGAAATGTTGGCTGCAATTGTGCCACTGCAATACAGTGTGGATGAGAGAGTGTAATCCTTTCAAAAGAAAGGAATGGATTAAAGTGGAGTGGAAAGGAACTGAATGGAATGAAATTAAATAGAATGGAACGGAAAGGACTGGAGAGGAGAGGAATGGAGTGGAGTAGAATGGGGTGGAATAGAATGGGATGGAATGGAATGGAAGGGAGTGGAGTGGATTGGAGTAGAATGGAGTTTAATGGAAATGGATGGAAAAGAATGGAATTGACTGGAGTGGAGTGGAGTGGAATGGAATGGGATGGGATGGAATGGAATGGAGTAGAGTAGAGTGGAGTGGAGTGGAATGGAGTGGCATGGAATAGGATGGAACGAAATTGAGTGGAGTGGATTGGAGTGGAGTCGAGTGCAGTGGAGCGGAATGGAGTGGAATGGCATGGAATGGAAAGGGATGGAATGGCATGGAATGCAATGGAGTGGATTGGAGTGGAGTGGAGTAGAGGGGAATGGAAAGGGATGGAATGGAATGGAGTTTAGTGGAGTGGAATGGAAAGGAATTCAATGGAATGCAATGCAACTGAATACGATGGAATGAAATGGTGAAATGAAATGCGAGCTGAGATTGCGCCACTGCACTGCAGCCTGGGTGACAGACTGAGTTACTGTCAAATGAAAGGAATGGAATGGAATGGAATGGAATGGAATGGAATGGAATGGAATGGAATGGAATGGAGTGGAAAGGAGTGGAGTGGAGTGGAATGCAGTGGAATGAAATGGGATGGAGTGGTATGGAATCTAGTGGAGTGGATTGGAGTGGAATAGAGTTGAATAGAATGGGATAGAATGGAATGTAGTGTTGTGTAATTGGATGGAGAGCAATGAAATGGAGTGGAGTGGAATGGGATGGAGAGGAGTGGGATGATGTGGCATGGAATGGAGTGGAATACAATTGGATGGAATGGAATGGACTGGGGTGGAGTGGAGTAAAGTGGAGTGGAATGGAGTGGAATAGAATGGAATGGAATGAAAAGGAATGGAGGAGATTGGAGTGGAGTGGAGTCGAACGTAATTGAGGGTAGTGGAGTGGAATGGAGAGGAATGGAGTGCAATGTAATGTGATGGAATTGAAGACAGTGGAATGAAGTGGAGAGGAGTGGAATGGAATGGAATGGAGTGGAGTGGAGGGGAGTTTAGTGGAATGGAGCAGAAGTGAATGGAATGGAATAGAATGGAAAGAAATCGAATGGAATGGTAGGAAGAGAAATTAAATGTGAGCTGAGATTGTGACACTGCCTTCCAACCTCTCAGACACAGTGAGATCCTGTTGAAACAAAGGAATGGAACGGAATGGAGTGGAATGGAATGGAATGGAATGGAATGGAATGGAATGGAATGGAATGGAGGGGAATGCAGTGGAGTTGAGTGGATTGAAGTGGAGTGAAGTGTAATGGAGTGGACTAGAATTGAGTGGAAAGGGAAGGGATGGAATAGAATGGAATAGAGAGGAGTGGAGTTGAATGGAGTGGAGTGGAAAGGAGTGGTATGGAATGAAGTGGAGTGGAGTGGAGTGGAATGGAATGGAGTGGAATGGAATGGGATGGAATGGGAAGGATTGGAGAGGAATGGAGTGGACTGGAGTGTAGCAAAGCGGAGTGGAATGGTATGGTATGGAATGGAATGGAATGGAAAGAATGGTGAAATGAAATGTTAGCTGAAATTGTGCCACTGTGCTCCCGCCTGGGTGACAGGTGTGATCGTTTCAAAAGAAAGGAATGGAAAGGAATGGAGTTGAATGGAATGGAATGGAATGGAATGGAATGGAATGGGATGGAACAGAATGGAATGGAATGGAGTGATGAGGAGAGGAGTGGAGTGAAGTGAAGTGGAATGGATTGTAATAGAATGGGATGGAATGGAATGGAATGAGATGGAGTGGAATGGAATGGAGTGGAGTGGAATGCAGTAGAATGGAGTGGATTGGAATGTGATGGAATGGAATGGAATGGAGTGGTGTCGAGTGGAGTGGAATGGACTGGAATGGGGTGGCAGGGAATCGGAATGAATGCAATAGAGTAGAGTGGATTGGAGTGGTGTCTAGAGCAGTGGAGTGTAATGGACTGGAATGGAATGGAATGGAAAGGAATGGAATGGAATGCTGGAATGCAGTGGAGTGGAATGGGATGGAATGGAATGGAATTTATTGGAGTGGAATGGAGTGGAATGGAATGGAATGCAATGCAATGCAAGGAATACGATGGAATGAAATGGTGAAATAAAATGTGAGCTGAGATTGTGCCTCTGCAATCCAGCCTAGGTGACAGAGTGAGATACTGTTGAATGAAAGGAATGGAATGGAATGGAGTGGAATGGAATGGAATGCAATGCAATGGAATGGAATGGAATGGAATGGAAAGGAGTGGAATGGATTGGAATGGAATGGAATGAAATTGGATGGAGTGGAATGGAATCGAGTGGAGTGGATTGGAGAGGAATGGAGTTGTTTAGAATGTGATAGAATGGAAGGTAGTGGAGTGGAATGGAATGGACTGGAAAGGAAAGGGATGGAGTGGAGTGGAATGGAGTGAAATACAATTGGATGGAATCTAATGGACTGGAGTGGAGTGGAGTAGAGTGGAGTGGAATGGAATGGAATGGAATAAAATAGAATGGCGTGGAGTGGGTTGAAGTGGAGTCGAATGTAATTGAGTGGATTGGAGTGGAATGAAGTGGAATGGAGTGCAATGTAATGTGATGGAATTGAAGGTATTGGAGTGAAGTAGAGTGGAGTTGAATGGAGTAGAATGGAGTGGCGTGGAGGGGAGTTTATTGTATGGGAGTGGACTGGAATGGAATGGAATTGAATTTAAAGGAATAGAATGGAATTGTAGGAGAAATGAAATATGAGCTGAGATTGTGCCACTGCACTCCAGCCTAGCAGACAGAGTGAAATCCTGCCGACACAAAGGAATGGAAAGGAATGGAGTGGAATTGAATGGAATGGAATGGAGTGGAGTGCAGTGGAGTGAAGTGCAGTGGAGTGGAGTGGATTGGAGTGGAGTGGAGTGGAACGAAGTGGAATGGGAAGGCATGGAATGGAAACTAATGGAGTGGAGTGGAGTCGAATGGAGTGGAATGGAATGTGATGGAAAGGGTTGGAGTGGAGTGGAGGGTAATGGAGTGGTATGGAATGGAATGGAATGGAATGCATTGGAGTGGAATGCAGTGGAGTGGAGTGGAATGCAGTGGAGTGGAGTGGAATGTAATGAAGTGGAGTGGAGTTGAATGCAGTGGAGTGGAGTGGGATGGAATGGCATGGAATGGAATGGAATGGTGACATGAAATGTGACCTGAGATTGTGCCCCTGCACTCCAGCCTGGGTGAGAGAGTGAGATCCTGTCAAAAGAAAGGAATGGCAAGGAATGGAGTAGAATGGAATGGAATGGAATGGAGTGGAATGGAGTGGAATGCAGTGGAGTGGAGTGGAATGGAATGGGATGGAATTGATTGGAATGGAGTGGAGGGGTGTGGAGTGTGGTGGAGTGGACTGGAATGCAATGGAATGGAATGGAAATGAATGAATTGGAATGCAATGGAATGCAACGGAATGGAATGGAACAGTCAGATGTAATGTGACTAGGATTCTGCCACTGCACTCCATCCTGGTTGACAGAGTGAGATCCTGTCAAAAGAAATGTATGGAATGGAAAGCGGTGGAATGGAATGGAATAGAATGGACTGGAGTGGAGTGGAGTGGAGTGGAAAGGAGTGGAATGGAATGGGATGGAATGGAATGGAAAGGAGTGGAGGGGTGTGGAGTGGAGTGGATTGGACTGGAATGCAATGGAATGGAATGGACTGGAATGAATTGGAATGCAGTGGAATGCAATGGAATGGAATGCAATGGAATAGAGTGGAGTGGAGTGGAGGGGAATAGAGTAGAGTGGAGTGGAATCTAGTGGAAAGTAATGGGATGGAACGGAATAAAGGGAGTGTCGTGGAATGGACTCGATGGAATGGGATAGAATGGAATGGATTGGACTGCAAGGGAGTGGAGCAGAATGGAGTGGAATGGAATGGAGTGGAGTGGAGCGGAGTGGAGTGGAGTGGAGTGGAGTGGAGTGAAGCGGAGGGGAGAGGAATGGAATGGAATGGAATGGAAAGAATGGTGAAATGAAATATTAGTGGAATTTGTGCCACTGAAATCCACTGTGGGTGACTGAGTATGATCCTTTCAAACGAAAGGAATGGAATGGAATGGAGTGGAATGGAAAGCAATGAAATGGAATGGAAAGGAATGGAATGGAATGGAAAGGAGTGGATAGTAGAGGAGTTGAGTGCAGTGGAATGGAGTGCAATAAAATGGGATGGAATGGAATGGAATGGGTGGAGAGTAATGGAATGGAGTGGTGTGGGTTGGAGTAGAATGGAGTGGAATGGAATGGGATGGAAAAGAAAGGATTGGACTGGAGTGGAGTGGAGTGGAGTGGATTGGAATGGAATGGGATTGAATGGATTGGAATGGAGTGGAGAACAGTGTAGTGGAGTGGAATTGGGTGGCATGGAACTTGATGGAATGCAATTGAGTGGAGTGCATTGGAGGGGAGTCGAGTGCAGTGGAGTGGAATGGAGTGGAATGGAATGGAATGAAAAGGGATGAATTGGAATGGAATGCAACAGAATGGAGTGGAGTGGAGTGGAATGGAGTGGGATGGAATGGGATGGAATGGAAAGGAGCAGAGTGGAGTGGATTGGAGTAGGCTGGGATGGACTGGAATGGAATGGGATGGATTGGAGTGGAATGGAGTGGAGTGGAATGGAGTGGAAATGAAAGAGATGGAATAATATAAGTTAGTGGAGTGGAGTGCAGTTTAGTCGAGTGGAATGGAATGGAATGGAATTGAATGGAATTGAATGGTGGAATGAAATGTGAACTGAGGTTATTTCACTGCACTGCAGCCTGTGTGACAGAGTGAGATCCTGTCTAAAGAAAGGAATGGAATAGAATGGAGTGGAATGGAATTTAATGTAATGGATTGGAATGGAGTGGAGTGGATTGAAGTGGAGGTGAGTGGAGTGCAGTGGAGTGGAAGGGAGTTTAATGGAATGGGATGGAATGGAATAGAAGGGAGTGGAGAGGAGTGGACTAGAGTGCAGTGGAATAGAGTAGAATGGAATGGGATGGAATGGTGTGGAATGGAGTGAAGTGGAGTTGAGAAGAGTGCAATGGAATGTGATATCATGGAAGGGAATTTAATGGTGAAAAGAAATCTGAGCTGAGATTGTGCCACTGCATTCCAGCCTGTGTAACAGAGTGAGTTCCTTTTGAAAGAAAGGTATAGAATGGAATGGGATGAAGTGGAGTGGAGTGCAGTGGAATGGAGTGGAATGTAAAGGGATGGAATGGAATGGAATGCAGTGGAGTAGAGTGGAGTGGAGTAGACAGGAATGGTGTGGAGTTTAATTGGATGGAATTGAATGGAGTGGAGAGAACTGGAGTGGAGTGGAGTAGACTGGAGTGGAGTGGAGTGGACTGGAATGGAGTGGAAGGAGATGGAATGGAATAGATTGGAGTGGAGTGGAGTGGAATGGAATGGAATGAATTGGAATGGAATGGAATGAAATGAAATTGAATGGAATGGAACGATGAAATGAAATGTGAGCTGTGATTGTGCTGCTGCACTCCAGCCTGGATGACAGAGTGAGATCATGTCGAAAGAAAGGAATGGAATGGAATGGAGTGGAAAGGTATGGAATGCAGTGGAGTGGAGTGGAATGAAGTGTAGTAGAGTGAAAAGGAGTGAATTTGGGGGGAATGCAGTGGAATGGGATGGGATGGATTGGAATGGAGTGGAGTGGAGTGGAATGGAGTGGAAAGGAATGAAATGGAATGGGATGGAGTGGAGTGGACTGCAGTGGAGTGCAGGGGAATGGATTGGAATGGAATTGAATGGAATGGAGTTGACTGGATTGAAGTAGAGTTCAGAAGAGTGAAGTGGAGCAGAATGTAATGGAATGGAATGGAATGGAATAGAATGGAATGCAATGGACGCGTGAAATGCAATGTGAGCTAAGATTGTTCCACTGCCCTCCAGCCTCAGTTACAGAGTGAGACCCTTTTGAAAGAAAGGAATGGAATGGAATAGATTGTAATGGAAGGGAGTGGAGTGGAGCACAGTGGAATGGAGTGGAATAGAAAGGGATGGAATGGACTGGAATGGAGTGGAGTAGAGTGGAGTGGAGTGGATTAGAGTGGAATGGTGTTGAATTGAAGTGAGTGGAATGGAATGGAGTGGAGTGGAGGAGAATGGAGTGGAATGAAGTGGAATGGAGTGGAGTTGAGTGGAGTGGAATGGAATGCAATGGATTGGAATGGAATGGAATGAAGTGAAATGGAATGGAATGAATGGAATGGTGAAATGAATGTGAGCTGTGATTCTACTGCTGCACGCCAGCAGAGGTAACAGAGTGAAATCCTGTTGAAAGAAAGGAATGGAATGGAATGGAGTGGAAAGGTATGGAATGCAGTGGAGTGGATTAGAGTGAAGTGTAGTGGAGTAAAATGGAGTGGACTTGAGGTGAATACAGTGGAATGGGATAGGATGGATTGGAATGGAAAGGAGTGGAGTGGAATGGAGTGGAGTGGAGTGGAGTGGAGTGGAATGGAATGAAATGGAATGGGATGGAGTGGAGTGGACTGCAATGGAGTGGAGGGGAAAGGATTGGAATTGAATTGAATGGAATAAAGTTGAGTGGATTGTAGTAAAGTTCAGAGGAGTGGAGTGGAGCAGAATGTAATGAAATATAATGGACTGGAATGGAATGGAATACAATACAATGGACTGGTGAAATGAAATGTGAGCTCAGATTTTCAGACTGCAATCCAGCCTCAGAGACAGAGTGAGACCCTGCTGAAAGAAATGAATGGAATGGAATGGAATGGAATGGAATGGAATGGAATGGAATGGAATGGAATGGAATGGATTGGAATGGAAGGGATTGGAGTGGAGTGGAGTGCAATGGAGTGGAATGGAGTGGAGTGGAATGAAATGGAGTGGAATGGAATGGGATGGAAAGGAATGAAATGGAGTTGCGTGAAGTGGAGTGGAGTGAAGTGGAATAGAATGGAGTGGAATGAAAAGTAATGGAGTGGAGTGGAACGGAGTTGAACAGAATGGAATGCAATGGAGTGGAATGGAATGGTATGGAATGCAATGGAATGGAATGCAATGGAATGGACGGGAATGATACGGTGTAATGAAATATGAGCTGCGATTGTGCTGCTGCACTCCATTCTGGGTGTTAGAGTGAGAACCTGTCGAAAGAAAGGAGCGGAATTGAATGGAGTCGAATGTAATTGAATGCAATGGAATGGAGTGGTGTGGAGTGCTGTGGAGTGCTGTGGAGTGCAGTGGAATGGACTGGAATGGAATGGAATGGAGTCGAATGGAGTGGAGTGGAATGGAGTGGGATGGAATTCAATGGAATGGAATGGAATGGAATGGAGTGGAGTAGACTGCAGTGGAGTGGAGACGATCGAAGTGGAGTGTGACGGAGTGTAATGGAATGGAATAGAATGGAATGGAATGGAATGGAATGGAATGGAATGGAATGGAATGGAATGGAATGGAATTGAGTGGAGTGGAATAGTGTGGAGTGGAGTGGAGTGGAATGGATTGGAATGGAATGAGATGGAGTGGAATTGAGTGGAGTTGAGTGGAGTGGACTGAAATGGAGAGGAGTGCAATGGAATGGAATGGAATGGAGTGGAGTGGAGAGGAGTGGAGTGGAACCTAAGGAAATGCAATGGAGAGGAATGGAATCCTATAGAATGCAATGGAATGGAATGCAATAGAATGAAATGGAATGGAAAGGTGAAATGAAATGTGAGCAGAGATTGTGACACTCCACTCCTTCCTGTGTGTTAGAGTAAGAATCTGTCAAAAGAAAGTAATGGAATTCCATAGAGTGGAATGGAATGGAATGGAGTGGAGTGGTGTGGAGTGGTTTGGAGTGGAGTGGAATGGAGTGGAATGTAATGGGATGTAGTCGAGTGGAGTGGAGTTAAATGTAATGCAGTGGAATGGCATGGAATGCAATGGCATGCAATGGAATGGAGTGATGTGGAGTGGAGAGGAGTGAAGTTTAATGTAATGGAGTGGAGCGCAGTGGAATGGAATGGAATGGAATGTTGAAATGAAATGCGAGCTAAGATTTTGCCACTGCACTGAAACCTGGGTGACAGAGTGAGATCCTGTAGAAAGAAAGGAATGGAGTGGAGTGGAGTGGACTGGAGTGGAGTGGAGTGGAGTGGAGTGGAGTGGAGTGGAGTGGAGTGGAGTGGAATGAAATTTAATGGAATGGGATGGAATCAAATGGAATGGATTGAACGGGAGTGGAGTGAAGTGGATTGGAGTCTCACGGAATGGGATTGATTGGAGTGGAATGCAGTGGCATGGTGTGGACTGGTGTCGAATGGAGTGGATTGGAGTGGAGTGGAGTGGAACGGAATGGAATGGAATAAGAGTGAATTGAATGGAATTGAGTAGAGTGGAGTGGAGAGTAGGGGAGTGGAATGGTATGGGATGGAATGGAGAGGAGTGGAGCGGAGCGGAGAGGAGTGGAGTGGAATGGAGAGGAATGGAATGGTATGGAATGGAATGGAGTGGAATGAAACAGAGTGGAGTGGAGTGGAGTGTGGTGGAGTGGAGTGGAATGAAGTGGAAAGGAATGGAATGCAATGGAATGAAATGGAATGGAATTTAATGGAATGGAGTGGAATGCAATGGAATGGAATGAAATGCCATGGAATGCAATGGAACGGAATGGAATGTAATGGAATGGAGTGGAATGGAATGCCATGGAATGCAATGGAATGGTGAAACGAAATGTAGGCTTAGATTCTACCACTGCACTCCAGCCGAGGTGACAGAGTGAGATCCTGTTGAAAGAAAGGAATCGAATGTATTGGTGTGGATTTTAATGGAAAGGAATGGAATGGAATGGAATGGAATGGAATGGAATGGAATGGAATGGAATGGAATGAAATGGAATGGAATGGAACGGATTGAAGCGGAGTGGAGTGGAATGGAGTGGAGTGGAGTGGACTGGAATGGAATGGGATGGAAGGGAATTGAAAGGAGTGGAGTGGAGAGCAGTGGAGACGATTGGAGTGGAATTGAGTGCATAGTAATGGAGAGGAATGAAATGGAATGGAATTGGATGGAGTGGAGTGGAGTGGAGTGGATTGGACTGGATTGTAGTGGGATATAATAGAATGGAATAGAATGGAATGGAATGGAGTGGAGTCGAGTGGACCGGACTGCAGTGGAGTGGAATGGAGTGGAATGGAGTGGAAAGTAATGGAATGGAGTGGAATGCAATGGAAATGAATGGAATGGAATGCAATGGAATGGAATGCAATGGAATTGAATGCAATGGAATGGAACGGAATGCAATGGAATTCAAAGGAATGGGATGGCATGGAATGGAATGGAATGGAATTGGAAGCCATTGAATGCAATGGAATGGTGAAATGAAATCTGAGCTGAGATTGTGCCACTGCACTCCAGCAGGGGTGAAAGAATGAGATCCTGTCGAAAGAAAGGATTGGAATGGAATGGAATGGAATGGAATGGAATGGAATGGAATGGAATGGAATGGAATGGAGTGGAGTGGTGGCGAGTGGAGTGGAGAGGAATGAAATTGAATGGGATGGAAGGGATTCCAACAGAGTGGATTGGAGAGCTGTGGAGTGGATTGGAGTCGAGTGGAGTGGATTGGAACGGAGTGAAATGGAATTGAATGGAATGGAGTGCAGTAGAGTGGAGTGGAGTGCAGAGGAATGGAATGGAATCGAAAGGGTTGGAACGGCATGAAGTGGAGTGAAATGGAGTGGAGTGGAATGGACTGCAGTCTAATAGAGTGGAAAGGAGTGGAATGGATTGGAATGGATTGGAATGGAGTGGAGTTTAGTGGACTGGAGTGGAATGTAATGGAATGGAATCGAATTGAATGGAATGGAATGCAACGGAACGGAATGATGGAAAAAATGTAAACTGATATTGTGGCACAGCATTCCAGCCTGGGTGAGAGAGTGAGATCCTGTTGAAAGAAAGGAATGAAATGGAATGGAGAGGAATGGAATGGAACGGAATGGAATGGAGTGCAATGGAATGGAATGGAGTGGAGTGGAGAGGAGTGGAGTGGCGTGGAGTGGAATGGAGTCAAATGGAATGGAATGGAATGGAATGGTATGGTGAAATGAAATGTCAGCTGTTAATGTGCTACTGCACTCCAGCCTAGGTGACAGGGTGAGATCCTGTCAAAAGAAAAAAATGGAGTGGATTACAATGGAATGGAATGGAATGGAGTGGAGTGCAGTGGAGTGGATTGGAGTGGAATGAAGTGGAATGGAATGGGATTGAATGGAATGGAGTGGAGTGTAATGGAATGGAGTGGAGTGGAGAGGAGAGCAGTGGAGTGGAATTCGATGGGATGGAATGCAATGGAGTGGAGTGGATTAGAGTGGATTTCGGTGGAATGGAGTAGAGTGGAGGGGTGTGGAATGTAGTGGAATGGAATAGAACGGAATAGAATGGAATGGTGAAATGAAATATGAGCTGAAATTGTGCCACTGCACTCCATCCTAGGTGACAGAGTTAGATATTGTCGAAAGAAGGGAATGGAATGGAAAGGAGTGGAATGGAATCGAATGGAATGGAATGCAGTGGATTGGAGTGGAGTGGAGTGGAGTGAAATGGAGTGCAACGGAATGGGACGGAATGGAATTGAATGTAGTGGAGTGGAGAGGAGTGGAATGGAGTTGAGTGGAGTGGAATGGAGTGGAATGGAATGGGATGTAACGGAATTGAATGTAGAGGAGTGGAGAGGAGTGGAGTGCAGTGGAGTGGAGTGGTATGGAAAGGGATTGAATGGAATGGAGTGGAATGCAGTGATGTGGAGTGGAGTTGAGACGAATGGAATGCAGTGGAATGGAATGGGATGGAATGGTATGGAGTGGAGTGGAATGGAGTGGAGGGGTGGGGAGTGGAATTGAACGGAACAGAATGCAATGCAATGGAACGGAATGGTGAAATGAAATGTGATCTGAGATTGTGCCACTGCATTCCAGCCTGGGTGAGAGAGTGAGATCCTGTCGAAAGAAAGGAATGGAATGGAATTGAGTGTAATGGAATGCTATGGAGTGGAACGGAGTGATATGGAGTGGAATGTAGTGGACTGGAGTGGATTGGAGTGGAGTGGAGGTCAGTGGAGTGGAACAAAATGGTTTGCAGTGGAATGGAATGGAGTGGAATGGAGTGGAGTGGAGTGGAGTGGAATATAGTGGAATGGAATGCTATGGAATGTAAAGAAGTGGAGTGAAGTGGAGTGGAGTGGAGTGGAATGGAGAGGAGTGGAATGGAATGGAGTAGAGTGGAATGGAATCGAATGGAAAGGACTGGAATGGAGTGAAATGGGGTGGAATGCAGTGGAGTGGAATGGAATGGAATGGAATGGAATGGAATGGAATGGAATGGAATGGAATGGAGTGGAATGGAATTGTGAAATGAAATGTGAGCCGATATTGTTCTGCTGCACTCCAGTCTGGGTGACAGAAAGAGATACAGTCGCAACAAAGGAATGGAAAGGAATGGAGTGGAATGGAATGGAATGGAGTGTAGTGGAGTGGAGTGGAGTGCAATGGAGTGGAATCGAGTGTAATAGAATGGGAAGTAATGGAACTTAATGGAGTGAAGTGGAATGGAGTAGAGTGCATAGGAATGGAGTAGAATGGAATGGGATGGAATGGAGTACATTGGGGTGGAGTGGAATGGAATGGAATATAGTGGAGTGGAGTGGAGTGGAGTTGAGTGGAGAGAAATGGAGTGGAATGGAATGGAAAGTAATAGAATGGAATGGAATTTAATGGTGAAATCAAATGTGAGCTAAGATTCTTTTGCTGCACTCCCGCCTGTGTGACAGAGGGAGATCCTGGAGAAAGAAAATTATGGAATGGAATGGAGCCGAATGGAATGGAATATAAATTAGTGTAGTGGAATGCAGTGGAGTGGAGTGGAATGGAGTGGAGTGGAGTGAAATGGAGAGGAGTGGAATAGAAGAAAATGAAATCGAGTGGAGTGGAGAGGAGTGGAGTGGAGAGGAGTGGAGTGGAACTTAATGGAATGCAATGGAGAGGAATGGAATCATATGGAATGCAATGGAATGAAATGGAATGGAATAGTGAAAAGAAATGTGAGCAGAGATTGTGGCACTACACTCCATCCTGGGTGTTAGAGTGAGAATCTGTCGAAAGAAAGGAATGGAATTGAATAGAGTGGAATGTAATGGAATGGAATGGAAATGAGTGGAGTGGTGTGGAGTGGTTTAGAGTGGATTGGAATGGAGTGGAATGGGATGGGATGGAGTCGAGTGGAGTGGAATGGAGTGGAGTGGAATGGCATGGAATGCAATGGCATGGAATGGAATGGAGTGGTGTGGAGTGGAGAGGAGTGGAGATTAATGGAATGGAGTGGAGTGGAGGAGTGGAGTTGAATGGTATTGAATAGAATGGAATGGAATGGAATGGAATGGTGAAATGAAATATGAGCTAAGATTGTGCCACTGCACTGAAACCGGGTTAGAGAGTGAGACCATGTCGAAAGAAAGGAATGGAATGAAGTGGAGTGGAGTGGAATGGAATGAAATCGAATGAAATGGGACTGAATGGAATGGAGTGGATTGGAGGGGAGTGCAGTGAAGTGGAGTGGAGTTTCATTGAATGGGAAGGATTGGAATGGAATGGAGTGGCATGGTATGGATTCGAGTGGAATGGAGTGGATTGGAGTGGAGTGGAGTGGGGGAGTGGAAAGGACTAGGAGTGAATGGAACGGAATGGAATGGAGTGGAGTGGAGAGGAGTGGATTGGAATGGCATGGGATGGATTGGAGAGGAGTGGACTGGAGTTGAGTGGAGTGGAATGGAGATGAATGGAATGCATAGAATGGAATGGAGTGGAAGGGAGCAGAGTGGATTAGAGTGTGGGGGAGTGGAGTGGAATAGACTGGAAAGGAATGGAATGGAATGGAATTAAATGGAATGGAATGGTGAAATGAAATATCAGTTGAGGTTGTGCCACTGCACTCCAGCCTGGGTGGCAGAGTGACATCCCATGAAAAGAAAGGAATGGAGTGGAATGGAATGGAATAGAGTAGAATATAATGTAATGGAATGGAGTGGAGTGGAGTGGAATGGAATGGAATGGAATGCAGTGGATAGGAATGGAATGGAATGGAATGGAATGGAATGGAATGGAATGGTGAAATGAAATCTCAGTTGAAATTTTGCCGCTGCACTCCAGCGTGGGTGACAGAGTGAGATGCTGTGGAAATAAAGCAAGGGAATGGAATGGAATGGAATGGACTGGAATGAAATGGAGTAGAGCGGAGTGGATTGCAGTGTAGTGGATTCATGTGCAGTGCAATGGAGTTGAAAGAAATGGGATGGAATTGAATGGAATGGAGTTGACTAGAGTGGTGTGGAGTGGACTGCAAATGAGTGCAATGGAATGGAGTTGAAGGGAGTGGAGTGGAGGGGAGTGGAATGGAGTGGAGTAGAGTGGAATGGAATGGAATGGAATATAATGGCATGGATTGGAAATGTGAAGTGAAATGTGAGGTGAGATTGTGCCACTGTACTCCAGCCTGGGTGACAGAGTGGCCTCCTTTCAAAAGAAATTAATAGAATGGAATGGAGTGTAATGAAATTGAGTGGAATGCAATGGAGTGGAGTGGAGTAGAGTGCAGTGGAGTGTAATGGAGTGGAGTGAAATGGAATGGAATGGAATGGATGGGATGGAATGCAGTAGAGCTCAGTGTAGTGGAGTGGAGTCGAGTGGACTGGAGTGGAGTTGAATGACTAGAATGGAAATGGATGGAATGCAATGGATTGGAGTGGAGTGGTGTGGATGGAATGGAATGGAATAGAATGGAATGGAATGGAAAGCAATGGAATGGAATGGAACGGAATGCAACGGAATGGAATGGTGAAATGAAATGTGAGCTGAGATTGTGCCACTGAACTCCCGCCTGGGTGACAGAGTGAAATCCTGTCGAAGGAAAGAGGAATGGAATGGAAACGAGTGCATTGGAATGGAATGGAATCAAGTGTCGTGGAGTGGAGTAGAGTAGAGTTGAATAGATTGAATTGGATTGGAGTGGAGTGGAAGGGAACAGAATGGAATGGAATGGAATGGAATAGAATGGAGTAGACTAGAGTCGAGTAGAGTGGAGTGGAGTGGAATTGAGTGAAATCGAATGGGATGGAATGTAATGGAGTGGTGTGGAATGGACTGGAATGGAATGGAAAGGAATGGAATGGAGTGGAGTAGAGTGGAGTGGAGTCGAATGGAATGGAATGCTATCGAATGGTATATAATTGAGTGGAATGGAACGCAGAAATGAAATATGAACTGAGATTCTGCCACTGCACTCCAATCTGGGTGACAGAGTGATATCCTGTCAAAAGAAATGAATGGAATGGAGTGGAATTGAACGGAATGGAATTGAATGGAGTGGAGTGTAGCGGAATGCAGTGGAGTGAAGTGGAATGGAGTGGGTTGGAGTGGAGTGGAGTGTAATGGAATGGAATGGAATGAAATGGAACAGAATGGTGAAATGAAATGTGAGTTGTGATAGTGCCACTGCGCTCCAGCCTGAGTGACAGAGTGAGATCCTCTCAAAAGAAAGGAATGTAATTGAATGGAGTGGAAAGGAATGGAGTGGAATGGAATGGAATGGAATAGAATGCAGTGGAGTGGAGTGGACTGAAGAGGAGTGGAGTGGAGTGGAATGGAATGGGTTGGAGTGCAATGGAATGGAGTGGAGTGGACTGGAGTGGATTGGAATGGAGTGGAATGGAATGGAATGGAAAGGACTGGAGTGGATTGCAGAGGAGTGGAATGGAATGGAATAGAATGGAATGGTAAAATAAAATGTGATCTGATATAGTGCCACTACACTCCAGCCTCGGTGACAGAGTGAGATCCTGTCAAAAGCAAGAATGGAATGGAATGGGGTGGAATGGGATGGGATGGAATGGATTAAGGTGGAGAGGAGTGGAGTGGAATGCAATGGAACGGAATGGAATGGAATGGAATGGAATGGAATGGACTGCAATGGTAAAATGAAATGTGAGCTGAGATTTTGCCACTGCAATGTAGCCTGGTTGACAGCATGAGATCCTGTGAAAAGAAAGGAATGGAATGATATAGTGTAGAATGGAATGCAATGGATTGGAATGGCATGGAGTGGAGTGGAGTGCAATGGTGTGGAATGGATTTTAATGGAATGTGATGAAACGGGATATAGTGGAGTGGAGTAGAGTGGAACAGAGTTGAATATAATGGGATGGAATGGGATCAAGTGGTGTGGAGTGGAGTGGAGTGGAATGGAGTTGAATGGAATGATATGAAATGGAAAGCAGTGGAGTGGAGTGGAATGGAGTGGAGTGGAATGGAGTGGAATGGAATGGAGTGGACTGGAGAGGAATGGAGTGGACTGGTGTGGAATGCAATGGAATTAAATGGAATTGAATGGAACGGAATAGTGAAATGAAATGTGAGCTGAGATTGTGCCATTGCACTCCTGCCTGGGTGACACAGTGAAATCCTATCAAAAGAAAGGAATGGAATGGAGTGGAATGGAATGGAATGGAGTGGAATGGAGTGGAATGGAACGGAATGGAGTGGAATGGAATGGAACGGAATGGAATGGAATGGAATGGAGTGGAATGGAATGGAATGGAATGGAATGGAATGGAATGGAATGGAATGGAATGGAATGGAGTGGAATGGAATGGGATGGAATGGAATGGAGTGGAATGGAATGGAATGGAATGGAATGGAATGGAATGGAATGGAATGGAATGGAATGGAATGGAGTGGAATGGAATGGAATGGAGTGGAGTGGAATGGAATGGAATGGAGTGGAATGGAATGGAATGGAATGGAGTGGAATGGAATGGAATGGAGTGGAGTGGAATGGAATGGAATGGAGTGGAGTGGAATGGAATGGAGTGGAATGGAATGGAATGGAATGGAGTGGAATGAAATGGAATGGAATGGACTGGAATGGAATGGAATGGAATGGAATGGAATGGAATGGAATGGAATGCAGTGGAGTAGAGAGGAGTGGAGTGGAGTGGACAGGAGTAGAATGCAATGTGATTGAATGAAATGGAATGGAGTGTAGTGTAGTGGAATGGAGAGGAGTGGAGTTGAATGGGATGGGATGGAATGGAATGGGGTGGAGTGGAGTGGAGACGAGTGGAATGGAATGGATTATAGTGGAGTGGAGTAGAGTGGAGAGGAATGAAGTGGAATGGAATGGAGTGCAGTGGAAAGGAGTGGAACGGAGTGGAATGGAATGTGTTGAAATGGAATTGAGTGGAGTGAAGTGTAGCTGAGGGGAGTGGAAAGGAGTGGAAGGGAATGGGCTGAAATGGAATGGAATGGAATCATGAAATGAAATGTGAGCTGAGATTGTTCCACTGCACTCCACCCTGAGAACAGAGTGAGATCCTGTCAAAAGAGAATTTGAATGGAATGGGGTGGAATGGAATGGAGTGGATAGGAGTGGAGTGGAGTGGAGTGGTATGGAATGGAGTGGAATGGAGTGGAATAGAATGGAATAAATTGGAATGGAGTGGAATGGAGTGTAAAGGATTGGAGTGAAGTGGAGTAGAGTGGAGTTGAATGGAATGGAATAGAGTGGAAAAGAATGGAATGTAATGGAATGCAATGGAATGGAATAGAATGGTGAAACGAAATGTGAGCTCAGATTGTGCCACTGCACTCCAGCTTTGGTGACAGATTGAGATCCTGTTGAAAGAAAGAATGGAATGAAATAGATTGGAATGGAGTTTAGTGGAATGGCATGGAGTGGAGTTGATTGGAGCGGAATGGAGTCGAGTGGAATGAAGTGGAATGGAATGGGATGGAATGGAGTGCAGTGGAGTGGAGTGGAGTTGAGTGAAGTGGAGTATTGTGGAATGGAGTGCAGTGGAATGGAATTTAGTGGAATGGAATGGAATTGTGAAATGAAAAGTGAGCTGAGATTGTGCCAAAAGTCCCTGGGTGACAAAGTGAAATCCTGTTGAAAGAAAGGAATGGAATGGAATGGAGTGGAGAAGAATGGAATGGAATGGAGTGAAGTGGGTTGGAATGGAGTGGAGTGGTGTGGAGTGGAATGGACTGGAATGGAAGGGGTTGGAATGGGATGGAGTGGAATGGAGTGGAATGGAGTAGAAAAGAATGGAATGCAATGGAATGCCATGGAATGAAATGGAATGGAATGAAATGGAAAGCAATAGAATCTAATGGAATTTGAAATAAAATGTGAGCTGAGATTGTGTCACTACACTCCAGCCTGGGTGACAGAAGGAGATCCTGTTGAAAGAAAGGAATGGAATGGAATTGAGTTGAATGGAATTGACTGGAAGGGAGTGGAGTGGATTGGTGTGGAATGGAACAGAGTTGAATGGATTGGGATGGAGTGGAATGGAAAGGAGTGGGTTGGAGTGGAGTGGAGTGGAGTGGAGGTGAATGGAATGGAATGGAATAGGATAGAATGCAGTGGAGTGGTGTCGAGTGGAGTGGAGTGGAGTGGAATGGAATGGAATGGAGTGGAGTAGAGGTTAGTGGAGAGTAGTGGAGTCGAGTGGATTGGAGTGGAGTGAAATGGTATTGAATGCAATGGATTTGGAAGGTGAAATGAAATGTGAGCTGAGATTGTGTCACTTCAAAAAAGCCTGCGTGAAACAATGAGATCCTGTCTAAAGAAAGGAATGCAATGGAAACCAACGGGGTGAAACGGAATAGAATGGAATTGAATGGAAAGGAATCCAATGTTGACATAAAGTGTGACTGAGATTGTGCCACTGCATTCCAGGCTGGTTGTAAGAATGAGATCCTGTCTAAAAAAGGAAAGGAATGGAACAGAGAAGAAAGGAATGGAATGGATGAAGTGGAGGGGAGCAGAGTGGCGTGGAGTGGAGTGGAGTGGAATGGCGTGGAATGGAATGGGATAGAATGGAATGGAATGGAATGCAGAAGAGTGGAGTGGACTGGAAGGCAATGGAATGGAATGGAATGGAATGGAATGGATGGAATGGAATGAATTGCAATGCAGAGGAATGCAATGGAATGGAATGCAATGGAATGGAATAGTGAGAAGAAATGTTAGCTGAGATTCTGCCACTGGACTCCAGCCTGGGTGACAGAGTGAGTTCCTGTCGAAAGAACGGAATGGAAGGGAATGGAGTGGAATGGAACGGACTTGAGTGGAGTGGAGTGGAGTGGAATGGAGTAGAATGGAATGGAGGGGAGTGGAGTGGAATGTAGTCTAATGGAATGGGATGGAATGGAATGGGGTGGAATGGAGTAGAGTGGAGAGGAGTTCAATGGAGTTGAGGGCAGTGGAATGAAGTGGAATGGAATGGAATGGAATAGAATTGTGAAATGAAATGTGAGCTGAGATTGTGCCACTGCACTCCAGCCTGGGTACTCGGTGAGATCCTGTCCAAAGAAAGGAATTCAAAGGCATAAAGTGGATTGGAATGGAATGCAATGCAATGGAGTGGATTGGAGTGGAGTGGAGTGGAGTGGAATGGAGTAGAGTGGAGTGGAATTTAGTGGAATGCAATAGGATGGAATGGAATGAAATGGAGTGGAATGGAACTGGATAGAATGGAATGGATTGGAGTGCAAGGGACTGGAGTGGATTGGAGTGGAATGGAATGGAGTGAAATGGAGTGGAGTGGATCAGAGCAGAGTGGAATGGAATGGAATGGAGTGGAAAGAATGGTGAAATGAAATGTTGGCTGCAATTGTGCCACTGCAATACAGTGTGGATGAGAGAGTGTAATCCTTTCAAAAGAAAGGAATGGATTAAAGTGGAGTGGAAAGGAACTGAATGGAATGAAATTAAATAGAATGGAACGGAAAGGACTGGAGAGGAGAGGAATGGAGTGGAGTAGAATGGGGTGGAATAGAATGGGATGGAATGGAATGGAATGGAGTGGAGTGGATTGGAGTAGAATGGAGTTTAATGGAAATGGATGGAAAAGAATGGAATTGACTGGAGTGGAGTGGAGTGGAATGGAATGGGATGGGATGGAATGGAATGGAGTAGAGTAGAGTGGAGTGGAGTGGAATGGAGTGGCATGGAATAGGATGGAACGAAATTGAGTGGAGTGGATTGGAGTGGAGTCGAGTGCAGTGGAGCGGAATGGAGTGGAATGGCATGGAATGGAAAGGGATGGAATGGCATGGAATGCAATGGAGTGGATTGGAGTGGAGTGGAGTAGAGGGGAATGGAAAGGGATGGAATGGAATGGAGTTTAGTGGAGTGGAATGGAAAGGAATTCAATGGAATGCAATGCAACTGAATACGATGGAATGAAATGGTGAAATGAAATGCGAGCTGAGATTGCGCCACTGCACTGCAGCCTGGGTGACAGACTGAGTTACTGTCAAATGAAAGGAATGGAATGGAATGGAATGGAATGGAATGGAATGGAATGGAATGGAATGGAATGGAGTGGAAAGGAGTGGAGTGGAGTGGAATGCAGTGGAATGAAATGGGATGGAGTGGTATGGAATCTAGTGGAGTGGATTGGAGTGGAATAGAGTTGAATAGAATGGGATAGAATGGAATGTAGTGTTGTGTAATTGGATGGAGAGCAATGAAATGGAGTGGAGTGGAATGGGATGGAGAGGAGTGGATGATGTGGCATGGAATGGAGTGGAATACAATTGGATGGAATGGAATGGACTGGGGTGGAGTGGAGTAAAGTGGAGTGGAATGGAGTGGAATAGAATGGAATGGAATGAAAAGGAATGGAGGAGATTGGAGTGGAGTGGAGTCGAACGTAATTGAGGGTAGTGGAGTGGAATGGAGAGGAATGGAGTGCAATGTAATGTGATGGAATTGAAGACAGTGGAATGAAGTGGAGAGGAGTGGAATGGAATGGAATGGAGTGGAGTGGAGGGGAGTTTAGTGGAATGGAGCGGAAGTGAATGGAATGGAATAGAATGGAAAGAAATCGAATGGAATGGTAGGAAGAGAAATTAAATGTGAGCTGAGATTGTGACACTGCCTTCCAACCTCTCAGACACAGTGAGATCCTGTTGAAACAAAGGAATGGAACGGAATGGAGTGGAATGGAATGGAATGGAATGGAATGGAATGGAATGGAATGGAGGGGAGTGCAGTGGAGTTGAGTGGATTGAAGTGGAGTGAAGTGTAATGGAGTGGACTAGAATTGAGTGGAAAGGGAAGGGATGGAATAGAATGGAATAGAGAGGAGTGGAGTTGAATGGAGTGGAGTGGAAAGGAGTGGTATGGAATGAAGTGGAGTGGAGTGGAGTGGAATGGAATGGAGTGGAATGGAATGGGATGGAATGGGAAGGATTGGAGAGGAATGGAGTGGACTGGAGTGTAGCAAAGCGGAGTGGAATGGTATGGTATGGAATGGAATGGAATGGAAAGAATGGTGAAATGAAATGTTAGCTGAAATTGTGCCACTGTGCTCCCGCCTGGGTGACAGGTGTGATCGTTTCAAAAGAAAGGAATGGAAAGGAATGGAGTTGAATGGAATGGAATGGAATGGAATGGAATGGAATGGAATGGGATGGAACAGAATGGAATGGAATGGAGTGATGAGGAGAGGAGTGGAGTGAAGTGAAGTGGAATGGATTGTAATAGAATGGGATGGAATGGAATGGAATGAGATGGAGTGGAATGGAATGGAGTGGAGTGGAATGCAGTAGAATGGAGTGGATTGGAATGTGATGGAATGGAATGGAATGGAGTGGTGTCGAGTGGAGTGGAATGGACTGGAATGGGGTGGCAGGGAATCGGAATGAATGCAATAGAGTAGAGTGGATTGGAGTGGAGTCTAGAGCAGTGGAGTGTAATGGACTGGAATGGAATGGAATGGAAAGGAATGGAATGGAATGCTGGAATGCAGTGGAGTGGAATGGGATGGAATGGAATGGAATTTATTGGAGTGGAATGGAGTGGAATGGAATGGAATGCAATGCAATGCAAGGAATACGATGGAATGAAATGGTGAAATAAAATGTGAGCTGAGATTGTGCCTCTGCAATCCAGCCTGGGTGACAGAGTGAGATACTGTTGAATGAAAGGAATGGAATGGAATGGAGTGGAATGGAATGGAATGCAATGCAATGGAATGGAATGGAATGGAATGGAAAGGAGTGGAATGGATTGGAATGGAATGGAATGAAATTGGATGGAGTGGAATGGAATCGAGTGGAGTGGATTGGAGAGGAATGGAGTTGTTTAGAATGTGATAGAATGGAAGGTAGTGGAGTGGAATGGAATGGACTGGAAAGGAAAGGGATGGAGTGGAGTGGAATGGAGTGAAATACAATTGGATGGAATCTAATGGACTGGAGTGGAGTGGAGTAGAGTGGAGTGGAATGGAATGGAATGGAATAAAATAGAATGGCGTGGAGTGGGTTGAAGTGGAGTCGAATGTAATTGAGTGGATTGGAGTGGAATGAAGTGGAATGGAGTGCAATGTAATGTGATGGAATTGAAGGTATTGGAGTGAAGTAGAGTGGAGTTGAATGGAGTAGAATGGAGTGGCGTGGAGGGGAGTTTATTGTATGGGAGTGGACTGGAATGGAATGGAATTGAATTTAAAGGAATAGAATGGAATTGTAGGAGAAATGAAATATGAGCTGAGATTGTGCCACTGCACTCCAGCCTAGCAGACAGAGTGAAATCCTGCCGACACAAAGGAATGGAAAGGAATGGAGTGGAATTGAATGGAATGGAATGGAGTGGAGTGCAGTGGAGTGAAGTGCAGTGGAGTGGAGTGGATTGGAGTGGAGTGGAGTGGAACGAAGTGGAATGGGAAGGCATGGAATGGAAACTAATGGAGTGGAGTGGAGTCGAATGGAGTGGAATGGAATGTGATGGAAAGGGTTGGAGTGGAGTGGAGGGTAATGGAGTGGTATGGAATGGAATGGAATGGAATGCATTGGAGTGGAATGCAGTGGAGTGGAGTGGAATGCAGTGGAGTGGAGTGGAATGTAATGAAGTGGAGTGGAGTTGAATGCAGTGGAGTGGAGTGGGATGGAATGGCATGGAATGGAATGGAATGGTGACATGAAATGTGACCTGAGATTGTGCCCCTGCACTCCAGCCTGGGTGAGAGAGTGAGATCCTGTCAAAAGAAAGGAATGGCAAGGAATGGAGTAGAATGGAATGGAATGGAATGGAGTGGAATGGAGTGGAATGCAGTGGAGTGGAGTGGAATGGAATGGGATGGAATTGATTGGAATGGAGTGGAGGGGTGTGGAGTGTGGTGGAGTGGACTGGAATGCAATGGAATGGAATGGAAATGAATGAATTGGAATGCAATGGAATGCAACGGAATGGAATGGAACAGTCAGATGTAATGTGACTAGGATTCTGCCACTGCACTCCATCCTGGTTGACAGAGTGAGATCCTGTCAAAAGAAATGTATGGAATGGAAAGCGGTGGAATGGAATGGAATAGAATGGACTGGAGTGGAGTGGAGTGGAGTGGAAAGGAGTGGAATGGAATGGGATGGAATGGAATGGAAAGGAGTGGAGGGGTGTGGAGTGGAGTGGATTGGACTGGAATGCAATGGAATGGAATGGACTGGAATGAATTGGAATGCAGTGGAATGCAATGGAATGGAATGCAATGGAATAGAGTGGAGTGGAGTGGAGGGGAATAGAGTAGAGTGGAGTGGAATCTAGTGGAAAGTAATGGGATGGAACGGAATAAAGGGAGTGTCGTGGAATGGACTCGATGGAATGGGATAGAATGGAATGGATTGGACTGCAAGGGAGTGGAGCAGAATGGAGTGGAATGGAATGGAGTGGAGTGGAGCGGAGTGGAGTGGAGTGGAGTGGAGTGGAGTGAAGCGGAGGGGAGAGGAATGGAATGGAATGGAATGGAAAGAATGGTGAAATGAAATATTAGTGGAATTTGTGCCACTGAAATCCACTGTGGGTGACTGAGTATGATCCTTTCAAACGAAAGGAATGGAATGGAATGGAGTGGAATGGAAAGCAATGAAATGGAATGGAAAGGAATGGAATGGAATGGAAAGGAGTGGATAGTAGAGGAGTTGAGTGCAGTGGAATGGAGTGCAATAAAATGGGATGGAATGGAATGGAATGGGTGGAGAGTAATGGAATGGAGTGGTGTGGGTTGGAGTAGAATGGAGTGGAATGGAATGGGATGGAAAAGAAAGGATTGGACTGGAGTGGAGTGGAGTGGAGTGGATTGGAATGGAATGGGATTGAATGGATTGGAATGGAGTGGAGAACAGTGTAGTGGAGTGGAATTGGGTGGCATGGAACTTGATGGAATGCAATTGAGTGGAGTGCATTGGAGGGGAGTCGAGTGCAGTGGAGTGGAATGGAGTGGAATGGAATGGAATGAAAAGGGATGAATTGGAATGGAATGCAACAGAATGGAGTGGAGTGGAGTGGAATGGAGTGGGATGGAATGGGATGGAATGGAAAGGAGCAGAGTGGAGTGGATTGGAGTAGGCTGGGATGGACTGGAATGGAATGGGATGGATTGGAGTGGAATGGAGTGGAGTGGAATGGAGTGGAAATGAAAGAGATGGAATAATAGAAGTTAGTGGAGTGGAGTGCAGTTTAGTCGAGTGGAATGGAATGGAATGGAATTGAATGGAATTGAATGGTGGAATGAAATGTGAACTGAGGTTATTTCACTGCACTGCAGCCTGTGTGACAGAGTGAGATCCTGTCTAAAGAAAGGAATGGAATAGAATGGAGTGGAATGGAATTTAATGTAATGGATTGGAATGGAGTGGAGTGGATTGAAGTGGAGGTGAGTGGAGTGCAGTGGAGTGGAAGGGAGTTTAATGGAATGGGATGGAATGGAATAGAAGGGAGTGGAGAGGAGTGGACTAGAGTGCAGTGGAATAGAGTAGAATGGAATGGGATGGAATGGTGTGGAATGGAGTGAAGTGGAGTTGAGAAGAGTGCAATGGAATGTGATATCATGGAAGGGAATTTAATGGTGAAAAGAAATCTGAGCTGAGATTGTGCCACTGCATTCCAGCCTGTGTAACAGAGTGAGTTCCTTTTGAAAGAAAGGTATAGAATGGAATGGGATGAAGTGGAGTGGAGTGCAGTGGAATGGAGTGGAATGTAAAGGGATGGAATGGAATGGAATGCAGTGGAGTAGAGTGGAGTGGAGTAGACAGGAATGGTGTGGAGTTTAATTGGATGGAATTGAATGGAGTGGAGAGAACTGGAGTGGAGTGGAGTAGACTGGAGTGGAGTGGAGTGGACTGGAATGGAGTGGAAGGAGATGGAATGGAATAGATTGGAGTGGAGTGGAGTGGAATGGAATGGAATGAATTGGAATGGAATGGAATGAAATGAAATTGAATGGAATGGAACGATGAAATGAAATGTGAGCTGTGATTGTGCTGCTGCACTCCAGCCTGGATGACAGAGTGAGATCATGTCGAAAGAAAGGAATGGAATGGAATGGAGTGGAAAGGTATGGAATGCAGTGGAGTGGAGTGGAATGAAGTGTAGTAGAGTGAAAAGGAGTGAATTTGGGGGGAATGCAGTGGAATGGGATGGGATGGATTGGAATGGAGTGGAGTGGAGTGGAATGGAGTGGAAAGGAATGAAATGGAATGGGATGGAGTGGAGTGGACTGCAGTGGAGTGCAGGGGAATGGATTGGAATGGAATTGAATGGAATGGAGTTGACTGGATTGAAGTAGAGTTCAGAAGAGTGAAGTGGAGCAGAATGTAATGGAATGGAATGGAATGGAATAGAATGGAATGCAATGGACGCGTGAAATGCAATGTGAGCTAAGATTGTTCCACTGCCCTCCAGCCTCAGTTACAGAGTGAGACCCTTTTGAAAGAAAGGAATGGAATGGAATAGATTGTAATGGAAGGGAGTGGAGTGGAGCACAGTGGAATGGAGTGGAATAGAAAGGGATGGAATGGACTGGAATGGAGTGGAGTAGAGTGGAGTGGAGTGGATTAGAGTGGAATGGTGTTGAATTGAAGTGAGTGGAATGGAATGGAGTGGAGTGGAGGAGAATGGAGTGGAATGAAGTGGAATGGAGTGGAGTTGAGTGGAGTGGAATGGAATGCAATGGATTGGAATGGAATGGAATGAAGTGAAATGGAATGGAATGAATGGAATGGTGAAATGAATGTGAGCTGTGATTCTACTGCTGCACGCCAGCAGAGGTAACAGAGTGAAATCCTGTCGAAAGAAAGGAATGGAATGGAATGGAGTGGAAAGGTATGGAATGCAGTGGAGTGGATTAGAGTGAAGTGTAGTGGAGTAAAATGGAGTGGACTTGAGGTGAATACAGTGGAATGGGATAGGATGGATTGGAATGGAAAGGAGTGGAGTGGAATGGAGTGGAGTGGAGTGGAGTGGAATGGAATGAAATGGAATGGGATGGAGTGGAGTGGACTGCAATGGAGTGGAGGGGAAAGGATTGGAATTGAATTGAATGGAATAAAGTTGAGTGGATTGTAGTAAAGTTCAGAGGAGTGGAGTGGAGCAGAATGTAATGAAATATAATGGACTGGAATGGAATGGAATACAATACAATGGACTGGTGAAATGAAATGTGAGCTCAGATTTTCAGACTGCAATCCAGCCTCAGAGACAGAGTGAGACCCTGCTGAAAGAAATGAATGGAATGGAATGGAATGGAATGGAATGGAATGGAATGGAATGGAATGGAATGGAATGGATTGGAATGGAAGGGATTGGAGTGGAGTGGAGTGCAATGGAGTGGAATGGAGTGGAGTGGAATGAAATGGAGTGGAATGGAATGGGATGGAAAGGAATGAAATGGAGTTGCGTGAAGTGGAGTGGAGTGAAGTGGAATAGAATGGAGTGGAATGGAAAGTAATGGAGTGGAGTGGAACGGAGTTGAACAGAATGGAATGCAATGGAGTGGAATGGAATGGTATGGAATGCAATGGAATGGAATGCAATGGAATGGACGGGAATGATACGGTGTAATGAAATATGAGCTGCGATTGTGCTGCTGCACTCCATTCTGGGTGTTAGAGTGAGAACCTGTCGAAAGAAAGGAGCGGAATTGAATGGAGTCGAATGTAATTGAATGCAATGGAATGGAGTGGTGTGGAGTGCTGTGGAGTGCTGTGGAGTGCAGTGGAATGGACTGGAATGGAATGGAATGGAGTCGAATGGAGTGGAGTGGAATGGAGTGGGATGGAATTCAATGGAATGGAATGGAATGGAATGGAGTGGAGTAGACTGCAGTGGAGTGGAGACGATCGAAGTGGAGTGTGACGGAGTGTAATGGAATGGAATAGAATGGAATGGAATGGAATGGAATGGAATGGAATGGAATGGAATTGAGTGGAGTGGAATAGTGTGGAGTGGAGTGGAGTGGAATGGATTGGAATGGAATGAGATGGAGTGGAATTGAGTGGAGTTGAGTGGAGTGGACTGAAATGGAGAGGAGTGCAATGGAATGGAATGGAATGGAGTGGAGTGGAGAGGAGTGGAGTGGAACCTAAGGAAATGCAATGGAGAGGAATGGAATCCTATAGAATGCAATGGAATGGAATGCAATAGAATGAAATGGAATGGAAAGGTGAAATGAAATGTGAGCAGAGATTGTGACACTCCACTCCTTCCTGTGTGTTAGAGTAAGAATCTGTCAAAAGAAAGTAATGGAATTCCATAGAGTGGAATGGAATGGAATGGAGTGGAGTGGTGTGGAGTGGTTTGGAGTGGAGTGGAATGGAGTGGAATGTAATGGGATGTAGTCGAGTGGAGTGGAGTTAAATGTAATGCAGTGGAATGGCATGGAATGCAATGGCATGCAATGGAATGGAGTGATGTGGAGTGGAGAGGAGTGAAGTTTAATGTAATGGAGTGGAGCGCAGTGGAATGGAATGGAATGGAATGTTGAAATGAAATGCGAGCTAAGATTTTGCCACTGCACTGAAACCTGGGTGACAGAGTGAGATCCTGTAGAAAGAAAGGAATGGAGTGGAGTGGAGTGGACTGGAGTGGAGTGGAGTGGAGTGGAGTGGAGTGGAGTGGAGTGGAGTGGAGTGGAGTGGAATGAAATTTAATGGAATGGGATGGAATCAAATGGAATGGATTGAACGGGAGTGGAGTGAAGTGGATTGGAGTCTCACGGAATGGGATTGATTGGAGTGGAATGCAGTGGCATGGTGTGGACTGGTGTCGAATGGAGTGGATTGGAGTGGAGTGGAGTGGAACGGAATGGAATGGAATAAGAGTGAATTGAATGGAATTGAGTAGAGTGGAGTGGAGAGTAGGGGAGTGGAATGGTATGGGATGGAATGGAGAGGAGTGGAGCGGAGCGGAGAGGAGTGGAGTGGAATGGAGAGGAATGGAATGGTATGGAATGGAATGGAGTGGAATGAAACAGAGTGGAGTGGAGTGGAGTGTGGTGGAGTGGAGTGGAATGAAGTGGAAAGGAATGGAATGCAATGGAATGAAATGGAATGGAATTTAATGGAATGGAGTGGAATGCAATGGAATGGAATGAAATGCCATGGAATGCAATGGAACGGAATGGAATGTAATGGAATGGAGTGGAATGGAATGCCATGGAATGCAATGGAATGGTGAAACGAAATGTAGGCTTAGATTCTACCACTGCACTCCAGCCGAGGTGACAGAGTGAGATCCTGTTGAAAGAAAGGAATCGAATGTATTGGTGTGGATTTTAATGGAAAGGAATGGAATGGAATGGAATGGAATGGAATGGAATGGAATGGAATGGAATGGAATGGAATGAAATGGAATGGAATGGAACGGATTGAAGCGGAGTGGAGTGGAATGGAGTGGAGTGGAGTGGACTGGAATGGAATGGGATGGAAGGGAATTGAAAGGAGTGGAGTGGAGAGCAGTGGAGACGATTGGAGTGGAATTGAGTGCATAGTAATGGAGAGGAATGAAATGGAATGGAATTGGATGGAGTGGAGTGGAGTGGAGTGGATTGGACTGGATTGTAGTGGGATATAATAGAATGGAATAGAATGGAATGGAATGGAGTGGAGTCGAGTGGACCGGACTGCAGTGGAGTGGAATGGAGTGGAATGGAGTGGAAAGTAATGGAATGGAGTGGAATGCAATGGAAATGAATGGAATGGAATGCAATGGAATGGAATGCAATGGAATTGAATGCAATGGAATGGAACGGAATGCAATGGAATTCAAAGGAATGGGATGGCATGGAATGGAATGGAATGGAATTGGAAGCCATTGAATGCAATGGAATGGTGAAATGAAATCTGAGCTGAGATTGTGCCACTGCACTCCAGCAGGGGTGAAAGAATGAGATCCTGTCGAAAGAAAGGATTGGAATGGAATGGAATGGAATGGAATGGAATGGAATGGAATGGAATGGAATGGAGTGGAGTGGTGGCGAGTGGAGTGGAGAGGAATGAAATTGAATGGGATGGAAGGGATTCCAACAGAGTGGATTGGAGAGCTGTGGAGTGGATTGGAGTCGAGTGGAGTGGATTGGAACGGAGTGAAATGGAATTGAATGGAATGGAGTGCAGTAGAGTGGAGTGGAGTGCAGAGGAATGGAATGGAATCGAAAGGGTTGGAACGGCATGAAGTGGAGTGAAATGGAGTGGAGTGGAATGGACTGCAGTCTAATAGAGTGGAAAGGAGTGGAATGGATTGGAATGGATTGGAATGGAGTGGAGTTTAGTGGACTGGAGTGGAATGTAATGGAATGGAATCGAATTGAATGGAATGGAATGCAACGGAACGGAATGATGGAAAAAATGTAAACTGATATTGTGGCACAGCATTCCAGCCTGGGTGAGAGAGTGAGATCCTGTTGAAAGAAAGGAATGAAATGGAATGGAGAGGAATGGAATGGAACGGAATGGAATGGAGTGCAATGGAATGGAATGGAGTGGAGTGGAGAGGAGTGGAGTGGCGTGGAGTGGAATGGAGTCAAATGGAATGGAATGGAATGGAATGGTATGGTGAAATGAAATGTCAGCTGTTAATGTGCTACTGCACTCCAGCCTAGGTGACAGGGTGAGATCCTGTCAAAAGAAAAAAATGGAGTGGATTACAATGGAATGGAATGGAATGGAGTGGAGTGCAGTGGAGTGGATTGGAGTGGAATGAAGTGGAATGGAATGGGATTGAATGGAATGGAGTGGAGTGTAATGGAATGGAGTGGAGTGGAGAGGAGAGCAGTGGAGTGGAATTCGATGGGATGGAATGCAATGGAGTGGAGTGGATTAGAGTGGATTTCGGTGGAATGGAGTAGAGTGGAGGGGTGTGGAATGTAGTGGAATGGAATAGAACGGAATAGAATGGAATGGTGAAATGAAATATGAGCTGAAATTGTGCCACTGCACTCCATCCTAGGTGACAGAGTTAGATATTGTCGAAAGAAGGGAATGGAATGGAAAGGAGTGGAATGGAATCGAATGGAATGGAATGCAGTGGATTGGAGTGGAGTGGAGTGGAGTGAAATGGAGTGCAACGGAATGGGACGGAATGGAATTGAATGTAGTGGAGTGGAGAGGAGTGGAATGGAGTTGAGTGGAGTGGAATGGAGTGGAATGGAATGGGATGTAACGGAATTGAATGTAGAGGAGTGGAGAGGAGTGGAGTGCAGTGGAGTGGAGTGGTATGGAAAGGGATTGAATGGAATGGAGTGGAATGCAGTGATGTGGAGTGGAGTTGAGACGAATGGAATGCAGTGGAATGGAATGGGATGGAATGGTATGGAGTGGAGTGGAATGGAGTGGAGGGGTGGCGAGTGGAATTGAACGGAACAGAATGCAATGCAATGGAACGGAATGGTGAAATGAAATGTGATCTGAGATTGTGCCACTGCATTCCAGCCTGGGTGAGAGAGTGAGATCCTGTCGAAAGAAAGGAATGGAATGGAATTGAGTGTAATGGAATGCTATGGAGTGGAACGGAGTGATATGGAGTGGAATGTAGTGGACTGGAGTGGATTGGAGTGGAGTGGAGGTCAGTGGAGTGGAACAAAATGGTTTGCAGTGGAATGGAATGGAGTGGAATGGAGTGGAGTGGAGTGGAGTGGAATATAGTGGAATGGAATGCTATGGAATGTAAAGAAGTGGAGTGAAGTGGAGTGGAGTGGAGTGGAATGGAGAGGAGTGGAATGGAATGGAGTAGAGTGGAATGGAATCGAATGGAAAGGACTGGAATGGAGTGAAATGGGGTGGAATGCAGTGGAGTGGAATGGAATGGAATGGAATGGAATGGAATGGAATGGAATGGAGTGGAATGGAATTGTGAAATGAAATGTGAGCCGATATTGTTCTGCTGCACTCCAGTCTGGGTGACAGAAAGAGATACAGTCGCAACAAAGGAATGGAAAGGAATGGAGTGGAATGGAATGGAATGGAGTGTAGTGGAGTGGAGTGGAGTGCAATGGAGTGGAATCGAGTGTAATAGAATGGGAAGTAATGGAACTTAATGGAGTGAAGTGGAATGGAGTAGAGTGCATAGGAATGGAGTAGAATGGAATGGGATGGAATGGAGTACATTGGGGTGGAGTGGAATGGAATGGAATATAGTGGAGTGGAGTGGAGTGGAGTTGAGTGGAGAGAAATGGAGTGGAATGGAATGGAAAGTAATAGAATGGAATGGAATTTAATGGTGAAATCAAATGTGAGCTAAGATTCTTTTGCTGCACTCCCGCCTGTGTGACAGAGGGAGATCCTGGAGAAAGAAAATTATGGAATGGAATGGAGCCGAATGGAATGGAATATAAATTAGTGTAGTGGAATGCAGTGGAGTGGAGTGGAATGGAGTGGAGTGGAGTGAAATGGAGAGGAGTGGAATAGAAGAAAATGAAATCGAGTGGAGTGGAGAGGAGTGGAGTGGAGAGGAGTGGAGTGGAACTTAATGGAATGCAATGGAGAGGAATGGAATCATATGGAATGCAATGGAATGAAATGGAATGGAATAGTGAAAAGAAATGTGAGCAGAGATTGTGGCACTACACTCCATCCTGGGTGTTAGAGTGAGAATCTGTCGAAAGAAAGGAATGGAATTGAATAGAGTGGAATGTAATGGAATGGAATGGAAATGAGTGGAGTGGTGTGGAGTGGTTTAGAGTGGATTGGAATGGAGTGGAATGGGATGGGATGGAGTCGAGTGGAGTGGAATGGAGTGGAGTGGAATGGCATGGAATGCAATGGCATGGAATGGAATGGAGTGGTGTGGAGTGGAGAGGAGTGGAGATTAATGGAATGGAGTGGAGTGGAGGAGTGGAGTTGAATGGTATTGAATAGAATGGAATGGAATGGTGAAATGAAATATGAGCTAAGATTGTGCCACTGCACTGAAACCGGGTTAGAGAGTGAGACCATGTCGAAAGAAAGGAATGGAATGAAGTGGAGTGGAGTGGAATGGAATGAAATCGAATGAAATGGGACTGAATGGAATGGAGTGGATTGGAGGGGAGTGCAGTGAAGTGGAGTGGAGTTTCATTGAATGGGAAGGATTGGAATGGAATGGAGTGGCATGGTATGGATTCGAGTGGAATGGAGTGGATTGGAGTGGAGTGGAGTGGGGGAGTGGAATGGACTAGGAGTGAATGGAACGGAATGGAATGGAGTGGAGTGGAGAGGAGTGGATTGGAATGGCATGGGATGGATTGGAGAGGAGTGGACTGGAGTTGAGTGGAGTGGAATGGAGATGAATGGAATGCATAGAATGGAATGGAGTGGAAGGGAGCAGAGTGGATTAGAGTGTGGGGGAGTGGAGTGGAATAGACTGGAAAGGAATGGAATGGAATGGAATTAAATGGAATGGAATGGTGAAATGAAATATCAGTTGAGGTTGTGCCACTGCACTCCAGCCTGGGTGGCAGAGTGACATCCCATGAAAAGAAAGGAATGGAGTGGAATGGAATGGAATAGAGTAGAATATAATGTAATGGAATGGAGTGGAGTGGAGTGGAATGGAATGGAATGGAATGCAGTGGATAGGAATGGAATGGAATGGAATGGAATGGAATGGAATGGAATGGTGAAATGAAATCTCAGTTGAAATTTTGCCGCTGCACTCCAGCGTGGGTGACAGAGTGAGATGCTGTGGAAATAAAGCAAGGGAATGGAATGGAATGGAATGGACTGGAATGAAATGGAGTAGAGCGGAGTGGATTGCAGTGTAGTGGATTCATGTGCAGTGCAATGGAGTTGAAAGAAATGGGATGGAATTGAATGGAATGGAGTTGACTAGAGTGGTGTGGAGTGGACTGCAAATGAGTGCAATGGAATGGAGTTGAAGGGAGTGGAGTGGAGGGGAGTGGAATGGAGTGGAGTAGAGTGGAATGGAATGGAATGGAATATAATGGCATGGATTGGAAATGTGAAGTGAAATGTGAGGTGAGATTGTGCCACTGTACTCCAGCCTGGGTGACAGAGTGGCCTCCTTTCAAAAGAAATTAATAGAATGGAATGGAGTGTAATGAAATTGAGTGGAATGCAATGGAGTGGAGTGGAGTAGAGTGCAGTGGAGTGTAATGGAGTGGAGTGAAATGGAATGGAATGGAATGGATGGGATGGAATGCAGTAGAGCTCAGTGTAGTGGAGTGGAGTCGAGTGGACTGGAGTGGAGTTGAATGACTAGAATGGAAATGGATGGAATGCAATGGATTGGAGTGGAGTGGTGTGGATGGAATGGAATGGAATAGAATGGAATGGAATGGAAAGCAATGGAATGGAATGGAACGGAATGCAACGGAATGGAATGGTGAAATGAAATGTGAGCTGAGATTGTGCCACTGAACTCCCGCCTGGGTGACAGAGTGAAATCCTGTCGAAGGAAAGAGGAATGGAATGGAAACGAGTGCATTGGAATGGAATGGAATCAAGTGTCGTGGAGTGGAGTAGAGTAGAGTTGAATAGATTGAATTGGATTGGAGTGGAGTGGAAGGGAACAGAATGGAATGGAATGGAATGGAATAGAATGGAGTAGACTAGAGTCGAGTAGAGTGGAGTGGAGTGGAATTGAGTGAAATCGAATGGGATGGAATGTAATGGAGTGGTGTGGAATGGACTGGAATGGAATGGAAAGGAATGGAATGGAGTGGAGTAGAGTGGAGTGGAGTCGAATGGAATGGAATGCTATCGAATGGTATATAATTGAGTGGAATGGAATGCAGAAATGAAATATGAACTGAGATTCTGCCACTGCACTCCAATCTGGGTGACAGAGTGATATCCTGTCAAAAGAAATGAATGGAATGGAGTGGAATTGAACGGAATGGAATTGAATGGAGTGGAGTGTAGCGGAATGCAGTGGAGTGAAGTGGAATGGAGTGGGTTGGAGTGGAGTGGAGTGTAATGGAATGGAATGGAATGAAATGGAACAGAATGGTGAAATGAAATGTGAGTTGTGATAGTGCCACTGCGCTCCAGCCTGAGTGACAGAGTGAGATCCTCTCAAAAGAAAGGAATGTAATTGAATGGAGTGGAAAGGAATGGAGTGGAATGGAATGGAATGGAATAGAATGCAGTGGAGTGGAGTGGACTGAAGAGGAGTGGAGTGGAGTGGAATGGAATGGGTTGGAGTGCAATGGAATGGAGTGGAGTGGACTGGAGTGGATTGGAATGGAGTGGAATGGAATGGAATGGAAAGGACTGGAGTGGATTGCAGAGGAGTGGAATGGAATGGAATAGAATGGAATGGTAAAATAAAATGTGATCTGATATAGTGCCACTACACTCCAGCCTCGGTGACAGAGTGAGATCCTGTCAAAAGCAAGAATGGAATGGAATGGGGTGGAATGGGATGGGATGGAATGGATTAAGGTGGAGAGGAGTGGAGTGGAATGCAATGGAACGGAATGGAATGGAATGGAATGGAATGGAATGGACTGCAATGGTAAAATGAAATGTGAGCTGAGATTTTGCCACTGCAATGTAGCCTGGTTGACAGCATGAGATCCTGTGAAAAGAAAGGAATGGAATGATATAGTGTAGAATGGAATGCAATGGATTGGAATGGCATGGAGTGGAGTGGAGTGCAATGGTGTGGAATGGATTTTAATGGAATGTGATGAAACGGGATATAGTGGAGTGGAGTAGAGTGGAACAGAGTTGAATATAATGGGATGGAATGGGATCAAGTGGTGTGGAGTGGAGTGGAGTGGAATGGAGTTGAATGGAATGATATGAAATGGAAAGCAGTGGAGTGGAGTGGAATGGAGTGGAGTGGAATGGAGTGGAATGGAATGGAGTGGACTGGAGAGGAATGGAGTGGACTGGTGTGGAATGCAATGGAATTAAATGGAATTGAATGGAACGGAATAGTGAAATGAAATGTGAGCTGAGATTGTGCCATTGCACTCCTGCCTGGGTGACACAGTGAAATCCTATCAAAAGAAAGGAATGGAATGGAGTGGAATGGAATGGAATGGAGTGGAATGGAGTGGAATGGAACGGAATGGAGTGGAATGGAATGGAACGGAATGGAATGGAATGGAATGGAGTGGAATGGAATGGAATGGAATGGAATGGAATGGAATGGAATGGAATGGAATGGAATGGAATGGAGTGGAATGGAATGGGATGGAATGGAATGGAGTGGAATGGAATGGAATGGAATGGAATGGAATGGAATGGAATGGAGTGGAATGGAATGGAATGGAGTGGAGTGGAATGGAATGGAATGGAGTGGAATGGAATGGAATGGAATGGAGTGGAATGGAATGGAATGGAGTGGAGTGGAATGGAATGGAATGGAGTGGAGTGGAATGGAATGGAGTGGAATGGAATGGAATGGAATGGAGTGGAATGAAATGGAATGGAAGGGACTGGAATGGAATGGAATGGAATGGAATGGAATGGAATGGAATGGAATGCAGTGGAGTAGAGAGGAGTGGAGTGGAGTGGACAGGAGTAGAATGCAATGTGATTGAATGAAATGGAATGGAGTGTAGTGTAGTGGAATGGAGAGGAGTGGAGTTGAATGGGATGGGATGGAATGGAATGGGGTGGAGTGGAGTGGAGACGAGTGGAATGGAATGGATTATAGTGGAGTGGAGTAGAGTGGAGAGGAATGAAGTGGAATGGAATGGAGTGCAGTGGAAAGGAGTGGAACGGAGTGGAATGGAATGTGTTGAAATGGAATTGAGTGGAGTGAAGTGTAGCTGAGGGGAGTGGAAAGGAGTGGAAGGGAATGGGCTGAAATGGAATGGAATGGAATCATGAAATGAAATGTGAGCTGAGATTGTTCCACTGCACTCCACCCTGAGAACAGAGTGAGATCCTGTCAAAAGAGAATTTGAATGGAATGGGGTGGAATGGAATGGAGTGGATAGGAGTGGAGTGGAGTGGAGTGGTATGGAATGGAGTGGAATGGAGTGGAATAGAATGGAATAAATTGGAATGGAGTGGAATGGAGTGTAAAGGATTGGAGTGAAGTGGAGTAGAGTGGAGTTGAATGGAATGGAATAGAGTGGAAAAGAATGGAATGTAATGGAATGCAATGGAATGGAATAGAATGGTGAAACGAAATGTGAGCTCAGATTGTGCCACTGCACTCCAGCTTTGGTGACAGATTGAGATCCTGTTGAAAGAAAGAATGGAATGAAATAGATTGGAATGGAGTTTAGTGGAATGGCATGGAGTGGAGTTGATTGGAGCGGAATGGAGTCGAGTGGAATGAAGTGGAATGGAATGGGATGGAATGGAGTGCAGTGGAGTGGAGTGGAGTTGAGTGAAGTGGAGTATTGTGGAATGGAGTGCAGTGGAATGGAATTTAGTGGAATGGAATGGAATTGTGAAATGAAAAGTGAGCTGAGATTGTGCCAAAAGTCCCTGGGTGACAAAGTGAAATCCTGTTGAAAGAAAGGAATGGAATGGAATGGAGTGGAGAAGAATGGAATGGAATGGAGTGAAGTGGGTTGGAATGGAGTGGAGTGGTGTGGAGTGGAATGGACTGGAATGGAAGGGGTTGGAATGGGATGGAGTGGAATGGAGTGGAATGGAGTAGAAAAGAATGGAATGCAATGGAATGCCATGGAATGAAATGGAATGGAATGAAATGGAAAGCAATAGAATCTAATGGAATTTGAAATAAAATGTGAGCTGAGATTGTGTCACTACACTCCAGCCTGGGTGACAGAAGGAGATCCTGTTGAAAGAAAGGAATGGAATGGAATTGAGTTGAATGGAATTGACTGGAAGGGAGTGGAGTGGATTGGTGTGGAATGGAACAGAGTTGAATGGATTGGGATGGAGTGGAATGGAAAGGAGTGGGTTGGAGTGGAGTGGAGTGGAGTGGAGGTGAATGGAATGGAATGGAATAGGATAGAATGCAGTGGAGTGGTGTCGAGTGGAGTGGAGTGGAGTGGAATGGAATGGAATGGAGTGGAGTAGAGGTTAGTGGAGAGTAGTGGAGTCGAGTGGATTGGAGTGGAGTGAAATGGTATTGAATGCAATGGATTTGGAAGGTGAAATGAAATGTGAGCTGAGATTGTGTCACTTCAAAAAAGCCTGCGTGAAACAATGAGATCCTGTCTAAAGAAAGGAATGCAATGGAAACCAACGGGGTGAAACGGAATAGAATGGAATTGAATGGAAAGGAATCCAATGTTGACATAAAGTGTGACTGAGATTGTGCCACTGCATTCCAGGCTGGTTGTAAGAATGAGATCCTGTCTAAAAAAGGAAAGGAATGGAACAGAGAAGAAAGGAATGGAATGGATGAAGTGGAGGGGAGCAGAGTGGCGTGGAGTGGAGTGGAGTGGAATGGCGTGGAATGGAATGGGATAGAATGGAATGGAATGGAATGCAGAAGAGTGGAGTGGACTGGAAGGCAATGGAATGGAATGGAATGGAATGGAATGGATGGAATGGAATGAATTGCAATGCAGAGGAATGCAATGGAATGGAATGCAATGGAATGGAATAGTGAGAAGAAATGTTAGCTGAGATTCTGCCACTGGACTCCAGCCTGGGTGACAGAGTGAGTTCCTGTCGAAAGAACGGAATGGAAGGGAATGGAGTGGAATGGAACGGACTTGAGTGGAGTGGAGTGGAGTGGAATGGAGTAGAATGGAATGGAGGGGAGTGGAGTGGAATGTAGTCTAATGGAATGGGATGGAATGGAATGGGGTGGAATGGAGTAGAGTGGAGAGGAGTTCAATGGAGTTGAGGGCAGTGGAATGAAGTGGAATGGAATGGAATGGAATAGAATTGTGAAATGAAATGTGAGCTGAGATTGTGCCACTGCACTCCAGCCTGGGTACTCGGTGAGATCCTGTCCAAAGAAAGGAATTCAAAGGCATAAAGTGGATTGGAATGGAATGCAATGCAATGGAGTGGATTGGAGTGGAGTGGAGTGGAGTGGAATGGAGTAGAGTGGAGTGGAATTTAGTGGAATGCAATAGGATGGAATGGAATGAAATGGAGTGGAATGGAACTGGATAGAATGGAATGGATTGGAGTGCAAGGGACTGGAGTGGATTGGAGTGGAATGGAATGGAGTGAAATGGAGTGGAGTGGATCAGAGCAGAGTGGAATGGAATGGAATGGAGTGGAAAGAATGGTGAAATGAAATGTTGGCTGCAATTGTGCCACTGCAATACAGTGTGGATGAGAGAGTGTAATCCTTTCAAAAGAAAGGAATGGATTAAAGTGGAGTGGAAAGGAACTGAATGGAATGAAATTAAATAGAATGGAACGGAAAGGACTGGAGAGGAGAGGAATGGAGTGGAGTAGAATGGGGTGGAATAGAATGGGATGGAATGGAATGGAATGGAGTGGAGTGGATTGGAGTAGAATGGAGTTTAATGGAAATGGATGGAAAAGAATGGAATTGACTGGAGTGGAGTGGAGTGGAATGGAATGGGATGGGATGGAATGGAATGGAGTAGAGTAGAGTGGAGTGGAGTGGAATGGAGTGGCATGGAATAGGATGGAACGAAATTGAGTGGAGTGGATTGGAGTGGAGTCGAGTGCAGTGGAGCGGAATGGAGTGGAATGGCATGGAATGGAAAGGGATGGAATGGCATGGAATGCAATGGAGTGGATTGGAGTGGAGTGGAGTAGAGGGGAATGGAAAGGGATGGAATGGAATGGAGTTTAGTGGAGTGGAATGGAAAGGAATTCAATGGAATGCAATGCAACTGAATACGATGGAATGAAATGGTGAAATGAAATGCGAGCTGAGATTGCGCCACTGCACTGCAGCCTGGGTGACAGACTGAGTTACTGTCAAATGAAAGGAATGGAATGGAATGGAATGGAATGGAATGGAATGGAATGGAATGGAATGGAATGGAGTGGAAAGGAGTGGAGTGGAGTGGAATGCAGTGGAATGAAATGGGATGGAGTGGTATGGAATCTAGTGGAGTGGATTGGAGTGGAATAGAGTTGAATAGAATGGGATAGAATGGAATGTAGTGTTGTGTAATTGGATGGAGAGCAATGAAATGGAGTGGAGTGGAATGGGATGGAGAGGAGTGGGATGATGTGGCATGGAATGGAGTGGAATACAATTGGATGGAATGGAATGGACTGGGGTGGAGTGGAGTAAAGTGGAGTGGAATGGAGTGGAATAGAATGGAATGGAATGAAAAGGAATGGAGGAGATTGGAGTGGAGTGGAGTCGAACGTAATTGAGGGTAGTGGAGTGGAATGGAGAGGAATGGAGTGCAATGTAATGTGATGGAATTGAAGACAGTGGAATGAAGTGGAGAGGAGTGGAATGGAATGGAATGGAGTGGAGTGGAGGGGAGTTTAGTGGAATGGAGCGGAAGTGAATGGAATGGAATAGAATGGAAAGAAATCGAATGGAATGGTAGGAAGAGAAATTAAATGTGAGCTGAGATTGTGACACTGCCTTCCAACCTCTCAGACACAGTGAGATCCTGTTGAAACAAAGGAATGGAACGGAATGGAGTGGAATGGAATGGAATGGAATGGAATGGAATGGAATGGAGGGGAGTGCAGTGGAGTTGAGTGGATTGAAGTGGAGTGAAGTGTAATGGAGTGGACTAGAATTGAGTGGAAAGGGAAGGGATGGAATAGAATGGAATAGAGAGGAGTGGAGTTGAATGGAGTGGAGTGGAAAGGAGTGGTATGGAATGAAGTGGAGTGGAGTGGAGTGGAATGGAATGGAGTGGAATGGAATGGGATGGAATGGGAAGGATTGGAGAGGAATGGAGTGGACTGGAGTGTAGCAAAGCGGAGTGGAATGGTATGGTATGGAATGGAATGGAATGGAAAGAATGGTGAAATGAAATGTTAGCTGAAATTGTGCCACTGTGCTCCCGCCTGGGTGACAGGTGTGATCGTTTCAAAAGAAAGGAATGGAAAGGAATGGAGTTGAATGGAATGGAATGGAATGGAATGGAATGGAATGGGATGGAACAGAATGGAATGGAATGGAGTGATGAGGAGAGGAGTGGAGTGAAGTGAAGTGGAATGGATTGTAATAGAATGGGATGGAATGGAATGGAATGAGATGGAGTGGAATGGAATGGAGTGGAGTGGAATGCAGTAGAATGGAGTGGATTGGAATGTGATGGAATGGAATGGAATGGAGTGGTGTCGAGTGGAGTGGAATGGACTGGAATGGGGTGGCAGGGAATCGGAATGAATGCAATAGAGTAGAGTGGATTGGAGTGGAGTCTAGAGCAGTGGAGTGTAATGGACTGGAATGGAATGGAATGGAAAGGAATGGAATGGAATGCTGGAATGCAGTGGAGTGGAATGGGATGGAATGGAATGGAATTTATTGGAGTGGAATGGAGTGGAATGGAATGGAATGCAATGCAATGCAAGGAATACGATGGAATGAAATGGTGAAATAAAATGTGAGCTGAGATTGTGCCTCTGCAATCCAGCCTGGGTGACAGAGTGAGATACTGTTGAATGAAAGGAATGGAATGGAATGGAGTGGAATGGAATGGAATGCAATGCAATGGAATGGAATGGAAAGGAGTGGAATGGATTGGAATGGAATGGAATGAAATTGGATGGAGTGGAATGGAATCGAGTGGAGTGGATTGGAGAGGAATGGAGTTGTTTAGAATGTGATAGAATGGAAGGTAGTGGAGTGGAATGGAATGGACTGGAAAGGAAAGGGATGGAGTGGAGTGGAATGGAGTGAAATACAATTGGATGGAATCTAATGGACTGGAGTGGAGTGGAGTAGAGTGGAGTGGAATGGAATGGAATGGAATAAAATAGAATGGCGTGGAGTGGGTTGAAGTGGAGTCGAATGTAATTGAGTGGATTGGAGTGGAATGAAGTGGAATGGAGTGCAATGTAATGTGATGGAATTGAAGGTATTGGAGTGAAGTAGAGTGGAGTTGAATGGAGTAGAATGGAGTGGCGTGGAGGGGAATTTATTGTATGGGAGTGGACTGGAATGGAATGGAATTGAATTTAAAGGAATAGAATGGAATTGTAGGAGAAATGAAATATGAGCTGAGATTGTGCCACTGCACTCCAGCCTAGCAGACAGAGTGAAATCCTGCCGACACAAAGGAATGGAAAGGAATGGAGTGGAATTGAATGGAATGGAATGGAGTGGAGTGCAGTGGAGTGAAGTGCAGTGGAGTGGAGTGGATTGGAGTGGAGTGGAGTGGAACGAAGTGGAATGGGAAGGCATGGAATGGAAACTAATGGAGTGGAGTGGAGTCGAATGGAGTGGAATGGAATGTGATGGAAAGGGTTGGAGTGGAGTGGAGGGTAATGGAGTGGTATGGAATGGAATGGAATGGAATGCATTGGAGTGGAATGCAGTGGAGTGGAGTGGAATGCAGTGGAGTGGAGTGGAATGTAATGAAGTGGAGTGGAGTTGAATGCAGTGGAGTGGAGTGGGATGGAATGGCATGGAATGGAATGGAATGGTGACATGAAATGTGACCTGAGATTGTGCCCCTGCACTCCAGCCTGGGTGAGAGAGTGAGATCCTGTCAAAAGAAAGGAATGGCAAGGAATGGAGTAGAATGGAATGGAATGGAATGGAGTGGAATGGAGTGGAATGCAGTGGAGTGGAGTGGAATGGAATGGGATGGAATTGATTGGAATGGAGTGGAGGGGTGTGGAGTGTGGTGGAGTGGACTGGAATGCAATGGAATGGAATGGAAATGAATGAATTGGAATGCAATGGAATGCAACGGAATGGAATGGAACAGTCAGATGTAATGTGACTAGGATTCTGCCACTGCACTCCATCCTGGTTGACAGAGTGAGATCCTGTCAAAAGAAATGTATGGAATGGAAAGCGGTGGAATGGAATGGAATAGAATGGACTGGAGTGGAGTGGAGTGGAGTGGAAAGGAGTGGAATGGAATGGGATGGAATGGAATGGAAAGGAGTGGAGGGGTGTGGAGTGGAGTGGATTGGACTGGAATGCAATGGAATGGAATGGACTGGAATGAATTGGAATGCAGTGGAATGCAATGGAATGGAATGCAATGGAATAGAGTGGAGTGGAGTGGAGGGGAATAGAGTAGAGTGGAGTGGAATCTAGTGGAAAGTAATGGGATGGAACGGAATAAAGGGAGTGTCGTGGAATGGACTCGATGGAATGGGATAGAATGGAATGGATTGGACTGCAAGGGAGTGGAGCAGAATGGAGTGGAATGGAATGGAGTGGAGTGGAGCGGAGTGGAGTGGAGTGGAGTGGAGTGGAGTGAAGCGGAGGGGAGAGGAATGGAATGGAATGGAATGGAAAGAATGGTGAAATGAAATATTAGTGGAATTTGTGCCACTGAAATCCACTGTGGGTGACTGAGTATGATCCTTTCAAACGAAAGGAATGGAATGGAATGGAGTGGAATGGAAAGCAATGAAATGGAATGGAAAGGAATGGAATGGAATGGAAAGGAGTGGATAGTAGAGGAGTTGAGTGCAGTGGAATGGAGTGCAATAAAATGGGATGGAATGGAATGGAATGGGTGGAGAGTAATGGAATGGAGTGGTGTGGGTTGGAGTAGAATGGAGTGGAATGGAATGGGATGGAAAAGAAAGGATTGGACTGGAGTGGAGTGGAGTGAAGTGGATTGGAATGGAATGGGATTGAATGGATTGGAATGGAGTGGAGAACAGTGTAGTGGAGTGGAATTGGGTGGCATGGAACTTGATGGAATGCAATTGAGTGGAGTGCATTGGAGGGGAGTCGAGTGCAGTGGAGTGGAATGGAGTGGAATGGAATGGAATGAAAAGGGATGAATTGGAATGGAATGCAACAGAATGGAGTGGAGTGGAGTGGAATGGAGTGGGATGGAATGGGATGGAATGGAAAGGAGCAGAGTGGAGTGGATTGGAGTAGGCTGGGATGGACTGGAATGGAATGGGATGGATTGGAGTGGAATGGAGTGGAGTGGAATGGAGTGGAAATGAAAGAGATGGAATAATAGAAGTTAGTGGAGTGGAGTGCAGTTTAGTCGAGTGGAATGGAATGGAATGGAATTGAATGGAATTGAATGGTGGAATGAAATGTGAACTGAGGTTATTTCACTGCACTGCAGCCTGTGTGACAGAGTGAGATCCTGTCTAAAGAAAGGAATGGAATAGAATGGAGTGGAATGGAATTTAATGTAATGGATTGGAATGGAGTGGAGTGGATTGAAGTGGAGGTGAGTGGAGTGCAGTGGAGTGGAAGGGAGTTTAATGGAATGGGATGGAATGGAATAGAAGGGAGTGGAGAGGAGTGGACTAGAGTGCAGTGGAATAGAGTAGAATGGAATGGGATGGAATGGTGTGGAATGGAGTGAAGTGGAGTTGAGAAGAGTGCAATGGAATGTGATATCATGGAAGGGAATTTAATGGTGAAAAGAAATCTGAGCTGAGATTGTGCCACTGCATTCCAGCCTGTGTAACAGAGTGAGTTCCTTTTGAAAGAAAGGTATAGAATGGAATGGGATGAAGTGGAGTGGAGTGCAGTGGAATGGAGTGGAATGTAAAGGGATGGAATGGAATGGAATGCAGTGGAGTAGAGTGGAGTGGAGTAGACAGGAATGGTGTGGAGTTTAATTGGATGGAATTGAATGGAGTGGAGAGAACTGGAGTGGAGTGGAGTAGACTGGAGTGGAGTGGAGTGGACTGGAATGGAGTGGAAGGAGATGGAATGGAATAGATTGGAGTGGAGTGGAGTGGAATGGAATGGAATGAATTGGAATGGAATGGAATGAAATGAAATTGAATGGAATGGAACGATGAAATGAAATGTGAGCTGTGATTGTGCTGCTGCACTCCAGCCTGGATGACAGAGTGAGATCATGTCGAAAGAAAGGAATGGAATGGAATGGAGTGGAAAGGTATGGAATGCAGTGGAGTGGAGTGGAATGAAGTGTAGTAGAGTGAAAAGGAGTGAATTTGGGGGGAATGCAGTGGAATGGGATGGGATGGATTGGAATGGAGTGGAGTGGAGTGGAATGGAGTGGAAAGGAATGAAATGGAATGGGATGGAGTGGAGTGGACTGCAGTGGAGTGCAGGGGAATGGATTGGAATGGAATTGAATGGAATGGAGTTGACTGGATTGAAGTAGAGTTCAGAAGAGTGAAGTGGAGCAGAATGTAATGGAATGGAATGGAATGGAATAGAATGGAATGCAATGGACGCGTGAAATGCAATGTGAGCTAAGATTGTTCCACTGCCCTCCAGCCTCAGTTACAGAGTGAGACCCTTTTGAAAGAAAGGAATGGAATGGAATAGATTGTAATGGAAGGGAGTGGAGTGGAGCACAGTGGAATGGAGTGGAATAGAAAGGGATGGAATGGACTGGAATGGAGTGGAGTAGAGTGGAGTGGAGTGGATTAGAGTGGAATGGTGTTGAATTGAAGTGAGTGGAATGGAATGGAGTGGAGTGGAGGAGAATGGAGTGGAATGAAGTGGAATGGAGTGGAGTTGAGTGGAGTGGAATGGAATGCAATGGATTGGAATGGAATGGAATGAAGTGAAATGGAATGGAATGAATGGAATGGTGAAATGAATGTGAGCTGTGATTCTACTGCTGCACGCCAGCAGAGGTAACAGAGTGAAATCCTGTCGAAAGAAAGGAATGGAATGGAATGGAGTGGAAAGGTATGGAATGCAGTGGAGTGGATTAGAGTGAAGTGTAGTGGAGTAAAATGGAGTGGACTTGAGGTGAATACAGTGGAATGGGATAGGATGGATTGGAATGGAAAGGAGTGGAGTGGAATGGAGTGGAGTGGAGTGGAGTGGAGTGGAATGGAATGAAATGGAATGGGATGGAGTGGAGTGGACTGCAATGGAGTGGAGGGGAAAGGATTGGAATTGAATTGAATGGAATAAAGTTGAGTGGATTGTAGTAAAGTTCAGAGGAGTGGAGTGGAGCAGAATGTAATGAAATATAATGGACTGGAATGGAATGGAATACAATACAATGGACTGGTGAAATGAAATGTGAGCTCAGATTTTCAGACTGCAATCCAGCCTCAGAGACAGAGTGAGACCCTGCTGAAAGAAATGAATGGAATGGAATGGAATGGAATGGAATGGAATGGAATGGAATGGAATGGAATGGATTGGAATGGAAGGGATTGGAGTGGAGTGGAGTGCAATGGAGTGGAATGGAGTGGAGTGGAATGAAATGGAGTGGAATGGAATGGGATGGAAAGGAATGAAATGGAGTTGCGTGAAGTGGAGTGGAGTGAAGTGGAATAGAATGGAGTGGAATGGAAAGTAATGGAGTGGAGTGGAACGGAGTTGAACAGAATGGAATGCAATGGAGTGGAATGGAATGGTATGGAATGCAATGGAATGGAATGCAATGGAATGGACGGGAATGATACGGTGTAATGAAATATGAGCTGCGATTGTGCTGCTGCACTCCATTCTGGGTGTTAGAGTGAGAACCTGTCGAAAGAAAGGAGCGGAATTGAATGGAGTCGAATGTAATTGAATGCAATGGAATGGAGTGGTGTGGAGTGCTGTGGAGTGCTGTGGAGTGCAGTGGAATGGACTGGAATGGAATGGAATGGAGTCGAATGGAGTGGAGTGGAATGGAGTGGGATGGAATTCAATGGAATGGAATGGAATGGAATGGAGTGGAGTAGACTGCAGTGGAGTGGAGACGATCGAAGTGGAGTGTGACGGAGTGTAATGGAATGGAATAGAATGGAATGGAATGGAATGGAATGGAATGGAATGGAATGGAATGGAATTGAGTGGAGTGGAATAGTGTGGAGTGGAGTGGAGTGGAATGGATTGGAATGGAATGAGATGGAGTGGAATTGAGTGGAGTTGAGTGGAGTGGACTGAAATGGAGAGGAGTGCAATGGAATGGAATGGAATGGAGTGGAGTGGAGAGGAGTGGAGTGGAACCTAAGGAAATGCAATGGAGAGGAATGGAATCCTATAGAATGCAATGGAATGGAATGCAATAGAATGAAATGGAATGGAAAGGTGAAATGAAATGTGAGCAGAGATTGTGACACTCCACTCCTTCCTGTGTGTTAGAGTAAGAATCTGTCAAAAGAAAGTAATGGAATTCCATAGAGTGGAATGGAATGGAATGGAGTGGAGTGGTGTTGAGTGGTTTGGAGTGGAGTGGAATGGAGTGGAATGTAATGGGATGTAGTCGAGTGGAGTGGAGTTAAATGTAATGCAGTGGAATGGCATGGAATGCTATGGCATGCAATGGAATGGAGTGATGTGGAGTGGAGAGGAGTGAAGTTTAATGTAATGGAGTGGAGCGCAGTGGAATGGAATGGAATGGAATGTTGAAATGAAATGCGAGCTAAGATTTTGCCACTGCACTGAAACCTGGGTGACAGAGTGAGATCCTGTAGAAAGAAAGGAATGGAGTGGAGTGGAGTGGACTGGAGTGGAGTGGAGTGGAGTGGAGTGGAGTGGAGTGGAGTGGAGTGGAGTGGAGTGGAATGAAATTTAATGGAATGGGATGGAATCAAATGGAATGGATTGAACGGGAGTGGAGTGAAGTGGATTGGAGTCTCACGGAATGGGATTGATTGGAGTGGAATGCAGTGGCATGGTGTGGACTGGTGTCGAATGGAGTGGATTGGAGTGGAGTGGAGTGGAACGGAATGGAATGGAATAAGAGTGAATTGAATGGAATTGAGTAGAGTGGAGTGGAGAGTAGGGGAGTGGAATGGTATGGGATGGAATGGAGAGGAGTGGAGCGGAGCGGAGAGGAGTGGAGTGGAATGGAGAGGAATGGAATGGTATGGAATGGAATGGAGTGGAATGAAACAGAGTGGAGTGGAGTGGAGTGTGGTGGAGTGGAGTGGAATGAAGTGGAAAGGAATGGAATGCAATGGAATGAAATGGAATGGAATTTAATGGAATGGAGTGGAATGCAATGGAATGGAATGAAATGCCATGGAATGCAATGGAACGGAATGGAATGTAATGGAATGGAGTGGAATGGAATGCCATGGAATGCAATGGAATGGTGAAACGAAATGTAGGCTTAGATTCTACCACTGCACTCCAGCCGAGGTGACAGAGTGAGATCCTGTTGAAAGAAAGGAATCGAATGTATTGGTGTGGATTTTAATGGAAAGGAATGGAATGGAATGGAATGGAATGGAATGGAATGGAATGGAATGAAATGGAATGGAATGGAACGGATTGAAGCGGAGTGGAGTGGAATGGAGTGGAGTGGAGTGGACTGGAATGGAATGGGATGGAAGGGAATTGAAAGGAGTGGAGTGGAGAGCAGTGGAGACGATTGGAGTGGAATTGAGTGCATAGTAATGGAGAGGAATGAAATGGAATGGAATTGGATGGAGTGGAGTGGAGTGGAGTGGATTGGACTGGATTGTAGTGGGATATAATAGAATGGAATAGAATGGAATGGAATGGAGTGGAGTCGAGTGGACCGGACTGCAGTGGAGTGGAATGGAGTGGAATGGAGTGGAAAGTAATGGAATGGAGTGGAATGCAATGGAAATGAATGGAATGGAATGCAATGGAATGGAATGCAATGGAATTGAATGCAATGGAATGGAACGGAATGCAATGGAATTCAAAGGAATGGGATGGCATGGAATGGAATGGAATGGAATTGGAAGCCATTGAATGCAATGGAATGGTGAAATGAAATCTGAGCTGAGATTGTGCCACTGCACTCCAGCAGGGGTGAAAGAATGAGATCCTGTCGAAAGAAAGGATTGGAATGGAATGGAATGGAATGGAATGGAATGGAATGGAATGGAATGGAATGGAGTGGAGTGGTGGCGAGTGGAGTGGAGAGGAATGAAATTGAATGGGATGGAAGGGATTCCAACAGAGTGGATTGGAGAGCTGTGGAGTGGATTGGAGTCGAGTGGAGTGGATTGGAATGGAGTGAAATGGAATTGAATGGAATGGAGTGCAGTAGAGTGGAGTGGAGTGCAGAGGAATGGAATGGAATCGAAAGGGTTGGAACGGCATGAAGTGGAGTGAAATGGAGTGGAGTGGAATGGACTGCAGTCTAATAGAGTGGAAAGGAGTGGAATGGATTGGAATGGATTGGAATGGAGTGGAGTTTAGTGGACTGGAGTGGAATGTAATGGAATGGAATCGAATTGAATGGAATGGAATGCAACGGAACGGAATGATGGAAAAAATGTAAACTGATATTGTGGCACAGCATTCCAGCCTGGGTGAGAGAGTGAGATCCTGTTGAAAGAAAGGAATGAAATGGAATGGAGAGGAATGGAATGGAACGGAATGGAATGGAGTGCAATGGAATGGAATGGAGTGGAGTGGAGAGGAGTGGAGTGGCGTGGAGTGGAATGGAGTCAAATGGAATGGAATGGAATGGAATGGTATGGTGAAATGAAATGTCAGCTGTTAATGTGCTACTGCACTCCAGCCTAGGTGACAGGGTGAGATCCTGTCAAAAGAAAAAAATGGAGTGGATTACAATGGAATGGAATGGAATGGAGTGGAGTGCAGTGGAGTGGATTGGAGTGGAATGAAGTGGAATGGAATGGGATTGAATGGAATGGAGTGGAGTGTAATGGAATGGAGTGGAGTGGAGAGGAGAGCAGTGGAGTGGAATTCGATGGGATGGAATGCAATGGAGTGGAGTGGATTAGAGTGGATTTCGGTGGAATGGAGTAGAGTGGAGGGGTGTGGAATGTAGTGGAATGGAATAGAACGGAATAGAATGGAATGGTGAAATGAAATATGAGCTGAAATTGTGCCACTGCACTCCATCCTAGGTGACAGAGTTAGATATTGTCGAAAGAAGGGAATGGAATGGAAAGGAGTGGAATGGAATCGAATGGAATGGAATGCAGTGGATTGGAGTGGAGTGGAGTGGAGTGAAATGGAGTGCAACGGAATGGGACGGAATGGAATTGAATGTAGTGGAGTGGAGAGGAGTGGAATGGAGTTGAGTGGAGTGGAATGGAGTGGAATGGAATGGGATGTAACGGAATTGAATGTAGAGGAGTGGAGAGGAGTGGAGTGCAGTGGAGTGGAGTGGTATGGAAAGGGATTGAATGGAATGGAGTGGAATGCAGTGATGTGGAGTGGAGTTGAGACGAATGGAATGCAGTGGAATGGAATGGGATGGAATGGTATGGAGTGGAGTGGAATGGAGTGGAGGGGTGGGGAGTGGAATTGAACGGAACAGAATGCAATGCAATGGAACGGAATGGTGAAATGAAATGTGATCTGAGATTGTGCCACTGCATTCCAGCCTGGGTGAGAGAGTGAGATCCTGTCGAAAGAAAGGAATGGAATGGAATTGAGTGTAATGGAATGCTATGGAGTGGAACGGAGTGATATGGAGTGGAATGTAGTGGACTGGAGTGGATTGGAGTGGAGTGGAGGTCAGTGGAGTGGAACAAAATGGTTTGCAGTGGAATGGAATGGAGTGGAATGGAGTGGAGTGGAGTGGAGTGGAATATAGTGGAATGGAATGCTATGGAATGTAAAGAAGTGGAGTGAAGTGGAGTGGAGTGGAGTGGAATGGAGAGGAGTGGAATGGAATGGAGTAGAGTGGAATGGAATCGAATGGAAAGGACTGGAATGGAGTGAAATGGGGTGGAATGCAGTGGAGTGGAATGGAATGGAATGGAATGGAATGGAATGGAATGGAATGGAATGGAATGGAGTGGAATGGAATTGTGAAATGAAATGTGAGCCGATATTGTTCTGCTGCACTCCAGTCTGGGTGACAGAAAGAGATACAGTCGCAACAAAGGAATGGAAAGGAATGGAGTGGAATGGAATGGAATGGAGTGTAGTGGAGTGGAGTGGAGTGCAATGGAGTGGAATCGAGTGTAATAGAATGGGAAGTAATGGAACTTAATGGAGTGAAGTGGAATGGAGTAGAGTGCATAGGAATGGAGTAGAATGGAATGGGATGGAATGGAGTACATTGGGGTGGAGTGGAATGGAATGGAATATAGTGGAGTGGAGTGGAGTGGAGTTGAGTGGAGAGAAATGGAGTGGAATGGAATGGAAAGTAATAGAATGGAATGGAATTTAATGGTGAAATCAAATGTGAGCTAAGATTCTTTTGCTGCACTCCCGCCTGTGTGACAGAGGGAGATCCTGGAGAAAGAAAATTATGGAATGGAATGGAGCCGAATGGAATGGAATATAAATTAGTGTAGTGGAATGCAGTGGAGTGGAGTGGAATGGAGTGGAGTGGAGTGAAATGGAGAGGAGTGGAATAGAAGAAAATGAAATCGAGTGGAGTGGAGAGGAGTGGAGTGGAGAGGAGTGGAGTGGAACTTAATGGAATGCAATGGAGAGGAATGGAATCATATGGAATGCAATGGAATGAAATGGAATGGAATAGTGAAAAGAAATGTGAGCAGAGATTGTGGCACTACACTCCATCCTGGGTGTTAGAGTGAGAATCTGTCGAAAGAAAGGAATGGAATTGAATAGAGTGGAATGTAATGGAATGGAATGGAAATGAGTGGAGTGGTGTGGAGTGGTTTAGAGTGGATTGGAATGGAGTGGAATGGGATGGGATGGAGTCGAGTGGAGTGGAATGGAGTGGAGTGGAATGGCATGGAATGCAATGGCATGGAATGGAATGGAGTGGTGTGGAGTGGAGAGGAGTGGAGATTAATGGAATGGAGTGGAGTGGAGGAGTGGAGTTGAATGGTATTGAATAGAATGGAATGGAATGGAATGGAATGGTGAAATGAAATATGAGCTAAGATTGTGCCACTGCACTGAAACCGGGTTAGAGAGTGAGACCATGTCGAAAGAAAGGAATGGAATGAAGTGGAGTGGAGTGGAATGGAATGAAATCGAATGAAATGGGACTGAATGGAATGGAGTGGATTGGAGGGGAGTGCAGTGAAGTGGAGTGGAGTTTCATTGAATGGGAAGGATTGGAATGGAATGGAGTGGCATGGTATGGATTCGAGTGGAATGGAGTGGATTGGAGTGGAGTGGAGTGGGGGAGTGGAAAGGACTAGGAGTGAATGGAACGGAATGGAATGGAGTGGAGTGGAGAGGAGTGGATTGGAATGGCATGGGATGGATTGGAGAGGAGTGGACTGGAGTTGAGTGGAGTGGAATGGAGATGAATGGAATGCATAGAATGGAATGGAGTGGAAGGGAGCAGAGTGGATTAGAGTGTGGGGGAGTGGAGTGGAATAGACTGGAAAGGAATGGAATGGAATGGAATTAAATGGAATGGAATGGTGAAATGAAATATCAGTTGAGGTTGTGCCACTGCACTCCAGCCTGGGTGGCAGAGTGACATCCCATGAAAAGAAAGGAATGGAGTGGAATGGAATGGAATAGAGTAGAATATAATGTAATGGAATGGAGTGGAGTGGAGTGGAATGGAATGGAATGGAATGCAGTGGATAGGAATGGAATGGAATGGAATGGAATGGAATGGAATGGAATGGTGAAATGAAATCTCAGTTGAAATTTTGCCGCTGCACTCCAGCGTGGGTGACAGAGTGAGATGCTGTGGAAATAAAGCAAGGGAATGGAATGGAATGGAATGGACTGGAATGAAATGGAGTAGAGCGGAGTGGATTGCAGTGTAGTGGATTCATGTGCAGTGCAATGGAGTTGAAAGAAATGGGATGGAATTGAATGGAATGGAGTTGACTAGAGTGGTGTGGAGTGGACTGCAAATGAGTGCAATGGAATGGAGTTGAAGGGAGTGGAGTGGAGGGGAGTGGAATGGAGTGGAGTAGAGTGGAATGGAATGGAATGGAATATAATGGCATGGATTGGAAATGTGAAGTGAAATGTGAGGTGAGATTGTGCCACTGTACTCCAGCCTGGGTGACAGAGTGGCCTCCTTTCAAAAGAAATTAATAGAATGGAATGGAGTGTAATGAAATTGAGTGGAATGCAATGGAGTGGAGTGGAGTAGAGTGCAGTGGAGTGTAATGGAGTGGAGTGAAATGGAATGGAATGGAATGGATGGGATGGAATGCAGTAGAGCTCAGTGTAGTGGAGTGGAGTCGAGTGGACTGGAGTGGAGTTGAATGACTAGAATGGAAATGGATGGAATGCAATGGATTGGAGTGGAGTGGTGTGGATGGAATGGAATGGAATAGAATGGAATGGAATGGAAAGCAATGGAATGGAATGGAACGGAATGCAACGGAATGGAATGGTGAAATGAAATGTGAGCTGAGATTGTGCCACTGAACTCCCGCCTGGGTGACAGAGTGAAATCCTGTCGAAGGAAAGAGGAATGGAATGGAAACGAGTGCATTGGAATGGAATGGAATCAAGTGTCGTGGAGTGGAGTAGAGTAGAGTTGAATAGATTGAATTGGATTGGAGTGGAGTGGAAGGGAACAGAATGGAATGGAATGGAATGGAATAGAATGGAGTAGACTAGAGTCGAGTAGAGTGGAGTGGAGTGGAATTGAGTGAAATCGAATGGGATGGAATGTAATGGAGTGGTGTGGAATGGACTGGAATGGAATGGAAAGGAATGGAATGGAGTGGAGTAGAGTGGAGTGGAGTCGAATGGAATGGAATGCTATCGAATGGTATATAATTGAGTGGAATGGAATGCAGAAATGAAATATGAACTGAGATTCTGCCACTGCACTCCAATCTGGGTGACAGAGTGATATCCTGTCAAAAGAAATGAATGGAATGGAGTGGAATTGAACGGAATGGAATTGAATGGAGTGGAGTGTAGCGGAATGCAGTGGAGTGAAGTGGAATGGAGTGGGTTGGAGTGGAGTGGAGTGTAATGGAATGGAATGGAATGAAATGGAACAGAATGGTGAAATGAAATGTGAGTTGTGATAGTGCCACTGCGCTCCAGCCTGAGTGACAGAGTGAGATCCTCTCAAAAGAAAGGAATGTAATTGAATGGAGTGGAAAGGAATGGAGTGGAATGGAATGGAATGGAATAGAATGCAGTGGAGTGGAGTGGACTGAAGAGGAGTGGAGTGGAGTGGAATGGAATGGGTTGGAGTGCAATGGAATGGAGTGGAGTGGACTGGAGTGGATTGGAATGGAGTGGAATGGAATGGAATGGAAAGGACTGGAGTGGATTGCAGAGGAGTGGAATGGAATGGAATAGAATGGAATGGTAAAATAAAATGTGATCTGATATAGTGCCACTACACTCCAGCCTCGGTGACAGAGTGAGATCCTGTCAAAAGCAAGAATGGAATGGAATGGGGTGGAATGGGATGGGATGGAATGGATTAAGGTGGAGAGGAGTGGAGTGGAATGCAATGGAACGGAATGGAATGGAATGGAATGGACTGCAATGGTAAAATGAAATGTGAGCTAAGATTGTGCCACTGCACTCCAGCCTGGCTAACAGACTGACACCCTATCGAAAGAAAGGAAAGGAATGGAATGGAGTGGAATTGAATAGAGTGGAATGGCATGGAGTGGAGTAGAGTGGAGTTGAATGGAGTGGAATGGATTGGAGTGGAGTGGAATGGACTTCAATGGAGTGGAATGGAATGGTAAGGAGTGGAATGGACTCAGTGGACTGGATTAGGGTGTATGGATTGGAGTGGCGTGGAGTGGAAGGAATGGAATGCAATGGAATGGAGTGGAGTGAAGTGGAGTGCAGTGAGGTGGAGAGGAATGGAATAGAATGGAATGGAATGGAATGGAATGAAATGGAATGGAATGGAATGGAATGGAAAGAAATGGAATGCAATGCAATGCAATGAAATGGAATGTACGGCAATGAAATGGAATGGAATGATGAAATAAAATGGGAACTGATATTGTGGCATTCCACCCTGGGTAGAGACTAAGATCCTGTCGAAAGCAAGGAATGGAATGAAATGGAGTGGAATAGAATGGATTGGAATGGAATGGAATGGAATGGAATGGAATGTAGTGGAGGAGAGGAGTCGATTGGAATGGAGTGGAATGGAATGGGATGCAATGGAATGGAAAGGAGTGGATTGGAGTCAAGTACAGTGGAGTGGAGTGGAATTTAGTGAAATGGAATGGGATGGAATGTAATGGAGTGGAGTGGACTGGAATGGAATGGAATGGAAAGTAATGGAATGGAGTGGAGTGGAGTGTATAAATAATAGACATATATACATATATATGTGTGTATATATATACATATACACACATACACACATACACACACACACAGAAAGAGTAATATTTCACAACGCACCCATGGTAAAGAATTTAAGCCAGAAATCTCAACACCAGGGTACTAAGCCTAGTAATATGACACAATCTCCTCATCTTTTAGGTGACAACTTTAACTTTTAGCTTGGTTTGTATATTACAGTCACAACCTTACATGTGTTCTATGTAATTATATGACTCACTCTACAACATCCAGAGGCTTTATGCAACATACATGAGAGTTACAAACCACTCTGAGGCCTACATGTTTATATTCACTCACAATATTACATATTGCCTTAAACGCAGTTATGATTGTCAACATCTCTCTAATAGGCTGGGTTCAGACAGGAGACCCATGGTTATGCCTGTGATCTGGGTTCAGAAAATAGTCACCATCTCACCTATAGCAAGATCCACATATGAAAGTCAAAATTTCAACTTTGTACATTATTTACTTATACTCAGGACTTTAAGAGCTGGCTTTGTAAATATGGGAGGCTGAAAAGTTTTGCACTCACCTGTATGTTTAATCAAGAGTCATGATCTTAATCTTTTGCTGGGCCCAAGCAGTTTTTAGAATATGAGTTAGTGTTGTAAGCTGCTGTGAGCTTTCTGCCAATATGCAACTCACAACTTTAAGTATTGCCCTAAGTGGAGAGGTGATAGGCAAATATTACTATTGGTTGAATCCCAATATAACTTTGATCATCATGCCTCTGAATTGAATCATGTGAATTTCATAATCCCGTTTGTAGGAAAAAAGAAAAAATCTAGCCAGGAGAGTAGCACAACATAGGTACTGTGCCAGGCAATATGTCACAATGCCTTCTCTAGGTAGGGTTCTAGAAATGAGGGTTACATTAACTGGGTGCTGGACCAAGTAATATGACACAGTCCCCCCCAGAAAAGAAAAAATAATAGACGAATGATGAGAACAAAAACTCCTACTGGGTGTGCCCAAGGTATGTAAAAATACTTGATTTATTTATTTATATATTTATTTATGTATTTATTCATTTATTTATTTATTTTTATTTTATTATTATTATACTTTAAGTTTTAGGGTACATGTGCACAATGTGCAGGTTAGTTACATATGTATACACGTGTCATGCTGGTGTTTTGCATCCATTAACTGGACATTTAGCATTAGGCATATCTCCTAATGCTATCCCTCCCCCCTCCCCCCACCCGACAACTGTCCCCAGAGTGTGATATTCCCCTTCCTGTGTCCATGTGTTCTCATTGTTCAATTCCCACCTATGAGTGAGAACATGTGTTGTTTGTTTTTTTGTCCTTTCGATAGTTTACCGAGAACGATGATTTCCAATTTCATCCATGTCCCTACAAAGGACGTGAACTCACCATTTTTTATGGCTGCATAGTATTACATGGTGTATATGTGCCACATTTTCTTAATCCATTCTATCATTGTTGGACATTTGAGTTGGTTCCAAGTCTTTGCTATTGTGAATAGTGCCACAATAAACATACGTGTACATGTGTCTTTAGAGCAGCATGATTTATAGTCCTTTGGGTATATACCCAGTAATGGGATGGCAGGGTCAAATGGAATTTCTAGTTCTAGATCCCTGAGGAATAGCCACAGTGACTTCCACAATGGTTGAACTAGTTTACAGTCCCACCAACAGTGTAAAAGTATTCCTATTTCTCCACATCCTCTCCAGCACCTGTTGTTTCCTGACTTTTTAATGATTGCCATTCTAACTGGTGTGAGATGGTATCTCATTGTGGTTCTGATTTGCATTTCTCTGATGGCCAGTGATGGTGAGCATTTTTTCATGTGTTTTTTGGCTGTATACATGTCTTCTTTTGAGAAGTGTCTGTTCATATCCTTTGCCCATTTTTTGATGGGGTTGTTTGTTTTGTTTTCTTGTAAGTTTGTTGGAGTTCATTGTAGATTCTGGATATTAGCCCTTTGTCAAATGAGTAGGTTGCAAAAATTTTCTCTCATTTGGTAGGTTGCCTGTTCACTCTGATGGTAATTTCTTTTGCTGTGCAGAAGCTCTTTAGTTTAATTAGATCCCATTTGTCAATTTTGGCTTGTGTTGCCATTGCTTTTGGTGTTTTAGACATGAAGTCCTTGCCCATGCCTATGTCCTGAATGGTAATGCCTAGGTTTTCTTCTAGGGTTGTTATGATTTTAGGTCTAACATTTCAGTCTTCAATCCATCTTGAATTAATTTTTGTATAAGCTGTAAGGAAGTGATTCAGTTTCAGCTTTCTACGTATGTCTAACCAGTTTTCCCAGCACCATTTTCTAAATAGGGAATCCTTTCCCCATTGCTTGTTTTTCTCAGGTTTGTCAAAGATCAGATAATTGTAGATATACAGCATTATTTCTGAGGGCTCTGTTCTGTTCCATTGATCTATATCTCCGTTTTGGTACCAATACCACGCTGTTTTGATTACTGTAACCTTGTAGTATAGTTTGAAGTCTGGTAGTATGATGCCTACAATTTTGTTCTTTTGGCTTAGAATTGACTTGGAGATGTGGGCTCTTTTTTTGTTTCATATCAACTTTAAAGTAGTTTTTTTTCCAATTCTGGGAATGGTAGCTTGTTGGGGATGGCATTGAGTCTAATACTTTCTGTTGCTCTGGCACAGGCAAGAGAGTTACAGCATCATGGTGGGGAGCAGAGCAATAAGCCATAATTCTCTCTTTATGCAGGCCTCAGGAAGAAAAGGAACATCATCTGGGTGCTGGGCCCTGTAATAAATCAAAATTCCTTTTCATGGACACGTTTTGGGAAAAAAAAAGAAAAGTCTTATAACCTAAGTATTGGGCTTAGTAATATGTTACATCATCCCATTGCGAATGCTCAGGCAGAAGAAAACAATTACATCAGTTAGGAAACTGATTGAGATATATGGCCTAATGTCCAAAATAAGCAAGGCTAAGGCAGAAGAGAAAAGTCATATCACCTAGGTGCTTCCCTAGGTATATGAAAAAACCTAACATGTGAGGTAAAGCCAGGCAGACGAGTCACATCGCCTTGATCCTGGTTCCTGAGATATGTCACAAGGTTCCATTAGGACAAGACTCAGACAAGAGATTTACAACAAATAGGTGTAGGTTCTACCTTTATGTCACAATGCTTTTTGTGGGCCGTGCTGAAGCAGGGAGTTACATTACCTAGGTGATAGGCAAAGAGATATGTTGCAATGTTCTCCTTGAGACATAACCCTGGCAAAAGAGTACCATCACTTATATGCCTAGTGTAGCAGTATGTCACTATTCAGGAAAGAAGGACACAAGCAGGAGAGCAACATAACCTAAGTGATCAGCCCAGAGATTTGTCACAATGCTTTCTTTAGGACATGGCTCTAACAAAAGATACTGTCACCTGTGTGCCTGGCCCAACCATATGTCACAATCCCCAGGTGCGTGCAGGGACCATTCTAACAAGGAGAGTTACATCACCTAAGTTGTTGACAAAGTGATATATCCCAATAATCTCTGTGGGCATGGCTAAGGCAAAAATGTAACATGACCAAGTGCTGGATCTAGTAATATGGCACGATTATTACAGAGAGCAGGACACAGGCAGTAACATATCACTTGTATCATGTAGAGGTAGGCCCAGGTAGATACCACAATAAGATATGTGGGCTGGAACCATTATGGTGGATTAAATAACACAGGTGTTTGGTAAAAATTTATATCACAACAACACTCGCAGAAAATTCCCGGGATGAGATTTACAATATCACACATGTCCTGTTTTCATGAGTGACAGTTAGCTTCATATATGTAAGATGCTGATAGTCCTTACTGTCAGCAGGGTGTGAATTTGAGACTCACAATTTCATCTTTCTGCTGGGTTTTGTTATGACACTCTGAGTACAAGCCAAAGGCTTTAAAAAGTATGTGAGGCTGTTATAATTTTGTTTAACCTTGTTTTTTTTTTTTTTTTTTTTTTTCCAGATAGGGATTTAATTACTCATGTCTCTAAAGCAATTTATGAGAGTTAAAATTACTTCTATTCGTGGGAGTCACATAAGACAGTCGTTATCATGCCTATGAGCTGTGCTTAGATATATATCACAATTTAGTCTGTGCTAATGAAACAGGCACGACAGCCCAGTCACCTAAATACCGAGCCAGAAATTTTCCAATATTCTCCTTACAGGCATGCTTCAAGCAGAAAGGTTGCATAACTTGGGGGTTATGTCAAGATGTATAACACAATACACCTTATGTGCAGTGTCCAGGTAGAAGAGAAGACTCATATCACCTAAATGATCGGCCCAGAGATATGTTACAAGGTCTCCTTTTGCAAGGATCAGGCAAGAGAGTCACATAGTTTGGATGTAGTGCTTAGAAATGCTACAATCCTAGCCAGGCTCAGTGGCTCAATCCTGTAATCCCAGAATTTTGGGAGGCTGAGGTGGGCAGATCATGAGGTCAGGACATCGAGACCATCCTGGCTAACATGGTGAAACCTCATCTGTACTAAAAAAATACAAAAATTTAGCCAGGCCTGGTGGCGGGTGTCCATAGTCCCAGCTACTTGGTAGGCTGAAGCAGGAGAATGGCATGAACCCGGGAGGCAGAGCTTGCAGTAAGCTGAGATCACACCACTGCACTCCAACCTGGGCAACAGAGCAAGACTCCACCAAAAAAAAAAAAAAAAAGAAAAAAAAAGAAAAGAAAAGAAATGCTACAATCCCTAGAGGAAGCAGGGTCCAGGTAAGTGAGGAGTGTAGGGTAACTAGATGATGGGTCCAGAAATATGTTACAATACTTCTGGAAGATATTGTTAAAACAGGAGAGTCAAATCATCATGTTGATAAGTTGAAGTATACATCCAAATCTCATTTTTGGGTTACACCTTGGCAGGAGTATTAAATCACTCAGCAGCTGGGCAACAGCATATGTCACAATAACACTGGTGGAAAGTTCCAGGAATGAGAGTCTCCATCTTGCCTATGACCTGGATCCAGGTTTAACAGTCATGATTAGTCCTCTTAAGCAGTCTTAGGTATACAGCACAATATCATCTGCGGGCAGAGAGCAAGCAGAAAGGTCACATCAGCTGGATGGGTTCTTGTCCAGTGAGATGTCACAATCTTTCTTGTGGGCAGGACACTGGAAGAAGACTCACATCACCTGGAGGCTGGTTTTAGTAATATATCAAAACTTCCCCTGTGAGCAAATCTTAGGAGTATGAGGACATTCACTTTACCTAAGCAATTGGCCTAGACATATGTCACAATGTTCACTATGTGCAGAACCATGGTATGAAAGTGACCTCACTTCGGCATTGGGTTTAGTAATATGTCACAATCTCCTCTCTGGTCAAGGCAAGGCAATAGAGAAGAAACATTAGCTAAGTGTGAACCAAGTGATATGTTACGAAGCTTCCTGTTAGCAGAATTCAAAATAGAGAGTCACATCACCTGGGTGCAGTACCCAGTTGTGTGTCACAATGCCCTGTAACAGCAGGGCCAAGGAAGTAGAAGGGAATCTCATCACTTATATGATTGACTTAAATGAAGCCACAATGACTTTTATAGGCAGGAAAAAGACAAAGAATTCACATCACCTTGATTCTGGTCCCTGTGATATGTTAAAGTACCCTTGGTAGGCAGGCCCAGGTACCTTCGCTTAGGTGTATGGTCCACATTTGTCACAATTTTATCTGTCTTCATGGCCTAAAAGGACAGTCAAAGTATTCAGGAGCTGGGCTAATTTTTATATCCTAATCACACACTAGGAAATATTCAGAAATAAGTTTCACAGCCCTTCACAGGTCCTGGCTTTTTGCACGTGGGTCAACACCTCCTGTGCACTGGGTCAAAGCAGAGGAGTTACAGACTCAACAATGGGCAGGATCCATGCATAAATTGCCTAATTCTACTCGAAGATTGTGTCCCAGTATGAAAGTCATAGCCTCACAGTTGGGCTGAATACTGCATCACCAAACCACCCGTGGGGTAAAACCATGTATGAGAGGAACAATTTCAAGCTTCAACTACTCTTTTGTGTGAAACTTAGTACCTTATTTGTAGGCCATGTTCCTGTATGAAAATGAAAATCAAGTTAGCTGGGTGTGCATCCATGATTCATAATCACACCTGGTTGCTGTTTCCTGTTATGACACTCTTTGTACCACTGAGGCTTTATATGATATGCTTGAGTGTCATATCCTCTGTGAACAAATGGGAGACCCATTATTTTACTTATGGAAATAAGACTGTCTATGAAAGCCAAAATCTCTCTCCTTTCTGGGTCCAGGTATGATGATTATAATTGGGCATATGAGATGATCCCAGGTATATGTCACAATTTCACCTGTGAGCAGAAACATGGAAGAAGTCTCATAACGTTGATGTGAGCCCATGATACATTATCTACTCTTTTGCTTGCAGGGCCAAGTCAGAAGAGTCACATCACCTGAGTACAGCCTCAAGTAATATGGCACCGTGTCCACTGTAGACAGGGTTGAAAAAAAACAAACAAAAAAAAAAAACAGGAGAGTCACAACACCTAGGTGTTAGGCTCAGCAATATGTAATAATCCCCTCTTTTGACAAACTCCGGAAAATAAAGAGGAAAGTTGCATTACCTAGGTTTTGCACTCAATGGCATATCAAAATTCCCTTAGTAGGAAGGGCGTAGGCAGGAGAGAAGAGACGTATTTCCTAGCTGCTACGTTCAACAATGTCACAATGTTTCTTGGGGACAAAGCACAAGAAAAAAAGACAAATCACCTAGCAGTTACACTCAGAGATATGTGATGATGTGTCTTGCTGCAGGGCCAGGGCAAAAGTGTCACATTATTATGATTCTGACACAATATGTCACAACACACACAAGAAACAATTTAAGCAAAACTTTTAACACCTGGGTACTAGGCCCAGTGATATGACACAGGACACTTGTGTGCAGGACACTTGAAGAAGACTCACATCACCTGGATGCTGCTCATCTTTGAGGATAGCACATTTAACTGTAAGTTTGGTGTGCATATGAGTCACAATGTCATGTGTGGGCTGGGCCATTATATGACACCCTCTACAACATCCCAGGGATGTATATGTCACATATGAGAGTTGCAAACTACTCTGAGGCCCACATGCTCATGTGGACTCACAGTGTTATATATTGCCCTAAACCCAGGTATGATAGTCAACATCTCTGATTTAGGCTGAGTTCAGGAATGAGACCTATTTTTATTTCCATGAGCTGGGACCAAAAATGAGTCATAATTGCACCATTGGCTAGATCCACATGTGAGTGTCACAATTCCCTCTTTGTACTGTTTTCCTTCATTAGACTTAGTACCTTAATGGTGAGCTTTGTAAACGTGGCGTTGTGACAACATTTACTTTCACCTGGCTGTGTAATTTAGAGTCACAATCTTAACTTTTTTCTGTTTCTTGTTGCAAAACTCTCTGTACCACCCATGGAGTTTATAAAATATGAATTAGTGTTGCAAACTTCTTTGAGCATTGTACAAATAGAAACCCATTTTACCTATTTCCCTAAGCCTAGCAATGGAGGAAAAACATCTTCTATTGACTGAATCCTAATATAAGTTTGACCATCATGCCTGTGAACTGAAGCAAGATTTATGTCATAATCTCATTTTTTTGTGAACAATTAGGGAAAAGAGTAACATCACTTAGATGATATGGCAAGCTATGTCACAATGCCCTATTTAGGCAGAATCTAGGAAGAAGGGTCACATTACCTGGACCCAGGAATGTGACACACTTCCACATGTGGAAAAAATTAGCCATGGGATGAAAGTCAAAACACATATACAATGAGCCAAATATATGTCAAAATACTCTCTGTGGCTACTGGCATGCAGGTAGTACAGTAGCATCTTCAGGGTGCTGGGCACACCCATATGTAATAATTTCCTCTTTATTCAGAACTCTGACAAAAGCGTAACATCATCTGGGTGCAATAGGTCAGAATTTCCCTTTGTGGGAATGGTTCAGAAAAAAAAGAGTAGATTCACATAAGTTAAACTCTAGGCTCAGCAATATGCCATAATCTCACCATTTTAAAGGCCCAGGCAGGGGAAGAGAATCATCTCACTTAAGTCATGTGCTCAGAGATATGTCCCAATGTCCTCAGTAGGCAGGACTCAGGGAAAAAGGGAGAGTAATATCACCTATGTGCTTTTTTAGGTATATGTCACAATCTAACATATGGGAAGAAACCTGGGTCCTGAGATATGTTACAAACCTTCCTTAGGAAAACACCAAGGCAGAAGAGTTAAATCAACTTACTGCAGGTTTAACTTTTATGTCACAATGCTCTATGTGGGTGAGGCCCAAGCCTCAAGTCACATAATCTAGGTGACAGTCACAGAGATATGTTACAATGCCCTCCTTGACACATAGCCCTGGTGAGAAAGAACCATCACCTGTTTGCTTGGCCTAGAAATATGTCACCACCAACCCCTCTGTTCAGGACTTATTCTAGAGAGGAGAGTTGTATCACCTAATTGGTGGAGACAGTAATATATCACAGCGATGTCTGTGGCCAAGGCTCAGGCAAGAATGTAACATCACCTGAGTTTTTGATCCAGTGATATGTCACAATACTTAGTGAGACAAGTGCCCAGGTCAGAGAATCACATCATTTATACATTGGTCCAGGTAGAGATCACAAACCACAAACCCATATATGAGCTGGAACCAGTCTGGAGAGTCAAATCACAGATGCAAATATTTTTATCACAATCACACTGGCAGAATATTCCAGAGATGAGACTTACAATACCATACATGTCCTATTTTCATGAGTGACAATTGGCTTCATGTACGTGAGATGTGACAGTCCTTACTGTCAGCTGAGTGTGCATATGAGACTCACAATTTCACCTTTCTGTTGGTTTCTCTTATGACACTCTGTGCAAGCCATGGGCTTTATAAAATATCTGAGCCTGTTATAATCTTCTGTGTCCTCTTTACCAGAAAGAGATCTAAGAAATGAATCATGTTTCTAAAGCAAGTCGCAAGAGTCAAAATTACTCTTATCTGTAGGGTCCACATATGAGAGTCAGTATCATGCTTGTGAGCTGTGCCTAGATATTTGTCAAAATTTACTCTGTAGTAATGAAACAGGCATGACAGCCTCGTCACCTAAATGCTGAGCCAGAACTTTTCCAATATTCTGCTTCTAGACAAGTTTCTGGAAGAAAAGTTGCATAACTGCTAGGCTACAGCAAACTGTATGGCATAATGCCCCTTATGGGCAGTGTTCAGGCAGTAGAGGAAGTCATATCACATAAATGATAGGCCCTGAGATATGTCACAATGCCTCCTGTTGAAAGGGTCAGAAATGTATATCATTTCCAGTTATACTTGTTGTAACTGGAGTGATTTGGTATCTTATTTTGGCTTTGATTGGCAGTTTTCTAATAATAATGTTGAGCATCATTGAATGCAATTGGTTATTCGTATGTCTTCCTTGAAGAAATATCTGTTAAGGTATCTTGCCTATTACTAAATAGTGTGTAATTATTGCTATTAAAATTCTTATATATTCTGTATGTTTATCTCTTGTCATATGTATATTTTGCAGATATATTCTCCCACAGTGTAAGTTGTCTCTTCACTCTGTTAATTTATTTTTACTTTTTTTTTTTTTTTTTTAGATTCAGGTAATTTTACTTGTCTGCTTTTGCTTTTGTTGCCTGTGCTTCTGGGGTATTATTTAAAATATTTTTCTGTCCTATCTCATAAAGAATTTCTCTATGTTTTATTGAGATCATTTTATAAGATTGAGTTTTATGTTTTAATCTTCTATTTATTTTAATTAAGTTTTACAATATGGTAACAGGTAGGCACCTAGTTGTATTGCTTTTTATTTAAGCAATTAATTTTATGGCACCATTTACTGATGAGGTTAACTTTTCTTAAATATGTCTCTTAAACAACTTAAAAATTATTTGGCTATAGGTTGATTAATTTATTACTAGAATCAATGGATACTTTGGTCTATCTGTCTGTTTTCTATGCCAGTATCATGCTGTTTGCTAGTTATAGCTTTGCAGTATATTTAGAAGTCAGGTAATTTGATGCTTTCAGCTTTGTTCTTTTTTAATAGATGACCATCAATTTGGGGAGTTTCTTTTGCTCACTATACATTTTAGGCCTGTTTTTTCCATTTCTGTGAAAAAATATCATTGGTGTTTTTATTGAGTTTGCATTGAATCTGTTGATTACCTCAAGTAGCATAGCCATTTTAACAATATTTTTTATAACTTATGAACAAAAAATATTTATCAGGTTTTTCATATTTTTAGTTTTTTAATTAATGTTTTATAATTTATAGTGTAGACAGTGTTTATCTTTTTAACTAAGTTTATGGCTAGGCACCTTTATTTTTTATTTTAGATGCAGAAAAACTATTTTGAGAAATTTAACATGTATTTGTGATTAAAACAATTGAACAAGTTAGGTACAGATGGTATATACCACAACACAGTTAAGGCAAAATATGACAAATCAATACCTGATATCACACTAAACATAAAAAAATGAAAACTTTTTACTTAAGACCTAGAAGAAGACAGTGATGTCTACTTTTACCACTTTTATTCAACAGAGTACTAGAGGTCTTAGCAAGATTACTTATGCAAGAAAAAGAAATAAAAGACATCCAAATAAAAAGGAAGAAAGTGAAATTTTCTGTTTGCAGATCTCTTAACTGTTTATATAGCAAAAGTTAAATATTTCACTAAAAATCTTGAGAATGGATAAAGAAATTCAGTTAAGTGGTAGAATACCAAATTCACTTTGAAAATTAGTAGGAGCAAATTTTCATGCCAAGAAAAAGCCACCTGAAAAAGAAATTCAAGAAAAAGATTTACAACAACTGTAAACAATGTCTTACTTCATTTCAGCCTGATGGTTGAAAAATTGGACTGCTGGTTTCAAATGAAGTCAGCCATTTTCTGACGGTTTCTTTCTGAATAGTGCCTACCTGTGCAATGGGAAAAGGAGGTGGAGCCATTGAAATTCACAACCTTTGGCAGCAGAGGAACCTGGATTCTTAAATTGCTATGTGGTGACCTGGCGTTCCTCAATCTGTGAAGTCAGGGCCTGATAACAGGAGTGCCTCCCAGTTTGCCGACACTTTGTTCTTGATGTTGTTGTGGTTGGTTTTTTTTCCTTTTGGACCAGTAAACTTTTCTCCTAACCCTTCAGTGTATTCATTAGACTCTTCTTTCGTAATCATGTGAGAAAATCCTTGCTTTAGCTTAACTAAGGAGAAAGTTCTATAACATTTCAGTGTCTAGATGTGGGGCTTGAGGTAAGGTAAGATGTAAACCAAAAAATCTTTTTCTATTTTGTTTGTAAGTCTTTTCATTCTTGGACTTCTCCTGAGGGTAGAGGAAACTCTGCAACACTCAACCCAAACAGCCCCAGGCACATGTGGGGTGGATAGCTGAATGGCATCTCCTCACTCCCATCTCCCCTGGGCTAAAAAATGCCAGGCATTCATGGTGTCTTCACCTTAACCAACCAAGGGATCCAACCTCACCCAGCAGTAGTAAGTTTTTCTCTCTGTTGAAGGAACTCATTTGTATAAGAATGAAAATTGTCTTTTCTGCTCTACACTTAAGACATTTTTTTCTTTTCTTCATCCTGTCTGCAATTCACTTTTAAGCAGAAGGTTTTTATTTTTTTTTCTTCTTACAAATATTTTGCTGGACTATACCCCAATGATCACTGCTTATATTCCTGGTAGAATTTTGATTGTGAATAGATGTTTCTCAGTTTGGTCTAGAGCTGTGGCCAATCTGGTGAGCTTTGTATGCCATTCTCTATGGTTGTTAAGAAATTTTGCTGCAGGCATGCATCTTGTTTTATGTTTTTAGGAACATGACCTGTACCAATGTGGCTGTTTTCTTTTGGCCTCTGCCATTTTACAATGATAGCCCAGGTTTAATCCTTGCTTAAGGAAAGAGTCCCTTCTGGTTTTATATCAACATGTAACTTTTGCCATTTGCTGATTCTCTTCCACTTAACAAACTGCCTTAATCTTTTTTTTTATTTTTTTCCTCTGAGCACCTGGTAAGTTACTTTTGTTAAAATTTGAAAGCCAGAAACACTGGCTGCTTGGTGCTGCTAGAGTCAGGTAATAAAAAATTTAAAAAGATATTCTTAAAGAGTCCCCAACTTAATTAATAGTGGATATCCAAATTATAGTATATTTAAAAGACCTCTATATTTTTCTTTTCTTGGATCTTGTTTTGCTGGTAGAAGGTTTTTTCTCAGCCAACTGAATCATTTTTCTTCATTTTGTGTGGCCACTCTAATGCATGCATCAGAGGACTGTAATTCAATCTGGAAATTGGCAAATAAAAAACCTTATGACAGCTGCATGTGGTGGCTTATGCCTGTAACCCCACCACTTTGGGAGGCTGAGGAGGGAGGATCATGAGGTCAGGAGATAGAGGTCATCCAGGCTAACATGTTGAAACCCCATATCTACTAAAAATACAAAAAATTAACTGGATGGGCACCTGTAGTCTCAGATACTCAGGAGGCTAAGCCAGGAGAATGGCATGAACCCATGAGGCGGAGGTGGCAGAGAGCCAAGATCGTGCCACTGCACTCCTACCTGGGTGACAGAGCAAGACTCTGTCTCATAACAACAGCAACAACAACAAAAACCTTATAATTACTGGATTTTCTTCTGCCTGTCTGTGTAGTTATATATATGTTGTGAGTATGATGTCTATATAAAGAGGTCTAATAAATTTACTTAAAGAATGATAAGAACTTGGATCAAATATATACTGAAGGGTAGAAAAAAGACATGTACCCTTTTTTTCACATGACTTTTAATCTTTGAGGAATAAAAAAAGCCTTAAAGATTATCAGCAAAACACAAATGTCATCAATGTATCAGTGGGCGGGCTAAATTATGCAGGTGAAATACTAGATGTGCTAAATATTTTAAGGTTATAAACAGCATTTTTGGTTTCTGAGAACAGTTCAACTTTGCTTCACTATTGACAAGGCCTGAGGACAAATAGAATTAACCGTGTCCTTAATTATGCTGAAAGGAGTCAAACCCTTGACTGCATCTAGCACATAAATAAAACAATTTACCTGGTTTTACATTAAAGTTAAAATTGCTAGAAGTTACCATTATAAGATGTAATTAAAAGCACTGGAAGTAGATTTACATATGAGTAAATGATTTACATACAGTAAAATGTGTTTTTAGTAAAAAATTATAAGAAGGCATGAATATATAAATTCTTGCCTAGGGTAAAACATTTGTTCTCAACTAGATAAGATAAAGCTAACAATTCAAACAAGTTGTGGAAGGATTGTTAAAATAAATCTTGCCAAAGGAATTCTCTTTATGAACATTAATTAAATTTAGAAAGTTATTATATGGGTTTTTTTGTAAACTGAGCCTTGAAATGAAAGTACAACAAAGTACTCTTAGGGCATGAATCTGTTCTTAAGCAAAATTTGTAAAGAATTATAGAAGGCTTTTGCTTTTTACATTTCTAAGTCATTTGGTTAAAAGATTGATTTAACCTAATTAATTAATTAATTAACATGCTTAGTGATATTGTCTCACTCTGGCCAATCTCAAAATATGCTCAGATGCTTGCTGAAGCCAAAGGGAATATAGAATGCGTAGTAGAAGAAGGTAGTCATCAATACCAGCTATAACCACTTGACCAGCTGCAAAAACGAGGGCTGTAACTCTCATATGTATTTCCTTCTCCTTTTGTTAAAAATATTTTTTGTGTTTATACACTCATACAAGAAAATATCTTTCTTTCCTTTTTCCTTTATTAAGTGTTATAAGATTTATTGACTTTGCATTAGCACTTAAGTATTATTAACTTTATGTAATGGTATTTGGGTTGGGGATTGGCGCATTTCCAGTTGTATGAAGAAAGTTGTATTATATTAGGCATACTTGTGACCTTATTATTTTCTTTATTCAAAGATTGTGTATGATCTCGGGAGGTGTGTATGGGTTCAAGTAGACAAGGGGTGGACTTGTGATAGTTAATACTAAGTGTCAATGTGATTAGATTGAAGAATACAAAGAATTAATCCTTGATGTGTCTGTGAGTGTGTTGCCAAAGGAGATTAACCTTTGAGTAAGTGAGATGTAAAAGGCAGACCCTCCCTTAATCTGAGTGGGCACCATCTTATTAGCTGCCAGCATAACTAGCTGTCAGCTAGAAAAATATGAAAAGAAGAGACTGGCCTAGTCTCCCTGCCTACATTTTTCTTCCATACTGGATGCTTTCTTTCCTCAAACATCAGGATCCAAGTCCTTTAGTTTTGGGGCCTGGATCAGCTCTTCTTGCTCCTCAGCTTGCAGATGACTTATTATGAAATGTTTGATGAATACAGCCATTCAAACTTTCCCCACAGATAGAGAGAAAGACATTCATCTTAACCTTGGTTTTCAGTTATAAAGAGCATATATGTGAATCTTACTCTTTAATTTTATAGTCAAAATCTGTTATCATGTAGGTTTGACAGCAGAATGTACACCCTTTCTGTCACTTTCCAAAAACTCAGTGTAAGAATTGGGTGGAAAAAAACTTTTGTAGAGCTCCTGACTGCTATACAACAAATATTCCTTTAAAAAAGTTCAACTCAGGCCTTCAAGAATTTTCCTAAAGTTTAGATGATTCACATAATTAAAAAATATTAAAAAGTTGTGAAAGAAACCAATATGAAAAATATAAGCAGAAACAAAAAGAACCATTCGAGAACTACTGCAGATCCTTTTATAAGCAGACCTTGAATATAACATACGTAGCTTAATGAACTTTAAAAAATAAAATATTAATATTAAAAGTGTGGTCAAGTATTAAAATTTATGATAAAGGATAAGATAGGTCTGAAAATCTAGATAGAAAATAGAAATTTTAGATGCAATAAGTACAATACTTGGAAAGTAAAAACTCAATACAGCATTCAGAGAAGAAAAGTCAGAAACAGTTTAATTTCTTGAAACACTTGAATGAGTAAACTAAAATCAAGAAGAGAATTTTATTCTCAGAAAAGAAAGAAAAATTCATAACAAATAAAATGAGTTAAAAATGCTGAAAGATTTTCTAGAATGGAGACTTTCTCTATAAGAAATTTCTAGGAAACAAAGAGAGGTCATTCTTGAAGAAACCTAGTAAAACAATGGCATGTAGTTATCAACAACAATGGATAATAATAATACATTTCATTTAATGAAATAAGATATAATTTAAAATATTATATTAAAATATCCAAAATAAAAAAATCAAAATAAAATATGATAAGGTCTTGAATTTTTCTTAAAGTCAGTAAAGATCTTGATTAGCTTTAAACATTGTTAAGATATATTTTTTCAAGTCATGACAATACATAAAATGAGGAAAAAAAAAGAACAGGTTAATGCAACAAATTTTAAACAGGAGATGAAAATGAAACCTAAGGACTGGAGCAAATATAAATAAAACTTACAATTATAGACATATATCAGAATATTTGAATAATAAAAAGTTTAAATAAACATATGTAATAAAAATATATGTCTTTCTAAAAACCGGAGCTCTGTGCTGCTTATGAAACTTACATCAAACACAAGACAAGAAACAGTTAATAAATTATGTAAATGGATATACTGGGTAAATTATATGCCCCCAGTAAACACTGCATATTTTCAGATTTAAAGCAACAGTTAATGCTAAAGGAAAAATTATGGTCACCTAGATAACGAAACTTTCAGTAGACTAAAAGGATAATACAGTTTTAATCTACACTTCTAAAATATAGACAGCAAAAATTGATCAAATCATAATAGTCCAATAAATTTAAAAATTAATTAATTTAAATAATTCAATTAATTATTTTAATTAACTTTAATTAAATTAATCGACATAATTAGTTGATCTAATTAAATATGTCAATTAATTACATTATAATGAAACATTTTAATACAACACTCCAAGATTATTGATTCAGCAAAGGTTAAACTATGTAAGAAGCTATTCAAAAAACTTTATCCAATAGGCAGTTATAGGATATAGTATCTAGCAATGCACATTATTCTAAAAATTCAGAAACATTTAAAGACATACTATGCCATAAGGCAAGTCTCAATACATTTCAAATGTTCATGTATTATCAAGGACACATTCTCTGATTCCAATACAAACAATTATAAAAATATACATATTTCTAATCCTGTAAATTGGAAATATATAATACAGACTTGTTAACGCATAAAAAACAAAATTTGAAATACAGAACTAAATAGTAGTTTAAAATATTAAGTATCAGTACTTTTGGAATCCTGCTAAAAGAAAAGTTAGTGATAAAAAAAGTTAACATTTTGTGTTTCATGAAGAAACAAAAAAGCTGGCACTAATATGTGAATCATTTGTTACAGTTAGGAAAAGAAGAAACATATACACCAAAAGAAAAAAAGCATAAATAAGAAAATAATGAACGAAGAGCGGAAGTTAAACAAATAGTAAAAGAATTAGTTCTTTGAGAAGATTACAAAGCTTACAGATCTCTGACCAGATTCACTGGGGAAAGAAAGAACACATAATATTAAGACATAAAGAAAGGGCATGCTCAGCTAGGCAGCAGAAATTTAGAAATACAAGAGTATTAGGAGCATCTTTATGCAAACAAATTTTAATTCTTCAGTGAAACAGAAAAGTCTATAAAAAAGTCAGTTACCCAAACTAGGAACTAGGAAGAACTAAGAAACTACACTTGCTGTACCATTTTGAAAAAAAATGTGTCCACATTTAAATTATCACCATAAAATGTATTAGAATCAACTGCTTTTATAGTTGGATTCTACTACACATCCAAGGAAATAAATATTTCCAAGAAGTGAAAAAGAGAAGAAAAACCCAAAATCCTAATCAATTTTCAAATGAATTAAGTCTTGCTACTACTTTCAAACAAATAACGTAAGAATTAAAAACAAAAAATATTAATTTTACTTCACAACAACAATGTGAAAACATGAGCCAAATATCAGTGTATTATTTTATTTTCACTCAGTTGTAAAGAAACACATGAAACTGGGTAATTTGTAAAGAAAGGAGACTTAGTTGGCTTATAGTTTCTCAGGCTGTGCAGGAGGCATGGCTAGGAGGCCTCAGAAAACCTAAGATTGTGTGACAGGGCCAAGGGAAAGCAAGCATGTCTTCACATGGTGGCAGGAAAGAGAGTGTAAAGGGTGAAGTGCTACACATTTTCAAAAAATTTGATCTCATGAGAACTTTTTTGCTATCATGAGAACATAAAGTCTGCTCCCATGATCCGATCACCTCCAAACAGTCCCCCCTCCAAAACATGAGGGTTAAAATTCAGCATGGGATTGAGTTAAAACAGATCCAAACTGTATCAATGAGCAAACAAATATAAGATTATACATCGTAACCACATATCTACACTAAATTTATTTCAAAGAGAAAGGAGTGGCTCAACTTAAGAAAATCTATTAATTTAATTCATCATATGTATATATTAAAGTAGGAAAAAGTATAATTACATCAATGAATACAGAATAAGCAACAAATAAAACAGAATAGCTATTTATAATAAGAGATTAAAGTACAAACAAATAAAATGTTCCTTATCTGAGAATACTTCCTTCAAAATCAGAAGAAAGACTAGAAGGCTCGCTATTACCATTTCTCTTCAACATTGTCCTGGAGATTTTTAACTTATAATATACAACAAATAATACTAATAAAAATACTTTAATATAAATAATTGGAAAGAAAGAAGTAAAATATTCCTTATCTGTAGATGACATTATTACCTACATGGACAATTTCAAAGAACATGCAAACCATATATACTAATAAGAAAACTTAGAAAATTTTGTAGATGTAGTATTAAGAAGTCAAAGCTGAAACTACTTACCTATAAGAGAAAGCCACAGGATGGCCAATTACTTGAGTGATAATGGAGGCTTCACTTCCATTTTAAGATGTGTGATATTAAAGTATACATAATCCTCCCTCAGTATCAGTGAGGGATTGTTTCAGGACTTCCATGGATACCAAAATCTGCAGATTCTCAATTTCTTGGCATTAAATAATGTAGTATTTGCTTATAACTAGCTGTCTAGCTCTTAAAGAAGGTAGCCATGATTCACTGCAGTAGGAACTAAAAAGAAGAACCTTCTATTATCAAAGGAAGTTATCTGGGAAAGAAAACCACTAAGGCCACATCTAAAGAGGTACCATTGTTACAGGACACTTGCTAATGTCAGATACTGCACCCGTGTTTGGAACACCACACTGTACCCATGAAAAAATTCAATCGGCAGAACAAAAAGCGTTACAAAAGAATCCCTCAGGATGGTTACTAGAAAGCAACAAAACTCTTTCTCCCTAAGGCAATGCAATGAAAAAGAGTTAAGCCCTTATATGACTCCTCACTTTGGGGACAGGTCTCAATATACAAGTTATTTTCTCAAATCATTTAAGGAAAGAATCTATTCTAGACTATAAAGAGGATGGCCAGGGCCTATGAACCCTGTAACAACCCAGGGCCTATGAAACTTGTGACAACCTTGTAACAATCCAGGAAGCTACTACATATCCCTTCCTCTACTCAAACCCTTACAGCATTGAGGGGCATACCCTGGAAAGTCTGGCAAATAGAATTTTTTGTTTGTTTGTTTGTTTTTGACATAGGGTCTCACTCTGTCGCTAAGCTGGAGTGCAGTGGCACTGTCTCTGTGCACTACAACCTCCACTTCCCGGGTTCAGGTGATTCTCCTGGCTCTCCCTCCCAAGTAGCTGATATTACAAGCCTGTGTCACCATGCCCAACTAATTTTTGTAATTTTAGTAGAGATGAGGTTTTGCTGTGTTGGCCAGGATGATCTCAATCTCCCAATCTCGTTATCCACCCGCCTTGCCTCTCAAAGTGCTGGGATTACAGGTGTGAGCCACCATGCCCAATCAGCAAATAAGTTTTTATCAGATACAACCATACAGGTGAAGGAAATATTTGCCAGTTTTTATAGACACCTTCACCAAAGGTGAAGACACTTCACCAAAGTGAATTTTATGGACACTTCACCAAAGTGAATTGAGGCTTTTCCCACAAGGACAGAGAAGGCATTATGAGTGTCCAAATGTGTACTTAATAAGATCAGCTGCAAAGTTTCAATTACCTGAAAGTCTGAAGAGCAATAATGGAACTACCTTCACTGTTACAGTGACCCAACAGATTGCATTCAGCCTTAGACATTACCTATCACCTTCACTCCCAATGGTTAAATAGGAAAATCTAATCATGTTTTGAAAAGACATTAGCTAAGTCACGTCAGGAGACCTCAGAGACCCAGCTTCCTTTCTTAGCCATAGTCTTTATACACATAGGAATGACCCTTAAAATACTTCCAAAAAATCCACTTGAGGGGAGTTATGTGAGGCCATGTTTAGCGTGGGGTCTCCTGCTTAATAAAGAGATACATAGTTGACTCATAAGTTGACACATATTGTCAACTTAGGCCAGGTTAGAAAACTTCTCCAAGCCTATGGACAAAAATTATTGCCCCCTCTCACAAGGCAATTAACTGGCCTCCTATTCAGTCATGAAACTTTGTAAACATTTTGAAAGAAGCATCCCCTGAGAATCAATTACAACCAAAATAGAAGGACCTCTATCAAGTGTTGTTGACTATCCCAGTCCTTTTAAATTTAGGGCATACCTAGTTGGATAAAATTGTCCAGGATTAAACCTATTTCTTACAAGTTGCAGGCACAAATGGGCCTAAGTCTAAATTTTTGGAAGATTGCCAGTACCTATTTAAAAGTGTCAACAGTCATTCATCCAGAATTGGCAACATGATGTTGCCGGTGGGAATAGAGGATATTCCTACTAGGGAAGACTGAGAAAAACACAACTGACCTCCTTAATTTTCTAGAAGAGGAAGGGTATCATTGTCATTTTCCCAATTTTATGTGAAGAAGGGTATTTCTCTGTTTTTCCACCTTTTTAAAGTCTATCTCAGGACCCTTGACAGCTGTCTTGTTACTAATTTATTTACTTGTTTGTTTAGCCTCATAGTAAGGTTTGTATCTTGTAGATTACAATATTTCCAGGTGAAAACAATGATGGCAGAAGGCTTTTGAGTTATCTTATATACTGACCTGGAGAATTATAGTGTTCTTTCTTCCCTTTAGCTCATGCATCCAGAGAAATTTACTTCTCTAGTGCTAGGCCAGGCCAATGCCCATGACTCAGCAGGAAGCAATTACAGGCATGGACCTCCTCCCTCCTGCAGCCCCCTTAAGATTAAGGGAAAGTAGTTAATATCTGAGTGTAGAATGAGGTTGAAGGTGGGACTCAACTCCAGGGGTAGGGTTCACATAGGATCCAGATTGAGGACAAACTAAAACAGGTCCTAGGCAGAAGGAGTTTTCAACCAGACATGCCCACCAGTGTGCCATGTCACCTTACAATTGCCACCACAACACACAAGAGTTACCAAACTTCTATGGCAATGATCCAAAGATTAGCACCCCTTCGCTATAAATTTCTGCAATAATCCACGCATTTAAAAGCAAATATAAATATGGCTGCAAAATATCCCTGAGCTGCTCCTCTCTTGCTATGGTGTAGCCCTGTTCTGAAAGAGGAGTCACAGAGCTGTAACACTGCAAGAGCTGTAATTCTGTCTCATTGTGTCCAGAATTGGTGGGTTCTTGGTCTTGCTGACTTTAAAAATGAACCCGCGGACCCTCATGATGAGTGTTACAGTTCTTAAAGATGGTGTGTCTGGAGTTTGTTCCTTCAGATGTTCAGATGTGTCCAGAGTTTCTACCTTCTGGTGGGTTAGTGGTCTCGCTGGCCTCAGGAGTGAAGCTGCAGACCTTCGTGGTGCTCATAAAAGTGGCACAGACTCAAAGACTGAGCAATAGCAAAATTTATTATGAAGAGCAAAAGAACAAAGCTCCCACAGTGTGGAAGGGGACCCAAGAAGGTTCCCACTGCTGGTTCGGGTGGCCAGCTTTTATTCCCTTTTCAGGACCCACCCACATCCCACTGATTTGTCCATTTTACAGAGATCTGATTGGTCCGTTTTACAGACAGCTGACTGGTCCATTTTGACAGATTGATGATTGGTATGTTTACAATCGTTTAGCTAGATACAGAGTGCTGATTGGTGTGTTTACAATCCTTTAGCTAGACACAAAACTTCTCCAAGTCCCCACCAGATTAGCTAGACATAGAGCACTGATTGGTGTGTTTACAAACCTTTAGCTAGACACAGAGTGCTGATTGGTGCATTTACAATCCTTTAGCTAGACGTGAGGTCAGCAGAGGGAGGCAGTTCCTGCATTGGCCAGCCCCAGAGAGAGGTCCCACAGTGCAGTGGTCAGTTGAAAGGCTCCTCAAGCAGAGCCAGAGTGGATGCTGAGGAGAATGAGGCACCAAGAGTGAGGCAGGGCTGCTAGTATGTTGTCACCTCTCAATCCCCCCACTAAACAGGACACCCCAACTGCTGTTGGGAATTTGGCCAATGACCACACTAGCTACTTACTGCGGGATAGAGGTGAAGAAAGGGCCCTTCAGTTGTAGTGTCCTCTAGAGGGGAACTCTTTAGGCCAGTGGAAGGGCCAGTGAGTTAGTCCAGGTGTGTCCAGAATTGGTGGGCTCTTGGTCTCACTGACTTCAAGAATGAAGCCACGGACCCTCTCGGTGAGTGTTACAGCTCTTAAGGAGGCACGTCTGAAGTTAGTTCCTTCTGATGTTTGGATGTGTTTGGAGTTTCTTCCTTCTGGTTGGTTTGTGGTCTTGCTGGCTCAAGAGTGAAGCTGCAGACCTTCACAGTGAGTGTTACAGCTCTTAAGGCAGCGCATCTGGAGTTGTTCATTCCTCCTGGTGGGCTTGTGGTCTTGCTGGCTCAGGAGTGAAGCTGCAGACCTTTGTGGTGAGTGTTACAGCTCACAAAGGCAGTGTGGACCCAAAAAGTGAGCAGTAGCAAGATTTATTGCAAAGAGCAAAAGAACAAAGCTTCCACAGTGTGGAAGGGGACCCGAGCAGGTTGCCACTGCTGGCTTATGCAGCCTGCTTTTATTCTTTTATCTGACCCCACCCACATCCTGCTGATTGGTAGAGCCAAGTGGTCTGTTTTGACAGGGTGCTGATTGGTGCATTTACAATCCCTGAGCTAGATACAAAGGTTCTCCACATCCCCATCAGATTAGCTAGATACAGAGTAGCAACACAAAGGTTCTCCAAGGCCCCACCAGAGCAGCTAGATACAGAGTGTCAATTGGTGCACTCACAAACCCTGAGCTAGACACAAGGTGCTGATTGATGTGTTTACAAACCTTGAGCTAGATACAGAGTGCTCATTGGTGTATTTACAATCCCTGAGCTAGATATAAAGGTTCTCCAAGGCTCCACCAGAGCAGCTAGATACAGAGTGTCGATTGGTGTACTCACAAACCCTGAGCTAGGCACAGGGTGCTGATTGATGTGTTTACAAAACTTGAGCTAGATACGTAGTGCCAACTGGTGTAATTGCAATCCCTGAGCTAGACATAAATGTTCTTCTCATCCCCACCAGACTCAGGAGCCCAGCTGGCTTCACTCAGTGGTTCCCGCACCAGGGCTGCAGGTGGAGCTGCCTGCCAGTCCTGCGCCATAAGCTGGCACTCCTCAGCCCATGGGTGGTCAATGGGACTGGGTGCCATAGAGCAGGGGGCAGCACTCATCAGGGAGGCTCAGGCTGCACAGGAGCCCAAGAAGGTGGGGAAGGCTCAGGCATGGCAGGCTGCAGTCCTGAGGCCTGCCCCGAGGGAAGGCAGCTAAGGCCTGGTGAGAAATCGAGCACAGCGCTGGTGGGTTGGCACTGCTGGGGCACCCAGTACACCCTCCACAGCCACTGGCCTGGGTGACAAGTCTCTCACTGCCTGGTGCCAGCAGGGCCAGCTGGCTGCTCCGAGTGTGGGACCACCAAGCCCACACCCACCCAGAACTCCAGCTGGCCTGCAAGCACTGCATGCAGCCACGGTTCCCGCTCATGCCTCTCCCCTCCACACATCCCTGCAAGCTGAAGGAGCCAGCTCTGGCCTTGGCCAGCACAGAAAGAGGGTCCCATAGTGCAGTGGTGGGCTGAAGGGCTCCTCAAGTGCCGCCAAAGTGGGAGTCCAGGCAGAGGAGGCGCGAGAGCAAGTGAGGGCTGTGAGAACTGCCAGCACGCTGTGACCTCTCACAGGGGTCCTCAGTAGAAGTTGTTAGTTGATCTCATTTGGGGTTCCATTTGTAAGACCATCTGTAACTTCTTGGCCTCAATTCTAGAGGAAACAAATTTGACAAGCAGGTTAAAAATACAGGGTCCAAAGGAGACTAACAGCAAGATGGCTGCCACAGGACCTAGAAAGCAGAGAAGCCATGTTCCCCAACTCCAGAGGTTGGTACGAGTTTGAAAGGTGTTTTCTGATTTCAGTAGCCATTTCCTATAAATGTTGGGTGGCATCTTGTACTATCCCTGATGGGTTAGTGTAAAAACAAGACTCTTCCCTTAATAAGGTGCAGAGTCCTCCTTTCTCAGCAGTGAGGAGGTCTAGGCCTCAGCAGTTTTGGAGAGTCACTGCAGCTAAAGAGTTTATTTGGGATTGCAGAGTAAGGATAGGTTCATTATTTCTTACAAACTGTCTGAGAAATCCTTTGAGAGTATGTGGTAGTAGAATAATGAAGTAGATATACTGGCTATTCTGGTTCCTGTAGCAGTAGCCATTCCTAACCCTGTAAGTAGGTGGTATTAGTTGTATGGCTCTGTGCTGATGGACTTGAGCTTTGAGGGGTACTGAAAAGTTTTGATTTCTTGGGGCAATGTTAATGTTGGAAGTTAGAAAGACTAAGGTCCAGGTGCCTGTCCAGTTAGTGGGGAGGTAGATATAAGTCGATGTTCCACATAAGAAGAACATACATTGGCTGGGTAGACAGAACTTGTTGTGTATGTTGAAAAGGTGTGTGAATTTGTTGTTTTCATTTTCCCATATTCCTAGAGTACTTGCCAAGGTAGCTCCAGTGAGCAGCTGGAAAGGGGTGTTGGGAGAAAACTGAATGGCTCCCTGTGTTATATTTTCCCATTGGAGAAAAAAAAATGTTTTGTATCCACTAGGAACAATTCAAGAGAGTGATTGAAAGAGGGGATGAGAAAGCATTCACTAGTGGTGGGGGCACTGCTGCAAGGGGTCCAGGGGGTCCAGGGGTGAATGATCATGCTGGGAGTATGTTTACCATTACAAAACCTGGACTGTTTGTTAAGCAGGGAGGAGGTGACAATTTTTGAGGCCCTGAGAAGCAGACAAGCTGTCTGAATGGAGCTGTTTGGGTGACTCAAAATTTACTATGATTTGTTGGGGCTTGAATTTGTAGGGTGTAATTACACTCATGGGGTAGTAGGTGCCCCAGAGGCAGGCTGATAACATGTTGTGTTGGATGCAAAAAGGGGCTTGGAAAGTTAAGATAGTATTCATAACTACAGGGCGATGTATGGGCTTTTCATTGTTTGTGTAATAGGTGAGGTTGGAAATATAAGAACGTAAAAGTTGGATTGCACGTCCTGTTAGGGTATTCTTGGTCCTATCAGAGATGGGGAAGTTGGCTAATTATTGCATATTTAGAAGTCAGAAAGGGTCTTTTCCTTCATAAGGGTGATAGGTTAAGTTGGTAAGGATTCAATTTTTGATGGGAACGGGAGTGGCAACATAAGCAGAGGTTGATAGAGAGATACAAAGCCAACAGTCATTTGCCAGGGAAGGATTGGACTTGTTTAACAGAGACTGGGTTAAGTTGAGAATCTTGTAAAGGAAATTAAGAAAAAGTGGAAGGGGATGTGTGATTATATGAGGTATCCAAGGAAGCAAGAGGAATGGATAGGCAAAGAGCAAATAGGAAGTTAGAGAGTGTGCTCTGGAAGAAGAGATAATTTTATCCAGTCTGAGTTAAAAGTAGGAGTAAACTGCTGCCAAAGGAAGAAAGATAGAAAGAAGGTTGATGTTATTAGGATTTTCGTCCTGGCAGGAGCTAGAGTATATAGTCCTATCACAAAGAGTATGGTTAGTATGTTGTTTTCACTTATCTTTTTTAAGGAGGAAGGTGTTTTTCCTCAGGATCAGTGGCAGGAGCCTTTTTAGTCTGGGATGTTTCCTTCTGAAATAGAAGATACAAGTCCTGCAATGGTTCACAGGTGTATCGAGATTGGTCTGGCTGATCTTGGGGCTTCTGAGCTGATGGCTCCACAGGTTCCTCAGGAGATATCCAAAGTTTAACTCAGGTGTGGCGAATCCAAATTTCCACTCCTGGCACCTTAACTGCAGTGACAGTAGAGTAGACCATATCCAGTATTGTCCTTCCCGCAAAGAGTTGAAACAACTCTGTTCCCTTTTCTCTGTGACGTCTTTCAGGTAGGTTTTTAAGGTTTTGTTGATACTTTGCCAAAGAAGTTATATCTTTGACCAAGTTGGCTGTTTCCTGATCAAGTAGGAGGTCTTTTGTGAGAAAAGGTCGTCCATACAGCATTTTATATGGACTGAGCCCCATTTTGTGAGGAGAATTTCAGATTCTGGACAAGGCAATAGACAAAATAGTAGGCCATGGAGATGAGTTTCTTGTGTTAGTTTCCTTAAATGCCTCTTGAGTGTTTCATTTGCCTTTTCAACCTTCCCTGAGTATTGGGGCCTCCAGGCATAGTGAAGGTGATATTGTATCGCTAGCACCCTGGAAATTCCCTGAGTTATCGTGGCCTTAAAAGCCAGACAATTTTCCCTCTGTAAGCTTTGGTGAAGCCCAAATCTAGAAATTATTTCATGAATTAGGAGTTTAATCACTTCCTAAGCCTTCTCTGTCTTGCAGGGGAAAGCCTCTATACAATTTGTGAAGGTATCAACACAGACCAACAAATATTGAAATCCCTTTGACTTAGGCATATGAGTGAAATCTAAATGCTAGTCCTTTCCAGGATAGTGAACTATTTTTTTTTCCCCCAAAGGGGTCTTACAATGGATGAAGGGATTATTCCTTTGGCACACCTAACAGGCTTTGATTACTTGTTGGATGGTTTGGAGTAGATTTCGCCCTGTAGACAGGGATTTGGCCATTTGATGAGTGTTTTCAATACTCATAGAAAAGTTTGGTGGAGGGTTTTAAGTATTTTCCACTGGCTGGCTTCAGGTATAAGTCCTTTCTTTCTTCTGTCACCAACCACCCCGAGGGGAGAAAACTATACCCCAGGGAACGTCCCCACTCTGCTTCAGGTGGGGAATACTGAGGCTTAATCTCTTGGAGGGGGTGGTTGTTCTATACCAAGGGTCCTTCCATAGGTATTTCTAAATGGGGGTTCCACCTGCTAGAAATTTTGGCCTCAGCATCTGCCCAACAGTTTCCTTCTGCCTTTTCTCCTTCACCTTTCTGATGGCTTTGGCAGTATAAGACTGCCACGTCCTTGGGTTTTTCCACTGCATGCAATAACTCTATAATTTTCTTGTGGTATTTAATGGTGGTTCCCGCAGAGGTTAGGAACTCCCATTCTTTCCATATTGTAGCTTGGGCCTGTAGGATTAGATAACCATACTTGCTATATGTATACACATTTATTCTTTTTCTCTTTCCCAGTTCTAAGGCTCAGGTAAGTGCCATTAGTTCTGCTAACTGGGCACTGGACCCTGGGGGAACAGGCTTACTTTCAAGTAAGGTTACATCACTAACTATAGCACAACTTGCCCTTTGTATCCTATTCTCCACAAATTAACTTCAATTGATACATAGGTTAAGGTCAGGGTTAGCTAAGGGGACTTCTAAGAGATCATCTCGGGTGTCATAAGTCTGGACTATAATTTGTTGGCAGTCTTACTCAATTGATTCCCCATCCTCTGGGAGAAAAGTGGCACGGTTGAGGACCACACATGTATGTATTTGAAGCACTGGTCCCTCAAGGAGTAGCACCTGGTGTCTAAGTAGGCAGTTGTCTTATAGCCATACACTACCTTTTGTACCTAATATGCCATTTACGTCATCAGTAGTACAGACAGAGAGATCCTTTCCTTTCATTATTTTGATAGCCTCTGACACTAAGACGGCCACCACTGCAACTACCCATAAACAGTGAGACCAGCCTTTTGCTACTTCATTAATTTCCTTACTTAGGTATGTCACTGGCTGTGGGGTTGTCCCACGAGTCTGAATAAGGACTCCAAGAGCTATCCCTGCTCTCTGTGATGTATAAAGAGCAGTTTTGTACTTTGGAAAGATTAAAAGCTACAGCTTGTACTAGGGCCTGCTTTAAGGTTTTGAAGGCTATTTCTGCCTCTGGTTCCCATTCTATTATAAGAGAATTTGCTCTCTGGGTCTCCTTGATTAGAGTATAGAGGGGCCTAGCTATCTTGCTGTATCTGGGGATCTATAGTTGGCAAAAGCTGGTGATTCCAAGGAACACCCACAACTGTTCTAAGGCCTTAGGGTGAGGATAAGGCAGTATAGCTGTCTTCATTTCTTGCTGAGGACCCTGGTCCCTCTGGCTAAGACTAGGCCTAGATATTTGACCTGCTGTAGGCAAAGCTGGGCCTTTGACCTAGACACTTTGTATCCTTGATTAGCTAGAAATGTCAAGAGATCTAGAGTAGCCTGCTGTCATGATGCTTCTGAACAGGTAGCCAAAAATAAATCATCCACATACTGAAGGACCAGAGTGCCTGGACTTGAGAAGTGGCCTAGACCTTGGGCCAGTGCCTGACCAAACAGGTGAGGGCTATCATTAAATCCTTGGGGCTAGACCGTCCATGTAAGTTGGGATGTGTGGTCTGCAGGCTCCTCAAAGACAAAGAGAAACTGCTAGTCAGAGTGCAGGGGAATACAGAAGAAGGCAACCTTGAGGTCCAGAACAATGAACAATTCTTCTTCCTCTGGTATTTGAGAGAGCAGGGTATAGGGTTTTGGTAAAACTAGATATAAAGGAATTAGTGCCTCATTGTTGAGTCTAAGATCTTGCACTACTCTTCACTGACCATTTGGTTTTTGTATTCCTAGAATTCAGGTGTTGTAGGGACTGCTGCATTTTCTTACAAGATTTCAGCTTCTAAATGTTTAACAATATCCTGTAATCCTTTATGAGCTTCAGGCCTTAAGGGATATTGCCTTTGATAAGGAAAAGTGGTGGGATCTTTTAGCTTGTGGACTGGGTGAACAATTTTTGCCCTTCCAAATTGTCCTTCCAATGCCCAGACTTCAGGGTTGATTCCCTCCTCAAGTAGGGGAAAACAAATGGGTAACTTATTCCCCATATTAATGTAGATAATAGCTCCAGCTTTGGCTAATATGTCTCTCCCTAGTAATGGAGTGGAACTTTCAGGCATAACAAGAAAGGCATGTGAAAAGAGTAGCCTCCCAATTATAACTGAGGAGGTGGGAGAAATACCTGGTTATAGGTTGTCCCAGGATTCCTTGGATGGTAACGGACCTTCAGGACAGTCGTCCAGGACAGCAAATTACCACTGAGAAGGCTGCACCAGAGTCCAGGAGGAAGTCAATTTCCTGGCCACCAATAGTTTAGCATACCCGCGTCTCACTGAGGGTGATGACATGAGCTGGCACTTGCCCCAGTCACCCTCACTCCTGTTGTTGGATTATCTGGCTGGGGGCTTCTGACCCAAAGAACCTTTGTCCTCTGGGGCAGTGCACCTTCCAGTGATTGCCTCAGCATAGTGGACATGGATTAGGGGGCACCTTGTTCCTCATTGGACGATCTTTTTTAAAGTGTCCTTGTAAACTACACTGATAACAACCCCTACTGTGTGATTGCCCTGCTCCATTTTCTGTCCTTTCTGAACCACGAAGGTTTGTCTGTCTGAAGTCCATGACTAAGGCTGTGGCCTTTCTCTGATCATGTTTTCCTTTTGGGCTTGTTCCTCTTAGTCCTTATTATAGAACATGGAGGTTGCCAGGTTTAATAATGCCTCCAGATTTTGTTCAGGGCCGAGGGCTTGCTTTTGGAGCTTTCTCCTGATATCTATGGCTGATTGGGTAATAAACGTATCTTTTAGAATCAATTGACCCTCAAGTGATTTGGGTGACAGGGGAGTATATTTTCATAAGGCCTCCCATAGTCGCTCAATGAAGGCAGAAGGATTTTCTTCCTTTCCTTGAGTTATGGTGGACATCATTGATTAATTCATGAGATTTTTCCTAATTCTCCTTAGTCTTTCTAGAACACAGGTCAACAGATGTTTATGACTCCCATCCCCATGATCTGAGTCAAGATCCCTGTGGGGATCCATACTGGGGATGGCTTGCTGACCAGTAGAAAATTTTCGCCTTTCTTCAGCTGTTATTCTGTCATTTACTTGACTAAGATGCCAGGTATCTCCAAACTCTCAGGTTGCAGCTAAAGACACATTCTTTTCATTAAAGGCCAGGCTTTGATCTAACAGTAGCATGACATCTCTCCAAGCGAGGTTGAAAGTTTGCCGTAGACTCTGTAGGACATCTATGTACCTATCAGGATCATCTGAAAACTTCCCCAAGTTTGCCTTGATCTGCTTTAAGTCAGAGAGGGAGAAGGGTACATGTATCCGAGTTGGACCAAATTCCCCTTCCCCTAGAGCCTGAAGGGGACATAACCGACAGTCTGGGGGGATTGTGGTCCTTTGGAGATTTATTTGCTTATTTCCTTCTGGGCAGGGGAGATAACAGGATGCTTATCATTAATAAGAAGGGGAGCTGTAGGGAGGCTAGGATATGGGGGTAAGCTGAAAAGTCCTCCTTTGGGGTGTAAATTGCAAACTTTGCATAGTTGTGTATTTTCCTTCAATGAAAAGAAAGCCTGGACATAAGGCATTTCACTCCATTTGCCTTCCCTCTTACAAAAAAGGTCAAGCTGTAGGATAGTATTGTAATTTGTACTTCCCTCAGGTGGCCATTTTTCCCTATCAGAGGGAGAATATTGGGGCCAAGCCATAGTGCAGAAAAAAATGAGCCACCTACTTTTCAGGATTTATGTGTCAAATTGGTACCAATGGCTTAGGATGTATTTCAAGGGTGAGCCTGTTGATACCTGACTGTTTTCCATCTGAAAGACCAAACTACCCATGGTTTTGGTTTGTTTTGTTTGTCCCCCTGCCCAAGAGCCCAGAATGGTCCCTGGACACTACTGATCAGAATAGTCATGCTCACCGATGCAACAGGAGAAACAAGCCCTGCCAAAGATCCCACAACAGTCCCTGGACCCTGCTGATCAGAATAGTTGCACTCACCGATGCAGCAGCAGAAACACTAGTTTTCCTCCCAGGCCACAAGGAGGAGTAAAAAAGGTCAGATTTAGTGACCCTTACTGGTGCATTTTGGAAAACCTGCACCTTTCCTTGTCCTCCTAAACCACAAGGAGGACCAGGAAAAATTGGATTTAGTGGCCCTTACTGACACATTCTCAGAAACTGTTAGAGTCCTAAGCATTCTCCTCTTAGTACTGGGAACTTACCTGTGTCCTATAAAGACATTATGCCCCAAAAATGAAGTGAAGGGCCATAACTTGAGAGAAGAAAGTGATCTCCAGGTTTGGAAGTGTGACACCTTTTGTCCTCACTTTTGTGAATAAGAAGGATAAAATTTCTGAGGCTCCCCATATCCTAGCCTCAGGAATAGCTTTTGTTAGGCCTGCTAGTCTGAGGTGGGATCCTAAAATTCCAGATATTCCCCACTACAATGGGACTTCGGGCAAAAATTATGTTTTTTCTGATTGGTGAGCCCGGGTGCCTAAAGAAGGTAACAGGGTCCTGAAGTTTACACTGGAAATCATTATTATGGCAGAAACTAGGGACACACAAGGGACAGGGAGTGGTTTTTAGAAGTGGGGCTAGCCTCAGAGAAGAGAGGCAAGAGGAAGTTTGTGTGGCAAGCATTAGGACCCCGGGGGCATGTGTCAGGATAGATAGGATAGATGTGTGAGTCTCACTTGAGCGACATGCCTTTGAGAGTTCTGCTTATGGCTGTAGGGTCAACCAACTTGTTGTTGGGACCCCGGAGCCCAATGGCTTTCCTCTCTGTCAATGCTTGACTCAGCCCAGAAGTACAGGAAATGTGGAAGCTGGTTCAAGGCAAACCAATGCTCCCAGCTCCAGAGTGTCAGGGTTGTTACAGAGCCCTTTCCCAGAAAGGCTAACACCTGTGTCTTTAGTCCAGCAGTCACGCTAGTTGCCTTTAACTGGCTGAAAGGTGCCCAATATTTAGCCCCAGAATTCTAGGGAAAAATAGCACATAATAGCAAGCAAAAGTGGTCTGATGGTACTCACCACTTGGCAGTAGATGATGATCTCACCGATAGGCCATGGTCTTACCACTTGCTGATGGTCTCATTGCTTGGTGATAGGTAATAGTACCTTCGTGATTGCCAAAATGTGTCCAGAATTGATGGGTTGTTTGTCTTGCCGACTTCAAGAATGAAGCTGCTGACCCTCATAGTGAGTGTTAAAGTTCTAAAAGATGGTGTGTCTAGAGTTTTTTCCTTCAGATGTTCAGATGTGTCCAGAGTTTCTTGCTTCTGGTGGGTTTGTGGTCTCACTGACTTCCGGAGTGAAGATGCAGACCTTCGTGGAGAGTGTTACACCTTTTAAAGGCAGCTTGTCTGGAGTTGTTCATTCCTCCTCGTGGGTTCATGATCTCACTGGCCTCAGGAGTGATGCTGCAGACCTTCATGGTGAGCTAATAAAGGCAGTGTGGGCCCAAATAAGGAGCAGTGGCAAGATTCATTGCGAAGAGCAAAAGAACAAAGCTTCCACAGCATGGAAGGGGACCTGAGTGGATTGCCACTGCTGGCTCAGGTGGCCTGTTTTTATTCCCTTATCTGGCCCCATCCACATCCTACTGATTTTTCCATTTTACATACAGCTCATTGGTCCGTTTCACAGAGAGCTGATTGGTCAGTTTTGACAGAGTGCTTATTGGTGCATTTAAAATACTTTAGCTAGACAGAGTGCTAATTGGTGCATTTACAATCCTTTAGCTAGACACAAAAATCCTCCAAGTTGCCACCAGATTAGCTAGACACAGAGCACTGATTGGTGCATTTACAAACCTTTGGCTAGACAGAGAGTGCTGATTGATGCGTTTACAATCCTTAAGCTAGACAGAAACTTTCTCCAAGTCCCCACCTGACCCAGAAGCCCAGCTGGCTTCACCTCTCAATGGCACTCACTGGGGACTTTGTGTCACCTAACCCAGGCACTCCAGCAGCCCAGAGGGAGCTCATCCTCTGATCAAGCCCAACAGGTGCTGGTCAGCTTTGCTGAGTGCGGGGCCCACCCAGACTGTGCCCACCCGGAACCTGTGCCAGCCCAGGAGTGCCATGCACAGCACTGCCTCCAACTAGTGCCTCTCCCTCCACACCTCCTTGTGAGAAGAAAGAGCTGGTTCCATCCTGAGCCAGCCACAAAGAGTGGCCCCCACAGTGCAGTGGCAGGCTGAAGGACTCCTGGAGCACAACCAGAGTGGACTTCAAGGCCGAGGAGGCACAAAGAGCAAGCGAGGGCCACTAGTGCATTGTCACCTGTCATCAGCTAAGCTATTTATTTTTCTACCTCTGGTTTGACATTGAATTATTTCCTGGACAAAGCCAAGAACCAGGGGGCTTAGCTCTGCTTGGGGCTTGCCTCTCCTGCATTGTGTCTACTATTCCATTCCAAGATTTAGTAAACTAGAAATTAAACAGATGAAGTGAATACAACTACTTTAAATGCAAAAGTTAAAGGTCACCAAAAAATTCAATAATAAACACAAATAATACTTTTTAATGCAATGTTTTCATAATCAAAAATAATGCATAATCATAAAAAAGTATTATAATATTTTTAAAGATGGCACATTATTGATTCTTTATTTTGCTTCCTGCTTCAATATTCCTTAGCATAGCATTAATATTTATATTGATCTTATCTTTCCATAAAATATTTTGTCCAACATTAATTTTTATTAATAATTATTTATGATTATTGCACTGAAATACAGATCTTAATTACTGAGGCTTTTAAATCAATATATCTTAGTAAAGTAGTGTTAGCCTTACAATAAAATTGACAATAAAGTAAGGAAAGCTCCCTTATACCCTGTGCCCACATGTACAACCTTCCCCACTATCAACATTTCTAATGAAACTGGTATGTTTGTTACAATTCATAAACGTACATCAAAACATTATCATTCAATATCTGCAATTTACATTAGGACTCATTTTTACTGTTGCACATTCTATGAGTTTTGACAAACATATAATAAAATATATCTGAAATTATTGTATTATGTAGAATACTTTCAGTATTGTATACTCTAATAATCACCTGAGTTGTGCCTATTTATTGCACTCTCCCTTGTAAACCATTGTGACCACTAATCTTCTTATTTCTTCAATAGTTTTTTTCTAGATGGCCATATATTTGAAATAATATGTGCAAGATTTTCTGATTGGCTTGTTTCACTTGTAAATATACATTTAAGTTCCTTCCATGTCTTTTCATGACTTGAAAGCTCATTTTCTTCAGTGCTGAACAGTATTCCATAAATATTCCATAAACCAAAGTTTATCCACTTAACTACTATACAACAATATCAATATGCAGATTTTGATGTAAACATGTTTTTCATTTAGTTGGAAAAATTCCAAGAAGCAAGACTGCTGGATGACATTGAAAGAGTGTTTAGTTTTGTTAAAACAAAACAAAGCCTACCTGACATTCTTCTAAATTTGCTGTTATCTGTGTTTATAATTATTGCAATTTAATATCTAATGTATTATCACATTCACACCTCCCAAATAATATATGATGGTTATGATCCTTTCATATGCTTATTCCCTTAGTTTTAACTACTGGGGAGGCAAAGGAAAACGATACATGAGACTTGGAATTGGAGGCTGCAGTGAGCTATGATGGAACTGCTGCACTACAGCCTGGGGACATAGAACCTGTCTCAAAAAAAAATAAAAAGAGCAAATAAAAGACGAAAAGAAGGAAGAAAGGCAGAAAGGAAAAGAAAGAAAGAGTAGACAAGGGAAGGGAAGGAAAAAACAAAAAGAAAGAAAAGGAAAGGAAGAAGGAATAATTTGTCAGCAAAATAGTGCCTCTTAAGCAGATTTTTCAGATTTATTCCCTAGAATTCATTACATATGAATTTGGTATTTTGTGTGTTTACTTGTTTTGTTTTGTTTTTGAGACAGAGTCATGCTCTATAACCCAGTGCAGAGTGCAGTGGCGTGATCTTCGCTTAGCATAAACTCCACCTCCCGGGTTTAAAGGATTCTCTCAGCTCACCAACTGTAGCTGGGACCACAGGCCCATGACACTACTCCCAGCTAATTGTATGTGTTTTTGGTAGAGAAAGAGTTTCACCTTTTTGCCCAGGCTGGCCTGAAACACCTGCCCTCAAGTCATCTGGCCCCCCTTGGCCTCCCAATGTTCTGGAATTACAGGTTTTAGCCACCAAACTGGCCCTACAGACAGGGTTTTTCTTTCCAAACAATTCTTGATAAATCATGTGTTTTTTGAAATTATCTGTCATCTTATTTTACACATCACTATAATAGTGCAAAGATTTCTTATAATTCTTTCATGTTTCTTTATCTTGTTAAATTATTCTCTTGTTATTCTTCCAATGTGTGTGTGTGTGAGTATGTGTGTGTACTCACACGTGTGTGTTTCTTTATGTCTTTCTCTTCCTTGTTTAGGCATGTCCAAGTGTAAGTATATAATAATATAATTAATCTACTGGGTGTTTTACTTGATGTGAAACACCAAAAGCAACACAATTTTTTAAAGTATATTGTGTATAGCTTTGACCAGTCACTAAGGAAAGCAGGATTGCAAGTAAACCTCTAGGTCTCACTGAATATAAATGTAATTACAAAAATACTATAGATTTTTTTATGCCTAAACTGTGTTGCATGTAGTGAGCTAAGTAAATTATTAATCTTATGATAATAGTTTCTAGTAGATACAATTATTATATTCTCTTTGTTGATTGGGTAAATTTCAAAGATTAAGCAGTCTAACTTCATATGGCTATTAAGTGGTGAAGGTTAGATTTTTCTTGGTTTGCTTAGCTTTATATTGTACAAATCACCGCATGCATTATACTGTCTTGTAGACACTAAGCTTTAGGTCAAATTATTTTTAACTGCTTCCCTAAAAAGTAGCCTATTTGCATGGCAAGCAAAATGTTTCATGATCTTGTTCTCTCTCCCTGTGTCCACGACTGACATTCCCTGACATTTATGTATTTAGTGTTATTTCACTGATCTCAAAAAAAAAATGCAGGTTATTCCACCAAATTGATTTTTACTTGTTACATTGCATATTTCTGCACATTCTCTCAGCAAATATAATTCTGTATTTGTGTTTTTGTTTTCCTTCCACCATACAGGTTTTAATAACTCCATTCATCTTCACATGTTTTATCTCTGCCTAGAAAATGTTTCTTGGTAGTATATGTAATAGATTAAAAATCATTTTCAGTCTTGTTTTTTACAATGTCTTTATAAGAGACAGTTTTCTTTAAGAAGAAAATATTTATAGAGGGCAGGTTTGTTGGTTTAAATCTTAATTGTTTTAGTAATAGATTCCTAAAACTGTGTAGCTTTTAAACGCTTGTAACTTAAGTTTCCTGCTTTGCCAATTAGGCCTAATAAAAATTATACAAATGTTATGGGACTTCTGAAAATGAACTTGGTATAAAATATATGTAGATATTTTATCAAAGAGGTTGATATTTATTATTATTTAGAAAATGACATTATGTGTATCCTCTTTTAAAAAATACTGAGACATTTTCTCATACATCTTATGGCATCAATCATAATGTATAATTTACATATCTATTTTTTCCTATGGTGTAGTCTCATTAGCTAACTTACTAATTATTTGTATTAGTTATCAATTAAGTATACACTACTCAATTACATATAACATTAATAAATGCATTCCCTCAAGTAAATATCAATCAATACAAAGGGAACTATTATCTGTTCAAAATGGAAAAAGGGCAACCATAATGTAGAGAGAGACATGGTCAAAGTAATGTTTTTCTATTAATAATGTGACAAAAATAATATGAGAAGAGAATGTTACAGTGGGTTGTGGTAAGAAAGAAACTAATGGAGGGTGGTTACAAGATGGATGAATAGGAACAGTTCCAGTCTACAGCACCCAGCATGAGCGACGCAGAAGATGGATGATTTTTGCATTTCCAACTGAGGTACTGGGTTCATCTCACTGGGAATTGTCAGAGAGTGGGTGCAGAACAGTGGATGCAGCACACCAAGCATGAGCCAAAGAAAGGAGAGGCATCACCTCACCTGGGAAGCTCAAGGGGTCAGGGAATTCCCTTTCCTAGCCAAGGAAAGGGGTGACAGAGGGCACCTGGAAAATTGGGTCACTCTCACCCTAAAACTGCACTTTTCCAATGGTCTTGGCAAATGGCACACCAGGTGATTATATAATATGCCTGGCTCAGAGGATCCTACACCAGTGGAGCCTCACTCATTGCTAGTACAGCAGTCTGAGGTCAAACTGCAAGGCAGCAATGAGGCTGTGGGAGGGGTGCCCACAATTGCTGAGGCTTGAGCAAGTGAACAAAGCAGCTGGGAGGCTCGAACTGGGTGGAGCCCACCACAGCTCAAGGAGGCCTGCCTGCCTCTGTAGACTCCACCTCTGAGGGAAGGGCATAGCCAAATAAAAGGCAGCTGAAACCTCTGCAGACTTAAATGTCCCTGTCTGACAGCTTGGAAGACAGTAGTGCTTCTCCCAGAATGCAGCTTGTGATCTGAAAATGGACAGACTGCCTCTTCAACTGTGTCCCTGACCCCCAAGTGGCCTAATTGGGAGGCACTCCCCAGTAGGAGTAGACTGACACCTCACATGGCTGGGTACCCCTCTGAGACAAAACTTCCAGAGGAACAATCAGGCAGCAATATTTGCTGTTCACCAATATCCACTGTTCTGCAGCCTCCGCTGCTGATGTCCATGCAAACAATGTCTGGAGTGGACTTTTGCAAACTCTACAGACCTGTAGCTGAGGGTCATGATTGTTAGAAGGAAAACTAACAAACAGAAAGGACATCCACACCAAAAACCCATCTGTACATCACCATCATCAAAGACAAAAGGTAGATAAAACCAGAAAGATGGGGGAAAAGCAGAGCAGAAAAAATGAAAATTCTAAAATCAGAGTGCCTCTCCTCTTCCAAAGGAATGAAGCTCCTCACCAGCAATGGAACAAAGCTGGATGGAGAATGACTTTGATGAGTTGAGAGAAGAAGGCTTCAGATGATCAAACTAGTCTGAGCTAAAGGAGGACATTCAAAACCATGGCAAAGAAGTTAGAAACCTTGAAAAAAGATTAGACGAATGGCTAACTAGAATAACCAATGCACAGGAGTACTTAAAGGACCTGATGGAGCTAAAACAATGGCACAAGAACTAAGTGATGAATGCACAAGCTTCAGTAGCCTATTCAATCAACTGGAAGAAAGGGTATCAGTGATGGAAGATCAACTGAATGAAATGAACTGAGAAGAGAAGTTTAGATAAAAAAGTATAAAAAGAAATCAACAAAGCCTCCAAGAAATACGGGACTATGGGAAAAGACCAAATCTATGTCTGATTGGTATACCTGAAAGTGATGGAGAGAATGGAACCAAGTTGGAAAACACTCTGCAGGATATTATCCAGGAGAAATTCCCCAATCTAGTGAGGCAGGCCAACATTCAAATTCAGGAAACACAGAGAACACCACAAAGATAATCCTTGAGAAGAGCAACTCCAAGACACATAATTGTCATATTCACCAATGTTGAAATGAAGGAAAAAATGTTAAGGGCAGCCAGAGAGAAAGATCGGGTTACCCATAAAGGGAAGCCCATCAGACTAACAGCTGATCACTCAGCAGAAACTCTACAAGCCAGAAGATAGTGGGGGCCAATATTCAACACTCTTAAAGAAAAGAATTTTCAACCAAGAATTTCATATCCAGCCAAACTAAGCTTCATAAGTGAAGGAGAAATAAAATCCTTTACAGAGAAGAAAATGCTTTGAGATTTTGTCAGCACTAGACCTGCCCTAAAAGAGCTCCTGAAGGAAACACTTAACATGGAAAGGAAAAACTCATACCAACCACTGCAAAAACATGCCAGATTGTAAAGACCATCAATGCTACAAAGAAACTGCATTACCTTATGAGCATAATAACCAGCTAACATCATAATGACAGGATCAAATTCACACATAACAATATTAACCTTAAATGTAAATGGGCTAAATGCTCCAATTAAAAGACACAGACTGGCAAATTGAATAAAGAGTCAAAACCCATCAGTGTGCTGCATTCAGGAAACCCATCTCATGTGCAGAGACACACACAGGCTCAAATAAAGTGTTGGAGGAAGACCTACCAAGCAAATGGAAAAAAAAAAAAAAAGGCAGGGGTTGTAATACTAGTCTCTGATAAAGCAGACTGTAAACCAACATAGATTAAAACAGACAAATAAGGCCATTACATAATGGTAAAGGGATCAATTTAACAAGAAGGGCTAACTATCCTAAATATATATGCACCCAATACAGGAGCACCCAGATTCATAAAGCAAGTCCTTATAGACTTACAAAGAGACTAGGACTCCCACACAATAATAATCGGAGACATTAACACTCCACTGTCAACATTAGACAGATCAAAGAGACAGAATGTTAACAAGGGTATCCAGGAGTTGAACTCAGCTCTGCACCAAGTGGACCTAATAAATATCTACAGAATTCTCCACCACAAATCAACAGAATATACATTCTTCTCAGCACCACACCACACCTATTCCAAAATTGACCACATAGTTGAAAGTAAAGCAATCCTCAGCCAATGTAAAAGATCAGACCTTATAACAAACTGTGTCTCAGACCACAGTGCAATCAAACTAGAACTCAGGATTAAGAAACTCACTCAAAACCACTCAACTACGTGGAAACTGAATAACCTGGTACCGTTCCTTCGGAAACTATTCCAATCAATAGAAAAAGAGGGAATCCTCCCTAACTCATTTTCTGAGGCCAGTATCATCCTGATACCAAAGCTGGGCAGAGACACAACCAAAAAAGAGAATTTTAGACCAATATCCTTGATGAGCATTGATGCAAAAATCCTCAATAAAATACTGGCAAACCGAATCCAGCAGCACATCAAAAAGCTTATCCACCAGGATCAAGAAACGATTTTCTAAAATATACATAAACATATAAGAATATCTTTACCTTCAGAGCATGCTTTTACTGTTAGGTTATTCATCAGAAAATAAAATATTGAAAAGATAAATTAAAATATTTCTGCAGACACAATCAGCTCTATAGTGTTATGGTATACATTATGAACTAAGTAGTTCATAAGTGTGAGTATACAATGTATAGATTTTAATTTGTTAAAATTAATATAAAGTACTTAAAATGTGGCTTATAAGTAAGCACTTTTTAAAGAATTGTTGTTTTAAATTCTGGTATGCACAATTTACAGACAAACTCAGAAAAATAAGTTTGGGTGGATTGCATACATATTTAAAAGTATTTTCTTAAGTTACATTTTATTTTGCAACAAAATTCATAGAAAGGAGTAATTTTACCATGGACAATACAGTCTTTCAGCTAATAAAATATTTTTTTCAGGAATATAAATAAAATATTTATTTTATGAGAACTCTGTTAATTAAGAATGTTATTTATTATACACAAATTGAGGACAGAGAAATTGCTTACGTGTGTATATATTTTTTTTAATTTTGGAAGTTTTGTCAAATCACTGCATTTATCTACTAAGCAAATAAAATAAGGTCTCCAAATATATATTACAAACGAAAAGAGAATATACAAGATTAAAATTTGGAAATGTTACATTCCTAATTGATTTATTTTTCTTGCTTTCTTTTAATGTTATTTTATTTATTATTGCTTGCTTCTTATAGATTTGTTTAAAATTTAATTATTATTTTTCCGCTTTATGTATTATTTTATGAAATAAGCAGACACCACGTAGAGTAAGCTTACTGTTAATATTTGAGAGGGGGATGAAACATGGATGACTCTTTCATGATAAAAATACTTCTTTAAGGTTGATCAGACTACCACAGTTGAAGACAGTAAAAAATGAAAAAAATGTATAACATATTTTGGCATTTTAATTTTCTTTCCTTATTTTTTTTTTAATACAGAAGTTTCTTCGGCCACCCTTCCTTTGATTTATGTCGTGCTTCTCTTTCCCTGCTTCCTCTGCGGCTCTCACGGAGAGTGGTACATCCGAGTTTCTAAGTTTTATAGCTGGGTACGCTTCTAGCCTCTACTGTTCCTTCAGCCCCTGGTGACAGGGGTTCGCGCACAGGTGGTTTCTCAGAAAATCAGGGAAATTAGGCCAAAAAATTCTTAATTTTAAGCAGAGTGGACATGTTTTTATCTCAGGAGAAAGGGTTAATGTCTAAATCATCTCCTGCGAATAGAGGAAACGTGGTAAAGACCTTTTTTCTCAGGCTTCTTTTGGCAAATGTTAAATGTTATAATTGTTATTGGGTGTGGATTTATGTTTATGAGTATAATGTATATCTGAAAGTGTTGGATATCAGTTTGTCCTACCAAAAAGCAGCTTTATTTTATGTTTCTTTGCACAGATTGATTTCTTGGCATGAATACGAAGACCCTGAATTTTTTGGATTTTGTCTATAAAAGAGGATGGGTTTTCAATGTATGGGTGTTGAATTATGGGAGGAAACAGTACGGAGAGAACTTCCTAGTGCTGTTAAGAAACTCACTTTTGTTAAATTCACTGATTTTTCTTGAGGATTCTTCCCTTTACCGCCGTACATTTCCGACATGCGGGCAAGTGGGGAGAGATTGAGCCAGGGCGCCATTTTTTTCATGTGCACTTTTTGTTAAAGCGGTTTTTCTCTGTGAATGTGGTCATAATTCACATAAATCGACAATATAATAACCATTTGATTAAAAACTGGTACTTTTACTCATCACATGTCAAATTTGTGATTTGCTTGACAGGAATTATGAAATTTTGACAAATTGCATTACTTTAGTGTATGCGGAAATCTGGGGCCATAAATAATCTCAGTTTAAATTTGTCTCCGAAATGGCTTTGTCTCCTTTCTTGTATGACAGTATTTGAAACATGTTTCATGTATCTCTGGCACCGTAAATAATTTAAACCGAATAAGCGGGTATAATCGAGATAAATGGTGATAACCTAAAATGGAGACAAAATAAATGCGTTTAAGTTATTCTATTTTGGGAAGAGGAGGTGTGAAGATGGCTTGAAATCACGAATTGGAGACCATCCTGCGTAATATAATGAGCTCCTTTAATTTATTGCCGTTTTGGCACCAGGGACCAGTTTAGTGGAAGCCATTTTTCCACAGACAAGAGGAGGGCAGGGGGAGAAGGTGGCGAGGTGGACACCTTGGGAAGGTGGGGGGCGGCCTTTCCAGGAGGAGTACAGGATAGGGAGGGGCTTCGGGCCAGAGCAGTGTGACAGGGGGCAGCGGTGGGGCAACAGGGCTGCGAGGGGGACAGGGCAGGCCAGCGGGGAATAGGAAGGATAGATTCTGGATGAAGCTGTTCCACCTCAGGTCACACTCAGGCATGACATTCTTCTAAGGAGAGTGCCACCTAGATCCTCGCATGCGCAGTTCACAGTACGTCTCTTACTCCTGTGAGAATCCAGTGTCTTCGCTCATCTGACAGGTGGCGTGACTCAGGCGGTGCGAGTGGTTCACCACCTGTCCTGCAGTCAGGTTCCTAATAGGCCACAGCCAGATACCGATTGGAGACCAGGGTTTGGGGATCCCTGATCTATTGTATATTTCAAATCACTAAAATATTGTAAACAATTTAAAATATTCTCCCCGAAGAAAGCATGTATTTTAATTAACTTGATTCAATCATTTATTAAAATATCAAGCTGGGTGTGGGGATTCACCCTTCAAGTCTCATCACCTTGGTAGCACCAGGCCAGAAGATCGCTTGAGCCCAGGTGTTCGAGACCAGCTTGGGTACCATGGAGAAACCCGTGTCTATTAAAGAAACACACAAAAAAATGCCTACTAGCTGTGATAGTGATCTCCTGTAGTCCTAGCTACTTGGGAAGCTGAAATGTGGGATCACCTGATGCTCGGTAGAGGAGGCTGCAGTGAGCAGTGCACTTTGGCAACAGGAAATTTACATCTCAAGAAAAAAAAAACAACACAAAACATCACATTGTACTGTACAAATATATAGTTTTCAAATAGAATTATTTAAATGGGGCATTCTGCATATTACAGCTTAAGAAAATTACAATAGCTTTTCTCATCTCACTTTTACAAACAAGTTTTTGTCAGGTGCATATTAAAATGCAGCATTTGTCCATGAAGTCACTGCCCCTTTCGTTTTGCATGTTACAAATTTTAACTATTTAAAGTAAGAAATACTAAAAAGATGTCAGCCTCTGTAAAGGAATTTCGCCTGAGTTTTCAACACAGTTATGTAATAAAATTTTATCTTTTGGCTTATTTATTGTTATCTAAATATAGATTTTTTATTTTTTTATTTTTTATTTTTTACCATTTACAGCAAAATGGTGGAATCAGATAGGCCTGGCAAGCTTTTCATTGGTGGCCTCCGTTTAGAAACCAGTGAAAAGATGCTTAAAGCGGTATTTGGGAAATATGGTCCCATATTGGAAGGCAATTGTTATATACATGTGTGTGTTTGCCTGTGTGTGTGTGTGTGTGTGTGTGTGTGTGTGTATGTTGGTTATATACAGATTTTCCAAAGTAAATATATACTCAATGTATTTACTGAATACATAAAATATGTATTTGTTTTAAAGTGTTATTTTCAAGTGTCTCGTTGATATTGGGAAAATTCTCATGGCATCAGGTGAAGGTTCTTTGGTAAAGGTTACCTGCTACTGAGAAAGGAAACTGAGCAAAAGTACATATGTTGTGGAGGTAGGGAGCAAATTGGAATAAAATAGGCTGAATACAGAGGTGACTTAGTATTAAGAATCATAGTAATGATGTGAAATGCAATTTTTCTGGTTTGTTAGTACTATGGTGAGTCCACTATATAAATGTAAAATGTTTTCATATATTTTAGTTCTTCTGATAAATGATTGGGGAAACCAGCAAGTTCAGATGCTTTGTATTTATTTTGAAAGCCTGCAGATGCTAAGAATGCTGTCGAAGATATGAAGGGAAATGTGAGAGTCCCTTATTAATAATATCCTAACTGTTCCTCACTTAACAGTATTTCAAGGTCTTTTTCATATTACTAAACTTTTGAAGAGAGCATAATGTCATATGATCTGAAATGCTTTAGCCATCCTCTTCTTTTGGTCATACAAATGCAAGGGTAGTTGGAAGGATATTGGAATAAACGTTACATAAATCAATATATGGTAATCTTATTTGTATGTTAGTATTTAAATACAAGTACAAATAGATTTTCAAAGCTTTCAAGCAGCTTCAAAACTTAGAAGGAACCCTCACAAAAGTGAGAGAAATAAGTCAGCATTTATTAAATGCTATTAGTGGAATTACTTCCAATTCATGAAAATACTTCTGTAGCATAGACAAACTATGGAGAGACAGCTAGACAGACTTACAAGATGGAAATCTTATACAGAGAGACATATATACCGACTCACAAGATGGAAAGATTTTTTCACATTTTCTGAAAGTACATTCTTAAGCAAGTATATTTAAACAAGACTTTTATATTTAAGGAAGTGTTAAATACTTGAAAGTAGAAACTAACATGAGTACATTGAAGTTGGGTAACAGGACTACTAACTGGCATTTTTGCCCCATCCTTGCTCTTTTTCTCCTAAAAACATTTTTATCCTGTCACCAGAATGATTTATGTAACATGAATACCTAATGACTCATTTTCCCCGTGTGTTTGAGGACTTACTTTGATCCAACCAATTGTCTCTTCTTACTGAATCTTAAATTCTAGGGATTGTGTGTTTATTACAGCTGTAAACTTTTGTATAATTTTATTACCTACTGAATTCCTTTATATTACCATCAAAATCATTGCATTCTGGGTACTTTGGAGCTGTTTTGTTTTATAACATCATCTCAATCTCTTTTTAGTTCCCATTACTCTTCATGCTTTCATAAATATGCTTTTTTGGACTTCTTGAGAGTTATTCTTCCTGGCATACATCTCACAAATAGCAACTTATGCTTCAAAAACAGCTTAGATTTTACATTTTCTTCTTCATTTTATATTGTGGGTATTTTGTCCTCACTGTACTATGTATTGATTTGTTGATTGTTAAATTGTCTTTAGTGCATATTTAAGTTTTCCTAGTTGCTTTTATTTCTGTTACATCTAGCACACTTCCTGGTTCATAGAAGAAAGTACATTTTTATTCATGATTATACTTTCATATTTTAAATTTGGGTAGAAACTGAAAGGTGCTTTTGGCTCATGGTTTTGTGTTAGGTATGGAAATAATTTTGACTGATGTATAGTAAGCTATGATAATTTCTTTTTCCTCGTAGTTTTCAAGCACAAGAACAGATGATTTCTGTAGATATTCTTTCTAAATTACTTCATCTAACATATCTTATTGTGTAAGAACAAATATAAATCTAATATGCACACAAAAGTTAAGAAGGGAAATAAAGGAAGTACTTAGAGGTTTCAGGGGGAATGAACAGTTTAGGAAAGTTTGGCTGACTTCCGAATACTGGGAAGGAAGCAGTCATGTGCAAATCTGGGGAACATATTTGGGCCCAGAAATAACAAAAGAAGTCCCAAGGTTGGAACGACTGCCTATGTAACCGCAAGAGGTCTTGGAAAGGATTTAACATCTTCCTCCAAAAACAAAGCAATGTCATTTTTAAATACAATTTTTGCTGACTTTTTTTTCAAAAATCACAGTAGCCTATAGAAAAGATTAAACTGAAGAAAGTTATTATGAAATTAATTAGAACATTTAAGCATTTCTGAGAAATAACATGAAATACTATATTAAGAGTCATTTATTAGGGACACTTCAAAGGCAAGATAATAAATGAGTAAGGCAAAAAATCTGAATGAGACTAAGGAAGGATCACAGTTACAGAAACGGAACTAGACTAAATATAGAATTATAAATCATATTGGGACTTTTTTGTAAGTGTTAGCAGAACAAACAAGAAACAATTCATAATGAATAATACGGCTAATCATTTTGAATAAATAATCTTTTTATTAGATGACACATTATTACGTATACCTTGGGACACTGAAACAATTAAATAAGTGATGTGACTACAAAGATGAAGTAGATCATACATTGTAAAAAAGAGATTTGCTACATTATCCCATAGATGGGTGATGGGTTAATTTTTTTTGAGATGATGTTTTTAATACTGGAAAACTTTTCAAGGAATTTGAATAATAGAATTTGTGTTTGATCCCTTAATGGAAGGTATGTGGTCAGTAAATATCTCAAATTTGGCGCTGTGAAAGACATCATCATTTCAGAAAACGATATATTTGCTTTGGGAGAAAACATCTAGAACTGAAATATAGTGGACGCAAAAATGTTTGTAAAATGTGTTTGTTAAATGTGACAGTGTTATTGATAGGACAGTTAATACTTTTGGTCTTTGGATGGAAAAGCAGTAAAACTAGAACAAGTCAAGAAACCATCTTTTCAAACTGATGGCAGGTGGAGCTAACCACCTTCTTGGAGAAACAGGAGCCCTTCAGGAAGTCAGAGATCTGCAAGAGGAGGTAGTAGAGGATAAGAGGGTTGTGTCCCTCATGTGAAGGACAATTCGGTAGGGTTTTAAAATATAAAGATGGAACCCTAGGACTGAAAGACAATAAGTTTGAAGACATCAAAATTTCTCAACTTTATTTACTTTATGTACAGAAAATTAACTTACTGATAATGAGCAAAATTATTTGTAAGTACTAAAGATAAATTATAAGAATGATAGAAATAATATGAAAATTTTATTTTAAAATCTTAATTACTTTGCATTGAAATAATACACATTTAAAACTAAATTGAGTTTATTAATGTTGAGAACTCATTTACATTCATTATGCTATACAGTTTCTTATTTTGGGAGCCAGAACTTCATATAAAATTTATTATCAAAATACGATGGAATCTTGAAAACCTTCCAACAAGAAATAAGTAACTCATTATTTTAGGATTGATCTTACGATATTTGTCATTTATGTATACACATGGAAATATCTATATAAATATATTCCTTTGCCATTTTGTTATCCATAATTTGCACATTGGCCTGCCATAAAGCATTTTGTATTTAAGAAATCTGTACTACAGTTTCTCAAAACAGTCTGTGACTCAGGAAAATCTAAAAACCACTACTTCAGAAATATGTTAGTATCTTTATTTGCTGGAAGATGAGACACTGAAAATGGTATTTATGCATGATTTACTCAATAGGAATGAGGGATCAATTTTTACTTAAAAAAAATCCATGTATTTAAAACAATTGGTTCAATTGTATTATCTATTAACCAATCTTCAAAAATCTAACATCGGAGTTTTAAAAACCAGATTTGTAATTCACTGGATATGTTTTCTCAGTTTGAAATTGCAGTGTTTGCTCCATTTTAAGGTACATAGCTTCATGGTACTTTTTTTCTCAACTGATCTTGAAGGTGAAGATTAATACTACAGTGCCACGTATAAGAATACGCATTTTCTTACCTGTGACACCACCAGTGCATTAGAATATATCTACATTTTTTGTAGATATATGAAAATATTTTTTATTATTTGATATTCAATTCTTAAAGATTATTAAAATTGAGCATAGCCTAAGCTAAAAATTAATATTTCATAATGGATTTGTAAGAATTGTATTTCTGATACAAACTTTACAGATAATGTATTTTTTTGAGGTGTCATTTGTTGATTTTATAAATATTTGAGCTTCTTTGAATGGAATTTGTTGTACCCTTATGATACATTTTCAAAAGGCTTTCCTCATACCAGAAATATATAAACAGTAATATATACATTTTTTGTACTATTTTTTATTATTATTATACTTTAAGTTTTAGGGTACATGTGCACAATGTGCAGGTTATTTACATACATATACATGTGCCATGCTGGTGTGCTGCAACCATTAACTTGCCATTTAGCATTAGATATATCTCCTAATGCTATCCCTCCCCCATCCCCCCACCCAACAACCGTCCCCAGAGTGTGATGTTCCCCTTCCTGTGTCCACGTGTTCTCATTGTTCAATTCCCACCTATAAGAGAGAATATGCGGTGTTTGGTTTTTTGTTCTTGCGATAGTTTACTGAGAATAATGATTTCCAATTTCATCCATGTCCCTACAAAGGACATGAACTCATCATTTTTATGGCTGCATAGTATTCCATGGCGTATACGTGCCACATTTTCTTAATCCAGTCTATCATTGTTGGACATTTGGGTTTGTTCTAAGTCTTTGCTATTGTGAGCATTGCAGCAATAAACATACCTGTGCATGTGTCTTTATAGCAGCATGATTTATAATCCTTTGGGTATATACCCAGTAATGGGATGGCTGGGGCAAATGGTATTTTTAGTTCTAGATCCCTGAGGAATCACCACACTGACTCCCACAAGGGTTGAACTAGTTTACAGTCCTACCAACAGTGGAAAAGTGTTCCTATTTCTCCACATCCTCTCCAGCACCTGTTGTTTCCTGACTTTTTAATGATTGCCATTCTAACTGGTGTGACATGGTATCTCATTGTGGTTTTGATTTGCATTTCTCTGATGGCCAGTAATAATGAGCATTTTTTCATGTGTCTTTTGGCTGCATAAATGTCATCTTTTGAGACGTGTGTGTTCATATCCTTTGCCCACTTTTTGATGGGGTTGTTTGTTTTTTTCTTTTAAATTTGTTGGAGTTCATTGTAGATTCTGGATATTAGCCCTTTGTCAGATGAGTAGGTGGCGAACATTTTCTCCCATATTGTAGGTTGCCTGTTCACTCTGATGGTAGTTTCTTGTGCTGTGCAGAAGCTCTTTAGTTTAATTAGATCACATTTGTCAATATTTGCTTTTGTTGCCGTTGCTTTTGGTGTTTTAGACATGAAGTCCTTGCCCATGCCTATGTCTGGAATGGTAATTTCTATGTTTTCTTCTAGGGTTTTTATGGTTTTAGGTCTGGCATTTAAGTCTTTAATCCATCTTGAATTAATTTTTGTATAACGTTTAAGGAAGGGGTCTATTTTCAGCTTTCTACATATGGCTAGCCAGTTTTCCCAGCACCATTTATTAAATAGGGAATCATTTCCCCATTGCTTGTTTTTCTCAGGTTTGCCAAAGATCAGATAGTTGTAGATATACAGCTTTATTTCTGAAGGCTCTGTTCTGTTCCATTGATCTATATCTCTGTTTTGGTACCAGTACCATACTGTTTTGGTTACTGTAGCCTTGTAGTGTATTTTGAAGTCAGGTAGCATGATGCCTCCAGCTTTGTTCTTTTGGCTTAGGATTGACTTGTTGATGCAGGCTCTTTTTTGGTTCCATATGAACTTTAAAGTAGTTTTTTTCCAATTCTGTGATGAACAGTAATATATTATTTTTCTCCTAATATATTTTTCTTTATCTAGATTATATTTATATATTTAACTGATAGATTTTTGCTCTCTCTTCAACCAGCATTTATCCCACATCTTTCTCTCACACTAATATAAAATGATTCTTGTGTTTTTTTATTTTATTTTATTATTATTATACTTTAAGTTTTAGGGTAGATGTGCACAATGTGCAGGTTAGTTACATATGTATACATGTGCCATGCTAGTGTGTTGCACCCATTAACTCATCATTTGGCATTAGGTATATCTCCTAATGCTATCCCTCCCTCCTCCCGCCACCCCACTACAGTCCCCAGAGTGTGATGTTCCCCTTCCTGTGTCCACCTGTTCTCATTGTTCAATTCTCACCTATGAGTGAGAATATGCAGTGTTTGGTTTTTTGTTCTTGCAATAGTTTACTGAGAATATGATTTCCAATTTCATCCATGTCCCTACAAAGGACATGAACTCATCATTTTTTATGGTTGCATAGTATTCCATGGTGTATATGTGCCACATTTTCTTAATCCAGTCTATCATTGTTGGATATTTGGGTTTGTTCTTAGTCTTTGCTATTGTGAATAGTGCCTCAATAAACATATGTGTGCATGTGTCTTTATAGCAGCATGATTTATAGTCCTTTGGGTATATACCCAGTAATGGGATGGCTGGGTCAAATGGTATTTCTAGTTCTAGATCCCTGAGGAATCGCCACACTGACTTCCACAATGGTTGAACTAGTTTACAGTCCCACCAACAGTGGAAAAATATTCCTATTTCTCCACATCCTCTCCAGCACCTGTCATTTCCTGACTTTTTAATGACTGCCATTCTAATTGGTGTGACATGGTATCTCATTGTGGTTTTGATTTGCATTTCTCTGATGGCCAGTGATGATGAGCATTTTTTCATGTGTCTGTTGGCTGAATAAATGTCGTCTTTTGAGAAGTGTCTGTTCATGTCCTTTGCCCACTTTTTGATGGGGTTGTTTGTTTTTTTCTTGTAAATTTGTTGGAGTTCATTGTAGATTCTGGATATTAGCCCTTTGTCAGATGAGTAGGTTGCGAACATTTTCTCCCATATTGTAGGTTGCCTGTTCGCTCTGATGGTAGTTTCTTTTGCTGTGGAGAAGCTCTTTAGTTTAATTAGATCTCATTTGTCAATTTTGGCTTTTGTTGCCATTGCTTTTGGTGTTTTAGACATAAAGTCCTTGCCCATGCCTATGTCCTGAATGGTAATGCCTATGTTTTCTTCCAGGGTTTTTATGGTTTTAGGTCTAATGTTTAAGTCTTTAATCCATCTTGAATTAATTTTTGTATAGGGTGTAAGAAAGTGATCCAGTTTCAGCTTCCTACATATGGCTAGCCAGTTTTCCCAGCACCATTTAGCATTCACGGTTCATGAAAATCCACTGTTCTACAGCCACCGCTGCTGGTACCCAGACAAACAGCGTCTGGAGTCGACCTCTAGAAAACTCCAACAGACCTGCAGCTGAGGATCCTGTCTGTTAGAAGGAAACTAACAAACAGAAAGACATCCACACCAAAATCCCATCTGTCCATTACCATCTTGTGTTATTTTTTAGATTTTCTTCTGTTGCCAGGATGGAATGCAGTGGCACAATCTCAGCTGACTGCAACCTCTGGCTCCCAGGTTCAAATGATTCTCCTGCTTCAGCTTCCCACGTAGCTGAGACTACAGTTGTGTGCCAAGAGGCCCAGTGAATTTTTGTATTTTTAGTAGAGATGGGGTTTCACCACGTTGCCCAGGATTGTCTTGATCTCTTGACTTCATGATCTGCCCACCTCAGCCTTCCAAAGTGCTGTGATTACAGGCATGAACCACTGCACCCAGCCATTTTCTAGGTTTTCTAAACCAACTTTTATTGTTTGTATTGCACTACTTTGGTACATAAATACTAAATTGTATTAGTTCAGGCAAATGTGAATTTGTAAGATCATCATATTTAGGAAATATTTATAAACAACTAAAACTTAGCCATTTAAGACATGGTGATGTTACACAGTAACAGTGATGTTATTTACCTGAATATATATACATATATATATATATATAATTTTTTTTTTCTGAGGTGAATTCTTGCTCTGTTGCCAAGGCTGGAGTGTAGTGGCACAATCTTGGTTCACTGCATGCTCTCCTTCCTGAGTTCATGCCATTCTCCTGCCTCAGCCTCCTGAGTTGCTGGGAATACAGGTGCCTGCCATCATGACCAGCTAATTTTTTATATTTTTAGTAGAGATGGGGTTTCACCGTGTTAGCCACTCTGGTCTTGATCTGCTGACCTCATGATCAACCTGCCTCAGCCTCCCAAAGTGCTGGGATTACAGGCATGAGCCACTGTGCCTGGCCCTACAATACTTTTTATATCTGTCTCCTTTCATTTGCATGCTGCTCTGAATGTTCATTTAAATTGTAGCACTTCTCTCCTTACACAAGCTGCTAATCCATTATTTTGTTTGGTTTGTTTCCACCACAGTATTTCTATATATACATATTTGTTTGCATACATTTATTCAATTCTTGGTATATGTGAGTGGAATTTCTTGGTCCTATGATAATTGTATTTATTTTCTTGAGGAACCACCCCATTTCTGCATAGTAGCTGCATCATTTTCCATTCCAACTAGCATTGTATGAGGGTTCCAAATTATTTACATCTTCTCAAACACTTGATATTTCCTGCTTTTTGAAATTCATTTCCATTCCAGTATGTGTGCAGTATAGTATCTCATTTTGGTTTTTAAACACAATTTCTGAATAACTAATTATGATTATTTGTTCCATGTGCTTTTTGAGCATTTGCATATTTTAGTTGGAGAAATATCTATTCAAGTATATGGCCATTTATTTTGTTTAAGTTGTAAGTTATTTATGTTTTGGAAAATAGAAGTTGATAATTTAAAATTTGGTGCTTTAACTTATGCAAGCAGAATTCATACAAGTTCCCCGGACACCAGAGATTATGCTCCACATCTAGAGATTGTGAATACCATGATTATGGTCATTCTAGTTGGAATGAACAATCGTTTAGAGGATATAGGTACTATAATACTTTCTGGTTTTGTCAAAGAGATTTCTTAATTTGTTCCTGCTGACATTAGCAAACCTTTTTTAAATTTAGTGACTGTGATGGCTATGGTGGGGGCCATGGTAGAAATCATTTAGTATATCCCAGTGGAAGTTCTTACAGAAATGCATATCAGAGTTATGGTATGTGTCCAGGTTTGATTTGTAAATTATAGTATTATATTTAATAGACCAGATTATTGTTTCAATACAATTTTAAGGAAAATCATAAAGGAAAAATATAACATATTTAAACACTGAGAATTGTTAACAATATAATATGGTGAACATGTAGGTGAGAACTTCAGTTCCTTTTCAGAAAATGTGACTTAACGTTTACTTTAAAATAAACTTTCTTATGCTTCAAAATACTATTCTTATACTTCTTTTAAATACAACCTTTTGACTATTTCAGGCATAATTAATATGCTGTCAATGAAGACAGAGGAAACCAGATTTTTCCAAATAGTACTTTAACTGATACATGCATTAGTGATACCATTAAAAATGTTTAAATGTAGTTCATTATAAGTTCTATATTTTATCAACCTTGCAGGGACCTCTCCTGGTGCACAACCTGTATGAGAGCCTTGGATGAGTTATAGTGGAAGTAGTCACTATGATTATAACTGCACATGAGATATATATGGCATAAATCAGGAGAGTTACTCATGGAGCTGTAGTGATTTATATTCCTGTGGTCATGAGCACGGTGGCAGAAAGGATTGAAGGAATCTACCTTCTGTGGATAGGTTGCATACTGCTCCTGGTGAAGCATACGGTAGCTTAAGTTATGGGGCATCTACAGCAAGTGGTGAGGGAAAACAAGGTGAAAAAGGAGCCTGAAGCAGATATTAAAGGAGATATTAAAAATAATAGTTACCTTGGTACTCAGGAGGCTGAGGCAGGAGAATTGCTTGAACCCAGGAGGCAGAGGTGGCAGTAAGCCCAGATCTTGTCACTGCACTCTAGCCTGGGCAACAAAGCAAACCTGTCTCACAAAATAAAAAGAAAAAAAATGAAAGGTAATAGTTATTGCATACCAAACCTTGCCTGCAAATCAAAAATTAAAATGTTATTTCTGTATCAATTCATGAGTACCACTAAAACAAAATGTTGATTTTGGGGGAGAGGTAGATCCTAACTTCCTCCATGAATTTTTTGAGGTATTAAGATGAAAAGGATTTTTTTTCAAAGTAATTTCATAATTGTTAATGCTATTTGAAAACTCTCTTTAGATTATATGACTTTATTAAAATTTTCAGAATAAAGTTATACTTGTAATGTGTAATGCCTGATTTTATGGCTACACATGCTTACAAGAAAATTAAATAGAATATTAAATGGTGGTGTTTGTTGAAAATTTTCTTTTGTAGCTTTTAATATAAATAGATGCAAAAATAGGCATAAGTTACATCTCCCTTGCAAGGTGCACACATTTTCTAATTAGGCTGTGTTTCTCTTAAAAACTTAGAAGCTTTAAAAGTTTGAGAAGTATTCAGAAAGACTATAAAACTCTCTGCCTCACCATAAAATGTTTATCATTCAGAGGAATCATGTAGGTAAAAGGAAATAATTAGATATGGTTGATACTAAAGTTTAAGACATCCAGAACTGTCTTCTGGAAGCCTTTCTGTGACTGAAGAGGGATAATGGTGATGAAAACATTGTTTTCCAACTAAATAAAATCTGAACCAGCTATGTTTCCTAAATACATAGCTTAATGAAATTAAGTGTTCCTAGTTTAAATAGTGGAAAACAAGTGTTTTTACATGGGAGGTACTCATGTTAATTATCTCCTATATTTGACAATGGTTGTTGTAAGTAATGGCTTAGCAATAAGTCCTTACAAATAGAAATTATCTAGAAGGCTTGGGATTTTATCAGATTTTTTTTTTTTTTAGACAGAGTCTAGCTTTGTTGCCCAAACTGGGGTGCAGTAGCTGGATCTTGGCTCACTGTGACCACTACCTTCTGGGTTCACGCTGTTTTCCTGCCTCAGCATCCTGAGTAACTGGGTTTACAGGTTTGTGTCACCACAGCTGGCTATTTTTGTGTGTGTGTGTTTTTAGTACAGACAGCATTTCTCCATGTTGGCCAGATTGGTCTTAAAATCCTCATTCACCCGCTTCAGCCTCCCAAAGGGCTAGGATTACAGGTATGAACCATCAGGCTCAAACTATCAGATTTAAGTGAAGATACGAATAGGAATTCTTTAAACCTCATGGTTTTTGGAAACTGAAATGTATAAAACATAAAACAACATCATAAAGTTTCTGATAGGCAATTGTGTAAAGGTTTAAGATATCATCTAATGATAAAAATGAAAATATTTGGGTCCAAATAAGTAAACCAATTAATTTTCCTGATCTTACAACCTGAAGAAATGAAATATATTAAGATCCAGAGTTTTACAGTCCATAATTCTTAAAGTTAACAGACTAATCTGTAAGGAGGATGTATTTTTATGAGAAAATTTTGATAAGTTCATAATTTTTATAGGGTTATGTTCGAAATAATTTTAAAGGGAGAAGTTACCAACTTTGATTCTCAGGTTAGTTATTTATGTTATGAAGTTGTGTTTTCATTTCACCTATAATGTAGGATCATAAGGATTAAATGAACGGATACAACTCCCTACTCTTGTGTGTCTTCACAGTAGCAACACGAGAAACAGTGTCTGTCTAGGGAGGTGTGATGGCTCAGGTCTTCAATCCCAGCATTTTAGGTGGCTGCAATGGGCACATCACTTCAATTCAGGAGTTTGAGACCAGCCTGGGCAACATGGAGAAATCTTATCTGTATAAAATAGACAAAACATTGTTGGATGTGATAGTGTATCAGTGTAGTCCCAGACCCTTGGGGGCTGAGGCGGGAAAATCGCTTGAGCCCATGAGGTCCATGCTGCAGTGAGCCTGTTTTTTACTCCACTGCATTTCAGCCTGTGTGACAAAGTGAGACACTGTCCAAAAAAAAAAAAAAAAAAAAAAAGACAAACTGTCTATGATATTCTGTCCCTAGGATGGTTTAACCCAAATTATCTCCATGAGGCATTCTGTTATAATGATTAAATAGTATGGGAAACTGAAGAGTAACCTGTAAGATACAATTTGTCAACCTTGGAATAGGGATTCTGTTTCAGTAAGTTACAATAAATTCGGAAAAGCCTTTATATAACAAGAGTTAAAGCCTTATTCCATCATTTGTCATAGGAATATAATGCTTTTGAATGAATAATGGGATAATTTTTTATCATTTTTGTCCACAGGCATTACTATGAGAAAATACCTGGACTTGGAAGTTTATAACAAACATTTCTTGTAATCCCAGAGGCTGAGAAGCCCAAGGTCAAGGAATCAGCAAATACAGTGTTCAGGTGAGGGGTCACTTCCTGGATTTTATTTTTTATTTATTTATTTTTTTATTTATTTATCTTGAGACGGAGTCTTGCTCTGTTGCCCAGGCTGGAGTGCAGTGGCATAATCTCTGCTCACTGCAAGCTCTGCCTCCTGGGTTCACACCATTCTCCTGCCTCAGCCCCCTGAGTAGCTGGGACTACAGGTGCCCGCCACCATGCCAGGCTAATTTTTTGTATTTTTAGTAGAGACAGGGTTTCACAGTATTAGCCTGGATGGCCCTGATCTCCTGACCTCATGATCTGCCCGCCTCGGCCTCCCAAAGTGCTGGGATTACAGGAGTGAGACACCACACCCAGTCTATTTATTTATTTATTTATTTATTTATTTATTTATTTATCTATTTTTGAGATGGAGCCTTGCTCTGTTGCCAGGCTGGATTGCAGTGGCACGATCTTGGCTCACTGGAACCTCTGCCTCCATGGTTCCAGCAATTCTCCTGCCTCCCAAGTAGCTGAGACTACAGGCGTGCACCACCATGCCTGCCTAATTTTTTGTATTTAGTAGAGACAGGGCTTCATCATTTTGGCCGGGATGGTCTCCATCTCCTGACTTAGTGATCTGCCTGCCTCGGCCTCCCAAAGTGCTGGAATTACAGGCATGAGCCAATGTACCTGGCCACTTCCTGGATTTTAAACACCCCTCTTGCTGAGTCTATACATGGTATAAGTGGCTTAGTAACTCTATAGTCCTTTAGGAGGGTGCTAATAACATTTAAGAGGGTGCTGTCATCCTGACCGGATTGCTTCCAATCAAAGTCCCTTTTCCCCTTCCAGAGGACAGCCAATTGACACTTCCACATGTTCAGCTTAAGGATGGTGGTGTGAGGTGGCAGTGATGATTTAATGAATTCCTTGGTTTGCAGTTTTTAATGCCTCCAGTGTTGGCATCAGGTATTAAAGGCATGAAGATGATTTTTTAAATTTCTCATAATGTAGTCATCCAGCTTCAGATTACAAGGTTTGGGGACAATTGGGCAGTTTTAGTTTTCAGTGATGTTAAATCATGAAAGGGGGACACAGTGTTGAAATTTTAGTTTGGAGAGTTGTAGCTATATGTTGGATAAAACAAGAATTGAAATTGTAGACTAATAAAATATGTAAGACAACTCACATGGGTGGTTTTAGTTTTCCATTGAAACAAAATTCTCTCTGCAGTTACTTCTCTTGACTCTTGTTCACAAAATAAGTCTGGTCTGACCAGATTTGTCCTCATTTCTTAACTAAGTGCACTAAGAATTGTCATTGACCACAAAGGCATATTTTTTACATATATATGTGTATATATATATAATATATAATATATATTATAATACTTGTATATAAAATATATTATAATATTTATATGTAATATATATTTTTATATATATATATATATTATTTTTTAAATTAGAAACAGTGTCCAGCTTACTGCAGTCTCAACCTCATGGGCTCAAGTGATCCTCCCACTTCAGCCTCCTGAGTAGCTGAGACCATAGGCACAAACCATCATATTTGGCTAATTTTGTATGTTATTTGTTTGCCTGTTTGTTTGATTTTGGAGATGGAGTTTTACCATGTTGCCTAGGTTAGGCTTGAACTTCTGGGCTTAAATGATTCTCCCACCTTTGCCTCTGAATGTGCTGGGATTACAGGTGTGAACCACCAAGCCTAGCCACAGAGTCCTTTCCAGTTTACTTTGTCAGAACTTTATATAATTAGTTTCAGATTATACTTCTTAAAGCTGCCTAGTTATCTCTGATTTTATGCAAATCATTCTTAAATATATTTGACATTTCAGACAAGGCTTTGTAAAAAAAAAAAAAAACGGGTTCTAATTAGGTTCTGTTGAAAGGGGAATGCATTCTTACTGAACTTCAGAAATGACTCAATTGCCATATAAATGTTTATAAAATCTTAAATGTCCGGTGAACATAACACAGCTGAACTAGTAAATTAGTAAATCCAAGAAGGACACAAATGACAAATGCATTCTCTTTTTTTTTTTGAGACTAATTCTCACCCTCTCACCCAGGCTGGACTGCAGTGGCATGATCTCGGCTCACTTTAACCCCTGCCTCCTGGGTTCAAGCAATTCTCCTGTATCAGCCTCCCAAGTAGCTGGGATTACAGGTGTGTACCGCCATTCCTGGCTAATTTTTGTATTTCTAGTAGAGATGGGGTTTTGTAATGTTGGCCAGGCTGGCCTCAAACTCCTGACCCCAGATGATCCACCTGCCTTGGCCTGCCAAAGTGCTGGGATTAAAGGCATGAGCCACTATACCTGGCCCACAAATGTCTTTTTATATTTAATAATAACAATTTGTAACATGTAGCTGTTTGTATTAAACAATTTTAAACTAATCTTATTTACTAAATATTTCCATGAGTCATGTTAACTTGAATATATATTTCTAGGATTATTAGGAGTATGTAATTCACAATAGTGATCATTTGTCTCTAAGCCAATTTGAATAGCATCCTTTTAAGTGATATTAAAAATTAACTTGGTAATAATATCCAGGCGTAGATATATATCACACACATATAGCATATATGCACAAAAATATAGATAGAGGAAAACAGATTTTATAGCTCTCCTAAAATTTAGTCATGAATGAGGCAATAGAGTAATATGAAACTCACTGAGTTTATATCCATTTTATGTTGTATCTAAATTGTTCTTCTGGAAAATGAGACAAGGTTACCTATTCAATAGGAGGTCTAATACCTTTTGTCTGCATTGGTGAAGAAGAATTTTGTGATACTATTTTGTCCTAATATTTTATCTATGAAGCCAGAGGACTATATTTTAGGCACAGAATACATCTAGTTCCAGTCTGCATGTCTCCAAAGGCTGGGTAGATAACAATAGTCTATCTCTTCTAATTAGCCATTTTTTCATTTCAACTTCAGGCCAATAATTTCTTGGAGGATAGAGAAGATACTCAAGTCCCTCAAGAGCATCTGATTTAGTCAGCCTAAATTTCTGTTGACTATAGAGAGTTGAAAGCCTGAAATAGGAAGGAACAGGCTTGTTTAGGGGTAGATAGAAGAACGGATGATGAGAGGTTTGAAGGAGGATATGTCAAAGAATTCAAGGAAGGTAAAAGGAAGATTGAAGGTGGTGAGAGGAGAAACAAGAAACATGAATAATAAGAAGGAAGACATCAAAGAGGCACCAGTATAGGGAGATGTTGTTTCTCAAAGATCTTTGAAGTTCCAAATTTTCCTTGAAAAATGCATACCAACAACAAGTTATGCAGAGTAAACAAAGCCGAAAGTCCACAAGAGTTCAAGAAGGTGGGTTTTAGTTGGCAATGAGACTTCCATGGGAGAGACAACAATCCAAGTAAAGAAGAGAAAGCTGTCAAAGAGCTTCCGTGGATATTAGAGCGAGAGGTAGCAAGAGAGAAAGATAGATAGAGATAGAGTTAGATAGAGATAGAGGTAGATTAAGATAGAGATAAACTTTCTGACAGGCCAGAAAGATGGGAAAATTCCTGTTAAGGAAAAAAGGTCTCCAACATAGGGAATCAGGAAATAATCTCCACTCAGGAAAGAGGCTAGAAAAAAGGGAACCCAGTCAATGGAATCAGGGAAAACCCCACTCAGGGAGTAGCTAGCAAAAAAAGATGGTTAGCATAGAGAGTCAGGGAAAAAATTTTACTTGAGGATAGACATCCAAGAGGAAAATTCAAGCCAAAAATGTCAGAGAATGAGCCCCTCTTAGGAAGAAGGGTATACAACACAGAACGTACAGGAATAATCTCAAACATGAAGCGAAGCCGACAAAAAAGGAGTTGCAGACTTGGAAATCAGGAAACAATTTCCAGTCAGATTAGAGAGCAAGGCAAGAGAGACTTGCAACCCCAGGGAGTCAGGGAATAAACATGAGAAAAATTATAACCTGAGAAATGAAAATGTCATGCTAGGAGACAGGGAATAATACTCAATGAAGAAAAAGAGCCAGGAAAATGAGATTTCCAACTAATGTATCAGGAAATAATCTTCAGAAAATTGGAATAATCTGTAATAAGGGAAAAACAAGATTAAGAAAAACAAAACAAAATAAGAAAATGTGCATCTCCTGGAGTCAGACAGTAATCTCTAGTAAGGGAAACACCAGGAGGAAAATACTTTTTGCACATTAGGAATAAATGCCACTCGGGAAAGAGAGAGCCCATAAGAAGGACTTCTACATAAGAAAGTTAGAATAATCATTATTATTTTTTTAAAGAGAGAGAAGTAAGGATTTTAAATGAACTCAGGTTATAATCCATATCAGGAAATAGATCAGAAATAAGAATATTGAGCCCAAATGTCAGATAAAAATTTCAAATCAGAAAAAAGAGTGAGGGATGACAAACTTCTATCCCAGGGAGCCAGGAAATAATCTTCAATCATGAAAAGAAGTAGAAAAACAGCCTTTCACCAGAGAGCTTATTTAATATTTATCTCAGAGAAAAGAACAAAGGAAAAAAAAAAAGAAGTTGAGTCCAAGGATTCAGAGAATAATATTAATTTAGGACAGGGAACCAAGAAGAAGTGACTAAGAACTCAGAATCGCATAAGAATTATTCTCACTTAGGAGAGAGAGGGACAATCAAGTAGTCAGAAAATTTTACCTGTTAACAAAGAGACCAGAAAGAAGATATATCTAGCCAGAGAGTCAGAAAAGAGAGCTAATAAGAGTGACTTACAGCTCAGGTGCCAAGGAATAAATTCCACTTGATAAGAGAGCAAGAACGAAGGTCTTTCAAAGCAAAAAGTGAGAGAATAATTTTTACTCAAGGAGGAGATCTGGAAAGACATGAATCCAATCAGGAAAATAATTTCTCTTATGAAACAGAGCCAGCAAAAACAGGTTTTCACTCCAGGAGTGAGGAAATCTCTACACAGGAAATAGAGCCAGGATTTTTTTTTCCTGCTAAGCAAATAAGGCCAGAAATTTCCAAACCAGGAGTCCAGGGAAAAGTCTTCGATCAGAAAATCAACCAAGGAGCAGAATAAGAAGAATTTTCTACCCCAGGAGGCATGGAATACATCCCATTGAAGTACAATAGTCAGAGAAAAGAATACTATCCCAAAAATTGGGGAATAATTTCTATTCAGATACGACATCCACTAAAAAGATATTTCTATCCCGTAAAGTCTGGGATTAATCACCAATAAAACAACAACAACGAAAAGATATGCTGTTTAGCACAGAGTCAGAGAATAATCCCTATTAGGTGAGTGTAGAAAAGGTAGAAGAGATTTTCACTCCAGGAGTCAAAGAGCAATTCCCACCAAGAGGTAATAGCAAAAAAAAAAAAAAAAAAAAAAAAAAAAACACTTTAAGCTCAGAAAGCTAGGTAATAATCCCTATTGCGAAAACAAAGCAAGAGAAAAAACAAAAAGCTTTCACCCTATGAAGTAAGAAAATAATTTCGTACTCAGGGATATCAGGAAGTCAGTATTTCCTGACTTAAGCCCAGTCAGCCAGAAAATAATTTCTACTAGCAGGGGATTCAGGAAGAATAGATATCCAACCTAAATGCAAGGAAATGAGTTTCCTATAAAGAAAGACAGCCATGAAAAAGAATGTTTCAGATCAGGAGTAAAGGACTAAAGTTCACCAAAGAAAAAAAAAAAAAGAGTTAAATAGAGCTGACTTTCGCACTAGGCTTGGGAGAAACATTTTGCACTGAAAAATATATTCCCCTCTAAAAAAAGAGTACCAGGATGAAGAGAATTATGGCCCAGGGGAGTTGTAACCAAGGTTGTAATCTCTACTGTAAACAAACAAACAAACAAAGAATAAAGCTTGTGGAGCCTAAAGGAAAGGACATCAATCCCTGTGCCTTCTTCCCTGGCTTCCTTCAGTGATCAAGGAAAGCCTATTTTCTCTCCAAGGAAAGCCTATTTTCTCTCCCTGGAAAGAGGTTTAAAGTCTTCAGGAGCAGGAAGAAAGGTCTCAGTACTTCTAGTCCCTTCTTCCCTAGTTTGCTTTAGTAATATATCTCTGAAATCTCTCCTTGGAAGTAGGCTAGAAAAAATACTACTGAAAGACTAAATGAGAATAATGACAATCACTGTGCCTTCTTTCACTTCCTTCAGTGATTTCTGCAATTATTCTCTCAAAGTAGGCTGGAGACAGACCTCTATGAGCAAAACAGAGACAGACATGACTCCCTAAGACATTTTCCCTGACTTGCTCTGGCAAAATTTCCTGCAGTCTCTATCTGGAAAGAGGCAGAGAGTCAGAATACTTCCAAGCCTAAATGGGAAGAAAAGCACTTCCCACATTTTCTTCCCTGGCTTGTTCTAATAGCAATTTCTGCCATTACTCGCTAGAGAAAATCAGGCAGTTAGATCTCTGAAATCCTGAATGGAAGAGATAGCACTCCCCTTCTGTCACCAGACATAGCAAGCTTGCTTCATAGGCTTGTTCTAGCAACAAATCCCACCTGCTATTCTCCCTGGACAGATTTTTGGTAAAGTATAAATGTGACAGTGAACACCTCTCAGGTTTTCTTCCTTTCGTCTGTGCCTTGCCACAGCAAGAAATCTGCCTTGCAGTTTCTTCCTGGAAGAAATGTGTGTGACTTTGGCAATGAAGAATGAGAAAGCAGGCAGTCTGCACTACCTTCTCCCTGGCTTGCTGTGGTGAGAAATCAATGTCTGTAGAACTTCCCTGGAAGTAGCTTCTGCATACATCATGCGTCACAAATTTTACAGCCTGTATCTAAGGGAATGTCCTAAATTGTCTACTTCTGCAAGTGAATGGGACTCTATTCTGAGTCTCCTATATCACAGAGAACAAAATTGTCAAAGTTGTAAATATTCAGTGGCTATCTGTCCAGATTCAGAGTGAGCATAATGAATGACTGCGCAGTGTCAGTCATGGACACTATTCTTGGCATAAGGTAGAACTACTTGGACATAAACTCTCAATCTAAGCTTGTCCACAAGTAATATACATCTAATCCTAAAACCTTTTACCTGCATATCAGGGGTCTGGCTACTATCTTGCCTGTGTCAAAGGAATAGTATGATTTCACACATCCTACAATCCAGGGGGGCATAAGAAGAAAGACAGTGAGTTGGAAAATCACAGAATTGAGAAGCACCTGGAATCTCTGGTTGCACTGATAAGGAGATGAAATTTCCTATGTAGGATGAGTTAAGGAAAACAGTGAAAGATGGTTGTCTTCACCGACTTGCAGAAACCAACTCATAGTCAAGAAAAATGGGGCTGGTGGTAGTGGGTACAGGAGGGCAAGGCAGTGAGGGAGTGCAGTGGAGAGGAAAATATGTTCTGAGGTAAAGAACAAAAGAAATGAACAGAATCAGACTCTGATAAAATGAAAGTATGTAGTGTCCCTGACAGGGAAATCAAAACAAAAAGCACTAAGGTATTACTAGAAGTCTGGAGAGTAATGCATTTAAAAACTGAGAAGTTTAACAAAGAGGTAGACAATATTTCAAGGTATCAAACAGAAAGCAAAGAAGTAAAAAATACAGGAAGCTACATCAAAAATTAAATAGAGAGACCAAACAGTAAACTGGATCAAGCAGAATAAAGGATAAGCAAAATTAAGCCAAGTCTTTGAAAATAATCAAATTGGAGGATAAAAATGAAAGAGAAAAATAAGGAATCATGAAGACAGCATAAGGAACTTATGGAACATTATGAAGCAGGATGATAACATATGGAATACTATAAGGAGATAACAATGATAAAAGGAGAGAAAAATAATTGACATATATTTTTAAACAAATAAATACAAGGCCAGGCATAGTGGGTCACACCTGTAATCCCAGCACTTTGGAGGCTGAGGCAGGTGGATCACCTGATGTCAGGAGTTTGAGACCAGCCTGGCCAATATGCAAAACCCCAGCTTTACAAAAAAAAAAAAAATACAAAAAAATTAGCCAGGCTTGGTGGTGGGGGCCTGTAATCCCAACTACTTGGGAGACTGAGAGAGGAGAATCCCTTGAACCCAAAAAGTGGAGGTGGCAGTGGGCTGAAATCGCTCCACTGCACTTCGGCCTGAGTGACAGATCAAGACTCAATCTCAATAAATAAATAAATAGATAATAAAATAAAAAACAATAATGAAAGGATAAAGATGGTTGCTAGAGTCACTCAAGATTCACCTTCTCCACAAAGAAGGTCCGAAATACCAAACAGATAACTCCGCATTGAATGGAACATCTTTGGGAGAAGGCTGTAATTCAGCAGGGAAGTGACGGTGACTCTCTGAGGCATGAAAGCTGGGGATGGCAGCAGTATAGAGAGTGACCAAGGCAGCCAGCTGGAATTGTCTCAAAACCAAAAGAAATTCTCCACTGTGGGAGAAAGAAAGACCGCATTTGCAATCCTAGATGCAGAGAATCCCCTTGGCCCTGTGAGGACAGGTCCTAAGCCTAATACAGAGACCTGCTTGATGTCCACACAACTACATTGTCCCAGAAAGGGAACTCATGCAAGACCCCATGCCCACAGAGGCCCATACTTCTGGTGCATGGCCCTATATTGAGGGTGATATTGGGCAAAGGGTTGTCTAGAAGCTACATCACAGAGCCTTTTGCCCAGGGGTCCAATATCCCCTGCATCTCCATTCCAGGGTCCTTGCTGACATGCCCTCTTGTCCACCCAGAGGCCTCAGTGTCACAATGTCAGCTGGATGCAGCAATGTGGCTGGGTCCATGGTGATGGAAATCATGCAGCATCCTATACACTAGAGAACAGGCATTCCAGCATATTTGAGAGGCTGTGTCAAAACATAGGGAACAAAAATGTGTGATCCATAGAATGTGGGAAATACCTGCCTGAGGATGCTGCCACTGAGGCACCAACTCCTCCCAGCCCCTTAGCAGCAAGACAACCACACACCAGTGCGTGTCATGTCAGGACCCACAGTCCAGAACCTAAGCTGCTACTGCCACTATAGCCACCCACATGTACCACATGGGGGACTCAAGACTGGCCCACCTAGCCCACACGCACCACAGTGGGGCCCCTCCATGCTGCCTAGGACCCCTAGGACTGACCTGCCCACTGCAGCTGCCACAGCTGCTGTCTTCTGATGGTACCCAGGACCCTGAGTACAGGCCTACTCAGTACACTAAACCTCAGCAAAGTCTCACCACAGGCTCTTAAAACGACTAAAACCTAAGCCATTAAGGCACCCTCATACATTTCTGATATTGAGTATAGCTAAAGAAATAATATGAGGAACATGCTATGCTGCTTACCCAGAACCAAAGTCAAAATACTCTGCCCAATCAACATTATAGATGCATATACAGGGAATAGTTTTGTTCCAGTGCTTTCTTTTAAGCTTCAGATAATATTCTCACATGGATATGCAGGTTAACAGCCAGCAGAAGGCCTGCATGAACTCTTTTGCCTCTCTGGGGTTTTCTTTTTTGTGTAAGTCCTCTTTTATTTTCTGGCATTTTGTTTTACAGATTCTAGCTTTCTTGATATAGTTGAACTCTGATTTTAATCTTCTCAATCGAGGAACACCCCCTAAGTTATGGCCTGGTGATAAGCAGGGTTCGTCCTTATACGGTCTTTGTTCATCTTTTCTGAGAAAGTATCATTTGGTGCTGCCTGGAATTGAATGTAGAAAAATCTTTGGTTTATATTTCTGTCTAATTTTATAGTTATTTAACCTGGGAGGGTAAATATGGTCCCCGTTACCCCATTATGGTTAGTGATGTAACAGGGCCATGGAAGGCTTTCAGAAGTCATTTTTGAAGACAATGCAAATTCTGCATGCATAATGAACTTAGATAAAATAGAGCCAAGAAAATAATGTTAGCAGAAACAAGGCCCTACAGAAATCTTTTTAGCCAGTTATTATGCTCAGACTTAAAAGAGTTAAAAAAAACAGAACAAACGGTAAAATATACATATTCTAACTTTAATCTGGAGTATTAGAATTATTCAGACAGTTGTGCAAATAAAATTCAAATATAGTTGAAACATTTGAATAAGCTAGTCTATATACTACTTTTTGTGTGGAAAGAATACATACAGATACAAATTTCAGAAAGAACATAAAAACTGGCTTATTATGTTTTCAAAAAAAACCACATTTATTTTACTGTATTTTCCTTTTTTGGAAACAGATTCTGGATCTCTGGCCCACGCTGAAGTGCAATGGTGCAATTTTGGCTCTCTGCAACCTCCCCCTCCTGGAGGTGATTCTCCTGCCTCCTGAGTAGCTGGGACTACAGGCATAGGCCACCAGACCTGGCAAAGTTTTTGGATTGTTAGTAAAGATGGACTTTCACCATGTTAGCCAGGCTGGTCTCATTTGAGATACACGTGCCTCAGCCTCCTAAAGTGCTAGGATTACAGGCGTGAGCCACCTTGCCTGGCAAAAAAGAAAAAAAATTCTTCATCATCATCATCATCATCATCATCATCATCATCATCATCATCATCATCCAGCCAGGCACGGTGGCTCACGCCTGTAATCCCTGTCCTTTGGGAGGCCAAGGCGGGAGGATCACGAGGTAAGGAGATCGAGACCATCCTGGCTAACACGGGAAACCCTGTCTATACTAAAAAAAAAAAAATACAAATAATTAGCCGGGGGTAGTGGCGTGCGCCAGCAGTCCCAGCTACTCGGGAGGCTGAGGCAGCAGAATGGTGTGAACCTGGGAGGATGAGTTTGCAGTGAGCGGAGACATGCCACTGCACTCCAGCCTGAGCGACAGAGTGAGATTCCGTCTCAGAAAAAAAAAAAAAAAAAAAAAAATCCACACAAAAAATGTGGATTTTTTTTTTTTTTTTGAGACGGAGTCTCGCTCTGGCTCTCAGGCTGGAGTGCAGTGGCATGTCTCGGCTCACTGCAAACTCTGACTCCCGTGTTCACGCCATTCTGCTGCCTCAGCCTCCCAAGTAGTAGCTGGGACTACAGGTACCTGCCACCGGCCCGGCTAATTTTTTGTATTTTTAGTGGAGACGGAGTTTCACCGTGATAGCCAGGATGGTCTCGATCTCCTGACCTTGTGATCCACCCGCCTCGGCCTCCTAAAGTGCTGGGATTACAGCTGTGAGCCACTGTGCCCGGCCAAAAAAATCCACATTTAAAAAAAAATAGAATACAAATTATTATGGAGATTACCATTTTTATATCAGTCACTTGAGAAATGGTACTTCTCTCAAATGAGTATTGTATGTAGCAATCAATTTTGCAAAATCAGAAAATGTGATTTATTTCTGGGGATTCTAGGCATATTAGACATTTTTTCCAGTTGCATTTAGGTATGGGAAAAAGAGCTAGACAGAGAAATTCTGTGACTTAATCCAGCTAGTCTATGACTACACAGGACAAACCTATAGTCTGATAAAATTGCATTGACTGGGGCAATTAAATAATAAAAGGAGGTACTGTAGGATTTATGATAAAGGTGGTGAGTAGATGTTTAAACAGAGCAGAGTTTCAATAGGTTGAAGGTAAAGTACGCCTATGTATGAAAGGCCAAAACATTATGTTTAGACTGTGAGAGAACCCAGTGTCTTTATTCCTTGCAGATCACAAGTTGACATTTGTGTGGAAATTTGAGAGCAAATGCCTGTTATTTGAAGCTATGCACCTAGGCTGGAAAACAGTTTTTCTTCTATGGAAAGTGACATTAATCAGCCGGGCAAGAGTGCTAAGTTTTGTCTTCACTGATAACATTTGAAACAGCAAATACTCTGTTTATAATTTTAGAGCATAAAGTTTCTCAATGAGTAAGAAAGCCGAAGTCATTCAGAGATGATAATTTTTGTGACCCTTTATAGCTGTACCCAGACTTTGGCAGAAATATTTATTTCCATTAACTCAGGAGCTGGCTTTTTGTTCTCCCCTCAACGTGATGAATTGAGATGGTGGATTTTAACCTTCTTATCTTTGTTTTATTTTCTAACCTGTTAGAATTTACTTATCTCAGCATTATTGCTATTTCCAGTAACAAAGCTGAACTTGCTTGTTTATACTATATACAATTTAAAGTAAAGAAAACTACCACATTAGCATCTATATTTGAAAGTAAAACTAAGTAAAATTTGGTCATTTTTATTACCGTGAGGGTCCATATACTTTTACTACATTTGCATGAAATTTAATGTAACTAGTTTAAATTTAACATTAGTATTAATGATATCCACTATGGGTGCTCTTTTTTCTATCAGCTCTTTTTTGTGTGCACAGTTACGTGATTTCTTACATTTTGCTGTTAAATATTGTTTCAGATAACTTTGTTCTGCACTTCTAGTTTCCTAATGTACAAGGAAATTTGTAAGTAGGGATTTTATATTGATAGTCATGCAGCAACACACATGTACACTTGTACATGTTTAATATAAACAGACCAGTTAGATAATATAAAGTGCAAAATAAAACAAGTAAATATTGCCCAGTTCTCAAATGATAAAGAAACCAATCTTCATGGCAAAATCTTTACCACGAAGTCATTTGCCACTCTACAAAATAAACAAATGTTGGGAGCTGTGGCTCAAGCTTGTAACTCAGCATTTTTGGAGGCCAAGAAATTCAGATCACTTTAGGCTAGGAGTTCAAGACCAGCCTGGGCAACACCAGGAAACCTGATCTCTACCAAAAATATGAAAATTAGCCAGACATGGTGGTGCACACCTATAGTACCTTACAGTTACTTTAGAGGCTGAGGCATGAGAATTGTTTGAACCTGGTAGGCTGAGTCTGAAGTGACCTGAGATTGCACCACGCACCCTAGTGTGGGTGACAGAGCGAGACTTCAACTCAAAAATAAATATAAAAATAAACAAATATATAAATAATAGACATGGTATCCTTCACTTCAGGCAGTTATCATTTTTTTTCTGTATTTTTTTTAAATTTTGAGGCAGGGTCTCACTCTGTTGTCCACACTGGATTGCTTTGGCATCATCATAGCTCACTGCAGGCTTGAACTCCTAGGTTCAAATACTCCCATTTGAGCCTGCTCAGTAGCTGGAATTACAGGCACACACAACCCTGTGCAGTGTGTTTGTGTGTGTGTGTGTGTGTGTGTGTGTTTTGTTTGTGAACTATTCTTTGGAATCACATCTTTTTATAACCCAATCTTTCTATTCATTATTTTAGTTAAACTCTGTTTCAACTGCAATGTGCTTTTATATTAACTTTTTTTTTCACGTGGTAGCATGGGATATACTTTCTGAGCTCTGGTAAATGTAAAGTTGTCTTTCTACTAATTTTCCATGAGGTTGAAAATTTACGTGTATGAAATTTTGGGTCATCCCCTATGAATTCTTTTTACCAAGAATTATTTAGACATTGCCAAATAGTCTGGAGTTTTGTTTATAGAAGAGACATGTGAGGCCAATTTGACCAGTGAGTTCTATTCAGGAAAATTCTTAATTTATGTTTATGTTATAAGATTTTTTTAACACATTAAATTTAAAAATTTGACCAGGATAAGCTCAATGCCTCTCTCAGTTTGTATAAATGAGGTTAACACGAAACCATTGTGTACTGTGTTGTCTGTTTATGGCATTAATTTACCTTGCTGAATTATCACTACCTGTTGACTTGCCTCCTTGCCTCCTCATAGGCTCCACTTACCTCTTTAGCCACATTAATGTTGGATTTTTAAATGCTGTATCTTAAGCATGTTGCACAGTGCTTGATAAACCATAACTCTCAATAAATATTTGTTGAGGGAATGAATAAGCCAGCAAATATAAACCTTTCATAAAATTCCAGAATTTGACACCATTTCTGTAAGTGAAGTCGAATGCAATCCATGGGATAGACATGTTTAGGAATGAGAATTAAGAGTCTATGTATTTTTAAATACAAAATTGAGAGAAGATTAAAATATTGGTACAAAAATTAAAACATTATTTGATAATGTTATTTAACATTTGATAACACATTATCAATATTATGAATGAAATCAAGTTGCCTTATCTTTAGTGCATCTATTGACTCTTGCATAGATGTTTACTTCATTATGGTAACTTTCAGTGATTTCTGATGCTATGATTATTTCTAGTAGGCATTGTCTTTCCTGGGAGCACCCTGAATTTTGGATGCTAGTACACACATGCGTTTCCATTTTACCTCTGAGAGGACACAAAATTTACTGTCAGTGCAGTAGATAACCATCCCTAAAGTAAAAATTCTCATTGAGTTGCATGTGGTTAGGCTTGTGTTCCAATTGCTGACAGGCCACTCCCTCCCCCACCACCCACGAGTGATATGCAGAAGGAACACTGCCAACCATTCTCCAGGAGAATAACCAGATCGTGTCTCAGTTTCTGAGTTTATATGGAGGTTTTGTGCCTTTCAAGACATGAGAACCTCATCTTGCGCCATTAGTTGAGAATCAGAACTCATGATCTCACCCTGCAAAGTGTAAATCTGTGTTGGAAAAGAGTAAGCCCACCTTGGCTTCAGCTCTAGCTTACCTCATGAGGTTTGTGATCCTGCTTCATATCCCGCATGTGATTATTTTTGAGTTCCACCTATATATTTAATAGTTTTCATTTACACAGCATTCCTATGTTTTTGGAGGAGAAGTTCACTCTGCTGTGTCAACTGTGCATCTTTATATTACCAATGTCTTCCCAAATCTGTGGACCGTGCTTGTGTCTCCTGAATTAATCATTTAATAAATGAATAAAGCAGGTGTGAATACCCTATAAGAGTCACAATGCTGGTGTTCTTTGAGAGGGTGGACAATAGACCTCAAAACATTTCAGGAAAAATAATAAGAAATAATGGGAAAGGGGAGAGTATAAAATAGCAGACAACCCAACACTAAGGAATAATTTCTGTGACTTGCACAAACTGCCTGAGACCTGATTTCTGTAGGATAGAATTTTTAAAGTAACCATAATGACCTCAGTTTTGCCATGCTGATACTTTACTTATTTCATTTTATTAATGTTCTGTAGCTCTTCACTAAATACATGCTATAAAACATCTGCTCAAACAAAGGAAGATGTCATCAAAAATAAATAGTTTGGAATAGTGGAAATACCATCTAATGCAAATTTCTGGTAGCAAATTCCTTTCTGTAACATCCCTGGCTTGACAAGTTTAGATCATTACAGGTGATTTTTTTTTTGACAATAATGTTAGTTTTAGTTTTCTCTCAAATAGAAACTGTGTTGCCTGCTTTCCAGACATACCCCCACCCCAGCTAATTCTTATGAAAATGTCTCTCATTGTTCAAAGAAAAAAGCATTCAAAAAATTTCTCTGTGTATTTATTTTCCATTTGATAAAAAGAATAGTTTAATTACCTAGGATATGCATTCCATTCTCTCAGCCCCTGTGGTAACAGATGGTAACAGAGCTTTTTTTTTTTTTCTTCTTTCATCTGTATTTGCTAAATATATTGTGAATGGCAGGATAGTACTTGCTAGGAAAGTAGATTATAAAGATAAATGTAAGAAGTATTACGTTATTTTCCCAACCAGTTGCAAATGTGCCTTTATTATATTATATCCTATAAATACCAGGACGACTACACCAGCTGCTCTGTACTCTCAGAGGGCATGGTATTTCTTCTTATTTTGGCAACAGCCACCACCTCCAAAGGAAAAAAGTCTCTCAAAAGCCTGAAGTAAACAGGTGGAGCTTTCACCAGTCCTACAGATAAAACAGTAGGACTTGATAGCTCTCTGCTGACAGTGTGTTTCCGTTAAAAAAAAAAAAAGTAAAAATGATATGAAATTCAGATGTTAAAAACAGTTCTTTGGATATTAAAAATTGTAATTTTCTGATATTTTATAACAGTTATATGTATTTCTCTTGGCAATGTTTCACTCAGTGAGAGTGAAAACAAAGAGACTTAACACCCTAGATAGACTGAATAATACATGGCTTACTCACTTCTATTGGTATGAACACTTTCTTTTGTGTTACTGCATTTTTGTACAATGCAATAAGACAAAAGGAAATTGTGTTATTGTGTTGTACAACATGCATTGTACAAAATGTATTGTACAAAATTTTGTTATTGCATTGTACAAAATGTACAATGTGTTAGCTTATGTTAAAATCAGAGGCCGGGTGTGGTGGCTCGTGCCTGTAATCCCAGCACTTTGTGAGGCCAAGATGGGTGGATCACAAGGTCAGGAGATCAAGACCATCCTAGCTAAAACAGTGAAACCTTGTCTCCACTAAAAATACAAAAAAAAAAAAAAATTAGCCGGGTGTGGTGGCAGGCACCTGTAGTCCCAGCTACTAGGGAGGCTGAGGCAGGAGAATGGCAAGAACCCAGGAAGTGGAGCTTGAAGTGAGTCAAGATCATGCCACTGAACTCCAGCCTGGGAGACAGAGGGAGACTCCATCTCAAAAATAAATTAATAAATAAAAATAAAAACAAAATAAAATCAGAAACCCCATTCAAGTGCCATAAAAATATGAGATGTATATTATTCTTTATTTTTTGGGTTTTATTATATTCTATCAAATGGTAAGATTAAACATTTTCTTTCTCTTAATAAAATGATAACACTACACTTTCAAAAAAGGCTGAGAAGTGCTGTCCTGAGCATCTTGATTTCAACATTCTTGAATACTGGCCATAAATTACTGAGTTACTGTTTGATACTGGAAAAAACATCCCTACACAACTACCCCTAAGATATGGAATTGCATCATTCCAAGCTTGACAAACTACAAGTATGATGATTGCCTAAAGGGGATTCCAAATCTTATGGCAATTTTTTTCTCAATTCACACATACTCACTTTGACAATCTGTTGAATTTGCATCGTGAACTCACACATGCACACACACCCCACCCCACCATGTTCTACAGTGGAAACACTGCTGACTCTGTTCTTGTGAAGGGCGCAGAAATCGAAATCCACGGAGTTCCCATCAATAAGCTCATAGGTTCATACCTCTACACTCCTCTGAAACAGGCAGAAGCAGCTTCAGAAAAGTTTCTAGAAAAAAATCTAGATTCACAATTTAGCCCTGATACTTAGGACAGTTGATGCTGATAGTTATTTATTTTTCAAACTTTGTTTCATCATTTGTAAAATGACTAAAATAACCTGTGCCATTTCTTACCCAATGATTTTTATCATAATCAGGTGAGATAATATATGTAGAAATCGGGAAATTGTTTATAAAATTTAATATTCCTATTTTTGGAAGGTTTATATTTAGTATATGTAGCAAACGCGCTTGCCTTTCTGTGTGCCAGTCAATGTTCTAAGTGGCCTAAGTTTTTTAACTCATTTAATCATCCCAATCTCTGTATGAAGTATAAATGATTATCAGCACCATTTGATATATCAGTAAACTGAGACACTGAGAGACAAAGTAATTCATTTATGCTTTAATACCTACACTATACCAATGTTTTATGGATGTCACTGACTGAACTCATGCCATGCATATCTATCCCATACCTAGGCTAAAGACCAGTAGATTGGTATATAATTTGGTTTAACTATACAATGTAAAAGAGAGATTCCACATAGAAGCCCTCAAAATACAGTGCAAGCCAATCCTAGGAAAAAGTTAGAAGAGGAAAATCAAAATATCTAAATTATCTAAATGGAAACAATGGACTTTGGCCATGGAAGAACAAAGGATTATGATAGTAACCTGCTCCTGAATACTCTTAACTGCTGAAGGTTGGGCCCTTCGATTGTTCTTTGTTAGTGTCATTATCATAGTACTCATAAGCAATAGCAGAAATTAAAAATGTGACAATGAAGTATTTGAGATATGATACATCCTATTGGTGAGAGTAAAAGGATGAAATGAAAATGTTATTAAATTAAAATGAGCAGGGGAAAGATGGGAATACAAGGAAGTATCACCAAATTGTTCAGATAATGCAGAAAGAGCTCAAAGAATGCATCAGAGTAACTCTACCCGTAATGTACTATTTGACTAGAACACCACGTCCTTCAGAGCTAACCTTAAGTAGGCATGGCACCAACAATACTTTTGTGGGGAAAGCAGAAATTCAGATGCATTTACAGAGTGTATTATGGTGTATACGTGACTTCTCTTCAGCTACTCGATCTCTCTCTGTTTTATTATGACTACCTGTTTTATTATGACTACATTTTTAGAGATTTTAATATTGCTTCCCAGTTACCAATTACCTAATCATATAACATTAATTTCTTATCATGCACTTTAACTACCAGAAGGAGAGATGACTTTGGTAAAGGGGCATAGATAGATTATTTGTGATCTATCACCGAGTAACAAATTATAGCAAAACTTAGTGGCTTAAAAAAAAAACTATTAATTACTTCACAGTTTCTGTGGATCTGGAAACTGGGCATAGTTATTAGGGTATGTCTGGCTCAAGGCTTCTCACAAGATTGCAAACAAGGTGTTAGCCCAGGATTTCAGTCATTTTAAAACACACGTGGGGAAAGATATGCTTCCAAGCTCGTTCACCTGGCTGTTGGCAGGATTTAGTTCTTCATGGGCTGTTGGGCTAAGAACTTCAGTTCCTAACTGGCTATTAGCTAAATGTGGTCTCTACAATATTGACACATGAGTGTGTTCACAATGCAGCTCAAACATGGACAGCCAGCTGTCTAGGAGACAGCTTGGACAGGGGATGGGTGAGGTGTTCCACATTTGGGCTTCCACAGGCGAGATGTATAGTCAAGGTACTTTAAAATATTAGTAAAATAAATCATTAAGGGGACCATGCATGGTGGCTTATTCCTGTAATTCCAGCAGTTTAAGAGGTCAAGGTAGGAAGATTGCCTGAGGCCAGGAGTCTGAGAGTAGCCTGGGCAACATAGCAAGATCCATCTCTACAACAAGTACGTAAATAAAAATTTCATTTTGCGATGTAGTGTGCATCTGTTTTTCCAGCCACTTGGGAGGCTGAGATGGGAGGATAACTTGAGCCCAGGATTTCAGAACTTCAGGGAGCCATAATCATGCCACTGCACTCCAGCCTAGGCAATGGCATGAGAACCTATATCAGGAAACAACATAGGTAAGAGAAAACAGTGAAAGATGATGGCTGAACTAAAGTGTAACAGAAGGTCTTTGGAAACTAGGAATTTCAGGAACTGGTATTATTTGGTGGGCCTTTGTGTGAATGTTAAACTCACTGTAATCATTGACAGGAATTGGAATGGACAGGAAGATTGTGAGACAATGGGAATGGGTCATAAATTTAGGAAAGTGTACATGAATAAGATATTAGAAAGGGAGGAAGAAGAATCTGTGATCTCAGACCTTCCAGTATACGGAGTGTGACAGAATAAGTGGCCTCTGCTTGAGTGGTCTGCAAGAGAAGTAGTGACCTCCATGGAGAACCTGTGTTATTTCAGGCACAAAGGTTGAAGGTTATTAATTGAGGTTGTTGTGTATACAGAGGAGTTTATTTGCCATAAAGTATTGACCCTAGAATTGCCCAAATTCCCTTTCAAACTGGCCTACTTGATACAATGTTGTAGTAAATCTCCTTCCTTCCATGTGTTGCTTGTCCTGTATTTCATATACCCCACTAAACAAACCTCAGGCTTGTTTACTGGGCAACTCAAGCTAGGACAAAGGGAAAGGGAAGCGTAATACTGTTTATTCAAAGGTCTTTATATGTACATATATATAATATACTTGATGTATTCCAGTTAATGTTAGCAAATAATAAACAAAAAAATGAAGATATGAATTATGCTGTTTCTAGTAATCACTATAAGTGTCATCACCATCATCATTGTCACTCTCATAAATTCACTCTAGGGTAACAAGCCATATGATTGAATCTGGGACATTTAGAGCAGGAGGTCCAGGCCAGATTGCAGAAGAGAAGGAGGATGTTTTTCTTCACTCAATCAACACCGATTTCATTAAGAAGACTAAAAGTGTTTTTACATTTATATTTACATATGCTGTTCAGAAATCCCTAAGACTACTAGAAGTTTTAAAAGATATAGCAACACCTTCTATACAAATAGTTTTAAAAGATATAGCAACACCTTCTATACAAAAAGTGGGAAATTATATGTTTTTACTAGCAATGAGAAAATGTTGACAGAGATAACAAGGAGTAGATAATTTATAATCAGGGGAAATTATAGTTCTGAGAATGTATTATATTCCTAGAGCTACTGTAAAAAATTATCACATTGTGAATGGCTTTTAAAAACAAATTTTTTTTTCTCCATTCTGGAAGCTAAAAGTCTGAAGTCAATATGTTGCTGGACCTCTGAGATTTCTTTTTTTTTTTAAATTTTATTTTATTATTATTATACTTTCAGTTTTAGGGTACATGTGCACAATGTGAAGGTTAGTTACATATGTATACATGTGCCATGCTGGTGTGCTGCACCCATTAACTCATCATTTAGCATTAGGTATATCTCCTAAAGCTATCCCTCCCCTCTCTGCCCACCCCACAACAGTCCCCAGAGTGTGATGTTCCCCTTCGGTGTCCACGTGTTCTCATTGTTCAATTCCCACCTATGAGTGAGAATATGCAGTGTTTGGTTTTTTGTCCTTGGGATAGTTTACTGAGAATGATTTCCAATTTCATCCATGTCCCTACAAAGGACATGAACTCATCATTTTTTATGGCAGCATAGTATTCCATGATGTATATGTGCCATATTTTCTTAATCCAGTCTATCATTGTTGGACATTTGGGTGGATTCCAAGTCTTTGCTATTGTGAATAATGCCGCAATAAACATGCGTGTGCATGTGTCTTAATAGCAGCATGATTTATAATCCTTTGGGTATATACCCAGTAATGGGATGGCTGGGTCAAATGGTATTTCTAGTTGTAGATCCTTGAGGAAACACCACACTGACTTCCACAATGGCTGAATTGGTTTACAGTCCCACCAACAGTGTAAAAGTGTTCCTATTTCTCCACATCCTCTCCAGCACCTGTTGTTTCCTGACTTTTGAATGATTGCCATTCTAACTGGTGTGAGATGGTATCTCATTGTGGTTTTGATTTGCATTTCTCTGATGGCCAGTGATGGTGAGCATTTTTTCATGTGTTTTTTGCCTGCATAAATGTCTTCTTTTCAGAAGTGTCTGTTCATGTCCTTCACCCACTTTTTGAAGGGGTTGTTTGTTTTTTTCTTCTAAATTTGTTTGAGTTCATTGTACATTCTGGATATTAACGCTTTGTCAGATGAGTAGGTTGCAAACATTTTCTCCCATTTTATAGGCTGCCTGTTCACTCTGATGGTAGTTTCTTGTGCTGTGCAGAAGCTCTTTAATTTGATTAGATCCCATTTGTCAATATTTGCTTTTGTTGCCATTGCTTTTGGTGTTTTAGACATGAAGTCCTTGCCCATGCCTATGTCCTGAATGGTAATGCCTAGGTTTTCTTCTAGGGTTTTTATGATTTTAGGTCTAACGTTCAACTCTTTAATCATCTTGAATTAATTTTTGTGTAAAGTATAAGGAAGGGATCCAGTTTCAGCTTCCTACATATGGCTAGACAGTTTTCCCAGCACCATTTATTAAACAGGGAATCCTTTCCCCATTGCTTGCTTTTCTCAGATTTGTCAAAGATCAGATAGTTGTAGATATGTGGCTTCATTTCTGAGGGCTCTGTTCTGTTCCATTGATCTATATCTCTGTTTTGGTTCCAGTACCATGCTCTTTTGGCGACTGTAGCTTTGTAGTTTAGTTTGAAGTCAGGTAGCGTGATTCCTCCAGCTTTGTTCTTTTGGCTTAGGATTGACTTGGTAATGCGGGCTCTTTTTTGGTTCCATATGAACTTTAAAGTAATTTTTTCCAATTCTGTGAAGAAAGTCATTGGTAGCTTGATGGGGATGGCATTGAATCTATAAATTACCTTGGGCAGTATGGCCATTTTCACGATATTGATTCTTCCTACCCATGAGCATGGAATGTTCTTCCATTTCTTTGTATCCTCTTTTATTTCATTGAGCAGTGGTTTGTAGTTCTCCTTGAAGAGGTCTTTCAGATCCCTTGTAAGTTGGATTCCTAGGTATTTTATTCTCTTTGAAACAATTGTGAATGGGAGTTCACTCATGATTTGGCTGTATGTTTGTCTCTTATTGGTGTATAAGAATGCTTGTGATTTTTGTACATTGATTTTGTATCCTGAGACTTTGCTGAAGTTGCTTATCAGCTTAAGAAGATTTTGGGCTGAGACAATGGGGTTTTCTAGATATACAATCACTTCATCTGCAAACAGGGACAATTTGACTTCCTCTTTTCCTAATTGAATACCCTTTATTTCCTTCTCCTGCCTAATTGCCCTGGCCAGAACTTCCAACTCTATGTTGAATAGGAGTGGTGAGAGAGGTCATCCCTGTCTTGTGCCAGTTTTCAAAGGGAATGCTTCCAGTTTTTGCCCATTCAGTGTGATATTGGCTGTGGGTTTGTCATAGATAGCTCTTATTATTTTGAGATATGCCCCATCAACACCTAATTTATTGAGAGTTTTTAGCATGAAATGTTATTGAATTTTGTCAAAGGCCTTTTCTGCGTCTATTGAGATAATCTTGTGGTCTTTGTCTTTGGTTCTGTTTATGTGCTGGATTACATTTATTGATTTGCATGTATTGAACCAGTCTTGCATCCCAGGGATGAAGCCCACTTGATCATGGTGGATAAGCTTTTTGATGTGCTGCTGGATTCGGTTTGCCAGTATTTTATTGAGGATTTTTGCATCAATGTTCATCAAGGATATTGGTCTAAAATTCTCTTTTTTGGTTGTGTCTCTGCCTGGCTTTGGTATCAGGATGATGCTAGCCTCATAAAATGAGTTAGGGAGGATTCCCTCTTTTTCTATTGATTGGAATAGTTTCAGAAGGAATGGTACCACTTCCTCCTTGTACCTCTGGTAGAATTCAGCTGTGAATCCATCTGGTCCTGTACTCTTTTTGGTTGGTAAGCTATTAATTATTGCCACAATTTCAGAGCCTGTTATTGGTCTATTCAGAGATTCAACTTCTTCCTGGTTTAGTCTTGGGAGGGTGTATAAGTCAAGGAATTTATCCATTTCTTCTAGATTTTCTAGTTTATTTGCGTAGAGTTGTTTGTAGTATTCATTGATGGTAGTCTGTATTTCTGTGGGATCGGTGGTGATATCCCCTTTATCAGTTTTCATTGAGTCTATTTGATTATTCTCTCTTTTCTACTATATTAGTCTTGCTAGCAGTCTACCAATTCTGTTGATCCTCTCAAAAAACCAGCTCCTGGATTCATTAATTTTTTGAAGGGTTTTTGTGTCTCTATTTCCTTCAGTTCTGCTCTGATTTTAGTTATTTCTTGCCTTCTGCTAGCTTTTGAATGTGTTTGCTCTTGCTTTTGTAGTTCTTGTAATTGTGATATTAGGGTGTCAATTTTGGATCTTTCCTGCTTTCTCTTGTGGGCATTTAGTGCTATAAATTTCCCTCTACATACTGCTTGGAATGTGTCCCAGAGATTCTGGTATGTTGTGTCTTTGTTCTCATTGGTTTCAAAGAACATCTTTATTTCTACCTTCATTTTGTTATGTACCCAGTAGTCATTCAGGAGCAGGTTGTTCGGTTTCCATGTAGTTGAGTGGTTTTGATTGAGTTTCTTAATCCTGAGTTCTAGTTTGATTGCACTGTGGTCTGAGAGACAGTTTGTTATAATGCCTGATCTTTTACATTTGCTGAGGAGAGCTTTACTTCCAAGTATGTGGTCAATTTTGGAATAGGTGTGATGTGGTGCTGAAAAACTGTATATTCTGTTGATTTGGGGTGGAAAGTTGTGTAAATTTCTAATAGGTCCGCTTGGTGCAGAGCTGAGTTAAATTCCTGGGTATCCTTGTTAACTTTCTGTCTCATTGATCTGTCTAATGTTGACAGTGGGGTGTTTAAGTCTCCCATTATTATTGTGTGGGAGTCTAGGTCTCTTTTTAGGTCACTCAAGACTTGCTTTATGAATCTGGGTGCTCCTGTATTGGGTGCATATATATTTAGGATAGTTAGCTCTTCTTGTTGAATAGATCCCTTTACTATTATGTAATGGCTTTCATTGTCTCTTTTGATCTTTGTTGGTTTAAAGTCTGTTTTATCAGAGACTAGGATTGCAACCACTGCCTCTTTTTGTTTTCCATTTGTTTGGTAGATCTTCCTCCATCCTTTTATTTTGAGCCCATATGTGTGTCTGCCCGTGAGATGGGTTTCCTGAATATGGCACACTGATGGGTCTTGACTCTTTTTCCTACTTGCCAGTCTGTGTCTTTTAATTGGAGCATTTAGTCCATTTACATTTAATGTTAATATTGTTATGTGTGAATTTGATCCTGTCATTATGATGTTAGCTGGTTATTTTGCTCATTAGTTGATGCAGTTTCTACTTAGCCTGAATGGTCTTTACAATTTGGCATGATTTTGCAGTGGCTGGTACCGGTTGTTCCTTTCCATGTTTAGTGCTTCCTTCAAGAGCTCTTTTAGGGTAGGCCTGGTGGTGACAAAATCTCTCAGCATTTGCTTGTCTGTAAAGTATTTTATTTCTCCTTCACTTATGAAGCTTAGTTTGGCCAGATATGAAATTCTGCGTTGAAAATTCTTTTCTTTAAGAATGTTGGATATTGGCCCCCAATCTCTTCTGGCTTGTAGAGTTTCTGCCAAGAGATTCACTGTTAGTCTGATGGGCTTCCCTTTGAGGGTAACCCGACCTTTCTCTCTGGCTGCCCTTAACATTTTTTCCTTTATTTCAACTTTGGTGAATCTGACAATTGTGTGTCTTGGAGTTGATCTTCTTGAAGAGTATCTTTGTGGCATTCTCTGTATTTGCTGAATCTGAATGTTGGCCTGCCTTGCTAGATTGGGGAAGTTCTCCTGGATAATATCCTGCAGAGTGGTTTCCAACTTGCTTCCATTCTTCCCATCATTTTCAGGTACACCAATCAGACATAGATTTAGTCTTTTCACATAGTCCCATATTTCTTGGAGGCTTTGCTTGTTTCTTTTTATTCTTTTTTCTCTAAACTTCCCTTCTCACTTCATTTCATTCATTTCATCTTCCATCACTGATACCCTTTCTTCCCGTTGATCGCATCGGCTCCTGAGGCTTCTGCATTCTTCATGTAGTTCTCGAGCCTTGGCTTTCAGCTCCTTCAAGCACTTCTCTGTATTGGTTATTCTAGTTATACATTCATCTAAGTTTTTTTCAAAGTTTTCAACTTATTTGCCTTTGGTTTGAATTTCCTCCTGTAGCTGGGAGTAGTTTGGTTGTCTGAAGCCTTCTTCTCTCAACTCGTCAAAGTCATTCTCCATCCAGCTTTGTTCTGTTGCTGGTGAGGAGCTGCATTCCTTTAGAGGAGAGAGGCACTCTGCTTTTTAGAGTTTCCAGTTTTTGTGCTCTGTTTTTTCCCCATCTTTGTGGTTTTATCTACTTTTGGTCTTTGATGATGGTGATGTATAGATGGGATTTTGGTGTGGATGTCCTTTCTGTTTGTTAGTTTTCTTTCTAACAGACAGGACCCTCAGCTGCAGGTCTGTTGGTGTTTGCTAGAGGTCCACTCCAGACTCCGTTTGCTTGGGTACCAGCAGCGGTGGCTGCAAAACAACGGATTTTTGTGTACTGCAAATGCTGCTGTCTGATTTTTCCTCTGAAACTTTTGTCTCAGAGGAGGACCCAGCCATGTGAGGTGTCAGTCTGCTCCTACTGGTGGGTGCCTCCCAGTTAGGCTGCTCAGGGGTCAAGGGTCAGAGTCCCACTTGAGGAGGCAGTCTGCCCATTCTCAGATCTCCAGCTATGTGCTGGAAGAACCACTGCTCTCTTCAAAGCTGTCGGACAGGGACATTTAAGTCTGCAGAGGTTACTGCTGTCTTTTTCTTTGTCTGTGCCCTGCCCCCAGAGATGGAGCCTACAGAGGCAGGCAAGCCTCCTTGAGCTGTGGTGTGCTCCACCCAGTTCGAGCTTCCTGGCAGCTTTGTTTACCTAAGCAAGCCTGGGCAATGGCGGGCCGCCCCCCTCCCCCAGCCTCGCTGCCACATTGCAGTTTGATCTCAGACTGCTGTGCCAGCAATCAGTGAGACTCCGTGGGCATAGGACACTCCAAGCTAGGTGCAGGATATAATCTCCTGGTGCACCATTTTTAAGCCTGTTGGAACAGCACAGTATTCAGGTGGGAGTGACCCAATTTTCCAGGTGCTCTCTGTCACCCCTTTCTTTGACTAGGAAAGGGAACTCCCTGATCCCTTGCACTTTCCGAGCGAGGCAATGCCTTGCCCTGCTTCAGCTCATGCATGGTGTGCTGCATCCACTGTCCTGTGCCCACTGTCTGGCATTCCCTAGTGAGATGAACCCGGTACCTCAGATGGAAATGCAGAAATCACCCATCTTCTGTGTCGCTCACACTGGGAGCTGTAGACAGGAGCTGTTCCTATTCGGCCAACTGGGCTCCAACCTCTGAGATTTCTAAAGGAGAATTCGTCCTTGCCTTTCCCAGCTTCTGGTTGTTGCCAGTAATCCCTGGCATTCATCAGCTTGTAGCTATACTGCTTCAGCATCTACCTCTGTCTTCACATGGCTGTCTTCCCTCTGTGTCTCTAAAACTCTCTATCCTTATAATGATACAAGACATTGTATTTAGGGCATACCCTAATCTACTGTGACTTACCTTAACTTGATTATATTTGAAAAGTTTATATTTCCAAATAAAGTTATAGTAACAGGTCCTCAGGGTTATTTCAACATAGTTTTTTTTTTTTTTTCTTTTAGAAAATTCAACCAGCTAGAGGGTTATTATCAAATAATTATTGGAATGTTGACACTAATTCCTACAAACCAAAGCTTCTACTAAAATAAAGAAAGAAAGATGAGGTAGCAAGGTAACAAATGTATTACTCAGGTAAACCACCAAATCTCAGGACCTGGAAGCAGTCACGAGATTTGGTAGTTTACCTAAGTAAATAATTCCAAAGAAATTATCTCCCTAACCACAATTAAGACAGTTCTTAGATTAGGCATATCCTTAGTCCTGCTGATGTTGTAGCTTTGCTTTGCTGTTCACACTTCTGGAGCTGAGAATACCTTAGGGGCCTCATCCATTAAGGAAAACAAAAATAAAAGGGGCAGTACATCAGAGTTGTTTTTGTACTTCAAATGACTGTATTCTTAGCTTCCCCGCTATCACAACCTTCTCTGAGGTGGAGTGCTTAACATCCAAACAACGTGCAAATGCATACTGGAAAACAGCTTCTTTCTTACCAGAAACACCACTGGGAAGAAAGCAAGAGAGTTTCTCTATGTTGGCAAATGACTTTGCTACAAATGATATGTGAAAACAAAGCGATTTTGCTCCACTCTCACAGCCTTCAGCACTGCAAATGTGTGCTGACATGCAGACCAGCTCTCAGTTCTAAAACACAGGACCCTCTAGTAGACTGGCTATCTACAAAAAGTACAAAAGTTGAAACTCTTTTCACATGGCCTCCTTAAACACACATTAGTTTTGTTGTTGTTTGTTTCTTGTGTTTTGTTCTGAGACGGAGTCTCATTCTGTCACCCACGCTGGAGTGCAGTGGCGCCATCTCGGCTCACTGCAAGCTCCGCCTCCGGGTATTGCGCCATTCTCCTGCCTCAGCCTCCTGGAGTAGCTGCGACTACAGGCGCCAGCCACCGCGCCGTGCTAATTTTTTGTGTTTTTAATAAAGACGGGGTTTCACTGTGTTAGCCAGGATGGTCTTGATCTCCTGTCCTCTTGATCTGCCCAATTCTGCCTCCCAAAGTGCTGGGAGCCACCCGGCCTGGCTCACAGACGTGAGCCACCCTGCCCGGCCCTGCTGTTTGTTTCTTCAGGCCAATATGTTTTATTAATTTTACAGCACTCTGCAATAATTTTCAAGGAAATATGAATATGGAGTTCACTTGGTGCAATATTTGTGTTACACCCACAAAAAATTCCAAATTGCAGATGTTTTATACCTTAAAGCTCTTTGTCACCTTTGATAATGGTTTTCCAACTTTATATATAATATTTTATTATTGTTAAAAAAATCAGCCTGATTAATTTTAGGGTCAAGAATCTATTATTAGAATTTGAATCATTTATATAAATATATGACAAAATTCTGTTGTATTTTTCTTTACCCCATTCTATGGACTCACTTTATTCTCTTCATTTGCATTACTGTAGTCTTCCTCTAAAGCCAAGTAAGTTTACAAATGGAACGAAAATTATTTTTGGTTTTTATTTCCTCACAGGTGTTTTTAGCTCCATGCCTTCATCATTAGTTCATTTTGCCAACAAGCATTATCACAAACTATGAAACTGTCACATTCAACTTTATGCCATTTTTCAACTGACTTCTCATCTTCTAATACACAAAACTGAAATTCATATTTGCTTCAAACTCTGCTACTGGTCCCCCAATACTCACCATTATTTAATTAGTTATTAATATTTTTGGTTTATGCATGTTTACCTTCCATTACACCTACTTGTTTTCAAAGGTACTGTTCAGAACGCATTTCTCAAATAATTTCTGAACCTAAAAAATGAAGTTCCTTTAAAATAATTCCCCTGTTTACAGCTTTGCCTTTTCTATATGGCCTTTAGTTCCTTCATCTGTAAAATGAGTGATTAGATCATTACTATTCAAGTCTACTACATCTTTCATGGCCTTTTAAACTTGACACAAGTCCTATTTGCTAAGTGATACTAGAAATTAATGTTACAAAAACTCACTAAGAAATTACATTTGATATAAGTCTGAGTGTGGTGACTCTTGCCTGTAATCCCAGCACTTTGGGAGCCTGAGATGGGCAGATCATGAGGTCAGGAGATCGAGACCAGGCTGGTAACACCATGAAAGCCTCTACTAAAAACATGTCTCCACTAAAAACACAAAAAAATTAGCCAGGCGTAGTGGTAGGTGCCTGTAGTCCCAGCTGCTCAGGAGGCTGAGACAGGAGAATGGTGGAACCTGGGAGACAGAACTTGCAGTGACACAAGATAGCACCACTGCACTCCAGCCTGGGTGAGAGAGCAAGACTGCATCTCAAAAAAAAAAAAAAAAAGAAATTACCTTTGATATTATAACATACTTATTTAATCATATTTGATAATGTTACTCAAATATTTCAAGTAAAAAGATAATGTAAAGATAAATTTAATAAGTAAAAATACATAATATTCCAAAAAAATAAATCTGAAGACCTTTGCTTACACCCTTTCACCTCATATGTTGCTGGCCTGCAGCTAAGGGTACAGTATTCAGTTTGAATTTCATGTTAAAACAAGTCAATAATTTTTGTTACTTGTAATTGATGAGTGATGGGCAATTTTACTTTTAGAGTCAAATGGAAAAATAACATCTGATTAGACATAATCCAGGCAAAAATAAAAAATTAAAAAATAAAAGGTCGTAATGTGTAAAGCAAGAAAATCTACAAACTTCGTTTTCTCTCTTCTTCTATTTCCTTCTGTTGCTATGTGAACAAATGGAAACAAGGGATCTTGGAGCAGAGGAGCAAAGGGGAAAGGCCCAGATATTTAGGTTGATGGGAATATGCATAATGCTAAAATTACAATGAATAAACATTAAAAATATCCATTATTAGCATAATGGTTACAATAAATACTTAAAATAAATATTTATAATTAAGAAACTTTTCAGCATCTGAACTAAATACAATATATTGTATTTTATGATAATCTGAAAGCAGAGGGTCAGTCCAAAATTGATTCTAGTGTCAGTGTAGTAATTAATAGTAATAAATATCCAATACATGTTTAAGTATATGAATTAGGTCTGATTAAAGCTAATAGAGGAGAAAAATTTAGGGAAATATTCAATTCTACTTATTTACAAAGGAGAGATCTTGCTAAATAAGATTTATCTGCTTAACTTGTACCATTGCTTAAGTTCAATTGCTTAATGAAAATACTAATTTTTAAATAAGAAAGATGGGGTTAATTAATATCTTGTATCTCAGACACATCTCTAACCCTTAATTTTTGCTATTTACATAGTATGAAGGTGACCACTGATGATAGTAAACAAATTTATTCATTCATTAAATAAATCATATTGAATCAACAAAAATGTATCACTTATCAGATGTTGTCAGAGTTGAATCTTGAAGCATAAATAAACAGCATTTATTTATTAACATGCATGGTATTCTGCTGGTCATTATAACTGTATCTGCCTATGTGACAGCTTACAATTTTCCAGACTCATGGTATTATCGGCTGAATTCCCAAGCCCTCCACCCATTCGTATTAAAGTCCTAACACCGTTACATCAGAATGTTACTGTATTTTGTGATAAGGGCTTTAAAAAGGTGATTATGTTAAACTAAAGCAGTTGGATATGGCCTTATTCCAATCTCACTGGTGTCCTTATAAAAGGAGGACATTTTGACACACAAGTTTACACCAGGAATGCATGAATACAGAGATAAGACCATGTAAACACACAAAGGGTGGGCAGCCATTTGCAAGCCAAGGACAGAGGTCTCAGAAAAAATCAAAGCTGATGACATCTTGACTTGGACTTCCAGCCTCCAGAACTTTGAAACAATACATTTCTGTTTTTTTGATAATGTTACTAAGTGTCACCAAGTGTGTGATGTTTTGTTATGGAACTAACCCACATAGATCAAGGGAAGAAACAATCTAAACGAGTTTCTTCAAAAATCTTTCTGTTTACAATATTTTATTACTGGGGCTTTTAGCTCCAGGGAATGACCAAATGAGTTTTTGTTCCAGATCTTTGGTGACCCATTATACTATAATAATATACTACCAAGAAAGGCATTTCCATTGGCTTTCCTCTACTCTGCTTTATTTTCACCAGGTTGATTTTCCGGGCACTACATAGGGTCTCTCTGGGCAGCCAATGGAGTGGGCATCACAGCCGAGAACTAAGGTTGCTGAACTTCATTCAGACTTTCTCAGTGAGCTAGACATCCACCAGCTGGTATGGGCTGTCTAGGGCCAGGAACGAGCTGAGCTGACCCAGGACTGGTGAGGTCCTGACAGTGAGACCTCCTGAACTTTTGACAGCAGCCACCTTACTGTCTTTGCTTGAGTTCCAGCCCTGTTGATACCACATGCCTCCCAAGCATTTCTTGATATTCCTTCAGAGCATTTGTAGTTTTGTTGGAAAGAAACAGGTGATAGTTACAAGAGATTAGACAAATGTGTTAGCTTTGAAAATAAGTGCTAAATGAATGACCTAAGTGAGTTCTTCTTGAGTTCAGGACATATATTGCTTTACCTTAATGCTATAAAAATAGCTTCAGAGAGAATGGGGAGCTTGGATGATGCATAAGATTCTCACAATGCTTGGAATCTGTTATCTTCAAATCAAACAATGTAAAAAGATGGAAAATAAGCATTATCATATATAATTTAGAAACTTCAGAAAAAAACATTACTTAGAAGTCTGGCTATGCCAGTTACCAACTATGTAGCATGGAGCATATTACAAACTCTCTGAACTTCTATTTCCTCATGGGTCTGTTTAGATTATTAGAAATTACCTATATAAAATGACTTACTTTGTGCCAGGCAAATGGCCTGGACTCACTAAACGGTTGTACACATATTAACATTGTTTCATGATTAATGCCAATCTAATAACGATCATTTCAGCAGTCCTTATTTCAGCACTCCCAAGGATGAAAGACATCAGAAATCAAAGTAGACCTCAGCAATGATTTAGTCCAGTCTCCTCATTTTCTGGAGAAAATGAATGCCTGGAGAAATTAAATGACTTGGCCTAGGATACAGAGCCAGTTGGCAGCAGAGACAGCATCAGCCACAAAACATACAATTTTTTACTCTGGATCAGAATACTTTTCATTTTAGATTCCTTTATTGAAAGCAGTACACATATCTTAAGTGTTTATTTTTAAAACCAATGAAGGGTGAATGAACTGAAATAGATGGAAGGACATCAAATCTAAGTGTTGTGGTAGTGCTACAAATTTACACATAGAACAACTGTGATGTACCAGTACTTGAAAGTTTTGGTTGCGTCTTATCAACCTAATCTTCCTTACAAGCCCTGACCCTGACAAATTTATGGTGGAGGTTTTAAGTGGCTAATTAATAGTATCTAACACTATTGTTTAATTTTTTTTTTCAGGCAAGAGCTTTGTTTTACAGAGTACCACTTATAAGTCCCAAAGTAGCAAATGAGAATGTGGGGAGGGGCACAAGTGGAACACTTGCCCTTGCAAAATGGAAAAGAGATGGGGACTCCTGGCATGACCTTTGGGCCCCTGGTTTCACCCAGATCTTCACTGTAGGATTTCTGGATCATTCTGAGATTCTCTTGCTCTGTTCTGAGTAACAGTATAAATTTGTGACTTGTTGTATTGGATAATTCAGGAGTTAGTTGTGCTCTTCTATTTTCAAAAATTTGAAAATAAATAAATAAATAAATAAACCCTGTATTAGATGCCCAATGAGGCTGTTTCTGCGGTGGCTTTAGCAATATGACTACCTTATCTCTTGTGAGTGTAGCCCTGGGAATGCCTCCTAGCACTGTGCTGAGTTATCTTCCATCTCTTCCAGGAGACACAGGGGCACATCAGAGTCCTATCCTTGGCCCGCTACATAAGGGCATCTCTGAAACTTCTCTCAGCATTCACTCTCTCCTTGACAATGCCATATCTTCATTTTACTTTTTCTGTGCCATAGGTGACCTATGTTGCCACAAACATGACATAGTGTAGTTCTTTTTCAGAGATCAAATCACAAGTGAGCAAAAATTCCCTTTAACTCCACACCTCTTACTCTGGGATTTCAGAAGAGCAGGAAAAACCTATGCTCCTTATGTTTTACTATTTTTTACTTTTTCTTTCTTTTTTGTGTTTTGCTCTTGTTGCCCAGACTGGAGTACAATGGGGCAATCTCAGCTCACCGCAACCTCTGCTTCCTGGGTTCAAGTGATTCTCCTGCATCAGTCTCTGGAGTTATCTAGGATTACGGGCATGCACTACAATGCCTGGCTAATTTGGTATTTTTAGTGGAGATAGGGTTTCTCCATGTTGGACAGGCTGGTCTCGAACTCCCAACCCCAGGTGTTCCACCCACCTAGGCCTCATAATATATTGGGATTACAGGCATGAGCCACTGCACCTGGCCTACTTTTTGCTTTCCTCTCCACTGTGGTTTCTTTCTTCACAGACCTCACTTGTCTATAAAAATTTTCATTTAATTTCTTCTCTGTCTACCCAAATTTTCTTCCTTTTTTATGCCTTCTCTGCACTTTGGCTAATGTTAAGTATCTACAATTTGTGTCAGATAGGCTAGGATCTTCATAGTACAAGCTCAGGCTTCCAGAAACTAGTGTTTGCAGAAACTAGGGCAAATAATATATTGGTTTACTAGTCCACAGATATTTTTTTCTCATACAATACTTTCTTTTATGTAGACCTAAGAGGGGCTATGTCAGAAATTTCTTGAAACTATTCAAAAATGTTTCCTTTTCACTTAGAATAAAATACAAACTTCCTACACAAACTTGAAGTGTCTGGCTTCCCCTCCTCCTCTATCTTTCAATGTCACATCAACCTGCCTCCGCCAGGTTCATTATACCCTAAAAAGACATACTAAATCAATGCTCCTCCCTTTAGGGCTTTTTTTCTAATTCTATTTTTCTGAATCTGTGCACCCAGTCTCTTCCCATTCTTTAGGTCTAGGCTGCAGAGTTACCCCCAAAGAGGAATTTCCTAAGCTTCTAGTTGAAAGACTTAGGAGAAGAACTTCCACTCTCTCAAGCAAATTATTTCTCACACATCACCTCGGTTATTTTTCTCACACTGCTTAAGAAAATCTGAAATTATTTTGTTCATTAATGTGCTTGTTCATTGTTTTCTGATAGTATAGAAAATACAGAGATCAAAGATTATTCTTACCTTATTCACCATTTTATGCTTAGAACTATTAAGATATAGTGCCTGAATAACTGGTGCTTAATAAATAACTAATGAATAAATAGTCTAATGAATGGAAGTATGTGGATCTACTAGGAGTTTTCATGACATGTATATTTCTTTATGTCCCTAAATTATTTTTACTTTTGACAATACTGTGAAGACCATAATTGTAAGAATTAAAGAAAGAGAAGAGAAATATAAAGGGTGGCTTTAAAGTCAACAAGGAGAGATTTGTTTTAGAAAACAAACCTGATAGGGGCTTCTGGCCTAGTTGAGTCTTAGCCACACTCCCTTACAGATTAAGGCTTTTTAAGGATTCAGGGCAGGAGAGTGTGTCAGAGTCTTGGGCTGCTTCTATGTCTCTTTGTTGTGCTTATCTGTGAGTGCAGCAGGATAATTTAAGAATCAGAGAGAACGATGGGTTGAGGAGAATACTTATTATTTAGGTACACCTGCCTAGTCAGATTAACATCTAAAAGGACTGAGCCCCAAACAAAGAGTCTGGTTGCCTTTTAAGCATTTTGTGGGGTGGGGGAAGATCTGTCCAGGGGGAAGCATATTACAGAAGTGAGAAACAGAGACAGTTATTCAATTGAGACATGCATGACATCATTTCTTACTTTTCAAGGAAAAACATGTTTTGTGACTTGAGTTTATCTGCCTTGTGACCTTGCAGCTGCACAGCTAGAGAAACAGGGTCTTCACAATGCCTAGGAAAGGGAGAGATAAGGCTCACTAGCCACAGAAAAAACAGGCAGTTAATTTTTAAAGGACTTCAGATCTTTCTCTTCCTCAGGGAGAATTGGGTTATCTTACATACAACTGAGTTTTTGCCTACACATATTTTAATTTATTTTAATTCCTGTTTCGGGGGGTAGGGTTGTGTGTCTGTTTCCACATATATTCCTGAAGCTGCAGACATATCCCCTGAGACTGCTTTTAGCTTCCCTATGTTAGTGCATCTGGAGGGAAAGCAATGTGCTTATAAAGGCCCACTATTTTACTGACGTCCACTGTATGAAGGTGAAGTTTGGTAGTTACTCAAGAGACTTCCCCTCCACCTCTCTCTGTGCCCCAGCTGTCTTATCTGTGTTTTAATGTCTGCTCTTTCTGGCTGCTAGTTGTTAGATGACAAGTGATTTCTTTGAAATGCATGAGGTTAGAAAGGAAGCTGGATCTTCAATTGGCAGTGTTTGTCCAAGATGATGGTGCCCTTGCTCTGTCATTCCAGACCCTTTAGTTACAAAAGAACAAGAGGCAACATGTTCTTTCTGGCTACTTCCGGCTGATGGGGGGCAGGCACAGAAGGTTTTTTTGATCTTGCATCAACTGCAGGAGCAACACTGTCTATGGATATTTTTGGGTAGTTGTCTGTGAAATATGGCCATGATTGTGTCGGTTAAAAAGTTTGGGAAAAGTTTATCGAGGCAGGGTAAGAACATTAGTCCTAGGCTCTTCAGCAGTGCTTCATATTAGGCCTGATTTGTTGAGACAAAAGCAACATTTCTTTCTCAATGACAGACAGAGGAACATGTTTGGAAAGACCCATGTGTTATTGTTTTATTAGTAAGTGTTAGATTTGCTATGATGATAATAATTAAACAAAATGCTACAGTAATTGAGATTCTTTGTTTGATATTTCACCCTTAGGGTATTACAGTATATACTCCTACTGCACGTAGTAGAGTGAGTAAAGCAATTCCCATAAGGTTGGTGTAGTAAATAACTTCCATTAAAAAACAACATGCTCTGCAGCCTGGGTGATAGAGTGAGGCTCCATCTCAAAAAAAAAATGTTAATATCTGGCTTAAAGGACAGGTAGGATTGTCAAAAAGTATGTGGTAAAGTAGGGCTGAGAATAAGATGAGCAATTTCCACTTAATTACTTATAATTTATTTTCAGTTTAAAATTTCTTTTTTTTTACATTGATATTTAGGATGTTTTTAATGGGTTTCTAGGGGCTGCTTTCTCAGCTCTTTCAGCTTTGACTTGAGTGTGTAGTATCTAGGAGTTGATTTCTGTAATGAATATAATTTAAACTGTAGGAAATAAGAAAAATTGAAAAACATTAGGCAGACTAGAATTTAGCAAGAGGTGTGCTACAGTTTTTGAAACATAATTTTCTCTCTTCAATTTCCAATTTTTATTAAAAGAAAAATCAGGGTAGGATAGCTTTCCTTTATTATACTTGGCTTAATTAGTTTTATACAGTGCAGCAAAAATAAGTATTTGCTATACAGGCCTTTTAAGTCAGCTTTGATGGAACTTTGTGTTATAGAAGGAATTTGAGATGAGACTTTTTAAGGCCCAGCCCAGCCATGGATTTGTATCATTAAATACCTATGAGTTGGGTGAATTCCTCTCTTTTTGATGTTTTAAGATAACATGCATTTCCTGGCCTGTCAGAAAGTGACATTCTATACTTACCACAGATCAGAAACCTTATGCAGGGACTGTGTATACAAAATATGAGGCCAGTTTTTCAAGGGCTTTATTGGCTTCATAAGTTAAGTTTTATTCATTAAAGGGGAGCATACCACTCCTGTCAAAGCCTTGGTAAAATAACCATCTTTTCCAATTGTGTTTTCTTACAAAAGAAAATACATTCTTATTGCACTGATACAAACAACTATATTGTTGTAGTTTAATAATACTTATAACTAGTTTTCCAATTATAGAGAACCAGGGAGAGAGAAGCAAACCAACGTTAATTTCCATTTACAGAAATATACTTTACTTAGTTGTTAAAGGCTGTAGCTAGCTTAAGACATGTTTTCTTGACTGAAACATAAGATAAAGATTAGCAGTGTTCTAAGCAAAAGGATAAAAACTTGTTTGTGTTTTTTGTTAATTTAGTCTGTTTTGTTTTGGTTGATATTTATAACCATTTTAGCTTTTCATGTCTTCTGTAGTTCTGTTGTTGTTTATTGTTGTTGTTGTGGAAACCCTCCTTTGAGAGCAATTGTTAAAAGTTTTACAGCTTGATAATAAACCATCTTTTGAAAAGAATTTAAACAAAGTAACAATTGTCTCTAAATAACAAAATGTCCAGTTTGGATACAGTTATAAACATAGTTAACAAAGAAATTTGGTCATTGTGGTTCACAATAACCCAGCGCAACAACTTTAATTGTGATGAATAGCACATATTTAGACACTAGAACCTTAGACATGGCATATAGCTTTGGTAATGTTATAATATTATTCCCTAAAATATAACCTATCAGACATTATTTTGGAAATTTTATGTACCTAAACATGTTAAATAATCATGTTTACCATTTATTCTGGACGTTCTACCCTTTTGAGATTAGTTAATATGTTTACACACAGAATTTTCTTTATAGGATTTTAATTTACAATGTTTTTACAATTTTCTTAAACAGTCCACTTTAATTTATTTAACTTTAAGACAACTTTTTTTATTCTTAAGCAAAATATATAGTTATGCCTTATAATTTTTAACTAAAACCACTTTTAACCATTTTTATACACTTTTATGCAAATCCATGTTTAGCAGTTTTAATTACCTGTTATAATGGTAGTTTTTAGCAATTTTTGACTTTAATGTAAAGCCTATTATGTGTTTTTTATTTTGTTTTGTTTTGTTTTGTTTTGTTTTTGAGACAGAGTCTTGCTCTCTCACCAGGCTAGAGTTTGGTAACTGGATCTCGGCTGACTGCAACCTCCACTTCTTGGATACAAGTGATTCTGCTGCCTCAGCCTCCTAAGTAGCTCGGATTACAGACTCCTGTCACCACATGCAGCTAATTATTGTATTTTTAGTAGTGACAATGTTTCACCATGTTTGCCAGGATTGTCTTGATCTCTTGACCTTGTGATCTGCCCACCTCATGCTCCCAAAGTGCTGGGATTACAAGCATGAGCCACTGCACCTGGCCATATTTTCATTTGTTTTTGAATTATGTACTAGATGCAGATGAAGCTTGACTTCTTCCTGCATAGTTAGGGGCATGGTTACTTCCATATGTTCTGGCCTTACTATAAAAAACCACACAGAAATATGAACACTGTTTGAAATGAGAAGCTTCATCCAGGCAAGCATGTGATGTGAAGAGTGGCCTGTGGTATTGGGGACCAGGAATGTCAAGTAATTGACATGGTGTTGCAGGACTCAGAAGGATGAGAGAGACCTCAGGTTGAAACAAGAGAATATTTATTGAGTGCACTCAGTCCCAGCTGACTCAATGTCCAAAAGACTGGGCCCAGAACAAAGACAGAATCTGACTTTTATATACACTTCATAAAAGGGGGCGGGCTAGCTTAAAGCAAGCTTACAGTGGCATGAAAGCATGGATACAGAGGCATGGCAAATATAGGATTGCACTTGACCATTGCCAAGCAAACCAGATGTATTTTATCTAGATTTGTCTGGGCATGGGCTTATCCTATAACCTTCACTATAGTGCCCAGGCAGCTATAGGTCAAGCCTATGCAGGTTTCTCATGACCTTCATTGTACTTCTTAGACAAAACAGAGTACTTGAAGTCAGTAGTTATGGAGAACAACAATCTACAAACTCATTCCATGAAACAAAGGAAAATTTGTTTTTCTTCTCCCTGTGTTGAGGGTGTGCTGGAAGAGTCTGCAGGACACATTAGATTATATTATCAAGACTTTTCCTGGGTCTGAGCTGTGTCTGTTGCTGCCTCTGGGACAAGTCAGACTAATACAGGAAAACTTATTTCTCTTTCTTTTTAATTTTATTTTTCTTTAATTTCCTGCCTCAATGCAACTTGTTAGATTTTAGAAATACAGTTATTTAAGTATACTCAAAGAAACTACTGCCTTTATTAATAGGGATAAGAATATAATTAAATCATTTAATATCCATAACCCCCTCAAAAAGCCCTTTATTCCCAGGTAGCAAGTATGTAGATTAGTTTTCATCCCTTTTCTACCCTTCCTTTGCTAGAATTACTTATGCATAACTGAAACACCCAAACAAGTCTCTAAAGGGAACAATCCATTTTTTTCTTTACTGTAATTTGGAACTAAAAACATTGACTTATTTTGTAATTTAAGTGAAGTAGTTCTCAAATATTAATCTTTTGTTTTTTAGTAAAAGCTGAGTGCTTAGGTAGAAATAAGTAAGCACTGACCTGGTGGAAGGAAAGTTCAGCTATGCAATGCTCTTTATGATACCGATAAGTGCAGCCTCATCAGTTCCAAACATGCTGGCTTTATTTCTGTAGTCACAGAGTTGTCTAAAAGCAAGGCTTTTCCAGCTCCTGGGTCCCACATGTACATTATTTATTTAGTATGCCAGAATTTTCTCAAAGTTCACTAGCCACTCAGAATATTTTTACTGGTGGGAACTGAAGTTTTCCAGATGCATAAATTAACTGCTAATTCTGGTTATCTTAGGGATATGTTCATTCAAATAGTATTCTTACTCAGCTTGAATCCTAAATTTTGTTCCCTTATTATCTTGTTAAAGTGATGAATATATTTAATGAAGACAACTTTCCTTTGCCACTTTAAGCTAGAATTTCAGCATGAGAATTATACTTTGACATAGACAGTCAGGTCTATAAGTAAAATATAATAAAGCATTCTGGAAAGAATGAGACTCTACCTTACAACCACTATATGTGGCACTAAGGCCTAGTTCCTCCTTCTCATTATTTTGTCATTTTTTCCTAATTTTGGAAATAAAATGCTGAATTTATAAATTGAAACAGACCCTTGGGTTCTGTTATAAAGGCAAAGTAACAATATTTCTATGTATCTTATAGGGTTATATAGTATAATAACTCAAATTCATGGTTAGATTTGACTGAACCTACATAGATACTAATCTGAATGACTTACATACATATAGAAAATTAGCAATATTCCAAATATAAAAATTTAAGGTGGACTAGTTTGCTTTTGTTTTTTAGTATAACTAAAAATAACTTTGATCCAAACTAATTATTAGTGCAGAAATTATAAATGGAAGATGTATTCCATAGCTCTATGACTGAGGGACGTTTTAACTTAAACTCTCCAGTGGCAAAAGTAGTGTATAAACTAGTGCTACTGTACACACTACTAAAGGGCCAAGTTATGTAATATTTCCTAAACTAATTTTTAAAAATGAAAGATTGTTCTTGTTTTCACTGTGAAGCACAATAACAATAAATTTTCCCCATTGGTACAAGTGAATGATTTACATGATAAATTGATATACTTAACCACTACCATTTCTGGGAAGATGGATTGATATAAACTTATTTTGGGCCAGGCGCAGTGGCTCATGCCTGTAATCCCAGCACTTTGGGAGGCCGAGGCAGGTGGATCATGAGGTCAGGACATTGAGACCATCCTGGCTAACATGGTGAAACCCCGTCTCTAGTAAATATACAAAAAATTAGCCAGGTGTAGTGGCAGGCGCCTGTATTCCCAGCTACTCAGGAGGCTGAGGCAGGAGAATAGCTTGAACCCAGGGGGGCAGAGCTTGCAGTGAGCCAAGATTGAGCCACTGCACTCAGCCTGGGCAACAGAGCCAGACACCGTCTAAAAAAAAAAAAAAAAAAAACTTATTTTGATAAATATGGCTTATGATACTTGATAATAAAATCAATAAAGATGTTTTTATAAACATCAAATGCGAATTGCTGTTGTCATGGTTTAAAATGTCAAAGAACAGCCTTTGAAAATTAAGATCCTGATAACAGACATGTCCTGTGTTTGCTATTCAATTTAAGACTAATGCCTAGATGGATCCCTTAAGTAATTAAATTTTGAACTGTGCAATACAGTTTAGTGTGTTTTGGAGTACAATGGTAAAAGAAAATACTTAACAATTAAAACTTACACCATACATAGTACTGGTATATCTCAGCACAGCCAACTGGGACATCTAGCAAAAGCACACACACATAATGAGACCTCATAATTTTGCTTCAACAGAAGAATAAAGTGAAATGGCAATATACACAGTGTTACTTTGCTCAGCATTTTCCTTAAAAATATTTGATTTAAGCGCTTTCTTTTCTTATGACAATTAATTCTTTAGAGTTCTTTTTAATAGACATAACATACATAACACATATATAGCCACACAGACAACCAGAAGAAGATTCAGTAGTTGTACAATTTCCATTTGCTAATTTCCAGATTAGATTATTGGTCTCTGGGTGAGGCCCTTTAAGAGCAGGGCTAGGTAAACAAATTTTAGGGTCTAATAAACAAGCATACCTGGAAGACAAATAAAGATTTTTGAGAGGTACTTCTTCACATTTAATTCCAGGGTTTCCATAAGGAAAAGAGTCATTTTTGTCAAGATGGATTTCTGGCAAGTTTTCTATCTTTCTAGAGAGTCCCAGGCCACCAGACTGGGGTCTTTTATGCATACAGCAAGAGTTGCAAGACAGAGTGAAGAGAAGTAATTTTGACTGAGATAAAACTTTTTTCAGGAAAACAAGATTTATGAAGAGAAAAACATAAAGCCCTTTTTAATATACTTATAGCTTTGATATCCATTTTAATTAAGCTGAGCAATGTTTTTTATTAAGGGTAAGGGTGGAGATTAGAATTATGTAAATGTTATGCCAAGTTAAGAGATTGAGTTATGTGCAGGAATTTTCTGCAATAATGAGAGGGATTTTTAGAGAAAAATTCCAGAAGCTGTTCAATTTGCCACAAATTAGACATGGAGAAGGGGGCATGAATGCAAGGACTGCCTTTAACCCTAACCACTTTCCAGAGAGGGAGAAAGACAAAGAAGGTTTAACTGGTTAGAGTAGTTTTTGAACAGGTAGAGAAGGAGGAGGGGTAGGATTGATGATAGAGGAATGCCTAAATATGGGGAAATCTCTTGTCATTTGCCATTTCTGGTAATAAAGTTGTTAAGGCTATGTTGCAGGAGAAAATTAAATGCTTTGGCATTAAGGTCTGCCATAAGCCAAGTTTGCCTTGGTTGCTAATACTGCAGTCCAGTGGGGAGGATGTAGGGATGTGAAATTGTTTGGCACCCATGTGGACTGGTAAGAGGAAGCTGGCAGTGTCTGTTTTGTTCTAGGCATCTCCAGACAAAAGACAGAGACCCAGAGTCCTCTTTCCAAAAGAGGACCGTTAAGCTGAGAAGGAGCTGCATGCCAGTATTTCTTCTAGCTCAGCCCTGTTAGTCTGATTGGACCTCCCAGGACCTGGACAGCAGGCCAGACTTTCTATGATACTGAGAGAAAGCCAGGAGAAGGCAGATCTCACCCATCATCTGAAATAGTATCTGATGTTGGATGTTCTGCTGGAATTGGCAAAGGGCCTCCCATACTGTAGCCATTTGAGGAAGAGAGAGATAGATAGAGGGAGAGGGAGAGAAGATGGAGAAAGAGGGGGCAAGGGTTAGGGAGCAAAATACCCAATGCAGGTGGTCAGAGGTGGATTCCTGAGACCTGAGTGTTTTAGAGCTCATGGGGAGTAGCCTTAGCCTGAGCCTCACAGCCCCTTCAAGTTAGTTGTCCTGCTGACACAAATTACTTGAAAATCGAAGTGAGAGAGAAGATGGGCTGTGTGGCCAGAGGCCTTTAGGATACAAGAGTTAACTCAGGATGAGCTGCCATTGCCCACTGCTTCCTGGGTTGCAAGACAGCCTCTTCTCCCAACACCAGTCACAGGTTTTGGCACCAAATGTAAGAAATGAAGAAAGAGGAAAGAAACACAAAAGGTGGCTTGGCAGTCAAGGATAGGTTTATTTTAAAGAAAACAAGCCTGAGAGTGTTTTCTGGTTGAGTTGGTTCAAGGGATAGTCTCTTACTAAGAGTTCCTCAGGATTCAGGGTGGAAAAGTATATCAGAGACTTGGACTGCTTCTGTGTCTCTTTGTTGTGCTTGTCTGGGAGAGAGAGTTTTGTGTCTGTTCCCATATATCTTCCTGCAGCTGCAGGCATAACCCCTGGAACTGCTATCCTGTATCATCTCTCTTAAGTTCAAAATTTCAAAAATCTGCAGGGCAGGAGCAAAATGCTACCATTCTCTTTGCTCAAACATAACAAGAGTCTCCTTTGATGCAGTTCCCAACAAGTTTCTCCTCTCCATCTGAGACCACCTGAGCCTGGACCTATTGTTCATATCACTATCAATATTTTTGCCAAAGCCATTCAACAAGTCTCTAGGAAGTTTCAAACTTTCCCACATTTCCTGTCTTTTTCTGAGCCCTCCAAACTGTTCCAATATCTACCTGTTATCCAGTTTCAAAGTCACTTCCACATTTTCAGGTATCTTTTCAGCAGCACCCCACTCCTTGTAACAATTTACTGTATTAGACTATTTTCATGCTGCTGATAAAGACCAATCCTCATTGAAAAGTTTAATTAATACATGAGTATATAATAAAAAATAAAAGTTATTCACTTATCATCTTTATTTGCTCTCCCAGAGGGTGTAACTGAGAAGTCATTATGTAAATTTCCATGACTTTTCTTTGATATATATTGACACAATTATACCAATATGCATGAATACATAAATTTATATTTCTAAGCAAAAACTATATCATAGAATACATATTTTTGTTAAACCAAAGTTTTGATATTAATAATTTTATAAATATGTATATTCTTAATTATTTTAAAATTAAATTATTAGAATAAGTAATATAGATATTATATTGTATAATAATTATTGAAATATTCCCATTTCTTTCACTGCTGAATGGAGAATTAAAGCAAAAAACAAAACCTAGGCATGGTTCAGATGAAATTGTTTTAAATTTTAATTTGAAATTTATTTTAAATTCTAGTATTTATCGTTTTGTCATCTAAGTTGACAAATTTGAGAGGGGGATGGCAAGATACTCATCCAGCTGGTTTCTGATAACCTGTCATGATAATTTTATTTGATTCTATAGTAAAGATTGCCCACACAATAGTGTTACGGATAGTAGCAACAGTGGAATCAATGAGTTGTGCTTTATTAAAATATAATTGTAGTTTTAAATGAGACAGATATTAATTTTCTCTTATATACAATTCTAAGCGGATGTGATAACTCTAACCCACAAAGTTTTCAGAAACCTACATTCCCTCTGTTTTGTTGTTCTGCTATCTTCAACAGACAACATCTTATGGTGCAAGAAGTCTGTTCCAACTCCTGCAATCATGACTACATTCTGGTTAGCCAGATGATTTCTAAGGACAATGGAATGACAGTTTCCTCCTTTGAAAGGGACAGCCCAGAAGTGGCACAAACCTTTTCTAATATATTGCACCAGACAAAAATTTCTCACATGGTTATATCTGACTTCAGGAAAAGCTGGTATATAACGTATTGCTCTATGCAGCTATAAGATAAGCCAAAAATTCTGTTGTATAAAAAAATAAGATTGGATATGGGGGAAAAGTGATATCATGGATAGCCAAAAATTTTGAATAATTCTTAATTCTTATGAAGTATATGATATTATGAAAAAAATAGTGTCTAAAAGATTCGAGGAGGCAAAATGAGTTGAGGAACCTGAGGCTCAATAGTAATTAGATGATTTAACCCGTATGCCAGTTCCACCATGCTCAGACTTTGGTATTTCAGTTTTTTTTGGAGTTTTCCAGTCTTTACACTTTTAAGGAAAAGACTAGCATATCTACCTGACTTGTTTTACTGCAGTGAGAAGCCATATAAAATTACATCGGATATTCATGGAAGCTAAATCAGGATATTTTTCTAAGATGGATGACGTCAAAATCAAATACTTTGGTTCTGTCTACTGGAGGATGTCCTTGTCTCACACTATTTTCTCCTCATTTTGTGATTGACAAGTTATATTGCTGAAAGTCCACTGCACTCATCTTTAACTTGAATTGTTATTTCTCTCAGTCCACCAGTTTGCTAAGTCAGCATTGAAACCCAAGGATAGTTTGGTATGTGCTTGATGTGGTTGAGTGATTTTTGGGAAATATAAAGACATGGAAGTTGAACTGTCATTTCTCAGGATTATTATCTTCTCAGGTGGGCAATATGCCCTGACATGAAAACCTAGACACATTTTCATCATGGCTAATAATGGTTTACCTAGCTAGTGGGTAATTACAGGCTTTCCACCTCCAGTTCATCGTAATGAGATTAATGTTGATTCAGAACAATAAGTGTAAGGTCTATGACACCCTTAAACTTATGCTTAAATGTGAGTCTGTGACCACTAATGAATGACTACAGTTGTTTCACAACTTGCTAAACATACCTGGTTTTTCATAAGCAATAGATTTTTGAAGGACAGGTATTCACGGTGGGTGCTAGGAAGATACATACATTAATTCTGTAGAATTTGGCTAAAACTTGTGTTCAGCCTAAGGGATGACGTTAACAGAGTCTTGTGATCCTGCTTTGCATCTCATGAGTGCTGAGCAGTTGGTAGAGATGGATGGTATTTTCCATACATCAGCATCTGCTGTATGCTCAGGCTTTGCTCCTGATAAGGGAACGAGGGCTCTCTAGCCTTTTCAGAGATTCTGTGAGATTATGTACTTTATTATTTTTTTTGTCTAATCTAATCAGACTAGATTCTTCTATTTTGAACTAAGAACTCAGAATATATCCATGACCTTTGATTAAAAAGCTTAAAGGGAATGTAAAATTCCTTTATTCATTGAATAATTTACTATTTCTTATTTATTAATGTTCTCTCTCTTGAATAAATAACTCATTAAAGTGTCTATTGAGCACCAGTTGCATGTAAACTATTGTATTAGTTTTGTGGAAGGAAAAAAATTAAATAAATTAGATAAAAATCCCTCCCTCAAGGAATGTTGGTAAAGTTGATTAACTATGCTAGAAAATAGAAAGTGAATGGTGCTATGAGAGAGATAAAGAGGTATAGCAGTATTATGAAGGTTGAATGGAGAACGAGATTGCATATAGCAGAAGAGAATTATTTCTATCAGAGAAGAGATGACATAGGAGATGAAGAAGAAAGATTTAAAAAGATTTACACAGAAAGATGAAAAGATATGTATCTCTTGAGTAGAGAAGGTACGAAGAAGAGAAACTGTATGGACAGTATGAGCTAAAAGTGAAAACAGAATTTATTTTTGGCTGGGCATGGTGGCTCATGCCTGTAATCCTAGCACTTTGGGAGGCGGAGGCAGGTGGGTCACCTGAGGTCAGGAGTTTGAGACAAGCATGGCCAAAATGGGGAAACCCCATCTCTACTAAAAATAGAAAAATTAGCTGGGTGTGGTGGCACATGCCTGTAATCCCAGCTACTCGGAAGGCTGAGGCAGGAGAGTCTCTTGAACCTGGGAGGTGGAGGTTGTGGTGAGCCAAGATTGTACCAGTCCACTCCAGCCTGCACCATGGGATCGAGATTCCATTTAAAAAAAAAAATCTGCGTGCAAAGAAATGGGCAATGCATTGACTCTCTCCATGCAAAATATCATAGATGAGGTGAACATGTTTAGGAATATATTCACATTTTCAGGAAGACAGCTAGTTTCCCTATTCAAATCCCTGGCAGACAGGAGCAAACAGCATGAAATGAAGAAAAGCTCTATATTTTTAGAAATAGGTATCCAACTAATACACACAAAAATATCTTTATGGAGTGAAATGCATATTTAATCAATCTAATCAAATACAACCTCAGCTAAATTATTCTCTAAGACATACACACACCTGCTAAGCAAAAGGAATGAGATATCTTGTCTCTAGGAAACAACGGAAGTTAATTGGCTTCAAAAATACTTTATATTTGCAATTAAAAATAATTTTAAATCCACAGTAGCTATGGTTCCCATTAGAACATAGAATATTGTGATGCCTTGGACTATTTTATTAAAAATGGCTACATTTGGCCCTTATCTCAAACTTTGTGTTCAGGTATCTAGCTGATTAATAATGTAGTTTATTAAGAAATATTTTTGCATATTACTGTGAAATCGTAGTGTATGAATGGACTAAGAAAGCCTATAATGCCCAGAAAACTATTATATACTGCAAACATAATATAAAGTTCAGTTCTTTTATCTATAGTTTTATTGTTGTTAGATATAGATAAATGATAGATAGACATCAACACACACATGAGTTTTTACAAATTACTGAGGTTACAATTCTAAAACACATGATTTTTATTTCAAAATAATAAAGATTAAAATGTTAGCAATGTTCATACATTGGTCAAAACTTTGCATTCTTGTCTTGGATTCTTTCTTTTATATTCATCAATTTTAATCTGGATCTAAACCTTAAATAAATGAAAATAACATATTAAATAAAGTTGTTTACGGACTCCACTTCTTTTCTAATGATATCACATGAGATAGTGGAATGCATGATGCCATATAATTTATGATATTGTTCTGGTGTTTCAATGTCCAAATTAAAGTCAATAAAATTTTATAACAGAAATACCCAAAATGAAGAATGATGATGAATTCAACATTGATACTAAAAAGATTAAAAATGGTTCAACTTTTTATAAGCAAATTAGATCTATGTTTTAAGAACTTTATATGCAGTCTTACATGTATCTGCATTATACTCAGAGGTACAAATAAATCATAACTTCTTTATTATGTCTTCAAGTTACCTGATGTTCCTCCCGAGTATCTCGAACCTCAGGATAGGGAAAAATTGTATTCAATAAATCAAGTAAATACATAAAATGACTGTGTATTAACAAAAAATTAAAAATAAAAAAGAAATCAAGTTGTCTTAGCTCAATGCAATAATAAAAATAGTCACTTAAGCACAACGCTCAAATACTCAGTTTTCTCATTTCACTTCTTTCTTTTCTTATCCAAGATGGTATCTCATGTATGAGATGGACTTTACTAATAATGCAGGCAAATGAGGAGACATTGATTGAGAGTGTGTTGAATCTACAGATCAATTTAGGAAAATTTCAAATCTTAAAAATATTGCTTTTAATCTGTGAACATTTTATATTTCTCCTATTATTAAATAATTTTTAATTTATCTCAATAACATGTAGTTTTGGTAAAACATCTTGTAATTACATTTAAATCTATATATTACACAATTTGCATAAGAATATAATTCCATATTTTTAGAAATTTATTTTTGAAATTTTCTTTACTGTTATAGAGAAGTGAAATGTGGGATGGCCTCCACTTTTCCCATTTTACTGTAAGTCTTTTGGGTAAATGACTGACTCCTCATCCTTATTGTATCCAGAACACTAAACAGGATACATAAGTCAAATAAAATTTTGTTGAACAAAAGAAATAACATTTTATAGGTCCACATATACATATGCATCCAGAAAACTCACTTCTGCATTTTGTATTTGCTCCTTCTTGTGACTTTAAACAGTAAGTCCTCAGCAACAGTGTCTTCTCATCCTAAAATGGATATGATGTGTCCCAAATGCGTAATGCTAAATTATTTGATCATAAATTGGGAGTCTCCACTCTCAAACCTAAAGATAAGCATTATCTCCAATACCAAACACGTGCAAAAAGTGTAATGAGATTACATTTAGAGATTGTTCAAAAGCCAAAACCACAAATAAGGCAACAATTCTCAAAGTTTAATTTTCTCAAAAAGGTTCTTTTTTAAAAAATTATTATTATACTTTAAGTTCTGGGGTACATGTGCAAAACATGCAGGTTTGTTACATAGGTATACACATGCCATGATGGTTTGCTGCACCCATCAACCCATCGTCTATATTAGGCATTTTTCCTAATGCTATCTTTCCCCTATACTCTGCCACCAACAGGCCCCAGTATGTAATGTTCCCATCTCTGTATCCATATGTTCTCATTGTTCAACTCCTACTTATGAGTGAGAACATGCAGTGTTTGGTTTTCTGCTCTTGTAATATTTTGCTGAAAATTATAGTTTCCAGCTTCATCCATGTCCCTGCAAAGGACAGAAACTCATCACTTTTATGACTACACAGTATTCCATGGTGTATATATGCCATATTTTCTTTATCCAGTCTAATATTGATGGGCATTTGTGTTGATTGCAAGTCTTTGCTATTGTGAACAGTGCCGTAATAAGCACATGTGTGCATGTGTCTTTATAGTAGAATGATTTATAATTCTTTGGGTATATACCCAATAATGGGATTGCTGGGTCAAACGTTATTTCTAGTTCTACATCATTGAGGAATTGCCACACTGTCTTCCACAATGGTTGAACTAATTTACACTCCTACCAACATTGTAAAAGCATTCCTATTTCTCCACATCCTTTCCAGTATCTGTTGTTTTCTGAATTTTTAATGATCACCATTCTAACTGGTGTGAGATGGTGTCTCACTGTGGTTTTGATTTGCATTACTCTAATGATCAGTGATGATTAGCTTTTCTTCCCAGATTGTTGGCTGCATAAGTGTCTTCTTATGACTAGTGTCTGTTCATATCCTTCCCCCACTTTTTGATGAGGTTTTTTTCCTCTCTTACAAATTTGCTTAAGTTTTTCGTAGATCCTGGATATTAGTTCCTTTTCAGATGGATAGATTGCAAAAATTTTCTCCCATTCTGCAGGTTGCCTGTTCAATCTGATGATAGTTGCTTTTGCTGTGCAGAAGCTCTTTTATTTAATTAGATCTCATTTGTCAAATTTGGCTTTTGTTGTCATTGCTTTTGGTGATTTAGTAATAAAGTCTTCGCCCATGCCTATGTCCTAAATGGTATTGCCTTGATTTTCTTCTAGGGTTTTTACAGTTTTAGGTCTTATGTTTAAGTCTAAGCCATCTTAAGTTAATTTTTGTATAAAGTGTGAGGAAGGGGTCCAGTTACAATTTTCTGCATATGGCTAGCCAGTTTTCCCAACAACATTGATTAAACAGGGAATCCTCTCCACATTGATTTGCTTCATCAGGTTTGTTGAAGATCAGATATTTGTAGATATTAGATATTTGTGGTGTTATTTCTGAGGTCTCTGATCTGTTGCATTGGTATACATATATATACTTTTATATATATATATATATGTTTTGGTATCAGTACCATGCTGTTTTGGTTACTGTAGCCTTGTAATATAATATATTTGAGGTACCACGATGCCTCCAGCATTGTTCTTTTTGCTTAGGATTGTTATGGCTATGTGGGCTCTTTTTTGGTTCCGTAGGAAATTTAAAGTAGTTTTTCTAATTCTATGAAGAAAGTCAACAGTAGCTTGATGGGGATAACTTTGAATCTACAAATTACCATGGCAGTATGGCCATTTTGACAATATTGATTCTTCCTATCCATGAGCATGGAATGTTTTTCCATTTGTGTGTGTTCTCTCTTATGTCTTTAAGTAGTGGTTTGTAGTCCTTTTTGAAGAAGTCCTTCACATCCCTTGTAAGTTGTATTCGTAGGGATTTTATTCTCTTGGTGGCAGTTGTGAATGGGAGTTCACTCACCATTTGGCTCTCTATTATTTGGGCATAGGAATGCTTGTGATTTTTGCACATTGATTTTGTGCTCTGAGACTTTGCTGAAGTTGTTTCTCATCTTAAGGAGATTGCAGGCTTAGACGATGGGGTTTTCTAAATATGCAATCATGTTATCTGCAAACAGAGATAATTTGATTTACTCTCTTCCTATTAGAATACCTTTATTTCTTTCCTCTGATTGCCCTGGCCAGAACTTCCAATACTATGTTGAATAGGAGTGGTGAGAGTGGGCTTCCTTTTCTTCTGCTGGTTGTAAAAGGGAATGCTTCCAGTATTTGCCTATTCAGTATGATATTGGCTGTGGGTTTGTGATAAATAGGTCTTATTATTTGGAGATAGTTTTCATCAAGACCTAGTTTACTGAGAATTTTTAGCATGAAGACGTGTTGAATCTATTGACATATTTATGTAGTTTTTGTTGTTGCTGCTGTTGATTTGACGAATTATGTTTATTCATTTTCCTATGTTGAACCAGCCTTGCATCCCAGGGATGAAGCTGACTTGATTGTGGTGGATAAGCTTTTTGATGTGCTGCTGGATTCACTTTGCCAATACTTCATTGATAATTTTTGCATTGATATTCATCAGGGATATTGGACTGAAATTTTCTTTTTTGTTGTGTCTCTTTCAGGTTTTGGTATCAGAGTGATGCTGACCTCATGAAATAAATTAGTGGGGAGACTCTCTTTTTCTATTGTTTGGGTTTTTTTTTTTTTTTTTTTTGAGATTGTGTTTTGCTCTGTTGCCCAGTCTGGACTGCAGTGGCATGATTTTGGCTCACTACAACAACTGCCTCCCAGGTTCAAGTGATTCTCCTCCCTCAGCCTCCAGAGCAACTAGAAATCCAGGTTCATGCTGCCACATTCAGCTAATTTTTGTATTTTTGGTAGAGAGAGTTTTTTGCCATGTTGGCCAAGAGGGGGCTGGAACTACTGACCTCAGGCGATCCACACACCTTGGCCTCCCAAAATTCTGGGATTACAGGCATGAGCCATCGTGCCAGGCCCATACTCTTTTTTCAACTGAAAGAAAGAAACATGCTGTTATACTTTACTCCTGTGAGACAGTCCAACAGAGAGGGAATCTAATAACATCCAAATTTCCAGTTGATTTTAATAAACATTTCACATAATCATGAAATAGAAAGTGCAAACAAATTTGTCATGGGCATTAAAGTGAGCCAGTCTCCCAGCTATTCAGGAGGCTGAGGCAGGAGAATGGCATGAACCCAGGAGGCGGATCTTGCAGTGAGCTGAGATCGCACCAATGTCCTCCAGCCTGGGCGACAGAGCAAGACTCCGTCTAAAAAAAAAAGTGAGCTAGTTTCTATGCGCTAATTCAAATCAAAGATTTTGCCTCGCTGGCCTAACTCCTTGGAGCGAAGTATCTGCCAACTGTCAAAAGTCAGGCTACATGAGCTTCAGAGGCCTGCACTGTAGAGACCTCCAAATGACTTTGCCATGGAGAAGAGTCACCCTCTCCAGGGCTTCCTCTCTGCTAAGAGCTGAACACTCAACTGGAAAACCTGCCTACAGAGGGAGCAAACCATTCCTTTGAACTGTACTAACACTAAACAAAATTTTTCTTCTTGTTCAACATTCACTTATCTGCTACCCCTTTCTACCTCACTCATTCTTCCTGACACTGGACAAGGTCTTGGGCAAAGGCATCACAGCCACAGATGTTTCTGGCTAGAAAAAAAAAAATTGACACCCTAGAGATCGATAACAATAAAACAGAATTTCTAGTTCTCAAATAAAAAAAATGAAGTTAAGATAATGGATAATATGTTCATTAGTTTACAAAAATAAAAACTAATAGTAGCATCCACTTTTGATGAAATTGTAGGTACCAGAAGAAATGTGATTACTACAAGGTTTTTGGAAAGTAATTTGGTATTTAAATAGTTATAATTTTATTTAATATTACATAAATTTTGTATTTAAATAATTTCAATACATGGTACTTACAGCACTTGGCCCAGTTTTCACATTTTGTACCACTTATTAAATACAAATAAAATTACCAGGATTAAAAGATAAATATGCCATCATGTTTACTGTATCATTGTTATTAATACTAAAGATTTGGAATTATAGAATTTTTCCCAAAATTAGAAAGATTAAATAGTACATCCATGGAAACCTTGATATAAATATAATGTTGATTATTATGTAACTGTTAATGCAAATAAGATTGATGTATGTGTTGCTTTGGAAGAAAATCTAAAATATATATTTTAGCAAAAGCAAATTATAGAATGTGCATGTATTGTGTGTGTACATGGATGTATGTATAGCGGTTTCACTTTCAGAAATGTGAACATAATCTTTGCAAATATTTTATATGCAAAATTAACTTCATGAAAATTATTGCAAAACTGCTATTGGTGCTTATATTTGAAATTGGAAGAAGAAATTTATTAATTTATTTTTCACACATCTACTTATTTTCAAATGTTACAATGATTTTTTTTTTTTGTAAGAGCACTGAAAAACCAACAAGCACTTCTAGTTTTTAAATTTTACAATAAAATGTAATTTGGTTAGTATGTTTACAACAATATTGTGAGTATTAATATATTCTTTTACTTATAAAAATTGAGTTTCATAAAGGTTAAATGACATATAATGACACATATCAGAAAGTGCTAGTGCCAAGACTCAAAAACAATTCTATTTGTAGTTCCAATTCATGTACTTTCCAATTTATCTCTTTATTTCTTGGCTGTGTGTATGTAAATGTGTGTGTAAATGTTGAATTTTTCAAATGAACACATTTGTGTAACAAATTGGATATAGATTAATTCAATTCATCTTTTTTGATGTGCAGACCAAGGAACTGAGTAAAAGCCACATATCTCAGAGAATCACAAAGGTGAGAGAAATCATACTGGTTTCTCATCTTTTTTTTTTTTTTTTTTTGTGAAGAAAACCTGGGACCAAGTAGGGATGATTTTTCAGCTTACTGTAGTAAAAAACAAGAGCTTTGCATTCAGGCAGTACCAGCACCAGTTTCCAACTGAGTCTTTTACTAACAGCGGCATGCACTGATAAATATCCAAAAGCCACTATCAGCCTCTCAAGACAAAACACCAAAGGTTTATCCTCAATTTCTTCCTTCCTCAAAACTTTACATCAAATCCATAATTAAGTCTGCTAAACTTAGTTTCAGAATATTCCCAATCAGACTATTCTCTGCTCTCAATATCCACTGTAAATCCAAGCCACCATTATATTTTGCTTCATCTACTGAAATAGCTTCCCTAAAATTAATGCCTTCTTAGTCTTGCCTTCTCAAATTTATTCTCTGTAATACTCCCTTTTAAATATATGTATATTATATTAAGTCACTCTTCTTGAGGGATGTTTGTGGAGGATATGTCTCAGAAAGAAACTACTTGCTTTACCAGCATCCAAGATGAGGATCATGTTCAGGGCTCTAGCCTCATATCTCAGGTCCACCCCTTATTCCAGAGTAAATAGTACTTTATTCAAACTGCCCATATTTTCAAGTTCTGTCTTGGTTCAGAGCTTTTCCCTTTTACTTTTTCCCATACCATTTTCTGTTAGTCTTCTCAGAGCTGACACTTTCTTCTTTTCAGGTCTTAGATTACACTTTATTTTCTCACAGTTCTGGACATCAGAAGTGTGAAATGGGTTCAGCAAATAATAATCAAAGTGTAGGCATGGCTGCATTTCTTCTAGAGTCTCTACCAGAGAGTCCATTCCCTTTTTTTCTAGCATCTAGAAGTCATACTGCCTACCACATTCTTGAACACTGACCTTGTTGTCTTCTCCAAGTCTTGCTAAAAACACCCACTTTTGAAATTTCTCAGATATTGATTTATCTCTGCTGGTACAGCCTTTTTATCTTTTCTTTTAATTCCTTGAACATGTTTTTAAGTAATGTTTTAAGGCCCTTGTGTGCGAATTCCAATATTTGGGTCATGCAGGAGTCCGATCTCTTATTTATCTCTCCTATGTCAATATGCTCATGTTTCTTTATAAATGTAATACCATTTTTCTGTGAACTGCAGTTGCATGTTTAGATAATGGATTTGTTTTCTTTCTCTGAGGAATGTTGGCATTTGTTCTAGCAGAAATTGTTGGCTAGTCATATTGATGTCATAGAACCTTTGTCTTATTCTTTATTGGGATGAGACTGCTTGGATTTTATCCTTATTCTCACTGTGATCACTTTATTCCTGGCATACAGATTTTCTTCCTAAAGTGTATTCTTTCTGCAATTTCAATAGGAAGCCAAAGGTTTTTGCCTACTCTTTCTATCTAGTAGGACTCAAACTCAGCTACCCTGACTAGAACTACCAGTAGTTTGAGTTTTCTAACTGAGGTATTGCCTCTCACAAGAGGGCATTAGCTGTGGGGGTCTGCCTGCAGACCCTAGCCCAAACAACGGATGAATGAAATAACACTGACACACAGAAATTCTGTTTTGCCAGTCCTGCTGTATCTGACTGCCTGCACACCAAGAGAGGTTTGTCACTGCAGCAGACCCTGAGCAGCTAGCACTCCAGGCATTTATTTAGTATACAATTACCAACAGAAGTTTTGAGTAAATACACTTGAGGATAATGGACGTGGTTAAGACAGTAGTTCTATGACTGATTAAAGCTCAGGTACTGTGGTCTAAGTAAATACCATTAGGGGGCAATATCCTTGGTCAACCTCCCTCTGAGAGGGCCATTTTGTTCAAAGGTTAGTTAATGGAGGTAGGATAAACAGACTTAACTGGGAAGCCTAAATTGTCCCTTGTATTTACCCTATGACATAATGTTCCAAGGTAAGAACTAGCTGCCTTCAACCTGTTCAATTATTACAAGCTAAGTAACCTTTTGGCCTTGCAAAAGGTTTGTGACTATTCCCTAGAACTTTCCCTAATATTTCCCTTTAATATTTCTGCCACCATCCTAAGTGAATCCCAACATTTCCCCATTTTTGTGTTCTTTATTAGGGTTTTTTGATTGCAGAGCATACATATGTGCAGCCACAGGATTTTCAGATGAGGCAGTCCCTGCTCTTATTCAGACTTTGCATCCTAGGATTAGCAAATAACATAAGACAAACATGCATATAATTTGCAAAATTCTTTTCCAGTCAGAGAGTGCCCCCCAGGAGTGAGGGTCTAACTAGGAGAGATGATCTTGTACACCCTTCCACATGGCTGTTGTTGGGTGTGCAGATCTATGGTGGGAAGAGATTCTAAAATTTTAGTTTTAAATTGCTTCATGTCTGCAGTTAAATTGTTATAAAAGTTTCCCCAGAGTTGTTGTTTCACCTCATCCCAGCTATGCATTAATTGATTCCATGGCAGAGAAGTGACACAGGTATGTTTATGTTCCCAGTCACAGTTTAACTGTTGACAGAATGCTAGTGCATCTTGTGGCTCTCCCACATATTCTTTCCTTACTGTAGGAGAAGTTCATTACATACATTTTTGGCCAGATTATCTACAAAAGCAGTTGTTTGTACTGATTCAGTAATAGATGCAACAGCAATGCTAACAGTTGCCATAATGACTATGGCTGAGCCTACAAAGACCATAAGTGTACATGTGAATCTTTTGTGTCTGATCTGGGACAGGGCATGTTCTAAAGTGGCAAGGGCAGAAGAACTTTGCCAATCTTGTGTCAAATTGGCTGGTAGAAATGCCTCAGATTGTCTCCTTAATACCGTGACACTGCAAGTTTTTAAATTAGATATATTGTGACTAGTGATACATGAGGAAAACCAAGCCTGTCCCTACACCTGGGTCACAAATGTGGAGTTTCCAGGTGTAATGGAAATGTTAGTTCCCATAAGGAAAACATATGGATGGGTAGTGCAAACCAGGCACTGATGAGTGTGATTATGAATGAAGGGTATAGTGTAGTTGTGACTGGAATTATGATATCTCCTATACCAGGTGTTAAGAGAGGTGCTAAGATGTCCCAAGTGCCATAAGGTGCCTTGGGTTGGTATGGGCTTTACTTGGGGTCTGGGGATATCCCATCCCTATATCGGCCCAAATTATAGGGAAACGTGATGTGGCTATGAAACTGTGGTTAATGCTGTGATGGAGAAAGACATTTGTAAGCCTGCCCTGCAATTGGCCATGGAGACTCCACTCTAAGATGTTTTAATTGCCCAACCAGAGACTATGAGCTTGTTTTCCATGACAGACTTCCCAGCTAAAGTGAAATCCATTACTTTCTTGGCTCTTTTCTTTAGCACAGAAAGGAATATTTGGGAAAGCAGCATGGATTGCATTGCCCAGTTTGAGGCTATCTGCAGCTAAAACTGTTAAGGCACTTTTTTTGCCATGATGTAGCCATACTTGCCTTGGGGCAGTTACACAGTAAGGGTTAGAGCCTTTATAACTCAGAAGCAGTGGGAGGATAGTGTAGTGCTATATAGTGTTATCTGGCACCTTAGGGAAATGTGTGTCATTACTGAGGGACCCTACTCAGTGTGAATCTATCCATCCTAGCCAAGCAGTCATGTTGTTATAGACTGGAGAGGGAGTGTCTGCCCAGGTGACAGGGTGAAAGAAAAGTGGGCCTAAGATATGAGCCCGACAGAGTGTAGCAGGTACAGGCTGCAGACAAAGTGAGAGTATAAAAAGGATCAATACCCTATGTGAGTCACATTGTACAATAGAAAGCATAGCAAGAAACAAAATAACTGGAGTAAATGGTGCCTGTGTCTGGAGCAGGATTTGTTCAGCCTCCTCTGGAACTGTGGGTCTTACAGGGTTAACTTTTTAATTCTGGTACTAGATTGGACTCTAGCCATGCCATGTTGTGGTTTGATGCCTCCTGCTGGAATCCAAAGAGGACTTGAGGGGGTGTAAACACAAGCCTGACCTCTTCCCCATGTTAATAATTAATTAAGACCACACCATTCATTACTGTTTACATCTTTCCATAAAACTACAGGTTTTATGCTTTGAGAGGTTTTAACAAAGTGCTTTTCTACAGCTGATTGAAATTTGTCATCTAAATTTAAAACATTAAGGGTAAATAAGGCCTGTGCCAGTAGTGTTGCAGCGTGCTTACTTATATTTCCCTATCTTTGTTCTTTGTGCATATTTTTAAGGGTGAAGTGTCTATGTTCTACTATTGCCTATCCTTGGGGGTTATATGGGATGCCTGTGGAATGTTGGATTTTCCACGTGTGACAAAATTGTTGAAATTGTGAGCTGGTATAAGTTGGACCATTATAAGTCTTAATTTTTGTGGGTCATCTCATAAATGCCAAAGTTAAAAGAAGATGCTTAATGACATATTGAGTAGGCTCTCCAGGCAAAGCATGTGCACTAATTAAATGACTGTTAGGTGATTTTTATCCTGTGAACAATTAGATTGCAGGTGACTTGTACATGTTACCTTTCTACTAGAAATCCATACCCAGAAAGCTTTATCACTTGCTCTGATTTTAGAGGTGTTCAGTTGTGAGATCTTCTTCTTACTTCCACTGGCTGTATTCCTCCACTCCTCTAACCATCGTCTCCTTACTTTAGAATCAAAGTGAATTATGTCTTGCCAGTCAGAGTTTATTAATCTTGGATCCTGCAATTATAAAGATTGTTATGTATCTTTCTAGTTCTTTTGGTATTATTATTACGGGAAAATGTATACCTTTTTCAAAATTACTAAAGTGAAATAATTTTGTAACATAATCCATTTTACAATAAAAAATTCATTATCTCAAACACACGCACACTTAAATATTCTCCATGGCAAATTTATTATAATTCAAATTAACATGAAATACTAAATTTAATTTACATGGTTAGTAGGGATTATGTTTTGTTAAATATAAGGTAAGCAGATATGTTAAGATTTTTGTCTCTTTTTGTCACAAAATTGCCAAATGTGCCAAAGTATTAATACACATTATCTTACATATGAGATTCCATATGACAAATTTTGACATTAGTTCATCTTTTGATCCAAAAATTTCTTCCTATTTTAATAAGATACACATTGGAACTTTATCCGTTCTGCACCTTTTTAAGGCTCCTTTTAATAATTAACTAAAAATTAAAATGTATACTTAATATTATTGCTGGTATAGTCTTATTTTTATAAATAGGTGTTCTGTTCTTTAAATGATGATGTATGATACACAGGCAACAAGATATCCTGGAGCTTTTATATTTTATTATGTATATATTATATACACATTTTTGAGACATATATTGAGACTCATTTTTGAGACACAATTTTGAGACAATTTCAACTGGGTCACCCAGGCAGGAGTGCAGTGGCACAATCCCGGCTCACTGTAATCTCCAACTTTGGGTTCAAGTAATTCTTCTGTCTCAGCCTCCTGATTAGTTGGACCAAAGGCATTAACCACCATGCCTGGCTAATTTTTATATTTGTGGTAGAGATGGGGTTTCACCATATTACCCAGGCTGGTCTTGAACTCTTGATCTCAAGTGATCCACCTGACTTAGCCTCACAAAGTGCTTGGATTACAGACGTGAGCCATCACACCTTGCATTTTGCTAATTTTCTTTTGATCTTGTGAAATTCACATTTCGATCTTATGCACAGTTGCTTGTAGCGAAAGAGCCAGGAAGTAATCAACACATTATTGATATACACAACTAAATTTCCGAGAGGAATATATTTCCAACATCAAGTAAGTTACTGTGGAAAATTATTAACAAAGTCCTCATTCAAGACGATTGCAGAAACTGAGCTATGCTCAGTGAGATTAGTATCATAATGTGGTACAAAGACACTGAATAAGTTTATATGGTTAACATTTGTTGTGGTTGCAGGTACGCTTTCATTGCTTAAACCACCTACAGTGCCCCACTGAAACTTGAATAGCAGTGAGGCAGTCAGGATTTGGAGAAAGGCCCAGCAAGAACAATCAGGGCACAAGGACAGAATCCTTGATTTGCCTGTGATGCTTTATGATCTTTCACAAGGTAACTGAGAAATAATCAGTGTAGGCAGTGTATCTTCTGTCATAAATTAGATATTTCAACCAAATTTATTGTCTTAAATATATCTGTCCTTACTCTAAATAGTTAAATCCACTGTATTCAAGATTTAAAGTTGAATCAAAAGGCTCTTCAGTGTTACAAAGAAATATGAATTTACCTTAAGTTAAAATTGTTTAGTGGATATTGAAATAACTATGGTCTGGCACAGTGGCTCATGCCTGTAATCCCAGCACTTCAGGAGGCTGAGGCCGGTGGATCATGAGGGCAGGAGATCGAGACCATCCTGGCTAACATGGTGAAATCCCATCTCTACTAAAAATACAAAAAATTAGCCAGGCGTGATGGCAGGCGCTTGTAGTCCCAGCTAGCTGGGAGGCTGAGGCAGGAGAATGGCGTGAAACCGGGAGGCAGAGCTTGCAGTGAGCACGAGATCGCTCCACTGTGCTCTGGCCTGGGCAACAGAGCGTAAGACTCCAGTGAGACTCCATCTAAAAAAAAAAAAAAAAAAGGAGAAGAAAAAAAGAAATAACTACCAACAGAAATAGCTACAAACATCTCCCAAAATTCTTCTTAATGTTGACATAAATGATGTCAGGAGTATATTTTAATGTGCGCTTCAATAATCTCTCCATTAGCCTCTAGGAGAGAAGGTATCATTGAGTTTCAATCATGCAAATATTTCCAAAGACAGACTTACATTTTCTTTGAAAAGTGTGCTCTTTTACAGTTTTCATTGGCGGTAATGAATATCTGACAGTAGAGAACAAATTTTGTAATTCCTACGTACCTGACTAGTAGTATTGCTTTTATATATAAAATATTTAATTTCATTCATCAGGAATTAGTCATGCACCTACCTTAATACCAACCCAGCAAATTTAAAATCACACTGTACCTATAAATATAAACAGTATCCTACTGAAGGAGAACATGCAATCACTCTGATATTGGGTTGCCATCTTTTCCTCTGAAACAACAAAGAGGTTCTGCATGTTATTGCCTTCAATATATGCACTTGCTAGTTTCTGTTACCATTGTTTAAAATGACTCATTTGACAATTTTTTAATATTTTCTATCCTAGAAAGCTTATTAGTTTTACTTTACACAACCATTCAGCACATATTGCTACTAAATAGATGATTTGCTACCAAATAATGGAATCTGTAATTTGTAGGAAGAACAGAAAGCTAGGCTCCAGGAATCCCAAAGTAGAAATCCTACTAGGAGTTATTGTAATTTGGAACTCTGCCATAGTTTATTAGTGATGAAGAGATCCATAAAGCTTTGTGGGAGATACTGCATCCATGACATTGCGTCTAGCAGTGTTCTCTACTGTCATAAGGGATACTGAAGATGCATACTAGTTTCACTTATTTCACATTTGTACCCATGAATCAGTGACACAACTCTTCAAAATGTTGTGGTTCATCTACATACAAGACAGGAAGAATAAGATTTGACTGTATATTGTGTTTCAGACATTATGGATTTAATCTTCTAACACATCCACATGAATATAGTTGGAATAATGGCTACCCACTTCTGGGTAAAATAAAATCCGTTGTAAATCTTAGCTTTTTAGTTAAAATGTAACTATAGTATTAATCATTTTTGTTCATGCTATCTTTTAACCTCATTGCATGAAGAGAATAGTGGATGGTATACAGACCATCGCTGTCCTACATTTGAGTAAAATTATAAAAGATGATTTATTGCACATTCTTGGAGAAGCAAATTAATTTTCACAACTTTTCTAGGTTTCTCATTGCCAACGGATCACTTCTTATAAAGAAACATAAGACAGTCCTGTTGAATTAAAAAAGGACGTTATCAATGGGTCTCAATTTTTGTCTCTTGTTTTACTAAGGCCTTATTCGAGGATATTCAAGATATGCATTGTCTGTTTTTGTTTTATTTTGTTTTGTTTTGTTTTTTTTAAGTAGGCACCATGGAGCCAGAAAAAGGTGCCCTGCTGTTCAGTTAAAGTTAACAGAGGCTATCCTGGTCTTACAGTAGATCCAGGGGGCAGATTGGCCAGGAAAGCAGGGCTATGGTCACAAGCCATTAAAGTGTTCCCCTCGGGGTGTGTTAAAAACAGCCGAGGCATTAGAGTGATTCCCTCTAGAGTCATTGGCTTTGATTTTTTAAGCCTTTTCCCCCCTGTTGACATATAGACAGACACAAAGCTAGGGAAGCAATAATTCTACTCTAGTTACTGTAGTTACTGGTGTAAAATCACCAGTCTCGAAAACCACATGTAAATACAGGACCCATCTGACTAAAGAGTGTTCCTCTTGAGAAATATGCTGTATTATCAAAAGGAGGAGTTTTGTGAACTGATACCATAGTTTAAACTCAGTGTACTGGTTCTTCTGAAGTTCTTATAATTATAGATTGAAGTGATGATGGTTTGTTTTATTTCAACTAATTGAAGTTCCAGTTATTCCCTTCTACCACCTCCAAAAATGTATTCTAAAAACTGAAACAAAATGATGGTACTCTTTTGGAAAAGTCCATCTCCACATCACTGCCCATCCCCACACCAAGATTTATTTTGACAAAAATAGTTTTAGTGGTACCTCACTGATGGCAATCAATATATTGAGTTGTAATTTTTTAAAGATTTATGAAGTTCCAATTAGCTCCATCACTGCAGTTAGAAAAGCAGTCTCATCTACACTGTTGAAAAAGAAAGTTCTTCCTAGAAAGGGGAGGTGGCTGGCAAGCTCCAACTGGAAAAGCAATCAGAAGACAAGAAGGTGATTTAGCAAAGTGGAAAGGGATGTTGAATGAAAATGTATGCAAATTTTTGATGACAAACTGCATGTAAATCATAGGTTATGTATAATTCTAAAGACAGAATATTGATGGCCCTACATCAACCTTATTGCCAGAGTAAAACAAAAGGAGATGCATGCCACTTAAGGCCATGAAATGCTATCATCTTCAACAGCCTAAGTAGGAGTAGTTCCACCACAGAAATAGGTGATAATTCATTTATTTAACCATTTACCTTTGAAGTCTTCAAGAACTTAGTTGAAATAAAGACGGTGTAGTCTACCAATAAAATGAGCTAAGACTTTAACATCAATCATAGGTAAGGCATGGAAAATTTTGAATTGGTAAAGCTGATGTGTTACTAGTTTTCTCTGAGAAAATGACATGGAGCAAGATTTGAGACCATCAAAATACAAACAAATGAGGGTACTTAATTGAATTTAAAAGAAGTTAGATGACTTTAAATTTATTTAAAGATATTTAAAAATCTATGTCTGATATCACAAAATTGAATGTTTTATAATAAAATAAACTTGTTTTGAGTTTTAAAGTCACACAACCATACCCACAAATTATTTTTGTTAGTTAATGGAAAAGAACACAAGTTCTACCTATTGACATAGTGGCAAAATAATAAAAAGGAACACACAACTCAAATATTTCTACACACACACACACACACACACACACATGAATTCTAAGTGATATAGAGGGTTACTTCTATTTAGATTGCATAAAAAATGTTTCAATCTTATGTCTTGTTCTTCTCTTTAAAAATAAAGAAAAAACACAGGCAATATAAGAACTAACCAAAATGAAATTAAAAAAAAAATTTAATAGAAAAGGAGAATAAGTCTGGATGATGTCACTGGGAAATCCATGAGGGCTAAACTTGAATATACGAAAGATGCTTAGAGATATATCTTAAACCAGTATTTGCAAAGTAAGCATACTGTTTTCACTTACTTTATATGTGATACATTGGGCCGGGAGTGGGAGGAGAGCCACTGCTTGTCCCTGCACTGATTCTTAGTCACAGGCAATAGCAGCGGTAGTGAAAATTAGATAACAGGTCCGATATAGAACATTCAGATTGAGGGAAAGATAATACACATTTTCAGATATGAGGCAGAGTGCAAAGGTTCCACATTTGCAGCGACTATTGTTTTTTTGGAAAAAAAAGTTTATAAACGCTGGGAGAAGTAAGCTATACCATTACGGATCTGAGACATCTGGAGAGGGAAACTCATTACCTGCCGCAAGTCTTGATGGCTGGAACTTCACTGATAGCTCATGCAAACATTTCCCTATGGTGACTATGGTTACCAATACTATACTGTATACTTAAAAAACTTGCTCAGAGAGTAGATCTTTATTGTTCTCCTCCAAAACAAACAAACAAAAAACACCCTAAACAGATACCGAACACAATGAAATTATCTTAAATGGTAATTAGTACCTTAAAGGGTAATTAGTACCTTAAAAGGTACTAGAAATAAATGACAAATTTCCTATACATGAATGGCATTTCCATTAGCAAGAAGTTTCTAAAAAGCAACAATTGAAAATAAAGAAGTAGAGTTTTTTCAAGCCATGATCTAAAATAATATTTTTTAAAAAAAACTATCATTAAAGTGTGAGTGTGAAATAAAGATACTTCATGATATACAAAACTCGAAAGGATATAGTATAGACAGTTTGTTTGCTGAAATAATTTCTTAAGGTTAAGTTTCAGGAAAGAGGAAATTTCACGCAAAAGGGAAAATTCAAGAAGTAAGGTGAGTAAAGAAATTAATAAAGAAGAACATATCCTTAAGCTAGCAATAACAATGTAAACAATAACACTGACAGTGAGTAATTAAGCATACGGGTAAGGTGCACCTAAAATTCTAAACAATATGATTAGAATTTAATTACAATTTAATTGATAGAGTTTATGAGAACAAACAAAATTATGAGCCATATAAAATTAATGTAGTATAAAAAGCGAAAATTTTCAAGGAAAATTATTAAATTTAATTGAAGGATATAATAAGTGAAAGCCAAAATATACATAAAAAGCTGTTCCAGGCAATTGTTAAAAAAACTTCACATGGTAAGACGTCTTTTTCCATATTAATGTGTAAATTCAGGCAATAATAATACAAACTACAGCAAGATGCTTCATGCACATTGACAACCTGATTCTAAATATGGAATTGAAAAGGATGGGATTCATCTAGGCAAATTTGTAGTAAGTGCAGGAGAACAATGGTATGGAAGAGGAAGATGGAAAAGAGGACACTTTTATTTATTTATTTATTTATTTTTTATTTTTTATTTTTTTGAGAAGGAGTTTTGCTCTTGTTGCCCAGGCTGGAGTGTAGTAACGCAATCTCCACTCACTGCAACCTCCACCTTCCGGTTTCATGTGACTCTTCTGCCTTAACCTCAGGAGTAGCTGAGTGATGGTTGCCACCACACCCGACTAGTTTTTGTATTTTTAGTAGAGACATGGTTTCACCAGGTTGGCCAGGCCATTCTTGAACTCCTGACGTTGTGATCTACCCCACTAAGCCTCCCCAAGTGGTGGGTTTACAGGCATGAGCCACCGCATCTGGCCGAGGCCTCTGTTTAATAGTGCACACTTTTATGCAGCTATTTCTAAATATTATAGTATGGAAAAACCTATTGCCAACAGAAGTAACCCGGAAGTAAGTACACTATTATGACAGAAGTTACAGTCTAAGCAATGCTGAAGTAATGCACTATTCAATAATATCCTAAGAAAAACATTGAAGGCAAATGGGCTACACATATTTGTTAATGACATATAAAAATAAATATGTCATTGTATACACAAGAGTAAATAGGTGATGATTTTAAAAATACTTGTAAAAACCAAAGCTGCCAAATTGCTAGAAGAAAATATTAGAGAATAATTTATAGTATCAGAAAAATACTGTTAATAACATTTAAAAGGCTTTAATAAAAAATAAAAATTTTAGCCGGTGTGGTGCCTCATGCCTGTAATCCCAGGACTTTGGGAGGCCGAGGTGGGCAGATTAAGAGGTCAAGAGATGGAGACCATCCTGGCCAACCTGGTGAAACCCATCTCTACTAAAAATACAAAAGTTAGCCAGACGTTATGTCGTGTGCCTTTCGTCCCAGCTACTCAGGAGGCTGAGGCAGGGGAATCACCTGAATATGGGAGGTACAGGTTGCAGTAAGCAGAGATTGTGCAATTGCACTCCAGCCTGGTGACAGAGCAAGACTCCATCTCAAAAAATAAATAAAGTAATAATAGTGGTAGTAAAACTAAAGATTTTTAAAAGTACACATACTGAAATAAAAATATTTTTTCACATAAAACATCATGAAAAAATAAGCTAATCATATGACTAACTGATTAGAGCTGTAGCACAAAGCATTAGCATAAAATGGAAATCTGTCAGATAAAGGGCAAAATAGAGAACAAGAGTGAAGCATATGAGCAGGCACTTCACAGAGGGGAAAAAAGCTGAATGTTTAACAAATACATGAAAAAATTTTGACCACAATAAAGGGTCATTTTTTTAATCCATGATATGGACTAAAATTGAAAAGTCAAACATCACCAAGTATTGACAAGGATATGGGGAAGCAGGAACCTTAGTATTTAATACACTGGTGCTATGAATTGACATGGTAACTTCAGAGAGTTCTGTAGCCATGCTTCATAAATTTGGAGACAGGCACACCAAATTACCAGGAACTTTTATTGCTTGATATACACTACAAAAAACTTTCATATGTTTATTAAAAAGAAAACATGACAAAATGTTTTGAAGTCAAGAAGAAACCATGGAAAACTATTAACTCTCTCTTTCACATAATGGAATGTAATATAGTGGTTAAAATGAATGAAATAGAACTGTCAGTATAAACATTTGCAATTTCAAAACTATAATAACAAGTTTGAAAACTAAATTGGAAACGGATGCATTTGGTGTGAATACTTATATACTCTTTAAATTCCTCCAAAGCAAAAGTATATATATTTATGGATAAATATTTACTGTATAAAAAATATATGTGGGAGAATTATACACAAAATTCAGGATAATGATTACTTATGGAGAGAAAGAAGGAAGAAAGGATGGAGGTGTTGTACAGCCTTCAATATTCTCATAATATTTATTTATTTTTTATCTCCTAAGAGAGATTAACTGATGTGGCAAAATGTTAACATTTAATTACTGCATTATATTTAATAAAGTTATATCTTAGTATGGAGCAATTACTGTTATACATTATTTTAAATATTACTTGATTTAATTTTAATGGTAAAACCTAAGAGGTAGTATTATAATGCTCATTCCCTAGATAACAAGACTAAGGCAAAGAAAGTTTAAATAGCTTGCACAAATTCACATAGAGCTAGATTTGAAGCCAGGTATGTCTGTTGTCTATTGATATGATGCCCTTTCTTGCATGGCTCATTTCTTCAACATCTGTAGTACATGTAAATGGACATTTACAATATGTTTTTTCATACTTCGGGATTTTCTGAAAAGTATCACAATTAAAATCAAACATTTAAAATTAAAAATCAAGGAAAGTCTGCTTGCCACTATTAGGTGACAAAAATACATATATATGTGGAAAGCCAGTTGTTAGAAATAAGTCCCAACATAAGTCCCAACATACCTATCATATAATTATTGATAGAGCAGGAGCATTGACATCTTTAAGAAACACCACCACTTTAAATTCCAACTCCTTTTTTGGTCTCATGCATTTCAAGGAGATCACTTCTCCTCTGACTACAAGCAGCTAAAAAGAGCAGATAGTAAAACACAAAAAAAGACACCTCAGCACAGAGGGAGGTGAAGGGAAAGTCCCTTGAGTAACTGCCAAAATTCCCCTCATACAATGGGCCCCAGTAAAACACTGGGCCTTATTAGGCACATTCCTTTCCCTTTGGGTGCACTAAGGTAGGGAAGCTAAAAGCAGACTAGGGAGATAAGCCTGCAGCTGCAGAAAGATGTATGGGAAGACACAAACTCTCCCTCCCAGACAAGCACAACAAAGAGACACAGAAGCAGTCCAAGACTCTGATAAACTCTCCTACCCTGAATCTTCAAAAACTCTTAGTCTCTAAGAAAGTGTGCCTCTGACCTAACTCAGCCAGAAGGCGCCCTCTCAGGTTTGTTTTCTCCAAAATAAATCTGTCCTTACTCTTCAGCCACCTTTTTGTGTTTCTTTCCTCTCTCTTTATTTCTTACAATCATAATAAATGTAAATAATCTAAACTCACTCATTAAATATCAGCTAAATAATACTTAACAAGAGAGAAGCCTAATGCATCAAGCAAATGGGGACTGAAAATAAAAGGATAGAAAGAAATAAACTAGGTAAATACTAACCAATAGAAAGACGATATGTTTATATTAATTTTATAAAAAGTAAGCTTTAATTCAAGAAAATACATATTTTTAAGGATAGACAAGGCCACTTACTCATGGAAGTCTTTCTTAAACAAGAAGTTAGTTACCAAAAATGTGTGTGCACCTAACAAAATAAGCACACGTATATACTCAAAGAGGATAAAATTTCAGGGATATATATATTTTTTAATCCACCTGTATGGTAATTTTATGTGTCAGTTTGACTGGGCCACTGTGCACCCAGATGTGTTGTCAAGCATTACTCTGTTGTGTCTGTGAGGGTGTTTCTGGATGAGATTAACTTTTTAGTTAATGAGTAAAGAAAGATGTAAGGCTTATGTAGAAAAAAAAGGATGAAATAAAAGGGAATTCTTCCTGCCTGACTGTATTTGAGCTAGGGCTTTGAATTTTTCCGCCTTTAGATTCAAATTAAAACCTTGGGTCTTCCCATATCTAAAGGTTGTCAGCCTTCAAACGAAACACACCGTTGACCATCCTGGGTCTCTGGCCTTTGGACTCAGACTACAATTATACTATCAATCTTCCTGGGTCTCCAAAATGCCAACTGTATTTTTTAGAACTTGTCAACGTTCATAATTGCAGGAATCAACTTTTATAATCAATTTCCTTCTCCATATGTATATATATTTTGTGTGTGTGTGTGTATATGTGTGTGTGTGTGTGTGTGTGTGTACACACACATATATATATTTGTGGGCATCTGCATGCATACACACATACATATATGCATCATATTTATTTCTGCCACTGTGGAGAATCCAGAATAATACAACCCCCAAAATGAGTGATTTCAATAAAAATTTATTGGAGATAGTCACATTTACAAAAAGCATTAAAAACAAGTTTTGAAAAATTAAACATTCTAATAGACACACGTCAACTTCTAAGTACTATAATTAGAGAAAAACAATATTCTCAAACACAAATGAAACTTCACTATTATCATTTTATATATGGTCACATGATAGTATGTAAGCAAGTTTTAACAAATGTCAAATAATCAGCGTCATAAACACAAGTTCTTTGACCTCATGCAATTAAGTTGAAGTCAATTACAAATGATCTGTTCAGTCACTGCTTATGGGAAAAATAAAAAAAAAAAAACACAAGAAAGCAGTTTTCATGAATCTTTTGGATATATAATCAAACAAAAATAAACATAAAAATATTGAAATGTACTAACATATGTATAGAAAGATGTCTGTGTAAAATCTTAGTGTGTTATTTGTTATTTTTTGTTATAGCAAAAGCCTTGAAATGACATAATTGTTCATCATGAAATAAGGAATTTCTTTAGTACGGTATTTTGCCTCCAAAAGATGGTATGCGATAGCCGTTGGTGTTATTAAAGAGAACAAAGTTGCTCTTTGTTGATAAAGTAGTATTAAGATAAATAAGGTAGGTACAGAATAGCACATAGAATATACACTGATTTTAACTTAAAAAAAGTATATGTTTTAATGTATATTTCCAAGAAATTGAACAAACTTCTATTAGGGACAACTTCAGAATGGAGAATTATACATCTGGGCTCATGTACTCTGTGGTATTGTCTGAGTTTTTTTTTCTCTCGTATCCTCTATGCATTTACAACTTAAAACTACTAGTTAAAATGTAGAATGAATCAAAGAACCCTAGCCTAAAAATAGGTCTTCTGAAATGTTGCGAAATGGCTTTCAGATCCTTCCGCGAGTGATTTTTTCCCCTTGGTTTTACCACTGGCATGTGCATTGGCATACTCTTCAATAGAGTCCATCCTCATGAGAGTATACCATATGATGTCATCCATAAATTAATGTAAAAAGGAGAATTGGATTTTCAAACCATAATTCTCTGGACTAAATACATTGGGTGCCAGCGAAAGGAAGGGAGACACCTGGAAATAAGAAGGGAAGCTAAAGACACTGATACTTCCTAGGTCTGACAACACAATTTCAGCTTGAGACTTCACCGAATGATCTTAAAACTCTTTAAAGATTTCCTACAGTCCCTATTTCTTCAGATAAGAGTGTCAAGCTCTGCAATATTCTTCATTGTAATAACTTGTCTGAAGGGAAAAATGATTGAGATTCTGGGGAAAGTGAATACAGAACTCTGATGAAAGCCATGGTTAACATAGGCCTCAAACTTAAAAGCATCAAGTTTACATAAATATAATTTTCTTAAAAGCCAGCATAATTTTAATTTTACTGTAGCCATCACGGTCAGACATTGTTTAATTTGGAGAAGTGATTACAGAAATCTGAAAAATAAAGGCCTGATGAGAATACTTAAATTAAGCGTACTCCAGAAGCCCAAATCTGAAAAGCAAAGGTGTTTCTGATATAACATCCCAAATTCTGCCTTTTTTCTCTATTGGGCTGTGTAATATTGCACATATGAAAAACAAATGGAGCATTAAATAAAAAGTAATGAATTAAGAGGAGTCATTGCTTAGTGAGTTAAAACAACAAACACATAAATTGAGAAGAAAAGGAAGACAGTGATAGAAAGTATACTATTGATTTAATTCAGAATAATTTTCATTTTTGTCTATTACCATTAAATAGCACCATTACAATAATATAACTGTGTATCTTGACTTCCAACATGTGAATGGTTTTTATTTTGTGTATTTGGAAACCTGATCAAGGTTCTTTAGACATTTCATTTTTTCCCAAATTTGCTAGCTAATAGCTCGCTTAATGCTAGTTGCCTGAATACCTCTCACTAAGTAGTTTGTCTTTTCCCATTAATTTTAATATGAACTTGGTCTGATTTTGTTGGCATCTTTACTATATCTACGTATGTTGAAGTTGTTCAGATCTCAATCATGGATCCTCTTGGGTTTTCTCAAGGTTAAAACACCCTTTCTATGCTGACCATCATCAAATTCCAAACTTCAAGCCAAATATTTATTCTGACCTTCAGAGTTGGCATATCCAACTGCATGACTTACATCTCCACATACCAAAACCAGACTTTCATTTCATCCTCCAAAGATGTTTCCCCCTACAGTATTCCACTATTTCAGAAATTAACAGCACCAGATACCCTTTATTTCAAGCTAGAAATGTAGAGGATGATCCTTGAGACAGACTTTTCTCCATGACTCTTCATCCTTCACATCCAAAACTTCACAGGTTGTGTGTCCTCTCCAAGAATTGTATATATGGTCTTAGTAAATAAAGACTGGCCCTTAAACAGCCTTCAATCATCCACTTTTTTTTTTTCAGTTCATGTCAGTTTCTTTACAGAACAACTGGAGTTCTGCAAAGTCAATGTTGGAGTAAGTACCATTCTCTGCCAGTATTACTATTTTCTTTATCATGAGATATATGTTCCTTAAAAATGCCCACATGAAGCTATACTAAGTAACAAAGTTAAATGATGTCTTTGTTTTATAGAACAGTATAAGAGAAATAGAATTAATTGTTATTATATGATTTTTTTAAATACATACACAGGTACTAGATATTTTAGACCCCACTTCATACATCTGAAATTTGGGTCTCAAAGTAGTTAGCTTATCTTAAAGTCTAATGTCAGATTACAGAACTGCCTCTTTCCACAGTATTGTGCTATCTCCCTTTAAGAATCAGCTGGTGAACCATTAAGAAAAAAAAGTCCTTTTCTTGAACATCTCCAAGGTGAGCCAAAAATCTAAATTTTTTGTGGAGATGTTGTCATGTGCAATTTCACCAAAACTTTTACAAATTTAACCACAGTTATGCTTCAGTGGCATAACTGTTTATCCAATACCTGCACACCTGCTTTAACACAGAAAAGTTCGGAAGTTAATACAAATATTAACTCTTATCATTATAGACACTGACATCTGAAGATGCTTTCCAATATTCCATGAATATGTGTAATTCAAATGTCAGTACAGTCTTCAACATGTCAATGTAATCTTAGTAGCAGTGGATCATTTACAGAAAGTAATTTTGCCACAGTGTTCAAATATTTTTGTTAAATATTTGAGTTATCCATAGCATTAACTGACACACAGTGTAAGCTAGAACCATGTTCCTAAAGAAAATGTTCAGAAATAGGTTTCTTACTTTTTGCTAAATTGCAAACTAACAGGTTAATTACTCCTGTGAAGTGCTAGATAGTTGGAGTAGCATTTATCAAGAATGAGAAAGAAGATAGGGGCATATGACTTGAGAAGGTGGGAGTGAGGAAAAGATAAGGTATTTATTCTTGACTCCTGATTTAGTGTTCTTTGTTTGATTCTTTTCTTTTTGTTGCAGTTGTTGTTGTTTTACTTTATCTTATGTGTCAGACCAGAGTTTCACACACATCCCCAAATAATTACATGGGTCATAAAAATATATCCAGATACTTCTCATTATTTTCCATCAAAATCCTGGTTCAATAATTTGAAATGAGACCTGGAGAACCAGCAATTCTAACAAGTATGCTAAGTGATTGTTACCAAAATGACACTTGTGAAATATTTAGAAAACCATGCAGAAGGTAGGTAATCAATATTTAATAATTTATTATTGCTGTAGGGGTAAAGAATTTTATCAAAATGACTATTTAAATGCAAGTTTTATGAAAAAGATAGAATTGAGCACTTTAGTTCTTTCTAATTAGTATCTTTAAAGTACGTTTTGCTAAAGTGGCAAAATTATTTTTTCATTAGAAGTTAGCATTATGGCCACAAATGACTTCTGAGTTAGCTTTTTGAAAATCTTCAAATCATAAATTCTAAAAATTATCTTGGGGGTTTATAAAATTCCAGAAAATCACTAAGAAAAATATACATAAAAATACCAGTATCCAAAAAAATCAAAATAACACTTAAAAATAGGCAAGAAAATATATAGACAATCTAACAGAGTAGAAGAAAGCAGGACAGGTAAATGGATCCATTTTAGAAAAAAAAGGAATGTCAAATGACCAATGAAAAATGGCTAGATGCTTGAGCTCATTAGTAACCCAGGGATATAAATCAAAATCACATTACATTCCAACTTCTGTTCATTAGCTTGGCAACTATTAAATTAATAATACCAAGTGTACTCAAAGGTGTGAAGAATGGTAATTTGGTTCCATCAATCACAGGACTATCTAATGATATTTAGTAAAATTAGGGTGATTAAACTTTTGTTGTTCCAATGGAAACTTTTTTTAGAATAAAGAGTAGTAACATATAGAAAAATTATTTACTATTTATTATATTATTTACTTACAGGCAATTTTTTTATTGTATTGATGGATCTATGAAATAGTTACCTTCCAACTATTTTTGAAAATGAAATCCCTTCAAAAATTTAAAACCACAATTACATATTTTGAAGCAAAATAGAAAAATAACTTCTTTGTATTTATTATTTAAATATTAAAAACTAGGCAGAATAATTATTCTAGAACATATTTATATGAATTAATCTGTTTCTTAAAATAATTATCTGTAGTTCTTTTCTGGAAAATGCATTTGTTTTAATATTATATTGATTTTTAAATAAAGTTACTTGTGAGCTTTTCCAAAATTGCTTGTCACCAATAAAAGTTATCAACAATGTTTAGCATTTTAAGTGAACTTTAAAAAAACATTTGTCATACTGTTCAATTTTTTTCTGGCACAATAATATTTCCATGGCTTTATTTTGGTCCCAATGACTGATTAAAAATTCAAACCAATTTTTAATCCAATTTCCTGTTTGAAACATCTAAATGGCATTATTCAACTCTTGGAATTTCTTCTGTAGCTAATGGAGCTTACATACTAACAATTACTGATGCATATTTCTTAAGTGCAGAACAATTAGAATTAAAAATGTACACAATTGATTTTAAAAAATAGTAATTTGATGTAAATGAAAAGCCAGGCATCTCAGAATTAAATGCTTAATTTTTCTAAATTCACATATTAATGTCATCTTCAGGCATAGTTTTCTTAATGTAACCAAGTATTACCTTCTGAAATAGCAGCTGATTTTTTCCCTTACCCCTCTAAATTCTGGATTTCAGGATATCACTTTTAATCTTATGGTCCCAACAAGGACTACAAGGCTCTGTAATTACACCATGTGTTTATTGGCACTTTTCAACCCATAATTTGACTGAAAGGGAAATTGAGTAGTTTTTGATTAAACATCTACTTGCATTTTTAGGTCATTCCTGCTGAAACAGATTTTTAAAAAAATAGTCATTAGTAAGCAACATGTAAATAAATAGTTGTAGGTATATGAAAGATAAAACCACTGTGGCCAGGCAAGTTAACTACTCTTTGTGTGTAAACTTCTATTTCCAGCACATAATTTACATATATGTAGCCTATTGTTTCTTTTGTTTTCCCCAAACCCACCATATGATGATCTGGCAGTGTCATGTGAATGAGCCACACAGAAAAAAAGACTATGTCAAATACTTCTTCCATCACCAGGCAAGACTGGAAGAAGCTAGCCATTCCTAGCCAATACTGACTCAGTGCACACTGATTTATTATCAAGCACTCTGCTGCATGCTGTCCTTGAAAATGAAGCATTATCTATATTTTGTGTAAACTGTGTTAGGAAAATAAAGTTGATTTTCAGAGCTGTCCCCCTACTCAAGTCATCATTCTGTTAATATTTTATTTTCCTCACATACTGACAGAGCCCTGAGAATAGCTGTAATTATTAAACAAAATGAACATTTAACAAACATATATATATTATATATATTATATATTATATATATAATATATATTATATATATTATATTATATATGTAATATTATATATAATATATATAATATATATTATATATATTATATGTAATATATATCAAACATAGATAATATATATCAAACATAGATAACAAACCATGCTGGTTCTAATCAGTGTAACTTATAATAATACTTCATTAAAAATGAAAAATCTAAGACATATGCTAAGCTGATTAGCATGGATGAACAACAGTAATTAAGTTGTAGCCCTGGGACTAATGACAATATTTTATCCCCTCAAAGTTAAAACTGTATGCACACTGCAGTCCGGCCATTCATCTAGTATTTTCATTATAAACTCTCACACATGTATACCCAGAGGCATAGGGGAGGTTTTTCATTATAGCATTTCAATAAACACATCATGGAACATGATGGAATTCAGTAGACTGAGAACTATGCCATCAATAATGACAGCTCTCAACAAGAATGTTAACAAAAAAATGTGAAATAATACACAGCTTATAATATTCACATAAGCATTAAAAATTCAAAAAACACCAGTATTGTTTAGAAATAAATATTTTAATAGATTTATTAAAAATACAAAGGTAATACCAGGTTCATGATTATGGTGCCTCTGGTAATGGAGAAAAACAAATGAACCTGATGGGGTGTATTCCAATTACAACTGGTAATGTAAATAGAACAAGGAATGCATTAATAGCTATTATTTTTAAGTGGGGTTAAAATGGTATTTATTATGTTATTTTGTCTTTGTGTATATTTTTTAATTTTACTGAAAAACAAATTTTAAGTGGGGTTAAAATGGTATTTATTATGTTATTTTGTATTTGTATATATTTTTTAATTTTACTGAAAAAATAATTTTATAATGAAGAATATTCCATATCAATTGGAATCACCTTGTGAAGTAATTGCTTTAAAATTTCCCTGTGCCCATTGCCACTTTCAAGTACTTAAAAAATTAAAAATTTGAGAATCTGGCATCTTTAAAAAATATATATTTTACATTTATAAGTATGAAATAAAATGTATTACCAGCATATCACATTTGTTGACTCGTTATCCATGTAAAATCATGTAGTAGAAGAAGAAAGAACGACATAGGCAGAATTTGACCTATGTGTAGAGGAAATAATTGTATGTTTATCTAAAATATCTTCTTAAGATATAAAAGTGGCCAAGAAACATAACAAAAGTGCTTAACATCACTGATCATCAGAGAAATGCAAATCAAAATCACAAGATATCATCTCATATCAGTCAGAATGACTATTATTATTAAAACACCAAAATAAAAAAATAACCAAGGTGGGCAAGGCTGCAGAGGAAAAGAAATACTTATATGCTGGTGGAGAGAATTTTCAGCCACTGCGGAAAGCAGTTTGGGAGATTTCTAAAAGAACTAACAGTAGAACTACCATTCCACCCAGCAATCCTATTATTGTGTATATGCTCAAATGAAAATAAATCATTAAAGCTACCAAAAGACACAAGAAATCTCACATTCATCACCATAGCAAAGACATGGAATCAACCTAGGAGCACATCCATGGCAAATGGGATAAAGAAAATGTGGTACATATGAACCTGTAATAGAGTACAGTCAAAAAAAGAAAAAAATCATGTCCTTTGCAGCAACGTGGATGCAGCTAGAGGTCATTAACCTGAGCATATTAATGCAGAAAATGAAAATCAAACATTGAATATTCTCACAAACAGGAGCTAAAACTTAGGTGCACACAGAAATAAAGTTGAGAACAATAGACACTGGAGTCTTCAAGGGAGGGACAGATGCAGAGGGGCAGAGGCTGTAAACCTTCTTAATGGGTACTAGGTTCACTATCTGGGTGATGGAATCAATAGAAGACTAAATGTCAACATCATGCAATATATCTTTGTAACAAGCCTGCACAGGTACTCTCTGAATCCATAATAAAAATGGAAATAAAAAATAAAATTAAAATATTAAAGGAAATGATAAATAACATTTTAGAATTGACATGATTGCAGTCATACATGGTTGAAATATGATGATAAAATCTATATAAGCTTTATGGGAACAGTGAATAGTCTCCTGACTGTCTTTTAAAGTATAAAATATGGGATGCAAATTTTATGCAAATTTCATGCAAATTAACTAGACTTCAGTTGCACTAATTAAGAGAACAACAGCTGAGTCAATCAAATGATGATAGGCAAGTTATAAGTGATGTCAAAATTCTACCTTATTATATATTGACTTAGGAAATCATATCCCAAGTTTTCTTCTATTTTGAGAAACATCACTTTACTAATATATAGAACAAAGATTGATTTTGCAGATTTGCATGGTTTCGATAGAGCATATTTCATCTTCAAATATGATAAGCACTTTCCAATCCATAAAACACTGTTAGAAAAAAACTCTCAATCAGGCTAGACACACATTTTAAAGAGCCTGTGAGTTTGCAAATCACGTGTGCCTCACTCCCATCTTACCATGATAATGCATAGCACTTACAGAGTGTTTCTTAGCTTGAAAGAGCCTAGGAACTTTAACTAATTAATCCTTAGACTACCCAGTGAGAGAGTGATGAGAAGTCCCTTGAAGAGATAATTTAACTTTATAATTCACACCTCCTTAAATGTAATTCAGCTTATGTGTCATGTTGTGTTTTCCCAGCTTTCTATTTCAATCTTCAGAGAAATAATATTTGTCAGTGAATATATGATGCATAGGCATCTATTATGAATAAAATTATGTAGACTGCACTCTGCCACTAAAAGGTAACAGATATATGTACAGCCAACACGTAAAAAACATCTGGTACATTCTGCCGTATTTTCTTTTCTTATTCATTTCATATATTATTTTCAGTTATTCAAGAGTGGACTTGTTAGATTTGAATAGGCTAAAACTTTTTAAAGAGGAATATACAATTCTCTGTTTAATTTTTATACTTACTTTAGTTTTTTGGAAAGTGTATTAAAATTAAACTTCTATAATTATGCTGCATGTAAAAGAATATCACATGTAAATGCTTCACCCAAATGAAAGAATATTTAATATTCAATTTAGAATTTTCTGTAGTATGATTTCCTTCTCTGCAGGTAGCTGGCTACTGAGGTCTACCAAAACCAATCTATTTCTTCAGTAAAGGCAAACACTGGCTTACTCAGGAAAGAACTCTTCCAGTCTGCAAAGCATAATACATCTTTACCCTGAGCAGAATAAATTCTTATCCAGTTTTACTGTTCAACTAAAAATTCAATTGAAGTTCATCATTTTCTTTTTTATTACAAAGAAAATCTGGTTAATTTCTAATTATTTGTACTAAATCTATTCTCTATAACTACCTAAAATTACATTGACATACACACATGCATACAAAAGAAACAGTACAACTGAAGACTAAATAATGTGTACACGTGATCTGTTAAAAAAAATTTCTACTCTACTATTTTCATTATAGGTTATAGTTGTAATTCAATCAATGGCCTATTTTAAATGAGTGTCTAAGAAGAAACTGGAGAAAGTGTGTACAATGCAAGAAACATTTCCCTATGTATACACTTTATTTGTAAATACATTTATACTGTAGAGTTAAAATGGTTAACTCTTTTGTCAAAGACTGATACTGGCTAAAGTTTTGTTTCTTAATATATGTATCTGATTTGTTGTTTTGTATCCTATAAACCTTTTATGCTATATCTAAGACTTAAAATGTTTTAAACATTAGATGTTGGTCTTTAGTGGAAGTCGGGTGGGAGGAACTCATGCAGTTGCTGCCTGGGGGATCTTATCTAAAGAAAGAAGTCAATAACAGGCAGCTGAGTGGGCAGTGGTCCAGTGCCAGGTTTTTAGCTGAGACATGTGTCAGTTTCTCAGGAATTCTCAGAAGTATTTAAGGGAAATGAAAGTGGTTTACCAATGCTCTTTAAAAAAAAGTCAGCTAAAGAATATCCTATAGTGTCCTGAGGAGAAAAATGAGCAAGGCAAATAATTTGAGACAGGAAACATACTAGGTGATTGCAGGAGAATAGAAAATCTCAGACAGCAGTTTCACATGACTAGCAAAAATACACCGTTAAAGTAGCTGCATAAACTAGAAGCTGATAAGACTCTGAAAAACCAGAGTGTGGGCAAAGCTGGCTAGCAACAAGTGGACCCAGCATGGTGTGGGCTTTGAGCTATGTTTCACCTTGGAGAAAATAGCAAAAAAAAGTATTGCTGCTACCATGCAGCTCTGCTACTACCATGCAGCAGAGCAACTGATCAAAGGCAGCAACTGCCTAACTATGGCTGGTTCACATGTGAAAACTAGAAATCCCTATTTGTTTAATTCATGTTTACTCTTTCTGTTATATGAAGTAAAAAAATTCCTTACTGACACAGTGTTTCATTTTTCTTCCTTATTCTCCACCATTTATTTTCTTCTTACATTAGTTATAGTTTGTAACTTATTTTGTCAAATATATGCTTTGCAGTAACATTGCAGTATTGCAGAAAACACACTGCATTGGAAACAGACTCATATTGAAATGGGAAAACGTCCCTTATCTCCTGCCGCCAAGCAAGAAATGAGGACAGGCTGTGGGGCTCCAATCCCATGCAACATCTAGGGGTGAATGTTTTCAGCTCCTGACTCCCCAGTGGGCATGTGTTACACAGTGATAACTTAGTTTATCAATCTGTAGGTGGCTTGTTTTAGCTCAATTAGGCACCCTACCTTACTGCAAAGACACTGGGCTTCTGGATTCTGGGGTTTCCTGCCTTGATGTACCTGAAAAATTGGCTCACACGTGGGCTTGGAGAATAAATGCAAGGTATCATTGAGTGGAAGTTGTCAGCAGATGAATGGGGAGCCAGAAGGGAGATGGAGTGGGAAGGTGGTTTTCCCTTGGAGTGGAGCAGGGTCAGCACTCTCCTCCCACAGCCCCAAGGAACTCCGTGTTCTTCTGTGGTGGATGGCCTTGCACCTCCGTCCTTGTACTCTCCTTCCTCTGGTGTCTTCTCAAGGTCCAGTTGCTGTGTCTTCTTCTGCTGATGTTTCCTCTCGACGTCCAGCTGCTGTGTCTCTGCCTGCTAGGGTTTCAGGGTTTCTTATAGCACAGGATGGAGGTATGGTAGGCCAGGGCTGTCTTGGAAAAATGCAACACTTGGGCAAAAAAACCAGAAGTGCGTGTCCTCATGAGTTTTGGCAAGAAGACAGAAGTGCATGTACTCACCTAGATCAGTGAGCCTGGGCCTCAGGGTGTAACCCTAGCCAAGAGCCACACCCTCCTCTACCAGACACTTACCTGTCCCCCTTCCATATCAATATTTTTTTAAATTTAAAACTCCAAAAATAGTACCCAAATCCTTTAGAGAAGACAATTGGAGAAAATGGCATTAGGAGAGTTGGTCTAGGATAGGGTCAGTACATGGAAAATGGAAACACAGAGAGCATATCCTTCAGGCCATGGAATCACTGGGGAAACATATCCCTTGCTGAGAAGGAAAGGGAAACAAACTGGCTTCTCTCTTCTTCTTGTTCTGTGATCTCTGTAGTGTCACCCCTTGACTGAGCTGAAACAGGAAGTAATTTTTTATGAGAGCCTAGGAAACATGCCTCCCAGGGCCCAGGCCACTCTATTAGAGAACAGTGCCAGGGAGAGGTGATTGATGTATCTGTGGGCATACAAACCCAGTACCTCACACAAAGGTGTATCAGAGACAAATATAGTATCAAGGTATCAAGAGAAGCAGTCTCAGGAACAACTCATGCATGTATTTGTGAAAAGACTGAAAGGTAAAACAGAGCTCATGAGATAGTTATCATGACAAGAAGATAAAGAAAAAGCCGGCAAAATTGTAAAGTCAAGGGTATTTACCTTTCCTTTATAGGATTTTGAAAATCACTTCCAGAATACTTTTCCCAATATCTTCCACTCATGGATTCATAAAAGAAATATTTATTGAGCTAGTGTGGTCTAAGAATTGGGCAAATGGCATCATATGCACTGTTAGTCCTTCTATCATTGATAGAAAGAATGTTTCTTTTTTTCTACAGTGTTTTTCTCCCAAACATTCTTCAGGCAAATTTGTAACCTTACAGATGGTGATCAATTGTCCCTGCCCTAAGAAGGTTCCCCAAACCCCTGTAAACCCAGTTAAGAACTTCCTTCCTCTCCAATTAAGTTACTGAATTGTATATATTGTAACACTTGTCAGGGTACATTGCAAATATTGCTCTTCTCTTCATCCTCCAATTAAACTATGAATATTTTACAGGAAAAGTCTATAAACATAATGGCTTGATATTTGTCAATATTTATTGTACAAAAGGTTATTAGATATTTATATAAAATAATCTAACATATTTATCCTAATTTTTGGAAAACAATATAAACAATGTTAATTGCCTGTTCCCCATGAAATGCTCAACTTTAAACAATGTCTATGCTTTTGGAGCAATTATACAAACTTCCAAAAGACACCTGAAAGAGTTTTTATTTTAATTTTTTTTGTCGTTACATTGAATTATTTTTTAGCGACAAAGTCTTGCCCTGTGGCCCAGGCTGAAGCGCAGTGTGTGATCACAGCTCACTACAACCTTGAACTCCTGAGTAAAGAGAACAACAGATGTGTGCCATCATGCCCAATTTATTTATTTAGTTAATTTGTTACATTTGTAGAGATGGGTCTTGCTATGTTGCCTGTGCTGGTCTTGAACTCTGGGCTTCAAGAAATCCTCCCTTCACAGCCTCCAAAAGAGCCACCATTCCAGGCATGAACCACCAGACCTCAGTGAAAAAATTTTAGATTTTAGAATATTGCAATATGTCAGATTTAATTTCTTCTTTCAATTTTGCATTTGCAGTGGCACTTGAGAATATTTCTTATAGTGAGAGTGTGATTTCTCATTTTTGGTCACCAAATTTTGAAATCTTTATTCTGTTTACTTAAACCCTCATAAATGGTAGTCAAGTCAGCTGACAGTCGAGTACATGGGTGTTTTTATGTTGAGGTTACGAAGACAAATGTAGAGAGATATTAAGAACCAATGACATCTATTTTTTATATATGCTAAAGCTTTATCCTCACAAGTGAGGCATCATTCATGGCATGGATAGTTTTTTTTGTTTTTTTTTTTTTGTTGAGATGGAGTCTCACTCTGTCACCCAGGCTGGAGTGCAGTGGCGTGATTTCGGCTCACTGCAAGCTCCACCTCCCAGGTTCACGCCATTCTCCTGCCTCAGCCTCCTGAGTAGCTGGGACCACAGGTGCCCGCCACCACGCCCGGCTAATTTTTTGTATTTTGTTTAGTAGAGACGGGGTTTCACTGTGTTAACCAGGATAGTCTCGATCTCCTGACCTCATGATCCACCCATCTTGGCCTCCCATAGTGCTGGGATTACAGGTGTGAACCACCGCACCCAGCCCATAGCATGGATAGTTTTATAAAATACCCTGAAACACATACTTTAGTAACCAGTTCAGCACTTGCAACTTCCCAACTTTGTTTTCATCAGGAGTTAATGATGTATGGCACTTCTAGTAAGCAAGTGAATTGCTGTGAGTTTTTTAGTCATTTCTCAGCTAACCATTTAAGTTATCAAAGATCTTTACTTGTGCAATATCATAAATGCTGGACATTAAAAATTAGTTAACAGGATTAGCTGCCATCTAATGTGATATTTTTCAGTAAGATAGCAGCAGTAATTATGCAAAAAATAATTATTCCCATAGTTTGAGTCATTATAGCAATTTCCACCCTAGGATTTCACAGTCAGAGTCCAGATCTGGGCAACAGTGATTAACATAGTGGTTATTAATGAGAAGAGATTTTGATACATCTAGCTATGTTAGATGTCAGTGCCTTGAAGGGATGGGTTTGGCATATTAATAAGAAAGAGCGCATTGGACTGGATACTAAGAAATGTATTGCATTATTTTTCTTGTCCTCTATAACATGAAAGGTCAATTAGAGATATAGAAACAATGGAACATTTCACAGCATGGCCTAACATTTCACTGCACTTTTATTTTTTTAACCATGTACAAAGTTCATTAAATATGCAAAGTAGGACTGCTATAGGATGAAAGTGGTGGAGTCAGAGGTCATAATCCACACCAAGGTGGTAGTCTCTTGTGGATGGCACCCTGAGTGCTGAATTAGAGTGAGGATCAGCTTTCAGGCTGCCAACAGGGGACAAGGAGAATGAAGCTATCAGCAGTTAAAAATGTTGGATTAATTGAAATGAATGTTGACAGAGATTGTGCTGGCTTTACATCAAATTGAGTATAGTACTTCAAATTGAGTATTTGATAAGAGTAAACCCTTAACAAATTTCCCACATGTAAAATTGAGTATTAATTAAATGATTATACAACCCATACATACAGGTATCTCATTTAAATTTCTATACACATGTGCAAACTTGCAGGGTGCAAATATTTGTCTATATCTAAATATATCCAAATCCATTGAAGAACACCTAGAAATTTAGAAATTATTTTCCCATTTTACCATTCCCTTTCTGAGAATTTTGTCACAAACATTATCTTTCCATCTGTTTGAATCCTACTCTCTGGAGGCATGTAATGTATGGATACAGTAAAGCCATGAGATATTACAGGGTTTGTATCAGAGAAAACAATAACACTGGTGTTATAAAAGATCCATTGTGATTATTATAAAAAGTCCTCTTCCTCTTTACTTTTATCAAAGTCTTTTTCATGGTGGGGGAAATAATGCAACATATTTTGGTAAGTTAAAAAAGTATAAAAGTAAAAATAAATCCCACTGCAGACAGCAGGGGACCTTCTATGTGTGTCTAGTGAGGGAATGTGGCTGAGCATTAAGCCCCACATGAGTATTGGTGTAGACACCCAGTTTCCCTCGTACCAGGGTGAGTGTGGGCACGTTCCAGCCTGCATGTTTGAGCTGGTGCACGCGTGTGCACACCTGTGCCTATGTACCTTTGTGTAACTTGGTTTGGGGGCGGGGGGTCCACACTCCCGCCCATAGGTGTGACTCAAACTCAGCTTTTGAGCTGGCATGCAGGAGGCAGCCGGGTTTGGCAATCCAACTTCAGGACCCGTGAAGCCTGAGCGCTAGGGAGACGCGAAGAGTCCTCATTGTTCTTACACATGGCAGAGGTAGGAGGAAAAGGGTGGCTGGCATGAACTACCTAGAGAAGATGTCATGGACCTGAAATGACATCCAGAGGGAAATGAAACACAGCAGCTGCCTGTGTCTTCTTGTGTGTTCTGTTGGGGCATTCAGGGAAGAAGCAATGGAACCTGCGGGACTTTGGGATGCACTGTCCGGGAATCCCTGTGCAGCAGAGTGTCCAGCCCATGAGACAAGAGGACAGCATGTGGGTCCAGCAGGGCCTGAGTCTCCAGGGAAGATGGCATTCTCCCCAAGAGGGCACGGGTCGGTAGGTGGAGAAACCTGGGCCACGGGGTCAGGTAGACAGGACACTTATCACTTAGCCAGGTGAGAGCTCAGGAGAGGGCCTGGCGAGCAGTGGCCTAATAGGCCAGTGACACCCCGTTCCAGTACTGCATGTGTGCACACAAGAGCTTTGCCCTGTGCATGCTCTCCAGGATGCCTCACCTGGGTGGACAGGAAGCAAGGCACATAGGATCCTAAGCTTATGGTCATAAGTGGACCCAGAGGGGGGTCTCCAGTAACACTGTTCCCAGGAGAGGCAGGCATGCAGGGTCTCTTCAGGACAGGGGTAAAATGCATAAGCCCAGCTCTCTACCCAGTGGATGTCTTGCCCTGATGATGTCAGCCATGGCAGATACAGCTCTTCCACCTAGATTGCAGATCCGCAGGCTTACGACTTCACCCCGGCCTTCAATGGGAATGATCCCTGGTCGCTGGACCAACCAGTGCCCCACGGGTGTTCTTCCCAGCCTCCAAGCTCATGGGAGGCTCATTGACAACTCTCCTTCTAGTACATGGCCACCCACAGGCACTGTCAACAACCCAGCATCCTTCTACATTATGGGTTCCTGCCACCTTACCCAGCAGTGGAATAACGGAAAGGGAAAGAGCGGGAACAGATACAGAAGAGGCCACAAGCCTCACCCTCCTGCATGGCAAGGAAATGAGGGGATCATTCCCAGCCCAGGTAGCTGCTTCCCAAACACACCTGGAAGCCCAGCACAAGCTGAGGGATTTAATCTGCCACACCTAGGCATGGGGTATTTCAATGTGTGCCGGAGACCTGGATCCTAGTCACCCTACCAGGTGTACTTCTCCAGGTCACATTGTGTTCACACCCTCTAACCCAGATGGACTCCTTCTCCTCACCACATAGTGTTGGCTGGAAGTGTTACTCCTGGTGCCCCAGCTGCTGTTTCAAGGTGCAGAGACTGACAAGCAGACCCCTGAGTCCTTGTCCCCCTGTCCAAGTAATATCCACATAAATAACAAAAATGGCACATTAGACCTCATGACATTTTTAAGGCTGACGTCTTAAAAATTTCATCCAGATATTTATGAGTTTTTTCTCATTTATTTTATTTATTTATATCTCTGATTTAAAAATCAATTTATGCTTAGAGGTACTTCAACATATAACCAAATGTTCAGAGCTACGACATATAGGTTTCAAGCTTAAAAGTCTGTATCTGCTATTACGTTGGGTAAAACCCATACAGCACTTATAAAAATAAGTAATTATTAGGCATGGCCACTGTAGTGATCTCATATACTCAAATTCTCCGCAAACCCATTTGAAACAAAATCAATGTACAAAAATCACAATCATTCTTATACATCAATAACAGACAAACAGAGACCCAAATCATGAGTGAACTCCCATTCACAATTGCTTCAAAGAGAATAAAATACCTAGGAATCCAACTTACTAGGGATGTGAAGGACCTCTTCAAGGAGAACTATAAACCACTGCTCAAGGAAATAAAAGAGGATACAAACAAATGGAAGAACATTCCATGCTTATGGGTAGGAAGAATCAATATCATGAAAATGGCCATCCTTCCCAAGGTAATTTACAGATTCAATGCCATCCCCATCAAGTTACCAATGACTTTCTTCACAGAATTGGAAAAAACTACTTTAAAGTTCATATGGAACCAAAAAAGAGCCCGCATCGCCAAGTCAATCCTAAGCCAAAAGAACAAAGCTGGAGGCATCACACTACCTGACTTCAAACTATACTACAAGGCTACAGTAACCAAAACAGCATGGTACTGGTACCAAAACAGAGATATAGATCAATGGAACAGAACAGAGCCGTCAGAAATAATGCCACATATCTACAAGTATCTGATCTTTGACAAACCTGAGAAAAACAAGAAATGGGGAAAGGATTCCCTGTTTAATAAATTGTGCTGGGAAAACTGGCTAGCCATATGTAGAAAGCTGAAACTGGATCCCTTCCGTACACCTTATACAAAAATCAGTTCAAGATGGATTAAAGACTTAAATGTTAGACCTAAAACCATAAAAACCCTAGAAGAAAACCTAGGCATTACCATTCAGGACATAGGCATGGGCAAAGACTTCCTGTCTAAAACACCAAAAGCAATGGCAACAAAAGCCAAAATTGACAAATGGGATCTAATTAAACTAAAGAGCTTCTGCACAGCAAAGGAAACTACCATCAGAGTGAACAGGCAACCTACCAAATGGGAGAAAATTTTCGCAACCTACTCCTCTGACAAAGGGCTAATATCCAGAATCTACAATGAACTCCAACAAATTTACAAGAAAAAAACAAACAACCCCATCAAAAAGTGGGTGAAGGACATGAACAGACACTTCTCAAAAGAAGACATTGATGCAGCCAAAAAACACATGAAAAAATGCTCACCATCACTGGCCATCAGAGAAATGCAAATCAAAACCACGATGAGATACCATCTCACACCAGTTAGAATGGCAATCATTAAAAAGTCAGGAAACAACAGGTGCTGGAGAGGATGTGGAGAAATAGGAACACTTTTACACTGTTGGTGGGACTGTAAACTAGTTCAACCCTTGTGGAAGTCAGTGTGGCGATTCCTCAGGGATCTAGAACTAGAAATTCCATTTGACCCAGCCATCCCAGTACTGGGTATATACCCAAAGGACTATAAATCATGCTGCTATAAAGACACATGCACACGTATGTTTATTGCAGCATTATTCACAATAGCAAAGACTTGGAACCAACCCAAATGTCCAACAATGATAGACTGGATTAAGAAAATGTGGCACATATACACCATGGAATACTATGCAGCCATAAAAAATGATGAGTTCATGTCCTTTGTAGGGACATGGATGAAATTGGAAATCATCATTCTCAGTAAACTATCGCAAGAACAAAAAACCAAACACCGCATATTCTCACTCATAGGTGGGAATTGAACAATGAGAACACATGGACACAGGAAGGGGAACATCACACTTCTGGGACTGTTGTGGGGTGGGGGGAGGGGGGAGGGATAGCATTGGGAGATATACCTAATGCCAGATGACGAGTTGGTGGGTGCAGCGCACCAGCATGGCATATGTATACATATGTAACTTACCTGCATGTTGCACACATGTACCATAGAGCCTAAAGTATAATAATGATAACAATAATAATAATAATAAAAAAGAAAAAAGAAAAAAAAGAAAATATTCCTGGTGGTACTGAACACAGGACTTGCTGCTAATGTAAAGAAAACAGTGCAAGCATTTTCTGGATACTGGGCCACCTCTGGCCTAGGTTAGAAAAGGTGAGACAGCTCTGCTTATGTCTCCTGCTCTCATGGGGACAAAACTCTCAGGAGCCTGGACCAGTACATCACGAAGTCTAAAACCCTGATAACACTATGCAGAAGGGACATCGCATGGAGAGACTCACAGAAATAGAACAAGAAGCCTGAGGATCTCAGCAGTCCAGCCCCCACTATTTGAATCATGATAGCCATGGCACCAGGGTGATGAGAAGACACCTGACAATGTCCCCATCCTGAGCCATCACCAGACTGCATCCTCTTGAGTGCCCCTGAACCACAATAATTTGGCTTACAGACTGTGAAAGATTGCGGACTGACAGTTAGTAAATTATAATTATTGTTTTAAGCTACTAAGTTTTAGGTAATTTTGAAAAGCACTTTAGACTCCTAGAAAAACTGAGTTGTCTACTGATTTGAGTAATTGTGGAGAGCTTTAAAGGCCAATGTCATGAATGCTAATACCCTGGAAAAGTCAAACCATCAAGACTCTTCAAAACACAATAGATATTTAATGTCCCTTTGCTATGGCTGAAGAATAATATAACATATATCTGATAGTTTTTTTGAAAGCCTCTATTCACATCTCTTGGCTGGGTATGGGTCAACTCTGGTCTGGTTTAATTCTAGTCAATTGCAGCAACACGTCTTTTGTTTTAGGTTGTGGCCTACACTGATTTTTTGATCACTGACTGTGTCTGTGTCTGTGCATGTATGTTTTGTGTATAACCATACTTTATCAAAAGGGGATAAATAATAGTGCTATAGTGGTTTTGTAAACATAAAGCATTCCAGGAAGACAATACTGCTTCTCTGCTGAGCTTTAAAACAGATATGCACAGAGGCTCACACCTGCACCCCCAGCAGTTTGGCAGGCTAAGGTGGGCAGATCTCTCGATATCAGGAGTTTGAGACAAGCCTGGCCAAGATTACATGTCTAGTATCATACCAAAGCTAGCCAGGCTTGGTGGCCCATGCATGTTATCCCAGCTACTCAGGAGGCTGATGCAGGAGAATCCACAGAACCTTGGGGACGGAGTTTACACTGTACTGAGATTACACCACTGTACTCCAGCCTGGGCACAAGAGTGAGACTGTATCAAAAATAAAATAAAATAAAATAAAATAAAATAATAAAACAGGAGACATCACTGAAGAGAGAAATGCATAAAACTGGGTGGGCATTGTGGGTCACACCTGGAATCCCAGCATTTTGAGAGTCTAAGGTGGGTGGATCACTTGAGGACAGGAGTTCAAGACCAGCCTGAGCAAATATTGTGAAACCTCGTCTCCACTAAAAATACAAAAAAAAAAAAAAAAAAAGTTAGGATTAGTGTCATATGCCTGCAGTCGCAGCTGCTCAGGAGGGTGTGACTGGACAACTGCTTGAAACCAGGATGGGGAGGTTGTAGTAAGCTTAGATCATGCCACTGCACTCCAGCCTAGGTGACAGAGCAGAATTCCATCTTAAAAAAACTCAAATAGAGAAAAAGATAGGAAGGAAGGAAGGTAGGAAGGATGGAAGGAAGGAGGAAGGGAGGGAGGGAAGAAGGAAGGGAGAAAGAAGAGAATTAAAGGTATGAAATCAACAGGAAATGAATAAAAATAAAAAGATGCCATTTTGCCCATTATACACATGAATTTTTGAACTATGTTTAAAATAATATTTAGGTCTCTAGTTGACTAACTGAAAGTTTAAAATAAGCTGGTATATATTTTCAAAATTACTCATGTAACTATGGGTGTTAACTAAGATTCTTGTAGTTTTCAACAACCAAATTCTAATTAATATTTGTCATCAAATCGCATACTACTAGGGGCAGGGTAGTCTGTGTTATGCTGCCTAATATACACTACATTAAAAATGAAATCAAATCTGCAAAAGACTTTACACTTACTCTTACCAGTAAAAACTGTTTTGTTTCCCAACTTGTGGAGGGTTTTATTTCCACAGTGTTGATGGCTCTGGCAGAAAGCCTTCTTGGTCCAAACTCACCCCTTATCATCACAGTATTTACATGTTCAGGAATTAAGGGGAAAGAGCATCCAGTACCACTGCTTTCCTGCATTGGTTCCCATGCACAAGCAAAAGTGCTGTGTTAGTGGCTATCAAATATTCATATATTTGATGAAGGAAATTTGTGTTTCCAAACTGTAAAACAAAAATATTACTATCAATTGTATTTGTATTATTTATTTACTTAGAGACAGGGTCTTGCTCTGTCACCCGGCTGAATCATACATCACTGTAGTCTCAGACTTTTGGGCTCAGAGGATCCTCCAATCTCAGCCTCCCAAAGTATTGAAATTAGACTTAAGACATTGTATCCAGGCTTAAGTTTAGAGATAAATGCTAATGAATATATTATAAACTATATAAATAAACATAATTGAAGGCTCTCAAGAACTGTAAGGAACCACTGAAAAGCTACCATTGTGGACAAGGCTGCTGGCAACAACATAATGCAAGCAAAGGAGTGGGTCTTTCCCCACTGAGCCTGCAGATGATACCAAAGGCCAGTTTGGCATTTCCACTGCAGCTTTTGTTTTTTTGAGATGGAGTCTCGCTGTGTCACTCAGGATGGAGTGCAGTGGTGTGATCTCGGCTCACTGCAAGCTCCGCCTCCAGGCATGTCATTCTCCTGCCTCAGCCTCCCGAGTAGCTGGGATTAGAGGTGCCCGCCACCACGCCCGGCTAATTTTTTGTATTTTTAGTAGAGACAGGGTTTCACTGTGTTAGCCAGGATGGTCTTGATCTCCTGACCTTGTGATCCACCCGCCTAGGCCTCCCAAAGTGCTGGGATTACAGGTGTGAGCCACCGCACCCGGCCCCACTGCAGCTTCTTGAGAGAACATGAAACAGGTGTGTGCGTTTGTGTGTGTGTGTGTGTGTAAGCATACATACAGAACCTGTTGAAAAAACTGGGATCACCCACACAATAGAATATGATGCAGTTTGTGTAGATCTGTTAGAATTCATCCTGAACCAATCAGTTGCTGGGCTTTATTTATTTATTTTTTTGGCTGGTTTGTTACTTATTACTAATGATTCCACTTTGGAAATTGAAATTGGACAAGTTGGAGCTGAGACTGGGTCCACTTAGATTCTATTGTGGAATGGAGAATGGCAAGCCTGTAATTTTGGCTGTGATGGTTACTGGAAGGTCTCTGCATAGATGGGCTAGATTTCTGCCTGCAGCAAGAGGGCCTGGGACTGACAATCAGCTCCCTTGACATCAGCTATCACAGTGGGAAAGGCTGGAGCTGAGACTGGGATTCTCTGTTTCTGAATAAAGTCATGTGCTCTAGAGATTCTAATGCCCAGTCATTTCCATTAGATGTATCAGAAGTGATCTTCCTTCCAGGGGTACTAAGGCTTATTATATAAGCTACTTGCCTACTGGGTCCAGGTAGGGCCAGAAACTTCATCCTTAACCACTAAATTGCCTCTGCTTTCCAGCCTGTGGCTGGGTGGAGCACACAGGGCTAGGATGGTCAAAAAGTATGGCAGCTGAGATTGGGTGGGGTCACATGGACCTTCTGTGGATAGTCATCAAGCTGCCTTTGTCACAGCCTTGGAAGTTTTACAGAGAAAATCAGGGTGGGATTTTGCATTTGGCCACTGATTTGAGCCTGGCAGACTCATCAACCATGGTTGGTTGCTGCAGAATGATGCTGTTGCCTAGTCTCTCTGATGGTGCACCTCTGCTGGCTGGAATGCAAAGCCACCAGTAAGATTACTGTCATGGTCAATGTGAGTCCCATCCATGTAGTTTGTTTCTAACTGACCCCAGTTGTCTGATACCCAATGTTTCCCACAGGGTAAGACTAGAGAGAACATCATGTGAAGAATTGCAAAATGGAAAAGAAAAGGCTGAATGTATACCTTCAACCCTCTCCTCCCTGAAGAAACTGTGAGTCTGGGGAAATTTTTTGTATGCAACACTGTGCTGGCTTGGGTGGGAGAAAAGTATCAAATTAAAACTGCTCATGCCTGTAATCCCAGTCCTTTGGGAGGCTGAGACAGGCGGATCACGAGGTCAGGAGATCGAGACCATCCTGGCTAATGCCGCGAAACCCCGTCTCTACTAAAAATACAAATTAGCTGGGTGTGGTGGCGGGCATCTAGTCCCAGCTACTCAGGAGGCTGAGGCAGGAGAATGGCGTGAACCCAGGAGGTGGAGCTTGCAGTGAACCGAGATCATGCCACTGCACTCCAGCCTGGGCAACAGAGTGAGACTCCATCTCAAAACAAACAAAAAGAAAAACATTTCTTTTATCCTATGTGTGTGGCTATTCTCAGTTCTACAGCCGAACAAGGTGTCACAGATTCAATCCCAAGTTATAGACTCATTCACTAATGTGTCCTTATCTAAGGATAGCTGTGAGTTGAGGTTTTTGTTTTGCAGACAGGGAGGGAGTTAGCAGAATCACAGAATGCCTATTCTGTCACATCAGACCCTAGAAAAAGTCAAGTCGAAAGACTAGTCCAGGCTGAGCACAGTGGCTCATGCAAGTAACCCCAGCACTTTTGGAGGCCAAGGTGGGCATATCACGAGGTCAGGAGGTCAAGACCATCCTGGCTAACAGGGTGAAATCCCCTCTTTACTAAACATACCAAAAATAAAAATAAAAAATTAGCCAGGCCTGGTGGCACATGCCTGTAGTACCAGCTACATGGAATGTTGAGGCAGGAGTATCTCTTGAACCGAGGAAGTAAAGCTCAAAGTGAGCTGAGATCATGCCACTGCACTCCAACCTGGCTGACAAAGTGAGACTCGATCTCAAAAAAAAAAAAAAAAAAAAAAAAGTGGTCCTAAGGGAAGAGGAATTTAAAATGTTGGGGTGCTTCCATGGAGAAGCTGAAAGCTAGAGCAAACCAAGGGTTGGATTTAAAGAAGAGCTCCTGGTACCACTGAAAACTACCTCTTTATCCTCTATGGAATGCAGGAAATAGTGAATTCTGAGCTCCACTGCTTACTGATGTAGGCAAGTTATCAGCCAGAGATACACGACTTAATCTGTTGTGTTCCTATAAAAGACTATGAGACTGGGAAATTTATAAAGAAAAGAGCTTTCACTGCATCCTGGTTCTGCAGGCTGTAAAAGATGTGCGGTTCCAGCATCTGCATCTCGTGAAAGCCTCACCAGATTTCCACTCAGGACAGAAGGTAAAAGGAAAACAGACATGTCACGTGTGGAGACAGAGAAGGGGAGAAAGTATCAGGCTCTTTTCAACAACCTATTTGGATGTAATCTCTACCATGGGAACTAATACAGTGGAAAATTCACTTATTAACCATGGTGAGGGCACCAAGCCATTTATGAGGGATCCGTCCCCATGACACAAACAAACACCTACCACTAGGTGCTGTTTACAATGTTGAGGACCACATTTCAACCTGAGGCTTGGAGGGACAAATGTCCAAACTGTATCAATAGGCAAGTTTAAAAATCATGCAGAGTTATAGCAAAACAATCCTTTTTCCTCTTTAGAGTCCTGGAACTACAAAAAGCTGGGATTCACTAGCTTCCCAAGATTGGCAAGTTAGTATTCAGACTCTTAGGCAGCAAACTGAGAAGTCAAGGCCATAGTTGGGTAGTTTGACTTCTTGGAAGGAAAATTTGGAAGCTCAGTATATTGTTAGAGTGAGGGATGATGAAGACTGATGAGAAATGCCTATGTGCCTGCTCTCAGAGGACCTTGACAGATCCAAAAGTCAGGAGAATTGGAAGAAGCTATGAAAGTCAAGATATGGCTGGGTGCAGGTTCACGCCTGTAATCCCAGCACTTTGGGAGGCCGACACGGGTGGATCAACTGAAGTCAGGAGTTTGAAACCAGCCTGACCAAATGGTGAAAACTTGTCTCTACTAAGAAATACAAAAGTTAGCATAGCATGGTGACAGGTGCCTGTAATCCCAGCTACTTGGGAGGCTGAGACAGGGGAATCACTTGAGCCCAGGAGGCAGAGTTTGCAGTGAGCTGAGATTGTGCCATTGCACTCCAGCCTGTGCAACAGAGCAAGACTCTGTCTCAAAAGAAAAAAGAAGAAAAAAAAGCCATGATGTTAGATGTACAATCTAAGATCTTCAAGGTACAAAGTGGGAGCTGAGTTTTCTTGACTACTTGAGATTCAGTAAACCAGGAGGAAATAGTTTTAGAAGTGCTTGAGCGTCTATTTAAATCCCTCTTTTATCTTGGAGGTCCTAGGAGAGTTATGAATGCCAGTCTGTGCTAGAATCCAGAGATAGGCAATAATTTCATTGAGAAGCAGCTGTAACAGTTGTGTCATTACATATGTGATTTAATACTTCAGTCCTCTGAGAGAAGCTGTGAAATAACAGTTCCCTATTGACTCTACGGCACTGTCTCAGACACAAACTCTAGAACAAGATCAGGATTCAGTTTTTCTTACCTCTTTTTAAGAGAATATTTTCACAATCCTATGTGCAAGAGTATCTCAACTAGTTTCTGAGTTTATCTCATAGGGAATTGATGTGGGTGTATCTTTTTATTTGTTGCATTTGTGGATGGAGGAACAAATTAGAGCCTCCTATTTTATCACCTTGTTGGTGATACCCTTTTTATTAATTTTTTACTTATTTTTAAAAATTTGTACATAACAGTCATAGATACTTTTGGCATACATGCAATATTTTGATACAAGCAATGTGTACTGGTAAGGAAGGGATCAAAGAGGGGATGGGGGTGGGTTAAATTATAGTTGCTTAGAAGGAATAAGATCTAGTGTTTAGGAGCACAGAATGAGTACATTTAATAATGATTTGTTGTATATCTCAAAAGAATTAATAGAGCGAAGATGGAATGTTGCCCAGGTTAGAGTGCATGGCGCAATATCGGCTCAATGCGGCCTCAGCCTCCCAGGTTCAAACGATTCTCCTGCCTGAGCCTCCCAACTAACGGTAACATACTACAGGTGTGCGTCACCACACACAGCTAATTTTTATATTTTTGCTAGAGATGGGATTTCATGGTGTTGGCCAGCCTGGTCTTGAACTCCTGACTTAAAGTGATCTGCAAGCCTTGGCCTCCCCAAGTGTTGGAATTAAAGACCTGAGCAATTACACCTGGAAAGTAGGATACACAAGACTAGGGAGTTTTATCTTTTCACTTCATCCTCACAATCCTATGTTATAGGTGAATGAAAACACAACTTCATAACATGAATAACTCACTTGAAAATCAAAGTTGGTAAGTTCTCCCTTTAAAATTATTTGCACTCTTACCCTATAAAAAGTGATGATCTTGTCAAAATTTTCTCAAGAAAATACTCCTTCCTTGCAGATTAGTCTGTTAATTGTAAGAATTATGGACTGCAAAACTTCTGGAACTTCAAGTATTTCATTTTTTTTTAGGTTGTATAATCAGGAAAATAAATCAATTTAGTTATTCGGGTCAAAATATTTTTATTTTTATCATTCAATGATTTCTTAAACCTTTAAGCAATCCGTCTAAAACTTTATGCTGTTGTTTATGTTTTATACACTTCATTTTCCCAAAAGTATGAGGTTTAAATCGTTTCCATTCATATCATCAATTAAATCTGATAGGCTGAGAGCAGTGGCTCAAGCCTGTAACCTTAGCGCTTTGGGAGTCCGAGGAGGGTGGATCAGGATTTTTAAGAATGGCCTGGCAAACATGGTGAAATGCTCTCTGTACTAACAATACAAAAAATTAACCAGCTGTGGTGCACACATCTCTAATACCAGTTACTCAGGATGCTGAGGCAGAAGAATAGCTTGGACTCAGAAGGCAGAGGTTGCGGTAAGCCAAGATGGAGCCACCCCAGCTTGGGTTACAAAGCTACACTCCATCCAAAAAAAAAAAACTGAGAAAATCCCAACCATTCTAAATTATTCCTATTTGTAAGAACTTATTACTAAACTATTACAACAACCATTGCCAAAACTTTCAAGAAAAAACTAACATGAGTACCTCCCAAGACAAAACACCTACTTTCCACTATTTAAATTAGGAACATTTAATTTCATTATGCTATGCACTTGAGAAACTTAGCTGCTTCAGTTTTGATTTAGGTAAAAAAAAGGTTTCATTACCATTATCCCCCTTCAGTCACAGAATGATTCAAGTAGAATGTTCCAGATGTTTTAAACTTTAGTATCAACTACATCTAATTATTTCCTTTCACCTGTACTATTCCTCTAAAAATTAAATGTTTTATGGTGAGGTAGACAGTTTTGTAGTCTTTCTGAAGGCATCTCAAACATTTCAAGCTTGTAAGTTTTTAAAGAGAAAAGGTCTAATTAGAAAACTTGTGCAACTTGCAAGGGAGATGTAACATATGCCTAATTTTGTATCTATTTATGTTCAAAGAAACAAAACAAAATATTCAACAAACAACACAATTTACTCTCCTATTGAATTTGCTTTTAAGCATGTGCAGTTAACTAATAACATCAGCCATTTTGAATTACATGTAAATTTTATTCTGAAATTTTAATGTAGATATTACATCTAAACAGATAGTTTTCAAATAGCATTAACAAGCATGAAATTACTTCAAAAAAAATCCTTTTCCTTGGAATACCTCAAAAGATTGATGGAGGAAGTTAGTATCTACCTCTCTCCACAATACTAACATGTCTCTTTTAGTAATATGCAGGTAACAATGCAGAAATAACATGTCAATTTTCAATTTGCAAACAAGCTTTGGTATGCAATAACCATTATTTGGAATACTTGCTTTAATACCTGCTTCAGTCTCCTTTTTCAGATCGACTTTCCCGATGGTCTATTGTAGATGCCACATAACTGGAGCTACCATATGCTTCACGAGGAGCAGAGAGAACCCTATCCAGAGAAGGTGGATTCCTTTGATCTTTTCTGCCAATGTGCTCATGACCACAAAAATAAAAATCATCACAGCTCCTTGATTAACTCTCCTGACTTCTGCCATATCTATCTCGTGTATTGTTATAATGAGGGCAGCTGATTCCACCATAAGACATCCGAGGCCCTCGTGCAGGTGGTGCACCATGAGAGGTCCCTGCAGGGTTGATAAAATAATATGTTGGACTACAACTAAACATTTTTACTGCCATCACTAAAGGATGAATTAGTTAAAGTACTATTTGGAAATATCTGCTTTCCTCTGCCCTTGTTGACAGGATAGATATTAATTAAGCCTGCATTGGTCAGAAGGTTTTATTTAAAAGAAATGTAAGAGTAGTATTGTGAAGCTTAACAAATTTAATTCTAAAGTAAACGTTGAGTCACATTTTCTGCATGTGAACTGAAGTTTTCTCCTTCATATCGTCCCTTATGCTTTATACTGTTAAGAATACTCAATATTTAAACACGCTATATTGTCCTTTATAATTTTCCTTAGAATTTCATTAAAATAATGATCTGGTCTATTACATAAAATTCTATAATTTACAAATCCATCCCCTCTTACCATATCCCTGAAATGCATCTCTGTAAGAATTTCCACTTGGACGTTCAGAATGATCTCTACCACGGGTCTCACCGTAGCCAACACGATCACTAAATTGAAAAAAAAAAAGTTTTTTAATGTCAGAATAAACAATTTAAGAAATCTGTTTGATGAATCCAGATAACATTATAGTACCTATATCCTGTAGAGGAATGTTCATCCCAACTAGAAAGACCACAATCACAGTATGCATAGTCTCTAGGTGGTGGAGCATGATCCCTGGTTTCTCGGGAGTGTGGATGATATTGGTGAGTGTAAGTTTAAGCAACAAATTTTAAATTTTCAACTTCTAATATCCAAAATATAACTAAATTACAACTTAAACATAATTAAATTGCCAAACATCTAAATAGATATTTCTCCAAATAAAACAGGCAAACGCCCAAAAAGCACATGGAACACATACTCGTAATCAGTGATTCAGAAAATGCATTTCAAATCCAAAATGAGATTCCAGATTTCATACACACACTGGCATGGCAATAAATTTTAAAAAGCAGGAAATAGCAAGTGTTTGAGAGTATGTAGATAAACTGGAACCCTGATAGTTGGAATGAATAATTTAAGAAATCTTTTTGACAAACCCGGAAAAAGCTGTAGTACCTATATCCTCTAGAAGAATGTTCATCCCAACTAGAATGACCATAATCACGTTATGTGTAGTCTCTAGGTGGTGGAGCATAATCCCTAGTTTCTCAGGAGCTTGGATGATTTCTGTGTTCATAAGTTTAAGGAAGTCAGTGTGGTGATTCCTCAGGGATCTAGAACTAGAAATACCATTTGACCCAGCCATCCCATTACTGGGTATATACCCAAAGGATTATAAAACATGTTGCTATAGAGACACATGCACACGTATGTTTATTGTGGCATTATTCACAATAGCAAACACTTGGAATCAACCCAAATGTCCAACAAAGATAGACCGGATTAAGAAAATGTGGCACATATACACCATGGAATACTATGCAGCCATAAAAATGATGAGTGTATGTCCTTTGTAGGGACTTGGATGAAGCTGGAAACCATCATTCTCAGCAAACTATCACAAGGACAAAAAGACAAACACTGCATGTTCTCACTCATAGGTGGGAATTGAACAATGAGAACACATGGACACAGGAAGGGGAACATCACACACTGGGGCCTGTTGTGGGGTGGGGGGAGGAGGGAGGGATAGCATTAGGAGATATACCTAATGCTAAATGACTAGTTAATGGGTGCAGCACACCAACATGGTACATGTATACATATGTAACAAACCTGCACGTTGTGCACATGTACACTAAAATTTAAAGTGTAATAAAAAATAAACTTAGATTTCAAAATTTTTTTAATTTTCAACTTCTAGTATCCAAAACATAACTACTTTACAACTTAACAAAATTAAAAGGCCAAACATCCAAATAGATATTTCTCCAAATAAAATAGGCAAATGCCCCAAAAGCACATGGAACAGATACTCACAATCAGTGATTCAGAAAATGCATTTCAAATCCAAAATGAGATACCATACTTCACACATACACTAGAATGGCAATAAATTTTAAGAAACAGGAAATAACAAGTGTTTGAGAGGATGTAGATAAATTGGAACCCTGATACAATGCTAGTTGGAATGGAAAAGGATGCAGCTACCATGGAGAAATGTGGTGGTTCCTCAAGAAAACAAACAAAATTATCATAGTACCAAAAAATTCCACTCATATACACCCAGAATTGAATATGTGTACTCAAACAAACATTCTTGCATAGAAATATTGGGGTGGAAACAACCCAAATAAAATAATGAGTTAACAACTTGTGGAAGGAGTGAAGTGCTATGATGTAAATCAACCTTCAAGACATCATGCAAAAGGAAAGGAGACAGATACAAAAAGTCGTGTAGTGTTTGAGCCCATTAACATTAAATGCCCACAACAGGTAAGTTCAGAGGCAGGACACTGATTGCTGTTTGCTAGCAGCTGAGGGAAGGGAGAAAGTGGAAGGAACTGCTTAACTGTTAGTTGGAGTTTTAGTTTGGAGTGATGAAAATGTTTTGGAACTCAATGGAGGTAGTTGTTGCATGACACAGAATGTATTAAATGCCACTTAACTGTTTACTTTATAATATTTAATTTTGTTATGTAAATTTCATCACCACAACAAAAAAAACAACTTTTTAAAAATTTTTCCTTTACTTCTCCTTAGTTGCATAACCATCATCTCTTAGAGACATATGGTCATTTCTCCAGGAGGAGACTGGCTCTCTACGTGTAAGACTTCCATAATTCTCGCTTCCACATGATATGGGATCTTTAATGTTAAAATGATGGAACATTATGTAAAGAACACCAAATCTGAAACACTATTTTCTCTTATCTCAAACAACTTTTAAAATTATTTCTTCTATGACTCCATTCTTTGTTCCCTAAATTACTAGACAGTAATGACACTGTGAATATTTCATACGGTTTTGGATAACCCCCTGGCTCCCACAAGGCCAGCTCTTCTAATGAAGCTGAAGCCAAACACTAATTCTTAGGTAAAAGTTAATTTTCAATGGTTAATTAAATGGTTAATGACTATTTAGTAATGTTAATAACTACTTAGCTATATTTTCCTTTTTATACGATATGAATTACTGATGACTACTAATGACACAGGGAAAACATGTAAAACCATCAAACTGTTCACGAATTTTAAAGTTTACATATATTGTCCTTTCTCAGCTGAGGAAGGTAAATTTTCCCATGTAGTTCAATCCACCTCACACACACAAATACTGCTACCTTTGAATGACTGCATGCCAAATTTTTACATAACAGTTCTTCTTTATCTCTAAGTGGTTGGCTCTATCTTAAATGTTGACAACTTAAAATGTACCAGTGAAAACTTCCTAATGATGGCCAAGAATTACTTTTACTGCAATAAGCAACACTGTTAAAGGGGTCCTTACAACATTGTTGGTATTTCAAAATAGAAAAGGTTCTGCTTAATATACTCTTCATAGTGCTTTTCCTTGATATGTTCACTGGCTAACAATGTTGGAAGTTCTAGCCAGGGCAATTAGGCAGGAGAAGGAAATAAAGGGTATTCAATTAGGAAAAGAGGAAGTCAAACTCTCCCTGTTTGCAGATGACATGATTGTGTATCTAGAAAACCCCATTGTCTCAGCCCAAAATCTCCTTAAGCTGATAAGCAACTTCAGCAAAGTCTCAGGATACAAAATCAATGTGCAAAAATCACAAGCATTCTTATACACCAATAACAGACAAACAGAGAGCCAAATCATGAGTGAACTCCCATTCACAAAGAGAATAAAATACTTAGGAATCCAACTTACAAGGGACCTGAAGGACCTCTTCAAGGAGAACTAAAAACCACTGCTCACTGAAATAAAAGAAGATACAGATAAATGGAAGAACATTTCATGCTCACGGGTAGGAAGAATCAGTATCGTGAAAATGGCCATACTGCCCAAGGTAATTTATAGATTCAATGCCAACCCCATCAAGCTACCAATGACTTTCTTCACAGAATTGGAAAACACTGCTTTAAAGTTCATATGGAACCAAAAAAGAGCCTGCATCACCAAGTCAATCCTAAGCCAAAAGAACAAAGGTGGAGGCATCATTCTACCTGACTTCAAACTATACTACAAGGCCACAGTAACCAAAACAGCATAGTACTGTTACCAAAACAGAGATATAGATCAATGGAACAGATCAGAGCCCTCAGAAATAATGCCGCATATCTACAATTATCTGATCTTTGACAAACCAGAGAAAAACAAGCAATGGGGAAAGGATTCCCTATTTAATAAATGGTGCTGGGAAAACTGGCTAGCCATATGAAGAAAGCTGCAACCGGATCCCTTCCTTACACCTTATACAAAAATTAATTCAAGATGGATTAAAGACTTGAACGTTAGACCTAAAACCATAAAAACCCTAGAAGAAAACCTAGGCATTACCATTCTGGACATAGGCATGGGCAAGGACTTCATGTCTAAAACACCAAAAGCAATGGCAACAAAAGCCAATATTGACAAATGGGATCTAATTAAACTAAAGAGCTTCTGCACAGCAAAAGAAACTACCATCAGAGTGAACAGGCAACCTACAAAATCGGAGAAAATTTTCGTAATGTACTCATCTGACAAAGGGCTAATATCCAGAAACTACAATGAACTCCAACAAATTTAAAAGAAAAAAACAAACAACCCCATCAAAAAGTGGGCAAAGGATATGAACAGACACTTCTCAAAAGATGACATTTATGCAGCCAAAAGACACATTAAAAATGCTCATCATCACTGGCCATCAGAGAAATGCAAATCAAAACCACAATGAGATACCATCTCACACCAGTTAGAATGGCAATCATTAAAAAGTCAGGAAACAACAGGTGCTGGAGAGGATGTGGAGAAATAGGAACACTTTTACACTGTTGGTGGGACTGTAAACTAGTTCAACCATTGTGGAAGTCAGTGTGGCGATTCCTCAGGGATCTAGAACTAGAAATTCCATTTGACCCAGCCATCCCATTACTGGATATATACCCAAAGGACTATAAATCATGCTGCTATAAAGACACATGCACACGTATGTTTATTGCGGCAGTATTCACAATAGGAAAGACTTGGAACCAACCCAAATGTCCAAAAATGATAGACTGGATTAAGAAAATGTGGCACATATACACCATGGAATCCTATGCAGCCATAAAAAATGATGAGTTTATGTCCTTTGTAGGGACATGGATGAAGCTGGAAACCATCATTCTCAGCAAACTATCACAAGGACAAAAAGACAAACAGTGCATGTTCTCACTCATAGGTGGGAAGTGAACAATGAGAACACATGGACACACGAAGGGGAACATCACACACTGGGGCCTGTACTGGGGTGGGGAGAGGAGAGAGGGATAGCATTAGGAGATACACCTAATGCTAAATGACTAGTTAATGGGTGCAACACACCAGCATGGCACATGTATACATATGTAACTAACCTGCACATTATGCACATGTACCCTAAAACTTTAATAATAATTAAAAAAATACATTGTTTTTCTTTTTTATGTAAAAATTGACCCTGCATTTCTATTGCGTAAATCACTCATAAATATGATTTTCAGTGTCTCATCCTCCAGTAAGGAAAGACACATACATATGTGTGAAGCAGTGGCTTTTAGAGCTTTTCAGAGTCACAGACTCTTTTCAGAAGTTAAAGTTTTACATTTCTTAAATTGAAAATGCTTTATGGCAGGCCAATGTACAAACTCTCTCTACCAAAATTACAAAGCAATAGATTTGCATAGATGTTTGCACAGGTATACACACACAGAAAAAAGAAATATTGCAAAATCAATCTTAAGTACCGAATTACATTTTTCCTGTTGGAAAGTTTTAAATATTCCGTTGTATTTTGATAATACAACTGATATGAAGTTCTGGGCCCCAAAGTAGAAAAGTCTAAAGTATATGAATATAAATGAGTTCTGCAGAAAACCTGTTGAGTACCAGCAATCAGCATTCATAAATTCAATTCAGTTTGAAATTTGTGTTATTTCAATCCAAAGTTATCACAATTTTACAACAAATTTTAGATATTACTTCAGTCATTCTTATAATATACCCTTAGTACTTAGAAATAATTTTGCTTATTATAAGTCAATTTTCTGTTCATAAAGGAAATAAAATTGAGAAACTTTGATATCTTCAAACTTGTTTCCTTTCAGTCCTATGGTTCCATCTTTACATTTAAAACATTACCCAAGCGGCCTTCATGTGAGGGAAGCCATCCTCTTGTTCCTCCACTACTTCCTGATGCAGATCTCAAACTTCCTGCAGGGATTGTTTCTTGAGGAAGGTGGTGGTCTCCGCCTACCACCACTTTGAAAAGATGGTTTCTTGGCTTGTACTACTTTTATTGCTTTTCCATCCAAAGGCTAAAAGTATTAAGAGTACTATCAATAACACTGGCACATTTAACCTAAGCACATTTTACAAGCATTTTTACATAAACTACGGCTCAATTCTAGATATTTTCTCCCAAAGCAAACTTTTGTTTTTTCTCCTAAAATGAACACATCTTTCACAATGCCAAATTTGAGACATTTACTGAGCACATGCCTTCCATTAAGGGATCAAACACAAATTCTATTATTCAAATTCCTTGAAAACTTCTCCATTATTTTAAAGAAAAACCTCAAGCAAACTAACAAAAAGAGATTAACTCATCACACAGTCTATGGAAGAATGTGGCACATCTGTTTTTCACAATATATAATCCACCTCATCTTTGTATTCACATCACTAATTTAAAAGTTTCAGTGTCCCAATGAAACTTGTGTCATTTAAAAAAATGGGGTTACTTATTCAAAGTGATTAGTCGCATTAGTCATTCTGAGTTGTTTCTTGTTTAATCTGCTAACACTTGCATAAAATGTCCCCATATGATTTACAATTCTATATTTACTCTAGAAATGTTTCTGTAAATGTGATCCTTGTTTAATCTCATTAAGGTTTCTTGCCTTACTCATTTCTTATATTGCTTTAGACATGCCCCCAAAGAATGACTCTTAATATAGTACTTCATGTAATTTCTCAGAAATGCTTACATATCCTAATTAATTTCACAATAACATTTTTCAGGGTAATCTTTTCTATAGGCCAAAGTAATTTTTGGAAACAGTTAGCTGATATAAAAATTTAAATTAAGTTAAAAATTTAACTCGATTTAAAAATTACATAGCTTTTGCTAGTTGGGGGAAGATCTTAAATCCCTTACAAGACCTCTGGCAGCCACATCGCCTGTTGTTCCTACCTCACAACTTCTGTTATTTCTGGGCCCAAAACATTTTCCCCAGGTTTGCGCATGGCTGCTTCCTTCCCAGTGTTCTGAAGTCAGCCAAAATTCCTTAAACTGTTAATTCCCCCTGAAAACTCTAAGAACGTCCTTTATTGGCCGTCTTAACATTTATGTGCATGTAACATTCACGTTTATTTTTACATAATAAAATATGTGAGATGAAGTAATTCAGAAATAACGTTGGCCTGGCATGGTGGCTCAGGCCTATAATCCCAACAATTTGGGAGACAGAGGCGGGCAGATCACGAAGTGAAGAGATAGAGACAATCCTGGCCAACAGGGTGAAACCCGGACTCTACTCAAAGTACAACAATTAGCTGGGCGTGGTGGTGCATGCCTGTAGGCCCTGCTACTTGGAGGCTGATGTAGGAGAATTGCTTGAACCCAGGAGGCAGAGGTTGCAGTGAGCCAAGACCACCCCACTGCAATCCAGCCTGGTGAAACAGCCAGTCTCCATCTTAAAAAACAAACAAACAAACAAAACTCTACACAAATTACCTGCTCTTTTGCTTGAAAATTAGGAGGGGGGAAGAAATTATCATAGATTACTATACGTAAGTCAAAATTATCTTCACACCTACCACAAAGCCATGAACCAAAAGCTACTCTCGGTTTCTACCACAGCTTAAAATACTAATTTATGAGAGTGAATAAAAATGTACTTTCTGCTATGTGCCAGGAAGTATGATATATGTAACAGAAAAGCAACCGGGAACACTAAAATATGCACTATATACAATTTCACTATCAATAGGTTAATATATGGTACTGTGAGTACAAAATACCTATGATATGCAATGAGGAAGAAAACATGAAATCTAAGTTGTTTTGAAGCATAAATTATTATTTGTGAGATGTACACAGGGAAGGAAAATTCTCAGGAAGTCCAAAAAGGCATTTTTGGGATAGCGTAAAGACTAACAGGAGCTAAAAACAGATTGGGATAATGTTATTATTTTTTATTCTTTATTTTTTTGAGACGGAGTCTTGCTCTGTTGCCAGCCTTGAGTGCAGTGGCCTGATTTCGGCTCACTGCAACCTCTGCCTGATCAACTGATTCCCCTGCCTCAGCCTACCGAGTAGCTGGAATTACAGGCACACAAAACCACACATGGCTAATTTTTTGTGTTTTACTAGAGACGGGGTTTCAGCATGTTGGCCATGATGGTTATGTTCTCCTGACCTCATGATCTGCTCACCTCAACCTCGCAACGTGCTGGGATTACAGGCATGAGCCACCATGCTCGGCCTGATTGGGATAATGTTACAAAGCAAGAAAGGTCTAAAGGACCCAGAATGGAATGATCTTGACTACAATGTAAAGGAATTCAATAGTTAATAGAATTACATAAAAGCTTAAAGCTTTAGTAAACACACAGTCCCTAGATTTAATACTTAATAGGACAAGAGATCATTGGTTGGATCAAAACAAGTCCTCAAACACACTGGGAAAATGAGTAATTAGGTATTTGTGTTGCATAAATCACTCTGGTGACAGGAGAAAAACGTCCTTAGGAGAAAAGAGCAAGGATGGGCCAAAAATGCCAGTTACTTCTTCTGTTATCCAACTTCAATGTTATCATGTTTTTCAATTTTCAAGTACTTACCACTTCCTTAAATGTAAAAGTCTTATTTTAATATAGTTTCTCAATAATATATTTTTCAGAAAGTGGGAGAGAATCTTTCCTTCTTGTGAGTCTGTCTAGATGTCTATCCAGTTTGTCTATGCTCTAGAAGTAGGTCCACGAATTGGAAGTCATTCCCTTAATAGCATTTAATAAATGTTGACTTATTCCTTTCATTTACAAGAGGGCTCCTTATAAGTGTTAAAGCTCTTCAAAACCTTTGAAAATCTATTTACATTTGTATTGAAATACAAACTTAGAAAAAGGTTAGCATATATTAATTTATATAATGTTAATTCCAGTACCTTTCCAACTATAATTGCACATATATGGCACAAAGAAGAGGATGGCTTCATATGGCATTCTACTATCTTCAAAAGTTACATGATACTAACAAGACCTAGAAATACTGTTAATTGAAGAACAGAGTTAGAATATTATTAATAAGGACTCTTACCTTTCCATTCATATCTTTGGCAGCATTCTTAGCGTCTGCAGTGTTCTCAAAAGTAATAAACGCAAAGCCTCTGGATTTGCTGGTTCGATCCTTTATCAAAAGAACTAAAATATATGAAAACATTTCCATGTATATAATGAACTCACCAAGGTACTAACCACCTGAAAGTTACATCACACCAAAAAATAATTGCATTTCACTTCACTGCTATGATTCCTTATACAAGTCACCCCTATAGTCAGCCTATTTTATGCCAGTTTGTTCCCTAACTCCACAACACATTTATTTTTCCTCATTTTCCTTTCTAAGTAGTAGGTGATCCTTACCACAGACCCTTAACCTGTTACTATGAGAATTTTCCAAATATCAAATAGATACTTCAAAATAAGAGTTAAAAACAGTAAGGCATTTTAATGTAGGTATACAATGAACTTTGAAAACCATATAGTTTTTCAAAACATATACGTAACATACATATTTTAAACATACACATTGAAACATACACACACATGGTTTTAAGGGTTACCTTCTGATATGGGACCCTGTTTCGCAAATACTGCTTCAAGCATCTTTTCATTGGTTTCCCTATTTATGCCATCAATGAGAAGCTTGCCAGGATGATCTGCTTCTATCATTGTGCTGCAAGTGGTCAAAGAAAAATCTATATTTTAATAAAAATAAATAGGCTAAAAAGATAAAATTTTATTACATACTGTGTTGAAAACGCAAGTAAAATTCCCTTCCAGAGGCTGACATCGTTTTAGTATTTCTTACTTTAAATATGTAAAATTTGAAACATACAGAGCAAAGCGGGCACTGATTTCATGGACAAATGCTGCATTTTAATATGTACCTGACAAAATCTCATTTCTAAAAATTAGATAAGAAAAGCTATTGTAATTTTCCTAAGTTGTAATGTGAAGGTTGCCCCCATTTAAATAATTTTATTTGAAAACTCTATATTTATGAGGTACGGTGTGATGTTTTGTGTATTTTCTTTCTTGAGATGTGTATCTCCTGTTGCCGAAGTGCACTGCTCACTGCTGCCTCCTCCACCCAGCCTCCACTGATCTTCCCACATCTCAGCTTCCCAAGTAGCTAATACTACAGGGACGTTTTACGAGAGCTGGGGAATTGTGTGTGTGTGTGTGTGTGTGTGTGTGTGTGTGTGTGTTTTAATAGACATGGGTTTCCCCATATTGCCAAAGGCGGTCTCCAAATCCTGGGCTCAAGTGATCTGCCGGCTTAGGACTACTAAAGTGATGGGATTTCAAGGGTGAACCACCACGCCCAGCGAGATATGCGGATAAAAGATTAAATCAAGCAAATTAACATGCTCTTGGTGTGAACACTTTAAATATTTTACCATCTTTAAGTGATTTGAAATATACAATAGGTCAAGGATCCCTAAATCCTGGCCTTCAACGCGCACCTATCTGTGGCCTGAATGTGATGCCTGAGGATGACATGTAATACATGTCTGTGGAGAATGTAAAGCTTGAGGATGACCTGAGGTGGTACAGTTTTATCTGGAAACCATCCTCCCTATTTCCCCGCTTCCCTGCCCTGTCCCCATGACAGACCCGTTGCCCTACCTGCCCTCTGTCACACTGCTCTCACCGGAAGACCCGCCCCACCACTTGCTCCTCGGCACCCTGCCGCCAGCCCCATCTCTCCCAAACGTGTCCATTTCGCCGCCTTCTTCCCCTGTGCAACTCTTGTTTGAGGAAAAAGTGTCTTCCACTAAACCCGTCCCTGGCGCGAAAATGGCAATAGATTAAAGGAGCCCATTATGTTACCCAGGCTGGTCTCCAACTCCGGAACTCAAGCCATCCTCCTACCTCCACTTCCCAAAATGCTAGGATTACAAGAGTAAGTCCGTGTGCCGGGTTAATGGAATAACTTAAGCGCATCTATTTTGTTCCCGTTTTAGGCCATCTAACTCCATTTATCTGGATTACACCCACTTATTCGGTTTAAATTATTTACGGGATACATGAAACATGTTTCATTTGATACATGAAACATGTTTCAAATACTGTCATACAAGGAAAGAGACCGTTACAGTCTTTACAGAGCCAAAGTTTAAACTGAGATTATTTATGGCCCCAGACTTCTACATTAACTAAGGTAACACAATTTATGTCAAAAGTTGATAATTCCCGTCAAGCAAATCAGAGATGTGACATGCGCTGACTAAAAATATACGTTTTTAATCGCCTTGGTTAAGTCTATTGCCTGTATTTTGAATGATGACCACATTCACAGAGAAAACCCGCTTTAATAAAAAGTGCACATGAAAACAATGGCGCCTTAGCACCATCTCCCACAACTTGCCCACATGTCGGACATATCCGACAGTTAAAGGTAGAAACCTCAAGAAAAATCAATGAGTTTAACAAAAATGGGTTTCTTAATAGCACTAAGGAGTTCTCTCCCCACTGTCTCCTCCCATAATTCAACACCCTCACATAGAAAACCCATCCCCTTTTATAGACAAAAATCCCAAAACTTTGCTTTCTATTCTTACCGGGAGACCCACCTGTCCAGAGAAACAGAAAATACAGGTGCTTTTCAGTAGGACAAACAGCCTCAGTGTCGCCCGGCTCTCACGTTATATGCATCCGTCTTTGGGACACCACGGGGCCAACGGCAGGAAGGACACCTGGAGCTGGCCTGAGGGAGAAGGACGCCAGAAGCCATGCCCGGAAATCCCGCCCACCTTCAGCGGCCAATCATTGCGAGGGCGGTGGGCGTCGACCATTTATTGGGAGGGCTGTGGGCGTCTCCCGAGGCGCCCCCACTCCTCCCCCCTCCCCCGCCTCTGCCAGCAGGCGCCCAGGCTGGCCTGCAGCTCCATCCTCCCGCTGTTAAGGTGGCTCTGACAAGCTGCTTGTGTCTGGCGGCGGTGGATTCAGACACACGCAGACTGTGAGCCGTTTGGAATTGTGGGCATGGAAGACCTACACCCTGTCATCCTGAGTGTGGCAAGACATTAACCCACAGGAAACACATGAAACATCTCACTTCATTAGGCAGGCTAGGCTGATGGTACTGAATACTGCAGATCCAGAGGGGAGATAGAGGAACTAGAGCTGCCTGCTGGAGCGAGGGCGGCGGCGGTGGCTTGGGGGGAGTGGGGCAGGTGGTTGCCTGGGAGGAAAGTCGACCGGTACGTTGCTGTACCGGTGGAATTTGTCTGCATGAGAAGCTGAAACCCCACAAGGACTCTCTTAGGTCTAGCAACATACAGACTCGGAGTTCCATTGTTCCTCCCTGAGGATGCTGTACTCACAGGGGCATTCCAAAGGACTTCTCATCCTGTGCCCTGGGCACAAGGGAAGTCAGCTACCATGGTCGCCAATCCGATGACCCGTGTGCCCTGCCTTGCTGGTGCAGAGGCTTCCGCAAGCGCAGCAGTGGCCGTCCTGCCTGCTAGTGGGGCTCTGGAAACCCAATGCCTCGGCCTCCAACTCCAGGGCTACTGTGTGCAGCTAACCCTACTGGGTATCTGGGCCCCATGGCTAGTGGGGCGAGCTGTGGGCCCTGAGGGTCTCCCCAGGAACCTTGTATCCACGTAGGTGTGGGACATGGTTCTCAGCAGGGCAAGGCCCGGGGGCCCCTCCGGGAGCGTCCCCTAGAGTCTAGGGGTCTCCAGGGACCTGAGATGGGCGGTGCAGGCCTTAGTCTGTGGAAGCCTCAAGGAGAGCATCGTGTTAAGGCGGAGGCTCTGCAGAAGAGGGCGGCCTGTGTGGAGAGCAGAGAGGCAACCCTGGGGGAGGAGGCATGCCAGTGTGAGACGACATCATGGCAGAGATGGAGGTGGTTGCCAAGGAGGAGGCCAATGTGAAGTGGCAGCAGGAGGACCAGCAGGTCCAGCCTGGCCTTGGCCCTAGTATGCCCCGGCCGGCAATGGACTCACTGGACGTCCTTCACTTGGAGCTGGGCTCGGTGAATGCCCCAGGCCGCGGGGCATCCCTGGCTTCTGGGCCAGAGCCATATCCTCGCAGCTGCCAATTCGGGATGGCTGGCAGCAGTGGGTGGGCACCGAGCTCCCGGGAGCGGGATTGGGGGAAACAAGGTGGTAGGCACAGCGGCTCAGCCAGGATTCAGGATATGGGGGACAACGAGAGGAACCGAGGACAGGCTCATGCAGATAGAAGGGCAGCAAAATTGCATGTCCTCTGCAGGCACGTGGTAGGGATATGAAGCCAAGCACAGCACTCACAAGGGAGAATAGCAGCTCAAAGGACCCGTCATAAACAGCAGAAAGTTGAAGGACACGTTTCCCTGGGAAAATCCCTGGGGGAAGGGGAATCTGCGTGCTCATGCCAACCATGGAACTACCCCTGCTCCCCGTACCTAAGTCCAGCAGGCTTACCCCAGAAACACAAGGTGCTCTAGACTCGGGTTCACAGTGCATGGGCCTGCTGTCCTCTGCAAGGCAGGCACCAGCTCCCCAGACACGATTTCTTCCCTCTGCCAGCGCTGTACACAAAGATGTTTAGGCCCTGAGCATATATAACCTCCGTTGAAATCACTCGAGTCACGTGGGGAAAGCCAAGCACAGCCCTGCAGCAACTTCTACCCACAGCGGTTCCCTCCGGTGAACACGCCCACCCCTCAGTGAGACCAGGAGGAGAGGACACCGCACACCCGGACAGCAGCAGAACCTGTCAAGCACCCAGCACACGAGGGCCTCCTGCAGCTCAGGAACCCGGATAAAGTGACCGCCTCACACCACAACACCCCGCCCGCAACCCTCTCTCCACTTCTGCTCCTTCCCCTGGTCAGAGTAGACTGTCTGGGCCTGCCTCCACCCGCCGCCAAGACCACCACAACCGCGACGGTGCCCCCCAAAGCCAGATAGAGACAGAGGACCAGGAAGGGAGGATGCCAGACCAAAGGCCTGCGGGGTAGCCCTGCCCCACACCCTACGTGCTCTTGCAAAGTTGCAGGGTGTTTCCCTGCACGCCCACCCAATCATCCGGAGGCTCCTTGACCAGAGGCAGATCGTGCCGCAGACCCAGATGTTGGCGGGATCACAAATGATGAAGTCCCCCTAAGCTACATGATGGATTTGCAGGTCAGGCTAAGGGGCCTGGGTCTGCGGGAGGGGTCCGCTGTCTGGGTCAGATTGAGGTCCCCCTGGAACCCGGTGGTGTCTCAGCGGGAGAGCTGGAAAGGGGAAACACATGCTTCACCCCAGCTAGCAGGTCACCTCAGCCCAGCTGCATGAAATGGTCCTTTCAGTCCATCCTCTTTCTCCTTCTTGGCCAGGTAGGGGGAGGAACTCAGCCATCCTGGGTACCGGCGGCAGGATGAAGTTTTCCTTTCCTCATAATCTTTACTTCCACAATGAAGTTATCATTCAGGAGTGTGATCAGCATGGTAAGGGAGCTGGTGTGTGGGAGGTTAGGTCTGTCATGAACCTTCCTGAACCTTTTTTCTCCAGGATACAGGGTGTCTCATTCCACTGCAGTCCAGGGGTTGTGGGATCATGAAGGTCAAGCCTCCAGCTGCAGGCAGTACACCTCGTACCTGAGCTTCTTCAGCCCATTGGCTGACCATGACTGCCCAGGTTCTGGCAGGATTGCTGAGGTGGGGGCCACAGTGGGACATAATGGGAAAGAACCTTGCTGGTCATTCCTTGGCCTCTGGGGAATTGGCTTTGAGCCATGACCTGACCTGTCCTGTACCTACTTCTGCAGTCCCCCAGATAATCAGCCAGAGCCTGCCACACTCAGGATGCCACTTAGGGTGTAGGTCTTCCATGCCCACAATTCCAAAGGGCTCAGAGTCCGCGTGTGCCAGGCTCAATCCCCTGCAGTACTTCCCCAGAGAGGGAGGCCATTAGAGAGGGAACAGAGGAGACCAGGTGAGCAGTCTAGGGCTGGGGACTGAGAGGCCTTTGATTCCTGGAGTTGTGCCCCACATGGAGAATCCAAGCCTCAGGGAGGTGACTGCAGAGAGCAATCCCAGGCCATCCATAGGCTGGCGGAGAAATGGCCATCGGGGAACTGTAACACCCTCATTTCAGGATTGAGGCATCTTAAGCCACCTAAGAGGTATAAGGATCTAAGGTCAGTGGGTAAGAAGCAAGGCTCAAGGGGTAGCTGTCTCATCATCCCTCACTGGCTCCCTTCCATGCCCTGAGGCCGGCTACCACTTGAGGCTCAGTTTGGGCTCAACCAGGGCCCTCTCACCCTCCATGCAGATGTCCCCCTGAGGCCCGTCTCCATGTCCTCCCAAAATGGCTCTCCAAGGCCCATCATTTTCTGTTACAATGACCCGAGGCTCCCCTGACATGCTTTCCTCCCTCTGCCATCATCACTCACACTGCCCCGCCCCTCGAGACAAGAGAGGCCACTACTCAGGGAATCTGGAGAACCACACTGGGCTCACAGGGGAGGAAATGTGAAGATGTTGCAAAGTGTCTGGGACCTTGGGTGTTTGTCCAGGAGGGATCCTGGCTGGGATTTAAGGCCCACCTGAGTAGTGGTGTGGACACCCATGTTACTTACCATGATGAAGACCTGCTTTGTCACATCCCCTAATATTAATATGGAAGTTATTTTCTTAGAATAGTGAAACAATAAGTACGAAGAAATAGTGTTTTTTCAGATTTGTATGGAAATGCTGCAGACATGTTCATTTTCCATTGCAATTCTTATATGAGACTTGAAGTGTTTATTGAGTTTTAAGATACATTTTGATTGTTCTGCTCCTGGCAAATTTTATGGTCACATTTGCAATGTAGAGACATAGAATCCAGAAAATTTCTGAGTGACTTTCAGCTTCTTTTAGAGTACTTATTTCCACATTTTTATTTTTCCCCTGTGGTTCTCTTCAGTTTATTATTTGAACTTTATATGCAAGCTGATAAGTTTGTTTTCTTATTTGCCTCTTGTGGAACTTTTGTTTTAAAGGACAATTTTTTTTTTTTTCTGTTAGATACATGAGTTTGATTGTGAGTACTTTTTCTAGTACAAATCTTTTGTTTTCATTTGTTAGTTTTGTGTGTGTGTGTGTGTGTGCATGTGTGTGTGAGTGTGTATGTGTGTATTTTGAGAAGGAGTCTCGCTCTGTCACCCAGGCTGGAGTGAAGCGGCAGGATCCTGGCTCACCTCAACCTCCGCCTGCCACCTTCAAGTGATTCCCCTGCCTCAACCTCCCAAGCGGCTGGGATTACAGGCGCATGCCACCACGTCCAGCTAATTTTTGTATTTTCAGTTGAGACTGAGTTTCACCATATTTGCCAGGTTGGTCTCCAACTCCTGACCTCAAGTGACCCACCACCCCTGGCCTGCCAAAATGCTGGGCTTACAGGCGCAGGCCACCACACCCGGCCTCATTTACTTGTTTATATTTTTGAAGCCTTCCTCTATTTTCTTCAAGGACATGCATTTTAGAGTTATTGAAATAATATATTTTATTTATTTACTCAATAGTTTCGTAGGACCTTAAAACTAATGTATGTATTCATGAAATACAGTATTGTGAATAGGTTAAACCTTTTGTAGTATTGTCATTCTCTTTTTCATAAATTCTTCAAGAATTCTGATTTTGTTTTCCCCCCACCTGAGGAGAATATGCAGATAGTTAGAAAAAAATTGTGTGACTGAGTGCGTATGAAAATATAATTTGAAGGCCGGGTGGGGTGGCTCACACCTGTAATCCCCACATTTTGGGAGGCCAAAGTTGGTGGATTACCAGGTGTCAGAAGTTCAAGACCAGCGTGGTCAACATGGTGAAACCCCATCTCTACCAAATATTCAAAAATTAGCCAGGCATGCTGGCAGGTGCCTGTAATCTCAGCTACTCAGGAGGCGGAGGCAGAAAATTGGTTGAACCCAGGAGGCAGAGGTTGCAGTGAGCCAAGATCATGCCACTGCACTCCAGCCTGGGCCACAAGAGCAAAACTTTGACTCCCCTGCCATCCCCACTCCAAAAAAAGCACCAAATTTACATAATTTTCTTAAAAGCAGCATAATTTTAATTTTATTGTCGTCATCACCTGCAGAGACTTTATGTTGGAGAAGCAACTACAGAAATCTGAAAAATCAAGGCCTGATGAGAATACTTAAATTAAGCACATTCCAGAAGCCCAAATCTGAAAAGCAAAGGTGTTTCTGATATAACAGCCCAAATTCTGCATTTTTTCTCTATTGGGAAGTGTAATATTGCACATATGAAAAGCAAATGCGGTGTTAAATAAAAAGTAATGGGATTAAGAGGAGTCACTGCTTAGTGAGTTAAAATGACAAACAAATAAATTGAGAAGAAAAGAAAGACAATAATAGAAAATATGTTGTCTATTGATTTAATTCAGAATAATTTTCATTTTGTCTATTAGCATTAATTAGTACCATTACAATAATATAATTTTGTATATTGACTTCTAACGTTTTTTTTTTTATGTTGAATAGTTGGAAACCTCATCAAAGATTCTTTATACATTTTATTTTTTCCCAAATTTGCTAGCTAATAGCTACCTAAATGCTGGTTGCCTGAATATCTCTCACTAAGTAGTTTGTCTTTTCCCATTAATTTTAATTGAACTTGGTGTATATTTTGTTGGCATCTTTACTAAATCTAGACGTGTTGAAGTTGTTCAGATCTCAGTCATGGATTATCTTTGGTTTTCTCAAGGCTAAAACACCCTTTCTATGGAAATTTATAGCACTAAATGCCCACAAGAGAAAGCAGGAAAGATCTAAAATTGACACCCTAACATCACAATTAAAAGAACTAGAGAAGCAAGAGCAAACACATTCAAAAGCTAGAAGAAGGCAAGAAATAACTAAGATCAGAGCAGAACTGAAGGAAATAGAGACACAAAAAACCCCTCAAAAAATCAATGAATCCAGGAGCTGGTTTTTTGAAAAGATCAAAAAAATTGATAAACCGCTAGCAAGACAAATAAAGAAGAAAAGAGATAAGAATCAAATAGACACAATAAAAAATGACAAAGAGATATCACCACCAATCCCACAGAAATACAAATTACCATCAGAGAATACTATAAACACCTCTATGCAAATAAACTAGAAAATCTAGAAGAAATGGATAAATTCCTCGACACATACACTCTCCCAAGACTAAACAAGGAAGAAGTTGAATCTCTGAATAGACCAATAACAGGCTCTGAAATTGGGGCAATAATTAATAGCTTACCAACCAAAAAGAGTACAGGACCAGATGGATTCACAGCCAAAATCGAACAGAAGTACAAGAAGGAGCTGGCACCATTCCTTCTGAAACTATTCCAGTCAATAGAAAAAGAGGGAATCCTCCCTAATTCATTTTAGGAGGCCAGCGTCATCCTGATGCCAAAGCTGGGCAGAGACACAACCAAAAAAGAGAATTTTAGACCAATATCCTTGATGAACATTGATGCAAAAATCCTCAATAAAATACTGGCAAACCGAATCCAGCAGCACATCAAAAAGCTTATCCACCATGATCAAGTGGGCTTCATCCCTGGGATCCAACGCTGGTTGAATATATGCAATTCAATAAATGTAATCCAGCATATAAACAGAACCAAAGACAAAAACCACAAGACTATCTCAGTAGATGCAGAAAAGGCCTCTGACAAACTTCAACAACACTTCATGCTAAAAACTCTCAATAAATTAGGTATTGATGGGACATATCTCAAAATAATAAGAGCTATCTATGACAAACCCACAGCCAATATCATACTGAATGGGCAAAAACTGGAAGCATTCCCTTTGAAAATGGCAGAAGACAGGGATGCCCTCTCTCACTACTCCTATTCAACATAGTGTGGGAAGTGCTGGCTAGGGAAATCAGGCAGAAGAAGGAAATAAAGGGCATTCAATTAGGAAAAGAGGAAGTCAAATTGTCCCTGTTTGCAGATGACATGATTGTATATCTAGAAAACTCCATCTACTCAGCCCAAAATCTCCTTAAGCTGATAAGCAACTTCAGCAAAGTCTCAGGATACAAAACCAATGTGCAAAAATCACAAGCATTCTTATACACCAATAACAGACAAACACAGAGCCAAATCATGAGTGAACTCCCATTCACAAAGAGAATAAAATACTTAGGAATCCAACTTAAAAGGGACCTGAAGGACCTCTTCAAGGAGAACTACAAACCACTGCTCAATGAAATAAAAGAGGATACAGACAAATGGAAGAACATTCCATGCACATGGGTAGGAAGAATCAATATCGTGAAAATGGCCATACTGCCCAAGGTAATCTATAGATTCAATGCCATCCACATCAAGCGACCAATGACTTCCTTCACAGAATTGGAAAAAATTACTTTAAAGTTCATATGGAACCAAAAAAGAGCCCACATTTCCAAGTCAATCCTAAGCCAAAAGAACAAAGCTGGAGGGATCATGCTACCTGACTTCAAACTATACTACAAGGCTACAGTAACCAAAACAGCATGGTACTGGTACCAAAACAGAGATATAGATCAATGGAACAGAACAGAGCCCTCAGAAATAATGCCACATATCTACAACTATTCTATCTTTGACAAACCTGACAAAAACAAGGGGGAAAGGATTCCCTATTTAATAAATGGTGCTGGGAAAACTGGCTAGCCATATGGAGAAAGCTGAAACTGGATCCCTTCCTTACACCTTATACAAAAATTAATTCAGATGTATTAAAGACTTAAACATTAGACCTAAAACCATAAAAACCCTAGAAGAAAACCTAGGCAATACCATTCAGGACATAGGCATGGGCAAGGACTTCATGTCTAAAACACCAAAAGCAATGGCAACAAAAGCCAAAATTGACAAATAGGATCTAATTAAACTAAAGAGCTTCTGTACCGCCAAAGAAACCACCAACAGAGTGAACAGGCAACCTACAGAATGGGAGAAAATTTTTGCAACCTACTCATCTGACAAAGGGCTAATATCCAGAATCTACAATGAACTGCAACAAATTTACAAGAAAAAAACAAACAACCTCATCAAAAAGTCGGCGAAGGATATGAACAGACACTTCTCAAAAGAAGACATTTATGCAGCCAAAAAACACAGAAAAAATGCTCATCATCACTGGCCATCAGAGAAATGCAAATCAAAACCACAATGAGATGCCGTCTCACACCAGTTAGAATGGCAATCATTAAAAAGTCAGGAAATAGGTGCTGGAGAGAGTGTGGAGAAACAGGAAAACTTTTACACTGTTGGTGGGACTGTAAACTAGTTCAACCATTGTGGAAGTCAGTGTGGCTATTCCTCAGGGATCTAGAACTAGAAATACCATTTGACCCAGCCATCCCATTACTGGGTATATACCCAAAGGATGATAAATCATGCTGCTATAAAGACCCATGCACACATATCTTTATTGCAGCACTGCTCACAATAGCAAAGACTTGGAACTAACCCAAATGTCCAACAACAATAGACTGGATTAAGAAAAGTGGCACATATACACCATGGAATACTATGCAGCCATAAAAAAGGATGAGTTCATGTCCTTTGTAGGGACATGGATGAAGCTGGAAATCATCATTCTCAGCAAACTATCGCAAGGACAAAAAACCGAACACTGCATGTTCTCACTCATAGGTGGGAATTGAACAATGAGAACACATGGACACAGGAAGGGGAACATCACACTCTGGGGACTGTTGTAGGGTGGGTGGAGAGGGGAGGGATAGCATTAAGAGATATACCTAATACTAAATGACGAGTTAATGGGTGCAGCACACCAACATGGCACATGTATACATATATAACAAACCTGCACATTGTGCACACGTATTCTAAATCTTAAAGTATAATAATAATAAAAAAAAAATCCCAACTTCAGGCCAGATCTTTATTCTGACCTTCAGACTTGGGAAATCCAACTACTTGCCTTACATCTCCACATACCAAAACCAGACCTTCATTTCATCCTCCAAACCTGTTTCCTTTGACAGTATTCCCCTGTTTCAGAAATTCACAGCACCAAATACCCTGTATTTCAAGCTAGCAATGCAGAGGATGATTCTTGAGACAGCCTTTTCTCAATGACTCTTCATCATTCACATCCAACTCTTCACAGGTTGTGTGTCCCCTACAAGAATTTTATAGTCTTAGTAAATAAAGACTGGCCCCTAAGTAACCTTCAATCATCCACTTTTTTTTTTTTCAATTCATGTCCGTTTCTTTACAGAACAGCTGGAGCTCTGCAATGTCAATGTTGAAGTACCATTCCCTGCCAGTATTACTATTTTATTTATCGTGAGATAAATGTTCCTTAAAATGCCCACACAAAGCTATGCTAAGTAACATAATTAAATTATGTCTTTGTTTTACAGGAAAGTATAAGGCAAATAGAATCAATTGTTATTATATGATCTCTATAACCACACACACAGGTACTAGATATTTTAGACCTCACTTCATACATCTGAAATTTGGTCTCAAAATAATTAACTTCTCTTAAAGTCTAATTTCAGATTACAAAACTACCTCTTTCTACAATATTGTGCTATCTCCCTTTAAGAACCACCTGGGGAATCATTAAGAATAAAAAAAGTCATTTTCTTCAACATCTCCTAGCTGAGCCAAAATCTAAATTTTCTGTAGAGATGTTGTTATGTGCAATTTCACCAAAACCCTTACAACTTTAACCACAGTTATGCTTACATTGTCTTAGTATCTGAGATTGAGGTCATGTAGCTTAACTAGGCTTCCCCAGAAAAATCCTGCATATTGACAGAGACAAAATAATCAGCTAATCGTTGAGTTAAACCATTGTTTTTGTCATGAATACTATTTTCTTAATGTTTTTATAAATTAGATCTACAAATAAATCTTGGGCATGGGTTTGGCAAATTTAGAAGACTGGATATGTAGAGTGGGATGGGCAGTTACATTCACACCCTAAATGTTCCCTTGTCTTACTTGTAAATGGAGTTGCACATTGATTCCATATCTGTTTTTTCTTCAAGGTCTTTATAGAGAATATTTCCTATTTCAGGTATTTTTTCTGAGAAGATAAGTTCCAAAATCTATTTTTCTACTTCCTACCATGTATTTTTGTTGGGGAGGAAGAAATGCCAAGGAAAATGACAGAAATAAGACCTCCGTTTGTGTTTGCATAGTCTTTGGAAATCATGTTCAGCTACAATGTTGAATCTTCTGGAGTTTCTCAATTCAAAATTAAGTGCCCACTTTTATCTCCTTTCTATTCCTGGGATTTCTTTTCTCCATGAGCAGTAGATAGAGGATCTGAGGACAGCAGCCATAAGCCATGGCCTGCTTTGAAGACCAGCAGATGGGAAAGATAGGTGTCCTGAGGCATTCTCTCTTTGGTATATTCAACAATACTGTCAATGTGTTTGTTGGAAGGGGCATGACGGTGCTGCAAAAAAATCATGTGAGGACATGCACCATGCTCATAACCCTGTTTATATTGAAAAGACTGAACAGTCAAATTTAAATATATGTGTGGAGTTTACTTGAGACAGTGGTATTAATCCATTTCTTCTTTCTCCATATTTTTCTGCATCTCACTAAACCTAAAGAATAATATTAGTCATATGTACCTTCCCAATAATTATATTTGCCTTTGCCTTTTCCCCTTAATCTTTGTTTACTATTGGCTTCAGCACATAGACTATTTGAATCTTTAGGTTCTCATTTGTCCATCCCCTTTTGAAAGTGTTGTAAAGTTTTTACAACTAAATGTTTATTACACCCGTAACTGGAAGAGTCTATTAAGAAAGACACAGCAAATTATTTTGAAACAGATTTTTTATTTAGGGAAGAATTACTTAAAATCTTATTCCGTGCTTATCTAGAGATACCCAAGATAACAAAAACCATCTACGACAGACCCACAGCTAGTATTGCAGTGAATGGGGAAAAATTGAAAGTATTTTCTCCTAGGTGTGGAACATGACAAGGATGCCCAGTTTCAACACTGTTATTTAACATAGTGCTGGAAATCCTAACTAGAGCAACAGACAAGAGGAAAGGACATCCAAGTGGGAAAGAAAGTCATCAAATTATCTTTGTTTGCAAATGATATGGTCTTATATTTGGAAAAACCTAAAGGCTCCAAATATATCATCTGGTAATATTATTTTGGCCTCTAAGACAAAAAGCTATTAGAATTGATCAACAAATTCTATAAATTTGCAGGATACAAAATCAACATATAAAAATTAGTAGCATTCATACATACCAATATCTGAAAAAGACATCAAGAAATTAATCTTATTTAGAATAGCTACAAATAAAATTAATCTCCTAGGAATAAATTCTACCAAAGAAGTGAAAGATCTCTATAAAGAAAACTATAAACCATTGATAAAAGCAATTAAACAGGACATCAAAAAATGGAAACATACTACATGTTCATGGACTGGAAGAATCAATATTGTTAAAAATGTCAACACTAACCAAAGCAATCTACAGACTTGATGCAATCCCTGTCAAAATACCAATGACATTCTTCACAGAAATAGAAAAGGAAATCCTAAAATTTGTATGGAACCACAGAAAGACCCACAATAACCAAAACTATACTGAGCAAAAAGGTCAAAACTGGAAGAATCACATTACCTAACTTCAAATTATACTGCAGAGCAATAGTAATCAAAACGGCATGATACTGGCTTAAAAACAGACACATAGACCAATGGAACAGAATAGAGAACCCAGAAACAAATCCACACATTTTCAGTGAATTCATTTTTGACAAAGGTGACAAGAACATACATTGGTGAAAGGACAGTCTCTGCAATAAATGGTGCTGGGAAAACTGTATAACCATATGCGGAAGAATGAAACTGGATCCCTATCTGTCTCCATATATAAAATCAAATCAAAATCGATTAAAGACTTAAATGTAACACTTCAAACTATAAAATTACTAAGAGAAACCATTTGGGGAAACTCCAAGCCATTGATCCGGACAAAGATTTCTTGAGTAATACTCTACAAGCAAAGGCAACCAAAGCAAAGCAAAAATTAACAAATGGAATCACATTAAGTTAAAAAGCTTTGCACAGTGAAGGAAAAGAAATCAACAAAGTGAACAGACAACCCACAGAATAGGAGAAAATATTTGCAAATTCTTAATTGGAGGATTAATAGCCAGAATATGTAAGGAGTTCAAACAACTGTATAAGAAAAATTCAATAATTAAGTAAAAATGGGGTAAAATGTTTGAATAGACATTTCTCAAAAGAAGATATACAAATGGCAGTTAGGTATATGAAAAGGTGCTCAACATCATTGACCATCAGAGAAATGCAAACAAAAACTACATGGAGATACACTTCACCCGGGTTGAAATGGCTTTTATTCAAAAGACAGGCAATAAGAAATGCTGGTGAGGATGTGGAGAAAAGGAAACTCTCGTGCTCTGTTGGTAGCAATGTATATTGGTACAATCACTATGAAGAAGAGTTTGACCATTCCTCAAAAAACTAAAAATAGAGTTAACATTTGATCCAGCAATCCCACTGACAGATATATACCCACAAAAATGAAATCATTATGTGAAAGAGATATCTGCACTCCTATGTTTATTGCAGCACTATTCACAGCAGCCAAGATTTGGAAGAAACCTTAAGTTTTCACAACAGATCAATGGATAAAGAAAATGTAGGAGGCTGGGCATGGTGGCTCATGTCTGTAATTCCAGCACTTTGGGAGGTGAAGGCAGGTGGATCACGTGGTCAGGAGTTGGAGACCAGCCTGACCAACATGGTGAAACTCCATCTCTACTGAAAAAAAAAAAAAAAATTAGCTGGGCATGGTGGCATGTACCTTTAATCACAGCTACTCAGGGGGCTGAGGCAGGAGAATCTCTTAAACACGGAGGTGGAGGTTGCAGTGAGCTGAGACTGTGCCAGTGCACCCCAGCCTGGGCAACAGAGTGAGACTCCATTTAAAAAAAAAAAGTGGTACATATATACAGCGGAGTTGTATTCAGCCATAAAAAGAATGAGATCCTGTCATTTGCAACAACTTGGATGGAACTGGAGATCACTGTGTTAAGTGAAATAATCCAGGCAGAGAAAGACAAACTTCACGTTTTCACTTATTTGTGGGAGCTAAAAAATGAAAACAATTAAACTCATGGAGATAGAGCATAGAATAATAGTTATCAGAGGCTGAGAAGGGGAGTAGGGTGTTTTGGGGGTAGTGAGTACAAAAAAATTTTTAGAAATGAGTAATATCTATACTTGATAGCACAACAGAGTGACTATTGTTCATAATAATTTAGTTGTACATTTAAAAATAACTAAGAATATAACTAGACTGTTTGCAACACAAAGGATAAGTGATTGAGGTGATGGATACCCATTTACCCTGATTTGATTATTACCTATTATATGCCTAAAGCAAAATATCTAATATATTCCATAAATATAAACATCTACTAGGTACCCACAAAAACTAAATACTAAAAAAATAAAAGCAGGCCCTTCATATGGGCTATATTGGTACATTTTAGGAGGTCAGATAGTGAGGAGTTAAACTGAGAATAAAATAAAATATTTAAGTGTAATCAGGTTCAATCAGTATTTAAAAAATTAGTAGTTGGAGGAAAAGTGAGCTTGAACCAGAAACAGAATAAAAAAAAAATACAAGATTGGTGAAAATTAGATAGTTCACGTTAATACTGACTGGCATCTCTCCAATATAACAGAAAGAAGACATGTGGTTCTTGCATAATTTTGATCACCAAAGAATATTATGGCTTACACACACCTGGGTGAAACCAATTGGCATCAGGCTGCTTACCAAGGAAGCTTGGTACACTAACCACTTTCCATAGGATACTCATGTGGTTTCAGAAGGAGGTGAATGTAAATGCTTAATCTGGGCACTGAAGTAGGTAATATCATGGAGATTGTACAAACAAGACACAGAGATCCTGGGTAAAATACCTCAAAAGAGGGATAGTGGCAGACATTGTAGGCTGGCTGGCCTAAAATCAGCGTCTAACTCCCTCTCCCTCAACTGTCTCAACTACGGAGGCTGTAAAAGCTGAACATTTGATTTTCTAGCCGCTGTTACAGCTAGGTGACCAAATGACACACTTGAGATAAATGAAACACAGGCAGAAGTCCTTGGGGGAGCTCCTAGTGTGTCACTTTCTGAATAAAAAGCCAGAACCACTTGAAGGGAAAGCCCCTTGCCCTTGGTCCCTTGCCCGTGGTCCCTTCCTCTTTTCCTTCTTGGACATGGTAGTGAGGCTTGGAGGTTCAACAGCCACTGGAGGACCATGAACTGGCTAACATGGGCATGAAAATCATTACATTAAAGATGGGGAAGCAGAAAAAGAGAAAGAGCCTGGGTCCTTGATAGCATCATTGAGCTTCTTTCTGTAACAGCTCTGCTTAGCTTAGAACTTCCTGTTATGTGATACAAACTTCCTGACTTAACTACCATTTTCGGAGTCTTCTTCATTTGCAAGTGAATGCAATGTTAACTGATATTGTGGTCAAAGAAGAGAAAGGTTTTAGATTTAGAATAAATACATAAATGTAAGCATGCATGTTTGAGAGCTTCTTGAGTGCTGTAGACATATCACTTCTGCTGACACTAGTTAACATCGTATTGTTTTATAATCAAAGGTGTGTAACTTATTCTGAAAGTACTCAACATCACTTCATGGAGGAAATCATGAACAGGGAAAACATGATAGCTCAAACTTCTGGAGCCATCTGTGACTTGCCTTGGGCTTGGAGCTATCTATATAACCTACTACTCATATGGCTGTGTTACCCAGACATTGCCTCTGAGCAGGGAGTAGAAAGGGCAGCCAACAGAATGCTGCACAGGTTTTTAAAAAGGAAGGATACCAAGTTCTGTAAGGAGCCTAGGGTGTCCTCAGAGGGAAGAGTCTGAGACTCCAATCTCTGCTCTCAGAGATTCAAAGTTAGGGACACATGATGGGGTAGAATGAGATGGTCTTGACCAGGACAGGTTGTTCCAATACAAAAGAACTCAAAAAACACCAAATAAGAACACATTGAAAAGAAGAGAAAGTATGGCATGTTGACTTGGCTGCTATACAGGGATCCAAGGATTTGTGAGGTTTGCTGGTTCTGGCCCTGTAGCTGACTTATTTACTGTCCACTCAAATTCAGTGCCCCTCACCATAGTACTCCACCTTTTGAGAGGAATAAATATCTCCAGTCTATGAACTTGGACACCACACTGACTGTAGTATTCATTTTGGCTAATGAAGTGTAGAAATAGTGATGTATGTCAGTCACTTCTGGGCAAGGCAGAGAGCTACCTAATATGTGGTGTACTCTGCTCTTTTTCCTCTGGCTGGCTATGCTCCCAGTGGTGGCTGCTCTGTCAGTTGAAGTCATGGAGTGAAGATGAGGCAGAGCAGAGCCGCAGCAGACCCACATGGGCCAGGTGAGAAAAAAACCTTTGTGATTATAAGCCAATTTAATGTTGGGATTGTTTGCTTCTGCAACAAAGCCTAGCTATCCAGACTCCTCCACTGGGACTAATTGAGAGCACTTGATACTCCACTCAGATGAGATCCTTTGTGCCTACATGCTTTGAGTGCTTCATTTCTCAAGCTGGGTTCTACAGAGGGCTAAAGCTGTGCCAAGTTTTAATACGATTCAGTGGAAGAAAATTGATAATAGTAAATTTTTTATCTTAAATGAGGAAAAATATCAAACCTATAGTTATACTTAATCACATGGGATAATTAATCATTAAAGTGGTATGACATTGCTGAGAACATGGCTGTGGTAGAATAATATTGAGAATTAGCAATTGGTGCTCTTCTTACATTCCTCATTCCACTCTAATGTTGTATATCAAAATAATTTCCTTTACTTGGATCTTTCATGTCTTCTTTCCCCCAATCCAGTCATCCTCTCCACTGGGTGGATGGAGCACAGAAGACAAGAAAATAAATGTGGTGTATCTGAGTCCTTAACTGGTATATGTCAAAAATTACAGAAGTAGTTCAAGGCAGAACTCATGGGATGAAAAGTTGTATATGGGAAAAAATTGGGAGGAACCATTTGAAAGGGGTGAAGCATACAAATGAGAAAGTGTAAGCTCCTGCAGAATCAGCACAATGTAGTACCAGTCCCCAAAGGTTTACAAAAGTCACGTATGGGCCTTCTGTGCTTCCAGTAGTGGTCCAGAGAGGGCTGCCAATAGACCCTGTCATATGATTCTCATCAATTATCGAGCATGAGTGACGAGCATCTCACCATGGGTGGGTAACAGTCAGGACCCTGTCATACGATTCTCATCAATTATCGAGCATGAGTGACAAGCATCTCACCATGGGTGGGTAACAGTCAGGGTAACAGTCAGGATGCAGGCCCCCTGAAATGCAGTGTAGGGCATGGATACTTGGTATTGGTGATGGTGGCTTGAAGGGAAAGCTCCTGCCTGGACCAAGTTGGGATGAAAAAAAGCCATCTGGAAATCTCCCAGTTCTCCCTGTTCCCTAGGAAGTCAAATCATGCCTGATGGAGAGGCAGGATGTTTAATCTGCATTTTGTTACATGGACAGCATTTATCCAAGTCTATGCTAAGTATTTTGCATTAAAACTTATTTTTTGTCTTAAAATTTCACTTCAATCCCCTCAAAATGGAAACATTTTCACACAAATATTTTATATATTAATAAATTCTCATAGCAGCATATTTCCTAATAGCCAAGAAATGGAAACAACCCAAATGACTGTCAGCTAATGAATGGATAAAGAAAATATAGTATATCCTCCATACAATGGGATATTATTCAGCAATAAAATGGAGGAAGTACTGATTCATGGTATAGCATGGAAGAACCTTGAAAACACCAAGCTAAGTGAAATAAACCAGGACAAAAGAACTCATATTGTATAATTTCATTTATAAGAAATGTCCTGAAAAGGCAAATTCACAGAGACAGAAAGATAAGTGGTTACCAACAGCTGAAGACAGAGGTAAATGGGAAGTGACTATTAATGGGAATGGGATTTCTTTTGGGGGTGATACAAATGATCTGAAACTGATAGTGATAGTTGCATGACTTGTGATTATAGTGAAAACCACATTAAAAGGTTGTCATACATTATATTTCAATAAAAATCAATTAGTAATATTTAGTTTCATTGAATATAAAAATATTTGTAGTACTTAAACTTGACCCTTGTGGATCTGACATTGAAAATTTTAAATAAAAAGCAGAGTCTTGATAGTGCACAAACTGTGTCTATCTCAAAAAAGAAAAAATAATGAATGCTTCAAAATGAAAATGACAAATCACAGGATTTTTTTTTATTTGAAAATAAGGAAGTGAGCTATTTAGCATGAAACAACTGAATTTTGGAGAAGCCGGCTTCACTAGTCCCCAAAGTACATTGATCATATTGTTTTTTGGTTTGGGAGAAATATTATTTTTTTCAGATTATGACACAGTAAAGAAAAACTTTAGGAACAGGCTAAATGTTGTCCTTGATAATCAGCATTATTTCTAATATTAGGGTCATGATTTCTAAAAAGTCACAAAAACACTATTCTCATGAAAATATTTTGGTGAAGCATAATTTATTTTAAAAGGTAAAAAAAAGATCTTGACATGGTTTATTCTTAACATAAAATGATTTTTTGCTTTGTGCTTTAAAAATGAAACATACAAATTAAATGTTGATCATTGGCTCAATTAACGGATCGTTGTGACTATTTTTTCTGTCTTCATTAATATAATCTAAGTATGCATTATACTTCATGAGCTCTCATTAATATCCTGTCAATAAATTACACTTTCAAAAGTGTTCTGTTTTCAAGCAAGTTTGGGAAATGCTGCTGTGGCATAGTTCTTTGCACAAGTTTATATCAGAAAGCTTTACCTGGCAGTATGTTAGATGGCTAAAGGAATTTAGAATCCCCAAATTTCAATTGCTTATTTTTAAAGAAGAGCTCACTTTCCATATCTCAGGTGGGTTAGCACCTCAGCTCAAAGTCAGCATGACAGCAGTTCAGTCTCCATAGCGATTTCCTTGGAGGGCATTGCAGTGTTGTGTGGTGGCAACTACATACAATGTGCAGAAGCAGCATGCCTCTTCCACTCACATGTCATTAGCAAAAGCAAATTATATGACCATACCTAATTTCAAAGGGGACAGGTACAGGCAATCCTACTACATGCCTGGAAGGAAGATAACCCAACTAGTGAATGGCCCTAATGTCTATCCTCTAGTCTAGTCATTGTCCAATAGAACTATAATGAGAGCCACAAAAGTAATTTCCAACTTACTAGTATCACCATTAAAATTGTGAAAAAGAAGCAAGTCAGATTAATTTTAATAGTGCATTTTATTTAAATGAATTATGGAAAATATTTTAACAGTTAGCCATACCAAAATTATTTAGATATTTTATTCCTTTTCTCTACTAAGTCTTTGAAATCTGGTGTATATTTTATGCTTACAGCATATATACATCTATACATATACCCCATGGTTCCCCACCCAGAAAATCCTAAGACATGTGCTTACCATTGCACAGCCACTCAGGAGGGCTGGTGTTCTGGGCCCCACCACTCACATGCAGTAGGATCTTGTGTAAGTCTTTTAGCCTCTCTAGGCCATTATGGTCCTAATTTGTAAACTATTGATTACAGACAATAAATGTTATAATTTTAGGAAGAGAGCCTTGGGAGTCATGGGCATCAGAAGATTCCCTGACAACTGGTCTGGGCAACACATCATGCATGCAAAGGAAAATTTAACAGCATCATGGCAGAGCCATGCATAGGAGCATGTAATCATCCAAGCTCCAGGACATGAGAGGGGAAGGAATCATCAGCTGAGAGATGGGCAAATTCCAGAAGGTCTTCTAGAGGTGATGCTTGAGCCATGTTAAAGAAGGAGAGGGTTCATACCATTGGCAGAAGTAGCAGAGAGGGAAACATCAGTACTTGGAGACCTGAAGAGTGCAAAGACAAGGAGAAGAGAATGCTGAGGTGCTGTGTTGATGAGTGGTAGGGTCTTCTCCCATGGGTGGACAGGTTGAAGGGGGCCTTGATAATCAGGCAGAAGTAGATAGGCTTGATTGGTGAAAAATGAGCAAATACAAGGTACCCTGGCAAGAGAAACACTGTAAATGTGGTTTAAATTGGCTATTTGGACAATAATTGTTTTTAGTCTTTGAACAAATAACTAGGAAGAATATTTAACTTTTATTTTGAAGTAAACTTAGAGGAAAGTTGCAAACATAGTACAGAGATTTCCCATTTACCTTTCAAGCAACTTCCCTGATAACATGTCACGTACCATAACACTATTATCAAACCCCACAAATCAGCATTGGTAAAATGCTATTAAATAATTTGCAGAAATTATTCAAATTCCTCCAGTTTTTCCATTACTCACTGTTGTTTAACTTCCAGGATCCAATCCAGGATTCCACTTTGCATGTAGTGACTATGTCTCCTTAGTCTTCTCCACACTGAGACTGAAACATTTCCTCAGTTTTTCTTTGTCTTTCATGACCTTGACACTTTTGGAGAGTCCAGGCTAGTTATTTTGTAGTATGTCCCTCAATTTGGGTTTGTCAGGTGTTTCCTTAGGATTAGATTGAGATTATGGATTTTTGGCAAGAATACCACTGAAGTGATGATGTCTTCCGGGCACATCTCATCAAAGGGTACATGGTGTCAGTATGTCTTATTATTGGTGATATTAATTTTGATAACATGGCCAAAATAGGCCTACCAAGTTTCTGCAATGTGAAGTTACTATTAGGGAAAAAAAATGCTTTGAAATCACATTTCATGGGATCTTACTAAGTTCTTACAGATTGATCTGATTATGCATTTGTCTTTAAAATGGATTGCTCATTCAGTCATTCAGTTATTACTTACTGAGGACTTACTATATGTGTCAGGCATTGTGCTGGAAATGGCCATGAACAAGATAGATGGGGTCTTCACACTTGTGGAATCTAGTGAGAGAAAACATTAAACTGAACATCAGCAGGTTGGAGTAGAAAGACATAAAAATGGGCTCTTAGTAGTTTGAGAGGAGGGAAATGCATGTCGGCTGGGTAAGGGGAAGATGGTGAAGCTGAGACCTGAAGGGCAATGAGAATTATTTAGGGGAAGGGGGATTGACTCTTAGGAGGGAGCTCCTTTCTATTTTTTAGCTTCCATTTTCAATTAGACAAATTTATATCCACTATTAGGAAGCAACAAAATTAAGACTGCAGTATTTAAATATCTAAAGTGATAAATAACAAATTGAGATAATTTATTTGACAACTTCTGTCTTGTAAACCCATTTGTCAAATAAAGGAATTCTGAATGGAGACAATAAAACAATACATGTAAAAAATATCTGGGCTTAAAGACTTACATATTTGTATTAAAATGTTAGACTTGAGACTATCTTCCATTTAGCAGAATAGACTGTGAGCTTACCAGGTACCTCAGCTCCTATAGAAATAATACTCTCTCAATTAAGAATAGTGTGGTATACAGAAAAGAGTCATTGAGGTTATCAACAATTTTAAAATATTAACCATAGCATGCCCCTATGAAGAGGATTACAGGTTATTTTATGAGAATGATAAGACCACATTAAAAATACATTGAGAAATATCACTTATGGTGTTAGAGACAGATACAGTTATGAAACAGATTTAAGTGCATGAATATGTATCCCAAATAATTATTTTACTTGGGTTATATTTTAATCCTCAGATAATCAAAATAAAAGTTTTAAATATTGCTTTAATGTATACAGTATATGTTACTTTTATTTTTTGAAATTAACTTATTTCTGAAAATAGTTTTTGAATTATTTTAAAGATCTATCAATATAATAAAATGTCACCTAAAATATTTCACAGAGTTACTTAATTTGAATTTTTACCTCCTTTTACCCTCAAAAGGTATAAATTATGTGATCTCTCCACCTATGTCCTCACTAGCAAATCCAGGCCACAACACTGGCAGTTAGTTAAAGGAAACAGGCATTTTCACTTTTTTGAAGGCAAGAAAAAGTTGTGAATCCTCATTGTTATCTTGTCGTCTGTTTTTTCTTGCAATTATCCGTTTCCTCATAAGGTCACATAAATTGAGCACCATGTGCTCCAAAGCTGTCCGAAGCACACTGCATGAATCAACTCATTTAGTTATTAAGGTAGCCCTATGAGAGGTATTGTTATTCTCATTTATAGATAAGGAAATGGAGGCTTCGTTCAAGTTAACTTGCCCAAAATTACATAGTTTATAAATGTCAAACCTGAGATTAGGATCATGTACCTCTGTCATTAACTATCCTCTATATTCCCCTTTTAAAAAATTCTGCTTCACCTGCCAAATTTTCAGATGTCTTGGAACGACTATAATCATTCAAGGATCTTCTTTCAGTATCTTTATTATTCTAAGTGCCTGCACTCCTTACTGGTGCCAGAAAATTATCATTACCACCCCTCCAAGTGAACTCTGAATGGAGGGACACACTGTAGTACTCGTACCTGTGGGCAATAGCTCTCCAGAAAATGTTTTAGGTTCATGTAGAACTGTATTGCCAGCTGAGCCTTCATTGCAAACGTTTCTCAGTGTCTTGTTAAAGTGTACCAGAACTCCTTTTAAGAGCAGAGTGGAAATACTGCTGATTTGGAGTCAGAAGACCTAGTTTTCAAATTGTGGCTTTCAATTCCTTACTAATAAGATAAGCACACTGTTTTGTACACTTAGCACAACTGTTTCAGTCATCAAATTAAATTGCTTAAAAGTATATTATAAACTGTAAGTGCTATCGAATATTAATTATTGTTCTTCAAGTCATCCTGGAACAAGACTTTATATTTGTACTATTTTTTGCAGCAGTATATTATTTCATTGAATCTCTCAGTAACCCTATGGTTTAGGTATTATTATCCTTTTATCATTATCATTATCATTTTACAAACAGGGAACTGAAGCACAGAGATTAATGCTTTCCTATATCAGTGAGCTTAGACTGCTATACAAAATACCATAGACTGGGTGGTTTAGAAAAGAGAAATGTATTTTTTCAGAATTGTGGAGGCTAGAAGTCTGTGATCAGGATGTCAGCATGGTAGGTTTCTGGTGAAGGCTGTCTTCCAGGTTGCAGATGGCTGTGTTCTTGCTGTGTTCCTATATGTCAGAGAGAGAGAGAAAGAGAGTGTACAAGTTCTCTGATGTCTCTTCTTGCAAGTATACTAATCCTATCATGAGGGTATCGTCCTCTTGACCTTGTGTGAATCTGAGTATCTCTCAAAGTTGCAGCTTCAAATACCATTACATTAGGGGTTGAGGCTTCAACATAAGAATTTTGGGAAGTCATAATTCTGTCCATAGCACTCCTCCTTTGGTATGGTTTGGCTATGTCCCCACCCATATCTCATCTTGAATTATAATCCCCATAATCCCTATGTGTCTAGGGAGAATACACTGTTTTGTATACTTAGCACAGCTGTTTTAGTCATCAAATTAAATTGCTTGAAATTACACTATAAACTATAAGTGCTATTAAATATTAATTATTGTTCTACAAGTCATCCTGGAATAAGACTTTACGTTTGTACATTCCCATAATCCCCATAATCCCTATGTGTCCAGGTAGGATGTGATTGGTTCATGGAAGCAGTTTTCTTCATACTGTTCTCATGATGGTGAATGAGTCTCATGAGATCTGATCATTTTATAAGAGGCTCTTGCCCCTTCTCTACTCCCTCTTCTTTCTCTTGCCTGCCACTGTGTAACACATGCCTCTTCTCCTTTTACAATGATTGTAAGTTTCTGGAGGCCTCCCTAGCCATGCAGAACTGTAAGCCAATTAAACCTCTTTTTAATAAATTACCCAGTGTCAGGTATGTCTTTGTAGCAGTATGAAAATGGACTAAAACATCCTTTTTCCCTTGAAAGTCATGAAGCTCACAAGCAGCAAAGCCAAATATTAGTTTTCCAACTCCAAATCTTGAACTCTTTCCCTAAAACCAAGGCATCTCACATTATTTTGAAACCGACATAATAGTAAAGGCTTTTCCCTATTATACGTGGTACTTCTTATGACAGACTCCATTTTAATAGACATTGCAGTGTTTTTCTATCCACTTCTCCAGCTCTTGTGGCAATCAGATGTGAAAACATTCCTACTTGCTAGTAATTTCTTTATAAAAGATACTAGCTAACAGGTCCTGGAATGAGTCCATCTAGAACCTCAGGAGTTGCCAGTGGACCTCAGGTTTCAAGATGCACAATAATTTCAGAAATTATTAATATTATAGGAAAGTAAAGCTTATAGAAATGGAAGTTTTGATCTCTTAACCTACGTAATATGATTTTTTTTAAAAGCCTCCTTAAGATAATAGTTTTTTTCCTGGTGACCAATGAAGTTCAGAACAATTTTATTTTTATTTTTTTCATTTATAAAAAGCAGGGAAGTGAGATGGGTGGATCACCTGAGGTTGGGAGTTTGAGACCAGCCTGACCAACATGGGGAAATTCCATCTCTACTAAAAATATATATATATAGACATACACACACACACACACACACACACACACACACACACACATATATATATTTTATGAATATATAAAATATATTTAAACAAATATATATATTATATACATAAAATATATAAAAACATTAGCCAGACATGGTGGCTCATGCCTGTGTAATCCCACCTATGAAGGAGGCTGAGGCAGGAGAATTGCTTAAACCTGGGAGGCAGAGGTTGTGGTGAGCTGAGATCTCACCATTGCACTCCAGCCTGGGCAAGAAGAGTGAAACTCTGTCCTAAAACAAAAACAAAGAAACAAAAAACCAAAACAGGGAAGCAATGATTTTTGTTTTCCTGAGAACTTCCATCTCTATAATCTTCTCCTCCTCCAGTTGAACACAGTGATCTATTATGATTAGCTTAAAAACAGGAGTTGTCTGCTGCTCTTTTTTTTCTATCAATTCTTGTTGTTTCAAATTTTAGAATTTACTATTTTGCTGCTTAATCAGATGTTTTGAAAGTGAAAAATCATTTGAAGTGTCTATTACACTCAAAGTGCTTGATCTTAACGTTTTTACTTCTGCCTTACTTTATTTCTGCCAAGAGAAAGACCAATTTGTTTTTTTAATTTAACAAAGCATTCTAGCAGGTTGTTGCTGGAATATCCCAGGGAAGGTCTTTGAAGTTGTTGATATTAGCAAACTAGAATATTTCTCAGAAGCCTGAACAACATAAATTCTAAAACAAAGATTTTTTGTGTGGACCAAATTTATCTGAAGTGAAATATTATTTACAATTTAGCTTGTGGTTTTTCCACATTAAAAGCCTGTGCTCATTTAACCAGTATTGAGTACCTACTATGTCCCAAGCCCTTAGCTAGGAGCCAAAGATATAAAACTGAATAAAAGTGGGTCTGGAAATGATTGGATTGAGGTGAAAGACAGTGTAAAAAATTAATAAATGGTATAGTAGATCATACTCAAGGTCCTACAGAAGGTCTGAAGAGAGGGACCATTATTCCAGCTTCTTGAGGTTACTGAAGTACACCCTAAGAAATGCTTTAAGCAAATTGTTATAGTTAATTTTATGTGTCAATTAGATTGGGCCTCAGTGTGCCCAGATATTTGATGAAACATTATTCTGGTTTGTCTGTAAGGAAATCTCTGGGTGAGATTAACATTTGCGTAGGAAGACTGAATAAAGCAGATTGCCCTCCCTAATGTGGGCGTGTCTCATCTAATAGAACAAAAAGGCTGATTAAGAGAGAATTTCTTCTGCCTGTCTTCAAGCTGGGACATGGGTCTTTTCCTGCCTTCAACTCAAATGGAAACATTGGATCTTTTTGGGTCTTGAGCCTGATGACTTTTGGAATAAGACTTCAGCTATTGCCTCTGCTGGTTCTCAGGCCTTCAAACTTGGAGAGGAACTATGCCATTGACTCTTTTGAGTTTCCAGCTTTCTGATTGCAGATCTTGGGACTTGTTAGCCTTCATAGTCATGTGAGCCAATTTCTTATAACACATCTCTCTCTCTCTGTCTCTCTCTTCCTCTCTCTCCAAACATACACACACACCCCCCCCCCCTTATATTGCTTCTTTTTCTGTAGAGAACCCTGAATAATACATAACTCCTCCATGCATATCCTGTGGGTACCTTTCTTTATAAAGTGTCAACTTGGCAAATCTAAACGACATTTTCCATAAATTTATTCCCTGTATGTTTAAGGTGGGCCACAACAGATATTTGGCTTAGGATTTCGAAGCAGTGGCAATATTGCTTTTATGTGCAAGACGCAGAGTTGGGGGTTGCAGGGATGGTTGGTGTAGAGGAACCAGGTGCTGGCTGCAGCTTACACATCTTGTAGCTATCTGTTGGCTCAACTTGGTGTGAAACAGCAGCTGGGCTGGCAGCTTTTCCACCTGCCACTTTCTTTGTTTTTTCTGGCTCTGGTGAAGGGCACCATTACCTCTTTGACAAAAGGCACTTACGTCTGCTGCGGAACACCTGCATTGTTAAAGCTGGAAGCATTGGGAAGCATTGGTTCTAGTCCATCTACCTGGACACCAGCTTAAACTCATAGGTTCCAGTTTGTTCCTCACTTTACGTCAGAGTTTCTCAGCCTCAGCATTATTGACATTTGGATTGGATAATTCTTTACTGTGGGGGACTGGACTATTCATTGTAGGATATTTAGCAGTTTCCCTGGCTGGTACTCAGTACCTGTCATAGCCTACACTCAAGTTATGACAAGCCAGAATGTCTCCAAACAGTACCAAATGTCTTCTGGGGGTCAAAATAGGCTCTGGTTAAAAACTTCTGTTTTATCGCCACATTCCCTTCCCAACTACTTGCTGAAAACTTCAGGCTCTAACACTTGACACAGAGCTTTACAAAGGCTTTATAACCAAATCCCATAATTACGAAAGATCAAATCCCTGAATAAATCCTTTATTATACCACTCTCTCCTAGTGGTTCTTCTTCCCTGATTAAATCCAGACTGATATCTTCCTTAGAGAAGGCTGAATCTTCCTGAGTGTCCTGAACAGCTTTATTCATTTTCATGATCCCTTTGTATCAACAGTCTCCAGCACCATCCCTACTATAGCCAGGCCCTGATCCTCATAATACCCTAGGGAGGTAACTCTGCCTTTAGAAGAGGGACAATCAGATCCATAAAAAGCATGCTTGAAGCAAAATCTCAGTGTAACCCTCCCATGTAGAAATGTAGAGTGTGTCCTGCCAGGGCTTCCGGGAGCTGTCAGAGCTGATGACAGTGCTGTAGAGACTCAGTGGGACTTAGAATAACAGTGGATTTTTTGCTTTGTAAAGGTTCTAAGCCTTAGAGGAACAATTATAGGCTTTGTTTTCAAAAACTTCTAACATATTTTTATCCGATATTTTCAAAGTTATTTCTGTAGGAATAAATTGTAAACCAGTGAAAATCATTTGCTATTCAACTAGTCCCTAGTTCCAGAGAACCTAAAAGTATATTATGTTTTATTTAGTCAAGTAAAAATCTATCACTAGCTTGGATCAAAGACTTCATTTTTTGGTAAAGGGATAAAAAAGTCCTTTTGAAAAATTAGCAAAGGTAAGATAGAGGTATGATAAAATCAGATCTATTCATTTGTAAATACGTGTTATAAGTTGGGCACTGTGTCTAGTGTGGGATATCTGGTGACCAACCAGACAGACAAGATTTTTGACCTTATGGAACTTACAGTGGAGTAGCAGAAATGTTCATTACACAAATAATCACACAAAGAGAATATAAAATTATACAGGAAGTTCTGTGAAGGAACAGTATAGACTCTTTACAGAGAGATATCAAATACAGATGGCAGGGGTAGTGAGGAGGGGCATTCCTAAAGAAGTGACTTGGGCTCTGAAACCCAGAAGATGAGTTGGAGCTAGTAAGTGAGAAACAGATGGAAAAGAGTTCCAAGCAGGGACAACAGAGAACTTGGTGCCTTAAAAAAGTTATGAGTGTTGCAGTGGCTGGGTCTAGTAAACAGGGAGAAGATAGGAGGGAGATGAGCCTGCAGAGAGGAGGAGCAGTTAGATCACTCCAGGACTTGCAGGCCAAGCTTGAGTTTTACTCAGGGAAGAGCCATCAAAAGGCTTAAAGCCAATGTTTCTTTGGGAAAATGATGTTAACAAGGGAGCAAATCATATAGCTGTACATGATGAGGGAGTAGTCCAGAGAGGACCATCTCTATCCACTATCATATAGCTATAGTGATGAGGGAGTAGTCCAGGGAGAGGGAATACCAAATTCAGAGCTCTGAGTGACATGCCTACTGGGTTCAGAAAACTCCACAGAGGCCAGTGTGGCTGGAGTGGAGCCAGCAAGGGGAGAATATGGAAATAAGCAGGGCCAGAAACTCCAGGTTCTGGTGTGCCATTTGATGACTCTGGCTTTTATTTGGAGGAAAATTGGAGAACCGCTGTGTACACAAGGGACATGATTTGACTTACATTTTACAGGGATCACTCTGGCTGCTGTATTGCAAAAGATGGTGGGGATGCGCCCAAGAGTGGAACAGGCAGGTCTGGCTAGAAGGTTATTATAATAACAGGCCAGATAATGGTGGCTTGGAGTAGAATGATAGCCATAGAGCCAGTGAGAAACTTCTGGATCACACTGCTTTTTGGAATATTCAATTTTCTGCAAGAAATTTATATACCTTTCTCCTGTTTACTTGTCTACTGTCAGTTTATTTCATAGACTTATTATCAAACTGTCAGGGAGTAAATGGAAAGTTTTTCATACCCTAAAGTTCTGGCAGTGAAGGTGGTATCAAATACAGCTAACTGTGAGACTGCAGCTGAGAAACCCTGGCATCTGACAAAGGTAAGACTCGTTACCATATCAGTCTCTTGGATAGCTGCCTGTAGAGTCCAGTCAAGTGAAAGTAGTGTATTTGTCAAGGCTCTCCAGAGGGACAGAACTAATAGGACATATGTATATATGAAAGGGAGTTTGTTAAGGAGGATTGACTCACATGATCACAAGGTGAAGTCCCACAACAGGCCACCTGCAAGGTGGGGAGCAAGGAAGCCAGTAGTGGCTCAGTCTGAGTCCCCATACCTTAAAAGTTGGGAAGCTGAGAGTGTGGTCTTCAGTCTGTGGCTGAAAGCCTGAGAGCCCCTGGAAAACCACCAGAGTAAGTTTCCAAGAGTCCAAAAGCTGAAGAACTTGGAATTCCATGTTCAAGGGCAGGAAGCATCAGCACAAGAGAAAGATAAATGTGGGAAGACTCAGCAAGTCAACTCCTTCCACCTTCTTCTGCCTATTCACTCTGATGATAGTTTCTTGTACTGTGCAGAAGCTCTTTAGTTTAATTAAATCCCATTTGTCAATTTTTGCTTTTGTTGCAATTGCCTTTGCTTTTGGCAATTTCATAATAAAATCTTTGACCACATCTATGTCCTGAAGGGTATTGCCTAGATTTTCTTCTAGGATTTTCATAATTTTGGTCTTTACATTTAAGCCTTTAATCCATCTTGAGTTAATTTTTGTATAAGGTATATAAAAGGGGTCCAGTTTCAATTTTCTGTATATGGCTACCCAGTTCTCACAGCACCATTTGTTAAATAGAATACCCTTTCACCATTGCTTGTTTTTGTCAAGTTTGTTGAAGATCAGATTGTCATAGAAGTATGGTTTTATTTCTGAGTTCTCTATTCTGTTCCATTGCTCTATGCACCTGTCCAAAGCAAATTCTAAATTATGTTTTCTGACCTTGAATTAACGTCAAAGTTGTCCAGTTTGGCCCCTGAAAAGCTTTGAAGGATATATATTTCACTCTATAATAGAGAGAAATTAAAATAATTAGACTTATTTTACATGTTAAATTATATGAGAAGCATTGCCAAATAGTGAGTAATGCTAAACTTCTTTAAGTTATATTTATGGGTACAATATTAGTATAAGTATTCTAAAAATTATATGAAATTCCTAGATATCTAATATATTATCAGTCACAATTTTGGTTATGTTAAAATGTTGTATACTACAGAAATAACCAAATTTTCCTGTTAGTTGTGCCATTGTTATAATGAATTCTCATTATATACTTAACTATGGCCATTTAAAGTCTTTTGTAAACCGTAAGGAGTTATTCTTTTACTTTGATTATTCTTTAAAAGCATTTACAATCAGGCACAGTCCAAAATTACTTCTTCTTGAAGAAGATTTATGGAAAGGACTCTGACAAGTACTGCTATTGAATACAGATTGCTGATGACTTTATTCGTATCAGGTAGGAATTTCTAAAATTCTGATGAAGAAACTGATAGCTTTATTAAGAAGAACAATAATTAATTCCATGAGGCTGAGTGAACTGATGAGGATAATTTATTTGTTGTTTGTTTGTTTGTTTTTTGTTTGTTTGAGGCAGAATCTTGCTCTGTCACCCAGGCTGGAGTGCAGTGGTGCTATCTCCACTCACTACAAGCTCCGCCTCTTGGATTCTTGCCATTCTCCTGCCTCAGCCTCCTGAGTAGCTGGGACCACAGGCACCCGCCACCACGCCCAGCTAAGTTTTTGCATTTTTAGTAGAGATGGGGTTTCACCACGTTAGCCAGGATGGTCTCAATCTCTTGACTTCGTGATCCGCCTGCCTTGGCCTCCCAAAGTGCTGGGATTACAGGTGTGAGCCACCGCCCCCAGCCGATAATGATTTTTATTATTTCAAATTTATTGGTTTTAAAAAGGTTTTATTTTCCAGATTTAAGAAAACTTTTTGAAACTCCTAATCTAAGTATAGCTTACAACAATTTGGTAAATTACAGTTTTGTAAACAGCATTGAAACATTTACATTTTCTCCCTAAAGGATCTTTCTAGAATTTGGAAAATGATTGTGAGTATTCTCATTTTATGGTATAAGATTATTTGCTGAAGTTCAATAAGAATCTGTTCTCTTTGTAGCAGGATACAATTGAGATCACTGCTTATAGTACCAAGGCTTTTCCTAGGGTGTCATATTTTTATACATGGCCAGAGACAGTTTCAAGGAACTAAAGTTAATTTTATAAAGTCAATAAGGCATCCCCCACTGGAAAAACTGTCTTGGTAGCTTGCATACATGGTTGTTTTACGGGGTTCCTAGCCTTGTGATGAACAAAGAATGTCAACTCTTTGCAGATTTTAGGAACTTAAAAATATTTTGGGAACTTAAAGAAGAGAAAAATTAATCCAAGTCTAAAAGTTTTATAGACCAAATCTTATAGTGGGTCATTGGCTTGGCTTCCTAGCCTAGAGAAGCTTTTTAAAAGTCTAATATGGGATTTCCTTTAAGCAAAACAGATTTTAAAAAAGCCTGTATGGTCAATCATTAAGCTTGCTGCATGTATATAAATAATCAGGCCAAGTTCAGTGATACTAAACTTATCTGCAATCTTTCTGTCATTATCTTTGATAAAAACAGGAGGGGCCTATGGAGAGAAAGAATTATGTTACAGAAGAAAACTATAGTACAATTGTTATTAGATTCTAGCTTATTGTTTTTGAGGGTTTGTTATTTACCTACAAACTGGACTGGATCCTGAATTCCTCTAGTTTCCTCCAATATCTGGCTTCAATTTTCCAAACTAAAGTTTTCAATTTTGTTTCCACCCATCTGACTTGGAAATTGTGAAATTAAAACTGCCCTTTTCCTGAAGCTCTGCAAGCTGAAGCTGGATGACTTAATATAAACTTCAGAGAACTCACCACAACAACTTAGATATGGACAACATTTGTGCCTATTGCAGTATGGACTACTCCGAAGGTTCACTGGAACCTCTGATACAAATTGCAAACCAGGAAAATCTGTCAGATTGCCACTGCCTGACCCCACTCCAACTGAAGATGCTTCAAGCCCAATATCTAGAAATGTTTACAACTGGATACCCTCCAGACTCTGAAATGAGTTTACAAACTGCTTCAAACAACTATCTTTGTTTTTCTTTTGTTTCCATAGAAATGTATCTCATTAAATCCCTGTTTGTGTGCACCTTAAAGAGGCCTAATTTTGATGGGAACCCATCTGCAACACCACTTCCTGAAATGAGACACAGCTCTTTAATTGGATTGACCTATTCCCATGTCTCTTAACACTCAGCTACTAACCTGACTTTTCTCTGCATACCAACTCATGTTTTAGTCTGTGAAACTCCTAGAGAAGTTTTAGACTGGGGAAATAAAGGAGTTCAGAATATGCCAAAATATGCCACTTTGGTATGCTGATTACTTCAGGAACTTCAAATACAGACAGAAGTTTTCTCTGAGCTCTCCTTATCTGCCTAAAGATGAATCATTCAAAAGGAACTCAGTTGTCTTGAATCCCCTCCCCAGGAATCTTATTAACCAGGGAAGATTGAACTGGATCATAGGAAAGAATGCTCCAAGCCCAGACAAATGTTTATTCTTCTGATGACCCATTCATCTTGCCTCCAAATCATTTACTCTCCCTGCATCCCCACTTTCATGTCTTCTATGAAGAGGGCATATAAGCTTCTAGATTCCACCAGGTTTGGAGCATATTCATATTTCCCTCATATTATGTCTCATGCATGTAATAATTTTGTATACTTTTTCTCCTGTTAATTTGTCTACTGTCATTTTATTTTATAGACTCAATTATTGAACCTTCAGAGTGTAACGGGAAAGTTTTTCCTCCATTACATAAGCAGCTGGATAAGAGTATTGGGTTAGGGGAACTGTTAGCTTTGCATAAAGACATGTGAGTATCATAAACCTGTAGATGTAGGCAAAGCCACAACAATGGTCAGTCTCACAAAGAATGGACAATCTCACAAACACATAAGGACTGAGGATCAATATGGTTCTTCAGTCCAGGAGGAACCATTAAAGGGAGACTGAGAAGTGGCCAGTGAAGTAGGAACAGAAGTAAGAGGGTCTTGAAAATCAAGTGATGAAAATTGAAGGATGAATGAGCAATCAGTGTGTAAAGTAAGATTCTTACTAAACACTGATCATTGGATTTACCCACATAGCAGTTATTGGTGACCTTAACAAGAGCAGTCTGGATTGCATGGTGGGATCAGAAGCCTGACTTCAAAAGATTAAGAGAGAATTGAAAGAGAGAAGTAGAAGACAGAAAATATAGGTAACTATTTTGAGGATTTTTTTTTACTCTGAAGGCTAGGAGAATAATGGAGTGTTAGCTGGAAAGATCAGTGGAGTCAACAGAAGGATTTGCTTGTTTTCTTTTAGGAATAGGGAGATAATGCATGTTTTAGTGCAAATGGGAAGGATCCAGGAGAGGGGCTGGAATTTAGACAGAGAGGAGGAACTGGCCTTGGATAGAGATAGTTGATGGTATCAGAAGAAAAGACAGTATACATGGGAACACATGCTTATGAGTAGGTAAATGTGATGGAAATAATCTGTAGAAAGTTCTCTTCTGATTGCTTCTATTTTCTCAGTGAAATCAGTCATTGGCTGAAAGTGTGGACGGGTAAGTGGTGCTGGAAGTTTGAGGATAGAGAAGATATGAAAGTGTCATGTAAGGGAATGAGAGAATGAATGAACCGGGGAAATGCCATACAGCAGGTGGGCAGCATTGCAGTCCTATGTAATGATGGTTTTGCTCTGGTAGATTTTCTAGCCACATGGATGCAGGTTTGGAGTAAGCAGAGAGTCAGCTGTTTTCCCAAGTAAAAATAATGAAGCAAGAGTGTGGGGATGAAGGAGTTAAGGGTTTATGAAAGACAGTATTAGAATAATTGACCATGGAATTCAGGCTGAATAAGGAGGGAAATGAAGATATGAAGAAAGGTGAGGGAGAGTTCAAGTTGCGAGAACAATGGATTTTAGGTCCTGGAGGTAGAAGCATTACTGGAGTTGGGACAGGTAGGAAGAATAATGACCCCTCAAAGATGTGCATGCACTAGTCCTCAGAATCTGTAAATATGTTTGGTATGTTATGTGGCAAAGGGGAATGAAGATTGCAGATGAAATTAATAGACTTTAGGATAGGAAGATTGTCAGAGTAGACTCAATGTAATCACAGGGTCCTTAAAAATGGAATGTTAGAAGAGAGTTGGGGGCAGATGTGACTCAGAAGAAGGTCAGAGTGACACGATGTAAGAAGGACCCAATGCGTCATTGCTGGCTTTGAAGCTGGAGGAAAGGAGCTATGAAGCAAGGAACACAGGTGATCTTTCAAGGCTGGAAAAGACAATGAAATGGATCCTACCCAGAGCCTACAGAAAGAAACACAGCCCTGCCAACATCTTGATTTTAGCCCTGAAAGTCCCACATCGGACTTCTGATCTACAGACTGTAAGATAAATTTGGTTCTTTAAGCAATTAAATTTGTGGTGATTTGCTATGACAGCAAGAAAACACTGTGGGTTGAGGATTCCCTTTTAAAAATGCTTTGGATCAGCCATGTTTTGGATTTGGTTTTATTTTGGATTTTGGTATATTAACATATATACATAATAAGATATCTTGAGAAAAGGATTCAAGTCTAAAAACAAAAATTGACTAATGCTTCGTATTCACCTTATACAAGTAGCCAGAAGGTAATTTTTTACAACTTTTTAAATAATTTTGTACATGAAATAAAGTTTCACACGTGACATGAGGTCACGGTCCCTCGTGGTGAGTGTTACAGCTCTTAAGGTGGCGCGTCTGGAGTTTGTTCCTTCTGATGTTCAGATGTGTTCAGAGTTTCTTCCTTCTGGTGGGTTCGTAGTCTCGCTGGCTCAGGAGTGAAGCTGCAGACCTTCGCGGTGAGTGTTACAGCTCTTAAGGCAGTGCGTCTGGAGTTGTTTGTTCCTCCCAGTGGGCTCGTGGTCTCGCTGGGTTCAGGATTGAAGCTGCAGATCTTCCTGGTGACTGTTACAGCTCATAAAAGCAGCGTGGACCCAAAGAGTGAGCAGTAGCAAGATTTATTGCGAAGAGCGAAAGAACAAAGCTTCCACAGTGTGGAAGGGGACCCCAGAGGGTTGCCAATGCTGGCTTGGGCAGCCTGCTTTTATTCTCTTATCTGGCCCCACCCACATCCTGCTGATTGGTAGAGCGGAGTAGCCTGTTTTGACAGGGCGCTGTTTGGTGCGTTTACAATCCCTGAGCTAGATACAAAGGTTCTCTACCTCCCCATCAGATTAGTTAGATACGGAGTTTGGACACACAGGTTCTCCAAGGCCCCACCAAAGCAGCTACATACAGAGTGTGGACTGGTGCATTCACAAACCTTGAGCTAAACACAGGGTGCTGATTGGTGTGTTTACAATCCTTGGGCTAGATACAGAGTGCCTATTGGTGTGTTTACAATCCCTGAGCTAGACATAATTGTTCTCCAAGGCCCCACCAGAGCAGCTAGATACAGAGTGTGGAGTGGTGCACTCACAAACCTTGAGCTAAACACAGGGTGCTGATTGGTGTGTTTACAAACCTTGAGCTAGATAAGGAGTGCCGATTGGTGTGTTTACAATCTTTGAGCTAGATACAGAGTGCCGATTAGTGTGTTTACAATCCCCGAGCTAGATATAAAGACTCTCCACATCCTCACCAGACTCAGGAGCCCAGCTGGCTTCACCTAGTGGATCCCGCACTGGCCTGCAGGTGGAGCTGCCTGCCAGTCCCGCGTGCGCTTGCACTCCTCAGCCCTTGGGTGGTCGATGGCACTGGGTGCCATGCAGCAGGGGGCGGCGCTCGTTGGGGAGGCTCGGGCTGCACAGGAACCCAGGGAGGCGGAGGAAGGCCTCAGGCATGGTGGGCTGCAGTCCCGAGGCCTGCCCCGTGGGAAGGCAGCTAAGGCCCAGTGAGAAATCGAGCGCAGCGCCGAGTGAGCTGGCACTGCTTGGGGACCCAGTACATCCTCCGCAGCCGCTGGAGCGGGGGCTAAGTCCCTCACTGCCCGGGGCCGGCAAGGGCAGCCAGCGGCTCCAAGTGCGGGGCCAGCCAAACTCACGCGCACCCGTAACTCCAGCTGGCCCTCAAGCGCCACACGAAACCCCGGTTCCCGCTCGCGCCTCTCCCTCCACACCCTCCTCTAAGCTGAGGGAGTGGTCTCCGGCCTTGGCCAGTCCAGAAAGGGGCTCCCACAGTGCAGCAGTGGGCTGAAGGGCTCCTCAAGTGCTGCCAAAGTGGTAGCCCAGGCAGAGGAGGCGCAGAGAGCGAGCAAGGGCTGGGAGGACTGCCAGCAAGCTGTCACCTCTCAGTATCATGTTGGTGTTTTAAAGTTTCAGATTTTGTAAAATTTTCAGAGTTTGGTTTTTAGATTAGGGATGCTCACCCTGTAATATAATATAAAATATTAGAGGAAATAAGCTAGACATTCAGATACCAAACTTAAAGGCTCTACAGGGTTGGGATTAGTTTTGGTGGTAACAAGGTCAAGGATATGACCATAGGTGTAAGTCTGAAGGAAGGTGGTTAGCTACATTGTTGGAAGAGTGCACCTCATAGAACTGCACAGTTTAGAACTAAAATTTTATCATGATTTCTATATATTGGTCAAAATTAAATGGTCAGTTATAAACATATTGGTTTTTTGTTTGTTTTTGTGCTAGTGGGCATACCCAGCAGCAGTGCCATCCCTTGCCTTCCTGCAGCTGATCTTTATTGGTGTTTACTGCTCTCGGTATAAACAGTGTGACTCTGAATTGGATGAGGGGGAGATCTGGTCTAAATTAAATCTGTGATAATGAACACTGTTTACGTTTCCTCATACCCTCCCTTCTCCACACACACACACACACACACACACACTCGCACATCAAATTATTCTGGAAATGAAATGCAAAATAAAAGTAAATATAAAGTGCTAGGGCTCCCCTGCTGCATGGAAAGTTAAAGCCCATAGCAGGTTATTAACTGTGGGTGAATTATTGTTTTCACATTTTTACAAAAAGATGAGTGAAAATGAGGACTTGAGTAAGATCTGTACCCCCTCATGAATCATAATGAGGGGAGAAAAGCAAGTGGGCAGAACTCTTCACATTGCAAAACAAGAGCCCAGTGGTTTACTCTCTTTTGATTCTCTTGATCTGACTTTTTTAAAAAATAAGCTAAATAATAAGTGCCTTATAAGTCAGCTTTAATTCCTAATTTTAAACCACCTACTATTTTATAAAAATGCAGTAGAGGTCATAGAGATGCCCTCTATTTACTTTGATTTATTTTAAAGATAGTTAAAGTTAGATAGTTAAAGATAGAGTATCAGCCCTGGGAGGAGAGGGAGAGAAGTGACTCATCACCCTACTTAGACCCTGGGGTCACATAAACTATTAGCATCTCAGGTCAGCTGTGTGGAGAAGTCATGCTCTCAGAAGCTCAGTTTCTTCATCTGTATAATGCAGGGGATAATGGTTCAATGGGTTTCATGGTTATTGGATGAATTTGATGAGACTATTGATAAGAAATCCTTGCATAGTGCCTGGCACAGTGCTCAATGGAGGGATGTTATCATCTCTGTTCTTGGCAGTGAAGGAAGAAAGAAGAGGAGATCTGTGTCCTTTATTTCAGTTTACCTTCTCCCAATACTGGCCACTTTGGGCTTAATTTAAAACTTTGTATTTGATCTAAAATTTGATTCTCAGTAAGTAATTTCTTTATACACTACTTTCCCAAATAAATAAAGGGAATAAATAAGAGGGAATATCAACTGGTTTTTTGTTAATCCCTGTATTGATGAATGAAATATATGTAAGGGCACGTTGGTAAAAAGATATGTTTTTCTTCAAAGAGCTTATAAATGTTATTTAAGGATGCATATGTGCTTTCTAATAATAAGCCAGCCACCAGCCCCATGTGCCTATTTAACTATAAACCAATTAAAATTAAATAAAATTAAAAATTCAACTTCTCAGTTTCACTAGGCATATTTTGATCACGTGTTGCTGGTGGCTACGATACTGGACAGTGAAGATAGATCACATGATCATCACTGTTCTGTTGCATTCATGATAACTGGCCTAAATTGGAATTGGAGAAGCAAAGAATAGAAAATAAAATACAGGACGGACACAGTGTTGAAAGACCAAATGAGAAAGTAAAAAAGAGGAATTTCATCAATTTCATAAGTCAGTATGGAACTAGTCCTATATTTTACCATAATGAAGTCACAAATACTGTACAAAATTTCTCATAAGTTGTCTGTGGATTGTGTTGGAAGGAATACTCAATAAATATTTTAAGCTATTGAAAATTTTGCTTCATTTTGTAAACTTTCTATTTCATTTTGCAGAATGATATTTCATTCATTCATTATATTTATTGTGTGTCTCCTATGTACCATGTACTAGGTAAGGGAGTGAGACATCTGGAGGAAGAGTGTTTCAGATCTATGGGAAATAAGTAGATCAAGAGAGGAATGAACAGGAATGTGGAGTGAGAAATAGACTGGAGAGAGAGGGTAGGATTAAATGAATTGATCAGATAAGACAGCCCATAGCAAAGGGTCTTCGAGCAGATTTTGAAGGGGGGCAGGGAGGGAGTGATGTGGTTACCTAGAGGAAGAGTATCCACAAGGGCACAGGACTTTAAGCAAGGGTGTGCCTGGCATAGCCAAGGAACAGCAAAGGGCCAATGAGGCTGACCAGAGTGAATAAGGGTGTGAGTGTGGAAATGAGATCTGGGAGGTAACAGGGGAGGGGGGTCAGATTATATTTAGTTTAATAGGGCTTTGGTCTTTAGTCAGTGTGAAATAGAGAGTTATCAGAGTTTTTAAAAGTAAGACAGGCTGATCTAAATTACTGTATTAAAACAAGTGTTCTGTATCCCGAGTGTGCAGAGGATATCTTGGACCAAACTGATAGCATGTGTAGGTGAAAATAAATGTTTTCTCACCCATCACTACATTCATGGGTAAGGTCCCTATAACAAAAGGAAGAGTCACAAGATAAAAGCATACACATTTATTTAATTGAAGTTCTACCTGACACAGGAGCCTAAATAAGAAAATGAAGACCCCAAGAAACAGGTAAACTTATGCATTTTTGTGCATAAGTTTTGTGCATCATCATAGATTTGATGAAGAATGGACAGTTGCTGTGAAAAGTGATTGGAAGACAAGAGTGTGCCCTAAGTCATAATAAACTGGGGAGATTTTAGCAAGGCCTATTTGCTCAGAGTTGTCTCTGTATCTTTGTGTCTTCGGAAGCATTATGGATTGAATGTTTGTGTCACCTAGAAATTCATGTTGAAATTTAATCCCGAATGCTACCATATTAAGAGGTGGGACCTATAGGTGCAGTGGCTCCTGCCTGTAATGCCAGCACTTTTGGAGCCTGAGGCAGGAGAATTGTTTGAGCCCAGGAGTTTGCGACCAGGCATGGCAACACAAACACAGTGAGACCTCATCTTTATAAAAACAAAGAAATGAAAAATTACCCAGGCATGGTGGTTTATGCCTGTAGTCCCATCTATTTGAGAGACTGAGATGGAAAGACTGCTTGAGCCTGGGAGGTTGAATATTTTGGTTACAAACATTTAACCAGTCTTTAAAATGTTCCAAACTTTCCCTGATCCTCTGTCTTCTTCTGAGCCCTACAAACTTTTCCAACCTCTGCCCATTAACCAATTCAAAAGCCAATTCCACATTTTCCAGTATCTTTATAGTAATACCCCACTCTCAGTACCAATTTTCTGTGTTAGGCCATTCTTGCATTGCTATAAAGAAAAACCAGGACTGGTTAATTTATAAAGAAAAGAGGATTGGTCATGGTTCTGCAGGCTGTATAAGAAGCATGGTGCTGGGAACTGCTCAGCTTGTAGGGAGGCCTCAGGAAGCTTACAATCGTGGCACAAGCTAAGAAGGGAACAGGCATGTCACATGGTGAAAGCAGGAGCAAGTGAGGGAGAGAGAGATCTGGGCAGGAGGTGCCATATGCTTTGAAATGACTGGATCTCATGCGAACTCACTCACTATCATGAAGACAGTGCCAAGCCATGAGAGATCTGCCCCCTAACTCAAACACCTCTCACCAGGCTCTAACTTCAACATTGGAGCTTACAATTCAACCTGAGATTTTATGGGGACACACATCCAAAATATATCAGCCAGAAAACAAATTGACCTTAGAACATGTGGCAGAAGGGTTCCAATTACTCAAGACTGCTTTCAACTTCTTTTATTATGTGACCCCTTCTATGGTATGGGCACTGAAATTAAAGCAAACAGTAGAAGGATTGGAACTGTATGGCAACATTTTTAGAGAAATGAAAAGGCATGAAAGTCAGACAAAAATTACAACAAACTTCCATGAAGCTACAAGTGTACCTGCCTCTCCCCCTTCACCTTCCACTATCTCTATCTATTCATTTCTGCCACCACTGAGGCAGCAAGACAAACCACCCCTCTTCCTTCTCTCCTTAGCCTACCCAATGTGAAGATTCCCAGAATAAAGATGGTTGACTTCCACTTAATGCATAGTATCTAAATATATTTTTCTTGTGATTTTGTAGCTAACATTTTTATTTTCTCTCATTTATTATTAATATAAGGATACAGTTTAAGATATATATAACATTAAAAAGGTGTTAATTACTGTGTTTGTTACCAATAATGCTTCCAGTCAACAGTAGGCTCTTAGTAAGGATTCTGGGGGAGAACAATGTGATAAACAAATTTTCAAGTGGGTGGGAGTTTGGCTCTCCTAACCCCTGTGTTGTTCAAGGGTCCATTGGAAAATGCTACAGTATTGTTCCTTCTGCTTAAAATTTTTGAAAACAAATGGCTTTTCTTAAGAAGGAAATTATTCATCACATTTCTCCCCAGCATTTTTCAATTGTTAAAGAGAAGATCCAGAAATCATTACTGGCATAAGCTATATCCCCCAGGGAGCTTCCCTGCTACAACAGGCAGCTCTGAAACCTGTCCTAACCAAGAAGTTACATTACAAGGGTTTTTTAAAAAAATTATACTTTAAGTTCTAGGGTACATGTGCACAATGTGCATGTTTGTTACATATGTATACATGTGCCATGTTGGTGTGCTGCGCTCATTAACTCCTCATTTACATTAGGTATATCTCCTAATGCTATCCCTCCCCCCTCCCCCCACCCCAAGACAGGCCCCGGTGTTGATGTTCCCCTTCCTGTGTCCAAGTGTTCTCATTGTTCAATTCCCACCTACGAGTAAGAACATGCAGTGTTTGCTTTTTTGTCCTTGTGATAGTTTGCTGAGAATGATGGTTTCCAGCTTCATCCATGTCCCTAGAAAGGATATGAACTCATCCTTTTTTATGGCTGCATAGTATTCCATGGTGTATGTATGCCACATTTTCATAATCCAGTCTATCATTGATGGATATTTGGATTGGTTCCAAGTCTTTGCTATTGTGAATAGTGCTGCAATAAACATATGTGTGCGTGTGTCTTTATAGCAGCATGATTTATAATCCTTTGGGTATACATCCAGCAATTGCATGGCTGGGTGAAATGGTATTTCTAGCGCTAGATCCCTGAGGAATCACCACACTGACTTCCACAATGGTTGAACTAGTTTACAGTCCCACCAACAGTGTAAAAGTCTTCCTATTTCACCACATCCTCTCCAGCACATGTTGTTTCCTGACTTTCTTATGATCACCATTCTAACTGGTGTGAGATGGTATCTCATTGTGGTTTTGACTTGCATTTGCCTGATGGCCAGTGATGATGAGCATTTTTTCATGTGTCTGTTGCCTGCTTAAACGTCTTCTTTTGAGAAACATCTGTTCATATCCTTCACCCACTTTTTGATGGGATTGTTTGTTTTTTGCTTGTAAATTTGCTTGAGTTCTTTGTAGATTCTGGATATTAGCCCTTTGTCAGACGGATGGGTTGTAAAAATTTTCTCCCATTCTGTAGGTTGCCTGTTCACTCTGATGGTAGTTTCTTTTGCTGTGCAGAAGCTCTTTAGTTTAATTAGTTCCCATTTTTCAATTTCGGCTTTTGTTGCCATTGCTTTTGGAGTTTTAGACATGAAGTCCTTGTCCATGCCTATGTCCTGAATGGTATTGCCTAGGTTTTCTTAAAGGCTTGTAAAGAATAAAACATTACGAGGCTTTTGATTGGTCATTTTCCCCCCAGCTACTTGATTGAAGGCAGTAATTATGTCCACATTGTGTGAGTAAATGCTGCTGGTGTATGCCATTAGAGTTGGTTTCAGGCAACTTTTAGAGAGCAGTCTGCTGTCTTCTTGGAATAGATCATGAAAGTTGGGGCTGAGCCCCACAGCTCTCCTATGTGTCCTGACACCTCCAACTTGCAAGATAAGAGAAAAGAACAGTTCTGAGAACCTTTGGAAAGTGGGAGGACCCCTGCTGTTCTCTAAAAGGCATTGTAAGAAAATACTTTACAGAAAATCAATTGTTGTCACATCAGACCTTTCCTTTAACTCACTATATTCCATTGCACACTTACATTTTTCTTCCAGTGGGACAAAGCAATGTGTAAAAAATTGTGCAATGTTCCTGTGGTGTCTTGAAAGGAAGCTTATAAATTCTTAATATGCATTATTATAAGTCAAGAGTCTCAAAGAGAATAGGGTGTCAATAAAAATTATCTACAGGGCAGATGATGTTTTTGAAGCAGGGAGAAAGGATACTGTTGGGACTGAATAATATGGCTTCAGGAAAGATGACATGAATTTGAAGAAAGGAAAGTGTGAGGTGAGACACAAAACTTTCCACCCCTACCCTGTGAAGTTCTCCAATAAGTCTTCCTGGACATTTCATGCTTTTGCTTCCCTGTGGCTTGAGGCTTCCATTCTCCAGAGGAATTAAGGGAATATTTCTGTGAAAATACTAGGTCCTGATGGATTTCCTGTTGGATTCATGAATTTGCTTCTTTTACTCTGCTTGCCCCCAGTACTCCTTATATTTTATATCAAATATTTTACATATACAGCCACTTTAACTCCAACTGCTGTGTAGCTGACAGCATGGATTCTGGAAGCAAACAAATCCTTTGGTCTAACCCCAGGCCTGATACTTCCTAGCTCTGTGAATTTAGGCAGATTGGTGTAATCTCTCTGAGCCTTCTTTTTTCCCCTATATATGGGAGCACCAGTCATCTCTGTCTTGTGGGATGGCTGTGGTAGTGAGTGTGGCAACACATACATGTTAGGCTGGGGATCTGGCAATTAGAAATGCTAAGAAATGTTAGCTACTATTATTAAAGTGTGAAAAGGTGTTATACCCTCACTCACTGATCATAAGTGTTATGGCAGACACTCCTATAACAAAAGACATGTTAACAAGAGAAAAGCATAACAAATTTATTTAATCAAAGTTTTATGTGAAGAAGAGACTTCAGAAATGAAGACCCAAACATCAAGGAAAACTGTCTGTTATTATGGTTACATTTGATGGCGAATGGACAGCCATATAGAAATGTGATTGGCCAAAGGCATAAACTAAAACAAAACCATGCTAAGCTGCCCAGCTAACTGAATAGACCCACCTCTTGGCCAAGGACTTTCCAAATTAAACCTGAAAAACTAGTTCAGGCCATGATGGGAAAGGGGGCATGGACGTACCTCATTATACCCTCCTCCTTCCTCTAATTCATTTTGAATTCAGGCACAACTAACCAGCATTCATATTTAAAACAGAGATCTTAAGACTGACAAGACAGATCTTTGTAGAAATAATATATCAGATTCCAACATGATTCTAGCGCAGCATCACATGACAAAGAGCAGAGACTGAAATAAATAAAAGTATTTTTAACCCAAAATATATTCCTTTGACATATTTTAAACAATAGCCCTACAAAGATATCTCTTGTGGGGAAAAACTACATTCTGCAGAGAATCCCCCCTTTAAATGTCTTTTCTTTATCCAGGAGAGATTTAACCAAGAATCTAGCATCTTTTAAGGCCTGATAAGAGACAGGTACCATCTATTCTACATAATAAGAATGTTGTTCTCCACGACCCCTTATTTTAACCCATGTAAGGATGTTCCTTTCCTCTGGGTACAGAAAGTGCACCTCTTGAGGGTCTTATGACCTGCTTCAAAGGAGAAGGAGCAGGGGAAAAGTGAGAGTGCCCTTTCTGCTTTTGCTGTTTTTTTCAAAGTCCAAGGTGCCATGTTTTGGAGTAGCATATCCTGAAACCCATCAAAGCCAAGCACCTTGTCTAGATTGTTGAGTGGAGTGCCTTATTCTAAAATAAGACACATTAAGTGATGTGATCTTCTAATATCTGTGAACTACAGAATGTTCATTTTACATATTGTTTGTTCTCCAAAGTTATGCCTAACTTATAATAATAATGTTAGGGTTCAGAAGACAATACCCAAAAGTATGGAACTTTGGCATATTTAATATTTTGAACTAAAGGAGCTTTCAAGGCCTCAGAAACAAGATCTCTCTGACCTTTTCTTGCCCTCCTGTCTCTTGCCCCTTTTTCTCCTCAAGGTAAGTCATAGAAAGCAGAATTCCTCTTCCACAATGCAAGTCATAGAAACAAGAATCCCTCTCCCTGCAAGCACGCAATAAAACCACTCTCCTTTCTTCTCCCTTGAAGACCCTCATTCTAGGGGGTCTTGCCCTACCCAGGAGGAAGAAATGCTACACCAAGAGAACAAGAAGAATCTAAACAGACAGTCCTTGCTGAGATTTCATCCTCAGTTTATTACTATTATGTCATACCTTTGTATCAGTGAAAAAGTGTCAAACTCGGCCGTGTGCAGTGGCTCACACCTGTAATCCCAGCACTTTGGGAGGCCAAGGTGTGCAGATCACAAGGTCAGAAGATCAAGACCATCCTGGCTAACATGGTGAAACCATGTCTCTACTAAAAATACAAAAAAATTAGCTGGGTGTGGTGGTGGGAGCCTCTAGTCCCAGCTACTCGGGAGCCTGAGGCAGGAGAATGGCATGAACCTGGGAGGTGGAGCTTGCAATGAGCCGACATTGCACCACTGCACTCCAGCCTGGGCAACAAAGCAAGACTCTGTCTCAAAAAAAAAAAAAAAAAAAAAAAAAAAAGAGTGAAGCTATAAAATATTTGGAGATAATTATTCTGAGTCAAGTGTGAGAACTATAACACATGACAGTCCTAGGAGGTCCTGAGAACATGTGCCCAAGGTGGTTGGGTTACAGCTTGGTTTTATATATTTTAGGGATATATAACACATCAGTTACTACATGTAAGGTAAGCATTTAATTCTGTCTGGAAAGGCAGGGCAACTGGAAGCAGGGGCTTATAGTTCACAGGAGAACTCAAAGATTTTCTGATTGGAAATTGGTTGAAAGAGTTAAGTTGTTATCTAAAGACCTGGAATCAATAGAAAAGAGTATCTGGATTGAGAAAAGAGATTGTGGAGATCAAGGTTCTTATGATCTAGGATAGATGGTAAATGTCTCTTATCAGGCCTTAAGAGGTGCCAGACTCTTAGTTAAATCTCTCTTGGATTAGGAAAGTGCTTAGAAAGAAGAGTCCTCAAAAGCAATTGCAACAAACCAAAAATTGACAAGTGGAACCTAATTAAACTAAAGACTTTCTGTGCAGCAAAAGAAACTATCAACAGAGTAAACAGACAACCTATGAAATGGGACACAATATCTGCAAACCATGTATCCAACAAAGGACTAATATCCAGAATCTATAAGGAACTTAAATCAACAAGAAAAAAAAAAAAACTATTTAAGGTGGTCAAAGGACGTGAACAGACACTTCTCAAAAGAAGACACATGAGTGACAAAAAACATGAAAAATTGCTCCAAATCACTAACCATCAAAGTAATGCAAATAAAAACCATAATGAGACACCATTTCATACCAATCAGAATGGCTATTTTTAAAAAGTCAAAAAATACAGATATTGGTGAGGCTAGACAGAAAAGGGAATGGTTACACATTGTTGGTGGGAATGTAAATTAATTCAGCCATTATGGAAAGCAGTTTGGGGATTCCTCAAAGAATGGAAAACAGAGCTACCATTTGACCCAGCAATCCCACCACTGGGTATACACTCAAAGGAAAATAAATCATTCTACCTAAAACACACATGCACTCATATATTCGTTGTAGTGCTATCACAATAGCAAAGACATGGAATCAGCCTAGTATCCATAAATGGAGGATTGGATAAAGAAAAGGTGATACATATACACCATGGAATACTACACAGCCTTAAAAAATGATATTATGTCTTTTGTAGCAACATGCATGAGGCTGGAGGCCATTATCCTCAGTGAATTAATGCAGAAATACAAAACCCAATTGATATGGTTTGATTGTGTCCCCACCCAAATCTCATCTTGAGTTGTAGTTGCCATAATCTCCATGGGTCATGGGAAGGACCAAGTGGAAAGTAATTTAATCATGAGGCAGTTACCCTCATGATACCCATGCTGTTTTCACGATAGTGAGTTCTCACAAGATCTGATGATTTTATAAGGGGTTTTCCCCACTTTTGCTCAGCACTTCTCTTCCTGCCTCCATATGAAGGAGGACACATTTGCTTCCTTCTGCCATGATTGTAAGTTTCCTGAGGCCTCCCTAGCCATGCTGAAGTGTGAGTCAATTAAGCCTCTTTCCTTTATAAGTTACCCAGTCTCAGGTATGTCTTTATTAGCAGCTTGAGAACAGGTTAATACACAAATATTGCATGTTCTCACTTATAACTTGGAGCTAAATCTTGGGTAGACATATACATAAAGATGGTAACAATATACACTGGGGACTCCAAAAGGAGAGAGGAAGATGGGCAAGGGCTGGAAAACTTTCTGTTGGGTACTATGTTCCCTATCTGGAGATGAGGATCAATAGAAGCCCAAACCTCAGCATCACACAATATACCCTTGTAACCAACTTGCACATGTACCCACTGAATCTATAATAAAAATGGTTGTTTAAAAAAATAAACAAAAATAGCAGAATATTAACAGAATAAATCAGCAATTCCCAACATATGCATATAGTATACAATATAGCTGGATGCTGTCAGTTGGATCTAAAAAGCATGCCCTCTACAGAGAGTGGGTGAGGGAGAGTTGTATGTCCACCCATACAGAATAGGGGTCCTTCTGCTTAATCCTCTGTAAAACTGCTTTCTAGGTCTGTGATGAGTATTCAAGTGTTAATGCATAAAAGCTTTGCCTTAGTGTCTGGCATGTGTTAGCAATTATTCTTAAGACTCTTGATATTGGAAATTTTTGGCTTATTATAACTGGTGCTTTCAAGGGGCATCAGCTTCATAGAGTCAAGAGACTTTGGAATTAGCATATTTGGTATTATGTCATAGTCTTGACTTGACCCAAAATCACCCATGGGAGGTTGGGTTTGAAGAGTCCATAAAATCCGTACCTACCTCTAGACTCCCAGAATGTTTGCTTTTGGAGAAATCCAAGAACATTTCCTGCTTATCCTCCTCTTTTGTAGAGAAGGGAACCCAGGCTCCCAGAGCTAAAGTCGTTTAAGATCCCACAGCCTAAGCCTGTCAAATTCAGACCTAAAACATGACGCATTTGTTAAAATATGTCCATTAAAATCTTTGCTTGGACTTTCCAGGGACATTCCTTGTTGCTGTTCAGTATTTGAACAGAAAGTCTATAATATGGTGCCCACCCATGGTGGCTCACATTGTAATCCCAGCACTTTGGGAGGATAAGGCTGGCAGATTGCTTGAGTTCAGGAGTTTGAGACCAGCCTGGCCAACATGATAAAACCCCATTTCTGCTAAAAATACAAAAAAAAATAGCTGGGTGTGGTTGTGGCCGCTTGTAGTCCCAGCTACTCTGAAGGCTAAGGCAGGATAATTTCTTGAAGCTGGGAGGTGGAGGTTGTAGTGAGCCAAGATCACGCTACTGCACTCAAGCCTGGGAGACAGAGAAAAAAATGAAAACAACAAAGTTTGTAATATGGTATACTGAAATAAAACAAGGCAAAATCTTAAGGCTTTGGCTGGAGCACATTGAACACAAGAGAGAAACAGCCTTCCATCCTATTGGCTCCTATACAAAGTGAGCAGGTTGGAACTCAGGAGTGAGCTGAGGAGCTGGGGGACCTTGGCTGCTCAGTGGCAGCTGGCATTGGATAAGAGTGATGATTGGATAAGGTGTGCCCTGGATCTCTGTGAGATCCAACATGAAAGCCCTCTGCTCTCCCGACAAAAGAAGCAGTAAACTGAAGCAGTTGAGTTTGAAATGAGACTTCCCTGGGACTTGTCCATTTCATTCTGCTTCACCCACCTGCCATGTCCCTTCCTCAGGAGGACACAGTGGAGGCCAAGAGGAGAAGGGGGAAGGATGTCAGCAGGGGAAGAGGAGATGGAGGTGTGGCATAGGAGATGGATGGATGGCAGTTCCATATTTAAAGGAAGGGAAGGGGAGGAACAAAGCAAAGGGGGATCAAAACAGACTGGAATAATAGAGACAGTTTATTGATAGATACTTGGAAGGAAACAATAAATGAAGCACATCCAATTTATTTTCTCACTCTGCCTGGGGGACAGGTGCATGATTATCCTTGAAGGATACCTGAATATGCCACCCCACAATATATCTGTTTTCCACATGGGTTTTTGAAATACTGGGCATTGAAAATCAGCAGATTCAGGAAAAGCTCTAAAAACAGGGCACAATTTTTTATTTTGTTAAGGAAATTTACATTTATAATGGAAATGTCCATATGAAAAAGTTAACTTCCTCTCACTTATCTAAAAGAGGAGGACTCAACAATTGTTATCCATGGAGAAAGCACTGATTTAAATCTGCATTACAAACCTTATTAAAAGACTATTATTTGCCCTACTTTTCTTTGTCATTTTGTCATAACTTGCTTCTCCTGCCCTGAAGCCTCAAACTCCTTTTCCTTTGTCTAGCTTAAGATGGAACAGAGGCCCAAATCCTAACCATCCCTTTGAGTTACTTACCACTGGATGCTCCCATATGTATGTCCAATGCACATGTTAATAATCTGGCTTTCTTTCCTTGTTAATCTGTCTTTTACTACATTAATTCACAGGGCCTCAGCTGGAGAACCCAAGATGAGTAAAGGAAATTTCTTTTTTCCTTCCTTCCATTATCCAGATGAAAGTCAGAGATTCAACAAGCTTAAGGAATTTGTCCAGAATCACAGCCTCTCTAGATTGGAAAGCTAGGATTAAAAACTAAGCCAGTAGTCTCAAAAGCCATAATGAGCTCCTACTCACTGGATGTTATCCCCCAAGCTCTGTACAGAAGTGGAAATATGCCCATTCAAACAGACAAACGTGGGTGAACGAGGCTCGGAAAAGGGGAACATGTATCTTGCTTGACAGGAAAAGTTTACTGAGAGGTTGAAAAAAGTTCCAGGGAGTAGATATAGTAATGGATTTCCCTCTTTTTACAGAAAAAATGAGGGGATATCTCAAAGCATCCTGAAGGGATCTGCTATGAGAAAAGGAGAAGTGGACCAGCGGGCAAGAAACTTCTTAAGAGTCCTGAGTCTAGACACTAGGGGGAGTGGTGGACTCTACAGAGAGCTGCAGCTTACTCTGTGCAAAACTCTACCGACCAGTATTGAGAAAGAGGCCTGACTCTACCAGGAATGAAGTTACAGCCTCCTGCAGGTTAACATATTGTAAGCAGACAGGCAGGGTCTCCAGGGACTATAGGAATTTAAACAGCTTGAGTAATCAGCCCGTTTTACAGCCTCTTGCACTGCAGCCTGTTTTTTCCAAACACCAAATGGGATAAGGTCATCTGGTTTCCTGAAACTAGTTCCTGACAACCCAGGCAACTTATAGATGAACCTGAGTGAACTTTCCTCATGACCTTGCTAAAGTCTCCCCCGAGGGAAGAGCTATAGCTTCATTACCATAATGTGCGACCTATATGCTGGCATGATGACTTGCAGTGTCTGCACCACTGGTGACTCTTTTATTTCTTTTCTTCTCTTCTTTTTCTTTTCTTTCTTTTTCTTTCTTTTTTTTTTTTTTTTTTTTTTTTTTGAGAAGGAGTCTCACTCTGTGGCCCAGGCTGGAGGGCAGTGTCCCAGTCTCAGCTTATGAAACTTCTGCCTTCTGGGTTCAAGCAAGTCTCCTGCTTCAGCCCCCTGAATAGCTGAGTTACAGTCACCTGCCACCACACCCAGCTTTCTGTACTTTTAATAGAGACAAGGTTTTGCCATGTTAGCCAGGCTGGTCTCAAACACCTGACCTTGGGCGATCCACTTGACTTGGCCTCACCCGGCCTCAGGACCCTTTCTATACATACAATGATGCACCCTCTCCCCTCTCCATTGCCCCATAAAACCTCTACCTCTGGGAGACACTACTTTGGAGAACATGCCTGGTACACCCCTTACTTGTGACAAGTAATAAAACTCCTATTGATCAAAACCTGCATTCTGTGGAGAGTCTGTTGTTATTCAGCAGGCAAAGAAACTCTGGTTTTATTTGGGTAGCAGTACACATATAAACACTAGTCATACAAGTACCTTAGAACAGAGTCAGATTGAACTCATTGTCATTAAAAAGAGAGAGAAGTTACTTATGATGGGCTTATGCAGAAAACCTTCACCAATGATTGGGTATCTGAAAAATGTGTGGCTCCTTGACCCAAGGAATTCAGAGAGATTCCAGGTAGAGGTAAGGGCTGGGAGTTGGAAAGTATGGATGGTGTGTGTGATGGGCTAAATATTTGTGTCTCCCCAAAATTCATATATTGATGTGATAACCAATGTGATAGTATTTGGAGGTGGGCCTTGGGAAATAATTAGGCTTAGTATAGGTTATGAGGCTAGAGCCCTTATAATGGGATTAGTGTCCTTATAGGAAAAGGAAAAGACACAAAGTTAGTCTGTCTCCACCATGTGAGGATAGAGTGAGAAGGGAGCATCTATGGACCATGAGGATGGTCCTCATCAAGAACCTGACCATGCTGGCCCTCTCATCTCAGACTTGCAGCCTCCAGGCTTGGAGAAATAAATGCTTGTTGTTCAAGCCACCCAGCCTATGGTATTTTGTGATAGCAGCCAGAGCTAGGACAGTGTATTAGAAGAACTGTTAACAATTTCATTTTGCTGACTAAATCAGTGAGGTGAGAAAGGTGGCAAGAAAGAGAGTGGAGTGAAACTGGAGGGCTTTGAAGGTCACTTTATTTTGAGGCAATAGAGACACATTGAAACTTTTGAAAATGACATAAGTCCTTTGAGTTCAAAGATTAATCCTACTCTTCACATTCTTTTGTGGCGTGGACGGTCAGAGCCTGAAGGCAGGTGGACCATCCAGCAGGCTCCTGCAACAATTTTGTAGAAGAGCTGATGAGGTTCATTACAAAATATGAGCCAAATGTATGTGTCCTTTTCTGGTGGAAGCTTTAGGAGCTAGAGCAAGCTTCTTCATATGCTTCTTACATCTGCTGTCATGGCCAGCAATGTTTCAAACAGTTCAGGCATCTCTGACAGGGTCCTGAAGTGGGAATGAGGAGAAGAGCCTCCTGCCACCATGCATGCAATGGCTACATAGTATACATAAAATAAAGCTTTGAGGTTTGAAGCCACTGAGATTTGGGAGTTGTTTTCTAGCAGCATAACCTAGTCTCTCCTGACTGATGTAAGAACAATATACTTATGAAGGCATTCGGTCAATTCAGGACTCATTTATTGCATGCTTGCTCTGTGCCAGGCACTGAGTTAGATGCTGGGGATACCAAAGTGAGCAAGACAGATGTGGTTCTAAGAGACTGAATGTGGAGAGTAGGAGAAGAGAAAAAAGAACAGAGAACAGGAGTTGGGGGTGAGAGGACCTAACATTAGGGAACCAGAAGAGGACCCAGATGGTACAGCCTCCAGGAAGTCCCTTAAGAACAGGAGAACATGGCATGAGCCAAAAGAGGGACAGCAGCCTGTGTCAGTCTCAGACCCTTAAGAGAACTGAAAGAGCCAGAAGATCTGGGTGCTGGGCTAAGTTTTCCCAGCCTTGCTTCCCTAATGCAGTCATTCTTGAAGTGTGATCCCAGGCCAGGAGCATCAGCACCACCTGGGATCTTGTTAGGAGTGCAGAATCCCAAGCCGCACTGCAGGCTTACTGAATCAGGTATGGGGCCTAGTGATTTGTGTTTTAACAAGCCCTCCAGGTGACTGCAGTTGGATGACCACTGCTCTGGTGCATCTGTCTTGAAGGATATACCCAACTCCTTCATCAGAGCAGTAAGGAGTTCCTGCATCCACTAGAGGAACTAATGTCTGTGGTGAGAATTACTTTTAGCAATGAAGTCCCTTTGGTCATCTCTAAAGACAAAAGGCTCCAGAGGGTGCACTGCAAGGGCAAGGATGCTATGTTTGGGCGACAAAGGGCAAGACCTCAAGGAACAGCTGGTGAGCCACTGTGGAATTAGGGCTACTGTTGGGACTCACAGTTCATGCATCAGGCTGGGCACCCTGATTGCTTGGAGGTTCCCTGATTCCAGTGTGGGTCAGACCTAGCAAGGAGCAAAGCTGCATACTGAAAGATATGCAGGTGCTAGCCAAGGGAAGAGAATATGGAAGAACACTCTAGACACAAAGTATGTGCCTAGGAAAAAGCAAGTGTTTCTTGAAAAATGCCAATTATTAGACACATCAGTGTGCCTTGAGCACAGCACATGGGCGAGCATGTGTGTCGTAAAGTGGTGGCAGTTAGGAAGATGCTAGGTCACACGGGTCCATATAGGGCATGTGTGGATTGGAGGGTAACACTTGGGGAAAGTGAATTATCTGGATGACATTCAATATTTCTAACTCAGAGTAGAGGATCTGTTACATTCAGTACATGAGTTCCACAATTAATTAATTCCCTATACTCCTTCATAACAAAGATATCATGATAAAACCAATAGCGATAACAAAGAAATGGTGTAGCCTACATGAAATTAGCAAATAAAAAACCCTGTATCACATAAAAAGCAATTATTGAAAGAGGTAATTGCTGCCATTTATTGAGAACTTACTCCCAGATAGGCAGCTCTTATTATATACAGACAATTTACAGACATTCGTTTATTATTTATAATAAACCTATGCTTCGTAGGTAGAGAGTAGTTTCTGTATTTTAAAAATGAGAAAGTGAAACTCACTGTCTTAGTTACCCAGCTAGATAATGGCAAGGAAGGAGGCAAACCAAGTTTCCTGATTCCACTTTCCAGGCTCTGAGCCACTCAGGCTTTTTTGTCTCTTGTGATATGTGGAAGCCAACAAATGGCCTGTGGGTTTGGAGTTGGCAGGAACATGAAGAGGGAAGCTGTGGTTTCCTGGCCCTGGATTGGGATGGGATTAGGGAGTTGTGACCCTGAATTTCTATCTGTTTCTTTTTATCTCTTTCTTAGATCAGATCAGCCTATGAGAAATTAGCCCAGAGTCATCTGTCATGACCTCTTTATTATGTATCTGTGCTATTTTATAAAAATGAAAGACCTCATCAATAACAGAAAATTATTTTCACAAGTGAGATCAAATATCAGAATTAAATATTTTACAAATTTGAAGAGCTTCTCAGTGCCCTTGGGTTTTCTTGGGTAACATCAGTCTCTCATTATAATCTGTTGTTGCCCAAGAAAAGCTGAGGAACAATCTGCTGTGAAGGACAAGCTAACATCTTATTTCAATAATGAATGTTGTAGAAACAGACAGCGTATGCCATCTCCCACAGATTGCACAGCATTGGCCCCTGTCTCCATTGCTTCACTTCTGTGTTCCTGCTCTTCCTTTCTTCCTCCCCCTCTATCAATGGAGTAACACATTACTTTCCCTCATTCCATACAGAGCCATTATATCTAAATCCAGGCCCCTCAGAATCTCCCCCTAAACCCTTCATCTTCAGTATCAGTCAGGATGGTCTACATTATGCTATGGTAACAAACAACCTGACAATGTTAGTGGCTTAAAACAACCAGAGTTATTTCTTGCTCATGATACAGTTCACTATAGGCCATCTAGGGACTTTGTTCTACACCATTTTCTGCCAAAATCACAAGCTGATGGATACCCCACTACTCAAAATGTTGTTGTCAACAAGGCAAGGGAAAGGGAACGCAGCTAATTTTCTTACTGACTCATAAGGCTTTCCATGTGCCACTTCCACTCACAGGTGCATGACTAACTTCAAGAGGAATAGTTCATCTTATCATGTACCAGGAGGAGGAGAAACAGAAACATCAGTGAACAGTACCCATGACTAGCACATACCCATGAAAGTTTATCAAAATATTTTCTCAAACAAAAAGATAAAATTCTGGCACCAGTATCTGAGAAAATACAATTTTTCTCATGTCATTACACACATTATTAAATACTCAAAAGTGACTCTCTTTTTCTTTCTCTCAGAAGTGGCCTGGGCACACAGGGGACCAGAAGAGGAAAATGAATGGGACACTGTGGTGGGAACTTTACTCGTGTTGTCTCTCTTAATACTAACAACAAGGCAGCAAGGTAAACATTTTACATTCCAATTCATAATGAGAAATATAAGCTGCAGAGAGGATAAGTGTGCAGTGAAGAATTAATCTTATCTGAGGGGAGGCCTGGCCTTTGTGTCCGGTCCTGGCAGGGGTTGGAAGTAGTGGAGGGAATTGGGGTAACCCCTAAGCCCTTGGAATTTACTGAGTGATAGGAATGTCTTTGTTATTCATGGTGGACCCCTTGGATCACACATGATAGTTTATGCTAATGAACTGACTCTGGGTGGGGCTGGCTATGAAAGAATCACATTTAACTGTGTGATTAGATGGTTGGGATATCAGCAACATGATGTCTATCTGCCTAACCTCTGGGAAGGGAGGAGGCTGGAGTTTGAATTCAACCACATGGACTCAATTATTGTGGTAATGAAACCCCAATATGCACATGAGGCTTAGATGAGTTTCCAGGTGTGATAGGAAAATAAATATTTGGGCCCCCAAATCACTAAGGTAAAGGGAAAAAATCAAGCTGGGAACTGCCTAGGGCAAACCTGCCTCCCATTCTATTTAAAATCATCCCTCTGCTCACAGAGATAAATGCATATCTGATTGCCCCCTTTGGAATGGCTAATCAGAAACTAAAAAAGTATGCAGACGCTTGTCTCTCACTTACTTATGATCTGGAAGCCCCTCCCCTCTTCGAGTTGTCTTGCCTTTCTAGACCAAACCAGTGTTTTTCTTATATGTTGATTGAGGCCTCATGTCTCCCTAAAATGTACAAAACCAAACTGTGCTCTGACCATCTTGGGCACATGTCTTTAGGACTTCCTGAGGTTGTGTCATGGGTGCACATTCCCAACCATGGCAAAATAAACTCTCTAAATTAACTGAGACCTGTCTCAGATTTTTGGGGTTCACATTTTGGTAACCACGAAGAGACTGTGAGTGGAGGTACACCTGACATTTGACAAATCTCCTATTGGTGCTCGCTACCAGCATGAGCTGTCTATATGGCTCAAAAAAAAAAAAAAAAAAGGAAAATTTGCTGAGTCCTGGAAGCACCTCCTCCAGAGAATCCATGATTGCTCACAATTTGGTCAAGACCTTAAGTTTATTTTGCTGTATAACTTTATAATCTTTATTTTGCTATTTACTTGCTTGCAACACAAGGAAGGCAAGTTTTTCCTGCTTCCATGACAATAGAAAGCAGGTAACTTCTTTATGGAGTTTGAGCTTGCTTCCAACAGAGTAGATGAGTAATTTTTTCCTGCTTCTAGAATGGTGGATAGCAGTTGTCAGCCTGAGACTCAACCCTAGATAAGTAAATGAATTGGGGTTTGTCTTGGCTAAAGTTAAGATTAACAACCAGCTCATCTTAATTTATCCTTATCGTTAGAGTGTTCAGTAATCCTATAAATTGTGCAATTCTTTGTTTTTTGGCTTAACTGTTTTGTTGTTATTGTTTCTGTGTTTCAGTTTTTGTTGTTGTTTCATCTGTTTCCCATTGAGTTTGATCAACTCTATCCAACTTGATCAAATCTGAAGCAAAGTTCCAAATTATAGGGAATAAATCTTCGGAAATAGCTAAATTCCCACACATAGAAAAAGTTGATACGATTGGGGGAGAAAAATGGCCAGCAAAAGGAAAAACCTGTGGTCCCAGCTTTTGGGAGGCTCAGGTGAGAGTGAGAGGAGACAATAAGCGGAGGCTGGAGCTGGCTCCTTCGACTTGCAGGGAGATGTGGAGGGAGAGGTGTGGAGGGAGAGGCGTGGGTGGGAGCTGGAGCTGTGGAGGTGCCGAGAGCAAGGGAAGGCTGCTAGCACATTGTCATCTCTCACTCTGGGACTGCCAAGTCTATCAAAGACTTCTGACACTAACCACAAGTTTGGGAGTCCCCAGGGTTACCCTCACTTCAAACAAGTTGGCTATAAATTCAAGGGCCCCACAAACCTCTTCATGTTCATTAAGTTGCTAAATGACTTACAGAACTCAGGAAAGCACTATACTTATGATAATTTTATAATACCAAAAAGGATACAAATCAGAACCCCCCAAAGGAAGAGACACGTAGGAGTAATCTGGAGCTGGGAGGGCTCCGAACATGAAACATCTGTTTCCTTAGGATTGTGTGTCCCTTTGGTGTCCATGTGTAGCAGTATGTGTTTGGAGTATTACCAACCCTGGGAACTAAGTTAAGTATGGAATGTTACCAACCCTCAATGAACCTTGATAATCTGAGACAACTCTCAGTTAATACAGAAAGTTTATTTTGCCAAGGTTGAAGATGTGCACCAGTGAACAGCCTCAGGAAGTCCTGAAGACGTGTGCCCAAGATGGTCAGAGCACAGTTTAGTTTTGTACGTTTTAGAGACAGGAGACATCAACCAAAATATGTAAGATGAACATTGGTTCAGTCTGGAAAGGCAGGACAACCTGAAGTAGGAAGAGGGCTTCCAGGTCATGGGTAGGTGAGAGACAAAGAGTTACCTGCTTTTTTGACTTTCTGATTAGACTTTCCAAAGTGGGCAATCAGATATGCATTTATCTCAATGAGTAGAGGGATGACTTCGAATAGAATGGGAGGCAGGTTTGCCCTAGGCAGTTCCCAGCTTGGCTTTTCCCTTTAGCTTAGTAATTTATATACTCATTTATATACTCATTTCTGAGTATAGAGCAGATGTTTTCATCTGGGGTGGTTTTATGCCCTCACAGAATATTTGGTAATGTCTGGAGGCATCTTTTGGGGAGGATCCTACTGGTATCTAGTGAGTAGAGGCTAGGGATGTGACTTAACACCTATAATGCACAGGACAGCCCTCCCTCACAACAAAGAATTACCCAGCTTAAAACTCAATCATGCTGAGGTTGAGAAACCCTAGTGTAGAGGTATATTGTGCTCTGGAATTGTGTGAGAGCAACACCTTCTATATTAGTCTGTTTTCACACCGCTTTAAAAAAGTACCTGACACTAGGTAATTTATAAAGGAAAGAGGCTTAATTGACTGATAGTTTTCACATTGTGGGGAAGACCTCAGGAAACTTTCAATCATGCTGAAAGGGGAAGCAGCATGTCTCACATGGTGGCAGGTGAGACAGTGAGTGTGAAGGAGGAACTGTTACATACTTATAAAACCATCATATCTCACAAGAACTCACTATCATGAGAACACCTTGGGGGAAACTGCCATCATGATCCAATCACCTCCCTCTCTCGACATGTGGGGATTACAGTTCCCTCCATTGACATTTGGAGATTACAATTCGAGATGAGGTTTGGGTGGCGACACAGAGCCAAATCATATGACCTTCTTATATATGTTTCTCAATGCTCTGGGAAAGGGTAACACGCATAAATAACATGACAAATCAAAGTACAGGGTAATTAAGCTATGATCATCATCATTCTCTTAACTCATGAGATGTAGCTTTGAGCAGGATGTACTTTCATAGGGGGAATGATAATGTTGGGGCACAGAAAAGAATACCCCAAAGTATGGTGTGTTGCCATGCTGAGTACTTTGAACTGAAGTACATTGGAAGGACCTCAGAAGCAAAGTATCTCTCTGATATTCTGCCTTCCTATCTCCTGCTCCCCTTTTGCCCCTAAGGCAGGTCATATAAACTACAACATGTATTTCCCAAGGTAGGTTATAGAAACTAGAAATACTCCTCTAAACTTCCCTTGCCTTTCTGTGTAGGAGCTGACCACAAAGAATAGTAGGTCATAAGACCATCATTCCACAGGGACCTGCCCTGTAACTGGGAAGAAGGAATGCTGCACAGAAAGGCTCAGAAGAATCTGAATAGACAGGCTCTGCTGTGTTCCCCACTCAGTCTATTAACATCAGATCATTCATTTTTTTGGCAATCACATTTCTACATAGCTATCCATGCTTCATTGAACTGAAGCATAAACATAGTTTTCCCTGGGTCTTTGGGTCCTCATTTCTGAAGGCTTCCAAGTCATGTGAAACTCTGATTAAGTAAATCTCTTATGCTTTTATCTTGTTAACCTGTTGTTTTTTATTGATTTATTTTTTTAAGTTCCAGGATACATGTGCAGAATGTTCAGTTTTATTACATAGGTACATGTATGCCATGGTGGTTTGCTGTACCTACCAACCTGCCATCTAGATTTTCAGCCTCACATGCACTAGCTGTTTGTCCTGATGTGCTTCCTCCCCTTGCCCCCAACAGGTCCCTCCCTGTGTTCATGTGCTCCCATTGTTCAATTCCCACCTATGAGTGAGAACATGCAGTGTTTGATTTTCTGTTCCTGCATTAGTTTGCTGAGGATGATGGCTTCCAACTTCATCCATCTCCCGCAAAGGACAGGATCTTATTCCATTTCATGGCTGCATAGTACTCCATGGTGTATATATATATACCACATTTTCTTTATCCAGTCTATCATTGATGGGCATTTGGGTTGGTTCCATGTCTTTGCTATTGTGAATAGTGCTGCAATAAACATATACATTCATGTAGCTTTATAATAGAATGAATTATAGTCCTTTGTTTTTAACCTGTCTTTTAAGAGTTGAGAGTCTGTAATGATTCTTATAAGTTATCACACTTCCCAACCCTAAAATAGTTATTTCCTAGTTAAAGCTATTGTTTCCTTGGATAATATGTTAGTTTGAGTCCTCTAAGAAGGAGACACCAAGAGAAAATAAAATTTACAATAAATATATTAAGGGAAATACTTACAGGAGAAAATAGGGAAGGACCAAGGGAAGGCAGAAGGAAGACAGGAAGGTTTGGCAGAAGCATACGAGGTTGAAGTATCATCCTTGTGAAAATTAGGTAACACTGTCAGGGTGTCCTTGAGCCAAAGTCATCCATCAGAGAAGTCCTGCATCTTGTGGCTCGCATAAGTATCTCTGCCTTTGCTCAATCCATAGTGGAAAGCAATGCGTGGGAACTGTGGCTTTGTGAGAACACAGCAGTGGACATCTAAGTGCAGCACCTGGGGCTATTGGTCAGTTTTGCTTGCTCCAGTTGGAGATCACAAAGGCACATTCTCACAGCCACTGCAGCTAACAAGCACATTTCTAAAATTAGCATTTTTGGTATGATTTCTGGCTTTTCCTTTCAGACTCCTAAAATTACAAATGGCTAGTTGCATCTGTTTTCCAAATTTACCACTTCTGCTCTCAGAATATAGATCAGAAAATTTCATGTCTGTCTTTGAAAATTTTAATATTGCTTAAATCCAAGATGACATAATAGCATTATTTGGATTTGACATGATCAAGCCAGGACACATCATCCCCAAAATAGCACTGTTGAAGAACAGTATATCCATCTTTTGCATAAGGATTATTTTGAGTTGGTTATTTTGAGAAATTGCAGAGAGAGGAGTTCACCAAACTTACAATTTTGTAAGAGAAGTTTGCATCTATAAAGGAAATGTCCATTTGTAAGGGTGTCTCCCTGTCTGCACCAGGAATGAGAAGGATGACTAAATGACTAGAGACTCCGTGATCAATGGAGAAGGCATCCATTAAATCTGCATAACAAATCTGACCTCTGTTTTAGTGTTTTTCATGGCTATTGCATCTTAAGGGAAATTCTCCCCACACAATTCTTTCTTTGTTTCAGAGAAAAATGGGATATAAGCCTGAATTCTAAGACTACCCTTTTGAGATCTACTCTAGAGATATACTTATTGATCTTGTTATCTCCTTTGTATACAAGAGGTACACATTACTAAACTTTTGTTTATTTTTCTCTTGTTAATCTGTCTTTTGTTAAATGGAGTTCTACCTAAGAATTCATGAAGGGTGGAAGAGAAAATTATTTTTCCCCTCCTACTGACCCTTTTAAAAGTTCTACAGACATCCAATAATGTGTGATCCATAAAAGACACTTAGCTTTGTGTGGATTTTCAAGACATTTGCAATTTAAATAAAGCTTGGCTTTCACATTCACACCAAATTCTACAGTGTAGAACCATATTTTTAAAGATACTAGCTCTTATTCTTAAAGATTTAAGGAACCTTTATTTTTAAATCTTTCTTTTTAGAATATTGCACATAAATTTTAAAAGTCTGGAAGAATATATAACAACTCATCAAGTAGGAATACCCTGAAAGGTTTTAACATTTTTCTTTGTATCAGTTCAGAATTACATTTGGCTGTCTATTTGGAAACTGGAGAAACAGAGGCTCAGGCAAATTGGGGAGTCCATTTTCTCACAAAGTGAGGACTGGAAACAGGTGGTTCAAAGATACCAGAGTCAAGGTCTCTGTGATTCTCTCAGCCTTTCCTGCTTGTTCACAAAGTGGTAGCTACTGCTCCAGCTATCCTGTCAAGAGGAGAAAGAAGGAAAGAAAAGGGACGAGGGGCAATTACCAGCCAAGGCACTCCATTTCTTTATTTACTTTTGATATGAAATTTTGTTCTGTCACCCAGTCTGAAGTGCAGTGGTATGATCTACACTCACTGCAACCTCTGTCTCCCAGGTTCAGGCAATTCCCCTGCCTCAGCCTCCCAAGTAGCTGGGACTACAGGCATGAGCAGGCATGACCACCTAATTTTTGTACTTTTAGTAGAGATGGGGATTCACCATGTTGGCCAGGCTGGTCTTGAACTCCTGACCTCAGGTGATCCACCCACATTGGCCTCCCAATGTGCTGGAATTACAGGCATGAACCACCATCCTTGGCAAAGACACACCATTTTAAAGACAGTTTTTCAACAAGCTCCACCCCTACAGAAAGTTAGGTTTCTGTTAGTGATGGAAAAAATCACTTAATCTCCATTTCAAGTTCCTTTTATTCTAGTTGTTACAAGATGTATTCTAGTCAACTCTTGGTTAGCAAAGTCATTTCAGTGTTTTTATAGTTAAATCACACTTAAAACTCAGTCAATTCAGTTTTTACCTATTTATCTCTCCTTTGCCCTGGGAAGAGCTGGATAGAGAGGTGTCTATGTGCTGGGTAAAGCAAGCTGTGGAGGGGAATTGGTGGTTGACTGTAGTCCTTGGTGGTCTACACTGACAACTATGGAGCTGTTGGTGGTCTCAGATGTCCATTTCAGACTTACTGTGTCCTCCTTGTCCTGGAATACTATCATCTTTTATTCTAGAACTGCCATACCATCTTGGCCCCAGAAACTCTCTGTGAGATGTACCATCTTCTAGGACATTGCCTGGGAACAAGGCTGAGAAAGAACAGGAGCCCATAGTAAGAAACTGAAGCATGGAAATTAAGGAAAATATTGAGTTCCTTCAAGAGACATTCCAGGAAGCTAGTTAACCTTGAGATGTAAGTAAGCAACCTGATAGGCAAGAAGGTAAAAATATCTTAAAACAGTAGCCACCCAAGAAAATTAGAGCCACAAGATGTTTGGTTCCCTACAGAAACTAAAGATAAAATCTTCACATATATCCCTGGGTTGTTTTTCAGAAATCTAGACTCCTATCAGATGGGAAATGACAACTGTTACCACGTAGATCACAGAAAAGAATGAGCTGAAGACTGAACTCTGTCCACTAAGTTTAGATCTCTGTCTTTGTTCTAAATTTATTCCTGAGGGGCCTAGAGAAATTCACATCTGCAGGGCACACATTAACATTTTTTTCTGTTAACCATAAGTTTTTAGGCAAAGCCTTGTTTCCTTAACCAATTGTAAATCAAAGAATCTCTGGATCTACCTTTGACCTGTAAACCTACTGCATCAAGATATCCTGCCTTTGGTGGCCAAACCAATGTAAACTCCATGTATTGATTTACAGTTTTGCCTGTGTAAACCAAAAGGTAAATGGGGCAGGTGTATCAAATGATTAGAGGTTTATTTAGCCAAAGTGGAGGACATGCCTGGGAAAACTACAAATCATAGGAGCATTTGTGACCTATGATTTTCCAAAGAGGATATTGCAAACTTCAGTATTTAAAGGGGAAAGAGCAAGTAAGAGGGAGGGAGGCAGTGAGGTAGATCATTACATTCTTGTGAGTCTCTAAGTAGCCTCAGCAAATCTACATTTTACATATGAGAAGACTGAGTAGGGGGAAAGTCAATTATGCATTGTCTTATGCCCAGTAAATCAACATTTTACATAAGATACAGTTTAAGGAGACAGAATTTAAAGGTAAAAGCATAAATCAATACATGGAAGCTATAGATTGGTTTGGCCCAGAAGGTATACATTGGTTTGGCCCATCTTAAAGTAGGGGCTTCAAGGTCAAAGGTGGATCCAAAGATTTTCTGATTGGCAATTGATTAAAAGACTTAAGCTTTGCCGGAAGAGTTTAAAGTCAGCATAAAGAAATGCTTGAGTTAAGATAAGGGGCATTGTGGAAGTCAAAGTTCTTGTCATGTAGCTGAAGCTTCCATATGGGAGGTTTCAGAGAGAACACATGATAAATTTCTCTTACTGGGCCTTACAAGGTGTCAGACTTTTTAGAAAAAGACCTAGCAAGGGAAGGTGATTCTCTAAGGAATGCAAATTTCTCCCACAAGAGACAGCTTTGCAGAGCCATTTCAAAATATGTAAAAAAAAAAAAATACATTTGGGGGTAAAAACACTTTGATTTCCTTCATGGCTTACTGTCTGTCATGTGATGCCCTACTAGGCTCAGGTTGGAATTTGGTATCCAAAGAGTCTGTTTGTTCAATCTTGTGATCTCTATTTTAATGTTAATGCTGGTCAGTTGTGCCTAAATTCCAGAGAGGAGGGTATAATGAGGCCTGTCCAGCATCCCCTTCCCATCACATCTGAACTAACTTTTCAGGTTTCTTTGGGACCACCTTGGCCAAGAGAGGGGTCTGTTTAGTCAGTTGAGGGCTTAGAATTTTATTTTTGGATTACAAGGTAAAAAAAATATTTTATTCTCTCTTAATGTTACATGGAAATCTTGTTCAAAAGAGAAAAACAAATTTATCTTTGTACTTAGTGTATTATTAACAGCTAATTATACATATGTATATGTGTGTGTGTTTGTGTGTATGTAAGAAATACTAGTTTTATTTAACTAGATTTCACAGCTGAATACTCATTCTATAAAAACTTTACAGATTGCACAGTTTTTACACAGTTCAAACTACTGAATGAAAAGGTAGGCCCCACAGATGCAAAGCTACTGTACCAATCAATCCAAGGTAAAGGTAGATTTGCAAACTATACAGCACTTTGCATGGCTGGTGTGGTGGTCAGTTTTAAATATAAACTTCAAAATTGTATAGAAATAATGTTTTGATTTTATTTCATTCTTCATACATTCAATATGATTGCAAACTGAGAAGGTGATATAATTTGGCTATGTTCACCCCCACATCTCACCTTGAATTGTCATAATCCCCACGTGTCAAGGGTGGGGCCAGGTGGAAATAACTGAATTATGGGGGCACTTCCCCCCATAGTGTTCTCATTCTAGTGAATAAGTCTTATGAGATCTGATGGTTTTGTAAATGGGAGTTCCTCTGCCCAAGCTTTCTTGCCTGCTGCCATGTAGGACATTTGCCATGTAGGAACCTTTGCTTCTCCTTTGCCTTCTTGCCTTCTGCCATGATTGTGAGGCCTCCCCAGCCAGATGGAACTGTCAGTCCATTAAGCTTCTTTCCTTTATAAATTATCCAGCCTCATGTATGTCTTTATTAGCAATGTGAGAATAGACTAATTCAATAAGCATCTGTAGTCTGGAATCAGTACCCCCTCCTGGAAGGAATGCACATGTCTATCTACACAGGAATCACTTGGACACCATATTGTATTAGCATATTGCATAGACATAAAAGCAGAGGCCAAGAACATTAAATGTTGAAGATAAGGCAGTTCTTTTTTGTTTTGAAAGGAGTTTCTGCAGTCAATACTATCTTAAAAAAAACTTTAACTTATTAAATAAAATATATTCAAGTGAACCTCAAAATTACATTTTATAAACCTAGAAATAATTTATTTTAATAATACATCAGTCATATCTGCAAATAGAAAATAAAAACTGTAAATAAGATAGTATTTCTGACCCAGTAACAAAATGCACTTTTGTAATTTTTGTTAAAGGGTCAGAAAAACTATTTAAAGTTTGTTAAGACTAACTTACAACTTAGATATTCATGGTTAAGCTATTCAGTGATTCACTAATACTAGAAAACAAGCTTTCTTTTAAAGAGACAGTGGTTTCTTCATGCTAACTGGGTAACAGCTGGACATAATTTTAAAAAAGGGGACACCAATTGGTATCTCAGCATGAATCTTAAGCATATGTTTGGTTTAGGGGTGTGCTCATCAGTGGATTTTTAATTAGAAATATTTATCTTAAAACATAAGTCTCAGTTTTGATTTAGAATTTCCTATCTCTGAAGTATTTATATCTTCTTGGAGACAAAGGTAATGCCTCAGATATTCTGTATCTCTGTATCATTGAGGCTGGCTAATACCCATTTAGATTCTGTATTCTAGTAGAAAAAGATGAGAAAAACATTATCAAACATTATTCTAGACTTTTCTCAAATTCAAAATTAATAAAACAGAATTTCATTTTTTTAATACTGTAGTAGCCAAAGGAAATAAAAATTAGAGCTTCCAAGAGCAGTCTGGTGCTCACCATTATACTTGAATACTTGTCTGTATTTCAGTATAAAATAATGACATTTGGACAAAGCAGCTTTGTAGTTATTTATTTTAAAGCTACAGTACTTAAAAGCTTCTTGATAATAAATAACTTAGGTGTTTCTAGTCCTGCTTCCAAGTGTGAACTACGGGTGAGCTTATTTCAGGTTGCAAAAATGGATTAGAGCAACCAAAGATGTTTTTCTGCTCAGCCCATCCTAGTGTCATAAGCAGGCAGCTTGACACTCACAACTCATCACTTTTCCTCTACAAGCACTTTGACACGGAGTCTATCAGTTGGGCCAGGACCCAGATTTTCTCCAGCACTTTGTGTTCCCTCTTGTTGGCTTGCTCCAACTCCATCTCCATTTTTGCAGCATACAAGGGCTTTGGATTCCCCAAACACAACTGGATTACATGAGGCAAGCTCCTTAATTCAAATGGTAACTTCCTGGGTGAAGGTTCCGGGCCAAAATACCTGGGCTACCAGCCCTTTGCTACATGTCTCCTGTGTGGTCAGCTTCTGCCCACTGAGCAACATCTCATTTGCAAATGCTTCTCCATTATCTTGGAAAACAATGGTAGAACAGCCAACTGGATTCTGTCCAAAGGTAGTAGATAGCGGTGGAAGCCAAGCCTTTTCATTCGTCCAGATGACATTGCAAAGAGGCAATATAGATGCTCCTAGTCCAATGGCTGGGCCATTGACTACTACAATAATAGGCTTCTGAAACTGTATGAAAGTATTCATGAAATTTATGATAGCTTCCGCTGTTTTAGTGCTTTGTCTTTGCTGTAATTTGTCGAATGCTATATAAAATAAGTTATGTGTACAACAGAAGATGCTGCCAATAGCACTGAGCAGCAACAGCTTGCTGTCATAAGCAGCAGCTGTGCTCAAAGCACTTTGGACTTTTTTTTTTTTTTTTTTTTTTTGAGACAGAGTCTTACTCTGTTGACCAGGAGTACAGTGGTGCCATCTTGGCTCACTGCAACCTCTGCTTCCCAGGTTCAAGCAATTCTCCTGCCTCAGCCTCCTGAGCAGCTGGGATTACAAGCATGCACCACCATGCCTGGCTAATTTTTTGCATTTTTAGTGGAGACAGGTTTTCACCATGTTGGCCAGGCAGATCTCAAACTCCTGGCCTCAAGAGATCTGCTTGCCTCAGCCTCCCAAAGTGCTGGGATTACAGGCATGAGTCACCGTTCCCAACCTGGACTTCTTTCATTACCTTGGGATTTAGTGAGTTATTCTCTGATGATTTTGTGAATATAACAAGGTGGGTGAAGTCATCCTGCTTCCTGATGACAATGTCTATCTAAAGGCACTTTCTGTTTGCCTCAAGCTGAAATGCAATTACTTGCCAAAGGTTGGCTTTTTCTGTTGTCAATAAATTTTCTTCTCCCAGGTGTCACTACTGTAACAAATGCCTGCATGTTTGTTGTTCCATTGGCTGTTAGGGCCATGGCTGCAGTCATGGGACCAGACACCTGAGGCACTAGTGGGTGTATTCAGGGCCTGTTTCCCATCCTGGCCTGCTCCATGCACAGGGTCCCAAAAAGGTCCAACTTGCTATTCTCCTGCCACTATTCTATAGCTCCAACTGGCTATTCAGGCACCACCATGTCCTTCTGACCCTGCTCAACAGGGACCAGTTTCTGGGGGCTCTTGTTCTGAAAGCTACCCACTGTGGTCCTGCTCTTAATGGGGCTCTTAAGCAGGAGTATCTTGATACTTGACTTCACTAATTATACTTGACTTCGTTAATATTATTCCAGCTAGACGGAGATGGAGCTTTGTTTTTCCAGAACTTCTGGGTAGCAGCAAACAACTGGCTGTTTTTAGATTCATGGTGTTTGCCTATCACCAGTGACTTAGGAGAGGTTTCACCAAAGCTGCTTTTGGTGGATCTGGATATTTGTTTCCTAGCACTGTTTGGAGAGGTGCTAATTGTTCTGGCCAGTGTGTTCTCTTTCTGCTTTTTGATGTGGTGTCTATATTCCTCATGGTTCATGAGATGCCACTGTGGTTCCCAAGTGTCATCCTCACTGTCATAGCCATTCCATCAAACAAAATACTCTGTTTTCCCTTCTTATGTTTCATTTTATCAGCAATTCTTTCAGCCTCTCCTTTTCTAGTTGGTGACGGCCAACATAATCCAGTTTACTCCTTTTCCAAATCCTGTGTGCCCAAATAATAGATCACTGGAAACCAATACTACCCAAGATAAAACCCTTCAGATCAGGAATCACAATCATTTCCTACCTTAGGAGAATAATGACTTAAAGCTATTTTTTCACAAAGCCTTATAAATAAACAAATCTGTCCAATTTGTCAGTGAGACTGTAAGGTAAGAGTTCCATAAGCCTTTTAAAAACTGTTTCAATCTTTTGTTAAAGAGTGGATTGATCCTGCAAACAAACAACAAACAAACAAACAAGCAAAACCCTGTTATTCTGACACAGGGGCCCACACTCTGCCATGGTTGTGCATTTGATAGTGTTTAATTTACAGGAAAACTAAATAATCCCTTTTACATTTTAGCCCATTTAAGCACACACAGAATTCCTTTCACAAGATCAATTTCATAAATGCCTATAACTTGCTTAAACCTTCAGTTTTGTCCTATCATTGTACCTTAGGACAAAAATTTACATTCTTTTTCATGTTTCTATGTTTATATATCTTTACCTGACACTGTTTTATTTTTTTAATTTAAAAAAGTCTTCTAAAGTAGGTAAAATTACTTTCTCTTTAACAAAAAATTACATTTCTATGCCTTCATATATATATATATATATATTTTTTAATTGAAACTCATCTTACTTTTCTTATACACTTTGTGTAAAAAATATAGACTGTAAAAAAAATGGCCACCATAAGGGCTGACAACCCACAGAGCTCTCCCTGGCCCAGCTATGCCTCCTGGTTCAGCTGGAAAGGCCAGGCTTCATCTGCAGCTGTGTTTTTTGTCCCAAGCTCTGCATCTGGTACATAATTAAAAATGCATCCTCTTAGGTTTTTCACTAAAAATAAGACGTGCTAAGAGTTAATGCTGTAATTAATGTAAACCTGATCCAAATATACATAAATTGGAAAATTGAGACTGCCTTTGCAAAATTATAACTGAAGAAATAATGACAGTGAAAAAAATCAAACCTAACTTACTCCATCTTTCTTCTAACCTTTAAGTTCTTCTTGTTCATTCCTGGGCATAGGCTGAACTGACTTTGGGAAAGAATTCAGTTCATGGTTTGATTCTGAAATAAAATTGATAATAGGCCTTTCCAGAAAAGACCCACTTCTTGCCTGGGACCATTCTGCCTAGGCAGGACTAATAAATTAACTACAAGATTAGAAATTACAGCTTAGGCATCATGCAGCCTCTGGTTCCAGGAGTCTGAACCTCCGCAAATTCCTTCTGGGGATAACATCACTATTGTAAAACCTAAGATGAGTGCTTGAGATATTTTGCAGACTCTGCACTCCATGGATCAGCTGACACCACTCAGACCTGTCGTCTGTCTCAACCAGTTCTGCCATCCCACCCAGGAACAGAAGACAGTAAGAAAAATTCAGTTTGACCCACTATGGGTACATCTCCAACCTGACCAATCATCATCCCCCACTTCCCAAGCCCCTGCCCACCAAATTATCTTTAAAAATTCTGATCCCCAAATGCTCAGGGATGCTAAATTGAGTAGTAATAAAACTCTGGTCCCTTTTTTCCACTTAAAAAACTTGCCTCACTCTGGAAGCACAAGGAATCATGGAGTTCCCTTTCCTAGTCAAAGAAAGGGGTGACAGACAGCACCTGGAAAATTGGATCACTCCCACCCGAATACTGTGCTTTTCCAATGGGCTTAAAAAACAGCGCACCAGGAGACTGTATCCTGCACCTGGCTCAGAGGGTCCTATTCCCACAGAGTCTCACTGATTGCTAGCACAGCAGTCTGAGATCAAACTCCAAGGTGGCAGCAAGGCTGGGGGAGGGGCGCCCACCATTGCCAAGGCTTGCTTAGGTAAACAAAGCAGCTGGGAAGCTCAAACTGGGTGGAGCCCACCACAGCTCAAGAAGGCCTGCCTGCCTCTGTAGGCTCCACCTCTGGGGGCAGGGCACAGACAAACAAAAAGACAGCAGTAACCTCTGCATACTTAGATGTCCCTGTCTCACAGCATTGAAGAGAGCAGTGGTTCTCCCAGCATGCAGCTGGAGATCTGAGAAGGGGCAGACTGCCTCCTCAAGTGGTTCCCTGACCCCTGACCCCTGAGCAGCCTAACTGGGAAGCACCTCCCAGCAGGGGCAGACTGACTCCTCACATGGCTGGCCAGGTACTCCAACAGACCTGCAGCTGAGGGTCCTGTCTGTTAGAAGGAAAACTAACAAACAGAAAGGACATCCACACCAAAAACACATCTGCACATCACCACCATCAAAGACCAAAAATAGATAAAACCACAAAGATGGGGAAAAAACAGAGCAGAAAATTAGAAACTCTAAAAAGCAGAGCACCTCTCCTCCTCCAAAGGAAAGCAATTCCTCACCAGCAATGGATCAAGCTGGACGGAGAATGACTTTGACAAGCTGAGAGAAGAAGGCTTCAGATGGTCAAATTACTCTGAGCTACAGGAGGATATTCAAACCAAAGGCAAACAAGCTGAAAACTTTGAAAAAAATTTAGAAGAATGTATAACTAGAATAACCAATACAGAGAAGTGCTTAAAGGAGCTGATGGAGCTGAAAACCAAGGCTCGAGAACTACATGAAGAATGCAGAAGCCTCAGGAGCTGATGCAATCAAATGGAAGAAAGGGTATCAGTGATGGAAGATGAAATGAATGAAATGAAGTGAGAAGGGAAGTTTAGAGAAAGAAGAATAAAAAGAAATGAGCAAAGCCTCCAAGAAATATGGGACTACATGAAAAGACCAAATCTACGTCTCATTGGTGTACTTGAAAGTGACGGGGAGAGTGGAACCAAGTTGGAAAACACTCTGCAGGATATTATCCAGGAGAACTTCTCCAATCTAGCAAGGCAAGCCAACATTCAGATTCAGGAAATACAGAGAATTCCACAAAGACACTCCTAGAGAAGAGCAACTCCAAGACACATAATTGTGAGAATCACCAAAGTTGAAATGAAGGAAAAAAAGTTAAGGGCAGCCAGAGAGAAAGGTCGGGTTACCATCAAAGGGAAGCCCATCAGACTAACAGTGGATCTCTCAACAGAAACTCTACAAGCCAGAAGAGAGTGGGGGGCCAATATTCAACATTCTTAAAGAAAAGAATTTTCAACCCAGAATTTCATATCCAGCCAAACTAAGCTTCATAAGTGAAGGAGAAATAAAATACTTTACAAACAAGCAAATGCTGAGAGATTTTGCCACCACCAGGCCTGCCCTAAAAGAGATCCTGATGGAAGCACTAAACATGGAAAGGCACAACTGGTACCAGCCACTGCAAAATCATGCCAAAATGTAAAGACCATCGAGACTAGGAAGAGACTGCATCAACTAATGAGCAAAATAACCAGCTAACATCATAATGACAGAATCAAATTCACACATAACAATATTAACTTTAAATGTAAATGGACTAAATGTTCCAATTAAAAGACACAGACTGGCAAATTGGATAAAGAGTCAAGACCCATCAGTGTGCTGTATTCAGAAAACCCATCTCACATGCAGAGACACACATAGGCTCAAAATAAAAGGATGGAGGAAGATCTACCAAGCAAATGGAAAACAAAAAAAGGCAGGGATTCCAATCCTAGTCTCTGATAAAACAGACTTTAAACCAACAAAGATCAGAAGAGACAAAAAGGCCATTACATAATGGTAAAGGGACCAATTCAACAAGAAGAGCTAACTATCCTAAATATATATGCACCCAATACAGGAGCACCCAGATTCATAAAGCAAGTCCTGAGTGACCTACAAAGAGACTTAGACTCACACACATTAATATTGGGAGATTTTAACACCCCACTGTCAACATTAGACAGATCAACAAGACAGAAAGTCAACAAGGATACCCAGGAATTGAACTCAGCTCTGCACCAAGTGGACCTAACAGACATCTACAGAACTCTCCACCCCAAATCAACAGAATATACATTATTTTCAGCACCACACCACACCTATTCCAAAATAGACCACATAGTTGGAAGTAAAGCTCTCCTCAGTAAATGTAAAAGAACAGAAATTATAACAAACTATCTCTCAGATCACAGTGCAATCAAACTAGAACTCAGGATTAAGAATCTCACTCAAAACTGCTCAACTACATGGAAACTGAACAACCTGCTCCTGAATGACTACTGGGTACATAATGAAATGAAGGCAGAAATAAAGATGTTCTTTGAAACCAATGAGAACAAAGACACAACATACCAGAATCTCTGGGATGCATTCAAAGCAGTGTGTAGAGGGAAATTTATAGCACTAAATGCCCACAAGAGAAAGGAGGAAAGATCCAAAATTGACACCCTAACATCACAATTAAAAGAACTAGAAAAGCAAGAGCAAACACATTCAAAAGCTAACAGAAGGTAAGAAATAACTAAAATCAGAGCAGAACTGAAGGAAATAGAGAAACAAAAAACCCTTAAAAAAATTAATGTATCCAGGAGCTGGTTTTTTGAAAGGATCAACAAAATTGATAGACCATTAGAAAGATTAATAAAGAAAAAAAGAGAGAAGAATCAAATAGATGCAATAAAAAATGATAAAAGGGATATCACCACCAAACCCACGGAAATACAAACTACCATCAGAGAATAATACAAACACTTCTATGCAAATAAACTAGAAAATCTAGAAGAAATGGATAAATTCCTCAACACATACACACTGCCAAGACTAAACCAGGAAGAATTTGAATCTCTGAATAGACCAATAACAGGAGTTGAAATTGTGGCAATAATCAATAGCGTACCAACCAAAAAAAGTCCAGGACCAGATGGATTCACAGCCAAATTCTACCAGAGGTACAAGGAGGAACTGGTACCATTCCTTCTGAAACTATTCCAGTCAATAGAAAAAGAGGGAATTCTCCCTAACTCATTTTATGAGGCCAGCATCATCCTGATACCAAAGCCGGGCAAAGACACAACCAAAAAAAAGAATTTTAGACCAATATCTTTGATGAACATTGATGCAAAAATCCTCAATAAAATACTGGCAAACTGAATCCAGTAGCACATCAAAAAGCTTACCCACCATGATCAAGTGGGCTTCATCCCAGGAATGCAAGGCTGGTTCAATATATGCAAATCAAGAAATGTAATCCAGCATATAAACAGAACCAAAGACAAAAACCACATGATTATTTCAATAGATGCAGAAAAGGCCTTTGACAAAATTCAACAACACTTCATGCTAAAAACTCTCAATAAATTAGGTACTGATGGGACATATCTCAAAATAAGAAGAGCTATCTATGACAAACCCACAGCCAATACCATACTGAATGGGCAAAAACTGGAAGCATTCCCTTTGAAAACTGGCACAAGACAGGCATGCCCTCTCTCACCACTCCTATTCAACATAGTGTTGGAAGTTCTGGCCAGGGCAATTAGGCAGAAGAAGGAAATAATGGGTATTCAATTAGGAAAAGAGGAAGTCAAATTGTCCCTGTTTGCAGATGACATGTTTGTGTATCTAGAAAACCCCATTGTGTCAGCCCAAAATCTCCTTAAGCTGATAAGCAACTTCAGCAAAGTCTCAGGATACAAAATCAATGTACAAATATCACAAGCATTCTTATACACCAACAACAGACAAACAGAGAGCCAAATCATGAGTGAACTCCCATTCACAATTGCTTCAAAGAGAGTAAAATACCTACGAATCCAACTTACAAGGGATGTGGAGGACCTCTTCAAGGAGAACTACAAACCACTGCTCAAGGAAATAAAGGAGGATACAAAGAAATGGAAGAACATTCCATGCTCATGGGTAGGAAGAATCAATATCGTGAAAATGGCCATACTGCCCAAGGTAATTTACAGATTCAATGCCATTCCCATCAAGCTACCAATGACTTTCTTCACAGAATTGGAAAAAACTACTTCAAAGTTCATATGGAACCAAAAAAGAGCCTGCATCGCCAAGTCAATCCTAAGCCAAAAGAACAAAGCTGGAGGCATCACGCTACCTGACTTCAAACTATACTACAAGGCTACAGTCACCAAAACAGCATGATACTGGTACCAAAACAGAGATATAGATCAATGGAACAGAACAGAGCCCTCAGAAATAATGCCGCATATCTACAACTATTCTATCTTTGACAAACCTGACAAAAACAAGGGGGAAAGGATTCCCTATTTAATAAATGGTGCTGGGAAAACTGGCTAGCCATATGGAGAAAGCTGAAACTGGATCCCTTCCTTACACCTTATACAAAAATCAATTCAAGATGGATTAAAGACTTAAATGTCAGACCTAAAACCATAAAAATCCTAGAAGAAAACCTAGGCATTACCACTCAGGACATAGGCATGGGCAAGGACTTCATGTCTAAAACAACAAAAGCAATGGCAACCAAAGCCAAAATTGATAAATGGGATATAATTAAACTAACGAGCTTCTGCACAGCAAAAGAAACTACCATCAGAGTGAACAGGCAACCTACAAAATGGGAGAAAATGTTTGCAACCTACTCATCTGACAAAGGGCTAATATCCAGAATCTACAATGAACTCCAACAAATTTACAAGAAAAAAACAAAAAACCCCATCAAAAAGTGGGTGAAGGACATGAACAGACACTTCTCAAAAGAAGACATTTATGCAGCCAAAAAACACTTGAAAAAATGCTCATCATCACTGGCCATCAGAGAAATGCAAATTAAAATCACCGTGAGATACCATCTCACACCAGTTAGAATGGGAATCATTAAAAAGTCAAGAAACAATGGGTGCTGGAGAGGATGTGGAGAAATAGGAACAGTTTTACACTGTTGGTGGGACTGTAAACTAGTTCAACCATTGTGGAAGTCAGTGTGGCTATTCCTCAGGGATCTAGAACTAGAAATACCATTTGACCCAGCCATCCCATTACTGGGTATATACCCAAAGGACTATAAATCATGCTGCTATAAAGACACATGCACACATATGTTTACTGTGGCATTATTCACAATAGCAAAGACTTGGAACCAACCCAAATGTCCAATAATGATAGAGTGGATTAAGAAAATGTGGCACATATACACCACGGAATACTATGCAGCCATAAAAAATGATGAGTTCATGTCCTTTGTAGGGACATGGATGAAATTGGAAATCATCATTCTCAGTAAACTATCGCAAGAACAAAAAACCAAACACTGCATATTCTCACTCATAGGTGGGAATTGAACAATGAGAACACATGGACACAGGGAGGGGATCATCACACTCTGGGGACTGTTGTGGGGTGAGGAGAGCAGGGAGGGATAGCATTGGGAGATATCGTAATGCTAGATGATGAATTAGTGGGTGCAGTGCAACAGCATGGCACATGTATACATATGTAACTAACCTGCACATTGTACACATGTACCCTAAAACCTAAAGTATAATAATAATAAATAAATAAATAAATAAGAAAACCAGTAAAAAAAAATTTTTGAATGTATACTCTTTCCTCTTTCTGCAACCCCCAATTTTGATATCAGTCATGGTTGCTAATATCCCTGCTGTCTTCAGCAGAGCTGCCAACTCTGTCAGTTTCTGAAATATTGTTTATGCTGGAGCAATTTATTTTTTAGGGAGATGAAAAGCAGATTGCAAAGTAGTCTATTGCCAACTTGTTGGAATGTATGTATTCTAGTTCAGAACACTTCAATATAACTATTGAATTATTATTTATGTTGATTGGTAAAGTGCTTCTCAAATAATTGATTCGTAAAACAGTCTATGCTCGATATAATTAACAATGTTTCCTTATTTGTGTTTATAAGATACTATGTTCTTCAAAATACTGGACATATGGAGGTTGAATTGTAACAGTGCTTCTGTGTGATGTTTTCACATATGTGCTATGCTTAATTTTTGTGGAGAAGCATATTTTTGCTGTACTTTCTCATTTAAAATAGTTAATCATTTGTTTCAAAACTTATTACATTTGTTTCTATATTAAAAAGTACTTGTGGGAATTCAGGTATGGCAAAAATAGCTCCTGTTTTATTTAGTGCTCTTATTTCTAAGAAAAGGCAAACAACTATAAACATTTCTACTTACAACATGTTGAGTGTTGTAGGGAAGATAATAAAAGTGGACTTTCTAAGGAATGCTTACACACTGTTGCTTGCAGTATAAATTAGTTCAGCCACTGTGGAAGACAGAAATACCATTCAACCCAGCAATCCCATTACTGGGTATATTCCCAAAGGAATATAAATCATTTTATTAGAGACACACAGATGCACATGTTCATTGCAGCACTTCACAATGGCAAAGGCATGGAATCAACCTAAACGGCAATCAAGTTTAGACCAGATAAAGAAAATATGGTACATTTACACCATGGAATACTGTGCAGCCATAAAGAATGAGATCAAGTCCTTTACATGGACATAGATAGAGCTGGAGCCCATTATCCTTACCAAACTAACACAAGAACAGAAAGCCAAATACCGCATGTTCTCATTGTAAGTGGGAGCTAAATGATGAGAATACATAGACACATAGAGGGAAACAACATACACTGGGGCCTTCTTGGAGGGTGGAGGGTGAGAGGATCAGGAAAATAACTAATGGGTACTAGGCTTAATATATAAGTGATGAAATAATCGGTACAACAAACCCTCATGACACAAGTTTACCTATGTAACAAACCTGAACTCGTATCCCTGAACTTAAAAGTTTAAAAAAGTAGACTTTCTGCCTTTCATTTTTTAGTTTCTTTTTAAATATCACACTGCATTCTAACGTTCTATCTCTCCCTTTCATTCTCTCCCCTCACTTACCTTTTTTTTTTTAAGTCTAATCTTTTTAAACTCCTCTATTCTCTCTCCCTCTCTCCCTCTCTCCCTCTTGTAGAACTTAGGGAGGTACTAAGTTTTTCCCTTCCAGCATTGATTATCCTGGGAAGTGATTCCCTCACTCTGACTACTATTCTATACTTAGGAAATCCAAAATGTTAATGAGTTTTAAGCTGGGTGGCAGAACTGGAAAGTTGGTGACTTTCTAGCTCATTCTTATTCACTATCACTCTCTTCTATTAGACATTTTATAAACAGATTAATATCAAACATCATTATAAATTTTCTTGAGAAAAGAAAAACAACAACCAGGGCCTTGTATTTCATAACAGCAGTTATTATTTCTGCTTCCAGGAATAGTGACCATTGTTCAGTCTGACCTCTATTAACTTGTTGAATAATTCTATTGAAAAGTTATGTTTTTTATTTCTTGACTCAAAATGCATTAACCTACATGCTATTTGAGAATAAACCTCTATTTTTCATTGTGATTGTACCAAATGGTAAAATATTTGGTTCTCCATTCTTTCTCTGGACAGAACGAGAAAAGCATTCTTTTTGGTTTTTAAAGTAAAAGTATTTTTTAAAAATAGTAAAAGGAATAAAGTAACTGCTTGAATAAAAGACATAACTCAAACATTTCAGAAAGTAGTTTCCAATCTTAGTTTTTGCCTTAGGTTTCCTCAGGATTGCATAGTAATCATCACTGTGGTTATAAAGAACTAGTTGTAGTTGGATCTATGTGGCTGTAATTCTTACTGATTGTTTAAAATAATTAGAGTTTTATATATACTGAGAAATTTATATATGAAATAAATGTCTTCTAATGTTCAAAAAAAAAATGGCACTCAGAAATGAATGGGGAAATTTCATGAATGTTTCCCTTCTCCTTAGTCTCCTTAGTCTTGTAATTTCTTTGTCCCAGGTGTAGCTAAGAACAATGCACATACCTAAGAAGACTGCTTAATATTGTTCTTTTAATCATCCCATCTCTATCAGTTCTTTCCTAACTATAATCCATTTTGTGATTATAATTATCTCATTCTCCCTTGCTAAGATAATTTTCTTACACCTTATTATTTCCTTATGATTGACTTAGCAATTAAAATGTTTCACTGAAATTCCCTGGCTGAAACAAAGGAAAGAGAAGGAATCTTTACACTCTTGATATTTACCTGGTAAAATGTTTTCATATGAACATTCAGAGCATTGTATTAGGATCTGGGCACCACATCTTCAGAAGGACAATGACAAATTAAAATATGCCCATTGGTGATTGATCAGGAGTTCAAAGGTCATGTCATGAGTAATGAATAAACGGTCTTGGGATATCCTGTTAGGAAGTAAAAAGTCTGGGATGGGAGTAGGATATGGGGTAGTAAGGGGCAATAGAAAAAGGGAGAGCCTGGCTGGGATGAGTACTGCCACAATTTGTCAACAGTGTGGCTGCCCTAGGAGGATATTGACACTTGGGATGAAGGGATGGGGGAATATATTGAGGAGAACCAATGGGAAAATGTGGCCTCATGAAGCTTCAGTAGAAAGGGATCTCATCCATTCCCAACACCCACCTGGACATGGGCTTTGCTACTTCCCTCAGTTAGCCTCATGAGTGAAGGTGGTTGATGGTCTCAAAGGACTGACTATGAGACCACTGTAAAAAATATCTTGGAACAATTTAAGAAAAACAACTACTGTGGAAGAATAACCACAAGCACAACAGCACAGCAGAAGAAGCAGACCTATTGACAGATATGAACAGGAATCTTAATACCAAATAAAACATTGTAGATATGAAACAAGAATAAGTGGTTTGAAGGAGAGCCAATCAAAGGTACTAGATATAAAAAATTACAATTGCCAACATAAAAAATAGGTTGAAGAACTGAGTGAATGACAAATGGGTAGAATCTAGAAACAGATCCATACATCCATGGGAACTTGAAATATGTATGCGGCATCAGAGCCTGATAGAGGGAAGATGAATTCATCAGTAGTCTCTAGAAAACTGTTCATCATATGAGAAAAACTCGGAGTAGATGCCCACCCTTTTCTATATACAAAAATAAGCTTTAGGTAGAGTAAAAGCCTAAACATGGAAGGCAAAGCCATATGTCTATCAAAAGCAAATATAGAATATGTATATATTTTAATATGTGTGTGTGACTCTGGAATGGAGAAGAATTTTGTAAGGTGCCAAAAAGTACAAACCACAGGGAGACAATCAACGTAGTTAATGACACCAAAATTAAGGTTTCTCATACCACAAAGTGACCAGATGTATGATAGATTTTGAGGTGACAAAGTGGTAATAACTGACAAATATGTAATATCTAAAATACACAGAAAAATCCTACAAGTGGACAAAAAAAGAAAAGGATGAAGATATTGTAGGAGACCCTGCTGATGCCCTGCCCACATTCCTGGCCCATCTCTGAGTTCCCCTGCAGTGATGGTCGATGGTTCCCAGCGTACACACTGTTTCCTACCTGTGTGTGAGCCTCTCTCTTTCTCAGCCTCAAGATTTTTTCAAGTACTGTGGGAACTTGCTTAATTTAGGTGCAATGCAAATTGGACAAGCTAGTGCCTGAATCTTGCCAGGGGCAGCTCTCAACCAATGAGGACTCAAACAGCCTAGCTTCTCCACATCCAGTGAGTGGCATGTAAACATTCCTGGCTTCTGAGGAGTGTTCAACACAGGTCCTTGGATGGTCCCTAGCAGGACTGAGCCTTGGTCATCTGCACCCAAGTCTGTGTTTGAGACATGCTTTCTAGGTAACACAAATTGGGACAGATATACATTTCACAGAAGGGGAAAGCAGAAAGACTGACAAGTGTGGGAAGAGATGCTCAACTTTAATAATCTGAGAAGTGAAAAGCATGTTGGGAAGTTCACATTTACCTGAAACGTATGGAAAAAAATAAACCTGGATTTCCTAAAGTGCCTATGAGTATTTGGAGAGGTGGAAACCCCATTCATCACTATCGAGGCCATTCTGGAGAGCAATTAGCAATGTTTAGTGGATTTGCCTAGATGCACACCCTATGATCTCACAAATCCTCTTCTGTGTGTAGGCCCCACACAAACTGCCACACTCCCACCCTACCTGGCCTATGAATCAAAGTGATCTTCATGGCTCCTCATAATCTTACCATATTTCTCAAGTCCACCACTCTCCTCAACTTCTTTCTTCTCCTACCTTTTTTTCTTCCTCACATTCAGCTGATGACCCCACTTCTTATTGAATTGACAATATGGAAGCAAACAGAAAAATATTTTCCCACATTCCCATCACCAAATCTATGAATCTACCACTAAGTGTGCCCATATCCTCAGCCTCCCTCCCTTCCTGACACTAACTTTTTCCATCTGTCTCATCTCACCAACCGTGTTCCTAGACCATCACCACTGTCTCCTGATCATCAATTTGTCCTCCCACATTGGTCCGTTCACATTAACCTGCTGCAGCAGTCCCCACACATGAGGAGTAAGAGAATGAGAATGAGGGAGAGGGGCAGGAAGGGAAAGCAGAAAAGGGAGAGGAAGAAAAGGGAAGAAAAAAGGAAAGGAAACGTCCCTCTTTTATACATTCCCCTTTATGTTTTGCTTCATATTTATGCTCCCCTTTACAGCAAAATGCCTCCAAAGAATTGTCTATAATTTTCAGTCTTCCCCTTACTGGGACTATCAACACCACTGGACATAATAGATAGTTTCCTCTCTCTTGAAGCCCTTTATTCACTGCCCCAGGGGTGCTTCTTTCTTACTTGAGTCTTCTATCTCATGGCATCTACTTCTCACTTTCCTTTGCTGGCTCCTCATACCCATTCCACACTTCATGTTTTGCCTTGCTCCATGGCTCAGTCCCTTACTTGTTCTCTTCTCAATCTACACTCACTCCCTATGTAAGCTTGGCTTTAAGTATCATATGTACCAGGACAACTTTCTAGTTTTATTTCCAGCACAGACCTTAATCCCAAATTCCAGAACTACCTTCTTGACAGCTCCATTTGGATGTCTGATAAGCATTTCATACTTAAAATGTTAAAATCAAACCATTGTTTTTTTCCTGAAGGCTGTACTGCCTGTTGTCTTCCTCTTAGTAAATGGTATAACTTTATCTTCCCAGCTGATCAAGTTGGAACTCTTGGGGTCACCCCTTATGCTTCTTTTCCTCCCATTTCCCATATCCAATCAATTAACAAATCACATTGGCTATAATTTCAAAATATGCTGCAGTATTCCGACACTTTTCCCACCTCCACCACCACCATCCAGTCGAAGCACAAACATCTCTGCTCAGGACCACCGCAGTGTTCTCCTAACTGGATTCTCCCTCATATCCTTACTCTCCTGTCATCTATTCTCCACTCAGCTGTCAGAGTGATCCTTTCAAAAAGTCAGGTCTTATCATTCTATTCCTTCAAATCCTTCCTACTTCACTCAGAATGGAAGCCTCAGTCTTTAGAGGCCTGGGGATGCTATCTGATTTGGCTCTAGCCTATTCCTGTGGTCTTATCTCTCCCATGCTTGCCTCCAACCTCCCCTCCCTCTCTCTACTTTAGCCTCAACCACTGCTAGTCCTGGAACATGTCTTGTGGTTGCCATTCCCCCTGTCTGGAATGCACCTTTTCTAGATGTTAGCATGACCCACTATCTAACTGTATGCACTTCCCTATTCAATTGTTACCACATTCTCAGAGGGACATTTCCTGACCACTGTATTGGAAACAGCATCCTCCACTACTCTCTGTCCTCTTACCTTGATTTATTTTCTTACTTGCACTTATTATAACCTAGAATTACATATTTATTGCCTATTTCTTTTCTTTCCATACTAAAATAAGGGAAGGGATTTTGTCTATTCCCAATCATGCTGTATTCAAGTACCTACTTGTATTTAGCACAGACTGGCACCAGATAAATATATTTTAAATAAAAGAATGAATAGGCAAACAAACTGAGAGCTAAGCTAAGCAAAGATTTCATCCCAGCATTTTTCATTAAAAATAACCTTGAAACAAGCTTTATGTCCTAAAATGGGAGAATAATGAATAAAATCCAGTACAAGCAAAAATAATGAAATGCTATTTAGCTGTTCCAAGGAACAAGCTACAGTCATATATGCAACTATCAAAATGGGTAGGTCTTAAAAACTAAAGTTAAAGGGAAAAAGTAACAAGGAAGATGAAATAAAGAGTATAATACTGACTGAATACTAGGACTGAGAAATGAGGAATAAAAGGAAGACATTTAAAAAAATAAATCATAAAATACAAGAAAATAAACTAAGGGCTCTTCCATAAGCCAACAATGATAGTGTTATGAATGGAGATGAACTGTATGTTTAAGGTTTAAAAATAATGTATGTCTAAAAAATAAGAGTTGCCTTGGGAAGTACTTACTTACTTAACTGGAAAATATGGGATGGGATTCCTAAAACCTGTAGGTGAGACCAGTGGGGCCTGATCCCAGAGATATTCCTTGAAGGATGAAAATGATATAAACAGTGTAAGCAAAGAGCAGTAGCAGGTCATTCCAATGGGTCCCAAAAGTCCAGAAGTAGAAAAGCTGCCCATAGACTTAACAGCCTCAGGAGATGGCTCACATATGAGGGGAATGGGTAGAATAGAAAAAGATAAAATTGAACATACTCAGTAAGATCAGATGGTAGAATGTCTTTGGTAAGATTAAGGAGTTTGGACTTGATTCTAACATTGGTGATACTACTTTTGTGTAACATTTGCCCAGTGTCACACAACTATTAATATGGAAGCCCATATTTGACTTCCAGCAGTCTGATGCCAGAATTCCCTCTTTTAGCTGCCACGCTCAACTTCTTTCAGTGAGGAACAGGAATCCAGTCAAGGTTTTTGAGAACTGCAAGGTAATGGACAAGGAATTTTAGCAAGGCGGGTTCACCATAAGTGTGCAGAATGGCTTGCCTGGGGCAGAGACTGGAGGTGAGCAGCCTGTGAGGACGGGAGTGTGACAATGTTCATATGAGCTGATAAGACACTGACTAGGATGGTGCCAGGGAGATGGGACAGGAAGAGACCAATGAAGTAGAACCAATGGGCTTGACTAATCAGACAAGCCACAGATATGCTTTGTAGCCCTCCTGTGTGCTAAGCATTGGTTTAGGCTCTGAGGACAATGCAGTGAAAGAGATGAACACAGATAATTAACTAGTAGTAAGCATGCACACTACTGCCAGATAAAAGGAATGTAAAGGTCCAACAAAAAGCAGAAGGGAAGTGGTCTTTGTATTTAATTAGAGCTCTTCTTCCTAAAAGAACGAATGTTAAGCATGAAGCATTCTTAATGTTTCATACCCTTGAAAAAAAATTTGCAAAAAAAATTACTGGTTTATAATTTCTTTCTATAACCCTAAAGGTAGAATATTTGCCTTTAAAAAATGGATGCCCTTTTCAAATTAATGATCTTTTACCTGAAAATGCAAAGAAGATGGCTTAATGGTCATTGAATTGACAGATGTAACTGGAACTCTAATCTGGTGCTGTGATGCAAAATTATACAGAAAGTAAGAGCTGAGTTTGTGGATTATGAATGTGTTACCTTTAAGCAGGTTTTAGAAGTCAGAATAAGTATACATTTTAGCTGGAAGATCAAAAGCACAAATCAACAAAATTCATCCCTAGGCAGATGTTGCACAAGATCTAGCAATTTTTGACTAATATTATATATTCACATGAATCATACTTCATTTTTCTTATTTAGTAAGTTACTTGATCATCTTAGACATTCTTTTATTCATAAAATGTAATTGCACTGCCATCAAAATGACTATAATATCTGATACCTATGCAGACATTTATCCTCTGTTTTTGTCTTTAACTTTTGTTTTAAGTTTAGGGGTACACGTGCAGATATGTTACATAGGTAAACTTGTGTCATGGGGGTTTGCTGCACAGATTATTTCATCACCCAAGTATTAAGCCTAGTATTCATTATTTATTTTTCCTGATCCTCTCCCTCCTCCCACCCTTCACCCTCTAACAGGCCTCAGTGTGTGTGTGTGTGTTGTTCCCTTCTATGTGTCCATGTGTTCTCATCATTTAACTCCCATATATAAGTGAGAAAATGTGGTATTTTGTTGTCTGTTCCTGTGTTAATTTCCTAAGGATAATGACCTCCAACTCAATCCATGTTCCTGCAAAGAACATGATATTGTTCTTTTTTTATGGCTGCAAAATTTTTCATGGTGTATATGTATCACATTTTCTTTATCCAGTCTATTATTGGTGGGAATTTAGGTGGATTTCATGTCTTTGCTATTGTGAGTAGTGCTGCAATGAACATATGCATGCAGGTGCCTTATTTTATTTTATTTTATTTTATTTTACGTTAAGTTCTGGGATACAGGTGCTGAATGGGCAGGTTTGTTATGTAGGTATACATGTGCCCATCATCTAGGTTTTAAGCCCCATATGCCTTAGGTATTTGTCCTAATGTTCCCCTTCCCTTGCCCCCCAACACCCTGACAGACCCTGGTGTGTGATGTGCCCTTCCCTCTGTCCATGTCTTCTCATTGTTCATCTCCCAGTTATGAGTGAGAACATGCAGTGTTTCATTTTCTGTCCCTGTGTTAGTTTGCTGAGGATGATGATTTCCAGCTTCATCCAGGTCCCTGCAAAGGACATGAACTCATTCTATTTTGTGCCTGCATAGTATTCCATGGTGTATATGTGCTGCATTATCTTTATCCAGTCTATCATTGATGGGCATTTGGGTTCGTTCCAAGTCTTTGCTATTGTAAATAGTGCTGGAATAAACATATGTATAAAAAGTGTAGAAGAGGCCGAGCATGGTGGCTCACATCTATAATGCCAGCACTTTGAAACGCTGAGGTGGGTTGTCAGGAGTTCAGGACCATCATGGCCAACATAGTGAAACCCCATCTCTACTAAAAATACCCCCCCAAAAAAATCAGCTGGTTGTTATGGTGGGCACCTGTAGTTCTAGACATTTTGGAGGGTGAGGCAGAAGAATCAGTTGAACCCAGGATGTGGAGGTTGCAGCGAGCCGAGATTGTGCCACTGCACTTCAGCCTTGGTGACACATCGAGACTCTGTTAAAAAAACAGACAAACAAACAAACAAATAAAAACTCTAGAAGAAAACCTAGGCAATACCATTCAGGACATAGACTTCATGGGCAAAGATTCATGACTAAAACACCAAAAGCAATTGCAACAAAAGCCAAAATTGACAAATGGCATCTAGTTCAACTAAGAGCTTCTGCTCAGCAAAAGAAACTATCATCAGAGTGAACAGGCAACCTACGGATTAGGAGAAAATTTTTGCAATCTATCCATTAGACAAAGGTCTAATATGCAGAGTCTACAAGTAACTTAAACAAATTTACTAGAAAAAATGTACAAGCCCATCAAAAACTGGGCAAAGGATATGAAAAGACACTTCTCAGAAGAAGACATTTATGTGCCAACAAACATATAAGAAAAAGTCATCATCACTGATCATTAGAGAAATGTAAATCAAAACCACAATGAGACACCATCTCACACCAGTTAGAATGGCATGTGTCCTTATAATAGAATGACTTATATTCCTTTGAGTATATATACCCAGTAATGGGCTTGTTGGGTTCAATGGTATTTCTGTCTTTAGGTCGTTGAGGAATCAACATAGTGATCTTTCACTTCTCTAGTTTTCCATAATGGTTAAACTAATTTACACTCCCACTAACAGTTTATAAGTGTTCCTTTTTCTACACAATATTGCCAACATTTGTTATTTTTTGACATTTTATTAATACCCATTTTGACTGGTATGAGATGATATCTCATTGTGGTTTTGATTTGCATTACTCTAATGATCAGTGATGTTGAGCTTTTTTTCATATGATTGTTGGCCACATGTGTTTCTTCTTTTGAAAGTGTCTGATTATGCCCTTTGCCTAATTTTTAATGGGGTATTTTTTTTTTCTTGAAAATTTGTTTAAGTTCCTTGTAGATGATGGATATTAGACCTTTGTCAGATGCATAGTTTGCAAACATTTTCTTCCATCCCATAGGTTATCTCTTTACTCTGTTGATAGTTTCTTTTGCTGTGCAGAGCTCATTAGTTTAATTATATCCCATTTGTACATTTTTGCTTTTGTTGCAGTTGCTTTTGGTGTCTTTGTCACGAAATCTTTGTTTGTGCCTATGTCCTGAATGGTATTGCCTAGGTTGCCTTCCAGGGATTTTATAATATTGGGTTTTACATTTAAGTCTTTAATTCATCTTAAGTTAATTTTTGTATAGTGTGTAAAGAAGGGGTCTAGTTTCAATCTTCTGCATATGGCAAGCCAGTTGTCGCAGCCCCATTTATTGAGTAGGAAATCCTTCTCCCATTGCTTGTTTTTGTCAAGTATGTTGAAGATCAGATAGTCATAGGTTTACAGTCTTATTTCTGGGTTCTCTTTTCTGTTCCGTTGATTTAGATGTCTGTTTTTGTACCAATAATATGCTGTTTTGGTTACTGTAACCTGGCAGTATAGTTTGAAGTTGGGTAGTGTGATGCCTCCAGCTTTGTTCTTTTTGCTTAGGATTGCCTTGGCTATTTGGGCTTTCTTTTGTTACATAAGAATTCTAAATAGTTTTTTTTTTTTTCCATTTCTGTGAAGAATCTTAATGGTAGTTTAAAGAAATAGTGTTGAATCTACAAATTGCTTTGGGCAGTATGGCCATTTTAACAATATTGATTCTTTCTATCCATGAGCATGGAATATTTCTCCATTTGTGTCATCTGTATTTCTTTGTGCAGTGGTTTGCAGTCCCCTTCATGGAGATCTTTCACTTCTCTAGTTAGCTGTATTCCTATGTATTTATTATTTTTGTGGCCGTTGTAAATGGGAGTTCATTCCTGGTTTGGCTCTTGATTTGACCGTTGTTGGTATATAAGAATGCTAGTGATTTTTGCAGATTGGTTTTGTATCCTGAGACTTTGCTGAAGTTGTTTGTCAGCTTAAGAAGTTTTGGGTGGAGACTATGAGGCTTTCTAGATATAGGAACGTCATTTCTGCAGAGATAGTTTGACTTCCTCTCCCCCTGTTTGGGTGTCCTTTCTTTTGCCTGACTTCCCTGGCCAATACTTCCAATACTATGTTGCATAGGAGTGTTGAGAGATGGCATCTTTGCCTTGTGCTGGTTTTCAAAGGAAATGCCTCTAGCTTTTGCCCATTCATTATGATGTTAACTGTGGGTTTGTCACATATGACTTTGATTATTTTGAGGTATGTTCCTTCAATACTTAGTTTATTGAGAGCTTTTAACATGAATAAGTTTTGAATTTTGTTGAAAGCCTTTTCTGCATCTATTGAGATAATTATGTGGTTTTTGTCTTTATGTCTGTTTATGTGATGAATCACATTCATTGATTTGCATATGTTGGATCACCTTGCATCCTGGGGATAAAGCCTACTTGATCTTGGTGGATAAGTTTTTTGATGTACTGCTGCATTCAGTTTGCCAGTATTTTATTGAGGATTTTTGCACTGGTGTTCATCAAGGATATTGGCCTGAAGTTTTCTTTTTTTGTTGTATCTCTGCCAGGGTTTTGTATCAGGATGATGCTGGCCTGATAGAATGAGTTAGGGAGGAGTCCCTTCTCCTCAATTTTTGGGAATAGTTTCAGCAGGAATAGTACTATCTCTTCTTTTTACCTCTGATAGAGTTCAGCTATGAATCTGTCTAGTCTTGGGCTTTTTTTGTTTGGTAGGATATTTACTGCCTCAATTTCAGAGCCAATTAATAGTCTGTTCAGGGACTCAATTTCTTCCTGGTTCAGTTTGGGAGGCTGTTTGTGTCCAGGAGTGTATTTTTTCTATATTTTTGAGTTTATATGCATAAAGTGTTCCTAATATTCTCTGATGGTTGTTTCTATTTCTGTGGGGTCAGTGCTAGTATCTCCCTTATTGTTTCTGATTGTGTTTATTTGGATCTTCTCTCTCTTCTTCTTAATTAGTCTAGCTATATATCTCTATCTATCTATCTAGCTAGCTAGCTAGCTAGCTAGCTAGCTATTTATCTATATTTCAAAGAACAACTCATGGATTCATTATCTTTGTAATAGTTTTTCATGACTCAATATCATTCAGTTCAGCTCTAATTTTGGTTATTTCTTGTCCTCTGCTAGCTTTGGAATTTGTTTGCTCTTGGTTATCTGGTTATTTTAGTTGTGATGTTAAGTTGTTAACTTGAGATCTTTCTAACTTTTTAATATGGACATTTAGTGCTATAAATTTCCCTCTTAACACTACCTTAGCTGTGTCCCAGAGATTCTGGTATGTTGTATCTTTGTTTCCATTAATTTCAAAGGACTTCTCAATTTCTGCCTTAATTTCATTATTCAAAAGACATTCAGGAACAGGTTATTCAATTTCCATTTAACCACATAGTTTTGAGTCAATCTCTTCATCTTAATTTCTAATTTGATTCTGCTGTAGTCCAAGAGACTGTTATAACTTCAATTCTTTTGCTTTTGCTGAGGAGTATTTTACTTCTGATTATGTGGTTGATTTTCCAGCATGTGTCATGTGGTAATTAGAATAATGTATATTCTATTGTTTTGAGGTGGAAAGTTCTGTAAATATCTTCGAGGTCCGTTCGATCCAGTACTGAGTTCAGGTTGTTCATATCTTTGTTAATTTTCTGTCTTGATGATCTATTGTCTCTGGGGTGTTAAAATCTCCCACTATTATTGTGTGGTAATCTAAGTCACTTTAAAGGTCTTTAAGAATTTGCTTCATAAATTTAGGTGCTCATATGTTGGGTGTATACATATATTTAGGACAATTAGGTCTTTTTGTTGAATTGGACCCTTTACCATTATGTAATGCCCTTCTTTACCTCTTTTGATCTTTGTTGATTTAAGTTCGTCAGAAACTAGGGTTGCAACCTCTGCTTTTTTTTCTGTTTCCCATTTGCTTTGTAGATTTTTCTCCTTATTTTGAATCTATGTGTTTCATTGCATGTGAGATAGATCTGTTGAAGACAGCAAACCAGTGGGTTTTGGTTCTTTATCCAGCTTGTCAGTCTGTGTCTTTTTATTTTATTTTATTTTTTATTTTTTTATTTTATTATTATTATACTTTAAGTTTTAGGGTACATGTGCACGAGGTGCAGGTTAGTTACATATGTATACATGTGCCATGCTGGTGTGCTTCACCCATTAACTCGCCATGTAGCATTAGGTATATCTCCTAAAGCTATCCCTCCCCCCTCCCCCCACCCCACAACAGTCCCCAGAGTGTGATGTTCCCCTTCGTGTGTCCATGTGTTCTCATTGTTCAATTCCCACCTATGAGTGAGAATATGCAGTGTTTGATTTTTTGTTCTTGAGATAGTTTACTGAGAATGATGATTTCCAATTTCATCCATGTCCCTACAAAGGACATGAACTCATCATTTTTTATGGCTGCATAGTATTCCATGGTGTATATGTGCCACATTTTCTTAATCCAGTCTATCATTGTTGGACATTTGGGTTCGTTCCAAGTCTTTGCTATTGTGAATAGTGCCACAATAAACATATGTGTGCATGTGTCTTTATAGCAGTATGATTTATAATCCTTTGGGTATATACCCAGTAATGAGATGGCTGGGTCAGATGGTATTTCTAGTTGTATATCCCCGAGGAGTCAGTCTGTCTTTTAATTGGGGCAGGTAACCCATTCACATTTAAGGTTAAAATTGCTATTTGTGGATTTAATCCTGTCATCATGATGATAGCTGAATTTTGCACACTTGTTTATGTGGTTGCTTTGTAGTGTCACTGGTCTGTGTACTTCAGTGTGTTTTTGTGGTGGATGGTAACAGTCTTTCCTCTTCATATTAGTGTTTCCTTCAGAAGCTCTTGTAAGGCAGGTCTGGTGGTAACAAATTCCCTCAACATTGGCTTGTCCAAAAAAGATCTTATTTCTCCTTTGCTTACGAAGCTTAGTTTGGGCAGATATGAAATTCTGGGTTGGAAGTTCATTTAAGAATGTTGACTATTGGGTGCCAATCTCTTCTGGCACGTAGGATGTTAGCTGAGAGATCAGTTGTTAGTCTGATGGGTTTCACCTTGTAGGTGTACTGGCCTTTCTCTGAAGCTTTATTTAACATTTTTTCTTTCATTTCAAATTTGGAGAATCTGGTGATTGTAAGTCTTGGAGATAATATTCTTGTGAAGTATCTTACTTGGGTTCTCTGCATTTCCTGAATTTACACGTTGTCCTCTGTAGCTAGGATAGGGAAGTTCTCATGGATGACATTCTGAAATATGTTTTCCAAGTTGGTTCCATTATTCCCATCTCTTTTGGGTACATTAATAAGTCATAGATTTGGTCTTTTTATATAATCCCATATTTCTCGGGGGCTTTGTTCATTCCTTTTAATTTCCTTTCTCTACTCTTTTCCACCTGTCTTATTTTAAAAAGTCAGTCTTTAAGATCTGAGATTCTTTCCTCCATTTGGTCTATTCTGCTACTTATATTTGCATTATGAAATTCTTGTAGTGTGTTTTTAAGCTTTATCAAGTCAGTTACATTCATCTCTATACTAGCTATTTTGTTTGTCAGCTCCTCAATGTTGTATCGTGATATTTAGCTTCCTTCCATTGGGTTCCAATGTACTCCTGTAGCTCAATGAACTTATAACTGTTTATATTCTGAATTCTATTTCTGTCTTTTCAGCCATCTCAGCCTCGGCCCAGTTCTGAACCCTTGCTGAAGAGGTGATGAGGTCATTTGGAGGAAACAAGGCACTTTGGCTCTTTCAGTTTTCAGCATTCTTATGCTGATTCTTTCTCATCTATGATAGCTTATTTACCTTTAATCTTTGAGGTTGCTGACCTGTAGATTTTTTTTTTCTTTTATCCTGTTTGATGACCTTGAGGGTTTGATTGTGGTATATGGTGTATTCAGAAAACTAGCTAAATTTCTGGGAGATTTTAGGGGGCCAATGCTCAGCTCCCAACTCCTGGACTGTGTGCTCTAACTCTGAGGGACTTATGTTGGGTCCCAACTATGTTCTCTGGCTCCTCAAGGTTGGACTCTACTGTGCTTGGGAGTGGTCTGAGGTGTAGGACCTTTAGCATAGCGCTAGTGCATATGGGGGTTCCTGTCTTTCTGGGTGCATTTACCACAGTGGAGGAGGCAAGGCAACTGGGGACTGTGTATGCTGTTGCATTTGAGGTGGTGTTGGCTTGGGGAAGGGTGCTGGCTGGCACAGGTCTGGGTGCCCTCTCTGTGTCCTGCAAACAGGAGTGATATATCAGGGTGTGGGAGGATCCCCTGTTCTCTGCACAGTGTTAGCACAAGGGCAGGCTACTGGCAGAGGTGGAGTTTGTTGGCTTGGTGCCCACCAAGGCTCTGTCTGCAGTGATGGTCAGTGGAGGGTTGGGCATTGCTACACACCTGTGTCATGGTGGGACAAGTAAAGCAAAGCCTGCCCATGCAGACATGCACCAACAAAGTGATGTGGGGAGTAGCCATGGGCTCAGGGGAAGTTCAGTATGCGGAGGAAACATGTGGGCTGGTGCACAGCCATAGGGGCTGACTTGCTGGAGTCTTCAGGAAACTCTCCATGGTCTGCCAGCACAGAAGCTATGTGGTGGGACCCCAGGGAACCCAAGTCTTCCCTGTAAGCATGTGTGGTCAGGCTGGGGACCTGGGAGTGACCAATAGAGTGAACAACAGACCAAGGAGTGCTCAGATCAGACCAGCCCCATTTGATGTGCAAGATCATTCTGCAGAGATCAGGTCCAATAGATCCCCTAGGGCTAAAGTTTCTTATGGGAGCAATTTAAGCCTACAGGGATGGTCGTTCCTGGGCATACTCCTCCACTACAGACACTCTCACACCAAACCATCTGGGCTCCACATCAGCTGGCTAGCTTCCCCATCACTTTTCTTGTCTCCTGGTGGCTCTACCCCAGAGAGATGTGGGTCAGCAATTGCTCAGTGCAATCATCCCAGGATGGAAGATCTGTGCCATGGACCAAAGCCAGGGGTTCCCTGTCTGGTGATAGCAATGGGGTTGTGTGGGACCTGGAAGAGATGGACCGACCTCCTTTCCTTGGGTCAACTACAGCTTGTTGGATGTGTGGATAATGTACTTAGGGTCTTTGCTTCTTTGTTAGTCCAAGGGTAGCAAGGACAGTTCCACCACAGAGGCAGTGTCAGAAAAGTTTTCAGCTTTCCCTGGAAGCTCCATCTTGGGAGTTGCTGAGTTGCTGCTGGCTTGATAGCTCTGGTAGGGTGTGGCTAGAGGCCCAGGCCTGGAGGACCTCCCTGTTAAGGAGATATGGGAACAGGCACACACATAACAATTTGGCCACTTTTCTGTAGGGCTACTGTAGTATGCTGGAAGTCCTCTCCAGTCCCTTGTCCCCTCAGATTTTCCAGCACCTGGAGATATCACCAGTGAAGGCTATGAAACAGAAAAGGTGACAACCTGTCCCTCCCTTTATGAGCTCTATCCTAAGGAGGTACACACCTGTGTCCAGCCTGAATGCACTTGTGGGAAGTGGCTGGAGACCCCAGTTGGGAGGTCTCACCCAGTGAGCATAAATGGGGTTCAGAATGTGCTAAAAAAGATGTCTGTCCACATTTTCATAGAGCAGCTGTGCTGTGCTTGGGGTCCGCTTCAAGCCCCAGTCCCCTCAGACACTCTGAAGCCCAAAGGCTGGAATGGCTAAGTTGCCTAAACAGCAAAAACGGCGGCCTACTTCTCCCTCTGGAAGATTTGTCCCAGGGAGGTTTGAAACCTCTGACAGCTGGAGAACAGTGGCTGGGGTGGCTGGAGGTCCCATTTATGAGGTCCTGTCAAGTAAGGAGAAATGGGATCGAGGACCCACTTAAAGAAGCAGTCTGCCCACATTTTTGTGGAGCAGCTGTTCTGTGCTAGGGCACCGCTTCTGCCCCTGGTCAGCTTGGACTCTAAAGCCCGAAGGCTGGAATGGCTAAGTCACCCAAACAGCAAAGGTTGCAGCTCACCCCTCTCCCTCTGGGAGCTCCACCCCAGAGGGTTTTCATAGCTTTGTTTGCTGTAGAACACTGAAGAGGGTGGCTGGAGACCACAGGTTGGGATGTCCTCTCCAGTGAAGAGGATCGGGATCAGAGACCCACTTTAAAAAGCAGTCTAGGCTTGTTTTCATAGAGCAGCTCTACTTTGCTAGGGTATCCCTTCTGCCTCTGGACAGCGTGGTCTCTCCAAAAGCTGGAATGTCTGAGTCACCCATAAAGCAAAGATGGCAGTCCATTCCTACCACCAGGAGCTCCTTCTTAGGGAGGTGCAATGCCACTACTGGTGGCTGGCTGGAATTCTAAGCTAGTGGGACTTATCCTGTAAGGTGCAGTGGAAGTGGGGCCTGCAGACTGTTGCTGTTTGGCCCCCTGGATTCAACCTCTTTCTTAGGGGTCCAGAGGTCTATCCTCCCACTTTGACAGAGTTGCAGCTGCTTTTGCCAGAAAGCCCAGAGAGCCCAAGTATCTAAGGCTCCCTGGTCTCCATACATGCCTGAGCAGCTGCACTTCTGAGACTCCACATAGCTCTATGTGTCAGACTGAAGACACTGGTGGAATGGGTTCACAAGTGGATCTCCTGACCTGAGGGTTGCAAAGATCCATGGGAGAAGCATGGATTCCTGAAGTTGCGCATTCAATCTCTGCTTCCCTGGGTGGGGGAGGTTCCCTTGGCTCCACATAACTCCAGGGTGAGCCATAATCCTGTCTTGCTTTTCTCCATGACCCTATATGGCAGATGGTTCCCTATGCACCCAAGAAGTTTCTGGAAGTCACTGAAAGTGCTGGGCTCAAAGGATCCCACAGTCAGAAATGAGGGGCCCAGAAAGAACAAATACATCTCCACAGATGTTAGTGTGGAAGTATAATGGCTAAGACCAGATGCTTACTTCCATCAGTATCTTGATTCAGTGAAGCCCACCTTCCCCCAATACTCCTTAGACACAGAAGGAAACCTACACAAACTGATGAAATCAAGTTTCCACTGCCTGGCAAAATAAGGTCTCAATTAAAAATTTAAATGAATTATAGAGAATACAGAGAAATATATCTTGCACACTTCAGTTTGTAAATGGAAATATAATTATAATACAGATCTGTCTACATCTATATGCTAGATACAGAGATCTGTATCTCTGTATGCTGTATGCTCTTATCTATATGTTATACATAATTAATTTATTATTGTCCAGGTGAATGGTAAGTGCCATCAGAGTAGGTATATCAGTAAAAGAATGTTTTGGCTAAAATAAAAGAAAACATGGGCTGGGTTTTGTGGCTCATGCCTGTAATCCCAGCAGTTTGAGAGGCTGAGGTGCACTGATTGCTTGAGTCCAAGAGTTTGAGACAAGCCTAGGAAACAAGGGGAAAACCCATTTCTACAAAAAATACAAAAATTAGCTGGGTGCCATGTCCCATGCCTGTGGTTGCGGTACTCAGGAAGCTGAGGCGGGAGAATCACTAAGCCCAGGATATTGAGGCTGCAGTGAGCCAAGATCATGCCACTGCACTCCAATCAGGGCAACAGAGTGAGGCCCCATCTAAAAAACAAAAACAAAAACAAAAACATAACCCAGTAACTTGAATTTGAAGTTTTTATTTTTTCACATGACAATATGTTTGGTAGTGGGCAGTTGCTGACTGTTCAATGATGTCTGGGACAGCATCTTTGTTGTTTTCTTCATGTCTCTATTATTTTTTCTCATGGTTGCTCCAATGCTCCATCCGCCACACCTGCATTCAAGGCAGAAAGAAGAAGGTCTGGCTCAAGCTGTACCTGTCTCCCTTCATGAGGAAAGTCATGGCTTTCCCAGAAGTCCCCCAGCAGACATTTCTTTATATCTCATTGGCAAGTAAATTCAGCACCATGCATATCTCAAATGGTAATTGAGGATTTAAGCTGAAAATTGAATATAGTTAAAATTGCCCTTGAATAGTTCCTTAGGATTTTGCCATATTGGAGGCTAGCCTTCTGGAAGCCAACACTTCTTTTAGAAGCCCACACTGTCATTTCTACCACAACGCAGGGACAGATCTTCATTTCAGCAGGTGAACTAACTAGTATTAGGGGTTGTAGCATTTAAACAGTAGGATCTTTAAACAAAGGGATCACACTCAATGCAAAAAGATATTTTACTGCAAGAGAAATATGGAGCTCCCACCCCAAGCTCATTAAACAAAATGATGGGTAGAAATAACCTCACTATTTAAATAGTTGTTCATATGCTATGAAACATATAGTATAGAGGAGTGGTTAAGAGTCCATCCACTGGAAACAGACTGCCTGGATTTGAAAGCCTGCTCCATCGCTGACTAACTTGTGCTGTGACCTTAGGCAACTTACTTAACCTCTTTGTGGGTCAGTTTCCCATCTGTGAAATGAGGATAATAATGCAACCAACCTCATAGTGGTTATTGTGAGAAATAAATCAGTTAATATAGGTAAAGCCCATGTGTCTGACTCATGCTAAATGCTACAGAAAGTTTAGGTATTATTATTATTATTGTTCTTGTTATTCCATAGTTGCATATACTCCTGTTAAATATGCAAAAGATGCTACTCTAGAGAGGAAGGCATTCAATCAAGATTCGTTGAATTAATAAATAAACTATCATATTTAAAGTATTTCACTCAATATCTGATTAATATTCAACCAGCAGTTGTTACTAACACTGCCACTAAGTACCTTTGAACATTAATGATCACGTCTCATGTGAAGGAACACAGAAATGCACCACAGGTGGGGAGGAAGTACTAGATATTTAAAGGAAAATGAAATTCAATCCTTAGTAATGCAAATATTCATCACAAGGTGATCTGTGTAAATATTAAGGGTTTAAATCATTTAACCCTTCCATGCTTTTGTTCGAAGAAAAAGTTGGACTAAGAGAGTTTTACAAGTGAGTTCCCTTAGGTGTTAACAGGTGTCCTTAAATAAATTTGGGAAACCTAGAGGTCAGGTTAAATGAATTACTGCTGTCTCTTTTTTTGTTCCTGCCACATTTATTGGATTCTTGAGGTTAATTTGCCTCATAAATCTCTGAAAGTGTATATAGAATGAAGTACTATACAAACTTGTTTGATGAAAGAATTCTTTTTTTCAATTGCTGTGAACATCCTGCAGGTCTCCTGTTCTGTCAAATGCTAGATGCCTCTAAGGTACCCCATTCATTTAATTCTAAAATCACCTCTATGACTAATGAAAGTCAGTAGGCAGAGGATGCTTTAAACATATGGTTATAGAGTTCAAAAATCCTGAATGGTGCTTATCCTTGCTGGGGCTGGAGCTGTGGTTCTCATCTTTGCCTGCACCTTGTAATCTCCTAGGGAGATTTAAAAACTACTGACACTCAGGTTGAATCTTCAGAGATTCGAATTTAATTGATCTGGTTGCCACCTGAGCATTAGATTTTCAAAAGATTCTTAAGTGATTTCTAATGTGCAACCAGAATCACAAGTGCAACGGTCCATAAAGTTTGGGTGGGGAAATGAAAGGGAAAGTCAGAAAGGAGGCATGATGTGAGGATGATGATTGAAACCTAGCGATGTTGTGGGAGTAAGCTGTGAGAGAGAAGAGATGAGGCTGACTGAGAGTATGGAGGATAGAGTGAGTATGGAAGATAGAGTGATCATGGAGAATGGAAGCTATATATAGAGGAATACTTAGCACATCAACTGGAAAATATCATACACCCTCAAAGGCAGACATACACAAAAATAATCTCAAAAAATGAAAGTAACAAACCTGGTCTGAATGGCTAGAAGCAGACCATGTGAGCCAGAAGATCCACAGCTTCAGGATTGGGGTCTCTCCAAGACTTTCCTTAGGCAGAACCCCTAGTGTTAGAAGAAATTCTTTGAATTGCAGCTGAATTGAGTGTCTCACAAGACATCTTCCTTTTGATTTGCCTCAACTGAAGCCAGTGTATACCCCATTTCCTTCCACCATAGTGAGGTTTATGGGCTGTGACATAATTTCTCATAATTTATGTGAGTGCTGGGCCTCCATTGGACCCAGAAAGAAAGGGGAGGAGGCTAGAAGGAAGTGAATGGGGATTGTATTTGCAGGACACACTCAGCTGTAGGATAGGCTCAGCAGGAAATGACCAGATATCCAAATCAGTGCCCAGAAGAGAATAGCAGCTGAAATCTCATCTAGACTGGCATTGCTCCAAATGAGTACATCTGATGGTGAACAATATGACCCCAGATGTTTCTAAGCCAAGAAGGGAAAATCTATGCAAGCTGTCCCATGTTGTCCACTCTGGCATGCACGGCAGACATAAAGAATTGATCATGGTGCAATTTTATGATGAGGCTGGGCACAGCCTCAGCATGCTTCTCAACACAGAGCACCAAACAGCTATTGCTAAGTGATCAGTTAGGACTCAACTATCCTCCCCATCCTAGGCTGTAGGTATGGTCAGAGTGGTGTGGGTGGCAGGACTGTGGTGGGCAACAAGGTACCATTTATTTATTTATTTATTTATTTATTTATTTATTTATTTAATCATCTCAATATAAAAAAGATAAAACCTATGCCTAGCACCATAGTAGACATTTGGGGATGCAACAGTTGAGTAAAACAGGCATGGTCCCTACACATTAAATAAACTGCTAAACAAACATAAATAAACATATAAATACAAATTGTAATGAATGCTACTGACAGTTTAGGAAGTTAATAATTAACGTGTTCCTCTTCCCCTTGACTTAGAAACAGCTGAGTCAGGCATAGGAGTCAAGGGTTTGGAGGTAAAATATCACCTTCATTACTAATAAGAAGAATACAGCTTAGGTCTGACCAACTGGGCTTATCAATGTGCCAGTGTTCTGAATTGTACTTATCACACTTCTGTGCACAATCCCAGGCCACAAGAACTGATCCATCCCATCAGTTGACTTTGCAGGTGTAGAAGAGTCCCAAACAGCAATTTCTACAACTGAGAAGGGCCAGGCCATGCGTGGCCAGTTCCTTTCCCCAAACCCACCAATAGGAGAAGTGGTTGCTCCTCCACTAGGGCAAAGCAAAAGGTGAGGGGTGTCACACCAGTGGAGGGCCCCTTATTTGGAAACACAGGGAAAGGGGAATAAGTGGTCGACCCTCCTCCACAAGAACTGTACCAGGAAAGTAAAGGGCACAAAGAGGGGTTATAGGAGGGCAATTTTTTAGGATCTGGATGTTAGGAAGGCTTCTTTGAGTGAGATACATAAAATTCTTCCTAAGTAATTTGGCTCCAGAATCCAACTTATTTGGGGAGACTAGATCATGCAGGGTTTCATATTAAGAAGTTGAGTTTCTTCCAAAGAGCAATGGCATAATTTTGAAGAGTTTAAGCAGAGGAGTAATCAGCTTTACATTTTGAAGCAGCTATTAACTAAAGGAAGAATTGCCAGAATTAGAAAATATATATATTATATAATATATATTTGCACACACACATATATGTAGGGTGCCCAGTTTATACAAAAAACAAACAAAACAAAAAACATTTTATTTTATTTTATTTTATTTTATTTTATTATTACTATTATACTTTAAGTTTTAGGGTACATGTGCACATGAGAACACATGGACACAGGAAGGGGAACATCACACTCTGGGTACTGTTGTGGGGTGGGGGAGGGATAGCATTAGGAGATATACCGAATGCTAAATGACAAGTTAATGGGTGCAGCACACCAGCATGGCACATGTATACATATGTAACTAACCTGATCTCAAATTGAATTTTAACTCAGTGTCCAGTATTTTATTTGTCAACCATAGAGGAGAAGAAACAGAAAAACCAACTAAGATGTAGTCATGGGTATTGGTGATGGAGAGAATGGCATGCAGCAGATTCCAGTTCCATTTGGAAGTAGACACTTGGAGATGGATTTATGTGGTAGGAAAGAGATCCTGAGGTCAAGGGCCATGCATATTCTGGAAAGTGTCTGGATGGACAGAGGTGCCGCTGCATCCAATGCCACTAAATGAAAATAAAATTAATTTTAACATTTCAGTCTGCTGCTCTTCTCTTGTAAAGTCATGCACCTTATGTAACTATCCTCATGACAACAATTGTTTATTAGCTGATATCTATATAATGCAGTGTTGAAACTAATACCGAGGGAAAGGGCCTTGTGTGCTGCCAAAAAAAAAAAAAAAAAGAAGTAGCAAATAAACCATAGTCCTAGCATTGCTGTACCTAATATGATATTGCTTGTGACTGAGAAAATTACTGAAAGCCTCTGGGATCAGAAGACAAGATAAATTAGTCCACAGATAGGAGGAATGCTGTTCTAGTTTTCTGACTGTGTCCCTTAATTTTTGATTATGTAAAATTTAATTAATATAACCTGTCTTATCGCATCACTGTTGTGAATATCACGTGAATTACAAATATGAAAAATATTTTATTAATATTCAGGTAGTGTTGTAGACTGAATATTTATGTACCTCCACCCCAAATTTATATGCTAAAGCCCTAATTCCCAATGTGATATTATTTAGAGATGGGGACTTTGGGAGGTAATTAGGTTTACATAAATTTATGAGGATGGGGCCCTCATGGTGGGATTAATGACCTTGTAGGAAGGGGAGGAAAGATTCTTTGCCTGTGTACACCTTGTTCCTGGCACACATGGGAGAAAGGTGATCTGAGGACACAGTGGAAACATGGTCATCTGCAAGCCAGGAAGAAAGACCTCACCAGAAATCAAGTTAACCAGAACCTTGATCTTGGACTTCTAGCCTCCAGAAGTGTGCATAAATAAATTTATGTGCTTTAAGCCACTTAATCCATAGTGTTTTGTTATGGTAGCCTAAACTGAATAATGCAGGTAATTTTATTTTTACAAAAATAATTAGCTATAAGCAACCAAGAATTTTAAAACTAAAGCAAAATCTCTTGCTTTATTTAACTGATTATTTATTTAGAGACAGAGTCTCTGTCTATAACCCAGGCTGGAGTGCGATACTACAATCATGGCTTACTGCACTCTGGAAATCCTAGGCTCAGGTAAACCTCCCACCTCAACCTCCTATGTATCTGGGGCTACCGGTACACAACACCATGACCAGCTTTTATTATTTATTTATTTATTTTAATTTTAGAGGCAGGATCTTGCTATGTTTCTTAGGTTGGTCTTGAACTTTTGACCTCAAGCAATCCTCCCACCTTGGCTTCCTGAGTATCTTGGATTACAGGCCCAAGCTGCTGTGTCCAGCTTCTTGCTATTTTCAGTCTGCCACTGAATTTTCTTAATCTGTAAACTAGTCTTCCTCTAACATATGGTCTCAAGTCTCCAGTCCTGGAGCAAATTATGTTGCATGTATTTCCTTGCCTTTTCCTTTTCTACCTCCCAAACATACACATTAAAGGCTGCCTTGAGAAGGCAATGTCCCAAAAAGTGTGAGTGTGTGAGGAAGAAAGGAGATTGGTTGCTAGGAAACCAGGGAGCCAGTACAGCCAAACAGCCACTAGGTGCTTAGGGATTGTGTGGTTTGTGCTGACTGCATGTATTTTTTTTTTATTTTTTATTTTATTTTCTTTTTATATTATTATTATACTTTAAGTTTTAGGGTACATGTGCAAAATGTCAAAGACTTGGAACCAACCCAAATGTCCAAAAACGATAGACTGGATTAAGAAAATGTGGCACGTGTACACCATGGAATACTATGCAGCCATAAAAAATGATGAGTTCATGTCCTTTGTAGGGACGTGGATGAAACTGGAAACCATCATTCTCAGCAAACTATTGCAAGAACAATAAATCAAACACCGCATGTTCTCACTCATAGGTGGAAATTGAACAATGAGAACTCACGGACACAGAAAGGGGAGCATCACATTCTGGGGACTGTTGTGGGGTTGGGGGAGAGGGGAGGGATAGCATTAGGAGATACGCTAATGCTAAATGACGAGTTGATGGGTGCAGCACACCAACATGGCACATGTATACATATGTAACTGACTGCATGTATTTGAATAGCTGAGGCCTTTCTCTTTTAGCACCTACTAGAAATCTGCCACCTTCAGACCTCTAGTCTGACATCAGATGTAAAAAGATGCTGAATAATGTAATGTCTAGTGAGGCTTTACACTGTGGTGGTCCCCCCTTACTCACAGGGAATACATTTCAAGACTCTCAATGGATGCCTGTAATCAAAGGTAGTATGGACTTTAATATATACTGTTTTTTTCTATACATGTGTCTATGATAAAGTTTAACTCATAAATTAGGCACAGTAAGAGGTTAACAACAATAACGAGTAATAAAACAGAATAATTAATATATAGTAATAAAAGTTATCTGAATGTGCTTTCTCTCTGTCTCAAAATACCTTATTGCAATGTACTCATCTATTTTCAGACCACTGTTAAATATGGGTAACTGAAACCACAGAAGGCAAAGCCACACAGATAATGGGGAACTATTGTATGAAACACAGAAACCCCATTCCAGAAAAGATAATTTGTTTTATATAGTAACTGGGAAATCAAGAGTGGATACTGCTTTGGATAGGACTGGATTCAATAACGTGAATGTCACTAGCTCATTCTATATCATACCTATTTTTCTCTGTGCAATAGTCTCATTCTTACCTATTTTATTTTTCTGACTCTATGTGGGATCCCCACAGGCAGTAAGAAACGGATAGTCTCACTACAGAGCTCTGGGCCTCTATTTTTCCAGGAACCATCTCCAGGTAAAGAAGGAGATTTTCTTTCTGAGGATTCATATGTTAAATCCCAGAGAAGGAATCTGATTCCTTGGTTGGGTCACAGGATCTCATTGCAATAATTACTATGGTGGGAGTAGCAGGGTACTCTGATTTGCAGCCCCATTAAGAACCGCATGGAATAGAGGAGGCAGTTCTCCAAAAGAAAATGGGATGTGTTATAAGAAGTTGTGATAATTAACTGGGCAGGTAAAAACAGCAGATGACCACAAAAGTACTTGAAAAGACATCTACACAGTTAGCTGTGACTTTTATTCATGTATAACTTTAATCAAAATTACATATGAAAGATGTCCACTGATACACTGTTTCTAGTAAAGAAAAAACGGAAACAATCCCAGTGTGCATTCCTAGAGAAGCAGTAAATTATTGTAAATTCATACAGTAGAATACTAAATAGCAATTTAATTACGGACACAGAATGTGGCCTCGATATACATTAAGGGAAAAAAAAAACAAGTTGTAAAGTGTTGTTTAAAGTTTATTTTTTGTAAAAAATGTCATTTCACTGAATATTGCCCCAAATTGTTAAGAGTAGCTTTCTTGTAGGAAGTTACTATTGGATTTCCTTTTGATGGTTTATAAACTCCTAAAATGTGACATTTTAGAATGAGCAAATATTAATTTTCTAGTTAAACCACTAATGATTACATTTAAAAAATTTATTATAAATATTTAAGAAATAGTACAAATATTGTCTACGATTTTGTAGGTTGTTTTTCACTTTCTTGATAGTGTCCTTTAAGACACAAACATTTTACATTTTGGTCAAGTTTCATTTCTCTATTTTCGCCTTTGTAACTTGTACTTTTGGTGATGTATCTAGGAAACCTCTGCCTACTGGGAGGTCATGAAAATTTATACCAATGTTTTATTCTGAATTTTATAATTTTAGTTCTTAAATTTATGTCTTTGACCTATTTTGAGTGAATATTTAAATATGGTGTGAGGTACAGATCTGTGTAGTAAAAAAATTGGCCTTACCCAGAGGACTAGCCTATGCCCTCAGCTTCTGAGAATTGGTCTATATAATACCTGATAGGAGTGTCCTTGTTTAGAGTGCCAGCTGACCACACTAGATCTTAGGGTGAGGCTAGCTACAAAAGAAAGACCAAATATGTGATTTAGGGTGGGGGCTGGCCATGCTAGAAAGATCAATCATGTGATTCAGAGTGTGAACTTTGGGTCACATAGTGTAAGTCAACTTAGAGACTAAATTCAATCATGTTGGCAGTCTGTCAGTCATATGCACATAATGAAACCAGGAAAGGGGAAACAGAAGCTTTAGATTTGGTACCCTCCCAAACTCTGCCCTGTACATCTTTGTTTTACTGATTTGAATATGTGTCCTTTCCCTATAATAAACTGTAACAATCAGTATAACAACTTTCAGTGAATCCTGTGAGTCCTTATGGAAAATTATGAAAACTGAAAGTGGCTTTGAGAACCTACCAGAAATTTGTAATTGCTGTCAGAAGTGAGGACCATTTTGTGGATATTGTGCTTTCTAAACTTATAGTCAGCTCCAGTTATCACAGTTGGTGTCAGAAGTGGGATTCATGGGACCAAACCTGACTCACTGGAGTATGTGGTTTGGGAAGAAAAAGGGTGAAAGAGTGGATGTTAATGAATGTTTAATTTCTGGATGGCTACAGAGTCAGCCCTGATACGGAATTATAGCTGTGCTGTAATCAGTTACTGAAGGTAAAAGTTACAGATGGAATTTTAAAATGATGTACCCAACTCCAAGGAAGTTGTCTCACTTGATGCATAAGGAAATGCAGAGTAACAAGAAAAAGAAAAAGAAAAACATATCATCCTTTAGTTATTGTTATCTGTCATACCTACATGTCAAGTAAGGGGTAATTTAAGAATGTTGGGGAAAATTCTAATGCTGGGCAAAGCTTGGATTCCAGCTGGTTCAAGCTGCAGCTATTAGACTATAGAGCCCCTACCAGTGAATACAGTCCAAATAAAAATAAAAGAAAGTGTTTGTGTGGACCCCCATCCTGGGCCTAGCTTGGATTCCTTCTGTTCCAAGTTATACTGGGTCCCAGGAGTGTCAAAGAGAACAGAACACAAATCATCAAGTATCATTGATGATAGTCAGTCATCTAGTGACCAATAGAGACAAGGAACCAGCTGGTTTTCAGAGGACAGCATGAAAACCTGCACGTAGGCCAGCTGGCTTCTCCGCTGGAGATCATACAATTTTCCTCCCTCTAAATGCTATCCTGAGGAACAGAGAAAACAGCCAAGTTAGATCATTTGATTTGAGTATTTGACTAGATATTCACTCTTTTTTTTTTCTTGACAGTCTCACTGTGTCACACAGGCTGGAGTACAGTGGCATGATCTCAGCTCACTGTGACCTCTACCTCCTGGGTTCAAGTGATTGTGCTGCCTCAGCCTCCCAAGTAGTTGGGATTACAAGCATGTGCCACCATGCCCAGCTAATTTTTAGTAGAGATGGGGTTTCACTATGTTGGCCAGACCAGTCTTGAACTCTTGACATTCTGATTGGCCCATCTTGGCCTCCCAAAGTGCTGGGATTGCAGGTGTGAGCCACCATGCCTGGCTGATATTTACTCTTTTTAATGACCTCCATTGTATCTATCCTTCGCTCCTATATCATTTCAGGAAGGTATTCTACTGTTTACTGAAACGTGAACAAACAAACAAAAAAAAAAACCCACAGGTCAGAAATTTTTGGTGTTAATTTTTGGTAAAATTAAAATTTAATTTTACCCTGATTAAGGCTGCATTTATCAGGAAAATACTGAGATATCTTTCATCAGTGAGTTTAAGATTTTACTTTCTCCACTGGAAAGAACATCTAAGAGGACAATGAGATTAATTCTAGAAACAAAGAGACACTGCATATATATATAATCTAGCACATATGAATTATACTGCTTATATTTTGACCTATTTCATGTCACATACATAAAGCATAGGTGATTTTGTGCAGGATGGTGAAAAGGGGGTCGGAGAATCATTTGCACCCCTCACCAGAAAATCCCTAGGGCACCTCCAGAGGCAGATAGATGTGTTTGAAAACCAGTGATCCATCTGGGGAAATTGGTCCTTCCATCATTAACTGGCTTTACAATAGCAAAATTGCTTAGTTAGTTCAGGAGGCCATACTAGCACCCTGGGACTTAACTTCTAGGACTTTAACAAGGAATAGATCAAGCCTATCTCATTTGTTATCAGCAGGTTGACTTTTTTCCTGAAAAAATAATGTTTTTTACATTTTCAGCTAATTACTTTTGAAACAAGGGCTTTCTGTTGATCTAATGTTAATTATGAGGTCTAGTTCCAAGATCGTTTTTGTCATTTTATCGCAGTGCCTATTTTATTTCAGCTTATAGACAGAATTGTTTTGACTGTGGATATGCAGATCTAATGTTGTGTCTGTAATGTTTTTACTTTTGACATTGTGGACCAGACATTTCTTTGTGAGGTAAGAGGGCTGTCCTCTGCATTCTAAGATGTTTAGTAACATCCTGGCCTTTACTCAATGCATTCTGGGAGGACTTCACCCCATCTCCACTCTAGTTGAGATAAAATATTGCTCTAGATATTGGCAAATGTCCTCTGGATGAGGAGAGCAAAATTACCCATATTTGAGAATTACTACTCTTTCATTATGAAATAAACTGATTCCAAGATACCCCTCTTGTGTACCCACTGCTGACTGATCTTCAGCCTAATCACTATGGTCATACTCCCCAATGATGCAGGGTACTGGAGGAAAAGGACTGTGTATTCAGGAATAATCACTCCCCTCCCCAACAGTGAATTAGTAACACTGTCAGTTCAGGCTGCTTCACTTCTGTAAGGATGAGTATATTTGTGGAGAAACAAATTATTCAATGATACTTGTTAAAGCATGGTAAGGAAGACTTCAATTTAGGACCATTACAGTAGTTTTGGGAACCATTAAAATAGGTTGTTGCAGTCATATAGAGAGATTGGACTCAACTCTGAATATGGAAAGGAAAAATTTACAGCCAAGCAGCAGGGTGGGGGTCAGTGGATGGAAAATTACTAAGGAAATATCAGAGGTAAGGGAAATTCTCGCTAAACTGACTCAACAGGATTCTTGCAAAAGACAGGCCAGGGTGATCAGACATCACCTAGGGGATGGTGGAGAATGTGTAACATAATCAGATATCAAGGATAATCAGATATTGAGGATGGACGATTCTGGCTAAAATTACTTAGCAGACTCCTTTGCTAAATCTGGATTTTATAAGGAAGTACACAGATGGGCCCTGGGAGAAAGATCAGAATCCTGAGTGAAGTTTGGCCAAGAGAAGACTCTTTGTCATATTTCAGATGAATATATCAAGAAACAGTGCCTCTGCTTATATTGTACAAAATTTAAAAAAAATATACAAAGAGCTGGACATTAGTCTGAGGGTATTGCTGAATCTTATTGTTCAAGACATGATGTGGATTTTTTTTTAATTTGGAGTTAAAAGAATTCTAACTGATGAAATTAGGCAGCTTAAGTGAATTCATTTTGAAAACTTAAGGTTTTCATCACTGAATCAGGCCTAATAGCATGATTTTCCAAAAAGTGAATCATAAAGGTAATCAGATATGTTCTCACCAGTTCAAGATAGTCTGAGGGGTAAACTTGGCCCAGAGAATAAGAGATGGGGTTAGAGTCCATAGGACAATGTCTTCTTATTCTCAATCTGTTTGTTTGTTCCCTAGATGAACATTGTTAAGCTTGGAGTTCTGGAAAACACTTACTCTGAACTTACCCATCTCAAATTCTTCTACTGTGTCTCCCTCCTTTAATATGCATTAGTTTTTATTCATTATTTAATTAAGAAAGTATTAATTGAGTGTATGCAATGGGTTGGCCTCTGCTCTGGGGCCACAGATGCAGAGGTGAGAAAGAAGCACATGGCCCAAGCCCTCACAATGTGTGTGGATGAGAACCAAGAAGATGAAAGTGGAATAGAGAAATGACGTTAACAAATTTTTTTATTCTGGCAAAATATACATAACATAAAATTTATAATTTTAACCATTTTTTGCTTTTTTTAATTATACTTTAAGTTCTGGGATACATGTGCAGGATGTGCAGGTTTTTTACATAGTGCCATGTGCCATGGTGGGTTGCTGCACCCATCAACCCATCATCTACATCAGGCATTTATCCTAATGCTATCCCTTGCCTAGACCCCAAACCAAAACATGCTCTGGTGTGTGATGTTCCCCTCTCTGTGCCCACACGTTCTCATTGTTCAGGTACCACTTGTAAGTGAGAATATGTGGTGTTTGGTTTTCTGCTCTTGTGTTAATTTGGTGAGGATGATGGTTTCCAGATTCATCCATGTCCTGCAAAGGACATGAACTCATTCTTTTTTGTGTATTCCATGCTATATATGTACCGTATTTTCTTTATTCAGTCTATCATTGATGGGCATTTGGGTTGGTTCCAAGCCTTTCCTATTATAAACACTGCTGTAACAAACATACATGTGCATGTGTCTTTATAGTTGAACGATTTATAATCATCTGGGTATACACCCAGTAATAGGATACTGGATCAAATGGTATTTCTGCTTCTAAATCCTTAAGGAATTGCTACAGTATCTTCCACAATTATTGAACTAATTTACACTCCCATCCCTCCCTGCTTCTCTAGATTCCTCCACTCTGGGCAGGGCATCTCTGAAAGAAAGACAGCAGTCCCTGTCAAGGGCTTATAGATAAAACTCCCATCTCCCTTTGACAGAGCACCTGGTGGAAGGGATGGCTATGGGCACGGTTTCAGGAGACTTAAACATTCCTGCCTGCTAGCTCTGAAGAGAGAAGCAGAACTCCCAGCACAGCTCTCAAGCCCCGTGAAGGGGCAGACTGCCTCCTCAAGTGGGTGCCTAACCCCTATGCCTCCTGACTGGGAGACACCTCACCGCAGGGGTTGACAGACATCTCATACAGGACAGTTCCGGCTATCATCTGGCAGGTTTCCCCCTGGGATGAAACTTCTAGAGGAAGGAACAGGCAGCAATCATTGCTGTTCTGCAGCCTGCGCTGGTGATACCCAGCCAACAGGGTCTGGAGTGGACCTCCAGCAAACTCCAGCAGACCTGCAGCAGAGGGGCCTGGCTGGTAGAAGGAAAACTAACAAACAGAAAGGAATAGCATCAACATCAACAAAAAGGATGTCTACACAGAAACCTCATCTGAAGGTCACCAACATCAAAGACAATGGTAGGCAAATCCATGAAAAGAGAAAAAAACAGTGTAAAAAGGCTGAAAATTCCAAAAATCAGAACACCTCTTCTCCAAAGGATCACAACTCCTTGCCAGCAAGGGAACAAAACTGGACAGAGAATGAGATTGATGAATTGACAGAAGTGGCTTCAGATGGTAGGTAATAACATTCTTCTGAGCCAGAAGAGCACGTTCTAACCTAATGCAAGGAAGGTAAGAACCTTGAAAAAAAGGTTAGAGGGGCTGAGAACGGTGGCTCATACCTGTAATCCCAGCACTTTGGAAGGCCGAGGTGGGTAGATCACGAGGTCAGGAGTTCAAGACCATCATGGACAAGATGGTGAAACCCCGTCTCGACTAAAAGTACAAAAAATTATCTGGGCGTGGTGGCGGGTGCCTGTAATCCCAGCTACTTGGGAGGCTGGGGCAGAGAATTGCTTGAACCCAGGAGGCGGAGGTGGCAGTGAGCTGGGACCGCGCCACTGCACTCCAGCCTGGCAGCAGAGTGAGACTCCATCTCAAATAAATAAATAAATAAATAAATAAATAAATAAATAAATGGTAGAGGAATTGCTAACTAGAATAACCAGTTTAGAGAAGAACATAAATGACCCGATGGAGCTGAAAAACACAGCACAAGATCTTCATGAAGCATACACAAGTATCAATAGCCAAATTGATCAAGTGGAAGAAAGGATATCAGAGACTGAATGAAGGGGCGGCCTGCCCCTCCACACCTGTGGGTGTTTTTTGTCAGGTGGAACAAGAGACTGAGAAAAGAAAGAGACACAGAGACAAAGTATAGAGAAAGAAAAGTGGGCCCAGGGGAGGGGTGCTCAGCATATGGAGGACCTGGGCTGGAACTGGTCTCTGAGTTCTGTCAGTATTTATTGATCATCATCTCTACCATCTCGGAGAGGGGCATGTGGCAGGACAATAGGGTAATAGTGGGGAGAGGGTCAGCAGGAAAACATGTGAACAAAGTTCTCTGAGTCATAAATAAGTTTAAGGAAAGGTGCTGTGCCCTGATGTGCACTTATACAAACATCTTGGTGCATTAAAGAACGGTATTGCTTCTAGCATGTCTCACCTCCAGCCTTCGTATATAGAACATACAATTGGGTTTTCCACCAAGACATTCTATTCACAGGGACAAGCAGGAGACAGATGCCTTCCTCTTATCTCAACTGCAAAGAGGCCTTCCTCTTTTACTAATCCTCCTCAGCACAGACCCTTTATGGGTGTCAGGCTGGGGGACAGTCAGGTCTTTCCTTTCCCACAAGGCCATATCTCAGGCTATTACATGGGGAGAAACCTTGGACAATACCTGGCTTTCCTCGACAGAGGTCCTTGTAGACTTCCGCAGTGTATTGTGTCCCTAGGTACTTGAGATTAAAGAATGGTGATGACTTTTAACAAGCATATTGCATTTAAGAACTTTTTTAACAAAGCACATCCTGCATAACCCTAAATCCATTAAATCTTGAGTCAACATAGCACATGTCTCTGTGAGCACAGGGTTGGGGCTAGGGTTACAGATAAACAACATCTCAAAACAGAAGAATTTTTCTTAATACAGAACAAAATGGAGTCTCTTATGTCTACTTCCTTCTACATAGACACAGTAACAGTCTGATTTCTCCTTCTTTTCACCACATTGAAGATCAACTTAATGAAATAAAGAGTGAAGACAAGATTAGAGAAAAAAGAATGAAAAGGAATGAACAAAGCTTCTAAGAAATATGGGACTATGTGAAAAGACAAAACCTGCATTTGATTGGTGTACCTGAAAGTGATGGGGAAAATTGAATCAAGTTGGAAAACACTCTTCAGGATATTATCCAGGAGAACTTCCTCAACATAGCAAGGCAGGCTAACATTCAAATTCAGTAAATACAGAGAAAACCGCAACGATGCTCCTTAAGAAGAGTAACCACAAGACACATAATCGCCAGATTCACCACGGTTGAAATGAAGAAAAAAATGTTATCGGCAGCCAGAGAGAAAGTTTGGATTACCCACAAAGGGAAACCCATCAGACTAACAGCAGATCTCTCTGCAGAAACCCTACAAGCCAGAAGAGAGTGGGGGCCTATATTTAACATTCTTAAAGAAAAGGATTTTCAACCTAGAATTTCATATCCAGCCAAACCAAGTTTCATATGTGATGGAGAAATAAAATCCTTTAAAGACCACAAAATGCTGAGAAATTTTGTCACCACCAGGCCTGCCTTGCAAGAGCTCCTGAAGGAAGCACTAAATATGGAAAGGAAAAACCTGTACCAACCACTGCAAAAATATATCAAATTGTAAAGACCATTGACACTGTAAAGAATCTGCATCAACTCATGGGCAAAATAAACAGCTAGGATCATAATGACAGGATCAAATTCACACATAACAATATTAATCTTACATGTAAATGGGATAAATGCCCCAATTAAAAGACAAAGACTAGCAAATTGGATAAAGAGATAAGACTCATTAGTGTACTGGATTCAGAAGACCCATCCACTTGCAAAGACACACATAGGCTCAAAATAAGGGGATGGAGGAATATTTACCAAGCAAATGGAAATCAAAAAAGCAGGGGTTGCAATCCTAGTCTCTTGTAAAGTAGACCTTAAGCCAACAAAAATCAAAAATGACAAAGAAAGACATTACATAATGGTAAAGGGATCAATGCAGCAAGAAGATGTAAAAATCCTAGATATATATGCACCCAATACAGGAACACCCAGATTCATAGAACATGTTATTAGAGACCTACAAAGAAACTTAGACTCCCACACAATAATAGTGGCAGATTTTAACAACCCATTGTTAATATTAGACAGATCAACGAGACCACAAATTAACAAGGATATCCAGGAATTAAACTCAGCTCTGGATCAAGTGGACCTATTAGCCATCTACAGAACTTTCCACCCCAAATTTACAGAATATACATTCTTCTCAGCACCACATGGGGCTTATTCTAAAATTGACCACATAACTGGAAGTAAAACACTCCTCAACAAATGCAAAATAATAGAAATCATAACAAACAATCTCTGGAACCATAGTGCAATCAAATTATAACTCAGGATTAAGAAACTTACTGAAAACCAAACAATTACATGGAAACTGAGCAACCTGCTCGTGAATGACTACTGGGTAAATAATGAAACTAAGGCAGAAATAATAAAGTTACTTGAAACCTATGAGAACAAAGAGACAACATACCAGAATCTGAGGGACACAGCTAAAACAGTGTTAAGAGGGATATTTGTAGAACGAAATGCCCACATCAGAAAGTGGGAAAGATCTAAAATTGACACTCTAACATCACAATTAAAAGAACTAGAGAGGCAAGAGCAAATGAAGTCAAATGCTAGCAGAAGACAAGAAATAACTAAGATCAGAGTGGGAATAAAGGAGATAGAGAGAAAAACCTTTCAAAAAATCATTGAATCCAGGAGCTGTTTTTTTTTTTTTTTTTTTTTAAAGATGAACAAACTAGATAGATGACTAGCCAGTCTAATAAAGATGAAAAAAGAGAACAATCAGATAGACACAGTACAAAATGATAACGGAGATATTACCACTGATCCCAAGAAATACAAACTACTATCAGATAATACTATAAAAACCACTATGCAAATAAACTAGAAAATCTAGAAGAAATGGGTAAATTCCTGGACACATAAACCCTCCCAAGACTAAACCAGGAAGAAGTCAATCCCTGAGTGGACAAATAACAAGTTCTGACATTGAAGCAGTTATTAAAAGCCTACCAAAAACCAAACCAAACCAAACCAAACAAAACAAAAACCCAGGACCAGAAAGATTTACAGCTGAATTTTACCAGAGATATGAAAAGGAACTGATACTATACCTTCCGAAACTATTCCAAACAATAGAAGAAGAGGGACTTTGCCCTAACTCATTTTATGAGGCCAGCATCATCCTGATACCAATACCTGGGAGACACAATGAAAAAAGAGAATTTCAGGCCAATATTCCTGATGAACATCAGTGTGAAAATCCTCAATAAAATACTGGTAAACTGAATTTAGCAGCACATAAAAAAGCTTATCTACCACAATGAAGTCAGCTTCATCTTTGGGATGCAAGGCTGGTTTAATATTCACAAATGAATAAATGTAATCCATCACATAAACAGAATCAATGACAAAAACCACATGATTTTCTCAATAGATGCAGAAAAGGCCTCCGATAAAATTCAACATTCCTTCATACTAAAGACATTCAATAAACTTGGTATTGATAGAACTTTTGTCAAAATAATAAGAGCTACTTATGACAAACCCACAGCCAATATCATATTGAATGGGCAAATGCTGGAAGCATTGTCATTGAAAACTGGCACAAGACAAGGCTGCCCTCTGTTATCACTCCTTTTAAACATAGTATTTGAAGTTCTGTCCAGGGCAATCAGGCAAAAGAAAGAAAGAAAGGGTATTCAAATAGGAATTGAGGAAGTCAAATTGACTCTCTTTGCAGATGACATGACTGTATACTTAGAAAACCCCATCGTTTCAGCCCCAAAACTCCTTAAGCTGGTAACCAATTTCAGCAAAGTCTCAGGATACAAAAAACATATATGACAAGCATTCCTATACACCAATAATAGACAACCAGAGAGTCAAATCATGAGTGAACTCACATTCACAATTGCTAAAAAAAAAATAATACCTAGGAATACAACTTACAAAGGATGTAAAAGACCTCTTCAAGGTTAGCTACAAACCACTACTCAAGGAAATAAGAGAGGACACAAACAAATGGAAAAACATTTCATGCATGAGCATCCATCCATGAGGATGGGAAGAATCAATATAGTGTAAATGACTATACTGCCCAAAGTAATTTATAGATCCAATGTTATTTCCATCAGGCTACCATTGACTTTCTTCACAGAAGTAGAAAAAAACTACTTTAAATTTCACATGGAACTAAAAAGATCTCATAGAGCCAAGACAATCCTAAGCAAAAAGAACAAAGCTGGAAGCATCACCCTACCTGACTTCAAACTACACTAAAAGGCTACAGTAACCAAAACAGCATGGTACTTGTGCCAAAACAGATATATAGACCAGTACAACAGAACAGAGAACAGAGACCTCAGAAATAACACTACCCATCTACCACCATCTGACGTTTGACAAACCTGACAAAAACAAGCAATGAAGAAAGGATTCCCTATGTAATAAATTGTGCTGGGAAAACTGACTAGCCATAGCTAGAAAATAGAAACTGGACTACTTCCTTACATTTTATAAAAAAATTACCTCAAGATTGTTTAAAGACTTAAACTTAAAACCTACAACCATAAAAACCCTAGAAGAAAAACTAGAAAATATCATACAGGACATAGGCATAGGGAAGACTTTATGAAAAAAACAACAAAAGCAATTGCAGTGAAAGCCAAAATTGATAAATGTGATCTAATTAAATTAAAAATCTTTTGCACAGCCAAAGAAAGTATCATCAGAGTGAACAGGCAACCTACAGAATGGGAGAAAATTTTTGCAATCTACCCATCTGACAAAGGTCTAATATTTAGAATCTACAAGAAACTTAAACAAATTTACAAGAAAAAACAACCCCACCATAAAGTGGGCAAAGCATATGAACAGACACTTCTCAAAAGAAGACACTTATGCAGCCAACAAACATATGAAAAAAAGCTCATCATCACTGCTCATTAGAGAAATGTAAATCAAAACCACAATAAGATACCATCTCACGCCGGTTTGAATGGTGATCATTAAAAAGTCTGGAAACAACAGATGCTGTCAAGAATGTGGAGAAATAGAAATGCTTTTACACTGTTTGTGGGACTATAAATTAGTTCAACCATTGTGGAATAAAGTTTGGCAATTTTTCAAGGATCTAGAACCAGAAATACCATTTGACCAAGCAATCCCACTACTGGGTATATACCCAAAGGATTATAAATTGTTCTACTATAAAGACACATACAAATGTATATTTATTGCAGTACTATTCACAATAGCAAAGACTTGGAACCAACCCAAAAGACCATCAATTATAGACCGAATTTAAAAAGGTGGCACATGTACACCATGGAATACTATGCAGCCATAATAAAAAATGGACTCATGTCCTTTGCAGGGACATGGATGAAGCTGGAAACCATCATTCTTAGCAAACTAACACAGGAACAGAAAACCAAACACCACTGTGTTCTCACTCATAAGTGGGAGATGAACAATGAGAATACATGGACACAGGGAGGGGGACATCACACATTGGGGCCTGTTGTGGGGTTGGGGGCAAGGAGAGTGATAGCATTAGGATAAATACCTAATGTTTGTGAGGCTTAAAACCTAGATGATGGGTTGATAGGTGCAGCAAATCACCATGCACATGTATAAGTGTGTAACAAATCTGCACATTCTACACATGTATCCCAGAATTTAAAATAGGTTAAAAAAAAGAAATGGAATATCTGGATTATATGGTAATTCTATATTTCATTTTCTGAGGAATTACCACACTGTTTTCCATAGCCACTGAACAATGGTTTTACATTCCAACCAGCAATGCACGACGGTTCCAATTTCTCCACATTCTTTTCAACACTTATTTTCTATTTTCTTTTAAATAATAGCCATCCTGGTAGAAGTGAAGTGTTAGTTTTTTGTGATTTTGATTTGCAATTCCCTGATGAGTAGTGATGTTGAGAATCTTTTTGTGTGCTTATTGATGATTTGTATAATTTCTTTGGAGAAATGTCTATTCTCATCTTTGGGAGGAACAACATTTTAACTCCTGCTTACTCTTATGCTCTATAAATTTTCACACCAGCACCCTGTCTGGTAATTTTAATACTGACTTAGGTTGCCTTTTACAAAATTTTGGTATAACAGAGAAGTTTCTCTAGCTCCACATCCTAAATTATTATCATCTTATTCTAGGCTAAGAAAAAGTGTAACAAGAAATTGTCTGTGCCCACACAGACTAAAGCGCAATGAAAACCAGTGCAATGGGGCTGACTGTTCTTCAGTTCACGGAGTTCTTCCAGACCTGGCCCACCTACAACCACTGTCAACTTCCTGGACTTCTAGCTCCCCTGGGATCCTCATATGCTCGACCTTGAAGCTTATTTCTCACCCTTTATTTGACCCATTAACATTTATTAATCTGAGTCCAAATATTTTCCTCATTTTTGTAGAAGTAGAAACTCTGTCAGATCCAATCAGTGGTAAGTATTCTTGGGCTCTAAATATCATACTGCAGCCAGTAGTTATTGAACTCCTGTGTCCAGCATGGGGCCTTGGAAGGCCACTTGCACAGTTAAAGTGTGATTAAAATGGTTGGAGTCATGGGTGGTGGATAAGACATATTATTTAGACAGGGTTGCTGTAGACTTTTCCATGGCCCGTTACTCCATTTGGGGAGAAAAATTGAGCAGAAATGTCACATAGACAGAGTAGTCATCTACCCAGCATTTGTGGCTCAGTGGCTCAGTGTTCTTTCCCTTGCCATTTCTGTTCTTATTACAGCATTATGTTCAAATATTAAAGATATTTCCAAAGCATCTCCAAATGTCCTTCAATAAATTAGTCGATTTTCTGCATGTTTTTGCAAAGTTGTGTTATTTTTAATCAATATATCCTCTTGGGTTTTTTCACACATGTTAACAATATGCTTTGAAAAGAAAGATAAAAATTCCTTGCTTAATGAGCATTACATTTGTTTTTAAAGGATTGCCTCTTGGAAGAATTTTTACCCATATTTGCAATTTTCTTCAATAATAGGGAACCAGTACTTGAACTCCTTAGCTCATGTTAATGTGGGTACTATATCTATCTATCTATCTATCTATCTATCTATCTATCTATCTATATATATACATACATAGTTTTTTTTAATGGTTCCCAGCATAAGCTATTGGATGTTTTCTTTTTCAGTTTGTGAAAGCTTGTATGGCAGTCATTTAGTTTTTCTAGCTAACAGATCCAACAGGGGGCCCTGCCTACAGAGCCCGATTAACTCGCAGACCTGAGAAAGATCCAGCCTTCATGTGATTCCACCCAGGAGATGACATGAGGCAGAATTTAGGTGTATCCACTGAACATAGCCTTAACAGTAGATTTGTGAACTAAATAGTGATTGTTGTTGTTTTAAGCTACTAAGTTCTGAATACTTTGCTACAAAACAATTAATAAGCAATTAAGTGGCACATATGACTTCTACTCACTGTCCATTGCCTTTGAATAGTTATGTGACCCTGCCTATTTGCAGGAGTCTGAGAAGTACATATTTCTTAGAGTGTAGGAAGAAGAGGACAACCTGACATTGGTGAGCATTAGTAATGTGTGCAACAATGACTGTTTTCAATTATTTAGAATTTTGTTTATCATAAAGACAATAGTGGTCACAATTGAAAATTTGGAAAATATGAAATAGTGTAAAGAAGAAACTACAAATCACCCAAATGCCACTATCCAGAATTGATGATCAGTGATTCCTGTCATTTTCCTCTGTTTACATTTAAAAAAAATTGGAATCATTCACTTTAAAATTTTGGCATTTTTACATTAAAAACATGTATGTGTTCCTAACATTTAACATTTATTCTGTGGTAAAATATGTATAATAGCCAGGTGCAGTCATGCATGCCTGTAGTCTCAGCTATTCAGGAGGCTGAGGGGAGAGAATTGAGCCCAAGGCCAGCCTGGGCAAAATAGTGAGACCCATTTTTTTCTTTCTTTTCTCTTTTTCTTTTCTTTTCTTTTCTTCTTCCTTCCTTCCTTCCTTTCTTTCTTTCAATCTTTTTTTTTTTTTTTCAGACTGGGGCTTACTCTGTCACCCAGGCTGGAGTGCAGTGGCAAAATTAAAGCTCATTGCAACCTTGGACTCCTGGGCTCAACTGATGCTTCGTCTTCAGCCTCCCCAATAACTAGAATTACAGTTACACACCACCACACCTGGCTAATTTTTAAAAAGTTTTAGTAGAGATGAAGTCTTGCTATGTTGCCCAGGTTGGCCATCTCTTTAAAAATAAATAAATAAATAAATAAATGGACAAAATAATTTTTTAAGTGTACAACATAAGATTCACCATTTTTAAAGTGTACAATTCAAACCTGTCTAATACATTCATGTTATACAACCATCATCACTTCTACTTCCAAAACATTTCATCAGCCCTGAATGAAATTCTGTACCCATTAAACCTTGTTCCCCAATTTTCCCCCTTTTCTCTAGAAACCACAAAACTGATTTATGGCTCTACGGATTTGCCTATGGGAGACATTTCATATAAATGAATCATACAATATGTGGCCTTTTTGTGACTGGATTCTTTCACTTATCATAATGTTTTCAAGTGTTATCTTTGTCATAGCCTGTATCAGTACTTCATTCCTTTTTAAGGCTGAATAATATTCCTTTATACAGTTGTACCACATTTTGTTTATCCATTGATCATTCGATGGCTATTTGGGTTGGTTCTACCTTCTGACTATCGTGGATTCTGCTGCTGTGAACATTTGTGTGTAGGTTTGTGTCTGAGAACCTGTTCTCAATTCTTTTAGGTATCTAGCTAGGTGTGGAATTGCTGAATAATCTGGTAATTTTATGTTTAACTTATTGAGGAACTGCCAAATTGTTTTCTGCAGTGACTCCACCATTTTACGTTCCCACTAGCAATGTGGGGGCCTTCCAGTTTCTCCACACCCTTTCCAACACTTGTTATTGTCTATTTTTTTGAACATAATTATCTTGGTAGAGATGAAATGATAACTCATGGTGGTTTTGATTTACATTTTCCTAACTACTAATGGCATTGGATGTATTTTCATATGTTGGTTGGCCATTTGTATATCTCCTTTAGAGAAATGTCTATTCAAGCCTTTTGCCTTTTTAAAAAAATTAGGATGGTTTTGTTGTTGTTGTTAAGTTATAGAAATTCTTTCCATATTCTGAATATAAAACCCTTATCAGATATATTATTTGTAAATATTTTCTCCCATTCTATGAGTTGTCTTTTCACTCTCTTGTCAGTGTCCTTTGATACACAAAAATTTTTAATTTTATGACGCCCAACTTACCTATTTTTTCTTTTGTTGCTTATCATTTGGTTTCATATCTAAGAAATCATTGCCAAATCTAAGTTCATGGAGATGTACAGCTAAGTTTTCTTCTAAAAGTTTAGTAGTTTTAACTGTTACAGTTAGCTCTTTGATTCATTTGCAGATGACTTTTCTATATGACATGAAGAAAGAGACCAACTCCATTCCTTTGCATGGGAAAATCCCATTGTCCTTGCGCCATTTGTTGAAGAATGATAAGTGCTTTTTGAAAACATGATCTGAGTGACTGCATAGGTTACATAGTGCACCACCATTTGCTTCCTTTTTCTTCTGTCTTGTGGTGTTCTAGAGATGCAGATAATTTACTCCTTGACCATCTTTCTTTAGAGAACATGCTCAGCTCACAGTTTCAGAAAAGACAACTCCTATAGACATCATAAATATTGGTTTTGGACATGGGAGACACTTGGCCAAAGCTGGACCCATCAAATTTTTACTCTGGGACCTTAGCACTGGGATGCTGATACTGTGTCATCTAGAGGTGTGGGAAACAAGTTTAAAGGTAACATAAAGTCTGGGCTTATAATTTTTTTGACTTTATGAACCATCTGGTTCATAAAGGTTATTATGATAATTTCTGTGTTAAGAGGACAGAAGAATCAGCTATCAAACAGAAAAGAAGGATGTTGACTCATTTAAAATAGAAACTACAAGAAGTGGAGAGATTTGCAGTTTGGTAAATATCTAGTTTTCATGAATCCCATAAGATTCTCTCCCTTCTTTACTTTCCCTGGTTTTCTGGAGTTAGTTTTGGTGAATGTCTTTTCCTTTGCAAGCAACATTTCCATGACTAAGACAGACCTTATATTGATTTGGAATCTTAGTTGCTAGAGATAGAAAACTCAACTTAACTGGCTTAAGCCAAAGGACACATACTGCCTCATATACCCCAATTTCCAGGGTATAGCTTGATGTAAGGACAAAAAAAAATGTCATCTAGACATGATTCTCTGCATCCCTCAGTTCCACCTGCTGTGGTATCCACTTAATTTCCAACCTTAGGAATTCTCATCTTCAATCATTGTGGCTATGAGCAGTCTAAAAAGAAAGAACATTTTCCTATCACTCCTGAACAAGTCTGGGATTCACTCTGATTGTGACCACATTGCATATGGCCCATAACTGAGCTAACCCCAGGGGATCTTTTGCCAACTCTGAGTCATGTATTCACTCCTGAGAAGGAAAAACCTTATTGGAATCACACAGACTGAAAATGAGGAGGGAGATTTTATAAAGGAAACTCTGGATACTGTTACAAAATAGAATGGATGCTGAGTAGTAAAAGAAACAATAGACATCAATAAAGGCACTTAGATACATTTTAATTTTTTATTATTACCTATAATAGTTATGTGCAGCCTAGTCCATAAATATTTGTTCACATCTCTCATCTCGTCTTTAGGATACTGTTTAACTCTGTTGTTGCATTACAAATCACAACAAGCATAGGGGCTTAAAACAAAGTCAGTGATTTATTTCTCACTATTCTGTGGGCTGGCTGGGCTCAGCTGGGAAGTGCTGCTCCTTGTGGTATAGTTGAGGTTGCTCATAGACCTGCATTCAGCTGGAAGGGTGGCTGGGGCCGCCCCATCCAAGACAGTCTTTTATCCTCCTGGGTCTTTCTCCATGTGTCCTTTCATCATTCCACAGTGTAGCCCGAGCTTATTTATAGTGTGGCAACTGGCTTCCAGGATAGAAAGAATGGAAATTAGCAGACAGTCCTCTTAAGGCCTACGACTGGAAGTCCCAATGCATCACTTCTGCTTCACTCTGTCAGTCAAAACAAGTCAGAGGGCCATCCCAGATTCAAAGAGAAAAGGATATAAATATATTCCCAGAAACAGAAATGCTAGGTGCAAGAGTATGTATATTTTAAGGTTCATGATACACATTGTGAAGTTCGTTCTTCAGCCAGGCTCTACAAATGTCCAACCATTCCAACAAGTAGTGTATAAGACCGTGTGTTTTACCACATAATACAAACATTTAGTAAATCTCATAGGTTTAGAAATAACAATGTGATTGTTGTCTTATTAATATATGAGGGGTTAAATTTTTATATACTTATTAGCCATTAAAATATTTTTAACATCTATGGTATTAAATTATGATATGGCATGACAATGTGTGCCATGATCTAGTTTAATAAAAAGGACATTACTGTGAAATGTTCTGTGGGTTCCTCCCTAATTCCACTCCCTTCTCTCCCTCTCAAAGGTAACTATTATAAATTTTTGTGCATACTCACATGCCCTTATTTTATTTTATCTTTTATAACAGCTATTTTTGCAATATAATTGACACATCATACAATTGACCCATTTAAATTGCACAATTAATGTTTTTTGTACATTAACAGAGTTTTACAACCATCACCACAATAAATTTTAGAACATTTTCATTATACCCTAAAGAAACCCCATATTCTAACAATTATATTCATTCTCCCCCTTCCCCTACCTCCCACCCTAGGCAATCACTAATCAATTTTATTTCTGTTTATGTTTCTTATTTGGGGCATTTCATTGAATTAAAATTATAGAATATGTGGTCTTTTGTGTCTGGCTTCTTCACATAACATGTTTTCAAGGGTCATCTATGTTGTATCAATCTGTGTTGTATCAATATGTCATCCTTTTTTATTGCTGAGTAATATTCCATTCTATGAATAAATGACATTCCATTTATTCATTTGTCTGTTGATGGACATTTATATTGTTTACATTTTTGACTATTATGAATAATGCTGTTACAAACATTCATGTACAAGTTTGTGTAGTCTTATATTTTCGGTTATGTTGGAGTATATCAATACCTTGGAGTGGAATTGCTAGGTTATATGGTAACTCTGTATTTAAACTTTGGAGTAACTATTTTTCAAAATGTTTTCTACTTTGCCAGATTGTTTTTCAAAGTGACGACAGAATTTTACATTTCCAATAGAAGTATGAGGGTTCCACTTTCTCCACATCCTTACCAACCCTTGGTATTATCTGTATTTTTGATTATAGCCATCCTAGTGTGTATGAAGTGGTGACTCATTGTGATTCCGATTGACATTTCCCTAATGACTAATGATACTGGGCATCTTTTCCTGTGCTTAATTTCCCTTCTTTTGTGATAGTTTAATCACACATTTTTATTTTTAGATAATATGTTAATTAGTTTCACATGTTTTAATGTAATTTTTAAATTGATATATAATAGTTGTACATATTTTGGGGGTACATGTGATATTTTGATACCTGTATGCAATGTGTAGTGAAGTGAACAATACATGTTTTGAAATTTATATTAATGAAATTCTTTATGCAAGTATGATACATGCAGTTGTACATCCTTCAGTAAGATACTTATTTCACTAAATTTAACACTTCTGGGGTTCATCTATATTGAGGCATGTGACTAGTTTATTTCACTTATGTATATATTTCATTATGTGAATACAGCACAATTTATTTATTCATTCCTTTATTCATGAAATTTATGTTAGTTCCAATTTTTCATTACTATACATGAGGCTGCTGTGAATATTTCTGTATACAGACACACAGGTGCAATAATTTTTCTAGGGCATAAATGGAAATGAAATTCCTGGGCCATAAGATATACAAAAGTTCACCTCTACTAGGTAATGCCAATTAGTCTTCCAACATGGTTGTACAAATTCACACTCCCCCAGCAGGGTGCAAGAATTTCTGTTACTGCATTAACTCTTCAACATTAGACATTATCACATTTCTTAAATTTTTCAAATTTGTGTGAATAAAACTGTACCTCAATGTGGTTTTAATGTACATGTCTCTGATTAGAAAAGAGATTGAGCATCTTTTCAGATTTCTATGGGCCATTCATATATTTTCTTTTCTGAAGTGCCTAAGTCTTTCACGCATTCTTCTGTTGTGTTGTCTTTTAAAAATTCATTTGTAGTTTTTTTCATAGAGTGAATACTGATACTTTGTCACTTGTATATGTTACAGGATTTCCAAATGCTGTCTCCTCTTTTTATTATCTTTATTATGTATTTTGATGAGCAAAAATTATGAATTTTAGTGGAACTAAGTCTGTAATAATGTTATGTGATTTTGTGATTTTTTGTATCTTAAAGAAATTATTTGCTTACTTCAACTTCATAAAGCTATATTATGAAATATCTTCTAAATTCTTTATATCTCTGCTTTTCATATTTAAAAATTTTCTTGAACTGGAATTGATTTTAATGTATGGTGTGAGGAAATGTGGATGGTGTAGAACAGATAACCAATATCTCAGCACAGCCTTTCCCCACTAGTGTGTTTTGCCAATTCTGCCATATGGCTAGTGTCATCCAAAAGACTACCAAGTTGGCTAAAAAGTAGAAGGGAGAGTTTATTGGTGATACCAGTTTACAAACAAAGAAGAGGCAGTCTCTGGTGCAAGCTGAAGGTGCTCTTTCTTTGAAGAGGGAAAGGGTAGGTTGGCTTTGAAGCCTCACGGGGTCCTTATTACACAATATGGTCACACATATTCAGCAGGTTTGAGGGAAAATCTATACACATTTATGAGGGGAGTTGAGCTCATGTGCAATCGGTAAACATATTTGCAACATACATCCCATGTTCACTTTGGGGTGGAGTTTTAGCATTAAATGGGGGTGGAATTTTGCTCTTTACATCTCAAGATGGATTAAATACACAAAGACAGTTTGTGCACAGATTCTCAAAGCTGGCTGAAACTAGATTGAGGTCTGCAGTTGCTTATCATGAAACAATGCTTGTGAGACCCGTTCCCAGCCAATCATAGTTGTAGCGGTCTGGGTTGAAAATCAGAGTTAGGAAGGGTCTGACAATTTGCCTGATAGCTCCTATTGTTAAGGAGTTTGACAAAAGTGGGGTTTTCTTGTAGCCACAGGAATTTAGAAAATTGTCATGCCAGCTGAGTCCTGAACCTGCCACCCCTAGTTAACATTTAGGGGTGTTGATAAAAAAGGCATCTGTTTTGTCCTCTCAGATAACACTAGTTTCTGTAATGTATACATCTGCTTCTAGTTCTCTATTCTACTTAATTGTACTTTTTGAGTTTTGTCTATTTTTATTTGGTCAATACCATTACTGTTTAAAATCTTCATTTATTTATTTGGAGACAGGGTCTCACTCTATCACCCAAGTTGGGAGTGTAGTGGTGCTATCATATCTCACTACAGCATCAACCTCCTGGGCTCAAGCGATACTCCAGCCTCAGACTCCAAAGTAGCTTGGATTACAGGTGTGCATCACCACACCTCGCTAATTTTTATTTATTTATTTATTTTTTGTAGAGACAGAGCCTCACTATGCTGCCCAGGTTGGTCATGAACTCCTAAGATCAAGTGATCCTCCTGCTTTGGCCACACAAAGTGCGAGGATTAGAGGCATGAGCCACCACATCCAGCTCCAAAACTCTGTATTTTCATCATGTGGTATCTAGTAAGGCAAGTCCCCCATCTTATTATTTCTTGGGAGTGTCTTGGCTATGCATTCGTCATTCACGCTTCCATATTAATTTTAGAATCCAAATTTTCAAATTAAAAATAAAAGTATGATGGCTGTAGTCCCAGCTACTGGGGAGGCTGAGGTAGGAGAATGGTGTGAAGCCGGGAGGCGGAGCTTGCGGTGAGCCGAGTTAGAGCCACTGCAGTCCAGCCTGGGCGAAAGAGCCAGACTCTGTCTCAAAAAAAAAAAAGAAGAAGAAGAAAAAATTCTGATGGATGAAACTGGAGGTCATTATGTTAAACGAAATAAGCCTAGCACAGAAAGACAAACATCACATACTGCCACTTGTTTGTGGGTTCTAAAAATCAATCAAATGAACTCATGGATGTAGACAGTAGAGGGATGGTTGTTACCAGAGGCTAGGAAAGGTATTACGGTGTTAGCAGGGAGGTGGGGATGATTAATGGGTATAAAACAAACTAGAAAGAATGAATAAGATGAAATGTAGCAGGAGTTTCTAAGGAAAGAGTAAGACTGATAGGGTTGAGGAGAATATTTATTATTTAGGTGCACCAGCACAGTAGGACTAGCATGCAAAGAACCGAGCACTGAACAGAGTTATGTTATCTTTTAATCATTTTTTTTTTGGGTGGGGGGAGATCTGTGCAAGGGGAAGCATATTATAGAAGCAAGAAACAAAGACCATTATTCAATTAATTGAGACATGCATTACATCATTTCTTGCTTTCCAAGAAAAAACAAGTTTTATGACTTGAGTTTATCTGTCTAGTAACTTTGCAGCTGCACAGCTAGAAAGACAGGGTCTTCACAATGCCTGGGAAAGGAAGAGAGATAAGGCTCACTAGCCACAGAAAAACAAGCAGTTAATTTTTAAAGGACTTCAGCTCTTTCTCTTTCTCAGGGGGAATTGAGTTTTCTTACATACCACTGAGTTTCTACTTACACATTCTTTAATTTCTTTTAATTCCTGTTCTGCTACTATTTGATATAACAATAGGGGAATTATAGTAAAAAATATTTATATATTTTCAAGTAACCTAAAGGATGTAACTGAATAGTTTGTAACTCAAAGGATAAATGTTTGTGGGAGTGGATACTCAATATTTCACGATGTGCCTATTTCACATTGCATGCCTGTATCAAAGCATTTCATGTATCACATAAATATACACAGTTACTGTGTACCCAGAAAATTAAAAAAAAAAATGAAAAAAGCCTATTACATTTTTTGTTAAAATTAATTAATTTGACTCTATAGATTAACTAGGGAAGAATTGGCATCTCTATAAAATTGAATTTTCTGACGAATCAACATAGTATAATAAGTACTCCTTTATTTTTGTCTTTTTGAATACATTTCACAGATGTATATTCCTCCCAATTCAGCTTTGCACATCTTTAGCAGATTATCTGACTTTTTTTTCTTATAGACAGATTCTCACTATGTTGCCCAGACTGGCCTTGAACTCCTGGGCTCAAGTGAGTGCCCCACCTCTGCCTCCTGAGCAACTGAAACTATAGGCATATGCCACTACATCCAACTAACACCTCATGATTTTTATGCTATTATAAGTTATGTTTTTTAAAATTATATATTCTGATGGTACTAATGTATAGAAATACATTTTACTTTTATATATTAAATTTGTATCTGTGAAAATTGTTCAGCTCTTTAATTGGCTCATATTTTTGTGTAGATTCCCTGGGATTGACTATGTAGACATCATATCAACTATGAATAGTGACTATTTTGTTTTATCATATCCTATATATAGTCTTCAATTTTCTTCTATTGTATGGGTTAAGACCTCTAGTACAAGATTAAATACAAAAGTTGATGGTAAGTGTCCTGTTTTCTTTTCTCTTGAATTTAAAGGGAATTTTTTCAACATTTCACCTTTAAGTATAACATAACATTTGCAGTAGGTTTTTAGTATATGTCATTTATCAGAAAAGGAAATGTATTTGTATTATTAGATTGATAAAAATGTTTTTCAGGAATTTATGTTGAATTTTGTACAACATGTTTTTCTATATTTTTTGAGATGATCACATTATATTTATTCTTTAAATTAAGATTGTAGTTAATTTTATTAATTGGTTTCTATTGTTAAATCAACCTCTCATTCCTGAAATGAAACTAATTTGGCCATACATTATCAATTTTTCTTAATCTGTTATTAAATTTAGCTTGCTATTGTGTGGGTGGTCTCTTCAGTTTGTCGATTGTATCTTTTGCTGTACAGGAGTTTTTTTAACTTTATGTGATCCCATTCGTCCAGATTTTGCTTTGGTTGCCTGTACTTGCTCAAGAAATCTTTGTGCAGGCTGATGACCTGGAGAGTTTAGCTAATATTTTCTTGTAGTAATTTCATTCTTTGAGGTCTTAGATTTAATTCTTTAATCCATTTTGATTTGATGTTTGTATATGGTGAGAGACAGGGGTCTAGTTTCATTCTTCTGCCTATGAGTATTCAGTTTCCTCAGCACCATTTATTGAAGACACTGTCGTTTTCCCATTGCGTGTATATAGTATCTGGTAGGGTTTGGATCTGTGTTCCTGCCAAAATCTCATGTCAAATTGTAATCCCCAGTATTGGAGGTGGGACCTAGTATAGCAAGAGGTGATTGAATCATGGAGGCCAAGTTCTCATGAATGATTTAGCACCATCTCCCTTGGTACTACTGTATAGTGAGAGAATTCTCAGAAGATCTGTTTGTTTAAAAGTGTGTGGCATCTTGACCCTCTCTCTCAGTTGTGTTCCTGCCATGTAAGGTGCCTGACCCCACTATGCACTCCACCATAAGTAGAAATTCCCTAAGGCCTCTCCAGAAGCTGATGCTGCCGTGCTTCCTGTAATACCTGAAGAATTGTAAGCCAATTAAACCTCTTTTCATTATAAGATAAATACCAAGAGTCAGGTATTTCCTTAGAGCAGTGGAATAATGAACTAATACAATACTTTCATCAAAAATGAGTGCACTGTAGGTTTGTGGATTTGTTTCTGGGCTCTCTATTTTGCTCCATTGTTCTGTGTTTTTGTTTTTATTCCAGTGCCATGATGTTTGGCTATTACAGCTCTGTAGTGCAATTTGAAGTCAGGAAATATGATTTTTCTAGTATTGATCTTTTTGTTTAGGATAGCTTTGGCTATTTTTGGTCTTTTGTTGTTCCTTATAAATTTTAGGATAGTTTTTTCTATTTCTGTGAAGGATAACATTGGTATTTTAATAGCAATTGCATTGAAACTATGGATTGCTTTGGGTAGTATAGACATTTCAACAATATTGATTCTCCCAACCCATTAACATGAAATATCTTTTCATGTTCTTTCTGTTCCTTCAATTTCTTTCACTAGTGTTTTATAATTTTCATTATAGAGATCTTTCACTTCTTTGGTTAATTCTAGATATTTCATTTTATTTGTGGCTATTGTAAATGGGATTACTTTTTAAATATCTTTTTCAGATTGTTCTCTGTGGACATATAGAAATGCTACAGATTTTTGTATGTGGATTTTCTATCCTGCCACTTTACTGAATTTATCAGTTCTGATAATTTTTTGGTGGACTCTTTAGGTTTTTCCAAATATACAATTATATCACCTGCAAACAAGAATAATTTGACTTCTTCTTTTCCAATTGGAATGCCTTTTATATCTTTCTGTTGTCTAATTGCTGTAGATAGGACTTCCAGTACTATGTTGAATATCAGTGGTGAAAATGGGCATCCTTATCATTGTTGTGTTCCAGATTTTAGAGGAAAGGCTTTCAGTATTTCTCCATTCAGTATGATACTAGCTGTGAGTCTGTTAAATATGACTTTTAATCTGTTGAGGCATGTTCCTTCTATACCAAACTTCTTGAAGGTTTTTATCTTGAAGAGATGTTGAACTTTATCTAATGCTTTTTCAGGATCAGTTGATATGATCCTGTGACTTTTCTCCTTCATTTTGTTAATATGATGTATCACATTGATTGATTTGCCTATGATGCACCCCAGGGATATATCCCACTTGATCATGGTAAATCATCTTTTTAAGTGTTGTTGAAATCCGTTTGCTAGTATTTTGTTGAGGATTTTTGCACCAATGTTCATCAGAGATATTGGCCTGGTTTGTTGTTGTTGTTGTTGTTGTTGTATCTTTGTCTAATTTTGGTATCAGAGTAATACTGGACTCATAGAAAGAGTTTGGAAGTTTTCTTTCCTCTTCTATTTTTCAGAATAGTTTGAGTAGGATTGGTATAAATTTTTCTTTAGATGTTTGGCAGAATTTAGCAGTGAAGCCATTTGGTCCTGAGCTTTTTTTTATTGGGAGACTTTTTATTAGGCTTCAATCTCATTACTTGTCCTTGGTCTGGTCAGAGTTTAGATTTATTCATGGTTCAATCTTGGTAGGCTGTGTCTAAGAATTTGTCGATTTCTCCTAAAATTTCCAATTTATTGGCACGTAGTTGCTCATAGTAGCCTCTAATGTCCCTTTTAATTTCTGTGTCGTCAGTTGTAAAGTCTCCTCTTTCATCTCAGATTTTACTTACTTGTATTTCTCTTTTCTTCTTTTTGTTTTTTGTTTTTTTTTTCTCTTAGTCTGGCTAATGGTTTTTCTACTTAATTTTTCAAAAAAACAACTTTTTGTGTCATTGATCTTTTGTAATTTTTAAAATTTTAATTTTATTTGTTTCTGCTCTAATCTTTATTATTTATTTTTTTCTACTAATTTTGGGTTTGGTTTGCTCTTGCTTTTCTTGTGCTTTAAGATGTATTGTTTGATTATTTATTTGAATTTTTTCCTCTTTTTTGATATAGGCACTTATAGCTATAAACTTCCCTCTTAGTGCTGCTGCTTTTGCTGTGTCCCATAGCTTTTCGCATGTTGTGTTTCCATTTTCACTTGTTTCAATAAATTTTTCAATATCTGTCATAACTTCTTCACTGAACCACTGGTCTTTCAGGAGCATATTGCTCAATTCCCATGTATTTGTATAGTTTCCAAAACTCCTCGTTATTGATTTCCAATTTTAATCCATTGAGGTAGACAAGATGCTTGATATTATTTCCATTTTTGGAATGTTTTAAGACCTGCTAGTGGACATACATATGGTCTGTATTTGAGAATGATCTGTGTGCTGAGGTGAAGAATGTGTATTCTGCATCCATTGCATGAAATGCTTTCTAAATAGCTATTAGATCTATTTGGTCTATAGTGCAGATTAAATTAGATGGTTTTTTTTTTTTTTGTGGTTGATTTTCTGTCTAGAAGATCTACCCAATGCTGAATGTGGGATGTTGAAGTCAAGCTACCATTTTATTGGAGCCTATACCTCTCTTTAGCGCTAATAATTGCTTCATATATCTGGTGCTCCACTGTTAAGTGAATATATATTTACAATTGTTCTAGCCTCTTGCTGAATTGACCCCTTTATCATCATATTTTTACCTTCTTTGTCTCTTCTTATAGTTTTTGTCTTGAAATCTATTTTGTCTGATATATGTGTAGTGACTCCTGCTCTTTTTTGGTTTCCATTGGCATGGAATGTATTTTTTCATCCCTTTATTTTCAGTCTACGTGTGTCGTTATATGTGAAGTGTGTTTCTCATAGAAAACAGATATTTGAGTCCTATTTTAAAAATCCATTCAAATGCTCTAGTCTTTTGGTTGGAATGTTTAGTCCATTTACATTCAATGTTGCTATTGATAAGTAAGGACTTACTCCTGCCACTTTGTAATTGGTTTTGAGGTTTTCTCTTCCTTCTTTCTTTTCTTCCTGTATTCATTTTTGTGAAAGTGATTTTTCTCTGGTGATATGACTCAGTTTCTTGCTATTAATTTTTTGTATATCCATTGTATTTTTTCTTTCTTTTTTATTTTTTTGGTTTGAAGTTACCATAAGGCGTCCAAATACTACCTTATAATCTATTATTTTAAGGTGAAAACAACTTAACACTGTTTACATAAACAAGCAAGCAAGCAAAAAGAAAACTAATAAAGACCTGATGCCTTAAATTAACCCATGGCCTTTTGTCTGTTTGTTGTTACTATTTATATCTTATCCCTCAGCTTCTGATTGTCTGGGAAAGTATTTATTTCTCCTTCATGTTTGAAGGTTAATTTTACCAGATATAGTATTCTAGGGTAAAACATTTTTTTGTCCTTCAGTACTTTAAATATGTCATGCCAGTCGCTTCTGGGCTGTAATGTTTCCACCAAAACGTCTGCTGACAGACGTATTTGAGCTCCATTGTATGTTATTTGTTTATTTTCTCTTGAAGCTTTTAGGATCATCTCTTTACCCTTGACCTTTGGGAGTCTGATTTATAAATGCCTTGAGGTAGTTTTTGGGTTAAATCTGCTTAGTGTTCTATAATGCCCTTGACTTTGGATATTTATATTTTACTCTAGGTTTCAGAAGTTCTCTGTTATTATCTTGAATATGCTTGAATATGCTTTCTACCTTCTACCCCTCCCCTATCTCTTTATCTTCTCTTTAAGGCCAATAATTCTTAGATTTGTCCTTTTGAGGCTTTTTTTTTTTAGATCCTGTAGGCATGCTTTATTGATTTTTATTCCCTTTTTGTCTCCTCTGCCTGTGTATTTTCAAATAGCTTGTCTTCAAGCTCACTAATTCCTTCTGCTTGATCATGATCAATTATTCCTTTTGTTTCTTTTTTTTTTATTTTTGAGACAGAGTCTCGCTCTATCACCCAGGCTGGAGTGCAGTGGTGTGGTCTCGGCTCACTGCCAGCTCTGCCTCCCAGGTTCATGCCATTCTCCTGCCTCAGCCTCTCGAGCAGCTGGGACTACAGGTTCCCACCACCATGTCTGGCTAATTTTTTGTATTTTTAGTGGAGACAGGGTTTCACCATATTAGCCAGGATGGTCTTGATCTCCTGTCTTCGTGATCCATCTGCCTCAGCCTCCCAAAGTGCTAGGATTACAGGCATGAGCCACCACGCCCAACCTGATCAATTATTCTTTTAAAAGACTCTGATATATTCCTCAGTGTGCCAATTTCATTTTGTAGTTCCAGAATTCCTGATTGACTCTAAATTATTTCATTCTCTTTGTTAAATTTATCTGTTAGGATTCTGAATTCTTTTGGTGTATTATCTTGAATTTCTTTTGGTGTCCTTAAAACAGCTATTTTTAATTGTGTCTGAAAGGTCCCATATCTCTTCCTCTCTAGGATTGGTCCCTGGTGCCTTACTCAGTTTGTTTGGTGAGCACCTGTTTTCCCAGGTGGTCTTGATTCTTATAGATGTTTGTCTGTGTCTAGATACTGAAACGTTAGGTATTTATTTAGGTTTTTGCAGTTGGATTTATTTGTACTCATCTTCCTTGGAAAGCTTTCTAAACGTTTGAAAGGACTTGGGGTTGTGATCTAAGCTGTATCTGCCTTAGGAAGAGTCTCGAAACCACTGTGGTTCTTACGTGCTTGCAGAGGTACTGCCTTTATGGTCTTGGGCAAGATCCTGAAGGATTCCCTGGATTAATAAACAGAGACTCTTGTTCTCTTCACTTACTTTCTACCAAAAAAATGAACTCTTTCTCTGTTACAAGTCACCTGGAGATCAGAGTGGAGTGATACAAATACCTCTGTAGCCCCCAACCCTAGGACTGCATAGGGTCTCTCCAAAAGCCTGTTGCATCCACTCCCTGACTACTGTCTATGTTTCCTCAATGCTCTGAGGCTCTACAATCATCAGTTGGCAAAGCCAGCCAGGCTTCTATACTTCCCCAGGGTCTGGCCAGGTCCAGAGGTGCCAACAGGGAGCCAAGGGCTAAAGTCAAAAACCTTAGATGTCTACCTGATGTTCTATTGTACTGCAGCTGAGCTGACTTTTAAGCCACAAGACACAGTCCTTCCCAACCTTCCCTCCTCTTTTCAATGGCAGAGGAGCCTTACCTTGTGGCTGCCACCACCTCAGGCCCACTAGAAGTAATACCAGGCTATTGCTGATGTTCCCTTAAGGCCTAAGGACTCTTCAATCAGCTTGTGGTGAATACTGCCTGGCCTGAGACTCATGCTTTAGGGGAATGGGCTTCTGTATGGCCCAAGGCAGGCACAGAAATTCTGTCCAAGAGCCAAGTCTTAGAACTATGGATCCCAAGAGCCCACTTTTTGCTCTACCTGCCTCTGGCCAACTGCTACTGAAGGTGCAAGACAAAGTCTCCTTACTGTTTTCTCTGCTTTTCTCAAGCAGAAGGTGTCTCATTCCATAGCCACCACAGCTGGAAATTTGCTGTGTTTCACCTGAAGCTAGCAAATCTCAGAGTCTCACTCAAAGCCTTTGACATAGGGTATTGCTGCTGGGTATTCAGGGGCCAAGGGCTCTTCAGTTAGCAGCTGATGAATTCACCTGGGCCCTTCCATTCAAGGCAGTGGGTACCCTTCTGTCCCAGACTATGTCTATGTTGTTCAGGAGCTGCAGCCTGGAAAGCAGATTTTGTGACTCTGACTGTTACCCCTATCCTGCTGTGGCTCAGCTGATATCCAAGATACAAGACAAAGTCCCCCCTGCTCTTCTATCTCTCCTCCTCAAGTGGAAGGAAGAGGTCTGTTTTGAAGCCATGAGCTGTGCAGCCTGGGATTAGGGGAGGGTTGATGCCAGCACTACCTTAATTTCCCTAACTAGTGTCTTAGTAGGTCATATGCCTCCCTAGTCCACTGTCTCAGACCCATTTTAGCATTAGGGCTCTCCTCAATATTACCATCCTCGTGCCCTAAACTGCCTTTCAGTTTATTTGGAGCCCTAGAGAACTTTAGCCTGTGGCGGTGAAGCTTATGGGAACTAGTTCCTACTGATGGGATTGGTGATTCCCCCCTGGCTAGGACTGATTAAAATGCTCTCTCCATGTGCAGGTGTCAGCTGAGTTTGGTTGGGTTTTGCTTTCTGCTGTAACTACTGGCTGGTCCTCTCCCCAGCACAAAGAAACACTCTGAGCACTTTGCCACTGCTGCTGAGGGATGGGGAAGGAGTGGTGTTGGTGATTCAAGACTGTTTTTCTTACTTCTTCAGTGTCCCTTTCAGTGCTGTAAAGTAAAACCAGGTACTGTGAGTGCTCACCTGATTTTTGGTTCTTATGAAGGTGTTTTGCTGTGTGTAGAGAGTTGTTACATTGGTGTCTTTGTGGGGAAGATGATTGGTGGAGACTTCTATTCTGCCATCTTGCTCTGCTCCTCTCCCCAGAATGCTATTTAATGTAAGTCATATACTATATACCCTTTAGAGTTTGGCTTCTTTCACTGACAAATCTTATCCTTAATTCTACTTCATTTTAATTCTTCTTGACATATGAAATCATACTTGTATTTAGAAACAGAAATCATTACAAAATAAATACAGGAATAGTTGGTAATTTGCTGGTGTATACTCCCAAGTATAATTTTTTAAACATTTGACTACATTTCTGTCTAATTTCTTGATCCATTAGAGTATTTCTATCTAATTTTTTGATCCACTGGATTAGGTTCTGGCTAAAAGGAATGTTGCGATTGGTTTGATCTTCTGTATAAACCATTCAAATTTTCTCTAAATCAGCGGTAAGGTTATTTCAGTTCCTTATTCATGTGTTCACTGGAGTAGCACTTTTAATTTCCTTCAAGAGCTTTTCTTTTACATTCACAACTTAGCTAACTGTCAGCACCAGAGGCCTGGCTTCTGGCCTGTCTCAGCTTTAAATAATGCTTTCATTAGTAGGCTTCATCATTTCTAGTATTTACTTCAAGTGAGAGACATGTGATTTTTCCTTCTACTTGAGCACTTAGGGGCCATTGCAGGGTTATTAACTGGGCTAATTTCAATGTTGTGTCTCAGGGAATGGGAAGGCCTAAGGAGGGAGAGAGTGAGAGAAAGAGAGAAAGAAAGAAAGGGAAAATGGCCTGCGTGTGGCAGGCTGGGTCTTCATTAGCAACAGGAAGTCAGTTTCCATTAATCCGTGACTATAATGCTGATGGATGTATAAGTTAAACATTAGGAACTGGAGAAACTGCTGCCTTAGTACAAGGGATGCAATGTAAAAACAAACCCATCAAGACCCCACCTGGATTTTTCAGACCTTAAAACCTGATAAAATGATGAAGGCGTTCTTTTTTTTTTTTTTTTTTTTTTTTTTTTTTTTTTGAGATGGAGTTTTTCTCTTGTTGCCCAGGCTGGAGTGCAATGGCTCGATCTCGGCTCACTGCAACCTCCACCTCCCAAGTTGAAGTGATTCTCCTGTCTCAGCTCCCAAGTAGCTGCCATACCTGGCTAATTTTGTATTGCATTACATGTACTGGCTAATTTTATATTTTTAGTAGTGATGAGGATTCTCCATGTTGGTCATGCTGGTCTCAAACTCTCAACCTCAGGTGATCCACCCACCTCAGCCTCCCAATGTGCTGAGATTACAGGCATGAGCCACCATGATCGGCTGATATTTACTCTTTTTAATGACCTCCATCATGTCTATATTTTTGCTCTCTATCATTTGAAGAAGGTATTCTGCTCTTTACTGAAAAGTGAACAAAGAAAAACCTCCATGCCAATGAAGTCATTCTTATACACGGCTTGTACCAGGACCCAGTTAAGATTTAGTAATGTTTCCAGGGTTCTCAAGAAACTTTCCAGATGCTAGAACATATTTAAAGATTAGATTGAATGAAACACTCTTGCTGGTAAGTGCACACCTGCACAAAGACATGTAACTTGAATGTATATAAGCACTGAAAAAAAATTGTAACTTTTAGTTAATCTGGTGAACTTCCTGACTTTCTCTTTTTGGCTGCTGATAGCAATAAACTCTCTTCTTTTCCAGGTCTTCTGCATCTGATTAATTGTACCATAGCACCAAACATCCAGACCTCTGTTTTGTCCAGGTACAAAATCTGGTGGCTCCACTGGGACAAAGCTGCCCTCAGCAGCTACAGGCTTGTGATCAGACGGTCTTTGTGAGATTTGCAGCAGCTGCTGGGTACCAATTGTCCTGGGGACCCTTCTGAAGACTTTCCTAGGCACAAGGACCACCAATTCCTTGCTGCTGGGGAAGAACAGAGGCTAGGATGCTCAAGGGGTGAGTAAAAGTGGATCATAAGCAGGGAGTCTATTGTCTTCCTTATCCGAGCTTGCAAAGCCATTCATTTTGGTACCATTAAGGAGATAATAGGGCTAATTTGTACATTTACTTTGCATTTGTTTGAAATATATTTACATTTTGCTGTAAGAATGTTTTTGTGTGTCTAATATCTGTTAAGTTTAGAGCACTAAGGCTGGGAAACACTGTCTCTATTCCTGCTCATAGCCCCCTAGGAAGAATTCTGGCAGATTGGAAACAGTATGATTATTGACCCATGACTAAAAAGAAATTAATCTTTTACTCTAACATAGCTTGGCCAATATACATTTTGGAGTCTGAAGAAAGGTGGCAAGTTCGTGGGACCTTGAACTTCTACAACATCTCTCAGAACTATTCTGTTAAAGGTCAGGAAAATGGGGGAAAATGCCATATGTCCTGGCATTCATGTTACTGTATGATTAGAATGTTAAGAAAGAAGGTAATCAGTTAATGGTACAATACACTGCTAAGGTTTGTCCTGACTCCCAAGGGGAGGAAGTAAAGGACTCAGAAACTTAAGAGTTAATAAATGCTCTTAACCCCATAGTAGCTACTGCCCCAGTGCTAGGGCGAAGAAAGGAAGATTCACTGCCCACAGGATATAGGGAATCCATCTAATATTAAAGTATATCCATGATGGCATGCACTGTGGGTGAGACTCTTCTTTAGCCTTCATACAGTGGTATTAGAGAGGGAAAGGGCTAAAAGCTAATTTGGAAAATACAGTCCAGCACTGTTATTTGTGTGCTAGAAATGAACCTAACAATCACAGTTGAGAACAACCCAGACATCAAGACAGAGGAAAATATTCACTGGAAAACTGGCAAATAGACTTTCCTCAAATGCCACCCACCCGTGGATTATACAAATACCTCTTAATTCTAGTAGACACCTTCTCTGGCTGGGTAGGGGTGCACAGAATGAGGAACTGAAGTAATTCCTTAGTAAAACTAAGGAAATCATACCTTAGTACATGTTCCTGGACATAATTCAAAGCGATCTTGGGCCCTCATTCACATCTGACATAACTCAGTAAATAAATAAGGCACTTGGAATAAAACAGAAACTACATTCAGGGTGGAGACCTCAATCTTCCAGAAAGACTGAAAGAATGAATTGGACACTGAAAAGAATCATTGCCAAACTGTGCTGGTAAACCCAGTTAAAGTGGATTCATGTACTCGGCACAGCCATGCCGAGTAAGGGTAACCCCCAGAAGTGGGATTAAGTTAAGTCTCTACAAAATTGTATTTGGGAGAGCATTTGCTGCTAATCCATCTCGTGTTAGTGAAGCACCCCTTAACAGGGATTTAACTATTAAAAACCTGTGATACTTACTTGCTACAAACACTTACTGTTTTGCATAAATTTGCTTACAACAGGAGCATTGTGAACTCTGCAGCCCAGTGATCATTCTAGCCCAGTGATCAAGAGCTGTTAAAAGAACGGAAAGAAAGGTTCTCCACAGCTGCAGGAGAAATATAAAGGGCCCTATGACATGCTGCTAAGCACCAATTTGGCACTGAAACTGGTGAACATCAGGCCATGGATCCACTATACATAGGTGAAAAATTTCCTGCAAGAAGAAACATCCATGACAGAGGACACCAATGCTGCTTAATAGGAGATGGAAACACGGGAAGGCCTAAATTGCTGTTCAACAAATGATAAGATTTTCCCTTATGATTTTTCATTTCTTCTCCTTTTGTTGTTTCTGCCTCTGCCTTTAACCTTTTCCTACAGTGGGCACACAGTTATGCAGACGGCTTATAACAAAGAGAGCCTTGCTGGGTCTGTGGCTCAGTACTTATTTCTAACACCAGAGAGCTGCCTTAGTGTGTCTCCCAGCTGCAAGGGAAAGACTTTTTTTTTTTTTTTTTTTTTAAATAACAAAGCTTTATAGGAGATCTTAAACAATGGGCTGGGGCACAGATGACTGGGGTAACTAGAAAAAAACATTTCAGAATGGCCTGTAAGTAAAACTTTAAATCAGCTGTGGCATGAGAAACCATTCTCAGTAAATGAGGCAAAGGATAAAGTAATAGCCTTAGCCACCCCCTTGTTGGATACCAAGATTTGTCCAGACTTTACGACCTCAGAACACTCGATGTAAAAATGGGTTTCTCCTGATATGGGACAGGTTCATTTGGCTGACAGCCACTAAGGGACACTTAAGCCAGATAGCTCCCTTATGCTGGGAGCAAAGAAATCACTCCCTTGATAACTGGCCAAACACAACTCATGTTATGGGTTGGATTCCACCTGGATGCTACCAACCTACTATACTCTTACAACAAAGGGACCTATTTGCCATGGACTGGTCTCAGTGACCTGGCTTGAATTGGTATGCTCCCAGTTGAACCCACTGGCTCTGCGACCCAAACTTATGTCCTTGGCTTCCCTCAGGTTGGTTGGACGCTGCACACTAGTTATTCCCTGGGCACAATGATGCTGGGTGAAAAACACTGAAATCTCTCCTTATCTTCCACACATGGTTTACCAATGGACTAGGTCCATTGTTCACAGGAATGATCACCTACCCACAATCTTTATGCCCTCAGAAGGTTTAGAAACTGCCATACAGCACAAAGAGGCTCTAACTACTTTTACCCAATGTGCCCTAAATGACAGCTTCAAAAGTAGTTCTTTCGTGAATACTGACATGTATTACATGCGCAAGGCCATCTTACAAAACACAATGGCCCAGATATTTTAACTGTGGCTGAAGGAGGAACGTGTGCCCTCATCAAAACTGAATGTTGTGTGTATATTCCCGACAACTCTGGAAACATTTCCTTGGCCTAAGAGGACATGCATTGGCAAGTCCAAGCCATCTCCATCTCTGCATTGTCACTCCATCTCTGCATTGTCACTCCATGACTGGATAGCATCTTGGTTTAGTGGAAGACCTTTCTGGTGGCATGAAATCCTCATAGCCCTTGCCGTCCTCTGGGGCATACGCATAGCACTGTGTTGTGGACTGTATTTTTATCAGGTGTTGTTCCAAGTCAGTCCCCAAACTCAGGCAATTATGTTTCAACAGGAACTGCCCTGGAGCGCTCCAAGTCAGGAGAATTACCAGTGTCAAAGAGATATCTTTCATTCTAACGTCCCCTGACAACAACCCTCTTTAGCAGGAAGTACCCAGAAAGAATATGTCACCCATTTCCCTTTAGTCTGCTATGTTAGAGTTTACACTTTTGTACACATCTTTAATGAACAAATGCCTAGAAAAGTAACTGACATGATAGGAATCATGCAAAAATTGTGGGGATTGTGGCAGGCCACGTCTCCAATAGCAACCAAAACAGTCAGTTTCTACTAACCCTTTACTATAATTCTGATGGATGTGTAAATTAAACATTAGTAGTTGGAGAAATTTGTGTCTTAATAAAAGGGCTGAAATGTGAAGACAAACTCATTAAGACCCCAACTGGGTTTTCTCAGACCTTAAACCCTGATAAAATGATGAAGGCATTTTTACACCCACCTTGTACTAGGACCCACATAAGATTAAGTAATTTTAGCAAGGCTCTAAAGAAATTTTCCAGACCCCAGACCCCAGTTAAAGATTAGATTGAGTGAAATACTCCTAATGGCAAGTGCACACCCACATGTAGGCGTATAGCTTGAATGTGTATAAGGCCTGAAGAAAAACTTGTAACTTTGAGGGGTCTGGTGAACTTCCCTGACCTTCTCACTATGGCTGGTTATAGAAATAAACCCTCTTCTTTCCTGGTCTGCCCACATCTTGTTAATTAGACCACAAGACCAAGCAGCCAGACCCCAGTATTGTTCAGGTACAGGTGGAGCAGTCAGAACACATTTATCCAATAAGTCCACCATCCTATTTGGATGTGTTTCATGGTGTCCCAAAACAATTATGATAGTAACATAAAAGATCACTGATTACAGATCATCATAATAAGTTTGACAATAATGAAATCTTGGAATATTGCTGGAAGTACCGAAACATGACACAGAGACAGGAAGTGAGCACATGCTTTTAGAAAAATTGTGCCAAATGCAGGGTTTCCACAAACCTTCCTTTTTTTTTAATGTGCTGTCTGTGAAATGCAATATAGCAAAGTGCAATAAAAAAGCCATGCCTATATATATCCTCTTCTTCACATGTAATATGATAATATAGAAACTTCAGTGTCCCTTTTTTACTTACTGGCAGAGACTGCTGGTTATTACCAATATATATTCTCTACTTCTTCCTTCATAATAAAACCTCAGACTTGTAACAGAGTATATGGCTACCCAGAAAAAAAAAATGCTTCATAGTCTGTGTTGCAGGAACATTTTGCCCTGTGACTAATTCTGGCCAATGAGATGTAAACACCAGTACCATGTAGCAGCTGGTACACATTATTTTCCTCTTCTTTTTCTGTCATTCTCCTGCTTGGGATGCAGATATTGTTTCTGAAGTTCTATTCCCTATCTGTGACTATAAAGACAAGGGACACATCACAAGGAAGATAGAACACTGACCTAGGTGAGTCTCAGACCCTCAAAGGCTTCAAGGAGTACAGCTGCTACATTAACCCCCTACATCCACAGTTTTAAACAAGAGAGAAATAACACATCATCAAATAAAATCATGGGATCAAAAGTTTTAAGTGTTTATCTTGTAAGTTTTTACATTTTGTTCTTTTTCATAAAATGTGCACTATTGTGTTTGAGAGTGCCAGTTTCCATATATCTTAAGGTGTTTTCAAATCACATGAAGAATAGCTATAGAGAAAGTTGGTTTATTATATTAAACTTGTAAATTTAGTACAAAGGGAAGAGTGTACTATTACTGGGACTGGAAGTTTCCCCCAAGACACAGCACCGGGTTTGTTGGCTGTCAGGTAGAGACCCATAGCTTGGCTTTTATGAGGAAAATACTCTTGGAGACCATCTCCTAAAACCCCTCACCTCCAATTTACAGATGAAGAGAACATCTCCCACAGAGTTTCTGGTGGTCTGCCTTAAAAGGCAGAATCTGTTTTATAGTCTAGCTGTGCCTTCATTCTGTGACTGGGGCAAATCATTTCTTCTTTAGTCTCAGTTTCTTTACCTGTAATAGGAGATACATAAGAATCTTGCAGAGATGTTGTAAATATTAAATAGGCATTTCTATATCCCTATACAATCCCTAGCACAGATGTGCTCAAAATAGCCCATTCCTCCCTTGACTGCTGCTGCCCCAAGATTTTTGGCACCCAAATTTCCACGTGCCTCCTCCTTTAACTGTTACGTCCTCCTAAATGGTCTCAAAGGATTGTTTGCTGAGGCATTTGGCTCTTCAACTCTACTTCTAAACACAGGATCAAGTTCCTCCCATGTAAATCTGCAGCATTAATTCTTAAGTAAGATCTCCACAAATGTGATAAACTCATGATTAAGGACTAGCTTTGGCAACAACAATGGTAAAGCTGATTTCATCAGCAGGTGTTTGAAGCACAGTGGTTGGCTGAGTGTTATTCCCTAATCCCTGATTTCAAATAAAGAAATGACCTTTGCCTGTTTACTGTGCCTGAGTGGTTTGCTCAGGTCAGCAGAATCCTATTAATTATTGAATTGAACAAATGTTAGCTCTCTCTAAAGCTTCTTTCGGTACCAAAACTTTATGCCTTAGAGTGTTAGTTTAGATCGTTTCTGAATTGGATTGGAGGCATTATACAGGCATAGGCTACATGGTAGTTTTATACGATCTCTTAGACTATATGTATTATGGTTTTTTTACTCCATAAATTTTCCTAATATCAGTTTTTCCTTAACCTTAAATCTTCTTTGGCCATTTGCATCTTACTAATGACTATTTTGTTTGCTTCTAATTAGTAAATCCATTTAGGGCAGGCCTCAAATTGTGAACTTTGTCCTCCGCAATACCTAAAACAAGTGCTTTGCATATTGTAGGTGCTGAATGATTAAGTGATTGAATAAAGACAGGAATGAAAAACACATGAACACAGGGAGGGGAACAACACACACTGGGGCCTATCAGGGGAGGGTGGGGGAAGGGAGGAGAGCATTAGGAAAAAGAACAAATGCATGTGAGGCTTAATACCTAGGTGATGGGTGATAGGTGCAGCAAACCACCATGGCACACGATTACCTACGTAACAGACCCACACATCCTGCACCTGTACCCTAGAACTTAAAAAAAGTAACATAAAATAAAATATAAGCACATACATATTTTAAAAAAGAAATACTGAAAATAAATATCTGTTAAATCTTAAAAAGAAGCCAATGAACAAGCAAATAGGTTTTTCTCAGGTTTTGTTTTGTATATTATATATATATATTTATATTATATATATTTTATACAATATATTATATATTAAATATTTTATATATTATATATTGTATATATATTATATATTATATATATTATATAATATATGTATATTTTATATATAATATATAATATATAATATATAAGATATATAAGATATAATGTATATATTATATATTATATATTATATATATACTATATTTCTATGGCTTTTATGACATGGTTGATATATGAAATATATATTATATATAGTATACATAGTATATATAATATAATATAATACTATATATACAGTATATTATATTTTATTATATTATTATATAATATTATTATATTATATTATTATATAATATTATTATATTATATTATATATGTCAAGTTGGGATTCCCATGACCTTGTCTTTGGGTATAATTCGTTTGCTGGAGCAGCTCACAGAACTCAGTGAAACATTTACTTACATTCACCAATTTATTGTAAAGGATATTACAAAGACTACAAATGAAGAGACACATAAGCTGAGGTATAGGTAAAGGAGTGCAGAGCTTTCATGCCCTCCTGGGCATGCCACCCTCTAGGAGGAAACTTCACATGTTCAGCTTTCTGGAAGCTGCCTTCAATTCCTGTTTGCTTAGTTTTTTATTGAAGCTTCATGATGTCAACATTCCTTCTCCCAGGCTATGGGGCAGGACCTCTTCTGGAATGAGGATTTTATGATTCACAGTAAAAAGATCAGGGAAGATTAGAGTTTTCCCTAGGGGAAGGAGAAAGAAGGTCAGAGATATTCTGTTTCCTGAGGCCTAACATACCCGACATTATAACAAAAGACTATAACAAAGGTTATGGGAGCTTTGAGCCAGAAACCCTGGATGAAAAAATATATATAAAACACCACAGTGGGCATTTAGGGGTTAAACTAAGAGATGGCATGATCCCAAGGGATAATAGGGTAGAAGAAACAGTGGGCTTCTCCCACTGAACAGGGTATAAACCAGTTTGGGTATTGTCAAATTCACATGGTAGATCATGTGTGGTGTGATTTTAGGTTAGCGTCTTAGTCAATTTTGTGTTGCTATAACAGAATACCACAGACTGGTAATTCGCAAAGAACAGAAATTTATTTCCCACAATTCTGGAGGCTGGGATGCTCAAGATAGAAGTTTGGTAGGTCTGATTATCTAGTGAGGGCTGCATCTCTGAGAAGGGGAAGAACTCTATGTCCTCACAGGGCAGAAGTCAGAAAGGCAAGCTAGCCGAATGCTGCAAGAAGACTTTTTTTTTTATATAAGAGCCTTAATCTCATTCATAAGAGAGGAGCTCTCATGGCATAATCACCTCTTAAAGGCCCCACATCTTAGTACCATCACATTGGCCATTAAATGTCAATACTTGAATTTTGGAGGGAAATACATTCAAACCTTAGCAATTTGTCAGTTTTAACCCCAAAATGTATAAGTTCCAGAATCTTTTTATTCAGTAGAAGATAATTTAAATTTATTATTCAAATGGCTGAATGTTTAGAACTAATCAAATATGACTTATGATGGGATGCCAATTTTTTTAGCATACTGTGATTTTCAATATTACTGATCTACATGCACACTTTCTATGAAGTATGTGTCCAACTTTTGTAATTATTTTCTTTTATCCGTTGGTATATTTGTCAGACAGCTGTTTGAACCATGTGGACCCACTGGACTATTTCAGACAAAATTCTGTGGCTTGTATTGGGTACACCAAAGCCTTCAGTAAAATTTATTTAATCAATGAGATCTAGCTTAGGAGCATATGCTGCAAAAAAATCTTCCTAGTCCTCTGCATTTGAAAGGCTTACATTTCTACCTCAGTGAACTACAGTTTATTAAAAAAAACCACATACATTATCAAAATCTGTGGCCTTGATTCTGGCTTCTTGTAATTTATCTTATACTAGAGCGATATGTTGGTTTGGGTTGAAGACAACAAGAACTCAACATGAAAGATATACACCTAAGATTACCCACTCTATACAGAAAGCCATGCAACTACTGAGGAATGCTCTTGGCTTGAATGGATGGGTATCAAAGTTAAAGTAAGGACAGGCATGAGGGAACCTGAGGAGTGGAGGCTAGGTGGGAAAATACTAGACTTAAAGTCAGAAGGTATGAACTGGATTCTTATCTCTGCCTCTTAACGAGTCACATAATCTTGGGCAACTCACTTAACCTTTGTATACCTTGATTTTCTTGTCTATAAAATGGGGAAAACTGCCTACTTTCATGGCCTACTGTGAAGTCTTAAGGAGAGAGACTGGACGTGAGAGGATATTGTGACTCTGTGTAATGTGAGAGAAATTGGGGAATAATAGGATAAACAACACTCTAGAAAAGGGCAAACATTTTCTGTAAAGGGCCAGGTAGTAAACATTGTGGCTCTGCAACACATACTGTCTCTGTTGCAACTACTCTATTCTGCCATTGTAGTGTCAGAAAGTCTTCAGTAATATGTAACAAATGCCTCAATCAAACTTTCATTTACAAAACCAGGAAGTGGGCCGGATTTGGCCTAAGTACCACAGTTGGTCAACCTCTGAAGTAGAATGAACTAGAAGCCTAGAACCTTGAATTATAATCATAGATCTGTTTTAATCTTGGTAGGTAACATTGTGTAAGTTATTTTCAGCACCTGAGCTTCATGTTCTTTTTCACTGTTAGACCCTTCCAGGTTTTGTCAATGCTGTGAAAGGTAGAAGAGTGAGGAAGAAGACAAGAAACCCTGCAAAAGCAAAAGGATTTTAATGAACAATATTTTGATCAAAACCAAACATTACAGCAACACATAGGATAACATGAAGAATTAATTGAGTTGTAAGTACATGAGTATGAGTAGGGTAAAGCTCAAAAATCTACAAGGAATTGTGTAGCTTCCATAGTATCCAAATGGATCAAACAGAGTGAAGGTGACACAGGATTGACCTTAATCTCCTTTGTTATCAGGAAACACCCCTCAGCCCAAAACCAGAGAGTGTTCTGGAACTCAGGGGCCTGATAATCTCTGTCTCCAAACCACATAAGTAGGGCTTAGGGCCTATGTGGAAGGAAGCCTGTTGTAGAAGTTGCCAATGCCCTGCTGGTAAGGCCTCAGTTCTCACTTTGTCTGTAGGAGGATAGCTTCATGCCCCTAGCTCTCACAACTCCCCTTTTTTGGTGACAGGTACTTTTTTGCCAGCATGTGGGCAGATCAGACATGCTGGCAGTTGACCTTCTCATGAGGTTAATCATCACCGAATGAGAGATAGGAGCTGGTGGATAAACACCCCAGGTCCCTTGCTCTTTGGATGAGCCAACTCTGAGATGTCTTCTACACTATTTCCCAGATATCCACACAAGGACTGAGTACAGTTTCCCAAGCAGTAAACTCATTAACGCATTTTTTTGGCTCCTTTCTCTTGCCTGTCTTACTTTTCTCCTCTTTTACCAGTGATTCCGGGGATCAACTCTCCTAAAGTTTATTTGCACATACCTGTGTTTTGGATTCTGCTTCTTGGAGAACTTAAAAAAAGACAAAGCCCTTTAGGCATGTTATCATTAAAAGAAAAACAAAAGTTTTAAAAAATAGATTTCCTTCAGTTTCAGCACCATAAGAAAGTCACCCAGGTGTCAGAATAGTAACTCCATGCTTGTATGGTAGGCTTGCAGCCTTGAAGATCCAAGAGGAATTGTCATCCATCTATCAAGTATTTATTATCTATCCAAAATTTATTCACTGAGCTAGCCAGGCAACCAGTTATTTCGTCTATCTTCTTATTCATCAGAGAAATATTGAGTTGCTGCTCTCTTTCAGATATTGTGTTAATCACTAGAGACATTATTTGATCTTCACTCTCTAGAAGTTAAAAGAGTTATATTGAACAAATAATTAAAAGTTACTATGATAAATGGATCAATCAAGATATAATGCACCATTTGGAGAGCATAGAACAAGAATCATGACTTTATGCTGGTTGTGTTTACCCTTATTTTCCAATAATGTATAATTTGTTCCACAAACATGGTCCCAGGAATTTGAGCTACCTCTTCATAGACAAAGTGCTTGGCTGAGGTGTTCCCTGCTCCTTACACGGACTTTCTTGTTTCTCACCTCCTTTCATTGTTATCATGAACTTATTCCCTGAGCTCCAAACGTCACACTGTAAGAATATATGAGATAGAATATATATTAGTATGAAGCACTTTAGAAAATATGGTCTGTCATATCCTTCTAGTGTTCTAGTACCCAGGGGCTCTCATTCTATTTTCTGCCTCAAGGGAAGTCCCATGGTCTGCTATATTAGTCCATTTTCTATTATGATAACTGAACGCTGCGGACTGGGTAATTTATAAAGAAAATAAAGTTTTTTTTTCAGCTCATAGTTCTGGAGCTGGTAAGTCCAAGAGCATGGCACTGTCATCTGGTGAGAGTATCCCATGGCAGAAGGGTAGAAAGTGGAGGTTAGTGAATGACACAGAGAAAGTCAATGGGGACTTACCTTACCCTTTTATCAGGAGTTCATTCCAGTGATAACTACCCCACTATCCAATAATGATATTAATCCACCTCTTAAAGTCTGTACCTCTTAATAGTTATAATGGCAAATAAATTTTAACATGAGTTTTGGTGGGAAAATTCAGATCCTAGCAGTCTATCCCTGGTCCCCTTAAACTCATGTCCTTCTCACATGCAAAATACATTCACTCCATTCAAACAGCTCCCAAATTGTTAACCTGTTTCAGCATCAACTCAAAACTCCAAACTCCAGAATCTCATCTAAATCAAATATAGGTAAGACTGTCATGGTTTGCCTCTGTGTCCCCACCCAAATCTCATCTTGAGTTGTAATCCCCATGTGTCAGGAGTGGGAGCAGGTGGAGGTAATCAAATCATGGGGTGATTTCCTCCATGCCATTTTCATGATAGTGAGTGAGTTCTCAAAAGAGCTGATGTTTTTAAAATGTGGCACTTCCTCACTCTTGCACTCATTTCCTCCTGTAGCCTTGGGAAGAAGGTGTTTGCTTCCCCTTTGCCTTCTTCCATGATCATGTTTCTTGAGGCTTCCCCAGACATGAGGAACTGTAAGTCAATTAAACATCTTTCCATTATAAATTACCCAGTCGTAGGTATTTCTTTATAGCACTGTGAAATGGACTAATACAGAATCAAACATGATTTGTCTCAGGGTATATTTCTCCAGCTGTAAGCCTGATAAATAAAAAGTGTGTCTACTTCCAAAATATGGTGAGACAAATATAGGATAGACCTTCCCATTCCAAAAGGAAGACATAGGCAAAAAGAAAAGAGTAAAAGGCCCTACGTAAGTCTAAAATCCAAAGGGAAGACATTAATTTTTAAAGTTGGAGAATATGATCACCTGGGGCAAGAGAAAAAAAAAGCTGGAGTCCTTTGACTTCATGTCTTACTTCCTGGGCACACTGAAGGGACTGGAATATTGTGCCTGCAACTCTCCTAGGCTGGCATTGCATGCAAGTTACTCTACAGTTGTGGGGTCTTTGAGGTGGCCCTAACCCCATGTTTTCACTGAGTATTGCCCTAGTAAGGGCTGTCTGTTGTGACCCTCCACTCCCACACATGACTGTGTCAGGTGTCTGCCTAGGTTTTCACATGGTTTTCAGCATCCTGTACCATCCAGAAAGAGGAATCCATGCCTTCATGGCTCTTGCATTCTGCACACTTGCAGAATTAGCACCATATAAACACTACCAAGGCTTACCATATGTATCTTTCAGAGCAGTGGGATGAGCCATATTTGATCCCCTTTGAGCCACAGCTGGGGCAGACAAGGGCTGCTATACCAGAGTGCAGAAAACAAAGTAGCAAGGTAGCCTTGGACAGTAAGCCTGCAGAGGGTACCCTGTTCCTATTCCCCAGAAACATTCTGCCCTATTAGAGTTTGGGCCTTGATGAGAATGGCAGCCTGGAAGGTCTCTGAAATACCTTCAGAGTCTGTCTCCCATTGTCTTGATGAATATCATCTGCCTTCCTTCTATTCATGCTAATGTCTTTAGCAAACAGTCATTTGGCCTTACCCATACATACTTTCCTGTTCTTTTCACAGCCAGGCTATGAATTTTCCAAATATTTTCACTCTTCTTCTCATTTAGTTATAAATTCTGTTTTTAAATTATTCTCTCTTCTAGCTTCTTACTATGAGCAGATGAAAGTAGCCAGGTAGCAGCAGCAGCCTGAATGCTTTGCTATTTAGACATTTCTTCTGCCATACATCCTAGTTCATCACTCTCAAATTTCAAACCTTCCATAAAGCAATTTTGGGCATGGATAAATTTCAGCCAAGTTATTTGCTATTTTACAACAAGAATAACATTTGGTCCAGTTTTTAATATCTTGTTCTTCAGTTCCATCTGAGACTTTGTCAGAGTGATTTTACTGTCCATATTATTTCTATCAACATTTTGGTCATGATCATTTAAATAATCTCTAAGAATATTCAGACTTTCCCTAGTCTTCTGATCAATCATTACAATCATCCTTAATGCTCCATTCACAGCAATATAGGTTTTTCTAGCCTGCTACCCCAAATTCTTGCAGACTCTGCCCATTACCTAGTTCCAAAGCTGCTTCCAGGTTTTCACATATTGTTATAGCTATGGTCCCACTTCTCCTTATCAATTTTCTGTCATAGTCTGTTTTATGCTGCTATCACAGAATACCATAGATGATATTTCATTATATTTTATTTATTTTCAGACAGGGTCTCACTCTGTCACCCAGGCCTAGGCTGGAGTGCAGTGTCTGGATCGTGTCTCACTGCAACCTCTGCCTCCCAGGTTCAAGTGACTCTCATGCCACAGTCTCTGAAGTAGCTGAAATTACAGGCACACACCAGCATGCCCGATAATTTTTGTATTTTTAGTAGAGATAGGATTTTGTTGTGTTGAGCCAGGCTAGTCTAGAACTCTTAGCCTCAAGTGATGCGCCCATGTTGGCCTCCCATAGTGCTGGGATTACGGGCATGAGACACTGCTCCCAGCCAATTTATTTTTAAAAACAAAGTTTATTCAGCTTATGGTTTTGGAGACTGGGAATTTCCAAGGATACAGTGCTGGCATCTGGCCAGGGTCATCCCATAGTGGAGGGGTATAAAGCAAAGGTGAGCACATGAGGCAGAGCAAATGGGGGACAAACACATTCTTTGATCAGGAGCCCACTACCATGGTAACTAACCCACTCTTGTGATCAGAATAGTGATCTATTCATGAGGGTGGAACTCTCATTACCTAATTATCTCTTAAAAGCCCCATCTTTAAATACTGCCACAATGACAATTAAATTTTAACATGAGTTTTGGTGGAGACATTCACAGCAACTGAACAACATGGATATAGCTCTGTAGGAGTTCATATTTACTTGTGATAATTAAAATCTGTTCCCTGTACTCCTATATCTTGGTCTTAATTCTCTGCACATGGGACTATACATACCCAATCTGTTACTTCTATTGTGCTTAAAGCACTCTATCCAGACCAGACGCGATGGCTTACCCTTGTAGTTCCAGTACTTTGGGAGACCAAGGCGGGTGGTTCACCTGAAGTCAGGAGTCCAAAACCATTCTGGCCAACATGATGAAACCCTGTCTCTACTAAAAATAGAAACATTAGATGGGCATGGTTGTACACACCTGTATTCCCAGCTACTCTACTCAGGAGGCTGGGATGGCAGAACTGCTTGAACCTGGGAGGTGGAGGTTGCAGTAAGCTGAGACCATGCCACTGCATTCCAGCCTGGCTGAGAGAGCGAGACTCTGTCTCAATCAATCAATCAATCAATCAGTCAATCAATTAGACTATCCAGTAATCCAGAAGTTTTAGTTTTTGGTTCTTTAGGCTAAAGATTCCAAGTTTCAGTGTCTCATTTTATCTTGTACATTTTTCTCTGAGCAGGCTTTAGGTATTTTTTTACCTCGTTTGAAGAGTGAGACCATTAAATGAATATATATTCAGATATGGCTCCACCATTTTAGATTAGAAGACAATGAGTATCCTTCTTGGTCTAGTTCTGGACAAACTTTAATCATCCCAAGGCTACTTTGGCTTTTATTTTTTTTCATCATGTGCTTCTCTTGACTCACGCCCAACTGCCATCAACTAAAACACCCAAATCTTCGTATATGTTGCTACTAATCCATGTTCCTCATTTAGTACTTGAGATTTTTTTTTCCTTTTTAGACTAAAGTTCAAAATTTGTCATTTTCTCTTTTAAAGTTTACCTCATTAAATTTATCTCATTCGTTCAGTCATTTAAAATCTTTATGGATGTACACAAATTATCTGGCTTAGCATTCCATTTAAAGCTGCATACGGCGTAAAAACTCTGTTATGCCATCAGGGCTCATATCCAATTGATTGATAAAAATGTTGAATCAATATATGACTTTTCATGTATGTGCACAGGGACAATCAAACATGGATAAGCAGATAAAATCATCCCTGCTTTTGAAGTGAGGGAACTAGGATTCAGAGAGTTTTGGAGTTCTGCTCAAAGTCACATTATTAATATGTGTGGCAAAGAGGCAATCTAAACTTATGTTTTTTGCTTTTCTATTACACTGAGATATCCATCCCTGGACACTTGGATAAGGAGGAATCAGTAGAAGAGTAAATAAAATGTAAGCCATGTGAGAATGATAAATATGTTAAGTTCTGATAGTGACTGTGGGAAAAATAGCATGGTACATTACTTCCTTAGTTTCCCTTTTCTACTATGGTGTATTTTTTTTTTCTCCTTACTTGCAAGTACCTATATCATCCTCAGAAAGCAGTTTCCTAACTGGTCTTCTTGAACCATACACCTACACAAACACACATCTTCTACAAGACATCGGAAAACAATGATGGGAAGAGCCTCTGATATAGTTTGCCTCTGTGTCTCCTCATCCAAATCTCATCTTATTTTTTTAAGAGTTCTAGGAATATAACTTTTTTGTCTCTCTTTTTCTTTTTTTTCTTTTACTTTAAGTTCTAGTGTACATGTGCACAACGTGCAGGTTTGTTACATATGCATACATGTGCCATGTTGGTTTGCTGCACCATTAACTTGTCATTTACACTTGGTATATCTCCTAATGTTACCCCTCCCTCCTCACCTATATATGTGGGCCCCATTGTGTGATGTTCCCCATCCTATGTCCATGTGTTCTCATTGTTCAATTCTCACCTGTGAGTGAGAATGTGCAGTGTTGGGTTTTTTGTCCTTGTGATAGTTGGCTGAGAATGATGGTTTCCAGCTTCATCCATGTCCCTATAAAGGACATGGACTCATCCCTTTTTATGGCTGCATAGTATTCCGTGGTGTATACGTGCCACATTTCCTTAATCCAGTCTATCATTGATGGACATTTGGGTTGGTTCCAAGTCTTTGCTATTGTGAACGGTGCCGCAATAAACTTACATGCATGTGTCTTTATAGCTACGTGATTTCTAATCCTTTGGGTATATGCCCAGTAATGAGATGGCTGGGTCAAATGGTATTTCTAGTTCTATATCCTTGAGGAATCACCACACTGTCTTCCACAATGGTTGAACTAGTTTACAGTCCCATCAACAGTGTAAAAGTGTTCCTATTTCTCCACATCCTCTCCAGCACCTGTTGTTTTCTGACTTTTTAATGATCACCATTCTAACTGGGGTGAGATAGTATCTCATTGTAGTTTTGATTTGCATTTCTCTGATGGCCAGTGATGATGAACATTTCTTCCTGTGTCTGTTGGCTGCATAAATGTCTTCTTTTGAGAAATATCTGTTCATATCCTTTGCCCACTTTTTGATGGGGTTGTTTTATTTTTTCTTGTAAATTGGCTTAAGTTCTTTGTAGATTCTGGATATTAGCCTTTTGTCAGATGGGTGGATTGTAAGAATTTTCTCCCATTCTGTAGGTTGCCTGTTCACTCTGATGGTAGTCTCTTTTGCTGTGCAGAAGCTCTTTAGTTTAATTGATCCCATTTTTCAATTTTGGCTTTTGTTGCCATTGCTTTTGGTGTTTTAGTCATGAAGTCCTTGCCCATGCCTGTGGCCTGAATGGTATTGCCTAGGTTTTCTAATAGGGTTTTTATGATTTTAGGTCTAACATTTAAGTCTTTAATCCATCTTGAATTGTTTTTCATATAAGGTGTAAGGAAGGGATCCAGTTTCAGCTTTCTACATATGGCTAGCCAGTTTTCCCAGTGCCATTTATTAAATAGGGAATTATTTCTCCATTTCTTGTTTTTGTCAGGTTTGTCAAAGATCAGATGGTTGAAGATGTGTGGTATTATTTCTGAGGGCTCTATTCTGTTCCATTGGTATACATCTCTGGTTTGATATCAGTACCATGCTGTTTTGGTTACTGTAGCCTTGTAGTATAGTTTGAAGTCAGGTAGCAAGATGCCTCCAGCTTTGTTCTTTTGGCTCAGGATAGTCTTGGCAATGCAGGCTGTGTTTTGGTTCCATATGAACTTTAAAGTAGTTTCTTTTTCCAGTTCTGTGAAGAATGTCATTGGTAGCTTGATGGGGATGACATTGAATCTGTAAACTACCTTGGGCAGTATGGCCATTTTCAAAATATTGATTCTTCATATCCATGAGCATGAAATGTTTTTCCATTTCTTTGTGTCTCTTTTATTTCACTGAGCAGTGTTTTGTAATTCTCCTTGAAGAGGTCCTTCACATCCCTTGTAAGCTAGATTCCTAGATATTTTATTCTCTTTGAAGGAATTGTGAATGAGAGTTCACTCGTGATTTTGTTCTCTGTTTTTCTGTCATTGGTGTATAGGAGTGCTTGTGATTTTGGCACATTGATATTGTATACTGTGACTGTGCTGAAGTTGCTTATCAGCTTAAGGAGATTTTGGGCTGAGACAATGAGGGTTTCTAAATATACAATCACTTCATCCTCAAACAGGGACAATTTGACTTCCTCTTCTCCTGATTGAATACCCTTCATTTCTTTCTCCTGCCTGATCGCCCTGGTCAGAACTTCAAACACCGTGTTGAATAGGAGTGGTGAGAGAGGGCATCCCTGTCTTGTGCCAGTTTTCAAAGGGAATGCTTCCAGTTGTCAGCCATTCAGCATGATATTGGCTGTGGGTTTGTCATAAATATCTTTTATTATTTTGAGATACATCCCATCAATACCTAGTTTACTCAGAGTTTTTATCATGAAGTGCTGTTGAATTTTGTCAAAGGCCTTTTCTGCATCTACTGAGATAATCATGTGGTTTTTGTCTTTGGTTCTGTTTATATGATGGATTATGTTTATTGATTTGCATATGTTGAATCAACCTTGCATCCCAGGGATGAGGCGAACTTGATCGTGGTGGATAAGCTTTTTGATGTGCTGCTGGATTCAGTTTGCAAGGATTTTATTGAGGATTTTTGCATCAATGTTCATCAGGAATATTGGTCTAAAATTCTCTTTTTTTGTTCTGTCTCTGCCAGCGTTTGGTGTCAGGATGATGTTGGCCTTATCAAATGAATTTGGGAGGATTCCCTCTTTTTCTATTGTTTGGAATAGTTTCAGATGTAATGGAACCAGATCCTCTTTGTACCTCTGGTAGAATTCACCTGCGAATCCATCTGATCCTGGGCTTGCTTTGGTTGGTAGGCTATTAATTATTGCCTCAACTTCAGAGCCTGTTATTGGTCTATTAAGGGATTGAATTTCTTCCTGGTTTAGTCTTAGGAGGGTATATGTGTCCAGGAATTTATCCATTTCTTCTAGATTTTCTAGTTTATTTGCATAGAGGTGTTTATAGTATTCTCTGATGGTAGTTTGTATTTCTGTGGGATCAGTGGTGATATCTTCTTTATCATTTTTATTGTGTCTATTTGATTTTTCTCTCTTTTCTTCTTTATTAGTCTTGCTAGAGGTCTATCAATTTGGTTGATCTTTTCAGAAAAACAGCCCTGGATACACTGATTTTTTGAAAGTTTTTTTGTGTCTCTATCTCCTTCAGTCCTGCTCTCATCTTAGTTATTTCTTGCCTTCTGCTAGCTTTTGAATGTGTTTGCTCTTGTTTCTCTAGTTATTTTAATTGTGATGTTAGGGTGTCAATTTTAGTCTTTTCTGCTTTCTCTTGTGGGCATTTAATGCTATAAATTTTCCTCTACACACTGCCTTAAATGTGCCCAGTGATTCTGGTATGTTGTGTCTTTGTTCTCTTTGGTTTCAAAGAACATCTTTATTTCTGCACTCATTTTATTATGTACCCAGTAGTCATTCAGGAGCAGGTTGTTCAGTTTCTATGTAGCTCAGGAGTTTCAAGTGAGTTGCTTAATCCTGAGTTCTTGTTTGATTGCCCTGTGGTCTGAGAGACAGTTTGTTATATTTTCTGTTCTTTTACATTTGCTGAGGAGTGTTTTACTTCCAACTATGTGGTCAGTTTTGGAATAAATGTGATATGGTGCTGAGAAGAATTCATATTCTGTTGTTTTGGGGTGAAAAGTTCTGTAGATGTGTATTAGGTCCACTTGGTGCAGAGCTGATTTCAATTCCTGGATATCCTTTTTAACTTTCTGTCTCATTGATCTAATGTAGACAGTGGTGTCTTAAAGTCTCCCATTATTATGGTGTGGGAGTCTAAATCTCTTTTTTTGTCTCTCAGGACTTGCTTTATGAATCTGGGTTCTCCTGTATTGGGGGAATATATATATAGGATAGTTAGTTCTTCTTATTGAATTGATCCCTTTACCATTATGTAATGGCCTTCTTTGTCTCTTTTGATCTGTGTTGGTTTAAAGTCTGTTTTAACAGAGACTAGGATTGCAACCCCTGCCTTTGTTTTTGGTTTTCCATTTGCTTGGTAGATTTTCCTTCATCCCTTTATTTTGAACCTATTTGTATCTCCGCATGTGAGATGGGTCTCCTGAGTATAGCACACTAATGGGTCTTGACTCTTTATCCAATTTGCCAGGCTGTGTCTTTTAATTGGAGCACTTAGCACATTTAATTTAAGATTAATATTGTTATGTGTGAATTTGATCCTGTCATTATGATATTAGCTGGTTATTTGGTCATTGGTTGATGCAGTTTCTCCCTAGCCTCAGTGGTCTTTACAATTTGTCATGTTCTTGCAGTGGCTGGTATCAGTTGCTCCTTTCCATGTTTAGTTCTTCCTTCAGGAGCTCTTGTAGGGCAGGGCTGGTGGTGACAAAATCTCTCAGCATTTGTTTGTCTGTGAAGTATTTTATTTCTCCATCACTTACGAAGCTTAGTTTGGCTGGATATGAAATTCTGGGTTGAAAATTCTTTTCTTTAAGGATGTTGAATATTGGCCCCCACTCTTCTGGCTTGCAGAGTTTCTGCCAAGAGATCCACTGTTAGTCTGATGGGCTTCCCTGTGTGGGTAACCTGACCTTTGTCTCTGGCTACCCTTAACATATTTTCCTTCATTTCAACTTTGGTGAATCTGACAATTATGTGTCTTGGAGTTGCTCTTCTCGAGGAGTATCTTTGTGGCATTCTCTATATTTTCTGGATTTGAATGTTGGCCTGCCTCATAGGTTGGAGAAGTTCTCCTGAATGATATCCTGAAAAGTGTTTTCCAACTTGGTTCCATTCTTCCTGTTACTTTCAGGCACACCAATCAGACATAGATTTGGTCTTTTCACATAGTCCCATATTTCTTGGAGGCTTTGTTCTTTTCCTTTTACTCTTTTTTCTCTAAATTTCTCTTCTTACTTCATTTCATTCATTTGATCTTCAATCACTGATACCCTTTCTTCTATTTGATCAAATCAGCTACTGAAACTTGTGCATGCATCATCTAGTTCTCATGCTATGGTTTTTAGCTCCATCAGGTCATTTGAGGACTTCTCTACACTGGTTATTCTAGTTAGCCATTCGTGTCCTCTTTTTTTAAGGTTTTCAGCTTATTTGTGATGGGTTTGAACATCCTCCTTTATCTCGGAGAAGTTTGTTATTACCAATCATCTGAAGCCTTCTTCTCTCAACTCATCAGTCATTCTCTATCCAGCTTTGTTCCACTGCTGGTGAGGAGTTCCATTCCTTTGGAAAAGAGGCACTCTGATTTTTAGAATTTTTAGCTTTTCTGCTCTGGTTTCTTCCCATCTTTGTGGTTTTATCTATCTTTGTCTTTGATGGTGGTCACATGCAGGTGGGGTTTGGGTGTGGATGTCCTTTCTGTTTGTTAGTTTTCCTTCTAACAGTCAGGATGCTCAGCTGTAGGTCTGTTGGAGTTTGCTGGAGGTCCACTCCAGACCCTGTTTGCCTGGATATCATCAGCAGAGGTTGCAGAAGAGCAAATGTTGCTGCTAATCCTTCCTCTGGAAGCTTTCTTTCAGAGGGGCACTTGGCCTTATGAGGTGTCAGTCGCCCCCCTACTGGGAGGTGTCTCCCAGTTAGGCTATTTGGGGATCAGGGACCCACTTGAGGAGGCAGTGTGTCCTTTCTCAGATCTCGAACTCTGTGCTGGGAGAACCACTACTCTCTTCAAAGCTGTCAGACAGGAATATTTAAGTCTGCAGAAGTTTCTGCTGCCTTTTGTTTAGCTGTGCCCTGCCTCCAGAGGTGGAGTCCACAGAGGCAGGCAGGCCTCCTTCAGCTGAGGTGGGCTACACCCAGTTTGAACTTCACAGCTGCTTTGTTTACCTACTCAAGCCTCAGCAATGGCGGACACCCCTCACCCAGCTTTGCTGTCACCTTGCAGTTTGATCTCAGACTGCTGTGCTAGCAGTGAGTGAGGGTCCGTGGCTTGGAACCCTCTGAGCCAGGTGTGGGATATAATCTCCTTGTGTGCCATTTGCTAAGTGCAGAAAAGCATTGGAAAAGTGCAGTATTAGGATGGGAGTGTCCTGATTTTCCAGGTGCTATCTGTCACAGCTTCCCTTTGCTAGAAAAGGGAATTCCCCAACTTCTTGTGCTTCCAGGTGAGGTGATGCCCCATGCTTTTCTGTGGGCTGCACCCACTTGTCTGGCAAGCCCCAGTGAGATGAAACCGGTATCTCAGTTGGAAATGCAGAAATCACTTGTCTTCTATGTCATTCACACTGGGAGCTGCAGACTGGAGCTGTTCCTATTGGGCCATCTTTGTGCCACCCTCCAAATCTCATCTTAAATTGTAATCCCCATGAGTGATGGGAGGGAACTGGTTAGAGGTGATTAGATCACAGGGGCAGATTCCCCCATGCTGTTCTCATGATAGTGAGGGAGTGGTTATGAGATCTTATGGTTTAAAAGTGTTGGGTAGTTTCCCCTTCATTGTCTCTCTCTCCTGATGCTGCATAAGACATGCCCTGCTTCTGCTTTGACTTCTGCCATGATTGAGGGTTACCGTGGCCTCCCCAGCTATGCAAAACAGTGAGTCAATTAAACCTCTTTTCTTCATAAATTACCCAGTCTCAGGTAGCATCTTTATAGCAGTGTGAAAACAGACTAATATAGCCTTAATGTCTGTCAAAGTCAAGGTAAATCTAAAATGGGCCTGAGTAGATTGCATAAGCAAGTAATGTAGTTTGCATGGAATGGTCCTGGTTTTAGCCCACAAAGTCCTGGGAAAACTAGAGGGTTAGTCATCCTGTCAGTGGGATAGGTTAGCACTCTGTCCTTTAGTCTCCTTCTGAATGCTACAGTGGTTTATGATGGCCACAAATTCTTTGATACTCCTCCATTTGCAAGTGGGGTCTAGATCCCCTTCTCTTGAGTATGGGCAGATCTGCAAGTGTATAGGATACAGGGGAAGTGATACTGTCACAGTACCTTTGTTCAGGCTTTAAGTCACTGTCATCTTCCCCTTCCCATGTCTTGGAATACTGTCACTTGGAGCCCTGAGCCACCATGTAAGGAGCCTAATTACTCTGAGGCTGCAATACTGAAGTAGTCACACGTGGGTACTCTTGTCCACAGTCCAAGCTGAGCAGAGCCTTCCATCCATTAATGTGGCACCAGACATAGAGTGAAGCTGTCTTAGATATTCCAGATCAGAATCACATGAATACCAGTACTGAGGTCACCAAGTGATCTCAATTGAGGTCATGTGGATTAAGAGAATTGCCCAGCTGAGTCTTAGTCAAATTTTTGGCCAAAAAATTATGTCATAAGTATAATATAATTTTTTTTTTCCTCAAGCCATCAGGTTTGGGAAGGGTTTGCTATGCCACAGGAGATATCTGAGGCAAATGCTAAAACTGGCCTAAATAAACTATACCTAATTTTTCTGCTTGCTCTACTTGCTATTATAAGCAATAGTCTGTCTTCAAATAAATGTTCTGCATAAAATCTATGCCGCCTTTGTCTAACTTCAGCAAGCCTCTTCTGAATGGTGAAATAGTACAAGGTGGGACGAGATGCTGGCTTTGAATACCTACATCCATTTTTCCTGTGTCGTGAGCACAACACCTTGGCACACTTCCTTCCTTGTGAACTGGCTCATCTCTGTGCCATGTGCTTCAAAGACTACTTCTTGGTGAGATTCACAACTTTCATTCCAGTCTTGATGGCTTTTTCGAAGTAACAGAGGGCAACCCTGTAGGCTCCAGTCTCCACCAGTGAAATCTCATACATCCTCACATTCCTCTAGAAAAGGAAACACTTGACTGCTGCTTTCCAATTTGGCCCAATGATTGGAAATACTACTGATGAATCTGTAGATTTCTGAAGAACAAGGGCAGTGTTTTATATGTCTTTGGGTCCTGGTGGCTTCTCTTTGGATGAATGAATATATTCTCACTATTGTGGAAGTATTAGGCAGCTTTGTTCTGCTACTTCCCTTGCCTAACCTTTTCACTTTTAGTACCTTTTTGTTTCTAGAAAAAGTAGTTGGGTTCAGAAAATGATGTCCCAAAGTATGTGCCTTGGCATACTGAGTACTTTGAACTAAAGGAAATTGGAATATCTCAGAAACAAAGTGTCACTTTGACCATCTTCTGCTCTCCTTATCTCCTGCCCCTCTTTCTCCTCCAAAGAAAGTCATAGGGAGGCAAAACTTAGAAATGCCACTCTTTTTCTTCTCCCTTGTCCTTTAAGGATTCTCATTCCAGGATGGCCCACCCCTTACCTGGAAGGAAGAAATGCTACACAGAGAGATCAAGAAGAATATAAACAGTCAGGTCTTGCTGGGTCCCTGCTGACTTGAGAGTCTATTACCATTACATGGTATCTTTTTTATTCAATCACACATTATATGGTTGTCCATTCTTCATAAAACCTAATCATAAAAACAAATAGTTTTCCCTAGGTCTTTGGATCTTCATTTCGGAATTCTCCTATATCATGTACAACTTTGATTAAATAAATTTGCCTTGACTTTCTCTTGCTAACCTGTTTTTTGTTACAGAAGTGTTGGCCATGACCCTTATGATGGGTAAGGAAAGATATCACCCCTTTTCATCTTTACAGTAGATATTAAGAAAGAGCAGAGTCTACTGTTGTTAGCAGATTATTTTAAAGTAAAAAGGGGGTGAAAGGATTTTGCATCATTTTGAGACTCCTCAGTTCTCACCGAATAATTTTCTCTGATTCTCTTCCTACTTAAAACTTTTGAATGTTCATGGATTGTGGAAAAGGAGAGTGTGATGCATTGAGGTGGCAGAAGGAAATGTCAGGGATCAGGTTCACAAAGGCAGCTGATGTGTGTCAGCTCTGTGGAAATATTCTACCTAAAGAATCTCAGGATGTTGGAGCTGTAAGGGAATGGTTGGGAAAAGAAGTATATGAATCTGGTTATGACGATGGTTGGTGAAATTAGGATAAATACTCTACAACCTCCAGTTAAATGCCCTTAAACTATACCATGTGAGAACAATATGGCTTTCTCAGTCAGGATGGTGGACCACATGCACTTGTTTTCCCATTCTTTATCTGAATGCTATTAAAATTATGACACAGAAGTTCCAGAGGAAATAAGCCCCCAATAGTGTGGAGCATGGGAGTGAGTTATTAATGAATGTCTGGATGGCAGACAGTGAATGGAAGCATACTGACAGGTAAACAGACGGAGAAACCCACCACTGCCAGAATGAAGACTGCAGCTTACCCTGCAGCTCATCTCCCCCAGGGGTCCAGTAATATTGGAAGTGGGGAATCACCAGGTAGAAAGAGTAGTTGGGATGGTAAACTGTGGAGAAACTGTAAATTGGAAGATTGACTGTGGCAAAGCTATGCAAGTTTCCCTGCCCCCAGGACTCACATACATAAATGTTCCCCTCGCCCACCCATGGAGCTGCAGGAGAACTAGCACCTACGGGTTCATCTCCAGGACAAATGTGGGAGCACTGTCAGCTAAACATACCACAAGAGCTGCCTGGGGAGACAGCAGGAGCTTCCAAAGTGGGGGGCTGGAGTCTCATTTCTAAGCTGTCCTGATTTTCAGAGGTTTTCATAATCTCATATCCTAAAGTGAAGCTGCCATCAAATGACTATGTGCTCCACATTTACCAAGAAACCTCTTAGAAAAGGACCCACACAACTGAAGAAAGAGTCACCAGCCATTTGCATTAGTCTGCAAGAGCCTTACATTTTAGGATGAATGGATGACCAAAAATGCTTAGCCCTTTGCAAGAAATCATTCCACAAGAAAGAGAAACAAAGAAGAAAAGATAGAAAATCTGAGTATGGAGAAGGGAACACTTAAAAGAAATGCCTACTTTAGCCAATGAGAATATTTACAAAAAGAGAAAGCAATAAGGAAAATGAGAGTTCTTGGATATTGAAAATGCTTGCTATACATCAAAATAAATGATGGTAGTAATGATGTGTAACTCACTGCTATATTTCATGTAAGAAAGTTACACTTCATGTTCCTCTTCATGTAAAATAAGAGTCCATGAGTCTGTACAGACTTTAAACAGATGGATAAATGGAGATATATCAAGAGAGACAGAAAGATAGTGAGAGAGATACAGAGAGAAGGAAAATAACGTCCTAACAGTGAAATGAAAATGAATAATTATAGAATAAATGATGGAATTAGAAAATGCTTATTTTGCAAACACTGTAGTATTAATTCATTCAGGCAAGAATCATTTATGGATATTAAGACTCATGTGTAAAAGTGTGATAAGGAACAAGATTTTTATCACCCAATCAATTACTTACAAACTTACAAAAGGAAAATAGTAATTCAACAATGACAACAGCTGGTAGTTACCACTTGAACTAACTGATCAAAGACAACATCACGATAGTGAATCAACATCATGTGTCTCTTGCTATGCTGCACCAGGAAAGATGCAGTATTGTTCTGTGATATTCCTGTGGTAAATGAACAGTCTGAATCTAACCATGAGGAAACATCAGACAAATTCATATTGAAGGGCACTTTGCAAAATAAATGGCTTGTGCTTCCCTACAATTAAAATATCATGAAAGAGTAATAAAAGCTGAGGAACTGTACTAGATTAAAGTAAACTGAAGCTACACCTAAACTAAATGTAAAGCATGGTCCTGGATTGAACCTAGACCAGAAAAAGAACCTGTAAAATATATTATTGGATTTGGAAAAATTTGAATAATTTTGCAGATCAAGCAATAGTGTATCAGTTTAAGTTTTTCTGTTGTTGAAAATTCACACTGAAGTATTTTAGGAGGAAAGGGATTCAATATTTGCAATTTATCCTCAAATGTTTAGAGTAAGAGAGAAATAAAGCAAATGTGACAAAGTGTCAGAAATTAATAAATCTGGGTAAAAGGTATAAGGTAATTCTTTATACTATTCTGGCTACTCTTCTGTAATTTTAAAATGGTTTCCAAATTTAAAAAATTCAATAAAGTCAAAAAGCAAGTGAAAACTGAGAATAAGAATTTGCAACATATATTACAGGTAAAAGAGAATTCCTGTCCATTGATCTATGTACATAAATATGCGTAAAGGCTCTTAAAATGAAGGAAAAATAAAGTAGAAATCTAATTAAAAAATAGATACATGACATGTGTAGACAGTTCACAGAAAAGGGTTTACCAATAGCCTTCACATTAAAAGAAATGCTCAACTTGACTCATCTTAAAAGAAATGTAAACTAAAACCATACTGGTGTACCATTTTACCTATTAGATTAGTGAAAATTAAGAATTTTGACATGGCTTGTTGGCAAGACCGTTGAGGAATCAATCAGGCACTAGAATGTATCATTTTGGAGACTGCAAAGTGGTGGGATCCCTATGCAGGGGAATTTGTCAGTATCTAATTATACCGCTGTTTCTACCCATTTAGCCTTTGATCCAACAATTCTGCCTTGGGCATTTATCCTGAGAATATATTTCTAAAAATCTGAAACAAGGTTTTATAAGATTATTCATTATAGCACTAATTATAATGCTAAAAAATATTAGAAACAACCTAAATATCCATTGTATTATTTTTCCTGGCTGTCGTAATGAAATACCACAGACTTAGTGGCTTGAACAGATGTTTATTTTCTCACAGTTCTGGAAGCTAGGAAGTCCAAATCAAGGTGTCAGGAGGGTTAGCTTCCCCTGAGACTTCTCTCCCTGTCTTGCAGATGGCCCCCTTCTTGCTGTGTCCTCATATGGCCTTTCTTCTGGTGTCTGTTCCTCTTTTTATAAGGACATCAGTCTACTGGATTAGGGCATCACCCTTATGTCCTTATTTAACCTTAATTGCCTCTGTAAGGTCCTATCTCCAAATACAGTCACATTCTTGCATAAGGAGGCAAGAGGACTTCAATATATGAAATGGGGGAGGGATATAATTCAATTCATAACACCCATCCATATGAAAGTGATTTGAATAGACCATGAGATATTCACACAGAGGAATACCATGCAGCTATTAAAAAAAAAAAGATATGAGGAAATTCTCTTTGAATTTATATGAGACAATTTCCAAGATGTATTCTTACTTGAAAAAAACAAAACCAAAAGGCAAAATATTCTATATGTTATCTAAGAGAGAAGTGTGTGTGTATGTATGCCTATGTATATAGATATATATGTACGTATATGTATATAGACATACACACATATGCTGTACTGGGAATAAGCTTGTATGTCTCTGTATATATGAGTATTGTGAATATTCAAAGAGTATACACACATATTGTATGTATATAGCCTCTTGGTATTCCCAGAAGATTAGCTATTTGTGGCAATCAAATTGGGTTGCTGACTGCTTACAGCAGCAGTCTTTCAACATATAGTTCTTTCTAATTAATGAATCAACTAATTATTTTCTGTAGCTTAACAGAACTTAGAACTATGAACTGTAGGTCTTAAAACTGAATTCTAATTAACCAAAAATTTATTGATCTAATGTTACTTCTAATTAGCTGTCATTATCATGTATACTAATATTTTTTAAAGGGCTTGTGGATGTAACTTGAAAGATAGTATTTTTAGGACTTAAGAATGCCTTGGTTTGCAGGTAACAGAAAACTTCACACTTCACTAGAAGTTGTTTAAACAAATGAAGGTTTATTTTTCTCTGTAACAAATATGTCATATATCAGCAGCCCAGGGGAATGCTTAAGGTAGACAGACTCTATCTTTCCACCCAGCCATTCTTAGCATGTGAGATTGTTGCCTCATGATCACAAGATGTCTGCTGCAGTTCCAGGTATCATATCTGTATTTCACACAAACACACACACACACACGCACACACATGATGGAACAGTGACATTTTACTCTGTTCCTTTTATCAGGAAAATTGGGAAACCAAAAACCTTCCTAGAATCCCCCAGTGAGTTTTATCTTACAACATTTTGGCTGGAATAAGTCACATGACAACTCTTAGCAGCAAAGAATCAGTAATAATGGAAACAATGTTGTCACAGTTCACATAAACCAATCAAGATTAGTCACTTGTAGCTCAGTATATTGCACTCAACTTAGAGAAGGAAAAAGTGGGAGACTGTTCTTTTCTCACTACAAATCTATCTTTATTTGTCTCTGCCTGTCACCTTCTTTCTCTTTTTACTTTTTTAGATAGCTGGTGAGCCGCTTTTAATTCCGCTTACATCTGTCTTCCCAGTATCCATTTCTAGGGACGATCTTTCCAGCCAATCCTGTAATAATTCTGCCCTCCTCACTCAAATCCACATTGATAGCATATTTTTATTACATAGATAATCCTTTCTGTTTCTGTGGTAATGGGGAGAATTCAGACATAACCAATAAAGCATCAAAACAATTTTTTGAAATCCCTCAAGTTTTCAACTGACAAAAAAGTGTTGGAACTGGTACTAAAATGGAAAGGCTGATTGGTGATTGTTGTCTAAATATGGATGCCCTAGGAAACCCTGGGACCAAGAATTGAGTGCAAGTAGTTTATTTGGGAGATAATCCCAGAGAGCACTGGTGTGAGGAAGTAGGACAGGAAAAGTAAGGAAAGGTACAAGATGAAGCCAGTTATCACTGAGGACAGACCTATATGTCAATATAGATTATGCCCTTCAGAGTCATCCCACCTGAGGGCAGAAGGAAGTGTAGTATTTATCCTTCAACTCTCAGTTGTTGTAGGGCTGCTGCATGGGGATAGGCATTAATTCCCAGGGACTTGGGTCTTCCTAGGTTTGGACAGAATGGATTCCAATCACTCATGTAAGCCTGTATGTAGCTGGAAGTCAGGCAGTTGTACACTACAATGGTAAGGCCAAGGTCATTGACAGCAGCTGCTGTAGGTATACATGTATATATGCAAGTCCTGTTTATGCTGCTCTAGGTGTACTGTTTTATGATTCTCAAATCATTGGAAATGACAGTAAAACACAAACAGCTACTAAGGGGAGCAGGAAAGCAGAACTTGAATAATATAGAAAGAGAATCATTGAGCATTGGCTGTTTTGTTGGGATCTTCAGTTTTTGAATACCCTAAGACTAGAGAAAAACATTGTGCAATTACCCTCCTCATACCCCTTCCCCAGTTAGATTCCCACTTCCAAGGGAGCACATGGCACAATGATAAACTCACAGACTCAGATGAGAACTATATTTCCTGCTAAAAAGCGTTAGTGTTTAACATACACTAAATAAACATATGTTTGTTTCTGGTGCTGATACAGAAGACAATTGCTGTAGTCTTAGAAGGCAAAAGTTTTGTGTCTCAATATTGCTGGCTTGCTGAAGCCATGAAGAGAGACAAGGTGCTTCTGCAATCCTGGGCTCGTGTGTGCCTAAATCAGTCTACCCCGATGAATATTCCGTGTATTAGTTCATTCTCATCCTGCTCATAAAGACATATCTGAGACTGGATAGTTTTTAAAAGAGGTTTAATTGTCTCACATTGGTTTGCATGGCTGGGGAGGCCTCAGGAAACTTACAATCATGGTGGAAGGCACCTCTTTACAGAGTGACAGGAGAGAGAATGAGTGCCCAGTGAAGGGGGAAGCCCCTTATAAAACCATCAAGTCTCATGAGAATTCACTATCATAAGAACAGGATCTGGGAAACCACACCCATCATTCAATTATCCAAACTTTGTCCCTCCCAACATGTTGGGGATTATGGTAACTACAATTCCAGATCAGATTTGGGTGTGAACACAGCCAAACCATGTCATTCTGTTTAATGCCTCCTAACCTTTACTCAAATAGAAAGCAGAACTCAAGGGAACAGGCTTCAATATGGGGTTTTTGTAGTTCTTGAGGAGATTTCATTGTGCTAAAAAGGGGCATTTTTCAACTTTCAACCCACTCCTCACATAAGCCTCCACTTGAGCTACCTGTACATGACTTCTCAGTGCTGGTCTACTCCCTACTCTGCCTGCAAATCCCTCTGGCATATTCCAGGCTCAATGTGTACCTTGAGCCTCCATACTTTTGTCCCCTTGTGTTCCCACTGAAGCATTTTCCACCTCCCCACCTGGTGAATTCTAATAGTCTTTTAAGGCTTACCTCAAATATTATTTCATTTCTCTAGCTTCCTTCTCTCACTTTTCCTTCCCTGACTCCGGTGTCACCAAGTTTAAGTCCCCTCAAAAGCAAAATTTGTGACAAGGCCTTGGGCACAGATTGTTTAACTGGCACAAATAAGGGAGTAGAGAAAGTAAGATGGGAAAGGAGAAAAACCAATGGAATGTGCATGAGTCAGTGTGTTATTGCTGTGGGCAACTGGGGCTCAGTCCTGCTCAGCTCACTGAGGGACTGCACAGAAAATGCCTTGGAATTGTCCCACTGTAGGACAGGGAAGCTGGGTATTTATTTGCCAACTCTATCCCTCATTGGTTAAGAGATTCTTCTGGGGTTGGTATATCCCAAGCACTTCCAGGCTGCCCTGAGCACAGCTGAGCAAGACCCACACTGGTGCCACATAAAGCTCTTCCTCAGGCGTGGAAGCAGAAAGGCTCAGGGTTGAAGAGGGAAGTTGTCAGCATGTGTAGAAAATTCACACTTCAGCTGTAGGGAAAATCAAGTTGGAATGATGGGATATGAGATGGGTAGGATGTGTAGTGTTTGCTACCCACACTGTCCTGTAGTTAATTCCTCCCTTACAGGTAACCATGTGACACTTTATGAATTCCTTCATAACAGCCCTGATTACTCCATACTTGTTTGTTTGTTCAGCATGTGTATTAAGCACATAAAATGTTTTTGTTTTGCATTCAATCCTCACAACAACTCAAGATGCAGGTACTATAATTATCCTCATCTAATAATGATAAAACTGAGTGACAGGGATTAACTAAGTTATTTGTTTATGTGCTTATCTCTCCTTCCAGACCATGAGCACATGAAAAGCAAGGTCTTTGTGTTTTTCTTGTTTGTATCCTCCCATCCAACACACTGACTGGCATTTCAGAAGTACTTGATACATATTATTTGAGTCAGGTTAATTCAGAAGACTCAAAGTCACAATGGAACGTGGAAAGAAATGCATGGCTTTAACCAATGTCAGTTTTAGAACCAATGTCATTTTTAGAACTGCTCTTCAATAATTCATTAACTTGATGGCAAACAGGGTTTTTACTAACATTTCTAGAAGTAGGCATCAAATATTTGGCAAGAACGTGAAGTTATTTTAAGTGTTACTTTTTAAAAACAAGACACTATTTTAAAACTTTATCTACTCTGTTCTATTAATCTTGAAATGTTTTATTTTATCTCATTTGTGGATTTATCTTGTGGCCAATGCTCAAAGCATTGCTCAAAGTGGGCACTGAGTCAGGATGGGCTAATATGTGTTGCTGTAACAAACAACCCTAATATCTCAGTGGTTTCAAAGAACAAAGATTGACTTACACTCACACTTCATGTCTGTTTGTGTTAGCTAGGGGTTTTGATCTGTGTCATCTTGACTCTGGGACCCAAGTAGATGCAGCATCCACTGTCAGGAACATTGGTGGTTGCCAAGGCAGAGGGAAAGAACACTATGGAGGATATCATTCTGGCAATGAGTTTCTCAACATGGAGATGACAGGCATCATTTGTCATCACAATTTACTTGCTAGAACTAATCACATGGCACCACTGTTGTGGGATGATTTAGGAATCAGAGAAGCCAAGGAGTTGAGGAGGATTTATTATTATTATTTAGGTGCACCGACCCAGTCAGGCTAACACTGAGCCCTGAACAAAGAGTCAGGTTATCTTTTAAGCATTTTGTGGAGCAGAGAGAGACCTGTGCAGGGGGAAGCATATTACAGAAGTAAGAAACAAAGACAGTTATTTAATTGAGACTTGCTTTACATCATTTCTTACTTTTCAAGTAAAAACATGTTTTACCACTTGGGTTTATCTGTCTAGTGTCCTTCCAGCTGCACGGCCAGAGAAACAGCATCTTCACAATGCCTGGGAAAGGGAAAGATAAGGCTTACTAACCACAGACAGAAAAATAGGCAGTTAATTTTTAAAGGATTCCAGCTCTTTCTCTTTCTCAGGGGGAATGGGCTTTCTTACATGCAACTGAGTTTTTGCTTACACATTCTTTAATTTCTTTTAATTCCTATTCCATATTCCCCCTTTGGTGCTTTTCATAAAAAAGTTGTTCATAGAAAGCACCACTATCTGCCACCTCTTCACGGAGCTGAGATTCTTCTTCTACCCGCAGTGGCTGATATTTGGTTAACGCCATTAACTACGCAGTAATGTGTCAGGTTACTACTGTCTCTATAGTTGACTGAATGCTCCCAATAAACAGGTGTAGAAAGCAAGGGAGGATGAGGCAGATTCCAAGAATAAACAAAAACCCACCAATGCAGGTTTTGAATCCTCCAAAAGTTGAGAACCATCCTCCAAACAAGGAATCCAGGGACGATCCAGACCAAGTATGAACTGGAACATGGGCCAGCTTGCACATTCTAGCTGTAGTTTCCATGACAGCTTAGCCATTATTATCAATTTCTAGGCAACAGTTGGTTAAATTAAATTTTCCACATACTTCTCCTTCTGAGGTTAAGAGATAATCTAAAGTCAATTTATTTTCATATATAGCATTTTTCATTTGTGTTATTTGTATTGCCAATAAATCTGGTACCCTTGAAATTTCATTGGTTATAATTCTAGGACTGCCTGCAACCTTATGATGTGGCTGAGCATATAGATTGGGGTACACTGCCCCCATGATCTATCTTGCACCCAGGTAGCTGGCCCATAATATTTAATGATTCTTTCAGAAGAACATTCATTATCTTTTCAGTCTCCTATGACCACATCCTTTTGGCATTTGTGTTTATTTTTTGTGATTATGCTTCTTCTAGTTCTTTTTTTATTTTCATCATAAACTGGATACCCTAAGAGTTTCCCGTGCTTTGCAGAAATTAGAAAGAAGGATGGCTTGATTGTTCCTAACACACATGACCCTGTCTATTTATCTGGCAGTTGCCAATAGAGGCCACAGATCCAATATAGGCCAGAGGTTGCTTTCCAAGCATTTGGACATGTAGCTGATGCCAATTGTGGCTTACGGTAGAGAATCAAGAGAAAGGATTTGGATCTGGTAAGTAGGAGTTGTTCTGGACATTTCTGCATAGAGTTTTGTTTTTAGTCTTATCATAATTCTGTTGCCCTAGGCAGGATGTTTCTCCCACTGCCTCTGTGAAAGTCTTTCCCAATTGGATGATACAATGCTTTCTAATTATGGAGGTTTTTAACAACCAAACACTGGCTAAGCCTGTTGGTTCACTGGCAGGCTTAGGTGAAGTGAAGTGATCTTGTGGCATTAGTTCCTTTGCCTCCCATGGCCACTGGTCCCCCATATTAGTACCTGCACATACACAGCATGAGGAAATTCCTAAGCTGCCAGCTGTATTTTCAGCTAGGTGAGCAAATAAGTTTTTGTTGATGGGGCAAGCTCAGGCACTGAGTGCTTAAAATGTTTATGGAATAACTTACGGACCTGGAATTGCGGGGTTGGATGCATTTGAGTCTTTCTCATCTTCTTGACAATTAGTAATGGAACTCCAAGGCCTATTCCTTGTCTATCAACCCATAATAGTGCTGTCTGTCCTGTAGACCAAAAAAGTAGCTCTGGCTTTAAGATAGTAAAATTCAAAGGATTGCATGTGTTTGTCATACAGTTTGATTTGGTTGACATACTACTTAACAGAGCAGTCCTTCCTGAATACAAGTGTTGGAGCTCTGTTAGCATAGACTACTAAATGTTACAGTCTGGGCATTGGATTTGTGGTTCTCCATACAGATGTTAAGTGCTGCTCCTGCTAAGCCTCTCTTGTGTTAAACCATTGCAAACTGCTTCTGGTTTTTCAGGATTATGAACACATGTGGCATGGCAGGCATCAAAGTACAAGGAAATAGGCCCTTCATAGGAGGGAGGGGCTTCTTTGGTTTGAGCTATAAGCCCTCCTTCTTTTTTTTTCCTCTGATTTAATATGTACCTCAAACCAGAATTCATACCATAAGAGCTTAGGGTCATAACATATGTATAGCTGATTATTTCCTGGGTCACAGAGTTAATAGGTGGTTTGCTTATATGTGCAGGTTCCTAACTTGGCTTATGTACATTCATAGTAGATATGGTACAGTAGAGTTTTGACTGTGGTACTCCTTACCCAGGTAGTATGTACACAGTGTGGACATCCTTCTAGAGATTTTTCTCCTCTTAATATAGGCAGAATTGATAACAACATCAATGTATGTAATAAAAACATGCTTATACTACACATGGACATGGAAAACTTTCCTCTGGGCATAGACATTTGCAGCATTTGCAATGATATCATAATAAGAGAACAATCAGTATTGACAGAATTATGACTAGGGTTATAAATTGTATCCAAATTTACTTATCTGGAGATGGTCCTCTTAGCTTCAGTTGTGCATAGACTAGTCAGCTTCCGGGATGTGACTAGAGCAGAGCTTGCAGTATCAAGCTTCAGCCATGCATAGAATGATCAGCCTCTGATGTGTTCACAGCAGGGCAGTTGTCCTTCTTACTGGTGGTTGGGTTTAGCCATAGGACTATTCAGGTGGGGTGATCTGGTCTTGTTGGCTAATCCACTGGCTGTCGTTGGCAGTCACTGCTGCTGCCGGTTTCAGCCAGCTATGATGAATCCAAGGTGTGATACCTGCAACTCTAACAGCAGTGGGAGTAGACATGATTACAATATGAGGCCCATCCCATAAGGGCCCCAGGGTTGTTGGATTCCACCTTTTAACCCAGACAGAGTCATCCGGCTTACGTGGATGCACTGGGTCTGTTAGACTTATAGGCATCCTTTCCCTTAACCAGCTTTGCACCTCTTGCATTGCCACTATAAAGCCTGCATCTGTCTCCGAAGGGTTAACTCTCCTAACTTCTTTAAATCTGCTCTAATTTGATTAATGATTGGGATGGCCTTCTGAACAATATCTCACAGGGTGAATTCCCAGTTTGTTTTGGAGGTGTACACCTGGTCTGGAGGAGGACCATGGGCAACCCCTGATCCCATCATAAATGAGTTTCCTGGCAAAATTTTTTTAGTAGCTCTTTGAGTGTCCAGTTCATCCAGTCCAGCTTCCCTGAACTCTGTGGTTGGTAGGCTGTGTGCAGTTTCCATTTGATCTTTAAAAGTTGAGTCAGCTGTTGTACTACTTCTGCCACAAATTCAGGACCATTTTCTGTTCCTAGGGTTAAAGTCAACCCAACTTTGGCATGATGTCTTTTAGTAGCACCTTTGTCACCTCTCAAGCCTTTTCCATTCTGGTGAGGAAGGCATTAACCTACCCTGAGAATGTGAAAACAAACACTGGCATATACCAGTAACCTCCTGCTCAAGGCAACTTGGTAAAGTTTACAAGCAAGTTCTCACAAGGCACAGCTTCTACTTCCTGAACTCCTAGAGGTCAAGTAGGTCCTTGTTTTGGGTTATTCCCGGAACAAGATAGACAATGTTCGCAAACAGCACAGGTGATAGCAGAGAGCCATGGCACATAGAAGTGTTGACCTATCAAAGTCTCTAGGGCAGCCCTTTCAGTGTATGTTCCTTAATGGACCCCCTTTACAAACCTTGAGGCTATTGTCTCTGGGATGGCTAGCCTCCCATTAGAGAAGAGCCACCAGCCACCTTTAATTTATTTCCCTGTTTCCTGACCAAACCAAGCTTTTTCACTTGAAGAGTAATTGGGCACCTCTAGCAAAGGGGGCTCTATAAAGAGAGGTATTGCTAGAGTTATTTCTTCAGGTAAAACCTTGCTCATTGGTGCCCACTTAGCCTCTCGGTCTATCTTTCTGTTGCCCTGCACCTCATAGCTTTTCCCAATTTGGTGTCCCTTGCAGTGAATAACAGCCACCTTCTCTGCAGCCTATATGGCTTCCAATAATTGAAAAATTTCCTCTTCATTTTTTATTTCTTTTCCTTCAGTAGTCAAAAGTCCTCTATCCTTGTATATCATCCCATGGTCATGCAGGGTTGCAAAAGCATATCTTTAATAAGTATATATGTTTATTTTCTCCCCCTCAGCCAATAAGAGTGCTCTGGTTAATGCTGTGAATTCAGCCTTCTGAGAAGAAGTCCTAGAAGCTAAGGCTTGAGTCTCGGCTATGGAGTACTGTGTCTCTACTGCGTACCCTGCATATTGAACCCCATTTGTTATGAAACTGCTACCATCAGTGAAGTAGTCAACATCTGGGCTTTCCAAGGGGATATCTCTGAGATCTTCCTGGCTTGAGAACACTTTGACAATCCTGTTTATGCATCAGCGGGGAAGGTCTTGCCAGCAGTGAGGCAACCCACTGCCCTTCCAATCCTGTTCCTCCGCAGGCAGCAGGGTACGCAGTTATTCAAGTTATTCAAGTAAATATTCAAGTTATTTACAGTCTCCAGTGTTATCTGAGGATTTTCACACAGAAGCCCTTAATACTTTAGCATTCTAGAGTTGGACAGCCAACGATGTTCTCTTGGCTCCAGTAAGGTGACTTCAGTGTGTGGCACCAGAAGCATTAACTTCTGACCTAGGGCTAGCTTGTTGTCATCTTCAATAAAGATTGTAGTAGCTGCCAATGCCCTGGCACAGTGGGGCCAACCTAAGGCAACAAAGTCCAGTCTCTTGGATAAGTATATTACCAGCTGGTGCCAGGAGCCCAAGAACTGAGTTAAGACTGACTGCTATTCCCTTTCATTCATCCACATGCAAAGAGAAGGACTTTTCTACATCCGGCAACCCTAGTGCCGGGGCTTGGATGAAAACTTCTTTTATATTTTTAAAGGACTTTTTCTGTTTATTTTCTCATAGGAAGGGCTCTCTTTCTTTTCCTTTGGTAGACTCATATGAGGGCCTTGCTTTAAGGGAGAAGTTTGGAATTCAGTTTTGGCAGAATCTCAGCACACCTGGAAATTCTCTGACCTGCTGCCTTGTAACTGGGGTGGGCAATGCAAATACAGCCTCCTTGCATGCACTTCCAAGCCTGCGCTGGACTTGGGATATTGAGAATCCTAGATATCTAACCTCCCTAAAACAGACTTTTGCCTTGTCCTTGGACAAGCAAATCATCAATGTATTGTAATAGCACAAATTGTCACAAGGTGGTGCAAAATCCTCAAGGTTGATAGCCAAAGCCTCCTCAAAGATAGTGGGAAAATTCTTAAACACTTGCTGCAACCTTGTATACTGTGATTGTCCCCACTGGAAGGCAAATATAGACTGACTTCGGGGAGCAAGCCTCAAGCAAAAGAAAGTAATCTTTAAGTCCAGACATGTGAATCACACGGCCTTAGCAGAAATCTCTCCCAGCATTCTGTATGAGTTGGGTACTATGGCATGGATAGTGACAGTGGCCTTATTTATTGCCCAGGTGACCTGCACTGGCCTGTATCCACCATTTGGCTTGGGCACAGACAGCAGAGGAGTATTCCAGGAGGACTTGCCTTTCACTATAATCCCATGTTCATAGAGCTGATTTAAATGTTTTTTTAATGCCATCAATTGCCTCTCTGGGTTGGGGTATTGATGGACCCATACTGTGGCAGCATGAGAGTTAAGCTCTACTACCACTGGGGGTCTCTTTGCAGTAAGTCCAGGGGGGTTGTCCTCAGCCCATATGGCTGGTACCTTGAAAAACTTTCCCCACATACCGTGTAGGTCCTTCTCTGGCAGTCTCCTGACACACAGTTCATACAGCCACCATTCCTCAGTTCTAACTTGATAGAGTGAATACCATTGCCTTAGACTTTCCAAACTCCAGGGTCATATTCCCTTCAAGTGGAAAGGAAATTTATGCCTGCACTGGCATAAATTGGGGCACTGGATAATTTGACGTATACAGAAACTCATGCTGCACTTCTGGTCCCCCAATAACACATCTCTTGGATTTGCAAAATGGTCTCTCTTTTTTTTGGTCCCCTTGCTACCTGCAATAGTGCACAGTTCTTTCTGGGGGGGGTGGCTAATTCAGTGAGTTACCACAGATAAATCAGCAGCAGTATCACCCAAAAAATCCATTAATCAGCCCCCTACTTCCATAGAGACCTTAGGTTCCCCAGGGCCTAAAAGGATGGAGCTTGGTCTGTCTCAGTCCTTGAAATTCTTGGCCCCCACTAAGCTGAACAGATCTGGATCTGCCTTTGAAGAACCATAACTAGCAACTGAACACTGCTCTCAGGGTTAGACCATTGACCATCATCTCCATTCTTTTCCTTGTTGGGGCACTCTTCTTTCCAATGCCCCATTTGCCTGCACCTTTCACATTGGTTCCTGTCCAACTGGGACCGGCTTTCCTCTCCCAGTCTTGTCTGCCCTCTTCCTCAGCCTCTGCCTCAGCCATGCCCTCTAGCAAATCCAGGGTTACTTTCTGCCAATTTATAGCAGCTATAAATTGAGTTGTCTCTTTATTTCTATTTCTGGTTTTCCTTTCTTCCTTTCTCTCCACCTCTTCTTCCCAGTTTATGTATACTTTATTTGCTATTTCCAGGAGTTCACTAATAATTTTCCTTTCAAAGCCTTCCATCTGCTGAAGGCTTCATCTTACGTCTCCCTGAGCTTGCCCTACAAAGGCTATATTTATCATATTTTGGTTTTCAGGAGCCTCTGGAATAATTGGAGTGTACAGCTTATATGCCTCACAAAGCCTTTCATAGAATGCACTTGGGCTTTCATCAGGCTTTTGGTGCACTTCTGATATTTTACTCATGTTCATTGCCTTCCTTCCTCTTGCCTTTATCCCATTCATGAGTGTCTTTCTATATAGCTGCAGCCATTCCATGTCCTCGGCCTCATTTGGGTCCCAGTTAGTGTCCTCATTTGGGTGTTGCTCCGTGGCCAACTGGCATGGGTTAGGGGTGGTCTCTGGGGCTTCCCCTTTTAACCAGCTGAGAGCTGCCTGATTAACTCTTCTACACTCCTCTGTATTAAACAAAGTTAGCAAAAGTTGTTGACAATCTGTCCAGGTCCAGTTATGTGTCATAATAATAGAATTCACCAAATCAATGAGAGTCTGAGACTTTTCTGCATATGAAGGGGTGTGCTGTTTCCAATTTAAGAGATCAGTAGTGGAGAAAGGCTGATAAACATAAAGCCTGGGGCCTCCATGTATCTGCCCTTGGTCATGATAAACCTGTGTCCTGATCTCTTGAAGTGGCATCTGCAAAGCCCATGGTTGGCCTGAGCAGAGGGGCCTAGCTGCCTTGCCCTGTCCATCTTACTTGCTTTTCTCTAATGGGGGCTTCTGTTCCTCTGGAGTAGGGGGGGAGACTGAGTCTCACTTTCCTCCAAGCTCGACTCTCCGGATGCTCCTGACTCTGCCTCCTGCCTTATTCTGTCCAAAGATGGGTAGACTGGCACATATGGGGGTGGACATTCCCTTTCCTCAGGTGGAGCCTGAAGAACCTGTTTTGTCTGAGGCTTTGAGGATTCCTTTTCCTGGGAGACAATAGGGGCTTTACGTTCCTCTGCTTCCTTTGGTTGGGATGCCTGAGCCACTGATGACTTTCAGTATCCCTCTAGGTAGGGCTGTAGCCACTTGGGGTGAGTTTGTGCCACATTGAGCCAAGAGGCTATATAGGGAAACTGGTCTGAGTATCCTGGTTGTCCTCCAACTCCTTAAACACATGGCCAATTAATTCCTGTCTATTGTAACTTCAGAGAGCCACCCCACATTAAAAGCAGGCCAGTCTATCTCACAGAATGTCTTTAGGTTTTGAGCATCCAGTTTCATCCCACAGTCATCTCTAAATCTTTTTTGTTTTCAATTATTTATCATGCACTCCAAAGGAGTTGGTTTCAATGCTTTTCCTCCCATTTTCTTCTTTGTGGCACACTTTCATTCTCAGGTACACCAGACTGGGTCCTATTATGGGAGTTTCAGATGCTGCTTACCCAGGAACATGCCTTCTCCTCTCACAGCCTGCTGCAGCCATGGAGCTGGTCCTATCAGCCTTATGCAATGTCCTAGGTCTGATTTCCCCTGCACTCACCTCAGAGCACACAGGCCGTGCTAAGAGATCTGTGCTTTCCCATGTCATTCCAAGTGTTGGCCCCTCCTGTGACCTTCTCTTTTATACACTTTCACACCCCTCACCTGCCCCAAGACTCCTCATCAGATGAAACGAGCCTCTCCCGAGTCCCAGGTGAGCCTAGTTAGGCTCCCACATTCACACACATACACACACCACTCCTACTCCAGGACTCTTCATTGAATGAAATGAGCATATCTCATGTCCCAGGTAGGTTCACACCCACCTACACACTCCCAGTTGGGTGGCAAGCCACTCTTGCCACTCTGCTAGCAAGCTCTTCCTTACTGCACTTGCCACTTTCATGGCCCATTTTCTCCCTTCCACTTTATCAGTGGGGACATGAGGTTCATCCAAATTGGCAGGCCACTCCTGCCACCCCCAGCCACTCTGGGTTGGATTACTAGTCAGTCCCCGGGAGGTGATCAAGCTCCCCTTCATCCCTATGAGATGGGCTTTCCTGCCTTGGGCACTTTCTCCTTACTTTGGTTCCTGAAGTGCTGGTATCATCCTCCAGTTTTGTTTTGTTGTGCTGCTGGGTAGGCCACCAGAATGCAAGGAGAACTGGTGTCCATCTGGGTGAAGCTCCCCCACAGCACACCTTGAATGTTGGGTCTCCCCCAGCCCCAGGTTCTAGTCCCACAGGCAAAGGAGACAGTAAATCTGTCATCTTCAATCCCCATAGGGGCCACTAGAAATGTTTCAGGATAATTTAGTAATCCAAGAGACTGAGGGGTTGCGGAGGATTTATTATTATTGTTTATGTGCACCAATCCAGTCAGATTAACATCCAAAGGACTGAGCCCTGAACAAAGGGTCAAGTTACCTTTTAAGAATTTCATGGGGTTGTGGGAGATCTGTGCAGGGGGAAGCATATTACAGAAGTGAGAAACAAAGGCAGTTATTCAATTGAGACTTGCATTATATCATTTCTTACTTTTCCAGGAAAAATATGTTTTATGACTTATGTTTATCTGTCTTAGTGAATTTGCAGCTGCACAGCTAGAGAAAAAGTGTCTTCACAATGCCTGCAAAAGGGAGAAATAAGTCTCCTAGCCACAGACAGAAAAATAGGCATTAATTTTTAAAGGACCTCACCTCTTACTCCTTCTAAGGGGGAACTGGATTTTATTACATAAAACTGAGTTTTTGCTTACACACAACTGAGTTTTTCCTTACACATTCTCTAATTTATTTTAATTCCTATTCTACCACTACACTATAAGGAAGACTAGAAGTGCAATCTTGCTGCATGTCCTCAAGGAGAGGAGTCTGGACGTTGATGAACGATGCTAACAATTATCATAAGCACTCATTTTCATCATTATTTAGCATGACACTGACTGAATAGTCTCCAGTGGCTCTTTCTTGCTATCCTTCTTCCGCATGAAAACCACTATAATATTTCTGAAATATATTATTTCAAAAAAATAAACAAAACCCCTTGATATACCTTCGTTGCTACCAGGATAAAATATGCCTTGTCCTTGACTAGACCTCCATGACCTGACCCCTGCTGACTGTACTGCTCTCCTCACATGTCTGCCTCTTTGTATGTGCTGTTCTTCCCAATAGAATGAGGTGCAAGTCCCCCTCTTCCGTTCTTCCCAGCTCTACTTTGCAGTGTATCAGGAGATTAATTTTGAGCCTTGTCTAATGAGATAGTGGGCTGGATTGGCAGATCTTACTACAACTTTGTCTATAAAATACATACTTAAAATTTTATTAAATTTTAGGAAGTACAGGGGTTCTTTTTTTCTTTGCTACTTTCCTTCCTTTTTTCTATCTACAAATATTCATTTGAATATGTACCAGGCCTCTTGATGGGTCGCAGGAATATAAAGATCATCCAGACATTGTCCCTGCCCTCATAAAGCTTATGATTTATTTAGTGGGGGAGATGTAGTAATCACACTGCACAAATTTGAATTAGATTCAAATACAAGTTGAAATAAACAAACTAAAATGAATTTGAGTTACACAAGATAGAAGATTACTTTCTCTCATATTACTGTAGATAGACCAGTGTTGATATTGTCAGTGTTAGTGACCCAGGTTCCTTCTATCTTGTCCCTTATCCCCAGCGTATGGCTTCCATTTCATAGTCCAAGATAATGGCTGAGTCTCCAGACATCATGTCTGTATTCTAGTAAGAGGAAGGAGAAAGATATAAAGAAAAACATGTCCTGGAAAATGAACACACCACTTCCACTTACAAATCTTTGGCTATAATTTAATCACACCTCCATATTTAGCTGTAATAGAGGTGTGTAAGTCATGTGACCTGTTGAAAAAATGGGGCTTCTGTTACCAAGAAAGAAAGTGAAAGCAGATAGAAGGACCAGACCAGGCTTGTCTAGAAGATTAGTTTAAAGAAAAACTTACAAAGAATTGAGATCTGAAAAATAGATAGGCTTTAACCAGGGGAAGAGTGATCAGGAAGAATAAACATCATGTGCAAAGGACCTGTGGTGAGAGGAAGCCCAGCCTGTTGGAAGGACTAGAAACAAAACCAAAAAAAAAAGAAACAAAAATCCACAGTGACTAAAGTAGAGAGGAGGAAGGAATGTGAAGCAATGTAAAGGAATGCAAATATCCCCTAACTAAGTAGTCAGGGGACAACATTGCAGAGCCTTGGAGGGCTAATTAGGGGTTGAGATCTTCACTCTAAAAACAATGGTTTGTAATTGAAGGTCTTTAACTAGGAGGATAGTATGATCAAATTTACATGCTAACTTGTAGGAAACAGATTGGAGAGGACAAGAGTGGATGTTAAAAGGCCAGTGGCCTCCAGATGACAGATGAATGTAACTTGATCTAATAAAATGCTAGAAAAGAAAATAAAAATGGGAGGAGTCAAGAACTCTTTTTAGAGGGCAAACACAACAGGACTTAGCATGAATTAGTGTGGGAAGGGAGTGAGGAAGAGGAGGAAGGGATAAGAATGGAGCAAGAAATAAGACATGAATTTAAGAATATTCAGTAATACATATGGAAATGAAAATTGACATTCAGTCAATGCAAGGGGATCTCAGGATACTTGTGCAACATAGCACACATGAAGTTCTATAATGTAAAATCCCTTGAGACATGATGTTCATACAGGTCCATTGTAATTTGTCTTTCTTAAGATCTATTTTAAGGAGTACATCCAGTTACGCTTTCCATTAAATTCCAAATCTATTTTGCTTTCGGTTTAATATTTGCTATCAGTTTCATATGGTAGGATTTTTTTAAAAAAAAACAAACTTTATTCTAGAGGCAGCTGTGACCCTCCAAAACATTTAAGGGGTCTCTACAGATTTTGAAGTGATGAAAATCTCCATTTCCCTTGCAGCCCTCTCAAGTTCCTCTTGAAGAGGAAGTGAAAGTTAACTCCCAGTTCTTCCTGAGCCCAGAAAGACAGCTGACTGGGAAGAATATATATAAATGGATTATATTCAAGAGTGCCTTAGAAAAAAGAAATACTACATTTTGGGAGGACAAGGTGGGCGGATCATGAGGTCCAGAGATCAAGACCGTCCTGACTAACACAGTGAAACCCTGTCTCTACTAAAAATACAAAAAAAAAAAAAAAAAATAGCCAGGTGTGGTGGCACAGGCCTTTAGTCCTAGCTACTTGGGATGCTGAGGCAGGAGAATGGCATGAACCTGGGAGGCAGAGCTTGCAGTGAGCTGAGATCGTGCCACTACACTCCAGCCTGGGTGACAGACAGAGACTCCATTAAAAAAAAAAAAAAAAAGAAAGAAATACTGGTCATTCATCCTATAAAATCTATTTAGCAGTATTCTATGTCAGGCCCTATTCATAACTGGAATGATCAGACTGGACAAACTGAGTCTGTCAGAAGGCAACAGGTAAGGAAGAAGACCACCTCTCTTATTGTCTCATACCTCAGAAAAAGAAAGAGGAAGCAAAAGTTAAAGAAAGGCAAAAATGAGATCAAAAGTCAGGCAGCCCAGCACCGCACCTCAGGCCTGGTAGTTAAATATCAATCCCTGACCTAACCACTTGTATTATCTATAGATTCCAGACATTGTATGAGGAAGCATTGTGAAACTTTCTGTTCTGTTCTGTTCTGTCTTGACTACCAATGCATGCAGCCCCAGTTACTTACCCCATGCTTGCTCAATTGATCAAGACCATTTCACGTGGACACCTTAGAACTGTAAGCCCTTAAAAGGAGCAGGAATTTTCCTTTCGGCGAGCTCTGTTTTTGAGATGCAAGTCTACCAATGCTCCCAGGTGACTAAAGCTACTTCCTTCCCCAACCCAGTATCTGAGGGGTTTTATCCATGGCTCGTCCTGCAACACGGGAAGAAAAAAATTATGTGTGTGATTGCTTATATGCAGACTATCTGCTTTTGTTTGTCTTGAGATTAACCAGTAGTTTTAATAACTCAGTGTGCACCTGATTTTTTTGTGACAATTAGAAAAATAATTAACTTTAATTTTTACACTTTGATGTAATGCTAAGGGACTGTTTGGAATAAAATTTAGTCTCTGCTTCGAGCATATTGCAAATAGCCCAAAGCAGCTGTCAAGGTGAAAACAACTCAGGAGGAAGGCATTGCTGTGGTTCTACTGAACAGATGGTCTGATGACATCAGTGTCTCCAAATTACTGGCAGCCAAAGAAGATGGAAAAATTAACATTGAAGCACAAGCTTGATAGCAGACAGGGAGTCACAGGGAACTTCAGGGGAGAAAGTCACATGGGATGATTTCTTTACTTTGTTTTCAAGCTCTACTAGGAATATTTTCATTTTCCCAAATTCCTTGAATAAAATTACAATAATTATTACAGTTGATCCCACAAACAACCACTACCATGACAGGGCTGGAGGACATGGTATTCAGTAATGCCTCTGCCACTAAAAAATCATATTGATTCTAAAAAGTGATTAATTGTGTAAAAGCGTTTTGTAGCTGAAAAGAAACATTTCAGCTCTATAATAGAATATGACAGTTCCTGGAAAATCATCATAATGGGCACATATTTAGCTCTGGACACATTGTATTTTGAGAGATTTACATTCCATCTTTCTCGAAAAGGCTAGATTACAGTTAACATTTTCACCTAGGACTGACTGCCCAGCCCTTTATCTCTGTTGATCTTATTTCCTTGTTTAGTATTGTGTTTTCTCCTTTTCCCGCCTACCAGTGTCTGGGTCTTTACTTCATTTATGCATAATTGTCAGCTGTGTAAAGTGATGCATTCCAGCCTTAACTATAGATAAACCAATCTGTGCTGGATTATCTTGAGCCCAAGACCTAAAACCTGAGTCAGAATCATAGAGCTTTCTGTTTACAAATGAATAAGTAGGCATCTGAGTTTCCATACTTGTCTGTGAGCACAGAGTGGGGAAGTGCTGAAGGCAGAATGAGAATGCGGGGGTCTACTTTCTCAAGCCTGGTGGCCTTCATAGTTCTACAAACCCCAAGTGCCCATAACTCTCCTCCCTCAAGGGATACAGACTCTGATATAACTGGATTAGATACTTAAAACTCAAAGGGAATTCAGTAGGAGCTGAAAAGTGAATTTTAGGCATATTTTTCTAGAACACTATTGTCTAATTTTCATGACAGCTAAGCATGGTGCAAGGTTGTCTTGGTTCAAGTTCCAGGAAAAAATATCCTGCAAGAAGAATCTAAGTACAAGAAATTTTGGGGAGAGGTGGTTCCAGGAAACAAAGGTGGGGAAGAGAGGAAGCAAGACAATGAAGGGAAAAAATAAACCTCACAGTCATCCCCAAAAAGAGGCAAGGGAGATAGGATATTTATCCTTTGACTTCAATCTGTCATTATATGAGAGCTGTTTCCAGGGGCATTGACTCCCTTCTGCTGCTGAAACTACTGGCCTACATCACTGAGATGAGAGAAAGCCCTCAAGTGGAGTGTGGCCATTGCTTGCAGCAGAAGGAATTGGCTGGATGGTCTCAGACAAGGTACTTTCCTTCTCTAAACCTAAGTTTTTTTATCTGTAAAATGGAGAGAATAGTACCATCATGTGATATTATGAGTAGTAAATGGAATAATAATCCACGTAAAGTGCTTAGCACAATGCTTAACACAGATGAGGCCCTTGATATGAGGCATTATTATTGTTATTTTTCTTGCCTGCATCACGTGCCTGGCAAAAAAATGAAATTTAGAATCACACCAGGCACTACAGCAGGTAGAGGCCTCAGACAGCATTTAGGTCAACATCCTGATTTCACAGCAGAGGAGGCTTGAGGATGAGGCAAGTGGCTGTCTGTCCCAAGGAAAAAAGATATTCTAATAGAGGGTGATAGAGCCAGAGCCAGACTTGTAGAGCTAGAGCATCTGGTTCCATGATCAGGGCTCTTTCCAGCACCCTGGACTGACCCATTTAGAATTATCTGTAGAATGTAGATCTGGGAGGAAGAGTGAATGATCATTGTGTCCTGGATGGCAAAAATATTTTCATCAGAGCTTTGATAAGTTGGCAGTGACAGCCTGTGTGGCTGTGTTGAGAAAGATTCTGATGACATGGTACATGAGGCAAATGTGTGTAATGTTTACCAATATCTGCCATTGACCTGGGAGTGCACACTGGCTGGGTAGACACTGATCCTTTTGGGGTTGAAGGTGTTAAGGAAGTTGACAGCTGGACATGTAGTTATCACCAAGGAAAAAAAATAACCGTTTTGTTTGTTCATTTTATTACTATAGTAATGCCTATTAATCATAGACACATTTTAAAGATATGAACAAGTATAATGGTTAATACCCAGTATCAACTTGATTGGATTGAAGGATGTAAACTATTAATCTTGGGTGTTTCTGTGAGGGTATTGCCAAAGAAGATTAACATTTGAGTCAGTGGGCTGGGGAAGGCAGACCCACCCTTTATCTGGATAGGCACCATCTTTGGGGACACAGAGTGAATTCAACACAATCTTATTCTGTTCAGTCCTTCTTGGTCTATGGATCCAAACATCTTTTCCACCCCCAAACTGTCTCTCTGTTCCATGACTATTCCCTTGCATATCTTTTCCTGTGTGTTTTCTTTACCTAGAACGCCCTCTCCACTTAGCTCCAATTTTGCAAAGCCTACACTCACTTGTGAGGCATGCAAGAGTTGCTTTTCCATTCAGCCTCCTCTGGTTTTTTCCTTTTCTCCCAATTTCTGTGTCTTATATGTTCTGAGTAATTTAGCACCTAATTTTAAGTGGACTTACTTTGTCTAGTGACTATTTTGGGTGTGTAAACTAGTCTGGCCTTCTTAACAAATACATAAATTCTTCAAGGGTTGGAACCCTATTTTACAATTATTCTGGACCTCTTCTCAACTTTCCATTCCCACTCAAGCACTCAGCAAAGAGCTGAGTGCATGATAAATGTCCAATAACTACTGTTGGTTATTGTTAAAGTGACTCTAATGAGGACAATGCACTACTCCTGACAGTCCATCAGTAGGAATGGAGGTGAGTACATGGTGGGAGGGTGAGGAACCTGTCGGTAGCCCAAGTTTCTGGTCATATAGAGCAGCTCTGTCTCCGAAGTATCCCCTGAATATAATATATACAATGATATCGGCAATTCATAACTAAAAGGTAGAGAAACATTTATACAAATAGTAGATCTCATTCATTTTCTTTAAGATCATGGGAAATTTCTCCTCCATAAAAAGTTCTAAGAGTCATCAACTATGACCGTCATGTGACCTTTGGCAAATTACTTACCTTTCTGAGCTTACTCATCTTTCATTATCTACAAAATTCGAATAATAGCACCTAACTGACAGGGTTGTTGAGGGGATTAAATTAGGTTATGCATGTAAACCATTTAGCCCAAGGTCCAGAAAAGAGTAGCCACTAAATTATGAATTGCTATTGTACTTATTATCATTGTTATTGTTGTCTTCTTTTTAAACCAATATTTTCCATAGTCTGGTAAAAGGATTATTAAGTGATAGATAAAATAGTTTTTGCTGGTGCATTGACTGACTTTAAAAAAATTTAATGTGTGATAGGAAAAATGTTTAATCACATTTGCAATTTCATGGGTATTATTTCTATTTATTTACTGCTTCATAGGAAACAATCCATAAACTTCGTGGCTTTAAACTTTCTTTCTCTTTCTTTCTTTCTTTCTTCCTTTCTTTCTTTCTTTCCTTTTTGATCTGGGCTAGGCTCAGCCAAAGCAAGTCACATGCTCAAGCTCAGAGTCAGCATCTGGGGATGGCACAAGTCTGTGAATAGTAGGAGGTATGGTTCATTGGGGGCCACCAATGTAGCAATTTACCACAGCCATAATTTACCCAGGGTTTCACAGCTATTATGTATTAAGGCCAGAAACTGGGGCACTCTGCTTCAGAATCTTGTCTTAATCAACATGCAGCTCTCCTCAGATAGTGTTTCAATGATCTATTCTCAAATGAGGGACTTAAAACAGCACATATTGTATTATGCTCTTTGATTTTGTAGGCTGTGAGTGCAGATAGCTCACAGCAAAGATGGTTCACCTATAATTCACAGTGTCTAGGACCTCAGCTGAGATGACTTAAATTTCTGAGAGCTGGCTGAGATGATTCAACTGGAGTCATATGTATGGGGTATTGGTTCTCACTGTCTGATGGGTTCTTCAGTTCTCCACCATGTGACCTTCCCACATCAGCCCTAGCACCTGGAATTTTTCGCAGCATGGTAGTCTTGAGTATTCAGATTTTTTACATAATGGCTGGCTTCTCTTTAGAGAACAAGGTGAAAGCTGTTAAGCCTCTTAAAGAGGCCATATTCTATTGGTTAAAAATGTCACAAGGCCAACCTAGAATTACAGAAAGGAGAAATGGACTCTACCTCTTGATGAGAAAAGTGACATGAATCTTCACAGAGGGAAAGAATTGATGATGGCCATATTTGGAGAGTTTCTACCACAATATGCTTAAGGTTTAAAATACTTAATACTAATTTAAGACTGTTTTAAAAATAGACTTTATTTATTTATTTATAAAAAAAAGACTTTATTTTTTTATAAAAAATAGACTTTATTTTTTTATAAAAATAGACTTTTTAAATAAAAAATAGACTTTTTAAATAAAAAATAGACTTTTTTAAAATAAAAAATAGACTTTATTTTTTAAAAGAATTATTAGATTCACAGAAAAAAAAATAGACAAAGGTATAAGGATTTCCCATATATTCTCTGTGCCCACACATGCATAGCCATTATCAGCATCCTGAACAAGTGGTACATTTATTACAGCTGATGAACTGTTATTATTCAAAGACCAGAGCTTACATTAGAATTCACCATTGGTGTGCACTTTATGGGTTTAGACAAATGTAAGACGACATGTGTCCACCATTACAGTACCATACAGAATAGTTTCATACCCCTAAAAATCCTCTGTGCTCCTCCAATTCATCTCTTTCTCCCTACTAACCCCTGGAGACCATTGATATATTTACTATTTCCATATTTCGCTTTCTCCAGGTTGTCATACAGTTGGAATCATACAATATGGAACCTTTTGTCTTCTCACACTTAGTAATATGCATTTAAGTTTCCTGAATGTCTTCTTAAACCCTGCTAGGTCATTTCTTTTTGTGCTGAATAATATTCCATTATCTGGATGCACAGTTTATCCACTCACCTACTGAAAGACATCTTGATTGCTTCTAAGTTTTGGCAATTATGAATAAAGCTGGTAAAAACGTTTGTGTCCAGGTTTTTGTGTAGACATAAATTTCAAATCTTTTTGGTAAATATCCAAGAAGTACAATTGCTAACTTGAATTTATGATTTTAAAGTTAGTCAAGCTGAAGAAAATTTAAGTTAATAATATGAAACTGAGCCACTTGAAAATTTCTACAAAACTGTAAGAAATTTCTGGTTTTGTAGGTCAGGTTCCAATATTGGTTAAGTTTATGTTGTTCAAACTCAAAGTACAGTGGTCCTAGGATATGGCAAATATTTCAGTAGTGATATGCAAACAACTAAAATTTGGGAAACATCTTCTAGTTGAAGTATTTTACCTCCTAGTGACTTTTATTCCCTCACGTGTCTTTGACTGAAACTTGGAAGATGCCTATTTGGAAAATGTGTTTTATTGGTGGTGATGGTCATGGTGGTTTGGAAAAGGGATGATGTAGACTGCAAAATATCAGGTGCCTGTTGAACACACACATTCATTAAAATGTCCTTGGCTCGAGGGATCACGGACTACTCTGGGCTTGCTACAAGCTGGACACCGGAGACAGCTGGCAGACTCTTTGAACTTCCTGGGGAAAATGTCTTTGATTCTTTTAAAACCATTTTAAAACCATAAGTTGGTACAAGAAATTGGAAAATCAATCATTTGAATATTTGGTTATAAAGGTGTACATCGGAGGAGATTATTTTCAAAATAGACTTCCCAACAGTTGAAGAGATTTCTTAGACTAGGCTCTGATGATGAATCAGAACTTCAGAGATTGTGAGGGTAGGATTTAGACACTTTACAGAATTTTATTCTGTAGTTAGTCTCTACTAGGTTAAAAAAATTTCCTTCATTACCACCCTAAGTTGTTTTTCAGCCTGGCAGTTCATCATCATGGAAAGAAAGATTGTAACGAAATATGCTGTAGGTCTTCAATTAAAATATCCCAATATTGTTTGAAGGTTTGGAATTGGTAAAATAATTTTAGGGCTGGATTTATTTCATCTCAACTCTTTCAGAGTGAAATTTGTAGGAGAAAATTTTTATTCAAAAATAGCATCCAAACTATTTAAATGTTCCAAATAAAGTCAGCACCAAGTCCACAGCCCCCCTTTAAAAAGAAAACAAAAACAAAACCCCAAAATACTCGAAACCACTTTTTCCAATGGAATTTCCTGAAGAAATTCCTTCAAAAGGTCTAGCTACCTCCAAGACAGCTTACGTCACACTCTTCCCTTAAGCATCAGTAATAATGTACTTGCTTCGTGTTCTCGGTGGCTTCTTAAGTTATTTTGGGTGCTTAGCTCGGACAGTTAAATAAAAACTTGACATTAGAAGAGGTTTCATTATGCGTGTGAACGTATTTTCTTCAGCTAATCAGTAAATGGCAGACTAGAAGTCATTTAGAGGCTGGAACAATAATGTCAAAGCTAATTCAGTCCCTCACAGGTCAAGGCTGTGACCATGGCTATAGCATTTGTCAGACAAACAAATGCACAGCACTTCTGTGAGTGTGTTTCCTGTGCAGAAAATCACACCTTAAAATAAGTGGGCATTGATTTCTCCCATCTCTGTTTATCTTAGGTTCTTTAACTGGGGTGAAGCAGAGATGGTGTTGTTCCTGCCTGGCCAGCAACTCTTCCACACTTTTCTCTTCTACAGCATTTCAATAGCACATATCAGGATCACACTTGTTATTACATGCTTATTACTCACCACTGATAAGTGGAATTTTATTTTTATTTATTCATTTATTTTTGCGATGGAGGCTTACTCTGTCTCCAGGCTGGAGTGCAGTGGCATGAGGTCAGCTCACTGCAATCTCTGCCTCCTGGGTTGAATTGCTTTTCCTGCCTCAGCCTCCCGAATAGCTGGGACTACAGGTGGGTACCACCACACCTGGTTAATTTTTGTATTTTTTAGTAGAGACAGAATTTCTCCATGTTGTCCAGTCTGGCCTCAAACTCCTGGTTTCAAGTGTGCTGCTTGCCTCAGCCTCCCAAAGTGCTGGGATTACAAGGCGTGAGCCACCATGCCTGGCTGATATATTGAATTTTCATATCATATTATTTTCTCTTATGTGAACACCCTAAAATACCAGAGTCTTTGTTTAAGGATGTTTATCTTTCCAGGAAGATAAATTGATTTTACAATTAAATTATTTATCCAGTTTTTCTTAATTTTTCTCATTTTTGATGCAAATTATACAGAGATGACAGATTTTATTGTGATTCTGCTGGACTGTCAAAATGGTCTTAAATTTAGCAATTCCTTCATTCAGAAGTTGTTTAAATATATATTTATTTAATAAGCAATGCAAGAGTATGCAGAATAACAATAATGCTTCCCCAGGAATTACACATGATTAATTTTTTTCCAGTGAATGGCAACTAGAACTAAAATTGCCTAGAGAACAATGGTCTGCCTGTGTCATCATCTTAATTGCAAAATCTTGAAAACCTAGAAAAGAAAAATGATTTCTGTAATTTCTAATTATAAACATACAAGGTGGGGTGACCTTGAATGCTGAATTTCCAATTAAGAGATGCAAATAAACAATCACATCATCTTTCACAATACCAGCCATTTGTTCCAAAAGTTTGTAGGTTCTCCCTCACTGTAAGAAACAGATAAGTAAAAGAGACTCAGACATCAGCTTTTATAGCCAGTATAGATTAGAAATCATACCACATCCATTTTAATAAATATAATTTTGTTACTTTAAGAATATTTATAGCTTTTTTAAAAATGATGGCCAAAAAATCCTTAATATTTAGGAATGTGTGAAGTAGAAAGTGAGAATAACCTGTAATTTCTGTTTCCCCACCCTTACCTCAGAGATAACCACTTTAGACTCTTCAGAAAATTTATTTTTCATTTTGTTCACTTGAAAAGATGAGTTGTGCCTTCTTCCTTATTGATTTCCAAGAGCTCTTTATATGTAATATTTAACTGCATGAGATTTGTAGGTGAGAACGAGACTGAATGTTGTCAGTAATAAACAAATCATGTGTAAATAGGAATAGGAATAAACTCTCTACTAAGCACAATGTTTTGTGGGAGATGCTTTATATGTGTTACATTTATAGAGCAGTTTGCCCTCATTGTTAGGGAATGCCACTTCTGAAGACTAGACACAGTGATTAAATTTTGTTAACATCTTGGCTTGGCTGTTTTGGGGAATACAAGGTTTAGAATTGGAATCTGTTCCCCAGCGGTTATTGCCTGCATGGTTATACTTTACAAAATGCATGTTTCTCTGTCAAGGAGTTGGAGGATAAGCCCCATCTTTTACATGTGGGCTGCACATAGTGACTGACTTCCAAAGAGTACCATATGGACAGGAGGATAATGTAAGTTTTCAGTGGAGAAACATGTCCAACAGGACCTCTGCCATGTAATCAAAGTTAATATTAGTAGTGGTAAGTCATGCTCACAGTATACATCCTAGATATGATGTGATCAGAAAGACACTTTACTTCTGTGGTCTCTCTCCCCAAAACAGACAACCACAGTCTAACCAGGAGAAAAACACGCTGGATGAACGAACACACATTGGGAGACATTGTACAAAATATCTAATTAGTACTCCTTAAAACTGTTAAAACAGGTAATCAAAAACAAGGAAAGTCTCAGAAACTATCACAGACTAGAGGAGCCTAAGGAAACATGACTTCTAAGTATATATAATATGGTATCCTGGATGAAATTGTGGGGAAGAAAAAAGGCATAGCTAAAGTTGAAGGAAAAAAAAATGTGTGGAGTTTCTTTAATAATAATCCACCATTATTGGCTTATTTAGTTGTGACAAGTGTACCATAAAATATAGGATGCTAAGAACAGGGGAATCTCAGTGTTGTAACTCTGTACTATCCTCGCAAATTTTCTTTAAATCTTAAACTATCCTAAAATAAGTGTGCTAAAAAAAGAATGGCAAATATTTGAATTGACCCATTTCCCCAATGAATCCATAAACCAGTTGTGACTGTGACACCCTTCAAGGCTGAACCTGAACTTTATTAATTTAGAAGGAGCAGCAACAAAACAAAATATAACTTTGGAATGATTTTCTAGGGAGGCTAAGATTAAGGTTGGTAGTCATTGTGCCTGTATGCCCAGACCAGTGAACATAGTGAGCTGGTAGGGACCATAAAGGTGATGCTATTGAACCATTTCATTTTAGAGATGAAGAAATTGAGGCCCAGAGAGAAGAAGGCATTCACCTGGGGTTTTGAAAATACTGGACTTGAACCCATATTTTCTGGGTTCTAATTCAGGGTTCATTCTCCTTCCTCATGTTTCTTCCTGAACCCTTCTGCTCAACACAAAAACTTGCTTTTACTTTCCTCCTGTTTTGTCCAAAGACTGGTACCACATATCCTAAACATTGTATTTAAAAAAGAGAGAAAAATAAATGAAATTTGGGATTAAGTAGAGATGGGTCTGAATACCAGCACTTTTTTGGTCTCTGAGTCTGTTTTCATCACCTACAAAAATGACTTGAATAATTCCTGTTTCTCAGGATTCAGTGAGATTCTGTACATAAAACCTATTACAGAGCCTGGCCACCCAGAACCCTCAATAATTTATGGTTTCCTTTCATAAAAATACATCTTTGTGTATCAATGGTAGTGACAAGATGCCATGGGCCCTAAAATAGCACATATGAATTAGGTATTAACTATATTCATGGAAGCTTTTTCTAACCAGGGATCTTCCACAGAGCCAGCTGCTTCTGCAGAACTTTCTCCTCACCACAGTGTTCTCTGTTATAGCTGAGGCTAGTGAGTGGAGACATACTGCACATTTACATGGCAAATCAGTGCATGAGATTTAAGAGATAGCCTCCCCATGCATGGGGAATAGGAGACAGCAGTTTGACTAAATGCATCATTATTAGGATATTTTTTTAAATCACAGACTGGAAGGAAGACAATTTGAAACCTTGGAATGTTCAGCTTGGTCTCTAAATATTACATTGATATTGAATTGTCTCTTTTCTTCACAACTGATAAAAAACTGAGATTTGCATTTCAGATGGCAATTAATACTGATAATATCTGTCCTTCATTTGCATTTTAAAGCAAAAAGCAGAGTGCATTCTATGAGTGATCTTGTGGCCTGCCTTTGATGGCCAACCCCAATCACTCTTACCTATCATAGAGGCATACAAAGAAATGTGGCAACACAAATTACTATTGCATAGTTTGTCAATGTTTTAAAGATTTTTTAGAAGTAATGAATTGGCAGTTTTCATTATGGAGCTCTTTAGGAGAACATTTCCAACATTGCAGAAAGCTCTTATGAGCTGTTCTAGAAAATAATTTCTTCAGGCTCTTCCGTACTGTAGATCCCCAAAACACTTGTCTAGACTGAATATGTATTATTAGCATAGGCTAAGTTTGCTGCAATAACAAATAGCTTCCAAACTTTGGTGGCTTAAAACAACAAAGGTCTATTTTTCAGTCATACTACATGTCCAATGTAGGATACAGGTTGAAAAATAACCCATCATCTGGAAAACTGTCAATCACTCTGGCAGAGTAAAGGACACTTCTGTGGGTCTTGAGCCAACAATTGGTGCCACAGATCAGAAATGACATGCCATCTTCATTTACAACTTATTGAGCAGAACAAGTCAATAATCCCACCTAACCACTAGGGGAACCAAGAATTTCAGAGAGAAAATCTGGATGTCAGTGAGCTGGTCTGTTGATATCAGTTCATATGACCACTTAGTCATTTTTGCTCATGAATTTATTCAACAGATGTTTGAATGTCTGCATGCTGAGCCCTGGGCATATAGAGATGAGCAAGCAGGCATGATTCTTGTTCTTAGTGAGCTTACTTACCATTTGCGAGTAAATGACCATTTAAAAGAACAATGAGAGTGACAAGATATGTGTTCTGAAAAGAAAGAATAAGATGCTTCAGCATCAGGAAAGCAAGCAGTTTTCTTGGGTATTAGTGAGATAAGCAGAACTATGAGTATTTGTCTGAGTTAAAGAATCCAGAATCAACATGAGGATAGTAGCAGGGGCTTCTGTTTGTTCCTTCATTCTCTTCCATGTGCAGATTTGCCCTGTTCCTGAATGAAGCCCAAGAAAAATGTTTAGCTAGCCCCTGCCAAGTGGTCATTTTGACTGAAAATACCTTGGGCAGGTCCCTGGAGGTTGCATGGACACTTGACTACATGGGTACACTAGCCCATGCTCACAAAGTTCTCCATGTCAGTCAAGGCTGGTGTTTCTGACACAGAGGCTGGGCTGGGCAGCCGGTGTGCAAGCCTTTCTGGATTTTCACACTGGAGCAACCAAGATCCCAGGGTCACTTCAATGAGTCTCCATGGCATTGTGGATGGAGGCAGCAGAGAGGGGCCTCTCGGTCCTGCTTGGATGTCTCTCGCTCCCTTCCAAGTTGTCTGCAGGTGTTGGGACTTTGCCTTTATCTTCTGACCTGCCTGTCTGCAGAAGAGGACATGTGGCTGAGTGTTACAGTTCAGCTCCTGTTATCTGGTTTAGGGGGTGTCTACAAAGTACAAATTCATTAAATCCCCATTTCCAATGATGTGATTCTTTCTCTTTATCCTTCACCTTAAATTCATTCATTAATTTATTCATTCATTCTCCCAGACATGCTGGGAGACAGAATGATAGTTACAATCAGTGACTCTGGGGCTAGACTTCCTGAGTTTGCATCCCAGCTCTGCCGCTCACAGCATGTGATCCTGAGCAGGTTACTTAACCCTTCTGTGCCTCATCCATAAAGTGGGAATAATAATTGTACCTACCACAAATGCTTATTGTGAGGGTTGCATTGGTTAATAAAAGTAAAGTGCTTTGAAAGATACCAGGCACATAGTAAGCACTCAAATTTACTGCTGTTATTATTAGTATTGCCATTATTATTTTTCCTAAGTACCTTCTGAAGTGCTCAGCAGCATACATTTTTTTTTTTTTATTAGGCCTGTGGAAGATACAAAGTCAGTGAGGCAGCTGTATAGCATGGTGGCTAAGGTACAAGCTCTGCAGTCAGCCAGACCTGGATTGACGCCTGGGTTCTGCCATTTACTTAACTGTGTGACTTTGGGTAAATTACGAAGCTTGCTCATAGGTAAAATGTGGATAATGATTCTTATAGTTTTCATGGGAATTGGCTGAGATGATGCATGTACCTCAGCACTTAGCACCTATTGAACACTCATTACCATCTGGCTGTAGAAGTATCACTAGGGGAAGAAAAAGACAGTTAGTGGATGCTAGACAAGGAAACAAGCATGTAATAGATGGTTGTTCTTGAGATGTGCAGGACAGTGAGGGAGAACCATGTGGGACAGAAGTATGGGCTCTACAAAGGAAGCAGGGATTTCTGAGGGGGTGATCATGGAAGGCATTTTGCATGAGATATCAGGGAACCTGGGCCTTGAAGAGTGGGTAGGGATTGGTCAGGCAGAAAAGGAGGGAAGAAGCAATCCACATATAGGAAGAGACAGGCCTTGAAGCCCAAGCTAATGAAATGTCATCTTATTGGGTAGACAATGAAGAGCCATTGAAGGATTTTGAGTTGGAGAGTGACCTGATCACTGAGATCAAAGAAGGAAGTGTGGCAATAACTTCACAGGGAAATGGGGCCAATTGACATTTTCAAAGAGAGGAGATATGAATCATCACAGTGACATTTAGAGCACTTACTGTGGGCCTGGTGCTATCTTAAGCCTTTGCTTGCATTAACTTATTAAATTTTCATAGTAATTCAGCTGAAGTAGTAATATTATTCCCAAGTTAGAGATGATAGAGGATGCTTAAGTGACTTGCCTAAAATCACACAATGAGAAAGTCTAGGTCCAGGACTGAAACCTAGACAGCCTGGCCTGGAGCCCATACTCTCCTCTGTGAGCTGCCTGCAGTTTTGTGGGCACTGGAAAAGGACAGAGTGAAATGCGATATACAGGTGTTGGGAGATGTTGCTTCTCCAAGGAGGACTGATGGGAAAAGTGATTTAAAATTCATCTTGGGATATAGGAGGAACCTGGTTCTCTGAAACATTGAAGAAAGAGAAACTGTGTAGAAGAAGGAAGTATAGGATGAGGGCAGTTGAGGGACCTCCTGGGAAGCTGCTTAGATGTTCTAACTGAAGGAATCTTATTTGGTCTTACTCTCTGCCATTGCCCCATCCTCACTCAAGGGGCATTGGAGTTTCTGATCACTAACAAAACTGAAGATGTTGGGACAGGTGACTTACAAGCAAGCCTTCTGTGAGAGAGGGAAGTCAAAAGGATTCCGTTTTAATTTGAGAGCGTACTATGTTACATCTATAGGATGTGACACACTCCATTGATAACAACTAGCTATATTAGCAATATTTTGAACTCAATCTGCCAGCATCTCAGATAAGATTAATTTCAGAGGTACTGTCTTTTGATGCTGGGGAGCCACATCAGCAGCCCCTGTTCACCTACTGGCCTGAGTCACTGGAACTGGCAAGGGTCGGGGAGATGGAGAAGATGTGCCGCTTAATTCTCCACTAGATACTCCCATGCATATATACCTCCACAGGCTTATTCCACTAGTTAAATGTTATTTGGATTTACAAATATCTGTGCACCTTATGGAATTATTTCCATTTGTCTTTCACTACCCAGCTGAATCAGAACCTTTGGGGGCCACCTGAATTTCTTGAAGCTGGGAGCAGAGGTGAAAGGAGAGGGCAGAGAAGATGAGGAGGTTTCCAGACACATTTGACCTTTGAAAATTTTCCCAGGATCTTGTGGCACCCCCATGGTGAATGCCACGGAAAGATAACCACATAGAAAACATCATAAAGAAGTTACAAAATGTGTACTTACATGAAGAAGAGAGCATCTGAGTTTCTTTAAAATTCAGCCACTCGGAGGACCATCATTTATTTAATAAGCATTTGTATTCAATGCTCTCACTCTTGTCTGCACATTGGAATCACCTGGAAAGATTTTAAAAACTCTGAGGATGTACCTCAGACCAGTTAAACCAGAATCTCCAGAAGTGGGACCCAAGCATCCATATTTTTGGAAGGCTACCCAGCAGATTCAAAAGTGCAGCTGACATACACAGTGCTGAGTGCTTTTTTACGTGTATTAATGCATTTAATTCTTACAACAATCTTATAAGAGAGGTGCTGACATTTTTTCCATTTTACAGATGAAGAGACAGAGGCACAGCAAAGTCTCATGCTTTGCCCAAGAACATATGGCTGATAAATTTCAGAGTGTGGATTTGAACCCAGGCCATCTGCTCTAGAGTTCATGCTCTTAGCTAACAAGTTCATTTCCTCTCACTATATGAGAAACACAAGTTCCTGGCAAAGCCTCTTACTGTAAAGTAGCCATGAAGCAGGTGATGGAGGCCCCATATCTGTTTTCTGGGAAGCTAAACAAAAGATCTTACCAAGCAATGGCACATTTATAGTTAGTGGTTTTAAAAAATTTCTACCAGAAAGTGAAGACTTTCCCATTCCTCCAACAGACTGAGGGTAAAATTTCCAACTTTTCCTTTCCTTTCCCAAATACACCCCCCAAAAAATTTCGAGAGCTGGGCTCCAGCCAGAATGAACTGGAATGTGTGTATAGTTTGTCAGCTGGGTCTTCTATTTGTGGTTAAGGTCCAGCCCATCAGGTTAAAGGCGTACTGACATGTGTGTGGGAATGGGAGGCTCATCATGTGCTTATCTTAAATTAGTCTGCTGCTTTATTAGATGGACTAAAAAGCTGAGGAAAGAGGATGAGGCTGCAAGGGGAATGGTATCTGGTCCCAGTTCCTCCCTCAAACCAGCCCTGGGACCCTAGAGTGTAACTTCACTGCCTTCTGGGCTTGGCCACCTTTTCTGTAAAATTAAGAGAGTTGGATTCCATTCAAAGTCACATCTCAATTCAGCCAAGAGATGTGTTTTTCTTGGTCCCACTGTGCTTTCAAATTTTTTGATTTAATTGCCAACATTAAACAATTGGAATCATTTACATAAAAATCTAGATTTTCAGGTTCTTTGAAATATTGGAAGAGATATTCTTGCCACACTGGGTCCTGTAGGGCCACCATGGGCTGGAGTTGAGGAGGCATCTACTCTCTCTAGATGAGACATACTCTCCCCAGGTTTCCATTCCTCATCTGGCCAATATAATTGTTGACTTACCTTCCTGGCCCCTATAGACTATAGGCACATGTGATCATAGTCCCTTCCAGAAGTCGAAATTCCTTTATCCACGGGATCTTGAAACCTGTAAGTCATGGATGAAGTCTTATAGCCTCAAGCACAGTCAAAATTTTCATATAAAGGTAAGGATGATCAAAGGAAAACTAATAAATGGTAATGTTCTCTTTTAGATACTTGCCTATATTTTATCTTTAACCTCAAAATATATAATTCATAATGTTTGGCATACTTTCTGTGTATTTTTATATTCTGGCTCACTATCTGAAGGCATAAGCAGAGACAAAACAAAAGCCATAAAATGTTATAAAGAAATTGCATGGGTAAGAAGAGAGAGGGCACCAGGATAATGTGTTCTCAGAAGGACAGTCTGAAATTACAGAACAACTACCTTTTCTTCGAACAAAATAATCTGGAATAAATTCCAAGAAAATATGTCAGGTGGGTGCTAAAAGTCACTTGAAATCACACATAAATCTAATTTTGTTGACTTTTAAAGCTCTATAGACAGGTGGATGCAAATACTTTATTTTAATGCAATCTGACCACTTCTACAACTTTGTTTTATGCATTTTGTTTATTTTATTGTTATATTTATTGAATATTTGTGAAAACAAAAGTAATATATAAATATATAAAATACAGTAGAAAGGTGAGAAATGAGAAGTAAATGTCTCTTCTCCTTTATCTTTCATTATTTATTGTTTTAAAATATATATAAAATTTATCATCTGTACAATTTTTAAGTGTACCATTCAGTAAAGTTATATATATTTATGTTGTTATGTTTTCTCTCTTAACTCCAATATTAATCCCAGTTACATTTTTCTATATTCTTTCAGAAAATTATATGCACAATTTTATTAAACACACAAGTACATTTCCTTACATCTTCCAAAGCTTCTACATCACCATAGACCAATCTTGCTTGTTCTTTGCAATGACTCCAGAGTGCTCCATTTTTATAAGTAGACCATAATTTACTTAACCACTTTTATTAGTGGATACTTAGGCCATCTTGACATCTTGGCTACCACCGAAAAGAAAAAAAAAATCCTATAGTAAACGTATTTGGTCCATACATCTTGGCCTATGTACAAGTATATCTTGTGGGTAAATTCTCAGCAGCCCATAAACTGAAACATTTGTTTGGTTCAAACTTTTTTATCTGAACATGTATATAGTTGCATAACACTGTTTAGATTGGGTAGAATACTCATCATAAACTATAATGACATAGGTGATAAGTTTCAGTGGTAACTCAGATTCTGGGATTAGATGACCTACCTCCAAATCTAGGCTTTCGCAGAGTAGCTGTGGGGCCTTGGAAAATGCTTGTAACATCACTTGCTTCAATTTCCTCATCTGCAAAATGGGATTAATAATGCTACCTGCCTCTGAGGGTTGATGGAAGGGTTACTAAATGAACAATACCTGGCACATAGTAAACATTATAAGTATTAGCTATTATTTTAGGTCTCTTAATCATAAAATTTGAGTTTGATATTTTAGACATGATAGCTCATCAGATATTTTCAATTAAAAGTTTTCAAGATCCCAACATTTTATTATACAATCCTATTACCAAGGCATCTGTAAAATAGACAAAACCTCACAACATACAAAAATGAAAGGCCTTACCTGCACTCAATCAATTCTTGTTTTCTTCTATTTCTTTAGGAGTACTTTGGATTTCTATTTATTTTTTCTTATATTTGGCATGGAAATTGCACTTAACTTCCCTGAACTTATTCTGGGTCAAATGAAAACCTGGGATGACTTTTTGTGAGAACAATTCTTTGCCACACCCTAAATATCCTAAAATCTCCCCCATCATTTGCATAATAATTTTGACTTGGTTTTGTTACCTATAATGACTCATTTCTTTTAATAATGAGGATACAGCCCAAAGAATCCCTATTATGTTCTTCTCTTCAGTTGCCCTGAATTGGGTAGGTGAGAGAAGAAGCCTGCAGATTTGCCAATAGCCCATCTGCTGGGTGACCATGGTCTATCTGCCTGGATTCCGAAGGTCTTACTTTGTGTCACAGAGCCCAAACCACTTACTCTTTGTTCCAGGCCAGCTCTTCCTTGCTTATTTTTAGCCTTGCATAAAGCCTCTCCCATCCCTCTCTATTGCTTTGATTAATGGCCTTTTGTTAGAGAGACAAGGATGATTCAGGTGAAACAACAGAAATGCTGGCCAAGAAGAGTCTGGTTGGCAGGAAAGATGGTAGGATGGCATGTAGACAGGTCTTTGTGCAGTTAGATTCTGTCCAGTGTAGTGGTCGTAGCTGGGTGCTGTGAGGTGCACCTGTAATCCCAGCTACTGGGGAGACTGAGGCCTACCTCTCAGGAATCCCTTGAGCCCGGGAGTCCTTTGAGCCCAGGAGTTCAAGGCCAGCCTGGGCAATATAGTGAAATGCTGTCTCAAAAAAAAAAAAAAAAAAAAAATCCAAAAGCTTTTCAGCTTCTGCCATTAGTTTTTGGCCACAAGGGGTCCCTCTGCCCGAGGTTATCAGGTGATGGAAAAACTCAGTCTTTTTAAGGTCAAGGAAACAGTAAGGGATCTTGTAGACTTCCATTTTAAAGCCTCAGATGCAAGCTGACTTGCTGTGAGTAATTACAAGTGGGAAGAAATTTTGTTTCTAGTTTGTCACTTGTTAATGACAATGCTTTGAACTGATTTCTGAAAAGGTGTATATCTTAGGGCAGTAGACCTAATGCCCCGAACTGCTCTGACTGAGCCCTGGCCTCAATTTCAGGCAGAGCCAGAGGATTCATGCTGAAAGCATGATTATGTGCGAGACTTTGTTCTAGAACCTGGGAATTGAACAGAATAGAGAATGCACCAGTTTTCTGGGAGCTTACTTAGTGGTGAGATCGCTTAGAGATAGATAAGTAGCCAATTGACTTGGTAATGGTGAAAGAATAAGAAAAGTCAAGAATGACAGAAGTAAGAAAATGAAGTAAGGGGCATCATATTGAAAAGAAAGGTTTGAGATGACATAATTTTGTATGTAGAAACTTCTAAAGAATTCTTTAAAACACCATTTGAACAAATAAGTGGTTCAGCAAGTTTGCAAAATACAAGATCAATATACAAAACTCCATATATTTGTATATACATGCAATGAACTATACAAAAAAAAAAAAGAAAATAATTGTATTTATAATACCATCAAATATACTAAAATACTTAGGAAAAATTTACCGAAGGAATTGCAAAATATGTACTACAAAAACTGTGTAATATTATTGAAAGAAATTAACAAAGAGCTAAATAAAAAGATGTTACCTGTTCATGAATCAGAAGATTCGTTGTTGAGATGGCTACGCTCCCTAAACTGATCTACAGACTCAAGACAATACCTAGCTATTTTCCTTCCTTCTCAAAATTTAGATGATAATCCTAAAATTTACATGGAATTGCAAGGGACCTCCAAATAAACAAAATAATCTTGAAAAACAAGAACAATGTTGGAAGACTCACACTTTCTTATTTGATTTGATTTGATTTGATCTGATCTTGAGATGCAGTCTCACTCTGTTGCCCAGGCTGGAGTGCAGTGGTGCCATCTTGGCTCACTTCAATCTTTGCCTCCTGGGATCAAGCAATTTTCCTGCCTCAGCCTCCCGAGTAGCTGGGATTACAGGAGGGCAGCACTACACCCAGTTAATTTTTGTATTTTTAGTAGAGGTGGGTTTTCCCCATGTTGGCCAGGCTGGTCTTGAACTCCTGACCTCAAGTGATCCTCCCACCTCAGCCTTCCAAAGTGCTGGAATTGTAGGCATGGTCCATCATGCCTGGCCCACACTTTCTTTTTTTTTTTTTTTATTATACTTTAAGTTTTAGGGTACATGTGCACAACATGCAGGTTTGTTACATATGTATACATGTGCCATGTTGGTGTGCTGCACCAATTAACTCGTCATTTAACATTAGGTATATCTCCTAACGCTATCCCTCCCCACACTTTCTGATTTTAAAACTTACTACTTAGCAACACTAATCAACATAGTGTGATACTGGCATAGTATAAACTTAAGGTCACCTGGATAGCCATATGAAAGTGAATGGATTTGGATCTTTACCTCTCATTACATATGAAAATTCACTCAAAATGTATCAAAGGCTTACATTGAGATCCAAAACATAAAGCTTTTAGAAGAAAATCGAGGGGTAAATCTTCTTGACCTTGAATTTGACAATGGATTCCTTGATATAACATTGAAAGCACAAGTAACAAAAGAAAATATACTTCACTAAAGTGAAAAGCTTGTGGGCCTTCACCAACACCATGACTACAGTGGAAAGACACAAACAAAGAATAGAAGAAAATATTTACAAATCATTTAACTGATAAGGGACTTAAATCTCAAATACATAAAGATCTCTTACAACTGACTAAGAAGACAAATATTCCAATTAAAAATGAGTAACAGATCTGAACAGGCATTTCTTCAAGATAGATGTACAAATAAGCATATGAAAAAAATTTCAGTAGCATTAGCCATCGGGAAATGCAAATTGAAATCACCATGTTATGCTACTTCACTCCCACAAAGATGTTTACATTTTAAAAGTCAGATAACAAGTGTTGACCAGGATGTGGAAAAATTGGAAAAAGCGTTAATCAGACATTAGTAATCAGACATTACTAGTGTGAATACAAAATGGTGAAGCCACTTTGGAAAACAGTTTGGCAGTTCCTCAAATGATTAAACCTAGTTACATTTGGCACAGCAATTCTCTAGATATATATATAGGAGAAATGAAAACATGTCCACACAATAACTTGTACGTAAATATTTATCGCAATATTATCCATACTAGCAAAAAGATGGAAACAAACCAAGTGTCCATCAATTGATGAATAAATAAACAAAATGTGGTATATCCACATTTCTGTCATGATCTTATTCACTCATTCATTCATTTGTTCAAAAATATTTACTGATTGTCAACTTTGTGCCTGACACTATAATAAGAATAGCTGGGAACACTATGACACTTCTTCAATGTGGAAATATTCCACCTCTCTCTGTGACTGTCAGGTTGGTATGCATGTGTTTCCTTTTTGTTTTGGAGAGAGGATGTCTCTGTGTTGCCAGGCTGGAGTGCAGTGGCTATTCACAGTCACAATTGTAACACACTACACCTCCAAACTCCTGGGCTCAACCAGTCCTCCTTCAGCCACCTCCACAGTAGCTGGATCTACAGATGCATCACCCGTCACCCGGCTGTGTGATGGTAGTTTAATGTGTTAACTTAGGCCTAGTCCCCAGTTATTCAATGAAATATTGATCTGAGTGCCCCAACAAAGGTATTTTAAGGATGGTAGTTAAGTCCAAAATCAGTTGACTTTAAGTAAGGAAATTTTCCTCAATAACTTGAGTGACATGATTCAATCAGTTGAAAAGCCTTAAGAGCAAAGCTGAGGTTTCTTTGAAGGAGAAAAAGTTCTGCCTAAAACTGCAGCTCCAACTCTTGCCAGAGTTCACCCTGCCAGTCCTACTGAATCTGTGCATTTTAGACTTGTCTACTCAGCCCCCAGAATCACATAAAGCATTTTTTTTTTTACTATAAATGTCTTAATATATGTCTCCTATTGCTTCTGTTTCTCAGGGTAATCTCCACCAATACACACTGCTTGACACTTATGAAATTGTCCATTTTGGTCATACTCATTTTGTCAGTCTTTGGCTTGCAGAGAAAGACCAGAGAAATGTTAATTTTGGCAAAGTAACTTGGTCGCCTTCAATTGTGATCTCACCTCAGTAAAATATGAGGCAGATCACCATTTTAGTTGACTTCCAAGTTTCTGGGATAGGGTGGAAAATGGGATGGGAGCTCAGAATGGGAAAATCGGATGCCATGCCATTGCTGGCCCTGGTTTGATTAGCTACCAAGAGGCCACCGGGCCTTGCACGGCTGTTCCAGGGAAGTCCACTCTCCTCAACAAAGCAAAAGCTATGTGACACAAAGTGTGGATTACTCTCTAAAAGGCCCATCTTATTTGCTTTTAAGTAACAAAGATGCCTCTACTTGAGACTGGCTCATACATTGTTAATGTCTTTGAGGAAAACAACTGAGGAATGGTATTGTCAAAATCTGTTATGGGCTCTAAAAATTTGGATTTATATTTCCTTGTGTATAAAATTTGAGGAGTGAACTTCCCAAGTTTTTTTCCAATGCCAACATTTTTATGTTTCTCTTTGATATACCTGTCAGTTTCTATTACCAATTAAAATAGTCCACAAAGTAAAAAATATTTGGCAATGGATTTGGGTATGCACTCCTCAGAGAACCTGAATTGTGGAAAATCAGACTTATTAGGAGGCCTATCCCAGAGTAGGGGAGCCACAGTCCCCTAGAAAGCTACAAGCCTACCTTCTGAGAGACATTTACACAATTATGGAAATTCTTCTGAAATGGAAAACTCTGCCAATTGCTGTTTATCACAGTTTCTCGATTTGCTTTTCCAGTACCAGATTGTGAGAGAATTACCTTCATTACTAAGACAATATTTGTTTCCTTAGATTCTCAGTGAGTGAACAGTGACCCAAGACCTGGTGCCAATATGTACAGGACTTTCTAGAAAAGGAATATTGTGTGAGGTAGAGGGAAATGGGGTCCTCTAAATTTGGATTGAGATTTGTTTTATTGAGTAATGGAAAATAACCAAAAAACAGATAAACTAATTATTTGTCAAATCCCAACACAAAGGCTCATTTAAGAAAAAGGCATCAATGCCACTGAAATCAGGGAAGGGGCCACCAGAAGAATTACAAATTTCCATCACCATAAATATCCTATAGCAGTCAGAACTGAAGCCAGATCACATAACTTCCAATCCATCTGTAGGCTGAAAAAATATCTTGTTTCAGTTATTTCAAAAATTTCACAGACTTTATACAACTTTTTCTCAAATCTATATAGATGGTGTGATAAAGAACAAAATATAAATTATATTTAAAAGCCCTACTGATCCCTAGTAGCTTTCAGTCTTTTGACCACTCAGGTCACTGAAGTCTAACTACTTGTGCACCTAGAACCATTTTAGAATTTGAAAGAAAGTCCTCTCAGTACAAAGTGAAACTTCCTTTGCAAAAATTATAACTAATGAAATTATGACAGTGAAAGGGGTCAGATCTAACCAACTCCATCTTGCTTCTAAACTTTAAGCTGTCCTTGTTCATTCCTGAGAATAGGGCAAACTAACCTTAGGAAGAAATTTAGTTCATAGTTTAACTCTGAAACAAACTTAATAATAGCCCTTTGCCTGGAACCAGTCTGCCTTTGTAGGACTAACAGTTTAGCTATAAGATTAGAAATTATGGTTTAGAGACCATGCAACCTGTGGCTGCAAGAGTCTGAGCTTCTATAAATTGCTCCTGGGAATACCAACATTCTTAAAATAGTTAAGATTAGTGCCTAAGATATTTTGCAGTCTCTGCACTCCAGGTACCAGCTGATACCACCCAGACACATAATCTGCCTCAGCCAGTTCTTTGATCCCACCCAGGAACAGAAGACAATAAGAAATAATCACTTCAGTTTCCAAGATGGTCAAATAGGAAACACTCCAGTCTACAGCTCCTAGCATGAGCAATGCAGAAGATGGATGATTTATGCATTTCTAACTGAGATACTGGGTTCATTTCAATGGGACTGGTTGGACTGTGGGTGCAGCCCATGAAGTGTGAGCAGAAGCAGGGTGAGGCATTGCCTCCTCACCTGGGAAGTGCAAGGGGTTGGGGAATTCCTTTTCCTAGCCAAGGAAAGCTGTGACAGACAGTACCTTGAAAATTTAGATACTGCAACCCTAATACTGCACTTTTGCAATGGTCTTAGCAAATTGCACACTAGGAGATTATATCCCATGCCTGTCTCAGCAGGTCCCATGCCCACGGAGCCTTGTTCACTGTTAGCACAGCAGTCTGAGATCAAACTGTGAGGCAGCAGTGTGGCTGGGGGAGGGGCGTTTGCTATTGCTCAGGCTTGAATAGGTAAACAAAGTGGCAGGAAGCTCAAAATGGGTGTTGTCCACTGCAGCTCAACAAGGCCTGCCTGCCTCTATAGACTCCACCTCTGGGGGCAGGGCATAGCTGAACAAAAAGCAGCAGAAACTTCTGCAGACTTAAATGTCCCTTCCTGACATGTTTGAAGAGAGCAGTCCTTCTCCTAGCATGGAGTTTGAGATCTAAGAATGGATAGACTGCCTTCTCAAGTGGGTCCCTGACCCTCGAATAGCCTAACTGGGAGACATCTCCCAGTAGGGACCGACTGACACCTCATACAGCTGGGTGCCCCTCTGAGATGAAGCTTCCAGAGGAAGGATCAGGCAGAAACATTTGCTGTTCTCCAATATTTGCTGTTCTGCAGCATCCTCTGGTGATACCCAGGCAAACAGGGTCTGGAGGGGACCACCAGCAAACTCCAACAGAACTGCAGCTGAGGGTCCTGACTGTTAGAAGGAAATGTAACAAACAGAAAGGAATAGCATCAACATCAACAAAAAGGACTTCCACCCCAAAACCCTATCTGTAGGTCACCATCATCAAAGACCAAAGGTAGATAAAACTGCAAAGATGGGGAGAAACCAGAGCAGAATAGCTGAAAATTCTAAAAACCAGAGTGCCTCTTCTCCTCCAAAGGATCACAGCTCCTCATCAGCAATGGAATGAAGCTGGACAGAGAATGACTTTGATGAGTTGACAGAAGTAGGCTTTAGAAGATCAGCAATAACAAACTTCTCCTAGCTATCGGAGGGTGTTTGAACCCATCACAAGGAAGCTAAAAACATTGAAATCAGATTAGATGAATGGCTAACTCAAATAAACAGCACAGAGAAGACCTTAAATGACTCCAGGGAGCTGAAAACCATGGCACAAGGACTATGTGATGCATGCAGAAGTTCAGTAGCTGATTCAATCAAGTGGAGGAAAGGCTATCAGTGATTGAAGATCAAATGAACGAAATGAAGTGAGAGAAAAGTTTACAGAAAAAAAGAGCAAAACAAATGAACAAAGCCTCCAAGAAATATGGGACTATGTGAAAAGGCCAAATCTGCATTTGATTGGTGTACATAAAACTGACAGGGAGAATGGAACCAAGTTGAAAAACACTTTTCAGGATATTACCCAAGAGAACTTCCCCAACCTAGCAAGGCAGGCCAATGTTCAAATTCAGGAAATACAGAGAATACCATAAAGATACTCCTTGAGAAGAGCAACCCCAAGAAACATAATTATCAGATTCACCAAGGTTGAAATGAAGGAAAAATGTTAAGGGCAGCCAGAGACAAAGGTCAGGCTACCCACAAAGGGAAGCCCATCAGACTAACAGCGGATGTCTCAGCAGAAACTCTACAACCCAGAAGAGAGTGGGGACCAATATTCAACATTCTTAAAGAAAAGAATTTTCAACCCAGAATTTCGTATCCATCCAAACTAAGTTTCATAAGTGAAGAAGCAATAAAATCCTTCACAGAGAAGCAAATTCTGAGAGATTTTGTCACCACCAGGACTTACAAGAGCTCCTGAAAGAAGCACTAAACATGAAAGGAAAAACTTGCACCATCCACTGCAAAAACATGCCAAATGGTAAACAACATCCATGCTATGGAGAAACTGTATAAATTAATGAGAAAAATAATCAGCTAACATCATGACAGGATCAAATTAAACATAACAATATTAACCTTAAATGTAAATGGGCTAAATCTCCAATTAAAAGACACAGACTGGCAAACTGGATGAAGAGTCAAGACCCATCAGTGTGCTGTATTCAGGAGACCAGTCTCATGTGCAGAGACACACATAGCCTCAAAATAAAAGGATGGAGGAAGATCTATCAACCAAATGGAAAACAAAAAAAGCAGGGGTTGCAATCCTAGTCTCTGATAAAACAGAGTTTAAACCAACAAAGATCAAAAGAGACAAAGAAAGGCATTATGTAATGGTAAAGGGATCAATTCAACAAGAAGAGCTAGTGATCCTGAATATATATTCACCCAATACAGGAGCACTCACTTTCTTAAAGCAAGTTCTTAGAGACATACAAAGAGACTTAGACTCCCACACAATAATAATGGGAGACTTTAACACCCCACTGTCAACATTAGACAGATCGATGAGATACAAAGTTAACAAAGATAACCAGGACTTGAAATCAGCTCTGGACCAAGTGGACCAAATAGACATCTACAGAACTCTCCACCCCAAATGAACGGAATATACATTCTTCTCAGCCCTACATCTCACTTATTCCAAAATTGACCACATAGTTGGAAGTAAAGCACTCCTCAGCAAATGTAAAATAACAGACATCATAACAAATTGTTTCTCAGACCACAGTGCAAGCAAATTAGAACTCAGGATTAAGAAACTCAGTCAAAACTGCACAACTACATGGAGAGTGAAAAACTTGCTCCTGAATGGCTACTGGGTAAATAACAAAATGAAGGTAGAAATAAAGAAGTTCTTTGAAACCAATGAGAACAAAGACAAAACATACCAGAATCTCTGGGACACATTTAAAGAAGTGTGTACAAGGAAATTTATAGTATTAAATGCCCACAATGGAGAGCAGGAAAGAAATAAAATTGACACCCTAACATCACAATTAAAAGAATTAGAGAAGCAAGAGCAAGCACATTTAAAAGCAAGCAGAAGGCAAGAAATAACTAAGATCAGAGCAGAACTGAAGGAGATAGAGACACAAAATCCCCTCAAAAAATCAATGAATCCAGGAGCTGTTTTTTTGACAAGACCAGCAAAATAGATAGACCACTAGAGCAAGACTAATAAAGAAGAAAAAAGAGAAGAATCAAATAGATGAAATAAAAAATGATAAAGAGGATATCACCACCGATCCCACAGAAATACAAACTACAATCAGAGAATACTATAAACATCTCTATGCAAATAAACTATAAAATCGAGAAAAAACGGATAAATTCCTGGACACATACACCCTCCCAAGACTAAACCAGGAAGAAGTTGAATACCTGAATGGACCAATAACAGGCTCTGAAATTGAGGCAATAATTAATAGCTTACCAACCAAAAAAAGTCCAGGAACAAAAGGATTCACAGCTGAACTCTATGAGAGGTACAAGAGGAGCTGGCACCATTCCTTCTGAAACTATTCCAATCAATAGAAAAAGAGGGAATCCTTCCTAACGCATTTTATGAGGCCAGGATCATCCTGATACCAAAGCCTGGCATAGACACATACAAAAAAGAGAATTTTAGACTAATATCTCTGAAAAACATTGATGTAAAAATCTTCAAAAAAAATACTGGCCAACCAAATCCAGCAGCACATCATAAAGCTTATCCACCACAATCAAGTTGGCTTCATCCCTGGGGATGCAAGCCTCATTCAACATATGCAATTCAATAAATGTAATCCATTATATTAACAGAAGCAAAGACAAAAACCACATGATTATCTCAATAGATGCAGAAAAGGCCTTCAACAAAATTCAACAGCCTTCATGCCAAAACTCTCAATAAACCATTAATGGGATGTATCTCAAAATAATATTAGTTATTTATGACAAATGCACAGCCAATATCATACTGAATGGGAAAAACTGGAAGTATTTTTTGGTACAGGAATAAGACACTAGAATTTGGATATACTTTCCTATTTTCTTAAGCAAATGGTAACAGTTGTTATCTGTCAAACCCAGGGGACATCAAATGTTGTTACTTAGTGTCTTCAATATGAGTACATACATAATCTGGAAATAGTCTAGCTTTCATTTTGTAAAACACACATTGCTTTTTTGCTGCAGGCATCTCAATGTTAGAATAATCTCTTATTTTTACACTTAATGTTTTTCCATTATTAAGTCATCTTGAAACTAGCTCAATACATTGAGCTGGTTGTGTTGTTTCCAGATGGATTTCCTGAATTGCTAGCATCAAGAACTTTGCTCGCTTTTCATGACACCCCACTTCTTTTTACAGCCAACAGATGAATCAGAGGCCAGGGTCAAGGACAGTTGTTGTTTGGTCAAGCCCAGCTGACCTATGCTGATTGGTAACTGGCAAGATTGGTACTCAGAACTCTTGACAAGAATTATGCAGAATTATCAGCTTGTATTTAAAACTGAGACGTTTTTAACATGATGTGTACTGAGGGGTGTGTGGGTGTACAAACAATCCCCAAGCCAACATAAATTATAGGAATCAGTTGCCAACAGTGCTGCAAAGGGAATGTAGTTTGCATATTCCAACAAATATTCATATTCTGTAATTCAACAGACATTTTATTATATTCAAAATGGAAATAAGGTGGTCACTGACTAGGGATCAGGAAAGTGGGTGCATGGACATTTTCTTTTTTATTTTTAATTATACTTTAGGTTTTAGGGTACATGTGCGCAATGTGCAGGTTAGTTACATATGTATACATGTGCCATGCTGGTGCGCTGCACCCACTAACTCGTTATCTAGCATTAGGTATATCTCCCAGTGCTATCCCTCCCACCTCTCCCCACCCCACAACTGTCCCCAGAGTGTGATGTTCCCCTTCCTGTGTCCATGTGTTCTCATTGTTCAATTCCCACCTAACAGTGAGAATATGTGGTGTTTGGTTTTTTGTTCTTGCAATAGTTTACTGAGAATGATGATTTCCAATTTCATCCATGTCCCTACAAAGGACATGAACTCATCATTTTTTACAGTAGCATAGTATTCCATGGTGTATATGTGCCACATTTTATTAATCCAGTCTATCATTGTTGGACATTTGGGTTGGTTCCAAGTCTTTGCTATTGTGAATAATGCCACAATAAACATATGTGTGTATGTGTCTTTATAGCAGCATGATTTATAGTCCTTTGGGCATATACCCAGTAATGGGATGGCTGGGTCGAATGGAATTTCTAGTTCTAGATCCCTGAGGAATCACCACACTGACATCCACAATGGTTGAACTAGTTTAGAGTCCCACCAACAGTGTAAAAGTGTTCCTATTTCTCCACATCCTCTCCAGCATCTGTTGTTTCCTGACTTTTTAATGATTGCCATTCTAACAGATGTGAGATGGTATCTCATTGTGGTTTTGATTTGCATTTCTCTGATGGCCAGTGATGGTGAGCATTTTTTCATGTGTTTTTTGGCTGCATAAATGTCTTCTTTTGAGAAGTGTCTGTTCATGTCCTTCACCCACTTTTTGATGGGGTTGTTTGTTTTTTTCTTGTACATTTGTTTGAGTTCATTGTAGATTCTGGATATTAGCCCTTTGTCAGATGAGTAGGTTGTGAAAATTTTCTCCCATTTTGTAGGTTGCCTGTTCACTCTGATGGTAGTTTCTTTTGCTGTGCAGAAGCTCTTTAGTTTAATTAGATCCCATTTGTCAATTTTGGCTTCTGTTGCCATTGCTTTTGGTGTTTTAGACATGAAGTCCTTGCCCATGCCTATGTCCTGAATGGTAATGCCTAGGTTTTCTTCTAGAGTTTTTATGGTTTTAGGTCTAACATTTAAGTCTTTAATCCATCTTGAATTGATTTTTGTATAAGGTGTAAGGAAGGGATCCAGTTTCAGCTTTCTACGTATGGCTAGCCAGTTTTCCCAGCACCATTTATTAAATAGGGAATCCTTTCCCTATTGCTTGTTTTTCTCCGGTTTGTCAAAGATCAGATAATTGTAGATATGTGGCATTATTTCTGAGGGCTCTGTTCTGTTCCATTGATCTATATCTCTGTTTTGGTACCAGTACCATGCTGTTTTGGTTACTGTAGCCTTGTAGTATAGTTTGAAGTCAGGTAGTGTGATGCTTCCAGCTTTGTACTTTTGGCTTAGGATTGACTTGGCAATGCGGGCTCTTTTTTGGTTCCATATGAATTTTAAAGTAGTTTTTTCCAATTCTGTGAAGAAAGTCCCTGGTAGCTTGATGGGGATGACATTGAATCTGTAAATTACCTGGGGCAGTATGGCCATTTTCATGATACTGATTCTTCCTACCCATGAGCATGTTCTTCCATTTGTTTGTGTCCTCTTTTATTTCCTTGAGCAGTGGTTTGTAGTTCTCCTTGAAGAGGTCCTTCACGTCCCTTATAAGTTGGATTCCTAGGTATTTTATTCCCTTTGAAGCAATTGTGAATGGGAGTTCACTCATGATTTGGCTCTCTGTTTGTCTGTTGTTGGTGTATAAGAATGCTTGTGATTTTTGTATATTGATTTTGTATCCTGAGACTTTGCTGAAGTTGCTTATTAGCTTAAGGAGATTTTGGGCTGAGATAATGGGGTTTCCTAGGTATACAGTCATGTCATCTGCAAACAGGGACAGTTTGACTTCCTCTTTTCCTAATTGAATACTCATTATTTCCTTCTCCTGCCTAATTGCCCTGGCCAGAACTTCCAACACTATGTTGAAAAGGAGTGGTGAGAGAGCGCATTCCTGTCTTGTGCCAGTTTTCAAAGGGAATGCTTCCAGTTTTTGCCCATTCAATATGATATTGGGTGTGGGTTTGTCATAGATAGATCTTATTATTTTGAGATACGTTTCATCAATACCTAATTTATTGAGAGTTTTTAGCATGAAATGTTGTTGAATTTTGTCAAAGGACTTTTCTGCATCTATTGAGATAATCATTTGTCTTTGGTTCTGTGCATATGCTGGATTACATTTCTTGATTTGCCTATACTTAACCAGCCTTGCATCCCAGGGATGAAGCCCACTTGATTATGGTGGATAAGCTTTTTGATGTATTGCTGGATTCGGTTTGCCAGTATTTTACTGAGGATTTTTGCATCAATGTTCATCAAGGATATTGGTCTAAAATTCTCTTTTTTTGGTTGTGTCTCTGCCCAGCTTTGGTATCTGGATGATGCTGGCCTCATAAAATGAGTTAGGGAGGATTCTCCCTTTTTCTATTGATTGGAATAGTTCCTGAAGGAATGTTACCAGTTCCTCCTTATACCTCTGGTAGAATTTGGCTGTGAATCCATCTGGTCCTGGTTTCTTTTTGATTGGTAAGCTATTGCTTATTGCCACAATTTCAGCTCCTGTTATTGGTCTATTCAGAGATTCAACTTCTTCCTGGTTTAGTCTTGGGAGAGTGTATGTGTTGAGGAATTTATCAATTTCTTCTAGATTTTCTAGTTTATTTGCATAGAGGTGTTTGTAGTAGTCTCTGATGGTAGTTTGTATTTCTGTGGGATCGGTGGTGATATCCCCTTTATCATTTTTTATTGCAACTATTTGATTCTCCTTTCTTTTTTCTTAATTAGTCTTGCTAGCAGTCTATCAATTTTGTTGATCCTTTCAAAAAATCAGCTCCTGGATTCATTAATTTTTTTGAAGGCTTTTTGTGTTTCTATTTCCTTCAGGTCTGCTCTGATTTTAGTTATTTCTTGCCTTCTGCTAGCTTTTGAATGTGTTTGCTCTTGCTTTTCTAGTTCTTTTAATTGTGATGTTAGGGTGTCAATTTTGGATCTTTCCTGCTTTCTCTTGTGGGCATTTAGCGCTATAAATTTCCCTCTACACAGTGCTTTGAATGCATCCCAGAGATTCTGGTATGTTGTGTTTTGGTTTTCATTGGTTTCAAAGAACATCTTTATTTCTGCCTTCATTTTGTTATGTACCCGGTAGTCATTAAGGAGCAGGTTGTTCAGTTTCCATGTAGTTGAGCAGTTTTGAGTGAGATACTTAATCCTGAGTTCTAGCTTGATTGCACTGTGATCTAAGAGATAGTTTGTTATAATTTCTGTTCTTTTACATTTGCTGAGGAGAGCTTTACTTCCAACTATGTGGTCAATTTTGGAATAGGTTTGTTGTGGTGGTGAAAAAAATGTATATTCTGTTGATTTGGGGTGGAGAGTTCTGTAGCTGTCTATTAGGTACACTTGGTACAGAGCTGAGTTCAATTCCTGGGTATCCTTGTTGACTTTCTGTCTCACTGATCTGTCTAATGTTGACAGTGGGGTGTTAAAATCTCCCAATATTAATGTGTGGGAGTCTAAGTCTCTTTGTAGGTCACTCACGACTTGCTTTATGAATCTGGGTGCTCCTGTATTGGATGCATATATATTTAGGATAGTTAGCTTTTCTTGTTGAATTGATCCCTTTACCATTATGTAATGGCTTTCTTTGTCTCTTTTGTTCTTTGTTGGTTTAAAGTCTCTTTTATCAGAGACTGGGATTGCAACCCCTGCCTTTTTTTGCTTTCCATTTGCTTGGTAGATCTTCATCCATCCTTTTATTTTGAGCCTATGTGTGTCTCTGCAAGTGAGATGAGTTTCCTGAATACAGCACGCTAATGGGTCTTGATTCTTTATCCAGTTTGCCAGTCTGTGTCTTTTATTGGAGCATTTAGTCCATTTACATTTAAAGTTAATATGGTTATGTGTGAATTTGATCCTGTCATTATGATGTTAGCTGGTTATTTTGCTCATTAGTTGATGTAGTCTCTTCCTAGTCTGGATGGTCTTTACATTTTGGCATGGTTTTGCAGTGGCTGTTACCAGTTGTTCCTTTCCATATTTAGTGCTTCCTTCAGGAGCTCTTTTAGGGCAATACTGGTGGTGACAAAATCTCTTAGCATTTGCTTGTCTTTAAAATATTTTATTTATCCTTCACTTATGAAGCTTGGTTTGACTGGATATGAAATTCTGGGTTGAAAATTATTTTCTTTAAGAATGTTGAATATTGGCCTCCAGTCTTTTCTGGGTTGTAGGGTTTCTGCTGAGAGATCTACTGTTAGGCTGATGGGCTTCCCTTTGTGGGTAACCCGACCTTTCTCTCTGGCTGCCTTGAACATTTTTTCCTTCATTTCAACTTTGGTGAATCTGACAATTATGTGTCTTGGAGTTGCCCTTCTCGAGAAGTATCTTTGTGGTTTTTTCTGTATTTCCTGAAACAGAATGTTGGCATGTTTGCTAGATTGGGGACGTTCTCCTGATAATATCCTACAGAATGTTTTCCAACTTGGTTCCATTCTCCCCGTCACTTTCAGGTACACCAATCATATGTAGATTTGCTCTTTTCACGTAGTCCCATATTTCTTGGAGGCTTTGCTCATTTCTTTTTATTCTTTTTTCTCTACACTTTGCTTCTCACTTCATTTCATTCATTTCATCTTCCATTGCTGATTCCCTTTCTTCTGTTTGATTGCATCGGCTCCTGAGGCTTCTGCATTCTTCACATAGTTCTTGAGACTTGGTTTTCAGCTCCATCAGCTCCTTTAAGCCCTTGTCTGTATTGGTTATTCTAGTTATACATTCTTTTAAATTTTTTTCAAAGTTTTCAACTTCTCTGACTTTGGTTTGAATATCCTCCCATAGCTCAGAGTAATTTGATCATCTGAATCCTTCTTCTCTCAGCTCATCAAAGTCATTCTCCATACAGCTTTGTTCCATTGCTGGTGAGGAACTGCATTCCTTTGGAGGAGGAGAGGTGCTCTGCTTTTTAGAGTTTCCAATTTTTCTCCTCTGTTTCTTCCCCATCTTTGTGGTTTTATCTACTTTTGGTCTTTGATGATGGTGATGTACAGATGGATTTTTGGTGTGGATGTCCTTTCTGTTTGTTAGTTTTCCTTCTAACAGACAGGACCCTCAGCTTCATGTCTGTTGGAGTACCCGCCCATGTGAGGTGTCAGTCTGTCCCTCAGATGGAAATGCAGAAATCACCTGTCTTCTGTGTCGCTCATGCTGACAGCTGTAGACCGGAGCGGAGCTGTAGACCGGAGCTGTTCCTATGTGGCCATCTTGGCTCCTCCCTGCATGGACATTTTCACATGAAATATTTATTGCACCCCAAACACTCCTTTAATGGGACAAAGGAGAGGGGAATTGCATTAAATATAGATGAGACTGATACTTCCTGTGTATGCCAGAGATATCTTGTGTGTCTAATTGACCTTTGGGGAAATTATTTGTCAGCTCCAGTTGCTGTCTTTCTAATCAGCATTCATACTGTCTGTTTTCAAATGTTGGTCTGCATCCACCCTGGCAGGAAGATCAGGAGACAGGTCAGGAGACAATTTACAATTTTTATCCCTGTGTGACCAAGGAGGAAAATGAAACTGCTAAGGTTTAAAGAATTTGTTTTATGCCAAGCAATGACCAACTGGCAAGGGTTCTGGTTCATACTCCCAGCTAGATCATCTCAGGTGAGGGGCTAAGTCACACAGCCAGGCTGCTTCCCAATATCCAAAATTAGACAGAAGGTTTCAATTTCCCTACAAGTAAGATTGAGAACAGTAGGCTATTGGAATGATATGTTTACTTACCACTGCAGAGAAGAGAGCTTATGAAAGACTTAAGATTTAAGCTGAGTGCTTAAAAGGAAAAGAGAGAACAGAGATGGTTGAGATCATTTTTATGGATGAAATGTCTCTGTAGATTAACAAAGTCTTCTTACAGGAACAGATGAATAAAATAACACAGAGATGGTTCAATATACAAAGTGTTTGTAGAAGCAATAATGCTGAGATTGACACTGGAGAATATGATGATTAAAAAAAAAAAATCCCAAACACTATTTTGGATACAACATAACATAGAGTTACCCAAGGTACTCATCATAACAATTGGAGATTGAGGATGATTTAAAATTTCTCCATGTACTCTATCGCATTAACATTGTACTCTACCAGACACTTTAATTGTCCCTAACTGTTACAAACAGCAAGTGTACAGCATAAAAGAAGCTACCATGTTAGGAAGAGGGGCATTTTGTTATTCTTCAAGTGGAAAATCTACCCAAAGTAGAGAATGTCCTGATATCTTTGGCTCAATGATAAAAATAAACCAGTGAAACTAATTTAAAAGGTAGGAAAAATGGACTAGTTACATGAAATATGTGAAGTCAAACTACAGGAATATATAATTACAAAGGTACTCCATTTCAAAACAGTAAATAGGCAATTGAACACTCCCGTAAGAAATACCTGTTTCAAAGAGGGTTGAAACATTTCATTATATCACACCAAATAGTAATTCCACAAAAATGAAGACTAAGAAAACTGAGAAAAAAAAATTCTAACAACTAATTTGTCTTCAAAAAAAGTTTAAAAAAATTCATAATTAAATACCTGGAATCAGCAGGTCAAAGGGAGTCATTCATTATGACTTTTGTCTTTAGGCTGGAACTGTTCATACCATTCCTGTAGATAATTGTCTACCTTCTTAAGGTTCCTGTGAAAAGGAAATTCCAAGGCCTTGTTGGTTAGGCATATCAGTGCCTGATGTCAGAGCAGGGACAATTTCCTTTCTGTAGAACCTAAAATCACTTTGGCTACAGCTTATCCACTTCCTCTAGTTCTTTTGCTTGTCCCATTTGAATTCAAGATCCTCTATTTACATGGTCATATGATTTTAAAAGATCATTTAAAGGCTCTTCTTCCTAATTGTGTCTTTACTAAGGTTTAATAATGCAAGAAACATTTGCATAGGGACTAGTCACTAGAAAAGGAACTTGGATATGTCTTCACTTGGGCTGCCCAGCTTCCCTGGAATGACCGTCTGACCCCTGTCCAGCAAGCCATCTCCATGGCTTCCGCCAAGGCCTAAGTTCTCTCAAGTCTCACTGCCCTCCCAACTATTCTCTTAGATGTTTCTCTGTCTCAGGGCAGACATTGATCCAGGTTATAAAATTGCAGTACGGCTTGCAACCTCTGTTCACTTGCCCAAGCCCCCTCTCTAAGGTTTTTGGAGTGGGGGTTGCAAGGGATCCCTCCCTGAACCTTGTCCTGCTACCTTCCAAGTAACAAGATTAACCTGTCTTTTCTCTCTCCCATAAGTTCCATATGTCTGTGCCAAAAAGGACAGGGTGATATATAGCTAATTTTTTGCTAATGAGCGAAAGTGGGATCTGTCAAGGGAAGCTTCTTTTGGCCAGGTAATTTGTACATTTTAACAGCAATCTTCTGGAGATTGTGTACTCTATTGTGTTGTGTGTTGTTGATGGTTAGAATTTCTAACTAATTAAGAAAGGAGTTCCACAGTGTGCCAAGCTAGAGGGGTGCTGTTTTTTGTCCGGTAAGGCTTTACTAATCTTACCTCTCAGAGACAGGTCACAATTTTTACTAACTCATAGCAGGGCTGGGACTACTCCCTTTATTATTTTTAACTACTTTAAAAATTGGAACTCTAATGAATACACAATGAAAAATAATCCTTCCTTCTCTAGCCTACCCCAGACTCCCATTCATCTTCCCACCACAGCATCACATACACTACTTTTCACACAATACATATATAATTCATAAATGCTAGCAGCATGATGAACTTATTTCTATTAGTTAATAAGGAAAAATAGTAAGAAAAGTTGGAAGGCATAGAACAAAACATATTCAGTCTAACCAAAGAAAGAGTCCTTATGAAATAAGAAAGTGTTTTATAAGTATATGAAGGGCAAAGATGGATTTCAAAACAGGCTTATTAATTAAAACCAAGAAATGTGTGGAGGGTATATGATATGTCAGGTCCTGGGCTGGTGCAGAGATTTTGAGGATGTACCCCATGTAGGGTCAAACTCTGATGAGCTCATTTAGTATGGATAAAAGATTTGTAAGTCATACTCTGTTGATCTCAAGTGAATGTGGGGAAAAAGACTCATAAATAAATAATTGCAAAATATTATAGTGAGGGCCATTGTTGAGGTGTGTACTAAGGGCTTTAAGAGGCTAGAGGAGCAATTAATTTTCTGGAGTCAGAAACACCTTATCAAAGGAGGAAGCATTTGTGTTTTCTTGAAAGATGCCTCTAAGTTCTTCTGATGGAGAAAGGGAAACAAGAATTCTAAACCTAGCAAACACCATAAACAAACACATTTGAGGGTGAGACTGCATGCCCTTTTCCGGGAAGCAGATCAATGTGACTAGTGTGTATGGAGCATATCTAGGTAGGAGAGCATGCCAGAAAGGAAGATTGGGCCAGGTTATGATGGAACTTGTGCATTTCCTAAAGGGAATAAAGTTTGTTTTAAAATGAACTGTTGGAGACTTTGGAGTTGAGCAGTGATCCTCCAAGACAATTTTGATGGTGGTTTGAGAAATAGATTGAAGCTGGGTGGGAGTAGAGGCAGGCAGGGTTGGGAGGCTATTGTAGAAGTCCAACCACAGTGCAAAGAGACAGTGAAGCAGGCTATTCTGGTGGGAATGGTTTTGAGGGATACTTCTGAGTTGATTTACAATGCCTCAACAGTTAACTGGAACAAGAGGCCCTGGGAGTGGAAGTTGATGCTGAGTTCTTCATTCAGTTAGTCTACAGCATGGATAGATACCAGGAAAACGATGTATAAAGACAGGCTTGAGGAATTAAAATGAATTTATGTTGACTTTAAGATTTCTGGGGCACAGTCAGTCCAAGATTCTCCTCAGGGAAAGAGACACTTTCAACAATAAATGGAGAGTTAGGAATAGCAGATGTTCCACAAATGCCAAGACAGATGAACACTAAAAGGTAGCCATCAAGTTTGTTGATTCATATTTCAATCATGATCTTTGAGAGGACAGTTTCTGTAGAAGGGGATGGAAGCCAGTTACAATAGGCTGGTAACCAAAAGAACAGTGAACATCAGAGAGAAAATAAGAGTTTTTGGCAGAAATTTCAGTGTGAGGAGCAATGACAGAGTGAGAAGGTGTAGCTTGAGAAGGAGAGTTGAGGAAAAGAATTTAGCGAGGGATGTCTAGAATGTGTTTATATGTGGAAGGAAGCAAGAATGCATAGAGAATGGACAAAGAGATGTGACAAATCAAGGCAGAAGAGGTGGAACAACTACCTCAGTGCTTCAAGGTTTACAATGGAAAAAGAAGCTGCCTGAGGGGTTGGTCTATTCTGCTTACCACTTGCCTCTTTAACTCAGGGATTTACTTTCCCCTGGAATCTCACTCGTGGCTGCACCAGCCATCACACTTGCTGTGGGTGTGGGAGAAGACTTTCATCTGTCTTTCAGAGGCCATGACTTTATCCATGTTTGTCCATGATGTTACAGCTGAGAGGAGCTATTAAAAATGGGAGGTATTCCCATTTTTTTTTTTTAATGGAATATCGCTCTGTCACCCAGGCTGAAGTGCAGTGGCAGGATCTCAGCTTACTGAAAGCTCTGCCTCCTGGGTTCATGCCATTCTCTTTGCTCAGCCTCCCAAGTAGCTGGGACTACAGATACCCTCCACCATGCCTGGCTAATTTTTTTTTTTTTGTAATTTTTTTTTTTTTTTTTTGAGACAGAATCTTGCTCTGTCGCCCAGGCTAGAGTGCAGTGGCACAATCTCGGCTCACTGCAAGCTCTGACTCCCGGGTTCACACCATTCTCCTGCCTCAGCCTCCCGAGTAGCTGAGACTACAGGCGCCCGCCATGACACCCGGCTAATTTTTTGTATTTTTAGTAGAGATGGGGTTTCACCATGTTAGCCAGGATGGTCTCAATCTCCTGACCTCATGATCCACCTGTCTCGGCCTCCCAAAGTGCTGGGATTACAGGCATGAGCCACCACACCCAGCCCATAACCCCACTTTATTAACAGCTTGGGGGAATTAGACCATAAAAAGCACATTTAAACACAATGTCCTTATCCTCAGAGCCCACAGGCTCAGGCTCATGGAGTTTCTGATGAAGGTAACTTCTTCTCCTCCTGGCTCCTGGGGTCCTAGTCTTCTCCTCACTGCTTTGGAGCACCCATGAAGATTCAAGACTCCAGACCTGAGAGAAGTTGGTCTAAGGCTGTCTTCCAAATCCCTGACTCTTTCATGCCCTTGTATGATTGAAGTTGGGACTGGCCACTCTCTCAGGGAAGACCCCATTCCAGCTTCTGCTAACTGAAGTGTCACAAAACCCCTTGGTCCCCAAAGATCACTCATATCAGACCAGAAGAGTCCAATAATCATAGAAAATATATATAGATGGTTTCTGATTCAGAGTTATCCTTAGACAACAGGGTTGGTGAGTGAAGTAAGGATAAGTGCAATGGAAGAAAAGTTCAAACAGTTTATTTCTTGGTGCATTTTATGAAGTAGAATACTAGGACAACTGCTGAGATTGAGGTACAGTGGGTTAGCTGGGATTTGAAGAGTAAATGTTTAGAGAATAAAGATTTATATCAATTAGCAACAGGTAAAATGTTGCTCAATATACCAGAGGCTCAATATATGCTGAAGGAAATCATACATCATACATATGTAACACAGCCTAGTTAGATGATTTGTTTTCCACAGCAGAGTGGCAGCTGGGGGGCATGCATGGAGAAAGCCATGGTTAAATTTATGCAAAGCTATAGATTGGCAAGTTGGGCACAGCAGAAGGACAAGAGTGTGAGGGATCTATGATGCTAGTGGGAATGTGGTTGAATTGAAGCTCTTGGTTGTGAGACCCAGGATAGACATGAGAAAAAAAAAGTATAAAAATGGGTGTTGATAGACTAAGGGATTGGAAAGGGGTGAAGAAAGTACAGGTCTTTCTAACGCTGGCAGGTGGGTTTGGGGGAAGTAAGAGACTGGGACTGATGAAAGGGCAGAGTTTCTGGCAAGATAATGGGGAATTAGGTTGTGAGCAATATATGACATATTAGGATGTGTAAAATGATGTGGTCATCAGATATTCTGACTTCTTAAAACTCATGAAAATAAATCTGTCCATAAAAAAAAAACAGGTTGACAAGACCCAAAGAAATGCAGAATTTGGAAGCCATTTGCTAAGCTTTACTTATCATGCCATTTGGAGGTGGGATAGGAACAAAAATAGGCCTCTTTGTATACTTTATAAAGAACAATATGTGAAGACCTCAATTTGTGAATGTCCTTCCCTTAAGAGAATGAACTAACTAACTAAATAGCAAGTTTTATGTTCCAGATTTCTGGCTTCTTTAGAAAAATAAGATGGTCTTGGCAGCAGTAAGCCAAGATTCCTTCAAGGTAGCAGTAAGATTCCTTACCAGAGTACCCAACTCTACCACTTCCTATTGCCACACTACACCTGGCTGGGTGTCAGTTGCTATTTTTCAGTATGTTCACACATCTGTTTTAGAGGTAAGAGGAAAGTGAAATATTTATTGTGTCAAGGCTCTATCAAAACTAGAAAGCCAGAATTGAAGCAGGAAGAGTATTACTCTCTATTTGATATGCAAAGTACATCACTGTTGAAAACCCATACATTATGATGCTATTAAGGAACAAATCCCTCCAACATCACTCATTACATTACCTACCTGGCCCCGATGCACATTTGCATTTGTAATGATTCCTGTAATAAAATAATGGTAGACATACAATAAAATATGTTAGAAAGAATTTATAAAACCAGTGTAATAAGTAAAAGTTATTTTTGAAGGACTCATATTAGTGTATCACATTGTACCATTTTGCTGATAGAATAATCTTATCAAATTCCCCTTAATTAATAGATTCCCTCAAAATGCTACCAGCAGCCACTGAAAAAACTTAATGAACTCACAAAGTAGTCCCTCAGTCAGTGGAAAGCATTGTTGTAATTCCATGAGTGGCTAACTTCTTGGCAGCCATATACACTTGTGGAAGATGGATCCAAGGAAAATGGGTGAAGGATCTTTAGTGTCAGAGGAGAGGAAAATATGGAAATGAAAGCTTTTGGCAGGTCTAACTTGCCACATTAGTGCTCAGGAAAAAAGGCAATCAATTGCTGCATATTTCTTGTTGTTGAGGATCATGATAAAATAAATATAATCTAAGCTGTAGGAGCATAATAGATTAAAATCAACCCCTTGGGTTGACTCAGGAAGCAAATGAGTAGCCAGTGTGGACTAGCACATTGATTTAATCTGCTATTTCCTTAAAGCATTTTGGTCATCTACTTTCTGCTGTACTTAGCATTTACGTTAAGCATATGAACAGCAGATGAATATGAAGGCTCAGAAGTTGAACTGCATCTTTGGAGAAATAGAGGAAATAAAATGAGATTGAGGATTGGGAAATAAAAATCGTCATGATACATTAAGGAAGAAAATAATCTGAAGGCCAAGTGCTCAGTGAATCAGAGAAAAGTTGGAGAGTCTTAATATTGGAGCCTGTGAACTGGAAACTAGATATGAATTCATAACCTATGAGGGTATAAATGATGGAAAGAAGTCAGTAAACTGAGTCAGTATTATTTTCAGAGATTGAGGGAAGGTTCTTATGGAACAGGGTGTCTGAATAGTTCAAGTTGTGGGCATTAAATTGATGATGCAGATAGAATACAGTTTGATGAAGAGTGACAATGATTAAAATCTGAGATGGATTCAAATATGAAAAAAATTTAAAAGAGAGAAAGCTATGTATTGTTGCATGCTGGAATGATATTTTAAAGGTATCTACTGACTTTAAATATTATGAACAGATTACTCACCAGAACACAACCATTAGCATACAGATAAAATAAACTGGTATAAGCATTATGGAGCTATTTAGAATGGGCATTTTATTAATGTCTTGCCTATCTATTGCCCTGCTCTGAAATGTAGTCTGGGGGAACCATTAGACAATATTTGCTAAGAAATGATTATGATATTTTGGCTCTTTTTTTTACTCCAACTTCTATGAATGTCACAATACCATGGAAACATTTTTTTGTACTCCAACTTCTATGAATGTCACAATACCATGGAAACATTTCAGCAAGAATTTTGGCAAAATATTTACAATTTCATCAATATTGCTTGTGGAATATGAGGAATGGAAAGCATCGACTTAGTAACTGCAGAGAGAGAAGCAGAAATGAGGGAAATTCAATTACTTACTACACTAATTGTGATGAAAAAAATCTGAGTTTAGCTTATTAAAAAGCCTGTTGGGAGCCAAGCATTGCACATGTCAGAGGAACATGCTGATTTCCTTCACCATGTCAGAGATATGGTACCTAGAGTTGGACTGTTTGTGGGATGAAGAAGTGCTGCTATAACATCAGAAGTCATGTGACCAGAGGCTTGTGGGAGACAAGGACTTATGGGGATAAAAAAGAACATAGCACAGGCCTTGGGCCTCTGGCATTATTCGTTACAGTTCTGCCAAGGTGCTTTGGGAAACACTGTAATTTAAATGCCAAGTGTATTTCAAAGAAGCTCCCTGGTTGGACCTGTTGGGAGTCCAGAGTGAGACGGATAGGTGCTCATTATGCTGGGCACTGGTGAATTAGCTGGTGCTTCTATAAAAAGCATCCTGGAGGTTAAACCTCAGTAAGTCCCTATTGACTCCAGGAAACTCACAGTGAGAGCCACGGAATCTATGGCTGTCATAGCATTTTACTAGTCACTGGTGAGGGTAAGATTAGATACTGAGACAGAAAAGTCTGTCTATTCAAAGTATTAAAATTAGAGAACTTGAAGAATAAAGACCCCAGCATTCTCTTTTTTCCTCCCACAAAGCATACTCACAGGCTACTATGACTATAAATTTAATAAAACAGAGTTAAGAACCTGATTTGAATTACAATTGTTTCCATTTTTTCTCCAAGACTACAAGACAGAAAAAAAAAAAAAAAAAAACACTTTTAAACACAACTAGAAAAAAGAAAGAAAAGAGATGAGACTGAATAAAGTACTAAAGCATAGTCCTTCGATGTAAAACTATGTTAGTGTGTAGGTCCAGGTTGGAAAGAGATGTATAAAAACTTGTCTGATGGGTCACAAAAACACGAATCCAGAGGATCTGAAGAATTAAAAAGCCCCCAAGAGTAACATGAAAGTATTTGATGTTGCTTCAGGAGCAAGGGCAAGCGTATGTAACTAAAGCCTATTTCCTCAGAGGCTCCTGGGCAATCTGTTACAACAACACGCTAACGAAAGCAAAGTTTTTAAGTTCATCCCCCTGTGGACTATCAGTTTCTCCTCCGTGTCCTGCAGAGACTACATTCCTGGAAAAGAAAGCACACGAGTTGGGGAGGGGCTGGGATGCTAGAGGGGGTGGGAGGCTGAAGCCCACTGAGCCTGGGATGAAGAGGTGGGTGGGCCCAGGGGCGGGGCGTGGGGTGGAGCGCGGGGTGGTGGTGGAAGGACTGGAGTCTCATGCTGCAGTTTGGAGTTTTGCCTGGCTCCAGGGAGGGAGATCCAGGGGAGATATTTGCGAGCGGAAGCCACACGATCAGCCTGGACTTTTAGTCCAGTCACTCCGCCTTAAGTGGATGCAGGAGGACTAGAAGAGGGGCTGGCTATAGCGCTGCAAGTGAGATCCTGTCCCAAAAGAAGAACCTGACCTAAGCTGGGCCCTGCGGGCGACAGGGCCAACCGGCATCCCTGGTAGGGGAATCGGGGACATCACAGTGATAAATCTCTGTGTGGAGACTCAGAGGGCACGAAATAAGCTCTGCTGATGTCCTCTGCCCTTCACAGCCTTCCAGCCACCCCATCCTTCCCTCCTGCCTTAGCATCCTTCCAACTATTCAATCAGGAGCCCAAGGGAATACAATTGGTCTCAGTGTGTGAAATGGGTCACTCTATTCAATATAATCTATGCTTTATTTTAAAACAGTTAATTTGGTTAATCGTTCAGATATCATCCGTTATTTGCAAATAGCTCAATCCTTGAATTCAAGAGCTTGGTCTAAAAATATGAAGTAGTGTTTTAGGCCTTAGGTTTCTGTTTAAGTTTAGAAATAAATGAAGTTAAAATGTCTATTGCTGTGGATGATTTATTTATTTTTATTTTTTTTTTCTTTTATTATTATTATTATTATACTTTAGATTTTATGGTACATGTGCACAATGTGCAGGTAAGTTACATATGTATACATGTGCCATGCTGGTGCGCTGCACCCACCAACTCGTCATCTAGCATTAGGTATATCTCCCAATGCTATCCCTCCCCCCTCCCCCCACCCCACAATAGTCCCCAGAGTGTGATGTTCCCCTTCCTGTGTCCATGTGTTCTCATTGTTCAATTCCCACCTATGAGTGAGAATATGCGGTGTTTGGTTTTTTGTTCTTGCGATAGTTTACTGAGAATGATGATTTCCAATTTCATCCATGTCCCTACAAAGGACGTGAACTCATCATTTTTTATGGCTGCATAGTATTCCATGGTGTATATGTGCCACATTTTCTTAATCCAGTCTATCATTGTTGGACATTTGGGTTGGTTCCAAGTCTTTGCTATTGTGAATAATGCGGCAATAAACATACGTGTGCATGTGTCTTTATAGCAGCATGATTTATAGTCCTTTGGGTATATACCCAGTAATGGGATGGCTGGGTCGAATGGAATTTCTAGTTCTAGATCCCTGAGGCATCGCCACACTGACTTCCACAAGGGTTGAACTAGTTTACAGTCCCACCAACAGTGTAAAAGTGTTCCTATTTCTCCACATCCTCTCCAGCACCTGTTGTTTCCTGACTTTTTAATGATTGCCATTCTAACTGGTGTGAGATGGTATCTCATTGTGGTTTTGATTTGCATTTCTCTGATAGCCAGTGATGGTGAGCATTTTTTCATGTGTTTTTTGGCTGCATCAATGTCTTCTTTTGAGAAGTGTCTGTTCATGTCCTTTGCCCACTTTTTGATGGGGTTGTTTGTTTTTTTCTTGTAAATTTGTTGGAGTTCATTGTAGATTCTGGATATTAGCCCTTTGTCAGATGAGTAGGTTGCGAAAATTTTCTCCCATTTTGTAGGTTGCCTGTTCACTCTGATGGTAGTTTCTTTTGCTGTGCAGAAGCTCTTTAGTTTAATTAGATCCCATTTGTCAATTTTGGCTTTTGTTGCCATTGCTTTTGGTGTTTTAGACATGAAGTCCTTGCCCATGCCTATGTCCTGAATGGTAATGCCTAGGTTTTCTTCTAGGGTTTTTATGGTTTTAGGTCTAACATTTAAGTCTTTAATCCATCTTGAATTGATTTTTGTATAAGGTGTAAGGAAGGGATCCAGTTTCAGCTTTCTACATATGGCTAGCCAGTTTTCCCAGCACCATTTATTAAATAGGGAATCCTTTCCCCATTTCTTGTTTTTGTCAGGTTTGTCAAAGATCAGATACTTGTAGATATGTGGCATTATTTCTGATGGCTCTGTTCTGTTCCATTGATCTATATCTCTGTTTTGGTACCAGTACCATGCTGTTTTGGTTACTGTAGCCTTGTAGTATAGTTTGAAGTCAGGTAGTGTGATGCCTCCAGCTTTGTTCTTTTGGCTTAGGATTGACTTGGCGATGCGGGCTCTTTTTTGGTTCCATATGAACTTTAAAGTAGTTTTTTCCAATTCTGTGAAGAAAGTCATTGGTAGTTTGATGGGGATGGCATTGAATCTGTAAATTACCTTGGGAAGGATGGCCATTTTCATGATATTGATTCTTCCTACCCATGAGCATGGAATGTTCTTCCATTTGTTTGTATCCTCTTTTATTTCCTTGAGCAGTGGTTTGTAGTTCTCCTTGAAGAGGTCTTTCACATCCCTTGTAAGTTGGATTCCTAGGTATTTTATTCTCTTTGAAGCAATTGTTAATGGGAGTTCACTCATGATTTGGCTCTCTGTTTGTCTGTTATTGATGTATAAGAACGCTTGTGATTTTTGCACATTGATTTTGTATCCTGAGACTTTGCTGAAGTTGCTTAGCAGCTTAAGGAGATTTTGGGCTGAGACAATGGGGTTTTCTAGATATACTATCATGTCATCTGCAAACAGGGACAATTTGACTTCCTCTTTTCCTAATTGAATACCCTTGATTTCCTTCTCCTGCCTAATTGCCCTGGCCAGAACTTCCAACACTATGTTGAATAGAAGTGGTGAGAGAGGGCATCCCTGTCTTGTGCCAGTTTTCAAAGGGAATGCTTCCAGTTTTGGCCCATTCAGTATGATATTGGCTGTGGGTTTGTCATAAATAGCTCTTATTATTTTGAGATACGTCCCATCAATTCCTAATTTATTGAGAGTTTTTAGCATGAAGGGTTGTTGAATTTTGTCAAAGGCCTTTTCTGCATCTATTGAGATAATCATGTGGTTTTTGTCTTTCGTTCTGTTTATATGCTGGATTACATTTATTGATTTGCGTATATTGAACCAGCCTTGCATCCCAGGGATGAAGCCCACTTGATCATGGTGGATAAGCTTTTTGATGTGCTGCTGGATTCGATTTACCAGTATTTTATTGAGGATTTTTGCATCAATGTTCATCAAGGATATTGGTCTAAAATTCTCTTTTTTTGTTGTGTCTCTGCCAGGCTTTGGTATCAGGATGATGCTGGCCTCATAAAATGAGTTAGGGAGGATTCCCTCTTTTTCTATTGATTGGAATAGTTTCAGAAGGAATGGTACCAGCTCCTCCTTGTACCTCTGGTAGAATTCGGCTGTGAATCCATCTGGACCTGGACTTTTTTTGGTTGGTAAGCTATTGATTATTGCCCCAATTTCAGCTCCTGTTATTGGTCTATTCAGAGATTCAACTTCTTCCTGGTTTAGTCTTGGGAGGGTGTATGTGTTGAGGAATTTATCCATTTCTTCTAGATTTTCTAGTTTATTTGCATAGAGGTGTTTGTAATATTCTCTGATGGTAGTTTGTATTTCTGTGGGATCGGTGGTGATATCCCCTTTATCATTTTTTATTGCATCTATTTGATTCTTCTCTCTTTTTTTCTTTATTAATCTTGCTAGCGGTCTATCAATTTTGTTGATCCTTTCAAAAAACCAGCTCCTGGATTCATTTATTTTTTGAAGGGTTTTTTGTGTCTCTATTTCCTTCAGTTCTGCTCTGATTTTAGTTATTTCTTGCCTTCTGCTAGCTTTTGAATGTGTTTGCTCTTGCTTTTCTAGTTCTTTTAATTGTGATGTTAGGGTGTCAATTTTGGATCTTTCCTGCTTTCTCTTGTGGGCATTTAGTGCTATAAATTTCCCTCTACACACTGCTTTGAATGCATCCCAGAGATTCTGGTATGTTGTGTCTTGGTTCTCGTTGGTTTCAAAGAACATCTTTATTTCTGCCTTCATTTCGTTATGTACCCAGTAGTCATTCAGGAGCAGGTTGTTCAGTTTCCACGTAGTTGAGCGGTTTTGAGTGAGATTCTTAATCCTGAGTTCTAGCTTGATTGCACTGTGATCTGAGAGACAGTTTGTTACAATTTCTGTTCTTTTACATTTATTGAGGAGAGCTTTACTTCCAAGTATATGGTCAATTTTGGAATAGGTGTGGTGTGGTGCTGAAAAAAATGTGTATTCTGTTGATTTGGGGTGGAGAGTTCTGTAGATGTCTATTAGGTCTGCTTGGTGCAGAGCTGAGTTCAATTCCTGGGTATCCTTGTTGACTTTCTGTCTCGTTGATCTGTCTAATGTTGATAGTGGGGTGTTAAAGTCTCCCATTATTAATGTGTGGGAGTCTAAGTCTCTTTGTAGGTCACACAGGACTTGCTTTATGAATCTGGGTGCTCCTGTATTGGGTGCATATATATTTAGGATAGTTAGCTCTTCTTGTCGAATTAATCCCTTTACCATTATGTAATGGCCTTCTTTGTCTCTTTTGATCTTTGTTGGTTTAAAGTCTGTTTTATCAGAGACTAGGATTGCAACCCCTGCCTTTTTTTGTTTTCCATTTGCTTGGTAGATCTTCCTCCATCCTTTTATTTTGAGCCTATGTGTGTCTCTGCACGTGAGATGGGTTTCCTGAATACAGCACACTGATGGGTCTTGAGTCTTTATCCAGTTTGCCAGTCTGTGTCTTTTAATTGGAGCATTTAGTCCATTTACATTTAAAGTTAATATTGTTATGTGTGAATTTGATCCTGTCATTATGATGTTAGCTGGATATTTTTCTCGTTAGTTGATGCAGTCTCTTCCTAGTCTCGATGTTCTTTACATTTCGGTATGATTTTGCAGTGGCTGGTACCTGTTGTGCCTTTCCATGTTTAGCGCTTCCTTCTGGAGCTCTTTTAGGGCAGGACTGGTGGTGACAAAATCTCTCAGCATTTGCTTGTCTGTAAAGTATTTTATTTCTTCTTCACTTATGAAGCTTAGTTTGGCAGGATATGAAATTCTGGGTTGAAAATTCTTTTCTTTAAGAATGTTGAATATTGGCCCCCACTCTCTTCTGGCTTGTAGGGTTTCTGCCGAGAGATCCGCTGTTAGTCTGATGGGCTTCCCTTTGATGGTAACCCGACCTTTCTCTCTGGCTGCCCTTAACATTTTTTCCTTCATTTCAACTTTGGTGAATCTGACAATTATGTGTCTTGGAGTTGCTCTTCTCGAGGAGTATCTTTGTGGCGTTCTCTGTATTTCCTGAATCTGAATGTTGGCCTGCCTTGCTAGATTGGGGAAGTTCTCCTGGATAATATCCTGCAGAGTGTTTTCCAACTTGGTTCCATTCTCCCCGTCACTTTCAGGTATACCAATCAGACGTAGATTTGGTCTTTTCCCATAGTCCCACATTTCTTGGAGGCTTTGCTCGTTTCTTTTTATTCTTTTTTCTCTAAACTTCCCTTCTTGCTTCATTTCATTCATTTCATCTTCCAGGGCTGATACCCTTTCTTCCATTTGATCGCATCGGCTCCTGAGGCTTCTGCATTCTTCACGTAGTTCTCGAGCCTTGGTTTTCAGCTCCATCAGCTCCTTTAAGCACTTCTCTGTATTGGTTATTCTAGTTATACATTCTTCTAAATTTTTTTCAAAGTTTTCAACTTCTTTGCCTTTGTTTTGAATATCCTCCCGTAGCTCGGAGTAATTTGATCGTCTGAAGCCTTCTTCTCTCAGCTCGTCAAAGTCATTCTCCATCCAGCTTTGTTCCGTTGCTGGTGAGGAACTGCGTTCCTTTGGAGGAGGAGAGGTACTCTGGTTTTTAGAGTTTCCAGTTTTTCTGCTCTGTTTTTTCCCCATCTTTGTGGTTTTATCTACTTTTGGTCTTTGATGATGGTGATGTACAGATGGGTTTTTGGTGTGGATGTCCTTTCTGTTAGTTTTCCTTCTAACAGACAGAACCCTCAGCTGCAGGTCTGTTGGAGTACCTGTCCGGCCCTGTGAGGTGTCAGTCTGCCCCTGCTGGGGGGTGCCTCCCAGTTAGGCTGCTCGGGGGTCAGGGGTCAGGGACCCACTTGAGGAGGCAGTCAGCCCATTCTCAGATCTCCAGCTGCGTGCTGGGAGAACCACTGCTGTCCTCAAAGCTGTCAGACAGGGACATTTAAGTCTGCAGAGGTTACTGCTGTCTTTTTGTTTGTCTGTGTCCTGCCCCCAGAGGTGGAGCCTACAGAGGCAGGCAGGCCTCCTTGAGCTGTGGTGGGCTCCACCCAGTTCAAGCTTCCAGGCTGCTTTGTTTACGTAAGCGAGCCTGGGCAATGGCGGGCGCCCCTCCCCCAGCCTCGCTGCCGACTTGCTGTTTGATCTCAGACTGCTGTGCTAGCAATCAGCGAGACTCCGTGGGCGTAGGACCCTCTGAGCCAGGTGCGGGCTATACTCTCCTGGGGCACTGTTTCCTAAGCCCGTCGGAAAAGCACAGTATTCGGGTGGGAGTGGCCCGATTTTCCAGGTGCCATCTGTCACCCCTGGAAGGGGAACTCCCTGACCCCTTGCGCTTCCCGAGTGAGGCAATGCCTCGCCCCTGCTTCGGCTGGTGCATGGTGCGCTCACCCACTGACCTGCGCCCACTGTCTGGCACTCCCTAGTGAGATGAACACGGTACCTCAGATGGAAATGCAGAAATCACCCGTCTTCTGCGTCGCTCGCGCTGGGAGCTGTAGACCGGAGCTGTTCCTATTTGGCCATCTTGGCTCCTCCCCGATGATTTATTTTAGGTGGAACTAAATACTTTGGTTTATACTTTAAAAAATAAAGTATGATTTACATACAGTAAAATTCACACTGGTTTGTGTCCATTTCTGTGAAATTTGAACAATACATTCAGTCATATAATCACCACCATCATGAAGATACATGGCATCACCTCAAAAAACTCCCCCACATCTCTTTGTGGTCTTCCCATCCCCTTATCCCCAGACAATGGCAACCATTGATCTTTGGTTCTTTTTTAATCATTAGGACATTCAGCCATTGCATTATGTTGGTATTTAGAAGCAATAACAGTGGTCAACATTTATTAAACACTCACTACATGCAAAACACGTGAAAAGTGCTTGCCATAATTATCTGACTTGGTCCTCTGCTAATCATAGAGACAGGAGGAAATCAGAGAGGTTAACCCCATGCCCCAGGTGCTGGAGCTGCTTGTTATATCCTGCTTGTGTATGGCTGCACTTCATTGCTTCCCCACATTACAATGGCACTTTGAATATTCTATCAAACAAACCGTCAGTGGTTTGGGACAATGGAATCTAAACCATCAGTGGTTTGGGACGAGGGATTTGATTGTCCCCTTTAAATATAGGAGTTATTGGAAGAAGGAAAAGGATCTTTGTTTCTGCTGGTAGAAGTTGGCAGAAAATATAGCCAGGCAGCTGTTTAGTCACCTGTTGTTGCTGCTTGACCAGGGCTTGTAACTTCACAGTGACCTTGCCCAAGTTGGTCTGACCTTGCCCAAGTTGGGAGCGCTTATTTTTCTTAATATAATTATTGCCAGCATCATAATATGATGTTGTGTAGGAGAAACACTTTTAATATCTTTATACTAATATGTTTACCTATGTCTTGATGCTGAGCTCTCCAACATGGACAACAAGCAGCCGTTTCACATCTATTATACACATTTAAATGAAATAAAATTCTTATATATGTCTTGGCCCATTGTTTAAGTAAACTAGGCTCCTTGCAGGCAAAAGTTGGGCTATATTTACCAGGTCTGCACAGATAACAAACATTCAATAACCATTTTTTAATTGGATCTTAAAAATAATATTGGCATTTGACTTTAGACATTTTGTTTTTAATGGGGGAAACAAAGATACTACATGCCCAGCAAAGCTGTGGGCACATCATAAATCATTAAACAGACAGTAGCTGGATAAGTAAGTGAATTTGTCTGGATAGATAGGGAGCCTGGATCATTTAGGTCAGAAAAATCTAATGGCCAATCAACAACTCCCCACTTTACTTTGTGCCAATACATTTTAGACCACAGGAGATAACTGTTGAAAGACCAAAGCAAGGTTGCTTGTTTTAGCCCAAAGAGCTTTGGTCACAATTCAGTTTAGGTTTTCAAAAGCAGAGTATATTAATTTTCATACCCTAAAATTTACTTGCTCCCTTTTGCTTTCCTCCTTTTCAATTTTCCAGGCTCCCTCAAATGGCTGTATTTGATTTGCATTGTTTTTCACCAAATCCAAATAGGGAACTGACAGGAAACTGTTTAAATTTTTAATTGCTGATATCGGCCACTTCAGTTATTTTCTTAGAACGCTACATTCCAGAATCTGTTCCCTTCCTTTTATAGTTCTTTGTGCTCTGCAAGGAGCCTAAACTAGAATGTTATTTACTTTCATTTTTTGTGCTTAAGTTACTGAGGCTTCAATATTCAACAAAATAGGGCAACATTATTTACAGCCTATGAGGATTTATAGTTTTTATTCAGACTTTGTATTTATGTGTTCAAGAATAGATGCCTTCTTCCTTCTTAATACTAAGTTTTGGATGCCAGTTATTTACTTATCTACCAGATTTCTGGATTACTTTAACTTCTTTTCTGGTCTATATTGGTGGGATTCAAATATTTTTCCCAGTGGGCCACAGGATCTGTGACTGTTATGTTTATAAGCGGACTGCCCAGCTGTTTTCTACTGATTAGAATGGTGAATTGAGAAGGTTGTGCTTAGCATGAGTGTCGTTTGTTACTCAAACTGAAGTCAGAACCACTAGAGCTAGCCACTATTCTTTGTATCAGAATAATTCCATAGCTTTAGGATGCTCGAAGTATATAACTCATTGCATTGAGCTTCATTAACAATTATGTGAATGATTCAGCCTTCTGGCAGGACACTTGGCTTCCGCCCAATCCAGAATGGCAAACCAGGGCAGATTGTTAGGTCCTCTTACCACTAGCACTTGGTCCCATGGCAGGGGTAATTATGTAAAATGTGTTTTAGCTAGTAGTCTCAGTTGGGCTGCATACTGGGGTCGAGAGTTTCCCCTAGGCCACATGTTGCATGTCTGGATTATTCAGGAGGCCTAATAGTTGTGGGAAAAATAGAAAGTCTGGAGTTAGGTACTTGGATTAGATCCTAGCTTCCCCAGTTCCTTTTTCTATGTCTAGTTACTCCATCTTGAAAACAGATAGAATAAAACCTCTTCTCATAGCATTCTTGTGATGATTATAGGAGATAATGTGTCAGCAATGTGTGGCACTTAAAAAGCATTAGTTTGTTTTTCTGATTTTTAGTTTCTGTTATTTAGAGTTATCCTGAGATGAGTAGAATTCTTTAGAGAGATGAGCAGACTAACATGGCCATGGTCATTTTGGAAGTTTTGTCTTTTGAAATATGCAGAATGTGCCTAGGGAAATTTCTCAGACGTGTTCCATAGATGCTCTCAAGAACTGTTTTGTTGTCTTTCTAAATTTGATACCTCAGTACAACTGGACACACATGTAAACAGCCCCAGCTATGGGATCAGAGGGTATTGAACATAGAATTTCTTTGTGCCAAGGACCTACATGTCTTGTTTTGCCCAGGACAATACAGATTTACATCTTGTGCTGAGACAAGATTATTAATAACGTCTCCTTTAACTCTCAAAGTCATTTCAGCTTGTACGATAAATAATGTGGGCATCTTACTTGTAATCTTCTTTTCACAAACTGCCTTACAACCTATGCTGGAGCCCCATAGATTCCCCTCTGTGTCTAAACTTAGCCTTTATTATGACGCCTCTCTTTCTTCAGGTTTCCTTCACTCTTCGTCATCTTTAAGGTTTGCCTCAGTTAACCACTTTCCAGTTAGAATGAATTATTTCTCTGCCTTCCAGCCACAAGTTTCCCTGTACCTCTATGCAGTCCCTCTGCCTGTTAGGCAACTACATCTTATTCATCCTGAATTTATGAAAACACCTAGTTTAATTTCTTGCAAAAAGTATGTGTTTAGGTATATATTTGTTGAATAAATTTGTGAATGGATAAATAAGGGACAAGAATGAGTCTTAAGAGTTGGACGAAGATGTTTAGACTTAACTTCAACTGGTTTTGACTGGAATATAAAACTCAATGGGATGTGTGCTTCAAAGAATAAATGTATTCATGTACATAATTTTGAAAACAAAGGAAAGGAAATACCTTCATTTAAAGTTGGATCTAGGAATTTGGTTGATTCTATAACTGTTCTGTAAGATGTTAATATAAATTATCTGTCCCTTTTGTGCTCCAAAATAAGAATAGGCCCTTGAAATTTTCATTTGATTTATATTCTGTTGTCAAAGATTTAAAAGGATGGAAGGAGGACATTATTGTTTGCTAAGGTATTTAATCTCTTTTCTGGTATTTGGTTTCTTTAAGAGATATCTGTAGTTTTTGCTCAGTTTTTGTTTATTTCGAGGAACTAAATAACTTAAACTTCTATTGTCATTAATATTGGCTAGTCACATGGTTTTCATTGGAAACGCTATAGAATTAATACTTAAAAATAAAATACACGAGGAATCTGGAGTACTGACAGAGTTGTAGGAGTGGGATCTGTAATCCATCAGCATGTTTTGTCATGTAATGGTAGAAATTCTGCCCTTTGTTGCAGTGCAAGGTTGGGGTGAAGAAGAGATACTGAGAGATGCTTTGTGTGCATCATCTCATACAAGTCTCACCATAAACCGTAAGGAGACATTATCATTCGCCTTACAGGCATGGAAACCCATTCTACAATGTTTGCAAATTTTGAAGCAAGATTAGAGAGCTTGTAAGAGCCAAAGCCAGCATTCAGACCAGGTCTGAGTCTTCACGTTTTGAACTGCTCTGTTACCCTCTCTCACTCCAACCTCTGGATAACTTCAATTTTTTCTTTCTTCTCCTACTTGCCCAAGCCATTCTGACTTTCTGATTTTAGCAATTTCTACCAGTACCAAAATAGACAAATAATTTTTAATGAGTAAGGTTTGGCTTTTTGTGACTGAATCTTGCGATGAAAACAATGTGTGCCTAAACAACTTGAAGCCATAGCCATAGTCGTGCCCATCATGCCTCAAGTTTCTGTCTGATCCACAAACCAGGACCTTGTCCTTTTCCTCTTTGCTCTCCTTTGATGGATTAGAAATTCTTTTAGTAGGCTCACTTTCCATTTTTCTTTCTTTTTTAACAACAAGTTGATTTATAGTTCTATGCATTTTAGGGTCCTGGAAGGTAAAGCAGGTAACAGTTAGTAATGGTTTGCTTTTTAGGTGGGCTTCTTATAATATCTATTCCTATTATGGTTTTGGAATGGTCAACTAATTATAGAATTTTAGAATACAATAATACAACAAATTACTATGTAGTTAATATTCAGTATGTTTTTGCTAAATGTACTCATTTGGATATTGTAGATATCAACATCTCAGAAACTAAGCAGCTGGGTTTAAAAGTGATTCATAATGGAGATTCATGGGATTTTCACAGCAGAAAGAAATTATGTAAAATTATTTTGTAGTTAGAGATATACAAGGCCATATTGATTATTACATTTAGCTCCTAGTTATGGTTGAATTCATTTATTTGCATATTAGCATAACAGAATTGGAAAAAAATTGTTATGTAATACTGCAGTATGTGGGTATCAATAGAACAAGATGTGGTCCTATAGACAGCTATTTTTTTGTGAATTTGTTTTTTTGCTACCGATAGCTGCATGTGTACACATGCTATACTTGTGTGTCCATATACCCTGAAGACTGTTTATAAATAATAAAGATTAAGAGAAAACCAAATAATGTAGTGGTACACTGACACAAATCCTGTCTCTGTCTCAGAGACTGATAGACTGATGGGTAGCAGATGTATGCTCTTTAAATTGAACATGCCCGGGAAGGGGTAGGCTATTCTCTGTGAGTATTGCTGATGAAGTTTCTGTTACTTTTGACCAATTAGTGTGGTCACAGAGGGATAAGTGACCTCCTTTGCCGCTACAGTCAGAATTACAAGCCATATGACTCTCTCCATGTGGTTTCCTGCTACCTTTTATCTTTCATCCTAAACTCTGATATTGTGTAGATATAGTAAATGTAATTTTTCAAGTTATTTATATGGTTTGATGTGTATTTTTGAAGAAAGTAAAGGATATTGCTTAGATTTTTATTTGTATCAATCCATGCTAATATATTTTATTAAATGAAATATAATTATTCAGATGTTTTCATATTGGAGCTAATAGAATTCCTGTTGAAATACCAGTTTTGAGAATGTGGAGTATTTGATGATTTGTTGAAAGAGACCTGTATGCTCTTTCAAAGATTTCCCTGGTTTATGTATATTTCCACAAATAATTTTCTATACATTAAAAATAATATTAGCAGTAGAATTACTATATCATAGGACATGTGTATATTCAGCTTTAGTAGATACTGTTAAGTGATTTTCCTAACCAGTCCATCTAATCTGCACACTTACCAGGTTATATGAATTCTAGGTGCTCTAAGTGCACTCATTTGATATTATCTTTTTTTTTTATTGTTTGCTTTTTGATTGTAACTATTGTGATGGTTTTGTAATGGTACTTTACTGTGACTTTTTGATAGAATTTCTCTCATGGCTAATGGTGTTGAGAATCTTTTCATATGTTTCTTGGCCATTTGTATATTCTCTTTTGTGGAAATGCCTGTTCACGTCTTTTGCCTATTTAAAAAGTCGGGTTTTTATTTTCTTAAAAATGGTATGTAGGACCTCATTAGCATTTTTTGAATATGGCTTTTGTGATGTATATATATATATATATTCAAGTTGTTTATATGGTTTAATGTGTATTATTGAAGAAAATAAAGGATTTTTCTTAGTTTTTTATTTCTATCAATCCATGATAATAGCTTATTTTAAATACCAATACAATTATTCAGATGATATATATGTTTTGTGATATATATACCACAAAAGACATTTTTAACATACATAGAGATGTTGAAACATATATCTATATAAATATAGATATATGTTGAAAATGTCTTCTCCCACTATGTGACTTGCCTTTTCACTGTCTTAAAGGGTATATTTTAATCAATAACAGTACTTAATTTTAGAGAATTTCAGTTTATCAATATTTTTCTTTATGGTTATCATTTTTGTGTCCTTTTTCAGAAATGTTTACTTAGCCTAAGACTATGAAGACATTTATTTAACCACTAGAGTCTTATTGTTCTATTTTTCATATTTAGATCTGGATTTTATTTTGTGTGTGAGATGTGAGGTAGGGTTAAAGATTTAAAGAAGAATGTGTACATTCTGCATGCTACAGCATTGTCCTTTTGCCGTTGACGACCTTTGTGGTCAGGCGGATTGAACATTGAACTCCTGAAGTACCCATAAAACATATTTTAGTGGCTGCAAAGCAGTAAGATGAAGATTTCAGTTGTTACTTTTTTGTAGCCTTAGTTATAAAGTGTATACTGATTTTCTTTCCATCTGGACTGCACAAGTTAGTAGAGGTTGTCGTTCCCATTTATTTTTTAGGTCAGTTTTTTTCTCTTCCTTGTTGGCATGGATTAGTCTTCTAACCAAGAAGCTTGTGTCCCTCACTTGTCTTGAGTAGGCACCAAGGAAGAGTAGTGACCTGCTGAGAAGGCCAAGTCCTTGGAGACCCCTGTTTAGAGACTGGAGAGGCACCAACTGTTTGGCAGTGGCAAAGTTTTCTCAAGTTTTCCTAATCTTGATTGTGACCCAATTGATAATGTATATACCTTTGACAGGCAGTTTTATTTACATATTCTAAATGGGAGTTATAGCAGAAATGAACTTTAACTTTCTTTGGGGAGAGAAAATTTACAATTTTTTGGAATATTCAGTATTCAGTAATATTTACCAAGTGAAGAATCAGAGAGGTTTCCTTTCCTACAGCATAATTAGCCAAATCTTCTGACCCATCTTCATTGTTAGGAAGACAAGCATTGTTGAAAAATATTTTTATATACTTAAATAGCCCTTTTGTCTTAAAGAATAGCTGCTGTGTATTTTGCTGTGTATGTGCTATCCTGAGAGATCTGGAAGAAAGATAGTGAAACAGAGTGACAGAAACAGGCACATGGCCACATAGAAAGCATTCTGCTGGGATCCTTACCAGGAAGTTGGTAAGATGTGTCACCTCTGTGGCAGTGACCCTGACCTGACCTCATTATTAGTGGTTGCCAGACAGTAAAGTAAGACAAGGTGGAGGATGGCTTAGAAGACATCACCAAAATAACAGGGCTTGATAAAGCTCCTGTCCCCAGATACCGTATGACAACTCTCAGGGCCATCATTCCTGAGAAAAACAAGGGCCATGGGATCTGTTAATTATGTTCCAAAATGGCACTAATTATGTTCCAAAATGGCACTTAAAACCTTTCCACACCAGGTCACACATGGAAAATGATATAATTGTCTAGGTAACATGAGGAGATTGCTTGGGGCCAGAGGCCCCAACCAGCTGTAGCGGGGGTTGGGGAGTGGAAAGGGAGGGGTTTGTGGGCACCCATACCTTGGCAGGCCACTTGGCAGTTATACTTGGCAGTAACCATTAGTGCTGTGCTGGGGCATGCTTGTCAGGAGGTTGTGTTTTAAAGGTGGCAGAGAGAAGAACAGAGGAACAAGGAAAGGTACAATAAGCTGCAGAGTGCTGTGTATCTATCAGTTTTGAGGGGATACCCTTCAAGCTATGATTCCAGTGGCTAACTCACTTTACTGGTGAGTGGAAGCTTGGCCCCAAGGCATGTCATGGAGCTGTGGTCACTGTGGAAACACCATCAGCAGACAAGTTAGCCTGTATATGGGTGGAGCGTCTCAGCAGGGAGAGGAACAATTGAGCATCTACCTTCACAAGAGGGCTGATTTCCTAAGTAGAGAGGACTCTTAGTCCAGGCTTAGGCTTTTCTGCTGTATCCAAACAGAGCAGACCATTAGAGTCATGTTTGAAAACAGCAAAAACAGAGTATCAAGTAGGTACAGAGGCTGAATTCCCTGAATTTCTGTGCAGAAGTTCACATCAGAGACCTGGACACTAGTTGGAGAACTGGCCTGTGGAGACACAAGAATTGCAAGTTGAGAGTCGTGAGTTCTGATTCAGGTCTACACCTCTGCTTGGTTGAAGTGACAAATGTGTCAAGAAGACTGTGATTTCCCCTCTTTTTTGCTGTAAAAAGGACATGAAATCTTGTCTGCCTGATTTCTTATGTTTTTTTCTGGACCAGGACAAGTACTTTTCTCATGACTGACATGGTCAGTAAAACCTGTACGGATCTTGGGAAGAGCTCTTGGTCTGAATGATTCAGTTTTTGCTATTTTACTGTTGATTTGATTCTTTATGTGAGAAAGATTGGTGCTGTTCCTGAAAAGTTGCTAATAAATCCATTAAAATATCCCCCTGTCAAAACACCATATTATGAACCTCTAACCTATTTTATAAGGCACATTTACTCTTTCCCATCCCTTATTTGAAAAGTTGTTTTCAATATTCCCTGTTTGCTTTTTTGAATATCATGTTTTAGCTTTTATTTTTAGTTTGGTTCACTATGGCTTTGGTTTAGTTGCAATGGAAATGTAACTGCAGGTGGAGTCCATCATTTTTATTAAGTTTTCAGCACTGTGAACTTGGATGGGTTGGCCACGATTGTTTTAGTTGCTACCAGGATGAGACTATTGAGATCTTAATCTCAGAGACTTGAGAGATTCTGCTACTCAGGTAGCAGAGAATGTGATACTTAAGAAAATAATCTTCATTTTTTTCTTCTTGACAGAGGTGAATATTCAGAGAAGAATTCAATAAGTCAGTTAGGGCAATAAGATTAATTTAAACACAGTTATTTCTGTGTGTTTTGCATTGCCACTGGACTTAAAAAGATAATAAAAATTTTAATCAATAAAATTACAAATTATTCTTGTTTTCCTCATAGAGCATATCAAATTAAGAAGAATAAAGACATGAAATTTACATCTAGCTTGTATTTTGACTTTTAAGAAAATCAGTATATCTCACCATATTCTCTCTATAGCATATTGAAATTAAGCTAGATGTTGATTTGCTCATTTCATTAAGATTGTTATCCTAATGTTTTAAAAGTTTTTTAAAGCTCTTAAAGCAAGATGTTTTAAGAATGCAAAAAAATTTCATAACCAAAAAAGTCTGGGAAAGTTCATTTGTATGCTAATACCTTATATTTGCACAGCTCTTTTATCCTTACAAGCCTTTTTAATATCAAGTCAGCGTGCTCTCACAATGCTCCTGTTTGGTAGGCATTATCAGTGGCCTCCATTTTATCAGTGAAAAAGTTGAGGCCCATATAAAATACACACGGGCACAGTAGACTTTTACATGGTTGGGCTTTGGACTCAGATCTTCTTCTCATTACTCTTCATTCCACTCAGTTACCTTCTCACATTTTATATGTGTAAATTGGGAAAGTAGCAATTCAGTCCTCCATCACTTCAAAAATAGAAACTCAGTGTCATCAAAAGATAATCTTGGGGTGGCAGTGTTTGAGGTGGTGAATTGTTTGCTAGTTGAGAAACCCAAGAATTGTTTTTGTGTTGCTGGCCCAGTATTACTTAGAAAAATTAACTGCTCTACTGCTTATTTTGATAAGGCAGGGCATCTGTTTGTCCTTGAAGTTTCAAAAATTATATTTTATATATATATTTATATATAAATAAATTTATTTGGCAAGTCAGACCTGTTTGATCCAATAAAGCAACAGTATCTCTCCTTGCCATTCTGGAAGCCAGCTGTTGCTTTCAAGTTACACGGAAGGGGCTACTTCTGGGATACTAAAGACTCTTCAGAATGTGGGACCACATACTGGGGCCATGTGATCCAGTAGGGAGCTGGTGCTGATGAGGCCAAGGTGTCACAAGCTGTCTTCGTCTGCTCAGGGAGCTTTGCAGAGAGCAAGACTCTACTCCAGAGTCCAAGTCTGTATCCTTGATTTGGGCAGTGCCCACACAAATGAGCAACTGTTGGAAAGGACAACTATGTATGTCCACCCTGTCACCACCTCCTCACTGTCCTTAGCATATAGTGTTACCAGTTGTGTCTTAGAGAAATGCTTTAGCCTTTTTCTTGAGAGCTGTACACTGGTCCTCCTCTGTTAATTAACAGGCAGGGAGCTGCCACTTCTCCCAGTTGTCCCTGCACTCTGGATCCCATCCTCTCCCTCCTGTGTCTTTAACTTCTCTGTGTGTGCTGTGTTTCCCCCATTGGCTTGTAAGAATTCTCAGTTTCTAAAAAACAAGAAAGGTAGCAGTAGCCTCCCTCCACCCTCCTCAGCTCTCTCTTCAGTTACCTCCTAAACTCTCTTCTCCAGTTTTCAGCTGTATCTAAGAGTGTCTGTGATCTTCTTTGTTTGCTTTCCTTCCATTCACCCCTCCACCACACCAAACTTGTGCAGGTCTTTAGGGCTTTCCATGTCACACAATGAAAAGACCTCCTTCTCTAATTGCATGGCTTATTCTGGAAAACTGTTCCATAGCCATAGCTGTGGTTACCCATGCATTCACTGGTGACTCTCACATTGATATTTCCTGCTCAGATTTGCCCTCTGAGCCCAGACACTGCTGTCTGCTCAACATCCCCTCTAGCATTCCCCCAGGCATCTCACTACAATATAGTCACATCCAACCTTCTGTGCCTTATCCTGCCCCGTCTCCTATCTGGTGCTTTTCTGAAGCTATTTAGTTTGGCAAATGGCACCACCATTCATTCCCCTTTCTTTATGGCCATTGAGTCGGTCTGGATGAAAGAGTATTTTTTTAAGGAGTTGGCAAGGTTAGGAAGTTATAGAAAGCTCTTCTTTCATAAGAGAAATGCATTTACCTTTTGGAAGAGAAATGATCAGTTCTGATATATGCTGCTATTTAAATTAAGCAAGTGCATGATTTCTATGCATTTACCTTTTTCTGAGAGAAATGATAGGTTCTGATAATGCTGCTATGAAAACTAAACAAGTGCAAAATTTCTATAGCAAGAACATGGGAAGAATTGAATTAAAATAATTTAATTATTAAATGTAACTTTCCCTCTAAAATGCTTTGGGGCTAGTCACTGTGGCTCATATCTGTAATCCCAGCACTTTGGGATGCCAAAGCAGGTGGATCACTGAAGGTCAGGGGTTTCAGACCAGCCTGCAACATGATGAAACCCTGTCTCTATTAAAAATACAAAAATTACCTGGGCATGTTGGTGTGTGCCTGTAATCCCAGCTACTCAGGAGACTTGCTTGAACCTGGGAGGAAGAGGTTATAGTGAGCTGAGAGCATGCCACTGCACTCCAGCCTGGTGGACAGAGCTAGACTCTATCTCAACAACAACTATATATATATGTGTGTGTGTGTGTGTGTGTGAGTTGGAGGTGTGTGTGCATGTTTTAGAAGGAATCATACAAGTATGTAGGTGATAATCTACCGCTCCCCTCAACTTTCATTAATCTTTGAGTCTCTTACCAACATTTGCCATGCACTGGTTCATCTGAAATACAAAGCAAAGTTATATGGGATCTGGCTCATAAGAGTTTGTTTTTTGTAAGAAAGGTGTCACAAGTTAGGAATGGGCATATTTGCTTGCCAAAGTTGGATGATTTTTAAGTGTTTTGAAAGGAGTATTCAAGTAAAGCAATTATTTTCTTTTAATGTTTGAATTTCAGTGTGATCATCTTTAGATTGGGATATCAGTTCTTATCCTGGTATCCATGATTAACAGTTTTCCCCATTGATTTCTTTCTTGTTATTTTGAAGTTTATTTGAAAAAAAATATTTTTTATGCCAAAGATGTTACTAAGGCATTTTGCTGCAGGCAAGTAAAGGGCAGGATGCAATGATAGTATGTGTGGTCTGACAGTTGCCATGAGGGTGACTTTCATGTAATGGAACTAGTTTAGTTCCTCTTTGATAGGCACTGAAACAAGGCTGTCCTGCCATGTGATCACAGACATCTGTCTCTTATATTGGAAAAATGTTAAGAGAGCAAAATACACTGGAGCTCCTACCCTTTAACTTTCCTTTCATTGCTGAATATGATGAGGCATAAAAACCCCTGTGCTGGTTTTACAGAAGAGTTCTTGCCAATGAAAGTGTGGAATTGGTTGGAGTTCTGATGTGACCAGTAGTGGGTGCTCAGATGTGTGAGAGGACAGAGCTCCAAAGATTCAGCAAGGTCATGAATTATATGGTCAAATGGGAGAAGCCACACTTCATGGGAGAAACTCTGTTAAGCTTGACTTTTGATAAATAGTCAAGTTTGTTTTGTGGCTGAGTGTAGACGGAAATATTTTAAGCAGTTTCTGAAACATGGTATCACATACACTCAGGGTTACTGACATTTCTTCTAATATTCTTAAGCAGGTTTTGGCAGAACGGGTCCCTTCAGCCTGAACCTGGGTAAGCCCACTGGCATTCTGCATTACATCCACATGGTAGTTTTTATTGATTATGTGCATGTGGAGACTATCAAAAAAATTCAGCTTTTGTTATCTTTTTTGGGGGGAATTACAGTAGCAATGGATATCTTTGAACTCTAACACTGTGAAGGTAAGAAAATCTTGGTCCTGTGAAGGAGGAACACCTAGATGTTGGGCAGCTAACCTGGCTCTGCTGTTTTGGTGAAAAGAGTCCCAAGTGATGTGGGAACTTGGAGCTTTCTACATCCCTGCTCGGTTTTGTCAAGCCTGCTCGCCAGTTGTCAATTTGGCTGGAGCTAGAAACATGAATTTCACTCCTTAACCTGTTCAAGAGATCTTGACAAAAAATATATATATATATATATATATATGTATAGGAGCAAACTTTGGAGTTCATTTTGTTATCATTTAGGTTTACTCGTTTTCAAGAGAATCGGTTTTGGCTAAATGTGTGTGGCAGGGGTGGGGAGAGAATATGCTTGTGTTTTGAAAAAGGGAAAACTTTTCACAGGGAGGAGTTTATTGTGGGTTGGCTTATTTGGCGGCATTCTGCCCTTTGAATGAGGTCACTCTTTCAGTTCAAGGCTTTGTCATCAACATGATGTATGCTGCCAGAAAAGTAAGAATGCTTTTGCCCAGCTGCCATCCTGGAAACATAGGCTGGAAGCAGACAACTAAGTGCCTCTGCTGGCCAGTCAGGAATTGATATTGTGTCTGAAATTGGTGGGTTGTTGGTCTCAGTGACTTCAAGAATGAAGCTGCGGATGCTCATGGTGAGCGTTACAGTTCTTAAAGATGGTGTGTCTGGAGTTTGTTCCTTCTGATGTTCAGACATGTTTGCAGTTTCTTCCTTCTGGTGGGTTCATGGTCTTGCTGGCTTCAGGAGTGAAACTGCACACTTTGCAGTGAATGTTACTGCTCTTAAGGTGGCAGGTCTGGAGTTGTTCATTCCTCTCATCTGAAGTTGTTCATTCCTCCTGGTGGGCTCATGGTTTCACTGGCCTCAGCAGTAAAGCTGCAGACAACCGTGGTGAGTGTTACAGCTCATAAAGGCAGTGCAGACCCAAGAGTGAGAAGCAGCAAGATTTATTGCAAAGAGTGAAAGAACGAAGCTTCCACAGTGTGGAAGGGGACCCCAGCGAGTTCTTACTGCTGGCTCGGGCAGCCTGCTTTTATTCCCTTATCTGACCCCACCCACATCCTGCTGATTGGTCCATTTTACAGAGAGCTGATTGGTCCTTTTTTACAGGGTCCTGATTGATGCATTTACAGTCCCTGAGCTAGACACAGAGTGCTGATTTGTGTATTTACAATTCTTTAGCTAGATATAAAAGTTCTCCAAGTCCCCACCTGACTCAGGAACCCAGCTGGCTTCACCTAGTGGATCCTGTGCCAGCACCGCAGGCAGAGCTGGCAGTCCCATACTGCATGCCTGCACACCTCAGCCCTTGGGTGGTTGATGACACCAGGAGCCATAGAGCAGGGGGTGGCACCCGTCAGGGAGGCTCTGGCCACACAGGAGCCCACTGGGGGTGAGGGGGGCTTGGGCACGGTGGGCTGCAGATCCCAAGCCCTGCCCCATGGGGAGGTGGTTGAGGCCTGGCAAGAATTCAAGTGTGGCATTGGTGGGCCAGTAGTGCTGGGGGACCTGGCACACCCTCAGCAGCTGCTGGCCTGGGTGCTAAGCCCCTCATTGCCAGGGGCTGGCAGTTCTGGCTGGCTGCCTCAAGTATGGGGCCCACCAAGCCCGCACCCACCAGAACTCATGCTGGCCTGTGAGCACCATGTGAAGCCCCAGTTCCCACCTGCGCCTCTCCCTCCACACCTCCCTGCAAACAAAAGGAGCTGTCTCTGGCCATGGCCAGCCCAGAGAGGAGGCTCCCACTTTGCAGTAGAGGGCTGAAGGGCTCCTCAAGCATGACCAGAGTGGGCACCAAGGCTGAGGAGGTTCCAAGAGTGAGTGAGGGCTGCCAGCATGCTGTCACCTCTCAATCCCCCCTCTAAACAGGACAGCCCAACTGCTGTTGGGAATTTGGCTGATGAAAACTCTAGCTACTTCTTGCTGGATAGGGATGATGAAGCGGCCCTGTAGTTGTAGTGTCCTCCAGAGGGGAGCTCTCTAGGCCATTGAAAGTGTCAGCAGGTCAGTCCAGGGGTCTTCAGTAGAAGTTGTTAGTTGAGGTCATTTGGAGTTCCATTTGTAAGACCATCTGTATCTTGATGGCCTCAATTCTAGAGGAAACAAATTTGAAAAATTTGACAAGAAGGGCCCAAAGGCAAGTAAGAGCAAGACGGTTGCCACAGGACCTAGAAAGGGGAGACATCATGTTTCCCAATGCCAAAGGTTGTTATAAGAGTTTGAAAGGCATTATCTGATTTCAGAAGACTTTTCCTGTAAACACCAGGTGGCATCTCGTACTATCCCTGTCTGGTTAGTGTAAAAACAACAGTCTTCCCCTAAGAAGGTGCAGAGTCCTCCTTTCTCAGCAGAGAGGAGGTCTAGGCCTTGGCAGTTTTTGAGAGTCACTGCTACCACATGCCTATTTGGGATTGTAAAGTAAAGATAGATTTCGTTATTTCTTGCAAACTGTCTGAGAGGCAGATATGGGTTGAATATCCACATAAGAAAAATATGCCTTGGCTGGGTAGATAGAAATTTACCCTGGCTTTTAAAGAAATAGGGTACAGTGTTTTTTTTTTTTTCCTTACTACTTCACTTTCTTTCTCTTTGACTTGTTCTTTGTCTCTTCCTCCCTTTCTGACTCTCTCTTTGACTTTCTGTGTCTGTCTTTCTCTCTGACTCCACCTTTGTCTCTCTCTTTCTGAATCCCTCTTTGTCTGACTTCCTTTCTCTTTCTGTCTTTCCTTTCTGCTGCCTCTGCCAGCTGCTGATGCTGCTGTTCTCCCTTCTCCTTTCCCTTTTTGATGGCTTTGGCCTTGTAAGACTGCCAACTTTTTCGGTTTTTGCATTGCGTGCAGTAACTCCATGATTTCCTTGTGGTATTTAATGGGGGCTCCCTGAGGTTAGGAACTCCCTTTCTTTCCATATTGCAGCATGGGCATGTAGGATTAGACAAGGCCTCAGCATCTACCCAACAGTTTCCTTCTGCCTTTTCTCCTTCACCTTTCTGATGGCTTTGGCAATATAAGACTGCCACATCCTTGGGTTTTTCCACTGCATGCAATAACTCTATAATTTTCTTGTGGTATTTAATGGTGGTTCCTGCAGAGGTTAGGAACTCCCATTCTTTCCATATTGCAGCTTGGGCCTGTAGGATTAGATAACCATACTTGCTATCTGTGTACACATTTATTCTTTTTCCCTTACCCAGTTCTAAGGCTCAGGTAAGTGCCACTAGTTCTGCTAACTGTGCACTCATCCCTGGGGGAAGAGGCTTACTTTCAAGTACAGTTACATCACTAACTATGGCATAACCTGCCCTTCATATCCCATTCTCCACAAATGGATTTCCATCAGTATATAAGTTGAGGTCAGGATTAGCTAAAGGACTTCTAAGAGATCATCTTGGGAGGTATAAATCTGCCCTACAATTTGTTGGCAGTCATGCTCAAGTGGTTCCACATTCTCTGGGAGAAAACTGACAGGGTTGAGGGCCGTGCATATACATATTTGAAGCACCAGTCCCTCAAGGAGTAGCACCTGGCATCTAAGTAGGCAGTTGTCTGATAGCCATAAACTTCCTTTGTCACCTAGTAGGCCATTTACATCATGAGTAGTCCAGTCAGTGAGATCCTTTCCTTGTATTATCTTGATAGCCTCTGACACTAAGACGGCCACTGCTGCAACTGCCCTTAAACAGTGAGGCCAGCCTTTTGCTACTATATCAATTTACTTACTTAGGTATGCCGCTGGTTGTGGGGCTGTCCCATGAGTCTGAGTAAGGACTCCAAGAGTTATCCCTGCTCCCTCTGTGACATATAGAGAGAAGTTTTTTTCCTGTGAAAAGGCTTAAAGCTGGAGCTTGAACTAGGGCCTTCTTTAAAAGCCTTCCTTAAGGTTTTGAAGGCTGTTTCTGCCTCTGGTTCCCATTCTACTAGATGAGTATTTGCTCTCTGGGTCTCCTTGATTAGAGTATAGAGGGGCCTGACTACCTCGCTGTATCTGGGAATCCATAGTCGGCAAAAGCTGGTGACTTCAAGGAACCCCCACAACTGTTTTAATGTCTTAGGGTGAGGATAATCCAGTATAGGCTGTATTTGTTCCTTGCTAAGGGCCCTGGTCCCTCTGGATGAGATTAGGCCTACATATTTCACCTGCCATAGGCAAAGCTGGGCCTTTGACCTACACACGTTGTACCGTTGATTAGCTAGAAAGTTCAAGAGATTGAGAGTAGCCTGCTAGCATGAGGCTTCTGAACTGGTAGCCAAAAGTAAATCATCCACATACTGAAGGACCAGAGTGCCTGGACTTGAGAGAGGCCTAGATCTTGGGCCAGTGCCTGAACTAACTGATGAGGGCTATCCCTAAACTCTTGGGGCAAGACCGTCCATGATAAGTTGGGACATGTGGTCTGTTGGATCCTCAAAGACAAAGAGAAACTGGGAGTCATAGTTCAGGGGAATATGGAAGAAGGTATCCTTGAGGTCCAGAACAGTGAACCATTCTGCTTCCTCTGGTATTTGAGAGAGCAAGGTATAGGGGTTTAGTACAACTAGATATAGAGGAATTACTGCCTCATAGATGAGTCTAAGATCTTGCACTGGTCTCTACTGACCATTCAGTTTTTATACTCCTAGAATTGGCGTGTTGCAGGGACTGCTGCATTTCCTTACTAAGCCTTGAGCTTTTAAATGTTTAACCATATCCTGTAATCATTTATGAGCTTCAGGTCTTAAGGCCTTATCAAATATTGTCTTTGATAAGGAAAAGTGGTGAGATCTTTTAACGTGATTTGGACTCAGTGGGCATTTTTTGCCATTCCAAATTGTCCTTCCAATGCCCAGACTTCAGGGTTGTTTCCTTCCTTAAGTAGAGCACAACAAATGGATAACTTGTTCCCCATATTCATGTAGATAATAGCTCCAGCCTTGGCTAATGTATCCCTCCCTAATAAGGGTGCGGGACTTTCAGGCATAACAAAAAGTCAAGTGAAAAGAGAAAAGTCTTCCAATTACAACTGAGGGGATGGGAGAAATACTTGGTTACAGGCTGTCCCAGGATTCCTTGAGGTACGGATCTTAAGGACAGTTGTCCACGACAGGACATTAACACTGAGAAGGCTGCACCAGTGTCCAGGAGGAAGTCAATTTCCTGGACCTCAATGGTTAAATGTACCTGGGGCTCAGTGAGGGTGATGACATGAGCTGGTGCTTGCCATGGGCACCCTCAGTCCTATCATTGGATCATCTGGTTTGGGGCTTCTGACCCAGAGAACCTTCATCCTCTGAGGCAGTGCACCTTCCAGTGATTGCCTTGGCATAGTGGACATGGATGAGGGGGCAGCTTGTTTCTTATTGGACAATCTTTTTTAAAGTGTCCTAGTAAACCACACTGATAACAAGACTTACCAGGTGATTGGCCTGCTCCATTTTCTGTCCTCTCTGAACCACCAAGGTTTGTTTGTCTGAGAGCCATGACTAAGGGTGTGGCCTTTCTCTGATCTCACTTTTCCTTTTGGGCCTATTTCACTTGGTCTCTATTATAGAACACCAAGGTTGCCAGGTTTATTAATGCCTCCAAATTTTGTTCAGGGCCCAGGGCTTTCTTTTGGAGCTTTCCCCTGATATCTGTGGCTGATTGGGTAATAAACTTATTTTTTAGAATCAATTGACCCTTGAGCGATTTGTGTGACAGAGGAGTATATTTTCTTAAGGCCTCCCATAGCTGCTCAAGGAAGGCAAAAGGATTTTCTTCCTTTCCCTGAGTTATGATGGACACCATTGAATAATTCATGGGAATTTTTTCTAATTCTCCTTAGTCCTTCTAGAGAACAGGTCAATGGATGTTTAGGACTCAAGTCTCCATGATCTGAGTTGAGGTCCCAGTGGGGATCCATACTGTGGATGGCTTACTGACTGGTAGGGATTTTGTCCCTTTCTTCAGTGGTCATTCTATCACTTACTTGACTAAGATACCAGGTATCTCCAAACTCTTGGGCTGCAGCTACATTCTTTTCACTAAAGGCCAGGGTTTGATCTAACAGTGGTGTGTCATCTCTCCAAGTGAGGTTGAAGGTTTGCCCTAGACCCTGTAGGACATCTATGTACCTAACAGGATCATCTGAAAACTTCCCAAGGTCTGCCTTGATCTGCTTTCAATCAGAGAGGGGAAGGGGACATGTACCTGGGTTGGGCCAAATTCCCCTTCCACTACAGCTTGAAGAGGACACACCAGATAGCCTGGGGGTTTTGTGATCCTTTGGAAATTTATTTGCTTATTTCCTTCTGTGCAGGGGAGATTAGAGGAGGATTATAATTAATAGGAAGGGGAGCTACAGGGAGGCTAGGATATGGGGGTAAGCTGAGAGGTTCTCCTGTGGGATGTAAATTGTAAACTTTGTATAATTGTGTATTCTTCCTCAATGAAAAGAGAGCTTGAACATAAGGTATTTCACTCCATTTGCCTTCCCTCTTACTGAAAAGGATAGTGTTCTAATTTGTAATTCCTTCAGGTGGCCATTTTTCCCCATCAGAGAGAGAATATTGGGGCCAAGCTGTAGTGCAGAAGTAAATGAGCCACCTCTTTTTCAGGGTTTGTGGGTCAAATTGGTCCCAATGGCTTAGGATGCATTTCAAGGGTGAGCCTGTTGATGCCTGAGTGTTTCCCATCTGAAAGACAAAACTGCCCATGGTTGTGGTTTGCTTTGTTTCTCCCCCTACCCAAGAAAGTGTAACAGTCCCTAGACTCTGCTGATCAGAATAGTTGCACTCACCAATGCAGCAGCAGAAACAATCCCTGCCCAAGAACCCACAACGGTCCCTGGACCCTGCTTATCAGAATAGATGCACTCACCAACACAGAAGCAGAAACACTAGTTTTCCTCCCAGACCACATGGAGGACCAAGGAAGGTCAGATGTAGTGGCTGTTACTGAAGCATTCTTGAAAACCTGCACCCTTGCCTGTCCTCCTATACCACAAGGAGGACTGAGGAAGGTCAGATTTAGTTGATCTTACTGACGCATTCTCAAAAACCTTCACCCTTGCCTGTCCCCCTAGACCATAAGGAGGACCAAGAAAAATTGGATGTAGTGGCCCTTACTGACACATTCTCAAAAACCTGTTAGAGTCCTAAGCATTCCCCTGATAGTATTGGGACTTTGCCTGTGTCCTAATAAAGATGTTATGCCCCAAAAATGAAGTGGAGGGCCATACCCTGAGGGAGGGAAGGGATCTCCAGGGTTGGAAGGGTGACACTTTTTGTCCTCCCTTATATGAATAGGAAGGATACAATTTCTGAGACCCTCCATATACTAGCTTCAGGAATAGCTTTTGTTAGGCCTGTTAGTCTGAGGAGGGATCCTAAAATTCCAGCAGTCTCACTACAGTGGGGCTTTGGACAAAAATTTTGTCTTTCTGATTGATGAGCCCAGGTGCCTAAAGAATGTAACAGAGTCCTGGAGTTTATACTAGAAATCATTCTTATAGGAGAAACTAGAAAAGCACCAGAAACAGGTAACAATTTTTAGAACTGGCACTAACATCAGAGAAGAGAGGTGAGAGGAAGTTTATCCGGCAGGCATTAGGACCCAAGGGACAAGGGTCAGGATAGACAGGCTAGATGGGCAATTCTCACTCAGGCAACATGCCTTTGAGAGTTCTGCTCATGGCTGCAGGGTCAGCCAACGTGTTGTTGGGACCCTGGAGCTGAATGGCTTTCCTCTCTGTTGACCCCTAGCTCAGCCCAGAAGTACAGGAAAATTGGAAGCTGGTTCCTGGCAAACCAATATTCCCAACTCCGAAGGGTCGGGGGTTGTAAGAGAGCCCTTTCCCAGAAAGCCTGACACACGTCTTTAGTCTGGTTGCTGCAATAATTGCTTTTAACTGGCTGACAGGTGCCTGGTATTTAGCCACCGAATTCTAAGGAAAAATGTCAGAATAGAAAGTGAAAGGAGTCCAATGGTACTCACTGGTTGATGATAGGTGACAGTCTCACCACTCAGTGATAAGCAATGGTATCACCACTTGACAATAGTCTCACTGCTTGGTAACAGGTGATAGTCCCTTCGTGGTCACCAAAATGTGTCCAAAATTGGTGGGCTCTTGGTCTCACTGACTTCAAGAATGAAGCTGAGGACCCTCACAGTGAGTGTTACAGTTCTTAAAGATAGTGTGTCTGGAGTTTGTTTCTTCTGATGTTTGGACGTGTTTGGAGTTTCTTCCTTCTGGTGGGTTTGTGGTCTTGCTGACTTCAGGAGTGAAGCTGCAGATCTTCATGGTGAATGTTACAGCTCTTAAGGTGGAGCATCTGGAGTTGTTCGTTCCTCCCATCCAGAGTTGTTCATTCCACTAAGTGGGTTCGTGGTCTTGCTGGCCTCTGGAGTGAAGCTGCAGACCTTTGCAGTGAGTGTTACAGCTCTTAAAGGGAGTGCAGACCCAAAGAGTGAGCAGCAGCAAGATTTACTGCAAAGAGTGAAAGAACAAAGCTTCCACAGTCTGGAAGGGGACCCCAGAGGGGTGTCACTGCTGGGTCCAGCAGCCTGCTTTTATTCCCTTGTCTGAGCCCACACACATCCTGCTGATTGGTCCTTTTTACAGACAGCTGATTGGCCCATTTTACAAAGAGCTGATTGGTCCATTTTGACAGGGTGCTGATTGGTACATTTACAATGCATGAGCTAAACACAGAGTGCTGATTTGTGTGTTTGCAATCCTCTAGCTAGAGGTGAAAGTTCTCTGGGTCATCACTAGATTAGCTAGACACAGCACTGATGGTTGCATTTATAAACCTTGAGCTAGACACAGAGTGCTGATTGGTGCATATACAATCCCTGAGCTAGACACAGAGTGCTGACGTGTATTTACAATCCTTTAGCTAGACATAAAAGTTCTCCAAGTCCCCACCTGACTCAGGAGCCCAGCTGGCTTCACCTAGTGGATCCCATGCCAGGTCCATAGGCAGAGCTGCCCACCAGTCCTGCACCATGCACCTGCCATCCTCAGACCTTGGGTGGTTGATGGGACTGGGTGCCACAGAGCAGGGGGCAGAGACCGTCAGGGAGGCTCCAGTCACATGGGAGCTCAGCAGGGGTAAAGGGGCTTGGACATGGTGGGCTGCAGGTCCTAAGCCCTGCCCTCTGGGGAGGAAGTTGAGGCCTGGTGAGAATTTGAGCATGGTGCGGGTGGGCGGGTCAGCAGTGTTACGGGACCTGGCGCAGCATCGGCAGTTGCTGGCCCAAGTACTAAGCCCCTCACTGCCTGGGGCTGGTGGTGCTGGCCATCTGCTCTGAATGTGGTCCCCACCAGCCTGCACCCAACTGGAAATGACCCTAGCCTGGGAGCACTGCCCGCATCCCTGGTTCCCGCCCCATGCCTCTCCCTCCACATCTCACCGCAAGCAGAGGGAGCTGGCTCCAGCCTCATCCATCCCAGAGAGGGGGCTCCCACCGTGCAGCAGAGGGTTGAAGGGCTCCTCAAATGTGTCCAGAGTGGGTGCGAAGGCCCAGGAGGTCCTGAGAGTGAGTGAGGGCTGCCAGCATGCTGTCACCTCTCTATATGGTTTGGCTGTGTCCCCAGCATACTCTCATCTTAAATTCTAGTTCTCATAATCCCCACATATTGTGGGAGGGACCCTGTGGGAGGTAATTGAATCATGGGTGTGGTTACCTCCATCCTGTTCTCATGATAGTGAGTGAGATCTCATGAGGTCTGATAGTTCTATAAGATGCTTTCCCCTGCCTTTTCTCTGCATTTCTTTTTGCTGCTGCAGTGTAAAAAGAATGTGTTTGCCTCCCCTTCTGCCATGATTGTAAGTTTTCAGAGGCCTCCCCAGCCCTACAGAACTGTGAGTCAATTAAACCTCTTTCTTTTGTGAATTACCCTGTCTCAGGTATTTTTTCATAGCAGTGTGAGGAAAGACTAATGGTACAGCCCTGGCAGCCTTTTTGCAAGCAGAAGCCTGTAGACTCTAGGAGAAACTAGACAATGCTTTTGATGATTATTTTGGTTCTGATAGACCCTCACTGAAATGTGGACTGAACCCTCTCCTTCGTGACACAGACAGCATCAGTGGTGCTGTCCTTGCCACAGAAGGCTTGAAGGAGTGTTGGCACAGTGAGTGATGCAAGTGATGTAACCAGAAGAGTTTTGGGGGGATTTTCACACTTCTTTACACGTGGTATTATAACCTGACAAAGTGGTCTGTGATTCCCCAGTCAGTATTACACCTCTTTCTTTTATCATTAAAAGCTAGAAATCAAAGATGATTGGTTGTCAAACACCAGGCTCCAGTTTCAACTTCTGTATCAATCCAAAATAGCAGCTTTCTAGTGGAAATTTTCCTTTAATGTAAAATGCACTTTCTTTTTTACCTGCACAATTTAGATTCGTTTTAATTTTTTGGGAAGCAGCCAGTTGATTTGTGCATTTAAATGTGAGAGAGAAGTATGATTACAAAAATTAAAAATTTTCTGTGTAAAGGAAATAAATTTCCAATGATGAAATTCTATACTAAAAAATTAATTGCAAGATTTTGTAGGTGTGTGCAGATGTTTCTGAGAGGTTTTCATCAGATTTTCAAGAGGATCTGAAAGTAAATAAGCAGTCAAACAACTGATTCAGAGCAAGCTTCTGCTGTTACAGCAGCTCTAGGTCACTATTTAGACCTCCTCAGAATAGTGAAAGCATACAGGGAGCCTATTAATTGTTTACCCCAATCTTTAGTGAGCCTGGAGGGAGGTAATTGAGACAGAGGTAGGGGCCCTGAAAATGAAGTAGGTGTTGATGAGTGCCCATAATTCTCCAGGCCTGGCCAGGGATCACTAAACATCTTTTGCTTTGCAAGAATAATCCAGATCCACCTGAAGAGGCTTTTGGGCTAAGGAGGACTTTATATGCAGCAGGACTGCATTAATGACTTTCAGGCCCTTTTCCTTTGTAGGATCCTTCCTCCATTAAAAAAATTACAAATTAAATTGTATGGCTGTGTAGATCAGATCTGTTAATATTATATATTAAGACATTTAATTTGAGCTAGAAGTCCTTTATTCCCATCTGATTTTAAAATAAATTAAAACATTTGTGTAAGCCCCTAAAAATATTGTGGGTCTTAAGCATTGTGCCTGTTGTACCCAGTGAATAACTTGGCCCTGAGGTGTGCAGATCATCCCTTGATTTTTTTTCTAAAATGTATAAGGAAGATGTGGAATACACAAGTAAATATACACTTTTTACATTCAATCTATTATTTTTGAATAAAGATGAGAGAAGTCATTAAGTATATTATTAATTTAAATTTCAAAGAAATAATTTTGAATTGGTTAATATGGATTTATTGTATTGTTAATTTTTGCAAAGAATCAGTTTCAAAATTTTAATCAAATTTGAGTTTTTAAAACTAAAATTTTACTGTACTAATGTCAATAATATTCTACAGTTTGAAAATATTTACTTTTCTGAATGTATTTGCAGAAAAACATTTTGTGAATATATGTAATACTTTTTATATAGTAAGTTATTTTCTAAAATAAAGCTTCATAAATTAGCTTTATGTAATAACATATATCTTTTCGTGAGTCTGAGAAGTTTTCTATGAATTCTTGGAGTGAAAATCTATTTTAAAAGATAACAGACAATAATTTGTGACTAGAAAATTTCAGAGTGGCCAAGAAAAGCATGCTAAAAATAGAAACTGTGTTTATTTCCTCTCTACGCCACCCAGTCTAAAACACAGCCATGTGTTTGCAGACTTGGGGAAGGCCCCATGGTGACTTGGATGGTGTTCTTCCCCTGCTTTTTGCAGAGTTTAAGAGATCATTCTTACAAGTTCTGAATCCTGTTTCCTTTCTTCAACAACTCGGATAAATATTTTTGCAACCTGTTATCTGAAAATGAGTTTGACCATGTTAGTTTAGTTTTCAGTTCTTTATCATCCTCCTTTCTACTTATTTAATCTAAGCCCTGTTTCATGAAAGGAAATTTTGAGATTGCAGGTTTTACTAATAACTTACACTCTCAAAATCTGTCAGTTTATAGTTTAAACTTTCCTGTGTTTTTCATGATAGTCTAACAAGATAGCCACGTATTTGTTCATTTTGTTACAAAAGGGGCTAGATTATGAATTTAGTTCTTGGGTAGGCTTATTGCCTAGGAACAACACAACTTCATAGGACTGAGTGTTAACCAGATAAGCCTGTGATTTTTATGTGCAGATAATACAAACAATAACCACCAGAAAGGCAGCCTAGTGATACCAGTGTTGGGTCAGCCACATATTTTATTAGTCAGATGCTTGGAGCACCTACCACTATTTGGGACTGCTTGCCCAAATGATGTTGCTTTGTTAACTCTGTGGCAAGGTGTTAGGGCTTTGTGCTTCCCAGTTCCCTAGAGCACTGCATTAGGAGCTTAGGCTTTGGAGTGAGATGGCTGGAGTGAATCAGACTTGGGGTCACCTACTAATCTTAGTTTCCTTATCTCTTATATATATATATATGTATATATATATATATATATATATATATATAATGAGGAGACTGGCCTTATTGGATGTGTTAGAGAATTAATTGAAGTCATGTAAGTAAAGCACAGCTTTCAATAATTATTAGCATTTTTTTGTATTAACTTACAGCATAGCAAAATTCTAGATTTACTTCAGGAGTTGTCCTTGAAGCAGAATTTTTTTTTTTTTTTTTGCTTTATGTGCCTTCATAATGACTGCATGAAAGAAATAAGTATCAATTCATTTCATTGTATTCAATTTGTTTTATTTCAAAACAAGTTAAATGAATCTTCAATTTTTTATTCCAATAATATATATTCATTTCAATATTTTATTGCAGATGATGTTTAAGCAAATACAATGAAAACTTAACACTGCGTGATCTGATTTGACACTATTTGTCATTCCTATTTTATGTTTGACTTCCTACCTCCCTTTCATGGGTTTTCTATCTCTCTGTTTAAACTTTTTATGATGGTAAATGGACACAAATAGAGAGAATAGTATGGTAAACTCTTATGTACCCATTTCCCACCTTCACCAGTTATCAGCTCATGACTAATATTTTCCCTCTGCATTCCTATCCACTTATCCCCATCCTGTGTTATTTTAAAGTGAATCCCAGACCCCATATTATCCATAAATATATTTTTACCATCTACAATGTTATTATTATACCTGTAAAATAATAATAATTCTTCAATATCATCAACTATCAATAGTGTTCCAATTATTTTTAAGAGGCATAGCTTTAAAAAAGTAGTTTGTTTAATTCAGGGGCCAGTTAAGATCTCATACATTTCAACTGGTTGATGTGTTTCATGTGGCTTTTAATGTACCCCGGTCAGTTCCTCATTGTCTGTGGACAAGAAGATATAATGTCTCTGGGTTAGCTGAGACCTGTTAGTAGCCAACTCACAGGGCAGTTGTGGGAATTTGGACAGGGCACCCACCACATCCACTGCTTGGGGAGGTGGATGGATAATTTTGAGGCACAGGGAACAGCATAAGCAGAGACCTGTGAATGCACAGAACAGCATAAGCAGAGACCTGTGAATGCACAGAACAGCATAAGCAGAGACCTGTGAATGCACAGAACAGCATAAGCAGAGACCTGTGAATGCACAGAACAGCATAAGCAGAGACCTGTGAATGCACAGAACAGCATAAGCAGAGACCTGTGAATGCACAGAACAGCATAAGCAGAGACCTGTGAATTCACAGAACAGCATGTTTGGTGGAGTGACAAAGTTGGCAGTCTCCAAGGTGGGAAGCTCAGGCTGGGGTGTTGGGGATTGAGCCTGTGTTCAGGTGGTTTATTATACATTTTTTAATGCTGGGCTTAAAAATAGCTTGTTTAGTCAGATTAAGATGCAATTAATAAAAATGTGATATGAGTAGAGACTATTGGAAATAAATAATGTATCAACATACATTTATTATCTGATCAGGTATAATTTGGAAAATTATGGTAGTATATGAGAAGCATCATGATATGTTAAGTTAATTAGATATTTGGAACAAAATATGCTTCATCTTTCTTTCTATTTTTCCCCTTATTATAACAGTAGTGTTAATATATGATGACATCCCAGAAGGCAGACGATGGTTATCAGTGTGTCTCAGGCATAATATAGAAGAGCATATGCTCCTCTTAGGTAAAAGAGGTATTTTTCTTATTCAAGAGAGCAGTATTTTAATGTTTTTTTCTAGTACATTTAAAATATTTGAAATTTTTATCCTTGTTTTGGAGTTCAGTTCTTGGTGTGGTAACTTAAAATGTGTACTCTCAATATACAGGCTTTTGCTGTTTCTTAACAGCAAGGATCTGTTTTCAAATTTTAGATGTGCCACTTACTCTTTGTTGAGTAAGTTACATAACTTTTTGTAGCTTTCTCATCTAGGAAAATGGAATAATAATAATGTTCCAATGGAGGACTGCTATGCTGATTAAATGAGAGTGGATCTATTACATATAGCACAGGGCTTGGCACACAAAAACATTCAGTGGTTTTAGATATCAGTATTTCTAATACTAGTGTTTTCTTACTAAATATATTTCAGGATCATTGATTTAAAGTACACTAAGCAGACAATGATTAAGGTATTAAGAGGATTAGGAATAAGAGTATTGAGTTGTGTATGTCCTGGGATTGAAATTTGCACTCCACAAACCATATATTCTTTTATTAATATATTCTGTAACTTCATTTCTATTCTATAAGTGATTTAGTATTTCTCTGGGGTCCCCATTTCTGTTCAGCAGAAGCCAGGGAAACCTCAAAAATAATTGTCTTTTTTTTTTTTTTTTTTTTTTTTTTTTTTTTTTTTTTAGTTTAAAACAATCTCCATTATCTTAAATGCCATCTTTTTTTGGATAATTCAGAAATTTAAAGATCAGGATTGTTTCTTCCCTCTTTAAAGACTTTTCCCTTCCCATCCATAGGAAACAATATAAGTGCTCTGATGACCATTGTTGTTATTTGGCCATGGCCCATTATGATCATGTCACACTCACAGATTCTGCTTTCTGTCATATTACCAAGATGAACTAGCCTGGGTCCTGCTCAAAGCTGGTCTCTCCATTCAGGTGGAAGATCTCAATCCTTCTTGCCTACTCAGCTAATTCATAAGCAGCTCTCCCCACCTCTCCCGTATCAGCAGTTTTCACTTTCTACTGGATTATTCCCATCAACATCAAACATTCTGATATTTCTTTCATATTTTCTTCATGCAATTTCTCCTGCTGCTTGCTGCCCAATTTCTCGGCCCCTTTGCAGCAAAAACAACTTGAAGAGTTATGAATGCTCACTGTCTTCAAATCTTTGCTTCTGTTTTTCTTAAAGCCACTCCCTTCAGATCCCCACTCTCAGTATTCTCCGAAGCCGCTCTTTTCAGGATCACCAATAACTTCCAAGTTCCTAAATCTCTCAAGTCAGTTTGCAGTCCTCCTCTTACTTCACCCAACAGTAGTGTTTGGCATGGCTGATCATTCCCCATCTTGGTATTCTTACTTTGCTTGGCCTCCACAATTTTCCTCCTGTCTCACTCATCAGTCTGTTCAGTCCCCTTTATTGACTCCTTCAGCTCCTCTGAAGGCTGAGGCAGAAGAATCACTTGAATCTCCTTGGGAGGCAGAAGTTGCAGTGAGCTGAGATAGCCCCATTGTACTACAGCCTGAGTGACAGAGTGAGACTCCATCTCAAAAAAAAAAAAAGAAAGAAAAAAAGAAAGAATTAGTAATGAGCATAGCTGTGATTTGAACACAGGTCTGTCAGGCTCCAGAGTTTTTTTCCATCATTTTCCATTAATAAATTTTTAACTTTATATGTGTGCAGTTATTTTTATTTTAATATCATAGCTTAATGGGATAGTAAGGACAGTATTTAAAACTAAGGAGCAGAAAAAGAATACTGCAGAGTATCTTTATAATTTACTTAGTTTGTCTCCCTAGTTCTAGGAAGTCTGAATCTAACTGATATATTAGATTATATTTTCTTTGGAACAAACCCAGATCTTTAAGAAAGATGAATTCAGAACCTCCTTTTCCAACTAACTAATAATCTATAAGCTTTACTTTTGTCATAAAATGGTGCTGGACTCCCAAAGTTCATGCAGTCACAACTCATATCGTCAAGAGGAAGCCTGAATTGTCTCTAGTTACATTTGGGTGTTCCTGATAATCAAGTTTTTGCAGAATGCAAATTATCATTTATTTGTCCCTTTGTTTTCATGAATACAGGTTGAGCATCTGTAATCCAAATATCCAAAATGTTCCAAAATATGAAACTTTTTGAGCACTAACATGATGCTGCAAGTGGAAAATTCCATACCTTAGAACACTTTTGCTTTCAGTGTACCTAAATTTGCTTCATACACAAAATTATTAACGGTATTGTATAAAATTACCTTCAGGCTATATGTATAACATGTATATGAAACATAAATGAATTTCTTATATAGACTGGATTCCATCCCCCAAGATCTCTCATTAGGTATATGAAAATATTCCAAAATCCAAAAAATTCTGAAACACTTCTGGTTCCAGGCATTCCAGATAAGAGATACTTAATATGTAGTAGTATATGGATGCCTTGCCTTGTAGTCAGGCTGCCCAGTGGTTTAATGCAACCATTAAATTATTTTCATTTTAAAACATTTGATCTGGATTTGAATTTATGGAAATACTTCATGTCATTTTCTTTAATAGCCAAGTAGTGTTTCACAATTGTACCACAATTGTGATTGGTCTTTAGCCTTAGAAGCAAAACTGACATTAAAGGATGAAATAAGTAGGTAACATGGTGAATTTTGGTACCGATGTGTTTGGACATCTGCATCCTTATCAAAAAAAATGTATATAGTTGGACAAAATTGAATGTCAATGTGGTATATTTAGAAAATATTACTTGTTAGTGGTTTAACACGTGAATAGTGGTTTTACTTCAAGCACTTTCAAAGATTTGAGTTTGTTTCTTCCCTCGTAACACTTCAACAGTCATATTAGTTTGCTTTACCATTTTTCTTTGAAGAGAACTGAGATTGATTCAGTTGTGCAAGGTGATGGGAAACTTTCCTCGAAAAGCCAGAAACAGATTTGTGGGCTCCTGACTGTGAGACCAGGCACTCTCTCCACTGAGTTATTCTGCTTTTTCTGACTGTTTCCTTTGCTTTACAAAATATTAATGTGGCTGGGCACGGTGGCTCATGCCTGTAATCCCAGCACATTGGGAGGCTGAGGTGGGTGGATCATGAGGTCAGGAGATTGAGACCATCCTAGCTAACATGGTGAAACCCCGTGTCTACTAAAAATACAAAAATTAGCTGGGTGTTGTGATGGGCACCTGTAGTCCCAGTTACTTGGGAGGCTGAGACCAGAGACTGGAATGAACCTAGGAGCTGGAGCTTGCAGTAAGCCAAGTTCACACCACTTCACTCCAGGCTGGGTGACAGAGCAAGACTCCATCTCAAAAAATATATATATATATTAGTGCACAATTCTGAATTACTGTTGACTGTGAGATAAATTCATGTTAGATCTATAAATAATGCACTTTCCAACCAAACCAGCCAATGGAACAACACCCTCCTTGAGACATTGATGTTGGAAGATGGCCTCCTCCCACCTGCTGACTGTATTCTCATCATCCCCCACATCTGTCTCATTGTTTCTGATCCTTGTACCAGCCTCCTGTCTCCAACACGTGCTTAGATAATTATAAGAATTAACCTCTCTTCCTTCTGTTCTCTCTTTCCCCCAAATCCTTTTCCACAGTTTCCAGATTAGTTCTCCTACAGCACTACTTTGTGAAATTCTCTCAACAGTTCTATGATGCACTTTAGTCTGAGGCTGAAGCCCTGACCTTCCTTTTGGTTTCCAGGACCTCCCATGTATCATCAGTGCTCCTCTAACATCCTCTTCTGCTTCCCACCAGACTCTGTCTTTGCCATACTGGGCCTTGCAGGCTGACATTGCTTCACCTTCCTTGTAGTCTTGTAATCTGTACCCTATTCCAGAAATACTCTTCCTCTCCTTTCGGTTAGCAAGCCCAGCTCTCCCCTAGGGACTTTTCTCACCCATTTGCTGGAATTTTGGTTGTAGGTGTGCCCTTCTGTGGGTTTACTAATATTTTCATTTAGAAAGTAGGATCACTGCCTAATGATGTAAGGTGTAGTGTAAAATTTTTCTCAATTATATTTTCAGATTATTGCTGGGATTCCCTTATGAGTAGTAAGCAAACAAATTAATATTTTAATGGTTGACTGCCTTCTAATAAATTTAACCTCAATTTATATCATTTTAAATTACAGATTTAAATTGTAACAAAAACAAATATTTAAATTTAGTCAAAGATTTTGTGAAATGTAGTGACCTTGTTTTGAGAATGAGAAATGAAGTCCAATTATGGAGTAAAATATGGATATATAAATATGTTTGTATGTGTATACTTGTAAATAGCTGTCATGCAGTCATTATTTTTGTGACCCTGTTTTGCTAAAAGTGCTTCATAATAATTTTGAATAGAACACTTAGGGTGCTAGATTTAGAGATTAATGATTTTATGGAAGAAAGATCTGCATGTAAATTTTGCTGCTATTATGAAAAAAAGGGACACTCTTATTTCAGATGATCAAAATATAGGGACTGTAGCATTAATGTAATATTCACTATAATGTATTTCTTTTAAAAATGTTTTCTTCAGCACCCTCTGTTATGTGATTTGCCAGATTCTCAGATCCTGGGACCTTTAGCAACCGTGCTATGTGTTGTTATAATGTTTTAAATTTGTGGCTCTAAAATGTAATTCAATTGTGTTTAGCCAGTGTTGATATTTTTCTTTCTTCTTTAATTTGAGACTTTTGGTGTGTGCCAGTACATATGAGAAATGCTTTCGTTATGAGTTGTGGAGAGAGAGACAGTATTTGGAGAGAAAATTAAGGTAACTCTAACATAGATCTTAATATAGTCTAAAAAGTTTTCATGAGGATAATAAAGTGAGTTTTATATGTGGAGAAATATATAGAAGAGTGAGTGGAGGAATTAGGGAGAAACATAATCAATTCAATTGTCTTAAACACTAATATGAACTAGGAAAAAGATGAGTTTTCCAAAATAAGTATTTCTTAAATTTACGTGTCATGGAAATTAGTATGTTGAATTAGATTCTCAGGTTATTAATTAAAATATAAGTGCATTGCCATGATAAATTGAATTTAAATTTCAAGTTTTTTTCTCTTGGTGATCCAATTTCATTGGATTAAAATATTGTGGGTATCTATCTTTTAGAATAGATTTGGTAAACTTTGGTTTTCATTAAGTTAAAATGAATGATTAAAAATTTGTTTAGAATTTGTTTGAGTCTTCTTGTTACATGATTTAGGGGATATGTGTGATTTAAAGATAAATTAACTAAGAAAATTTTCCTTTATTTATGTGTTTTTTATTGTTTCTAGAGACAGGGTCTCAATATGTCACCCAGGCTGGAGTGCAGTGGCATGAGCATAGCTTACTGTAGACTCAATCTCTTATGCTCAAGTGATCCTCCCTCCTCAGCCTCCTGAGTTGCTGAGACAGACTACAGGCAAATGCCACTAGGTCCAACTAATTTTTTAATTTTTCTGTAGAGATGAGATCTTGCAGTGTTGCCTGGGCTGGTCTTGAACACCTTTCTTAAAGTGATCCTCCCATCTCAGCTTCACAAAGTGCTGGGATTATAGGCATGAACCACTGCTTCTGGCCTGAAATATTTGTATAAATTGTAAGACAATACTTTGAGTTTAAGGAAATGAAGATTTGATCTGCTTATACAGCTGTCTTAGTGGATGGATGTTGGAACAAATCAATTAAAACATATCTTTTATAATGTGGTAAAGAAAAATTAACATAAGATGAGCAATGAATTACGTTAGTGAACATTCTTCTCACTATGAGTTTCATGCTTTTGATTCAAGGTTTAGAAATTGCTTCAGACGTCATTGAAATTTTCATATTTACCATCACCTTGCTTATTTATTCATTTATTTTACCTTGCAGCCTTTCTATTTTTATTTTTTTAAATTTATTATTATTAGTAGTATTATTATGAGATGGAGTTTCACTCTGTTGCCAGGCTGGAGTGCAGTGGCACGATCTTGGCTCACTGCAAACTCTGCCTCCTGGGTTCAAGCAATTCTCCTGCCTCAGCCTCTAAAGTAGCTGGGACTACAGGCACACACCATCACGCCCAGCTAATTTTTTATATTTTTCTTAGAGACAGGCTTTTACCATGTTGGCCAGGATGGTCTCAATCTCTTGATATTGTGATCCGCCCACCTCAGCCTCTCAAAGTATTGGGATTACAGGCAAAAGCCACCAGGCCCAGCCACAGCCATTTTTATTTTTAAGGTAAGAGATTCTGGGGATTAATGTCCACACATTCACTGTACACTGATATTCAGCCAAAACATGACATAGAAAAAGCTGGCATATATTTACTGTTAGAATCTTTGAAATTTTTCAGTGTGTATTTCCTGTTATAGTTATTCCTGCTCCATAATTAATGGGTTTTCTTAGCACTGGAAACAGTTACTTCCCTGTGGTTTAGATATATTCTTTTGTCGTATAGGTAGGTTTCTTTGCTGTTCTAATATTCTTCCTTTTAATTTTATGATTTTTTTCCTCTTGTTATTCAGATAGTGTTTCATCTCTGTCATTAGGAAACTACTTCTCGTTTATTTATTCTGTTTATACCGTTTTTCCTTCCAAATTCATCAACTGAAAAATAGGAAACATTGTTTCTTAAAAGGTTATTTTTATGTTATTTGGGTCAGGCAATCTTTGGTGTAGGGAAAAGGACAGCGCTTCTCCTGGGCCCTCCCATCTACCACTAACAGCTTTGTAAAAGGAGAGAAAAGTAGAAGGAAAGGACAGAGAGAGAAGGAGGGATGCCCTATTCAGCTTACATTTCAGAAGCAAGGAATGCAATGAAAGAAAGTTAAGCCTGCAGAAAGTCCAGGCTCAACTGGCTCACACCTCAGGAAGTGATTCATGAGCATGTAACATAGTCTGCTAAGGTTTCCAATATTCATAATTAATTAAATTAAAGCATGCTTTAGTAAGGGCTCATAATCTTAAAAAGTATTCTGTGTTTTCATCTGACTAGAATTTTTTATTTTGCTTGTTACAGATGAAAACCTACTTTAATATTATAGCACCAGCACAGTAAGTTGATTCAGTAAACCTGCCATACTAGGGAATAGAGGTTTGGGGAAGAATGTGAAATGTGAAATATAAGATTATTTCATCTCTTAAAACAATCACTATCTAAATATTGTGCTTTTAAGCTAGTAGTTTCTCACTTATTTTGGTTAAAAAAAATTAACATCCTTGGTTTGGTTATGGGTTTCATGGAGGCAGATGGGTTTCTGTAGGAATTAGTCCCTTCATCTGCTGAGAGTATCTTCCCTCCAACATTAAAGAAGGGAAATAAGAAAGTGGCCCATAGCATCGAGGAATGGTCAGGTGGGAAGTAGCTTCTCCTTAACTTATTTCTGGTGGAAAACTACATTGTGAAGCTTGGTATTTGAGTTCATTATTGCCAAAACTCCAGGAATAACTTACTGGGAAGAGCACCCAGTATGTTAAAGAAAATAGTCTAAAAGAAGTAAATTGACTCATCCTTTAGCATTAGGTATATCTCCTAAATGTTATCCCTCCCCCCTCCCCACACCCCACAACAGTCCCCGGTGTGTGATGTTCCCTTCCTGTGTCCATGTGTTCTCATTGTTCAATTCTCACCTATGAGTGAGAACATGTGGTGTTTGGTTTTTTGTCCTTGTGATAGTTTGCTGAGAATGATGGTCTGCAGCTTCATCCATGTCCCTACAAAGGACATGAACTCATCATTCCTTATGGCTGCATAGTATTCCATGGTGTATACGTTATGCACATGTACCCTAAAACTTAAAGTATAATAATAATAATAAAAGAAAATAAAAGATTAAAAAGAATAAAGCATCACTCATAATTATGCCACCAGAAAAAAAAGAAGTAAATAAATACCATCCATGTAAAGAATCAGTGGTGTTGTGGCATCAAATGAATGTGCTTCATATAATGCTATTGTCTTTTTAATTTAGAGGAAAAGTCCAAATAATTCATGATGAATATTTGCAATTATTTTGATGTCAATTACTTAAAGGGATTTAAACCATAAACATGTTGTCCGCAGAACTTTGAAAGATAAAAGATAAAGATAGTTAAAATCCTTGTTTTTTCCTCTTTGGTATTCAAGGCTATATGGTAACATATCTTAGGCTTCCTTCTCTCTTTTGTGATTGTACATTATCCATATGTCATCCTGTACCTCAAAGGGTGGAGGAACAACTTGTGTGTTCTTTATCTACCCCCTCCCCTTGCCTGGGTTCTTTGTCTTATGAGCCCTTGGGAGACTCATAATTTCCTCAAGAGGCTGCCTGGCAGTAACTGGAGAATGTGATAGCTATGCTATGAAGGCCATTCCTTCCCTGGCCCAGCCTTTTCCTGGTTCTTAGCCCCTTTCTGTCCTTCATATCTTGATGTATGTAGGACATGTTCCCATGTGGTTAAGGACACACATCCTCTGTGTACTAGTGAATTCCTTTTCCTTTCCATTGGAATTATGTCTGAAGCATCTTTTTAAGCTTTCTGTTCTATCTGGTTACCAAATCAATAAATTAGAAGAATTAGTACTATTACTAGGCTCAACAGTAATGTAGAGTCTTCATAATTTTTGTTTTAGGTCAAAACATGCTTATTTGGTTATCTACAAACTATATAACAAACCACCTCAAATTTAGTAGCATAGAACAGTGATCACTTTATTATGATAACGGATTCTGTGGGTTGGCAGTTTGTACAGGACACATCAGAGATGTCTTGTCTCTGCGCTCTGATGTTTGCAGCTTCAGCTAGTTGGGGGTATTCTGATGACTAGAAGCCGTAGGGTTCACTTCCAGGGTGGCTTCCATACTCACATGTTAGGCACCCTTCCAGAGATAGCAGGAATATTGGGCTCAGTTGAGGGTGTCAGCCAGAGTGTCTTTGTGGATCCTTTCCACTTGATGTTTCCAGGTATTTGGATGTTCCCCAGAGTAAGCCTCCCAAGAGAACTAGATAAAAGCTGCATGTCCTCTTCTGACCTAAGCTTAGAAGTTACACTGTATCACTTCTACTGCATTCTTTTAGTTACAAGTGAATTGTAGGCCAGCCCTGATTCAGAGAGAGGGAAATAAGACCCCACTCCTTGATGGTGGAGTGGCAGGTGCACACTGAAGAAGATCATGTAAGATGCGATACTGTGGTGGTCATCTTGGGAACTAATGCAAAAGGGAAACTCAGTCATCTTCATTTTTTTGATTCCATAATGCCAGAATTCTATTTTCTTATGTGAATCTTTATTATTTCCATTATTCTTATTTCTTTACTTTTTCTTTCTTTGGGTTTATTCTTTTTGCTATTTTTCTGACTATTAAAGTTGCATGGTTAGCTCTTTAATATTTAGCTTTCCACTAGCTTATGAATTCTGCACCCCATATAGTTGGCTTACAGAAAAGATATACTCTTTATGACTGGCCATTTTTGGAGTCTGGTTGAGGGAACACCTGTTTTCTTGGAAGTGCTTCTCTCCAAATGAGGAAGAGTCACCTCAGATATTGGCACATGAATAATATATGTTCTTCTTGGGAATCGTCATCGCAAAGATTCTGTGAACATGAACTACTGAAATGGTATTTTCTGTAAGCTTTGGGGTCAGAATTAACAAAGCAGTTGAAAATTCCCTCAGGCAAATTATAAAATAATGAATATACACATATGTGCCACATATATGGCATCTGTCTAAAACTGAACCACCAGAGTATAATCTTGTCAACCCCAATTTTGTTTTCCTGACTGCCTCTGAGAGTAGAAATCAGTGAGGCAAATATCCTATGTGTTTTTATGCAAATTGAAATCGTTTTCCATAATGTTTTGTTAATGGTGCTGTTTATATTTGTACTTTAGTCATTTTGTCACCTGCAAAACATCTTCCACAATGTAGCATGTAAATGGAACAATCAGTACTTGAGTCACCTGATCATGGATTCCAGATTCTGGAACAGCCTCTTTAGAAGGCAACTGAGGATATTATTTATTGAGTTGAGTGGCTTTAGAATATCCTGTAACTTTTTAAAATTATGTTTATCTGATGTGATGTTAATATTTATGTTTTTCTTTTACAGATGATATAATAATAAGGCATTATTAGTATTATATAATTCTCAAGTGTATTTTACATAGATATTAGAAGTTAATTTACAAAAGTTAGTTGTATTGCTTACTATGATTATATGATAAATTATTGCTTATTGAGAATCTGAAGTGGAAATGTCAACGAAAAATTTAAAAGCAGATATATAAATTAGGGCAAGAGATAATGAGAGCAAGTGCTTTGAGCCCTGTGAGTGGCTACTGCACACTAGTATTGCTGTGGGATAACTAAGGAATCAGAGAGCCTGAGGGGTTGAGGAGGAATTGTTTAATTATTTAGGTGCACCAACCCAGTCAGATTAACATCCAAAGGACTGAGCCCTGAACAAAAAGTCAAGCTACCTTTCAAGCATTTCATGGTGTGTGGGGGGAGATCTGCTCAGGGGGAAGCATATTACAGAAGCGAGAAGTAAAGACAGTTATTCAATTAAGACACTACATTATTTCTTACTTTCCAAGGAACAACATGTTTTACAACTTGAGATTATCTATCTGGTGACCTTGCAGCTGCACAGCTAGAGAAACAGAGTCTTCACAATGTCAGGGAAAAGGAGAGGTAAGACTCACTAGCCACAGAGAGGAAAACAGGCAGTTAATTTTAAAGGATTCCAGCCCTTTCTCTTCCTCAGGGGGAATTGGTTTTTCTTACATACAAGTGAGTTTTTGCTTACACAGTCTTTAATTTTTTTAACTCCTGTTCTGTTTCCCTCATTTGGTGCTTTTTATAACAAAGGTGTTGATAGAAAGCAACACTATTTGCCACTTCTTCACAGACTTGAGCTGTTTTTTTTCTACTGGCAGTGGCTGATATTTGGTTAATGCCATCAACTGCATGATAGTGTGTCAGGTTACTACTGCCTCTATAGTTGACGAATTCTCCTAATAAACGGTAAAAGGGAAGGGAGGATGAGGCAGATACCAAGAATAAACAAAAACCCACCAATAAGGATTCAGAATCCTCTAAAGGTTGAGAACTATCCTCCAAACAAGGAATCTCGGAACCATCCGGACCAAGTCTGAACTGGAACATGGACCAACTTGAGCATTCTAGCTGTGATTTCCATGACAGCTTGACCATTATTGTCTTTCCAGTCTTTTCTGTCTACATCTTTTTTACATTTGTGTTTATATTTGTGATTATGCTTCTTCTAGTTCTTCTTTTATTTTCATCATAACCTAGATACCCTAAGAATTCCCCTTGCTTTAGAGTAATTAGAAAGAAGGATGTCTTGATTGTTCCTAAAACACATGTCCCTGTCCTTTAAGCCAGCAGTTGCCCATATGCCCATGCTGCACAGATCCAATATATGCCAGAGGGTGCTTTCTAAGCATTTGGAGCCACTAGCTGATACCAAGAGTGGCTTGGAGTAGATAATTGAGATAAATGGTTTGGATCTCATAAATAGGAGCCATTCTGGGTGTTTCTCCATAGTTTTGTTTTTAGTCTCAACATAATATTATTGCCCTAGGCAGGCTGTTTCTCCTACTGCCTCTGTGAAAGACTTTCCCCAATGAGCAATACAGTATTTTTCAATTATGGGGGTTTTAACAACCAAACACTAGCTGAGGCCCTTTGTTTACTGGCAGGGTTAGGCAAAGTGAAGCTATCTTGTGGCATTAGTTCCTTAGCCTCCCATGGCCACTGGTCCCCCATATTAGTTCCTCTACATACATAGCATGAGGAGATTCCTAAGCTGCCAGTTATGTTTTCAGCTAGTTGAGCGATACGTTTTTGGTTGGTGGGGAAGTTCAGGCACTGACTGATCAAAATGATTATAGAATGACTTATGGACCTGGAATTGTGGGGTTGGATGCATTTGAGTCCTTCTAGTCTTTTTGACAATTAGTAGTGGAATTTCAAGGCTCACTTCTTGCCTATCAACTCATAATAGTGTTGTCTGTCCTGTAGACTAAAAAGGTAATAAAATTTAAAGGATTGCATGTTCTTTTCTTACAGTTTGGTTTAGTTGACATACTACTTAGCAGAGCAGTCCTTCCTGAATATAAGTGTTGGAGCTGTGTTAGTGTAGACCACTGAATATTACAGTTGGGCATCTGATTTGTGGTTCTCCATAAAGATGTTTAGGGCTGCTCCTGCTAAGCCTCTCTTGTGTTAAACCATTGCAGAGTGTTTCTGGTTTTTTAGGAATATGAACATATGTGGCCTGGCAAGCATCAAAGTATAAGGAAATAGGCCCTTTATAGAAGGGAGGGGCTTTTTTGTTTGAGCTATAAGCTCTCCTTCTTTTTCTCCTTTTGATTTAACATGTACATCAAACCAGAATTCATAGTGTAGGAGCTTAGGGTCATAACATTTATATAGCTGATTATTTCCTAGGTCACAGACTGAATAAGTGGTCCAGTTGTATATGCAGATTCCTAACTTGGTTCCTGTACATTCATGGTAAGTATGGTATAGTAGAATTTTAACTATGGTATTCCTCACCCAGATAGTATGTACACAGTGTGGACATTCTTTTAAATAATTTTCACTTTCTAGCATAGGCAGAAATGGTGACAACATCAGTGTATGTAGTAGAAACACGCTTACACTACACATGGGCATGGCAAACCTCCCTCTGGTTATAGACATTTGCAGCATTTGCAATGGTAACATAATAACAGAATAATCAGTATTAACAGAATTATAACTAGGGTTATGAATTGTATCCACATTTACTTATCTGGAGATTGTCCTTGTGGCTTCGGCTGTGTGTTGACTAGTCAGCTTCTGGGATGTGACTAGAGCAGAGCTTGCAGATTCCTCAGGCTTCAGCCATGTTTAGACTGACCAGCCTCTGGTGTGGTCAGAGCAGGGCAGTTGTCCATCTTACCGGTGTTTCACCAGAGGACCTTTCGGTGGGGCAATCTGGGTCTTGTTGGCCAATCCACTGGTCATCATTGGGAGTCACTGCTGCTGCAGGTTTCAGCTGGCTATGGTAAATCCAAGGTGTGATACCTGCAATTTTAACAGCAGTGGGAGTAGATATGACTACAATATGGGGCCTCTCCTATTTGGTTCCTAGAGTGGTTGGGTTCTATGTTTTTTGTTGTTGTTGTTGTTGTTGTTGTTTTTAGCTTAAACAAAATCCTTAGGATTGAAAGGATGTACTGGGTCTGTTAGAGTTATAGGCATTTTTCTGTATCTAGCCATGAATTTTCACATGGCCATACTTAAAGTCTGCATTTGTTTTTTTTTAAATTTGTTCTTCTAGTTTACAGAGATTACCTTTAACCTGACTTATGATGCGGGGGTGGCCAGCTGAACAAAATCTCATAGGGCGAATACCCAGTTTGCTTGGTGGAGGTGCACCTGACTCAGAGAAGGCCCATGGGCAAGACCTGATACTACCATTGATGAGTTTCTTGCCACAATTTTTTTAGCAGCTGTTTGAGTGTCCAGTTCATGTGTTCCATCTTCTCTGAACTCTGTGGTCAGTAGGCTGTGTGCAGTTTTCATCTGATCTTTAAAAGTTCAGTCAGCTCTTGTGCTACTTCTGCCATAAATGGAAGACCATTTTCCGATCCTAGGGTTAAAGGCAACCCAAATCTTTGTATGATGTCTTTTAGTAGTACCTGTCACCTCTTGAGCCTTTTCAGTTCTGCTGAGGCTGGCCTCAACCCAACGCGAGAAGGTGCAAATAAACACTAGCATATATCAGTAACCTCCTGTTTGAGGCAGCTCAGTAAAGTCTACAAGCAGGATCTCAAAAGGCACAGCTCCTACTTCCTGAATTCATAGCAGTCATGCAGGTCCTTGTTTTAGATTATTCTGGGCACAGAATAGACATTGTTCACAAACAGCATGGGTGATGGCAGAGAGCCATGGCACATAGAAGTGTCAACCTATCAAAGTCTCTAGGGCTACCCTTCCAATATGTGTTCCTTGATGGATCTGCTTCACAAACATTGGGGCTATTGTTTCTGGGATAGCTAGCCTCCTGTCAGAGAATAGTTACCATCCATCTTTAATACTTTTTTTTTTTCCTGACCAAACCAAGCTTTTTCACCTGAAGAGTAGCTGTGTACATCCGGTAAAGGGGTCTCTATAAGGAGAGGCATTGTTAGAGTTCTTTCTTCAGGAAAAGCCTCACTCATTGCTGCCTGCTGAGCCTCTTGGTCTGCCTTTCTGCCCTGTGCCTCATGGCTTTTACCAATTTGGTGTCCTTTGCAATGAATGACATCCACTTTGGAGACTATATGGCTTCTAATAATTCCAAAATTTCCTCTTTATATTTAACTTTTATTCCTTTGATAATCAATAGTCCTGTCTCTTTGTATATTGCCCCATGGGTGTGTAGTGTTGCAAAACCATATCTTGAGTCAGTATATATATTTTCTTTCTTCCTCTTGGCCAATAACAGTGCTCTGGTTAATGCTATTAGTTCAGCCTCCTGAGCAGAAGTCCCAGAAGGTAATGCAGTCATGCTTGAGTCTTGACTACCGAGTGTTGGGTCACTGGCATACCCTGCAATTGCACCCCAATTGTTATGAAACTGCTACCATCAGTGAAGTATTCAACATCTGGGCTCTCCAAAGAGGTATCTCTGAGACCTTCCCAGCTCGAGAACACTTTGTCCACCATATTTATGTGAAACAGTGGGGAAGTTCCTGCCAACAGTGAGGCAACCCACTGTCCTTTCAATCAGGTTTCTCCACAGGCAGCAGGGTAGCTGGGTTCAAGGTATTTACAGTCTCCAGTGTTATTGGAGATTTTCATACAGAAGACTTTGGTACTTTATCATTCTAGAGTTAGCCAACCAACAATGTCCTCTTTGCCCCATTAAGGTGACTACAGCATGTGGCACCTGAACTATTAACTTCTGACCTAGGGCTAGCTTGTTGGCATCTTCTGTAAGGACTGTGGTAGCTGCCAGTGCCCTGAGGCAGTGGAGCCAAACTAAAGCCACCAAGTCCAGTCTCTTGGATGAATATGCTACTGGCCAATGCCAACAGCCCAACAACTGAGTTAAAACTCTGACTGTCATTCCCTTTTGTTCATCCACATACAAAAATAAGGGTTTTTTAGCATCTGGCAAACCTAGTGCCAGGGCTTGGATGAGAGCTTCCTTTATATCTTTGAAGGCCTTTGCTTGTTCTTTTCCCATAGGAAGGGCTCTCTTTATTTTCCTTTGGTAGTCTCATATAAGTGCCCTGCTATAAGGGAGAAGTTTGGAATCCAGATTTGGCAGAATCCCACCACACCTAGAAATTCCCTGACTTGCTGCCTTGTTACTGGGGTGGGCAATGCAAATACAGCCTCCTTGCATGCACTTCCAAGCCTACACTTGCCTTGAGATACCATAAATTCTAGATATTGAACTTTCCAAAAACAGTCTTCTGCCTTGTCCTTGGACACTTTGCAAACTGGCCTGTATTCACCATTTGACCTGTGCACAGACAGCAGAGGAGTATTCCAGGTGGACTTGCATTTCACTACAATCCTATGTACATAGAGCAGATATAAATGTTTTGTTATGCATTCAGTTGCATTTCTGGGTAGTGAGTATTGACGGACTCACACTGGGTCAGCATGAGGATTAACCTCTACTACCACCGGGGGTCTATTTACAGCAAGGCCAGGGGGATTGTCCTCAGCCCATACACCTGGCACCATGAAAAGCATTCCCCAAATATTTTGTAGGTTTGGCTCCGGTAGCCTTCTGGCATGCAGCTCATAGAGGTGCCATTCCTCAGCCTTTGGGACAGTTAGAGACAATACCATTGCCTTAGACTTTTCAAACTCCAGTGTCATATTCCATTTAGGTATAAAGGAAATTTGTGCCTGCATTTTCTGGAGTAAGTCTCTCCCTAACAAAGGCACTGGATAATTTGGCATATATAGAAACTCATGCTGCTCTTCTTGTTCCCCAATAACACATCTCCTGGATATGCAAAAAGGTCTCTTTTTTTTGGCCTCTGTAGCCCCTACCATAGTAGCACAGTTCTTGTGGGAGGAGAGGGGAGTATTTGGGTGAGTTACCACAAAGAAATCAGCACCAGTATCCACCAAAAAATCAATTAATCAGCCCCCTACTTCCATAGAGATCACAGGCTTCCTGGGACCTAAAAGGTTGGAGCCGATCTGTCTCAGTCCTCTAAATTCTCGGCCCCTGCTAAGCTGACCAGATCAGGATCTGCCTTTGAACTACCATGACTAGCAAGTGAATGCTGCACTTGGGTGTTAGACCATTGACCATTCTCCTTATTCTTTTGACATTTATCCTTCTAGTGCCTTTTCCTTTTGCATCATGCACATTAATCTCTCCCTAGCCTTAGCTGGCTTTCAAAATCCTGTCCAGACTAGTCTTTTCCATGGCTGTGTTCATGCCCACATCCATGCCTCTTTGCAAAGACAGCTTCTCTTCCTGTAAGGGCTGCTGCCCTTACAGTTTGGCTCATCAGCTTTCTTCTTTACCTCTTAATCTCAGTTAATGTACAAATTGGTAGCCACTTTAATAAGCTGAGTAGTATTCAGGTCTATGGAGCTTCTAACTTCTGCAATTTATGCCTGATATCTCCTTGGGCCTGCCTTACAAATGCTGTATCCACCATGTGCTAATTTTTGGCAGCCTTAGGGTTAAATGGAGTGTACAACCAAAATGCCTCACAAAGTCTTTTTTTTTTTTTCTTCTTTAACTGGTTGGTGCTTTTATCTGCACCCTGGAGCACCTCTGAGATTTTTTTTATATTGGTTTCCTTTTTCTTTTACCATCCTTTAGCCTTTGTAGAAGTGCTTCTTGGCACTTTTGTAGGTGTTGAAGCTGGATTGCATCATCTGGGTCCTAGTGGGAACCTTTTTTCCTCTTAAGTGGCATAAGCATAACTTGGGCACGGCCAGACCTGAGACAGCCTGCCTGACTTTTCTAGCCTTTCATTTTAACTCTGTAGCTGCCATCACAGTTAATTTCTCTTGGTGTGAGCTGCGAGCATTCTACAATAAACTGCTAAGCAGGGCTACATTCATTTAGCCATGAATCAATATAAAGACTAGGTCTGAATGCCCTGGCTCTCCACTGACCCTAGTCACCACCTTAAAACACACAGCCAATTTCTCTATAATGCTTTTGGCCAGCCATTGGACACTAAAAGAGGGCTATTCCAATTCACAGTATGTCCTTAACTTTAGAGCATTCAGTTTCACCCCATAATCACTTTTAAATACTTTTTTAAAATTCCTTATCATGCCCTGCAAAGGAGTTGGTTTTGACACTTTTCCTCCCATTTCCTCCCTTGGGACACACTCACTCTCACTTTCACTCTCAGGTCCACCAGACAGTGTCTTTTTATGGGAGTTTCAGATGCTACTTAGTCAGGAATGTGTCTTCTACTCTCACAGCCTGCTGCAGTGGTGGAGCTGGTCCTATCAGCCATATACAACGTCCTTGTTCTGATTTCCTCCACGCTTGCCTTGGAGCACACAGCCTGCGCAAAGGGATCTGTGCCTCACAACGTCACTCCCCATGTTGGCCTCTCCCAAGACCATCTCTTTCACACACTTTTACACACCTCCCATGACCCAAGACTCCTCATCGGACAAAACGGACCTCTCCCGTGTCCCTGGTGAGCCTAATTAGGCTCCCACATTGACACACATACACACATTCCTACCCCAGGACTCCTCATCAGACAAAATGAGCCTCTCTCATGTCCTGGGTAGATCCACACACATACACACCACTCCTACACAAGTACTCCTCATTGGATGAAACAAGCCTCTCTGGTGTCCTGGGTAGGTCCACATTCACACATACACACCACTTCTATCCCAGGACTCCTGATTGGATGAAATGAGCTTTTCTTGTGTCCTAGGTAGGTCCATATACACCCACACACTTCCAGCTGGGGTGGCAAGCCACTCTTGCCACCCTGCCAGCAAGCTCTTCCTTGCTGCAGTTGCCGCTCTATTGGCACATTTTCTCCATCAGTGAACCACTTTCACTTAGTTAGGGGGACACGAGGTTCATCCAAATTGGCAGGCCACTCCTGCCACCCCCAGCCATTCTGGGCTGGATTAGTGGTCAGGCCCCAGGAGGTGATCAAGCTCCCCTTCATCCCTATGGGATGGACTTTCCTGCCTTGGGCCCTTTCTCCTTACTGCTGTCCCTGAAGTGCTGGTGTCATCCGCAGCCTTGTCCGTGGTTCCATTGCACTGCTGGACAGGCTGCTGGGATGCAGGGAGAACCGGTCTCCATCTGGGTGAAGCTCACCTGCAGTGTGCCTTGGATGCGGGGTCTCCCCTGGCCCCAGGGCCCTAGTCCTGCAGGCAAAGGAGATAGTAAATCTGTCATCCCCAATCCCCATCCGGGCCCCAAGAAATGCTGCAGAATAATTAAGGAATCAGAGAGATCGAGAGGTTGAGGGGGAATTATTTAATTATCTAGGTGCACCAACCCAGTCAGATTAACATCCAAAGGACTGAGCCCCGAAGCTTTTAAGCTTTGGGCCTAGCTCATGTGGTAAGTTTTCCTAAGGGATGGAGCAAATATCTCAGACTCTTGTGTGTTTATAGCAACAAATCATGCTACATGGTAGGGGTAGAGAGATGCTAGTCAGATATTTTAGTCATATATTTTAAAATGGACTATTCCAAAAAAGATTGCTTTTGAAAAGAGTCTTTCAAATAATTAGTGTCAAGTAGACTATTTTAGTTTTAATTTAATAATCTGTTTCATCATAAAAGAAAGCTTTCGATATTGTGACCAAGGAACTGGGGTGGTCAGAGGTGTTGGAAATGTGACTTTCTTGCTCCAGATACTTTGAGAACTGTGAATTGGTGAATTTCACATCCATTCCTGGTGAGCTGATAAAGTATCTAGGAAATGATACAATTATTGAACACATGAGCTGAGAAAAATCTTTTGAGGAAAACAGTATCTACATTTTATTAAAAGGGGATCTTATTGCACCAAACATTCAGCACTCTTCAAAGACAGGGGTGAGGATCTGGATGAGAAAAACAAGAGATATACTGCTCCCTGTATATTGCAACTATGTGAAATAGAAGTATGGCTGACTTTGAGGGAACAAGATTCTAAATTCCCAGAATATCACTAATTTATTTTCATATACAAGTGCAAAATTTTTTTCTAAAGACAGGCGTAAATCATTTCAGCATGACCTTTACAACCACCACCTTTCTATTAATCAGGCAATCATCAAGAAAGAATTTGATTATAAAGGGTCCAGATTGAACAGTTCTTTAAGGAAACAGGAAATATTAAGATAACTGTAGAAAAATCTCATCCAAGAAACTGGAAGCTTTGGGAAAAAGAAAGTTAAAAATTCTTTGATTTTTTAGGTTGGTTGAGTTATACATATTTTTAGCAGAGCAAAAAAAAAAAAAAGAAGAAAGAAAAAAGTTGTATGCAACTATGTAAAAAGAATGTGATACACTAAAAACTATTTTTAATCTATGTCAGGGCAGGATAAAAATTTATACTCTTTAATAGTTACGAACTTTTAAAATTCCCATGAAGAAGAATCTTTACTGCTAGAAGAATTTCGCTCTGCAGTTTTTGTTATGTTAAAACTTATTCAAGAAGAATTTCAATATTCAGAATTCAGCATTCTGATTTAGAGTCTGTAACAGGAATGCTAAGTCAAACTTATTTTAAATGTATAACCTCCTTCAAAGGTTTAAAACAATTATGAAATTTTAGAAAGGGTTAAATTGCTAACTTTGAAGTTTTAAAATCACTTCATGCTTTTCTAACTGGATGGATCTTTCTTTGATGCATTGTCTCAACTCTCATGAAAGACTATTTCCTTTCTCAAAAGAAATCATTTCTAAGATCTAACAATTTCACCAAATATAGCTATGGAGGAGGCCAAATTAAGGAAATATGTCTTCCTATGCATGTATGTGTTTATACTCTAATATTGTTTAACAGAGGGCTTAGAAACAATGATATTAGGTGCTGCTGAAGATATCTAGTATTGTATATTTGTGTCAGTATTGTACCAAATATTATAATTGGGAATGAGCAAATTAAACACTCTATCTGTGAATGGGCATAGAATTCTTTCCTAGCCCATAGTAATTAAAATAAAAATATTATGTTTTAAGAAACAACTAATCTGTTGGAGATAGCTAAATATACTACCTCAAAAGAGAGTAAGCAAAGTACAGGATTTAATAAAAGGTAACCCTTCCCTCACCCACCCTCCATCAAGGAATCCATTAATACCTTGCACAAACAGAAAAGCTTCTGGAGGCAAAATATTGCATATCATACCTTGATTTCCCTATCAATACTTACTGTAAAGGTAAAAAAATAAAAGGATTCATTTGAGAAAATAATAACTCCTCTATAATACATCTTTAAAATATAGCAACCTCTTTCTAAGGATAATTTAAAAGATCACTAAGTATAATAAAATATTTTAAGTGTCAAAATAAGCTTGGGTCCCCTGCAGCCACCAACTAGTTATTAAAATATGATTTGTGTTGTAATCCCCGATGAGTCAGGGTGACTCAGGCTCTATAACACCTAGTGTAGGCATCTGAGTCTTTTATCTCCCTTTGGAGGGATAAGGGAGAGATCAGTCCATAACGGTGGCTGTTCACCACCCTGTTCATTTGAGAGTGGAGGTTATGGCAGGCAGCTGGTCAGCAGGAAGGCAGGTATCACACCTGATGATCTAGCAGTGATGAGAGGGGAAGACCAGGTAGGAAGAAGTAGACATAGAAGAGCTCTTCAGAGATTAGAATCAACAAGAGTTAGCAATTTTGATACACGGGCTTGCAGGCAGAGACCCTCAGCCCTCTGGTTTTCCACTTTCAGCAAAAAGATTATGTGCAATGCATTTAACATTATTATTCATGCATTTTTATGAAACCATTCTCATTATTTCTTTTGGACAAACACTGGAAGTAGACTTGCTGAGTCAAAGGAAAGATTTTGAAATATTTTTATAATGTAGTCAGATTGCCTCCAGAAAGTCTAATATACCGATTTACATGTCCATTACCAATTAGGACACTAGCTTCAGCTTCACTCAGTATTACAGCTTTAAACTGACAGCAATCTGATAGGCAAAAAATAAGTATCCTTTCTTTGTTTTAATTTGCATTTCTGTGAGTACCGGCAAAGTTGAAGTTTTTTCATGCTTATTAACTAATTATATTTCCACAAATTGCATATTCATATTTTTGCTTATTTTCCCGCTGAGCTGTTTATCTTTGTCTTTTTTATTTCTAAGAGCTCTATCAATATTTAGTTTCTTAACCCTTTGACTTTTCTCTTTGTTGCAGGATTTTTCTTATTTACTTATGCTTTTGTTTATGTTTTGTTAATCAGAAAATTTTTTTAATGTAATAAAATTCTTTGTTCATGTTTATGCCTGTAGTTCAGTGTCAAGAAATTTTTTTCCTCAAACACTGGTTGTGGTACAAACATTGGGATTTTTATAAATATTCACATTTATTTTCACTTTTAACCTTCAGATCTTTAATTCATCAGGAATTTTCGAATATAAGATGTATTGTAGGAATCTATCCCTTTTGGTTTCTAACAATAATTTTTTTTTTTCTTAACCAAAAATCAGGAAAACCTACTCTATGTAACAAAGAATTTTTATGCTTTTGTGTGGCAGAAGCAGTCTTAGAGAGCAGATGTAATAATATTGGAATTTCTGGGACATTAGATGTTATCTATGTTGATAGATTATAGAGATATAAGATTTAATGGCTAATAATTATACCTAGACAACATCAGGAAAACTGTGCCATTATTAAAAAAAAAAAGGCTCTGATCACCCATTCAGAATAGAATGTTTGAAATCCAGGGAATATGAGAAAGTCCAAGACACAGACCATAAAATATTGCCAATGGTTTATGTAGTGCAACCTGCATTTCACTGATAGCTCACATTATCCTTCCTATTTGAAATGCTAGTTAACATCAAAATGACTTTTCAGGTCCATGGTGTCTCTAATCTTTGTAAGCTCACAGGTTCCTGTCTATGCAGAACATCCAAAGACAACCCATTCTCTTGAGGCCATCAGAACAAGACCAAAGGTTGTAGGGCCTCGACCTTAGTACTGTAGCAAAGCCTCAAAATGACTTAAGGAATCTTAGGAAATAAAATGCGACAATCCTGGATATTTATTATTTCACAGTAAGATAAACATTTCCTAAAACTTTTAGAAGTAATTTAGGCACCTAATGGAAATCTTTTATTTTCAAATTCTGGAGTTGCCTGTTTAGGAGAAATTTATCTGGAGTCTGGGGCTGTTTGTATGCACTTGGCTCAGAGTGGCTGTGTTATACACATTAGCATGACCATGGGCTCTTTATTGAAGGCCTGTTACCCAGTAAGTGCTGTTTGCAAGAGTTAGGTGGAGTTTGGTGGCTTTCAGGCCACCCAGAGTGCCATGTGTATCTGTTGGATAAATGCTGTGGTTTGTCTGTTCTCTGTGTTTTTGCCAGATTGTTTAAAAAAGCAAGAAAAGTGCACATGTACCCTAAAACTTAAAATATAGTAACAAAATAAAATAAAATAAAATAAAAATAACAATGGAAAAATATTTTTTTAAAAAAATTACCCCTAAGCTATGTATTTTGCAAAGTAAAAAATACTTGATTCAAAGTCTAACCAAAAGGAGTTAAAAAACAAAACAAAACAAAAGCCTACAGTGGGCAATTATTTTCCAAGATCTGTCCTCAAGGCAAGTTTTTTCTGGAAAATTGGAATTCTCCAGATGGTGAATTTTCCAAGAACTATAAATAACTTTAAGACAATGTCTATAATAGGGACAAATCATACAGGCAAATTCTTTGTTTAATAAAATCACAGGACTTGTATGTTGATTACGCTGTTTGAATGGCTCTGATTTTGTTAAGAAAAAGCTGGCCTGATGAGTTCAGTGTTTCCACTTCTATTTCTCCAGCCAAGGGACATGGATGAGTCACTTAACAATTCGTCACCACTACTGGGAAAGTAATGCAAAGCATATTTCATATTAATTCCATATTGGTAGTATCACCTTTGTGTATGAAAGGTGATACAAATAATTATCTTCATATTGAATACATTTCTAAGTGACAATTAACAAAACATTAACTCTATCAAAATAGAAAGCCAACACATTATCTCTAAATAAAAAGCATTAAGTAGCATTGAAAAAATTTATTTGTGTCAGATTTTGGTTTTTAAATTCCAAAATAGGGGAGAAATCAAATGCCTTTGTAGTAAGGCTGATTCCAGAGCTGGAGTAAGGAAAATACAAGATAAGCCTGGATCATCTTGTAGTAATAGAACAGAAAACAAATAATTTTAGGGTGTGCCAGAAGAACACAGGAGCCATCCTGACAGAGCCCTCAAAGGCCAAAGCTCAAATAATTTGAGCATCAAATAAATAGTGGAATATTGGTTTATATCCCAAAGTATAAAATATATACCTCTGTGTCCATACTGATGTAAATAAATGCTTTAATAATCAAATAAGTGAGAAGAAAAGACAAATTCTTAGCTAGGAATTCCATATAGTATATGTAGATTTTTCCCTTCAGGAGGTAGAGTCTAATTCACTTCCTATTGAGTATGGACTAGAATTAGTGACTTATTTCTAATGAATAGAGCATAGAATGAGAAAAATAGTAACTTTACAATGAAGAAACCAAGCAAATACTACCTTAATAAATAGTGAAAATTAACATCATTGGTGATTTCATGGGGATGTCATGTATCTTTCATATGACATAATAATAAGGCCATTTTGCCTTTGTAATATTCATTAGAAAATTCATAACTGTAGTCTAGTAATGATAAAAACATTGGAGAAACCCAGATTTGGGGGCATTCTATAGGATACCTGGCCAGTACCCCTCAAGATTCTCAAGGTAATGAAAAACATGATTGAGAAATTGACATAGATCAGAGGAGACTGGGGACACATGACAACTAGGCACAGTATATTATTCTCATTGGATCCTGAAACATTAATGAAAAACTTGATGACATGTAAGTAGTATGGAGTTTAGTTCATAGCAATATACTAACGTTGGTTCCTTAGTTTTGAGAAATGTACTGTGGTAATGTAAGATATTAACAATAGGTAAAACTAGTTGAAGGATATACTGGAACTCTATTATCTTTCCAACTTTTCTATAATTCCAAAATTATTCCAAAATTTAAAATTAATTTGGAAGTAACTGGCATAAACAGTGATCTGAGAAAGAAACTCTTGCATACATGGTCAAACGATTTTTTTTTCAAAAGGTGCCAAGATCATTCATTCAATGGCAAAAGGACAGTTGGTTCAATACCGATGTTGGTAAAACTGGATATCTGCAAGCAAATGAATGAAGTTGGGCCCTGACTTTATGCCATATATAAAAATTAACCCAAATAGATGAAATACCTAAACATAAGAGTTAAAAGTATAAAGCTTCATAATACTGGATTGGGCAATGCTTTCTTAATATTACTCAAAAAGCATAGGCAACAAGAAAAAAATAGATAAATGGGACTTAACCAAAATTTTTTAAAATCTGTGCATCAAAAGATGCAACCAACAGAAATAAAAGGCAACCCATGCAATGATAGAAAATATTTAACAATCATACATCTTATAAGGAACGGATATCCAAAATGTAAAATAACTCCTAAACTTAGTAACAACAAAAACAAATAATCCAGTCTAAAAATGGGCAAAGGACTTGAATAGATATTTTTCCAAAGAAAATATGCAAATGGCCAATAAACACATGAATATTGCTAATTATTAGTGAAATGCAAATAAAAAATACATGAGATACCACTGTACACACATTAGGATTCCAAATATTAAAAAAAAATAAAGAAAGTAACAAGTATTGGCAAGGATATGTAGAAACTGGAATTCTTGTACATTGCTAGTGGGAATATTAAATGGTGTAGCCACTGGAAAACAGTGTGACAATTGCTAAAAAAAATATTAAACAGAGAATTACTATATGATTTAGCAATTCCCTTTTGGGTATATATCCCAAAGAAATTAAAGACTCAAACAAATATTTGTATACTCATGCTTACAGTGATGTAATTCACAATGGACAAAAGGTGGAAGCAACTCAAGTGTCTACTGATGGATGAATGGATAAACAAAATATGGTCTATACAATACACACAATGGAATATTACCCAGCCATTAAAAAGAAGGACATTCTGACACATGCTACAACATGGGTAAACTTTGAACACACTGTGCTAAGTACAATGAGCTATCACAAAAGGACAAATATTGTATGATTCCACTTATGTGGTGTATCTGGATAGTCAAATTCACAGCGATAGAAAATAGAATGGTAGTTGCCAGGGAGTACAGGAAAGGGAAGAATGGGGAGGTAATGTTTAATGAGTATAGAGTTTCCGTTGGAGAAGATGAAAAAGTTCTGAAGGTAGATGATGGTGATTGTTGCAATAACAACTGGCATGTGCTTAATGCCAAAGGACTGTATACTTAAATATTGCTAAAATGGTAAACTTTATGTTTTATATATATTTTACCACAATAAAATTTTAAAAACCAAAAAAAAAAAAAAAAAGAAAGGAAAGGAAGGAAGGATGCGAGGGAGGGTGGAAGGAAGGAAGGAAGGAAACAAGCAGGCATGATATGTTACAAGTTTTTTACATGAATTTTTGGAAGATGTAAGTGTAATTTTATTCCTGAAAGAACAAAAAGTTGTTTCCTGGGGAGATAATTGTGGTGTGTATAGATATTTTTTAAGGCTGTAGATATTAGCTGTGAAAATGAATATATTACTCTGTCAATACATTTTTTTCAGCAGGCTAAGCCATATTTTTTTTTCAAAAATGCAAGGCTGGAATCAACTGTTCTTGGCATATCAGAGATCAAGAAAAAATGGGTATTGGAAGTCATTATTTTTTTTCTTCATAACAGCATAGGTTTTCTGATGTTGCCCAGGTGTACATATTAACTCTTGAATCTTTTCTTTATAGTTCAGGATTTTTCAGCTTTTGTACTATGAACATTTTGAGCTGGATAACTTTTGTGGGGGCTGTCCTTTGTATTATGGGATGTTTAGCAACATTCATAGTTTCCACCCACCAGTTGATCTCTACCCACTAAATGCCACTGACACCCTGATCAGCCATGACAATAAAAAAGTGTCCCCAGGCATTGCCAAATGTCCCCTCAGGGGCAGATTATCCCTGGTTGAGAACCACTGGCATAACCAATGCAGAGGAGGCGGGATTGGTCAGATTGGAGTTTGTATGGTCTATTTTAAGTGATTTGTCTCCAGAGCAAGAACAGGCTACCAGGAGGAACCCTCTAACTAAATTTCATGAAAATATAATTAAATTTCATAGCATTCCAAGGCACTAACTAAATTTGTTATATTGAAATGAAATCAACGAACTGAGATCTGAGGACAGGTTGAGAATCCGGGAGGTTATTTTCTAAACAGTGATCTTGATTGATTTTGGGCGAAGGGGAGGAATCATATGGTATTTTTATGGTGAGTCAGTTATGATCATTAAATTTAGTTATTTGCTGTGCTAATAGCATAAATGAAAGAACAGAAAACTTCCTTCATAAAATATCTGCCTGCCCTTCTAGGTTGTGCTGGCCACGTAAGATTTGTTGTTGTGGCCTTCTATGGATGGTTGATCAATTCAGATGAAACACCCCCACCTGTTGTGGAAAATCTGGAAAATCAGCCAAAGCTTGTTACAAAAACCTTGCCTGACTACATGTTTTAATGACTCGAAGTTATACACTTGACTAGAAATTAGTGGCGTGTGATTTCCTCACATATGGCTGAATTTCCCCCTTCCTGTTGCCACTTTTAAAAGATGCTTCCTTTTTATGAACACTGATAGTACAAATCAAACAAAAGCCAAAGGAGCTATATCACAGACTCAGTCTCTGGCAGCAAATGTTGAACTTGCATTAATTTTGGATAACAGGTTGCAGTTTTAAATGGATTTTTTAAAATAATGCAACAGAAATTACTCTACAAAAAGTTGGTTTGAAACGTGGCAATTTATGTGTAATTTGTTGTTCCATATTAAAATATACGTATCTTACATAATTTTTAGTATGGCTTTCAAGCATAACTACCTATGTAATGCATTGTGTTAATTCATTGTTACAAGTTTTTTACTAATTACTGAACTGGAATGAATTATAAATCTTTGACAAAAGCATTGCCTTGCTTATACAGGGCAAGCAATTAATCATGTTTGGATTAGTTCTTTGAAATTTTTGATGATTTTATAAAGCTTTTGCATAATTAAATTAAGGTGAACTACTTCTACACTATACCTTGTAATGCAGTTTCAACTGACCATAAAATAATAATTAGAACCTAGAATGATCAGCTTCCAATGATCATTTCAATGATCATTGCTGGCAGAGGGAAGAGGAGGTATAGAAAAGAAGAAAGCATTTGGAAGGAAATGCAAGAAGCCTCAACCATCCTCATTTTCTTTCTGTCCAGCCTTACCACATTGTATCTGCAGTGGAAATTAACTGGATGCTAGAAGGGGAAAGCCATAGGCTAAGGGAAAACAGTACATTTATGGAATATTTTATATTAACCACTTTCTTTCCCTAACAGATTTTGATTGTCCCTTATTTGAATACATTTCTATGGGAAACCATGAAATAGTAATATACTTTTTGGTTGCATGTATAGTGCAAAGGTAGCTTAAGAAACAGTATGATAGGATGAACAGCAGGATGTCATAGCTGGAATCCTTGGAAATGCAGGGAGCACAAAATGTCCTTTGAGCTTCTTTTTCCTGTACCGTTTCTTTTATTTGTGCCTCACTCAGGCATGAGTTCTTTAAGTCAAGGATTTCCATTCACTTTACTGGTTTCATATTTGTACTTGAAACAAAGAGAGATAGCTAACACTGTTACTCCAAAACTAGAGCAAAAAAATTCAGAAATATGAAGAAAATTTATATAAATGTTTGAGTTATGGTATTAGTTTTGTTTCTGACTATTAATGAACTTTAAAAACTTAACAGCTAACTGTATAGTTTACCTAAATCATCAGACCTTTTCTCCATCTAAGTATAGACCTTCCTAGAAATATTCTGAAGCCATGCTCTATGTTTTGGCTTATTGAAAATCCACTAAGGCCCATACATGCTGTGCAGATATTGAAAGTACAATTCTCCCTGGAGCTAGTGAAGGGTAAGCAGGTAATCACACTCTTTCTTGTCATATTTTCTTTTAGGGTGACAGTCTAGTAGCCATTGTAATTTGAACTAGGAATCCAAACTACTAGTGTTTAGTTTTCTAGAGTTTAATGGATCTGTTGATACAGAAACAACTATAAATCTTTAGCCAGTGCATTATTATCTTTAAATGCTTGTTGTAGAAAACTCTGTTGGTTGAGTTTATTGGGACATGGAACTAATGAGGCCAAAATCATGCATATGAGCTCTGTTACTAGCACGTAGCTTTGCCAGATTCTATGATTACATAGACTGCCTTGAAAGAGGTAGTCTTTAGGGGAGCAGGTGTAAAGACAGAATCTCTCATTTTACAGTTATTTGTGAATGTTGTGCTGGGCAGACACCCATAGACAGAGCAGATCACAAACACATAAATAAATGTGAAAACTATCAGATATGTGCATGCACAGTATTAAAATTGAATGAAACATAAAAATGTAGTTATTTCTAGAATAAAATTTACAAAGATGGATTAAGCCTCAGTGGAACAAAGATGAGGATAGAGTTGTACAGCCTTGGAATATACGAAAATCCAGGTCTCATTCTGTTTACACTGCACAAAATACTGGGGACAGCTTTTATTGGGGAGCTCCTTTTCATTATTTCGACTCCATGTTTTCTTACAAAGTAACATATTTTAGGAAACATCAGAAAAATGTTTGCTTGTACGACAGTATAGAAGGGAAAGAAATGGTCTATTTTCCTTGCAGGGCAGTTGGGGAACAGAGGGAAGACTCAGGCACATGAGTGGTGGGTGGCACCTGAGGATTTTGGGTCTAAAGAAGAGTCATACTATGAAAACAAAAACAAATCCATATTTGAGGCAGTGGCATTCAAAGCCCTAAACAAATAGAGTTGGGAGGAGAACATGGAAAGTAAGAAAACAACACATGAAATGGCAGGAAGCCATGTGATGTCTGGATTACCATCTTGTGTGAAGAGGAGTTCTGGCTCTTGCCCTTCCCTGTTGTCCTTCCTGCCTCTTTCTCAAAAAACTTTCACTGGAATGACTTTCCTTTCAGCCTCTGAAACTGTTCGATTCTCACATCTGAAACCAGTTCTTTTTTCCACTGTTTAGTTTCCCTCTTGCCCTTTTTAATCAGAGACAGGTCAACCCTCTCTCCCCTTACTGTCTCTTTTCCTATGTTCCCACGACTGTGTAATCCTGCATTTGCTTTTGTAAAGGTCACAACTAAGTTTCATGTTGTAAACTGAGTTATTTTAAAATAGGCCTTTGCAACAGTAGGCACTGGGGACTACTAGAGGGAGGAGGGTAGAAGAGAGGCACCTATCAGATACTGTGCTCACTACCTGGGTAACAGGATCAATTGTGCATCAAACCTCAGCAACATGCAATTTACCTGTGTCACCAAATGTATTCTCTAAGCCTAAAATAAAAGTTGGAAAAAGAAGAAAAACAAAAAATAAAATAGGTTTTGGTGTCAGATAGGATGGGGTTCGAATCTTGGCTCTGCTACAAACTGAGTGATATCAGGCAAGTTATTTAACCTGTCTAAACCTCATAAGATATAATAATAGCTTCTTTTAATAAAAAGATCAAATGTGATGAGTATGTGATATATATCGTAAAGTGTCCAATGCACTTAGCATGGTGCCAGCCCACAGGAAGTGCTTCATGAGGGATGGCTGCTGCTCCCACTTCTACTAAACAGTGCTGTTGCAGTTACTACTACTAGACCTGCCACTGCTTTTAATTTTGTAGTCCTGTAGTCCTCTTCATGCTGTGAGCCCTTGGCTCTAGAATAGACTAGAAGAGAACATGCTGTTTTGTATGTTTGTCTGTACTTCTATATAGCATTGTGGTATAAGTTTTTTTCAAGGTCACAATAAAAAAAAAACTTGGAAAACAGATTTGTGATGCTATACTGTGATTATCTGTTCATGTTATTCCATGAATTGTAAATTCCTTAAGAATGAGAACAAGGACCATTCTTAACTTTTTAGCCCTGGAGTTTAGCAAAGCCTTAGTCAATAAAAAGCTTGTTAAATGGAATCTGCTAATTCTTGAAGAAAAGGTGAGGAGAAATTGTGAGGTATGTCAATTCGTAGGATGAAATAAATGATTTGTGAAAAGTTACTTCCCTGAGTCTAAATGAGTTATTAACTGTGGGCCCCCAGACTGAACCTCCTTGTCCAGTGGACCAATAGAACCCTTTATAGGAGATCTGGTACGAGAATCTGCCAAGGAGAGTGCCCTGTTCCTTTTTGTCAAATGTGTCTGTGAAGATTCTGCAATTACATCAGGGAAAATCAGCTCTCTTTTGTTTGTTTAGGGAGACTGAGCTCTTACCACATCAGACTATGAATGGCTTTTCCTGCAACCAGGCAGAGGAAGGAAAGGGTGGCAGGTGAAAGGTTTCATATCAACTTCCCCTTACCTTTTCCTGTTGTCAGGCCAGAAAACATGCCCTGAAGGAGAAGGAGTGGATTCTTCCCTCCCAGGGGCTCACTGATGCATTCTTAGCACTGAAGCAAATGACAGCAGATACAGGATGCTCCTTTAAGAGTTCAGAACATTTCTTCTGTCCTAGCAGGGAGCCAGACATGACTCTATCACACTTGTCACTTTTCTGTTCTTCTCGTTGTTCTATTCTCTTTTTCAAATTTTTATTTGTTCTTAATACTTGTATTGCTTACTTTCATGTTTTCACTGCTACTATGCCTTTTTATCCCTCATTTAATCCCATTCCTCCCTTCCACCTTCCTAAAAGCAAGGAATAAAAGAAACAACTGTAAACAACACTCGTAAAAGATGAATTAGTTATCAAATGATTTCCACTTAATTTGGGGACCTCCATTTAATATAGTCAAATGAATTTTAGTGTCATAGACCGTGTATTTAAAAATGATAGTGTTCCTTAAGGGGGCATGCCTAACTTATCATTATCCCTATAGGTATAGCATGGTGCTGTGCATAGAAAAATTACCTCAGTAATTGTTTGTTGTCCAGCTAGATTGAATTAATAAAGATTAAGTGTGATGCTACAACTGCATTATATTTGACTTGCCCTGAAGTTTGAGATTCCACAGAAAAACAGGACATGGACCCTCCTCTTAAAAGGGCTCCAGGTCAAGTATTGGAGAAAGGTGTCTAAGCCACTCATTATTGCATAGGGTATAAGTGCAGGAGTGGGTGCACGCTGCCTTGCAGCCCTGACCACACAGGAGGAATGGGGATGATCTGTCTGTGGGGACAGTTGAACTACTGCCCTATTGTCTTTAGGGCAGTAGTTAAGTCAAAGAGGTGGTTTGTCTAACAGCCAAGGCAAGTGGGCATAGACATCCCAGACAGACACATAAAAGAGGTTTTGGGGACAGCAAAGTAAATTTTCAGTTGAAAAACTAGTCTTTAAGTGGATTCATTTAAGAGCAATATGTCTCCTCATGAATAATTTTTAAAATTATATTTGCTTCTAAAATTTTAGCCATGTGCTACATGCTATATTTTATTTTCATATAATTTAGATTGTTATAGAAAATCCCAAAGAGAATATTTGAAAGGTCATCTGCTTTACATTTGGCAAGAATAAATGGCATTCGTTTCATCGAAAAAGGAGATGATGCCATGTTTCTGACTTGGCCCCCACTTCAAAGCGAAAGCCTCTTTTTGATATCTTTTTATTGTATATATCATATTTTTTATTTTTAGTGGTTTGTTTTTTATCTAAGTTGTTATCTGTGATGAGAAGCAGAAAAATTGATAGAAGTGAAAATTTCCCTTCTCTATATCCAAGAATAGTTGTCTGCAGTTGTACTAAATGTTTTGCCTTAATTTAATTATGTCATCTTGAAAATGTTGTACCCATTTATTAATTTTTATAAAACCTGACATTTTATCAGCATTGTAATTTATTTTTCTCATTAAGCTTTTAAGCCCTTCAGGAAAAAACTCTTTAAAATATTTAAATTATAAAGTATTTTATAATAATGACTGGAAAATATGTGTAATCACACCTACAAATATAAAAAGCCTGAGCTGTTTAGATTTTAGAAATAACACTGAAAGAAGCAATAACTTTCTAAAATATGTTTATATAAAATTTTAATAATATAATTTTGTGTGGCCATACCAATTTTTAAAATTTAACGTTATAGCTTAAAGCAAAGGGTACCTGGTTTGTGCAGTCATCATCATGAACTGATGGCCTAATTCTCTTCTTTGTTCACACAGCCTGTATCTTCCATTCCCTTTGACCAGAACTGAATTAAACTCTCACTGACATCACATAAGGATTTTCCATGTGTTCTTTCTCTGGTGTTTGATGACCTACTATTTTTACTCTTAGTTCTCAAGTTCATTATCACAAAGAAATTGCAGCAGGTTTTCTCATGGTTAACATTCCAGAAGAAAAGCAGCTCACTGCTTTTCCCTAGGTACAGAAACTTGGGGTCATGGAGTCAAAGGAACCTAATGGTTGATTCTTTGGCACAGAGCAACTGAGGCCCAAAACAATCATTTTGTTGAAAGAGCAGCCATACTAGGTCAGCCATGTCTGTGTATGAGACACTGATCATTTACTGATCTCTGAACATAATTTCCCCCTAAGCATTAATCCGTATTCCTCAATGTTTTATTGGATTCTTGTAATATGTTTACATCCTTCAAACTTTGATGTCTTTAAACACACTATATATTCTGACTGTGAAATGTATAGCACATAGCAAGTGTGTCACACAATTGTGTCTACACTAACTAGGTAAAAAGGATTGCTTACCTAGCGTTGGTTTTCAAATGAAGTTTATGTTTTAAACCGGAAAAGATTTCCATTTCTTTGGAATTAAGTGTTTACCTCTTGTCTTACTTGAGTGGCTAGAATTAAGTGTTTACCTCTTGTCTTACTTGAGTGGCAACATGGTTGTAGAATCAAGGAATCCTAGTTCCTTCCCCTCTCTCTTTAATAGCTGCCCCAAAATGTTGTATTTCACCTTTAAAGAAAACATGCACAAGGCCATACTTCATTTGACACTCTTATAATGCCATTTATTTTAAATTAGAATGGTAAATGGGACATTGGTTAATAGAAAAATTACAGTTATTTTGTTAAACAATTAACTTAAAGATAATGTGAACAGTATACATGGCCTCTAAAATACACAAATTTAGGATGCAAATGTGCTGGCATAATAGTTGGAAGAAACTGGAAACATACAGGGAAATTGAACAAGTTTTTGAAAGAAAAAAAATCCTACTTCTTATTCCCTCATTATTATTGGTCTAGTTTCTATTTCTGAACCCGAAGAGTGTTTTCACAGTGGAAATTCCTGTCACCATCCCTAAGCAGCAGCAACAGCAGCAGCCTCAACACTGTTCCGAATCTGCCTTTCTGCTTATTCTCCCCAGTGTCTGCCTGGTGGCTTTCCATACGTCCAGCAGGTGATGGCTCTGGACACATAAGTTAACAGCCACACTCTGTAAGAATATTAGAACACTTTTGGCTTAAATCCATAATTTAAAAACTTCTAAATATGACCTTCTTAATATGCAGGTGATCATCACAAAATAAATTTTCTCAGGATCAATAAAATTCCAACTACCTATGTTAAGTATGCAGGTTTTTCTTACCTATAATTCATCAATGAAAAACCCTTGTATCTCTTTCCCTCCCTTGTCCCCTCTCTCCCCCCTCTCTCCCTTCCGTCCTTTTTTCTTTTTTTTTTTTTAGGATAGACAGTCTGATAGTTCTCAGATATTCTGAAATACCCCTCTAATCATAACCCTCTGATACCTACTGGACATGGACTTTGCATCTCAGTCCCATCTCCCCCGATCTTCCTAATCGGGTTTTCCTCAAAATGATCTCTAGTCCTCTTACATGGAAATCTGAAAATGTCTGTGGCTGGGCCCACCACAAACCTCCTGAATCAGAACCTCCAGGGATATGCAGGAGCCTGCACTTTAAACACGCACATCCAGTGATTCTGTTCCTTGTTGAGGTTTGAGATCCACTCTCTAGTCTCCACATGGCTTCTATGTGCTGCCTGTCCCACCGTTCTCTTTCAAGTTCCCCCAGACCCTCCTCACATGCTCTTTTAATTATCTGGGTTACCGTAACAGTATCCTCTTTTGCCTTTTCAAATGCAGCCAAATATTCACACAGTTCCTTGCCCACCCACAGGTCTTCCCAACACTGGGTCATGCCCCATTTGCATCCCCATAGTGAGAGTCCCACATCTCTTCTCTTCCTGTAATTAAAGTACAAGGAATTTTAAAACAAAACCAACTTGACTTCTTGGGACAGTGGAGAGGAGTGTGACTTACTCTTAAGCTTTTTACTACTTATCTGATTTTTGCCATCTACTTTAAAACTCACTCTATCTACTCTTTAAACAAAATAGTATAACTAACAGAAGGAGAAGAGAAAATCTTCTGCTTTTTAGTAAGAGAATGACTTTTCTGTTGAGCTAATGTTTCTTTGCTGAAAATAATTTGAAAAATGAGGTAGTTAGTTAATATCTAATCCAGAGAAGTTCTTTATACTCCACTGCTGTTGTAAAGAACCCTGAAGACCTCCTGTGACATGCTATGATTTCCTAGTAATTTAATACCAGTTTTGAAATGCCATAAAAAGCATTGTGAAGAGCCCATATCTGGTCAACAATCATAATATGTGGTCCTGCGTTAACATCACTTCCATTTTTCCTCCCAGTTTCTTTTCCTATTCATCTTGCAGTCCATGGAGTCTTATTTCTTGTTTGTAGAGAGCTACCCCCTCCCACCCACTCTTGTGTCTCTTCCCTTTCCCATAACCCCAGTCATGGATTCCATTTTGCAAGCCTCAGTGATGCTTATGAGAATATGGTACCTCCTGACTGCCAGAAACATAATGAATATTAATTATTCCTGTTTGGAAATCCAGAACTCTTGCTGAAGTCCAATATTAAAACTTAGAAAAACCAAGCAAATCAATCTTATTATTAGGGCCCCAACCTGTGGATCTGAGTCATGCAGCACACTCCAGGGAGTCTCCCAGATGTGAAGAGTGGGGAAAGTGTATGTGCAGCATTGGGGTGGAGGGGGCTTATTCAGTTAACCAAGGTGGGATGTTCTCAGGTACCATCATCAGCAAAAGAGAAGTTGGAGAAAAGGGCAGTGGTCCATGTGTTAGTTCCCTGGAGAGTGATATGAATCTTACTAGTTACTGTTCTTTCCCAAAACCGCCGAGGCTCCCATACCTTATTAGCATAACAGGAAGTAGGACCACAACTCCTGTTAGGTAGGAAAGTGAAACACAGAATTAAAAAGACTAAATTGGTCATTTATTGTATTTATCATATGTGTGTCAGCTTTTGCTTGATACTTAAAAACACCAGGGGATAAAGTTGTTTTCAATTGCCATATAAAGACCTGCTTTGAAATTCTGTTGCATAGAAAGGGAATTAGAAATTGGAATGCCCAACTGAAGAGTAAAATTGCACAAAAGAATGTAGAAAATTTATACAAAAATCCAGGTCTCATTCTGTTTACACTATGTAAACAGAATGTACAAAATTTACAACAGTTCCAAATTATTTGTAACAGTAAAAGTATTTAAATAATGCAATGTCCTTCAGTAGGGGACTGGTTAAATAAATGCTGATTCATCTTCACAATGGAGTCGCTGTAGCTGTTACAGAAAAGAGTGACGAAGAGCTCTGTATACTGACATGGAGTAATCTCCGCTATGAAGTTGTGTGAGGAAAAAAAAAAGACAACTAACGTGCAGGACACTGTACATAGTATGCTACTTTTTTCTCTAAGGAAGGAAGATTATAAATAATATGTACACATTTGATTATATTTGCAAAGAGAAACAATATAATAAAAAACTAATGAGAATATATAAGGGGAAGAAGGATCAACATAGAAAAGACCATAAAGGAGGCAAGACTTACCTGAATTCATCTTGATATTAGTTTAACTTTGGAATTATGTAACAATTTAACATAATCCATAAAACAAATTACATCCAAAGAAACACTCCCCCCACCACACACATGCAAAATGAGAAAAAATAAACACATAAGCTAAATTGCACATTGTCAGTAACATAACCACAGACAGAAAGTAATCCAGCTGACCCTAGTACACCATATTTTTCATGTGAACATTCTCAATTACTTATACTCTAGGGACAAAAAAATGCTAAGAATGTTTAAATTAGATTAAGCAGTCTTACTATTAGCACTTATATTGATGTGATTAGTAATTAAGATTTTTCCACTTAATGGAAAAAAAGCATAACATTTTTAAATTTATTTGAAAACCCTGTACACTAAATTTGAATTAGAGGATCTACAGATCTTGGATACATTTTTTTTTGAACGGCAGTAGGGAATATTTATTTATTATATAAATTCTGCTGCAGAATTGTAACATAACTGCAGAGTTAAGAGTTCAGGGTCTTTCTCCACTCCTCTCCTTGTATTGTGGGCTTGGTCTTTGACCTCAGATTGACCCTTTCGGTGACAGGAAATACATTACTTTGCATTCTTTCTATCTCTGGTCTCCACTGTGTCCTCTTTGGAGTTGAAATCCACCTTATGAGAGTCCAAGTCCAGGTGCTGGTCCCAGCCCTTCTTTCTGCTTCCTTGAAGCCTCCCATCTCTGAAGCTTGCTGAGCTTCCCTTCTCTAAGAATAACAATGATCATAGGTTCCCTGTTTCCCTTCAAAACAATGAGGAACAATTGCTGACCTTGAAGATGACTTCTGCTTTGTTGATGCCAAAATTTTTCAGTGTTTTGTCCCCATTATTACATTCTTAAATGGACACATTTATGAAATTCCACTGGAAGATGGAATTGTTTTAGCTTTACATAGAAAAAGAAATATTTCCAATTCATTACGACAGATTGGATGGGGGAGGGGAATAATATACTTTGTCTTTTTAATTTCCTTCAGCCATGATATTCCATGAACACTTACACAGCATATGCATCAAGGAATGTTTGAAGGAAAGAAAACTACAAAAAGCAGTGGAAAGCTTTACCTGGTATATTACCATCTTAAAACTATCTACAGAGTTCTTTCTGATGCTGGTGATTTTGCAGTCTTTTTCATCATGCTTCTTTCTCTTAGTATAATACTTCCTGCATTGTACATCATCAGCCACTGAGATTGTAGAATGAACACATAAATCACATGAAGAACTCTGCCCTCCTAGAGTCTGTAAGCACAACAGTTTGGCATTGTGGATCAGATGAAGAACAGGGGAACTTACATGATTGGGATATTGTAGGTTCTGATAGACAAAAGACTTTGTCATTTTATCCTTGAGACATTTTAAAGTTCATAAATGCCAGTTGCTGTATTTAAGGTAGAAAATATTGATTACAGAGGAATGATTGGGAATTTAAAGATTCCAGTTACTCAAATTTCATTTAACACTTTAAAGTATAATTATAGCTATAATGTTAATATGATCCCAGAAATAAGTAGAAAAGAATTGTAGGGAGCACAATCAAAGGAAATACATAAAATAATTGCTGTTGAAAGATATATTTCTTGAAGGGAAATTCCATCTCTATGCATATCTATTTTTGCATAACAGTTTTTAAAATCAAGTTTTTTATTTTTTATTATAAATATATTTTCATTGTCAAAAATGTCAAAAGAGCAATAATCAAAGGTGAACACAATCCCATAATCCAGAGATAATTACTGTTGGCTTTTGCTGTGCATTCTCTCAGGCTGTTTTTCTATTATATATATAATATGACATAATTCAAAAAATAATGCTGTGTGTGTACCTTGAAACTTTTTTGAGCTTTACCTCAGTAGTTTTTCTCAGAGTTATTTGTGGGGGTTATTTCATTCCAGATCTTGGACAATAATAAATATAAAATTACTCTCTGGTATTTGCCTTCTGAACTTTATGATCAGCCAAATTTGTAGGGAAGAAAGGTAGGCCTCCCCTTCATCCTCTGAAGCTGGTCTGAAAACGAATTGACAATTGACAGATTAGCAGGCATAAAAAGGCCTTCATAGTATATTTATTTAAGGTACAGAAGCATGGGGAATGGCAGGAGGATGATCATCTAACAACCCAGCGTGGTCCTAATTCTTACAAACCCTTCTTCATAGCGGAGGGACATGGGAGAAATGTGGCCAGTTTTGAGGGGTAGTAAACAAATTTTAGGGGAAATGAATGGGCCCAGCGCTCCGTCAATGAGATAGTAAATGATTCTCTTTGGGAATTGAATGGTCTGAGAAGGAAAAATAGTTTGGGAAGAAGTTCTTCTGTGCTATAGGTGTGGTGTTTAATTTTCAGTCTCTTCTTCTGTGCTACGAATTTTAATCTTCTCTGGCTAATGACATTTAAGAGAGGAGATCAGAGGCCTTTGTGTTCCTCCTGCATGGGTCTAGTTTCTAGTTAGAGAAAGGAACTTGAACAGCCTCATCTTTGGGAGAGATAAGACTGAGATATATGGTGGGGGTGGTCAGAGAAACCTTGAGTCTGTTTCTTTAGTCCAGCATGTCAAAATGTCATCTTTTGAGGTATTGTTTTCTGAGCCCCAACAGATTCAAGACTGTAAAGACATTATCACAGCTACCTTTTAAAATTTCCTCATTCCCTCTCAAGTTAAAAGTTGCATCCTTGGAGCTGACAACAATTTTCAGATTTGATGTAATGAAAGGTCTCTTTTAAAGCTAGTCACCAATTGGATTTTTCTCATGTTAAACCTCTACTCATTTTTACAATTAAAATCATTTTCTTTACTTCTTCAGACATTTCTTTTTTTACACATGTACTTTTCATATATACCTATTTTGCTTAGAATTTAACTCTGATTGTTTGCAGTTCAGTAAACAGCAGACATAGGAATTTACAATGAAAAGGGATTTGACTTTACAAATTTGCTGACTCACTCCTGGTCAGAGGTGGGGGTTACATTACAAATTTCCTGTAAACCTCAGGGAAATATACCACAGCAGTTTAAGCCCTGCGGTAGGAAAAAATGCTTACTTTGCTTTAATTTTATTAGCGGCAAATATAGACCTAGAGACCAAGATTTGACCTCTCAAGTACCCTTGCTACTCATGTGTGGTGCAGGAACCAGCAGCCTTGGCCTCAACGTGGGAACTTCTTAGAAATTCTGAATCTCAAGTCCCACCCCAGCCCTGCTGAATCAGAACCTACATTTTTACAAGATCCCAAGGTGATTATTAGGCACATTAAAGTCTGAGAAGCCCCGGGCTGAAAGCCACTAAAAATGGGAGACTGTTGCATATATTAATGAAAAACAGCTGATGTAAAGCAGTGTGCCATATTTTAGAAGTAATTGGACCAAATAGACACACTGAAGAAACCTACTTTCTTTTGAATTTTGTCCAGGAGAGAGAATTAACATCTCAGACTTACGTTTATATGGAAGTAAATGTAAAGGATGGGGTAATACGTTTTTTTTTTTAATTTCCAGGATTACATTTGCTACAGATGGTGTTTGAGGATGGTAAAACATGAGAAATGAGGAAGAATTGGAGAGATCTGTATGTCATTTCTGTAGAATGGAAGGGCCTTTTTCATTCCTGTATTTCACTGGTTTCACCTTTCTTTAGAAGAATGAGTGCTCACAGGGAATCTTGAACGTGAATTTAGGTCTGAGTTGAGGTACCAATATTTTCCTGGTGGGGGCATGGGATCTGTTGAGTACCTCCCACCGCTTTTTTCTTTGTAGTGAGCTTAGAGAGGTGGCAGCCCTCGAGGCAGATGGCCACTAGTAAACACACAGCAGAAGGCTCCAGTGGCAAACATGCATATGGAGGGTTTCAGATGACCCTGAAAATGCAGAAAGGAGGAGGGGAAGGAGGAAGCCAGGAAGACATGCTAAAGGAGCTCTGAAACAGTCCAAGGCTTGACAATTACCTGGGATGCTTAAAAATCCCCTTCCTAAGGCTTACCCTAGACTTCCCAGAATAGAATCTCCAGGTTTAGAACCCAGGAAATGGCCTGTTTAACAAGTTTCTTGGGGAATTCTGAGGCACACTAAAAAAAATCCTTATTATTATTGCCCTAGAATCAAACGCTTTCCTGATGCATCACATTGTCATTTGAACCATAAGGAGGAGGAGGTAGGGTGGCCAGCCATCCCAGGAGCAAGACATTCAGTGCTAAAACCAGGACATTCCTGGGCAAACTGGGACCATGGATTACCCTGAGAGGAGTACCTGCAATGAAAACAGTTCTTTCATTGAAGGATGTCTGTCCCAGTTTTTATGAATCTTTACTTGCTTTGTTAAGTTTTTTCTTTTTTTAATTTTGAAGGCTTTTCAAAATTCAGAAATGAACAAAGAACAAATAAAGTCATCTTTAACTGCCACACCTAGAATTATCTACTATTAACATCTTGGCATACTTATTTCCGGTCATTTTTTTCCTTGAATAAAAAAGGATTCATTTGTTGTTGTAAATCTATCTTTTTTTAAAATAGAAAAATGTTTTTAAATGACCTAAGATTCTTCCTCTGAGAAATAACCATTATTAGACATAGGTGACCTTATTTCAGGAACCTATCTCTATGAATATGTCTGGATGGATCAGTATATTTTTACTGATTCTGAGTCATACTTTTTTTCACACTTTCAGTATCTTTGAAATTAGCATATGTCTTATAGTCCATAGCATCTTTACATTATATCCTGGTTAAATTGGCAATTATTTTTCTTTCTTAGTGGTACGTAAAATACTGGCACATCTCACAAGCACTAATATCTCAGATATTATGAAATAAATTATGTCAGTGGACATCATTCTTTTCTTTTTTGAGATGGAGTCTCGCTCTGTCACTGAGGCTGGAGTGCAGTGGCACGATCTCAGTTCATTGCAACCTCTGCCTCCTGGGTTCAAGTGATTCTCCTGCCTTAGCCTCCCAAATAGCTGGGACTATAGACTTGCACCACCATGACCAGCTAATTTTTGTATGTCTAGTAGAGACAAGGTTTCACCATCTTGGCCAGGCTAGTCTCGAACTCCTGAGGTAATCTGCCCACCTCAGCCTCCCAAAGTGCTGGGATGATAGGTGTGAGCCATCATGCCTGGCCGTTAGAATTCTAATATAATTTTTTTTTAATTTTTTTAAGCACTAAATTTTATTTTACTTAATTTAGCTGAAGAAAACTAAATTATAAAGATGCTAAATGAATTGGTGAGCAATTTCTACCATAACAGAGATTTATTTCCATTTCCTAAAAGATCCCTTTGAGGTTAAGAAAAGGAATTATGAAAAATATTAATACAAGTCATTTTGTCATGTGTTTTTAAAACTACATGTTTTAGTTACAAGTATTGTTGGTTGACCTGCTATGAAAGATGACAATATGGGGCAGGCATGGTATCTCATGCCTGTAAACCCAGCATTTTGGTAGGCTGAGCTGGATAGATTACCTGAGGTCAGGAGTTCAAGACCAGCCTGGCCAACATGGTAAAACCCCATCTCTACTGAAAATAACAAAAATCAGCCAGACATGGTGATGGGTGCCTGTAATCACAGCTACTTGGGAAGCTGAGGCAGGAGCATCACTTGAAAGTGGAAGGCGGAGGTTGCAGTGAGCCAAGATTGTGCCATTGCACTCCAGCCTGGGCAACAGAGCAACACTCCATCTCAAAAAAAATAAAATAAATAAAATAAAATAAAATAAAGAAAAATGACAATATGAACATTGTCTATTATTACTAGATGGAGCATATTGTTTTTTTTATTGTCCATGTTAAAAGTATTTGTATTTGTCTTAAAACCATATTGCCATGTCACTTGAAATTCAATATTTAAATTGGTTCACTGTCACCACCAGTCCAATAATTCACCTACGTATGCTTTCTTGTAGCCTACAGGAATAGCAGGGAAAAGACATAAAGCCAGCAGATGTCATTGCTAGGCTTCTTATGATACTTAGACCCAGGCTTCTCTTCTTAGAGTTGGTAAAATGTCCTGTTCTATGGTTTCTGCTGCAAACTGGGGAGAGGATGTACTCCATTCCCACAGGCCTCCAAATGCTTCTTTGATTTAGAAGCCAACTTTCAAAACCCACTCCCATTAGATAGTCAGCATCACTCTTTTTCTGTGTCAACTTTGAGACATAATGTATGTAAAATAAAATTCACCAGTTTTGAGCACAAAGTCCTATGGGTTTTGACAAATGTATATAAAGGCATACATTGGAGATTGCTTGTTCAGTTCCAGATCATGGCAATAAAGAAAATATCACAATAAAACGAGTCACATGATTTTTTTGTATATACTGGTTTCTCAGTATATATAAAAGTTATATTTACTCTACAATATAGTTTATTAAGTGTGCAGTAGCATTATGTCTAAAAAACAATGTACATAGCTTAATTTAAAATACTTTATTGCTAAAAAAATGCTAATAATCATCTAAGCCCTCAGTTAGTTGTAATCGTTTTGCTGGTAGAGGGTCTGACCTCCGTGTTAATGGGTGATGACTGATTAGGGTGGTGGTTGCTGAAGGCTGGTGTGGCTTGCGGCAATTTCTTAAAATAAGATAACAATGGAGCTTGCTACATTGATGGACTCTGTCTTTCACCACAGATTTCTCAGTAGCATGCAATGCTGTTCAGTAGCATTTTACCCACAGTAGAACTTCTTTGAAAATTAGTCCTCTCAAACTCTGCCATTCCTTTATCAATTTAGTGTATGTGATATTCTAACTTCTTTGCTGTAGTAACAGCAATGTTCACAGCATCTTCACCAGAAGTAGAGTCCATCTTCAGAAACCCCTTTCTTTGCTAATTCATAAGAAGCAACTCCTCATGCATTACAGTTTTATGATGAGATTGCAGCAATTCAGTCACCTCTTTAGGCTCTAATTCTAGTTGTCTAGCTATTTCCTTCCCATCTGCAGTTACTTTCCCAGCTGATGTCATGAACCCCTCCAAGTCACCCATGAGGGCTGAGATCAACCTCCAAAATTAGCTTCTTCCAAAATCCTGTTAATGTTGATATTCTGACCTGCTGCCATGAATCATGAATGTTATTAATGACATCTAGAATGGTGAATCCTTTCCAGAAGTCTTCAATTTACTTTATCCAGATTCATCAGAGGAATCACTATCTATAACAGCTATAGCCTTAAGAAATGTATTTCTTAAATAATAAGATGTGAAAGTCAAAATTACTCTTTGATCCATGGGCAGCAGAATGTATATTTTATTAGCAGGCATGAAAACTTTATTAATCTCCTTGTGCATCCCTATCAGAGTGCTTGGGTGAAGAGGTACATAGTTGTTAAGTAGTAATATTGTGAAAGGAATCTTTTTTACTGAGCAGTAGGTCCCAACTTGGGCTTAATATATTCAGGAACCATGCTATAAACACTTATGATGTCATCTCAGCTTTTTTGATCCATTTATAGAGGACAGGCAGAGTAAATTTATCATAATTCTTAAGGGCTGAGGATTTTCAGAATGGCCAGTGAACATCAGCTGCTACTTACAACCACCAGCTGTTATTATTCCCTAATAAGAAAATCAAACTGTCCTTTGAATCCTTGAAGCCAAGCATTGACTTCTCCTTTTTGAAACACCAAAGTCATAGATGGCATTTTCTTTCAATAGAAGCCTGTTTCATCTCCACTGAAAATCTGTTGTTTAGTGTAGCCACCTTCATCAATGATCTTGGCTAAATCTTCTGGGTAACTCACTGCACCTTCTACCTCAGCACTTGCTGCTTCGCATTGCACTTTGAGGTGATGAAGACAGCTTATTTCCTTAAAACTATGACCCAACCACTGCTTTCCTCCAGCTTTTCTTCTGCAACTTTCTGAACATCAATCACAAATCACTATAACTGATGTGATAATAATGAAAAAGTTTGAAATATTGTAAGAATTACCAAAATGTGACACAGAGACCCAAAGTTAGCTGTCAGAAAAATGACACTGTAGACTTGCTTGATGTAAGGTTGTCACAAAACTTCAATTGGTAAAAAAAAATTGCAGTATCTGTGAAGTACAATAAAATAATATATGCCTTGATTCATGCAACTCCCAGCACAATGATGATAGGGCATTGCTTTCACCCTACTCCCCCAAATTGCATTGTGCCACTTTGTAGTAAAATCCTTTATGTTGGCAACAACTTGTCTCATTTCTCTCTCTATAGTTTCACCTGTCCCAGAATGTCATATAAATGGAATTACATGACAGTTTTTTCTGCCAAGTTTCTTTCACATAGCATAGAGCTTTGACTCATACAAGTTAATGTAGGTTTCAGTACTCCATTCCATTTTATTGCTAAAGAGTATTCTGTTTTATGGATATAACACATTTTGTTTATACACACACCAATTTATGGACATTTGGGTTTTTCCCGATTTTTAGCTATTATAAATAAAGCTGCAATGAAAATTCACATATCAGTCTTCATATGGACATATGTTTTTATTCTTCTTGGATAAATGTGAGTGAGATTTCTGGGTCATGTGGTAATTGTGTGTGGGACTTTATAAGAAACTGCCACAATGCTTAAAACAAATTGATGCTCCATTTCCCCGGCAGTGTTATAAGGGTTTCACTTGTTCCACATCCTTGTCAACACTTGGAATTGTCAGTTTTCTAATTCCAGTTAGTGGATGGGGGCTGAACATCTTTGTGTGTCTGTGAGTTTTAAAAAATATATGACAGCCTCTGATGTGGTTTTCTTTATGTTTCGTCTGTTTGGGTTTTGTTGAGATTTTTAGATATGTGGATTTATAATTTTTAACAAATTTGGAAACTTTTTGGTGATTATTTCCTAAAGATTTTGTCTGTCTTACCCTTTCTACCATCTCCTTCTGTAACTCCGATTATATGTATAAATATATGGCTTGATATTATCCCACAATCACTGATACTTATTCATTAGTTTTTAGATATTTTCTGTGGTTAAAAAACTTTTTTGAGACAGTATCTCACTCTTGCCCAGGCTGGAGTGCACTGGCATGAACACTACTTATTGCAGCCTCAACCTTCTGGGCTGAAATGATCCTCTCATCTCAGCCTTCTGAGTAGCTGGGACCACAGGCATGTACTACCATGCCTGGCTAATTTTTACATTTTTAGCGGAGACTAGGTTTTGCCATGTTCCCCAGGCTGGTTTCAAATGCCTGGCCTCAAACAGTCCTCCCATGTCAGTCTCCCAGGGTGTTGGAATTATAGGTGTGAGCTGCAACACTCAGCTGTTTCTATTTTGTTTTCTTTTTAATTATTCATAATTTTTATTGCTATGTAGTCAAGCAATATTGCTGTATTTTCAAGAAATTGTTCTGTATTCTATAATATCTAATCTTCCATTAATCCTATTCAGTTTTATTTTTAATTTCAAATTTCTCATGTTTCCGTTCATACTAGTCATATCCTCCACCTTCTTGAATACATGTCATATATTCACAATGGCTGTTTTTCAGCTCCTTTCCTCTCCACTTCTTGGCCCCTTATATTCTAGGTACTGTGGGCTCCCTGAACTCCACACTCTGTCTTCTCACCCCAATGGAACTGCTGGGCTCTGTTTGAGTTCCTCTTTCTTGCACTGCACCTGGAAACTGCAGGCAGTGAGCTGGACATGATTGTTCATATTTCTTCTCTAAGGCTCACTGTGTTGTACCATCTGAAAGTCATTGTTTTCTGCCTTTTGTCTGGTTTTCTAATTGTGTGCCAGCCACATTTCCAAGTTCTCCTGCATCATTTGTTTCTTCCCACTCTCTGCCCCATCTGCTACTCCATGAAACAGAGAGGATATTCACTCAGTTTACATCTCTGTGGTTTGATTTCATTTGAGATAGAATTTTCAGGAGTTTTATGACTTGCCAACATGACTTCTGTGAGTTTTAGTTTATAGAATGATGTTATACCTTTGTTTAGATTGTTTGTTTTTATGGCCTTTTGTTTGGCTTGATTTTTGCTCATTTCATCAGGAATGTGGAATGGAAATTCTGTAACAGGTTGTTAATCCACCAGCTTAATCAAGACTTCCTTTACCTTTATTTTCCAGTTGCCAAAATATTCACTGTACTGGTGGTAATTTTCACTGTATCAATTCATTGCCATTCCTAAAATGGTAGAATATCATACTAGAAGAGTCCTGTTTTCACTGGTCTGTTTTGGTTACCAAGAGTAGAAACTCACTCAGGCCAGCTCACAGAGGAGTGGCCATAGATACTGGCTCACACAAGGGATCATGGGAGGGACAGTGATCTCAGGGAACTTGGAGACCAGAAACTGCAGTCCAGCCTCATGACAACAGCAAGCTGTCTGAAAACCTGCCGGCCCCTGAGACAGCTGCTGCTCTCTGTGGGCCAGGAGTCTTTCTGCTTATCTTTCCTGCTCTTGTCCATTCTGTTTCCTCTGCAGTCTGGCTCATTCTGTTCACTCAGAGTTTCTACTGCTTGATAACTTAGTGTCACCTTGATCCATTCTTTACCATATCTTCTAAGCATTTATTTCAAGTTTTCAATCTATTTGTATTTCCTAGCTCAGCCTAGCCTTTTAGCTCCAGATCAGTGGTCCTGATAAACCTTCTCTTGTATTAAGTATCCTTGGATCAGATTATCCCCCTGCTTTAATCCACTTTGTCTAGGAAGGCATTATCAGATGGCACAAAATATAGCTCCCTTTAGTGGATGCTTCAGTTATCTATTGCTGCATAACAAGCCACTTCTAAACTAGTGGCTTAAAACAACAACTTCTCATTTCTCATGATTCTATGGGTTAACTCGACTCAGCTAGATGGGTTTCCTGCTCCCTGCGGTATTGGCTGGGATCAACTAAGGTATTTTCTTCTGCTGGGAGCTCAGCTTGGCCTGGGACATCCAAGAAGGTGCTCACATTGGTGGATCTCATCTGGGGTGTCTGGGATGGCTGGCCTTTTTTTATAGCATCTCTATATCTTGGACTTGGGATGGCTGGGCTTTTTTTATAGCATCTATATCATATCTTGGACTTGAATTAAGCTTGTTACAGCCCAAGATGTTTTCCAAATGAATGGTACCAGGCTAGCTCTCCTGACCTGTGCCCATCTACCATCAGAAAGAAGACTATCAATAAACCCTAAAAGTAATTACAGATTCATTTTCTTTAGGAACCTAAGACTTCTGCCAAAAAAATAAATCAATAAACTAGATGGTTTTTGCACATAGTTAGACATTCATCTTTGTTTTCTTTATTTTCACCTGAGGTACAGTTCTTATCTTGGAGACTTCAGTGCTTATCTTGAAGACTTAAAGACTGACATTTGTTTCCTTTTTGAAATAACCATGATGATCAATGTATGACTCACTCTATTGAGGCTCATATATTTAAGTTATTTTTATTTATTGTAGGTTGTATATTATGTTGTCTCTTTTCCTGAGGAGCTATAATTGACTGAAAGCCATTTCTCTATTTAGTGTGTGAAAATTCCTCAGAATGGCTCAGAAAATCATACTGGAGTAGAATTTGTCATTGGGCAGGCTGTTCTTTCTGGTCCATTAATGAAGCCTTAACTTTTAAGATTTCTAGTATTCTGCTCTGAAGAGTAGCCAGTTACTTGTTGAACAGCTTTGTCAAAAATGAGTTGCTTCTCTGGACTCAAAATCTGCACCTCAAAATCTGGGAAATAGTAAGTCAAAGGCAATTAGAGGCAATAGACTGGATAAAGAAAAGGCAATTAGAGGCAATAGACTGGATAAAGAAAATGTGGCACATATACACCATGGAATACTATGCAACCATTAAAAAGGATTAGTTCATGTCCTTTGTAGGGAGGTGGATGAAGCTGGAAACCATAATTCTCAGCAAACTATTACAAGAACAGAAAACCAAACACCACATGTTCTCACTCATAAGTGAGAGTTGAACAGTGAGAACACTTGGACACAGGGTGGGGAACATCCCACACCAGGGCCTGTCATGGTGTGGGGGGCTGGGGGATGGATTGCATTGGGAGAAATATCTAATGTAAATGACGAGATGATGGGTGCAGCAAACCAATATGGTACATGTATACCCATGTAACAAACCTGCACGTTGTGCACATGTACCTTAGAACTTAAAGTATAATAATAATAATAATAATAATAATAATAAAACTATAGAAAGTGCCATGAAGAAGCCCCAGTGAGAGTCTACCAGGGTTCTATCCCATCACTTCCTAGCTGAGTGCTGAGGGGAGGTGTGCTTAACCTACCTTACCTCTGTAATTGTGGAAGTATTTTGCTTAGTGCTGCTTTCCCTTACAGGGGTCTTATGAGTTGTTTGTAAAGTGCTTAGATCAGTGCCGGCTTGCAGTGGACTTGTAATGTTGCCATTCGTTATTGATAGGTATGACCTTGAGAGTGTGTTTAAAGGGGCCTCCCCACTCTTGAGAAGATGGAGGGAGTTATTTACTGTTCTGTAACACAACCCCTAAAACCTGAAACAGTCATTTATTCTCATGTCTGGCGCTTTGTGGGTTGACTGGGCTTACCTCAGTTTTCCTGCTTGGGTTATCACGTGCTGGTGTTGGCAGATGTCAGCAGGGACTTTGGTCATGTGACTGGGCTAACTTGCTGGCTGACTTACTAGCTCGCATGACCACTGCAGGGAGCTCAGCTGGGGCTGTGGACCAGAGCATCTGCATAGGTATCTCCGTGTGGAATGGACACCTCACGGCAGGATGTTGCCTTCACAGACGGATTGTGCCAAGGGCAAACATCTCAAAGATCCACATGGAAGCGGGTTTTGTTCCTGAGGCTCCTGGAGGCCTATCCTCAGAAGCTCAACCTATCCCTGCTGCTACATCCTATTGTTTAGGCAAGTCACTTGGTCCTGCCCAGGTCCAAGGGTGTGGAGAACTTGACCAGAGGGTGACAAGGTCACATCGTGGAAGATTATGTGGGATAGGAGATATTAAGACTATTTTTGAAAATACAATCTACCATGGACGCTTCCCTGAGACAGCAGTATTTGTGTTGAGACCCGAAGGGAAAGATGTTCTCCCTACTTGCCACACCCCAAAGAAAGGGTCAGCAGCAGGGGATAGAAGAGTCTGAAGCAATTCAGGCAATTTAGACCAAGAGTCCAGCATTCTGCAAAGGCCAGTGGCAGGAGAGAATGCAGCCTTGCTTGAGGACCTGAAAGGACAGTGGGACTGGGGTGCAGAGAAGGAAAGGGAGAGGGTGTGAAGTGAGTGGCAAGGGCACAGGGGCCTCTAAGGAAGGGCGTGGCAGGCCTCATTAGGGAGCTTGTTCTTGTTTTTCTAAAAGGTTAGTGCCAACCATTTAGTTCTATTATATTTAACCCACTTTTCATTCATTTTACTTAATTGCAAAAGAAGTACATGCTTATTGTTACTAAAAAAAGGCAAATGCTGAAAAATATAAAGTTATGAAGTGCACATGCCCCTCATACTTCCCACAGGAAAGAGCATGGCCAATGCCTCCTTACATGGTGATGTTCAGATGCCATCAATAAATGTCCTCCTCCTCTCCCTGAGAAGTTCTAACTTTTACTGTCAAGGAAATGCATAGCTCTTTTTAAAGATCAGAGAAATCAAAGCATTGAGTACTTCAATAAAGTCATTGAGCAATTCAGTTTTGTCAACTTGAATAGATATGTATTTATTCAAAGCCACAAATGTTAGGTAGAAAGTAGGGATAACAGTTTAACAACTTATGTTTAGATGTAACTCTTCAAATGTATAAGAACAAGCGTGTCCGCTCTAAAAATATTTTAAAAGTCTCACACAAGACTCTAAACCAAAAACCATTATAAAAATCCTTTGGAAATGGACCATTAAAGTCATTGAGATGACAGGTCTAGGTGAGCATTCTGAACATATAACAAAATATAATACAAGTAATAAATATTCAAGCATAAAGGAAGTATGATATGAGGAGTAAAGTCCTCCCCTCATCTCCCCAAGACTCAATGCTAAGAACTTATCATGTGTAATCATTTCTGGTTTTGATTCTTCTCATAATTGTCTTCCAAACTCTGGACCAGTGCTGTCCAATAGAAATTTCTATAATGATAAAATAAAATATGTTGTTTCTTAGCTGTACCTGGCTGCATTTCAATAAGTCAGTAGCCCCATGTGGCTAGTCGCTACCATAATGGAGAGTGCAGTGATTGATAATATGTTTTTACCTCTACTTTCTGCTTTATCAACTTTAAAAAGACATACTGACTTCACAAGAAGGGAGATGAAAAATTTGGCTCGTTTTGCTACCTCTTCTCTTTGCTCTTCCATTCCCAGTGCCTAGCAAGAACATTTTCATTTTAGTTCTACTGGATTACCTTAATAACTTTTAACAATATAATTAAAATTGTTTATTGTTGCATCAATTGTTGACTTTCATACTTTGATCCATCACCACATTAAATCAGAAAATTCATGTTCTGTATTGTTTCCCTGCACAACTTCTGCACTTTTAGCTCCCAACCACCCACTACTCTACTTGCCACATTGGCAGTCTCTAGATACCGTTAATATTCTCTTCTGTGACTATAAACTCTCCATGCTTCTCTAAAATTGGTTCTAAAATTGGAAAATAATAACCAGGATTTATAATATTATAATTGCATAATAATCTGTTACACAGATAATGCGGCCAACACTACAAAAAAGGAGACATTTGTGATTCTATGCCACCAAACTTGTGCCATTCAAAAGTGAACATGATAACTTCCACCTTCAGCCAAGGTAGAGAACAGATTTCCTACATAAAACAACTTAAAGCAGAAAACATATATGAAACAATAGTTTTCATAACCCTGGACCCATAACCCATAACCCTGGCATAGAAAGATGGTGATAACTTAGAAAAAGGAAACAAATGGGGTGTGCTCTATGATTGCCCCAGCTTACAACTTTGAATTTCCAGGCCATGGTGCAAGAAGGAGAAACCCAGACAGAGCCTAGAAGACCCCTTGAGTTAAAACAATGAAGATGAAATACCTTGGAGACAAAGGTGGCTAGGGTTTGCAGGACAGAGAACCCGAGAGGAGATAGCCACATAAAGAAAGACCAGACATCTGCAGAGTGCCCCTTTGGCACCCAGCCATTTACTGATCACCACAAGTATGAGAACACTATCTGTAGCAGAGCACAGAACCACTCAAAATAACCTTTTAACAATTATCAGTCCTCTCAGAAGTCATTTTAGACATTTTTATAATCATTCTCCCTCATGAAATTTTTATGCCACAGATGTTAATGTATATGTGATATATTATGTATATGAAATATATATGATACAGATATTATATATACCTTTGCTTTATGCATGAACAGTAAACATTTTTCTCTAAAAACTAAATTTTGTACCTTTGAGAGCAATATTGCCATCTTTGAGAATTTATGGAATAGAGAGAACAGTACACATTGTTTACATAGGGCCATGATTGTGTCAATCAGAGATCCTCATAAAACATAAGGGTCTTGTCTCAAGTAGGTAATAATTGGCCCCAAAATAAACACTGCTCTGGTCCCACCTAAAACGTTTAAAAGCAAGGCCTGAAAATATCAAACTGTTTTTCAGTAATTGAACTGCTTGCCTGACCAGGACCAAAAGTGGTAAATTTCACAAATGTTTCCAAAAGAGAATTACCAAGCAGGCAAAGAAGCAGAAAAATATGACCTATAATGAGAAGAAAATTAAACCAACTGAAAACTGGCTTTGATTTCCGAATTAGTAGGCAAGAGTATTAAAACACTTACTAGGCTGGGCACAGTGGTTCACTCCTGTAATCTCAGCACTTTGGGAGGCCAAGGTGGGCAGATCAGAAGGTCAGAAGATTGAGACCATCCTGGCTAACATGGTGAAACCCCTTCTCTGTGAAAAATACAAAAAATTAGCTGGGTATGGTGGCAGGTGCCTGTAGTCCCAGCTACTTGGGAGGCTGAGGCAGGAGAATGGCATGAACCCAGGAGGTGGGGCTTGCAGTGAGATGAGAACACACCACTGCACTCCAGCCTGGGTGACAGAGTGAGACTCTACCTAACAAAAAAAAAAAAAAAAAAAAAAAAAAAAGCACTTTCTATAGCTGTATTTCTTATGTTAAAAAGGTTAAGTAGTGACATGGACAATATTTCTTAAAAGGTCAAAATCAAACTTCTAGGGATAAAAACTTCAACGTGCAAGCTAAAATATTACAATGGATGGAATTAATGACAGAGTAGATTTTGCAAAAGAAAAGAATAAACTTGAAGACATAGCAATGTATCCAGGAAGAGAAGAAAGAAAACTAATAACAAAATGACAAGCATAAATCCCTGCTTATCAGTAATAACATTGAATGTAAACAGACTAAACTCCTCAATCAAAAGACATAGAGTTGCTGAATGGATGAAAAAATAAGACACAATGATCTGTTGCCTAAAAGAAACATACTTCACCTATAAAAATACACACAGACTGAAAATAAAGAGACAGAAAAAGATATTCCATGCCAATGGAAACCAAAAAAAAAAAAAAAAAAAAAAAACAGGAGAAGCTATACTTATATCAGAAAAAGTAGATTTCAAAACAAAAACTGTAAGAAGAGACAAAGGTCATTATGCCATGATAAAAAGGTAAATTCAGTGAAAGAATATGATGATTGCAAATATATGCACACCCAACACTGGAGCAGCAAGACATATAAAGCAAATATTATTAAAGCTAAAGTCAGAGTTGACCCCAATACAATAATAGATGGAGACTTCAACACCCCACTTTCGGCATTGGCCAGATCTCCCAGACAAAAAAATCAACAAAGAAACATCAGACTTATTCGTCATGATAGAACAAATGATCCCAATAGATATTTACAGAATGTTTCATCAAATAGATGCAAAATACACATTTTTCTCCCCAGCCTATGGATTATTCTCAAGGATAAACCATATGTTGGGTCACAAAATGAATCTAGAGTATTTGAAAGCATTTAAATAATATCAAGCATTCTTTTCTGACTGCAATGGACTAAAGCTACAAATCAACAGCAAGAGGAATTTTGGAAACTGCAACACGTGGAAATTGAACAATATGCTTCTGAATAAGCAATGTGTCAATGAAGAAATTAAGAAGGAAATTGAAAAACTCTTGAAGCAAATGATAATGGAAATATAACATACTAAAACCTATGGGATACAGCAAAAACAATATGAAGAGGGAAATTTATAGCTGTAATTGCCTACATCTAAAAGAAAGAAAATCTTCAAATAAATGACCTAATGATCTATCTAAAAGAAGTAGAAAAACAAGAGCAAACCAAATTCAGAATTAGAAGAAAAAAAAGAGGTTTTAATAAAGGTCAGAGCAGAAATAAGTGAAATTGAAATGAAAACAATACAGAAGATAAATGAAACAGAAAGCTGGGTTTTGAAAATATAATGAAATTCACAAACTTTAGCCAGCCTAAGGAAAAAAGAAAACAGGCCAAAATAAATAAAATCAAAGATGAAAAAGGAGACATTGCAACTGATACTGCAGAACCTCAAAGGATTATTAGGGCTATTATGATACTATGAACAACTATGTGCCATTCAATTGGAAAATCTATAAGAAATAGATAAATTCCTAGACAATTCAACCTACCCAGGTTGAACCAGGAAGAAATAAAAAATCTGAACAGAACAATAACAATAACAAGTTTGAAGCTATAATAAAAAGTGTTTCACTAAAAAAAGTCTGGGGCACAATGACTTCATTGTTGAATTCTACCAAACATTTAAAGAAGAATTAATACTAATCCTACTTGAACTATTGAAAAAATAGAAGAAGAGAGAATACTTCAAAACACATTCTAAAAGGCCAGCATTACATGGATACTAACACCAGACAAAGACAGATCAAAAAAAGAAAACTTCAGGTCAATATCTCTGATGAATATTGATGCAATAATTCTCAGTGAAATACTGGCAGACCAAATTCAACCACACATCAGAAAGATCATCCATCAAAACCAAGTGGGATTTATCCCAGAGGTACAGGGATGGCTCAACATATGCAAATCAATGTGATACATCATATTAATAGAATGAAGGACAAAAATGAAATGATCATTTCAACTGATACTGAAAAAACATTTGATAAAGCTCAACATTCCTTCACGGTAAAAAATCCTAAAACAAGTGGTTATAGAGGAATTTCCCTTACCATAATAAAAGCCATATATTACAGACACACAGAAAGTATGGTACTGAACAGGGAAAACCTGAAAGCCTTTTCTCTAAGATGTGGGACATGACAAGGGTATCCACTTTCACTGTTGTTATTCAACATAGTATGGGAAGTTTTTGCTAGAGCAATCAGATAAGAGAAAGAACTAAAGGGCATTCAAATTGAAAAGGAAGAAGTCAAATTATCTTGCTTGCAGATGATATGATCTCATATTTGGAAAAGATAATGACTCTACCTAAAATCTGTTAGAAGTGATAAATTCAGTAAAGTCACAGGATATAAAATCAACATATAAAAATCAGTAGCATTTCTATATGTCAACAGTGAATTATCTGAAAAAGAAAGAATAACGTAAGCCCACTTATGATAGCCCCAAATAAAATTAAATGTCTAAGAATTAACCAAAGAAGTGAAAGATCTCTCTAATGAAAATGATAAAATATTGATAAATGAAATTGAAGAAGACACCAAAAAATGGAAAAGCATTCCTTATTCATGGATTGGAAGAATCAATATTGTTAAAATTTCCATATCCCCCAAAGAAATCTACAGATTTGATTCAGTCCTAATGAAAATACTACTGACATTCTTCACAGAAATTGAAAAAAAAATCATAACAGTTACATGAAACCACAAAACACCCAGCTAAAGCTATTCTGGGCTAAAGAACAAAACAGGAGGAATCACATTACATGACTTCAAATTATACTATGGAGTTATAGTAACCAAAACAGCATGGTACTGATATAAAAGCAGACACATAGACCAATAGAACATAATACAGAACCCAGAAACAAATCCACACACCTACAGTGAGCTCATTTTCAACAAAGCTGGTAAAAATATACAATGGGGAAAACACTGTCTCTTTAATAAGTGGTGCTGGGAAAATATGATATCTATATGCAGAAGAATAAAACTACACCCCTATCTCTTGCCATATATAAAGATCAAATCAAAATGGATTACAGACTTAAATCTAAGACCTCAAACTATCAAACTACTACAAGAAAACATTGGAGAAACTCTTCAGGACATTGGTTTGGGAAAGAATTTTTTGAGTAACGCCCCACAAACACATGCAAGCAAAACAAAAATGGACAAATGGGATCACATAAAATTAAAAAGATTCTGCACAGCAAAGGAAACAAACAAAATGAAGAGACAAGCCACAGAATGGGAGAAAAGTTTTGCAAACTATCCACCTTGTTGCAGGAAGTCAAGGACCCTGAACGGCGGGACCAGCTCGAGCCAAGGGAGAAGAACATAAATTGTGAAGATTCCATGGACATTCATCAGTTCCCAAATTTAAGACTTTTGTAATTTCTTACACCTGTCTTTATTGCAATCTCTGAACATAAATTTTGAAGACTTCATAGACATTTATGACTCCCCCAATCAATACTCTTATAATTTCATATGCCTGTATTTACTTTAATCTCTTAATCCTGTTATCTTCATAAGCTGAGAGTGTATGTCACCTCAGGACCACTACTGTACAATAGATTGTGAAACATGTGTGTTTGAACAATATGAATCAGTGCACCCTAAAAAAGAAAAGAATAACAGTGATTTTCAGTGAACAAGGGAAGATAACCATAAGGTCTGACTGCCAGTGTGGTTGGGCAGAATAGAGCCTGAAATACACCCTCATCTCCTGCTGTACCCTCAGGCTTACTAGGATTGGGAAATTCCAGCCTGGTAAATTCTAGTCAGACCGGTTGCCTGCTCTCAAACTCTGTTTTCTATTAAGATGTTTATCAAGACAATGTGTGCACAGCGGACATGGATCGTCATCAGTAATTCTAATTTTGCCTTTGCCTTGTGATCTTTACTGCCCTTTGAAGCATGTGATCCTTGTGACCTACTCCCTGTTCATACACGCACCCCCCTGCACTTTTAAAATCACTAATAAAACTTGCTGGTTTTGCAGCTCATGGTTGCCATCACAGTTCTACCAATATGTGATGACACCCATGGAGGTCCAGCAGTAAAATTTCTCTCTTTGTACTCTTTCTCTTTATTTCTCAGACTGGCCAACACTTAGGAAAAATAGAAAGAACCTAAGTTGAAATACTGGGGGCTGGTTCCCCCGATGCCACCTGACAAAGGTCTAATAACCCAAACATATAAGGAGTTTAAACAGGCTTGTAGAAAAAAATCTAATAATCTCATTAAAAATGGGGAAAATATTTGAATAGAAATTTCTCAAAAGAAGACATACAGATGGCAAACAAGTATATGACAAATTTCTCTACATCATCAGAGAAATGCAAATCAAAACTACAATTAGATACCATCACATCCCATTTAAAGGTGTGAGGATAGAGGACTTTATCCAATATCAAGCAATAACAGATGCTGACAAGTATGTAGAGAAAAGGGAACCCTCATACTCTTTTGATGGGAATGTGAATTAGTACAACCACTATGGAGAACAGCTTAGAGGTTCCTCCAAAAATGAAAAGTGAGCTACCATATGAACCAGTAATCCTACTGCTGAGTGTATACCCAAAAGAAAGGAAATCAGTATATCAAAGAGATTTCTTCACTCCCATGTTTATTGCAGCACTGTTTACCAAAGTCAAGATTTGGAAGCCACCTAACTGTCCATCAACAAATGTATGGATAAAGAAAATGTGGTACTTATACATAATAGAGTAGTAGTCAGTCGCAAAAAGAATGAAATTCTGTCATCTGCAATAACATGGATGGAACTTGAGGTCATTATGTTAAATGAAATAAGCCAAGCACTGAAAGACAAACATGTTCTCATTTATTTGTGGGATATAAAAAATCAAAACAATTGAACTCATAGACAAAGACAGTAGGATGGTTACCAGAGGCTGGGAAGGATAGTGACTCCGTATTGGGGGTGGTGGAGATGGTTAATGGGTACCAAATTAGAAAGAAGGAATAACTTCTAGAATTTGATAGCACAGCAGGGGGACATAATTATTAATTGTTATTATTATTATTATTATTTAATTGTACATTTTAAAATAACTAAAAGAGTATAATTGGATTTTTTGTAACACAAAGTAAAAATGCTTGAGGGAATGCATACCCTATTTTTCATGATATGAATATTATGCATTGTATACCTGTACTAAAATATCTTATGTACTCCTTAAATATATACACCTACTGGGTGCCCACAAAAATATATTTTATTTTATTTTATTTTATTTTTAATGAACAGAGTATCACTGAGCTGTGGGATAACTTCAAGTGACCCCATGTAAATGTAATTGGAGTATCTGAAGGACAGGAGTCAGTGAGCAGAACAGAAATAAAAGTTGAAAAAATAATATTCAAACATTTTTCACCTTTGATATACATTGTAAACCCACAGATCCAAGAAGCTCAACAAATCCCAGGCATAACATGCATGAAGAAAATTATAAAAGCATGGCACATACCATAGTTAAATTGTTTAAAACCCACAGTGCTAAAGAGAAAAAATTGTATAGGAAGCTGAGAAAAAACATTTTATATAGAAGAACAAAAATATGGATAGTAGCAATTTGTCTTCAGAAACAATGTGAGACAGTAATGAAGCAATATCTTCAATGCACTGACTCCAAGAAAAAAAATTCCTAGATTTCTATACTAACAAAAAATGTCTTTTAAGAGTAGAACAATAAAAATTATTTGTTATGTACAAAAACTGAAGCAATGTATTACCAACAGACTCACATTAAAAGAACAGTTTTTCTTTTTAATTTTCAGGAAGTAGACAATGAAACCAGATAGAAATACTGATCTCCTCATACAAAAAAGAATACTTGAAATGGTAACTACATATGTATTAAATGTATTTTATTTTTTTCTTATTGCACAAATATCTTTAAAAGATGGCTCTTTCAAAAATAACAGTGCAATGTGGGCTTTATGTGTGTACATAGTAAGACAACAATTGCACAAAGTCCTAGAGGGGAGAAATGGAAGTATATTATTCCAGGGTTCTTATGCTATATATGAAATTGTATAGTTGCACTTAAAAGTAGGCTACTATATGTTAGTGATGTAGAGTATAAGCCCTGGGAAACTACTAAAATAACAAAATAAGAGTTATAGCTAATAAGCCAGCAAAAGAATTGAAATAGAATAAAAAATACTTAAAGGACAGCAAAAAAAGAGAAAAAAAGGAACAAAGAATGCATGGGACAAATAGAAAAATAGAAGACAACTGGCATTATTAAATACAAAATCTTCATAAATTTGATTTTAAAATAAACTTCTGCCCTTCAAATGACACAATTAAGACAAAACTCAAGCCACAGACTTGGAGAAAGTATTTACAACACTATATTTGATAAATGACTTGTTTCCAGAATATTTAAAGAACTCCTAAAACTCAACAGTCAGAAAGCAAACCAATATGATAAAAATCATCAATAAAGGACAATTGACATAAAATATAACAATAGCCAAAAATCACTTGAAAAGATACTCAACTTTATAAGTCATTAGGGAAATGGAAATTAAAACCACAACATATGTCACTCCACACTCACTAAAATGGATAAAATTTTAAAGACTGACGACATGGCTTGTCTGTGTCCCCCCCACAGATCTCATCTTGAATTCCCATATGTTGTGGGAGGGACCTTGTGGGAGGTAGTTGAATCATGGGGCAGGTCTTTCCCATGCTGTTCTCATGATAGAAAATTAGTCTCACAAGATCTGATGGTTTTATAAGGTGGAATTTTCCTGCACAAGCTCTCCACCTGCTACCATCCAAGTAAGACATGACTTGTTCCTCCTTGTCTTCACCATAATTGCAAGGCGTCCTTGGCCAGTTGGAACTGTGAGTTCATTAAAACTCTTTCCTTTGTGAATTTCTCAGTCTCCTGTATGTCTTTATCAGCAGTGTGAAAATGGACTAATAGAACTGACAATACTAAGTGTTGGTGAAAATGTAATTCTCATACATCACTGTTGGAAAGAAATGGTACAACCACTTTGGAAAATAGTTGGACATTTTTAAATATTGTTAATCATACACCTGACCTATGAACTAACAATTCTAATTCCAACTTATATCTACTGTAAGACTCACACAAGAATATTTATAGTAGCTTTATTCATATGCACGGTATTCAAAAACCTTAAGCTACCAAAATGACCATCAATGCAAACATAGAAAAACAAATTGTGCTACATTGAGGAAATAGATATATGTTCAACTATAAGAATAAGATGGCACCTGCAACAAACATAAGTGACTCTATAAAACCTCTTGCTGAGTGAATAAGTCCAGATACTATAGACTGTGTACTACATGATTCCATTTACAAAGAGTTCCTTGAGTGTGGTAGGTTGTAGTTGGAGTTGACCAAGGGAATTTTTGGAGTGATTTATATAGTAACATAGAGGTAGTAAGACAATATCATGATTGGTGTAGTACACTTCGTTGCAAATAGCACAAATAGCACAACTATCATACTTAGTTGTAGTTACAATGTACTTGACATTTGTCAAAACTCATTGAGTTGTACATTTGAAATCTTTACATTTTACTGTATGTAAATTATACCTCAATAAGGATTTTGTTGTATGTAAGTTTTACCTCAATAAAGATTTTATATCTTAAAAAGAAACAAAAACTAGGAGAAAAACAATTGGAAGTAGGAGTGGAGTGGGGAATATACTGTATTATTACTATTATTTTATGCCTTTCCCTTATCAGTAAAATCTTGTTTTTTAATCATATAATTTGTTACAACTTCTTCTTCTTCTTCTTCTTCTTCTTCTTCTTCTTCTTCTTCTTCTTCTTCTTCTTCTTCTTCTTCTTCTTCTTCTTCTCCTCCTCCTCCTCCTTCTTCTTCTTCTTCTTCTTCTTCTTCTTCTTCTTCTTTCTTTCTTTCTTTTTCTTTCTTCTTCTTCTTTCTTCCTCTTTTTCTTCCTTCGTCTTCTTTCACAGAGTCTCCCTCTGTCACCCATACTGGAATGCAGTGGTGTGATCTCAGCTCACTGCAACCACTGCCTCCAGGGTCCACATAATTCTTGTGCCTCAGACCCTGGAGTAGCTTGGATTACAGGCATCCACCATCATGCCCAGCTAATTTTTGTATTTTTTGTAGAGACAGGGCTTCGCAGTGTTTCCAAGGCTGGTTGCAAATGCCTGAGCTGAAGAAATACACCCGCCTCAGCCTCCTGAAGTGCTGGGATTACAGGCATGAGCCAACACAGCTGGCCAACAGCTTATTTTATTTTGAAGATTTTTTTTCTGAGCCCTCTGATTTCTTGTTTTAATTTGGACAGATTGCTTGTTAGGCATGCCTCACAGGTTTACTTCTGGGACTCACTTATATTTATGGCCATGCTGACTTAGTCTGAGTATATATTGCTCTTTCTTGCATTTTTTTTCTTCTTTTTTATATTATTTCCCCCTTTCTTTCTGAGTACATTTGTGAGTCATTCTTTCAGAAAGTGTTTATAAAAGGCAGATTTTCTGAGTCTCCACATTAAAAAATTATTTACTGTTGTCCTTGTTTGATTGAAAGTTTGGCTGAATATCTAATTCTAGGCTCAAAACCATTGACTCTTGGATCCTTGAAGTATCACTGTTTTTTTTTCTTTTTTTTTCTAGTACCAACATTGCTTATGAGAAAACAGGTAAGTTTCCTATCTTCTTCCTTTTTAAGTAATATGTTTCATTTTCCTGGGAACTTTTTGATTTATTCTTGCTTTTTTTACTGTTCTAAAATGTTTTCATGATACATATAAGTTTATTCATTCATTCATTCAACAAATAATTATTATAGATATTGATTGCTAGGAATCCTAGAGGCTGGGAAGGAAGCAACAAGATTCCTGATCTTATGGAGGTTACATTCCAATGTGGGAACAGACAATAAAATAAGAATAAATAAGCAGAAGAGAAACCTTCAGATATCAATAAGTACCAAGAAAATACAATATGAAAATGGAATATGTAATAGTAATCTGGGGCAGGATGAGGAGGCACTTTGGATGAGGTGATTGGGGTGGGGAGCCTCTCTAAGGTGACACTGAAGCAGAGCCCTGAATAATGAGAAGGAGCCATGTAGTGACCTGGGAAGGAACACTAGAAAAAAGGGAACATTACCCCAAGGACCAAGGCAGGAATGGACTGAGTATCTGGAAACACAAACATGCCAGGATGACTGGACAATTTGTAAGCAAAGCTTGAAAGGGGTAGCAGATCAGGTCTGAGAGGCAAACAGAAGATAGACCCTGCAGATCCTGCAAGGAACTCAGATCATATTCTGGATAAATTAGGGAAGAATATGATCTGATTTCTACTTTAAAGATCACTCTGGCTGTTGTATGAGAAACAGAATTATAAAGGGTCTAGAGGAGCAACAGGAAGATCTGTTAGAAAACTATTGCTGTCAACTAGGCAAGCAATGATGGTGGTTTGGAATAGAGTGTGACTGTAGAGATGGGGAGATGTCATCAGATGTGGATGTGTCTTAATTGGATGCAGCCAGAAAAGAATGAAATCAAGGATGGCTCCTTGGTTCACACCTAAGCAACCAAGTGAACAGCATGCCATTCAATGAAAGCAGCAAGACCTGGGGGAAAGCAGGATTGGAGAAAAACACTAAAAGCCTGATGTTAGGACGTATCTAAGTTGATGTGCCAGATAGACTGATGAAGCCAGTATACATGTCAGACGGCCTAGGCATTGGGAGGTCAGGGACACAGGTTTGAAAGTCTTCAGTGTGTCAGTGATATTTAATGTTCTTCTTGATCACTGATAGGCCCTTTTATTATGAAATCTTGTGTGTCAACTCTGGAAAAATGTGTCTACTATTTATTGAATTATAGTCTCTCTATTCTGCCTATTCTTCCTTTCCAGAATTTCTATTACAGTTGGCCTTTTGTATCCATGGAATCCACATTTGTAGATTCAACTAACAGTGGACAGAAAATGTTTTTGTAAAAACAATGTATCTCTAATTAACGATGGCCAGCAAAAGATAATAATAATAAAAATAAATAAAAAATAAATTAACAAAAATGGTTGTGTTTGCCCTGAATGCATACAGATCTTCACAGAAGATAACAACACTCACACACATTTTTATAACACCCTCATAACACCCTTGAGTTGTATAGACAGTGTCATAATAGGTTCTAGCACACACTGGAAATTGTGTCCAGCAACCAGGTAAGAATGTGTCTCTTGTATGCACACCGAGCTGATACGATTGTCAATCTCACACATGAAAAGTTCTTAGGAATGAGGAACTAAATCTCACATATAAAAGCAGTTGAAGGTTGAAATAATTACTCTCATACATGGATCTGATTCACAGGTGGTTTGGTAACATTTGAACCACGATTCAGCACAACTGTGGTGCTGTGATTCTCCTACTGGAACACAGTCTTCAAGTAGGATTGGGGCCCTTATTCATGGATCTTGCCCATTGTTGAGATTGTGACACCTCTACTTTGCCCCAATTGATAGAAAGGGTTGACTCACATACATGAATCCAGGACCTGTGTGCAATGTGAAACTTATTTATAAAACTTTCTGAGAGTGTGATTGGGACAGGTAATTTTGCACAGCACATGAATAATTTAAATCTGTTTTCTAGGCCCTGACCACAGATAAAATTCTTCCATATGTAGAACAAGCACTTAAGAAATGTATAACACCTTCTTGGATCTGCCTACAAAGGGAACTTTTATGTATCACTGGAACCATCACGCAGGTAATGTGAATTATCTGCCTGAAACCTGCCTACAAAGAGAATTGTGTTTTATATCTACATCCACTATATTAGTGAGGTGACATCCTTATACAATCTTGAACCTGCACGTACAGTGCATTGTGACATATAACTGGGTACTGCACTGAGGTGAACTGATTCTCCTTTTTGGTTTCTGGAAAACAGGAATAACTTGTAAGATATCATTTGTCTCATCACCTACATGATGTTCCTTTGCTTCTGCCTGGGCCCTCACCAAGGGAGATTGTGACATATTGTTGGGCCCAGCACCAATGTGAGGTCACTCTCTAGCCTTGGTACTGCACATAAGAGTCATTGTGACACATATCTAGGCCAACTGCCTAGGTGAAGTGAGTCTCCTCTCTTTCCTTAAGAGGAAAGTCTGAAGGGTTTTGATATATCACTGAAACCAACATCCAGGTGATGTGAATCTTCTGCCAGGGTCCTCCCCACAAGGTGAATTGTGAAATCTCACTGAAGCCACACCCATGTAGGTGATGTGACCTTCCTGCCTTGTCTCTGGCCACAGGTGATATTGTGTCATATACCTAAAGTCATAACAAAAGCCTAATAACAACTCATATGCCTGGAGCAGGACATGTGCAGGGTGGTGACTCTCATTTTTAACCCTTTCCACAGTGTAATTGTGACAAATACCTTTGCCTAGCTCCTGAGTGATTTAATAATTCTGCCAAGTTGTAGCCCACAGATGAGATTGTGACAAATACCTGGGCCATGCACCTTGGTGATTTGACTGTGCTATTATAATAGTGTCTTCAAGGGAGATCATAACATATTTCTGGACCCATTATCTAGGTCACATGACTGTTCTCTCCTGCCTGTACCCTGCTTTCTTTAGAAATCGTAGTATTTCTAAACACTGAATCCAAATGATAATGATTCTCTTGCCTAGGCCCTGTCAACAGGAGGCATTGTGACATATTTTTGGCCCACCATTTAGGTGACTTCACTCTCCTCTCCTGCCTGGATGCTGTCCAGAAGGGACGCTGTGCCACAGAGCTGGACCTAGCACACATCTATGTGACATTTCTGATAGACCCTGTCTACAAAGAGAATATTGGAATATTTCTGGCCTAGCATATAGGTGATGTGGCTGATCTGCCTGCTTCAAAACCACAGGGGGAGTTGTAACATGTACCTAGGCATGGCTCACAGGAGTGATAATAACTCTTATATGTGGACTCGGCTAATAGAGATTATTTTGACTCTTACACTAGGCTTAAGGACATGTGTGATGTCCTGGATCACCGTCTTGTACAAAGGGGACTAAAGATTAATACACGAGCACACATTTTTTTAAATTATTATTATTATTATTATACTTTAGGTTTTATGGTACATGTGCACAATGTGCACGTAAGTTACATATGTATACATGTGCCATGCTGGTGCGCTGCACCTACTAACTCGTCATCTAGCATTAGGTATATCTCCCAATGCTATCCCTCCACCCTCCCCCCACCCCACAACAGTCTCCGAAGTGTGATGTTCCCCTTCCTGTGTCCATGTGTTCTCATTGTTCAACTCCCACCTATGAGTGAGAATATGTGGTGTTTGGTTTTTTGTTCTTGTGATAGTTTACTGAGAATGATGATTTCCAATTTCATCCATGTCCCTACAAAGGACATGAACTCATCATTTTTTATGGCTGCATAGTATTCCATGGTGTATATGTGCCACATTTTCTTAATCCAGTCTATCATTGTTGGACATTTGGGTTAGTGCCAAGTCTTTGCTATTGTGAATAATGCCACAATAAACATACATGTGCATGTGTCTTTATAGCAGCATGATTTATAGTCCTTTGGGTATATACCCAGTAATGGGATGGCTGGGTCTAATGGAATTTCTAGTTCTGGATCCCTGAGGAATCACCACACTGACTTCCACAATGGTTGAACTAGTTTACAGTCCCACCAACAGTGTAAAAGTGTTCCTATTTCTCCACATCCTCTCCAGCACCTGTTGTTTCCTGACTTTTTAATGATTGCCATTCTAACTGGTGTGAGATGGTATCTCATTGTGGTTTTGATTTGCATTTCTCTGATGGCCAGTGATGGTGAGCATTTTTTCACGTGTTTTTTGGCTGCATAAATGTCTTCTTTTGAGAAGTGTCTGTTCATGTCCTTCACCCACTTTTTGATGGGGTTGTTTGTTTTTTTCTTGTAAATTTGTTGGAGTTCATTGTAGATTCTGGATATTAGCCCTTTGTCAGAGGAGTAGGTTGTGAAAATTTTCTCCCATTTTGTAGGTTGCCTGTTCACTCTGATGGTAGTTTCCTTTGCTGTGCAGAAGCTCTTTAGTTTAATTAGATCCCATTTGTCAATTTTGGCTTTTGTTGCCATTGTTTTTGGTGTTTTAGACATGAAGTCCTTGCCCATGTCTATGTCCTGAATGGTAATGCCTAGGTTTTCTTCTAGGGTTTTTATGGTTTTAGGTATAACATTTAAGTCTTTAATCCATCTTGAATTCATTTTTGTGTAAGGTGTAAGGAAGGGATCCAGTTTCAGCTTTCTCCAAATGGCTAGCCAGTTTTCCCAGCACCATTTATTAAATAGGGAATCCTTTCCCCATTGCTTGTTTTTCTCAGGTTTGTCAAAGATCAGATAGTCGTAGAAATGTGGCATTATTTCTGAGGACTCTGTTCTTTTCCATTGATCTATATCTCTGTTTTGGTACCAGTACCATGCTGTTTTGGTTACTGTAGCCTTGTAGTATAGTTTGAAGTCAGGTAGTGTGATGCCTCCAGCTTTGTTCTTTTGGCTTAGGATTGACTTGGTGATGCGGGCTCTTTTTTGGTTCCATATGAACTTTAAAGTAGTTTTTTCCAATTCTGTGCAGAAAGTCATTGGTAGCTTGATGGGGATGGCATTGAATCTGTAAATTACCTTGGGAAGGATGGCCATTTTCACGATATTGATTCTTCCTACTCATGAGCATGGAATGTTCTTCCATTTCTTTGTATCCTCTTTTATTTCCTTGAGCAGTGGTTGGTAGTTCTCCTTGAAGAGGTCCTTCACATCCCTCATAAGTTGGATTCCTAGGTATCTTATTCTCTTTGAAGCAATTGTGAATCGGTGTTCACTCATGATTTGGCTCTCTGTTTGTCTGTTATTGATGTATAAGAATGCTTGTGATTTTTGTACATTGATTTTGTATCCTGAAGTTTGCTGAAGTTGCTTATCAGCTTAAGGAGATTTTGGGCTGAGACAATGTGGTTTTCTAGATATACAATCATGTCATCTGCAAACAGGGACAATTTGACTTCCTCTTTTCCGAACTGAATACCCTTTATTTCCTTCTGCCTAATTGCCTTGGCCAGAACTTCCAACACTATGTTGAATAGAAGTGGTGAGAGGGGGCATCCCTGTCTTGTGCTGGTTTTCAAAGGGAATGCTTCCAGTTTTTGCCCATTCAGTATGATATTGGCTGTGGGTTTGTCATAGATAGCTCTTATTATTTTGAGATATGTCCCATCAATACCTAATTTATTGAGAGTTTTTAGCATGAAGGGTTGTTGAATTTTGTCTAAGGCCTTTTCTGCATCTATTGAGATAATCATGTGGTTTTTGTCTTTGGTTCTGTTTAAATGCTGGATTACATTTATTGATATGTGTATATTGAACCAGCCTTGCATCCCAGGGATGAAGCCCACTTGATCATGGTGGATAAGCTTTTTGATGTGCTGCTGGCTTCGGTTTGCCGGTATTTTATTGAGGATTTTTGCATCAATGTTCATCAAGGATATTGGTCTAAAATTCTCTTTTTTTGTTGTGTCTCTGCTAGCCTTTGGTATCAGGATGATGCTGGCCTCATAAAATGAGTTAGGCAGGATTCCCTCTTTTTCTATTGATTGGAATAGTTTCAGAAGGAATGGTACCAGCTCCTCCTTGTACCTCTAGTAGAATTCACCTGTGAACCCATCTGCTCCTGGACTTTTTTTGGTTGGTAAGCTATTGATTATTGCCACAATTTCAGCTCCTGTTATTGGTCTATTCAGAGATTCAACTTCTTCCTGGATTAGTCTTGGGAGGGTGTATGTGTTGAGGAATTTATCCATTTCTTCTAGATTTTCTAGTTTATTTGTGTAGAGGTGTTTGTAATATTCTCTGATGGTAGTTTGCATTTCTGTGGGATTGGTGGTGATATCCCCTTTATCATTTTTTATTGCATCTATTTGATTCTTCTCTCTATTTTCCTTTATTAATCTTGCTAGTGGTCTATCAATTTTGTTGATCCTTTCAAAAAACCAGCTCCTGGATTCATTAATTTTTTGAAGGGTTTTTTGTGTCTCTATTTCCTTCAGTTCTGCTCTGATTTTACTTATTTCTTGCCTTCTGCTAGCTTTTGAATGTGTTTGCTCTTGCTTTTCTAGTTCTTTTAATTGTGATGTTAGGGTGTCAATTTTGGATCTTTCCTGCTTTCTCTTGTGGGCATTTAGTGCTATAAATTTCCCTCTACACACTGCTTTGAATGCATCCCAGAGATTCTGGTATGTTGTGTTTCATTTCTCGTTGGTTTCAAAGAACATCTTTATTTCTGCCTTCCTTTTGTTATGTACCCAGTAGTCATTCAGGAGCAGGTTGTTCAGTTTCCATGTAGTTGAGTGGTTTTGAGTGAGATTCTTAATCCTGAGTTCTAGCTTGATTGCACTGTGATCTGAGAGAGAGTTTGTTATAATTTCTGTTCTTTTACATTTATTGAGGAGAGCTTTACTTCCAAGTATGTGGTCAATTTTGAAATAGGTGTGGTGTGCTGCTGAAAAAAATGTATATTCTGTTGATTTGGGATGGAGAGTTCTGTAGATGTCTATCAGGTCCACTTGGTGCAGAGCTGAGTTCAATTCCTGGGTATCCTTGTTGACTTTCTGTCTCGTTGATCTGTCTAATGTTGACAGTGGGGTGTTAAAGTCTCCCATTATTAATGTGTGGGAGTCTAAGTCTCTTTGTAGGTCACTCAGGGCTTGCTTTATGAATCTGGGTGCTCCTGTATTGGGTGCATATATATTTAGGATAGTTAGCTCTTCTTGTCGAATTAATCCCTTTACCATTATGTAATGGCCTTCTTTGTATCTTTTGATCTTTGTTGGTTTAAAATCTGTTTTATCAGAGACTAGGATTGCAACCCCTGCCTTTTTTTGTTTTCCATTTGCTTGGTAGATCTTCCTCCATCCTTTTATTTTGAGCCTATGTGTGTCTCTGCACGTGAGATGGGTTTCCTGAATACAGCACACTGATGGGTCTTGAGTCTTTATCCAATTTGCCAGTCTGTGTCTTTTAATTGGAGCATTTAGTCCATTTACATTTAAAGTTAATATTGTTATGTGTGAATTTGATCCTGTCATTATGATGTTAGCTGGTTATTTTGCTCATTAGTTGATGCAGTCTCTTCCTAGTCTTGATGGTCTTTATATTTTGGCATGATTTTGCAGCGGCTGGTACCGGTTGTGCCTTTCCATGTTTAGCGCTTCCTTCAGGAGCTCTTTTAGGGCAGGCCTGGTGGTGACAAAATCTCTCAGCATTTGCTTGTCTGTAAAGTATTTTATTTCTCGTTCACTTATGAAGCTTAGTTTGGCTGGATATGAAATTCCGGGTCGAAAATTCTTTTCTTGAAGAATGTTGAATATTGGCCCCCACTCTCTTCTGGCTTGTAGGGTTTCTGCCGAGTGATCCACTGTTAGTCTGATGGGCTTCCCTTTGATGGTAACCCTACCTTTCTCTCTAGGTGCCCTTAACATTTTTTCCTTCATTTCAACTTTGGTGAGTCTGACAATTATGTGTCTTGGAGTTGCTCTTCTCGAGGAGTATCTTTGTGGCATTCTCTGTATTTCCTGAATGTGAATGTTGGTCTGTCTTGCTAGATTGGGGAAGTTTTCGTGGATAATATCCTGCAGAGTGTTTTCCAACTTGTTTCCATTCTCCCTGTCACTTTCAGGTAGTCCAATCAGATGTAGATTTCGTCTTTTCACATAGTCCCACATTTCTTGGAGGCTTTTCTCATTTCTTTTTATTCTTTTTTCTCTAAACTTTCCTTCTCACTTCATTCCATTCATTTCATCTTCCAGGGCTGACACCCTTTCTTCCATTTGATCGCATCGGCTCCTGAGGCTTCTGCATTCTTCACGTAGTTCTCGAGCCTTGGTTTTCAGCTCCATCAGCTCATATTTTGAAATGTCTTTGGGTTATACAGAGTCAAAGCAGGGCTCAGCACATAAGTAAAATTGTGAGTTTTGTATGCATAGTCAGCTGACAGAAAGAACTGTCATCAGTACACACGGATGAAGCCAGCTGTCACACATGAAAACAACACATGTATGGAATTGTAAATCCCATCTTTGGAATTTTCTGATAATGTAATTGTGATATACATCTTTGCCAAACACCTGTATAATTTGACACTCCAATCTTGTCTCAGCCCATGTATGGGATTGTGATAGCTCTCCTGGCTAACCTCAAGGTAATGTGACTCTCCTGCCTTGGCCCTTCTCTCACTAAGGATTTTGACACATCAATAGATCTAACATCCAGGTGATGTTACATTCTTGCCTGTGCCATGCCCACCAAAATTATCGTGAAATATTTCTGTGTCCACCACATAGGTGATGTAACTCTCCTCTCTGGAATAGGCACTGAAAAAAAAAGAAAGGAGAGTGACATATTGCAAAGCTGGGCACACAGGCGAGGGTACTGTTTTGACAGAGCCATGCACACAGGAGGGCATTGTGACATATTTTTGGACCTATCACAGAAGTTTTGTGGCTCTACTGCTTGGACTCTGTCAACCTAAAGGTGACATATTTCTAGGCCAGACTCATAGGTGATGGTACTCTTTTGCCAGGGCTATGCTTCATAGAGAAGATTTTGACATATCTCTGGGCCTATCACCTAGATGAAGTGAATCCCACCTTGGGCCCTACCCACATGGAGCATTGTGGCATAAGCAGAGAACCTGGACCTAGGTGACGATACTCTCTTAACTAAGTGCTATCCTAAAAGAGCCTTGTGACATATCTCAGAACCCAGCTCCCAAGTGATTTGGCCCTTCTGCCTGGTTTCTTCCCACATGTTACATTATGACATATTCCTATGGAAGCACCTGGGTGATATGGTTTTTCTTGTCTGTCTGAGCCCTGCCTACTGGGGACATTGGGATATATCTCTCAGCCAATGACCTAAGTGAGGTGACTCTGACTTTTTGCCTGAGCCTTCACAATAGGAGGGCTTTTTAATCATTGCTAAGCCCAGCACTCAGAATTTGTGACTCTCCTCTTTTTCCTGAACCATGCCCTCAAAAAAGAAATTTTCATTTATTTCAGGGCCCTGCACCCAGATAATGTTACCATTCAGCCTGAATTCTGCATAAAGAAGAAATTATGGCATATTGCATACTGCTGGGCCCAGCACCATTATGTGACTCTCCATTCTGTGTTGGAGTCACTGAACGTATTTTGACATATCTTGGGGCCATTTTGTAGGAGTTTTTGCTCTCATAACTTGGCTAGGGTTTTTCACATTTAAATGGTGTTATATTGCTGGGTCCAGTATCTGGTTATTGTGACACAATTTTTTGTACCCTGCCTAGAGAAGGAATGTAATGTATTGCTTGGCACAGCACCTAAGTGATTTTACTCTCCTGCATAGTTTTGTTTTTCTTTTTCTTTCTTTTTTACCAACAAATTGGATTATGACATATTCAGTTCACAGGTACAGTGTTCAAACTTATATTGGGATTCAGCCAAAAGGAGATATTTTGCCTCTCATCATTGGCTTAGGGCAATAGGCAGAGTCCTTTGTGGCATATTTGTACCAATTCACAGAAGCTTACAACACTAACTTATATTATATAAACTCTTTAGTGATAAGGAGTTTCATAACAAGGCACAGTAAAATGTTCAAATTGGAACTTTTGCTTACACACCCAGGTGAAATCAAAACTTGTCACCATCCCACATTTAGATTGCCCAATCTTGAGGTCCTGAGTTTAACAAAGAAATAGAGCAAGAGGTTGGAATTGTGACTTTTATATGTAGACCTGGCCACACGTGGGATGGTGACTCATATCTGGACCCAGACAATGGGCATAATAATGGGTCTTCTCCCTTAACCCTGCATATAAAATGATATTGACTGCCAAACCTGGGTTTAGGGCAATATGTAAGATTTTGCATTCATGTGAACATGTAAGCCTCAGAGAGGTTTGCATCTCTCCTGCAGGCTTTATAAAGCCCTTGGATATTTTAGAAACTGTCATACATTCGACCCACACACACATGAGATTGTGACCTTAATATACATGCCCAGCTAAAAGTTAAAGGTGTCACTTTCATAGATGAGGAGATTGTGTCATATCATTGTGCCTAATTTCCAGGTATTGAGACTTTTTGTATTAAATTATTTCTCGTAGGTGCATGGTGAAATACTGCTGGGTAAGAATTATAATAATGTGACTCTTCTGCTTGGACCCAGCTAACAGTGGATATTTTCAAAAATCTCCAGGCCTATCAGCTAGGTGATGTGTCTCCCCTATCAGTGCCCTGCACACAGGCAACACTGTGATATATTTCCTCTGTTAGCATCTAAGTAATGTGATTCCCCTCTACTGGCTGGATTCTGCTGACTCAAGAAATTGTGAAATACCACTGAGTAAAAAACTTAGATGATGTAACTCCCTTGTTTGTCTTGAACCCTGCCAACAGAGGAAATAATAACGTATTGCTGAGCCCAGAACCTAGGGGATGTGACTATCCACTGTTTTTTCAATCCTGTATACAGAGAGCATGATGACACATTATTTGAGACTTTACCTAGGTGATATGTCTCTTCTGACTGAGTCCTGCCTATAAAGGAGGTTATAATGTAACCCTGGCTCAGCACCCAAATTATGTGACTTCTGTTTTGTCTCTGTCCAAAGGTGAGATTGTGACATATACCTAAATTTGCCTCATATGCCCAATAATACCTCTCAAACTTATACCTAGCCAGAGATATTTCCACTGTCACAGACCATCTTATGGACATGGCTAAAGTCCTACATCTCCCACCTGTAAAAAGTCACAGAAAGGTATGCTACTCAGGTATATCACATAAAGCATGAGTGGTACAAAGGGTGTCATAATAGGCACCAGTAACTAGGTGCTATTGTGACTCTTGGATACACACCCAGCTGACACAATTGTTATTCTCATACATGAACAGAGCCTATGAATGGGATACTAAATCTCACACACATAGCAGTGGAAGCTTGAAATTGTTACTCTCATACATGAATCTGATCCACAGGTGGTTTGGTGATGTTTACACTATGATTTGGTAGACCTGTGGTGCTTTGACTCTGCTACTGGAACGCAATCTTCAAGTGGGATTGGGGCTCCTACACATGGAACTTGACCATTGTTGAGATTGTGTCTGATGTTGACTCTTATACCAGAAGTCAGGAATTTTGTATAGAAACGTGGAATGTATTTCTGAACATTCCCAATTGTGATTGAGAAGCATGGCTTTGCCTAGCATGTGAGTGTTTTGACTCTTCTTTGTAGACTAGAGGGCAGTTGAAATTGTGACATACAGGCACCAGCATCTAAACAATATATAAATCACCTTCTTAACAATGTGACAAAGGGCACGTCTACATATCAGACTTCCCCCTACTTCCTTGGCCCTGCACTTATGATGCATTGTGGCATATAACTGGGTACTGCACACAGGTGATGTGACACTTTCTTTGGGATGGTGTCTGCCAAAAGAAAGCTTTGCAACACATCACTTGGCTCAGCACCTAGGTGATGTTTCCTCTCTGTTGCCCAGGCTCTGACCACCAAAGAGATTGTGGCATATTTCTGAACCCGGTATCAAGGTGAGTTCCCTTTCCTGCCTTGCTTCTGCCCACAGGGGCCATTTTGACATATATTCAGGTCCTGAGTCTTTAAAGTGAATACAGCACAAAGTTGAAATTATGACTTTTGTAAGTGAATCTGGACACAGGTGGAATGGTGACTCATTTCTGGACCCAGCTCACAGGCATAATAATTGTCTCATCCCTGCTGCTAGCCTATAGGAGAGATGTTGACTGTCACACCTTGGTTTAGGGCAGTATGTAAGATCATGAATCCATATAAGCATGCAGGCCTCTGGTTTGCAACTCTCATCCATGTTGCACAAAATTCTCAGATGTTGTAGAGAATGTCATACAATGGCCAGCACATATTGTGTCTCTCATATACACAACTTGTTCACCATAAATAGTGTCACCCTTATAGATGAAGAGATTCTGTCATATCCCTTGGCCTAGTATTATGGTGTTGATATTTTTAGATTTTAAACCCTTTCTAAGAAGGCATTTTTACATATCATTGTGTCAGAATCGTCATAATGTGACTCCTCTCCCTGGGTCCTGCAAACAGGAGATATTTTCACATATCTCTGGGCCTATTGACTAGGTGATATATCTCCTCTGCCAGTGCCTTGCTTACATGGGACACTGTGACATATCGCTAGATATAGCATGTAGGTACTGTGACTCTCTTCTGCCTGGATCCTGCCAACTGAAGAAATTATGACATGCCACTGAGTGCAAAACCTAAGTGACATGACTCTCATCTTTGTCCTGGACACTGCCAAGAGAGTGACTTACTACATATTGCTGAGCCCAGCACCCAGGTGGTGTGATTCTATTTTTTTTTCTCCAAACCTGTCTACACTGGTCATGGTGACATATTACTAGAGGCTGTACCCAGGTGATGTGTTTTTTTGCCTGGTTTCTGCTCACATGTGATATTGTGACATGAAACTAGGGAAGAACCTATGTGATATAACTCTCCTTTTCTGCGTGAGCCCCACCCACTGTGGATATTGGGATATATCTCTGAGCCCATGACTTAAGTCTCTCTTTTTCTGCCTGGTCTTTACAATAGTGGGATTGTGACATAATGCTGAGACCAGTACTCAGGTAATTTGACTCTCCTTTTTTTTCTCAAACCATGCCCACATACAGATATTTTGACCCATTGCAGGCTTAGCACCCAGATAATGCTACTCTTTTTTGATGGGTCCTGCTTATAGAAAGAAAAAAGGCATATTGCTGGGTTTAGCACCCTGGTAATGTGACTCTCATGACTGTGCTGGAGCCACACATGGTGTTTTGACATGTTGTGGTACCATTATGTCGGTGTTTTGGCTCTCATCCCTTGGTTTTTTTTTTTTTCTTCATGTGGGATTGTGTCATATTGCTGAGTCCAGCATCCAGTTAATATGATTCTAATTGCTATGGCCTTTGGAGGTAATTGTGACATGTTGCTTGGCACAACACCTAAGTGATGTTACCCTCCTTCCTTGCTTTTTGCCCACAATTGCTCCTATGACATATAACTTACTTCAGTTCACAAGCATAAGTCAAACTTATATTGGGATTCAGACAATAGGAGATATTTTGCCTTTCATTGCTAGGCTAAGGGCAATAGATAAGGTCCTATACTTCATATTTGTACCAAGCTCACAGAACTTTACAACACTAACTCATAATGTAAAAACTCCTTGAGTGGTACAGAGAGTTTCATAACAAAGACCAGCAAAAATTCAGGTTAAAACTCTCAATTACACACCCAGGTGAAAGCCAATGTCACCATACTACATGTTCAACCCCACTGTTAAGGTCATGAGTCAAATAAGTGAATATAGTACAAAGTTGGAATTGTGATATTCATATGTGGATCTGACCACAGGTGGGGTGGTGACTCATTTCTGGATCCAGCTCACAGGCATAATAGTAAATCTCTTCCCTGAAACCAGCATACAGAATTACACTGACTATTACATCTGGGTTTACAACAATATGTAAGATTGTGAATCCTTATGAGCATATGGGCCTCACAGTGGATTGCAACTCTCATCTAAGCCATATAAAGCCTTTGAATATTGTAGAGTGTCATACAACATCCCAAGAAACATGTAAGATTCTTACTATCCTATACACATCCAGCTCACAGTTTATGGTGTCATGCACAAAGACCAAAAGTTTTGGCATATTACGCGGCCTAGTACCCAGGTGTTGAGAATTTTTGCTTGAATTCCTTTCCATGGATACATTGTAAATATATCACTGGGTTAGAATCTTAATAATGTGACTATTCTGCCTAGAACCTACCAACATTCAATATTATCACATATCTCTGGGCCTGTAACCTAGGTGATTTGTTTCTCCTCCCTGTGCCGTCCCCGAGAGGACATTGTGAAATATTGCTTGATTTAACACCTATGTCATGTGAATCTCCTCTCTTGCCTGGGTTCTGCTCACCAAAGAAATTGTGAAACCACTGATTGCAAAACCTAGGTGTTGTGACTCTGCTTCATATTCTAGACTCTGCCAAGAGAAACAGTTTTTACATATTGCAGAACCCAGCACCTAGATGGAGTGACTCACCTCTTTTTTTTCCCCCTTTCTATAATGGACTTGTTGACATACTATTTGCGGATGTACTCAGATGATGTGAATCTTCTGATTAAGCCTAGCCCACAAATGAGTTTGTACCATATCACTGGCTCAGGACCCAGATGATATGACTTCCCTGCCTTGTCCCTTCTCACAGGTAAAAATGTGACATGTACCTGAGTTAAGCACATATGCACAAAATAACTCCCATACCTGGACTCAGGCAGTAGAATTATGTTGACTGTTACAGCCAGTCTCAATGCCATGGGTAAAATCCTGGGTTTCTCACTTCCATAAAGTTTATAAACGATTATAACACTCAGGTATATCATATAAAGCCTTGATGGTACAAAGAGTTTCCTAACAGATACCAGCAACCAGGTAAGAATATGACTCCTATATGCACATTTAACTGAAATGATTGTCATTCTTACACATACACATGGCCTAGGAATGAAGTATTAAATTTCACACTTAAAAAGTAATCAAATGTTGAAATAATTACTCTCATACGTGGATTTGATTCATAGGTGGATTGGTAACATTTGAACCATGATTCAGCAGGGCTGTGGTGCTTTGACTCCCCAACTGTAATAAAATCTTCAGATAGGATTGGAGCTCTTATACATGGATCTTGCTCATAGTTGAGATTGTTACTCCTCTACTTCCACCCAACTCATGTAAAGAATTGACTCACATACACAAAACCAGGACTTGTGTGGGATGTGAAACTTATTTCTGAAACTTTCTGAAAGTGTGATTGAGAAAGCAATTTTGCCCAGCACATGAATAATTTGACTCTCTTCTCTAGGTCCAGACCACAGATAAAATTCTTCCATATGTGGGACAAGCACCTAAGCAATATATAACACCTTCCTTAGCTCTCGACTGCAATGGGCAATTTATATATGACTGGGACCATCACCCAAGTGATGTGACTTATCTGCCTGAAACCTGCCTACAAAGAGAATTGTGTCTTATATCTAGGTCCATCACATAAGTGATGTGACTCCCTTCTACTTCCTTGACTCTACACTTAACAGTCCATCATGACACATAACTGGATACTGCACCAAAGTAATGTAATTCTCCTTTTGGGGTTCTGCCAACAGGATGCATTGTAACAAATCACTTGGCTCAGCACCTACTTGATGTTCCTTTGCTTCTGCCTTTGCCCTGACCACAGCAAAATTGTGACATATTGCTGGGTCCAGTGCCAATATGAGATCCCTTTGTAGCTTTGGCACTGCACATAGCAGACATTGTGAGATATAGCTAGGCCAATTGCCTAGGTGAAATGTATCTCCTGTCTTGCCAAATTTCTGCTCACAGAGGGAGTTTTGATATGTCAGTGAAATCAACATCCAGGTGATGTGACTCTTCTGCCAGGGTCCTGTCCATCAGGTGGATTGTAATGTTTCACTGGACCCACACCCACATGGCTGAAGTGACTTTCTTGCCTTCTTTTTGACCACAGGTGATATTGTGCCATATACCAGAGACCACAACAAAAGCCTAATAACAACTCATATGCCTGGAGCCAGGATATGTTCAGGATGGTGACTCTTATTCTTAAATATTTCCACAAGTGTATTTGTGACATATTTGCCCAACTCCTGAGTGATTCAGTAATTCTTCCTAGTTAGAGCTCACAAATGCAATTTTGACAAATACCTGGACCAAGCACCTTGGTGATTTGACTATGCTATCTTAACAATGTTCTCGGGGAGGATTGTAACGTATTTCTGCACCCATCACCTAGGTTACATGACTCTCCTCTCCTATTTGTACCCTGCTTCCTTTGGTAATCTTAGCATTTCTAAACACTGCATCCAAATGATATGACTCTCTTTCCTGGGCCATGTCAACAGGAGACATTGTGATGTATCTTTGAGCCCATTATTTGGGTGATGTGACTCTCCTCTCCTGCCTGGACACTCCCCACAAGAAACACTGTGCCACAGAACCAAACCTGGCACACAATTAATGTAATATTTCTGAAAGTTCCCTGTTTAAAAAAGAATTTTTGAATATTTCCAGCCCAGCATTTATGTGATGTGGCTGTTCTCCCTGCTTCTGGACCCATTATCTAGGTTACGCAAGTCTTCTCTTCTACCTGTACCCTGCTTCCTTTGGCAAATGTAGCATTCTAAACACCGCATCCAAATGATATGACTCTCTTGCCTGGGTCATGTCAACAAGAGATATTTTGACGTATTTTTGAGCCCATTATTTAGGTGATGAGACTCTCCTCTCCTGCCTGGACACTGCCAACAACGGATATAGTGCCACAGAGCTGAACCTAGCACACAACTAATGTGATATTTCTGACAGGACCCTGACTACCAAGAGAATTTTGAAATATTTCTAGCACAGCCTTTAGGTGATGTGGCTGTTCTGCCTGCTTCATAACCACAGAGGGAATTGTAACACACACCTAGGCATGGCTCACAGGAATGATAATGACTCTCATATGTGGACTAGGCCAATAGAGGATATTTTCACTTTTATAACTACATTTAGAAATATGCATGATGTCCTGGATCACTTTCTTGTACTAACATAAGATTACAACACTCATGCTTATTTTACAAATCTTTGGATGATACAGTCAGATTCAAAGCAGGACTCAGCACACAGGTGAAATTGTGAGATCTGTATGCACACCCATCTGAGAGTAAGGACTATCATCATCTGACATGAATGAAGCCAACTGTCCATGTGAAAACAGGAAATGTGTGGAATTGTTAATCTCACCTTTGGAATTTTTTGACATTGTGATTGTGATCTAAATCTTTGCCAAGCACCTGTGTAATTTGCCTCTCCAGACTTGTTCCAGCCCATATATGGGATTAGGATGTCTACTTAGGCCAACCTTGAGGTGATGTGACTGTCTTGCCTGGGTCCTTCTCTCAGTAAGGATTGTGACATATTACTGGATCTAGCAACCAGGTGATGTTACATTCTTTCCTGCATCATGCTCACCACAATTATTGTGAAATATTTCTGTGTCCACCTCATAGGTGATGTAACTATCTTTCCTGGTTTTGGCCCTCCAGAAATGAAGGACAGTGACATATTACAAGGCCAGGCACACAGATGAAGGTAATCTTTTTCCAGAGCCATGCCCAAAGGAGGGCATTGTGTAATATCTTTGGACCTATCACCTAGGTTATGTGGCTCTCCTCCTTGAATTCTGCCAAACTAGAGGTGATATATTTCTAGCCTGGGTACATAGGAGATGGTACTCTTTTGCCAGGGCTATGATTCATAGAGGACATTGTGACATATCTCTGGGCCTATCACCTCTGTGAAGTGACTCCCTTTTTGGGCTCTACCCACATGGAGCATTGAGGCATAAACAGAGAACCTGGACCTAGGTGATGTAACTCTCTTTGCTGGGTGCTGTCCTAAGAGAGCCTTGTGACATATCTCAGGGCCCAGCACCCAAGTAATGTGGCTCTTCTACCTGGTTTCTGCTCACATGTTACATTTTGATGTATATCTAGGAAAGCACCTAGATGATATTACTCTTCTTGTCTGCCTGAGCCTGGCCTACTGGTGACATTTGTACATATCTCTTAGCCAAGAGCCTAAGTGATGTGACTCTCTTTTTATTTCTATGCCCTCAGAATAGGACGATTTTGGCATATTGCTAAGCCCATCACTCAGGATATGAGACTCTCTTTTTCCTGAACCCAGCCCACAAAAAAGGATTTTTGACCCATTGCAGGGCCCAGAACCCAGTTGATGTTACAATTCTGCATAAAGAGGAAATTTTGGCTTAGTGCATGTTGCGGGGCCTAGCATCCTTATGCTGAGACTTTCCTGCCTGTTCTGGAGTCACCGAAGGTGCTTTGACCTATTTTGGGTTCATTATGTAGGTGTTTAACGTTCACAATTTGGATGGGTTTTTTCCACATGTGGGATTGTGTCATATTGCTGGATCCAGCACCCAGTTAATGTGATACAATTTCTTATACCCTGCCTAGTGAAAACATTGTGACATATTTCCTGGCACAGAATCTAAGTGATGTTACCCTCCTGCTTAGTTTTTTGCCTACATGTGGGATTATGACATATACCTTGCTTCAGTTCACCATCATGATGATCAAACTTATATTAAGATTCAGCCAATAAAAGATATTTTGCCTCTCATCATTAAACTTAGGGCAATGGGAAAGGTCCTGGGTTCAATTTTTGTACCAACCTCACAGAAGCTTACAACAGTAACTTATATTGTGTAAACTCTTTGGTGGTAGAGAGTTTCATAACAGGACACAGGAAAAAGTTCAGATTGGGATACTCGGTTACACACTCAGGTGAAATGAAAAGTTGTCACCATCCTGCATTTACAATGCCCACTGTTGATGTCTTTAGTCTAACGAGGGAATACAGCACAAAGTTGGAATTGTGACTTTTACATGTGGATCTGGCCACAGGTGGGATGGTGACTCATATCTGGACCCAGACAATGGGCAATATAATGGGTCTCCTCCCTTAACCCTGCATATGAAAGAGACGTTGACTATTAAACCTGGGTTTAGGGAAATATGTAAAATTGTGAGTCCATATGAGCATTTAGACCTCAGAGAGGTGTGCAACTCTCATGCAGGTTTTATAAAGCCTTTGGATGTTATACAGAGTGTCATACATTGGGCCAGCACACACATGAGATTGTGACTCTAATATACACACTCAGCTAAAAGTTAAAGGTGTGACCCTCAAAGATGATGAAATTGTCTCATATCACTGGGCCTAATACCCAGGTATTAAGGCTTTTTGGCTCAAATTTCTTTCTATGGGTGCATTGTTACATATCACTGGGTCAGAATCATAATAATGTGACTCTTCTGCCTGGGCCCTGACAACAGGGAATATTATCACATATCTCTGGGACTATCAGCTAGGTGATGTGTCTCTCCAGCCTCTGCCCTGCCCCTGGAGGACATTGTGAATTATCCCTGAAACTATTATCTAGGTAATGTAAATACCCACTCCTGCATTTGTCCTGCTTACTGAAGGAATTGTGACATACTGCTGAATGTATAACCTAGGTGGTATGACTCTCCTGTGTATTCAAGAGAATATATCTGTGCTGCATTCTGTTTCAATGCTTTTGTGTTCTACCTTTCTGCCAGTACCAAAGATCTTTGATTACTGTCAGTTTGCTTTGTGTTTGAAAATTGTTTAGCATAATATTTCCAATACTTTCCCTCTTTTTAAAGATTGTCAGGCTTTTGATGGTCCCTTGAGATCTTATGTAATTTTGTGGGTGTTTTTTTTCTATTTTTGGAAAAGTAAAATTGAAAATTGAAAAAGGATGTGTTGAATGTGTGGGTCACTTTAAGCAGCCTGGACATCTTCAGAATGTTTTGTCTTCAAATCCTTGAAAAGGAGCATGCTCAAAATGTGCTGTTGGTTGTTTACTGTGGCTTATGCCTCTAATCCCAGCACTTTGGGAGGCCATGGACAGTACATAGTGAGGTCAGGAGATTGAGACAACCCTGAACAACATGGTGAAACCCCACCTTTACAAATACACAAAAAAATAGCTGGATGAGGTGGTGCATGCCTGTGGTCCCAGCTACTCAGGAGGCTGAAGCAGGAGAGTCACTTGAACCTGGGAGGTGGAGTGGCACTGAGCAGAGACTGGGCCACTGCAATCCAGCCTAGCAACACAGCAATAATCCGTCTCAAAAAAAGAAAACATACATAAACGATATTTTTTAATTTTTATGTTTTCAACTTTTCAGCTTTTATTTGGCTACTAATTTTTAGGTTCATTCCAGTTCAACTATAAATAATTGTCTGTAAACTTTTAATTAAGAAATTGTTAAGGCTTTTTTGTGTGTGTGGTGTCACATTTGGTCCATCTAGAAAAATAGAAATTTTTCTATTGAAAATCATGTGTATTCTGTTGTCTGTGTACATTTGTTAGGGGAAATAATTGTATACTGCATTCAAGTTTTTTTTTCATTATTGATATTCTTTCTTGCTTTATTTATTACTGAAGTTGAGATATTAATGTATTCTTCTATTATGATATTGCAGTCTATTTTTGCTTCAATTCAGTCAATGCTAGCTTTACGTGTTTTGGAAAGCTGTCATATATTTATAGTTTTTTAGTTAACAAACCCTTCTACTATAATTGAATGTCCTACTTTGTCTTTTGTGAATTTTAGCTTAAAGTAAATTATATTAAATATGACAGTTTCAACTTAATAAATTGAGGCCACTTCTCCTCTTGTTTGGTAACACTTGCATGGAATGTAATTTTCATCCCTCATTTTAGTCTATTTTTTAAAATTAGATCTGAAGTGAGTCTCTTGAAGACATGTCACAGTTAGATCTTGATATAGATCATGATTTCATTAGATTATTTTGTTTTCATTTCAAAGGATACTTTCACTGGATATAGTATTCTTGATCAGACTTTTTTTCAGTGTTTTAACAATGTCATCCTACTCCCTTCTTGCATGAAAGATTTGTGTTCATAAGTTTACTGGTAATCATGTAGAAGCATTCCCATAAATAACACGTCTCTTTTCTCTTCTTGCATTCCAGATTCTCTTCTTGTCTGTGACTTTCAAAACATTTCTTATGTTGTGTCTTGTAGAAATCTCTTTGTGTTAATCTCAGTTGAAATTTTGTGAGCTTCTTGATTTTCTTATTATTTTTACTAATGTCGAAGTACATATTAGTCATTTTTTTTTACTTCTACTCGACAATTTTTATTTCTTCTTGTGCTTTTTATTTTTTGTTTGGTTTCATTTTTATCTAATTTTATTTTCTTTATTTCTATTTTACTCATTGCACATCACTGAGATGGTAATTTTTATTTTTTAGGGTAATTTATTTTTTCTTTTAAAATATATATTTAGTCTTTAATTCAAATTGTCTCAAGTAATTCTTATGTCTTCTTTTTAAATAATTGATTTCTGGATATTCATTTTTGTATTTGATTGAGCCATATTATCTTGATATTTTGTATACTTTGTAATCTCAGGTTGCTATTTGTATAATAAAAAGACACATGCCAAAATATTTATTAAGGGGCTTTGGTCTGAGGAACAATTATACCAGTTTTTTAGGCTGCAGATTCTTTGAGTCCCTGAAACCTGTTCTATGGATGTTTTCTCTGGGCTTGTGTGTATTTTAGTTAAAAAAGGTTCTCCATTATTTTTTCTTTTTTCATTTTGTTTCTTTTTTCTTTTCTTTTCTTTTTTTTTTTTAGTTGGAGTTTAACATGATCTTGGCTCACTGCAACCTACACTTCCAGGGTTCAAGTGATTCTGCTGCATCAGCCTCCCATGTAGCTGGAATTACAGGCACATGCCACCATGCCTGGCTGATTTTTGTATTTTTCATAGAGACTGGGTTTCACTACGTTGACCTGGCTGGTCTTGAACTTCTGACATCAGGTGATCTGCATGCCTTAGCCTCCCAAAGTGTGGGATTAAAAGTGGGATGCCCCACTCCTGGCCATTCCTCATGTTTCTTACAGAGATCCTGTAGTAAGGTGCTATACACATTGTCTGTCTATGATATTAAAGTCTTTCTTCTCTTGTAACAGTCATTTAACTTTGATTTCAGCTGTTCGTATCTATCAAAGTATACCACCATTCCTTTCAACACCACCATGGAATATAGAAATTAGTTGTTGGTAAAGTCCCAAAAAGCCAAAAGCATGGACACAGGTGCCACTATTTTTTTTTAAAGGGGAAAATGAAGTTCAGAGTATCTATTTAAAGTTATCATATGATAAAGAATGGCTATGGTGGATAAATAAGAAGAACTCTTATTACATTTGTTTGTGGTTCTTGACATTTTGCTCTCTTGGGGTGCTGCAAATGCTTACCTGGTTCTTTGACTTCTCATAAATGCATTTTGGTCAGTATATTTCTGTTAAGAGTATATGTCTATAATGAAATTATAGCCTATGGTATTTTGTCATCTTGTTAACGTGCTTTGTATACTTACATATTTGTGAAGTGTATTCACCTGAGTCTAATGAGAAAGAAAGTTGTCGGTTTTTTTTTCAGCTGCCTGTTTTTATATTACTGCAGAGATATTGTCAGAGCATGACATAAAATATTAATTTCAAAAAGTGATCTGAGAAATATGGAAAATGTGACCTTAATAGTTTATGTTTAAAGAAAGACTAGCAAAGTGTGGGTAAATGCAAAAGATAGCAAAGCAGTTATAATGGACTTCATCAATGACTGTCAACTACCGATAGCAAAACTAGTCAATGTAGTAAATGTGGCAAACTTTTGAGTTGTGTCCAATTTTACCAAATATAAGAAATTTTTTAGCAGAGAGAAATGCTGCAAATGTCAAGAATGTGACAAAAACTGCATGTTGTTTGCCAATTTTTCTATAGAGAAGAGAATTCATACTGCAGAGAGATGCTACAAATATGAATAATGTGGCAAAGCCTTCAAAAAGTTATCAAAGGTTATTGAACATATGAGAGTTCATACTGGTGAGAAACCCTACAGATGTGAAGAATATGGCATGGAATATCCTACTCAACCGTTATTAAACACAAGAGAAATTACACTGAAGACAGACCCTACAAATGCAAAGAATGGGGCAAAGCCATTAAGTGCTTCTCAGAACTTACTAATCATAAGAGAATTCATATTGGAGAGAAACCCTACAAATGTGAACAATGTAACAAAGAAAATATGTGGTCCTCAGGCCTTAATAAATATAAAATACTTCATACTGGAGAAAAACTCTACAAATGTGATGAATGTGAAAAAGCTATTACCTGCTTCTCTGACTTTAGTAAACACAAGAGAATTCATACTGGAAAGAAACCCTACACCTGTGAAGAACCATACCCACCCCTCAATTCACGCTTTAGAGAAACCCTAAAAATGTGAAGAATGTGACAAAATATTGAGCTAATTCTCACACATCATTAGACATAAAAGAATTTATACTAGAGAGAAGCTCCACAATGGTAAAAATTTGGAAAAGCCTTTAAAAACTCCTCATACTGTGTTCAACATCAGAGACTTAATACTGAACAAATGCATTATACAGGTAATGACTGTTGAAGAACATTTAACTTAATAACTTAGAAAGTCTCTAAGAAATTGCTTTATAATCTGGTGCTTTTGTGTTGGGTGCATATATTGCCCTTTCCTATTATGTAATGCCCTTCTTTGTCTTTTTTTTTTTTTATTTATGTTGACTTAAAATCTTTTTTGCCAGAAACTAGGATTGCAACCCCTACTTTACTTTCCTTCAATTTGCTTGGTAGATTTTCTTTTTCCTTTAAGCTTATTTGAGATGGGTCTGTTGATTACAACATACCATTTTATCTTGATTCTTTATTAAGCTTACCACTTGGTTTTTTAATTGGGGCATTTAGTCCATTTACATTTAAGGTTACTATTTATATGTGTGGATTTGATTCTGTCACTATGATCTCAGTTGGCTATTTTGCACTTATGTTTATATAGTTGCTATATAGTGTCATCAGTTTATGTACTTTAGTGTGTTTTGATAGTGACTGGTAATAGTCTTTTTCTTATTTAGTGCCTTCTTCAGAAGCTCTTGCAATGCAGGTCCTATGGTAACAGATTTCCTCAGTGTTTACTTGTCTGAATATGATTATATTTATTTTTTAGTTTTGAAGCTTACTTTAGTCAGATATGAAATTCTGGGTTGGATTTTTTTTTAAGAATGTTGAATATTGGCCCCTAATCTCCTTTGACTTGTAGTACTTCAGCTGAAAGATTTGCTGTTTGTCTTACGGGCTTTTTTTAGAGGTTACCTGGCCTTTGTCTCTAGCTCCCTTGAACACATTTTTTTTCTTGCATTTTGACCTTGGGTAATCTTTAATTATGTGTCTTGTGACACATAAAAACCTTCTTGTGAGGTATTTACTGGGGTTCTCCACATTTCCTGGATTTGAATGTTGGCCTCTCTATCTATGTTGGGGAAGTTCTTATGGATGATATCTCAAAATATGCATTTCAAGTTGTTCTCATTCTCACCATTGGTTGCAGGCACTGTCGTTAATAATAGATTTGATTTCTTTACATAATCTCATATTTCTTAGGGGTTTTGTTCCTTCCTCTTCATTCTTTATTCACTGTTCTTGTCTGTCTTAGTTTAGAAAGCCAGTCTTGAAACTCTGGGATTCTTTCTCTGCTTGGCCTATTCTGTTGTTAATACTTGTAAATACATTTTAAAGTGTTTGTTTTGTGTTTTTCAGCTCCATGAGATTGGCCAAGTTTTTCTCCAGATTAGCTGTTTTTTTTCTGTCAGTTTCTGCAATTTTTTCCTTTCCTGCAGTGAGTTTCAACTTATTCTTTTTTTAATTTTATTATTATTATACTTTAAGTTTTAGGGTACATATGCACAATGTGCAGGATAGTTACATATGTATACATGTGGCATGCTGGTATGCTGCACCCATTAACTCATCATTTAGCATTAGGTATATCTCCTAAAGCTATCCCTCCCCCCTCCCCTCACCCCACAATAGTCCCCAGAGTGTGATTTTCCCCTTACTGTGTCCATGTGTTCTCATTGTTCAATTCCCACCTATGAGTGAGAATATGCGGTGTTTGGTTTTTTGTTCTTGCGATAGTTTACTGAGAATGATGATTTCCAATTTAATCCATGTCCCTACAAAGGACATGAACTCATCATTTTTTATGGCTGCATAGTATTCCATGGTGTATATGTGCCACATTTTCTTAATCCAGTCTATCATTGTTGGACATTTGGGTTGATTCCAAGTCTTTGCTATTGTGAATAGTGCCACAATAAACATACGTGTGCATGTATCTTTATAGCAGCATGATTTATAGTCCTTTGGGTATATACCCAGTAATGGAATGGCTGGGTCAAATGGTATTTCTAGTTCTAGATCCCTGAGGAATCACCACACTGACTTCCACAATGGTTGAACTAGTTTACAGTCCCACCAACAGTGTAAAAGTGTTCCTATTTCTCCACATCCTCTCCAGCACATGTTGTTTCCTGACTTTTCAATGATTTCCATTCTAACTGGTGTGAGATGGTATCTCATTGTGGTTTTGATTTGCATTTCTCTGATGGTCAGTGATGGTGAGCATTTTTTCATGTGTTTTTGGCTACATAAATGTCTTCTTTTGAGAAGTTCATGTCCTTCACCCACTTTTTGATGGTGTTGTTTTTTTTCTTGTAAATTTGTTTGAATTCATTGTAGATTCTGGATATTAGCCCTTTGTCAGAGGAGTAGGTTGTGAAAATTTTCTCCCATTTTGTAGGTTGCCTGTTCACTCTGATGGTAGTTTCTTTTGCTGTGCAGAAGCTCTTTAGTTTAATTAGATCCCATTTGTCAATTTTGGCTTTTGTTGCCATCGCTTTTGGTGTTTTAGACATGAAGTCCTTACCCATGCCTATGTCCTGAATGGTAATGCCTAGGTTTTCTTCTAGGGTTTTTATGGTTTTACATCTAACATTTAAGTCTTTAATCCATCTTGAATTGATTTTTGTATAAGGTGTAAGGAAGGGATCCAATTTCAGCTTTCTACATATGGCTAGCCAGTTTTCCCAGCACCATTTATTAAATAGGGAATCCTTTCCCCATTGCTTGTTTTTCTCAGGTTTGTCAAAGATCAGATAGTTGTAGATATGTGGCATTATTTCTGAGGACTCTGTTCTGTTCCATTGATCTATATCTCTGTTTTGGTACCAGTACCATGCTGTTTTGATGACACTAGCCTTGTAGTATAGTTTGAAGTCAGGTAGCGTGATGCCTCCAGCTTTGTTCTTTTGGCTTAGGATTGACTTGGTGATGCAGGCTCTTCTTTGGTTCCATATGAACTTTAAAGTAGTTTTTTCCAATTCTTTGAAGAAAGTCATTGGTAACTTGATGGGGATGGCATTGAATCTATAAATTACCTTGGGAAGGATGGCCATTTTCATGATATTGATTCTTCCTACCCATGAGCATGGAATGTTCTTTCATTTGTTTGTATCCTCTTTCATTGAGCAGTGGTTTGCAGTTCTCTTTGAAGAAGTCCTTCATGTCCCTTGTAGGTTGGATTCCTAGTTATTTTATTCTCTTTGAAGCAATTGTGAATGGGAGTTCACTCATGATTTGGCTCTCTGTTTGTCTGTTATTGATGTATAAGAATGCTTGTGATTTTTGTACATTGATTTTGTATCCTGAGACTTTGCTGAAGTTGCTTATCAGCTTAAGGAGAGTTTGGGCTGAGATGATGGGGTTTTCTAGATATACAATCATGTCTTCTACAAACAGGGACAATTTGACTTCCTTTTTACTAATTGAATACCATTTATTTCTTTCTCCTGCCTGATTGCCCGGGCCAGAAATTCCAACACTATGTTGAATAGGAGTGGTTAGAGAGGGCATCCCTGTCTTGTGCCAGTTTTCAATGAGAATGCTTCCAGTTTTTGCTGATTCAGTATGATATTGGCTGTGAGTTTGTCATAGATAGCTCTTATTATTTTGAGATACATCCTATCAATACCCAATTTATTGAGAGTTTTTAGCATGAAGCATTGTTGAATTTTGTCAAAGGCCTTTTCTCCATCTATTGAGATAATCATGTGGTTTTTGTCTTTGATTCTGTTTATATGCTGGAATACATTTATTGATTTGCATGTATTGAACAAGCCTTACATCCCAGGGATGAAGCCCACTTGATCATGGTGGATAAGCTTTTTGATGTGCTGCTGGATTTGGTTTGCCAGTATTTTATTGAAGATTTTTGCATCAATGGAGCTCATTGAAGTTTGTTTCTATTCATATTCTGAATTCTACATCTGTCATCTTAGGCCTTGCTAGAAATGTAATTTGGTCTTTTCAATGAAATAAGTTACTCTGGCATTTTGCATTTTCAAAATTTTTCCAATTATTTTTCTCATCTTTGTGGGCATATCTTTGAAGTTGCTGACCTTTGAATGTGGTTCTTTTTTAAATCCTATTTGATGGTCTTGAGTATTTTATTGTGGTATAAGGTGTTTGTAGCCATCAGCATTTGTGCTTATGAGATTTTTTTCAGGAGGTGAGGGAATGGCAATGCTCACCTCACAGTTCAGAGGCTGCATACTCTGGGGGACCTGTAATGAGCCCCTACTGTCTTCTGTGGCTCCTTGACATTTGGACTCTGCCACTCTGTGGGACTAAGCTGGCACAGCTGCAGCAGATATGGGGTTTCTGTTTGTCTTTGGGCATTCACCTCAGTGTCAGGAGTGAAGCAGCTGAGAGGGGAGTTGGGGGGTATCTACTGGAGACTGTGTATATTGTTGCACCAAAGATGGTGTTGATGTGGAGAAGGATGTTGTTCAGTGAATGTTTTGATGCCTTTTTTTGGTCCCCCTGAGGAGTGATTGTAAGAGTATAGGAGGATACACTGTTCTCTGCAGTGTCAGCACAAGTCGTGGTTGGGGCTTTCTGGTTCTGTGCCCACCAAAGCTTCATCAACAATGGCAGATGCTCTGGGTGGCAGAGACATACTATATTCCTATTGGCTGGTGTGGAAAGCAAAGCCAAACCTGCCTTTGCAGACATGTCCCAGGAAAGTAATGTGAGGAGTTGCCATGGTCTTGGGGAAACTGCAACATGGGGAAGAAATATTTGGGTTGGTGCAGCCATAGGGGCTGTCTTGATGGAGCTCTTCAGGGTCAGGAGTGGCCCACCAGTGCAGATGCTATGTTATGGGCTTACAGTGTACTTGACACTATGCTGTAAGCATCTGTAGCCAGACTGGGTCCCTGGAAGAGGCCAGCAGTCTAAGGAATGCTCAGTTGGGCCAGTTTCTTCTGATTTGCAGGACCATCCAGCAGAAGATAGGTCCAACAGTTTACGTAGGGCTAAAGTCTCTTATGGAAGAAAGCTGAGGCTAGAGAAACGGACATCACTGGCTACACTTTCCTACAGATGTTCTTGCACAAAATCCTCTGAGCACCACATGACCTGGCTTGTTGTACCACTTTTTTTTTTTTTTTGGTCTTCTTTTGGATGCATGTCAGAGAGATGTAAGTCAGCGATTCCTCATTGCAGTCAACCCAGGATGGAAGATCTCTGCTTCTGGCCAAGTTATGGGTTGACTATTGGGTAAGTAGCAGTGGGTAGTTTGTGGGACCCATGGAGGATGGACTGGCCTCCTCTCATTAGGGAAACTGAAGTGTATGAGTTGTGAATAAGATACATAGGGTTTTGGATTTTTCATTAGTCTGAGTAAGACAGTTCTATTGCAGAGGCAGTGATAGAAATATTTTCAGTTGCCCCTGGAGGCTCTGTCCAAGGAGGGTGCTAAGTTGCTACTGGCTCAATAGCTCTGGCAATGATTGGGTAGTGGCCCAGGCTTGGAGAACCTCACCAGTGAAAATATATGAGAACAGGCACTCATGTAACAGTCTGGCCACATTCTGTATGGCTGCTGCAGTATGCTGGGCATTCACTGCAGTTTCTAGTCACCTCAGATTTTCCAGTACCTGAAGTTATCACCAGTGAATGTTGCCAGACAGCAAAAATGGCATCATGTTCTTTTCTCTGGGAACTCCATCCCAGGGAGTCATATACCTGTTTCCAGCACAAAAGAACTTGTGAAGGTAGCTGGAAACCCCTGTTGAAATGTCTTACCCAGTAAGAAGAACATGAATGGCTACCCTCTTAAGATAGCAGTGTAGCCACATTTTTGTAGGAAAGCTCTGTGGTACAGAGGTGCCACTCCCACCCCAAGTTTATTTGGATTCTCCAAAACCAGAAAGCTGGAACAGCTAAGTCACACAAACAGCAAAAGTGGCAGCTCACTCTTCACTCTAGAAACTATATCCCAAGAGGTTTCAAAATTCCATTGACCAAACAGCACCAGTGTTGCTAGCTGAAAACCCTCATTGGGAATTACTTTCCAGTGAGAAGAAATGAGACTGGGGACCTGCTTTAACTGGAAGTCTGGCCATGTCTTTTTAGAGCACCTGTACTGCGCTAGGAGACTGTTTTTGTCCCCAGTCAGCTTGGGCTTTTCAAAGCCCAAAGGTTGGAATGGCTAAGGTCACCAAGTAACAAAAATGGTGGCCCATTCCTCTTACTGGCAACTCCATCCCAGGGAGCTGCAGTGCTGAATACCAATGGTTGGCTGGAATTCTAAGCCAGTAGGTCTTACCCTATGAGGCATTGCAGAAGTGGGTCCTACAGACCATTACTCCTCAGCCCCCTGGATTCTGCCTCTTTCCTATGGATATGTACAGGGGTGTAAACTACTGCTTTACTGGAGTTGCAGCTACTTTTTCTGGGAAGCCTAGAAAGCCCGAGTGTCCCTCTTGAATCTCTGCACAGGTCTGAGTGGCTTCTCTTGTATAACTCTGTGTGTTAAACTGAAGTCCTTGGTGAACTGGTTTCGTGAGGGTATCTCCTCATCTGAGGGTTGCAAAGATCTGTGTGAGAATCATGGGTTCCCATGGTCACACAAGCCCTCCCTGGTTTACTGGGTGGGGAGTTTCTCTTGGCTCCACATTGTTCCCAGGTGGCCCATTGTCTTGCTTTGCTTTAGTCCATTCTCCATAAGTTAAGTTGTTTCTTTGATTAGTCCCAAAGCGAGTACCGGGATGTTTCAGTTGAAGGTGATGTATTCATGGTCACCTGGCATTTCTCCCTGTGAGAGCTATAAAGTCTAGCTGCTTCTAGTCAGCAATGTTGATCACTTTTTTCTAAAAGGAACCTATTTTTATATTAAAAGAATTTAATATATTTTCAAAAGTAAATATTGATGTAATTTAATCCTTACATTTGATGCTATGTCTTCATTTTTAGAATTCATGTGAAACAACATTGTCAATGGTTGCTGTACCAGAGTTATGAGCAGCTATTCTGAATTAGGTGGACAGATTACTACATTTTTTTCATGGAAAGTTAAGAATACTGCAATCTAGAATACATGAAGAAATTCTAAGTGGAAAGGCCACTTAGTGGTTGGTTTATAGCAGTATCACAAGTGACAAGATGATAGGAGAGTGGTAAGTGATCACAATAATATTCTGTATAATAAGAGAAGCAATGTGAAATTTAGGAGAAAATTGCTTTGTCATTTGCAAATCAAGTTAATTAAAATACAGTGAATTTCAAAATGACTTTTTCATGACAATGTGTGAAGTTAATCTGTTTTAATAAACCAAATTTATTGTTATTGTGTTAAGGCTATTTTACATTTAATGTGTATTTTACCACTGAGGCTAACTTATCATATCTTACCCAAGGTTGTAGGTAACAGATAGTAAAAACATACTATTGGGAGAGTGTGGAATAACATCTCTACTACTTTCTTTGTCAGTGGTCTTTAACTTAAAATAATTGGAGAATATGGTTCCTACAACTTACATTTTTGTTTTTCTTATAACTCCAGGTTATTATGACGGTTGCAATAAAGATTATGTGAGTATAAGGGAGCTGTATGTTTTTGAGTTGGGAACAACTATTTGCAAATTTTATCCTACTTTTTTGTTGAACATATGACTTCTCTGGTCTGCTAAACACTTCAAATCTATTTTCTTTGCCCATATTAAATTCATTAATCTAAAATGTCATTTCTCCTTGCTTAGAATCATCTTGTGCAAATTCATCATTTTTTTGCTTGTCTGTTTTCCTGTTGCTCACTGTGGACATAATATATAATTTTCTTTTTGTCAAATTTCATAAAATTTTTTTGTATAATCCCCTTAGAGATTATGAAAGTGACTTTCATAAAGTTTGATGGTGTGCATGCAATAATTTTCACATGTGAGTAATTTCACAGTGTGTGTTAGTGTACGTTATTTATTTAGTCCATTTTATATTTTGTTTAAATTGGAGAATGCTATCTAATCCAATTTTCATTTGGTTATTGTTCATTTTACTTTCCAAAATACACATAATTGAGTTTATGAAATTTATTGGGCCAATTTATTCAAGTAAACAGTTGAATGTTTAAGAAGTCATGAGGTCTTTTTCGCATATATGTGAAGTAAACAAAGACAATACTCTATGTAATACAAGCTACATAATCATAAATAAGTATTCTTTTGGAAATTAGCCTGTGGTCTCAGGTGAAAATTTGAAAATATCTATAGTAACAAGTGACATTAATTGCGCATATCAGGAGAGCATAATTTTACTTATGCTGAACAGTTGGCTCTCACAATTGAAACAAGTTGAAGAGATGGATGTTTTAGCAAAACTAAGTGAAAACCTTGTAAAATTTTCAGATTATGTTTCTACATTTAAACATCTACTGTGGGAGGTAGAGGACAATTCTATGCAGTCAAATCTGGAATTGCTGACACATGTTAAGTGTATTCCCCACAGGTATCAAAACTTAAAACGCTCTGCACTCTTTTCATTTAGATTAACAAAATATCGTTTTAGTCTTCCTCTGCTATAATTTGGTTTAGACAGAAAATATCAAGCCATTTCGAGCAGACTTTATTCTAGATTTTTTTTTCTTTTATAGATGGTATCTTGCTCTGTGGCCCAGGCTGGACTGCGGTGGCACAATCTCAACTCACTACAACCTCCACCTTCTGGGTTCAAGTGATTCTTCTGCCTCAGCCTTTTGAGTAGGTGAGACTACTGGTGCCCGTCATGTGCCCGGCTAAATTTTTTGTATTTTTGGTAGAGACAGAATTTCACTGTGTTAGCCATGATGATCTTGATCTCCTCACTATGTGATCTGCCTGTCTTGGCCTCCCAAAGTGCTGAGATTGCTGGCATAAGCTACCATGCCCAGCCTTGATTCTAGATCTTGACGCAGTACATCCCCAACTTATTTTCTCTGAGTATAGAAAAGTTGTGTGACATGGAAGAACAAAACCAAATATTTGTGATACCCCAAGAAGATTTTATTTTTGCCCTACTATCCTGGGCTCTTAGAAGAGTAGTTCTGTCAGACATTACTTGAAGGTAGAAGTGGGAAACAAGCCTTAATGAAAATTGTGTGTTTGTCAAGACTGTTTTCATAGGAACTCACAGGATTAGCCTTCAATTCTGGGTAGGTTTTGGGCAATTGGGTGATATATAAACAGGGTTATGTTGTATCAGATCATAAGAGAGCCTGACTATGGGCAGTAGCAAAACTCAGCAAGATTGGTATTTATTTTTTGAGACTGAAGAAGGGGATTTTTTAAAAAATAATATACATAATAGATTTGCTCTGTATATTTTTGATGATTCTGTCACAAGAGCTGTTTGGCCTTGTTTATAAACTGAAGCACATTCTGAACATCTTAAAGTCTTTTCATTATCAGATACTGAAAGATAAACAACAAGGAAATGAATCTGTTTCAGGTTTTCTCTGAAATTTAGCCAGTAAATTCAATCTCATTTCTGTAATCTTTAAATTGTACTATTGAAGACCAGAATAGCTTTTTTCTCCTAAATTTTTGCCAAGTATAAACTTTCATAGATACAATGAATATCATTTGTCCAGTGTGTTGATTTCTAAAATAAAATATTTGAGAATTGTATTACCCAACATTTCCAATAAAATGTTTTTAAATAGACTATTTAAAAAATCTATCACTTTTGAATTGCCTACCTAGCTAAAATTTTTTTAATTGATGAAAAGTTGTAAAATAATTCATACAAGTAATATCAGCTAAGTTTAATGAAATTATTTACTTGTTTAATAAACATAATTACATTTTAAAAATTACTGTCACCTGTTAGTATTTGTGTAGCAATCATATTTTAAGATTTTGTCTCTGAAACAGGTAACAATTTGAACAAAGAAAGAAACAAAAATTCAATGATTGGCATGAAAATAAGTTTCAGGAAAATAAAAGCTTTGCATAATCTAATTAAAATGATGTGAAGGATAAAAATCTTAATATTTATTTTTATACATTATTGGGCAAAATGTGCAGAAAATACTCATAATTATATTTTTGAGACACTCTTCCCGACTTTGGCACTTACAGAACCTCCAGCATAGGTCTAGGAGTCCTTAGGCATTTCTTCCAGGAGAACATCCCATGAAAATGAAGAAGAAGGCCATGTCCATAAAGATAAATTGATGCTCACCTCCTCAAAAGAGTGGGTGCAGGTTGCAGAAAGAGTTCTTGGAGGTTCAGGAAGTGGCTATGGGCACCATCCTAAAAAAGGGGTCTGGAGCTCCACTGAGCCCTTTTGACTTCAGGGACTTCAGAGGGCCCTGGAGGAGGCCAGCCAAGTACTCTGTTGTGTCCCTGGCCCTTGAGTTCTTTCTCACCTGACAGCTTTTCCCACAAAGAAATGAGGATGACAAACCCCAATGCAGCACCACTAGAGGAAGGAGATCAAGAGTGTCAAGGCCCACACACATCCTGGCACATTAGGTGGCTTACTGATTAACTAGTCAATAAATTAGAGCAGAATGTGCTGTGGTGACCCACTAAGATCACATTCTGAAAGTAAACATAAATGTCACTCGTCTGAGGCTGTGCATTGGAGAGAGAATGGGCAGGCCACTTGGGCTTCAGTGAGCATGTGCCCCTAGCCAACCTGGGGTTACATGGGTTTGGCAAGAGCAGGCAATAAGGGTTGCATACATCAGTCACACTGAGCTGATACATGGGCATAGATAGGTGGGCATGAGCGGTCCCTGAAGGGGAGAAACTCTCAGGGCCCTGAATTCAGCCCAGAGATCCCCCAGCATTTTGAAGGACAGGCTGTATTTAGAGCTGCAATGTGGGCACTGTGCCATGGCCTGATAAAAGTGGGGTGAGCAGCCAGTCACAAAGGGACTTTCATTCCCCATTTTTCTGAAGAGCAAATTGATCCCCCAAAGCCACAAACCAGGAGGGGTAAAAGCACTGTGCTGAGGCATGAAATTTTTTCTTCATTGGCTCTCTTACCCTTAGAGCTCCCTGGGTTTGCCTGAATCCTCCCTGCACTTGGCTTGAGGAAGAAGATTCCTCTTCCTTGTGAGTGTTGGCAAAGAAGCAACCAGTTATATGTGGGAAGACCACCCACAGCCACTTTTGTGGGCACACCTGGACCTTCTCACTCCACTGGCCTGTGAAACCCAGCTGGAATTCCAGAGTCCAGAATTCACATTTGGTTCTAGAACCATGGAGTTCAGCACTTGGGCCAGAGCAGAAGTGAGCCTATTAATTCCATGGCTCAAGGCCCAAATCACAGAACAGGCTTGACTGTTCAGGGGCACCCAGGAAGTGTGGGTACTGTTCCAAGCAGGTCCCATCCCCTTCCTGCCTCCCTTTATTTCACCTGCAACTTTTCATGTGAACCAGCTTGTTCTCTACCCCTCACATCCCGTGTTTTTTTGAAATTCCGCCAAAGATGGCATAAGCCAAATATTAAGGGTCATAGTGCTGTGGCCTACTCAGGCTGTGCCAGGAAGAGAGATCTCTCAAGCTACCTTATTTAAGAGTCATTAAATAATACCAACTCTAGGAGGAGGGCTTTCACATACTCAGATTGTTTTCTCTTCTCCATACCAAAAGGTATGTTAGAATGACAAGGAAAATAAGACACAAACCTGGCATTTCTGCCTTTTAGAGGGCAGCCTCAGGCTGGTCACCCTGAAACACAATTTCACAGTCTGGATCAGAATGTCTCACCTTGGAAAGTAGTAGAACTAGGGCCCCAGAATGTCATGGTCCAATAAAAATCTGAGGAAGAGGCACCTCCACGGGCTGTACATACCCAGTCACATGTGTAACAGGAACAGACTCTACACACTAAGAATCAATCTCATTAATTAAGACACCTGTACCAGCAATTTGCACACATGTCAGACATTTTAGATAAATTCCTGTCAATCCAATGTTTCAGGAAACATTTTGCATCAAGGGTCTCAGGAAAAAGAACCCCCACTACCTGAACCAGCCTGTATGTTGGATGCAACTGACAGTGTTAACTTGACTTGGGCATACGTGGAGACTGGCCCTATATAAAAAATGCTTCTGAGTGTTCAGAATTCCAAGCTAAAAACTCCAACAGTGGCCTGGCTTAGCCCATTGTCTCACACTGGTAATCCCAGCACATTGGAAGGCTGAGGCAGGCAAATTTACCTGTAATTGAGTATTTACCTGAGTTTGAGACCAGTCTGCCCAACATGGAGAAACCCCATATCTACTGAAAATACTAAATTAGCTGGGTGTGGGGACACAGGCTTTTAATCTTAGTTACTCAGGAGGCTGAGGAAGGGGAATTGCTTGAACTCTGGAGGCAGAGGTTGCAGTGAGCTGACATCACATCATTGAACTCCAGCATGGATAAGAAGAGTGAAGCTTCCTCTAAAAAAAAAAATCTAGTTGTGGCCAACCTGGAGATTATTATTTATGAGGAATATCTGAGCCCCTGGTCTGTCCCATCCTGTGTCATGGAACACAGTCCAAACAGGGTTTTGAGACCCTTCCTTTTTTATTAAATAAAGGCTGACAGGTGAAAGACTGTTCTGTAAAAAGGGCTAAATAAAAATGTTATACAAATCCATGCTTTTTGCAAGTGGGTGGGATATCCTGCTAAGCCAGTTGACACTGGACTTTCTCCCACCTATGTGAGTACTTTCATATCTCATTCACTGGTTTTGAGTCTCTTCTGTGACATCTTGAACCTGATGCTATTTACACGGGAGTCAAATTTGACACAACATACCCCATAGTGAGGAAGGATTTTAGGCTCTGTTCAATGTGTTTCAAAGCTCTACTAGGAATCAGCTGTAGAAGAATGCATTTTTTCTTTTACAATGCTCATCCAGGCTTCTTTTCCTTAGATGCACAATCAGTAGAATACCAAGAAAGATGAACAAGAAACACATCGTGCTCAGAAGGAAGATTAATGCCAGAATAAGCAGTGACAACTTGCAAAGCAAAAGGGAGCATTTTTCTTTCTCCTGCAGGCAACCCTCAACTTCTGTGATCACTTCCTGTCTTCAGAAATTGTTTTTGAGCTCCATCCTGGGTCTGGAGGAACCATGGGTCATGGGTGGTAAACACCTTCACTTAATTCTGGTGCAACAAACTTTCTTTTGACAAATATGACCTCTGTGATCACGAGCCTCTAAGCAATCTGGACAATGCACAAACTAAAAACCTATGAAAGGGAGATGTGTAGGTCTGATGGAAAAAATATCCCACTTTTTTCCTTGGCAAGTTCAAATAACTGTTATGGTAGACAAATGTGTAGAAGAAGAGAGCATAGTGTAACTCCTCATCATGTGAATTTACAACCAAGAGTTTTCAATCCTAGCTATAAGAACTGAAAATGAAAGCCAGAAGTTACTTCACTGTATATCTATCAGTGATTGATTAGACAACATTTTGTATATAATGCTGAAGAGTCTTCACTGAGAATTTTCTTATTGCACATATAGTAATAAAGACAGGAAATGGTAAAAAAGCAAGTCCATGAAATCATTAAACAAACTATAGAAATGTTCATCTTCTCAGATCATTATCATTTTTGGACCTATTTGCATGTATATCTAACAATACACCTGACATTGGCAAAACAAATCAGTTATATGTCAAGTTGAAATTAAAGAAAATATTTTTTCAGCCAGGCGCAGTGGCTCACACCTGTACTCCCAACACTTTGGGATACCGAGGTGGGTAGATCACTTCAGGTCAGGAGTTTGAAAAGAGCTTGTCCAATATCATAAAATCACATCTCTACCACAAAAAAAAAAAAAAAAAAAAAAAAAAAAAAATAACCCAGGTGTAGTGGCACACTCCTGTAATCCCAGTTGCATTGGAGGCTAAGGAACAAGAATTGCTTGAACCTGTGAGCTGAAGGTTGCAGTAAGCTGAGATCATACCACTGCACTCCAGCCTGGGTGAGTGATGTAGCAGGATTCTGTCTCAAAAATAAACAAACGAAACCATTTTTTTCTTTGTTAACAAAAAGACATACAAATGGTCTAAACATGCCTTGGTTGAGTGGAGTGGGTGTGGAGCCTGACCTGGGTAAGAAGAAAGAACAGTCAGTGGCCTGGGTTGTGTGTGGAAGATCCATCGGGACACAAATAAAAAGGCAGTCAGAACCATGGCCTGGAAACACTGAGGATTACAGGGGGCTTCTGAAAGCAGCAGAACTGGCCTATTACACTTAATGCTAGATAGGCCTGTAAAAATCAAAGATCTGCACTGGGAACTTAGCAATTCTGCTAGGATACCCTGACTATACCCTGGATTGGAGGCTGCTGGGGTAGAGTGGCTGCCTCAAGAAACTCAAGTCTTGACCACTATGGCTGGGCAAATCTAAAATAGCTCATGTCTTCTGTTTTACAAAACAAAATATAGAAAAATAGAGTGAAAAAAATGGAATCAAGAGAAATAAAATAAGATTTTAAAATAAATGTAATTAAAAACAGTCAGAACAAATAAACTGAAATAAAATAGAGAAAAATAAAGAGAAATATAATTAAGATCAGGGAAAATAAATAAAATAAAGATGAAGACAATAAATACAATAAAATTAAGAGAAATAACAAAAATAATTTACAATAAACTAAAATAAGAAAAATTTAACATTGAAGAGAAAAAATAAAAATAAAAATAAAGACAATATGAAGAAAAAATAAAATAATGTGAAAGATTGTGAATGGAAATAAAAAGAAGAAACAAAAAGAAATCAAATAAAATGTTATAAACGAGATGCAAATAAGAGTAAATTTGAAATTATGAGAATGTGATAAGAAAAATAAAATGAAAAATAGAAATATAATTAAATATAAAAATATGAATGTAAAAAAATGAAGTTAAACAAAATAAAGATAAAGATACATATACAGAGAAAAAAAGCTTAAGAAAAATAAGACCTGGCAAAAATCTGCAAGACATTTCACCCAACAATAGCATAATACACAATATTTCTAATTACATATGGTACATTTCCTTAGATAGGCAAACTTCTAAAGTATACTGCAGGTTTTAACATATTTTAATAGATAATAATTACAAAAACTGTTATTACTGATCACAATAAAATATAAATAAAAGTTAAAAACCAAACAAAAACTAGCCTGCTTTCATGTATATGAAAAATAGACAAGTTATTTAGCACACCATTTTTCAAGAGTTAGAACATGCAAGTTGTTTAGATGTTAGTGGTATTCAAAATGATTTATAGATCAATGTGGTCTCTTTCACAAAACAAATAGGTCTTTTCTGCAGAAGTACTAAAATACTCTCAAATGTGTAGGTCAATATATAGCTGTGTCACCTAGGCTGGAGTTCAGTGTGATAATTTTGACTCACTGTAGCTTTGACCTATCAAGCTCGATTGCTCCTCCCACCTCAGCCTCACAAGTAGCTCAGACTGAAGGTAAGTTTCTCTACATGTTGTAGAGACAGCGTTTTACCATATTACCCAAGCTAGGCTCAAACTCCTAGGCTCAAGCAATCCACCTGACATGGCTTCCCAAAACACTGGGATCACAGGACTGAGCCAGCAAATATTGCCCTATAATTTCTATAAACACTCTAAAAACCACAGATAGCCAAACAAACTAAAAAAAAAAAAAAAAAAAAAGAAACTCAGAGGTATAACTCTTCTTTATTTCAAAACATATTCCAAAGTTACACTAATCAAAACAGTGTTGTGCTGGCCTAAAGAGAGAAAAGTAAATGTTGAAACAGATAAGAGAAGCCAGAAAGAAAACCACATGCATATACTCAGCTTATCTTAAACAAGGGTTCCAAATTTTGCTGCAAATCTTTCACCTTACTTCAGCATAATTGGCTTCTTATCACATGACTAGGAAAGATTAGGTCAGGGACACTGTGAAGGAGGAGGAGTAGAGTTGATTGAGTAAGAAGATAAAATAGCAGTAAAGAAAAACTCTCAACAATGGTGGGAGTCCTGACTATAGGCCCTCACCTCCCAGACTGATGAACAACAGACTACCACACAGAAACTGAAGATGCCAGGCTCCTCCTCCCTGCACTAGGGGTGAAATTTTCATGGCTCCACTCCCTTTGCCCAGTGTGCAGGTAGAAATTATTTACGGGGTAATCAGTAGAAAAAAGGTAGGTTTCATCTGGGACCAGCAGTCTGATTTTTCAGCCTTCAGGCTGTTTTAGCATTGAAGGTGGACTTTTACCCAAAACCCTTGGATGTTTGTGACCTCTGTTATTTCCCCCTCAAAAGAAGTACATCTAACTTTTGTTAGAAGAAGGATAAGGATGAGGACAATAACTACTTTTAAATGCTTCCTGCTGACAGAGGGCACTATTTTGGAAAAATGGAAGTCATATCTTTCTAAAAGCCTAAGTGTCCCCAGTGAAAGGGGCTACTGTCCATGGCTCTGCTTGTGTGACTGTTTGAATTTTGGTAGTCTGAAGGTTAGAAGAATCTAACAGGTTATTAAAAAACAAAGAAAACATGTATTTAAATGAAACAAAGGGAACGTGGCAAGGACAGCTCAAAAAATTTCAAGGTCTTTTATCAGTTTGCATATGAAGAGGGAGGTCAAATGCTCAACTTGGGGGAACAAAAAGAAAAAACCTTTTCCTTTTACCCTTTTGTCAGCATATCAAGCTTCTGGTTTCTTTTCTCCTGAGTGCAATCCTAAGCCAACCAGGGTAAGGTTTGGGAAATTAACCCTTCCAAGCTTGAAAGATGTTTCTGAGAAGAGTGTTTCATAGTATTGATACAAAATTATCTATCTGTAAAGAGCAGACAGAGGAGAAAAAAGGAAAAAATGTAACCATTTTTTCAAAGAAGTCCCAAGGGTTCAGGATGCATTCAAAAGGCATATAGACTGAAGATTAATGGCTACTTAGCTAGAAAGAGAGAAAGGAGAAATAGTCTTTGGTTCCTTTCTTTTCCTAGCAAATACCTAGGGTATGTTGAGGGATAGGAGAAAGAATGTTCATTTTCCTCTTTCCATCCTTGTATCATCGAGTCCCAGTAACTGTGACAGGGTGTCATCCATGGGGGTCAAGGAAGCTTTTGCCTATGTTAACAGGGAGGCCTAGGGGGGTGGAAACATATGCTTTTACCCACATATGCCCTATCTACCATACAGTCAGTGATTCTGGAGTTCAATAAACCTCATTTATGGCAGGGATGCCAGCATAATAGTTCTCCATGAAGTGGGAGGCTTGATTTAACCCGCTGGAATTAGTCATGCTCACCTGCACTGTGCCTTTTAACCACCATTATTACCTGCCTCTGGCTTTCTCAGATTGAGTAGCCTTACCTATGACTTCAATCTGAAGCTTGAAATTGAGATTGGGACAAAAATGTGTCCCAAAAAATTATATGGACTCCTTATCATGAGTTGAATGCTACGATGAAGCTGTTGAATTGAGTCCTTATTCCACAAGAGAGACAAAAGAATACCTATGACACACCAAGAAAACTAGTGGCTACAGCTATGCTTGTTAAGATTTGTATGGGCACCCTATTTATTCCCAGCACTCAGCAGGATTTGCAGGATAATTGGCCAGAACTAGAATATTAGTCCAGATTTTTTACATTACCCATCCCTTTATTTCTTCTGAGCTGCAGTTGAAGATCACTTGGTGATTCACAGGAATAAGCAGGGTTAGTCTAAAATGTAGGCAAAACCTCAAAACTATGAGTTTATAATTTAATGATGAATGTATAAGTTTTGAAACATAATCTTTATCCAGTCCCCTTTTCTGTTAAAAACAAATCATCATAGCAATGAGTTGCTTGTGAAATAAGCTTTAGTCTTATACTTGTCCTGATTATATGCATAAAGTATGGCAAGAATAACTATTTCCCCATAGGTCTTTTACATTTGCTTTGATGGAAATCTGTTCCACAAAAAATTTCTGATAGGACTTTCTAAGCTCAAGCCCAGACATGGGTTTGTACCATCAAATCCATGTGAGTTGGGTGATTTTCTCCTCTTATAGATCCAAGACAAACTTGGAGTTCATGGGCGTGTCAGAAAATGTCATTCTTTACTTACCACACATAAGGAACCCTGAACACGAAATGTATACATGAGGTACATCGCCAGTTTTTTTAAGGAGATTTTATTGGCTCTGAAATTTGAGCTTAACTTCTTAACGGGAAGCATACCCTTTCAGTCAAGGCCTTATAAACACAAGTTTCTCCAATTGTGTTCTGTTGCAAAATGGATTATTATTGCACTGAAGCAAACAGCAAAATTGTTGTAAGTTAAAAATACCCACAACTATTTTTCAAATTCTGGAGAAGTCAGGCAGAGGGAGACAAACATGCTCCAAAATATGTTTACAGGAGTACACTTTACTCACATATTAAAGGCTGTAAATATCTGAAGATAAGTTTCCTTGAATCTGGTAAACAATACAAGGATCAGTAATGTTACAAAAAATGTCAGCAAGATTACTTGTTTTCTTTTTGTCCAGTCTCTTCAGTTAACTCTTGTTTTGATTGATATTCATGAACATTTTAGCTTTTCATGACTCCTGTACATTTTTTCATGTATTCCAGTGTCACAACTTCCAAAGTTATCAGAAGCCTGAATTTCAGAGCACTTGTCAAAGTTCTGTAGCTGATTAAAAAACATTTTAAAAAAAAGGAAAACAAGATGACAATTGTCTGTTTAACAAAATGTCCAGTGTAGTTACATGAATCAGAAACATGATTGAAAAGAAATTATGACTATTTCTGTGGTTGACAATAACTTAACATAACAAAATTAATTGTGGTTGATAACATGTACTTTAGACATATTCAATTAGGAAAAGAGGAAGTCAAATTGTCCCTGTTTGCAGACGACAGGATTATATATCTAGAAAACCCCATTGTCTCAGCCCAAAACCTCCTTAAGCTGATGAGCAACTTCAGCAAAGTCTCAGGATACAAAATCAATGTACAAAAATCACAAGCATTCTTATACACCAATAACAGAAAAACAGAGAGCCAAATCATGAGTGAACTCCCATTCACAATTGCTTCAAAGGGAATAAAATAATTAGGAATCCAACTTACAAGGGATGTGAGGGACCTCTTCAAGGAGAACTACAAACCACTCCTCAATAAAATAAAAGAGAATACAAAGAAATGGAAGAACATTCCATGCTCATGGGTAGGAAGAATCAATATCATTAAAATGGCCATAATACCCAAGGTAATTTATAGATTCAATGCCATCCCCATCAAGCTACCGATGACTTTCTGCACAGAATTGGAAAAAACTACTTTAAAGTTCATATGGAACCAAAAAAGAGCCCGTATCACCAAGTCGATCCTAAGCCAAAAGAACAAAGCTGGAGGCATCACGCTACCTGACTTCAAACTATACTACAAGGCTACAGTAACCAAAACAGCATGGTACTGGTACCAAAACAGAGATATAGATCAATGGAACAGAACAGAGTCCTCAGAAATAATGCCACATGTCTACAACTACCTGATCTTTGACAAACCTGAGAAAAACAAGCAATGGGGAAAGGATTCCCTATTTATTAAGTGGTGCTGGGAAAACTGGCTAGCCATATGAAGAAAGCTGAAACTGGATCCCTTCCTTACACCTTATACAAAAATCAATTCAAGATAGATTAAAGACTTAAACATTAGACCTAAAACCATAAAAATCCTAGAAGAAAACCTAGGCATTACCATTCAGGACATAGGCATGGGCAAGGACTTCATGTCTAAAACATCAAAAGTGATGGCAACAAAAGCCAAAATTGACAAATGGGATCTAATTAAACTAACGAGCTTCTGCACAGCAAAAGAAACTACCATCAGAGTGAACAGGCAACCTACAAAATGGGAGAAAATTTTCACAACCTACTCATCTGACAAAGGGCTAATATCCAGAATCTACAATGAACTCGAACAAATTTACAAGAAAAAACAAACAACCCATCAAAAAGTGGGCAAAGGACATGAACAGACACTTCTCAAAAGAAGACATTTATGCAGCCAAAAACACATGAAAAAATGCTCATCATCACTGGCCATCAGAGAAATGCAAATCAAAACCACAATGAGATACCATCTCACACCAGTTAGAATGGCAATCATTAAAAAGTCAGGAAACAACAGGTGCTGGAGAGGATGTGGAGAAATAGGAACACTTTTACACTGTTGGTGGGACTGTGAACTGGTTCAACCATTGTGGAAGTCAGTGTGGCTATTCCTCAGTGATCTAGAACTAGAAATACCATTTGACCTAGCCATCCCATTACTGGGTATATACTCAAAGGACTATAAATCTTGCTGCTATAAAGACACATGCACACATATGTTTATTGTGGCACTATTCACAATAGCAGACTTGGAACCAACCCAAATGCCCAACAATGATAGAATGGATTAAGAAAATGTGGCACATATACACCACGGAGTACTATGCAGCCATAAAAAATGATGAGTTCATGTCCTTTGTAGGGACATGGATTAAATTGGAAATCATCATTCTCAGTAAACTATCACAGGAACAAAAAACCAAACACCACATATTCTCACTCATAGGTGGGAACTGAACAATGAGAACACATTGACACAGGAAGGGGAACATCACACTCCGGGGACTGTTGTGGGGTGAGGGGAGGGGGGAGATATACCTAATGCTAGATGACGAGTTAGTGGGTGCAGCGCACCAGCATGGCATATGTATACATATGTAACTAACCTGCACATTGTGCACATGTACTCTAAAACTTAAAGTATAATAATAATTAAAAAAAAGTGACAGATGACTCTTGTTACCTATGGTAAAGTCCTTGAAGCCACTGAATTAGTGAATGCTGAACCACTGCTTCCTGGAAAAATACAGAGGTTCCTGGGAGCCTGTCATCACTGATTGCTGTCAGTCAATCAACAGGTAACATTGTTCTTATGTTGTTTCTGTTTAAAGACATGTTATTTTATATTAATATATTAAAATTGAATAGCCAATAGCACTGTAACTCATGCCTGAATAAAGCTATCTGAAACACACACACACACTAACACACACACACATACACAAAAAGAATTTTTGAAATCCCATACCATTTTGGAATATGTATTAACATTATTCACCAAAATATCATCTAAAGAATATTGAACATCACGTTGACAATTCCATGTAACTAAGTATGTCATATCATCCAGTTTACCTCTCTAGTGGATACTTCAGGGGCCTTTTTTAGCTTCCAAAAGCCAGGAATTAGGAAAAACAATGTAACTGAGTTTCATTTTGAAAAGAATGTTACTTGTTAGGGGTTTCAAATGCTTGATATTATGAAATAACATTCCAAAATACCACAAATTACTTTTTTAATCAAAATGATGATTTAGAAATGTAAAACCAAAACCTTTTATAAATTCTTTACAAATTTTATGAAAGAACAGATTTGTGCCTTAAAGGTACCTTGTTGTGCTTTTATTTCAATGCTCAATTTGCAAAAAAAAAAAAAAAAAAAAAAATGAATTTAATTAACGTTCGCACACAGAATTTCTTTGGAAAAGTTTATTTTTACAATCCTTCCACAACGTGTTTGGACTTTTAGCTTCATCTAATCTAATTTGAAACAATAGTTTGATCCTAGGCAAGAATTTATATTTCCATGCCTTCCTATTGTCTTTTAATAAAAACACATTTTACTTTTCTTACTAACCTCATATGTAAATCTACTTTCGGTTGTTTCAATTACATGTTATAATGGTAGTTTCTAGCAATTTTAACTTTAATGTAAATCCAGGTAAATTGTTTTAATTATGTATTAGATGCAGCTCCTTTCAGCATAATTAAGTGTGCGGTTAATTCCATTTGTCTTCCGGCCTTACCAATTGTGAAGCAATATTGAAATGTTCTCAGAAACCAAAAAAGCAATTTATAACCTTAAAACATTTAGCAAACCTAGTATCTCAACTGTATAATTTAGTCCACCTGCTCACATATTGATGACATTTGTGTTTTATGGATAATCTTTAAGGTTATTTTTATTTCTCAAAGATTAAGTCATGTGAACTGAAAGGTGTACAGCTTTTACATTCCTGTCAAAAAATATTTGATCCAAGTGATCATCATTTTTAAGTAAATTTATTCAAGCTGTTTTTTATAGACATTACACACACAACACATATATAACTACACAGACAGGCAGAAGAAAATCCAGTATCCATAAGATTTTTTATTTTACAATTTCCTAATATAATTACTGGCCTCTCATGCATGCATTAGGGTGGGAAGACAATAGAAACAAAAAGAATTCAGCTGGTTGAGAAAAAATATTTTCCCCACAAAACAAGATCTCAGAAGAGAAAAACATAAAGGTATTTAGAATATACCTAAGATTTGGATATTCACTTTTAACTAAGTTGAGCACTGTTTAAAAAAATCGTTTTAAATTCCTTATTATCAGACTCTAGCACTGCCAATCAACCAGGATTTTTGGCTATCAAACTTTGCCAAAGTTAACTTACCAGGTGCTCAGAGAAAAAAAAAAAAAAAAGGCAGTTTGTGAAGGGGAAGATAATCAGCAAATGGCAAAAGTTACACGACGATATGAAACCAGAAGGGACTCATTGCCTAAGCCAGGATTGAACCTGGGCCACCACTGTAAGATGGAAGAGGCCAAAGCAGAACATTGCTACATGGTTACAGGACATGCTCCTAAAAACATAAGACAAGATGAAAGCCTGCAGAAAAATTTTCTAACAAGCATAGAGAAGACTACAATGTACATCAGATTGGCCATAGTTTGAGACCAACCTCACAAATACACTTTCACAATTAAAACTGCAAAGAATATAAGCAGTGATCATTGAGTTCCTAGCCCAGCAAAACCTTTTCTAAGAAGAAAAAAAAAAGCCCTTTGCTTAATAGTAAACGCTGACAGGGTGAAGAAAAGGAAAAAAAAAAGGCTTAAGTGTAGGTCCTGGAATAAATTTATTCTTATGCAAATGGTTTTCTTTCACAGAGTGAAAAACTTAATTGCTGTTGGATAAGGATGGATCCCTTGGCCAGTGAAGGGGAAGACACCATGAATGCCTAGCATTTTCCAGACCAGAGGAGATGGAGGTGAGGACGCACTATTCACCTGTCTATCCCACATGTCCCTGGGGCTGTTGGGGTGGGGTGGTGCACAGTTTCTTCTACCCTTGGGAGAAGTCCAAGGATGAAAATTCTCATAAACAAAAGAGAAAAAGATTTTTTTGTTTACATCTTACCCTTCCTTAAGTGTTACATCTAGACACCAAAATGTTGTAGAACTTTTTCCTTAGTTCAGCTAATACCAGGATCTTGTCACTTGACCAGGAACGAATAGGCTAATGGACACACTGAAGGGTGAGGAGTAAAGTTTACTGAGCAAAAAAGAAAAAGAAAAAATAATACTGTCAACAAAGTGAGAGGTACTCCTGTTACAGGCTCCCGCCTCAAAGAATAATGAACACCAGATCACCACATAGCAACTAAAGAGTCCCTGCTCCTCCCATGCCAAGAGGTGTGATTTTCCATGACTCCACCTTTTTTTTTTTTTTTTTTCCCCAAGTGCACAGGTGGCCATTATTTAGAGATAAACAGTCAGAAAAGGATGGGCTTCATCCAAAAACAGCTGTCCAGGTTTTCAGCCTTCAGGCTGTTTTAGGCTTGAAGGTGGTGTTTTACCCATGACCCTTGACAGTCTCCTGTTTCTATTGCTCAAAATGAGAAAAGGTCCTTTAGGTATTTCCTGTCTCTGTCACTCAAAATGAGAAAGGAACAGTCTCTTTACCAAATGGGTTGAAGAATACTGAATATCTAAATGATAAAAAATAAAATTGAATCTTACCACAATCATGAACTTAAAATGAAGACTCACTTCTCATATCTGTTGCAAATATTTTTCCTTTAATTTATTTTTCAGATGGCTTCCTCTTGACATGTAAAAATGCTCCTATATTAATTTGTGATTCTGCCACTTCACCAAATTTCCTCGTTAATTCTCAAGATTTATAGTGTAGTATTTAAGTTTTTCTATATTGACAAATATGTCATCTGCAAACAAGAATAACTTGACCTTCTACTTTTTTATTTGGAGGTTTTTTATTTCTTTTTCTTGTATAAATGATCTGGCTGGGACTGCCAGTACTCTGTTGAATAAAAGTGGTAAAAGTAGACATCATTGCCTTGCTCAAGGTCCTAAATGAAAAGCTTCATTCTTTTTCTGTTCAGTTTGATATCACCTATTGATTTGTCATATTTTGCCTTAACTGTGTGGCGGTACATACCATCTATACCTGATTCGTTCAGTTGTTTTAATCACAAAACAGTGTTAAACATTTCTAAATAGTTTTTCTGCATCTAGAATAAAAATTAAATGTTTCTAGTAGTAAATTTAGTTAAAAAGATAAACACTGTCTACATGATAAATTATAAAACATTAAGAAACTAAAACAAAAAAATTTGAGAGATTTTTCTGCTCATGGATTATAAAAAATATTATTAAAATGGCTATGTGACTCAAGGTATTCTACAGATTCAATGCAAACTCTACAAAAATGCCAATAATATTTTTTGACAGAAATTGAAAAAACAGGCCTAAAATTAATAGGAAACATAAAAATCTCCCCAAACAGCCAAAGTATTTCTCTGAAAAAAGAACAAAGCTGAAAGCATCAAACTACCTGATTTCAAAATATACTGTGAATCTATAATAAGCAAAGCAGAATGCAACTGGCACAGAAAACAGAAACATAGACCAAATTGTTTAATGATCTTAGTAATAAATTCATTAATCTAGAGCAAAGTAATTTTTAAGTTGTTTACAACACACATTGAGAAAAGACAATCTTTTTAATGAACGGTGCTAGGAAAATTGATTTTTTAAATGCAAAGAAATACAACTAGGTGCCTACATGTTACCATATTAAAACAACTTTATTAAAAATAAATAGAAGATTTAAATGTAAAGCTCAAACTTATAAAATTATTTTTGAAAGCATAGATGAATTCTTTATCAAATACGGAAAAAAATTTAAAGAAAACATCAAAACCACAGTTAACAAAAGCAGAAGCAGACAAGTGAAATTACCAGAATCTAAAAAGAAATGTACATAGCAAAAATAAATTAACAGAGTGGGGCCGGGTGCGGTGGCTCACGCCTGTAATCCCAACACTTTGGGAGGCCAGGGTGGGTGGATCACGACGAGGTCAGGAGATCGAGATCATCCTGGCTAACATGGTGAAACCCTGTCTCTACTAAAAATACAAAAAAAAAAAAAAAAAAAAGAAAAAAAAAAATTAGCCGGACGTGGTGGCAGGTGCCTGTAGTCCCAACTACTTGGGAAGCTGAGGCAGGAGAATGGCGTGAACCGGGAGGCGGAGCTTGCAGTGAGCCGAGATCGCGCCACTGCGCTCCAGCCTGGCTCAAAAAAAAAAAAAAAAAAAAAAAAAAATTAACAGAGTGAAGATACCACTTACAATGTGGGAGAATGTATTTCCCAAATATGCGTAAGACAAGGGATAAACATACAGAATATACAACAAACTTAACAGCAAAAATAACACAATTTAGTAACAGGCAAGATAATTTAAGTGACATTTCTCCCGTGAAGACATACAAATTACCCATTCTGTAGATGTTATGGTTCTCATCACTTTGCTTGATTTCTTCCACGTTTAGTTGTGTCACATTGCTGACTCAAGCCCACAGTTTATGTGACCATTTTCTCTAGGCATTTTCTACTGCCTAGAGAGGGCATTGTGACATATTGCTTAGCACAGTGCCTAAGTGACACTAACCTTCTGCCAAGTTTTTGCCCAAAAATGAGATTATGACATACCTTGCTTCAGTACAAAGTCATGATGATTAAGCTTATATTTGGATTCAGCCAACAGAAGATATTTTGCCTCTCACCACAATTTTTAGGTCAATAGTTAAGGTCCTTCATTGCATATTTATATACAGATCCCACAAGTTTACAACATTAACTCATATCATAAAAAGTTCTTTGTTGGAGCAGAGAGATTCATAATAGGGCTCAGAAAAGGTTGACATTGTGACTCTCGACTACACACTCAGGTGAAAATAAAAGTTGTTACCATCTTACATTTACACAGCCCAGGACTGTTGAGGTCCTGAGCCTAACAAGTAAATATAGCACAAAGTTGGAGTTGTGGCTTTCATAAGTGAATGTGGCCACTGGTGGGAGGTGACTCATTCTGGACCCAGCTCACAGGAATAATAATGGTTTCATCCCTGTTGCCAACCTGTAGGAGAGATATTGACTATCATACATTGGTTTAGGGCAATATGTAAGAAGTTGGCCTATATAAGTATGTAAGCCTCAGAGAGGTTTGCAGCCCTCATGCATGGTGTACAAATTCTCAAATGTTGTACAGAGTGCATACAATGGACAGCACAGTTGTTAGATTGTGAGTCTCATATACACAAATAGCTAACAGTTAATGGTGTCACCCTTAAATATGAGGAGGTTGTGTCATATCCCTTGGTCTAGTATGCCGGTGTTGAGAATTTTGTTTTAAATTCCTTTCCCTAAGGGCACTGTTACATTTCACTGGGTCAGAATTATAATAATATGACTCTTCTGCCTAGGCCCTAACAGGGGATATTTTCACATATATCCAGGCCTATTGGCCAGGTGAGAAATCTCTCCTTCCAGTGCCCTGCCACAGGGGATGTTGTGACATATTGCTTGATATAGCATCTAGGTAATGAGTCTATCCTCTCCTGCCTGGATCCTGACCACTGAAGAAATGATGACATAGAAATAAGTGCAAAACCTAGGTGGCATGACTCTTCTATTTGTCCTCAACTCTTCCAAAAGAGAGAGTTATTACATATTGCTGAGATAAGTACCCAGGTGCTGTGATTCTCTTTTTTTCCTCAAACCTGTCTACATTAGGCATGGTGACACATTACTTGAGGCTATTTCCAGGTGATGTGGCTCTTCCCAGGTGATGTGGCTCTTCCACCTGGTTTCTACCCACATGTTAGATTTTGACATGTCACTAGGGAAGCACATAGGTAATATGACACTTTTTTATATCTCTGAGCACATGACTTAAGTGAAGTGACTCTCTTCTTCTGCTTGGTCTTTACAATGAGAGAATTGTGCCATATTGCTGAATCCAGCACTCATGTTATTTGACTCTTATTTTTTCACAAAGCATGTCCGCAAACACAAATATTGACCTATTACAGGGCCCAGAACAAAGATAATGTTACACTTCTGCCTTGCTCCTGTGTACAGAAAGAATTATGGCATATTACTGGGCACCGTACCCTGATAATTTGACTCTCTTGCCTGTGCCACAGCCACAGAAGGTATTTTGTCATAGCCTGGACTGATTATGTAGGTGTTTCAGCTGTCATAACTTAATGAGGTTTTTTTTCACATGTGGGATAGTGTCATACTGCTGAGTCCAGCATCCAGCTAATGTGACTCTAATTCCTATATCTTGCCTAGAGAGGACATTGTGACATATTGCATGGCACAGCACCTATGTGATGTTACCCTTATGACTAATTTTTTGCCCACAAACGGGAAGGTTTTTGCCTATTTCTTAAAACTACCTTTAAAATTTATCCAACATGCCTGAGTAAATTCTCACATCTCCCCTTTTTCTGTTTTTTTTTTTCCCCCATCAGGTTCTGTTGACTGAAGAGTACAGATGTGGCTAGTCATGGTGGCTCATGCCTGTAATCCTAGCACTTTGGGAGTATGAGGCCTGTGGATCACAAAGTCAGGAGATTGAGACCATCCTGGCAAACATGGTGAAACACTGTCTCTACTAAAAATACAAAAATTATCCGGGCTTGGTGGCACACACCTGTAGTCCCAGCTACTCTGGAGGCTAAGGCAAGAGGATCTCTTTAACCTGATATCACACCAGGTTATCATGAGCTGATATCACAGCACTGCACTCCGGTCTGAGTGACAAAGCAAAATTCCATCTAAAAAAAAAAAAAAATACAGATGTGTGCTGCCACAGATCTGTCAGGTGATGCAGTCATTGTTCTTATTCCAGCTTTGTATCCTAGAATTAGCAAGTAACATAAGACAATCATGAGTATAATTTGCAACATTATTTTCTAGTGAAACACTGACCCCCAGAAGCTGGGGGTCTAGCCAGGAGAGAGAATCTTGCACATCCTTCCATATGCTCTTTGTTGGTTGCGTAGATCCATAGTGTGAAGGGATTCTAAAATTTTAGTTTTAAGTTGCTTTACATCTATTGTTAAATGGTCACGAAAAGTTCCCCAGAGGTGTTGTTTCACCTCCTCCCAATTATGTATTGATTGATTCCATGGTAGAGAAGTGACACAGATATGTTTATTCTCCCAGTCACCCAGTCACAGTTTAATTGCTGTCAGAATGCCAGTGCATCTTGTCACTCCCCCACATATTCCAAAGCAGCTTGGAGGGCTTACAGATGTGAAAGAATCTTTTGATCTATACCCTGCTGCAAGAGAAGTTCATTAGATACATTTCTGTCCAAATTATCTACAAAAGCAGCTGCTCATACTGATTCAGCAATAGATGCTACAACCATACTAGCAGTTGCTAGGATGAGTATGGCTGAGACTATAAAAGCTGTAAGTGTGCCTATGAGTCTTTTGGGTCTAATCTGGAACAGGAGACATTCTAAGTTGGCAAGGGCAGAGGAACCTTGCTACTCCCATGTCAAATTGACTAGTAGGAATGACTCAGATTTTCTACTTAATACCATGACACTAGTAATATTTAAGTTAGATATATTGTAATTACTTATACATGAGGCACACCAAGCCTGTCCCCACCTCCAGGTTACAAGCATGGATTGTGACCACAATCCAAGATAATATTAGTTCCCATAAAGAAAACATGGATTGGTAGTGCAAATTTGGCACTGATCAGGTGATTATGAATAAAGGTTATAATACAGTTGGTACTGGAATTATGATATGTCCCATGCCAGGCATCAAGGGAGATGCCAAGATGTCCCAGGTACCATCAAGTGTCTTGCGGTGACATGGACTTTACTTACGGTCTGAGATATTGCATCTCCCCATCGGTCCAAATCATAGGGAAATGGGACGATTATATGAAACTGTGATTGATGTTATGATGGATAAGGACATCAGTAAAGCTGCCCTGGAAATGGCCATGGGGCTCCAGTATAAGTTGTTATAAATGCCGAAATGAAGGCTATGGGCTTGTCCACCATGAAAGACCTCCTGGCTACAATGGAAAACATTACTTTCCTGGCCTTGTTCTTTAGCATAGGAAAGAATGTTTGGGAAAGTGGCATTGATTGCATTACATGGTTTGAGGCTATCTGCAGCTAAAACTGTTAAGGCATTTCTTTTGCCATGATATAGCCATAATTGTGTCTGGGCAGGTATACAGTAAGTGTTAGAACCTTTATAATGTACACACAATGAAAGGATAGTGGAACGATATGTAGTGTTACCTAGCACCTTAGTCCAATGTGTGGCATTATTGAGGTACCACTGGGAGTAAATCTAACCCTCCTAGCCAAGTAGCCATTATACTAAAGTCTGGGAAGGGGTGTCTGCCAAGTTGTCATGGCAAAAGAAAGGTGGATTTAAGATATGAGCCCAATAGAGTGTAGCAGGTGTAAATTGTAGACAAAATGAGAGCATAAAAAGGATCAATACCCTCTGTGAGTTGTAATGTACAACAGAAAGCATAGCAAAGAAAAAAATATCTGAAGTTAATGGTGTCTGTGTCCAAAGCAGGATTCCTTCAGCCTCCTGAGTTGTCCTCTTCAGCATCTCTTAGTTGATGTTTGTGGCTTGTGGCATATTTAAGCAATATGTGAGATTGTTGAGTCAACACGATCATGTAGGACTCAGAGTGGATTGCAACTTTCATGCATGTTGCATAAAGCCTTCAGATGTTGTACAGTGTGTTATACAATCACACAAAACACATATGAGATTGTGACTTTTAGGTACACAACAAGCTAACAGTTAAAGGTGTCACACTAAAAGATGAGAAGATTGTGCCATATCACTGGGCCTAGTACTCCTACATGTTAAGACATTTTGGCTTAAATTCTTTACCAAGGGTGCACTGTGAAAAATTGGGTTGGAATAATAATAATGTAACTCTTCTGGTTGGACATAGCCAACAGCAGATATTATTACATATCTCTTGGCCTATAAGCTACTTTATGTTTCTCTCCTCCAACTGCCTGCCCACAGGGAAAACTGTGACATGTGGCTATATATAGCTTCTAGATAATGTGACTCTCCTCTCCTGCCTGGATACTGCCCACAGAAGAAATTGTGATGTGTCATTAATTGCAAAACCTAAATTATGTGACTCTCCCATTTGTCCTGGACTCTGCCAAAAGTGGGAATTATAATATAATGCTGAGCACAGCACCTAGGGAGTGTGACTCTCCACTATTTTTTTCAATCCTATATACAGTGGACATGATGACATATTATTTGAGATTGTACCCAGGTGTTATGACCCTTCTGACTGTGTGCTGCCTACAGAGGAGATTGTAATAAATCCCTGGCTAGTCCCCCAGATGATATGACTCTTCTGTCTTGTCTCTGTCTGAAGGTGGAGTTGTGACATATCTCTGATTTTAGCTCATGTGCACAATAATAACTCTCATACTTAGACCCAGCCAGGGAAGATATTTTGACTCTCATAGCCAGTCTTACAGCCATAGGAAAAGTCCTAGATCTCCCACCTGTAAGAATTCACAGAAAAGTATGCTACTCAGGTATATCATATAAAACCTGTGTCGTACAAATAATGTCACAACAGGCACCAGCAAACAGGTGCTATTGTGACTCTTGGATGCACACCTAGCTGACATGATTGTCATTCTCAAAAATGAACACAGCCTGCCAATGAGGTACTAAATCTCACACACATAAGCGTTGTTTTTTTCACACAAAAATTTGACCCACAGGTGGTTTGATGGCATTTGAATCATAAATCAGCAGACTTATTGTGCTTTGACTCTCTTAATGGAACACAATCTTCAAGTGGGATTGGGGCTCTTATACATGGATTTTGCCCACTGTTGACATTGTGACTCTCCTACTCGAACACAATCTTCAAGTGGGATTGGGGTTCTTACACACGTATCTTGCCTATTGTTGAGATTTTAACACAACTAACAGGAGCTGTTGATTATCATGGCTGAAGCCAGGGTTTGTGTAGGACTATGAAACTTTTCTCTAAACATTTTCCAGTGTGTGATTGAGTACGACTTTGCCCACCATCTGAGTGTTTTGACTCTCCTTTCTAGCCCAAAGCACAGTTGAAATCATGAAATACATGCAACAAGGGCCTAAGCAATATATAAAACCTTTTCTCACAATGTGACAAAGGGCACTTTTACATATGACTGGGACCAACACCCAGCTGATTTAAAATCTTAGCCTGACAACTGCCTACAAAGAAGATTGGGGGTTTTATTTAGGTACATCATGTAAGCAATGTGACTTTCTTCTTCTGTCTTGGCCCTGCACATATCGTGCATTTTGACACATAACTGAGTACTGCACACAGGTGATGTGACTCTTTCTTTGGGAGGGTTCTGCCAATAGAAAGCTTTGTAGCATATAATTTGGCTTTTTAGCACCTAGGTGATGTTTCTTCTCTCTTGCCTAGGCCCTGACCACCAAGATGTTGTGGCATATGGCTGAACCTGTGCCAAGCTGAGGCCACTATGCTGCTTGGTGCGCCACATAAGGGCCATTAGGACATATATCCTGGCCAAATGTCTAGGTGAAGTTCATCTTCTCTCTTGTCTAAGCCCTGATCACAGGTGGGATATATCACTGAAATATATATCACATATATATCACTGAAATCAGCATCCAGGTTATTTGACTCTTCTCCCAGAGTCCTGCCTACAAGGAGGATTGTGACTTTACACTGGAGCAGCACTCACTCAGGTAATGTGACTTTCCTTTCTTCTCCTTGCCTGCAGGTGATATTTTGCCATATACCTGAGACCATACAATGACTCTTGTACCTGGAGCCAGAATGTGCAGAATGGTGACTCTCCTTCCTGAACCTTTCCACAGGCATTATGTTGACATTTAAATTTGCCCAGCTATTGAGTGATTTAATAATCTTGCCTAGTTTTAGCCCACAAATGACATTTTAATATACGCTTGGCCAAGAACCTCAGCGATTTGAATCTTTTGTCTTAACAGTGTCATGAAAAGGGATCGTAACATATCTCTGGACTCATCATCTAGCTTATTTTACTCTCCTCCCCTGCATAAACCCTGCTTCCAGTCAAGAATGTATTATTCCTAAGCACTACATCCAAATGACATGACTCTGTTGTCTGGGTCCTTTTAACAGTAGGCATGGTGGCATATCTCTGGGCCCATAATTTAAGAGTTATGGCTCTGCTCTCCTGCCTGGAAACTCTGCACAAGGGGCTTTATGCCATAGACCTTGGCCTAGCATCTAAGTTTTGTGACACTTCTGTTAGGGCTCTGCCTAGGAAGAGAATATTGGAATATTTCTGGCTTGAGATTTAGGTGATGTGGTTGTCCTGCCTGTTTAATAACCACAGAGGGGATGGTGACATATACCTAGGCACAGCTAACAGGCATAATAGTAACTCTCATATGTGGCCCCAGCCAGTAGGAGAAATTTTAGTTCTTATAACAAGGTTTAGGGCCATGAGTGATGTTCTGGGTCTTTTTGTGGTATAAAGTGACAGAAGATTACAACACTCACACACATTTTGTAACACCCTTGGGTTGTATAGATAGTGTCATAACAGGGCCTAGCACACAGAGGAAATTGTGAGTCTGGTATACACACCCAGATGTCAGTATGGAATTTCTCCATCACAGGTGGATGAAGGCAATTGTCCTACATAAAAACAGGACATGTGTGGTATTGTAAATCTAATCCCTAAAATTTTATTTTATTATGACTGTGATATGATTCTTTGCTAAGCACCTGTGTGATTTTACTCTTCAGACTGGTTCCAGCCTACATACAAGATTTTGATATCTACCTGGGCTAACCATGAAGTGATATGACTATTCTGCTTGGGTCCCTCTCTCAGTAAGAATTGTGACATCACTGGATCCAGCACGAAGGTGACGTTACAGTCTTGCCAGCACCATGACCACAGAAATCATTGACTTTTCTGCATTTGTTCCATATGTGGTTGTGTCATATTGCTAGCTCAATCATCAGTTCATTTGACCTTCTTTCCTTGTCCCTACCTAGAGAGGGCATTGTGACATACTCCTTGGCACTGCATCTACGTGATGTTAACCTTCTGCCTATTATTTCCCCCATAAATGGAATTATGACATATATTTTGCTTCAGTTCAAAAGATGATGATCAAACTAATGTTAGGATTCAGCCAATAGGAGATATTTTGCCAGTCACCACTAGGTTTAGGTCAATAGGTAAGATTTTTCATAGCACATTTGAACCAGGCTCACAGAAATTTACTACACTAACTCATATCATAAAAACATCGTGGGTAGTACAGAAAGTTTCACAGAGGACCCAGCAAAAAGTTAAAATTGTGACTCGACTACACCCTCAGGTGAAAGTGAAAGTTGCTAACATCCTACATTTACAAAACCCATTGTTGAATTCCTGAATCTAATGAGTGAATACAGCACCAAGTTGAAACCGTGATTTTCATAAGTGAATCTGGCCACAGGTGGGATGATGAATCATTTATCCACTCAGCTCACAGGCATAATAGTGGTCTCTTCCCTGAAGCCAGCACATGAAAAAGATGATGACTGCCATACCTGGGTTTAGGGCAATATGTAAGATCATGAGTCCATATAAACTTGTAGGCCTCAAAGAGGTTTGCAACTCTTATGCATGTTGTATAAAGTTCTCAGATGCTGTAGAGAATGCCATTCAATGGCAAGGACATGTGAGATTGTGACTCTTATATACACAAGCAGCTGACAGTTAATGTTGTCACCCTTAAAGATGAGGAGATTGTGTCATATCCGTTGAGCTTGTACTCTGGTGTTGAGACTATTTTTTTTTAATTACATTCCATAAGAGCATTGTTACATATCGCTGGGTCAGAATTATGATATCGTGACTCTTCTGCCCAGGCCCAGAAAACAGGGGATATTTTCACATATCTATGGGACAATTGGTGAGGTGATATGTCTCTCCTGCCAGTACTTTGCTCACAGGGGACACTGTGACATATCGCCATATACAGCATCAAGATAATTTGACTTTTCTTTCCTGCCTGAATCCTGTCCACTGAAAAAGTTGTTACATACCACTGAGTGTAAAACATACAAGACATAAGTCTCCTCTTTGTCCTGGACTCACCCAAGAGAGGGAAATATTACATATTGCTGAGCCCAGCACCCAGCTGGTGTGATTCTCTGTTTTTTCTTCAAACCTATCTACCCTGGGCACAGTGACATATTAGTTGAGGCTGTACCCAGGTGATGTAGCTCTTCTGCCTGGTTTCTGTCCACATGTTAGATTGTGACATGTAACTAGGAAAGTACCCAGGCAATATAACTCTCCCTTTCTGCCAGGGCTCTGCCTACTGAAGACACTCTGATATATCTTTGAGCCCATGACCAAACTGAAATGACTTTCTTCTTCTTCCTAATATTTATAATTGGGGAATTGTGACATATTGTTGAGCCCAGCACTCAGGTTAATTGACTCTTTTTTTTTTTTTTTTTTTGTCTCTAACCATGCCAGTAAACAGAAATTTTGACCTATATTGCAGGGAACAGCACCTAGATAATGGTTCTCTTTTGCCTGGGTCCTACAAAGAATTATGGCATATTGCTAGGCCCAGCACCCTGATAATGTGACTCCCATGCATGTCATAGAGCCACAGAGAGTATTTTGACATATCCTGGACCCATTATGTAGGTGTTTTTGCTCTCATAACTTGGGTGGGTTTTTTCCACATGTAGAATGGTGTCATATTGCTGAGTCTAGCACTCAGTGAATGGGACTCTAATTCCTATACCCTACCTAGACAGAATACTGGAACATATGAGGTTACCCTCCTACAAAGTTTTTTGTCCACAGATGGATCTCTGACAGATACCTTACTTCAGTTCACAGGCATGATGGTCAAACTTATTCTAGGTTTCAGCAAATAGGAGACATTTTGCCATTCATTGCTAGACTTAGGGCAATAGGTAAGACCTGAGTTACATATTTGTACCAAGCTCACAGAACTTTACAGCTCTAACTCGTAATGTATAAACTCCTTGGGTGGTACAGAGAGTTTCATGACAGAGATGCCCCAAATGCTCAGATTGGGACTCTCAGTTATACTCCCAGGTAAAAGCAAATGCTGTCACCATCCCGTATGTCCAAAGCACACTCTTAAAGTCCTGAGGCTAATAAGTGCACAGAGTACAAAGTTGGAATTGTGACATTCATATGTGGATATGGCCACAGGTGGGATGGTGACTCATTTCTGGTACAATTATGAATCTCATCCCTGAACCCAACCTACAGAAGATATGCTGTCTATTATACCTGAGTTTAAGGCAATATGTAAGATCTTGAAACCGTACGAGCATGTAGGTCTCAGTGTGAGACCAACTCTCATGCATGCTGTATAAAACCTTTGGACATTGTAAAGTGTCATACAACATCCCAGGAAACACATGAGAGTGTGACTTTCATATACACACCCAGCTCACAGTTAATGGTGTCACACTCAAAGATCAAAAAAATTTAGCATATTACTAGGCCTAGTACCCAGGTGTTGAGAATTTTTGGTTTAAATTGCTTCTCATGGATGCATTGTGACATGTCTCTGGGTCAGAATTATAATAATGTGACTCTTCTGCAATATTTTCAGATATCTCAGGGCCTATAAGATAAGTAACTAGTCTCTCCTGCCTGTGCCATGCCCCCAGAAGACGTAAATATCATTTGAGTTAACATCCAGGTAACATACTATGTGAAGTTATACCCAGGTGATGTGACTCTTCTGACAAGGCCCAGCCTACAAATGAGATTATACTGTATCACTGGCTCAGCACCCAGGTGATGAGGCTCTCATGCCTTGTCCCTGCTCACAGTTGAAATTGTAACACATGCTTGGCTTAAGCACATAAGTGCAATAATAACTCTCATACCTGGACCCAGCCAGTAGAGATATTTTGACTCTCATAGCCTGTCATATGGCCATGGGTAAAGTCCTGGGGTTTTCACTTGTATAAATTTCACGAAGTATTATAACACGTAGTCATTATCACATAAAGCCTTAATTGTACAAAAAGTGTCATAACAGAGACCAAAAATGAGGTGAAAATGTGAGTTTTGTGTGCACACCTAGCTGACATGATTGTCAGTCTCACACGTGAACAAAGCCTAGGATTGAGTACTAAATCTCACACATAAAAAGCAGTTGAAAGTTGAAATAATTACTATCATACATGGATCTGATTCACACGTGGTTTGGTAACATTTGAACCATAATTGAGCTGTGGTGTTGTGACTATCCTACTGAAACACAATCTTTATGTGGGATTGGGGCTCTTATACATGGATCTTGCCCATTTTTGAGATGGTGAATCCTCTACTTCGGCCCAACTCATAGAAATAGTTGACTCACATACATGAAACCAGGCCATGTGTAGAATGTGAAACATTTCTGAACCTTTCAGAGAGTGTGATAAGAACAGGTAACTTTGGGAAGTACATGAATTGTATGACTTTTTATTCCAGGCCCAGACCACAGATGAAATTGGGCCATATGTGGAACAAGCAGCTAAGCAGTATATAACATGTTCCTTGGCTCTGCCTACAAAGGGCCCTTTTATATATCACTGAGACCATCACCCAGGAGATGTGAATTATCTGCCAGAAACCTGCCTACAAAAAGAATTGTGTCTTATATCTAGGTCCATCACCTAAGCGATGTCACTTCCTTCTACAGCCTTGGTTCTGCACTTACAGTGCATTGTGACACTTAACAGGATACTGCACCCAGGTGATGTGATTCTCTTTTTTGGGTTCCAACAACAGGACACATTGTAACATATCACTTATTTCAGCACCTAGGTGATGTTTGTTCACTTTTGCCTGAGCCCTGACCACAGGAAGATTGTGACATATTGCTGGGACCAGCACCAATGTGAGGTCACTCTCCAGCCTAGGTACTGCACAAAAGGATGTTTGTGGCCCACATCTAGGCTAATTGCTCAGGTGAAGTGGATCTCCTCTCCTGTCAATTTCCTGCCCACAGAGGAGGTTTTGATATATCAATGAAACCATCCATGTGATGTGACACTTCTTCCAGTGTCCTGCCCACAAGCTGTATTGTGACATCTCACTGGGCCCGCACCGATGTAGGTGATGTGACTTTCTTGTCTTCTCTGAGACAACAGGTGTTATTATACTATATACCAAGGACCATAACAAAAGTTTAATAAAACTCATATGTCTGGAGCCAGGACATGTGAAGGATGGTGACTGTTATTCTTAAACCTTTACAAGTGTGATTGTGGTATATACCTTTGCCCAGCTCTTGAGTGATTTAATAATTCTGCCTAGGTATAGCCCAGAAGTGAGATTTTTGACAAATACCTGGGCCAAGCACCTAGGTGATTTGACTGTACTGTCTTAGCAATGTTCTCAGGGGAAACTGTAACATCTTTCTGGACCCATCATCTACATTACATGACTCTTTTATCCTGCTTGTACCCTGCTTCTGCTGGTGGTTGTAGGATTTCTGAACACTGCATTCAAATAATATAAATCTCTTGCCTCAATCCCATCAACAGGAGGCATTGTGACATATTTTTGGGTCCATCATTTAGATGATGTGACTCTCCTCTCCTGCCTGGACACTGCCCACAAGGGACATTGTGACACAGATCTGCATTTAGCACCCAAGTTATGTGATATTTTTGACAGAACCCTGCTTACAGAAAGAATATTGAAATATTTCTGGCCCAACATTTAGGTGATGTGTCTGTTCTGCCTACTTCTAACCACAGAGGGAATTGTAACATATACCTAGGCAAGGCTCACAAGAATGGTGATGACTCTTATATATGGACTCAGCCAATAGAGATTATTTTGACTCTTATAACAGTTTATGGACATGTGTGATGTCCTGGATCTCTTTCTTGTACAAAAGTCATAAAAGATCCCAACAGTTACATATATTTTACAAAGCCTTCATGTTTTACAGACAGAGTCAAAGCAGGGCTGTGCACACAGGTGAAATTGTGAGTCTTGTACGAGCATCCAGCTGACAGTAAGGACTGTCATCATCTCACATGGATGACATTAACTGTCACACATGAAAACAGGACATGTGTGGTACTGTAAATCTCACCTTTGAAATCATGACTTTCTGACAGTGTGATTGTGATGTAAATCTATGCCAAGCACCTGTGTAATTTGACTCCACAGACTTGTTCCAGCCCATGTATGGATTGTGATGTATACCCAGGCCAACCTCAAGGTGATGTCACTCTCCTGCCTGGGCCCTCAGTAAGGATTGCAACATATCACTAGATCCAGCACCCAGGTGATGTTAAATTCTTGCCTGTGCCATGTCCTTCAAAATTATTGTGACATATTTGTGTTTCCACCTCATAGGTGATGTAACTCTCCTCTGTGAAATGGGCCCTGCAAATACAAAAAAGGATAGTGACATATTGCAAAGCCGGGCACACAGATGAGGGACCCTTTACCAGAGCCATGTCAAAAGGAAGGCATTATGACATATCTCTGGGCCTATCGTCTAGGTTATGTGGCACTCCAGCTTGGGCCCTGCCAACATGGTGAGTGACATATTTCTAGTTCAGTTTCACAGAGGATGGTACTCTTTTGCAATGGCTATACTTTATAGAAGACATTGTGACATATCTCTGCCTACTGGGGACACTGGAACACATCTGTGAGCCCATGACCTAAGTAATGTGACTCTTTTTCTGCCTGGGCCTTCACAGTAGGAGGATTGTGGCATATTGCTGAGCCCAGGATTCAGGATATGTGACTCTCCTTTTTTCCCCGACCCATACCCACAAAAAATTTTTGACATATTGCAGGGCCCAGCACACAGGTGATATTTTTCTTCTGTCTGGGTTCTGCATAAAGAGAAAATTATGGTATCTTGCATATTGCTGGGCCCAGCACCCTTATTATATGACTCTCCTGCCTGTACTGGAGCCACTGAAAGTATTTTGACATATTTTGGGCACATTATTTAGGTATTTTGGCTCTCATAACTTGGCTTTTTTTTTTTCCACATGTGGGATGGTGTTATATTGCTGGGTTCAGAACCTAGTTAATGTTACCCAATTTTCTATATCCTACCTAGATAGGGCATTGTGACATACTGCTTGGCAAAGTATCTAAGTGATTTTACCTTCCTGCCTAGGTTTTTTTGTTTTTTCCACATATGGAATTATGACATATACCTTGCCTCAGTTCATGGACTTGTGATCAAATTTATATCAGGGTACAACTTATAGGAGATATTTTCCCTGTCATTGTTAGGGTGAGGGCAATAGGTAAGGTCCTGGGATGCATATTTGTACCAAGCTCACAGAAGCTTACAACACTAACTTACATTGTATAAACTCCTTAGTGGTAGAGAGTTTCATAACATGGCCCAGGAAGAAGTTCAGATTGGGACCCTTGGTTACATGCCCAGGTGAAATTAAAAGTTGTTACCATCCCACCTGTACAATACCTACTGTTGAGGTTTTAAGTCTAATGAGAAAATACAGCACAAAGTTGGAATTGTGACTTTTATATGTGGATCTGGCCAGAGGTGGGATTGTGACTCATTTCTGGACCCAGCCCACAGGCATAATAGTGGATCTTCTTTCTTAGCTCTGTCAATAGGAAAGATGTTGACTATCAAACCTGGGTTTAGGGCAGTATGTGAGATTGTGAGTCCACATGAGCATGTAGGCCTCAGGGAGTTTTGCAACTCTCACACACTTTTTATAAAGCCTTCAGGTGTTGTAGAGAGTGTGATATGTTGGCCCAGCACACACATGTGATTATGACTCTAATATACATGCTCAGCTAAAAGTTAAATGTGTCACCCTCAAAGAGGATGAAATTATATCATATCACTGGGCCTAGTACCCAAGCATTGAGAGTTTTTGGCTGAAATTCCTTTTCGTGGGTGCCTTGTTACGTATCACTGCGTCAGAATCATAATAATGTGAATCTTCTGCCTGGGCCCTGTCAACAGCGGATATTATCACATATCTCTGGGCCTATCAACTAGGTGATGTGTCTCTCTGGCCTGTGCCCTTCTGCCAGAAGACATTTTGAAATATTGCTGAACCTAGCATCTAGGTAATGCAATTGTGTTCTCCTGTCTGTGTCCTGTTTAGCACAGGAATTATGATATACGGCTAAATGTAAAACCTAGGTGGTATGTCTCTCAGTTCTATTCAAGAGTTTATATATGTGCTGCATCCTGTTTCATTACTTTGGTGCTCTATCTTTATACCAGTCCCAAAGTGCTTTGATTACTGTAGGTTTGTTTGTGTTGGGAAAATTTTAAGTGTAATACTTTCAATATATTTCTTGTTTTTAAAGTTTGTCAGGCTATTCATGATTCCTTGAGATCTAACGTAATTTTGTGTTTTTTTTTTTTTTTGGAAAAATAAAATTGAAAATGAAAAAGGGGTGTGTTGAATGCCTGGGTCACTTTAAACAGCATGGACATCTTCACAATATTATGTCTTTGAACCCTTGAAAAAAAGCATGCTCAAAAGTGTGTTGTTCGCTGGGCACCATGGCTTATGTCTGTAATCCCAGCACTTTCAGGGGCCAAGGAGGATGTGTGGCCAGGTCAAGAGATAGAGACTTGGAAATAAATAATTTTCTGTAAATTTCAATTAAAAAAAATTGTTGCTGGGTGCCATGGATTAAGCCTGTAATCCCAGCACTTTGGGAGACCAAGGTGGGCAGATCACAAGGTCAAGAGATGGAGACCATCTGGGCCAACATGGTGAAATGCCATCTATACTAAAAATACAAAAATTAGCTGAGGGTGGCAGCATGTGCCTGCAATGCCAACTACTCAGGTGGCTGAGGCAGGAGACTTGCTTAAACCCAGTAGGCAAATGTTGCAGTGAATTGAGATCACACCACTTCTCTCAATCCTGGTGATAGAGTAAGACTCCCTCTAAAAAAAAATGTTGGGGTCACAAGTGGTCTAGGAAAGTGTTTTATGAGCTAATGAAAAGAATGTGTATTCTGTTGTCTTTATACATTTATTAGGTGTAATTATTGTATAGTGCATTCACGTTTTTTGTTCCTTGATGGATATTCTGTTTTCCTTTATTTATTACCAAAAGTGGGATATTGATGTATCCTTCCATTATTATATTGTTGTCTGTTTTTGCTTCAATTCTGTCAATGTTTGCTTTATGTGTTTGGGAAAAGTTCTCATATTTATAGTCTCAGTGAATGAACCCTCTTACTGTAATTGAATGTCCTACTTTGTCTCTTATGTATTTTGACTTCAAGTAAATTATATGAACTATGACAGTTCTCAATTTAATGAATTGTTGCCCCTTATCCTATAATTTGGTAACATTTGCAGGGAATGTATTTTTCATCCTGCCATTTTCAGCCTTTTTTTTATTAGATCTGAAGTGAGTCTCTTGAAGACATGACATAGTTAGATCTAGATATAGATCATATGTAGATCTAGATATAGATCATCATATACTTAGATTTTTTTTTTGAAGGATACTTTCACTGGATGTAGTATTCTTGCTTAGACTTTTTTTTTTTCGGTATTTTAACTATGTCATTTTACTTCCTTCTTGCCTGAAATATTTACAGTCATAAATTTACTAGTAATCTTGCAAAAGCTTGTATATAAATAACACGTCTTTTTTCTTCCTGCATTTCCAGACTCTCTTCTTTTCTGAGATTTTCAAAACATGGCTTATGGTGTGTCTTGTTAGAAATCTCTTTGTGTTAATCTTAGTTGAAATTTGCAGAGCTTCTTGATTTTTTCTTATTTTTTACTAATGTTGAAGTGCATATTAGTCTTTTTTTGTACTTCTACTGCACAATTTTTATATTTTGTGATTTCTATCTTTTTGTTGGTTTAATTTTTGTTATTCCATGTGTTTTCTTTATTTCCATTTTACTCATTAAGCATCAAAGAGATGGTAATTTTGATTTTTATGGTATTTTATTTTTTCTTTTTAAAAATAAATCTAGATATTAATTCAATTTGTCTCAGGTAACTTTTACATTTCATTTTTAAATAATTAATTTCTGCATATTTATTTTTATCTTTGATTGAGCCATATTATCTTGATATTTTTAATATGTTGTAATCTTAGTTTGCAATTTTTATAATAAAAAACCACATGTCAAACTCTTTATTAAATGGCTATTGTCTTGGTGAATATGATACCAATTTTTTAGCCAAGAGGTTCCTGGAGTATCTCAAGCCTGTTCTATGGATGTTTTCTCTGGACTTGTGAATTTTTTAGTTAAAAAAGATTCCCCCATGTTTCTTCTTTATATTTTATTTTTTTATTTTTTTTTGAGTTAGAGTGTCACTCTTATTGCCCAGGCTAGAGTGAAATAACACAACCTTGGATCACTGCAACCTCCATCTCCTGGAATCAAGTGATTGTCTTGCATCAGTCTCCCAAGTACCCGAGATTACAGACACCTGCCAACATGGTCAGCTAATTTTTGTATTTTTTAGTAGAGATTGGGTTTCACCATGATGACCTGGCTGCTCTTGAATTTCTGACATCAGGTTATCTGCCTGCCTCAGCCTTCAAAATTACTGGGATTATAGGCATGAGACACTGCTCCTGGCCATTAATCATGTTTCTTATTGAGATCTTGTAGTCAGTTGCTAGACCCACTTTCTGTCTATGATACTGAAACCTTTCTTCTCTAGTAACAGTCCTTTACCTTTGTTCTCACCTGTGTGAAACTGTCAAAGTATACCACCTTTCCTTTCAACACTATCATGGAATATAGAAATTTGTCTTTGGTAAGGTCTCAAAAAACCAGAAGTATGGATACAGGTGTGACTATTTTAATTTTTAGAGAGGGAAAACACGAGTTGGGAGTCTATATTTAAAGTCCTCATAGGATGAAGAATGGTTTTGATGGGTAAAAATGAAATACTTTTATTACATTTCTATGCGGTTCCTGGCATTTTGCTCACTTGGGGTGCTGCAAAAGCTTAATTGATTCTTAGACTTCTCACAAGTGAATTTTGTTTGGTATATTTCTGTTAAGTTTTTATGTTTATAAAGGAATTAGAGCCTGTGTTATTTTATTGTCATTTTTAAATGTGTTTTGTATAATTATGTATTTGTAAAGTGCATTCTCCTGAGTCTAATGAGGGAGATTTTTTTTTTCAGCTGGCTCTTTTCATTTTACTGCAAACATATTGCCAGAGCATCACATAAAATTTCATTTCAAAAGGTGATTCTGAGAAAACACGGAAGCTGTGACCTTAATACTTTACCTTTAAAGAAAAACTAGCAAAGTGTGTGTAATTGCAAGGGGCAGAAGAGCAGTTATAAAGGCCTTCATCAATGTTTGTCAACTACCCAAAGCAAAACCTGTCAATGTAATAAATGTGGAAGCTTTTGAGTTCTGCTCAATCTTCACGGAACATAAGAAAATTTTTACCAACATCAGAGGCTTAATACTGAGCAAATGAACTATAAAGGGAATGAATGTTGAAGAACATTTAACTTAACACCTTGGAAGGTCTCTGAGAACTTGCTTTATAATCTGAGTGCTTTTCTATTTGGTGCATATATAGCCCTTTACTATTATATAATTCACTTCCATGTCTTTTTAAAAAATTTTATGTTAATTTAATGTCTCTTATGCCAGAAACTAGGATAGCAACCCCTGCTTTTTTTCTGTTTTCTAATTGCTTGAAGGAGTTTTTCTTTTTCCCTTTATTTTGAGCTTGTTTGAGATGGGTCTCTCCATTACAGCATATCATTAGATATTGATTCTTTATAAAGCTTTATAAAGCTTGCTAATTGGGGCACTTAGTCCATTTGCATTTAACGTTACTATTTATATGTGTGGATTTGATACTCTCACTGTGATCTTAGCTGTCTTTTTGCATGTTTGCTTATGTGCTTGCTTTATAGTGTCAGCAGTTTATGTACTTTAGTGTGTTTTTTTAGTGACTGGTAATGGGAAGTTCTCATGGATGATATCCCAAAATATGTATTTCAAGTTGTTTTAATTCTTTCCATCACTTTCAGGCACTCTCTTCAATCAAATATTTGATATCTTTAAATAATCTATATTTCTTAGAGGTTTTTTTTCATTACTCTTTAATATTTTTCCACTATTCTTGTCTGTCTGATTTCAGAAAGCCAGTCTTGAGCTCTGAAATTACTTCCCCTGCTTGGCCTATTCTGCGGTGAATACTTGTGACTACATTATAAAGTTTTTGTATTGTGTTTTACAGCTCTATGAGGTTGGCTACATTTTTCTCCAGACTGGCTGTTTTTCCTGTCAATTCCTGCAATTTTTTCCCTTCCTTGAACTGGGTTTGGGTTGCAACTTACTTTTTTTAGCTCAATGAAGTTTATTTCTGTACATATTCTGAATTCCACTTCTGTCATCTTAGGCTTTGCTGGAAATGTAATGTGGTCATTTGGATGAAAGAAGTCCCTCTGGCTTTTTGTGTTTTCAACATTTTTGCACTAAGTTTGTCTCATCTTTGTGGGCATATCTTTGATGTTGCTCACCTTTGAATGGGGTTTTGACTTTTTAAATTCTATTTGATGGTCTTGAGTATTTTATTGTAATATAAGGTGTTTTCAGCTAACAGGCTTTTTTCCTGGGAGATGTTTATTGTTATTGTTGGTTGTGGGGGCTGTGCTGAGCTCACAACTCAAAGGCTGCGTACTCTGGGTGACATGTATTAAGCCCCACCTGTCCTCTCTGGCTCCTTGATATTTGGAATCCACCACTCTGTGGGACTAACGTGGCACAGCTGAAGCAGAGTGCTAATGAATGTAGGGTATCTGGTAGTCTTTGGTCATTCACCTCAGTGGCAGGAGCAAAGCAGCTGGGAGGAAAGTGGGGGATACTCTCTGGAGACTGTGTGTACTGTTGCATTAAAGGTGGTGTTGGCTTGGGGCAGAATCCTGGCCAGTGAAGCTTTTGATGCCTTTTTTAACCCTGCCAAGAAGGAGTGATTGTTCAGAGTGTGGTAGGATACCCTGTTCTCCACACACTGTTAGCACAAAGTCCTTGGTTGGGCTTTATGGCTATCTACCCACCAAAGCTTCATCTATAATGGCAGGTGCTGGAGGTGGCAGGGGCATACTGCATTCCTATATGCTGGTTGGGCAAGCTAAGCCAAACATGCTTTTACAGACAGGTGCCAGTAAAGTAATATGGGGAGTTGCCATGTTCTCAAGGAAGCTACAGTATGGGGAAGAAAGAGGTGTGCTGATGCAGTCATAGGGGCTGCCTTGCTGGAGCTCTTCAGGTATCAGGCATGGCACACCAGTGCAGATGCTATGGTATGAGCTCCCAGGATACACAAAAAGGTTTACAGGTAAACCTCAATAGTCAGACTTGGTCCCTTGAGAGGCCTGCAGACCAAGGGGTGCTCAGTTGGACAAGCTTCTTCTAATTTGAAAGACCATCCTGCAGAAATTATATCCAAGAGTTCTCCTAGGGCTAAAGTCTCCTATGGGATAAAGTTGTGCCTAGAGAAATGGTCATCACTGGCCACACTTTACTACAGATGCTCTTGAGCCAAAATTTTTGGGCATCACAAGAGCTGGCTTGCTGCCTCACCACTTTTTTTGTCTTCTGGGGGTTGCATCTCAGAGATATGTAGCTCAGCAATCCCTCAATGCAGTCAGCCAAGGATGGAGATCTGTGTTTTGGTGGTTAGGGGTTCACTGGTGGGGAACTGTGGGTAATTTGTGGGTCTGATGGAGGATGGACTGGTCTCCTCTCTTTGGGTAATATGCAACTTTTTTGAGGTTTGAATAAGCCACTTACAGTTTTGGATTTTTTATTAGTCTGAGGGTAGCAAGGACAGTTCTGCAGAGGCAGTGGCAGAAATATCTTCAGTTTCCAATTCAGGCTTTGTCCAGGGATTTGCTAAGTTTGCTACTGGCTCAATAGACATGTCAATGAATCCTAGTGGCCCAGGCCTGGAGAACCCACCCTGTGAGAATATATGAGAACAGGCATTCACATTACAGTCTGGTCACATTTCTGAAGGGCTGCTGCAGTATGCTGGGTAGTTTGCAGTATGCACTGCAGTTTATAGTCACCTCAGATTTTTCAGTACCTGAAGTTACCACCAGTGAATGCTGCAAAACAACAACCATTACAGCATGCCCTTTTCTCTGGGAGCTGCATCCCAAGGACATATAGACCTGTTTCCAGCCCTAAAGCACCTGTAGGAGGTAGCTGGAAACCCCTGTTGAAAGGTCTTACCCAGTGAGGAGAACATGATTGGAAACCCACTTAAGAAAGCAGTCTAGCCACATTTTTGTAGGACAACTCAGTTGTTTAGAGATATCACTTCCACCCACAGTTTATTTGAATTCTCCAAAGCTGAAAGACTGGAAGAGCTAAGTCACAAAAACAACAAAAATGGAGCTCACTGTTTGCTTTAGGAAATATATCCCAAAGAGTTTTCAAAATTCCATCCACAGAAGAGCATCTGTCATGGTAAATGAAGACCCTGGTTGGGAAGTACTTTCCAGTGAGAAAGAACTAGATTGGGGACCTGCTTTAACAGAGAGTCTGGCCATGTCTTTTTATAACACCTGTACGATGCTAGGACATTCCTTCTGCCCCAGGTCAGCTTGGGCTCTTCAAAGCATGAAGGCTGGAATGGCTAAGTTGTTCAAGCAGCAAAGATTGTGACCCACTCCTTTTTCTGGTAGTTCCATCCCAGGGAGGTGCAGTGCTGCTACAAATGGTTAGCTTGAATTCTAAGCCAGTAGATCTTACCCTGTGAGGCAGTGTGGAAGTGGGTCCTTCAGACCGACGCTGCTCAGCCCCTTGGATTCCATCATTTTTCTATGTATATGTACAGTGGTATAACCTCCTGTTTTGCTGAATTTGCAACTACTCTTTCTGGAGAGCCTGGAAAGCCAGAGTATCTAAGGCTCTTGAATCTCTGCACAGGCCTTACAGGCTCCTCTGCTGAGACTCCATGTAGCTCTGTGTGTTTAACTGAAGGCCTGGGTGAAGTAAGTTCATCAGGGTATCTCCTTATCTGAGGGTTGCAAAGATCTGTGGGAGAATTGTGGGTTCCCAGAGTCACACACGCATTCATTGCTTTACTGGGTGGGAAGGTTCCCATGGCTCAATGTTCTTCCTGGGTGGCCCATTGTCCTGCCTTGCTTTACTCCATTCTCTATAAGTTAAATTGTTTCTTTGATTAGTCCCAATGCAAGTACCTGGATGTTTCAGTTGAAGGTGATATATTTATGCACACCTTGCATTTTACTCTGTGAGAACTACACAGTCCAGCTGCTTCTGGTCAGCAATGTTTATCTCTTTTCCCCAAAAGAAACCTACATTTTTATATTAAAATAATATAATATATTCTCAAAAGCAAATATTGATGTAAGTTAACTTGAAAATTTGATGCTATGTCTTCATTTCTAGAATTTATGTGGAAGAACATGGTCAAAGATTGCTGCACCAGAGTTATGACAGCTTCTTTTATATTAGATGAGCAGATTTATATACTTTTTCATGGAAGATTAAGGCAATTAAAATCTGAGATACACGAAGAAATTCTAAGATGAAAGGCCACTTAGTGGTTGGTTTACAACAGTATCATAAGTGACAGGATAATAGGAGTGTGCTAAGTGGCCAGGATCATATTCTGCATAGTAAGAGAAGCAATTTAAATTTTAGGAGAAAATTAATTTACCGTTTGCAAATTAAGGTAATTAAAATACAGTGAATTTCAAAATGACTTTTTAATGACAATGTGTGGATTTAATTTGTTTTAATAAATGAAAATTATTGTTTTTGTTTTAAGGCTATTTTACATTAATTGTATATCTTTCCACTGATGTTAACTTATCTCATCTTATTGATGGTTGTAGGTAACAGATGGTAACAATATATTATTTGATGACAGTGGAATAACATGGCTACTGATATCTTTGTCAGTGGTTTTTAACTTAAAATAATTTGAAAAATATGGCTTCTAAAACTTACATATTTGTTTTTCTTGTAACAATAGGTTATTATGATGGTTGTAATGAATGTTATATGAGTATAATGGAGTGATATGTTTCTGAAGTTTTGAACAACTATTTACAAAATTTTATCTTACTTTTCTCTCTTAAACATATGACTTCTCTGGTCTGCTAAACACATACAGACATTTAGTTTTCATTTACATGGATTTAAATATATAGATATATTACTGTAATATAAACTTGAGGTGTGTAACACATTTATGGAGAATACTCATATTTGTTTATGCTTGTGCACCTACTTTGAGAAGAAAAGAAAAATATAAATAAAACAGATAATTTTATAAGTGTTGATAACTTTCCAGCAAACCGGAAATTTCAAAGATCTTAAAAGCAAGACGATTTTCTCTGCTTTGTATTAAACTCATTTATCTAAAATGTTTTTGTTCCTAGATTAGAATCACCTTGTGCAAATTCTCCTTTTTTGGATTGTTTGTTTTCCAGTTGCTCATCGTAGACACAATATATAATTTTCTTCACATCTAGGTTCATAAAACATTTTTTGGGCTGGGCATGCTGGCTCACACTGGAAATCTCAGCATGTTGGGAGGCTGATGCAGTTGGATCGCCAGAGATCAGGAGTTTAAGACCAGCCTTGTCACACGGTGAAAACCCTTCTCTACTAAAAATACAAAAATTAGCTGTATGTGATGGCCTATAGTCCCATCTACTTGGGAGGCAGAGGCAGGAGAATCACCTGAACCATGGAGGCAAAGGATCAGTGAGACAAGATCACACCTTTTCACTCCAGCCTGGGCAACAAAAGCAAAACTCTGTCTCAAACAAACAAGCAAACAAACAAACAAAAATATTTTTATATAATCCCCTGAGATTATGAAAGTAACTTTGAAAAAAATTAATGGTATTAATAAAATAATTTTCCCATGTGAGTAATTTCATGGTGTGTGTTTTGTATGTTATTTATTTAGTACATTTTATATTTTGTTTCAATTACAGAATGATATTTAATCCAATTTTTGTTTGGTTATTGTTCATTTTACTTTATAAAATTGACATAATTAGGTTTATTCAATTTATTGGCCCAATTTACTCAAGTAAACAGTTGACTGTTTTACAAGCCATGAGGATTTTTTGGCATACACATGAAGTAAACAAAGACAATACTAGCTATGGAACAAAAGCCACATAATTAGAAACAAATATTGTTTTTGAAATTAGCCTGTGGTCTCAGGTGAAAAATTGAAAATATCCACAGTAAAGAAATGACATTAATGCTGCATATGAAGAGGGCCTAATTTTACTTATGCTGCACCATTGACTCTCACAATTGAAATAAGAGTAAGAGATGCACATTTTGGCAAAACTAAGTGAAAACCTTGTGAAATTTTCATATTATGTTCCAACATTTAAACATCTACTGAGAGAGGTAGAGGGCAAGTCTATGTAGTCAAAACTGGAATTGTTGACACATGTTAAGAGTATTCACCACAGGTTTCAAAACCTAAAATGCCCTGAACTCTTTTCATTTAGGTTAATAACATACAGTTTTAGTCTTCTTCCTTTATATTCTGATATTCTGGCTTAGACAGAATTATAAAGCAATTTTATTAGATTTGATTTCAGATCTTTCTTTCTTTCTTTCTTTCTTTCTTTCTTTCTTTCTTTCTTTCTTTCGAGATGGAGTCTCACTCTGTCACCCAGGCTAGAGGGCAGAGGCATGATCTCAGCTCAATGCAACCTCTGCCTCCTGGGTTCAAGCAATTCTCCTGCCTCTTCTGCTTTGGAGTACCTGGGACTACAGGCACCTGCCACCATGCCTGGGTAATTTTTTATATTTTTAGTAGAGACAGTGTTTCACCATGTTAGGCAGGATGGTCTTGATCTACTGACATCGCAATCTGCCTGCTTTGGCTTCCCAAAATGCTGAGATTACAGGTGTTAGCCACCATGCCCGGCCTTGATTCCAGATCTTGGCACAGCATATTCTCAACTTATTATCTTTGAGGATAGAAAAGCTGTGTGATAAGGAAGAACAAAACCAAACATTTGTTATAACCCAAGGAGATTTTATTTCTGCTCAGCATTCCTGGGCTCTCAGAAGTATAGTTCTGGCAGACGTTACTGAAAGGTAGAAGCAGGAAAAACCCTAAGTGAAAATTGGCTGTGTGTCAATATAGGAACTGGCAGAATCAGCCTTTAGTTCTGGGGAGATTTTGGGCAATTGGGTCATACATAAAGAGTGGTTATGTTGCATCAGGTCCTAAGACAACCTAGCTTCTGCCAGTAGTAAAACCCAGTAAGACTGGAATTTTTAGGGACTATGAATTCGGTGATTTTTATTTTTTTATTTTTTTATTTTTTTACAATTACTACATTTTATTTTGTTTCAACAGTCAGAACCCAAATGAACATCGCCATTCAGCTCTATTCTGGGCAATGATTCAAGCTCATCTTTGTTACAGTTTATTTTGAAGCCTTACAGTCAATCATATCTTTACAGTTTGTTCTTCTATCAGGCTTCAGGCATCCTCCTGATTTCCATTGCTTGTATGGAAGCCTTGAGTCATCTGCTCTGGCAACATGACCAACTCAAATCTGTCATTTTCTCCAAATTATATAGCAAGAAATACAGATCTTGCTAGTTTGTTGTTTTCTTCCTCTTTCTTTTTTTCACAAAATTTTTCCTTTAAGGATCTCCTAATACAAAGCTGATTGAAGGGATAAAATATCCTCTTTCTTCTTCTGCTGTCAAATCTAAGTTTCTTACCCACATGCTGTGGCTGTGTTATTTAAACAATGAAGTCCATGCTCAACCCTGGGTTATGAGTGCACAGCTTCCATTGCTTGATGGATTGTGTATCCCAGAGCATAATTCTGGTCCTGACACTACACACTACACCTTTAGGGCATTAATCTGACATCATTTGCACTCAACAAGTGTCAACAGTTCACATAATCCAAATAAAAGAGTGGAGTTTCATGGCTCTGTGATTTGAATTATGTAGAATCTATAATCTTAAGTTCACAAAATTGCATGCATCTTGGGGCCATTTTCATTGAGGCAAAAAAGGGAGGGAAAACCACATATCTTTTACAGGAGAGGGAAAACAGTTCAAAAGAGAGTAAGTGAGACAGATTCTTCTTTTAAGAGCAGCAAATAAATTTCAAGGAAGTGAACATAAGCTTTAGCTAACATTCTAACATAAAAGTAACAAAAGTTTTGCCTGCTCAACCCATCTCAGGTCTTCAGGCACAGACTATATAGTTTTCATTATTCATTACAGATAATTAATTCAAATAAGTTTCTGCATATGGTCTTTGGATTGATTTGCTACCCCAAACCATACCACTTGGTTATTTTATTTCATTTTATTTTATTTTATTTTATTTTTATTTTATTTATGTTATTTTATTATACTTTAAGTTTTACTGTACATGTGCAAAATGTGCAGGTTAGTTACATATGTATACATGTGCCATGCTGGTGTGCTGCACCCATTAACTCATCATTTAGCATTAGGTATATCCTCTAAAGCTATCCCTCCCCTCTCCCTCCACCCCACAACAGTCCCCAGAGTGTGATGTTCCCCTTCCTGTGTCCATGTGTTCTCATTGTTTAATTCCCACCTATGAGTGAGAATATGTGGTGTTTGGTTTTTTGTTCTTGCGATAGTTTACTGAGAATGATGATTTCCAATTTCATTCACATCCCTACAAAGGACATGAACTCATCATTTTTTATGGCTGCATAGTATTCCATGGTGTATATGTGCCACATTTTCTTAATCCAGTCTATCATTGTTGGACATTTGTGTTGGTTCTCAGTCTTTGCTATTGTGAATAGTGCCGCAATAAACATATGTGTGTATGTGTCTTCATAGCAGCATGATTTATAGTCCTTTGGGTATAAGTGGTGTGAGATGATATCTCATTGTGGTTTTGATTTGCATTTCTCTGATGGCCAGTGATGGTGAGCATTTTTTCATGTGTTTTTTGGCTGCATAAATGTCTTCTTTTGAGAACTGTCTGTTCATGTCCTTCACCCACTTTTTGATGGTGTTGTTTGTTTTTTTTCTTGTAAATTTGTTTGGGTTCATTGTAGATTCTGGATATCAGCCCTTTGTCAGATGAGTAGGTTGTGAAAATTTTCTCCCATCTTGTAGGTCGCCTGTTCACTCTGATGGTAGTTTCTTTTGCTGTGCAGAAGCTCTTTAGTTTAATTAGATCTCATTTGTCAATTTTGGCTTTTGTTGCCATTGCTTTTGGTGTTTTAGACATGAAGTCCTTGTCCATGCCTATGTCCTGAATGGTAATGCCTAGGTTTTCTTCTAGGGTTTTTATGGTTTTAGGTCTAACGTTTAAGTCTTTAACCCATCTTGAATTAATTTTTGTATAAGGTGTAAGGAAGGGATCCAGTTTCAGCTTTCTCCATATGGCTAGCCAGTTTTTCCAGCACCATTTATTAAATAGGGAATCCTTTCCCCATTGCTTGTTTTTCTCAGGTTTGTCAAAGATCAGATAGTTGTTGATAAGTGGCTTTATTTCTGAGGGCTCTGTTCTGTTCCATTGATCTATATCTCTGATTTGGTACCAGTACCATGCTGTTTTGGTGACTGTAGCCTTGTAGTATAGTTTGAAGTCAGGTAGTGTAATGCCTCCAGCTTTGTTCTTTTGGCTTAGGATTGACTTGGTGATATGGGCTCTTTTTTGATTCCATATGAACTTTAAAGTAGTTTTTTCCAATTCTGTGAAGAAAGTCATTGGTAGCTTGATGGGGATGGCATTGAATCTATAAATGACCTTGGGCAGTATGGCCATTTTCATGATATTGATTCTTCCTACCCATGAGCATGGAATGTTCTTCCATTTCTTTGTATCCTCTTTTATTTCATTGAGCAGTGGTTTGTCGTTCTCCTTGAAGAGGTCCTTCACGTTCCTTGTCAGCTGGATTTCTAGGTATTTTATTCTGTTTGATGCAATTGTGAATGGGAGTTCACTCATGATTTGGCTCTCTGTTTGTCTGTTATTGGTATATAAGAATGCTTGTGATTTTTGTATATTGATTTTGTATCCTGAGACTTTGCTGAAGTTGCTTATCAGCTTAAGGAGATTTAGGGCTGAGACAATGGGGTTTTCTAGATATACAGTCTTGTCATCTGCAGACAGTGACAATTTGACTTCCTCTTTTCCTATTTGAATACCATTTATTTCCTTCTCCTGCCTGATTGCCCTGGCCAGAACTTCCAACACTGTGTTGAATAGGAGTGGTGAGAGAGGGCATCCCTGTCTTGTGCCAGTTTCCAAAGGGAATGCTGCCAGTTTTTGCCCATTCAGTATGGTATTGGCTATGGGTTTGTCATAGATAGCTCTTATTATTTTGAGATACGTCCCATCAATAACTAATTTATTGAGAGTTTTTAGCATGAAGGGCTGTTGAATTTTGTCAAAGGCCTTTTCTGCATCTATTGAGATAATCATGTGTTTTTTGTCTTTCGTTCTGTTTATATGCTGGATTACATCTATTGATTTGCATATATTGAACCAGTCTTGCATCCCAGGGATGAAGCACACTTGATCATGGTGGATAACCCTTTTGATGTGCTGCTGGATTCAGTTTGCCAGTATTTTACTGGGGATTTTTGCATCAATGTTCATCAAGGATATTGGTCTAAAATTCTCTTTTTTGGTTGTGTCTCTGCCTGGCTTTGGTATCAAGATGATGCGTGCCTCATGAAATGAGTTAGGGAGGATTCCCTCTTTTTCTATTGATTGGAATAGTTTCAGAAGGAATGGTACCAGTTCCTCCTTGTACCTCTGGTAGAATTTGGCTTGAATCCATCTGGTCCTGGACTCTTTGGTTGGTAAGGTATTGATTATTGCCACAATTTCAGAGCCTGTGATTTGTCTATTCAGAGATTCAACATCTTCCTGGTTTAGTCTTGGGAGGGTGTATGTGTCCAGGAATTTACCCATTTCTTCTAGATTTTTCTAGTTTATTTGTGTAGAGGTGTTTGTAGTATTCTCTGATGGTAGTTTGTATTTCTGTGGGATCATTGGTGATATCCCCTTTATCATTTTTTATTGCATCTATTTGATTCTTCTCTCTTTTCTTCTTTATTAGTCTTGCTAGCAGTCTATAAATTTTGTTGATCCTTTCAAAAAACCAGCTCCTGGATTCATTAATTTTTTGAAGGGTTTTTTGTGTCTCTGTTTCCTTCAATTCTGCTCTGATTTTAGTTATTTCTTTCCTTCTGCTAGCTTTTGAGTGTGTTTGCTCTTGCTTTTCTAGTTCTTTTAATTGTGATGTTAGGGTGTCAATTTTGGATCTTTCCTGCTTTCTCTTGTGGGCATTTAGTACTATAAATTTCCCTCTACACACTGCTTTGAATGTGTCCCAGAGATTCTGGTATGTTGTGTCTTTGTTCTCATTGGTTTCAAAGAACATCTTTATTCCGCCTTCATTTTGTTATGTTCCTGTAGTCATTCAGGAACAGATTGTTCAGTTTCCATGTAGTAGAGGGGTTTTGAGTGAGTTTCTTAATCCTGAGTTCTAGCTTGATTGCACTATGGTCTGAGAGACAGTTTGTTATAATTTCTGATCTTTTACATTTGCTGAGGAGAGCTATACTTCCAACCATGTGGTCAATTTTGGAATAGGTGTGGTGTGGTTCTGAAAAAAATGTATATTGTGTTTATTTGGGGTGGAGAGTTCTGTAGATGTCTATTAGGTCTGCTTGGTGCAGAGCTGAGCTCAATTCCTGGGTATCCTCGTTAACTTTCTGTCTCGTTGATCTGTCTAATGTTGACAGTAGGGTGTTAAAGTCTCCCATTATTAATGTGTGGGAGTCTAAGTCTCTTTGTAGATCACTCAGGACTTGCTTTATGAATGTCAGTGCTCCTGTATTGGGTGCATATATATTTAGGATAGTTAGCTCTTCTTGTTGAATTGATCCCTTTACCATTATTTAATGGCCTTCTTTGTCTCTTTTGATCTTTATTGGTTTAAAGTCTGTTTTATCGGAGACTAGGATTTCAACCCCTGCCTTTTTTTGTTTCCCATTTGCTTGGTAGATCTTCCTCCATCCTTTTATTTTGAGCCTATGTGTGTCTCTGTACGTGAGATGGGTTTCCTGAATACAGCACACTGATGGGTCTTGACTCTTTATCCAATTTGCCAGTCTGTGTCTTTTAATTGGAACATTTAGTCCATTTACATTTAAAGTTAGTATTGTTATGTGTGAATTTGATCCTGTCATTATGATGTTAGCTGGTTGTTTTGCTCATTAGTTGATGCAGTTTCTTCCTAGCCTCGATGGTCTTTACAATTTGACATGATTTTGCAGCAGCTGGGACCAGTTGTGCCTTTCCATGTTTAGTGCTTCCTTTAGGAGCTCTTTTAGGGCAGGCCTGGTGGTGACAAAATCTCTCAGCATTTGCTCGTCTGTAAAGTATTTTATTTCTCCTTCACTTATGAAACTTAGTTTGGCTGGATATGAAATTCTGGGTTGAAAATTATTTTCTTTAAGAACGTTGAATATTGGCCTCCACTTTCTTCTGGCTTGTAGAGTTTCTGCCAAGAGATCCGCTGTTCGTCTGATGGGCTTCCCTTTGTGGGTAACCTGACCTTTCTCTCTGGCTGCCTTACATTTTTTCCTTCATTTCAACTTTGGTGAATCTGACAATTATGTGTCTTGGAGTTGCTCTTCTCGAGGAGTATCTTTGTGGCATTCTCTGTGTTTCCTGAATCTGAATGTTGGCCTGCCTTGCTAGATTGGGGAAGTTCTCCTGGATAATATCCTGCAGAGTGTTTTCCAACTTGGTTCCATTCTCCCCATCACTTTCATGTACACCAATCAGACATAGATTTGGTCTTTTCACATAATCCAATATTTCTTGGAGGCTTTTTTCCTTTCTTTTTATTCTTTTTCTGTAAACTTCCCTTCTCACTTCATTTCATTCATTTCATCTTCCATCACGGTACCATTTCTTCCAGTTGATCGTATCGGCTCCTGAGGCTTCTGCATTCTTCATGTAGTTCTTGAGCCTTGGCTTTCAGCTCCATCAGCTCCTTTAAGCACTTCTCTGTATTGGTTATTCTAGTTATACATTCGTCTAAATTTTTTTCAAAGTTTTCATCTTCTTTGCCTTTGGTTTGAATTTCCTCCTGTACCTCAGAGTAGTTTGATCATCTGAATACTTCTTCTCTCAACTCATCAAAGTCATTCTCCGTCCAGCTTTTTTTCCATTGCTTTTGAGGAGCTACATTCCTTTGGAGAAGGAGAGGCATTCTGCTTTTTAGAGTTTCCAGTTTTTCTGCTCTTTTTTTCCCCATCTTTGTGGTTTTATTTACTTTTGGTCTTTGATGATGGTGTTGTACAGATGGGTTTTTGGTGTGGATGTCCTTTCTGTTTGTTAGTTTTCCTTCTAAGAGACAGGACCCTCAGCTGCAGGTCTGTTGGAGTTTCGTAGAGGTCTGATCCAGACCCTGTTTTCCTGTGTACCTGCGGTGGTGGCTGCAGAACAGTGGATTTTTGTGAACTGTGAATGCTGCTTTCAGATCGTTCCTCTGGAAGTTTTGTCTCAGAGAAGTACCCGGCCGTGTGAGGTGTCATTCTACCCCGACTGGGGGGTGCCTCCCAGTTAGGCTTCTTGGGGGTCAGGGGTCAGGGACCCACTTGAGGAGGCAGTCTGCCCATTCTCAGATCTCCAGCTGTGTGCTTGGAGTACCACTGCTCTCTTCAAATTTGTCAGACAAGGACATTTAAGTCTGCAGAGGTTATTGCTGTCTTTTTATTTGTCTATGCCCTGCCCCCAGAGGTGGAGCCTACAGAGGCAGGCAGGCCTCCTTGAGCTGTGGTGGGCTCCACCCAGTTCAAGCTTCCTGGCTGCTTTGTTTACCTAAGCAAGCCTTGGCAATGGTGGGTGCCCCTCCCCCAGCCTCACTGCTGCCTTTCATTTTGATCTCATCTGCTGTGCTAGGCATCAGCAGGACTCTGTGGGCGTAGGACCCTCCGAGCCACATGCGGGATATAATCTCCTGGTGCACCATTTTTTAAGCCCATCGGAAAAGCACAGTATTAGGGTGGGAGTGACCCAATCTTCCAAGTGCAATCTGTCTCCCCTTTCTTTGGCTAGGAAAGGGAACTCCCTTACCCCTTGTGCTTCCTGAGTGAGGCAATGCCTCGCCCTGCTTCGGCTCACACATGGTGCACTGAACCCACTGTCTGGTACTCCCTAGTGTGATGAACCTGGTACCTCAGATGGAAATGTGGAAATCACCCATCTTCTGTGTTGCTCATGCTGAGAGCTGTAGACTGGAGCTGTTCCTATTCAGCTGTCTTGGATCCTGGATCCATTTTTAAAATATAATATATATAATAGGTTTGTTCTATATTTTTTAATGATTCTCTCACAAGCCCTCTTTAGCCTTATTTCTGTATTGAAGCAGATTTTTTAACATAGTAAAATATGTTCATTATCAGATATTGAAAGATAAAGAAAAAGTAAATGAACCTGTCTCAGTTTTGATAGGTAATATAACAAAGAAATTTAATCTCATTTCTATAATCTTTAAGTTTTACTACTGAAGACCAGAATAGATTTTTTTCTTCTAAATTTTTGTCAACTATAAAATTATGTTCATAATGTCTCTTTCACAAATACAAATTTGAATTCCATACCAAGCTAAATATTTTTAAGATTGAGGATAAGATGTGAAATAAGTCATACAAGTAATGTAAACTATGTTTACTGGAATAATTTATTTAATAAACCTAATTAAATTTTAAGTAAATAGCTGTTACCTGTTAGTATTTGTGTAGCTTTTTTTTTAAGATTTTGCATCTAAAACAGGTAACAATTTGAACATAGATGGAAACAAAAATTCAATGTCTGGTTTGAAAAAAAAGTTCAAGAAAATGAAAGGTTTGTATGATGACCTAATTAAAATAATGTAAAAAATAAAAATCTTAATATTTATTTCTACACATTATTGGGCAAAAGTAACCTTGAAATAGTAATGTGCAGAAATTATGATTAATTATATTTTTGAGACTCTTCATGTAACTTTGACACTTAGAGAAACTCCAGCACAGGCCCAGGAATCCCTTGTTATTTCCTCCAGAAGAACAACCAATGGAAATCAAGCAGAAGGTCATGTCCACAAAGACAAATACATGCTCTCCTCCTAGAGACCAGTGGGTGCACGTCACCAGAAGAGTAGGCCCTTCTTGGAGGTCCTGGAAGGGGCTAGGGGCCCCATCCTAGAAAAGAGGCCAGGAACTCCATTAAGCCCTCCTGCTGGTAGGAGCCTCAGAGAGCCCTTGGGAAGTTCAGTCAAGATGCTGTGTCTTGTCCCTGGCTCTTGAGTCCTGCTTCACCTGCTAGATATTTCCACAAAGAAATTAGAATGGCAACACCCATTGCAGTCCCGTTAGCAGAAGGAGATCAAGACTGTCACAGCCCACACCCATCTTGACACATTAAGTGACTTACTGATTAACTATCCAGTCAGCTAAAGCAGAATGTGCTGCTGTTACCCCTTGGGATCACATTCTGAAAGGAAACTTCGGTAGCACCTGTCTGAAGCTGTGTATTGAAGGAAGAATGCACAGGCCAGTTGGGCTTCAGTGAGCATAAGCTCCTAGCCAACATGGGGAGATAGGGGCTTAGCAAGAGTAGGCAATACCTGTGGCATAGAACAGATGCTGAGCTGTCAGGTGGGCACACAGGAGTAGGCATGAGGGGTACCTGATGGGGAGAACACTCTCAGGGCCTTGAACTCAGCCCAGAGATCCCCCAGGCTTTTGATGCACAAGATGTACCTGGAAAATAAGACACAAACCTGGAAGTTCTGCCTCCTAAAGGGCAGCCTCAGGTTGGTCACCCTGAACCACAATTTCAGGGTCTAGTTCAGCATGTTCCACCTTGGAAAACAGTGGAACTGGGGCCACAGAATATCGTGGTCTAATAAAAATCTGGAGAAAAGGCACCTGTAACAGGAACAGACCTTACCAACTAGGAAGCTATCTCATTAACTTAGACAATTGTACCAGCTATGTGAACACACATCAGGCATTTTAGATAACTCCTGTCAATCCAACAATTCAAGAACATGCACAAACATTTTTGACCATAGAGTCTAAGGAAGAAGAACCTCCACTGCCTGAACGAGGCTATGTGATGGATGCAGCTAATAGTATTGACTTGGACATAACCAGAGACTGATCCTACGTAAAAAATCCTTCTGAGTGTTCAACGTTCCAAGCTAAAAAATCTAGTATTGGCTGGGCATGGTGGCTCATGCCTATAATCCTAGAACTTTGGGAGGTGGAGGGGGGTGGATGAACTGAGGTCGGGAGTTTGAGACCAGCCTGACCAGCATGGAGAAACCCTGTCTTTACTAAAAACACAAAATTAGCCGGGCATGGTGGCACATGTTTGTAATCCCACCTACTCAGGCAGCTAAGGCAGGAGACTCACTTGAGCCATGTAAGCAGGAGTTGTGGTGAGCTGAGATCCCACCACTGAATTCCAGCCTAGGCAAAAAGAGCAAAATTCCATCTCAAAATAAATAAATAAATAAATAAGTAAATAAAAATAAAATAAAATAATCTAGTAGTGGCCAACCTGGAAATCTGGAGATTATTCTTCATCTATGAGGAACATCTGAGTCCCTGGTCTGTCCCATCCTATGGCATGGAACACAAGCTACACTGGGGATTGAAGCCCTACCTTTTTTGTTAAATGAAGGCTGACAGATGTAAGGTTGTTCAGAAAGAAAATGCTAAATAAAGATATTATGCAAACTGCAGGCTTTTTGCAAGTAGACGTGGTTATCCTGCTAAGCCCACTGACACTGGACTTTCTTCCCTATATGTAACTCACCAGTAAAACTCCATATCTCATTCACTGGTTCTGAGTCTTTTCTTTGACATCTAGAACCTGGTGCCATTTAGATGGGAGTCAAATTTGACACAACTTACCCCATAGTGTGGAAGGATTTCAGGCTCTGCTCAATGTGTTTTGGAGCTCACCATAGCATCAGCTATAGAAGGATACAGTTGTTCTTTTTACCAATCTCATCCAAGGCCTCTTTTCTTTAAATGCAAAATCAGTGGAATACTCAGAAAGATGAATAAGAAACATATCATGCTCAGAAACAAGATTAATGCCAGAATAAGCAGCAACAACTTGCAAAGCAAAAGGGAACATTTTTCTTTCCCCTATGGGCAGCCGTCAACTTTTGTCATCACTTTCTGGCTTCAATAACGTTTTTTGTCTCCATTCTGGCTCTGGAGGAACCATGGCTCATGGGTGGTAAACAATCTCAATTAATCCTGTTGCAACAAAGCTTTATCTTGAAAAATATGACCTCTGTGTTCATGAGCTTCTAACCAATCTGGACAACATACAACCTTAAAACCTATGAAAGGGAAACGAGTAGGTCTGAGGAAAAAATTTCCCACTTTTTTCTATGGCAAGTTCAAACAACTGTGGTGGTAGACTAATGTGCAGAAGAGGACAACATCATACAACTCCTTATGATGTGAGTTTACAACCAAGAGTTTTCAAACCTAGCTGTGAGAGCTCCAAATGAAAACCAGAAGTTACTTCACTATGCATCTATTAATGATTGATTGCACAATATTTTTTCCAGCATTTTGAAGAAACTTCACTGATGATTTTCCCATTGAACATACAGAGATAAACACAGGAAAAGGTAAAATAGCTACTTCTTGAAATCATGAAACAAAGTGTATAAATGTTCATCTTCTCACATCATTAGCATTTTTTGCACATATTTGCATGCATACTTACCCATAAAGCTCACATTCATAATATGTCAAGTTAAAATAAAAAAAAACAAAACATATATATATATATATATATATATATATATATATATATATATATATTTCAGCCTGGCACTGTGGTTCACACCATTAACCCCAGCACTTTGGGATGCTGAAGTGCTGAAGTGGGTGGATCACTTGAGGTCAGGAGTTTGAAACCAACCTGGCTAACATGGTGAAACTCCATCTCTACTAAAAGTACAAAGAAAAAAAAATTAGTCTGGCATGATAGCACACGGGTGTATTGGATACTTGGGAGGCTGAAACAGAAGAATTGTTTTAACCCAGGAGGTGGAGGCGGCACTGAGATGAGGTATCACCACTGCACTCCAACTTGGGTGACATAGCAAGATTCTGTTTCAAAAACAAAACAAACAAAAAAACCTTTTTTCTTCTTTAACAACAAAAAGATGCACATATGGTCTAGACATGCCCTGGAGTGGAGTGTGGAGCCTGTCCTGCGAAAGTAGGAAGAAAAGTCAGTGCTCTGGGTTTTCTGTGTGGGAATCATTGGAACACAAAGAGGGAGTCATGGTCTCGGCCTAGTAACACTAAGGTTTTCTGTGGGCTTCTGAAAGCAGCAGAAATGGCCCATGACACTGAATGCTAGACAGACATGTAACAATAAAATATCTGCCCAGGGATCCCAGCAATCCTACTGGGAAGCCCTGACTACACCCTGGATTTCAGACTCCTGAGGTAGAGTGGTTGCCAGAGCCTCAGAAGACATGAGTCTTGACCACTGTGACTGGGCCAATTTAAAATAGTTCATCTCTTCTGTTTTATGAAACAAAATTTAGAAAAATAAAGTGAAAAAAAGAAACTAAGAGAAATAAAATAAAATTTAAATATAAATTTAAAGTAATTAAAAATAGTAAGGACACATAAACAAATAAAATAGAGAAAAAGAGAAATGTAATTAAGAACAGTAAAAATAAAAAAAGAAGATGAAGATAATCAATACAACAACATTAAGAGACCTAAACAGACATTAAATAATTTGCAGTAGAATAAAATAAGAAAATTTTAAGAATGAGAAGAAAAAATGAAAATAAAAATAAAAATAAATATTAAAAAATAAAATGCAAAAATATAAATGAAAATAAATAAAAGCAACAAAATATGTAAAATGTTACAAATAATATACAAACTGGAGAAAATTTGAAATGAAGAGAACATAATAAGAATAATAAAAATGAAAATAGAAATAAAATTAAATTAATAGAGAAAAATGAAAGTAAATAAAAATAATGAGAAACAATATAAAAATTGGGACAACTATACAGAGAAATAAAAGGTTAAAAAGAAAAAAAAAGACCTAGGGATAATCTACAAAACATTTCACCCAACAATAGCAAAATATATAATATTTCTAATTACATATGTCACATTTTCATACATAGGCAAACTTCTAAGCTAGATTGCAAGTTTTAGCATATTTAAATAGATGTTAATCAAAAAAGTGTTATTTCTGACTACAATAAAATGTAACAGGAAGTTAAAAACCAAAAGAAATCTAGCATGTGTGTATACATATGAAAACTAGATAAATTATTGAGCATACTACTTTTCAAGAGTTAGAACATGTAAGTTTCTTTAGATGTTAATAGTATTCAAAATAATCTACATATCAATGAGATCTCTTTCAAAAAACCAAGAATTCTTTTTGCAGAAGTACTGGAATGCTCTAAAATATTTAGGTCAATATGTAGCTGTGTCACCCAGGCTAGATTTCAGTGCCATAATCAAAGCTCACTGTAGTCTTGGCCTCTCAAGCTCAATTGATCCTTCTACCTCAGCCTCAGAAGCAGCTGGAAGTGCAGCTTTATGCCACCATACTCAGCAAGTTTTTGTATCTTTTTTTTTTCTTTTTGTAGTGATAGGGTTTTTTCCCATATTGCCCAGGCTGGTCTCAAACTATGGGACTCAATCAGTCCACCTGCTTTCATTTCCCAAAGTTGTGGGATCACAGGAGTGAGCCACCAAATGTTTTCCTATAATATTCCTATAGACACTAAAAAAAAAAAAAAAAAAAAGAAAAGAAAAAAAACAAGTATTCAAACAATGTGGAAAAATAGAATAAACTCGAAGCATAATTCTTATTTATTTGAAAACATATTGCAAATCTACAGTAATCAAAATAGTGTTGTGCTGGCATAAAGACAGAAAAATAAATGTTGAAACAGATAAGAGAAGCCAGAAAGAAACCTATGTGCATATACTCAGCTTTTCTTAAATAAGGGTTCCAAATCCTCATGTTGCAGAACTTTCTCCTTCAGAAAAATTGAGTTCTTGTCACATGACTAGAAAAGATTAGGCTGAGACACTGAAGGATGAGGAGCAGAGTCGATTGGTTAAAAAAAAAAAAAAAAAAGAATAGAGAAACTCAACAAACTGAGTGTAAGTCCTGCTTACAGGCTTCCACCTCTCAGATTGGTGAACATCAGACCATCACACAGAACCTGAAAAGGGCAGGCTCCTCCTTCTTGCACAAGGGTTGAGCTTTTCATGGCTCCACTCTCTTCCCCACAGTGTGTAGGTGGACATTATTCAGAGAGAATCAGTTGGGAACAGGCAGAATTCATCTGAGACCAGCAGTCAGATCTTAGGCTTGAAGGTGGGGTTTCACTCAAGATTCTTGACTATTTCCTAACTCTGTTATTTCCTCCTCTAAAGAAGTACTTCTACCTGCTGTTAGAATAAGGATAAGGATGAGGACAAAAACCACTTTTAACTGCTTCCTGCTGATAGGTGGCACTGTTTTGAAAAAATGACCATCAGATCTCCCTAAGAGGCCTATCAAAGTGTCCCCATTGAAAGGGGTAGGCCTGTCTAAGTGTCCCTAGTGAAAAGGGGATACTTTGTCTGAGACTTTGTTGTGTGACTATTTGAAATTTGATAGCCAGAAGGTGAGAAGAATTAAACTGGGTTATTAAAAAACACTTATTAAAATGAAACAAGGGGAAGATGGCAAGGACAGCTCAAAAATTCCAAAGTATTACATTAGTTTGCATAGGGAGAGAGAGGCCAAAAGCCCAACTGGAGAAACAAAAACAAAAATGCAAACAAAAATAAAAAAGCAAACTTTTTACCTTTTTGTCAGCATGTCAGTCTTCTGGGTTCTTTTCTCATGAGTCCAATCCTAAGCCAACAAGTCTAAGGCTGAGGAAATTAACTCTTCTAATCTTGAAGGATGCATCCAAGGGGAGTGTTCCATAGCATGAAGACATGATTACCTATCTGTAAATAGAGGACAAAGGATAAAAAAATAAAATTTTAGCATTTTTTAGAGTCCTAGTTGTTCAGGATGCATTCCAAAGAGGTATAGACTGAAGACAAATGGCTACTCATCTAGAGAGAGAAAGAGAGAAGCAGGTGTCCCTGATTTATTTCTCTTCCTAGAAAACACTGAGTGTATGTTGAGTGATAAGAGAAAGAATGTTTCCTTTCCACCTTCAATCCTTGTATCCTTGAGTCCCAGTGATTGTCACAGGGTGCTACCCATGAGTGTCAAGGCAGCTTTCACCCATGTTAACAGGGAGGTCTTGGGTGGTGAAAATATCTGCTCTTACCCACATATGCCCTATCTCCCCTGCTGTCAGGAGTTCTGGAGTTCACTGTTCACTAGAATTCATTTATGGCACAGATACTAGCATAATCTTTCTCCATGAAGTTTGGGAAGCTTGGCTTAATCAGCTGGAGTTAGTCATGCTCACCAGTGCTGTGCATTTTAGCCTCCATTATCATATATCTATTGATTTATCAGATCTGGTATTATTTTCTAGGACTTTAACCTGAAGCTTGGAATTGAGGTTGAAACAAAAATGTGTTTCAGGGAATTGCATAGATTCCATATCATGAGCTAAATGCTAAGATGACACTGGGGAATTGGGTCCTTTTTCCACAAGGGAGAGAAAAGGATGTCTTTGACACAGCCAAAAAACCATTGGCTACAGTTTTGTCTGCTAAGATTTGGGTAGGCACCCTATTTTTTCCCACCATTCTGCAGGATTTGCAGGATAATTGCACAGAACTAGAATATTAATCCAGACTACTACATTACCCATCCTTTTTTATTTTATTTTTTTCTGAGCTGCAGTTGAAGATCTTTGGTTGGTTCATAGGAATAAGCAGTGTTAGTCTAAAATATAGGCAAAAATCACAAAACTAATGAGTTTAGAACTTAATGACAAATGTATAATAAGTTTTGAAACATAATCTTTATCCAGTTTTCTGTTAAAAACAAATCATGATAGGACTGAATTGTTTGTGAAATAAACTTTAGTCTTATACTCAGCCTAACTATTTGCATAAAGTGCAGCAAGAATAATTATTTCTACCTTGGTCTTTTACATTGGCATTGATGAAACTCTGTTCCACAAGAAATTTTAGATAGAACTTTCTAAAGTCAACCCTAGCCAGGGATTTATGCCATCAAATACATATGAGTTGGGGGATCCTCTCCTCTTATGGTCCTAAGATAAACTTTCAGCTCCTGAGCCTTTCAGAAAATGTCATCCATTACTTGCCACAGATCAGAAACTTTGCACAAGGACTGTGTAGATGACTTATGGGTCCAGTTTTACCAAGAGAATTTTATTGGATCTGCAATTTGAGCTTGACTGCTTAAAGGGAAGCATATCCTTTCCATCATGGCCTTAGTAAAACAACCAGTTTCTCCAATTTTGTCCTGTTGCAAAGAAAATGGATTATTATTTCACTGATGCAAACAGCTATGTTGCCATAATTTAAGAATACTCACACTATTTTTCAAATTCTTGAGAAGCCAGGCAGAGAGAACAAGCATGCTCCAAATTTTACTTATAAGAGTACACCTTACTCACATATTAAAGGCTGTCAATATTTCAATATAAGTTTCCTTGACTCTGGTAAACAATACAAGGATCAGTAATGTTACAGACAAAAGTCAATAGGATTCCTTCAGTTTTCTAATAGTCCAGTTCTCTCAGTTAACTCTTGTTTCATTTGATATTCATGAACATTTAGCTCTTCATGAATCCTGTGTGTTTTTTTCTGTATTCCAATGTCACAATCTTCAAAGTAATTAGAAGGCTGCATTTGAGAACACCTGTCAAAGTTCTATAGTGATTTAAAAGCATATTTTGAAAAATATCAAGAGAAGAAAATGATTTTTTTTGGTATAACTAAATGTCCAGGATAGTTAAAGTCAGAGACATGATTGGCAAAAAAAATTTGGTTATTTCTGTGCTTTAAAATTACTTAACCTAACAACCTTAATTGTGGTTGATAGCATGTACTTCACACATTAGCATTTTAGAAATCCCATACAATTTTGTAACATGTGTTACTATTATTCACCAAAATATTATCTAAGGAATATTAAACACCATTTTGGCAATTCCATATAACTAAACATGTCATATAATTCTGTTTATTCCTCTTGTGGATACTTCAGGGGCCCTCATTAGCATCCAAAATCCAGGAATGAGGAAAGACAATTTTGTAACTATATTTTGATTTTGAGAAGGTTGTTACATGTCAGGGGATTAGAACACTTGATATTATAATGTATAATTCCAGATTACCACAAATTACTTATTTGATGAAAATGATGACTTAGAAATGTAAAGAGAAAAACCTTTTATAATTCTTTACAAATTTTGCTAAGGAAAAGATTAGTGCCACAGGAGTACCTTGTTGTGCTTTTATTTCAATGTTCAATTTACAAAAAACAAAAAAAACAAAACCCAAAAAATCCCTAATAATACCTTTTTAAGTTTAATTAATGTTCACACATGGAATTTCTTTGGAAATATTTATTTTTATAATTCTTCTACAACTTGTTTGAATTTTTAGCTTCATCTTATCTCATTGAAAAGAGTTGTTTGTCCCTAAGCAATAATTTATATTTCATGCCTTCTTATAATCTTTTATTTAAAACACATTTTACTGTTCTTACACACCTCATATGTAAATCTACTTCCAGTGGTTTCAATTACATGTTATAATGGTAAATTTGAGCAATTTTAACTTTAATATAAAACCAGGTAAATTGTTTTAATTATGTGCTGGGGCAGTCAATAGTTTGACTCCTTACAGAATAGTTAAGGGTGTGGTTATTTCCATTTGTCCTCAGGCCTTACAAATTGTGATGCAAAGTAGAATGGTTCTCAAAAACCTAAAAAGCAGTTTATAACCTTAAAACTTTTAGCAACCCTAGTATCTCACTTGCATAATTTAGTTCACCTACTCATATATTGATGACATTTGTGTTTTATCAATAATCCTTAAGGCTGTTTGAATTTCTCAAAGATTAAAAGTCATGTGAACTAAAATGTACAAAACTTTTTTCTTCCCTTCAAAAAATATTTGAACCAATTTATTATTATTCTTTAAGTAAATGTATTAGAGTTTTTTTTAAAGACATCACACACACAACACATATATGAATACACAGACAGGCAGAAGAAAATCCAGTAGCCATAAGATTTTTTTTTTGCCAATTTTCTGTTTGAATTAATGGTCTCTCATGCATGCATTAGAATGGCAAGACAAAATGAAGAAAAAAAAATCAGTTGGCTGAAAAAAAAAAAAAACTTTTTCCAACAAAACAATTTTCCAACAGAGAAAAACATAAAGGTCTTTTAAATACACCTATAATTTGGATATCCACCTTTAATTAAGTTAAGCACTCTTCAAGAATTTTTTTTTTTAATTCCATATTACCTTACTCTGGCAGCACAAAGCAGCCAGTATTACTGGCTTTCAAACTTTACCAAATGTAACGTACCAGGGGCTCAAAGGAAAAAGAAATTAAGGCAGTTTGTGAAGGGGAACAGAATCCACAAATGGCAAAAGTTGTATGTCTTTTGCTTAAAAGTAAACCGCTGACAGGGTGAAGAAAAAAAAAGGCTTAAATATAGGGCAAAGAAAAAAACTGTCATTCTTATGAAAATGAGTTCCTTCAACAAAAAGAAAAAATTTACTGCTGTTGCATGAGGCTGGATATTTTGTCCAATGAAGGGGGAGACCCCATGAATGCCTAGGATGTTCCAGCCAAGAGGAGATGGGTCGAGGAGACTCCATTTACCTGTCCATTCCGCATGTGCCTGGGGTTGTTGAGGTGGGATGGTGCACAGTTTCCTCTACTCTCAGAGAAGTCCAAGGATGAAAATGCTTACAAACAAAAGAAAAAAAGATATTTTTGGTTTACATCTTACCCTTCCTCAAGACCCATATCTAGACACCAAAATGTTGTAGATCTTTATTTTTAGTTCAGCTCAAACATGTAACTTGTCACATGATGAGGAATGAATAGGCTAATAGACACACTGAAAGGTAAGGAGTGAAGCTTTTTGGGGCAACAAAGAAAAGGAAAAAAGAACTATCAGCAAAGTGAGAGGAACTTTTATTAACAGGCCCCAACCTCACAGGTTGATGAACACCAGGTCACCACATAACAGCTCAAGACTCCAGGCTCCTCCTCTGCTAAAAGATGTAAATTTTCATGGCTCCACCTTTTTTTTCCAGTGCACAGGTGGTCATTATTTAGAGAGAAACTGTCAGAAAAGGACGGGCTTCATCAAAAACCAGAAGTCCAATTTGTCAGCCTTCAGGCTGTTTTAGGCTTAAAGGTGGAGTTTTTCCCAGGACCCTTGACTGTCTCCTGTCTCTATAACTCAAAATGAGAAAAGAACTGTCTCTTTAACAAATGTGATGGAGAATAATGAATATCCAAATGAAAAAACTTAAGTTGAATCTTACCACAATTGTGAACTTAAAATGAAGTACCACTAATTTTTCATAGCTGTTGTAAATAATTTTTTTCTTGAAATTCTATTTCAAGTGGCTTATTCTTGGCATGGTAAATTGCTCCTAATTTTTATGTGAATTTGGTATTCAACCACTGTACTGAATTTCTTTATTAATTCTCAAGATTTTTAGTGTAGTATTTCAATGTTGCTATATACACAATTATGTGATCTGTAAACAGAGACAATTGGACTTTTTCCCTTTTTATTTGGATGTCTTTTATTTCTTTGTTTTATGTAAATTATATGGTTGGGACTGCCAGTACTCTGTTGAATAAAAGTGGTAAAAGTGGACATCATTGTCTTGTTCCAGATCTTACATAAAAAACCTTCTTCTTTTCTTGTTTAGTGTGATATCACCTATTGATTTTTCATATTTTGCGTTAACTGGGTTGAAGTACATACCATGTATACCTAATTTGTTCAGTTGTTTCAATCACAAATGCATGTTAAATTTTTCCAAATTTTTTTTGCATCTAGAATAAAAAAGGGTGTCTATCAGTAAACTTAATTAAATGATAACTCTCTACACTATAAATTATAAAACATTGATGAAGAAACTGACATGAAAAATTTGAGATATATTTTTTGCTCATGAGTTATAAAAAATATTGTTAAAATGGCTATGCTACTCAAAGTTATCTACAGATTCAATGCAAACTCTATAAAAATACCAAAAACATTTTTTTCACAGAAATAAAAAAAGGCCTAAAATTTATACAGAAATAAAAAAAAAACTCCCCAAATACCAAAGTAATCTTGTGAAAGAGGAACAAAGCTGAAAGCATCAAACTACCTGACTTCAAAATGCACTGCAAAGCTATAACAAGCAAAACTGCATGATACTGGCATAGAAAACAGACACATGGACCAAAGTATCCAGTAATATCAGTAATAAATTCATAAACCTAGAGCCAATAATATTTTAAGTTGTTTAGATCACACATTTAGGATAAGGGAAACTTTTAAATGAATGGTGCTAGGAATATTGATTATTTAAATGAATACAACTTGGTGCCTACCTGTTACCATATTAAAACAACTTAATTAAAAATAAACAGAAAATTTAAATATAAAACTCAAAATTATAAAACTATTTGAATAAAACAGAAAAATTATTTACCAAATAGGAAAAAATTAAAAGAAGACCTCAAAACAAAGGTAACAAAAGCAAAATCAGACAAATGAAACTATCAGAATATAAAAAAAAATTACATAGCAAAAATAAATTAACAGAGTGAGGAGACCACTTACAGTGTGGGAGAATATATTTTCAAAATATACATATGACAAGGGATAAACATACTAAATATACAGCAAACTTAACAGCAAAAATAACACACAATTTAGTAATAGGCAGAAGACTTTATGTGACATTTCTCCAAAGAAGACACACAAATGACCAAATACATGCAACGATGCTCAGCATTATTAATTATTAGAAAACTACAAATCAAAGCCACAATATGAGAGCAAACCACTCCAGTCAGTTAAAATGACTATAATCAGAAATAATACCTGCTTGTCCTGTGAACAGGAGTCATTGTGACATATCTGTGGGACTCTCTTTGTATTCCTGGGTCCACAAGGGTCATTGTGTCATACAGTTGGATGTAACCCCAAAGTTTGTGACTTTTCTTCCAGGAACTTGTCTACAAGGAGAATATTGGAACATTTCTGCCTCATCATTTAAGTTATGTATCTGTCATGCCTATTTTATTACCCCAGTGTAAATTTTGACATATACCTAGGCACAGCTTACAGGCATGATAATGACTCTCATATGTGAACCTCACAAATAGTAATTTTGACTCTTGTAACTTGCTTTGGAAACATGAGTGATGTCTTACGTCTCTTTCTGATAAAAACTTCACAGAAGATAAAAACAGACTTAGATTTTTGTAAAGCCCAACGCTTATACAGAGAGGGCATAATAGAACCCAGCAGAAAGGTGAAATTGTGAGTCTCATGCACACCCAGCTGACAGTAAGGATTTTCACATCTCACATTTATGAAGCCAACTGTCACTCATGAAAACAGTACATGTGTGGTACTGTAAATCTCATCTTTGGTATATTCTGCCACTGTAAATGTGATATAAATATTTGCCAAGCATCTGTGTGGTTTGACTCTCCAGAATGGTTCCAATCCATATATGGGATTGTGATCTCTACCTAGGGCAACCTCTAGCTGATGTGACTGTTCTGCCTGGGCCCTTCTCTCAGTAAGGATTGTGAAATATCACTGAATCTAAAAATCAGGTGATATTACCTTCTTGCCTAGGCCATGTCCACAGACACCCTTGTGACATAGCACTGTGTCTACCACTTAGGTGATGTATCTCTCCTTTCTGGAATGGATACTGAACACAAGGGGAGGAGTGATGTATTGCTAGACAGGCGAACTGGATATGTTACTGATTTGCCAAGGCTATGTGTCAAGGAGTGCATTGTGACATATCTCTGGGCATATCACCTAGGTGATGTGACTTAATGTTTGGGCCTCACCCAAATAGAGCATTGTGAACAGAAAGTTGTAACTCCTTCACCTTAGTTCTTTTCTAAAAGAGCCTGGCAGCATATCTCCGGACTTAGCACCGAGGTGATGTGGCTCTTCTCTCTGGTTTCTGCCCATGTGCCAGATTGTGAGGTATACCTCAAGGAGCACCTTGGCTATATGACTCTCATTTTCTGCCTGAGTTGTGACTTCCAGGGGCATTGGGACATATCCCTTAGCCCATGACCTAAGCGATATGACTTTCTTCCCTGACAGGGCCTTTAAAATAGTGGAATTGTGACATAATACTGAGCCCAGCATTTAGGTCGTATGGCTGTACTATTTTTTCTAAACCATGCTAGAGTCCTGAATAAAGAGGGAATTATTGCATACTGGTGGGCCCAGCACCCTGATGATGCTATTGTCCTGACTGTGCCAGAGACACAGAGAGTATTCTGACATATCTTCAGCCCATTCTGTAGGTGTTTGGCTCTCATCCCTTGGCCAAGTTTTTTCACATGTGGAATTGTTATATTATCGGGTCCAGCCTTAGCTAATGTCACCCTCCTTCCTAGATTCTGCCTAGAGAGAGCATTGTGACATGTTGCTTGCCACATCACCTCAGTGATGTTACTCATTTTCCTAATTTTTTGCTCACAAATTGAATGATTACATATATTTTGCTTCAGATAAGAGACAAAATGTCAAAATTATATGGGGAATCAGCCAATAGAAGATAGATATTTTGCCTCTCATTGCTTGGCTTAGGGCAATAGGTAAAATCCTGCATTGCATATTTGTACAGAGCTCACAGAAGTTTACAACACTAATTTATATTGTATAAACTGCTTGGGTGATACAGAGTTTCATAAAAAGGCCTGGCAAAAAGTTAAGATTGTGACTCTCAGTTACACACCCAGGTGAAAGTAAAAGTTGTCACCATCCCGTATTACACGCCCAATGTTGAGGTACTAAGTCTAACTAGTGAAAACAGTACAAAAATGGAAAAGTGATTCTCATATGTGGACCTGGCCACAGGTGTGATCCTGACTCATTTTTGGACCCTGCTCACAGGCATAAAATTTGGTCTTACTTCTTGACTCAGCCTAAATGAGAGATCTTGACTATCATACCCGAGTTTAAGGCAATATATAAAATTGTGAGTCCATATGAGCATATGGGCCTGAGAGTAGTTTGCAACTCTCCTGCATGTCATATAAAACACTTGCATGGTATAGGGTATGTCATACAATGGCTCCACACACACAGGACATCGTCACTCATATTCACACCAAGCTAACAAAGGTGACACCTTCAAAGACAGGAGATTGTGTCATATCACTGGGTCTAGTTAATAAGTGTTAAAACTTTTGTTTAAATTGTTTTCCATTGTGCATTGTGACATATCCCTTGGTCAGAATCATAATAATGTGACTCTTCTGCCTTGGGCCTGCCAACACAGGATATTGTCACATACCTCTGAGCTTATCAGCTAGGTGATTTGTCTATTTGACCTGTGCTTTGCCCCCAAGGAACATTGTGACATCATTGGATGTAGCATCCAAGAAATGTGACTCTTCTGCCTAGGTCATGACCACTAAAGGAATTTTGACACACCACTGAGTGCAAAACGTAGGTAGTGCAACTCTTCTCTATATCTTGAGTCTGCCAAAAGAGGGGGTTTTTACATATTGCTAAGCCCAGCAGCTAGGTGCTTTGACTCTTCTCATTTTCTTCAACCATGTCTACAATGGACATGGTACCATACTACTTGATGCTGTACCCAGGAAATGTCCCTCTTCTGATTCAGCCCAGCCTGCAAAGCAGATTATAATGTATCCTGAGCTCAGAATCCAGGTGATGAGACTCTCCTGCCTTGTTTCTGCCAAGAGGTGAAATTGTGACATATTGCTGCCTTCAGCTTACATGCAGAAATATAACAATCATACCTGGACCCAGAAGGAAGAGATATTCTGACTCTCACAACCAGTCTTATGGCCATAAATAAAGTAATGGATCACTTAACTGGATAACATTTACAGAAAATTATGACACTCAGGCATATCAAATGAAGGCAGAGTGATACATAGAGTGTCATAACAGGAAGCAGCCTTTCACAGGTGGTATTGTGACATTTACCTTTCCTCAGCTCCTGAATGATTTAATAAATCTGCCCAGTTAAAGCCCAAAGATGACATTTTGACATACACCTGGGCCAATAACCTTGGTGATTTGACTCTCCTGTCTTAATAGTATCCTCAGAAGAGATCATATCTTTTGACCCATCATTTAGGTTACGTGACTCTCTTCTCCTGCATAAACTGCTTCCAGTGAAGAGTGTAGCATTTCAAAGCACTTCATCCAAATGACATGACTATCTTGCCTGGGTCCTTTCAACAGGAGTCACTGTGACATTTTTAGACGTACATCATTTGGGTGATATGACTCTCCTCTCCTCCTGAACACACTCCACAAGGGTCATTATGGCATAGAGCTGGCCTAGCACCCAAGTTTTGTCACATTTCTGTTAGGGCCTTGCCAAAAAAGAAAATATTGGAATACTTCTGGTTTAGGATTTAGGTGATGTGTTTATCCTGCCTGTTTAACAACCATAGAGGGGATGTTGATATATACTTAGGCACAGCTAACAGGCATGATAATGACTTTCATATTTGGACCCAGACAATAGTTGAAATTTTGACCTTTATAACTATGTTGAGGTATATGAGTGATGTCCAGGATCTCATTTTGGTAAAAATTTTACAGAAGTTTTCAACACTCACATATATTTTATAACATGCTTGGGTTTTATGGAGAGTGTCATAACAGGGACTAACACAGAGGAAATTCTGCATCTCATATGCACACCCAGCTGACAGTAAGAACTTTCACCATCACAGATGGATGACGGCAACTGTCTTACATGAAGACAGGACATGTGTGGTATTGTAAATATAATCCCTATAATTTTATTCCATCGTGACTCTGATATAAAGCATTGTCAAGTACATGCATAATTCTACTCTTCAGATTGGTTTCAGCATACATATGGGATTTTGATATCTACCTGGACCAACCTGGAAGTGATGTGACTTTCCTGCCTGGGCCCTGCTCTCAGTAAATATTGTGATAGCACTGGTTGAGCACCCAGGTGACATTATATTCTTGCCTGCACCAAGACCACAGACATCATTGTGATATATCACTGTGTCCATAAGTTAGAAGACCTAACTCTACTCTTTGGAATGGGGCCTGCACACAGGGCAAATTAATGACATATTCCTAGGCCATGCACACAGGTGATGATACTCTTTTGCCAGACCCATAACAAAAAGAGGGCATTTTAACATATCACAGTGTAGGTGATATGACTCTTCTGCTTAGGACCTGCCCACTTGAAGTGTGACTTATTGCTAGGCAAGGCATGAAGGTTATGGTACTCTTTTGCCATGGCCATGCTTTAAGAATATCTTTGTGTCACATCTCTGGACCTATCACCTAGGTGATGTGACTTCCTGCTTATCCCTGTCCACATACAGCATTGTGCCTGGGTCCTTTTCTAAGGAGGACTTGTGAATATCTCAGCACCCAGGACCAGGTGATGTAGCTCTTCAACCTGGTTTCTGTTCACATATTAAATTGTGACATATACCTAAAGAAGCACCTAGGTAATATGACTCTCCTTTTCTGCCTGAGCCCTGCCTACTTGTCACATTAAGCCTCATTTCTGAGCTCAAGACCTAATTTATAGGACTCTCTTCTTCTGTCTGAGCCTTTACAGTGGGAAGATTGTGATATATTTATGAGCCCAGCACTGAGGTAATGTGACTCTCATCTTGTTGCTGAACAATGTCAATGAACAGGGCTTTTGCAGTATTTCAGGGCCCAGCACCCAAATGATGCCTAGGTTGTGCATAAAGAGGAAATTGTGGCATATTGTTTGGCCCAGCATCCAAATGATGAAACTCTCCTGTCTTTCCCAGAGCCAGAGAAGATATTTTGATACATCTTTGGCACATTCTGTTGATGTTTTGGCTCTTATCACTTTGCTTGAGTTTTCCACATGTGGTTGTGTCATACTGCTGGCTCTGGCACCCTGTTAATGTGACCCTGTTTCCTAGGCACCTAGGAAAGACACCTAGAAAAGGCCTCTAAAGAGGACATCATGTCAAGAAGCCCCTAGAGAGGACATTGTGACATATTGCTTGTCAAAGCACCAAAATGATTTGTGGCAGTGCCCCTCACACAGGGGCACCAGCTGTGAGGGCCTGCCCACAGACCCTGACCCACTGATAAATGAATATAGTACACTGACACAGAGATATTCTGCTTTTCCCGTCCAGCTTAGTGTGTGTCCAAGTGGCTTACAGACTCCCTGCTGAGTCCTGTAAACAGTTGCTATGTGGTCTCAATTGGCTAGTGACACTCACACTTATTTGGTAAGATTAATTAACAAAGGCTTGAGGCAACACCATTAGAGGGTAATAGATATTGTGAACTTCCTGAGTAATAAGCACTTTACCACCCATAGTACACCAAAATTTACTGTTAAGATCACATAAATAAACAAGCCAGCTAGGTAAACTACTTTGCTTTCCTTTAGTACTACTTTAATTTGTTTAACTAACGGTAAAGATCAAGTTGCTGTCAACCATATCTATTACCGAAGTTATGCAAAGTTCTCAGCCTTCGTAGAAGATATGTGTCAATCGCTGTAACTATCTTGAATATTTTTTCCACCAGCCTGATTGAAACCCAACAGTGATGTTTAACTTCTCCCTAGAATTTTCCCAAAAATTGGATTATGACATATACCTTGCTTTACAAAGACATAATGATCACCTTTATATTGGGATTCATCCAATAGGAGATGTTTTGCCTCTCAACACTAGGTTAAGATCAATAGGTAAAGTCCTTCATTGCATATTTGTAGAAAGCTCACAGAAGTTTACAACATTAACTCATATCATAAAAACTTCTTGGGTGGTACAGAGTGTTTCATAACAGGTCCCAGCAAAAAGTTAAGATTGTGACTCTTGACTACACACTCAAGTGATAGTAAAAGTTGTTACCATCCTACATTTAAAAGCCCATTGTTGGATTCCTAAGTCTAACAAGGGAATAGAGCACCAAGTTAGAATTGTGAATTTCATCCCACAGGTGGGATGGTAACTCATTTCTGGACCCAGGTCAGAGGCATAATAATGGTCTCATCCCTGAAGCTAGGCTATAGGAGAGATATTGACTATCATTGCTAGATTTTGGGCAGTATATAAGATCCTGAGTTTACATAAGTGTTTATGCCTCAGAGAGGTTTCCAACTCTTGTGCATGTTGTATAAAGTTCTCAGATGTTGAGAGTGTCATACAATGGCCAGCACACACATGAGATTGTGACTCTCATATACACAATTAGATAAATGTTAATGATGTCACCCTTAAAAATGAAGAGATTTCATCTTATCTCTTGGCCTAATACCATGGTGTTGAAACTTTTTGATTTAAACTTCTTTCCATAAAGTCATTTTTACATATTACTGGGTCAGAATCATGATAATGTGACACCTCAGCCTGGGCCCTGCAAACAGGAAATATATTCACATATCTTTGTTCCAATTGGCTAAGCGATATGTCTCTCCTGCCAGTGCCCTGCCAACAGGGGACACTGTGACATATCACTAGATATAGCATCTATGTAACGTGACTTACTTCTCCTGCCTGGATGCTGCCCTTGAAGAAACTGTGGTATACAACTGACTGCAGGACTTAGGGACATGACTCTCCTTTTGTTCCTTGACTCTGCCAAGAGTGGGAATTATTAAATATTGTTGAGCCCAGCACCCACGTGGTGTGATTCTGTTTTGTTGTTGTTTGTTTTCTTTAAACCTGTCTACACTGGGCATGGTAGATATATTAGTTGATGCTGTACCTAGGTAATGTGGCTCTTCTGCCTGGTTTCTGCCCACATGTTAGATTGTCATATAACTAGAGAAGCACCTAGGTAATATGACTTTCATTTTCTGCCTAGGCCCTGCCTACTGAGGACACTGGAATATATCGCTGAATGCATACATATTTAGGAGAAGTGACTCTCTTCTTCTGCCTGGACATTACAATGGTGGGATTGTGACATATTGCCGACACCAGGACTCAGGTTATTTGATTCTCCTTTCTCCCTCAAACCATGCTGACAAACAGAAATTTGGACCTATTGCAGGGCCAAGCACCCAGATAATGTTACTGTTTTACCTGGGTCCTAAATATAGAGAATATTATGGCATATTGCTGGGCCAAGCACCCTGATAATGTGACTCTCAGGACTGTGCCAGAGCTGTAGAAGGTATTTGACATAACTTGGGCATATTAGGTATGTGTTTGGCTCACATCTATTGTTTGTTTTTTCCACATGTGGGATTGTGTTATAATACTGAGTACAGCAACCAGCTGATGACCAAAGAGTACTGGTGGTGATAGCTGGACACCCAGGTTGGGAATTACTTTCCAGTGAAGGGAAATGAAATTGGGAACCTGCTTTAACAGGCAGTCTGACCATGTCTTTTTAGAGCACCTGTACTGTGCTAGGACATTCTTTCTGCCTCCAGTCAGCTTGGACTTCTCAAAGCATAAAGGCTGTAATAGCTAAGATTCCCAAGCAGCAAAGATGGTGGCCCACTTCTCTTTCCAGTAGCTCCATCTTACAGAGGTGTAGTGCTGCTACTAATGGTTGGCTGGAATTCTAAGCCAGTAGGTCTTACCCTTTGAGGCACTGTGTAAGTGGGTCCTACAGACCATCACTGCTCAGCCCCCTGGATTCCACCTCTTTCCTATTGGTATACACAGGGGTGTACCCTCCTGCTTTGCTGGAGTTGCAGCTAATTTCTTTGGGTAGCCTAGAAAACCAGAGTATCTAAGGCTGTTGAATTTCTGCACAGGCCTGAATGGCTGCTCTGCTGAAACTCCATGTAACTCTCTGTGTTAAACTGAAAGCTTTGATGAAGTGGGTTCATGAGGGTATCTCCTTACATAAGGGTAGCAATGATCTGTGGGATAATTATGGGATTCTAGGGTCACACATGCACTCACTGCTTTACTGGGTTGGGAGGATCCCTTGGCTCCATGTTGTTCCCAGGTGGCCCATTTTCCTGCTTTGGTTTACTGTATTCTCCATAAGTTAAGTTGTTTCTTTGATTAGTCTCACTGCAAGTACCTGGATTTTTCAGTTGAAGGTGATGTATTTATGCACTCCTGGCATTTCTGTCTTTGAGAACTACACAGTCTAGCTACCTCTAGTCAGGAATGTTGATCACTTTCCTCAAAAAGTAACCTACTATTCTATATTAAAAGAATTTAGGCCATGTGCAGTGGCTCATGCCTGTAATCCCAGCAGTTTGGGAAGCCGAAGTGGGCAGATCATGGAGTAAAGAGATTGAGACCATCCTGGTTAACATGGTGAAACTCCACCTGTACTAAAAATACAAAACATTAGCTAGGCATGGTGGCATGCAGCTATAGTCTCAGCTACTCAGGAGTCTGAGGCAAGAGAATCTGTTGATCCTGGGAGGCAGAGATTACAGTGAACTGAGATTGAAATAATACACTCCTGCCTGGCAACAGGGTGACACTCTGATTCAATAAATAAATAAGTAAACAGAAAGAAAAAATTTAATATTTTTTTTCAAAAGCAAATATTGATGTAATTTAACTCTTACATTTACTGCTATGTCTTCATTTCTAGAATTTATGTTACAATTTCATCTTTGGATAGAGACAAGACAGAAGAGTCACACCATCTGGATGCTGAGCTAGAGATATATTTTAACCTCCCCTGTAGGCAGGACCCAGTCATAGTGTCATGTCACCTGTGTTCAATCTCAAATAATATGTCATCATGTCCTCTGTATACAGGGTTGAAAAAAATAGTGGATAGTCACGTCTTCTAGGGACTCAGCTCAGGAATATGTTATGATCCCCTCTCTTAGCAGATTCCAGGAATAAGGGGAGAGTCACATCACCTAGGTTTTGCACTCTGTGGTATGTCACCATTTCTTCAGTTGGCACAATCCAAGCAGAAGAGGAGAGTCACATTACCTACATGTTATATCTAGCGATATGTCACAGTGTCCCTTGTGAGTAAGGAACTTGAGAGAGACACATCACCTAGCTGACAGACTGAGACATATGTGATAATATCCCCTGTTGGATGGGTCCAAGCTGAAGAGTAACATTGTTAAGATTCTGACCCAGAGATATTTCACAATGCACCCAAGGTAAAGTATTTAAGCCAAAACATCTAAATACCAAGGGGTATTAGACCTAGTGACATGATACAATCTCCTCATCTGTTAAGGTGACATCTTTAACTCTTAGCTTGGTGTGTATATAAAGATTACAATATCATGTGTGTTCTGGGTTATAATATGACACGCTACAACATCTGAAGGCTTTATGCAACATGCATAAGAGTTGAAAACCATTCTGAGGCCTACATGCTTGTATTAACTCACATTCTTACATATTGCTTAAAACCCAGTTGTGACAGTCAACATCTCTCTTATAGTCTGGGTTCAGACAGGACACCCATTATTACACCTATGATCTTGCTCCATAAATGAGTCACCATCTCACCTATAGCAGGATCCATATACAAAAGTCAGAATTCCATCTTTGTACTTTACTTGTTAGACTCAGTATGTCAACAGTGGGCCTTGTAAATGAGGGATGTTCACAATTTTGCTCTCACCTGAATGTGTAATAAAAAGTTATGATGTTAACTTTTTCTATGCCCTGTTATAGAACTGTGTATTACCCAAAAAGTTTATAAAATATGGGTTAGTACAGTAACCTTCTATGAGCTTTTTACAAATATGCAACTTATAACCATACTTATTGTCCCAAGTGGAGTGATGAGGGGCAAAATATCTACTATTGGTGGAATCAGAGTTTAAGGTTTATTATCACGTAACTGCATTGAAGCAATGTAAATTTCATAATTTCATTTGTAGAAAAAAATCTTGGCAGGAGGGTAGGTAGCACAACTTAGATGCTGTGCTAAACAATATGTCACAATGCCCTCTTTAGGCAGGATCTAGAAATGAGGGTTACATTAATTGGGTGCTGGACTCAGCAACGTGACACAAATCCAAATGCAGAAAAAAATATTCAGACAAACGATGAGAGCAAAAAAAACCTACAAAATGAGCCCAAGATATGTGAAAATACTTTCTGTTGCTCTGGCACAGTCTGAAGTGTAATATCATCAATGTGGGGGGCCAAGAAATATGCCATATTTCTCTTTATGCAGGACCCAAGCAGAAGAGGGACATCATCTGGGTGCTGAGACCTGAAATATATCAAAATTTCATAGGCATGCTTCTGGAAAACAAGAAGAGTCATGTTATGTAAATATTAGGCCTAACAATATGTCACATTACCCCATTGTGAAGATTCAGGCAGAAAAAAAGAGTCACATCACTTAAGACACATGTTGAAATATATGGCCCAGTGTTCCAAGTAGGCAGGGCTCAGGTAGATGAGAAGAGTCATATTGGCAGAAGATTCATATCGCCATGATGCTGGGTCTTGAGAAATGTCACAAGGCTCCCTTAGGACAGTTCCCAGTGCAAGAGAGTTACAACAAAGAGGTGCAGGTTCTACCCTTCTACCCTTATTTCACAATGCTCCATGAGGGCAGGACCTGAGCAGGAATTCACATCACTTAGGTGATAAGCCCAGGGATATGTAACAATGTCCTCTTTGAATCATGGCATTGGTGAAAGAGTACCATCACCTGTGTGCCTAGCCAGGTAAGCCAGACCCAAGCAGAAAAGCAGCATCACTTAGAATATAGGCCCACAGATTTTTCACAATGCCCTCTTTAGTACATGGCCCCAGGAAAAGAGTATCATCACTTGTTTGCTCTGCCCAGCCATATGTCACTATCCCCCACTGTGTGCAGGACCCCTTCTAATGAGGGGAGTTATGTCACCTAAGTGGTTGACACAATAATATGTCACAGTGATTTCTGTGGGTGTGGTTCAGACAAAAATGTAACATTACCTGAGTACATGATCTAGTGATACGTCACAATACATTTTGAGAGCAGGGACCTGACAGGAGAGTCCCATTACCTACAGGTTGGCCCAGGTAAATATCACAATAACATATGTGGGCTGGAACCAGTTTGGAGAGTCAAATGACACAGATGCTGTCATTTACACTGGTAGAAGATTCCTGGGATGAGACTTACAATGCCACACATGTCTTGTTCTTATTTGTGACAGTCTGCTTCATATGGGTGACACTGACCGTTCTTACTGTCAGCTGGGTGAGCATATGAGACTCATAATTTGTCCTTTCTGCTGGGTTCTGTTATGACAATCTCTGCACAATCCAAGGGCTTTATAAAATAACTGAGTCTGCTATAATCTTCTGTGAACTATTTACCAGAAAGAGAATTAATCACCCATGTTTCTAAAACAAGTTATGAAAGTCAAAATCACTTCTATTCTTGCAGTCTACATATAAAAGTAATTATCATGCCTGTGAGCTGTGTCTAGGTACATGTCAAAAATACCCTATGGTAATGAGAAAGAAAAAACAACCACATAACTTAAATGCTGAGGCAAAAAAATGTAATATTCTCCTTTTTGGCAAGTTCCTGGCAGAAAAATTGCATAACCTCCGGGCTACACCCAACTGTGTGGCACAATGCCCCTTGCGGGCAGTTTCCAAGCATATGAGGAGAGTCATAGCACCTAAATAATAGGCCCAGAGATTTGTCACAATGTCTTCTGTTTAAAGGACTAGACAAGAGAGTCATATTATTTGGATGCAGTGCTCAGAAATGCTACAATCCCCAGTGGAAGCAGGGTTCAGGCAGGACAGGAGAGTCAGGTAACCAAGATGATGGCACAGAGACATGTTACAATCATTCCTGAGAGTATTGTTAAGACAGGAGAGTTAAATCACAAAGGTGCTCACCTAAGTCATATGTCCAAATCTCAATTGTGGGCTACACCTAGCCAGGATTATGCAATCACTCAGGAGCTGGGCAAAGGCATATGTCAAAATAACACGGTGAATAAAATCAGAGTCACCATCTTGCATTTGTCCTCACTCCAGGTGTAACAGTCATGATTAGTCCTCTTATCTGGTCTCAAAAATATGGCACAATATCATCTATGGGCAGACAGCAAGCAAGAAGACCACAACACCTTGTTGGGTGCTGATTCAGTGAGATGTCACAATCCTTGTGGGCAGGATGCTGGAAGAAGGATCACATCATCTGGATGCTGGGTTTAGTGATATATCAACATTCCCCTTGTGGGCTGTGCTGAGGAAGGAGAGGAGACTCACTTCACCTATCCAATGGTCACAGATATATGTCAAAATTGTCACTATGTGCAGGACCAAGGTATGAAAGTGACCTCTACTTGGCTCTGGGTTTAACAATATGTCACAGTCTCACCTGTGGTCAGTGAAAGGCAAGAGAATAGAACCATCTCCTAGGAGTTGAGCCAAGTGATATGTTACAAAGCTTGCTGTTATATTTTGTGGCAACCTTGTGAAAGAACATACCATCTATACCTGATTTGTTGGCAGGGCCCAAGATGGAGAGCCACATAACCGAGCTAATAATCCCAGAGTTATGTCACAATGCCCTCCTTTGGGCATGGCCCTGGCAAAAGATTACACTCAGTTGTATGCCTGGCCTTGCAATATGTTACTATCTTTCTTTGTGCAGGGTCCATTTCAGAGAGAAGTGTTACATCACCTATGAGGTGGACACAGAAATATGTCACAATAATTCTGGTGAGCATGGCACAGGCAAGAATGTCACCTCACCTAGATGCCAGATCTAGTGCTAAGTCACAATTCTTACTCAGAGAGGGGCCCAGGCAGGAGAGACACATTACCTCGAGGTTGGCCTAGGTAGATATCACAATTCCAAATATGGGATGGAACAAGTCTGGAGAGTCAAATTACACAGGTGTGTGCCAAAGATCTATGTCAAAATTATACTGCCAGAAAATTCCAAGGATGCGATTTACAACACCATATATATTCTGTTTTCATGTGTGACATTTGAATTCATCCATGTGAGATGCGACAGTCCTTACTATCAGCTAGGTGTGCATGCAAGACTCACAATTTAATCTGTGTGCTGGGCCCTGCTTTGCCTCTGTCTATATAATGCAAAGACTTTATAAAATATGTTTGAGTGCTGTTACCTTTTGTGACCTTTGCACAAGAAGATGATCCATGACATCACGATGTCCCTAAACCTAGTTATAAGAGTCAGAATATCCTCTATTGGCTGAGTTCACATATGAGAATTATTATCATTCCTGCGATATGTGCCTAGTTATATGTTACAATTCCTTTCTGGTTATGAGGCAGGCACAACAGCCACATCACCTAAATGCTTGGCCAGAAATATTCCAATAATCTCTTTGTAAGCACAGCCCTGTCAGTAATGTCACAATTCATGTGTGCTAGGTCCAGCTCTGTGGCACAATGTCCCTTGTGTGCAATTCCCAGGCAGAAGAGGAGAGTCATATCATCTAAAAGATGGGCCCAAAAATATGTCACAATGCCTCCTGTTGACAGGGCCCAGGCAAGAGAGTTATATCTTTGAATGCAGTGTTTAGAAACACTACAGTTACTGAAGAAAGCAGGGTCCATACAAGGCAGGAGAGATATGTAACCTAGTTAATGGATTCAGAAATATGTAACAACACCCACTGAAGACATTACTAAAATAGCACACTCAAATCACAAAGGTGCTTGGTCCAGGTACTCGTCAAAGTCTCATTTGTGGGCTATGCCTTGGCAAAATTATTAAATCACTCAAGAGCTAGGCAAAGGTATATGTCACAATTTCACATGTGGAAAGGCTTAAGAATAAGACTCACTAACCTTTACATATACCGGCTCCAGGCAAATCAGTTGTTATTAGGCTTTTCTTATGGTCTCAGATATATGGCACAATATCACTTGTGGCCAGACAGAAGGCAAGAAAGTCACATTATCTATGTGGGTGAAGGTCCAGTGAAATTGGTGAGGGGAGGGCGGAGCGATAGCATTAGGAGATATACCTAATGTTAAATGACAAGTTACTGGGTTCAGCACACCAACATTGGACATGTATACATATGTAACTAACCTGCACGTTGTGCATATGTACCTTAAAATTTAAGTACAATTTAAAAAAAAGAAATGTCACAATCCACCATGTAGTCAGGAACCCTGCTGAAGGGTCACATCACTTGGATCCTGGTTCCAGTGACATATCAGAACTGCTTCTGTGGTTAGGACTTTGGCAAGACAGAAGACTCACTTCACCTTGGTAACTGGCCTAGGTGTATGTCACAATATCTGTTGTGCAGTACCAAGGCTGGAGAGTGAAATCACATTGATCCAGGACCTGGCAATATGTCACAATCTCCTTGTGTTCATGGCCCAGGCAAAAACAAAGAAACCTCATGTAGGTGTTGAGCCAAGTGATATGTTACAATGCTTTTTGTTGGCAGAACCCAAAAAAGAGAATCATATACCCTGGGTGTCATGCCTAGTTATGTACCACAACGCCCTGTAACTGCAGGGCCAAGGCAGTAGAAAAGAGTTACATTACTTAAAGAATGGACCTAGAGAGAAGATATAATTCTATTTATAGGCAGGTTTTAGGCAGATAATTCACATCACTTGGGTGATACTTCCAGTGATATATAAAAGTGCCTTTTGTAGGCAGAGCAAAGAAAGATATTATGTATTGCTTAGCTGTTTGTTTCCACAGGGCACAATTTTATCTGCGGTCTGGGCCTAGAAAAAAGAGCCAAAATATTACTGTTCTGGGTATAGTTTCCTGTCCCTATCACACACTCAGAAAGTTTTGGAAAAAAGTTTCACATCTCACATGATTCCTGGTTTCGTGTATGTGAGCCAACTTTTTCTATGAGTTAAGTCGAAGTAGTGAATTCACAATCTCAACAATGGGCAAGATCCTTCTATAAGATGTCCAATCCCACTTGAAGACTCTGTTCCACTAGGGGAGTTACAGCACCACAGGTGTGTTGAAACATGGTTCAAATGCTACCAAGCCACCTGTGGATCAGATCTATGTATTAGATTAATTATTTCAACTTTGGCTGCTTTTGTGTGTGAGATTTAGTACCCCATTCCTAGGCCCTGTTCATATATGAGAATGACAATCCTGTTAGCTAGGTGTGCAAAAAAAGGTCATATTATCTCCTGGTTTTTGGTCTCTGTTATAACACTCTTTGTACCATTAAGTCTTTATATGATATACCTGAGTGTTATAATCTTTTGTGAAGTTTATGCAAGTGAAAACCCAGGACTTTACCCATGGGAATGAGACTGGATATGAGAGTCAAAATATCCCTACTGGCTTGGTCCAGTTATGAAAGTATATATCAAAATTTGACCTGTGAGCAGGGACAAGGCAGGAGAGTCACATCAACTGGGAGCTGTGCCAGTGATACAGTATAATGTCATTTGTAGTCTGGGCCTAGTCAGAAGGCTCACATCACCAGGGTACAGCCTCAAATAGTATGTCACCAAGCCCATTATAGACAGGCAAGAAGAAAAAGAGAAGAGTCTCTCCACCTAGGTGCTGGGCTCTGCAATACATAATCATCCCCTTTCTTGGCAGAGTCTAAATTATTAAGGAGAGTCATAACCTAGGTTTTGCAATCAGCAGTATGTCACAATTTGTTGGTGAGCAGGAGAGTCACAATACCTAGGTGTTATGTCTAATGATATTTTAAAATATCCTCTGGGAGCAGGACACAGGCAGGACAGAAAAATCACCTAGCTTATAGGCCCAGAGATACATGATAATATCCCCTGTTGGCAGGGTCCAGGGAGGAGTGTCACATTATTATGATTCTAACCCAATGATATATCACAATACACCCACAGGAAGGAATTTAAGCCATAAAGTCTCAACACCTGGGTACTAGGCTTAGTAATATGCCAAATTTCCTTGTCTTTGAGGGTAACACCATTAACTGTGAGCTGCATGTATATATGATAGTCACAATCTCACATATTTTCTGGGCCATTTCATGAAACTCTGCAGCATTTGAAGGCTTTATACAGCACGCATGAGAGTTTCAAAGCACTCTGGGGCCTACATGCTCTTATGGATTTAGCATCTTACATACTGCCCTAAATCTACGTATAATATTTAATATCTCTTCTCTAGTCTGGGTTTAGGGATTAGGACCATTACTATGCCTCTGAGCTGGATCCAGCAATAAGTCACCATCTCACCTGTGGCCAGATCCTGTTATAAAGGTCACAATTCCAACTTTGTATTGCATTCACTTGATAGACTCAGGAGCTTAACAGTGGGCTTTGGACATGTTGGATGTTAATAACATTTGCTTTCATCTGGGTTTTTAATCAACAGTTCCAATCTAAACTTTTTGCTGGTCCCTGTCATGAAACCCTGCTGAGTCTGTCCCACAGACTCCAACTGAGTGATGGATGAAAGAAGTTCATTGACACAGGTATTTTGCCTGAGAGCATGACTAGGGGACTACATGCTTAGCCACACTGATGAGATTACAGCAACAGCAGCAACTGCAATAGCAGTTGAAAGTACAGCCTGCCACCCAAAAATCAGCAGCTGCCAACAGAGTTCATCAGCTGCTGAGAGAGTACAGCTGCAGTAGCAGCAAAGAAGGCAGTGCAGCAGAAGCTGAGAGTGCTGTCCCAATAAGCTGGTGAGGCTCACATTTATTTAGTAAAAAAATTAATGACAAAGCCTTGTAGCAAACCCAATTTGAGAGTAAAAAACATTGTCGACCCCCTAAGTAGAGAGCAGTCCTGTGCATCAATGATCATAGGTTGGTTTCTGGAGACATAAGAAAATCAATTTATCCAGATAAGTTCATTTACATTCCTTTGTTATCCACCCTTTGCTTTCAGGCTCCAGATAAGATAATTTGGCTGCTTTCAGCCAAAATTCTTTTCCAAAGTTTGTGCAAAACCTCCCAGCCTTCCAAGGAGGTTTTCTTCTTTCCTATAATTTTCCCACCACTCTGACCAGTCTCCTACACATCCCCATTTTCTGTTTTTTTCCATCAAGTTTTGTTGACTGAAGAGAACAAACGTGTGCACCAATAGGTCTGTCAGGCACAGAAGTTATAAATTGTATTCTGGCTTTGCATCCTAGAATCAGTAAATAACATAAGACAAACATGAGTATAATCAGTAACATCTTTTCCAATTAAAGAATGAAATGTTGTGTTACCTGGCACCTCAGTCCAGTGTTTGCTCTTACTAAGGAACCCCAGTCATGATATGTTAACCTTTCTAGCCAAGCAGTCACATTGTTAGAAGCTGGAAAGGGGATGTTTATTTAAGTAACAGGGCAGAAGAAAGGCATATTTAGAAGATGGGCCTAGAAAAATGTAGCAGGTACAGTCTGCAGGCAAAGTGAGAGAATAAGAAAGGTTAACAAAGCATACAAAGGCACAAATTATCTGGAGTGAATCATGTCTGTGTCTGGAGAAGGATTCACTTAGCATTCTGACTTGTCTTCTTCAGCATCCTCCAGGTAATGTAAGCCTGAGTCGTCTAAAGAAGCCACATTGTCTGCGACTGTGGGTTTTGCAGGGTTATTTTCTTCACTTCTGGTACCAGTTTGGGTCTTAGCCATGCCTTGGTAATGTTTGATGCATCGTGCTAGAATCCAAAGAAGGCCTGAGTGGGTGTGAACACAAGCATATCTTCTTCTCAATGTTAGCTAATCATTTGTACCATACCATACATTACTATTCACATCTTTCCATAAAACTGTGTGTTTTATGTCTTATGAAATTTTAGCAAAGTGATTTTTTTATAGCTGATGGAAATTTGTCATCTAAATTTAGAAATTAAGAGTAAATAAGGCTTGTGGTATTAGTGTTTCAGGGTCCTTATTCATATTTCCCCTGTTTTGATTTCTGATCATATTTTTAAGAGTGAAATGGGCACATTCTAATATGGCCTCTCCTTAGGGGTTACACAGGATGCCTTTGGAACATTAGATGGTTCATGCATGGCAAAAGGGTTGAAATTGTGAGCTGGCATAAGCTGGAATAATCTTGTAATAAATAAATACTTTTTGTACTGGGGAGCAAAGCTTGATTTACATGATACTGACACATAAACTGTTCAGCATCCTTTGAGGATGTACTCTCTGATGAAATCATTCAGTTGGCCTTTCATTATTGATACATGGTATGATAAGCACAAAGTTTTCTCTGTCCTGTTCAGCAAGGAGAATAGTATAAAAGCAGTGTTTTAAGTAAAAATGACTGGAGGCAAATCTTGAGGAATCACTTCGAGGAAAGGCAGCCCCTGTTGAAGGGGCCCCATACATTGCAAATTAGCAATGATAGCCTGTAAGTCATTCAAAAGAATCCATTTACCAGACCTTTTTTGGAATGACAAAAATTGGTGAATTCCAAGAGCTTTTTGATGGTTCTATATGGCCAGCATCTAATTTTTCCTCAATGAATTCTGGGCTTGTTCTAACTTCTCTCACTTTAAATGCTACTTTCCTACCCAAATACTATTTTAAGACAGCCATGGCTGGTGTAGTGGAGGAATAACAGTGGCCATTACTAGAAAGAAGTCTGCAGAGTGACTTCAATTAACCCTCTTATAAGTGGGCAAGCAACTCCCATTTGTCTTCTGCTTTTTCTTATTTGTTTATGTACATGATTGCCTTGTGGATCTTGCATTACTAGGCAGGCCAAAAGCTCTCCTTCTAATGCCATTTGCCTGAAACAGGGTCCCATAGCTGTAGCATATGCCTTGTCCTTTTTTCCATTTGTTTGGGGCAGGGGGCTCAGGGGAAAACTTCATTTTATCTGTGGTGCTTTTACTCAGTAATAGAGACTGAGGGAGGGGGAAGAGGTGGTGAGATGGGTGATGGTTTCTCCTCCCTTCTCTTCTTAGGCTTTCTGTATATAGCAGGCTCAAAGCAGCCCCAACTAAGACCCATAAGGTTAAAGATGTTAACGGGACTGGTTGTCCTTGTGCATGATGTTGTTTAAGATTTCTCCCCCTTGTTCCTAAAGCTCTACATCTAGCATGCCTTCTTCTACATATAGCATGCCTTCTTCTACATCTAGCATGCCTTCTTCTGGTAACCAAGCATTATGGCAAACACCAGTTTGCATTACATCCCTAAATTGAGCCTGCAAAACTGAGGTTCCACTAGCTTTAAGCAGTCCTTTCAATACTTTTACATACTGTTGCTGTTGAGCTGATAACTGTTGTTCCATAATGAAACCCTAGCCTAAACAATTCCCTCAGAATTGGAAATCTCAAGTGGTCACCAATGACTTACTGACTGTGCAGTCCCTTCAACTTGGTTTTTGGGGGTTCCATCATGATCCATTGCAGTGTTCCTCACAAGGGAAACCACCTGCTGAGTCTGTCCCACAGACTCTAGCTTAGTGACGAATAAAAAAAAAAATGGCTAACACAGGTATTTTGCCTGAGACTATGACTAGGGGACTGCTTGCTTAGCACCACTGATGAGAGTGTAGCAGCAGCAGCAGCAGCCAAGAGTGCAGCTGATGCTGAGAGAGTGCAGTAGCCTCCAAGAGTTAGTGCAGCAGCCACTGAGAGAGTGCAGCCATGGCAACAGCCGAGAGTGCAGTGCAGCAGAAGCTGAGAGTGCAGCCCAGAGAAGTCAGTGACTCTCAGATTTATATAGTACAGATTTAATGACAACTGCTTGAAGCAAACACAATCTGTAGGTAATATATATTGTCAGCCCCCTGTGTAGAGAGCAGTCCTGTGCATGAATAATCAAAGGTTGGTTTCTGGAGACATAAGTAAACCAATTTGTCTAGAAAAGTTTCTTTACATTCCCTTGTTATCTACACTTTGCTTTCAGGCTCTGGATAAGAGAATTTGGTGGCCTTCAGCCAAAATTGTTTTCTGAAGCTTTTACCCAACTCCCAGTCTTCCAAGAAGGTTTCTGTCTTTTCTATAATTTATCCTACCACCATAACTGATCTCCTACAAAACTCTCTGTACCACCCAAAAAGTTTATATGAGTTAGTGGTGTAAACTTCTGGCAGCTTGGTACAAATGTGCAATCCAGGACCTTACCTATTGCCCTAAGCCTAGTGACAAAAGGTAAAATATGTTCTATTGCCTGAAACCCAATGTGAGTTTGACCATCATGACTCTGAACTAAAGTATGATATATGTCATAGTCTCATCTGTGGGCAAAAACCTAGGCCAGAGGGTAACATCACTTAGGTAATGTGCCAAGCAATATGTCACAATGCCATCCCTGGGCAGGAAGTAGGAATTAGAGTCACATTAACTAGGTGCTGGACTCAGCAATATGACACAATATAACATGTGGGGGGAAAAAAAACAGCCAAAAGATGACAGCAAAAACAATGGCATAATGGGCCCAGGATATGTCAAAATACCTTCTGTGCTTAGGCATAGAAATTAGGGTCACATCATCAGGAGGCTAGGCCAAGCAATATGCCATAATTTTCTGTATATAAGAGATCCATGTGGAAGAGTAACATTATCTGGGTACTGGGCCATCCAATAGGTCAAAATTTCTGTTCATGGGTATGGTTCAGGAAAAAAAGGAGAGTCAAATAACCTGTGTGCTGGGCTCTGCCATACATAACAATCCCCCCATTGCAAAGACCAGGCAGAAGAGAGTCACTTCACTTAGGTCATGGGCTCAGAGATACATCTCATTTTTCCAGTAGGCAGGGCTCAGGCGTAAAAAGAGTCATATCACCTAGATGCTTCTCTAGTTATGTGTCACAGTCTAACATGTGAGCAGAAGCCAGGCAGAAGAGCCATATCACCTTGGTACAGCCTCAAGTAATATGTCAACATGCACAATATACACAGGTTAAAAAAAAAAAAAGAATCACACCTCCTGGGTACTGGGCTCATGAAAGTGTGATAATTCCATCTGTTGGCAAAGTCCAGAACAAAGAGGAGAGTCATGTCACCTAGGTTTTGCACTCAGTGGTATGTCACAATTTCTTCAGTGGGCAGGATCAAGGCAAGAGTGGAGAGTCACATTCCCAAGATGCTGTATCTAGTGATATATCAATGTTTCAACTGTGGGCAAAAAGAAAACTGGCTGGAGAAATATATCACCTAGCCCATAGGCCCAGAGATATGTGAAAATATTTCCTATTTTCAGTGCCCCAACAGAAGAGTCACATTATCATTACTCTTACCCAGTGATATGTAACAATGCCTTACGAAAAGGAATTTAAACCAAAAAGTCTTATCTTCAGGGTTTGACACTATCTCCTTATCTTGAAGGTTGATACCATTAACTGTTAGCTAGTTGTATATATGAGAGTCACAAACTCACATTTGTGCTGGTCACTGTATTACACTCTCTACAACATTTGAGAACATTATACAACATGCATGAGAGTTGCAAACCTCTCTGAGGCCAAATCCTTCTATGGACTCAGGATCTTATATTACCCTAAAGCCAGGTATGACAGTCAAGAACTCTCATATAGGCGGACAGCTCTTGCATAGGCTGGATTCAGAGAAAAGACCATTATTATGCCTGTGAGCTGAGTCCAGAAATGAGTCACCATCTCACCTGTGGCCATATTCACTTATGAAAGTCACAATTCCAATTTGGTGTTATATTCACTTGTTAGACTCAGGAAGTCAACAATAAGCTTTGTAAATGTAGGATGGCAACAACTTTCACTTTCACCTGAGTGTGTAGTCAAGAGTCACAATTTTAACTTTTGCTGGGCCTTGTTATGAAACTGTCTGTACCACTGCAAAAGTTTTAATAATATGTGGTAGCTTTGTAAACTTCTGTGAGCTTTGTACAAATATGCAATGAAGGAACTTACCTAATTGACATGTGGGCAAAAACCAAGGCAAGAAGTTTATATCATTTAGTTGTGCCAAGCAATATGTCACAATGTCCTGATGTGCTGAGCCAAGGAATATGCCACAATTTCCTATTTATGCCTGGTCTAGGAAGAAGAGTAACGTCATCCACGTTCTGGGCCTTGAAGTATGGCAAATGTCCTGTTCATGGGCATAGTTCATCAATAAGACAACAGCCACATTACAAAAATGCTGGGCTTGCCAATATGTCATGTTGTTCTCATTGTAAAAGCCCAGACAAAATAAGAGAGTCACATCACTCAGGTCGTGGGCTCAGAAATATGGCCCAATGTCACCTGTAGGCAGGACTCAGGCAAAAAAAGAAAAAGAGTCATATCACCTAGCTGCTTCTTTAGTTATAAGTCATAATTTAAAAGGTAGGCAGAAACGAGGCTGAAGAACCACACCACCTAGTCCTGGGTCCTGAGATATTCACAAGTTCCCATTAGAAAAGGAACCAGGCAAAAGCATTACATCACCTAGGTGTACATTGCACCCTTATGTTACAGTGCTCCACATGGACAGAGCCAAGCAGGAAGTCATGTCACCTAGGTGATAAGCCCAGACATATTTCACAAAGCCTTCCTTAAAACATGGCCCTGGCAAGGAGTACCATCACCTTTGTGCCTGGCATAGCAATATGTCACTATTCAAGTGCATAAGTCCTAAACAGAAGAGCCATTTCACCTCCATGATAGTCCCTGTGATATGTCAAAATGTCATCTTTTGGGAATATCCCTTGCAAAAAAGTATCATCATTTGTGTGCCCGGGCCATGAGTATGTCACTATCCTGCCCTGTGTGCAGGGCTCATCCAGAGAGAATAGTTACATCTTCTAAGTGATAGACTCCATGATGTGTCACAATGATGTCTGTGGACATGGGGCAGGCAAGAATGTAACATCACCTAGGTGCTGGATCCAGTGATGTCACATTTCTTACTAAAAGCAGGGCCCAGGTGGAAGAGTCACATCACTTTAAGTTTGGCCCAGGTAGATATCAAAATTTCATATGTAGGCTGCAACCAGTCTGAAGAGTAAAATCACACAGGTGCATGGCAAATATTTACATCACAGTCTTGATGAACTAAAATTCTATTTGTCTTCATCCATCTGTGATGATGAAAGTCCTTGCTGTCAGCTGGATATGCATACAAGACTCACAAATTCCTCTGTGGTCCAGGCCCTGTTATGGCACTCTCTATACAACAAAAGTGTGTTATAAAATATGTGTGAGTGTTGTAATATTCTATGACTTGTTTACCAGGAGGAGATTGTTCACTCGCTCATGTTCCTAAACCTAGATATAAGAGTGAAAATTTTTCCTATTGGCTCTGTCCACATATGAGAGTCATTGTATCCCCTGTTAGCTGTGCCTAGGTATATTCACCATGTCTTCTGTGGTTACTAAACAGGCAGGACAATTACATCACCTAAATACTAAGTCAGAAATATTCCAGTATTCTTTTTGTAGGTAGGACCCTTACAGAAATGTCACAAAACTTGGGTGCTAGGCCCAGGTCTATTGCATAATGCCTCTTTTGGAGAGTGTCCATGTAGGAGAGGAGAGTCATATTGCCTCAATTATAGGCCCAGAGAAATGTCAGAATGCCTCTCGTTGAAAGGGTCAAGACAACAGAGTATGTCATTTGGATTCAGTCCTTAGAAATGCTACACTCTTCACTAGAAGCAGGGTTCAGACAGGAGACAAAAGCCACATAATGTAGATGATCTGTCCACAGATATATTATGATCCCTTCTAAGCACGCTGTTAAGACAGGAGAGTAAAATCATCAATGTTTTTGGCCCAAGAATATGTCAAAATGTCTTCTATGGACTATAACTAGGCAGGATTACTAAATCATTCAGGAGCTAGGCAAAGGTATATGTAACAATAACACCTGTGGAAATATTCAGGGATGAGAGCTACAATCCTGCAAATATCTTGGCTCCAGGTATGACAGTCGTTATTAGGTCTTTGATCTGCTCTCATGTATATGACACAATATTACCTGTGGACATGGAGCAGAAAGGAAAGTCACATCACCTAAGTGGGTGCTGGTCCAGTGAAATGTCCAAATCTTCCTTGTAGGCAGGATGCTGGAAGAATAATTACATCATCTGGATGCTGGCATCAGAGATGTATCTATATTTCCCCTGTGAGCAGGGCTTAGTTAGGAGAGAAGACAAACTGCACCCAGGTAATTGGCCTGGATATATGTCACTATGATCCTTATGTGCAGGACCAAGGCAGGAGAGTGATGTCACCTTGGTGCTGGGTTCAGAAATATGTCACAATGTCTCTGGTGGTCAGGGCCAAGGCAACAGAGAAGAAACATCACCGAGTGCTGAGACAAGTGATATGTTATGGCAGCACTCCCCACAAAAAAAGATTCAGATCATCTGGTGGCAGTACCCAGTTATGTGTCACATTGCACCACAAGTGCAGGGCAAAGGCAGTAGAAGGAAGTCATATCATCTATGTAATGAACCAAGATAAAAGCCATAATGCTCTTTGTAGGCAGGGTTCTGGCCAAGATTTCATATCAGCTGGATACTGGTCCCAGTGACATATAAAATTTCCCTCTGTCACATTGCCAAAATGATCTCATAAATTGCTTACATGCTTGCTGCACATATATCATGGTTTCAACTGTACCATGGGCCTAGAAAAAAGAGGCAAAACAGTCAGATGCTGGGCAAAGTTGTACTTCTCAATCGTACACTCAAAAATATTCAGAAACATGTTTCATAGTCCCACACAAGTCCCGGCTTTGGGTATAAGACTCAACAGTTCCTTTGAGTTGGGTCAAAGTACAAGTCAGAGACTGAACAATTGGCAAGATTCATGTATAGAAGCACCAATCCAACATGAAGATTGTGTTCCAGTAAGAGAGGCAAAGCACCACAGGTCTGCTGAATCATGGTTCAAAAATCACCAACCACATGTGTTTCTGATTCATGTATGAGAGTAACAATTTCAAGCTTCAATGGCTTACACATCTGAGATTTAGTACCTCATTCATAGGCTCTCATCATGTCTGAGAATGGCAATTGTGTCAGGTAGGGGTGCATCAAACAGCCATAAGAGCACCTGGTTGCTTGTGCCTGACATTTTTTCTACCACTCAGGCTTTATAAGGTACAATTGAGCTGCATATTTCTCTGTGTATTCTTAAAGGTAAGAGATCTTTGGCTTTACCCATGGCCATAAGACTGGCTAAGAAAGTCAAAATATCTCCTCTGGCTGGGTCCAGTTATGAGAGTTATTACTGTGCATATGAGCTGAATCCAGGTATATGTCCCAATTTCACCTTTGGACAGAGACAAAACCGAAGAGTCACATCATCTAGGACCTATATCAGGGAAACAATATAATCTCCTTTTTAGACAGGACTCAGTTAGAAGGTTTATATCACCTGGGTATAGTCTCAAACAATATGTCATAATACCCACTGTATACAGAGTTGAAAAAATAGTGGATAGTCACATTTTCTAGTTGCCGTGCTCTATAATATGGTATAATTTACTCTCTTGGCACAGTATAGGACTCAGAGGAGAGTCATAGCACCTAGCTTTTGCAATCAGTGGTATGGCACAATTTCTTCAGTGGAAAGGATCCAGGCAGGAGATGCAAGTCACATTACATAGATGCTATATCTCCTGATATGTCATAGTGTCCCCTGTGGGCAGGACACCGGCATGAAAGACACACCCCTAGCTGATGGGCCCAGAGATATGTCACAATATCTTCTATTGACAGGGCACAGGCAGAAGAGTCACATTATGATGATTCTGACTCAGCAATATGTAACAATACAACCATGAAAAGGAATTTGAGCCACAAAGTGTCAACACCTGGATACTAGGTCTAGTGATATGAAACAATCTCCACAACTTGGAGGTGACATTTTTAACTTTTAGCTGAGCATGTCTATGCTGGGCCAATGTGTGACACTCTCCATAACATCTGAGGGTTGTATAAAACCTGAATGAGAGTTGCAAACTTTTCTGAGACCTACCTGCTTGTATGGACTCAACAATCTTACATATTGCCCTAATCCTAGGTTTGATAGTTAACTTCTCTCCTATAGGTAGGGTTAAGGGAAAAAAACAATTATGCCTGTGTGTTGGGTCCAGAAGTGAATCACCATCACATATGTGGCCAAGTCCACATATTAAAGTAGCAATTCCAACTTTGTGCTGTATTCCCTTGTTAGCCTCAGGGCCTCAACAGTAGGCATTGTAAATGTGGGATGGTGACATCTTTTAATTTCATCTGGGTGCATAATCAAGAGTCCCAATTTGAACTTTTTGCTGGGTCCTGTTATAAAACTCTCAACCACCAAAGAGTTTATATGATATAAGTTAGTATTGTAAGCTTCTGTGAGCTTGGTCCAGACATGCAATAGGACCTTACCTATTGCATTAAGGCTAATGATGAGAGACAAACTATCTTCTATTGGCTGAATCCCAAAATAAGGTTGATTATCATGCCTGTGAACTGTTGCACAGTATATGTCATAATCCTATTTGTGGGAAAATCTGGGCAGGAGGGTACCATCAATTAGGTGCTGGGCCAAGCAGTATGTCACAATGCCTTTTCTAGGCAGGGAATTGAAAATATAAGCAGGGCATAGGGTCACATTAACTGGGTGCTGTACCCAGAATTGTTACACCATCCCATATGTTGCAAAAACCCAGCCAAGATATGTCAGCCAAACACTTACATGATGGGCCTAAGGTATGTCAATATAACTTTGGTGTCTCCAGCATGGGTGAGAGAGTCACATCATAAGAGTGCTGGGCTCAGCAATATACAATATGTCACAATTTTCTGTTTATACAAAACCCAGGCAAAAGATTAACATCATCTAGGTGCTGGGTTATGCAATAGGTCACAATTTGTTTTGCAGGCATGGTTCAGAAAAAAGAGGAGAGTTACACATCCCAAGTCCTGGGGTCAGCAATGTGTCAAAATTCTGCTATTGTAAATGTCAGGGAGAAAAAGAAAGTCACAACACTTAGGTCCTGGGTTCAGATATATGTCCCAATGTCCCCAGTCGGTGGAGCTCAGGCATATGAGGAGAGTCATATCACTTAGATGTTTCCTTAGGAATATGTCACAATGTAACATGTGCACTGAAACCAGGCAGAAGAGTTACATCACTTGGGTGCTGTTTCCTGAGATATGTCACAAGGCTGTCTTAGGACAGCACCCAGGCAAGAGAGTTACATCACCTAGGTGCAGCTTCTCTGCTTATACCACAGTGGTCCATGTAGGTAGGGCCCAAGGAAAGAGTTACTTTACCACGGTGACAGTCCCAGAGATATGTCACAATGTCTTCTATGGAGCATAGCCCTGGCAAAAGAGCACTATCACCTGTGTGCCTGGCCCAGAAATATGTCACTCTCCAGGTTGCCATGGCTGAAGCAGGAGATCTACATATCCTAGGTGATAGGCCCAGAGATATGTCACAATGCATTCTTTTGTGGTAGCTCTGGCAAAAAAAGTACAATTATCTGTGTGATTGGCCTTGCAATATGTCACTATTTTTTTTGTGTGCAGGGCACATTCCTGAGAGGAGAGTTACATCACCTATGAGGTGGACACATAAATATTTTCCAATAATTTTGATGGGCATGGGGCAGGCAAAAATGCAACATCCCCTGGTTATTAGATCCAGCTATTTGTCACAACACTTACTGGGAGAAAGGCCCAGGCAGGAGAGTCACATTGCCTCAAGTTTGACCTAGGTTGATATCAGAATCCCATATATGGCTGGGAGAAGTCTGGAAAGTCAAATTACACAGGTGTTTGACAAAGATTTATATCACAATTACGCTGTCAGAAAATTCCAGAGGTGAATGTGAGATGATGACAGTCTTTACTGTCAGCTGGGTATGGATACAAGACTTACAATTTCATCTGTGTGCTGAGACCTGCTTTGACGCTGTCTGTATAACCCAAATACTTTGTAAAAATATGTGTGAATGTTGTAATCTTTTGTACAAGATTACAAGAGGTGTACAAGAAAGTGACCCAGGGCATTACGCATGTTCTTCAACCTAGTTATAAGAGTCAAAATATACTTTATTGGCTGAGTTCACATATGAGAATTATTATCATTCCTGTGATCTGTGCCTTGGTATATGTTACAATTCTCTTTATGATTATGAAGCAGACAGAACAGCCACATCACTTAATGCTGGGCCAGAAATATTACAATATTTTCTATGTAGGCAGGGTCCTTTCAGTAATGTCACAATTCTTGTGTGCTAGGTCCAGCTCTGTGGCACAATGTCCCTTGTGTGCAATGTCCAGGCAGAAGAAGGGAGTCATAACACCTAAAAGATGGACTGAAAAGTATGTCACAATCTCTCCTGTTGACAGGGCTGAGGTAAGACAATAATATCATTCAGATTCAACTACAATTTATCATCATTTAGAAATGCTACAATTACCAAAGGAAGCGGAATACAGGCAGTAGAGTAAAGCCATGTAACCTAGATAATGACTCCAGGAATATGTTACAATTCCCCTGAGAACATTGTTAGGATAGTAAAGTCAAATCACCAAGGTGCTTGGCCCAGATACTTGTCAAAATCTCATATGTGGGCTATAGCAAGGCAGAATTATTAAATCACTCAGGAATTGGGAAAAGGTGTATGTCATAATTACATTAGTGGAAAGGAATAAGACTAAGACTCACCATCCTGCAGATATTTTGACTCCAGGTATATGAGTTGTTATTAGGATTTTCTTATGGTCTCCCTGTCCCAATCACCCTCTCAGAAAGGTTCAGAAATAAGTTTCACATCCCAAACAAGCACTGGTTTCATGTATCTGAGTCAACTCTTTCTATGAGTTGGTCAAAGCAGAGGAATCACGATCTCAACAATGGGAAAGATCCATATATAAGAAACCAAATCCCACTAGAACATTGTCTTCCAGTAGAGGAGTCATAGTACCACAAATATGCTGAATCATGGTTTAAATATCACCAAGCAACCTGTGAATCAGATCCATGTATGAGAGTAATTATTTCCGTTTTCGACCGCTTTTTTGTGTGAGATTTTGTGGCTAATTCCTACACCCTGTTCATGTGTGAAAATGACAATCGGGTCAGGTAGGTGTATATAGAAGATTCTCATTCTCATCTGGTTACTGGTCTCTGTTATGACACCGTTGGTACCATTAAGAATGCATATGATATACGTGAGTGTTATAATCTTTCGTGAACTTTGTCCAAATGAAAAACACAGGATTTTACCCATGGCCATGATACTGGCTATGAGAGTGAAAATATATCTTCTGGATGGGTACAGTTATGAGAGTTATTATTGTGCATGCATGATTAACCCAGGTATATGTCACAATTTCACCAATGAGTAATGACAGGCAGGAGAGTCACATTAGCTGGGTGGTGAGAGAGTGACACAGTATAAAGTCATTTGTAGGTTGGGCCCAGTCAGAAGAGTCATATCACCAGGGTACAGCCTCAAATAAAATGTCACCAAGCCCACTATAGACAGGGAAGAAGAAAAAGAGGAGTCATTCAACCTAGGTGCTGCCCTTTGCAATATGTAATAATCCCCTCTCTTGGAAGAGTCTAGAATATGAAGAAGAGTCATATCATCTATGTTTCCAATCAGTGGTAGGAGAGGAGAGTCACATTACCTAGATGTTAAGACAAACAATCTTTTAAAATGTCTTCTAGGGGAAGTGCAGAGGCTGGTGAGAAATATTACCAGGTTTATAGGCCCAGGTATATGTCATAATATCCCTTGTTTGCAGGGTCCTGGCAGAAGAGTCACATTATTAATATTCTAATTCTGTGATAAGTCACAGTGCTCCATGGAAAAAATTTAGGCCAAATGTTACAATACCTGTATACTAGGCCTAGTAATATAGTAAATCTTATCTTTAAGGGTGACGCCATTAATATTGAGCTGGCTGTTTATATGTGAGTCACAATCTCACACATTTCCTGGGCTGTTGACTGACACTCTACACCATTAGAAGGCATTATATAGCATGGAAGCATGTATAATACAAATGAATAATGATGTTGCAAATCATTCTGAGGCCTACATGATCCTGTGGATTCATGATTTTACATATTTCCCTAAACCCAGGTATAATAGGCAACATCTCTTCTGTAGGCTGTGTTCAGGAATGAGACCCATTATTTTGCTTGTGAACTACATCCAGATATGTGTCACCATCCCAACTGTAGCCAGATCCACATATGAAGTTCCGAATTCCAATTTTGTGCAGCATTTACTTGCTAGACTTAGGACATTAAGTGTGGGCTTAAGTACTCTTAAGTAAATGTTACCACATTTACTTTCATGTAGGTGTGTAATTGAGAGTTCTAATATGAATTTGTTGCTGATTCTCATCATGAAACTCTCTGTACCACCCAAGGAGTTTATACATTATGAGGTACTGTTGTACAGTTCTGTAAGCTTGGTATGAATATTCAACCCAAGACCTTACCTATTGCCCTAGGCATAGCAACAAAAGGCAAAATAGCTTCTCTTGGCTGAATCACAATATAAACTTGACCATCATGCCTGTGAACTGAAGTAAAGTATATGCCATAGCCTTGTTTTTGGGCAAAAATCTAGGCATGTGGTTAACATCGCTTAAGTGCTGTGCCAAAATCGTATCACAATGCAATCTCAAGGTAGAGTATAGAAATTAGAGTCACATTAACTGGGTGCTGGACTCAGCAATATGAAACCATCCTAAACATGTGAAAAAAAAAAAAAGCCAAGAAGTGTGAGTGAAAACACCTACATAATGGGCCCAAGATATGTCAAGAAACCTTCTGTGGCATGGGGACAGGAATGAGAGCTACATTATAGCAGTACTGGGCCCTGCACTATGCCCTAATTCTTTCTATATGCAATTCACAGTGAAAAGAGTAACATTTTCTTGGTGCTAGGCACTGGAAAAAATCAAAGTTTCTGTTTGTGGGCATGGTTCATGAGAAAAAGGAGAGTTAAATAACCTGAGTCCTGGGCTCAGCAATATGTCACTATCCCTCCAAGGAAAAGACCAGTCAGAAGAAGAGGGTCACTTCACTTAGGTCATGGACTCAGAGATACATCTCAGTGTTTCCAGTAGGCAGGGCCCAGACAGAAATGGAGAGTCATGTCTCTTAGGAGCTTTCCTAGATATATGTCACAGTCAAACATGTGGGCAGGAACCAGGCAGAAGAGCCACACCACATTGGTATAGATTCAAGTAACATGTCAACATGCTCAATGTAGACAGGTTGGAAGAACAAAAAAAGAATCCCTATGTAGTGGCTTTCTTTGTCTTTTTTGATTTTTGTTGGTTTAAAATCTGTTTTATCAGAGACTAGGATTGCAACCCCTGCCTTTTTTTGCTTTCCATTTTCTTGGTAGATCTTCCTCCATCCCTTTATATTGAGCCTATGTGTGTCTTTGCACATGAGATGGGTTTCCTGAATACAGCATACTGATGGGTCTTGACTCTTTATCCAATTTGCCAGTGATGGTCTTCTAATTGGAGTGTTTAGCCCATTTGCATTTAAGTTTAATATTGTTGTGTGTAAATTTGATCCTGTCATTATGATGTTAGCTGGTTATTTTGCTCATTAGTTGATGCAGTTTCTTCCTAGCCTCAATGGTCTTTACAATTTGGCATGATTTTGCAGTGGCAGGTACCGGTTGTTCCTTTCCATGTTTAGTGCTTCCTTCAGAAGCTCTTTTAGGGCAGGACTTGTGATGACACAATCTCTCAGCATTTGCTTGTCTGTAAAGGATTCTATTTCTCCTTCACTTATGAAACTTAGTTTGGCTGGATATGAAATTCTGGCTTGAAAATTCTTTTCTTTAAGAATTTTGAAAATTGGCCCCCACTCTCTTCTGGCTTGTAGAGTTTCTGCTGAGAGATCAGCTGTTAGTCTGATGGATTTCCCTTTATGGGTAACCCGATCTTTGTCTCTGGCTGACCTTAACATTTTTTCCTTCATTTCAACTTTGGTGAATCTGACAATTATGTGTCTTGGAGTTGCTCTTTTCAAGGAGTATCTTTGTGGGGTTCTCTGTATTTTCTGAATTTGAATGTTGGCTGGCCTTGCTAGATTGGGGAAGTTCTCTTGGATAATATCCTGTAGAGTGTTTTCCAACTTGTATCCCTTCTCCCTGTCACTTTCAGGTACACCAATCAGATGTAGATTTGGTCTTTTCACATCATCCCATATTTCTTGGAGACTTTTTTCATTTCTTTTTGTTCCTTTTTCTCTAAACTTCTCTTCTTGCTTTATTTCATTCATTTCATCTTCAATCACTGATACCCTTTCTTCTAGTTGATCAAAATGGCTACTGATGCTTGAGCATTCATCACATACTTCTCATGCCATGGTTTTCAGCTCCATCAGGTCCTTTAAGGACTACTCTGCATTAGTTATTCTAGTTAACCATTCCTCTAACTTTTTTTAAGGTTTTTAACTTCTTTGCCATGGGTTCAAACTTCTTCCTTTAGCTCAGAGTAGGCATGGGCAAAGACTTCATGTCTAAAACACCAAAAACAATGGCAACAGAAGCCAAAATTGACAAATGGGATCTAATTAAACTAAAGAGCTTCTGCACAGCAAAAGAAAATAATATCAGAGTGAACAGGCAACTTACAGAATGGGAGAAAATTTTTGCAATCTATTCATCTGACAAAGGGCTAATATCCAGAATCTACAATGAATCCAAACAAATTTACAAGAAAAAAAAAACAACCCCATCAAAAAGTCGGTGAAGGATATGAACAGACACTTCTCAAAAGAAGACATTTATGCAGCCAAAAAACACATGAAAAAATGCTCATCATCACTGGCCATCAGAGAAATGCAAATCAAAACCACAATGAGATACCATCTCACACCAGTTAGAATGGAAATCATTAAAAAGTCAGGAAACAACAGGTACTGGAGAGGATGTGGAGAAATAGGAACACTTTTACACTGTTGGTGGGACAGTAAACTAGTTTAACCATTGTGGATGTCAGTGTGGCAATTCCTCAGGGATCTAGAACTACAAATACCATTTGACCCAGCCATCCCATTACTGGGTATATACCCAAAGGATTATAAATTATGCTGCTATAAAGACACATGCACACCTATGTTTATTGAGGCACTATTAACAATAGGAAACACTTGGAACCAACCCAAATGTCCAATGAGGATAGACTGGATTAAGAAAGTGTGGCACATATACACCATGGAATACTATGCAGCCATAAACAAATGATGAGTTCATGTCCTTTGTAGATACATGGATGAAGCTGGAAACCATCACTGTCAGCAAACTATTGCAAGGACAAAAAACCAAACGCTGCATATTCTCACTGATAGGTGGGAATTGAACAATGAGAACACATGGACACAGGAAGGGGAACATCACACACTGGGGCCTATTGTGGGGTAGGGGGAGGGGGGAAGGATAGCATTAGGAGATATACCTAATGTTAAATGACAAGTTAATGGGTGCAGCACACCAACATGGCACATGTATATATATGTAACAAACCTGCAAGTTGTGCACATGTACCTTAAATCTTAAAGTATAATAATAATAAAAAAAAGGATCACACAACCTGTGTGCTAGGCTCAGCAATATGAAATATTTCTTCTCTTGGAAGAGATCATGATAAAAAAGAGAGTTATATCACCTAGGTTTTGCACTCGAGGGTATGTCACAATTTCTTCAGTAGGAAGGATCCAAGTGAGAGAAGAGAGTCATATTACCTATATGCTATATCTAGTGATATGTCACTGTGTCCATTGTGGGTAAGACACTGGCAGGACAGACATATCATCTATCCAATAAGCCAGGATATATGTGAAAATATCCCTTGTTTGCAGCACCCATGCAGAAGAGTCACATTATAATTATTCTGACCCAGTGATATTTAACAAAGTCTTTATAAAAAGGAATTTAAACCAAAAAGTCTTAACACCAGGGTACTGGGCCAAGGGATACAGCACAATCTTCTTTGAAAGGTAACACCATTAGCTATTACCTAGTTGTATGTGTGAGAGTCACAATCTCATATGTGTGCTGGCCATTAGATGACACTCTCTACAATATCTGAGAACTTTATACAACATACATGAGAGTAACAAATCTCTCTGAGGCCTACATACTTATTTTGACTAACAAAATTATATATTGCCCTAAATCCATTTAGGATAGCCAACATCTCCCTATAGGTTGACTTCAGGGATGAGACCACTGTTATGCCTCTGAGCTGGATCAAGGAATGAATCACCATCCCACGTGTGGCCAGGTTCAGTTGTGATAATCACAATTCCAACTTGGTGCTTTATTCACTTGTTAGACAGGCACTCAACATTGGGCATTGCAAATATAGGATGGTGTCAACTTTCACTTTCATCTGAGTGCGTAGCCAAGGGTCACAATGTTAACTTTTTTTGGTCCCTGTTATGAAACTCTTTGTACCACACAAGAAGACTATGATATGAGTTAGTGTTGTGAAATTTCATGAGCTTTGTATAAATATGAAGTGAAGGACCTTACCTACTAACCTAAAGCTAGTGATGAGAGGTGGAATATCTCTTGTTGGCTGAATTCCAGTATAAGCTTCATCATCATACTTTTGAACTAAAGCAAGGTATATGTCATAATCCCATTTGTTTGCAAAAATCTAGGCATAAGGTTAACATAACTTAGGTGCTGTGTGAAGCAACATGTCACAATGACCTCTCTAGGCAAGACCTAGCAAAGAGAGACACATTAACTGGGGGCTGGAGCCAGAAATATGATACAACCACACATGAAAGACACACAGCAAAGTGATCAGAGCCGGGGTGAGGAGCCAAGATGGCCGAATAGGAAGAGCTCTGTCTACAGCTCCCAGCATGAGCGACGCAGAAAATGGGTGATTTCTGCATTTCCATCTAAGGTACACGGATCATCTCACTAGGGATTGACAGACAGTGGGTGCAGGTCAGTGGGTGCCTGCACCATGCGCAAGCCAAAGAAGGGCAAGGCATTGCCTCTCTCAGGAAGTGCAAGGGGTCAGGGAGTTCCCTTTCCTAGTCAAAGAAAGGGGTGACAGATGGCACCTGGAAAATTGGGTCACTCCCACCCTAATACTGTGCTTTTCCAATGGGCTTAAAAAACAGGGCATGAGGAGATTATATCTCTCACCTGGCTCAGAGGCTCCTACACCCATGGAGTCTCGCTGAATGCTAGCACAGCAGTCAGAGATCAAACTGCAAGGTGGACCAAGGCTGGGGGAGGGGTGCCTGCAATTGCCCATGCTTTCTTAGGTAAACAAAGCAGCCAGGAAGCTCAAACTGGGTGGAGCCCACCACAGCTCAAGGAGGCCTGCCTGCCTCTGTAGGCCACACCTCTGGGGTCAGGGCATGGACAAACAAAAAGACAGCAGTAACCTCTGCAGACTTAAATGTCCCTATCTGACAGCTTTGAAGAGAGCAGTGGTTCTCCCAGCACACAGCTGGAGATCTGAGAATGGGCAGACTGCCTCCTCAAGTGGGTTCCTGACACCTGACCCCTGAGCAGCCTAACTGGGAGGCACACCCCAGCAGGGTCAAACTGAAACCTCACATGGCTGGGTACTCCAAAAGACCTGCAGCTGAGGGTCCTGTCTTTTAGAAGGAAAACTAACAAACAGAAAGGACATCCACACCAAAAACCCATCTGTACATCACCATCATCAAAGACCAAAAGTAGATAAAACCACAAAGATGGGAAAAAGCAGAGCAGAAAAACTGGGAACTCTAAAAAGCAGAGTGCCTCTCCTCATCCAAAGGAATGCAGTTCCTCACCAGCAACAGAACAAACCTGGATGGAGAATGACTTTGACGAGCTGAGAGAAGAAGGCTTAGGACGATCAAATTGCTCTGAGCTATGGGAGGATATTCAAACCAAAGGCAAAGAAGTTGAAAACTTCAGAAAAAATTTAGAAGAATGTATAACTATAATAACAAATACAGAGAAGTGCTTAAAGGAGATGATGGAGCTGAAAACCAAGGCTCGAGAAATTCCTGAAGAATGCAGAAACCTCAGGAGCTGATGCAGTCAACTGGAAGAAAGGGTACCAGCGATGGAAGATGAAATGAATGAAATGAAGTGAGAAGGGAAGTTTAGAGAAAAAAGAATAAAAATAAACGAGCAAAGCCTCCAAGAACTATGGGACTACGTGAAAAGACCAAATCTATGTCTGATTGCTGTGCCTGAAAGTGATGGGGAGAATGGAACCAAGTTGGAAAACACTCTGCAGGATATCATCCGGGAGAACTTCCCCAATCTAGCAAGGAAGGCCAACATTCAGATTCAGGAAAAACAGAGAATGCCACAAAGATACTCCACGAGAAGAGCAACTCCAAGACACATAATTGTCAGATTCACCAAAGTTGAAATGAAGGAAAAAATGTTAAGGGCAGCCAGAGACAAAGGTCCGGTTACCCTCAAAGGGAAGCCCATCAGACTAACAGCGGATCTCTCGGCAGAAACTCTACAAGCCAGAAGACAGTGGGGGCCAATATTCAACATTCTTAAAGAAAAGAATTTTCAAGCCAGAATTTCATATCCAGCCAAACTAAGTTTCATAAGTGAAGGAGAAATAAAATACTTTACAGATGAGCAAATGCTGAGATTTTGTCACCACCAGGCCTGCCCTAAAAGAGCTCCTGAAGGAAGCACTAAACGTGGAAAGGTACAATCGTTACCAGCTGCTGCAAAATCATGCCAAATTGTAAAGACCATTGAGACTAGGAAGAGACTGCATCAACTAACTAGCAAAATAACCAGCTAACATCATAATGACAGGATCAAATTCACATATAACAATATTAACTTTAAATGTAAATGGACTAAATGTTTCAGTTAAAAGACACAGACTGGCAAATTGGATAAAGAGTCAAGACCCATCAGTGTGCTGTATTCAGGAAACCCATCTCACGTGCAGAGACACACATAGGCTTAAAATAAAAGGATGGAGGAAGATCTACCAAGCAAATGGAAAGCAAGAAAAGGCAGGGATTGCAATCCTAGTCTCCGATAAAACAGACTTTAAACCAACAAAGATCAAAAGAGACAAAGTAGGCCATTACATAATGGTAAAGGGATCAATTTAACAAGAAGAGCTAACTATCCTAAATATAGATGCACCCAATACAGGAGCACCCAGATTCATAAAGCAAGTCCTGAGTGACCTACAAAGAGACTTAGACTTCCACACATTAATAATGGGAGACTTTAACACCCCACTGTCAACATTAGACAGATCAACGGGACAGAAAGTCAACAAGGATACCCAGGAGTTGAACTCAGCTCTGCACCAAGCAGACCTAATAGACATTTACAGAACTCTCCACCCCAAATCAACAGAATATACATTTTTTTTCAGCACCACACCACACTGATTCCAAAATTGGCCACATACTTGGAAGTAAAGCTCTCCTTAGCAAATGTAAAACAACAGAAACTATAACAAACTATCTCTCAGATCAAAGTGCAATCAAGCTAGAACTCAGGATTAAAAATCTCACTCAAAACCACTCAACTACATGGAAACTGAACAACCTGCTCCTGAATGACTACTGGGTACATAACGAAATGAAGGCAGAAATAAAGATGTTCTTTGAAACCAACGAGAACCAAAACAACATACCAGAATCTCTGGGAAGTATACAAAGCAGTGTGCAGAGGGAAATTTATAGCACTAAATGCCCACGAGAGAAAGCAGGAAAGATCCAAAATTGACACCCTAACATCACAATTAAAAGAACTAGAAAAGCAAGAGCAAACACACTCAAAAGCTAGCAGAAGGCAAGAAATAACTGAAATCAGAGCAGAACTGAAAGACATAGACACACAAAAAGCCCTTCAAAAAATTAATGAATCCAGTAGCTGGTTTTTTGAAAAGATCAACAAAATTTATAGAGTGCTAGCTAGCAAGACTAATAAAGAAGAAAAGAGAGAAGAATCAAATAAATGTAATAAAAAATGATAAAGGGGATATCACCACCGATCCCACAGAAATACAAACTACCATCAGAGAATACTACAAACACCTCTACACAAATAAACTAGAAAATCTAGAAGAAATGGATAAATTCCTCAACGAATACACTCTCCCAAGACTAAACCAGGAAGAAGTTGAATCTCTGAATAGACCAATCACAGGAGCTGAAATTGTGGCAATAAGCAATAGCTTACCAACCAAAAAGCGTCCAGGACCAGATGGACTCACAGCCAAATTCTACCAGAGGTACAAGGAGGAACTTGTACCATTCCTTCTGAAACTATTCCAATCAATAGAAAAAGAGGGAATACTCCCTAACTCATTTTATGAGGCCAGCATCATCCTGATACCAAAGCCAGGCAGAGACACAACCAAAAAAGAGAATTTTAGACCAATATCCTTGATGAACATTGATACAAAAATCCTCAATAAAATACTGGCAAACCGAATCCAGCAGCACATCAAAAAGCGTATCCACCATGATCAAGTGGCCTTCATTCCTGGGATGCAAGGCTGGTTCAATATACGCAAATCAAGAAATGTAATCCAGCATATAAACAGAACCAAAGACAAAAACCACATGATTATCTCAATAGATGCAGAAAAGGCCTTTGACAAAATTCAACAACCCTTCATGCTAAAAACTCTCAATAAATTAGGTATTGATGGGACATATCTCAAAATAATAAGAGCTATCTATGACAAACCCACAGCCAATATCATATTGAATGGGCAAAAACTGGAAGCATTCCCTTTGAAAACTGGCACAAGACAGGGATGCCCTCTCTCACCACTCCTATTCAACATAGTGTTGGAAGTTCTGGCCACGGCAATTAGGCAGGAGAAGGAAATAATGGGTATTCAATTAGGAAAAGAGGAAGTCAAATTGTCGCTGTTTGAAGATGACATGATTGTATATCTAGAAAACCCCATTGTCTCAGCCCAAAATCTCCTTAAGCTGATAAGCAAGTTCAGCAGTCTCAGGATACAAAATCAATGTACAAAAATCACAAGCATTCTTATATACCAACAACAGACAAACAGAGAGCCAAATCAGTAGTGAACTCCCATTCACAATTGCTTCAAAGAGAATAAAATACCTAGGAATCCAGCTTACAGGGGATGTGAAGGACCTCTTCAAGAAGAACTACAAACCACTGCTCAAGGAAATAAAAGAGGATACAAAGAAATGGAAGAACATTCCATGCTCATGGGTAGGAAGAATCAATATCTTGAAAATGGCCATACTGCCCAAGGTCATTTATAGATTCAATGCCATCCCCATCAAGCTACCAATGACTTTCTTCACAGAATTGGAAAAAACTACTTTAAAGTTCATATGGAACCAAAAAAGAGCCCTCATCATCAAGACAATCCTAAGCCAAAACAACAAAGCTGGAGGCATCACGCTACCTGACTTCAAACTATACTACAAGACTATAGTAAGCAAAAGAGCATGGTACTGGTACCATAACAGAAATATAGATCAATGGAACAGAATAGAGTCCTCAGAAATAAAGCCACTTATCAACAACTATCTGATCTTTGACAAACCTGAGAAAAACAAGCAATGGGGAAAGGATTCCCTATTTAATAAATGTTGCTGGGAAAACTGCCTAGCCATATGAAGAAAGGTGAAACTGGATCCCTTCCTGAACACCTTATACAAAAATTAATTCAAGATGGATTAGACTTAAACATTAGACCTAAAACCATAAAAACCCTAGAAGAAACCCTAGGCATTACCATTCAGGACATAGACATGGGCAAGGACTTCATGTCTAAAACACCAAAAACAATGGCAACAAAAGCCAAAATTGACAAATGTGATCTAATTAAACTAAAGAGCTTCTGCACAGCAAAAGAAACTATCATCAGAGTGAACAGGCAACCTACAAAATGAGAGAATATTTTTGCAACCTACTCATCTGACAAAGGGCAATTATCCAGAATCTACAATGAACTCAAACAAATTTAAAAGAAAAAAACAAACAACCCCATCAAAAAGTGGGTGCAGGACATGAACAGACACTTCTCAAAAGAAGACATTTATGCAGCCAAAAAACACATGAAAAAATGCTCACCATCACTGGCCATCAGAGAAATGCAAATCAAAACCACAATGGTATACCATCTCACACCAGTTAGAATGGAAATCATTAAAAAGTCAGGAAACAATAGGTGCTGCAGAGGATGTGGAGAAATAGTAACACTTTTACACTGTTAGTGGGACTGTAAATTAGTTCAACAATTGTGGAAGTCAGTGTGGCAATTCCTCAGGGATCTAGAACTAGAAATACCATTTGACCCAGCCATCCCATTACTGGGTATATACCCAAAGGACTGTAAATCCTGCTGCTATAAAGACACATGCACCTGTATATTTATTGTGGCATTATTCACAATAGCAAAGACTTGGCACCAACCCAAATGTCCAACAGTGATAGACTGGATTAAGAAAGTGTGGCACATATACACCATGGAATACTATGCAACCATAAAAAATGATGAGTTCATGTCCTTTGTAGGAACATGGATGAAATTGGAAATCATCATTCTCAGTAAACTATCACAAGAACAAAAAAACAAACACCACATATTCTCACTCATAGGTGGGAACTGAACCATGAGAACACATGGACACAGGAAGGGGAACATTACACTCTGGGGACTGTTGTGGGGTGGGGGGATGGGGGAGGGATAGCATTGGGAGATATATCTAATGCTAGATGATGAGTTAGCGGGTGCAGTACACCAGCATGGCAGATGTATACATATGTAACCAACCTGCACATTGCGCACATGTACCCTAAAACCTAAAGTATAATAATAATAAATTTAAAAAAAATTAAAAAAAAAAAGAAGTGACCAGGCCAAAACACCTAAAGAATGGGCCAAAGATCTGTCAAAATACCTTCTGTGACTCTGGTACTGGTAGGAAAGTCACATTATCAGAGTGCTGGTCCAAGCAATATTCTGTAATTTTCTGTTTATGCATGACCTGGACAGAAGAGTGATATCATCTAGATGCTGGGCCCTGAAATATGGCAAAACTCCTGTTCTTGGCCATTGTTCAACAATAAGACAAGGGCCACATTACCTAAGTGCTGGGTTCATCCATATGTCACAATCTTCTTATTGTACAGGCCCAGATGAAGAGCCCCATCATATGGTCCTGGTTCCTGAAATATTCACAAGTCTCCCTTAGAAAAGGATCCAGTCTAGAGAATCACATCACCTAGGTGTAGGTTCCACCCTTATGTCACTATGCTCCATTTGGGCAGGGTGAATCAGGAAGCCATATCACCTAGGTGATAGTCCCAGATAAATGTCATGAAGCCTTCCGTAGACCATGGTTTTGGCAAAAGAGTACCATCACCTTTGTGTCTGGCCTAGCAATATGTCACTATTCATGTGGGCAGGTCCCAAGCAGAAAAGCCATATCACCTACATGATAGGCCTGGTGATTTGTCAAAATGCCCTCTTTGGAGCATGGTCTTGGCAAAAAAGCATCACCTGTGGGACTGTTCTAAGAATATGTCGGTACTCTGCTGTTTGTGCAGGGCCCATTCAAGAGAGGAGAGTTATGTCTTCTAACTGAGTGATATGTCACAGTGATGTCTGTGGGCATGGTGCAGGCAAGAATGTAACCTCATCTAAATGCTAGATTGAGTGATGTCGCAACTGTTACTGAGAGCATGCCCCAAGCAGAAGAGTCACATCACTTCATGGTTGGCCCAGGTAGATATCAAAATCCCATATATAGGCTGGAACGATTCTGAAGAGTGAAATGACACAGGGACATGGCAAAGATTTATGTCATAGTCACAATGAAAATCAATTCTAGGGATTAGCTTTAAAATACCAAACAAGTCCTTTTTTTATGTATGATGGTTGCATTCATCCATCTTTTTGGTGAAAGTTTTTACTGCCAGCTGGGTGTACATATGAGGCTCACAATTTCCTATGTGTGCTGGGCCCTGTTATGTCACTCACTCTACAACACAAGGGTGTTATAAGATAAGTGAGAGTGTTGTAATATTCTGTGACCTTTTCACCAGATGGAGATCCTGGACATCACTCATGTCCCTAAATGTAGTTTTATAATTCAAAATTTATCCTATTGGCTGGGTCCACATATGAGAGTCATTATCATGCCTGTTAGCTGTTTGAAGGTGTATGTCACCATTCCCTCTGTGATTACTAAACAGGCAAAAAAACCACATCATTTAAATTCTAAGCCAGAAATATTTCAATATTCTCTTTGTAGGTAGCCTAACATAAATGTCACAAAACTTGGGTGCTAGGCCCAGCACTGTGTCATAATGTCCCTTGTGGAGTGTATCCAGGCAGGAGAGGAGAGTCATATCACCTACATCATGGGCCCAGAGATATGTCAACTCCAGTTGAAAGTTTGAGTCACATTGGCTGGATGCTGATTTCACAATGCCTCCAGTTGAAAGTTTGAGTCACATTGGCTGGATGCTGATTTCACAATGCCTCCAGTTGAAAGTTTGAGTCACATTGGCTGGATGCTGATTTCAGTGATATATCTAAATCCCCACTGTGGGCAGAGCTTAGGGAGGAGCGAAAACAAAGTTCACCAAAGCAATTGGCCTGAATATATGTCACAATGGCCCATGTATGCAGGACCAAGGTAGAAGAATGATCTCTCCTTGGTGCTGTGTTCATTGATATGTCACAATGTCTCTGATTTTCAGGTCTGGGCAAGAGAGGGAAAACATCACATAGGTCCTGAGCCAAGGGATATGTTATAAAGCAGTCTATTGGCAGTACGCCCCTCAAAAAGAGTCAAAACACCTGAGTGAGTTCCCAGTTATGTGTCACAGTGCACCATAAATGCAGGGACAAAGCAGTGGAGGAAGTCACACCACTTACTTGATGGACCTAGATAAAAGCCACAATGGTTTTGTATGCAGGGTTCAGGCCAATATTTCACATCAGGTGGGTGCTGGTTCTAGTGATATGTAAAAATGCCCTTTGTTGCATTGCCAAAGGTGTTATACATTGCTTTTGTGGTTGGAGCACATATGTAACAATTTCAACTGTGCTCTGGGCCTAAAAAGGAGTGTCAAAACACTAATTTGCTGGGAAACATCATACTTCTCAATCGCACTCTCGAAAATGTTCAGAAATAAGTTTCACAGTCCCACACAAGTCCTGGCTTCAGGTATGAGAGTCAACACCTTCTATCAGTTGGGTCTAATTACATAAGTCAGAATCTCAACAAAGGGCAAGATCCATATATAAGAGCTCCAGTCGCCCTTAAGGATTGTGTTCCAATAGTAGAATCAAAGCACCACAGGTCTGCTGAATCATGGTTCAAACATCACCAAACCACCTGTGGATGAGATTAATGTATGCGAGTAACAATTTCAAGCTTCAGCTACTTACATGTGTGAAATTTAGCACCTCATTTGTAGGCCAAATCATGTGTGGGAATGACAATCTTGTCAGCTGGGTGTGCCTGAAGTGTCAAATAGCACCTCACTGCTGGTGCCTGTTATGATACCCTTTGTGTGACTAAGGCTTTGTATAATATGCCTGAATAGCACGCTTTTCTGTGACTTCTTACAGGTGTGAGATCTGGGAATTTACTCTTGGCTATAAGACTGGCTAAGAGAGTCGAAATATCTATCCTGGCTGGGGCTAGGTTTGAGAGTTATTATTGTGCATATGAGCTGAATCCAAGTATATGTCACAATTTCTCCTTTGAACAATGACAACATAGAATAGTCACATCATCTGGGTGCTGAGCCAGGGATACATTGTAATATTATCTGTAGGCAGAATGAAGTTAGAAGAGTCATATCACCTTGGTACAGTCTCAAACATGTCATCTTGCCCACTTTATACAGGGTCGAAAAAATAGTGTATAGTCATATTTCCTAGGTGCTGGGCTCAGCAATATGTTATAATTCCCTCTCTTGGCAGAATCCAGAACAAACATAGAGTCACATAACCTAGGCTTTGTACACATTGGACTATCACAATTTTTTCAGTGGTCAGTATCCTGCCAGAAAAGGAGAGTCAAGCTACATAGATGCTGTATCTAACAATATGTCACAATGTCCTGTGTGGGTGGGGAACTGGCAACAGATACATAACATCTAGCTGATACGTTCAGAGATATGTGATAATATCCCCTGTTGTCTGGGTCCAAACAGAAGAATCACTTTATTGTAATTCTTACCCAGCGATATGTATCAAGGCACCTACGGAAAATAATTTAAGCCTGAAAGTCTCAACACCTGGGTACTAGGCCCAGTGATATCACTCAATCTCATCTTTGAGGGTGACACCTTTAAATTTTAACTCAGCATATATATTAGAGTCACAACCTCGCATGTGTGCTGGGCCAATGTATGACAAACTCTACAACATCTGAGAGTTTATAAAACCTGCATGAGAGTTGCAAAACTTTCTGAGGCCTACATGCTGATATGGGCTCACAGTCTCACACCTGTGGTCTGAGCCTAGAAAAATAGTAACATTATCTGTGTGCTGGGCCATGTAATAGGTCAAAATTTCTGTTTATGTGCATGGTTCAGGAATAAAAGGAGAGTCAATAACGTAAGTTCTGGGCTGGGCAGTATGTCACAATCCTTCTATTTTAAAGATGAGGCAGAATAAGAGAGTCACTTCACTGAGGTTATGGGATCAGAGATATATCAATGTTTGCAGTAGGCATGGCCCAGGAAGAAAAGGAGAGTCATATCACCTAGGAGTTTTCCTAGCTATATGTCTCAATCTAACACGTGGGCAGATACAAGTCAAAAGAGCCACATCACCTGGGTACAGCTTAAAGTAATATGTCACCATGCCCAGTGTAGACAGATTTAAAAAGGAGGAAAGAAAGAAAGAGAGAAAGAAAGAAAGAGAGAGAGAGAAAGAAAGAAGGAAAGAAAGAAAGAAAGGAAGGAAGGAAGAAAGAAAGAAAGAAAGAAAGAAAGAAAGAAAGAAAGAAAGAAAGAAAGAAAGAAAGAAAGAAAAAGAGAAAGAAAGAAAGGAAAAGAAAAGAAAGAAAGAAAGAAAAAGAAAGGGATCACAACTCCTGGGTGCTGGGCTCAGCAGTAAGTAATAATTTCATTTCCTGGCAGAGTCCACGACTAAGTGGAGAGTCATGTCATGTAGGTTTTGCACTCAGGTGTATGTCACAATTTCTTCAGTGGCAGAATCCATGCAGGAGAGGAGAGTCACATTACCCAGAAGCTATATCTAGCGATATGTCACAGTGTCTTTTGTGAGCAAGGCACTGGAAGCAGAGATATATCACATAGCCTATAGCCTCAGAGATATGTGACAATATCCCCTGTTTGCAATGTCCAGGCAGAAGAGTCACATTATTATAATTGTGACCAAGTGATATGTAACGATGACCTTATGGGAATAATTTAAACCAAAAATTCTCAACACTCTGATACTAGGCAAAGGAATATGATGTAATCTCCTCTTTAAGTGTGACACCATTATTTGTTATCTGCTTGCATATATGTCATCCACAATCTCAGGTGTGTGCTGGCCATTGTTTGACACTCTCTACAACATGTAAGAAACTTAAACAATGTGCATGAGAGTTGCAAAACTCCCTGAGGCCTGCATTATTGTATAAACTCACTATCTTATGTATTGCCCTAAACTCATATATGACAGTCAACATCTCTTTTATAGGCTGGCTTCAGGTATGAGACAATTATTATGCCTCTGAGCTGGGTCCAGAAATGACTCACCATCCCACCAGTGGCCACAATCACTTATGAAAGTCACAATACCAACTTTGTTCTGTATAAACTTGTTAGACTCAAAGACTGAACAATGGGTTTTGTAAATGTAGGATGATAAAAACTTTTACTTTTACCTCAGTGAATAGTCAAAAGTCACAGTCTTAACTTTTTGCTGGGCCCAGTAATGAAACTCTTGTTACCACCCAAGAAGTCTTTGTTATATGAGTTAGTGTTGTAAAGCTAGTCAGCATATCAAACAAAGCCTTTATCCCTGTGGGAAAGGCCCATGCAAGAGAGGAAACTTGTGATCTTTGTACAAAGATGTGATGAAGGGCCTTAGCTGTTTACCTAAACCTCATGATGAGAGGCAAAATACCACCTATTGTCTTAATGTCAATATAAGCTTGATCATCATGCCTTTGAACTGAAGCAAGGTATATGTCATAATCCCATTTGTGAAGAAAAAACTAGACAGAAAGTTAAAATCACTTAGATGACACATTGCTTGGCAATATGTCACAATGCCCTCTATAGGCAGGTCCTTGGGGCTTCAGCTAGAAAAATGAATAAACTGGGGGCTTCAGACAGAAAAAATGAAACCATCACAGGAAGAAGAAACCAAGCAAAGTGATAAAAGACAAAACGCCTACAAAATTGGCCAAAGATATTTCAAAATACTTTCTGTAGCTCTGTAGCAGGTGAGTCACATCATTACAGTGCTGGGCCAAGATATATGCCACAATTCCCTTTTTATGTATGACTTAGGCAGTAGAGTAACATCATCCAGGTGCTGGGCTTTAAAATATGGCAAAAGTCCTGTTTGTGGGTGTCATTCAGGAATAAGAAATGAGTCACATTACCTAAGTGCTGGGCTCATCAGTATGTCACAATCTTCCCATTGTAAAGGTCTAGACAGAATAAGATAGTCATATCACTTTGGTCATGGGCTCAGAAATATGGCCCAATGTCGCCAGTAGACAGCGCAGAAATGGAGAGTCATATCACCTAGGTGCTTCTTTAGGTACATGTCACAATGTAATACATGAGCAAAATCCAGGATGAAGAGCCACATTACCTGGTTCTGGGTCCTGAGATATTCACAAGTGTCCCTTAGAAAAGAACTCAGGCAAGAGAGTCACTTCACTTAGATGGAAGTTCCACCCTTATGTTACAATGCTCCGTGTAGGCAGGGCCAAGCAGGAAGTCACATCACCTAAGTGATAGACCCAGAGATGTGTCACAAAGCCATCCTTAAAGCATGGCCCTGGTAGATGAATACCATCACCTTTATGCCTGGCCTAGCAACATGTCATATGTCAAGTGGGCAGATTGTAAGCAGAAGAACAATATCACTTACATGATAGTTTATGTGATATGTCAAAATACCCTATTTGGGGCATGGCCCTGGAGAGAGAGTGTCATCACCTCTGTGCCCGGCCTAGGAATATGTCACCATTTTTCCCCGTGGGAAGGGTCCATTCCAGAGAGAAAAGTTATGTCTTCAAACTGATGGACACAATGATGTGTCAAAATGATTACTATGAGCATGTTGCATGCAAGAATGTAACATCAACTTTTTGCTGGATCCAGTGATGTCACAATTTTTACAAAGAACAGGGCTCAGGTAGAAGAGTCACATCCCTTCATGGTTGGCCCAGGTAGATATAAAAATCTCATATGCAGGCTGCAATCACTCTGAAGACTGAAATCACACAGGTGCTTGGCAAAGATTTATATTACTGTCACGATGAAATAAAATTATAGGGATTAGATATACAATATCACACGTGTTTTGTTTTCATGTGAACAGATTGCTTCATCCATCTATGATGGTGAAAGTCCTTACTGTCAGCCGCGTGTGCATATTAGACTCACAATTTGCTCCCTGTGCTAAGCCCAGTTATGACACTCTCTATTCAACCCAAGGATGTTTTAAAATATGTGTGAGGGTTGTAATCTTCTGTGACATCATACCAAAAGGAGATCCTGGACATCATTCATGTCCCTAAATCTGTAATGTCAAAATTTCTCCTATTGGTTGTGTGCACATATGAGAGTCATTACTATGACTGTTAGCTGTGCCTAGGTATATGTCACCATCCCCTCTGTTGTTATTAAAGTGGCAGGACAATGGCATCACCTAAATCCTAAGCCAGAAATATTCCAATATTCTCTTTGTAGGCATTGCCCTACAGAAAAGTCATACAACTTTGGTGGTAGGCCCATTTCTATGAGATTGTGCCCCTTAAGGACAGTGTCCAGACAGGATAAGAGAGTCATATCACCTAAACAATGGTACCAGAAATATGTCACAATGCCTCCTGTTGAAAGGGTCCAGGAAGAGAGATATGTCATTTGAATTCAGTGTTTATAAATGTTACACTCTTTTCTGGAAGCAGGGCTCATGCAGGAGAGGAGACTCACATAACCTAGATGAATGGGTACAGAGATATGTTACAATCCTATTTGAGGACATTGTTAAGACGTGAGAGTCAAATGTCATCATTTCTTGGACCAGGTATATGTCACAATGTCATCTGTGGGCAGGGTGAAGAAAGAAAAGTCACATCACCTGCGTGAGTGCTGGTCCAGTGATATGTCACAATCCTCCTTGTCGGCAGAAGTCTGGAAAAAGAGTCACATCACTTGGATGTTGGTTTCAGGGACATATTTAAATCCCCACTCTAGGCAGGCCTTAGGCAGGAGAAGAGACAAATTTCACCTAGGCAACTGGCCTGGATATGTCACAATGGCTTCGATGTGCAGGATCAAGGTGGGAGAGTGACCTCACCATGGTACTGGGTTCAGCAATATGTCACAATCTCTTTGGTGGTCAGGCCCCAGGCAGGAGAGAAGAAACATCACTTAGGTGCTGAGCCAAGTGACATTTTACAAAGCGTCCTATTTCCAGAACCCACCCTAAAAAAGAGTCACATGACCTAGGTACAATACTCAGTTTCGTGTTACAATGCACCATAAGTGCAGGGCCAAGGAATTAGAAAGAAGTCACATCACTTATATGATGGAGCAAGATAAAAGCCACAATGCTTTTTGTAGGCAAATTTCAGGCCAACATTTTACATTAGCTGACTTCTGGTTTCAGTGATATGTAAAAGTGCCTTTTGTCACGTTGCCAAAGAAGTTGTTATATATTGCTTAGGTGCTTGGCACATGCAGGTCACAATTTCAACTGTGTTCTGGGTCTAGAAAGAAGAGTCAAAACACTCAGACGTTGGGCAAATGTATGCATCTCAATCATACACTCAAAAATGTTCAGTAATAAGTTTCACTGTCCCACCCAAGTCCTGGCTTCTGTTATGAGTTTCTCCATTTCTTGTAAGTTAGGTCAAAGTACAGGAGTCAGAATCTCAACAATGGGCAAGATCAATGTATGAGAGCCCCAATCCCACTTGAAGATTATATTCCAGTAGGAGAATCAAAGCACAAAAAGTCTGCTGAATCATGGTTCAAACATCAAAAAGCCACCTGTGGATCAGATTCCTTTATCAGAGTAACAATTTCAAGCTTCATCTGCTTATGTGTGTGAGATTTAGTACCTCATTCTTTGTCACTGTTTATGTGTGAGAATGCCAATTATTTCAGCTGGGTTTGCATCCAAGAGTCACAATAACACCTAGTTGCTGATGCCTGTTATGACACTCTTTGTACCACTCAGACTTTGTATGAAATACCTGACTAGCATACTTTTCTCTGAATTCTTGCAAGTGGGAGATCTGAGACTTTACCCTTGGTGGTAAGACTTGCCATGAGAGTCAAAATATCTTCTCCCATATCTGGGAATACATATGACAGTTATTATTGAGCATATGAGATGAATCCAGGTATATGTCACAATTTCACCTTTGTACAGAGACTAGAGAGAAAAGTCACATCATCTGCATGCTGAGCCAGGGGTACAATGTAATCTTGTAGGCAGGACAAAGTCAGAAGTGTGATATCATCTGGGTACAATCTCAAATACTATTCCTTATTCCCACTGTCTACAGGGTTAATAAAAGATTGGATAGTGACAACCTGAGAGCTCAGTTCAGCAATATGTTATAGTTACCCTCTTGGCAGAGTCCAGGACAAAGGGAAGAAACATGCCACCTAGATTTTGCACTCAATGGTATGTCACAACTTCTTCAGTGGGCAGGATCCAGGCAGAAGAGAAGAGTCACATTACCTACACGCTCTATTTAGCAATAATTCACTGTGTCCTGTGTGGGCTGGGCACTGGGAGGTTAGACACATCATCTAGATGATAGACCTAGAGATATGTCATAATATACCCTGTTGGCTGGGTCCAAGCAGAAGAGTCAAATTATTGATTTTAACCCCACAATATTTCAGAATACTTAACAATGCATCTATGGTAAGAAATTTAAGCCAAAAAGTCTCAACACCTAGGTGTACTAGGCCTAGTGATATGACACAATCTCCTCATCTTTTAAGATGACACTTTTAACTGTTAGCTTGGTATGTTTATAAGAGTCACAATCTCATGTGTGTTCTGAGTCATGGCATGACACACTCTACCACATCCAAAGGTTTTATGCAACATGTATGTGAGTTGCAGTTCACTCAGAGGTCTATATGCCTGTATTGACTCACAATCTTACATATTGCTTTAAATCATGTTACGATAGTCCACATCTCTCCTATAGACTGAGTTCAGACAGGAGACCCATTATTATGCCTGTCATCTGGGTCCAGAAATGAGTCACCATCTCACCACTAGCAAGATCCAAATATTAAAGTCACAGTTCCATCTTTGTACTTTATTTACTTGTTAGACTCAGGGCTTCAAGAGTGGGCTTTGTAAATGTAGGATGGTGACAACTTTTGCTCTCACATTCATGAGTAATAAAGAGTCATGATCTTATTGTTTTGCTAGGCCCTGTTATGAAACTTTGCATACCACCCAAAGAGTTTATAGAATATGAGTTAGTGTTGTAACCTTCTGTGAACTTTGTACAAACATGCAACTCATAACCTTACCTATTGCCCTAACTGGAGTGATGAGAGGCAAAATATCTACTATTTGTGGAATCTCAATTTAAGTTTGATAATTATGCCTTTGAATTGAAGCAATGTAAATTTCATAATCCCATTTGTAGGAAAAAACTTTGGCAGGAGGATAGCACAACTTAGGTTCTTTGCCAAGCAATATGTCAAAATTCCATTTCTAGGCAGGGTCTAGAAATGAGGGTTACAGTAACTAGGTGCTGGACCCAGAAATATGACACAATCCTAAATGTGAAAACAAAACAAAATAAACAAATCCCAGATAAATGATGAGAGCAAAACACCCATGGAATGTGTCCAAGATATGTAAAAATACATTCTCTTGTTCTCGCATAGGCAAGAGACTTACATCAAGGCAGGCGGCCAAGCAATATGTCATAATTCTTTCTCTGTGTAGGACCCATGCAGAAGAGGAATATCATATAGGTGCTGGCCCTCCAAAACATCAAAATACCTTTTCCTTGGCATGGCATGGTTCAGGAAAAAAATGCAGAGTCATATTACCTAACAATTGGGCTTAGCAATATGTCACCCCAATGTAAATGCTCAGGCAGAAGAAAAGAGTCACATAACTTAAGACACAGGCTCAGATATATGGTCAAATGTCCCAAGTAGGTAGGGCTCAGACAGAAGAGAAGAGTTATATCACTTAGGTGGTTCCCTAGGTATATGACACAATCTAACATGTGAAGTGAAGCCAGGCAGATGCTGGGTCCTGAGCTAAGTCACAAAGCTTATTTAGGACAGGACTCAGGCAAGAGAGTTATAACAAATAGATGCAGGTTCTACATTTATGTCACAATGTTCTATGTGGGCAGAGCTTGAGAAGAAAGTCACATCACCTAGGTGATACACCAAAGATGTGTCACAATGTCCTCCTTGAGGAATGGCCCTGATGAAAGAGTACCATCCTCTGTGTCCCTAGCCAAACAAAAGGTCACTCTCCATGTAAGCAGGACCCAACAGAAGAGGAGCATCACCTAGGTAATAGGCCCAGAGATTTGTCATAATGTCTTCTTTAGGACATGGCCCTAAAAAAAGAATACTGTCACCTGTGTGCCTGGCCCAGCCATATGTCACTATCCCCCACTGTGTGCAGGTCCCATTCTAATGAGGACAGTTACATCACCTAAGTGGTTGACACAATGATATTTTACAATGATTTCTGTGGGCAAGACTTAGACAAAAATGTAACATGACCTACGTGCTTGATCTAGTGATAAATCCCAATTCTTTCTAAGAGAAGAACCCAGCAGAAGGGTCTCAACACCTAGAGGTTGGCCCAGGTAGATATCACAATAACAGTCTAAAGAGTCAGATAACACAGATGCTTGGCAAAGATGTATATCCCAATTACATTGGCAGAAAATTCCCAAAATCAGATTTACAATAGCACACATGTCCTGTTTTCATGAATGACAGTTGGCTTTATATATGTGAGATGATCATAGTCCTTACTGTCACCTGGGTGTGGCTATGAGACTCACATTTTCACCTTTCTACTGAGTTCTGTTATGATACTCTCTGTACAAACCAGGGGTTTTATTAAATATCTGACGCTGTTGTAATCTTCTTTTTTTCCAGAAAGAGATTTAATTTCTCATGTTTCTAAAGCAAGTTATGGCAGTCAAAATTACTAGTATTTTGGGGGTCCACACATGAAAGTCATTATCATACCTTTGAGCTGTGCCTATGTGTAGGTCAAAATTTACTCTGTGGTAATGAATCAGGCACAAAAGCCACAAAAACTAAATGTTGAGTCAGAAATGTTCCAATGTTCTCCTTTTAGGCAAGATCCTGGCAGAAAAGTCACATAACTTTGCAGTTACATCCAACTGTATGGCACAGTGACCCTTGTGGGCAGTTTCTGACAGAAAAGGAGAGTCATATCACCTAAGTGACAGGCCCAGAGGCATGCCACAATGTTGAAAGGACCAGGGCAGACAGTCATATCATTTGGATACAGTGCTTATAAATGTTACAATCCTTAGTGGAAGCAGGGTCAGGCAGGAAAGCAGTGTCAGGTAACCTAGTTGTTGGCTCCAGAGACATGTTACAATCCATCCTGAGGAAACTGTTAAGACAAGAGAGTCAAATCACCAAGGTGCTCAGCTAAAGTATATGTCTAAATCTCAATTGTGGCTTACACCAAGGCCAAAATTATTAAATTACTCAGGAGCTGGGCAAAGGTAGATATCACAATAACACTGGTGGAAAGTTCTAGGAATGAGAGTCACCAACTTGATTATGACCGGGCTCCAGGTTTAAGAGTCATGATCAGTCCTCTTATCTGACTCAGATATATGGCACAATATCACATGTGGGCATAGAGCAAGCAGAAAGGTCACATAACCTGGGTGGGTTCTGGTCAGTGAGATCTCAATTCCTCTTGTAGAGAGACACCTGGAAGAGTCACATCACCTGGATGCTGGTGTTTTTTGTTTGTTTTGTTTTGTTTTGTCTTGTTTTGTTTTGTTTTGGAGGATATATCAAAATTCCACATGTGTGCAAGACTTAGGGAGTAGAGGAGACTCACTTCTTCTAGGCAAAAGGCCTAGATATATGTCCATGGCTACTATGTGCAAAACCAAGGAATGAAAGTGACCTCACCTTGGCATTGAGTATAGCAATATGTCACGATCTCTCCTGTGGTCAGGGCAAGGCAAGAGAGGAGAAACATCACTTAGGTACTAAGCCAAGTGATACATTACAAAGCTTCCTGTTGGCAGAACCCAAAATGGAGATTCACATCCCATGGGTGCAGTACCCATTTATGTGTCACAGTGCACTGTAAGTACAGGGCAATGGTATTAGAAAGGAGTAACATCACTTACATGACGGACCTAGGTATTAGCCACAATGCTTTTATAGGCAGAGATCAGGCAAATAATTTACATCACCTGGGTGCTAGCCCCAGTGATATGTAAAAGTGTCCTTCATAGGCAGGCCAATGCATGTTTGCTTAGGTAAATGGACCACGTATGTGACAATTTTATGTGTAGTCAGCCTAAAAAAGGAGTCAAATTATTCAGGAGCTGGGCTAACATTTATGCCCTAATCACACACTAGAAAATAATTTTGAAATAAGTTTCAGAGCCCCACACAAGTCCTGGATTCGTGTATGTGAGTCAACACGTATTATTAGTTAAGTCGAAGCAGAGGAGTCACAATCTCAACAATGGGCAAGATCAATGTAGAAGATGCCCAGTCCCACTTGAATATTGTGTTCCAGTAGGGGAGTCACTGCCTCAGAGATGTCCTGAATCATGCATCACCAAAACACCCATGGGTGAGATCCATGTACAAGAAAAAGAGTTTCAGCCTTCAACTGCTCTTTTTTTGTGAGATTTAGTACCTTATTTGTAGGCACTGTTCTTATGAAAGAATGATAATCAGGTCAGCTAGGTGCGCATCTAAAAGTCTCAATCACATCTTGTTGTTGTTCCCTGTTATGATACTCTTTGTACCACTCATGGTTTATATGAAAGGCCTGAGTGTTATAATCCTCTGTGAACTTTATATAATTTGGAGACCCATTACTTTACTTTTGGCCATAAGACTGCCTATGACAGTCAAAATATCCCTTCTTTCTAAATCCAGGTATGATGATTATATTTGGGCATGTGAGCTGAAACCAGATATTTCACAATTTAACCTGTGGACAAAAGAAAGGCAGGAGAGTCTCGTCACCTAGATTCTGAGATCAGAATTGTTATAATCTCCTTTGCTTGGGAGGGCCAAGTCAGAAGAGTCACATAACCTGGGTACATCATCAAGTAATATGGCACCATTTCCATGGTAAACAGGGTTGAATAAAAAGGGGAGAGTCATACCACCTACATGCTGGGCTCAGCAATATGTAATAATCCTCTCTTCTGGCCTGACACCAGAATAAAGAGGAGAGTTGCATTACCTAAGTTTTACACTCAGTTGTATGTCACAATTTCTTTAGTGGGCTGCACCTAGGCAGGAGTAGAGAGTCACATTTCTTAGATGCTATGTCCAGTGATGTCACAATGCTCCTTGGGGACAAAACATAGGAAAAACATGCAAATTACCTAGCTGATAGGCTCAGAGATATGTAATAATATCCCCTGTTAACAGGGCCCTGGAAGATGAGTCACATTATTATGATTCTGACCCAGTGATTTGTCACAATACACACAATTTAAGCAAAACTTTTAACACTTGGGTACTAGACCCGGTTATATAACAAATCTTATCTTTGAGGGTGACACCTTTAACTGCTAATTTGGTGTGTATATGAAAGTCATAATGTCATATGTGTCCTGGGCCATTTTATGACACTCTCTACAACATCCAAGAGCTTGACACGACATGCATTAGAGTTGTAAACTTCTCTGAGTCCCACATTCTCATATGGAATCACAATCTTATATATTGCTTTAAACACAGAAATGATAGTCAATAACTCCCAATTAGGCTGAGTTCAGGAATGAGACCCTATTTTTATGCCTGTGACATGGGTCCAACCATGTGGCACAATCACACCTGTGGCCAGATCCACATATGAGAGTCACAATTCCATCTTTGTACTATTTGTACTTGCTTGACTCAATATGTCAACCTTGCACTTTGTCAATCTGGGATGGTGACAACACTGAATTTCATCTGGGTACGTAACTGAGAGTCACAATCTTAACTTTTTGCTGAGCCTCGTTATGAAATTATTTTTACCACTCAAGGAGTTACATATGTGTTAGTGTTTTAATTTTCTGTGAGCTTTGTACAAATATGCAACCCAGGATTTTACCCATTGCCCTAATCTGCCAATGAGAGACAAAATATCTTCTATTCACTGAATCTCAAAATAAATTTGGCCATCATTCCTGTCAGCTAAAGCAAGGTATCTATCATAGTCCCATTTGTGGGCAAATAATTAGGCAAAAGCATAATATCACTTAGGTGATGTGGCAAGGTACATGTCATGTTGTAATACCCTCTCTAGGCAGAACCTAGGAAGGAGGGTCACATTAACTGGGAGCTGTACCCAGACATATAACACAGTTATGTCACCTAATTAGTGAACACAGCGATATGTCACATTGATGTCAGTGGGCACGGTCCAAGTAAAACTGTAACATCACCTGGTATTAGATACAGTGATATGTCACAATTCTTACTGAGAGAAGGACCCAGGCAAGAAAGTCACCTCAGCCTGGAGAGTCAAATTACACAGATGCTCAGTAAAGATTCTTATCACAATCACACTGGCATAGTACTTCAGAGATTAGATTTACAATAGCATGTCCTGTTTCCATGAGTGACAGTTGGCTTCATATATGTGAGACATGGCAGTCCTTATTGTCAGCTTGGTGTGCATATGAGACTCACAATTTCATCTTTCTTCAATGTTCTGCTATAACACTTTCTGTACAAGCCAAGGGCTGTAAATTGTCTAAGACTGCTATAATCTTCTATGACCTTTTTACCAGAAAGGGATGTAAAATATCACTTGTGTTTCTAACGCAAAGTACAGTAGTCAAAATTACTCCTATTTGTGGGGTCCACATGCCTCTAAGCTGTGCTTAGGAATATGTCAGAATTTACTCTGTGGTAATGAAGCCGGCATGACAGCCCCATAACCTAGATGCTAAGATGGAAATGTTCCAATGTTCTTCTTAAAGGTAAATTCCTGGGGGAGGAGCCAAGATGGCAGAATAGGAACAGCTCCGGTCTACAGCTCCCAGCGTGAGCGACGCAGAAGATGGGTGATTTCTGCATTTCCATCTGAGGTACCGTGTTCATCTCACTAGGGAGTGCCAGACAGTGGGCGCAGGTCAGTGGGTGGGTGCACCATGTGCCAGCCGAAGCAGGGGCGAGGCATTGCCTCACTCAGGAAGTGCAAGGGGTCAGAGTGTTCCCTTTCCAGGGGTGCCACTCCCACCCGAATACTGTGCTATTCTGACGGGCTTAGGAAACGGTGCCTCAGGAGAGTATAGCCCGCGCCTGGCTCAGAGGGTCCCATGCCCACGGAGTCTCGCTGATTGCCAGCACAGCACTCTGAGATCAAACAGCAAGTCGGCAGTGAGGCTGGGGGAGGGGCGCCCGCCATTGCCCAGGCTTGCTTAGGTAAACAAAGCAGCCAGGAAGCTTGAACTGGGTGGAGCCCACCACAGCTCAAGGAGGCCTGCCTGCCTCTGTAGGCTCCACCTCTGGGAGCAGGGCACAGACAAACAAAAAGACAGCAGTAACCTCTGCAGACTTAAATGTCCCTGTCTGACAGCTTTGAGGAGAGCAGTGGTTCTCCCAGCACGCAACTGGAGATCTGAGAATGGGCTGACTGCCTCCTCAAGTGGGTCCCTGACCCCTGACCCCTGAGCAGCCTAACTGGGAGGCACCCCCCAGCAGGGGCAGACTGACACCTCACATGGCCAGCCAGGTACTCCAACAGACCTGCAGCTGAGGGTCCTGTCTGTTAGAAGAAAAACTAACAGAAAGGACATCCACACCAAAAACCCATCTGTACATCACCATCATCAAAGACCAAAAGTAGATAAAACCACAAAGATGGAGAAAAAACACAGCAGAAAAACTGGAAACTCTAAAAAGCAGAGTACCTCTCCTCCTCCAAAGGAACGCAGTTCCTCACCAGCAACAGAACAAAGCTGGATGGAGAATGACTTTGACGAGGTGAGAGAAGAAGGCTTCAGACGATCAAATTACTCCGAGCTATGGGAGGATATTCAAACCAAAGGCAAAGAAGTTGAAAACTTTGAAAAAATTTTAGAAGAATGTATAACTAGAATAACCAATACAGAGAAGTGCTTAAAGGAGCTGATGGAGCTGAAAGCCAAGGCTCGAAAACTATGTGAAGAATGCAAAAGCCTCAGGAGCCAATGCGATCAAATGGAAGAAAGGGTATCAGCCCTGGAAGATGAAATGAATGAAATGAAGAGAGACGGGAAGTTTAGAGGAAAAAGAATAAAAAGAAACGAGCAAAGCCTCCAAGAAATGTGGGACTATGTGAAAAGACCAAATCTACGTCTGATTGGTGTACCTGAAAGTGACGGGGGGAATGGAACCAAGTTGGAAAACACTCTGCAGGATATTATCCAGGAGAACTTCCCCAATCTAGCAAGGCAGGCCAACATTCAGATTCAGGAAATACAGAGAACGCCACAAAGATACTCCTCGAGAAGAGCAACTCCAAGACACGTAATTGACAGATTCACCAAAGTTGAAATGAAGGAAAAAACGTTAAGGGCAGCCAGAGAGAAAGGTCGGGTTACCATCAAAGGGAAGCCCATCAGACTAACAGCGGATCTCTCAGCAGAAACCCTACAAGCCAGAAGAGAGTGGGGGCCAATATTCAACATTCTTAAAGAATAGAATTTTCAACCCAGAATTTCATATCCTGCCAAACTAAGCTTCATAAGTGAAGGAGAAATAAAATCCTTTACAGACAAGCAAATGCTGAGAGATTTTGTCACCACCAGGCCTGCCCTAAAAGAGCTCCTGAAGGAAGCGCTAAACATGGAAAGGCACAACCGGTACCAGCCACTGCAAAATCATACCGAAATGTAAAGACCATCGAGACTAGGAAGAGACTGCATCAAATAATGAGCAAAATAACCAGCTAACATCATAATGACAGGATCAGATTCACACATAACAATATTAACTTTAAATGTAAATGGACTAAATGCTCCAATTAAAAGACACAGAGTGGCAAATTGGATAAAGATTCAAGACCCATCAGTGTGCTGTATTCAGGAAACCCATCTCACGTGCAGAGACACACATAGGCTTAAAATAAAAGGATGGAGGAAGATCTACCAAGCAAATGGAAAACAAAAAAAGGTAGGGGTTGCAATCCTAGTCTCTGATAAAACAGACTTTAAACCAACAAAGATCAAAAGAGACAAAGAAGGCCATTACATAATGGTAAAGGGATTAATTCAACAAGAAGAGTTAATTATCCTAAATATATATGCACCCAATACAGGAGCACCCAGATTCATAAAGCAAGTCCTGAGTGACCTACAAAGAGACTTAGACTCCCACACAGTAATAATGGGAGACTTTAACACCCCACTGTCAACATTAGACAGATCAACGAGACAGAAAGTCACCAAGGATACCTAGGAATTGAACTCAGCTCTGCACCAAGCAGACATAATAGACATCTACAGAACTCTCCACCCCAATTCAACAGAATATACATTTTTTTCAGCACCACACCACACCTATTCCAAAATTGACCATATACTTGGAAGTAAAGCTCTCCTCAATAAATGTAAAAGAACAGAAATTATAACAAACAATCTCTCAGATCACAGTGCAATCAAGCTAGAACGCAGGATTAAGAATCTCACTCAAAACCGTTCAACTACGTGGAAACTGAACAACCTGCTCCTGAATGACTACTGGGTACATAATGCAATGAAGGCAGAAATAAAGATGTTCTTTGAAACCAACGAGAACCAAGACACAACATACCAGAATCTCTGGGATGCATTCAAAGCAGTGTGTAGAGGGAAATTTATAGCACTAAATTCCCACAAGAGAAAGCAGGAAAGATCCAAAATTGACACCCTAACATCACAATTAAAAGAACTAGAAAAGCAAGAGCAAACACATTCAAAAGCTAGCAGAAGGCAAGAAATAACTAAAATCAGAGCAGAACTGAAGGAAATAGGGACACAAAAAACCCTTCAAAAAATAAATGAATCCAGGAGCTGGTTTTTTGAAAGGATCAACAAAATTGATAGACCACTAGCAAGATTAATAAAGAAAAAAAGAGAGAAGAATCAAATAGATGCAATAAAAAATGATTAAGGGGATATCACCACCGATCCCACAGAAATACAAACTACCATCAGAGAATATTACAAACACCTCTATGTAAATAAACAAGAAAATCTAGAAGAAATGGATAAATTCCTCAACACATACACCCTCCCAAGACTAAACCAGGAAGAAGTTGAATCTCTGAATAGACCAATAACAGGAGATGAAATTGAGGCAATAATCAATAGCTTACCAACCAAAAAAAGTCCAGGACCAGATGAGTTCACAGCCGAATTCTACCAGAGGTACAAGGAGGAGCTGGTACCATTCCTTCTGAAACTATTCCAATCAATAGAAAAAGAGGGAATCCTCTGTAACTCATTTTATGAGGCCAGCATCATCCTGATACCAAAGCCTGGCAGAGACACAACCAAAAAAGAGAATTTTAGACCAATATCCTTGATGAACATTGATGCAAAAATCCTCAATAAAATACTGGCAAACAGAATCCAGCAGCACATCAAAAAGCTTATCCACCATGATCAAGTGGGCTTCATCCCTGGGATGCAAGGCTGGTTCAATATACGCAAATCAATTAATGTAATCCAGCATATAAACAGAACCAAAGACAAAAACCACATGATTATCTCAATAGATGCAGAAAAGGCCTTTGACAAAATTCAACAACGCTTCATACTAAAAACTCTCAATAAATTAGGTATTGATGGGACGTATCTCAAAATAATAAGAGCTATTTATGACAAACCCACAGCCAGTATCATACTGAATGGGCAAAAACTGGAAGCATTCCCTTTGAAAACTGGCATAAGATAGGGATGCCCTCTCTCACCACTTCTATTCAACATAGTGTTGGAAGTTCTGGCCAGGGCAATTAGGCAAGAGAAGGAAATCAAGGGTATTCGATTAGGAAAAGAGGAAGTCAAATTGTCCCTGTTTGCAGATGACATGATAGTACATCTAGAAAACCCCATTGTCTCAGCCCAAAATCTCCTTAAGCTGATAAGCAACTTCAGCAAAGTCTCAGGATACAAAATCAATGTAGAAAAATCACAAGCATTTTTATACATCAATAACAGACAAACAGAGAGCCAAATCATGAGTGAACTCCCATTCACAATTGCTTCAAAGAGAATAAAATACCTAGGAATCCAACTTACAAGGGATGCGAAGGACCTCTTCAAGGAGAACTACAAACCACTCCTCAAGGAAATAAAAGAGGATACAAACAAATGGAAGAACATTCCATGCTTATGGGTAGGAAGAATCAATATCATGAAAATGACCATCCTTCCCAAGGTAATTTACAGATTCAATGCCATCCCCATCAAGTTACCAATGACTTTCTTCACAGAATTGGGAAAAACTACTTTAAAGTTCATGTGGAACCAAAAAAGAGCCCACATTTCCAAGTCAATCCTAAGCCAAAAGAACAAAGCTGGAGGCATCACACTACCTGACTTCAAACTATACTACAAGGCTACAGTAACCAAAACAGCATGGTACTGGTACCAAAACAGAGATATAGATCAATGGAACAGAACAGAGTTGTCAGAAATAATGCCACATATCTACAACTATCTGATTTTTGACAAACCTGAGAAAAACAAGAAATGGGGAAAGGATTCCCTATTTACTAAATGGTGCTGGGAAAACTGGCTAGTCATATGCAGAAAGCTGAAACTGGATCCCTTCCTTACACCTTATACAAAAATCAATTCAAGATGGATTAAAGACTTAAATGTTAGACCTAAAACCATAAAAACCCTAGAAGAAAACCTAGGCATTACCATTCAGGACATAGGCACGGGCAAGGACTTCATGTCAAAAACACCAAAAGCAATGGCAACAAAAGCCAAAATTGACAAATGGGATCTAATTAAAGAGCTTCTGCACAGCAAAGGAAACTACCATCAGAGTGAACAGGCAACCTACAAAATGGGAGAAAATTTTCACAACCTACTCATCTGACAAAGGGCTAATATCCAGAATCTACAATGAACTCCAACAAATTTACAAGAAAAAAACAAACAACCCTATCAAAAAGTGGGTGAAGGACATGAACAGACACTTCTCAAAAGAAGACATTTATGCAGCCAAAAGACACATGAAAAAATGCTCACCATCACCGGCCATCAGAGAAATGCAAATCAAAACCACAATGAGATACCATCTCACACCAGTTAGAATGGCAATCATTCAAATGTCAGGAAACAACAGGTGCTGGAGAGGATGTGGAGAAATAGGAACACTTTTACACTGTTGGTGGGACTGTAAACTAGTTCAACCCTTGTGGAAGTCAGTGTGGCGATTCCTCAGGGATCTAGAACTAGAAATTCCATTTGACCCAGCCATCCCATTACTGGGTATATATCCAAAGGACTATAAATCATGCTGCTATAAAGACACATGCACACGTATGTTTATTGCAGCATTATTCAAAATAGCAAAGACTTGGAACCAACCCAAATGTCCAACAATGATAGACTGGATTAAGAAAATGTGGCACATATACCATGGAATACTATGCAGCCATAAAAAATGATGAGTTCATGTCCTTTGTAGGGACATGGATGAAACTGGAAATCATCATTCTCAGTAAATTATTGCAAGAACAAAAAACCCAACATCGCATATTCTCACTCATAGGTGGGAATTGAACAATGAGAACACATGGACACAGGAAGGAGAACGTCACACTTTTGGGACTGTTGTGGGGTGGGGGGAGGGGGGAGGGATAGCATTGGGAGATATACCTAATGCTATATGACGAGTTGGTGGGTGCAGCACACCAGCATGGCACATGTATACATATGTAACTTACCTGCATGTTGCACACATGTACCATAGAGCCTAAAGTATAATAATAATAATAATAATAATAATAATGAAAAGAAAAAAAAAATCAAGACCATACCAACCAAAAAAATAAAAAAGGTAAATTCCTCACAGAAAAGGGACTTAACTTTGAGGCTACACCCAGCTGTATAGCACAATGTCCTTTGTGGGCAGTTTCCAAGCAGAAGCGGAGAGTCATATAATGGAAATGATAGGCCTAAAGATATGTCACAATGCCTCCTGTTGAAAGGGACTGGCACATTTAATTTTTGATTATAGTCATTTTAACTGGAGTGGTTTGTTATCTTATTGTAGCTTTTATTTGCATTTTTCTAATAATGTTGTGCACCTTTGCATGTACTTGGTCATTTGTAAGTCTTCTTTGGAAAAATTTCAGTTAAGATTTCCTGTCTATTATTAATCGTGTGTTATGTTTGCTGCTAAGTTTGTTATATATCCTCTAATTTTGTGCCTTGTCATATGGATATTCTCCCACACTAGAAGTTTTCTCTTCATTCTGTTAATTTATTTTTGCTTTGTTTTATTTATTTATTTTTTTTTGAGATTCTGTAATTTCACCTGTCTGTTTTTGCTTTTGTTCTCTGTGCTTTTGAGGTCTTATTTAAACTTTTTTCTCTCCTATTTGGTAAAGAATTACACGATGTTTTATTCAAATAGTTTTATAAGTTTGAGTTTTATATTTACAACTTCTATTTATTTTTAAGTAAGTTGTTTTAATATGTTTAGAGGTAGGCATCTATTTATATCCCTCTGTATTTAAATAATCAACTTTTCTAGAATTATTTATTGAAAAAATTGTCTTTTCTTAATTATGTGTTCTAAAAAACTTGCAAATTACTTGGCTCTAGATTTGTGAATTTATTACTGGGATCATTGAATACTTTGGTTTATGTGTCTGTTTTCTATGACATTATCATAGCGTTTTACTTCTTATAGTTTTGCAGTATATCTTTAAGTCATGTAGTTTGAAGCTTTCAGCTTTGTTATTTTTTCACAAGATTTCTATGGCTATTTTGGGAAGTTTTTTTTTTTTTTTTTTGGTTCTGCATAAATTTTAGACCAGTTTTATCCATTTCTGTGAAAAAAATGTCATTGGCATTTTCATAGAGATTTCATTGAATCTGTAGATTACACTGAGTAGCATAGCCATTATAAAAATATATTTTATAACTCATGCAAAAATATTTCTGACTTTTCATTTTTTTTAGTTTCTTCATCAATGTTTAATAATTTAAAGTGTAGAGAATGTTTATGTTTTTAATTAAGTTTACTGCTAGACAACTCTGTTTTTGATTCTAGTTGCAGAAAAAGTCTCTGAAGAAAATTAACTTGTCTTTTTGATTAAAACCACTGAACAATTTAGGTACAGCTGATATGTACTTCAACACAGTTAACACAAAATATGACAAATTAATAGCTATTATCACACTGAATAGGAAAAGAAGAAAGCATTTTATTTAAGCCTGAAACCAGGCTATGATTTCTACTTTTACCATTTTTATTCAACTGAACACTGGAACTCATAGCCAGATCATTTCTTCAAGAGAAAAAAATAAAAGACATCCAAATACAAAAAGAAGAGAGTCAGATCGTCTGTTTGCAAATTACATAATTGTCTATGTAGCAAAATTTCAATACTATGTAAAAATTTTGAGGTTTAGTAAACAAACTGAATAAAGTACAAGAATACAAATTAACATACAAAAATTAGTAGGAGCATTCTATGCCAAGAATAAGCCACCTGAAAAATAAATTCAAGAAATAAATTATTTACAACAGCTATAAAAAATGTCATTTCATTTTAAGTTCATGCTCGTGTAAGCTTCAACTTCATTTTATAATTCAGATATTCAGTATTTTCCAACCCAGTTTTTAAAATACTGTTTCTCACTTTCAGTGATAGAGACAGGAGATAGTCAAAAGACCTTTTCTTATTTGAGTAATAGAGACAGGAGACAGTCAAGGGTCCCAGCGAAACCACTCCTTCAAGCCAAAAATGCCTGAAGGCAGAAAAATTGGACTGCTTGTTTCAGATGAAGTCCGCCTTTCCTGATTGTTTTTCTCTGAATAATTCCAAGTTGTACACTGGGAAAAGGAGTCATAGAAATTCACAACTTTAGGCAGTTGAGGAGCCTGGACTCTTCAGTTGCTATGTGGTGACTGGTGTTCATTAATCTGTAAGGTGGGGGCCTGTTAACAGGAGTCACTCTTATTTTGCTGAGATTTTTTTTTTTTTCCTTTTTGTCCAGTGAACTTTACTCTCCACTCTTCAGTGTGATCGGTTGGCCTTTTCATTCCTGGTTATATGACAAGATCCTGGTTTTATCTGCACTAAGGAGAAAGTTCTATAATATTTGTTGTCTAGATGTAGGGCATGAGGATGAATAAGACGTAAACAAAAAATAATAATAATTTTCTGTTGGGTTTGTAAGCCTTTTTATCTTTGGAATTCTCCTGAGGGTAGAAGAAACTGCACCATCCTACCCCAACAGCCCCAGGCACATGTGGGATAAAAAGGAGAATGAGAGCTCCTCGCCCCCATCTCCTCTAGGCTGCAAAATCCCAAACATTCATGGTATTTCCCCTTCACTGACCAAGTTATGCAGCCTCATCCAATAGCAATTAAGTTTTTTTTTCTCTGTTCAAGGAACATATTTGCATAAGAATGGAAATTTCTTTCCTGTCATATACTTAAGACTTTCTTTTGTTTTGAGACGGAGTCTCGCTCTATCGCCCAAGCTGGAGTGCAGTGGCACGATCTCGGCTCACTGCAAGCTCCCCCTCCTGGGTGCACACCATTCTCCTGCCTCAGCCTCCCAAGCAGCTGGGACTACAGGCCCCCGCCACCATGCCCGAATAATTTTTTGTATTTTTAGTAGAGACAGGGTTTCACCATGTTAGCCAGGATGGTCTTGATCTCCTGACCTCGTGATCCACCCGCCTCAGCCTCCCAAAGTTCTCGGATTACAGGTGTGAGCCACTGTGCAAGGCTCTGTTTTTTTTCTTTACTTCACCCTGTCAGCAGTATACTTTTAAGTAAAATGCCTTTTTTTTAATCTCTTAGAAAATATTTTGCTGGGCTAGGACCACAAAAAAAACAAGCTTATTTTGTTGTACAGTTTTAACTGTGGAAGAGTATTTGTGAGGATGGTTTCAGCTGTGGCCAATCTGGCATGCTTATATGATTCTCTATGGTTATTAGAAAATTCTCCTGCAGGCCTCCATCTTTTGTGATTTTAGGAACATGACTTGTACCCACGTGGCAATGTTTTATTTTAGCCTCTGCCATTTTACAATGGTGGCCCAATTTTAATTTTGGCTTAGGGAATTAGCCCCTTTTGATTTCATATTATAACTTTTGCCATTTGTGAATTCTCTTCCCCTTCACAAACTGCCTTACTTTTTTTTTTTCTCTGAGCACCTGATAAGTTACTTTTTGTAAAGTTTGAAACCAAGAAACACTGGTGGTTTGGTGCTGATGGAGTCCGGTAATAAATTATTTAGAAGTATTTTCTTAGTGCTCAACTTAATTCCAAGTCGATATTCAATGTATAGGTATATTTAAAAGACCTTGTGTTTTTCTATTCTGGTATCTTGTTTTTCCTGGAAAAGGTTTTTTTCTCAGCCAGTTGAATTATTTTTCTTCATTTTGTCTTGCCACTATAATGCACGAAGCAGAGGCCAATAATTCAATCAGAAAATTGGCAAATTAAAAATCTTATGGCCACTGGGCTTTCTTCTGTCTGTCTGAGTGTGGTTATATGTTTTGTGTGTTAGTTCTATAAAAAAGAGGTCTAATATATTTACTCAAAGAATAATTAGCACTCGGATCAAAAATTTTTTTAAGGGAAGATAAAAGCTGTGTACCCTTTAGTTTACTTGACTTTACTCTTTGAGAAATAAAAACAGCCTTAAAGATTATCAGTAAAACACAAATGTCATCAATATATGAGTAGGTTGGCTAAATACACAGGTCAGATTCTAGGTTTCCTAAATGTTTTAAGGTTATAAACTGCTTTTTTGTTTTTTGAGGACAGTTCAACTTTGCTTCACAATTGGTAAGGCCTGAGGGACAAATGGAATTAACCACACCCTTAATTGTGCTGAAAGGAGTCATATATTTGACAGCACCTAGCACCTGAATAAAAGCTAAGGGGGTGGAAATATCTGCCCTTACTTACCAACATATGCCCTATCTTTGTTTCTGAAAATAGTTCTGGAGTTCACTAGACCTCATGTATGCCATAGATACTAGCACGATCTTTGTCCATGAAATGAGAGGCTTGGTTTATTCAGCTGAAATTAGTCATGCTAACCTGTGCTGTGCTTTTTAACCTCCATTATCATCTGCCTCTGGGTTTCGCAGATACAATATTCTTTTCTAAGGCTTCAACCTGAAGGTTGGAATAGAGTTTGGGACAAAAATATGTCACAGATGATTCATGGACTCTTTTTCATGAGCTGAATGCTAAGACAAAGCTGTGAAATTGAGTCTTCTTTTCACAAGGGAGAGAAAAGAATGTCTTGTGACACACCCAGGTAACTAGTGGCTATATTTATGCTCACTCAAATTTGTTATTTATTTATTCTCATCACTCTGCAGGATTTGCAGGATAATTGCCCAGAACCAGAACGTTAATCCAGATTTTTATGTTACCTGTCCCTTTTTGTTTCTTCTGAGCTTCAGTTGAAGACCACTAGCTGGGTCAGAGGAATAAGAAGGGTTGGTCTAAAATGCAGGCAAAAACACACAATGAATGAGTTTAGAATTTAATGACAAATGTGTAAGTTTTGATACATACTCTTTTTCTACCCAACCCTCTTTTTTGTTAAAAACAAATCATGATAGGAATGAGTTGTTTGTGAAATAAGCTTCAGTTTCATACTTGTTCTGATTATTTCCACAAAGTGCAGCAAGAATAATTATTTCTACCTAGGTCATTTACATTGGCTTTGGTGGAACAGTCTTCCACAAGAAACTTCAGAAAGGATTTCCTAACTTCGAGCCTAGCCAAAGATTTGTACCATTAAACACTTATGAGGTGGGTGATCCTCTCCTCTTATGGTCTCAAGATAAAATTGGAGCTCCTGGGTCAGAAAGTGTAATTCTTTACTTACAACAGATCAGGAACCCTCCACAAGAAATGTATAGGTGAAATACAAGGCAAGTTTTTCCAAGTGGCTTTTATTTGTTCTCCAAGTTGAGATCGACTCCTTAAAGGTAAACATAACGTACACTTTCAGTCAAGCCCTTGGTAAAATAACCATTTTCTACAACTGTGTCCTGTTGCAAAAAGGAAAATGGATTATTATTTTATTTTTATTTTTTATTATACTTTAAGTTTTAGGGTACATGTGCACAATGTGCAGGTTAGTTACATATGTATACATGTGCCATGTTGGTGTGCTGCACCCAGTAACTTGTCATTTAACATTAGGTATATCTCCAAACGCTATCTCTCCCCCTTACCCCCACCCCACAACAGGCACTGCTGTGTGATGTTCCCCTTCCTGTGTCCAAGTGCTCTCATTTTTCAGTTCCCACCTATGAGTAAGAACGTGTGGCATTTGGTTTTTTGTCCTTGTGATAGTTTGCTGAGAATGATGGTTTCCAGCTTCATCCATGTCCTTACAAAGGACTTGATCTCATCATTTTTTATGGATGCATAGTATTCCATGGTGTATATGTGCCACATTTTCTTAATCCAGTCTATGATTGTTGGACATTTGGGTTGGTCCCAAGTCTTTGCTATTGTGAATAGTGCCACAGTAAACATATGTGTGCATGTGTCTTTATAGCAGCATTATTTATAATCCTTTGGGTATATACCCAGTAATGGGATGGCTGCGTCAAATGGTATTTCTAGTTCTAGATCCCTAAGGAATTGCCACACTGACTTCCACTAGTTTACAGTCCTACCAACAGTGTAAAAGTGTTCCTATTTCTCCACATCCTCTCCAGCACCTGTTGTTTCCTGACTTTTTAATGATCGTGATTCTAACTGGTGTGAGATGGTATCTCATTGTGGTTTTGATTTGCATTTCTCTGATGGCCAGTGATGATGAGCATTTTTTCTTGTGTTTTTGGCTGCATAAATGTCTTCTTTGGAGAAGTGTCTGTTCATATCCTTTGCCTACTTTTTGATGGGGTTGTTTGTTTTTTTCTTGTAAATTTGTTGGAGTTCATTGTAGATTCTGGATATTAGCCCTTTGTCAGATGAGTAGATAGCACAAATTTTCTCCCATTCTGTAGGTTGCCTATTCACTTTGATGGTAGTTTCTTTTGCTGTGCAGAGGCTTCGTAGTTTAATTAGATCCCATTTGTCAATTTTGGCTTTTGTTGCCATTGCTTTTGCTGTTTTAGACATGAAGTCCTTGCCCATGCCTACGTCCTGAACGGTATTGCATAGTTTTTCTTCTAGGGTTTTTACGCTTTTAAGTCTAACATGTAAGTCTTTAATCCATGTTGAATTAATTTTTGTATAAGGTGTACAGAAGGGATCCAGTTTCAGCTTTCTCCATATGGCTAGTTGGTTTTCCCAGCACCATTTATTAAATAGGGAATCCTTTTCCCATTGCTTGTTTTTCTCAGTTTTGTCAAAGATCAGATGGTTGCAGATCTGCAGCCTTATTTCTGAGGGCTTGGTTCTGTTCCATTGGTCTACATCTCTGGTTTGGTACCAGTACCATGCTGTTTTGGTTATTGTAGCCTTGTAGTATAGTTTGAAGTCAGGTAGTGTGATGCCTCCAGCTTTGTTGTTTTGGCTTAGGATTGTCTTGACAATGACAGCTCTTTTTTGGTTCCATATGAACTTTAGGGTAGTTTTTTCCAATTCTGTGAAGAAAGTCATTGGTAGCTTGATGAGGATGGCATTGAATCTATGAATTACCTTGGGCAGTATGGCCATTTTCACGATATTGATTCTTCCTAACCATGAGTATGAAATGTTCTCTCATTTGTTTGTATCCTCTTTTATTTTATTGAGCAGTGGTTTGTTGTTCTCCTTGAAGAGGTCCTTTACATCCCTCATAAGTTGGATTCCTAGGTATTTTATTCCCTTTGAAGCAATTGTGAATGGGAGTTCACCCATGATTTGGCTCTTTGTTTGTCTGCTATTGGTGTATAAGAATGCTTCTGATTTTTACACACTGATTTTGTATCCTGAGACTTTGCTGAAGTTGCCTATGAGCTTAAGGAGATTTTCGGCAGAGGTGATGGGGTTTTCCAGATATATAATCATGTCATCTGCAAATAGGGACAATTTGACTTCCTCTTTTCCTAATTGAATACTGTTTATTTCCTTCTCCTGCCTGATTGCCCTGGCCAGAACTTCCAACACTATGTTGAATAGGAGTGGTAAGAGAGGGCATCCCTGTCTTGTGGCAGTTTTCAAAGGGAATGCTTCCAGTTTTTGCCCATTCAGTATGATATTGGCTATGGGTTTTTCATAGATAACTCTTATTATTTTGACATATGTCCCATCAATACCTAATTTATTGAGAGATTTTAGCATGAAGTGTTGTTGAATTTTGTCAAAGACCTTTTCTGCATCTATTAAGATATTCATATGGTTTTTGTCATTGTTTCTGTTTATATGCTGGATTATGTTTGTCGATTTGTGTATGTTGAACCAGCCTTACATCCCAGGGATGAAGCCTACTTGATCACTGTGGATAAGCTTCTTCATGTGACTCCCACACAATAATAATGGGAAACATTAACACCCCACTGTCAACATTAGACAAATCAATGAGACAGAAAGTTTCAAGGATATCCAGGAATTGAACTCAGCCCTGCACTAGGCAGACCTAACAGACATCTGCAGTACTCTCCATCCCGAATCAACAGAATATACATTCTTCTCAGCACCACACTGCACATATTCCTAAATTGACCACAGTGTTGGAAGTAAAGCACTACTCAGCAAATGTAAAAGAACAGAAATTATAACAAAGTGTCTTTCAGACCACAGTGCAATCAAGCTAGAACTCAGGATTAAGGAAGTCACTTAAAACTGGTAAACTAAATGGAAACTGAACAACCTGCTCCTGAATGACTACTGGGTACATAATGAAATGGAGGCAGCAATAAAAATGTTCTTTGAAAACAATGAGAACAAAGATACAGTGTACCGGAATCTCTGGGACACATTCAAAGCAGTGTGTAGAGGTAAATTTGTAGCACTAAATGCCCACAAGAGAAAGCAGGAAAGATCTAAAATTTATACCCTGACATCACAATTAAAAGAACTAGAGAAGCAAGAGCAAACACATTCAAAAGCTAGCAGAAGGTAAGAAATAACTAAGATCAGAGCAAAACTGAAGGAAGTAGAGACACAAAAAACCCTTCAAAAAAATCAATGAATCCAGGAGCTGGTTTTTTGAAAAGGTCAACAAAATTGATAGACCGCTAGCAAGACTAATAAAGAAGAAAACAGACAAGAATCAAATAGGTACAATAAAAAATGATAAATGGAATATCACCATGGATCCCACAGAAATACAAACTACAATCAGAAGTGTATAAACAACTCTACACAAATAAACTAGAAAATCTAGAAGAAACTGATGAATTCCTTGACACGTACACCCTCCCAAGATTAAACCAGGAAGAAGTTGAGTCTCTGAATAGACCAATAACAGGCTCTGAAATTGAGGCAATAATTAATAGCTTACCAAACAAAAAAAGTCCAGGACCAGATGGATTGACAGCCAAATTCAACCAGAGGTACAAGGAGGAACTGGTACCATTCCTTCTGAAACTATTGCAATCTATAGAAAAAGAGGGAATCCTCCCTAACTCATTTCATGGGGCCAGAATCATCCTGATACCAAAGCCTGGTAGAGACACAACAACAAAAAAGAATTTTACACCAATATCCCTGATGAACATAGATGCAAAAATCCTCAATAAAATACTGGCAAACCAAATCCAGCAGCACATCAAGAAAATGGATTATTAATGGACTAATGCAATCAGGTATATTGGTATAAGTTAACAATACACTCAACTATGTTTCAAATTCTGAAGAATACAGAAAACAAGAGGCAAGCATGCTCCAAATTTTATTCACAGGAGTACAACTTACGTATGAAAAGCTGTAAAGAGCTGAAAATGAGTTTTCTTGACTTAGTAGTGTTACTAGCAAATGTAAGAAAGATTACTTCAGTTTTCTATTTGGTCAGTCCATTTAGTTGAGTCTTGTTTTATTTGATAGTCATGATTATTTTAGCTCTTCATGAGTCCTGTGGGTACTTTCTGTATTCCAATGTCACAAGATCTAAAGTTCTCAGAAGGCAGAATTTGAGAGTACCTGTCAAATTTCTAAAGCTGATTAAAAAACATTTTTTGAAAAAAAAATACAAGACAATAATTGTCTGTGTATAATTAAATACACAGAGTAATTACAGTTAATAACATAATTGACAAACAATTTTTGTTATTTATGTGGTTTAAAATATCTTAATATAACAACTTTAATTGTGTTTGATAGCACATATTTCAGACATTAGAATTTTAGAAATCCCTTTAAATTTTGGAAGAGGTATTAATATTATTCACCAAAATATCATGTTAAGAATATTGAGCACCATATTCACAATTCCATAAAGCTAAACTTGTCATATAATCCTGTTCAACTCACTTGTGGATACTCCAGGGGCACTCCTTAGCATCCAGAAGTCAGGAATTAGAAAAGACAATTTTGTAACTAAAGTTTAATTTTGAGACAGATACTACATGTTAGAAGTTGAAAACAGTTGATGTTATGAAATAAAATTTTAGATAAATTACTTATTTAACAAAAATGATGACTTAGAAATGTGAGAAGCAATAAACTTTTATCACTCTTTACAAATTTTGCTAAAAAGCAGATTAGTGCCTTAAGAATCCCTTCTTGTACTTTTATTTTAATGCACAATTTACAAAACACATATATAAAAACTTTTTTAATTTAATTAATGTTCACACACTTGATTTCTTAGAAAGATTTATTTTTACAAAGCTTCTACAATTTGTTTGAAATTTTAGCTCTATCTTCTTTAGTTCAAAACAATTGACTTTATGCAATAATTTATATTTCCATGCCTTTTTATAATCTTTTATTAAAAAACACTTTTGACTGTTCTTACACACCACATATGTAAAATTACTTCCAGTTGTTTCAATTACATGTTACAATGATAACTTCTAGAAATTTTAACTTTAATGTAAAACCAGATAAATTTGCTTTGCTAAAAGTAGAAAAGTAACTTTTAGAAGAAACCTTATTGTGAGTACACCTCACCAGTTCAGAATTATTCTAAGTCAAAAAAAAGTAAAAAGGTAGCTTACTAATTCAAAAATCTTAAAAAGTATGGGGCTATTATGTTAGAAAAGGGTAATGTAACTCCAACCCCTGATAATTCCCTTAACTCAGCAGATTTCCTAACAGGGTATTTAAATCTTAATTACCATACAAAGGTCCAACTAGACCTAGGAGGAACTCCCTTCAGGACAGGATGATAGGTGGTTCCTCCCAGGCGATTGGGGAAAAAAACACAATGGGTGTTCAGTAATTGACATGGAGACTTTTGTGGAAGCAGAGTTAGAAAAATTCCCGAATAACTGGTATCCTCAAATGTGGGAGCTGTTTGCACTCAGCCAAGCTTTAAAATACTTACAGAATCAAAAGACTATCCTGACTCAAAAAGTTTGCTGAAATGAATTTGCATAAGAACTGTTGTTTATGGGAATGCATCCTGATGGGGCAGCTGGGTTGTTATAAAATACTCAGGAACCCAGCCCAGCTCTAGGGCTCACCCCTGAGTGCAAAGGCAATGTTGGACAATCTGCTAAAGGATCACTAGAATCCAGCAGCTGGGACCCCTTTCTTTGTGTTCAAGAGAGGCAGGAAAACAGGTGCAGGACTGCTACATCAGTGAGTGCTACTAATCTGATAAGCAGAGGTCCATGGGTGTTAATGTGTCCTTGAAAGGAATAAGCATTAAGGCCATAGAGGATGCTCTAGGACTAGTGCTCATCAGAAAATGACTAGGGGTGCTGGCATCCCTATGTTCTTTTTTCAGATGGGAAATGTTCCACCCAAGCCAAAAATGCCCCTAGGGTGTATTCTGGAGAATTAGGACAAATTTGACCCTCAGACACTAAGAAAGAAATAACTTATATTCTTCTGCAGTACTGCCTGGCCACAATATCCTCTTCAAGGGGGAGAAACGTGATCTCCTGAGGGAAGCATAAATTATAACGCTATCTTACAGCTGACCTCTCTTGTAGAAAAGAAGGCAAATGGAGTGAAGTGCCATATGTACAAACTTTCTTTTCATTGAGACAACTCTCAGTTATGTAAAAAGTGTGATTTATGCCATACAGGAAGCCCTCAGAGTCTACCTCCCTACCTCAGCATCCCCCTGACTCCTTCCCCAACTAATAAGAACCCCCCTTCAACCCAAATTGTCCAAAAGAAGATAGACAGAGGGGTAAACAATGAACCAAAGAGTGTCAATATTCCCTGATTATGCCCCCTCCAAGCAGTGAAAAGAGGAGAACTTGGCCCACCCAGAGTGCATGTACCTTTTTCTCTCTCAGACTTAAAGAAAATTAAAATAGGCCTAGGTAAATTCTCAGATAATCCTGATAGCTATATTGAAATTTTATAAGGGTTAGGATAATCCTTTGATCTGACATGGAGAGATATAATGTTACTGCTAAATCAGATACTAACCATAAATGAGAGAAGTGCCACCATAACTGCAGCCTGAGAGTTTAGTGATCTCTGGTGTCTTAGTCAGGTCAATGATAGGATGACAACAGAGGAAAGAGAATGATTCACCACAGGCCAGCAGGCAGTTCCCAGTGTAGACCCTCATTGGGACACAGAATCAGAACATGGAGACTGGTGCTGCAGACATTTGCTAACTTGCATGCTAGAAGGACTAAGGAAAACTAGGAAGAAGCTTATGAATTATTCAACAATGTCCACTATAACACAGAAGGGAAGAAAATCCTACTACCTTTCCAGAGAGACTAAAGGAGGCACTGAGGAAGCAAACCTCTCTGTCACATGACACTACTGAAGGCCAACTAATCCTAAAGGATAAGTTTATCACTCACTCAGCTGCAGACATAGAAAAAAAAAACTGCAAAAGTCTGCCTTGGGCCTGGAGCAAAACTTAGAAACCCTATTGAACTTGGCAACCTCGTTTTTTAATAATATAGAGATCAGGAGAAGCAGGCAGAATGGGACAAACAGGATTTAAAAAACACCACTGCTTTAGGCATGGGCTCAGGCAAGTGGAATTTGGAGGCTCTGGAAAAGGGAAAACCTGAGCAATTTGAATGCCTAATATGGTTTCTTCCAGTAGCGTCTACAAGGATACTTTAGAAAAGATTGTCCAAGTAGAAGTAACCATGCCCCTTATGTCAAGGTAATTACTGGAAGGTCCACTGCCCCAGGGGATGAAGGTCCTCTGAGTCAGAAACCACTAACCAGATGATCCAGCAGTAGGACTGAGGGTGCCTGGGATAAGTGCCAGCCAATGCCATCACCCTCACAGAGCCCCAGGTATGCTTTATCATTGAGGGCCGGTAGGTTAACTCTCTCCTGGACACTTGTGCAGCCTTCTCATTCTTACTCTCCTGTCCTGGACAACTGTCCTCCAGATCTGTCATTATCCAAGGGGTCTTAGGACAGCCAGTCACTAGATACTTCTGCCAGCCACTAAGTTGTGACTGGAGAGCTTTATTCTTTTCACATGCTTTTCTAATTATGTCTGAAATCCCCACTCCCTTGTTAAGGAGAGAGATTCTAGCAAAAGCAGGGGCCATTATACACCTGAACATAGGAGAAGGAACACGCATCCTATTTATTGTCCCTTGATTGAGGAAGGAATTAATCCTGAAGTCTGGGTAACAGAAGGACAATATGGATGAGCAAAGAATTTTTGCCCTGTTCAAGATAAACTAAAGAATTCCACCTCCTTTCCCCACCAAGGCAGTAACCCCTTAGAACCAAGGCCCAACAAGGACACAAAAGATTGTTAGGACCTAAAGGTCCAAGTCCTACTAAAACCATGCAATAACACCTGTAATACTCCAATTTTAGGAATACAGGAAGCCAATGGGAAGTGGAGGTTAGTGCAAGACCTCAGGATTACCAGTGAGGCTGTTGTACCTCTATACCCAACTGTACCTAGCCCGTATACTCTGCTTTCCCAAATACCAGAGGAAGCAGAGTGGTTTACAGTCATGGACATTAAGGATGACTTTTTCTGCATCCCTGTACATCCTGACTCTCAATTCTTGTTTGCCTTTAAAGATCCTTCAAACCCAATATCTCAACTTACCTGGACTGTTTTATCCTAAGGGTTCAGGGATAGCCCCCATCAATTTGACCAGGCATTATTCCAAGACTTGAGCCAATTCTCATACCTGGACACTCCTATCTTTGGTATGTGGATGATTTACTTTCAACCACTCATTCAGAAACCTTGTGCCATCAAGCCACCCAAGCACTCTTAAATTTCTTTGCTACCTGTGGCTACAAGTTTTCTAAACCAAAGGCTCACCTCTGTTCACAGCAGGTTAAATACTTAGGGCTAAAATTATCCAAAAGCACCAGGGCCATCAGTGAGGACATATCTAGCCTATACTGGCTTATCCTCATCACAAAACCCTAAAGCAACTAACAGGGTTACTTGGCATAACAGGTTTCTGCTGAATATGAATTCACATGTATGATGAAATAGCCAGACCATTATATACACTAATTAAGGAAACCCAGAAAGCCAATACCCATTTAATAAGATGGACACCAGAAGCAGAAGCAGCTTTCCAGGCCCTAAAGAAGGCCCTAATCCAAGGCCCAGTGTTAAGCTTGCCAATGGGGCCAGACTTTTCTTTATAGGTCACAGAAAAAAACAGGAATAGCTCTAGGAGTCCTTACACAGGTCTGAGGGATGAGCTTGCAACCAGTGGCACACCTGAGTAAGAAAATTGATGTAGTGGCAAAGGATTGGCCTCATTGATTATGGGTAGTGGTGGCAGCAGCAGTCTTAGTGCCTGAGGCAGTTAAAATAATACAATAAAGAGGTATTACTGTGTGGAAATCTCATGATGTGAATGGCATACTCACTGTTAAAGGAGACTTGTGGTTGTCAGACAACCATTTACTTAAATATCAGGCTCTATTACTTGAAGGACCAGTGCTTCAACTATGCACCTGTGCAACTCTTAACCCAGCCACATTTCTTCCAGACCATGAAGAGAAGATAGAACACAACTATCAACAAGTAATTGCTCAAACCTACACAGCTCAAGGAGACTTTTCAGAGGTTCCCTGGACTGATCCCAATCTCAACTTGTATACTGATGGAAGTCCCTTTGTAGAAAAAGAACTTCAAACAGCAGAGTATGTAGTGGTCAGTGATAACGGAATACTTGAAAGTAATCCCCTCACTCCAGGAGCTAGTACTAAACTGGCAGAACTAATAGCCCTCATTCAGGCTCTAGAATTAGGAGAAGGAAAAAGGGTAAATGTATATACATACTCTAAGTATGCTTACCTAGTCCTCAATGCCTATGCAGCAAAATGGAGACAAAGGGAATTCCTAACTTCCAAGAGAACAGCTATCAAACATCAGGAAGCCATTAGGAGATTATTATTGGTTGTACAGAAACCTAAAGAGGTGGCAGCCTTACACTGCTGGGGTCATCAGAAAGGAAAGGAAAAGGAAATAGAAGGGAATCACCAAGCAGATATTGAAGCCAAAAGAGCCACAAGGTGGGAACTCCATTAGAAATGCTTATAGGAGTACCCGTAGTATGGGGTAATCCCCTCTAGGAAACCAAGCCCCAGTACTCATCAGGAGAAATAGAATGAGGAACCTCACACGGACATAGTTTTTGCCCTCAGGATGCCTAGCCACCGAAGAAGGGAAAATACTTTTGCCTGCAGCTAACCAATAGAAATTACTTAAAACCCTTCATCAAATCTTTCACTTAGGCATTGATAGCATCCATCAGATGGCCAAATCATTATTTACTGGATCAGGCCTTTTCAAAACTATCAAACAATAGTCAGGGTCTGTGAAGTGTGCCAAAGAAATAATTCCCTGCCTTATTGCCAAGCTCCTTCAGGAGAACAAAGAACAGACCATTACCCAGGAGAAGGCTGGCAACTAGATTTTACCCACATGCCCAAATCTCAGGGATTTCAGTATCTACTAGTCTGTGTAGACACTTTCACTGGTTGGGCAGAAGCCTTCCCCTGTAGGACAGAAAGGGCCCAACAGGTAATAAAGGCACTAGTTCATGAAATAATTCCCAGATTCAGACTTCCTGAGGCTTACAGAGTGACAATGTCCCTGCTTTCAAGGCTACAGTAACCCAGGGAGTATCCCAGGTGTTAGGAAAACAATATCACTTACACTATGTCTGGAGGCTGCAGTTCTCAGGAAAGGTCCAGAAAATGGATGAAACACTCAAACGACATCTAAAAAAGCTAACCCAGGAAACTCACCTCACATGCCTGCTCTGTTGTCTATAGCCTTATTGAGGATCCTAAACTCTCCACAAAAATAGGACTTAGCCCATACAAAATGCTGTGTGGAAGTCCCTTCCTAAGCAATGACCTTGTACTTGACCAAGAGACAGCAAACTTAGTTGCAGACATCACTTCCTTAGCCAAATATCCACAAGTTCTTAAAACATTACAAGGAGCCTGTCTCTGAGAAGAGGGAAAGGAACTATTCCACCCTGGTGACACCGTATTTGTCAAGTCCCTTCCCTCTAACTTCCCATCCCTAGATACATCCTGGGAAGGATGCTACCCAGTCATTTTACCTACCCCAGCTGGGGTTAAAGTGTCTGGTATGGAGTCTTGGATACATTAAACTCAAGTCAAACCTTGGATATGGCCAAAGGAACCCAAAAATCCAGGAGACAATTCTAGCTATTCTTGTGAGCCCCTAGAGGATCTGCACCTGCTCTTCAAATGACAACCAGGAAGAAAGTAACAAAAATCGTAAATCCCCAAGTCCCTCCCTTATCATATTTTTCTATTTACTATTTTTTTACAGCCTTTCACTCTCATTGCACCCCCTCTATGCCTCTGTACAACCAGTAGCTCCCTTTACCAAGAGTTTCTATGGAGAATGCGACATCCAGGATATACTGATGACCCATTTTATAGGAGTTTATCTAAGAGAATCCTCACCTTCAATGCCCATATCCACATGCCCCACAACTGCTATAACTCTGCCACTCTTTGCATGAATGCAAATACTCATTATTGGACAGGAAAAAATGATTAATCCTAGTTGTCCTGGAGGACTTGGAGCCACTATCTGTTGGATTTACTTCACCCATACCAGCATGTCTGATGGGGATGGAGTTCAAGATCAGGCAAGATAAAAACACATAAAGGAAGTAGTCTCCCAACTGACCCAGGTACATAACACCGCTGTCCCCTAAAAAGGACTAGATATCTCAAAACTACATGGAAGCCTCTGTACCCATACTTGCCTGGCAAGCCTATTTAATACCATCCTCACTGGGCTTCATGAGGTCTCAGCCCAAAACCCTACTAACTGTTGGATATGCCTCCCCCTGCACTTCAGGCCATAAGTTTCAATCCCTGTACCTGAACAATGGAACAACTTCAGGATAGAAATAAACACCACTTCTGTTTCAATAGGACCTCTTGTTTCCAACCTGGAAATAAACCATACCTCAAACCTCACCTGTGTAAAATTTAGCAACACTGTAGACACAACCAACTCCTGATGCATCAGGTGGGTAACAGCTGCCACATGAATAGTCTGCCCACCCTAAGAAATATTTTTTTTTGTCTGTGGTACCTCAGCCTATCGTTATTTAATGGCTTTTCAGAATCTATGTCCTTCCTTTCATTCTTAGTGCCCCCTGTGACCATCTACGTGGAACAAGACTTACACAATTATGTCGTACCTAAGCCCCACAACAAAAGAGTACCCATTCTTCCTTTCATTATTGGAGCAGGAGTGCTAGGTGGACTAGGTACAGGCATTGGCAGTATCACAACCTCTACTCTGTTCTACTACAAACTATCTCAAGAACTAAATGGTGACATGGAACAGGTCGCTGACTCCCTTGTCACCTTGCAAGATCAACTTAACTCCCTAGAAGCAGTAGTCCTTCAAAATCGAAGAGATTTAGACTTGCTAACTGCCAAAACAGGAGGAACCTGTTTATTTTTAGGGGGAGAATGCTGTTGTTATGTTAATCAATCTGGGAATCATCACTGAGAAAGTTGAAGAAATTTGAGATTGAATACAATGTAGGGCAGAGGAGCTTCAAAACACTGGACCCTGGGACCTCCCGGGGTCAGCCAATGGATGCCCTGGATTCTTGCCTTCTTAGGACCTATAGCAACTATAATATTGCTACTCCTTTTTGGACTCTGTATCTTTAACCTCCTTTTTAAGCTGGTCTCTTCCAGAATCAAAGCTGTAAAAACTACAAATGTTCTTCAAATGGAGCTGCAGATGAAGTCCATGGCTAAGATCTACCAGGGACCCCTGGACCAGACTGCTAGCCCATGCTCTGATGTTAATAACATCGATAATGACTCTTCTGAGGAAATCTCAACTGCACAACTCCTACTACACCCCAGTTCAGCAGGAAGCAGTTGGAGTGATTGTTGGCCCACCTCCCCAAAAGCACTTGGGTTTTCTTGTTGAGAGATGGGACTGAGAGACAGGACTAGCTGGATTTCCTAGGCCAACTAAGAATCCCTAAGCCTAGCTGGGAAGGTGGCTGCATCCATCTTTAAACAGGGAGTTTGCAACTTAGCTCACACCTGACCAATCAGAGAACTCACTAAGATGTTAATTAGGCAAAAACAGGAGGTAAAGAAATAGCCAATCTTCTATTGCCTGAGAGCGCAGCGGGAGGGACAAGGATTGGGATATAAACTCAGGTATTCAAGCCAGCAAGGGCAACACTTTTGGGTCCCTTCCATTTGCATGGGAGCTCTGTTTTCACTCTATTTCACTCTATTAGATCTTGCAACTGTACTCTTCTGGTCAGTGTTTATTATGGCTGGAGTGAGCTTTCACTCACCATCCACCACTGCTGTTTGCCACCATTGCAGATCCTCTGCTGAGTTCCATCCCTCCAGATCAGTGTTCCTGATCCAGCGAGGCATCCATTGCCATTCCCAATCAGGCTAAAAGCTTGCCATTGTTTCTGCATGGCTAAGTGCCTGGGCTCATCCTAATCAAGCTGAAAACTAGTCACTGGGTTCCACAGTTCTCTTCCATGACCCATGGTTTCTAATAGAGCTTTAACACTCACTGCTTGGCCCAAGATTCCATCCAGTGGAATCCATAAGTCCAAGGACCCCAGGTCAGAGAACATGAAGCTTGCCACCATCTTGGAGGTGGCCTGCCACCACTTTAGAAGTGGCCTGCCACCATCTTGGGAGCTGTTGGAGCAAGGACTCCCTGGTAACAGTACTGTCTCTCAGCTAGGGCTTTTGGGGAGTAGTAATGCACAGTTTCCTTTACCCTCGGGAGAAGTCCAAGGATGAAAAGACTTATTTAAAAAAAAAAAAAAAAGATTTTTTTGGTTTACATCTTACCCTTCCTCAAGTCCCACATGTAGACACTGAAATCTTGTAGAACATTTTCTTTAGTTCACATAAAACAAGGATCTTGTCACATGACCAGGAATGAACAGGCTAATGGACACACTGAATGGTGAGGAGTAAACTTCATTGGGCAAACAGGAAAAAGAAAGAAAAAAAACTGTTAGCAAAGAGAGGGACTTCTGTTAACAGACCTCACAGTTTGATGAACACCAGGTCACCACATAAAAACTAAGAGTCCAGCCTCCTCTCCTGCCAAAAGGTGTGAATTTCCAAGGCTCCACCTCCTTTTCCTAGTGCATAGATATGCATTATTCACAGAGAAACAATAAAATAAAGAGTGTCCTTCATCAGAAATCAGCAGTCCAAGTTTTCAGCCTTCAGGCTGTTTTAGGCTTGAATGGGAAGTTTCACCCAGACCCGTTGACTGTCTCCTGTCTGTATCACTCAAAATGAGAAAAGGCACCTTGGCTATCTCCTGTCTTTATCACTCAAAATGAGAAAGTCTTTTTAACAAGTTGTTTGGAGAATCCTGAATATCCAAATGATAAATAATAAAGTTGAACATTACCACAAGCATGAACTTAAAGGGAGCTAAGACTTATTTTTTATAAAGTTGTAATTTTTTTTTCTCAAAATTGTTTTCAGATGGTTTATAATTGGCTTGTAAGGATGCTCCTACTAATTTTTGTAGGTTAATTTGGTATTCTGCCACTGTACTGAATGTCTTTATTACTTCTCAAGATTTTTAGTGTAGTATTTAAATGTTTCTATATAGACAATAATGTGATGTGCAAACAGAAACAATTTGACCTTCTCCTGTTTTATTTGGATGACTTTCTTATATTTCTTTCTCTTACACAAATGATCTGCCTGGGACTTCCAGTACTCTGTTGAATAAAAGTGGTAAAAGTCAACATTTTTGTCTTCTTTCACATCTTAAATAAAAAGCTTTCTTTTTTTCCAGTTCAGTGTAATATCAACTATTGATTTGTCATATTTTGCCTTAATTGTCCTGAAGAACATGCCATCTATACCCAATTTGTTCAGTTGTTTTAATCACAAAGTCATCTTAAATTTTTCCAAATAATTTCTTCTGCATCTAGAATAAAAAATAAAGATATTTACCAGTAAACATAATGAAAAATTAAACATTCTCTACACTATAAATTATAAAACACTGATGAAGAAACTAAATAAAACATGAAAAATTTGAGAGAATTTATCTTGCTTATGAGTTATAAAAATATGGTTAAAATGGCTATAATACTCAAGATAATCTACAGATTCAGTGAAAACCATATAAAAATGCCAACAATTTTTTTTCCACAGGAATGGAAAACACAGGCCTAAAATTTATGGAGAACAGAAAAACCCTTTCAAATATCAAAGGTAATTCTCTGAAAAATGAACAAAGATGAAAGCATCAAACTACCAGACTTCAAAATATATTGCAAAGCTATAACAAGAAAAACAGCATGACACTGGCATAGAAAACAGACACACAGACCAAAGTATCTAGTGATCTCAGTAATAAATTTATAAGCCTAGAGCCAAGCAATTTTTAACTTGTTTAGAACACATATTTTAAAAAAAGACAATCATTTCAAAAAATGATACAGGAAAGTTGATTACTTAAATGCAGAGCAATGCAACCAGATGCCTACCTGTTACCATATTAAAACAACTTAATTAAAAATAAGTAGAAGATTTAAATGTGAAATTTAAACTTATAAACCTATTTAATGAAATATAGAGAAATTCTTTACCAAATAGAATGGGGAAAATAATTTTAAATAAGACCTCAAAAACACAAGCCACAAAAGCAAAAGCAGACAAGTGAAATGACCAGAATATAAAAATTTTACATAGCCAAAATAAATTAACAAAATGAAGAGAAAACTTACAGTTTGAGAGAACATATTGGAAAAATAGACATTACAAGGAATAAACATACAAAATATACAACAAATTTAAAAGCAAAAACAACAGATGATTAATAATAGGCAGAAAATCTTAAATGAAATATCTCCAAAGTGACATTTCTCCAAAGAAGACATACAAATGGCCAAGTACATGCAAAGATGCTCAACATTGTTATTAAAAAATACAAATCAAAGCCACAAAAAGATACCAAACCACTGCAGTTAAAATGACTATAATCAGAAATAATACATGCCTGGCTATTTCAACAGGAGGCATTGTGACATATCTCTGGGCCTATCATTTAAGGGATATGATTCTCCTCTTCTGCCTGGACACTGATCACAATAAGCATTGTGCCATGCAGTTGGGCATAGGCTGGAATATATGTGACTTCTTTTGTTGTGAACTTGCATACAAGGAGAACATTGGAACATTTCTGCCTCAGCATTTAGGTTATGGGGCTGTCATGACTGTTTCATTACCACAGAGTAAATTGTGATGTATACCTAGGCACAGCTCCCAAGCATGATAATGACTCTTATAAGTGGATCCCACAAATGAAAGTAATTTTCACTCTCATAACTTGCATTAGAAACACAAGTGATTAAATCTCTTTCTGGTGAAGAGGTCACAGGAGATTATAACAGCCTCAGATATTTTAGAAAGCCCTTGGCTTGTACAAAGTGTGTAACAGAATTCATCAGAAAGGTAAAATTGTGAGTCTCATATGCCCACCCCACTGACAATAAGAACTGTTAACATCACACATATATGAAGCCAACTGTCACTCATAAAAACAGGACATGTGTGGGATTACAAATCACAATGCAGGAATTTTCTGCCAGTTTGATTGTGATATAAATGTTTGCTGAGCATCTGTGTCGTTTGAAAGTCCAAAATGGTTCCAGCCAACATATATTTTCATGATATCTACCTGGGCCAACATCTAGGTGATGTGACTCTCCTGCAAGGGCCCTACTCTCAAAAAGAATGGCCACATATCACTAGATCAAGCACTACATTGTTGTCTGATCTATGTCCACAGCAATTATTGTGACATATCACTGTGTCAACCACTCAGGTGATGTAACTCTCCTCATTAGAATGGGCCCTGCACACAGTGGGGTATAGTGACATATGGCTGAGCAAGGCACACAGGTGATGATACTCATGATGGAGTCATGTCCTGAAGATGGCATTGTGTCAAATATCTGGGCCTATATACTAGGTAATGCTGCTCTTCTGCTTGGGTCTGGCTTACCTGAATAGTGACATATTGCTAGGCTAGGCACACAGGAGATGGTATTCTTTTGCCAAGTCCATGCCTCAAGGAGAACATTGTGACATTTCCCTGGGCATATCAAGAAGATTTTGTGGATCCTTGCTCAGGTCCTGCCCACAGGGAGCACTGTTACATAAGGGTAGAACCTGCATCTATCTGTTGTAACTCTCTTGCCTGAAACCTGCCTTAAAGGAGCCTTGTAACACATCTTGAGAGTTACCATCAAGGTCATGTAAATCTTCTGCCTAGCTTCACCTCACATGTTAGATTGTGTTATATAAGTAAGGAAGCTCCTAGGTGATATGATTTTTCTGTTTGAGACCTGCCTACCTGGGTCATTGGGCTATGTATGTAATCACGTGTCTTAAGTGATGTGATCCTTTTCTTCTGCCTGAGTCTTTACAATAGAAAAATATGACATATTGCTAAGCCCAATACTTAGGTAATATGCCTATTCTTTTTTTCCTGAACCATGGCCATGTAAAAGTATTTTGATGTATTGTAGGGCTTAGCATACAGATGGCATTCCTTTCTGCCTGGGCTCGATCTAAACAAAGAATTATCGCATATTGCTCAGCATCCCCACCCTGATGATGTAATTCTCCTGCCTATGCCAAAGCAATAAAAAGTATTTTTACACATCTTGGGCACATTTTGTAGGTGTTTTTACTCCCATCATTTGTATGGATTTTTTTTCCACGTTTAAAATTGTGTTATATTGCTGGGTAGAGCACCGAGTTAATGTAACCCTGATTTCTAGACTCTGCCTACAGAGGGCATTGTGACATATTGCTTGGCACAGCATTTAAGTTGTGACACCCTCTTGCCAAGTTTTTTTCTACAAATCGGATTATGAAATTTTCATTGCTTCAATTCAGAGGCATGATAATCAAACTTAAATTGGGATTCCACCAATGGTAGATATTTTGCCTATCATTGCTACACTTAGTGCAATAGGTAAGTTTATGGGTTGCATATTTGTACAAAGCTCATAGAAGGCTATAACACTGAACATATTCTATAAACTCTTTGGGTAATACACAGAGATTTATAACAGGCTGCAGGAAAAATTAAGATCATGACTCTTGATTACACATGCAGGTGAAAGCAAAAGTTGTCACCATCCCACATTTACAAAGCCCACTGTTGAAGTCCTGAGTCTAAGAAGTAATTAAAGTACAACGATGAAATTGTAAGTTTCACATGTGGGTCTTACTACAAGTAAGATTGTGATTCATTTCTGGACCCACCAACTCAAAGGAGATGCTGACTTTAAACCTGAAGCCGGGACTTGTGTGATAATGTGAAACTTATTTTTGAACATTTTCAACTGCGTGATCCAGAAGTATAACTGCTCAGCATCTGAGTGTTTTTGCTCTCCTTTCTATGCCCACAACACTGTTGAAATTGTGACATGTGTGCACCAAGCACCTAAGCAATGTACAACATCTTGTTTGGCAATGCAACATAGGAAAGTTTTATATATCACTAGGACCAAAACGTAAGTGACATGAAATCTTTACAATAGGGAAATGTGATTCCTGATTCACATTTTGGCCTGATTCCTGACTACAAAGAGCATTGTGGCTTTTATCTAGGTTTATCACATAGTGATGTGACTTTCTTCTACAGTCTTGGTCCTGCACTTATGGGGCATTGTGACACATAACTCTTTTCTGCACCCAGGTGATGTGACATTTTTGGGTGGGGTTCCAGGTAAATTGCAAAGCTGAAGTTTGTCTCCACTCCTGCCTAAGCCCTGCTAACAGGGGAGATTTATAAATGTCACTGAAACAAACATCCAGCTGATGTGACTCTGCTTCCAGAGTCCTACCCACAAGGAGAATTCTGACATTTCACTGGGCCAGCACCCACTCAGGTGATACGGCTTTCCATTCTTCACCATGCTGAGAGGTGATATTGTTCCATATACCAGAGAACAGATCTAAGGCCTAAAAATGACTCTTGTTTCTGGAGCTAGGACATGTGCAGGATTTTGACTCTCATCTCTGAACCTTTAAACAGGTGTTCTTTTGACATCAAATACCCTTGCCCAGCTCCTGAGTGATTTAATAATCCTGCTCAGTTATAACCAACAGATGACATTTTGACACATACCTGGGTAAAGAACCTTGGTGATTTGACTCACATGTCTTAACAGGTTTTCAGAAAGGATTGTAACATATCTCTGGACCCATTGTCTAGATTATGTAACTGTTCTCTCCTGCCTGAACCCTGCTTCCAGTGAAGAGAACAACATTTGTAAGCACTGAATTCAAATAACGTGACTCTCTTGCCTGGGCCTTTTCAACAGCAGTCATTAAGACATATCTCTGGGCCCATCATTTAGGTGATATGATTCTCCTCTCCTTAATGGACACACTTCACAAGGGACATTATTCTATATTGTTTGGCCTAGCACCAATGTTTTGTGGCTTTTCTCTTTGGGCCCTGCCTACAAAGAGAATATTGCAATATTTCTGCCTTAGAATTTAGGTGATATGGTTGTCCTCCCTGTTAAATAATGACAGAGGGGATGTTGACATGTAACTAGGCACAGCTAACAGGCATAATGATGACTTTCATATATGAACCTAGCAAGTAGGAGAAATTGTGACTTTTTTAACTAGGTTTAGGGATACGAGTGATGTCCAGGATATCCTTCTGGTAAAAAGGTCAGAGAAGATTACAACACTCTCACATACTTTATAACACCCTTGGGTTCTACAGATAGTGTCATAATAGGGCCTATCACACAGAAATAATTTTGAGTCTCATTTGCACACCCAACTGAGAGTAAGAACTTTCAACTTCACAGATGGATGAAGGCAGCTGTTCTGCCCAAAAACAGGACATGTGTGGTATCAACGATGGATGAAGGCAACTGTTTTACATGAAAACAGGGTGTGTAGTATTGTAAATATAATCCCAATAATTTTATTTCATCATGACTCTGATATTAATCTTTGCCATGCACCTAAGTGATTTCACTGTTCAGACTGATTCCAGCCTACATACCGGGTTTTGATCAACCTGGGCCAACCTTGAAGTGTTGTATTTCTTGTGCCTTGGCCCTGTTCTCAATAATAACTGTGACATCACTGGATCCAGCACCAAGGTGACATTACATTCTTGCCTGCACCATGCCCACACATATTATTGTGACATATCACCGTCCATCTCTTGGAAGATATAACTGTCCTCTATGGAATGGGCCCAGTACCAAGGGCAAAATAGTTATATATTATTAGGCCAAGCACACAGGCAATGATACTCTTTTGCATGGGCCATGCCCAAAAGGGCACTTTGACATATCACAGGGCCTATCATGTAGGTGGGTAATATTGCTCTTCTGCTTAGGACCTGCCCACTTGAATAGTGATTTATTGCTAGGCAAGGCAAAAAGGTGATGGTACTCTTTTGCCAGGGTCATGTTTTAAGGAAGGCTTTGTGACACGTCTCTAGGCCTGTCACCTAGGTAATGTGACTTCCTGTTTGGCCCTGCCCACATGGAGCATTGTGACATAAGGGTGAAACCTACTTCTAGGTAATGTAACTCTGTGGCCTGAGTCTTTCTCTAAGGGGGACTTGTGAATATCTCAGGACCCAGGACCAGATGATGTGGCCCTTTTGTCTGGTTTCTTCCCACATATTAAAATGTGACATATACCTAAAGAAGCACCTAGGTGACATGACTCTCCTTTTCTGCCTTGGCCCTGCCTGCTGGTGACAATAAGCCATATTTCTTGGCCCATGTCCTAAATGATGTGACACTCTTCTTCTGTCTGGGTCTTTACAATGGAAAGATTGTGACATATTGATAAGACCAGCACTTTGATAATGTGACTCCCGTCTTGTTGGTGAACAATGCCCCTATTTTTGTCATATTTCAGGGCCCAGCACCCAGATAATATTACTCTTCTGCCTATATCATTCATAAAGAGAAAATTGTGGCATATTTCTTGGGCCAGCACCATAATGATGTGACACTCTTGCCTGTGCCAGAGCTACAGAAGTTATTTTGACATAATTTTCATCCATTTTGTAGGTGTCTTGGCTCTCATGACTCTTCTGGTTTTCTTCCATGTGTGGTTGTATTATATTGCTGGCTCCAGCCCCCAGTTAATGTGACCCCCTTTCCTAGGTGCTGCCTAGAGAGGACATTGTGATATATTATTTGGCAAAGTCCCTATGTGATGTTAACCAACTGTCTAGATTTTTGCCCACAAATGGGATTACAAGATATACCTTGCCTTATTTCAAAGACATGATGATCAATCTTATGTTGTGATTCAGCCAATAGAAGATATTTTACCTCTCACCACTAGGTTTAGATAAATAGGTAAGGAGCTTCATTGAATATTTGTACAAAGCTTAGAGAAATTTACAACATTAACTCATATTATAAAATCTTCTTGGATCATACAGAGATTTTTATTGCAGGGCCCAGCAAAAAGTTAAGTTTGTGACTATCAATTACACACTCAGGTGAAAGTAAATGTTGTTATTGTCCTATGTTTGCAAAGATCATTTCTGTGGTCATACATTTAGCAAGTGAATACAGCACAAGGTTGGATTTCAGACTTTTGTAAGTCAATCTGGCCACAGGTGGGATGGTGAATCACTTCTTGACCCATCTCATGAGCATAGAAATGATCTTATTTTTTTTGTCAGCCTATAGGAGAGATGTTAAGTTTCATATCTGGATTTAAGGCAATATGTAATATTGTGAGCCCATATAAGCATGTAGGCCTCAGAGAGTTTTGCAACTCTTAGGCATAGTGTATAAGGTTCTCAGATGTAGTAGAGAGTGTCATACAATGGCCAGCACACACATGAGACACTGACTGTCATGCATACAACACCTGGAAAATTGGGTCACTTCCACCCTAATACTGTGCTTCTTAAAGGGTGGTGCTTTTCAAAGGGTCTTAGCAAATGGCATACCAAGAGATTATATCCCACACCTGGCTCAGAGAGTCCCATGCAGCAGTGAGGCTGGGGGAGGGGCACCCACCATTGCTTAGTCTTGAGTAGGTAAACAAAGTGGCAGGGAAGCTCGAACTGGGTGGAGCCCACCACAGCTCAAGGAGGCCTGCTTGCATATGTAGACTCCACCTCTGGGGACAAGGTATAGCCAAACAAAAGACAGTAGAAACTTCTGCAGATTTAAATGTCCCTGTCTGACAGCTTTGAAGGAGTAGTGGTTCTCCCAGTATGGAGTTTGAGATCTGAGAATGGACAGACTGCCTCTTCAGGTGGGTGACTGATCTCTGAGTAGCCTAACTGGGAGGCACACCTTGGTAGGGGCAGATGGACACCTCATATAGCCACGTACCCTCTGAGATGAACCTTCCAGAGGAATGATCAGGCAGCAACATTTCCTGTTGAGCAATATTTTCTGCTCTACAGCCTTCTCTGCTAATAGCCAGGCAAACAGGGTCTGGAGTGAATGGAGCCTCACTGCCACATAGGACCCTCTGATCCAGGTGTGGGATATAATCTCTTGGTGTGACATTTGCTAAGACCCTTTGAAAAGCACAGTATTAGGGAGGAAGTGACCCAATTTTCAAAGTGCTTTCTGTCCTGGCTTCCCTTGGCTAGGAAAGGGAATTCCCTGATCACTTTCAATTCCCAGGTGAGGCAATACCTCATGCTCCTTCAGCTTTCACTCAGTGGGCTGCACACACTGTCCTGCATGAACTGTCTCACTTGACCCAGTGAGATGAACCCGGTACCTCAGTTGGAAATGCAGAAATCACCCATCTTCTGTGTCACTCACACTGGGAGCTGTAGACTGGCACTGTTCTTATTCAGCCATCTTCTGTGTGTGTGAGTTCTATAAAGAAGAGCTCTAACAATTTTTCCTAATGAAAAGCACTTGGATCAAATATTTATTGAAGAGAAGATAAAAGCTCTTTCTCTTTTAGTTTACATGAGATTAATGCTTGATAAATAAAAACAGACTTAAAGGTTATCAATAAAACACCAATGTTGAAGATGGCAGGACAGGAAGAGCTCTGGTCTGCACGTCTGAGTGAGATCAATGCAGAAGGCAGGTGATCCCTGCATTTCCAACTGAGGTTCCCAGTTGATCTCACTGACACTGGTTAGACAGTGAGGGCAGCCCATACAGGATGAGCTGAAGCAGAGTGAGATGTCACCTCTCTTGGGAAGCACAAGGGGTCAGGGAACCTCCTCATCTAGCCAAGGTAGTCCTTGAGGGACTGTTCCATGAGAAACACTGCATGCCAGCCCAGATACTATGCTTTCTCCATTGTCTTCACAACCCACTGGCCAGGAGATTACTTTGGGTTTCTACACCACCAGGGCCCTGGGTTTTAGGCAAAATAAAAAAATAAAATTAAAAAAAAAGGTGGCCATGTAGTCAGGTACTGATCTAGTTGCAGGAGTTTTTCATACCCCAGTTACTCGTGGAACACCAGAGAGACAGAACCATTCATTACCCTGGAAAGGGGGCTAAACCCAGTGAGCCAAGTAGTCTAGTTCAGTGAATCCCATTCCCATGGAGCCCAGCAAGCTGAGATTCACTGACTTAAAATTATCACTGGCAGCACAGGACTCTGAAGTCGACCTGGGATGCTCAAGCTTGGTAGTGGGAGGAGCATCCACTATTACTGAGGCTTGAGTGGGTGATTTTCCCCTCACAGTGTAAAGAAAGCCCCCACGAAGTTCTGACTGGGCAGAATCAATCACAGCTTGGCAAAGCCACTGTAGCCACACTGCCTCTCTGGATTCCCCTACTCTGGGCAGGGCATTTCTGAAAAGAAGGCAGCAGCCCCAGTCAAGGGCTTATAGATAAAAACCTCATCTCCCTGGGACAGAGAACCTATGGGAAGGTGCATCTATGGGTGCAGCTCTATCAGACTTAAACATCCCTGCTTGCTGGCTCTGAAGAGAGCAGTGGATTTACCAGAAAATTGCTTGAGCTCTGCTAAGGGACAGATGGCCTTCCCAAGTGGGTCCCTGACTCCCATGCCTGGTGACTCCCAGCAGAAGTCAACAGACACCTCATAAAGAAGAGCTCCAGCTGGCATCTGGTGCATCCCTTTCTGGGACAAAGCTTCCAGAGAAAAGAGAAGGAAGCAAACTTTGCTGTTCTGCAGCCCCCACTGGTGATACCCAGGCAAAGAGTATCTGGAGTGGACCTCCAGCAAACTCCAGCAGACTGCAGGAGAGGGGTCTGTTAGAAGGAAATCTAATAAACAAATCAATAGCATCAACAAAAAGGATGGCCATGCAAAAACTCAATCTGAATGTCACCAAACAGAGACCAAAGGTAGATAAATACATGAAGATGAGGAAATACCACTCAACAAAGCTGAAAATTTGAAAACCTGAATGTGTTTTCTCTTACAAAGGATTACAACTTCTCAGCAGCAAGGGAACAAAACTGGGTGGAGAATGAGTTTGAGGAACTGAGAAAAGTATACTTCAGAAGGTGCGCAATAACAAACTTTCTCAAGGAAAAGGAGCATCATCTAACCCACTTCAAAGAACCTAAGAATCTTGAAAAAAGGTTAGATGAATTGCTGACTACAATAACCAGTTTAGAGAAGAACATAAATGACCCAATTGAGCTAAAAAACACAGCATGAGAACTTCCTGAAGCATACACAAGTATTAGTAGTTAAATCAATCAAGTGGAAGAACGGGTACCAAAGATTGAAGACCAACTAAATAAAATGAAGCATAAAGACAAGATTAGAGAAAAAAATAAGAAATGAACAAAGCCTCCAAAATATGGGAGTATGTGAAATTGCTAAACCTACATTTGATTGGTGTACATAAATTTGAATTCTGGATTGTGGAATTCCAGTTGGGTTTCACATGCCAGTGGAGTGAGGAGGCCCAGGTGGGCCCATAAAAGTGGCTGTGGGTGGGCTTATCACACATTACTGGTTGTTTCCTTGTCTACACTCATAAGAAAGAAAGATCTTCTTTTTCATGGCAAGGCCAGGGAGGTTTCAGGAAAGTCAAGGTAGGTCTGAGGCTTTTGGGAACCAGTGAGGAAAAAAGGTCATTTCTCAGCCCAGTGCTTTTGCCCTTCCTGGCTTGTGGCTTTGGGGACTCAATTTGCTCATAAAAATACTGGCAATGAAAGACCCTCAGTGACTGGCTGCTCACACCAATTTTACCAGGCCACTGCACTGTTCCCACCCTGCAGCTCCAGGTAAAGACTGTACTTCAAAAAGCTTTGGATCTCTGGGCTGAGTTCAGATCTTTGAGAGGGTTTCCCTCAGGGCACACCCTCAGGCAGCTGCCTCCCAGGTTTCCTCCTAGAATGTGAACTCAGGGGGTTATAGCAGCACATTCTGCTTTAAGTTATTGACTAGTTAATCAATAAATCACTTAATATGCCAAGATGGATGTGGGTCTTGACACTTGATCTCCTTCTTCTAGTGGGACTGCACTGGGGTTTGCCATACTGATTTCTTTGAGGAAAAAGCTAGCAGGCAAGACAGGACTCAAGGGCCAGAGATGGGACAGAGCACCTAGACTGGCCTCTACCAAGGCCCTCTGAAACCCCTGCAGACAGGAAGGCTCAGTGGAGTTCCAGGCCCCTTTCCTAGGTTGGTGCCCATAGCACATTACTGGATCTCAAAGAAGAGCCTACTCTTTCTGCAACCTGAACCCACTGTTCTCTAGGAGGTGAGCATCCATTTATCTTTGTGGAGACGGCCTTCTGCTTAATTTCCATTGAATGTTCTTCTGCAGGAAATGCCTAGGGAATCCTGGGTCTTTGCTGGAGTTTCTCTAAGTGTCAAAATCAGTAAGAGTCTCAAAAATATAATTAAGAGTATTTTCTTCACATTACTATCTCAGCCTTAGCTTTGCCTGAAAATGTATAAAAACAAATGTTAAGATTTTTGTCCTTTTCATTATTTTAATGAGGTCATCACAAAAAACTTTTATTTTTTTGGAATTTATTTTCATGCCAATCATTGATTTTTGTTTTCTTCTTTGTTCAATTTGTTACTTGTTTTGGGGGCACAATCTTTTTTTTTTATTATTATTATTATTATTATTATTATTATACTTTAGGTTTTATGGTACATGTGCGCAATGTGCAGGTAAGTTACATATGTATACATGTGCCATGCTGGTGCGCTGCACCCACTAACTCGTCATCTAGCCTTAGGTATATCTCCCAATGCTATCCCTCCCCCCTACCCCCACCCCACAACAGTCCCCGAAGTGTGATGTTCCCCTTCCTGTGTCGATGTGTTCTCATTATTCAATTCCCACCTATGAGTGATAATATGCGGTGTTTGGTTTTTTGTTCTTGTGATAGTTTACTGAGAATGATGATTTCCAGTTTCATCCATGTCCCTACAAAGGACATGAACTCATCATTTTTTATGGCTGCATAGTATTCCATGGTGTATATGTGCCACATTTTCTTAATCCAGTCTATCATTGTTGGACATTTGGGTTGGTTTCAAGTCTTTGCTATTGTGAATAATGCCGCAATAAACATACGTGTGCATGTGTCTTTATAGCAGCATGATTTATAGTCCTTTGGGTATATACCCAGTAATGGGATGGCTGGGTCAAATGGAATTTCTAGATCTAGATTCCTGAGGAATCCCCACACTAACTTCCACAAGGATTGAACTAGTTTACAGTCCCAACAACAGTGTAAAAGTGTTCCTATTTCTCCACATCCTCTCCAGCACCTGTTGTTTCCTGACTTTTTAATGACTGCCATTCTAACTGGTGTGAGATGGTATCTCATTGTGGTTTTGCTTTGCATTTCTCTGATTGCCAGTGATGATGAGCATTTTTTCATGTGTTTTTTGGCTGCATAAATGTCTTCTTTTGAGAAGTGTTTGTTCATGTCCTTCACCCACTTTTTGATGGGGTTGTTTGTTTTTTTCTTGTAAATTTGTTTGAGTTCTTTGTAGATTCTGGATATTAGCCCTTTGTCAGATGAGTAGGTTGCGAAAATGTTCTCCTATTTTGTAAGTTGCCTGTTCACTCTGATGGTAGTTTCCTTTGCTGTGCAGAAGCTCTTTAGTTTAATTAGATCCCATTTGTCAATTTTGGCTTTTGTTGCCATTGCTTTTGGTGTTTTAGACATAAAGTTCTTACCCATGCCTTTGTCCTGAATGGTAATGCCTAGGTTTTCTTCTAGGGTTTCTATGATTTTAGGTTTAACATTTAAGTCTTTAATCCATCTTGAATAAATTTTTGTATAAGGTGTAAGGAAGGGATCCAGTTTCAGCTTTCTACATATGGCTAGGCAGTTTTCCCAGCAACATTTATTAAATAGGGAATCCTTTCCCCATTGCTTGTTTTTCTCAGGTTTGTCAAAGATCAAATAGTTGTAGACATGTGGCATTATTTCTGATGGCTGTGTTCTGTTCCATTGATCTATATCTCTGTTTTGGTACCAGTACCATGCTGTTTTGGTTACTGTAGCCTTGTAGTATAGTTTGAAGTCAGGTAGTGTGATGCCTCCAGCTTTATTCTTTTGGCTTAGGATTGACTTGGTGATGCGGGCTCTTTTTTGGTTCCATATGAACTTTAAAGTAGTTTTTTCCAATTCTGTGAAGAAAGTCTTGGTAGCTTGATGGGGATGGCATTGAATCTGTAAATTACCTTGGGAAGGATGGCCATTTTCACGATATTGATTCTTCCTACCCATGAGCATGGAATGTTCTTCCATTTGTTTGTATCTTCTTTTATTTCCTTGAGCAGTGATTTGTAGTTCTCCTTGAAGAGGGCCTTCAAATCACTTGTAAGTTGGATTCCTAGGTATTTTATTCTCTTTGAAGCAATTGTGAATGGGTGTTCATGCATGATTTGGCTCTCTGTTTGTCTCTTGTTGATGTATAAGATTGCTTGTGATTTTTGTACATTGATTTTGTATCCTGAGACGTTGCTGAAGTTGCTTATCAGCTTAAGGAGATTTTGGGCTGAGACAATGGGGTTTTCTAGATATACAATCATGTCATCTGCAAACAGGGAAAATTTGACATCCTCTTTTTCTAATTGAATACCCATTATTTCCTTCTCCTGCCTAATTGCCCTGGCGAGAAATTCCAACACTATGTTGAATAGGAGTGGTGAGAGAGGGCATCCCTATCTTGTGCCAGTTTTCAAAGGGAATGCTTCCAGTTTTTGCCAATTCAGTATGATATTGGCTGTGGGTTTGTCATAGATAGCTCTTATTATTTTGTGACATGTCCCATCAGTACCTAATTTATTGAGAGTTTTTACCAAGAAGGGTTGTTGAATTTTGTCATAGGCCTTTTCTGCATCTATTGAGATAATCATGTGGTTTTTGTCTTTGGTTCTGTTTATATGAGGGATTACATTTCTTGATTTGTGTATATTGAACCAACCTTGCATCCCAGGGATGAAGCCCACTTGATCATGGTGGATAAGCTTTTTGATGTGCTGCTGGATTCGGTTTGCCAGTATTTTATTGAGGATTTTTGCATCAATGTTCATCAAGGATATTGGTCTAAAATTCTCTTTTTTGGTTGTGTCTCTGCCAGGCTTTGGTATCAGGATGATGCTGGCCTCATAAAATGAGTTAGGGAGGATTCCCTCTTTTTCTATTGATTGGAATAGTTTCAGAAGGAATGGAACCAGTTCTTCCTTGTACCTCTGGTAGAATTCAGCTGTGAACTCATCTGGTCCTGGACTTTTTTTGGTTGGTAAGCTACTGATTATTGCCACAATTTCAGCTCCTGTTATTGGTCTATTCAGAGATTCAACTTCTTCCTGGTTTAGTCTTGGGAGGGTACATGTGTTGAGGAATTTATCCATTTCTTCTAGATTTTCTAGTTTATTTGTGTAGAGGTGTTTTTAATATTCTCTGATGGTAGTTTGTATTTCTGTGGGATTGGTGGTGATATCCCCTTTATCATTTTTTATTGCATCTATTTGATTCTTCTCTCTTTTTTTCTTTATTAATTTTGCTAGCGGTCTATCAATTTTGTTGATCCTTTCAAAAACCAGCTCCTGGATTCATTAATTTTTTGAAGGGTTTTTTGTGTCTCTATTTCCTTCAGTTCTGCTCTGATTTTAGTTATTTCTTGCCTTCTGCTAGCTTTGAATGTGTTTGCTCTTGCTTTTCTAGTTCTTTTAATTGTGATGTTAGAGTGTCAGTTTTGGATCTTTCCTGCTTTCTCTTGTGGGCATTTAGTGCTATAAATTTCTCTCTACACACTGCTTTGAATGCATCCCAGAGATTCTGGTATGTTGTGTCTTGGTTCTCATTGGTTTCAAAGAACATCTTTATTTCTGCCTTCATTTCATTATGTACCCAGTAGTCACTCAAAAGCAGGTTGTTCAGTTTCCATGTAGTTGAGCAGTTTTGAGTGAGATTCTTAATCCTGAGTTCTAGCTTGATTGCACTGTGATCTGAGAGATAGTTTGTTATAATTTCTGTTCTTTTACATTTATTGAGGAGAGCTTTATTTCCAAGTATGTGGTCAATTTTGGAATAGGTGTGGTATGGTGCTGAAAAAAATGTATATTCTGTTGATTTTGGGTGAAGAGATCTGTAGATGTCTATTAGGTCTGCTTGGTGCAGAGCTGAGTTCAATTCCTGGGTATCCTTGGTGACTTTCTGTCTCATTGATCTGTCTAATGTTGACAGTGGGGTGTTAAAGTCTCCCATTATTAATGTGTAGGAGTCTAAGTCTCTTTGTAGGTCATTCAGGACTTGCTTTATGAATCTGGGTGCTCCTGTATTGGGTGCATATATATTTAGGATAGTTAGCTCTTCTTGTTGAATTAATTCCTTTACCATTATGTAATGGCCTTCTTTGTCTCTTTCGATCTTTGTTGGTTTAAAGTCTGTTTTATCAGGGACTAGGATTGCAACCCCTGCCTTTTTTTGTTTTCCATTTTCTTGGTAGATCTTCCTCCATCCTTTTATTTTGAGCCTATGTTTGTCTCTGCACGTGAGATGGGTTTCCTGAATATAGCACACTGATGGGTCTTGAGTCTTTATCCAATTTGCCAGTCTGTGTCTTTTAATTGGAGCATTTAGTCCATTTACATTTAAAGTTAATATTGTCATGTGTGAATTTGATCCTGTCATTATGATGTTAGCTGGTTATTTTGCTCATTATTTGATGCAGTCTCTTCCTAGTCTCGATGGTCTTTACATTTTGGCATGATTTTGCTGCAGCTGGTACCAGTTGTGCCTTTCCATGTTTAGTACTTCCTTCAGGAGCTCTTTTAGGGCAGGCCTGGTGGTGACAAAATCTCTCAGCATTTGCTTGTCTGTAAAGTATTTTATTTCTCCTTCACTTATGAAGCTTAGTTTGGCTGGATATGAAATTCCAGGTTGAAAATTCTTTTCTTTAAGAATGTTGAATATTGGCCCCCACTCTCTCTGGTTTGTAAGGTTTCCGCCGAGAGATTGGCTGTTAGTCTGGTGGGCTTCCCTTTGATGGTAACCTGACCTTTCTCTCTGCCTGCCCTTAACATTTTTTCCTTCATTTCAACTTTGGTGAATCTGATAATTATGTGTCTTGGAGTTGCTCTTCTCGAGGAGTATCTTTGTGGCTTTCTCTGTATTTCCTCAATCTGAATGTTTGCCTTCCTTGCTAGATTGGGGAAGTTCTCCTGGATAATATCCTGCAGAGTGTTTTCCAACTTGTTTCCATTCTCCCCGTCACTTTCAGGTACACTAATCAGACGTAGATTTGGTCTTTTCACATAGTACCACATTTCTTGGAGGCTTTGCTCATTTCTTTTTATTCCTTTTTCTCTAAACTTCCCTTCTCACTTCATTTCATTCATTTCATCTTCCAGGGCTGACACCCTTTCTTCCATTTGATTGCATCAGCTCCTGAGACTTCTGCATTCTTCACGTAGCTCTCAAGCCTTGGTTTTCAGCTCCATCAGCTCCTTTAAGCACTTCTCTGTATTGATTATTCTAGTTATCCATTCTTCTAAATTTTTTTCAAAATTTTCAACTTCTTTGCCTTTGGTTTGAATATCCTCCCATAGCTCGGAGTAATTTGATCATCTGAAGCCTTCTTCTCTCGACTCGTCATAGTCATTCTCTGTCCAGCTTTGTTCCATTGCTGGTGAGGAACTGCGTTCCTTTGGAGGAGGAGGGGTACTCTGATTTTTAGAGTTTCCAGTTTTTCTCCTCTGTTTTTTCCCCATCTTTGTGGTTTTATCTACTTTTGGTCTTTGATGATGGTGATGTACAGATGGGTTTTTCGTGTGGATGTCCTTTCTGTTTGTTAGTTTTCCTTCTAAGAGACAGGACCCTCAGCGGCAGGTCTGTTGGAGTACCGGCCATGTGAGGTGTCAGTCTGCCCCTCCTGGGGTGCCTCCCAGTTAGGCTGCTCAGGGGTCAGGGGACAGGGACCCACTTGAGGAGGCAGTCTGCCCATTCTCAGATCTCCAGCTGTGTGCTGGGAGAACCACTGCTCTCCTCAAAGCTGTCAGACAGGGACATTTAAGTCTGCAGAGGTTACTGCTGTCTTTTTGTTTGTCTGTGACCTACCCCCAGAGGTGGAGCCTACAGAGGCAGGCAGTCCTCCTTGAGCTGTGGTGGGCTCCACCCAGTTCAAGTTTCCAGGCTGCTTTGTTTACCTAAGGGAGCCTGGGCAATGGTGGGCGCCCCTCCCCCAACCTTGCTGCCGACTTGTTGTTTGATCTCAGACTGCTGTGCTAGCAATCAGTGAGACTCTGTGGGCATAGGACCCTCTGAGCCAGGTGCAGGCTATAATCTCCTGGGGCACTGTTTCCTAGGCCCATTGGAAAAGCACAGTATTCGGGTGGGAGTGGCCCGATTTTCCAGGTGCCGTCTGTCACCCCTGGAAAGGGAACTCCCTGACCCCTTGCTCTTCCCGAGTGAGGCAATGCCTCACTCCTGCTTCAGCTGGCGCATGGTGCACTAACCCACTGACCTGCGCCCAATGTCTGGCACTCCCGAGTGAGAAGAACACGGTACCTCAGATGGAAATGCAGAAATCACCGATCTTCTGTGTCACTCACGCTGGGAGCTGTAGACCAGAGCTGTTCCTATTCGGCCATCTTGGCTCCTCCTCCCAAAAAATCAGGGGCACAATCTTAATAAAATAATATGCTACACAAATGCTAACAGATGACAGCAATTTATTTAAAATGTTACTAGATTTCTTATATGAGTAAATAATTTCAGTAAACTTAGTTTATATTACTTGAATGAATTATTTTACATCATATCCTCAATCTTAAAATAATTTTAGCTAGGTATGCAATTTAAAATTGACAGATTTTTTAATTAGGCAACTTAAAAACATTTTATTGGACATGTTGTATAATATAATTCTGAAATATTTTATCTTAGAAGTCAACTTTTTTGACAATTGATATTCATCATATCTACAAAAGTGATTTTATGAACATGGTTTTATAGTTGCCAAAAATTTAGAAGAAAAAAATTATTCTGGTCTTCAGTAGTAAAACTTAAAAATTATAGAAATGAGCTTACATTTACTGGCTAAATTTTCAATAAAAACTGAAACATTTATTTACTTGCTTTTTATCTTTCAGTATCTGAGAATGAACAAATTTTATCATGTTCAGAATCTGCTTCATTATAGAAATAAGGCCAAACAGACATTAAAAATTCACAGAAAATCCTACCATATATATTATTTTTAAAAATTACTCAATTCATACTCCAAAAAAAAAAAAAAATACCAATCTTATTGAGCTTTACTGCTGGCAGAAGTCAGATTTTCTTAGGGTCTTGCCAAACAAACAATTTTTATTTAGGCTTGTTTTCCACTTAACTTCCAGTAATTTCTGCCAGAACTACACTTCTGAGATCCTAGGACAGCAGGGCAGAAATAAAATTTCCTTGGGTTACAACAATTGTTTAGTTTTCTTCTTCCATATCACACATGATCATGAGGTCAGGAGATTGAGATCACGAGGTCAGGAGATTGAGACCATTCTGGATCATATGGTGAAACCTCATCTCTAATAAAAACACAAAGAAATTAGCCAGGCATGGTGGTGAGAGCCTGTAGTCCCAGCTACTCAAGTGACTGAGGGAGGAGAATTGCTGTTACCTGGGAGGTGGAGGTTGCAGTGAGCAGAGATCTAGCCACTGCACTCCAGCTTGGGTGAAGGACAAGACTCCATCTCAAAAAAAAAAAAGTATATATATTATATATATATATATATATATATGAATCAAATCTATTTCAATGGCTTGATAATTCTGTCTAAGCAAGAATATAGAGGAGGAACACTAAGTCCACATTTTGTTAATCTAATCTAAATGAAGAGTTAGGGGCATTTTCGGTTTTGATACCTGTGGTGAATACTCTTAACATGTATCAGCAGTTCCATGTTTAACAGCAAGGACTTGCCCTCTACCTCCCTCAGCAGGATGTTCAAATGAGAAATATAGTCTGAAAACTACAAGTTTTTCACTAAGTTTTGCTGAAATGTTCATTATTTTCATGTTGTTTCAATTGTGAGTGTCAGTTGTGCAGCATATGCACAATTATGCTCTCTTCATATGCAGAAGGGATGTCATTTCTTTACTATAGATATTTTCAATTTTTCACCTGAGACTACACGCTAATTTTGTAAAGAATATTTATTTCTAATTGTGTGGCTTCTATTACATAGCTAATATTGTCTTTGTTTACTTAATGAACATGCCAAAAAGACCTCATGACTTATTAGAAGTTCAACTGTTTGCTTACATAAATTGACCCAATAAATGTAATAAACTCAATTATGTCCATTTTATAAAGTAAAATGAACAATAACTAAATGTAAATTTGATTACATAAGATTCTCTAATTGAAGCAAAATATAAAATGTGCTAAATAAATAGCATACAATACACACACTGTGTAATTAATCACATGGAAAATTATTTGCAAATACCTTTATGTTCTATAAATGTCACTCTCAGAATCTCTGAGGGGATTACCAAAAGAATGATTGTTTGCTTGTTTGTTTGTTTGAGATGCAGTTTTGTTCTTGTTGTCCAGGCTGGAGTGCAACGGCGTGATCTTGGCTCACTGCAACCTCCATCTCCTGGGTTCAAGTGATTCTCTTGCCTCAGCCTCCTAAGTAGCAGAGATTACAGGCACCTGCCACCACACCCAGCTAATTTTATATTTATAGTACAGAAGGGATTCCACCATGTTGGCCAGGCTGTCCTCAAACTCTTGATCTCCGGTGATCCACCTCCATCGTGCTCCCAAAGTGTTGGAATCTCAAGCATGAGCCACTGCCACCAGCCCAAAGAATGTTTTATGAAATTCAATGAAAAGAAAATTATATATTATGTATACAGTCAGCAATGGGCAAACAGAGAAATAAATAAAAGAGAATTTACACAAATGATTCTAGTTATTTGCACAAGTGATCTAGTTAAAATGTTATTTCCAGGAGCAATAAAATTTTAGATAAATATGTTTAATACAAAGCAGAGAAAATAGATTTTCTTTCAGAAACTTTGAGGTGTCTGGTTTGCTTATAAGTTACCAACACTTGAAAAATTATCTGTTTCATTCTAATATTTTTCTTTTTTTCTCAAAGTACGTGCACAACCATAAATAAATATGATTATTCTCTATAAATCAGTAAAGCACTTAAAGTTTATTTTACAGTCACATATGTGTATATCTGAAATTCATGTAAATCAAAACTAACTCATATTTTGTAAACTCCTTGGGTAGTACAGAGAGTTTCACTACAAGGCGCAGCAAAAAGTTAAGATAGGGACTCTCAATTACATGCTCAGGTATAAGTAAGTGTTGTCACCATCCAACATCTGCAAAGCCCAAAGTACACTGTTGAGGTACTGACCCTAACAAGTGAAAACATTACAAAGATGGATTGTGATTCTCATATGTGGATCTTTTTACAGGTGCGACCATGATTCCCTTTTTTAGACACAGCTTACAAGTATAAAAATGGGGGTTACTCTTGAACTCAGCCTAAATAAGAGATGTTCACTATCATACCTGAGTTTAAGGCAATATATAAGATTTTGAATCCATATGAGAATGTGGGCCTCAAAGTAGTTTGCCATACTCATGCATGATGTATAAAGCCCTTGAATGTTGTAGACGGTGTCATACAATGGTCCAGAACACACGTGACATTGTGACTCATATACATACCAAGCTAACAGTTAAAGGTGTCACCCTCAAAGATGAAGAGATTGTGTCATATCACTGGGCCTAGTACCCAGGTGTGAAAACTTTTGCTTAAATTGTTTTTCATGTATGCATTGTAACATATCATTTATTTGGAGTCGTAATAATGTGAGTCTTTTGCCTGGGCCCTGCCAACAAGAGGTATTATCACATATCTCTGAGCCTATCAGATATATGATTTGTCTATTTTGCCTTTGCTTTGCTCCCAATGAACATTGTGACATCACTGGATGTAGAGGCTAGGAAATGTGATTCTTTTTTTTTTTTTTTTTTTTTTTGCCCAGGCATTGCCCACCAAAGCAATTACATCATACCACTGAGTGGAAAACCTAGGTAATTTGACTCTTCTCCTTATTCTGGAGTTTGCCTAAAGAAAAGTTTACTACATATTGCTGATCCCAGCCCCTAGGTGGTATGACTCTCCTCTTTTTCTTCAACTCTGTCTACCATGGACATGGTGCCATATTACTTGAGGCTCTACCCAGGTGATGTGACTCTTCTGATTTGACACTGCCTTCAAAGGAGATTATAATGTATCCTTAGCTCAGAATCTAGGTGATGAGACTCTCTTTCCTTGTTTCTGTCCACAGGTAAAATTGTGACATATACACCTGGGTACAGCTCACATACACAAATATAACCATCATACCTGGACCCAGAAAGGAGATATATTTTGACTCTCATAGTCAGTCTTATGGCCATAGGACTTTAAAAGTCCTAATTGTATAAAGTTCACACAGTATTATGACACTCAAGCATATCATATAAAGCCTGAGTGTTACAAAGAGTGTCATAATGGGGAGCAGCAACCAGATGTATGTGTAACTCTGGGATGCACAGCTAACTGACCCAGTTGTCATTCTCTCACCGAGATCAGGACATACAAATAAAGTACTAAATCTCACCCAAAAGAACAGTTGGAGTTTGAAATTGTTCCTTTCATATAAGGATCTGATTCATGGATCATTTGATGATTCATGATTCTACACACCAGTGAGGCTGTGACTCCCCTACTTGAACACAATCTTCAAGTGTGATTGAGCATCTTATACATGGATCTTGCCCATTGTTGAGATTGTAACTCTTCTTTGAACCAACTCACAGAAGGTGTGGAATCACAAACATAAAGCCGGTGTATGAGACTATGAAACTTATTTCTGAATATTTCCTAGTGTGTGAATAGGGCATAAAACTTAGCCTAGGTCCAGAATAACTTGACACGGCTTTATAAGCCATGACCACAGATGAAATTGTAAAATATGTGGAACATACACTTAAGAAAATGACCCTGGGCCTGCCTACAAAGGGCAGTTTTATATATCACTAGGACCAGTACTCAGAGGTTGTGAATTTTTTGTTTTATCCCTTCATATAAAAAGCATTGTGGCTTATATGTAGGTCTATCATTTAAGTGATGTGACTCTTTTCTACTGCCTTAGCCCTGCACTTATAGTGCATAATGATAAATAACTGGGTACTGCACTCAAGTGATGCGACTCTCTGTTTTCGGTTCTTTCAAGAGGAAGCTTTGTAACATATCAGTTGGCTCAGCACCTAGGTGATGTTTCTCCTCTCTTGCCTTGCCCTGACTACAGGGTAGATTGTGACATATTACTCAAACCAGCGCTGAGGTGAGGTCACTTTCATACTTTGGTCTTGCCTATAGCAGCCATTGTGACATATATGTAGGCCAATTGCCTAGGTGAAATAAGTCTCCTCTCCTTTGTAAGTCCTGTCCACAGCAGAAATTTGGATATAGTGATAAACCAGCATCCAGATGATGTGACTGTTCTTCCAAGGTTTTACACACCAGAAAGATTGTGGCATCTCACTGTACCAGCACCCACCCAGGTGATGTACCCTTTCTGCTTTCTCTTTGCCCACAGGTGATATTGTGCCATATACCTGAGACCAGGTAATAGCACTACCCATGACTCTTAAATCTGGAGCCAGGACATATGCAAGATGGTGACTCCCATTCTTGGAGCTTTCCACCAGTGTTATTGTGACACACATTTGCCCAGCTCCTGAGTGATGTAATAATCATGCCTAGGTATAGTCCACAAATGAGATTTGGACATATACCTCAGCTGAGCACTTTGACGATTTGACTTTCCATTCTTAACAATATCCTTAGGAAGGATTGTAACATGACTCTGGACCTATCTTCTAGTTACCTGACTCTCCTCTTATGCCTGGACACTGTTTCCACCGTGGATTGTAACATTTCTAAGCACTGCACCCAAATGATATGACTCTCTTGCCTGGTCCTTTCAACAGGAGACATCGTGACATGTCTCTGGGCCTATTTTTTGCCTGATACGAGTCTCCTTTTCTGTCTTGACATCGTCCACAAGGGCGTTGTGCTACTTTTCTATGTGTAACCCTCAAATTATGCAACTTTTCTTCCAGGAAGATGCCTACAAGAAGGATATTTGAAAATTTCTTTGTCAACATTCAGATGACTTGACTGTCATGCCTGTTTCGTTATCACAGAGTAAATTGTGACATACACCTAGGCACAGCTCAGAGGCATGATAATGACTCTCATATGTGGACCCCACAAATAGGAGTAATTTTACCTTCCATAGCTCGCTTTAAAAACTCAACTGATTAAATCTGTTTCTGAAAAATATGGATTAAAGGAGATTAAGACAGCCTCAGATATTCTCTAAGGCTCTTGGCTTGTACAGAGTGTCATAACAGAACCCAGAAGAAAGGCGAACTTTTTAGTCTCATATGCACACCCAGTTGACAATAAGGACTGTAACAATCCCACATATATAAAGTCAACTGTCATTAAAACAGCACATGTGTGGTATTGAAAATCTCATACCTGGTATTTAGTCTGATTGTGATTGTGATATAAATCTTTACTAAGCACCTGTGTGATTTGATTCTCCAGAGTTATTCCTGCCCACATATGTTATTGTGCTATTGACCTGTGCCAACCTCTAGTTGCTGTGACTCTCCATCTTGGGCCTTTCTTTCAGTAAGAATGATGATATACCACTAGATCCAGCACCCAGGTCATGTTACCTTCAACCTTGATATGCCCACAGAAATCATTGTGACATATCATTGTGTCAACCACTTAGGTGGTGTAACTCTTCTCATTAGTATGGGCCCTGAACACAGAGGCAGATAGTGACTTATAACTGGAAGGCACACAGGTAGCAATACTCTTTTGCTAGGGCCATTTCCTAAAGAATGGCATTGTGACAAATCTCTCATTCTATCACCTAGGAGATGTTGCTCTCTTGCTTGGGTCCTGCTTACCTGGATATTGACATATTGCTAGGCTAAACACATGAGTGATGGTACCCTTTCATCAGGATCATGCCTCAAGGAGGACATTGTGACATATGTCTGAGCCTTTTACCTAGGTGGTGTAACTCCCTGCTCAAGCCCTGCCCACATGGAGCACTGTGATGTAAATGTAGAACCTGCATTTATTTGTTGTAACTCTCTTGCCTGGTTCCTGTTCTAAGGAAGCCTTGTGACATAGCTCAAGACCCAGCATGAAGGTGATGTGATTCTTCTACCTGGCTTCACCTTATATGGTAGATTGTGTCATATATCTAGGGAAGCACCTAGGTGATATGATGCTTCTCTTCTACTTAAGTCTTGTCTACTTTGGACATTGGTCCATATATCTGAGCCCATGTCTTAAGGTATGTGACACTTTTCTTCTGCCTGAGCCTATACAATGGGGTGATGTGACATATTGCTAAGCCTAAGAGCTAGGTAATATGACTCTTCTTTTTTCCCTGAATCATGCCCGTCAACAGAATTTTAACATATTCCAGGGATTGTAACCCAGATGATGTTTCTCTTTTGCCTGGGCCCTATGTAAAGAGATAATTATGATACATTACTGGGCCCCCCAACCTGGATGATGTAACTCTCCTGCCTGTGCCAGAGCAACAGAAAGTATTTTTACATATCTTGGGGCTTTTCTATAGGTATTTTTGCTCTCATAATTTTTCTGGCTTTTTTTTTGTTTGGAAATGTCTTGTATTGCTGGGTACAGCACTCAGTTAATGTAACTCTCATTTATAGACCCTGCCTAGGGAGAGAATTTTGACATATTGCTTGGCACAGGGTCTAAGTTGTGCTATCTTCTGCCAAGGATTTTTGCTACATGTGGGATTATGAAATTTACATTGCTTCAATCCAGACATGTGATGATCAAACTTAACTTGAGATTCCACCAGTAGTAGATATTTTGTGTCTTATTGCTATACTTAGGGCAATAGATAAAGTTGTAAGTTGGATATTTGTAGAAAGCTCACAGAAGGTTGCAGCACTAACTCATTCTATAAACACCTTGGGTGGTGCTCAGAGGTGTTTTTGTTTTTTGTTTTTTGTTTTGTTTCATTTTGTTTTTCTGAGGGAGAGGCTCACTCTGTTGTGCAGGCTGGAGTGCAGTGGCATGATCTCAGCTCACTGCAAGCTCCACATCCTGGGTTCACACCATTCTCCTGCCTCAGCCTCCTGAGTAGCTGGGACTACAGGTCCCTGCAACCACACCCGGCTATTTTTTTTTCTTTTTTTGTATTTTTAGTAGAAATGGGGTTTCTCCTTGTTAGCCAGGATGGTCTCGATCTCCTGACATCATGATCCACCTGCCTCGGCCTCCCAAAGTTCTGGGATGATAGGCATGAGCCACCATGCCTGGCTGGTACACAGAGTTTTATAACAGGGCCCTGCAAAAGGTTAAGATTTTGACTCTTGATTACACATGTAGGTAAGAGCAAATGTTGTCACCACCCCACATTTACAAAGCCCAGTGTTGAAGTACTGATTCTAAGAGGGAAATAAATCACAAAGATGGAATTATGACTCATATGTGGATCTTGCTACAGATGAGATGGTGACTCATTTCTGCACCCAGATCACAGGCATAATAATGGTTCTCCTCTCTGAATGCAGCCTATAATAGAGATGTTGACTAACATACCTGGGTTTAGGGCACTATGTAAGATGGTGAGTCAATATGAGCATGTAGACTTCAGAGTGATTGGCAACTCTCATGTATGTCGCATAAAGCCTTCGGATATTTAGAGTGTGTTATAGGATGATCCAGAGCACAAGTTAGATTGTGACTTTTATATACACAGCAAGCTAACAGTTAAAGGTGTCACCTAAAAGATGAAAGGATTGTGTCATATCACTAGATGTAGCACCCCAATGTTGAAACTTTTGGCTTACATTCTTTTCTATGGGTGCATTGTGAAATATCTCTGAGTTAGAATAATAATAATATGACACTTCTTCTTAGTCCCAGCCAAAAAGGGATATTGTCACATATCTTTCAGCTTATCCACTAGGTGATGTGTCTCTCCTGCCAGTGTCATGCCCACAGGGGACACTGTGACATATCGCTAGATATAGCATCTAGGTAATGTGTATCTCCTTTGGTGCTGGGATCCTGCCCACTGAAGGAAATGTGACATACCACTGAGTGCAAAATCTAGGTGATATGATTATCCTCATTGTCGTGAACTCTCCAAGATAGAGAATTATTACATATCGCTGCACCTAAAACTTATGGGGTGTGGCTAGCCACTATATTTTCAACCTGGTATACAGGGGACATGGTGACATATTATTTGAGACTTACCCAGGTGATATGCACTACTGCCTTGGTCCTACCTGCAAAGGAAATTATAATGTATCCCTGGCTTTAGAGCAAGATGATCTAATTCTTCTGTCATGTCTCTGTCCAAATTTGAAATTGTGATGTATACCTGGATTCAGCTCATATGCACGATAATAACTGTCATAAGTGGACCAAGCAGGGAGAGATATTTTTCTCTCATAGCCAGTCTCACAGCAATGGATAGTGTCCTAGATCTCCCACCTGTAGGAGTTCACAGAAAAGTAGGCTGCCCAGGCATATCATATAAAGCCTAAGTGGTACAAAGAGTGTTATAACAGGCACAAACAGTGAGGTGCTATTGACTCTTGGATGCACACCCAGCTGACATGATTTTCATTCTCACACATAAACAGAGCCTATGAATGAGGTACTAAATCTCACACAAATAAGCATTGTTTCTCTCATACATGAATCTGATCGAAAGGTAGTTTGGTGATATTTGAACCATGATTCAGCAGACCTATGGTACTTTGACTCTCTCACTCTTAAAGTGAGATTATTGATTTTATATATGAATCTTTCCTATTGTTGACATTGTGAGTCTTGTACTTTGACCTGTCTCATACATGTTGACTCTCATGGCCAAAGCCAGAACTTGCATGAGACTGTGAAACTTATTCTGAACATTTTCTATTGTGTGATTGAGAAGGATGACTTTGCCCAGCATCTGAGTGTTTTAACTCTTCTTTCTAGGCCCAGAGCACCACTGAAATTATGACATGCATTCACCAAGCACCTAAGCAACGTATAACAACTTCTTTGGCAACTCAGCATAGGCTATTTTACATATCACTGAGACCAGCATCCAGCTGATGTGAAATCTTGGTCTGAATCCTGCCTAATAAGAGGATTGTGGCTTTTATCTTGTCCATCACAGAAGTCACATGACTTCTTTCTACTGCGACCTTGCACTTATGCTGCATTGGGATACATAACTAGGTACTGCTGTTTGGGTTAATGGTTTTGCCAGTAGGAAGCTTTGTAACATATCACTTGGCACAACACCTAGGGGATGTTTCTTTCATCTTGCCTGGATCCTGACCTCCGGAGAGAGTGTGATGTATTGCTGAACCCAACACCAAGGTGAGGTCACTATCTTGCCTTGATCCTGAACATAGAGGCCATTGTGTTATATATTCAGGTTACTTTCCTAGGGGAAGTTCGCATTCTTTTCTGCCTAAGCCCTGCCCACATGAGAATTTACATACTTCACTGAAACCAGCATCCAGGTGATGTGACTCTTCTTCCAGTGTCATGCCCACAAGAAGAAGTGTGACATTTCACTGGACTAGCACCCACTCAGGTTATGTGGTTGGCCTGTCTGTTTAATTACCTCAGTGGTGATGGTGATGTGTACCTACCCAGAGCTAACAGGCATTATGACTCTCATATGTGCACACAGCCAATAGGAGAAATTTTGACCTTCCTAATTAGGTTTAGAGACATGATTGATTTCCAGGATATTCTTCTGGAAAAAAGGTCACAGAAGGTTACTAAACTCACTAATATTTTATAACACCCTTGGGTTGTATAGAGAGTGTCATAACAGGGCCAAGCACACAGAGGAGGTTGTGAGTCTCATATGCACACCCAGCACCCAGCTGACAGTAAGGATTTTCACCATCACAGATGGATGAAGGCAACTGTCCTACATGAAAACAGGACAAGTGTGGTATTTTAAAACTATTCCCTAGAATTTTATTACATTTTGACTGTGACATAAATTTTTGCCACCATCTGTGTGATTTCACTCTTCAGACTCATTCTAGTCTACATATGAAATTTTGATATCTGCTTGAGCCAAACTTGAAGTCATGTGACTCTTCTGCCTAGACCCTGGTCCTAGTAAGAATTGTGACCTCATTGGATCCAGTGTGGATCTCTCCTTTGGGCAGGGCTTAGGCAAGAGAAGAGACAAACTTCACCAAGGCACTAGGCCTGGATATATGACACTATGGCCCCTATGTGCATGACCAAAGCAGGAGAGTGACCTCACTTTGGTACTGGGTTCAGCAATATGTCACAATCTCGCTGGCAGCCAGGGCCCAAGCCACAGAGAAAAAACATCACACAGGTGATGTTACGCTATTGCCTACACCATGGCCACATACATCATTGTGACGTATCACTATATTCATCACTTAGAGTTTGGAACTCTCATCTCTGGAATGGGCCCCACACATGGGAGAAGGACAGTGACATATTCCTAGCCCAGGCCCAAAGGTGGTAATACACTTTTGCCAGGGCCATGCCCAAAAGAGAGCATTTTGACATATCCCCAGAGCTGTCATGTAGGTGATATGGCTCTTCTGCTTGGGTCCTGTGCATTGAATATTGTTTTGTCAGCATCATGCTTTCAGGAAGCCTTTGTGACACATATCTGGTTCTGTCACCTAGGTGATGTGACTTCCTGCTTGGCCCTGCTCATATGGAACGTTGTGACATAAGCATGGACTCTGCACATAGGAAATTTAACTTTCTTACCTGGGTTCTTTTCTAAATGGGACTTGTGAATATCACAAGATCCAGGACCCAGTAAAGTTACTTTTCAACCTGGTTTCTGCCCACTTATTAAATTGTGATATATACCTAAAGAAGTAACTAAGTGATATGACTCTTTTTCTTCCTGAGCCCTGCTAACTGGTGACATTAGGCCATATCTCTAGCCTATGGCCTAAATGATGTGAATCTTCTTTGGTCTGGGTTTTTACAATGGGAAAATTTGGGCATATTGATAAGCCCAGCAGTTAGGTAATGTGACTCTTATCTTGTTGTGGAACAATGCCCGTGAACTAGAGTTTTGCTGTATTTCAGGGCCCAGTACCAGGATGATATTACTCTTTTGACTGTGGCATGAATAAAGAATGAATTGTGGCATTTTTCTTGACCTAACACCATAATGGTGTGACTCTCCTTCTTGTGCCAGAGTCACAGAAGATATTTTGACATATCTTTGGCCCATTCTGTAGGTGTTTGGCTCTGATCACTTTGATGGGTTGCTTCCACATGTGGTTGAATTATATTGCTGGATCCAACCCCCAGTTTATGAGACTGTCTTTCCTAGGCCATGCAAAGAGAGGGCATTGTGACATATTGCTTGTCAAAGAACCTACGTTATGTTAACCTTCTGCCTAGTTGTTTGCACACAAATGAGATTCTGACATATACCTTGCTTCATTTCAAAGCTTCTTTTCAAAGCATGATGATTGAGCTTATATTGGAATCCAACCAATAGGAGATATTTTGCTACTCCCCACTAGGTTTAAATCAATAGGTAAGGTTCTGCATTGCTTATTTGTACAAAGCTCACAGTTTATAACAATAACTCATACCAAAAAAACTTCTTGGGTGGTACAGAAAGTTTTATAATGTGGCCCAGAAAATAGTTAAACTTGTGATTCTCAAATATACAGTCAGGAAAAAGTGAAAGTTGTTACCTCCCTATATTTACAAAGCCCATTGTTGATGTCCTGAGTCTAAACAAGTGAATATAGCAAAAAGTTGGAATTGTGACATTCATAACTGAATCTGGCTACAGGTGGGATGATGACTCATTTCTGGACCTTGCTCACAGGTGTAATAGTGATCTTATCCCTAAATACAGCCTATATGAGAGATACTGACTGCCATACCTGGGTTTAGGGCAATGTGTAAGATGTTGAGTTCATATAAGCATGTAGGCCTCAGAGAGGTTTGCAACCCTTATGCATGTTGTATGAAGTTCTCAGATATTGTAGAGAGTGTTGTAAAATGGCCAGCCTGCATGTGAGATGGTGACTGTCTTATACACAACTAGCAAACAGTTAATGGTGTTACCCGTAAAGATGAGGAGATTCTGTCATATTCCTTGGCCTATAATGCCAGTGTTGAGACCTTTGGTTTACATTTTTTACCATAAGGGCATAATGTATCCCTGGATCAGCATCCAGATGATGTGACTTTTCTATCTTGTCTCTGTCCAAAGGTAAAATTCTGACATATACCTGGATTCAGCTCTAATGCACAGTGATAACTCTCATACTTAGACCTAGCTCACAGAGATATTTTGACTCCCATAGCCAGTCTTAAACCATGGACAATGTTCTAGAACTGCCACCGTAAGAATTCACAGAAAAGTATGGCACTCAGGTATATCACATAAAGTCTGAGTGGTACTAAGAGTGTTATAACAGGCACCAGCAACCAGGTGCTATTGTGAATCTTGGATGCACACCAAGCTGACATGATTGTCATTCTCACACTTGAACAGAACTTACAAATGAGGTAATAAAACTCAAACACCTAAGCAGTGGAAGCTTGAAATTGTTACTCTGATATATGAATCTGATCCACAGGTGGTTTGATGACATTTGAACCATGATTCAGCAGACCTGTGATGATTGGACTCTCCTATTAGAACAGAAACTTTCAGTGTGAAATCTAGGCCTGAACCATACCTACAAAGAACACTGTGGCTTTTTTCTAGGTCCATCGTGTAAGTGATGTGAATTCATTCTACTGTCTGTCTGTGTACTTATGGTACATTGTGCCATATAACTGCGTACTGCACCCCGGTGACATGACTCTTCTTTTGAGGGGTTTCTGTCAATAGAAATCTTTGCAGCATATCACTTGGTTCAGCCCCTAGGTGATATTTCTTCTATTTTTCCTGGGGCCTAATCACCAGAGAGATTGTGACATATTTCTGAACCCAGCAGCAAGGTGACTTCACTGTCCTGCCTTGGTCATGCACACAGGGGCCATTGTGACATATATCCATGTGATTCAGTCAGGATGGCTGAAGGAAGCCTAATTCTCTTTGAGCTATAGCAAGGGTAATTAACATAGGATTGTAGAATAGTCTATCTAAATAACTTGTTTATTCGTGTGGTCCTAATACTAACCTTTGACCCTCCACGGGGGCATTATTGTTTTATTTTCAGGTGGTTGGCAAATGTAATTACCTTGTAGTGGTGTTTACTTGAGCTCTTAGTCATTTAATAAGTGCATAAGTGCTGAATAAATATTAGCAAGGCCAGAGGGTCAAGCTATGTCTGTGAATGTGAATTGCCCAGACCTTCAGCTGGACCGACAGAATCTGTGTCATTAAAGTGTACGTTATTCATCTTTTGCTCTGTCAAAATTTGTGGGAAAAACCCTGTACCTGGTTCCCCATGTGAGAAATGCTGCAAAGGAAGCATGACAACCCTTTGAAAATGAAGTTCGAAAGGACCGTGTGGTCAGTGAGTGATGAGTAAGTCATTGGTGCCCACTCAGGATTTCCAAGTTTGCAGGGAATTTTTCAGGCTGAAGTTTTATCATGGGCCAACAGTTATTAGTTCAACAGAAACAATATATGAAAGTATTAAAACAGCTACTTAAGGCTAGTGAAGCTTCAATTTCTCAGGCTCAATTAAGGGATCTAATGCAAACTGTTGTAAACCATAATCCATGGTTCCTGAAAGAAGGCATGCTAGACATAGAGCTCTGGGAACAACTAAAGAGAAATCTTAAACAACATCATGCACAAGGACAACAGGTTCCAGTATTATTTTTAACACTATGCGCTCTAGTAAGGATGGCTTTGCTCCCATTATACACAAAGACTAAAAAGTGGAAGCAGGAAGAACTTTTACCTACTTTATCACACCTGGGTTCCTCAGCCCCCCTATCACCAGGCCAATATAAAAAAAGGAAATGTAGATTTTGCCTGAGCCTCCTTTTCCAATAAATAAATAATAAAATAAAAAGATAAAAGATATGCCACAGCTATACGACCTTGTCTTTTGCATGCGGCATTAGAAGGGGAGCTTTTAGCCTGCCCAGTAATGCATGCTTAACCAGACAATCAGGTACATATTGAGTTTAGAAAAGGCATTAGGAGTCAGGTCCATGTGGCCAAGTGGGAAGTAGGTAAGAAAAAAAAAATGGCATGGCAGTGCAGTGGAAAATCTCACAGACCCAAAACTAGCAAATGCTCCCAGGAACTCAGCCTGTGCAGTGGTGGTGGTGACAGGGAGCCAGGCCCAGCGCATATTTTGTGTGTTCCTCGTATAGAAGCAACGTCCCCAATTATAATTCTCTGCTAAAATTTAAGTAAAATTTAAGAATTTGAAACACTTTTTATTCTCATAATGGCCACTGTTATCTCTCTCTCACCCTTAATGTGAGACTCTCCAAGTCCAATTTAAGTAAAACAGTAACCTCTGAAGGGAGATAAATTACAGAGGGTCCATAAATTTGTTGGAGAGCAATTAAAAACTAGGCATGTCAAACCGTCTAATATTTCTTGGAATTCACCCATTTTCATCATTCCCCAGGAGTCTGGTAAATGGAGACTTTTGCATGACTTATATACTATTAATGCTAATTTACAAACTATGGGATCCCTTCAGCAGAAGTTCACTTCCTCTGTGGCAAATCCTCAAAATTTGCCTATAATCATTATTGACTTAAAGGACTATTTTAAACAATTCTCTAGCAGAACTGTACAGAGAAAAATTTGCATTTACAATATCAGCTATTGATAATGGAAAGCCAGCTTTTTAATTTTATTAGAAAGTCCTTCATCAAGGAATGATAAACAGCCTTACCATGTGTCAGTAATATGTAAATCAAGCATTGCTTTTCAGTAGAAAATAGCTTCCCGATGGCAAGGTTATTCATTCTATGGATGATATTCTACTAGCATTCCAATGGAGCCAATGCTTTTAACATTATATACCTCAGTCATAAGAATACACAGCTAAGAGGTTTAGTCATTGTATCTGAAAAAATACAAATGTCCTCTACTTGGAAGTATTTTGGTATGTACTAACTTCCTTGTCAATAAAACCTCAAAAGTTAAATTAAATGCTATCAATTTATGTACCTTAAATGATTATCAAAAATTACTGGATGATATTAGTTGGCTTTGACTCACTTTGGGTATTCCTTCTTATAAGCTACACAACTTGTTTCTGTCTTAAGAACAACACAGCCCTGATTTCTCCCAGATGTTTAAGCCCTGCAGCAGAAAAGGAAATCTAGGAAATAGACCAAGCTATTCTTCAGAGGCAGCTAGATCACATTGATCCACAATATTCAATTCAATTGTTTATTTTTCCCACTAAACCCTCTGCTACAGGGTTAATAGGACAGGTGGCCCCCAAGGTACGCTTCCTAGAATGGGTTTTATGCTCACATACGAGGAATAAAACACTATATCCCTATATTTTGTCACTTACTAAACTCATCTATTCAGTCCACAAAAGATGCAATCAGTTGCTAGGTTATGACTGTGATGTCATGAGAATTCCTTTAAGTAAAAAGCAATTTAAAACAGTATTGCCAGTATCTATCAATCTGCAAATCACCTTCTCTCATTACACAGGAAAAATAAAGCATGTGCTTCCTGCTAATAAACTTCCTTATTTCTTATCTCATACTCCTGTAATCCTGCCTACAAAAAAGAGTTCACTCCCCCATACCTAATCCTTCAACACTGTTGATTATTCAGGTAAACATAGAAAATCATCAGTCCAGTGGATATGACATAATTGAATCACTCGATTTGGGTTTACTAGCACTCAGAGAGCTGAGATTAGGGCCCTGATTTTGGCCTTGGAAAATTTTTCCACTCAGCCAATAAATATTTTAAGTGACTCTGCTTACTCTATTTATTGCAGAACTTTAAAACAGGCCTAATTAAGTCCACTCTCAATCCTATACTGTGTGCAGTTTCCTTCAACTTCAGCAATTGCTAAATCAACACACATATTCCATTTTTATCACACACATTCAAGGCCACAGCTCTCTGCCTGGTCCATTGGCTTATGGCAATGATCAAAGCTGACTACGTTGTGCATCAATAAGAATTATAGCATACCGCTCAGCCCAGCACCCTAGTGATGTGACCCTCCTGCCTCTGCCAGAGCCACAGAAGGTATTTTGACGTATCCTTAGATATGTATAGGTGTTTTAGATATTAGTGTTTAGATATCTATAGGTGTTTAAGCTCTCTTTACCTCTCTGGGTTTCTTCCATGTGTGGATGTATCATATTGCTGGCTCCAGCTGTAAGATAATGTAACCCTGTTTCCTAGGCCCTGCCTAGAGAGGGTATTGTGACATATTGCTTGGCACAGAAACTAAGTAATGTTAACCTTTTGCCTATGTTTTGCCTCCAAAATGGGATTATGACATGGAAGTTGCTTCAGTTCAAAGGCATGATGATCAGGCTTATATTGGGATGCAGTGAATAGGGGATATTTTGCCTCTCACCACAAGGTTTAGGTCAGTAGACAACGTCCTTCACTGCATATTCATACAAAGCTCTCAGAATTTTATAACACTAACTCATATCATAAAAACTTCTTCTGTGGTACAGAGAGTTTTATAACAGGCAGCAGCAAAAAGTTAAATTGTGACTTTTGATGACACATTCAGTTGGTAGTAAAAGTTGTTACCATACTACATTTACAAGGAATATTGTTGAGGTCCTGAGTGTATAAAGTGAATAAAGCACAAAGTTGAAATTGTGACTTTCATAAGTAGATCTGGCCACAGATGAAATGGTGACTCATTTCTGAACCCAGCTCACAGGCATGATGTTTCATCCCTGAATCCAGCCTATAGGAGAGAGTTTGACTGTAACTCCTGGGTTTAGGGCAATATTTAAGATCATAAATCCATATAATCATGTAGGCCTTAGGTTTGCAACTCTCATCCATGTTGCATAAAGTTCTCAGATGTTGTAGAGAATGCCATACAATGTTCAACACACATGTAATATTGTATCTCTCATATACACAAATAGCTAACCATAAATGGTGTCACCCTTAAAAATGAAGAGATTGTGTCATATCCCTGGCCTAGTATCACAGTGTTGAGATTTTTTGGTTTTAATACCTTTCTATAAGGGCATTGTTACATATGACTGTGTCAGAATCACACTGATGACACTGCCCACAGGGGACACTGTGACATATCACTATATATAGCAACTAGGTAATGTGACATTCCCCTCCTGCTTGGATCCTACCCACTAAAGAAATTGTGACATACAACTGGGTGCAAAATCTAGGTAACATGACTCAACTCTTTTTCCTGGATGCTGCAAAATCAGGGAATTATTACCTATTTCTGAGCCAAGCACCCAGGTGGCATGATTATCTCTTTCTACTTCAAACCTGTCTACATTGGGCATGGTGACATATCACATGAAGTTTTATCCAGGAGATGTGGCTCTTCTGCCTGGTTTCTGCCCGCATGTTAGATTATTACACTTAACTAGGGAAGCACCTAGGTGATATGTCTTTCCTTTTCTGCCTGGGCCTGCCTACTGGGGTCACTGGGATATATCTTTGAGCTCATGATCTAATTGAAGTGACTGTCTTCTTCTGCCTGCCTTGTTCTACAATGGGGAGATTGTGAGAAATTGCTGAGCCCAGTACTCAGGTTATTTGACTCTCCTTTACTGGTACCATGACCACAAACAGAAATTTTAACCTTTTGTGGTGCCCAGCACCAAGAAAATATTACTCTTTCACATGGGTCCCGTATATTGAGGCAGTTATGGCATATTGTTGGGCCCAGCCCCCTTGTAATGTGACTCATTATCTCATGACCATGCCAGAGCCACAAAAGTTATTTTGACATATTTTCGGCCCTTTATAAAGGTGTTTTGACTCTCATCTTTTGGCTGTTTTTTTTTTCTTCCACATTTGGGATTATGTCATATTGCTGAGTGCAGCACCCAGTTATTGTGACTGTAATTCCTATACCTGCGGAGAGAGGGCATTATGATATGTTGCTCGGGACAACACCTAAGTGATGTTACTGTCTGGCCCAAATTTTCTCCACAAATAAGTCTATGACATATACCTTCAGTTCAAGGGCATGATGGTCAAACTTATGTTTGGGTAGAGCTAATAGGAGATATTTTGCCTTTTATCACTAGGCTTAGGGCAATAGGTAAGGTCCTGGGTTCCATATTTGCACCAATCTCACAGAACTTTACAACACTAACTCATAATGTATAAACTTCTTGGGTGGTACAGAGAGTTTCATGACAGAAAAAAGCAAAATGTTCAGTTTGGTTCTATTTATTACACACCCAGATGAAAGCAGATGTTGTCAGTATTTCCCATGTCTAAAGCCCACTGTTAAGGTTCAGAGTCTAACAAATTAATGCAGTACAAAATTTGAACTGTGACCTTCATATGTGGATCTGGCCACAGGTGACATGGTGACTCATTTCTGGATCCAGCTCACAGTTATAATAATGGGTCTCATCCCTGAACCCAGCCTACTTAAGAAATATTGACCAGTACACCTGGGTTTAGGGCAGCATATAAGATTGTTAATCCAAAGGAGCATGTAGGCCTCAGAGTGGTTTGCAAATCTCAGGCATGCTGTATAAAGCCTTCAAATACTGAAAAGTAGCATGTGAGATTGTTTCCCAAGAAACATGTGAGATTGTGACTCATAAAAACACAGTTAATGGTGTCACCCTCAAAGATAAGGAGATTTGGCACATTACTAGTCCTAGTACCCAGGTGTTGAGAGCGTTTGGCTTAAATTTCTTCTCAGGGGTTCATTGTGACATATCACTGGGTTAGAATCATAATAATGTGACTCTTTTGCCTGGACCCTGCCCACAGGTGATATTATCTCATATCTCTGGGACTATAAGCTAGTGATTTGTCTCTACTGTCTGTGACCTGCTTCCAGAGGACATCATAAAATATCCTTTGACTAAAAACCTAGGTAATGTGACTCTCGTCTCCTGCCTGGGTGCTGTTCACCAAAGAATTTGTGACATACCACTGATTTCAAAACTAGGGGATGTGACTCTCTTTCATATTCTAGACTTTGCCAAGAGAGGGGATTATTACATATTGCAGAGCTCAGCATTTTGATGGAGTGACTCTCTTGTTTTTGTTGTTGTTGTTGTTTTTAAATTTATGTTTTGAGACAGAGTCTCACACTGTCACCTGGGTTGGAGTGCAGGGGTGCAATCTCAGCATACTGCAACCTCTACCCACCAGATTAAAGTGATTCTCTTTTCTCATTATCCTGAGTAGCTGGGATTTCAGGACCCCATCAACATAGCCTGCTAATTTTTATATGTGTGTATATATATATATATATTTAGTATTTTTTTTTTTTTTTTTAGTACAGACAGGGTTTCACTGCGTTTGCCAGACTGGCCTTGAACTCTTGACCTCGTGACCTGCCAGGCTTGGCCTCCCAAAGTGCTAGGATTACAGGCATGAGCCATGGCACCCGATGATTCTTCTTTTTTTCTTCTTCCCTATCTCTAGCAGGACTGGTGACATACTATCTGAGCCTGTACCCAGGTGAAGTGATGCTTCTGTCTAGGCCAAGCCTACCAATGAGATTAAACTGTATCACTGGCTCAGCACCCATGTAATAGGACTCTCATGCCTGGTCCCTACTTACAGGTGAAATTGTGACATATACTTGGGTTAGGCACACATACACAATAATAACTGTCATACCTGGACCTAGTCAGTAGAGATAGTTTGACTCTCATAGCCAGCATCATGGCCATGGGTAAAGTCCTGGGTTTTTCATTTATATAAAGCTCATGAAGGATTATAACACTACGGTATCTCATATAAGCCTTAAAGATACAAAGAGTGTCATAACAGAGACTGGCAGCCAGGTGAGAAAGTGACTCTTGTATGCACACCTAGCTGACACGATTGTCATTCTCATAAGTGAACAGTGTCTACAAATGAGCCACTAAATCTCACACATAAAAGCTGTCGAAGGTTGAAATAATTACTCTCATACATGGATTTGATTCTTAGGTGATTTGGTAAAATTTGAACCAAATTCAGCACACCTGTGGTGCTGTGACTCCCTACTGGAACACAATCTTCAAGTGAGATTGGGGCTCTGATTCATGGATCTTGCCCATTGTTGAGACTGTGACTCTTCTACTTTGACCCAACTCATAGAAAGTGTTGAGTCACATAGACAAAACCAGGACTTGTGTGAACTATGAAACTTATTTTGAACATTTCTGAGAATGTGATTGTAACAGGTAAACATGCCCAGCACAGGAATATTTTGACTCTCTGATCTAGTCCCATAGCACAGATAAAATTATGCCATATGTGTGAAAAGCATGTAAGAAATATATAATAACTCCGTTGGCTCTGCCTACAATGGTCAATTTTATATAGCACCGAGACCATCACCCAGGTGATGTGAATTATCAGCCAGAAACCTGCCTACATTTTTGCTTAGGTATAGCCCACAAATGAGACTTTGAAAAATACCTGGGTCAAGCACATTGGTGAGTTGACTCTTCCAGCTTAACAATGTCTTTAGGGGGATTGTAACTTATTTCTGGACCCATCATCTGGGTTACTTGACTCTCCTTTCCTGCCTGTCCATTTCCTTTGGTAATTGTAGCATTTCTAAACACTGCATCCAGTAATATAACTCTCTAGCTGGGCACTGTCAACAGGAGGCAATGTGCCCATATGTTACATTGGACTTATTCCTAGGGAAGCAACAATGTGATATGACTCTCCTTGTCTGCCTGAGCCCTGCCTACTCTGGCATTTGTGACAGGGCCCTGCTTACAAAGAGAATATTGGAATATTTATGGCTTGACATTGAGGTAATATGGCTGTTCTGCCTGCTTCATAACCACGGAGGGAACTGTAACATATACCTAGGCATGGCTCAAAGGCATGATAATGACTCTCCTATATGAACTAAACCAAAAAAGGATATTTTGACCTTATAACTAGGTTAAGAAACTTGTGTGATGTCCTGGGTCACCTTCAATGTGATGTCATTCTCCTTCTTGGGCCCTTTTCTCAGTAAGAATTGTGATATATCACTGGATCTAGCACTCAGATGATGGTACATTCTTGACTGTGTCATGCCCACAAAAATTACTGTGAGATATTTCTGTGTCCACCTCACAGGTGATGTAACTCTCCTCTCTGGAATGGGCCTGAACAAAGGAAGTATAGTGACATATTGCAAGACCAGGCACACAGGCAAGGGTTCTCTTTTGCCAGAGCCATGCACAGAGGAGGGCATCATGACATATCTCTGGGTCTAGAACCAAGGATATGTGGCTCTCCTGTTTGGACCTTGCCAATCTGGAGAGTGACATATTTCTAGACCAGACACACAGGTGATGGTATTATTTTGACAGGATTATGCTTCATAGAGGACATTGTGACATATCTCTGGCCTATCACTTAGGTGACGTGACTCCCTCTTTGGGCTCTACCCACAATGTGCATTGTGACATAAGCAGAGAAACTTCACCAAGCTTGTGTAGTTATCTTTGTTGGGTGCTGTGTTAAGAGAGTCTTGTGACATATCTCAGGACCCAGCACCCAAGTGATGTGGCTCTCTGTCTGGTTTCTGCCCATATGTTACATTGGACTTATTCCTAGGGAAGCAACAATGTGATATGACTGTCCTTGTCTGCCTGAGCCCTGCCTACTGGGTACATTGAGACATATCACTGAGCCCAAGACCTAAGTGATGTGACTTCCTTTTTCTGCCTGCACCTTCACAATAGGAGGATTATGGCACATGGCTAAGCCCAGCATCCAAAATATGTGACTCTTCTCTTTTTCTTGAACCATGCTTACAAAAAGAATTTTGACCTATTGCAGGGCCCATAACCCAGATGATGTTATTCTTCTGCCTGGATTATGCATAAAGAGGGCATCATGGTATATTGCATATTGCTGGGCTCAGCACCCTTATGATGTGCCTCTCCTGCCTGTGCTGGAGCCACCAAAGGTATTTTGACATATATTGGATCTATTATTTAGATGTTTTGGCTCTTATAAATTGCCTGTTTTTGTTTTTTTTTTTCATACGTGTGATGGTGTCACATTGTTGGGTCCAGCACCCTGCTAATGTGACCCAATTTTTACTACCCTGACTAGAGAGGCATTGTGACATATTATTATTTGGCAGAGCACCTAAGTGCTGTTACCTCCTGCCTATTTTTTTCCCACATGTGGATTTATGATGTATACCTTGCTTTAGTTCACAAGCATGATGATCAAACTTATATTGGGATTCAGCCATTAGGAGCTATTTCACCTCTAATTTTTTGGCTTAAGGCAATAGGTAACATCCTGAGTTGCATGTTTGTACCAAGCTTACAGAAGCTTACAACATTCACTTTTATTGTATAAGCTCTTTAGTGGCAAACAGTTTCATAACAGGGGTCAGCAAAAAGTTCAGATTGGGAATCTTGGTTACATACCCAGGTGATATTAAAAGTTGTAACCGTCACACATTTACCATGACCACTGTTGAGGTCCTGAGTCTAACAAGGGCATACAGCACAAAGTTGAAATTGTGACTTTAATATGCAAATCTTGCCACAGATGGGATGGTGAGTCATTTCTGGACCCAGCCCACAGGCATAATATTCGGTCTTCTACCTTCACCCAGCTTATAGGAGAGATGTTGACTATCAAACCCTGGTTTAGGGCAATATGTAAGATTGAGAGTCCATACAAACACATAGACCAGAGAGAGGTTTGCAACTCTCATGCAGGTTTTATAAAGCCCTTGGATATTGTAGAGTGTCATGTATTGGCCCAGGACACACATGAGATTGTGACTGTAATATTCATGCTCCACTAAAAGTTGAAATGTCACCTTCAAAGATGAGGAGATTGTGTCATATCATTGGGCCTAGTATCCCAGTGTTGGGACTTTTCAGCTCAAATTCCTTTCCATGGGTGTATTGTTAACATATTGCTGGGTCAGAATCATAATAATGTGACTCTACTGCCTGGTCTCTGTTAAAAGGGGATATTATCACACATCTCTGGGGTTACTAGCTAGGTGATGTGTTTCTCCAGCCTGTGCCCTGCCTTCAGACGACATTTTGAAATATCACTGAAACTGACATCTGGATAATATATCTTTTCTCTCCTGCCTGAGTCCTGTTTACTGAAGGAATTGTGATATATGGCTGAATGTAAAACCTTGGTGGTATTTTGCTGTATTCAGGAGTTTATATCTGTGCTGCATTCTGTTTCATTACTTTGGTGTTCTGCATTTATACCAGTACCAAAGAGTTTAGACTACTGTAGGTTTGTTTTGTACTCCCAAATGAAGTGTAATGATTCCAATATTTTTCTTCTTTTTAAATATTGTCAGGCTTTTCATGTCCCCTTGAAATCTTAAGTAATTTTGTGGGTTTTTTTCTATTTTTTTGAAAAGTATAATTTAAAATAGAAAAGGAGTGTGTTGAATGTGTGTGTCAGGTTAAGCAGCATGGACATTCTCACAATATTATATATTCCAACCCTTGAAAAAGAGCATGCTTGAAGTGTGTTTTTGGGCAACCATGGTGCCTCATGCGTGTAACTCCAGAATTTTGGGAGGCTGAGGTGGGCACATGGTGAGGTCAGTGGATCGGGACCATCCTAGTCAGCATAGTGAAACCCTGTCTCTACTAAAATACAAAACTTAGCTGGGCATGGGGGTGCCTGCATCTAGTCCCAGCTACTCAGGAGGCTGAGGCAAGGATTGTTTGAATCCAGAGCCAAGATTGAGACAATATTGGGTCACTGCACTTCAGTGTAGTGACAGAGCAATACTTCATCTGAAAAAAAAAATGTGTTGTTTAATTTTTATATATATATATATTTATTTATTTATTCAGCTTTTGTTTGTAATTTCTAGTTTCATTCCATTTGGGCTGTAAATTGTCTGTAAAATTTTAATTAAAAAATAATAAGGCTTTTCTTTTTGGTGTCACAGGTGGTTCATTCAGGAAAATATAAGCTATTGAAAATAATGTGTATTCTGTTGTCTGTGTACATTTGTTAGGCATAATTATTGTATAGTCCATTCAAGTTTTTTGTTCCCTTATTAGTATTGTCTTGCTTTATTTATTGCTGGAAGTGAGATATTAATGTATCCTTCTATTATTACATTGCTGCTTATTTTTCTTCAATTTTGTCAATATTGGCAAATGAAGAAAAATTTGCCATATGTTTATCTTTATCATTTCTTTATCATATGTTTGATAAAACTGTCATATATTTATATGTTCTCAGTGAATGAATCCTCTTATTATAACTGAATGTCCTATTTTGTCTGTTGTGAATTTTGACTTAATGTAAATGATATAAAATGTGACAATTTTCAACTTAATAAATTGTTGCCTCTTCTCTCATTTGGTTAATTCTTGCATGTAATGTATTTTTCATCCTGCCAATTTCAGCCTATGTTTTTATTAGATCTGCAGTGAGTATCTTGAAAACATGTCATAGTTAGATCTTGATATAGATCATGTTCTGGTTAGATTTTTAAAACTCATTTTGAAGGACATTTTTGCTGAATTTAATATTCTTGCTTAGACTTTTTTTCAGTGTTTTAATTATGTCATCCTACTACCTTCTTGCCAGAAATATTTATGTTCATAAATTCACTGATAATCTTGTGGAAGCATGCATATAAATAATACATCATTTTTTCCTTTCTGCGTTCTAGTTTCCATTCTTGTCAGTGACTTTCAAAACATTGCTTAAGTTGTGTCTTGGTAGAAATCTCTTTCTGCTAATCTTAGTTGAAATTTACTGTTCTTCTTGATTTTCTTATATTTTTTACTAATGTTGAAGTGCATAGTAGTCTTTTCTTGTACTTCTACTCCACAATTTGTATTTCCTTTTGTGCATTTTATCTTTTTGTTGTTTTCATTTTTGTTATTCACTTTTGTTTTATTTATTTTCATTTTACTCATTGATCATCATTGAGATTATAATTTTGGAATCTTTATGATAATTTATTTTTTTCTTTAAAAAATATATCTAGACTTTAACTTAAATTGCTCCAGGAAGTTTTTACATCTTCTGTTTTTTATCATTGATTCCCAGATATTCACTGTTATCTTTGAGCCATATTTTCTTGATATTTTATGTATGTTGTAATTTTGGGTTGCAGTTTGTGTAATAAAAAGCCACATGGCAAAATCTTTATTAAGTGGCTTTTGTCTGGGAGAATATAACAGCAATTTTGTAGCCTAGAGAATCTTGGTATCTCTCCAGCTTGTTCTATGGGTATTTTCTCAGGGCTTGTGTGTTATTTACTTAAAAAAGATTCTCCATGTGTTTTCTTTTTTCTTTTCTTCTTTACTTTCTTTTTTCTTTTCTTTTTTATTTTTGAGTTGAAGTTTCACCCTTGTTTCACAGGCTCAGTGTAACGGCACAATTTTGGCTCACTGCAGCATCCGTCTCCTGTGTTCAAGTGATTCTCCTGCCTCAGCCTCTCAAGTAGCTAGAATTACAAGTGACTGCCACCATGCCCTGCTAATTTCTGTATTTTTAGTAGAGACTGGGTTTCATGATGTTGACCTGGCTGGTTTTGAACTTCTGACTTCAGGTGATCTGCCTGCCTCAGTCTCACAAAATGCTGGGATTACAGGTCTGAGCCACCTCTCCTGGCCATTAACCATGTTTCTTACTGAGTTTCTGTAGTCAGTTGCTATACCCATTGTCTGTCTATGATACTGAAATCTTTCTTCTCCTGTAACAGTCATTTACTCTTGGTCACAGCTGTCTGATACCAACTTTCCACACTGTCATGGAATATAGAAATTATTCTTTCATGAGGTCTCAAAAAACCTGAAGCATGGAAACAGTTGCCAATTTTTATTTATTTTTGGATAGGAAAGGCAGAAGTTGGGAGTCTATATTTAAAATCAGCATAAGATGAAGAATGTTTATAGTGGGTAAATATAAAATATGTTTATTTTATTTTATTTTATTTTATTTTATTTTATTTTTGATATAGAGTCTTGCTCTGTAGCCCAGACTGGAGTACACTGATGTGATTTTGGCTCACTGTAAGCTCCTCATCCTGGGTTCACACCATTCTCCTGCCTCAGTCCCTGAGTAGCTGAGACAACTTTTATTACACTTCTATGTGGTTCTTGGCATTTTGCTCACTTAGGGTCCTGAAAATGCTTAACTGGTTTTTAAACTTCTCACAAAGGCATTTTAATCAGTATATTTCAGTTAAGTTTACATTTTAATAAAGAAATTAGAACCTGTGTTATTTTATTGATATCTTGTTATTGTGCTTTGTTTAATTATATGTTTGTAAATTGTATTCACCTGAGTCTAAGGAGGGGGAAATTTTGTTGTTCTGTTTTTTTCTTCATCTGGCTCTTTTCATTTTACTGCAGAGATATAAATGTCAGAGCATGACATAAAAGATTCATTTCAAAAAGTGATCCTGAGAAAATATGGAAGCTTTGACCCTAATAGTTTACATTTAAAGAAAGACTACCAAAGCATGGTTAATTGCAAGGGGGCAGAAAAGCAGTTATAATTGCCATCATCAATTTTTGTCAACTACCCATAGCAAAACTTGTCAATGTAATAAGTGTGGCAAAGCTCTTGAGTTGTGCTCAACCTCCACTGGATAAAAGAAAATTTTTAGCACAGAGAAATGCTACAAATGAAGAATACGGCAAAGACTGTAGATTGTCCACAGATTTTACTATACATAAGAAAATTCATACTTCAGAGATTTGCTAAAAATGTAAAAAATTTGGCAAAGCCTTTAAAAAGTTCTCAAATGTTACTGAACAAAAGAAAATTCATACTGGAGAGAAACCCTACAAAAGTAAAGAACTGGCAAAACTTTTACCTCATCCTCAATCTTTATTAAACACTAGATAAGTCATATTGGATAGAGATTCTACAAATGCAATGAATGTGGCAAAACCTTTAAATGCTTCTCAGAACTTACTTATCTTAAGATAATTCATAGTGGAAGAAAATATACAAATATGAAGAATATAAAAAAGCTTATAGGTGGTTCTCAGATCTTACTAAACATAAGGTAATTCATACTAGAGAGAAACCCTACAGATGAAATGAATGTGGAAAAGCTTTTTTGTCTTTGTAGCCCCTTAGTAAACACAAGAGAATTTATACTGGAGAGAAACCTTACATCTGTTAAGAATGTGGTAAAGTCTTTACCCACTCCTCAGCCCATATTAACTACAAGAGAATTCATATGTAATAGAGACCTTACAAATATGAAGAAAGTGGCAAAATCTTCAAGTGCTTCTCAGACCTTGTAAATCATAGGTGAATTCACACTGGAGAGAAACCCTACAAATGTGAAGAATTTGGCAAGGCATTGAGCTCATTGTCACATTTCATTAAACATAAAAAACTTCATACTAGAGAGAAGCCTGGTAAGTGTTAAAAATGTGGAAAACACTTTAAAAAGTCATTTTATTGTGTTCAACATCAGAGACTTAATACTGAACAAATGTAATATTAAGGTAATATCTGTTGAAGAACATTTAACTTAACATCTTGGAGGGTCTTTATGAACTTGCTTTATAATCTGAATGCTTTTGTGTTCAGTGCATATATAATCCTTTCCTATTATGTAATGCCTGTCTTCATCTCTTTTTAAATTTATATAGCTTTAAAGTATGTTTTGCTAGAAACTAGGACTGCAACACTTTCTTTTTTTCTGTGTTCTATTTGTGTGGTAGACATTTTTTTCCCCTTCATTTTGAGCTTATTTGAGATGGGTGTCTTGATTATAGCATACTGTCAGATTTTAAATCGGTATTTGGCTTGGAATTCTACTTTTTAATTGTGGCATTTAGCCCATTTATATTTAAGGTTAGTATTTATACATGTGGATTTGATTATGTCACTATGATATTAGCTGGGTATTTTCCACACTGGTTTATGTGGTTGCTTTACAGTGTCAGTAGTTTATGTAGTTTAGTGTGTTTTTGTAGTGACTGGTAATAATCTTTTTCTTATTTAGTACTTTCTTCAGAAGCTCTTGTAAGGCAGGCACTGTGGTATTAGATTTCCTCAGTGTTTGCGTATCTGAATAGTATTATATTTATTTTTAATTTCTGAAGCTTACTTTGTTTTGATATGAAATTCTGGGTTGGAATTATTTTTTTTACATGTTGAATACTAGCCCCTAATCTCTTTTGATTTGTATAATTTCAATAAAAACTTTGTTTGATGGGCTTTTTTTTAGAGGACACCTGGCTTTTCTCTATAGCAGCCTTTAAAACATTTTTTTCTTTCATTTTGACCTTGAAGAATCTCGTGATTATGTGTCTCGGAGATGACCTTCTTCTGGGATGTCATCCTGAGGGTTTGCCACATTTCCTGCATTTGAATGTTGGCCTCTCTATCTAGATTGGGGAATTTCTCAAGGATATCTCTAAATATGTATTTTAAATTATTTTCATTTTCCCCCATTGCTTTCAGGCACTCTCTTTAATCATAGATTCAGTTTCTTTACATAATCCCATATTTCTTAGAGGTTTTGTTTATTTCTTATTATTCTTTTTTCACTATTCTTTTCTGTCTTATTTCAGGAAGTCTTGAAGCTCTGAGATTCTTTCCTCTGCTTAGTCTATTCTGAGGTTAATAATTGTGATTGCATTATAAAAGTTTTGTATTGTGTTTTTTAGCTCTATGAGGTTGGCCACATTTTTCTCCAGACTGGCTTTTTTATCTGTCAGTTCCTGCATTTTTTTCCCTTCTGTGAGTTGGGTTGCAACTTACCTTTGTAGCTCAATGAAGTTTATTTCTATCCATATTCCAAATTCTTCTTCTGTCATCCACCACTCTGAGGGACTAAGGTGCCATAGCTGCAGCACAGTGCTAGTGAATATGGAGGTTCTGTCTTTCTTTGGGCATTTATCTCAGTGGTAGGAGGAAAGAAGCTGGGAGGGGTACCTGCTGGAAACTCTGTGTACTATTGTATTAAATATGGTGTTGACCTGGGACAGGATGCTGGTCAGTGAAAGTTTTGATGCCTCTTTATGCAACCCAAGAAAGAGTGATTGCTCAGAATGTGGGAAGATACCCTGTTCTCTGTACACTGTTAGTACAGAGGAAAGGGTGGGGTTTTCTGGCTCTCTACCCACCAAAGATTCATCTACAATGGCAGTTTCTGGGGATGGCAGGGGCATACTGCATTTCCATTTGCTGCTGCGGCAAGCAAAGCCAAACACCTGTTTGTAGACATGTGCCAGCAAAGTAATATCGGGAGTTGTCATGGTCTGGGAGAAGCTGCAGTATGGGTAAGAAACATGTGGTCTGGTGCAGTCATAGGGGCAGACTTGCTGGAACTCTTCAGAAGTCAGGTGTGGCTGACCAGTGCAGATGGACTCCCAGAGTACCTCAGACTGCCTTATAATGATCTGTAGCAAGACTGAGTCCCTTGTAGAGGCCAGGAGACCAGACCAAGAAGTGTTCAGTTGGACAAGCTTATTCTAATTTGCAAGACCATCCTGTAGAAATTAGTACCAACAGTTCCCCTAGGGCTAATGTCTTTTATGGGAAAAAGTTGAGCCTAGAGATATTGCCATCACTGGGGACACTTTCATAGAGATATTCTTGTGTCAAACCTTCTGGGCACCCCATGAGCTGGTGTGCTGCCCCACCTCTTTGCTTGTCTTTTGGGTGCTGCATCTTAGAGAGATGAATGTCAGCAATGCATCAGTGCGGTCAGCCCAGGATGGAGGATCTGTGCTTTCAGCCAAGTTAGGGGTTCACTGTCTGGTAAGGAGAGGTAGGTAGTTTGTGGAACCCATAGAGGATAAACTGACCTCCTCTCCCTGCATAAACTGCAGCTTGTTTGAGGTGTGAATAAAGCACTTAAGGTTTTGGATTTTTCATTAGTCTGAGGATAACAAGGAAATTTATCCTGCGGAGGCAGTGGCAGAAATATTTTCAGTTGTCCCTGGAGGCTCAGTCCAGGGAGTTGCTAAGTTGCTACTGGCTCAATAGCTCTAGTCACCTCAGATTTTCCAGTTCCTTAAGTTATCAGCAGTGAATACTGAAAAACAGCAACAATGGCACCATGCTCTTTTCTCTTGGAGCTCCATCCCAGAGAGGTATAGACCTGTATCCAGCACAGAAGCACCTGTAGGAGGTAGCTTGAAATGCCTGTTAAAAGGTCTTACCCAGGGTGGAGAAGATGACTGGGGGACCTACTGAAGAAAGTAGTCTAGGCACATTTTTGTAGGAAAGCTCTGCTGTATGGAAATACCACTTCCATCCCAAGTTTATTTGGATTCTCCACAGCCAGAAGGCTGGAACAGCAAAGTCACAGAAACAGCAAAACGGCAGCTCACTTTTTGCTCCAGGAACTATATTCCAAAGAGGTTTCAAGATTCCATCGACCAAAGAGCAACAGTGGTGGTAGCTGGACACCCTAGTTGGAAAGTACTTTTCAGTGAGGAGAAACAAGATTGGGGACCTGCATTAACAGGAAGTCTGAACATGTCTTTTTAGAGCACTTGTATATCGCTAGGAGATTTTTTCTGCCCTGAGTCACACTGGGCTCTTAAAAGCCTAAGGCTGGAATGGCTAAGCTGCCCAAGCAGCAAACATGGTGGCCTTCTCCTCTTTCTGGTATCTCCATCTCAGGAAGGTTCAGTGATGCTACCAATGGTTGGATGGGATTCTAAGCCAGTAGGTCTTACTCTATGAGGCACTGCTGGTGGGTCCTACAGACCCTCATTCCTCAGACCTCCTGTATTCCACCTATTTCGTATGGATATGTACAGGAGTGTAACCTCCTGCTTTGCTGGAGTTGAGGCTACTTTTTCTGGGAAGCCTGGAAAGCCAGAAATTGAAAGACCCTTCAATCTCTTCACAGGCCTGAGTGACTGCTCTGCTGAGACTCCATCTATCTCTATATGTCAAACTGAAGACTTTGGCGAAGTGGTTTCATGAGGGTATCTCCTCAACTGAGGATTGCAAAGATCTGTGGGAGAGTTGTGGATTTTCAGGGTCCCATGTGCACTCACTGCTTTACTGCATGGGGAGGTTTCCTTGGCTCCATGTTGTTCTCAGTTGGCCCATTGTCCTGCCTTGCCTTATGCCATTCTCCATAAGTTAAGTTGTTTCTTTGATTAGTCCCAATGCAAGTACCTGGGTGTTTCAGTTGAAGGTGCTGTATTTATGCACACCTTGCATTTGTCTTGATGAGGACTACACAGTGTAGTTGCTTCTAGTCCACAGTCTTGATAATTCTCCTCTAAAAGAAACCTACATTTTATAATAAAGGAATTTAGTAGGCTGGGCACAGTGGCTCATGCCACTAATCTCAGTACTTTGGGAGGCCGAGGTGGGTGGATCACAAGGCCAGGAGATTGAGACCATCCTGGCCAACAAGGTGAAACCCCATCTCTACTAAAAATACAAAAATTAGCCAGGCATGGTGGCACATAACTGTAATCCTAGCTACTCAGAAGGCTGATGAAGGAGAATTTCTTGACCCTGGAGTTGGAGATTACAGGGAGCCAAGATTGCCCCTAGCCTGGCGACAGAGCGAGACTACATCTAAAAAAAAAAAAAAAAAAAAGAAGAGAGAGAGAGAGATAATTTAATGTATTTAAAAAGCATATATTGATGTAATTTAACTCTTCCATTTGATGTTATGTCTTCATTTTTACAACTTATGTAAAAGAACAGAACATGGTCAATGGTTGCTCCACCAGATTTATGAGAGGTTCTTCTATATTAGGTGGAAGTATGATATACTTTCCTATGGAAAAGGAAGAAAACTGAAATCTAAGATACATGAAGAAATTCTAAGTGGAAACACCACTTAGTGGTTGGTTTACAACAGTACCATAATTGACAGGATGACAGGAGTGTGGAATATAATCAGGATGATATTCTGCATAGAGAGAGAAGCAATTTGAATTTTAGAAGGAAATTGCTCTACCACTTGCAAATAAGATAATTGAAATACAGTGAATTTCAAAATGCCTTTTTAATGACAACATGTGGACTTAATTTGTTTTAATAAACCAAAATTTTTGTTATTGTATTAAGGCTATTTTACATTGAATGTGTATATTGCCACTGATGTTAATTTATTCCATCTTAACCAAGGTTGTTGGTAACAGATGATAACAACATACTATTTGTTGACAGTGGGATAACATCTCTAGTGATTCCTTTGTCAGTGGTCTTTAACTTAAAATAATTTGGAAAATATGTTTAATACAACTTTCATTTTTGTTTTTTGTGTAACTACAGGTTATTATAATGATTGTAATGAAGATTACATGAGTATCATGGAGCTATATGATTCCAAATTATGAACATTTATTTACAAAATTTTATCCTATCTTTTTTTGTTGTTGTTGAACATATGATTTCTCTGGTCTGCCAAACATATAAAAACCTGTAGTGGTTGCTCACATGTGAAATCTCCACCATTTGGGAGGTGAGGCAGGTGGATCACAAGAGATAAGGATTTTGATATCAGCCTGCCAATGTGGTGAAATACTCTGACTTCTAAAAATACAAAAATTAGCAGGGCATATGTCAGGCATCTATAATCCAAGTTATTCTGGAAGCTGAGCCAGGAGAATCACTTGAAAACAGGAGGCAGAGGTTGCAGCTATCCAAGATTGTGTCATTGCACCCCAGCCTGGGCAACAAGAGTTAAACTCCATCTCAAAACAAGCAAACAAAAATGGTTATTGGTTTATTCCCCTCAGAGATTATGAAAGTGACTTTGATAAAATGTAATGGTATTCACAAAGTAATTTTCACATGTGAGTAATTTCACAGTCTGTGTTTTGTTTTTTATTTAGCACATTTTATATTTTGTTTCAATTCAATAATACTATGCTATTTTTGTTTTGTTATTGTTCATTTTAAAAAATTAAAATAATTGAGTTTATTAAATTTATTCAGCCAGCTTATTTAAGTAAACAGTTGATCTTTTAATAAGTTATGAAGTCTTTTGGCATATACACGAAGTAAACAAAGACAATACTCGCTATGTAATGGAAGCTACGTAATTAGAAATAAATATTCTTTTTGAAATTAGCCTGTGGTCTCAGAAGAAAATTAGAAAATATCTGTAGCAAAGAAGTGTGATCAATTCTGCATATGAAGAAAGCATACTTGTACCTATGCTGCCCAATTGACTCTCACAATTGAAACAAGATGAAGAGATGGACATTTTAACAAAACTAAGTGGAAATCTTGTAAATTGTTCAGATTCTGTTTCCAAATTTAAACATCTTCTGAGGGAGGTAGAGGGCAAGTCTATGCAGTTAAACCTGGAATTGCTGAGAAATGTTAAAGATATTCAGCACAAGTAACAAAATCTAACATGCCCTGAACTCTTTTTATTTAGATTAACAAAATATGATTTCAGTCTTCCTCTTCTACATTCTGGCTTAGATAGAATTATCAAGGCATTTTAACTGGATTTGATTCAAGACCTTTCTTTCTTTCTTTATTTATTTATTAAATTTTTGAACTGATTCTCACTCTGTCACCCAGGTTGGAGTGCAGTTGTGTGATCTCAGCTCGCTGAAACCTCTGCCTCCTGGGTTCAAGCACTTCTGCTGCCTCAGCCTCATGAGTTGCTGAGACTACAGGTGCCCTCCACCATGCCTGGCTAATTTTTGTATTTTTAGTAGAGACACAGTTTCACACTGTTAGCCAGGATGGTCTTGATCTACTGACCTTGTGATCTGCCCTTATTGTCCTCCCAAAGTGATAGGATTACAGGTGTGAGCCCCATGCCCAGACTTGATTCTAGATCTTGACACAACACATCCTCAATTTCTTGTCTCTGAGGATAGAAAAGCTGTGTGATATGGAAGAATAAAACCAAAAATTTGTTATAACCCATGGAGATTTTATTTCTGCCCTGCTGTACTGGGATCTTAGAAGTGTAGTCATGGCAGACATTACTAAAAGGTAAAAGTGGAAATCAAGCCAAAATGAAAATTGTGTATGTGTCTCAAGACTATTCTTAGAAACTGGTAGGATCAGCCTTCAGTTCTGGGTAGATTCTGGGAAATTGGGTGTTACATAAAGAGTGGTTATGTTGCAAAAGTCCAAAGACAACCTGGCTTCTGTCAGTAGTAAAACCCAGTCAGATTTATATTTTTTTGAAGTATCAATTGGGTGATTTTCAAAAATAATATACATGGTAGGTTTGTTTCATATATTTTTAATGATTTTTTCAAAAGAGCTGTTTGGCCTTATTTGTATACTGAAGCAGATTTTGAACATCATAAAATCTGTTCATTCTTAGATACTGAAAGAGAAAGAACAAGTAAATGAACCTGTTTCAGTTTTTGTGGTTAATTTATCCAGTAAATTTAATCTTATTTCTATAATCTTGTTTTACTACCTAAGAACAGATTTTTTTTCTCCTAAATTTTTGGCAACTATAAATGCATGTTTATAATATTACTTTCATGGATGATATGAATATCAGTTGTCAGTTGTGTTGATTTCTAAGATAAAATACTTCAGAATTTTATTACCCAACATGACCAATAAAATGTTTTAAGTTGCATGTTTTAAAACCCTGTCAATTTTGAATTGCATACCTAAGCCAAATTTCTTGAAAATTGAGGATGAGATGTGAAAAAATTTATACAAGTAATATAAACTAAGTTTTCTTAATTATTTAAGAAATCTAATTACATTTTATATAAATTCCTTTCACTGTTAGTGTTGTGTAGCATATTTTTTTTTAAGATTTGGCCTCTAAAACAAGTAACAATTTGAACAAAGAAGGAAACAAACATTCATTGATTTGAAATTGAAATAAATTTCAGAAAAATAAAAGGTTTTTACAATGATCTGATTAAAATAATGTAAAGGATAAAAAATCTTAATTTTTTAACACTTTATTGGGTAAAAGCAACCCTGAGATATCAATGTGAAGAAAATACTATTAATTATATTTTTGAGACTCTCTTACTGACTTTGGCAATTGGAGAACCTCCAATACAGGCCTAGGATTCCCTAAGCATTTCTTCCATGAGAACATCCAATGGCAATGAAGCAGAAGGCCATGTCCACAAAGATAAATGGATGCTCACCTCCTAGACATGAGTAGGTGCATGTTGCAGAAAGAACAAGCCCTTCTTGGAGGTCCAGGAAGGAGCTATAAGCACTCTCCTAGAAAAGGGGCCTGGAATTCCACTGAGCCCTTTTAACTGCACAGACCTCAGAGGTCCCTAGGGGAGGCCAGCCTAGATGCTCTGTCCTGTTCCTGGCCCTTGAGGTCTGCCTCACCTGCTAGCTTTTTCCACAAATAAATCAGGATGGCAACCCCCAATCCAGCCCCACTAAAGGAAGGAGATCAAGAGTTTGAAGGCTTTGAAACTCTTGGCACATTAACTGACTTACTGAATAACTAGTCAATAATTATAGCAGAATGTGCTGCTGTGATCCCCTGAGATCCCACTGTAGGAGGAAATTTGGGTGGTACATCCCTCAGGCTGTGCATTGGAGGATGAAGGGACAGGTCACCTCAGCTTCAGTGAAAAGCAGTCAATAAGTGTGACGTATAGCAGAAATGCAGGTGGGCACAGAGGGGTAGGCATGAGGTTTCCCTGAGGGGGAGAACCCTCTCAGGACCATGAACTCAGAGCAGAGATCCCCAAGCCTTTTGAAGCCGAGGATGCACCTGGAGCTGCAGGGTGGGCCCTGTGCATGGCCTGGTAAAACTGGGGTGAGCAGGTAGTCACTGAGGGGCCTTCATGGCACATTTTCTTGATAAGAAAATTGAGCCCCAAAAGCCACAAGCCAGGAGGGCAAAAAGCACTGGACTGAAGAATCACCTTTTTACTTCCGTCGCTCCCATAAATCTCAGAACTCCCTGGGCTTGCCTTGAGGAAGAAGTTCCCTCTTTCCTCTGAGTGTAGGCACTGAATAAACTAGTTATATGTGCTAATCCCACCCACAGCCACTTTTGTGGGCCAACCTGGGACTCCTCTGTCCACTGGCCTGTGAAAGTTCACTGGAAATCCAGAGTCCAGTGAACCAAAAGTTCACTTTTGTTTCTCGTACCAAAAAGTTCAGCACCTGGGCCAGAGCAGGAGTGGGCCTGTTAATTCCATGGCACAAGGCCCAAATCAGACAACTGGCTTGACTGTTTGGCAGCATCAAGGCAGTATGTGTACTTTTCCTGCCTCCAATTATTTCACCTGCAACTTGTCATTTGTATCAGCTCTTTCTCTACCCTTGACATCTGATGGCTTTTGAAATTCCTCTGAAGATTGCATGCACCAAGCATTAAGGATCCCAGTGCTCCACATGAATAAGGGTGTGGCAGGAAGGTAGATCTCTCAACCTACCTTGAAATTTAAGAGTCATAGAAATAGTACCAACTCTAGAAGGAGAGTTGTCACATACTGATTCTTTTCTGGTTTTCATTAAAAAAGATATGTTAGACTGAGAAGCAAAATGAGTCATAAACCTGGCATTTCTGCCATTTAAATGGCAGCATGAAACTGGGCACCCTGAATCACAATTTCAGGGTCTGGTTCTGCATTTCCCACATTGAAAAATAGTAAAACGGAGGCATCAGAATGTCATTTTCCAATGAAAGTCTGGTGAAGGGCATTTCAGCAGCCTGTAAACACCTGTAACAGGAAGAGACCCCACCAACTAAGAAGACATTTCATTAAATTAGGGAACATACCACCAATGTGCACCCACATAAGGCCTTTCAGATAAACTCCTGTCAATGCAACAATTCAAGAAAAATCCAAAACATTTTTGAGTCTAGAGTCTCAGGAAGAAGAACCTCCACTGCCTGAACCAGCCTGTATGATGGATACAACTGACAGTGTTAACTTGACTTGGGCATACCTGGAGATTGACCCTATGTAAGAAATGATTCTGAGTGTTCAGAGTTCCAAACTAAAAATCCAGTAGTGTTCTGGCCTGGCACGGTGGCTCATGCTTCTAGTCTTAGCACTTTGGGAGGCTGAGGTGAATGGATAAATTGAGGTCGGGAATTAGAGACCAGTTTGATGAACATGGAGAATGCCCATCCCTAATAAAAATATATTAGCTGGGCATGGTGAAACATGTCTGTAACCCCAGCTAATTGGGAGGCTAAGACAAGACTATCAGTTGAATCTGAGAGGCGGTTGTTGAGGTGAGCCCAGATCCCACCATTGCCCTCTAGTCTGGGCAACAAAAGGAAAACTCTGTCTCAAAAAAAAAAATTTAAAAAAAAAATCTGGTAGAGGCCAAACTGCAGATTATTCTTTATCTGGTGAGCCCCTGTTCTGTTTCATTCTGTGGCAAGGACCACAAGCCTCAAAGGAGATTGAAGCTTCCCACCCCACCTTTTTTTTTTTCAAGTGAAGGTTGACAGGTAAAGTTGTTTAGAAAAAAAGTGCTAAATAAAAATATTATATAAACTGCATACTTTTTGCAAGTGGGGGTGGTTATCCTGCTAACCCCACTGACACTGGACTTTCTCTTCTCTATGTAACTCCTCAGTAAAACTCCATATCTCATTCACTGGCTCTGTGTCTTTTCTATGACTTCTTAAGCCTGGCGCCATTTACATGGAAGTCAAATTTGACAAAACGTATCCCATAGTGAGGAAGGATTTCAGGCTCTGCTCAATGTGCTTTAAAGCTTAACAAAGCATCAGTTATAGAAGGGTGCAGTTGTTCTCTTTAGCACTCTTATCCAGGCCTCTTTTCCTTAGTTGCACAACCAGTGGAATACCAAGAAAAATGCATAGGAAATACATCTTACTCAGAAGCAAGATTAATGCCAGAATAAGCAGTGACCACTTGGAAAGCAAAAGGGAACATTTTTCTTTCTCCTGTGGACAGCCATCAACTTCTGTCATCACATTGTGGCTTCAGTAATGTTTTTTGAACTCCATGCTGACACTGCAGGTACCAAGGCCCTTCGTGGTAAACACCTTCACTTAATCCTGGTGCAGCAAAACTTTATCTTGACAAATATGACCTCTGGATTATGAGCTTCTAAGCCAAATGGACAATGCATAACCTAAAAACCTATAAAAGGGAGATGAGTAAGTCTGAGGAAAACTATTTCCCACTTTTTCCTTGGCAAGTTTAAACAACTGTGATGGTAGACAAATGTGCAGAAGAGGACAGCATAGTATTACTCCTCATCATGTGACGCTACAACCAAGAGTTTTTAATTTTAGCTGTGAGAGCTCCAAATAAAAACTAAATGTTGCTTCACTGTGCATCTATCAATGACTGACTGCAGAACATATGGTCTATTATACTATGAAGTCTTCATTGAGGATTTTCCCATTGAACATATAGAGATAAAGACAGAAAAAAGTAAAAGAGCAACTCCATGAAATAATTGAACAAAATTTAGAAATGTTCATCTACTCACATCATTAGCATTTTTGCACATATTTGCATGTGTATCTACCCAAAAAGTGACATTTTCATAAATCAGTTATATGTCAAGTTAAAATTACACACTCACACACACACATACACACATATATAGTATATATGTGTGTGTATATATATATATAAAATACATAAATATATATATGTGTATATATATATATATATCAGCTGGGTGGGGTGGATTACACATGTAATATCAGCACTTTGGGATGCCAAGATGCCAAGATGGGAGGATCACTTGAGGTCAGGAGTTTGAAACAAGACTGCCCAAAATGGTGAAACCCTGTCTCAACTAAAAATACAAAAAAAAAAAAAAAGCCAGGCGTGGTGACATGTGCCTGTCATCCCAGCTAATTGGGAGTTTGAGGCAGGAGAATAAATTGCTTAAACATGGGAGGCTGATGTTGCAGTGAGCCAAGTTCATACCACTGCACTCCAGCCTGGGTGACGTAGCAAGATACTGTCTCAAAAACAAACAAATAAAAACAAAATATATATTTTTTTAATACCAAAAAGATAAAAATATAATCAATGCATGTCCTGGTGGAGACTGGTGGGTGTGGATTCTGTCATGGAAAAACAGAAACAAGAGTCAGTGCCCTGGATTATGTGTGGGACATCCACTGGGACACACATGAAGGGCCAGTCAGGTCCTCAGCCTAGCCACACTGAGGCTACCACAGGGCTTCAGAAAGCAGCAGAAATGGCCTGTAACACTGAATGCTAGATGGGCCTGTAACAGTGAAAGATCTGCCCAGGGATCTTAGCAAGCCTGCTAGGATTCCCTGACCTTACCCTAGATTGGAGATTCCCGTGGTACAGTGGCAGCCAGAGAGCCTTAGCAAACGCAAATCTTGACCACTATGGCTGGGCCAATCTAAAATAGCTCATCTCTTCTGTTTGACAAAACAAACTACAGAAATATAATGTGAAAAAAAAATCAAGAGAAATAAAATAAAATTTAAAAATAAATTTAAAGTAATAAAAAATAATGACAAAGTGAAATAAAATAAAGAAAAATAGAGAAATGTAATTAAGATTAGTGAAACTAAACAAAATGAGGATAAAGATAATATGATAAAATTAAAAAAACAAAAATAAGATAATTTGCAATAAAATAAATTCAGAAAATTTTAAAATTGAACAGAAAAAAATAGAAAATAAAGAAAATATGGAGAAAGAGAGTAAAGTAACATAAAGGGATGTGAGTGGAAATAAATAAAAGAAACAAAAAGAAATTAAATAAAATGTTACACATAAGATCCAAAGTGGAGAAAATTTGAAATGAAGAGAATCTAATAATAAAAATAAAAAATAAATTGAAATAAAATTAAATAGAAAAATGAAAGTAAATAAAACATAAAGAGAAACAAAATTAAGAATAAAAAATACACTGAGAAATAAAAGTTTAGAAAAATAAGACCTGGGGATAATCTACAAAACATTTCATCCAACAATAGCATAATATATAATATTTCTAATAGCATACGGCACGTTTTCTTAGATCGGCAATCTTCTAAGCTAGAATGCAAATTTTTGCATATTTAGACAGATGATAATCACAAAAAGTATTGTTTCTGACTACAGTAAAATATAACTTGAAGTTAAAACCCAAAAGAAAATTGCATGTCTGCATATATATGAAAACTAGACAAATTCTTAAGCATAGTATTTTTCAAGAGTTAGAACATGCAAGTTTCTTTAGATATTAATAGTATTCAAAATGATCTATAGATTAGTGAGATCTCTTTCACAAAACAATGGTTCTTTCTACAGAAGTACTAAATACTCTAAAACATTTGCATCAATATTTAGCTGTGTCACTTAGGCTAGAGTGCAGTGTCATAATCATGGCCACTGTAGCCTTGACCTCTCAAAATCAATTAATTCTCAAACCCTCAGCCTCATAAGTAGCTGGGACTACAGGTTCATGCTACTAAACTTGGCAAGTTTTTGTATTTTTTGTAGAGGCAGTGTTTCATCATATTGCCCAGCCTACCTCAAACCCCTGGGCTCAAGCAATCCACCTGCCTTGACTTTCCAAATTTCTGGGATCACAGGAGTGAGCCTCTAAACCTTGCCCTATAGTTTCTATAAACCCTCAAAATAACCACAGGTAGCCAAATAACTGGGGAAAAAAAATAAACTCAGAGGCATAATTATTTTTTATTTCAAAACATATTGTTAATTTACAGTAATCAAACAGTGTGGTGCTGGCATAAAGACAGAAACAAATGTTGATACAGGTAAGAGAAGCCAGAAAGAAACCCACATGAATATACTTAGCTTATTTTAAAGGAGGGTTCAAAATCCTTGTATTGCAGAATTCTCTCCTTCAGCAACATTGGGTTATTGTCACATGATTAGAAAAGATTGGGATCTGGGACACTCTGAAGGATGAGGAACAGAGTTGTTGGGGGAAAAAAATTTAAAAAACTCTAACAAAGTGAGTAGAGTCCTGTTTACAGGCCCTCACCACCCAGATTGATGAAAACCAGACCATCACCCAGAAACTGAAGAGGCCAGGATTCTCCTCCCTGCAAAAGCGGTGAATTTTCTATTCATCCACTCCCTTTCCCCATTGTGCAGGTGGATATTATTCAGAAAGATTCAGTTGGAAAAAGCCAGGCTTCATCTAGTTCCAGCAGTCTGGTTTATAAGCCTTCAGGCTGTTTGAGGTTTGGGTGCAGTTTGAGGTTTGGGTGCGGTTTCACCCAAGACCGTTGGCTGTTTTCTAGCTCTGTTATTTCCCACTCTAAAAAAGTACACCAAATTGCTGTTAGAATAAAAATAAGAATGAGGACAAAAATCACTTTTAACTGCTTCCTGCTGAAAAGTGTCACCAGTGAAAGGCGTCATTGTCTGAGGCTCTGTAGGCATGACTGTTTGAAGTTTGGTAGCCTGAAGGTGAGAAGAATCAAACTGAGTTATTACAAAACATGTGTTAAAATAAAACAAGAGGAAGTTGGCAAGAAGAACTAAAAAGTTTCATGGTCTTTTACCAGTTTGTATAAGAAAAGGGACTCCAAAAGCCCAAATGAAAAAAAAAATTACCTTTCTCCCAGCATGTCAGGCTTCTGGGTTCTTTTTCCCTGAGTCCGATCCTAAGCCAACTGATCTAATGTTTGGGAAATTAACTCTTCCAAGCTTGAAGTATGCATCTGAGGGATGTGTCCCATAGTATGGAAACATGATTACCTATCTGTAAAGAGAGGACAGAGGATAAAAAATGAAAAAAGTAAGCTTTTTTTTCTTCAAAGCAGTTCCAAGGGTTCAGTATGCATTTGAAAGGGTTATAGACTGAGGATGAATGGCTACTCATCTAGAAAGAGCCAGAGGAGCAGGTGACCCTGGGTCCTTTCTCTTCCTAGTAAATACCCACCATATGTTGAGGGATGGACAAAAAAGAATGTTCTCTTTACATCTTCCATCCTTATATCCCCAAGTCCCAGTGATTGCGACAGGGTGCCACACTTAACTGTCAAGGAAGTTTTCACTCATGTTAAGAGGGAGGCCTAGGAGAGTGGAAATATCTGCCCTTACCCACATATTGCCCTATCTCCCCTGCTGTCAGTAGTTCTGGAGTTGACTATATCTCATTTATGGTACTGATTCTAGCATAATCTTTATCCATGAAATGAGAGGCTTGGCTTAACTGGTTGGAATTAGCCATGCTCACATACACTGTACATTTTAACATCCATTATTATCTGCCTCTGGATTTCTAAGATCCAGTATTCTTTGTATTCTTTCCTAGGGCTTCAACCTGAAGCTCAGAACTCAGGTTGTGATAAAAAGTGTCTCGTGGTATTGCATGGACTCTATTATTAGCTGAATGCTAAGATGAAGCTGTGCAATTGAGTCCTATTTCCACAAGGGAGAGAAAATGATGTCTGTGACACACCCAGAAAACTAGTAGCTATAGTTATGCTTGCTAAGATTTGGGTGGACACCCTATTTATTCTCATCACTCTGCAGCAGGATTCACAGATAATTGATCAGAAGTACAAAATTAATTCAGATTTTTTACATTATCTATCCATTTTTGTTTCTTCTGAGCTGCAGTTGAAGATAACTAGTTAGTTCACAGCAATAAGCAGGGTTAATCTAAAATGTAGGCAAAATCACAAAACAAATGAGTTGAGAATTTAAGGACAAATGTATAATAATTTTTGAAACATAATCTTATTCTACTCTTTTTCTGTTAAAAACAAATTATGATAGGACTGAGTTGTTTGTAAAATAAACTTTAGGCTTATACTTGGGCTGATTATTTGCATAAAGTGCAGCAAGAGTAATTATTGCTAAAATGGTCATTTACATTGGCTTTGATGGAATTCTGTTCCACAAGTAATTTCAGCTAGGAATTTCTAAAGTCAACTACAGTTATGTGTTTAAACCATCAAATACTTATGAGTTGGCTGATCGTCTCTGCTTATGGTTCCAAGATAAACTTGAAGCCACTGCCCCTGTCAGAAAGTGTCATTTTTTACTTACAACAGATCAGGCACCCTGCACAAGGACTGTGTAGGCAAGATAAGGGCCAGTTTTTTTAAGGGGCTTTTCTTGGCCCTGCAAGTTGAGCTTGACTCCTAAAAGGGAAGCATACCTTTTATGCAATGCCTTGGTAAAACAACCAGTTTCTCCAATTGTGTCTGGTTGCAAAAGAAATCAGTTATTATTGCTCTGATGCAAACAGGTACACTGCAATTATTTAACAATGCTCGCAACTATTTTTCAAATTCTGGAGAAGCCAGGGAGAGACAAAGATGCTCCATATTTAGTCTACAAAAGTATGCCTTACTCAAATATTAAAGGCTGTAATATCTCAAGATGAGTTTCCTTGACTCTGGAAAACAGTACATGGATTAGAAATGTTACAAGCAAAAGTCAGAAAAATGACTTTAGTTTTCTATTAGTACAGTCCATTCAGTTAACTCTTTTTTTATATTAGATCAAAATTTTTTATTATATTCTATATATATTCATGAATTACAAAAAATAAAATGGTAAATTGTCTTTTTTTTTTTTTTTTTGCTCCCAGCCACAGGACAAAAATCTAAGTTTTGTTTTTTTTGTTGTTGTTGTTATTTTGTTATTATTATACTTTAAGTTTTAGGGTACATGTGCACAATGTGCAGATTAGTTACTTATGTATACATGTGCCATGCTGGTGTGCTGCATCCATTAACTCATCATTTAGCATTAGGTATATCTCCTAATGTTATCCCTCCCCCCTCCCCCCATGCCACAACAGTCCCCAGAGTGTGATGTTCCCCTTCCTGTGTCCATGTGTTCTCATTGTTCAGTTCCCACCTATGAGTGAGAATATGAGGTGTTTGGATTTTTGTTCTTGCAATAGTTTACTGAGAATGATGATTTCCAATTTCATCCATGTCCCTACAAAGGACATGAACTCAAAAGCACATGAACTCATCATTTTTATGGCTGCATAGTATTCCATAGTGTATATGTGCCACATTTTCTTAATCCAGTCTATCATTGTTGGACATTTGGGTTGATTCCAAGTCTTTGCTATTGTGAATAGTGCCGCAATAAACATGCACTTGCATGTGCCTTCATAGCAGGATGATTTATAGTCCTTTGGGTATATACCCAGTAATGGGATGGCTGGATCAAATGGTGTTTCTAGTTCTAGATCCCTGAGAAATACCCACACTGACTTCCACAATGGTTGAACTAGTTTACAGTCCCACCAATAGCGTAAAACTGTTCCTATTTCTCCGCATCCTCTCCAGCACCTATTGTTTCCTGACGTTTTAATGATTTCCATTCTAACTGGTGTGAGATGGTATCTTATTGTGGTTTTGATTTGCATTTCTCTGATGGCCAGTGATGGTGAGCATTTTTCATGTGTTTTTTGGCTGCATAAATGTCCTCTTTTGAGAAGTGTCTGTTCATGCCCTTCACCCACTTTTTGATGGGGTTGTTTGTTTTTTTCTTGTAAATATGGTTGAGTTCATTGTAGATTCTGGATATTAGCCCTTTGTCAGATGAGTAGGTTGCGAAAATTTTCTCCCATTTTGTAGGTTGCCTGTTCACTCTGATGGTAATTTCTTTTGCTGTGCAGAAGCTCTTTAGTTTAATTAGATCCCATTTGTCAATTTTGGCTTTTGTTGCCATTGCTTTTGGTGTTTTAGACACGAAGTACTTCCCCATGCCTATGTCCTGAGTGGTAATGCCTAGGTTTTCTTCTAGGGTTTTTATGGTTTTAGGTCTAACGTTTAAGTCTTTAGTCCATCTTGAATTAATTTTTGAATAAGGTGTAAGGAAGGGATCCAGTTTCAGCTTTCTACATATGGCCAGCCAGTTTTCCCAGCACCATTTATTAAATAGGAAATCCTTTCCCCATTTCTTGTTTTTGTCAGGTTTGTCAAAGGTCAGATAGTCGTAGATATGTGGCATTATTTCTGAGGGCTCTGTTCTGTTCCATTGGTCTACATCTTTAGTTTGGTAACAGTACCAGGCTTTTTTGGTTACTGTGGCCTTGTAGTATAGTTTGAAGTCAGGTAGTGTGATGCCTCCAGCTTTGTTCTTTTGGCTTAGGATTGACTTGGAAATGTGGGCTCTTTTTTGGTTCCATATGAACTTTAAAGTAGTTTTTTCTGATTCTGTGAAGAAAGTCATTGGTAACTTGATGGGGATGGCATTGAGTCTATCAATTACCTTGGGCAGTATGGCCATTTTCATGATATTGATTCTTCCTACCCATGAACATGGAATGTTCTTCCATTTGTTTGTATCCTCTTTTATTTCATTGAGCAGTGGTGTGTAGTTCTCCTTGAAAAGGTCCTTTACATCCCTTGTAAGTTGGATTCCTAGGTATTTTATTCTCTTTGAAGCAATTATGAATGGGAGTTCACTCATGATTTGGCTCTCTGTTTGTCTCTTATGGTGTATAAGAATGCTTGTGATTTTTGTACATTGATTTTGTATCTGGAGACTTTGCTGAAGGTGCTTATCAGCTTAAGGAGATTTTGGGCTGAGTCAATGGGGTTTTCTAGATATACAATCATGTCATCTGCTAAGAGGGACAATTTGACTTCCTCTTTTCCTAATTGAATACCATTTATTTCCTTCTCCTGCCTAATTGCCCTGGCCAGAACTTCCAACACTATGTTCAATGTGAGTGGTTAGAGAGGGCATCCCTGTCTTGTGCCAGTTTTCAAAGGGAATGCTTCCAGTTTTTGCCCATTCAGTGTGATATTGGCTGTGGGTTTGTCATAGATAGCTCTTATTATTTTGAGATACATTCCATGAATACCTAATTTATTGAGAGTTTTTAGCATGAAGCGTTGTTGAATTTTGTCAAAAAACCTTTTCTGCATCTATTGAGATAATCATGTGTTTTTTGTCTTTGGTTCTGTTTATATGCTGGATTACATTTATTGATTTGCCTATATCGAACCAGCCTTGCTTCCCAGGGATGAAGGCCACTCGATCATGGTGGATAAGCTTTTTGATGTGCTGCTGGATTCAGTTTGCCAGTATTTTACTGAGGATTTTTGCATCAGTGTTCGTCAAGGATATTGGTCTGAAATTCTCTTTTTTGGTTGTGTCTCTACCAGGCTTTGGTATCAGGATGATGCTGGCCTCATAAAATGAGTTAGGGAGGATTCCCTCTTTTTCTACTGATTGGAATGGTTTCAGAAGGAATGGTACCAGTTCCTCCTTGTACCTCTGGTAGAATTCGGCTTGAATCCATCTGGTCCTGGACTCTTGTTGTTGGTAAGATATTGATTATTGGCACAATTTCAGCTCCCGTTATTGGTCTATTCAGAGATTCAACTTCTTCCTGGTTTAGTCTTGGGAGGGTGTATGTGTCAAGGAATTTATCCATTTCTTCTAGATTTTCTAGTTTATTTGTGTAGAGGTGTTTGTAGTATTCTCTGATGGTAGTTTGTATTTCTGTGGGATCGGTGGTGATATCACCTTTTTCATTTTTTATTGCATGTATTTGATTCTCCTCTCTTTTTTTCTTTATTAGTCTTGCTAGTGGTCTATCAATTTTGTTGATCCTTTCAAACAACCAGATCCTAGATTCGTTAATTTTTTGAAGGGTTTTTTGTGTCTCTATTTCCTTCAGTTCTGCTCTGATTTTAGTTATTCCTTGTCTTCTGCTAGCTTTTGAATGTGTTTGCTCTTGCTTTTCTATTTCTTTTAATTGTGATATTAGGGTGTCAATTTTGGATCTTTCCTGCTTTCTCTTGTGGGCATTCTGTGCTATAAATTTCTCTCTACACACTGCTTTGAATGCATCCCAGAGATTGTGGTATGTTGTGTCTTTGTTCTCACTGGTTTCAAAGAACATCTTTATTTCTGCCTTCATTTCGTTATGTACCCGGTAGTCACTCAGGAGCAGGTTGTTCAGTTTCCATGTAGTTCAGCAATTTTGAGTGAGTTTCTTAATCCTGAGTTCTAGTTTGATTACGCTGTGGTCTGAGAGACAGTTTGTTATAATTTCTATTCTTTTATGTTGGCTGAGGAGAGCTTTGCTTCCAACTATGTGGTCAATTTTGGAATAGGTGTGGTGTGGTGCTGAAATAATGTATATTGTGTTTATTTGGGGTGGAGAGTTCTGTAGATGTCTATTAGGTCTGCTTGGTGCAGAGCTAAGTTCAATTCCTGGGTATCCTTGTTAACTTTCTGTTCCATTGATCTGTCTAATTTTGACAGTGGGGTGTTAAAGTGGCCCATTATTGTGTGGGAGTCTAAGTCTCTTTGTGGTTCTCTCAGGACTTGCTTTATGAATCCGGGTGCTCGTGTATTGGGTGCATATATATTTAGGATAGTTAGCTCTTCTTGTTGAATTGATCCCTTTACCATTATGTAATGGCATTCTTTGTTTCTTTTGATCTTTGTTGGCTTAAAGTCTGTTTTATCTGAGACTAGGTTTGCAACCCCTGCCTTTTTTTGTTTTTCATTTGCTTGGTAGATCTTCCTCCATCCTTTTATTTTGAGCCTATGTGTGTCTCTTCTCATGAGAGGGGTTTCCTGAATACAGCACCCTGATGGGTCTTGACTCTTTATCCAATTTGCCATTCTGTATCTTTTAATTGGAGCATTTAGTCCATTTATATTTAAAGTTAATGTTGTTATGTGTGAATTTGTTCCTGTCATTACGATGTTAGCTGGTTATTTTGCTCATTAGTTGATGCATTTTCTTCCTAGCCTCGATGGTCTTTACAATTTGACATGATTTTGCAGTGGCTGGTACTGGTTGTTCCTTTCCATGTTTAGTGCTTCCTTCAGGAGCTCTTTTAGGGCAGGCCTGGTGGTGAGAAAATCTCTCAGCATTTGCTTGTCTGTAAAGTATTTTATTTCTCCTTCACTTATGAAGCTTAGTTTGGCTGGATATGAAATTCTGGGTTGAAAATTCTTTTCTTTAAGAATGTTGAATATGGCACCCCTGCTGGGGGGTGCCTGCCAGTTAGGCTGCTCAGGGGTCAGGGGTCAGGGACCCACTTGAGGAGGCAGTCTGCCTCTTCTCCGACCTCCAGCTGCATGTTGGGAGAAACACTGCTCTCTTCAAAGCTGTCAGACAGGGACATTTAAGTCTGCAGAGGTTACTGCTGTCTTTTTGTTTGTCTGTGCCCTGCCCCCAGAGGTGTAACCTGCAGAGGCAGGCAGGTCTCCTTAAGCTGTGGTGGGCTCCACCCAGTTCGAGCTTCCTGGCTACTTTGTTTATCTAAGCAAGCCTGGGCAATGATGGGCGCCCCTCCCCCAGCCTTGCTGCCACCTTGCAGTTTGATCTCAGACTGCAGTGCTAGCAATCAGTGAAACTCCATGGGCATACGACCCTCTGAGCCAGGTGTGGGATATAATCTCCTGGTGCGCCATTTTTTAAGCCTATCAGAAAAGCGCAGTATTTGGGTGGGAGTGACCCAATTTTCCAGGTGCCACCTGTCACCCCTTTCTTTGACTAGGAAAGGGAACTCCCTGATCCCTTGTGCTTCCTGAGTGAGGCAATGCCTCGCCCTGTGGACATTTTAGCTCTTCTTAAGTCCAGTACATTTATCTTAAATTCCAATGTCATAAGGTTCAAAGTTATCAGAAGTCTGCATTTGAGGGCACTTGTCAAAGTTGTATAGCTGATTAAAAGCCATTTTTTGAAAAAAATCTGAACAAGACAACAATTTTCTGTGTATAAAAAATGTCCAGGGTAGTTTAAGTCAGAAACATGACTGACAAAAAAATTTTGGGATATTTCTGTGGTTTACAATAACTTAACATAACAAACATAACTGTGGTTGATAGCATATACTTTAGACATTATATTTTTAGATTTCTCATATAATATTGAAAGAGGTATTAGTATTATTTAACAAAATATCATCTCATGAATATTGAACACCATTTTGGCAATTCCTTATAACTAAAAATGTCATATAATTCTGTTTACCTCTTTTGTGGATACTGCAGGGGCCCTCTTTAGCATCCAAAAGCCAGGAATTAGGAAAGACACTTTTGTTACTACAGTTCAATCTTGAGAAGGATGTTACATGTTAGGGCTTAAAACACTTCATATTACAAAGTAAAATTCCACATCACCATGAATTAGTTATTTATCTAAAATGGTGACTTAGAAATGTAAAAATCAAAAATGTAATTCTTTACAAATTTTGCTAAAGAACAGATTGGTGCCTTAAGTGTACCTTGTTAAGATTTTATTTCAATGCTCAATTTACAAAAGATATATAATATTTTTTGAATTAAATTAAGTTTTACACATAGAATTTCTTTGGCAAGATTTATTTTTACAATCTTTCCACAACTTGTTTGAACTTTTAACTTTATCTTATCTAATTCAAAATAATTGTTTGACCCTAGGCAAGCATTTATATTTTCATGCCTTCTTATAAAGTTTTATTAAAAACATATTTTACTGTTCTTACACACCTTGTATGTAAACCTACCTCCAGTGGTTTCAATTACATGTTATGGTAACATCTAGAATTTTTAACTTTAACATGAAACAAGGTTAATTGTTTTAATTATGTGTTAGGTGCAGCCAAGGGTTTGACTCCTTTCAGTGTAATTAAGACCATGGATAACTCCATTTGTTTTCAGGCCTTACCAATTGTGAAGCAAATTTGAACTGTTTTCAGAAACCCAAATAGCAGTTTATAACCTTAAAACATTTAGCAAACGTAGTATCTGACCTGCATAATTTAGTCCAACTACTCATATATTAATGAAATTTTTGTTTTACTGATAATCTACAAGGCTCTTTTTATGTCAAAAAGATTAAAAGTCATGTGAACTAAAAGGTACTCAGGTTTTACCTTCCCTTCAGAAAATATTTGATCCAAGTTTTTATAATTTTATAAGTAAATTTATTAGAGCTCCTTTTTATAGACTGCACATACGACACATCTATAACTACAGAGCTAGACAGAAGAAAACCCAGTATCCATAAGATTTTTTATTTGTGAATTTCCTGATTGAATTACTGGCCTCTCATGCTTCCATTAAAGTGGCAAGAAAATATGGAGAAAAAAAATTCCGTGGCTGAGAAGAAAACTTTTTCAATCAAAACAAAATCCCAGAACATAAAAACATAAACATTTGTAAATATACCTAAAATTTGGATATCCACTTTTAATTAAGTTGAGCACTTTTTAAGAAATTTCTTTTAAATTCCTTATTACCTGACTCTAGCAGCACCAAGCAGCCCATATTTCTGACTTTTAAACTTTAACAGAAGTAAGTTACCACGTGCTCAGAGGACAAAAAAAAAAAAAAAAAAAAAAAACTTAAGGCGGTTTGTGAAGGGGAAGAGAATCCGCAAATGGCAAATGCTACATGCTGATATGAATCCAGAATAAAATGACTTTCTAGGCCATGATTAAACCTGACCCACCATTGTAAAATTGTAGAGGTCAAAACAAAACATCACCACATGGTTACAAGGTCATGCTTCTAAAAATGTAAAACAAGGTGGAGGCCTACAGCAAAATTCCCTAACAACCATGGAGAATGACATACAAAACACACCAGATTGGCCACAGCTCAAGAACAACCTCACAAATACCCTTTCACAATTAAAACTCTACAAATAATATAAGCAGTGAGTGTTAGGGTCCTAATCCAGCAAAACATTTTCTAAGAAGATAAAAAAAAAAAAAAGCCTTTTTCTTAAAACATAAACTGATGATACAGTGAAGAAAAGAAAACATCTCCTAAGTGTAGGGCAGGGAAGAATATTTTTCATTTTTATGCTAAGGGTTTTTTCCAACAGAGAGAAAACCTTAATTACTATTAGATGAGGCTAGATCCCTAGGCTGGTGAAGGCAAAGACAGCATGAATGCCTGAGATATTTTAGTCCAGAGGAGTTGGGGGTGAAAAGCCGCCATTCACCAATCTATGCCACTTGTGTCTGGGGCTGTTGGGGTTGGGGGATGCACAGTTTTGTCTATGGTCAGAAGTCCATGGATGAAAATGCTTACAAACAAATGATAAAAAGATTTTTTGGTTTACATCTCATCCTTTCTCAAGCCCCACATCTAGACAGTGAAATGACATACAACTTTCTCCTTAGTTCAGATAAAACCAGTATCTTGCCACATGACCAGGAACGAATAGGCTAATGGACACACTGAATGTTGAGGAGAAAAGTTGGTTGGGCAAAACAAAAACAAACAAACAAACAAAAAACTGTCAGCAAAGTGAGAGGGACTCCTGTTAACATACCCCCCACTTCACAGATTGATGAACACCAGGTTACCACAGAGACACTGAAAAGTCCAGGCTCCTCCCTTGTCAAAAAGAATACATTTTCATGGCTCCACCTCTATTTCTCTTTTTCCCAGTTCACAGGTAAGCATTATCAAAAGAGAAACATTCAGGAAGGGACTAGCTTCATCAGAAAAAAGCAGTCCAATTTTTCAGCCTTCTGGTTATTTTAGGCTTAAAGGTGGAGTTTTGCCCAAGACCCTGGACTGTCTCCTGTCTCTGTCACTTAAAATGAGAAAAAGTCCCTTGGCTATTTCTTGTCTTCATCACTCAGGATGAGATGGGAAGAGTCTTTTTAACAAATTGATTGTAGAATACTGAATATCCAAATGATAAAAAAGAGTTGAACTTTACCACAAGCATGAATTTAAAATGAACTGTGACTTATTTTTATAGTAGTTGTAAATAGTTTTTTCTTGAATTTATTTTTCAGATGGCTTACTCTTGGCATGTAAAATACTCCTACTAATTTATGTATGTTGATTTTTTATTCTGCCACTTTACTGAATTTTTAAATTAATTCTCATGAATTTTAGTGTAGTATTTCAGTTTTACTGTATAGACAACTATGTGATCTGCAAACAGTGACAATTTGACTTTCTCCTGTTTTATTTGGATGTCTTTTCTTTCTTTCTCTTGCATAAATGACCTGGCTGGGACTTCCAGTACTCTGTGGAATAAAAGTGGTAAAAGTAGACATCATTGCCTTGTTTCAAGTCTTAAATAAAAACCTGTTTTTCTTTTTCTGTTCAGTGTGATATCAGCTATTATTTTATCATAGTTTGCCTTAACAGTTATGAAGTACATACTATCTATACCTAATTGTTCCATTGTTTTAATCACAAAGGTATGTTAAATATTTACAAATACTTTTTCTGTTTCTGGAATAAAAATACAGCTGCCAAGCAGTAAACTCAATTAAAAGATAAACACTCTATATACTATAAATTATAAAACATTTGATAAAACATGAAAAATTTGAGAGATATATTTTTCTTGTGAGTTATAAAAAATATTGTTAAATGTCTATACTAATGAAGGTAATTTACAGATTCAATGCAAACTCTATAAAAATATCAATGACATTTTTTAACTGAAATGGGAAAAACAGGCCTAAAATTTATGGAGAACAAAAAACAAACAAACAAACAAATGAAAAAAACTCCCCAAATAGCCAAGATAATTCTGCAAAAAAGAACAAAGGTGAAAGCATGAAAGTAACTGATTTCATACTGCAAAGCTATAACAAGCAAAACAGCATGACATTGCCTTAGAAAACAGAAACAGGGACAAAAGTATCCAGTGATTCCAGTAATAAATTTATAAACCTAGAGCCAAGTAATTTTTAAGTTGTTTAGAAGACACATTTAAGAAAAGACAATCTTTTCAATGAAAGATGTTAGGAAAATTGATTATTTAAATACAGAGAAATAGAACTACATGCCTACATGTTGCCATATTAAAACTACTTAATTAAAAATAATTACAAGATCTAAATGTAAAAATCAATCTTATAAAACTATTTGAATAGAACATAAAGAAATTATTTAACAAATAGGACAGGAAAAAATATATGAATAAGACCTCAAGAAGCACAGGCAGCAAAAGCAAAAGCAGACAAGTAAAATTACGAAAATCTAAAAAAAAAAACTACATAGCAATAATAAATTAACAGAGTGAAGAGACAACTTACAGTATGGGAGAAATTATTTGCAAAATATGTGTATGACAATGGATAAACATACAGAATATATAAAAAACTTAACAACAAAACTAACACACAATTTAGTAGTAGGCAAGAGATCTTCAGTGACCCTTCTCCAAAGAAGACATACAGATGACCAAGTACATGCAAAGGTACTCAACATTATTTATTAGAAAAATGCAAATCAACGCCACAGTAAGACACCAAACCAGTCAACTATAATCAGAAATGATACATGCCAGGCCCTTTCAACAGTAGGCATTGTGACACATCTTTGGGCCTATCATTTATGTGATATGAGTCTCCTTTTCTGCCTTGACACTGCCCACATGGGACATTTTGCCATAGCGTTGGGTGTAGCCCCCAAGTTATACGACTTTTCTGCCAGGAACTTGCCTACAAGGAGAACATAGGAACATTTCTGCTTCAGTATTTAGGTTATGTGGCTGTCATTCCTGTTTCATTACTACAGAGTAAATGTTGACTTATACCTAGGCACAGCTCACAGGCATGATAATGACTCTCATATGTGGACCCCACAAATAGGAGTAAATTTGACTCTTGTAACTTGCTTTAGAAACATGAATGATGTCTTAGATCTCTTTCTGGTATAAAGCGTAGAGAAGATTATAACACCCTCAGGTATTTATAGCCCTTGGCTTGTACAGAGTGTCATAACAGAACCCAGCAGAAAGCTGAAATTGTGATTCTCATATGCACACCCAGCTGTCACCATCTCACATATATGAAGACAACTGTCACACATAAAAACAGACATGGGTGGCATCATAAACTTCCATCTCTTGGATATTCTCCCAATGTGATTATGATGTAAATATTTGCCAAGAATCTGTATGATTTGAGTCTCCAGATGGATTCCAGCCCTTATATGGGATTGTGATCTCCATGTAGGTCAACCTCTAGGTGATGTGACTCTCCTACCTGGTCCTTTGTCTCAATAAGGATTGTGACATATCACTGGATCTAACACCAGGTTATGTTACACTCTTGCTGGGACCATGCCCACAGACATTTTTGTCACATATTACTTTATTTACCATTGACTCAATGCTTGAACCTCACCCCCAAAAAGATTGTGACATAAAAGTTAAACCTGCACCAAGGTAATTTAATATTTTCACCGTGGTCCTGTCCTAAAGGAGCCTTGTGACATATCTCAGGAACAAGAAACCAAGTGATGTGGCTATTCTGCCTGGTATCAGCCCATGTGTTAGATTGTGATGTATACCTAAAGAAGCACCTAAGTGATATGACTCTCTGTTTGGGCCTGAGTCCTGCCTAATGTGGACATTGGAACATATCTCTGAGTCCATGCACTAAATGATATGACTTTCTTCCTCTGCCTGGGCCTTTAAAAAAGTGGAATATTGACATATTCCTGAGCTCAGCCTTTAGGTCATGTGACTCAACTCTTTTTTCTAAACCATACCAACAAAGGGAAATTTTTACCTATTCCACCCAGATGATGTTACTTTTCTGCCAGTGTCCTGAATAAAGAGGGAATTACTTTATACTTGTAGGCCTGGCACCCTAATGATGCTACTGTCCTGCCTGTGCCAGAGCCACTATTTTGCCATATCTTCAGGCCATTTTGTAGGTGTTTTGGCTGTCTACTCTTGGCTGTTTTTTCATATGTGGAATTGAATTATATTGTTTGGTCCAGCACACAGTTGATGTGACCCTCCTTCCTAGGTTCTTCCTAGAGAGGGCATTTGACATGTTGCTTGGCCCAGCACCCAAGTGATGTTACTCTTTTTCTCAATATTTTGCCCACAAATGGGGTTATGACATATATCTTGCCTCAGTTAACAGGCATGATGGTCAAGCTGATATTGGGATTCAGTCAATAGAAGATATTTTCCCTCTATTCACCAGGCTTAGGGTAATAGGTAAAATCCTGGGTTGCATATCTGTGCAAATCTCACAGAGTTTTATAATATTAAATCATATTGTACAAAGTATGAATGGTACACAGAGTTTCATAACAAGGCCCAGCAAATGTTAAGATTTTAACTCTCAATTAAACACACAAGTGAGAGTAAAAGTTGTCACCAACCCACATTTACAAAGCCCACTGTTGAGATACTGAGTCTAACAAATGAAAAGACTACAAAGATGGAATTGTGACTTTCATATGTGGATCTGACCACAAGTGCAATCATGATTTATTTTTAGACCCAGACCACAGGCATAAAAATGTTTCTCATTCCTGAACTCAGCCTAAATGAGAGATGTTGACTATCATACCTGAGTTTAAAGCAATATGTAAGATTGTGAGTCCATATGAGCATATGGGCATCAGAGTAGTTTGCAACTCTCACGCATACCATATAAAGTCCTTGGATGTTTTAGAGGATGTTATATGATGGCCCAGGACACACGTGAAATTGTGACTCTCATATGCACACCAAGCTAACACTTAAATGTGTGACCCTCAAAGATGTGGAGATTATGTCATATCCCTGGGCCTAGAAACCAGTTGTTTAAATCTTTGCTTAATTTTTTTTTCCATGTGTGTATTGTGAGACAACATTGGGTCAGAATCATAATAATGTGACACTTCTACCTGGGCTCTGTCAAAAAGGATATTATCTCATATTTCTGAGCCTCTCAGCTAAGTGATTTACCCCCAAGAAACATTGTGACATTGCTAGATGTAGCATCTAGGAAATGTGACTCCCCTCTATTGCCTATGTCCTGGCCGCTAAAAAAATTGTGACATACCACTGAGTGCAAATCCTAGGTAATGCAACTCTCCTTTTTATTCTGGAGTTAACCAAAAGAGGGGATTATTACACATTGCTGAGCCTAGCACATAGGTGGTGTGACTCTCCTTTTTTTCTTCAACTATGTCTAGAGTGGACATAGTGCCATGTTACTTGAGACTCTACCCAGGTGATGTGATTCTTCTGACTTGGCACTGACAGCAAAGGAGTTTAAAATGCATCCTGAGCTCAGAATCCAGGTGATGAGACTCTCCTGCCTTGTTTCTACCCACAGATGAAATCATGACATATACCTGGGAACAGTTCACCTGCACAAATATAACCATCATATCTGGACCCAGAAAGGAGACATATTTTGACTCGCATAGTTAGTCTTATGGCCACAAGTAAAGTAATGGGTCTTCTAATTGTATAAACTTCACAGAGAATTATGACACTCAGGCACATCATATAAAGCATGCCTGGTACAAACACTGTCATATCAAAAAACAGTTACCAGGTGCAACTGTGACTCTTGGATGCACACCCTGCTCACCCAATTGTCATTCTCTCACTAGAACAGGGCCTACAAAAAAGGTGGTAAATCTCACACAAAAGAGCAGTCGAAGGTTGAAATTGTTCCTTTCATACATGGATCTGACCCACAGGCTCTTTGATGATGCATGATTCAGCTCAACTTTGAGGCTCTGACTCCCTTACCGGAACACAATCTTCAAGTGGGATTGGGCATCTTACATGTGGATCTTGTCCATTGTTGAGATTCTCACTCCTTTCCTTTGGCCCAACTCACAGGTCATGTTGACTCACATACACAAAGCCAGGAATTGTGCGGGACTGTAAAATTTATTTCTGAATATTTCCTACTATGTGATTAGTTCATAAATGTAAGGCCAGCCCCTGAATAATTTGACTTTCCTTTTTAGGCCATAACCACATATAAAATTGTGACAGATGTGGATTATTTTGATATATAACTAAAACTATCATCCAGGTGATGTGACTCTACTTCCAGGGTCCTGCCCAGAAGATGGATTGTGACATCCCATGGGATCAGCACCCACCCAGATGATGTGACCTTTCTGCTTGCTCTTATTCTTCAGATCATATTGTGCCATATACTGGAATCCAGATAAGAGGACTAATCATGACTCTTATACTTGGAGCCAGGTCATATACAAGATGGTGACTTTCATTCCTGAAATTTTCCATCATTGTTACTGTATATTGTATATAACTTTGCCTAGATCCTGAATGATTTAATAATCTTGCCCAAATGTAGCTCATAAATGTGTTTTGGACATGTAACTCAACTGCAAACCTTGGTGATTTGACTCGCTTGTCTTAAAAATATCTTCAGCAAGGATTGTAACATGTGTCTCTGGACCCATCATTTAGGTTACCTTATGCTCCTCTCCTGGCTAGATCCTGCTTTCACTTGGGATTGTAGCATTTCTAAGCAATGCATCCAAATGATATGACTCTCTTGCCTGGTCTTTCAACAGGAGACATTGTGACATACCTCTAGGGTTATCATTTAAGTGATATGACTCTCCTCTTCTGCCTGGACAGTGCCCACAAGGGGCATTGTGCCATACATCTGTGTGTAACCCCAAGTTATACAACTTTTCTGCCAGGAACTTGTCTAAAAAGAGAATATTGAAAAACATCTAGCTCAGCATTTAGGTGAGTTGGTTGTCATGACTGTTGACATATACCTAGGCACAGCTCACAGGCATGATAATGACTCTTATATGTGGACCCCACAGATAGGAGTAATTTTGACTCTCATAACTTGCTTTAGAAACACGAATGATGAAACATCTTTCTTGTAAATGGGTCACAAAAGGTTATATCAGCCTCAGATATTTTATAAAGCCATTGGTTTGTAGAGTATGTCATAAATGAATCCAGAAAAAAAGGTGAAATTGTGAGTCTTATATGCACACCCATCTGACTGTAGGACTGTCACCATCTCACATATATGAAGAAAACTGTCGCTCATGAAAACAGAACATGTGTGGGATTGTAAATTTCATGCTGGGAATTTTCTGCCTGTGTAATTGTGATATAACCTTTGAGGGATTTGACTCTCCAGACTTGTTCCAGACCACATATGTTATTGTAAAATCTACCTGGGCCAACCTCTAGGTGATGTTACTCTTCTGCCTAGGACCTGCTCTTAGTAAGAATCAAGATATATCACTAGATCCAGAAACAACGTGATGTTATATATTTATCTGAGCCACATGCACAGAAATCATTGTGACTTATCACTGTGTCAGCTACTTAGGTGACATAACTCTCCTCATTAGAATGGGACCTGTGTACAGTGGGGAATAGTGACATGGCTGGGCAAGGCACACAAATGATAGTATCCTTGCTAGGGTTGTGTCCTAAAGATGTTATTGTGACAAATATCTGGTCCTATTATCTAGGTGGTGTTGCTCTCCTACTTGGGTCCTGCTTACATGGATAGTGACATATTACTAGACTAGGCACTAAGGTGATGGTTCTCTTTTTGCAGGGTCATACCTCAAGGAGGACATTGTGACATATCTCTAGGCCTATCACCTAGACAACGTGACTCCCTGCTCAGGCTCTGCCAACATGGAACATTGTTACAAAAGGGTAAAATCTAAACCAACTTGTTGAAACTCTCTTGCCAGGTTTTTTTCCTAAGAAAGCCTTGTGACATATCTCAGGACCCAGCATCAATATGATGTGGGTTTTCTGCTTTCACCTCACATGTTAGATGTGTCATATACCTATGGAAGAACCTAGGTGATATGACTATCCTTCTACCTGAGCCCTGCCTACTTGAGACATTGGGCTGTATATCTGAGCCTGTGTCTTCAGTGTTTTGTCTCTTTCCTTCTGCCTTAGCCTTTACAATGTGGTGATGTGACATAATGTCCAAATTTCTTGAACATACCACTGAGTGAAAAACCTAGGTGATGTGACTCCCTCTTTGTCCTGGACTCTGCCAAGAAAGGGAATTATAACAGATTGCTGAGCCCAGCAGCTAGGGGGTGTGACTATCCACTATTTATTCAACCCTGTATACATTGGGCATAGTGACATATTATTTGAGACTCTACCCAGGTGATATGACACTACTGTCTGGGTCCTGCTTACAAAGGAAGTTATAATGTATCCCTGACTCAGCACCCACATAATGCAAATCTTCTGTTGTGTCTCTTTCCAAAGTTGAAATCATGACATATATCTGGATTCAGGTCATAAGCACAGTAATAACTCTCATACCTAGACCCAGACAGGGGAGATATTTCAACTCTCATAGACAGTCTTACAGCCATGAGTAAAGTCTTAGATCTCCAACTTGTACAAATTCACATAAAATATTGTTTCTCAGATATTTCACATGAGTCCTGAGCGGTAAAAAGAATGTCATAACAGGTGCCAGGAACAAGGTGCTATTGTGGCTCTTGGATGCACACCCAGCTGTCACTATTGTCATTCTCACACATGAACAAAGCCTACAAATGAGGTACTAAATTTCACACACATAAGTAGTATGACTACTTTGACTACATAAGTAGTCAAAGCTTACAATTGTTACTCTCGTACAAGAATCTGATCCACAAATGGTTTGGTGACGTTTGAACCATAATGCAGCAGACCTGTGGTGCTTTGACTCTCCTACTTGATCACAATCTTCACGTGGGATCAGAACTCTTATACATGGGTCTTTCCTATTGTTGAGAATGTGTTTCCTGTATGTAGACCCAACTCATAGGAAGTGTTGACTCTCACACCCTAATTCAGGACTCGTGTGAGACTGTGAAACTTAATTCTGAACATTTTCCAGTGGGTGACTGGGAAGTGTGACTTTGCCCAGCATCTCAGGGTTTTGATACTGTTTCCAGGCCCAATTGTTCTTTTTTTTCCTACAAGTGAAATTATAAAATTTATATTGCTTTAGTTCACAGACATGATGATCAAATTTAAATTGGGACTCCACCAATAGAAGATATTTTGCCTCTCATGGCTACCTTTAGGGAAATAGGTAAGGTTATGAGTTGCATATTTATACAAAGCACACAGAAGGTTACCACACTAACTCATATTCTATAAACTCCCTGGGTGGTATACAGAGTTTCATTACAGGGCTGAGCAAAAGGTTAAGATGGTGACTTATGATTACAAAGTCAGGTGAGAGCAAAAGTTATCACCATTTGACATTTGCAAAGCCCACTGTCGAAGTCCTGATCCTAACAAGTAAATAAAGTACAATGATGGAAATGTGACTTTCATTTGTGGATCTTGTTACAGGAAAGATGGTGACTCATTTCTGGACCCAGATCACAGGTATAATAATGTGTCTCCCATCTGAACCCAGCCTAAAGGAGAGATGTTTACTATCATAACTGTGTTTAGGGAAATATTTAAGAATGTGAGCATGTAGGCTTCAGAGAGGTTTGCAACTCTCATTCAGGTTGCACAAAACATTCGATGTAGACTGGGTCATACCATGACCTAGATCACATGTGAGATTTTGACCCTTATATACACACCAAGCTAGCAGTTAATGATGAACCCTGAAAGATGAGGAGATTGTATCATATCACTAGGCATCATACCCTAGAATTGACAATTTTTGGTTGAAATTCTTTTCCATGGGTGCATTGTGAAATATCGCTAAGTCAGAATGATAATAATGTGACCTCCTGATTGGACCTAGATAAAAGTAGATATTATCACATATCTCTGGGCTTAACAGCTAGGTGATGTGTCTCTGCTTCCAGTGCCCTGCCCACAGGGGACATGGTTACATGTCGCTAGACATAACATCTAGATAATGTGACTCTCCTCTCCTGACTCTTTTTTTGAGAAGGTTGACTGTGCTAATAGAAACCTTTGTAACATATCACTTGGCTCAGCACTTAGGTGATGTTTCTTCTCTCTTGGCTGAGGACTGAGCACACAGGGTATTATGCCATAGAGCTGGGCCTAGCACCCAAGTTTTGTGTCTTTCCTCTTAGGGCCCTGCCTAAAAAGAGAATATTGAAATATTTCTGGCTTAGAATTGAGATGATGTGGTTGTCTGACCTGTTTACTAACCACAGAGGGGATGGCAAATATACCTACACATAGCGAACAAGCATGATAATGATCCTCATATGTTAACCCAGGCAATATGAGAAATTTTGATGCTTATAACTAGGTATAAAAACAAAAGTGATGTACAGGATCTCCTTCTAGTGAAGAGGTCACAGAATATTACACACTCACATATATTTTATGGCTCACATAAAATATATGGCTCACATATATTTTATAAAACCAAAACTTTTTGGTTTTATAGAGAGTGTCATACCATCACTTAGCACACAGAGGAAATTGTGAGTTTTGTATGCACACCCAGCTGATAGTAAAAACTTTCATCATCAAAGATGGATGAAGGCAACTGTCCTACATGAAAACAGGACATGTGTGATACTGTAAATCTAATCCATAAAATTGTATTCCATTGTGAGTGTGATATAAATCTTTGCCAAACACCTGTGTAATTTTACCCTTTATACCTGGATAATGTCACTTTTCTGCCTAAGTCTTGTATAAACAGGGAATTATAGCATATTGCTCAGCCCAGCACCCTAATGATGTGGCTCTCCTGCCCATACCAGAGCCACAGAAGGTATTTTGGAATATACTTGGTCCATCCTATAGGCATTTTGCCTCTGATCACTTTGCTAAGTTTCTTCTACATGTGGTTGTATCATATTGCTGGCTCCAGTCTCCAGTTAATGTGACCCTCTTTCCTAAGCCCTGCCTAGAGAGGACATTGTGATATATTACTTGATACAACACCTAAGTGATACTGACTTTGTGCCTAGTTTTTGCTGACAAATGGGACTATGACACATACCCTGTTTCAGTTCAAACACATGATGATCACCCTTATATTGGGATTCAGCCAATCAGAGATTTTTTGCCTCTAACCACTAGGTTTAGGTCAATAGGTAAAGTTCTGGGTTGTGTATTCATACCAAGCTCATAAAAGTTAACAACGCAAACTCAGATCATAAAACTACTTGGGTGGAATGGAGTTTCATAACAGACCCCAGCAAAAAGATAAGACTGTGACTCTTGACCACACATTCAGGTGAAAGTGAAAGTTGTTATCATCCTACAAATAAAAAGCCCATTGTTGAGGTCCTGAGTCTAACAAGTGAATACAGCACAAAGTTGGAATTCATAAGTAAATCTGGCTGCAAGTGACATGGTGAATCATTTCTGGACCCAGATCATAGGTATAATAATTGTCTCATCCCTGATGCCAGCCTGTAAGAGAGATGTTGACTCTCATACTTGGGTTTAGGGCAGTATGTAAGATCGTGAATCCATATAAGCATGTAGGCCTCAGAGAGGTTTGCAACTATCATGTATGTAGTATAATGTTGAAACAAGATTCTATCTTGGACAACCAGATACCAACAGGCTTAGTAGGCTTGTCTCCACTAGTCATAAATCCTTCCATTGTTCTGTCACATAGACAGGTGTGGCTCTTTTAGCTGTTCTTGAGTAGCTTATCTGGTTTCAGTGGACATGGCTATAGTTTTCTGTGTAAATTTATTTCTAGTTGGTACATTATGCAGAAATTATAAGTGTTTGTCACTGGTTTTTAATGCTTTATTCAGTTCTTTCTTCTTTCCCTTTCTGTAGTATGTTTAAGCACTAGGGTGAAAATTTATATTGCCTATATTTTTTCTAAGGTAAATGGTTTGATTAAGATGGGTTGATAATATTTTTAGTGAGGTTTGGAGCTAGAGTTGGCTCAAATTGATTAGGTCATGATGAAATCTTCTGGGTGTAAACCAGAAGCTTAGGGTTATGCTGCACTTTGGTTTTTCCAAGCACACTTTCCAGTACACATACCATGTTAGGACTTATATAACCAAAAACTATATGTGCACATATATAGTTTTCAGTAATAATACTTTCTAAAATAATATTTGAAGAGGTTGACTGGTGTGTGAGTCCTTCCTGGGCTTATTCAACCAAGCACTGTGTTCTTGGTTTACTGCTAACTCCTGCTTGAGCCCTTAGATATCATAAACGTTGTTATGAGATTTTATGGGTATAAAAAATTTAGTCAATTTCTTGCCAACTCATGAGATACACTTTGTCCTAATGTTTTTACACTTGTGCATACTCTACACCTTTTTTAGAGTTCACTAAATATAGCTGTTTATAGGCTGGGGGCAAGAGGTGATGAGGAATATTGGAGTTTATTGATTATAGAACAGATTCGTATAGAGGGATATAAAGCACTGCCAAGTCCTTCGAGTTTTAAGCTGTTGCTTGTAATATCCTGGTAAATGGTTTTGTTAATGTAAGTGTTAGAAGTTAGGGCTAAGCATAGTGGGGTATCTAAACCCAGTTTGAGTATTAGCTATTGTGTCTTCAGCATATGAAACCACCTTCATAGTATATTTTATTTGAGCTGGAGTTTTTCACAACTTAGATGGAGTTTAGCTTAATTGAGGGCAGACCTTAATCTTTCTTTACAGCAAGTTCTCTTAGCTTGGGTTAGTTATATGGCCGTGGTGGCTGGCACGAAATTGACCAATCCTAGATATCACTATAGCTTAGTTAAACCTTCATTTATTACTAAATATTTATCACTCCTGTTTCCCATGGAGGTGTCATTGAGCAAACTGTTTTGATCTCCATTTGTGCATGATTGATACTTGCTCCTTTTGATCTGGGTGATCTAAAGGGAATTCTCACTGGGGCAGGGATGCTTGCATGTGTAATCCTAATAAGAGCTAATAGAAATGCCAAGACCAAACCTATTTGTTTATAGGGTTGTGCAGACCCATCTAGAAATTTTCAATATCTTGCTTTGAAATAATTAAGCTACATTAACTATAAATTCTTAAGTCTAAAATCAGAATATTAGAAGGAAAGAGGTAAATATCAATAGTAGTTTACATGTCTTGGAATTCAGGGTTTTTAAAGTTGAATTGGCAGAGGTTAGGTTGAGAGGATTACTCATAATTAGAATATAATTGATTTAGGGTATAATATATGGGGTAGCAATTTACAGGGATACGTTCAGGGCATTATATTAGTACAAGGGTGAAAGTTCAGTTACTATATTTATTATATAAAATCAAGGCTTTATTGAGGGGTTTGAAGATTTTTAGGAAAATTACATCAATCGAGGGGTAGCTGTTGGGTTATTCATGGTTAAAATGTGATTTTTGGGTTCAGATTGGGTTGCATTTTATTCTCTTGTTTTTGGGGTTTGGCAAGAGCATATTCACTTAAGTTGATGGTAAAGTCTGAGGTGCAGGGAGGAAAATTTTCCGGATTTAATCGGAAATAGTCCTTAAAAGTAAACAAACGTGAATGACCATACGTGCGTGAGTGTAAGTGCCTGTTGATTGTTATGTTCATTAAGCATGAATAGCACCTTCTGGCTATTATGTCAGCCTGGAATATTCAATATAAGCTCAATATTTACAACTGATTTGGCAAGAATCATATTTGAGTTTCTCTACAACAGATTTGGCATGGACCAGGCCTTCCATGATAGTGAATGACAGCATCCTCCAAGTCAAAAATACCAATTGCATGACTGTGCTCCCATGGCAGATTAAAAGAGTGGTAGTCATTAGTCATCACGATATGTTATTTAAGGGAAATATCGAGGTGATCTTAGTTTTATGGCCCTGAAGTAAGAACCAGGTGCAGGATAGTTTCAAAATAGTCACCCCCAAATATTATGAGCCTGGAGAGAGGAGGGTAGTACTCCCGAGCGGGATGATGATTTCACAGAAGTTAGTAGATTAAGAGACCAGAATTTGGTGGGGAATGTTTATGTTGACAAGGGATTTCTTGACTGAAATGTGCTATGTACAATGAATGAATGCATGTACTACATAAAATTAAGGATATCTAATGCAGTTCAATATTTGTATGGATTAGATTTGTATTGTACAGTCAATAATAGTAGATGCACCATAATTGATTAAGGGAATGTTAACACATGCTTATATGTATGTGGACTAGATTTGTAATGTATTCTCCTGTATGAATGTACTATGTACAAGTCAACAATTATAGTACTATATATTATTCATGGGGGCTAGTAGTAATGCATAGAGTACATAAAAGCACTAATGTATTAGTGCTAGTTAATTAATACTGACATAGTAGAGTGTGTGCTGAGAAAAAATTCAGGGAGTAGCATAATTAGAATTTTAATTAGAATTTTAGCTTTGGGTGTTGATGGTGAAGTGGGAGTGCTTTTTCCCTGAGTTGTCCTGGGGAAGGGATTCTCCATTTCTGGTTTACAAGACCAGAGTATTGAATTATACCACAAGAACATTTTCATGTAAGTAATTTATTTTCAATTAGGATACCGAGCAGTATAAGTGTGAGGATGGTAGAGAAGTACGTGATAAATGCAGTCTGCCCAATGGCAATAAAATGGTATTTGACTGGCTGCCCGCCAGTTCATGTGAGTGTGAGCAGGTCAGCCACTAGGATTCAGAATAGGCACTGACTCTGGAATAGTACACTTTGTTGTTTAGACTTATGAAGTTTGGAATAACTGCTAAAATGAGAATGGAGAATATAAGGAACAGTATGCTTTGTAGCTTGTTAGGGAATAGATCATAAGATTGCATATGTAAACAAAATGCACCACACTGGCTTAGTGTAGGTTAGGGTATTGAGGGGCTTAGCTAAAGTGTAATTATCTGAATTTGAGGGTGTTAGCTAAAGTACAATTATCTGAATTGCTCAGGAGGTGTGTTGAAAATTGTACTAGAGTTATTAGAAAGAGGAAAAGAAAACATATACCTAGAATATCTTTGGTTGTATAGTAGGAGTGGAAAGTGATTTTTGTCAGGGTCAGATGAAACCCCGGAAGGGTTCATTGTTTGATCCCGTTTCATGCAGAAATAGAAGGAGAACAGTTGCTAGAGCTGTAAGGATGAAGGGTTTAAGATGAAATTGTAGGTGAAAAATCGTGTGAAGGTGGCTTTGTCAGCTGAGAATCCACCTCAGATTCATTGTACAAGGTCAGTTCCAATATATGGGGTGGCTAATAGTAGATTTGTAATTATTGTAGTGCCTCAGAATGATATTTGGCCTCATGGGAGCATATAGCCTATGAATGCTGCTGCTATAGTTGTGAATAGAAAGATAATGCCAATATTTCAGATTTCTAGGAACAGAAATGATCCCTACTATAAGCCTTAACCAACAGTAAGAAATGACAGATAAAATATATCGGAGCACTGTTTTCATGAAAACAGTGTAACATTCAGCCGTAGTTTACATCTTGGCTGATATGAGTGACTGAAGAAAAAGTAGTTGAGGTGTCTGATGCATAGTGCATGGCCAAAAATAATCCTGTGATGATATGGAAAATTAGGCAGGCACCAAGAAATGAGCTGAAGTTTCATCATGTAGAAATGTTAGATGATGCAGGGAGATCAATGAATGTGTAGTTAATTTTTATTAGCAGATGTGGTTTGTGGGTATTAAACATGTGTGTTTTTATAGTTGAAGTACCACTATGATTTTACATATAATCAGTCATTGTTATAGTTCATATGGGAATAAAGGCATATCCTTTATTTTTAGTAAGTACTCTTTTGGTTGTAGGGATTGTAGATTTTTCTTTGAAACCTTCTCCTATTTATGGGGGCCTAGGGCTAATTATTAGTTTTGCTGTAGATTGTGGTATCATGTTGAATTTTTTGGGGGGAGTTTGTGGGTTTAATAGTCTTTTTGATTTATTTGGGTCATATTATGGTTGTTTTTGGTTTTACTGAGGGGATAGCTATTGAAGAATATCCTAAAACATGAGGGTCAATTATTGATATTTCAGGGGTTTAATATTATTAATAGAGTTGGTGTTGGTTCAATGAATAGTTGAGTATGATGGGGTGTTGGTCATTATTGATTATAATCCCATAGAGAGTTGGATAATTTTTTAGGGTGAAGGGGTGGGGTGTTGTTCATTATTGATTATAATACCATAGATAGTTGGATAATTTTTTAGGGTGAAGGGTGGGGTTGTTGTGTGAGGATTCTGTGCATGTGGCTGCCTCATCCAGGAGACGCTGGCCTACTACCCAAGTTTTGAGGCTTTTTGGCTTAAATTCCTTTCCATGGGTGCACTGTGACATATTGCTGGGTTAGAACCATAATAATGTGACTGTTCTGCCTGGACGCTGGCAACAAGAGGTATTATCACATATCCCTGGGCCTATAAACTAGGTGATTTATCTCTGCTGTCTGTGCCCTGCCCTCAGAGGACATAGTGAAATATCATTTGACTTAACATCTAGGTAATGTGACTCTCCTCTCCTGCCTAGATCCTGTTCACTGAAGAAATTGTGACATACAGCTGATTGCAAAACCTAGGTGATATGACTCTGCTTCATATTCTAGACTCTGCCACTGGAGGGTGTTATTACATATTGCAGTGTCCAGCACATCATTGAAGTGACTATCCTCTTTTCCTTCTTTCCTGTCTATAGTAGGCTTGGTGACATACCATTTAAGGCTGTACCCAGGTGATGTGACTCTTCTGATTAGTCCTGGCCTACAAATGAGATTATAGTGTATCATTGGCTCAGCAACCAGGTGATGTGAATTTCCTGCCTTGTTCCTGCTCACAGGTGAAATTGTGGCATACACCTGGGTTATCCACAATAATAATTCTAATATCTGGGTCAATCAGTAGAGATATGTTGGATTTCATAGGAAGTCTCATGGCCATGGGTAAATCTTGTGTTTTTTAGTTGTATAAAGTTCACTAAGGATTATAACACTCAGGTATATCATATAAAGCCTTAATGATACAAAGAGTGTCATAACAGAGACCAGCAAAGAGGTGAGAATGTGACTATTGTATACACAGCTAGCTGACACGATTGTCATTCTCACACATGAAAAGAGCCTTGGAATGAGGTACTAAATCTCACATACAAAATAAGTTGAAGGTTCAAATAATTGGTCTCATAAATGAATCTGATTCACAGGTGGTTCAGTAACATTTGAGCCATGATTCAGCACACCTGCGGTGCTGTGACTCCCCTACAGGAATGCAATCATCAAGTGCAATTGGGAATTTTATACATGAATCTTGTGTATTTTTGAGATTGTGACTCCTCTACTTGACCCGAGTTATAGAAAGAATTCACTCACATACACAAATCCAGGATATGTATGGGATGTGAATGTCACTGGGTCAGGTAACTATACCCAGCACATGAATAATTTGACTCTCTTTTCTAGGACTAGACCACAGATAAAATTGTGCATTTGTGGAAGAAGCACCTAAGCAATATATAACATGTTCCTTTGCTCTGCCTACAACGGGCACTTTTATTAACACTGGGACCATCACCAGGTGACGTGAATTATCTGTCTGAAAACTGCCTACAAAAAGAATTGTGTCTGATGTCTATGTTTGTCTTGTAAGTGATGTGCCTCCCTTCTACTGCCTTGCCCCTGCACTTACAGGGCATTTTGATACATAATTGGTACTTCACCCAGGTGATGTGATTCTTCTTTTTGGGTTCTGCCAACAGGAAGCATTGTAACATATCACTTTGCTCAGCACCTAGGTGGTGTTCCTTTGCTTTTGCTTGGACACTGACTACATAGAAATTGTGACATATTGCTTCTCCAGTACAAAGTTGAGGACACTCTCTAGTGTTGGTACTGCACATAAGGGCCATTGTGACATATATGTAGGCCAATTACTTGGTGAAGTAAGTCTCCTCTTTTGCCAAAATCCTGCCCACCAAATTTGTTTTGATATGTCCCTGAAATCAGCATCCAGTTGATGTGACTCTTCTTCCAGAGATCTGCCCAGGAGGTGGATTGTGACATCTCATTAGACCCACACCCATGTAGGTGATATGACTTTCTTCAGTTCTCTCTGGCCACAGGTGATATTGCACCATATAACTGTGACTGTAACTAAAGCCTAATAACCACTCATTTGCCTGGAGCCAGGATATGTGGATGATGGTGACTCTTATTCTTAAACCTTTCCACAAGCATAATTGTGACATATACCTTTGCCTAGCTCCTGAGTGATTTAATAATCCTGCCTAGGCATAGCCCACAAATGAAATTTGAACGTATACCTCAGGCGAGTGCCTTGGTGATTTGACTCTCCTTTCTTAAGAATATCCTCAGGAAGGATTATGACATGTCTCTGGCCCTATCATCTAGGTTATCGGACACTCCTCTCCTGCCTGTAGCCTGCTTTCACTGGGGATAGCAGCATTTCTAAGCACTGCATCCAAATGACATGACTCTTACTTGGTCCTTTCACCCAGAGATATTGGTTTGGCCCATTCAACAGGACACAATGTGACATATCTCTGGGCCTGTCATTTAGGTAATATGACTCCCCTTTTCTGCCTGGACACTGCCCATAAGGGACATTGTGCCATACATCTGGGCATACCCCCAGTTATGCAATTTTCCTGCCAAAAACTGGCCTGTAAAAAGAATATTGGAAAATTTCTGGCTCAGGATTTAGATGACTTGACTGTCATGCTTATTTCATTACCACAGAGTAAATTGTGACATATGCCTAGGCAAAACTCATAGGCAAGGTAATGACTCTCATATATGGACCCCACAAATAGGAGTAATTTTGACTCTCATAACCTGCTTTAGAAACATGTGATTAAATCTCTTTCTGTTAAAAAAAGGTCACAGAAGGCTATAAAAGCCTCAGATATTTTATAAAGCCTTTGGCTTGTATACACAGTGTCATAACATAACCCAGCAGAAAGGTGAAATTGTGAGTCTCATATGCACAGCCAGCTGACAGTAAGAACTGTCACCATCTCACATATATGAAGCTAATTGTCACTCATAAAAACAGGACATGTGTGGTATTGTAAATCTCATCCCAGGAATTTTCTGCCAGTGTGATTGTGAAATAATTCTTTGCTGAATACCTGTGTGATTTGACTCTTTAGACTTGTTCCAGCCCACATAAATTTCCACAGTATATACCTGGGCCAACCTCTAGGTGATGTGAATCTCCTGTCTGAGCTCTGCTCTCCATGAGAATCATGACAAATCAGTAGATTCAGCATCCAGGACATGTTACATTTTTGCCTGAGCCATGCCCCCAGAAATAATTGTGACATATCACTGTGTCAACCATTTAGGTGATGTAACACTCCTCATTAGAATGGTCCCTGCACACAGTGGGGGATAGTGACATATGGCTGGGCCGGGAACACCGTTGATGGTACTCTTTTGCTAGGGCCATGTCCTAAAGAGGGCATTGTGACAAATCTCTGGGTATATCGCCTAAGTGATGTTGCTCTCCTGCATGGGTCCTGCTTACCTGAGTAATGACATATTGCCAGGCTATGCACACAGGTGATGGCAATCTTTCACCAGGGTCATGCCTCAGAGAGTACATTGTTACACATCTCTTGGCCTATCACCTAGGTGATATGACTCTCTGTTCAAGCCCTCACCACATGGAGCTTTGTAACACAAGGGTAGAACACGCACCTGTTAGTTGTAATTCTCTTCCCTGGGTCCTGTCCTAAGGGATCCTTGTGACATATCTCAGGACACAGCCTCACAGGATGTGGCTCTTCTGCCTGCTTTCACCTCATATGTTAGATTGTGTCATTTCTCTACTGCCTTACCCCTGCCTACTTCAGACTTTGGGCCATATATCTGAGCCTGTTCCCTAAGTGACGTGACTCTTTTCTTCTTCCTGAATTTTTAGAATGGTGTGACATGACATATTGCTAATCCCAATACTTAGGTAATATTACTGTACTTTTTCTCCCTAACCATGCCCATGAAAAAAAAGTTTGGGTATTGCATGGCTTAGTACACAGATGATGTTTCTCTTCTGTCAGGGTTTTGCATAATGAGAGAATTATGGCATACTGCTGAGCCCGCCACCCTGATGATGTAACTCTCCTGATTGTGCCAGAGCAACAGAAAGTATTTCTACATATCTTGGGCCCATTCTATTGGTGTTTTTGCTCCCATCAATTTTCTTTTTTTTTCCCCAACATTTAGTATTGTGTCATATTTCCAGGTCCAGCTTTCAGTTAATGTAACCCTCATTTCTAGACCCAGCCTAGAGAGGGCATAGTGACATACTACATGGCACAGCACCTAAGTTGTGCTACCCTCGTGCCACCTTTTTTTCTACAAGTGGGATTATAACATTTACATTGTTTCAGTTCACAGACATGATGATCAAACTTAAATTGGGATTCCACCAATAGCAGATATTTTGCCTCTCATCACTGCACTTGGGGCAACAGTTAAGGTTATGTGTGGCATATTTATACAAAGCTCACAGTCTATATTCTATAGACTCCTTGGGTGGTACAAAGAGTTTTATATCAGGGCCCAGTAACAGGTTAAGATGGTGCCTCTTGATTACACAGCATGTGACAGCAAAATTTGTCACCATCGCAAATTTACAAGCCCTCTTTTGAAGTCCTCAGTCTAACAAGTAATAAAGTACAACAATGGAATCCTGACTTTCATATATGGACCTTGGTACAGGTGAGATAGTCACTCATTTCTGGATGCAGATTTAAGGCATAATAATGGATCTACTGCCTTAACGCAGGCCATAAGAGAGATGTTGACTACATAACTGGGTTTAGGTAAATATGTAAGATGGTGAGTAAATACAAACATGTAGACCTCAGGGTGGTTTACAACACTCATTCAAGTTGCATAAAGCCTTTGAATGTTGTTTAGTGTATCATACTGTGACCCAGAACATGTTAGATTGTGACTCTTATACACACACCAAGGTAACAGTTAAAAGTGTCACCTTAAAAGATAAGGATATTGTGTCATATCATTAGGCCTATTACCCTTGTGTTGAGACTATTTGTTTTAAATTCATTCCCATGGATGCATTGTGAAATATCATTGTGTCAGAGTAACAATAATGTCTCTTGTGCTTTGACCCAGCCAAAAGAGGTCATATCTCTGGGCTTATCAGCTGGGTGTTCTGTCCTTCCTGCCACTGCACTGCCCACAGGGTACACTGTGACATATCACTAGATATACCATGTAGGTATTATGACTCCATTCCTGCCTGGATTCTGCCCACTGAAACAATTGTGACATACTACAGAGTGCACAGCCTAGGTGATGTGACTGTCTTTTTGTCCTAGACTCTACCAAGAGAGAGAATTATAATATATTGCTGAGCCCAGCACCTAGAGAATGTGACTATCCACTATTTTTTCAACCTTGTATACAATAGGCATGATGACATATTATTTGAGACTGTACCTAGGTGTTATGACTCTTCTGACTGGGTCCTGCCTACAAACAGGTTATAATGTATCCCTGACTTAGAACCCAGATGATGTGGCTTTCCTGTCTTGTCTCTGTCCAAAGGTGAAATTGTGACATACAACTGGATTCAGCTCATATGCATGATAACTCTTATAACTAGATGCAGCCAGGGAAGATATCCTGACTCTCTTAGCCAGTATTATGGCCATGGGTAAAGTATTAGGTCTCCCATCTGTAAGAATTCATAGAAAAGTATGCTACTCTTGCATATCACGTAAATCCTGAGTAGTAACAAAGAGTGTCATAACAGAGACCAGAAACCTGATGCTACTGTGATTATTGGATGCACACCTAGCTCACGGGATTGTCATTCTGACACATGAACGGAGCCTACAAGTGAGGTCCTAAATCTCACACACACAATCAGTTGAAGCTTGAAATTGTTACTCTCATACGTGAATCTGATTTACAGGTGGTTTGCTGAGTTTGAATCATGATTCAGCAGACATGTGGTGCTTTGACTCTCCTACTGGAACACAATCTTCAGGTGGGATTGGGGCTTTTATACATGTACCTTGCCCATTGATGCATTTGTGACTTATGTATTTTGACCCAACTCGTAGGAGGTGTCGACTCTCATGTCCAAAACCAGGACTTTTGTGGGACTATGAAACTTATTTCTGAACATTTTCCAGTGTGTGATTGAGAAGTATGACCTTGCCCATTATCTTAATGTTTTGGCTCTCCTTTCTAGGCCCAGAGCACAGTTGAAATTGTGACACACATGCACCATACACCTAAGCAATGTATAACACCTTCTTTGGCAATGTGACAAAGGGGACTTTTACATATCACTGGGACGAACACCCAGCTGATGTAAAATTTTGTTCTGAATCTTGCCTCCAAAGAGCATTTTGATTTTTATCTAGGTCTATCATGTAAGTGATGTGAATTTCTTCAGCTGCCTTTGCCCTGCATTTATAGTGCTTTGTGACACATAACTTTGTACTGCACCCAGGTGGTGTGACTCTCTCTCTTTTTCTTTTTTTGAGATGGGGGTTTCCACCCATAGTACATTGTGTAACAAACCACTTGGCTCAGCACTTGGTGCTGTTTCTTCTGTCTTGCCTGGGCCCTGACAATCAGAGAGATTGTGACATATTGCTAAACCCAACATCAAGGTGAGGTCACTCTCCTGCCTTGTTCCTGCACCTAGAACCATTGTGAAATATATCCAGGCCAACTGCCTAGGTGAAGTTTGTCTCCTTTCCTGCCTAAGTCCTCCCCAAAGGGAGGATTTAGAAATATCACTGAAAACAGCATCCAGATGATGTGACCCTTCTTCCAGAGTCCTGCCTACCTGGAGTATTGTGACATTTCACTTGACCACAGCCCACTCAGTTGATGTGACTTTTCTTTCTTCTCCCTGTCCACAGGTGATATTGTGCCATACACTGGAGAACAGATCAATGTCCTAATAATGACTCTTTTACCTGGAGCCAGGACATGTTCAGGATGGTGGCTGTCATCCCGGAAAGTTTCCACAGGTGTTACTGAGAAATAAACCTATGTACATCTCCTGGGTGATTTAATAATCCTGCATAGTTACAGCCCAGATATAACATTTTGACATATCCCTGGGCCAAGAATCTTGGCAATTTGACTCCTGTGTTAGCAGTGTCCTCAGAAGGGATTGTAACATAGCTCTGGACCCTTCATCTAGGTTATGTGACTCTCCTCTCCTGCCTGAACCCTGCTTCTAGTGAAGAGTATAACATTTCTAAGAGCTGCATGCAAATGACATGACATTCTTACCTGACACATTTCAATGGGAGGCATTATGTCATATTTAGACCCATCATTTAGGTGATGTGATCTCCTCTCCTGCCTGGACAGTCTCTACAAGCGGCATTATGCCATAAATCTGGGTCTAATACTCAAGTTTTTTTAATTTTCTTCTAGGGCCCTGTATACAAAGAGAATATTGGAATATTTCTGGGTTAGGATTTAGGTGACGTGCTTGTCCTGCCTTCTTAGTAAATGCAGAGGGGATAGTGACATATGCCCAGGCACAGCTATCAGTCATGTCAATGACTGTCATGTGTGGACCAAGCCAATAGGAGAAATTTTGTCTCTTATAACTAAGTTTAGAGACATGAGTGATGTGCAGGATCTTCTTCTGGTGAAGAGGTCACAGAAGATTACAACACTTACACATATTTTATAACACCCTTTTGTTGTATAGAAAGTGACATAACAGGGCATAGAACACAGAGAAAACTGTGAGTCTCATTTGCACACCCAGCTGACAGTAAGGACATTCACCATCACACATATATAGGGCAATTGTCCTACATAAAAACAGGACATACGTGTTGTTGTAAATCTAATACCTAGAATTTTATTCCATAGTGACTGTGATATAAATATTTGCCAAGTACCTGTGTAATTTTACTCTTCAGACTGGTTCCAGCCTGCATATGTGATCTTGATATCTACTTGGGCCAGTCTTAAAGTGATATGACTCTTCTGCCTGAGTAATGATTGTGTCCTGCTCTGAGTAATTATTGTGAAATTGCTGTATCCAGAACAGAGATGATGTTACATTATTACCTCCACCATGTCCACAGACATCATTATCACATATCACTGTGTCCATAACTTAGAAGATGTAACTCTCCTCTCTGGAATGGGCCCTGCATATAGGGAAAAATAGTGACATATTCCTTGGCCAGGCACACAGGTGATGATAAGTCTTTTGTCAAATCCAGGCCAAAAAGAGAAAATTTTGACATATCACAGCCCCTACCATGGAGGTGATATGGCTGTTCTGTTTGCAACTTGCCCACTTGATGAGTGACATATTTCTAGGTGAGGCAGAAAGGTTGTGGTACTCTTTTGCCAGTGCCATGATTTAAGGAAGTCTTTGTGACTTACCTCCAGGCCTATGACCTAGGTGATGTGACTTTTTGTTTGGCCCTGCTTACATGGATCATTGTGACATAAGGTTGGAACCTGCATCTATGTGGTATTACTGTCCTATCTGGGTTCTTTTATAAGGGGGAATTGTGAATATCTCAGGCCCCAGGGCTAGGTAATGTGGCTGTAGAGCCTGATTTTTGTCCATATATTAAATTTTGACATATACCTAAAGAAGCATCTAGGTAGTATGACTCTTTTTCTGCCTGAGTCCTACCTACTGGTGACATTGGGTTATATCTCTGAACTCATGATCTAAGTGATGTGACAGTTTTCTGTGTTGCCTTTACAAAGGGAAGATTGTGGCATACTGATGAGCCCAGCACTTAGATTATGTCTCTCATCTTGTTGCTGAACCACATCCACAAAAAAAGACTTTTGCCGTATTTCAGGGCGCAGCACCAGATGATATCACTCTTTTGCCTAGGTCATGCATAAAGAGGAAATTATAGCATATTGCTTGGCCCAGTACCCTAATGATGTGTTTCTCCTGCCTGTTCCAGAGCCACAGAAGGTATTTGGGATTATCCTTGGCCCATTCTGTAGCTGTTTTGGTTCTCATCACTTTGCTGGGTTTCTTCAACATGTGTTTGTATCTTATTGCTTGCACCAGCCCCCAGTTAATAGGACTCTCTTTCTTATGCCCTGCCTAGAGAGTGCATTATGATATACTGCTTGTCTTAGCAACTAAGCGATATTAACATTCTGAGTAGTTTTTGCTCGCAAATGGGACTATGACATATAACTTACTTCCATTCAAAGGCATGATGATCAATCTTATATTGGGATTCAGCCAATAGGAGATATTTTTCTTCTTAGCACTATGTTTAGGTCAATAGTTAAGGTTTTGGGTTGCATATTTGTACAAAGCTCACAGAATTTTACAACAGTAACTCATACCATAAAACCTTCTCAGGTGGTAAAGAGAGTTTCATAACAGGGCCCAGCAAAAAGTTAAGATTATGACTCTTGACTACACATTCATCTGAAAGTAAAAGTTATAACCATCCTACAATTAAAAAGTCTATTGTTGAGGTCCTGAGTCTAAACAGCAAATATAGCAACAAGTTGGAATTGTGACTATCATAAGTGAAACTCGCCACAGGTGGGATGGTGACTCATTTCTCGACCCACCTGACAGGCATAATAATGGTGTCACACCTGAAGATGCCTGTAGGAGAGATATTGACTGTCATACCTGATTTAAGGGCAATATGTAAGATTGTGAGTCCATACAAGCACGTAGGGCTCAGAGAGGTTTGAAACTCTCATGCATGTTGTATAAAGTTCTCAGATTTTCTAGAGAGTGTCATACAATGGTCAGCAGGCACATGACATTCTTACTCTCATATACACAACTAGCTATAAATGGTGTCACCCTTAAAGATAAGGAGATTGTTTCATTTCCCTTGGCCTAGTACCCTGGTATTGAGACTTTCTGGTTTAAATTCCTTTTCATAAGGGTGTAGTTATGTGTCTCTGGGTTAGAATCATGCTAATGTGACTCTTCTGTCTGAGCCCTGCAAAAAGTTGATATTTTCACTTATCTCCAGGTTTTTTGGCTAGGTGGTATAGGTCTGCTTCAAGTGCCCTGCCCACAGGGGACACTGTGACATATCACTAAATATAGTATCTAGGTAATGTGACTCTCCTCTTCTGCCTGGATCCTGCCCATTGAAGAAATTATGACATACCACTGAGTGCAAAATATCAGCGTCATGACTCTCCTCTTCATCCTAGTTTCTGGCATGAAATGGAATTTTTACATATTGTTGAATCCAGCACTCAGGTATTGTGATTCTCTGTCTCTCTCTCTCTCTCTGTTTTTTTTTTTTTTTTTTTTTTCCAACCTGTCTACTGGGGACATTTGCATATAATTCTGGGCCTATAACCTAAATGAAGTGACTCTTATTCTGCCAGGTCTTTACAATGGAGGGATTGTGCATGTTGCTGAGCTGTGCTCAGTTTATTGGACCTCCTTTTTTTTCTCTAACCATGCCCACTAAGAGAAATTTTGACCTATTGCAGGGCCCGGCAACCAGACAATGCTAGTCTTTTGCCTGAGTCCTGCATAAAGAGCAAATTATTGCATATTTCTGGGTGCAACTTCATGATAATGTAACTCTCATGCCTCTGTCAGAGTCACAGAAGGTATTTTGATACATTCTGGGTCGATTATGTAGGTGTTTTGTCTCTTATTACTTTGCTGGTTTTTTCCACATGTGGAATTGTGTCAAACTTGTGAGTCCAACACCCTGTTAAGTGACTCTAATTCCTATACCCTGCCTAGTGATGGCATTTTGACATGATGCTTGACATAGCACCTAAGTGATGTTACCCTCCTGCTTAGGTTTTTGCTGACAAATGGGACTATGACATATAACTTACTTCAGTTCATAGGAATGACGGTCAAACTTATATTGGCATTCAGCCAAGAGGAGATATTTTGCTTTTTATTTCTAGCAAAATATCCAATATAAGGATATTTGGCATATCTCTTTGTATAATCACTTGGCACTTATACTCAGGTCGAGTACGAGAAATGCGGTAGTTGTTAAAATAGAGTAAATAATCAGGTTTAGAATGGTAATGTTTAGGTTATAAATTAGTACTGCTATTATTCAATCTATCTGAGTAAATGCAGAGAGGATAGATAGAATTTTACACTGTTGTGTTTGATTACACCCACACAGAACCACCCTCTATAATGGAGATAAATGTGATAGAAGAATGTTTGTGTTTATTGATGGAAAAATTTGAAACATAATTGAGAAACGGGCTAACTTTCCTCATGTGAGAAGAAGTATGCCAGATATTAGATAAGTTTCTTGGATTACCTCTAGGACTCAGAAGTGAAACGGGGCTATTCCTAGTTTTATTACTTGGGTCATTATTATTATTAAGGAAGAAAATTGATTAATAGTGTTTATTATTGTCCATTGCCTGGAGGACAGGTTATTGGAAAGGATACTTCTCATGAGAATTATAGATGTGGTTTTTGTGCAAAAAAAAAAAAATGGTAGCTTCTTCTGTAAAGCGGGGATTTATCTTTCTATAATTAAGATTGGAGTGAGGGCTAGTATATTTGTTGCTAGTCCTGTTCGGATGAGAAATCAGTGTGAGCCTAGCACTGTGGTAAGAATTTCTCTGAAAATAGTAATGGAGATAATAAGTTGAGCTAATGTATTAATTAGCACATGAAAGATATGACCAACGTTTTCAGAGTATAAGCCTGACAGCTTATTTAGCTGACCTTACTTTAGGGTGTGGTGTAATATGTAGCATGGAGAATTTTGGATTCACATGAATAGGTTCAATTCCTACAGTTCTAGAAATAAGAGGATTTTAACCTCTATTGTTTACTCTATCAAGTAATCCTTTTGTGAGACATATTTTCTATGTGTGGGGTGGAATGCAAGAAATTAGGACAGACTGATATATATCATGTGCAGAATGCTAGCGTAAGTGGTAGAGAGTATTTTCATAGAAGATACATGAGTTGGTCATAGTAGAATCAGGATATGCTGTTTCAATTCATGAAAATAGGGTGCTTAAAATAATGGTCTTGGTAATAAAATTTGTGGCATAGAGTTGTGGAGAATATGTAGTATGTAGTACTCCCAGGAAAGTAGTGGTAGTTAGGGGATTTATTACAATAATATTCATGGTTTCTGCTATAAAAAAGAAGACAAATGAACCTCCAGCATATTCAATCTTGAAGCCTGAGACTAACTCTGACTCTCTTCAATGTAATTAAAACTGGAAGTAGATTTATATACGAGGTGTGTAAGAACACTAAAATATGTTTTTAGTAAAAGATGAAAAGAAGCCATGGGAATATAAATCCTTGCCTAGGCTCAAACAATTGTTTTGATTTAGAAAATATATATCCAAGAGCACAAACAAGTTGTGGAAGGATTGTAAAAGTATATCTTGACAAAGAAATTCTGTGTGTGAACATTAATTAAATTCAAATAGGAATATATTGGATTTTTTTTGGTAAATTGAGCATTGAAATAAAAGCACAAAAATGTAGATGTAAGGCACTAATATGCTCTTTAGCAAAATTTGTAATGAATTATAATTTTTTTTTCTTTTTACATTTCCAAGTCATCATTTTGATTAAATACCTAATTTATGGTAATCCGGAATTTTATTTTATAACATAAAATGTTATAAACCCACAGCATGTAACCTTTTTCTCAAAATCAAACAGTTACATATTTGTCTTTCCTAATTCCAGGCTTTTGAATGCTAAAGAGGACTCCTGGAGTATCAATAAGAGAAGTAACCATGATTATATGACATGTATAGTTACATAGAATTGCCAAAATGGTGTTAAATATTCTTGAGTTTATATTTTGGTGAGTGATACTAATACATGTTCCAAAATAGTATGGAATTTTTTAAATTCTAATATCTGAAGCATATGGTGTCAAGCACAATTAAGATTGTTATTTTAACTTATTGTAAACCACAGAAGTAACCAAAATATATTGTCAATCATATTTCTGACTCTAACTACCTTGGACATTTTGGTATACATAAAAAATTGTTTTCTTGTTTTAATTATTTTCAAAAAATTATTTTTAATAAGCTATAGAACTTTGACAGATGCCCTCAAATGCAGACTTCTGACTTCTGATAACTTTGGAGCTTCTGACATTGGAATACAGGAAAAACATACGGGACTTATGAAGACCTAAAATCTTCAAGAATAAGATTCTTGAAATCTTTGAATCTCCTTTGAAATCTCCTTTGAATCTTTGAAATCTTGAAATCTCCTTTGAAACCAAAATAAGAGTTAACTGAATGGACTGCACAAATATGAATCTGGAGTAATCTCTCTGACTTTTGATTGCAACATTAGTAATCCTTGTATTGTTTACCAGAGTCAAGGAAACTTCTCCTGAGATATTTAGAGACTTAAATATGTGAGTAAGCCGTACTCATGTGAACAAAATTTGGAACATGTTTGCCTCTCTTTGCCTGGCTTCTACAGAATTAAAAAAAATTATTGTAAGTATTCTTAACATACAACAATTTAGCTGTTTGCAACACTGCAATGATAATTTATTTTCTTTTGCAACAGGACACAATTGGAAAAACTGGATGCTTTACCAAGCACTTGACAGAAACGTATGCTTCTCTTTACAAGGTCAATCTCAACTTTGAGAGCCAAGAATAGCCACTTGGAACACCTGGCCTAATACCTCATTTACACGTCCTTGTGTAAGGTTCCAGATCTGTGGTAAGTAAAGAATGACACTTTCTTGCAGGCCCAGGAGATCCAAGTTTATCTTGGAACAGTAAGAAAAGAGGATCACCCAACTTGCAAGTATTTAATGGTCCAAACTTTAAGAAATTCTATCTGAAATTTCTTGTGGAAAAGAGTTCTATCAAGGCCAATATAAAATACCTATGTAGAAATAATTATTCTTGCTGCACTTTATGCAAATAATCAGGCCAAATATGAGACTAAAGCTTATTTCACAAACAAGTCAGTCTTATTATGATTTGTTTTTAACACAAAAGAGGACTGGATAGATTATATTTCAAAACGTGTTATATATTTGTCATTAAATTATAAAGTCATTAGTTTTATGTTTTTGCCTAAATTTTAGACCAATTCTGTTTATTTCTATGAAACAACTAGCAATCTTCAACTGCAACTCAGAAGAAACAAAAAGGGATGGGTAATGTAACAATCTGGATTAGTAATCTAGTTCTGGGAAATTGTCCTGCAAATCCTGCAGAATAATTGAAATAAATAATGCTCACTAGGTGGTTATAGGTGTGTCACATTCTTTTCTCTCACTTTTCTCTCATTGTGGAAATAGGACTCAATTCCACAGCTTCATCTTAGCATTTAGCTGATGATAAAGAGTTAATGTAATTCCCTGAGACATATTTTTGTCCCAATCTCAATTCTAAGCTTCAGGTTGAAGTCCTAGGAATGAATACAGGATCTGAGATATCCAGACACAGATGATAATAGAGGTTAAAATGAACAGTGCAGGTGAGAATGACCAATTCCAGTCAATTAAGCCAAGCCTCCCATTTCATGGATAAAGATTTTGCTAGTATCCATGCCATAAATGAGGTATAGTGAACTCCAGAACTACTGACAGCATGGGGGATAGGGCATATGTGCATAAGAGCAGATATTTCCATCCCCCTAGGTCTCCCACTTAACAAGGATAAAAGCTGCCTTGACAACCATTGGTGGAATCCAGTCACAAGTACTGGGACTAGGCAATATGAGGATGGAAGGAGAAAAGAGAACATTATTTCTCCTATCCCTCAACATTAACTGGGTATTTTCTAGGAAGAGAAAGGAACCAGGGACACCTACTCCTCTCTCTCTTTCAAGTTAAGTGGCCTTTCATCTTCAGTCTATACCTCTTTGAATGCATCCTGAACCATTGGGACTCCTTTGAAAAAAAATGCTTACTGTATTCATTTTTTTCTTCTGTCTTCTCTTTACAGATAAGTAATCATGTCTCCATACTATAGGACACTTCACTGAGATGCATCCACCAAAGTTTGAATTGTTAATTTCTCAAATCTTAGTCTGGTTGGTTTAGGATTGAACTCAGGAGAAATGATACATTTTACTATGCTGGCAAAATGGTAAAAGGTCTTTTATTGTTTTTTTCCTTTTTCTTTTATTTTTTTTTCAATTGGGATTTTGGCCTCCTTCTCCCATTGCAAATTGATAAAAAAGCTTGGAATTGTTGAGCAGCCCTTGCCACTATTTCCATGTTTCATTTTAATACATGTTTTTTAATAACTTAAGTTTGATTCTTCTCACATTCAGGCTATCAAACTTAAAACAATCATGAAACCAGATCCTTAAACTATGGCTCCTTTCACTGGGGACACGTAAATAGGCCTGTTAGGGTAACCTGACTGCCGTTTTTCCAAAACAGTGCTCCCTGTCAGCAGGAAGCACTTAAAGGTGGTTTTTGTCCTCATCCTTATCTTTATTCTAACAGCAGTTAGATATGCTTCTTTAATGGGGAAATAATAGAGTTAGGAGACAGTCAAGGATATTGGGGGAAACCCCACCTTCAAGCCTAAAATAGCCTGAGCTGAAAAATCAGACTCTTTGTCCCAGGTTATGTTTGCTTTTTTCTAACTAATTTTCTCCGAATAATGTCCACCTGCACATTGGAGGAAGAGAGTGGAGCCATGGAAATTTTACCCCTCATGGAGGGAGGGGGAGCCTGGCCTCTTCAGTTATTGTGTGATGGTTTACTGTTCATCAGTTTGGGAGGTGGGGTCCTGCAAAAAGGTCAGCCACTCATTTTGTTGAGAGTTTCTGTTTTTTATTCCAATCAACTCTACATCTCAATTTTCAGAATGTCCCTGATCCTAATCTTTCCTAGACATGTGGCAACCACCCAATTTTGCTGAAGCAGAAAGTTCTGCCACATGAAGATTTGGAACCCTCATTTAAGATAAGCTGAGTATTTTTTTGGCTGCATAAATGTCTTCTTTTGAGAAGTGTCTGTTCATGTCCTTCGCCCACTTTTTGATGGGGTTGTTTGTTTTTTTCTTGTAAATTTGTTGGAGTTCATTGTAGATTCTGGATATTAGCCCTTTGTCAGATGAGTAGGTTGCGAAAATTTTCTCCCATTTTGTAGGTTGCCTGTTCACTCTGATGGTAGTTTCTTTTGCTGTGCAGAAGCTCTTGAGTTTAATTAGATCCCATTTGTCAATTTTGGCTTTTGTTGCCATTGCTTTTGGTGTTTTAGACATGAAGTCCTTGCCCATGCCTATGTCCTGAATGGTAATGCCTAGGTTTTCTTCTAGGGTTTTTATGGTTTTAGGTCTAACATTTAAGTCTTTAATCCATCTTGAATTGATTTTTGTATAGGGTGTAAGGAAGGGATCCAGTTTCAGCTTTCTACATATGGCTAGCCAGTTTTCCCAGCACCATTTATTAAATAGGGAATCCTTTCCCCATTGCTTGTTTTTGTCAGGTTTGTCAAAGATCAGATACTTGTAGATATGTGGCATTATTTCTGACGGCTCTGTTCTGTTCCATTGATCTATATCTCTGTTTTGGTACCAGTACCATGCTGTTTTGGTTACTGTAGCCTTGTAGTATAGTTTGAAGTCAGGTAGTGTGATGCCTCCAGCTTTGTTCTTTTGGCTTAGGATTGACTTGGCGATGCGGGCTCTTTTTTGGTTCCATATGAACTTTAAAGTAGTTTTTTCCAATTCTGTGAAGAAAAAAACACATGAAAACATGCTCACCGTCACTGGCCATCAGAGAAATGCAAATCAAAACCACAATGAGATACCATCTCACACCAGTTAGAATGGCAATCATTAAAAAGTCAGGAAACAACAGGTGCTGGAGAGGATGTGGAGAAATAGGGACACTTTTACACTGTTGGTGGGACTGTAAACTAGTTCAACCCTTGTGGAAGTCAGTGTGGCGATTCCTCAGGGATCTAGAAGTAGAAATTCCATTCGACCCAGCCATTCCATTACTGGGTATATACCCAAAGGACTATAAATCATGCTGCTATAAAGACACATGCACACGTATGTTTATTGCGGCATTATTCACAATAGCAAAGACTTGGAACCAACCCAAATGTCCAACAATGATAGACTGGATTAAGAAAATGTGGCACATATACACCATGGAATACTATGCAGCCATAAAAAATGATGAGTTCACGTCCTTTGTAGGGACATGGATGAAATTGGAAATCATCATTCTCAGTAAACTATCGCAAGAACAAAAAACCAAACACCGCATATTCTCACTCATAGGTGGGAATTGAACAATGAGAACACATGGACACAGGAAGGGGAACATCACACTCTGGGGACTGTTGTGGGGTGGGGGGAGGGGGGAGGGATAGCATTGGGAGATATACCTAATGCTAGATGACGGGTTGGTGGGTGCAGCGCACCAGCATGGCACATGTATACATATGTAACTTACCTGCACATTGCGCACATGTACCATAAAACCTAAAGTATAATAATAATAATAATAATAATAATAATAATAATAAGAGAAAAAAAAAAAAAAAAAGAATTCACCATTGAAAAAAAAAAAAAAAAAAAAAAAAAAAAAAAAAAAAGATAAGCTGAGTATATGCATGTGGGTTTCTTTCTGGCTTCTCTTATCTGTTTCAACATTTATTTTTCTGTCTTTATGCCAGCACCACAGTGTTTTGTGCAGTGTAACTTTGCAATATGTTTTGAATTAAAAAAGTATTATGCCTCTAGGTTTATTATTTTTTCCACATTGTTTGGCCACTTGTGTTTTTTTGAGAGTTTATAGATATTATACAGCAATATTTGGTGGCTCACTCCTATGATCCCAGAAATTTGGGAATCCAAGGCAGCTGGATTGCTTGAACCCAGGAGCTTGAGAACGCCCTGAGCAATATAGTGAAACCCTGTCACTCCAAAAACTCCAAAAGCTTGCTAAGCATGTTGGCATATAACTGTAGTCCCTGCTACTTGTGAGGCTGAGGTGGAAGAATCAATTGTGCTTGAGAGGTCAAGGCTGCAATTAGCCATGTTTATGACCCTGCACTCCAGTCTGGGTGACACAGCTAAACAGTGACCCAAGCAATTTAGCGCATTTAAGTACTTCTGCAAAAAGAATCATTGTTTTTGTGATAGAAATCTCATTGATCTGTAGATCATTTTGGATACAAATAGCATCTAAAGTGACTTGCATTTTCTAACTCTTGAGAAATATTATGTTGAAGAATTTCTCTACCTTTCATATACATGAAAATATGCATTTTTTTTTCATGTTTAACTTCTAGTTATATTTTATTGTAGTCGGAAATAATATTTTTGGGGGGATTATTTTCTGTCTGAATATGCTAAATCCCTTATTCTAGCTTAGAAGTTTGCCTAGCTAAGAAAATGTGACATATGTAATAAGAAACATTAAGTATTATGTATTGTTGGGTGAAATGTTTTGTAGATTATCCCCAGATCTTATTTTTCTTTTTAACCTTTTAATTCTCTGTATATTTTTCTTTATGTTTATTTCATTTCTCTTGTTTATTTACACTTTTTAAAATTAATTTAATTTCTTTTTTATTTCTATTTTACTTATTACATTTTCTTCATTTCTAATTTTCTCCAATTTGTATCTGTTTGTAACATTTTATTTAATTTCTTTTTGTTTCTTTTATTTATTTTCATTCTTATTCCTTCATGGTATTTTATTTTATGTTTTCATATTTATTTTGTTGTTATTTTCTTTTTTCTCCTCATTCTGAAAATTTTATTTAATTTTTTGCAGATTATTTTATTTCTCTTTTTCTCTTAATTTTTTTTGTATTTATTAATCTCCATCTTTATTTACTTTCTCTGATCTTAATTATTTCTCTTTATTTTTCTTTTTTATTTCATTTTATTTGTCCTTACTATTTTTTGATGACTTTACATGTATTTTTAAGTTTCATTTTATTTCTCTTGATTTCATTTTTTTCAGTTTATTTTTCTACAATTAGTTTTGTAAAACAGGAGAGATTAACTATTTTAAAGTGGCATAGACATAGTGGTCAAGACACGTGTCTGCTGAGGCTCTCTGGCAGCCACTCTACCCCAGGAGTCTCCAATCCAGTGTATAGTGAGGGTTTTCTAGCAGGATTGCTAAGATTTCTGGGCAGATCGTTCTTTATTACAGTATCATCTAGCGTTCAGTTTCACTTGCCACTTCTGCTGCTTTCAGTAGCCCCCTGCAAGCCTCAGTGCTGCTAGGTCGAGGCCCTGGCTGCCTCCTTATTTGTGTCCCTATGGATTTCCCAGACGTAATCAAGCGCCTTAACTTTTCTTCCTTCTTTCCCAGGACAGACTTCACACCCATTCCACTGCACCAGGGTATGTCTAGACCATATGTATGTCTTTTTGTTGGTAAAAAATAAACCATCTTTGTTTTCATTTCTTTGTTTTTGAGACAGAATCTTGCTATGTTGTCAAGGCTGGAGTACAGGGGTGAAATCTCGGCTCACTGCAACCACAGCCTCCTGGGTTCAAGCAACTTTCCTGCCTAAGCCTCCCAAAAAGCTGGGATGATGGACATGTCCCCACCACACCCGGCTACTTTTTTTTTTTTTTTTTTTTTGTATTTTTAGTAGAGACAGGGTTTCACCATGTTGGCCAATCTTGTTTCAAACTCCTGACCTCAAATGATCCTTTCATCTCTGCATCCCAAAGCGCTGAGATTACACTTGTGATCCACCCATCCAGCTGACAAAAAAAAAAAATCTATATATATACACTCACACACACACACAAACACACACACACATATATATAGACATATATACATAAGCACTTTGTTTAATGGTATCATGGAGTTGCTATTTTACTCTTCTTGTCTTTATCTCTATATGTTCAATGGGAACGTCTTCAGAGAAGACTCCTCATTATGATCGACAATATGTTGTGCAATCAATCATTAATAGATACAAGTGAAGTAACTTTTGGTTTTCATTTGGAGCTCTCACAGCTAGGATTGAAAACTCTTCATTGTAAAATCACATGATGAGGAGTTATACTTTGCTGTCCTTTTCTGCACATTTGTCTACTCTCACAGTGGTATAAACTGCCAAGGCGAAAAGTGGGAAATTGTTTCCTTCAGACCTACTCATCTCCCTTTCATAGCTTTTTAGGTTGTGCATTGTCCAGATTGCTTAGAAACTCATGATTACAGAGGTCATATTTGACAGTAGAGAGATTTATTGCACCAGGATTAAGTAAAGTTGTTTACCATCCAGGGCCCATGGTTCCTCTAGAGCCAGGATGGAGCTCATAAACCATTACTGAAGCCAGAACATGAAGACAGAAGTTGAAGGATGCCCACAGGAGAAAGCAAAATGCTACCTTTTGCTTTCCAAGTAGTACCTGATTATTCTGGCATTAATCTTGCTTCTGATCATGATGTATTTCCTGATCATCATTCTTGGTATTCCACTGATTGTGAATCTAAGGAAAAGAGGTCTGGATGAGGGTGCTAAAGAAAACAACTGCATCCTTCTATAGCTGATGCCTTGGTGAGCTTTGAAGCACATCCAGCAGAGCCTGAAATCTTTCCTCACTTTTGAGTAAAGTATATCAAATTTGACTCCCATGTAAATGGCCCCAGGTTCAAGATGTCAAAGAAGAGACTCAGAACTGGTAAATGAAATATGAAGTTTTATGGGGACTTACATAGAGGGGAGAAAGTCCAGTGTCTGAATGTAACAACCTTTCACCTGTCAGCCTTCTTTTAAAGAAAAAGGAAGGACCTCAATCCCCTGCGTGGCCTGTGTTCCATACCAAAGTATTGAACAGACCAGAGACTTGGACTTTTCTCATAGATGAAGATTATCTTCAGGTTGGTCACTACTACATTTTTTTTTGAGATGGAGTTTTGCTCTTGATGCCCAGGCTGTGGTGCAATGGTGCAATCTCAACTCACTGCAAGCTCTGCTTCCTGGTTCAAGGCAATTCTCCTGCCTCAGTCTCCTGAGTAGCTTGGATTACAGGAATGCACCACCAAGTCTCTCTAATTTTGTATTTTTAGTACAGATTGGGATTCTCCATATTGGTCAGGCTCTTCTTGAAGTCCCAACCTCAGGTGCTCTGCCTGCCTCAGCCTCCAAAACTGCTGGGATTACAGGCACGAATCACTGCACCTGGACAGACCACTACTAGATTTTTTAGCTTGAAACTCTGAAGACTCAGAAGCATTCTTTTTCATGTGTATATAAGGTCAGTCTCCAAGTATAACAAAGTCAAGTTAACACTTTCAGTTGAATCCATCATACAGGCTGGTTCAGGCAGTGAAGATTCTTCCTTCTGAGACTCTAGATTCAAAAAAGTTTTTATTTTTCTTGAATCATTGGGTTGACAGGTGTTTACCTAAGAGGCCTGATGTTTCTGCACATACCTGGTACAGCTGTTAATGAGATGGCTTCCTAGTTGGTTGGGTCTGTTCCTGATACAGGTGTTTACAGGCTGCTGAGGTGGCTTTTCTCCAGATTTTCATTGGACAATGACATTCTGGGGCCCCAGTTCCACTGTTTTCCATGGTGGGATGTGCTGAACCAGAATCTGAAACTGTGGTTCAAGGTGACCAGGATGGCACTGCTGTTTAAGAGACAGAATCAACAGGTGTGTCTTATTTTTTTGTCATTCTAACGTATCTTTTGGTATGGAGACTGGAAAAAAACATATGAGTATGTGACAGCCTTCCTCCTAAAGTTGGCATTATTTACACATAATCCTGGGGTGTCAAGGTAGGTTTAGAGATTTCTCTTCCTTCCACAACCTGAGTAGGCTGGATTACTCTGGCCCTTAACACTTGGCTCATGAAGTTTTCAGAGGAATTTCAAATACCATCAGATATTGGGGGTAGAGAAAGTGCTGGTACAAATGAAAAGTTGCAGGTGAAATAATTGGAGGCAGGAAGAAAATATTACCTGCTTGGAACAGTACACACACAGCTTGGGTATACCTAAGCCATTAAGCCAGTTTTCTGATTTGGGCCTTGTGCTGTGGAATTAACAGGCACACCTCTGCTCTGGCCTGGATGCTGAACTCCCTGGTTCTAGAATCAAATATGAATTCTGAACTCTGGAATTCCCATTGGGTTTCACAGACTAGTGGAGTGAGGAGACCCAGGTTGGCCCACAAAAGTAGCTATAGGTGAGCTTACCACAAATGATTGGTTGCTTCTGTGACTAGACTCAGAAGGAAGAGGGATCTTCTCCCTCAAAGCAAGGTCAGGCAGGTTTTTGACAAGCCCAGGGAGGTCTGAGGCTCATGGGAGCCAGTGAAGGAAAAAAGTAATGCATCAGCCAAGTGCTTCCACCCCTCCTGCTTTGTGGCTTTGGGGGCTCAATTTGCTCATCAGAAAAAATGGGCAATGAAAGCCCCTCAGTGACTGGCTGCTCACTCTACTTTTACCAGGTCACTGCACAGTGCCCACCCTACAGCTCCAGGTACAGCCTCTGTTGCAAAACCTGGGGTATCTCTGGGCTGACTTCAAGGGCCTGAGATAGGTGCTTTCTATCAGGGACCCCTCTCGCCTACCTCTCTGTGCCCACCTGAGAGATCAACGTGTCTGCTGTATGTCACTCTTATTGCAAGCTCTAGCCCGTGTCTCCCCAGGTTGGCTAGAGGCACATGATCACTGAAATCCAGGAGGCCTGTCCCTTCTTTCTCCAATGTACAGCCTCAAGCAGGTGCCACCCAAGTTTCCTCCTAGAATGTGATCTCAGAGGAGTCACAGCAGCACATTCTGCTCTAATTTATTGACTAGTTAATCAGTAAGTCACTTAATGTGCCAAGATGGATGTGGACCATCTCCTTCCTCTACTGGGGCTTCAATGGGAGTTGCTATCCTAATTTCTTTATGGAAAAAGCTAGCAGGTTAGGAAGGACTTGAGGGCCAGGGACAGGACAGGACAGGGCAGAGCACTAGGCTGGCCTCCCCTAGGGCCCTATGAGGCCCCCGCAGGAAGGAGGTCTCAGTGAAGTTCCAGGCCCCTGTTCTAGGATGGTGCCCATAGCCCATTCCTGGACTTCCAAGGAGGAACTACTCTTTTGGCAACCTTCTGCACCCACTGGTCTCTAGGAGATGAGCATCCATTTATCTTGGTGGGCATGGCCTTCTTCTTTTCCATTGGATATTCTCCTGGAAGGAATGTCTAGAGAATCCCGGGCCTGTGCTGGAGGTCCTACAAGTTCCAAAGTCAGTAAGAGAGTCTCAAAAATATAATTAATAATATTTTCTGCAGATTACTATCTCAGGATTACTTTATCCAATAATGTGTAAAAACAAATATTAAGACTGTTTTTCTTTACATTACTTCAATTAGATCATCATGCAAACTTTTTATTTTCCTGAAATTTATTTTCATGCCTATCATCGAATTTTTGTTTCCTTCTTAGTTCAAATTGTTACCTGTTTTGGAGGCAAAATCTTAAAAAACATATGCTAGGCAGTTATTAACATGTGAGGACAATTTATTTAAAATGTAATTAGATTTCTTGAGTAAGTAAATAAATTAATTAAATTTCCTTTATATTGCTTGTGTGAATTATTTTATGACTTATTCGCAATCTTAAAAATTCTTTGCTAGGTATACAAAAATTGAGAGAATTTTTAACTAGGAAACTTAAAAACATTTTATTGGACATGCTGGGTAATATAATTTTCTAATATTTTATCTTGGAAATGAACACACTTAACAACTGATATTCATAGTATCTATGAAAGTGAAATTATGAATATGCATTTATCGTTGCCAAAAATTTAGAGGAAAAAATCTAATCTGGCCTTCAATAGCAAAATTTAAGGATTATAGAAATAAGATTAATTTTACTGGCTATGCTAAATTACCCATAAAAGCTGAAACACATTTACTTTTCTTTATCTTACAGTATCTTATAAAGAACAGATTTTAAAATGTTCAGAATCTGCTACAGTATAGAAATAAGGCCAAACAGCTCCTAGGAAAGAATTATTAAAAATATATCAAAGAAACCTATAATGAATATTATTTTTAAAATCACCCAAATCATACTCTAAAAAAAGAAATACCAATCTTACTGGGTTTTACTATTGGCAGAAGTTGGGTTGTCTTAGGACCTGATTCAAAATAATCACTGTTTATACATCGCTCAATTGCCCAAAATCTACCCAAAACTGAAGGCTGATCTTAAGAGTTCCTAGCAAGGCAGTCTTGACACACACACAATTTTTATTTAGGCTTGTTTCCCATTTCTACTTTCCAGTAATGTCTGTCAGAAATATACTTCCAAGAGCCCAGGACAGCAGGGCAGATATAAAATCTCTTTGGGTTATAACAAATATTTGATGTTGTTCTTCCATATCACGCAACTTTTCTATCCTCAGAGACAATAAGGTGTGGATGAGCTGTACTCTCATCAGGAATCAAGGCCCTGCTTGATGACTCACACCTGTAATCCCAGAACCTTGAGAGGCCAAAATGGGCAGATCACGAGTTCAGGAGCTCCATACCATACTGGTTAACACGGCAAAAGCCCGTGTCTAGTAAAAATACAAAAGGAAAAAAAAAATCCAGGCATGGTGTTTGGCGCCTGTATTCCCAGCTACTTGGGAGGCTGAGGCAGAAGAATCACTTGAACCCAGGAGGAGAAGTTTGCAGTGAGCAGAGATCATGCCACTGCACTCCAGCCTGGGGGGCAGAGCAAGATTCCATCTCAAAAAAAGAAAAAATCTCGAATAAAACTACTTCGAATGGCTTGATAATTTTGTCTAAGCAAGAAGATAGAAGAAGACTAAAATCATACTTTGTTAATCTAAATGAAAAGACTTCAGGGCATTTTAGGTTTTGATACCTGTGGTGAATATTCTTAACATGTGTCAGCCATTCCAGGTTTGACTGCATAGACTTGCCCTTTTCCTCCCTCCATACATGTTTCAATGTAGAAACAGAATCTGAACATTTTACAAGGTATCACTTAGGTTTGCTAAAATGTCCATCTCTTCATCTTGTTTCAATTGTGAGAGTCAGTTGTGCAACATAGTTACAATTATGCTCTCTTCATATGCAGAATTAATGTAACTTCTTTACTATAAATACTTTCAATTTTTCACCTGAAGGCACAGACAAATTTCAAAAAGAATATTTATGTCTAATTATGTAGCTTCTATTACGTAGCTAGTATTGTCTTTGTTTACTTCATGTATATGCCAAAAAGACTTAATTACTTAATAAACATTCAACTGTTTACTTGAATAAACTGGTCCATGAAATTTAAAAATTTTTCAATTTTATAAAGTAAAATAAAAAATAACTAAATGGAAATTGGATTAAATAGTATTCTCTAACTGAAACAAATTATACATGTACTAAATATACAACATACAATACACACACTGTGAAAATTACTCACATGTTAAAATTATTTTGTGAATGCCATTAAATGTTGTCAAATTCACTTTGATAATCTCTGAGGTGATTATACAAAGAATGACTTTTCTGTTTGTTTGTTTTGAGACAGAGTTTCACCTTGTTGCCCAGGCTGGAATTCAGTGAGGTGATATTGGTTCACTGCAACCTCCATATCCTGGTTTCAAGAGATTCTGCTGCCTCAGCCTCCCAAGTAGTTAAGATTACAGTTGCCCGCCACTGCTCCCAACTAATTTTTGCATTTTCAGTGGAGATAGGGTTTCACTATGTTGGCCAGGCTGGTCACTAACTCCCGATTTCTAGTAATTTACCTGCCTCAACCTATCAAAGGGCTGAAATTTAAGGTGTGAGGTTGTGTGCCTGGCCCAAAGAATGTTTTATAAAATTAGCTGAAAAGAAAATTATATATTTTATCTAATGTGAGCGAAAGGCAAACAGACAAACAAAAAAAAAAGGAGAATTTGCACAAGCTGATGCTAAACAGTAAGCAACATTTTAGATAAATGAGTTTAATACAAAGGTGAGAAAAGAGATATACTTTCAAAATCTTTGAAGCTTCTGGTTTGCTGGTAAGTTATAAACCTTGTAAAATTATCTGTTTCATTCTAATATGTTTCTTTTCTTCTCAAAGTAGGTACACAACCATAACCCAATACAATTATTCTCTATAAGTCTGTTACAGCTAAAGTTCATATTACAGTAATATATATGTGTGTTTAAATCTATGTAATCAAAATTAAAGATCAGTCTGTGTTTAGCAGACCAGAGAAGTCATATGTTTAACTTAAAAAGTAGGATAAAAGTTTGTAAACAGTTGTTCAGAATTCAGAAATATATAGCTCCATTATACCCATATAAACTTCATTACAACCATTATAATAACCTACAGTTACAATAAAAACAAAATGTAAGTTGTGGGAACCATATTTTCCATATTATTTTAAGTTAAAGATCACTGACAAAGGAATCACTAGACATGTTATTCTACTGTCACCCAATAGTATATTTTTACCATTTGTTACCTACAACTTTACATAAGATGGAATAAATTAACATGTTTCAAGATATATATTTAATGTAAAATAGCCTTAACAGATTAACAACAATTCTGGTTTATTAAAACAAATTAAGCCCACACATTGTCATTAAATAGGCATTTGGAAATTAACTGTATTTTAATTATCTTAACTTGCAATGGTAAAACAATTTCCTTATAAAATTCAAATTATTTATCTCACTATGCAGAATATTATCATGATCACTTACCACAAAACCAACCACTATGCAGCCTTTCTATTTTGAATTTCTTCATGTATCTTAGATTTCAGTTTTCTTAATCTTCCATGGGTAAGTATACAAATCTGTCCATCTAATATAGAAGAACCTCTCATAACTTTGGGGCAGCAAGCATTGACCATATTCTTTCACATAAATTCTGGAAATGAAGACATAGCATCAAATGTAAGAGTGATATTACATCAATATTTGCTTTTGAAAATATATGGAATTCTTTTAATACAAAATTGTAGGTTCCTTTTAGAGACAAGTGTTCAAGATTGCTGACTTGAAGCAGCTAGACTGTGTAGTTCTCATGGAGAGAAAGGCAAGGTGTGTGTAAATACAGCCCTTTCAACTGAAATATCAGGTAATTGCATTGGGACTCATCAAAGAAACAACTCAAGGGTAATGAAGTAAATCAAGGCAGGTCAATGGGCCATGCGGAAACAACATGAAGCCAAGGGAGCCTCCCCATGCAGTAAAGCAGTGAGTGCATGGGTGACCCTGGGAACCCATGATTTTCTGACCGATCTTTGCAACTCTCAGATAAAGAGATAACCTCATGAACCCGCTTCACCAAGGCCTTCAGTTTAACACACAGAGCTACATGCAGTCTCAGCAGAGCAGCTGCTCAGGCCTGTGCAGAGATTCAAGAGCCTTAGATACTCTGCCTTTCCAGGTTTCTCAGAAAGAGTAACTGCAACTCCAAACATCAGCAAAGCAGGAGGTTACACCCATGTTCATACCCATAGGAAAGAGGCAGAAACCAGGTGGATGAGCAGGGATGGTCTGTAGGACCCACTTCCACCATGCCTCATAGTGTAAGACCTACTGGCTTAGAATTCCAGCCAACCATTGGTAGCTTCACTGCACCTCCCTGTGATGGACCTACCAGAAAAGAGGAGTGGGCCACCATCTTGACTGCTTGGGCAACATAGCCATTCCAGCCTTCAGGCTTTGAAGATTCCAAGCTGACTGGGGGCAGAAATAATCTCCTAGCACAGTACAGGTGCTCTAAAAAGTCATGGCCAGACTGCCTGTTGAAGCAGTTTTTCAATCTCATTTCTCCTCACTGGAAAGAACTTTCCAGGGTCTCCAGCTACCACTACTGGTGCTCTTTGGCCAATGAAATTTTGAACACTCTTTGGGATACAGTTCCCATAGCAAAGAATGAGCTGGAAATTTTGTGTTTTTTGTGACTTAGCTGTCTTAGAAGAATCCAAATAAACTGAGGTGGAAGTGCTACCTCTAAACAGCAAAGCTGTCCTACAAAAATGTGGCTAGACTGCTTTCTTAAGCATGTTCCCAATCATGTTCTCACTTGGAAAGAATTTTTAAAATGGATTTTAATCTACCTCCTAATGGTAATTTTGGGCTGGAAACAGGTCTGTGACTCCCTGGGATGGAGCTCCTAGTAAAAAAAGTCACATTGTCATTGTTGCTGTTTAGCAGCATTCACTGGTGATAAATTCAGGTACTGGAAAATCTGAGGTGACTAGAAACTGCAGTCAACACACAGAATACTGCAGCAGCCGTTCACAAAAGTGGCCCAACAGTTAAGTGACTGACTGTTCTTATATATTCTTACTCAGCAGGTTCTCTAAGCCTGGGACACTAGCCAATTATTGCCAGAGATATTGAGTCAATAGCAACTTAACAACTCCCGGGACAGAGCCTCCAGGGGCAGCTGAAAATATTTCTGCCACGGACTTTGCAGTAGCACTGTCTTTGCTACCCTCAGACTACTGAAAAATTCCAACTCTAAGTTTCTTATTCACACCTCAAATGAGCTGCAGGAGAGAAGGCCAGTCTATCTTCCATGGGTCCCACAAACTACCCACTGCTCCTCAACAGACAATAAATCTCTCATTTGGCCACAAGCACAGATCCTCCATGTTGGGATGAATGTAATTTTGGATTGCTGGCCTACCTCTCTCCAAGATGCATCCCCCATGCAAGAGCATGTTGCAAGAGTATCTGTAACAAGTGTGGCCAATGATGGCCATTTCTGTAGTCTCAACTTTCTCCCATAAGAGACGTTTGCCCTAGCAGAAATATTGGACCTAATTTCTGCAGGATGGTCTTGTCAATCCAAAGCTGGTCCAACTGAACTCTTCTTGGTTGGCTGGCCTCTCCTAGGGACTCAGTCTGGCTACGGATCCTTAGCGGGCAGTCTCAGGTACTCTGGGAGCCCATACAATAGCAGCTGAAATGGTCAGCCACGCCTGACCCCTGAAGAGGTCCAGCAAGTCAGCCCCTATGACTGCACAAGGCAACATACTTTCCCATACAGTTTTCTCTGATACTGTGGCAACTCCTCCTATTACTTTGTTGGTACATGATTGCAAAAATGGGTTTGGCTTAGCTTGCCCCTGCAACAAATAGGAATGCAGTATGCCCCTGTCATCCCACCAACTGCCATTGTAGATGAAGCTTTAGTGGGTAAAGTGCCAGAAAACCTCACCCCTGCCTTTTTTCTAACAATGTGGGGAGAAAATGTATCCTCCCACACTCTGAACAATCATTCCTTCTTGAAGCGGCACAAAGAATGGATAAAAACCTCAGCAGGAGAGCATCCTGCCCCAAGCCGAAACCACCTTTAGTGCAATAGCACACACAATCTTTGGCTGGCATCCCTCATCCCCCATTCAACTGTTTTGCTTCTGCTACTAAGGTAAATGCCAAAACACAGGCAGAATCCCATATCCACCAGCACTCTGCTGCAGCTGTGGCACCTTAGTCTCTCAGAGTGGCAGACTCAAAATACCAAAGAGCCAGAGAAGACAACTGGGGTGCAGTACAAGTCCCACAGAGTATGCAACCTCTGAATTGTGAGCTAAGTATTGCCCCACTCCCCACCACCAGTAAAAATCCTTCCAGGAACAAAACCTGTTGGCTGCAAACACTTTATAGTACAGTCAAATACTCAAGGCCATCAAACAGGAAAAATAACAACAACAACAACAACAAAAACTTCATTCAAAGATCAGCAACCTCAAAGATATGCCCAAAAAGATGAGTCCAAATCGGTGCAAAAATGTTGAAAACAGAAAAGCCTGAGTGATCTCTTTTATCAAAATGACCAAATTACGTTTCCAGGAAGGCCTAACATGACAGAGGTAGAATTCAGAATGTAGAGGGACCATATTGCAGAAACTTACAGAAAAACAAACAAACAAACAAAACAAAGCGAACAAAAACAGCCAGTCTGGAGAAAAACTAGGCCAATGTGATAGAGCTGAAAAACACAATACAAAAAGTATAATATAATCACCAGTATTAAAAGCAGAGTAGGCCAAGCAGAGGAAAAATTATCAGAGTTTCAAGACTGGCTTTCTGAAATAAGACAGACAAAAATAGTGAAAAAAATATAAAGAAGAATGCAGAAAACCTGTAACCAATATGGGATTATGTAAAGAAACCAAATCTGTAATTACGTAGAGTACCTGAAAGTGAAGAGCAGAAGGAAAACAACTTGAAATACATATTTTAATATATAATCCATGAGAACATTTCCAACCTAAATAAAGAGTCCAACATTCAAATGCAGGAAATGTGGAGAACCCCAGTAAGTTACCCCACTAGAAGGTCATCCTAAAGACACATAATCATGAGATTCTCCAAGGTCAAAATGAAAGAAAAAAATATTGTTTAAGGCGTCTGGAGAGAAAGGCCAAGTCAGCTCTAAGAGAAGCCCATCATACAACCAACAAATATTTTAGCTGAAATCCTGTAAGTCAAAAGAGATTAGGGGCCAATATTCAACATTCTTAAAAAAGAGAATTTGAACACAGAATTTCATATCTGAGGAAAGTAAGTTTCAGAAGTAAATAATAAATGTGATTCTATTCAGATAAGCATCATTGAGGAAATCTAATACTACAGGACTTGCCTTACAAGAGCTTGTGAGGAAAGCACAAAATAAGAAACAGTCTATGACCAGTCACTACAAAAGCACACTAAGGACATAAACTGTGGACACTATAAAGCGACAACATAAACCAATATGCAAAATACACAGCTAAGATTACAGTGAAAAAATCAGATTTCCGCATATGAATACCAGCCTTAAATGTAAATGCATTAAATACCTAAATGAAAAAACAGAATAGCAAGCTGAATAAAGAATGAAGATCTAATGGTGTGCTGTAATGAAAACACCCATTGCAAATAACCAACCAAACAAACAAAAAATGAAAAAGCAAACAAACAAACAAAAACCGGGTTGCAATTACAGTTTTTGGCAAGACAGACTTTTAATCAACGTAGATTAAAAAAACAAAACAAAACAAAACAAAACAAAAAACAAGTTAGGGAGGATTCCCTCTTTTTCTATTGATTGGAACAGTTTCAGAAGGAAGGTTACCAGTTCCTCCTTGTAACTGTGGTAGAATGTGGCTGTGTATCCGTCTGGTTCTAGACTTTTTTTGGTTGGTAGGCTCTTAATTATTGCCTCAATTTCCGAGCCTCTTATTGGTGTATTCAGGGATTTAACTTCTTCCTGGTTTAGTCTCGGGAGGGTGTGTGTGTCCAAAAATTTATCCATTTCTTCTAGATTATTTAGTTTATTTGCATAGAGGTGTTTATGGTATTCTATGATGGTAGTTTGTATTTCTGTGGGATCGATGGTGATATCCCCTTTATCATTTATTGCGTCTATTTGATTCTTTTCTCTTTTCTTCTTTATTAGTCTTGCTGGCAGTCTATCAATTTTGTTGATATTCTTAGAAAACCAGCTCCTGTATTCATTAATTTTTGAAGGGTTTTTTGTGTCTCTATTTCCTTCAGTTCTGCTCTGATCTTAGTTATTTCTTGCCTTCTGCTAGCTTTTGAATGTGTTTCCTTTTGCTTCTCTAGTTCTTTTAACTGTGATGTTAGTTTGTAAATTTCAGGTCTTTTCTACTTTCTCCTGTGGACATTTAGTGCTATAAATTTCCCTCTACACACTACTTTAAATGTTTCCCAGAGATTCTGATATGTTGCATTTTTGTTCTCATTGGTTTCAAAGAACATCTTTATTTCTGCCTTCATTTTGATATGTACCCAGTACTCATTCAGGAGCAGGTTGTTCAGTTTCCATGTGGTTGAGTGGTTTTGAGTGAGTTTCTTAATCCTGAGTTCTAGTTAGATTGCACTGTGTTCTGAGAGACAGTTTGTTTTAATTTCTATTCTTTTACATTTGCTGAGGAGTGCTTTACTTGCATCTATGTGGTCAATTGTGGAATAAGTGTGATGTGGTGCTGAAAAGAATGCATATTCTGTTGATATGGGGTGGAAAGTTCTGTAGATGTCTATTAGTTCCACTTGGTGCAGAGCTGAGTTCAATTCCTGGATATCCTTTTCAACCTTCTTTTATGAGGCCAGCATCATCTTGATACCAAAACCTGTCAGAGACACAACAAAAAAAGAGAATTTTAGAGTAATATATCTGATGAACATGGATGCAAAAATCCTCAATAAAATACTGGTCAACCGAATCCAGCAGCACATCAAAAAGAGTATCCACCATGATCAAGTGGGCTTCATCCTTGGGATGCAAGGCTGGTTCAACATATGCGAAACAATAAACAGATTCCAGCATATAAACAGAACCAAAGACAAAAACCACATGATTATCTCAATAGATGCAGAAAATGCCTTTGAGAAAATGCAACAAACTGTCATGCTAAAAACTCTCAATAAATTTGGTATTGCTGGGATGTATCTGAAAATAATAAGAGCTATTTGTGACAAACCCATAGTCAATATCTTACTGAATGGGCAAAAACTGGAAACATTCCCTTTGAAAACTGGCACAAGACAGGGATGCCCTCTCTCACCACTCCTATTCAACATAGTGTTGGAAGTTCTGGCCAGAGCAATCAGACAGGAGAAAGAAATAAATGGTATTGAGTTAAAAAAAAAAGAGGAAATCAAATTATCCCTGTTTGCAGATCACTTGATTGTATATTTAGAAAACTCCATAATCTCGGCCCAAAATTTCCTTAAGCTGATAAGCAACTTCAGCAAAATCTCAGGATACAAAATCAATGTGCAAAAATCATGAGCATTCTTATGTACCAATAACAGACAAACAGAGAGCCAAATCATGAGATAACTCATGCTTCAAATTTCAAATTCACAACTGCTTCAAAGAGAATAAAATACCTAGGAAACCAGCTTACAAGGGATGTGAAGGACCTCTTCAAGGAGAACTACACACCACAGCTCAACAAAATAAAAGAAGATACAAACAGATGGAAGAACATTCCATGCTCATGGATAGGAAGAATCAATATGAAAATGGCCATACAGCCCAAGGTAATTTAAACATTCAATGCCATCACTATCAAGCTACCAATGACTTTTGTCACAGAATTGGAAAAAACTAATTTAAAGTTCATATGGAACCAAAACAGAGCCCGCACTGCCAAGACAATTCTAAGCCAAAAGAACAAAGCTGGAGGCATCATGCCACCTGGCTTCAAACTATACTACAAGGTCTCAGTTAACAAAACATCATGGTACTGGTACCAAAACAGAGATATAGACCAATGGAATAAAACAGGGCCCTCAGACATAATACCACACATCTACAACCAGCTGATTTTTGACAAACGTGACCAAAAGAAGAAAAGGGGAAAGGATTCCCTATTTAATAAATGGTGCTGGGAAAACTGGGCAGCCATATGTAGAAAGAAGAAACTGGATCCCTTCCTTACACCTTATACAAAAATTAATTGAAGATGGATTAAAGACTTACATGTTAGACCTAAAACCATAAAAACCTGGAAGAAAACTTAGGCAATACTATTCAGGACATAGGCATGGGCAAGGACTTCATGTCTAAAACACCAAAGCAATGGCAACAAAAGCCAAAATTGACAAATAGGATCTAATTAAACTAAAGAGCTTCTGCATAGCAAAAGAAACTACCAGCAGAGTGAACAGGCAACCTACAGAACGGGAAAAAATTTTTGCAACTACTCGTCTGACAATGGGCTAATACCCAGAATCTACAAAGAACTCAAACAAATTTACATAAAAAAACCAAATAACCGCATCAAAAAGTGGGCAAAGGATATGAACAGACACTTCTCAAAAGAAGACATTTATGCAGCCAACAGACAAATGAAAAAATGTGACCTAAGTGTTGTCATCAGTGTTATGTCATTATTTCTTCAGTGGGCAGAATCCAGGCAGGAGAGGAAAGTCACATTACCTAAATGCCATACATTGTGATATCTCACAGTGTCCCCTGGAGCTGGGTACCGGGAGGAGAGAAACATCACATAGCTAATAGGCTCAGAGATGTGTGATAATATCCCCTGTTGACAGGGCCCAGAAAGAAGAGTCACATTATTACAGTTCTGACCCTCCTGTTGTCAAGGCCTAGGCAGAAAAAGAGAGTCACATCACTTAGGACATGGAATCAGAGATATGTCCCAATGTCCCCAGCTGGCAGGACTCAGGCAGTCTAGGAGAGTCATATCACATAGTTGCTTCCCTAGGAATATGTCACAATGTAACATGTTGGCAGAGACCAGCAGAAGAGCCACATTACTTGGGTGCTGAGTCCTGAGATATGTCACAAGGTTCTCTTAGGACATTACCCAGGCAAGAGGGTTATATCACCTGGAAGCAGGTTCTCTACATATGCTGCAATGCTCCATGATGGTAGGCATCAAGGAGGAACTGACTTCACCTAAATGATATGACCAGGGATATTTCTCAATGTCCTTTGTGAAGCACAGACCTTGCACAAGAGTTCCATTACCTGTGTGCATGGCCTAGAAATACGTCACTGTCCAGGATGGCAGAGCCCAAGCAAGAGAGCCAAATAACCTAGGTGATAGGATCAGAGATAGATCACAATGCCCTCCTTTGAGCATGGCTCTGGAAAAGAGTTCCCTTACCTCTGTGCAATGTCTTGCAATGTGTCACTATTCTTCTTCTGTTCAGGGCCCATTCCAGAGAGGGCCTCACACAAAAATATGTCACCATAAATTTGTTGGGCACTTTGCAGGCAAAAATGTACTCACCTGGATGCAAGATTCAGTAATATTTCACAATCCTTACTGAGAGAAGGGCCCAGGCAGCAGAGTTACATTACCTTGAATTTGGCCTAGGTAGATATCACAATCCCATACATGGGCTGAAACAAGTCAGGAGAGTCAATTTACACAGCTGCTTGGCAAATATTTATGTCACAATCACACTGTCAGAATATTCCAAAGATGAGACTGACAATAACACACGTTTTATTTTCATTGTTAACAACTGGCTTCATCCAGGTGAGATGATGACAGTCTTTACTGTCAACTAGGTTTGCATACAAAGCAACAATTTCACTTTTATTCTGAGCCCTGCTTTTACCCTGTCTGTATAACCCAAAGACTTTATAAAATATGTTTGAGTGTTGTAAGTTTTGTGACCTTAGAGCAACATAATCCAGGACATCACACATGACCCTAAACGTAGTTATAAGATTCAAAATATCCTCTATTCGTTAAGTCCACATATGAGAGTCATTATCATGCCTGTAAGTCATGCCTAGGTATATGTTAAAATTTGTTCTGTGGTTATGAAGCAGGCAGAACCTAAAAGCTGGCCAGAAACACTCCAATATTCTCTTTATAGGCAGGGTCCTGTCTCAAATGTCACATAACTTGTGTGGTAGGTCCAGCTCTGTGGCACAATGTCCGTGTGGGAAGTTTTCAGGCAGGAGAAAAGAGTCATATCACCTAAATGATTGGCCCAAAAATATGTCACAATGCCTCTTGTTGGCAGGTATCAGGCCAGAGTCATATCACCTTGATGAAGTGTTTAGAGATGCTAGAATTTCCAAAAGAAGTAGAGTACAGGCAGGGAAGAGAGTAATGTAACCTGGATGATGGGTCCAGAAATATGTTTCAATCTCCTGAGAGAACATTGTTAAGATAGCACAAGGTGCTTGGCCAAGGTATGTGTCAAAATCTCATTTGTGGGCTATACCTAAGCAGAATTGTTAAATCACTCAGGAGTTAGTAAAATATATATGTCAAAATTGCACTTTGGAAAGGTTTAGGAATAAAAGTCATCATGCTGCACATGTCCTGGCTCCAGGTTTATGAGTTGTTTTTAGGCTTTTGTTATGATCTCAATATATGGCACAATATCCCCTGTGGCCAAAGAGAAGGCAAGAAAGTAACATCACCTATGGGATGCTAGTTCAGGGAGATTCCACAGTCCACTTGTGGGAGGAACACTGGCAGAAGTGTCACATCACCTGGATGCTGGATTAAGTGATATAGTCCAACCCCTTCTGTGGACAGGAAATTGGTAAGAGAGGAGATTCACTTCACCTAGGCACTTGTCCTAGATATGTGTCACAGTGGCCCTTATGGTCAGTACCAGTGCTGGAGAGTGATCTCACATTGGTGCTGTGTTCAGCAATATGTGACAATCTCCCTTTGGTCAGTGTCCAGGAGCAAGAGAAGAAAGATCACCTAGGTGCTGAGCCAAATGTTATGTTACAATTCTTCCTGTTAGCAGAATGCTAGAAGGAGAATCATATTACCTCAGTTCAGTACCTAGTTATGTGTCACAATGCACTGTGAGTGCAGGGTCAAGGCTGTATAAGGGAGTCACAACACTTATGTGATGGACCTAGAAATAAGGCACAATTCTCCTTGTTGGCAGGTTTCAGGAAGATAATTCACATTACCTGGGTGATGGTCCCAGTGATATATTGAAAGTGTACATTGTAGGTAGAGTCAGGGAAATGTTATATTGCTTAGGCACTTGTTCCACATATGGAGTGCAGCAGCTACTGAGATAGTGCAGCTGCAGAGGCATCTGAGAGTGCAGTGCAACAACAGCCTAGAGTGCAGCCCCAATAAGCCAGGATACTTGCATTTATTTAGTACAGATTTAATGACAAAGGCTTGAAGCAAACCCAATTTGTGGGTAATAAACAATATCGACCCCCCAAGGAGAGAGCAGTCCTGTGCATGAATGATCAAAGGATGGTTTCTGAAGACATAAGTAAATCATTTTATCTAGATATATTCCCTTGTTTCTACCCTTTATTTTCAGACACCAGGAAAGAGAAATTGGCTGCCTTCAGCCAAAATTCTTTTCCAAAGCTTTTGCAAAATCTCCTGGTATTCCAAGTAGGTTTGCATCTTTCCTATAATATTTCCCACCACCCTCACTGATCTCCTACAAAATTCTCTGTACCACCCAAGAAGTTTGTATATTATGAGTTAGTATTGCAGGGTTCTGCGACCTTGGAAAAAGTATGCAAACAAGGACCTTAACTATTGCCCTAAGCCTAGAGATAAAAGGCAAAATATCTCCTATTGGCTGAATCCCAGTATAAGTTTGACCATCATGCCATTGATCTGAAGTAAGGTATATGTCCTAATCCCATTTGCTTGCAAAAAGCTAGGCTGGAGGGTAACATCACTTAGGTGCTGTGCCAAGCAACATGTCACAGTGTCCTTCTTAGGCAGGGTACAAAAATTAGAGTCTCATTAATTAGGTGCTGGACTCAGCAATATGACACAATCCCACATGTGGAAGAAAAGCAGCCAAGGGATGAGAGCCAAAACACCTACATAATGAGCCCAAGATATGTCAAAACACCTTCTTTGGCTTTGGCGCAGTTGCAAGCATCAAATTTTGAGGGTGCTGGGCCCAGTATTATGCCATAATTTTGTCTATATAGGACCTTGGTAAAAGAGTGACATTATCTGGGTTTTGGGCCCTGCAGTAGGTCAAAATTTCTGTTTGAGGACATGGTTCGAGAGAAAAAGGAAAATCAAATAACCTGATACCTGCGCTCAGCAATCTGTCACAATTCTCCTATTGTAAATATCAGGCAGAAGAAGAGAGTCTCTTAAGTCATGGTCTCACTGATATACCCTAGTGACCCCAGTAGGCAAGGCCCAGACAGGAAAAGAGAGTCATAACACATGGAAGCTTCCCTAGTTATATGTCACAATCTACCATGTGAACAGCAAGCAGGCAGAAGAGCCACATCACCTGGGCACAGCCTCAAGTAATATGGCACCTTGCCCAATGTAAACATGTTTAAAGAAACAAAAGAGAACCACACCACCTGGGTTATTGGATCAGCAATATGTAAAAATTCCCTGTCTCGGCTGGGTCCAGGACAAAGAGAAGAGTCAACTCACCCAGGTTTTGCACTCAGTGATATGTCACAATTTCAGGATACAGGCAGGAGAGGAGTGTCATATTACCTAGATGTTATATCTAGCAATATGTCACAGTGTCCCCGGTGGACAGGGCCTGGCAGGAGAGACATATCACTTAGCCAATAGGCCCAGAGATATGTGAAAATATCTTCCATTTGCAGGCCCAGGCAGAAGAGTCACATTATCATGATTCTGACCCAGTGATATGTAACAATGCCCTTATGCAAAGAAATTTAAACCAAAAAGTCTCAATACCTGAGTACTAGGCCAAGGGATATGACACAATGTCCTCATCTTTAAGGGTGATACCAGTGTGTAAATGAGAGTTGTGTATATGAGAGTCAAAATCTCACATGTGTGCTAATCATCATATATAACATCTAAGAACTTTGTACAACATGCATGAGATTTCCGCACCTCTCTGAGGCCTGAATATATATGGACTCCCAGTCTTACGTATTGCCCTAAACCTAGGTATGAAAGTCAACATCTCTCCTATAAGCTGGCTTCAGGGATGAGACCATTTTTATGCATGTGAGCTGGGTACAGAAATTAGTTACCATGCCACCTGTGGCCAGATTCACTTACGAAAGTCATAATTTCAACTTGGTGCTGTATTTACTTGTTAGACCCAGGACCTCCACAATGGGCTTTTTAAAGGTAGAATGGTAACTTTTACTTTCACCTGAGTATGTATTTGAGAGTCACAATTTAAGTTTTTGCTGGGTCCTGTCATTAAACCCTCTGTACCACCCAAGAAAATTTTATGATACGTGTTAGTGTTGTAAATTTCTGTGACGTTTTACTAGAAAAAGACGCTGGATATTACTCATGTCTTTAATCCTAGTTATAAGAGTTAAAATTTCTCCTATTGGCTGGGTCCACACATTAGAGTCATTATGATTCCTGTCAGCTGTGCCTAGGTATATGTCACCATCCCCTCTGCAGTTATTAAACAGGCAAGACCATGTCACCTAAATCCTAAGGCAGAAATATTCCAATACTCTCTTTGTAGGCAGGGTACCAAAAGAAAACTCACAAGACTTGGGAACTAGGTCCAGCTCTATCACATAATGCCCCTTGTGGAGAGTATCCATGGAGGAGAAAAGAGTCATATCACCTAAATGATGGGCCAACATATAATTCACAATGCCTCCTGTTGAAAGGTCCCAGGCAAGAGAGTCAAGTCATTTGTATGCAGTGCTTAAAAATGCTACATTTTTCACTAGAAGCAGGACAGGAGGGTCACATAACCTAGATAATTGGTCCAGAAATATGTTACGATCCCTTCTGATGACTCTACAAAGCCATGAGAGTCAAATCACTGAGGTTCTTGGCCCAGGTATAGGTCATAATGTCCTCCGCGGGCTCTAACTAAGCACGATTATTAAATCACTCAGGAGCTGGGCAAAGACAAAAGTCACAATAACACCTATGGAAAGATTCATGCATGAGAGCCACCATCATTCATATTCTGGCTTCAGGTACAAGAGTCATTATTAGGCCTTTGACCTGGCTTCAGGTATATGGCACAATGTCACCTATAGGCAGGTGTTGGGAGCAAGCCCCCCAAAATCCAGCCATGAACTGGCCCCAAAACTGTCCATAAACAAAATCCCTGCAGCACTGTAACATGTCCATGATGGCCATAACAAGCAAGCTGGAAGGTTGTGGGTTTACAGGAATGAGGGCAAGGAACACCTGGCGCTCCTAGGGCAGAACACCACTTAAAGGCATTCTTAAGCAACAAACAATTAGCATGAGTGATTTATGTCTTAAGGGTGTGTTCCTGCTGCAATTAATTTGGCCTATCCCTTTGTTTCCCATACGCGGTACTTTTAGTTAATTTAATATCTGTAGAAACAATGCTAATGACTGGTTTGCTGTTAATAAATATGTGGGTAAATCTCTGTATAGGGCTGTCAGCTCTGAAGGCTGTGAGACCCCTGATTTCCCACTTCACACCTCTATTTCTGTGTGTGTGTCTTTAATTCTCTAGCGCCACTGGATTAGAGTCTCCCCAACTGAGCTGCTCTCAGCAGGGAGGGAGAAGAAAGGAATGTCACATCACCTGAGGGGTGCTGGTTCATTGAAACGTCAAAATTCTTGTGGCTAGGGCTCTGGAAAGAGTCACATTACCTGGACGCTGGTTTCAGTGATATATCTAAATCCCCATTGTGGGCATAACTTAGGCAGGAGAGGAGAAAAACTTTACCTATGCAATTGACCTGGATTTAGGGCATGGTGGTCCCTCTATCCAGGACCAATGCATTAGAGTGTCTTTAACTCGATTTCAGGTTCAGTAATATTTCACCATGACTAAGGCAGTAGAAAGAAATCACATCACTTACGTTATGCACCTAGATGAAAGAAACTATGCTGTTTCTAGGAAGGGTTTAGGCCAAGATTTCAGATTAGCTGGGTGCTGGTCCCAGTGACATGCAAAAGTGTCCTTTGTTCGTTTGCCAAATAAGGTGTTATACATTGCTTAGAGGCTTGGTGCACGCATGTCAGAATTTCAAATGTGCTTTGGGCCTAGAAAGGAAAGTCAAAACACTCAGATGCTGGCAAAGTCATATTTTTCAGTCACACACTCAGAAAATGTTCAGATATAAGTTTCATAGTCCCACACAAGTTTTGGCTTTGGGTATGAGAGTCAACACCTCCTATGAGTTAGGTCAATGTACAGAAGTCACAATCTCAACAGTGGGCAAAATCCAAGTATAAGAGCCCCAATACCACTTGAAGATTATATTCCAGTCGGAGAGTCAAAGAACCTCAGGTCTGCTGAATCATTGTTCATACCTCACCAAATAATCTGTGTGTCAGATTCATGCATGAGAGTAACAATTGCAAGCTTTGACTGCTTGTATATGAGAGACTTAGTACCTCATTCCTAGGCTCTGCTTGTTTGTGAGAATGGCAATCATGTCAGCTGGGTTTGCATCCCAGAGTCAAAATAGCTACTGGTTGTTGTTTCCTATTATGACACTCTTTATACCACTAAGCCTTCGTATGTTGCCTAAGTAGCATACTTTTCTGTGAATTCTTACAGGTGGGAGATCTAGGACTTTACCTATGGCTGTAAGACTTTCTATGAGAGTTGAAATATCTCATTGGCTGGATCTATGTATGAGAGTTATTGCTATGCATATTAGCTGAATCCAGATATATGTCACAATTTCTTCTTTGGAAAGAGAGAAGAGAGATGAGTCACATCACCTGGGTCCTGAGCCAGGGATACATAATAATCTCCTTTGTAGACAGAACCCATGTAAAATAGTCATATGACCTGAATACAGTCTCAAATAATATGTAATGAAGCCCAATGTATACAGGGCTGAAAAAATAGTGGATGGTCACACCACCTAGGTGTAGTGCTAAGCAATATGTTAGAATTCCCTCTGTTGGCAGTGTCCAGGAAAAAGAGGAGAGTCACATCACCTATGTTTTTCACTCAATTGTATGTCAATTCTTCAGTTGGCCTTGATCCAGGCAGGAGTGGAGAGTCACATTACCTAGATGCTATATTTAGCGATATGTCATAGTGTCCTTTGTGGGCAGGGCACTGGCAGGAGAGAAACATCACCTAGCTGATAGGCACAGAGATATGTAATAATATCCTCTTTTGGCTGGGCCCAAGCAGAAGCGTCACATTTTTTATTATTCTGATCCAGTGATATTTCACAATGCACCCATGGGAAAGAATTTAAGCCAACATGTGTCAACACCTAGGGGTACTAGGACAAGTGATATGACACAATCTTCTCTTTTAGTATGACAACTTTATCTGTTAGCTTGGTGTGTATGTAAGAGTCACAATGTCACATGTATTCTGGGTCATATGTCACACTCTACAACATCTGAAGGCTTTATATAACATGTATGAAAATTACAATCCATTCTGAGGCCTTCCTGCTTGTGTTGACTCACAATCTAACATATTGCCCTGAATACATTTTAATAGTCAACATCACTCTTATAATTTGGGTTCAGACAGGAGACTCATTGTTTTGCCTGTCAACTGGGCCAGAAGTGAGTCACCATCTCACCTGTAGCAAGATCCACATATGAAAGTCATTATTCCATCATTGAACTTTATTTACATGTTAGACTCAGGACTTCCACCTTGGGTGTTGTAAATGTGGGATGGTGACAACTTTTGCTCTCATCTGCATGTGTAATCAAGAGTCATGATCTTAACCTTTGACTTGGCCCTGTTATAAATCTCTGTGTACCACCCATGGAGTTTATAGAATATGAGTTAGTGTTATCACCTTCTGTGAGCTTCGTACAAATATGCAACTTATAACTTTATGTATTTCCCTAAGCAGAGCAAGGAGAGGTAAAATATCTACTATTGGTGGACTCACAATCTTACATATTAGTTTAAATTTAGATATGATAGTCAACATTTCTCATTTAGGCTGAGTTCAGGAATAAGACCCATTTTTATGCCTGTGAGCTGGGTCCAAAAATGAATAATAATCTCACCTGTGGCCAGATCCACATATGAGGGTCACAATTCCATCACTGAACTCTATTTACTAGTTAGACTCACTATCTCAACATTGGGTTTGTAAATATAGGATGGTGACAACTTCTAGTTTCACCTGGGTGTGTAATTGAGTATCACAATCTAAACTTTTTGCTGGGCCTTGTTATGAAACTCTCTGTACCACACAAGTTGTTTATACAGTATGAGTCAGAGTTGTAAACATCTGTGAGCTTTGTAAAGATATGCAATCAGGATTTTACCTATTGCCATATGTCTAGCTATGAGAGGCATAATATCTGCTATTGGCTGAATCCCAATATAAGTTCAACCATCATGCCTTTGAACTGAAGCAAGGTATATGTCATCATCCCATGTGTGAGCAAAAAATTAGGAAAAAGACTAACATCACTTAGGTGATGTGGCAAGCAATATGTCACAATGCCCTCTCTAGGTAGAACCTGAAATGGAGGGTCATATTAATGGTGTGCTGGACCAATTTCACATGTGAAAAAACTTGGCCAAGGAATGACAGCCAAAACATCTACAGAATGAGCTATGCTTTCTGTGGTTTTGGAACAGGGAAGCCAAAAACATCATCATGGTGCTGGACCCACAAGTATGCCAGAATTCTCTCTTTATTCAGGACTCTGGCAGAAGAGTAACATCATCTGGGTGTGATAGGTCAAAATTTCCCTTTTTGGTCATGGTTCAGAAAAAAATAGAAGAGTCACATGACCTAAAATCTGGGCTCAGTAAGATGTCAAAATCCCACCCTTTTAAAGGCCCAGGAGGGGGAAGAGAGTCATATCACTTAGGTCATGGACTCACAGATATGTCCCAATGCCCCAGTAGCCAGAACTTGGCAGAAAAAGACAGTCATATCACCTAGATGCTTCTTTAGATGTATGTCACAATGTAACACATGGGGAGAAAACAGGCAGGAGCAATACATCATCTGGCGGTTGGGTCCTGAGATATGTCACAAGGCTTCCTTAGGTCAAGACCAAGGTGAAAGAGTTGCATCACCTTTCTGCCTGTTTAACTTTTATGTTACAATATTCTGTGTGGGTGAGGCCCAAGCATTAAGTCACATCACATAGGTGACAGGCCCAGAGAGATGTCACAATGCACTCCTTGAAACATAGCCCTGGCAAAAGAGTACCATCATCTGTGTACCTGGCCTAGCAATACATCCCTCTACCACCCTCTGTGTTCAGACTCCATTCCAGAGAAGAGAATTTTTTCACCTACCTTGTAGATACAGTGACATGTCACTGTTGGCATGGTCCATGAAAGAATGTATCACCTGGGTGCTAGATCCAGTGATGTGTCACAACCCTTACTGAAAGAAGGACCCTGTCAAGAGATTCACATCACCTAAAGTCTGGCCTAGGTAGAGACCACAGTCCCATATATGGGCTGGAACCTGTCTGGAAAATCAAATCACACAGATGCTTGGAAAATATTTATATCATATTCACACTGGCAGAATATTCCAGAAATGAGATTTACAATACCACACATATCCTGATTTTATAAGTGACAGTTGGCTTCATATATGTGCGATATCAGAGTCCTTACTTGTGGGAAGTCAGGGACACTGAACAGAGGGACTAGCTGGAGCCACGGTAGAATAAATATAAACTGTGAAGATTTCATGGACATTTATCACTTCTCTAATAATACTTTTATAATTTCCTATGCCTGTCTTACTTTAATCTCTTAATTCTGTTATCTTTGTAAGCTGAGGATATATGTCACCTCAGGACTCTCTGATGATTGTGTTAAGTGTACAAATTGATTGTAAAACGTGTGTTTGAACAATATGAAATCTGATTGTGAAACATGTGTGTTTGAACAATATGAAACCAGTGACCCTTGAAAAAGAACAGAATAACAGTGATTTTAGGGAACAAGGGAAGACAACCAGAAGGTCTGACTGCCTGCGGGGTTGGGCAGAATAGAACCATATATTTCTTCTCGAAGAGAGCCTATAATTGGACGTGCAAGTAGGAGAGTTATTGCCAAATTCTTTTCCCAGCAAGGAATATTAATAATTAATACCCTGGGGAAGGAATGCTTTCCTGGGGGGAGGTCTATAAATGGCCACTCTGGGAGTATATGTCTTATGCTGTTGAGATAAGAACTGAAATACCCCCTGGTCTCCTGCAGTACCCTCAGGCTTATTAGGGTGAGGAAAAAATCCTGCCCCGGTGAATCTGAAGTTAGATTGATTCTCTGCTCTTGAACCCTGTTTTCTGTTGTTTAAGATGTTTATCAAGACAATATGTGCACAGGTGAACATAGATCCTCATAAGTAATTCTAATTTTGCCCTTTGCCATGTGATATTTGCTTGGCGTTTTGCCTTTTAATCTTTATTGCCCTTTGAAGCACGTGATCTTTGTGACCTACTCCTTTTTCATATACCCCCTCCCCTTTTGAAATCCCTAATAAAAACTTGCTGGTTTTTTGGCTCAGGTGGGCATCACGGACAGATATATGATGTCACCCCCAGTGGCCCAGCTGTAAAATTCCTTTCTTTGTAGTCTTTCTCTTTATTTATTAGACTGGCCAACACTTAGGGAAAACAGAAAGAACCTATGTTGAAATATTGGGGGCTGGTTCTTCCAATACTTACTGTCAGCTGGTTGTGCAGCTGAAACTCACAATTTTACCCTTCTCCTGGTTTCTGTTATGATCCTCTCTGTATAAGCCCAGGGCTGTAAATTATCTGAGGCTGTTATAATCTTCTGCAAACTTTTTACCAGAAAGAGATCTAAGACATTACTCATGTTTCTAAAGCAAGCTACAACAGTCAAAATTACTCCTATCTGTGGGGTCCACATATGAGAGTCATTATCATGCCTGTGAGTTGTGCATAGGTAAAAGTCAACATTTCCTCTGTGATAATGAAACAGGAATGAGAGCCACATAACCTAAATGCTGAGGCAGAAATATTCTTATATTCTCCTTTTAAGCAAGTTCCTGGCAGAAAAGTCACAAAACTTTGGGGTTACTCCCAATTGTATGGCACAATGCCCCTTGTGGGCAGTGTCCAGGCTGAAGAGAAAATGATATTACCTAAATGATAGGCCCAGAGATATGGCACAATGCCGCCTGTTGAAAGGGCCAGGTATGTATCATTTCTGATTACAGTCATTTTAACCAGGGTGGTTTGTCATCCTATTGTGGCTTTAATATGCATTTTTCTAATAACAATGGTGAGCATCTTTGTGTGTACTTGGCCATTTGTATATCTTCCTTGGAGAATTGTCACTAAAGGTCTCTTTCCTATTACTAAATTTTGTGTTATTATTTGCTGTTAAATTTGTTATAAGTTCTGTGTGTTTATCCCGTGCCATATGTATATTTTACAAATATATTCTTTCACACTGTAAGTTTTCTCTTCATTATGTTAATTTATTTTTGCTATGTAATTTTTTCTTTTACCTTCTGGTAATTTCACTTGTCTACTTTTGTTTTTGTTGCCTGTGTTTTGAGGTCTTATTTAAATATATTTCCCTGTCTTATTTGGTAAGAAGTTTCTCTGTGTTTCATTCAAATAGTTTTATGTTTGAGTTTTACATTTAAATCTTTTATCTATTTTTAATTAAGTTGTTTTAATATGGTAACAGTTGTATTTCTTTGTATGTAAATAATCAATTTTTCTAGCACAATTCATTGAAAATCTTGTCTTTTCTTAAAGTGTGTGTAGTAAACAACTTATAAACTACTTTGCTCTAGGTTTATGAATTTATTACTGAGATCACCAGATACTTTGGTCTATCTGTCTGTTTTTTATGCAAGTATCATGATGTTTTGCTTGTTATAGCTTTGCAGTATATTTTGATGTCAGGTAGTTTGATGCTTTCAGCTTTGTAGTTTTTCACAAGATTACTTTGGCTATTCAAGAGGTTTTATTTTTTGTTTCCCCATAAATTTTAGGCCTGTATTTTAAATTTCTGTGAACAAATATCATTGGTATTTTTATAGAGTTTGCATTCAGTCTGTAGATTACTTTGAGTAGCACTGCAATTTTAACCATATTTTTTTATAACTCAAGAGCAAAAAAAGTCTGAAATTATTTGAAATTATTTTAATTTCTTCATCAATTTTTTATAATTTATAGTGTAGAGACTATCTTTTAATTAAGTTTCCTGCTAGACACCTTTATTTTTTATTTTAGAGTCAGAAAAAGTATTTGAAAAAATTTAAATGCCTTTTAGATTAAAACAACTGAACAAATTAGGTATAAATGGTATGTACTTCAACATATTTAAGGGAAAAAAAGACAAATCATAACTGATATCACACTGAACAGGAAAATAAGAAAGCATTTTCTTTAAGGCCTGAAATGAGAAAATGATGACTACTCTTACCAGATTTTTTTTTTTTTTTTGAGATGGATTGTCACTCTGTCGCCCAGGCTGGAGTGCAGTGGTGTGATCTTGGCTCACTGCAAGCTCCACCTCCTGCATTAATACCATTCTCCTGGCTTAGGTTCCTGAGTAGCTGGGACTACAGGTGCCTGCCACCTTGCCAGGCTAACTTTTGTATTTTTAGTAGAGACGGGGTTTCACCGTATTAGCCAGGATGGTCTTGATCTCTTGACCTCGTGATCTGCCCACCTCAGCCTCCCAAACAGCTGGGATTACAGGCCTGAGCCACCATGCTCAGACTACTTCTATCACTTTTATTCAACAGCATAATCGAAGTCCCAGGCAGATCATGTATGTGAGAGAAAGAAAGAAAAAAATCTAAACAAAAAAGGAAAAAGTCAAATTGTCTATGTTGCAGATCGTATAATTGTCTATATAGCAAAACTTAAATACTACACTAAAAACTTTGAGAATTAATAAAGAAATTTAATAAAATCACCAGTTAGAATGGTGATCATTAAAAAGTCAGGAAACAAAGGTGCTGGAGAAGATGTGGAGAAATAGGAACACTTTTACACTGTTGGTGGGACTGTAAAGAAGTGCAACAACTGCGGAAGACAGTGTGACGATTCCTCAAGGATCTAGAACTAGAAATAACAGTTGACCCAGCCATCCCATTACTGGGTATATACCCAAAGGATTATAAATCATTCTGCTATAAAGACAGATGCACACGTATATTTACTGCAGCACTATTCACAATAGCAAAGACTGGAACCAACCCAAATGTCCATCAATGATAGACTGGATTAAGAAAATGTGCCACATATACACCATGGACTACTATGCAGTCATTAAAAAGGATGAGTTCTTGTCCTTTGTAGGGACATGGATGAAGCTGGAAACCATCTTTCTCAGCAAATTATCACAAGGACAAAAAACCAAACACCGTATGTTCTCACTCATAGGTGGGAATTAAACAATGAGAACACTTGGACACAGCAAGGGGAACATCACACAAAGTGGCCTGTCATGGGGTGGGGGGAGGGAGGCGGGATAGCATTAGGAGATATAACTAATGTAAATGACCAGTTAATGGGTGCAGCACACCATAATGGCACGTGTATACATATGTAATAAGCCTGCACATTGTGCACATGTACTCTAGAACTTAAAATATAATAAAAAATAAATTAATAATTAAATAAATAAAGAAAGAAATTTAGTAAAGTCACAGAATACCAAGTTAACATTTGAAAAATACTAGGAGCATTTCCACATGCTGAGAATAAGCCATCTGAAAAAAAAATTAAGAAAATATTTACTCACAACAGCCATAAAAATTAAGTCTTACTTCATTATAAGTTCATGCTTGTGGTAAGGCTCAACTTTATTTTTTATCATTCTAATAGTCAGTGTTCTTTAATCCATTTGTTCCTTTCTCATTCTGAGTGGTACAGACAGGAGACAGTCAAAGGTCCTGGGCAAAACTTCGCCTTCAAGCCTAAAACAGCCTGAAGGCTGAAAAACTGGACTGCTGCTTTCAGATGAAGCCTGCTTTTTCTTGGTTGTTTCTCTCCGATCATTGCCCACCTTTCACTAGGAAAAGGAAAAGGAGCCATGAAAATTCACATCTTTAGGCAGCGGAGGAGCCTGGACTTTTCAATTGCTTTGTGGTGACTTGGTGTTCATCAATATGTGACATGGGGGCCTGTAAACAGGAGTCCCTCTCACTTTGCTGACATTTTTTTTCCTTTTTCCCAATAAATTTTACTTCTCACCTTTCAGTGTGTCCGTTAGCCTATTCATTTTTGGTCCTGTAAAAAGACCATGGTTTTAGATAAATGAAGAAAACATTTCTACAGAATTCTGGTGTCTAGATGTGGAGATTGAGGAATGGAAAGATGTAAACTAAAAAATCGTTTTCTCTTTTGTTTCTAAGCCTTTTCATCCTTGGATTTCACCCAAGGGTAGAGGAAACTGTGTACCACCCCACTGCAACAGCTACAGTTGCATGCAAGATGGATAGGCAAATGGTGATTCCTCACTCCATCTCCTCTGGGATGGAAAATACCAGGCATTCATGGTGTCTCTGCTTTCACTGGCCAAGGGATCCAGCCTCATTCAACAACAATTAAGTTTTTCTGTCTGTTGAGGGAACGCATTGGCATAACAAAAAAATTTTCTTCCCTTCTTTACAGTTAAGCCTCCTTTTTTTTCTTTTCTTCACCCTGTCAGCGCTGACTTTTATGCAAAAGGCTTTTATTTTTCTTCTTAGAAAATATTTTTTCTAAGAAGAAGTCCTTGCTGGGCTAGGACTGCAACAATTGCTGCTTACATTCTTTGTACAGTTTTAATTGTGAAAGGGTATTTGTGAGATTGCTCTTGAGCTGTGGCCAATTTGGTATGCTTTGTATGTTACTCTCCATGGTTGTTAGGCAATTTTGCTGTAGGCCTCCCTTTTGTTTCATGTTTTTAGCAGCATGACCCATAACCACGTGGCAATGTTTTGTTTTGGCCTCTGACATTTTGCAATGGTGGCCCATGTTTAATCCTGGCTTTGGGAGTGAGCCCCTTCTGGTTTCATATAAGCATGTAACTTTGGCAATTTGTGGATTCTCTTTCCCTTCACTATCCTTTCACTAGAGGCCTTAAGTTTTATTTATTTATTTATTTATTCATTCATTCATTCATTTATTCTCTCCTAACACCTGATAAGTTACCTTTGCTAAAGTTTGAAAGCCAGAAACACTGGCTGCTTGGCACTACTAGTGTCAGATAACAATGAATTTAAAATGATTTTGTTAAAAGCTGCTCAACTTAATAAAAAATGGATATCCAAATCATAGATATATTTAAAATATTTTTTATGTTTTTCCCTTCTGACATCTTGCTTTGCTGGGAAAAGGTTTTTTTCTCAGCAAACTGAATTCTTTTTTTTTCATTTTGTCTTGGCTCTTTAATGCATACATGAAAGGCAAGTAATCCAATTAGGATATGGCAAATAAAAAACCTTATGGCTACTGAGTTTCTTCTGTCTGTCAGTGTAGTTATTTATGTGTTGTGTGTATGATGCATGTAAAAAAGAGCTCTAATAAATTTACTACGAATGATAAGAACTTGGATCAAATATATTTTGAAGGGAAGCAAAAAGCAGTGTACCTTTTAGTGCACATGGCTATAATATTCAAGAAATAAAAACAGACATAAAGCTTATAAGTAAAACGCAAACATCATCAATATATGAGTAGGTCGGCTAAATTATGCAGGATAGGCACTAGGTTTGCTAAATGTTTTAAGCTTATAAACATTTTTTATTTTTGTGAACAGTTCAACTTTGCTTCACAATGATAAGGAGTGAGGACAAATGGAATTAGCCACATTCTTAATTATTCTGAAAAGAGTTAAACCCTTGGCTGCACATAGCCCATAATTAAAACAATTTACCTGATTTTACATTAAAGTTGAAATCGCTAGAGAAATAATTATTCTTGCTGCACTTTTTGCATATGGTCAGGTCAAGTATAAGACCAAAGTTTATTTCACAAACAACTCAGTCTTATTATTATTTATTTTTAATAAAAAAAGAGGGATGGATAGGAAAGATTGCATTTCAAAACATATATTTGTCATGAAATTCTTAACTCATTAGTTTTGAGTTTTTGCCTACATTTTAGACCAATGCTACTTATACCTGTGAACCAACTAGTGAACTTCAAATTCTGCTCAGAGAAAATATAAAGGAATGGACAATGTAAAAATCTGATTAATATTTTTAATTACTATTCCAGTTGTGAGCACTTATCCTGCAAATCCTGCTGAGTGATTGGAAAAAATACAGTCCCCGCCCAAATCCTAGCAAGCATAACTACAGCCTCTAATTATATGAGTGTGTCACAAGGCATTAATTTCTCTCCCTTGTTAAAAGAGAACTCAATTCCACAGCTTCATCTTAGCATTTAGTTCATGATAAGGAGTCCATGCAATCCACTGAGACACATTTTTGTCCCAACCTCAATTCCAAGCCTCAAGTTGAAGCCCTAGTATAGAATACTGGATTTGAGAAATCAAGAGGCAGAACTATGACATCAGGGAAGATGGGACACAGTGGGTAAGAGCAGATATTTCCACCCCTCTAGGGCTCCCTGTTAACATGGGTAAAAGCTGATTTGACACACATGGGTGGCATCCTGTCGCAATGACTGGGACTCAAGAATGCAAGGATGGAAGGGAAATATAGAACATTTTTTCTTCTATCCCTCAACATAACCTGGGTGTTTGCAAGGAAAAGAAAGAAGAAACCAGGGACACTTGCTCATCTCTTTCTAGATGTGTAGCCATTCATCTTCAGCCTATACTTCTTTTGAATGCCTCCAGAACACTTGGAACTTCTTTAAAAACTGTTTTATTTTTAAATTCTTTTATTCTTCTCTATTCTCTCTTTACAGATAGGTAACGATGTCTACATATTGTGGGACAGTTGCCTCAGATGTATCCTCCAAGCTTGGAAGAGTTAATTTCTGAAACCTTAGAAGGGTTGACTTAGAATTGAACTCAGGACAATAGAACCCAGAAGCCTGACATACTGACAACAGGTAATTTGTTTTTCCTGTTGTGCTTTTGTCCTTTCCCTGCCTATACAAGTTGAAAAAAGACCTTGAAACTTTTCAGCTTTCCTTGCCACCTTTGCCTTGTTTCATTTTAATACATGATTTTTAATATCCCAGTTTGATTCTTCTCATCTTCATGCTACCAAAGTTAAAAGAGTCATGGAACCAGAGCCTTGGACAATGGCCCCTTTCACTGAGGACACTTAGTCCTCTTAGGGAGATTTGATGGCTGGTTTCAAAACAGTGCCCTCTGTCAGTGGGAAAAAGTCAGTGGGTAAGTGATTTTGTCCTCATTGTTATCCTTATTCTAACTGTAGTTAGATGTACTTCTTTAGAGGGGGAAACAACAGAGTTAGGAAACAGCTAAAGGTCCTGGGCCTTCGAGCCTAAAACAGCCTGAAGACTAATAAAACAGAATGCTCATCCCAGATGAAGTCTGGCTTTTCCCAACTTATTCTCTCTGAATAATGTCCACCAGCACAGTGGGGAAAGGAGGGCAGCCATGGAAATTTTACACCTTGTGCAGAGTGGAGGAGCTGGCCTCTTCAATTTTTGGGTCATACTCTGGTGTTCATCAGTCTGGAAGGTGGGGGCCTGTAAAAAGCTGTCCCACTTACTTGGTGGGAATATTTTTTCTTCTTTTTCTCTTTTTACCCAATCAACTCTACTCATTTTTCAGAGTGTCCCTGACCTAATCTTTCCTATACATGTGACAAGAACCCAATTTGGCTGAAGTAGGGAGAAAGTTATGCAACATGAGAATTTGCAACCATCATTTAAGATAAGCTTAGTATATGCATGTGGGTTTCTTTCTGGCCTCTTTTCTCTATTTCAACATTTATTATTCTGTCTTTATACCACAACCACACTATTTTGATTACTTTAACTTTGAAATATGTTTTGAAATAAAAAAGAATTATGCCTCTGAGGTTTTTTTTCGAGTTGTTTGGCTACTTTTCTTTGTGTGTGTGTGTGTGTGTGTGTTTATAGAAATTACAGGGCAATATTTGATGGTTCACTTCTGTGATCCCAGAACTTTGCAGGACAAGGCAAGTGGATTTCTTGAGCCAAGGAATTTGAGATTAGCGTGGTCAATATGGTGAAACGTTGTCTCTACTAAAATGCAAAAATTTGCTAAGCATTCTGGCATGCACCTGCAGCCCCAGCTACTTGTAAGGCTGAGGTGATAGGATCAATTGAGTTTGAGAGCTCCAGGCTACGGTGAGCGATGATTGTGACACTGCACTCTAGCCTGGGTAAGAGAGGTAAGTATTGACTTAAACATTTTAGAATATGTTAGTACTTCTGCAAAAAGTACAATTGTTTTTTTTTTTTAAAAAAGTTCTCATAGATTGGCAGATCATTTTGAATACCATTAACATCTAAAGAAACTTGCATGTTCTAACTCTTGAAAAGTAGTATGCTCAAGAACTTGTCTAGTTTTCTTATATATGCAGATATTCTAGCTTTCTTTTGGTTTTTAACATACAGTTACATTTCATGGTAGTTAGAAATAATACTTTTTGTGATTACAATCTGATTAAATATGGTAAAACTTGCATATTAGCTTAGAAGTTTGAATATGTTAGAAAACATGCCTTATGCAATTTGAAACATTATATTTTATGCTATTGTTGGGTGAAATATTTTGTAGATTATTCCCTGGTCTTATTTTTCTTTTTAACCTTCTATTTCTCTGTATATTTGCATTTATATTTATTTTCATTCTCTTTATTGTTTAGTTACTTTAATTTTTTGTATTAATTTAATTTTATTTCTATTTTTCTTTTTCTCATTACATTCTTTTCATTTCAAATTTTCTCCAATTTCTATCTTGGATGTAACATTTTATTTATTTTCTTTTTGTTTCTTTTATTTATTTTCATTCATATGCCTTCATATCATTTTATTTTTGTCTCCATACTTCTTTTATATTTTCATTTTTTCTCCTTATTTTAAAAATTTTATTGTATTGGAAATTATTTCACTTGCTTATCTTAATTTTTCTTATATTTATTGTTTATCTTCATCTTCATTTTAATTTTACTTATCTTAATTACATTTCTCTTTATTTTTCTCTATTTATTTTAGTTGTTCTTACTAGTTTTCAATTACTTGAAATTTATTTTTAGATTTTATTCCTCTTGATTTTATTTTTTCACTTTATTTTCCATATTTTGCCTTGTAAAACAGAAGAGATGAGTTATTTTAAATTGGCCCAGTCATAGTGGTCAAGACTCTTTTGCTGAGGCTCTCTGGCAGCCATACTATCCCAGGAGTCTCCAATCCAGGATATAGTCAGGGCCTACTGGCAGTATTGCCAAGATCCCTGGACAGATCTTTTACTGTTACAGGCCCATCTAGCTAGCATTCCATGTTATGGGCCATTTCTACAGCGTTCAGAAGCCCCCGGCAAGTCTCAGTTGCTTGGCCAAGGCCCTGACTGCCACTTCTACTTTTGTCCTAGTGGATCTCCCACATATAATCCAGGGCACCGACTGTTCTTCCTTCTTTTTTTAAAAAAGGGCCACACCAAATCCACTCCACCAGAACATGTCTGGACCATATATGTGTCTTTTAGTAGTTAAAAAAGATTTTTTTTTTGAAATGGAGCCTTGCTCTCTTGCCCAGACGGGAGTGCAGTGACACGATCTCAGCCCCCCTCCTTCCCAGGTTCAAGCGATTCTCCTACCTCAGCATCTCTAGTAGCTGAGATTAAAGGTGCTCACCAGTTTTTTGTTTTTTGTTTTTTGTTTTTTTTTTTGGTATGTCCGGTAGACATGGGGTTTCAATGTGTTGGCGAGGCTGATTTCAAAGTCCTGACCTCAAGTGAACCATCTGCCTCGGCCTCCCAAAGTGCAAGAATTACAGGTATGAGCCACTATGCCTGGTTGAATTTTTGTTTTTATTTTAACTTGACATACAACTGATTTATTATAAAAATGTCCACGTTATGTGTAGATATACACCAAATATGTGCAAAAATGCCAATGATGTCAGAAGATGAACATTTCTACATTTTACATAATGATTTCATAGAGATGCTATTTTAGCTTTTCCTGCTTTTATCTCTATATGTTCAATGGGAACAGCCTCAGTGAAGACTCCTCAGTATGATAGACAAAATGTTCTGCAATCAATTACTGAAAAATGCAGTGAAGTAATTTCTGGTTTTCATTTGGAGCTCTCACAGCTGGGATTAAAAATTCTTGGTTGTAAACTCACATCATGAGGAGTTACAGTATGCTGTCCTCTTCTGCCTGTTTGTCTATCATCACAATTTTTTGAACTTGTCAAGGGAAAAATTGAGAAAATGTTTCCCTCAGACCTATTCATTTCCATTTCATAAGTTTTCAGATTGTACATTGTTCAGATTGCTTAGAAGCTCATAATCACAGAGGTCATATTTGTCAAGAGAAAGCTTTGTTGAAGCAGGATTAAATGAAGGTGCTTTTCACGTAGGGCCCATAATTTCTCCAGAGGCAGATGGAGCCTAAAAACCATTAGTGATGCCAGAAAGTGATGACAGAAGTTGAGAGCTGCCCACAGGAGAAATAAAAATAATCCATTTTGGTTTTCCAAGTGGTCACTGCTTATTCTGACGTTAATCTTGTTTCTGACCATGATGTGTTTCTTAGTCATGTTTCTTGATGTTCCTCTGATTGTGTATCAGAGGGCAGGTGAGAGTGGTAAAGAGAACAACTGCATCCTTCTATAGCTGATGCCTTGGTGAGCTTTGAAGCACATTGACCAACATCTGAAATTCTTCCTCAATATGGTGTAAATTGTGTCAAATTTGACTCTTGTGGAAATAACACTAGGTTCAAGATGTCAAGGAAGAGACTCGGAACCAGTAAATGAGATAAGGCATTTTACTGGAAACTTACATAGAATGGAGAAAGTCCAGTGACAGTGGGCTTAGCAGGATAACCACACCCACTTTCAAAAAAAGCAGTTTGTATAGCATTTTTATTTAGCACTTTTTTTTTAACAACCTTTCACCTGTCAGCCTTCATTTAAATAAAAAGGAATGACTGCAATTTCCTGTGTGGCATGTATTCCATCTCACTGGATGACACAGAACAGGGAATCAGATGTTCCTCATAGATAAAGAATAATCTTTAGAAGTTGGCCACTACTAGATTTTTTAGCTTTGAACTCTAAAGACTCAGAAATATTTTTTATATATGGTCATTCTCCAGGTATGCCCAAGTCAAGTTAACTGTGTCAGTTGCATCCATTATACAGGATGGTTCCGGCAATGGAGGTTCTTCTTCCTGAGATTCTAGATTCAAAAGAATTTTTGCTTTTTCTTGAATCATTGGGTTGACAGGAGTTTATATAAAGAGGCTGATGTGTGTGCACATTGCTGGTACAGTGGTCTAAGATAAGATAGCTTTATTTGGTATGGTATATTTCTGTTACAGGTTTGACTGAGTGTGTACAAGCAGCTGAGGTGCATTTTCTCAAGATTTTTGTTAAACCATGACATTCTGGGGTCCCAGTTCCACTATTTTCCAAGGTGGGACATGCTGAACCAGACCCTGAAACTGTGCTTCTGTGTGACCAGCCTGAGGCTCCCCTTTAAGTGCAGAACTGAAAGTCTTTTTCTTATTTTCCTTGTCATTTTAATGTATCTTTCGGTTTGGAGAACAGAAAAAAGTTTGAGTATGTGACAGCCCTCCTCCTATAGTTGGTACTATTTACACATGACCCTTAAATGTCAAGATAGGTTGAGAGATCTCTCTTGCTGGCACAGACTGAGTATCTAGAGCACTGTGACTTTTAATGCTTAGCTCATGCAGTCTTCAGATAGATTTCAAAAACCACAGGAAGAGAGGGGTAGAGAAAGAGCTGTTATAAATAACAAATTCAGGTAAAATAATTGTAGTCAGGAAGAGAATGGGAACTGCTTGGAACAGTACACACACTGCATGGGTGCAGGTGAACCACCAAGCCAGTTCTCTGGTTGGGGTCTTGTGAGGTGGAATTAACAGGCCCACTTCTGCTCTAGCCAGGATGCTGAATTCTTTGATTCTGAACCAAACGTGAATTCTGGCTTCTGGAATTCCAGTTGGGTTACACAGGCCAGTGGAGAGAGGAAGCCCAAGTGGGCCCACAAAAGTGTCTGTGGGTTTGCTTCCCAAACATGAGTGGCTGCTTCTGTGCCTACACTCACAAGGAGGAGGGGTCTTCTTTCTAAAGTCATGCCCAGTGAGGTCTGAGGATTATTGGAACCAGTGAAGAAAAAAGGTGATGCCTCAGCCAAGTAATTTTGCCCTTTCTGACTTGTGGCTTTGGGGGCTCAATTTGCTCATCAGAAACATGGGCAGTGAAGGACCCTCAATGAGTGGCAGCTCACCCCACATTCATCAGGTCACTGCACAATGCCCACCCTCAGGCACATGCCACCCAGGTTATTTCATAAAATTTGATCTCAGGGAATCACAGGAGCATATTCTGCTCTAATTTATTGACTAATCAATAAATCATTATGTTGCCAAGGTGGGTGTGGGTCTTGACACTCTTGATCTCCTCCCTCTAGTAAAGCTGCATTGGGCATTGTCATCCTGATTTATTTGTGGAAAAATCCAGCAGGTGAAGCAGGGCTCAAGGGCCAGGGACAGGACATGGCATCTAGACTGGCCTCCCCCAGGGAACTCTGAGGTCCCTGGAGGTAGGAGAGCTAAGTGGAGCTCCAGGCTCCTTTCTAGGATGGTGTTCATATGTTTTTCATGGACCTCAAAGTAGGGCCTACTCTTTCTGCAACCCACCCCCTCTCACCTCTAGAAGGTGATCATACATTCATCTCTGTGGACATGGCCATCTGCTTCATTTTCATGGGAGGTTCTCCTGGAAGAAATGCCTAGGGAAACCTCAGCCTGTGCTGGAGTTTCTCAAATTGTCAAAGTCAATAAGAGAGTCTCAAATATATAACACAGCATTTTCTGCACATTGCTATCTCAGAATTACTTTTGCCCAATAATGTGTAAAAAAAAAAGTATTAAGATGTTTTACTGTTTACATTGTTTTATTTTGGTCACAATACAAACCTTTTATTTTCTTCAAATTTATTTTCCTGACAATCATTGATTTTTTGTTTGTTCTTTGTTCAAATTGTTACCTGTTTTAGAGGCAAAACATGAACAAAATGCTACACACATGATAAAATGTAATTAGATTTCTTAAATAAGTAGACAATTTAAGTATACTAAGCTTATATTACTTCTATGAATTATTTTACATCTCCTAGTTTTAAAAAATGTTTAGCTAGGTATGCATACAAAATTGACAGATTTTTTAAATGGGAAACTTAAAAAAATTTTATTAAACATATTGGGTAATAAAATTCTCAAATATTTAATATTAGAAATCAACACACTTGCCAATTAATATTCATAGTATATATGAAAGTGACATTATGAACATGCTGTTAGCATTGCCAAAAATTTAGGAGAAAAAATATCTATTCTGGTCTTTAGTAGTAAAACTTAAAGATTATAGAAAAGTGATTAAAATTACTTGCTAAATTTTCTATAAATACTAAAACATATTCATTTACTTGTCTTTATATTTCAGTATCTGATAATGTAAGAATTTTGAAATGTTCAGAACCTGCCTCAGTATAGAAAGAAAACCAAATAGCTCTTGTGAAAGAATCATTACATATAAATAAAACAAATCTGTCATTTATAGTATTAAAAATTCACCCAACAGTTAAAAAAAAAAAAAAAGAAAGCAATCTCACTGGGTTTTTCTACTGCTAGAAGCCAAGTTTTCTTAGGACCTGATGCAACATAACCACTGTTTATATATCATCCAATTCCCCATAATCTATCTAGAACTGAATGCTGATCCTACCAGTCCCTAAGAAGACGTTCTTAGCACAAACCCCATTTTCATTTAGACTTGTTTACCACTTCTATCTTCCCATAATGTCTTCCAGAACTACAATTCTAAGAGCCCAGGAGAGCAGGGTAAAAACAAACTCTCGTTAGATTATAACAAATGTTTGGTTTAGTTCTTCTATATCACACAGCTTTTCTATCCCCAGAGACACTAAGTTGAGAATGTGCTTTGTCAATACCTAACATCAAAGCCAGATGCCATGACTTACGCTTGTAATCCCAGCAGTTTGGGAGGCTGAGGAATGCAGATCACAAGGTCAGGAGATAGAGACCATCCTGGCTAACACAATGAAAGCAGATCTCTACTAAAAATACAAAAAATTAGCTGGATGTGGTGGCAGGCACCTGTAGTCTGAGATACTCAGGAGGCTAAGGCAGATGAATCGCTGAAACCCAGGAGGCAGAGATTGCAGTGAGCCGAGATTACTCCACTGCCCTCCAGCCTGGACAACAGAGTGAGACTCTGTCTCAAAATAAATAAACAAACAAATAAATAAATATAAATAAATAAATCTACAATCAAACTTTAAAAAGTTGTCTGATAATTCTGTGTAAGCCTGAATATAGAGGTGAAACACTGAAACCATATTTTCTTAATCTAAATGCATATACTTACCCTCCACCTCACTTAGTAGATGTTTAAATGTAGAAACATAATCTGAAACTTTACAAAATTTTCACTTAGTTTTGCTAAAACATCTATCTCTTCATCTTATTTCAATTGTGAGAGGCAACTGTGCATCGTATGTACAATTATGCTCTCTTCATATGCATAATTAATGTCATTCCTTTACTACAGAAATTTTTAATTTTTCACCTGAGACTACAGGCTAATTTCAAAAACAATATTTATTTCTAATTATATAGCTTCTACTACATAGCTAGTATTATATTTGTTTTCTTCATGTATATGCCAAAAAAGATTTATAACATTAAATTTTCAACTATTTACATAAATAAATTGATGCAATAATTTTAATAAACTAAATTGCATCAATTTTATAAAGTAAAATGAAAAATAACTAAACAGAAGCTGGATTAAATAGCATTCTTTAGTTGAAGCAAAATATAAATATACTAAAGAAAGAACATAGAATAATAGAAGCACTGTGAAATTACATGTGAAAATTATTTTGTGAATATCATTAAATTTAATCAAAGTCACTTTCATAATCTCCAAGGATGTTATACAAAGAAAGTTTATGAAACTAGACAAAAAGAAAATTATATATCATGTCTACAGTGAGCCACAGGCAAACCAGGCTAAAAAAGGGGAATTTGCACAAGAGGATTCTAAGCTAGCAAAAATAACAATTCAGATAAATGAATTTAATACAAAGCAAGGAAAATAGATTAGCTTTAAAAAATTGTTAAAGTTTCTGGTTTGCTGGTAAGTCATCAACAATTGGAAAATTATCTATTTCATTCTAACATTTTTCTCTTCTTCTCAAAATAGGTACACAACCATAAGCAAATATAATTATCCTCTATAAAACTGTTACACCTATAGTTTACTTTATAGTGATATGCCTGTATATTTGAATTCATATAAATCAAAACTAAAGGTCTTTATGTGTTTTTCAGACCAAAGAAGTCATATGTTCACCCAAAAAGTAGGATACAATTTTGTAAAGTTGTTCAAAATTCAGAAACAGATAGCTCCATTATACTTATATTATCTTTATTGCAATGATCATAATAATCTGTGGTTACAAGAAAAGCAAGAAGACCATTTTAGAAACCATATTTTCCCAAATTATTTTAAGTTAAAGACCACTGACAAAGGAGAGATGTTATTCCACTGTCACCCAATAGTGTATTATTACCATCTGTTACCTGAAACCTTGGGTAACATGGCAAGATACACATTCACTGTAAAAGAGCCTCAACACAATAACAACAGTTTTGGTTTATTAAAACAAATTAAGTTTACACATTCTCATTAAAAATGCATTTTGAAATTTGCTGTATTTTAGTTACCTTAATTTGCAAATGGTAAAGCAATTTTCTTTTAAAATTCAAATTGTTTCTCTTACCATGCAGAATATTATTCTGATCACTTTCCACACTCCTATTATCCTGTCACTTATGATACTGCTGTAAACCAACCACTAAGTGGCCTTTCCACTTACAACATCTTCATGTATCTTAGTTTTCAGTTTTCTTAATCTTCCACAGGAAAGTATATAAATCTGTTGACCTAATATAGAACAAACTCTCATAAATCTAGTGCAGCAACCATGGACCATGTAGTTTCACATAAATTCTAGAAATAAAGGCATAGCATCAAATGTAAGAGTTAAATTACATAAATATTTGATTTAAAAAAAATTCTTGTTTGTTTGTTTGCTTGTTTGTTTTGAGAAGAGTCTCACTCTGTTGCCTGCTTGCTGCAACCTTAGCCTCCCAGTTTCAAAGGATCCACGTGCTTCACCCTGTTGAGTACCTGAGACAGGTGTGATCCACCATGACCAGCTAATTTTTTATAATTTTAGTAAAGATTGGGTTTCACTACATTGTTGAAACCCCAAGTCTTCATATCTTGGCCTCCTGATCTTCCTGCCTTGGCCTCTCAAAGTGCTGGGACCACATGTGTGAGCCACTGTGCCTGGTCTAAATTATTTTTATAAAAAAGTAGTTTTCTTTTAGAAGAAAGTGACCAAGATTGCTCACTAGAAGTAGCTAGACTGTGTAGTTCTCACAGAGAGAAATGTAAGGTGTATATAAACACAGCATCTTCAACTTAAACATCCAGATACTTGCATTGGGACTGATCAAGGAAGCAACATAACTTATAGAGAATGGAGTAAAACAAGACAGGACAATGGGCCACCCCGGAACAACACGAAGCCAAGGGAATCTCCCCACCCCCCAACCACCCAGTAAAATAGTGAGTACTTGTGTGACCCTGGGAACCCACGATTCTCCCGCCAATCTTTGCAACCCTCAGATAAGGAGATCTGCTCATGAACCCACTTCAGCAAGGCCTTCAGTTTAAAATACAGATTTTCATGTAATCTCAGCAAAGCAGCTTCTCAGGTCTGTCTAGAGATTCAAGAGACTTAGATGCTCTGGCTTTCCAGGCTCCACAGCAAAACAGCAGCAACTCTAGCAAAACAGGAGGTTACACCCCAATACATAACCATAGGAAAGAGGCAGAATCCTGGGGGCTGAGCAGTGATGGTCCGTAGGACCCACTTCCACAGTGCCTCACAGGGTAAAACCTACTGGTTTAGAATTCCATCCAACCATTGGTAGCTGCACTGCCCCTCCCTGGGATGGAGCTATCAAGAAGAAAACAGGGCCACCACATTTGTTGCCTGGGCAACTTAGCCATTCCAGCCTTCAGGCTATGAAGAGGCCGAGTTGAATGAGGGCAGAAAAAAAACCTAACACAGTACAGGTGCTCTAAAATGATGTGCTCAGATGGCCGGTTGAAGCAGGTTTCCAATCTTGTTCCTCCTCACTGGAGGAGGACCTTTACAACATCCTACTTTACAACCAGAACTTCCTCCTACTTTACCACCAGTGTTTCCAACTACCATAACTGGTTCTCTTTGGTTGATGCAATTTTGAAAACTCTTCGGGATATACTTCCTACAGTGAGGAATGAGTTGCCATTTTTCCTGACTGAGTGACTTATCTGTTCCAGCCTTATGGCTTTGGAGAATCCAAATAAACTGTGGTGGAAGTGGTATCTTTGAACAGCAGAGCTGTTCTAAAAAAATATGGCTAGACTGCTTTCTTCGGTGGGTTCCCAATCACGTTCTCCACACTGGGTAAGACTTTTCAACAGGGGTCTCCAGCTGTCTCCTACAGGTGTTTTGGGCTGAGAAAAGGTGTATATCTCCCTGAGGTATAGCTCTAAGAGAAAAGGGCATGCTGCCATTGTTCCTGCTTTTGAAAAACTCACTGGAGATAACTTCAGGTACTGGAAAATCTGAGGTGACTAGATACTGCAGTGGATACTCAACATACTGCAACAGCCCTTCAGAAATGTGGCCAGACTGCTACGTGAGTGCCTGTTCTTATATATTCTCACAGGGCAGGTCCTTGAGGCCTGGGTCACTAGCCAATCGTTGCTAGAGCAATTGAGCCAGTAGCAATTTAGCCACTCGCTGCACAGAGCCTCCGGGGGAAACTGAAATTTTTTCTGCCTCTGCAGTGGAACTGTTCTTCCTGCCCTCAGACTAATAAAATATCCAAAACCCTAAGTGCCATATTCACATTTCAAATATGATGCACTTTACCCAAGGAGAGACTAGTCCATCCTCCAAAGGTCCGCAAACTAATCACTGCTCCTCACCAGATAGTGAATCCCTGACTTGGCTAAAAGCACAGATTCTCCATCCTGGTCTGGTTGCAATGAGAGATGGCTGACCTATATCTCTCAGAGATTCAGCCCCCAGAGGGCAAGCAAAAAGTTAGGGTGCAGGCCAGGTCATGTAATGCCATGAGGGTTGGGTGAAAGAGCATCGGTAATAAAGTGTGTCCAGTGACAGCCATTCCTCTAGGCTCCACCTAATCCCGTAAGCAATTTTAGCCCTCTGGGAAATGTTGGATATAATTTCTTCAAGACGGTATTGCCAATCAGAAGAAGGTGGTCCAACTGACCACTCCTTGGTTTGTTGGCCTCTCACAGAGACCTAGCTGCTTACAAGGCAGTCTCAGGTACCCTGGGTGCCCATACCACAGCATCTGCACTGGTGGGTCACACATGACTTCTGAAGAGCTTTAGCAAGTCAGACCCTATGACTGCACTAGCCAACGTATTTTGTCCCCATACTGTAGCTTTCCATGAGACAATGACAATTAATCACATTACTTTGCTGGCACACATCTGCAAAGGCTGGTTTGGCTTTAGTTGCCCCACCAGCAAATGGGAATGCAGTATGGCCCTGTCACCCTCAGCAACTGTCACTGTAGATGAAATTTTGATGGGTAGGGAGCCAGAGAGCCCCACACCTGCCTTTGTGCTAACATAGTGCAGAGAACATGGTGTCCTCCCACACTCTTAAAAATAACACCTTCTTGGGGAGGGACAGAAAGGAATACTTTCAAAACATTCACTGGCCAGCATCCTGCCCCAAACCGACACTATATTTAGTGCAAAAGGACACACCGTCTTTTTGAGGTACCCTCACTCTTCTCCCAACTGCTTTGCTCCTGTCACTGATGTGAATGCCCAAAGACAGGCAGAAACCCCATATCCACTAGCACTCTGCTGTAGCTGTGGCACCTTACTGCCACAGAATGGTGAATCTGAAATGTCAAAAGAGTTGTAGAAGACAGTTGGGGCTCACTACAAGTCCTTCAAACTATGCAGTCTGAGTTGTGAGATGAATACTGTCCCCAACATCCAAAAAAAAAAAAAAAAAAAAACTCCCAGGAACAAAGCTTGTTGGCTGAATACACCTTATACCATAATCAAATACTCAAGATCATAAAATAGGATAAAAAATAACAAAACTCCATTCAAAGATCAGCACCCTCAAAGATATTCCCATAAAGATGAGACAAAATCCATGCAAAAATGTTGAAAACACAAAAAGCCAGAGTCATTTCTTTCATCCAAATGGCCAAATTAAGTTTTCAGGAAGCCATAAGATGACAGAAGTGGAGTTCAGAATATGGATAGAAATAAACTTCAAAGACCCTGAAAGGTAAGTTGCAACCCAATGCAAGGAAGGAAAAAAAAAATGCAAGAACTGCCAGGAAAAACCACCAGTTGGGAGTAAAATGTAGACAATGTGACAGAGCTGAAAAACAATACAAAAACTGTATAATGTAATCAAAAGTATTAACAGCAGAATAGGCCAAGCAAAGAAAAGAATTTCACAGCTGCAAGACCGGCTTTTTGAAATATATCAGACAAGAATAGATTAAAAAAAGAATAAGAGAAGTGAACAAAACCTCTAAGATACATGAGATTATATAAAGAAAGAAAATCTGTGATTAAAGAGAGCGCCTAAAAGTGATGGGGAGAATGAAAACACCTTGAAATACATATTTTGGGATGTCATCCATGATAACTTCCCCAATCTAGATAAAGAGGCCAAATTCAAATTAAGGAAATGTGGAGAACCCCAATAAGATATTCCATGAGAAGTTCAACCCCAAGACATATTATCATGAGATTCTCCAAGGCCAAAATAGAAGGAAAAAGTGTGTTAAAGCAGCTAGATAGAAAGGCCATGTCACTTATGAAAAAAAGCCCATTAGACAAACAACAAACCATTCAGCTGAAATCCTACAAACCAAAAGAGATTGGGGGCCAATATTCAACATTCTTAAATAAAAGAATTCCAACACAGAATTTTATATTCGACCAAAATAAGCTTCAGAAAAAAAAAATCCTATTTAGATAAGCAAATGTTGAGGAAATCTGTTACCACACAAGCTGCCTTACCAGATCTTCTGAAGAAAGCACTAAATAAGAAAAAGACTATCACCAGTGACTACAAAAACACACTAAATTGCATAAACTGCTGACACTAAAAAGCAACCACATAAGCAAATATACAAAACAGCCAGCTAAGATTATAGTGACAGAATCAAATCCACAAATATGAATACTAACCTTAAATTTAAATGGGCTAAATATCCCAATTAAAAAACAGAGTGGCAAGCTCAATAAAGGATCAAAATCTAATGGTGTTCTGTAATCGTGACACCCATCTCAAATAAGCTCAAAACAAAGGAAATAAGAAAAATCTACTAAGCAAAAAAAAAAAAGAAAGGAAAAGAAAAAACAGAAAAAAAGCAAGGGTTGCAATCCTAATTTCTGGCAAAAGAGACTTTAAACCCACAGAGTTTTTTTTACAAAGGCAAAAAAAAGGGATACCATAATAATAAAAGTCTATACATGCACCCAACCCAAAGGCACTCAGATTACAAAGCAAGTTCTTAGATACCCTCCAAGACATTTAACTTAAATGTCTTCAACAGTCATTATCTTTATACTGCATTTGTTCAGCATTAAGTATCTGATGTTGAACACAATGTGAGGACTTGTTAAAAGATTTCCCATGTTTTTAACACTTGTGGAGCTTCTTTCTATTATGAATTACCTTATGTCTAATGAGTTATGAGAACAAGCTCAATGCTATGCCACATTCCTCACATTTTTAGGGCTTCTCTCCAGTGTTAATTATCTTATGATTAGTAAGGTCTGAGAAGCACTTAAATGTTTTGCCACATTTTTTGCATTTGTAAGATCTCCCTTCCATATGAATTATCTTATGGTTAATAAGGTTGTGGAGCAGGTAAAGGCTTTGCCACATTCTTCACAGATGTGGGGTTTCTCTTCAGTATGAGTTATGTTTACTAACGACTGAGAACCATGTAAAAGCTTTTCCACGTTCATTACATTTGTAGAGTTTCTCTCCAGTATAAATTATCATGTTTAGTAAGGTCTGAGAACCACCTATAGGCTTTGTTACATTCTTAAATTTGTAGGATAACAAAATAAAGTAACAAAAATGAAACCGAGAGAAAGATAAAAACCTAAAAATAAACATTGTGGAGTAGAAGTATGAAAAAAGGCTAATATGCACTTCAACATTAGTAAAAAATATAATAAAGTTAAGAAGCTCAGCATTTTTCAATTAAAATTAACACAGAACAATTTCTAACAAGACACAACATAAGCAATATTTTGAAAGTCACAGACAGGAAGATAATCTGGAATGCAGGAAGAAAAAAGAGATGTGTTATTTATATGCAAGCTTCTGCAAGATTACCAGTAAATTTATTAACATAAATATTTCAGGCAAGAAGAAAGTAGGATGACATAGTTAAAACACTGAAAACAAAAGTCTAAGCAAGAATAGTATCCAGCAAAAGTATCCTTCAAAATAAAAAAAACCACTAATTATATCATAATCTATATATTAAGATCTAACTATGCCATATCTTCAAGAGACTCACTTCAGATCTAATAAAAGAAAATAGAATTAAAAAGGCAGGATGAAAAATACATTCCATGCAAGTGTTAACCAAATGAGAGGAGAAGAGGCAACAATTTAGTCAGCTGAAAACTGTCATATTCAAAAAGACAAGGTAGGACATTCAATTATAGTAAGGGCATCCATTCACTGAGATCCTGTAAATATATGATAGTTTTCTCAAACACATACAGCAAACATTAGCAGAATTGAAGCAAAAATAGACAGTAATATAACAATGGAAAGATACATCAATATCCCACTTTCAGTAATAAATAAAGCAAGAGAGAATATCAATAAGGGAACAAAAACTTAATGCATTATATGATAATTACACCCAGCAAATGTATACAGACAACAGAATAAATATCTTTTCAATCGCACGTAAAACATGTTCCTTGATGGGCCAGCTGTGACACCACATTAGAAGCCTTAACAATTATTTAATTTAGTTTTACAGACAATTATTTATAGCCCAAATGGAATAAAACTAGAAATCAGTAACAGAAGAAAAGCTGACAAAATTCAAAAAATGTAAAAATTAACAAAGTTTTATCTATCTATCTATCTATCTATCTATCTATTTATTTATTCATTTATTTTGAGACGGAGTATTTCTCTGCTGCTAGGCTGTGGCACAATCTTGGCTCACTGCCATATCCACCTAACAGGTGTAAGAGATTCCATGGGTCAGCATTCCAAGTAGCTGGGACCACAGGCATGTACCACCACACCCATACTTTTTTTCTATTTTAGTAGAGAAGGGAATTTACCATGTTGGCCAGGTTGTTTATCTCTTGACCTAGCTATGCACCTTCTCTGCCCCACAAAGTGCTGCAATTACAGGCTTAAGCCACTGCACCCAGCCAACAACACAATGTTAAGCATGATCTTTTTCAACTGTTGGAAGACATAATATTATAAAGATGTCCACACTGTTTAAAGTGACCCACACATTCAACCCCAACCCCAGTTTCAAATTTTAATTTTAATTTTCCAACAATGGAAAAAAAAAACCCCACAAAATTAAGTAAGACCTCGACAGAGCATGAAAAACCTGACCATCTTTAAAAAGATGAAAAATACTGGAAGCATTTCACTTAATCATTTTCAGACACACACACACAAAAACCCTACAGGAATCAAAGAACTTTGGTACTGGTATAAAGGTAGAGCACCAAAGTAATGAAACAGAAATCAGCACAGAAGTAAACCCTTGAACAGAGAGAAGAGACATACCATCTAGGTTTTGCATTCAGCCGTATGTCAAAATTTCTTCAGTAAGCAGGACCCAGGCAGAATTGGGGAGCTACATTACCTAGATGCTAGTTTCAGTGATATTTCAATATGTACCCTGGGGCCAAGGCACAGGCTGCAGAGACACATCACTTAGCTAATAGGTAAGGAGATAATGTGATAATATCTGCTGTTGAAAAGGCCCAGGCAGAAGTGTCACATTATTATGATTCTGACTGAGCGATATATAATTATACACCCATAAAAATCAATTTGAGGCAAAAAGTATCAATGTCTGGGTGCCAGGCCCAGTGATAAGACACAATCTCCTCATGTTTTAGGGTGACACCTTTAACATTTAACTGAGCAAGTATATTAGTGTCACAATCTCACGTGTGTTCTGGGCCAATATATGACATGCTCTACAACATTCAAAGGCTTTATAAAAACTGGTATGAGATTTACAATACCACACGTGTCATGTTTTCATGACTGACAGCTGTCTTCATATATGTGAGATGGTGACAGTCTTTACTGTCAGCTTGGCATGCAGGTGAGACTCATAATCTCACCTTTCTGCTGGGTTCTGTTATGGCATTCTCTGCACAAGCCAAGGTCTTTATAAAATATTTGTGACTGTTATAATCTTCTGTGACATTTTTTGCCAGAAAAATATTTAATCACTCATGTTTCCAAAGCCAGTTATGAGAGTCAAAATTTCTCCTTTGTGTGGGTTCCACATATGAGAGCTATTATCATGCTTGTGAGCAGTGCCTAGATGAATGTCAAAGTTTACTCTGTGGTAATTAAACAAGTATGAAAGCCAAATAACCTACTAGCTGAGCCATAAATATTCTAATATTCTCTTTGTAGGCTGGGTCCTTTCAGAAATGTCATGTTATTTCTGTGCTAAAACAAGCTCTGTGGTACAATGTCCTTTGTTGGCAGTGTCCAAACAGAATTAACATTTAGGGATATAACTCAAAGAGATTTTTGCACTCAGTGGTATGTCACAATTTCTTCAGTGGGAAGAATCCAGCCAGGAGAGGAGAGATACATTACCTAGATGCTATATCTAGGTAAAAGAGTTATTATTGCACATATGAGCTGAATCCAGGTATATGTCACAATTTCACCTTTGCACAGAGACAAGACAGGAGAGTCACATCATCTGGGCAGTGAGCCAGGGATACATTATAATCTCCTTTGTAACCAACATGCAGCCAGAAGAGTCATATCACTTGGGTACAGTAGCAAATAATATGTTATCATGCCCACTTTATATAGGGTTGAAAAAATAGTGGATAGTCACATTCTGTAGGTGCTGGGCTCAACAATATGTTATAGCTCCCTCTCTTGTCAGTTTCCAGAACAAAGAGAAGAGGCATAGTACCTAGGTTTTGCATTTAGTGGTATGTCACAATTTTTTCAGTGGGGAGGATCCAGGCAGGAGAGGAGGGTCACATTATGTAGAAGTTATATCTAGCTATATGTCACAGCATTCCCCGTGGGCAGAACACTGGTAGGTGAGACAAATCATCTAGCTGATAGGCCCAGAGATATGTGATAATATCTCCTTTTGGCTGGGTCCATGCAGAAGAGTCATATTATTATGATTTGAACCCTGTGATATTTCACAATGAACCCATAGGAAACAATTTTAGTCAAAAATTCTCAACACCTAGGGCTAATAGGCCTAGTGATATGACACAATCTTCTAATCTTTTAGGGTGACACCTGTAACTGTTACACTGATGTTTATATAAAAGTCACAATCCCATGTGTGTTCTGGGTTATTGTATGACACACTCCACAACATTCAAAGGCTTTATGCAACATACTTGAGAGTTGAAAACCACTCTGAGGCCTACATGCTCGTGTTGACTCACAATCTTACATATTCCCCTAAACTCAGTTGTGATAGTCAACATCTCTCTTTTACGCTGGGTTCAGACAGGAAACCCATCATTATGCCTGTGATTTGTATACAGACAGGAGTCACAATATCACCTATAGCAAGATCCACATATGAAAGTCACAATTCCAACTTTATTATATATTTACTCATTAGACAAAGATTTCAACAGTGGGCTTTGTAAATGTTGGATGATGACAACTTTTGCTCTCACCTGCACGAATTAAAAAGCATCATGATCATAAGTTTATACTGGGTCCTGTTATAAAATTCTGTGTACTACCCAAGGAATTCATAGGTTATGAGTTAGTTTTGTAATCTTCTTGAGCTTTATACAATTATGCAACTTATAACTTTAACTATTGCCTTAAGTGTAGCGATGAGAAGCAATAAATCCCAATTTAAGTTTGATCATTATGCCTCTGAACTGCAACAGTATAAATTTTATAATCCCAAACCACCTGTAGATTAGGCTCATGCATGAGAGTAACAATTTCTAGCTTTGATTGCTTATGTGTGTGAGATTTATCTCCTCATTAGTAGGCTCTGTTCGTATGTAAGAATGAGAATCATGTCAGCTGGGTTTGCATCCAAGAGTCACAATATTACCTGGTTACTAGTGCCTATTATAACACTTTTTGTACCATTCAGGGTTTATATGATATGCCCAGGTAGCCTACTTTTCTGTGAATTCTTACAGGTGGGAGATGTAGGACTTTAACTATGATTGTAAGATTGCCTATGAAGGTCAAAATATCTCTCATGGCTGGGTCTAGGCATGAGAGTTATTATTGTGCATAGAAGCTGAATCCAGTTATACGTCACAATTTCCCCTTTGGACAGAGACAAGACAAAAAAATCACATCATCTGTGACACGTCACCAGTGACAAATGAAAATCTCCTTTGTAGGCAGGACCCAGTCAGAAGAGTCGTATTATAAACAAAAGTGTAATGTACTTATACAATGAGACTTAATAAAGCGTTAAGAAGCATAGAAACAACAGGCAAAGCATAAGATTTGGCAAGATACATTGGATGGAATGCAGATGGCCAATAAATGGATGAAAAAATGTTTAACTTTTGAAATAAAAGAAATACAAATTAGAAAAAAAAAAAAAAAGAAGAGTCGTATCTTCTGGGTGCAGCCTCTATTAATATGTCACCATGCCTACTGAACACAGGGTTAAAAAAAATGAATAGTCACACTACCTAGGTGCTGGGCTCAGCAATATGTAATAATTCCCTCTCTTGGCAGAGTCCAGCACAATGAGAAGAATGACATCACCTAGGTTTTACACTTAGTGTTATCTCACAATTACGTCAGTGGGCAGGATCTGATAATTCTCTCTATGTGTATGGCCAAGGGAAAAAAGTAACATTATCTGTTTGCTGGGCCCCACTATAGGTCTTAAATTCTGTTTTGGAGCATGATTTGAGAAAATAAGGAGAGTCAAATAACCTGAGTGTTGGGCTAAGCAATATGGCAGAATCCCCCCATTGTAAACATCAGGCAGAAGAAGAGAGTCAGTTCACTTCATCATGGGCTCAGAGATATATCCCAGTGTCCCCAATAGGCAGGGCCCAGGCAGACAAGGAGAGTCATATCACCTAGGTGCTTCCCTATTTATATGTCACAATCTAACATGTGGGCAGAAACTAGGCAGAAGAGCCATATCACCTGGGTACAGCCTCAAGTAATATGGCACCATGCCCAATATAGACAGGATTGAAGTAGAAAAAGAATCACAACTGCTGGGTGCTGGGATCAGCAATATGTAATAATTTTCTCTTTTGGCAGGGTTCAGGACAAAGAGGGCAGTCATGTCACCTAGGTTTTGCACTTGGTGGTATGTCAGATTTCTTCAGTGGGCAGGATCCAATCAGGAGAGGAGTGTCACATTACCTAGATGCTATATCTAGCAATATGTCACAGTGTCGTCTTTGGGAAGGGCATTGGCAGGAGACACATCATCTAGCTATTAGGCTCAGATATAATTAGTAATATCCCCTATTGACACGTCTGTGGCAGAATAGTCACATTATTGTGGTATTCGCCCAGTGATATGTAAAAATAAACCCATGAGAACGAATTTAGCTGACAGGTATCAACATCTTGGTAAAAGACCCAGTGATGTAACACAACCTCCTCATCTTTCAGGGTGACATCTTTAACATTTAGCTGAGAGTGTGTATTAGAGTCACAACTTCACATGCATGATGTGCCAATGTATGACACTCCACGACATCTGAGGGCTTTATAAAACCTGCATGAGAGTTGCAAACCTCTCTGAGGCCTGCAGGCTCATAGTGACTCACAAAATGGCTCATAGTGACTCACAATCTTACATATTGCCCTAAAATCAGGTTTGATAGTCAACATCTCTCCTCTAGACAGGGTTAAGTAAGGGAGAAGACCCATTATGATGCCTGTGGGCTGGATTCAGAAATGGGTCACCATCCCACTTGTGGCCAGATCCACATATAAAAGTAACAATTCCAACTGTGCTGTATTCACTTGTTAGACTCTGGACCTCAACAGTGGGCCTTGTAAAGTGCAAGGGCGACAATTTGAATATCACCAGGATGTGTCACCAAGAGTCCCAATCTGAAATTTTGCTGGCTCCTGTTATGAAACTCTGTATCAGAAAATGTTTATTCAATGTAAGTTAGTGTTGTAAGCTTCTGTGAGCTTGGTACAAATACGCAATCCAGGACCTCAACTATTGACTTAAGCCTAACGATGAGAGGGAAAATACTTTGTATTGGCTGAATCTCAATATAAGTTTTATCATAATGCCTTTTAACTGAAGCAAGGGATATGTCATAAATTTACCTGTGGGCAAACAAATAAGCAGGAGGATAATATCAGTTAAGTGCTGTGCCAAACAATATGTCATAATGCATTTTCTATCCAGGGTGTAAGAAATTGGGTCACATTAACTGGGTGCTGGACACAGCAACATGACACCATCCCACATTTGGAAAAAATTCAGTCAAGTTATGATAGCCAAAACCCCTACACAATGGGCCCACAATATGTCAAAAAACCTTTGGAGAATCCAACGCAGGCAGGAGAGTCACATCATAATAGTGCTGGACCCAGCAATATGCAATATGGCATAATTTTCTCTTTATGCAGAACCTGCCAGAACAGTAATGTTATCTAGATAATGAGCCCTCCAATGGGTCAAAATTCCTTTTATTGTGTGCATGGTTTGTGAAAAAGGGGAGAATCACATTTCTTGAGTGTGGGCTCACCAATGAGATTCCTCCTATCGTCGAGGCATAGGCAAAACAAAAACAAATCAAAAACGAAACAAAACAAAAGTCATATCACTTAGGTCATGGGTCAGAGAAATGTCCCAATGTCCCCAGTAGGCAGGGCTCAGGCAGATGAGGAGAATCATAACATCTTGGTGCTTCCCTAAGAATATTCACAGTGTAACGTGGGGGAGACAAGGCAGGAGAGCCACAACACTTGGGTGCTAGGTCCTGAGATATGTCACAAGGCTCTCTTAAGACAGCACCCAGGCAGGAGAGTTACATCACCTAGGTGCAGGTTCTCAGCTAATGCTGCAATGCCCCATGTCGACAGCGCCCAAGGAAGGAGTCATTTCACTTAGGTGGTAGGCCCAGAGATATGTCACAATATCTGCTATTAAGCATAGCCCTGGCAAAAGAATACCATTAGCTGTGTGCCTGGCCTAGAAATATGTCTTTCTCTAGGTTGGCAGGGCCCAAGAAGGAGAACCACATAATATAGGTAATAGGCCCAGAGATACGTTACAATGTCCTCATTTGGGCATGGCTCTGGCTAAAGGGTACCCTTACTGGTGTGCCTGGTCTTGAAACATATGGCTATTCTTCCTTTGTTGAGGGCCAATTCTAGAGAAAAGAGATACATCACCTATGAGGTGGACACAGAAATAAGTCACAATAATTTTACTGGGCATGGTGCAGGCAAGAATTTAACATCACCTGAATGCTAGAGCCAGTGATATGTCACAATTCTTACTGAGTAAATGACCCAAGCAGGGGAGTCACATCACATCAAGACCTAGGTAGATATCACTTTCCATATATGCACTGGAACAGATCTGGAGGGTGAAATTACACAGGTGCTTTGCCAAGATTTATGTCACAATCACATTGTCAGAATGTTTCAAAGATGGGATTTACAATACCACACATGTCCTATTTTCATGTGTGACAGTAGAGTTCATCCATGTGAGATAATGACAGTCCTTATTGTCACCTGGGTGTGCATACAAGACTCAAAATTTTACCTGTGTCCTGAGCCCTGCTTTCATTCTGTCTTTAAAACAAAAAGACTTTGTAAAATATGTGTGAGTATTGTAATCCTTTGTGACTTTGTACCCGAAGGTGATCCAGGACATCACGTGTGACCCTAAACCTAGCTATGAGTCAAAGTATTCTTTATTGGCTGAGGCTACACATGACAGTCATTATCATTTCTGGAGGTTGTGCCTAGGTATATGTTACAATTCACTTTGTGGTTTTGAAGCAGGCAGAACAGACACATTACCTAAATGCTGGGCCAGAAATATTTCAATATTATTTTTATTGGCATTGTCCCATCAGAAATGTCACATGACTTGTGTGCTAGGTCTAGCTATGTGACACAATGTCCTTTATGGGCAATGTCCAGGCAGCAGAGGATAGTCAGGGCCCTAAAAGCTGGGCCCCAAAATATGTAACACTGCCTCCCGTTGACAGGGACCACGGAAGAGACATATGTTTTAGATGCAAGGTTCAGAAAAACTACAATTACCGAAGAGAACAGGGTACAGGCAGGAGATGAGTCATGTAACCTAGAATATGGGTCCAGAAATATGTTACAATCCCCCCTGAGAACATTGTTAAAATAGCACAGTCATATTACAAAGGTGCTTGGCCAAGTATTTGTCAAAATCTCATTTGTGGGCTATACCTAGCTGGGTTTATTAAATCACTCAAGAACTGTGCAAACACATATGTCACAATTACACTTCTGGAAAAAGTTAAAAATAAGAGTCACCATCCTGCACATATCCTGGCTCCAGGCATATGAATTGTTATTAGGCTTTTCTTATGGTCTCAGGTATATGGCACAATATTACTTGTGGCCAGAAAAAAGGAATAAAAGTCACATCTTCTATGTGGGTGTGGGTCCAGTGAGATGTCACAATCTACCTTGTGGTCAAGACTCTGGAATAAGTATCACATCAACTGGATCCTAATTTCAGTGATACATCAAACCCCCTCTGTGGGCAGAATTTTGGCAATAGAAAAGACTCAGTTTACCTATGCAATTGGCCCATATATATGTAACAATTGCCCTTCTGTGCAGCAGCAAGACTGGAGAGTGACCTCACATTGGTGCTGGGCCCAGCAATATGTCACAATCTCCCTGTGGTCAGGACCCAGACAAAAGTGAAGGAACATCACCTAGGTTCTGAGCCAAGTGATATGTTAACAATTCTTCCTGTTGGCAGAACAAAAAATGGGGAATCACACCACCTGGGTGCAGGACATACTTATGTGTCACAATGCACTGTTTAAGTGCAGGGTCAAGGCAGTAGTAGGGAGTCACATCACTTATGTGATGGACCTAGATATAAGACACAACTCGTTTTTTAGGCAGGTTTCAGGCAGGTAATTCACATCACCTAAGTGATGGTCCATTGATACATAACAGTGTCCTTTATAGGCAGAGCCAAGGAAGTTGTTATATATTACTTAAGTACTTGTTCCACATATGGCAGAATTTCATCTGTGGTCTGGGCCTACAAAAGAGAGTTACATTATTCCTGTGCTTTGAAAAGTTATGTGTCCCAATCACATGCTCAATAAGTTTCAGTAATAAGTTTAACATCCCACACAATTTTTGCTTTTGTCTATGTGAGTGAACTCTTTCTATGAGTTGGGTCGAAGTAGAAGAGTCACAGTCTCAACAGTGGCAAGATATATGTATAAAAGCCCCAAATACACTTGAAGATTGTGTTCCAGTAGGCGAGTCACAGCACCACAGATGGGCTGAATCATGAAGTAACAAAAAACCTGTGAATCAGATCCGTATATGAGAGTAATTATTTGAACCTTTGACTGCCTTTTAGGTGTGAGATTTAGTACTTCATTCCCAGGCCCTGTTCATGTGTGAGAAAGAAAATCATTTCAGCTTGGTGTGTATACAAGAGTCACATTCTCACCAGGTAGCTGTTCTTTGTTATGACCTCCTTTGTACCATTAAGGCTTTATATTATATTCCTGAATGTTATAATCATTCATGAATTTTGTAAAGTGAAAAACCCGGGATCTTATCCATGGCCATAATGCTTTCAATGAGGGTCAAAATATCTCTTCTTGCTGGGTCCAGATATGAGAGATATTTTTATGCCTGTGTGCTTAACTCATACAGTAAAATCTCATTTGTAAGATGGGCCTAGTAAGAAGAGTCGCATCACCTGGATACTGCCTCACAGAATATGTCACTAAGCCCACTATATATAAGGTAGAAGAAAAAGAACAGAGTCACTCCACGTAGGTCCTGGGCTCTGCAATATGTAATAAAAAAAAGACATTCTACAACATTTAAAGGCTTTATACAGCATAAGAGTTGCAAACCACTGTGAGGCCTACATGCTCTTATGGATTCATAATCTCACATATTGCCCTAAATTCAGGAATAATAGTCAATGTCCCTTGTCTAAGCTAAGTTCAAGGGTGAGATGCATTATTATGCCTATGAGCTGGATCTATAAATGAGTCACCATCCTACATGTCACTAGATCATATATGAATATCACAATTCCAACTTTGTACTATTCACTTGTTAGACTCAGGACCTTAACAGTGGGCTTTAAACTTATGGGATGGTGACAACATTTGCTTTTATTTGGGTGCATAATTGAGAAATCTAATCAGGACTTTTGCTTGTCCCTGTCATGAATTTCTCTGTACCACCCAAGGCATTTATAAATTATAAGTTAGTGGTGTAAAGTTTTGTGAGCTTGGTACAAATATGCAACCCAAGACCTTAGCTATTTCCCTAAGCCTAGTGATGAAAGGCAAAATATCTTCTTTGGCTGAATTCCAATATTAGTTTGACCATCATGCCTGTAAATTGAAGTAACATATATGTTATAGTCCCATATGTGGGTAAAAATCTAGGCAGGAGGGTAACTTCACTTAGGTATTGAGCCAAGCAACCTGTCAGAATGCCCTCTGTAGGCAGGGTATAGGTGTTAGAGTCACATTAACTGGGTTCTGTACACAGCAATATGACACAATCCCACATGTAGAAAAAAAACCAGCAAAGGAATGAGAGCAAAAACACCTGCATAATGGGCCCAGGATTGTCAAAATACATTCTGTGGCTCTGGGACAGGCATGAAAGTCACATTATCAGTGACCTGGGCTCAGGAGTATGTCATAATTCTCTATATATGCAGGACCCAGGCAAAACAGTAACATTATGTAGGTGCTGAGTCCTTGTATGTGTCACGTGTACACTAACATATTGGTCATTGCATAAGTCTCTGTACAACATCTGAGAACTTTATACAAGATGCATGAGAATTTCAAATATCTCAGAAGCCTAAAGGCTTATATGAACTCATGATCTTACATATTGCCCAATCCGATCCCCACCTTTTGAAGGCCACACAGAAGAACAGAGTCACATTACCGAAGTGCTGGGCTCATCAATATCTCTCAATCTTGTTAGTGTAAAAGCCCAGACTGAAGAGGATAGTCACATCACTTAGGTCCTGGGCTCTGATATATTGACCAATGTCACCAGTAGGCAGGGCACAGGCAGAAAAAGAGTCATAACACCAAGGTACTTCTTTAGGTATCTGTCATATTTTAATGTGTGGGCAGAAACCAGGCTGAAGAACAATATCACCTGGTCCTGGATTCGGAGATATTCACAAGTCCCCCTTACAAAAGAACCCATGCAGGAGAGTTATATCACCTAGGTGCAGGTTCCACTCTTTTTTTTTTTCCTACTTCAGTCTATTTATTTATTTATTTATTTATTTATTTATTGTTATTATTATTATACTTCGGGTTTTAGGGTACATGTGCACAATGTGCAGGTTAGTTACATATGTATACATGTGCCATGCTGGTGTGCTGCACCCATTAACTCGCCATTTAGCATTAAGTATATTTCCTAATGCTATCCCTCCCCCCTCCCCCCACCCCACAACAGTCCCCAGAGTGTGATGTTCCCTTTCCTGTGTCCATGTGTTCTCATTGTTCAATTCCCATCTATGAGTGAGAAAATGCGGTGTTTGGTTTTTTGTCCTTGCGATAGTTTACTGAGAATGATGATTTCCAGTTTCATCCATGTTCCTACAAAGGACATGAACTCATCATTTTTTATGGCTGCATAGTATTCCATGGTGTATATGTGCCACATTTTCTTAATCCAGTCTATCATTGTTGGACATTTGGGTTGGTTCCAAGTCTTTGCTATTGTGAATAGTGCCACAATAAACATACGTGTGCACGTGTCTTTATAGCAGCATGACTTATAGTCCTTTGAGTATATACCCAGTAATGGGATGACTGGGTCAAATGGTATTTCTAGTTCTAGATCCCTGAGGAATTGCCACACTGACTTCCACAATGATTAAACTAGTTTACAGTCCCACCAACAGTGTAAAAGTGTTCCTATTTCTCCACATCCTCTCCAACACCTGTTGTTCCTGCGTTTTTAATGATCACGATTCTAACTGGTGTGAGATGGTATCTCATTGTGGTTTTGATTGCACTTCTCTGATGGCCAGTAATGATGACCATTTTTTCATGTGTCTTTTGGCTGCATAAATGTCTTCTTGTGAGAAGTGTCTGTTCATGTCCTTCGCCCACTTTTTGATGGGGTTGTTTGATTTTTCCTTGTAAATTTGTTTGAGTTCATTGTAGATTCTGGATATTAGCCCTTTGTTAGATGAGTAGGTTGTGAAAATTTTCTCCCATTTTGTAGGTTGCCTGTTCACTCTGATGGTAGTTTCTTTTGCTGTGCAGAAGCTCTTTAGTTTAATTAGATCCCATTTGTCAATTTTGGCTTTTGTTGCAATTGCTTTTGGTGTTTTAGATATGAAGTCCTTGCCCATGCCTATGTCCTGAATGGTAATGCCTAGGTTTTATTCTAGGGTTTTTATGGTTTTAGGTCTAATGTTTAAGTCTTTAATCCATCTTGAATTAATTTTTGTATAAGGTGTAAGGAAGGGATCCAGTTTCAGCTTTCTACATACTGCTAGCCAGCTTTCCCAGCACCATTTATTAAATAGGGAATCCTTTCCCCATTGCTTGTTTTTCTCATGTTTGTCAAAGATCAGATAGTTGTAGATATGTGGCATTATTTCTGAGGGCTCTGTTCTGTTCCACTCTTAAGTCACAATTTTCCATATGGACAGGGCCAAGCAGGCAGGCACATCACCTAGATGACAGGCCCAGAGACGTGTTGCAAAGTCTTCTTTAAAGCATGGCCAACAAAAAAGAGTAGTATCACTTTTGTGCCTGGCCTAGCAATATGTTATAGTTTAGGTGGGCAAATCCCAAGCAGAAGAGCCACATCACCTACAAGATAGGCCCTATGATATATAAGAATATCCTCTTTGGGTATGGCCCTGGCAAAATAGCATCATCACCTGTGTGCCATGGACTAGGAATTTGTCACCATTCTGCCATGTTTGCAGGGCCCATTCCAAAGAGGAGAGTTACATCTTCTATGTGATGGACACAGTGGTATATTACCATGATGTCTGTAGGCAGGGTGCAGGCAAGAATGTAATGACACCTGGGTGCTGGATCCAGTGATGTCACAATTATTACTGAGAGCAGGGACCAAGCAGCAGAGTCACATCACTTCAGGTTTGCCCCAGGTAGATATCAAAATCCTTTATGTAGGCTAAAACCTGTTGCAAGACTGAAATCAAAAAGGTGTGTGTTAAGTATTTATTTTACAGTCATCATGGAATAAAATTTCAGGGATTAGTTTTACGATACCACACATGTCCTGTTTTCATGTAGGACAGTTGCCTTCATCCATCTGTGATAGTGAAAGTTCTCACTGTCAGCTGGATGTACATACGAGACTCACAATTTCCTATGTGTGCAATGAAACTATCTGTACTACACTCTCTATACACCACACTATACACTCTCTATACACAGTTATGAAAGTGTCTGTACAACACTTTCTATACACTGTTATGACAATCTCTATACAACCCAAGAGTGTTATAAAATATGTGAGTGTTCTAATATTCTCTAACCTTTATACCAGAAAAAGATCCTGGTCATCACTCATGTTCTGAAACCTAGTTATAACCATCAAAATTTCTCCTATTAGCTTAAGCCACATATGAGAGTATTTATCATGCCTGCTGGCTGTGCCTAGTTATATGTCACCACCCCCTCTGTGGTTGCTAAATAGGCAGGGCAACCATATCACCTAAATTCTAAGCTAGAAATACTGCAATATTCTCTTTGTAGGCTGGGTTCTATCAGAAAAATCTATGGCATAATGCTTCTTGTGAAGAGTGTCCAGGCAGGAGCAAAAAGTCATATCATCTAAATGATGGGCCCGGAGATATGTCACAATGCCTCCTGTTGAAAGGGCCCAGGCAAGAGAGTCATATCATTTGTATGCAGTGCTCAGAAATGCTACACTCTTCACTGGAATTAGGATTTAGGAAAAAGAGTAATGTCACCTAACCTAGATGATGGGTCCACAAATATGTTACGATCACTTCTGAGAAAACTAAGACATGAGAGTCAAATCATCAAGACTCATGGCCCAGGTATGTCAAAATGTAATCTGTGGGATATAGCTAGGCAGGATTAATAAGACATTCGGGAGCTCAACAAAGGTATATGTCACAATAACACCTGTGGAAAGGTCCAGGGATGAGAGTTACCCTCCTGCACATGACTTGGTTTTAGATACAAGAGTCATTATTCAGACTTTGATGTGGTCTCAGGTATATGGCACTACATTGCTTGAAGGCAGAGAGAAGAAAGGAAAGTTACAACATCTGAGTGGATACTGGTCCAGTGAAATGTCACAATACTCCATGTGAGCAGGACCAAGGAATAAGAGTAACAGCACCTTGATGCTGGTTTCAGCAACATATCTAAATCCCCACTGTAGGCAGGGATTAGGCAGGAGAGGAGACACACATCACCTAGGCAATTGGCCTTGGTATATGTCACAATGGCCTTTATGTGTATGTGCAGGACAAGGCACTAGAGTGACCTTGATGTTGAGCCAAGTGACATGTTACAAAGCTTATACGGTCACAATCCCACCTAGTAAAGAGTCACATCACCTGGATACAGTACCCAGTTATGTATCACAATGCACCACAATTACAGGGCCAAGGCAGTAGAAAAAAGTCACATCACCTACGTGATTGAGCTAGATAAAATCACGATGCTTTTTGTAGGCAAGGTTGGGGCAAAGATTTTACATCAGCTGGGTGCTGGTCCCAGTGATATATAAAAGTGTCCTTTGTCACATTGCCAAGAAGATGTTCCATACTCTTTAGGTGCTTAGTGCATGTATGTCACAATTTCACTTGTGCTCTGTGCTTCAAAAGGAGAGTCAGAACACTCTGATGCCTGGCAATGTCATACTTCTCAATCACACTCTCAAAAATCTTCAGAAATAAATTTCAGAATTCTACACAAGTACTGCCTTTGTGTATGAAAGCCAACACCTCCTATGAGTTAGGTCGAAGTTCAGGAGTCATACTCTTAATAATAGGCAAGATGTATGTATAAAAGCCACAAACCCACTTGAAGATTATGTTTAAGTAAGAGAGTCAAAGCACCACAGCTCTGCTATGTCATAGTTCAGATGTCACCACACCACCTGCGAAGCATTATTAGTGCAACAATTTTCTCAAATTTAAATATGAGAGTAACAATGCTGATGTGTGTGAGATGTAGTATCTTATTTGTAGGCTCTGTTCATGTGTGATAAAGACAATAGTGTCAGCTGAGTGCCCATTGAAGAGTGAAAATGGCATCTGGCTGCTGGTGCCTGTTATGACACTCTTTGTATTCCTCAGGCTTTAGATGATATGCCTAAGTAGCGCTGTGAATTCTTATAGGTGAGAGATCTAGAACATTATCCATGACTGAAAGACTGGCTATGAGTGTTGAAATCTTTCCTCTGACTGGGTCTAGGTATGAGAGTTATTACTGTGCATATGAGCTGAATCCAGAGATACGTCACCAGATCACCTTTTGACAGAAACAAGACAGAAGAGTCACATTAACTGGATGCTGAGCAAGGCTTACATTATAATCTCTCTCATAGGTAGGACCCAGGCAGTAGAGTATACCAACTAAGGACAGTTCCTCAAATAACTTGTCATCGTGCCCACTGCATATAGGGTTGAAAATTTTGTGGATGTTCACACTCCCAAGGTGCTGAGCTAAGCAATGTGTTATAATTTCCTCTCTTGGCAGAGTCCAGGACAAAGTGGAGAGTCACATCAACTAGGTTTTGCACTGTGATATGTTATGGTTTCTTCAGTGGGCAGGATCCAGGCAGGAGAGGAGAGTCACATCACATAGAAGCTACATCTAGTGATATAGCTACACCACAGTGTCCCCTGTGAGCAGGGCACTGGGAGAAGAGACATATCACTTAGCTGATAGGCCCAGAGATATGTGATAATATCCTTTGTTGGCTGGGTTCAAGCAGAACAGTGTCATTATTATAATTTTAACCCAGCAATATTTCACAATGCACCCATGGGAAAGAATTTATGCCAGAAGTCTCAACACCAGGGTGCTGGGCCTGGTAATATGACACAATCTCCTCATCTTTTAGGTGACACTTTTAACTGTGAAGTTGGTGTGTATATAAGAGTCACAATCTTGGCTGGGTGCAATGGCTCACACCTGTAATCCCAACACTTTGGGAGGCCAAGACGGGTGTATCACGACATCAGGAGATTGAGACCATCCTGGCTAACATAGTGAAACCATGTCTCTACAAAAAATACAAAAAAAAAAAAAAATCAGTCTGATGTGGTGGCAGTTGCCTGTTGTCCCAGCTAGTTGGGAGGCTGAGGCAGAAGAATACCATGAACCCGGGAGGTGGAGCTTGCAATGAGCCGAGATTGTACCACTGCATTCCAGGCTGGGTGACAGACTGAGACTCCATCTCAAAAATAAATAAATAAATAAATAAGAGTCACAATTTCACTTGTGTTTTGGGTGATTGAATGACACACTGTACAACATCCAAAGGTTTTATGCAACATGCATAAAAGTTGAAACTACTCTGAGGGCTACACACTCATATTGAGCAATCTTACATATCGCCCTAAACACAGTTATGTTAATCGATATCTCTCATATAGGCTGGGTTCAGACAGAAGACTCATTATTATGTCTGTGATCTGGGTCCAGAAATGTCATAATCTCACCTGTAGCAAGGTCCACATATAAGTTACAATTCCATCTTTGTAATTTATTTACTTTTTAGACTCAGGACTTCCACAGTGAGATGTCAGATGGTGACAACATTTGCTCTCACTCACATTTGTAATTAAGAGTCATGATCTTAAGATTTTGCTGGGTCCTGTTATAAAACTCCATGTACCACCTGAGAAGTTTATACGAGTTAGTGTTTTATTTTAAGCTTCTGTGAGCTTTCTACAAATATGCAACTCATTATTTTACCTATTGTTCTAAGCATAATTATGAGAAGAAAAATATCTGCTATTGGTGGAATCACAATTTATGTTTGATTATCATGCCTTGTCATTAAAGCAATGTAATTTTTATAATCCAATTTTAGGAAAAAATCCTGGCAGGAGAGTCACACAACTTAAGTGCTATGCCAAGCAATATGTCACAATACCCTCCCTAGGCTGGTTCTATAAATGAAGGTTACATTAACTAGGTAGTGGAAACAGCAATATGAATAAATCTTAAACGTGGGAAAAAAACAGACAACTGATGAGAGCAAAAACACCTACAGAGGGGGCCAAAATATCTAAAAATACTTTCTGTTGCTCTGGCAAAGGCAAATAGGTTACATCATCAGGATGGGGGACCAGCAATACTCCAGAATTCTGTATTTACGCTGCACCCAAACAGAAGAGAAACATCATCTGGGTGCTGGACCCTGCAATACATCAAAATTATTTTTCATGGGCATGGTTCTGAAAAAAAATAATAGTTATATTACCTAAGTATTGGGCTTAGCATTATGTCACATTACCCCATTGTAAAGGCAAGAGAAAAAGAAAAGATTCCCATTACTTAAGACACTGGGTCAGATATAGGGCCCAATGTCCAGAGTAGGCAGGGATGAGACAGAAAAGAAGAGTCATATCACCTAGATGCTTCCCTAGGTACATGACACAATCTACCGTGTGAGGTGAACCCAGGCAGAAGAGCCATATCTATTTGATACTGGGTCCTGAGATACTTCTCAAGGCTCCTCTAGGACAGGAACAAGGCAACAAAGTTACAACAAATAGGCGTAGGTTCTACCCTCATGTCACAGTGGTCCATGTGGGCAGGGATCTAGCAGACAGTCAAATCACCTGAGTGATATGCCCAGAGATATGTCACAATGCCCTCCTTGAGGCATGGCCATGGCAAAAGAGTACCATCACCCATTTGTCTAGCCTAGCAATATGTCACTATCCAGGTAAGCTGGACTCAAGCAGGAAACCAATATTGCCTAGGTGATAGGCCCAGAGATTTGTCACAATGGCCTCTATAGGTCATGGCCCTAGCAAGATATTACCATCACCTGTCTGCCTGGCCCAGCCATATGTCACTATCCTCCTCTGTGCTCAGGATCCATTATAATAGGGAGAAGTACGTCACCTAGGTGGTTGACACGGTGATATGTCACAGTGATTTCAGTGGGCATGGCTCAGGCAAATATGTAACATGACCTGGTTGCCGGATCTAGTGATGTGTCATGATATTTACTCACAGTGGGGCCCACGTGCAAGAGTCACAACATTTACAAACTGGCCCATGTAAGTACCACAATAACTTATGTGGGCTGGAACAAGTCTGGAGAGTCAAATCACACAGGATCTTTAGGTGCTTAGTGCATATATGTTACAATTTCACAAGATTTATATCACAATCAAACTGATAAAAAATTACCAGACTGAGATATACCATATCACATATGTCCCTTTTTTATGATTGACAGTTGGCTTCATATATGTTAGATGGTGAGAGTCCATACTGTCAGCTTGGTGTGCATATAAGACTCAAAATTTCACTTTTCTTTTTTTTTTTTAATGACACTCTCTATACAAGCGAAGGCTTTTATCAAATATCTGAGGCTGTTATAATCCTCTTTGACCTTTTTTCCCAGTAAGAGATTTAATTACTCAAGTTTCTAAAGCAAGTTATGAGAGTCAAAATTACTCCTATTTTGCAGGTCCACATATGAGAGTCGTTATTATGCCTGTGAGCTGTGTCTAGGTGTATGTCACAATTTATTCTGTGATAATAAAACAGGCATGACAGCCAAGTAACCTAATGCTGAGCCAGAAATTTTCCAATATTCTCTTTGTTGGCATGTCTCTGGTAGAAAAACTGCATAATTTTGGGGTTACACTAAGATGCACAGCACAATGCCCCTCGTGGGAAGTGTCCAGACAGAAGAAGAGACTCATATCTCCTAAATTTTCAGCCCAGAGATATGTCAAAATGCCTTCTGTTGAAAGAACCAGAAAAGAGAGTCATATAATGTGGGTGCAGTGCTTAGAAATCTACAGTCCTCAGTGGAAGCAGGGTCCAGGCAGAAGAGTAGAGTCAGGTAACTAGACGATGGGTCCAGAAACATGTTACAATCCTTCCTGAAGATATTGTTAAGACAGGAGAGTCAAATCACCAAGGTGCTCAGCTGAGGTATATTTCCAAATATCATTTTCTGGCTACATCTAGGAAGGATTATTGAATACCTCTGGGGCTGGGCAAAAGTATATGTCACAATAACATTGGTGGAAAGTTCCAGAAATGGAAGTCACCATCTTGCATATAGTCTGGCTCTAGGCTTAAAAGTAATGATTAGTCATCTTACAGGGTCTCAGATATATGGGCCTAGATATATGTCATCACCTTGCTCTGGGTTTAGCAATATGTCACAATTTCTCCTGTAGTCAGAGAAGGAGAAGGCAAGAGAGAAGAAATATCACCTAGGTGCTGAACGAAGTGATATGTTACAAAGCTTCCTGTTGGCAGAACCCAAAACAGAGTCACATTACCTGGGTGCAGTACCCAGTTATGTGTCACAATGCATTATATGTTAAGCCCCAAAGCAGTAAAAGGGAGTCATATTACTTACATTATGGACTGAGATATAAGCCACAATAGCTTTTATAGTCAGGGGTCAGGTAACAAATTCACATCATCTGGGTGCTTGTCCCAGTGAAATGTAAAACTGCTCCTTGTTGACAGGCTCAGTCACCTTTGCTTAGGTGTATGGTTTAGGTATGTTACAGTATCATCTGTGGTCATGAGCTAAAAAGGAGAGTCAAGTTATTCAGAAGCCTGGCTAACTTTTATATTCTAATCACATACTAGGAAATATTTAGAGACAAGTTTCACAGACCCACAAAAGTTCTGGCTTCCTGTATGTGAGTCAACACTTCCTGTGAGTTGGATCAAAGCAGAGGAGTCACAATTTCAACAATGGGTCAGATCCATGTATAAGATACCCAATCCCACTTGAAGATTGTGTTTCAGCAGGGGAGTTACAGTCTCACAAGTGTGCTGAATCATAAGGATTTTTGTGTCAGAGGAACAATTTCAACCTTCAACTGCTCTTTTTGTGAGATTTATTACCTTATTTGCAGGCCCATTTCTATGAGATGTAGACCATCATGTAAGCTGGGTGTGCTTCCAGGAGTAAAAATAGCACCTGGGTGCTAATATCTGTTATGACACACTTTGTACCACTTAGGCTTTATATAACATGCCCGAGTGTCATAATCTGCTGTGGATCCTATACAATTAGGAGACCCATTGCTTTACTTATGACCATAAGTCTGGTTATGAGAGTCAAAATGTATCTTCTTTCTGGGTCCAGGTATGATTGTCATATTTGTGCATGTATGCTGAACCCAGGTATATGTCACAATTTCGCTTGAGGGAAAAAACAATGCAGGAGAGTCTAATCACCTGGATTCTGAGCTCAAGTTACATTATACTCTCCTTTGTAGGCGGGAAGAAATTAGTAGAGTCACATCACTTAGGTCAATCTCAAGTAATATTGGCACCATGTCCATTGTAGAGAGGGTTAAAGAAAATGAGGAGGGTCACACCAACCAGATGCTGGACTCAGCAATATGTAATAATGCACTCATTTGCACACTCCAGAATAAAGAGGAGAGTTGCTTTACCTATGATTTGCACTCAGCACCATGTCACAGTTTCTTTAGTGGGTAGGAACTCAGCAGGAGAGAAGAGTAACATTTCCTAAATGTTATATCCCGTGATGTCATAATGTTCCTTGTGGGCAAAGCACAAATGAAGTAGACAAATCACCTAGGTGATAATCTCAGAGATATATTATAATATCCCTTGTTGGCAGGGCCCAGCCACAAGAGTCACATTATTATGATTCTGACCCAACCATATGTCACAATGCACACTTGGGAAACAATTTAAGCAAAAGTTTTAATACCTTAATACTAGGCCCAGTAATATGACACAATGTCCTCATCTTTGATGGTAAGAACTTAAAATTTTAGCTTCGTGTGTATATGAGTCACAATGTCACATGTGCTGGGCCATTGTGTAATACCCTGTGCAACATCTGAAGGCTTTATATGGCATGCATGAGAGTTTCAAACTACTCTGAGGCCCATATGCTCATATGGACTCACAATCTTATATATTGCCTGAAACCCAGGTATAATAGTCAACATCTCTCATTTAGGTTGAGTTCAACAATGAAACTCATTTCTATGCCTGTTAGCTGGGTCCAGAAATGAGTCAAGATTACATCCGTTGCCAGATCTAAATATGAGAGTCACAACTGCAACTTTGTACTGTCTTTATAGTTAGGCTCAGTACCTCAGCAATTGGCTTTGTAAATATAGGATGGGGACAACTTTCAATTTCACCTTGGTGTGTATTTCAGAGTTCCAATCTTAACTTTTTCCTGGGGCTTGATATGAAACTCTCTGTACAACCAAAGCCATTTATACAATATAAATTAGTGTTGTAAATTTTAGTGAGCTTTGTACAAATATGCATCCCAAGAATTTAACTATTGCCCTAAGCCTAGCAATAAGAGTCTTCTATTGGCTTATTCCCAATATAAGTTTGACCATCATGCCTGTGAACTGAAGCAAGGTATATGTCATCATCCCACTTGTGGGCAAAAAAATAGAAAAAAGAGTAACATCCCTTAGCTGATATAGCAAGCAACATGTTGCAATGCCCTTTCTAGGTAGAACCTAGCAAAGAGGGTCACATTAACTGGGTACTGGACCCAGCAATATGACTCCATTCCGCATGTGGAAAAAGTTAGCTGAGGGATAAGAGCTAAAACACCTACAGAATGGGAAGAAGATATGTCATAACACTCTCTGTGGCTATGGCACAGGTAGGACAGTAGCATCATCTGGGTGCTGGGCCCACCAGTATGCAATAATTCCCTCTGTATTCAGTATCCTAGCAGAAGTGTAACATCCACTGAGTGCAAAAGTTCAAAATTTTCCTTTGTGTGCATGCTTCAGATAAAAACAGGAGAGTCACATGACCTAAATGCTGAGCTCAGCACTATGTCACAATCCCACAATTTTAAAGGCCCAGGCAGGGAAACAGAGTCATATTTCTAACCAACAGAGTTAGGTTATAGGCTCAGAGATATGTCCCAATGTCCCCATTAGTCAGGACTCAGCCAGAAAAGGAGAGTTGTATCATGTAGGTTCTTCTTTAGGTACATGTCACAGTGTAAGACGTGGGCAGAAACCAGGCAGAAGAACCACATCACCCAGATGTTGGGTCCTGAGATATGCTGTAAGGCTCCCTTAGGACAGAAACAAGGTGAAAGAGTTACATCACCGTGGTATAGGTTCAACTTTTATGTCACAATGCCTTATGTGGGTGAGGCCCAAGCATTGAGTTACATTATCTAGATAATATACCCAAAATTATGTCATAATGCCCTGTTTGAAACATAGCCCTGGCAAAAGAGTACCATCACTTGTGTGCCTGGGCCTAGCCATGTATTACTACCACCCCTTGTGTTCAGGGCTATTTTCAGAGAGGAGAGTTACATTCCCTAAATGGTGGACACAGTGATATGTCACAATGATGTCTGTGGAAATGGCTCAGGCAAGAATGTAAAATCAACTGGGTGTTAGATATTGTGATATTTCACAATCTTTAGAGAATGGCCTATGCAGGCTGGCCACATCATCCAGATGTTTTAACATCACCTGAGTTTTAGATCCAGTGATATGTCACAATCCTGAGAGAACATCCAAGGGAGGAGAGTCACATCATCTAGAAATTGGCTCAGGTAGAAATCACAATCACGTATGTGGCCTGAAACCAGTCTAGACAGTCAAATCACACAGATGCTTGGCAAATATTTATATCACATTCACATTGGTAGAATATACCAGAAATGAGATTTACAATACCACACACATCCTATTTTCATGAGTGACAGTTGGTTTCATATATGTGAGATGTGACAGTCCTTAGTTTAAGCTGCATGTGAATGTGAGACTTACAATTTTGTCCTTCTGCTGGGTTCTGTTAGGACATTCTCTGTACAAGTCATGGGCTTTATAAAATATCTGAGGCTGTTATAATCTTCTGTGACCTTTTTACCAGAAGGAGATCTAAGACATTATTCGTGTTTCTAAAGCAAGTTACAAAAGTCAAATTAACTCCTATTTGTGGGGTTCACATATGACAGTCATTATCATGCCTGTGAGTTGTGCCAAGGCATGTGTCAAAATTTACTCTGTGGTAATGAAACAGGCATGATCACCACATAACCTAAATGCTGAGTCAGAAATGTTCCAATATTCTCCTTTTACGCAAGTTCCTGGCAGAAAAGTTGCATAACTTTGGAGCTACACCTAACTGTATGGCACAGTGGCCCTTGTGGGCAGTGTCCAGGGAGAGGCGGAGAGTCATATCACCTAAATAATAGGCAGAGAGATATGTCGCAATGCTTCCTGTTGGAAGGGCAGGGACGAATAATTTCTGATTATATTAATCTTAGCAGAGAGGTATGTCACAATGCCTCCTGTTGGAAGGGCAGGGATGAATAATTTCTGATTATATTAATCTTAACTGGAGTAGTTTGGTATCTTATTGTGGCTTTAATTTGCATTTTTCTAACAATTAATAGTGTTGAGCATCTTTGCATATACTTGGCATTTGTATGTCTTCTTTGGTGAAATTTCTCTTAAGGTCTCTCATGTATTACTAAATTGCATGTTATTTTTGCTTTTATGTTTGTTATATATTTTGTATGATTATCCCTTGTCATATGTATATTTAGCAAATAAATCCTCCCACACTGTAAATTGTCTCTGATAGTTTATTTTTGTTATAATTTTTTTTTTTTTAGATTCTGTTAAATTCACTTGTCTGCTTTTGTTTTGTTGCCTGTGCTTTTGAGTTCTTATTTAAATTTCTTTCCTGTGTTATTGGGTAAAAATTATCTATGTTTTATTCAAATAGTTTTTAAGATCGAGTTTAACATTTAAATCTTCTTATTACATAAAATTAAATTGATTTAATATAATATGGTATGAAACAGGTTGACATCTAGAGGTATTCATGTAAAGAATCCATTTTCCTAGCACCATTCATTGAAAAGATTGTCTTTTTCTAAATGTGTGTTCTAAACAACTTAAAAATCACATGGACCTATGTTTATGAATTTATTATTGGTATCACTGGATACTTTGGTCTATGTGTCTGTTTTCCATACCAATATTACACTGTTTCACTTGTTACAGCTTTGCAGTATATTTTAAAGTCAGGTACTAAGATGATTTCAGCTTTGTTCTTTTTTCACAGGATTACTTTGGCTATTTAGGGAGGTTTTAATTTGTTTTCTATAAATATTAGGATGGTTTTTTTCCATTTCTGTGAAAAAAAATTCATTTGGTATTTTACAGAGTTTGCACTGACTGTATAGATTACCTTGAGTAACAAAGCCCTTTTAACAATATTTTTATAACACATGAGCAAAAATATGTCTCAAAGTTTTAATGTTTTACTTTCTTTATAAATGTTTTATAATTTATAGTGTAGAGAGTGTTTATCTTTTTAATTAGTTTTACTGCTAGGCACCTTTATTTTTTATTCTAGGTGGAAAAAGTATTTGGAAAAATCTAACATGCCTTTGTGATTAAAACAACAGAATAAATTATGTATAGATGGTATCTACCTGAACACAGTTAAGGCAAAATATGAAATTCATTAGCTGATATCATACTGAACAGAAAAATAAAAAAGCTTTTTATTTAAGATCTGGAACAAGACAATGATGTCTACTTTTGCCACTTTAATTCAACAAAGTACGGAAAGTTTCGGTCTGATCATTTTGAAAGACAAAGAAATAAAATACATCTAAATAAAAAAGGAGAAAGTCAGACTGTCTCTGATTGAAGAGCACATAATTTCCTATATAGCAAAACTAAATACTACACTAAAAATCTTGAGAGTTAATAAAGAAATTCAGTAAAATGGCAGTATACCAAATTCACATACAAAATTATGAGGATTTTTACCTGCCAATAATAAGCCACCTGAAAGAAAAGTTCAAGAAAAAAGTTAGTTACAACAGCTATAACAATATATCCTATTTCAAGTTAAGTTCATCCTTGTGGTAAGGTTAAAATTTATTTTTTTGTTGGAATATTCATTATTCTCTACCTTATTTGTTAAAGAGACTGTTCTTTTCTCATGTTAAATGATAGAGACAGGACATAGCCAATAGATTTTTTCTCATTTTGAGTAATAGAGACAGGAGACAGTCAAGGGTCCTGGCCAAAACTCCGCCTTTAAGACTTAAACAGCCTGAAGGCTGATAAATTAAACTGTTGATTTCAGATAAAGTTGGCCATTTCCTGACTGTTTCTATCTGAATAATGCCCACAAGTGCACTGGGAAAAGGAGGTGGAGCTATGGAAATTTAGAGGAGAGTAGCCTGGACTCTTCATTTGCTGTGTGCTGACCTGGTGTTCATCAATCTCTGAGGTGGGGGCCTGGTAACAGGAGTCCCTCTCACTTTTCTGACAATTTTCTTTTCTCCTGTTGCCCAAAAAACTTTACTCCTCCCCCTTCAGTGTGTTTGTTAGCCTATTTATTCCTGCTTATGTGATGAGATCTTGATTTTAGCTGAACTAAGGAAGAAGTTCTAAAACATTTCATAGTCTAGATTTGAGGCTTGAGGAAGGGAAATAAATAAAGAAAAAAATCTTTTTTCTCTTTTGTTTGTAAATCTTTTCATCCTTGGACTTCTCCCGAGGGTAGAGGAATCTGTGCACAACCCCATTCCAACAGGTCAAGGCACATGTGGAATGGACAGATGATTGGCAGCTCCTCACCCTCAACTCCTCTGGGCTGGAAAATGCCAGGCACCCATGGCGTCTTCTCCTTCACAGTTTAAGGAATCCACCTTCATCCAACATCAATTAAGTTTATCTCTCTGATGAACGAACCCATTTGCATAAGAATGAAAATTTTTTTCTCTGACCTACACTGAAGGCTTTTTGTTTCTTTTTTTTTTTTTAAACTCTATCAGAAGTTTACTTTTAAGTAAAAAAAAATATTTTTTTTTCATAGTAAATGTATTTGCGGGGCTGGGAGCCCAACAATCACTGCTTATATTTTTTGTAACATTTTTACTGTGAAAGGGTATTTGTAAGGTTGGTCTTGAGCTGTGGCCAGTTATATGGTGTGCTTCCTATGTCATTCTTGGTGGTTGCTAGGAAATTTTTTTGCAGGCCTCCATCTTTTTTAATGTTTGTAGGAGCATGACATGTAACCACAGGGCAATGTTTTGTTTTAGCCTCTGCCATTTCACAATGATGGCTCACATTTAATCCTGACTTAGGGAATGAGTTTCTTCTGGTTTCATATCAGCAGGTGACTTTTTCCATTTGCTGATACTCTTCCCCTTCACAAACTGCCTTAATTTATTTTTTTCTGCTGAGTACCTGGTAAGCTGTCTTTGGTAAATTTGAAAGCCAGAACTATAGACTGCTTGACTTTGATAGAGTCAGCTAATAAGGAATTTACAAAGATTTTCTTAAAGAGTGCTCAAAACAAATAAAAGTCAATTACCAAATTATAGGTATATTTAAAAGACCTTTATATTTTTATCTTTTGGGTTGATTTTTTTTACGGAAAATTTTTTTCTTGGCTAACTGAATTCTTTTCATTCATTTTTTCTTGCCATTCTAATGGATAGATGAGAGGCCAGTAATTCAATCAGGATATTGGCAAATTAAAAATCTTACAGCTACTGACTGTAAGATTTTCTTCTGCTTATCCCTGTTTAAAAGAGCTCTAACAAATTTACTGAAAAAATGATAAGCACTTGGATCAAATATTTTTGAAGGAAAGATGAAAACTGTGTATGTTTTAGTTTACATGACTTTAATCTTTGAGAAATAAAAACAGCCTTAAAGATTATCGGTAAAACAAAAATGTTATCAATATATCAGTAGATGGGCTAAATTATTCAGGCCAGAGACTAGGTTTGCTAAATTTTTTAAGATTATAACTTTTTCTTGGTTTTTGAGAACTGTTCAACTTTGCTTCATAATTGGTCAAGCCTGAAGACAAATGAAACTAAATACACACTTAATTATGGCTTCACTTAGCACATAATTAGAAAAATTTACCTGGTTTTACATTAAAGTTAAAATTGCAAAAATTACCAGGATAACGTGTAATTGAAATGACTGGAAGTAGAGTTACATACAAGGTGTTTAAGAATAGTAAAATGTGTTTTTAATAAAAGATTATAAAAAGGCATGCAAATATACATATTCTTGCCTAGGGTCAAACAACTGTTTTGAGTTACAGATTATAAAGACAAAAAGTTAAAACAAGTTGTGGAAGAATTGTAAAAATAAATCTTTCTAAAGAAATTCCATGTGTGAACATCAATTAAATTCAAAAAGGTATTATATGGGATTTTATAAATTGAGCATTGAAATGAAAGCACTAGAATGTACTCTAAGGCACTTATCTGCTCTGTAGCAAAATTTGTAAAGAATTAAAAGGTTTTTGCTTTTTTATTTCTAGGTCATCATTTTGGTTAAATAAGTAATTTATGGTAATCTGGAATTTTATTTTATAACATCAAGCATTTTAAACCCCTAACATGTAACATTCTTCTCAAAAGAAAACATTAGTTACAAAATTGTCTTTCCTAATTCCTGGGTTTTGGATGCCAAAGAGTGTGCCAGGAGTATCTACAAGAGATTTATACAGGATCATCTGACATATTTAGTGACAAGGAATTGCCAAAATGGTGTTCAATATTATTTAGATGGCATCTTCATGAATAATACTAATACATGTTCCTAAATTATATGAGATTTCTAAAATTCTAATGTCTGAAGTATATGCTATCAACCACAATTAATGTTGCTAAGTTATTGTAAACCATAGAAATAAACACAATTTTTGTCAATCATCTTTCTGGCAAAACTGGGTGTTTTGTCAAACACAGACAATTGTCAACTGGTTTTGATTTTTTTCAAAAAAGTTTTGATCAGCTGTAGAACTTTGACTGGTGCTTACAAATGCAGGCTTTTGAAAACTTTGGAGCTTGTTTCATAGGAATACAGAAAAAACCTACAGGACACATAAAGAGCTAAAATGTTTATGAATATCAAACAAAAGAAAAGTTAACTGAATGGACTGGACTGATAGAAATCTGAAATAATCTTTCTGACTTTTGCTTGTAACATTACTGATTCTTATATTGTTTACCAGAGTCAAGGAAACTTATTTTAAGCTATTTACAGCCTTTAATATTAGAATAAGGTGTACTCCTGTGAAGAACAGTTGAATCATGTTTGTCTCTCTTCCTGGCTTCTTCAGAATTCAAAAGATAGTTATCAGTATTCTTAACTTATGGAAATATAGCTATTTGCATCAGTGTAATAATGGCCTATTTTCTTTGCAACAGGACACAGTTGGAGAAACTGGTTGTTGATTTAAGGCCTTGACTGAAAAGGTCTGCTTCCCTTTAAGGAGTCAAACTCAACTTGCAGAGCCAATAAAAACCCCTTGGATAAACTGGCCTTATACCTCATCTACACAATCCTTGTGCAGGGTTCCTGGTCTGTGGTATGTAAAGAATGACACTTTGTGACAGGCCCAGGTGCTCCAAGTTTATTGGGGACCATAAGAGAAAAGGAACACCCAACTCATAAGTAAGTGATGGTACAAAACCATGGCTAGGCTTGACTTCAGAAATTCCTATCTGAAATTTATTGTTGAACAGAGCTCTGTCAAAGCCAATGCAAAAGAACTATGTAGAAATATTTATTCTTGCTGCACTTTATGCAAATAACGAGCCCAAGCATATGACAAAAGTTTATTTCACAAAGAACTCAGAGCCATCATCATTTGTTTTTAACAAAAGAAAAAGAATTGAGCAGAAAGTATTATTTGTCAAAACTAATTATATATTTGTCATTAAATCCTAAACTCATTAGTTTTCATTTTTCCTACATTTTAGAACAAACCTGCTTATTCTTGTAAACAAACTATTGATATTCAACAGCAGCTCAGAAGAAATACAAAGGAATTTGTAATGTAAAAATCTGGATTAATATTCTAGTTCTGGACAATTATCCTGCAGACTCTGCAGAGTTATGGGAATAAATAGGGTGCACACCCAAGTCTCAGCAAGCATAACTATAGCCACTAGTTATCTGGGTGTGTTATATGACATTCTTTCTCACCCTTGTGGAAAGACTCAATCCCACAGCTTTATCTCAACCTTGAGCTAATTATATGGAGTCTTTGCAAACTCCTGAGACACATTTTTGTCCCAACCTTAATTTCAAGCTTCAGTTTGAAGCCTTGGGAAATAACACGGGATCTGAGAAATCTAGGAGATGATAGTGGAGAATAAGAGACACAGTGCAGGTGAGCATGACAAATTCCAGCTGATTAAGCCAAGCCTCACATTTCATGGATAAAGATTATGCTAGTATCCTTGGCATAAATGAAGACTAGTGAACTCTTGAACTACTGACAGCAGAGTAGATAGGACATATGTGGGTAAGAGCAGATATTTCAACCACCCTAGTCATTTCTGTTAACATGGGTGAAAGCTGCTTTGACACCTATGAATGGACCATGTCACAATCACTGGGACTTGGGGATACAAGAATAAGGGAAGGAAAGAGAAGATTCTTCCTTCTATCCCTCCACATACCCTGGAAGTTTGCAAGAAAGAGAAAGGAACCAGGGACAACTGCTTCTATCTCTCTAGATGAGTAGCCATTCATCTTCAGTCTATGTCCCTTTTGAATGCAACCTGAACCCTTGGAACTTCTCTGAAAAAAAATGGTATTTTTGTTTTGTTGTTGTTGTTGTTGTTTTTTCTCCTCTGTCCTCTATTTACAGATAGGTAACCATATATTCATACTATGGGACACTACCCTTGGATGCATCCTTCGAGCCTGGAAGAGTTAATTTCCCAAAACTTAGACTGGTTGGCTTAGGATTGAACTCAAGGCAAGACATCCCAGAAGCCTGACATGCTGGCAAAATAATCTTTTTTTTTTTTCCATTTGTGCTTTTTTTCCTTTCCCTTTCTGTGCAAACTAGGAAAAGTCCTTGAATATTTTGAGCTAAGCTTGCCATTTTCCCCTTGTTTTATCTTAATATGTGTTTATTAATTACCTAGTTTGATTCTTTTTAAAAAGTCATGCAATCAGAGCCTCAGACAGTGGCCCCTCCCATTGGGGACACTTACATAGGTCTTTATTGAGACCTGACTGCCATTTTTTTTCTCAACAAAATGCTCCCTCTCAGCAGGAATCATTTAAAAGTGGTTTATGTCCTAATCTTTATCCTTATTCTAATAGCAGTCAGATGTACTCATTTAGAGGGGGAAAATAATGAGTTAGAAAACAGCCAAGGGTCCTTGGCAAAACCATGCCTTCAAGCCTAAAATAGCCTGAAGTCTGAAAAATCAGACTGCTAGTCCCAGACAAACATTTCCTTTTTCCAGCTGATTTTCTCTCAGTAATGTCCACCTGCACAATGGGGGATAAAAGTGGAGCCATAGAAAGTTCACCTCTTCTGCACTGAGAAGCCTGGACTCTTCAGTTTTCTATGATGGTCTGGTGTTCATCAATCTGGGAGGTGGGGATCTGTAAGCAAGATTCCTACTCACTGTGTGAAAAGTTTTCTTCTTTTCTTTTTTTCTTTTTACCAACCAACTCTACTCCTTATCCTTCAGAGTGTCCCTGACCTAATATTTTCTAGTCATGTGACCAGAACCCAATTTTTCTGAAGTAAGGAGAAAGTTCTACAACATGATGATTTGCAACCTTCATTTAAGATAAACTGAGTATATACATTTGGGTTTCTTTCTAGTTTCTCTTATCTCTTTCAACATTTATTATTCTGTCTTTATGCCAGCACCGTACTGTTTGATTACTGTAACTTTGCAATATGTTTTGAAATAAAAAAATATGCCTCTGAGTTTATTATATTTTCCCAGGTTGTTTGACTACTTGTGGCTTTTGAGTGTTTATTAAAATTATAGGACAATATTTGGTGGTTCATTCCTGTGATCCCAGAAGTTTGGGAAGTCAAGGCAGGTGGATTGCTTGAGCCTAAAAGTTTGAGACCAGCCTGGGCAATATGGTGAAACCCTGTCTTTCCAAAAATATTCCTAAAAACTTGCTGAGCATGTTGGCATGCACCTGCAGGCCCAGCTACTTGTGAGGGTGAGGTGGGAGGATCAATTGAGCTTCAGAGCTCAAGGCTACAGTGAGCCATGATTAGGACACTGCACTTTAGCCTGGGTGACACAGCTAAATATTTACTCAAACATTTCAGAATGTTTTAGTACTTCTGGAAAAAGTACCATTGCTTTTTTGAAAGAGATCTCATTGATTTGTAGATCATTTTGAATCCCATAAACATGCAAAGAAACTTGCATGTTCTAACTCTTTAAAAATAGTATGCAGAAGAACTTGTCTAGTTTACATATATATGCAGATATGCCAGCTTTCTTTTGGTTTTTGACTTCCAGTTATCTTTTATGTAGTCAGAAATAATACCATTTGTTATTACCATTTGCTTAAATATGCTAAAATTGCATGCTAGGTTTGAAGTTTGCCTATCTTAGATAATAAGCCATATGTAATTAGAAATATTAAGTAGTATGCTATTGTTGGGTGCAATGTATTATAGATTATTCCTAGGTCTTATTTTTCTTTTTAATCTTTTATTTGTCTGTACATTTGTCTTTGTTTTTAATTTTGTTTCCCTTTATTTTTTATTTACTTTTATTTTTTCTAATAATATAACTTTATTTCATTTTTTTATTTTTCTCATTATATTCTCTTAATTTCAAATTTTCTAGATTTTTGTCTTGTTTGTAACATTTTATTCAATTTTTTATTTTGTTTATTTCCATTCATCTTCATGTTATTTTATTTTTTCTCCATATTTCTTTTTTTACTTTCATTTTTGTCTTATTCTTAAAATTTTCTTATCTCATTTCTCTTAATTTTATTTTATTTATTGTTTATCTTCATCTTCATTTTCAGTGATCTTAATTATATTTCTCTTTATTTTTGTCTATTTTGTTTCAGTTTATTTTATTTTTCCTTACTAGTTTCTTATGACTTTAAATTTATTTTTAAATCTGATTTCTTTTTTTTTTTTTTTTGAATTATTTGTCTATATTTTGCTGAGGCAGGGCATAGTCAGGAGCTCCTAGCAGGATTGCTGTTATCCCTGGAAGGATCTTTTATTGTTACAAGCCCATCTAGCATTCAATTTCACAGGACAATTCTGCTGCTTTCAGAAGCCTCCTGCAAGCCTCAGTGTTGCTAGGCTGAAGCTCTGACTGCCTCTTTAATTGTGTACCAACGGATTCCCTGACACACAATCTAGGACACTGATTGTTCTTCCTACTTTACCAGGACAGAGCCACACCCACTCCACCCCATCAAGTAATGTCTGGACCATATATGAGTCTTTTTTTTTTCATTTTATTATTATTATACTTTAAGTTTTAGGGTACATGTGCACAACGTGCAGTTTTGTTATATGTGTGTACATGTGCCATGTTGGTGTGCTGCACCCATTAACTCATCATTTAGCATTAGGTATATCTCCTAATGCTATCCCTCCCCCCTCCCCCAACCCCACAATTGTCCCCAGTGTATGATGTTCCCCTTCCTGTGTCCATGTGTTCTCTTGCTGTTAAACAATAAAATAAAATTTTGAGACAGAGTTGCTGTGTCGCCCAGGCTGGAGTGCAGTGACATGTTATCAGCCCACTGCAACCTCTGTCTCCCAGTTTCAAATGATTCTCCTGCCTCAACCTCCAAAGTAGCTGGGATTACCTACGTAAGTTTTTATTTATTTATTTATTTATTTTTGTATTTTTAGTAGAGACGGGATTTCACCATGTTGGCCAGGCTGATTTCAACCTCCTGACCTCAATGATCTACCCTCCTCATCCTCCCAAAGTGCTGCAATTACAGATGTGAGCCACTGCACACAGTTAAATTTTATTTTATTTTAACTTGACATATATCTGGTTTATTTTGAATATGTTATCTTCATGGGTAGATGTACATAAAAATACATGCAAAAATGCAATTGATGTGAGAAGAGAACATTTCTACATTTTATCTGATGATTTCATGGAGTCGTTATTTTACTTTTTCCTGTCTTCATCTTTATATGTTCAATGGGAAGATCCTCAGTGAAGACTCCTCACTATGATAGACAAAATATTGTGCAATAAATCATGGATAGATGCAGTGAAGTAACTTCTGATTTTAATTTGGAGCTCTCATAGCTGGGATTAAAAACTCTTGGTGGTAAAATCACATGATGAAGAGTTATAGTATGCTGTCTTCTTCTGCACATTTGTCTACCATCACAATTTTTTGAACTTGCCAAGAAAAAATGTGAAAAATTCTTTCTGCCAAACCTACTCATCTCCCTTTTACAGGTTTTCAGGTTGTGTATTGTCCAGATTGCTTAGAAGCTCATAATCACAGAGGTCATGTTTGTCAAGAGAAAGCTTTGTTGAACTAGAATTAAGTGTAGGTGTTTAGCTCCCAGGGTCCATGGTTCCTTCAGAGGTTGTATAGAGCCTCAAAGCCATTACTGAATCCAGAAACTGATGACAGAATTTGAGGGCATTGAAAAATGTTCCCTTTAGATTTCCAACTGGTCATTGCTTATTCTGGCATTAATCTTGCTTCTCACCACGATGTTTTTTCTTAATCATCTTTCTTGGTAATGCCCTGATTGTGCATCTAAGGAAAAGAGGCCTGAATGAGAGTGGTAAAGAGAACAAATGCATCCTTCTTAGCTGATGCCTTGGTGAGCTTTGAAACACCTTGAGTGAGCCTGAAATCCTTCCTTAATATAGGGTAAGTTGCATCAAATTGGACTCCCATGGAAATGGCACCAGCTCAAGATGTCCCATGGAAATGGCCAGGTTGAAGATCTCAAAGAAGAGACTCAGAACCAGTGAATGAGATATGGAGTTTTACTGTGGACTTAAATAGAGGGGAGAAAGTCCATTGTCAGTGGGCTTAACATGATAACCATTCCCACTTTCAAAAAGCATGCAGTTTGTACAGAATTTTAATTTGGCAACTTTTTTGAAGAACTTTTCACCTGCCAGCCTTTATTTAACAAATAGGAGTGTCCTCAGTCTCCTGTGTGGCCTGTATTTCATGCCACAGGATGGAACAGACCAGGTGTTCAGATCTTCCTCATAAATAAAGAAAAATTTTCAAGTCAGCCACTACTAGATTTTTTAACTCAGAAGAATTTTTTTAATACAGCATCGATCTCCAGGTATGCCCAAGTCAACACTGTCGTTGCATCCATCATACAGGTTGGTTCAGGCAGTGGAGGGTCTTCTTCCTGAGATCTAAATTCAAAATGGTTCAATTTTTCTTAAATCCTTGAGTTGACCGTTTACTAAAAGGCCTATTGTGGGCACACTGCTGGTATGGTTGTCTAAGCTAATGAGATGGATCCTTAATTAGTAGGGTCTGTTTCTGTTACGGGTGTGACTGGGTGTATACGAGCTGCTGAGGTGCCCCTTCTCCAATTGCCATTGGATCATGACATTCTGGGGCCCCAGTTCCACTATTTTCCAAGGTGGGACATGCTGAACCAGAATCTGAAATTGTGGTTCATGGTGACTAGGCTGAGGCTGCCTCTTAAAGGCAGAACTAGAAGGTCTGTGTCTTATTTTCCTTGTCATTCTAATTTATCTTTTGGTATGGAGGGCAGAAAAGAGTCTGAGAATGTGACAGCCCTCTTTCCTGAGTTGGTATTATTTATACATGACTCTTAAATCTCAAGGTAGGTTGACAGATCTCTCTTTCTGGCACAGCCAGAGTAGGCTAGAGCACTGTGACCCTTAACGCTAGTCATGCAGTGTTCAGAGGAATTTCAAAAACCATAGGATGTGCAGGGGTAGACAAAGAGCTGGTACAAATGACAATTTGCAGGTAAAATAATTGGAGGCAGGAAGAGAATGAGACCTGCTTGTATCAGTACACACGCTGCACGGGTACAGCTTAATAGTCAAGCCAGTTCTCTGCTTTAGCCCTTGTGTCATGGAATTAACAGGCCTACTTCTACTCTGGCCTGGGGACTGAACTCTTTACTCTTTGGTTCTAGAACCAAATGTAAATTCTCATCTCTGGAATTCCAGTTGGGTTTCACAGGCCACTGGAGTGTGGAGGCCTAGGTGTGCCCACAAAAGTGGCTTTGGGTGGGCTTTCCTCACATGACTGGTTTCTTTTGTGCCTACACTCACAAGGATAAGGGATCTTCTTCCTCAAGGCAAGCCAAGAAGTCTTATGGGAGCCAGTGAAGAAAAAAGGTGATGTCTCAGCACAGTGCTTTTGCCCCTCCTTACTTGTGGCTTTCAGGGCTCAATTATGCTCATCAGAAAAATGGGCAATGAAAATCCCTCAGTGACTGACTGCTTACCACAGTTTTCCCATGCCACTGCACAATGCCAACCCTGCAGCTCCGGGTACAGCCTGTGCTTCAAAAAACTGGGGGATCTCTCAGTTCTCTCAGTTCAGTTCAGGGCCTGAGAAGGTTCTCCCCCACAGAGAAGTCTAATGCCTACCCCTCCTTGCCCACCTGATAGTAAAGCATGTCTGATATATGCCACTATTGTTGCCTGCTCTTGCCAAGCCCATGTCTCCACAGATTGGCTCAGGCACACTGAAGTCCAGGTGACCTGTCCATCGCACAGCCTCAGGTATATACCACACAGTTTTTCTCCTAGAATGTAATCTTAGGGTATCACATTGGCAAATTCTGCTCTAACTTTGGGACTAGGTAATCAATAAGTCACTTAATTTTCCAAGATGGGTGTGAGCCTTGACACTCTTTATCTCCTTCCTCTAGTGGGGCTGCCTTGGGGGTTGTCATCCTGATTTCTTTGTGGAAAATGATAGCAGATGAGGCAGAACCCAAGGATCAGGGACAGGACAGAGCACCTAGGCTGGCCTCCCCCAGTGCTCTCTGAGACTCCTGCAGGCAGGAGGGCTCAATGGAGTTCCAGGCCCCTTTTCTAGGATGGTGTGAGTTGCCCCTTCCTGGACCACCAAGAAAAGCCTCCTGTTTCTGCAACCTGCACTCATTTGTCTCTAGGAGGTGAGCACCCATTTATCTTTGTGGTCCTGGCCTTCTGCTTCATTTCTGTAAGATACTGTCCTGGAAGAAATGCCTAGGGAATCCTGGGCCTGTGCTGGAGATTATCAAAGTGCCAAAGTCAGTAAAAGAATCGCAAGAATACAATTAATAGTATTTTCTGCACATTACTATCTCACGGTTATTTTTGAATAACAATGTGTGAAAACAAATATTAAGATGTTTAGCATTTACATTATTTTAATTAGGTCATCATACAAACCTTTTATTTTTTGAAATTTATTTTTCTGCCAATCATTGAAATTTTATTTTATTCTTTGTTCAAATTGTTATCTGTTTTAGAAGTAAAATCTTATGCTACTCAAATATTAACAAGTGACAGTAATTTATTTAAAATGTAATTAGATTTATTAAGTAATTTAAATAAATTTGTTTATATTACTTGTATGAATTATTTTTTCAATTTTTCTCAATCTCAAAAACATTCTAGCTAGACACACAATTCAAAATTGACAGATTTTTTGAAGTACAGATCTTACAAAAATTTATTGGACATGCTGAGTAATATTATACTCAAATATTTTATCTTAAAAATCATCACATTCGACAATTGATATTCATAACACACAAAATTTTCATTTAGTTTTGTTTTCCACTTCTACCTTCCAGTAATTTTGGCCAGAACTACACTTCTAAGAGCCCAAGACAGCAGGGCAGAAATACAATCTCCTTGAGTTGTAACAAATGTTTGCTTTTGGTATTTCATATCAGATAGCATTTCTATCCTCAGAGACAATAAATTGAGAATCTGCTTTGTCAAAATATAGACAGAAGGAGAGGCTCAATGGCTCATGACTGTAATCCCAGCACTTTGGGGGACCTAGGCAGGTGGATTATAAGCTCAGGAGATTGAGACCATCTTGGATAACACGGTGAAATTCCATTTCTACTAAAAATACAAAAAATTAGTTGAGCATGATGGTGGGCACCTGTAGTACCAGCTACTCAGGAGGCTGAGGCAGGATAATCACTGGAACATAGGAGGCAAAGATTGCAGTGAGCTGAGATCGCACCACTACACTCTAGCCTGGGTGTCAGAGTGAGACTTCATCTCAAAAGAAAAAAAAACATATATATAGAATTCAATCTAGAAAAATGGTCTGATAATTCTATCTAAGGCACAATATAGGAGAGGAAGACTAAAACAACATTTTTTAAATCTAAATAAAAAGAGTTCAGGTATTTTAGGTTTTGATAGCTGTAGTGAACATTCTTAACGTGTACCAGCAATTCCAGGTTTAATTACATAGACTTACCCTCTACCTACGTCAGTAGATGTTTATATGTAGAAACATAACGTGAACATTTTACAAGGTTTTCCCTTAGTTTTTCTAAATTGTCCATCTCTTCATCTTTTCCCAATGGTGAGAGTCAACTGTGCAGCATAGATAAAATTATGCTCTCTTAATATACAGAATTAATGTTATTTCTTTACTATAGATATTTTCAATTTTTCTCCTGAGACTGCAGTCTAATTTCAAAAAGAATATTTTGGTAAAATTATGTCGCTTCTCTTACATAGCTAGTATTATATTTGTTTACTTCTTGTATATGCAAAAAAAGGCCTCAGAACTTATTAAAAGTATAACTACTTATTTAAATAAATTGGACCAATAAATTTAATAAAAATTATATCAAGTAGGTAAGAAAAAATGAACAATAACTAAATGAAAATTAGATTAATTAGCATTATTTAATTGAAACAAAATGTAAAATATACTAAATAAATAACAAACAATATTATCCTCACTGTGAAATTACTCATATGTAAAAATTACTTTGTCAACATTATTAATTTTTTTCAAAGTCATTTCATAATCTCTGAAGAAATTACACAAAAAATGTTTTATGAACCTGGACAAAAAGTAAATTACATATGATGTGTATGGTGAGCAAGAGAAAAACAGACCAAAAAATATATTTATATAAAGAATTTGCACAAGTTGTTTCTAAGCAAGGAGTAATAACGTTTTAGAAAAATGAACTAGATACACAGCAGAGAAAAACAGATTTTTTTTTTTTTTTAGACAGAGTATCTCTCTGTCACCCAGGCTGGAATGCAGAGGTGCGATCTCAGCTCACTGCAAGCACCACCTCCTAGGTTCACTCAATTCTCCTGCCTCAGCTTCCTGAGTAGCTGGGACTACAGATGCCTGCCACCACACACGGCTAATTTTTTTGTAGATTTGTTTTTAAAATCTTTGAAGTTTCTGGTTAGCTGGTAAGTTATAAACACTTGTAAATTATCTGTTTCATTGCAATAGTTTTTTTTCTTCTCAAAGTAGGTACACAACAATAAACAAATATGACTATTCTCTATAAATCTCTTTACATCTAAAGTTTCTTTTACTGTGATTTATCTGAATATTTAAATCTTTTTAAATCAAAACTAAGGTCTGCATGTGTTTATCAGACAAGAGTAATCGTTTGTTCAACAAAATATGTAGAATAAAATTTTGTAAATAGTTGTTCAGATTTCATAAATATAGAGTTTTATTATACTCATATAATCTTCATTACATTATTTTCATATAGTCTTCATTTAGCCAACCATAATCACCTGTAGTTACAAGAAAAACAAAAATGTAATTTGTAGAAACCATATTTTTCTAATTATTTTAAGTTAAAGACCACTGACAAAGAATAACTAGAGATGTTATCCTACTGTCACCCAATAGTATATTGTCACCATCTCTTTCCTAAAACCTTATGTAAGATGTGATAAGCTAACATCACTGCCAATATATGCATTCAATGTAAAATAACCCTAATATAATAACAAAAATTTGGGTTGATTAACACAGATTAATTCCGCACATTTTCATTAAAAAGTTATTTTCAAATTCACTGTATTTTAATTATGTTAATTTGCAAATGGCAAAGCAATTTTTTTTCTAAAATTCAGATTGTTTCTCTTACTAAGCAGAATGTTATCCTGGTCACTTATAACACTCATATTCTCCTGTTACTTATGATACTGCTGTAAACCAACCACTAAGTGGCCTCTCCTCTTGGAATTTCTTCCAGTATCTTAGATTTCAGTTTTCTTAATCTTCCATGGGAAAGTATATAAATGTGTCCATCTATATAGAAAAACCTCTCATAAGTCTGGTGGAGCAACTATTTCTCTCACCTTGTTGCCAGGCTGGAGTGCAGTGCTGCGATCTTGGCTCACTGCACCCTCTGCCTCCAGGGTTCAACCGATGCTCCTGCCTCTGCCTCCAGAGTAGCTGGGGCTACAGTTGCGTACCACCACACCCAGGTAATTTTTGGGACTTTTAGTAGAGACGGGGTTTCACTATGTTAGCCAGGATATTCTCCATCCCTTGACATCATGATCTGCCCTCATCCACCTCCCAAAGTGCTGGGATTAGAGGGGTGAAGCAATGCACTCAGCCTAAATTCTTTTAATATAAAAAGTGGGTCCCTTTTAGAGAAAACTGATCAAGATTCCTGACTAGAATCAGCTAGACTGTGCAGTTCTCACAGAGAGAAATGAAAGCTGTGTATAAATACAGCAACTTCAACTGAAACATCCAGGTACTTGCACTGAAACTAATCAAAGAAACATCTTACTTACATAGAATGCAGTAAACAAGGCGGGACATGGGCTACCCGGGAACAACATGGAGGTAAGGGAACCTCTCATCCAAGCAAAAAATTGAATCTATGTGTGACCCTGGGAACCCACAATTTTCCCACAGACCTTTGCAAACCTCAGGTGAGCAGATATACTCATGAACTCACTTCACCAAGGCCTTCAGTTTAAAACACAGAGCTGCATGGAGTCTCAGCAGAACAGTCACTCAGTCCTGTGCAGAGAGTCAAGAGCCTTAGATATTCTGGTTTTCCAGGCTTCACAGAAAAAGTAGCTGCAACTCTAGCAAAGCAGGAGGTTACATCTCTGTACATACTCATAGGAAAGAGGGGGAATCCAGGAGGATAAGCAGTAATGGTCGTTACTTACAAGGGAAGTGAAAACCTCTACAAGGAGGACTACAAACCACTGGTCAACAAAATACAATAGGACAACAAAAAATGGAAGAACATTCCATGCTCATGAATAGGAAGAATCAATATTGAGAAAATGGCCATACTTCCCAGGGTAATTTATAAATTCAGTGCCATCCCCATCAAGTTACCGACAACTTTCTTCATAGAATTGGAAAAAAAAAATACTTTAAAGTTCATATGGAACCAAAAAAGAGCCTGCATTGCCAAGACAACCCTAAGCAAAAAGAACAAAGCTGGAGACATCACGCTACATGGCTTCAAGCTATACTACAAGGCTACAGTAACCAAAACAGCATGGTACTGGTACCAAAACAGATATATAAACCAATGGAAGAGAACAGAGGCCTCAGAAATAACACCACACATCTACAACCATGTGATCATTGACAAACCTGACACAAACAAGCAATGGGGAAAGGATTTCCTATTTCATAAATAGTGCTGGGAAAACTGGCTAACCATATGTAGAAAGCTGAAACTGGATCTCTTCCTTACACCTTAGGCAGAAATTAACTCAAGATAGATTAAACACTTAAACATAAAGACTAAAGCCATAAAAGCTCTAGAATAAAACCTAGGCAATACCATTTAGGACATAGGCATGGGCAAAACTTCATGACTAAAACACCAAAAGCAAAGGCAATGAAAGCCAAAATAGACAAATGGGATCTAATTAAATTAAAGAGCTTCTGCACAGCAAAAGAAACTACCACCAGAGTGAACAGACCACATCTGGAATGGGAAAAAAAAATTGCAATCTACCCATTTAACAAAGGGCTAATATCCATAATGTACAAAGAACTTAAATTTACAAGAAAAAAAACATCAAAAAGTGGGCAAAGAATATGAACAGACAATTTTCAAAAGAAAACACTTATGCAGCCAACAGACACATGAAAAAATGCTTATCATTACTGGTCATCAGAAAAACGCAAATCAAAACCACAGTGGGATTCCATCTGACACTAGTTAGAATGGTGATCATTAAAAAGTCAGGAAACAACAGATGCTGAAGAGGATGTGAAGAAATAGGAACACTTCTACATTGTTGGTAGGAGTGTAAATTAGTTCAACCTCTGTGGAAGACAGTTTGGTGATTCCTCAAGGATCTAGAACTAGAAATACCATTTGATCTGGGGATCCCATTACAGGGTATATCCCAAAAGGTCATAAATCATGCTACTATAAACATATATGCACACATATATTTATTGAGGCACTATTCACAATAGCAAAGGCTTGGAGCCAACCCAAACATAGGCTAACCCGAGATTAGACTGGATTAAGAAAATGTGGCACATACGCTTCATGGAATACTATGCAGTCACAAAAACATGATGAGTTCATGTCCTTTTCAGGAACATGGATGAAGCTGGGAACCATCATTCTCAGCAAACTTTCACAAGGCCAAAAAAGCGAACACCACATGTTCCCACTCATAGGTGGGAGTTGAACAAAGAGAACACATGGACACAGGGCAGGAAACATTACACACTGCAGTCTTTCCGGGGGTGGGGGCTGGGGGAGGGATAGCATTAGGAGAAATACCTAATGTAAATGTCGAGTTGTTAGGTGCAGCAAACAAACATGGCCCATGTATACCTATGTAACAAACCTACATGTTGTGCACACATATTTACCCTAGAACTTAAAGTATAATAATAAAATAAAATAATAAAATAAAAATAAATAAAATATAAATAAAAATAAAAATGAATATCCAGAAATTAATTACAAAAAAAGGAGACATAAAAATTACCTAAGACAATTTGAATTAAATTCTAGGTCTATTTTTTAAAAGAAAAAAATAAATTATCCTATAAAATCAAAATTACTGTCTCAATTTTGCTCAATCAGTAAAATGGAAATGAAGAAAACAAAATGAAATAACAAAAATTAAACACAAAAAAGCATAAAAATAAATAAAATTGTGTAGTAGAAGGAAAAAAAGAGTAACATGCACTTCACTATTAGTAAAAAAGGAAGAAAATTAAGAAGCTTATCTAATTTCAACTAAGATTAACACAAATGGATTTCTAACAAGACACAATGTAAGCAATGTTTTGAAAGTCACAGACAAGAAAAGAATCCAGAATGCAGGAAGTAAAAAAGTTGTGTTATTTGTGTGCATGCTTCTGCAAGATTATCTCTTAGTACCTGTAACTCAATAGAAGTTTGATCCTCATGCCTGTGAACTGAAGCAAGATAAATTTCATAATTTTATGTGTGGGCAAAAACTAGGCAGGAAGGTAACATCACACAGAATTCTGCCAGGCAATATGTCACGATGTCTTCTCTAGACACGGTATAGAAAATTAGGGCACATTAACTGGTTGCTGGACCCAGCAATATGACACCATCCCATATGTGGAAAAAATCAAGCCAATTAATGAGAGCCAAAAAACCTACATAATGGGCCCAAGATATGTCAAAATAACTTCAGTGATTCTAGCATGGACAGGACAGTCACATCATTAGGGTTCTGGGTCCAGCAATATGCAACATACCAAAATTTCCTATTCATTCAGGACCCAGGCAGAAGATAACATCATCTGTGTGCTAGGCCCTGCAATAGGTCAAAATTCCTTTTTTGATGGCATGGTTCAGGAAAAAAAGGAGAGTCACATGTTTGGGGTGCTGGACTCAGTAATGTGCCAAAATCCTCCTATTGTGAAGGCCCAGCAAAAAGAGGAAGTCACATCACTTAGGTCTTGGGCTAAGTGATATGTCCTATTGTCCCCAGTAGGCAGAGCTCAGGTAGACAAAGTGAGTAAAATCACCTCATTTCTTTCCTAGGAATGTGTCACAATGTAACATGTGGGCAGAAACCAGGCAGAGAGCCACATGACTTGGGGTGCTGGGTCCTGAGAGATGTCACAATGCTCTCATAACACAGCACCCAGCAAGGATAATTACATAACATAGGTGCACGTTCTCTGCTTATTCCACAATGCACGTTGTGGGTAGGGCTGAAGGACAGAGTCATTTCATCTAGGTGATAGGCCCAGAGATATGCCACAGTGTCATTTATGAAGCATAGCCCTGGCAAAAGAATACCATCACCTGTGTTCCTGGTGAAAAAATATGTCACTATGCAGGCTGGCAGGGCCCTAGCAGCAGAGCCACATGACCTTGGTGATAGGCCCAGAGATATGTCACAATGTCCTCCTTTAGGCATGGCTCTGGCACAACAGCACCCTCACCTGTGTGCTTGGCCTTGCAATATATTGCTATCCTTCCATTGTAAAGAGCTCATTTCAGAGATGAGAGTTACTTCACCCACACGGTGGACAGAAGAATATGTTATAATAATTGTGTTGGGCATGGCACCAGCAAGAATGTAACATCATCTGGGTGCTAAATCCAGTGATACATCACAATCCATATGGAGAGAAGGGCCCATGCAGAAGAGTCACATCATCTCAAGATTGGCCTAGGTAGATATCACAATCTCATATATAGGCTGGAAAACTCTGGAGAGTCAAATTGCACAGGTGCTTGGCAAAGATTTACATCACAACCACACTTTAAGAATATTCAAAAAAATGAGATTTATAATACCAGATGTGTCCTGATTTCATGTGTGACAGTTAGCTTTATCCATGTGAGATGATGACAGTCATTACTGTCTGCTGGGTGTGCATAAAAGAGTCACAATTTCACCTGTGTGCTCAGCCTTGCATTCACTCTGTCTGAATGACCTAAAGACTTTGTGAAATATGTCTTAGTATAGTAATCCATTGTGACCTTTGCACATGAAGTTGATCCAGGACATCACGTGTGTCCCCAAACCTAGTTATAAGAGTCAAAATATCTTCTATTGGATGAGCACACATATGAGAGTCAATATCATTGCTGTGAGACATGCCTAGGTATGTGTTCCAATTCCCTCTGTGGTTCTGAAGCAGGTAGAACAGCCATATCACAAAAATTCTTGGAAAGAAATACACCAATATTTTCTTTGTAGTCAGGGTCCTGTCAGAAATACCACATATCTTGTGTGCTAGGTCCAATGTCCTCTGGCATTGGACAATGCCTGTACGGCACAATTTCCCTTGTGGGCAGGGTCCATGCAGAAGAGGAGAGTCGTATCATGTAAATGATGGGTCCAAAAATATGTCAAAATGACTCCTGTCGACAAGGCCCAGGCAAGAGAGTCATATCATTTGAATTCAGTGTTTAGAAATGCTACTTTACCAAAGGAAGCAGTATACAGTCAGGATATGAAAGTAATGTGACTTAGATGATGAGTCCAGAAATACGTTACGATCATCCCTGAGCACACTGTTAACATAGCACAGTCAAATCGCCAAGGTTCTTGGCCCAGGTATCTGCCATAATCTCATTTGAGGGCTATACCTAGGCAGAATTACTAAATCACTCAGGACCTGGGCTAAGGTATATGTCGTAATTACACTTTGGAAATGTTTAAGAATAAGAGTCAACCTCCCAGGCATGTTCTGGCTCCAGACATATGAGCTGTTATTAGGCTTTTGTTATGCTCTCTGGTATACGGCCTAATATCTCTCGTGGTCAGAGAGAAGACAAGAAAATCATCTAGGCACAGTGGCTCATGTCTGTAATCTCAGCACTTTGGGAGGCCAAGGCAGGTGGATCACCTGAGGTTGGGAATTTGCAACCATCCTGAACAATGTGGAGAAACCCTGTCTCTAATAAAAATACAAAAGTAGCCAGGCATGGAGGTGCATAACTTTGATCCCAGCTACTCAGTAGGTTGACGCAACAGAATCACTTGAAACAGGGAAGTGGATGTTGCAGTGATCCAAGATCACAACATTGCACTTCAGCCTGGCAGCAAGAGCAAAGCTCCGTCTAAAAAAAAAAAAAAAAGTCACACACTTTCCATTTGTGCTACTTCAGTAAGATGTCACAATCTACCTTGTGTGCAGTACACTGACATAAGAGTCACATCACCTGGATGATGATTTCAGTGGCATATCAAAACCACCTCTGTGATCAGGACTTTGGCAAGAGAGGAGACTCATTTCATGTAGGCAATTGGTCGAGATATATGTTCACAATATTGGTTACATGCAGTACCAAAGCTGGAGAGTAACCTAACATTGGTGTTGGACACAGCAATATGTCACAATCGCCCTGTGGTCAGGGCCCAGGCAAAAGGAAAGAAACATCACCTGGATGACAAACCAACTGACAAGTTACAATGCTTCCTGTTGGGAGAACCCAAAAAGGAGGATCACATCACCTGGGTGTAGTACTCAGTTATGGGTCACAATACACTCTAAGCACAGGCCCAAGGAATTAGAAGGGAGTCACATCAGTTATGTGATGGACAGAGATATAAGACACAATTCTATTAGTAGGCAGGTTTCAGGCAGATAATTCACATCACTTAGGTGATGGTCCCAGGTATATATAAATGTGCCGTTTGTAGGTAGATCCACCAAAGTTATTATATGAGGGAGGTTCTAAGATGGCCAAATAGGAACAGTTCCAGTCTATAGCTCCCAGTGTTAGTGATGCAGAAGATGGGTGATCTCTGCATTTCCAACTGAGGTACAGCGTTGATCTCACTGGGGCTTGTCGGACAGTGGGTGCAGCCCACAGAGCAGGGTGTGGCATCGCCTCACCAGGGAAGCACAAGGGGTTGGGGAATTCTCTTTCCTAGACAAGGGAAGCCATGTCAGATTGTACCTCAAAAATTAGGACACTCCCACCCTGATACTTTGCTTTTCCAATGGTCTTAGCAAACAGCACACCAGTGCCTGGCTCGGAGGGTCCCATACCCATGGATCCTCACTCACTGCTAGCACAGCAATCTGAGATTGAACTGCAAGGTGGCAGCAAGGCTAGGGGAGGGATGTACGCCACTGCTGAGGCTTGAGTAAGTAAACAAAGTGGCTGGGAAGCTCAAAATGGGTGCAGCACAATGCAGCTCAAGGAGGCTGCCTGCCTCTGTAGACTTCACCTCTGGGGTCAGGGCACAGCTGAACAAAAGGCAGCAGAAACTTCTGCAGATTTAAATGTCCCTGTCTGACAGCTTTGAAGAGAGTAGTATTTCCCCCACCACAGAGCTTGAGATCCGAGAATGGACAGACTGACTTCTCAGTGGTCCTTGATTCCCTGAGAAGCCTAAATGGGAGACACTTCCCAGTAGGGACCAACTGACACCTTATACACCCAGCTGCACCTCTGAGACGAAGCTGCCAGAGGAAGGATCAGGCAGCAACACTTGCCATTCTGCAATATTTGTTGTTCTGCAGTCTCCACTGGTGATACCCAGGCAAACATGTCTGGGGTGGACCTGCAGAAAACTCCAACAGACCTGCAGCTGATGGTCCTTATTGTTAGATGGAAAACTAACAAATAGAAAGGACATCAACACCTAAACCCCACCAGTACATAACCACCATCCAAGATCAAAGGTAGTTAAAATCACAAAAATGGGGAAAAACCAGAGCAGAAAAGCTGAAAATTCTAAAAATCAGAACTGCTCTTCTCTTCCAAAAGAACACAGCTCCTCATCAGCAATGGAAAGAAAGCTGGATGGAGAAAGACTTTGACAACTTGGGAGAAGAAGGCTTCAGATGATTGGTAATAACAAACTTCTCTGAGCTAAAAGAGGATGTTCAAACCCATTGCAAAGAAGCTAAAAACCTTGAAAAAAGATTAGATGAATGACTAACTAGACTAAACAGTGTAGAGAAGACCTTAAATGACATGATGGAGCCGAAAACCATGGCACAAGAACTATGTGAGGCATGCACAAGCTTCAGTAGCTGATTTGATCACGTGGAAGAAAGGATATCAGTGATTGAAGATCAAATGAATGAAATGAAGTGAGAAGAGAAGTTTAGAGAAAAAAAGAGTAAAAAGAAAGGAACAAATCCTCTGAGAAATATGGGACTAATTTAAAAGACCAAATGTACGTCTGATTGGTGTACCTGAAAGTGACAGGGAGAAAGGAACCAAGTTGAAAAACACTCTTTAGGATATTATCCAGGAGAAACTCCCCAACCTAGCAAGGCAAGCCAACATTCAAATTCAGGAAATACACAGAATGCCACAAAGATACTCCTCAAGAAGAGCAACTCCAAGACATACAATGGTCAGATTCACCAAAGTTGAAATGAAGGAAAAAATGTCGGGTTACCCACAAAGGGAAGGCCATCAGACTAACAGCATATCTGTTGGCAGAAACTGTACAAGCCAGAAGAGAGTGGGGATCAATATTCTACATCCTTAAAGAAAAGAATGTTTAACCCAGAATCATATCCAGCCAAACTAAGCTTCATAAGTGAAGGAAAAATAAAATCCCATACAGACAAACAAATGCTGAGAGATTTTGCCACTACCAGGCCTGCCTTGCAAGAGCTCATGAAGGAAGCACTAAACATGGAAAGGAACAAGTGGTACCAGTCACTGCAAAAACTTGAAAAATTGTAAAGACCATGGATGCTAGAAAGAAACTGCATCAACTAATGAGCAAAACAACTAGTTAAAATCATAATGACAGGCTCAAATTCACACATAACAATATTAATCTTAAATATAAATGGGTTAAATGCTCCAATTAAAAGACACAGAATAAAAATTGGATAAAGAGTCAAGACCCATCAGTGTGCCGTATTCAGGAGACTCATCTCATGTGCAGAGACACATATAGGCTCAAAATAAAGGGATCGAGCAAGATCTACCAAGCAAATGGAAAACACAAACAAGCTGGCATTGCAATACTAGTCTCTTATAAAACAGACTTTAAACCAACAAAGATCAAAAGAGACAAAGAAGGCCATTACATAATGGTAAAGGGATCAATTCAACAAGAAAAGCTAACTATCCTAAACATATATGCACCCAATACATAACTATGCACCAAGCAGAACTAACAGACATCTACAGAACTTTCCACCCCAAATCAACAGAATATACATTCTTTTCAGCACCACACCACACCTATTCCAAAATTGACCACATAGTTGGAAGGAAAGCACTCCTCAGCAAATGTAAAAGAACAGAAATTATAACGAACTCTCTCTCAGACCACAGTGCAATCAACCTAGAACTCAGGATTAAGAAACTCACTCAAAACCCCTCTACTACATGGAAACTGAGCAATCTGCTCCTGAATGACTACTGGGTACATAACAAAATGAAGGCAGAAATAGAGATGTTCTTTGAAACCAGTGAGAACAAAGACACAACATACTAGAATCTCTGGGACACATTCAAAGCGGTGTGTACAGGGAAATTTATAGCACTAACTGCCCACAAGAGAAAGCAGGAAAGATCCAAAACTGACACCCTAACATCACAATTAAAAGAACTAGAGAAGCAAGAGCAAACACATTCAAAAGCCAGCAGAAGACAAGAAATAACTAAGATCAGAGCAGAACTGAAGGAGATACAGACACAAAAAAACCCTTCAAAAAATCAATGAATCCAGGAGCTGGTTTTTTGAAAAGATCAACAAAATTGAGAGACTGCTAGCAAGACTAATAAAGAAGAAAGGGTATCCAATTAGGAAAAGAGGAAGTCAAATTGTCCGTGTTTGCAGATGACATGATAGTATATCTAGAAAACCCCATTGTCTCAGCCCAAAATCTCCTTAAGCTGATAAGCAACTTCAGCAAAGTCTCAGGATACAAAATCAATGTACAAAAATCACAAGCATTCTTATACACCAGTAACAGACAAACAGAGAGCCAAATCATGAGTGAACTCCCATTCACAATTGCTTCAAAGAGAATAAAATACCTACGAATCCAACTTACAAGGGGTGTGAAGGACCTCTTCAAGGAGAACTACAAACCACTGCTCAAGGAAATAAAAGAGGATACAAACAAATGGAAGAAAATTCCATGCTCATGGGTAGGAAGAATCAATATCGTGAAAATGGCCATCCTTCCCAAGGTAATTTACAGATTCAATGCCATTCCCATCAAGTTACCAATGACTTTCTTCACAGAATTGGAAAAAACTACTTTAAAGTTCATATGGAACCAAAAAAGAGCCCATATCTGATCTTTGACAAACCTGAGAAAAACAAGAAATGGGGAAAGGATTCCCTATTTAATAAGTGGTGCTGGGAAAACTGGCTAGCCATATGGAGAAAGCTGAAACTGGATCCCTTCCTTACACCTTATACAAAAATCAATTCAAGATGGATTAAACACTTAAATGTTAGACCTAAAACCATAAAAACCCTAGAAGAAAACCTAGGCATTACCATTCAGGACATAGGCATGGGCAAAGACTTCATGTCTAAAACACCAAAAGCAATGGCAACAAAAGCCAAAATTGACAAATGGGATCTAATTAAACTAAAGAGCTTGTGCACAGCAAAGGAAACTACCACCAGAGTGAACAGGCAACCTACAAAATGGGAGAAAATTTTCACAACCTACTCATCTGACAAAGGGCTAATATCCAGAATCTACAATGAACTCCAACAAATTTACAAGAAAAAAACAAACAACCCCATCAAAAAGTGGGCAAAGGACATGAACAGACACTTCTCAAAAGAAGACATTTATGCAGCCAAAAAACACATGAAAAAATGCTCACCATCACTGGCAATCAGAGAAATGCAAATCAAAACCACAATGAGATACCATCTCACACCAGTTAGGATGGCAATCATTAAAAAGTCAGGAAACAACAGGTGCTGGAGAGGATGTGGAGAAATAGGAACACTTTTACACTGTTGGTGGGACTGTAAACTAGTTCAACCCTTGTGGAAGTCAGTTTGGTGATTCCTCAGGGATCTAGAACTAGAAATTCCATTTGACCCAGCCATCCCATTACTGGGTATATACCCAAAGGACTATAAATAATGCTGCTGAAAAGACACATGCACACATATGTTTATTGCGGCATTATTCACAATAGCAAAGACTTGGAACCAACCCAGATGTCCAACAATGATAGACTGGATTAAGAAAATGTGGCACATATACACCATGGAATACTATGCAGCCATAAAAAATGATGAGTTCATGTCCTTTGTAGGGACATGGATGAAATTGGAAATCATCATTCTCAGTAAACTATCGCAAGAACAAAAAACCAAACACCGCATATTCTCACTCATAGGTGGGAATTGAACAATGAGAACACATGGACACAGGAAGGGGAACATCACACTTTGGGGACTGTTGTGGGGTGGGTGGAGGGGGGAGGGATAGCACTGGGAGATATACCTAATGCTAGATGACGAGTTAGTGGGTGCAGCGCACCATCATGGCACATGTATACATATGTAACTTACCTGCATGTTGCGCACATGTACCATAAAACCTAAAGTATAATAATAATAATTTAAAAAAAAGAAAATGTAAAAAAAAAAAAGGAAAAAGAAAAAAGAGAGAAGAATCAAATAGACAATAAAAAATGATAAAGGGAATATCACCACTGATCCCTCAGAAATACAAACTACCATCAGAGAATGCTATAAACACCTCTATGCAAATAAACTAGAAAATCTGGAAGAAATGGATAAATTCCTAGGCACGTGCACCCTCTGAAGACTAAACCAGGAAGAAGTTGAATCTCTGAATAGACTGATAAGAGGCTCTGAAACTGAGGCAATAATTAATAGTTTACCAACCAAAAAAAGCCCAGGACCAGATGGACTGACAGTCAAATTCTACCAGAGCTGCAAGGAGGAGCTGGTACCATTCTTTCTGAAACTATTCCAATCAATAGAAAAAGAGGGAATCCTCCCTAACTTATTTTATGAGGCCAGCATCATCCTGATACCAAAGCCTGGCAGAAACACAACAAAAAAAGAGAATTTTAGACCAATAACCCTGATGAACATCAATGCAAAATCCTCAATAAAACACTGGCAAACTGAATCCAGCAGCTCATCAAAAAGCTTATCCACCATGATCAAGTGGGCTTCATCCCTGAGAGGCAAGGCTGGTTGAACATATGCAAATCAATAAATCAATAAATGTAATCCAGCATATAACAAATGACAAAAACCACATGATTATCTCATTAGATACAGAAAAGGCCTTTGACAAAATTCAACAGCCCTTCATGCTAAAAACTCTCAATAAATTAGGTGTTGATGGGACATATCTCAAAATAATAAGAGCTATCTATGAAAAACCCACAGCCAATATCATACTGAGTGGGCCAAAACTGGAAGCTTTCCCTTTCAAAACTGGCACAAGACAGGGATGCTCTCTCTCACCACTCCTATTCAACACAGTGTTGGAAGTTCTGGCCAGGGCAATTAGGCAGGAGAAGGAAATAAAGGGTATTCAGTTATGAAAAGAGGAAGTCAAATTGTCCCTGTTTGAAGACAACATGATTGTATATCTAGAAAACTCCATTGTCTCAGCCCAAAATCTCCTTAAGCTGATAAGCAACTTCGGCAAAGTCTGAGGATACAAAATCAATGTGCAAAAATCACAAGCATTATTATACAACAATAACAAACAGAGAGCCAAATCATGAGTGAACTCCCATTCACAATTGCTTCAAAGAGAATAAAATACCTAGGAATCCAACTTACAAAGGACGTGAAGGACCTCTTCAAGGAGAACTACAAACCACTGCTCAAGGAAATAAAAGAGAATACAAACAAATGGAAGAATATTCCATGCTCATGGATAGGAAGAATCAGTATTGTGAAAATGGCCAAACTTCCCAAGGTAATTTATAGATTCAATGCCATCCCCATCAACCTACCAATGGCTTTCTGCACAGAATTGGAAAAAACTACTTTAAAGTTCATATGGAACCAAAAAGAGCCCACATTGCCAAATCAATCCTGAGCCAAAAGAACAAAGCTGGAGGCATCACACTACCTAACTTCAAACTATACTACAAGGCTAAAGTAACCAAAACATCATGGTACTGGTATCAAAACAGAAATATAAACCAATGGAACAGGACAGAGCCCTCAGAAATAATGCTGCAAATCTACAACTATCTGCTCTTTGACAAACCTGACAAAAACAAGAAATGGGGAAAGGATTTCCTATTTAATAAATGATGCTGGGAAAACTGGCTAGCCATGTGAAGAAAGCTGAAACTGGATCCCTTCCTTACACCTTATACAAAAATTAATTCAAGATGGATTAAAGACTTAATGGTAGACCTAAAGCCATAAAAACCCTAGAAGAACACCTAGGCAATACCATTCAGGAAATAGGCTTGGGTAAGGACTTCATGTCTAAAACACAAAAAGCAATGGCAACAAATACAGAATCGACAAATGGGATCTAAGTAAACTGAAGAGTTTCTGCACAGCAAAAGAAACTACCATCAGAGTGAACAGGTAACCTAAAGAATGGGAGAAAATTTTTGCAATCTACCCATCTGACAAAGGGCTAATATCCAGAATCTACAATGAACTCCAACAAATTTACAAGAAAAAAACAAACAACTCTGTCAACAAGTGGGCGAAGGATATGAACAGACACTTCTCAAAAGAAGACATTTATGCAGCCAAAAGACACATGAAAAAATGTTCATTATCACTGGCCATCAGAGAAATGCAAATCAAACCACAATGAGATACCATCTCACACTGGTTAGGATGGTGATCATTAAAAAGTCAAGAAACAACAGGTGCTGGAGAGGATGTGGAGAAATAGGAACACTTTTACACTGTTGGTGGGACTGTAAACTAGTTCAACCATTCTGGAAGTCAGTGTGGCGATTTCTCAGGGATCTATAACTAGAAATACAATTTGACCCAGAAATCCCATTACTGGGTATATATCCAAAGGATTATAAATCACACTGCCATAAAGACACATGCACATGTATGTTTATTGTGACCCTATTTACAAAGCAAAGACTTGGAACCAATCCAAATGTGCAACAATGATAGGATTAAAAACATGTGGCACATATACACCATGGAATACTATGCAGCCATAAAAAATGATGAGTTCATGTCCCTTGTAGGGACATGGATGAGGCTGGAAACCATCATTCTCAGCAAACTATCACAAGGAGAAAAAACCAAATATCGCATATTCTCACTCATAGATGGGAACTGAACAGTGAGAACACATGGACACAGGAAGGGGAACATCACACAGTGTGGCCTGCTGTGGGGTGGGGGGAGGGTGGAGAGATAGCATTAGGAGATATACCTAATGTTAAATGACAAGTTACTGGGTGCAGCACACCAACAAGGCACATGTATACATATGTAACTACACCAACAAGGCACATGTATACATATGTTAACTAATCTGCACATTGTGCACATGTACCCTAAAACTAAAGTATAATAAAAAAAAAAGAGTGGTTAATAAGCCTTTGATAGTTCTCAGGTATATGGCACAATATCACCCGTGGGCAGGGAGAGGAAAGATTACCCGAGTGCTTACTGCTCCAGTGAAATGCTGCAATCCTTCTTGTGGGCAGGACTCTGGACAAAGAGTCACATTACCTGGATGCTGGTTTTAGTGACATATTTAAATCCCCTCTGTGGGCAGGGCTTAGGCAGGAGAGGAGACATTTCACCTAAATAATTTGCCTGGATATATTTCACAATGACCTCTAGGTGTAGGACCAAGGGAGAAGAGCAACCTCACTTTCGTTCTGGGTCCAGCAATAGGTCACAATTACTCTGGAGGTTACTGTTCAGACAAGAGAGAATAAAAATCAACTAAGTACTGACTAAGCCAAGTGATATGTTCCAAAACTTTGTATTGGCAGAACCTCCCCCAACCAAAAAAAAAAAAAAAAAAGGGTCACATAACCTGGGTGAATTATTCAGCTATGTGTCACAATGCACCATATGTAGAGGGTCTAGGCTGTAGAAGGCAGTTGAATCACTTTAATGATGGACCTAGATAAAAGCCGCAATGCTCTTTGTAGGCAGTGTTCAGGAAAAGATTTCACATCAGTTGGGTGCTTGTCCCCAGTGATATGTAAACTGCCCTTTGTTGCTTTGCCAATGAAGGTGTTACGTATTGCTTAGTTGCTTCGTGCATGTATGTCACAATTTCAACTATGCTCTGGCCTAGAAAGGAGAGTCAAAACACTCAGATGCTAACCAAAGTTAGACTTCTCAATCACCGACTCAAAAATGTTCAGAAATAAGATTCATAGTCCCACACAAGTCCTGGCTTCAGGTATGAGAGTCAACACCTCCTATGAGTTAGGTCAAAGTACTGAAGTCTTTATCTTCACAATGGGTTACATCCATGTGTAAAAGGCACCAATCTTATTTGAAGGTTGTGTTCCAATAGGACAGTCAAAGCACCACAGGTCTGCTAAATAATGGTTCAGACATCACCAAACCACCTTTGCATCAAATTCCTGTATGAGGGTGACAATTTCAAGCTTCCACTGCTCATGTGTGTGAGATTTAGTACCTCGTTTGTATGCTCTGTTCATGCGTCAGAATGCCAATTGTGTCAGCTGGGTGTGCATCCAATACTGCTTTTGTTTGTGAAGTTTAGTACCTCGTTTGTAGGATCTGTTCATGTGACAAAATGACAATTGCGTCAGCTGGGTGTGTATCCAGGAGTCAAAATAGCACCTGGTTGTTGGTGCCTGTTATGGTACTCTATGTATATCACTCAGGCTTCATATGATATGCCTAAGTAGGATACTTTTCTATGAACTCTTACAGGTGGGAGATCTAGACTTTACCTATGTCTGTAATACTTTCTATGAGAGTCAAAATATCTCCCCTAGTTTGTCCTAGGCATAAGAGTTATTATTGTGCATATGAGCTGAATTCAGGTACACGTCAGAATTTCACCTTTGGTCAGAGATGATAAAAGAGTAACATCAGCTAAGTGCTAAGCCGGGGGTATATTATAAACTTTTTTATAGGCAGGACACACGCAGAAGAGTCACATCACCTGTGTACAGTCTCAAATAACATGTCATCATGCCCACTGTATACATGGATGAAAAAATAGTGGATAGTCACATCCCCTATGTCCTGGGCTCAGCAATATGTTATAATTTTCTTTTTTGACAGAGTGCAGGACAAAGCGCAGAGTCACATCACCTAGATTTTTCACTCAGTGGTATATCAGAGGTAGATCCTCAGTGGGCAGGATCTAGGCAGGAGAGAAGAGTCATGTCACATTTTTGCTTCCCTAGTTATATGACACAATTTACCATGGCAGGTGACACCAGACAGCAGAGTCACATCACCTTGATACTAGGTCCTGACATATGTAACAAGGTTTCCTTAGGACAGGAGCCAGGCAAGAGAGTTACAATAAATAAGTGCAGGCTTTACCCTATGTCACCAAGCTCCATGTGGACAGGCCTCAACCAGGGAGTTACACCACCTACCTGATAGGCCTAGAGATATATCACAATGTCTTCCATGAGGCATGGACCTGGTGAAAGAGGACCATCATCTGTAAGCCTAACTTAGCAATATGTCACTATCTAGGTAAGCAGAACCTAAGCAGGAGAGCAACATCACCTAGGTGATAGGCCCATAGATTTGTCATAATGCTGTCTTTAGAACATGGCCCTAGAAAAAGAGTACCATCACCTGTGTGCCTGGCCCAGCCATATGTGTCTACCCCCACCCTAGGCACAGGGCCCATTCTAATGAGAGTTACATAACCAAAGTCACTGACATACAGGTAAGTCACAATGATTTCTGTGGGCATTGCTCAGGCAAAAATGTAACATAACCTGAGTGCTGGATCTAGTGATATGTCATGATACTTACTGAGAGAAGGTCCCAGGCAGGAGAGTCATATAAACTGGAGATTGACCTAGATAGATATCACAATAACATACGTGGGCTGAAACCAGTCGCTAGAGAAAAATTACACAGGTGTTAAGCAAAGATTCATATCACAATCACACTTGCAGAAAAATACCGGGATGAGATTGACAATACTACAAGTCCTGTTTTCTTGGCTTCACATATGTGAAATGGTGGCAGTTCTTACTTCAGACGGGTGTGCATATTGGGTTCAAAATTTCATATTTCTGCTGCGTTCTGTTATGACACTCTTTACAAGCCAAGGAGTTTATATAATATCTAAGGCTTTTAAAATCTTCTGTGATTTTTTTTTTACCAGAAAAAGATTTAATCACTTGTGTTTCTAAAGCAAGTTGTGAGAGTCAAAATTACTCCTATTTGTGGGATCCAAATATGAAAGACATTATCATGCCTGTGAGCTGTCATTAGGTATATGTCACAATTTACTCAGTGGTAATAAAAGAGGCACGACAGCCAATCCACCTAAATGCTGAGTAAGAAATGTTTCCATATTTCTTCTGTAGGCAAGTTCCTGGAAGAAAAGTAGCGTAACTTGTGGGCCACGCCCAACAGTATGGCACAATGCCACTTGTAGGCAGTGTCCAGACAGAAGATACTCATATCACCTAAGTGATAGGCCCAGAGATATGTCACAATGTCTCTAGTTGAAAGGACCAGGAAAGAGAGTAATATCATTTGGATGCAGTGCTTAGAAATGCTACCATCTCCAGTGGAAACAGGGTCCAGTCAGGAGAGGAGTCAGGCAACCTAGGGGATGGGTCCAGAGACATGTTACAATACTTTCTGAGGATATTGTTAAACCAGGTGAGTCAAATCAGAAAGTTGATCAGCTGAAAGTAAATGTACATATTTCATTTATGGCCTACACATAGGGAGGATTATTAAATCACTCAGGAGCTGGGCAAAGGTAAATATCACAATAACACTGGTGGTAAGTTGCAGGAAAGGGAGGCACCATCTTGCATATGACCTTGCTCCAGGTTTGAGAGTCATGATTAGTCCTCTTTTCTGGACTCTGGTATATGGCACAATATCACTTGTGGGCAGAGAGTAAGCAGGAAAGTCACATCATCTGAGCAGGTGATGATCCAGTGAGTTGTCACAATCCTTCTATGGGCAGGACCCTGGAAGAAGAGTCACATCACCTGGATCCTGGTTTTAGTAACATATCAAAACTCACTGTGTGGGTAGTGCTTAGGAAAGAGAGGAGACTCACTTCACCTAGGCAATTGGCCTAGGTATATGTCATAATGGCCACTATGTGCAAGACCAAGGTATGAATGTGACTTCACTTGTGTGCTAAGGTTAGCAATATGTCACAATCTCCCCCCTGGTCAGGGTAAGGCAAGAGAGAAGAAACATCACCTAGATTCTGAGCTAAGTGATACATTACCATGCTTCCTGTTGGCAGAACACAAAATGGAGAGTCACATCACCTGAGTGCTGTACCAAGTTCTGTGTCACAATGCACTGTAAGTGCAGGGCCAAGGCCGTAGAGGGGCATCACATCGCTTACATGATGGACTATTTATAAGCCACATGCTTTTTATAAGCAGGAATCAGGCAAAATTTCACATCACCTGGGTGCTGGCTCCAGTGATGTGTAAAAGTGTTCTTTGTAGGCAGGCCCAGGCAAATTGCTTAGGTGTACAGTCCACATATTACTTACATTATGGACCTAGATATAAGCCACAATGCATGCTATAGGCAGGGATCAGGCAAAGAATGGACCTCCCCTGGGTGCTGGTCCCAGTGATATGTAAAAGTATCCTTTTTAGGCATGCTCAGACACTTTTGTTTAGGTGTATTGTCCACATATGTCACGATGTTATCTGTGGTCATGGCCTAAAAAGGAGAGTCAAAATATTCAGGAGCTGGGCTAACTTACATATTCTGATAACATGCTAGCAAATATTTAGAAATAAGTTTCACAGTACCACACAATTCCTGGCTTAGCATATGTGAGTCAACACCTCCTGTTAGTTGGGTTGAAGCAGAAGAGACACAATCTCAACAAGCGGCAACATTCATATATAAGATGTCCAACCCCACATGAAGACTGTTTTCTGGTAGGGTAGTCACAGCCTCAGAGCTATGCCGAATCATGCATTACCAAACCTCCCATGTAAGAGAGGAACAATTTCCACCTTTGACTGCTCTTTCGTGTGAGATTTAGCACCTCCTTTGTAAACCCTGTTCTTGTGAATGAATAAAAATTGGGTCAGCTGGATGCGCAGCCAAGAGTCACAATAGCACCTGGGTGCTGATCCCTGTTATGATACTCTTTGTACCACTCAGGTTTTATATATGTCCAAGTGTCATAATCCTCTGTGAAACTTACACAATTAGGAGACCAATTACTTTACTTATGGCTGGAAGACTGGCTATGAGAGTCAAAATATCTCTCCTCTCTGGGTCCACGTATGATACTTATATTTGTGCATGTGAGTTGAACCCAGGTATGTGTCACAATTTCACCTGTGGGGAGAAGCAAGGCAGCAGAGTATCATCACCTGGATGCTGAGCTCAAGATACACTATAATCTTCTTGGCAGCCTGGGCCAAGTCAGAAGAGTCACATCATCTGGGTACAGCCTCAAGTAATATGGCACCGTGTCCACTGTAGACAGGGTTGAAGAAAAAGAGGAGAGTCACACAATCTAGCTGCTTGGCTCAGCAATATGTAAGAATTCCCTCTTTTGGCAGACTCCAGAATAAAGAAGAGAATTGCAATACCTAGGGTTGCACTCAGTGATGTGTCACAATTTCTTTAGTGGGCCAGACCTTGGCCAGTAAAGAGTCACATTTATTAGATGCTACATACAGCTATGTCACAATGTTCCTTGGGGACAAAGCACATGCAAAATAGACAAATCTCAGAGAAATGTGATACTATCACTTATTTGCAGGGCCCAGGCAGAAGAGTCAAATTATTATGATTCTGACCCAGTGATATTTTAAAACGCACACATGGGAAAAAATTTAAGCAAAAGACTTAACGCTTTGGGTACTAGGCCCAGTAATAAGATACAATCTCCTTATCTTTGAGGGTGACAACTTTATCTGTTAGCTTGGTGCATATATGAGAGTCACAATGTCACATATGCGCTGGGCCATCGTATGACACCCTAAACAACATCCAAGGGCTTTATACAGCACACATTTGAGTTGCAAAGTACTGTGAGGCACACATGCTCATATGGACGCAAAATCGTATATATTACTTTAAATCCAGGTATGATAGTCAAGATCACTTGTCAGGCTGAGTTCAGAAATGAGATCCATTTTTATGCCTGTGACCTCGGTCCAAAAATTAGTTGAAATTGCACCTATGGCCAGATTCACATATGAAAATCAAAATTCCATCTTTGTACTCTTTTTACTTGTTAGACTTAGTACCTCAATGTGGCATTTGTAAATGTGGGATGGCAACAACTTTTACTTTCACCTGAGTATGTAATTGGGGTCACCATCTTAAATTTTGCAGGGCTTGTTGTGAAATTTCTCTCTGTACCACACAAGGAGTTTTTAAAATATGAGCTGGTGTTGTAAACTTCTGTGAGCTTTGTACAAATTAACAACCCAGGATTTTACCTATAACCCTAAGTATAGTGATGAGAGGACAAATATTTCCTATTGGCTGAATCCCAATATAAGTTTGATCAACATGCGTGTGAACTGAAGCAAGGTATATGTCATAATCTTATTTGTGGGCCAAAAAAAAAAAAAATAGAAGAAAGAGCAAAATCACTTCGCTGTTGTGGCAAGCAACAGGTCACAATGTTCTATTTAGGCAGAACCTAGAAAGGAATGTCACTTTAACTTGGTGCTGGACCCAGCAATATGACACAATTTTACACATGGGAAAAAACGCCAAGAGATGATTGCCAAAACACCTACAGGATGGGCCAAAGATATGTCAAAATACTTTCTATGGCTCTGGCAAAGGCAGAAAAGTAGCATTATCAGGGTGCTGGTCCCAACAGTATGTGATAATTTCCTCTTTATTCAGGACTCTGGCAGAAGAGTAACATCATCTAGGTGCAATAGGTCAATATTTTCCATTGTGGGGATGGTTCAGAAAAAAGAGTAGAGTAGAAGGACCTAAATGCTAGGCTCAGCAATATATCACAATCCCATCATTTTAAAGGCCCAGGCAGAAGAAGAGAGTCATATCACTCAGGTCATGGGCTCAGTGATATATCCCAACATTCCCTAGGAAGGGTTCAGGCAGATGACAAGGGTCATATCACCTAGGTAGCTCCCTAGAAGTATGTCACAATGCAACATGAGGGCACAAACCAGGCAAAGGAGCCACATCACCTGGATGCTGGGTCCTGAGATATGTCACAAGCCTCTTAACACAGCACCCAGGCAAGAGTGTCACATCACCTAGGTGAAGGTTCTCTTCTTATGCCACAATGCTCCATGTAGATAAAGCCCAAGGAGGTAGTCAATTCACCTAGATGATAGACCTAGAGGCATGTCATAATATCCTTAATTAAGTGTAGCACTGGCAAAATAGTATCATCACCTGTGTGCCTGGCCAAGAAATATATCATTCTTTAGGTTGGCAGTGCTCAAGCAGGACAGCTACATAACCTAGGTGACTGGCCCAGAGATATGTGACAATGTAGTACTTTGGACATGGCTCTGGCAAAACAGTACCTTCATCTGTGTCCCTGGCATTGCAATACTTCACTATCCTTCCACTGTGCAGGGACAATTCCAGTGAAGATAGTTACATTACCTATGATGTGAACACAGAAGTATGTCAAAATAATTTTGGTGGGTATGGTGCAGGCAAAAATCTAACATCACCTGGGTGCTAAATGCAGTGATATACCACAATCGTTATTGACAGAAGGGCCCAGGCAGGAGTCACATCCCTTCAAGGTTGGTCTAGGTAGATAACACAATCCATATATGGGCTGAAACAAGTCTGGAGAGTCAGATTACACATGTGCTTAGCAAATAATTATACCACAATCACACTGTTCAGAAAAATCCACAGATGAGATTTACAATATCACGCTTGTCCTGTTTTCATGCGTGACAGTTGGCTTCATCCATGTGAGATTATGACAGGCCTTACTGTCAGCTGGTTGTGCATACAAGACTCAAAATTTCTCCTGTGTGCTGACCTCTGGTTTGATTCTGTTTGTATAACCAAAAGACTATGTGAATGTTGTAATCTTTTGTGACCTTTTTACAAGAAGGTAATCCAGAATATCAGGCCTGTCCGTAAACTTAGTTATAAGGGTGAAAATATTCTCTATTGGCTTAGTCCACATGTTAGAGTCATGATCATGCCTGTGAGCTGTGCCTATGTATATAATACATTTCCCTCTTTGGTTATAAAGAAGGCAGAACAGACATATCACCTAAATGCTGGGCTAGAAATATTCCAATATTTTCTTTGTAGGCAGAGTCCCACCATAAATATCACATAACTTGTATGCTTGGTCCAGCTCTGTGGCACAATGTCCCTTGTGGGCAGTGTTCAGACAGGAGAGGAGAGTCATATCACATAAATGATGGGCCTAAAAATATGTCACAATGCCTCCTGTTGACAGAGTCAAGGCAAATGCTCACAGTTGCAGTGTTTAGAAGTGCTACAATTACCAAAGAAAGCCAGGTACAGGCAGGAGAGGAGAGTCACATAAACTAGATGTCCAGAAATATGTTTTACTCCCAACTGAGGACATTGTTAAGATAGGCATGTCAAAGCCCCAAGGTGACTGGCTCAGGTATTTGTCAAAATCTCATTCAAGTGCTATCCCTAGGTACAATTTTTAAATCACCCAGGAGATGGACAAAGGTATCTGTCACAATTACACTTGAGGAAAGGTTTAAGAATAAGAGTCACCATTCTGCACATATCCTGGATCCATGCATATGAGTTGTTCCTAGGCTCTTCTTATGGACTCAGTTATATGGCACAATATCACCTGTGGCCAGAAAAAAGACAAGAAAGTCACATGATCTATGTGGGTCCATGTCCAGTGAGATGGAACAACAACTCTTGTGGTCATTATCCTGGCAGATGGTTCACATCAACTGGTTGTTGATTTCAGTGATATATCAAGACCCCTTCTGTTGGCAGAACTTTGGCAGGAGAGGAGACTCACATCATTTAGGCAATTGGCCTAGATGTGTGTTACAATGACCCTTATGTGTAATACCAAGGCTGGAGAGTGACCTCACATTGGTGCAGGGCCTAGCAGTATGCCCCAATCTCCCTGTGGTCGGGGCCAAGGCAAAAGTGAATAAACACTACTTAGCTGCTAAGCAAGTGATATATTCCAATGCTTTCTGTTGGCAAGACCCAAAAACGAGACTCACATCACCTGGGTGTAGTACCCAGTTAAGTGTCGCAATGCACTGTAAGCACAAGGCTAAGGCAGTAGAAGGGAACTATATCACTTATGTGATGTACCTTGATATAAGACACAATTCATTTTGTAGGCTGGTTTCAGGCAGATAATTCACATCATCTGGGTGATGGTCTCAGTGATACATAAATTTGTCCACTGTAGGCAGAGCCAAGGAAGGTGTTATATATTACTTAGGTGCTTTTTCCACATATAGCAGAATTTCATCTGTGGGCTGGGCCTAGAAAAGAGTATGAAATTATTCATGTGCTGAGTAAAGTTACCTGTTTCAATCACAGTCTCAGAAATAAGTCTCACAACCCACACAAGTCCTGGGTTTGTGTATGTGAGTCAACTCTTTCCATGATTTGGTTCAGTGTAGAAGAGTCACAATCTCAGCGATGGGCAAGATTCATGTATAAGAGCCCCAGTCTGGAGCTTGCAGTAAGCTGAGATAGTGCCACTGCACTCCAGCCTAGGCAACAGAGCGAGACACTGTCTCAAAAAAAAAAGAGCCCAAATCCCACTTGAAGACGGTGTTCTAGTAGGCAAGTCACAGCACCACAGATATGCTGAATCATGGTTCAAACATTATGAAGGCATCTGTAAATCAGATCCATGTATGAGAGTAATTATGTCATCCTTCGACCACTTTTGTGTGTGAGATTTAGTACCTCATTCCTAGGGCCTGTTCATGTGTGAGAATTACAATCATGTCACCCAGGTGTGCATAAGAGTCACTTTTTTTTTTTTTTTTTTTGAGACAGACTCTCACTCTGTCACCCAGGCTGGAGTGTAATGGTGCAATCTTGGCTCACTGCAAGCTCTGCCTCCCAGGTTTTCATGATTCTCCTGCCTCAGCCTCCTGAGTAGCTGGGACTACAGGCTCCTGCACCATGCCTGGCTAATTTTTTTGGGGTTTTTTTGTATTTTTTTTTTCTTTAGTAGAAATGGGGTTTCACTGTGTTAGCCAGGATGGGCTCGATCTCCTGACCTCGTGATCTGCCCACTTCAGCCTCCCAAAGTGCTGGGATTACAGGCCTGAGCCACCATGACCGGCCAAGAGTGCCATTTTTCCCTCATTGCTGGTTTGTTATGACACTCTTTGTACCACTGAGGCTTTATATAACATACCTGAGTGTTATAATCCTAAGTGAGTTTTATGTAGTTGAAATACCGAGGACTTTACCCATGGCCACTAGACTGGCTATGAGATTAAAAACATCACTACTTGCTGGGTCCATGTATGTGAGTTATTTTGCATATGTGTGCTTAACCCACGTATATGTCACAATTTCACCTGTGAGCAGTGACATGTTAGAACAGTCACATCACCTGGGTCCTGAACCAGTGATACAGTTTTTTTTTTTTTATTTGTCAGCTGAGTCTAGTAAGGAGTCACATCACCTGGGTACAGACTCAAATAGTGTGTCACCAATCCCACTCTAGATAGAATGGAAGAAAAAGAGAAGAGTCACTCCACCTAGGTGCTAGGCTCTCCAATATTTAATACTCCCTCTCTTGGAAAATAGTCACATCACCTAGGTTTTGCAATCAGTGGTTTCTCATAATTTCTTTGTTGAGCAGGACCCAGGCAAGAGAGGAGAGTCACATCACCAAGATGTTAAGTCAAGCGATGTTTCACAATGTCCTCTCTTGGCAGGACACAGGCAGCAGAGAAAAATCACCTAGCTTATACACCCAGAGATATGAGATAATGTCCCCTTTTGACAGGATCCAAGCAGAAGAATCACATTGTAATGATTCTAAGCCAGTGATATGTGACAATGCACACATGGGAAGGAATTTAAGCCAAAAAGTTTCAACCCCAGGCCACTATGCCCAGTAATATGCCAACTCTTTTTGTCTTTGAGGGTGACACCATTAACTGTGAGCTAGATGAGAAACTCGAGTGTATCTTGGGTCACTGTATGACACTCTACTAACTCTGAAGGCTTTATACAGCATGCAAGAGAGTTGCAAACCACTCTGAGGCTTACATGCTCATATAGATTCACAATCTTAAATAGTGAAAAACAAACCCAGGTATAATAGTCACTATCCCTTCTACAGGCTGAGTTCAGGTATGAGACCCATTATTATGCCTGTGAGCTGGATCCAGAAATGAGTCAAGTTCCCACTCGTGGCCAGATCCACATATGAGAGTCACAATTCCAACTTGCACTGCATTCACTTGTTATACTCAGTACCACTTAACAGTGGACTTTGGGCATGTGAGATGGTAACAAAATTTGCTTTCACCTGAGTATGTAATGGAGACCCCCAATACAAACTTTTTGCTGGTCTCTGTCATGGAACTCTGCACCACCCAGGGAATTTATACATTATGAGTTAGTGTTTTAAAGTTCTGTGAGCTTAGTACAGATATGCAACTCAGGACCTTACCTACTGCTCTAAACCTAAGGATCAAAGGCCAAATATCTTCCATTGGCTGAATCCCAGTATAAGTTTGACCATTATTCCAGTAAAATGAAGTAAGATATATGTCATAGTCCCATTTGTGGGCAAAAACTAGGCAGAAGGGTAAAATCACTTAGGTGCTATGCTAAGCAAAATGTCATTATGTCCTCACTAGACAGGGTATAGGAATTAGAGTCATATTACTGGATGTTGGACTCAGCAATATGAGACATCCCACATGTGAAAAAAACACAGCCTAGTTATGAGAACCAAAACACCTACATAATGGGCCCAAAATATGGCAAAATACCTTTTTTAAGGTATCTCACAGACATGAGAGTCATATTACCAGGGTGCTGGGCCCCGCAATATGCCATAATTCTCTCTATATGCAGGACCCAGGCCAAAGAGTAACATTAGCTGTGTGCTGAACATTGCAATAGGTCAAAAATTCTGTTTTGGGGCATAGTTCAAGAAAAGAAGAAGAATCAAATAACTTGAGTCTTGGGCTCAGCAATATGTCACAATTCCCCCTTTGTAACGACTAGGCAGAAGAAGAAAGTCACTTCACTTAGGTCATAGGCTCAGAGCTATATCCCAGTGTCCCCAGTAGTAGAGACCAGACAGAAAAAAGGGTCATATCACCTAGGTGCTTCACTAGTTATATGTCACAATTACACATGTGGGCAGAAACCAGGCAGAAGAGCCACATCACTTGTTCCTGGGTCCTGAGATATTCACAATTCCCCCTTAGTAAAAGACTGAAGCAAGAGAGTTACAGCACGCAGGTGCAGGTTCTGCCTTTGTGTCACAATGCTCGATGTTGGCAGGGCCAAGCAGGAAGTCACATGACCTAGGGGATAGGCCCAGTTATATGTCACAAAGACTTTCTTAAAGCATGCCCTGGCAAAAGAGTACCATCTCCTTTGTGCCTGGACTAGCAATATGTCATGATTCAAGTGGGCAGGTCCTGAGGAAAAGAGCCATGTCACCCACATGGTATTTCCTGTGATATGTCAAAATGACCACTTTTGGGCACGGCCCTGAGAAAATAGTATTAAAAATTGTTTGCCTGGCCTATGACTATGTCACTATCCTGCCCTGTGTGCAGGACTCATTCCAGAGATGAGAGTTATGTCTTCTAATTCGTGGACACAGTAATATGTCACAATGATATATGTGGGTATGGTGCAAAAAGAATGTAATGTCACCTGGGCAGTTGATCTGCTGATTCACAATTCTTATTGAGAGCAGAGTCAAGGCAGAAGAGTCATATTACTTCAAGGTTGACCCAGGTAGATATCAAAATTCCATATGTAGGCTTGAAGCAGTCTAAAGAATGAAAACACACAGGTGCATGACAATGATTTATACCACAGTCACGATGGAATAAAACTCTAATGATTCAATTTACAGTAAGAAACGTGTCCTGATTTCATGTAGGAGAGTTGCCCTCATCCACCTGTGATGGTGAAAGTCCTTTGTGTGTGCATACAAGACTCACAATTTTCTCTGTGTGCTAGGTCCTGTTATGACACTCTTTATACAACCCAATGGTGTTATAAAATATGTGACAGTATTTTAATCTTCTGTGAAATTTTAGCCAGAAGGAGATACTTGACATCACTCATTTCCCTAAACTTAGCTACAAGAGTCAAAATTTCTTCTATTGGCTGAGTCCACATATAAGGGTCATTATCATGCCTGTTAGCTGTGCCTAGGTATATGTCACCATTTCCTCTGTGGTTATAAAAACAGGCAGGCAACCACATTACATAAGTCCTAAGCCAGAAATGGTCCAATATTCTCTTTGTAGGCATGGCTTTAACAGAAATATTGTAATACCTGGGTGCTAGGCCCAGCTTTACAGCATAATGGCTCTTGTGGAGAGTGTCCAGGCAGGAAAGGAGAGTCATATCAGTCAAAATATAAGTCACAATGTCTCCTGTTGAATGGGCCAAGGCAAGAAGGTCATGTCATTTGGATGAAGTGTTTAGAAATGCTGCACTCTTCACTTGAAGCAGGGTTCAGGCAGGAGAGGAAAGTCAAATATCCCAGATGATGAGCTCAGGACAGCAGGGCAGAAATAAAATCTCCATTTGTTATAACAAATGTTTGGTTTTGTTCTTCCATATCACACAGCTTTCCTATCCTCAGAGACAATAAGTTGAGGATGGTCTGCTTCCAGATCTATATCCAAGGCTGGGCACAGTGACTCACACGTGTAATCCCAGCACTTTGGAAAGCTGTTGCGGCAGAATCATGAGGTCAGGAGATTGAGACCATCCTATCTAATGTAGTGAAACCCCATGTTTGCTAAAAATACAAAAAATAATAATAATAATAACCAGGGGTGGTGGTGGGTGCCAGTAGTCTCAACTACTTTGGAGGCTGATGCAGCAGAATTGATTGGATCTGAGAGGCGGAGGTTGCCAAAATTGTACCTCTACACTCCAGCCTGGTTTACTCCATCTCAACAACACCAACAACAACAAACAACAACAACAACAAAACTTAGAATCAAATCTACTTGAAATGGCTCGATACTTCTGTCTAAGCCAGGATATAGAGAAGCGAGACTATAACCATATTTTGTTAATCAAAATGAAAAGAGTTCAGGGAATTTTAGGTTTTGATACCCATGGCGCATATTTTCACATGTTTCAGCAATTCCAGGTTTGGCTTTATAGATTTACCCTCTACCTCCTCTGGGAGATATTTAAATGAAGAAACATAATCTGAAAATTTTACAAGATTTTCACTGAATTTTGCTAAAATGCCAATCTCTTCATCTTGTTTCAATTGTGAGTGTCAATTGTGCAGCATAGGTACAATTATGCTCTCATCATATGCAGAAATAATACCATTTCTTTACTACAAATATTTTTAATTTTTCACCTGAGATGATAAGCTAATTTCAAAAGGAATATTTATTTCTAATTATGTAGCTTTTATTAGATAGCTAGTATTGTCTTTGTTTACTTCATGTATACACCAAAAGACATTATAACTTATTAAATGTTCAACTGTTTACTTGAATAAATCGATCCAATAAAATTAATAAACTCCATGCCAATTTTATAAAGTAAAATGAACAATAACTAAGTGAAAATTAAATTAAATAGTATTCTCTAACTGAAATAAAATATAAAATGTACTAAATAAAATATTATATGCACCGTGAAATTACTCAAGTGTGAGAATTATATTGTGAACATCATTAAATTTTATCAAAGTCACTTTTATAATCGCTGATTGGAATATACAAAGAAGGTTTTATAAAATTAGATGAAAAGAAAATTATATATTATGTCTACACTGAGCAGCAGGCTAACAGACAAACAAAACAGGTGAATTTGAACAACATGATTCTAAGCCAGAAGCAATAATATTTTAGATAAATGAATTTAATTCAAAGCAGAGAAGATAGATTTGCTTTCAAAATCTTTAAGGTTTTTGGTTTGCTGGTAAATGATCCATGCTTGTAAAATTATCTGTTTTATTCTAATAATTTTGTTTTCTTCTCAAAGTAAGTAAACAACAATAAACAAATTTGATTATTCTTTATAAATTTACACCTAACCTTTATTTAAGGTGATATATAAATATTTGTAAATCCATGTAAATCAAAATAAAGATCTGTATGGGTTTAGCAGACTAGAGAAGTCATATATTCAACAACAAAAAAAAAGAATAAAATTTTGTAAAGAGTTGTTCAGAATTCAGAAACTATAGATCCATTATTCTCATATAATCTTTATTACAACCCTCATAATAACCTGTAAATACATGAAAATCAAAAACGTTAGTTGTATGAACCGTATTCTCCAAGTTATTTTCAGTTAAAGACCAATGACAAAGAAATCACTACAGATATTATTTCACTGTCACCCATTAGTATATTGTTACCATTTGTTACCTACCAGCTTGGGTAAGATGGGATAAGCTAACATCAGCAGCAAGAAAAATATTCAATTTAACATAGCCTTAACACAATAAAGACAATTTTGATTTATTAAAACAAATTAAGTCTACCCATTGTCATCAAAAAGGCATTTTGAAATTTACTGTATTTTAATTAACTTAATTTGCAAATGGTAAAGCTATTTCCTTCTAAAATTCAAATCATTTCTCTTACTATGCTGAATATTAAGAATATTAACCTGATCACTTACCACAATTCTAACGTCCTGTCACTTATACTTACTATACTTCTGTAAATGAACCAATAAGTGGCCTTTCCACTTAGAATTTTTTAATGTATCTTAGATATCAGTTTTCTTAATCTTCCGTGGGAAAGTATACCAATCTGTTCATCTGATACAGAACCTCTCATAACTCTGGAGCAGCAACCATTGACCATATTATTTCACATAAATTCTAGACATGAAGATATATCGTCAAAGGTAAGAGTTAAATTACATCAATATTTGCTTTTGTAAAATATATTGAATTCTTTTAATATAAAAAAGTATGTTCCTTTTAGAAAAAGATGATCAAGATTCCTGACTTGAAGCTGCTAGACTGTGTAGCTCTCATAGAGAGGCAACTTAAACTGAAACATCCAGGTTCCTGCATTGGGATTAAAGAAACAACTTAACTTGTGAAGAAAGGAGTAAGGCAAGGCAAGACAATGGCCATCTTTGAACAACATGGAGTCAAGAAAATCTCAGCACCCAGTAATGCAGTGAGTGCTTGTGTGACCCTGGAAACCCACGATTTTCCCACAGATCTTTGCAATCCTCAGGTAAGGAGATACCTTCATGAACCCACTTCACTAAGGCCTTTACAGTTTAACACATAGAGCTACATGGTGTCTCAGCAGAGCAGTCACTAAGGCCTGTGAAGAGATTCAAAAGCCTTAGATATTCTGGCATTCCATGCTTTCCATAAAAAGTATCTGCAACTCCAGCAAAGCAAGAGGTCACATACCCATAGAAAAGAAGTGGAATCCAGGGGGCTGGGCAATGATGGTTTGTAGGACCCACTTCCACAGTGCCTTGCAGGGTATGACCTACTGGCTTAAAATTCCAGCCAACCATTGGTAGCAGCACTGCACCCCCTAGGATGGAGTTACCAGAAAGAGAATGGGCCACCATCTTTGCTGCTTGGGCAACTTAGTCCTTCTAGCTTTCAGGCTTTGAAAAGCCCAAGCCAACTGGGGGCAGGAAGAATCTCCTAGCATGTGAAAGGTGCTCTAAAATAACATGGCCAGACTACATGTTAAAGTAGGCCTCCAATGTCATTTCTCCTCACCGGAAAGACTTACCAACCAGAGTGTCCAGCTACCACCACTGGTGTTTTTTGGTCGACGGAATTTTGAAACTTTTTGGGATAGGGTTTTTAGAGGAAAGACTGAGCTGTCATTATTGCTTTTGTGTGACTTAGCTATTCCAGCCTTCTGGCTTTGGATAATCCAAATAAACTGGGGGTAGAAGTGGTACCTCTGCCCAACACAGCTGTCCTACAAAAATGTGGCTGAACTCCTTTCCTAAGTTGTTACCTGATCATGTTCTCCTCACTGGGTAAGATCTTTCAAAAGTGGTTCCTAGATGACTCCTACAGGTGCCTTTGTGCTAAAAACAGGTCCCTAACTTCCTGTGATTGAACTCCCAGAGAACAGGGCATGCCACCATTGTTGCTGCTTTGCAGCATTCACTGGTAAGAACATCAGGTGCTAGAAAATCTAAGGTGAATAGAAAGAGCAGTGTATATCCAGCATACTGCAGCATCCCTTCAGAAAAATGCCCAGAAGCTTACGGGAGTGCCTGTTCTCATATATTCCCACTTGATAGATCCTCCAGGACTGGGCCACTAGCCAATAATTGCCAGTATTGAGCCAGTATCAACTTAGCAACTCCCTGGACAGACCCTGCAGGGGCAACTGAAAATATTTTTGCCACTGTCTCTGCAGCAGATCTCTCCTTGCTACCCTCCAACTAATACAAAATCCAAAACCCTAAGTGCCAATTCACACCTCAAACAAACTGCAGTTCACCCAGGGAGAGGAGGCCATTTTATCCTCCATGGGTTCCACAAACTAGCCACTGCTGCTGACCAGACAGTGAACCCCTAACTTGGTCACAAACACAGATCCTCCATCCCGGGCTGACTGCACTGAGGGATTGTTGACCTACATCTCTCTGAGATTCAGCCTCTAGAAGACAAGCAAAATGGTGTGGCAGCAAGCAAGCTCCAAAGGTTTGGCACAAGAACATCTGTAGTATAGTGTGGCCAATGATGGCCATTTCTTTAGGCTCAACTTTGTTCCATTAGATACTTTAGCCTAGCAGAACTGTTGGACCTAATTTCTGCAGGATGATCATGCAAATCGGGAAAAGCAACTCCAACTGAGCACTCCTTGGTCTGCTCACCTCACTCAGGGACCCAGACTATTCATGCTTACAGGGCAGTCTCAGGTTCTCTGGGAGCCCAAACCATAGCATCTGCACTGGTGGGCCATGCCTGACACTTGACGATCTCAGCAAGCTAGCCCCTATGACTGCACTAGCCCACAAGTCTCTTCCCACATTGCAGCTTCTCCCGACACCATGACATCTCCCTATATTACTTTGCTGGCACGTGTCTGCAAAGGCGGGTTTGGCTTTGCTTACCCACCAGCAAATGGAATGCAGTATTTCCCTATAAGCCCAGCAACTGACATTGAAGATGAAGGTTTGGTGGGCAAAGAGCCAGAAAGACCCACCCCTGCCTTTGTGCTTACACTGCTCAGAGAACAGCATATCTTTTTACACTCTGAGCAATCACTATTCCCTGAGGGCCACAAAGAAGGCATCCTGCCCCAAGCCAACCCTACATTTAGTACAATAGCACCCTGTCTCCAGCAGGTTCCCCCCACTCTCCTCCCAGCTGCTTTGTTCCTACCAGAGTTGAATGCCCAATGGCAGGAAGAAACCTTATATCCACTAGCATTCTGCTGCAGCTGTGACACCTTAGTCTAATACAGTGGAAAACTTCAAATATCAAGGAGAAAGATAAGAGAGTTGGGGCTCAATACAAGTCACCCAGAGTATGCAGCCTCTGCATTGTCCCACAAAACAAGACCAAAAACAAAAAGTCTACCAGGAACAAAGCCTGTTGGCTGCAAACACCTTACAAGACAATCAAATACACAAGACCATCAAATAGAATAAAAAATAAAAAAATACTTCATTCGAATGTCAGCAACATCAAACATATGCCCACAAACATGAGGCAAAATCAGTGCAAATATTTTGAAAACACAAAGAACAAGAGTGACTTTTTTCATTTATAAGACCAAATTACATTTCCAGGAAGGCCTGAGATGACAGAAATGGAATTTGTAATAGAGATAGAAATAAACTTCATTGAACGGTAAAATTAAGTTGCAACCCAATCCAAGGAAGGAAAAACATAGCAGAAACTGACAATAACAACAACAACAACAACAACATTAACAAAGACAGTCTGGGGGAAAATGGAGCTGAAAGGATAGAGCTGAAAAACACAATGCAAAAACTTTCTAATATAATCACAAGTATTAACCTCAGAATAGGCCAAGCAGCAGAAAGAATCTCAGAGCTTCAAGACTGGTTTTCTGAAATAAGACAGACAAGAATATTGAAAAAAGAATAAAGAAGAATGAATAAAACCTCTAAGAAATATGGAATTATGTAAGGAAATTAAATGTATGATTAAAAAGAGTGCCTGAAAGCAATGGGGAGAATGAAAACAAGTTGAAATACATATTTTGGGACATCATCCATTGTGGCTTCTCCAACCTAGATAGAGAGGCCAACACTCAAATGCAGAAAATATGGAGAACCCTGGTAAGATAACCCATGAGATGGTCTTCCCCAAGACACAAAATCCTTATATTCTCCAAGATTAAAATAAAATAAAAAAAAATATGTTAAAGGCAGCGGTGAGAAAGGCCAGGTCATCTCTAAAGTAAATCCCATCAGACAAACAACAAACATTTCAGCTGAAATCCTGAAAGTCAAAAGAGATTAGGGGCCAATATTCAACATTCTTAAAAAAAAAAGATTTCCACCTGAGAATTTTATATCTGACCAAAGTAAGCTTCAGAAGTAAAAAATAAATACGATCCTATTCAGATAAGCAAATGCTGAGGAAATCTGTTACCACAAGACCTGCCTTAGAAGAACTTCTGGAGAAAACACTAAATAAGAAAAAGACTATTACTAGTCACTACAAAAACACAGTAAAGTACATGAACTGCTGGCATTATAAAGTAACCACATAAGCCAATGTGCAAAATAGGTAGCTAAGATCACAGTGACAGAATCAAATCCATACATATGAAAATTAAATTGAAATGTAATTGGGCTAAATGACCCACTTAAAAAACAAAGTGTCAAGCTAAATAAAGAATTAAGATCTAATGGTATGCTGTAATCGAGACCCCCATCTCAAATAAGTTCAAAATATAAGGAAAAAGAAAAATCTACCAAGCAAATAGATAATGGAAAAAAAGCAGGGGATGCAATCCTAATTTCTGACAAAAACAGATTTTCAATCAATATAGATTTTAAAAATGAGAAAGGCATTACATAATAGTAAAAGGCTATATATGCATCCAACACAAAACACCCAGATTATAAACCAAGTTCTTAGAGACTCTCCAAGATGTCAGGTTAAAAATTCTTCACCAGTCATTACCTTTATACGGCATTTGCTCACTATTTTCTCTGATGTTGACACAATATTAGAACTTATTAAAGGCTTTTCCACATTTTTAACACTTGCGTAGCTTCTGTCTAGTATTAATTCTCTTATGTCCAATGAAATGTGAGAATGAGCTCAATGCTTGACACATTCTTCACATTTGTAATGTCTCCCTTTCATATGAATTCTCTTGTGGTTAATAAGGTTTGAGGAGTGGTAAAATGTTTGCCACATTCTTCACAGACATAAGGCTTCTCTCCAGTATCAATTATCTTATGTTGGCTGAGAACCACATAAAAGGTTTCCACATTCATTACTTTTGTAGGGTTTATCTTCGGTATGAATTATCTTATGTTTAGTAAGGTATCAGTACTACCTATAGGCTTTGTTAGATTCTTCAGATTTGTAGTTTTTCTCTCCAGTGTAAATCCACTTAGGTTTAGCAAGTTCTGAGAACCAGCTATAGGATTTGTTACATTCTTCACATTTGTAGGATTTCTCTAAAGCGTGAATTATCTTATGATTAGTAAGATCTGAGAAGCATTTCCCCTAAAATCTTTGCCAAATTCTTCACCTTCTTACAGTCTGTCTCCAGCATGATTTATCCCGTGTTTAATAAAGGTTGAGAAACAGGTAAAAGTTTCACTACATTCTTCACATTTGCAGGGTTTCTCTCCAGTTTAAACTCTCTTACGGTCAGTAACATTTGAAAAATTTTTAAAGGCTTTGCCACATTCTTCACATTTGTAGAACTTCTCTGCAATATGAATTATCTTGTGTCTAGTAAAATCTGAGAACCTAAAGTCTTTGCCACATTCCTCATGTTAGTAGAATTTCTCATTGCTAAAATTCTTCTTATGTTCAGTGAAGATTGAATGCATCAAAAAAGCTTTGCCCCATTCGTTACATTGGCAAGTTTTGCTATGGGTAGTTGACAAATATTGATGAAGTCCATTGTAACTGCTTTTCTGCCCCTTGCAATATTCACAGTTTAATAGTCTTTCTTTAAATGTAAAATGACTTTAAAATAGATTCCCGACTTTTTTCTTTTCCCTTCAAACACAAATAAAATAGTGGCACTTGTGTCCATGCATCTGGCTTTTTGAGATCTTTACAAAGACTAATTTCTATATTTCATGACAGTGTTGGGAGTAATGGTGGTATGCTTTGACTGTTTTGAACAGCTGAGACCAAAGTTAAATCGTTGTTACAAGAGAAGATAGAATTCAGTATAATAGACCGATTATGACTATAGGAACAGAGTATAGGATCTCAAAAAGAAACATGGGAAATGGCCAGGAGCATTGGCTCATGACTCTAATTTCACCACTTTGGGAGGCTGAGACAGGTGGATTACTTGGGGTCAGAAATTCAAGATCAGCCAGGTAAACATGATGAAACCCTGTCTCTAATAAAAATACAAAAATTAGCTGAGTGTGGTGGCAGGTGCCTGTAATCCCAGCTTCTTGGGAGGCTGAGGGAGAAGAATGGCATGAACCCAAGAGGTGGAAGTTGCAGTGAGCCAAGGTCATGCTATTTCACTCCAGCATGTGGAACAAGAGTGAAACTCCAACTCAAAAATAAATAAATGAATAAATAAATAAATAAGGGAATCTTTTTTTAACTAAACAACACACAAGCCCAGTGAAAACACCTGCAGTACAGGATTGAGAGACTCCAAGAATTTCTAGCCTAAATAAATGGTATTGTTTTCTTCCAGACAAAATCAACTTAATAAAGATTCTGACATGTGGCTTTTTATTATACACATTGCAACTTAAGATTACAATATATACATAATACCAAGATAATATGGCTCAATTAAAGATAAAAATGAATATTCAGAAATCAATTATAAAAGTGGAGATATAAAAATTACCTGAGACAATTTGAATTAAAGTCTAGATCTCCTTATTTAAAAGAAAAAAAATAAATTACCCTAAAAAATCAAAATTACCATTTCATTGATGTTCAGTGGGTAAAATGGAAATAAAGAAAACAAAATTAAATAAGAAAAATAAATCCAATAAAAAGATAAAATCATAAAAGAAAATAAAAATTGTGCAGTAGAAGTACAAAAATGATTAATATTCACTTTAACATTAGGAAAAAAAACAAGAAGCTCAGTAAATTTCAACTAAGATTAAGAAAAAGATTTGTAACAAGACAAAACATAAGCAATGTTTTGCAACTTACAGACAACATGAGAATCTAGAATGAAGGAATAAAAAGAGATGTGTTATTTGTATGCATGTTTCCACATGATTTATTTATGAACATAATTTTTTCAGCCAAGAAGGGAGTAGGATGACATAGTTACAACATTGAAAAAAAAGGCTAAGCAAAAATACTATATCCAGCAAAGTATTCTTCAAAATGAAAAATAAATCTAACTATATCATGAGTTATATCAAGATGTAAGTATCTCATGTCTTCAAGAGATTCATTTCAGATCTAATAAAAAATAGACTGAAAATGGCAGTATGAAACACACATTCCATGCAAGTGTTAACCAAATGATTAGAGAAGAGGCAGCAATTTATTCACTTGAAGATGCTCGTATTTCATCTAATTTCCTTCAAGCAAAATTCACAAGAGAAAAATTAGGACATTCAGTTGCAGTAATAGTGTTCATTCACTGATAATCTATAAATACATGACAGTTTTACCAAACACATAAAGCAAACATTGACAGAATTGAAGCAAAAATAGACAGCTATATAATAATGGAAAGATACATCAATATCCCTCTTTCACTAGCAAATAAAAACAATATAAATAATGGAACAAAATAACTGGACTTTACTATACAATAATTATACCTAACAAATGTATACAGATAACAGAATACACATTCTTTTCAATAGCTCATAAAACATTTTTCTGTAAGGGTCATGTGTGAACCCACAAAAAGTCTTAACAATTTTTAATTGAAATTTTACAAAAATTATTTGTGGCCCAAATTGAATGGAACTAGAAATCAGTAACAGAAGAAAAGCTAAAAAGTTCAAAAAATATATAAAAATTAAAAACACAAATTTCGTTTTGAGAAGAAGTATGGCTCTGTCACTAAGCTGGACTGCGGTGGTGGAATCTGGGCTCACTCTATCCTTAACATCCCAGGTTCAAGTTGTTCCCCTGCCTCAAACTTCCCAGTAACTGGGACTACAACTGTGCACCACCACACCCAGCTAATTTTTCATATTTTAGTAGAGTTGGGGTTTCACCATGTTGGCCAGAATGGTTTCAATCTCCTGACCTCGCCACACACTCTCTTTGGCCTATCAAAGTGCTGAGATTAGACGCATGAGCCACCATGGCTGGCCAACAACACATTTTTAAGCATGCTTACTTTGAAGGTGAGAAGACATAATAGAGTGAAGATATCCATGCTGCTTAAAGTCACCCACACATTCAACACACCCCTTTTCAATTTTTAATTTTACTTTTCCAAAAATAGAAAAAACAAAACCCACAAAATTACATAAAATCTCAAGGGACCATGAAAGGCCTGACAATTTTTAAGAAGAAAAATATTGGAAGCATTACACTTAACAATTTCCAAACATAAAACAAACCTACAGTAATTAAAGTGCTCTGGTACATCAATAACAATAGAGCACCAATGTAATAAAACAAAATGTATCAAAGGTATAAACTTTTCAGTAGAGAGGAGAGACATACCACCTAGGTTTTGCATTCAACTGTAAGTGAAATATCCTTCCATAAGCAGGACTCAGAGAAAAAAGAGAGTTATATTACCCAGACATCAGTTTCAGAAATATTTCAAAATGTTCTGTGGAGGAAGGGCACAGGCTGGGGAGACACATCACCTAGCTGATAGGCCCAGAGATATGTGATAATATATCCCGTTTACAAGGCCCAGGCAGAAGATTCACATTATTATGATTCTGTCTGACCCAGCAATATGTAATTATGAAACCATGGAAAGGAATTTGAGCCAAAAAGTCTCAAGACCCCAGTATGCGGAACAATGATATGACACTATCTCATCATTTTGAGGGGTGACAACTTTACCTTTTAGCTGAGTGTGTATATTAGACTCACAGTCTCATGTGTGTGCTGGGCCAATGTATGACACTGTCTACAACAATGGAGGGCTTTTTAAAACCTGCATGAGTGTTGCAAACCTCTCTGAGGCCTATGTGCTAGTAAGGACTCATAATCTTACATATTGTCCTAAACCCTGGCTTGATAGTCAACATCTCTTCTATAGGCAGGGATAAGGGAGAAAACCATTTTTCCCTGGCTTGATAGTCAACATCTCTTCTATAGGCAGGGATAAGGGAGAAAACCATTTTTCCTGTGGGTTGGGTCTAGAAATGAATCAACATCCCATCTGTGGCCAGATGAAAATATAAATGTCACAATTCCAAATGTGTTCTGTATTCCCTTGATAGACTCAGAACCTCAACACTAGGCATTGTAAATACGGGATGGTGACAACTTTGAATTTCACCTGGGTGTGTAACCGATAGTCCTAATCTAAACTTTTTACTTGGCCTGTTATGCAACTCTCTACCACCAAAGAGTTTATACAATATAAGTTACATGTACAAACATGTAACCCAGGACCTTACCTATTAACATAAGCCTAACAATGAGTGGTGAAATATCTTTTACTGGCTGAATCCTAATATAAGTTTGATTATTATGTCTGTGAACTTAGGCATGCTATATGTCATAATCCTATATGTGGACAAAAAACTAGGCAGGAGATTAACATCACTTAGTTGCTGTGCCAGGCAATATGTTACAATGTCTTCTCCAGGCAGTGTATAGGAAAAAAGGTCATACTAACAAGGTGCCAGACCAAGCAATATGACAACATCCCACATGTTGGAAAAAGTTCAACCAATTTATGAGAGAAAAATCACCTACTTTATGGACCCAAGTTATGTCAAAATATCTTTGGTAGCTCCAGCAATGGCAGGAGAGTCACATCGTAAGGGTGTTGTGCCCAGCAATATGCAAATTTAATTAAATTCAATTTCCTATTTAGGCTGAAACCAGGCAGAAGAGTAACATAATCAGGGTGCTAAGCCCAGAAATAGGTCAAAATTTGTTTTTTGTAGGCATGGTACAGGAAAGAGAGGAGAGTCACATATTCTGAGTGCTGGACTCAGCAATGTGCCAAAATGCTCCTATTGTGAAGGCCCAGGCAGAAAAAGAGAGTCACATCTCTTAGGTCATGGGCATAGATATATGTCCCAATATCCCAAGTAGGCAGTGACCAGGCAGATGAGGAAAGTTATATCACCTAGGTATTCCCCTAGGAATAAGAAACAATATAAGTTTTGGGCACAAACCAGGAAGAAGAGCCACATCACTTCAGTGCTGGGTCCTGAGATACATCACAAGGATCTCTTAGGAAAGCACCCAGCAAACAGGGTTACATCACCTAGGTGCAGGTCCCTTACTAATGACACAATGCTTCATATGGGTAGGACCCAAGGAGGGAGTTGCTTCACCTAGGTAATAGGCCTAAAGAAATGTGACAATGTCCTCTATAAAGCATAGCCCTGGCAAAAGTGTACCATCACCTGTGTGCCTGGCTTAGAAATATGCCACCCTCAAGGTTGGCAGGGCCCAAGGAGTAGAGCCACATAACCTAAGTGATAGGCCCAGAGAAATGTTACAGTGCCCTTTTTTGGTCATGGTTGTAACAAAATAGTAACCTAACCTGTTTGCCTTGCCTGGAAATATGTCACTATCCTTTCTTTGTGCAGGGCCCATTCCAGAGAGGAGAGTTACATCACCTATAAAGTGGACACAGAAATATATCACAATAATGTTGGTGTGCATGGTGCAGGCAAGAATGTAATATCACCTATGTGCTAGATCCAGTGATATGTCACAATATTTACTAAGAGAAGGGCCTAGGCAGGACAGTCAGATCACCTCAAGTTTGGCCTAGATAGATTTAACAATCCTATATATGGTCTGGAACAAATATGGAGAGCAAAGATACACAGGTGATTGACAAAGATTTAAATCACAATCACACTGTTCAGGAAATTCCCCAGATGATATTTACAATACCACACCTGTCCTGTTTTCCTGTGTGACACTTGGCTTCAGCCACATAGGATGATGATAATCCTTATGGTCACCTGGGTGTGGATTCAAGACATAATATTAGCTGTGTGTTGAGCCTTGCTTTGACTCTGTCTATGTAACCCAAACACTTTATAAAATATGTTTGAGTGTTGTAATCTTTTGTGACCTTTGCACAAGAAGATTATGCAGGATATCACATATGTCCCTAATCTTCATTATAAGAATAAAAATATCCTCTGTTGGCTGACTTCACATATGAGAGTCAATATCATTTCTGTGAGCTGTGGCTAGGTATATGTTGCAATTTGCTCTGTGGTTATGAAGCAGGCAGAGCAGCCACATTCCCTAAATGTTGGGTCAGACATATTCCAATATTCTCTTTGCAGGTAAGGTCCTGTCAGAAATGTCCCATAACTAGTGTACTAGATCCAGCTCTGTGTCACAATGTTTTTGTGGTCAGTGTCCAGGCAAGAGTGGAGAGTCGTATCACATAAATGATGGGCCTCAAAATATGTCACAATGTCTCCTGTTGACAGGGCCCAGGCAAGTGAGTCATATCATTTGGATGCAGTATTTAGAAATGCTACAATTACCAAAGGAAGTAGGATGCAGGCCAAAGAGGAGAGTCATGTAACCTAGATTATGGGTCCAAGAATATGTTACAATCCCCCTGAAAATATGGTTAAGACAGCACAGTCAAATCATCAAGGTGTTTGGCCCAGATATTTTTCAAATTTTCATTTGTGGGCTATACCTTGTCAGAATTATTAAACTATTCAGAAGCTGGGCAAAGTTATATGTCACAATTACACTGTGAAAAAGTTTACGAATATGAGTCATCATCCTGCATGTGTCCTGACTCCAGACATATGAGTTGTTATTAGGCTTTTGTTATGATCTCAGGTATGTGGCACAATATCAACTTTGGCCAGTGGGAAGGCAAGAAAGTGAAATTACCTACCTGAGTGTGGGTCCAGAGAGATGCCACAATCTATGATGTGTGCAGAACACTGGCAGAAGAGTCGCATCATCTGTATGCTGGTTTCAGTGATTTATCAAAACTTTCCCTGTGGACAGGACTTTGGCAAGGGAGGTGATTCACTTCACCTAGGCAATTGGCCTAGACATGTGGCACAATGGCCTTTATTTGCAGTACCAAGGCTAGAGAGTGAACTCATATTGGTGTTTGGCCCAGCAATATGTCACAATCTCCCTGTTGTCAGGGCCCAGGGAAAAGTTAAAAAACATCACCTAGGTGCTGAGCCAAGTAATATGTTACAAGTCTTTCTGTTCGCAGAATGCAAACATCACCTGAGTGCAGTACCTAGTTATGTGTCACAGTGCACCATAATGGTGTCAACATTTGCTTTCACCTGGGTGTGTAATCACAAATCCCAATTTGAACTTTTTGCTGGTCCCTCTCATGAAACTCTCCGTACCACTCAAGGAGTGTATACATTATGAGTTAGTGTTGTAAAGTTCTGTGAGCTTGGTACAAATATGCAACTCAGGACATTATTTATTGTCCTAAGCCTGAAAAGCAAAATATATTATTTCAGCTGAATCTCAGTGTAAGTTTGACCATCATCCCTGTGAACTGAAGTAAGGTATATGTCATAGTCCCATTTGTGTCAAAAACCTAGGCAGGAAGGTAACATCATTTAGAGGCTATACCAAGCAGAGGGTCACCATGCTCTGTCTAGGCAGAGTATAGGAATAAATGTCACATTAACTGGGTGTTGGACTCAGCAATATGACACCACCCACATGTGGAAAACACTCAGCCAAGTTATGAGAGTCAAAGCAACTATATAATGGCCCCAGGATATGTCAAAATACCTTCTGTGGCTCCAGCAGAGAAATGAGAGTCACGTTATCAGGGTGCTAAGCCCAGGAATATGTAATAATTCTCTCAATATGCCGAACTGAGGCAAAGAATTACATTATTTGGGTGCTGGGCCCTGTAATAGGTCAAAATTTCTGTTTCTGGGCATCATTTGAGAGAAAAAGGAGAGTCAAATAACCTAAGTCCTGGGCTCAGCAATATGTAACAATCCTCCCATTATAAAGACTATACAGAAGAAGAGAGTCACTTTACTTTGGCCATGATCTCAGAGATATATCGCAGTTTCCCTAGTACAGGAGGACCTGGTAGAAAATGAATGTGATATCACCTATATGCTTCCCTAGGTACATGTCCTAATCAAACATGTGGGCAGAAAACAGCAGAAGAGACACATTACCTGGGTACAGCCTCAAGTAATATGTCACCATGTCCAGTGTAGACAGGTTGAAGACAAAAAAAGGGAATCACATGACCTGGGTGCTGGGTTCAGCAATATGAATTAATTCCCTCTCTGGACAGAATCCAGGACAAAGAGTAAAGTCAGGCCACCTAGGTTTTGCACTCAGTGGTATGTCACAATTTATTCAGTGGACAGGATCCAGGCAGCAGAGGAGAGTGACATTACCTAGAACCTATATCTAGTGATATTTTGCACTGTTTTCTGCTAGCAGGACACAGGCAGGAGTGACATATCACCCAGCCAATAGGCCCAGAGATATCTGAAGTTATCCCTGTTTGCAGGGTCCAGGCAGTAGAGTCACATTATCACAATTTTGACCCAGTGTTATGTAACAATACCCTTATGAAAAGGAATTTAAACCAAGAAGTTCTAACACTGGGGTACTAGGCCATGTGATATGACACAATCTCCTCATCTTTAAGGGTGACACCATTAACTGTTAGCCAGTTGTGTATATAACAGTCATCATCTCATGTGTATGATGGCCATTGTATGACACACTGTACAACATCTGAGAACATTATACAACATATAAGAGAGTTGCAAACCTTTCTGAGGTTTATATGCTTATATAAACCCACGATCTTATATATTGTCCTAAACCAAGGTATGACAGTCTACATCACTCATACAGGCTGGCTTCAGGGATGAGACCGTTATTATGCTTGTTAGCTGGGTCAAGAAGTAAGTCACCATCCCACATGTGGCAAGATTCATATATAAATGTCATTATTCCAATTTTATGCTGTATTAACTTGTTAGACTCAGGACCTCAACAATGGGCTTTGTAAATGTAGGACAGTAACATTTACTTTCACCTGAGTGTGTAGTCAAGAGTCACAATCTTAACTTTTTGCTGGGCCCTGTTAGGAAACTCTCTGTACCATCCAAGAATTTCTATAATATCATTTCATGTTGTAAACTTCTGTGAGCTTTGTAAAAGTATGCAATGAAATATCTTACCTATTGACCTATACCTAGTGGTAAGAGATAAAATATCTCTTATTGGCTGAATCCTAGTATAAGCTTTATTATCATGTGTTTGTACTGATGCAAGATATATGTCATAATCCCATTAGTGGGAAAAACTAGGTAGAATGTTAACATCAATTAGATGTTGTGCCAAGCAATATATCACAATGAGCTCTCTAGCAAGGCCTAACAAAGAGGGTCCCATGAACTGTGGTCTCGAGCCAGCAATGTAATACAATCCCACATTGAATAACCCAGCATAGTGATGAGAGCCAAAAGATCTATAGAATGTGTAAAAGATATGTCAACATACCTTCCGTGGCTCTGGCACAGGCAGAGGAGTCACATCGTTAGGGTGCTGGGCCCTGAAACCTTAGCTGGGAAAAGTCCTGTTTGTGGGTATTGTTTGGGTACAAGATGAAAGTCATATTACTTAAGTTCTGGGCTCATCAGTATGTCCCAATCTTCTCATCGGAAAGGCCTAGGCAGTAGAAGACAGTAACATCACTGAGGTCATGGGCTCAGAGATATGGCCCAAAGTTACCAGTAGGCAGGACTCAGGCAGAAAAATAGTCATATCACCTAGATGCTTCTTTAGGTATGTGTTGTCAGAAACCAGGCTGAAAAGCCACATCACCTTGTCCTGTGTCCTGAGAAGGCCTGAGAGTTTGCATAGCTTCAGACTGAATGGTGTTTGCTCTGGGCCTTAGAACCTGGCCTTTAATCTTTACCTTCTGGTGCTGTTTACTCACAACTTTTATTAGTCTTACTGAATAAATGCAAACCTAACTAGTGGATCAGAGCTGAGTTGCAACTGTTTACAGAATTCAGCTTAGAGGCTATAAGTGCATCAGACCTTCAGCTGGCCTGGCAGAGCAGAATATCTGTATGTCACTGTACTTTATTCATCCATTGCTGAATCAAGGGTCTGCAGGAACAGACCACCTGCAACTAGTGCCCCTGCAAAAATAATGCTGCTTCAATTCACAAGTCCCCTTTAGAAAAGGACCCAGGCAAGAGAGTTACATTACCTATGTGCAGGTTCCAGCTTTATGTCACAATGCTGTATGTAGGCAGGGCAAAGCATGTAGTCACATCACCTAGATTATAGGTCCAGAGACATGTCAGATATGTCACAAAATCTTCTTGAAAAGTTTAATAGTACTCTTTCTGTCAAAAACGCATCATCAACTTTGTGTCTGGACTAGCAATATATCGCTATTCAAGTGGGCAGATCTTAAGCAGAAGAGCCATATCACATAAATGATAGGCAGGTGATATGACAAAATGGCCTATTTTGGACATTGCCCTGGCAAAAGAATATCATCATCTGGCCTAGGAATATGTGTGCCTGGCATAAGTATATGTCACTATCCTGCCTTGCGTGCAGGACTCTTTCCAGAGAGGAGTTTTACTTCCACATGATGGGCATAGCGATATGTCACAATAATGTCCGTGGGCATGTTCAGGCAAGAATGTAACATCATCTGGGTGCTGGATCCAGTGATGTCACAATTCTTACTGGCAGGAGGGTCCAGGGAGAAGAGCCACATCACTTCAAGGATGGCACAGGTAAATATCAAAATCTCATAGGTAGGCTGGAACCATCTGAAGACTGGTGTTCGGCTAAAATTTATATCACGGTCACAATGGAATAAGTTGGTAGGGATTAGATTTACAGTACCACACATTGTCCTATTTTCAGATAGGACAGTTGCCTTCATGCATCTGTGATGGTGAAAGTTCTTACTGTCAGCTGGGCATGCATAGAAGACTCACAATTTCTTGTGTGTGTATAGGAGACTCACAGTTTCCCTGTTATGACATTCTCTATACAACAAAAAGATGTTACAAAATATGTGTTAGTGTTGTAATCCTCTGTGACTGTTTTTCCAGAAGGAGATATTGGATATCACTCATGTCCCTAAACCTAGTTATACGAGTCAACATTTCTCCTATTGGCTGTGTCCACAAAGGAAAGTCATTATCATGCCTGTTAGCTGTGCCTAGGTATATGTCACCATCACCTCTGTGGTTATTGAATAGGAAGGACAACAACATCATGTAAATCTTAAGAGAGAAATATTTTAATATTCTGTTTGTAGGCAGGGCCCTAACAGAAAAGTCACAAAACGTGGGTGCTAGGCTCAGCTTTATGTCCTGATGCCTTTTGTGGAGATTGTCTGGGCAGGAGAGGAGAGTAATATCACCTAAATAATGATTCCAGACATATGTCACAATGATTCCTGTTGAAAGTCACATCCCCTAAGTGGGTGCCTTTCCCATGAAATATCACAGTCCTCCTGGTGGTGAAAACTCTCGAATTAGAGTCACATCAACTGGGTGCTGGTTTTAGTGATATATCTCAATACTCCTGTTGGCAGGGCTTAGGCTGGAAAGGAAAAATATCACCTAGGCAATTTGCCTGGATATATGGCAAGATATCTTCTATGTGCAGGACAAAGGCAGAAGAGTGACCCCACCCTGGTGCTGGTTCAGCAATATGTCACAATCTCTCTGGTGGTCAGGGCCCAGGCAAGAAAGAAGAAACATCACCAAAGTACCTAGCCAAGTGTTATGTTACAAAGCTTCCTAGTGGCAGAAATCCCCCCAAAAAAGAGTCACATCATCAGGGTGAAATACCGAGTTATGTGTCAAAATGCACCATAAGTGCAGGGCCAAGGAAGTAGAAGGAAGTCATATAACTTATGTAATGGAGCTAGATAAAAATCACAAAGCTCTTCGTAGTCAGGGTTCTGGCCAAGATTTTACATCAGATGGTTGCTGTTCCCAGTGACATGTAAATGTGCCCTTTGTCACACTGACAAAGAAGGTGTTATACATTGCTTAGGTGTTTGGTGCTCATATGTCACTATTTCAACTGTGCTCTGCACCAAGAAAAGAGAGTCAAGACACTCAGATGCTGGGCTAATTCATATTTCTCAATCACAGACTTGAAAATGCTCAGAAATAAGTTTCACAGTCTACAGAAGTCCTGGCTTCTGGTATGACAGTCAAAACCTGCCATGAATTGGATCAAAGTACAGGAGTCACCATCTCAACAATGGTCAAGATCCATTTATAAGAGTTGCAATCCCACTTGAAGACTGTGTTCCAGTAGAAGAGTCAAAGCAATACAGGTATGCTGAATCATGGTTCAAATGTCACCAAAAAACCTATGGATCAGATTCATGTTTGAGAATAACAGATTCAAGCTTCAACTGCTTATGTGTGTGAGATTTAGTACCTCTTTCATAGGCTCTGTTCATGTGTGAAAATGACAATCATGTCAGCTGTGTGTGCATCCAAGAGTCACAATAGTACATGGCTGTTGGTGCGTGTTATTACACTCTTTGTACTACTCAGGTTTTAGGTGATATGCCTGGGTAGCCTACATTTTTGTGAATTCTTACAGGTGGGATATCTAGAACTTTACCCATGGTCATAAGACTAGCTGTGAGAGTCAAAATGTCTTCCATGGCTGGGTCTAGGTATGAAAGTTATTATTGTGCATGTGAGCTAAATCCAGGTATATGTCCCAATATCACCGTTGGACAGAGACAAGACGGAAGTGTCACATCGTCTGGGTGCTGAACAAAGGATACAGTATAATCGCCAATAATTTTAGTTTGTATGGTGCAGGCAAGAATGTAACATTACCTGGGTGCCAGATGCAGTGATATGTCACAATCCTTACTGAGATAATGGCCAAGGTAAAACAGACACATCACCTCAAATTTAGCCTAGGTAGATATCAAAATTCCATATATGGGCTGGAAAAATCTGGGAACTCAAATCACACAGTTGCTTGGCAAAAATTTATATCACAATAACACTGTCAGAAAACTCCAAAAGTGAGATTTGCAATGCCACACAGGTCCTGTTTTCATGTGTGACAGTTGGTTTCATCCATGAGAGCTGATGACAGTCATTACTCTTACCAGGGTGTGCATATAAGACTCACAATTTCACCTGTGTGCTGCACCCTGCTTTGACTTTGTCTGTATAACCGAAATGTAGTATAAAACATGAGTGACTATTGTAAACTTTTGTGACTTTTTTACAAGAAGCTGATCCAGGACATCATCCTTGCCCCTAAACCTAGTTATGAGATTCAAAATCTCCTCTATTGGCTGAGGCCACTTATGGGAGTCATTGTTATTTTTGTGAGCTGTGCCTTGGTATATGTTACAATTATTTCTGTGGTTATGAATCAGGCAGAACAGCCTGATTCATATCACATGAACTATATGCTGGACCAGAAACGTTCCAATATTCTCTTTCTAGGGAGGTTCCTCTCAGAAATGTCACATAACATGTGCTAGGTCCAGCTTTGTGGCAAAATGTCCCTTGTAGGCAGGGTCCAGGCAGAAAAGGTGAGTCATATTACTAAATAATGTGGCCAAAAATATGTCTCAATGCCTCCTGTTGACAGGGCCCTGGCCAGAGGGTCATGTCATTCGGATGCTGTTTTAAGAATTGCTACAATTACCAAAGGATGCAGAAGACAGGCTGAAGTGGAGAGTCATGTAACCTAGATTACAGGTCCAGAAATATGTTACAATCCCCCATGAGGACATTGTTAATATAGCACAGTCAAATCACCAAGGTGTTTGTCCAAGGTATTTGTCCAAATCTTATTTGTGGGCTATACCTAGGCAAAATTATTAAATCACTTAGGAGCTTAGCAATGTATATTTCACAATGACACTTGTGTAAAGGTTTAAGAGTAAGAGTCACCATCTTGCATACATCCTGGATCCAGGCATATGAATTGTTATTAGGCTTTCATTATGGTCTCAGGTATATGGCACTATATCACCTGTGGCTAGAGTGAAGGCAAGAAAGTCACCTCACCTGCATGGGTGCGGGTCAAGTGAGATGTCATAATCCACCTTATGGGTAGGACTTTGGCAGAAGGGTCACATCACCTACATGCTGATTTGTGACATATCAAAACAACTTCTGTGGGCAGGACTTTGGCAAGAGAGGAGACCCATATCACCTAGGAAATTGGCCTAGATATATGTCACGATGGCCCTTATGTGCAGTACTAAGGATGGAGAGTGACCTCACATTAATGCTGGGACCAGCAGTATGTCACAATCTTCCTGCAGTCAGGGCCCAGGCAAAAGTGAAGAAACATCACCTAGGTGCTGAGCCAAGTTATATATCACAGAGCTTCTTGATGGCAGAACCCAAAAAGTAGAATCACATCACCTGTGTGCATATCTAGTTATGTGTTACAATGTACTGTAAGTTCAGGGCCAAGGAAATAGAAGGGTGTCACAGCCCTTATGTGATGAACCTAGATATAATACACAACTTTCACTGTAGGCAAGTTTCAGGCAGATAATTCTCATCACCTGGGTGATGGTCCCAGTGATATATAAAATTGTCCCTTTTAGGCAGAGCCAAGGAAGTTGTATATTGCTTAGGTGCTTGTTCCACATATGGCATAATTTTGTCTGAGGTCTGGGCCTGGAAAGGACAGTCAAATTATTCCTGTGCTCGGCAAATTTACCTGTCTCAATCATACTCTTAGAAAGATTTGGAAATTAGTTTCCCACACAAGTCCTCTTTCCGTATATGTGTGTCAGCTTTTTGTATGAGTTGGACCAAGGAGAGGAGTCACAGTCTCAACAATGGGCAAGATCAATGTATAAGAACCCCAATGACACTTGAAAATCATGTTTCAGTGGGAGAGTCACAGCGTCACACGTGTGCTGAATCATGGTTCAAATGTTACCAAACCACCTCTGAATAAGATCCATGTATGAGAGCAATTACTTTCACCTTCAACACAACTTTGTGTGTGAGATTTAGTACCTTATTCCTACACCTTGTTCATGTGTGTGAATGACAATCATGTCAACTAGGTGTGCATACAGGAGTCATATTTTCACCTGGTTTCTGGTCTCTGATATGACACTCTTTGTACCATTAAGATTTCATACGATATATCTGAGTGTTATAATCCTTCATAAACTTTATACAAGCAAAAAAAAAACAGGACTTTACCGTGGCCATGAGACTTCCTACGAGAGTCAAAATATCTCTGCTGTCTGGGTCCAAGTATGATAATTATTGTTGTGCATGTGTGCCTAACCTAGATATATGTCACAATTTCACTTATGTGCATGGACAAGGCAGGAGAGTCACATCACCTGGGTGCTGAGCAAATGATACAGTATAATTTCATTTATAGGTTGGGCCTAGTGAGAAGAGTCACATCACCTGGGTACAGCCTCAAATAATATGTCACCCAGCCCACTATACACAGGGAAGAAGAAAAAGGTGAGAGTCACTCCACATAGGTGCTGGGCTCTGCAATATGTAACAACTCCCTCTCTTGACAGAGTCTAGAATATGAAGGAAAGTCACATCACCTAGGTTTTGCAAACAGCGTTATGTCACAATTTCTTTGCTGAGCAGGACCCAGGCAAGAGAGGAGAGCCACATGACCTAGAAGTTAAGTCAAACAATATTTAACAATATAGTCTGGGGGCTGGGAAGGGTCAGGAGAGAGAAGTCACCTAGCTTATAGGCCATGGGACACATGATAATATACCTTGTTCACAGGTTCCAGGCAAAAGGGTCACATTATTATGATTCTAACCCAGTGATATGTCAAAATGCTCCCATGGGAATGTATTTAAACCAAAAGTCTCAACACCTGGGTATTAGGTCTACATCTCTTGGATGAGGCAGCCACACCCACAGAATCCTCACGCAACACACTCAACCTCTCAACCTCAAAAATTATTCAACTATCTACTATTAAAATCAATCATGACCACCATCTTATCATACTCAACTATTCTTGGAACCAACATCAACTCTATTAATAATCCTAATAATAAAGCCCCTGAAATGTCAATATTGACCCACATATTTCACAATATTCCTCAATAGTTGTCACTGCAGTATAACCAAAAACAACCATCATATACACCAAATAAATAAAAAAGACTATTAACTCCATGAAAGCCTCACCAAAATTCCACACAATACCAAAACCTACAGCATGACTAATAATTAACCATAGTCCTCCAATAGCAGGAAAAAGTTTTGAAGAAAAACCTACAAACCCTATAACCATAGAATATAAATAAAAATAAAGCATATGGCATTGTTCCCACATGGATTATAACCATGACTAATGATATAAAAAACCATCATTGTACTTCAACTGTAAGAACACCAATGACCAATACCCGCAAAAGCTACTTGCTAAAAAAATTTATTAACTACCCATTCATTGATCTTCTCACAGCATATAAAATTTCTCCATGATAAAACTTGGCCTCACTTCTTAATGCCTGCCTAATTCTCCAGATCATTACAGGATTAATTTTTTGCCGTGCACTGTGCATTATACACCTTAGTTGCCCTTTATTCAGTCTTTCATATAAGCTGAGATATAAACTATGGCTGAATGGTCCACTATTTTCATGACAACCGTGCTTCAATATTTTTCATCTGTCTTTTCTGTCATGTTGGCCGAGGCTTATATTATGGATCATTTCTATTCCTAGAAAACTAAAATATTGACATTAGCCTCCTGCTGAAAATTATAGTAACAACATTCATAGGCTTCGTGCTCCCATTAGGTCAAATATCATTCTGAGTTGGTACAGTAATTACAAATCTACTATCACTCATCCCATATATTAGAAGTGACCTTGTACAATGAATTTGAGGCATATTTTCAGTTGACAACGCCACCCTCACATTATTTTTCAAATTCCATTTCATCTTAGCCTTGATTATTACAGCTCCAGCAATGTTCACCTTTTAATTTTGCATCAAACAGGATCTAACAACCCTTCAAGGGTTTCATCATATCCCAACAAAATCACTTTTCACCCATACTAGACCATCAAATATATTCTAGATTAAGTTTTTATTTTCCTCCTTCTAACACTACCAGTACTAATTTTGCCTGACCTCATGAGCAACCCAGATAATTACACTTTAGACAATCCCCTCCATACCCCACCCCACATTAAGTCAGAGTGGTACTTTTTGTTTGCCTATGAAATCTTATGATCTATCCCTAACAAATTAAGAAGTGTACTGCCCTCATATTCTTCATTCTCATTCTAGCAGTTATTCCCATACTTCATATGTGTAAACAACAAAGGAGAATATTCTGGTCATTACATCAATATTAATTCTGAATCCTAGTGACTGACATGATTACACTTACATGAACTGGAGGGCAGCCAGTCAAATACCCTTTTATTTTTATTGGACAGACAGCATCCATCATGTACTTCTCTACCATCCTCACCCTTACACTGCTCACTACCCTAATTGAAAATAAATTACTTAAATGAAAATGCTCTTGTAATGTAATTCAATACTCTGGTCTTGTAAGCCAGAAATGGAGAATACCCTCCCCATAGGTACTCAGGGAATTAACGTTCCCACTTTGTCATCAGCACCCAAAGCTGAAAGGCTAATAATTTCCTGAATTTTTTTCACAGCACACCCCATGAATAATATATCCTACTGCAATTGTTGACTCTTACATAGTGCATTCATACATGAGGATACATTACAAATGTAGTCCACATACATATAAGCATGTACAAACATTCCCTTAATCAACTATGGTATATCTACTATTATTGACTGTACAATATAAATCTAATCCATATGAATATTGACTCACTATATATCCTTGATATTACATACTACATACATTCATTCTTGGGACAATGCATATTTCATTCAAAAACTCACTTGTCAACACAGATATATCTTTACAAATTATGGTCTCTTAATTAACCAACCTCTGTGAAATCATCATCCTGCTCAGGAGTACTTTTCTCCTTGCTCCGGGCCAAAACACTTGGGGGTGACTATTTTGAAACTATACCTGGCATCTGGTTTTTACTTCAAGGCCATTAGACTACAATTTCCGACACATTACCCTTAAATAAAACATCTCAATGAAATAATTACTATCACCCTATTAGCCAACCAGTCAGGGGAGTACTGTTATCTCTTTGGTATTTTTAACTTTGGAGTATGCTATTACTCATCATCGTGGAATACGTGGCCCCTGCCAAATCAGCTGTAGATGAACCTGGATTTCACTCCTGCCAAATAAATTGTAGAAGTTGTGCCTATATTGAATATTCTGGGCTGGCATAATAACCATGAGTTCTTAATTAATTTGTGCCTGAAGTTCGTAACAATTAATCAATATGCATGTATGTTCACACACCTATGCTCACACATGTATGCCCACTTTCAAGGACTATTTCTGATTAAATCTGAAAACTCCTCCTCCATCTCTGACTTTTCCATCAATCTAGATAAATATACTCTTGTCAAACCCCAAAAACAAGAGACTACAATGCAACCCAGTCAGAGCCCCAAAATTCTGCTTTAACCATGAATACCCTACCTACCTAAACCCTCTACTGATGCATTTTCCTAAAAATTTTAGGACCCCCCAAATCAAGCCTTTGTTTTATATAATAAATACAATATCTAAACTTCCACCCTAATATTAATGTAATACCTTGAGATATCATTGTAAAAGCACTACCACAAATATTACACCCTAAATCAATTATATTCTAACTATGAGTAATCCTCTCAACCAAACCTCTGCTGATTCAACTATAAAGATGCTGAGTTCCCAGAACTGTAAACGACTATTTATATTTACTTATTTCCTTGTAATGTTCTGATTTCAGACACAAATATTTACACGGTTAATGTAGCTTAATTATTTCAAAGCAAGACACTGAAAATGTCCATATGGGTCTGCATAACCCCATAAAAATAGGTTTGGTCCTGTCCTTTCTATTATCTCTAAGTAAGATTATACATGCAAAGAGAACCGTACCAGTGAAAATGCCTTTTAGATCACCCATATCAAAAGGAGTAAGTTATCAAGTATGCAGAAATGGAGCTCAAAACACTTTGCTCAACCCATGGGACACAACAGTGATAAATATATAGAAATAAATGAAAGTTTCACTAAGCTAGATTGATATCTAAGGTTGGTCAATTTCAATGCCAGCCACAAGACACAAGAGCTAAGACCCAACTGGGAATTTGATAGCCCACTATTCTTAGCCCTCAACTCTAATGTAGGAAGTTTGTTTCTTAAGGTCTTAAGAGCTGTCCTTCTTTAGACTAACAGTTAAACTTATGGAATATTAAGTAATTCTGTGGGTAAGTTTAAGTGTGAATTAAGATTCTATTTGTTACTCTTTGTTGGAAGGTTGTTTCCTAAGGTCTTAAAAGTTGTCGGTCTTCAGACAACAGTTAAATTTATGGAGAGATTAAGTAATTCTGTAGGTTTAAAATTGAAAGAAGATTCTATCTTGGACAACCAGCTATCCCAGGCTCGGTAGGCTTGTCATTGCTATTCATGAATCTTACCACTATTTTGCCAGATGGATGGTTGCATTCTTCTAGCTGTTCTTGAGTGGCTCATCTGGTTTTGGGAGACTTGGCTATGGTTCTCTGTGTAAAGTTATTTCTAGTTAATACATTATGCAGAAGGGATACATGTTACATTAACAAAACCATTCGCCAGAATACTACAAGCAGCAGCTTAAAACTCAATGGACTTGACAGCGCTTTATATCCCTCTAGAGGAGCCACTTCTATAATAAATAAACCCCGATATACCTCACCACATCTTTCCCCCAGCCTACATACTGCCATCTTCAGCAAACCCTAAAAAGGTATTAGAGTAAGCACAAGTATACACACTAAAAGGTTTAAGGTGTAGCTCATAAGATGGCAATAAATGGACTACATTTTCTATTCTAAGGCCATGAAGTATGCACATACTGCCCGTCATCCTCCTCAAATATTCTTCTAGAAATTACTATTACTAAAAATTCTCCATGCACATATAGAGAAGGTAAGTTGTAACAGGGTAAGCATACTGGAAAGTGTGCCTTGACAAATCAAAGTGTAGCTTAACCAAAAGCATCCACGTTACACACAGAAGATTTCATCATGACCTAATCACTTTGAGCTAACTCTAGTCACTTTGAGCTAACTCCAGTAGCTTGTTAAAACCTTGTTAAAAATATTAATGAACCATCTTAATCAAACCATTTATTTTAGACAAAAGTATAGGCAATAGAAATTTTCACCCTGGTTCAGTAGACATAGTACAGTAAGGGAAAGATGAAAGAACTGAAAAAAGCATAGAAAGCAAAGACAGTCTCTTATACCTTCTGCATAATGTATTAAAGAGAAATAAGTTTACACAGAGAACCATAGCCAAGTTCCCTGAAACCAGATGAGCTACTCAAGAACAGCTAAAAGAGAGCATCAATCTATGTGGCAAAACAGTGGGAAGAAGCATAAGTAGCAGTGACAAACCTACTGATCCTGGTGATAGCTGGCTGCCCAAGATAGAATCTTAGTTCAATTTCAAATTTACTGACGGTATTACTTAATCTCCCCATAAGTTTAACTGTTAGTCTAAAGAGAGACAGCTCTTAATACCTTAGGAAACCACCTTCCTGCAGAGACTAAAATATAATACCACAATAGTTGGCCCAAAAGCACCAACTAATTAGGAAACCATTCAAGGTCAATGCCTGCTTAAGTTCTAATCACCTTACTGAACTCCAAACATCATACTGGACAAATCTATTACTTAATAGAAGCAATAATGTTAATATAAGTAACAAGAAGGTATTCCACATTGCATAAGCTTACATCAGACTGGAATAATCCATTGACAGTTAACAGCCAAATATTAATAAGCAATATATTTAGTATCCTATTATTTAAACTGTTAATTCAAAACAGACATGCTCTAAGGAAATATTACAAAAACTAATGTGCTTTCAGCAAGTCTTACCCTGCCTGTTTACCAAAAATATCACCTCTAATATTACCGATATTAGAGACAGTTCCTGCCCAGCGGCATATGTTCAATGGCTGCAGTATCCTGACCATGCAAAGGTAGCATAAACACTTGTTCCCCAAATATGGTCTTGGATAAATGGCCACACGAGGGTTAAGCTGTCAATCACTTATAATCAGGTAAGCAGACCTATCCATGAAGAGGTGGATATAAACAAATACATTGAAAGGACCCTATGGAGTGTTAATTCATTATGGCAAACAAAACCTTAAAAAAGCCTACATGCCCTAGCATACTATCCCTGCATTAAAATTTTTGACTGGGGTGACCTCGGAGCGTAATTCAATCTCTGAACAACCTAAACTAAGACAGCACCAGTCTAAGTGAGTTGGCACACATTGACCCAGTGATTTGATCAATGGAATAAGCTACCCTAGGGATAACAGCACAATTCTGTTCTGGAGTCCATATTGACAATAGGGTTTATGACCTAGATGTTGAATCAGTATATCCTAATGTTGTAACCACTATTAAGGGTTTGTTTGTTGAAAAATTAAATTCCTACATGTACTATTATTTTCCTAGCAGTACAAAAAACTATATATTCACCAGAACCCCATACCACAAATGTCATTACCAAGACCCTTCTTTCTTTTAACTGCCCTGTTTTAATGAAATTGAACAGCATGCACCTGGTTCAACCATGACCAAGTCATACATATTCTATGAAAAAAATTTCTACCACTTACAGTAGTAGCATTCAGCATATGATATACCTCATTGTCTGTTCTAACTTCCAGCATTCCACTTCAAACATAGGAAATAAATCTGACAAAAGAATTACTTTGATAGAATAAACAACTGAGGTTAAAATCCACTTATTTCTAGAAATATAGCAACTGAACCTACCCCTGAGAATCAAAAATTCTGGGAGCTGCCTATTGCATCATGTCCTAATGTAAAGTGAGCTAAATAAGCTCTCAGGCCCATATTCTGAAAATGTAGGTTATACCCTTCTCATACTAATGATTCCATTAGCTCAAATTCTAATCTCCCTTACCATTGTCAAAGGAACTCTTATCACAATGCTAGGCTAACACTGATTTCTCATCTGAACAGGACTAGAAATCAACATACTAGCTCTTATCTCAGTCTTAATTATAGAAATTATAGGAATGAATTTCCTAAGTGATGGACCTAGATATAAGCCACAATGATTTTTACAGGCGGGGATCAGGCAAAGAACTCAAAAAACTTTAGTGCTGGTCCCAGAGATATGTAAAAGTGCCCTTTGTAGGCAGGCCCAGGCACCTTTGCTTAGGTGTATGGTCCATGTATGTCAAAATTTATCTGTGAAATTTGACATTTCTGTCATGGCCTAAAAATGAGAGTTAAATTATTCAGGAGCTGGGCTAACTTTAATGTTCTAATCACACACTAAGAAATATTCAGAAACAGGTTTCACAGTCAAACACAATACCTGGTTGTGTGTATGTGAGTCAACACCTCCTGTGAGTTTAATCAAAACAGAGGAGCCACAATCTCAAAAATGGGCCAATTCCATATATTCGATGTTCATTCCCCTTCAAATTGTGTTCCAGTAGGTTAGTCATATCCTCACAGGTGTGCTGATTCATACATCACCAAACCACCCGTGTATGAGAGAAACAATTTCAAACTTGAACTGCTCTTTTTTGAGATTTAGGACCTATCTTCTTGTGAGAGAATGTCAGTCGTGTCAGTTGGGTGTGCAGCCAAGAGTCATAATCACATCTGGTGGCTGTTCCCTGTTATGACAGTCTTTGTACCACTCATGCTTTATATGGTATGCCTGAGTGTCATAATCCTCTGTCAACTTTATACAATTAGGGGACACAATACTGTACTTATGTCCATAAGACTGCTTATGAGAGTAAAAATATCTCTTCTTTCTGGGTATAGGTATGATAGTTATATTTGGGAATGTAAGCTGAACCTAGGTATATGTCACAATTTTACCTGTGCACAGAAACAAGGCAGGAGACTATCATCACCTGGGGCTGCATCCAGAAATATGACATAATTTTCTTTGTATGCAGGACCTAGAAAAAGACTGACATTATCTGTGTGCTGGGCCCTGTAATAGGTCAAAACTTCTATTTGTGGCATCATTCAAGATAAAAAAGGAGGGTCAAATAACCTGAGTGCTGGGCTCAGCAATATGTCCAACCCCCCCATTGTAAAGATCAGGCAGAAGAAGAGAATCACTTCACTTAGGTCATGGGCTCAGAAATATCTATGAGTGTCTCCAGTAGATAGGTTTGGAGAAAATAAAATCACACCACCAGGGTGCTGGGCTCAGCAAAAATTCTGTCTCTTGGCAGTGTCCAGTACAAAGAGGAGAGTCACATCACCTAGTTTTAGCACTGAGTTGTATGTTACAAATATTTCAGTGGGCATTTTCCAGGCAGGAGAAGGAAGTCACATTACCTAGATGCTATATATAGTGGTGTGTCACAGTGTACCCTGAGGGTAGGGAACTGGCAGGACAGACATCGCCTAGCCAAAAGGCCTGGAAAAATCTGAAAATATCTCCTGTTTGTAGGGTTCATGCAGAAGAGTCAAATTATTATGATTCTGAATGAGTGATACATAGCAATGCCATTATGAAAAGGAATTTTCACCAAAAATCTCAACATCATAGTATTAGATCAAAGGATATGACATAATCTCTTCATCTTTAAGGGTGACACCATTGTTAGCTAGCTGTATATGTGAGAATTACAATTTTACATGTGTGCTGGCCATGGTACAATACACTTTATAACATCTGAGAACTTTATACAACATGCATTACAGTTGCAAACCTCTTATAGGCCTACATGTTTATATGGGATCTTACACATTGTTCTAAACTCAGATATGACAGTCAACATATATCCTATAGCCTGGTTTCAGGGATGAGACCATTATCATGCCTGTGAGCTGGGTCAAGAAGTGAGTCACCATCCCACCTGTGGCAAGTTTCTGTTAAGAAAATCAAAATTCCAAGGTAGTGCTGTATTCACTTGTTAGACTTAGGATCTCAACAATGGGCTTTTAAAATATAGGATTGTAAGAACTTTTACTTTCACCTGAATGTGTAGTCTAGAGTCACAATCTTAACTTTTTGCTGGGCTCTATTATAAAACTTGGTATCATACAAGAAGATTTTATGATATGATTTAATGTTGTAAAATTCTGTGAGCTTTGGAGAAATGTGGAATGAAGGACCTTACCTATTGAGCTAAACCTAGCGGTGAGAAGCAAAATACTTTCTATTGGTTGAATCTTAACATAAGGTTGATCAACCTGCCTTTGAACAGAAGCAAGTTAAAAAACTAGGTAGAAAGTTAACATCACGTATGTTCTGTGCCAAGAAATATATCACAATGTGCTCTCTAGGCAGGGCCTAAGAAACATGGTCACATTAACCAGGGGCTGTAGCCAGCAATATGATACAATCACATGTGGGGAAAAAAAAAAAAAAAGTAATGAGAGCCAGGACACCTACAGGATGGGCCAATGATATGTCAAAATACATTTTGTGGCTCTGGCACCGGCAGATGAGTCACATCATTGGGGTGCTAGGCTGAGCAATATGCTATAATTCCTTCTTTGTGCATGACCTAGGTAAAATAGTGACATCATCCAAGTGCTAGGCTGTAAAGAGACATTTAAAGGGCCATACTGGAAATTTATTTTTGGGTATTGCAAAACTGAAGAAACAAGTATTTCAAGCTTCTCAGTCACATTTGATGCTAAGGCCAGGAACTGAAGTGTTTGAAGGAGCTGCAGCTTGATTAGCAGCTATTAACCCGTTAAAATTAATCAAGACACTTGGAATCTCTGATTTCAATGATGGCTGTTCTTTTACTCCGTGTTGTTTTTCTTTGTGTAGTCTGCAGATGCAAATCCTGAATCCCGCAAGAAGTAGCCCACCATGAAAAAGCTGCCTTTGCCTTTTCTGCTTTGCCAAAACAGAAAAGAAGACATGCTGGGAACATGCATTAAGCCTGTCATAAGCTGGCCTTAAAGAAATTCCATAAACAGGATTTCTGCAGCAACATGTCATGTTCATGATAGCTATCACACACACTGCTAGAAGTTGTTGGTTTATTGGAGCAGGGCCAGGAATGCCTGGCCCACCTGGAGCAGAAAACTGCTCAAACCACAAACAATAGCATGTGTGGCCTGTGCCTTAACAACATGCTTTTGTTGCAGATAATCAGACAGAGTCTGTTTCTCTTCTCCTCGCTAAAAATACTTTGTTTTCCTGTAAGGAATGCTTTTAGTTAATCTATAATCTATAGAAACAATGCTTATCACTGGCTTACTGTCAATAAATGTATGGATCTGTTCATGGCTCTCAGCTCTGAAGGCTGTTAGCCCCCTGTTTCCCACTTTGCACTCTATTTCTGTGTCTTTGTCTTTATTCCTCTAGTGCTGCTGGGTTAGGGTCTCCACAACTAACAGGTCTCAGTACTGTCACAATGCTCTATGTGGGCAGAGCCCAACCAGGCAGTAATAACACCTAGGAGATAGGTCCAAACATATGTTGCAATGTATTCCTTGAGGCATGGCTCTGGTGAAAGACTACCATCACCTGTGTGCCTAGTCTAGCAGTATGTTATTGTCCAGGTAAGCAGTACCCAACCAGGAGAGCAACATCACCTAGGTGAGAGGCCCAGAGATTTGTCACAATGTCCACTTTAGGTCATGGTCCTATCAAAACAGTACTGTTATCTCTGTGCCTGGCCCAACCATATGTCACTATCTCTCACTGTGCACAGAGCCCATTCTAATGAGGAGGGTTATGTCACCTAAATGGTTCATACAGTAATAATTAACAATGATTTCTTTGGCCATGGCTCAGGCAAAAATGTAACATGACCTGGGTCTGGATTTAGTGATATGTCACATTTCTTACAGACAGCAGTACCCAGGCAGGAGAGTCACATCAACTAGAGGTTAGCCCAGGTAGGTATCACAATAACATATGTGTGCTGGAATCAGTCTGGAGAGTTAAATCACAGAGGCACTCAGCAAAGATATATATCACAATCACAGTGGTGGAAAATTCCCATCATGAGATTTACAATACCACACATGTCCTGTTTTCATGAATGAAATTTGGCTTCATATATGTGAGATGATGATAGTCCTTACTGTCACCTGTGTGTCATTATGAGATTCAAAACTTTCCCTTTCTCCTGGGTTCTGTTATGACACTCTCTGTACAAGCCAAGGGCTTTATAAAATATCAGAGGCCATTATAACATTCTGTGACATTTTTGATTGGATGGAATTTTAATATTATTATTATGTTTCTAAAGCAAGTTATGAGAGTAAAAATTACTTCTGTTTGTGCGGTATGAGAGTCATTATCATGCCTGTGAACTGTGCCTAGATATATGTCGCAATTTACTCTGTGATAATGAAATACGCATATCAGCCAGGTCACCAAAATTCTCAGCTAGGAATTTTCCAATATTCTCTTTCTAGGCACTTTAAATGGCCACATGAGGGTTCAGCTGTCACTCACTTTTAATCAGTGAAGTTGACCTATTCAAGAAAAGATGGATATAAACAAATAAGATGAAAAGGCCATATGGAGTGTTAATTCACTAATGCAAATAAAAAGTCAAAAAAACCTACAGGGTCTAGAGTAGTATCCCTGCATTAAAAATTTTGGGATCATGAGCGGTGGCTCATGCCTGTAATCCCAGCACTTTAGGAGGCCAAGGAGGGCAGATCACGAGGTCAGGAGATCGAGACCATCCTGGCTAACATGATGAAACCCCATCTTTACTAAAAAATATAAAAAATTAGCCAGGTATTGTGGTGGGTGCCTGTAATCCCAGCTACTCTGGAGGCTAAGGCAGGAGAATGGCATGAACCTAGGAGGCAGAGCTTGCAGTCAGCCAAGATCATTCCACTGCACTCCAGCCTGAGTGACAGAGTAAGTCTCCATCTCAAAGAAAAAAAAAATGATTGGGGTGACCTCTGAGCATAATTCAACCTTCAAACAACCTAAACTAAGACCACACTAGTCTAGGAGAGTTGACACACATTGACCCAATAATTTGATCAATGGAATAAGTTACCCTAGAGATAACAGTAAAATTGTACTCTGGAGTCCATATCGACAACAGGATTTACAACTTCAATTTTGGATCAGTATATCTTAATGGTGTAACTGCTATTAAGGAGTTGTTTATTCAAGGATTAAAGTCCTACATGATCAAAGTTCAGACCAGAGTAACCCAGGTTGGTTTCTATCTATTCAACTTTTCTCCTAATACAAAAGGACAAGAGAAATAGGGCCCAATTCATAAAGCACCTTTGCCCCATAGATAATTTTATCTCAATTCAAATCACCTCACACCCTACCAAAGAATAGGGTTTGTTAAGATAGCAGAGTCTGGCAATTGCATGAAATTTAAGCTGTATAAATAGAGGTTCAACGTTCAACTCTTCTTCTTCTTCTTTTTTTTTTTTGCTTATTTTTATCTTTATTTTATTTTATTTTTTATTTATTATTATTATACTTTAGGTTTTAGGGTACATGTGTGCAATGTGCAGGTTAGTTACATATGTATACATGTGCCATGGTGGTGCACTGCACCCACTAACTCGTCATCTGGCATTAGGTATATCTCCCAATGCTATCCCTCCCCGCTCCACCCACCCTACAACAGTCCCCAGAGTGTGATGTTCCCCTTCCTGTGTCCATGTGTTCTCATTGTTCAATTCCCATCTATGAGTGAGAATATGCGGTGTTTGGTTTTTTGTTCTTGTGATAGTTTACTGAGAATGATGCTTTTCAGCTTCATCCATGTCCCTACAAAGGACATGAACTCATCATTTTTTATGGCTGCATAGTATTCCATGGTGTATATGTGCCACATTTTCTTAATCCAGTCTATCATTGTTGGACATTTGGGTTGGTTCCAAGTCTTTGCTATTGTGAATAGTGCCACAATAAACATATGTGTGCATGTGTCTTTATAGCAGCATGATTTATAGTCCTTTGGGTATATATACCCAGTAATGGGATGGCTGGGTCAAATGGTATTTCTAGTTCTAGATCCCTGAGGAATCCCCACACTAACTTCCACAATGGTTAAACTAGTTTACAGTTCCACCAACAGTGTAAAAGCGTTCCTATTTCTCCACATCCTCTCCAGCACCTGTTGTTTCCTGACTTTTTAATGATTGCCATTCTAACTGGTGTGAGATGGTATCTCATTGTGGTTTTGATTTGCATTTCTCTGATGGCCAGTGATGGTGAGCATTTTTTCATGTGTCTTTTGGCTGCATAAATGTCTTCTTTTGAGAAGTGTCTGTCCATATCCTTTGCCCACCTTTTGATGGGGTTGTTTGTTTTTTTCTTGTAAATTTGTTTGAGTTCATTGTAGATTCTGGATATTAGCCCTTTGTCAGATGAGTAGGTTGTGAAAATTGTCTCCCATTTTGTAGGCTGCCTTTTCACTCTTTCTTCACAGAATTGGAAAAAACTGCTTTAAAGTTCATATGGAACCAAAAAACAGCCCGCATCACCAAGTCAATCCTAAGCCAAAAGAACAAAGCTGGAGGCATCACACTACTTGACTTCAAAGTATACTACAAGGCTACAGTAAACAAAACAGCATGATACTGGTATCAAAACAGAGATATAGATCAATGTAACAGAACAGAGCCCTCAGAAATAATGCCACATATCTACAACTATCTGATTTTTGACAAACCTGAGAAAAACAAGCAATGGGGAAAGGATTCCCTATTTAATAAATGGTGCTGGGAAAACTGGCTAGCCATATTGAGAAAGCTGAAACTGGATCCTTTCCTTACACCTTATACAAAAATCAATTCAAGATGGATTAAAGACTTAAACGTTAGACCTAAAACCGTAAAAACTGTAGAAGAAAACCTAGGCATTACCATTTAGGACATTGGCGTGGGCAAGGACTTCATGTTTAAAACACCAAAAGCAATGGCAACAGAAGCCAAAATTGACAAATGGGATCTAATTAAACTAAACAGCTTCTGCACAGCAAAAGAAACTACCATCAGAGTGAACAGGCAATCAACTCTTCTTCTTAACAATATGTCTATAATTAAACTTCTCCTAAGTATTTCTCCAGTCTAAACACTATAGAATTCCTCATACTTATTTAATGAAAATTATTAGGCTATATACAAATATGCAATGGATCTAACACCATATGTCCCTGTGGACCGCTACAACCATTTGCTGACACAATAAAACTTTTCACCAAAGAACCATTACAGTCCTCCATATCCACTGTTAACCTCTATATTTTTGCTTTAACCCTGGCCCGTTCTATCACTTTCATCTTGTGGACTCCCATTCCTCTACCAGATCCTCTAATTAATTTTAATATAGGCCTCCTATTTATACTACCTATATCAAGCCTAGCCATCTACTCCATTTTATGATCAGTATGAACATCTAATTCAAATTATGCACTAATCAGTGCATTATGAACGGCTGCCCAATTTCATATGAGGTCACCCTAGCCATTATCTTATTGTCATTTCCACTAATAATTGGCTTACTTAACTCACATGCACTTATCAAAATGCAAGAATTCCTCTGATTGCTTCAACCTTCATGACCTCTAGTTACAATATAATTTATCTGCACACTAGAAGAAAGTAACTGAGTCCATTCTGATCTAACAAGAAGAAAGTCAGAATTAATCTCAGGCTTCAACATCAAATATGCCACAGGTTCATTTGTCTTCTTCTTTATAGCAGAATACATGAATATGATCATAACAAATGCCCTAACTATGAAAATTTTCATAGGAGCCTTGAAAGCTGAATACTCACCAGAACTCCATACCACAAATTTCATTACAAAGAGCCTCTTTTTTAAATTATTTTATTTTTTCATTATACTTTAAGTTTTAGGGGACATGTGCACAACTTGCAGATTAGTTACATATGTATACACATGCCATGTTAGTGTGCTGCACCCAGTAACTCATCATTTAACATTAGGTTTATCTCCAAATGCTCTCCCTCTCCCCTCCCCTCACCCCACAACAGGCCACTGTGTGTGATGTTCCCCTTCCTGTGTCCATGTGTTTTCATTGTTCTTTACCCACCTGTGAGTGAGAACATGTGGAGTTTGTTTTTTTGTCCTTGCGATAGTTTGCTGAGAATAATGGTTTCCAGCTTCATCCATGTCCCTACAAAGGACATGAACTCATCATTTTTTATGGCTGCATAGTATTCCTTGGTGTATATGTGCCACATTTTCTTAATCCAGTTTATCATTGTTGGACATTTGGGTTGATTCCAAGTTTTTGCTATTGTGAATAGTGCCACAATAAACATACGTGTGCATGTGTCTTTATAGCAGCATGATTTATAGTCCTTTGGGTATATACCCAGTAATGGGATGGCTGGGTGAAATGGTATTTCTAGTTCTAGATCCCTGAGGAATCGCCACACTGACTTCCACAATGGTTGAACTAGTTTACAGTCCCACTAACAGTGTAAAAATGTTCCTATTTCTCCACATCCTCTCTAGCACCTGTTGTTTCCTGACTTTTAATGATCACCATTCTAACTGGTGTGAGATGGTATCTCATTGTGGTTTTGATTTGCATTTTTCTGATGGCCAGTGATGATGAGCATTTTTTCATGTGTCCTTTGGCTGCATAAATGTCTTCTTTGGAGAAGTGTCTGCTCATATCCTTTGCCCACTTGTTGATGGGGTTGTTTGTTTTTTTTCTTGTAAATGTGTTGGATTTTATTGTAGATTCTGGATATTAGCCCTTTGTCAGATGAGTAGATTGCAAAAATTTCTTCCCATTCTGTAGGTTGCCTGTTCACTCTGATGGTAGTTTCTTTTGCTGTGCAGATCTTTAGTTTAATTAGATCCCATTTGTCAATTTTGGCTTTTGTTGCCATTGCTTTTTGTGTTTTAGACATGAAGTCCTTGTCCATGCCTGTGTCCTGAATGGTATTGCCTAGGTTTTCTTCTAGGGCTTTTATGGTTTTTGGTCTAACATTTAAGTATTTAATCCATCTTGAATTAAGTTTTGTATAAGATATAAGGAAGGGATCCAGTTTCAGCTTTCTACATATGGCTAGCCAGGTTTCCTAGCACCATTTATTAAATAGGGAAGCCTTTCCCCATTTCAAGAGCGTCCTTTTAAGAGCTCTGTTTTTATGAATTTGAAAACCATACCCCTAATTCCACTGTGACCAACTCATATATATTATATGAAAATAATTCCTAATGCTTACAGTGGCATTCTGCGTATGATATATCTCAATGACTGTCCTAGTTTCCAAGATTCCACCCCAAACATAGGAAATATTTCTGACAAAAAAATTACTATGATACAGTAAACAAATGAGATTAAAATCCTCTTGTATCTGTAAATATAGGAATTGAACCTACCCTTGAGAATCCAAAATTCTTTCTGCTCCCTTTATACCACATTCTAAAGTAAGGTCAGCTACATAAGCTATCAGGCCCACACCATGAAAATATTGGTTATGCCCTTCCCTTACTAATTATTCCATTAGCTCAACTTCTTATCTCACTTGCTATTTCCAATGTTTATCACAATGCTAGGCTCACACTGATTTCTAATCTGAACAGGACTAGAAACAAATATACTAGCTCTTACCGCACCTTAATTATAAAAATAAATCCCTGCTCTAAAGAAGCAGCCATCAAAAATCCTTACACAAGCAACTGCATTTATAAACCTCATGATAGATATCCTTTCCAATAACTTGTCCTCCAGACAGTGAATAATAATAAAGACTATTAATCAATTTTCATTCTTATTAATATTAACAGGCCTAGTAATAAAATTAGGAATAGCCCCTTTCACTTCTGCATCCCAGAAGTAACCCAAAAAACCTCTCTAATATCTGGTATAATTCTCACTTGACAAAACCTAGCCCATATCTCAATTATGTTTCAAATTTTCCTATGAATAAACATGAACATGCTTATTGTTCAAATTTTCCCATCAATAAACAGAACAAAAAACGCCTATCTATCACTATCCTATCCATTATAGTGGGCAATAGGGGGAGATAATTAAACACAACTGTGTAAAATTCTAGCCTACTCCTCAATTACTCACATAGGTTGAATAATAGCAGTACTAATTTATAAGCCAAACATTGACATTCTAAACCTGGTTTTTTACTTTATTATAACAAATACCACATCTCTAATATTCTACCTGAGTATAAGCACTAAATGATTATACAAAGAGGTATGCCAAATCTCCTTGTCTTTGAGGATGACACCATTAAATGTGACCTGGGTGTATATATGAGAGTCACAATCTCATGTGTTTCCTGGGCCATTGTGTGACACTCTACAACATTCAAAGGCTTTTTACATCCTGCATAACAGTTTCAAACCTCTCTGTGACCTACATGCACATATGGATTCACGATCTTACATATTGTCCTAAAACCAGGTATAATAGTCAACATCTCTTCCATAGGCTAGATTCAGAATTGAGATCCATTATTATTGCCTATGAGCTGGATCAAGAAATGAGTCACCATCTCACCTCAGGTTAAATCCACATATGAAGGTCACAATTTCAACTTTGGACTGCATTCACTTGTTAGACTCAAGACCTTAAGATTTGACTTTGAACATGTGGGATGGTGAAAACATTTTCTTTCAGCTAGGTGTGTAATTGAGAGTCCCAATTTAAGCTTATGCTGGTCCTGGTCATAAATTCTCTCTACCACACAAGGAGTTTATACATTATGTGTTAGTGTTATAAAGTTCTGTGAGCATAGTAAAAACAACCAAAACAAGACAGTACCTATTGCCCTAAGCCTAGGGATGAAAGGCGAAATATCTCCTATCAGCTGAATCCCAACATAAGTTTGACCATCATGTGTCTTAACAGAAGTAATGTATATGTTATACTGCCATTTGTGTCAACAACTAGACAGGTGGGTAACATCACTTAAGTGCTAAACCAAGGAACATGTCACAATGCCCTCTCTAGTCATTGTGTAGGAATTAGAGTTACATTAACTAGGTGCTGGACTAACCAGTTTTACATAATCCCACATGTGGAAAAAACCCAGCTAAGTTATGAGAGCCAAAACACCTACATAATGGGCCAAGGATATGTCAAAATTCCTTCTGTGGCTCTGGGTACTGGCATAAAAGTCACATTATCATGGTGCTGCACCCAGCAATATGTCATAATTCTCTCTACATGTAGAACACAGGTGAAAGAGTAATATTTTCTGGGTGCTTGACCCTGTAATATATTATAACCATGTGGGCATAGTTTGAGAAAAAAATAAAAGTCAAACAATGGGCTCTTTAATATGTCACTGTTGTCCCATTTTAAAGACCAAGCAGAAGAAGACAGTCACTTCACTTAGGTTGTGGGATCAGAGATAAATTCCAGTCTCCTAAGTAGGCCGGGACCAGGGAAAAAGGAAGTCATATTACCCAGGTGCTTCTGTAGTTATGTGTCACAATCTATCAGGTGAACAGAAACCAGGCAGCAAGGCCACATCACTTGGGTACAGCCTCAATTAATAGGTCACCATGACCAGTGAAGATAGGTTTGAAGAAAAAAAAGAGAATCACACCTCCTGGGTACTGGGCTCAGCAATAGGTAATAATTCCCTCTCTTGACAGAGTCCAGGACAAAGAGGTGAGTCATGTCACCTAGGTTTTGCACTCAGTGTTATGTCACAATTTCTTCAGTGGGAAGGATCCAGGCAGGAGTGGAGAGTCAAATTAACTAGATGCTATATCTAGTGATATGTCAGTGTCCCCGGTGGGCAGGGCACTGGCAGCATAGACATGTCACCTAGCTTATAGGCCTGAAGATACATGAAAATATCCAATGTTTGCACTGCCCAGGAGGAAGAGGCACATTACCATGTTTCTGACCCAGTGATACATAACAATGTCTTTATGGAAAGAAATTTAAAGAGAAAATCTCAACACTAGGGTAATAGGCCAAGGGATATGACACAATCTCTTCATCTTTAAAAGTGACATCATTAACTGTTATCTAGTTGTGTATAAGACAGTCACAATCTAATGTGTGTCCTGGCCATTTTAGGACACTCTCTACAACCTCTGAGACCTTTATACAACATGCATGAAAGTTGCAAAACTCTCTGAGGTGTACATGCTTACATGGACTCATGATCTTACATATTGCCCTAAACCCAGCAATGACAGTCAACATCTATCATATATGCTGGCTTCAGGGATGAGATCTGTGAGCTGGGACCAGAAATACGTCACCATCCCATCTGTCACCAGATTCACTTACGAAAGTCACAATTCCAAGTTTCTGCCTTATTCACTTGTTAGACTCAGGATGTCAACAATCAGCTTCTTAAATGTTGGATGGTAACATTTTACATTCACCTGAATATGTAATCAAAATTCACAGTCTTAACTTTTTGCTGGGCCCTGTTATAAAGCTCTCTGTACCACCTAGGAAGGTTTTATGATATGAGTTATTGTTTAAACCTCTGATAGCTTTGTACAAATATGCAATGTAGGACCTTACCTATTGACTTAAACCTAATCATGAGAGGCAATATATCTTTTATTGGCTGAGTCCAAATATAAGCTGGATCATCATGTGTTTGAACTGAAGCAAGGTATATGTCACAGTCCCATTTGTGCGGAAAAACTAGGCAGAAGGTTAACATCGCTTAGGTGCTGAGGCAAGTAATATGTCACAAAGTCATCTTTATATGGCACCTAGGAAAGAAGGCCACATTAACTGGGGGCTAGAGCCGACAATATGATACAACCCCACATGGAAGAAACCCAGAAGTGTTGATGACAGCCAAAGCACCTACAGAATAAGCCAAGGATATGTCAAAATAACTTCTGTGGCTCTTGCTCTGGCAGAAGAGTCACATCATTAGGGTGCTGGGCTGAACAACGTGCTATAATTCCCAATCTGTGCATGACATAGAAAGAGGAATGACATCATCTGGGTTTTGGGCCCTGATATATGGCAAAAGTCTTATTCGTGGGCATTGTTCAGCAACAAGATGAAAGTCTAATTACCTATGTTCTGGGCTCATCAATACGCACACTCTCCCCACTGTCAAGGCCCAGACAGAAAAAGAGAGTCACAGCACTTAGGTCATGGGCACAGAGATATAGAGCAATATCACCTGTAGGCAGGACTTAGATGGAAAAAGAGAGTCATATTACTTAGGTGTTTCTATAGTATATGTCAAAATGCAATATGTGGCCAGAAACTAGGATCAACAGCCCCATCACCTGGTCCTGAGATATACATAATTTCTCCTTAGAAAAGAACCCAGGCAAGAAAGTTACATCACCTAGGTGCAGGTTCCACCCTTAGGTCACAATGCTGCAGGTGGACAGGGCCAAGTAGGAAGTCACATCACCTAGGTGATAGGCCCAGAGATATGTCACAAGCCTTTTTGAAATCATGGCCATGGCAAAAGAGTACCATCACCTTTGTACCTGGCCTAGTAATATGTCACTATTCAAGTGGGCATTTTTCAAACAGAAGAACCATATCATGTAAATGATAGGCGCTGGGATATGTCAAAATGCCATATTTTTGGCATAGCCCTGGCAAAATGATATCATTTCCTGTGTGCCAGGCCTAGGAATATGTCACTATTTTCCCTGTGTGCAGAGCCCATTTTAGAGAGGTGAGTTATGTCTTCTAACTAATGGACTCACTTATAAGTCATAATGATGTCTGAGGGCATGGTGCAGGCAAGAATGTAATGTCACCTGGGTGCTGGATCCAGTTATGTCACAATTCTTACTGAGAGAAGTGTCCAGGCAGAAAAGTCACATCACCTTAAGGTTGGCCCAGGTAGATATCAAAATCCCATATGTAGGCTGGAACTGGCCTGAAGAGTCAAGCCAACACAGGTGTTTGGCAAAAATCTATATCACAGTCATGATGGAATAAAATTCTAGAGATTAAATATACAATATCACACATGTCCTGTTTTTCATTTAGGAAAGTTGCCTTCATCCATCTGTGATGGTGAAAGTCTTTACTGTCAACTGGTTCTGCATATGAGACTCATAATTTTCTCTGTGTGCTACATCCTATTATGACACTCTCTATACAACCCAAGTTTGTTATAAAATATGTGTGAGTGTTGTAATCTTCTGTGCTCTTTATATCAGAAGGAGATTCTGGATATAACTCATGTCACTACGCCTAGTTATAGAAGTCAGAATTTCTCCTATTGGCTGGTTTCACATATGAGAGTCATTATCATTCCTGTTAGCTGTGCCTAGGCATATGTTACAATCATCTTTATGGTTATAAAACAGGCAGGACATCCATATTGCCTAATTACTAAGCTGAAAATCTTCCAGTATTCTCTTTGTAGTCAGGGCTGTAACAGAAAATTCTGAAAACTTCAGTGCTAGGTCCAGCTCTATGGCATAATGCTGTAGGAATTCAATCAGGCTGGTGGGAAAATATTGAAGATTATTATAGTAATTGCCACAGACTCTCTTGGAAGATCTGAGAGTTTCCCTTACTTCAGATTTCTTGGCTGAAGGCAGCCAGAGTTTCTTTGTTGGAGTGAGAAAGTTTAGGGTGCAAGCACAGAGAATGTAAGGAGTTTGTCTTTCTAACCTGTTCAGCTGTATGGGCCTAAGACCTTTGTTATACCACAGGTGCTTAACAGCCTCCTGCTCGGGGGTCAGAGAAGTTTATTACCTACAAATGGTGTTTGCTTTATGCCTCAGAACCTGGCCTTTAATCTTTACCCTCTCATGGTGTTTACTCATGACCTTTGCCAATTAATCTTTACTAAATAAATGCAAGTCTCACTGACTGATCAAGGCCACAGTTGCAATTCTTTATAATTCTTTCTGGGGACTCTCTACGCAGCTCAGACACTCAGCTGGACTGGCCATGCAGAATATCTCTGTGCCAGTGTACGTCATTACTCTGCCACTGGGTCAAAATTTGCAGTTCAGTCCCCCACAGTTCATGCCCCCATTTGTGGAACACTGTGAAGGGAATGCAATGGACCCCCAAAAATGAAAGTGAAGAATGGCATGGTCAAGTCAGTGAGTAATCAGTATGTCATTGGTGCCCACTCGGAATTTTCGAGTTCGGTGAAGATTGGTCAAGCTGAGGTTTCATCAAGGGACCACAGTTATCAGCTCAACAGAAACAGTATATAAAAGTGTTGAAATAGTTGATTAAGGCTAGTGGAGCATCAGTTTCATAGGCTCACTTAAGGGATCTAATAATGCAAACTATTACAACCCAAATGACATGATTCCTGGAAAAAGGAATGCTAGACACAGAACTATGGGAACAAGTGGGGAGAAATCTTAAACAACATGATGCACAAGAGCAATGAGTCCAAGTGACAGCTTTAATGTTATGGGCTTTACATAGAGCAGCTCTGGTTCCATTATACATGGAAGAGCCAAAAAAGGGGAAAGACTAGGAAGTGTCACCTGCCTTATCGCCTTCTCTTCCCTCAGCCAAAATAACAAAGAGGAAATGGAGGTTTTACCTAAGCCGTCTCCTCTAAGAGATAGGAAAACAGTCCAGGGATAGCCTACAGCTATAAGTTTCTTAGGCAGAATTACAATAGGAGTTATTAGCCTACCGAGTAATGCAAGATTGGCAAAGCAATCAATTACCTAAAATGTTAAGAAAAAGCATTAAAGGTCAAAGCTGCACAGCCAAGGAGGTGGTCAGCAAAAGGGAAAACCCAGCAGCGGGATGTTCTTGAATCGGGAGCCAATAAGTGCTCCAGGGAACTTAGCCTGCACTGCAGGGTGGCACGGTCAGTAAGGAGGAGCCAGGCACATCTCACCAGCACCAGCCTGCTGGGGAAGGGCAGGAGGCACAAGGGAGAGGGTCTGCCCTGGCTGGCAGCATCTGCCCAGCAACAGAGGGAGCCAGCACAGGCAAAAAGTAGCACAGAAAATCATTGGCACTCTTATAACTGCATAGCTGCCACTGCCTCAGGACCAACTTGCTCAGCTCTCTAGCTCCGCAGGAGACCCAAGACTAAAATCTTGTGGGTTCCTCATTTACATGCGACATCCTAGATTATAGTTCTCCACTAATGTTTAAGTAAAACTTAAAAATTTTAAGACATTTTTCTAATAGAGGCCGCTGCTATTGTCTCTCTCTCTTACCCTTAAGGTAACTCTCAAAATTCAATTTAAGTAAAACAGTAACCTCTAAAGGGAAAGACAATACAAAAAGGCCATGAGTTAGTTGAGGAGCAATTGAAAGCAAGCTTTGCTCCACAGTAAGTAAAAACGTTTTCTAATTACACGGTTATTTATTTTATAGCTGATGTTCTACTAACAGCCATTAAAATTCACCCATTTTGGTCATTCTCAAAAAGTCTTGTAAACTTTTACCTACAAAATAATTTATTTCCCCATACCTAATCCATACATAATTCTTTAACACTGTTTACTGATGGTTCTGGTGAACATGGAAAGGTGGCAGTCTATTAGAGACCACATAATTCACTGACTTAATCTGAGTTTACTAGCACTCAAAAAGCTAAAGTTAAATCCTTAATATTCACTCGAAAAGAATTTTACAACTCTATTTAAGTACACTCTGGGGCACACCCTGTGTGCTCTTTTTCTCCAGTTTCAGCAATTGTCAGATCAATGTACACATCTTATTTTTCCTACACCCATTTGAGCCTACAGCTCACTGCCTAGCCCATTAGGTTATGGCAATAATCAATCAGAACAGTTTATGGCATCACTGCTTGAGCAAGCAATCCAATCACATCATTTTTTCCGCCAAAATTGGAGAAACTTATCTAAACAATTTCAACTTACCCAGAGACATGCTAAAAAAATTATCCTACAATGCCGTGATTGCCAGCTCACAGGCACATCTCCTCCTTCAACAAATGTTAACCCAAGAGGATTAGAACCTAATCAGTTATGACAAACAAATATTACATACATCCCTGAATTTGGAAAGCCAAGATATGTACATGTATCCATTGATACCAACACTAATCTAATTACTGCATAATAAAGAGACAAATAAAAGAAAAAATAAGTAAGAATGAGACTAGAAGAGATACAATTCAGAGACACAAAAAGTAAGACAAAGAAAAGAGATAAAGTAGGAAGAAAAGAAAGAAATATTAAGAAAGTTGTAGATATAAGAATGCACCTTTACTAAAGAAAGTTATAAAACAGTCAGAAAGTTAAGACTCGTTGAGGATTGTGAAAGTCATGAAAAAGTTATAAAAAAAAATTTATGCAGAAAATGTATAATTTTTGTTTTGAAGATCTAAGCAGTTTTAAAACTTTAATTGTAAAACAAATTCTATGTGTAAACATTGGATAAAGTTAAAGAAATCTTATCCAGTTTTTCTGTAAACTAGACATTAAAATAAAGCACAACAGTTTTTCCTTAAAGCACTAACCTGCTCTTTAATAAAGATTGTAAAAATTATCTTAGCACAGGCACCACACCTAGAATTTCCAGTACACCAGCACCAGCCTGGAGACTATGTTCTCATCAAAGGATGGAAAGAATAAAAAAAAAATCAAGCCAGACTAAGAAAGACCCTACAGGAAATACAGCCCCAAGTGATGCAGGTTCCAAGGATGACACAGGACCCCGACATTATGCTGAAGAATCACCAGGCTAAGCCAAATAATTTATTCATTTTTAATTCTCTCACTCTGCCTGCAAACAGTACCTGCTACCCTCTGTTAAGCTCATATCTGAAATCCACCTCTTTTTTTTTGCCCTATTGCTTTAATGAACACCTCCTTCTCAGCTTCCAACAACACAATTGCTTAACTACAAAAAGTTGATATACCCCCAGTAGAGTTCCTTAGTAATAGAGCTTATCAAACTGAGATGCCAAGTAATGCTACCGGTCACCCTTTGACTGGAAAAGAATGTTGCTAATTGTACTCATGATTTTTTTTTGTTATTTGCTATCTAAAATGCAAAGCCAGAATAAGAGCAATAATGCCATGCCTGACAAACCTGTCGCTGCACACATCTGCTCTCTCCAATCAGTAGATTTGAGGCAGAAAACAAAATATGTGGAGATTCAGGGATTCAATCAGGCTTGTGGGAAAAATATTAAAGATAGTTATAGTAGTAACCATAAACTCACTTTGAAGGCCTGAGACTTTGCAGAGCTTCATGTTGCTTGGCTGACGGCAGTCAGGGTTTATTTGCAGGAGTGACAAAGATTAGGGTACAAGTACAAAGGAATATGGGGAGTTTATCTTGCTAACCCATTTACTTATATGGGCCTAAAACTAACCTTTGTCCTAACACAGGTGCTGAACTGCTTCCTACTTGGCAGATCAGGAGAACTTTATTACCCACAAACAGTATTTGCTTTAGGTCTTGGAACCTGGCCTTTAATCGTTACCCTCTAATGGTGTTTACTCATGACCTTTGTCTATTAACCTTCACTAAATAAATGCAAGTCTCACTGACTGATGGATGATGCAGTCACTAACTGTTAAAGTACTCTCCAAGGAGTCTGTAAGTGGCTCGGACACTCAGCTGGACTGGCTAAGCAGAATATCTGTGTGTCAGTAAACTTTGTTTATCTGTTGCTGGGTCAGGGTCTGCCACCTGTGGAGCATGTTCAGGCAGGAAAGGAAAGTCATAGCACCTAAGTCATGGACCCATAGATATGTCACAATGCCTCTTGTTGAAAGGGGTCAGGCAAGACAGCCATGTCATTTGGATTCAATGCTTATAAATGCTACACTATTTACTGGAAGCAGGAATCATGCCAGAGAGGAGAGTCACATAACATATATGATGGGTGCAGAGACATATTGTAATCCCTCTGAGGACACTGTTAAGACATGAAAGTCAAATCACCAAGGTTCTTGACCCAGGTATATGTAATAATGCTATCTGTTGGTTAGAACTAGGTATAATTATTTAATCACTCAGAATCTGGGCAAAAGTAAATGTCACAATAACAACTCCGGAAGGTTTAAGAATGAGAGTCAACATCCTGTACATCCTGGCTCCAGGTAAAAGCGTCATTATTAGGCATTTGATCTGTTGTCAGGTATATGGCATAATACCACCAGTGGGGAGGGAGAAGAAATAAATCACATCACCTGAGTGGTAACTGGTCCAATGAAATGTCACAACCCTCCTTTTGGTAGAACCCTGGAAGAAGAGTCACATCACCTGGTTGATGGTTTCAGTGATATATCCAAATCACCCCTGTGGGCAGGGGTTAGGAAGGAGAGCAGAAAAACTACACCTAGGCAATTGACATGGATATATGTCACAAGGGCTCCCATGTGCAGAACTAGGGCAGGAGAGTGACCTCACCTTGGTTCTAGGTTTAGCAATGTGTCACAATCTTTCTGGTGGTCAGGGCCCTGGGAAGAGAAAAGAAACATAACTTTGATGCTAAGCCAAATGTTATATTACAAAGTTTCCTCCTGGCAGAATTTCATCCCCCCAAAATGTGAGGTATATCAGCTGGATGCAACAGCCAGTTATGTGTCAAAAGGCACCATAAGGGCAAGGTCAAGGCAATAGAAGGAAATTACATCAGTTACATGATTCACCTACATAAAAGTGACAATTCTGTTTGTAAGCAGTCTTCAGGCCAAGATTTTACATCAGCTGAGTGCTGGTTTCAGCGAAATCTAAAAGTGCCCTTTGTCACATTGCCAAAGAAGTTGTTACATATTGCTTAGTTGTTTGGTGCACATATGTCACAGTTTCAAACATGTTTTGGGCCTAAAAAAGAGTCAAAACACTCAAATCCTGGGCAAAGTCATACGACTCAATCACACATTTGGAAATGTTCATATACAAGTTTCATAACCCCACACAAGTCCTGGCTTTGGGTATGAGAGTCAACACCTCCTACAAGTTGGGTCAAAGTACAGGAGTCACAACCTCAAGAATGGACAAGATCCATGTATAAGAGTCACAATTCCACTTGAAGATTATGTTCCCATAAGGGAGTCAAAGCACCACAGGTCTGCTGAATCAGGGTTCAAACGTCACCAAACCACCTGTGGATCACACTAATGTAAGACAGCCATGATTTCAAGCTTCTACTGCTTATGTTTGTGAAATTTGTACCTCATTCACAGACTCTATTTATGTTTGAGAACTAAAATCTTGTCAGCTGTGTGTGCAGCCAGGGATGCAAGGCTGGTTCAACCTACACAAATCAATAAATGTAATCCAGCATATAAACAGAACCAATGACAAAAACCACATGATTATCTCAATAGATGCAAAAAAGACCTTCGACAAAATTCAACAACGCTTCATGCTAAAAACTCTCAATAAATTAAGTATTGATGGGACGTATCTAAAAATAATAAGAGCTATCTATGACAAACCCACCGCCAATATTATACTGAATGGGCAAAAACTGGAAGCATTGCCTTTGAAAACTGACACAAGACAGGGATGCCCTCTCTCACCGCTCCTATTCAACACAGTGTTGGAAGTTCTGGCCAGGGCAATCAGGCAGGAGAAGGAAATAAAAGGTATTCATTTAGGAAAAGAGGAAGTCAAATTGTCCCTGTTTGCAGATGACATGATTGTATATCTAGAAAACCCCATTGTCCCAGCCCAAAATCTCCTTAAGCTGATAAGCAACTTCAGCAAAGTCTCAGGATACAAAATCAATATACAAAAATCACGAGCATTTTTATACACCAATAACAGACAAACAGAGAGCCAAATCATGAGTGAACTCCCGTTCACAATCACTTCAAAGAGAATAAAATACCTAGGAATCCAGCTTACAAGGGATGTGAAGGACCTCTTCAAGGAGAACTACAAACCACTGCTCAATGAAATAAAAGAGGATACAAACAAACGGAAGCACATTCCATGCTCATGGGTAGGAAGAATCAATATTATGAAAATGGCCATACTGCCCATGGTAATTTATAGATTCAATGCCAACCCCATCAAGCTACCACTGACTTCCTTCACAGGATTGGAAAAAACGACTTTAAAGTTCGTATGTAACCAAAAAGAGAGCCCATATCGCCAAGTCAATCCTAAGCCAAAAGAACAAAACCGGAGGCATCACGCTACCTGACTTCAAACTATACTACAAGGCTAAAGTAACCAATACAGCATGGTACTGGTATCAAAACAGAGAGATAGATCAATGGAACAGAGCAGAGCCCTCAGAAATAATGCCACATATCTACAACCATCTGATTTTTGACAAACCTGAGAAAAACAAGCAATGGGGAAAGGATTTCCTATTTAATAAATAGTGCTGGGAAAACTGGCTAGCTATATGTAGAAAGCTGAAACTAGATCCTTTCCTTATACTTTACACAAAAATTAATTCAAGATGGATTAAAGACTTACATGTTAGACATAAAAACAAAAAAACACTAGAAGAAAACCTAGGCAATACCATTCAGGACATAGGCATGTGCAAGGACTTCATGTCTAAAACACCAAAAGCAATGGCAACAAAAGCCAAAATTGATAAATGGGATCGAATTAAACTAAAGAGCTTCTGCACAGCAAAAGAAACTACTCTCAGAGTGAACAGGCAACCTACAAAATTGGAGAAAATTTTCACAACCTACTCATCTGACAAAGGGCTAATATCCAGAATCTACAATGAACTCCAACAAATTTACAAGAAAAAAACAAACAACCCCATCAAAAAGTGGGCAAAGGATATGAACAGACACTTATCAAAAGAAGACATTTATGCAGCCAAAAAACACATGAAAAAATGCTCATCATCACTGGTCATCAGAGAAATGCAAATCAAAACCACAATGAGATACCATCTCACACCTTTTAGAATGGTGATCATTAAGAAGTCAGGAAACAACAGGTGCTGGAGAAGATGTGGAGAAATAGGAACACTTTTACACTGTTGGTGGGATGGTAAACTAGTTCAACCACTGTGGAAGTCAGTGTGGCGATTCCTCAGGGATCTAGAACTAGAAATACCATTTGACCCAGCCATCCCATTACTGGGTATATACCCAAAGGATTATAAATCATGTTGCTATAAAAACACATGCACATGTATGTTTATTGCACCACTATTCACAATAGCAAAGACTTGGACTCAACCCAAATGTCCAACAACGATAGACTGGATTAAGAAAATGTGGCACATATACAACATGGGATATATGCAGTCATAAAAAATGATGAGTTCATGTCCTTTGTAGGGACATGGATGAAACTGGAAACCATCATTCTCAGCAAACTATCGCAAGGACAAAAAACCAAACACCGTATGTTCTCACTTATTGGTGGGATTGAACAATAAGAACACATGGACACAGGAAGGGGAACATCACACTCCAGGGACTGTTGTGGGGTCGGGGAAATGGGGAAGGATAACAGTAGGAGATATACCTAATGCTAACTGATGAGTTAATGGGTGCAGCACACCCACATGGCTCATGTATACATATGTAACAAATCTGCACATTGTGCACATGTACCCTAAAACTTAAAGTATAATAATAATAAAATTTTAAAAAAAGAAATTCCAAAGAAAACACAAGAATCTTACACAAAACAATGCTAATAAATATTAATGTTTATATGAAATGAACACATTCTAAGAAAATACGACTTAACTCTGGCACAATAAAAAATAAACATTTTTAATCATAAAAAAAGAATTTACACCCCAGAATCTCAACACTCAGTGGTACTAGGCATACTGATATGACACAATCTCTTCATCTTTTACAGTAACACCTTCAACTGTTAGCTTGGTGTGTATATACGAGTCACAATCCCATGTCAATGACAACACATGGACACAGGAAGGGGAATATCATACTCCAGGGAGTGTTGTGGGGTGGGGGGAGGGGGGAAGGATAACATTAGGAGATATACCTAATGCTAAATGAAGAGTTAATGAGTGCAGCACACCAACATGGCATATGTATACATATGTAACAAACTTGCACATTGTGCACATGTACCCTAAAACTTAAAGTGTAATAATAATAAAATTAAAAAAAAGAAACTTCAAAGAGAATGTAAGAATCTTACACAAAACAATGCTAATAAATATTAACATTTATATGAAATGAACACATTCTAAGAAAAATATGACTTAACTCTGGCACAATTAAAAATAAATATTTTTAATCATTAAAAAAAAAGAATTTACACCCCAAAATCTCAACACTCATTGGTACTAGGCATAGTGATATGACACAATCTCTTTATCTTTTAGAGTAACACCTTCAACTGTTAGCTTGGTGTGTATATATGTGTCACAATCCTATGTGTGTTCTTGGTCATCATATGACACATTCTACAACATCTGAAGGCTTTATGTAATATGCCTGAGAGTTGCAAACCACTCTGAGCCCTACATGCTTGTATTGACTCACAATCTTACACATTGCTTTAAACCCAGTTATGATAGTCAACATCTGTCTTATAGGCTGGTTTGAGACAGAAAAGCCATTATGATGCCTGTGATCTGGGCCCAGAAATGAGTCACCGTCTCACCTGTAGCAAGATCCACATGTGAAAAATCACAATTCCATCTTTGTACTTGATTTTCTTGTTAGACTCAAAACTTCAACAGTGGGCTCTGTAAATGTGGGATGGTGACAACTTTTCCCTCTTCTGCATGTGTAATCAATGGTCACAATTTTAACTTATTACTGGGCCCTGTTATAAAATCCTGTGTACCACCCAGGGAGTTTATAGAATACAATTTAGTATTGTAACCTCGAGCTTTGTACAAATATGCAACTCATAGCCTTACCCATTGCCCTAAGTGTAGTGATGACAGGCAAAATATCTGCTATTGGTGGAATCCCAATTTAAAATTAATTGTCATACCTCTGAATTGAAACAATGTAAATTTTATAATTCCATTGTAGGAAAACAACTTGGCAGGGTGTTAACATAACTTAGGTGCTTTGCCAAGCAATGTGTCACAATACCCCCTCTAGGAAGTGTCTAGAAATGAGGGTTACATTAACTGGGTGCTGGACCCAGCAATATGACACAATCCCAAAGGTGGAAAAAAAAGGGATAAATAATGAGAGGAAAAACACCTACAGAATGGGCCCAATATATGTAAAAATAATTTCTGTTGCTCTGGCAAAGGCAAAACAGTTACATCATCAGAATGGGGGGGTGGGTGGGCATCCAGCAATGTGCTATAATTGTCTCTTTATGCAGGAACCACGATGAAGAGGTATATTATCTGTGTGATGTGCCATGAAAAAATACATCAAAATTCCTTTTCATGGGCATTTTTCAGAAAGAAGAAGAATCATATTACCTAATTATTGTGCTCAGCAATGGCATGTAACCCCACTGTAAAGGCTCTGGCAGTAGAAAAGAGACACATCACTTAAGCCACAGGCTTAGGTATATGGTCCAATGTCCCAAGTAGGCATGGCTCGGGTGAAAGAGTGGAGTCACATCACTTAGGTGTTTTCCTAGGTATATGACACAATCTAACGTGGGAGGTGGCTCCAGGCAGAAAAGTCACATTATCTTGAGGCTGGGTCCAGAGAAGTCACATTATCTTGAGGCTGGGTCCAGAGATATGTCACAAGTCTCCCTTAGGACAAGACCCAGGCAACAGAGTTTCAACAAATAAGTACAGGTTCTACCTTATGTCACAGTGCTCCATATGGGCAGGGCTCAAGCAAGTAGTCATATCACCTAGGTAACAGGCCCAGATATATGTCACAATATCCTCCTTGAGGATATCATCCTTATCCTGGTGAAACTGTACTATCATCTGTGTGCCTAGCCTAGCAATATGTCACTATCCAGGTAAGCAAGATCCAAGCAGGAGAGCAAAAACACCTAGCTGATAGGCCAAGATATTTGCCACAATGCCCTTTTTAGGACATGACCCTACCAAAAGCATACCATCACCTGTGTGCCTGGCCTAGCCATGTGCTACTATTCCCTATTGTGTGCACAGCCCATTATGATGAGGAGACTTATGCCACCTAAGTGGTTGACAGAGTGATATGTCACAATTTCTGTGGGTATGGCTCAGGCAAAAATGTAACATGACCTGGGTGCTGGATCTAGTGATAAATCACAATTCTTACTGAGACCAGAGCCCAGGCAGGAAAATCACATTACCTACAGGTTGGCCAAGGTAGGTATAACAATAACATGTGGGCTGGAACCAGTCTGGAGAGTCACATCACACAGATGCTTGGCAGATATTTATATCACAATCATTCTGGCAAAAAATTCCCTGGATGATATTTATAATACCACACATGTCCTTTTTTGTGAGTGACAGTTGACTTCATATATGTAAGATAGTGACAGTCCTTACTGTCATCTGGGTGTGAATATGAGGTAATATCACCTTTCTGCTGGGTTCTTTTATGACACTCTCTGTCCAAGCCAAGTGCCTTATAAAATATCTGAGGCTATTATAATCTTATTTGACCTTTTTTACCAGAAAGTTATTTAATCACTCCTGTTTTTAAAACAAGTTACGAGGGTCTCCTATTTGTTGACTGCACTCATAAGAGTCATTATCATACCTGTAAACTGTGCCTATATACGTAAGAATTTACTCTGTAGTGATGAAATAGACATGACAGTGAAATATCCTAAATGCTGAGAGAGAAATGGGCCAATATTCTTCTTGTGGGCATGTTCCTGGCAGAAAAGTTGCATAACTTGGTGGTTATATCCAGGTGTACGGCACAATGTCCACTGTGGGCAGTGTCCAGATAGAAGAAGAGACTCATATCACCTAAATGATAGGTCCAGAATAAGTCACAAGGTATCCTGTTGAAAGGATCAGTTAAGAGAGTAATATCATTTGGATACTGTGCTTAGATATATGACAATCCCTATGGAAACAGAGTCAGTGCAGAAGAGGACAGTCACATAACTACAGGATGGGTCCACAGACATACAACAATCCTTCCTGAGGTTATTGTTAAGACAGTAGTGTCAAATCACCATGGTGCTCAGCTATGATATATGTTCAAATCTAATTTGTGGGCTATACCTAAGTGGGATTATTAAATAACTCAGGAGCTGGGGAAAAGGTATATGTTACAATAACACTGGTCAAAAATTACAGGAATGGGAGTCACTATCTTTATATGACCTAGCTCCAGGTTTAAGAGTCATAATTAGTCCTTGTATCTGGTCTCAGTTTTGTGGCACAATATTACTTGTGGGCAGACAGCAAGCAGGAAGATCATATTACTTAGATGGGTATTGGTCCAGTGAGATGTCACAATCCTTCTTGTGGGCAGGACACTGGAAGAAGAGTCAAATCACCGGGATGCAGATTTAGTGATTCATCAAGATTCTCCCTGTGGGCAGGGCTTAGGAAGGTGAGGAGAATCACATTACCTTTGCAATTGGCCTAGATATATGTCACAATGGCCTGCTATGTGCAAAACCAAGGTATGAAAGTGACCTCACTTTGGCCCTGGGTTTAGCAATATGTCACAATCTCCCCTGTGGTCAGGGCAAGGCATGAGAGAAAAAACTTTATCTAGGCTCTAAGCCAAGTGTTTCTGTCAGCAGAACCTGATAAAGAGAGTCACATCACCTTCGTGTGGTACCCAGTTATGTGTCATAATGCACCATAAGTGCAGGGCCAAGGCAGTAGAAGGGAGTCACATCACTTACACAATGGACCTAGATATAAGACAAAATGCCTTTTATAGGCAAGAATCAGGCAAAGAATTCACCTCACCTGGGAGCTGATCCTAGTGATACGTAAAAGTGCCCTTTGTAGGTCTGCCCAGACATCTTGGCTTAGGTATATGGTCCACGTATATCACAATTTCATCTCTAGTCATAATCTAAAAAGAAGAGTCAAATTATTCAGGAGCTGGCCTACCTTTTTGTCTTAACCTTACACGAGACAATATTCAGAATTAAGATTTATAGTCCCACACAAGTCCTGGCTTCTGGTATATGAATCAACACCTCCTGTGAGTTAGGTCAATGCAGAAAAGTCACAATCTCAACAATAACAATGGGCAATATTCATGCATAAGATGTCCAATCTCACTTGAAGATTGTGTTCCAGCAGGGAATCACAGACTCACATGTGTGCTGACTCATGCATCACAAAATGACCCGTGAGTAACATCCATGTATGAAAGAAACATTTTCAACCTTCGACTGCTCTTTTGTGTAAGATTTAGTAACTTATATATAGGCCCTGTTCTTTTGAAAGAATGAAAATCGGATCAGCTTGGTGTGCATCCAAGAGTCACAAACCCTCCTGGTTGCTGTTCCCTCTTATGACACTCTTTGTACCACTCAGGCTTTATATGATATATCTGAGTGTCATAATCTACTGTGAACTTTGCATAATTAGGAGACCCATTACTTTACTTATGGCCAAGACCAGCTTTGAGGTCAAAATATCTCTTATTTCTGAGTCTAGGTATGATGGTTATATTTGTGCATGTGAGCTGAACCCAGGTATATTTCACAATTTCAACAGTGGGCAGAACCAAGGCAGCAGAGTTTCATCACCTGGAGTCTGAGCTCAGGATACATTACAATCTCCTTTGCAGGCAGGGCAAAGTCAGAAGAGTCACATAACCTCGGTACAGCCACAAGTAATATGGCACCATGTCCACTCTACACGGGATTGAGGAAAGAAAGGAGGGTCACACCACATAGGTATTTGGTTCAGCAATATATAGTAAACCACTCTTTTGACAGACAGAATAAAGAGGAGAGTTGCATTACCTAGGTTTTGAATTCAGAGGTATGACAGAATTCCTTTAGTGTTAGGACCTTGGCAGAAGAGAAGAGTCACATTTCTTAGATGTTGCGTGCAATGATGTCACAATGTTCCTTGGGGGTAAGGGGTAGACAAAGTAAACAAATTACATCACCGATAGTCTCAGAGATATGTGATGATATCCCGCGTTTGCAGGGCCCAGGGAGAATAGTCACATTGTTATGATTCTGACCCAATGATTTGTTGAAATGCACAATTGGAAAACAATTTAACCAAAAGTTTTAATACAAGGGTACTAAGTCCAGTAATTTGACACAATCTCTTCATTCTTGAGGTTGACACCTTTAACTATTAGCTTGGTGTGTATATGAGTCACAATGTCACATGTGTGTGCTGGGCCATCATATGACACCTTCTACAACATCTGAGTGTTCTACACAGCATGTATGAGAGTTGCAAACTATTCTAAGGCTTACATACTCACATGGATTCACAATCTTATATATTGCCTTAAACCCAGATATGATAGTCAACATCACTCACTTATGTTGAGTTCAGGAATGAAACCCATGTTTATGCCTGTGAGCAGCATCCAAAAATGAGTCATGGTCGCACTTACAGCAAAATCAACCAATTTCATCTTTCTACGATTTTCACTTGTTAGACTCAGTACCTCAACAGTGGGCTTTGTAAATGTAGGATGGTGACAACTTTTACTTTCACCTGGGTATGTAATTGAGAGTCCCAATCCTGACTTCTTGCTGGCATTGTTAGGAAATGCTCTGTACCACCTCATGAGTTTATACACTATAAATTAGTATTGTAAACTTCTGTGAGTTTTGTAGAGATTTGCAATCCAGGATTTTACCTATTCCCCTAAACCCAGCGAAGAGAGCCAAAATATCTTATATTGTCTGAATCCCAATATAAGTTTGACTATCATGAGTGTGAACTGAAGCAAGGTATGTCATCACCCCACTTGTTGGCAAAAGAAAAAAATGGGAAAAAAGAATAACATCACTTAGGTGATGTGGCAAGCAACATGTCACAATGCGCTCTCTAGGCAGAACCCAGGAAGGAGTGTCACATTAACTGGTTGCTGGGCTCAGCAATACAATTACACATGTGGAAAAACTTAGCCAAGGTATGAGAGCCAAAACACCTACACAATGGGCTGAAAGTATGTCAAAATACTCACAGCGGCTCTGGCACAGGCAGGACAGTAGCATCATGAGGGTGCCAGGGACACAAGTATGCAATAGTTTTCTCTTTATTTAGGACAACAGCAGAAGAGTAATATCATCTGAACGCAATAGGTAAAAATTTCTCTTTTTGGGCATGGTTCAGAAAAAAAATTTAGAGTCACATGACCTAAGTACTGGGCTCAGCAATATTTCACTATCATACCCTTTTAAAGGCCCGGACAGAAAAAGAAGAGAGTTGTATCACATAGGTCATGAACTCAGAGATATGTCCCAATGTCCCCAGTAGTCAGGGATCACGCAGACATGTATAATATATCACCTAGGTAGTTTCCTAGAGATATGTCACAGTGTAGCATTTGGGCAGAAAGCAGGCAGAAAAATCATAACACTCGGGTTCTGAGTCATGAGATATGTCACAAGGCTGCCTTGTGACAGCACCCAATCAAGAGACTTACACCACCTAGGTGCAGGTTCTCTGCTTATGCCACAATGCTCAATGTGGGTAGAGCACAAGGAGGCAGTCACTTCACCTACGTAAAAAGCTCAGAGATTTGCCACAATGTCCTGTAGAAACTATAGCCCTAGCAAAAGAGTACCATCACCTGTGTCCCTGGCATTGCTTTCTGTCACTCTTCTTCCTTTGTGCAGGGCACATTTTAAAGCAGAGTTACATTACCTATGAGGTGGACACAGAAATTTCTCACAATAATTTTGGTGGGCATGGTGCAGGCAATAACATGACATCACCCGGGTGCTAGATCCAGTATTATGTCACAATCTTTTCTGAGAGAAGAGCCTGGAAAGATAGTCACAACCCCTTGAGGTTGGCGTAGGTAAATATCACAATCTCATATAAGGGCAGGAACAAGTCTGGATAGTCAAATTAAAGAAGTGTTTAGTAAAAATTTATATCATTATAACACTGTAAGAAAATTCCAAAGATGAGATTTACAATACCACACAGGTTCTATTTTCATGTATGACAGTTGGCTTCATCCATGTGAGATGATGACAGTCCTTACTGTCAGCTGGGTGTGTATACAAGACTCACACTTTTGCCCATGTGATGAGCCCTGCATTGACTCTGCCTATATCACCCAAAGACTTTGTAAAATATGGCTCTGTATTGTAATCTTTTCTAGCCTTTGTGAATAGGTAATCTGAGATATCATGCAAGTCCCTAAACCAAGTTATAAGAATCAAAATATTCTCCACTGGCTGAATCCACATACTAGAATCAGTATTATGCCTGTGTGCCATGCCTAGGTATATGTTAAAATTCCCTCTGTGGTGATGAAGCAGGCAGAACAGTGACATCACCTAAATGATAGGCCAGCAATATTCCAACATTCTCTTTGTAGGCAGGGTCCTGTCAGAAATATCACATAATATATGTGCTAGATCCAGCATTGTGGCTCAATGTCCCTTGTTACAAGGATTCTGGTTAGCAGAACCCAAAAAGGAGAATCACATCAACAGGGTGAAGTACCCAGTTATGTGTGATAATGCAGTGTAAGTGATGGCTCAAAGTAGATGGGAATTACATCACATATATAGTGAAGGTAAATATAAGACATAATTCTCTTTCTAGGCAGGTTTCAGGCAGGTAATTCATATTACCTGGGTGATAGTCCCAGTGATATATAAAAATGCTTCTTGTGGGTTGAGCCAAGAATGTTATATATTGCTTAGGTGCTTGTTTCACATATGGCACAATTTCCTCTGTGATCTGGGTCTAGATAGTCAAATTATTTATGTGCTGGGCAAAGTTCCTTTTCCAATTACATTCTCAGAAAGATTCAGAAATGTTTCACATCCCACAGGTGTCCTGGTTTTGTGTATGTGAGTTAACTCTTTTTATGAATTATATCGAAGTAGAGGAGCCATAATCTCAACGATAAGGAAGATCCATGTTTAAGACCCCCAATCCACTGGAAGATTGTGTTCCAGTAGGGTAGTCACAGAACCACAGGTGTGCTGAATCAAGGTTCAAATGTTACCAACAAACTGAATCAGATCCATGTAAGAGAGTAATTATATCAATCTTCAACTCCTTTTTACGAGTGAGATTTAGTACCTCACTCCTGAGCCTTGGTCTTGTGTGAGAAACGATTGTGTCAGCTAGGTGTGCATACAAGAGTCACATACCACCTCATTGCTTGTCTCTTTTTGACACTCTTTGTACCATTAAGACTTTGTATGATATACCTGAGTGTTATAATCCTTCCTTAACATTATACAAGTGAAAAACCCAAGACTTTATCCATGGCCATGAGATTGGCTATGAGACTCAAAATATCTCTACTGGCTGTAACTAGTCATGACAGTTATTATTGTGCATGTGTGCTTTATCCAGATATATGCCACAATTTCACCTTTGAGCAGGGATAAGACAGTAGAGTCACCTCATTTCTGTGCTGAGCCAGTGATACAGTATTATCTCATTTGTGGGCTGGGTCTAGTCAGAAGAGTGACATCACCTGGGTACAGCCCTAAATAGTATGCCATAAAGCCCACTATATACAGGAAAGAAGAAAAGGTGGAGAGTCACTCCACCTAGGTGCTGGGCTCTGCTATATGCAATAATCCCTTCTCTTGACAGAGTCTAGGATATGAAGGAGAATCACTTCACCTAGGTTTTGCAATCAGTGGTATGTTACAGTTTCTTTGATGGGCAGGGCCCAGGCAGGATTGAAGAGTCACATTATCTAGAGGTTAGGTCAAATGATATATTACAATGTCCTCTGGGGACAGGGCACAGGCAGGAGGGACAAATCACCTAGTTTATAGGCCCAGAGATATGTGATAATATCAACTGTTGCCAAGGTCCAGGCAGAAGAATCACTTCATTATGACTGTAACCCAGCAATATATCACAATGCACCCTTGGGAAGAAATTTAAGCCAAAAAATCTTAACACCTGGGTAATAAGACAAGTAATATGCCAAATCTTTTTGTCTTTGAGGGTGACATTATTAAATGTGAGCTTGGTGTCTACATGACAGTCACAATCCCACATGCTTCCTGGGTCATTGTATGATACTCTTCAACATTCAAAGGCTTTATATGGCATGCATCAGAATTGTAAACCCATCTGAAACTTATATGTCCTTATGAATTTATGATCTCACATATTGTCCTAAACCCATGTATAAAAGTCAACATCTCTTCTGTAGGCTGGGTTCAGGGATAAAACACATTATTTTGCCTATGAGCTAGATCCAGAAATGAGTCAACATCTCACCTGTGGCCACATCCACAAATGAAGGCCGCAATTCCAGCTTTGTATTGTATTTACTTGTTAGACTCAGGACCTTAAGGCTTTGGACATGTGGGATGGTGAAAAAATTTGCTTACATCTGGGTATGCAATTCAGAGTCCCAGTCTGAACTTTTTGCTGTTCCCTATCATGATACTCTGTGTACCACTCAAGAAGGTTATACGTTATGAGTTAGTGTTGTAAAGTTCTGTAAGCTTCATACAAATATGCAAACAAGGACCTTACCTATTGCCATAAGCCTAGTGATGAAAGGCAAAATATCTTCTATTGGCTGAATTCCAACAAAAGTGTGATCATCATGCCTGTGATCTGAAGTAAGGTATATGTCACAGTACCATTTGTGGCCAAAAAACTGTGCAAGAGGATAACATCTTTTTGGTTCTGTGCCAAGCAGCAGATCACAATGCCCTCCCTAGGAAGGGTGTAGGAATTAGAGTCACATTAAGTGGGTGCTGGACTCAGCAATATGACACAATCCCATATGTGAAAAAAATGTAACCAATTTATGGGAGCAAAAACATCTACATAATATGGCCAGGAGATATCAAAATACCTTCTGTGGCTCTTTCATAAACATGAGAGTCACATTATCAGGGAGCTGGGTTCAGCAATATGCCATAATTGTCTTTATATTAAGAATCCAAGCAAAAAGTTAAAATCTGGATGCTGGACCCTGCAATATGTCTAAATTTCGGTTTGTGGGCATGTTTCAAGAAAAAAGGGAAAGTCAAATAACTTGAGTGCTGGGCTCAGCAATATGTCCATAATCCCCCAATTGTAAAAACCAGGTGGAAGAAGAGAGTCATTTCACTTAGGTCATAGACTCAGAGATACACTCTTGTGTCTCCAGTAGGCAGAGCCCAGGCAAAAAAGACAGGCATATTATCTATGTACTTCTGTAGTTTTATGTCACAATCTTATGTGTGGGCAGAAACCAGGCACAAGAGCTATACCACCTGGGTACAGAATCAAGTAATAGGTTACCATGCACAATGCAGACAAGTTTAAAGAAAAAAAAAGAGAAATCACATAACCAGGGCCATGGGCTTATCAATATGTCATAATTCTCTCCCCTGGCAGAGTACTGGACAAAGAGGAGAGTCATGTCACCTATGTTTTGCATTCAGTGGTATGTCACAATTTTTTCAGTGGGCAGGATCCAGCCAGGACAGAAGAGTCACATTACCTAGATGCTATATCTAGCAATATGTCTCAGTGTCCCCTGTGGCAGGGCACTGGCAGGAAAGATATATCATCTAGCAAAAAGGCCTGAAGATATGTGAAATTATCCCCTCTTTACAGGGTCCATGCAAAAGAGTCACATTGTCATAATTCTGACCCAGTGATATGTAACAATGCTTTTATGGAAAGGAATTTAACCCAAAAAGTCTCAACACCAGGGTACTAGGCCAAGGGAAATGACACAATCTCCTTATCTTTAAGAGTGACACCATTAACTGTTAGCTAGTGATATGTATGAGAGTTACAATCTCATATGTGATTTCATAGTATGAAACTCTACCATATCTGAAAATTTTATACAACATGCATGAGTGTTTCGAAGCTCTCTGAGGCCTACATGCATACATATGTGGACTCATGATCTTACATATTGCCCTAAACACATATATAACAATAACATTTCTCCTTTAGGGTCGCTTCAGAAATAAGACAATGTTTATCCATGTGATCTGGGTCTGGAAATGAGTCACCATCCCATCTCTGGCCAGATTCACTTTTGAAATTTACAACTCCAAGTTTGTTCTTTATTTACTTGTTAGACTCAAGACCTTAACAATGGACTTTGTAAATGTAGGTTGGTAACAATATTTACTTTCACCTGAATATGTAGTCAAGAGTCATTCTTAAATTTTTGTTAAGATTGGGCCCTGTTATGAAACTCTCTCTACCACCCGAAATATTTTATGATATGAGTTAGTATTGTAAACTTCTGTAACCTTTGTACAAATATTCAATGAAGGACATTAACTATTGAATTAAACCATGTGGTGAGAGGCAAAATATCTCCTATTGGCTGAATCCCAATATAAATTTGATCATCATGCTTTGAACTGAAGCTCGGTATATGTCACAATCCCATTTGTGAGCAAAAAATGAAGCAGAATGTTAACATCATTTTTGGCTGGACCAAACAATATATCACAATGCCCTCTGTAGCCACAGGCTAGGAAAGAGGGTCACATTAAGCAGGGGCTGCAGCCAACAATAGAATACAACCACATGTGGAAGAAACCTAGGAAAATTATGAGAGCCAAAACACGTACAGAGTGGGCAAAAGATATACCTTCTGTGGCTCTGGCACAGGCAGGAGAGACACATCATTATAGTGCTGGCTGAAGCAATATGCCACAATTTTCTCTTTATACATGATCTAAGCAAAAGAGTAACATCATCTGGGTCCTGGGCTCTGAAATACAGTGAAAGTCCTCTTCGTGCACATTGTTCAATTACAAGACAAGAGTCACATTACCTAACTGCTGGGCTCATCAATATTTCACCGTCTTCCCATTTTAAAGTCCCAGGCAGAAGAAGAGAGTCACATCACTTAGGTCACGGGCTCAGAAATATGGCCAAATGTCACCAGTAGATGGGGCTCAGGCAGAAAAAGAGGATCGTATTGCATAGCTGCTTCGTTAGGTGTATGCCAGAATTTAGTATGTTTGCAGAAACCAGGATGAAGTGCCACATCATCTGGTTCTGGGTCCTGAGATATTCACAAGTCCCCTTTAAAAACGACCCAGGCAACAGAATTATATCACCTAGGTGCAGGTTCCACCCTTATGTCATAGTGCTCCATGTGGACAGGGCCAAGCAGAAAGTCATATCACCTAGAAGATAGACCCAGAGATATGTCACAAAGCCTTCCTGAAAGCATGGCGCTGACAAAAGAGTACAATCACCTTTGTCACCAGCCCAGGAATATTTCACTATTCAAGTGTGCAGGAACCAAGGAGAAAAGCCATATCACCTACATTGTAGGCCCTGTGCTATGTCAAAATGGCTCCTTTTGGGAATGTCCCTGGCAAAATGTATCATCACTTATGTGACTGGCCTAGGAATATGTCACTATCCTGCCCTGTGTGCAGGGCCCATTTTAGAGAGTAGAGTTATGTCATCTAAGTCATGGACACAGTGATATATCACAATGATATCTGTGAGCATGGCAGAGGCAGGAATGTAATGTTACTTGTGTGCTAGATCCAGTGACGTCACAATTCTTACTGAGAGCAGAGCCCAGTAAGAAGAGTCATATCCCTTCCAGGTTGGCCCAAGTAGACATCAAAAACCCATATGTAGGTTACAACCACTCTGAAGAGTAAAATCAAACAGGTGCTTGGCAAAGATTAATATCACAGTCACAATGGAATAAAATTATATGGATTAGATTTACAATACCACACGTCTTATTTTCATGTAGGACAGTTGCCTTCATCCATCTGTGATGGTGAAAGTTCTTACTGTCAGCTGAATGTGCATATGAGAGACTCACAATTTCTTCTGTTTGTTAGGCACTGTTATGACACTCTCTATTCAACCCAAGGGTGTTATAAAATACTTGTGAATGTTGTAAACTTGGTGCCTTTTTTTACAAGAAGGTAATCATGGACATCACTCATGTCCCTAAATCTAGTTTATGTGTGGTTGGGTCTACGTATATTAGTCATTATACTTTTGTTGTTGTCTCAGGTATATGGTAAAATATCACCTGTGGGCAGGGAGTAGGTTCTGGTCCAGTGAAATGTCACAATCCTTCTTGTGGGCAGGACTCTGGAGAAAAGTCACATTAACTGGATACTGGTTTCAGTTCTCTCTCTCTCTATATATATATATATCAGGGCTGAGGCAGGACAGGAGACATACTTCACCTAGGCAATTGGCCTGGATGTATGTCACAGTGGCCCCTGTGTGCAGGACCATGTCAGGAGAGTAACCTCCCCTTGGCGCTGGGTTCAGCAATGTGTGCTCAGCAATCTCTGTGCAGGTCGGGGCCCAGGCAAGAGAGAAGAAACATCACCTAGGTGCTGAACCAAATGATATGTTATAAAGCTTCCTATTGGCAGAACATCCCTACCCCAAAAAATAAAGTCACATCACCTGGGTGCAGTAGCCAGTAATGTGTCACAAGGCACCGTAAGTGCAGGGCCAAGGCAGTAGAAGGAAGTCACATCACTTATGTAATCAACATAGATAAAAGCCACTGTGCCTTTTGTAGGCAGATTTCAGGCCAAGATTTTACACCAGCTGGGTGCTGGTAAAAATGATATGTAAAAGTTCCCTTTGAATATTGCCAAAGAAGTTGTTATATATTGTTTAGGTGCTTGGTGTACATGTCACAATTTCAACTGAGTTCTGGGTCTATAAAGGAGAGGCAAAAAACTCAGATGCTCCTCAAAATCATACTTGTCAATCACACACTTGAAAATATTCAGAAATAAGTTTCACACTCACACACAAGCCCTGGCTTCAGGTATGAGAGTTAACACCTCCTATGGATTGTGTCAAAATAATAAGTCACATTCTCAACAATGGGTGGCTTCCATGTATAAAAGCCTTAATCCCACTTGAAGACTGTGTTTCTTCAGAACAGTCAAAGCAACATAGGTCTGCTGAATCATGGTTCAAATGTCATCAAACTACCTGTGGATCAGACTCATGTATGAGACTAACAAATTCAAGCTTATGCTGCTTACGTGTGTGAGATTTAATACCTCATTCATAGGCTCTGTTCATGTGTGAGAATGACAGTCATGTCAGCTTGTTGTGCATCCAAGAGTCACAATAGCACCTGGTTGCTGGTGCCTGTTGTGACATTCTTTGTGCCACTCAGGCTTTGTATGATACGGCTGAGTTGCACACTTTTCTGTGAATTCTTACAAGAGGGAGATCTAGAATTTTACCCATTGTCATAAGACTGGCTACGAGTGTGGAAATTTTCCCCCGGCTGGGTCAAGGTATTAGAGTTATTATTGTGCACATGCACTGAATCCATATATATGTCACAATTTAACTTTTGGACAGAGACGATACAAAAGAACCACGTCACATCATCTGGGTCTGAGCCAGGGATACTTTGTAATCTCCTTTGTAAGCAGGATGCTTTCAGAAGTCATATCCCCTGGGTAGAGTCTCAAAATATATGCCATCCTTCCCACATATACAGGGTTGAAAAATTGTAGATAGTCATATTTCCTATGTGCTGGATCAGCAATATGTTTAACTCCCTCTGTTGGCAGAGTCCAGGACAAAGGGAAAAGTCACATCGCTTATGTTTTGCAATCAGTGGTATGTCACAATTTCTGAGAACAATCTACAGTCTTTGCCACATTCTTCACATTTGGAGCACTTCTCTCCACTAAATTATTTTTTTTATATTCGTTGAAGATTGAGCATAGCTCAAAACCTTTGCCACATTTATTACATTGACAAGTTTTGCTGTGGGTAGTTGACAAACATTGATGAAAGCCATTAAAACTGCTTTTCTGCCCCTTGAAATTACCCACACTTTGGTAGTCTTTCTTTAAATGTAAATTATTAAAGTCACAGCTGTCATATTTTATCAGAATCTCTTTTTGGAATGAATCTTGTATTTTGTACTCTGTCAATATCTCTGCAGTAAAATGAAAGGAGGCAGCTGAAAAAAAAAGACAAAGTTTCTCCCTCATTAGACTCAGGTGAATACACATTACAAATGTGTAATTATACAAAGCACATTAACAAGGTGACAATAAAATACCACAGTCTGCAGTTCCTTTATAGACATATAAATTTAACAGACATATAATTACCAAAATGCCTTCGTGAGAAGTCTAAGAATCAGTTAAGCAATTGCAGCACCCCAAGTGAGCAAAATGTCAAGAACCACTTAGAAGTATAGTATAAATATTTTGTATTTATCCACCACAGATATTTTTTATCCTGTGAAAATGTAGAGACTGAGAACTCTTGTTTTACCCATGCAAAAATAAATAAAATAGTGGCACCTGTGTCAATGCTTCTGGTTTTTTGAGACCTTACCAAAGACTAATTCATATATTCCACGACAGTGTTGAAAGGAAAGATGTTATACTTCAACAGTTTTTGACAGCTGAGGTTAAAGACAAATGACTGTTACAAGAAAAGAAAAACTTCAGTATCATACGTAGACAATGGGTATCCAGATGACTACAGGATCTCAATGAGAAACATGGGGAATGGCTGGGAGAATTGGCACACACTTGTAATTCTAGCACTTTGGAGGCTGAGGTGGGTGAATCACACGAGGTCAGAAGTTGAAGACCAGCCAGGTCAACATGGTGAAACCCTGCCTCTACTGAAAATACAAAAGTTAGCTGCACATGGTGGCAGGCACTAGTAATCCAAGCTCTTTAGTAGGCAGAGGCAGGAGAATTGCTTGAACCTGGGAGATGGAGTTTGCAGTCAGCCAAATTCATGCCATTGCATTCCAGCCTGGGCAACAAGAGTGAAAGTCCAACTCAAAAATAAAAAATAAAAATAAAAGAAAGAAAAAAAGGAAAAACATGGGGAATCTTTTTAACTAAAAAAAAAAAAAAAGAGAGAGAGAGAGAGACCAGAGAAAACATCCAAAGAACAGACTTGAGAGACTACAAGAATCTCTAGCTTAATAATTGGTATCGTATTCCCCCAGACAAAGCCACCGAATAGAGATTTCAAAATGTTGCTTTTTATTATACACACTACTCAGCTTCCAGAAGTGCTGGGATTACAGGCAAGGGGCACTGAGCCCAGCCAACAACACATTTTTAAGCATGCTGTTTTTCAAGAGTTGGAAGATATAATATTGTGAAGATGTCCATGCTGCTTAAAGTGACCAACACCTGCAACACACCCCTTTTCAATTTTTAATTTTACTTTTCCAAAAATAGAAAAAAGCCCCACAAAATTACATTTCCAAGAAATCATGAAAATCACAACAATCTTTAAAAAACAGAAAAATATTGGAAGCATTACACAGAAAAATTTCCAAACACAAAGCAAACCTACAGTAAACAAAGGACTTTGCTACTGATGTAATGGTAGAACACCAAAGTAATGAAACAAAATGCAGCACAGATATAAATTCTTGAATTCACAGGAGAGACATACCACCTAGGCTTTTCATTCAGCCATATGTCACAATTCCTTCAATAAGCAAGACCGAGGCAGGAGAGCAGAGTTACATTACCTAGATGCTAGTTTCAGTGATATTTCAAAATGTCCTCTGGTTGCAGGGCACAGGCTGGAGAGACACATCACCTAGCTGAAAGGCCCAGAAATATGTAATAATATCCCCTATTGAGAGGGCTGAGGCAGAAATCATGTTATTATGATTCTGACCCATTGATATGTAACATTGAACACATGGAAAGGAATATGAGCCAAAAAGTCTCAACATCTGGGTACTAGGCCCAGTTGTATGACACAATTTCCTCATCTTTGAGGATGACACCTTTATCTTTTACCTGAGTGTGTACATTACAGTCACAGTCTCACATGTGTGGTGGGCCAATGTATAACACTCTCTACAAGAGCTGAGGGTTTTATAAAACTGCATGAGACTTGCAAAGCTCTCTGAAGCCTACATGCTCCTATGGACTCACAATCTTACATATTGCCCTAAACTCAGGTTTGATAGTCAACATCTCTCCTATAGGCAGGATTAAGGAATAAGACCCATTATTATGCCAGTAAGCTGGGTCAACAAATGAGCTACCATCCCAAATCTTGTCAGATTAATATATGAAAGTCAAACCTCCAACTCTGTGCTGTATTCCTTTGTTAGGCTCAGGGCCTCAACATTGGGCATTGTAAATGTTGGATGCTTACAACCTTAATTTCACCTGGGTATGTAACCATGAGTCTCAATCTGAACTTTTTGCTGGGCCCTGTTATGAAACACTCTACCACCAAAGAGTTTGAAAAATATAAGTCAGTGTTGTAAGCTTCTGTGACATTGGTAGAAATATGTAACCCAGGATCTTACCTATTACCATAAACCTAATGATGAGAGTTAAAATATCTCTTATTGGCTGAATCCCAACTAAGTTTGAACATCATGCCTGTGAACTACAGCAAGGCATAAATCATAATCCCATTTGTGGGCAAATAATTAGGTAAGAGGGAAATATCAGTTATATGCTGTGCCAGGCAATATGTCAAAATGCCTTCTCAAGGCAGTGTGTAGGATATTAGGTCACATGAACTGGGTGCTGGACCCAGCAATATGACACCATCCCATGTGTGGAAAATACCCAGCCAACTTATGAGAGTGAAAACATCTATATAATGGGCTGAAGATATGTCAAAATACCTTCGGTGGCTCAAACACAGGCCAGAGAGTCACATCATAAGGATGCTGGGCTTAGCAATATGCAACATGTCATAATTTATTCTTTATGCAAAACCCAGGCATGAGAGTAACATTATCAGGATGCTGTTCCCAGCAATATGTCAAAATTCCTTTTTTGTGGGCATGTTTCGGGAACAAAAGGAGAGTCACATATTCTGAATGCTGGGATCAGCAATGTGCCAATATCCTCTTATTGTGAAGACCCAGTCAGAAAAATAGAGTCACATTTTTAGATCACAGGCTCAGAAATATGTCCAAGTGTTTCCAGTAGGCAGGGCTCATTGAGACAAGGAAAGTCATATCACCTAGGTGCTTCCCTCCAAATATGCACAATGTAACACATTTACACAAACCAGGCAGAACTACATCACTTGGGTCCTGAAATATGTCACAAAGCTCTCTTAGGATATCATTGAGCAAAGAGAGTTACATAAACTAGGTACAGATTCTCTGTTTATTCCATAATGCTCCATGAGGGTAGGTTCCAGAGAGGGCGTCACTTCAACCAGGTGATAGCCCAAGAGACATGTCACAATATCCTCTGTGAAGCATAGCCCTGGCTAAAGAGTATGCTCACCTGTGTGCCTGGCCTAGAAATATGTCACCCTCAAGGTTGGCAGGGCCCAAGCAGGAGAGCCATATAACCTAGGTGAAAGGGCCAGAGATATGTCACAATTCCCTACTTTCAGCATGCCTCTGGCAAAAGAGTACCATCAACTTCATGATTGGCCTTGCAATATGTCATTATGCTATTGGGAGAACCCACCCCGGATAATTAAATGTGGGTTCTTTTCTATTTCCCTAAATGTCAGCCAGTCTAAGAAATAAAGGGAAAGAGTACAAAGAGGGAAATTTTTAAAGCTGGGTGTCCGGGGGAGACATCACATGTCAGCAGGTTCCGTGATGCCCCACAAGCTGCAAAACCAGCAAGTTTTTATTATGGATTTTCAAAAGGGGAGGGAGTGTACGAATAGGGTGTGGATCACAGAGATCACATGCTTCACAAGATAATAAAATATTACAAGGCAAATAGAGGCAGGGTGAGATCACAGGACAGGGGCAAAATTAAAATTGCTAATGAAGTTTTGGGCATGCATTGTCAGTGATAACATCTTATCAGGAGACAGGCTTTGAGAGCAGACAACTGGTCTGACCAAAATTGATTAGGTGGGAATTTCCTCATCCTAATAAGACAGGGAGTGCTACGGGAAGCCAGCGCTTATTTCATCCCTTATCTACAACTGTGAAAGACAGACATTCCCAGAACAGCCATTTTAGACACCTGCCCCTAGGAATGTATTCTCTTTGTCAGGGATGTTCCTTGCTAAGAAAAAGAATTCAGTGATATTTCTCCTATTTCTTTTTGAAAAAAGAGAAATAGGGCTCTGTTCCGCCCAACTCTCAGGCAACCAGACCTAATGGTTATCTCCCTTGTTCCCTGAACATCATTGTTATCCTGTTCTTTTTTCAAGGTGCCCAGATTTCATATTGCTTAAACAATTTGTCAGTTAATGCAATCATCACAAGGTCCTGAGGTGGCATACACCCTCAGCTTATGAAGATGATGGGATTAAGAGATTAAAGTAAAGACAGGCATAGGAAATCACAAGCACATTGATTGGGGAAGTGATAAGTGTCCATGAAATGGAAACTTTTATGTTCAGAGATTGCAGTAAAGAAAGGTGAGAAATTATAAAAGTATTAATTTGGGGAACTAATAAATGTCCATGAAATATTCACAATTTATGTTCTTCTGCCATGGCTTCAGCTGGTTCCTCCATTCGTGGTCCTTGACTTTCCACAACACAATGCTTCCTTTGGGCGGGGCCCATTCCAGAGATGAGAGTCACATCACCTATGATATGAACACATAAATATGTCACAGCAATTGTGATGAACATGACACTGGCAAGAATGTAACATCATCTAACTGGTAGATCCAGTGATATGTCACAACACTCACTGAGAGAAGTGTCCAGGCAGGACAGTCAAATCTCCTCGAGGCTGACCTAGGTAGATATCACAATTTCATATATATATACTCGGACCATTCTAGAAACTAAAACTACACAGGTGCTTGGCAAATGTATATATTACAATCACACTGTCAGAAAATGTCAAAGGTGATATTTACTATACCACACATGTTCTGTTTCTATGTGTGACATTTGGCTTCATCCATGTGAAACGATGACAGTTCTGTCAGCTGGGTTTGCATACAAGACTCACAATTTCATCTGTGTGCTGAGTGCTACACATACTCTGCTTACATAACCCAAAGACTTTATAAACTATGGGTGAGTGTTGCAATCTTTTGTGACCTTTGTACAAGAAAGTGATCAATGACATTACACACGTCCTTTCACCTAATTTTAAGAGCCTAAATATTCTCTATTTGCTGAATTCGCACATAAGAGTCATTATCATTCCTGTGACTTGTGCCTAGGTATATGTCACAATTCCATCTGTGGCTATGAAGCAGGCAGAATAGCCTCATCACCAAAATTTTGGGCCTGAAATATTTCAATATTCTTTTTGTAGGCACTATCCTGGCAGAAATTCCACATAAGTTGTGTGCTAGGTCCAGCTCTGTAGCACGATGTCCCTTGTGGGCAGTGTTCAGGCAGGAGAGGAGAGTAATATCACTTAAATCATGGGCCCAAAAATATGTCAAAATGCCTCCTGTTGACAGGGCCCAGGAAAGAGAGTTATATCCTTCAGATGCAGTGTTTAGAAATGTTACAATTACCAAAGGAACCAGGTTACAGGCAGGAGAGGAGAGTCATTTAACCTAGATTGTGTGTTCAGAAATATGTTACAATCCCCTCTGAGGACATTGTTAACATAACACAGTAAAATCACCAAGTTACTTGGCCAGATATTTGTCAAAATCTCATTTCTGGGCTATACGTAGGGAGAATTATTAAATCTCTCTGAAGCTGGGCAAAGGTATGTGTCACAATTTCACTTGTGGAAAAATTGAAGAATTAGAATCACCATCCTGCTAATGTCCTGGCTCCAGGCATATGAGTTGTTATTAGGCTTTTGTTTTGGTCTCAGGTATGTGGCACAATATCACCTGTGGTTACAGATAAAGCAAGAAAATCACATAACCTACATGAGTGTGGGTCCAGGGAGATGTTACTATCCACCTGGTGGGCAAAATCCTCGCAGAAGGGTCCCATCACTTGAATGCTGGTTTCAGTGATATATTAAAAAAACCCTCTGTGGGAAGGACTTTGGCATGAGAGTAGACTCATATCATCTAGGCAATTGGCCTAGATATATGTCACAATGACCATTAACTTCAGTAACAAGGCTAAAGAGTGACCTCACCTTGGTGCTGTGCCCAGCAACACGTCAGAAGCTCCCTGTGGTCAGGGCACAATGAAAAGTGAAGAAACATCACCTAGGTGCTGAGCCAAGTGATATGTTACAATGCTTCCTGTTGGTAACCCCCCTGCCCCATCCAATAACAACAAAAAAATCACATCTCCTCTTAGGTGTCATAGTGCTCTGTAACTGCAGGGCCAAGAGAGTAGAAGGGAATCACATCACTTTACATGATGGACCTAAATATAAGACACAATTCTCCTTGTAGGCCATTTCAGACAGGTAAATCACATCACCTGGGTGATGGTCCCAGTGATATATAAAAGTGCCCTTTGTAGGCAGAGCCAAAGATGATGTTATATATTGATTAAGGACTTGTTCCACATCTGGCACAATTTCTTCTGTGGTCTGGGCCTAGAAAAGTGCAGCAAATTTCTCATATGAGGGGCAGAGTTACCTGACCCAATCACACTTTCAGAAAGATTCAGAAATAATTTTCAGTCCACACAAGTCCTAGCTTTAGGTATGAGAATCAACACCTTCTATGGGAAGATCCATATGTAAGAGCCCCAATCACACTTGAAGACTGTGTTCCAATAAGAGAGCCACAGCACCACAGTTCTGCTTAATCATGGTTCAAACATCATCAAGTGCCTGTGGATCACATTCATATATAAGAGTAACAATTTCTAGCTTCAACAGCTTATGTGAATGAGATTTAGTACCTCATTGGTAGGCTCTGTTCATGTATGAGAAAAACAATTGTGCCAGCTGGGTGTGCATCCAAGAGTCACAATAGCTCCCGGTTTCTGGTGTGTGTTATGACCATTTTGCACCCCTCAGGCTTTATATGATACGTATGAGTGGGATACTTTTCTATGTATTCTTACAGGTGGATGATATAGGACTTTATCCATGACCGTAAGACTGGACATGAGAGTCAAAATACCTCCCCAGGCTGGGAGTAGTTATGAGAGTTATTATTGGGCATATGACCTGAATCCATGTATATGTCACAATTTCACCTTTGGAAAGAGACAAGACAGAAGAGTCCCATCATCTTGGTACTGAGCCAGAGGTACATTTTAATCTCCATTGTAGGCAGAAGAGTCATATCACCTGGGTACAGTCTCAAATAACATGTCATCATGCCCACTGTATATAGGGTTGAAAAAATACATGTATATAGGGTTGAAAAAATAATAGATAATCACATTCTCTTGAAACTGGGCTCAACAATATATTATAATTTCCTCTCTTGGCAGATTCCAGGACAAAAAGGAGAGTCACATCAGCTAGGTTTTGCACTCAGTGGTATGTTAAAATTTCTTCACTGGGCAGGATCTGGCAGGAGAGGAGATTCATATTACCTAGGATGCTTTATCTAGCTATATGTCACAGTGCCCTGGGTGGGAAGGGCACTGGCAGGAGAGACACACCGCCTCACTGATAGGCCTAAAGACATGTGTAATATCCTCTGTTGTCAGGGTCCAGGCAGAAGGGTTACATTATTATGATTCTAACTCAGGAATATTTTACAAAGCAACCATGGAAAAGAATTTAAGCCAAAAATTCTCAACATCCAGAGGTACTAGGCCTAGTGATATGGCACAATCTCTTCATGTATTAGGGTGACAACTTTGATGGTTTTCTTGGTGAGTATATAAAAGTCACAATCTCATGTGTGTTCTGGCTGATCCTATGACACACTCTACAACATACAAAGGCTTTAAGCAACATGCATGAGAGTTGCAATCCATTTTGAGGCTTATATGCTCCTATTGACTCACAATCTTATATATTGCTTTAAATTCAGCTATGATGGTCAACATCCTTTCTATATGCTAGATTCAGACAGGAGACCCATTATTATGCCTGTGACCTGGGTCCAGAAGTGAGTCACCATTTCATCTGCAGCAAGATCCACATATGAATCCATCTTTGTACTTTATTTACTTGTTAATAAATAAATTTACTTGTTAGACTCAGGGCTTCAGCAGTGGGCTTTGTAAATGTGGGATGTTGACAACATTTACTCTCATCTGCATGTGTAATCAAGAGTCATGAACTTAACTTTTTGCTGGGCCCTGTTATAAAACTCTGTGTACCAAGCAAGGAGTTTATAGATTATGTGTTAGTATTGTAATCTTCTGTGAACTTTCTACAAATTTGCAACCTACTGTTAAGGTAAGGAAACAACTTTATGTGTTGTTCTATGTGTAATGATGAAAGATAAAACATCTACTATTGGTGAAATTCCAATTTCAGTTTGATCATAATGCCTCTTAATTGAAGCAATGTAAATTTGATAATACCATTTATAAAAAAAAAAAAGAAAGAAAATAACTTTGCAGAAAGGTAGCAAACTTAGGTGCTGTGTCATGAAATATATCACAATGCCTCCTCAATGCAGGGTCTAGAAATTGGGGTTATGATAGCGGGTCCTGGACTCAGCAATATGTCACAACCCCAAATGTAGGAAATGCAGGAAAAACAAACACATACAAAGGATGAGAACAAAATTACCTACAAAATAGGCCCATGATGTGTAAAAATACTTTCTGTTACTCTGGCATAGGCAGAAGAGTTACATCATCAGGGTGGGATGGCATATTGATGGGACTGATGGGATTGATGGGCTCCCACCAATATGCCATAATTATCTCTTTATACTGGACATAGAAGAGAAACATCATCTGCATGCTGGGCCCAGCAATACATCAAAGTTCCTTTTCATAGGCATGTTTTAGGAAAAAATAAGAGTCATATTACCTAATTATTGGGCTTAGCAATATGTCACATCACCCCATTCTAGAGCGTCTTGCGGAATAAAAGATTCACATCACTTAAGACACAGGCTCAGATACAAGGCCCAATATCCCAAGTAGGTAGGACTCATGCAGAAGAGAAGAGTCATATCACCTAGGTGTTTCCTAGGTATAAGGCACAATTTAATATGTGAGGTGAAGCCAGGCAGAAGAGTCACATCACCTTGATGCTGGGTCCTAAGATATGTCATAAGGCTTCCTTAAGACAGGACACAGGCAAGAGAGTTACAAAAAATAAGTACAAAAAATGTCACACTGTTCCATATGGACAGAGCACAAGCAGGGAGTCACATCAGCTAGGTGACTGGCTCAGTGATATGTCACAATGTCCTCCTTGAGTCATGGCCCTGGTGAAAGAATACTACCACCTATGTGTGTAGCCTAGCAATATGTCCACTATCCAGGTAAGCAGGACACAAGCAGGAGAGCAACATCATCTAGGTGATAGGCCCAGAGATTTGTCACAATGCCCTCTTTAGGACATGGCCCTAGCAAGAAAGTAGCATCACCTCTGTGCATTATGTTGTTATCCAGGTAAGCAGTACCGAAGCAGGAGAGCAACATCACCTAGGTGATAGGCTAAGAGATTTGTCACAATGCCCTCTTTAGGACATAGTACTAGCAAAAAAGTCCTGTCACCTCTGTGCCTGGCCCAGTCATATGTCGCTATCACTCACTGTGTGTAGTGCCCATTCTAATGAGGAGAGTTTCATTGCCTAAGTGGTTGACACAGTGTATGTCTCAATGACTTCTGTATGCATAGCTCAGACAAAATGTAACAAGACCTGCATGCTGGATCTAGTGATATGTCATGAATCTTGTTGAGCACGGGGCCCAGAGAGCAGCATCATATCACTTTAAGTTTGGTGAAGGAAAATATCAAAATAACGTAAGTGGGCTGGGACAAGTCTGGAGGGTAAAATCACACAGGTGTTTGGCGAAGATTTATGTCACAGTCACACTGGCAGAAAATTCCCAGGATGAGATTTGCAATGAAAACACGTGTCCTGTTTTCATGATTGACAGTTGGCATCATATATGTGAGATGGTGACAGTAATTACTGTCAGCTGTGTGTACGTATAAGACTCAGAGTTTCACCTTTCTCTTGGGTTCTGTTATGAAACTCTGTATGAGCCAAGCTCTTTATAAAATATCTGAGGCTGTTATAATCTTCCTTGTCTTCTTTTTTACCAGAAAATTATTTAATTACTCTTGTTTCTGAAGCAAGTTATAAGGCTCAAAATTACTCTTATTTATGGGGTCCACATAGGAGAGTCATTACCATGTCTGTAAGTTTTACCTAGGTATATGTAACAATTTACTTTGTGGATTATGAAATAGGCATGACAGCCAAGTACACTAAAGTTTGAGCCAGATATGTTTCAATATTCTCCTTGTAGGCATATTCCTGGCAGCAAAGTTACATAAACTGGGGGTTACACCCAGGTATATGGCACAATGCCCCTTGTGGGTAGTGTTCAGACAGAAGAAGAGACTTATATCACCTAAATGCTAGGCCCAGTGATATCTCACAATGTCTCATGTTAATGGGAGCAGGCAAGAGAGTCATATCATTTGGATGGCATGCTTAGAAATGCTATAATCCCCAGTGGAAGGGGGGTCTAGGAAGGAGAGGAGAGTAAGATAACTAGATGAGGGGTACAGATCCATGTTACAATCCTTCCTGAGGACACTGTTAAGACAGGAGAGTCAAATCGCCAAGGTGCTTAGCTGAGGAATATGTCCAAGTACCATGTGTGCAATATTTAGGTAGGATTATTAAGTCACTCAAGACATGGGAAATCAAATATGTCACAATAACACTGGTGGAAAGTTCCAGGAATGGGAACCACCATCTTGGATATGACCTGGATTCAGGTTTAAGAGTAATGATTAGTCCTCTTATTTGGTATCAAACATATGACACCACATCATCTATGGGCAGAGAGCAAGCAGGAATGTCACATCACCTGGGAGGGTGCTCACCCAATGAGATGGCACAACTTTTCTTGCGGCCAGGACCCTGGAAGAAGAGGCACATCAGCTGGATGCAGATTTTAGTGATATATCAAAATTTCTTCTCTGTGCAGGGCTTAAGAAGGTAAGGAGAATCACTTTATCTAGGCAATTGGCCTAGATATATGTCACAATGGCCACTATGTGCAAAACCAAGGTAGGAAAGTGGCCTCACCTTGGTGCTGGGTTTATCAATATGCCACAATCTCCCCTGTGGTTGGGGCAAGGCAAGATGCAAGCCAAGTGATATATTACAAAGCTTTCTGTTTGTAGAACACAAAATGGAGTGTCAGGTTACCTGGGTGTAGTATGCAGTTATGTGTCACAATTCACCATAATTGCAGGGCAAAGGCAGTAGAAATGAGTCACATCACTTACACAATGGACCTGGATATAAGCCACAATGCTTTATATAGGCAGGAATCAGGCAAAGAATTCACATTTTTTGGTCCACTTATGTTACAATTTCATCTTGGGTTATGGCAGAAGAAGGACAGTCAAATTACTCAGGAGCTGGGCTAACATTTATGCCTAATCACACACCAGGAAATATTCAGAAGTAAGTTGCACAGTCCCACACATGTCCTGGCTTTGTGTATGTAAGTAAACACCTCCTGTTAGTTGGGTCAAAACAGGGGAGACACAATCTCAACAATGGGCATCATTCATGTATAAGATACAATCTTATACATTATTTTGTTCCAGGAGGAGAGTCACAGCCCCACAAGTGTGCTGAATCATGCATCCCCAAACCACCTGTGGGTCAGATCCTTGTATGAGAGGAACAATTTCAAACTTTGACTGCTCTTCTGGTGAGATTTATTACCTTATTTGCAGACCCTTTTCTTGTGAGAGACTGACAGTTGTGTCAGCTGGATGTGAATCCAATAATCACAATAGCATTGTGTTGCTGTTCCATGTTATAACACTCTTTGTACCCCTCACACTTTATATGATATGTTGGATTGTCATAATACTGTGTAAACTTTATACCACTAAGAAACCCATTACTTTACTTACGGCCATAAGCCTGACTATCAGAATCAAAATATCTCTCCTTTTTGGGTCCAGGTATGATAGTTATATTTGTGCATGGTAGCTGAACCCAGGTATATGTCAAAATTTCACCCGTGGGCAGAAACATGGCAGGAGAGTCTCATCAACTGGATGGTGAGCTCAGTATACATTATAATCTCCTTTTCAGGCAGGGCCAAGTCAGAAGAGTCACATTATCTTGTTACAACTTCAAGTAATATGGCACCATGTCCAATGTGAACAGGGTTAAAGAAATAGAGGAGAGTCACACCACCTAGGTGCTGGTCTCAGCAGTATGTAATAATTCCCTATTTTGACAGACTCCAGAATAAAGAGGAAAATTGCATTACCTATGTTTTCCATTCAGTGTTATGTCACAATTCTTTTAATGGGCAGGACCTAGTCAGGAGAGTAGTGTCACATTTCCTAGATATTACCCACAATGATGTCACAATGTTCTTTGGGGAAAAAGCACAAGAAAAACAGACAAGTCACCTAGCAGATAGGCTCAGATATATGTGATAACATTCTTACTTTATACAACCAAGGCAAAAGAATCACATTATTATGATTCTGACCCCAATGATATGTCATCATGCACACATGGAAAACAATTAAAGCAGATTTTACACCTGGGCACTAGGCCTAGTGATATGAGAGGATCTCCTCATCTTTTAGGGTGGCACCTTTAACTGTTAGCTTAATGTGTATATAAGTCACATTGTCACAAGTGTGCTGGGCCATTGTATGACACCCTCTAGAACATCTGAGTGTTTTATACAACATGCATGAGATCTGCAAACTACTCTGAGATCCACATGCTCATATCGACTCTGAACCTTATATATTGTCTTAAACCTAGATATGACGTCAACATCTCTCATTTATGCTTAGTTCAGGAAAGAGACTTATTTTTATGGCTGCGAGCTGGCTCTAAAAATGGGTCATGATCGCACCTGTGGTAAAATCCGCAAATGAGAGTCATAATTCCATCTTTATACAGTTTTTACTTGTTAGACTCAGTATATCAACAATGGCTTTCTAAATGAGGGATGGTGACAACATTTACTTTCACCTATATGTGTAATTGCGAGTCACAAGATTAACTTTTTGCTGGGCCTTGTAAGGAAACTCTCTGTACCATACAAGGAGTTTATACAATATTCATATTGATGTACACTTCTGTGAGATTTGTACAAATATGCAACCCAGGATTTTACCTATTGCCTTAAGCCGTGTAATGAGGGGCAAAATATCTTCTATTGTCTGAATCACAATGTAAGTTTGACCATCATACCTGTGAACTGAAGCAAGGTATATTACATAATCCCAATTATTTGCAAAAATATTACAAAATAGAGTAATATCACTTAGGTGATGTGGCATGCAGCCTGTCATACTGAAACTCTAGGCAGAATAAAGAAAGGAGGGTCACATTAACTGGGTGCTGGACCCAGCAATATGACACAATTTTACTTGTAAAAAAACTTAGCCAAGGGATAAAAGCCAAAACGCTTATGGAATGGGTGGAAGACATGTCAAAATACTCTCTGTGGCTCTGGAACAGGCAGGACAGTAGCATCATTTGGGTGCTGGGCCCACCATTTTGCAGTAACTCACTCATTTTTCAGGAATCTAGCAGAAAAGTAACACCATCTGAGTGCAAGAGGTCAAAATTTCCCTTTGTGGGCATAGTTCAGAAAAAAGAAAATAGTCACATAACCTGACTCAGATCCTGAGATCTGATCTCAGAACCTGATCTCAGAAATATGTCACAATTTAAATGCTGAGGCAGAGGAAGATAATCATATCACTTAGGTCATCATTCAGAGATATGTCCCAATGTCCCCAGTAGGCAGAACTCAGACAGAAGAGTACAGTAGTGTCTCTTCGGTGCTTCTTTAGGTATACGCCTCAATCTAACACATGGGCAGAAACCAGGGAGAAAATCCATATCATCTGGGAGCTTGGTCCTAAGATATGTCACAAATCCCCCTTAGGACAGAACCAAGGTGAAAGAGTTATATCACCTTGGTGCAGGTTTCATTTTTATGTCATAGTACTTTATGTGTGTGAGGCCAAAACATTCAGTCCCATCAACTAGTTGATAAGCCCAAAAGTTAGACAGCAAAGTCCTCTGTGAAGCATAGTCCTGGCAAAAGAGTATCATCACCTGTGTGCCTGGCCTAGAAATATGTCACTCTCCAGGTTGTCAGGGCCCAAACAGGAGAGCCACTTAACTTAGGTGATAGGCACAGAGATATGTCACAGTGCCCTATTTTGGGCATGGCTCTGACAAAAAGTACCCACAGCTCTATGCCTGGTTTTGCAATATGTCACCATCATTCCTTTGTGCAGTATCCATTCCAAAGATGAGAGTTACATCACCTATTAGGTGCACAAAAAATATGTCACAATAATTTTGGTTGGCATGGCACAGGCAAGAATGCAACATCAACTAGATGCTAGATCCAGTGATATGTACAATCTTTACTGAGAGAAGGGCCCAGGCAGGAGAGTCACATCTCCTCAAGGTTGGCCTAGGCAGATAGCACAATCCCATAGATGAGCTGGAACAAGTATGGAGAGTCAAATTACACTGGTGCTTGGCAAAGATTTATATCACAATCACAATGTGAGAAAATTCCAAAGATGAGATTTAAAATTCCACACATGTCTTGTTTTCATGTGTAACAGTTGACTTCATCCATGAGAGATGATGATAGTCCTTACTGTCAGGTGGGTGTGCATACAAGAATCACAATTTCACCTGAGTTGCACCCTGCTTTAACACTTTCTGTATAAACCAAAGACTTTGTAAAATATGCATGAGTGTTGCAATCTTTTGTGACATTTGTACAAGAAGGTGATTCTGGACATCATGCATGTCCCTTATTTGAGTTATAAGAATCAAAATATCCTCTATTGGCTGTGTCCACATATTAGAGTCATTATTATTCCTGTGAACTATGCCTAGGTATTCGTTACAATTTCCTCTGTTGTTATGAATCAGGCCAAAAACACATTACCTCAATGATGGGCCAGAAGTATTCCAATATTCTTTTTACAGGCAGGGTCCTGTCCGAAATATTGCATAATTTGGGTGCTAAATCCACCTCTGTTGCACAATGTTCATTTTGGGCTGTGTCCAGAAGGGAGAGGAGATTCATATGACCTAAAAGCTGGGTCCAAACATATGTCAAAATGCCTTCTGCTGAGAGGGTCCAAAAAAGAGAGTCATGTCATTTGTATGCAGTGTTTACAAATTCTACAATTACTAAAGGAAGTAGGGTGTAGGTCAAAAAGGAGAGTCATATACACTAGACAATGAGTCCAGAAATATGTGACTATTCTGCCTGAGGACATTTTTTACATTGCACAGTCAAATCACCAGGGTGCTTGACACAGATATTTGTCAAAATCTTATTTGTGGGCTATGTCTAGGCAGAATTTTTAAATCACTCAGGAAATGAACTAAAATATATGTCACAATTACACTTGTGGAAAGGTTTAGGAATAAGACTCAACTGTGGGCTTTGTAAATATAAGATGGTGGTAAGCTTTAATTTCACCTGGGTGTGTAACCAAGTGTCCTAATTTGAACATTTTGCTGGCCCCTGCTATGAAAATTTCTACCACAAAAGAGTTTATAAATTATAAGTTAGTTGTGTAAGCTTCTGTGAGCTTGGTACAAGCTTTCCTATTGCCCCAAACCTAACAATGAAAGGCAAAACATTTTCTATTGACTAAATCCCAACATGAGTTCGATCATCATGGCTGTGAACTAAAGCAGGGTATATGTTATAATCACATATATGGGCAAAACACTATGCAGAAGGGTAACATCACTTAGATACAGTGCCAGGCAATGTCACAATGCCTTCTCTATGCAGGGTATATGAAATTTTTTCATATGAACTGGGTGCTGGACACAGAAATATGACACAATTTCACATGTGGATAAAACCCAGTCAAGTTATTAGAGCCGAAACACCTACATAATGGGTCCAATATATGTCATAATACATTCAGTATCAGCAGCACACACAGGAGCATCGCATCTTAAGGGTGCTGAGCCCAGCAATATATGATATGCAATAATTATCTCTTTATGAAGATCCCATGCAGAAGAGTAACATGATCTGTGTGCTGGGCAATGATATTTGTCAAATTTCTTTTTTGTGGGCATGATTGAGGAGAAAGAGGAGAGTCACATATCCTGAGTGCTGGGTTCAGCAATGTGACAAAATCCTCCTATTGTGAAGGCCCAGGAAGAAAAAGAGAGTCACATTACTTAGGTCATGGGCTCAGAGATGTGTCTCAATACCACCAGTAGGCAGAGATTAGGCAGATGAGGACAGTCATATCAACTATGTGCTTCCCTCAGAATATATCACAATTTAACATGTGAACAGAAACTATGTAGAAAAGCCACATCAGTTGGGTGCTGGGTCCTGTGATATGTCACAAGTCTCTCTTAACACAGCATCTAGCTAAGAGAGATACATCATACTAGGTGCAGGTTCTTTGCTTATGATACAATGCTTCATCTGGTTAGAACCCAAGGAGAGTCATTTCATCACATTTCATTAGGTGATAGGCCCAGAGATATGTCACAGTGTACTGTATGAAGCATAGCCCTGGAAAAGATTACAATCAACTGTGTGTCTGGCCTAGAAATATGTTGCTTTTAAGGTAGGAAGGACCCTAGCAGGAGAGACACATAACATAGGTGATAGCCCCAGAGATATGTGACATTGCCCTCCTCTGGTCATCCACAGGATAAGGAGGACCCTTGCTTGTGCACCAGTTCTTGTAATATGTAACTATCCTACTGTTGTGAAGTGCCCTTTCCAGAGAGGAGACTCACATCAACTATGAAGTAAACACAGAAATGTGTCATACTTATTTTTTGTAGGCATGGCACAAGTAAGGATGTAACATTACTGGGGAGCTAGATCCAGATATGTCACAATCTTTACTGAGAGATAGGACAAGGCAAGAAAGTCATATCACCTTGACGTTGGCCTAGATAGATATCATAACCCCATATATGAGCTGGAGAAAGTCTGGAGAATTTAATTACATAGGTACTTAGCAAAAATTTGTATCATAATCACACTGTCAGAAAGTTCCAAAGATGAGATTTACAATACCACACATGTCCTGTTTTCATATGTGACAGTTGCCTTTATCCTCGTGAGATAATGAGTCCTTAATTTCAGCTGGGTGTGCATACAAGACTGATGATTTCACATGTGTGCTGAGCCCTGCTTTGAATCTGTATAACCCAAATAATTTGTAAAATATGTATGAGTGCTGTAATACTTTGTGACCTTTGTACTAGAAAGAGATCTAGCACACCACTCATGTTATAACTGAGTTATAAGATTCATAATATCCCCTATTGGCGAGTCCACATATATGAGAATCATTATCATGGCTGGGATCCAGGCATAGGTGTATGTTAAAATTCCCTCTGTGGTTAAGAAGGAGGCCTAACAGCCAAAACACATAAATGCTGGGTCAGAAATATTCCGATATTCTTTTTGTAGTCAGGGACCTCTCAGAAATATCACATAACTTATATGCTAGTTCCAGCTCTGTGACACAATATCCCTTGTGGACAGTGTCCAGGAAGGAGAGGAAAGAAATATCACCTAAATGATATGCCCAGAATTATGTCAAAATGCTTCCTCCTGACAGGATCCAGGCAACAGGGTCATATCATTTGGATGCAGTGTTTATAAATACTACAATCACCAAAAGAAACAGGGTACAGGCAGGAGAGGAGACTCACGTAACCTATATGAAGGGTCCAGAAATATGTTACATCAGTTAAATGTATGCTTGGCCAATGTATGTGTCAAAATCTCATTTGCTATACCTAGGCAGAATTATTGAATCACTCAGGAGTTGGGCAAAGATATATGTCACAATTACACTTGTGGAAAGTCTTAAGGCTAAGAGTCACCAACCTGCACAAGTCCTAGGCTCCAGACATATGAGTTGTTGTTAGGCTTTTGTTTTGGTCTCTGGTATATGGCAGAATATCACCTGCGGCCAGAGAGAACACAAGAAAGTCCCATCATCTACGTGGGTCCGGGTCTAATGAGATGTCACAATTCACCTTATGTGTAGGAACATGTTGGAAGAGTCACATCACATGAATTTTTGAGACATAGCAAAACTCCCTCTCAGGCAGGACTTTGTCAATAGAGGAGACTCACTTCACCAAGGAAATTGGCCTAGATATATGTCATGATGACTGTTCTGTGCAGTAACAAAGCTGTAGATTGGCCTCACATAAGTGTTGGGCCTAGGAAATATGCCACAATTTCCCTGAGGTCTCAGCCAATACAAAAGCAAAGAAACATCACCTAGGTACTGAGCCAAGTGATATGTTACAATGCTACCTGTTGGCAGAACCCAAAAAGAAGAATCACATCACTTGAATGCAGTATGCTGTTATTGGTCACAATGCCCTGTAAGTGCAGGGTCAAGGAAGTAGAGGTGAGTCACATCACTTACGTAATGGAACTAGATATATAACAAAATTCTTTTTGTAGGAAGGTTTCAGGCAGATAACAAACATCACCCAGGCGATGGTCCCAGTGACATATGTAAAATTTCCCTTTGAAGGCAGAGCTACGATGGATGTTACCTATTGCTTAGGTTCTTGTTCCACATATGGCACAATTACTTCTGTGATCTGGGCCTAGAAAATGGGTCAAATTATTCATTAGCTGGGAAAAGTTACCTGTCCCAATCACACTCTCATATATGTTCAGAAATAAGTTTCACATCCCTCACAAGTCCTATTTTTGTGTATGCGAGTAAATTATATAAGTTGGGTCAAAATAGAGGAGTCAAAATCTCAGCAATGGGCAAGATCCATGTATAAGAGCGGCAATCTCACTTGAACATTGTGGTCCAGGAGGGTAGTCACCGCACCATGGGCATGCTGAATCCTGGTTCAAATGTTATGAACCACCCTTGGATCAGATCCATTTACATGAGTAATTATTTCAAACACTGACTGATTTTTATGTGTGAGATTTAGTAACTTATTCCTAGGACCTGTTAATGTGTGAGAATGACAATCGTATCAGCTAGGTATGTATATGAGAGTCATATTCTCACCTGGTTGCTGCTCTTTGTTATGACACTTTTTGTACTATTAAGGCTTTATATGATAGACCTAAGTATTATAATCCTTAGTGACTTTTATACAAGTGAAAAACACAGGGATTTATCCATGGCCATGAGACTGGCTATGAGAGTCAAAATATCTCTGCTGGCTGGGTCCAGGTATGAGAGTTATTTTTGTGCATATGTGCTTACCCATGTGTATGTCACAATTTCACCTGTAAGCAGGGACAAGGCAAGACAGTCAACTCACCTCGAAGCTGAACCAGTGGTACAGCATAATCTCATTTGTATGCTGGGCCTAGTCAGAAAAGTCACTTCACCTGGGTACAGCCTCAGATAGTATGTAACCAAGCCCATGCAGACAGGGAAGAAAAAAAATGTGAGTCTCTCCACCTAGGTGATGGAATCTGCAATATGTAATAACCTTCTCTCTTGGAAGAGTTTGGAATATGAAGGAGAGTTACATCATGTAGGTTTTTCAATTAGTGGTATGTCACAATTTGTTTGCTGAGCAAGACTCAGGCAGGAGAGGAGAGTCACATTACCTAGATATTAAGGCAAATGATATTTCACAATGTCTTCTGGGGTCAGGACACTGGCAGAGGAGAAAAATCACCTAGCTTATAACCTCTGAAATATGTGAGAATATCCCCTCTTGGCAGGGTCCAGACAGAAGAGTCATATTATTATGATTCTAACACAGTGATATGTCACAATGCACCCAAGGAAAGGAATTTAAGACTCAACACCTAAGTACTAGGCCTATTAATATGGCAAATCTCCTTGTCTTTGAGGGTGACCCTATAAACTCTGAGCTGGGTGTGTATATGAGAGTAACAATCTCACATATTTCCTGGACCATTGTATGACACTCTACAATATTCAAAAGCTTTATATATCATGCATGAGAGTTGCAAACCACCCTAAGGCTTATATGTTCATGTGGATTCATGGTCTTACATATTGCCTTAAACCTAGGTATAATAGTCAGCATCTCTTCTCTCAGCTGGGTTAGAAATGAGACCCATTTTTATGCCTGTGAGCTGGATCTAGAAATAAGTCACAATCCCACCTGTGGCCAGATCCATATATGAAGGTCACAATTCCAACTTTGTACTGCATTCAACTGTAAAACTCAGGTTCTTAACAGTGGCCTTTGGACATGAAGAATGATGACAACACCTGCTTTTACCTGGGTGTGTAGTCAAGAGTCTCAAACTGAACTTTTTGCTGGTCCCTATCAGCAAACTCTTTATACCACCTAAGGAGTTTATACATTATGAGTTAGTGTTGTAAAGTTCTGTGAGCATGGTACAAATATGCAACCCAGAACTTTGTCTATTGCCTGAAGCTGAGCAATGAGAGGTAAAATATCTCCTGGTGGCTGAATCCCAATATGATCCCAATATAAGTTTGATCATCATGTCTGTGAACTGAAGTCATAGTCCCATTTGTGGGCAAGAAAACTAGGCCAGAGGATAACATCACTTAGGTGTTAGCTCAAGCAACATGTCACAATGCCATCTCTAGGTAGGCTGTAGGAATTAGAGTCGCATTAACTGGGTTCTGGACTCAGCAATATGACACAATCCATTATGTGGAAAGAAAAAAAAAGCAAAAACATGAGAGCCAAAACACCTATATAACTGGCCTAGGATCTGTGAAAATACCTTCTGTGGCTCAAGCACCATCATGAGTTTTACATTTTCAGGGTGTTGGGCCCAGCAGTATATCATAATATTATCTACATACAGGAGCCATATAAAAGAATAACATTATCTGGGTGCTGGACCCTGCAATAGGACAACATTTCTGTTTGTGGGCATGATTTAAGAATTAAAAAAAAGGTGAATCAAATAACCTGATTGCGGGGCTGAGCAGTATTTCACAATCCGTCCATAGTAAAGGCCAGGCAGAAAAAGAGGGTCACTCCCCTCAGTTCATGGACTCAGAGATATATCCCAGTGTCCCGAGTAAACAGAGTCCAGGCAGAAAGGAAGCACCTAAATGCTTCCATAGTTATATGCCAAAATCTTCCCTGTGGGCAGAAACCAGGCAGAAGACCCACATCACCTGGGTACAACAACAAGTAATACATCATGATCCCCACTATAGATAGGTTAAAAAAAAAAAAGAGGGATAATGACATCACGTGTGTGCTCTGCTTACCAATATGCAATAATTCCCTCTCTTGACAGAGTCCAGGACAAAAAGGAGACTTACAGCACCTAGGTTTTGCACTCAGTGGTATATCACAATTTTTTCAGTGAGGGGGATCCAGGCAGGAGAGATGAGTCACATTACCTAGAGTACAAATCTAGCAATATGTCCATGTCTCCTCTGGGCAAGTTACTGGCAGGAGAGAAATATTACATAGCAAATAAGCCCAGAGATATGTGAAAATATCCTGCTTGCAGAGTCCTGGCAGAATAGTCACATTATCTTGATTCTGACCCAGTGATATGTAACAATGTTGTTATGGAAAGGAATTTAAACCAAAAGATCTCAACACCAGGTACTAGGGCAAGGAATATGACAAGATCTCCTCATCTTTAAGGGTGAAACCATTAAATGTTACCTATTTGTGTATAAGAGAGTCACAATTTCATATGGGTCCTGGTCATTGCATGACACTCTCTACATTATCTGAGAACGTTATGCAATATGCATGATAGTTGCAATCCTCTCTAAGGTCTACAGGCGTTTACAGACTTATGATTATACTTATTGCCCTAAACCCAGGTATGACAGCCAGCATCTCTCCTATAAGCTGGCATTAGGGATGAGATCATTATTGTGACTGTGAGCTGGCTCCAAAAATGAGTCGCCATCCAACACGTGGCCATATTCATTTATGAAAGTCATAATTTCTACTTTGTGGTGTGCTCATTTGTTAGACTCAGGATCTCAACAACGAGCTTTGTAAATGTCAGATGGTAAAAACTTACTTTCACCTGAGTGTGTAGTCAAGAATCATAATCTTAACTGTTTGCCGAGCACTGTTAAGAAATTCTCTGTGTCATCCAGGAAGTTTTTATTACATGAGTTAGTGTTGGAAAGTACTGTGAGCTTTGTAGAAACATTCAATGAATAATCTGATATTTGACCTAAACCTGGTGGTTAGAAGAAAAATATCTCCTATTGGCTGAATCCCAACATAAGCTTGATCATCATATCTTTGGACTGAAGAAAGGTATATGTCATAATCCCATGAGAGTCAACATCTCCTATACGTTGGGTTGAAGTATAGGTGTCACAATCTCAAAAATAGAAAAGATCCATACATAAGAGCCTCAATCTCACCTGAAAATTGTGTTCTAGTAGGAAAGTCAAAGTACCACAGGTTTGCTAAATCATAGTTCAAACATCACCAAATCACCTGTGGATCAGATTCATGTATGACAGTAAAAATTTCCAGCTTTGACTGCCTAAGTGTGTGAGATTTACTACCTCATTTGTATGCTCTATTCACATATGAAAATGGAAATTATGTCAGCTGTGTGGTGCATCCAAGAGTCACAATAGTACCTGGTTGCAGGTACCTGTTATGAAACGCTTTGTAACACTCAGGCTTTATATACTATGCCTGAGTAGCATAATTTTCTGTGAATTATTACAGGTAGGAGATCTAGGACTTTACCCATGGCCTGAAGTCTGCATGTGAGAGATAAATATCTCCCCCTAACTAGGTCTAGTTGTGCATATGAGCTGCATCCAGGTATATGTCACAATTTCACCTTCAGAAAGAGACAAGACAGAAGAGCCACATTATCTGGGTGCTGAGAAAGGGATATATTATAATTTCTTTTTTAGTCAGGACCCAGTCAGAACAGTCATACCACTTAAGTACAATCTCAAATAGAATCATCAGGAACACTAAACACTTGGTTGAAAAACAGAGAATTTTTGCACCCCTAGGTGATAAGTTCAGCAATATTATTATTTCCTTATTGGCAGAGTCCAATACAAAGAGGAGAGTCACATCACCTAGATTCTGTGCTCAGTGGTATGTCACTAGAATCCAGGCAGGAGTGGAGAGTCACATTACATAGATATTATATCCAGTGATATGTCAGTGTCCTCTGTGGCAGGGCACTAGCATGACAGACACATCACCTAGCTGATAGGCCCAGAGATATGTGATAATATCCCCTGTTGTCTGTGTCTAAGCAGGAGTTGCACATTATTAGGATTCTGACCCAGTGATAATTCACAATGCACCTATGGACAAGAATTTAGGCCAAAAGTCTCAACACCTGGTTACTAGGTCTAGTGATATGACACAATCTCCTAATAGTTTAGGGTGACACCTTTAACTTTCAGGTTGAATATTAGAGTCACGATCTCACATGTATGTTGGGCCAATGTATGACACTCTCTACATCTATGGACTTTATAAAACTTGCATGAGAGTTGCAAACTTCCCAGCGACCTTCATGCTCATATGGACTGAAAATTTTACATATTGTCCTAAACCCAGGTTTGATAGTCAACATCTCTTTTATATGCAGGGTTAAAGGAGAAGACCCATTATTATCCCTCTGGACAGATCCACATATAAATTCACAATTCCAACTTTGTGCTGTATTCCCTTGTTAGACGCAGGACCTCAACAGTGGGCATTTTATATGTAGGATAGTGACAACTTTTAATTTCACCTGGGTGTGTAATCAGTAGTCCAAATCTGAGCTTTTTGCTGGGCCCTGTTACAAAACTTTTTACCACCAATGAGTTTATACAATATAAGTTAGATATTCTTCTTTGAGCTTTTTACAAATATGCAACTTGCCTACTGCCTTAAACCTAACGATGAGAGGCAAAATATCTTCTATTGGCTGAATTCCAGTACAAATGTTATCATCATGCCTGTGAACTGAATCAACGTACATGTCATAATCCCACTTGTGAAAAAAAAATAAACAGGAAGATAATACCAGTTAGGTGCTGTGCCAAGCCATATGTCTCAGTGCCTTCTCTAGGCAGGGTATAGAAAATTGGGTCACCTTATCTGGGTGCTAGACCCAGCAATATGACACCATGTCATATGTGAAAAAATCCCAGAAAAGTTATGAGAGCCAAAACATCTACATAATGGACCCAAGGTATGTCAAAATACCTTCAGTGGCTCCAGCACAGACAGGAGAGTCATATCATAATAGTGTTGGGACAGAAATATGTAGTATGCCATAATTTTCTGTTTTTATAGAAACCAGGAAGAAGAGTAACATTGACTGGGTTTTGGGCCCTGCAATATGTCAAAATTCCTTTTTGGAGGCCATGATTTGGGAAAAAGAGAAGAGTCACATGTCCTGAGTGTTGGGCTAAGCAATGTGTCAAAATCATCCTATTGTAAGGCCTAGGCAGAAAAAGAGAGTCGCATCACTTAGGCCATGGGCTCAGAGATATGTCCAATTGTCTCCAGTAGGCAGAGCTCAGGCAGATGAGGAGAATTATATCAAATAGGTGCTTTTGTAGGAATATGTCACAGTGTAACATGTACACAGAAACCAGGCAAAAGAGCCACATCGCTGGGGGCTGGGTCCTGACATATGCCACCTGGCTATCTTAGGACAGCACCAAGATAAGAGTGGTACATCAGCTAGGTGGGGTTCTCTGCTTATGCCACAATGCTCCATGTCTGTAGGGCCCAATTTGGGAGTCACTTTACCAAAGTGATAGGCACAGAGATATGTCATAATGACCTCTATGAAGCATAGCTCTGTCAAAGAGTAACATCACCTGTGTTTCTGTCCTAGAAATATGTCACTCTCTGGGTTTGCAGTCCCCAAGAAGAAAAGTGACATAACATAGGTGATAGGCCTGGAGATATGTCACAATACCCTTTTTTGGGCATACCTCTGGAAAACAGTACCCTTGCCTGTGTGCCTGGCCTTGTAATAAGTAACTATTCTTCCTCTGTGCAGGGCCCATTCCATAGAAGAGATTTACATCACCTTTGGGGGAACACAGAAATATGCCACAATAATTATGATGGGCATGGCACATGCAAAAACATAACATCACCTGGGTGTTAGATCAAGTGATATTTATAACAATCCTTACTGAAAGAAGGACCAAGGCAGGAGAGTCACATAGCCTCAAGGTTGGCCTAGATAGAAATGACAATTCCATACATAGGCTGGAACAAGTCTAGAAAGCCAAATCACACAGGTGCTTGGCAAAGATCTGTATCACAATTCCAGTGTTAGAAAATCTCACAGATAAGATTTACAGTGTGGCACATGTCCTGTTTTCATGTGTGACAGTTGATTTCATCCATGTGAGATGATGACAGTCTTTACTGTTGTCTAGGTGTGCCTCCAAGACTCACAATTTCTCCTGTGTGCTGAGCCCTGCTTTGACTCTGTTTGTATAACCCAAAGACTGTAAAATATGTGTGAGTGTTGTAATCTTTTGTGACCTATGCAGAAGCTTATCCAAGACATCAAAAATGTCTCTAAATGTATTTATAAGGGTCAAAGTATCCTCTATTGGCTGGGTCCACATATGAGAGTCACTATTATTATTGTGAGCAGTGATTAGGTATATGCTACAATTTCCTTTGTGGTTATGAAGCAGGCAGAACAGCCACATTGCCTAAATTCTTGGCAGAAATATTCCAATAGTCTCTTTGTAGGCAGGATTCTGTCAGAAATGCCACTTGTTTGCTAGATCCAGCTTTGTGACCCAATGTCCCTTGTTGGAAGTGTCCAGGGAGGAGAGGAGAGCCATATCAGCCAAATGATGGGCCCCAAAATATATCACTATGCCTCCTCTTGACAGGGCCCAGGTAAGAGAGTCATATCATTTGGATGCAGTGTTTAGAAATTCTATAATTACCAAAGACAGCCATGTACAGGCAGGAGAGAATAGTCACGTAACCTGGTGATGGGCCAGAAATATGTCACAATCACTCCTATGGATACTGTTAAGATAACACAGTCAAATCACAAAGGTGCTTAGCCCAAGGATTTGTAAAAATCTCATTTTGGGGCTATATCTACACACTATTATTACATCACTAAGGAGCTAGGCAAAGGTATATGTCACAGTTACACCTGTAGATAGGTTTAAGAATAAGAGTCACCATCCTTCATATGTCCTGGCTCCAGATATACGAATTGTTATTAGGCTTTTATTATGGTCTCTAGTATATGGCACAGTATTACCTGTGGCCAGAGAGAAGACAAGAGTCTCATCAGCTACATGGGTGTGGATCAAGTGAGATGTCACAATCCACCTGGTGGACAAGACCCTGGCAGAAGTGTCAAATCACCTGGATGCTAGTTTCAGTGATGTATCAAAACCCCTTCTCTGGGCAGGATTTTCACAAAAGAGGAGACTCACTTCACTTGGGCAATAGGCCTAGCTATGTGTCACAATGCTTCTTATGTGCATTACCAAGGCTGGAGAGTGACATAACATGGGTGCTGGACCCAGAAATATGTCACAATCTCCCTGTGGTCAGGGCCGAGGAAAAAGTGAAGAAACATCACCTACATGCTGAGCTAACTGATTTGTACATTGTTCCTCTTGGCAGAAGCCAGAAAGGAAAATGGCATCATCTGGGTGCAGTGTCCAGTAGTGTGTCAAAATGCACTGCAAGTGCAGGGCCAAGGAAGTAGAAGGGAGTCACATCATTTCATGGTGCATGTAGATATAAAGCCCAATTCTTCTTGTAGGCAGGTTTCAGGCAGATAATTCTCATTACCCAGGTGATGGTACAAGTGATATAGGAATGTGCCCTTTGTAGGCAGGGCCAAAGAAGGCATTATATATTGCTTATGTGCTTGTTCAACATATGGCATTATTTCACTTGTAGTCTGAGCCTAGAAAAGAGAATCAGATTATTCATGTGCTGGACATGGTTACCTGTCCCAATCACACTCTCATATATGTTCAGAAATAAGTTTCACATTCCATACAAACCCTGGTTTCCTGTATGTGACTTCACTCTTTCTATGAGGTAGATCTTAATAGAGGAGTCACAATCTCAACAATGGTCAAGATTCATGTATAGGAGCCCCAATCCCACTTGAAGACCGTGATCCAGTAGGGGAGACACAACACCACAGGTGTGCTGAATCATGGTTCAAATGTTACCAAGCTACCTGTGAATCAGATCTATGTATGAGAGTAATTATTTAAACACTTGACTGCTATTTATGTGTGAGATTAGTACCTTATTCCTAGGCCCTGTTCATGTGTGAGAATGACAATCATGTCATCTAGGTGTGCATTCAAAAGTCTTTTCTCACTTCATTGCTGGCCTCTGTTATGACATTCTTTGTACAAGTAAGGCTTTATATGATATACATGAGTGTTACAATCCTTTGTGAATTTTATACATTAAAAAACCCAGGACGTTACCCATCACCGTGAGACTGGCTATGAGAGTCAATTATGTCTACTGGCTGGGTCCAGGTATGAGAGTTATTATTCTGCATGTGTGCTTAACCCATATATATGTCACAACTTCACCTGTTAGCAGGGAAAAGAAAGGAAAGTCATATCACCTGGGTGTTGAGCCAATTATACAGTATAGTCTTATGTATAGGCTGGGCCTAGTCAGAAGTGTCGCATCACATCACCTTGGTGCTGAGCCAGTGATACAGTATAATCTCCGTTGCAGGGGGGAACTAGCCAGAAGAGTCACAAGATTAGGTCACCAAGCACACTATTGACAGGAAGAAAGGAAAAGATGAGTGTCACTCTACCTAAGTACTGGGCTCTGCAAACAGTAACAATCCTCTCTCGGCAGTCTAGAATATGAAGGAAAGCCACATCACATAGGTTTTGCAATCAGTGGTATGTCACAACTTTTTAGGTGGGCAGGACCCGGGCAGGAGAGGAGAGTCGCATGACCTAGATATTAAGTTAAACAATATTTCCCTTATGTACTCTGGGAGCAGGGAAAATGCAGGAGAGACAAATTCTCCAGCTTATAGGCAGAGACATATGATAATATCCCCTGTTGGCAGGGTCCAGACAGAAGAGTCACATTATGACATGAACTCAGTGATATGTCACAGTGCACCCATGAGAAGAAATTTATGCCAAAATATCTCAACCACTGGGTACTAGCAATAACAATATACCAAATTTCCTTGTCTTTGTTATTGACACTATTAACAGTGAGCTGGGTGTGTATATGAGAGTAACAATCTCATGTGTTTCTTGGGCCATTGATTGACACTCTGTAGTATTTGAAGGCTTTGTACAGTATGCATGAGAGTTGTAAACCATTCTGTTGCCTACATGCTTGTATGAATTCATGATATTACATATTGCCCTAAACCCAGGTATAGTAGTCAACATATCTTCTCTAGTCTGGGTTCAGGGAGAACACACTTTATTACGCTTGGGAGCTGGATCCAGAAATGAGTCACCTATGGCCAGATCCACATATGAAGGTCACTATTCCAATTTTGTACTGTATTCAATTGTTAGACTTAAGACCTTAAGAGTGAGCTTTGGACATTTGGAATAATGACAACATTTGCTTTTACCTGTGTGTGTAATCGAGGTCCCAATCTGAATTTTTGCTACTTTCTGTCATGAAACTCTACCCCACAAGGAGTTTATATATTATGAGTTAGTGTTGTAAAGGTCTTTAAGTTTGGTACAAATGTGTAACCAACAACCTCACCTAGTATGCTAGTCCTAGTGATAAAAGGCAAAATATTTCCTACTGGCTGAATCCCAGTATAATTTAGACAATCATACCTGTGAACTGAAGTATATGTCATAGTACCATTTGTGGGCCAAAAACTAGGTAGGGGTCTTACATCTTGTAGGTGCTGTGCCAAGTATCATGTCACAATGCCATCTCTAGGCAGGGTATAGGAATTAAAGTCATATTAACTGGGTACTGGACCCAGCAATATGACACAATCCCATATGTGAAAAAAGAAGAGCCAAGAAATCGGAGCCAAAGCACCTAAAAAATAAGCTCAGGATATGTCAAAATACCTTCTGTAGCTGCCGGAAAGCATGAGACTCACATTTTTAGTGTGCTGAGACCAGCAATATGCCATAATTCTCACTGTATACAAAATTCAGGCAAAACAGTAACATTGTGTGCATTCTGGGCCTGTAATAGGTCAAAATTTCTGTTTGTTTGCATGGTTCAACAGACAAATGAGTCAATTAATTTGAGTGCTGGGCTCAGGAATATGTCAATATCCCCTCATTGTAAAGACCAGGCTGAAGAAGAGAGTAACTTCACTTAGGTCTTGAGCTCAGATGTAGATCATATTGTCCCAGTAGGCAAGACAGAGGCAGAAAAAGAGAGTCATATCACCTAGGTGCTTTCCTAGTTGTACATCACAATCTAACATGTGGGCGGAAATCAGGCAGAAGAGCCAGATCACCTAGGTAAAGCCTCAAGTAATATGTCTCCATGCCCAATGTAGACAGGTTTGATAAAAAATAAAATAAAATAAGAATCACAACACCTGGGTGCTGGGCTCAGGAATATGCAGTAGTTCCCTGTCTTGACAGAGTGGAGGATGAAGAGGAGAGTCATGTCACCTAAGTTTTGCACGCAGTTGTATGTCACAATTTCTTTGGTGGACAGATTCCAGGCAGAAGAGGAGAGTCACATTACCTAGATGCTATATCTAGTGATATATCACAATGTCCTCTGTGGGCAATGCACTGGCAGGAGAGACATATCACCTAGCCAATAGGCCTGGGGTGTGTGTGAAAATATTCCCTGTTTTCAAGCCCCAGGCAGAAAAGTCCCATTATCATGATTCTGACCCAGTGATATGTAACACTGCCCTTATGGAAAATAATTTAAACAAAAATGTCTCAACACTGGGGTATGGCACCAAATGATATGAGACAATCTCCTCATCTTTAAGGTGACACAGTTAATGGTTAACCAGTTGTCTATATGGCAGTCACAATCTCATGTGTACGCTGACCCTTGTATGACATTATCTGCAATATCCAAGAACATTATACAACATGCATGAGAGTTGAAAACTTCTCTGAGGCCTATATGCTTGTATGAACTCATGATCTTACATATTGCCTTAAGCCAAGGTATGACACTCAGCATCTTTCCTATAGGCTAGCTTCAGAAATGAGACCATTTTTAAGCCTGTGACCTGGGAACCAGAAATGAGTCACCATTCCACCTCTGGCAAGATTAACTTTTGAAAGTCACAATTCCAATTTGGTTCTGTATTCACTTGTTAGACTCAGGACCTTAACAATGGGATTTATAAATGTGAGAAGGTAACAATTTTTACTTTCACTTGAATGTGTAGTGGAGATTCACAATCTTAACTTTTTCCTGGCATCTGTTGTAAATACCTCTGTACCAACCAGGAAGTTTTTATGATATGAATCAGTGTTAAAATTTCTCTGCATTTTGTGTAAATATGCAATGAAGGGCCTAACCTGTTGATCTAAATGTAGCAGTGTGAGACAAAATATCTTCTATTCGTTGAATCCCAATATAAGCTTGATTATCATGCCTTTGAACTGAATCAATGTATATGTCAAAATCCCATTTGTGGGCAAAAACTTGTCAAAAGGTTAACATAACTTAGGTGCTATGCCAAGCAATATGTCAAAATACTCTATCTAGGTAGGGCCTAGGGAATAGGGTCACATTAACTGGGGCCTGGAGACAATAATATTATACAACAACACTTGGAAGAAAACCAGTAAAATTATCAGAGCAAGAACATGCACAGAATGAGAAAAAAAACATATATCAAAATACCTTCTGTGGCTCCGGCAGAAGCAGGAGAGTCTGTTGCATTATGGGACTGGGTCAAACAATATGTGCTAATTCCCTCTTTATGCATGACCTAGACAGAAGAGTAACATCATTCAGGTATTCAGGCAAAAGTCTTGTTTGTGGGGGTTGTTCAGCAAACAGATGAGAGTGACATTACCTAAGTGCTGGGTTCATCCACATTTCACAATCTTCTTATTGTCAAAGCCCAGACAGAATAAGAGAGTCACATCATGTAGGTTATGGGCTCAGAGATACGGCCCAATGTCACCAGTAGGCAGCTCTCAGGCAGAAAAAGAGGCATATCACCTAGATGCTTCTTTAGGTATATGTCACACTTTAATATATGGGAAAAAACAAGGCTGAATACCACATCACCTGGTTCTGGGTCCTGAGATACTCACAATCCCCCCTGCAAGAAAGGGACCCAGTCAAGAGAGTTACATCACCTAGGTGCAGATTCCACATATATGTAACAAAGCTCCATGTGGCAGGGCCAAGCAGGAAATCACATCCCCTGGGTGATAGGCATAGAGATGTGTCACAAAGCTTTTCTTAAAGTATGTCCCTGGCAAAAGAGTACTATCATCTTTGAGTCTGGCCTAGCAATATGTCACTCTATACATGTCACTTTGTGCATGACAAAGATTTATATCACAGTCACGATAGAATAAACTTCTAGGAATTAGATTTACAATACCACACATGTCCTATTTTCATGTAGGAGAGTTGCCTTCATCCATCTGTGAAGGTGAAAGTTTTTACTGTCAGCTGGGTTTGCATATGAGACTCACAATTTTCTCTATGTGCTAGGCCCTGTTATGGCATTCTTTATACAGCAAAAGGGTGTTATAAAAATATATGTGAGTGTTGTAATCTTCTGCGACATTTTTACCAGGAAGAGATCATTGACATCACTTATGTTCCTAAACCTAGTTATAAAAGTCAAAATGTCTCTTCTTGGCTGGGTTCATATATGAAAGTCACTATCATGGCTGTTAGTTGTGCCTAGGTATATGCTACCTTGCCCTCTGTGGTTATTAAATGGGCAGTAAAACCACATCACCTAAACCATGAGCCAAAAATGTTCCAATATTTTATTTGCAGGAAGGGCTATAACAGCAAAGCCACAAAATTTGGTCCTAGGCCCAGGTCTATGGCATAATGTGCTTGCTGGAGGGTGCCCACAGAGAAGAGGAAAGTCATATCACTTAAATGATGGGACCAGAGATATGTAAAAATATCTCCTTTTGAAAAGGCCCAGGCAAGAAAATCATGTCATTTAAATGCAGTGCTTAGAAATGCTACACTTTTCACTAGAAGCAGGGTTCAGGCAGGAGAGGAAAGTCAAATAAACTAGATGATGGGTCTAGAGATTTGCTATGATTTCTTCTGAAGACACTGTTAAGACAGGCAGTCAAATCACCAAGGTTTTTGGCCAACATATATGTCAAACTCTCATCTCTGTGCTATAAATAAGCAGGATAATAAAATCACTCAGGAGATAGGCAAAGGTATATGTCAGAACAACACCTGTGTAAAGTTTCAGGGATGAGAGTCACCATCCTGCAAGCATTCTGGCTCCAGGTACAAGAGTTGTTATTAGAATTTTTATCTTCCCTCAAGTATATGGCACAATATCACCTGTGGGCAGGGAGAAGAAAGGAAAGTCACATCATCAGAGTGGGTGCTGGTTCAGTGAAATGTCAAAATCCTCCTTGTGGCCAGGACTGTGGAAGAAGAGTCACATCACCTGGATGCTCATTTCAGTGATATATCTAAATTTCTTCTGTGGGCAAGGCATAGGCAGGAGAGGAGAAAAACTGCACCTAGGCAATTGGCCTGGATATATGTCACAATTGTCCCTATGTGCAGGACCATGCAGGAGAATGACCTCACCTTGGTGCTAAGTTCAATAATATGTTACAATCTCTCCAGTGGTCAGGGCTGAGGCAAGAGAGAAAAAAATCACCTAGCTAAGTGATATATTACAAAGCTTCCTATTAGCAGAACTCCACCCAAAAATGAGTTACATCACCTGGGTGCAGTACCCAGGTGCATATGTGCAGTACCCTCGGTGCATATGTGTCACTATGCATCATAAGTGCAGGACCAAGACAGTAGAAGGAAATTACATCACTTACATGATAGAGCTAGATAAAAGCCATAATGCTCTTCTTAGACATATTTCAGGCCAAGATTTTACATCAGCTGGGTGCTGGTCTCAGGAATATGTAAAAGTGCCCTTTGTTGCATTGCCAAAAAGGCATTGTACATTGCTTAGGTGTTTGGTGAACATATGTCACAATTTCAACTGTGCTCTGGGCCTAGATAAGAGATTCAAAACATTCATATGCTGAGCAAAGCCATACTTCTCAATCACACACTTGAAAATGTTCAGAAATAAGTTTCACACTCCCACACTAGTCCTGGCTTTGGGTATGAGAGTTAGTTAACAGCACCTATGAGTTGAGTTGAAGTACAGGATTCACAATGTCAATAATGTCCATGATCCGTGTATAAGAGCCCCAACCCCGGCCAGGTGCTGTGGCTCATGCCTGTAATCCCAGCACTTTGGGAGACCAAGGTAGGTAGATTTCCTGAGGTCAGGGGTTTGAGACTGGACTGGCCAACATGGTGAAATTCTGTCTCTCCTAAAAATACAAAAAATTAGCTAGGTGTGGTGGTGAGTGCCTGTAGTCCCAGCTACTCAGCTACCCTACTGAGGCTGGAGAATCACTTGAACCCAGGAAGCGTAGGTTGCAGTGTACTGAGATGATGCCACTTCACTCCAGCCTGGGCAATAAAAGCAAGACTCCAACTCAGGAAAAAAAAAAAAAAAAGGCCCCAATTCCACTTGAAGATTTTCCAATAGGAGAATCAAAGCACCACAGGTCTGCTGAATCATGCTTCGAACATCACAAAACCACCTGTGGATCAGATTTATGTATGAGGGTAAGAAAAACTTTCTACTGCTTCTGTGTGTGAGATTTAATACTTGATTTGTCGGCCCTGTTCGTGTATGAGGATGACAGCTGTGTGAGCTGGGTCTGTGTCCAAGATACACAATAGCACCTGGTTCCTGGTGTCTGTTATGACACACTTTGTACCACTCAGACTTTATGTGATATAACTGAGTAGCATATTTTCTATGAATTCTTATGGATGGGAGATTGAGGAGTTTAGCCATGAGAGTAAGACTGTCTAATGGAATCAAAATAAATTCCCTGGTTGAGTCCAGGTATGAGAGTTATTATTGTGCATATGAGCTGAATCCAGGTATGTCACAATTTCACCTTTGGGCAGAGAGAAAGGAAGAGTCACATTACCTGGGTCCTGAGTCAGGGATGCAGTATAATCTCCTTTTAGGCAGGACCCAGTCATAAGAGTCATATCACCTGGATACAGTCTCAAATAATATGTCAATATGCCCACTGTATACAGGATTGAATAAATAGTGGACAGTTACACCCTCCTAGGTGCTGGGCTCAGTAGTATTTCATAATTCCCTCTCTTGGCAGAGTCCAGAACTAAAAAGAGAGTCATATCACCTAGGTTTTGCACTCAGGGATTTGTAACAACTTCTTCAGTGAGAATGATCCAGGCAGGAGAGTAGAGTCACATTACACAGTAGAGTCACAATGTTTCCTGTGGGCAGGACACTGGCAGGAAAGATACATCTCCTAGCTGAAAGACACACAGACGTTTGATAACATAGCTGTTTGAAGGGCTCAGGTAGAATAATTACATTATTATGATTCTGACCCAGTGATATGTAACAATACATTCATGGAAAGGAAGCTGAGGCAAAAAGTATCAAAACCTGGGCACTAAGCCTACTGATGTGATACAATATCTTCATCTTTGAGGGTGATACCTTTACATTTTGGCTGAGTGTGTATATTAGAGTCACAATCTCATGTGTGTGCTGGGCCAATGTACGATGCTGTCTAAAACATCCGTGGGGTTTATGAAACCTGCATGAGAGTTGCAAACCTCTCTGAGGCCTACATGCTCATATGGACTCACAACCATACATATTATTCTAAACCTAAGTTTGATAGTCAACATCTCTCCTGTAGACAGGGTTAAGGAGGAAGACCAATTATTAAGCCTATGGGCTGGGTCCAGAAATGAATCACCATTCCACCTGTGGCCAGATCCACATATAAAAGTCACAATTCACACTTTGTCTGTATTCCCTTGTTAGACTCAAGATCTCAGCAGTGGGCATTGTAAATGTGGGATGGTGACAACTTTTATTTTCAACTGGTTGTGTAAGTGAGAGTCATAATCTAAACTTTTTGCTGGGCCCTGTTAAGAAACTCTCTACCAACAAAAAGTTTATACAATATAAGTTAGTGATGAAAGCTTCTATGAGCTTGGTACAAATATGCAACCCAGGACTTTACCTATTGCACTAAGCCTAATGATGAAAGGAAAAATATGTTTTATTGGGTGAATCCCAATATAAAGTTCATCATCATGTCTGTGAAGTGAACCTAGGTATATGTCATAATCCCTTTTGTGAGCAAAAGCTAGGAAAGAGGGTAACATCAATTAGGTGTTGTGCCAGGCAATATGTGTCAATACCCTCTCTAGGCAGGGTATAGGAAATTTGGTCACATTAACTTAGTTTTGGACCCAGCAACAAGATACCATTCCAAATGTGGAAAAAAACCTAGCCAAGTTATGAGAACCAAAACACATACCTAATGGGAAAAATATACATCAAAATATTTGACTCTAGCACAAGCAAGGAGTCAAATTATAAACATGACGAGCCCAGCAGTGTGCAAGATGTCATGATTTTCTCTTTATGCAGAACCCATGCAGAATAGTAACATCACCTGGGTGCTGAACCCTGAAATAGGTCAAAATTCCTTTTTGTGGGCCTGGTTCAGGAAAAAGAGGAGAGTTACATATCCCAAGTGCTTGGCTCAGCAATAAGTCAATATCCTTATTTTGAAGGGTCAGGGAGAAAAAGGGAGTTACATCACTTCAGTCTTGATCTCAGACATGTATCCCAATAGCCCCACTAGCCAGGGGACTGGCAGATTAGGAGAGTCGTATCGCCTAGGTGCTTCCCTAGGAATATGTCACAGGATAACATAAGGACAGAAACCAAGTAGAAGAATCACATAATTTTGGGGCTGAGTCCTAGGATATGTCACAAGGCTCTCTTAGGACAGCACCCAGGCAAGATGGTTACATCATCTCAGTGTAAGTTCTCTCCTTATGCCACAATGCTTCATGTGGGTAAGGCCCAAGGAGTGAGTCAGTTCACCTAGGTGATAGGCCCAAACATACGTCACAGTGTCCTCCATAAAGTATAGCCCAGACAAAAGAGGACCATCACCTGTGTGCTTGGCCTAGAAATATGTCAGTCTCCAGGTTTGCAGGGCCCAAGCAGGAGAGTGGCATAACCTAGATGACAGGCCCAGAGATACATCACAATGCCTTCTTTGGGCATGGTTCTGGCTAAAAGTACCTATGCTTTTTTGCCTGACCTTGCAATATGTCATTATTCTTTCTTTGTGCAGACACCACTCCAGAGAGGAGATTTGCCTCACTTATGAGGTGGACACAGGCATATGTTACAAAAATTGTGGTGGCAAGAATGTAATATCACCTGGGTTCAATATCCAGTGATATATTACAATCCTTACTTAGAGAAAGCCCCAGGCAGGAGAGTCACATCACCTTGAGGCTGGCCTAGGCAGATATCAAAATCCCATATATGTGCTGGAACCAGCCTGGAGAGTCAAACTACACAGGTGCTTGACAAAGATTGATATCACAATCACACTGTCCAACTATTCCAAAAATGAGATTTACAATACCTCACATGTTCTTTTTGAAGTGTGACACTTGGCTGAATCCATGTGAGATGATAACAGTCCTTACTGTCAGCTGAATGTACATACAAAACTCACAATTTTACCTGCAATCTGAGACCTGCTTTGACTCCTCCTGTGCAACCCAAGGACTTTGTAAAGTATGTGTGAGCATTGTAATCTTTTGGGATGTTTGTGCAAGAAGGTGATTCAGGATATCACGCATGTCCCTAAATCTAGTCATAAGAGTCAAAATATCCTCTGTTGGCTGAATCCACATGTAAGAGTCATTATTCCTGTTAGTCATGCCTAGGTACATGTTACAATTCCCTCTGTGATTATAAAGCAGGCAGATCAGCAACATCGCCTAATTGCTGGGCCAAAATTATTCCAATATTATCTTTGTAGGCAAAGTATTTTCAGAAACATCTCAAAACTTGTGTGCTGGGTTTATCTCTGTGGCACAATGTCTTTGTGGGCAGTGACCAGACAGGAGAGAAAAATTACATCACCTAAAAGCTGTGCCTAGAAATATGTCACAATGCCTCCTGTTGACAGGATCCAGAAAAGAGAGTCATCTCATTTAGATGCAGTGTTTACAAATGCTACAATTACTAAAGGAAGCTGGGTATAGGCCATAGAGGAGGGTCATATAAGCTAAATGATATGTCCAGAAATATGTGATATTCCCCCTGAGGACATTTTTAAGATAGCACAGTCGAATCACCAAGGTGCTGGGTGGAGATATTTGTCAAAATCTCATTTTGGGACTATACCTAGGCAGAATTATTAAATCACTCAGGAGCTGGACATAACGATATGTCAAAATTCAACTTGTGGAAAAGGTTAAAGAATAAGACTCATCATGCAGCACATGTCCTGGCTTCAGACATATGAGTTGATATTAGGCTTTTTTTACTTCCTCAGGTAAAAAGCACAATATCACCTCTGGCCAGAAAAAAGTGAGAAAGTAACATCACCTATGTGGGTGAGGGTTCAGTAAGATGTCACAATCCTCCTTGTGGGTAGGACTCTGACAGAAGAGTTACATCACCTTGATGTTCACTTCAGTGACATTTAAAACCGCCTATGTGGGCAAGACTTTGGCAAAAAAGGATACTCATTTAAACTAGGCAATTGTCCTAGATGTATGTCATAATCGGCCTTATGTGCAGTACCCAGGCTGGAGTGTGACCTCACATTGGTGCCGGTCCCAGCAACTTGTTACAATTTCCCTTTGCCCAGGGACCAGGCAAAAGCAAAGAAACATTACCTAGTTGGTCACCTGGGTGCAGTATCCTGTTATGTGTCACAATGCCCTGTAAATACGGGGCCAAAGGAGTAGAAGGGAGTCACATGACTTTCCTGATGGATGTAGATATATAAGACATCATTCTCTTTCTAAGCAGTTTTCAGGCAGATAATTCACATTACCTGGATGATGGTCCCGGTGATATATAAAGGTGTCCTTCATAGAAAGATCCAAGGAATGTATTACATATTGCTTAGATGCTTGTTCCATGGATGGCACAATTTCTTCTGTGGTCTGGGTGCATAAAAGAGAGTCAAATTATCCATGCGCTGTTCAAAGTTACCTGTCTCAGAGGGTGGAACCAAGATGGCCCAATAGGAACAGCTCCAATCTACATCTCCCAGCATGAGCGACACAGAAGACAGGTGATTTCTACATTTCCAACTGAGGTACTGGGTTTATCTTACTGGGGCGTGTCAGAAAGTGGGTATAGGACAGTGGGTGCAGCACAACAAGTGTGAGCCAAAGCAGCGTGAAGCATTTCCTCACCTGGGAAGCACAAGGGGTCAGGGAATTCCCTTTCCTTGTCAAAGAAAGGGGTGACAGATGGCACCTGCATAATTGAGTCACTGCCACCCTAATACTGTGCTTTTCCAATGGTCTTAGCAAATGGCACAACAGGAGATTATACCCCATGCCTGGCTCAGAGGGTCCTACACCCATGGAGCCTCACTCATTGCTAGCAGAACAGTCTGAGATCAAACTGCAAGGTGGCACTGAGGCTGTGGAAGGGGGGCCTGCCATTGCAAAGGCTTGAGTAGGTACACAAAGCAGCCAGGAAGCTCGAACTGGGTGGAGCCCTCCACTGCTCAAGGAGGCCTGCCTGCCTCTGTAGTCTCAACCTCTCAGGGCAGGACATAGCCAAACGAAAGGCAGCAGAATCTTCTGCAGACTTAAATGTCCCATCTGACAGCTTTGAAGAGAGTAGTGGTTCTCCCAGCATGCAGCTGGAGATCTGAGAAGGGATAGAACTGCCTCCTCAAGTGGGTCCACGGCCCCCGAGTAGCCTAACTGGGAGTCACCACTCAGTAGGGGCAGACTGACATCTCACATGGCAAGGTACACCTCTGAGACAAAATTTCCAGAGGAACAATCAGCCAGCAACATTTGCTATTCACCAATATCTGCTGTTCTGCAGCCTCTGCTGCTGATACCCAGGCAAACAGGGTCTGGAGTGGAACTCCAGCAAACTCCAACATACCTGCAGCTGAGGGTCCCGACTGTTAGAAGGAAAACTAACAAACAGAGAGGACATTGACACCAAAACCCCATCTGTATGTCAGCATCATCAAAAACCAAAGGTAGATAAAACCACAAAGATGAGGGAAAAACAGAGCAGAGAAAGTGGAAACTCTAAAAATCAGAGTGCCTCTCCTCCTATACAGAAATACAGCTCCTCACTGGCAATGGAACAAAGCTGGATGGAGATGACTTTGAAGAATTGAGAGAAGAAGGCTTCAGATGATCAAACTATTCTGAGCTAAAAGAGGAAGTTTGAACCAATAGCAAAGAAGTTAAAAACCTTGAAAAAAAATTAGACAAATGGCTAACTAGAATAACCAATGAAGAGAAGTCCTTAAAAGATGTGATGGAGCTGAAAACCAAGGCACGAGAACTAAATGATGAATGCACAAGACTCGGTAGCCGATTTGATCAACTGGAAGAAAGGATATCATTGATGGAAGATCAAATGAATGAAATAAAGTGAGAAGAGAAGTTTAGAAAAAAAAAGAGTAAAAAGAAAGGAACAAAGCCTCCAAGAAAGATGAGTTTGTGTGAAAAGACCTAATCTACATCTGATTGGTGTACCTGAAAGTGACAGGGAGAATGGAACCAAGTTGGAAAACACTCTGCAGGATATTATCCAGGAGAACTTCCCCAATCTAGCAAGGCCAGCCAAAATTCAGATTCAGGAAATACAGAGAATGTCACAAAGATACTCCTTGAGAAGAGCAACTCCAAGACACATAATTACCAGATTCACCAAAGTTGAAAGGAAGGAAAAAGTGTTAAGGGTGGCCAGAGAGAAAGGTTGGGTTACCCACAAAGGGAAGCCCATCAGACAAACAGTGGATCTCTTGGCAGAAACTCTAGAAGCCAGAAGACAGTGGAGGCCAATATTCAACATTCCAAAGAAAAGAATTTTCAAAAGAGAATTTCATATCCAGCCTAACTAAGCTTCATAAGTGAAGGAGAAATAAAATCTTTTACAGACAAGCAAATGCTGAGAGATTTTCTTACCACCAGACCTGCCCTAAAAGAGCTCCTGAAGGAAGCACTAAACATGGAAATGAACGACTGGTACAAGCCCCTGCAAAAACATGCCAAATTGTAAAGACCATCCAGGCTAGGAAGAACCTGCATCAACTAATGAGCAAAATAACCAGCTAACATCATAATGACAGGATCAAATTCACACATAATGATACTAACCCTAAGTGTAAATGGGCAAAATCCTCCAATTAAAAGACACATACTGGCAAATTGTATAAAGAGTCAAGACCCATCAGTGTGCTGTATTCAGGAAACCCATCTCATGTGCAGAGACACACATAGGCTCAAAATAAAGGGATGGAGGAAGATCTACCAAGCAAATGGAAAACAAAAAAAGGCAGGGGTTGCAATCCTACTCTCTGATAAAACAGACTTTAAACAACAAAGATGAAAAGAGACAAAAGAAGGCCATTACATAATGGTAAAGGGATAAATTCAACAAGAAGAGCTAACTATCAAAAATATATATGCACCCAATACAGGAGTACCCAGATTCATAAAGCAAGTCCTTAGAGACCTACAAAGAGACTTAGACTCCCACACAATAATAATAGGAGACTTTTACACCCCACTGTCAACATTGGACAGATCAGTGAGACTGAAAGTTAATAAAGATATCCAGGAATTGAACTCAGCTCTGCACCAAGTGGACATAAAAGACATCTACAGGACTCTCCACCCCAAATCAACAGAATATACATTCTTTTCAGCACCACACCACACCTATTCCAAAATTGACCACATAGTTGGAAGGAAAGCACTCTTCAGCAAATGTAAAAGAAAAGAAATTATAAAAAACTGTCTCAGACCACAGTGCAATCACACTAGAAGTCAGGATTAAGGAACTCACTCAAAAATTCGCAACTACATGGGAACTGAACAACCTGATCCTGAGTGACTATTGTGTACATAACGAAATGAAGGCAGAAATAAAGATGTTCTTTGAAACCAATAAGAACAAAGACACAACATACTAGAATCTCTGGGACACATTGAAAGCAGTGTGTAGAGGGAAATTTATCCACTAACTGCCCACAAGAGAAAGCAGGAAAGATCTAAAACTGACACCCTAATATCACAATTAAAAGAACTAGAGAAGCAACAGCAAACATATTCAAAAGCTAGCAGAAGGCAAGAAATAACTAAGATCAGAGCAGAACTGAAGGAAATAGAGACATAAAAAAACCCTTCAAAAAATTAATGAATACAGGAGCTGTTTTTTGAAAAGATCAGCAAAATTGATAGACAGCTAGCAAGACTAATAAAGAAGAAAAGAGAGAAGAATCAAATAGATCCAATAAAAAATGATAAAGGGGATATCATCACTGATCCCTCAGAAATACAAACTACCATCAGAGAATACTATAAACACCTCTACACAAATAAACTAGAAAATCTAGAAGAAATGGATAAATTCCTGGGCGCATACACCCTCCCAAGAATAAACCAGGAAGAGGTTGAATCTCTGAATAGACCAATAAGAGGCTCTGAAATTGAGGCAATAATTAGCAGCTTACAAACTAAAAAAAGTACAGGATGAGATGGATTCACAGCCAAATTCTACGAGAGGTAAAGGAGGAGCTGGTACCATTCCTTCTGAAACTAGTCCAGTCAATAGAAAAAGAGGAAAACCTCCCTAACTCATTTTATGAGGCCAGCATCATCCTGATACCAAAGCCTGGCAGAGACACAACAAAACAAGAGACTTTTAGACCAATATCCCTGATGAAAATCAATGCAAAAATCCTCAATAAAGTACTGGCAAATCAAATCCAGCAGCACACCAAAAAGCTTATCCACCATGATGAAGTGGGTTTCATCCCTGTGATGCAAGGCTGGTTGACAAAATTCAACAACATTTCATGCTAAAAACTCTCAATGAATTAGATATTGATGGGATGTATCTCAAAATAATAAGAGCTATCTATGACAAACTCACAGCCAATATCATACTGAATGGGCAAAAACTGGAAGGATTCCCTTTGAAAACTGCCACAAGACAGGGATGTCCTCTCTCACCACTCCTATTCAACATAGTGTTGGAAGTTCTGGCCAGGGCAATCAGGCAGGAGAATGAAATAAAGGGTATTCAGTTATGAAAAGAGGAAGTCAAATTGTCCCTGTTTGCAGATAACATAATTGTATATCTAGAATACCCCATCATCTCAGCCCAAAATCTCCTTAAGCTCATAGGCAACTTCAGCAAAGTCTCAGGATACAAAATCAATGTACTAAAATCACAAGTATTCTTATACACTAATAACAGACAAACAGAGAACAAAATCATGATTGAACTCCTATTCACAATTGCTTCAAGGATAAAAAAAAAAATGCCTAGGAATCCACCTTACAATGTACATGAAAGACCTCTTCAAGGAGAACTACAAACCACTGCTCAATGAAATAAAAGAGGCTACAAACAAATGAAAGAACATTTCATGCTCATGGGTAGGAAGAATCAATATCTTGAAAATGGCCATATTGCCCCAGGTAATTTATAGATTCAATGACAGCCCCATCAAGCTGCCAATGACTTTCTTCAGAGAATTGGAGAAAGCTACTTTAAATTCATATGGAACCAAAAAAGAGCCCACATTGCCAAGTCAATCATAAGCCAAAAGAACAAAGCTGGAGGCATCCCGTTACCTGACTTCAAACTATACTACAAGGCTACATTCACCAAAACAGCATGGTACTGGTACCAAAACAGAGATTTATACCAATGGAACATAATAGAGCCCCAAAAATAATGCCACATATCTGCAACCACATGATTTTTCACAAACCTGAGAAAAAGAAGAAATTGGGAAATGATTCCCTATTTAATAAATGGTGCTGGGAAAACTGGTTAGCCATACGTAGAAAGATGAAACTGGATCCCTTCCTTACACGTTATAGAAAAATTAATTCAAGATGGAATAAAGACTTAAATGGTAGACCTAAAACCTAAAAAACTTAGAAGAAATCCTAGGAAATACCATTCAGGACATAGGCATGGGCAAGGACTGCATGTCTAAAACACCAAAAGCAATGGCAACAAAAGCCAAAATTGATAAATAGAATTTAAGTAAACTAAAGAGCTTCTGCACAGCAAAAGAAACTACCATCAGAGTGAACAGGCAACCTACAGAATGGGATAAAATTTTTGCTATCTACTCACTGGACAAAGGGCTAATATCCAGAATCTACAATGAACTCAGACAAACTTACAAGAAAAAAACAAACAACCCCATCAAAAAGTGGGCAAAGGATATGGACAGACACTTCTCAAAAGAAGACATTTATGCAGCCAAAAGACACATGAAAAAATGCTCATCATCGCTTGTCATCAGAGAAATGCAAATCAAAACCACAATGAGATACCATCTCACACCAGTTAGAATGGTGATCATTAAAAAGTCAGGAAACAACAGGTGCTGGAAAGGATATATAGAAATAGGAACACTTTTACACTGTTGGTGGGATGGTAAACTACTTCAACCACTGTGGAAGTCAGTGTGGCGATTCCTCCGGGGTCTAGTACTAGAAATACCGTTTGACCTAGCCATCCCGTTACTGGGTATGTACCCAAAGAATTATAAATCATGCTGGCATAAAGACACATGCACACGTATGTTTATTACGGCACTATTCACAATAGCAAAGACTTGGAACAAACCCAAATGTCCAACAATGATAAACTGGATTAAGAAAATGTGACACATATACACCATGGAATACTATGCAGCCATAAAAAATGATGAGTTCATGTCCCTTGTAGGGACATGGATGAAGCTGGAAACCATCATTCTCAGCAAACTATTGCAAGGACAAAAAACCAAACACTGTAAGTTCTCACTCACAGGTGGGCATTGAACAGTGAGAACACATGGACACAGGAAAGAGAACATCACACATTGGGGGCTGTTGTGGGGTAGGGGGAGGGGAGAGGGATAGCATTGGGAGATATATCTAACGTTAAATGATCAGTTAACAGGTGCAGCACACCAATATGGCACATTTATACATATGTAACTAACCTGTATGTTGTGCACAAGTACCCTAAAACTTAAAGTATAATAATAATAAAAAATTTACCTGTCACAATCACAGTCTCAGAAAGGTTTGAAAATAAGTTTTACATCTAACACAAGTCCTGGTTTCATGTACGTGAGTCGACACTTTCTATGAATTGAGTTGAAGCAGAGGAGTCACAGTCTCAACAATGAGCCAGGTACGTATGTAAGAGCCTATTCCCACTTGAAGACTGTGTTTCAGTCAGTGAATCACAGCACAACAGTGTGCTGAATCATGGTTCAAATATTACCAAATCACTCGTGAATCAGATTCCTGTATGAGAGTAATTATTTCAACCTTGGACTGCTTTTTATGTGTGAGATTCAGTACCATATTAGTAGGCTCTGTACAAGTATAAGAATGACAATTGTGTCAGCTAGTTTTGCATACATAAGCTACATTCTCACCTGGTTATTTGTCTCTGTTATGAATTTCTTTGTACCACTGAGGCTTTATATCTTATGCCTGAATGTTATAATCCTTCGGGAACTTTATATAAGTGAAAAACCCAGGATTTTACCAATGGCTTCAAAGTGGTTTTGAGAGTCAAAATATCTCTTCTGGTAAGGCCGCACTTCTTTTGTGAGGGCACTAGCTGCGGAGAGTCTGTCCTTTGCAGACCCCTGACTCAGTGACAAATAAACAATGTACACTGACACACAGATGTTTTGCTTTGCCAGTCCAGCTGAGGGTCCAAGGCCACTCACAGACTCTATGGAGAGTCCTGTAAAGAATGACAAATGTGGAGCTAAGAAGCTTGCAATCCAGGCATTTCTTTTGTATAGAATTAACAAGAGAAGCTTTGAGTAAACACACTTGTGGATAATTCACATGGTTAAGAGAGTAGTTCTACAAATGATTAAGGTCAGGTGCCACAGTCTAAAGTAAATACTATTAAGGGGCAATTTTCCTGGTCGAGCTCTCCAGTGAAAGGCCCATCTGGTGCAAAGGCTAGTAAAAGGATGTAGAATAAACAGACTTAACTTGGGAAGCCTTTATTGTCCCTAATTTTACCCTATGACCTAATATTCTAAGGTGAGAACTGGCCACCTTAAGCCTGTTCAATTATCACAAGCTATGTGAGCTTTCAACCTTCCAAAAAGATTCATGATTTTTCCTTATAATGTTCCCTAATATTTCCTTTTAATATCTCTGCCACCCACTTGAGTGAATCACTACATAGTAGCTGAGTCCAGGTATGAGAGATATTGTATCCAGAATTGGTTCCTTCTGGTGAATTCTTGGTCTTGCTGACTTCAAGACTGAAGACGCGGATCCTCGTGGTGAGTGTTACAGTTCTTAAAGATGGTGTGTCCTGAATTTTTTCCTTCAGATGTTCAGATGTGTCTGGAGTTTCTCCCTTCCAGTGGGTTCGTGGCCTCACTTGACTTCAGGAGTGAAGACGCAGACCTTTGCAGTGAGTGTTACAGCTCTTAAAGTTGGTGCATCCGGAGTTGTTTGTTCCTCCTATTGGTTTCATGGTCTCACTGACTTCAGGAGTGAAGCTGCAGACTTTTGCAGTGAGTGTTACTGCTCATAAAGGTAGTGTGGACCCAAAGAGTGAGCAGCAGTGAGATTTATTTTGAAGAGCAAAAGAAAAAGCTTACAAAGCGTGGAAATGGACCCCCCTCCGCCTGCCCCGCCCAAGTGGCTTACTACTGCTGGCTGGAGTGGCCAGCTTTTATTCCCTCATTTGGCCCCACCCATGTCCTGCTGATTGGTGCATTTACAAACTTTTAGCTAGACAGAGTGCTGATTGGTCCATTTTACAGGGGATGATTGGTGCATTTACAAACCTTTAGCTAGACATAAAGCCCTGATTGGTGCCTTTTTACAGAGTGCTGATTGGTGTGTCTACAAACTTTAGCTAGACACAGAGCCCTGATTGGTGTGTTTACAATCCTTTAGCTAGACAGAAAAGTTCTCCAAGTCCCCACCCAATCCAGAAGGCCAGCCATCTTCACCTCTCAATATTATTGTGCCAGAGTGCTTAATCCAGGCATTTGTCACAATTCCACCTATGAACAGGAAGAAGCCAGGAGACTCACATCACCTGGATGCCTAGCCAGTGATACTGTATAATCACATTTGTAGGCTGGGCCTAGTCCGAAAAGTCACATCACCTGTATACAGAATGAAATTGTACATCATCAAGCCTGCTATTGATGGAAGAAAAAAAAAGAGAAGAGCCACTCAACGTAGGTGCTGAGCTCTGCAATATGTAATAATCCCCTTTCTTGACAAAGTTTAGAACACGAATGAGAGCCACATTACCTAGGTTTTGCAATCAGTGATATGTTACAATTTATTTGGTGAGCAGAACCCAGACAGGAGAGGTGAGTAGCATGACCTAGATGTTAAGCCAAACGATATTTTACCTTGTCCTCTGGGGGCAGGGCACAGGCAGGAGAGATAAATCCCCAAGCTTATAGGCCCAGAGATAGGTGATACTATCCTCTTTTGTCGGGGTCCAAGCAGAAGAGGTACATTTTTTATGATTCTAACCCAGTGATATGTAACAATGCACCTGTGGGAAGAAGTTTAAGCCAACATTTCTCAACACCTGGCTACTATGTCTAGTACTGTGTCTGGAATTTTTTCCTTGCAGTGGGTTCTTCCTCTCACTGACTTCAAGATTGAAGCCACGGACTCTTGCCGTGAGCGTTACAGTTCTTAAAGATGGTGTGTCCTGAGCTTGTTCCTTCAGATGTTCAGATGTGTCTGGATGATTTCTGATTGGTCCATTTTACAGAGAGCTGATTGGTGCATTTACAAACATTTAGCTAGACACAGAATGCTGATTGTTGTGTTTACAATTCTTTAGCTAGACAGAGAAGTTCTCCAAGTCCCCACCCAACCCAGAAGCCCAGCTGGCTTCACCTCTCATAATATGCCAGATCTCCTTTTCTTTAAGGGTGACACCATTAATGGTGAGCTGGCTGTATATATGACAGTGACAATCTCAAGTGTTTCCTGGGCCACTGTATGATCCTCTACAACATTTGAAACCTTTATAACTGCATGCATGAGAGTTGCAAACCACTCTGGGGTCTATGCGCTGCTATGGACTCATTACGTATTTTTCTAAACCAAGATATGACAGTCAACATCTCTCCTATATGATGACTTCAGGTATGAGACCATCATTATGCCTCTGAGCTAGGTACAGAAATGAGTCATCATCCCACCTGAGGCCAGATTCACTTATGAAAGTTACGATTCAAATTTTGTACTGTATTCACTTGTTAAACTCAGGACCACAACAATAGGCTTTGTAAATATAGGATGGTCACGACTTTTACTTTCACCTCAACATATAGTTGAGAGTCACAATCTTAACATTTTGATGGACACTGTTATGAAACTCTGTGTACCACACAAGAAGTACTTATGATATGAGTTCGTGCTGTAAACTTCTATGAGCTTTGTACCAATATCCAATGAAAGAACTTACCTATTGACCTAAACCTAGTGATGAGAGGAAAAATAACTCCTATTGGCTGAATATAAGCTTGATCACCATGCCTTTGAACTGAAGCAAGGTATATGTCATAATGGAATTTTTTAGGGGCAAAACTGGGGCAAAATGTTAACATCACTTAGGTGCTATGCAAAGCAATATATCACAATGCCTTCATTAGGCAGCGGCTAGTAAAGAGGATCACATTAGCTGGGGGATGGAGCTTAGTAATATGATACAACCACACATGGAAGAAAGCAAGCAAAGTGATGAGAGCAAAAACACCTACAGATTGAGCCAAAGATATGTCAATATAATTTCGGTGGCTCTGGCACAAACAGGAGAGTCACATCATTAGGATGCTGAGCCAAACAATATGCCATAATTCTCTCTTTATGCATGAACTAGGCAGAAGAGTAACATCGTCTGGGTGCTGACCCCTAAAGTATGGCAAAATACCTGTTCATGGGCATTTTTCAGTAACAGGTTGAGAGTCACATTACCTAAGTGGTGGGCTCAATATACCACAGTATATCAATTATTTAGGTATATTGCATATACCTAGACAATTTAATAAATGGGCAGAATCCAGACTGAAGAGCCACATCACCTGGTCCTGGGTCCTGAGATATTCACAAGCCCTCCTTAGAAAAGGACCCAGTCAAGAGATTTACATCACTAGATGCAGGTTCCGTACTTATGTCACAATGCTCCATGTGGGCAGGGCCAAGCAGGAAGTCACATCACCTAGGTGATAGGCATAGAAATATGTCACAAAGCTTTCCTTAAAGCATGTTCCTGGCAAAAGAGTACTATCAGCTTTGGGTCTGGCCTAGTGATATGTCACTTTTCAAGTGTGCAGGTCCCAAGCAGAACAGACATATCATCTCTATGATAGGGCCTGCAATACTTCAAAATGCCCTCTTTTGGGCATGGCCCTGTCAAAAGAGTATCATCTCCTGTGTGCCAGGCCTAGGAATATGTCACTATCCTGTTCTGTGTGCTGGGCCCATTCTAGAGAGAAGAGTTATGTCTTTTAAGTGATGGACATAATAATATTACACAATGATGTCTGTGGCATGGTGCAGTCAAGAATGTAACATCACCTTGGTGCTGGATCCAGTGTTGTCAAAATTCTTACTAAGTGGAGAGTCCAGGCAGAAGAGTAACATCATTTCAAGGTTGGCCCTGGTAAATATCAAAATCCCTTATGTAGGCTTGAACCAGTCAGAAGAGTGAAATCACACTGGTGATTGGCAAATATTTATATCAGTCTTGATAGAATAAAATTCTAGTGATTAGATTTAAAATACCACAGATGTCCTGTTTTCATGTAGGACACAGTTGCCTTCATCTGTCTCTGAAGGTGAAATTCCTTACTGTCGGCTGGGTTTGCATATGAGACTCACAATTTATTCTGTGTGCTAGGCCCTTTATGACACTCTCTATACCACACTAGGGTGTTATAAGATATGTGTGAGTGCTGTAATCTTCTGTGACCTTTTTACCAGAAGAAGATTCTACATTACTAATGTTCCTAAACCTAGTTATAAGATCCAAAATTTCAACTATTGGCTGGGTCCACATATGAGACTCATTATCCTGCCAATTAGCTTTGCCTAGCTATATGTCACCATCCCCTCTTTGGTTATAAAACAGAACAAACACATCACCTGAATTCTAAGCAAGAAGTATTCCAAAGTTCTATTTGTCAGGAGGGCACTAACAGAAAAGTCACAAAACTTTGGTGCTAGTCCCAGCTCTATGGCATAATTCCTCTTGTGGAGAGTGTCCAGGCAGGTGAGGAGAGTCATATCACCTAAATGATGGGCCCAGAGATATGTCACAAAGCCTCCTGTTGAAATGACTCAGGCAAGAGGGTCTTGCCATTTGGATGCAATGTTTACAAATGCTACACTCTTCACTGGAAGCAGGCTTGGGCAAATGAGAAACATCACATTACCTAGATGATGAGTCCATAGATGTGTTGTAATTTTTTTCTGATGACACTATTATGACAGGAGAGTCAAATCACCGAGGTTCTAGGTCCAGGTACATGTCAAAATATCATTTGTGGGCTATAATGAGTCAGGATTATTAAATCACTAAGGAGCTGGACAAAGGTATATGTCACAATAACACCAGTGGAAATCTTCAGGGATGAGAGTCACCATTCTGCACATCCTGGCTCCAGGTATAAGAGTTGTTATCATTCCTTTAATCTGGCCTCAGGTATGTGGCATAATATCACCTGTGGGCAAGGAGAAGAAAGGAAAGTCACATCACCTAAGTGGGTGCTGGTCCAGTGAAATATCACAATCCTTCTTGTGGGTAGGACTCCTGGAAAAAAGTCACATCACCTGGATGCTGGGTTAAGTAATATATCCGAATCCATCCTATATGCATGGCTTAGCCAGGTGAGGAGACAAACTTCATCTAAGTAATTGGCCTGGAGATAAGTCACAATAGCCCCCATGTGCAAGACCAAGGCAGAAGAGTGTCTTCACTTTGGTGCTGGGTTCAGCAATAATTCACAATCTCTCTGGTGGCTAGAGCTCATGCAAGAGGGAAGAAACATCACCTAAGTTCTGAACCAAGTGATATGTTACAAAGCTTCCTACTGGCAGAACCCCACAAAAAATAAGTCATCTCATCTGAGTGGAGTGCCTAGTTATGTGTTACAATGCACCATAAGTGCAGTTCCAAGGCAGTAGAAAAAAGTCACATCACTTACATGATGTACCTAGAAAAAAGCCACAATGCTGTCTGTAGGGAGGGTTCAGGCCACGATTTTACATCAGTTGTATGCTGGTGTCAGTGACATGTAAAACTGCCCTTGTCGCATTGTTAAAGGTGTTATATATTGCTTGCTGCAAGTATGTCACAGATTCAACTGTGCTCTGGGCCTAGGAAGGAGAGTCAAAATACTCAGATGGTGGGCAAAGTCACACTTCTCATTCACACACTGAAAAGTGTCCAGAAATCAGTTTCACAGTCCCACACAAGTCCGAGCTTCAGATATGTGAGTCAACATCTCCTATGATTAGGTCGAAGTACAGGAGTCATAATATCAACAATGGGCAAGATGGATGTATGAGAGCCCCAATCCCACTTGAAGATTGTGTTCCAGGAGGAAAGCCAAATTTCTAAAGGTCTGCTGAATCATGGTTCAAACATCACCAAACCACCTGTGGATCTGATTCATATATGAGTGTAACAATTTCTAGCTTCTATTGCTTATGTGAGGAAGATTAATCCACCATTTGTAGGCTCTGTTTATGTGTGAGAATGACAACAGTGTCTGCTGGGTGTACGTCCAAGAGTCACAATAGCATATGGTCCCTTGTGGCTGCTATGACACCCTTTGTACCACTCAGGCTTTATATGATATGTCTGACTAGGATACTTTTCTGTGAATTCTTATAGGTGGGAGATTTGGACTTTACCCATGGCTGTAACACAGGCTATGAGAGTCAAAATATACCCCCCTGGCTGGGTCTGCGCATGAGAGTTATTATTGTGCACGTGCACTGATTTCAGGTATATGTCACGATTTTCCCTTTGGACAGAGACAATACAGAAGGGTCACAACATTTCCACACTAAGCCAGGGATAAACTATAACCTCCTCTGTAGGAAGGAGTCAGTCATATCACCTGGGTACAATCTCAAATAATATATCATCTTGAACACTGTATACAAGGTTGAAAAAATAGAGGATAGTCACATGTTCTATGTGCTGGGCTCAGCAATATGATATAATTCACTCTCTCGGAAGAGTCCAAGACAAAAGGGAGAGTCACATCACCTATGTTTTGCACTCAGGGGTATGTCACAATTTCATCAGTGGGCAGGATCTAGGAAGGAGAGTTGAGTCACATTACCTTGATGCTATATCTAGCGATATTTTATAGTGTCCCCTATGGGCAGGGCACCGGCAGGTGAGACACATCAGCTAGCAAATAGGCCTAGAGATATGTGATAATATTTCCTGTGTGCTGGGTCCAAGTAGAAGAGTCACATATTTCACAATCCACCTATGGTAAAGAATTTAAGCCATTAATCTCAACACCTAGGGTTACTAAGCATAGTGATATGACAGAATCTCCTTATCATTTAGGGTGACACTTTACTGGTGTGTATGTAAGTGTCACAATCTAACATGTATTCTTGGTCCTCATCTGACACACTGTACAATATCTGAAGGTTTTATGCAACATGCATGAGATTTGCAATCCATTCTGAGGCCTACATGCTCTTGTTGACTCACAATCTTACATATTGCTTTGAACCCAGTTATGATAGTCAATATCTCTCTTATAGGCTGGGTTCAGAGAGGAGACCCATTATTATGCCTGTGCTCTCAGTCCAGAAATGAATCACCATCTCAACTGTAGCAAGACACACATGAAAACCACAATTTCATCTTTGTACTTTATTTACTTGTTAGACTGAGGACTTCAACAGTGGTCTTTGTAAATGCGGGATGAGAAAAACTTTCTCTCTCACCTGCATGTGTAATCAAGAGTCACAATCTTAACCTTTTGCTGGGCCCTCTTATTAAACTCTGTGTACTAGCCAAAATGTTTACAGAATATGAGTTAGTGTTGTAAACTTTTGTGGGCTTTATGCAAATATGCAACTCATAACCTTGCCTTTTGCTGTAAGTGTAGCAATGACAGGCAACGTATCTACTATTGGTGGAATCCCAATACAAGTTTGAAAATTATGCTTTTGAAATGAAGCAAGGTAAATTTCTAAATCCCATTTGCAGAAAAACACTTGGCAGGAGGGTAGCGCAATTTAGGTGATGTGTCAGGCAATATGTCACAATGCCCTCTCTAGGTGGAGTCTAGAAGTGAGGGTTACATTAACTGAGTGCTGGACACAGCAATATGATACAATCCAAAATGTGGGGAAAAAAAATTCCAGACAAATGATGAGACAAAAAACAACTTTGTGTTGGATTCTGTTATTACACTCTCTGTAAAAGCCAAGGGCTTCATAAAATATCTGAGGCTGTTATAACCTTCTTTGATCTTTTTTTACCAGAAAGAGATTTATTCTTTTCTTTTCTTTTCTTTTTCTTTTTGCTTTTCTTTTCTTTTTTCTTTTCTTTTCTTTTCTTTTCTGTTCTTTTCTTTCTTTCTCTTTCTTTCCTTCTGAATGGGCTTATAACATGTAAAAACACTTTATGTCGCTCTGGCACAAGAAGGAGAGTTAGATCATCAGGGTGACAGGCCCAGCAATATGCCATAATTATTTCTTTATGCAGGACCCAGGTAGAAGAGGAAGATTGTCTGGGTGCTCAGCCCTGCAACACATCAAAAATATTTTTCTTCAGGCATGGTTGCAGAAAAGAAAGAAGAGTCATAGTGCCTAAGTATTGGGCTTAGCAGTATGTCAAATCACCCCATTGTAAAGACTCAGGCAGAAGAAAATATTCAGATTCACATCACTTAAGACACAGGCTCAGATATATGGCCCAATGTCTCAAGTACGCAGGGCTCAAGCAGAAAGGAAGAATCATATCACATAGGTGCTTCCCTGGGTATATAACACAATCTAATATGTGAGGTGAAAGCTGACAAAAAAGACACATCACCTTGATGGTGGGTATTGAGATATATCACAAGGCTCCCTTAAGTCAGCAGTCATGCAAGAGCAATACAACAAATAGGTGCAGTTTGTACAAATATGTCACAATTCTCCATGTGGGAAGGGCTCAAAATGTTAGTCACATCACCTAGGTAATTGGCCAGAGATATGTCACAATATCCTTCTTAAGGCACGGCCCTGGCAAAAGAGTAGCATCACGTGTTTGCCTAGCCTAATAATATATGTCAATATCCAGGTAAGCAAGGCCCAAGCAGGAAAGCAACATCACCTAAGTGATAGTGCCAGAGATTTGTCACAATGCCCTCTTTAGGACATGGCCCTGGTAAAAGATTACTGTCACCTAGGTGCCTGACCCAGGAATATGATAATATCCCCCACTGTGTGCAGGGCCCATTGTCATGAAGTGAGTTACATCTCCGAAGTGGTTTGACACTGTGATATGTCACAATGATTTCTGTGGGAATGGCTCAGGCAAAAATGTAACATGACTTGGGTGGTGGACCTAGTGATATTTCACAAGTCTTACTGAGAGCAGGGCCCAAGCAGGAGAGTCACAACATCTAGAAGTTGGCCCACGTAGACATCACAGTAACATCCCCAGGCTGGAACCAGTCTGGAGAGTCAAATCACACAGATGGTCAGCAAAGACTTTTATCAATATGACACTGGGAGAAAACTCCTGAAATGAGATTTACATTATCACACATGTCCTGTTTTCATGAGTGACAGTTGGCTTTATATACTTAAGACAATTACAGTCTTTACTGTAAGCATATGAGACTCACACTTCCACCTTTCTGCTGTATTCTGTTATTACACTCTCTGTAAAAGCCAAGGGCTTCATAAAATATCTGAGGCTGTTATAAGCTTCTTTGATCTTTTTTTACCAGAAAGAGATTTATTCTTTTTCTTTCTTTTTCTCTTTCTTTCCTTTTCTTTCTTTTTCTTTCTTTCTTTCTTTGTTTCTTTTTCTTTCTTTCTTTCTTTCTTTCTTTTGTTCTTTCTTGCTTTCTTTCTTGCTTTCTTGCTTTCTTTCTTTCTTCCTTTCTTTCTTCCTTCCTTTCTTTCTTTCTTTGTTTCTTTCTTTCTTTCTTTCTTTCTCTTCCTTTCCTCCTCTTTCTTGTTGTTTCTCTTTCTTTCTTTCTTCCTTTCTTTCTTTCTTTTTTCTGTCTTTCTTCCTTTCTCTCTCTTTCTTTCTTCTTTCTTTCTTTATCTTTCATTCTCTTCCTCTTCCTTTCTTTTTTTCTTTCTTCCTTTCTCCCTCCTTCCCTTCTTTCCTCTCATCATCCCTCCCTCCCTCCCTCCCTCCCTCCCTCCCTCCCTCCCTTCCTTCCTTCCTTCCTTGCTTCTTGCTTGTTTTTAAGATGCAGTCTTCCTCTGTCACCCTGGCTGGAGTGCAGTGGTGCGATCTCCACTCACTGCAACCTCTGCCTCCTGGATTCAAACAATTCTCCTGACTCTGCCTCCCGACTAATTTGGACTCCACTCGTGCACCACCACACCCAGCTACTTTTCGTGTTTTTATTAGAAACAGAGTTTCACCATATTGGTCAGCAGGCTCTCGATCTTTTGACTTCATGATACATCTGACTCACCCTTCCAAAGTGCTAGGATTACAGGTGTGAGCCACCACAACCAGCCAATTCACTCATGTTTCTAAAGTAACTTAGGAGGGTCAAAGTTACTTTATTTGTGGGGTCCACATACAAGAGTCATTATACGTGTAAGTTGTTCCTTATGTATATGTCCCAATTTACTCTGTCGTAATGAAACAGGCATGACAGCTAAGTCACCTAAATGCTGAACCAGAAATTTTCCAATATTTTACTTGTAGACATGTCCCTGGCAGAAAAGTTGCATAACTTGGGGGTTAAACCCATATGTATGGCATAATGCCCCTGTGGGCAGTATCTTGACAGAATAAGTGTCTCAAATTACCTAAATAATAGGTCCAGAGATATGTCACAATGTTTCCCATTGAAAGGGCCAGGAAAGAGGGTCATATCATTTGGATACAGTGCTTAGAAAAGATGTAATCCACAATGGAAGCAGGGTCCAGGCAGGAGAGGAGAGTCAGGTAACTAGATGATGGGTCCAGAGACTACAATCTTTCCTTAGGATATTGTTAAGACAGGAGAGTCAAATCACCAAGGTGCTCACCTGAGATATATTTCCAAATCTCATTTGTGGGCTACACCTAGGCAGTATTATTAAATCACTCAGGAGCTGGGCAAAGGTATATATAACAATAACACTGGTTGAAAGTTCCAGGAATGGGAGTCACCATCTTGCAAGTGACCTGGGTCCAAGTTTAAGAGTCATGATTAGTCCTTTTGTCTGGTCTCAGATATATGGCACAATATCACCTGCAAGCACAGATCAAGGGGGAAGATCACATCACCTGGGTGGGTGCTGGTCCAGTGAGACGTGGCAATTTTTCTTGTAAGCAGGACCTTGTAAAGAGAGTCACATCACCTGGATGCTGGTTTTAGTGACATATCAAAATTCCCCCATGTGGGAGGACTTAGGTAGTTGAGGAGACCCTCTTCACCTAGGCAATTGGCCTAGACATATGTCACACTGACCGCTATGTGTAAAACTAAGATATAAAAGTGACTTCATCTTGGTGCTGTGGTTAGCAGTGTCAAAATCTTTCCTTTGGTCAGAGTGATGCAATAGAGGAGAAACATCACCCAGGTGTTGAGTTAAGTGATATGTTATGAAACTTTTTGTTGGTTGAGCCCAAAATGGAGAGTCAGATCACCTGGGTGCAGTACCCAGTTATGTGTCACAATTCATCATAAGTGCAGGGCCAAGGCCATAGAAGAGAGTCACATCACTTACAGGATGAACCTAGATATAAGTCATAATGCATTTTATAGACAGGGATAGGCAAAGGATTCACATCAATGGGTACTGCTCCCAGTAATAGGTAAAATTGCCCTTTGTATGCACAATCAGGTACCTATGCTTAGATGAATGTTCATCAAGTTATTCAGGGGCTTGACTAACTTTTATGTCCTAATCACAAGCTAGAAAATATTTAGAAAAAAGTTTCACAGTCTCATACAAGTCCTGGATTTTTGTATGTGAGTCAACACCTCCTGTGAGTTGGGTCAAAGCAGAAGAATCACAGTCTCAACAATGGGAAAGATTCATGTATAAGATGCTCAATTCCATTTGAAGATTGTGTTCTAGTAGGGGAGTCACAGCCTCACAGTTGTGCTGAATCATGCATCACCAAACTACCCATATAGGAGAGGAGAATTTTTAACCTTTGACTACTGTCTTTGTGAGGTTTAATACCTTATTTGTAGATACTGTTTTTATGAGAGAATGACTACCAGGTCAGCTGGCTATGCATTCAAGAGTCACAATTGTACCTCATTCCTGTCCCCTGTTATAATGCTGTTTTTACTACTCAGGCTTTATATGATATGCTGGAGTGTCATAATCCTCTGTAAATCTATAAATCCTCCTTTATACCAATAGGAGACTCAGTACTTTCCTTGTGGCCATAAGAGTGGCTATAGGAGTCAAAATATCTCTCTTTTCTGGTTCTAGATATGACAGTTATATTTGTGCATGTGAGCTGAACCCAATTATATGTCATAATTTAACCTGTGGGCAGAAACAAGGCAGGAGAGTCTCATCAGCTGGATTCTGATCTCAGGATACATCATCATCTTCTTCACAGTCAGCGCCAATTCAGAAGAATCAAATCACATGGGTAATGAGTCAAGTAATGTGGCATCATGTCCACTGTAGATGGGTTTGAAGAAAGAGGAGGGTCATATCATCTAGTTGCTGTGTTTAGCAATAAGTAATAATTACCTCTTTTGGCCAACTCCAGAATAAAGAAGACAGTTGCATTATCTAGGTTTTGTCACAATTCATTCAGTGGTCAGGACCTGAGCAGGAGACAGTACATTTCCAGATGCTACTTCCAGAGATGTCATAATGTTTCTTGGAAATAAAGCAAAGGCAAAATAAACAAATAACCTAGCTGATAGGCTTAGAGATTTGTGATTTTATATGTTTTTGGCAGGGCCAAGGCAGAGAAGCCACATTCTTATGGTTCAGAACCAATGATGTATCACAATGCAAACATAAGAAACAATTTATGCAAAAATTTTAACACCTGGGTACTAAGACCAACAACAAGACACAATCTCCTCATCTTTGAGATTGACACCTTTAACTGTTAGCTTGGTGTAAATATGAGTCACAATGCCACTTGTGTGCTGGTCCATCACATGACACCCTCTAGAATGTCTGAGGGCTTTATATGAGCATGAGAGTTGCAAACTACTCTGAGGCCAACATGCCTATATGAAATCACAATCTTAATATTGCCTTAAACACAGGTATGATAGCCAACATCTCTCATTTAGGCTGATTTCAGGAATGAGACCCATTTTTATGCCTGTAAGATTGGTCTAAAAATGAGTCACAATCACACCTGTGGCCAGATCCATATATGAGAGCCACAATTTTATATTTATGTTCTTTTCACTTGTTAGACTCAGTACATCAACAATGGGCTTTGTAAATGTGAAATAGTGATATTTTTACTTCATTTGGGTGTTTAATTGAGAGTCACAATCTTCACTTTTTACTGGGCCTTGTTATAAAACTCTGTTTCACCCAAGTAGTTTATACTAGATGAATTAGTGTTGTAAACTTCTGTGAGCTTTTTACAAATTTTTAACCCAGAATTTTACCTATTGCCCTAAGCTCAGCAATGGGAGGCAAAATATGTTCTATTGCCTGAATCCTAATATAAGTGACCATCAAACCTGTAAGCTGAAGCAAGGTATATGTCATAATCCCATTTGTGGACAAATAAAAAAAGGAAAAAGAGTAACATCACATATGTGCTATGGCAATCAACATGTCCCAATGCCCTCTCTAGGCAGAACCTAGGAAGGAGGGTCACACTAACTTGGTTCTGGACCCAGCAATATTACATAATTCCACATGTGAAAAAAACTTAACCAAGGGATAAGAGCTGAAACACCTACAGAATATGCCAAAGATATGTCAAAATACTCTCTGTGGCTCTGGCACAGGGAGGATAGTTGCATCATCAGGGTGCTCGGCCCACCAGCTTCAGTAATTTTCTCTTTATTCAGGACTCTGGCAGAAAAGTAAGATCATCTGGGTGCAATAGGTCAAAATTTCTTTTTGGTCATTGTTCATAAAAAAGAGTAGAGTCACATGATGTAAATGCTGGGCTCAGCAATATTTCACAATACCACCATTTTAAAGGCCCTGGCAGAAGAGAATCATATTACTTTGGTCATGGGCTCAGATATATATCCCATTGTCCCCAATAGGCAGGGCTCAGACAGTCAAGAAGATTCATATCACCTATGTGCTTCCTGGGGAATATGTCATAATGTATCGTGTGAACAGAAAACAGACAGGAGAGACACATCTCTTGAGTTCTGCATCTTGAGATATTTCACAACGCTCTGTTAGGACAGCAGCCAGACAATGGAGTTACATCACCGACATGCAGGTTCTTTGCTTAGGCCACAATGCTGCATATGAGTGGGGCCCAAGAAGGAAGTCACTTTACCTAGGTGATATGGCCAAAGATATGTCACCATGTCCTCTATGAAGCATAGCCCTGGCAAAAGAGTACCATCACCTGTGGGCCTGGCCTAGAAATATGGCAGTCTCCAGGTTGGCAGTGTCCAAGCAGGAGAGTCACATAACCAGAGATACATCAACATCCTTTCCTTTGGGCATGGCTTTGGCAAAAGAGTACCCTCACCTGTGTTTTTGGCCTTGAATCATGTCACTATCTTTTTTGTGCAGGGCCCATTCCAGAGAGGAGATTTACATCACCTATGAGGTGGACACAGAAATATGTCACAATAAATTTGGTGGGCATGCTAGAGGCAAGAACGTAACATAACATGGGCACTAGATCCAGTGATATGTAGCAATTCTTACTGTTAAAAGCATCCAGGCAGGAGGGTCATATCAACTCGAGGTAGGCCTAGGTAGATATCACAACCCCATACATGGACTGGAAGCATTCTGGAGAGTCAATTTACACAGATTGTTGGCAAAAATCTATACAATATTCACACTGTCAGAAAATTGCAAAGATGAGATTTAGAATACTACACATGTCCTGTTTTAATGTGTGATAGTCGTCATCACCCATGTGAGATGATGACAGCCCTTACTGTTAGCTGGGTGTGCATAGAAGACACAATTTCACCTGTGTGCTGAGCCCTGCTTTGACTCTGTTTGTACAGGCCAGAGACTTAATAAAATATGTGTGAGTGTTGTAAACTTGTGTGATGTTTCTACAAGAAGGTGATGCAGGACGTCATGCATGTCTCCAAATGTAGTTATAAGAGTCAAGATATCCCCTATTGGCTGAGTTCACATATGAGAATCATTATTATTCCTGTGACCTGTGCCTAAATATATGTTACAATTCCCTCTGTGCTTATGAATCAGGAAGAATGACCACATCACCTAAATTCTGGGCCAGAAATATTCCAATATTCTCTTTGTAGTAAGTATCCTGTCAGAAATGTCACATAATTTGTGTGTTATGTCCAGCTCTGTGGCACAATGTCCCTTGTAGGCAGCAGTCCAGGGAGAAGAGGTGAGTCATATCACCTAAATGATTGGCTCCAAAATATGTCACAATGTCTCCTATTGGCAAAGCCAACAAGCAAGGGATTAATATCATTTGGATGCAGTGTTTAGAAAAGCTGCAATAACCAAAGGAAGCAGGGTACAGGCAGAAGAGGAGAGTCATGTTGCCTAAATAATAGATCCAGAAATATTTACAATCCCCTCAAGGACATTACTAAGATAGAACAGTCAAATCACCAAGGAACTTGGCTCAGGTGTTTGTCAAAATCTCATCTGTGGGCTACACCTAGGCAGAATTATTTAATCACTCAGGAGCTGGGCAAAGGTATAAGTCACTATTAGACTTGTGGAAAGGTTTAAGAGTAAGAGTTACCACCCTGAACATTAGGTTTTGTTATGCTCTCAGTTATATGGCACAATATCACCTGTGGCCAGAGAGAAGCCAAGAAAGTTACATCAACTATGTGGGTGCAAGTCCAGGAAAATGACACAATACACTTTGTGGGCAAGACTCTTGCAGAAGAGTCACAGCACCTGCATGCTACTTTCAGTGACATCAAAACCCACTATGTAGACAATATTTTGGCAAGGGAAGAGACTCACTTAGCTTGGGCAGCTAGCCCAGATATATGTCACAATGACCCTTATGTGCACTACAAAGGCTGGAGAATGACCTCAACTTAGTGCTGGGTTCAGCAATATGTCACAATTTTGCTGTGGTCAGAGTCCAGGAAAAAGTGAAGAAACATCAGCTAGGTGCTAAGCCAAGCAATATGTTCCAATGCTTCCTGCTCACAGAGCTCAAAAAGGAATATCAAGTCACTGTGTGTAGTAACCAGTTACGTGTCACATTGAAGTGTAAGTGCAGGCCCAAGGCAGTAGAAGGGACTCACATCACTTACGTGACTACCTGGATTTAATACACAATTCTCCTTGTAGGCAGTTTTCAGGCAGGTAATGTACATCACCTGGCTGACTGCCCAGTGACATATAAAAGTGCCCTTTGCAGTGGGAGCTCTGGAAACTATTATATATTGCTTAGGTGCTTGTTTCACATATGGCACAATTTAATCTGTGGTCTGGCACTAGAAAAAATTGTCTGATTATTCATGTCCTGGGCAAAGTTATCTCTCCTTTTTATACTCCCAGAAAACTTTGGAAATAAGTTTCACATCCCACACAAGACTTTCTTTTGTGTATGTGATTCAATTTTTTCTGTGAGCTGGGTTGAAGTAGGGTAGTCACAATCTCAATAATGAGCAAGATACATGTACAAGAGCCCCAATCCCACTTGAAGATGGTTTTCCAATAGGGGACTCACAGCAATACAGGCATGTTGAGTCAAGGTTCATATGTTACCAAACCACTTGCGAATCAGATCCATGTATGAGAGTAATCATTTCAACCTTTGACTGCTTTTTTATGTGTGAGATTTAGTACCACATCCCTAGACCCTGTTCATGTGTGAGAATGTCAATTGTGTCAGCTAGGTGTGAATACAAGGGTCACATTCTCACCTCTTTGCTGTTTTCTGTTATTACACTGTTTTTTTTATCATTAATGCTTCATAAGATATACCTCAGTGTTACAATCCTTCATGAAATTTATACAAGTGAAAAATCCAGGACTTTACCAGTGGCTATGAGACTTGCTGTGAAACTTAGTTTTCTATACTGGATGGGTCTAGGTATGAGAGTTATTATTGTGCATGTATACTTACACAAGGTTTATGTCACAACGGGACCTGTAAGCAGAAAAAAGCCAGGAGAGTCACACCACCTGGGTGCTGAGCCCGTGGTACAGTATATACTCATTTTTTGGCTGGGACTAGCCAAAAGAATCACATCACCTGGGTACAGCCTCAAATAGTATGTCACCAAACCCACTATAGACAGGAAAAAAGAAAAAGGAAAGTGTTCCTCCACCTAGATGCTGAGCTCTGAAATATGTAATAATCCCTTTTCTTGGAAGAGTCTAGAATATGAAGGAGAGCCACATAACCTAGATTTTGCAATCAGCAATATGTCACAACTTCTATGGTCAGGAGGGCCCAGTCAGGAGAGAATAGTCACATTTTCTAAATATTAAGTAAAACAATATTTCACAATGTCCTCTGGGGGCAGGACACAAATAGGAAAGACAAATCACCAAGGTAGAGGCCCAGAGATATGTGATATTATTCCCTGTTGGGAGGGTCCAGGCAGAAGAGTCACATTATTATGATTCTAACCCAATGATATGTCATAGTGAATCCATGGGTAGGAATTTAAGCCAAAAAATCTCAACACCTAGGTACTAGGCCTAGTAATATGCTACAACTCCTTGTCTTTCAGGGTGATGTGATTCACAGTGAGCTAGTTGTATATATGAGAATCACAATCTCACATGTTTTTTGGATCATTGTATGACACTCTACAACTTTCAAAGGCTTTATACAGCATTCATGAGAGTTGCAAACCACTCTGAGGTCTACACGCTTATATGGATTCATGATCTTACATATTGCCCTAAACCCAGATACAGTAGTCAGCATATCTTCTGTAGGCTGGGTTCAGGAATGAGACTCATTATTTTGCCTGTGTGCTGGATCCAGAAATGAGTTACCATCCCATTTGTGATCAGATGAAGATCACAGTTCCAACTTTATACTCTACTCACCTTTAGACTCAGAAGCTTAATAGTGAGCTTTGTACATGTAGGATGGTGACATTTGCTTTCACCTTAGTGTCCAATGGAGAGTCCCAATCTGAACTTTTGCTGATCTCTGTCATAAAACTCTCTGCACAACCCAAGAAGTGCATTCATTATGAGTTAGTGTTGTAAAGTTTTTGTGCTTGATGCAAATATGAAACCCAGGACCTCATCTATTGCCCTAAGCCTAGTGATGAAGGGCAAAATATCTCCTACTGGATGAATCCATTGTAAGTTTGGCCATCATGCCTGTGAACTGAAGTAAAGTGTATGACATAGTTCCATTTGTGGGCAAAACACTAGGGAGGAAGGTAAACATTCCTTAGGTGCTGTGAAAAGCATTATATCATAATGTCCCCTCTACCAAGGGTATAGGAATTAGAGTCACATTAACTGGATTTTGACAAAATTCCCATATGTGGGAAAAAAAACCTACAAGTGAGAGCCAAAATGCCAACAGAATGGGCCTAGGATATGTCAAAATACCTTCTGTGGCTTTGGAACAGGCATAATTGTCACATTATTAGGGTGCTGGCCAAGCAATATGTCATAATTCTCTATATATGCAGGTCCAAGGCAAAAGAATAACCTTATGAGTGCTGGGCCCTGCAGTAGGTCAAAATTTTTGTTTGTCTAATAACCTGAATGCTGTACTCAGCCATATGTCACAATCATCCGATAGCAAAGAACAGGCATAAGAAGAGTCACTTCACTTAGGTCATGGGCTCAGAGATATATACCACTGTCCCCTGTATGCAGGACTCAGGTAGAAAAGAAGAGTCATATCACCTATATGCCTCTCTAGTTATATGTCACAATCTAACATGTGGTCCAAAACCAGGAAAAAGAGCCACATCACCTGAGTACAGCTTCAAGTAATATGTCATCATCCCCAATGTAGACATGTTCAAAGAAAAAAAAATTACACCACAAGTGTGCTGGGCTCAATAATATCTAATAATTCTCTCTTTTGGCAGAGTCACAACAAAGAGGAGAGCCATGTCACCTAGAATTTCTGCTCAGTGGTATGTCACACTTTCTTCAGTGAACAGAACCCATACAGGAGAAGATAATCACATTGCTTAGATGCTATATCTAGTGATATGTTGATGTGTCCCCTGTGAACAGGGCACTGGCAGAAGAGAAATGTCACCTAGTCAATAGGCCCAGAGATATGTGAAAATATCTCCTGTTTGCAGGGCCAAGACAGAAGAGTCACATTATCATGGTTCTGATACAGTGATACATAACAATGCCCTCATGGAAAGGAATTTAAACCAAAAAGTCTCAACACTGGTATACTAGGCCAAAGGATACGACATAATGTCCTCATCTTTAAGCATGACACCTTTAACTGTTATCTCGTTGTGTATATGACAGTAACAGACTCCTGAGTGTGCTTGCCATTGTATTATACTCTCTACATCTGAAAACTTTATACAACATGCATGAGAATAGCAAAACTTCCTGAGGCCTACATGCTTATATGAACTCATAATCTTACATGTTGCCCTAGACCAAGGTATGTCAGACAACGTGTCTTCTATAGGCTGGCATCAGGGTTGAGACCATTATTAGGCCGGTGAGCTGGGTGTAGAAATGATGCACCATCTCACCTGTAGTCAGACTCACTTATGAAAGTCAGAATGTGAACTTTATGTTGTATTGACTTGTTCAATTCAAGAACTCAAAAATAAGATTTGTAAATGTAGGATATGAGTTAATGTTGTAAAATTCCGTGATCTTTGAACAAATATGGAATGGAGGACCTTAACTATTGACCTAAACCTAGGAGTGAGAGGCAAAATATCTCCTATTGGCTTAATACCAGAATAAACTTGATCATCATGTCTTTGAACTGAAGCAAGGTATATGTCATAATCCAATTTGTGGACAAAAAACTAGGCAGAAGGTTAATATCATTTAGGTGCTGTGCCAAGCAGTATATTACAATGCCCTCTCTAGGCAGGGCCTAAGAAATAAAGTCACATTATCTGGGGGCTGGAACCCACAATATCACACAAAAACATGTGGAAGAAACCCAGCAAAGTGATTAGTGCCAAAACACCTACAGAATGAGCCAAAGATATGTCAAAATACCTTCTGTGGCCCTGGCATAGACAGCAGAGTCACATCCTTAGGGTAGTGGGCCAAGAAACATGCCACAATTCCCGCTTTATGCATGACCTAGGCAGAAGAGTAACATTGTCAGGGTGTTGGGTCCTGAAACACAGCAAAAGTCCTGTTCATGGGCGCAGTTTAGCAAGAAGACAACAGTCACATGACCTAGGTACTGGGTTTCTCAATACATCACAATTCTCCCATTGTAAAAGCCCAGACAGAAGAAATGAGTCAAATTACTTAGGGCGTAGGCTCAAAGATATTACCCAATGTTATTAGTAGGCAGGGATCAGGCAAAAAAAGTGAGTCATATCACCTAGGTGCTTCTTTACATATAGGTCACAATTTAATATGTGGGAAGAAACCAGGCTGAACAGCCACACCACCTGGTCCTGTGTCCTGAGATATTCACAAGTGTTTCTTAGAAAAGGACCCACACAAAGAAATTACATCACCTAGAAGCAGATTCCCCTGTTATGTTACAACGTTCCATGTGGACAGTCTGTGAAGGAATTCACATCACCTAGGTGATAGGCCCAGAGATATGTCACATAACCTTCCTGAAAGCATGGCCCAGGCAAAAGAGTACCATCACCTTTGAGCCTGGTCTAGCAATATGTGACTATTCAAGTGGGCAGATTTCATGCAGAAGAGCCATGTCACCTATATAATAGGCCCTGTAATATGTCATAGTCTTGTCTTTTGTGCATAGCCCTGGCAAAAAGAAGTAACATTACCTGGGTGCCTGACCTATGAATATGTCACTCTCTTGCCCTGTGTGAAGGGCCCATTCCAGAGAGGAAAGTTACACCACTTCAGTGATGGACAATATAGTATGTCACGAGGATGTCTGGGGACATGGGTCAGACAAGAATGGACAACATAGTACATCACGAGGATGTCTGGGGACATGGGGCAGGCAAGAATGTAACGTCACCTAAGTACTGGTTCCAATGATGTTACTATTATTACTGAGAGCAGGACCCAGGCAGAAGAGTCACGGACTTCAATGTTGCCCCAAGTAGATATCAAAATCCCATATGTAGGCTGGAACCAGTCTGAAGAGTGAAATCACAAAAGTGAATGGAAAAGTTTTATATCAGAGTCACAAAAAAATAAAATTCTAGGGATTAGATTTACAATACCACATTTGTCTTGCTTTCATGTAGAACAGTAGCATTTATCCATCTGTGATGGTGAAAGTCTATACAGTTAGCTGGGTGTTTATATGAGGCTAACAATTTGCTCTTTATGCTAGGTCCTGTTATGACACTCTCTATACAATTTAAAGATGTTACAAAGAATGTGTGAGTTTTGTAATCTTCCGTGCCTTTTTTAACAGTAGGAGATGCTTCATGTCACTCATGTCTCTAAACCTAGTTGTAAGAGTCAAAATTTCTCCTATTGGCTGTATCCACATATGAGAGTCATTATCATGCCTGTTAGCTGTGCCTAGGTATATGTCACCATGCCGTCTGTGGTTACTAAATAGGCAGGACACCACATCACCTAAATCCTAAGCCAGAAACATTCCAATATTCTCTTTGTAGCCAAGGCCCTAACAGAGAAGTCACAGAACTTGGGTGTTATGCCCAGCTCTATGGCATAATGTCCCTTGTGGAAAATGTCCAGGCAGGAGAGAAGAGCCATATCACCAAAATGATGGGTACAGAGATATATCACAATGCCCCCCATTGCAATGGCCCAGGCAAAACAGTCATATCATTTGGAAGTAGTGCTTAGAAATGCTACACTCTTCACTTTAATCAGTGTTCAGTCAGGAAAGGAAAGTCACATAATCTAGATAATAGGTCCAGAGATATGTTATGGCCCCTTTAGAGGACACTGTTAAGACAAATGTCAAGTCACCAAGATTTTGGCCCAGTTACATGTAAAAATGTCATATCTAGGCTACAAATAGGCAGGATTATTAAATCACTCAAGAGCTGGGCAAAAGTAAATGTCACAATAACACCTGTGGAAAGGTTCAGGGTTGAGAGTCACAATCCTGCGCATGTCTCGATTCTTGGTACAAGAGTCATTATTAGGCCTTTTATCTGCTCTCAACTCTATGGCAGAGTATCACCTGTAAGAAGGGAGAAGAACAAAAATGAAAGTCACATCACTTGAGTGGGTGCATGTCCAGTGAAATGTCACAATTCTCCTTGTGGGTGGGACTCTTGGAGAAGAATCAATCACCTGGATGCTGGTTTCAGTGATATATCTAAATCTTCCCTGTTGGCAGGGCTTAGGCAGGAGAGGAGACAAACTGCACATAGGCAATTGGCCTTGATATATGTCACAATGGCCCTTGTGGGCAGGATCAAGGCAGAAGAGTGACCTCACCTTGGTGTTCAGTTCAGCAATATGTCAAAATCTCTCTGGTTGTCAGGACCAAGGCAAGAGAAAAGAAACACGACCTAGGTGCTGAGCCAAGTGATACATTACATAGCTTTTTATTGGCAGATCTCCTCTCAAAAAAGTCTCACATCTCCTGAGTGCAGTACCCAGTTGGTCACAATACACCATAAATCCAGGGCCAAGGCAGTAGAAGGTACTCACCTTATTTACATGGTGAGCCTAGATAAAAGCCATAATGCTCTTTGTAGGCAGGATTTAGGCCAATATTTAACACCAGCTGGTTGCTGGTGCCAGTGATATGTAAAAATTACCCTAGTTGTTTTGCCAAAAATTTGTTAAACATTCCTTAGGTGCTGGTGCACCTATGTCACAATTTCTAGGCTCTGGGCCTAGAAAGGAGAGGCAAAATACTCAGATGCTGGACAAAGTTAAACTTCACAGTCACACACTCAAAAATGTTCAGAAATAAATTTTACAGTCCCACACAATATCTGGCTTCAGATATGAGAGTCAAAACATCCTATGAGTTGGGTTGAAGTAAAGGAGTAATAATCTCAACATGGGCAAGATGCATGTGTAACAGCCCCAATCACATGGAAGGCTGTGTTCCAGTAAGACAGTCAAAGCACCACAGGTCTAGGGAATCACAGTTTAAATATCACCAAACCATATGTGGATCAGATTCATGTATGAGAGTAACAATTTCAAGCTTCAACTGCTTATGTGTGTGAGACTTTGTAACTCATTCGTAGGCTCTGTTCATGTGTGAAAATGACAACCATATGAGCTGGATGTGCATAACACCTGGTTGCTGGTGTCTGTTATGACACTCTTCATACCATGCAGGCTTTATATGATACACCTGAATAGGATACTTTTGTCTGAATTCTTACAGGGTGACAACTAGGACTTTACTCATGACCATAAACTGGCTATGAGAATCAAAATATGCCCCTTGGCTGGGAACATGCTTGAGAGTTATTAAGTTATTATTGTGCATATCAAATGAATCCAAGTATATGTTATAATTTCATCTTTGGACAGAGACAAGATGGAAAAGTCACATCATCTGCATCCTGTGTCAGAAATACATATATTGTTTATAGGCAGGATCCAGTCAGAAGAGTTATATCAACTGAGTACAGTCTCAAATAATATGTTATCTTGACTACTATATAGAGGGTTGAAAAAATAGTGGATAGTCACATTCCCTAGGTGCTGGGCTCAGCAATATGTTTTAATTCCCTCTCATGGCAGATTCCAGCACAAAGAAGAGATTCACACCACCTAGGTTTTGCACTCAGTGGTATGTCACAACTTATTCAGTAGGTGAGATCCAGACAGGAGAGGAGAGTCATATTATCTAGATGCTATACCCAATGAAATGTCACAGTGTCCCCTGTGAGACGACACTGTGAGAGGAGAGATGCGTCACCTAGCTGATAGGCCCAGAGATATGTGATAATATCCGCTGTTGGCTGGATCCATGCAGAAGATTTTTTATGATTCTAATCCAGCAATATTTCACAATGCACCCATGGGAAAGAATCTAAGCCATGACTCTCAACAATGGGGTGGTAGGCTTTGTGATATGACACAATCACTTCATCTTTTAGGTGACATCTTTAACTGTTAGTTTGGAATGTATATAACAGTTGCAATCTCACATGTGTTCTAGGTCATCTTATGAGACTCTCTACAACACCTGAAGGCTTTATGCAAAATATCATACAGTTACAAACCACTCTGAAGCCTACATGCTCATTTGACTCAAAACATACATATTGTTATAAACCCTCTTATGATAATAAATAGATTTCTTATAGGTGGGGTTCAAACAGGAAACTCATTATTATGCCTATGATCTGGGTCCAGAAATAAGTTACCATCTCATCTGTTGCAAGATCCACATACGAAAGTCACAATTCCATCTTTGTACTTTATTTACTTGTTAAAGTCACAACTTCAACATTGGGCTTTGTAAATATGGGATGTTAAAACTTTTGCTCTCATCTCCTTTGTAATCAAGGGTCACAATTTTAATCTTTTGCTGCACCCTGTTATAAAACTCTGTGTACTACCATAGTCTACAGAATATGAGTTAGTTTTGTAAACTTCTGTTAGCTTTGTACAAATATGCAACACATAACTGTAGCTATCGCCCTAAGCATAGCGTTGAGAGGCAAAAATCTACTATTCATGGAATGCCAATTATGTTTGATCATCATGCCACCGAGTTGAAGCAATGTAAATTTCATAATCTCATTTGTAGAAAAAAAACTTGTCAGAAGGGTAGCACAACTTTTGTGCAGTGGCAAGCAATATGTCACAATATCCTTTCTAGGTAGGGTCTAGAAATGAGGGTTACATTAACTGGGTGCTGTAATGCTGGACCCAGAAATATGACACAATCCCAAATGTGGAAAAACAAGCCCAAACAAATGAAGAGAGCAAAAACACCCACAGGATAGACCCAAGATAATATAAAAATACTTTCATTTACTCTGGTACAAGCAGGAGAGTTACATCATCAGGGTGAGGGGCCCAGTAATATGCCATAATTATCTCTTTCTGCAGGACCCAGGCAGAAAAGGGACATGATCTGGGTGCTGTACCCTATAATATATCAAAATTTGTTTTCATTGGCATGGTTCAGGAAAAAAAAATGAGTCTTTTTATCTAAGTATTGAGCTTAGCAATGGCACATCATCACATTGTAAGGCAGAAGAAAAGAGACACATCACTTAGGAAACACGCTCAGATATATGGCCCAAGGTCCCATGTAGGCAGGGCTCAGGCAGAAGAGAAGAGTCATATCACCTAGATGCTGCCCTAGGTAGATAACAGAATCTAACAAGTGAGATGAAGTCAGACAGAAGAGTCGCATCACCTTTATGCTGGGTCCTGAGATATGTCACAATGTTCCCTTAGGACAGGACCCAGGTAAGAGAGTTACAACAAATAGTTACAGGTTTCACACTTATGTCACAGTGCTTCTTTTGGGCAGGACTCAAGCAGGGAGTTACATCATGTAGGGGATAGGCTAAGAGAGTTTTCACAATGCCTTCCTCAGGACAAGGTCCTAGCAAAGGAGTTCCATCATCTGTGTGCCTAGCACAGCCATGTGTCACTATAACACAGTCTGTGCAGTGCAGAGCCCAATTTAATGAGGAGAGTTACACCACCTAAGTGGCTGACACAGTAATATGTCACAATAATTCCTGTGGACATGGCTTAGATGAACGTGTAACATGACCTGGATGCTGGATGAAATGATTTGTCATGATTTTTACTTGGACAAGGGCCCAGGCAGTGAGTCACATCACCTAGAGATTGGACCCAGTAGATACCACAGTAATATATGTGGGCTGAAACCAGTCTACAGAGTCAAATCACACAGGTGCTTCACAAAAGTTTAAATCACAAGCACACTGGCAGAAAATTCCCAGGATAAGATTTACAATACCACACATAACTTGTTTTTATGAATGACCGTTGGCTTCATATAATTAAGATGGTGGCATTCCTTACTGCCAGCTGGATGTGCATATGAGACTCATAATTTCACCTTTCTGCTGGGTTATGTCATGACACTCTCTGTACAAGTCAAGGATATTACAAAATATGTGAGGCTCTTATAGTCTTCTTTGACCTTTTTTATTACCAGAAAGAGCTTTAATGACTCATGTTTCAAAAGAAAGTTATAAAAGTCAAAATTACTTTTACTTGTGAGGTCCACATATGACAGTAATTATCATGCCTGTGAGATGCTTGTAAGTTAAGCATAGAAATACAAGTTCAACAAATTACTGTTAAGACACTAATCTGTTCCTTACCAAAATTTGTAAAGAATTATGAAAGGTTTTTGCTTGTTACATTTCTAAGTCATCATTTTGCTTAAATAAGTAATTTATGATCATCTGGAATTTTATTTCATTATTTCAAATGTTTTAAACCCCTAACATGTAACATCCTTCTCAAAATCAAACTTTATCTATGCAATTATCTTTCTTATTTTCTGGCTTTTGTATGTTACAGAGGTCCCCTGGAGTATCCACAAGAGAGGTAAACAAGATTATACGACATGAGTAGTTAAATGGAATTACCAAAATGGTGTTCAACATTCTTTAGATGATATTTTGGTAACTAATACTAATACATGTTCCAAAATGTAATGGGATTTCTAAAATTCTAATATCTTAAGTATATGCTATTATCCACAAACAAGGTTGTTATGTTAAGTTATTGTAAACCATATAAATAACAAAAATTTTTGTCATGTTTCTGACTGTAACTACCCTGGACATTGTGTTGTACACAGATAATTATGGTCTTGTTTTGATTTTTTTATAAAGTGTTTTTTAATTAGCCAGAGATCTTTGACAGGAGTTCTCAATTTCAGGTTTCTGATAACTTTGGAGTTTGTGACATTGGAATACATGAAAAATTTACAGGACTATAAAATAGCTCAGATGTTCATGAATATCAAACAAAAGAAGGGTTAACTGAATCAATTGGACTAATAGAAAACTGAAGTAATCATTCTGACTTTTGTATGAAACATTACTGATTCTTGTATTGCTTACCAGAGTCAAGGAAACATCTTGAGATATTTACAGCCTTTAATATGTGAGTAACCTGTACTCCTGTGTAAACAATTTGGATCATGTTTGTCTTTCTCTGCAGGGCTTCTCCAGAATTTGAAAAATAGCTGTGAGCATTCCTAACTTATGGCAATATAGGTGTTTGCATCAGTGCAATAATAGTCCAATTTCTTTTCCAGCAGAACAAAATTGGAGAAATTCATTGTTTTACCTAGGCCTTGAGTAGAAAAGTAAACTTCCCTTTAAGAAGTCAAGCTCAACTTGCAGAGTCAAGAAAATCCAAGTGGAAAAATTGGCTTCATACTTCATCTAAACAGTCCATTAATAGAGTTCGTGATCTATTGTAAGTAAAGAATGACACCTTCTGATAGGCCCAGGAGCTCCAAGTTTTTCTTGTGACTATAAGAGGAGAGAATCACCCAAATCAGAAGTATTTGATGGTATAAACCCATGGTTGGGCTTGAATTTAGAAAATTCTGTCTGAAATTCTTGTGGAACAGAGTTCCATCAAAGCCAATGTAAAAGACTTATATAGAAATAATTATCCTTGCTGCACTTTATGCAAGTAATCTTGCCAAATATAAGAATAAAGATTATTTTATAAATATCTCAGTCCTATCATGATTTGTTTTTTAACAGAAAAGAGGACTGGACAAACATATGTTTCACAACTTATTATATATTTGTCATGAAATTCTGAACTTGTTAGTTTTGTGGTTTTCCCTACATTTTAGACCAACCTTGCTTATTTCTGTGACCCAATTAATGATCTTCAACTGCAGCCCACGAAAAAGAAAAAAAAAAGAATTGGTAACATAAAAATCTGGGTTAACATTCTAGTTCTGAATAATTATCCTGCAAATTCTTGAGAGTGATGGAATAAATAGGGTGCCCAACCAAATTTTATCAAGCACAAATATAACCACTAGTTTCCTCAGTATATCACAGTCATTCTTTTCTCTCCCTTGTAGAAGAAGGACTCAATTCCATAGCTTTATCTTAGCATTCACCTCATGATAAAGAGTCCATGCAATCCCCTGAGACACATTTTTGTCCCAGCCTCAATTCCAAGCTTCTGGTTGACACAGTAGAAAAAATAGAAAATTTGAGAAATCCAGAGGCAGGTGATAATGAAGGTAATAAAGCACACTGCAGGTGAGCATAACTAATTCCAAGTGATTAAGCCAAGTCTCCAATTTCATGAATAAAGATTATGCTACTATCTATGCCATAAACAAGGTCTAGCGAACTCCAGAACTATTGACAGCAGGGGAGATAAGGCACATGTGAGTAAGAGCAGATATTTCCACACCCTTAGGCCTCCCTGTTAACATTGGTGAAAGCTGTCTTGACACCCATGGGTGGCACCCTGTTACAATCACTGGGACTCGGGGATACAGGGATTGAAATGGGAAAAAGAATACTATTTTTCCTATAGCTCAACATACCCTGGGTATTTTCTAGGAAGAGACAGGAACCAGGGACAGCTGCTCCTGTCTCTCTTTCTAGATATGTAGCCATACATCTTTAGTCTACACTCTTTTGAAAGCATCCTGAACTCTTGTAACTCCATTGAAAAAAATGCTTACTTTTCCTTTTTTTCTCTCTGTTTGCTATTTACAGATAGGTAATCCCATCTGCATAACTTGGGACATTCCCCTTCAATACATCCTTCAAGTTTGGAAGAGTGAATTTTCCAAACATTAAACTGGATGGCTTAGGATTGGACTCAGGAGAAAAGAACCTGAAGATTGATATGCTGTCAAAAGGGTAAAAGTTGCTGTTTTGTTTTTTTTTTTTCTTTTTTCCTGTTGGGATTTTGGTCTCCCTCTCCTAATGTAAACTGGTGAGAGACTGGATTTTTTGAGCTGTCTTTTCCACTTTTCCCTTGTTCCGTTTTAATACATGTTTTTTAATAACCCAGTCTTATTCTTCTCACCTTCAGGCTATCAAACATAAGAGTCACACAACCAGAGCCTCAGACAATGGCTCCTTTCACTGGGGACACTGAGGCCTCTTAGGAAGATCTGACTGTGATTTTTCCACAACAGTGCCCCCTGTCATCAGCAAGCACTTAAAAGTAGTTTTTGTCCTCATCCTTATCCTTGTTCTAACAGCAGTTAGATGTACTTCTTTAGAAGGGAAAATAATAGAGTTAGAAAATAGCCAAGAATCTTGGGCCAATCCCATCTTCAAGCCTAAAACAGCCTGAAGGCTGAAAAAGCAGGCTATTTGTCCCTGATGAAGCCTGCCTTTTTCCAACTGATTCTCTTTGAATACTTTCCACCTGAACACTGGGGGAAGGGAGTGGAGCCTTGGAAAGCCATGGAAACTTTACCCCTTGTGCACAGAGGAGGAGCCTGGCTTCATCAGGTCCTGTATGATGGTGTGATGGTCTGGTGTTCAGCAATCTGTGAGGTGGGGGACTGTAAATATGACTCCCACTCACTTTGTTGAGAGTTTTTCTTTTTTTTTTTTTTTTTTTTTTTTACCAAATCAACTCTCCTCCTTACCCTTGAGGTGTGTCCTTGGGCCTAATCTTTCCTAGTCATGCGAAAAGAACCCAATTTTGTTGAAGGAGAATGTCCTGTAACATTAGGAATTGGAAACTTTGTTTAAGATAAGCTGAGTATATGCATGTGGGTTTCATTCTGGCTTCTCTTATTTCTTATAACATTCATGTAACTATCTTTATGCCAGCACTACACTGTTTTCATTACTGTAACTTTGCAATATATTTTGAAATAACAAAAAATTTTTCTCTAAGTTTATTCTTTTTTTCCAAATTATTTTGCTACTTGTGATTCTTTGAGTGTTTATGGAAATTATAGTGCATTGTTGGGTGGCTCATTCCTGTGATCCCAGAATTTTAGGAAGCCAAGGAAGCTGGATTGCAGAAGCCCAGGAGTTGTAGACCAGCCTGGGCAATATGGTGAAACCATATATCTACAAAAAATACAAAAACTTGCTGAGCATGGTGGCATGCACCTGCAGTCTCAGCTATTTCTGGGGCTGAGGTGGGAGGATCAATTGAGCTTGACACGTCAAGGCTACAATGAGCCATGATTATAACACTGCACTCAAGCTTGGGTGACACAGCTAAATATTGACTCAAACATTTTAGAATATTTTAGTACTTCTGCAAAAAGAACCATTGGTTTGTCAAAATAGTTCTCATTGATCTGTGGATCATTTCTAATACCATTAACTGAGACACCACTCATTTCATGGGGGCACTAGCTGTGGGGAGTCTGTCCCTTGCAGACCCCAGACCCAGTGACAGATGAATAAAGTACCCTGATGCATAGATATTTTGCTTTGCAAGTCCAGCTTAGGGCCCAAGGCCACTGATAGACTCCAAGGAGGGTCATGTAAAGAGTGGCAGCTGCACCCTGAGGAACTCGCACTCCAGGCATTTATTTAGTATAGAATTAGTAACAAAAACTTTGAGTAAATACACTTGTGGATAATTAACATGTGTAAGAGAATAGTTCTCTGAATAATTAAACCTCGGGTACAGTGATCAAAAGTAAATACCACTGGGGGCAATTGATTGACATTCCCCAGAAAGGGCCATTAAAGGTTGGTTAATGGAGGTAGGGTAAAAAAAAACTTAACTAGTGAAGTCTCTATTGTCATTAGCATTTACCCTGTGAACACATTTTTAAGGTTAGAACTGGCTACCTTCAGCCTGTCTAATTATTACATACTATGGAACCTTTCAGCATTCCAAAAAGTTTGTGACAATTCCCTATAACTTTCCCTAATATTTTCTTTCAATATTTCTACCACCATCCTGCATGAATTCCAAAATCTCACCCTTTGTTGTTTTCAGCATCAGATTTTTTTGATTGCAGGGCTCAGATATGTGCAGCCATAGGATTGTCAGACGAGGTGGTCACTGCTTTTCTTCCAGCTTTGCATCAAAGAATTAGCAAATAACACAAAACAATCATGAGTATAATTAACCACGTTTCTTTTAGTCAAAGAGTGACCTGTAGAGTTACTTGGCCTCTGAGTTCACTGTATACTATTAATGATAAACCTCACTGGGGGAATGTTAGTTTCCTTTTAATTAAGCAGTTGTGTTGTTAGAAGCTGTAAAGGGGGTGTTAGTTTAAGTACTAGTGTAGAAAAAAGCAGGTTAGAAGATGGGCTTCATAGAATGTGGCAGATAGAAGTAGTAGGCAAAGGGAGAGAATAAAAAATAAAGAGGATTTGTGTAGCTTTCTGAGTCACCTTCCTCTGATAAAGCTACATTGCCTTGCAGGGTCTCTCCTAGGCTGGCTTGAGTTTTTCTTCTTTTAATACTTTGATAAGGATGAAGTGTCTTGGCTGGTGCTGGTGTATTGGAAATTGCAGGGATGGTGCCTATGCTAAGGGAACTCTTATAATCCTTGTTAAAGAGCAGGTTAGTACTTTAAGAAAAACTTGTTGTGTTTTTAATGTCTAATTTAAAGAAAAACTGGATGGTACTTCTTCAAATTTAGCCAATATATTTCCACAGAGAATTTTGTTAACAATTAACATTTTAAAACTTGCTTAGACTTCCAAAACAAAATTATATGACAGGTCTTCCATAATTTCCTTTTTATAATTTTTTTGCAACTTTCACAGACAATTTTCAATGTGTCTTAACTTTATTTCTTTTATAACCTTCCTTACTAAAGTGACATTCAAATATTCATAACTTTCTTAACATTTCTTTCTCTTTATTTATTTTCTTTGTCTTACTTTTGGTGAATTTGACCTCTGTTTTTTCTAGTCTTTCTGTTATTTTTTATCTATTTCTCTCTTTAACCTTTCTGTTTTTGTCTGATCTTGGACACTGAGTGTTGGTATCAATGGATACTTATACATATCTAAGTTTTCCAAATTCAGGTATGTTTGTAACATCTGTTTGCTATAACTGATTAAGTTCTATTCCCCTAGGGTTGACACCTGTTGAAGGAGGGGACCGGCTTGTGAGCTGATAATCTGGGCATTGTAGGATAATTTGTTTTGCCAGTCTCTGGGTAAGTTGAAATTGTTCAGATAAATTTCTTCAATTTTGACGAAAAAATTGATGTGATTGGGTGGTTTGTTCTAGCAGTGATATCATAACCTGAAGGCCTGCTTGATCACTGCCATAAGCTAATGGGCTAAGTGAGCTGTGGGCTCAAATGTGTGTAATAAAAATGAGATCTGTATGTAGATCTAGCAATTGCTTAAGTTGGAGAAAGAATAAACAGTCCTGGCTGCAGAGTGGGCTTAAGGCTGTAGAAGTTCTTTGATAAATAAACAGAGTAACCTCAGCTTTCTCTGTGTTAGTAAACTCAGATTGCATGATTGAATTACATGGTCTCTACCAGACTGCTGCTTTTCCATGTTTACCAGACCCATCAGTAAACAGTGTTAAAACATTAGGTGTGGGAGAGTAAACTATTTTTGTAGGCAATATTACCAGTGTGTGAGATAAGAAATGAAGCTGTTTACCAGTAGGGAGGACATGCTCTATTTTCCCTGGGTAATCAGATAAAGCTATTTGAGGATCTATTGACAAGGTAATGCTGCTTTGAATTGCTTTTTACTTAAAGGAATCATGATGATATCAGGGTCATAATATGGCAACTGATTTTGTTTGTGTCCTGAATAGATAACTTTAGCAATTAACTGAATATAGGGATACAGTGTTTTAGTCCTGGTATGTGAGCAAAAAACCATTCTAGGAAATATAGCCCAGGGGTCATCTGTCCTTATAACCCTGTAGTGGAGTGTTAGGTGGGAAAAATAAACAGCTGAATTGAATATTGTGACTCAATGTGATTTATCTGCCTCTGAAAAATGGCTTGCTCAATTTCCTTGATTTCTCTTTTTGCTACAAGGGATCAACCATGGAGAGAATTTAGGGCTGGATTGCCCTTTAAGGTAAATAATAGGTTTTTATTAAGGTACTAATAATGTAGTTTATTAGTAGGAATTCCCAAAATGGGACAAAGCCAGGTAATATTGTCTAATAATTTCTGATATTCATTTAAGGTGTGTAAGTTGCTAGTACTTAGTTTAAACTTTTGAGGTCTTACTGACCAGGAGGTTAACAGATATCCAAGATATTTTCAAGGAGAGGACATGGGTACTTTTTCAGGTGCATGACTAAACTTTTCAGCTGTGTATTCTTTATAACAGAGGTAACAAATTTAAAAGTATTGGCTCCATTGGGGCTGCTAGTAGAATGTCACCCATAAAATGAATAATATTGTAATTGGAAATCTTTTTCCACTGGGGAGCAACGTTTGCTTTTAACTGCTTTTAAACTAACTCATAGGTCATTTGTACTGTCTCACCATTTAGAGGTTACTGTTTTACTTAAATTGAATTTGGTGAGCTACATCAGGGTAGGAGAGAGATAACAACAGTGGACATTATTAGAAAGAGGTTTTATAATTCTTACATTTTAATTAAATTTTAGCAGAGAACTATAATCTGAGATGTTGCTTGTAAACAAGCAGCACAGGAGATTTTGCCTTGGTTAGCCGCATGCTGTTGTTGCTTCACATTTGTAAAGTTGCCATTTTTTGCCTTTGCCATTTTTCACCTGTGCTGGCTCCCTCCCCCAGTTGCTGGGCAGCTGTTGCCAGCTGAGTGGACCCTGTCACGCATGTCTGCCTGAGTGCTTTGTCGCATGTGCTTCCGGCCCCTCTCAGCAGGCTAGCTCTGGCTGCAGCTTGGCTGTTTGTTGCCACTGTTGCAGTATGGGTGGAGTTTTTTTTTCTACTTACTGCTTCCTTGTCCTGGCCCTGTGTCTCTGGCTTTTAATGCTTATTCTTAACCCTTTAGGTACATGATTACTTTGCTGATTTTGCATTACCAGGCAGGTTAAGAGCTCTCCTAATGCTGCCTGCTTAAGACAGAGACTGATAGCTGTAGCATATCTCTGGTCTTTTTTCTTATCTGTTAAAAAAAGAGGCTCAGGTAAAACCTCCATTTCTTCTTTGTTATTTTGGCCCAGTGATACTAAGGCTGAGGGAAGAGGAGGTGTTAAGGCAGGTGACATTTCTTCCTCCTTCCCCTTTGTAGGCTGATCTGTGTATAATGGAGCCAGGCTGCTCTAATTAAAGTCAAAACAGCTAGGACCTACTGCCTTTGTGTCTGATCTTGTTTAAGATTTATCCCCACTTGTTCCCAGAGTTCTACATACAGTGTTCCTTCTTCTGAGAACCATAGGCTTGGGATTACAACCATTTGCTTTATGTCCCTTAATTGAGCCTGAGAAACTGATGCTCCACTGGCCTTAAGCAACTCTTTCAACAATTTTATATACTGTTTCTGTTGAACTGATAATTATTGTCCCATGATAATACCTAAGCTGGACCCAACATCCCCCAGAACTTGGTAATCTTGAGTGGACACCAATGTCTTAACTGTTTACTCACTGAATTCACCACATGGTTTCTTTTTCCACCGTTGCTTTCAGGGGGTCCATCAGTTTCATCACTCTTACTTCACAGTTTTCCTCACAATGGTGATTCTCACACTTCCTTCTCAGATTGTTTCATACAGTGGGCTCCAACTGCAGGGAGATGTTTCTGCCTACTCCTGGCTGCCATAACATGGGGGCACAAGTTGTGGCAGTGCTCCTTTTGCAGGGGCAGTAGCTGCAGGGGTCTGTCCCGTGCAGACCCCTGACCCAGTGATGACCCAGTGTCCCAACACACAGATATTCTGCTTTGTCAGCCCAGCTGAAGGTCCGAGGCCACTCCCAGATGCCAAGGAGAGTCCTGTAAAGAATGGCAGCTTGACACTGAGCAACTCACACTCCAGGCATTTATTTAGTATAGAATTAATCACAGAGGCTTGGAGTAAACACACTTGTGGATAATTAACATACTTCTACAAATGATTAAACCTCAGGTACAGTGAGGGTCTAAAGTAAATATAATCAGGGGTAATTTCCCTGGTCGACCTGCCTCGAGAGAGCCATCTGTCTTAAGGGTTACTTAGTGGAGGTAGGGTAAACAGACTTAACTGGAGAACCCTCTATTGTCCCTAGTATTTACCCTATGACTTAATGCTTTAAGGTAAGAACAGGCTGCCTTTAGCCTGTTCAGTTATTACAAGCTAGGTAATAATTTGAGCCTTTCAGCCTTCCAGAAATGTTTGTGACTATTCCTTATAACCTTCCCTAATACTTCCCTTTAATATTTCTGCGAGCAGCCTGAGTGAATCCCATCAATTAACATCTAAAGAATCTTGCCTGGGTATCTTATTCTCTTTGAAGCAATTGTGAATGGGAGTTCACTCATGATTTGGCTCTCTGTTTGTCTGTTATTGGTGTATAAGAATGCTTGTAATTTTCGTACATTGATTTTGTATCCTGAGACTTTGCTGAAGTTGCTTATCAGCTTAAGATTTTGGGCTGAGACAATGGGGTTTTCTAGATATACAATCATGTTGTCTGCAAACAGGGACAATTTGACTTCCTCTTTTCCTAAGTGAATACCCTTTATTTCCTTCTCCTGCCTAATTGCCCCGGCCAGAACTTCCAACACTATGCTGAATAGGAGAGGTGAGAGCGGGCATCCCTGTCTTGTGCCAGTTTTCAAAGGGAATGCTTCCAGTTTTTGCCCATTCAGTATGATATTGGCTGTAGGGTTGTCATAGATAGCTCTTATTATTTTGAGATACGTCCCATCAATATCTAATTTATGGAAAGTGTTTAGCATGAAGTGTTGTTGAATTTTGTCAAAGGTTTTTCTGCATCCATTGAGATAATCATGTGGTTTTTGTCTTTGGTTCTGTTTATATGCTGGATGACATTCATTGATTTGCATATACTGAACCAGCCTTGCATCCTAAGGATGAAGCCCACTTGATCATGGTGGATAAGCTTTTTGATGTGCTGCTGGATCCTGTTTGCCAGTATTTTATTGAGGATTTTTGCATCAATGTTCATCAAGGACATTGGTCTAAAATGCTCCTTTTTGGTTATGTCTCTGCCAGGCTTTGGGATCAGGATGATGCTGGCCTCATAAAATGAGTTAGGGAGGATTTTTCTATTGATTGGAATAAAATACCTAGGAATCTAACTTACAAGAGAATTGAAGGACCTCTTCAAGGAGAGCTACAAACCACTGCTCAAGGAAATGAAAGAGGATACAAACAAATGGAAGAACATTCCATGCTCATGGGTAGGAAGAATTAATATCATGAAAATGGCCAGACTGCCCAAAGTAATATATAGATTCAATGCCATCCCCATCAAGCTACCAATGACTTTCTTCACAGAATTGGAAAAAAACTACTTTAAACTTCATACGGAACCAAAAAAGAGGCTGCATTGCCAAGTCAATCCTAAGCCAAAAGAACAAAGCTGGAGGCATCACACTACCTGACTTCAAACTATACTACAAGGCTACAGTAACCAAAACAGCATGGTACTGGTACCAAAACAGAGATATAGATCAATGGAACAGAACGGAGCCCTCAGAAATAATGTGGCATATCTACAACTATCTGATCTTTGACAAACCTGAGAAAAACAAGCAGTGGGGAAAGGATTACCTATTTAATAAATGGTGCTGGGAAAACTGGCTAGCCATTTGGAGAAAGCTGAAACTGGATCCCTTCCTTACACCTTATACAAAAATTAATTCAAGATGGATTAAAGACTTAAATGTTAGACTAGACCTAAAACCGTAAAAACCCTAGAAGAAAACCTAGGCATTACCATTCAGGACATAGGCATGGGCAAGGACTTCATGTCTAAAACGCCAAAAGTGATGGCAACAAAAGCCAAAATTGACAAATGGGATCTAATTAAACTAAAGAGCTTCTGCACAGAAAAAGGAACTACCATCAGAGTGAACAGGCAACCTACGGAATGGGAGAAAATTTTCACAACCTATTCATCTGACAAACGGCTACTATCCAGAATCTACAATGAACTCAAATAAATTTACAAGAAAAAAAAAAAAAACAACCTCATCAAAAAGCAGGCAAAGGACATGAACAGACACTTCTCAAAAGAAGACATTTATGCAGCCAAAAAACACATGAAAAAATGCTCACCATCACTGGCCATCAGAGAAATGCAAATGAAAACCACAACGAGATACCATCTCACACCAGTTAGAATGGCAGTCATTAAAAAGTCAGGAAACAACAGGTGCTGGAGAAGATGTGGAGAAATAGGAACACTTTTACACTGTTGGTGGGACTGTAAACTAGCTCAACTGTTGTGGAAGTCAGTGTGGTGATTTCTCAGGGATCTGGAACTAGAAATACCATTTGACCCAGCCATCCAATTACTGGGTATATACCCAAAGGATTATAAATCGTGCTGCTATAAAGACACATGCACATGTATGTTTATTGCAGCACTATTCACAACAGCAAAGACTTGGAACCAACCCAGATGCCCAACAATGATAGACTGGATTAAGAAAATGTGGCACATATACACCATGGAATACTATGCAGCCATAACAAATGATGAGTTCATGTCATTTGCAGGGACATGGATGAAATTGGAAATCATCATTCTCAGTAAACTATCGCAAGAACAAAAAACCAAACACTGCATATTCTCACTCATAGGTGGGAATTGAACATTGAGAACACATGGACACAGGAAGGGGAACATCACACTCTGGGGACTGTTGTGGGGTGGGGGGAGGGGGGAGGGATAGCTTTAGGAGATATACCTAATGCTATATGACGAGTTAATGGGTGCAGCACACCAGCATAGCACATGTAAACATACGTAACTAACCTGCACATTGTGCACATTTACCCTAAAATTTAAAGTATAACAATAATAATAATAAAAAAGAAGTCAACCACAAAATTGGTTAAAATAATTAGAATTTAAATACAATTAACCTCATAAAAAACCCAATTCAAATGAGATAATTGTATATTTAATCCTTCATGAACTACAAAATTATAAAATTATTAGAGAATACTTTTATGAATACGTTTTATCTTAATGATTTTATCAGTTAAAATGCTTTTTCAAAGTATCCTTTCTGGATCATATATAAGTAATTAAGTGTGGCTTTTAAGATAAATTTTTAGTTATTTGCAGGGCCTCCAAAAAGAATAATTTTTAGCATTCCAAGAACATATGTTCCATTATAAAGAGTTGTGAAAAGATTTGTGTACTATATGTTGAAGACCAATTAGAGAGTTTAAAATTTTTAATTGAAAATAAACTGTATATTTATCATGTTAAAAAAAAAAAGAATCTTGCCTGTTTTAACTCTTGAAAAATACCATGCTCAAGAATTTTTCTAGTTTTCATATATATGCAGACATACTAATTTTCTTTTGGTTTTTACTTTCAGTTATATTTTATTGTAGTCACAAATAATACTTTTTGTGATTACCATCTGTTTAAATATGCTAAAACTTGCATTCTAGCTTAGAAGTTTGCCTATCTAAGAAAATGTGCCAAATGTATTTAGAAATATTATGTATTAAGCTATTGCTGGTTGAAATGTTTTGTAGGCTATTCCCAGGTCTTACTTTGCTTTTTAACCATTTATTTTTCTTTTTCTTTATTTTGTTTTTTCTTTACTTTCACTTTTTCTATTAATTTAATTTTACTTATATTTTTTGTTTTTTTATATTGCATTCTCTTCATTTCAAATTTTCTCCAATTTGTGTCTTGTTTTATTAAATTTCTTTATGTTTATTTTATTTATTTCCATTCATATCTCTTTATATTATCTTATTTTCTTTCTCCATATTTGTCTTTTAATTTTCATTTTTTCTCCAAATTCTTAAAATTTTCTTATTTTATCCTATTGCAAATTATTTCTTTTCTGTTTACTTCTCTTAATTTTATTTTATTTATTATCTTTGTCTTCATTTTTTATATTTTTCCAACCTTAATTACATTTCTCTTTATTTTTCTCTATTTTGTTTGTCTTATTTTTAAATTAAATATATTTTTAAATTTTATTTTTTCTCTCGAGTTTATTTTTTTCACTTTATTTTTCTATATTTTGTTTTGTGAAACAGAAGACATGAGCTGTTTTAGATTGGCCCAGCCATAGTGGTCAACGCTGGTGTTTGTTGAGGCTCTCTGGTATCCACTCTACCCCAGGTGTCTCCAATCCAGGGTATATTCAGGGCCACCTAGCAGGATTGCTAAGATCTCTGGGCAAATCTTTCATTGTCACAAAGCCATCTGCCATTAAGTACATGGGCCATATCTCCTGCTTTCAGAAGCCCCCCTCCAAGCTTCAGGGTTGCTAGGCTGAGGGCCTTACTGTCCCTTTATTTGTGTGACAATGGATCCTTCAAACATAATCCAGGGCACTGAACTTTCTTTCTTCTTTACCAAGAAAGGATCCACACCCACTCCACTCCACCAGGGCATGTCTAGATCATACATGTGTCTTATTGTGTAAAAAAGAAAAAGTTTATTTTTTTTTTGTCTGTTTTTGAGACAGAATCTTGCTATGTCACCCAGCCTGTAGGGCAGTGGTGCGATCTCGGCTCACTGCAGGCTCCACATGTCAGATTCAAGCAATCATCCTGCCTCAGCTTCCCAAGTAGCATTACAGGCATGGCACCACCATCTCTAACTAATTTTATTTTTTTGGGATTTTTAGTGGAGATGTAGTTTCACTTTTTTGGCCAGGCTGGTTTGAAATTCCTGACCTCGAGTGATACATCTACATCAGTATCCCAAAATGCTAGCATTACAGGTGTTAGCCTCCATGGCTGGCTGAAAAGTATATATTGTTTAAATTTAAACTTGACATATAACAGATTTATTATGATAATTTCAGCTTTTTGGGTAGATATACATGCAAATATGTGCAAAAAATGGTAATAAGATGAGAAGATAAACATTTCTACACTTTGTTTAATAACTTTATGGAGTTGCTATTTTACCTTTTCCTGTCTATCTCTATATGTTTAATGGAAAAATCCTCAGTAAATGCTCCTCAGTATGATAAGCAAAATGTTGTGCAATCAGACATAGATAGATGCACAGTAAAGTAACTTACAGTTTTCATTTGGAATTCTAACTGTTAGGATGGAAAACTCTTGGTTGTAAAGTCACATAATTAGGAGTTATACTATGTGTCCTCTTCCATACATTTGTCTACCATCACAGTTGTTTGAACTTGCGAAGGAAGGAAAAAAGTGGTAAATTGCTTCCCTAACACCTACTCATTTCTCTTTCTTTTTGGTTGTTCATTGTCCAGATTGCTTAGAAGCTCATGATCACAGAGGACATATTTGTCAAAAGAAAGCTTTTTTGCAACAGGATAAAGTGAAGGTTTTTACTACCCAGGGCCTATGGTTCCTCCAGACCCAGGATGACACCATTACTGAAGCCAGAAAGTGATGACAGAAGTTGAGAGCAGCTCACAGAGGAAGCAAAATGCTCCCTTTTGTTTTGAAAGTCATCACTGCCTATTCTGGCATCAATCTTGCTTCTGACCACCATGTATTTCATGTTCATCTTTCTAGGTATTCCACTGAAGTTTCATCTGAAAAAAGAGGCTTGGGTGAGAGTGGTAGAGGGAATAACTCCATGCTTCTATAGCTGATGCCTTGGTAAGCTTTGAAGTACATTGAGCAGAGACTGAAATCCTTCTTCACTATGGGGCAAGTTGTGTCAAATTCAACTCCCATGTAAATGGCACCAGATCCAAGATGTCAAAGAATAGACTCAGAACCAGTGAATGAGATATGTAGTTTTACTGGGGTCTTACATAAAGGGGAGAAAGTCTAGTGTCGGTGGGCTTAGTAGAATAACTACACCCACTTGCAAAAAGCCTGAAGTTTGTATGGTATTTTTATTTAGCACATTTTTCTGAACAACCTTTCACCTGTCAGCCTTTATTTAACAAAAAAAGGGAGAGCTTCAATCCCCTGAATGGCCTGCATTCCATGCCACAGGATAGGTCAGACCAGGGGCTCAGATATTCTTCATAGATAAAGAATAATTTCCAGGTTGGCCACTACTAGATTTTTTTTTCCTTTGAGACAAAATCTCACTCTTGTTGACCAGGCTGGAATGCAATGGCATGATCTACTCCTGACTCAGCCTCCCAAGTAGCTGGGATTACAGGAAAGTGCAACCATGTCCAGCTAATTTTGTATTTTTAGTAGAGATGAGGTTTCTCCATGTAGGTCAGACTGATCTTGGACTCCTGACCTCTGGAGATCCACTTGACTTGGACTACCTAAATTCTGGGATTACAGGCATTAGCCACCATGCCCAGCCAGGCCACAACTAGATTTTTCTTGCTTGGAAGTTTTAACATTCAGAAGCACTTTTAATATAGGATTAGTCTCCAGCTATTCCCAAGTAAAGTTAACCCTGTCAGTTGCATCCATCATAAGTCTGGTTCAGGCAACAGAGGTTCTTCTTCCTGAGACTAGTTTCAAAAAATTGTTTATTTTTCTTGAATGACTGGGCTGACAGGATTTTATCTAAGGGCCTAATATGTGTGCACATTGCTGGTATGGATATTTAAATTAATGAGATGGCTTCTTATCTGGTAGTTTCTGTTACTGTTACAAGTTTGTTCAGGCTGCTGAGGTGCTCCTTCTTCAGCTTTTCATTTGACCACGACATTCTGGGGCCCCAGTTCCACTATTTTACAAGGTGAGATATGGTGAAACAAACCATAAAATTGTGGTTCAGAACAACTAGGCTGAGGCTACCCTTCAAAATGGAGAACTGCCAGGGTTGTGTATTATTATCCTTGTCATTCTAACATATCTTTTGTTGTGGAGACCACAAAAGGATGTGAGTACATGACAGCCCTCCTCCTGGAGTCAGTACTATTTATACATGACTCTTATGTGTCAAGGTAGGTTGAGAGATCTCCCTTCCTGGCACAGCCTGAGTAGGCTAGAGTTCTGTGACCCTTGATGCTGGGCTCATGAAGTCATCAGAGAAACTTCAAAAATTATAGATTATGGCAGGTGGAGAAAGAGCTGGTACAGATGACAAGTTGCAGGTGAAATAATTTGAGGCAGGAAGAGAATGGGACCTGCTTGAAAGAGTACAAAGCCTGCATGGGTGTAGCTGAACAGTCAAGCAAGTTCTCTGGTTTTGGCCTTGTGCCATGGAATTACCAGGCCCAGTTCTGCTCTGGACTGGATGCTTAACTCTTTGGTTCTAGAACAAAATGATTTCTGGACTCTGAAATTCCAGTTTCACAGTCCAGTGGAGTGTAGAGGCCCAGGTCAGCCCACAAAAGAAGCTGTGGCTGGGCTTACCACAAATGACTGGTTGCTTCTCTGCCTACATTCACAAGGAAGAAGAATCTTTTTTCTCAAGGCAAGCCCAGAGAAGATTTAGGCAAGGCCAGGAAGTCTGAGGCTTAAGGGAGCCAAAAAAGAAAAATATTGATGCCTCAGACCACTGTTTTTGCCCCTCTTGGCTTGTGGCTTTGGGAGCTCAATTTGCTCATCGGTAAAATGGGCAATGAAAGCCCCTCAGTGATGGCCCCCTTACCCCACTTTTACCAAGCCGCTGCACAGTACCCACCTGCAGCTTCAGGTACAGCCTGTCCTTCAAAAGCCTAGGGGATCTCTGGGCTGAATTCAGGGCCATGAGAGGTTTCTCCCACTCAGGGAACCCTCATGCCTACCCCTCTGTGCCCACCTGACAGCTCAGCATGCATGCTGTATGTCATCCTAATTGTCTGCTGTGGCCAACCCCATGTCTCCCCAGGTTGGCTAGGTGAACATGCTCACTGAAACCCAGGTTGTCTGTTGATCCTTCCTCCAATGCAAAGTGTCAGTAAGGTGCCAACCAGGTTTCCTCCTAAAATGTGATTTCAGGGGTTCACAGTAGCACATCCTGCTCTAAATTATTAACTAATTAATCAATAATTCACTTAATGTTTCAAAATGGGCGTGGGCCCTGACACTGTTGATCTCATTCCTCTAGTGGGGCTGCATTGATGGGTGCCATCCTGATTTATTTGAGGAAAATCTAGCAGGTGAGGCAGGACTCAAGGGACAGGAACAGGTCAGAACACCTAGGCTGGAATGCCTCAGGGCCCTGAGTCCTCTGCAGACAGGAGGGCTCCGTGGAGTTCCAGACACTTTTTCTAGGTTGGTGCTCAGAGTCCCCTGCTTGATCTTCAAGACAAGTCTACTCTTTCAGGAGCATGCACTCCCTGGTATCTAGGAGGTGAGCACCCATTTATCTTTGTGGTTATGGCCTTCTGCTTCATATCCATTGGTCGTTCTCATGGAAAAAATGCCTAGGGAGTCCTGGGCCTATGTTGGAGGTTTTCTAAGTGCAAAAGTCAGTAAGAGAGTCTAAAATATATAATTATGGTATTTGCAGCACATTTCTATCTCAGAATTACTTTTTCTCAAAAATGTGTAAAAACATATATTAAGATTTTTACTCTTCACATTATTTTGTCATCATACAAATCTTTTATTTTGCTGAAATTTATTTTCAGGCCATTCACTGAATTTTTGTTCCCTTCTTTGTTGAAATTGTTTCCTGTTTTAGTGGCAAAATCTAAATAAGATAATATGCTACACAAATACTAACAGGTGACAGCAATTTATTTAAAATGTAATATGATTTCTTAAATGAGTAAATAATTTCAGGAAACTTAGTTTATGTTACTTGTGTAAATTATTTTACATCTTATTCTCAATATTAAAAAAATTACATAGGCATGCAATTCAGTTGACAGATTTTTTAATTAGGCAACTTAAAATCATTTTATTGGACATGATAAGTAATAAAATTCTTAAATATTTTATTTTAGAAATAATACACCTGACAATTGATATTTGTATTATCTGTGAAAGTGACATTATGAACCTGCTTATATAGCTGTCAAAAATTTAGGAGAAAAAATCTATTCTGGTCTTCAGTAATAAAATTTAAAGATTATAATAATGAGATTAAATTTACTGGCTGCATAACCCACCAAAAGTCAAACAGATTCATTTATTTGCTCTTTATCTTTCAGTATCTGAAAAAAATAATACCAACCTGATTGGGTTTTACTACTGGAAGGAGCCAGGTTCTCATAGAACCTGATGCAACATAACCACTCTCTATGTAAGAATTGAAGTCTCATTGCAACCTCCCTTCCCAGTTTCAAGTGATTCTCCTGCCTCAACCTCCCAAGTAGCTGGGATTACAGGCACCCACCACTACACCCAGATAATTTTTTATTTTTAGTAGAAATTTGGTTTCTGTACGTTGGCCTGGCTGATCTTGAACACCTGGTCTCTGGTGATCCACCTGCCTTGGCCTCCCAAAATGCTGAGATTTCAGATGTGAGCCACCGCACTTGGACCAAAGAATGTTTTATGAAATTTTCTGAAAAGAGAATTATATATTATGTCTATAGTTAGCAAGAAGCAAAAAGACAAACAACAAAATCAGAATTTGCACAAGATTTTTCTAAGCCAGGAGCAATAATATTTTAAATAAATGAGTTTAATACAAAGCTGAGAAAATTAATTTGCTTCCAAAATCTTTGAAGTTTCTTTTTTGGTGGTAAGTTATCAACACTTGTAAAATTATCTATTTCATCGTAATATTTTTCTTTGCTTCTCAAAGTAGGTACATAGTCATAAATAACGATGATTACTTGCTATAGATCTGTTACACACCAAAAGTTTAATTTGCAGCAATATATCTCATATTTAAATTCATGTAAATTAAAACTAAAAGTCTTTATGGGTTTAGCAGACCAGAGAAGTCATATGTTTAACAGAAAAAAGGTAGAATAAAATTTTGTAACTAGTTGTTCAGAATTCAGAAGAATGTAGCTCCATTATACTCATATAATCTGCATTAGAACCATCTTAATAACCTTTAGTTACATCAAAACATAAATGTAAATTGTAAAAACCATATTATCCAAATTATTTTAAGTTAAAGACCACTGACAAAAGCATCACTAGAGATGTTATTTCACTGTCACCCAATAGTATATTGTTACCATCTGTTACCTACAACCTTGAATAAGATAGGATGTATTAACATCAGTGGCAAGACACACATTCAATGTAAAATGGCGTTAACACAATAACAACAATTTTGATTAATTATAAAAAATTAAGTACACACATTGTCATTAAAAAAGTATTTTGAAATTCACTGCATTTTAATTACCTTAATTTGCCAGTCGTAAAGCAATTTTCCTCGAAAATTCAAATTGTTTCTGTTACCATGCATAATATTATCCTGATCACTTGCCACACTCCTATCATCCTGTCACTATGATGCTGCTATAAACCAACAAATAATTGGCCTTTGCACTTAGACATTCTTCATGTATCTTAGATTTCAGTTTTCTTAATCTTCCATCACAAAATATATAAATTTATCCATCTAATATAGAAAAACATCTCATAACTCTGGTGCAGCAACCATTGTCCATGTTCTTTCACATAAATTCTAGAAATGAAGCAGCAACAAATTTAAGAGTTAAATTACATCAGTATTTGCTTTTGAAAAATATTAAATTATTTTAATATAAAATTAGGTTGCTATTATAGGAAAGTGATGAAGATTGCTGACTAGAATCAGCTAGTCTGTGCAGTTCTCATAAAAAGGAATGAAAGCTGTGCATAAATACATCACCTTTAACTGAAACATCCAGGTACCTGCATTGGGAACAATCAAATAAGTTATGGAGAATGGAGTAAAGCAAGGCAGGACAATGAGCCACTCATGAACAACATGGAGCCAAGAAAACCTCCCCACTCAATAAAGCAGTGGGTATATGTGTGACCCCGGGAACCCACGATTCTTCCACAGATCTTTGCAACCCTCAGGTGAGGAGATCTTTTCATGAACCCACTTCATCAAGAACTTCAGTTTAATACACAGAGTTAAATAGAGTCTCAGGATGTCAGCTTCTGAGGCCTGTTCAGAGATTCAAGAGTCAGGTATTCAGGCTTTCCAGGCTTCCCAGAAAAAGTAGTTGCAATTCCAGCAAAACAGGAGGCTACTCTTCTGTAAGTACCCATAGAAAACAGGGAGAATCCAGGAGGCTGAGCAGTGATGGTCTTTAGGACCCATGTCCACAGTGTCTCACAGGGTAAGACCTACTGCCTTAGCATTCTTGTCAGCCATTGGTAACAGCACTGCACGTCCCTGGGATGGAGCTACCAGAAAGTCGAGTGAGACACCACCTTAGCTGGCTGGGCAATTTAGCTATTGCAGCCTTCAGGCTTTAAAAAGCCCAAACAGACATAAAGCAGAAATAATCTCCTAGCACAGTACAGGTGCTCTAAAAAGACATGGTCAAGACTGCCAGTTAAATTAGGTCCCCTGTCTCATTTCTCATCACTGGAAATGACTTCCAAACCAGAGTTTCCAGCTTCCATCACTGGTGCTTTTTTATCAATGGAATTTTTAAACCTCTTTGGGTTATAATTGCAAGAAGGAAGAGTAGGCAGCTATTGTTCCTATGTCTGTGACTTATCTGGTCCAGCCTTCTGGCTTTGGAGAATCAAAACAAACTGAGGATGGAAGTGGTACCTCTGCACAGCAGAGATGTACCACAAAAATGTAACTAGAATGTTCTCTTAAGTGGCTCCCCAATTACGTTCTCCTTACTGAGTAAGAAATTTCAACAAGGGATCCCAGCTAACTCCTACAGGTACTATTGGGCTGGAAAGAGGTCTGTACCTACCTGGGATTGAGCTCCCAGAAAAAAGGGCATGCTGCAATTATTTAGTTTGGCAGCATTTACTGGTGATAACTTCAGGTACTGGAAAATCTGAGGTGACTAGGAACTGCAGTGGACACATAACATACTGAAGCAGTCCCTCAGAAAAGTGGCCAGACTGTTAGTGAGTGCCTGTTCTCATATATTGTCACTGGGCAGGTTCTCCAGGACTGGATCACTAGCTAATCACTAGTTGCTATTGAGACAGTAGCAACTTAGCAACTCCCTGGACAGACTCCAGCAGCAATGAAAAATATTTCTGCCACTGCCTCTGCAGTAGAACTGTCCTTGCTACCCTCAGACTAATGAAAAATCCAAAACCTTAAGTGCCTTATTCAAACATCAAACAAGCAGCAGTTTACCCAAGGAGAGGTGGCCAATTCATTTACCATGGGTCCCACAAACTACTCTCTGCTCCTCACCAGATAGTGGACCCCAAACTTGACCAAAATTACAGATCCTCCATCATGGGCTGACTGCATTGAGGGACTGCTGACCTACATCTCTCTGAGATGCAGCCTCCAGAAAACAAGCAAAGCAGTTGGGCAGCAAGCCAGCTCATGTGGTGACCAAAGGGTTTGGTGCAAGAGCGTCTGTAGTAAAGTGTGGCCAGTGATGGCCATTTCTCTAGGATCAACCTTTTCCCATAAGATACTTTAGCCCTAGGGAAACGTTGGACCTAATTACTGCAATATAGCTTTGCAAATCAGAAGAAGCTTGTCCAACTGAGCACTTCTTGGTTTGCTAGCCTCCCCCAGGCACCTAGTCCAGCACCCAGATCCTTACAGGGAAGCCTCAGGCACACTGGGAGCCCATACCATACCATCTGCACTGGTGGGTCATACATGAACCCCAATGAGCTCCAGCCAGGCAAACCTATAACTGCACCAGCCCACATGTTTCTTACCCACACTGCAGCTTCCCCTGAAAACATGGCAACTCCTCATATTACTTTGCTGGCAAATGTCTTCAAAGGCAGATTTGGCTTTGCTTGGCCCACCAGCAAATGGAAATACCAGCAGTATGCCCCTGCCACCCCAGCAACTGCCATTGTAGATAAAGCTTTGATGGGAAGAGAGCCAAAAAGCCTCACCACTACATTTGTGCTAAACTGCAGAGAACTGTGTATCCTCCCACACTCTGAATAATCACTTCTTCTTTGGAGAGAAAAAAGAAGGCTTCAAAACTTAATTGGCCAGCATCCTGCCACATGCTAACATCACCTTTAGTTCAACAGCACACACAGTCTCCAGCCAGTACACCTACTCCCATCCCAGCTACTTCACTCCTTCTACTGAGGTGAATAATCAAAGACAGGCAGAAACTCCATATCCAATAGCACTCTGCTGAAATTGTGGCAACTTAGTCCCACAGAGTGGCAGACTCCAAATATCAAGGAGACAAGGAAGACAGTTGGAGCTCTATATTAGTGCCCCTGAGTATGCAGCCTCTAAGTTGTGAGCTGTGCATTGCCCCCACCCCACAACTGAAAAAAAAAAAAAACAAAAAAAACACTTCTTCCAGGAACAAGTCCTGTTGGATGAAAACACCTTATGCTACAATCAAATACTCAAGAACATCAAATAGGATCAAAAAAAACCAAACCTCATTCAAAGTTCAGCAACCTCAAATACATGCCCACAAACTTGAGAAAATCAGTGCAAAAATGTTGGAAACAAAAAAATCCAGAGTCACTTATTTCATTCAAATAACTAAATTACATTTCTGGAGAGGCGTACGATGACAGAAGTAGAATTCAGAATGTGGATAGAAATAAACTTCATTGAGCTACAGAAATAAGTTGCAAGTCAAGGCAAGGAAGTAAAAAATGCAGAAACTGACAGACAAAGCAGCCAGTCTAGAGGAAAATGTGGCCAACATGATAAAGCTGAAAAACACAATACAAATACTTTATAATGTATTCACAAATATTAACTGCAGAATAGGCCAAGTAAAGGGAAGAATCTCAGACCATCAAGACTAGCTTTCTGAAATAATACAGACAAGAATAATGAAAAATGAATAAAACCTCTAAAAAATATTAACTATGTAAAGAAACCAAATATATGATTAAAGAGAATGCCTGAAAGCGATGGCAAGAATGAAAAGAACTTGAAATACATATTTTGGAATATCATCCATGAGAAATTCCCTACCTTAAAAGAGAGGCAATCATTCAAATACAGAAAATGTGGAGAACCCCAGTAAGATACACCATGAGAAGCTTATTTGTAAGACATGATTATGAGATTCTCCAAGGTCAAATTGAATGAAATAAAAAATTATTAAAGGCAGCTAGGGACAAAGGCCAGGTCAACTCTGAACAAAAGCCCTTCAGACAAACAACAAATCTCTCAGCTAAAATTGTACTAGTCAAAAGATATTATGGACCAATTTTTAATAATCTTTAAAAAAAGAATTCCAACCAAGCATTTTATATCAGACCAAAGTAATTTTCAGAAGTAAAAAAATAAATATGATCCTATTCACATAAGCAAACACTAAGGAAATCTGTTACCAGAAGACCTGCCTTACAAGCTCTTCTGAAGAAAGCACTAAATAAGAAAAAGACTATTACTAGTCACTACAAAAACACAGTAAAGTACATAAACTTCTGACACTGTACCACATAAACAAATGTGCAAAATTGCCAGCTAAGATTATAGGGACAGAAACAAATCCACACGTATGAATACTTCCCTTGTATGTAAATGGGGTAAATGCAACAATTAAAAAGTTGATGGCAAACTAAATACGGATTTAACATATAATGGTATAGTATAATCAAGAGACCCATCCCAAATAAGCTCAAAATAAAGCAAAAGAGATGAATCTACCAAGAAAACAGAAAACAGAAAAAAGCAGACACTGCAATCCTAGATTCTGTCAAGCCCACTTTAAATCAACATAGATTTAAAAAAACACAAAGAAGCGCATTACACAATAATAAAGGGCTGCATATGCATCTAACACAGAAGCACCCAGATATAAAGCAATTACTTAGAGACCCTTTGAGATGGCAAATTAAATGTTCTTTACCAGTAATCACCTTTATAATGCATTGGTTCAATGTTAGGTCTCTAATGTTAAACACAATATGAGGACTCATTAATAGCTTTACCACAATTTTAACACTTGTAGAACTTACGTGTAATATGAATTATTTTATGTCTAATGAGGTCTCAGGTCAGAGTGGTTTATGTAACAAGCGTACGTACTTACTGCTTTTCTCAGTGTGTCCGATAACTTGTTTTGATAATATCAATGGTCCCTTGTCCTACTGAGTCTTAATATTCAAGGGACTGTTTGTTTATTACAGCTTTAAACTTTTCTGTAATACTATTAACTACGGAATTCCTTTACGTTGCTGTCAAGATCATTCCATTCTAGACCCTTAGGAGCTTTTTATGTTTTATAACATTATCACAAACTGATTGTAGTTTCTGTTACCCCTCATGCCATCCTGAATATGCCTTCTTGAACTTCATGAGCATTACTGTTCTCTGTAAAGGTCCCAGAAATAACAATTGATCCTTCAAAAACAACCTAGAACTTAGAGTTTCTTCCTCATTCAATATAAGAGGTATTTTGTATTCCCTGTACCATCTATAACATATCTCTTGATTGTTAAAATGCCTTTAGTACATATTTAAATTTTCATAGTTGCTTTTATTTCTGTTACATGTAGCACAATTCCAAATACACAGCAGACAGTACATTTTTATTCATTCTTACGCTTCTGCATCTGAAGGTGTGGTAGAACTTGAAAGTTACCTTTGGTTCACGGCATGGAGTCAGGACTGGAGGTAATTTTGATCTATGTATAGTAATCTATGATAATTTTTTCCACTAGTTTTCAAGCAGAATACAGGTAATTTGTGTAGATGTGATTTCTAAATTACTTCATCTCACAAAGTTTATTGTATGAATATATATATATGTATATGTTATATGTACCTAAGTATTAAGAATGGACATAAAGATGGTACTTAGACTTTTCAAGGGGAATGAATAGTTTAAGAAATTTTGACTAACCTCGAAATACTAGGAAGCAAGCACCCATATGCAGATCTGGGGAAAATGGTTTAGGACCAGAAATAACAAAAGAAGTCTCAAGGTAGGGAAAATCGGCTAAGAGGCTGAAAGAGATCTTGGAAGGGATTTAAGATCTTCCACCAAGTAACAAAAGCCATGTAAATTTTAAATAGAGTTATGAGCTGAACTGTTTTTAAACATTACTTTGGCCTATAGAAAAGATTAAACTGAAGAAAGTTATTGTGATTTTAATTAGGACTTTCAAGCATTTCTGAGAAATGGCATGCAGTACTCACTAAGAGTTGTTTTTTAGGGACATGTCTAAGGCCACATGAGAAATAAGTAAGGCAGATGAGATCGGGCGCATTCAGGGTGGTATGGCCATAGTTCAACATACACAAATCAATAAACATTATGCAGCATATAAGCAGAACCAATGACAAAAACCACATGATTATCTCAACAGATGCAGAAAAAGCCTTTGACAAAATTCTACAACCCTTCACACTAAAAACTCTCAATAAATTAGGTACTGATGGGACGTATCTCAAAACATTAACAGCTATCTATGACAAACCCACAGCCGATATCATACTGAATGGGCAAAAACTGGAAGTATTCCCTGTGAAAACTGGCACAAGACAGGGATGCCCTCTCTCACCACTCCTATTCAACATAGTGTTGGAAGTTCCGGCCAGGGCAATCAGGCAGGAGAAGGAAATAAAGGGTATTCAATTAGGAAAAGAGGAAGTCAAATTGTCCCTCTTTGCAGATGACATGACTGTATATCTAGAAAACCCCATTGTCTCAGCCCAAAATCTCCCTAAGCTGATAGGCAACTTCAGCAAAGTCTCAGGATACAAAATCAATGTGCAAAAATCACAAGCATTCTTATAAACCAATAACAGACAAACAGACAGCCAAATCATGAGTGAACTCCCATTCACAACTGCTTCAAAGAGAATAAAATACCTAGGAATCAACTTACAAGGGATGTGAAGGACCTCTTCAAGGAGAAATACAAAAAAATGCTCAATGAAATAAAGGAAGATACAAACAAATGGAAGAACCTTCCATGCTCATGGGTAGGAAGAATCAATATTGTGAAAATGGCCATACAGCCCAAGGTAATTTATAGATTCAATGCCATCCCCACCAAGCTACCAATGACTTTCTTCACAAAATTGGAAAAAAATTTTTTAAAGTTCACATGGAACCAAAAAACAGCCCGCATTGCCAAGACAATACTAAGTCAAAAGAACAAAGCTGGAACCATCAAGCTACCTGACTTCAAACTATACCACAAGGCTACAGTAACCAAAACAGCACGGTACTGGTACCAAAACAGAGATATAGACCAATGGAACAGAACAGAGCCCTCAGAAATAATGCCACATATCTACAACTATGTGATCTTTGACAAACCTGACAAAAACAAGCAATGGGGAAAGGATTCCCTACGTAATAAATGGTGCTGGGAAAACTGGCTAGCCATATGTAGAAAGCTGAAACTGGATCCTTTCCTTAAACCTTATACAAAAACTAATTCAAGATGGATTAAAGACTTCCATGTTAGACCTAAAACCATAGAAACCCAGAATAAAACCTAGGCAATACTACTCAGGACATAGGCGTGGGCAAGGACTTCATGTCTAAAACACCGAAAGCGATGGCAACAAAAGCCAAAATTGATAAATGGGATCTAACTAAACTAAAGAGCTTCTGCACAGCAAAAGAAACTACCATCAGAATGAACAGGCAACCTACAGAATTGGAGAAAATTTTTGTAATCTACTCATTTGACAAAGGGCTAATATCCAGAATATACAATGAACTCAAACAAATTTACGAGAAAAAAACAAACATTCCCATCATCAAGTGGGTGAAGGATATGAACAGACACTTCTCAAAAGAAGACATTTATGCAGCCAAAAGACACATGAAAAAATGCTCATCATCACTGGCCATCAGAGAAATGCAAATCAAAACCACAATGAGATACCATCTCACACCAGTTAGAATGGCGATCATTAAAAAGTCAGGAAACAACAGGTGCTGGAGAGGATGTGGAGAAATAGGAACACTTTTACACTGTTGGTGGGACTGAAAACTAGTTCAACCATTGTGGAAGTCAGTGTGGCAATTCCTCAGGGATCTAGAACTAGAAATACCATTTGACCCAGCCAACCCATTACTGGGTATATACCCAAAGGATTATAAATCATGCTGCTATAAAGACAGGTGCACACGTATGTTTATGGCGGCACTATTCACAATAGCAAACACTGGGAACCAACCCAAATGTCCGAGAATGATAGACTGGATTAAGAAAATATGGCACATATACACCATGGAATATTATGCAGCCATAAAAAATGATGAGTTCATGTCCTTTGTAGGGACATGGAAGAAGCTGGAAACCATCATTCTCAGCAAACTATGGCAAGGACAAAAAACCAAACACCGCATGTTCTCACTCATAGGTGGGAATTGAACAATGAGAACACGTGGACACAGGAAGGGCAACATCACACACCGGGGCCTGCTGTGGGTGGGGGGGAGGGGAGAGGGATAGCGTTAGGAGATATAGCTAATGTAAATGACGAGTTAGTGGCTGCAGCACACCAACATGACACTTGTATACATATGTAACAAACCTGCACGTTGTGCACATGTACCGTAAAACTTAAAGTATAATTTAAAAAAATAGGGAAAAAAAGAAATGAGTAAGGCAGAAAAATGAATGAGACCAACGAAGGATCACATTTAAGGAAACAGAAGTAGAGTAAATATAGAATTTTAAATCATATATATATTGTACGTATTTTAAATCATAAGTATAGAATTTTAAATCACACATACATCGTACGTATCTATAAGCAAAATAAACAAGAAATAATACAAAATCGATAATGTGACTAATCATTTTGACTAAATAACCTCCCCTCAATTTTTTTTTTCTTTTCTTTTCTCTTCTTTCTTTCTTTTATTTTTTTTTTTTGAGAGGGGATCTCCCTCTCGCCCAGGCTGGAATGCAGTGGCGTGATCTTGGCTCACTGAAAGCTTTGTCTCCCAGGTTCACGCCATTCTCCTGCCTCAGCCTTCCCTAGCAGTGGGACTACAGGCACCCGCAATCACGCCCCGTTACTTTTTCTTTTCTTTAGTAGAAATGGGGTTTAACTGTGTTAGCCAGGAAGATCTCGATCTCCTGACCTCATGATCCGCCTGCCTCAGCCTTCCAAAGTGCTGGGATTAGAGGCCTGAGCCACCACGCCCACACAATAACCTTACTTTTCTATTGAGACGTTCTTTCATATACACCTGAGACACTGAAGTTTTTAAATAAGTGATGTGGATGCAAAGATGAAGTAAATTATGTATTGTAAGGCGCAGATGTGCTACATTGTCTTACAGAATTTATGATAGGTTAATTTTTCTTGAGGTGTTATTTTTTAATACTGGAGGCCTTTCAAGTAATTTGAATAATAGAATATGTGTGAATTTCTTCAAGGAAGGCATGTACTCAGTAAATGTCTCAAGTTTCACCTTGTGAACGATGTGGTCATTTCAGGAAAAAAAAATAGAAAAAAGTGTATTTCAAAGAAAACATCTAGAACTGAAACACAGTTGTTGAAAAAATGTTTGTAAAATATGTTTAGGTTAAATGTAACAATTCTATTGATAGTATACCTAGTACTTTTAGTTTTGGTATGGAAAAGTAATACAAGTAGAACAAGGCAACAAACCATCTTTTCAAAGTGGTGGTATGCGGAGAACACCACCTCCTTCAAGACACATAAGCCCTTTAGGAAGTCTCAGATTGAAAAGAGAAAGTAGTGGAGGAACAAGAGGATGGCATCCCTCAGGTGGAGGACACTGGGATAATATTTTAACATATAAAGATGAAACCATACGAATGAAAGACAGTGTTTGAAGATGTAGAAATTTCTGAATTATATTGACTTCCTATGAAAAGTAAAAATTCTTGTTAATGAGCAAAATGATTAGCAAGCACTAAAGAAGTATTATAAGAATGATTGAACTTATAACTAAAAATTGTTTTCAAATTTGAATTACTTTGCATAGAAATAATGCAAATTTCAAACTGAATTGAGTTTATGATTGCTGATTTTCTGTACTCAACAGGATTTCTGCAGAACTCATTCCCACTCATAATACTTTAGAGTTTCTTACTATGGGGCCCCCAAGTTCATAAAAGTTACACTGTCAAAATACGCCGAAATCATGACAACCTTCCAAAAGAACATTCGTAACTCAGTATTTTGGAATCGATTTCACAATATTTGTTTTCCTGTGAATATACGTGCATACACATACACAAATCTATTCCTTTTTCACTTTGACGTGGAGAAGATGCACATTGGCCTGCCGTGCAGAATCTTTCATTTCAGGAATGTAGAACTTTAATTTCTCCAAAGAGTCTGTGACTCAGGAAAAGTCTAAAAACCACTGCTTCACAAATAAGTTTGTAGTTCCTCACTGGAAGATGAGTCACTGAAAATGGTTTTTATGAGAGATTAACTTGATAGGAATGAGGGGTCAATTTTTACTTAAAAAAAAAAAAAGCAAATCATGCATTAAAACTATACCTATTGGTTGCATTGTATTGTCTATTAACCAACCTTCAAAAACCTAACGTGTCATTTGGAGTTTGAACAACTAGATGTGTAATTCATTGGAGATGTTTTCTCAGGTTGAAGTTGCAGTGTATGTTCCATTCTAAGAGAGAGCTTTGTGTCCTTTTTAGTCTCAACTGATCTTGAAGGTGAAGTTTAATAATACTCTGCCATGTACGAGAATGTCCCTGTTGATATCTGTGACACCACAAGGGAACTGGAATATTTCTACATTTTTTGTAGACATATAAAACATTTTTCGTTATTTAAAATGCAATTCTTAAAGATTATCAAAATGAACATAGCCACGCTGAAAATTACTATCTCATAAAGGAACTGTAGGAATTCTAAATTCTGTTAACACATTTTACAGCTAATCTATTTTTCTGAGGTGTCACTTTTTGATTCTGTAACTATTTGATTTCCTTTGAGTGGAATTTGGTTTAACATTCTGATGTTCTGAAGAAGCTTTCTTCATACCATAATGATATGAGCAGCCATTTATCATTGATCTCCTAATAGGTTTTTCTTGATCTAGATTATAATTAGATATTTAACTGATAGATTTCTGCTTCCCATCTCTCACACACCAATGTGTAATGATTCCTGATGATTTTTGTAGATTTTCTAAACAGAATTTTATTGCTTGAATTACACTAATTTCATACACAAATGCTAAGTTTTATTTAGAGAAATGTGCAATTTTAAGATTACAATATGTAGGAAAGATTTGCAGACATCTAAAATTTAGCCATTTAAGAAACAGTGATATTTCTCAACTGAAAAGATTTTGTTTGAAATACAGATGAGGGCGGACACACTCTTGATCTCAACATGAGTTCTTCTAAGGGAACATTTGGGGTTAAAAGAGGTCCATCTTCAAGAATTCGGAGTCCTCCTCCTAAAAAATCTGCTCCTTCCACTATGGCAAGAAGAAATGGTGGGATGGGAGGTCAAGGTAAATGCTACCTGAGAGGCAGCCCGTAGGTTTTGTATGACTGAAAATGAGCTATTTACCCGAATGCTTAACTTTAAGATTGAGAAACATATTAGAATTGTCACATACATGACAAATTTTTGATCCATAGCTTTTATTACACTTTCCATCTCACCAGGTGAATTTCAGATCCATGGTGAAGAAATACTTGCAGATCAAAGAAGTGATTACAGTGAGGCAAACACTCCATTTAATGGTTTGCTTCCTAGAGAATTCCTCTTAAGTTTTCTTAAAGTTCCTGGTAGTATTGTCTGATGATAGGCCTCTTAACCTAATCAAATCCTCCATTTCCTAGGTCCCTTTATATTGGACCCCTGGTGTTCCAATCTAAAAATTGCATGTTCAGTTTCTTTGTCAGTTTGGAGTCTTGCTCTCACCAGGGCAGAGTGCATTGGTGAGATGATGGCTCACTGCAGCCTCAAATTCCTGAGCACTTCTTCTGTTTTTCAGTCTCCTGAATTGCTGTGACTAGTGCAATTCTTCTGTTTCAGTCTCCTGAACTGCTGTGACTAGTGGCATGCACCACCACACCTATCCAATTGTATGCTTTTTTTGGTCTATAGTTTTGTAGAGACAGCATCTCACTACATTGTCATAGCTGACATTAAAGCCCTGGCTCAAGTAGTCCGTCTGCCTCAGCCTTCCACACTGGCTCCAGCGCGAGCCACTTTGCCTGGCCATACAGTTGCTGTGACTTTGGTAATGCTTACATGCAAGGCAGTCTTACTGGTTATGTGAGGATACTAAGAAGTACAAGAGCATTGCTCAGAAAAGCGGTCACTGGGCTTAAATACTATTTGAAATGGAAAGTAAGTCGTCAACCGTAGACACGGAAGAGTCCAAGATTTTTCAGTTAAGAGGATATCACAGCAACGCAGAGTTGTGAAACCCAAGGGGGCTGTATATTTATCATTAAGATTGTACAGGGAAGTTTACACCTTAACACAAGATCCTTAGTGCAGGATTTGAAATTATTTGAGGAGAGAATTTAGAGCTAAGCAACATGAAGTGAGCAGTAGGATAGAATAGAAGGAATACTCTTGAGAAAGAGAAGAGTAAGATTTTGGACTGAGCAGAAAAAAGGAAGACACAAAAGTCACAGTTCTCAGCCAAGAAGTTTAAGCAGAACAAATTAAAATTCTGACTCAAGCCTGCATCATAATATGGAGGAAATGGAAACCTTCCATTTTCAGTTTTACATTTCCTATTAGAGGACTGGTGAAGTTAGGTAATAATTGAGTTCACAATACACAGGCTAGCACATTTCCACTAAAAGATTAGCCAGTGAACACACTGGTGAAAGACTGACCTCCAAGAAATAGCACGGAGAACCTTTAACAGATGTTGTGTGTGTGTGTGTGTGTGTGTGTGTGTGTGTGTGTAAATTACATGGTCACTCACCTGGGATGATGTTTCCCTCTGTGTGTGTGTTGTGGGGTCACACACCTGGGATGATTGTGTGTGTGTGTGTGTGTGTGTGTTGGGGGTTCTCACACACCTGGGATGATGTTTCTGTGTGTGTGTGTGTGTGTGTGTTCTGCAGTCACACACATGAGGTGACATTTGTATGTGTGTGTCTCTGTTGTGAAGGGGTGATGTTTTGTATGTGTGTGTGTCGTGGGATCTCACGCACCTGGGACTGTGTTGCTGTGTGTGTGTGTGTGTGTGTGTGTGTGTGTGTGTGTTTTGGAAGGGTGATCCTTTGTGTGTATGTGTTGTGGGGTCTCACACCTGGGATGTTGCTGTGTGTGTGTGCTGTGGGGTCACACACCTGGGATGATGTTTCCATGTGTGTGTTTGTGTGTTGTGGGGTCACACACCTGACATGATGTTTCTGCATGCGTGTGTGTGTGTGTTGTGGGGTCACACCCCTGAGATGATGTTTCAGCGCGCGTGTGTGTGTGTGTGTGTGTGTGTGTGTGTGTTGTGGGGAGTGTTGTGTGTGTGGGTTTCAGGGTCTGCACACGTGTGTGATGCTATCTGGAAGTTCTGTTTTGTCCTCCGGTTCCTGGCCTTGTCCCCATCCCCATCGCAGACCAAGGGGGGCTGCGCTGCCACCCACCCTGCATTTTCCGGTCAACCGCAGCAGCAGAACTCCCAGAGGAGGCTGCCGGGCCCTGAGACTTTCTGGGCCGCCTTCTGTACTCCATACTTTCCTCTATGAAAATTTTTCTGTACAAGTCAGTGTCTTGATCCAATTGCTGTGTTGTTGTGATTTATACTTTCCATAATTCTCTCTGGTCAGGATTTTCAGATTTATGACCCGCATACGCTCTGCTGTCATGCATTCCAGAGAAGGCCGTCTGTGTCTGGCCTGCCTGCTGTCTGCTGGGAGTGCGCTGCTCTCTTGCACTGCTCTTCCCTGACCAGGGCCTGGGGTGCACCCCTGACATGGCATCCCCTCCTGCCTGGCTCCGCCTTTCTTGGGGGCGGCAAAATCTCCCTCACAGCCCTGTATTCCTCCCTCACCTCCTCCCGAGGCAATGGATTGAGAGCTGTTACTGACGGACAGGGTGGGGGGCTGGGGGTGAAGCCTGCAGATCCCTCCTGCATGAAGACCCCATGGAAGTGGACAGCAGAGGGGTCCTATAGGCTCTGGTGGGGATGAAGCCCGCGTTTTAGAAGGAAAAGCCATGGGCAGCGTCTGATGGGCATCCGGGCACCGCCCTGGCTGTAGCAGCAGGTGGCCTGTGCTGGCCAGTCCTCTCCTCAGCTAGCCTGCAGGTGGCCAGGATGCTCTGAGCTTGGGCAGCCCCTACCCTCCCTCAGACCATGTTCCCTGGGGCCCACATGCAGAAACAAGAGCACACTGTGGAGGGGGGTCTGAGTCTTTATTCACAGGCCCCAGGGGATGGAGGCAGCAAGGACAGAGACGACGGGGATGGGATGGTGCTCCAGGATGGCCTCTCCACCCCCAGGATTGTCAGGGAGCCCCTACAAGACTGTGGGGGCTGGAGGATGTGGAGTCCCACGAGTGGTGGAGGGTCTCTGCCTCGAGGGGCCTCTCTGGCCTCTCTACTTCCAGCGCCCACCCACTTTTCCCTTGGCCCAGGAACCAACCTTCTTGCTGCTGCAAATGGGAAGCAAGTGGTCCTTGAGGTTCAGGGCCTCTGGCCGTGTCCCTCCTGCTCCCCCACACTGGGAGGACTGTCAGCCCGACGCCAGGGTGCTCTCAGGGCACACCCCCGGCTTCAGTCCAGGTAGTGCACACTCACCTGTGCCTGGCAGACAGAGGTCATTAGTGTGGTTAGGGGGCTGGCACGTGAGCCTGGGACACCCTCCCTCTGTCCTCCCTTCCTTGCCTGAGGTACCACTGCAGACAGAGCCCCGAGCTGGGAAAGACGATCTTTGCAGATAATGATAATCCTCCCAGGCCTCAAAAGAGCTCATGCCCCTCCAGGCGGTGGCCTCCGAGGTCTGGCAGTCCCAGGAGCCTGCCCCATTTGTCTGAGCCCTTCACATGGCCGTGAGTGAGGCAGAGCTGGGTGCCGGTGAGCCATGGAGGCAGGCAGGGGACAGGAGTGCACCAGCCTGCCAGGCGGGCCCCTTACAGACAGGCTGTTCAGCAGGACACATGGCTGGCAAAGGCTGTGCCTTCTCACGTGTTCCTGAGCACCCTCAGCACATGGACACAGGCAGGCGCCTGCCCACCATGTCAACTGCCTGCCATCAGAGGGACCTGCAAGGATCCCTGATGACACAACAGGGAAGCTCTGAGGTCACGTGCACCATGGAAGACACTGCCCTGGGTGCTGCAAGGAAGCCAGGGCCACAGGAGGAGGGAGAGGGATCCCAGAAAACATCAAAACCCCAAGTAGCCCCAAACACTGCAATCCTTGGGGAAATGGAACTGGCTGCACCGCTGGGCTCGGTGACAGGACCCCCAGAGTGGCATCACTGGAAGCACCTGGGTGCAGCCCCATGCAGGTGATCGAGTAGCTATGCCAAGGGATGCCACAGCCTGCAGGGACACGATTTTATGGAAGAGGCATCATCATCATCCTGAGGAGTCCATTATTTTGGCCAGTGTAACAGAGGGGCTGGTGATGAAGCCCTGGCTGCTTAATTTCCTGTCCTAGGTCCCTTGGAGGGTGGGACGCTCGAGGGATGACCCGGGGCCCAGGTTGGCCACACCAAAGGCCGCCGTTGCAGCCCCATCTGGAGGTTCCCTGGCTACCTTCTCCCTGCAGCCATTGCCAGACTCAGGGTGAGGGCATGATGGGCGAGTCCCACTGGGCACCCTCCTCCTGGCTTTGCTATCCCCTAGGGCTCCTCTGGGTGCAGGAGAGGAAGGAGGCTCCGGGTCCCTGGCCACAGGCCTGCACATGCTGTCCCAAGTGACCTGGCCAAATTAGTCTCAATTCTGTCCTACTGAGGCCAGCCACCACCAGCCGTTGTTAGGGATTGGCTACAGCAGCTGGTCCGGAGGGCCCCTGTGTGCAGCACGGAGCAAGGACGGCAGGGCTACTCACTGGTTCTGGGCCTGGTAGATGCCGCTCCTGAGCGTGGTGATCTGTGAAAAACACGAATGAGTCACTGTGGTGAGCCGAGGGCCAGGCCTGCGTGTGTTGGGCAAAGGCCCATCTCCACCGCAGGGTGGGTGGAGCTGCTGGGACACCACTAGGGCTCCTTGGCTCCCTTACTGCCTCCTGGCTCTTTGTGCAGGGGGACACTATCCTTTGGCCCTCTGGCTCGTGCCTGGACTTACTCTCACCGGCCTGTACCGGACTGGGCTGCCACACATGGAAGCCTGGACCTGGCCACTTACCGTTAGCCTGTGGCAGGATGTGGGGCCGGGGCCTTGGAGCATGGATGGGGAGAGGGTGCAGGTGAGGCCTGTGGACACCTCCTTACGAACTCTGGCTCCCTTCAGCCTTGTCTTTGGGGCAGAGGAAATGGTGAGGCTTTGTTAAATAAGCCCCAAAGGTAAGGCCAGGCGCCTGGTGTCCTCCTCCCGCCATGGACAAACAGGGACTTTGGTAGCCTGGGTAGCAGTTGCCAGGTCCTGCAGGGCTACACCCTGGCGCTGAGTCTGGCAACACCTACCCCTCACCTCAGTTTGTCTTCACTGAGGTGGTTGATCTTGAGCGGCTTGCATCTCTCAGTGAGAATCTTCAGTTTGCGGGCTGTCTGCTTCTCGCCTTTCTTCTGGTCAGCCTGTAGGGGACAGGCCCAAAGAGAGGGCTTGCATCTCTCAGTGAGAATCTTCTTCATTTCGAAGGCTGTCCGCTTCTTGTCCCTCTTCTGGTCAGCCTGTAGGGTGCAGGCCCAAAGAGAGGGGCCCAGTCTCTGGAGGTCACTGGGTGCAGCCCACACTGAAGGCTGCCACCATGCTCCTAGCAGCGGTATGCACCTTTGCCAGATAGCTGCTCTAGTTGGCTCCCATGGAAGACAGAGCCTTACTCTTCTTCAGATCGTCCTCTGCCCTCCTCGTGGTGTCCTCCTCCTCCCTTCTGGCCTTTTCCTCCAGTGGACACCCTGTCCCCAAGATGCTCAGGGATGGAGGGAGTGCTGTGCTTCCTGGGCAGTTTTTAGGGACCCATCCTGGGCTTAGAACTGTCTGGAAGGAAGCTCCAGGTCTTGGCCAGGACTCGTTCTCTTGCACGGGTTTCTGCAGGGTGTGGAGGCCTTAGTCACTGGCTCTGATCAGCTGCCAATGACAATGGGAAACCCAGGAGAAGGAAGGTCGCAGCACCCTGCATTTCTCTGGGCCTGGGTCTCGTTTGCTGATGAGGCACGGGTGGGGACGGTGCACTCCTCACCGCCAGTCTGCTCTGGCGTTCGCTCTCCTACTCTGCACGAGTCCTCTGCTGCTCTGCTCTCTCTGCACGGTGCTTCTGGTGTGGCCAGAAAAGGGGGTCTGCTGGGCCTTCTCCCCAACTGCTCCCATGGTTCCCCCCAGTCCCTGCTGCAACCTGAACTGCCCCACTGACAATTCTCTCCTTGAGAGCGATCAGCTTCTCTTCCTCCTTCTTCTGAGCCTCAAAGTGTCCATCAATGAGGGCCTGGAGCTCCATTAGGTCTTTGTTCTGACACTTCTTCTGGATGTCCTGTGGGCAGGGGCAGTGGGCATCAGCCCCACCCCTCTCTCCAACCTCTGCCCTGCCTGGCCTGCCTTGCAGCAAGAGGCCCCTTCCTTTGCTCCAGCAGAGAAGCCCTGTCTCCCTCGGCCACCATGAAAATGGCAAGTGGCAAGGAATGCTTTGCCTTCTTCACATTGCCATGGCTGCTATCCTCATAGGGGCCAAGGGTGACCTGATTTCAGAGCCACACGGCCGGGATGGTGCCCAGCCACAAGGTCCTCAGCATCACTGGGGTGGACTGGCTCAGACTTGGCTCTGTCATCAACCTCAGAGATTCCCTGAATGGACCTGTCAGAGAAAAGACTGCTGAGTGACAGAAATTCGTTGGATAAATAGATGGGAATGTGAACAGATGAACTCACGGATGGGTGGATGAATGATACAGGATGGACACAGATGAGTGAGTGGATGGATGGATGGATGATTGGAGAAATGGGGGATGGACAGGTGGATGGATAGGTGAATGGATACAACAGTGGGTGGATAGTTGGGTGAGTTTATGCATGGGTGATTGGGTGTGTGGATGGATCCATGAATGAGTGAGTGGATACGTGGCTGGTTGGGTGGATGGAAGTAAGGGTCCATGGATGGATGAATGGGTGGATGAGTGGGTGGGTGGGTGATTGCATAGGTGAGTGGATAACGGATGGATGAATGAGTTGAAGGGCGAATGGGTTGGTGGATGGGTCAGTGGATGGATGGATGGAGAGATCAATGGTTAGGGGGTTGCATGGGTGGGCAAGTTGGTAGGTGGATGGACGGATGAATGAGGGATAGATGGTTGGGTGGATGGATGGGTGGATGGGTGAGTGTATTGATGGGTAGGTGAATGGGAAGGTGCTTATGTGGGTGGGTGGATGGATGGATAGAAGGATAGATGGAGGAGAAGGGTAGAGAGATGTTTCTTTTTAGAGGGGTTTCTTCTGGTCCAGGAATAGGTTACGGTAGAATTGCCCAGACCCAGGGGTCCCTAGCTCTGAGTACTTGGGAGGAAGTGACCTCCTGAGGCCTGGCCTGGAGCCCAAAACCTGGGTGGTGGGGAAATTGTGGCCATGTTGACCAGAGTCCTATAAACTTACATGGAAGTCTCCTTTCTCCTTTTCTGGGATCTTAGGAGCTGTGAGTCTCAAGAGCAGACAGAGAGGCCGATGAGCAGAGACACGGGAAGCCAACCCAGAGGGTCAGCCTGGTGCCTTTCTCTGCCTGGCTCCTCCTGACCCTGGTGCCCTCCTGCTCTGGCCTCCAACTGAGGATGCCCTGCCTAACGGCAGGTTTGCCCCAGCTTTATGCTTCTGAGGTTTGTAGCCCACCATCCTGAGAGTGGCTTGAGCCTCGTCAAGAAGGCCTCACCTTCCAGCGCCCCTGTCTGCCTTTCAGCTTCTTTCCATTGCAAGTGTCGCTGCACCACAGATACCAGGGAGGGTACCTCTGTTTCCTTCTCAAACAGAAAAACAAAGGCAGCCAGGTCGTGTGAGAAGCCACGGTGCGGTGGCCTCCCTGGGCAAGAATGGCTGCTGCGAGCCTGGGCATTTCCCCAGCCCCTCTTTTTCTCCAGCCCCTCCTTTTCCCCAGCCCCTCTTTCATCTTCCTCTCTGGGGTCCAAAGGAAAGAGGAGTCGAGGCTGGGAAGGAAGCAATCTGAAGGGGAAATGAGGCCCCCTCTCCGGTTCAGTGTGCGATCCCCTCCTCTAACCAATATACTGCAGTTGCAGTAAAGAGTTAAAACAACACTTTTTTTTTTTTTCAACAATATCAATCAAAAACTGGAGCAGTAAAAGGTTTCCTAGGCTCAGAAGCAGCAGAAGGTGGCTCTAAGGGAAGGAAGGCCACATGATGCCACACAAATGAAAAACTTCTGTACGTGAAAAAAAAGAACAATATGTAGGCCAAAAAAAAAAAAAGACTCAAAATATATTTTCAGCAAATACAGAGAAGACTTATAACCTTAGGCAAGCTGATGACTAAGAAAACACAGAGACACCTCTACCATGAGGCAAATGAGCATCGGCCATAGCTACCAGTTCTCAGAGAAGAGACCACCCATCCACAAACAGAGGGAATCGTTGGCCCCGAGTGACTACTGGGGCTCAAAGCCAAACAACCACGAGGTGCCCTTTCTCATCCATCCGAGGCTGCGACATCAAAGCACATTTCTGTCCTTGGGTGAGGAGGGTGTGGGACACAGACCTGCTCACATCCCACGGTAGAAGACAGTGTTGGCCAGGCCTTGTGGGAAGCAATTTGGCAGTGGATGTCACAGACTTAAGATCATTCATCGTCTTTCACGCTGTAATTCCAGTTCTGGGAAATAACCCTAAAGATGGAAAATGCTTTCCAACCGGCGTTATTTATGATAGTAAAATATTGGGGAAAGCCTGCAATAGGGGAATGGTTAGGAAAATTATGGTTTGTCCATTGGTGGAATATCATGTGGCTATTCAAAGTATTTAAGAAGACAGTGTGAAAACTTGGAAAAATACTTATGAATAGTGCTAAATTTTTTAAAAAGCAGAATTCAAGGCTGTATAGACAGTATGATGTTTGAAAAACAGCGCCAAGTTGAAATCTTTTTTTCCCAGCCCTATGTATGGAAAAAAGGAAGAGATAAGGCTTTTTAGTTCCTTCTGCTCTTTTCCACAGTCGGGCTGGCTGGGTGGGAGAATTATAGGTGACTTTTCTTTTCTCCTTTGACTTTTATATATTTCCAAATGTTCCTTCATGAGGTGTTTTATTTTCTTAATGAATAAACAAACGTTTTCTCTAAAAGGAGAAAATATCTCGTGATCTGGCATTACTTTTCTTAAAATCACTGACAAATAAAACGCAAAGGATGGAAATAGGCCGGCTATACCCTTTAGATGCGCTCACTCTTCTTCTGAGACTCTGCAGTGCTCCCCAAGTGGGAGCCAACAGTGAGTGTGTGCTAAGATGCTCTAAGATTGCTCCTCGTGCAGAGAAAAACGACGGCAAAAGCACTCAAGAGATGAATCATATAGTGAGTGCTGTGGCTTCTGAGTACTGATCAAAAGCAGAAAATTCGCAAGAGCTGCATTAAAAAAACAAATCTACGAAGTGCTGACAAGCAGCTACGCTGAGGACGAGAGCCTCCAAATTTGCCCAAAAGGGGAACAGGGGCCCCTGCACAGCCAAAGCTATTTTAGACACGGTCAAGGTGTCATTCTGCAGTGAGTTTCTGGGGTGAGTCCCCCACCTTTCTCCCACTTCCTGACTCACTTTCCTGTCGATTTTCACATCTAGGGCTCTGGGAGTCCTCAAAGTATAGTGGGGCATGGTGCAGTCCACCGAAGGCCGTGGGGTGTTGTGGTGGCCCGACTCCCTGCACCCCGCCTTCCTTCCTCGACTCTCTCCCACCCCCGTCTCCTCCCTTCTTTGTCTGTAGCCTCCTCCTGCAGGAAGCCCTCCTTGTTTGCACCGCATCACCTTGGGCAAAATCACACCCTTCTGGGACTCCCAAGCCCATCTTCCAGGTGAGCCTCATCCCTCCCACCTTGCAGTCTGAGCATCCCTCCGAGCATCTCTCTGAGTGCAGGCTCCAGGCAGCGGGCCCTGGCCTGCTCCCCTACCTCCACCACGGAACACACTCAGCACCAGGTCTGCCAGGACCCCACACTCACTTGGGCCTTGGCCTCTCCTTTGGTCAGCACACCATCAGCGTGGGGAGAGGGAGAGAGAAAGCTCGCGTGAGACTCGGAGGCCGGGGGCCTTGGGATCCCCCTGCTGAAGGCGGCCCTCCTTTTCAGCTGGGTGTACCCCCACCCCCCAGAAATAAGACAGCCCAGTTTCTGCTCTAGGCCTCCAAAACCCCTTTGAAGGGCTTTGAAGGGGAAGAGCACAGGGCCTGGAGCCGGGAGGGAGGGTGAGGAAGAGGAAGGGAAGAAATAGGAGCTAGACAGGCAGAGTCTTTGAAGGCTGGGAAGGGAGGAGTGGGAGGAAAGAGGATAGGGGCTTGGAAAGAAGATGGGGAAGGAAGAGGCTCGGGAGAAAGGGGAGAGGGGGCGCACCTGCCGGGGCTCTGGCGCTGCCGGGTGGTCCTGCCACTTCCCCCTCTGCTGTGTGGCAGAAGCTCAGAGCCTTGGCATCTGCGAGGCCCTGACAGCCCGAACCCGGTGGCACCATGTGGAGCAGCAAGGCCTGGCCTTCCGAGGCCCAGGCGTCAGGGGAAGAGAAAGATGCCCTCGGCCCTCCGAGTCTGAACCAACGCCCTCCTCTGCAGTTGGCTGATGCCAGCAGGCCTGGGCCCGGGGGTGGGGGTAGGGATCCTGCCTTGCCAGTGCCCAGCCCGGGGCCCGGTGGCCCTCGAGTGTCCAGGCTGGCAGATCCCTCGGTTGCCTGGGAGCCCCCTGCACATCACAGAGAGCCTGCCAGCACTCTTGGTTTTGCCGGGGGCCCTGAGGTCCCCCGTTCCAGATACCTTGGTGGGTGCGTGTGCATGGGGAGTGAGCACTGGGATATCCTGAGCGCCAAAGTCTGGCCAAGGGCCCAGAAGGAATGGTGTGGTGAGGACGATGAATGGGATGCCGGCCCCGGCCTTGCTGACTTAGGGGTTTTGCTGGACGCAGCGCCTGGCTGAGGAGGAACCCCTCGGGGTGGGAAGGCCAGCCAGAAAGAAGGGCAGGATGTGGTGGGAGGCTGAGTGCCTGAGTGCTTGGGGGGAGCGACCACATAGCCAAGCAGCAAAGCTCTCCTGGCGGCCCTGCCTCCTCTGCTCCTGCGCCACTCTGCCTTGCTGTCTATCTGTCGGCCTCAGTGCTGCTTCCAGAGTGACCTGGCAGCCCTGTCACCCCCACAGGCCATCTCCTGGGCACCCTCTCCCTGCACAGCTGGAGCCCCATCCCCCGCCTAGCATGCACTTTCTTGTTCAGGGGACTCTCTGAGGCTGGAGTCATGCAATAGCTCAGTCCCAACAGGGAGGAGCCCCTCAGCCCCACAGGCTCATGAACGGCGGAAGCTGAGAAGCATTCCCCAGCTGGGGCCCCTGACTTGAATCTTCAGCTTTCCAACCTCCACCCAGGGGTTCTGCCAGCCCCACTGCCAGCGAGGCCAGGCCCACCCAGGGGGCGTCCTCGCACCGGGTGTGTCTGGCTCGGGCCCAGGCGCTGGGTGGGATGCTGGGACCTGACTGGGCCTTTGCACACATGGCCCACAGCTGTTTCGGGTCCCCAGCGTTCCCAGCTTGGGCCTCAGCCTGCCTTTCTGCTTCACTCCACTTGCCCCTCCACAATCCCTTCCACGTCACCCCTCCCTACCTTCCTGCTTCTGGCTTGCTAACCGGGGCAGGGTGGAGGCCTCTCGTCCTGAGCTCTTCCCACCCCACTCCGGTGGATCCAGAGAGTCCCAGTGGACCCCAGCACCGTCCTACCAAGGCCTGCTCTGCCTTAGACTCAAGGCTGGCCACCCCCACCTCCCATCTTCCTGTTGGCGGCCCAGGAACACCCTCCTTGTCCCCAAGCTACAGAATGAATCCTCTCTGCCTGGGAGACCCAGAGGAAGTCTGCATTCCATCGGCCAGCCCTTCCTAAGCCAGGGTCCTCACTCTGTCCCGAGCCCAGAGGCCAGATCGGGTTACGTTGTTGGTCCAAACTGCACAAGGGGTGGGCAAGAGGGAGGAAGCGAGAGAGGACAAAAGGGAGGACGGGGGCTCTGGCCTGGAGGCTGAGGAGCGCCGGCGTACCTTCTTGAACTTCCTCTGCAGACGCAGCATCATGGTAGGCAGAAAGGGCAGGAGGGAGGGAGAACCAGTGTGAGCGGTGGCAGCACACAGAGGAGGGGAGGGGAGGGTCGAGGTGATGGGGCAAGCAGGCCAGGCCGTGCGGGGTTACACGGCCCCTCTTGTTCCTTCTTGGGTCCTGCACCCCCCAGATGGCCACACCTGCGCCCACATGGCATTGAAGTCACGCAAGTACCTGGTACATGAACTTCATGGGACAAGGAGGCCACTGAACAAGAGGCAAAACCGTGGGTCAGAGGTCAAAGGAGAAGGGTCCCAGGTGAATGGAAAAGCGGCCCGTCACCACCGCAGCCCGAGGGTGGGGTGTGTGCGGGGAGCCAGCAGGACACGGTCAGAATTGGCCCAGGCACCAGCACGGCCCCAGTCCCATGTCCCCAAACCCTGCTCTCAGCATCCGGGAGAACCCTAGATGGGAAAACGGAGCCTCAGAGGGTGGCCAGGAGCTGTGGCTCTTGCCCTGGGTGGAGGAGGCTCGGCACTGGGGCTGGACCTTCCTTTGCTAGACCCCATCCCCTTTCTGTCCGGGGGTGCCCCCAGAAGGGTGTCCGTGCCTTTGGCCGGGGCGCCAAGGCCCATGCATGAGGTTCTAACCTGGCTGGGCAGCACCAGGGGCCCACAAGGGCAGGGCTGGCAGCCCTGGGAGGCAGAGCCACAGATGGGCTATGGGAGGTGTCCCCAGGACCCCCACTTCCTCCTGCCATCCCAAGAGCTGAGGGCCCACTCGTTCAGTCCCTGATGGGATTCTTTCCACCCTCCGAGGGTACTGGCAGCCCAGGGTGCTAATGACATCTCTGCCTGCTGATCTGGGCATGAGACCCCAGCCCTCTTATCTGCCCCCAGGCCGTGTGCACCACAAGGGTCTCACAGCAGAAGGCTGTGAGGGGGCCTGGCGACAGGGGGGTGGCAAGGGCATGTGCACAAGGGACCCGACAGTGGCTCTGCCCCCAGCTGCCTTCCCTCCCCCGACCCTGTACTGTCCCACGATGTGGCTGGGGTCCCGGCCAGGCCCAGGGCTCAATGCCACCACGGGTTCTCGGCTTCCCGCCCTGGGGTGGAAGCTGGGGTGGGCCTACTTCTGGCCATGAAGCGTCCCCTCTGGCCCATGCCTGCGGATGCCCTGGTGACAAAGAGCCTAGCCTACACCTGCCTGGGGAGTCCCTGGCCCTGCTACTTCCTGGGGGACTGCGTGGAAGGCGTCCCACCCTCGAGACTCCATGCTGTCTCTGGTCAAGCATTGGCCATGGTTAGTGGGTTACATTAGGTCCACTTGTGGGGACCCCTTGGCTGGCTGGTACCTCGTGGCTTCCCCACCCTCTCCCACACCCCCACACGGGCTCAAGCCAGGCCCTGGGCCCCTCTTGGGGACCAGAAGTCCTGTGTTCTCGTACCTTCCTCATGGATTTCTGCAGTGGATGAGAGCTGGGGGTTGCGGGTGGCAGGGGGAGATAGGAGAGGGTTAGACAGGGACACGTGGCAATTCTTAGAGGTGGCGTGGAGGTCAACGTCTTCTGGAGCAGGAACGCTGGGGAGGAGACATGGGGGCCAGGGCCTCGCATCCCACTTACCTTCCTCCTGGGCTTCCTCTGAGAGCTGGAGAAGCCTGGAGCAGGAGAAGGCAGGGATGGGGGAGAGAGGAAACAGAGACAGTGATTAGCGCATACTCGGGCCGCAAGGACAGGAGGCTGGCCGGCTGAGAGAAGAGGGCCTGGGCTCGCTTGGCTGCGGTAAAAGATGGGGGTCAGTCCTTCATCTCTGGTCAGCCCCGGTGAGCTGGGACTGCCACCAGAAGAGCTGTTCACTGTCAACTGGGCTGGGCCAGAAAGCCTGGGGTCATCGGAAAAGTACACGAGAGGGCTGGGAGAGCCATTCTGAAAGCACATAGACATAGACGGACATGGGGTGGACATCTGCCTAGAGGGTGAGGGGGTTCTAGTGGAGCCCAAACTGAGCCTCAGGTTGTAGCAGGCCTAAGGGTGGGTTTAGGAAGCCGGTAAGGGATGCTGAAGCAGCTATCCATTGAGACCTGCTTCTCACACACTGAACTTAGCCACCCAGGCCACTTAGGCGGCTTAAGGTTCCACAGCCCTGAAATGTGCGTGTTACAGTTCCCTGATGGGTATTTCTGTCTCAGCCCATGGATGGCCTGGGTTTGCTCACTGCAGTCTCTTTTCGGAGCTTTGGGTTGTCCATGTGTGTCCCAGCGCCAGCACCCACAGGACTCTCAGCCCCCAGCCCTGGCCTCCTCTCTGAGGCCCTAACTCCCTCAGGTAGTACTAGAGGGGATTGAGCTACAGCCCCTGGCTGATGATCCAGGGGACTGGGGAAAGTGTTCCATGACAGGTCAGGTCTTGCCTCAAAGCCCGTTCCCCAGAGGCCAAGGAACAACCCCCAAGCTCCTTTCACATGAGGCCCCACAGCGGCCCCACCTTAGCAAGGCTGCAGACCTGGGCATTCATGGTCAGCCAACCAGCTGAAGAACCTCAGTTAGGCAGATTCCTGCCTGTAGCTGGGGGCTTGACCTTCATGATCCCAGAACCCCTAGCCTGCAGTGGAATGAGTAACCCTGTATCCTCCAGGGAGAGGAGTCCCAAAGTCTTATGCCAGGTGTACCCTTCCGCATACCACCTCCTCTACCATGCCGGGAGGCGCTCCTTTAGGAGGACGCCGACACGATGCTCCTTCATGATCCCTTCCATGCAGAGATAAGTGTTGTGACAAGAGGAAAGCTTCATCCTGCCTCCGGTAGGTACCTGGGATGGCTGAATTCCGGTCACCTGCCTGGCTAAGAAGGAGAAAGAGGAGAGACTCAAAGAGACCTTTTCATCTAGATGGGCGGAGGTGGCCTGCTAGCTGGGGTGAAGCATGCTTTTCTTCTTCTCAGCTCTCCCCGTAGACACCTTGTGGTACCAAGGTGACACCAACCTGACTCGGAAACCCCACCCCTTCCCCAGACACAATGTCCACAGCCTGAGGTGAAGTTCCCTCAGGTAGCTAAGCAGGACGTCTTCACGCTTTGTGATCCGGGCCGAATTCTGGGTGTGCACCTTGGGTTTCTGGGATGAGCCTGCTAGAAACAGGCATGGGCAGCCGGAATGGTTTCATGGCTGGAATTGGCATGCAGACTCCCCTTCCTCCAGGGACTTTCCAAGAGAAAAGTGCCCTTCAACATTGTGCTGTGTGTGACGGGTCCTTGGCGCGGATATTCTCCCCACTTCCTGATGAGCTTGCCTACCCGTCCCTACCACGTGCTCTGATGGCACCCACAAACAACCTGCCTTCCTATCTACAGGAGCCTGACCTCGGTTTCCCTCCCGTTCTCCATCCTCTGTCTTCTGGCTGAGCCCCTGCGGCTCTGGCCTGGCCCCACCCCATCTTGCCTTGGGAAGCCTAACACCCAGCCCCAGCTGCCAGCCAGCCCGAATGGGCAGCTGCAAGGTTGAGGATCTGGCCCAGAAACTGGGCATGCGCTGGGGCCTGGGGTGTTCGTGTAGCCCAGCTCCAAGAGAAGGATGTCCAGAGAGTCCTTTGCCAGCTGGGGCCAGGGCCAGGCTGTTCCCTCTGATCCTCCTCCTGCCACTTGGCGTCGGCCTCCTCCCTGGCCACCACCTGGACCACCGCCATTATGTTGTCCACAACCAGCACCGCATCCTCCCTCAAGGCCGCCTCCTCCCTCTGCACCGCTGCCGCCCTCTCCTGCCTCAAGGCTGACCACGGGAGCCCTCCTCCGGAGCTCCCACAGACCACGGCCTACTCCTCCCTCCCCACACCTCCGCAACACCTGGCCTCTGGGGGCCGCTTCCCCGGAAGCCCGCGGGCGTCCCCTGCTGACAATCCTTTGCCACACCTACGTGGACACAGTGTTCCCGGGAAGCCCCACCGGGCCCGCAGCCCGCCTTACTCGCCGTGGGCCATGGGCCACTGCAGGGTCACCTGCGTGCAGGAATCTAGGAGCCATAGGCAGAAGTCCTGGTCTTGCAGAGCCCTGCCAGCGGGCATCGCGGCCGCGACTGCGCTTGCGGGAGCCTCTGGGTCAGTAAGGCAGTACACAACAGCGTCCACGAAGGCAATCGAAGGGCATCCCTGGCTGCTGGCCTCCAGCGTACCCAGGGCACTGGATGAGAAGTCCTTCGGAATGCTCCTGGGAGAACAGCATCCTCAGGGAGGAAGCATGATACTGGGAGCCTGCATTTGCCTAGACCTGCGAGAGTCCCTGCAAGCGTTCTGTCCTCAAGAGCAGGGGAATTCTTGTACTTCTGTAAAAGAAGGCGACTTTCCTCCCACGCTCCCGCCCGGCCCCACCGTGCCTAAGCCGCCCAAGCCGCCGGCGCTGGTCCCTCTCTCTATACACTAGATCGGCAGTTCTCAGTAATATCTGCCTGGTCCGCCTAAGGAACAGAGATGTTTCATGTGTTCACTGTGGGTCAACGGCTTGCGACAGTCAGGATGCCAGTTAGGGTGTAGGACTTCCAAGCACCCACTTCCAAAGCGCACACTGCCGGCGCCCCCTGCTACAAGCTCTCGCGGCTTCTCGCGGAAGGCCTTCCCCGGGATGGTGGAGCTGCGGGCCACTGGATGCGGGAAACCCCGGAAGACGCCCTCCGCCCACGCACTGATCAGCCGCGGAGAGTGGCTGGCTGTTCCGGCACTTCCGGCGTGCTTGGCGCACGGTCCGGTTGTGGCATCTTAGGCCGCGGTCGGCCACCCGTTGTGCGGCAGCCAGATGCATGCGCCGTGAGGGCCCCGCGACCCAGAGGCCGTTTGTCCTACTCAAAAGCATCTTTATTTTCTGTTTCTCTGCTCAGGTTGGTCTCTCAGCAAAAATACAAAGACAGCGAGGTTTCTGGATGTTGTCTGTAAAAGCAGATGGGTTTTCAATGTGTCGGTGTTGAATTACGGGAGGACAAAGGAGGGAAAGAAATCGCTAGTGTTATTAAGAAACTAATTTTCATGAACTCGTTGTCTGTTTCTTGAGGAGTCTTCCTTTCACTGTCGGCCATGTCTGACCGGTGGGTAAGGTCGTGTGGGACAGCGAGCTAGGGCGCCATTGTTTTCGTGTGCACTTTCTATTATAGCGGTTTTTCTCTCGGTATGTGGTCATAATTTAAATATGCAGGCACTTTAATTTAACCACTGTGATGAAAAACTTGTCCTGTTAGTCAGCACGTGTCAAATTTCTGATTTGTCTGGCAGGAATGATCAACATTGGACATAAATTGCGTTACTTTAGTGTATGTAGAAGTCTGGGGCCATAAATAATCACAGTTTAAATTTGTGTCTGTAAAGCCTTGAAATGTCTCCCTCCTTGTAAGACACTATTGGAAATGTTTCCTGTATCTCTGGTATCGTAAATAATTTAAACCGAGTAAGTGAGTGTAATCGAGGTAAATGGCGATAGATAGCCTAAAACGGAAACGAAATAATCGCGCTTGAGTTACTTTATTAACCTGGCATGCAGACGTACTCTGGTAATCCGGGCAATTTGGGGAAGTCAAGATGGGAGGATGGCTTGTGGTCAGGAGATGGAGACCGGCCTGTGTAACATAATGAGCTCCGTTAATCTGTTGCCATTTTGGCACCAAGGACGGGCTTAGTGGAAGATGATTTTTCCCCAGACAAGGGGTGGGTAGGGGGAGAAGGCTGCGAGTTGGACACGTTGGGGTGGGTGGTGGGTGTCAGGGCCCCAACGGGCACCGGGTGTGGCGGGGCTTCGGGTCAGAGCGGTGTGACAGGGGGCAGGGACCGGGCAGGGGATCTGTGAGGAGGACAGGGTGTGGCAGCGGGAGGATAGGTGGGATGGTTTCTAGATGGAACTGTTCCACCTTAGGTTGTTCTCAGGCATTACGTTTTCGTAAGGAGAGCGCCACGTGGATTTTTCGCATGGGCAGTTCACAGTAGGGTTCCTGTGAGAATGCAATGCCTCTGCTGATCCCACAGGTGGCGGGGCTCAGGCAGTGCGAGTGGTTCACCACCTGTGCTGCGTCGGGATTACTAACAGGCCAGAGACAGGTACCCGTTGGAGGCCCGTGTTTGGGGATCCCTGATCTCTCGTATATTTCAAATCACTAAAAGTTTGTAAAATATTTAAAATATACTCCCCCAAGAAAGCATGTACTTTAATTAGGAGAATTTAATCATTTATCCAAATAGCAGTCTTGGCGTGGTGTTTCACCATTGAAATCCCATCGGTTTCATAGCCTCATGCAAGCAGATCACTTGAGCCCAGGAGTTCGAGACCAGCTTCGGCAACATGGGGAAAGCTGTTTCTATACACACACAGACACCCACACACATGCCCAGCTGAGATCGCCAGCCCCTGTACGCCCAGCTACTTGGGAAGCTGAGATGTGGCACGATCACTTGAAGCTGGTTGGAGGACGCTTCAGTCCTCCTCTCAGGAATATGAGAGAAGGAAGACAGTATTTATTAAATGCTATTAATGGACGTACACTTTGCCTAAAGGAAATTGAAGTCTCTGGAAAAAAAAAAAAAAGAAAACAAACACACAAACAAACAAAATCACATTGTACCTCCTAAATGTTTAGTTACCAAATCAAAGTATTTAAGTGCGGGCTTCCTGAGTATTGCAACTTTATAAAATCGCAATGGCTTTTGTTATCTAAGTTTTATAAAGGAGTTTTTGTGAGGTTTGTAGTAAAATGCAGCGTTTTTCCATGAAGTCAGTGCTGCTTTTGCTCTGTATGTTACACATTTTTCATATTTCGAGTAAGTAATACTAGGAAGATGTCAGCCTCTGTAAGGGTATTTCACTTGAGGTTTCAACACAGTATGTAATAAAATTTTATGTTTTGGGCTCTCTTATTGTTATCTAAATATAGATAAATTTTCATCCTTTACAGCTAAATGATGGAAGCGAATCAGCCTGGCAAGCTTTTCGTTGGTGGGCTAAGTAGAGAAGCCGATGAAAAGACGCTTAAAGCAGTATTTGGGGAACATGGTCGCGTGTCGGAAGGTAACTCTTGATGCCAACATATATTTCTGTATATTTTATATTTATTTTTTTACCAAAGTAGACATACACTGAAAATATTTCCTTGAATTCTTAAATTAAAATGATTTTTTTTGTTTGTTTTTAAACTGTTGTTTTGAAGTTTCTGTTTGATATTCGGATAATTCTCATGGCAGCAGCTGAAGGGTCTGTGGAAAGGGTCACCTACTACTTCAAAAGGAAAATGAGCAAAAGTAAATTATTTGTGCAGCTGGAGAGCAAAATGAAATATAATAGGCAGGTTATACGGGTGACTCAGTATTAAGAATCGTAGTAATGATGTGAAATGTAATTATTTTCTGATTTCATGTAACTCTAAGATGTGTGTTATTATGGTGAGTTAGTTATGTACATGTAAAATGTTTTCATGTATTTTAGTTGTTTGGAAGAAAGATCGAAAAAACAAGTGTAGAGGCTTCGCATTTATTACTTTTGAGAACCCTGCAGATGCTAGGAATGCTGCCAAAGATATGAATGGAAAGGTAAGGGTCCCTAGTGAATAATGTTTTAACTTTGTTTTTCAATTAGCAGTATTAGTAGGTCTTTCTAGTATTACTAAACTTTTGAAGATAGCAGAATGCCGTGTGAACTGAAATGCTTTAGCCATCCTCTTCTTTTTGCCTCATAGATGCAAGTGTTTTTGAAAGGATATAGAAATAAACGTTGTATGAATTACTCTATGGTAACCCAATTTCCATGTTTGTACTTCAATATGAGCGTAGGTAGATTTTCAGAAGCTTACAAAGAGGTTTAAAACTTAGAAAGAACCGTCAGGAATATGAGAGAAAGAAGTCAATATTTATGACATGCTATTAAGGGAGTTACGTCCGATTCCTGGAAAGACTTTTGTAGCGTAGACAAACCGTGGATATATACCTAGACACACTTACAAGAAAGAAGTCTTCCGTAAAGAGACACCTAGACAGACTCACTAGACGGAAACATTCTTGTCCATTCCCTGAAAATGTATTCTAGAGAAAGTATATTTAAAGAGGACCTTTTCACTGAAGGAAGTGTTAAGAAGTTGAACATAGAAAATAATATGAGAACATTGAATTTGGATAACAGAGCAACTAACTGACATTTTTGTCCCATCGTTGCCCTTTTCTCCTAAGCACATTTTTAGTCTGTCACCAGAGTGATTTATGTAACACGCATACCTAATTCCTGATTTTCCCAGTGTGTTGTTGGACTTGTTTTGATCCAATCCATGGACTCTTGTCCTATTGAGACTTAAATTCCAGGGATTGTGTGTTTACTACAGCTTTAAACTTTTCTGTAATACTGTTAACTACCGAATTCCTTTGTGTTGCAGTCAAGATCATTCCATCCTGGACGCTTTGGAGCTTTTTGTGTTTTATAACATTATCACAATCTGATTGTAGTTTCTGTTACCCTTTGTGCTATCTCGAGTATGCTTTCTTGGACTTGGTGAGCGTTACCATTCTCTGTAAATGTCTACGAAATAATAATTTATTCTTCAAAAACAACTTAGATTTTAGAGTTTCTTCCTCATCGTATATACTAGGTATTTTGTACTCCCTGTACCATGTATTAATCTCTCGATCGTTAAATTGTCTTTAGTGCATATTTAAACTTTCCTAGTTGCTTTCATTTCTGTTATATCTAGCAGACTTCCTGGTACACAGCAGACAGTACATTTTTATTCACTCTTATACTTCTGTGTTTGAAGGTGTGGTAGAACACGAGAGCTGCTTTCTCTTCATGGCATGGTGTCAGGACTGGAGATAATTTTGACTTTTGTATAGTAATCTATGATAATTTTTTCCGCTAGTTTTCAAGCAGAAGAAGAGGTAGTTTTTGTAGCTGTGATTTCTAAATCACTTCATCTCCCATATTTTATTGTATAAAAATAAATATAAATGTTATATGCACATAACTATTAAGAACGGAAATAAGGAGGTACTTAGAGTTTTCAGGACGAATGAGGAGTTTAAGAAATTTTGGCTGACCTTGGAATACTGGGAAGCGAGCAGCCATGTGCAAATCTGGGGAAAATATTTTTGGCCCAGAAGTAGCAAAAGAAGTCTCAAGGTAGGAACAACTGGCTACGTGGCTGCAAGAGATCTTGGAAAGTATCTAAGATCTTCCCCCAACTACCAAAAGCCATGTGATTTTGAAATAGAGTTCTTAGCTAAACTGTTTTGAAACATTGCTTTGGCCTATAGAAAAGATTAAATTGAAGAAAGTTATCGTGAATTTAATTAGGACATTTAAGCATTTCTGAGAAACAGCATGCAGTACTCTACTACGAGTTGTTTTACAGGGACACGTCTAAGGCCAAATAAGAAATTAGTAAGGCAGAAGACATGAAGGAGACCAACCCTATATCACATTTAAGGAAACAGAAGTAGAGTAAATACAGAATTGTAAATTATACTGGGACCTTGTATGTGAGTATGAGCACAATAAACAGGAAACAATTCAAAATGAATAATGTAACTAATGCCTTTGAATAAATAACCTTACTTTTTAAAATGACACATTCTTTTATATACACTTGAAACACTGAGGCTTTTAAATAAGTGACGTGGATGCAAAGGTGAAGTAAATTATGTATTGTAAAGAACATGTGCCACATTGTCTGGCAGAATGTGTGATGGGTTAATTTTTTGAGGTGTTATTTTTTAATATTGGAGGCCTTTCAAGGAAACTGAATAATAGAATTTCTGTTTATCCCTTCATGGAAGGCATGTGCTCAGCAAATGTCTCAAATTTCACATTGTGAAGGACGCGATCATTTCAGGAAAAAAAAAAAAAAATTAAAAAAAAAAAGAAAAATGTTTGTCTTTGGTGAAAACGTGTAGAACTGAAATAGAGTTGATGTAAAACATCTGTAAAATGTGTTTAGGTTAACTGTGACAGTTTTCTCGATTGTATACTTTATTCTTTCAGTATTTGTATGGAAAAGCAATAAAAGTAGAAGAAGCCAATAAACCATCCTTTCAACGTGGTGGTACGCGGAGAACACCACCTCCTTCAAGACACAGAAGCCCTTCGGGAAGTCTGAGGTCTACAAGAAGAAGCAGTGGAGGAAGAAGAGGGTGGCATCACTCACGTGGAGGACACTTGGGTAATGTTTTACAATATAAAGATGGAACCATAGGACTGAAAGACAGTGTTGGAAGATGTAGAAATTTCTCAATTTTATTTACTTCCCAGGAAAAGTAAATTCTTGTTGATAAGCAAAATCATTTGTAAGTGCTAAAGACGTATTATAGGAAAGATTGAACTAATATCTAAAAGTTGTTTTAAAATCTTAATTACTTTGCACGGAAATAACATAAATTTCAACTGAACTGAGTTTATGAATGATGATTGTGTGTACTCCACAGGTTTTCTGCAGAACTCATTCACATTCGTAATACTTTAGAGTTTCTCTCTTTGGGGCCCCGTAGTTCATAGATGTTGCATTGTCAAAATACAGTGAAATCTTGAAAACCTTCCAGAAGGACAGTAGAAACTCAGTATTTTAGGATTGCTTGCACAACATTTATTTTTCTGTGTATACACGTGCACACATGGATGCAAATATTTTGATATGGATAATTTGCATAGTGGGCTGCCATAAAGCATTTTCCACTTAAGGAATGTAGAACGTTAATTAGTCAAAAGAGTCTGTGACTCAGGAAATATCTAAGTTTAAGTCTTTCTTAGGCTTCAAAATCCTACTCTGACACTTCTTTTAAATAAAACCTTTTGACTATTGCAGGCATAATGAATATCGTGACCCCAAAGACAGAGGAAAGCAGATATTTCCAAATAGTACTTTAACTGGTTCATGCTTTAGTGATACCAGTAAAAATGTTGAAATGTAGCTCAACGTACTTTCTATTATTTTATCAACACCGCAGGGACCTCCCGTGGTACACCACATGAGGGAGGGCCTCTGATGACTTAGGGTGGAAGGAGTCACCACGGTTATAACAATACATGAGATAGACATGGCAGAAGTCTGGAGAGTTACTCAAGGAGCCGTGGTGATTTCTGTTCCCGTGATGGTGAGCACGGTGGAAGAAAGGAACAGATAGGGTGCACCATCCTCCTTGTGAAGCACATTGTAGCTCAAGTTACAGGGCTTCTAGAGGTGGTGGTAGGGAAAGCTGATGTGAAGGAGGAGACTAAAGCAGATCTTTAAAATAATAGTTCTTGCATACCAATTCTTTCTCACATATCGAAAATTAAAATGTTGTTTCAGCATTATTAGCTGAGTACCAGTAAAAGAAATAGGTTGGTTTGTGGGGAGAGGTAGATACTGTCTTATTCCATGAATTTTTTGAGGTATACTGATGAAAATGAATTTTTTCAAAGTAATTTCATAATTTTGAATGCTATTTGAAAACTGTCTGTTAAGATGTAATGTCTGTAATTCAGTTTTGTTTTGTTTTTTTTTTTTTGAGACGGAGTCGCGCTCTGTCGCCCAGGCTGGAGTGCAGTGGTGCGATCCTGGCTCACTGCAAACTCCACCTCCTGGGTTCATGCCATTCTCCTGCCTCAGCCTCCCGAGTAGCTGGGACTACAGGCCTCCACCACGACACCAGGCTAATCTTTTTGTGTTTTTAATTGAGACGGGGTTTCCCCGTGTTTGCCAGGATGGTCTGGATCTCCAGACCTCGTGATCCGCCCGCCTCGCCCTCCCAAAGTGCTGAGATTACAGGCATAAGCCACCGCACCTGGCTGTAACTCAGTATTTTAGGATTGATTCAACTATATTTGTTTTTCTGTCTATACATGTGCAAGCATCTAAGCAAATCTATTTTATTTTTCATTTCATATGGAGAACTTGCGCATTGGCCTGCCATATAGCATCTGCCGTTTAAGGAATGTAGAACTCTAATTTCTTCAAAGAGTCTGTGACTCAGGAAAAGTCTAAAGATCACATATAAATCATATTTCTATGTGTGTGTATATATACATATATTTATATATGTGTGTATATATACATATATTTATATATGTGTATATATATTCACACACACATATATAAATTTTTTCATTATTTATTATGCAATTCTTAAAGATTATTAAAATTGAGCATAGCCCAAGCTGAAAATTACTATTACATAAGGGAAGTTTAAGAATCTAAATTATGTTAACAAGTTTTAGAGATCATGTACTTTTCTAAGGTGTCACCTTTTGATTCTGTAATTATTTGAGTTCCTTTGAGTGGAATTTGGTTTAATTTTATGATATGTTTTCACGAAGCTTTCTTCATACCAGAATGATATGAGCAGCCATTTATTACTGATCTCCTAATATGTTTTTCTTGATCTAGATTATATTTAGATATTTGAATGATAGATTTCTGCTCTTTCTTCACTCTCCACTTATCCCACATCTCTCTCTCACACCAATATATGAAATGATTCCTGATTATTTTTGTAGATTTTCTAAATGGACTTTTATTGCTTGAATTAAACTAATTTCATATAGAAATACTAAAGGTTATTAGTTTAGATAATTGTGCAATTTTACAATTACAATCTGCAGGAAAGATTTATACACATCTAATATTTAGCCATTTAAAAAACAGCGACGTTTCTCAACTAAAAAGATTTTGTATGAAATACAGGTGATGGTGGATACACTCTTGATCTCCACATGAGTTCTTCTAGGGGAACGTTTGGAGTTAAAAGAGTTCCATCTTCAAGAATTGGAAGTCCTCCTCCTAAAAAATCTGCTCCTTCAACTGTGGCAAGAAGCAATAGTGGGATAGGAGGCCAAGGTAAATGCTACCTGAGAGCCAGACCGTAGTTTTTGTATGACTGAAAATGAGCTATTTACCTGAATGCTTAATTTAAGATTGAGTAACACATTAGAATTGACACATACATGGACATACTTATTGATTGATAGCTTTTATTTTAGTTTGAATCTCGCTAGGTGAATTTCAGATTTATGGTGAAGAAATACTTGACCTTTTAACTGCAGATCAAAGAAGCGATTACAAAGAGGCAAACGTTCCATTTAATGCTTTGTTTGCTAGAGAATTCCTCTTAATTTTTCTCAAAGTTCCCAGCAGTATTCTTTGATGGGAGGCTTCTTAGTCTAATGAATCCTTGCATATCCTAGATCCCTTTCTATTTGACCCCTGGTGTTCCAATCTAAAAATTGTGTGTTCAGTTTCTTTGTCAGGTTAGAGTCTTGCTGTCACCAGGCCAGGCTGCAGTGGTGAGATGATGGCTTGCTACAGCCTCAAATTCCGGAGCTCATGCAGTCCTCCTGTTTCAGCCTCCTGAGTTGCTGTGACTCATGGCATGCACCACCACACCTATCCAATTTTTCTTTCCCTATTTTTGTAGAGACAGGATCTCACTACATTGTCATAGCTGACACTAAAGCCCTGGGCTCAAGCAGTCCACCTGCTTTAGCCTTCCACAGTGGCTCGAGGCGTGAGCCACTGGGCCTGGCCAGACAGTTTCTGTGACCTCGGTAATGCTTGTGTGCAAGGTGTTCTTGCTGGTTCTTTGAGGATACTACAAGAGCATTTAGCAGAAAAGCAGTCACTGGGCTTTAATACTGTTTAACAAGATAAGTAAGGATTGAAATGTAGACATGAAGGAGTCCAACATTTTTCAGCTAAGTTGATATCACAGAAATGCAGAGTCGTGAAGTTCAGGGGCTGTACATTTATCATTAAGATTGTACGGGGATGTTTAAACCTTAACGCGAGATCCTTAGTGCAGGATTTGAAATTATTTGAGGAGAGAATTTAGAACTAAGCAACACGAGGTGAGCAGTAGGATTGAATAGAAGTAATAATCTTGAGAAGGAGGAGAAGGGTAAGATTTCAGATGGAACAGAAGAAAGCACGATAAAAAAGTCACCGTTCTCAGCAAAGAAGTTTAAGCAGAGCAAATTAAAATTCTTACTAAGGCATGCATCATAATATGGAGGAAATGGAAACCTTCTGTTTTCAATTTTACATTTCGTATTAGAGGATTGGTGAAGTTAGGTAGTAATTGAGTTCACAATACTTAAGCTAGCACATTTCCACTTAAAGATTAGCCAGTGAACACATCATAGGTGAGAGACTGACCTGTCAGAAATAGCACGTGAAGCCTGTATTAAAGGAAAAACTGTTCTATTTTGAATGAGGCACAATGATGTAATGACTCTTTTACCAGTATTTCTTATTCCATGTAAAATAAATCTTAGCCATCGTTAGAAAAGCTGGAGGAGCATATTTTAATTTGTCCTCATTTAAGATAGAGCCAACCACTTGGAGATAAAGAAGAACTTTTGTGTACAGATTTCACATTCAGTAGTTCATGGGTTGCACTACTTGTGTGTGTGTGTGAGACAGATTGAACAAGATGGGTAAATGTACTTTCTTTGGCTGAGATAGGACACCATATGCAAACTTTAAAATCAGTGTAAATTTTGACGGTTTTATGCATTTTCCCTGTGTCATTAATAGTCATCAGTAATTCACATGAAAAGGAAGATAACAACTAACTAGTTATTTCCAGTTAAAAATGAACTGTTAACCTGAGAATTAATGTTTAGCTTAAACTGTGTTTAAGAGGAACTGGCCTTTTAGGAGCCAAGAGATTATACAAAGCTGTAAGCTATGCTGAAGGTGTCATGAATGTCTGGTAAATCAGGGAAAGAGAAGGAGAGTCATGGGAGAAATAATTTTTAAAGTTGTTTTAGAGTAGAAAAGATAGTTCTTCAAATTTTCTGTACTTTACGTAATATGTCATCATGTTAAATTAAAGGTCCCATTTCACGTGGAAGAGAGAACTATGCAGGTCCTTCACGCAGAGAGCCATCCTCCTCCCGGAGAAAGAACAGTACCTCAACAAGAGATGATGCTTATGCAACTAAAGATAGGTAAAGGAAAATTGAAAAAATAGTTGGTTTTTTGTTGTGGTGATGAAATGCACATACCAAAATTAAACATCTTTGGGTTAACAATTAAATGGCATTAAATGCATTCTGTGTTGTGTAACAACCACCTCTATTTAGTAAAAAAAAAAAAAAAAAAAAAAAAAAAAACATTTTCATGACTCCGGACTACAGCTCCACTATCAGTTAAGCAGTCCCTTTCCTTTTCTCCCTTCCCGCTGCCACCAGGAAACATCAATCTGTGTTCTGTTTATGAACTTACCTGTTGTGGGCATTTCCTTGTAATGGGCTCAAACACTACACGACTTTTTTGTCTGTCTCTTTTCTTTCTGCTGGATGTCCTGAAGGTTCGTTTACGTCATCGCACTTCACTCCTTACACAGGCTGTTAACCCATTATTTTGTTTGGGTTGTTTCCACCGCAGTATTTCTAGGCACAAATATTAGCTTGAGTACACTTACTCAATTCTGGCTATGTATGTGTGGAGTTGCTTGATCATATGATAATTATGTTTGTTTTCTTCAGGACCCACCACATGTCTCCATAGTAGCTGCCTCATTTTCCATTCCAGCAAGCACTGTATCAGGGTTCCAGTTTACCTACATCCTCTGAAAGACTTGATATTTCCAGCTTGTTACAATTTATAGGCATTCCAGTATGTGGGAAGTATGGTATCACATTTTGGCTTAGAAATGCATTTTCTGAATCCCTAATAAGGAGTATCAGTTCCCCGTACTTTTTGGGTATTTGAATATATTGTACTTGAAGAAATGTCTGTTTAGATGTCTGGCCTTTTTTTTTTTTTTTTTTTTTAAAGTTGTAAACAGGTTATGTTTTGGATACTAGAAGTTGATCATTTAAAATTTGTTTCTTTAAAACTTATGCAAGCATAAATCATCGAAGTTCCCGAGACACCAGGTGTTATGCTCCGCCACGTAAAGACTGTGCATGGCGTGATTATGGTCGTTCTCTCCGTGATGAACATTCTTCTAGACGATATGGGTACTATAACATTTTCTGGTTTTCTCCAATATACGTCTTAAATTGTTCATTCTGACACTAACGAAGAGGTTTTTTGTTTTGTTTTGTTTTGTTTTTTGTTTAATAGTGATCATGACGGCCATGGTAGAGATGATTCAGAACGTCCAAGTGGAAGTTCCTACAGACATGCATGTCAGAGTTATAGTAAGCGTCCAGGTATGTTTTGTAAATTATACAATTATATTTAGTAGACCAGATCATTGCTGTAACAAAATTTTAGGGAAAATTACAAAGGAAAACCATAACATGTTTAAATGTTGGGAAAGGTTAACAGTGTAAAGCCTAGGGATCTATAGGAAGGTTAGAACTTCAATTCATTTACAGAAAACGTGACTCAACCTTTATTTTAGAATAGACTTTCTTAAGCTTCAAAATACTACACTGACACTTCTTTTAAATAAAACATTTTGACTATTGCAGTCACAATTAATATCCTGTCAAGAGAGGCAGAGGAAAGCAGGTATTTCCAAATAGAACTTTAACTGATTCGTGGTTTAGTGATACCAGTAAAAATGTTTCAATGTAGTTCAACATAAGTGCTATTATTTTATCAACCCTGCAGGGACCTCTCGTGGTGTACCACCTGCACCAGGTCCTCGGATGACTTTCAGTGGAAGCAGTCGCCGTGATTATAACAATACACGAGATAGATATGACAGAAGCCGGGAGAGTTACTCAAGGAGCCATCGTGATTCCTATTCCAGTGGTCGTGAGCACAGTGGCAGAAAAGAACAAACCTATCCACCTTCAGTGGATAGGGTGCACCGTGATCCTCGTGAAGAATATGGGAGCTCAAGTTACAGGGCTTCTAGAAAAGGTGTTGGGGGAAGCCGATCTGAAAAAGGAGACTGAAGCAGATATTTAAAATAAGAGTTCTTCCGTGGGTATCGAAAATTACAATGTTGTTTCTGTATTATTACCTGAGTACCACTACTAGAAATAAGTTAGTTTTGTAGGGAGAGGTAGCTATTAACTTCCTCCATGAATTTTTTGAGCTGAAAAGGAATCTTTATCAAAGTAATTTCATTATTTTTAATACCATTTGAAAGCTATCTGTTTAGGTGTAATGTGTGTAGTAAAATTTTCAGAATAAATCTATACATGGAATGCAAAGTGCCTGATTTTATTGCTACACGTGCTCAAAAGCAAATTCAATAGCAGAGTAAACTGTGTTGTTTGTAAAAACTTGCGTTTGTTGGTTTGCACATAAAAACATACAAAAGTAGGCGCAATTGCAGTCTTCCTTGGAAGCTGCACAAGTTTCCTAATTAGGCTGCGTTTCTTTTAAAAAACTTACCAGCTTCAGCTGTGCAAGGTGGCTCACGCCCATAATCTCTTCTCTTTGGGGGACCTAGGTGGACAAATCACAAATTCAAGTTTCAGAAGCCCTCAGAAGCTGTCTGCCTCACCCTGAAACGTTTGTCCTTCAGAGGAATAGTAAAGGTCAAAAAGTAATAGATACTGTTGAAACTAGAGTTTAAAACATCCAGAACATTCTTCTTGAAGCATTCTGTGACTGAAGCGGGACAGTGGTAATGGAAACATATTTTCCACTGAAATCAAACTGAACCTGCTAAGTTTCCTAGGTACTTAGCTTAATGAAATTAAATGGTCCTAGTTTACATAGTGAAAAATGAGTGTTTAGTTTTGGGAGGTACTCACATTAATATTGTCTTCAAATATTTGACAATGAATGTTGTAAGCAATGTTTTAGCAATATATTCTTACAAATAGGAATAATCTAGGAGGGTTGGGAATTTATCAATTTTTTTTTTTTTTTTTTTTTTTTGAGATAGAGTCTGGCTTTATCACCTAAGCCATGGTGCAGTGACTGGACCTTGGCTCACTGCAACTTCCACCTTCTGGGTTCAAGCTATTCTCTTTTCTCAGCATCCCGAGTAACTGGCATTACAGGTGTGTGCCACCACAGCTAGCTGAAATTTTGTATTTTTAATACAGACAGCATTTGACTGTGTTGGCCAGGCTTCTCTAAAAGTCCTGATCCACCCTCTTCTGCCTCTCAAAGTGCTTGGATTACAAGCATGAGCCATCACGCTGAGCCTATCAGATATCATTGAAGGTATGAATAGGAATACCTTAAACCTTATGCTTTTTGTAAAGTGAAGTGTATAAAACAACAGCAAAAAATTTCAGATAGGGGATGGCTTAAAGATTTAATAAATTATCTAATGATAAATACATAAAGAATAGGAGCCAAACAGGTAAACCATTTAGCTTTCCTGAACAGGCAGTGTACAGAATGGAATATACAAAGTTCCATAAGTTTTATAGTCTGTAATTCTTCAAGTAGCAAAATAATCTGCGAAGAGGAAGCATCTTCATGAGAAAACGTTGACAGAATCATCAATTTTTAAAGGGAAAGGCTGCAAATAATTTTAAAGAGGAAGTTACCAACTTTGATTTTCAAGTGAGTTATTTATCTCATGAAGTTATGTTTTCCTTCACCTTTAATGTAGGACCGTGAGGATTAAATGAAAAGATGAAACTCCCTAGTATCTTCACAGTGGCCTCATAAGAAATAGTGTCTTTCAAGATGTGATGGTGAAGGTCTTTACTCCCCGCATTTAGGGAGGCTGAGGTGGGCATATCTCTTTAGCTCAGGAGTTTGAGACAAGCCTTGGCAACATGCAGCAGTCTTGTCCCTATAAAATAGACAAAAAATTGCTGGATGTGGTAGTGCATCAGTGCAGTCCCCTTCCCTCAGAACTGAGGAGGGAGGATCGTTTGTGGCCATGAGGACAAGGCTGCAGTGAGCATGTTTGCTCCACTGCATTTTTGCCTGGGTGACAAAGTGAGACCCTGTCAAAAAATAAAAATAAATAAAAGTGTCTATGATACTCTGACCCTGGGAACTTTTAACCCAAATTATCTTCTTGAGCCATTCTGTCATAATGACTTAAAGGAATGGGGAACAGAAGCACAACCTGTAAGATACAATTTATCAACCCTGGAATAGGGGCTGTGTTTCAGCAAGTTAGAGTAAATGGTGAAAAGCCTTCATATAACAAGAGCTAAAGACTTCTTCCTTAATTTTCATAGGAAAAGTGTACTTTTTAATGAATAATAGGATACATTTTACGATCTGTGTCTGCTAGGATTGCTATGAGAAAATACCTAGACTTGGTGGTTTATAACAAACATTTCTTATAATCTTAGAGCCTGAGATGCCCAAGATGAAGGCATCAGCAAATACAGTGTTCTGGCAAGGGCCCACTTTGTGGATTTTAAACAGCCGTCTTGCTGAGTCTACACATGGTAGAAGGGGCTTGGGACCTCTTGGGTTGCTTACAGGAGGGTACTAATATCATTTATGAGGGTGCTGTCTTCCTGACCTCATCAGTTCTAATCAAAGGCCCTGTTCCCCATCCAGAGGGCAGCCAATTGACATTTCTCTATGTTGAGCTTAATGTATATTTTAGATGGTGGAGTGAGGATGGCAGTGAAGACTGAATGAATTCCCTGGTTTGCAGTTTTTAGTGTCTCTGGTGTTGCCATCAGTTATTAGAGGCATGAAGATGATTTTTTAAAATGTTCATACATAGTCATCTGGCTTCAGGTTACAAGTTTTGGGGATAATTGGGCAGTTTTAGTTGTCAGTGATGCTAAATCATGAAAGGGGGACACAAAGTTGAAGTTTGAGTTTGGGGAGTTGTAGCTATGTATTGAATAAAAGAAGAATTGAAAATGGAGACTAATAAAATTTGTAAGACATCTCATGTGGATGTTCTGTAGTTTTCCACTGAAATATAATTCTCTCTGCAGTTACTTCTCCTGACTCTTATTCACAAAATAAGTCTGGTCTTACTAGTTTTGTCATTATTTATCTAAATGCAGTAAGAATGGTCATTGACCACCGAGGCCTTTATTTATTTATTTCTTCATGTATTCACTATTCCTTTCTAAATTAGAAACAGTGTCTGACTCATTTCAGCCTCCACCTCCTGGGCTCAAGTGGTCCTCCCACCTCAGCCTCCGAAGTAACTGAGACCACAGGCACACACCATCATACCTGGCTAATTTTGTATTTCTGTTTGTTTGTTTGTTTGGGGATATTGTCTTGCACCATGTTGCCTAGGCTAGATGTGAACTCCTGGGCTCAAGTGTTCCTCCCACCTTGACCTGTGGGAGTGCTGGTATTACGGGTGAGAGCCACCATGCCTGGCCACAGAGGCCTTTCCAGTTTGCTTTGTGAGAACCAAGTGTCTCTTTTTTTTTTTTTTTTTTTTTTTTTTTTTTTCGCGACGGAGTCTTCCTCTGTCTCCAGGCTGGAGTGCAGTAGCTCAGTCTCAGCTTACTGCAAGCTCTGCCTTCCAGGTTCACGCCATTCTCCTGCCTCAGCCTCCTGAGTAGCTGGGACTACAGGTTCCCCCTACCACGGCTGGCAAAGTTGTTTTTTTTTTTTTTCTACTTTTAGTAGAGACGGGGTTTCACCATGCTAGCCAGGATGGTCTCAATCTCCTGACCTCGTGATCCACTCACCTCGGCCTCCAAAAGTGCTGGGATTACAGGCGTGAGCCACCACACCGGGCCTGTGACCTTTCTATAATTAGGCTCAGCTTATATTTTCTAAAGCCTTGAGACTAGATGCTAAGCCAGGAACTTCCCACCAGGCTTTTCTACGAGAACCTGTAGATTGGGTTGAATTCGTCTCCTCTCAGAGTCCCCAAATATCGTGAGGTTCCAGAACTTGCCCAGAAGTGACCTGTTTTTCTCATCTCTTGGGCTAGGAACTCTGTAACCGATTATGAGGCCGCTTTTCCCAAGAGGGCTTTATAAGTATTGTCCCCACAGTCAACTTTAGTTTTTAATGCTGCCTTGTTATGTCTGATTCTATGGAAATCATTCTTAAATGTGTTTGATATTTCAGACGAGGCTTGGCAATAAAACCAGTTCCCAAGAACATTCAGTTCAAAAAAGGACACTTTTGTACTGAACAGAAGAAATGCCTCTATTGTCATAAAAATATTTATAAAATATTAAACGTCCAGTGAATGTAATGCAGCTCAATTAGTGAATTAGTACATCCAAGAAGAATCCCAATGTATTCTCCTTTTTAAGGTTTTTTGTTTGTGTGTTTGTTTGTTTGTTTATTCTTTTCACTGGCAGAGTCACCCTCTTTCGCCCAGGCTGGAGTGCGGTGGTGAGATCTCAACTCAGTGCAACCCCTGCTTCCTGGGATAAAGGAATTGTCCTGCCTCAGCCTTCTGCATAGCTGGGATTGCAGGTGTGCGCCACCATTCCTGGCTGACTTTTGTATTTCTAGGAGGGATGGAGTTTTGCCATATTGCCCAGGCTGGTGTGGTCTCAAACTCCTGAATTCAGAGGATCCACCTGCCTTGGCCTCCCAAAGTGCAGGGATTACAGGCATGAGCTACCATGCCTGGCCCACAAATGTATCCCTGCACTTAATAATAACAGCAATTCGTAACATGTGGCTGTGTGCAATAAACCATTTTAAACTAATCTCATTTACTAAATATTTGCATGAATCATGTGAACTTGGCCTTCTATTTCTGGGATTTTTAAGAGTATGTAATTCACAATAGTGCTTACTTATCTCTAAGCCAATTAATATGGCACCCTTTTAAGTGATATTCAAAATTAACAGGGTAATCACATCCAGAGGTAGTAATATATCACACACACATAATGTATATGCAAAAAGTATAGATAGCGGAAAACAGAGTTTACAGCTCTCCTCAAATGTAGCCATGAATTAAGCAATAGGGTAATAGAAATCTCACTGGTTTATATCCATTTGATATTTAATCTAAACTGTGCTTCGGCAAAATGAGACAAGGTTACCTATTCCATAGGAGGTCTAATACTTTGCGTCCGTATTGGTAAAGAAGAATTTTCTGAGAATATTTTGCCATAGGATTGAATCTAGTGAGTCAGAGGACTACATTTTACTTATAATATACATCCAGTGACAGTCTGAATACCTCCAAAAGCTGGGCAATTAAAATGCTCAATCTCTTCTAATTAGCTATTTTTCTTTCCGCTTCAGTCAGATAATTTTTTGGAGGGTGGGGAAGATCGTTGAGTCCCTGAAGAGCCTCTGATTTAGAGAGCCTAAATTTCTTGTGACTATAGTGGGCTGAGAGGCTGAAATAGAAAAAGCCTTGTTTAGTGGATAGAAGGATGGACAATGAGAGGTTTAAAGTAGGATATGTCAAAGAATTCAAGGGAGCTGAATAGTAGATAGAAGATAGTAAGAGGACAAGCAAGGAACACGAGTAATAGGAAGGAAGACGTCAAAACGCACCAGTGTAGTGAGATGTTAAGTTTCTCAAAGATCATTGAAGTTCCAAAGTATCCTTACAAAAGCATCCCAACAACAAGGATGTCTATTTAGCAAAGCCTAAATTCACCAGGGTTCAAGAAGATGGGTTTTAGTTGACTAAGAGAGTCTCATGGCAGAGGCAAGTATCCAAATAAAGAACAAAGAGGTGTCAGACAGCTTTAATTGAGATAAAGAGAGAGAGATATAGAGATAGAGACAGAAATAGAGATAGAGATACCTACCGATACAGACAGAGACACAGACAGAGAGATAGAGATAGACATAGATAAAGACGTAGACTTGACAAAGACATAGACGTAGACATAGACATAGACATAGACATAGACCTTGACGTGGACATAGACATACACAGTCATAGACATAGTGATATAGAGAGAGAATCTTCCATAAAGACCAGGCAAATGGGAAAAATCCCCTTAAGGAAAATTGGTCTCCAACATAGGGACTCATTAAATAATGTCCACTGAGGAAATATGCTAGAAAGAAGGGAACCAAACACATGGTGTTGCCCCACTACTTGGATTGCTGGATCATATGATGGGTGGTTCTGCTTGTAGACTTCTTAGGACTCTCCATACTTAAATTGACATAAAGCTCTGTGTGAGGCCTGCACTAATTTACATTCTCACCAAAAGGGTGCACGTATATCCTTTACTCTGCATCCTCACCAGAAATGCATTTCTTTTGCCTTTTGGATAAGAGCCGTTCTGACTGAAGTGAGATGACATTTCACCGTGGGTTTGATTTGCATTTGCCTGATGGATTAGGGATGATGAGCACTTTGTAGTATGTGTGCTGGGCAACTGTATGTCTTACTAAAATAAATGAGTATTCACGTCATTAGCCCATTCATTTTCATGCTATTTAGTCATTTGAGTCGTGTATGTACTGTAAATATTCACTTATTGTAAGATGTATGGTGATCCAATAACTTCTCCCATCCTGTAGGATGTGTCCTCTTTCTGTTTAGTTTCCTGTGGCGTTCTGAAGCATCTTAGTTTGATATAACCCCATTCTCTATTTGTGATGTTCTTTACTGTGCTTTTGCAGTCACTTTGAAATCATCATTACAAACACTTGTCATGGAGCTTCTTCCTTCTTATTTCTTCTGGTATTTTTATCGTTGCATTCCTGACATTGGAGACTGGTGGGAGATTATCTACTCTTTTATTTTTTACATATTTATTCATTTATTTTTGAGACAGAGTTTTGCTCTTATTGTTCTAGCAGGACTTCAGTGGCGAGATCTTGGTGCCCTGCAACCTCGCCTGCCGGGTTGAAGAAATTCTCCTGCCTCAGCCTCCCGAGGAGCTGGGATTACCGTCACCTGCGGTCATGCCTGGCTTCTTTTTGGTATTTTTAGTAGCGACAGAGTTTTACCATGATAGGCAGCCTAGTCTCGAACTCCTGACCTCAGATGATCCGCCCACCTTGGCCTACCACAGGGCTGGAATCTCACACGTGAGCCACTACACATGGCCAAAATAATCTAATTTTAAAATCCTTTACGTAGATATTCAGATTCTTCCTCACCTTGTTTATGGAAGAAACTCGATTTTGCGTTGTGCGTTCTTGCTTCCTTGGAAAAAGGTCACGAGAAGCAAAAGCAGTGACTTAGTTCTGCTCCCCTATTGTTTTTCTTTAGCTCATCTGTCTTCTTTTCCTCCAGTGCTGTGCTATTTTGGTAAGTAAAACTTTGCAGAGTATTGTGAAGTGAGGTAGTGTGATGCCTCCAGCTTTGTGCTTTCTACTGGATTGCTCTGGCTCTGCAGCATCTTCTTCAATTTCATAGGAAATTTAGGATTTTCAGTTTGCTTTTGTATGAGGAACGGTTGTTGATATTTTTAAAGGGTTTGCGTAGACTCTGTAGGTCACTTAGGTGGTACTGATGCAAATGTCGTTTAATCCTTGTGGCTGGGTGCACATGCTTAGGGACAAGTGACACTGGGTATTCACATCAGTGCTTAGGAGGGCCGTAACGTGCAGACAGCTTCCATCCCTGGACACACACAGATTGTCCCCTGACATTTGGACATCTCTTCAATTCCCTCCCTTCTGTGAGCTTAGTATGGTCACCCAGATTCCCTGTGCAGTGGCCTGACTTGTCTGCGTTGCCATGGCAGGGTGAGTGAGGATTGCAGCGGGGAGAAAACATGTTAAGAAAGCCTGGGGTCATTGTAAAAGTATATGACTGGCCTGGGAGAGCCATTCTGAAAGCACACAGACATAGAAGAGCCTGGGTTGGACATCAGCATAGAGGGTGAGAGGGCCCTAGTTGAACCCAAAGTAAGCCTCAGGTTGTAGCAGGCCTCAGGGCAAGAAAGGAAGCCTTTAAGGCATGATGAAGCAGCTATCCACTGACACTTGCTTATGCCTCTAAGGTGGCTGAAGGTTCCACAGTCCTGTCATGTGGACGTTACCGTTCCCTGATGGGCATTTCTGCCTCAGCCCGTGGATGGCCTGGGTTTGCTCACTGGAGTCTCTTCCCTGAGCTTTGCATTGTCCAGGAGTGTCCCAGCTCCAGCACCCACAGGCCTCTCAGCTCCCAGCCCTGGCCTCCCCTCTGTTCCCTATCTGAGGCCCTAACTCCCTCAGGTAGTGCTACAGGGGATTGAGCTACAGGCCCTGGGGGGACTGGGGAAAGGGTTCCAGGCCAGGTCAGTTCTTGCCTCAAAGCCAGTTCCCCAGAGGCCAAGGAATAACGCCCAAGCTCCTTTCATGTGAGGCCCCACAGCGGCCCCACCTTTGCAAGGCTGCCAGACCATGAGTAGTCACGGTCAGCCAACCAGCTGAAGAACTCAGTTAGGCGGTGTCCTGCCTGTAGCTGGGGGCTTGACCTTCATGATCCCAGAACCCCTAGACTGCAGTGGAAGGAGAAACCCTGCATCCTAGAGGGAGAGGAGTCCCAAAGGCTCGTGGCAGACATACCACCTTCCCTACCTTGCTGGGAGGCATTCCTTTAGGAGGACGCCAACGCGATGCTCCTTAACGATCACTTCAACGTAGGAGTAAGTGTTGTGACAAGAGGAGATCTTCATCCTGCCCTGGTACCTGGGATGGCTGAGTTCCTCCACCTGCCTGGCTAAGAAGGAGAAAGAGGAGAAACTCAAAGGGACCATTTCATCTAGATGGGCTGAGGTGGCCTGCTAGCTGGGGTGAAGCATGCTTTTCTTCTTCTCAGCTCTCCTGCTGAGACACCCCGAGGTACCAGGGTGGTGGTACCTCAGAAACCCGACCCCTTCCCCAGACCCAGTCTCCACGGCCTGACATGCAATTCCATCATGTAGCTAAGCAGGACTTCTTCATGCTCTGTGATCCGGGCCGACTTCTGGGCGTGCAACTTGGGTTTCTGGGGTGAGCCTGCTAGAAACAGACATGGGGAGTGAGGATGGTTTCATGGTTGGCATCCGCATGCAGACTCCCCTTCCTCCAGGGACCTTCCAAGAGAAAAATGCCCTTCGACATTGTGCTGTGTGCGAAGGGTCCTTGGTGCCATTATTCTCCATGGTTAGTGATGTTCTTGGCTACCCGTACCTACCACGTGCGCTCATGGCACCCGCAAACAAGCTGCCCTCCTATCTACAAGAACCTGGACTTGGTTTCTCCTCTGTCCTCCATCCCCTGTCTTCTGGCTGACCCCCTATGGTTCCAGCGCGGCCTCACTCCATCTTGCCTTGGGAAGCCTAACACCCAGCCCCAGCTGCCAGCCGTACCGAATGGGCAGCTGCAAGGTTTAGGATCTGGTCCAGAAACCAGGGATGCCCTGGGGCCTGGGGTGTTCACATAGCCAACCTCCAAGAGATGGATGTCTAGAGAGTCTGTTGCCGGCTGGGGCCAAGGCCATGCTGTGGCCTCTGGTCCTTCTGCCACTTCTCATTGGCCTCCTCCCCGGCCACCAGCTTGACCATCGCCATTATGTTGTCCACCACCAGCACTGCATCGTCCCCCAAGGCTGCCTCTTTGTTTTGCACCCCGGGTGCCCTCCCCTGCCTCAGGGCTGAACGGGGCGCCCTCCTCCGGAGCTCCCGCATACCATGACCTACTCCTCCCACCCCACACCATCGCAACTCCTGGCCTCTGGGGGCTGCTCCCATGGAGGTCCGTGGGCGTCCCCTGATGACAATCCTTTGCCACACCTACGTTGACCCAGGTTTCCTGGGAAGCCCCGCCATGCCCGTGGCCTGCTGCACTGTCTGCGGGACCCTGGGCCACAGCACGGTCTGCTGCATACAGAAGTCTAAGAGCCATAGGCCAAAGTCCAGGTCTTGCAGAGCCCTCCCAGCAAGCATCGTAGGCACCTCTGTGCTTCCAGGAGCCTTGGGGGCGGCAAGGCAGTGCACAGCAGTGTCCACACTTGCCATCCATGGGCGTCCCTGGCTGCTGGCCTCCGGTGTTTCCAGGGCACTGGACAAGAGGTCCTTCAGGATGCTCCTGGGAGTTCAGCATGGTATCATGCTCAGGGAGGAACCATGGTACTGGGAGACTCTATTTGCCTAGACCTGCGAGAGTCCCCGCAGAGGTCTTGGCCTGAGGAGCTGGGGAATTCCACTGTACAAGGTGACTTTCCCGCCACACTCCTGCCCAGGTCCACTGCACCCAAGACGCCCAAGCAACCAGCGCTGGTCCCTCTCTCTCTCCTCTAGATCGGCAATTTTCAGTACCATCTGCCTGGCCTGCCTAAGGAAGGGAGATGTTTCATGTGTTCACTGTGGGACAATGGTTTGCAACTGTCAGGATGCCAGTTAGGGTGTAGGACTTCCAAGCACCCAATTCCAAAGCGCACGCTGCCGGCGCCGCCTGGTACAAGCTCTGATCTGATGCCTTCTCACAGGAGTCTTTCCCCAGGAGGGTGGAACAGCAGGCCACCAGGATGCGGACGCGGGGAGCCCCAGAAGATGCCCACTGCCCTCGCACGATCAGCCTCGGAGAGAGGGTGGATTTTCCAGCACTTTCGGCATCCTTTAGGTATAGTATGGCTGTGGCCCCCTACTCCGCAGTCGGCCAGCCGTGGTCCCCAAGCCAGATGCATGCGCCGTGAGGGCCCCGTGACCCAGAGGCTGTTTGTCCTACTCTAAAGCACCTTTATTTTCTATTTCTCTGTCAGGTTGTTCTCTTTGCAAAAATACAGAGACAGCAAGGTTTTTGGGTGTTGTCTACAAAACAGGATGGGTTTGTAATGTGTCTGTGTTGAATTATGGGAGGAGCCTATAGAGAAAGAAATAGCTAGTGACATTAAGAAACTTTTTTGTAAACTCATTGTCTGTTTCTTGAGGATTCTTCCTTTTACTGTTGGCCATATGTGACGGGTGGGCAAATTGTGGGACAACGAGTTATGGCGCCATCGTTTTCATGTGCACTTTTTATTAAGGTGGTTTTCCTTTGTGAATGTGGCCATAATTTAAATAGACAGGCAATCTACTTATCCACTGTGATTAAAAACTTGTCCTTTTAGTCAGCATTTGTCAAATTGCTGGTTTGCTTGACAGAAATTGTGGATTTTTGACGTAAATTGCATTCCGTTAGTGTACGTAGAAGTCTGGGACCATAAATAATCACAGTTCAAATTTGCCCCTGTAAAGCCTTGAATTGTCTCCCTCCTTATATGACAGTATTTGAAACGTGTTTCCTGTATCTCTGGTATCGTAAATGATTTAAACCGAATAAGTGAGTGTAATCAAGATAAACGGCGATAGACACCCTAAAACGGAAGCAAAATATACGTGCTTAAGTTATTTTATTAACCTGGCACACTGACTTACTCTTGTAATCCTGACATTTTGGGAGGTGAAGGTGGGAGGATGGCTTGAGGTCAGGAGATGGGGACCAGCCTGTGTAACATAATGAGCTCATTTAATCTGTTGCCATTTTGGCACCAAGGACTTGTTTAGTGGAAGATGATTTTTCCCCAGACAAGGGGTGGGTAGGGGGAGAAGGCTGCGAGTTGGACACGCTGGGGAGGGTGTGGGCATCAGGGTTCCAGTGCGCACAGCGTGTGGTGGGGCTGCGGGTCACAGCAGTGTGATGGGGGCAGGAATTGGGCAGGGGATCTGTGAGGAGCACAGGGTGTGGCAGCGGGAGGATAGGTAGGATGGTTTCCAGATGAAACTGTTCCACCTTAGGTCATCCTCAGACATTACATTTCCATAAGGAGATCGCCACCTAGACTTGTTGCATGCGCAGTTCACGGTAGGGTTCCTGTGAGAATACAACGCCTCCGCTAATCCCACAGGTGGCGGGGCTCAGGCAGTGCCAGTGGTTCACCACCTGTTCTGCATCCAGGTTGCTAAAAGGCCAGAGACAGGTACCCGTTGGAGGCCAGTGTTCGGGGATCCCTGATCTCTCGTATATTTCAAATCACTGAAAGTTTGTAAAATAGTTGAAATATTCTCCGCAAGAAAGCATGTACATTGATTAGGTAAATTTAATCATTTATCAAAATACCAGGCTTGGCGTGGTGTTTCACCCTTGAAATCCCATCGATTTTATAGTCCCATGCCAGCGGTTCATTGGAGCCCAGGAGGTTGAGACCAGCTTCGGCAACATGGGGAAACCTGTGTCTATTACAATATGCACACACACACACACACTCTCACACACTCACACACACACACACTCAGCTAAGGTAGCGAGAGCCTGTATTCCAGGCTACTTGGGAAGCTGAGACGTGGCATGATCACTTGAGGCTGGGCGGAGGACGCTTCAGCGGGCAGTGCACTTTGGCTGAAGGAAATTGAAGTCTCTAGGTGGGAAAAAAGAAAAAAAAAGAAAACAAACAAAATCACATTGTACCTTCTAAATGCATAATTTTCAAATTAAAGTATTTAAATGGGCTTCCTGTGTATTGCAACTTTAGAAAATCACAAGGCTTTTGTTGTCTAATTTGCACAAACAAGTTTGTGAGGTTCATAGTAAAATGCCGCACTTGTCCATGAAGTCAGTGCTTCTTTTGCTCCGTATGTTATCATCAGAGTGGTTTATGTAACATGCATACGTAATTACACAGTTTTCATATTTCAAGGAAGAAATACTAAGGAGATGTCAGCCTCTGTAAAGGTATTTCACTTGAGTTTTCAACACTCTATGTAATAAAATTTTATCTTTTGGGCTTCCTTATCGTTATCTAAATGTAGATAATTTTTTACCATTTACAGCAAAATGATGGAAGCGGATCAGCCTGGCAAGCTGTTTGTTTGTGGTCTAAGTAGAGAGGCCAATGAAAGGACACTTAAGGCAGTACTTGGGAAACAGGGTCCCTTGTCGGAAGGTAACTCTTAACACCAACATACATTTTCGTATATTCTGTATATGTTTTTTACCCCAGTAAACACATACTCAATATATTTGCTTGAATACATACATTCAAAGTGATTTTTTGTGTGTGCGTTTAAATTGCTGGTTTGAAGTTTCAATCTGATACTTGAAAAATTCTCGTGGCCTGCAGGTGAAGTGTCTGTGCTAAGAGTCACCTACTACTGCAAAAGGAAAACAAGAAAAAGTCCATTATTTGTGCAGGTAGCAAACAAAATGAAATAAAATATGCAGACTGTATGGGTGACTTAGTATTAAGAATCTTAAGAATCACACTAATGATGTAAAATGCATTTTTTTTTTTTTGGTTTGATGTAACTTTCAGATGGTTTTTCAGATGGTTAGTACTATAGTGATTCCGTTATATAAATGTAAAATGTTTTCATATATTTTAGTTCCTTTGAAGAAAGATCGAACCCACAAGTGCAGAGGCTTCACATTTATTAACTGTGAGAACCCTGCAGATACTAAGAATTCTGCCAAAGATACGAATGGAAAGCTAAGGGTCCCTAGTGAATAATATCCTAACTCTATCTTTCAATTAACAGTATTACTAGGTCTTTTTAGTATGACTGAACTTTTGAAGATAGCAGAATGCCATATGAACCGAAATGCTTTAGCCACCCTCTTCCTTTTGCTGTATAACTGCAGGTGTAGTTGAAAGGACATAGGAATAAACATTATATAAATTAGTATATGGTAATCCTGTTTCCATGTTTGTATTTCAACAGGAGTGTCAACAGGTTTTCAAAGCTTACAAAGAGCTTTAAAACTTGGAAGAAACCCTCAGGAAAATGAGAGAAATAAGTCAATCTTTATTAAATGCTAGTAAGGGAATTATTTCCAATTTACAGAAATAATTCTGTAGCATACACACACTGTGGATAGACACTGACTTACAAGAAGAAATGTTCTGCGGAAGACACCTAGACAGAATCACAAGGTGGTAACATTCTTTCCCACTCTCTGAAAATATATTCTAGAGAAAGTATATTTAATGAAGACATTTTCATTTAAGGAAGTGTTAGGAAATTGAAAACAGAAAATAATATGAGGACATTGAAGTTGGATAACAGAACAAGGAACCGGCATTTTTGCCCCATTGTTGCCCTTTTCTCCTAAGAACGTCTTTAGTCATCAGAGTGGTTTATGTAACATGCGTACGTAATTACTGCTTTTCCCAGTGTGTCCGATAACTTGTTTTGATACTATCAATGGTCCCTTGTCCTACTGAGTCTTAACATTCAAGGGACTGTTTGTTTATTACAGCTTTAAACTTTTCTGTAATACTATTAACTACGGAATTCCTTTACGTTGCTGTCAAGATCATTCCATTCTGGACCCTTAGGAGCTTTTTATGTTTTATAACGTTATCACAAACTGATTGTAGTTTCTGTTACCCCTCACGCCATCTTGAATATGCCTTCTTGAACTTCATGAGCATTACTGTTCTCTGTAAATGTCCCAGAAATAACAATTGATCCTTCAAACACAACCTAGAACTTATAGTTTCTTCCTCATTCAATATAAGAGGTATTTTGTATTCCCTGTACCATGCATAACGTATCTCTTGATTGTTAAATTGCCTTTAGTACATATTTAAATTTTCATAGTTGCTTTTATTTCTGTTACATGTAGCACAATTCCAGGTACACAGCAGACAGTACATTTTTATTCATTCTTACGCTTCTGCATCTGAAGGTGTGGTAGAACTTGAAAGTTACCTTTGGTTCACGGCATGGAGTCAGGACTGGAGGTAATTTTGATCTATGTATAGTAATCTATGATAATTTTTTCCACTAGTTTTCAAGCAGAATACAGGTAATTTGTGTAGATGTGATTTCTAAATTACTACATCTCACAAAGTTTATTGTATGAATATATATATATATATATGTATATGTTATATGTACCTAAGTATTAAGAATGGACATAAAGGTGGTACTTAGACTTTTCAAGGGGAATGAATAGTTTAAGAAATTTTGACTAACCTCAAAATACTAGGAAGCAAGCACCCATATGCAGATCTGGGGAAAATGGTTTAGGACCAGAAATAACAAAAGAAGTCTCAAGGTAGGGAAAATCGGCTAAGAGGCTGAAAGAGATCTTGGAAGGGATTTAAGATCTTCCACCAAGTAACAAAAGCCATGTAAATTTTAAATAGAGTTATGAGCTGAACTGTTTTTAAACATTACTTTGGCCTATAGAAAAGATTAAACTGAAGGAAGTTACTGTGATTTTAATTAGGACTTTCAAGCATTTCTGAGAAATGGCATGCAGTACTCACTAAGAGTTGTTTTTTAGGGACATGCTAAGGCCACATGAGAAGTAAGTAAGGCAGACGAGATCGGGCGCATTCAGGGTGGTATGGCCATAGTTCAACATACACAAATCAATAAACATTATGCAGCATATAAGCAGAACCAATGACAAAAACCACATGATTATCTCAACAGATGCAGAAAAAGCCTTTGACAAAATTCTACAACCCTTCACACTAAAAACTCTCAATAAATTAGGTACTGATGGGACGTATCTCAAAATATTAAGAGCTATCTATGACAAACCCACAGCCAATATCATACTGAATGGGCAAAAACTGGAAGTATTCCCTGTGAAAACTGGCACAAGACAGGGATGCCCTCTCTCACCACTCCTATTCAACATAGTGTTGGAAGTTCCGGCCAGGGCAATCAGGCAGGAGAAGGAAATAAAGGGTATTCAATTAGGAAAAGAGGAAGTCAAATTGTCCCTCTTTGCAGATGACATGATTGTATATCTAGAAAACCCCATTGTCTCAGCCCAAAATCTCCCTAAGCTGATAGGCAACTTCAGCAAAGTCTCAGGATACAAAATCAATGTGCAAAAATCACAAGCATTCTTATACACCAATAACAGACAAACAGAGAGCCAAATCACGAGTGAACTGCCATTCACAATTGCTTCAAAGAGAATGAAATACCTAGGAATCAACTTACAAGGGATGTGAAGGACCTCTTCAAGGAGAAATACAAACAACTGCTCAATGAAATAAAGGAAGATACAAACAAATGGAAGAACCTTCCATGCTCATGGGTAGGAAGAATCAATATTGTGAAAATGGCCATACAGCCCAAGGTAATTTATAGATTCAATGCCATCCCCACCAAGCTACCGATGACTTTCTTCACAAAATTGGAAAAAAATTACTTTAAAGTTCACATGGAACCAAAAAACAGCCCGCATTGCCAAGACAATACTAAGTCAAAAGAACAAAGCTGGAACCATCAAGCTACCTGACTTCAAACTATACCACAAGGCTACAGTAACCAAAACAGCACGGTACTGGTACCAAAACAGAGATATAGACCAATGGAACAGAACAGAGCCCTCAGAAATAATGCCACATATCTACAACTATGTGATCTTTGACAAACCTGACAAAAACAAGCAATGGGGAAAGGATTCCCTACGTAATAAATGGTGCTGGGAAAACTGGCTAGCCATATGTAGAAAGCTGAAACTGGATCCCTTCCTTAAACCTTACACAAAAACTAATTCAAGATGGATTAAAGACTTCCATGTTAGACCTAAAACCATAGAAACCCAGAATAAAACCTAGGCAATACTATTCAGGACATAGGCGTGGGCAAGGACTTCATGTCTAAAACACCGAAAGCGATGGCAACAAAAGCCAAAATTGACAAATGGGATCTAACTAAACTAAAGAGCTTCTGCACAGCAAGAGAAACTACCATCAGAATGAACAGGCAACCTACAGAATTGGAGAAAATTTTTGTAATCTACTCATTTGACAAAGGGCTAATATCCAGAATATACAATGAACTCAAACAAATTTACGAGAAAAAAACAAACATTCCCATCATCAAGTGGGTGAAGGATATGAACAGACACTTCTCAAAAGAAGACATTTATGCAGCCAAAAGACACATGAAAAAATGCTCATCATCACTGGCCATCAGAGAAATGCAAATCAAAACCACAATGAGATACCATCTCACACCAGTTAGAATGGTGATCATTAAAAAGTCAGGAAACAACAGGTGCTGGAGAGGATGTGGAGAAATAGGAACACTTTTACACTGTTGGTGGGACTGAAAACTAGTTCAACCATTGTGGAAGTCAGTGTGGCAATTCCTCAGGGATCTAGAACTAGAAATACCATTTGACCCAGCCAACCCATTACTGGGTATATACCCAAAGGATTATAAATCATGCTGCTATAAAGACAGGTGCACACGTATGTTTATGGCGGCACTATTCACAATAGCAAACACTGGGAACCAACCCAAATGTCCGAGAATGATAGACTGGATTAAGAAAATATGGCACATATACACCATGGAATATTATGCAGCCACAAAAAATGATGAGTTCATGTCCTTTGTAGGGACATGGAAGAAGCTGGAAACCATCATTCTCAGCAAACTATGGCAAGGACAAAAAACCAAACACCGCATGTTCTCACTCATAGGTGGGAATTGAACAATGAGAACACGTGGACACAGGAAGGGCAACATCACACACCGGGGCCTGCTGTGGGTGGGGGGGAGGGGAGAGGGATAGCGTTAGGAGATATAGCTAATGTAAATACGAGTTAGTGGCTGCAGCACACCAACATGACACTTGTATACATATGTAACAAACCTGCACGTTGTGCACATGTACCGTAAAACTTAAAGTATAATTTAAAAAAATAGGGAAAAAAAGAAATGAGTAAGGCAGAAAAATGAATGAGACCAACGAAGGATCACATTTAAGGAAACAGAAGTAGAGTAAATATAGAATTTTAAATCATATATATATTGTACGTATTTTAAATCATAAATATAGAATCATAAGTATAGAATTTTAAATCACACATACATCGTACGTATCTATAAGCAAAATAAACAAGAAATAATACAAAATCGATAATGTGACTAATCATTTTGACTAAATAACCTCCCCTCAATTTTTTTTTTCTTTTCTTTTCTCTTCTTTCTTTCTTTTTTTTTTTTTTCTGAGAGGGGATCTCCCTCTCGCCCAGGCTGGAATGCAGTGGCGTGATCTTGGCTCACTGAAAGCTTTGTCTCCCAGGTTCACGCCATTCTCCTGCCTCAGCCTTCCCTAGCAGTGGGACTACAGGCACCCGCAATCACGCCCCGTTACTTTTTCTTTTCTTTAGTAGAAATGGGGTTTAACTGTGTTAGCCAGGAAGATCTCGATCTCCTGACCTCATGATCCGCCTGCCTCAGCCTTCCAAAGTGCTGGGATTAGAGGCCTGAGCCACCACGCCCACACAATAACCTTACTTTTCTATTGAGACGTTCTTTCATATACACCTGAGACACTGAAGTTTTTAAATAAGTGATGTGGATGCAAAGATGAAGTAAATTATGTATTGTAAGGCGCAGATGTGCTACATTGTCTTACAGAATTTATGATAGGTTAATTTTTCTTGAGGTGTTATTTTTTAATACTGGAGGCCTTTCAAGTAATTTGAATAATAGAATATGTGTGAATTTCTTCAAGGAAGGCATGTACTCAGTAAATGTCTCAAGTTTCACCTTGTGAACGATGTGGTCATTTCAGGAAAAAAAAATAGAAAAAAGTGTATTTCAAAGAAAACATCTAGAACTGAAACACAGTTGTTGAAAAAATGTTTGTAAAATATGTTTAGGTTAAATGTAACAATTCCATTGATAGTATACCTAGTACTTTTAGTTTTGGTATGGAAAAGTAATACAAGTAGAACAAGGCAACAAACCATCTTTTCAAAGTGGTGGTATGCGGAGAACACCACCTCCTTCAAGACACATAAGCCCTTTAGGAAGTCTCAGATTGAAAAGAGAAAGTAGTGGAGGAACAAGAGGATGGCATCCCTCAGGTGGAGGACACTGGGATAATATTTTAACATATAAAGATGAAACCATACGAATGAAAGACAGTGTTTGAAGATGTAGAAATTTCTGAATTATATTGACTTCCTATGAAAAGTAAAAATTCTTGTTAATGAGCAAAATGATTAGCAAGCACTAAAGAAGTATTATAAGAATGATTGAACTTATATCTAAAAATTGTTTTCAAATTTGAATTACTTTGCATAGAAATAATGCAAATTTCAAACTGAATTGAGTTTATGATTGCTGATTTTCTGTACTCAACAGGATTTCTGCAGAACTCATTCCCACTCATAATACTTTAGAGTTTCTTACTATGGGGCCCCCAAGTTCATAAAAGTTACACTGTCAAAATACGCCGAAATCATGACAACCTTCCAAAAGAACATTCGTAACTCAGTATTTTGGAATCGATTTCACAATATTTGTTTTCCTGTGAATATACGTGCATACACATACACAAATCTATTCCTTTTTCACTTTGACGTGGAGAAGATGCACATTGGCCTGCCGTGCAGAATCTTTCATTTCAGGAATGTAGAACTTTAATTTCTCCAAAGAGTCTGTGACTCAGGAAAAGTCTAAAAACCACTGCTTCACAAATAAGTTTGTAGTTCCTCACTGGAAGATGAGTCACTGAAAATGGTTTTTATGAGAGATTAACTTGATAGGAATGAGGGGTCAATTTTTACTTAAAAAAAAAAAAAGCAAATCATGCATTAAAACTATACCTATTGGTTGCATTGTATTGTCTATTAACCAACCTTCAAAAACCTAACGTGTCATTTGGAGTTTGAACAACTAGATGTGTAATTCATTGGAGATGTTTTCTCAGGTTGAAGTTGCAGTGTATGTTCCATTCTAAGAGAGAGCTTTGTGTCCTTTTTAGTCTCAACTGATCTTGAAGGTGAAGTTTAATAATACTCTGCCATGTACGAGAATGTCCCTGTTGATATCTGTGACACCACAAGGGAACTGGAATATTTCTACATTTTTTGTAGACATATAAAACATTTTTCGTTATTTAAAATGCAATTCTTAAAGATTATCAAAATGAACATAGCCACGCTGAAAATTACTATCTCATAAAGGAACTGTAGGAATTCTAAATTCTGTTAACACATTTTACAGCTAATCTATTTTTCTGAGGTGTCACTTTTTGATTCTGTAACTATTTGATTTCCTTTGAGTGGAATTTGGTTTAACATTCTGATGTTCTGAAGAAGCTTTCTTCATACCATAATGATATGAGCAGCCATTTATCATTGATCTCCTAATAGGTTTTTCTTGATCTAGATTATAATTAGATATTTAACTGATAGATTTCTGCTTCCCATCTCTCACACACCAATGTGTAATGATTCCTGATGATTTTTGTAGATTTTCTAAACAGAATTTTATTGCTTGAATTACACTAATTTCATACACAAATGCTAAGTTTTATTTAGAGAAATGTGCAATTTTAAGATTACAATATGTAGGAAAGATTTGCAGACATCTAAAATTTAGCCATTTAAGAAACAGTGATATTTCTCAACTGAAAAGATTTTGTTTGAAATACAGATGAGGGCGGACACACTCTTGATCTCAACATGAGTTCTTCTAAGGGAACATTTGGGGTTAAAAGAGGTCCATCTTCAAGAATTCGGAGTCCTCCTCCTAAAAAATCTGCTCCTTCCACTATGGCAAGAAGAAATGGTGGGATGGGAGGTCAAGGTAAATGCTACCTGAGAGGCAGCCCGTAGGTTTTGTATGACTGAAAATGAGCTATTTACCCGAATGCTTAACTTTAAGATTGAGAAACATATTAGAATTGTCACATACATGACAAATTTTTGATCCATAGCTTTTATTACACTTTCCATCTCACCAGGTGAATTTCAGATCCATGGTGAAGAAATACTTGCAGATCAAAGAAGTGATTACAGTGAGGCAAACACTCCATTTAATGGTTTGCTTCCTAGAGAATTCCTCTTAAGTTTTCTTAAAGTTCCTGGTAGTATTGTCTGATGATAGGCCTCTTAACCTAATCAAATCCTCCATTTCCTAGGTCCCTTTATATTGGACCCCTGGTGTTCCAATCTAAAAATTGCATGTTCAGTTTCTTTGTCAGTTTGGAGTCTTGCTCTCACCAGGGCAGAGTGCATTGGTGAGATGATGGCTCACTGCAGCCTCAAATTCCTGAGCACTTCTTCTGTTTTTCAGTCTCCTGAATTGCTGTGACTAGTGCAATTCTTCTGTTTCAGTCTCCTGAACTGCTGTGACTAGTGGCATGCACCACCACACCTATCCAATTGTATGCTTTTTTTGGTCTATAGTTTTGTAGAGACAGCATCTCACTACATTGTCATAGCTGACATTAAAGCCCTGGCTCAAGTAGTCCGTCTGCCTCAGCCTTCCACACTGGCTCCAGCGCGAGCCACTTTGCCTGGCCATACAGTTGCTGTGACTTTGGTAATGCTTACATGCAAGGCAGTCTTACTGGTTATGTGAGGATACTAAGAAGTACAAGAGCATTGCTCAGAAAAGCGGTCACTGGGCTTAAATACTATTTGAAATGGAAAGTAAGTCGTCAACGGTAGACACGGAAGAGTCCAAGATTTTTCAGTTAAGAGGATATCACAGCAACGCAGAGTTGTGAAACCCAAGGGGGCTGTATATTTATCATTAAGATTGTACAGGGAAGTTTACACCTTAACACAAGATCCTTAGTGCAGGATTTGAAATTATTTGAGGAGAGAATTTAGAGCTAAGCAACATGAAGTGAGCAGTAGGATAGAATAGAAGGAATACTCTTGAGAAAGAGAAGAGTAAGATTTTGGACTGAGCAGAAAAAAGGAAGACACAAAAGTCACAGTTCTCAGCCAAGAAGTTTAAGCAGAACAAATTAAAATTCTGACTCAAGCCTGCATCATAATATGGAGGAAATGGAAACCTTCCATTTTCAGTTTTACATTTCCTATTAGAGGACTGGTGAAGTTAGGTAATAATTGAGTTCACAATACACAGGCTAGCACATTTCCACTAAAAGATTAGCCAGTGAACACACTGGTGAAAGACTGACCTCCAAGAAATAGCACGGAGAACCTTTAACAGATGTTGTGTGTGTGTGTGTGTGTGTGTGTGTGTGTGTGTGTAAATTACATGGTCACTCACCTGGGATGATGTTTCCCTCTGTGTGTGTGTTGTGGGGTCACACACCTGGGATGATTGTGTGTGTGTGTGTGTGTGTGTGTTGGGGGTTCTCACACACCTGGGATGATGTTTCTGTGTGTGTGTGTGTGTGTTCTGCAGTCACACACATGAGGTGACATTTGTATGTGTGTGTCTCTGTTGTGAAGGGGTGATGTTTTGTATGTGTGTGTGTCGTGGGATCTCACGCACCTGGGACTGTGTTGCTGTGTGTGTGTGTGTGTGTGTGTGTGTGTGTGTGTTTTGGAAGGGTGATCCTTTGTGTGTATGTGTTGTGGGGTCTCACACCTGGGATGTTGCTGTGTGTGTGTGCTGTGGGGTCACACACCTGGGATGATGTTTCCATGTGTGTGTTTGTGTGTTGTGGGGTCACACACCTGACATGATGTTTCTGCATGCGTGTGTGTGTGTGTTGTGGGGTCACACCCCTGAGATGATGTTTCAGCGCGTGTGTGTGTGTGTGTGTGTGTGTGTGTGTGTTGTGGGGAGTGTTGTGTGTGTGGGTTTCAGGGTCTGCACACGTGTGTGATGCTATCTGGAAGTTCTGTTTTGTCCTCCGGTTCCTGGCCTTGTCCCCATCCCCATCGCAGACCAAGGGGGGCTGCGCTGCCACCCACCCTGCATTTTCCGGTCAACCGCAGCAGCAGAACTCCCAGAGGAGGCTGCCGGGCCCTGAGACTTTCTGGGCTGCCTTCTGTACTCCATACTTTCCTCTATGAAAATTTTGCTGTACAAGTCAGTGTCTTGATCCAATTGCTGTGTTGTTGTGATTTATACTTTCCATAATTCTCTCTGGTCAGGATTTTCAGATTTATGACCCGCATGCGCTCTGCTGTCATGCATTCCAGAGAAGGCCGTCTGTGTCTGGCCTGCCTGCTGTCTGCTGGGAGTGCGCTGCTCTCTTGCACTGCTCTTCCCTGACCAGGGCCTGGGGTGCACCCCTGACATGGCATCCCCTCCTGCCTGGCTCCGCCTTTCTTGGGGGCGGCAAAATCTCCCTCACAGCCCTGTATTCCTCCCTCACCTCCTCCCGAGGCAATGGATTGAGAGCTGTTACTGACGGACAGGGTGGGGGGCTGGGGGTGAAGCCTGCAGATCCCTCCTGCATGAAGACCCCATGGAAGTGGACAGCAGAGGGGTCCTATAGGCTCTGGTGGGGATGAAGCCCGCGTTTTAGAAGGAAAAGCCATGGGCAGCGTCTGATGGGCATCCGGGCACCGCCCTGGCTGTAGCAGCAGGTGGCCTGTGCTGGCCAGTCCTCTCCTCAGCTAGCCTGCAGGTGGCCAGGATGCTCTGAGCTTGGGCAGCCCCTACCCTCCCTCAGACCATGTTCCCTGGGGCCCACATGCAGAAACAAGAGCACACTGTGGAGGGGGGTCTGAGTCTTTATTCACAGGCCCCAGGGGATGGAGGCAGCAAGGACAGAGACGACGGGGATGGGATGGTGCTCCAGGATGGCCTCTCCACCCCCAGGATTGTCAGGGAGCCCCTACAAGACTGTGGGGGCTGGAGGATGTGGAGTCCCACGAGTGGTGGAGGGTCTCTGCCTCGAGGGGCCTCTCTGGCCTCTCTACTTCCAGCGCCCACCCACTTTTCCCTTGGCCCAGGAACCAACCTTCTTGCTGCTGCAAATGGGAAGCAAGTGGTCCTTGAGGTTCAGGGCCTCTGGCCGTGTCCCTCCTGCTCCCCCACACTGGGAGGACTGTCAGCCCGACGCCAGGGTGCTCTCAGGGCACACCCCCGGCTTCAGTCCAGGTAGTGCACACTCACCTGTGCCTGGCAGACAGAGGTCATTAGTGTGGTTAGGGGGCTGGCACGTGAGCCTGGGACACCCTCCCTCTGTCCTCCCTTCCTTGCCTGAGGTACCACTGCAGACAGAGCCCCGAGCTGGGAAAGACGATCTTTGCAGATAATGATAATCCTCCCAGGCCTCAAAAGAGCTCATGCCCCTCCAGGCGGTGGCCTCCGAGGTCTGGCAGTCCCAGGAGCCTGCCCCATTTGTCTGAGCCCTTCACATGGCCGTGAGTGAGGCAGAGCTGGGTGCCGGTGAGCCATGGAGGCAGGCAGGGGACAGGAGTGCACCAGCCTGCCAGGCGGGCCCCTTACAGACAGGCTGTTCAGCAGGACACATGGCTGGCAAAGGCTGTGCCTTCTCACGTGTTCCTGAGCACCCTCAGCACATGGACACAGGCAGGCGCCTGCCCACCATGTCAACTGCCTGCCATCAGAGGGACCTGCAAGGATCCCTGATGACACAACAGGGAAGCTCTGAGGTCACGTGCACCATGGAAGACACTGCCCTGGGTGCTGCAAGGAAGCCAGGGCCACAGGAGGAGGGAGAGGGATCCCAGAAAACATCAAAACCCCAAGTAGCCCCAAACACTGCAATCCTTGGGGAAATGGAACTGGCTGCACCGCTGGGCTCGGTGACAGGACCCCCAGAGTGGCATCACTGGAAGCACCTGGGTGCAGCCCCATGCAGGTGATCGAGTAGCTATGCCAAGGGATGCCACAGCCTGCAGGGACACGATTTTATGGAAGAGGCATCATCATCATCCTGAGGAGTCCATTATTTTGGCCAGTGTAACAGAGGGGCTGGTGATGAAGCCCTGGCTGCTTAATTTCCTGTCCTAGGTCCCTTGGAGGGTGGGACGCTCGAGGGATGACCCGGGGCCCAGGTTGGCCACACCAAAGGCCGCCGTTGCAGCCCCATCTGGAGGTTCCCTGGCTACCTTCTCCCTGCAGCCATTGCCAGACTCAGGGTGAGGGCATGATGGGCGAGTCCCACTGGGCACCCTCCTCCTGGCTTTGCTATCCCCTAGGGCTCCTCTGGGTGCAGGAGAGGAAGGAGGCTCCGGGTCCCTGGCCACAGGCCTGCACATGCTGTCCCAAGTGACCTGGCCAAATTAGTCTCAATTCTGTCCTACTGAGGCCAGCCACCACCAGCCGTTGTTAGGGATTGGCTACAGCAGCTGGTCCGGAGGGCCCCTGTGTGCAGCACGGAGCAAGGACGGCAGGGCTACTCACTGGTTCTGGGCCTGGTAGATGCCGCTCCTGAGCGTGGTGATCTGTGAAAAACACGAATGAGTCACTGTGGTGAGCCGAGGGCCAGGCCTGCGTGTGTTGGGCAAAGGCCCATCTCCACCGCAGGGTGGGTGGAGCTGCTGGGACACCACTAGGGCTCCTTGGCTCCCTTACTGCCTCCTGGCTCTTTGTGCAGGGGGACACTATCCTTTGGCCCTCTGGCTCGTGCCTGGACTTACTCTCACCGGCCTGTACCGGACTGGGCTGCCACACATGGAAGCCTGGACCTGGCCACTTACCGTTAGCCTGTGGCAGGATGTGGGGCCGGGGCCTTGGAGCATGGATGGGGAGAGGGTGCAGGTGAGGCCTGTGGACACCTCCTTACGAACTCTGGCTCCCTTCAGCCTTGTCTTTGGGGCAGAGGAAATGGTGAGGCTTTGTTAAATAAGCCCCAAAGGTAAGGCCAGGCGCCTGGTGTCCTCCTCCCGCCATGGACAAACAGGGACTTTGGTAGCCTGGGTAGCAGTCGCCAGGTCCTGCAGGGCTACACCCTGGCGCTGAGTCTGGCAACACCTACCCCTCACCTCAGTTTGTCTTCACTGAGGTGGTTGATCTTGAGCGGCTTGCATCTCTCAGTGAGAATCTTCAGTTTGCGGGCTGTCTGCTTCTCGCCTTTCTTCTGGTCAGCCTGTAGGGGACAGGCCCAAAGAGAGGGCTTGCATCTCTCAGTGAGAATCTTCTTCATTTCGAAGGCTGTCCGCTTCTTGTCCCTCTTCTGGTCAGCCTGTAGGGTGCAGGCCCAAAGAGAGGGGCCCAGTCTCTGGAGGTCACTGGGTGCAGCCCACACTGAAGGCTGCCACCATGCTCCTAGCAGCGGTATGCACCTTTGCCAGATAGCTGCTCTAGTTGGCTCCCATGGAAGACAGAGCCTTACTCTTCTTCAGATCGTCCTCTGCCCTCCTCGTGGTGTCCTCCTCCTCCCTTCTGGCCTTTTCCTCCAGTGGACACCCTGTCCCCAAGATGCTCAGGGATGGAGGGAGTGCTGTGCTTCCTGGGCAGTTTTTAGGGACCCATCCTGGGCTTAGAACTGTCTGGAAGGAAGCTCCAGGTCTTGGCCAGGACTCGTTCTCTTGCACGGGTTTCTGCAGGGTGTGGAGGCCTTAGTCACTGGCTCTGATCAGCTGCCAATGACAATGGGAAACCCAGGAGAAGGAAGGTCGCAGCACCCTGCATTTCTCTGGGCCTGGGTCTCGTTTGCTGATGAGGCACGGGTGGGGACGGTGCACTCCTCACCGCCAGTCTGCTCTGGCGTTCGCTCTCCTACTCTGCACGAGTCCTCTGCTGCTCTGCTCTCTCTGCACGGTGCTTCTGGTGTGGCCAGAAAAGGGGGTCTGCTGGGCCTTCTCCCCAACTGCTCCCATGGTTCCCCCCAGTCCCTGCTGCAACCTGAACTGCCCCACTGACAATTCTCTCCTTGAGAGCGATCAGCTTCTCTTCCTCCTTCTTCTGAGCCTCAAAGTGTCCATCAATGAGGGCCTGGAGCTCCATTAGGTCTTTGTTCTGACACTTCTTCTGGATGTCCTGTGGGCAGGGGCAGTGGGCATCAGCCCCACCCCTCTCTCCAACCTCTGCCCTGCCTGGCCTGCCTTGCAGCAAGAGGCCCCTTCCTTTGCTCCAGCAGAGAAGCCCTGTCTCCCTCGGCCACCATGAAAATGGCAAGTGGCAAGGAATGCTTTGCCTTCTTCACATTGCCATGGCTGCTATCCTCATAGTGGCCAAGGGTGACCTGATTTCAGAGCCACACGGCCGGGATGGTGCCCAGCCACAAGGTCCTCAGCATCACTGGGGTGGACTGGCTCAGACTTGGCTCTGTCATCAACCTCAGAGATTCCCTGAATGGACCTGTCAGAGAAAAGACTGCTGAGTGACAGAAATTCGTTGGATAAATAGATGGGAATGTGAACAGATGAACTCACGGATGGGTGGATGAATGATACAGGATGGACACAGATGAGTGAGTGGATGGATGGATGGATGATTGGAGAAATGGAGGATGGACAGGTGGATGGATAGGTGAATGGATACAACAGTGGGTGGATAGTTGGGTGAGTTTATGCATGGGTGATTGGGTGTGTGGATGGATCCATGAATGAGTGAGTGGATACGTGGCTGGTTGGGTGGATGGAAGTAAGGGTCCATGGATGGATGAATGGGTGGATGAGTGGGTGGGTGGGTGATTGCATAGGTGAGTGGATAACGGATGGATGAATGAGTTGAAGGGCGAATGGGTTGGTGGATGGGTCAGTGGATGGATGGATGGAGAGATCAATGGTTAGGGGGTTGCATGGGTGGGCAAGTTGGTAGGTGGATGGACGGATGAATGAGGGATAGATGGTTGGGTGGATGGATGGGTGGATGGGTGAGTGTATTGATGGGTAGGTGAATGGGAAGGTGCTTATGTGGGTGGGTGGATGGATGGATAGAAGGATAGATGGAGGAGAAGGGTAGAGAGATGTTTCTTTTTAGAGGGGTTTCTTCTGGTCCAGGAATAGGTTACGGTAGAATTGCCCAGACCCAGGGGTCCCTAGCTCTGAGTACTTGGAAGGAAGTGACCTCCTGAGGCCTGGCCTGGAGCCCAAAACCTGGGTGGTGGGGAAATTGTGGCCATGTTGACCAGAGTCCTATAAACTTACATGGAAGTCTCCTTTCTCCTTTTCTGGGATCTTAGGAGCTGTGAGTCTCAAGAGCAGACAGAGAGGCCGATGAGCAGAGACACGGGAAGCCAACCCAGAGGGTCAGCCTGGTGCCTTTCTCTGCCTGGCTCCTCCTGACCCTGGTGCCCTCCTGCTCTGGCCTCCAACTGAGGATGCCCTGCCTAACGGCAGGTTTGCCCCAGCTTTATGCTTCTGAGGTTTGTAGCCCACCATCCTGAGAGTGGCTTGAGCCTCGTCAAGAAGGCCTCACCTTCCAGCGCCCCTGTCTGCCTTTCAGCTTCTTTCCATTGCAAGTGTCGCTGCACCACAGATACCAGGGAGGGTACCTCTGTTTCCTTCTCAAACAGAAAAACAAAGGCAGCCAGGTCGTGTGAGAAGCCACGGTGCGGTGGCCTCCCTGGGCAAGAATGGCTGCTGCGAGCCTGGGCATTTCCCCAGCCCCTCTTTTTCTCCAGCCCCTCCTTTTCCCCAGCCCCTCTTTCATCTTCCTCTCTGGGGTCCAAAGGAAAGAGGAGTCGAGGCTGGGAAGGAAGCAATCTGAAGGGGAAATGAGGCCCCCTCTCCGGTTCAGTGTGCGATCCCCTCCTCTAACCAATATACTGCAGTTGCAGTAAAGAGTTAAAACAACACTTTTTTTTTTTTCAACAATATCAATCAAAAACTGGAGCAGTAAAAGGTTTCCTAGGCTCAGAAGCAGCAGAAGGTGGCTCTAAGGGAAGGAAGGCCACATGATGCCACACAAATGAAAAACTTCTGTACGTGAAAAAAAAGAACAATATGTAGGCCAAAAAAAAAAAAAGACTCAAAATATATTTTCAGCAAATACAGAGAAGACTTATAACCTTAGGCAAGCTGATGACTAAGAAAACACAGAGACACCTCTACCATGAGGCAAATGAGCATCGGCCATAGCTACCAGTTCTCAGAGAAGAGACCACCCATCCACAAACAGAGGGAATCGTTGGCCCCGAGTGACTACTGGGGCTCAAAGCCAAACAACCACGAGGTGCCCTTTCTCATCCATCCGAGGCTGCGACATCAAAGCACATTTCTGTCCTTGGGTGAGGAGGGTGTGGGACACAGACCTGCTCACATCCCACGGTAGAAGACAGTGTTGGCCAGGCCTTGTGGGAAGCAATTTGGCAGTGGATGTCACAGACTTAAGATCATTCATCGTCTTTCACGCTGTAATTCCAGTTCTGGGAAATAACCCTAAAGATGGAAAATGCTTTCCAACCGGCGTTATTTATGATAGTAAAATATTGGGGAAAGCCTGCAATAGGGGAATGGTTAGGAAAATTATGGTTTGTCCATTGGTGGAATATCATGTGGCTATTCAAAGTATTTAAGAAGACAGTGTGAAAACTTGGAAAAATACTTATGAATAGTGCTAAATTTTTTAAAAAGCAGAATTCAAGGCTGTATAGACAGTATGATGTTTGAAAAACAGCGCCAAGTTGAAATCTTTTTTTCCCAGCCCTATGTATGGAAGAAAGGAAGAGATAAGGCTTTTTAGTTCCTTCTGCTCTTTTCCACAGTCGGGCTGGCTGGGTGGGAGAATTATAGGTGACTTTTCTTTTCTCCTTTGACTTTTATATATTTCCAAATGTTCCTTCATGAGGTGTTTTATTTTCTTAATGAATAAACAAACGTTTTCTCTAAAAGGAGAAAATATCTCGTGATCTGGCATTACTTTTCTTAAAATCACTGACAAATAAAACGCAAAGGATGGAAATAGGCCGGCTATACCCTTTAGATGCGCTCACTCTTCTTCTGAGACTCTGCAGTGCTCCCCAAGTGGGAGCCAACAGTGAGTGTGTGCTAAGATGCTCTAAGATTGCTCCTCGTGCAGAGAAAAACGACGGCAAAAGCACTCAAGAGATGAATCATATAGTGAGTGCTGTGGCTTCTGAGTACTGATCAAAAGCAGAAAATTCGCAAGAGCTGCATTAAAAAAACAAATCTACGAAGTGCTGACAAGCAGCTACGCTGAGGACGAGAGCCTCCAAATTTGCCCAAAAGGGGAACAGGGGCCCCTGCACAGCCAAAGCTATTTTAGACACGGTCAAGGTGTCATTCTGCAGTGAGTTTCTGGGGTGAGTCCCCCACCTTTCTCCCACTTCCTGACTCACTTTCCTGTCGATTTTCACATCTAGGGCTCTGGGAGTCCTCAAAGTATAGTGGGGCATGGTGCAGTCCACCGAAGGCCGTGGGGTGTTGTGGTGGCCCGACTCCCTGCACCCCGCCTTCCTTCCTCGACTCTCTCCCACCCCCGTCTCCTCCCTTCTTTGTCTGTAGCCTCCTCCTGCAGGAAGCCCTCCTTGTTTGCACCGCATCACCTTGGGCAAAATCACACCCTTCTGGGACTCCCAAGCCCATCTTCCAGGTGAGCCTCATCCCTCCCACCTTGCAGTCTGAGCATCCCTCCGAGCATCTCTCTGAGTGCAGGCTCCAGGCAGCGGGCCCTGGCCTGCTCCCCTACCTCCACCACGGAACACACTCAGCACCAGGTCTGCCAGGACCCCACACTCACTTGGGCCTTGGCCTCTCCTTTGGTCAGCACACCATCAGCGTGGGGAGAGGGAGAGAGAAAGCTCGCGTGAGACTCGGAGGCCGGGGGCCTTGGGATCCCCCTGCTGAAGGCGGCCCTCCTTTTCAGCTGGGTGTACCCCCACCCCCCAGAAATAAGACAGCCCAGTTTCTGCTCTAGGCCTCCAAAAGCCCCTTTGAAGGGCTTTGAAGGGGAAGAGCACAGGGCCTGGAGCCGGGAGGGAGGGTGAGGAAGAGGAAGGGAAGAAATAGGAGCTAGACAGGCAGAGTCTTTGAAGGCTGGGAAGGGAGGAGTGGGAGGAAAGAGGATAGGGGCTTGGAAAGAAGATGGGGAAGGAAGAGGCTCGGGAGAAAGGGGAGAGGGGGCGCACCTGCCGGGGCTCTGGCGCTGCCGGGTGGTCCTGCCACTTCCCCCTCTGCTGTGTGGCAGAAGCTCAGAGCCTTGGCATCTGCGAGGCCCTGACAGCCCGAACCCGGTGGCACCATGTGGAGCAGCAAGGCCTGGCCTTCCGAGGCCCAGGCGTCAGGGGAAGAGAAAGATGCCCTCGGCCCTCCGAGTCTGAACCAACGCCCTCCTCTGCAGTTGGCTGATGCCAGCAGGCCTGGGCCCGGGGGTGGGGGTAGGGATCCTGCCTTGCCAGTGCCCAGCCCGGGGCCCGGTGGCCCTCGAGTGTCCAGGCTGGCAGATCCCTCGGTTGCCTGGGAGCCCCCTGCACATCACAGAGAGCCTGCCAGCACTCTTGGTTTTGCCGGGGGCCCTGAGGTCCCCCGTTCCAGATACCTTGGTGGGTGCGTGTGCATGGGGAGTGAGCACTGGGATATCCTGAGCGCCAAAGTCTGGCCAAGGGCCCAGAAGGAATGGTGTGGTGAGGACGATGAATGGGATGCCGGCCCCGGCCTTGCTGACTTAGGGGTTTTGCTGGACGCAGCGCCTGGCTGAGGAGGAACCCCTCGGGGTGGGAAGGCCAGCCAGAAAGAAGGGCAGGATGTGGTGGGAGGCTGAGTGCCTGAGTGCTTGGGGGGAGCGACCACATAGCCAAGCAGCAAAGCTCTCCTGGCGGCCCTGCCTCCTCTGCTCCTGCGCCACTCTGCCTTGCTGTCTATCTGTCGGCCTCAGTGCTGCTTCCAGAGTGACCTGGCAGCCCTGTCACCCCCACAGGCCATCTCCTGGGCACCCTCTCCCTGCACAGCTGGAGCCCCATCCCCCGCCTAGCATGCACTTTCTTGTTCAGGGGACTCTCTGAGGCTGGAGTCATGCAATAGCTCAGTCCCAACAGGGAGGAGCCCCTCAGCCCCACAGGCTCATGAACGGCGGAAGCTGAGAAGCATTCCCCAGCTGGGGCCCCTGACTTGAATCTTCAGCTTTCCAACCTCCACCCAGGGGTTCTGCCAGCCCCACTGCCAGCGAGGCCAGGCCCACCCAGGGGGCGTCCTCGCACCGGGTGTGTCTGGCTCGGGCCCAGGCGCTGGGTGGGATGCTGGGACCTGACTGGGCCTTTGCACACATGGCCCACAGCTGTTTCGGGTCCCCAGCGTTCCCAGCTTGGGCCTCAGCCTGCCTTTCTGCTTCACTCCACTTGCCCCTCCACAATCCCTTCCACGTCACCCCTCCCTACCTTCCTGCTTCTGGCTTGCTAACCGGGGCAGGGTGGAGGCCTCTCGTCCTGAGCTCTTCCCACCCCACTCCGGTGGATCCAGAGAGTCCCAGTGGACCCCAGCACCGTCCTACCAAGGCCTGCTCTGCCTTAGACTCAAGGCTGGCCACCCCCACCTCCCATCTTCCTGTTGGCGGCCCAGGAACACCCTCCTTGTCCCCAAGCTACAGAATGAATCCTCTCTGCCTGGGAGACCCAGAGGAAGTCTGCATTCCATCGGCCAGCCCTTCCTAAGCCAGGGTCCTCACTCTGTCCCGAGCCCAGAGGCCAGATCGGGTTACGTTGTTGGTCCAAACTGCACAAGGGGTGGGCAAGAGGGAGGAAGCGAGAGAGGACAAAAGGGAGGACGGGGGCTCTGGCCTGGAGGCTGAGGAGCGCCGGCGTACCTTCTTGAACTTCCTCTGCAGACGCAGCATCATGGTAGGCAGAAAGGGCAGGAGGGAGGGAGAACCAGTGTGAGCGGTGGCAGCACACAGAGGAGGGGAGGGGAGGGTCGAGGTGATGGGGCAAGCAGGCCAGGCCGTGCGGGGTTACACGGCCCCTCTTGTTCCTTCTTGGGTCCTGCACCCCCCAGATGGCCACACCTGCGCCCACATGGCATTGAAGTCACGCAAGTACCTGGTACATGAACTTCATGGGACAAGGAGGCCACTGAACAAGAGGCAAAACCGTGGGTCAGAGGTCAAAGGAGAAGGGTCCCAGGTGAATGGAAAAGCGGCCCGTCACCACTGCAGCCCGAGGGTGGGGTGTGTGCGGGGAGCCAGCAGGACACGGTCAGAATTGGCCCAGGCACCAGCACGGCCCCAGTCCCATGTCCCCAAACCCTGCTCTCAGCATCCGGGAGAACCCTAGATGGGAAAACGGAGCCTCAGAGGGTGGCCAGGAGCTGTGGCTCTTGCCCTGGGTGGAGGAGGCTCGGCACTGGGGCTGGACCTTCCTTTGCTAGACCCCATCCCCTTTCTGTCCGGGGGTGCCCCCAGAAGGGTGTCCGTGCCTTTGGCCGGGGCGCCAAGGCCCATGCATGAGGTTCTAACCTGGCTGGGCAGCACCAGGGGCCCACAAGGGCAGGGCTGGCAGCCCTGGGAGGCAGAGCCACAGATGGGCTATGGGAGGTGTCCCCAGGACCCCCACTTCCTCCTGCCATCCCAAGAGCTGAGGGCCCACTCGTTCAGTCCCTGATGGGATTCTTTCCACCCTCCGAGGGTACTGGCAGCCCAGGGTGCTAATGACATCTCTGCCTGCTGATCTGGGCATGAGACCCCAGCCCTCTTATCTGCCCCCAGGCCGTGTGCACCACAAGGGTCTCACAGCAGAAGGCTGTGAGGGGGCCTGGCGACAGGGGGGTGGCAAGGGCATGTGCACAAGGGACCCGACAGTGGCTCTGCCCCCAGCTGCCTTCCCTCCCCCGACCCTGTACTGTCCCACGATGTGGCTGGGGTCCCGGCCAGGCCCAGGGCTCAATGCCACCACGGGTTCTCGGCTTCCCGCCCTGGGGTGGAAGCTGGGGTGGGCCTACTTCTGGCCATGAAGCGTCCCCTCTGGCCCATGCCTGCGGATGCCCTGGTGACAAAGAGCCTAGCCTACACCTGCCTGGGGAGTCCCTGGCCCTGCTACTTCCTGGGGGACTGCGTGGAAGGCGTCCCACCCTCGAGACTCCATGCTGTCTCTGGTCAAGCATTGGCCATGGTTAGTGGGTTACATTAGGTCCACTTGTGGGGACCCCTTGGCTGGCTGGTACCTCGTGGCTTCCCCACCCTCTCCCACACCCCCACACGGGCTCAAGCCAGGCCCTGGGCCCCTCTTGGGGACCAGAAGTCCTGTGTTCTCGTACCTTCCTCATGGATTTCTGCAGTGGATGAGAGCTGGGGGTTGCGGGTGGCAGGGGGAGATAGGAGAGGGTTAGACAGGGACACGTGGCAATTCTTAGAGGTGGCGTGGAGGTCAACGTCTTCTGGAGCAGGAACGCTGGGGAGGAGACATGGGGGCCAGGGCCTCGCATCCCACTTACCTTCCTCCTGGGCTTCCTCTGAGAGCTGGAGAAGCCTGGAGCAGGAGAAGGCAGGGATGGGGGAGAGAGGAAACAGAGACAGTGATTAGCGCATACTCGGGCCGCAAGGACAGGAGGCTGGCCGGCTGAGAGAAGAGGGCCTGGGCTCGCTTGGCTGCGGTAAAAGATGGGGGTCAGTCCTTCATCTCTGGTCAGCCCCGGTGAGCTGGGACTGCCACCAGAAGAGCTGTTCACTGTCAACTGGGCTGGGCCAGAAAGCCTGGGGTCATCGGAAAAGTACACGAGAGGGCTGGGAGAGCCATTCTGAAAGCACATAGACATAGACGGACATGGGGTGGACATCTGCCTAGAGGGTGAGGGGGTTCTAGTGGAGCCCAAACTGAGCCTCAGGTTGTAGCAGGCCTAAGGGTGGGTTTAGGAAGCCGGTAAGGGATGCTGAAGCAGCTATCCATTGAGACCTGCTTCTCACACACTGAACTTAGCCACCCAGGCCACTTAGGCGGCTTAAGGTTCCACAGCCCTGAAATGTGCGTGTTACAGTTCCCTGATGGGTATTTCTGTCTCAGCCCATGGATGGCCTGGGTTTGCTCACTGCAGTCTCTTTTCGGAGCTTTGGGTTGTCCATGTGTGTCCCAGCGCCAGCACCCACAGGACTCTCAGCCCCCAGCCCTGGCCTCCTCTCTGAGGCCCTAACTCCCTCAGGTAGTACTAGAGGGGATTGAGCTACAGCCCCTGGCTGATGATCCAGGGGACTGGGGAAAGTGTTCCATGACAGGTCAGGTCTTGCCTCAAAGCCCGTTCCCCAGAGGCCAAGGAACAACCCCCAAGCTCCTTTCACATGAGGCCCCACAGCGGCCCCACCTTAGCAAGGCTGCAGACCTGGGCATTCATGGTCAGCCAACCAGCTGAAGAACCTCAGTTAGGCAGATTCCTGCCTGTAGCTGGGGGCTTGACCTTCATGATCCCAGAACCCCTAGCCTGCAGTGGAATGAGTAACCCTGTATCCTCCAGGGAGAGGAGTCCCAAAGTCTTATGCCAGGTGTACCCTTCCGCATACCACCTCCTCTACCATGCCGGGAGGCGCTCCTTTAGGAGGACGCCGACACGATGCTCCTTCATGATCCCTTCCATGCAGAGATAAGTGTTGTGACAAGAGGAAAGCTTCATCCTGCCTCCGGTAGGTACCTGGGATGGCTGAATTCCGGTCACCTGCCTGGCTAAGAAGGAGAAAGAGGAGAGACTCAAAGGGACCTTTTCATCTAGATGGGCGGAGGTGGCCTGCTAGCTGGGGTGAAGCATGCTTTTCTTCTTCTCAGCTCTCCCCGTAGACACCTTGTGGTACCAAGGTGACACCAACCTGACTCGGAAACCCCACCCCTTCCCCAGACACAATGTCCACAGCCTGAGGTGAAGTTCCCTCAGGTAGCTAAGCAGGACGTCTTCACGCTTTGTGATCCGGGCCGAATTCTGGGTGTGCACCTTGGGTTTCTGGGATGAGCCTGCTAGAAACAGGCATGGGCAGCCGGAATGGTTTCATGGCTGGAATTGGCATGCAGACTCCCCTTCCTCCAGGGACTTTCCAAGAGAAAAGTGCCCTTCAACATTGTGCTGTGTGTGACGGGTCCTTGGCGCGGATATTCTCCCCACTTCCTGATGAGCTTGCCTACCCGTCCCTACCACGTGCTCTGATGGCACCCACAAACAACCTGCCTTCCTATCTACAGGAGCCTGACCTCGGTTTCCCTCCCGTTCTCCATCCTCTGTCTTCTGGCTGAGCCCCTGCGGCTCTGGCCTGGCCCCACCCCATCTTGCCTTGGGAAGCCTAACACCCAGCCCCAGCTGCCAGCCAGCCCGAATGGGCAGCTGCAAGGTTGAGGATCTGGCCCAGAAACTGGGCATGCGCTGGGGCCTGGGGTGTTCGTGTAGCCCAGCTCCAAGAGAAGGATGTCCAGAGAGTCCTTTGCCAGCTGGGGCCAGGGCCAGGCTGTTCCCTCTGATCCTCCTCCTGCCACTTGGCGTCGGCCTCCTCCCTGGCCACCACCTGGACCACCGCCATTATGTTGTCCACAACCAGCACCGCATCCTCCCTCAAGGCCGCCTCCTCCCTCTGCACCGCTGCCGCCCTCTCCTGCCTCAAGGCTGACCACGGGAGCCCTCCTCCGGAGCTCCCACAGACCACGGCCTACTCCTCCCTCCCCACACCTCCGCAACACCTGGCCTCTGGGGGCCGCTTCCCCGGAAGCCCGCGGGCGTCCCCTGCTGACAATCCTTTGCCACACCTACGTGGACACAGTGTTCCCGGGAAGCCCCACCGGGCCCGCAGCCCGCCTTACTCGCCGTGGGCCATGGGCCACTGCAGGGTCACCTGCGTGCAGGAATCTAGGAGCCATAGGCAGAAGTCCTGGTCTTGCAGAGCCCTGCCAGCGGGCATCGCGGCCGCGACTGCGCTTGCGGGAGCCTCTGGGTCAGTAAGGCAGTACACAACAGCGTCCACGAAGGCAATCGATGGGCATCCCTGGCTGCTGGCCTCCAGCGTACCCAGGGCACTGGATGAGAAGTCCTTCGGAATGCTCCTGGGAGAACAGCATCCTCAGGGAGGAAGCATGATACTGGGAGCCTGCATTTGCCTAGACCTGCGAGAGTCCCTGCAAGCGTTCTGTCCTCAAGAGCAGGGGAATTCTTGTACTTCTGTAAAAGAAGGCGACTTTCCTCCCACGCTCCCGCCCGGCCCCACCGTGCCTAAGCCGCCCAAGCCGCCGGCGCTGGTCCCTCTCTCTATACACTAGATCGGCAGTTCTCAGTAATATCTGCCTGGTCCGCCTAAGGAACAGAGATGTTTCATGTGTTCACTGTGGGTCAACGGCTTGCGACAGTCAGGATGCCAGTTAGGGTGTAGGACTTCCAAGCACCCACTTCCAAAGCGCACACTGCCGGCGCCCCCTGCTACAAGCTCTCGCGGCTTCTCGCGGAAGGCCTTCCCCGGGATGGTGGAGCTGCGGGCCACTGGATGCGGGAAACCCCGGAAGACGCCCTCCGCCCACGCACTGATCAGCCGCGGAGAGTGGCTGGCTGTTCCGGCACTTCCGGCGTGCTTGGCGCACGGTCCGGTTGTGGCATCTTAGGCCGCGGTCGGCCACCCGTTGTGCGGCAGCCAGATGCATGCGCCGTGAGGGCCCCGCGACCCAGAGGCCGTTTGTCCTACTCAAAAGCATCTTTATTTTCTGTTTCTCTGCTCAGGTTGGTCTCTCAGCAAAAATACAAAGACAGCGAGGTTTCTGGATGTTGTCTGTAAAAGCAGATGGGTTTTCAATGTGTCGGTGTTGAATTACGGGAGGACAAAGGAGGGAAAGAAATCGCTAGTGTTATTAAGAAACTAATTTTCATGAACTCGTTGTCTGTTTCTTGAGGAGTCTTCCTTTCACTGTCGGCCATGTCTGACCGGTGGGTAAGGTCGTGTGGGACAGCGAGCTAGGGCGCCATTGTTTTCGTGTGCACTTTCTATTATAGCGGTTTTTCTCTCGGTATGTGGTCATAATTTAAATATGCAGGCACTTTAATTTAACCACTGTGATGAAAAACTTGTCCTGTTAGTCAGCACGTGTCAAATTTCTGATTTGTCTGGCAGGAATGATCAACATTGGACATAAATTGCGTTACTTTAGTGTATGTAGAAGTCTGGGGCCATAAATAATCACAGTTTAAATTTGTGTCTGTAAAGCCTTGAAATGTCTCCCTCCTTGTAAGACACTATTGGAAATGTTTCCTGTATCTCTGGTATCGTAAATAATTTAAACCGAGTAAGTGAGTGTAATCGAGGTAAATGGCGATAGATAGCCTAAAACGGAAACGAAATAATCGCGCTTGAGTTACTTTATTAACCTGGCATGCAGACGTACTCTGGTAATCCGGGCAATTTGGGGAAGTCAAGATGGGAGGATGGCTTGTGGTCAGGAGATGGAGACCGGCCTGTGTAACATAATGAGCTCCGTTAATCTGTTGCCATTTTGGCACCAAGGACGGGCTTAGTGGAAGATGATTTTTCCCCAGACAAGGGGTGGGTAGGGGGAGAAGGCTGCGAGTTGGACACGTTGGGGTGGGTGGTGGGTGTCAGGGCCCCAACGGGCACCGGGTGTGGCGGGGCTTCGGGTCAGAGCGGTGTGACAGGGGGCAGGGACCGGGCAGGGGATCTGTGAGGAGGACAGGGTGTGGCAGCGGGAGGATAGGTGGGATGGTTTCTAGATGGAACTGTTCCACCTTAGGTTGTTCTCAGGCATTACGTTTTCGTAAGGAGAGCGCCACGTGGATTTTTCGCATGGGCAGTTCACAGTAGGGTTCCTGTGAGAATGCAATGCCTCTGCTGATCCCACAGGTGGCGGGGCTCAGGCAGTGCGAGTGGTTCACCACCTGTGCTGCGTCGGGATTACTAACAGGCCAGAGACAGGTACCCGTTGGAGGCCCGTGTTTGGGGATCCCTGATCTCTCGTATATTTCAAATCACTAAAAGTTTGTAAAATATTTAAAATATACTCCCCCAAGAAAGCATGTACTTTAATTAGGAGAATTTAATCATTTATCCAAATAGCAGTCTTGGCGTGGTGTTTCACCATTGAAATCCCATCGGTTTCATAGCCTCATGCAAGCAGATCACTTGAGCCCAGGAGTTCGAGACCAGCTTCGGCAACATGGGGAAAGCTGTTTCTATACACACACAGACACCCACACACATGCCCAGCTGAGATCGCCAGCCCCTGTACGCCCAGCTACTTGGGAAGCTGAGATGTGGCACGATCACTTGAAGCTGGTTGGAGGACGCTTCAGTCCTCCTCTCAGGAATATGAGAGAAGGAAGACAGTATTTATTAAATGCTATTAATGGACGTACACTTTGCCTAAAGGAAATTGAAGTCTCTGGAAAAAAAAAAAAAAGAAAACAAACACACAAACAAACAAAATCACATTGTACCTCCTAAATGTTTAGTTACCAAATCAAAGTATTTAAGTGCGGGCTTCCTGAGTATTGCAACTTTATAAAATCGCAATGGCTTTTGTTATCTAAGTTTTATAAAGGAGTTTTTGTGAGGTTTGTAGTAAAATGCAGCGTTTTTCCATGAAGTCAGTGCTGCTTTTGCTCTGTATGTTACACATTTTTCATATTTCGAGTAAGTAATACTAGGAAGATGTCAGCCTCTGTAAGGGTATTTCACTTGAGGTTTCAACACAGTATGTAATAAAATTTTATGTTTTGGGCTCTCTTATTGTTATCTAAATATAGATAAATTTTCATCCTTTACAGCTAAATGATGGAAGCGAATCAGCCTGGCAAGCTTTTCGTTGGTGGGCTAAGTAGAGAAGCCGATGAAAAGACGCTTAAAGCAGTATTTGGGGAACATGGTCGCGTGTCGGAAGGTAACTCTTGATGCCAACATATATTTCTGTATATTTTATATTTATTTTTTTACCAAAGTAGACATACACTGAAAATATTTCCTTGAATTCTTAAATTAAAATGATTTTTTTTGTTTGTTTTTAAACTGTTGTTTTGAAGTTTCTGTTTGATATTCGGATAATTCTCATGGCAGCAGCTGAAGGGTCTGTGGAAAGGGTCACCTACTACTTCAAAAGGAAAATGAGCAAAAGTAAATTATTTGTGCAGCTGGAGAGCAAAATGAAATATAATAGGCAGGTTATACGGGTGACTCAGTATTAAGAATCGTAGTAATGATGTGAAATGTAATTATTTTCTGATTTCATGTAACTCTAAGATGTGTGTTATTATGGTGAGTTAGTTATGTACATGTAAAATGTTTTCATGTATTTTAGTTGTTTGGAAGAAAGATCGAAAAAACAAGTGTAGAGGCTTCGCATTTATTACTTTTGAGAACCCTGCAGATGCTAGGAATGCTGCCAAAGATATGAATGGAAAGGTAAGGGTCCCTAGTGAATAATGTTTTAACTTTGTTTTTCAATTAGCAGTATTAGTAGGTCTTTCTAGTATTACTAAACTTTTGAAGATAGCAGAATGCCGTGTGAACTGAAATGCTTTAGCCATCCTCTTCTTTTTGCCTCATAGATGCAAGTGTTTTTGAAAGGATATAGAAATAAACGTTGTATGAATTACTCTATGGTAACCCAATTTCCATGTTTGTACTTCAATATGAGCGTAGGTAGATTTTCAGAAGCTTACAAAGAGGTTTAAAACTTAGAAAGAACCGTCAGGAATATGAGAGAAAGAAGTCAATATTTATGACATGCTATTAAGGGAGTTACGTCCGATTCCTGGAAAGACTTTTGTAGCGTAGACAAACCGTGGATATATACCTAGACACACTTACAAGAAAGAAGTCTTCCGTAAAGAGACACCTAGACAGACTCACTAGACGGAAACATTCTTGTCCATTCCCTGAAAATGTATTCTAGAGAAAGTATATTTAAAGAGGACCTTTTCACTGAAGGAAGTGTTAAGAAGTTGAACATAGAAAATAATATGAGAACATTGAATTTGGATAACAGAGCAACTAACTGACATTTTTGTCCCATCGTTGCCCTTTTCTCCTAAGCACATTTTTAGTCTGTCACCAGAGTGATTTATGTAACACGCATACCTAATTCCTGATTTTCCCAGTGTGTTGTTGGACTTGTTTTGATCCAATCCATGGACTCTTGTCCTATTGAGACTTAAATTCCAGGGATTGTGTGTTTACTACGGCTTTAAACTTTTCTGTAATACTGTTAACTACCGAATTCCTTTGTGTTGCAGTCAAGATCATTCCATCCTGGACGCTTTGGAGCTTTTTGTGTTTTATAACATTATCACAATCTGATTGTAGTTTCTGTTACCCTTTGTGCTATCTCGAGTATGCTTTCTTGGACTTGGTGAGCGTTACCATTCTCTGTAAATGTCTACGAAATAATAATTTATTCTTCAAAAACAACTTAGATTTTAGAGTTTCTTCCTCATCGTATATACTAGGTATTTTGTACTCCCTGTACCATGTATTAATCTCTCGATCGTTAAATTGTCTTTAGTGCATATTTAAACTTTCCTAGTTGCTTTCATTTCTGTTATATCTAGCAGACTTCCTGGTACACAGCAGACAGTACATTTTTATTCACTCTTATACTTCTGTGTTTGAAGGTGTGGTAGAACACGAGAGCTGCTTTCTCTTCATGGCATGGTGTCAGGACTGGAGATAATTTTGACTTTTGTATAGTAATCTATGATAATTTTTTCCGCTAGTTTTCAAGCAGAAGAAGAGGTAGTTTTTGTAGCTGTGATTTCTAAATCACTTCATCTCCCATATTTTATTGTATAAAAATAAATATAAGTGTTATATGCACATAACTATTAAGAACGGAAATAAGGAGGTACTTAGAGTTTTCAGGACGAATGAGGAGTTTAAGAAATTTTGGCTGACCTTGGAATACTGGGAAGCGAGCAGCCATGTGCAAATCTGGGGAAAATATTTTTGGCCCAGAAGTAGCAAAAGAAGTCTCAAGGTAGGAACAACTGGCTACGTGGCTGCAAGAGATCTTGGAAAGTATCTAAGATCTTCCCCCAACTACCAAAAGCCATGTGATTTTGAAATAGAGTTCTTAGCTAAACTGTTTTGAAACATTGCTTTGGCCTATAGAAAAGATTAAATTGAAGAAAGTTATCGTGAATTTAATTAGGACATTTAAGCATTTCTGAGAAACAGCATGCAGTACTCTACTACGAGTTGTTTTACAGGGACACGTCTAAGGCCAAATAAGAAATTAGTAAGGCAGAAGACATGAAGGAGACCAACCCTATATCACATTTAAGGAAACAGAAGTAGAGTAAATACAGAATTGTAAATTATACTGGGACCTTGTATGTGAGTATGAGCACAATAAACAGGAAACAATTCAAAATGAATAATGTAACTAATGCCTTTGAATAAATAACCTTACTTTTTAAAATGACACATTCTTTTATATACACTTGAAACACTGAGGCTTTTAAATAAGTGACGTGGATGCAAAGGTGAAGTAAATTATGTATTGTAAAGAACATGTGCCACATTGTCTGGCAGAATGTGTGATGGGTTAATTTTTTGAGGTGTTATTTTTTAATATTGGAGGCCTTTCAAGGAAACTGAATAATAGAATTTCTGTTTATCCCTTCATGGAAGGCATGTGCTCAGCAAATGTCTCAAATTTCACATTGTGAAGGACGCGATCATTTCAGGAAAAAAAAAAAAAAATTAAAAAAAAAAAGAAAAATGTTTGTCTTTGGTGAAAACGTGTAGAACTGAAATAGAGTTGATGTAAAACATCTGTAAAATGTGTTTAGGTTAACTGTGACAGTTTTCTCGATTGTATACTTTATTCTTTCAGTATTTGTATGGAAAAGCAATAAAAGTAGAAGAAGCCAATAAACCATCCTTTCAACGTGGTGGTACGCGGAGAACACCACCTCCTTCAAGACACAGAAGCCCTTCGGGAAGTCTGAGGTCTACAAGAAGAAGCAGTGGAGGAAGAAGAGGGTGGCATCACTCACGTGGAGGACACTTGGGTAATGTTTTACAATATAAAGATGGAACCATAGGACTGAAAGACAGTGTTGGAAGATGTAGAAATTTCTCAATTTTATTTACTTCCCAGGAAAAGTAAATTCTTGTTGATAAGCAAAATCATTTGTAAGTGCTAAAGACGTATTATAGGAAAGATTGAACTAATATCTAAAAGTTGTTTTAAAATCTTAATTACTTTGCACGGAAATAACATAAATTTCAACTGAACTGAGTTTATGAATGATGATTGTGTGTACTCCACAGGTTTTCTGCAGAACTCATTCACATTCGTAATACTTTAGAGTTTCTCTCTTTGGGGCCCCGTAGTTCATAGATGTTGCATTGTCAAAATACAGTGAAATCTTGAAAACCTTCCAGAAGGACAGTAGAAACTCAGTATTTTAGGATTGCTTGCACAACATTTATTTTTCTGTGTATACACGTGCACACATGGATGCAAATATTTTGATATGGATAATTTGCATAGTGGGCTGCCATAAAGCATTTTCCACTTAAGGAATGTAGAACGTTAATTAGTCAAAAGAGTCTGTGACTCAGGAAATATCTAAGTTTAAGTCTTTCTTAGGCTTCAAAATCCTACTCTGACACTTCTTTTAAATAAAACCTTTTGACTATTGCAGGCATAATGAATATCGTGACCCCAAAGACAGAGGAAAGCAGATATTTCCAAATAGTACTTTAACTGGTTCATGCTTTAGTGATACCAGTAAAAATGTTGAAATGTAGCTCAACGTACTTTCTATTATTTTATCAACACCGCAGGGACCTCCCGTGGTACACCACATGAGGGAGGGCCTCTGATGACTTAGGGTGGAAGGAGTCACCACGGTTATAACAATACATGAGATAGACATGGCAGAAGTCTGGAGAGTTACTCAAGGAGCCGTGGTGATTTCTGTTCCCGTGATGGTGAGCACGGTGGAAGAAAGGAACAGATAGGGTGCACCATCCTCCTTGTGAAGCACATTGTAGCTCAAGTTACAGGGCTTCTAGAGGTGGTGGTAGGGAAAGCTGATGTGAAGGAGGAGACTAAAGCAGATCTTTAAAATAATAGTTCTTGCATACCAATTCTTTCTCACATATCGAAAATTAAAATGTTGTTTCAGCATTATTAGCTGAGTACCAGTAAAAGAAATAGGTTGGTTTGTGGGGAGAGGTAGATACTGTCTTATTCCATGAATTTTTTGAGGTATACTGATGAAAATGAATTTTTTCAAAGTAATTTCATAATTTTGAATGCTATTTGAAAACTGTCTGTTAAGATGTAATGTCTGTAATTCAGTTTTGTTTTGTTTTTTTTTTTTTGAGACGGAGTCGCGCTCTGTCGCCCAGGCTGGAGTGCAGTGGTGCGATCCTGGCTCACTGCAAACTCCACCTCCTGGGTTCATGCCATTCTCCTGCCTCAGCCTCCCGAGTAGCTGGGACTACAGGCCTCCACCACGACACCAGGCTAATCTTTTTGTGTTTTTAATTGAGACGGGGTTTCCCCGTGTTTGCCAGGATGGTCTGGATCTCCAGACCTCGTGATCCGCCCGCCTCGCCCTCCCAAAGTGCTGAGATTACAGGCGTAAGCCACCGCACCTGGCTGTAACTCAGTATTTTAGGATTGATTCAACTATATTTGTTTTTCTGTCTATACATGTGCAAGCATCTAAGCAAATCTATTTTATTTTTCATTTCATATGGAGAACTTGCGCATTGGCCTGCCATATAGCATCTGCCGTTTAAGGAATGTAGAACTCTAATTTCTTCAAAGAGTCTGTGACTCAGGAAAAGTCTAAAGATCACATATAAATCATATTTATATATGTGTGTATATATACACACATATATTTATATGTGTGTATATATACACATATAATTATATGTGTGTGTATATACACATATATTTGTATGTGTGTGTATATATACATATATTTATATGTGTGTGTATATATACATATATTTATATATGTGTATATATATACACACACACATATATAAATTTTTTCATTATTTATTATGCAATTCTTAAAGATTATTAAAATTGAGCATAGCCCAAGCTGAAAATTACTATTACATAAGGGAAGTTTAAGAATCTAAATTATGTTAACAAGTTTTAGAGATCATGTACTTTTCTAAGGTGTCACCTTTTGATTCTGTAATTATCTGAGTTCCTTTGAGTGGAATTTGGTTTAATTTTATGATATGTTTTCACGAAGCTTTCTTCATACCAGAATGATATGAGCAGCCATTTATTACTGATCTCCTAATATGTTTTTCTTGATCTAGATTATATTTAGATATTTGAATGATAGATTTCTGCTCTCTCTTCACTCTCCACTTATCCCACATCTCTCTCTCACACCAATATATGAAATGATTCCTGATTATTTTTGTAGATTTTCTAAATGGACTTTTATTGCTTGAATTAAACTAATTTCATATAGAAATACTAAAGGTTATTAGTTTAGATAATTGTGCAATTTTACAATTACAATCTGCAGGAAAGATTTATACACATCTAATATTTAGCCATTTAAAAAACAGCGACGTTTCTCAACTAAAAAGATTTTGTATGAAATACAGGTGATGGTGGATACACTCTTGATCTCCACATGAGTTCTTCTAGGGGAACGTTTGGAGTTAAAAGAGTTCCATCTTCAAGAATTGGAAGTCCTCCTCCTAAAAAATCTGCTCCTTCAACTGTGGCAAGAAGCAATAGTGGGATAGGAGGCCAAGGTAAATGCTACCTGAGAGCCAGACCGTAGTTTTTGTATGACTGAAAATGAGCTATTTACCTGAATGCTTAATTTAAGATTGAGTAACACATTAGAATTGACACATACATGGACATACTTATTGATTGATAGCTTTTATTTTAGTTTGAATCTCGCTAGGTGAATTTCAGATTTATGGTGAAGAAATACTTGACCTTTTAACTGCAGATCAAAGAAGCGATTACAAAGAGGCAAACGTTCCATTTAATGCTTTGTTTGCTAGAGAATTCCTCTTAATTTTTCTCAAAGTTCCCAGCAGTATTCTTTGATGGGAGGCTTCTTAGTCTAATGAATCCTTGCATATCCTAGATCCCTTTCTATTTGACCCCTGGTGTTCCAATCTAAAAATTGTGTGTTCAGTTTCTTTGTCAGGTTAGAGTCTTGCTGTCACCAGGCCAGGCTGCAGTGGTGAGATGATGGCTTGCTACAGCCTCAAATTCCGGAGCTCATGCAGTCCTCCTGTTTCAGCCTCCTGAGTTGCTGTGACTCATGGCATGCACCACCACACCTATCCAATTTTTCTTTCCCTATTTTTGTAGAGACAGGATCTCACTACATTGTCATAGCTGACACTAAAGCCCTGGGCTCAAGCAGTCCACCTGCTTTAGCCTTCCACAGTGGCTCGAGGCGTGAGCCACTGGGCCTGGCCAGACAGTTTCTGTGACCTCGGTAATGCTTGTGTGCAAGGTGTTCTTGCTGGTTCTTTGAGGATACTACAAGAGCATTTAGCAGAAAAGCAGTCACTGGGCTTTAATACTGTTTAACAAGATAAGTAAGGATTGAAATGTAGACATGAAGGAGTCCAACATTTTTCAGCTAAGTTGATATCACAGAAATGCAGAGTCGTGAAGTTCAGGGGCTGTACATTTATCATTAAGATTGTACGGGGATGTTTAAACCTTAACGCGAGATCCTTAGTGCAGGATTTGAAATTATTTGAGGAGAGAATTTAGAACTAAGCAACACAAGGTGAGCAGTAGGATTGAATAGAAGTAATAATCTTGAGAAGGAGGAGAAGGGTAAGATTTCAGATGGAACAGAAGAAAGCACGATAAAAAAGTCACCGTTCTCAGCAAAGAAGTTTAAGCAGAGCAAATTAAAATTCTTACTAAGGCATGCATCATAATATGGAGGAAATGGAAACCTTCTGTTTTCAATTTTACATTTCGTATTAGAGGATTGGTGAAGTTAGGTAGTAATTGAGTTCACAATACTTAAGCTAGCACATTTCCACTTAAAGATTAGCCAGTGAACACATCATAGGTGAGAGACTGACCTGTCAGAAATAGCACGTGAAGCCTGTATTAAAGGAAAAACTGTTCTATTTTGAATGAGGCACAATGATGTAATGACTCTTTTACCAGTATTTCTTATTCCATGTAAAATAAATCTTAGCCATCGTTAGAAAAGCTGGAGGAGCATATTTTAATTTGTCCTCATTTAAGATAGAGCCAACCACTTGGAGATAAAGAAGAACTTTTGTGTACAGATTTCACATTCAGTAGTTCATGGGTTGCACTACTTGTGTGTGTGTGTGAGACAGATTGAACAAGATGGGTAAATGTACTTTCTTTGGCTGAGATAGGACACCATATGCAAACTTTAAAATCAGTGTAAATTTTGACGGTTTTATGCATTTTCCCTGTGTCATTAATAGTCATCAGTAATTCACATGAAAAGGAAGATAACAACTAACTAGTTATTTCCAGTTAAAAATGAACTGTTAACCTGAGAATTAATGTTTAGCTTAAACTGTGTTTAAGAGGAACTGGCCTTTTAGGAGCCAAGAGATTATACAAAGCTGTAAGCTATGCTGAAGGTGTCATGAATGTCTGGTAAATCAGGGAAAGAGAAGGAGAGTCATGGGAGAAATAATTTTTAAAGTTGTTTTAGAGTAGAAAAGATAGTTCTTCAAATTTTCTGTACTTTACGTAATATGTCATCATGTTAAATTAAAGGTCCCATTTCACGTGGAAGAGAGAACTATGCAGGTCCTTCACGCAGAGAGCCATCCTCCTCCCGGAGAAAGAACAGTACCTCAACAAGAGATGATGCTTATGCAACTAAAGATAGGTAAAGGAAAATTGAAAAAATAGTTGGTTTTTTGTTGTGGTGATGAAATGCACATACCAAAATTAAACATCTTTGGGTTAACAATTAAATGGCATTAAATGCATTCTGTGTTGTGTAACAACCACCTCTATTTAGTAAAAAAAAAAAAAAAAAAAAAAAAAAAAACATTTTCATGACTCCGGACTACAGCTCCACTATCAGTTAAGCAGTCCCTTTCCTTTTCTCCCTTCCCGCTGCCACCAGGAAACATCAATCTGTGTTCTGTTTATGAACTTACCTGTTGTGGGCATTTCCTTGTAATGGGCTCAAACACTACACGACTTTTTTGTCTGTCTCTTTTCTTTCTGCTGGATGTCCTGAAGGTTCGTTTACGTCATCGCACTTCACTCCTTACACAGGCTGTTAACCCATTATTTTGTTTGGGTTGTTTCCACCGCAGTATTTCTAGGCACAAATATTAGCTTGAGTACACTTACTCAATTCTGGCTATGTATGTGTGGAGTTGCTTGATCATATGATAATTATGTTTGTTTTCTTCAGGACCCACCACATGTCTCCATAGTAGCTGCCTCATTTTCCATTCCAGCAAGCACTGTATCAGGGTTCCAGTTTACCTACATCCTCTGAAAGACTTGATATTTCCAGCTTGTTACAATTTATAGGCATTCCAGTATGTGGGAAGTATGGTATCACATTTTGGCTTAGAAATGCATTTTCTGAATCCCTAATAAGGAGTATCAGTTCCCCGTACTTTTTGGGTATTTGAATATATTGTACTTGAAGAAATGTCTGTTTAGATGTCTGGCCTTTTTTTTTTTTTTTTTTTTTTAAAGTTGTAAACAGGTTATGTTTTGGATACTAGAAGTTGATCATTTAAAATTTGTTTCTTTAAAACTTATGCAAGCATAAATCATCGAAGTTCCCGAGACACCAGGTGTTATGCTCCGCCACGTAAAGACTGTGCATGGCGTGATTATGGTCGTTCTCTCCGTGATGAACATTCTTCTAGACGATATGGGTACTATAACATTTTCTTGTTTTCTCCAATATACGTCTTAAATTGTTCATTCTGACACTAACGAAGAGGTTTTTTGTTTTGTTTTGTTTTGTTTTTTGTTTAATAGTGATCATGACGGCCATGGTAGAGATGATTCAGAACGTCCAAGTGGAAGTTCCTACAGACATGCATGTCAGAGTTATAGTAAGCGTCCAGGTATGTTTTGTAAATTATACAATTATATTTAGTAGAGCAGATCATTGCTGTAACAAAATTTTAGGGAAAATTACAAAGGAAAACCATAACATGTTTAAATGTTGGGAAAGGTTAACAGTGTAAAGCCTAGGGATCTATAGGAAGGTTAGAACTTCAATTCATTTACAGAAAACGTGACTCAACCTTTATTTTAGAATAGACTTTCTTAAGCTTCAAAATACTACACTGACACTTCTTTTAAATAAAACATTTTGACTATTGCAGTCACAATTAATATCCTGTCAAGAGAGGCAGAGGAAAGCAGGTATTTCCAAATAGAACTTTAACTGATTCGTGGTTTAGTGATACCAGTAAAAATGTTTCAATGTAGTTCAACATAAGTGCTATTATTTTATCAACCCTGCAGGGACCTCTCGTGGTGTACCACCTGCACCAGGTCCTCGGATGACTTTCAGTGGAAGCAGTCGCCGTGATTATAACAATACACGAGATAGATATGACAGAAGCCGGGAGAGTTACTCAAGGAGCCATCGTGATTCCTATTCCAGTGGTCGTGAGCACAGTGGCAGAAAAGAACAAACCTATCCACCTTCAGTGGATAGGGTGCACCGTGATCCTCGTGAAGAATATGGGAGCTCAAGTTACAGGGCTTCTAGAAAAGGTGTTGGGGGAAGCCGATCTGAAAAAGGAGACTGAAGCAGATATTTAAAATAAGAGTTCTTCCGTGGGTATCGAAAATTACAATGTTGTTTCTGTATTATTACCTGAGTACCACTACTAGAAATAAGTTAGTTTTGTAGGGAGAGGTAGCTATTAACTTCCTCCATGAATTTTTTGAGCTGAAAAGGAATCTTTATCAAAGTAATTTCATTATTTTTAATACCATTTGAAAGCTATCTGTTTAGGTGTAATGTGTGTAGTAAAATTTTCAGAATAAATCTATACATGGAATGCAAAGTGCCTGATTTTATTGCTACACGTGCTCAAAAGCAAATTCAATAGCAGAGTAAACTGTGTTGTTTGTAAAAACTTGCGTTTGTTGGTTTGCACATAAAAACATACAAAAGTAGGCGCAATTGCAGTCTTCCTTGGAAGCTGCACAAGTTTCCTAATTAGGCTGCGTTTCTTTTAAAAAACTTACCAGCTTCAGCTGTGCAAGGTGGCTCACGCCCATAATCTCTTCTCTTTGGGGGACCTAGGTGGACAAATCACAAATTCAAGTTTCAGAAGCCCTCAGAAGCTGTCTGCCTCACCCTGAAACGTTTGTCCTTCAGAGGAATAGTAAAGGTCAAAAAGTAATAGATACTGTTGAAACTAGAGTTTAAAACATCCAGAACATTCTTCTTGAAGCATTCTGTGACTGAAGCGGGACAGTGGTAATGGAAACATATTTTCCACTGAAATCAAACTGAACCTGCTAAGTTTCCTAGGTACTTAGCTTAATGAAATTAAATGGTCCTAGTTTACATAGTGAAAAATGAGTGTTTAGTTTTGGGAGGTACTCACATTAATATTGTCTTCAAATATTTGACAATGAATGTTGTAAGCAATGTTTTAGCAATATATTCTTACAAATAGGAATAATCTAGGAGGGTTGGGAATTTATCAATTTTTTTTTTTTTTTTTTTTTTTTGAGATAGAGTCTGGCTTTATCACCTAAGCCATGGTGCAGTGACTGGACCTTGGCTCACTGCAACTTCCACCTTCTGGGTTCAAGCTATTCTCTTTTCTCAGCATCCCGAGTAACTGGCATTACAGGTGTGTGCCACCACAGCTAGCTGAAATTTTGTATTTTTAATACAGACAGCATTTGACTGTGTTGGCCAGGCTTCTCTAAAAGTCCTGATCCACCCTCTTCTGCCTCTCAAAGTGCTTGGATTACAAGCATGAGCCATCACGCTGAGCCTATCAGATATCATTGAAGGTATGAATAGGAATACCTTAAACCTTATGCTTTTTGTAAAGTGAAGTGTATAAAACAACAGCAAAAAATTTCAGATAGGGGATGGCTTAAAGATTTAATAAATTATCTAATGATAAATACATAAAGAATAGGAGCCAAACAGGTAAACCATTTAGCTTTCCTGAACAGGCAGTGTACAGAATGGAATATACAAAGTTCCATAAGTTTTATAGTCTGTAATTCTTCAAGTAGCAAAATAATCTGCGAAGAGGAAGCATCTTCATGAGAAAACGTTGACAGAATCATCAATTTTTAAAGGGAAAGGCTGCAAATAATTTTAAAGAGGAAGTTACCAACTTTGATTTTCAAGTGAGTTATTTATCTCATGAAGTTATGTTTTCCTTCACCTTTAATGTAGGACCGTGAGGATTAAATGAAAAGATGAAACTCCCTAGTATCTTCACAGTGGCCTCATAAGAAATAGTGTCTTTCAAGATGTGATGGTGAAGGTCTTTACTCCCCGCATTTAGGGAGGCTGAGGTGGGCATATCTCTTTAGCTCAGGAGTTTGAGACAAGCCTTGGCAACATGCAGCAGTCTTGTCCCTATAAAATAGACAAAAAATTGCTGGATGTGGTAGTGCATCAGTGCAGTCCCCTTCCCTCAGAACTGAGGAGGGAGGATCGTTTGTGGCCATGAGGACAAGGCTGCAGTGAGCATGTTTGCTCCACTGCATTTTTGCCTGGGTGACAAAGTGAGACCCTGTCAAAAAATAAAAATAAATAAAAGTGTCTATGATACTCTGACCCTGGGAACTTTTAACCCAAATTATCTTCTTGAGCCATTCTGTCATAATGACTTAAAGGAATGGGGAACAGAAGCACAACCTGTAAGATACAATTTATCAACCCTGGAATAGGGGCTGTGTTTCAGCAAGTTAGAGTAAATGGTGAAAAGCCTTCATATAACAAGAGCTAAAGACTTCTTCCTTAATTTTCATAGGAAAAGTGTACTTTTTAATGAATAATAGGATACATTTTACGATCTGTGTCTGCTAGGATTGCTATGAGAAAATACCTAGACTTGGTGGTTTATAACAAACATTTCTTATAATCTTAGAGCCTGAGATGCCCAAGATGAAGGCATCAGCAAATACAGTGTTCTGGCAAGGGCCCACTTTGTGGATTTTAAACAGCCGTCTTGCTGAGTCTACACATGGTAGAAGGGGCTTGGGACCTCTTGGGTTGCTTACAGGAGGGTACTAATATCATTTATGAGGGTGCTGTCTTCCTGACCTCATCAGTTCTAATCAAAGGCCCTGTTCCCCATCCAGAGGGCAGCCAATTGACATTTCTCTATGTTGAGCTTAATGTATATTTTAGATGGTGGAGTGAGGATGGCAGTGAAGACTGAATGAATTCCCTGGTTTGCAGTTTTTAGTGTCTCTGGTGTTGCCATCAGTTATTAGAGGCATGAAGATGATTTTTTAAAATGTTCATACATAGTCATCTGGCTTCAGGTTACAAGTTTTGGGGATAATTGGGCAGTTTTAGTTGTCAGTGATGCTAAATCATGAAAGGGGGACACAAAGTTGAAGTTTGAGTTTGGGGAGTTGTAGCTATGTATTGAATAAAAGAAGAATTGAAAATGGAGACTAATAAAATTTGTAAGACATCTCATGTGGATGTTCTGTAGTTTTCCACTGAAATATAATTCTCTCTGCAGTTACTTCTCCTGACTCTTATTCACAAAATAAGTCTGGTCTTACTAGTTTTGTCATTATTTATCTAAATGCAGTAAGAATGGTCATTGACCACCGAGGCCTTTATTTATTTATTTCTTCATGTATTCACTATTCCTTTCTAAATTAGAAACAGTGTCTGACTCATTTCAGCCTCCACCTCCTGGGCTCAAGTGGTCCTCCCACCTCAGCCTCCGAAGTAACTGAGACCACAGGCACACACCATCATACTTGGCTAATTTTGTATTTCTGTTTGTTTGTTTGTTTGGGGATATTGTCTTGCACCATGTTGCCTAGGCTAGATGTGAACTCCTGGGCTCAAGTGTTCCTCCCACCTTGACCTGTGGGAGTGCTGGTATTACGGGTGAGAGCCACCATGCCTGGCCACAGAGGCCTTTCCAGTTTGCTTTGTGAGAACCAAGTGTCTCTTTTTTTTTTTTTTTTTTTTTTTTTTTTTTCGCGACGGAGTCTTCCTCTGTCTCCAGGCTGGAGTGCAGTAGCTCAGTCTCAGCTTACTGCAAGCTCTGCCTTCCAGGTTCACGCCATTCTCCTGCCTCAGCCTCCTGAGTAGCTGGGACTACAGGTTCCCCCTACCACGGCTGGCAAAGTTGTTTTTTTTTTTTTTCTACTTTTAGTAGAGACGGGGTTTCACCATGCTAGCCAGGATGGTCTCAATCTCCTGACCTCGTGATCCACTCACCTCGGCCTCCAAAAGTGCTGGGATTACAGGCGTGAGCCACCACACCGGGCCTGTGACCTTTCTATAATTAGGCTCAGCTTATATTTTCTAAAGCCTTGAGACTAGATGCTAAGCCAGGAACTTCCCACCAGGCTTTTCTACGAGAACCTGTAGATTGGGTTGAATTCGTCTCCTCTCAGAGTCCCCAAATATCGTGAGGTTCCAGAACTTGCCCAGAAGTGACCTGTTTTCCTCATCTCTTGGGCTAGGAACTCTGTAACCGATTATGAGGCCGCTTTTCCCAAGAGGGCTTTATAAGTATTGTCCCCACAGTCAACTTTAGTTTTTAATGCTGCCTTGTTATGTCTGATTCTATGGAAATCATTCTTAAATGTGTTTGATATTTCAGACGAGGCTTGGCAATAAAACCAGTTCCCAAGAACATTCAGTTCAAAAAAGGACACTTTTGTACTGAACAGAAGAAATGCCTCTATTGTCATAAAAATATTTATAAAATATTAAACGTCCAGTGAATGTAATGCAGCTCAATTAGTGAATTAGTACATCCAAGAAGAATCCCAATGTATTCTCCTTTTTAAGGTTTTTTGTTTGTGTGTTTGTTTGTTTGTTTATTCTTTTCACTGGCAGAGTCACCCTCTTTCGCCCAGGCTGGAGTGCGGTGGTGAGATCTCAACTCAGTGCAACCCCTGCTTCCTGGGATAAAGGAATTGTCCTGCCTCAGCCTTCTGCATAGCTGGGATTGCAGGTGTGCGCCACCATTCCTGGCTGACTTTTGTATTTCTAGGAGGGATGGAGTTTTGCCATATTGCCCAGGCTGGTGTGGTCTCAAACTCCTGAATTCAGAGGATCCACCTGCCTTGGCCTCCCAAAGTGCAGGGATTACAGGCATGAGCTACCATGCCTGGCCCACAAATGTATCCCTGCACTTAATAATAACAGCAATTCGTAACATGTGGCTGTGTGCAATAAACCATTTTAAACTAATCTCATTTACTAAATATTTGCATGAATCATGTGAACTTGGCCTTCTATTTCTGGGATTTTTAAGAGTATGTAATTCACAATAGTGCTTACTTATCTCTAAGCCAATTAATATGGCACCCTTTTAAGTGATATTCAAAATTAACAGGGTAATCACATCCAGAGGTAGTAATATATCACACACACATAATGTATATGCAAAAAGTATAGATAGCGGAAAACAGAGTTTACAGCTCTCCTCAAATGTAGCCATGAATTAAGCAATAGGGTAATAGAAATCTCACTGGTTTATATCCATTTGATATTTAATCTAAACTGTGCTTCGGCAAAATGAGACAAGGTTACCTATTCCATAGGAGGTCTAATACTTTGCGTCCGTATTGGTAAAGAAGAATTTTCTGAGAATATTTTGCCATAGGATTGAATCTAGTGAGTCAGAGGACTACATTTTACTTATAATATACATCCAGTGACAGTCTGAATACCTCCAAAAGCTGGGCAATTAAAATGCTCAATCTCTTCTAATTAGCTATTTTTCTTTCCGCTTCAGTCAGATAATTTTTTGGAGGGTGGGGAAGATCGTTGAGTCCCTGAAGAGCCTCTGATTTAGAGAGCCTAAATTTCTTGTGACTATAGTGGGCTGAGAGGCTGAAATAGAAAAAGCCTTGTTTAGTGGATAGAAGGATGGACAATGAGAGGTTTAAAGTAGGATATGTCAAAGAATTCAAGGGAGCTGAATAGTAGATAGAAGATAGTAAGAGGACAAGCAAGGAACACGAGTAATAGGAAGGAAGACGTCAAAACGCACCAGTGTAGTGAGATGTTAAGTTTCTCAAAGATCATTGAAGTTCCAAAGTATCCTTACAAAAGCATCCCAACAACAAGGATGTCTATTTAGCAAAGCCTAAATTCACCAGGGTTCAAGAAGATGGGTTTTAGTTGACTAAGAGAGTCTCATGGCAGAGGCAAGTATCCAAATAAAGAACAAAGAGGTGTCAGACAGCTTTAATTGAGATAAAGAGAGAGAGATATAGAGATAGAGACAGAAATAGAGATAGAGATACCTACCGATACAGACAGAGACACAGACAGAGAGATAGAGATAGACATAGATAAAGACGTAGACTTGACAAAGACATAGACGTAGACATAGACATAGACATAGACATAGACCTTGACGTGGACATAGACATACACAGTCATAGACATAGTGATATAGAGAGAGAATCTTCCATAAAGACCAGGCAAATGGGAAAAATCCCCTTAAGGAAAATTGGTCTCCAACATAGGGACTCATTAAATAATGTCCACTGAGGAAATATGCTAGAAAGAAGGGAACCAAACACATGGTGTTGCCCCACTACTTGGATTGCTGGATCATATGATGGGTGGTTCTGCTTGTAGACTTCTTAGGACTCTCCATACTTAAATTGACATAAAGCTCTGTGTGAGGCCTGCACTAATTTACATTCTCACCAAAAGGGTGCACGTATATCCTTTACTCTGCATCCTCACCAGAAATGCATTTCTTTTGCCTTTTGGATAAGAGCCGTTCTGACTGAAGTGAGATGACATTTCACCGTGGGTTTGATTTGCATTTGCCTGATGGATTAGGGATGATGAGCACTTTGTAGTATGTGTGCTGGGCAACTGTATGTCTTACTAAAATAAATGAGTATTCACGTCATTAGCCCATTCATTTTCATGCTATTTAGTCATTTGAGTCGTGTATGTACTGTAAATATTCACTTATTGTAAGATGTATGGTGATCCAATAACTTCTCCCATCCTGTAGGATGTGTCCTCTTTCTGTTTAGTTTCCTGTGGCGTTCTGAAGCATCTTAGTTTGATATAACCCCATTCTCTATTTGTGATGTTCTTTACTGTGCTTTTGCAGTCACTTTGAAATCATCATTACAAACACTTGTCATGGAGCTTCTTCCTTCTTATTTCTTCTGGTATTTTTATCGTTGCATTCCTGACATTGGAGACTGGTGGGAGATTATCTACTCTTTTATTTTTTACATATTTATTCATTTATTTTTGAGACAGAGTTTTGCTCTTATTGTTCTAGCAGGACTTCAGTGGCGAGATCTTGGTGCCCTGCAACCTCGCCTGCCGGGTTGAAGAAATTCTCCTGCCTCAGCCTCCCGAGGAGCTGGGATTACCGTCACCTGCGGTCATGCCTGGCTTCTTTTTGGTATTTTTAGTAGCGACAGAGTTTTACCATGATAGGCAGCCTAGTCTCGAACTCCTGACCTCAGATGATCCGCCCACCTTGGCCTACCACAGGGCTGGAATCTCACACGTGAGCCACTACACATGGCCAAAATAATCTAATTTTAAAATCCTTTACGTAGATATTCAGATTCTTCCTCACCTTGTTTATGGAAGAAACTCGATTTTGCGTTGTGCGTTCTTGCTTCCTTGGAAAAAGGTCACGAGAAGCAAAAGCAGTGACTTAGTTCTGCTCCCCTATTGTTTTTCTTTAGCTCATCTGTCTTCTTTTCCTCCAGTGCTGTGCTATTTTGGTAAGTAAAACTTTGCAGAGTATTGTGAAGTGAGGTAGTGTGATGCCTCCAGCTTTGTGCTTTCTACTGGATTGCTCTGGCTCTGCAGCGTCTTCTTCAATTTCATAGGAAATTTAGGATTTTCAGTTTGCTTTTGTATGAGGAACGGTTGTTGATATTTTTAAAGGGTTTGCGTAGACTCTGTAGGTCACTTAGGTGGTACTGATGCAAATGTCGTTTAATCCTTGTGGCTGGGTGCACATGCTTAGGGACAAGTGACACTGGGTATTCACATCAGTGCTTAGGAGGGCCGTAACGTGCAGACAGCTTCCATCCCTGGACACACACAGATTGTCCCCTGACATTTGGACATCTCTTCAATTCCCTCCCTTCTGTGAGCTTAGTATGGTCACCCAGATTCCCTGTGCAGTGGCCTGACTTGTCTGCGTTGCCATGGCAGGGTGAGTGAGGATTGCAGCGGGGAGAAAACATGTTAAGAAAGCCTGGGGTCATTGTAAAAGTATATGACTGGCCTGGGAGAGCCATTCTGAAAGCACACAGACATAGAAGAGCCTGGGTTGGACATCAGCATAGAGGGTGAGAGGGCCCTAGTTGAACCCAAAGTAAGCCTCAGGTTGTAGCAGGCCTCAGGGCAAGAAAGGAAGCCTTTAAGGCATGATGAAGCAGCTATCCACTGACACTTGCTTATGCCTCTAAGGTGGCTGAAGGTTCCACAGTCCTGTCATGTGGACGTTACCGTTCCCTGATGGGCATTTCTGCCTCAGCCCGTGGATGGCCTGGGTTTGCTCACTGGAGTCTCTTCCCTGAGCTTTGCATTGTCCAGGAGTGTCCCAGCTCCAGCACCCACAGGCCTCTCAGCTCCCAGCCCTGGCCTCCCCTCTGTTCCCTATCTGAGGCCCTAACTCCCTCAGGTAGTGCTACAGGGGATTGAGCTACAGGCCCTGGGGGGACTGGGGAAAGGGTTCCAGGCCAGGTCAGTTCTTGCCTCAAAGCCAGTTCCCCAGAGGCCAAGGAATAACGCCCAAGCTCCTTTCATGTGAGGCCCCACAGCGGCCCCACCTTTGCAAGGCTGCCAGACCATGAGTAGTCACGGTCAGCCAACCAGCTGAAGAACTCAGTTAGGCGGTGTCCTGCCTGTAGCTGGGGGCTTGACCTTCATGATCCCAGAACCCCTAGACTGCAGTGGAAGGAGAAACCCTGCATCCTAGAGGGAGAGGAGTCCCAAAGGCTCGTGGCAGACATACCACCTTCCCTACCTTGCTGGGAGGCATTCCTTTAGGAGGACGCCAACGCGATGCTCCTTAACGATCACTTCAACGTAGGAGTAAGTGTTGTGACAAGAGGAGATCTTCATCCTGCCCTGGTACCTGGGATGGCTGAGTTCCTCCACCTGCCTGGCTAAGAAGGAGAAAGAGGAGAAACTCAAAGGGACCATTTCATCTAGATGGGCTGAGGTGGCCTGCTAGCTGGGGTGAAGCATGCTTTTCTTCTTCTCAGCTCTCCTGCTGAGACACCCCGAGGTACCAGGGTGGTGGTACCTCAGAAACCCGACCCCTTCCCCAGACCCAGTCTCCACGGCCTGACATGCAATTCCATCATGTAGCTAAGCAGGACTTCTTCATGCTCTGTGATCCGGGCCGACTTCTGGGCGTGCAACTTGGGTTTCTGGGGTGAGCCTGCTAGAAACAGACATGGGGAGTGAGGATGGTTTCATGGTTGGCATCCGCATGCAGACTCCCCTTCCTCCAGGGACCTTCCAAGAGAAAAATGCCCTTCGACATTGTGCTGTGTGCGAAGGGTCCTTGGTGCCATTATTCTCCATGGTTAGTGATGTTCTTGGCTACCCGTACCTACCACGTGCGCTCATGGCACCCGCAAACAAGCTGCCCTCCTATCTACAAGAGCCTGGACTTGGTTTCTCCTCTGTCCTCCATCCCCTGTCTTCTGGCTGACCCCCTATGGTTCCAGCGCGGCCTCACTCCATCTTGCCTTGGGAAGCCTAACACCCAGCCCCAGCTGCCAGCCGTACCGAATGGGCAGCTGCAAGGTTTAGGATCTGGTCCAGAAACCAGGGATGCCCTGGGGCCTGGGGTGTTCACATAGCCAACCTCCAAGAGATGGATGTCTAGAGAGTCTGTTGCCGGCTGGGGCCAAGGCCATGCTGTGGCCTCTGGTCCTTCTGCCACTTCTCATTGGCCTCCTCCCCGGCCACCAGCTTGACCATCGCCATTATGTTGTCCACCACCAGCACTGCATCGTCCCCCAAGGCTGCCTCTTTGTTTTGCACCCCGGGTGCCCTCCCCTGCCTCAGGGCTGAACGGGGCGCCCTCCTCCGGAGCTCCCGCATACCATGACCTACTCCTCCCACCCCACACCATCGCAACTCCTGGCCTCTGGGGGCTGCTCCCATGGAGGTCCGTGGGCGTCCCCTGATGACAATCCTTTGCCACACCTACGTTGACCCAGGTTTCCTGGGAAGCCCCGCCATGCCCGTGGCCTGCTGCACTGTCTGCGGGACCCTGGGCCACAGCACGGTCTGCTGCATACAGAAGTCTAAGAGCCATAGGCCAAAGTCCAGGTCTTGCAGAGCCCTCCCAGCAAGCATCGTAGGCACCTCTGTGCTTCCAGGAGCCTTGGGGGCGGCAAGGCAGTGCACAGCAGTGTCCACACTTGCCATCCATGGGCGTCCCTGGCTGCTGGCCTCCGGTGTTTCCAGGGCACTGGACAAGAGGTCCTTCAGGATGCTCCTGGGAGTTCAGCATGGTATCATGCTCAGGGAGGAACCATGGTACTGGGAGACTCTATTTGCCTAGACCTGCGAGAGTCCCCGCAGAGGTCTTGGCCTGAGGAGCTGGGGAATTCCACTGTACAAGGTGACTTTCCCGCCACACTCCTGCCCAGGTCCACTGCACCCAAGACGCCCAAGCAACCAGCGCTGGTCCCTCTCTCTCTCCTCTAGATCGGCAATTTTCAGTACCATCTGCCTGGCCTGCCTAAGGAAGGGAGATGTTTCATGTGTTCACTGTGGGACAATGGTTTGCAACTGTCAGGATGCCAGTTAGGGTGTAGGACTTCCAAGCACCCAATTCCAAAGCGCACGCTGCCGGCGCCGCCTGGTACAAGCTCTGATCTGATGCCTTCTCACAGGAGTCTTTCCCCAGGAGGGTGGAACAGCAGGCCACCAGGATGCGGACGCGGGGAGCCCCAGAAGATGCCCACTGCCCTCGCACGATCAGCCTCGGAGAGAGGGTGGATTTTCCAGCACTTTCGGCATCCTTTAGGTATAGTATGGCTGTGGCCCCCTACTCCGCAGTCGGCCAGCCGTGGTCCCCAAGCCAGATGCATGCGCCGTGAGGGCCCCGTGACCCAGAGGCTGTTTGTCCTACTCTAAAGCACCTTTATTTTCTATTTCTCTGTCAGGTTGTTCTCTTTGCAAAAATACAGAGACAGCAAGGTTTTTGGGTGTTGTCTACAAAACAGGATGGGTTTGTAATGTGTCTGTGTTGAATTATGGGAGGAGCCTATAGAGAAAGAAATAGCTAGTGACATTAAGAAACTTTTTTGTAAACTCATTGTCTGTTTCTTGAGGATTCTTCCTTTTACTGTTGGCCATATGTGACGGGTGGGCAAATTGTGGGACAACGAGTTATGGCGCCATCGTTTTCATGTGCACTTTTTATTAAGGTGGTTTTCCTTTGTGAATGTGGCCATAATTTAAATAGACAGGCAATCTACTTATCCACTGTGATTAAAAACTTGTCCTTTTAGTCAGCATTTGTCAAATTGCTGGTTTGCTTGACAGAAATTGTGGATTTTTGACGTAAATTGCATTCCGTTAGTGTACGTAGAAGTCTGGGACCATAAATAATCACAGTTCAAATTTGCCCCTGTAAAGCCTTGAATTGTCTCCCTCCTTATATGACAGTATTTGAAACGTGTTTCCTGTATCTCTGGTATCGTAAATGATTTAAACCGAATAAGTGAGTGTAATCAAGATAAACGGCGATAGACACCCTAAAACGGAAGCAAAATATACGTGCTTAAGTTATTTTATTAACCTGGCACACTGACTTACTCTTGTAATCCTGACATTTTGGGAGGTGAAGGTGGGAGGATGGCTTGAGGTCAGGAGATGGGGACCAGCCTGTGTAACATAATGAGCTCATTTAATCTGTTGCCATTTTGGCACCAAGGACTTGTTTAGTGGAAGATGATTTTTCCCCAGACAAGGGGTGGGTAGGGGGAGAAGGCTGCGAGTTGGACACGCTGGGGAGGGTGTGGGCATCAGGGTTCCAGTGCGCACAGCGTGTGGTGGGGCTGCGGGTCACAGCAGTGTGATGGGGGCAGGAATTGGGCAGGGGATCTGTGAGGAGCACAGGGTGTGGCAGCGGGAGGATAGGTAGGATGGTTTCCAGATGAAACTGTTCCACCTTAGGTCATCCTCAGACATTACATTTCCATAAGGAGATCGCCACCTAGACTTGTTGCATGCGCAGTTCACGGTAGGGTTCCTGTGAGAATACAACGCCTCCGCTAATCCCACAGGTGGCGGGGCTCAGGCAGTGCCAGTGGTTCACCACCTGTTCTGCATCCAGGTTGCTAAAAGGCCAGAGACAGGTACCCGTTGGAGGCCAGTGTTCGGGGATCCCTGATCTCTCGTATATTTCAAATCACTGAAAGTTTGTAAAATAGTTGAAATATTCTCCGCAAGAAAGCATGTACATTGATTAGGTAAATTTAATCATTTATCAAAATACCAGGCTTGGCGTGGTGTTTCACCCTTGAAATCCCATCGATTTTATAGTCCCATGCCAGCGGTTCATTGGAGCCCAGGAGGTTGAGACCAGCTTCGGCAACATGGGGAAACCTGTGTCTATTACAATATGCACACACACACACACACTCTCACACACTCACACACACACACACTCAGCTAAGGTAGCGAGAGCCTGTATTCCAGGCTACTTGGGAAGCTGAGACGTGGCATGATCACTTGAGGCTGGGCGGAGGACGCTTCAGCGGGCAGTGCACTTTGGCTGAAGGAAATTGAAGTCTCTAGGTGGGAAAAAAGAAAAAAAAAGAAAACAAACAAAATCACATTGTACCTTCTAAATGCATAATTTTCAAATTAAAGTATTTAAATGGGCTTCCTGTGTATTGCAACTTTAGAAAATCACAAGGCTTTTGTTGTCTAATTTGCACAAACAAGTTTGTGAGGTTCATAGTAAAATGCCGCACTTGTCCATGAAGTCAGTGCTTCTTTTGCTCCGTATGTTATCATCAGAGTGGTTTATGTAACATGCATACGTAATTACACAGTTTTCATATTTCAAGGAAGAAATACTAAGGAGATGTCAGCCTCTGTAAAGGTATTTCACTTGAGTTTTCAACACTCTATGTAATAAAATTTTATCTTTTGGGCTTCCTTATCGTTATCTAAATGTAGATAATTTTTTACCATTTACAGCAAAATGATGGAAGCGGATCAGCCTGGCAAGCTGTTTGTTTGTGGTCTAAGTAGAGAGGCCAATGAAAGGACACTTAAGGCAGTACTTGGGAAACAGGGTCCCTTGTCGGAAGGTAACTCTTAACACCAACATACATTTTCGTATATTCTGTATATGTTTTTTACCCCAGTAAACACATACTCAATATATTTGCTTGAATACATACATTCAAAGTGATTTTTTGTGTGTGCGTTTAAATTGCTGGTTTGAAGTTTCAATCTGATACTTGAAAAATTCTCGTGGCCTGCAGGTGAAGTGTCTGTGCTAAGAGTCACCTACTACTGCAAAAGGAAAACAAGAAAAAGTCCATTATTTGTGCAGGTAGCAAACAAAATGAAATAAAATATGCAGACTGTATGGGTGACTTAGTATTAAGAATCTTAAGAATCACACTAATGATGTAAAATGCATTTTTTTTTTTTTGGTTTGATGTAACTTTCAGATGGTTTTTCAGATGGTTAGTACTATAGTGATTCCGTTATATAAATGTAAAATGTTTTCATATATTTTAGTTCCTTTGAAGAAAGATCGAACCCACAAGTGCAGAGGCTTCACATTTATTAACTGTGAGAACCCTGCAGATACTAAGAATTCTGCCAAAGATACGAATGGAAAGCTAAGGGTCCCTAGTGAATAATATCCTAACTCTATCTTTCAATTAACAGTATTACTAGGTCTTTTTAGTATGACTGAACTTTTGAAGATAGCAGAATGCCATATGAACCGAAATGCTTTAGCCACCCTCTTCCTTTTGCTGTATAACTGCAGGTGTAGTTGAAAGGACATAGGAATAAACATTATATAAATTAGTATATGGTAATCCTGTTTCCATGTTTGTATTTCAACAGGAGTGTCAACAGGTTTTCAAAGCTTACAAAGAGCTTTAAAACTTGGAAGAAACCCTCAGGAAAATGAGAGAAATAAGTCAATCTTTATTAAATGCTAGTAAGGGAATTATTTCCAATTTACAGAAATAATTCTGTAGCATACACACACTGTGGATAGACACTGACTTACAAGAAGAAATGTTCTGCGGAAGACACCTAGACAGAATCACAAGGTGGTAACATTCTTTCCCACTCTCTGAAAATATATTCTAGAGAAAGTATATTTAATGAAGACATTTTCATTTAAGGAAGTGTTAGGAAATTGAAAACAGAAAATAATATGAGGACATTGAAGTTGGATAACAGAACAAGGAACCGGCATTTTTGCCCCATTGTTGCCCTTTTCTCCTAAGAACGTCTTTAGTCATCAGAGTGGTTTATGTAACATGCGTACGTAATTACTGCTTTTCCCAGTGTGTCCGATAACTTGTTTTGATACTATCAATGGTCCCTTGTCCTACTGAGTCTTAACATTCAAGGGACTGTTTGTTTATTACAGCTTTAAACTTTTCTGTAATACTATTAACTACGGAATTCCTTTACGTTGCTGTCAAGATCATTCCATTCTGGACCCTTAGGAGCTTTTTATGTTTTATAACGTTATCACAAACTGATTGTAGTTTCTGTTACCCCTCACGCCATCTTGAATATGCCTTCTTGAACTTCATGAGCATTACTGTTCTCTGTAAATGTCCCAGAAATAACAATTGATCCTTCAAACACAACCTAGAACTTATAGTTTCTTCCTCATTCAATATAAGAGGTATTTTGTATTCCCTGTACCATGCATAACGTATCTCTTGATTGTTAAATTGCCTTTAGTACATATTTAAATTTTCATAGTTGCTTTTATTTCTGTTACATGTAGCACAATTCCAGGTACACAGCAGACAGTACATTTTTATTCATTCTTACGCTTCTGCATCTGAAGGTGTGGTAGAACTTGAAAGTTACCTTTGGTTCACGGCATGGAGTCAGGACTGGAGGTAATTTTGATCTATGTATAGTAATCTATGATAATTTTTTCCACTAGTTTTCAAGCAGAATACAGGTAATTTGTGTAGATGTGATTTCTAAATTACTACATCTCACAAAGTTTATTGTATGAATATATATATATATATATGTATATGTTATATGTACCTAAGTATTAAGAATGGACATAAAGGTGGTACTTAGACTTTTCAAGGGGAATGAATAGTTTAAGAAATTTTGACTAACCTCAAAATACTAGGAAGCAAGCACCCATATGCAGATCTGGGGAAAATGGTTTAGGACCAGAAATAACAAAAGAAGTCTCAAGGTAGGGAAAATCGGCTAAGAGGCTGAAAGAGATCTTGGAAGGGATTTAAGATCTTCCACCAAGTAACAAAAGCCATGTAAATTTTAAATAGAGTTATGAGCTGAACTGTTTTTAAACATTACTTTGGCCTATAGAAAAGATTAAACTGAAGGAAGTTACTGTGATTTTAATTAGGACTTTCAAGCATTTCTGAGAAATGGCATGCAGTACTCACTAAGAGTTGTTTTTTAGGGACATGCTAAGGCCACATGAGAAGTAAGTAAGGCAGACGAGATCGGGCGCATTCAGGGTGGTATGGCCATAGTTCAACATACACAAATCAATAAACATTATGCAGCATATAAGCAGAACCAATGACAAAAACCACATGATTATCTCAACAGATGCAGAAAAAGCCTTTGACAAAATTCTACAACCCTTCACACTAAAAACTCTCAATAAATTAGGTACTGATGGGACGTATCTCAAAATATTAAGAGCTATCTATGACAAACCCACAGCCAATATCATACTGAATGGGCAAAAACTGGAAGTATTCCCTGTGAAAACTGGCACAAGACAGGGATGCCCTCTCTCACCACTCCTATTCAACATAGTGTTGGAAGTTCCGGCCAGGGCAATCAGGCAGGAGAAGGAAATAAAGGGTATTCAATTAGGAAAAGAGGAAGTCAAATTGTCCCTCTTTGCAGATGACATGATTGTATATCTAGAAAACCCCATTGTCTCAGCCCAAAATCTCCCTAAGCTGATAGGCAACTTCAGCAAAGTCTCAGGATACAAAATCAATGTGCAAAAATCACAAGCATTCTTATACACCAATAACAGACAAACAGAGAGCCAAATCACGAGTGAACTGCCATTCACAATTGCTTCAAAGAGAATGAAATACCTAGGAATCAACTTACAAGGGATGTGAAGGACCTCTTCAAGGAGAAATACAAACAACTGCTCAATGAAATAAAGGAAGATACAAACAAATGGAAGAACCTTCCATGCTCATGGGTAGGAAGAATCAATATTGTGAAAATGGCCATACAGCCCAAGGTAATTTATAGATTCAATGCCATCCCCACCAAGCTACCGATGACTTTCTTCACAAAATTGGAAAAAAATTACTTTAAAGTTCACATGGAACCAAAAAACAGCCCGCATTGCCAAGACAATACTAAGTCAAAAGAACAAAGCTGGAACCATCAAGCTACCTGACTTCAAACTATACCACAAGGCTACAGTAACCAAAACAGCACGGTACTGGTACCAAAACAGAGATATAGACCAATGGAACAGAACAGAGCCCTCAGAAATAATGCCACATATCTACAACTATGTGATCTTTGACAAACCTGACAAAAACAAGCAATGGGGAAAGGATTCCCTACGTAATAAATGGTGCTGGGAAAACTGGCTAGCCATATGTAGAAAGCTGAAACTGGATCCCTTCCTTAAACCTTACACAAAAACTAATTCAAGATGGATTAAAGACTTCCATGTTAGACCTAAAACCATAGAAACCCAGAATAAAACCTAGGCAATACTATTCAGGACATAGGCGTGGGCAAGGACTTCATGTCTAAAACACCGAAAGCGATGGCAACAAAAGCCAAAATTGACAAATGGGATCTAACTAAACTAAAGAGCTTCTGCACAGCAAGAGAAACTACCATCAGAATGAACAGGCAACCTACAGAATTGGAGAAAATTTTTGTAATCTACTCATTTGACAAAGGGCTAATATCCAGAATATACAATGAACTCAAACAAATTTACGAGAAAAAAACAAACATTCCCATCATCAAGTGGGTGAAGGATATGAACAGACACTTCTCAAAAGAAGACATTTATGCAGCCAAAAGACACATGAAAAAATGCTCATCATCACTGGCCATCAGAGAAATGCAAATCAAAACCACAATGAGATACCATCTCACACCAGTTAGAATGGTGATCATTAAAAAGTCAGGAAACAACAGGTGCTGGAGAGGATGTGGAGAAATAGGAACACTTTTACACTGTTGGTGGGACTGAAAACTAGTTCAACCATTGTGGAAGTCAGTGTGGCAATTCCTCAGGGATCTAGAACTAGAAATACCATTTGACCCAGCCAACCCATTACTGGGTATATACCCAAAGGATTATAAATCATGCTGCTATAAAGACAGGTGCACACGTATGTTTATGGCGGCACTATTCACAATAGCAAACACTGGGAACCAACCCAAATGTCCGAGAATGATAGACTGGATTAAGAAAATATGGCACATATACACCATGGAATATTATGCAGCCACAAAAAATGATGAGTTCATGTCCTTTGTAGGGACATGGAAGAAGCTGGAAACCATCATTCTCAGCAAACTATGGCAAGGACAAAAAACCAAACACCGCATGTTCTCACTCATAGGTGGGAATTGAACAATGAGAACACGTGGACACAGGAAGGGCAACATCACACACCGGGGCCTGCTGTGGGTGGGGGGGAGGGGAGAGGGATAGCGTTAGGAGATATAGCTAATGTAAATGACGAGTTAGTGGCTGCAGCACACCAACATGACACTTGTATACATATGTAACAAACCTGCACGTTGTGCACATGTACCGTAAAACTTAAAGTATAATTTAAAAAAATAGGGAAAAAAAGAAATGAGTAAGGCAGAAAAATGAATGAGACCAACGAAGGATCACATTTAAGGAAACAGAAGTAGAGTAAATATAGAATTTTAAATCATATATATATTGTACGTATTTTAAATCATAAGTATAGAATTTTAAATCACACATACATCGTACGTATCTATAAGCAAAATAAACAAGAAATAATACAAAATCGATAATGTGACTAATCATTTTGACTAAATAACCTCCCCTCAATTTTTTTTTTCTTTTCTTTTCTCTTCTTTCTTTCTTTTATTTTTTTTTTTGAGAGGGGATCTCCCTCTCGCCCAGGCTGGAATGCAGTGGCGTGATCTTGGCTCACTGAAAGCTTTGTCTCCCAGGTTCACGCCATTCTCCTGCCTCAGCCTTCCCTAGCAGTGGGACTACAGGCACCCGCAATCACGCCCCGTTACTTTTTCTTTTCTTTAGTAGAAATGGGGTTTAACTGTGTTAGCCAGGAAGATCTCGATCTCCTGACCTCATGATCCGCCTGCCTCAGCCTTCCAAAGTGCTGGGATTAGAGGCCTGAGCCACCACGCCCACACAATAACCTTACTTTTCTATTGAGACGTTCTTTCATATACACCTGAGACACTGAAGTTTTTAAATAAGTGATGTGGATGCAAAGATGAAGTAAATTATGTATTGTAAGGCGCAGATGTGCTACATTGTCTTACAGAATTTATGATAGGTTAATTTTTCTTGAGGTGTTATTTTTTAATACTGGAGGCCTTTCAAGTAATTTGAATAATAGAATATGTGTGAATTTCTTCAAGGAAGGCATGTACTCAGTAAATGTCTCAAGTTTCACCTTGTGAACGATGTGGTCATTTCAGGAAAAAAAAATAGAAAAAAGTGTATTTCAAAGAAAACATCTAGAACTGAAACACAGTTGTTGAAAAAATGTTTGTAAAATATGTTTAGGTTAAATGTAACAATTCTATTGATAGTATACCTAGTACTTTTAGTTTTGGTATGGAAAAGTAATACAAGTAGAACAAGGCAACAAACCATCTTTTCAAAGTGGTGGTATGCGGAGAACACCACCTCCTTCAAGACACATAAGCCCTTTAGGAAGTCTCAGATTGAAAAGAGAAAGTAGTGGAGGAACAAGAGGATGGCATCCCTCAGGTGGAGGACACTGGGATAATATTTTAACATATAAAGATGAAACCATACGAATGAAAGACAGTGTTTGAAGATGTAGAAATTTCTGAATTATATTGACTTCCTATGAAAAGTAAAAATTCTTGTTAATGAGCAAAATGATTAGCAAGCACTAAAGAAGTATTATAAGAATGATTGAACTTATATCTAAAAATTGTTTTCAAATTTGAATTACTTTGCATAGAAATAATGCAAATTTCAAACTGAATTGAGTTTATGATTGCTGATTTTCTGTACTCAACAGGATTTCTGCAGAACTCATTCCCACTCATAATACTTTAGAGTTTCTTACTTTGGGGCCCCCAAGTTCATAAAAGTTACACTGTCAAAATACGCCGAAATCATGACAACCTTCCAAAAGAACATTCGTAACTCAGTATTTTGGAATCGATTTCACAATATTTGTTTTCCTGTGAATATACGTGCATACACATACACAAATCTATTCCTTTTTCACTTTGACGTGGAGAAGATGCACATTGGCCTGCCGTGCAGAATCTTTCATTTCAGGAATGTAGAACTTTAATTTCTCCAAAGAGTCTGTGACTCAGGAAAAGTCTAAAAACCACTGCTTCACAAATAAGTTTGTAGTTCCTCACTGGAAGATGAGTCACTGAAAATGGTTTTTATGAGAGATTAACTTGATAGGAATGAGGGGTCAATTTTTACTTAAAAAAAAAAAGCGAATCATGCATTAAAACTATACCTATTGGTTGCATTGTATTGTCTATTAACCAACCTTCAAAAACCTAACGTGTCATTTGGAGTTTGAACAACTAGATGTGTAATTCATTGGAGATGTTTTCTCGGGTTGAAGTTGCAGTGTATGTTCCATTCTAAGAGAGAGCTTTGTGTCCTTTTTAGTCTCAACTGATCTTGAAGGTGAAGTTTAATAATACTCTGCCATGTACGAGAATGTCCCTGTTGATATCTGTGACACCACAAGGGAACTGGAATATTTCTACATTTTTTGTAGACATATAAAACATTTTTCGTTATTTAAAATGCAATTCTTAAAGATTATCAAAATGAACATAGCCACGCTGAAAATTACTATCTCATAAAGGAACTGTAGGAATTCTAAATTCTGTTAACACATTTTACAGCTAATCTATTTTTCTGAGGTGTCACTTTTTGATTCTGTAACTATTTGATTTCCTTTGAGTGGAATTTGGTTTAACATTCTGATGTTCTGAAGAAGCTTTCTTCATACCATAATGATATGAGCAGCCATTTATCATTGATCTCCTAATAGGTTTTTCTTGATCTAGATTATAATTAGATATTTAACTGATAGATTTCTGCTTCCCATCTCTCACACACCAATGTGTAATGATTCCTGATGATTTTTGTAGATTTTCTAAACAGAATTTTATTGCTTGAATTACACTAATTTCATACACAAATGCTAAGTTTTATTTAGAGAAATGTGCAATTTTAAGATTACAATATGTAGGAAAGATTTGCAGACATCTAAAATTTAGCCATTTAAGAAACAGTGATATTTCTCAACTGAAAAGATTTTGTTTGAAATACAGATGAGGGCGGACACACTCTTGATCTCAACATGAGTTCTTCTAAGGGAACATTTGGGGTTAAAAGAGGTCCATCTTCAAGAATTCGGAGTCCTCCTCCTAAAAAATCTGCTCCTTCCACTATGGCAAGAAGAAATGGTGGGATGGGAGGTCAAGGTAAATGCTACCTGAGAGGCAGCCCGTAGGTTTTGTATGACTGAAAATGAGCTATTTACCCGAATGCTTAACTTTAAGATTGAGAAACATATTAGAATTGTCACATACATGACAAATTTTTGATCCATAGCTTTTATTACACTTTCCATCTCACCAGGTGAATTTCAGATCCATGGTGAAGAAATACTTGCAGATCAAAGAAGTGATTACAGTGAGGCAAACACTCCATTTAATGGTTTGCTTCCTAGAGAATTCCTCTTAAGTTTTCTTAAAGTTCCTGGTAGTATTGTCTGATGATAGGCCTCTTAACCTAATCAAATCCTCCATTTCCTAGGTCCCTTTATATTGGACCCCTGGTGTTCCAATCTAAAAATTGCATGTTCAGTTTCTTTGTCAGTTTGGAGTCTTGCTCTCACCAGGGCAGAGTGCATTGGTGAGATGATGGCTCACTGCAGCCTCAAATTCCTGAGCACTTCTTCTGTTTTTCAGTCTCCTGAATTGCTGTGACTAGTGCAATTCTTCTGTTTCAGTCTCCTGAACTGCTGTGACTAGTGGCATGCACCACCACACCTATCCAATTGTATGCTTTTTTTGGTCTATAGTTTTGTAGAGACAGCATCTCACTACATTGTCATAGCTGACATTAAAGCCCTGGCTCAAGTAGTCCGTCTGCCTCAGCCTTCCACACTGGCTCCAGCGCGAGCCACTTTGCCTGGCCATACAGTTGCTGTGACTTTGGTAATGCTTACATGCAAGGCAGTCTTACTGGTTATGTGAGGATACTAAGAAGTACAAGAGCATTGCTCAGAAAAGCGGTCACTGGGCTTAAATACTATTTGAAATGGAAAGTAAGTCGTCAACGGTAGACACGGAAGAGTCCAAGATTTTTCAGTTAAGAGGATATCACAGCAACGCAGAGTTGTGAAACCCAAGGGGGCTGTATATTTATCATTAAGATTGTACAGGGAAGTTTACACCTTAACACAAGATCCTTAGTGCAGGATTTGAAATTATTTGAGGAGAGAATTTAGAGCTAAGCAACATGAAGTGAGCAGTAGGATAGAATAGAAGGAATACTCTTGAGAAAGAGAAGAGTAAGATTTTGGACTGAGCAGAAAAAAGGAAGACACAAAAGTCACAGTTCTCAGCCAAGAAGTTTAAGCAGAACAAATTAAAATTCTGACTCAAGCCTGCATCATAATATGGAGGAAATGGAAACCTTCCATTTTCAGTTTTACATTTCCTATTAGAGGACTGGTGAAGTTAGGTAATAATTGAGTTCACAATACACAGGCTAGCACATTTCCACTAAAAGATTAGCCAGTGAACACACTGGTGAAAGACTGACCTCCAAGAAATAGCACGGAGAACCTTTAACAGATGTTGTGTGTGTGTGTGTGTGTGTGTGTGTGTGTGTGTAAATTACATGGTCACTCACCTGGGATGATGTTTCCCTCTGTGTGTGTGTTGTGGGGTCACACACCTGGGATGATTGTGTGTGTGTGTGTGTGTGTGTGTTGGGGGTTCTCACACACCTGGGATGATGTTTCTGTGTGTGTGTGTGTGTGTGTGTTCTGCAGTCACACACATGAGGTGACATTTGTATGTGTGTGTCTCTGTTGTGAAGGGGTGATGTTTTGTATGTGTGTGTGTCGTGGGATCTCACGCACCTGGGACTGTGTTGCTGTGTGTGTGTGTGTGTGTGTGTGTGTGTGTGTGTGTTTTGGAAGGGTGATCCTTTGTGTGTATGTGTTGTGGGGTCTCACACCTGGGATGTTGCTGTGTGTGTGTGCTGTGGGGTCACACACCTGGGATGATGTTTCCATGTGTGTGTTTGTGTGTTGTGGGGTCACACACCTGACATGATGTTTCTGCATGCGTGTGTGTGTGTGTTGTGGGGTCACACCCCTGAGATGATGTTTCAGCGCGCGCGTGTGTGTGTGTGTGTGTGTGTGTGTGTGTTGTGGGGAGTGTTGTGTGTGTGGGTTTCAGGGTCTGCACACGTGTGTGATGCTATCTGGAAGTTCTGTTTTGTCCTCCGGTTCCTGGCCTTGTCCCCATCCCCATCGCAGACCAAGGGGGGCTGCGCTGCCACCCACCCTGCATTTTCCGGTCAACCGCAGCAGCAGAACTCCCAGAGGAGGCTGCCGGGCCCTGAGACTTTCTGGGCCGCCTTCTGTACTCCATACTTTCCTCTATGAAAATTTTTCTGTACAAGTCAGTGTCTTGATCCAATTGCTGTGTTGTTGTGATTTATACTTTCCATAATTCTCTCTGGTCAGGATTTTCAGATTTATGACCCGCATGCGCTCTGCTGTCATGCATTCCAGAGAAGGCCGTCTGTGTCTGGCCTGCCTGCTGTCTGCTGGGAGTGCGCTGCTCTCTTGCACTGCTCTTCCCTGACCAGGGCCTGGGGTGCACCCCTGACATGGCATCCCCTCCTGCCTGGCTCCGCCTTTCTTGGGGGCGGCAAAATCTCCCTCACAGCCCTGTATTCCTCCCTCACCTCCTCCCGAGGCAATGGATTGAGAGCTGTTACTGACGGACAGGGTGGGGGGCTGGGGGTGAAGCCTGCAGATCCCTCCTGCATGAAGACCCCATGGAAGTGGACAGCAGAGGGGTCCTATAGGCTCTGGTGGGGATGAAGCCCGCGTTTTAGAAGGAAAAGCCATGGGCAGCGTCTGATGGGCATCCGGGCACCGCCCTGGCTGTAGCAGCAGGTGGCCTGTGCTGGCCAGTCCTCTCCTCAGCTAGCCTGCAGGTGGCCAGGATGCTCTGAGCTTGGGCAGCCCCTACCCTCCCTCAGACCATGTTCCCTGGGGCCCACATGCAGAAACAAGAGCACACTGTGGAGGGGGGTCTGAGTCTTTATTCACAGGCCCCAGGGGATGGAGGCAGCAAGGACAGAGACGACGGGGATGGGATGGTGCTCCAGGATGGCCTCTCCACCCCCAGGATTGTCAGGGAGCCCCTACAAGACTGTGGGGGCTGGAGGATGTGGAGTCCCACGAGTGGTGGAGGGTCTCTGCCTCGAGGGGCCTCTCTGGCCTCTCTACTTCCAGCGCCCACCCACTTTTCCCTTGGCCCAGGAACCAACCTTCTTGCTGCTGCAAATGGGAAGCAAGTGGTCCTTGAGGTTCAGGGCCTCTGGCCGTGTCCCTCCTGCTCCCCCACACTGGGAGGACTGTCAGCCCGACGCCAGGGTGCTCTCAGGGCACACCCCCGGCTTCAGTCCAGGTAGTGCACACTCACCTGTGCCTGGCAGACAGAGGTCATTAGTGTGGTTAGGGGGCTGGCACGTGAGCCTGGGACACCCTCCCTCTGTCCTCCCTTCCTTGCCTGAGGTACCACTGCAGACAGAGCCCCGAGCTGGGAAAGACGATCTTTGCAGATAATGATAATCCTCCCAGGCCTCAAAAGAGCTCATGCCCCTCCAGGCGGTGGCCTCCGAGGTCTGGCAGTCCCAGGAGCCTGCCCCATTTGTCTGAGCCCTTCACATGGCCGTGAGTGAGGCAGAGCTGGGTGCCGGTGAGCCATGGAGGCAGGCAGGGGACAGGAGTGCACCAGCCTGCCAGGCGGGCCCCTTACAGACAGGCTGTTCAGCAGGACACATGGCTGGCAAAGGCTGTGCCTTCTCACGTGTTCCTGAGCACCCTCAGCACATGGACACAGGCAGGCGCCTGCCCACCATGTCAACTGCCTGCCATCAGAGGGACCTGCAAGGATCCCTGATGACACAACAGGGAAGCTCTGAGGTCACGTGCACCATGGAAGACACTGCCCTGGGTGCTGCAAGGAAGCCAGGGCCACAGGAGGAGGGAGAGGGATCCCAGAAAACATCAAAACCCCAAGTAGCCCCAAACACTGCAATCCTTGGGGAAATGGAACTGGCTGCACCGCTGGGCTCGGTGACAGGACCCCCAGAGTGGCATCACTGGAAGCACCTGGGTGCAGCCCCATGCAGGTGATCGAGTAGCTATGCCAAGGGATGCCACAGCCTGCAGGGACACGATTTTATGGAAGAGGCATCATCATCATCCTGAGGAGTCCATGATTTTGGCCAGTGTAACAGAGGGGCTGGTGATGAAGCCCTGGCTGCTTAATTTCCTGTCCTAGGTCCCTTGGAGGGTGGGACGCTCGAGGGATGACCCGGGGCCCAGGTTGGCCACACCAAAGGCCGCCGTTGCAGCCCCATCTGGAGGTTCCCTGGCTACCTTCTCCCTGCAGCCATTGCCAGACTCAGGGTGAGGGCATGATGGGCGAGTCCCACTGGGCACCCTCCTCCTGGCTTTGCTATCCCCTAGGGCTCCTCTGGGTGCAGGAGAGGAAGGAGGCTCCGGGTCCCTGGCCACAGGCCTGCACATGCTGTCCCAAGTGACCTGGCCAAATTAGTCTCAATTCTGTCCTACTGAGGCCAGCCACCACCAGCCGTTGTTAGGGATTGGCTACAGCAGCTGGTCCGGAGGGCCCCTGTGTGCAGCACGGAGCAAGGACGGCAGGGCTACTCACTGGTTCTGGGCCTGGTAGATGCCGCTCCTGAGCGTGGTGATCTGTGAAAAACACGAATGAGTCACTGTGGTGAGCCGAGGGCCAGGCCTGCGTGTGTTGGGCAAAGGCCCATCTCCACCGCAGGGTGGGTGGAGCTGCTGGGACACCACTAGGGCTCCTTGGCTCCCTTACTGCCTCCTGGCTCTTTGTGCAGGGGGACACTATCCTTTGGCCCTCTGGCTCGTGCCTGGACTTACTCTCACCGGCCTGTACCGGACTGGGCTGCCACACATGGAAGCCTGGACCTGGCCACTTACCGTTAGCCTGTGGCAGGATGTGGGGCCGGGGCCTTGGAGCATGGATGGGGAGAGGGTGCAGGTGAGGCCTGTGGACACCTCCTTACGAACTCTGGCTCCCTTCAGCCTTGTCTTTGGGGCAGAGGAAATGGTGAGGCTTTGTTAAATAAGCCCCAAAGGTAAGGCCAGGCGCCTGGTGTCCTCCTCCCGCCATGGACAAACAGGGACTTTGGTAGCCTGGGTAGCAGTCGCCAGGTCCTGCAGGGCTACACCCTGGCGCTGAGTCTGGCAACACCTACCCCTCACCTCAGTTTGTCTTCACTGAGGTGGTTGATCTTGAGCGGCTTGCATCTCTCAGTGAGAATCTTCAGTTTGCGGGCTGTCTGCTTCTCGCCTTTCTTCTGGTCAGCCTGTAGGGGACAGGCCCAAAGAGAGGGCTTGCATCTCTCAGTGAGAATCTTCTTCATTTCGAAGGCTGTCCGCTTCTTGTCCCTCTTCTGGTCAGCCTGTAGGGTGCAGGCCCAAAGAGAGGGGCCCAGTCTCTGGAGGTCACTGGGTGCAGCCCACACTGAAGGCTGCCACCATGCTCCTAGCAGCGGTATGCACCTTTGCCAGATAGCTGCTCTAGTTGGCTCCCATGGAAGACAGAGCCTTACTCTTCTTCAGATCGTCCTCTGCCCTCCTCGTGGTGTCCTCCTCCTCCCTTCTGGCCTTTTCCTCCAGTGGACACCCTGTCCCCAAGATGCTCAGGGATGGAGGGAGTGCTGTGCTTCCTGGGCAGTTTTTAGGGACCCATCCTGGGCTTAGAACTGTCTGGAAGGAAGCTCCAGGTCTTGGCCAGGACTCGTTCTCTTGCACGGGTTTCTGCAGGGTGTGGAGGCCTTAGTCACTGGCTCTGATCAGCTGCCAATGACAATGGGAAACCCAGGAGAAGGAAGGTCGCAGCACCCTGCATTTCTCTGGGCCTGGGTCTCGTTTGCTGATGAGGCACGGGTGGGGACGGTGCACTCCTCACCGCCAGTCTGCTCTGGCGTTCGCTCTCCTACTCTGCACGAGTCCTCTGCTGCTCTGCTCTCTCTGCACGGTGCTTCTGGTGTGGCCAGAAAAGGGGGTCTGCTGGGCCTTCTCCCCAACTGCTCCCATGGTTCCCCCCAGTCCCTGCTGCAACCTGAACTGCCCCACTGACAATTCTCTCCTTGAGAGCGATCAGCTTCTCTTCCTCCTTCTTCTGAGCCTCAAAGTGTCCATCAATGAGGGCCTGGAGCTCCATTAGGTCTTTGTTCTGACACTTCTTCTGGATGTCCTGTGGGCAGGGGCAGTGGGCATCAGCCCCACCCCTCTCTCCAACCTCTGCCCTGCCTGGCCTGCCTTGCAGCAAGAGGCCCCTTCCTTTGCTCCAGCAGAGAAGCCCTGTCTCCCTCGGCCACCATGAAAATGGCAAGTGGCAAGGAATGCTTTGCCTTCTTCACATTGCCATGGCTGCTATCCTCATAGGGGCCAAGGGTGACCTGATTTCAGAGCCACACGGCCGGGATGGTGCCCAGCCACAAGGTCCTCAGCATCACTGGGGTGGACTGGCTCAGACTTGGCTCTGTCATCAACCTCAGAGATTCCCTGAATGGACCTGTCAGAGAAAAGACTGCTGAGTGACAGAAATTCGTTGGATAAATAGATGGGAATGTGAACAGATGAACTCACGGATGGGTGGATGAATGATACAGGATGGACACAGATGAGTGAGTGGATGGATGGATGGATGATTGGAGAAATGGGGGATGGACAGGTGGATGGATAGGTGAATGGATACAACAGTGGGTGGATAAGTTGGGTGAGTTTATGCATGGGTGATTGGGTGTGTGGATGGATCCATGAATGAGTGAGTGGATACGTGGCTGGTTGGGTGGATGGAAGTAAGGGTCCATGGATGGATGAATGGGTGGATGAGTGGGTGGGTGGGTGATTGCATAGGTGAGTGGATAACGGATGGATGAATGAGTTGAAGGGCGAATGGGTTGGTGGATGGGTCAGTGGATGGATGGATGGAGAGATCAATGGTTAGGGGGTTGCATGGGTGGGCAAGTTGGTAGGTGGATGGACGGATGAATGAGGGATAGATGGTTGGGTGGATGGATGGGTGGATGGGTGAGTGTATTGATGGGTAGGTGAATGGGAAGGTGCTTATGTGGGTGGGTGGATGGATGGATAGAAGGATAGATGGAGGAGAAGGGTAGAGAGATGTTTCTTTTTAGAGGGGTTTCTTCTGGTCCAGGAATAGGTTACGGTAGAATTGCCCAGACCCAGGGGTCCCTAGCTCTGAGTACTTGGGAGGAAGTGACCTCCTGAGGCCTGGCCTGGAGCCCAAAACCTGGGTGGTGGGGAAATTGTGGCCATGTTGACCAGAGTCCTATAAACTTACATGGAAGTCTCCTTTCTCCTTTTCTGGGATCTTAGGAGCTGTGAGTCTCAAGAGCAGACAGAGAGGCCGATGAGCAGAGACACGGGAAGCCAACCCAGAGGGTCAGCCTGGTGCCTTTCTCTGCCTGGCTCCTCCTGACCCTGGTGCCCTCCTGCTCTGGCCTCCAACTGAGGATGCCCTGCCTAACGGCAGGTTTGCCCCAGCTTTATGCTTCTGAGGTTTGTAGCCCACCATCCTGAGAGTGGCTTGAGCCTCGTCAAGAAGGCCTCACCTTCCAGCGCCCCTGTCTGCCTTTCAGCTTCTTTCCATTGCAAGTGTCGCTGCACCACAGATACCAGGGAGGGTACCTCTGTTTCCTTCTCAAACAGAAAAACAAAGGCAGCCAGGTCGTGTGAGAAGCCACGGTGCGGTGGCCTCCCTGGGCAAGAATGGCTGCTGCGAGCCTGGGCATTTCCCCAGCCCCTCTTTTTCTCCAGCCCCTCCTTTTCCCAAGCCCCTCTTTCATCTTCCTCTCTGGGGTCCAAAGGAAAGAGGAGTCGAGGCTGGGAAGGAAGCAATCTGAAGGGGAAATGAGGCCCCCTCTCCGGTTCAGTGTGCGATCCCCTCCTCTAACCAATATACTGCAGTTGCAGTAAAGAGTTAAAACAACACTTTTTTTTTTTTTCAACAATATCAATCAAAAACTGGAGCAGTAAAAGGTTTCCTAGGCTCAGAAGCAGCAGAAGGTGGCTCTAAGGGAAGGAAGGCCACATGATGCCACACAAATGAAAAACTTCTGTACCTGAAAAAAAAGAACAATATGTAGGCCAAAAAAAAAAAAAGACTCAAAATATATTTTCAGCAAATACAGAGAAGACTTATAACCTTAGGCAAGCTGATGACTAAGAAAACACAGAGACACCTCTACCATGAGGCAAATGAGCATCGGCCATAGCTACCAGTTCTCAGAGAAGAGACCACCCATCCACAAACAGAGGGAATCGTTGGCCCCGAGTGACTACTGGGGCTCAAAGCCAAACAACCACGAGGTGCCCTTTCTCATCCATCCGAGGCTGCGACATCAAAGCACATTTCTGTCCTTGGGTGAGGAGGGTGTGGGACACAGACCTGCTCACATCCCACGGTAGAAGACAGTGTTGGCCAGGCCTTGTGGGAAGCAATTTGGCAGTGGATGTCACAGACTTAAGATCATTCATCGTCTTTCACGCTGTAATTCCAGTTCTGGGAAATAACCCTAAAGATGGAAAATGCTTTCCAACCGGCGTTATTTATGATAGTAAAATATTGGGGAAAGCCTGCAATAGGGGAATGGTTAGGAAAATTATGGTTTGTCCATTGGTGGAATATCATGTGGCTATTCAAAGTATTTAAGAAGACAGTGTGAAAACTTGGAAAAATACTTATGAATAGTGCTAAATTTTTTAAAAAGCAGAATTCAAGGCTGTATAGACAGTATGATGTTTGAAAAACAGCGCCAAGTTGAAATCTTTTTTTCCCAGCCCTATGTATGGAAGAAAGGAAGAGATAAGGCTTTTTAGTTCCTTCTGCTCTTTTCCACAGTCGGGCTGGCTGGGTGGGAGAATTATAGGTGACTTTTCTTTTCTCCTTTGACTTTTATATATTTCCAAATGTTCCTTCATGAGGTGTTTTATTTTCTTAATGAATAAACAAACGTTTTCTCTAAAAGGAGAAAATATCTCGTGATCTGGCATTACTTTTCTTAAAATCACTGACAAATAAAACGCAAAGGATGGAAATAGGCCGGCTATACCCTTTAGATGCGCTCACTCTTCTTCTGAGACTCTGCAGTGCTCCCCAAGTGGGAGCCAACAGTGAGTGTGTGCTAAGATGCTCTAAGATTGCTCCTCGTGCAGAGAAAAACGACGGCAAAAGCACTCAAGAGATGAATCATATAGTGAGTGCTGTGGCTTCTGAGTACTGATCAAAAGCAGAAAATTCGCAAGAGCTGCATTAAAAAAACAAATCTACGAAGTGCTGACAAGCAGCTACGCTGAGGACGAGAGCCTCCAAATTTGCCCAAAAGGGGAACAGGGGCCCCTGCACAGCCAAAGCTATTTTAGACACGGTCAAGGTGTCATTCTGCAGTGAGTTTCTGGGGTGAGTCCCCCACCTTTCTCCCACTTCCTGACTCACTTTCCTGTCGATTTTCACATCTAGGGCTCTGGGAGTCCTCAAAGTATAGTGGGGCATGGTGCAGTCCACCGAAGGCCGTGGGGTGTTGTGGTGGCCCGACTCCCTGCACCCCGCCTTCCTTCCTCGACTCTCTCCCACCCCCGTCTCCTCCCTTCTTTGTCTGTAGCCTCCTCCTGCAGGAAGCCCTCCTTGTTTGCACCGCATCACCTTGGGCAAAATCACACCCTTCTGGGACTCCCAAGCCCATCTTCCAGGTGAGCCTCATCCCTCCCACCTTGCAGTCTGAGCATCCCTCCGAGCATCTCTCTGAGTGCAGGCTCCAGGCAGCGGGCCCTGGCCTGCTCCCCTACCTCCACCACGGAACACACTCAGCACCAGGTCTGCCAGGACCCCACACTCACTTGGGCCTTGGCCTCTCCTTTGGTCAGCACACCATCAGCGTGGGGAGAGGGAGAGAGAAAGCTCGCGTGAGACTCGGAGGCCGGGGGCCTTGGGATCCCCCTGCTGAAGGCGGCCCTCCTTTTCAGCTGGGTGTACCCCCACCCCCCAGAAATAAGACAGCCCAGTTTCTGCTCTAGGCCTCCAAAAGCCCCTTTGAAGGGCTTTGAAGGGGAAGAGCACAGGGCCTGGAGCCGGGAGGGAGGGTGAGGAAGAGGAAGGGAAGAAATAGGAGCTAGACAGGCAGAGTCTTTGAAGGCTGGGAAGGGAGGAGTGGGAGGAAAGAGGATAGGGGCTTGGAAAGAAGATGGGGAAGGAAGAGGCTCGGGAGAAAGGGGAGAGGGGGCGCACCTGCCGGGGCTCTGGCGCTGCCGGGTGGTCCTGCCACTTCCCCCTCTGCTGTGTGGCAGAAGCTCAGAGCCTTGGCATCTGCGAGGCCCTGACAGCCCGAACCCGGTGGCACCATGTGGAGCAGCAAGGCCTGGCCTTCCGAGGCCCAGGCGTCAGGGGAAGAGAAAGATGCCCTCGGCCCTCCGAGTCTGAACCAACGCCCTCCTCTGCAGTTGGCTGATGCCAGCAGGCCTGGGCCCGGGGGTGGGGGTAGGGATCCTGCCTTGCCAGTGCCCAGCCCGGGGCCCGGTGGCCCTCGAGTGTCCAGGCTGGCAGATCCCTCGGTTGCCTGGGAGCCCCCTGCACATCACAGAGAGCCTGCCAGCACTCTTGGTTTTGCCGGGGGCCCTGAGGTCCCCCGTTCCAGATACCTTGGTGGGTGCGTGTGCATGGGGAGTGAGCACTGGGATATCCTGAGCGCCAAAGTCTGGCCAAGGGCCCAGAAGGAATGGTGTGGTGAGGACGATGAATGGGATGCCGGCCCTGGCCTTGCTGACTTAGGGGTTTTGCTGGACGCAGCGCCTGGCTGAGGAGGAACCCCTCGGGGTGGGAAGGCCAGCCAGAAAGAAGGGCAGGATGTGGTGGGAGGCTGAGTGCCTGAGTGCTTGGGGGGAGCGACCACATAGCCAAGCAGCAAAGCTCTCCTGGCGGCCCTGCCTCCTCTGCTCCTGCGCCACTCTGCCTTGCTGTCTATCTGTCGGCCTCAGTGCTGCTTCCAGAGTGACCTGGCAGCCCTGTCACCCCCACAGGCCATCTCCTGGGCACCCTCTCCCTGCACAGCTGGAGCCCCATCCCCCGCCTAGCATGCACTTTCTTGTTCAGGGGACTCTCTGAGGCTGGAGTCATGCAATAGCTCAGTCCCAACAGGGAGGAGCCCCTCAGCCCCACAGGCTCATGAACGGCGGAAGCTGAGAAGCATTCCCCAGCTGGGGCCCCTGACTTGAATCTTCAGCTTTCCAACCTCCACCCAGGGGTTCTGCCAGCCCCACTGCCAGCGAGGCCAGGCCCACCCAGGGGGCGTCCTCACACCGGGTGTGTCTGGCTCGGGCCCAGGCGCTGGGTGGGATGCTGGGACCTGACTGGGCCTTTGCACACATGGCCCACAGCTGTTTCGGGTCCCCAGCGTTCCCAGCTTGGGCCTCAGCCTGCCTTTCTGCTTCACTCCACTTGCCCCTCCACAATCCCTTCCACGTCACCCCTCCCTACCTTCCTGCTTCTGGCTTGCTAACCGGGGCAGGGTGGAGGCCTCTCGTCCTGAGCTCTTCCCACCCCACTCCGGTGGATCCAGAGAGTCCCAGTGGACCCCAGCACCGTCCTACCAAGGCCTGCTCTGCCTTAGACTCAAGGCTGGCCACCCCCACCTCCCATCTTCCTGTTGGCGGCCCAGGAACACCCTCCTTGTCCCCAAGCTACAGAATGAATCCTCTCTGCCTGGGAGACCCAGAGGAAGTCTGCATTCCATCGGCCAGCCCTTCCTAAGCCAGGGTCCTCACTCTGTCCCGAGCCCAGAGGCCAGATCGGGTTACGTTGTTGGTCCAAACTGCACAAGGGGTGGGCAAGAGGGAGGAAGCGAGAGAGGACAAAAGGGAGGACGGGGGCTCTGGCCTGGAGGCTGAGGAGCGCCGGCGTACCTTCTTGAACTTCCTCTGCAGACGCAGCATCATGGTAGGCAGAAAGGGCAGGAGGGAGGGAGAACCAGTGTGAGCGGTGGCAGCACACAGAGGAGGGGAGGGGAGGGTCGAGGTGATGGGGCAAGCAGGCCAGGCCGTGCGGGGTTACACGGCCCCTCTTGTTCCTTCTTGGGTCCTGCACCCCCCAGATGGCCACACCTGCGCCCACATGGCATTGAAGTCACGCAAGTACCTGGTACATGAACTTCATGGGACAAGGAGGCCACTGAACAAGAGGCAAAACCGTGGGTCAGAGGTCAAAGGAGAAGGGTCCCAGGTGAATGGAAAAGCGGCCCGTCACCACTGCAGCCCGAGGGTGGGGTGTGTGCGGGGAGCCAGCAGGACACGGTCAGAATTGGCCCAGGCACCAGCACGGCCCCAGTCCCATGTCCCCAAACCCTGCTCTCAGCATCCGGGAGAACCCTAGATGGGAAAACGGAGCCTCAGAGGGTGGCCAGGAGCTGTGGCTCTTGCCCTGGGTGGAGGAGGCTCGGCACTGGGGCTGGACCTTCCTTTGCTAGACCCCATCCCCTTTCTGTCCGGGGGTGCCCCCAGAAGGGGGTCCGTGCCTTTGGCCGGGGCGCCAAGGCCCATGCATGAGGTTCTAACCTGGCTGGGCAGCACCAGGGGCCCACAAGGGCAGGGCTGGTAGCCCTGGGAGGCAGAGCCACAGATGGGCTATGGGAGGTGTCCCCAGGACCCCCACTTCCTCCTGCCATCCCAAGAGCTGAGGGCCCACTCGTTCAGTCCCTGATGGGATTCTTTCCACCCTCCGAGGGTACTGGCAGCCCAGGGTGCTAATGACATCTCTGCCTGCTGATCTGGGCATGAGACCCCAGCCCTCTTATCTGCCCCCAGGCCGTGTGCACCACAAGGGTCTCACAGCAGAAGGCTGTGAGGGGGCCTGGCGACAGGGGGGTGGCAAGGGCATGTGCACAAGGGACCCGACAGTGGCTCTGCCCCCAGCTGCCTTCCCTCCCCCGACCCTGTACTGTCCCACGATGTGGCTGGGGTCCCGGCCAGGCCCAGGGCTCAATGCCACCACGGGTTCTCGGCTTCCCGCCCTGGGGTGGAAGCTGGGGTGGGCCTACTTCTGGCCATGAAGCGTCCCCTCTGGCCCATGCCTGCGGATGCCCTGGTGACAAAGAGCCTAGCCTACACCTGCCTGGGGAGTCCCTGGCCCTGCTACTTCCTGGGGGACTGCGTGGAAGGCGTCCCACCCTCGAGACTCCATGCTGTCTCTGGTCAAGCATTGGCCATGGTTAGTGGGTTACATTAGGTCCACTTGTGGGGACCCCTTGGCTGGCTGGTACCTCGTGGCTTCCCCACCCTCTCCCACACCCCCACACGGGCTCAAGCCAGGCCCTGGGCCCCTCTTGGGGACCAGAAGTCCTGTGTTCTCGTACCTTCCTCATGGATTTCTGCAGTGGATGAGAGCTGGGGGTTGCGGGTGGCAGGGGGAGATAGGAGAGGGTTAGACAGGGACACGTGGCAATTCTTAGAGGTGGCGTGGAGGTCAACGTCTTCTGGAGCAGGAACGCTGGGGAGGAGACATGGGGGCCAGGGCCTCGCATCCCACTTACCTTCCTCCTGGGCTTCCTCTGAGAGCTGGAGAAGCCTGGAGCAGGAGAAGGCAGGGATGGGGGAGAGAGGAAACAGAGACAGTGATTAGCGCATACTCGGGCCGCAAGGACAGGAGGCTGGCCGGCTGAGAGAAGAGGGCCTGGGCTCGCTTGGCTGCGGTAAAAGATGGGGGTCAGTCCTTCATCTCTGGTCAGCCCCGGTGAGCTGGGACTGCCACCAGAAGAGCTGTTCACTGTCAACTGGGCTGGGCCAGAAAGCCTGGGGTCATCGGAAAAGTACACGAGAGGGCTGGGAGAGCCATTCTGAAAGCACATAGACATAGACGGACATGGGGTGGACATCTGCCTAGAGGGTGAGGGGGTTCTAGTGGAGCCCAAACTGAGCCTCAGGTTGTAGCAGGCCTAAGGGTGGGTTTAGGAAGCCGGTAAGGGATGCTGAAGCAGCTATCCATTGAGACCTGCTTCTCACACACTGAACTTAGCCACCCAGGCCACTTAGGCGGCTTAAGGTTCCACAGCCCTGAAATGTGCGTGTTACAGTTCCCTGATGGGTATTTCTGTCTCAGCCCATGGATGGCCTGGGTTTGCTCACTGCAGTCTCTTTTCGGAGCTTTGGGTTGTCCATGTGTGTCCCAGCGCCAGCACCCACAGGACTCTCAGCCCCCAGCCCTGGCCTCCTCTCTGAGGCCCTAACTCCCTCAGGTAGTACTAGAGGGGATTGAGCTACAGCCCCTGGCTGATGATCCAGGGGACTGGGGAAAGTGTTCCATGACAGGTCAGGTCTTGCCTCAAAGCCCGTTCCCCAGAGGCCAAGGAACAACCCCCAAGCTCCTTTCACATGAGGCCCCACAGCGGCCCCACCTTAGCAAGGCTGCAGACCTGGGCATTCATGGTCAGCCAACCAGCTGAAGAACCTCAGTTAGGCAGATTCCTGCCTGTAGCTGGGGGCTTGACCTTCATGATCCCAGAACCCCTAGCCTGCAGTGGAATGAGTAACCCTGTATCCTCCAGGGAGAGGAGTCCCAAAGTCTTATGCCAGGTGTACCCTTCCGCATACCACCTCCTCTACCATGCCGGGAGGCGCTCCTTTAGGAGGACGCCGACACGATGCTCCTTCATGATCCCTTCCATGCAGAGATAAGTGTTGTGACAAGAGGAAAGCTTCATCCTGCCTCCGGTAGGTACCTGGGATGGCTGAATTCCGGTCACCTGCCTGGCTAAGAAGGAGAAAGAGGAGAGACTCAAAGGGACCTTTTCATCTAGATGGGCGGAGGTGGCCTGCTAGCTGGGGTGAAGCTGAGAAGCTCTTCTTCTCAGCTCTCCCCGTAGACACCTTGTGGTACCAAGGTGACACCAACCTGACTCGGAAACCCCACCCCTTCCCCAGACACAATGTCCACAGCCTGAGGTGAAGTTCCCTCAGGTAGCTAAGCAGGACGTCTTCACGCTTTGTGATCCGGGCCGAATTCTGGGTGTGCACCTTGGGTTTCTGGGATGAGCCTGCTAGAAACAGGCATGGGCAGCCGGAATGGTTTCATGGCTGGAATTGGCATGCAGACTCCCCTTCCTCCAGGGACTTTCCAAGAGAAAAGTGCCCTTCAACATTGTGCTGTGTGTGACGGGTCCTTGGCGCGGATATTCTCCCCACTTCCTGATGAGCTTGCCTACCCGTCCCTACCACGTGCTCTGATGGCACCCACAAACAACCTGCCTTCCTATCTACAGGAGCCTGACCTCGGTTTCCCTCCCGTTCTCCATCCTCTGTCTTCTGGCTGAGCCCCTGCGGCTCTGGCCTGGCCCCACCCCATCTTGCCTTGGGAAGCCTAACACCCAGCCCCAGCTGCCAGCCAGCCCGAATGGGCAGCTGCAAGGTTGAGGATCTGGCCCAGAAACTGGGCATGCGCTGGGGCCTGGGGTGTTCGTGTAGCCCAGCTCCAAGAGAAGGATGTCCAGAGAGTCCTTTGCCAGCTGGGGCCAGGGCCAGGCTGTTCCCTCTGATCCTCCTCCTGCCACTTGGCGTCGGCCTCCTCCCTGGCCACCACCTGGACCACCGCCATTATGTTGTCCACAACCAGCACCGCATCCTCCCTCAAGGCCGCCTCCTCCCTCTGCACCGCTGCCGCCCTCTCCTGCCTCAAGGCTGACCACGGGAGCCCTCCTCCGGAGCTCCCACAGACCACGGCCTACTCCTCCCTCCCCACACCTCCGCAACACCTGGCCTCTGGGGGCCGCTTCCCCGGAAGCCCGCGGGCGTCCCCTGCTGACAATCCTTTGCCACACCTACGTGGACACAGTGTTCCCGGGAAGCCCCACCGGGCCCGCAGCCCGCCTTACTCGCCGTGGGCCATGGGCCACTGCAGGGTCACCTGCGTGCAGGAATCTAGGAGCCATAGGCAGAAGTCCTGGTCTTGCAGAGCCCTGCCAGCGGGCATCGCGGCCGCGACTGCGCTTGCGGGAGCCTCTGGGTCAGTAAGGCAGTACACAACAGCGTCCACGAAGGCAATCGATGGGCATCCCTGGCTGCTGGCCTCCAGCGTACCCAGGGCACTGGATGAGAAGTCCTTCGGAATGCTCCTGGGAGAACAGCATCCTCAGGGAGGAAGCATGATACTGGGAGCCTGCATTTGCCTAGACCTGCGAGAGTCCCTGCAAGCGTTCTGTCCTCAAGAGCAGGGGAATTCTTGTACTTCTGTAAAAGAAGGCGACTTTCCTCCCACGCTCCCGCCCGGCCCCACCGTGCCTAAGCCGCCCAAGCCGCCGGCGCTGGTCCCTCTCTCTATACACTAGATCGGCAGTTCTCAGTAATATCTGCCTGGTCCGCCTAAGGAACAGAGATGTTTCATGTGTTCACTGTGGGTCAACGGCTTGCGACAGTCAGGATGCCAGTTAGGGTGTAGGACTTCCAAGCACCCACTTCCAAAGCGCACACTGCCGGCGCCCCCTGCTACAAGCTCTCGCGGCTTCTCGCGGAAGGCCTTCCCCGGGATGGTGGAGCTGCGGGCCACTGGATGCGGGAAACCCCGGAAGACGCCCTCCGCCCACGCACTGATCAGCCGCGGAGAGTGGCTGGCTGTTCCGGCACTTCCGGCGTGCTTGGCGCACGGTCCGGTTGTGGCATCTTAGGCCGCGGTCGGCCACCCGTTGTGCGGCAGCCAGATGCATGCGCCGTGAGGGCCCCGCGACCCAGAGGCCGTTTGTCCTACTCAAAAGCATCTTTATTTTCTGTTTCTCTGCTCAGGTTGGTCTCTCAGCAAAAATACAAAGACAGCGAGGTTTCTGGATGTTGTCTGTAAAAGCAGATGGGTTTTCAATGTGTCGGTGTTGAATTACGGGAGGACAAAGGAGGGAAAGAAATCGCTAGTGTTATTAAGAAACTAATTTTCATGAACTCGTTGTCTGTTTCTTGAGGAGTCTTCCTTTCACTGTCGGCCATGTCTGACCGGTGGGTAAGGTCGTGTGGGACAGCGAGCTAGGGCGCCATTGTTTTCGTGTGCACTTTCTATTATAGCGGTTTTTCTCTCGGTATGTGGTCATAATTTAAATATGCAGGCACTTTAATTTAACCACTGTGATGAAAAACTTGTCCTGTTAGTCAGCACGTGTCAAATTTCTGATTTGTCTGGCAGGAATGATCAACATTGGACATAAATTGCGTTACTTTAGTGTATGTAGAAGTCTGGGGCCATAAATAATCACAGTTTAAATTTGTGTCTGTAAAGCCTTGAAATGTCTCCCTCCTTGTAAGACACTATTGGAAATGTTTCCTGTATCTCTGGTATCGTAAATAATTTAAACCGAGTAAGTGAGTGTAATCGAGGTAAATGGCGATAGATAGCCTAAAACGGAAACGAAATAATCGCGCTTGAGTTACTTTATTAACCTGGCATGCAGACGTACTCTGGTAATCCGGGCAATTTGGGGAAGTCAAGATGGGAGGATGGCTTGTGGTCAGGAGATGGAGACCGGCCTGTGTAACATAATGAGCTCCGTTAATCTGTTGCCATTTTGGCACCAAGGACGGGCTTAGTGGAAGATGATTTTTCCCCAGACAAGGGGTGGGTAGGGGGAGAAGGCTGCGAGTTGGACACGTTGGGGTGGGTGGTGGGTGTCAGGGCCCCAACGGGCACCGGGTGTGGCGGGGCTTCGGGTCAGAGCGGTGTGACAGGGGGCAGGGACCGGGCAGGGGATCTGTGAGGAGGACAGGGTGTGGCAGCGGGAGGATAGGTGGGATGGTTTCTAGATGGAACTGTTCCACCTTAGGTTGTTCTCAGGCATTACGTTTTCGTAAGGAGAGCGCCACGTGGATTTTTCGCATGGGCAGTTCACAGTAGGGTTCCTGTGAGAATGCAATGCCTCTGCTGATCCCACAGGTGGCGGGGCTCAGGCAGTGCGAGTGGTTCACCACCTGTGCTGCGTCGGGATTACTAACAGGCCAGAGACAGGTACCCGTTGGAGGCCCGTGTTTGGGGATCCCTGATCTCTCGTATATTTCAAATCACTAAAAGTTTGTAAAATATTTAAAATATACTCCCCCAAGAAAGCATGTACTTTAATTAGGAGAATTTAATCATTTATCCAAATAGCAGTCTTGGCGTGGTGTTTCACCATTGAAATCCCATCGGTTTCATAGCCTCATGCAAGCAGATCACTTGAGCCCAGGAGTTCGAGACCAGCTTCGGCAACATGGGGAAAGCTGTTTCTATACACACACAGACACCCACACACATGCCCAGCTGAGATCGCCAGCCCCTGTACGCCCAGCTACTTGGGAAGCTGAGATGTGGCACGATCACTTGAAGCTGGTTGGAGGACGCTTCAGTCCTCCTCTCAGGAATATGAGAGAAGGAAGACAGTATTTATTAAATGCTATTAATGGACGTACACTTTGCCTAAAGGAAATTGAAGTCTCTGGAAAAAAAAAAAAAAGAAAACAAACACACAAACAAACAAAATCACATTGTACCTCCTAAATGTTTAGTTACCAAATCAAAGTATTTAAGTGCGGGCTTCCTGAGTATTGCAACTTTATAAAATCGCAATGGCTTTTGTTATCTAAGTTTTATAAAGGAGTTTTTGTGAGGTTTGTAGTAAAATGCAGCGTTTTCCCATGAAGTCAGTGCTGCTTTTGCTCTGTATGTTACACATTTTTCATATTTCGAGTAAGTAATACTAGGAAGATGTCAGCCTCTGTAAGGGTATTTCACTTGAGGTTTCAACACAGTATGTAATAAAATTTTATGTTTTGGGCTCTCTTATTGTTATCTAAATATAGATAAATTTTCATCCTTTACAGCTAAATGATGGAAGCGAATCAGCCTGGCAAGCTTTTCGTTGGTGGGCTAAGTAGAGAAGCCGATGAAAAGACGCTTAAAGCAGTATTTGGGGAACATGGTCGCGTGTCGGAAGGTAACTCTTGATGCCAACATATATTTCTGTATATTTTATATTTATTTTTTTACCAAAGTAGACATACACTGAAAATATTTCCTTGAATTCTTAAATTAAAATGATTTTTTTTGTTTGTTTTTAAACTGTTGTTTTGAAGTTTCTGTTTGATATTCGGATAATTCTCATGGCAGCAGCTGAAGGGTCTGTGGAAAGGGTCACCTACTACTTCAAAAGGAAAATGAGCAAAAGTAAATTATTTGTGCAGCTGGAGAGCAAAATGAAATATAATAGGCAGGTTATACGGGTGACTCAGTATTAAGAATCGTAGTAATGATGTGAAATGTAATTATTTTCTGATTTCATGTAACTCTAAGATGTGTGTTATTATGGTGAGTTAGTTATGTACATGTAAAATGTTTTCATGTATTTTAGTTGTTTGGAAGAAAGATCGAAAAAACAAGTGTAGAGGCTTCGCATTTATTACTTTTGAGAACCCTGCAGATGCTAGGAATGCTGCCAAAGATATGAATGGAAAGGTAAGGGTCCCTAGTGAATAATGTTTTAACTTTGTTTTTCAATTAGCAGTATTAGTAGGTCTTTCTAGTATTACTAAACTTTTGAAGATAGCAGAATGCCGTGTGAACTGAAATGCTTTAGCCATCCTCTTCTTTTTGCCTCATAGATGCAAGTGTTTTTGAAAGGATATAGAAATAAACGTTGTATGAATTACTCTATGGTAACCCAATTTCCATGTTTGTACTTCAATATGAGCGTAGGTAGATTTTCAGAAGCTTACAAAGAGGTTTAAAACTTAGAAAGAACCGTCAGGAATATGAGAGAAAGAAGTCAATATTTATGACATGCTATTAAGGGAGTTACGTCCGATTCCTGGAAAGACTTTTGTAGCGTAGACAAACCGTGGATATATACCTAGACACACTTACAAGAAAGAAGTCTTCCGTAAAGAGACACCTAGACAGACTCACTAGACGGAAACATTCTTGTCCATTCCCTGAAAATGTATTCTAGAGAAAGTATATTTAAAGAGGACCTTTTCACTGAAGGAAGTGTTAAGAAGTTGAACATAGAAAATAATATGAGAACATTGAATTTGGATAACAGAGCAACTAACTGACATTTTTGTCCCATCGTTGCCCTTTTCTCCTAAGCACATTTTTAGTCTGTCACCAGAGTGATTTATGTAACACGCATACCTAATTCCTGATTTTCCCAGTGTGTTGTTGGACTTGTTTTGATCCAATCCATGGATTCTTGTCCTATTGAGACTTAAATTCCAGGGATTGTGTGTTTACTACGGCTTTAAACTTTTCTGTAATACTGTTAACTACCGAATTCCTTTGTGTTGCAGTCAAGATCATTCCATCCTGGACGCTTTGGAGCTTTTTGTGTTTTATAACATTATCACAATCTGATTGTAGTTTCTGTTACCCTTTGTGCTATCTCGAGTATGCTTTCTTGGACTTGGTGAGCGTTACCATTCTCTGTAAATGTCTACGAAATAATAATTTATTCTTCAAAAACAACTTAGATTTTAGAGTTTCTTCCTCATCGTATATACTAGGTATTTTGTACTCCCTGTACCATGTATTAATCTCTCGATCGTTAAATTGTCTTTAGTGCATATTTAAACTTTCCTAGTTGCTTTCATTTCTGTTATATCTAGCAGACTTCCTGGTACACAGCAGACAGTACATTTTTATTCACTCTTATACTTCTGTGTTTGAAGGTGTGGTAGAACACGAGAGCTGCTTTCTCTTCATGGCATGGTGTCAGGACTGGAGATAATTTTGACTTTTGTATAGTAATCTATGATAATTTTTTCCGCTAGTTTTCAAGCAGAAGAAGAGGTAGTTTTTGTAGCTGTGATTTCTAAATCACTTCATCTCCCATATTTTATTGTATAAAAATAAATATAAGTGTTATATGCACATAACTATTAAGAACGGAAATAAGGAGGTACTTAGAGTTTTCAGGACGAATGAGGAGTTTAAGAAATTTTGGCTGACCTTGGAATACTGGGAAGCGAGCAGCCATGTGCAAATCTGGGGAAAATATTTTTGGCCCAGAAGTAGCAAAAGAAGTCTCAAGGTAGGAACAACTGGCTACGTGGCTGCAAGAGATCTTGGAAAGTATCTAAGATCTTCCCCCAACTACCAAAAGCCATGTGATTTTGAAATAGAGTTCTTAGCTAAACTGTTTTGAAACATTGCTTTGGCCTATAGAAAAGATTAAATTGAAGAAAGTTATCGTGAATTTAATTAGGACATTTAAGCATTTCTGAGAAACAGCATGCAGTACTCTACTACGAGTTGTTTTACAGGGACACGTCTAAGGCCAAATAAGAAATTAGTAAGGCAGAAGACATGAAGGAGACCAACCCTATATCACATTTAAGGAAACAGAAGTAGAGTAAATACAGAATTGTAAATTATACTGGGACCTTGTATGTGAGTATGAGCACAATAAACAGGAAACAATTCAAAATGAATAATGTAACTAATGCCTTTGAATAAATAACCTTACTTTTTAAAATGACACATTCTTTTATATACACTTGAAACACTGAGGCTTTTAAATAAGTGACGTGGATGCAAAGGTGAAGTAAATTATGTATTGTAAAGAACATGTGCCACATTGTCTGGCAGAATGTGTGATGGGTTAATTTTTTGAGGTGTTATTTTTTAATATTGGAGGCCTTTCAAGGAAACTGAATAATAGAATTTCTGTTTATCCCTTCATGGAAGGCATGTGCTCAGCAAATGTCTCAAATTTCACATTGTGAAGGACGCGATCATTTCAGGAAAAAAAAAAAAAAATTAAAAAAAAAAAGAAAAATGTTTGTCTTTGGTGAAAACGTGTAGAACTGAAATAGAGTTGATGTAAAACATCTGTAAAATGTGTTTAGGTTAACTGTGACAGTTTTCTCGATTGTATACTTTATTCTTTCAGTATTTGTATGGAAAAGCAATAAAAGTAGAAGAAGCCAATAAACCATCCTTTCAACGTGGTGGTACGCGGAGAACACCACCTCCTTCAAGACACAGAAGCCCTTCGGGAAGTCTGAGGTCTACAAGAAGAAGCAGTGGAGGAAGAAGAGGGTGGCATCACTCACGTGGAGGACACTTGGGTAATGTTTTACAATATAAAGATGGAACCATAGGACTGAAAGACAGTGTTGGAAGATGTAGAAATTTCTCAATTTTATTTACTTCCCAGGAAAAGTAAATTCTTGTTGATAAGCAAAATCATTTGTAAGTGCTAAAGACGTATTATAGGAAAGATTGAACTAATATCTAAAAGTTGTTTTAAAATCTTAATTACTTTGCACGGAAATAACATAAATTTCAACTGAACTGAGTTTATGAATGATGATTGTGTGTACTCCACAGGTTTTCTGCAGAACTCATTCACATTCGTAATACTTTAGAGTTTCTCTCTTTGGGGCCCCGTAGTTCGTAGATGTTGCATTGTCAAAATACAGTGAAATCTTGAAAACCTTCCAGAAGGACAGTAGAAACTCAGTATTTTAGGATTGCTTGCACAACATTTATTTTTCTGTGTATACACGTGCACACATGGATGCAAATATTTTGATATGGATAATTTGCATAGTGGGCTGCCATAAAGCATTTTCCACTTAAGGAATGTAGAACGTTAATTAGTCAAAAGAGTCTGTGACTCAGGAAATATCTAAGTTTAAGTCTTTCTTAGGCTTCAAAATCCTACTCTGACACTTCTTTTAAATAAAACCTTTTGACTATTGCAGGCATAATGAATATCGTGACCCCAAAGACAGAGGAAAGCAGATATTTCCAAATAGTACTTTAACTGGTTCATGCTTTAGTGATACCAGTAAAAATGTTGAAATGTAGCTCAACGTACTTTCTATTATTTTATCAACACCGCAGGGACCTCCCGTGGTACACCACATGAGGGAGGGCCTCTGATGACTTAGGGTGGAAGGAGTCACCACGGTTATAACAATACATGAGATAGACATGGCAGAAGTCTGGAGAGTTACTCAAGGAGCCGTGGTGATTTCTGTTCCCGTGATGGTGAGCACGGTGGAAGAAAGGAACAGATAGGGTGCACCATCCTCCTTGTGAAGCACATTGTAGCTCAAGTTACAGGGCTTCTAGAGGTGGTGGTAGGGAAAGCTGATGTGAAGGAGGAGACTAAAGCAGATCTTTAAAATAATAGTTCTTGCATACCAATTCTTTCTCACATATCGAAAATTAAAATGTTGTTTCAGCATTATTAGCTGAGTACCAGTAAAAGAAATAGGTTGGTTTGTGGGGAGAGGTAGATACTGTCTTATTCCATGAATTTTTTGAGGTATACTGATGAAAATGAATTTTTTCAAAGTAATTTCATAATTTTGAATGCTATTTGAAAACTGTCTGTTAAGATGTAATGTCTGTAATTCAGTTTTGTTTTGTTTTTTTTTTTTTGAGACGGAGTCGCGCTCTGTCGCCCAGGCTGGAGTGCAGTGGTGCGATCCTGGCTCACTGCAAACTCCACCTCCTGGGTTCATGCCATTCTCCTGCCTCAGCCTCCCGAGTAGCTGGGACTACAGGCCTCCACCACGACACCAGGCTAATCTTTTTGTGTTTTTAATTGAGACGGGGTTTCCCCGTGTTTGCCAGGATGGTCTGGATCTCCAGACCTCGTGATCCGCCCGCCTCGCCCTCCCAAAGTGCTGAGATTACAGGCGTAAGCCACCGCACCTGGCTGTAACTCAGTATTTTAGGATTGATTCAACTATATTTGTTTTTCTGTCTATACATGTGCAAGCATCTAAGCAAATCTATTTTATTTTTCATTTCATATGGAGAACTTGCGCATTGGCCTGCCATATAGCATCTGCCGTTTAAGGAATGTAGAACTCTAATTTCTTCAAAGAGTCTGTGACTCAGGAAAAGTCTAAAGATCACATATAAATCATATTTATATATGTGTGTATATATACACACATATATTTATATGTGTGTATATATACACATATAATTATGTGTGTGTATATACACATATATTTATATGTGTGTGTATATATACATATATTTATATGTGTGTGTATATATACATATATTTATATATGTGTATATATATACACACACACATATATAAATTTTTTCATTATTTATTATGCAATTCTTAAAGATTATTAAAATTGAGCATAGCCCAAGCTGAAAATTACTATTACATAAGGGAAGTTTAAGAATCTAAATTATGTTAACAAGTTTTGGAGATCATGTACTTTTCTAAGGTGTCACCTTTTGATTCTGTAATTATCTGAGTTCCTTTGAGTGGAATTTGGTTTAATTTTATGATATGTTTTCACGAAGCTTTCTTCATACCAGAATGATATGAGCAGCCATTTATTACTGATCTCCTAATATGTTTTTCTTGATCTAGATTATATTTAGATATTTGAATGATAGATTTCTGCTCTCTCTTCACTCTCCACTTATCCCACATCTCTCTCTCACACCAATATATGAAATGATTCCTGATTATTTTTGTAGATTTTCTAAATGGACTTTTATTGCTTGAATTAAACTAATTTCATATAGAAATACTAAAGGTTATTAGTTTAGATAATTGTGCAATTTTACAATTACAATCTGCAGGAAAGATTTATACACATCTAATATTTAGCCATTTAAAAAACAGCGACGTTTCTCAACTAAAAAGATTTTGTATGAAATACAGGTGATGGTGGATACACTCTTGATCTCCACATGAGTTCTTCTAGGGGAACGTTTGGAGTTAAAAGAGTTCCATCTTCAAGAATTGGAAGTCCTCCTCCTAAAAAATCTGCTCCTTCAACTGTGGCAAGAAGCAATAGTGGGATAGGAGGCCAAGGTAAATGCTACCTGAGAGCCAGACCGTAGTTTTTGTATGACTGAAAATGAGCTATTTACCTGAATGCTTAATTTAAGATTGAGTAACACATTAGAATTGACACATACATGGACATACTTATTGATTGATAGCTTTTATTTTAGTTTGAATCTCGCTAGGTGAATTTCAGATTTATGGTGAAGAAATACTTGACCTTTTAACTGCAGATCAAAGAAGCGATTACAAAGAGGCAAACGTTCCATTTAATGCTTTGTTTGCTAGAGAATTCCTCTTAATTTTTCTCAAAGTTCCCAGCAGTATTCTTTGATGGGAGGCTTCTTAGTCTAATGAATCCTTGCATATCCTAGATCCCTTTCTATTTGACCCCTGGTGTTCCAATCTAAAAATTGTGTGTTCAGTTTCTTTGTCAGGTTAGAGTCTTGCTGTCACCAGGCCAGGCTGCAGTGGTGAGATGATGGCTTGCTACAGCCTCAAATTCCGGAGCTCATGCAGTCCTCCTGTTTCAGCCTCCTGAGTTGCTGTGACTCATGGCATGCACCACCACACCTATCCAATTTTTCTTTCCCTATTTTTGTAGAGACAGGATCTCACTACATTGTCATAGCTGACACTAAAGCCCTGGGCTCAAGCAGTCCACCTGCTTTAGCCTTCCACAGTGGCTCGAGGCGTGAGCCACTGGGCCTGGCCAGACAGTTTCTGTGACCTCGGTAATGCTTGTGTGCAAGGTGTTCTTGCTGGTTCTTTGAGGATACTACAAGAGCATTTAGCAGAAAAGCAGTCACTGGGCTTTAATACTGTTTAACAAGATAAGTAAGGATTGAAATGTAGACATGAAGGAGTCCAACATTTTTCAGCTAAGTTGATATCACAGAAATGCAGAGTCGTGAAGTTCAGGGGCTGTACATTTATCATTAAGATTGTACGGGGATGTTTAAACCTTAACGCGAGATCCTTAGTGCAGGATTTGAAATTATTTGAGGAGAGAATTTAGAACTAAGCAACACAAGGTGAGCAGTAGGATTGAATAGAAGTAATAATCTTGAGAAGGAGGAGAAGGGTAAGATTTCAGATGGAACAGAAGAAAGCACGATAAAAAAGTCACCGTTCTCAGCAAAGAAGTTTAAGCAGAGCAAATTAAAATTCTTACTAAGGCATGCATCATAATATGGAGGAAATGGAAACCTTCTGTTTTCAATTTTACATTTCGTATTAGAGGATTGGTGAAGTTAGGTAGTAATTGAGTTCACAATACTTAAGCTAGCACATTTCCACTTAAAGATTAGCCAGTGAACACATCATAGGTGAGAGACTGACCTGTCAGAAATAGCACGTGAAGCCTGTATTAAAGGAAAAACTGTTCTATTTTGAATGAGGCACAATGATGTAATGACTCTTTTACCAGTATTTCTTATTCCATGTAAAATAAATCTTAGCCATCGTTAGAAAAGCTGGAGGAGCATATTTTAATTTGTCCTCATTTAAGATAGAGCCAACCACTTGGAGATAAAGAAGAACTTTTGTGTACAGATTTCACATTCAGTAGTTCATGGGTTGCACTACTTGTGTGTGTGTGTGAGACAGATTGAACAAGATGGGTAAATGTACTTTCTTTGGCTGAGATAGGACACCATATGCAAACTTTAAAATCAGTGTAAATTTTGACGGTTTTATGCATTTTCCCTGTGTCATTAATAGTCATCAGTAATTCACATGAAAAGGAAGATAACAACTAACTAGTTATTTCCAGTTAAAAATGAACTGTTAACCTGAGAATTAATGTTTAGCTTAAACTGTGTTTAAGAGGAACTGGCCTTTTAGGAGCCAAGAGATTATACAAAGCTGTAAGCTATGCTGAAGGTGTCATGAATGTCTGGTAAATCAGGGAAAGAGAAGGAGAGTCATGGGAGAAATAATTTTTAAAGTTGTTTTAGAGTAGAAAAGATAGTTCTTCAAATTTTCTGTACTTTACGTAATATGTCATCATGTTAAATTAAAGGTCCCATTTCACGTGGAAGAGAGAACTATGCAGGTCCTTCACGCAGAGAGCCATCCTCCTCCCGGAGAAAGAACAGTACCTCAACAAGAGATGATGCTTATGCAACTAAAGATAGGTAAAGGAAAATTGAAAAAATAGTTGGTTTTTTGTTGTGGTGATGAAATGCACATACCAAAATTAAACATCTTTGGGTTAACAATTAAATGGCATTAAATGCATTCTGTGTTGTGTAACAACCACCTCTATTTAGTAAAAAAAAAAAAAAAAAAAAAAAAAAAAACATTTTCATGACTCCGGACTACAGCTCCACTATCAGTTAAGCAGTCCCTTTCCTTTTCTCCCTTCCCGCTGCCACCAGGAAACATCAATCTGTGTTCTGTTTATGAACTTACCTGTTGTGGGCATTTCCTTGTAATGGGCTCAAACACTACACGACTTTTTTGTCTGTCTCTTTTCTTTCTGCTGGATGTCCTGAAGGTTCGTTTACGTCATCGCACTTCACTCCTTACACAGGCTGTTAACCCATTATTTTGTTTGGGTTGTTTCCACCGCAGTATTTCTAGGCACAAATATTAGCTTGAGTACACTTACTCAATTCTGGCTATGTATGTGTGGAGTTGCTTGATCATATGATAATTATGTTTGTTTTCTTCAGGACCCACCACATGTCTCCATAGTAGCTGCCTCATTTTCCATTCCAGCAAGCACTGTATCAGGGTTCCAGTTTACCTACATCCTCTGAAAGACTTGATATTTCCAGCTTGTTACAATTTATAGGCATTCCAGTATGTGGGAAGTATGGTATCACATTTTGGCTTAGAAATGCATTTTCCGAATCCCTAATAAGGAGTATCAGTTCCCCGTACTTTTTGGGTATTTGAATATATTGTACTTGAAGAAATGTCTGTTTAGATGTCTGGCCTTTTTTTTTTTTTTTTTTTTTAAAGTTGTAAACAGGTTATGTTTTGGATACTAGAAGTTGATCATTTAAAATTTGTTTCTTTAAAACTTATGCAAGCATAAATCATCGAAGTTCCCGAGACACCAGGTGTTATGCTCCGCCACGTAAAGACTGTGCATGGCGTGATTATGGTCGTTCTCTCCGTGATGAACATTCTTCTAGACGATATGGGTACTATAACATTTTCTTGTTTTCTCCAATATACGTCTTAAATTGTTCATTCTGACACTAACGAAGAGGTTTTTTGTTTTGTTTTGTTTTGTTTTTTGTTTAATAGTGATCATGACGGCCATGGTAGAGATGATTCAGAACGTCCAAGTGGAAGTTCCTACAGACATGCATGTCAGAGTTATAGTAAGCGTCCAGGTATGTTTTGTAAATTATACAATTATATTTAGTAGAGCAGATCATTGCTGTAACAAAATTTTAGGGAAAATTACAAAGGAAAACCATAACATGTTTAAATGTTGGGAAAGGTTAACAGTGTAAAGCCTAGGGATCTATAGGAAGGTTAGAACTTCAATTCATTTACAGAAAACGTGACTCAACCTTTATTTTAGAATAGACTTTCTTAAGCTTCAAAATACTACACTGACACTTCTTTTAAATAAAACATTTTGACTATTGCAGTCACAATTAATATCCTGTCAAGAGAGGCAGAGGAAAGCAGGTATTTCCAAATAGAACTTTAACTGATTCGTGGTTTAGTGATACCAGTAAAAATGTTTCAATGTAGTTCAACATAAGTGCTATTATTTTATCAACCCTGCAGGGACCTCTCGTGGTGTACCACCTGCACCAGGTCCTCGGATGACTTTCAGTGGAAGCAGTCGCCGTGATTATAACAATACACGAGATAGATATGACAGAAGCCGGGAGAGTTACTCAAGGAGCCATCGTGATTCCTATTCCAGTGGTCGTGAGCACAGTGGCAGAAAAGAACAAACCTATCCACCTTCAGTGGATAGGGTGCACCGTGATCCTCGTGAAGAATATGGGAGCTCAAGTTACAGGGCTTCTAGAAAAGGTGTTGGGGGAAGCCGATCTGAAAAAGGAGACTGAAGCAGATATTTAAAATAAGAGTTCTTCCGTGGGTATCGAAAATTACAATGTTGTTTCTGTATTATTACCTGAGTACCACTACTAGAAATAAGTTAGTTTTGTAGGGAGAGGTAGCTATTAACTTCCTCCATGAATTTTTTGAGCTGAAAAGGAATCTTTATCAAAGTAATTTCATTATTTTTAATACCATTTGAAAGCTATCTGTTTAGGTGTAATGTGTGTAGTAAAATTTTCAGAATAAATCTATACATGGAATGCAAAGTGCCTGATTTTATTGCTACACGTGCTCAAAAGCAAATTCAATAGCAGAGTAAACTGTGTTGTTTGTAAAAACTTGCGTTTGTTGGTTTGCACATAAAAACATACAAAAGTAGGCGCAATTGCAGTCTTCCTTGGAAGCTGCACAAGTTTCCTAATTAGGCTGCGTTTCTTTTAAAAAACTTACCAGCTTCAGCTGTGCAAGGTGGCTCACGCCCATAATCTCTTCTCTTTGGGGGACCTAGGTGGACAAATCACAAATTCAAGTTTCAGAAGCCCTCAGAAGCTGTCTGCCTCACCCTGAAACGTTTGTCCTTCAGAGGAATAGTAAAGGTCAAAAAGTAATAGATACTGTTGAAACTAGAGTTTAAAACATCCAGAACATTCTTCTTGAAGCATTCTGTGACTGAAGCGGGACAGTGGTAATGGAAACATATTTTCCACTGAAATCAAACTGAACCTGCTAAGTTTCCTAGGTACTTAGCTTAATGAAATTAAATGGTCCTAGTTTACATAGTGAAAAATGAGTGTTTAGTTTTGGGAGGTACTCACATTAATATTGTCTTCAAATATTTGACAATGAATGTTGTAAGCAATGTTTTAGCAATATATTCTTACAAATAGGAATAATCTAGGAGGGTTGGGAATTTATCAATTTTTTTTTTTTTTTTTTTTTTTTGAGATAGAGTCTGGCTTTATCACCTAAGCCATGGTGCAGTGACTGGACCTTGGCTCACTGCAACTTCCACCTTCTGGGTTCAAGCTATTCTCTTTTCTCAGCATCCCGAGTAACTGGCATTACAGGTGTGTGCCACCACAGCTAGCTGAAATTTTGTATTTTTAATACAGACAGCATTTGACTGTGTTGGCCAGGCTTCTCTAAAAGTCCTGATCCACCCTCTTCTGCCTCTCAAAGTGCTTGGATTACAAGCATGAGCCATCACGCTGAGCCTATCAGATATCATTGAAGGTATGAATAGGAATACCTTAAACCTTATGCTTTTTGTAAAGTGAAGTGTATAAAACAACAGCAAAAAATTTCAGATAGGGGATGGCTTAAAGATTTAATAAATTATCTAATGATAAATACATAAAGAATAGGAGCCAAACAGGTAAACCATTTAGCTTTCCTGAACAGGCAGTGTACAGAATGGAATATACAAAGTTCCATAAGTTTTATAGTCTGTAATTCTTCAAGTAGCAAAATAATCTGCGAAGAGGAAGCATCTTCATGAGAAAACGTTGACAGAATCATCAATTTTTAAAGGGAAAGGCTGCAAATAATTTTAAAGAGGAAGTTACCAACTTTGATTTTCAAGTGAGTTATTTATCTCATGAAGTTATGTTTTCCTTCACCTTTAATGTAGGACCGTGAGGATTAAATGAAAAGATGAAACTCCCTAGTATCTTCACAGTGGCCTCATAAGAAATAGTGTCTTTCAAGATGTGATGGTGAAGGTCTTTACTCCCCGCATTTAGGGAGGCTGAGGTGGGCATATCTCTTTAGCTCAGGAGTTTGAGACAAGCCTTGGCAACATGCAGCAGTCTTGTCCCTATAAAATAGACAAAAAATTGCTGGATGTGGTAGTGCATCAGTGCAGTCCCCTTCCCTCAGAACTGAGGAGGGAGGATCGTTTGTGGCCATGAGGACAAGGCTGCAGTGAGCATGTTTGCTCCACTGCATTTTTGCCTGGGTGACAAAGTGAGACCCTGTCAAAAAATAAAAATAAATAAAAGTGTCTATGATACTCTGACCCTGGGAACTTTTAACCCAAATTATCTTCTTGAGCCATTCTGTCATAATGACTTAAAGGAATGGGGAACAGAAGCACAACCTGTAAGATACAATTTATCAACCCTGGAATAGGGGCTGTGTTTCAGCAAGTTAGAGTAAATGGTGAAAAGCCTTCATATAACAAGAGCTAAAGACTTCTTCCTTAATTTTCATAGGAAAAGTGTACTTTTTAATGAATAATAGGATACATTTTACGATCTGTGTCTGCTAGGATTGCTATGAGAAAATACCTAGACTTGGTGGTTTATAACAAACATTTCTTATAATCTTAGAGCCTGAGATGCCCAAGATGAAGGCATCAGCAAATACAGTGTTCTGGCAAGGGCCCACTTTGTGGATTTTAAACAGCCGTCTTGCTGAGTCTACACATGGTAGAAGGGGCTTGGGACCTCTTGGGTTGCTTACAGGAGGGTACTAATATCATTTATGAGGGTGCTGTCTTCCTGACCTCATCAGTTCTAATCAAAGGCCCTGTTCCCCATCCAGAGGGCAGCCAATTGACATTTCTCTATGTTGAGCTTAATGTATATTTTAGATGGTGGAGTGAGGATGGCAGTGAAGACTGAATGAATTCCCTGGTTTGCAGTTTTTAGTGTCTCTGGTGTTGCCATCAGTTATTAGAGGCATGAAGATGATTTTTTAAAATGTTCATACATAGTCATCTGGCTTCAGGTTACAAGTTTTGGGGATAATTGGGCAGTTTTAGTTGTCAGTGATGCTAAATCATGAAAGGGGGACACAAAGTTGAAGTTTGAGTTTGGGGAGTTGTAGCTATGTATTGAATAAAAGAAGAATTGAAAATGGAGACTAATAAAATTTGTAAGACATCTCATGTGGATGTTCTGTAGTTTTCCACTGAAATATAATTCTCTCTGCAGTTACTTCTCCTGACTCTTATTCACAAAATAAGTCTGGTCTTACTAGTTTTGTCATTATTTATCTAAATGCAGTAAGAATGGTCATTGACCACCGAGGCCTTTATTTATTTATTTCTTCATGTATTCACTATTCCTTTCTAAATTAGAAACAGTGTCTGACTCATTTCAGCCTCCACCTCCTGGGCTCAAGTGGTCCTCCCACCTCAGCCTCCGAAGTAACTGAGACCACAGGCACACACCATCATACCTGGCTAATTTTGTATTTCTGTTTGTTTGTTTGTTTGGGGATATTGTCTTGCACCATGTTGCCTAGGCTAGATGTGAACTCCTGGGCTCAAGTGTTCCTCCCACCTTGACCTGTGGGAGTGCTGGTATTACGGGTGAGAGCCACCATGCCTGGCCACAGAGGCCTTTCCAGTTTGCTTTGTGAGAACCAAGTGTCTCTTTTTTTTTTTTTTTTTTTTTTTTTTTTTTCGCGACGGAGTCTTCCTCTGTCTCCAGGCTGGAGTGCAGTAGCTCAGTCTCAGCTTACTGCAAGCTCTGCCTTCCAGGTTCACGCCATTCTCCTGCCTCAGCCTCCTGAGTAGCTGGGACTACAGGTTCCCCCTACCACGGCTGGCAAAGTTGTTTTTTTTTTTTTTCTACTTTTAGTAGAGACGGGGTTTCACCATGCTAGCCAGGATGGTCTCAATCTCCTGACCTCGTGATCCACTCACCTCGGCCTCCAAAAGTGCTGGGATTACAGGCGTGAGCCACCACACCGGGCCTGTGACCTTTCTATAATTAGGCTCAGCTTATATTTTCTAAAGCCTTGAGACTAGATGCTAAGCCAGGAACTTCCCACCAGGCTTTTCTACGAGAACCTGTAGATTGGGTTGAATTCGTCTCCTCTCAGAGTCCCCAAATATCGTGAGGTTCCAGAACTTGCCCAGAAGTGACCTGTTTTTCTCATCTCTTGGGCTAGGAACTCTGTAACCGATTATGAGGCCGCTTTTCCCAAGAGGGCTTTATAAGTATTGTCCCCACAGTCAACTTTAGTTTTTAATGCTGCCTTGTTATGTCTGATTCTATGGAAATCATTCTTAAATGTGTTTGATATTTCAGACGAGGCTTGGCAATAAAACCAGTTCCCAAGAACATTCAGTTCAAAAAAGGACACTTTTGTACTGAACAGAAGAAATGCCTCTATTGTCATAAAAATATTTATAAAATATTAAACGTCCAGTGAAGGTAATGCAGCTCAATTAGTGAATTAGTACATCCAAGAAGAATCCCAATGTATTCTCCTTTTTAAGGTTTTTTGTTTGTGTGTTTGTTTGTTTGTTTATTCTTTTCACTGGCAGAGTCACCCTCTTTCGCCCAGGCTGGAGTGCGGTGGTGAGATCTCAACTCAGTGCAACCCCTGCTTCCTGGGATAAAGGAATTGTCCTGCCTCAGCCTTCTGCATAGCTGGGATTGCAGGTGTGCGCCACCATTCCTGGCTGACTTTTGTATTTCTAGGAGGGATGGAGTTTTGCCATATTGCCCAGGCTGGTGTGGTCTCAAACTCCTGAATTCAGAGGATCCACCTGCCTTGGCCTCCCAAAGTGCAGGGATTACAGGCATGAGCTACCATGCCTGGCCCACAAATGTATCCCTGCACTTAATAATAACAGCAATTCGTAACATGTGGCTGTGTGCAATAAACCATTTTAAACTAATCTCATTTACTAAATATTTGCATGAATCATGTGAACTTGGCCTTCTATTTCTGGGATTTTTAAGAGTATGTAATTCACAATAGTGCTTACTTATCTCTAAGCCAATTAATATGGCACCCTTTTAAGTGATATTCAAAATTAACAGGGTAATCACATCCAGAGGTAGTAATATATCACACACACATAATGTATATGCAAAAAGTATAGATAGCGGAAAACAGAGTTTACAGCTCTCCTCAAATGTAGCCATGAATTAAGCAATAGGGTAATAGAAATCTCACTGGTTTATATCCATTTGATATTTAATCTAAACTGTGCTTCGGCAAAATGAGACAAGGTTACCTATTCCATAGGAGGTCTAATACTTTGCGTCCGTATTGGTAAAGAAGAATTTTCTGAGAATATTTTGCCATAGGATTGAATCTAGTGAGTCAGAGGACTACATTTTACTTATAATATACATCCAGTGACAGTCTGAATACCTCCAAAAGCTGGGCAATTAAAATGCTCAATCTCTTCTAATTAGCTATTTTTCTTTCCGCTTCAGTCAGATAATTTTTTGGAGGGTGGGGAAGATCGTTGAGTCCCTGAAGAGCCTCTGATTTAGAGAGCCTAAATTTCTTGTGACTATAGTGGGCTGAGAGGCTGAAATAGAAAAAGCCTTGTTTAGTGGATAGAAGGATGGACAATGAGAGGTTTAAAGTAGGATATGTCAAAGAATTCAAGGGAGCTGAATAGTAGATAGAAGATAGTAAGAGGACAAGCAAGGAACACGAGTAATAGGAAGGAAGACGTCAAAACGCACCAGTGTAGTGAGATGTTAAGTTTCTCAAAGATCATTGAAGTTCCAAAGTATCCTTACAAAAGCATCCCAACAACAAGGATGTCTATTTAGCAAAGCCTAAATTCACCAGGGTTCAAGAAGATGGGTTTTAGTTGACTAAGAGAGTCTCATGGCAGAGGCAAGTATCCAAATAAAGAACAAAGAGGTGTCAGACAGCTTTAATTGAGATAAAGAGAGAGAGATATAGAGATAGAGACAGAAATAGAGATAGAGATACCTACCGATACAGACAGAGACACAGACAGAGAGATAGAGATAGACATAGATAAAGACGTAGACTTGACAAAGACATAGACGTAGACATAGACATAGACATAGACATAGACCTTGACGTGGACATAGACATACACAGTCATAGACATAGTGATATAGAGAGAGAATCTTCCATAAAGACCAGGCAAATGGGAAAAATCCCCTTAAGGAAAATTGGTCTCCAACATAGGGACTCATTAAATAATGTCCACTGAGGAAATATGCTAGAAAGAAGGGAACCAAACACATGGTGTTGCCCCACTACTTGGATTGCTGGATCATATGATGGGTGGTTCTGCTTGTAGACTTCTTAGGACTCTCCATACTTAAATTGACATAAAGCTCTGTGTGAGGCCTGCACTAATTTACATTCTCACCAAAAGGGTGCACGTATATCCTTTACTCTGCATCCTCACCAGAAATGCATTTCTTTTGCCTTTTGGATAAGAGCCGTTCTGACTGAAGTGAGATGACATTTCACCGTGGGTTTGATTTGCATTTGCCTGATGGATTAGGGATGATGAGCACTTTGTAGTATGTGTGCTGGGCAACTGTATGTCTTACTAAAATAAATGAGTATTCACGTCATTAGCCCATTCATTTTCATGCTATTTAGTCATTTGAGTCGTGTATGTACTGTAAATATTCACTTATTGTAAGATGTATGGTGATCCAATAACTTCTCCCATCCTGTAGGATGTGTCCTCTTTCTGTTTAGTTTCCTGTGGCGTTCTGAAGCATCTTAGTTTGATATAACCCCATTCTCTATTTGTGATGTTCTTTACTGTGCTTTTGCAGTCACTTTGAAATCATCATTACAAACACTTGTCATGGAGCTTCTTCCTTCTTATTTCTTCTGGTATTTTTATCGTTGCATTCCTGACATTGGAGACTGGTGGGAGATTATCTACTCTTTTATTTTTTACATATTTATTCATTTATTTTTGAGACAGAGTTTTGCTCTTATTGTTCTAGCAGGACTTCAGTGGCGAGATCTTGGTGCCCTGCAACCTCGCCTGCCGGGTTGAAGAAATTCTCCTGCCTCAGCCTCCCGAGGAGCTGGGATTACCGTCACCTGCGGTCATGCCTGGCTTCTTTTTGGTATTTTTAGTAGCGACAGAGTTTTACCATGATAGGCAGCCTAGTCTCGAACTCCTGACCTCAGATGATCCGCCCACCTTGGCCTACCACAGGGCTGGAATCTCACACGTGAGCCACTACACATGGCCAAAATAATCTAATTTTAAAATCCTTTACGTAGATATTCAGATTCTTCCTCACCTTGTTTATGGAAGAAACTCGATTTTGCGTTGTGCGTTCTTGCTTCCTTGGAAAAAGGTCACGAGAAGCAAAAGCAGTGACTTAGTTCTGCTCCCCTATTGTTTTTCTTTAGCTCATCTGTCTTCTTTTCCTCCAGTGCTGTGCTATTTTGGTAAGTAAAACTTTGCAGAGTATTGTGAAGTGAGGTAGTGTGATGCCTCCAGCTTTGTGCTTTCTACTGGATTGCTCTGGCTCTGCAGCGTCTTCTTCAATTTCATAGGAAATTTAGGATTTTCAGTTTGCTTTTGTATGAGGAACGGTTGTTGATATTTTTAAAGGGTTTGCGTAGACTCTGTAGGTCACTTAGGTGGTACTGATGCAAATGTCGTTTAATCCTTGTGGCTGGGTGCACATGCTTAGGGACAAGTGACACTGGGTATTCACATCAGTGCTTAGGAGGGCCGTAACGTGCAGACAGCTTCCATCCCTGGACACACACAGATTGTCCCCTGACATTTGGACATCTCTTCAATTCCCTCCCTTCTGTGAGCTTAGTATGGTCACCCAGATTCCCTGTGCAGTGGCCTGACTTGTCTGCGTTGCCATGGCAGGGTGAGTGAGGATTGCAGCGGGGAGAAAACATGTTAAGAAAGCCTGGGGTCATTGTAAAAGTATATGACTGGCCTGGGAGAGCCATTCTGAAAGCACACAGACATAGAAGAGCCTGGGTTGGACATCAGCATAGAGGGTGAGAGGGCCCTAGTTGAACCCAAAGTAAGCCTCAGGTTGTAGCAGGCCTCAGGGCAAGAAAGGAAGCCTTTAAGGCATGATGAAGCAGCTATCCACTGACACTTGCTTATGCCTCTAAGGTGGCTGAAGGTTCCACAGTCCTGTCATGTGGACGTTACCGTTCCCTGATGGGCATTTCTGCCTCAGCCCGTGGATGGCCTGGGTTTGCTCACTGGAGTCTCTTCCCTGAGCTTTGCATTGTCCAGGAGTGTCCCAGCTCCAGCACCCACAGGCCTCTCAGCTCCCAGCCCTGGCCTCCCCTCTGTTCCCTATCTGAGGCCCTAACTCCCTCAGGTAGTGCTACAGGGGATTGAGCTACAGGCCCTGGGGGGACTGGGGAAAGGGTTCCAGGCCAGGTCAGTTCTTGCCTCAAAGCCAGTTCCCCAGAGGCCAAGGAATAACGCCCAAGCTCCTTTCATGTGAGGCCCCACAGCGGCCCCACCTTTGCAAGGCTGCCAGACCATGAGTAGTCACGGTCAGCCAACCAGCTGAAGAACTCAGTTAGGCGGTGTCCTGCCTGTAGCTGGGGGCTTGACCTTCATGATCCCAGAACCCCTAGACTGCAGTGGAAGGAGAAACCCTGCATCCTAGAGGGAGAGGAGTCCCAAAGGCTCGTGGCAGACATACCACCTTCCCTACCTTGCTGGGAGGCATTCCTTTAGGAGGACGCCAACGCGATGCTCCTTAACGATCACTTCAACGTAGGAGTAAGTGTTGTGACAAGAGGAGATCTTCATCCTGCCCTGGTACCTGGGATGGCTGAGTTCCTCCACCTGCCTGGCTAAGAAGGAGAAAGAGGAGAAACTCAAAGGGACCATTTCATCTAGATGGGCTGAGGTGGCCTGCTAGCTGGGGTGAAGCATGCTTTTCTTCTTCTCAGCTCTCCTGCTGAGACACCCCGAGGTACCAGGGTGGTGGTACCTCAGAAACCCGACCCCTTCCCCAGACCCAGTCTCCACGGCCTGACATGCAATTCCATCATGTAGCTAAGCAGGACTTCTTCATGCTCTGTGATCCGGGCCGACTTCTGGGCGTGCAACTTGGGTTTCTGGGGTGAGCCTGCTAGAAACAGACATGGGGAGTGAGGATGGTTTCATGGTTGGCATCCGCATGCAGACTCCCCTTCCTCCAGGGACCTTCCAAGAGAAAAATGCCCTTCGACATTGTGCTGTGTGCGAAGGGTCCTTGGTGCCATTATTCTCCATGGTTAGTGATGTTCTTGGCTACCCGTACCTACCACGTGCGCTCATGGCACCCGCAAACAAGCTGCCCTCCTATCTACAAGAGCCTGGACTTGGTTTCTCCTCTGTCCTCCAGCCCCTGTCTTCTGGCTGACCCCCTATGGTTCCAGCGCGGCCTCACTCCATCTTGCCTTGGGAAGCCTAACACCCAGCCCCAGCTGCCAGCCGTACCGAATGGGCAGCTGCAAGGTTTAGGATCTGGTCCAGAAACCAGGGATGCCCTGGGGCCTGGGGTGTTCACATAGCCAACCTCCAAGAGATGGATGTCTAGAGAGTCTGTTGCCGGCTGGGGCCAAGGCCATGCTGTGGCCTCTGGTCCTTCTGCCACTTCTCATTGGCCTCCTCCCCGGCCACCAGCTTGACCATCGCCATTATGTTGTCCACCACCAGCACTGCATCGTCCCCCAAGGCTGCCTCTTTGTTTTGCACCCCGGGTGCCCTCCCCTGCCTCAGGGCTGAACGGGGCGCCCTCCTCCGGAGCTCCCGCATACCATGACCTACTCCTCCCACCCCACACCATCGCAACTCCTGGCCTCTGGGGGCTGCTCCCATGGAGGTCCGTGGGCGTCCCCTGATGACAATCCTTTGCCACACCTACGTTGACCCAGGTTTCCTGGGAAGCCCCGCCATGCCCGTGGCCTGCTGCACTGTCTGCGGGACCCTGGGCCACAGCACGGTCTGCTGCATACAGAAGTCTAAGAGCCATAGGCCAAAGTCCAGGTCTTGCAGAGCCCTCCCAGCAAGCATCGTAGGCACCTCTGTGCTTCCAGGAGCCTTGGGGGCGGCAAGGCAGTGCACAGCAGTGTCCACACTTGCCATCCATGGGCGTCCCTGGCTGCTGGCCTCCGGTGTTTCCAGGGCACTGGACAAGAGGTCCTTCAGGATGCTCCTGGGAGTTCAGCATGGTATCATGCTCAGGGAGGAACCATGGTACTGGGAGACTCTATTTGCCTAGACCTGCGAGAGTCCCCGCAGAGGTCTTGGCCTGAGGAGCTGGGGAATTCCACTGTACAAGGTGACTTTCCCGCCACACTCCTGCCCAGGTCCACTGCACCCAAGACGCCCAAGCAACCAGCGCTGGTCCCTCTCTCTCTCCTCTAGATCGGCAATTTTCAGTACCATCTGCCTGGCCTGCCTAAGGAAGGGAGATGTTTCATGTGTTCACTGTGGGACAATGGTTTGCAACTGTCAGGATGCCAGTTAGGGTGTAGGACTTCCAAGCACCCAATTCCAAAGCGCACGCTGCCGGCGCCGCCTGGTACAAGCTCTGATCTGATGCCTTCTCACAGGAGTCTTTCCCCAGGAGGGTGGAACAGCAGGCCACCAGGATGCGGACGCGGGGAGCCCCAGAAGATGCCCACTGCCCTCGCACGATCAGCCTCGGAGAGAGGGTGGATTTTCCAGCACTTTCGGCATCCTTTAGGTATAGTATGGCTGTGGCCCCCTACTCCGCAGTCGGCCAGCCGTGGTCCCCAAGCCAGATGCATGCGCCGTGAGGGCCCCGTGACCCAGAGGCTGTTTGTCCTACTCTAAAGCACCTTTATTTTCTATTTCTCTGTCAGGTTGTTCTCTTTGCAAAAATACAGAGACAGCAAGGTTTTTGGGTGTTGTCTACAAAACAGGATGGGTTTGTAATGTGTCTGTGTTGAATTATGGGAGGAGCCTATAGAGAAAGAAATAGCTAGTGACATTAAGAAACTTTTTTGTAAACTCATTGTCTGTTTCTTGAGGATTCTTCCTTTTACTGTTGGCCATATGTGACGGGTGGGCAAATTGTGGGACAACGAGTTATGGCGCCATCGTTTTCATGTGCACTTTTTATTAAGGTGGTTTTCCTTTGTGAATGTGGCCATAATTTAAATAGACAGGCAATCTACTTATCCACTGTGATTAAAAACTTGTCCTTTTAGTCAGCATTTGTCAAATTGCTGGTTTGCTTGACAGAAATTGTGGATTTTTGACGTAAATTGCATTCCGTTAGTGTACGTAGAAGTCTGGGACCATAAATAATCACAGTTCAAATTTGCCCCTGTAAAGCCTTGAATTGTCTCCCTCCTTATATGACAGTATTTGAAACGTGTTTCCTGTATCTCTGGTATCGTAAATGATTTAAACCGAATAAGTGAGTGTAATCAAGATAAACGGCGATAGACACCCTAAAACGGAAGCAAAATATACGTGCTTAAGTTATTTTATTAACCTGGCACACTGACTTACTCTTGTAATCCTGACATTTTGGGAGGTGAAGGTGGGAGGATGGCTTGAGGTCAGGAGATGGGGACCAGCCTGTGTAACATAATGAGCTCATTTAATCTGTTGCCATTTTGGCACCAAGGACTTGTTTAGTGGAAGATGATTTTTCCCCAGACAAGGGGTGGGTAGGGGGAGAAGGCTGCGAGTTGGACACGCTGGGGAGGGTGTGGGCATCAGGGTTCCAGTGCGCACAGCGTGTGGTGGGGCTGCGGGTCACAGCAGTGTGATGGGGGCAGGAATTGGGCAGGGGATCTGTGAGGAGCACAGGGTGTGGCAGCGGGAGGATAGGTAGGATGGTTTCCAGATGAAACTGTTCCACCTTAGGTCATCCTCAGACATTACATTTCCATAAGGAGATCGCCACCTAGACTTGTTGCATGCGCAGTTCACGGTAGGGTTCCTGTGAGAATACAACGCCTCCGCTAATCCCACAGGTGGCGGGGCTCAGGCAGTGCCAGTGGTTCACCACCTGTTCTGCATCCAGGTTGCTAAAAGGCCAGAGACAGGTACCCGTTGGAGGCCAGTGTTCGGGGATCCCTGATCTCTCGTATATTTCAAATCACTGAAAGTTTGTAAAATAGTTGAAATATTCTCCGCAAGAAAGCATGTACATTGATTAGGTAAATTTAATCATTTATCAAAATACCAGGCTTGGCGTGGTGTTTCACCCTTGAAATCCCATCGATTTTATAGTCCCATGCCAGCGGTTCATTGGAGCCCAGGAGGTTGAGACCAGCTTCGGCAACATGGGGAAACCTGTGTCTATTACAATATGCACACACACACACACACTCTCACACACTCACACACACACACACTCAGCTAAGGTAGCGAGAGCCTGTATTCCAGGCTACTTGGGAAGCTGAGACGTGGCATGATCACTTGAGGCTGGGCGGAGGACGCTTCAGCGGGCAGTGCACTTTGGCTGAAGGAAATTGAAGTCTCTAGGTGGGAAAAAAGAAAAAAAAAGAAAACAAACAAAATCACATTGTACCTTCTAAATGCATAATTTTCAAATTAAAGTATTTAAATGGGCTTCCTGTGTATTGCAACTTTAGAAAATCACAAGGCTTTTGTTGTCTAATTTGCACAAACAAGTTTGTGAGGTTCATAGTAAAATGCCGCACTTGTCCATGAAGTCAGTGCTTCTTTTGCTCCGTATGTTATCATCAGAGTGGTTTATGTAACATGCATACGTAATTACACAGTTTTCATATTTCAAGGAAGAAATACTAAGGAGATGTCAGCCTCTGTAAAGGTATTTCACTTGAGTTTTCAACACTCTATGTAATAAAATTTTATCTTTTGGGCTTCCTTATCGTTATCTAAATGTAGATAATTTTTTACCATTTACAGCAAAATGATGGAAGCGGATCAGCCTGGCAAGCTGTTTGTTTGTGGTCTAAGTAGAGAGGCCAATGAAAGGACACTTAAGGCAGTACTTGGGAAACAGGGTCCCTTGTCGGAAGGTAACTCTTAACACCAACATACATTTTCGTATATTCTGTATATGTTTTTTACCCCAGTAAACACATACTCAATATATTTGCTTGAATACATACATTCAAAGTGATTTTTTGTGTGTGCGTTTAAATTGCTGGTTTGAAGTTTCAATCTGATACTTGAAAAATTCTCGTGGCCTGCAGGTGAAGTGTCTGTGCTAAGAGTCACCTACTACTGCAAAAGGAAAACAAGAAAAAGTCCATTATTTGTGCAGGTAGCAAACAAAATGAAATAAAATATGCAGACTGTATGGGTGACTTAGTATTAAGAATCTTAAGAATCACACTAATGATGTAAAATGCATTTTTTTTTTTTTGGTTTGATGTAACTTTCAGATGGTTTTTCAGATGGTTAGTACTATAGTGATTCCGTTATATAAATGTAAAATGTTTTCATATATTTTAGTTCCTTTGAAGAAAGATCGAACCCACAAGTGCAGAGGCTTCACATTTATTAACTGTGAGAACCCTGCAGATACTAAGAATTCTGCCAAAGATACGAATGGAAAGCTAAGGGTCCCTAGTGAATAATATCCTAACTCTATCTTTCAATTAACAGTATTACTAGGTCTTTTTAGTATGACTGAACTTTTGAAGATAGCAGAATGCCATATGAACCGAAATGCTTTAGCCACCCTCTTCCTTTTGCTGTATAACTGCAGGTGTAGTTGAAAGGACATAGGAATAAACATTATATAAATTAGTATATGGTAATCCTGTTTCCATGTTTGTATTTCAACAGGAGTGTCAACAGGTTTTCAAAGCTTACAAAGAGCTTTAAAACTTGGAAGAAACCCTCAGGAAAATGAGAGAAATAAGTCAATCTTTATTAAATGCTAGTAAGGGAATTATTTCCAATTTACAGAAATAATTCTGTAGCATACACACACTGTGGATAGACACTGACTTACAAGAAGAAATGTTCTGCGGAAGACACCTAGACAGAATCACAAGGTGGTAACATTCTTTCCCACTCTCTGAAAATATATTCTAGAGAAAGTATATTTAATGAAGACATTTTCATTTAAGGAAGTGTTAGGAAATTGAAAACAGAAAATAATATGAGGACATTGAAGTTGGATAACAGAACAAGGAACCGGCATTTTTGCCCCATTGTTGCCCTTTTCTCCTAAGAACGTCTTTAGTCATCAGAGTGGTTTATGTAACATGCGTACGTAATTACTGCTTTTCCCAGTGTGTCCGATAACTTGTTTTGATACTATCAATGGTCCCTTGTCCTACTGAGTCTTAACATTCAAGGGACTGTTTGTTTATTACAGCTTTAAACTTTTCTGTAATACTATTAACTACGGAATTCCTTTACGTTGCTGTCAAGATCATTCCATTCTGGACCCTTAGGAGCTTTTTATGTTTTATAACGTTATCACAAACTGATTGTAGTTTCTGTTACCCCTCACGCCATCTTGAATATGCCTTCTTGAACTTCATGAGCATTACTGTTCTCTGTAAATGTCCCAGAAATAACAATTGATCCTTCAAACACAACCTAGAACTTATAGTTTCTTCCTCATTCAATATAAGAGGTATTTTGTATTCCCTGTACCATGCATAACGTATCTCTTGATTGTTAAATTGCCTTTAGTACATATTTAAATTTTCATAGTTGCTTTTATTTCTGTTACATGTAGCACAATTCCAGGTACACAGCAGACAGTACATTTTTATTCATTCTTACGCTTCTGCATCTGAAGGTGTGGTAGAACTTGAAAGTTACCTTTGGTTCACGGCATGGAGTCAGGACTGGAGGTAATTTTGATCTATGTATAGTAATCTATGATAATTTTTTCCACTAGTTTTCAAGCAGAATACAGGTAATTTGTGTAGATGTGATTTCTAAATTACTACATCTCACAAAGTTTATTGTATGAATATATATATATATATATGTATATGTTATATGTACCTAAGTATTAAGAATGGACATAAAGGTGGTACTTAGACTTTTCAAGGGGAATGAATAGTTTAAGAAATTTTGACTAACCTCAAAATACTAGGAAGCAAGCACCCATATGCAGATCTGGGGAAAATGGTTTAGGACCAGAAATAACAAAAGAAGTCTCAAGGTAGGGAAAATCGGCTAAGAGGCTGAAAGAGATCTTGGAAGGGATTTAAGATCTTCCACCAAGTAACAAAAGCCATGTAAATTTTAAATAGAGTTATGAGCTGAACTGTTTTTAAACATTACTTTGGCCTATAGAAAAGATTAAACTGAAGGAAGTTACTGTGATTTTAATTAGGACTTTCAAGCATTTCTGAGAAATGGCATGCAGTACTCACTAAGAGTTGTTTTTTAGGGACATGCTAAGGCCACATGAGAAGTAAGTAAGGCAGACGAGATCGGGCGCATTCAGGGTGGTATGGCCATAGTTCAACATACACAAATCAATAAACATTATGCAGCATATAAGCAGAACCAATGACAAAAACCACATGATTATCTCAACAGATGCAGAAAAAGCCTTTGACAAAATTCTACAACCCTTCACACTAAAAACTCTCAATAAATTAGGTACTGATGGGACGTATCTCAAAATATTAAGAGCTATCTATGACAAACCCACAGCCAATATCATACTGAATGGGCAAAAACTGGAAGTATTCCCTGTGAAAACTGGCACAAGACAGGGATGCCCTCTCTCACCACTCCTATTCAACATAGTGTTGGAAGTTCCGGCCAGGGCAATCAGGCAGGAGAAGGAAATAAAGGGTATTCAATTAGGAAAAGAGGAAGTCAAATTGTCCCTCTTTGCAGATGACATGATTGTATATCTAGAAAACCCCATTGTCTCAGCCCAAAATCTCCCTAAGCTGATAGGCAACTTCAGCAAAGTCTCAGGATACAAAATCAATGTGCAAAAATCACAAGCATTCTTATACACCAATAACAGACAAACAGAGAGCCAAATCACGAGTGAACTGCCATTCACAATTGCTTCAAAGAGAATGAAATACCTAGGAATCAACTTACAAGGGATGTGAAGGACCTCTTCAAGGAGAAATACAAACAACTGCTCAATGAAATAAAGGAAGATACAAACAAATGGAAGAACCTTCCATGCTCATGGGTAGGAAGAATCAATATTGTGAAAATGGCCATACAGCCCAAGGTAATTTATAGATTCAATGCCATCCCCACCAAGCTACCGATGACTTTCTTCACAAAATTGGAAAAAAATTACTTTAAAGTTCACATGGAACCAAAAAACAGCCCGCATTGCCAAGACAATACTAAGTCAAAAGAACAAAGCTGGAACCATCAAGCTACCTGACTTCAAACTATACCACAAGGCTACAGTAACCAAAACAGCACGGTACTGGTACCAAAACAGAGATATAGACCAATGGAACAGAACAGAGCCCTCAGAAATAATGCCACATATCTACAACTATGTGATCTTTGACAAACCTGACAAAAACAAGCAATGGGGAAAGGATTCCCTACGTAATAAATGGTGCTGGGAAAACTGGCTAGCCATATGTAGAAAGCTGAAACTGGATCCCTTCCTTAAACCTTACACAAAAACTAATTCAAGATGGATTAAAGACTTCCATGTTAGACCTAAAACCATAGAAACCCAGAATAAAACCTAGGCAATACTATTCAGGACATAGGCGTGGGCAAGGACTTCATGTCTAAAACACCGAAAGCGATGGCAACAAAAGCCAAAATTGACAAATGGGATCTAACTAAACTAAAGAGCTTCTGCACAGCAAGAGAAACTACCATCAGAATGAACAGGCAACCTACAGAATTGGAGAAAATTTTTGTAATCTACTCATTTGACAAAGGGCTAATATCCAGAATATACAATGAACTCAAACAAATTTACGAGAAAAAAACAAACATTCCCATCATCAAGTGGGTGAAGGATATGAACAGACACTTCTCAAAAGAAGACATTTATGCAGCCAAAAGACACATGAAAAAATGCTCATCATCACTGGCCATCAGAGAAATGCAAATCAAAACCACAATGAGATACCATCTCACACCAGTTAGAATGGTGATCATTAAAAAGTCAGGAAACAACAGGTGCTGGAGAGGATGTGGAGAAATAGGAACACTTTTACACTGTTGGTGGGACTGAAAACTAGTTCAACCATTGTGGAAGTCAGTGTGGCAATTCCTCAGGGATCTAGAACTAGAAATACCATTTGACCCAGCCAACCCATTACTGGGTATATACCCAAAGGATTATAAATCATGCTGCTATAAAGACAGGTGCACACGTATGTTTATGGCGGCACTATTCACAATAGCAAACACTGGGAACCAACCCAAATGTCCGAGAATGATAGACTGGATTAAGAAAATATGGCACATATACACCATGGAATATTATGCAGCCACAAAAAATGATGAGTTCATGTCCTTTGTAGGGACATGGAAGAAGCTGGAAACCATCATTCTCAGCAAACTATGGCAAGGACAAAAAACCAAACACCGCATGTTCTCACTCATAGGTGGGAATTGAACAATGAGAACACGTGGACACAGGAAGGGCAACATCACACACCGGGGCCTGCTGTGGGTGGGGGGGAGGGGAGAGGGATAGCGTTAGGAGATATAGCTAATGTAAATGACGAGTTAGTGGCTGCAGCACACCAACATGACACTTGTATACATATGTAACAAACCTGCACGTTGTGCACATGTACCGTAAAACTTAAAGTATAATTTAAAAAAATAGGGAAAAAAAGAAATGAGTAAGGCAGAAAAATGAATGAGACCAACGAAGGATCACATTTAAGGAAACAGAAGTAGAGTAAATATAGAATTTTAAATCATATATATATTGTACGTATTTTAAATCATAAGTATAGAATTTTAAATCACACATACATCGTACGTATCTATAAGCAAAATAAACAAGAAATAATACAAAATCGATAATGTGACTAATCATTTTGACTAAATAACCTCCCCTCAATTTTTTTTTTCTTTTCTTTTCTCTTCTTTCTTTCTTTTATTTTTTTTTTTGAGAGGGGATCTCCCTCTCGCCCAGGCTGGAATGCAGTGGCGTGATCTTGGCTCACTGAAAGCTTTGTCTCCCAGGTTCACGCCATTCTCCTGCCTCAGCCTTCCCTAGCAGTGGGACTACAGGCACCCGCAATCACGCCCCGTTACTTTTTCTTTTCTTTAGTAGAAATGGGGTTTAACTGTGTTAGCCAGGAAGATCTCGATCTCCTGACCTCATGATCCGCCTGCCTCAGCCTTCCAAAGTGCTGGGATTAGAGGCCTGAGCCACCACGCCCACACAATAACCTTACTTTTCTATTGAGACGTTCTTTCATATACACCTGAGACACTGAAGTTTTTAAATAAGTGATGTGGATGCAAAGATGAAGTAAATTATGTATTGTAAGGCGCAGATGTGCTACATTGTCTTACAGAATTTATGATAGGTTAATTTTTCTTGAGGTGTTATTTTTTAATACTGGAGGCCTTTCAAGTAATTTGAATAATAGAATATGTGTGAATTTCTTCAAGGAAGGCATGTACTCAGTAAATGTCTCAAGTTTCACCTTGTGAACGATGTGGTCATTTCAGGAAAAAAAAATAGAAAAAAGTGTATTTCAAAGAAAACATCTAGAACTGAAACACAGTTGTTGAAAAAATGTTTGTAAAATATGTTTAGGTTAAATGTAACAATTCTATTGATAGTATACCTAGTACTTTTAGTTTTGGTATGGAAAAGTAATACAAGTAGAACAAGGCAACAAACCATCTTTTCAAAGTGGTGGTATGCGGAGAACACCACCTCCTTCAAGACACATAAGCCCTTTAGGAAGTCTCAGATTGAAAAGAGAAAGTAGTGGAGGAACAAGAGGATGGCATCCCTCAGGTGGAGGACACTGGGATAATATTTTAACATATAAAGATGAAACCATACGAATGAAAGACAGTGTTTGAAGATGTAGAAATTTCTGAATTATATTGACTTCCTATGAAAAGTAAAAATTCTTGTTAATGAGCAAAATGATTAGCAAGCACTAAAGAAGTATTATAAGAATGATTGAACTTATATCTAAAAATTGTTTTCAAATTTGAATTACTTTGCATAGAAATAATGCAAATTTCAAACTGAATTGAGTTTATGATTGCTGATTTTCTGTACTCAACAGGATTTCTGCAGAACTCATTCCCACTCATAATACTTTAGAGTTTCTTACTTTGGGGCCCCCAAGTTCATAAAAGTTACACTGTCAAAATACGCCGAAATCATGACAACCTTCCAAAAGAACATTCGTAACTCAGTATTTTGGAATCGATTTCACAATATTTGTTTTCCTGTGAATATACGTGCATACACATACACAAATCTATTCCTTTTTCACTTTGACGTGGAGAAGATGCACATTGGCCTGCCGTGCAGAATCTTTCATTTCAGGAATGTAGAACTTTAATTTCTCCAAAGAGTCTGTGACTCAGGAAAAGTCTAAAAACCACTGCTTCACAAATAAGTTTGTAGTTCCTCACTGGAAGATGAGTCACTGAAAATGGTTTTTATGAGAGATTAACTTGATAGGAATGAGGGGTCAATTTTTACTTAAAAAAAAAAAGCGAATCATGCATTAAAACTATACCTATTGGTTGCATTGTATTGTCTATTAACCAACCTTCAAAAACCTAACGTGTCATTTGGAGTTTGAACAACTAGATGTGTAATTCATTGGAGATGTTTTCTCGGGTTGAAGTTGCAGTGTATGTTCCATTCTAAGAGAGAGCTTTGTGTCCTTTTTAGTCTCAACTGATCTTGAAGGTGAAGTTTAATAATACTCTGCCATGTACGAGAATGTCCCTGTTGATATCTGTGACACCACAAGGGAACTGGAATATTTCTACATTTTTTGTAGACATATAAAACATTTTTCGTTATTTAAAATGCAATTCTTAAAGATTATCAAAATGAACATAGCCACGCTGAAAATTACTATCTCATAAAGGAACTGTAGGAATTCTAAATTCTGTTAACACATTTTACAGCTAATCTATTTTTCTGAGGTGTCACTTTTTGATTCTGTAACTATTTGATTTCCTTTGAGTGGAATTTGGTTTAACATTCTGATGTTCTGAAGAAGCTTTCTTCATACCATAATGATATGAGCAGCCATTTATCATTGATCTCCTAATAGGTTTTTCTTGATCTAGATTATAATTAGATATTTAACTGATAGATTTCTGCTTCCCATCTCTCACACACCAATGTGTAATGATTCCTGATGATTTTTGTAGATTTTCTAAACAGAATTTTATTGCTTGAATTACACTAATTTCATACACAAATGCTAAGTTTTATTTAGAGAAATGTGCAATTTTAAGATTACAATATGTAGGAAAGATTTGCAGACATCTAAAATTTAGCCATTTAAGAAACAGTGATATTTCTCAACTGAAAAGATTTTGTTTGAAATACAGATGAGGGCGGACACACTCTTGATCTCAACATGAGTTCTTCTAAGGGAACATTTGGGGTTAAAAGAGGTCCATCTTCAAGAATTCGGAGTCCTCCTCCTAAAAAATCTGCTCCTTCCACTATGGCAAGAAGAAATGGTGGGATGGGAGGTCAAGGTAAATGCTACCTGAGAGGCAGCCCGTAGGTTTTGTATGACTGAAAATGAGCTATTTACCCGAATGCTTAACTTTAAGATTGAGAAACATATTAGAATTGTCACATACATGACAAATTTTTGATCCATAGCTTTTATTACACTTTCCATCTCACCAGGTGAATTTCAGATCCATGGTGAAGAAATACTTGCAGATCAAAGAAGTGATTACAGTGAGGCAAACACTCCATTTAATGGTTTGCTTCCTAGAGAATTCCTCTTAAGTTTTCTTAAAGTTCCTGGTAGTATTGTCTGATGATAGGCCTCTTAACCTAATCAAATCCTCCATTTCCTAGGTCCCTTTATATTGGACCCCTGGTGTTCCAATCTAAAAATTGCATGTTCAGTTTCTTTGTCAGTTTGGAGTCTTGCTCTCACCAGGGCAGAGTGCATTGGTGAGATGATGGCTCACTGCAGCCTCAAATTCCTGAGCACTTCTTCTGTTTTTCAGTCTCCTGAATTGCTGTGACTAGTGCAATTCTTCTGTTTCAGTCTCCTGAACTGCTGTGACTAGTGGCATGCACCACCACACCTATCCAATTGTATGCTTTTTTTGGTCTATAGTTTTGTAGAGACAGCATCTCACTACATTGTCATAGCTGACATTAAAGCCCTGGCTCAAGTAGTCCGTCTGCCTCAGCCTTCCACACTGGCTCCAGCGCGAGCCACTTTGCCTGGCCATACAGTTGCTGTGACTTTGGTAATGCTTACATGCAAGGCAGTCTTACTGGTTATGTGAGGATACTAAGAAGTACAAGAGCATTGCTCAGAAAAGCGGTCACTGGGCTTAAATACTATTTGAAATGGAAAGTAAGTCGTCAACGGTAGACACGGAAGAGTCCAAGATTTTTCAGTTAAGAGGATATCACAGCAACGCAGAGTTGTGAAACCCAAGGGGGCTGTATATTTATCATTAAGATTGTACAGGGAAGTTTACACCTTAACACAAGATCCTTAGTGCAGGATTTGAAATTATTTGAGGAGAGAATTTAGAGCTAAGCAACATGAAGTGAGCAGTAGGATAGAATAGAAGGAATACTCTTGAGAAAGAGAAGAGTAAGATTTTGGACTGAGCAGAAAAAAGGAAGACACAAAAGTCACAGTTCTCAGCCAAGAAGTTTAAGCAGAACAAATTAAAATTCTGACTCAAGCCTGCATCATAATATGGAGGAAATGGAAACCTTCCATTTTCAGTTTTACATTTCCTATTAGAGGACTGGTGAAGTTAGGTAATAATTGAGTTCACAATACACAGGCTAGCACATTTCCACTAAAAGATTAGCCAGTGAACACACTGGTGAAAGACTGACCTCCAAGAAATAGCACGGAGAACCTTTAACAGATGTTGTGTGTGTGTGTGTGTGTGTGTGTGTGTGTGTAAATTACATGGTCACTCACCTGGGATGATGTTTCCCTCTGTGTGTGTGTTGTGGGGTCACACACCTGGGATGATTGTGTGTGTGTGTGTGTGTGTGTGTTGGGGGTTCTCACACACCTGGGATGATGTTTCTGTGTGTGTGTGTGTGTGTTCTGCAGTCACACACATGAGGTGACATTTGTATGTGTGTGTCTCTGTTGTGAAGGGGTGATGTTTTGTATGTGTGTGTGTCGTGGGATCTCACGCACCTGGGACTGTGTTGCTGTGTGTGTGTGTGTGTGTGTGTGTGTGTGTGTGTGTGTTTTGGAAGGGTGATCCTTTGTGTGTATGTGTTGTGGGGTCTCACACCTGGGATGTTGCTGTGTGTGTGTGCTGTGGGGTCACACACCTGGGATGATGTTTCCATGTGTGTGTTTGTGTGTTGTGGGGTCACACACCTGACATGATGTTTCTGCATGCGTGTGTGTGTGTGTTGTGGGGTCACACCCCTGAGATGATGTTTCAGCGCGCGTGTGTGTGTGTGTGTGTGTGTGTGTGTGTGTTGTGGGGAGTGTTGTGTGTGTGGGTTTCAGGGTCTGCACACGTGTGTGATGCTATCTGGAAGTTCTGTTTTGTCCTCCGGTTCCTGGCCTTGTCCCCATCCCCATCGCAGACCAAGGGGGGCTGCGCTGCCACCCACCCTGCATTTTCCGGTCAACCGCAGCAGCAGAACTCCCAGAGGAGGCTGCCGGGCCCTGAGACTTTCTGGGCCGCCTTCTGTACTCCATACTTTCCTCTATGAAAATTTTGCTGTACAAGTCAGTGTCTTGATCCAATTGCTGTGTTGTTGTGATTTATACTTTCCATAATTCTCTCTGGTCAGGATTTTCAGATTTATGACCCGCATACGCTCTGCTGTCATGCATTCCAGAGAAGGCCGTCTGTGTCTGGCCTGCCTGCTGTCTGCTGGGAGTGCGCTGCTCTCTTGCACTGCTCTTCCCTGACCAGGGCCTGGGGTGCACCCCTGACATGGCATCCCCTCCTGCCTGGCTCCGCCTTTCTTGGGGGCGGCAAAATCTCACTCACAGCCCTGTATTCCTCCCTCACCTCCTCCCGAGGCAATGGATTGAGAGCTGTTACTGACGGACAGGGTGGGGGGCTGGGGGTGAAGCCTGCAGATCCCTCCTGCATGAAGACCCCATGGAAGTGGACAGCAGAGGGGTCCTATAGGCTCTGGTGGGGATGAAGCCCGCGTTTTAGAAGGAAAAGCCATGGGCAGCGTCTGATGGGCATCCGGGCACCGCCCTGGCTGTAGCAGCAGGTGGCCTGTGCTGGCCAGTCCTCTCCTCAGCTAGCCTGCAGGTGGCCAGGATGCTCTGAGCTTGGGCAGCCCCTACCCTCCCTCAGACCATGTTCCCTGGGGCCCACATGCAGAAACAAGAGCACACTGTGGAGGGGGGTCTGAGTCTTTATTCACAGGCCCCAGGGGATGGAGGCAGCAAGGACAGAGACGACGGGGATGGGATGGTGCTCCAGGATGGCCTCTCCACCCCCAGGATTGTCAGGGAGCCCCTACAAGACTGTGGGGGCTGGAGGATGTGGAGTCCCACGAGTGGTGGAGGGTCTCTGCCTCGAGGGGCCTCTCTGGCCTCTCTACTTCCAGCGCCCACCCACTTTTCCCTTGGCCCAGGAACCAACCTTCTTGCTGCTGCAAATGGGAAGCAAGTGGTCCTTGAGGTTCAGGGCCTCTGGCCGTGTCCCTCCTGCTCCCCCACACTGGGAGGACTGTCAGCCCGACGCCAGGGTGCTCTCAGGGCACACCCCCGGCTTCAGTCCAGGTAGTGCACACTCACCTGTGCCTGGCAGACAGAGGTCATTAGTGTGGTTAGGGGGCTGGCACGTGAGCCTGGGACACCCTCCCTCTGTCCTCCCTTCCTTGCCTGAGGTACCACTGCAGACAGAGCCCCGAGCTGGGAAAGACGATCTTTGCAGATAATGATAATCCTCCCAGGCCTCAAAAGAGCTCATGCCCCTCCAGGCGGTGGCCTCCGAGGTCTGGCAGTCCCAGGAGCCTGCCCCATTTGTCTGAGCCCTTCACATGGCCGTGAGTGAGGCAGAGCTGGGTGCCGGTGAGCCATGGAGGCAGGCAGGGGACAGGAGTGCACCAGCCTGCCAGGCGGGCCCCTTACAGACAGGCTGTTCAGCAGGACACATGGCTGGCAAAGGCTGTGCCTTCTCACGTGTTCCTGAGCACCCTCAGCACATGGACACAGGCAGGCGCCTGCCCACCATGTCAACTGCCTGCCATCAGAGGGACCTGCAAGGATCCCTGATGACACAACAGGGAAGCTCTGAGGTCACGTGCACCATGGAAGACACTGCCCTGGGTGCTGCAAGGAAGCCAGGGCCACAGGAGGAGGGAGAGGGATCCCAGAAAACATCAAAACCCCAAGTAGCCCCAAACACTGCAATCCTTGGGGAAATGGAACTGGCTGCACCGCTGGGCTCGGTGACAGGACCCCCAGAGTGGCATCACTGGAAGCACCTGGGTGCAGCCCCATGCAGGTGATCGAGTAGCTATGCCAAGGGATGCCACAGCCTGCAGGGACACGATTTTATGGAAGAGGCATCATCATCATCCTGAGGAGTCCATGATTTTGGCCAGTGTAACAGAGGGGCTGGTGATGAAGCCCTGGCTGCTTAATTTCCTGTCCTAGGTCCCTTGGAGGGTGGGACGCTCGAGGGATGACCCGGGGCCCAGGTTGGCCACACCAAAGGCCGCCGTTGCAGCCCCATCTGGAGGTTCCCTGGCTACCTTCTCCCTGCAGCCATTGCCAGACTCAGGGTGAGGGCATGATGGGCGAGTCCCACTGGGCACCCTCCTCCTGGCTTTGCTATCCCCTAGGGCTCCTCTGGGTGCAGGAGAGGAAGGAGGCTCCGGGTCCCTGGCCACAGGCCTGCACATGCTGTCCCAAGTGACCTGGCCAAATTAGTCTCAATTCTGTCCTACTGAGGCCAGCCACCACCAGCCGTTGTTAGGGATTGGCTACAGCAGCTGGTCCGGAGGGCCCCTGTGTGCAGCACGGAGCAAGGACGGCAGGGCTACTCACTGGTTCTGGGCCTGGTAGATGCCGCTCCTGAGCGTGGTGATCTGTGAAAAACACGAATGAGTCACTGTGGTGAGCCGAGGGCCAGGCCTGCGTGTGTTGGGCAAAGGCCCATCTCCACCGCAGGGTGGGTGGAGCTGCTGGGACACCACTAGGGCTCCTTGGCTCCCTTACTGCCTCCTGGCTCTTTGTGCAGGGGGACACTATCCTTTGGCCCTCTGGCTCGTGCCTGGACTTACTCTCACCGGCCTGTACCGGACTGGGCTGCCACACATGGAAGCCTGGACCTGGCCACTTACCGTTAGCCTGTGGCAGGATGTGGGGCCGGGGCCTTGGAGCATGGATGGGGAGAGGGTGCAGGTGAGGCCTGTGGACACCTCCTTACGAACTCTGGCTCCCTTCAGCCTTGTCTTTGGGGCAGAGGAAATGGTGAGGCTTTGTTAAATAAGCCCCAAAGGTAAGGCCAGGCGCCTGGTGTCCTCCTCCCGCCATGGACAAACAGGGACTTTGGTAGCCTGGGTAGCAGTCGCCAGGTCCTGCAGGGCTACACCCTGGCGCTGAGTCTGGCAACACCTACCCCTCACCTCAGTTTGTCTTCACTGAGGTGGTTGATCTTGAGCGGCTTGCATCTCTCAGTGAGAATCTTCAGTTTGCGGGCTGTCTGCTTCTCGCCTTTCTTCTGGTCAGCCTGTAGGGGACAGGCCCAAAGAGAGGGCTTGCATCTCTCAGTGAGAATCTTCTTCATTTCGAAGGCTGTCCGCTTCTTGTCCCTCTTCTGGTCAGCCTGTAGGGTGCAGGCCCAAAGAGAGGGGCCCAGTCTCTGGAGGTCACTGGGTGCAGCCCACACTGAAGGCTGCCACCATGCTCCTAGCAGCGGTATGCACCTTTGCCAGATAGCTGCTCTAGTTGGCTCCCATGGAAGACAGAGCCTTACTCTTCTTCAGATCGTCCTCTGCCCTCCTCGTGGTGTCCTCCTCCTCCCTTCTGGCCTTTTCCTCCAGTGGACACCCTGTCCCCAAGATGCTCAGGGATGGAGGGAGTGCTGTGCTTCCTGGGCAGTTTTTAGGGACCCATCCTGGGCTTAGAACTGTCTGGAAGGAAGCTCCAGGTCTTGGCCAGGACTCGTTCTCTTGCACGGGTTTCTGCAGGGTGTGGAGGCCTTAGTCACTGGCTCTGATCAGCTGCCAATGACAATGGGAAACCCAGGAGAAGGAAGGTCGCAGCACCCTGCATTTCTCTGGGCCTGGGTCTCGTTTGCTGATGAGGCACGGGTGGGGACGGTGCACTCCTCACCGCCAGTCTGCTCTGGCGTTCGCTCTCCTACTCTGCACGAGTCCTCTGCTGCTCTGCTCTCTCTGCACGGTGCTTCTGGTGTGGCCAGAAAAGGGGGTCTGCTGGGCCTTCTCCCCAACTGCTCCCATGGTTCCCCCCAGTCCCTGCTGCAACCTGAACTGCCCCACTGACAATTCTCTCCTTGAGAGCGATCAGCTTCTCTTCCTCCTTCTTCTGAGCCTCAAAGTGTCCATCAATGAGGGCCTGGAGCTCCATTAGGTCTTTGTTCTGACACTTCTTCTGGATGTCCTGTGGGCAGGGGCAGTGGGCATCAGCCCCACCCCTCTCTCCAACCTCTGCCCTGCCTGGCCTGCCTTGCAGCAAGAGGCCCCTTCCTTTGCTCCAGCAGAGAAGCCCTGTCTCCCTCGGCCACCATGAAAATGGCAAGTGGCAAGGAATGCTTTGCCTTCTTCACATTGCCATGGCTGCTATCCTCATAGGGGCCAAGGGTGACCTGATTTCAGAGCCACACGGCCGGGATGGTGCCCAGCCACAAGGTCCTCAGCATCACTGGGGTGGACTGGCTCAGACTTGGCTCTGTCATCAACCTCAGAGATTCCCTGAATGGACCTGTCAGAGAAAAGACTGCTGAGTGACAGAAATTCGTTGGATAAATAGATGGGAATGTGAACAGATGAACTCACGGATGGGTGGATGAATGATACAGGATGGACACAGATGAGTGAGTGGATGGATGGATGGATGATTGGAGAAATGGGGGATGGACAGGTGGATGGATAGGTGAATGGATACAACAGTGGGTGGATAGTTGGGTGAGTTTATGCATGGGTGATTGGGTGTGTGGATGGATCCATGAATGAGTGAGTGGATACGTGGCTGGTTGGGTGGATGGAAGTAAGGGTCCATGGATGGATGAATGGGTGGATGAGTGGGTGGGTGGGTGATTGCATAGGTGAGTGGATAACGGATGGATGAATGAGTTGAAGGGCGAATGGGTTGGTGGATGGGTCAGTGGATGGATGGATGGAGAGATCAATGGTTAGGGGGTTGCATGGGTGGGCAAGTTGGTAGGTGGATGGACGGATGAATGAGGGATAGATGGTTGGGTGGATGGATGGGTGGATGGGTGAGTGTATTGATGGGTAGGTGAATGGGAAGGTGCTTATGTGGGTGGGTGGATGGATGGATAGAAGGATAGATGGAGGAGAAGGGTAGAGAGATGTTTCTTTTTAGAGGGGTTTCTTCTGGTCCAGGAATAGGTTACGGTAGAATTGCCCAGACCCAGGGGTCCCTAGCTCTGAGTACTTGGGAGGAAGTGACCTCCTGAGGCCTGGCCTGGAGCCCAAAACCTGGGTGGTGGGGAAATTGTGGCCATGTTGACCAGAGTCCTATAAACTTACATGGAAGTCTCCTTTCTCCTTTTCTGGGATCTTAGGAGCTGTGAGTCTCAAGAGCAGACAGAGAGGCCGATGAGCAGAGACACGGGAAGCCAACCCAGAGGGTCAGCCTGGTGCCTTTCTCTGCCTGGCTCCTCCTGACCCTGGTGCCCTCCTGCTCTGGCCTCCAACTGAGGATGCCCTGCCTAACGGCAGGTTTGCCCCAGCTTTATGCTTCTGAGGTTTGTAGCCCACCATCCTGAGAGTGGCTTGAGCCTCGTCAAGAAGGCCTCACCTTCCAGCGCCCCTGTCTGCCTTTCAGCTTCTTTCCATTGCAAGTGTCGCTGCACCACAGATACCAGGGAGGGTACCTCTGTTTCCTTCTCAAACAGAAAAACAAAGGCAGCCAGGTCGTGTGAGAAGCCACGGTGCGGTGGCCTCCCTGGGCAAGAATGGCTGCTGCGAGCCTGGGCATTTCCCCAGCCCCTCTTTTTCTCCAGCCCCTCCTTTTCCCCAGCCCCTCTTTCATCTTCCTCTCTGGGGTCCAAAGGAAAGAGGAGTCGAGGCTGGGAAGGAAGCAATCTGAAGGGGAAATGAGGCCCCCTCTCCGGTTCAGTGTGCGATCCCCTCCTCTAACCAATATACTGCAGTTGCAGTAAAGAGTTAAAACAACACTTTTTTTTTTTTTCAACAATATCAATCAAAAACTGGAGCAGTAAAAGGTTTCCTAGGCTCAGAAGCAGCAGAAGGTGGCTCTAAGGGAAGGAAGGCCACATGATGCCACACAAATGAAAAACTTCTGTACGTGAAAAAAAAGAACAATATGTAGGCCAAAAAAAAAAAAAGACTCAAAATATATTTTCAGCAAATACAGAGAAGACTTATAACCTTAGGCAAGCTGATGACTAAGAAAACACAGAGACACCTCTACCATGAGGCAAATGAGCATCGGCCATAGCTACCAGTTCTCAGAGAAGAGACCACCCATCCACAAACAGAGGGAATCGTTGGCCCCGAGTGACTACTGGGGCTCAAAGCCAAACAACCACGAGGTGCCCTTTCTCATCCATCCGAGGCTGCGACATCAAAGCACATTTCTGTCCTTGGGTGAGGAGGGTGTGGGACACAGACCTGCTCACATCCCACGGTAGAAGACAGTGTTGGCCAGGCCTTGTGGGAAGCAATTTGGCAGTGGATGTCACAGACTTAAGATCATTCATCGTCTTTCACGCTGTAATTCCAGTTCTGGGAAATAACCCTAAAGATGGAAAATGCTTTCCAACCGGCGTTATTTATGATAGTAAAATATTGGGGAAAGCCTGCAATAGGGGAATGGTTAGGAAAATTATGGTTTGTCCATTGGTGGAATATCATGTGGCTATTCAAAGTATTTAAGAAGACAGTGTGAAAACTTGGAAAAATACTTATGAATAGTGCTAAATTTTTTAAAAAGCAGAATTCAAGGCTGTATAGACAGTATGATGTTTGAAAAACAGCGCCAAGTTGAAATCTTTTTTTCCCAGCCCTATGTATGGAAAAAAGGAAGAGATAAGGCTTTTTAGTTCCTTCTGCTCTTTTCCACAGTCGGGCTGGCTGGGTGGGAGAATTATAGGTGACTTTTCTTTTCTCCTTTGACTTTTATATATTTCCAAATGTTCCTTCATGAGGTGTTTTATTTTCTTAATGAATAAACAAACGTTTTCTCTAAAAGGAGAAAATATCTCGTGATCTGGCATTACTTTTCTTAAAATCACTGACAAATAAAACGCAAAGGATGGAAATAGGCCGGCTATACCCTTTAGATGCGCTCACTCTTCTTCTGAGACTCTGCAGTGCTCCCCAAGTGGGAGCCAACAGTGAGTGTGTGCTAAGATGCTCTAAGATTGCTCCTCGTGCAGAGAAAAACGACGGCAAAAGCACTCAAGAGATGAATCATATAGTGAGTGCTGTGGCTTCTGAGTACTGATCAAAAGCAGAAAATTCGCAAGAGCTGCATTAAAAAAACAAATCTACGAAGTGCTGACAAGCAGCTACGCTGAGGACGAGAGCCTCCAAATTTGCCCAAAAGGGGAACAGGGGCCCCTGCACAGCCAAAGCTATTTTAGACACGGTCAAGGTGTCATTCTGCAGTGAGTTTCTGGGGTGAGTCCCCCACCTTTCTCCCACTTCCTGACTCACTTTCCTGTCGATTTTCACATCTAGGGCTCTGGGAGTCCTCAAAGTATAGTGGGGCATGGTGCAGTCCACCGAAGGCCGTGGGGTGTTGTGGTGGCCCGACTCCCTGCACCCCGCCTTCCTTCCTCGACTCTCTCCCACCCCCGTCTCCTCCCTTCTTTGTCTGTAGCCTCCTCCTGCAGGAAGCCCTCCTTGTTTGCACCGCATCACCTTGGGCAAAATCACACCCTTCTGGGACTCCCAAGCCCATCTTCCAGGTGAGCCTCATCCCTCCCACCTTGCAGTCTGAGCATCCCTCCGAGCATCTCTCTGAGTGCAGGCTCCAGGCAGCGGGCCCTGGCCTGCTCCCCTACCTCCACCACGGAACACACTCAGCACCAGGTCTGCCAGGACCCCACACTCACTTGGGCCTTGGCCTCTCCTTTGGTCAGCACACCATCAGCGTGGGGAGAGGGAGAGAGAAAGCTCGCGTGAGACTCGGAGGCCGGGGGCCTTGGGATCCCCCTGCTGAAGGCGGCCCTCCTTTTCAGCTGGGTGTACCCCCACCCCCCAGAAATAAGACAGCCCAGTTTCTGCTCTAGGCCTCCAAAAGCCCCTTTGAAGGGCTTTGAAGGGGAAGAGCACAGGGCCTGGAGCCGGGAGGGAGGGTGAGGAAGAGGAAGGGAAGAAATAGGAGCTAGACAGGCAGAGTCTTTGAAGGCTGGGAAGGGAGGAGTGGGAGGAAAGAGGATAGGGGCTTGGAAAGAAGATGGGGAAGGAAGAGGCTCGGGAGAAAGGGGAGAGGGGGCGCACCTGCCGGGGCTCTGGCGCTGCCGGGTGGTCCTGCCACTTCCCCCTCTGCTGTGTGGCAGAAGCTCAGAGCCTTGGCATCTGCGAGGCCCTGACAGCCCGAACCCGGTGGCACCATGTGGAGCAGCAAGGCCTGGCCTTCCGAGGCCCAGGCGTCAGGGGAAGAGAAAGATGCCCTCGGCCCTCCGAGTCTGAACCAACGCCCTCCTCTGCAGTTGGCTGATGCCAGCAGGCCTGGGCCCGGGGGTGGGGGTAGGGATCCTGCCTTGCCAGTGCCCAGCCCGGGGCCCGGTGGCCCTCGAGTGTCCAGGCTGGCAGATCCCTCGGTTGCCTGGGAGCCCCCTGCACATCACAGAGAGCCTGCCAGCACTCTTGGTTTTGCCGGGGGCCCTGAGGTCCCCCGTTCCAGATACCTTGGTGGGTGCGTGTGCATGGGGAGTGAGCACTGGGATATCCTGAGCGCCAAAGTCTGGCCAAGGGCCCAGAAGGAATGGTGTGGTGAGGACGATGAATGGGATGCCGGCCCCGGCCTTGCTGACTTAGGGGTTTTGCTGGACGCAGCGCCTGGCTGAGGAGGAACCCCTCGGGGTGGGAAGGCCAGCCAGAAAGAAGGGCAGGATGTGGTGGGAGGCTGAGTGCCTGAGTGCTTGGGGGGAGCGACCACATAGCCAAGCAGCAAAGCTCTCCTGGCGGCCCTGCCTCCTCTGCTCCTGCGCCACTCTGCCTTGCTGTCTATCTGTCGGCCTCAGTGCTGCTTCCAGAGTGACCTGGCAGCCCTGTCACCCCCACAGGCCATCTCCTGGGCACCCTCTCCCTGCACAGCTGGAGCCCCATCCCCCGCCTAGCATGCACTTTCTTGTTCAGGGGACTCTCTGAGGCTGGAGTCATGCAATAGCTCAGTCCCAACAGGGAGGAGCCCCTCAGCCCCACAGGCTCATGAACGGCGGAAGCTGAGAAGCATTCCCCAGCTGGGGCCCCTGACTTGAATCTTCAGCTTTCCAACCTCCACCCAGGGGTTCTGCCAGCCCCACTGCCAGCGAGGCCAGGCCCACCCAGGGGGCGTCCTCGCACCGGGTGTGTCTGGCTCGGGCCCAGGCGCTGGGTGGGATGCTGGGACCTGACTGGGCCTTTGCACACATGGCCCACAGCTGTTTCGGGTCCCCAGCGTTCCCAGCTTGGGCCTCAGCCTGCCTTTCTGCTTCACTCCACTTGCCCCTCCACAATCCCTTCCACGTCACCCCTCCCTACCTTCCTGCTTCTGGCTTGCTAACCGGGGCAGGGTGGAGGCCTCTCGCCCTGAGCTCTTCCCACCCCACTCCGGTGGATCCAGAGAGTCCCAGTGGACCCCAGCACCGTCCTACCAAGGCCTGCTCTGCCTTAGACTCAAGGCTGGCCACCCCCACCTCCCATCTTCCTGTTGGCGGCCCAGGAACACCCTCCTTGTCCCCAAGCTACAGAATGAATCCTCTCTGCCTGGGAGACCCAGAGGAAGTCTGCATTCCATCGGCCAGCCCTTCCTAAGCCAGGGTCCTCACTCTGTCCCGAGCCCAGAGGCCAGATCGGGTTACGTTGTTGGTCCAAACTGCACAAGGGGTGGGCAAGAGGGAGGAAGCGAGAGAGGACAAAAGGGAGGACGGGGGCTCTGGCCTGGAGGCTGAGGAGCGCCGGCGTACCTTCTTGAACTTCCTCTGCAGACGCAGCATCATGGTAGGCAGAAAGGGCAGGAGGGAGGGAGAACCAGTGTGAGCGGTGGCAGCACACAGAGGAGGGGAGGGGAGGGTCGAGGTGATGGGGCAAGCAGGCCAGGCCGTGCGGGGTTACACGGCCCCTCTTGTTCCTTCTTGGGTCCTGCACCCCCCAGATGGCCACACCTGCGCCCACATGGCATTGAAGTCACGCAAGTACCTGGTACATGAACTTCATGGGACAAGGAGGCCACTGAACAAGAGGCAAAACCGTGGGTCAGAGGTCAAAGGAGAAGGGTCCCAGGTGAATGGAAAAGCGGCCCGTCACCACTGCAGCCCGAGGGTGGGGTGTGTGCGGGGAGCCAGCAGGACACGGTCAGAATTGGCCCAGGCACCAGCACGGCCCCAGTCCCATGTCCCCAAACCCTGCTCTCAGCATCCGGGAGAACCCTAGATGGGAAAACGGAGCCTCAGAGGGTGGCCAGGAGCTGTGGCTCTTGCCCTGGGTGGAGGAGGCTCGGCACTGGGGCTGGACCTTCCTTTGCTAGACCCCATCCCCTTTCTGTCCGGGGGTGCCCCCAGAAGGGGGTCCGTGCCTTTGGCCGGGGCGCCAAGGCCCATGCATGAGGTTCTAACCTGGCTGGGCAGCACCAGGGGCCCACAAGGGCAGGGCTGGTAGCCCTGGGAGGCAGAGCCACAGATGGGCTATGGGAGGTGTCCCCAGGACCCCCACTTCCTCCTGCCATCCCAAGAGCTGAGGGCCCACTCGTTCAGTCCCTGATGGGATTCTTTCCACCCTCCGAGGGTACTGGCAGCCCAGGGTGCTAATGACATCTCTGCCTGCTGATCTGGGCATGAGACCCCAGCCCTCTTATCTGCCCCCAGGCCGTGTGCACCACAAGGGTCTCACAGCAGAAGGCTGTGAGGGGGCCTGGCGACAGGGGGGTGGCAAGGGCATGTGCACAAGGGACCCGACAGTGGCTCTGCCCCCAGCTGCCTTCCCTCCCCCGACCCTGTACTGTCCCACGATGTGGCTGGGGTCCCGGCCAGGCCCAGGGCTCAATGCCACCACGGGTTCTCGGCTTCCCGCCCTGGGGTGGAAGCTGGGGTGGGCCTACTTCTGGCCATGAAGCGTCCCCTCTGGCCCATGCCTGCGGATGCCCTGGTGACAAAGAGCCTAGCCTACACCTGCCTGGGGAGTCCCTGGCCCTGCTACTTCCTGGGGGACTGCGTGGAAGGCGTCCCACCCTCGAGACTCCATGCTGTCTCTGGTCAAGCATTGGCCATGGTTAGTGGGTTACATTAGGTCCACTTGTGGGGACCCCTTGGCTGGCTGGTACCTCGTGGCTTCCCCACCCTCTCCCACACCCCCACACGGGCTCAAGCCAGGCCCTGGGCCCCTCTTGGGGACCAGAAGTCCTGTGTTCTCGTACCTTCCTCATGGATTTCTGCAGTGGATGAGAGCTGGGGGTTGCGGGTGGCAGGGGGAGATAGGAGAGGGTTAGACAGGGACACGTGGCAATTCTTAGAGGTGGCGTGGAGGTCAACGTCTTCTGGAGCAGGAACGCTGGGGAGGAGACATGGGGGCCAGGGCCTCGCATCCCACTTACCTTCCTCCTGGGCTTCCTCTGAGAGCTGGAGAAGCCTGGAGCAGGAGAAGGCAGGGATGGGGGAGAGAGGAAACAGAGACAGTGATTAGCGCATACTCGGGCCGCAAGGACAGGAGGCTGGCCGGCTGAGAGAAGAGGGCCTGGGCTCGCTTGGCTGCGGTAAAAGATGGGGGTCAGTCCTTCATCTCTGGTCAGCCCCGGTGAGCTGGGACTGCCACCAGAAGAGCTGTTCACTGTCAACTGGGCTGGGCCAGAAAGCCTGGGGTCATCGGAAAAGTACACGAGAGGGCTGGGAGAGCCATTCTGAAAGCACATAGACATAGACGGACATGGGGTGGACATCTGCCTAGAGGGTGAGGGGGTTCTAGTGGAGCCCAAACTGAGCCTCAGGTTGTAGCAGGCCTAAGGGTGGGTTTAGGAAGCCGGTAAGGGATGCTGAAGCAGCTATCCATTGAGACCTGCTTCTCACACACTGAACTTAGCCACCCAGGCCACTTAGGCGGCTTAAGGTTCCACAGCCCTGAAATGTGCGTGTTACAGTTCCCTGATGGGTATTTCTGTCTCAGCCCATGGATGGCCTGGGTTTGCTCACTGCAGTCTCTTTTCGGAGCTTTGGGTTGTCCATGTGTGTCCCAGCGCCAGCACCCACAGGACTCTCAGCCCCCAGCCCTGGCCTCCTCTCTGAGGCCCTAACTCCCTCAGGTAGTACTAGAGGGGATTGAGCTACAGCCCCTGGCTGATGATCCAGGGGACTGGGGAAAGTGTTCCATGACAGGTCAGGTCTTGCCTCAAAGCCCGTTCCCCAGAGGCCAAGGAACAACCCCCAAGCTCCTTTCACATGAGGCCCCACAGCGGCCCCACCTTAGCAAGGCTGCAGACCTGGGCATTCATGGTCAGCCAACCAGCTGAAGAACCTCAGTTAGGCAGATTCCTGCCTGTAGCTGGGGGCTTGACCTTCATGATCCCAGAACCCCTAGCCTGCAGTGGAATGAGTAACCCTGTATCCTCCAGGGAGAGGAGTCCCAAAGTCTTATGCCAGGTGTACCCTTCCGCATACCACCTCCTCTACCATGCCGGGAGGCGCTCCTTTAGGAGGACGCCGACACGATGCTCCTTCATGATCCCTTCCATGCAGAGATAAGTGTTGTGACAAGAGGAAAGCTTCATCCTGCCTCCGGTAGGTACCTGGGATGGCTGAATTCCGGTCACCTGCCTGGCTAAGAAGGAGAAAGAGGAGAGACTCAAAGGGACCTTTTCATCTAGATGGGCGGAGGTGGCCTGCTAGCTGGGGTGAAGCATGCTTTTCTTCTTCTCAGCTCTCCCCGTAGACACCTTGTGGTACCAAGGTGACACCAACCTGACTCGGAAACCCCACCCCTTCCCCAGACACAATGTCCACAGCCTGAGGTGAAGTTCCCTCAGGTAGCTAAGCAGGACGTCTTCACGCTTTGTGATCCGGGCCGAATTCTGGGTGTGCACCTTGGGTTTCTGGGATGAGCCTGCTAGAAACAGGCATGGGCAGCCGGAATGGTTTCATGGCTGGAATTGGCATGCAGACTCCCCTTCCTCCAGGGACTTTCCAAGAGAAAAGTGCCCTTCAACATTGTGCTGTGTGTGACGGGTCCTTGGCGCGGATATTCTCCCCACTTCCTGATGAGCTTGCCTACCCGTCCCTACCACGTGCTCTGATGGCACCCACAAACAACCTGCCTTCCTATCTACAGGAGCCTGACCTCGGTTTCCCTCCCGTTCTCCATCCTCTGTCTTCTGGCTGAGCCCCTGCGGCTCTGGCCTGGCCCCACCCCATCTTGCCTTGGGAAGCCTAACACCCAGCCCCAGCTGCCAGCCAGCCCGAATGGGCAGCTGCAAGGTTGAGGATCTGGCCCAGAAACTGGGCATGCGCTGGGGCCTGGGGTGTTCGTGTAGCCCAGCTCCAAGAGAAGGATGTCCAGAGAGTCCTTTGCCAGCTGGGGCCAGGGCCAGGCTGTTCCCTCTGATCCTCCTCCTGCCACTTGGCGTCGGCCTCCTCCCTGGCCACCACCTGGACCACCGCCATTATGTTGTCCACAACCAGCACCGCATCCTCCCTCAAGGCCGCCTCCTCCCTCTGCACCGCTGCCGCCCTCTCCTGCCTCAAGGCTGACCACGGGAGCCCTCCTCCGGAGCTCCCACAGACCACGGCCTACTCCTCCCTCCCCACACCTCCGCAACACCTGGCCTCTGGGGGCCGCTTCCCCGGAAGCCCGCGGGCGTCCCCTGCTGACAATCCTTTGCCACACCTACGTGGACACAGTGTTCCCGGGAAGCCCCACCGGGCCCGCAGCCCGCCTTACTCGCCGTGGGCCATGGGCCACTGCAGGGTCACCTGCGTGCAGGAATCTAGGAGCCATAGGCAGAAGTCCTGGTCTTGCAGAGCCCTGCCAGCGGGCATCGCGGCCGCGACTGCGCTTGCGGGAGCCTCTGGGTCAGTAAGGCAGTACACAACAGCGTCCACGAAGGCAATCGATGGGCATCCCTGGCTGCTGGCCTCCAGCGTACCCAGGGCACTGGATGAGAAGTCCTTCGGAATGCTCCTGGGAGAACAGCATCCTCAGGGAGGAAGCATGATACTGGGAGCCTGCATTTGCCTAGACCTGCGAGAGTCCCTGCAAGCGTTCTGTCCTCAAGAGCAGGGGAATTCTTGTACTTCTGTAAAAGAAGGCGACTTTCCTCCCACGCTCCCGCCCGGCCCCACCGTGCCTAAGCCGCCCAAGCCGCCGGCGCTGGTCCCTCTCTCTATACACTAGATCGGCAGTTCTCAGTAATATCTGCCTGGTCCGCCTAAGGAACAGAGATGTTTCATGTGTTCACTGTGGGTCAACGGCTTGCGACAGTCAGGATGCCAGTTAGGGTGTAGGACTTCCAAGCACCCACTTCCAAAGCGCACACTGCCGGCGCCCCCTGCTACAAGCTCTCGCGGCTTCTCGCGGAAGGCCTTCCCCGGGATGGTGGAGCTGCGGGCCACTGGATGCGGGAAACCCCGGAAGACGCCCTCCGCCCACGCACTGATCAGCCGCGGAGAGTGGCTGGCTGTTCCGGCACTTCCGGCGTGCTTGGCGCACGGTCCGGTTGTGGCATCTTAGGCCGCGGTCGGCCACCCGTTGTGCGGCAGCCAGATGCATGCGCCGTGAGGGCCCCGCGACCCAGAGGCCGTTTGTCCTACTCAAAAGCATCTTTATTTTCTGTTTCTCTGCTCAGGTTGGTCTCTCAGCAAAAATACAAAGACAGCGAGGTTTCTGGATGTTGTCTGTAAAAGCAGATGGGTTTTCAATGTGTCGGTGTTGAATTACGGGAGGACAAAGGAGGGAAAGAAATCGCTAGTGTTATTAAGAAACTAATTTTCATGAACTCGTTGTCTGTTTCTTGAGGAGTCTTCCTTTCACTGTCGGCCATGTCTGACCGGTGGGTAAGGTCGTGTGGGACAGCGAGCTAGGGCGCCATTGTTTTCGTGTGCACTTTCTATTATAGCGGTTTTTCTCTCGGTATGTGGTCATAATTTAAATATGCAGGCACTTTAATTTAACCACTGTGATGAAAAACTTGTCCTGTTAGTCAGCACGTGTCAAATTTCTGATTTGTCTGGCAGGAATGATCAACATTGGACATAAATTGCGTTACTTTAGTGTATGTAGAAGTCTGGGGCCATAAATAATCACAGTTTAAATTTGTGTCTGTAAAGCCTTGAAATGTCTCCCTCCTTGTAAGACACTATTGGAAATGTTTCCTGTATCTCTGGTATCGTAAATAATTTAAACCGAGTAAGTGAGTGTAATCGAGGTAAATGGCGATAGATAGCCTAAAACGGAAACGAAATAATCGCGCTTGAGTTACTTTATTAACCTGGCATGCAGACGTACTCTGGTAATCCGGGCAATTTGGGGAAGTCAAGATGGGAGGATGGCTTGTGGTCAGGAGATGGAGACCGGCCTGTGTAACATAATGAGCTCCGTTAATCTGTTGCCATTTTGGCACCAAGGACGGGCTTAGTGGAAGATGATTTTTCCCCAGACAAGGGGTGGGTAGGGGGAGAAGGCTGCGAGTTGGACACGTTGGGGTGGGTGGTGGGTGTCAGGGCCCCAACGGGCACCGGGTGTGGCGGGGCTTCGGGTCAGAGCGGTGTGACAGGGGGCAGGGACCGGGCAGGGGATCTGTGAGGAGGACAGGGTGTGGCAGCGGGAGGATAGGTGGGATGGTTTCTAGATGGAACTGTTCCACCTTAGGTTGTTCTCAGGCATTACGTTTTCGTAAGGAGAGCGCCACGTGGATTTTTCGCATGGGCAGTTCACAGTAGGGTTCCTGTGAGAATGCAATGCCTCTGCTGATCCCACAGGTGGCGGGGCTCAGGCAGTGCGAGTGGTTCACCACCTGTGCTGCGTCGGGATTACTAACAGGCCAGAGACAGGTACCCGTTGGAGGCCCGTGTTTGGGGATCCCTGATCTCTCGTATATTTCAAATCACTAAAAGTTTGTAAAATATTTAAAATATACTCCCCCAAGAAAGCATGTACTTTAATTAGGAGAATTTAATCATTTATCCAAATAGCAGTCTTGGCGTGGTGTTTCACCATTGAAATCCCATCGGTTTCATAGCCTCATGCAAGCAGATCACTTGAGCCCAGGAGTTCGAGACCAGCTTCGGCAACATGGGGAAAGCTGTTTCTATACACACACAGACACCCACACACATGCCCAGCTGAGATCGCCAGCCCCTGTACGCCCAGCTACTTGGGAAGCTGAGATGTGGCACGATCACTTGAAGCTGGTTGGAGGACGCTTCAGTCCTCCTCTCAGGAATATGAGAGAAGGAAGACAGTATTTATTAAATGCTATTAATGGACGTACACTTTGCCTAAAGGAAATTGAAGTCTCTGGAAAAAAAAAAAAAAGAAAACAAACACACAAACAAACAAAATCACATTGTACCTCCTAAATGTTTAGTTACCAAATCAAAGTATTTAAGTGCGGGCTTCCTGAGTATTGCAACTTTATAAAATCGCAATGGCTTTTGTTATCTAAGTTTTATAAAGGAGTTTTTGTGAGGTTTGTAGTAAAATGCAGCGTTTTCCCATGAAGTCAGTGCTGCTTTTGCTCTGTATGTTACACATTTTTCATATTTCGAGTAAGTAATACTAGGAAGATGTCAGCCTCTGTAAGGGTATTTCACTTGAGGTTTCAACACAGTATGTAATAAAATTTTATGTTTTGGGCTCTCTTATTGTTATCTAAATATAGATAAATTTTCATCCTTTACAGCTAAATGATGGAAGCGAATCAGCCTGGCAAGCTTTTCGTTGGTGGGCTAAGTAGAGAAGCCGATGAAAAGACGCTTAAAGCAGTATTTGGGGAACATGGTCGCGTGTCGGAAGGTAACTCTTGATGCCAACATATATTTCTGTATATTTTATATTTATTTTTTTACCAAAGTAGACATACACTGAAAATATTTCCTTGAATTCTTAAATTAAAATGATTTTTTTTGTTTGTTTTTAAACTGTTGTTTTGAAGTTTCTGTTTGATATTCGGATAATTCTCATGGCAGCAGCTGAAGGGTCTGTGGAAAGGGTCACCTACTACTTCAAAAGGAAAATGAGCAAAAGTAAATTATTTGTGCAGCTGGAGAGCAAAATGAAATATAATAGGCAGGTTATACGGGTGACTCAGTATTAAGAATCGTAGTAATGATGTGAAATGTAATTATTTTCTGATTTCATGTAACTCTAAGATGTGTGTTATTATGGTGAGTTAGTTATGTACATGTAAAATGTTTTCATGTATTTTAGTTGTTTGGAAGAAAGATCGAAAAAACAAGTGTAGAGGCTTCGCATTTATTACTTTTGAGAACCCTGCAGATGCTAGGAATGCTGCCAAAGATATGAATGGAAAGGTAAGGGTCCCTAGTGAATAATGTTTTAACTTTGTTTTTCAATTAGCAGTATTAGTAGGTCTTTCTAGTATTACTAAACTTTTGAAGATAGCAGAATGCCGTGTGAACTGAAATGCTTTAGCCATCCTCTTCTTTTTGCCTCATAGATGCAAGTGTTTTTGAAAGGATATAGAAATAAACGTTGTATGAATTACTCTATGGTAACCCAATTTCCATGTTTGTACTTCAATATGAGCGTAGGTAGATTTTCAGAAGCTTACAAAGAGGTTTAAAACTTAGAAAGAACCGTCAGGAATATGAGAGAAAGAAGTCAATATTTATGACATGCTATTAAGGGAGTTACGTCCGATTCCTGGAAAGACTTTTGTAGCGTAGACAAACCGTGGATATATACCTAGACACACTTACAAGAAAGAAGTCTTCCGTAAAGAGACACCTAGACAGACTCACTAGACGGAAACATTCTTGTCCATTCCCTGAAAATGTATTCTAGAGAAAGTATATTTAAAGAGGACCTTTTCACTGAAGGAAGTGTTAAGAAGTTGAACATAGAAAATAATATGAGAACATTGAATTTGGATAACAGAGCAACTAACTGACATTTTTGTCCCATCGTTGCCCTTTTCTCCTAAGCACATTTTTAGTCTGTCACCAGAGTGATTTATGTAACACGCATACCTAATTCCTGATTTTCCCAGTGTGTTGTTGGACTTGTTTTGATCCAATCCATGGATTCTTGTCCTATTGAGACTTAAATTCCAGGGATTGTGTGTTTACTACGGCTTTAAACTTTTCTGTAATACTGTTAACTACCGAATTCCTTTGTGTTGCAGTCAAGATCATTCCATCCTGGACGCTTTGGAGCTTTTTGTGTTTTATAACATTATCACAATCTGATTGTAGTTTCTGTTACCCTTTGTGCTATCTCGAGTATGCTTTCTTGGACTTGGTGAGCGTTACCATTCTCTGTAAATGTCTACGAAATAATAATTTATTCTTCAAAAACAACTTAGATTTTAGAGTTTCTTCCTCATCGTATATACTAGGTATTTTGTACTCCCTGTACCATGTATTAATCTCTCGATCGTTAAATTGTCTTTAGTGCATATTTAAACTTTCCTAGTTGCTTTCATTTCTGTTATATCTAGCAGACTTCCTGGTACACAGCAGACAGTACATTTTTATTCACTCTTATACTTCTGTGTTTGAAGGTGTGGTAGAACACGAGAGCTGCTTTCTCTTCATGGCATGGTGTCAGGACTGGAGATAATTTTGACTTTTGTATAGTAATCTATGATAATTTTTTCCGCTAGTTTTCAAGCAGAAGAAGAGGTAGTTTTTGTAGCTGTGATTTCTAAATCACTTCATCTCCCATATTTTATTGTATAAAAATAAATATAAGTGTTATATGCACATAACTATTAAGAACGGAAATAAGGAGGTACTTAGAGTTTTCAGGACGAATGAGGAGTTTAAGAAATTTTGGCTGACCTTGGAATACTGGGAAGCGAGCAGCCATGTGCAAATCTGGGGAAAATATTTTTGGCCCAGAAGTAGCAAAAGAAGTCTCAAGGTAGGAACAACTGGCTACGTGGCTGCAAGAGATCTTGGAAAGTATCTAAGATCTTCCCCCAACTACCAAAAGCCATGTGATTTTGAAATAGAGTTCTTAGCTAAACTGTTTTGAAACATTGCTTTGGCCTATAGAAAAGATTAAATTGAAGAAAGTTATCGTGAATTTAATTAGGACATTTAAGCATTTCTGAGAAACAGCATGCAGTACTCTACTACGAGTTGTTTTACAGGGACACGTCTAAGGCCAAATAAGAAATTAGTAAGGCAGAAGACATGAAGGAGACCAACCCTATATCACATTTAAGGAAACAGAAGTAGAGTAAATACAGAATTGTAAATTATACTGGGACCTTGTATGTGAGTATGAGCACAATAAACAGGAAACAATTCAAAATGAATAATGTAACTAATGCCTTTGAATAAATAACCTTACTTTTTAAAATGACACATTCTTTTATATACACTTGAAACACTGAGGCTTTTAAATAAGTGACGTGGATGCAAAGGTGAAGTAAATTATGTATTGTAAAGAACATGTGCCACATTGTCTGGCAGAATGTGTGATGGGTTAATTTTTTGAGGTGTTATTTTTTAATATTGGAGGCCTTTCAAGGAAACTGAATAATAGAATTTCTGTTTATCCCTTCATGGAAGGCATGTGCTCAGCAAATGTCTCAAATTTCACATTGTGAAGGACGCGATCATTTCAGGAAAAAAAAAAAAAAATTAAAAAAAAAAAGAAAAATGTTTGTCTTTGGTGAAAACGTGTAGAACTGAAATAGAGTTGATGTAAAACATCTGTAAAATGTGTTTAGGTTAACTGTGACAGTTTTCTCGATTGTATACTTTATTCTTTCAGTATTTGTATGGAAAAGCAATAAAAGTAGAAGAAGCCAATAAACCATCCTTTCAACGTGGTGGTACGCGGAGAACACCACCTCCTTCAAGACACAGAAGCCCTTCGGGAAGTCTGAGGTCTACAAGAAGAAGCAGTGGAGGAAGAAGAGGGTGGCATCACTCACGTGGAGGACACTTGGGTAATGTTTTACAATATAAAGATGGAACCATAGGACTGAAAGACAGTGTTGGAAGATGTAGAAATTTCTCAATTTTATTTACTTCCCAGGAAAAGTAAATTCTTGTTGATAAGCAAAATCATTTGTAAGTGCTAAAGACGTATTATAGGAAAGATTGAACTAATATCTAAAAGTTGTTTTAAAATCTTAATTACTTTGCACGGAAATAACATAAATTTCAACTGAACTGAGTTTATGAATGATGATTGTGTGTACTCCACAGGTTTTCTGCAGAACTCATTCACATTCGTAATACTTTAGAGTTTCTCTCTTTGGGGCCCCGTAGTTCGTAGATGTTGCATTGTCAAAATACAGTGAAATCTTGAAAACCTTCCAGAAGGACAGTAGAAACTCAGTATTTTAGGATTGCTTGCACAACATTTATTTTTCTGTGTATACACGTGCACACATGGATGCAAATATTTTGATATGGATAATTTGCATAGTGGGCTGCCATAAAGCATTTTCCACTTAAGGAATGTAGAACGTTAATTAGTCAAAAGAGTCTGTGACTCAGGAAATATCTAAGTTTAAGTCTTTCTTAGGCTTCAAAATCCTACTCTGACACTTCTTTTAAATAAAACCTTTTGACTATTGCAGGCATAATGAATATCGTGACCCCAAAGACAGAGGAAAGCAGATATTTCCAAATAGTACTTTAACTGGTTCATGCTTTAGTGATACCAGTAAAAATGTTGAAATGTAGCTCAACGTACTTTCTATTATTTTATCAACACCGCAGGGACCTCCCGTGGTACACCACATGAGGGAGGGCCTCTGATGACTTAGGGTGGAAGGAGTCACCACGGTTATAACAATACATGAGATAGACATGGCAGAAGTCTGGAGAGTTACTCAAGGAGCCGTGGTGATTTCTGTTCCCGTGATGGTGAGCACGGTGGAAGAAAGGAACAGATAGGGTGCACCATCCTCCTTGTGAAGCACATTGTAGCTCAAGTTACAGGGCTTCTAGAGGTGGTGGTAGGGAAAGCTGATGTGAAGGAGGAGACTAAAGCAGATCTTTAAAATAATAGTTCTTGCATACCAATTCTTTCTCACATATCGAAAATTAAAATGTTGTTTCAGCATTATTAGCTGAGTACCAGTAAAAGAAATAGGTTGGTTTGTGGGGAGAGGTAGATACTGTCTTATTCCATGAATTTTTTGAGGTATACTGATGAAAATGAATTTTTTCAAAGTAATTTCATAATTTTGAATGCTATTTGAAAACTGTCTGTTAAGATGTAATGTCTGTAATTCAGTTTTGTTTTGTTTTTTTTTTTTTGAGACGGAGTCGCGCTCTGTCGCCCAGGCTGGAGTGCAGTGGTGCGATCCTGGCTCACTGCAAACTCCACCTCCTGGGTTCATGCCATTCTCCTGCCTCAGCCTCCCGAGTAGCTGGGACTACAGGCCTCCACCACGACACCAGGCTAATCTTTTTGTGTTTTTAATTGAGACGGGGTTTCCCCGTGTTTGCCAGGATGGTCTGGATCTCCAGACCTCGTGATCCGCCCGCCTCGCCCTCCCAAAGTGCTGAGATTACAGGCGTAAGCCACCGCACCTGGCTGTAACTCAGTATTTTAGGATTGATTCAACTATATTTGTTTTTCTGTCTATACATGTGCAAGCATCTAAGCAAATCTATTTTATTTTTCATTTCATATGGAGAACTTGCGCATTGGCCTGCCATATAGCATCTGCCGTTTAAGGAATGTAGAACTCTAATTTCTTCAAAGAGTCTGTGACTCAGGAAAAGTCTAAAGATCACATATAAATCATATTTATATATGTGTGTATATATACACACATATATTTATATGTGTGTATATATACACATATAATTATATGTGTGTGTATATACACATATATTTGTATGTGTGTGTATATATACATATATTTATATGTGTGTGTATATATACATATATTTATATATGTGTATATATATACACACACACATATATAAATTTTTTCATTATTTATTATGCAATTCTTAAAGATTATTAAAATTGAGCATAGCCCAAGCTGAAAATTACTATTACATAAGGGAAGTTTAAGAATCTAAATTATGTTAACAAGTTTTAGAGATCATGTACTTTTCTAAGGTGTCACCTTTTGATTCTGTAATTATCTGAGTTCCTTTGAGTGGAATTTGGTTTAATTTTATGATATGTTTTCACGAAGCTTTCTTCATACCAGAATGATATGAGCAGCCATTTATTACTGATCTCCTAATATGTTTTTCTTGATCTAGATTATATTTAGATATTTGAATGATAGATTTCTGCTCTCTCTTCACTCTCCACTTATCCCACATCTCTCTCTCACACCAATATATGAAATGATTCCTGATTATTTTTGTAGATTTTCTAAATGGACTTTTATTGCTTGAATTAAACTAATTTCATATAGAAATACTAAAGGTTATTAGTTTAGATAATTGTGCAATTTTACAATTACAATCTGCAGGAAAGATTTATACACATCTAATATTTAGCCATTTAAAAAACAGCGACGTTTCTCAACTAAAAAGATTTTGTATGAAATACAGGTGATGGTGGATACACTCTTGATCTCCACATGAGTTCTTCTAGGGGAACGTTTGGAGTTAAAAGAGTTCCATCTTCAAGAATTGGAAGTCCTCCTCCTAAAAAATCTGCTCCTTCAACTGTGGCAAGAAGCAATAGTGGGATAGGAGGCCAAGGTAAATGCTACCTGAGAGCCAGACCGTAGTTTTTGTATGACTGAAAATGAGCTATTTACCTGAATGCTTAATTTAAGATTGAGTAACACATTAGAATTGACACATACATGGACATACTTATTGATTGATAGCTTTTATTTTAGTTTGAATCTCGCTAGGTGAATTTCAGATTTATGGTGAAGAAATACTTGACCTTTTAACTGCAGATCAAAGAAGCGATTACAAAGAGGCAAACGTTCCATTTAATGCTTTGTTTGCTAGAGAATTCCTCTTAATTTTTCTCAAAGTTCCCAGCAGTATTCTTTGATGGGAGGCTTCTTAGTCTAATGAATCCTTGCATATCCTAGATCCCTTTCTATTTGACCCCTGGTGTTCCAATCTAAAAATTGTGTGTTCAGTTTCTTTGTCAGGTTAGAGTCTTGCTGTCACCAGGCCAGGCTGCAGTGGTGAGATGATGGCTTGCTACAGCCTCAAATTCCGGAGCTCATGCAGTCCTCCTGTTTCAGCCTCCTGAGTTGCTGTGACTCATGGCATGCACCACCACACCTATCCAATTTTTCTTTCCCTATTTTTGTAGAGACAGGATCTCACTACATTGTCATAGCTGACACTAAAGCCCTGGGCTCAAGCAGTCCACCTGCTTTAGCCTTCCACAGTGGCTCGAGGCGTGAGCCACTGGGCCTGGCCAGACAGTTTCTGTGACCTCGGTAATGCTTGTGTGCAAGGTGTTCTTGCTGGTTCTTTGAGGATACTACAAGAGCATTTAGCAGAAAAGCAGTCACTGGGCTTTAATACTGTTTAACAAGATAAGTAAGGATTGAAATGTAGACATGAAGGAGTCCAACATTTTTCAGCTAAGTTGATATCACAGAAATGCAGAGTCGTGAAGTTCAGGGGCTGTACATTTATCATTAAGATTGTACGGGGATGTTTAAACCTTAACGCGAGATCCTTAGTGCAGGATTTGAAATTATTTGAGGAGAGAATTTAGAACTAAGCAACACAAGGTGAGCAGTAGGATTGAATAGAAGTAATAATCTTGAGAAGGAGGAGAAGGGTAAGATTTCAGATGGAACAGAAGAAAGCACGATAAAAAAGTCACCGTTCTCAGCAAAGAAGTTTAAGCAGAGCAAATTAAAATTCTTACTAAGGCATGCATCATAATATGGAGGAAATGGAAACCTTCTGTTTTCAATTTTACATTTCGTATTAGAGGATTGGTGAAGTTAGGTAGTAATTGAGTTCACAATACTTAAGCTAGCACATTTCCACTTAAAGATTAGCCAGTGAACACATCATAGGTGAGAGACTGACCTGTCAGAAATAGCACGTGAAGCCTGTATTAAAGGAAAAACTGTTCTATTTTGAATGAGGCACAATGATGTAATGACTCTTTTACCAGTATTTCTTATTCCATGTAAAATAAATCTTAGCCATCGTTAGAAAAGCTGGAGGAGCATATTTTAATTTGTCCTCATTTAAGATAGAGCCAACCACTTGGAGATAAAGAAGAACTTTTGTGTACAGATTTCACATTCAGTAGTTCATGGGTTGCACTACTTGTGTGTGTGTGTGAGACAGATTGAACAAGATGGGTAAATGTACTTTCTTTGGCTGAGATAGGACACCATATGCAAACTTTAAAATCAGTGTAAATTTTGACGGTTTTATGCATTTTCCCTGTGTCATTAATAGTCATCAGTAATTCACATGAAAAGGAAGATAACAACTAACTAGTTATTTCCAGTTAAAAATGAACTGTTAACCTGAGAATTAATGTTTAGCTTAAACTGTGTTTAAGAGGAACTGGCCTTTTAGGAGCCAAGAGATTATACAAAGCTGTAAGCTATGCTGAAGGTGTCATGAATGTCTGGTAAATCAGGGAAAGAGAAGGAGAGTCATGGGAGAAATAATTTTTAAAGTTGTTTTAGAGTAGAAAAGATAGTTCTTCAAATTTTCTGTACTTTACGTAATATGTCATCATGTTAAATTAAAGGTCCCATTTCACGTGGAAGAGAGAACTATGCAGGTCCTTCACGCAGAGAGCCATCCTCCTCCCGGAGAAAGAACAGTACCTCAACAAGAGATGATGCTTATGCAACTAAAGATAGGTAAAGGAAAATTGAAAAAATAGTTGGTTTTTTGTTGTGGTGATGAAATGCACATACCAAAATTAAACATCTTTGGGTTAACAATTAAATGGCATTAAATGCATTCTGTGTTGTGTAACAACCACCTCTATTTAGTAAAAAAAAAAAAAAAAAAAAAAAAAAAAACATTTTCATGACTCCGGACTACAGCTCCACTATCAGTTAAGCAGTCCCTTTCCTTTTCTCCCTTCCCGCTGCCACCAGGAAACATCAATCTGTGTTCTGTTTATGAACTTACCTGTTGTGGGCATTTCCTTGTAATGGGCTCAAACACTACACGACTTTTTTGTCTGTCTCTTTTCTTTCTGCTGGATGTCCTGAAGGTTCGTTTACGTCATCGCACTTCACTCCTTACACAGGCTGTTAACCCATTATTTTGTTTGGGTTGTTTCCACCGCAGTATTTCTAGGCACAAATATTAGCTTGAGTACACTTACTCAATTCTGGCTATGTATGTGTGGAGTTGCTTGATCATATGATAATTATGTTTGTTTTCTTCAGGACCCACCACATGTCTCCATAGTAGCTGCCTCATTTTCCATTCCAGCAAGCACTGTATCAGGGTTCCAGTTTACCTACATCCTCTGAAAGACTTGATATTTCCAGCTTGTTACAATTTATAGGCATTCCAGTATGTGGGAAGTATGGTATCACATTTTGGCTTAGAAATGCATTTTCTGAATCCCTAATAAGGAGTATCAGTTCCCCGTACTTTTTGGGTATTTGAATATATTGTACTTGAAGAAATGTCTGTTTAGATGTCTGGCCTTTTTTTTTTTTTTTTTTTTTTAAAGTTGTAAACAGGTTATGTTTTGGATACTAGAAGTTGATCATTTAAAATTTGTTTCTTTAAAACTTATGCAAGCATAAATCATCGAAGTTCCCGAGACACCAGGTGTTATGCTCCGCCACGTAAAGACTGTGCATGGCGTGATTATGGTCGTTCTCTCCGTGATGAACATTCTTCTAGACGATATGGGTACTATAACATTTTCTTGTTTTCTCCAATATACGTCTTAAATTGTTCATTCTGACACTAACGAAGAGGTTTTTTGTTTTGTTTTGTTTTGTTTTTTGTTTAATAGTGATCATGACGGCCATGGTAGAGATGATTCAGAACGTCCAAGTGGAAGTTCCTACAGACATGCATGTCAGAGTTATAGTAAGCGTCCAGGTATGTTTTGTAAATTATACAATTATATTTAGTAGAGCAGATCATTGCTGTAACAAAATTTTAGGGAAAATTACAAAGGAAAACCATAACATGTTTAAATGTTGGGAAAGGTTAACAGTGTAAAGCCTAGGGATCTATAGGAAGGTTAGAACTTCAATTCATTTACAGAAAACGTGACTCAACCTTTATTTTAGAATAGACTTTCTTAAGCTTCAAAATACTACACTGACACTTCTTTTAAATAAAACATTTTGACTATTGCAGTCACAATTAATATCCTGTCAAGAGAGGCAGAGGAAAGCAGGTATTTCCAAATAGAACTTTAACTGATTCGTGGTTTAGTGATACCAGTAAAAATGTTTCAATGTAGTTCAACATAAGTGCTATTATTTTATCAACCCTGCAGGGACCTCTCGTGGTGTACCACCTGCACCAGGTCCTCGGATGACTTTCAGTGGAAGCAGTCGCCGTGATTATAACAATACACGAGATAGATATGACAGAAGCCGGGAGAGTTACTCAAGGAGCCATCGTGATTCCTATTCCAGTGGTCGTGAGCACAGTGGCAGAAAAGAACAAACCTATCCACCTTCAGTGGATAGGGTGCACCGTGATCCTCGTGAAGAATATGGGAGCTCAAGTTACAGGGCTTCTAGAAAAGGTGTTGGGGGAAGCCGATCTGAAAAAGGAGACTGAAGCAGATATTTAAAATAAGAGTTCTTCCGTGGGTATCGAAAATTACAATGTTGTTTCTGTATTATTACCTGAGTACCACTACTAGAAATAAGTTAGTTTTGTAGGGAGAGGTAGCTATTAACTTCCTCCATGAATTTTTTGAGCTGAAAAGGAATCTTTATCAAAGTAATTTCATTATTTTTAATACCATTTGAAAGCTATCTGTTTAGGTGTAATGTGTGTAGTAAAATTTTCAGAATAAATCTATACATGGAATGCAAAGTGCCTGATTTTATTGCTACACGTGCTCAAAAGCAAATTCAATAGCAGAGTAAACTGTGTTGTTTGTAAAAACTTGCGTTTGTTGGTTTGCACATAAAAACATACAAAAGTAGGCGCAATTGCAGTCTTCCTTGGAAGCTGCACAAGTTTCCTAATTAGGCTGCGTTTCTTTTAAAAAACTTACCAGCTTCAGCTGTGCAAGGTGGCTCACGCCCATAATCTCTTCTCTTTGGGGGACCTAGGTGGACAAATCACAAATTCAAGTTTCAGAAGCCCTCAGAAGCTGTCTGCCTCACCCTGAAACGTTTGTCCTTCAGAGGAATAGTAAAGGTCAAAAAGTAATAGATACTGTTGAAACTAGAGTTTAAAACATCCAGAACATTCTTCTTGAAGCATTCTGTGACTGAAGCGGGACAGTGGTAATGGAAACATATTTTCCACTGAAATCAAACTGAACCTGCTAAGTTTCCTAGGTACTTAGCTTAATGAAATTAAATGGTCCTAGTTTACATAGTGAAAAATGAGTGTTTAGTTTTGGGAGGTACTCACATTAATATTGTCTTCAAATATTTGACAATGAATGTTGTAAGCAATGTTTTAGCAATATATTCTTACAAATAGGAATAATCTAGGAGGGTTGGGAATTTATCAATTTTTTTTTTTTTTTTTTTTTTTTGAGATAGAGTCTGGCTTTATCACCTAAGCCATGGTGCAGTGACTGGACCTTGGCTCACTGCAACTTCCACCTTCTGGGTTCAAGCTATTCTCTTTTCTCAGCATCCCGAGTAACTGGCATTACAGGTGTGTGCCACCACAGCTAGCTGAAATTTTGTATTTTTAATACAGACAGCATTTGACTGTGTTGGCCAGGCTTCTCTAAAAGTCCTGATCCACCCTCTTCTGCCTCTCAAAGTGCTTGGATTACAAGCATGAGCCATCACGCTGAGCCTATCAGATATCATTGAAGGTATGAATAGGAATACCTTAAACCTTATGCTTTTTGTAAAGTGAAGTGTATAAAACAACAGCAAAAAATTTCAGATAGGGGATGGCTTAAAGATTTAATAAATTATCTAATGATAAATACATAAAGAATAGGAGCCAAACAGGTAAACCATTTAGCTTTCCTGAACAGGCAGTGTACAGAATGGAATATACAAAGTTCCATAAGTTTTATAGTCTGTAATTCTTCAAGTAGCAAAATAATCTGCGAAGAGGAAGCATCTTCATGAGAAAACGTTGACAGAATCATCAATTTTTAAAGGGAAAGGCTGCAAATAATTTTAAAGAGGAAGTTACCAACTTTGATTTTCAAGTGAGTTATTTATCTCATGAAGTTATGTTTTCCTTCACCTTTAATGTAGGACCGTGAGGATTAAATGAAAAGATGAAACTCCCTAGTATCTTCACAGTGGCCTCATAAGAAATAGTGTCTTTCAAGATGTGATGGTGAAGGTCTTTACTCCCCGCATTTAGGGAGGCTGAGGTGGGCATATCTCTTTAGCTCAGGAGTTTGAGACAAGCCTTGGCAACATGCAGCAGTCTTGTCCCTATAAAATAGACAAAAAATTGCTGGATGTGGTAGTGCATCAGTGCAGTCCCCTTCCCTCAGAACTGAGGAGGGAGGATCGTTTGTGGCCATGAGGACAAGGCTGCAGTGAGCATGTTTGCTCCACTGCATTTTTGCCTGGGTGACAAAGTGAGACCCTGTCAAAAAATAAAAATAAATAAAAGTGTCTATGATACTCTGACCCTGGGAACTTTTAACCCAAATTATCTTCTTGAGCCATTCTGTCATAATGACTTAAAGGAATGGGGAACAGAAGCACAACCTGTAAGATACAATTTATCAACCCTGGAATAGGGGCTGTGTTTCAGCAAGTTAGAGTAAATGGTGAAAAGCCTTCATATAACAAGAGCTAAAGACTTCTTCCTTAATTTTCATAGGAAAAGTGTACTTTTTAATGAATAATAGGATACATTTTACGATCTGTGTCTGCTAGGATTGCTATGAGAAAATACCTAGACTTGGTGGTTTATAACAAACATTTCTTATAATCTTAGAGCCTGAGATGCCCAAGATGAAGGCATCAGCAAATACAGTGTTCTGGCAAGGGCCCACTTTGTGGATTTTAAACAGCCGTCTTGCTGAGTCTACACATGGTAGAAGGGGCTTGGGACCTCTTGGGTTGCTTACAGGAGGGTACTAATATCATTTATGAGGGTGCTGTCTTCCTGACCTCATCAGTTCTAATCAAAGGCCCTGTTCCCCATCCAGAGGGCAGCCAATTGACATTTCTCTATGTTGAGCTTAATGTATATTTTAGATGGTGGAGTGAGGATGGCAGTGAAGACTGAATGAATTCCCTGGTTTGCAGTTTTTAGTGTCTCTGGTGTTGCCATCAGTTATTAGAGGCATGAAGATGATTTTTTAAAATGTTCATACATAGTCATCTGGCTTCAGGTTACAAGTTTTGGGGATAATTGGGCAGTTTTAGTTGTCAGTGATGCTAAATCATGAAAGGGGGACACAAAGTTGAAGTTTGAGTTTGGGGAGTTGTAGCTATGTATTGAATAAAAGAAGAATTGAAAATGGAGACTAATAAAATTTGTAAGACATCTCATGTGGATGTTCTGTAGTTTTCCACTGAAATATAATTCTCTCTGCAGTTACTTCTCCTGACTCTTATTCACAAAATAAGTCTGGTCTTACTAGTTTTGTCATTATTTATCTAAATGCAGTAAGAATGGTCATTGACCACCGAGGCCTTTATTTATTTATTTCTTCATGTATTCACTATTCCTTTCTAAATTAGAAACAGTGTCTGACTCATTTCAGCCTCCACCTCCTGGGCTCAAGTGGTCCTCCCACCTCAGCCTCCGAAGTAACTGAGACCACAGGCACACACCATCATACCTGGCTAATTTTGTATTTCTGTTTGTTTGTTTGTTTGGGGATATTGTCTTGCACCATGTTGCCTAGGCTAGATGTGAACTCCTGGGCTCAAGTGTTCCTCCCACCTTGACCTGTGGGAGTGCTGGTATTACGGGTGAGAGCCACCATGCCTGGCCACAGAGGCCTTTCCAGTTTGCTTTGTGAGAACCAAGTGTCTTTTTTTTTTTTTTTTTTTTTTTTTTTTTTTTTTTTCGCGACGGAGTCTTCCTCTGTCTCCAGGCTGGAGTGCAGTAGCTCAGTCTCAGCTTACTGCAAGCTCTGCCTTCCAGGTTCACGCCATTCTCCTGCCTCAGCCTCCTGAGTAGCTGGGACTACAGGTTCCCCCTACCACGGCTGGCAAAGTTGTTTTTTTTTTTTTTCTACTTTTAGTAGAGACGGGGTTTCACCATGCTAGCCAGGATGGTCTCAATCTCCTGACCTCGTGATCCACTCACCTCGGCCTCCAAAAGTGCTGGGATTACAGGCGTGAGCCACCACACCGGGCCTGTGACCTTTCTATAATTAGGCTCAGCTTATATTTTCTAAAGCCTTGAGACTAGATGCTAAGCCAGGAACTTCCCACCAGGCTTTTCTACGAGAACCTGTAGATTGGGTTGAATTCGTCTCCTCTCAGAGTCCCCAAATATCGTGAGGTTCCAGAACTTGCCCAGAAGTGACCTGTTTTTCTCATCTCTTGGGCTAGGAACTCTGTAACCGATTATGAGGCCGCTTTTCCCAAGAGGGCTTTATAAGTATTGTCCCCACAGTCAACTTTAGTTTTTAATGCTGCCTTGTTATGTCTGATTCTATGGAAATCATTCTTAAATGTGTTTGATATTTCAGACGAGGCTTGGCAATAAAACCAGTTCCCAAGAACATTCAGTTCAAAAAAGGACACTTTTGTACTGAACAGAAGAAATGCCTCTATTGTCATAAAAATATTTATAAAATATTAAACGTCCAGTGAATGTAATGCAGCTCAATTAGTGAATTAGTACATCCAAGAAGAATCCCAATGTATTCTCCTTTTTAAGGTTTTTTGTTTGTGTGTTTGTTTGTTTGTTTATTCTTTTCACTGGCAGAGTCACCCTCTTTCGCCCAGGCTGGAGTGCGGTGGTGAGATCTCAACTCAGTGCAACCCCTGCTTCCTGGGATAAAGGAATTGTCCTGCCTCAGCCTTCTGCATAGCTGGGATTGCAGGTGTGCGCCACCATTCCTGGCTGACTTTTGTATTTCTAGGAGGGATGGAGTTTTGCCATATTGCCCAGGCTGGTGTGGTCTCAAACTCCTGAATTCAGAGGATCCACCTGCCTTGGCCTCCCAAAGTGCAGGGATTACAGGCATGAGCTACCATGCCTGGCCCACAAATGTATCCCTGCACTTAATAATAACAGCAATTCGTAACATGTGGCTGTGTGCAATAAACCATTTTAAACTAATCTCATTTACTAAATATTTGCATGAATCATGTGAACTTGGCCTTCTATTTCTGGGATTTTTAAGAGTATGTAATTCACAATAGTGCTTACTTATCTCTAAGCCAATTAATATGGCACCCTTTTAAGTGATATTCAAAATTAACAGGGTAATCACATCCAGAGGTAGTAATATATCACACACACATAATGTATATGCAAAAAGTATAGATAGCGGAAAACAGAGTTTACAGCTCTCCTCAAATGTAGCCATGAATTAAGCAATAGGGTAATAGAAATCTCACTGGTTTATATCCATTTGATATTTAATCTAAACTGTGCTTTGGCAAAATGAGACAAGGTTACCTATTCCATAGGAGGTCTAATACTTTGCGTCCGTATTGGTAAAGAAGAATTTTCTGAGAATATTTTGCCATAGGATTGAATCTAGTGAGTCAGAGGACTACATTTTACTTATAATATACATCCAGTGACAGTCTGAATACCTCCAAAAGCTGGGCAATTAAAATGCTCAATCTCTTCTAATTAGCTATTTTTCTTTCCGCTTCAGTCAGATAATTTTTTGGAGGGTGGGGAAGATCGTTGAGTCCCTGAAGAGCCTCTGATTTAGAGAGCCTAAATTTCTTGTGACTATAGTGGGCTGAGAGGCTGAAATAGAAAAAGCCTTGTTTAGTGGATAGAAGGATGGACAATGAGAGGTTTAAAGTAGGATATGTCAAAGAATTCAAGGGAGCTGAATAGTAGATAGAAGATAGTAAGAGGACAAGCAAGGAACACGAGTAATAGGAAGGAAGACGTCAAAACGCACCAGTGTAGTGAGATGTTAAGTTTCTCAAAGATCATTGAAGTTCCAAAGTATCCTTACAAAAGCATCCCAACAACAAGGATGTCTATTTAGCAAAGCCTAAATTCACCAGGGTTCAAGAAGATGGGTTTTAGTTGACTAAGAGAGTCTCATGGCAGAGGCAAGTATCCAAATAAAGAACAAAGAGGTGTCAGACAGCTTTAATTGAGATAAAGAGAGAGAGATATAGAGATAGAGACAGAAATAGAGATAGAGATACCTACCGATACAGACAGAGACACAGACGGAGAGATAGAGATAGACATAGATAAAGACGTAGACTTGACAAAGACATAGACGTAGACATAGACATAGACATAGACATAGACATAGACATAGACATAGACGACATAGACATAGACCTTGACGTGGACATAGACATACACAGTCATAGACATAGTGATATAGAGAGAGAATCTTCCATAAAGACCAGGCAAATGGGAAAAATCCCCTTAAGGAAAATTGGTCTCCAACATAGGGACTCATTAAATAATGTCCACTGAGGAAATATGCTAGAAAGAAGGGAACCAAACACATGGTGTTGCCCCACTACTTGGATTGCTGGATCATATGATGGGTGGTTCTGCTTGTAGACTTCTTAGGACTCTCCATACTTAAATTGACATAAAGCTCTGTGTGAGGCCTGCACTAATTTACATTCTCACCAAAAGGGTGCACGTATATCCTTTACTCTGCATCCTCACCAGAAATGCATTTCTTTTGCCTTTTGGATAAGAGCCGTTCTGACTGAAGTGAGATGACATTTCACCGTGGGTTTGATTTGCATTTGCCTGATGGATTAGGGATGATGAGCACTTTGTAGTATGTGTGCTGGGCAACTGTATGTCTTACTAAAATAAATGAGTATTCACGTCATTAGCCCATTCATTTTCATGCTATTTAGTCATTTGAGTCGTGTATGTACTGTAAATATTCACTTATTGTAAGATGTATGGTGATCCAATAACTTCTCCCATCCTGTAGGATGTGTCCTCTTTCTGTTTAGTTTCCTGTGGCGTTCTGAAGCATCTTAGTTTGATATAACCCCATTCTCTATTTGTGATGTTCTTTACTGTGCTTTTGCAGTCACTTTGAAATCATCATTACAAACACTTGTCATGGAGCTTCTTCCTTCTTATTTCTTCTGGTATTTTTATCGTTGCATTCCTGACATTGGAGACTGGTGGGAGATTATCTACTCTTTTATTTTTTACATATTTATTCATTTATTTTTGAGACAGAGTTTTGCTCTTATTGTTCTAGCAGGACTTCAGTGGCGAGATCTTGGTGCCCTGCAACCTCGCCTGCCGGGTTGAAGAAATTCTCCTGCCTCAGCCTCCCGAGGAGCTGGGATTACCGTCACCTGCGGTCATGCCTGGCTTCTTTTTGGTATTTTTAGTAGCGACAGAGTTTTACCATGATAGGCAGCCTAGTCTCGAACTCCTGACCTCAGATGATCCGCCCACCTTGGCCTACCACAGGGCTGGAATCTCACACGTGAGCCACTACACATGGCCAAAATAATCTAATTTTAAAATCCTTTACGTAGATATTCAGATTCTTCCTCACCTTGTTTATGGAAGAAACTCGATTTTGCGTTGTGCGTTCTTGCTTCCTTGGAAAAAGGTCACGAGAAGCAAAAGCAGTGACTTAGTTCTGCTCCCCTATTGTTTTTCTTTAGCTCATCTGTCTTCTTTTCCTCCAGTGCTGTGCTATTTTGGTAAGTAAAACTTTGCAGAGTATTGTGAAGTGAGGTAGTGTGATGCCTCCAGCTTTGTGCTTTCTACTGGATTGCTCTGGCTCTGCAGCATCTTCTTCAATTTCATAGGAAATTTAGGATTTTCAGTTTGCTTTTGTATGAGGAACGGTTGTTGATATTTTTAAAGGGTTTGCGTAGACTCTGTAGGTCACTTAGGTGGTACTGATGCAAATGTCGTTTAATCCTTGTGGCTGGGTGCACATGCTTAGGGACAAGTGACACTGGGTATTCACATCAGTGCTTAGGAGGGCCGTAACGTGCAGACAGCTTCCATCCCTGGACACACACAGATTGTCCCCTGACATTTGGACATCTCTTCAATTCCCTCCCTTCTGTGAGCTTAGTATGGTCACCCAGATTCCCTGTGCAGTGGCCTGACTTGTCTGCGTTGCCATGGCAGGGTGAGTGAGGATTGCAGCGGGGAGAAAACATGTTAAGAAAGCCTGGGGTCATTGTAAAAGTATATGACTGGCCTGGGAGAGCCATTCTGAAAGCACACAGACATAGAAGAGCCTGGGTTGGACATCAGCATAGAGGGTGAGAGGGCCCTAGTTGAACCCAAAGTAAGCCTCAGGTTGTAGCAGGCCTCAGGGCAAGAAAGGAAGCCTTTAAGGCATGATGAAGCAGCTATCCACTGACACTTGCTTATGCCTCTAAGGTGGCTGAAGGTTCCACAGTCCTGTCATGTGGACGTTACCGTTCCCTGATGGGCATTTCTGCCTCAGCCCGTGGATGGCCTGGGTTTGCTCACTGGAGTCTCTTCCCTGAGCTTTGCGTTGTCCAGGAGTGTCCCAGCTCCAGCACCCACAGGCCTCTCAGCTCCCAGCCCTGGCCTCCCCTCTGTTCCCTATCTGAGGCCCTAACTCCCTCAGGTAGTGCTACAGGGGATTGAGCTACAGGCCCTGGGGGGACTGGGGAAAGGGTTCCAGGCCAGGTCAGTTCTTGCCTCAAAGCCAGTTCCCCAGAGGCCAAGGAATAACGCCCAAGCTCCTTTCATGTGAGGCCCCACAGCGGCCCCACCTTTGCAAGGCTGCCAGACCATGAGTAGTCACGGTCAGCCAACCAGCTGAAGAACTCAGTTAGGCGGTGTCCTGCCTGTAGCTGGGGGCTTGACCTTCATGATCCCAGAACCCCTAGACTGCAGTGGAAGGAGAAACCCTGCATCCTAGAGGGAGAGGAGTCCCAAAGGCTCGTGGCAGACATACCACCTTCCCTACCTTGCTGGGAGGCATTCCTTTAGGAGGACGCCAACGCGATGCTCCTTAACGATCACTTCAACGTAGGAGTAAGTGTTGTGACAAGAGGAGATCTTCATCCTGCCCTGGTACCTGGGATGGCTGAGTTCCTCCACCTGCCTGGCTAAGAAGGAGAAAGAGGAGAAACTCAAAGGGACCATTTCATCTAGATGGGCTGAGGTGGCCTGCTAGCTGGGGTGAAGCATGCTTTTCTTCTTCTCAGCTCTCCTGCTGAGACACCCCGAGGTACCAGGGTGGTGGTACCTCAGAAACCCGACCCCTTCCCCAGACCCAGTCTCCACGGCCTGACATGCAATTCCATCATGTAGCTAAGCAGGACTTCTTCATGCTCTGTGATCCGGGCCGACTTCTGGGCGTGCAACTTGGGTTTCTGGGGTGAGCCTGCTAGAAACAGACATGGGGAGTGAGGATGGTTTCATGGTTGGCATCCGCATGCAGACTCCCCTTCCTCCAGGGACCTTCCAAGAGAAAAATGCCCTTCGACATTGTGCTGTGTGCGAAGGGTCCTTGGTGCCATTATTCTCCATGGTTAGTGATGTTCTTGGCTACCCGTACCTACCACGTGCGCTCATGGCACCCGCAAACAAGCTGCCCTCCTATCTACAAGAGCCTGGACTTGGTTTCTCCTCTGTCCTCCATCCCCTGTCTTCTGGCTGACCCCCTATGGTTCCAGCGCGGCCTCACTCCATCTTGCCTTGGGAAGCCTAACACCCAGCCCCAGCTGCCAGCCGTACCGAATGGGCAGCTGCAAGGTTTAGGATCTGGTCCAGAAACCAGGGATGCCCTGGGGCCTGGGGTGTTCACATAGCCAACCTCCAAGAGATGGATGTCTAGAGAGTCTGTTGCCGGCTGGGGCCAAGGCCATGCTGTGGCCTCTGGTCCTTCTGCCACTTCTCATTGGCCTCCTCCCCGGCCACCAGCTTGACCATCGCCATTATGTTGTCCACCACCAGCACTGCATCGTCCCCCAAGGCTGCCTCTTTGTTTTGCACCCCGGGTGCCCTCCCCTGCCTCAGGGCTGAACGGGGCGCCCTCCTCCGGAGCTCCCGCATACCATGACCTACTCCTCCCACCCCACACCATCGCAACTCCTGGCCTCTGGGGGCTGCTCCCATGGAGGTCCGTGGGCGTCCCCTGATGACAATCCTTTGCCACACCTACGTTGACCCAGGTTTCCTGGGAAGCCCCGCCATGCCCGTGGCCTGCTGCACTGTCTGCGGGACCCTGGGCCACAGCACGGTCTGCTGCATACAGAAGTCTAAGAGCCATAGGCCAAAGTCCAGGTCTTGCAGAGCCCTCCCAGCAAGCATCGTAGGCACCTCTGTGCTTCCAGGAGCCTTGGGGGCGGCAAGGCAGTGCACAGCAGTGTCCACACTTGCCATCCATGGGCGTCCCTGGCTGCTGGCCTCCGGTGTTTCCAGGGCACTGGACAAGAGGTCCTTCAGGATGCTCCTGGGAGTTCAGCATGGTATCATGCTCAGGGAGGAACCATGGTACTGGGAGACTCTATTTGCCTAGACCTGCGAGAGTCCCCGCAGAGGTCTTGGCCTGAGGAGCTGGGGAATTCCACTGTACAAGGTGACTTTCCCGCCACACTCCTGCCCAGGTCCACTGCACCCAAGACGCCCAAGCAACCAGCGCTGGTCCCTCTCTCTCTCCTCTAGATCGGCAATTTTCAGTACCATCTGCCTGGCCTGCCTAAGGAAGGGAGATGTTTCATGTGTTCACTGTGGGACAATGGTTTGCAACTGTCAGGATGCCAGTTAGGGTGTAGGACTTCCAAGCACCCAATTCCAAAGCGCACGCTGCCGGCGCCGCCTGGTACAAGCTCTGATCTGATGCCTTCTCACAGGAGTCTTTCCCCAGGAGGGTGGAACAGCAGGCCACCAGGATGCGGACGCGGGGAGCCCCAGAAGATGCCCACTGCCCTCGCACGATCAGCCTCGGAGAGAGGGTGGATTTTCCAGCACTTTCGGCATCCTTTAGGTATAGTATGGCTGTGGCCCCCTACTCCGCAGTCGGCCAGCCGTGGTCCCCAAGCCAGATGCATGCGCCGTGAGGGCCCCGTGACCCAGAGGCTGTTTGTCCTACTCTAAAGCACCTTTATTTTCTATTTCTCTGTCAGGTTGTTCTCTTTGCAAAAATACAGAGACAGCAAGGTTTTTGGGTGTTGTCTACAAAACAGGATGGGTTTGTAATGTGTCTGTGTTGAATTATGGGAGGAGCCTATAGAGAAAGAAATAGCTAGTGACATTAAGAAACTTTTTTGTAAACTCATTGTCTGTTTCTTGAGGATTCTTCCTTTTACTGTTGGCCATATGTGACGGGTGGGCAAATTGTGGGACAACGAGTTATGGCGCCATCGTTTTCATGTGCACTTTTTATTAAGGTGGTTTTCCTTTGTGAATGTGGCCATAATTTAAATAGACAGGCAATCTACTTATCCACTGTGATTAAAAACTTGTCCTTTTAGTCAGCATTTGTCAAATTGCTGGTTTGCTTGACAGAAATTGTGGATTTTTGACGTAAATTGCATTCCGTTAGTGTACGTAGAAGTCTGGGACCATAAATAATCACAGTTCAAATTTGCCCCTGTAAAGCCTTGAATTGTCTCCCTCCTTATATGACAGTATTTGAAACGTGTTTCCTGTATCTCTGGTATCGTAAATGATTTAAACCGAATAAGTGAGTGTAATCAAGATAAACGGCGATAGACACCCTAAAACGGAAGCAAAATATACGTGCTTAAGTTATTTTATTAACCTGGCACACTGACTTACTCTTGTAATCCTGACATTTTGGGAGGTGAAGGTGGGAGGATGGCTTGAGGTCAGGAGATGGGGACCAGCCTGTGTAACATAATGAGCTCATTTAATCTGTTGCCATTTTGGCACCAAGGACTTGTTTAGTGGAAGATGATTTTTCCCCAGACAAGGGGTGGGTAGGGGGAGAAGGCTGCGAGTTGGACACGCTGGGGAGGGTGTGGGCATCAGGGTTCCAGTGCGCACAGCGTGTGGTGGGGCTGCGGGTCACAGCAGTGTGATGGGGGCAGGAATTGGGCAGGGGATCTGTGAGGAGCACAGGGTGTGGCAGCGGGAGGATAGGTAGGATGGTTTCCAGATGAAACTGTTCCACCTTAGGTCATCCTCAGACATTACATTTCCATAAGGAGATCGCCACCTAGACTTGTTGCATGCGCAGTTCACGGTAGGGTTCCTGTGAGAATACAACGCCTCCGCTAATCCCACAGGTGGCGGGGCTCAGGCAGTGCCAGTGGTTCACCACCTGTTCTGCATCCAGGTTGCTAAAAGGCCAGAGACAGGTACCCGTTGGAGGCCAGTGTTCGGGGATCCCTGATCTCTCGTATATTTCAAATCACTGAAAGTTTGTAAAATAGTTGAAATATTCTCCGCAAGAAAGCATGTACATTGATTAGGTAAATTTAATCATTTATCAAAATACCAGGCTTGGCGTGGTGTTTCACCCTTGAAATCCCATCGATTTTATAGTCCCATGCCAGCGGTTCATTGGAGCCCAGGAGGTTGAGACCAGCTTCGGCAACATGGGGAAACCTGTGTCTATTACAATATGCACACACACACACACACTCTCACACACTCACACACACACACACTCAGCTAAGGTAGCGAGAGCCTGTATTCCAGGCTACTTGGGAAGCTGAGACGTGGCATGATCACTTGAGGCTGGGCGGAGGACGCTTCAGCGGGCAGTGCACTTTGGCTGAAGGAAATTGAAGTCTCTAGGTGGGAAAAAAGAAAAAAAAAGAAAACAAACAAAATCACATTGTACCTTCTAAATGCATAATTTTCAAATTAAAGTATTTAAATGGGCTTCCTGTGTATTGCAACTTTAGAAAATCACAAGGCTTTTGTTGTCTAATTTGCACAAACAAGTTTGTGAGGTTCATAGTAAAATGCCGCACTTGTCCATGAAGTCAGTGCTTCTTTTGCTCCGTATGTTATCATCAGAGTGGTTTATGTAACATGCATACGTAATTACACAGTTTTCATATTTCAAGGAAGAAATACTAAGGAGATGTCAGCCTCTGTAAAGGTATTTCACTTGAGTTTTCAACACTCTATGTAATAAAATTTTATCTTTTGGGCTTCCTTATCGTTATCTAAATGTAGATAATTTTTTACCATTTACAGCAAAATGATGGAAGCGGATCAGCCTGGCAAGCTGTTTGTTTGTGGTCTAAGTAGAGAGGCCAATGAAAGGACACTTAAGGCAGTACTTGGGAAACAGGGTCCCTTGTCGGAAGGTAACTCTTAACACCAACATACATTTTCGTATATTCTGTATATGTTTTTTACCCCAGTAAACACATACTCAATATATTTGCTTGAATACATACATTCAAAGTGATTTTTTGTGTGTGCGTTTAAATTGCTGGTTTGAAGTTTCAATCTGATACTTGAAAAATTCTCGTGGCCTGCAGGTGAAGTGTCTGTGCTAAGAGTCACCTACTACTGCAAAAGGAAAACAAGAAAAAGTCCATTATTTGTGCAGGTAGCAAACAAAATGAAATAAAATATGCAGACTGTATGGGTGACTTAGTATTAAGAATCTTAAGAATCACACTAATGATGTAAAATGCATTTTTTTTTTTTGGTTTGATGTAACTTTCAGATGGTTTTTCAGATGGTTAGTACTATAGTGATTCCGTTATATAAATGTAAAATGTTTTCATATATTTTAGTTCCTTTGAAGAAAGATCGAACCCACAAGTGCAGAGGCTTCACATTTATTAACTGTGAGAACCCTGCAGATACTAAGAATTCTGCCAAAGATACGAATGGAAAGCTAAGGGTCCCTAGTGAATAATATCCTAACTCTATCTTTCAATTAACAGTATTACTAGGTCTTTTTAGTATGACTGAACTTTTGAAGATAGCAGAATGCCATATGAACCGAAATGCTTTAGCCACCCTCTTCCTTTTGCTGTATAACTGCAGGTGTAGTTGAAAGGACATAGGAATAAACATTATATAAATTAGTATATGGTAATCCTGTTTCCATGTTTGTATTTCAACAGGAGTGTCAACAGGTTTTCAAAGCTTACAAAGAGCTTTAAAACTTGGAAGAAACCCTCAGGAAAATGAGAGAAATAAGTCAATCTTTATTAAATGCTAGTAAGGGAATTATTTCCAATTTACAGAAATAATTCTGTAGCATACACACACTGTGGATAGACACTGACTTACAAGAAGAAATGTTCTGCGGAAGACACCTAGACAGAATCACAAGGTGGTAACATTCTTTCCCACTCTCTGAAAATATATTCTAGAGAAAGTATATTTAATGAAGACATTTTCATTTAAGGAAGTGTTAGGAAATTGAAAACAGAAAATAATATGAGGACATTGAAGTTGGATAACAGAACAAGGAACCGGCATTTTTGCCCCATTGTTGCCCTTTTCTCCTAAGAACGTCTTTAGTCATCAGAGTGGTTTATGTAACATGCGTACGTAATTACTGCTTTTCCCAGTGTGTCCGATAACTTGTTTTGATACTATCAATGGTCCCTTGTCCTACTGAGTCTTAACATTCAAGGGACTGTTTGTTTATTACAGCTTTAAACTTTTCTGTAATACTATTAACTACGGAATTCCTTTACGTTGCTGTCAAGATCATTCCATTCTGGACCCTTAGGAGCTTTTTATGTTTTATAACGTTATCACAAACTGATTGTAGTTTCTGTTACCCCTCACGCCATCTTGAATATGCCTTCTTGAACTTCATGAGCATTACTGTTCTCTGTAAATGTCCCAGAAATAACAATTGATCCTTCAAACACAACCTAGAACTTATAGTTTCTTCCTCATTCAATATAAGAGGTATTTTGTATTCCCTGTACCATGCATAACGTATCTCTTGATTGTTAAATTGCCTTTAGTACATATTTAAATTTTCATAGTTGCTTTTATTTCTGTTACATGTAGCACAATTCCAGGTACACAGCAGACAGTACATTTTTATTCATTCTTACGCTTCTGCATCTGAAGGTGTGGTAGAACTTGAAAGTTACCTTTGGTTCACGGCATGGAGTCAGGACTGGAGGTAATTTTGATCTATGTATAGTAATCTATGATAATTTTTTCCACTAGTTTTCAAGCAGAATACAGGTAATTTGTGTAGATGTGATTTCTAAATTACTACATCTCACAAAGTTTATTGTATGAATATATATATATATATATGTATATGTTATATGTACCTAAGTATTAAGAATGGACATAAAGGTGGTACTTAGACTTTTCAAGGGGAATGAATAGTTTAAGAAATTTTGACTAACCTCAAAATACTAGGAAGCAAGCACCCATATGCAGATCTGGGGAAAATGGTTTAGGACCAGAAATAACAAAAGAAGTCTCAAGGTAGGGAAAATCGGCTAAGAGGCTGAAAGAGATCTTGGAAGGGATTTAAGATCTTCCACCAAGTAACAAAAGCCATGTAAATTTTAAATAGAGTTATGAGCTGAACTGTTTTTAAACATTACTTTGGCCTATAGAAAAGATTAAACTGAAGGAAGTTACTGTGATTTTAATTAGGACTTTCAAGCATTTCTGAGAAATGGCATGCAGTACTCACTAAGAGTTGTTTTTTAGGGACATGCTAAGGCCACATGAGAAGTAAGTAAGGCAGACGAGATCGGGCGCATTCAGGGTGGTATGGCCATAGTTCAACATACACAAATCAATAAACATTATGCAGCATATAAGCAGAACCAATGACAAAAACCACATGATTATCTCAACAGATGCAGAAAAAGCCTTTGACAAAATTCTACAACCCTTCACACTAAAAACTCTCAATAAATTAGGTACTGATGGGACGTATCTCAAAATATTAAGAGCTATCTATGACAAACCCACAGCCAATATCATACTGAATGGGCAAAAACTGGAAGTATTCCCTGTGAAAACTGGCACAAGACAGGGATGCCCTCTCTCACCACTCCTATTCAACATAGTGTTGGAAGTTCCGGCCAGGGCAATCAGGCAGGAGAAGGAAATAAAGGGTATTCAATTAGGAAAAGAGGAAGTCAAATTGTCCCTCTTTGCAGATGACATGATTGTATATCTAGAAAACCCCATTGTCTCAGCCCAAAATCTCCCTAAGCTGATAGGCAACTTCAGCAAAGTCTCAGGATACAAAATCAATGTGCAAAAATCACAAGCATTCTTATACACCAATAACAGACAAACAGAGAGCCAAATCACGAGTGAACTGCCATTCACAATTGCTTCAAAGAGAATGAAATACCTAGGAATCAACTTACAAGGGATGTGAAGGACCTCTTCAAGGAGAAATACAAACAACTGCTCAATGAAATAAAGGAAGATACAAACAAATGGAAGAACCTTCCATGCTCATGGGTAGGAAGAATCAATATTGTGAAAATGGCCATACAGCCCAAGGTAATTTATAGATTCAATGCCATCCCCACCAAGCTACCGATGACTTTCTTCACAAAATTGGAAAAAAATTACTTTAAAGTTCACATGGAACCAAAAAACAGCCCGCATTGCCAAGACAATACTAAGTCAAAAGAACAAAGCTGGAACCATCAAGCTACCTGACTTCAAACTATACCACAAGGCTACAGTAACCAAAACAGCACGGTACTGGTACCAAAACAGAGATATAGACCAATGGAACAGAACAGAGCCCTCAGAAATAATGCCACATATCTACAACTATGTGATCTTTGACAAACCTGACAAAAACAAGCAATGGGGAAAGGATTCCCTACGTAATAAATGGTGCTGGGAAAACTGGCTAGCCATATGTAGAAAGCTGAAACTGGATCCCTTCCTTAAACCTTACACAAAAACTAATTCAAGATGGATTAAAGACTTCCATGTTAGACCTAAAACCATAGAAACCCAGAATAAAACCTAGGCAATACTATTCAGGACATAGGCGTGGGCAAGGACTTCATGTCTAAAACACCGAAAGCGATGGCAACAAAAGCCAAAATTGACAAATGGGATCTAACTAAACTAAAGAGCTTCTGCACAGCAAGAGAAACTACCATCAGAATGAACAGGCAACCTACAGAATTGGAGAAAATTTTTGTAATCTACTCATTTGACAAAGGGCTAATATCCAGAATATACAATGAACTCAAACAAATTTACGAGAAAAAAACAAACATTCCCATCATCAAGTGGGTGAAGGATATGAACAGACACTTCTCAAAAGAAGACATTTATGCAGCCAAAAGACACATGAAAAAATGCTCATCATCACTGGCCATCAGAGAAATGCAAATCAAAACCACAATGAGATACCATCTCACACCAGTTAGAATGGTGATCATTAAAAAGTCAGGAAACAACAGGTGCTGGAGAGGATGTGGAGAAATAGGAACACTTTTACACTGTTGGTGGGACTGAAAACTAGTTCAACCATTGTGGAAGTCAGTGTGGCAATTCCTCAGGGATCTAGAACTAGAAATACCATTTGACCCAGCCAACCCATTACTGGGTATATACCCAAAGGATTATAAATCATGCTGCTATAAAGACAGGTGCACACGTATGTTTATGGCGGCACTATTCACAATAGCAAACACTGGGAACCAACCCAAATGTCCGAGAATGATAGACTGGATTAAGAAAATATGGCACATATACACCATGGAATATTATGCAGCCACAAAAAATGATGAGTTCATGTCCTTTGTAGGGACATGGAAGAAGCTGGAAACCATCATTCTCAGCAAACTATGGCAAGGACAAAAAACCAAACACCGCATGTTCTCACTCATAGGTGGGAATTGAACAATGAGAACACGTGGACACAGGAAGGGCAACATCACACACCGGGGCCTGCTGTGGGTGGGGGGGAGGGGAGAGGGATAGCGTTAGGAGATATAGCTAATGTAAATGACGAGTTAGTGGCTGCAGCACACCAACATGACACTTGTATACATATGTAACAAACCTGCACGTTGTGCACATGTACCGTAAAACTTAAAGTATAATTTAAAAAAATAGGGAAAAAAAGAAATGAGTAAGGCAGAAAAATGAATGAGACCAACGAAGGATCACATTTAAGGAAACAGAAGTAGAGTAAATATAGAATTTTAAATCATATATATATTGTACGTATTTTAAATCATAAGTATAGAATTTTAAATCACACATACATCGTACGTATCTATAAGCAAAATAAACAAGAAATAATACAAAATCGATAATGTGACTAATCATTTTGACTAAATAACCTCCCCTCAATTTTTTTTTTCTTTTCTTTTCTCTTCTTTCTTTCTTTTATTTTTTTTTTTGAGAGGGGATCTCCCTCTCGCCCAGGCTGGAATGCAGTGGCGTGATCTTGGCTCACTGAAAGCTTTGTCTCCCAGGTTCACGCCATTCTCCTGCCTCAGCCTTCCCTAGCAGTGGGACTACAGGCACCCGCAATCACGCCCCGTTACTTTTTCTTTTCTTTAGTAGAAATGGGGTTTAACTGTGTTAGCCAGGAAGATCTCGATCTCCTGACCTCATGATCCGCCTGCCTCAGCCTTCCAAAGTGCTGGGATTAGAGGCCTGAGCCACCACGCCCACACAATAACCTTACTTTTCTATTGAGACGTTCTTTCATATACACCTGAGACACTGAAGTTTTTAAATAAGTGATGTGGATGCAAAGATGAAGTAAATTATGTATTGTAAGGCGCAGATGTGCTACATTGTCTTACAGAATTTATGATAGGTTAATTTTTCTTGAGGTGTTATTTTTTAATACTGGAGGCCTTTCAAGTAATTTGAATAATAGAATATGTGTGAATTTCTTCAAGGAAGGCATGTACTCAGTAAATGTCTCAAGTTTCACCTTGTGAACGATGTGGTCATTTCAGGAAAAAAAAATAGAAAAAAGTGTATTTCAAAGAAAACATCTAGAACTGAAACACAGTTGTTGAAAAAATGTTTGTAAAATATGTTTAGGTTAAATGTAACAATTCTATTGATAGTATACCTAGTACTTTTAGTTTTGGTATGGAAAAGTAATACAAGTAGAACAAGGCAACAAACCATCTTTTCAAAGTGGTGGTATGCGGAGAACACCACCTCCTTCAAGACACATAAGCCCTTTAGGAAGTCTCAGATTGAAAAGAGAAAGTAGTGGAGGAACAAGAGGATGGCATCCCTCAGGTGGAGGACACTGGGATAATATTTTAACATATAAAGATGAAACCATACGAATGAAAGACAGTGTTTGAAGATGTAGAAATTTCTGAATTATATTGACTTCCTATGAAAAGTAAAAATTCTTGTTAATGAGCAAAATGATTAGCAAGCACTAAAGAAGTATTATAAGAATGATTGAACTTATATCTAAAAATTGTTTTCAAATTTGAATTACTTTGCATAGAAATAATGCAAATTTCAAACTGAATTGAGTTTATGATTGCTGATTTTCTGTACTCAACAGGATTTCTGCAGAACTCATTCCCACTCATAATACTTTAGAGTTTCTTACTTTGGGGCCCCCAAGTTCATAAAAGTTACACTGTCAAAATACGCCGAAATCATGACAACCTTCCAAAAGAACATTCGTAACTCAGTATTTTGGAATCGATTTCACAATATTTGTTTTCCTGTGAATATACGTGCATACACATACACAAATCTATTCCTTTTTCACTTTGACGTGGAGAAGATGCACATTGGCCTGCCGTGCAGAATCTTTCATTTCAGGAATGTAGAACTTTAATTTCTCCAAAGAGTCTGTGACTCAGGAAAAGTCTAAAAACCACTGCTTCACAAATAAGTTTGTAGTTCCTCACTGGAAGATGAGTCACTGAAAATGGTTTTTATGAGAGATTAACTTGATAGGAATGAGGGGTCAATTTTTACTTAAAAAAAAAAAGCGAATCATGCATTAAAACTATACCTATTGGTTGCATTGTATTGTCTATTAACCAACCTTCAAAAACCTAACGTGTCATTTGGAGTTTGAACAACTAGATGTGTAATTCATTGGAGATGTTTTCTCGGGTTGAAGTTGCAGTGTATGTTCCATTCTAAGAGAGAGCTTTGTGTCCTTTTTAGTCTCAACTGATCTTGAAGGTGAAGTTTAATAATACTCTGCCATGTACGAGAATGTCCCTGTTGATATCTGTGACACCACAAGGGAACTGGAATATTTCTACATTTTTTGTAGACATATAAAACATTTTTCGTTATTTAAAATGCAATTCTTAAAGATTATCAAAATGAACATAGCCACGCTGAAAATTACTATCTCATAAAGGAACTGTAGGAATTCTAAATTCTGTTAACACATTTTACAGCTAATCTATTTTTCTGAGGTGTCACTTTTTGATTCTGTAACTATTTGATTTCCTTTGAGTGGAATTTGGTTTAACATTCTGATGTTCTGAAGAAGCTTTCTTCATACCATAATGATATGAGCAGCCATTTATCATTGATCTCCTAATAGGTTTTTCTTGATCTAGATTATAATTAGATATTTAACTGATAGATTTCTGCTTCCCATCTCTCACACACCAATGTGTAATGATTCCTGATGATTTTTGTAGATTTTCTAAACAGAATTTTATTGCTTGAATTACACTAATTTCATACACAAATGCTAAGTTTTATTTAGAGAAATGTGCAATTTTAAGATTACAATATGTAGGAAAGATTTGCAGACATCTAAAATTTAGCCATTTAAGAAACAGTGATATTTCTCAACTGAAAAGATTTTGTTTGAAATACAGATGAGGGCGGACACACTCTTGATCTCAACATGAGTTCTTCTAAGGGAACATTTGGGGTTAAAAGAGGTCCATCTTCAAGAATTCGGAGTCCTCCTCCTAAAAAATCTGCTCCTTCCACTATGGCAAGAAGAAATGGTGGGATGGGAGGTCAAGGTAAATGCTACCTGAGAGGCAGCCCGTAGGTTTTGTATGACTGAAAATGAGCTATTTACCCGAATGCTTAACTTTAAGATTGAGAAACATATTAGAATTGTCACATACATGACAAATTTTTGATCCATAGCTTTTATTACACTTTCCATCTCACCAGGTGAATTTCAGATCCATGGTGAAGAAATACTTGCAGATCAAAGAAGTGATTACAGTGAGGCAAACACTCCATTTAATGGTTTGCTTCCTAGAGAATTCCTCTTAAGTTTTCTTAAAGTTCCTGGTAGTATTGTCTGATGATAGGCCTCTTAACCTAATCAAATCCTCCATTTCCTAGGTCCCTTTATATTGGACCCCTGGTGTTCCAATCTAAAAATTGCATGTTCAGTTTCTTTGTCAGTTTGGAGTCTTGCTCTCACCAGGGCAGAGTGCATTGGTGAGATGATGGCTCACTGCAGCCTCAAATTCCTGAGCACTTCTTCTGTTTTTCAGTCTCCTGAATTGCTGTGACTAGTGCAATTCTTCTGTTTCAGTCTCCTGAACTGCTGTGACTAGTGGCATGCACCACCACACCTATCCAATTGTATGCTTTTTTTGGTCTATAGTTTTGTAGAGACAGCATCTCACTACATTGTCATAGCTGACATTAAAGCCCTGGCTCAAGTAGTCCGTCTGCCTCAGCCTTCCACACTGGCTCCAGCGCGAGCCACTTTGCCTGGCCATACAGTTGCTGTGACTTTGGTAATGCTTACATGCAAGGCAGTCTTACTGGTTATGTGAGGATACTAAGAAGTACAAGAGCATTGCTCAGAAAAGCGGTCACTGGGCTTAAATACTATTTGAAATGGAAAGTAAGTCGTCAACGGTAGACACGGAAGAGTCCAAGATTTTTCAGTTAAGAGGATATCACAGCAACGCAGAGTTGTGAAACCCAAGGGGGCTGTATATTTATCATTAAGATTGTACAGGGAAGTTTACACCTTAACACAAGATCCTTAGTGCAGGATTTGAAATTATTTGAGGAGAGAATTTAGAGCTAAGCAACATGAAGTGAGCAGTAGGATAGAATAGAAGGAATACTCTTGAGAAAGAGAAGAGTAAGATTTTGGACTGAGCAGAAAAAAGGAAGACACAAAAGTCACAGTTCTCAGCCAAGAAGTTTAAGCAGAACAAATTAAAATTCTGACTCAAGCCTGCATCATAATATGGAGGAAATGGAAACCTTCCATTTTCAGTTTTACATTTCCTATTAGAGGACTGGTGAAGTTAGGTAATAATTGAGTTCACAATACACAGGCTAGCACATTTCCACTAAAAGATTAGCCAGTGAACACACTGGTGAAAGACTGACCTCCAAGAAATAGCACGGAGAACCTTTAACAGATGTTGTGTGTGTGTGTGTGTGTGTGTGTGTGTGTGTGTGTGTGTAAATTACATGGTCACTCACCTGGGATGATGTTTCCCTCTGTGTGTGTGTTGTGGGGTCACACACCTGGGATGATTGTGTGTGTGTGTGTGTGTGTGTGTTGGGGGTTCTCACACACCTGGGATGATGTTTCTGTGTGTGTGTGTGTGTGTGTGTTCTGCAGTCACACACATGAGGTGACATTTGTATGTGTGTGTCTCTGTTGTGAAGGGGTGATGTTTTGTATGTGTGTGTGTCGTGGGATCTCACGCACCTGGGACTGTGTTGCTGTGTGTGTGTGTGTGTGTGTGTGTGTGTGTGTGTGTTTTGGAAGGGTGATCCTTTGTGTGTATGTGTTGTGGGGTCTCACACCTGGGATGTTGCTGTGTGTGTGTGCTGTGGGGTCACACACCTGGGATGATGTTTCCATGTGTGTGTTTGTGTGTTGTGGGGTCACACACCTGACATGATGTTTCTGCATGCGTGTGTGTGTGTGTTGTGGGGTCACACCCCTGAGATGATGTTTCAGCGCGCGTGTGTGTGTGTGTGTGTGTGTGTGTGTTGTGGGGAGTGTTGTGTGTGTGGGTTTCAGGGTCTGCACACGTGTGTGATGCTATCTGGAAGTTCTGTTTTGTCCTCCGGTTCCTGGCCTTGTCCCCATCCCCATCGCAGACCAAGGGGGGCTGCGCTGCCACCCACCCTGCATTTTCCGGTCAACCGCAGCAGCAGAACTCCCAGAGGAGGCTGCCGGGCCCTGAGACTTTCTGGGCCGCCTTCTGTACTCCATACTTTCCTCTATGAAAATTTTGCTGTACAAGTCAGTGTCTTGATCCAATTGCTGTGTTGTTGTGATTTATACTTTCCATAATTCTCTCTGGTCAGGATTTTCAGATTTATGACCTGCATACGCTCTGCTGTCATGCATTCCAGAGAAGGCCGTCTGTGTCTGGCCTGCCTGCTGTCTGCTGGGAGTGCGCTGCTCTCTTGCACTGCTCTTCCCTGACCAGGGCCTGGGGTGCACCCCTGACATGGCATCCCCTCCTGCCTGGCTCCGCCTTTCTTGGGGGCGGCAAAATCTCCCTCACAGCCCTGTATTCCTCCCTCACCTCCTCCCGAGGCAATGGATTGAGAGCTGTTACTGACGGACAGGGTGGGGGGCTGGGGGTGAAGCCTGCAGATCCCTCCTGCATGAAGACCCCATGGAAGTGGACAGCAGAGGGGTCCTATAGGCTCTGGTGGGGATGAAGCCCGCGTTTTAGAAGGAAAAGCCATGGGCAGCGTCTGATGGGCATCCGGGCACCGCCCTGGCTGTAGCAGCAGGTGGCCTGTGCTGGCCAGTCCTCTCCTCAGCTAGCCTGCAGGTGGCCAGGATGCTCTGAGCTTGGGCAGCCCCTACCCTCCCTCAGACCATGTTCCCTGGGGCCCACATGCAGAAACAAGAGCACACTGTGGAGGGGGGTCTGAGTCTTTATTCACAGGCCCCAGGGGATGGAGGCAGCAAGGACAGAGACGACGGGGATGGGATGGTGCTCCAGGATGGCCTCTCCACCCCCAGGATTGTCAGGGAGCCCCTACAAGACTGTGGGGGCTGGAGGATGTGGAGTCCCACGAGTGGTGGAGGGTCTCTGCCTCGAGGGGCCTCTCTGGCCTCTCTACTTCCAGCGCCCACCCACTTTTCCCTTGGCCCAGGAACCAACCTTCTTGCTGCTGCAAATGGGAAGCAAGTGGTCCTTGAGGTTCAGGGCCTCTGGCCGTGTCCCTCCTGCTCCCCCACACTGGGAGGACTGTCAGCCCGACGCCAGGGTGCTCTCAGGGCACACCCCCGGCTTCAGTCCAGGTAGTGCACACTCACCTGTGCCTGGCAGACAGAGGTCATTAGTGTGGTTAGGGGGCTGGCACGTGAGCCTGGGACACCCTCCCTCTGTCCTCCCTTCCTTGCCTGAGGTACCACTGCAGACAGAGCCCCGAGCTGGGAAAGACGATCTTTGCAGATAATGATAATCCTCCCAGGCCTCAAAAGAGCTCATGCCCCTCCAGGCGGTGGCCTCCGAGGTCTGGCAGTCCCAGGAGCCTGCCCCATTTGTCTGAGCCCTTCACATGGCCGTGAGTGAGGCAGAGCTGGGTGCCGGTGAGCCATGGAGGCAGGCAGGGGACAGGAGTGCACCAGCCTGCCAGGCGGGCCCCTTACAGACAGGCTGTTCAGCAGGACACATGGCTGGCAAAGGCTGTGCCTTCTCACGTGTTCCTGAGCACCCTCAGCACATGGACACAGGCAGGCGCCTGCCCACCATGTCAACTGCCTGCCATCAGAGGGACCTGCAAGGATCCCTGATGACACAACAGGGAAGCTCTGAGGTCACGTGCACCATGGAAGACACTGCCCTGGGTGCTGCAAGGAAGCCAGGGCCACAGGAGGAGGGAGAGGGATCCCAGAAAACATCAAAACCCCAAGTAGCCCCAAACACTGCAATCCTTGGGGAAATGGAACTGGCTGCACCGCTGGGCTCGGTGACAGGACCCCCAGAGTGGCATCACTGGAAGCACCTGGGTGCAGCCCCATGCAGGTGATCGAGTAGCTATGCCAAGGGATGCCACAGCCTGCAGGGACACGATTTTATGGAAGAGGCATCATCATCATCCTGAGGAGTCCATGATTTTGGCCAGTGTAACAGAGGGGCTGGTGATGAAGCCCTGGCTGCTTAATTTCCTGTCCTAGGTCCCTTGGAGGGTGGGACGCTCGAGGGATGACCCGGGGCCCAGGTTGGCCACACCAAAGGCCGCCGTTGCAGCCCCATCTGGAGGTTCCCTGGCTACCTTCTCCCTGCAGCCATTGCCAGACTCAGGGTGAGGGCATGATGGGCGAGTCCCACTGGGCACCCTCCTCCTGGCTTTGCTATCCCCTAGGGCTCCTCTGGGTGCAGGAGAGGAAGGAGGCTCCGGGTCCCTGGCCACAGGCCTGCACATGCTGTCCCAAGTGACCTGGCCAAATTAGTCTCAATTCTGTCCTACTGAGGCCAGCCACCACCAGCCGTTGTTAGGGATTGGCTACAGCAGCTGGTCCGGAGGGCCCCTGTGTGCAGCACGGAGCAAGGACGGCAGGGCTACTCACTGGTTCTGGGCCTGGTAGATGCCGCTCCTGAGCGTGGTGATCTGTGAAAAACACGAATGAGTCACTGTGGTGAGCCGAGGGCCAGGCCTGCGTGTGTTGGGCAAAGGCCCATCTCCACCGCAGGGTGGGTGGAGCTGCTGGGACACCACTAGGGCTCCTTGGCTCCCTTACTGCCTCCTGGCTCTTTGTGCAGGGGGACACTATCCTTTGGCCCTCTGGCTCGTGCCTGGACTTACTCTCACCGGCCTGTACCGGACTGGGCTGCCACACATGGAAGCCTGGACCTGGCCACTTACCGTTAGCCTGTGGCAGGATGTGGGGCCGGGGCCTTGGAGCATGGATGGGGAGAGGGTGCAGGTGAGGCCTGTGGACACCTCCTTACGAACTCTGGCTCCCTTCAGCCTTGTCTTTGGGGCAGAGGAAATGGTGAGGCTTTGTTAAATAAGCCCCAAAGGTAAGGCCAGGCGCCTGGTGTCCTCCTCCCGCCATGGACAAACAGGGACTTTGGTAGCCTGGGTAGCAGTCGCCAGGTCCTGCAGGGCTACACCCTGGCGCTGAGTCTGGCAACACCTACCCCTCACCTCAGTTTGTCTTCACTGAGGTGGTTGATCTTGAGCGGCTTGCATCTCTCAGTGAGAATCTTCAGTTTGCGGGCTGTCTGCTTCTCGCCTTTCTTCTGGTCAGCCTGTAGGGGACAGGCCCAAAGAGAGGGCTTGCATCTCTCAGTGAGAATCTTCTTCATTTCGAAGGCTGTCCGCTTCTTGTCCCTCTTCTGGTCAGCCTGTAGGGTGCAGGCCCAAAGAGAGGGGCCCAGTCTCTGGAGGTCACTGGGTGCAGCCCACACTGAAGGCTGCCACCATGCTCCTAGCAGCGGTATGCACCTTTGCCAGATAGCTGCTCTAGTTGGCTCCCATGGAAGACAGAGCCTTACTCTTCTTCAGATCGTCCTCTGCCCTCCTCGTGGTGTCCTCCTCCTCCCTTCTGGCCTTTTCCTCCAGTGGACACCCTGTCCCCAAGATGCTCAGGGATGGAGGGAGTGCTGTGCTTCCTGGGCAGTTTTTAGGGACCCATCCTGGGCTTAGAACTGTCTGGAAGGAAGCTCCAGGTCTTGGCCAGGACTCGTTCTCTTGCACGGGTTTCTGCAGGGTGTGGAGGCCTTAGTCACTGGCTCTGATCAGCTGCCAATGACAATGGGAAACCCAGGAGAAGGAAGGTCGCAGCACCCTGCATTTCTCTGGGCCTGGGTCTCGTTTGCTGATGAGGCACGGGTGGGGACGGTGCACTCCTCACCGCCAGTCTGCTCTGGCGTTCGCTCTCCTACTCTGCACGAGTCCTCTGCTGCTCTGCTCTCTCTGCACGGTGCTTCTGGTGTGGCCAGAAAAGGGGGTCTGCTGGGCCTTCTCCCCAACTGCTCCCATGGTTCCCCCCAGTCCCTGCTGCAACCTGAACTGCCCCACTGACAATTCTCTCCTTGAGAGCGATCAGCTTCTCTTCCTCCTTCTTCTGAGCCTCAAAGTGTCCATCAATGAGGGCCTGGAGCTCCATTAGGTCTTTGTTCTGACACTTCTTCTGGATGTCCTGTGGGCAGGGGCAGTGGGCATCAGCCCCACCCCTCTCTCCAACCTCTGCCCTGCCTGGCCTGCCTTGCAGCAAGAGGCCCCTTCCTTTGCTCCAGCAGAGAAGCCCTGTCTCCCTCGGCCACCATGAAAATGGCAAGTGGCAAGGAATGCTTTGCCTTCTTCACATTGCCATGGCTGCTATCCTCATAGGGGCCAAGGGTGACCTGATTTCAGAGCCACACGGCCGGGATGGTGCCCAGCCACAAGGTCCTCAGCATCACTGGGGTGGACTGGCTCAGACTTGGCTCTGTCATCAACCTCAGAGATTCCCTGAATGGACCTGTCAGAGAAAAGACTGCTGAGTGACAGAAATTCGTTGGATAAATAGATGGGAATGTGAACAGATGAACTCACGGATGGGTGGATGAATGATACAGGATGGACACAGATGAGTGAGTGGATGGATGGATGGATGATTGGAGAAATGGGGGATGGACAGGTGGATGGATAGGTGAATGGATACAACAGTGGGTGGATAGTTGGGTGAGTTTATGCATGGGTGATTGGGTGTGTGGATGGATCCATGAATGAGTGAGTGGATACGTGGCTGGTTGGGTGGATGGAAGTAAGGGTCCATGGATGGATGAATGGGTGGATGAGTGGGTGGGTGGGTGATTGCATAGGTGAGTGGATAACGGATGGATGAATGAGTTGAAGGGCGAATGGGTTGGTGGATGGGTCAGTGGATGGATGGATGGAGAGATCAATGGTTAGGGGGTTGCATGGGTGGGCAAGTTGGTAGGTGGATGGACGGATGAATGAGGGATAGATGGTTGGGTGGATGGATGGGTGGATGGGTGAGTGTATTGATGGGTAGGTGAATGGGAAGGTGCTTATGTGGGTGGGTGGATGGATGGATAGAAGGATAGATGGAGGAGAAGGGTAGAGAGATGTTTCTTTTTAGAGGGGTTTCTTCTGGTCCAGGAATAGGTTACGGTAGAATTGCCCAGACCCAGGGGTCCCTAGCTCTGAGTACTTGGGAGGAAGTGACCTCCTGAGGCCTGGCCTGGAGCCCAAAACCTGGGTGGTGGGGAAATTGTGGCCATGTTGACCAGAGTCCTATAAACTTACATGGAAGTCTCCTTTCTCCTTTTCTGGGATCTTAGGAGCTGTGAGTCTCAAGAGCAGACAGAGAGGCCGATGAGCAGAGACACGGGAAGCCAACCCAGAGGGTCAGCCTGGTGCCTTTCTCTGCCTGGCTCCTCCTGACCCTGGTGCCCTCCTGCTCTGGCCTCCAACTGAGGATGCCCTGCCTAACGGCAGGTTTGCCCCAGCTTTATGCTTCTGAGGTTTGTAGCCCACCATCCTGAGAGTGGCTTGAGCCTCGTCAAGAAGGCCTCACCTTCCAGCGCCCCTGTCTGCCTTTCAGCTTCTTTCCATTGCAAGTGTCGCTGCACCACAGATACCAGGGAGGGTACCTCTGTTTCCTTCTCAAACAGAAAAACAAAGGCAGCCAGGTCGTGTGAGAAGCCACGGTGCGGTGGCCTCCCTGGGCAAGAATGGCTGCTGCGAGCCTGGGCATTTCCCCAGCCCCTCTTTTTCTCCAGCCCCTCCTTTTCCCAAGCCCCTCTTTCATCTTCCTCTCTGGGGTCCAAAGGAAAGAGGAGTCGAGGCTGGGAAGGAAGCAATCTGAAGGGGAAATGAGGCCCCCTCTCCGGTTCAGTGTGCGATCCCCTCCTCTAACCAATATACTGCAGTTGCAGTAAAGAGTTAAAACAACACTTTTTTTTTTTTTTAACAATATCAATCAAAAACTGGAGCAGTAAAAGGTTTCCTAGGCTCAGAAGCAGCAGAAGGTGGCTCTAAGGGAAGGAAGGCCACATGATGCCACACAAATGAAAAACTTCTGTACGTGAAAAAAAAGAACAATATGTAGGCCAAAAAAAAAAAAAGACTCAAAATATATTTTCAGCAAATACAGAGAAGACTTATAACCTTAGGCAAGCTGATGACTAAGAAAACACAGAGACACCTCTACCATGAGGCAAATGAGCATCGGCCATAGCTACCAGTTCTCAGAGAAGAGACCACCCATCCACAAACAGAGGGAATCGTTGGCCCCGAGTGACTACTGGGGCTCAAAGCCAAACAACCACGAGGTGCCCTTTCTCATCCATCCGAGGCTGCGACATCAAAGCACATTTCTGTCCTTGGGTGAGGAGGGTGTGGGACACAGACCTGCTCACATCCCACGGTAGAAGACAGTGTTGGCCAGGCCTTGTGGGAAGCAATTTGGCAGTGGATGTCACAGACTTAAGATCATTCATCGTCTTTCACGCTGTAATTCCAGTTCTGGGAAATAACCCTAAAGATGGAAAATGCTTTCCAACCGGCGTTATTTATGATAGTAAAATATTGGGGAAAGCCTGCAATAGGGGAATGGTTAGGAAAATTATGGTTTGTCCATTGGTGGAATATCATGTGGCTATTCAAAGTATTTAAGAAGACAGTGTGAAAACTTGGAAAAATACTTATGAATAGTGCTAAATTTTTTAAAAAGCAGAATTCAAGGCTGTATAGACAGTATGATGTTTGAAAAACAGCGCCAAGTTGAAATCTTTTTTTCCCAGCCCTATGTATGGAAGAAAGGAAGAGATAAGGCTTTTTAGTTCCTTCTGCTCTTTTCCACAGTCGGGCTGGCTGGGTGGGAGAATTATAGGTGACTTTTCTTTTCTCCTTTGACTTTTATATATTTCCAAATGTTCCTTCATGAGGTGTTTTATTTTCTTAATGAATAAACAAACGTTTTCTCTAAAAGGAGAAAATATCTCGTGATCTGGCATTACTTTTCTTAAAATCACTGACAAATAAAACGCAAAGGATGGAAATAGGCCGGCTATACCCTTTAGATGCGCTCACTCTTCTTCTGAGACTCTGCAGTGCTCCCCAAGTGGGAGCCAACAGTGAGTGTGTGCTAAGATGCTCTAAGATTGCTCCTCGTGCAGAGAAAAACGACGGCAAAAGCACTCAAGAGATGAATCATATAGTGAGTGCTGTGGCTTCTGAGTACTGATCAAAAGCAGAAAATTCGCAAGAGCTGCATTAAAAAAACAAATCTACGAAGTGCTGACAAGCAGCTACGCTGAGGACGAGAGCCTCCAAATTTGCCCAAAAGGGGAACAGGGGCCCCTGCACAGCCAAAGCTATTTTAGACACGGTCAAGGTGTCATTCTGCAGTGAGTTTCTGGGGTGAGTCCCCCACCTTTCTCCCACTTCCTGACTCACTTTCCTGTCGATTTTCACATCTAGGGCTCTGGGAGTCCTCAAAGTATAGTGGGGCATGGTGCAGTCCACCGAAGGCCGTGGGGTGTTGTGGTGGCCCGACTCCCTGCACCCCGCCTTCCTTCCTCGACTCTCTCCCACCCCCGTCTCCTCCCTTCTTTGTCTGTAGCCTCCTCCTGCAGGAAGCCCTCCTTGTTTGCACCGCATCACCTTGGGCAAAATCACACCCTTCTGGGACTCCCAAGCCCATCTTCCAGGTGAGCCTCATCCCTCCCACCTTGCAGTCTGAGCATCCCTCCGAGCATCTCTCTGAGTGCAGGCTCCAGGCAGCGGGCCCTGGCCTGCTCCCCTACCTCCACCACGGAACACACTCAGCACCAGGTCTGCCAGGACCCCACACTCACTTGGGCCTTGGCCTCTCCTTTGGTCAGCACACCATCAGCGTGGGGAGAGGGAGAGAGAAAGCTCGCGTGACACTCGGAGGCCGGGGGCCTTGGGATCCCCCTGCTGAAGGCGGCCCTCCTTTTCAGCTGGGTGTACCCCCACCCCCCAGAAATAAGACAGCCCAGTTTCTGCTCTAGGCCTCCAAAAGCCCCTTTGAAGGGCTTTGAAGGGGAAGAGCACAGGGCCTGGAGCCGGGAGGGAGGGTGAGGAAGAGGAAGGGAAGAAATAGGAGCTAGACAGGCAGAGTCTTTGAAGGCTGGGAAGGGAGGAGTGGGAGGAAAGAGGATAGGGGCTTGGAAAGAAGATGGGGAAGGAAGAGGCTCGGGAGAAAGGGGAGAGGGGGCGCACCTGCCGGGGCTCTGGCGCTGCCGGGTGGTCCTGCCACTTCCCCCTCTGCTGTGTGGCAGAAGCTCAGAGCCTTGGCATCTGCGAGGCCCTGACAGCCCGAACCCGGTGGCACCATGTGGAGCAGCAAGGCCTGGCCTTCCGAGGCCCAGGCGTCAGGGGAAGAGAAAGATGCCCTCGGCCCTCCGAGTCTGAACCAACGCCCTCCTCTGCAGTTGGCTGATGCCAGCAGGCCTGGGCCCGGGGGTGGGGGTAGGGATCCTGCCTTGCCAGTGCCCAGCCCGGGGCCCGGTGGCCCTCGAGTGTCCAGGCTGGCAGATCCCTCGGTTGCCTGGGAGCCCCCTGCACATCACAGAGAGCCTGCCAGCACTCTTGGTTTTGCCGGGGGCCCTGAGGTCCCCCGTTCCAGATACCTTGGTGGGTGCGTGTGCATGGGGAGTGAGCACTGGGATATCCTGAGCGCCAAAGTCTGGCCAAGGGCCCAGAAGGAATGGTGTGGTGAGGACGATGAATGGGATGCCGGCCCCGGCCTTGCTGACTTAGGGGTTTTGCTGGACGCAGCGCCTGGCTGAGGAGGAACCCCGCGGGGTGGGAAGGCCAGCCAGAAAGAAGGGCAGGATGTGGTGGGAGGCTGAGTGCCTGAGTGCTTGGGGGGAGCGACCACATAGCCAAGCAGCAAAGCTCTCCTGGCGGCCCTGCCTCCTCTGCTCCTGCGCCACTCTGCCTTGCTGTCTATCTGTCGGCCTCAGTGCTGCTTCCAGAGTGACCTGGCAGCCCTGTCACCCCCACAGGCCATCTCCTGGGCACCCTCTCCCTGCACAGCTGGAGCCCCATCCCCCGCCTAGCATGCACTTTCTTGTCCAGGGGACTCTCTGAGGCTGGAGTCATGCAATAGCTCAGTCCCAACAGGGAGGAGCCCCTCAGCCCCACAGGCTCATGAACGGCGGAAGCTGAGAAGCATTCCCCAGCTGGGGCCCCTGACTTGAATCTTCAGCTTTCCAACCTCCACCCAGGGGTTCTGCCAGCCCCACTGCCAGCGAGGCCAGGCCCACCCAGGGGGCGTCCTCACACCGGGTGTGTCTGGCTCGGGCCCAGGCGCTGGGTGGGATGCTGGGACCTGACTGGGCCTTTGCACACATGGCCCACAGCTGTTTCGGGTCCCCAGCGTTCCCAGCTTGGGCCTCAGCCTGCCTTTCTGCTTCACTCCACTTGCCCCTCCACAATCCCTTCCACGTCACCCCTCCCTACCTTCCTGCTTCTGGCTTGCTAACCGGGGCAGGGTGGAGGCCTCTCGTCCTGAGCTCTTCCCACCCCACTCCGGTGGATCCAGAGAGTCCCAGTGGACCCCAGCACCATCCTACCAAGGCCTGCTCTGCCTTAGACTCAAGGCTGGCCACCCCCACCTCCCATCTTCCTGTTGGCGGCCCAGGAACACCCTCCTTGTCCCCAAGCTACAGAATGAATCCTCTCTGCCTGGGAGACCCAGAGGAAGTCTGCATTCCATCGGCCAGCCCTTCCTAAGCCAGGGTCCTCACTCTGTCCCGAGCCCAGAGGCCAGATCGGGTTACGTTGTTGGTCCAAACTGCACAAGGGGTGGGCAAGAGGGAGGAAGCGAGAGAGGACAAAAGGGAGGACGGGGGCTCTGGCCTGGAGGCTGAGGAGCGCCGGCGTACCTTCTTGAACTTCCTCTGCAGACGCAGCATCATGGTAGGCAGAAAGGGCAGGAGGGAGGGAGAACCAGTGTGAGCGGTGGCAGCACACAGAGGAGGGGAGGGGAGGGTCGAGGTGATGGGGCAAGCAGGCCAGGCCGTGCGGGGTTACACGGCCCCTCTTGTTCCTTCTTGGGTCCTGCACCCCCCAGATGGCCACACCTGCGCCCACATGGCATTGAAGTCACGCAAGTACCTGGTACATGAACTTCATGGGACAAGGAGGCCACTGAACAAGAGGCAAAACCGTGGGTCAGAGGTCAAAGGAGAAGGGTCCCAGGTGAATGGAAAAGCGGCCCGTCACCACTGCAGCCCGAGGGTGGGGTGTGTGCGGGGAGCCAGCAGGACACGGTCAGAATTGGCCCAGGCACCAGCACGGCCCCAGTCCCATGTCCCCAAACCCTGCTCTCAGCATCCGGGAGAACCCTAGATGGGAAAACGGAGCCTCAGAGGGTGGCCAGGAGCTGTGGCTCTTGCCCTGGGTGGAGGAGGCTCGGCACTGGGGCTGGACCTTCCTTTGCTAGACCCCATCCCCTTTCTGTCCGGGGGTGCCCCCAGAAGGGGGTCCGTGCCTTTGGCCGGGGCGCCAAGGCCCATGCATGAGGTTCTAACCTGGCTGGGCAGCACCAGGGGCCCACAAGGGCAGGGCTGGTAGCCCTGGGAGGCAGAGCCACAGATGGGCTATGGGAGGTGTCCCCAGGACCCCCACTTCCTCCTGCCATCCCAAGAGCTGAGGGCCCACTCGTTCAGTCCCTGATGGGATTCTTTCCACCCTCCGAGGGTACTGGCAGCCCAGGGTGCTAATGACATCTCTGCCTGCTGATCTGGGCATGAGACCCCAGCCCTCTTATCTGCCCCCAGGCCGTGTGCACCACAAGGGTCTCACAGCAGAAGGCTGTGAGGGGGCCTGGCGACAGGGGGGTGGCAAGGGCATGTGCACAAGGGACCCGACAGTGGCTCTGCCCCCAGCTGCCTTCCCTCCCCCGACCCTGTACTGTCCCACGATGTGGCTGGGGTCCCGGCCAGGCCCAGGGCTCAATGCCACCACGGGTTCTCGGCTTCCCGCCCTGGGGTGGAAGCTGGGGTGGGCCTACTTCTGGCCATGAAGCGTCCCCTCTGGCCCATGCCTGCGGATGCCCTGGTGACAAAGAGCCTAGCCTACACCTGCCTGGGGAGTCCCTGGCCCTGCTACTTCCTGGGGGACTGCGTGGAAGGCGTCCCACCCTCGAGACTCCATGCTGTCTCTGGTCAAGCATTGGCCATGGTTAGTGGGTTACATTAGGTCCACTTGTGGGGACCCCTTGGCTGGCTGGTACCTCGTGGCTTCCCCACCCTCTCCCACACCCCCACACGGGCTCAAGCCAGGCCCTGGGCCCCTCTTGGGGACCAGAAGTCCTGTGTTCTCGTACCTTCCTCATGGATTTCTGCAGTGGATGAGAGCTGGGGGTTGCGGGTGGCAGGGGGAGATAGGAGAGGGTTAGACAGGGACACGTGGCAATTCTTAGAGGTGGCGTGGAGGTCAACGTCTTCTGGAGCAGGAACGCTGGGGAGGAGACATGGGGGCCAGGGCCTCGCATCCCACTTACCTTCCTCCTGGGCTTCCTCTGAGAGCTGGAGAAGCCTGGAGCAGGAGAAGGCAGGGATGGGGGAGAGAGGAAACAGAGACAGTGATTAGCGCATACTCGGGCCGCAAGGACAGGAGGCTGGCCGGCTGAGAGAAGAGGGCCTGGGCTCGCTTGGCTGCGGTAAAAGATGGGGGTCAGTCCTTCATCTCTGGTCAGCCCCGGTGAGCTGGGACTGCCACCAGAAGAGCTGTTCACTGTCAACTGGGCTGGGCCAGAAAGCCTGGGGTCATCGGAAAAGTACACGAGAGGGCTGGGAGAGCCATTCTGAAAGCACATAGACATAGACGGACATGGGGTGGACATCTGCCTAGAGGGTGAGGGGGTTCTAGTGGAGCCCAAACTGAGCCTCAGGTTGTAGCAGGCCTAAGGGTGGGTTTAGGAAGCCGGTAAGGGATGCTGAAGCAGCTATCCATTGAGACCTGCTTCTCACACACTGAACTTAGCCACCCAGGCCACTTAGGCGGCTTAAGGTTCCACAGCCCTGAAATGTGCGTGTTACAGTTCCCTGATGGGTATTTCTGTCTCAGCCCATGGATGGCCTGGGTTTGCTCACTGCAGTCTCTTTTCGGAGCTTTGGGTTGTCCATGTGTGTCCCAGCGCCAGCACCCACAGGACTCTCAGCCCCCAGCCCTGGCCTCCTCTCTGAGGCCCTAACTCCCTCAGGTAGTACTAGAGGGGATTGAGCTACAGCCCCTGGCTGATGATCCAGGGGACTGGGGAAAGTGTTCCATGACAGGTCAGGTCTTGCCTCAAAGCCCGTTCCCCAGAGGCCAAGGAACAACCCCCAAGCTCCTTTCACATGAGGCCCCACAGCGGCCCCACCTTAGCAAGGCTGCAGACCTGGGCATTCATGGTCAGCCAACCAGCTGAAGAACCTCAGTTAGGCAGATTCCTGCCTGTAGCTGGGGGCTTGACCTTCATGATCCCAGAACCCCTAGCCTGCAGTGGAATGAGTAACCCTGTATCCTCCAGGGAGAGGAGTCCCAAAGTCTTATGCCAGGTGTACCCTTCCGCATACCACCTCCTCTACCATGCCGGGAGGCGCTCCTTTAGGAGGACGCCGACACGATGCTCCTTCATGATCCCTTCCATGCAGAGATAAGTGTTGTGACAAGAGGAAAGCTTCATCCTGCCTCCGGTAGGTACCTGGGATGGCTGAATTCCGGTCACCTGCCTGGCTAAGAAGGAGAAAGAGGAGAGACTCAAAGGGACCTTTTCATCTAGATGGGCGGAGGTGGCCTGCTAGCTGGGGTGAAGCATGCTTTTCTTCTTCTCAGCTCTCCCCGTAGACACCTTGTGGTACCAAGGTGACACCAACCTGACTCGGAAACCCCACCCCTTCCCCAGACACAATGTCCACAGCCTGAGGTGAAGTTCCCTCAGGTAGCTAAGCAGGACGTCTTCACGCTTTGTGATCCGGGCCGAATTCTGGGTGTGCACCTTGGGTTTCTGGGATGAGCCTGCTAGAAACAGGCATGGGCAGCCGGAATGGTTTCATGGCTGGAATTGGCATGCAGACTCCCCTTCCTCCAGGGACTTTCCAAGAGAAAAGTGCCCTTCAACATTGTGCTGTGTGTGACGGGTCCTTGGCGCGGATATTCTCCCCACTTCCTGATGAGCTTGCCTACCCGTCCCTACCACGTGCTCTGATGGCACCCACAAACAACCTGCCTTCCTATCTACAGGAGCCTGACCTCGGTTTCCCTCCCGTTCTCCATCCTCTGTCTTCTGGCTGAGCCCCTGCGGCTCTGGCCTGGCCCCACCCCATCTTGCCTTGGGAAGCCTAACACCCAGCCCCAGCTGCCAGCCAGCCCGAATGGGCAGCTGCAAGGTTGAGGATCTGGCCCAGAAACTGGGCATGCGCTGGGGCCTGGGGTGTTCGTGTAGCCCAGCTCCAAGAGAAGGATGTCCAGAGAGTCCTTTGCCAGCTGGGGCCAGGGCCAGGCTGTTCCCTCTGATCCTCCTCCTGCCACTTGGCGTCGGCCTCCTCCCTGGCCACCACCTGGACCACCGCCATTATGTTGTCCACAACCAGCACCGCATCCTCCCTCAAGGCCGCCTCCTCCCTCTGCACCGCTGCCGCCCTCTCCTGCCTCAAGGCTGACCACGGGAGCCCTCCTCCGGAGCTCCCACAGACCACGGCCTACTCCTCCCTCCCCACACCTCCGCAACACCTGGCCTCTGGGGGCCGCTTCCCCGGAAGCCCGCGGGCGTCCCCTGCTGACAATCCTTTGCCACACCTACGTGGACACAGTGTTCCCGGGAAGCCCCACCGGGCCCGCAGCCCGCCTTACTCGCCGTGGGCCATGGGCCACTGCAGGGTCACCTGCGTGCAGGAATCTAGGAGCCATAGGCAGAAGTCCTGGTCTTGCAGAGCCCTGCCAGCGGGCATCGCGGCCGCGACTGCGCTTGCGGGAGCCTCTGGGTCAGTAAGGCAGTACACAACAGCGTCCACGAAGGCAATCGATGGGCATCCCTGGCTGCTGGCCTCCAGCGTACCCAGGGCACTGGATGAGAAGTCCTTCGGAATGCTCCTGGGAGAACAGCATCCTCAGGGAGGAAGCATGATACTGGGAGCCTGCATTTGCCTAGACCTGCGAGAGTCCCTGCAAGCGTTCTGTCCTCAAGAGCAGGGGAATTCTTGTACTTCTGTAAAAGAAGGCGACTTTCCTCCCACGCTCCCGCCCGGCCCCACCGTGCCTAAGCCGCCCAAGCCGCCGGCGCTGGTCCCTCTCTCTATACACTAGATCGGCAGTTCTCAGTAATATCTGCCTGGTCCGCCTAAGGAACAGAGATGTTTCATGTGTTCACTGTGGGTCAACGGCTTGCGACAGTCAGGATGCCAGTTAGGGTGTAGGACTTCCAAGCACCCACTTCCAAAGCGCACACTGCCGGCGCCCCCTGCTACAAGCTCTCGCGGCTTCTCGCGGAAGGCCTTCCCCGGGATGGTGGAGCTGCGGGCCACTGGATGCGGGAAACCCCGGAAGACGCCCTCCGCCCACGCACTGATCAGCCGCGGAGAGTGGCTGGCTGTTCCGGCACTTCCGGCGTGCTTGGCGCACGGTCCGGTTGTGGCATCTTAGGCCGCGGTCGGCCACCCGTTGTGCGGCAGCCAGATGCATGCGCCGTGAGGGCCCCGCGACCCAGAGGCCGTTTGTCCTACTCAAAAGCATCTTTATTTTCTGTTTCTCTGCTCAGGTTGGTCTCTCAGCAAAAATACAAAGACAGCGAGGTTTCTGGATGTTGTCTGTAAAAGCAGATGGGTTTTCAATGTGTCGGTGTTGAATTACGGGAGGACAAAGGAGGGAAAGAAATCGCTAGTGTTATTAAGAAACTAATTTTCATGAACTCGTTGTCTGTTTCTTGAGGAGTCTTCCTTTCACTGTCGGCCATGTCTGACCGGTGGGTAAGGTCGTGTGGGACAGCGAGCTAGGGCGCCATTGTTTTCGTGTGCACTTTCTATTATAGCGGTTTTTCTCTCGGTATGTGGTCATAATTTAAATATGCAGGCACTTTAATTTAACCACTGTGATGAAAAACTTGTCCTGTTAGTCAGCACGTGTCAAATTTCTGATTTGTCTGGCAGGAATGATCAACATTGGACATAAATTGCGTTACTTTAGTGTATGTAGAAGTCTGGGGCCATAAATAATCACAGTTTAAATTTGTGTCTGTAAAGCCTTGAAATGTCTCCCTCCTTGTAAGACACTATTGGAAATGTTTCCTGTATCTCTGGTATCGTAAATAATTTAAACCGAGTAAGTGAGTGTAATCGAGGTAAATGGCGATAGATAGCCTAAAACGGAAACGAAATAATCGCGCTTGAGTTACTTTATTAACCTGGCATGCAGACGTACTCTGGTAATCCGGGCAATTTGGGGAAGTCAAGATGGGAGGATGGCTTGTGGTCAGGAGATGGAGACCGGCCTGTGTAACATAATGAGCTCCGTTAATCTGTTGCCATTTTGGCACCAAGGACGGGCTTAGTGGAAGATGATTTTTCCCCAGACAAGGGGTGGGTAGGGGGAGAAGGCTGCGAGTTGGACACGTTGGGGTGGGTGGTGGGTGTCAGGGCCCCAACGGGCACCGGGTGTGGCGGGGCTTCGGGTCAGAGCGGTGTGACAGGGGGCAGGGACCGGGCAGGGGATCTGTGAGGAGGACAGGGTGTGGCAGCGGGAGGATAGGTGGGATGGTTTCTAGATGGAACTGTTCCACCTTAGGTTGTTCTCAGGCATTACGTTTTCGTAAGGAGAGCGCCACGTGGATTTTTCGCATGGGCAGTTCACAGTAGGGTTCCTGTGAGAATGCAATGCCTCTGCTGATCCCACAGGTGGCGGGGCTCAGGCAGTGCGAGTGGTTCACCACCTGTGCTGCGTCGGGATTACTAACAGGCCAGAGACAGGTACCCGTTGGAGGCCCGTGTTTGGGGATCCCTGATCTCTCGTATATTTCAAATCACTAAACGTTTGTAAAATATTTAAAATATACTCCCCCAAGAAAGCATGTACTTTAATTAGGAGAATTTAATCATTTATCCAAATAGCAGTCTTGGCGTGGTGTTTCACCATTGAAATCCCATCGGTTTCATAGCCTCATGCAAGCAGATCACTTGAGCCCAGGAGTTCGAGACCAGCTTCGGCAACATGGGGAAAGCTGTTTCTATACACACACAGACACCCACACACATGCCCAGCTGAGATCGCCAGCCCCTGTACGCCCAGCTACTTGGGAAGCTGAGATGTGGCACGATCACTTGAAGCTGGTTGGAGGACGCTTCAGTCCTCCTCTCAGGAATATGAGAGAAGGAAGACAGTATTTATTAAATGCTATTAATGGACGTACACTTTGCCTAAAGGAAATTGAAGTCTCTGGAAAAAAAAAAAAAAGAAAACAAACACACAAACAAACAAAATCACATTGTACCTCCTAAATGTTTAGTTACCAAATCAAAGTATTTAAGTGCGGGCTTCCTGAGTATTGCAACTTTATAAAATCGCAATGGCTTTTGTTATCTAAGTTTTATAAAGGAGTTTTTGTGAGGTTTGTAGTAAAATGCAGCGTTTTTCCATGAAGTCAGTGCTGCTTTTGCTCTGTATGTTACACATTTTTCATATTTCGAGTAAGTAATACTAGGAAGATGTCAGCCTCTGTAAGGGTATTTCACTTGAGGTTTCAACACAGTATGTAATAAAATTTTATGTTTTGGGCTCTCTTATTGTTATCTAAATATAGATAAATTTTCATCCTTTACAGCTAAATGATGGAAGCGAATCAGCCTGGCAAGCTTTTCGTTGGTGGGCTAAGTAGAGAAGCCGATGAAAAGACGCTTAAAGCAGTATTTGGGGAACATGGTCGCGTGTCGGAAGGTAACTCTTGATGCCAACATATATTTCTGTATATTTTATATTTATTTTTTTACCAAAGTAGACATACACTGAAAATATTTCCTTGAATTCTTAAATTAAAATGATTTTTTTTGTTTGTTTTTAAACTGTTGTTTTGAAGTTTCTGTTTGATATTCGGATAATTCTCATGGCAGCAGCTGAAGGGTCTGTGGAAAGGGTCACCTACTACTTCAAAAGGAAAATGAGCAAAAGTAAATTATTTGTGCAGCTGGAGAGCAAAATGAAATATAATAGGCAGGTTATATGGGTGACTCAGTATTAAGAATCGTAGTAATGATGTGAAATGTAATTATTTTCTGATTTCATGTAACTCTAAGATGTGTGTTATTATGGTGAGTTAGTTATGTACATGTAAAATGTTTTCATGTATTTTAGTTGTTTGGAAGAAAGATCGAAAAAACAAGTGTAGAGGCTTCGCATTTATTACTTTTGAGAACCCTGCAGATGCTAGGAATGCTGCCAAAGATATGAATGGAAAGGTAAGGGTCCCTAGTGAATAATGTTTTAACTTTGTTTTTCAATTAGCAGTATTAGTAGGTCTTTTTAGTATTACTAAACTTTTGAAGATAGCAGAATGCCGTGTGAACTGAAATGCTTTAGCCATCCTCTTCTTTTTGCCTCATAGATGCAAGTGTTTTTGAAAGGATATAGAAATAAACGTTGTATGAATTACTCTATGGTAACCCAATTTCCATGTTTGTACTTCAATATGAGCGTAGGTAGATTTTCAGAAGCTTACAAAGAGGTTTAAAACTTAGAAAGAACCGTCAGGAATATGAGAGAAAGAAGTCAATATTTATGACATGCTATTAAGGGAGTTACGTCCGATTCCTGGAAAGACTTTTGTAGCGTAGACAAACCGTGGATATATACCTAGACACACTTACAAGAAAGAAGTCTTCCGTAAAGAGACACCTAGACAGACTCACTAGACGGAAACATTCTTATCCATTCCCTGAAAATGTATTCTAGAGAAAGTATATTTAAAGAGGACCTTTTCACTGAAGGAAGTGTTAAGAAGTTGAACATAGAAAATAATATGAGAACATTGAATTTGGATAACAGAGCAACTAACTGACATTTTTGTCCCATCGTTGCCCTTTTCTCCTAAGCACATTTTTAGTCTGTCACCAGAGTGATTTATGTAACACGCATACCTAATTCCTGATTTTCCCAGTGTGTTGTTGGACTTGTTTTGATCCAATCCATGGACTCTTGTCCTATTGAGACTTAAATTCCAGGGATTGTGTGTTTACTACGGCTTTAAACTTTTCTGTAATACTGTTAACTACCGAATTCCTTTGTGTTGCAGTCAAGATCATTCCATCCTGGACGCTTTGGAGCTTTTTGTGTTTTATAACATTATCACAATCTGATTGTAGTTTCTGTTACCCTTTGTGCTATCTCGAGTATGCTTTCTTGGACTTGGTGAGCGTTACCATTCTCTGTAAATGTCTACGAAATAATAATTTATTCTTCAAAAACAACTTAGATTTTAGAGTTTCTTCCTCATCGTATATACTAGGTATTTTGTACTCCCTGTACCATGTATTAATCTCTCGATCGTTAAATTGTCTTTAGTGCATATTTAAACTTTCCTAGTTGCTTTCATTTCTGTTATATCTAGCAGACTTCCTGGTACACAGCAGACAGTACATTTTTATTCACTCTTATACTTCTGTGTTTGAAGGTGTGGTAGAACACGAGAGCTGCTTTCTCTTCATGGCATGGTGTCAGGACTGGAGATAATTTTGACTTTTGTATAGTAATCTATGATAATTTTTTCCGCTAGTTTTCAAGCAGAAGAAGAGGTAGTTTTTGTAGCTGTGATTTCTAAATCACTTCATCTCCCATATTTTATTGTATAAAAATAAATATAAGTGTTATATGCACATAACTATTAAGAACGGAAATAAGGAGGTACTTAGAGTTTTCAGGACGAATGAGGAGTTTAAGAAATTTTGGCTGACCTTGGAATACTGGGAAGCGAGCAGCCATGTGCAAATCTGGGGAAAATATTTTTGGCCCAGAAGTAGCAAAAGAAGTCTCAAGGTAGGAACAACTGGCTACGTGGCTGCAAGAGATCTTGGAAAGTATCTAAGATCTTCCCCCAACTACCAAAAGCCATGTGATTTTGAAATAGAGTTCTTAGCTAAACTGTTTTGAAACATTGCTTTGGCCTATAGAAAAGATTAAATTGAAGAAAGTTATCGTGAATTTAATTAGGACATTTAAGCATTTCTGAGAAACAGCATGCAGTACTCTACTACGAGTTGTTTTACAGGGACACGTCTAAGGCCAAATAAGAAATTAGTAAGGCAGAAGACATGAAGGAGACCAACCCTATATCACATTTAAGGAAACAGAAGTAGAGTAAATACAGAATTGTAAATTATACTGGGACCTTGTATGTGAGTATGAGCACAATAAACAGGAAACAATTCAAAATGAATAATGTAACTAATGCCTTTGAATAAATAACCTTACTTTTTAAAATGACACATTCTTTTATATACACTTGAAACACTGAGGCTTTTAAATAAGTGACATGGATGCAAAGGTGAAGTAAATTATGTATTGTAAAGAACATGTGCCACATTGTCTGGCAGAATGTGTGATGGGTTAATTTTTTGAGGTGTTATTTTTTAATATTGGAGGCCTTTCAAGGAAACTGAATAATAGAATTTCTGTTTATCCCTTCATGGAAGGCATGTGCTCAGCAAATGTCTCAAATTTCACATTGTGAAGGACGCGATCATTTCAGGAAAAAAAAAAAAAAATTAAAAAAAAAAAGAAAAATGTTTGTCTTTGGTGAAAACGTGTAGAACTGAAATAGAGTTGATGTAAAACATCTGTAAAATGTGTTTAGGTTAACTGTGACAGTTTTCTCGATTGTATACTTTATTCTTTCAGTATTTGTATGGAAAAGCAATAAAAGTAGAAGAAGCCAATAAACCATCCTTTCAACGTGGTGGTACGCGGAGAACACCACCTCCTTCAAGACACAGAAGCCCTTCGGGAAGTCTGAGGTCTACAAGAAGAAGCAGTGGAGGAAGAAGAGGGTGGCATCACTCACGTGGAGGACACTTGGGTAATGTTTTACAATATAAAGATGGAACCATAGGACTGAAAGACAGTGTTGGAAGATGTAGAAATTTCTCAATTTTATTTACTTCCCAGGAAAAGTAAATTCTTGTTGATAAGCAAAATCATTTGTAAGTGCTAAAGACGTATTATAGGAAAGATTGAACTAATATCTAAAAGTTGTTTTAAAATCTTAATTACTTTGCACGGAAATAACATAAATTTCAACTGAACTGAGTTTATGAATGATGATTGTGTGTACTCCACAGGTTTTCTGCAGAACTCATTCACATTCGTAATACTTTAGAGTTTCTCTCTTTGGGGCCCCGTAGTTCATAGATGTTGCATTGTCAAAATACAGTGAAATCTTGAAAACCTTCCAGAAGGACAGTAGAAACTCAGTATTTTAGGATTGCTTGCACAACATTTATTTTTCTGTGTATACACGTGCACACATGGATGCAAATATTTTGATATGGATAATTTGCATAGTGGGCTGCCATAAAGCATTTTCCACTTAAGGAATGTAGAACGTTAATTAGTCAAAAGAGTCTGTGACTCAGGAAATATCTAAGTTTAAGTCTTTCTTAGGCTTCAAAATCCTACTCTGACACTTCTTTTAAATAAAACCTTTTGACTATTGCAGGCATAATGAATATCGTGACCCCAAAGACAGAGGAAAGCAGATATTTCCAAATAGTACTTTAACTGGTTCATGCTTTAGTGATACCAGTAAAAATGTTGAAATGTAGCTCAACGTACTTTCTATTATTTTATCAACACCGCAGGGACCTCCCGTGGTACACCACATGAGGGAGGGCCTCTGATGACTTAGGGTGGAAGGAGTCACCACGGTTATAACAATACATGAGATAGACATGGCAGAAGTCTGGAGAGTTACTCAAGGAGCCGTGGTGATTTCTGTTCCCGTGATGGTGAGCACGGTGGAAGAAAGGAACAGATAGGGTGCACCATCCTCCTTGTGAAGCACATTGTAGCTCAAGTTACAGGGCTTCTAGAGGTGGTGGTAGGGAAAGCTGATGTGAAGGAGGAGACTAAAGCAGATCTTTAAAATAATAGTTCTTGCATACCAATTCTTTCTCACATATCGAAAATTAAAATGTTGTTTCAGCATTATTAGCTGAGTACCAGTAAAAGAAATAGGTTGGTTTGTGGGGAGAGGTAGATACTGTCTTATTCCATGAATTTTTTGAGGTATACTGATGAAAATGAATTTTTTCAAAGTAATTTCATAATTTTGAATGCTATTTGAAAACTGTCTGTTAAGATGTAATGTCTGTAATTCAGTTTTGTTTTGTTTTTTTTTTTTTTGAGACGGAGTCGCGCTCTGTCGCCCAGGCTGGAGTGCAGTGGTGCGATCCTGGCTCACTGCAAACTCCACCTCCTGGGTTCATGCCATTCTCCTGCCTCAGCCTCCCGAGTAGCTGGGACTACAGGCCTCCACCACGACACCAGGCTAATCTTTTTGTGTTTTTAATTGAGACGGGGTTTCCCCGTGTTTGCCAGGATGGTCTGGATCTCCAGACCTCGTGATCCGCCCGCCTCGCCCTCCCAAAGTGCTGAGATTACAGGCGTAAGCCACCGCACCTGGCTGTAACTCAGTATTTTAGGATTGATTCAACTATATTTGTTTTTCTGTCTATACATGTGCAAGCATCTAAGCAAATCTATTTTATTTTTCATTTCATATGGAGAACTTGCGCATTGGCCTGCCATATAGCATCTGCCGTTTAAGGAATGTAGAACTCTAATTTCTTCAAAGAGTCTGTGACTCAGGAAAAGTCTAAAGATCACATATAAATCATATTTATATATGTGTGTATATATACACACATATATTTATATGTGTGTATATATACACATATAATTATATGTGTGTGTATATACACATATATTTGTATGTGTGTGTATATATACATATATTTATATGTGTGTGTATATATACATATATTTATATATGTGTATATATATACACACACACATATATAAATTTTTTCATTATTTATTATGCAATTCTTAAAGATTATTAAAATTGAGCATAGCCCAAGCTGAAAATTACTATTACATAAGGGAAGTTTAAGAATCTAAATTATGTTAACAAGTTTTAGAGATCATGTACTTTTCTAAGGTGTCACCTTTTGATTCTGTAATTATCTGAGTTCCTTTGAGTGGAATTTGGTTTAATTTTATGATATGTTTTCACGAAGCTTTCTTCATACCAGAATGATATGAGCAGCCATTTATTACTGATCTCCTAATATGTTTTTCTTGATCTAGATTATATTTAGATATTTGAATGATAGATTTCTGCTCTCTCTTCACTCTCCACTTATCCCACATCTCTCTCTCACACCAATATATGAAATGATTCCTGATTATTTTTGTAGATTTTCTAAATGGACTTTTATTGCTTGAATTAAACTAATTTCATATAGAAATACTAAAGGTTATTAGTTTAGATAATTGTGCAATTTTACAATTACAATCTGCAGGAAAGATTTATACACATCTAATATTTAGCCATTTAAAAAACAGCGACGTTTCTCAACTAAAAAGATTTTGTATGAAATACAGGTGATGGTGGATACACTCTTGATCTCCACATGAGTTCTTCTAGGGGAACGTTTGGAGTTAAAAGAGTTCCATCTTCAAGAATTGGAAGTCCTCCTCCTAAAAAATCTGCTCCTTCAACTGTGGCAAGAAGCAATAGTGGGATAGGAGGCCAAGGTAAATGCTACCTGAGAGCCAGACCGTAGTTTTTGTATGACTGAAAATGAGCTATTTACCTGAATGCTTAATTTAAGATTGAGTAACACATTAGAATTGACACATACATGGACATACTTATTGATTGATAGCTTTTATTTTAGTTTGAATCTCGCTAGGTGAATTTCAGATTTATGGTGAAGAAATACTTGACCTTTTAACTGCAGATCAAAGAAGCGATTACAAAGAGGCAAACGTTCCATTTAATGCTTTGTTTGCTAGAGAATTCCTCTTAATTTTTCTCAAAGTTCCCAGCAGTATTCTTTGATGGGAGGCTTCTTAGTCTAATGAATCCTTGCATATCCTAGATCCCTTTCTATTTGACCCCTGGTGTTCCAATCTAAAAATTGTGTGTTCAGTTTCTTTGTCAGGTTAGAGTCTTGCTGTCACCAGGCCAGGCTGCAGTGGTGAGATGATGGCTTGCTACAGCCTCAAATTCCGGAGCTCATGCAGTCCTCCTGTTTCAGCCTCCTGAGTTGCTGTGACTCATGGCATGCACCACCACACCTATCCAATTTTTCTTTCCCTATTTTTGTAGAGACAGGATCTCACTACATTGTCATAGCTGACACTAAAGCCCTGGGCTCAAGCAGTCCACCTGCTTTAGCCTTCCACAGTGGCTCGAGGCGTGAGCCACTGGGCCTGGCCAGACAGTTTCTGTGACCTCGGTAATGCTTGTGTGCAAGGTGTTCTTGCTGGTTCTTTGAGGATACTACAAGAGCATTTAGCAGAAAAGCAGTCACTGGGCTTTAATACTGTTTAACAAGATAAGTAAGGATTGAAATGTAGACATGAAGGAGTCCAACATTTTTCAGCTAAGTTGATATCACAGAAATGCAGAGTCGTGAAGTTCAGGGGCTGTACATTTATCATTAAGATTGTACGGGGATGTTTAAACCTTAACGCGAGATCCTTAGTGCAGGATTTGAAATTATTTGAGGAGAGAATTTAGAACTAAGCAACACAAGGTGAGCAGTAGGATTGAATAGAAGTAATAATCTTGAGAAGGAGGAGAAGGGTAAGATTTCAGATGGAACAGAAGAAAGCACGATAAAAAAGTCACCGTTCTCAGCAAAGAAGTTTAAGCAGAGCAAATTAAAATTCTTACTAAGGCATGCATCATAATATGGAGGAAATGGAAACCTTCTGTTTTCAATTTTACATTTCGTATTAGAGGATTGGTGAAGTTAGGTAGTAATTGAGTTCACAATACTTAAGCTAGCACATTTCCACTTAAAGATTAGCCAGTGAACACATCATAGGTGAGAGACTGACCTGTCAGAAATAGCACGTGAAGCCTGTATTAAAGGAAAAACTGTTCTATTTTGAATGAGGCACAATGATGTAATGACTCTTTTACCAGTATTTCTTATTCCATGTAAAATAAATCTTAGCCATCGTTAGAAAAGCTGGAGGAGCATATTTTAATTTGTCCTCATTTAAGATAGAGCCAACCACTTGGAGATAAAGAAGAACTTTTGTGTACAGATTTCACATTCAGTAGTTCATGGGTTGCACTACTTGTGTGTGTGTGTGAGACAGATTGAACAAGATGGGTAAATGTACTTTCTTTGGCTGAGATAGGACACCATATGCAAACTTTAAAATCAGTGTAAATTTTGACGGTTTTATGCATTTTCCCTGTGTCATTAATAGTCATCAGTAATTCACATGAAAAGGAAGATAACAACTAACTAGTTATTTCCAGTTAAAAATGAACTGTTAACCTGAGAATTAATGTTTAGCTTAAACTGTGTTTAAGAGGAACTGGCCTTTTAGGAGCCAAGAGATTATACAAAGCTGTAAGCTATGCTGAAGGTGTCATGAATGTCTGGTAAATCAGGGAAAGAGAAGGAGAGTCATGGGAGAAATAATTTTTAAAGTTGTTTTAGAGTAGAAAAGATAGTTCTTCAAATTTTCTGTACTTTACGTAATATGTCATCATGTTAAATTAAAGGTCCCATTTCACGTGGAAGAGAGAACTATGCAGGTCCTTCACGCAGAGAGCCATCCTCCTCCCGGAGAAAGAACAGTACCTCAACAAGAGATGATGCTTATGCAACTAAAGATAGGTAAAGGAAAATTGAAAAAATAGTTGGTTTTTTGTTGTGGTGATGAAATGCACATACCAAAATTAAACATCTTTGGGTTAACAATTAAATGGCATTAAATGCATTCTGTGTTGTGTAACAACCACCTCTATTTAGTAAAAAAAAAAAAAAAAAAAAAAAAAAAAACATTTTCATGACTCCGGACTACAGCTCCACTATCAGTTAAGCAGTCCCTTTCCTTTTCTCCCTTCCCGCTGCCACCAGGAAACATCAATCTGTGTTCTGTTTATGAACTTACCTGTTGTGGGCATTTCCTTGTAATGGGCTCAAACACTACACGACTTTTTTGTCTGTCTCTTTTCTTTCTGCTGGATGTCCTGAAGGTTCGTTTACGTCATCGCACTTCACTCCTTACACAGGCTGTTAACCCATTATTTTGTTTGGGTTGTTTCCACCGCAGTATTTCTAGGCACAAATATTAGCTTGAGTACACTTACTCAATTCTGGCTATGTATGTGTGGAGTTGCTTGATCATATGATAATTATGTTTGTTTTCTTCAGGACCCACCACATGTCTCCATAGTAGCTGCCTCATTTTCCATTCCAGCAAGCACTGTATCAGGGTTCCAGTTTACCTACATCCTCTGAAAGACTTGATATTTCCAGCTTGTTACAATTTATAGGCATTCCAGTATGTGGGAAGTATGGTATCACATTTTGGCTTAGAAATGCATTTTCTGAATCCCTAATAAGGAGTATCAGTTCCCCGTACTTTTTGGGTATTTGAATATATTGTACTTGAAGAAATGTCTGTTTAGATGTCTGGCCTTTTTTTTTTTTTTTTTTTTTTAAAGTTGTAAACAGGTTATGTTTTGGATACTAGAAGTTGATCATTTAAAATTTGTTTCTTTAAAACTTATGCAAGCATAAATCATCGAAGTTCCCGAGACACCAGGTGTTATGCTCCGCCACGTAAAGACTGTGCATGGCGTGATTATGGTCGTTCTCTCCGTGATGAACATTCTTCTAGACGATATGGGTACTATAACATTTTCTTGTTTTCTCCAATATACGTCTTAAATTGTTCATTCTGACACTAACGAAGAGGTTTTTTGTTTTGTTTTGTTTTGTTTTTTGTTTAATAGTGATCATGACGGCCATGGTAGAGATGATTCAGAACGTCCAAGTGGAAGTTCCTACAGACATGCATGTCAGAGTTATAGTAAGCGTCCAGGTATGTTTTGTAAATTATACAATTATATTTAGTAGAGCAGATCATTGCTGTAACAAAATTTTAGGGAAAATTACAAAGGAAAACCATAACATGTTTAAATGTTGGGAAAGGTTAACAGTGTAAAGCCTAGGGATCTATAGGAAGGTTAGAACTTCAATTCATTTACAGAAAACGTGACTCAACCTTTATTTTAGAATAGACTTTCTTAAGCTTCAAAATACTACACTGACACTTCTTTTAAATAAAACATTTTGACTATTGCAGTCACAATTAATATCCTGTCAAGAGAGGCAGAGGAAAGCAGGTATTTCCAAATAGAACTTTAACTGATTCGTGGTTTAGTGATACCAGTAAAAATGTTTCAATGTAGTTCAACATAAGTGCTATTATTTTATCAACCCTGCAGGGACCTCTCGTGGTGTACCACCTGCACCAGGTCCTCGGATGACTTTCAGTGGAAGCAGTCGCCGTGATTATAACAATACACGAGATAGATATGACAGAAGCCGGGAGAGTTACTCAAGGAGCCATCGTGATTCCTATTCCAGTGGTCGTGAGCACAGTGGCAGAAAAGAACAAACCTATCCACCTTCAGTGGATAGGGTGCACCGTGATCCTCGTGAAGAATATGGGAGCTCAAGTTACAGGGCTTCTAGAAAAGGTGTTGGGGGAAGCCGATCTGAAAAAGGAGACTGAAGCAGATATTTAAAATAAGAGTTCTTCCGTGGGTATCGAAAATTACAATGTTGTTTCTGTATTATTACCTGAGTACCACTACTAGAAATAAGTTAGTTTTGTAGGGAGAGGTAGCTATTAACTTCCTCCATGAATTTTTTGAGCTGAAAAGGAATCTTTATCAAAGTAATTTCATTATTTTTAATACCATTTGAAAGCTATCTGTTTAGGTGTAATGTGTGTAGTAAAATTTTCAGAATAAATCTATACATGGAATGCAAAGTGCCTGATTTTATTGCTACACGTGCTCAAAAGCAAATTCAATAGCAGAGTAAACTGTGTTGTTTGTAAAAACTTGCGTTTGTTGGTTTGCACATAAAAACATACAAAAGTAGGCGCAATTGCAGTCTTCCTTGGAAGCTGCACAAGTTTCCTAATTAGGCTGCGTTTCTTTTAAAAAACTTACCAGCTTCAGCTGTGCAAGGTGGCTCACGCCCATAATCTCTTCTCTTTGGGGGACCTAGGTGGACAAATCACAAATTCAAGTTTCAGAAGCCCTCAGAAGCTGTCTGCCTCACCCTGAAACGTTTGTCCTTCAGAGGAATAGTAAAGGTCAAAAAGTAATAGATACTGTTGAAACTAGAGTTTAAAACATCCAGAACATTCTTCTTGAAGCATTCTGTGACTGAAGCGGGACAGTGGTAATGGAAACATATTTTCCACTGAAATCAAACTGAACCTGCTAAGTTTCCTAGGTACTTAGCTTAATGAAATTAAATGGTCCTAGTTTACATAGTGAAAAATGAGTGTTTAGTTTTGGGAGGTACTCACATTAATATTGTCTTCAAATATTTGACAATGAATGTTGTAAGCAATGTTTTAGCAATATATTCTTACAAATAGGAATAATCTAGGAGGGTTGGGAATTTATCAATTTTTTTTTTTTTTTTTTTTTTTTGAGATAGAGTCTGGCTTTATCACCTAAGCCATGGTGCAGTGACTGGACCTTGGCTCACTGCAACTTCCACCTTCTGGGTTCAAGCTATTCTCTTTTCTCAGCATCCCGAGTAACTGGCATTACAGGTGTGTGCCACCACAGCTAGCTGAAATTTTGTATTTTTAATACAGACAGCATTTGACTGTGTTGGCCAGGCTTCTCTAAAAGTCCTGATCCACCCTCTTCTGCCTCTCAAAGTGCTTGGATTACAAGCATGAGCCATCACGCTGAGCCTATCAGATATCATTGAAGGTATGAATAGGAATACCTTAAACCTTATGCTTTTTGTAAAGTGAAGTGTATAAAACAACAGCAAAAAATTTCAGATAGGGGATGGCTTAAAGATTTAATAAATTATCTAATGATAAATACATAAAGAATAGGAGCCAAACAGGTAAACCATTTAGCTTTCCTGAACAGGCAGTGTACAGAATGGAATATACAAAGTTCCATAAGTTTTATAGTCTGTAATTCTTCAAGTAGCAAAATAATCTGCGAAGAGGAAGCATCTTCATGAGAAAACGTTGACAGAATCATCAATTTTTAAAGGGAAAGGCTGCAAATAATTTTAAAGAGGAAGTTACCAACTTTGATTTTCAAGTGAGTTATTTATCTCATGAAGTTATGTTTTCCTTCACCTTTAATGTAGGACCGTGAGGATTAAATGAAAAGATGAAACTCCCTAGTATCTTCACAGTGGCCTCATAAGAAATAGTGTCTTTCAAGATGTGATGGTGAAGGTCTTTACTCCCCGCATTTAGGGAGGCTGAGGTGGGCATATCTCTTTAGCTCAGGAGTTTGAGACAAGCCTTGGCAACATGCAGCAGTCTTGTCCCTATAAAATAGACAAAAAATTGCTGGATGTGGTAGTGCATCAGTGCAGTCCCCTTCCCTCAGAACTGAGGAGGGAGGATCGTTTGTGGCCATGAGGACAAGGCTGCAGTGAGCATGTTTGCTCCACTGCATTTTTGCCTGGGTGACAAAGTGAGACCCTGTCAAAAAATAAAAATAAATAAAAGTGTCTATGATACTCTGACCCTGGGAACTTTTAACCCAAATTATCTTCTTGAGCCATTCTGTCATAATGACTTAAAGGAATGGGGAACAGAAGCACAACCTGTAAGATACAATTTATCAACCCTGGAATAGGGGCTGTGTTTCAGCAAGTTAGAGTAAATGGTGAAAAGCCTTCATATAACAAGAGCTAAAGACTTCTTCCTTAATTTTCATAGGAAAAGTGTACTTTTTAATGAATAATAGGATACATTTTACGATCTGTGTCTGCTAGGATTGCTATGAGAAAATACCTAGACTTGGTGGTTTATAACAAACATTTCTTATAATCTTAGAGCCTGAGATGCCCAAGATGAAGGCATCAGCAAATACAGTGTTCTGGCAAGGGCCCACTTTGTGGATTTTAAACAGCCGTCTTGCTGAGTCTACACATGGTAGAAGGGGCTTGGGACCTCTTGGGTTGCTTACAGGAGGGTACTAATATCATTTATGAGGGTGCTGTCTTCCTGACCTCATCAGTTCTAATCAAAGGCCCTGTTCCCCATCCAGAGGGCAGCCAATTGACATTTCTCTATGTTGAGCTTAATGTATATTTTAGATGGTGGAGTGAGGATGGCAGTGAAGACTGAATGAATTCCCTGGTTTGCAGTTTTTAGTGTCTCTGGTGTTGCCATCAGTTATTAGAGGCATGAAGATGATTTTTTAAAATGTTCATACATAGTCATCTGGCTTCAGGTTACAAGTTTTGGGGATAATTGGGCAGTTTTAGTTGTCAGTGATGCTAAATCATGAAAGGGGGACACAAAGTTGAAGTTTGAGTTTGGGGAGTTGTAGCTATGTATTGAATAAAAGAAGAATTGAAAATGGAGACTAATAAAATTTGTAAGACATCTCATGTGGATGTTCTGTAGTTTTCCACTGAAATATAATTCTCTCTGCAGTTACTTCTCCTGACTCTTATTCACAAAATAAGTCTGGTCTTACTAGTTTTGTCATTATTTATCTAAATGCAGTAAGAATGGTCATTGACCACCGAGGCCTTTATTTATTTATTTCTTCATGTATTCACTATTCCTTTCTAAATTAGAAACAGTGTCTGACTCATTTCAGCCTCCACCTCCTGGGCTCAAGTGGTCCTCCCACCTCAGCCTCCGAAGTAACTGAGACCACAGGCACACACCATCATACCTGGCTAATTTTGTATTTCTGTTTGTTTGTTTGTTTGGGGATATTGTCTTGCACCATGTTGCCTAGGCTAGATGTGAACTCCTGGGCTCAAGTGTTCCTCCCACCTTGACCTGTGGGAGTGCTGGTATTACGGGTGAGAGCCACCATGCCTGGCCACAGAGGCCTTTCCAGTTTGCTTTGTGAGAACCAAGTGTCTTTTTTTTTTTTTTTTTTTTCGCGACGGAGTCTTCCTCTGTCTCCAGGCTGGAGTGCAGTAGCTCAGTCTCAGCTTACTGCAAGCTCTGCCTTCCAGGTTCACGCCATTCTCCTGCCTCAGCCTCCTGAGTAGCTGGGACTACAGGTTCCCCCTACCACGGCTGGCAAAGTTGTTTTTTTTTTTTTTCTACTTTTAGTAGAGACGGGGTTTCACCATGCTAGCCAGGATGGTCTCAATCTCCTGACCTCGTGATCCACTCACCTCGGCCTCCAAAAGTGCTGGGATTACAGGCGTGAGCCACCACACCGGGCCTGTGACCTTTCTATAATTAGGCTCAGCTTATATTTTCTAAAGCCTTGAGACTAGATGCTAAGCCAGGAACTTCCCACCAGGCTTTTCTACGAGAACCTGTAGATTGGGTTGAATTCGTCTCCTCTCAGAGTCCCCAAATATCGTGAGGTTCCAGAACTTGCCCAGAAGTGACCTGTTTTTCTCATCTCTTGGGCTAGGAACTCTGTAACCGATTATGAGGCCGCTTTTCCCAAGAGGGCTTTATAAGTATTGTCCCCACAGTCAACTTTAGTTTTTAATGCTGCCTTGTTATGTCTGATTCTATGGAAATCATTCTTAAATGTGTTTGATATTTCAGACGAGGCTTGGCAATAAAACCAGTTCCCAAGAACATTCAGTTCAAAAAAGGACACTTTTGTACTGAACAGAAGAAATGCCTCTATTGTCATAAAAATATTTATAAAATATTAAACGTCCAGTGAATGTAATGCAGCTCAATTAGTGAATTAGTACATCCAAGAAGAATCCCAATGTATTCTCCTTTTTAAGGTTTTTTGTTTGTGTGTTTGTTTGTTTGTTTATTCTTTTCACTGGCAGAGTCACCCTCTTTCGCCCAGGCTGGAGTGCGGTGGTGAGATCTCAACTCAGTGCAACCCCTGCTTCCTGGGATAAAGGAATTGTCCTGCCTCAGCCTTCTGCATAGCTGGGATTGCAGGTGTGCGCCACCATTCCTGGCTGACTTTTGTATTTCTAGGAGGGATGGAGTTTTGCCATATTGCCCAGGCTGGTGTGGTCTCAAACTCCTGAATTCAGAGGATCCACCTGCCTTGGCCTCCCAAACTGCAGGGATTACAGGCATGAGCTACCATGCCTGGCCCACAAATGTATCCCTGCACTTAATAATAACAGCAATTCGTAACATGTGGCTGTGTGCAATAAACCATTTTAAACTAATCTCATTTACTAAATATTTGCATGAATCATGTGAACTTGGCCTTCTATTTCTGGGATTTTTAAGAGTATGTAATTCACAATAGTGCTTACTTATCTCTAAGCCAATTAATATGGCACCCTTTTAAGTGATATTCAAAATTAACAGGGTAATCACATCCAGAGGTAGTAATATATCACACACACATAATGTATATGCAAAAAGTATAGATAGCGGAAAACAGAGTTTACAGCTCTCCTCAAATGTAGCCATGAATTAAGCAATAGGGTAATAGAAATCTCACTGGTTTATATCCATTTGATATTTAATCTAAACTGTGCTTCGGCAAAATGAGACAAGGTTACCTATTCCATAGGAGGTCTAATACTTTGCGTCCGTATTGGTAAAGAAGAATTTTCTGAGAATATTTTGCCATAGGATTGAATCTAGTGAGTCAGAGGACTACATTTTACTTATAATATACATCCAGTGACAGTCTGAATACCTCCAAAAGCTGGGCAATTAAAATGCTCAATCTCTTCTAATTAGCTATTTTTCTTTCCGCTTCAGTCAGATAATTTTTTGGAGGGTGGGGAAGATCGTTGAGTCCCTGAAGAGCCTCTGATTTAGAGAGCCTAAATTTCTTGTGACTATAGTGGGCTGAGAGGCTGAAATAGAAAAAGCCTTGTTTAGTGGATAGAAGGATGGACAATGAGAGGTTTAAAGTAGGATATGTCAAAGAATTCAAGGGAGCTGAATAGTAGATAGAAGATAGTAAGAGGACAAGCAAGGAACACGAGTAATAGGAAGGAAGACGTCAAAACGCACCAGTGTAGTGAGATGTTAAGTTTCTCAAAGATCATTGAAGTTCCAAAGTATCCTTACAAAAGCATCCCAACAACAAGGATGTCTATTTAGCAAAGCCTAAATTCACCAGGGTTCAAGAAGATGGGTTTTAGTTGACTAAGAGAGTCTCATGGCAGAGGCAAGTATCCAAATAAAGAACAAAGAGGTGTCAGACAGCTTTAATTGAGATAAAGAGAGAGAGATATAGAGATAGAGACAGAAATAGAGATAGAGATACCTACCGATACAGACAGAGACACAGACAGAGAGATAGAGATAGACATAGATAAAGACGTAGACTTGACAAAGACATAGACGTAGACATAGACATAGACATAGACATAGACATAGACATAGACGACATAGACATAGACCTTGACGTGGACATAGACATACACAGTCATAGACATAGTGATATAGAGAGAGAATCTTCCATAAAGACCAGGCAAATGGGAAAAATCCCCTTAAGGAAAATTGGTCTCCAACATAGGGACTCATTAAATAATGTCCACTGAGGAAATATGCTAGAAAGAAGGGAACCAAACACATGGTGTTGCCCCACTACTTGGATTGCTGGATCATATGATGGGTGGTTCTGCTTGTAGACTTCTTAGGACTCTCCATACTTAAATTGACATAAAGCTCTGTGTGAGGCCTGCACTAATTTACATTCTCACCAAAAGGGTGCACGTATATCCTTTACTCTGCATCCTCACCAGAAATGCATTTCTTTTGCCTTTTGGATAAGAGCCGTTCTGACTGAAGTGAGATGACATTTCACCGTGGGTTTGATTTGCATTTGCCTGATGGATTAGGGATGATGAGCACTTTGTAGTATGTGTGCTGGGCAACTGTATGTCTTACTAAAATAAATGAGTATTCACGTCATTAGCCCATTCATTTTCATGCTATTTAGTCATTTGAGTCGTGTATGTACTGTAAATATTCACTTATTGTAAGATGTATGGTGATCCAATAACTTCTCCCATCCTGTAGGATGTGTCCTCTTTCTGTTTAGTTTCCTGTGGCGTTCTGAAGCATCTTAGTTTGATATAACCCCATTCTCTATTTGTGATGTTCTTTACTGTGCTTTTGCAGTCACTTTGAAATCATCATTACAAACACTTGTCATGGAGCTTCTTCCTTCTTATTTCTTCTGGTATTTTTATCGTTGCATTCCTGACATTGGAGACTGGTGGGAGATTATCTACTCTTTTATTTTTTACATATTTATTCATTTATTTTTGAGACAGAGTTTTGCTCTTATTGTTCTAGCAGGACTTCAGTGGCGAGATCTTGGTGCCCTGCAACCTCGCCTGCCGGGTTGAAGAAATTCTCCTGCCTCAGCCTCCCGAGGAGCTGGGATTACCGTCACCTGCGGTCATGCCTGGCTTCTTTTTGGTATTTTTAGTAGCGACAGAGTTTTACCATGATAGGCAGCCTAGTCTCGAACTCCTGACCTCAGATGATCCGCCCACCTTGGCCTACCACAGGGCTGGAATCTCACACGTGAGCCACTACACATGGCCAAAATAATCTAATTTTAAAATCCTTTACATAGATATTCAGATTCTTCCTCACCTTGTTTATGGAAGAAACTCGATTTTGCGTTGTGCGTTCTTGCTTCCTTGGAAAAAGGTCACGAGAAGCAAAAGCAGTGACTTAGTTCTGCTCCCCTATTGTTTTTCTTTAGCTCATCTGTCTTCTTTTCCTCCAGTGCTGTGCTATTTTGGTAAGTAAAACTTTGCAGAGTATTGTGAAGTGAGGTAGTGTGATGCCTCCAGCTTTGTGCTTTCTACTGGATTGCTCTGGCTCTGCAGCGTCTTCTTCAATTTCATAGGAAATTTAGGATTTTCAGTTTGCTTTTGTATGAGGAACGGTTGTTGATATTTTTAAAGGGTTTGCGTAGACTCTGTAGGTCACTTAGGTGGTACTGATGCAAATGTCGTTTAATCCTTGTGGCTGGGTGCACATGCTTAGGGACAAGTGACACTGGGTATTCACATCAGTGCTTAGGAGGGCCGTAACGTGCAGACAGCTTCCATCCCTGGACACACACAGATTGTCCCCTGACATTTGGACATCTCTTCAATTCCCTCCCTTCTGTGAGCTTAGTATGGTCACCCAGATTCCCTGTGCAGTGGCCTGACTTGTCTGCGTTGCCATGGCAGGGTGAGTGAGGATTGCAGCGGGGAGAAAACATGTTAAGAAAGCCTGGGGTCATTGTAAAAGTATATGACTGGCCTGGGAGAGCCATTCTGAAAGCACACAGACATAGAAGAGCCTGGGTTGGACATCAGCATAGAGGGTGAGAGGGCCCTAGTTGAACCCAAAGTAAGCCTCAGGTTGTAGCAGGCCTCAGGGCAAGAAAGGAAGCCTTTAAGGCATGATGAAGCAGCTATCCACTGACACTTGCTTATGCCTCTAAGGTGGCTGAAGGTTCCACAGTCCTGTCATGTGGACGTTACCGTTCCCTGATGGGCATTTCTGCCTCAGCCCGTGGATGGCCTGGGTTTGCTCACTGGAGTCTCTTCCCTGAGCTTTGCGTTGTCCAGGAGTGTCCCAGCTCCAGCACCCACAGGCCTCTCAGCTCCCAGCCCTGGCCTCCCCTCTGTTCCCTATCTGAGGCCCTAACTCCCTCAGGTAGTGCTACAGGGGATTGAGCTACAGGCCCTGGGGGGACTGGGGAAAGGGTTCCAGGCCAGGTCAGTTCTTGCCTCAAAGCCAGTTCCCCAGAGGCCAAGGAATAACGCCCAAGCTCCTTTCATGTGAGGCCCCACAGCGGCCCCACCTTTGCAAGGCTGCCAGACCATGAGTAGTCACGGTCAGCCAACCAGCTGAAGAACTCAGTTAGGCGGTGTCCTGCCTGTAGCTGGGGGCTTGACCTTCATGATCCCAGAACCCCTAGACTGCAGTGGAAGGAGAAACCCTGCATCCTAGAGGGAGAGGAGTCCCAAAGGCTCGTGGCAGACATACCACCTTCCCTACCTTGCTGGGAGGCATTCCTTTAGGAGGACGCCAACGCGATGCTCCTTAACGATCACTTCAACGTAGGAGTAAGTGTTGTGACAAGAGGAGATCTTCATCCTGCCCTGGTACCTGGGATGGCTGAGTTCCTCCACCTGCCTGGCTAAGAAGGAGAAAGAGGAGAAACTCAAAGGGACCATTTCATCTAGATGGGCTGAGGTGGCCTGCTAGCTGGGGTGAAGCATGCTTTTCTTCTTCTCAGCTCTCCTGCTGAGACACCCCAAGGTACCAGGGTGGTGGTACCTCAGAAACCCGACCCCTTCCCCAGACCCAGTCTCCACGGCCTGACATGCAATTCCATCATGTAGCTAAGCAGGACTTCTTCATGCTCTGTGATCCGGGCCGACTTCTGGGCGTGCAACTTGGGTTTCTGGGGTGAGCCTGCTAGAAACAGACATGGGGAGTGAGGATGGTTTCATGGTTGGCATCCGCATGCAGACTCCCCTTCCTCCAGGGACCTTCCAAGAGAAAAATGCCCTTCGACATTGTGCTGTGTGCGAAGGGTCCTTGGTGCCATTATTCTCCATGGTTAGTGATGTTCTTGGCTACCCGTACCTACCACGTGCGCTCATGGCACCCGCAAACAAGCTGCCCTCCTATCTACAAGAGCCTGGACTTGGTTTCTCCTCTGTCCTCCATCCCCTGTCTTCTGGCTGACCCCCTATGGTTCCAGCGCGGCCTCACTCCATCTTGCCTCGGGAAGCCTAACACCCAGCCCCAGCTGCCAGCCGTACCGAATGGGCAGCTGCAAGGTTTAGGATCTGGTCCAGAAACCAGGGATGCCCTGGGGCCTGGGGTGTTCACATAGCCAACCTCCAAGAGATGGATGTCTAGAGAGTCTGTTGCCGGCTGGGGCCAAGGCCATGCTGTGGCCTCTGGTCCTTCTGCCACTTCTCATCGGCCTCCTCCCCGGCCACCAGCTTGACCATCGCCATTATGTTGTCCACCACCAGCACTGCATCGTCCCCCAAGGCTGCCTCTTTGTTTTGCACCCCGGGTGCCCTCCCCTGCCTCAGGGCTGAACGGGGCGCCCTCCTCCGGAGCTCCCGCATACCATGACCTACTCCTCCCACCCCACACCATCGCAACTCCTGGCCTCTGGGGGCTGCTCCCATGGAGGTCCGTGGGCGTCCCCTGATGACAATCCTTTGCCACACCTACGTTGACCCAGGTTTCCTGGGAAGCCCCGCCATGCCCGTGGCCTGCTGCACTGTCTGCGGGACCCTGGGCCACAGCACGGTCTGCTGCATACAGAAGTCTAAGAGCCATAGGCCAAAGTCCTGGTCTTGCAGAGCCCTCCCAGCAAGCATCGTAGGCACCTCTGTGCTTCCAGGAGCCTCGGGGGCGGCAAGGCAGTGCACAGCAGTGTCCACACTTGCCATCCATGGGCGTCCCTGGCTGCTGGCCTCCGGTGTTTCCAGGGCACTGGACAAGAGGTCCTTCAGGATGCTCCTGGGAGTTCAGCATGGTATCATGCTCAGGGAGGAACCATGGTACTGGGAGACTCTATTTGCCTAGACCTGCGAGAGTCCCCGCAGAGGTCTTGGCCTGAGGAGCTGGGGAATTCCACTGTACAAGGTGACTTTCCTGCCACACTCCTGCCCAGGTCCACTGCACCCAAGACGCCCAAGCAACCAGCGCTGGTCCCTCTCTCTCTCCTCTAGATCGGCAATTTTCAGTACCATCTGCCTGGCCTGCCTAAGGAAGGGAGATGTTTCATGTGTTCACTGTGGGACAATGGTTTGCAACTGTCAGGATGCCAGTTAGGGTGTAGGACTTCCAAGCACCCAATTCCAAAGCGCACGCTGCCGGCGCCGCCTGGTACAAGCTCTGATCTGATGCCTTCTCACAGGAGTCTTTCCCCAGGAGGGTGGAACAGCAGGCCACCAGGATGCGGACGCGGGGAGCCCCAGAAGATGCCCACTGCCCTCGCACGATCAGCCTCGGAGAGAGGGTGGATTTTCCAGCACTTTCGGCATCCTTTAGGTATAGTATGGCTGTGGCCCCCTACTCCGCAGTCGGCCAGCCGTGGTCCCCAAGCCAGATGCATGCGCCGTGAGGGCCCCGTGACCCAGAGGCTGTTTGTCCTACTCTAAAGCACCTTTATTTTCTATTTCTCTGTCAGGTTGTTCTCTTTGCAAAAATACAGAGACAGCAAGGTTTTTGGGTGTTGTCTACAAAACAGGATGGGTTTGTAATGTGTCTGTGTTGAATTATGGGAGGAGCCTACAGAGAAAGAAATAGCTAGTGACATTAAGAAACTTTTTTGTAAACTCATTGTCTGTTTCTTGAGGATTCTTCCTTTTACTGTTGGCCATATGTGACGGGTGGGCAAATTGTGGGACAACGAGTTATGGCGCCATCGTTTTCATGTGCACTTTTTATTAAGGTGGTTTTCCTTTGTGAATGTGGCCATAATTTAAATAGACAGGCAATCTACTTATCCACTGTGATTAAAAACTTGTCCTTTTAGTCAGCATTTGTCAAATTGCTGGTTTGCTTGACAGAAATTGTGGATTTTTGACGTAAATTGCATTCCGTTAGTGTACGTAGAAGTCTGGGACCATAAATAATCACAGTTCAAATTTGCCCCTGTAAAGCCTTGAATTGTCTCCCTCCTTATATGACAGTATTTGAAACGTGTTTCCTGTATCTCTGGTATCGTAAATGATTTAAACCGAATAAGTGAGTGTAATCAAGATAAACGGCGATAGACACCCTAAAACGGAAGCAAAATATACGTGCTTAAGTTATTTTATTAACCTGGCACACTGACTTACTCTTGTAATCCTGACATTTTGGGAGGTGAAGGTGGGAGGATGGCTTGAGGTCAGGAGATGGGGACCAGCCTGTGTAACATAATGAGCTCATTTAATCTGTTGCCATTTTGGCACCAAGGACTTGTTTAGTGGAAGATGATTTTTCCCCAGACAAGGGGTGGGTAGGGGGAGAAGGCTGCGAGTTGGACACGCTGGGGAGGGTGTGGGCATCAGGGTTCCAGTGCGCACAGCGTGTGGTGGGGCTGCGGGTCACAGCAGTGTGATGGGGGCAGGAATTGGGCAGGGGATCTGTGAGGAGCACAGGGTGTGGCAGCGGGAGGATAGGTAGGATGGTTTCCAGATGAAACTGTTCCACCTTAGGTCATCCTCAGACATTACATTTCCATAAGGAGATCGCCACCTAGACTTGTTGCATGCGCAGTTCACGGTAGGGTTCCTGTGAGAATACAACGCCTCCGCTAATCCCACAGGTGGCGGGGCTCAGGCAGTGCCAGTGGTTCACCACCTGTTCTGCATCCAGGTTGCTAAAAGGCCAGAGACAGGTACCCGTTGGAGGCCAGTGTTCGGGGATCCCTGATCTCTCGTATATTTCAAATCACTGAAAGTTTGTAAAATAGTTGAAATATTCTCCGCAAGAAAGCATGTACATTGATTAGGTAAATTTAATCATTTATCAAAATACCAGGCTTGGCGTGGTGTTTCACCCTTGAAATCCCATCGATTTTATAGTCCCATGCCAGCGGTTCATTGGAGCCCAGGAGTTTGAGACCAGCTTCGGCAACATGGGGAAACCTGTGTCTATTACAATATGCACACACACACACACACACTCACACACTCACACACACACACACTCAGCTAAGGTAGCGAGAGCCTGTATTCCAGGCTACTTGGGAAGCTGAGACGTGGCATGATCACTTGAGGCTGGGCGGAGGACGCTTCAGTGGGCAGTGCACTTTGGCTGAAGGAAATTGAAGTCTCTAGGTGGGAAAAAAGAAAAAAAAAGAAAACAAACAAAATCACATTGTACCTTCTAAATGCATAATTTTCAAATTAAAGTATTTAAATGGGCTTCCTGTGTATTGCAACTTTAGAAAATCACAAGGCTTTTGTTGTCTAATTTGCACAAACAAGTTTGTGAGGTTCATAGTAAAATGCCGCACTTGTCCATGAAGTCAGTGCTTCTTTTGCTCCGTATGTTATCATCAGAGTGGTTTATGTAACATGCATACGTAATTACACAGTTTTCATATTTCAAGGAAGAAATACTAAGGAGATGTCAGCCTCTGTAAAGGTATTTCACTTGAGTTTTCAACACTCTATGTAATAAAATTTTATCTTTTGGGCTTCCTTATCGTTATCTAAATGTAGATAATTTTTTACCATTTACAGCAAAATGATGGAAGCGGATCAGCCTGGCAAGCTGTTTGTTTGTGGTCTAAGTAGAGAGGCCAATGAAAGGACACTTAAGGCAGTACTTGGGAAACAGGGTCCCTTGTCGGAAGGTAACTCTTAACACCAACATACATTTTCGTATATTCTGTATATGTTTTTTACCCCAGTAAACACATACTCAATATATTTGCTTGAATACATACATTCAAAGTGATTTTTTGTGTGTGCGTTTAAATTGCTGGTTTGAAGTTTCAATCTGATACTTGAAAAATTCTCGTGGCCTGCAGGTGAAGTGTCTGTGCTAAGAGTCACCTACTACTGCAAAAGGAAAACAAGAAAAAGTCCATTATTTGTGCAGGTAGCAAACAAAATGAAATAAAATATGCAGACTGTATGGGTGACTTAGTATTAAGAATCTTAAGAATCACACTAATGATGTAAAATGCATTTTTTTTTTTTTTGGTTTGATGTAACTTTCAGATGGTTTTTCAGATGGTTAGTACTATAGTGATTCCGTTATATAAATGTAAAATGTTTTCATATATTTTAGTTCCTTTGAAGAAAGATCGAACCCACAAGTGCAGAGGCTTCACATTTATTAACTGTGAGAACCCTGCAGATACTAAGAATTCTGCCAAAGATACGAATGGAAAGCTAAGGGTCCCTAGTGAATAATATCCTAACTCTATCTTTCAATTAACAGTATTACTAGGTCTTTTTAGTATGACTGAACTTTTGAAGATAGCAGAATGCCATATGAACCGAAATGCTTTAGCCACCCTCTTCCTTTTGCTGTATAACTGCAGGTGTAGTTGAAAGGACATAGGAATAAACATTATATAAATTAGTATATGGTAATCCTGTTTCCATGTTTGTATTTCAACAGGAGTGTCAACAGGTTTTCAAAGCTTACAAAGAGCTTTAAAACTTGGAAGAAACCCTCAGGAAAATGAGAGAAATAAGTCAATCTTTATTAAATGCTAGTAAGGGAATTATTTCCAATTTACAGAAATAATTCTGTAGCATACACACACTGTGGATAGACACGGACTTACAAGAAGAAATGTTCTGCGGAAGACACCTAGACAGAATCACAAGGTGGAAACATTCTTTCCCACTCTCTGAAAATATATTCCAGAGAAAGTATATTTAATGAAGACATTTTCATTTAAGGAAGTGTTAGGAAATTGAAAACAGAAAATAATATGAGGACATTGAAGTTGGATAACAGAACAAGGAACCGGCATTTTTGCCCCATTGTTGCCCTTTTCTCCTAAGAACGTCTTTAGTCATCAGAGTGGTTTATGTAACATGCGTACGTAATTACTGCTTTTCCCAGTGTGTCCGATAACTTGTTTTGATACTATCAATGGTCCCTTGTCCTACTGAGTCTTAACATTCAAGGGACTGTTTGTTTATTACAGCTTTAAACTTTTCTGTAATACTATTAACTACGGAATTCCTTTACGTTGCTGTCAAGATCATTCCATTCTGGACCCTTAGGAGCTTTTTATGTTTTATAACATTATCACAAACTGATTGTAGTTTCTGTTACCCCTCACGCCATCTTGAATATGCCTTCTTGAACTTCATGAGCATTACTGTTCTCTGTAAATGTCCCAGAAATAACAATTGATCCTTCAAACACAACCTAGAACTTATAGTTTCTTCCTCATTCAATATAAGAGGTATTTTGTATTCCCTGTACCATGCATAACGTATCTCTTGATTGTTAAATTGCCTTTAGTACATATTTAAATTTTCATAGTTGCTTTTATTTCTGTTACATGTAGCACAATTCCAGGTACACAGCAGACAGTACATTTTTATTCATTCTTACGCTTCTGCATCTGAAGGTGTGGTAGAACTTGAAAGTTACCTTTGGTTCACGGCATGGAGTCAGGACTGGAGGTAATTTTGATCTATGTATAGTAATCTATGATAATTTTTTCCACTAGTTTTCAAGCAGAATACAGGTAATTTGTGTAGATGTGATTTCTAAATTACTACATCTCACAAAGTTTATTGTATGAATATATATATATATATATGTATATGTTATATGTACCTAAGTATTAAGAATGGACATAAAGGTGGTACTTAGACTTTTCAAGGGGAATGAATAGTTTAAGAAATTTTGACTAACCTCAAAATACTAGGAAGCAAGCACCCATATGCAGATCTGGGGAAAATGGTTTAGGACCAGAAATAACAAAAGAAGTCTCAAGGTAGGGAAAATCGGCTAAGAGGCTGAAAGAGATCTTGGAAGGGATTTAAGATCTTCCACCAAGTAACAAAAGCCATGTAAATTTTAAATAGAGTTATGAGCTGAACTGTTTTTAAACATTACTTTGGCCTATAGAAAAGATTAAACTGAAGGAAGTTACTGTGATTTTAATTAGGACTTTCAAGCATTTCTGAGAAATGGCATGCAGTACTCACTAAGAGTTGTTTTTTAGGGACATGCTAAGGCCACATGAGAAGTAAGTAAGGCAGACGAGATCAGGCGCATTCAGGGTGGTATGGCCATAGTTCAACATACACAAATCAATAAACATTATGCAGCATATAAGCAGAACCAATGACAAAAACCACATGATTATCTCAACAGATGCAGAAAAAGCCTTTGACAAAATTCTACAACCCTTCACACTAAAAACTCTCAATAAATTAGGTACTGATGGGACGTATCTCAAAATATTAAGAGCTATCTATGACAAACCCACAGCCAATATCATACTGAATGGGCAAAAACTGGAAGTATTCCCTGTGAAAACTGGCACAAGACAGGGATGCCCTCTCTCACCACTCCTATTCAACATAGTGTTGGAAGTTCCGGCCAGGGCAATCAGGCAGGAGAAGGAAATAAAGGGTATTCAATTAGGAAAAGAGGAAGTCAAATTGTCCCTCTTTGCAGATGACATGATTGTATATCTAGAAAACCCCATTGTCTCAGCCCAAAATCTCCCTAAGCTGATAGGCAACTTCAGCAAAGTCTCAGGATACAAAATCAATGTGCAAAAATCACAAGCATTCTTATACACCAATAACAGACAAACAGAGAGCCAAATCACGAGTGAACTGCCATTCACAATTGCTTCAAAGAGAATGAAATACCTAGGAATCAACTTACAAGGGATGTGAAGGACCTCTTCAAGGAGAAATACAAACAACTGCTCAATGAAATAAAGGAAGATACAAACAAATGGAAGAACCTTCCATGCTCATGGGTAGGAAGAATCAATATTGTGAAAATGGCCATACAGCCCAAGGTAATTTATAGATTCAATGCCATCCCCACCAAGCTACCGATGACTTTCTTCACAAAATTGGAAAAAAATTACTTTAAAGTTCACATGGAACCAAAAAACAGCCCGCATTGCCAAGACAATACTAAGTCAAAAGAACAAAGCTGGAACCATCAAGCTACCTGACTTCAAACTATACCACAAGGCTACAGTAACCAAAACAGCACGGTACTGGTACCAAAACAGAGATATAGACCAATGGAACAGAACAGAGCCCTCAGAAATAATGCCACATATCTACAACTATGTGATCTTTGACAAACCTGACAAAAACAAGCAATGGGGAAAGGATTCCCTACGTAATAAATGGTGCTGGGAAAACTGGCTAGCCATATGTAGAAAGCTGAAACTGGATCCCTTCCTTAAACCTTACACAAAAACTAATTCAAGATGGATTAAAGACTTCCATGTTAGACCTAAAACCATAGAAACCCAGAATAAAACCTAGGCAATACTATTCAGGACATAGGCGTGGGCAAGGACTTCATGTCTAAAACACCGAAAGCGATGGCAACAAAAGCCAAAATTGACAAATGGGATCTAACTAAACTAAAGAGCTTCTGCACAGCAAGAGAAACTACCATCAGAATGAACAGGCAACCTACAGAATTGGAGAAAATTTTTGTAATCTACTCATTTGACAAAGGGCTAATATCCAGAATATACAATGAACTCAAACAAATTTACGAGAAAAAAACAAACATTCCCATCATCAAGTGGGTGAAGGATATGAACAGACACTTCTCAAAAGAAGACATTTATGCAGCCAAAAGACACATGAAAAAATGCTCATCATCACTGGCCATCAGAGAAATGCAAATCAAAACCACAATGAGATACCATCTCACACCAGTTAGAATGGTGATCATTAAAAAGTCAGGAAACAACAGGTGCTGGAGAGGATGTGGAGAAATAGGAACACTTTTACACTGTTGGTGGGACTGAAAACTAGTTCAACCATTGTGGAAGTCAGTGTGGCAATTCCTCAGGGATCTAGAACTAGAAATACCATTTGACCCAGCCAACCCATTACTGGGTATATACCCAAAGGATTATAAATCATGCTGCTATAAAGACAGGTGCACACGTATGTTTATGGCGGCACTATTCACAATAGCAAACACTGGGAACCAACCCAAATGTCCGAGAATGATAGACTGGATTAAGAAAATATGGCACATATACACCATGGAATATTATGCAGCCACAAAAAATGATGAGTTCATGTCCTTTGTAGGGACATGGAAGAAGCTGGAAACCATCATTCTCAGCAAACTATGGCAAGGACAAAAAACCAAACACCGCATGTTCTCACTCATAGGTGGGAATTGAACAATGAGAACACGTGGACACAGGAAGGGCAACATCACACACCGGGGCCTGCTGTGGGTGGGGGGGAGGGGAGAGGGATAGCGTTAGGAGATATAGCTAATGTAAATGACGAGTTAGTGGCTGCAGCACACCAACATGACACTTGTATACATATGTAACAAACCTGCACGTTGTGCACATGTACCGTAAAACTTAAAGTATAATTTAAAAAAATAGGGAAAAAAAGAAATGAGTAAGGCAGAAAAATGAATGAGACCAACGAAGGATCACATTTAAGGAAACAGAAGTAGAGTAAATATAGAATTTTAAATCATATATATATTGTACGTATTTTAAATCATAAGTATAGAATTTTAAATCACACATACATCGTACGTATCTATAAGCAAAATAAACAAGAAATAATACAAAATCGATAATGTGACTAATCATTTTGACTAAATAACCTCCCCTCAATTTTTTTTTTCTTTTCTTTTCTCTTCTTTCTTTCTTTTATTTTTTTTTTTGAGAGGGGATCTCCCTCTCGCCCAGGCTGGAATGCAGTGGCGTGATCTTGGCTCACTGAAAGCTTTGTCTCCCAGGTTCACGCCATTCTCCTGCCTCAGCCTTCCCTAGCAGTGGGACTACAGGCACCCGCAATCACGCCCCGTTACTTTTTCTTTTCTTTAGTAGAAATGGGGTTTAACTGTGTTAGCCAGGAAGATCTCGATCTCCTGACCTCATGATCCGCCTGCCTCAGCCTTCCAAAGTGCTGGGATTAGAGGCCTGAGCCACCACGCCCACACAATAACCTTACTTTTCTATTGAGACGTTCTTTCATATACACCTGAGACACTGAAGTTTTTAAATAAGTGATGTGGATGCAAAGATGAAGTAAATTATGTATTGTAAGGCGCAGATGTGCTACATTGTCTTACAGAATTTATGATAGGTTAATTTTTCTTGAGGTGTTATTTTTTAATACTGGAGGCCTTTCAAGTAATTTGAATAATAGAATATGTGTGAATTTCTTCAAGGAAGGCATGTACTCAGTAAATGTCTCAAGTTTCACCTTGTGAACGATGTGGTCATTTCAGGAAAAAAAAATAGAAAAAAGTGTATTTCAAAGAAAACATCTAGAACTGAAACACAGTTGTTGAAAAAATGTTTGTAAAATATGTTTAGGTTAAATGTAACAATTCTATTGATAGTATACCTAGTACTTTTAGTTTTGGTATGGAAAAGTAATACAAGTAGAACAAGGCAACAAACCATCTTTTCAAAGTGGTGGTATGCGGAGAACACCACCTCCTTCAAGACACATAAGCCCTTTAGGAAGTCTCAGATTGAAAAGAGAAAGTAGTGGAGGAACAAGAGGATGGCATCCCTCAGGTGGAGGACACTGGGATAATATTTTAACATATAAAGATGAAACCATACGAATGAAAGACAGTGTTTGAAGATGTAGAAATTTCTGAATTATATTGACTTCCTATGAAAAGTAAAAATTCTTGTTAATGAGCAAAATGATTAGCAAGCACTAAAGAAGTATTATAAGAATGATTGAACTTATATCTAAAAATTGTTTTCAAATTTGAATTACTTTGCATAGAAATAATGCAAATTTCAAACTGAATTGAGTTTATGATTGCTGATTTTCTGTACTCAACAGGATTTCTGCAGAACTCATTCCCACTCATAATACTTTAGAGTTTCTTACTTTGGGGCCCCCAAGTTCATAAAAGTTACATTGTCAAAATACGCCGAAATCATGACAACCTTCCAAAAGAACATTCGTAACTCAGTATTTTGGAATCGATTTCACAATATTTGTTTTCCTGTGAATATACGTGCATACACATACACAAATCTATTCCTTTTTCACTTTGACGTGGAGAAGATGCACATTGGCCTGCCGTGCAGAATCTTTCATTTCAGGAATGTAGAACTTTAATTTCTCCAAAGAGTCTGTGACTCAGGAAAAGTCTAAAAACCACTGCTTCACAAATAAGTTTGTAGTTCCTCACTGGAAGATGAGTCACTGAAAATGGTTTTTATGAGAGATTAACTTGATAGGAATGAGGGGTCAATTTTTACTTAAAAAAAAAAAAGCGAATCATGCATTAAAACTATACCTATTGGTTGCATTGTATTGTCTATTAACCAACCTTCAAAAACCTAACGTGTCATTTGGAGTTTGAACAACTAGATGTGTAATTCATTGGAGATGTTTTCTCAGGTTGAAGTTGCAGTGTATGTTCCATTCTAAGAGAGAGCTTTGTGTCCTTTTTAGTCTCAACTGATCTTGAAGGTGAAGTTTAATAATACTCTGCCATGTACGAGAATGTCCCTGTTGATATCTGTGACACCACAAGGGAACTGGAATATTTCTACATTTTTTGTAGACATATAAAACATTTTTCGTTATTTAAAATGCAATTCTTAAAGATTATCAAAATGAACATAGCCACGCTGAAAATTACTATCTCATAAAGGAACTGTAGGAATTCTAAATTCTGTTAACACATTTTACAGCTAATCTATTTTTCTGAGGTGTCACTTTTTGATTCTGTAACTATTTGATTTCCTTTGAGTGGAATTTGGTTTAACATTCTGATGTTCTGAAGAAGCTTTCTTCATACCATAATGATATGAGCAGCCATTTATCATTGATCTCCTAATAGGTTTTTCTTGATCTAGATTATAATTAGATATTTAACTGATAGATTTCTGCTTCCCATCTCTCACACACCAATGTGTAATGATTCCTGATGATTTTTGTAGATTTTCTAAACAGAATTTTATTGCTTGAATTACACTAATTTCATACACAAATGCTAAGTTTTATTTAGAGAAATGTGCAATTTTAAGATTACAATATGTAGGAAAGATTTGCAGACATCTAAAATTTAGCCATTTAAGAAACAGTGATATTTCTCAACTGAAAAGATTTTGTTTGAAATACAGATGAGGGCGGACACACTCTTGATCTCAACATGAGTTCTTCTAAGGGAACATTTGGGGTTAAAAGAGGTCCATCTTCAAGAATTCGGAGTCCTCCTCCTAAAAAATCTGCTCCTTCCACTATGGCAAGAAGAAATGGTGGGATGGGAGGTCAAGGTAAATGCTACCTGAGAGGCAGCCCGTAGGTTTTGTATGACTGAAAATGAGCTATTTACCCGAATGCTTAACTTTAAGATTGAGAAACATATTAGAATTGTCACATACATGACAAATTTTTGATCCATAGCTTTTATTACACTTTCCATCTCACCAGGTGAATTTCAGATCCATGGTGAAGAAATACTTGCAGATCAAAGAAGTGATTACAGTGAGGCAAACACTCCATTTAATGGTTTGCTTCCTAGAGAATTCCTCTTAAGTTTTCTTAAAGTTCCTGGTAGTATTGTCTGATGATAGGCCTCTTAACCTAATCAAATCCTCCATTTCCTAGGTCCCTTTATATTGGACCCCTGGTGTTCCAATCTAAAAATTGCATGTTCAGTTTCTTTGTCAGTTTGGAGTCTTGCTCTCACCAGGGCAGAGTGCATTGGTGAGATGATGGCTCACTGCAGCCTCAAATTCCTGAGCACTTCTTCTGTTTTTCAGTCTCCTGAATTGCTGTGACTAGTGCAATTCTTCTGTTTCAGTCTCCTGAACTGCTGTGACTAGTGGCATGCACCACCACACCTATCCAATTGTATGCTTTTTTTGGTCTATAGTTTTGTAGAGACAGCATCTCACTACATTGTCATAGCTGACATTAAAGCCCTGGCTCAAGTAGTCCGTCTGCCTCAGCCTTCCACACTGGCTCCAGCGCGAGCCACTTTGCCTGGCCATACAGTTGCTGTGACTTTGGTAATGCTTACATGCAAGGCAGTCTTACTGGTTATGTGAGGATACTAAGAAGTACAAGAGCATTGCTCAGAAAAGCGGTCACTGGGCTTAAATACTATTTGAAATGGAAAGTAAGTCGTCAACGGTAGACACGGAAGAGTCCAAGATTTTTCAGTTAAGAGGATATCACAGCAACGCAGAGTTGTGAAACCCAAGGGGGCTGTATATTTATCATTAAGATTGTACAGGGAAGTTTACACCTTAACACAAGATCCTTAGTGCAGGATTTGAAATTATTTGAGGAGAGAATTTAGAGCTAAGCAACATGAAGTGAGCAGTAGGATAGAATAGAAGGAATACTCTTGAGAAAGAGAAGAGTAAGATTTTGGACTGAGCAGAAAAAAGGAAGACACAAAAGTCACAGTTCTCAGCCAAGAAGTTTAAGCAGAACAAATTAAAATTCTGACTCAAGCCTGCATCATAATATGGAGGAAATGGAAACCTTCCATTTTCAGTTTTACATTTCCTATTAGAGGACTGGTGAAGTTAGGTAATAATTGAGTTCACAATACACAGGCTAGCACATTTCCACTAAAAGATTAGCCAGTGAACACACTGGTGAAAGACTGACCTCCAAGAAATAGCACGGAGAACCTTTAACAGATGTTGTGTGTGTGTGTGTGTGTGTGTGTGTGTGTGTGTAAATTACATGGTCACTCACCTGGGATGATGTTTCCCTCTGTGTGTGTGTTGTGGGGTCACACACCTGGGATGATTGTGTGTGTGTGTGTGTGTGTGTGTTGGGGGTTCTCACACACCTGGGATGATGTTTCTGTGTGTGTGTGTGTGTGTGTGTTCTGCAGTCACACACATGAGGTGACATTTGTATGTGTGTGTCTCTGTTGTGAAGGGGTGATGTTTTGTATGTGTGTGTGTCGTGGGATCTCACGCACCTGGGACTGTGTTGCTGTGTGTGTGTGTGTGTGTGTGTGTGTGTGTGTGTGTTTTGGAAGGGTGATCCTTTGTGTGTATGTGTTGTGGGGTCTCACACCTGGGATGTTGCTGTGTGTGTGTGCTGTGGGGTCACACACCTGGGATGATGTTTCCATGTGTGTGTTTGTGTGTTGTGGGGTCACACACCTGACATGATGTTTCTGCATGCGTGTGTGTGTGTGTTGTGGGGTCACACCCCTGAGATGATGTTTCAGCGCGCGTGTGTGTGTGTGTGTGTGTGTGTGTGTGTGTTGTGGGGAGTGTTGTGTGTGTGGGTTTCAGGGTCTGCACACGTGTGTGATGCTATCTGGAAGTTCTGTTTTGTCCTCCGGTTCCTGGCCTTGTCCCCATCCCCATCGCAGACCAAGGGGGGCTGCGCTGCCACCCACCCTGCATTTTCCGGTCAACCGCAGCAGCAGAACTCCCAGAGGAGGCTGCCGGGCCCTGAGACTTTCTGGGCCGCCTTCTGTACTCCATACTTTCCTCTATGAAAATTTTGCTGTACAAGTCAGTGTCTTGATCCAATTGCTGTGTTGTTGTGATTTATACTTTCCATAATTCTCTCTGGTCAGGATTTTCAGATTTATGACCCGCATACGCTCTGCTGTCATGCATTCCAGAGAAGGCCGTCTGTGTCTGGCCTGCCTGCTGTCTGCTGGGAGTGCGCTGCTCTCTTGCACTGCTCTTCCCTGACCAGGGCCTGGGGTGCACCCCTGACATGGCATCCCCTCCTGCCTGGCTCCGCCTTTCTTGGGGGCGGCAAAATCTCCCTCACAGCCCTGTATTCCTCCCTCACCTCCTCCCGAGGCAATGGATTGAGAGCTGTTACTGACGGACAGGGTGGGGGGCTGGGGGTGAAGCCTGCAGATCCCTCCTGCATGAAGACCCCATGGAAGTGGACAGCAGAGGGGTCCTATAGGCTCTGGTGGGGATGAAGCCCGCGTTTTAGAAGGAAAAGCCATGGGCAGCGTCTGATGGGCATCCGGGCACCGCCCTGGCTGTAGCAGCAGGTGGCCTGTGCTGGCCAGTCCTCTCCTCAGCTAGCCTGCAGGTGGCCAGGATGCTCTGAGCTTGGGCAGCCCCTACCCTCCCTCAGACCATGTTCCCTGGGGCCCACATGCAGAAACAAGAGCACACTGTGGAGGGGGGTCTGAGTCTTTATTCACAGGCCCCAGGGGATGGAGGCAGCAAGGACAGAGACGACGGGGATGGGATGGTGCTCCAGGATGGCCTCTCCACCCCCAGGATTGTCAGGGAGCCCCTACAAGACTGTGGGGGCTGGAGGATGTGGAGTCCCACGAGTGGTGGAGGGTCTCTGCCTCGAGGGGCCTCTCTGGCCTCTCTACTTCCAGCGCCCACCCACTTTTCCCTTGGCCCAGGAACCAACCTTCTTGCTGCTGCAAATGGGAAGCAAGTGGTCCTTGAGGTTCAGGGCCTCTGGCCGTGTCCCTCCTGCTCCCCCACACTGGGAGGACTGTCAGCCCGACGCCAGGGTGCTCTCAGGGCACACCCCCGGCTTCAGTCCAGGTAGTGCACACTCACCTGTGCCTGGCAGACAGAGGTCATTAGTGTGGTTAGGGGGCTGGCACGTGAGCCTGGGACACCCTCCCTCTGTCCTCCCTTCCTTGCCTGAGGTACCACTGCAGACAGAGCCCCGAGCTGGGAAAGACGATCTTTGCAGATAATGATAATCCTCCCAGGCCTCAAAAGAGCTCATGCCCCTCCAGGCGGTGGCCTCCGAGGTCTGGCAGTCCCAGGAGCCTGCCCCATTTGTCTGAGCCCTTCACATGGCCGTGAGTGAGGCAGAGCTGGGTGCCGGTGAGCCATGGAGGCAGGCAGGGGACAGGAGTGCACCAGCCTGCCAGGCGGGCCCCTTACAGACAGGCTGTTCAGCAGGACACATGGCTGGCAAAGGCTGTGCCTTCTCACGTGTTCCTGAGCACCCTCAGCACATGGACACAGGCAGGCGCCTGCCCACCATGTCAACTGCCTGCCATCAGAGGGACCTGCAAGGATCCCTGATGACACAACAGGGAAGCTCTGAGGTCACGTGCACCATGGAAGACACTGCCCTGGGTGCTGCAAGGAAGCCAGGGCCACAGGAGGAGGGAGAGGGATCCCAGAAAACATCAAAACCCCAAGTAGCCCCAAACACTGCAATCCTTGGGGAAATGGAACTGGCTGCACCGCTGGGCTCGGTGACAGGACCCCCAGAGTGGCATCACTGGAAGCACCTGGGTGCAGCCCCATGCAGGTGATCGAGTAGCTATGCCAAGGGATGCCACAGCCTGCAGGGACACGATTTTATGGAAGAGGCATCATCATCATCCTGAGGAGTCCATGATTTTGGCCAGTGTAACAGAGGGGCTGGTGATGAAGCCCTGGCTGCTTAATTTCCTGTCCTAGGTCCCTTGGAGGGTGGGACGCTCGAGGGATGACCCGGGGCCCAGGTTGGCCACACCAAAGGCCGCCGTTGCAGCCCCATCTGGAGGTTCCCTGGCTACCTTCTCCCTGCAGCCATTGCCAGACTCAGGGTGAGGGCATGATGGGCGAGTCCCACTGGGCACCCTCCTCCTGGCTTTGCTATCCCCTAGGGCTCCTCTGGGTGCAGGAGAGGAAGGAGGCTCCGGGTCCCTGGCCACAGGCCTGCACATGCTGTCCCAAGTGACCTGGCCAAATTAGTCTCAATTCTGTCCTACTGAGGCCAGCCACCACCAGCCGTTGTTAGGGATTGGCTACAGCAGCTGGTCCGGAGGGCCCCTGTGTGCAGCACGGAGCAAGGACGGCAGGGCTACTCACTGGTTCTGGGCCTGGTAGATGCCGCTCCTGAGCGTGGTGATCTGTGAAAAACACGAATGAGTCACTGTGGTGAGCCGAGGGCCAGGCCTGCGTGTGTTGGGCAAAGGCCCATCTCCACCGCAGGGTGGGTGGAGCTGCTGGGACACCACTAGGGCTCCTTGGCTCCCTTACTGCCTCCTGGCTCTTTGTGCAGGGGGACACTATCCTTTGGCCCTCTGGCTCGTGCCTGGACTTACTCTCACCGGCCTGTACCGGACTGGGCTGCCACACATGGAAGCCTGGACCTGGCCACTTACCGTTAGCCTGTGGCAGGATGTGGGGCCGGGGCCTTGGAGCATGGATGGGGAGAGGGTGCAGGTGAGGCCTGTGGACACCTCCTTACGAACTCTGGCTCCCTTCAGCCTTGTCTTTGGGGCAGAGGAAATGGTGAGGCTTTGTTAAATAAGCCCCAAAGGTAAGGCCAGGCGCCTGGTGTCCTCCTCCCGCCATGGACAAACAGGGACTTTGGTAGCCTGGGTAGCAGTCGCCAGGTCCTGCAGGGCTACACCCTGGCGCTGAGTCTGGCAACACCTACCCCTCACCTCAGTTTGTCTTCACTGAGGTGGTTGATCTTGAGCGGCTTGCATCTCTCAGTGAGAATCTTCAGTTTGCGGGCTGTCTGCTTCTCGCCTTTCTTCTGGTCAGCCTGTAGGGGACAGGCCCAAAGAGAGGGCTTGCATCTCTCAGTGAGAATCTTCTTCATTTCGAAGGCTGTCCGCTTCTTGTCCCTCTTCTGGTCAGCCTGTAGGGTGCAGGCCCAAAGAGAGGGGCCCAGTCTCTGGAGGTCACTGGGTGCAGCCCACACTGAAGGCTGCCACCATGCTCCTAGCAGCGGTATGCACCTTTGCCAGATAGCTGCTCTAGTTGGCTCCCATGGAAGACAGAGCCTTACTCTTCTTCAGATCGTCCTCTGCCCTCCTCGTGGTGTCCTCCTCCTCCCTTCTGGCCTTTTCCTCCAGTGGACACCCTGTCCCCAAGATGCTCAGGGATGGAGGGAGTGCTGTGCTTCCTGGGCAGTTTTTAGGGACCCATCCTGGGCTTAGAACTGTCTGGAAGGAAGCTCCAGGTCTTGGCCAGGACTCGTTCTCTTGCACGGGTTTCTGCAGGGTGTGGAGGCCTTAGTCACTGGCTCTGATCAGCTGCCAATGACAATGGGAAACCCAGGAGAAGGAAGGTCGCAGCACCCTGCATTTCTCTGGGCCTGGGTCTCGTTTGCTGATGAGGCACGGGTGGGGACGGTGCACTCCTCACCGCCAGTCTGCTCTGGCGTTCGCTCTCCTACTCTGCACGAGTCCTCTGCTGCTCTGCTCTCTCTGCACGGTGCTTCTGGTGTGGCCAGAAAAGGGGGTCTGCTGGGCCTTCTCCCCAACTGCTCCCATGGTTCCCCCCAGTCCCTGCTGCAACCTGAACTGCCCCACTGACAATTCTCTCCTTGAGAGCGATCAGCTTCTCTTCCTCCTTCTTCTGAGCCTCAAAGTGTCCATCAATGAGGGCCTGGAGCTCCATTAGGTCTTTGTTCTGACACTTCTTCTGGATGTCCTGTGGGCAGGGGCAGTGGGCATCAGCCCCACCCCTCTCTCCAACCTCTGCCCTGCCTGGCCTGCCTTGCAGCAAGAGGCCCCTTCCTTTGCTCCAGCAGAGAAGCCCTGTCTCCCTCGGCCACCATGAAAATGGCAAGTGGCAAGGAATGCTTTGCCTTCTTCACATTGCCATGGCTGCTATCCTCATAGGGGCCAAGGGTGACCTGATTTCAGAGCCACACGGCCGGGATGGTGCCCAGCCACAAGGTCCTCAGCATCACTGGGGTGGACTGGCTCAGACTTGGCTCTGTCATCAACCTCAGAGATTCCCTGAATGGACCTGTCAGAGAAAAGACTGCTGAGTGACAGAAATTCGTTGGATAAATAGATGGGAATGTGAACAGATGAACTCACGGATGGGTGGATGAATGATACAGGATGGACACAGATGAGTGAGTGGATGGATGGATGGATGATTGGAGAAATGGGGGATGGACAGGTGGATGGATAGGTGAATGGATACAACAGTGGGTGGATAGTTGGGTGAGTTTATGCATGGGTGATTGGGTGTGTGGATGGATCCATGAATGAGTGAGTGGATACGTGGCTGGTTGGGTGGATGGAAGTAAGGGTCCATGGATGGATGAATGGGTGGATGAGTGGGTGGGTGGGTGATTGCATAGGTGAGTGGATAACGGATGGATGAATGAGTTGAAGGGCGAATGGGTTGGTGGATGGGTCAGTGGATGGATGGATGGAGAGATCAATGGTTAGGGGGTTGCATGGGTGGGCAAGTTGGTAGGTGGATGGACGGATGAATGAGGGATAGATGGTTGGGTGGATGGATGGGTGGATGGGTGAGTGTATTGATGGGTAGGTGAATGGGAAGGTGCTTATGTGGGTGGGTGGATGGATGGATAGAAGGATAGATGGAGGAGAAGGGTAGAGAGATGTTTCTTTTTAGAGGGGTTTCTTCTGGTCCAGGAATAGGTTACGGTAGAATTGCCCAGACCCAGGGGTCCCTAGCTCTGAGTACTTGGGAGGAAGTGACCTCCTGAGGCCTGGCCTGGAGCCCAAAACCTGGGTGGTGGGGAAATTGTGGCCATGTTGACCAGAGTCCTATAAACTTACATGGAAGTCTCCTTTCTCCTTTTCTGGGATCTTAGGAGCTGTGAGTCTCAAGAGCAGACAGAGAGGCCGATGAGCAGAGACACGGGAAGCCAACCCAGAGGGTCAGCCTGGTGCCTTTCTCTGCCTGGCTCCTCCTGACCCTGGTGCCCTCCTGCTCTGGCCTCCAACTGAGGATGCCCTGCCTAACGGCAGGTTTGCCCCAGCTTTATGCTTCTGAGGTTTGTAGCCCACCATCCTGAGAGTGGCTTGAGCCTCGTCAAGAAGGCCTCACCTTCCAGCGCCCCTGTCTGCCTTTCAGCTTCTTTCCATTGCAAGTGTCGCTGCACCACAGATACCAGGGAGGGTACCTCTGTTTCCTTCTCAAACAGAAAAACAAAGGCAGCCAGGTCGTGTGAGAAGCCACGGTGCGGTGGCCTCCCTGGGCAAGAATGGCTGCTGCGAGCCTGGGCATTTCCCCAGCCCCTCTTTTTCTCCAGCCCCTCCTTTTCCCCAGCCCCTCTTTCATCTTCCTCTCTGGGGTCCAAAGGAAAGAGGAGTCGAGGCTGGGAAGGAAGCAATCTGAAGGGGAAATGAGGCCCCCTCTCCGGTTCAGTGTGCGATCCCCTCCTCTAACCAATATACTGCAGTTGCAGTAAAGAGTTAAAACAACACTTTTTTTTTTTTTCAACAATATCAATCAAAAACTGGAGCAGTAAAAGGTTTCCTAGGCTCAGAAGCAGCAGAAGGTGGCTCTAAGGGAAGGAAGGCCACATGATGCCACACAAATGAAAAACTTCTGTACGTGAAAAAAAAGAACAATATGTAGGCCAAAAAAAAAAAAAGACTCAAAATATATTTTCAGCAAATACAGAGAAGACTTATAACCTTAGGCAAGCTGATGACTAAGAAAACACAGAGACACCTCTACCATGAGGCAAATGAGCATCGGCCATAGCTACCAGTTCTCAGAGAAGAGACCACCCATCCACAAACAGAGGGAATCGTTGGCCCCGAGTGACTACTGGGGCTCAAAGCCAAACAACCACGAGGTGCCCTTTCTCATCCATCCGAGGCTGCGACATCAAAGCACATTTCTGTCCTTGGGTGAGGAGGGTGTGGGACACAGACCTGCTCACATCCCACGGTAGAAGACAGTGTTGGCCAGGCCTTGTGGGAAGCAATTTGGCAGTGGATGTCACAGACTTAAGATCATTCATCGTCTTTCACGCTGTAATTCCAGTTCTGGGAAATAACCCTAAAGATGGAAAATGCTTTCCAACCGGCGTTATTTATGATAGTAAAATATTGGGGAAAGCCTGCAATAGGGGAATGGTTAGGAAAATTATGGTTTGTCCATTGGTGGAATATCATGTGGCTATTCAAAGTATTTAAGAAGACAGTGTGAAAACTTGGAAAAATACTTATGAATAGTGCTAAATTTTTTAAAAAGCAGAATTCAAGGCTGTATAGACAGTATGATGTTTGAAAAACAGCGCCAAGTTGAAATCTTTTTTTCCCAGCCCTATGTATGGAAGAAAGGAAGAGATAAGGCTTTTTAGTTCCTTCTGCTCTTTTCCACAGTCGGGCTGGCTGGGTGGGAGAATTATAGGTGACTTTTCTTTTCTCCTTTGACTTTTATATATTTCCAAATGTTCCTTCATGAGGTGTTTTATTTTCTTAATGAATAAACAAACGTTTTCTCTAAAAGGAGAAAATATCTCGTGATCTGGCATTACTTTTCTTAAAATCACTGACAAATAAAACGCAAAGGATGGAAATAGGCCGGCTATACCCTTTAGATGCGCTCACTCTTCTTCTGAGACTCTGCAGTGCTCCCCAAGTGGGAGCCAACAGTGAGTGTGTGCTAAGATGCTCTAAGATTGCTCCTCGTGCAGAGAAAAACGACGGCAAAAGCACTCAAGAGATGAATCATATAGTGAGTGCTGTGGCTTCTGAGTACTGATCAAAAGCAGAAAATTCGCAAGAGCTGCATTAAAAAAACAAATCTACGAAGTGCTGACAAGCAGCTACGCTGAGGACGAGAGCCTCCAAATTTGCCCAAAAGGGGAACAGGGGCCCCTGCACAGCCAAAGCTATTTTAGACACGGTCAAGGTGTCATTCTGCAGTGAGTTTCTGGGGTGAGTCCCCCACCTTTCTCCCACTTCCTGACTCACTTTCCTGTCGATTTTCACATCTAGGGCTCTGGGAGTCCTCAAAGTATAGTGGGGCATGGTGCAGTCCACCGAAGGCCGTGGGGTGTTGTGGTGGCCCGACTCCCTGCACCCCGCCTTCCTTCCTCGACTCTCTCCCACCCCCGTCTCCTCCCTTCTTTGTCTGTAGCCTCCTCCTGCAGGAAGCCCTCCTTGTTTGCACCGCATCACCTTGGGCAAAATCACACCCTTCTGGGACTCCCAAGCCCATCTTCCAGGTGAGCCTCATCCCTCCCACCTTGCAGTCTGAGCATCCCTCCGAGCATCTCTCTGAGTGCAGGCTCCAGGCAGCGGGCCCTGGCCTGCTCCCCTACCTCCACCACGGAACACACTCAGCACCAGGTCTGCCAGGACCCCACACTCACTTGGGCCTTGGCCTCTCCTTTGGTCAGCACACCATCAGCGTGGGGAGAGGGAGAGAGAAAGCTCGCGTGAGACTCGGAGGCCGGGGGCCTTGGGATCCCCCTGCTGAAGGCGGCCCTCCTTTTCAGCTGGGTGTACCCCCACCCCCCAGAAATAAGACAGCCCAGTTTCTGCTCTAGGCCTCCAAAAGCCCCTTTGAAGGGCTTTGAAGGGGAAGAGCACAGGGCCTGGAGCCGGGAGGGAGGGTGAGGAAGAGGAAGGGAAGAAATAGGAGCTAGACAGGCAGAGTCTTTGAAGGCTGGGAAGGGAGGAGTGGGAGGAAAGAGGATAGGGGCTTGGAAAGAAGATGGGGAAGGAAGAGGCTCGGGAGAAAGGGGAGAGGGGGCGCACCTGCCGGGGCTCTGGCGCTGCCGGGTGGTCCTGCCACTTCCCCCTCTGCTGTGTGGCAGAAGCTCAGAGCCTTGGCATCTGCGAGGCCCTGACAGCCCGAACCCGGTGGCACCATGTGGAGCAGCAAGGCCTGGCCTTCCGAGGCCCAGGCGTCAGGGGAAGAGAAAGATGCCCTCGGCCCTCCGAGTCTGAACCAACGCCCTCCTCTGCAGTTGGCTGATGCCAGCAGGCCTGGGCCCGGGGGTGGGGGTAGGGATCCTGCCTTGCCAGTGCCCAGCCCGGGGCCCGGTGGCCCTCGAGTGTCCAGGCTGGCAGATCCCTCGGTTGCCTGGGAGCCCCCTGCACATCACAGAGAGCCTGCCAGCACTCTTGGTTTTGCCGGGGGCCCTGAGGTCCCCCGTTCCAGATACCTTGGTGGGTGCGTGTGCATGGGGAGTGAGCACTGGGATATCCTGAGCGCCAAAGTCTGGCCAAGGGCCCAGAAGGAATGGTGTGGTGAGGACGATGAATGGGATGCCGGCCCCGGCCTTGCTGACTTAGGGGTTTTGCTGGACGCAGCGCCTGGCTGAGGAGGAACCCCTCGGGGTGGGAAGGCCAGCCAGAAAGAAGGGCAGGATGTGGTGGGAGGCTGAGTGCCTGAGTGCTTGGGGGGAGCGACCACATAGCCAAGCAGCAAAGCTCTCCTGGCGGCCCTGCCTCCTCTGCTCCTGCGCCACTCTGCCTTGCTGTCTATCTGTCGGCCTCAGTGCTGCTTCCAGAGTGACCTGGCAGCCCTGTCACCCCCACAGGCCATCTCCTGGGCACCCTCTCCCTGCACAGCTGGAGCCCCATCCCCCGCCTAGCATGCACTTTCTTGTCCAGGGGACTCTCTGAGGCTGGAGTCATGCAATAGCTCAGTCCCAACAGGGAGGAGCCCCTCAGCCCCACAGGCTCATGAACGGCGGAAGCTGAGAAGCATTCCCCAGCTGGGGCCCCTGACTTGAATCTTCAGCTTTCCAACCTCCACCCAGGGGTTCTGCCAGCCCCACTGCCAGCGAGGCCAGGCCCACCCAGGGGGCGTCCTCGCACCGGGTGTGTCTGGCTCGGGCCCAGGCGCTGGGTGGGATGCTGGGACCTGACTGGGCCTTTGCACACATGGCCCACAGCTGTTTCGGGTCCCCAGCGTTCCCAGCTTGGGCCTCAGCCTGCCTTTCTGCTTCACTCCACTTGCCCCTCCACAATCCCTTCCACGTCACCCCTCCCTACCTTCCTGCTTCTGGCTTGCTAACCGGGGCAGGGTGGAGGCCTCTCGTCCTGAGCTCTTCCCACCCCACTCCGGTGGATCCAGAGAGTCCCAGTGGACCCCAGCACCGTCCTACCAAGGCCTGCTCTGCCTTAGACTCAAGGCTGGCCACCCCCACCTCCCATCTTCCTGTTGGCGGCCCAGGAACACCCTCCTTGTCCCCAAGCTACAGAATGAATCCTCTCTGCCTGGGAGACCCAGAGGAAGTCTGCATTCCATCGGCCAGCCCTTCCTAAGCCAGGGTCCTCACTCTGTCCCGAGCCCAGAGGCCAGATCGGGTTACGTTGTTGGTCCAAACTGCACAAGGGGTGGGCAAGAGGGAGGAAGCGAGAGAGGACAAAAGGGAGGACGGGGGCTCTGGCCTGGAGGCTGAGGAGCGCCGGCGTACCTTCTTGAACTTCCTCTGCAGACGCAGCATCATGGTAGGCAGAAAGGGCAGGAGGGAGGGAGAACCAGTGTGAGCGGTGGCAGCACACAGAGGAGGGGAGGGGAGGGTCGAGGTGATGGGGCAAGCAGGCCAGGCCGTGCGGGGTTACACGGCCCCTCTTGTTCCTTCTTGGGTCCTGCACCCCCCAGATGGCCACACCTGCGCCCACATGGCATTGAAGTCACGCAAGTACCTGGTACATGAACTTCATGGGACAAGGAGGCCACTGAACAAGAGGCAAAACCGTGGGTCAGAGGTCAAAGGAGAAGGGTCCCAGGTGAATGGAAAAGCGGCCCGTCACCACTGCAGCCCGAGGGTGGGGTGTGTGCGGGGAGCCAGCAGGACACGGTCAGAATTGGCCCAGGCACCAGCACGGCCCCAGTCCCATGTCCCCAAACCCTGCTCTCAGCATCCGGGAGAACCCTAGATGGGAAAACGGAGCCTCAGAGGGTGGCCAGGAGCTGTGGCTCTTGCCCTGGGTGGAGGAGGCTCGGCACTGGGGCTGGACCTTCCTTTGCTTGACCCCATCCCCTTTCTGTCCGGGGGTGCCCCCAGAAGGGGGTCCGTGCCTTTGGCCGGGGCGCCAAGGCCCATGCATGAGGTTCTAACCTGGCTGGGCAGCACCAGGGGCCCACAAGGGCAGGGCTGGTAGCCCTGGGAGGCAGAGCCACAGATGGGCTATGGGAGGTGTCCCCAGGACCCCCACTTCCTCCTGCCATCCCAAGAGCTGAGGGCCCACTCGTTCAGTCCCTGATGGGATTCTTTCCACCCTCCGAGGGTACTGGCAGCCCAGGGTGCTAATGACATCTCTGCCTGCTGATCTGGGCATGAGACCCCAGCCCTCTTATCTGCCCCCAGGCCGTGTGCACCACAAGGGTCTCACAGCAGAAGGCTGTGAGGGGGCCTGGCGACAGGGGGGTGGCAAGGGCATGTGCACAAGGGACCCGACAGTGGCTCTGCCCCCAGCTGCCTTCCCTCCCCCGACCCTGTACTGTCCCACGATGTGGCTGGGGTCCCGGCCAGGCCCAGGGCTCAATGCCACCACGGGTTCTCGGCTTCCCGCCCTGGGGTGGAAGCTGGGGTGGGCCTACTTCTGGCCATGAAGCGTCCCCTCTGGCCCATGCCTGCGGTTGCCCTGGTGACAAAGAGCCTAGCCTACACCTGCCTGGGGAGTCCCTGGCCCTGCTACTTCCTGGGGGACTGCGTGGAAGGCGTCCCACCCTCGAGACTCCATGCTGTCTCTGGTCAAGCATTGGCCATGGTTAGTGGGTTACATTAGGTCCACTTGTGGGGACCCCTTGGCTGGCTGGTACCTCGTGGCTTCCCCACCCTCTCCCACACCCCCACACGGGCTCAAGCCAGGCCCTGGGCCCCTCTTGGGGACCAGAAGTCCTGTGTTCTCGTACCTTCCTCATGGATTTCTGCAGTGGATGAGAGCTGGGGGTTGCGGGTGGCAGGGGGAGATAGGAGAGGGTTAGACAGGGACACGTGGCAATTCTTAGAGGTGGCGTGGAGGTCAACGTCTTCTGGAGCAGGAACGCTGGGGAGGAGACATGGGGGCCAGGGCCTCGCATCCCACTTACCTTCCTCCTGGGCTTCCTCTGAGAGCTGGAGAAGCCTGGAGCAGGAGAAGGCAGGGATGGGGGAGAGAGGAAACAGAGACAGTGATTAGCGCATACTCGGGCCGCAAGGACAGGAGGCTGGCCGGCTGAGAGAAGAGGGCCTGGGCTCGCTTGGCTGCGGTAAAAGATGGGGGTCAGTCCTTCATCTCTGGTCAGCCCCGGTGAGCTGGGACTGCCACCAGAAGAGCTGTTCACTGTCAACTGGGCTGGGCCAGAAAGCCTGGGGTCATCGGAAAAGTACACGAGAGGGCTGGGAGAGCCATTCTGAAAGCACATAGACATAGACGGACATGGGGTGGACATCTGCCTAGAGGGTGAGGGGGTTCTAGTGGAGCCCAAACTGAGCCTCAGGTTGTAGCAGGCCTAAGGGTGGGTTTAGGAAGCCGGTAAGGGATGCTGAAGCAGCTATCCATTGAGACCTGCTTCTCACACACTGAACTTAGCCACCCAGGCCACTTAGGCGGCTTAAGGTTCCACAGCCCTGAAATGTGCGTGTTACAGTTCCCTGATGGGTATTTCTGTCTCAGCCCATGGATGGCCTGGGTTTGCTCACTGCAGTCTCTTTTCGGAGCTTTGGGTTGTCCATGTGTGTCCCAGCGCCAGCACCCACAGGACTCTCAGCCCCCAGCCCTGGCCTCCTCTCTGAGGCCCTAACTCCCTCAGGTAGTACTAGAGGGGATTGAGCTACAGCCCCTGGCTGATGATCCAGGGGACTGGGGAAAGTGTTCCATGACAGGTCAGGTCTTGCCTCAAAGCCCGTTCCCCAGAGGCCAAGGAACAACCCCCAAGCTCCTTTCACATGAGGCCCCACAGCGGCCCCACCTTAGCAAGGCTGCAGACCTGGGCATTCATGGTCAGCCAACCAGCTGAAGAACCTCAGTTAGGCAGATTCCTGCCTGTAGCTGGGGGCTTGACCTTCATGATCCCAGAACCCCTAGCCTGCAGTGGAATGAGTAACCCTGTATCCTCCAGGGAGAGGAGTCCCAAAGTCTTATGCCAGGTGTACCCTTCCGCATACCACCTCCTCTACCATGCCGGGAGGCGCTCCTTTAGGAGGACGCCGACACGATGCTCCTTCATGATCCCTTCCATGCAGAGATAAGTGTTGTGACAAGAGGAAAGCTTCATCCTGCCTCCGGTAGGTACCTGGGATGGCTGAATTCCGGTCACCTGCCTGGCTAAGAAGGAGAAAGAGGAGAGACTCAAAGGGACCTTTTCATCTAGATGGGCGGAGGTGGCCTGCTAGCTGGGGTGAAGCATGCTTTTCTTCTTCTCAGCTCTCCCCGTAGACACCTTGTGGTACCAAGGTGACACCAACCTGACTCGGAAACCCCACCCCTTCCCCAGACACAATGTCCACAGCCTGAGGTGAAGTTCCCTCAGGTAGCTAAGCAGGACGTCTTCACGCTTTGTGATCCGGGCCGAATTCTGGGTGTGCACCTTGGGTTTCTGGGATGAGCCTGCTAGAAACAGGCATGGGCAGCCGGAATGGTTTCATGGCTGGAATTGGCATGCAGACTCCCCTTCCTCCAGGGACTTTCCAAGAGAAAAGTGCCCTTCAACATTGTGCTGTGTGTGACGGGTCCTTGGCGCGGATATTCTCCCCACTTCCTGATGAGCTTGCCTACCCGTCCCTACCACGTGCTCTGATGGCACCCACAAACAACCTGCCTTCCTATCTACAGGAGCCTGACCTCGGTTTCCCTCCCGTTCTCCATCCTCTGTCTTCTGGCTGAGCCCCTGCGGCTCTGGCCTGGCCCCACCCCATCTTGCCTTGGGAAGCCTAACACCCAGCCCCAGCTGCCAGCCAGCCCGAATGGGCAGCTGCAAGGTTGAGGATCTGGCCCAGAAACTGGGCATGCGCTGGGGCCTGGGGTGTTCGTGTAGCCCAGCTCCAAGAGAAGGATGTCCAGAGAGTCCTTTGCCAGCTGGGGCCAGGGCCAGGCTGTTCCCTCTGATCCTCCTCCTGCCACTTGGCGTCGGCCTCCTCCCTGGCCACCACCTGGACCACCGCCATTATGTTGTCCACAACCAGCACCGCATCCTCCCTCAAGGCCGCCTCCTCCCTCTGCACCGCTGCCGCCCTCTCCTGCCTCAAGGCTGACCACGGGAGCCCTCCTCCGGAGCTCCCACAGACCACGGCCTACTCCTCCCTCCCCACACCTCCGCAACACCTGGCCTCTGGGGGCCGCTTCCCCGGAAGCCCGCGGGCGTCCCCTGCTGACAATCCTTTGCCACACCTACGTGGACACAGTGTTCCCGGGAAGCCCCACCGGGCCCGCAGCCCGCCTTACTCGCCGTGGGCCATGGGCCACTGCAGGGTCACCTGCGTGCAGGAATCTAGGAGCCATAGGCAGAAGTCCTGGTCTTGCAGAGCCCTGCCAGCGGGCATCGCGGCCGCGACTGCGCTTGCGGGAGCCTCTGGGTCAGTAAGGCAGTACACAACAGCGTCCACGAAGGCAATCGATGGGCATCCCTGGCTGCTGGCCTCCAGCGTACCCAGGGCACTGGATGAGAAGTCCTTCGGAATGCTCCTGGGAGAACAGCATCCTCAGGGAGGAAGCATGATACTGGGAGCCTGCATTTGCCTAGACCTGCGAGAGTCCCTGCAAGCGTTCTGTCCTCAAGAGCAGGGGAATTCTTGTACTTCTGTAAAAGAAGGCGACTTTCCTCCCACGCTCCCGCCCGGCCCCACCGTGCCTAAGCCGCCCAAGCCGCCGGCGCTGGTCCCTCTCTCTATACACTAGATCGGCAGTTCTCAGTAATATCTGCCTGGTCCGCCTAAGGAACAGAGATGTTTCATGTGTTCACTGTGGGTCAACGGCTTGCGACAGTCAGGATGCCAGTTAGGGTGTAGGACTTCCAAGCACCCACTTCCAAAGCGCACACTGCCGGCGCCCCCTGCTACAAGCTCTCGCGGCTTCTCGCGGAAGGCCTTCCCCGGGATGGTGGAGCTGCGGGCCAGTGGATGCGGGAAACCCCGGAAGACGCCCTCCGCCCACGCACTGATCAGCCGCGGAGAGTGGCTGGCTGTTCCGGCACTTCCGGCGTGCTTGGCGCACGGTCCGGTTGTGGCATCTTAGGCCGCGGTCGGCCACCCGTTGTGCGGCAGCCAGATGCATGCGCCGTGAGGGCCCCGCGACCCAGAGGCCGTTTGTCCTACTCAAAAGCATCTTTATTTTCTGTTTCTCTGCTCAGGTTGGTCTCTCAGCAAAAATACAAAGACAGCGAGGTTTCTGGATGTTGTCTGTAAAAGCAGATGGGTTTTCAATGTGTCGGTGTTGAATTACGGGAGGACAAAGGAGGGAAAGAAATCGCTAGTGTTATTAAGAAACTAATTTTCATGAACTCGTTGTCTGTTTCTTGAGGAGTCTTCCTTTCACTGTCGGCCATGTCTGACCGGTGGGTAAGGTCGTGTGGGACAGCGAGCTAGGGCGCCATTGTTTTCGTGTGCACTTTCTATTATAGCGGTTTTTCTCTCGGTATGTGGTCATAATTTAAATATGCAGGCACTTTAATTTAACCACTGTGATGAAAAACTTGTCCTGTTAGTCAGCACGTGTCAAATTTCTGATTTGTCTGGCAGGAATGATCAACATTGGACATAAATTGCGTTACTTTAGTGTATGTAGAAGTCTGGGGCCATAAATAATCACAGTTTAAATTTGTGTCTGTAAAGCCTTGAAATGTCTCCCTCCTTGTAAGACACTATTGGAAATGTTTCCTGTATCTCTGGTATCGTAAATAATTTAAACCGAGTAAGTGAGTGTAATCGAGGTAAATGGCGATAGATAGCCTAAAACGGAAACGAAATAATCGCGCTTGAGTTACTTTATTAACCTGGCATGCAGACGTACTCTGGTAATCCGGGCAATTTGGGGAAGTCAAGATGGGAGGATGGCTTGTGGTCAGGAGATGGAGACCGGCCTGTGTAACATAATGAGCTCCGTTAATCTGTTGCCATTTTGGCACCAAGGACGGGCTTAGTGGAAGATGATTTTTCCCCAGACAAGGGGTGGGTAGGGGGAGAAGGCTGCGAGTTGGACACGTTGGGGTGGGTGGTGGGTGTCAGGGCCCCAACGGGCACCGGGTGTGGCGGGGCTTCGGGTCAGAGCGGTGTGACAGGGGGCAGGGACCGGGCAGGGGATCTGTGAGGAGGACAGGGTGTGGCAGCGGGAGGATAGGTGGGATGGTTTCTAGATGGAACTGTTCCACCTTAGGTTGTTCTCAGGCATTACGTTTTCGTAAGGAGAGCGCCACGTGGATTTTTCGCATGGGCAGTTCACAGTAGGGTTCCTGTGAGAATGCAATGCCTCTGCTGATCCCACAGGTGGCGGGGCTCAGGCAGTGCGAGTGGTTCACCACCTGTGCTGCGTCGGGATTACTAACAGGCCAGAGACAGGTACCCGTTGGAGGCCCGTGTTTGGGGATCCCTGATCTCTCGTATATTTCAAATCACTAAAAGTTTGTAAAATATTTAAAATATACTCCCCCAAGAAAGCATGTACTTTAATTAGGAGAATTTAATCATTTATCCAAATAGCAGTCTTGGCGTGGTGTTTCACCATTGAAATCCCATCGGTTTCATAGCCTCATGCAAGCAGATCACTTGAGCCCAGGAGTTCGAGACCAGCTTCGGCAACATGGGGAAAGCTGTTTCTATACACACACAGACACCCACACACATGCCCAGCTGAGATCGCCAGCCCCTGTACGCCCAGCTACTTGGGAAGCTGAGATGTGGCACGATCACTTGAAGCTGGTTGGAGGACGCTTCAGTCCTCCTCTCAGGAATATGAGAGAAGGAAGACAGTATTTATTAAATGCTATTAATGGACGTACACTTTGCCTAAAGGAAATTGAAGTCTCTGGAAAAAAAAAAAAAAGAAAACAAACACACAAACAAACAAAATCACATTGTACCTCCTAAATGTTTAGTTACCAAATCAAAGTATTTAAGTGCGGGCTTCCTGAGTATTGCAACTTTATAAAATCGCAATGGCTTTTGTTATCTAAGTTTTATAAAGGAGTTTTTGTGAGGTTTGTAGTAAAATGCAGCGTTTTTCCATGAAGTCAGTGCTGCTTTTGCTCTGTATGTTACACATTTTTCATATTTCGAGTAAGTAATACTAGGAAGATGTCAGCCTCTGTAAGGGTATTTCACTTGAGGTTTCAACACAGTATGTAATAAAATTTTATGTTTTGGGCTCTCTTATTGTTATCTAAATATAGATAAATTTTCATCCTTTACAGCTAAATGATGGAAGCGAATCAGCCTGGCAAGCTTTTCGTTGGTGGGCTAAGTAGAGAAGCCGATGAAAAGACGCTTAAAGCAGTATTTGGGGAACATGGTCGCGTGTCGGAAGGTAACTCTTGATGCCAACATATATTTCTGTATATTTTATATTTATTTTTTTACCAAAGTAGACATACACTGAAAATATTTCCTTGAATTCTTAAATTAAAATGATTTTTTTTGTTTGTTTTTAAACTGTTGTTTTGAAGTTTCTGTTTGATATTCGGATAATTCTCATGGCAGCAGCTGAAGGGTCTGTGGAAAGGGTCACCTACTACTTCAAAAGGAAAATGAGCAAAAGTAAATTATTTGTGCAGCTGGAGAGCAAAATGAAATATAATAGGCAGGTTATACGGGTGACTCAGTATTAAGAATCGTAGTAATGATGTGAAATGTAATTATTTTCTGATTTCATGTAACTCTAAGATGTGTGTTATTATGGTGAGTTAGTTATGTACATGTAAAATGTTTTCATGTATTTTAGTTGTTTGGAAGAAAGATCGAAAAAACAAGTGTAGAGGCTTCGCATTTATTACTTTTGAGAACCCTGCAGATGCTAGGAATGCTGCCAAAGATATGAATGGAAAGGTAAGGGTCCCTAGTGAATAATGTTTTAACTTTGTTTTTCAATTAGCAGTATTAGTAGGTCTTTCTAGTATTACTAAACTTTTGAAGATAGCAGAATGCCGTGTGAACTGAAATGCTTTAGCCATCCTCTTCTTTTTGCCTCATAGATGCAAGTGTTTTTGAAAGGATATAGAAATAAACGTTGTATGAATTACTCTATGGTAACCCAATTTCCATGTTTGTACTTCAATATGAGCGTAGGTAGATTTTCAGAAGCTTACAAAGAGGTTTAAAACTTAGAAAGAACCGTCAGGAATATGAGAGAAAGAAGTCAATATTTATGACATGCTATTAAGGGAGTTACGTCCGATTCCTGGAAAGACTTTTGTAGCGTAGACAAACCGTGGATATATACCTAGACACACTTACAAGAAAGAAGTCTTCCGTAAAGAGACACCTAGACAGACTCACTAGACGGAAACATTCTTGTCCATTCCCTGAAAATGTATTCTAGAGAAAGTATATTTAAAGAGGACCTTTTCACTGAAGGAAGTGTTAAGAAGTTGAACATAGAAAATAATATGAGAACATTGAATTTGGATAACAGAGCAACTAACTGACATTTTTGTCCCATCGTTGCCCTTTTCTCCTAAGCACATTTTTAGTCTGTCACCAGAGTGATTTATGTAACACGCATACCTAATTCCTGATTTTCCCAGTGTGTTGTTGGACTTGTTTTGATCCAATCCATGGACTCTTGTCCTATTGAGACTTAAATTCCAGGGATTGTGTGTTTACTACGGCTTTAAACTTTTCTGTAATACTGTTAACTACCGAATTCCTTTGTGTTGCAGTCAAGATCATTCCATCCTGGACGCTTTGGAGCTTTTTGTGTTTTATAACATTATCACAATCTGATTGTAGTTTCTGTTACCCTTTGTGCTATCTCGAGTATGCTTTCTTGGACTTGGTGAGCGTTACCATTCTCTGTAAATGTCTACGAAATAATAATTTATTCTTCAAAAACAACTTAGATTTTAGAGTTTCTTCCTCATCGTATATACTAGGTATTTTGTACTCCCTGTACCATGTATTAATCTCTCGATCGTTAAATTGTCTTTAGTGCATATTTAAACTTTCCTAGTTGCTTTCATTTCTGTTATATCTAGCAGACTTCCTGGTACACAGCAGACAGTACATTTTTATTCACTCTTATACTTCTGTGTTTGAAGGTGTGGTAGAACACGAGAGCTGCTTTCTCTTCATGGCATGGTGTCAGGACTGGAGATAATTTTGACTTTTGTATAGTAATCTATGATAATTTTTTCCGCTAGTTTTCAAGCAGAAGAAGAGGTAGTTTTTGTAGCTGTGATTTCTAAATCACTTCATCTCCCATATTTTATTGTATAAAAATAAATATAAGTGTTATATGCACATAACTATTAAGAACGGAAATAAGGAGGTACTTAGAGTTTTCAGGACGAATGAGGAGTTTAAGAAATTTTGGCTGACCTTGGAATACTGGGAAGCGAGCAGCCATGTGCAAATCTGGGGAAAATATTTTTGGCCCAGAAGTAGCAAAAGAAGTCTCAAGGTAGGAACAACTGGCTACGTGGCTGCAAGAGATCTTGGAAAGTATCTAAGATCTTCCCCCAACTACCAAAAGCCATGTGATTTTGAAATAGAGTTCTTAGCTAAACTGTTTTGAAACATTGCTTTGGCCTATAGAAAAGATTAAATTGAAGAAAGTTATCGTGAATTTAATTAGGACATTTAAGCATTTCTGAGAAACAGCATGCAGTACTCTACTACGAGTTGTTTTACAGGGACACGTCTAAGGCCAAATAAGAAATTAGTAAGGCAGAAGACATGAAGGAGACCAACCCTATATCACATTTAAGGAAACAGAAGTAGAGTAAATACAGAATTGTAAATTATACTGGGACCTTGTATGTGAGTATGAGCACAATAAACAGGAAACAATTCAAAATGAATAATGTAACTAATGCCTTTGAATAAATAACCTTACTTTTTAAAATGACACATTCTTTTATATACACTTGAAACACTGAGGCTTTTAAATAAGTGACGTGGATGCAAAGGTGAAGTAAATTATGTATTGTAAAGAACATGTGCCACATTGTCTGGCAGAATGTGTGATGGGTTAATTTTTTGAGGTGTTATTTTTTAATATTGGAGGCCTTTCAAGGAAACTGAATAATAGAATTTCTGTTTATCCCTTCATGGAAGGCATGTGCTCAGCAAATGTCTCAAATTTCACATTGTGAAGGACGCGATCATTTCAGGAAAAAAAAAAAAAAATTAAAAAAAAAAAGAAAAATGTTTGTCTTTGGTGAAAACGTGTAGAACTGAAATAGAGTTGATGTAAAACATCTGTAAAATGTGTTTAGGTTAACTGTGACAGTTTTCTCGATTGTATACTTTATTCTTTCAGTATTTGTATGGAAAAGCAATAAAAGTAGAAGAAGCCAATAAACCATCCTTTCAACGTGGTGGTACGCGGAGAACACCACCTCCTTCAAGACACAGAAGCCCTTCGGGAAGTCTGAGGTCTACAAGAAGAAGCAGTGGAGGAAGAAGAGGGTGGCATCACTCACGTGGAGGACACTTGGGTAATGTTTTACAATATAAAGATGGAACCATAGGACTGAAAGACAGTGTTGGAAGATGTAGAAATTTCTCAATTTTATTTACTTCCCAGGAAAAGTAAATTCTTGTTGATAAGCAAAATCATTTGTAAGTGCTAAAGACGTATTATAGGAAAGATTGAACTAATATCTAAAAGTTGTTTTAAAATCTTAATTACTTTGCACGGAAATAACATAAATTTCAACTGAACTGAGTTTATGAATGATGATTGTGTGTACTCCACAGGTTTTCTGCAGAACTCATTCACATTCGTAATACTTTAGAGTTTCTCTCTTTGGGGCCCCGTAGTTCATAGATGTTGCATTGTCAAAATACAGTGAAATCTTGAAAACCTTCCAGAAGGACAGTAGAAACTCAGTATTTTAGGATTGCTTGCACAACATTTATTTTTCTGTGTATACACGTGCACACATGGATGCAAATATTTTGATATGGATAATTTGCATAGTGGGCTGCCATAAAGCATTTTCCACTTAAGGAATGTAGAACGTTAATTAGTCAAAAGAGTCTGTGACTCAGGAAATATCTAAGTTTAAGTCTTTCTTAGGCTTCAAAATCCTACTCTGACACTTCTTTTAAATAAAACCTTTTGACTATTGCAGGCATAATGAATATCGTGACCCCAAAGACAGAGGAAAGCAGATATTTCCAAATAGTACTTTAACTGGTTCATGCTTTAGTGATACCAGTAAAAATGTTGAAATGTAGCTCAACGTACTTTCTATTATTTTATCAACACCGCAGGGACCTCCCGTGGTACACCACATGAGGGAGGGCCTCTGATGACTTAGGGTGGAAGGAGTCACCACGGTTATAACAATACATGAGATAGACATGGCAGAAGTCTGGAGAGTTACTCAAGGAGCCGTGGTGATTTCTGTTCCCGTGATGGTGAGCACGGTGGAAGAAAGGAACAGATAGGGTGCACCATCCTCCTTGTGAAGCACATTGTAGCTCAAGTTACAGGGCTTCTAGAGGTGGTGGTAGGGAAAGCTGATGTGAAGGAGGAGACTAAAGCAGATCTTTAAAATAATAGTTCTTGCATACCAATTCTTTCTCACATATCGAAAATTAAAATGTTGTTTCAGCATTATTAGCTGAGTACCAGTAAAAGAAATAGGTTGGTTTGTGGGGAGAGGTAGATACTGTCTTATTCCATGAATTTTTTGAGGTATACTGATGAAAATGAATTTTTTCAAAGTAATTTCATAATTTTGAATGCTATTTGAAAACTGTCTGTTAAGATGTAATGTCTGTAATTCAGTTTTGTTTTGTTTTTTTTTTTTTGAGACGGAGTCGCGCTCTGTCGCCCAGGCTGGAGTGCAGTGGTGCGATCCTGGCTCACTGCAAACTCCACCTCCTGGGTTCATGCCATTCTCCTGCCTCAGCCTCCCGAGTAGCTGGGACTACAGGCCTCCACCACGACACCAGGCTAATCTTTTTGTGTTTTTAATTGAGACGGGGTTTCCCCGTGTTTGCCAGGATGGTCTGGATCTCCAGACCTCGTGATCCGCCCGCCTCGCCCTCCCAAAGTGCTGAGATTACAGGCGTAAGCCACCGCACCTGGCTGTAACTCAGTATTTTAGGATTGATTCAACTATATTTGTTTTTCTGTCTATACATGTGCAAGCATCTAAGCAAATCTATTTTATTTTTCATTTCATATGGAGAACTTGCGCATTGGCCTGCCATATAGCATCTGCCGTTTAAGGAATGTAGAACTCTAATTTCTTCAAAGAGTCTGTGACTCAGGAAAAGTCTAAAGATCACATATAAATCATATTTATATATGTGTGTATATATACACACATATATTTATATGTGTGTATATATACACATATAATTATATGTGTGTGTATATACACATATATTTGTATGTGTGTGTATATATACATATATTTATATGTGTGTGTATATATACATATATTTATATATGTGTATATATATACACACACACATATATAAATTTTTTCATTATTTATTATGCAATTCTTAAAGATTATTAAAATTGAGCATAGCCCAAGCTGAAAATTACTATTACATAAGGGAAGTTTAAGAATCTAAATTATGTTAACAAGTTTTAGAGATCATGTACTTTTCTAAGGTGTCACCTTTTGATTCTGTAATTATCTGAGTTCCTTTGAGTGGAATTTGGTTTAATTTTATGATATGTTTTCACGAAGCTTTCTTCATACCAGAATGATATGAGCAGCCATTTATTACTGATCTCCTAATATGTTTTTCTTGATCTAGATTATATTTAGATATTTGAATGATAGATTTCTGCTCTCTCTTCACTCTCCACTTATCCCACATCTCTCTCTCACACCAATATATGAAATGATTCCTGATTATTTTTGTAGATTTTCTAAATGGACTTTTATTGCTTGAATTAAACTAATTTCATATAGAAATACTAAAGGTTATTAGTTTAGATAATTGTGCAATTTTACAATTACAATCTGCAGGAAAGATTTATACACATCTAATATTTAGCCATTTAAAAAACAGCGACGTTTCTCAACTAAAAAGATTTTGTATGAAATACAGGTGATGGTGGATACACTCTTGATCTCCACATGAGTTCTTCTAGGGGAACGTTTGGAGTTAAAAGAGTTCCATCTTCAAGAATTGGAAGTCCTCCTCCTAAAAAATCTGCTCCTTCAACTGTGGCAAGAAGCAATAGTGGGATAGGAGGCCAAGGTAAATGCTACCTGAGAGCCAGACCGTAGTTTTTGTATGACTGAAAATGAGCTATTTACCTGAATGCTTAATTTAAGATTGAGTAACACATTAGAATTGACACATACATGGACATACTTATTGATTGATAGCTTTTATTTTAGTTTGAATCTCGCTAGGTGAATTTCAGATTTATGGTGAAGAAATACTTGACCTTTTAACTGCAGATCAAAGAAGCGATTACAAAGAGGCAAACGTTCCATTTAATGCTTTGTTTGCTAGAGAATTCCTCTTAATTTTTCTCAAAGTTCCCAGCAGTATTCTTTGATGGGAGGCTTCTTAGTCTAATGAATCCTTGCATATCCTAGATCCCTTTCTATTTGACCCCTGGTGTTCCAATCTAAAAATTGTGTGTTCAGTTTCTTTGTCAGGTTAGAGTCTTGCTGTCACCAGGCCAGGCTGCAGTGGTGAGATGATGGCTTGCTACAGCCTCAAATTCCGGAGCTCATGCAGTCCTCCTGTTTCAGCCTCCTGAGTTGCTGTGACTCATGGCATGCACCACCACACCTATCCAATTTTTCTTTCCCTATTTTTGTAGAGACAGGATCTCACTACATTGTCATAGCTGACACTAAAGCCCTGGGCTCAAGCAGTCCACCTGCTTTAGCCTTCCACAGTGGCTCGAGGCGTGAGCCACTGGGCCTGGCCAGACAGTTTCTGTGACCTCGGTAATGCTTGTGTGCAAGGTGTTCTTGCTGGTTCTTTGAGGATACTACAAGAGCATTTAGCAGAAAAGCAGTCACTGGGCTTTAATACTGTTTAACAAGATAAGTAAGGATTGAAATGTAGACATGAAGGAGTCCAACATTTTTCAGCTAAGTTGATATCACAGAAATGCAGAGTCGTGAAGTTCAGGGGCTGTACATTTATCATTAAGATTGTACGGGGATGTTTAAACCTTAACGCGAGATCCTTAGTGCAGGATTTGAAATTATTTGAGGAGAGAATTTAGAACTAAGCAACACAAGGTGAGCAGTAGGATTGAATAGAAGTAATAATCTTGAGAAGGAGGAGAAGGGTAAGATTTCAGATGGAACAGAAGAAAGCACGATAAAAAAGTCACCGTTCTCAGCAAAGAAGTTTAAGCAGAGCAAATTAAAATTCTTACTAAGGCATGCATCATAATATGGAGGAAATGGAAACCTTCTGTTTTCAATTTTACATTTCGTATTAGAGGATTGGTGAAGTTAGGTAGTAATTGAGTTCACAATACTTAAGCTAGCACATTTCCACTTAAAGATTAGCCAGTGAACACATCATAGGTGAGAGACTGACCTGTCAGAAATAGCACGTGAAGCCTGTATTAAAGGAAAAACTGTTCTATTTTGAATGAGGCACAATGATGTAATGACTCTTTTACCAGTATTTCTTATTCCATGTAAAATAAATCTTAGCCATCGTTAGAAAAGCTGGAGGAGCATATTTTAATTTGTCCTCATTTAAGATAGAGCCAACCACTTGGAGATAAAGAAGAACTTTTGTGTACAGATTTCACATTCAGTAGTTCATGGGTTGCACTACTTGTGTGTGTGTGTGAGACAGATTGAACAAGATGGGTAAATGTACTTTCTTTGGCTGAGATAGGACACCATATGCAAACTTTAAAATCAGTGTAAATTTTGACGGTTTTATGCATTTTCCCTGTGTCATTAATAGTCATCAGTAATTCACATGAAAAGGAAGATAACAACTAACTAGTTATTTCCAGTTAAAAATGAACTGTTAACCTGAGAATTAATGTTTAGCTTAAACTGTGTTTAAGAGGAACTGGCCTTTTAGGAGCCAAGAGATTATACAAAGCTGTAAGCTATGCTGAAGGTGTCATGAATGTCTGGTAAATCAGGGAAAGAGAAGGAGAGTCATGGGAGAAATAATTTTTAAAGTTGTTTTAGAGTAGAAAAGATAGTTCTTCAAATTTTCTGTACTTTACGTAATATGTCATCATGTTAAATTAAAGGTCCCATTTCACGTGGAAGAGAGAACTATGCAGGTCCTTCACGCAGAGAGCCATCCTCCTCCCGGAGAAAGAACAGTACCTCAACAAGAGATGATGCTTATGCAACTAAAGATAGGTAAAGGAAAATTGAAAAAATAGTTGGTTTTTTGTTGTGGTGATGAAATGCACATACCAAAATTAAACATCTTTGGGTTAACAATTAAATGGCATTAAATGCATTCTGTGTTGTGTAACAACCACCTCTATTTAGTAAAAAAAAAAAAAAAAAAAAAAAAAAAAACATTTTCATGACTCCGGACTACAGCTCCACTATCAGTTAAGCAGTCCCTTTCCTTTTCTCCCTTCCCGCTGCCACCAGGAAACATCAATCTGTGTTCTGTTTATGAACTTACCTGTTGTGGGCATTTCCTTGTAATGGGCTCAAACACTACACGACTTTTTTGTCTGTCTCTTTTCTTTCTGCTGGATGTCCTGAAGGTTCGTTTACGTCATCGCACTTCACTCCTTACACAGGCTGTTAACCCATTATTTTGTTTGGGTTGTTTCCACCGCAGTATTTCTAGGCACAAATATTAGCTTGAGTACACTTACTCAATTCTGGCTATGTATGTGTGGAGTTGCTTGATCATATGATAATTATGTTTGTTTTCTTCAGGACCCACCACATGTCTCCATAGTAGCTGCCTCATTTTCCATTCCAGCAAGCACTGTATCAGGGTTCCAGTTTACCTACATCCTCTGAAAGACTTGATATTTCCAGCTTGTTACAATTTATAGGCATTCCAGTATGTGGGAAGTATGGTATCACATTTTGGCTTAGAAATGCATTTTCCGAATCCCTAATAAGGAGTATCAGTTCCCCGTACTTTTTGGGTATTTGAATATATTGTACTTGAAGAAATGTCTGTTTAGATGTCTGGCCTTTTTTTTTTTTTTTTTTTTTTAAAGTTGTAAACAGGTTATGTTTTGGATACTAGAAGTTGATCATTTAAAATTTGTTTCTTTAAAACTTATGCAAGCATAAATCATCGAAGTTCCCGAGACACCAGGTGTTATGCTCCGCCACGTAAAGACTGTGCATGGCGTGATTATGGTCGTTCTCTCCGTGATGAACATTCTTCTAGACGATATGGGTACTATAACATTTTCTTGTTTTCTCCAATATACGTCTTAAATTGTTCATTCTGACACTAACGAAGAGGTTTTTTGTTTTGTTTTGTTTTGTTTTTTGTTTAATAGTGATCATGACGGCCATGGTAGAGATGATTCAGAACGTCCAAGTGGAAGTTCCTACAGACATGCATGTCAGAGTTATAGTAAGCGTCCAGGTATGTTTTGTAAATTATACAATTATATTTAGTAGAGCAGATCATTGCTGTAACAAAATTTTAGGGAAAATTACAAAGGAAAACCATAACATGTTTAAATGTTGGGAAAGGTTAACAGTGTAAAGCCTAGGGATCTATAGGAAGGTTAGAACTTCAATTCATTTACAGAAAACGTGACTCAACCTTTATTTTAGAATAGACTTTCTTAAGCTTCAAAATACTACACTGACACTTCTTTTAAATAAAACATTTTGACTATTGCAGTCACAATTAATATCCTGTCAAGAGAGGCAGAGGAAAGCAGGTATTTCCAAATAGAACTTTAACTGATTCGTGGTTTAGTGATACCAGTAAAAATGTTTCAATGTAGTTCAACATAAGTGCTATTATTTTATCAACCCTGCAGGGACCTCTCGTGGTGTACCACCTGCACCAGGTCCTCGGATGACTTTCAGTGGAAGCAGTCGCCGTGATTATAACAATACACGAGATAGATATGACAGAAGCCGGGAGAGTTACTCAAGGAGCCATCGTGATTCCTATTCCAGTGGTCGTGAGCACAGTGGCAGAAAAGAACAAACCTATCCACCTTCAGTGGATAGGGTGCACCGTGATCCTCGTGAAGAATATGGGAGCTCAAGTTACAGGGCTTCTAGAAAAGGTGTTGGGGGAAGCCGATCTGAAAAAGGAGACTGAAGCAGATATTTAAAATAAGAGTTCTTCCGTGGGTATCGAAAATTACAATGTTGTTTCTGTATTATTACCTGAGTACCACTACTAGAAATAAGTTAGTTTTGTAGGGAGAGGTAGCTATTAACTTCCTCCATGAATTTTTTGAGCTGAAAAGGAATCTTTATCAAAGTAATTTCATTATTTTTAATACCATTTGAAAGCTATCTGTTTAGGTGTAATGTGTGTAGTAAAATTTTCAGAATAAATCTATACATGGAATGCAAAGTGCCTGATTTTATTGCTACACGTGCTCAAAAGCAAATTCAATAGCAGAGTAAACTGTGTTGTTTGTAAAAACTTGCGTTTGTTGGTTTGCACATAAAAACATACAAAAGTAGGCGCAATTGCAGTCTTCCTTGGAAGCTGCACAAGTTTCCTAATTAGGCTGCGTTTCTTTTAAAAAACTTACCAGCTTCAGCTGTGCAAGGTGGCTCACGCCCATAATCTCTTCTCTTTGGGGGACCTAGGTGGACAAATCACAAATTCAAGTTTCAGAAGCCCTCAGAAGCTGTCTGCCTCACCCTGAAACGTTTGTCCTTCAGAGGAATAGTAAAGGTCAAAAAGTAATAGATACTGTTGAAACTAGAGTTTAAAACATCCAGAACATTCTTCTTGAAGCATTCTGTGACTGAAGCGGGACAGTGGTAATGGAAACATATTTTCCACTGAAATCAAACTGAACCTGCTAAGTTTCCTAGGTACTTAGCTTAATGAAATTAAATGGTCCTAGTTTACATAGTGAAAAATGAGTGTTTAGTTTTGGGAGGTACTCACATTAATATTGTCTTCAAATATTTGACAATGAATGTTGTAAGCAATGTTTTAGCAATATATTCTTACAAATAGGAATAATCTAGGAGGGTTGGGAATTTATCAATTTTTTTTTTTTTTTTTTTTTTTTGAGATAGAGTCTGGCTTTATCACCTAAGCCATGGTGCAGTGACTGGACCTTGGCTCACTGCAACTTCCACCTTCTGGGTTCAAGCTATTCTCTTTTCTCAGCATCCCGAGTAACTGGCATTACAGGTGTGTGCCACCACAGCTAGCTGAAATTTTGTATTTTTAATACAGACAGCATTTGACTGTGTTGGCCAGGCTTCTCTAAAAGTCCTGATCCACCCTCTTCTGCCTCTCAAAGTGCTTGGATTACAAGCATGAGCCATCACGCTGAGCCTATCAGATATCATTGAAGGTATGAATAGGAATACCTTAAACCTTATGCTTTTTGTAAAGTGAAGTGTATAAAACAACAGCAAAAAATTTCAGATAGGGGATGGCTTAAAGATTTAATAAATTATCTAATGATAAATACATAAAGAATAGGAGCCAAACAGGTAAACCATTTAGCTTTCCTGAACAGGCAGTGTACAGAATGGAATATACAAAGTTCCATAAGTTTTATAGTCTGTAATTCTTCAAGTAGCAAAATAATCTGCGAAGAGGAAGCATCTTCATGAGAAAACGTTGACAGAATCATCAATTTTTAAAGGGAAAGGCTGCAAATAATTTTAAAGAGGAAGTTACCAACTTTGATTTTCAAGTGAGTTATTTATCTCATGAAGTTATGTTTTCCTTCACCTTTAATGTAGGACCGTGAGGATTAAATGAAAAGATGAAACTCCCTAGTATCTTCACAGTGGCCTCATAAGAAATAGTGTCTTTCAAGATGTGATGGTGAAGGTCTTTACTCCCCGCATTTAGGGAGGCTGAGGTGGGCATATCTCTTTAGCTCAGGAGTTTGAGACAAGCCTTGGCAACATGCAGCAGTCTTGTCCCTATAAAATAGACAAAAAATTGCTGGATGTGGTAGTGCATCAGTGCAGTCCCCTTCCCTCAGAACTGAGGAGGGAGGATCGTTTGTGGCCATGAGGACAAGGCTGCAGTGAGCATGTTTGCTCCACTGCATTTTTGCCTGGGTGACAAAGTGAGACCCTGTCAAAAAATAAAAATAAATAAAAGTGTCTATGATACTCTGACCCTGGGAACTTTTAACCCAAATTATCTTCTTGAGCCATTCTGTCATAATGACTTAAAGGAATGGGGAACAGAAGCACAACCTGTAAGATACAATTTATCAACCCTGGAATAGGGGCTGTGTTTCAGCAAGTTAGAGTAAATGGTGAAAAGCCTTCATATAACAAGAGCTAAAGACTTCTTCCTTAATTTTCATAGGAAAAGTGTACTTTTTAATGAATAATAGGATACATTTTACGATCTGTGTCTGCTAGGATTGCTATGAGAAAATACCTAGACTTGGTGGTTTATAACAAACATTTCTTATAATCTTAGAGCCTGAGATGCCCAAGATGAAGGCATCAGCAAATACAGTGTTCTGGCAAGGGCCCACTTTGTGGATTTTAAACAGCCGTCTTGCTGAGTCTACACATGGTAGAAGGGGCTTGGGACCTCTTGGGTTGCTTACAGGAGGGTACTAATATCATTTATGAGGGTGCTGTCTTCCTGACCTCATCAGTTCTAATCAAAGGCCCTGTTCCCCATCCAGAGGGCAGCCAATTGACATTTCTCTATGTTGAGCTTAATGTATATTTTAGATGGTGGAGTGAGGATGGCAGTGAAGACTGAATGAATTCCCTGGTTTGCAGTTTTTAGTGTCTCTGGTGTTGCCATCAGTTATTAGAGGCATGAAGATGATTTTTTAAAATGTTCATACATAGTCATCTGGCTTCAGGTTACAAGTTTTGGGGATAATTGGGCAGTTTTAGTTGTCAGTGATGCTAAATCATGAAAGGGGGACACAAAGTTGAAGTTTGAGTTTGGGGAGTTGTAGCTATGTATTGAATAAAAGAAGAATTGAAAATGGAGACTAATAAAATTTGTAAGACATCTCATGTGGATGTTCTGTAGTTTTCCACTGAAATATAATTCTCTCTGCAGTTACTTCTCCTGACTCTTATTCACAAAATAAGTCTGGTCTTACTAGTTTTGTCATTATTTATCTAAATGCAGTAAGAATGGTCATTGACCACCGAGGCCTTTATTTATTTATTTCTTCATGTATTCACTATTCCTTTCTAAATTAGAAACAGTGTCTGACTCATTTCAGCCTCCACCTCCTGGGCTCAAGTGGTCCTCCCACCTCAGCCTCCGAAGTAACTGAGACCACAGGCACACACCATCATACCTGGCTAATTTTGTATTTCTGTTTGTTTGTTTGTTTGGGGATATTGTCTTGCACCATGTTGCCTAGGCTAGATGTGAACTCCTGGGCTCAAGTGTTCCTCCCACCTTGACCTGTGGGAGTGCTGGTATTACGGGTGAGAGCCACCATGCCTGGCCACAGAGGCCTTTCCAGTTTGCTTTGTGAGAACCAAGTGTCTTTTTTTTTTTTTTTTTTTTTTTTTTTTTTTTTTTTTCGCGACGGAGTCTTCCTCTGTCTCCAGGCTGGAGTGCAGTAGCTCAGTCTCAGCTTACTGCAAGCTCTGCCTTCCAGGTTCACGCCATTCTCCTGCCTCAGCCTCCTGAGTAGCTGGGACTACAGGTTCCCCCTACCACGGCTGGCAAAGTTGTTTTTTTTTTTTTTCTACTTTTAGTAGAGACGGGGTTTCACCATGCTAGCCAGGATGGTCTCAATCTCCTGACCTCGTGATCCACTCACCTCGGCCTCCAAAAGTGCTGGGATTACAGGCGTGAGCCACCACACCGGGCCTGTGACCTTTCTATAATTAGGCTCAGCTTATATTTTCTAAAGCCTTGAGACTAGATGCTAAGCCAGGAACTTCCCACCAGGCTTTTCTACGAGAACCTGTAGATTGGGTTGAATTCGTCTCCTCTCAGAGTCCCCAAATATCGTGAGGTTCCAGAACTTGCCCAGAAGTGACCTGTTTTTCTCATCTCTTGGGCTAGGAACTCTGTAACCGATTATGAGGCCGCTTTTCCCAAGAGGGCTTTATAAGTATTGTCCCCACAGTCAACTTTAGTTTTTAATGCTGCCTTGTTATGTCTGATTCTATGGAAATCATTCTTAAATGTGTTTGATATTTCAGACGAGGCTTGGCAATAAAACCAGTTCCCAAGAACATTCAGTTCAAAAAAGGACACTTTTGTACTGAACAGAAGAAATGCCTCTATTGTCATAAAAATATTTATAAAATATTAAACGTCCAGTGAATGTAATGCAGCTCAATTAGTGAATTAGTACATCCAAGAAGAATCCCAATGTATTCTCCTTTTTAAGGTTTTTTGTTTGTGTGTTTGTTTGTTTGTTTATTCTTTTCACTGGCAGAGTCACCCTCTTTCGCCCAGGCTGGAGTGCGGTGGTGAGATCTCAACTCAGTGCAACCCCTGCTTCCTGGGATAAAGGAATTGTCCTGCCTCAGCCTTCTGCATAGCTGGGATTGCAGGTGTGCGCCACCATTCCTGGCTGACTTTTGTATTTCTAGGAGGGATGGAGTTTTGCCATATTGCCCAGGCTGGTGTGGTCTCAAACTCCTGAATTCAGAGGATCCACCTGCCTTGGCCTCCCAAAGTGCAGGGATTACAGGCATGAGCTACCATGCCTGGCCCACAAATGTATCCCTGCACTTAATAATAACAGCAATTCGTAACATGTGGCTGTGTGCAATAAACCATTTTAAACTAATCTCATTTACTAAATATTTGCATGAATCATGTGAACTTGGCCTTCTATTTCTGGGATTTTTAAGAGTATGTAATTCACAATAGTGCTTACTTATCTCTAAGCCAATTAATATGGCACCCTTTTAAGTGATATTCAAAATTAACAGGGTAATCACATCCAGAGGTAGTAATATATCACACACACATAATGTATATGCAAAAAGTATAGATAGCGGAAAACAGAGTTTACAGCTCTCCTCAAATGTAGCCATGAATTAAGCAATAGGGTAATAGAAATCTCACTGGTTTATATCCATTTGATATTTAATCTAAACTGTGCTTCGGCAAAATGAGACAAGGTTACCTATTCCATAGGAGGTCTAATACTTTGCGTCCGTATTGGTAAAGAAGAATTTTCTGAGAATATTTTGCCATAGGATTGAATCTAGTGAGTCAGAGGACTACATTTTACTTATAATATACATCCAGTGACAGTCTGAATACCTCCAAAAGCTGGGCAATTAAAATGCTCAATCTCTTCTAATTAGCTATTTTTCTTTCCGCTTCAGTCAGATAATTTTTTGGAGGGTGGGGAAGATCGTTGAGTCCCTGAAGAGCCTCTGATTTAGAGAGCCTAAATTTCTTGTGACTATAGTGGGCTGAGAGGCTGAAATAGAAAAAGCCTTGTTTAGTGGATAGAAGGATGGACAATGAGAGGTTTAAAGTAGGATATGTCAAAGAATTCAAGGGAGCTGAATAGTAGATAGAAGATAGTAAGAGGACAAGCAAGGAACACGAGTAATAGGAAGGAAGACGTCAAAACGCACCAGTGTAGTGAGATGTTAAGTTTCTCAAAGATCATTGAAGTTCCAAAGTATCCTTACAAAAGCATCCCAACAACAAGGATGTCTATTTAGCAAAGCCTAAATTCACCAGGGTTCAAGAAGATGGGTTTTAGTTGACTAAGAGAGTCTCATGGCAGAGGCAAGTATCCAAATAAAGAACAAAGAGGTGTCAGACAGCTTTAATTGAGATAAAGAGAGAGAGATATAGAGATAGAGACAGAAATAGAGATAGAGATACCTACCGATACAGACAGAGACACAGACAGAGAGATAGAGATAGACATAGATAAAGACGTAGACTTGACAAAGACATAGACGTAGACATAGACATAGACATAGACATAGACATAGACATAGACGACATAGACATAGACCTTGACGTGGACATAGACATACACAGTCATAGACATAGTGATATAGAGAGAGAATCTTCCATAAAGACCAGGCAAATGGGAAAAATCCCCTTAAGGAAAATTGGTCTCCAACATAGGGACTCATTAAATAATGTCCACTGAGGAAATATGCTAGAAAGAAGGGAACCAAACACATGGTGTTGCCCCACTACTTGGATTGCTGGATCATATGATGGGTGGTTCTGCTTGTAGACTTCTTAGGACTCTCCATACTTAAATTGACATAAAGCTCTGTGTGAGGCCTGCACTAATTTACATTCTCACCAAAAGGGTGCACGTATATCCTTTACTCTGCATCCTCACCAGAAATGCATTTCTTTTGCCTTTTGGATAAGAGCCGTTCTGACTGAAGTGAGATGACATTTCACCGTGGGTTTGATTTGCATTTGCCTGATGGATTAGGGATGATGAGCACTTTGTAGTATGTGTGCTGGGCAACTGTATGTCTTACTAAAATAAATGAGTATTCACGTCATTAGCCCATTCATTTTCATGCTATTTAGTCATTTGAGTCGTGTATGTACTGTAAATATTCACTTATTGTAAGATGTATGGTGATCCAATAACTTCTCCCATCCTGTAGGATGTGTCCTCTTTCTGTTTAGTTTCCTGTGGCGTTCTGAAGCATCTTAGTTTGATATAACCCCATTCTCTATTTGTGATGTTCTTTACTGTGCTTTTGCAGTCACTTTGAAATCATCATTACAAACACTTGTCATGGAGCTTCTTCCTTCTTATTTCTTCTGGTATTTTTATCGTTGCATTCCTGACATTGGAGACTGGTGGGAGATTATCTACTCTTTTATTTTTTACATATTTATTCATTTATTTTTGAGACAGAGTTTTGCTCTTATTGTTCTAGCAGGACTTCAGTGGCGAGATCTTGGTGCCCTGCAACCTCGCCTGCCGGGTTGAAGAAATTCTCCTGCCTCAGCCTCCCGAGGAGCTGGGATTACCGTCACCTGCGGTCATGCCTGGCTTCTTTTTGGTATTTTTAGTAGTGACAGAGTTTTACCATGATAGGCAGCCTAGTCTTGAACTCCTGACCTCAGATGATCCGCCCACCTTGGCCTACCACAGGGCTGGAATCTCACACGTGAGCCACTACACATGGCCAAAATAATCTAATTTTAAAATCCTTTACGTAGATATTCAGATTCTTCCTCACCTTGTTTATGGAAGAAACTCGATTTTGCGTTGTGCGTTCTTGCTTCCTTGGAAAAAGGTCACGAGAAGCAAAAGCAGTGACTTAGTTCTGCTCCCCTATTGTTTTTCTTTAGCTCATCTGTCTTCTTTTCCTCCAGTGCTGTGCTATTTTGGTAAGTAAAACTTTGCAGAGTATTGTGAAGTGAGGTAGTGTGATGCCTCCAGCTTTGTGCTTTCTACTGGATTGCTCTGGCTCTGCAGCGTCTTCTTCAATTTCATAGGAAATTTAGGATTTTCAGTTTGCTTTTGTATGAGGAACGGTTGTTGATATTTTTAAAGGGTTTGCGTAGACTCTGTAGGTCACTTAGGTGGTACTGATGCAAATGTCGTTTAATCCTTGTGGCTGGGTGCACATGCTTAGGGACAAGTGACACTGGGTATTCACATCAGTGCTTAGGAGGGCCGTAACGTGCAGACAGCTTCCATCCCTGGACACACACAGATTGTCCCCTGACATTTGGACATCTCTTCAATTCCCTCCCTTCTGTGAGCTTAGTATGGTCACCCAGATTCCCTGTGCAGTGGCCTGACTTGTCTGCGTTGCCATGGCAGGGTGAGTGAGGATTGCAGCGGGGAGAAAACATGTTAAGAAAGCCTGGGGTCATTGTAAAAGTATATGACTGGCCTGGGAGAGCCATTCTGAAAGCACACAGACATAGAAGAGCCTGGGTTGGACATCAGCATAGAGGGTGAGAGGGCCCTAGTTGAACCCAAAGTAAGCCTCAGGTTGTAGCAGGCCTCAGGGCAAGAAAGGAAGCCTTTAAGGCATGATGAAGCAGCTATCCACTGACACTTGCTTATGCCTCTAAGGTGGCTGAAGGTTCCACAGTCCTGTCATGTGGACGTTACCGTTCCCTGATGGGCATTTCTGCCTCAGCCCGTGGATGGCCTGGGTTTGCTCACTGGAGTCTCTTCCCTGAGCTTTGCGTTGTCCAGGAGTGTCCCAGCTCCAGCACCCACAGGCCTCTCAGCTCCCAGCCCTGGCCTCCCCTCTGTTCCCTATCTGAGGCCCTAACTCCCTCAGGTAGTGCTACAGGGGATTGAGCTACAGGCCCTGGGGGGACTGGGGAAAGGGTTCCAGGCCAGGTCAGTTCTTGCCTCAAAGCCAGTTCCCCAGAGGCCAAGGAATAACGCCCAAGCTCCTTTCATGTGAGGCCCCACAGCGGCCCCACCTTTGCAAGGCTGCCAGACCATGAGTAGTCACGGTCAGCCAACCAGCTGAAGAACTCAGTTAGGCGGTGTCCTGCCTGTAGCTGGGGGCTTGACCTTCATGATCCCAGAACCCCTAGACTGCAGTGGAAGGAGAAACCCTGCATCCTAGAGGGAGAGGAGTCCCAAAGGCTCGTGGCAGACATACCACCTTCCCTACCTTGCTGGGAGGCATTCCTTTAGGAGGACGCCAACGCGATGCTCCTTAACGATCACTTCAACGTAGGAGTAAGTGTTGTGACAAGAGGAGATCTTCATCCTGCCCTGGTACCTGGGATGGCTGAGTTCCTCCACCTGCCTGGCTAAGAAGGAGAAAGAGGAGAAACTCAAAGGGACCATTTCATCTAGATGGGCTGAGGTGGCCTGCTAGCTGGGGTGAAGCATGCTTTTCTTCTTCTCAGCTCTCCTGCTGAGACACCCCAAGGTACCAGGGTGGTGGTACCTCAGAAACCCGACCCCTTCCCCAGACCCAGTCTCCACGGCCTGACATGCAATTCCATCATGTAGCTAAGCAGGACTTCTTCATGCTCTGTGATCCGGGCCGACTTCTGGGCGTGCAACTTGGGTTTCTGGGGTGAGCCTGCTAGAAACAGACATGGGGAGTGAGGATGGTTTCATGGTTGGCATCCGCATGCAGACTCCCCTTCCTCCAGGGACCTTCCAAGAGAAAAATGCCCTTCGACATTGTGCTGTGTGCGAAGGGTCCTTGGTGCCATTATTCTCCATGGTTAGTGATGTTCTTGGCTACCCGTACCTACCACGTGCGCTCATGGCACCCGCAAACAAGCTGCCCTCCTATCTACAAGAGCCTGGACTTGGTTTCTCCTCTGTCCTCCATCCCCTGTCTTCTGGCTGACCCCCTATGGTTCCAGCGCGGCCTCACTCCATCTTGCCTCGGGAAGCCTAACACCCAGCCCCAGCTGCCAGCCGTACCGAATGGGCAGCTGCAAGGTTTAGGATCTGGTCCAGAAACCAGGGATGCCCTGGGGCCTGGGGTGTTCACATAGCCAACCTCCAAGAGATGGATGTCTAGAGAGTCTGTTGCCGGCTGGGGCCAAGGCCATGCTGTGGCCTCTGGTCCTTCTGCCACTTCTCATCGGCCTCCTCCCCGGCCACCAGCTTGACCATCGCCATTATGTTGTCCACCACCAGCACTGCATCGTCCCCCAAGGCTGCCTCTTTGTTTTGCACCCCGGGTGCCCTCCCCTGCCTCAGGGCTGAACGGGGCGCCCTCCTCCGGAGCTCCCGCATACCATGACCTACTCCTCCCACCCCACACCATCGCAACTCCTGGCCTCTGGGGGCTGCTCCCATGGAGGTCCGTGGGCGTCCCCTGATGACAATCCTTTGCCACACCTACGTTGACCCAGGTTTCCTGGGAAGCCCCGCCATGCCCGTGGCCTGCTGCACTGTCTGCGGGACCCTGGGCCACAGCACGGTCTGCTGCATACAGAAGTCTAAGAGCCATAGGCCAAAGTCCTGGTCTTGCAGAGCCCTCCCAGCAAGCATCGTAGGCACCTCTGTGCTTCCAGGAGCCTCGGGGGCGGCAAGGCAGTGCACAGCAGTGTCCACACTTGCCATCCATGGGCGTCCCTGGCTGCTGGCCTCCGGTGTTTCCAGGGCACTGGACAAGAGGTCCTTCAGGATGCTCCTGGGAGTTCAGCATGGTATCATGCTCAGGGAGGAACCATGGTACTGGGAGACTCTATTTGCCTAGACCTGCGAGAGTCCCCGCAGAGGTCTTGGCCTGAGGAGCTGGGGAATTCCACTGTACAAGGTGACTTTCCTGCCACACTCCTGCCCAGGTCCACTGCACCCAAGACGCCCAAGCAACCAGCGCTGGTCCCTCTCTCTCTCCTCTAGATCGGCAATTTTCAGTACCATCTGCCTGGCCTGCCTAAGGAAGGGAGATGTTTCATGTGTTCACTGTGGGACAATGGTTTGCAACTGTCAGGATGCCAGTTAGGGTGTAGGACTTCCAAGCACCCAATTCCAAAGCGCACGCTGCCGGCGCCGCCTGGTACAAGCTCTGATCTGATGCCTTCTCACAGGAGTCTTTCCCCAGGAGGGTGGAACAGCAGGCCACCAGGATGCGGACGCGGGGAGCCCCAGAAGATGCCCACTGCCCTCGCACGATCAGCCTCGGAGAGAGGGTGGATTTTCCAGCACTTTCGGCATCCTTTAGGTATAGTATGGCTGTGGCCCCCTACTCCGCAGTCGGCCAGCCGTGGTCCCCAAGCCAGATGCATGCGCCGTGAGGGCCCCGTGACCCAGAGGCTGTTTGTCCTACTCTAAAGCACCTTTATTTTCTATTTCTCTGTCAGGTTGTTCTCTTTGCAAAAATACAGAGACAGCAAGGTTTTTGGGTGTTGTCTACAAAACAGGATGGGTTTGTAATGTGTCTGTGTTGAATTATGGGAGGAGCCTACAGAGAAAGAAATAGCTAGTGACATTAAGAAACTTTTTTGTAAACTCATTGTCTGTTTCTTGAGGATTCTTCCTTTTACTGTTGGCCATATGTGACGGGTGGGCAAATTGTGGGACAACGAGTTATGGCGCCATCGTTTTCATGTGCACTTTTTATTAAGGTGGTTTTCCTTTGTGAATGTGGCCATAATTTAAATAGACAGGCAATCTACTTATCCACTGTGATTAAAAACTTGTCCTTTTAGTCAGCATTTGTCAAATTGCTGGTTTGCTTGACAGAAATTGTGGATTTTTGACGTAAATTGCATTCCGTTAGTGTACGTAGAAGTCTGGGACCATAAATAATCACAGTTCAAATTTGCCCCTGTAAAGCCTTGAATTGTCTCCCTCCTTATATGACAGTATTTGAAACGTGTTTCCTGTATCTCTGGTATCGTAAATGATTTAAACCGAATAAGTGAGTGTAATCAAGATAAACGGCGATAGACACCCTAAAACGGAAGCAAAATATACGTGCTTAAGTTATTTTATTAACCTGGCACACTGACTTACTCTTGTAATCCTGACATTTTGGGAGGTGAAGGTGGGAGGATGGCTTGAGGTCAGGAGATGGGGACCAGCCTGTGTAACATAATGAGCTCATTTAATCTGTTGCCATTTTGGCACCAAGGACTTGTTTAGTGGAAGATGATTTTTCCCCAGACAAGGGGTGGGTAGGGGGAGAAGGCTGCGAGTTGGACACGCTGGGGAGGGTGTGGGCATCAGGGTTCCAGTGCGCACAGCGTGTGGTGGGGCTGCGGGTCACAGCAGTGTGATGGGGGCAGGAATTGGGCAGGGGATCTGTGAGGAGCACAGGGTGTGGCAGCGGGAGGATAGGTAGGATGGTTTCCAGATGAAACTGTTCCACCTTAGGTCATCCTCAGACATTACATTTCCATAAGGAGATCGCCACCTAGACTTGTTGCATGCGCAGTTCACGGTAGGGTTCCTGTGAGAATACAACGCCTCCGCTAATCCCACAGGTGGCGGGGCTCAGGCAGTGCCAGTGGTTCACCACCTGTTCTGCATCCAGGTTGCTAAAAGGCCAGAGACAGGTACCCGTTGGAGGCCAGTGTTCGGGGATCCCTGATCTCTCGTATATTTCAAATCACTGAAAGTTTGTAAAATAGTTGAAATATTCTCCGCAAGAAAGCATGTACATTGATTAGGTAAATTTAATCATTTATCAAAATACCAGGCTTGGCGTGGTGTTTCACCCTTGAAATCCCATCGATTTTATAGTCCCATGCCAGCGGTTCATTGGAGCCCAGGAGTTTGAGACCAGCTTCGGCAACATGGGGAAACCTGTGTCTATTACAATATGCACACACACACACACACACTCACACACTCACACACACACACACTCAGCTAAGGTAGCGAGAGCCTGTATTCCAGGCTACTTGGGAAGCTGAGACGTGGCATGATCACTTGAGGCTGGGCGGAGGACGCTTCAGTGGGCAGTGCACTTTGGCTGAAGGAAATTGAAGTCTCTAGGTGGGAAAAAAGAAAAAAAAAGAAAACAAACAAAATCACATTGTACCTTCTAAATGCATAATTTTCAAATTAAAGTATTTAAATGGGCTTCCTGTGTATTGCAACTTTAGAAAATCACAAGGCTTTTGTTGTCTAATTTGCACAAACAAGTTTGTGAGGTTCATAGTAAAATGCCGCACTTGTCCATGAAGTCAGTGCTTCTTTTGCTCCGTATGTTATCATCAGAGTGGTTTATGTAACATGCATACGTAATTACACAGTTTTCATATTTCAAGGAAGAAATACTAAGGAGATGTCAGCCTCTGTAAAGGTATTTCACTTGAGTTTTCAACACTCTATGTAATAAAATTTTATCTTTTGGGCTTCCTTATCGTTATCTAAATGTAGATAATTTTTTACCATTTACAGCAAAATGATGGAAGCGGATCAGCCTGGCAAGCTGTTTGTTTGTGGTCTAAGTAGAGAGGCCAATGAAAGGACACTTAAGGCAGTACTTGGGAAACAGGGTCCCTTGTCGGAAGGTAACTCTTAACACCAACATACATTTTCGTATATTCTGTATATGTTTTTTACCCCAGTAAACACATACTCAATATATTTGCTTGAATACATACATTCAAAGTGATTTTTTGTGTGTGCGTTTAAATTGCTGGTTTGAAGTTTCAATCTGATACTTGAAAAATTCTCGTGGCCTGCAGGTGAAGTGTCTGTGCTAAGAGTCACCTACTACTGCAAAAGGAAAACAAGAAAAAGTCCATTATTTGTGCAGGTAGCAAACAAAATGAAATAAAATATGCAGACTGTATGGGTGACTTAGTATTAAGAATCTTAAGAATCACACTAATGATGTAAAATGCATTTTTTTTTTTTTTGGTTTGATGTAACTTTCAGATGGTTTTTCAGATGGTTAGTACTATAGTGATTCCGTTATATAAATGTAAAATGTTTTCATATATTTTAGTTCCTTTGAAGAAAGATCGAACCCACAAGTGCAGAGGCTTCACATTTATTAACTGTGAGAACCCTGCAGATACTAAGAATTCTGCCAAAGATACGAATGGAAAGCTAAGGGTCCCTAGTGAATAATATCCTAACTCTATCTTTCAATTAACAGTATTACTAGGTCTTTTTAGTATGACTGAACTTTTGAAGATAGCAGAATGCCATATGAACCGAAATGCTTTAGCCACCCTCTTCCTTTTGCTGTATAACTGCAGGTGTAGTTGAAAGGACATAGGAATAAACATTATATAAATTAGTATATGGTAATCCTGTTTCCATGTTTGTATTTCAACAGGAGTGTCAACAGGTTTTCAAAGCTTACAAAGAGCTTTAAAACTTGGAAGAAACCCTCAGGAAAATGAGAGAAATAAGTCAATCTTTATTAAATGCTAGTAAGGGAATTATTTCCAATTTACAGAAATAATTCTGTAGCATACACACACTGTGGATAGACACGGACTTACAAGAAGAAATGTTCTGCGGAAGACACCTAGACAGAATCACAAGGTGGAAACATTCTTTCCCACTCTCTGAAAATATATTCCAGAGAAAGTATATTTAATGAAGACATTTTCATTTAAGGAAGTGTTAGGAAATTGAAAACAGAAAATAATATGAGGACATTGAAGTTGGATAACAGAACAAGGAACCGGCATTTTTGCCCCATTTTTGCCCTTTTCTCCTAAGAACGTCTTTAGTCATCAGAGTGGTTTATGTAACATGCGTACGTAATTACTGCTTTTCCCAGTGTGTCCGATAACTTGTTTTGATACTATCAATGGTCCCTTGTCCTACTGAGTCTTAACATTCAAGGGACTGTTTGTTTATTACAGCTTTAAACTTTTCTGTAATACTATTAACTACGGAATTCCTTTACGTTGCTGTCAAGATCATTCCATTCTGGACCCTTAGGAGCTTTTTATGTTTTATAACATTATCACAAACTGATTGTAGTTTCTGTTACCCCTCACGCCATCTTGAATATGCCTTCTTGAACTTCATGAGCATTACTGTTCTCTGTAAATGTCCCAGAAATAACAATTGATCCTTCAAACACAACCTAGAACTTATAGTTTCTTCCTCATTCAATATAAGAGGTATTTTGTATTCCCTGTACCATGCATAACGTATCTCTTGATTGTTAAATTGCCTTTAGTACATATTTAAATTTTCATAGTTGCTTTTATTTCTGTTACATGTAGCACAATTCCAGGTACACAGCAGACAGTACATTTTTATTCATTCTTACGCTTCTGCATCTGAAGGTGTGGTAGAACTTGAAAGTTACCTTTGGTTCACGGCATGGAGTCAGGACTGGAGGTAATTTTGATCTATGTATAGTAATCTATGATAATTTTTTCCACTAGTTTTCAAGCAGAATACAGGTAATTTGTGTAGATGTGATTTCTAAATTACTACATCTCACAAAGTTTATTGTATGAATATATATATATATATATGTATATGTTATATGTACCTAAGTATTAAGAATGGACATAAAGGTGGTACTTAGACTTTTCAAGGGGAATGAATAGTTTAAGAAATTTTGACTAACCTCAAAATACTAGGAAGCAAGCACCCATATGCAGATCTGGGGAAAATGGTTTAGGACCAGAAATAACAAAAGAAGTCTCAAGGTAGGGAAAATCGGCTAAGAGGCTGAAAGAGATCTTGGAAGGGATTTAAGATCTTCCACCAAGTAACAAAAGCCATGTAAATTTTAAATAGAGTTATGAGCTGAACTGTTTTTAAACATTACTTTGGCCTATAGAAAAGATTAAACTGAAGGAAGTTACTGTGATTTTAATTAGGACTTTCAAGCATTTCTGAGAAATGGCATGCAGTACTCACTAAGAGTTGTTTTTTAGGGACATGCTAAGGCCACATGAGAAGTAAGTAAGGCAGACGAGATCGGGCGCATTCAGGGTGGTATGGCCATAGTTCAACATACACAAATCAATAAACATTATGCAGCATATAAGCAGAACCAATGACAAAAACCACATGATTATCTCAACAGATGCAGAAAAAGCCTTTGACAAAATTCTACAACCCTTCACACTAAAAACTCTCAATAAATTAGGTACTGATGGGACGTATCTCAAAATATTAAGAGCTATCTATGACAAACCCACAGCCAATATCATACTGAATGGGCAAAAACTGGAAGTATTCCCTGTGAAAACTGGCACAAGACAGGGATGCCCTCTCTCACCACTCCTATTCAACATAGTGTTGGAAGTTCCGGCCAGGGCAATCAGGCAGGAGAAGGAAATAAAGGGTATTCAATTAGGAAAAGAGGAAGTCAAATTGTCCCTCTTTGCAGATGACATGATTGTATATCTAGAAAACCCCATTGTCTCAGCCCAAAATCTCCCTAAGCTGATAGGCAACTTCAGCAAAGTCTCAGGATACAAAATCAATGTGCAAAAATCACAAGCATTCTTATACACCAATAACAGACAAACAGAGAGCCAAATCACGAGTGAACTGCCATTCACAATTGCGTCAAAGAGAATGAAATACCTAGGAATCAACTTACAAGGGATGTGAAGGACCTCTTCAAGGAGAAATACAAACAACTGCTCAATGAAATAAAGGAAGATACAAACAAATGGAAGAACCTTCCATGCTCATGGGTAGGAAGAATCAATATTGTGAAAATGGCCATACAGTCCAAGGTAATTTATAGATTCAATGCCATCCCCACCAAGCTACCGATGACTTTCTTCACAAAATTGGAAAAAAATTACTTTAAAGTTCACATGGAACCAAAAAACAGCCCGCATTGCCAAGACAATACTAAGTCAAAAGAACAAAGCTGGAACCATCAAGCTACCTGACTTCAAACTATACCACAAGGCTACAGTAACCAAAACAGCACGGTACTGGTACCAAAACAGAGATATAGACCAATGGAACAGAACAGAGCCCTCAGAAATAATGCCACATATCTACAACTATGTGATCTTTGACAAACCTGACAAAAACAAGCAATGGGGAAAGGATTCCCTACGTAATAAATGGTGCTGGGAAAACTGGCTAGCCATATGTAGAAAGCTGAAACTGGATCCCTTCCTTAAACCTTACACAAAAACTAATTCAAGATGGATTAAAGACTTCCATGTTAGACCTAAAACCATAGAAACCCAGAATAAAACCTAGGCAATACTATTCAGGACATAGGCGTGGGCAAGGACTTCATGTCTAAAACACCGAAAGCGATGGCAACAAAAGCCAAAATTGACAAATGGGATCTAACTAAACTAAAGAGCTTCTGCACAGCAAGAGAAACTACCATCAGAATGAACAGGCAACCTACAGAATTGGAGAAAATTTTTGTAATCTACTCATTTGACAAAGGGCTAATATCCAGAATATACAATGAACTCAAACAAATTTACGAGAAAAAAACAAACATTCCCATCATCAAGTGGGTGAAGGATATGAACAGACACTTCTCAAAAGAAGACATTTATGCAGCCAAAAGACACATGAAAAAATGCTCATCATCACTGGCCATCAGAGAAATGCAAATCAAAACCACAATGAGATACCATCTCACACCAGTTAGAATGGTGATCATTAAAAAGTCAGGAAACAACAGGTGCTGGAGAGGATGTGGAGAAATAGGAACACTTTTACACTGTTGGTGGGACTGAAAACTAGTTCAACCATTGTGGAAGTCAGTGTGGCAATTCCTCAGGGATCTAGAACTAGAAATACCATTTGACCCAGCCAACCCATTACTGGGTATATACCCAAAGGATTATAAATCATGCTGCTATAAAGACAGGTGCACACGTATGTTTATGGCGGCACTATTCACAATAGCAAACACTGGGAACCAACCCAAATGTCCGAGAATGATAGACTGGATTAAGAAAATATGGCACATATACACCATGGAATATTATGCAGCCACAAAAAATGATGAGTTCATGTCCTTTGTAGGGACATGGAAGAAGCTGGAAACCATCATTCTCAGCAAACTATGGCAAGGACAAAAAACCAAACACCGCATGTTCTCACTCATAGGTGGGAATTGAACAATGAGAACACGTGGACACAGGAAGGGCAACATCACACACCGGGGCCTGCTGTGGGTGGGGGGGAGGGGAGAGGGATAGCGTTAGGAGATATAGCTAATGTAAATGACGAGTTAGTGGCTGCAGCACACCAACATGACACTTGTATACATATGTAACAAACCTGCACGTTGTGCACATGTACCGTAAAACTTAAAGTATAATTTAAAAAAATAGGGAAAAAAAGAAATGAGTAAGGCAGAAAAATGAATGAGACCAACGAAGGATCACATTTAAGGAAACAGAAGTAGAGTAAATATAGAATTTTAAATCATATATATATTGTACGTATTTTAAATCATAAGTATAGAATTTTAAATCACACATACATCGTACGTATCTATAAGCAAAATAAACAAGAAATAATACAAAATCGATAATGTGACTAATCATTTTGACTAAATAACCTCCCCTCAATTTTTTTTTTCTTTTCTTTTCTCTTCTTTCTTTCTTTTATTTTTTTTTTTGAGAGGGGATCTCCCTCTCGCCCAGGCTGGAATGCAGTGGCGTGATCTTGGCTCACTGAAAGCTTTGTCTCCCAGGTTCACGCCATTCTCCTGCCTCAGCCTTCCCTAGCAGTGGGACTACAGGCACCCGCAATCACGCCCCGTTACTTTTTCTTTTCTTTAGTAGAAATGGGGTTTAACTGTGTTAGCCAGGAAGATCTCGATCTCCTGACCTCATGATCCGCCTGCCTCAGCCTTCCAAAGTGCTGGGATTAGAGGCCTGAGCCACCACGCCCACACAATAACCTTACTTTTCTATTGAGACGTTCTTTCATATACACCTGAGACACTGAAGTTTTTAAATAAGTGATGTGGATGCAAAGATGAAGTAAATTATGTATTGTAAGGCGCAGATGTGCTACATTGTCTTACAGAATTTATGATAGGTTAATTTTTCTTGAGGTGTTATTTTTTAATACTGGAGGCCTTTCAAGTAATTTGAATAATAGAATATGTGTGAATTTCTTCAAGGAAGGCATGTACTCAGTAAATGTCTCAAGTTTCACCTTGTGAACGATGTGGTCATTTCAGGAAAAAAAAATAGAAAAAAGTGTATTTCAAAGAAAACATCTAGAACTGAAACACAGTTGTTGAAAAAATGTTTGTAAAATATGTTTAGGTTAAATGTAACAATTCTATTGATAGTATACCTAGTACTTTTAGTTTTGGTATGGAAAAGTAATACAAGTAGAACAAGGCAACAAACCATCTTTTCAAAGTGGTGGTATGCGGAGAACACCACCTCCTTCAAGACACATAAGCCCTTTAGGAAGTCTCAGATTGAAAAGAGAAAGTAGTGGAGGAACAAGAGGATGGCATCCCTCAGGTGGAGGACACTGGGATAATATTTTAACATATAAAGATGAAACCATACGAATGAAAGACAGTGTTTGAAGATGTAGAAATTTCTGAATTATATTGACTTCCTATGAAAAGTAAAAATTCTTGTTAATGAGCAAAATGATTAGCAAGCACTAAAGAAGTATTATAAGAATGATTGAACTTATATCTAAAAATTGTTTTCAAATTTGAATTACTTTGCATAGAAATAATGCAAATTTCAAACTGAATTGAGTTTATGATTGCTGATTTTCTGTACTCAACAGGATTTCTGCAGAACTCATTCCCACTCATAATACTTTAGAGTTTCTTACTTTGGGGCCCCCAAGTTCATAAAAGTTACATTGTCAAAATACGCCGAAATCATGACAACCTTCCAAAAGAACATTCGTAACTCAGTATTTTGGAATCGATTTCACAATATTTGTTTTCCTGTGAATATACGTGCATACACATACACAAATCTATTCCTTTTTCACTTTGACGTGGAGAAGATGCACATTGGCCTGCCGTGCAGAATCTTTCATTTCAGGAATGTAGAACTTTAATTTCTCCAAAGAGTCTGTGACTCAGGAAAAGTCTAAAAACCACTGCTTCACAAATAAGTTTGTAGTTCCTCACTGGAAGATGAGTCACTGAAAATGGTTTTTATGAGAGATTAACTTGATAGGAATGAGGGGTCAATTTTTACTTAAAAAAAAAAAAGCGAATCATGCATTAAAACTATACCTATTGGTTGCATTGTATTGTCTATTAACCAACCTTCAAAAACCTAACGTGTCATTTGGAGTTTGAACAACTAGATGTGTAATTCATTGGAGATGTTTTCTCAGGTTGAAGTTGCAGTGTATGTTCCATTCTAAGAGAGAGCTTTGTGTCCTTTTTAGTCTCAACTGATCTTGAAGGTGAAGTTTAATAATACTCTGCCATGTACGAGAATGTCCCTGTTGATATCTGTGACACCACAAGGGAACTGGAATATTTCTACATTTTTTGTAGACATATAAAACATTTTTCGTTATTTAAAATGCAATTCTTAAAGATTATCAAAATGAACATAGCCACGCTGAAAATTACTATCTCATAAAGGAACTGTAGGAATTCTAAATTCTGTTAACACATTTTACAGCTAATCTATTTTTCTGAGGTGTCACTTTTTGATTCTGTAACTATTTGATTTCCTTTGAGTGGAATTTGGTTTAACATTCTGATGTTCTGAAGAAGCTTTCTTCATACCATAATGATATGAGCAGCCATTTATCATTGATCTCCTAATAGGTTTTTCTTGATCTAGATTATAATTAGATATTTAACTGATAGATTTCTGCTTCCCATCTCTCACACACCAATGTGTAATGATTCCTGATGATTTTTGTAGATTTTCTAAACAGAATTTTATTGCTTGAATTACACTAATTTCATACACAAATGCTAAGTTTTATTTAGAGAAATGTGCAATTTTAAGATTACAATATGTAGGAAAGATTTGCAGACATCTAAAATTTAGCCATTTAAGAAACAGTGATATTTCTCAACTGAAAAGATTTTGTTTGAAATACAGATGAGGGCGGACACACTCTTGATCTCAACATGAGTTCTTCTAAGGGAACATTTGGGGTTAAAAGAGGTCCATCTTCAAGAATTCGGAGTCCTCCTCCTAAAAAATCTGCTCCTTCCACTATGGCAAGAAGAAATGGTGGGATGGGAGGTCAAGGTAAATGCTACCTGAGAGGCAGCCCGTAGGTTTTGTATGACTGAAAATGAGCTATTTACCCGAATGCTTAACTTTAAGATTGAGAAACATATTAGAATTGTCACATACATGACAAATTTTTGATCCATAGCTTTTATTACACTTTCCATCTCACCAGGTGAATTTCAGATCCATGGTGAAGAAATACTTGCAGATCAAAGAAGTGATTACAGTGAGGCAAACACTCCATTTAATGGTTTGCTTCCTAGAGAATTCCTCTTAAGTTTTCTTAAAGTTCCTGGTAGTATTGTCTGATGATAGGCCTCTTAACCTAATCAAATCCTCCATTTCCTAGGTCCCTTTATATTGGACCCCTGGTGTTCCAATCTAAAAATTGCATGTTCAGTTTCTTTGTCAGTTTGGAGTCTTGCTCTCACCAGGGCAGAGTGCATTGGTGAGATGATGGCTCACTGCAGCCTCAAATTCCTGAGCACTTCTTCTGTTTTTCAGTCTCCTGAATTGCTGTGACTAGTGCAATTCTTCTGTTTCAGTCTCCTGAACTGCTGTGACTAGTGGCATGCACCACCACACCTATCCAATTGTATGCTTTTTTTGGTCTATAGTTTTGTAGAGACAGCATCTCACTACATTGTCATAGCTGACATTAAAGCCCTGGCTCAAGTAGTCCGTCTGCCTCAGCCTTCCACACTGGCTCCAGCGCGAGCCACTTTGCCTGGCCATACAGTTGCTGTGACTTTGGTAATGCTTACATGCAAGGCAGTCTTACTGGTTATGTGAGGATACTAAGAAGTACAAGAGCATTGCTCAGAAAAGCGGTCACTGGGCTTAAATACTATTTGAAATGGAAAGTAAGTCGTCAACGGTAGACACGGAAGAGTCCAAGATTTTTCAGTTAAGAGGATATCACAGCAACGCAGAGTTGTGAAACCCAAGGGGGCTGTATATTTATCATTAAGATTGTACAGGGAAGTTTACACCTTAACACAAGATCCTTAGTGCAGGATTTGAAATTATTTGAGGAGAGAATTTAGAGCTAAGCAACATGAAGTGAGCAGTAGGATAGAATAGAAGGAATACTCTTGAGAAAGAGAAGAGTAAGATTTTGGACTGAGCAGAAAAAAGGAAGACACAAAAGTCACAGTTCTCAGCCAAGAAGTTTAAGCAGAACAAATTAAAATTCTGACTCAAGCCTGCATCATAATATGGAGGAAATGGAAACCTTCCATTTTCAGTTTTACATTTCCTATTAGAGGACTGGTGAAGTTAGGTAATAATTGAGTTCACAATACACAGGCTAGCACATTTCCACTAAAAGATTAGCCAGTGAACACACTGGTGAAAGACTGACCTCCAAGAAATAGCACGGAGAACCTTTAACAGATGTTGTGTGTGTGTGTGTGTGTGTGTGTGTGTGTGTGTGTGTGTGTGTGTAAATTACATGGTCACTCACCTGGGATGATGTTTCCCTCTGTGTGTGTGTTGTGGGGTCACACACCTGGGATGATTGTGTGTGTGTGTGTGTGTGTGTGTTGGGGGTTCTCACACACCTGGGATGATGTTTCTGTGTGTGTGTGTGTGTGTGTGTGTTCTGCAGTCACACACATGAGGTGACATTTGTATGTGTGTGTCTCTGTTGTGAAGGGGTGATGTTTTGTATGTGTGTGTGTCGTGGGATCTCACGCACCTGGGACTGTGTTGCTGTGTGTGTGTGTGTGTGTGTGTGTGTGTGTGTTTTGGAAGGGTGATCCTTTGTGTGTATGTGTTGTGGGGTCTCACACCTGGGATGTTGCTGTGTGTGTGTGCTGTGGGGTCACACACCTGGGATGATGTTTCCATGTGTGTGTTTGTGTGTTGTGGGGTCACACACCTGACATGATGTTTCTGCATGCGTGTGTGTGTGTGTTGTGGGGTCACACCCCTGAGATGATGTTTCAGCGCGTGTGTGTGTGTGTGTGTGTGTGTGTGTGTGTGTGTGTTGTGGGGAGTGTTGTGTGTGTGGGTTTCAGGGTCTGCACACGTGTGTGATGCTATCTGGAAGTTCTGTTTTGTCCTCCGGTTCCTGGCCTTGTCCCCATCCCCATCGCAGACCAAGGGGGGCTGCGCTGCCACCCACCCTGCATTTTCCGGTCAACCGCAGCAGCAGAACTCCCAGAGGAGGCTGCCGGGCCCTGAGACTTTCTGGGCCGCCTTCTGTACTCCATACTTTCCTCTATGAAAATTTTGCTGTACAAGTCAGTGTCTTGATCCAATTCCTGTGTTGTTGTGATTTATACTTTCCATAATTCTCTCTGGTCAGGATTTTCAGATTTATGACCTGCATACGCTCTGCTGTCATGCATTCCAGAGAAGGCCGTCTGTGTCTGGCCTGCCTGCTGTCTGCTGGGAGTGCGCTGCTCTCTTGCACTGCTCTTCCCTGACCAGGGCCTGGGGTGCACCCCTGACATGGCATCCCCTCCTGCCTGGCTCCGCCTTTCTTGGGGGCGGCAAAATCTCCCTCACAGCCCTGTATTCCTCCCTCACCTCCTCCCGAGGCAATGGATTGAGAGCTGTTACTGACGGACAGGGTGGGGGGCTGGGGGTGAAGCCTGCAGATCCCTCCTGCATGAAGACCCCATGGAAGTGGACAGCAGAGGGGTCCTATAGGCTCTGGTGGGGATGAAGCCCGCGTTTTAGAAGGAAAAGCCATGGGCAGCGTCTGATGGGCATCCGGGCACCGCCCTGGCTGTAGCAGCAGGTGGCCTGTGCTGGCCAGTCCTCTCCTCAGCTAGCCTGCAGGTGGCCAGGATGCTCTGAGCTTGGGCAGCCCCTACCCTCCCTCAGACCATGTTCCCTGGGGCCCACATGCAGAAACAAGAGCACACTGTGGAGGGGGGTCTGAGTCTTTATTCACAGGCCCCAGGGGATGGAGGCAGCAAGGACAGAGACGACGGGGATGGGATGGTGCTCCAGGATGGCCTCTCCACCCCCAGGATTGTCAGGGAGCCCCTACAAGACTGTGGAGGCTGGAGGATGTGGAGTCCCACGAGTGGTGGAGGGTCTCTGCCTCGAGGGGCCTCTCTGGCCTCTCTACTTCCAGCGCCCACCCACTTTTCCCTTGGCCCAGGAACCAACCTTCTTGCTGCTGCAAATGGGAAGCAAGTGGTCCTTGAGGTTCAGGGCCTCTGGCCGTGTCCCTCCTGCTCCCCCACACTGGGAGGACTGTCAGCCCGACGCCAGGGTGCTCTCAGGGCACACCCCCGGCTTCAGTCCAGGTAGTGCACACTCACCTGTGCCTGGCAGACAGAGGTCATTAGTGTGGTTAGGGGGCTGGCACGTGAGCCTGGGACACCCTCCCTCTGTCCTCCCTTCCTTGCCTGAGGTACCACTGCAGACAGAGCCCCGAGCTGGGAAAGACGATCTTTGCAGATAATGATAATCCTCCCAGGCCTCAAAAGAGCTCATGCCCCTCCAGGCGGTGGCCTCCGAGGTCTGGCAGTCCCAGGAGCCTGCCCCATTTGTCTGAGCCCTTCACATGGCCGTGAGTGAGGCAGAGCTGGGTGCCGGTGAGCCATGGAGGCAGGCAGGGGACAGGAGTGCACCAGCCTGCCAGGCGGGCCCCTTACAGACAGGCTGTTCAGCAGGACACATGGCTGGCAAAGGCTGTGCCTTCTCACGTGTTCCTGAGCACCCTCAGCACATGGACACAGGCAGGCACCTGCCCACCATGTCAACTGCCTGCCATCAGAGGGACCTGCAAGGATCCCTGATGACACAACAGGGAAGCTCTGAGGTCACGTGCACCATGGAAGACACTGCCCTGGGTGCTGCAAGGAAGCCAGGGCCACAGGAGGAGGGAGAGGGATCCCAGAAAACATCAAAACCCCAAGTAGCCCCAAATACTGCAATCCTGGGGAAATGGAACTGGCTGCACCGCTGGGCTCGGTGACAGGACCCCCAGAGTGGCATCACTGGAAGCACCTGGGTGCAGCCCCATGCAGGTGATCGAGTAGCTATGCCAAGGGATGCCACAGCCTGCAGGGACACGATTTTATGGAAGAGGCATCATCATCATCCTGAGGAGTCCATGATTTTGGCCAGTGTAACAGAGGGGCTGGTGATGAAGCCCTGGCTGCTTAATTTCCTGTCCTAGGTCCCTTGGAGGGTGGGACGCTCGAGGGATGACCCGGGGCCCAGGTTGGCCACACCAAAGGCCGCCGTTGCAGCCCCATCTGGAGGTTCCCTGGCTACCTTCTCCCTGCAGCCATTGCCAGACTCAGGGTGAGGGCATGATGGGCGAGTCCCACTGGGCACCCTCCTCCTGGCTTTGCTATCCCCTAGGGCTCCTCTGGGTGCAGGAGAGGAAGGAGGCTCCGGGTCCCTGGCCACAGGCCTGCACATGCTGTCCCAAGTGACCTGGCCAAATTAGTCTCAATTCTGTCCTACTGAGGCCAGCCACCACCAGCCGTTGTTAGGGATTGGCTACAGCAGCTGGTCCGGAGGGCCCCTGTGTGCAGCACGGAGCAAGGACGGCAGGGCTACTCACTGGTTCTGGGCCTGGTAGATGCCGCTCCTGAGCGTGGTGATCTGTGAAAAACACGAATGAGTCACTGTGGTGAGCCGAGGGCCAGGCCTGCGTGTGTTGGGCAAAGGCCCATCTCCACCGCAGGGTGGGTGGAGCTGCTGGGACACCACTAGGGCTCCTTGGCTCCCTTACTGCCTCCTGGCTCTTTGTGCAGGGGGACACTATCCTTTGGCCCTCTGGCTCGTGCCTGGACTTACTCTCACCGGCCTGTACCGGACTGGGCTGCCACACATGGAAGCCTGGACCTGGCCACTTACCGTTAGCCTGTGGCAGGATGTGGGGCCGGGGCCTTGGAGCATGGATGGGGAGAGGGTGCAGGTGAGGCCTGTGGACACCTCCTTACGAACTCTGGCTCCCTTCAGCCTTGTCTTTGGGGCAGAGGAAATGGTGAGGCTTTGTTAAATAAGCCCCAAAGGTAAGGCCAGGCGCCTGGTGTCCTCCTCCCGCCATGGACAAACAGGGACTTTGGTAGCCTGGGTAGCAGTCGCCAGGTCCTGCAGGGCTACACCCTGGCGCTGAGTCTGGCAACACCTACCCCTCACCTCAGTTTGTCTTCACTGAGGTGGTTGATCTTGAGCGGCTTGCATCTCTCAGTGAGAATCTTCAGTTTGCGGGCTGTCTGCTTCTCGCCTTTCTTCTGGTCAGCCTGTAGGGGACAGGCCCAAAGAGAGGGCTTGCATCTCTCAGTGAGAATCTTCTTCATTTCGAAGGCTGTCCGCTTCTTGTCCCTCTTCTGGTCAGCCTGTAGGGTGCAGGCCCAAAGAGAGGGGCCCAGTCTCTGGAGGTCACTGGGTGCAGCCCACACTGAAGGCTGCCACCATGCTCCTAGCAGCGGTATGCACCTTTGCCAGATAGCTGCTCTAGTTGGCTCCCATGGAAGACAGAGCCTTACTCTTCTTCAGATCGTCCTCTGCCCTCCTCGTGGTGTCCTCCTCCTCCCTTCTGGCCTTTTCCTCCAGTGGACACCCTGTCCCCAAGATGCTCAGGGATGGAGGGAGTGCTGTGCTTCCTGGGCAGTTTTTAGGGACCCATCCTGGGCTTAGAACTGTCTGGAAGGAAGCTCCAGGTCTTGGCCAGGACTCGTTCTCTTGCACGGGTTTCTGCAGGGTGTGGAGGCCTTAGTCACTGGCTCTGATCAGCTGCCAATGACAATGGGAAACCCAGGAGAAGGAAGGTCGCAGCACCCTGCATTTCTCTGGGCCTGGGTCTCGTTTGCTGATGAGGCACGGGTGGGGACGGTGCACTCCTCACCGCCAGTCTGCTCTGGCGTTCGCTCTCCTACTCTGCACGAGTCCTCTGCTGCTCTGCTCTCTCTGCACGGTGCTTCTGGTGTGGCCAGAAAAGGGGGTCTGCTGGGCCTTCTCCCCAACTGCTCCCATGGTTCCCCCCAGTCCCTGCTGCAACCTGAACTGCCCCACTGACAATTCTCTCCTTGAGAGCGATCAGCTTCTCTTCCTCCTTCTTCTGAGCCTCAAAGTGTCCATCAATGAGGGCCTGGAGCTCCATTAGGTCTTTGTTCTGACACTTCTTCTGGATGTCCTGTGGGCAGGGGCAGTGGGCATCAGCCCCACCCCTCTCTCCAACCTCTGCCCTGCCTGGCCTGCCTTGCAGCAAGAGGCCCCTTCCTTTGCTCCAGCAGAGAAGCCCTGTCTCCCTCGGCCACCATGAAAATGGCAAGTGGCAAGGAATGCTTTGCCTTCTTCACATTGCCATGGCTGCTATCCTCATAGGGGCCAAGGGTGACCTGATTTCAGAGCCACACGGCCGGGATGGTGCCCAGCCACAAGGTCCTCAGCATCACTGGGGTGGACTGGCTCAGACTTGGCTCTGTCATCAACCTCAGAGATTCCCTGAATGGACCTGTCAGAGAAAAGACTGCTGAGTGACAGAAATTCGTTGGATAAATAGATGGGAATGTGAACAGATGAACTCACGGATGGGTGGATGAATGATACAGGATGGACACAGATGAGTGAGTGGATGGATGGATGGATGATTGGAGAAATGGGGGATGGACAGGTGGATGGATAGGTGAATGGATACAACAGTGGGTGGATAGTTGGGTGAGTTTATGCATGGGTGATTGGGTGTGTGGATGGATCCATGAATGAGTGAGTGGATACGTGGCTGGTTGGGTGGATGGAAGTAAGGGTCCATGGATGGATGAATGGGTGGATGAGTGGGTGGGTGGGTGATTGCATAGGTGAGTGGATAACGGATGGATGAATGAGTTGAAGGGCGAATGGGTTGGTGGATGGGTCAGTGGATGGATGGATGGAGAGATCAATGGTTAGGGGGTTGCATGGGTGGGCAAGTTGGTAGGTGGATGGACGGATGAATGAGGGATAGATGGTTGGGTGGATGGATGGGTGGATGGGTGAGTGTATTGATGGGTAGGTGAATGGGAAGGTGCTTATGTGGGTGGGTGGATGGATGGATAGAAGGATAGATGGAGGAGAAGGGTAGAGAGATGTTTCTTTTTAGAGGGGTTTCTTCTGGTCCAGGAATAGGTTACGGTAGAATTGCCCAGACCCAGGGGTCCCTAGCTCTGAGTACTTGGGAGGAAGTGACCTCCTGAGGCCTGGCCTGGAGCCCAAAACCTGGGTGGTGGGGAAATTGTGGCCATGTTGACCAGAGTCCTATAAACTTACATGGAAGTCTCCTTTCTCCTTTTCTGGGATCTTAGGAGCTGTGAGTCTCAAGAGCAGACAGAGAGGCCGATGAGCAGAGACACGGGAAGCCAACCCAGAGGGTCAGCCTGGTGCCTTTCTCTGCCTGGCTCCTCCTGACCCTGGTGCCCTCCTGCTCTGGCCTCCAACTGAGGATGCCCTGCCTAACGGCAGGTTTGCCCCAGCTTTATGCTTCTGAGGTTTGTAGCCCACCATCCTGAGAGTGGCTTGAGCCCCGTCAAGAAGGCCTCACCTTCCAGCGCCCCTGTCTGCCTTTCAGCTTCTTTCCATTGCAAGTGTTGCTGCACCACAGATACCAGGGAGGGTACTTCTGTTTCCTTCTCAAACAGAAAAACAAAGGCAGCCAGGTCGTGTGAGAAGCCACGGTGCGGTGGCCTCCCTGGGCAAGAATGGCTGCTGCGAGCCTGGGCATTTCCCCAGCCCCTCTTTTTCTCCAGCACCTCCTTTTCCCAAGCCCCTCTTTCATCTTCCTCTCTGGGGTCCAAAGGAAAGAGAAGTCGAGGCGGGAAGGAAGCAATCTGAAGGGGAAATGAGGCCCCCTCTCTGGTTGAGTGTGCGATCCCCTCCTCTAACCAATATATTCCAGTTGCAGTAAAGAGGTAAAACAACACTTTTTTTTTCAACAATATCAATCAAAAACTGGAGCAGTAAAAGATTTCCTAGGCTCAGAAGCAGCAGAAGGTGGCTCTAAGGGAAGGAAGGCCACATGATGCCACACAAATGAACAACTTCTGTACGTGAAAAAAAAGAACAATATGTAGGCCAAAAAAAAAGGCTCAAAATATATTTTCAGCAAATACAGAGAAGACTTATATCCTTAGGCAAACTGATGAATAAGAAAACACAGAGACGCCTCCACCATGAGACAAATGAGCAACTGTCATAGTTATGAGTTCTCAGAGAAGAGACGTCCCATCTGTAAATGCAGGGAAACATTGGCCGCTGACTCCTGGGGCGCAAAGCCCAACAACCATTAGGTGCCGTTTCTAATCCATCAGAGGCTGTGACATCAAAGCACATTTCTCTTCTTGGGTGAGGAGAGTGTGGGACACAGACCCATGTAGTTTTGGCCAGGCCTTGTGGGAAGGCCTGTGGGAAGCAATTTGGCAGTGGATGTCACAGCCTTAAGAACATTCATACTCTTTGATGCAGTAATTCCACTTCTGGGACTGTGCCCTATGGAAATAACCCTAAAGACCAAATAGGCTTTACAACCAGCATTATTTATGATAATAAAATATTGGGGAAAGCCTGTAATGGAATGGTTAGGAAAATTATGGTTTTTCCATTTGATGGAATATTATGTGGCCATTCAAAATATTTGAGAAGACTGTGTAAAAACATGGAAAATACTTATGAATAGTGTTAAATTTTTAAAAAGCAGAATTCAAGGCTGTATAGACAGTATGATGTTTGAAAAACAGCGCCGAGTTTAAATCTTGTTTTCTAAGCCCTACGTATGCAAAAAGGGAAGAAATAAGGCTTTTTAGTTCTTTCTGCTCTTTTCCACAGTCTGGCTGGCTGGGTAGGAGAATTACAGATGATGTTTTCTTCATTTGACTTTTATATATTTCCAAATGTTCTTTCATGAGATGTTTTAATTTCTTAATAAAAAAAAGAACACTTTCTCTCAAGTGAGAAAGTATCTTGTGTCTTAGCATCACTTTACTTAAAATCACTGAAAAATAATTGCAAAGAATGGATATATGCCAGCTATACCCTTTAGATGTACTCACTCTTCTTCTGAGACTCTGCAATGCTGCACAGGTGGGAGAAACAGTGAGTGTGTGCAAAGATGTTCTAAGATTGCTCCTTGTGCAGAGCAAAATGATGGCAAAAGCACTTAAGAGGTGAATCATATAGTGAGTGCCATGGCTTCTGAGTACTGACGAAAAGCAGAAAGGTTGCAAGAGCTGCATTATAAAACAAATCCAGGGGACTGCGAGGGGAGGAGCCAAGATGGTCACATAGGAACAGCTCCAGTCTACAGCTCCCAGCGTGAGCGACGCAGAAGACGGTTGATTTCTGCATTTCCAACTGAGGTACTGGGTTCATCTCACTGGGGAGTGCCAGACATTAGGTTCAGGACAGTGGGTGCAGTTTACCCTGCACGAGCGGAAGCAGGGCAAGGCATCACCTCACCCACGAAGCTCAAGGGGTCAGGGAATTCCCTTTCCTAGTCAAAGAAAGGGGTGACAGAAGGCACCTGGAAAATCGGGTCACTCCCATCCTAATACTGCGCTTTTCCAACCCGCTTAAAAAACTGCACACCAGGAGATTATATCACGCACCTGGCTCAGAGGGTCCTACACCCATGGAGTCTTGCTCATTGCTATCACAGCAGTCCCAGATCAAACTGCAAGTCTGAAGTGAGGCTGGGGGAGGGGCGCCTGCCATTGCTGAGTTAGTTGTTTGATTAGATAAACAAAGCGGCCTGGAAGCTCGAACTGGGTGGAGCCCATCACAGCTCAAGGAGGCTTGCCTGCCTCTGTAGGCTCCATCTCTGGGGGCAGGGCACAGACAAAAAGCACTAACCTCTGCAGACTTAAATGTCCCTCTCTGACAGCTTTGAAGAGAGTAGTGGTTCTCCCAGCATGCAGCTTGAGATCTGAGAACCAGCAGACTGCCTTCTCAAGTGAGTCCCTGACCCCCGAGTAGCCTAACTGGGAGGCATCCCCCAGTAGGGGTGGACTGACACCTCACACAGCCGGGTACTCCTCTGAGACAAACTTCCAGAGGAACGATCAGGTAGCAGCATTTGCAGTTCACCAGTATCCACTGTTCTGCAGCCTCCACTGCTGGTACCCAGGAAAACAGGGTCTGGAGTGGACCTCTAGCAAATTGCAACAGACCTACAGTTGAGGGTCCTGTCTGTTAGAAGGTAAACAAACAGAAAGTACATCCACACCAAAAACCCATCTGTATGTCACCATCATCAAAGACCAAAGTAGATAAAACCACAAAAATGGGAAGAAAACAGAGCAGAAAAACTGGAAACTCTGAAAATCAGAGTGCCTCTCCTCCTCCAAAGGAACGCAGCTCCTCACCAGTATCAGAACAAAGCTGGATGGAGAATGACTTTAACGAGTTGGGAGAAGAAGGCTTCAGATGATCAAACTACTCCAAGCTACAGGAGGAAATTCAAACCAATGGAAAAGAAGTTAAAAATTTTTGAAAAAAAAATTAGATGAATGGATTACTAGATTAACCAATGCAGAGAAGTCCTTAAAGTACCTGATGGAGCTGAAAACCAAGGCACGACAGCAACATGACAAAGGCAGAAGGCTCAGTAGCCGATGCAATCAACTGGAAAAAAGGGTATCAGTGCTGGAAGATGAAATGAATGAAATGAAGTGAGAAGAGAAGTTTAGAGAAAAAAGAATAAAAAGAAATGAACAAAGCCTCCAAGATATATGGGACTATGTGAAAAGACCAAATCTACGTCTGATTGGTGTACCTGAAAGTGACGGGGAGAATGGAACCAAGTTGGAAAACACTCTGCAGGATATTATCCAGGAGAACTTCCCCAATCTAGGAAGGCAGGCCAACATTCAAATTCAGGAAATACAGAAAATGCCACAAAGATACTCCTAGAGGAGAGCAACTCCAAGACACTTAATTGTTGGATTCACCAAAGTTGAAATGAAGGAAAAAATGTTAAGGGCAGCCAGAGAAAAAGGTCGGGTTACCCACAAAGGGAAGCCCATCAGACTAACAGCTGATCTCTTGACAGAAACTCTGCAAGCCAGAAGAGAGTGGGGACCAATATTCAACATTCTTAAAGAAAAGAATTTTCAACCCATAATTTCATATCCAGCCAAACTAAACTGCATAAGTGAAGGATAAATAAAATACTTTATGGACAAGCAAATGCTGAGAGATTTTCTCACCACCAGGCCTGCCCTAAAAGAACTCCTGAAGGAAGCACTAAACATGAAAAGTAACAACTGGTACCAGCCACTGCAAAAACATGTCAAACTGTAAAGACTACCAAGGCTAGGAAGAAACTGCATCAACTAATGAGCAAACTAACCAGCTAACATCATAATGACAGGATCAAATTCATACATAACAATATTAACTTTAAATGTAAATGGGCTAAATGCTCCAATTAAAAGACACAGACTGGCAAATTGGATAAAGAGTCAAGACCTATCAGCATGCTGTAGTCAGGAAACCCATCTCACCTGCAGAGACACACATGGACTCAAAACAAAGGGATGGAGGAAGATCTACCAAGCAAATGGAAAACAAAAAAAGGCAGGGGTTGCAATCCTAGTCTCTGGTAAAACAGACTTTAAACCAACAAAGATCAAAAGACACAAAGAAGGCCATTACATAATGATAAAGGGATCAATTCAACAAGAAGAGCTAACTATGCTAAATATATATGTACCCAATACAGGAGCACCCAGATTCATAAAACAAGTCCTTAGTGACCTACAAAGAGACTTAGACTCCCACACAATAATAATGGGAGACTTTAATACCCCACTGTCAACATTAGACAGATCAATGAGACAGAAAGTTAACAAGGATACCCAGGAATTGAACTTAGCTCTGCACCAGGTGGACCTAATAGACATCTACAGAACTCTCCACCCTGAATCAACAGAATATACATTATTTTCAGCACCACACCACACCTACTCCAAAATTGACTACATAGTTGGAAGTAAAGCACTCCTCAGCAAATGTAAAAGAACAGAAATGATAACAAACTGTCTCTCAGAGCACAGTGCAATCAAACTAGGACTCAGGATTAAGAAACTCACTCAAAACTGCTCAACTACATGGAAGCTGAACAACCTGTTCCTGAATGACTGCTGGGTAAATAATGAAATGAGGGCAGAAATAAAGATGTTCTTTGACACCAACGAGAACAAGACACAACATACCAGAATCTCTGGGACACATTCAAAGCAGTGTGTAGAGGGAAATTTATAGCACTAAATGCCCACAAGAGAAAGCAGGAAAGATCTAAAATTGACACCCTAACATCATGATTAAAAGAACTAGAAAAGCAAGAGCAAACACTTCAAAAGCTAGCAGAAGGCAAGAAATAACTAGGATCACAGCAGAACTGAAGGAAATAGAGACACAAAAAACCCTTCAAAAAATTAATCCAGGAGCTGGTTTTTTGAAAAGATCAACAAAATTGATAGATCACTAGCAAGTCTAAAAAGAAGAGAAAAGAATCAAATAGATGCAATAAAAAATGATAAAAGGGATATTACCACCGATCCCACAGAAACACAAACTACCATCAGAGAATACTATAAACACCTCTATGCAAATAAACTACAAAATCTAGAAGAAATGGATAAATCCCTCGACACATGAATCCTCTGAAGACTAAACCAGGAAGAAGTTGAATCTCTGAATAGACCAATAACAGGCTCTGAAATAGAGGCAATAATCAATAGCTTACCAACCAAAAACAGTCCAGGACCAAATGGATTCACAGCTGAATTCTACCAGAGGTACAAAGAGGAGGTGGTACCATTCCTTCTGAAACTATTCCGTCAATAGAAAAAGAGGGAATCCTGCCTAACTCATTTTATGAGGCCAGCATCATCCTGATACCAAAGCCTGGCAGAGACACAACCAAAAAAGAGAATTTTAGACCAATATCCTTGATGAACATCGATGCAAAAAGCCTCAATAAAATACTGGCAAACCGAATCCAGCAGCACATCAGCAAGCTTATCCTCCATGATCAAGTGGGCTTCATCCCTGGGATGCAAGGCTGGTTCAACAAATGCAAATCAATAAATGTAATCCAGCATATAAACAGAACCAAAGACAAAAACCACAAGATATCTCAATAGATGCAGAAAAGGCCTTGGACAAATTTCAACAATGCTTCATGCTAAAAACTCTCAATAAGTTAGGTACCGATGGGATGTATCTCAAAATAATAAGAGCTATCTATGACAAACCCACAGCCATTCATACTGAATGGGCAAAAACTGGAAGCATTCCCTTTGAAAATGGGCACAAGAAAGGGATGCCCTCTCTCACCACTCCTATTCAATGTAGTGTTGGAAGTTCTGGCCAGAGCAATCAAGCAGGAGAAGGAAATAAATATTATTCAATTAGGAAGAGAGGAAGTCAAGTTGTCCCTCTTTGCTGGTGACATGATTGTATATCTAGAAAACCCCATCATCTCAGCCCAAAATCTCCTCAAGCTGATAAGCAACTTCAGCAAAGTCTCAGGGTACAAAATCAATGTACAAAACCCACAAGCATTCTTGTACACCAATAACAGACAAACAGAGAGCCAAATCATGAATGAACTCCCATTCACAATTGCTTCAAAGAGAATAAAATACCTAGGAATCCAACTTACAAGGGATGTGAAGGACCTCTTCAAAGACAACTATAAACCACTGCTCAATGAAATAAAAGAGGATACAAACAAATGGAAGAACGTTCCATGCTCCTGGGTAGGAAGAATCAATATCATGAAAATGGCCATACTGCCCAAGGTAATTTATAGAGTCAATGCCATCCCCATCAAACTACAAGTGACTTTCTTCACAGAATTGGAAAAAAAACTTCTTTAAAGTTCGTATGGAACCAAAAAAGAGCCAACATCACCAAGTCAATCCTAAGCCAAAAGAACAAAGCTGGGGGCATCAAGCTGCCTGACTTCAAACTATACTACAAGGCTACAGTAACCAAAACAGCATGGTACTGGAACCAAAACAGAGATATAGACCAATGGAACAGAACAGAGCCCTCAGAAATAACACCGCATATCTACAACTATCTGATCTTTGACAAACCTGAGAAAAACAAGAAATGGGGAAAGGATTCCCTATTTAATAAATGGTGCTGGGAAAACTTGCTAGCCATATGTAGAAAGCCAAAACTGTATCCCTTCCTTACACCTTCTACAAAAATTAATTCAAGATGGATTAAAGACTTAAATGTTAGACCTAAAACCATAAAGACCATAGAAGAAAACCTCAGCATTACCATTCAGGACATAGGCATGGGCAAGGACTTCATGTCTAAAACACAAAAAGCAATGGCAATGAAAGGCAAATTTCACAAATGGGATCTAATTAAACTAAAGAGCTTGTGCACAGCAAAAGAAACTACCATCAAAGTAAACAGGTGACCTACAAAATGGGAGAAAATTTTTGCAACCTACTCATCTGACAAAGGGCTAATATCCAGAATCTACAATGAACTCCAACAAACTTACAAGAAAAAAACAAACAACCCCATCAAACAGTGGGCGAAGGACATGAACAGACACTTCTCAAAAGAAGACATTTATGCAGCCAAAAAACACATGACAAAATGCTCACCATCACCGGCCATCAGAGAAACTCAAATCAAAACCACAATGAGATGCCATCTCACACCAGTTAGAATGGTGATCATTAAAAAGTCAGGAAACAACAGGTGCTGGAGAGGATGTGGAGAAATAGGAACACTTTTACACTGTTGGTGGGACGAAAACTAGTTCAACCATTGTGGAAGTCAGTGTGGCAATTCCTCAGGGATCTAGAATTAGAAATACCTTTTGACCCATCCATCCCATTACTGGGTATATACCCAAAGGATTATAAATCATGCTGCTATAAAGACACATGCACACGTATGTTTATAGCGGCACTATTCACAATAGGAAAGACTTGGAACCAACCCAAATGTCTAACAATGATAGACTGGATTAAGAAAATGTGGCACATACACACCATGGAATACTATGCAGCCATAAAAAATGATGAGTTCATGTCCTTTGTAGGGACATGGATGAAGCTGGAAACCATCATTCTCAGCAAACTATCGCAAGGACAGAAAACCAAACACCGCATGTTCTCACTCATAGGAGGGAATTGAACAATGAGAACACATGGACACAGGAAGGGGAACATCACACACTGGGGACTGTTTTGGGGTGGGGGGAGGGGGGAGGGATAGCATTAGGAGATATACCTAATGCTAAATGAAGAGTTAATGGGTGCAGCACACCAACATGGCACATGTATACATTTGTAACAAACCTGTACGTTGTGCACATGTACCCTAAAACTTAAAGTATAATAATAATGTAATAAAAATAAAAATAAGAATAAATCTGTGAAGTGCTGACAAGCAGGTATGATGAGGAGAAGAGCCTCCGAATTCTGCCTGAAAGGGGAACAGGGGCCCCAGCACAGCAGGCTATTTTAGACCTGGTTGAGGTGTCATTCTGAAGTGAGTTTTTGGGGTGAGTCCCCCACCTTTCTCCCACTTCCTGACTCACTTTCTGGTTGATTTTCACATCTAGGGCTCTGGGAGTCCTCAAAGTATAATGGGGCATGGTGAAGTCCCCCAAAGGCTGTGGAGTGTTGTAGTGGCCTGACTCCCTGCACCCCACCTTCCTTCCTCTAATCTCTCCCACACCCCTCTCCTCCTTCTCTTGTCTGTAGCCTCCTCCTGCAGGAAGCTCTCCTTGTTTGCACCGCATGACTGTGGGCAAAATCACACCCTTCTAGGACTCCCAAGCCCATCTTCCAGGTGAGCCTCATCCTTCCCACCCTGTACTCTGAGCATCCCTCTGAGCACCTCTCTGCAGGCTCCAGGCATCTAGCCCTTCCCTGCTCCTGTACTCCCACCATGGAACACACTCAGCACCAGGTCTGTGAGGACCCCACACTCACTTGGGTCTTGGCCTCTTCTTTGGTCAGCACACCACCAGCATGGGGAGAGGGAGACAGAAAGCTCCTGTGAGACTAGGAGGCTGGGGGTCTTGGGTTCCCCCTGCTGAAGGTGGCCCTCCTTTTCAGCTGGTTGTACCCCCACCCCCCAGAAATAAGTCAGTCCAGTTTCTCCTCTAGGCCTCCAAAAGCCCATTTGAAGAGGTTTGATGGGGAAGAGCACAGGGCCTGGGGCCAGGAGGGAGGGTGAGGAAGAGGATGGGAAGAAATAAGTAGACAGGCAGTGTCCTTGAAGGCTGGGAAAGGAGGAGAGGGAGGAAAGAGGATAGGGGCTTGGAAAGATGATTGGGAAGGAAGTGGCTCCTGAGAAATGGGAGAGGGGGCACACTTTGCCCAGCTTCTGGCACTGCTGGGTGGTCCTGCTAACTCCCCCTCTGCTGTGTGGCAGAACCTCAGAGTGGTGGCACCTGCAAGGCCCTGGCAGCCTGACCCCATTGGCACCTTTTGGAGCAGCAAGACCTGGCCTTCCAAGGCCCCCATGTCAGGGGAAGAGAAAAGATTGAGTGAGCTGGAGGCAGGGCAGCCAGAGATCCCAGACAGTGCTCTTTTCCTCGCATCAGCCAGAGCCAGGGTCCTATATCTCCATCAGCAGGGGTGGGCCCTTACTTTCTGCATCCTCCCCTGCAGTGTCTTTGAGGTGTCAAAAAGCACAAGCACACATACAAGAGAAAAGCCTGTGTGGCTGCGTGGGAGCAGTGGACATGTGTTTGGTGTGCAAGGGGCCCCTTTCACTTGGACCCTTTTTTACCTAAGGTGTGCATATGGGGTCCTACAAGTGCCCCCAGCTTAGGCCAGGGAATTGGTACTTGTGGACAGGGTGGAAGGGACTGGGTGCCCAGTGGAGCCCCTGTCCTGAAGATCTGGTTGTGAGTAGGGGGAACACTGGAGCCTCGTGGGACAAGGTAGGGGGCTTAGGGCACTGGGTCTCATTGGTCCCCCTGGTCTGTCCTCTTGGGTCTGGTAAGGCCAACATTGGAATGTGAGATCCTCCCTACCAAGAGGGTGTTGCAGCCAGGGTGGGTGCAGCCCCATCACTTAGTGCTTCCCAGAGCATGTCCCCTGCCTGTAAAGTCTGTGTTGCTAGGTGGAACTCATCAGGTCATGGAATGACTACAGGCCCTCAGGCATCAGGAGACTCTGCTGGCAACGTGATGTCTAACTCCTTGCTGGTCTGAGCACTAGGAGCCCCTACCTGAGCCCAGAAAGTCCACCACAGCTGCCTTCCACAGGCCAGGAGCCAAGGTGAGCTCACCCCTGACCTCCCCAGGGCCTGCCCTCTGACTGCCACATGGCTGCTCTCCTGAGACTGAGATGGGCCCCTCTGGGACACCCCTGCTACCTCTCCCCAGCATCTCTCCCTGGCCACCTCTGGAACCTGCTTGGCCTGCCCTGGCCACCCTCATAACTGTTGGCTTCCTTTAGGATACACTCTGCTCCTGGACCCTGGGGTGGACCTGGCTGTCTGGGCCCACCTGGGGCACAGGAAGGGGGTCTGCTGCTGGCCTAGAGGCACCTGCCCATCCTGTCCCTTCAGTCTCTGCTCTGGGCCTTAGATGGCAGCAAGACCATTGATAGGTGATGGCCTTGGCCTTCCAAGTCTGAACCAGTGTCCTCCTCTGCACTTGTCTGAGGCCAGCAGGCCTAGGCCCGTGGCTGGGGGTGGGAATCCTGCCTTGCCAGTGCCCAGCCCAGGGCAGCAGCCCTCTAGTGTCCTCACTGGCAATTCCCTCATTTGCCTGCAAGCCCTCTGCACGCCACAGAGAGACTGCCAGCACTCTTGGTTTTGCCAGTAGGCCTGAGGTTGCCCGTTTCAAATATCTTAGTTGGTGTATATGCATGCGTAGTGAGCAGTGGGATATCCTGAGCGCCAGAGTCTGGCCAAGGGCCCAGAAGGAATGGCGTGGTGAGGATGATGAATTGGATGCCGGCCCCAGCTTCCCTGACTTAGGGGTTTTGCTGGATGCAGTGCCTGGCTGAGGAGGAGCCCCTCGGGGTGGGAAGGCCAACCAGAAAGGAGGGTGAGGTCTGGTGGGAGGCTGAGTGCTTGTGGGGAGTGACCACACAACCAAGCGGCAAAACTCTCCTGGTGGCCCTGCCTCCTCTGCTCCTGCCCCACTCTGCCCTGCTATCTGTCTCGTTGCTGGCCTCAGTGCTGCATCCAGAATGACCTGGTGGCCCTGTCACCCCCACAGGCCATCTCTTGGACACCTTCTCCCTGCATGGCTGGAGGTCCATCCCCCTGCTAGCATGTCCCTTCTTGTCCACAGGACTCTCAGGCTGGAGTCATGCAATAGCTCAGTCCCAGCAGGGAGGAGCCCTGCAGCCCCACAGGCTCCTGAATGAGGAGAGCAGAGAAGCACTCCTTAGCTGGGACCCCTGACTTGAAACTGCAGATCTCTGACCTCCAACAAGGGGTACTGCTGGCCCCACTGCCAGCGAGGCCAGGCCCACCCAGGGAGGCATCCTCACACTGGTTGTGTCTGTCTTGCGCCCAGGCACTGGGTGGGATGCTGGGACCTGACTGGGCTTTTGCACACATGGCCCACAGCTGTTTCGGGTCCCCAGCGTTCCCAGCTTGGGCCTCAGCCTGCCTTTCTGCTTCACTCCACTTGCACCTCCACAGTCCCTTCCACGTCACCCCTCCCTAACTTCCTGCTTCTGGCTTGCTAACCGGGGCAGGGTGGAGGCCTCTCATCCTGAGCTCTTCCTACCCCACTCCGGTGGATCCAGAGAGTCCCAGTGGACCCCAGCACCGTCCTACCAAGGCCTGCTCTGCCTTAGACTCAAGGCTGGCCACCCCCACCTCCCATCTTCCTGTTGGCAGCCCAGGAACACCCTCCTTGTCCCCAAGCTACAGAATGAATCCTCTCTGCCTGGGAGACCCAGAGGAAGTCTGCATTCCATCGGCCAGCCCTTCCTAAGCCAGGTTCCTCACTCTGTCCTCAGCCCAGAGGCCAGATAGGGTTAAGTTGTTGGTGGCAAACCTCACAAGGGGTGGCAAGTGGGAGGAAGTGAGAGAGGACAGAAGGGAGGACAGGGGCTCTGGCCAGGAGGCTCGGGAGCGCCGGCGTACCTTCTTGAACTTCCTCTGCAAATGCAGCATCATGGTGGGCAGAAAGGGCAGGAGGGATGGAGAACCAGTGTGGGCAGTGGCTGCACAGAAAGGAGGGAAGGGCAGGGTCAAGGCTACAGGGTGGGCAGGCCAGGCTGTGGGGAGTTACGGGGCCCCTCTTGTTCCTTCTTGAAATCCATGACCCCCACATGGCCACATTTGCCCATGTGGCATTGAAGTCATGCACATACCTGCTTCATGAACTTCATGGGCCAATGAGGCCACCGAACAAGAGGCAAAACCATGGGTCAGAGGTCAAAGGAGAATGGTACGAGGTTAGTGGAAAAGTGGCCTGTTGCCACTGGAGCCCGAGGGTGAGGTATGTGCAGGGAGCCAGAAAGACAAGGTCAGAGTTAGTGCAGGCACCACCACTGCCCCAATTCCATGTCCCCAAACCCTGCTGTCAGCATCTGGGAGCAACCCAGGTGGGGAAACTGAGCCTCAAAGGGTGGCAAGGAGCTGTGTCTCTAGCCCTTGGTAAAGGAGGGTTGACACTGTGGCTGGACCTTTCTTTGCTAACCCCCATCCACTGTCTGTCCTTGGGTGCTCCCAGAACGGTGTCCATGCTTTTGTCCGAGGCACGAAGGCTCACGCACAAGGTTGTAGCCTGGGCAGGTGGCACCAGGTGCCCATAAAGGCAAGGAAGGTAGACCTGGGAGGCAGAGCCACAGATAGGCCACGGGAGGTGTCCCCATGACCCCCACCTCCTGCCATCCCAATAGCTGAGGGCCCAGTCATTCTTTCTCTGATGGGATTCTTTCCACCCTCTGAGGGTACTGGCAGACCGAGGCACCAAAGACAATTCTGCCTGCTGATCTGCTATGGAACCCCAGCCCTCTTAGCTGCCCCCAGGCTGCGTGCACCCCAATGGTCTCACAGCTGAAGGCTTTGAGGTGGCCTAGAGGGGCTGGGGAGAGTATGCACAACAGACAGCTGGTGGTGCCAGGCTGCAGGGCTCTGCCCTCAGCCACCTTCTCTCCCCTCACCTTGTACTGTAACAAGATGTGGCTAGGGTCCTGGCCAGGCCCTAGGGTCGATGCCACCATGGGCTTGGCTGTCAGTCCTGGGGTGGAGTGCTAGAGTAGTCCTACTTCTGCCCATGCGGCATCCCCTCTGGCCCATGCCTGTGGACACCCTGCTGACAAGGAGTCCAGTCTGTACCTGTCTGGGGAGTTCCTGGCCCTGCTACTGCCTGGGGGACTGTGAGGAAGGGGTCCCACCCTCGAGAACCCATGCCCCCTCTGGTCAAGCATTGGATGTGGTTAGTGAGTTACATTAGGGCCACATTTAGGGGCCCCATGACTGGCTGGTGTCTCATGGCTTCCTCACCCTCCAACAAGGCCCTGGGCCCTACATGGGGACCAGAAATCCTGTGTTTTCATACCATCCTCATGGATTTCTGCAGCATAGGAGAGCCGAGGGTTCCAGGTGGCAGGGGGAGGTAGTAGAGGGTTAGACAGGGACACAGGGCAATCCTTAGAGGTCAGGAATGCTGGGGAGGAGACATGGGGGCCAGGGCCTCAGATCCCACTTACCTTCCTCCTGGGCTTCCTCTGAGAGCTGGAGAAGCCTGGAGCAGGAGAAGGCAGGGCTGGGGAAGAGAGGAAACAGAGACAGTGATTAGAGCATACTCAGGCCACAAGGACATGAGACCGGCCAGTCGGGAGAAGAGGGCCTGGGCTCGCTTGTTTGTGGTGAAAGATGGGGGTTAGTCTTGCATCTCTGGCCAGCCTGGCCAGCAGGGACTCCTACCAGCAGAGCTGGTCATGGTCAACTGGGCTGGGTCTGGCCCCTGTTGGGGGTTCTGAGGCCCCTACTCCCTCCTGGGGGCCTGCTATTCCCATGCCTAGAGGTATTTGAGCACAGAGACCCTTGCTGTGTCCTGCTCTACAGGTGACACAAGTGAGGATGGGGACAAAACCCACAGGGCCTGGGGGAAACCCTGGCTCTGTGTGTGCCCAGAAACAAGGGAGGCACTCAAAGATCTTTGAGGACATGTCACTTGAAGACCCTTCAGTGGCCTCCAGTCCTGTCACTTGTCTACCTGAAGAGAAAAGATGTCTCCCCGGGGCTATATTTTCCTCACAGAAATGAGTCTTTCCATCTTTTTGGCAGTGAGAGAAATGTTTTGCTCACATTTTTAGGGTAGCCAAGTATTTTCAAAATATTTTGAAAACATAGCACTCAAGACTTCTCAGGACAGCCCTGCCCTGGTAAGGTTGTGAGAATGTGCTCCCCAGTTGAGTGGATGCCAGAGATTCCAGGGCAGTGCCAATGACCTGAGAACTGCCACCGCCCATGGGTCCCAGGGGTGCCCAAACCTGCCCACACCTGCCCAGGCATGATGGAGGCACCCACAGACCACACGTGGCCAGCACAGGGAGGGGGCTGCAGACTCCATCAAGGGTTACAGCACAGGGTGGGGGTGGGTGGTATGGAAAGGTGGAGATAGGGAGAGAGAGAGATGGAGGTGGAGGTAGAGAAATGGAGACAGAGAGCCCAAGAGAGACATAGACTGAGAGAGAGAGGCAGGAGGAGACAAGAGACAAAGAGGCTGAGAGATATAGAGACAGAGAGAAGCTGAGAGATACACAGGCACACAGTGAGATGAGGGTGCCCAGGGAATCATGGAAAGTAACTGGAGAGAGACAGAGATACTCAGATGCTCAGAGATGGAGACGCTGAGAGACAGCAGCACTGGTCACAGCAGGGCATTCGGTGTTAATGAGAGTGAGACCTTCATGACTAGCCCCAGTGAACCCCAAACACCATTGCACATGGAGGATCAAGGATTAATGAAGGATCTAAGAGAAGGAGGTTAGTGATGAATTAATGACTATCATTCATCATTATTTAAGTGATGGTGAGAAGTGAAGCAGGCTGGGCTTCTGGGTCAGGCGGGGACTTGGGGAAATTTTCTGTCTATCTAAAAGATTGTAAATGCACCAATCAGCACTCTGTGTTTAGCTGAAGGTTTTTAAACGCACCAATCAGCACTCTGGAAAAACTCACCAATCAGTGCTCTGTCTCTAGCTAAAGGTTTGTAAATGCACCATTCAGCACTCTGTAAAAATGGACCAATGAGCACTCTGTAAAATGGACCAATCAGCTCTCTGTAAAATAGGCCAATCAGAAGGATGTGAATGGGGCTAAATAAGGGAATAAAAAGAGGCCACCCAAGCCAGCAGTGGCAACCCATTTGGGTCCCCTTCCATGCTGTGGAAGCTTTGTTCTTTCCCTCTTTGCCATAAATCTTGCTGCTGCTCACTCTTTTGGTCTGCATTACCTTTATGTGCTGTAACACTCACTGCAAAGGTCTGCAGCTTCACTCTTGAAGCCAGTGAGACCATGAATCCACCAGGAGGAACACACAACTCTAGACTCACCAACTTTAAGAGCTGTAACACTCACTGCAAAGGTCTGCGGCTTCACTTCTGCAGTCAGAAAGACCATGAACCCACCAAAAGGAAGAAACTCCATACACATCTGAACATCTGAAGGAACAAACTCCAGACACACCATCTTTAAGAAGTGTAACACTCACCACGAGGGTCCACAGCTTCATTCTTGAAGTCAGTGAGACAAGAACCCACTGGAAGGACCCAATTCCAAACCATGAAGGGACAATCAGCAAGTGCTGAGTACCATCATACCCCTTTTGCTTGCTATTCTGCCCCATTTTTCCTTAGAATTTGGGGCTAAATACCGGTACCTGCTGGCCAGTTAAAAGCAACTAGCACAACTGCTGGACTAAAGACACAGGTGTCAGGCTTTCTGGGAAAGTGCTCTCTAACAACCACGGACTCCGTTTGGAGTTGGAAGCATTGGTTTGCCTGGAACCAGCTTCTGCTTTTCCAGTACTTATGGGCTGAGCCCAGGGTTGACAGAGAAGAAAGCTATTCAGCTCTGGGGTCCTGACAACAAGTTGGTTGACACGGTGGCCATGAGTGGAACTCTCAAAATCATGTCACCCAAGCAAGACTTGCCCATCTATCCTATCTATCTTGACCCTTGCCTCCTAGGTCCTAATGTCCGTTGGACAAATTTCCTCTCACCTGTCTTCTCTGAAGCTAGTCCTGCTTCTAACAGCCACTCCCTGTCTCTGGTGCTTTTTTAGTTTCCTTATAAAAATGATTTCTAGTATAAACTTCAGTATACTGTTACATTCTTTTAGCTCCCAGGCTCACCAACCAGAAAGACATAATTTTTACCCAAAGCCCCATTGGGGCAGGGGACTATCTGGAATTTTAGGATCCCTCCTCAGACTAGCAGGCATAACAAAAGCTATTCCTGAAGCTAGCTATGGGGAGCCTCAGAAACGAGATCCTTCTTACTCAAGTGAGGACAAAAGGCATCACTCTTCCAACCCTGGAGATTCCTTCCCTCCCTCAGGGTATGGCCCTCCACTTCATTTTTGTGGCATAACATTTTATAGGACAGGGGTAAAGTCCCAATACTAAGAGGTGAATGCTTAGAACTCTAACAGGAGAATGTGTTGGTAAGTGCCACTAAATCTGATTTTTCTCTGTCCTTCTTGTGGTCTAGGAGGACAGGCAAGGTACAGGTTTTCGAGAATGTGTCCGTAAAGTCCACTAAATCCGATCTCCCTTAGTCCTTTTTGTGGTCTAGGAGGACAGGCAAGGTTGCAGGTTTTCGAGTATGCATCAGTAAGGGCACTAAATCCAACCTTCCTTGGTCTTCCTTGTGGTCTAGGAGGAAAACTAGTGTTTCTGCTTTTGCATTGGTGAGTGCAACTATTCTGATCAGTAGGGTCCAGGGACTGTTGTGGGTTCTTGGGCAAGGGGAGAAACAAACAAACCCAAACCATGGGCGGTTTCAACTTTCAGATGGGAAACAGTCAGGCATCAACAGGCTCACCCTTGACATGAATGCTAATCCATTGGGACCAATTTGACCTCCCAACTCTGAAAAAGAGGAGGCTCATTTTATTCTGCATTATGGCCTGGCCCCAATATTCTCTCTCTGATGGGGAAAAATGGTCATGTGAGGGAAGTATAAAGTACAATGCCATCCTACATCTTGATATTTTCTGTAAGAGGGAAGGCATATGGAGTGAAATACCTTATGTTCAAGCTTTATTTTCATTGAAGGAGAATCCACAACTATGCAAAACTTGCAACTTATTTCCCACAGGAGGACTTCTCAGTTTACCCCCATATTCTAGCCTCCCTATAGCTCCCCTTCATATTACTGATAAGCCTCCTCTAATCTCCCCTGCCCAGAAGGAAGCAAGCAAAGAAATTTCAAAGGACCACAAAAACCCCCAGACTATCAGTTGTGTCCCTTCAGATCTGTAGGGGGAGGGGAATTTGGCCCAACCCAGGTACATGTCCTCTTCTCCCTCTCTGATTTAAAGCAGATCAAGGTAGATCTGGGGAAGTTTTCAGATGATCCTGATAGGTATATAGATGTCCTACACAGTCTAGGGTAAACCTCTGATCTCACTTGGAGAGATGTCATGCTATTGTTAGATCAAACACTGGCCTTTAATGAAAAGATTGTATCTTTAGCTGCAGCTCTAGAGCTTGGAGATACCTGGAATCTTAGTCAAGTAAATGATAGAATGACAGCCAAAGAAAAGCATAAATTTGCTACCGATCAGCAAGCCATGCCCAGTATGGATCCCCACTGGAACCACAACTCAGATCGTGTGGACTGGAGTCGTAAATTTCTGTTGACATGTGTTCTAGAAGGACTAAGAAGAATTATGAAAAAGCCCATTAATTATTCAATGATGTCTACCATAACTCAGGGAAAGGAAGAAAATCCTTCTGCCTTCCTTGAGTGGTTATGGGAGGCCTTAAGAAAATATATTCCTCTGTCACCTGACTCACTAAAGGGTCAATTGATTCTAAAAGATAAGCATATTACCCAGTCAGCCTCAGATATCAGGAGAAAGCTCCAAAAGTGAGCTCTGGGCCCTGAACAAAATCTGGAGGCATTATTAAACCTGGCAACTTCAGTGTTCTATATAGGGAACTAACAGGAACAGGCCCAAAAGGAAAAGTGAGATCAGAGAAAGGCTGAAGCCTTAGTCTTGGCACTTGGTGGTTCAAGGACACAAACCTTCGTGGTTCAGAGAGGACAGAAAATGGAGCAGGCCAATCACCCAGTAGAGCTTGTTATCAGTGTGGTTTACAAAGACACCTTAAAAAAGATTGTCCAATGAGAAACAAGCTGCCCTGTCACCCAGGTCCACAATGACAAGGCAATCACTGGAAGGCACAATGCCCCAGAGGACAAAAGTTCTCTGGGCCAGAAGCCCCCAACCAGATGTTCCAACAACAGGACTGAGGGTGCTTGGAGTAAGTGATAGCTCATGTCATCACCCTTACTGAGATATGGGAACGTTTAACCATTGAGGGCCAGGAAATTGACTTCTTCTTGGACACTGATGTGGCCTTCTCAATGTTAATCTCCTGTCCTGGACCACTGTCCTCAAGGTCCATTACCATCCAAGGAATCCTGGGACAGCCTGTAACCAGGTATATCTCTCACCTCCTCAGTTGTAATTGGCAGACTTTGCTCTTTTCACGTGCCTTTCTTGTCATGCCTGAAAGTCCCACACCGTTATTAGGGAGGGATATATTGGCCAAACTGGAGCTATTATCTTACGTGAATATGGGGAACAAGGTACCCATTTGTTGTCCGCTACTCTAGGAGGGAATCAAGCCTGAAGTCTGGGCATTGGAAGGACAATTTGGGAGGACAGAAAATGGCTGCCCGGTCCAAATCAGGCTAAAAGATCCCACCACTTTTCCTTATCAAAAGCAATGTCCCTTAAGGGCTGAAGCTTATAAAGGATTACAGGATATTGTTAAATATTTTAAAAAGCTCAAAGCTTAGTAAGGAAATGCAGCAGTCCCTGCAATACCCCAATTCCAGCTGTACAAAACCAAAGAATCAGTGGAGACTACTGCAAGATCTTATACTCATCAGTGAGGCAGTAATTCCTCTATATTCAGTTGTACCAAAACCCTATACCCTGCTCTCTCAAATACCAGAGGAAGCAGAATGGCTCACTGTTCTGGACCTCAAGGACAACTTCTTCTGTATTCCCCTGCACTCTGACTTCCAGTTTCTCTTTGCCTTTGAGGATCCCACAGACCACAAGTGCCAGCTTACATGGATGGTCTTGCCCCAGGGGTTTGGGGATAACCCCGACCTATTTGGTCAGGCATTGGCCCAAGATCTAGGCCACTTCTCAAGTCCAGCACTCTAGTCCTTCAGTATGTGGATGATTTACTTTTGGCTAGCAGTTCAGAAGCCTCGTGCCAGCAGGCTACTCTACATTTCTTGAACTTTCTAGCTAATCAAGGGTACAAGATGTCTAGGTCAAAGACCCAGTTTTGCCTACAGCAGGTCAAATATCTAGGCCTAGTCTTAGCCAGAGAGACCAGGGCCCTCAGCAAGGAATGAATTCAGCCTATGCTGGGTTATCCTCACACTAAGACATTAAAACAGTTGCGGAGGTTCCTTGGAATCACTGGCTCTTGCCGACTATGGATCCCCAGATACAGCAAGATAGCCAGGCCCCTCTATACTCTAATCAAGGAGACCCAGAGGGCAAATACTCATCTAGTAGAATGGGAATCAGGGGCATAAATCACCTTCAAAACCTTAAAGCAGCCCCTAGTACAAGCTCTAGCTTTACTCCTTCCCACAGGACAAAACTTCTCCTTATACATCACAGAGAGAGCAGGAATAATTCTTGGAGTCCTTACTCAGACTCGTGGGACAACCCCACAACCATTGACATACCTAAACAAGATAATTGATGTAGTAGCAAAAGGCTGGCCTCACTGTTTAAGGGTAGTTGTGGCAGTTGCCATCTTAGTATCAGAGGCTATCAAAATTATACAAGGAAAGGATCTCACTGTCTGGACTACTCATGATGTAAATGGCATATTAGGTGTCAAAGGAAATTTATGGCTATCAGACAACCACCTACATAGATACCAGGTGCTACCCCTTGAGGGACCGGTGCTTCAAATATGTAATTGTGTGGCCCTCAACCCTGCCACTTTTCTCCCAGAAGATGGGGAACCAATCGAGCATGACTTTCAACAAATTATAGTCCAGATTTATGCCACCTGAGTTAATCTTTTGGAAGTCCCTTTAGCTAATCCTGACCTTAACTTAGATACCGAAGGAAGCTCATTTGTGAAGAATGGGATACAAAGGGCAGGATATGCCATAGTTAGTGAGGTAACCATTGTTGAAAGTAAGCCTCTTCCCCCAGGGCCCAGTGCCCAGTTAGCACAACTAGTGGCACTTACCTGCACCTTACAACTGGGAAAGTGAAAAAGAATAAATGTGTATACAGATGGCAAGTATGCTTATCTAATCCTACATGCCCGTGCTGCAATATGGAAAGAAAGGGAGTTCCAAACATCTGTGGGGAGCCCCCGTTAAATACCACAAGGAAATTATGGAGTTATTGAATGCAGTGCAAAAAACCAATGAGGTGGCAGTCTTACACTGTCAAAGCCATCAGAAAGTGAAGGAGAAAAGGCAGAAGGAAACCATCAGACATGCTGAGACAAAAACTGCTGCCAGGTGGAACCTCCCATTAGAAATACCTAAGGAAGGACACTTGGTATGGAACAACCCCCTGCGAGAGATTAAGTCCCAGTATTCCCCAACTGAAACAGAATGGGGGCTTTCACAGGGCATAGTTTCCTCCCCTTGGGGTGATTAATGATAAAAGAACTAAAGGTACTTATACCCAAAGCCAGCCAGTGGGAAATGCTTAAAACCCTCCACCAAAGTTTTTGCATGGGTATTGAAAACATTCATCAAATTGCCAAATCCCTATTTACAGGGCCAAATCTCCTCTGGACTATCCGACCAGTAGTCAAGGCCTGTAAGGTGTGCCAAAGGAATAAACCCTTGGTCCATCATAAGACCCCTTTTGGGGAACAAAGAATAAATGACTATCCTGGAAAGGACTGACAGTTAGACTTCACCCACATGCCTAAGTCAAAGGGATTTCAATACTTGTTGCTCTCTGTTGATACCTTTACAAATTGGATAGAAGCTTTCCCCTGCAAACAGAGAAGGCTCACGAAGTAATTAAAGCCCTAATTCATGAAATAATTCCTAGAGTTGGGCTTCCCTCAAGCTTAGAGAGCAACGGTGGTCCAGCTTTTAAAGCCATCATAACTAGGGAATTTCCAGGGCACTAGGGATACAATATAACCTTCACTGTGCCTGAAGGCCACAATCCTCAGAGAAGGTCGAGAAGGCAAATGAAACATGCAAGAGGCATTTAAAGAAACTAACACAAGAAACTCATCTCCCATGGTCTACTGTTTTGCCCATGGCTTTGTTGAGAATCTGAATTCTCCTCACAAAATGGGGCTCAGTCCGTATGAAATGCTGTATGGATGACCTTTTCTCACAAAGGACCTCCTACTTGATGAGGAAACAGCCAACCTGGTCAAAGATATAACTTGTTAGGCAAAATATCAACAAAACCTTAACAAGCTACCTGAAGAATGTCACAGAGAAAAGGGAACAGCATTGTTTCAACCAGGAAATCTAGTGTTGGTCAAATCTCTCCCCTCTACATACCCATCTATGAACTCTTTGTGGGAAGGACCATACTCAGTAATCCTGTCGACCCCCACTGCAGTTAAGGTTGCAGGAGTGGAATCTTGGATTCACCACACCCGAGCTAAATTTTGGACACCCCCTGAGGAACCTGCAGGACCATCAACTCAGGAGTCCCAAGATCAGCCAGACCAGCCTCCATACACCTGTGAACCATTGGAGAACTTGCATCTCCTACTTTGGTAGGAAACATCCCAGACTAAAAAGGCTACTGCCACTGATCCTGAAGAAAAACCCCTTCCTCCTTAAAAAAGATAAGTGAAAACCTACATAATCTTTATCTGTAACACCTCTCCTTACACCTTTAATGGAATCCTTTTATTATTTCATCATATTATTAAGCAGCATGGTAACCATACTCTTTGGGGTAGGACTGTATAGTGTAGCTCCTGCCAGGATGAAAATCCTAATCACATCAACCTTCTTTCTATCTTCCTTCTTTCTGACAGCAACTTACTCCTATCTTTAACTCAGACTGGATAAAATGATCTCATCCTCCAGAGCACCCTCTTTACCTTCCTAGTTACTCTTTGCCTAACTATCACTCCTTCTTCCTTGGATACCTCATACAATCATGCCTCCCCTTCCAGTAGCTCCTAATTACCTCTAGAAGACTCTCAACTTAACCCACTCTCTGTTAAATGAGTCCAATCCTTCCCTGGCAAATGAGTATTGGTTTTATATCTCTCTATAAACCTCTGCTTATGTTGCCACTCCCATTCCCGCAAAAAAAAAAACAAACAAAACAAAACTAGGTCGTTACCAACTTAACCTACCTCCCCATTATGAAGGAAAAAACCCTTTCTGACTTCTAAATATGCAATCATTAGCTGACTTCCCCATCTCTGGTACGACTAAGAATATCCTAACATGATGTGCAATCCAATTTTTACATTCTTACATTTCCAACCTCATGCTTTGCACAAGCAATGAAAAGCCCATACACAGCCCTGTAACTATGAATATCATCTTAACTTTCCAAGCCCCTTTATGCACCCAACTCAACCTGTAATCTGGCCTGCCCCTGGGGCACCTATTACCCCATCAGTGTAATTCCACCCTACAACTTCAAACCCCATCTGATTATAGTAACTTCTGAGTCACTCAAACAGTTCCATTCAGAGCTGTCTTGTCTGCTTCTAAGGACCTCCCAAAATCATCACCTCCTCCCTGCTTAATGAACAGTTCAGGTGTTGTAAAGGCAAACATATTCCCTGTATGACCCTTCACCACTGGAACCCCTGCAGCAGTGCCCCCACCACTTGTGAATGCCTTCTCATCCCCTCCTTCAATCACTCTCTCAAATGGTTCCTAGTAGATACAAAATGGTTTTTTCTCCAATGGAAAAATAGAACACAGGGAGCCACTCAGTTTGCTCCAAACACCCCTTTCCAGCTACTCATCGGATCTACCTTGGCAAGTACTCTAGGAGTATGGCAAAATGAAAACAACAAACTCACACACCTTTTTAACATACACAACAAGTTCTGTCTACCCAGCCAAAGTATATTCTTCTTATGTGGAACATCGACCTATATCTGCCTTCCCACAAACTGGACAGGCAACTGCACTTTAGTATTTCTAAGTTCCAGCATTAACATTGCCCCAGGAAATCAGATCCTATCAGTACCCCTCAAAGCTCTAGTCCATCAGCACAGAGCCATACAACTGATACCCCTATTTATAGGTTTAGAAATGGCTACTGCTACAGGAACTGGAATAGCCAGTTTATCTGCTTCATTATCCTACTACCACACATTCTCAAAGGATTTCTCAGACAGTTTGCAAGAAATAACGAAATCTATCCTTACTCTGCAATCCTAAATAGACTCTTTGGCAACAGTGACTCTCTGAAATCACTGAGGCCTAGACCTCCTTACTGCTGAGAAAGGAGGACTCCTCACCTTCTTAGGGCAAGAGTGTTGTTTTTACACTAACCAGTCAGGGATAGTATGAGATGCCACCTGGCATTCATAGAAAAAGCCTTCTGAAATCAGACAATGCCTTTCAAAAGCTTATACCAACCTCTGGACTTGGGCAACATGGCTTCTCCCCTTCATAGGTACTGTGGCAGCCACCTTGCTATTACTTACCTTTTGACCCTGCATTTTTAACCTCCTTGTCAAATTGGTTTCTTCTAGGATAGAAGCCATCAAGCTACAGATGGTCTTACAAATGGAACCCCAAATGAGCTCAAGTAACAGGTTCTCCCAAGGACCGTGGGACTGACCCACTGATACTTTCACTGGCCTAGAGAGTTCCCCTCTGGAGGACACTACAACTGCAGAGCCCCTTGTTTGCCCCTACCCAGCAGGAAGTAGCTAGGATGGTCATTGCCCAATTCCCAACAGCAGTTGGGGTGTCCTGTTTAGAGTGGGGATTGAGAGGAGAAGCCAGCTGGGCTTCTGGGTTGGGTGGGGACTTGGGGAAGTTTTGTGTCTAGCTAAAGGATTGTAAACACACCAATCAACACTCTGTAAAAAGGACCAGTTTGCACTCTATAAAATGGACCAATCGGCTATCTGTAAAATTAAGAAATCAGCAAGATGTGAATGGGGCCAAATAAAGGAATAAAAGCTGGCCACTTGAGCCAGCAGGGGCAACCCGCTTGGGCCCTCTTCCACTCAGGAGAAGCTTTGTTCTTTTGGTGTTTACAATAAATCTTGCTGCTGCTCACTTATAGGGTCTGCACTATCTTTGTGAGCTGTAACACTCACTGCAAAGGTCTGCAGCTTTACTCCTGAAGCCCAGCCAGTGAGACCACAAACCCACAGGGAGAAACAAACAACTCCGGGTATGCCACCTTTAAGAGCTGCAACACTCACTGCCAAGGTCTGCAGCTTCACTCCTGAAGCCAGTGAGATCATGAACCCCTGGGATAAATGAACAACTCCAGACTTGCCACCTTCAAGAGCTGTAACACTCACTGTGAAGGTCTGTGGCTTCACTCCTGCAGTCAGCAAGACCACAAACCCACCAAAAGGAAGAAACTCCAGATACATCTGAACATCTGAAGGAAAAAACTCCAGACACACCATCTTTAAGAACTGTAACACTCACCATGAGGGTCCGCAGCTGCATTCTTGAAGTCAGTGAGACCAAGAACCCACCAGAAGGAAACAATTCTGAACACAATGGCCTCATTCATCATTAATTAATGATGATTAATTAATGATTAATTAATGATGAATGGTGATCATTAATGACTAATCATGAGGAAGATGGATGGTTGTTTGACAAGCTCAAGGCAGCCTGGAGCAGCCTGGGGTGGCAGCTCTGTGAGTGACACATGGGAGAGAGAGGTTAAGTTCCATGGAGTGTCTGGGGGGCTTCCAGCAGTTGCCTGAGTTACCTTCTTCTTCCTACTGCCCTGCATTGGGACAGAATAAAAAAGGGAACCACATTGGAAGGGGCTGCCCTTGAAGGGAAGAGGAGGATGAAGAGCCACTGCATCCCAGCCCTGGACAGACCAGTGACTCCCCTGGCCAGTGGCGGGAAGTCAGGGGTCTTTGGGCCCAGAAGAGGCACTGTGGAAGGCAGAGGCTGTAGTGATGACAGTGGCTTTTGGAGGGCTCAGGGGTACTGGATGTCCAGGTCCCATGGTGAGCATGAGAGAAGCAGAGAGACAGGACCCAGAGCCTGACCCATCCCTGCAAGTCCCTCAGGACCCTGTGGCCACACATTGGGGAAAAGACAAGGCCCCTGTCAGAGAGCTGTTTTCAGAGGGTCACTCAGAAGCCACCCATGGGATGGAACTGATGTAGGGCTGCTGGGAGTAAAGCTGACTGTTGGGAGAGAAGCTGAGGTAGGGGTTGCCTGTCTGCTAGACTTGCTGGCCTCTTGTTTCTAGCACTCCCATTATCTCAAGTAGCCATATGTTTCAAAGAAAATGCTACACCATAACAGCTGTAGCTCATTCACTTGATACACCATTTCCTTTCAACCCCCACATCCTCACCACGTTTCTTTGTTTGATTGCCAATTAATAGCATGGGCTTCCCTAGCTCAGGGATTTCATACTTCATACAGTCTCCATACTAGCGTTGGCCCCCTTGTCCCACTTTCTCTCTCGACTTGTCTTTTCTCATTCCTTTGACTCCACTGGAGTTCGTAGCCCCCACGGCCTGGTGTCAGGTCTGATCACCCCAACATAGGGCTGCCAAGGGACACATGGTATGCACAGTCCAGACCCCTGCCCATGTGTAACCGTTGTATCTACAGCAGGAAGTAGAAAGAAAATGCCTGTTACACTTACCCTCCACCTGTTCACTGTGGGGTAGGGAGAGGGAGAGAAAGAGAGAGAGAGAGAGTTGGTGAGGCTCTGATTCGCTTGGAGTTGTGCAAGTTAGTGCATGCTCAAGCCCTGTAAAAGCCAAGAGGCCAGGGTCCTGAGCTAGGCAGAGGGCAGCCACCAGCTGGGAACTCACACTTCCTCATCAGACATGGTGAAGGTGGGTGGTTTCTGCTGACAGGTCGAAGCAGAGACAAAGAGAGACAGAGAGAGAGAGAGAGAGAGAGAAAGAGAGAGAGAGAGATCTGTCCCTATGTAGGGGAAGCTCTGTGTCCAGGACCCACTGTGCTGTCCATGTGTGCAGCGGTGGTGCCAGGCCAGTGTGCTTGGGAATGTCTCTCTGTGAGCTGACCACCATGCACACCAGGGAGGCCGGTCATGGGGAGGCTGCAAAGAGCTGCACCAGCATGATGGCCGGGGTTTTAGAAAACAAAGTTCATTACAACACAGTACAGATCACTGGAAGACAATAGTTATGGCCCCCCGGGTTTGTTGTATAAGAAAAACACAGGTTCATCAGCAAAAAATGCATCTACATTGCATCCCTGAGGTGGGAACCATTTTCCAAACCCTCTGTCGAGAATGATAATTTTCCCAGAGCAACTCAAGCTTCATGCAAAATTACCCAGCAGATAGCTATCTTCCAGGCAATGGTGGCAGCTTTTTCCTATCCTGGAATCTCTTCCTGAGACTGCTGCCCTCAGGTTAAGCCTGCTGTAACTGCTGTGGTGGGCAAGCCTTTCCTCAGTCTTCAACCCCACCAGCCAGGCCCCTTGTATGACCTAGCCCTGGGCTGCCCACTGGCCCCTTGGGCTTCTCTTTGCCCTTGGTGCTATACTCACAGCTGGTTCAGGCCCCAAACCACACAGCCTCTTCTAGGACCACCCTCTGTAGAGAGGAGAGTCAGTGAAGAAAGTGAGTGGAGCCTGGCCACTCCCTGCTGTGCCCACCCCTGAACCTAGCTGGGCTGACACCTGTCAGCAGCCCCAAGATGTGAGCTGCACAGTCCTCACCTGGGGTGCGTTATTTATAAGAAACCAGTGGCAGCTGAGGTGTCCAGAAGTAGGCAAGACATTTCTGCCCAGAAACCCAAGACGGGTGAAGCAGGTGTGACAGTTCAGCCCTCCTTGGCCTGCAACAGTCCCCTCACACTCACGGAATGGCCCTCCCCAGCTGCTTATATTTGCCTCCTGTGCCTGCTGGCCAGAGTCAGATGTTGGGCAAGAGCCCCAACACCCCCAGGCAGGGTGACCTAAAGGCCTCCCGATGTGAGGCAGGTAAGGCCCACTCTCCAAGTGTGGAAACTGAGGCACCTGCTTTTCTGCTGAGCACCTGGAAACAACACAAGGCTGCTCTGTTCTGCATTGTGACCTGTGTCATTGCCCCTGTTGTGACGAGGGGCTGGGAGCAGGGGATGGCATTTCAACAACTGAAGAGCAAAGCAGGTGTCCAGTAAGTGCCTGTCTCAGAGGGGCTGCATAAAAATAACCTATGCCATCAGGTTCCTTGGGCACATGCAGCACCCTTCCCTCCTTTAGAGGTGATGGGGCCAGGGCACGGTGCAGAGGCAGGAACCACTGTCCCTTGCTTGCTGTGGCATGACCATGACCCTAGACCTGTGTCCACCTAGCCAGCTTTTGCCTTGCCCTATGTCTCCCCATGGACTTAAGGAGGGGTGGCCAAGCCCTGATCAGGTGGCACAAGTCAGGGGGGACCATGTCTAGGGCGGGGAGGGTGGGTGGGGACTCATAGGAGCCCGAGCTCCTCCAGCCTCCAGCCAGTGGGAAGTGATCAAGCCCAGCCCCTCACTCATGCCCCATTCTGCCCCAGTCCAGCTTCTGTCCACTTATGTCCTGCACCTCCAGATGCTGGCCCCCAAGGCTTCATGGGCTTTAGATGCCCCCACCCCAATGCACTACTCGGCTGGCCATACATGAGTCCCTGCCCTCCTGTCCTTGTTTGTGTCTCTACAAAATGGTTTTGGAGGCCAAGGCTGCGAGAAAAGCCTGGCAAGGCCAGGACTAGCCCGGGCAAATATCTGTATGCATGGCGGGCACAAGCTGGCAACCTAATCCCTGGCAGCCTCCCTGCACAGCCTCTCCCATGCTGCTCACAGCCCACGCCTCTCTGCCTCCTGTCTCAGGCCACTCCCTAGCACTGAGCTTCCCTGAGCACTGACTTCCCCCATCTCGGCCTCCCACACTCCACCTTCTTCTGCATCCTCCTGGTGCTGAGACCATCACATCACTGTGTCTGAATTGCAGACTCTCCAGACCCCCAGCCACCTGGGGGTTCTGAACCATAATGCTTCAAGTTGAGATGCTCGGTACCACAAGGGCCTGGTTCCTCAGTGCCCCAGGACCCCAGAGTGTCCCTGGAATGAGAAGCTGTCCACCCGCATGCAGGAGGCCCTGTCATCCCCAACCCTGGGTGGCTGCTCCTGCCCATACCCACATGCGAATTGAGTGTGAGAAGTGCTTGAACTCCCTGTGTGTGGGGGGCTGGGGGCTGTACCCGTGCAGGCCCTTAACAAAGTATAGGAACAGCCAGAGGAGGAGGCTGAAGGAGTCCAGGATGCAGAGGACATGCTTGGAGAAGGCGGCAAGGTCCTCCCTCTGCCTCTAGGAGGTGTCAGCTTCTATTTTTACTCCCAGCATCAGGTACATTCTGCTTGGGCTGAGGAGGGGAAAAGAAAGGTTGGGTGGCCCTGGGGCACAAAGCCAAGGGCTCCCTTTGGGCCAAACTGTTGTGGGAGTCACCAGAACGGGACTGCCAAGTTTCCTGGCATGTTCTGTGGGAGTAAACATTTGCTCCAGGAAAAGGGACTGCACAGCCAGGGTTCCCTCCCGCTACCTGGCACAATGCCCCAGGCCTTTCACTGTCTCCCCATGGGGAGGAAGCAGTCTGAAGCCTGGAAGACTCCCCATAGAAGTGAGGCTAGGCCACAATCCCATCTGAGACCCCATTAGAGGTCAGCTCTGCTTTCCCAGGTGGACATCGCTGGGGCCCACACAATAAGCAGGCAAGAGACACAGCCAGGCTGGCTACAGTCCATATCTACCGTACCTCCCCCGGGACTGGTGCCAGCAGATGTCCCCAGTGGGAAGATAGCTGGTCACAGAGGTCCAGGGGACAGGGCTGTAAGTTACCCCTGAAGCCTTGCCTATCGAGGACATGGACAGGGAGGAGGAGGCGTCTAGTGCAGAGGAAACCATAGACCCAAAGCAGGAGGACAGTGACATTTCCAGGGACTAAAGCTCCAACAGCCTTCCCAGTGCCCAGCACTCAGGGGGAAGACACAGGCAGGGGATGGTCCCTGTCCTTTGAGCTGGCAGCCTAGAGCGAGCCTGCCTTGTCATATGGCCTCAGGCACATTCTTCCTGTCCCTGGGCTCTGCGGCTTTGCTCTTCCATGGAGGGGTTGAATGAGGTGCCAACCATATTTGGTAGCAGGGACAGCACAGAGCAGGCACCAGTGGCCTTGAGGGCCTGCACCAGGTAATCTGTGCCCTGATGCCATGTGCACTGACTGGGGTGATCCAAGGAGAGAAGGCAGGGCAGGGGCCCCCTGGGGGCCATTGTAGACTTGGGTGGGGGCACGGCACAAGAGATTCCCAGCCTGGGTTGTGGAGGCATTTCCATTTCCACCCAGGAGGAATCTGAGTACAGACCATGGGGCCTTGGCTCCAGGGCAGTTGTGCATGGTAAGGCGCTTCTGAAATTGGTGAATGCTGAGCCGAGCCCAGAGTGGGAAGCAGGCTGTGGGAGGGAGGACAGCATCCTGAGTGTCTTGGCTCCAGCTCCCTGTCTGGGTGATACCCAGGTGGTGGCCAGGGCCCCTCAATCTTGTTCCCAGCACCCATTGCACATGGTTGGGAATGGTGCAGACCAAGAGTGTCCTGAGCATCTACTGGTGCCCTGAGCTGTCCTGAGTGCCCAAGATGGATCCAGCCTGGAGTGCGCTTGGCCCAGCTGTGGGCTCACACACTGCCAGGCCCAAGACAGGAGCAGCTGACACAGCACCTGCGGACTGAGCTGCTCCAGCCCCAGGTAACTGCCTCCCCACATGGCTAGTCCTTCTGAATTTTGCAGATTCATTGACTCATTCTGCAGAGATGACAGGCGTCTTCTGTATGGGACTGGTCTAGGGGCCTATAGCAGGAGTCACAGGGTGTCAGGTGGCTGCTTGGGCAGGCAGGACAGAGGCTAGAGACTTCACCTGCTATCCCTGTCCAGGGGCCTCATAGGCTGCAGCACCTTTGAGCCTCCTGCTCTGCATCGGGCATGGCCTGACCTCCAGATTTCCAGAAGCAGGGGCATGGGGTTGCTGTGGCCATGGAAGGGAGGCTGCCTCAGAAACACAGCAGAGCTGTGGCTGGGCAGAGCTCAGAGGGACAAGCCCTGGATCTCAGCCAAGGGGTGCAGAGGATCTGATGAAGGGCCAGGGCTGATCAGGGGCAGGGGGCAGTGGCTGCCTCCTCAGCACTGCTGACCCCAGCTATCCCCTTCCCCTGGTGCTGATCATTCTGCACCCATGTTAAGTGCCTAGCTATGGCCTTTGGGTGTGCCTCTGCCAGCTGTCTTGCTCACTGTCCCATCCAGATCACATGGGAAAGGAAGGGAGTGTTGTCACCTGGGTGGCTCCCCAGCTGGGCAGGGTGGCCTGGATGATCTCTCAGTGGATGGGTCATCTGAGAAAGGAAGGGAATGGATGGTGGCTCTGTTGAGGTTTTGCTATTCTGAACTGTGTGTATTCATGAAGCAAGCAGGGTTTGACATGAATCCTTCAGAAAACAGTGCCTCTACAGAGCCGAGGGAATGGTAAGGTGAAGGCCAGAACATCAGAGGTTGGAGGGTCTACTCCTCAAAGGGGCTTTCCAGACACTGAGGGATGTAGGGCAGAGTGTCAGGCCCCAGTGTTGGGCCTGGGAGAGAAGGGAGAGGAGGGATGATGTTTCCAGGCTGTCTGTGATTTTTACAATTGTCAATTCACCCACAAATCTATTCATTCCCATGGATTGATTCACTCTCACTTTCACTACTTCCATCTTCCCTTCTTCTTTTCCATCATCCATCCCTCTGTCTGTCCATCCCTTCATCCACCCATACAATCACCTAACCATCCAATCTTTTATCCCTCCATTTCATCTATCCCTCCTGCCATCCATCCATCAATCCATCCATCCATCATTCATCTATCCATTCATTGATCCCTCCATCCACCCACCTATACATTCCTGTACTCTATCTATCTATCCATCTATCTATCCATCCATCCACCTCTTCATCAAATCATCTACCTATCTATGCATCTATCCATCCCTCCATCCCTCCCTCTCTCTCTCCATCCATCCCTCTGTCCACCCACCATTCATCCGTCTGTCCATCCATCCATCCATCCATCCATCCACATGAGTGGATGTCCACTCATCCATACCTCCACCTACCCACCTACCCATGGACTCATTCATCCCTTCCTCCATCCATCTCTCTCTCCCTTTGTCCATACATTCATCCACTCCCTCACTCATTCATCTACCCACCCATTTACCCATCCACTCATCCATCTCTCCATTCATTCATCCACCTATCCATTCACTCACTCACCTATCTATCCATCCATCCTTTTATCCATCCATTCATCTCCCCATCCACACATCCACCCCCCATTCATCCATCCACCTATTGTTCCATCCACCCAATGTCCATCACACTCACCCATCCATCTACACGTATATTCATCCATCCATCCACTCATCCACCTATCCATCCATCCAACCGTCTACCTGTCCTTCATTTATCCTTCCTTCCTTCTATCCATTAATCCATCAACCTACTCCCCTACCCATCCACTCACTCATCCCATTCCCTATTCCTCCCTCCCTCTCTCTGTCCATTCATCCAGTCATCCCTTCATCCATCCAGTCATCCCTTCATCCATCCAACCATCCTCTCATCTACCCATCCACTCATATATCCCTCCATTCACTCATCCACCTATCCATTCACTAACCCATCAATGCATCCAGCCATCCAGCCAGCCATCCTCCCACCCACTCATCCATTCACCCGCCTATTCACCCACTCATCCATCCATGTATCAATCCATCCAATTACCCTCTTACCCATTCACCCATTCATCCCTCTATCCATTCATCCATCCCCCTATTCATCCACTCACCCATTCCTCCACTCACCCACTCAAACATTCATCCACTCACCCACCTACCCATCCATTTACCCACCTATCCATCCACTCATCCATCCATTCATCTATTCATGCACCCATTTGACCACTCACCTCCACATCCATCTATCCATTCAACCATCCATCCACCCACCCACCCACCTACCCATCCACCCATTTGGCTGTTTATAAAACCTTCACTGAGCACATTCTGGAGGGTGTTGGGGTAGACCCCAAGGTGGATCTTTCCGGCTAGTCATGGTGGGGATTGGATATCACAGACATTCTGGAAAAGGAAGCCTGGACCCCTCCTTTGTGTGTGCCCTGACTTAGGCCACCACAGAGTTCATGTGCTGGAGTCTTACACTGCAAAGGCCATGAGACAGGACAGACTGCCTGAACCCAGAGGTCACAGTATGTTGTGTGGTGTGGGAATGGGCTGTCCACTGGCCCAGCCTTTCCATGCTGGACAGTCCTGCCCCCTTAGTGAGTACAAGACAGCCAGCACACAGGAATACACAGGGAGCTTTATCACACAAAATGGGGGAGTGAGGGGTGGCAAGCAGAGTGCAGGGAGGAGGCAGCGTCGAGCATTCTGCATGGCCATTGTCAGCCCTTAACCTGTAGTTTCCCCTCAGATCTGGGGGGTGACCAGCCCTCTCTGCACAGGCTGTGCCTCAACATCCTACCTTCCTAGAAGGCACTTGGCCTCTCCAGGGGTATGTCCTTTTGGCAAATGATCAGGAGTTTCTTTCCTCCCCCAAGTAATGAGAAACAGAGCTGTGGGGGTCAGAGAGTGGAAGGGCAGCGAGGGGAAAGGGTCCAGGAGCAAAAGAATGTGGCAGTGGGGGGTGTCAAAGAGGCTAGGGTAGGCCATATTGGCAACAGGCTAAGGCAGCTCCTTAGCCAGGATAGGGGTGCAGATGTCTGGCCAGAGTTTCCCCTGGATACATGGAGGGTGCCACATGGCTGGACTTGCAGACCCACGAAGCTGGAATATAAGCATGGGGTGCAGGAGGCATTAGGCTGGGGTCCATGGAGGGGTGACAGACCTGCCTCCTGCAAGCCCACAGAGCCTGCTTCCTGTGCCTCTCTCTGCTGGCCTCCCTGCCCTGCCCATACTCCGTCTCCACCATGGCACAAGACACCCTGCCTCAGAGGCCTGCTTCCCAGTGTGAGCACTTGTGCCCTAGGTCTGGGCCTCTGGCTGGAGACCTGACTCCAGGTGGAGGGAAGGTGGCCTGCCTGCCAAGCACCCTTTCCACCCCAGGAGCTATAATGTGTTTTTTGTGGTTCCTGAAGTCCCGGCATCCAGAGGAGGCCTGCAGCTGACATCGAGTCCCAGACAGGCTCCTTGCAACCCCACCCCTCCAGCAGCTCTGTTCTTGCCTTGGCAGAGCCAGCCCCCATCCGCAGCAGCCCCAGGTCTCACCGCTGGCTTGCAGTGGACATAACTGTGGTCAGGCTGGCGATGGTTGAGCAACCCTCACGTGTGTGTGGCCAGCTGCTCTTCCAGCCCTTGGAGCAGCTGGCAGCTGGCCAGGGGCATGCCTTTCACTTCAGGCTCACCTGCATCCCCCAGCCTGGCCCACATGGCATTGAGGCATGACCCAGGCTGTGTACTTGGGACCTGCTTTGTGCCAGGGTGGCATGGAGGACAGAGCCTCGGAGGCAGCTTGTAGACCCATCCCTGGAGGGAATCAGACACTGTGACCTCATTTCTACATGAGGATGGTGGTGGGGTCACCCCAAAGCCCCCGAAGCACAGTCCAGCTCAAGACACCCCAGGCAGGTTCTGGGTGCTCAGGAAGCAGGACAGTCAGGTTTCCACACTCCTGGCCCCAAGTCCTCCCTGGACTAATGGAGACACAGTCTTCCCACCTCGGGAGGGAGGAAGACTGGCCTGACCCCTGTCCCTCCCACCCCAGGACACAGCAATTCTCATCTTGCCCGCAGCCTCCAGGGAACACCTGGACTCCCATCGCCCCAGCTATCCAAGCTAGGGATGGACAACCTGTGTCTGCATAAGCTCTTGAGGAAGGCAGTCTGGAACAAGATGACGGGGTTGTGCACCTTGCCCCATTCAGGACCTTCTGCGTCTCCCTGTCCCCCATGAGTGAGGCCAGCCTTGACCAGGACTCCAGGAGTTGGCTGGTATGAGAGAAAGGGTCTCAGCACTGGCCATGCCCAGCCTTTGAAAACTGGATGAGGATGGAGCCCTCAATCCCAACCCTGAGAGAACAGGTTGGACAAGTGCAGCTGAGAAGGGACTGTGGGGGGGCCCAGTTGGCAGTCAGCCAGGCTCTGGCTGGGATTGACAACCACAGAAGTGGGACACAGAGGTGCCAGAAAAAGCCTCTGCTGCAGTCATTTGAAAGTCAGGTTTAGCAGGGAAAGACGGTAGGAGGCCACCTGCCCTACCCTGGTGTGTGATGATGGGTGCTGGAAATGGAGCCCCGGGCCCAGGTCACTAATAAATGTGTGTCTAACAATGGCAGGAGTGGCACTGCTCTGTCTGCACCATAAGATGGGGAGGGCATTAGGACCCCAATGGCCCTCGGCTGGGACAGGGAGTAGGACCAAAGTTCCTGCCCCTCTATGGACCACCAACACACAGATGGGCAGGGAACCCGAGCTCCACACCATCCCCTTCCTTCAATGCTAGCCCTTTGGTGGCCAGGCTGCCCCTCACTTCCCTCATGAGCCCTGCTGGGGCTTTTGGGGAGTCCCAGATGGTATCCTTGAGCTTTCCTCCTGGAGCAGTGGCTAAGCCAGGCTGACTCTGGTGAAATGACCAGACTTTGAATCTTGTGTCAGGTGAGGGAGGTGGCATCTGTGCAGGGCTGGGAGACTGAGCTTATCTGGGTTCTGGCCAACTTGGGGCCCACTCTTGCAGCCTGCAACAGTGCTCCATGCCCCCTCCAGCCTGCCAAGTTCTCAGTATGGTGCACGTGTGTGCACCTCATCCTGCTCTGTGGCCTGCCAAGTTCTCAGCATGGTGCATGTGTGTGCACCTTGTCCTGCTCTGTGGGTTGCCGGGGGCTCACTGAGATGGGAGGCCTAGGGTGTTGGGCCCGCTTCTACAAGCATCTTCTCATTCTTCCCATGTCTGGTGGCCACAAACATATACTGTTCCCAGATGGGGTGCTCTGTTGGGGAAGGAGACCAAGAGTGAAGGTGAGAACAGCAGAAAGGGGATGATGCTGCCTCTGCCTCTAGGAAGCCATCCCAGATGCACAGAGGACAGATCCTGTTTGCCTGCCCCTGCTGCACCTACCTTGCTTGCCCCAACCACATTTAGGCTATTCCTTAATTGGTGTTGAGGTCTTGGAGACTCCCTTCTGCTCTCAGAGGCTTTTCTTGCTCATGTCTCTAGCCACAATATCCTGGGGGCAGCAGTAAGATATGTCACAAATGCAGACACTGGCTCTCTAGGAGTAGAAGCCCTGGGCCCTTCTCTCTTGCTTTCCCTTACCTGTCCAGGGGGCCTAGGACCTGCCTACCTAACCTTACTGTGTGATCCCAGTGGAAAAGGCAGGGAAAGGAATAAAGGTGCCAGTCACCTTCACTCGGCCAACACAGCCTTCAACACCAGCAAGGGTGAACCCAACCCTACTGCAATTTCTCAGTGTTCTGTCTACCTGCCTTCATGCTGGACAGTATCATGCTAGCCTTAACAAGGAAACCTGACATGCTGCAAAACTCCCAGGTGCTGGCTCTGAAGCCCAGCCTTGCCCCTGGAGGGCACCTGACATTGCAGGACAGTGTCTTGGCAACAGGCTGAACCTGCACCTCACCCGTCTCCCACTAACTCTTGGTACTGGCCACAGCCATGCTGGACAGCTCTATGGAGGCCTGACAGGCAAACTTGGGGGTCTGGACAGATGAAGAGGAGGTAAAGCAGCAGGGTTACCTTAGTGGATGACCACTGTGGACACATTGGAGGGACATACTGGGCAACCCTCTACCTTATCTTTATATTTTCCCTGGCAGTGCTTTCCTAATGCAGCCCTAGAGTAGGGATCACTGAAAAGATGTGCCTTCCTTCATTGGATAGAATTGTGAGACACTTCCCTGTCCTGAAGAGCACCAGGGAGATGATGCTACACAGGACAGATGTGGGTCTGCCTCCATGATGCTCATGGGGTAAAGCTGGGGGACTATGGTTTTGATGGCAGGACACTGAATGGATGGAGGGACAGTGGTTTAATTGTGAAGTATTGGTTGGATGGGGGAGGATTGATTAGATGGAGGGGTACTGGTTGTATAGAAAGGTGTTGATAGGTGAAAAAGTATTACTTCGATGGAGGGGTACTGATTATATGAGGTAGTATTTGTTAAATGGAGGAGCATTGATTAAATGAAGTAGTATTGGTTGGATGGAGCCATGTTGTTTCAATGAAGGGGCATTGATTGCATGCAACAACATTGATTAGATGAAGGAGTATTGGTTGGATGGAGGCGCACTGGTAGGATGCAAAGGTATTGACTGGATGGAGGAGGAGTGAATGATTCAAGGAGTATTGATTGGATGGGGATGTATTGGTTGGATGGAGGAATACTGATAGTATACAGGAGCTTTGATAGGATGGAGGATTACTGGTTTGGATGGAGAGGCATTAATTGGATGGAGAAACATTGGCTTGAGAGAACGGTGTGGGTTGGACAGAGAAACATTGATTGGATGGAGAAGTATTGGTTGGATGGAGAAATATTGGTTGGTTGAAGGGGGATTAATTGAAGTTGGACATATTGGTTGAATGGAAGGTTGTTGATTGGGTGAAGGAATAATGTATGAATGTATGACCATTAATTGCACAGAAGTGAACTAATTGAATGAAGGAAAACTGGTAAGATAGAGAAGTTCTTATTGGATAACTGAGTACTGGGTGGATGGAGGGGCACTTGGTGGGTGAAGGGGCACTGATTTAGTAGAGGAGTATTTGTTGGATGGAAGGATACTGGTTAGATGCAGATGACCTCATTAGATAAAGAAGTATTGGTTGAATAGAAGAGCACTGATTGGAAGCAGAGGCATTGACTGGCTGAAACTATTTTTTTTTAGATAGAGGCATAATGGCTGGATGGGGGAAAATTGATAGAAGGCCATTGATTGGATGGCAAGGCATTTTTGGATAGAGGGGCATTGATTGGATAAAGTTGTTTTTTTGCCTGGAGGAATAGTGTTTTGGTGGAGGGGAATTGATTGAATGGAGGAGCACTGAATGAATAGGGGTACTGATTGGATGAAGGTGTTTTGGTTGGACTGAAGGGAGTTGATGGATGAAGGAATATTGATTGGCTGCAGGGACATGGTTTGAATGTAGGAGTATTGGTTGAATGAAGGAGCAATGATTGGATAGAGAGGCACTAACTGATTTAATGGAGGGTCGCTGGTTACATGGAGAGTCATTAATTGGATAGTGGAGTATTGGTTGGATGGAGGGGTATTGGTCTGATGGAGAAGCATTGATGGATGGAGGAGAATTGATTGGTTGGGAGGGACATTGATTGGATGAAGGGGCATTGATTGGATGCAGGGGCACTGATTCGATGCAGAGGCATTGATTTTATGGAGTAGTATTCAATGGATGGAGAAATCTTGATTGGATGGAGAGGCATTAATTGGATTAAGGAGCACTGGTTGGATAAAGGAGCATTGGTTGACTGGAGGAATACTGGCTGGATATAGGAACACTGATAAGATGAAAGGGCATTGATTGGATGGAAGATCATTGATTGGATGATGGACTATTGTTCTGATAGGAGGCATTGATTACATGGAGGAACACTGAATAATTGGTGGAGTATTGGTTGCAGGAGCATTGGTTGTATAAAGGAACATTAATTGGGTGTAGCACCATTGATAGGAAGGGAGATTATGGTTTGGATGGAGTAGCCTTGATTAAACAGAGGGGCATTGATGACATGGAGGGACATTGATTAGATGCGGGAGCATTGGTTGGTTAGAGGGGCACTGATTTGATGGAGAAGCATTGGTTGGATATGGTATTGGTTGAATTATGCAGCATTGATTGGACAGGAGGGCAGTGGTTGGATGAGGGAATGGTGTCAGGATGGAGGAGGGACCTGGCAGCAGAGGTGAGCCAGGTCATACCTCGATGGCTGCTGTTCAGTCTTGGAGATGGGCAAGTCTGGCTGGTACTTCTTCACACTGTTACTGGGGGGTAGAAGATGCTTCAGGTCCCATGTCTTCCAATAAGGCTCCTCCCCACCCACCCAAACCTCTCTCAGAGCCCAGTTTGGTCTCCAGATCTCTACCCTGTGACTCCTTTCAGCCTCCACTTGGGGAAACCTAAGATCTGAGCCCAGAAAGCAGGCAGGCAGACAGACAGATAGACCTCTTTTCTATGGAGCAGTTTAGGGATTCTGTCCTGTCAAGAGCAGAGGGTGGACAGACACATGGGCCTGCAGCAGCCGAGGCAAAGCCCACCCTCCATTCCCCCAACACTCAATCCACCAATCCAACCTCCAACCCTTATATCACGGGGGTTTTCTGAGCACCAGGCAATGGCAAGAATAGCAGACAAAAGCCAGGCCTGGGCCTGGTCTTTCTGTGGCTGGCATGTGGCATTGGCCTTTTGGGTACGAGTCTTGGAGAAGGGAGAAGATGGTAGGCTTGGCAGCTTGACCTACTTTGGTGGTGGTGCTGCGGAGAGGTGAGCTCTGTTCGATGGTCCCCTCCAAGACCAAGCGGCTGGATGTCCTGGGCTGCTGACATTTCTGATCCTAGGGAAAAAAGAAAACAATGAAAAAACAACAGCAACAACAACAAAAAAGACATCTCAGATGATCTTCTGCATGTACCTCTCCCGCGCCATCCAGCACCTGTGGGAACAAATGCTGTCCCCTCCATGGGCCTCAGGTTCTCTATGGCCCTGATGTGCTCCAGTTCTGGAGCTGGTGGTGAGGGACTGAGGAGTGTGGGAAAACGTCTCTGGATCTTGCAAGAGGGTAACAGAGCCTCATCCTCTCAGAAAATATGGGCCCAGAACGGGCTGCAACGTCTAGGGATATGGGGTGCTGGCCCACTCTGGGCTAGTCCCACAGAGCTCACAAAGGGCAGAAAGCAAAGGCAGGCTCATCCCTGGAGTGGGGGGTACACCCAGACCCTCTGAGGGAGAGGCATCACCTCCTCCTGTTCCTACTCAGCCTCTGGGACCCCCAGGTTGTCCTAGACAGTGTCCTCTGAGTCTGGCCCCTCCTTGCTCAGACTCAACTCCTCCAGGTGGATTTCATCATGGTCCTCCTTTTCGCAGGCATACAGGCCAGGGCTGTGGGTGGAAAGGGAGGCAAAGCCATTCTAGGGCCATTGGATTGCTTGGCTGACCCCTTCCCATTTCTAAGCCTCAGTTTCCCCATATGTAAAATGAGGGCAGTGAGGCTAGTTGAGTGCCAAGGGATCTGAGACACAAGCCCATTGGGAAAGAAGGTCCAGTGGCCTCAGAGCCAGCACAGTCTGCTTGGGCCCCTGTGTCAGGGCCTGAGGCCCTTGTGGAACTACCCATTCCACACCAGGCAGGGCTTTACAGACTGAGGGTCCCCCAGGGGCTTAAGCTGGGTTCAACCCCAAGCTGGGCCCCAGACTGGAGGTTGCTTGCCCACCTGGTTGGTCTTGGGGTGTCCTCAGGGGGCCGGGCTGCCGGGGCCACCATTCCTGCTCTGCTCCCTGAAGAGGCCATGGGTGAGGTAGCCACACAGAGGGGCTATTCAGGAGCAGGTCCATGTGGACAGGCAGATGCAGGGGGCAGGGTGGCAGTCACAGAGCTAGGCTCCAGGGAAGACTCAAATTGGCCCCTGCTGTTGGGAGCAGCCATGCCCGCCTAAGCCTGAGGCCAGGGAGAAGGGAGCTGCTCATCAGATAAATGCAGGGCCATTGACGCCCAAGCACGTATGGAGAGACTGAGGCTGGGGTTGGGGTGGGGTTGGGGGGCGGTGGGCACCACACCAGGCCAGGACCAGTGGCATTTGGGGAGTGGGAGCCTGGTTGTAGGAGGACAAAGGAGCATCGCCAGTCCCTAGAGCTCTAGGCTGCTTTAGAGCCTCACAGGGGCCAGGAAAGACCCCGACCAGGGAGAACTGTCAGCCAAGCTACTGGCTCTGATACCACTCAGGGCAAGTTGGTCCTGAGCAGGGCTGGGGTCCCAGATGGCCTGGGCCCCACAGGGCAGGTGGGGTCAGTCCTATTGTGGCCACAAGTGACCGAGAGTGGCAAGGACCCTGAGCAGGCGTAGTGAGGTGGGGCTCGGGAGCAGCCCCTGCTGGGCCTGCAGGGGTTGAGATGGGCACACACATCCACACTTCTGGAAAGTGCGTTCTCCCGGCTGACTCTCTGCCATGCACATCTGGAAATACCTGCTCTCCTCCATGAGCATGGAGATCAACGAATCCCGAGGTAAGAAGGGGTGGCAGCGGCGGGCACTTAGCCTCCATTATGGAAGCGGCGTCAGTTGTGTGCTGATGTGGCAGCACCTGGCCTGGCCCCTGCCTGGATGGGGCCCAGGGGCCCTGGAAGACCAAGAATCGGTTTCCTAATGGCCCCTCACGAGCCGCCATGGTGTCTCGCTTTCTTCCTCCCTGCCCTCCTTTCTCCCCATTTCCTGGCCATGGGGGCATTTCAGGGGCTGCTTGGAAGGGGAGCATGTGGTGGCTGCTCAGGTGCAGGTTGGGGTCGTGAGGGGAGAGCCTTGCTCTGCTCAGCGCCCGCCCTCGAGGCCCAGAGGGAGCCCCACTCTGCCCAGGGCCCACCTCTCAGGCCCCCACTCACCTGTCCTTTTGCTCCCCCTCTTCGCGGTGCTGCCACTGCTCTGGCCTCTGGAGCCAGCCACCAAAGCCATCGTCCTCATCCAGTTCAGGGGCCTCCGATGGCTTCATGCTGAGGCTGAGTATAGCACGGGGGAGCTTATGAGTGGATGGCTCCTGCCTCTTCTGCCCGCGGCCCACACTCACCTCAGGGTGCCTGCTCATGCCCTGGGCTCCAAGTGTGAGAAACTCTGTCTGCCACAGAGCTGGCTCTGGGCTGTGTCTCCTGTGATCAGAGAATCCCTGTGGGTAGGTCTGTGCCTTACCTATCAGTCTGGGGCTCCCTGAGATCTGTGCTTCCTCCATCAGTCTAGGACTCCTTGAGGCTCGGCAGGGCTGCGCCTCCTCTATCAGTGTAGGGCTCCTTGAGGGCAGTGTTGTGCCTCCCCTGTCAACCTGTGGCTCCCTGAGCCTAGAGCGGTGCCTCCATCATCTGTCTGGAGCTCTTTGGGGCAGGGCTGGGCCTCCCCCATCAGTCTAAGGCTCCCTAGGACAGAGTGGCCCTCCCCTATCAGTCTGGTGCTACTTCCCATACACCAATCTGTGTTCTGTGTGTGAACTCACCTGTTCTGGGCATTTCCTGTTAATGGGCTCAAACGCTACACAAGTTTTTCTATCTGTCTCATTTCCTTCAGCTGGATGCTCTGAAGGTTCATTTATATCTAGCGCTTCACTCCTTATACAAGCCATTGACCCATTAGTTTGTTTGGGTTGTTGCCACCACAGTACTTCTGGGCACAAATATTTGTTTGAGTACACTTACTCAATTCTGGATACATATGAGTGGAGCTGCTTGATCATATGATAATTATGTTTGTTTTCTTGAGGATGCACCACATGTCTCCATAGTAGCTGCATCATTTTCCATTCCAACAAGCACTGTATCAGGGTTCCAATTTATCTACATCTTCTCAAAGACTTGATGTTTCCAGGTTTTTACAATTTATAGACCTTCCTATGTGTGTGAAGTATGGTGTTTCATTTTGGTTTTTAAGTGCAATTTCTGAATACTTAATTAAGAGTATCTATTGTTCCACATGCTTTTTGGGTATTTGCATATTGTATTTGGAGAAATATCTGTTTAGAGGTCTGGAACTTTATTTTTTTAAGTTGCAAACAGTTAGGTTTTCAATACTAGAAGCTGTTCATTCAAAATTTGTTGCTTTATATTATGCAAGCAGAAATCATCCAAGTTCCTGAGACACCAGGGATTATGCTACACCAAATAAAGACTTTGCTTGCTGTGATTATGGTTGTTTTCACCGGGATGAACTTTCCTCTAGAGAATACACGTACTATGACATGGTCTGGTTTTGTCCAACAGATCTCTTAAATTGTTCATTGTGACACTAAAAAGTGTGTTTTTTTTTCAATATAGTGATCATGATGGCCGTGGTAGGGATCATTCCGAATGTCCAAGTGGATGTTCTTTCAGAGATGTATATCAGAGTTATAGTAAGAGTCCAGGTATGATTTGTAAACTATGGAATTATGTTTAATAGATCAGATCATTCTTTATTATTAAGGAAAATAACAAAGGAAAATAATAACATGAAAATATTGAGAATTGTTAACAGTATAAAGCACAGGGATTTATATGAAGGTTAGAACTTCAATTCATTTTCAGAAAATGAGACTCAACCTTTATTTTAGAACAAACTTTCTCAGGCTTCAAAATACTACTCTGACACTTCTTTTAAATAAGACATTTTGACTATTGTAGTCATAATTAATATCTTGTCAACACAGGCAGAGGAAAGCCAATATTTCCAAATAGTACTTTAACTGACTCGTGGTTTAGTGATACAAGTAAAAAGGTTTAAATGTAGTTCAACATAAGTTCTATTATTTTATCAACCCTGCAGGGACCTCTCGTGGTGCACCACCTGCACCAGGTCTTCAGATGACTTTTGGTGGAAGCAGTCACCATGATTATAACAATACACGAGATAGATATGACAGAAGTTTGGAGAGTTACTCAAGGAGCTGTAGTGATTTCTATTCCACTGGTCGTGAGTAAGGTGGCAGAAAAGAATGAACGTATCCACCTTCAGTGGATAGGGTGCACTGTGCTCCTCATGAAGCATATGGTAGCTCAGGTTACAGGGATTCTAGAAAAGGTTTTGGGGGAAGCCGATCTGAAAAAGGAGACTAAAGCAGATATTTAAAATAACAGTTCTTGCATGTGAAACCTTGCTTGCATATTGAAAATTAAAATGTTGTTTCTGCACAGTTACCTGAGTAACACTATCAGAAATAGGTTGGTTTTATGTGAAGTAGATACTAACTTCCTCCATGAAGTTTTTGAGGTATTCAGATGAAAAGGAATTTTTTTCAAAGTAATTTCATAATTTTTAATGCTATTTGAAAACTTTCAATTTAGATGTAATATCTGTATTAACAGTTTCCGAATAAAATTATACATTAATGCAAAATACCTGATTTTATTGCTACACATGCTCAAAAGCAAATGCAATAGGAGAGTAATTTGTGTTGTTTGCAGAAAATTGCCTTTGTTGGTTTGCACATAAATAGACACAAAATTAGGCATATGTGAATTCTCCCTTGGAAACTGCACAAGTTTCCTAATTAGTTTGCGTTTCTTTTTATAAACTTACCAGATTTGGCTGGGCAAGGTGGCTCATGCCTGTAATCACTCCACTTTGGGGGACCTCAGTGGATGGATCATGAAGTCAAGTTTCAGAAGTCTTCAGAAAGATTGCAAAATGGTCTGTCTCACCCTAAAACGTTTATACTTTAGACGAATAGTAAAGGCCAAAGGAAATAATTAGATATAGTTGATACTAGAGTTTAATATTCTCCTTGAAGTATTCTGTGACTGAATACTCTTCTTGAAGCATTCTGTGACTGAAGCAAGACAGTGGTAAAGAAAACATATTTTCCACCAAAATCAAAACTGAACCAGCTAGGTTTCTTCAGTACATAGCTTAATGAAATTAAATATTCCTAGTTTTAATAGTGGAAAATTAGTGTTTAGTTTTGGGAGGTACATTAAGATTGTCTTGAAATATTTGACAATGGTTGTTGTAACCAACAGACCAGCAATATATTATTAGCAATAGGAATAATCTGCAAGGGTTGAAAATTTATCAGATTTTTTTTTTTTAAGACAGAGTCTAGCCTTATCCCCTAAGCTGAGGTGCAGTGACTTGATCTTGGCTCACTGCAACCTCCACCAGCATTCCACTTTCTCAGAATTGCAAGTAACTGGCATTACAGGTGTGTGCCACCACAGCTGGCTAAAATTTTGTATTTTTAGTACAGACAGCATTTCACCATGTTGGCCAGGCTTGGCTTAAAACTTTGATCCCCCCTCTTTGGCCTCCCAAAGTGCAAGTATTACAAGCGTGAGCCACCATGCTCAGCCAATCAGATACTGAAGATATGAAATGGAATACTTTAAACATTATGCTTTTTGGAAAGTTATGTGTATAAAACAACAGAATAAAGGTTCAGATATGGGATGGCTTACTGGTTTAGGAAATTATCTAATGATAAAAGTATAATGATTAGGACCCCAAAAAGTAAAGCAATTTAGCTTCCTGAACATACAATTTACAGAAATGGAATATATGCAGTTCCAGAAGTATTACAGTCGCTAATTCTTACAATTAACAGAATAATCTATAAGACGGAAGCATTTTCATCAGAAAATGTTGGCAAGATCATCAATTTTTGTAGGGAAAGGGTATACATAATTTTAAAAAAGAAGTTAACAACTTTGATTTTGAAGTGAGTTATTTACATTATCATGTTTCCTTCACCTATAATGTAGCATTGTGAGGATTAATTGAAAAGACAAATCTCCCTAGTCTTTTCTATCTTTATAGTGGCAAAAAAAGAAATGGTGTCTGTCAAGTTGTGATGGTTCAGATCTTTAATCCCAGCATTTTGGGAGGCTGTGGCAGGCATATCACTTTAGCTCAGGAGTTTGAGACAAACTTGGGTAACATGGAGAAATCTTGTCGCTATAAAATAGACAAAAATTTGCTGGATGTGGTAGTGCATCTATGCAGTCCTGCTCCTTGGGGGACTGAGGCAGAAGAATTGCTTGTGGCCATGAGGACGAGGCTATAGTGAGCATGTGTGTTCCACTGCATTTTTTCCTGGGAGACACAGTGAGATCCAGTAAAACAAACAAGCAAATAACAGCAACAAAAAAACATATAAAGTATCTCTGATACTCTGACCCTTGGAGTTTTGAACCCAAATTATCTCCATGACACATTTTTTCATAATGATTTAAAGGAATGTGAAAGAGAAACATAACCTGCCAGATACAATTCATCAACCATGGAATAGGGTCTGTGTTTCAGCAAGTTAGAGTAAATGGTGAAAAGCCTTTATGTAATAAGAGCTAAACCCTTATTCGTTAATTTTCATAGGAAAATTATGCTTTTTAATGAATAATAGAATACATTTTATCATCTTCAGCCACTAGGATTGCTATGAGAAAATACCTGGACTTGGTGGTTTATAACAAACATTTCTTGTAATCTTGGAGCCTGAGATGCCCAAGATGAAGTCATCAGCCAATACAGTGTTCCGGCAAGGGCCCACTTTGTGGATTTTAAACAGCTGTCTTCCTGAGTCTACACATGGCAGAAGGGGCTTGGGACCTCTTGGGTTGCTTACAGGAGGGTACCAATATCATCTATGAGGGTGGTGTCTTCCTGACCTCATCAGTTCTAATCAAAGGCCCTGTTCCCCATCCAGAGGGCAGCCAATTGACATTTCTCTATGTTGAGCTTAATGTATATTTTAGATGGTGGAGTGAGGATGGCAGTGATGATTGAATGAATTCCCTGGTTTGCAGTTTTTAGTGTCTCCAGTGTTGCCATCAGGTGTTAACGGCATGAAGATGATTTTTATTTTTATTTTTTTTTGAGATGGAGTCACCCAGGCTGGAGTGCATGGCACAATCTCGGCTCACTGCAAGCTCTGCCTCCTGGGTTCATGCCATTCTCCCACCTCAGCCTCTGGAGTAGTTGGGACCACAGGCGCCTGCCACCACGCCCAGCTAATTTATTTTATATTTATTTTATATTTTTAGTAGAGATGGGGTTTCACCATTCACAGGATGGCCTTGATCTGCTGACCTTGTGATCTGCCCGCCCCAGCCTCCCAAAGTGCTAGGATTACAGGTGTGAGCCATCGCACCCTGCCAAAGATTATTTTTTAAAATGTTGATACTGAGTCATCCAGCTTCAGCTTACAAGGTTTGGGGACAATTTGGCAGTTTTACTTTTCAGTGATGCTAAATCATTAAAGGGGGACACAATGTTGAAATTTTACTTTGGAGAGTTGTAGCTATATATTGAATAAAACAAGAATTGAAAATGCAGACTAATAAAATTTGTAAGATATCTTGTGTGGGTGTTCTATAGTTTTCCACTGAAACAAAATTCTCTCTGCAGTTACTTCTTTTGACTCTTATTCACAAAATAAGTCTGGTCTTACTAGTTTTGTCATTATTTACCTAAATGCAGTAAGAATGGTCATTGACCACAAAGGCCTTTATTTATTTATTTCTTCATTTCTTCATTATTAACCTGTTAAATTAGAGACAGTGTCTGCCTCACCACAGCCTCAATCTCCTGGGCTCAAGTGATCCTCCCACTTCAGTCTCCCGAGTAACTGAGACCATAGGTGCACACAATCACGCCTGGCTAATTTTATATTTGTTCTATCAGAACCTGTAGATTGGATTGAATTCCTTTTCTCTCAGAGTCCCCAAATATCATGGATTCCAGAACTTTCCCAGAAGTGACCTGTCTTTCACATCTCTTAGGCTAGGAACTCTGTTACCAATTATGAGGCTACTTTTCCCAAGAGGGCTTTATAAGTATTGTCCCCACATTCAACTTTAATTTTTAATTCTGCCTGGTTATATCTAATTCTATGGAAATCGTTCTTAAATGTATTTGATATTCAGACAAGGCTTGTAATAAAACCACTTTCCAATAATGTTCTGTTAAAAAAAGAACACTTTTTTACCGAACAGCAGAAATGTCTCTATTGCCATAAAAATGTTTTAAAAATATTAAATGTCCAGTGAATGTCATGCATCTCCATTAGTGAAATAGTAAATCAAAGAAAAATACAAATATATTCTTTTTATTTCTGTTTTTTTGTTTGTTTGGTTAGTTGGTGTTGCTTTTTTTTCCACTGACAGAATTGCCTTCTTTCACCCAGGTCATGGAGGGCAGTGGCGAGATCTTGGCTCACTGCAACCCCTGCCTCCTGGGAAAAAGCAATTGCCCACCTCAGCCCCCTGCATAGCTGGAATCACAGGTGTGCACCACTGTTCCTGGCTGACTTTTGTAGAGATTGGGTTTCACCATATTGGCCAGGCTGATCTAGTCTCAAACTCCTGAATTCACATGGTTCACCTGCCTTGGCCTCCCAAACTGTGGGGATTACAGGCATAAGCCACCATGCCTGGCCCACAAATGTGTTCTTGCACTTAACAGTAACAACTCATAATATGTGGCTGTGTGCAATAAACCATTTTAAACTAATCTCTTTTACTAAATATTTCATGAGTCATGTGAACTTGGTCATCTATTTCTGGGATTTTTAGGAGTATGTAATTCACAATAGTGCTCATTTATCTCTAAGCCAATTAGAATAGTACCCTTTTAAGTGATATTCAAAATTAACTTAGTAATAACATCCAGTGGTAGAAATATAACACACATACATAATGTAAATGCAAAAACTGTAATTAGCAGCAAACATTTTATAGCTCTCCTAAAATTTAGTCATGAATAAAGCACTAGAGTAATATAAATCTCACTGGTTTAGATACACTTTATATTTAATCTAAATTGTGCTTCCAGAAAATTAGACAAGGTTACCCATTCAATAGGAGGTGTAATACCTTTTGTTCATATTGTTAAAGAAGAATTTTCTGAGATTATTTTCCCTAATATTTAATCTAGGGAGATAGAGGACTGCATTTTACTTACAGGATACATCCAGTGACAGTCTGAATGTCTTCAAAAGCCGGGTAGTTAAAATGCTCAATCTCTTCTAATTAGTCATTTTTCTTTTCCACTTCAGTCAGATAATTTTTTGGAGGGTGGGGAAGATCCTTGAGTCTCTCAAGAGCCACTGATTTAGAGAGTGTACACTTCTCATCACTATAGTGGGTTGAGAAGCTTAAATAGAAAGAAAAAGCCTTGTTTAGTGGTAGATGGAAGGATGGACGATGAGAGGTTTGAAGTAGGGTATGTCAAAGTATTCAACAGAGCTAAATGGAAGATAGAAGTTAGTAAAATGACAGGTAAGGAACATGAGTAATAGGAAGGAAGATGTGAAAGATGCACCAGTGCAGGGAGATGTTAAGTTTCTCAAAAATCACTGTGGTTTCAAATTATCCTTGCAAAAGCTTCCAAAAACCAGGACGTCTATTTAGCAAAGCATAAATCCACTAGAGTTCAAAAAGATGGGTTTTAGTTTACTAAGAGATTCACATTGCAGAAGCAAAAATCCAAATAAAGAGCAAAGAGGTGTCAAACAGCTTCAAGTGAGATAAAGATAAAGAGATATAAAGATAGGGATAGAAACAGAAATAGAGATAGAGAGACACAGACAGAGATAAAGATAGACTTATAGACACAGACCTTGACATAGACGTAGATGTAGACATAGACATAGTGATAGAGAGACAGAAACTTCCAGAAACACCAGGCAAATGGGGAAAAAATACCATTAAGGAAAATGGATCTCAAATATATGGAGTCAGGAAATAATGTTCACTCAGGAAATATGCTAGAAAGAAGGGCAGTAAACACATGGTTTCGCCTGGCTATTCGGATTGCTGGAGCATATGGTGGGTAGATTTGCTTATAGATTTCTGAAGACTCTCCATACTTAAATTGGCATAAAGCCCTGTGTAAGGCCTGCACTAATTTACATTCTCACCAAAAGGGTGCACATATATCCTGTTATCTGCATTCTCACCAGAAATGTGTTTCTTTTGTCTTTTGGATAATAGCCATTCTGACTGAAGTGAGAGGACATTTCATGGTGGATTGGATTTGCATTTGCCTTATGGTTTAGGGATGATAAGGACTTTGTAGTATGCCTGCTGGGCAACTGTATGCCTTAAACAAATGAGTATTCATGTCATTAGCCCTTCCATTTTCATGCTATTTAGTTGTTTGAGTTCCTTATGTACTGTAAGTATTCACCCATTATAAGATGTATGGTGATCCAATAATCTCTCCATCCTGTAGGATGTCTCCCCCCTCTGTTTAGTTTCCTGTGTTCCTCTGAAGCACCTTAGTTTGATATAACCCCATTCTCTATTTTTCATATTTTTTCCTGTGCTTTTGCAGTCACTTTGAGTCCATTATTACCCACACTATTGTCATGGAGCTGCTGCTTCCTTCTTTTTTGTATTTTTAGTAGAGACAGGGTTTTGCCATCTTGGGCAGTCTGGTCTTGAACTCCTGATTTCAGGTGATCCACCCACCCCAGCCTCCCAAAGTGCTGCAATTACACACGTGAGCCACCGTGCCTGGCCAAAATAATCTAATTTTAAAATCCTTTACATATATATCCAAGTTCTTCTTCACCAAGTTTATAGAAGAGACTTGATTTTGCATTGATAATTCTTGCTTCTTTGGGAATAGATCATGAGAAGCAAAAGCAGTGACTTAGTTCTGTGTCCCTATTGTTTTTCTTTAGCTCATTTCTCTTCTTTTCCTATGGTGCTGCGCTATTTTGGTAAGTAAAACTTTGCAGTATATTTTGAAGTTAAGTAGTTTGATGACTCCAGCTTTGTGCTTTTTACTGGTTTGCTCTGGATCTTCAGAATATTCTTCAATATCATAGGAATTTTAGGATTTTCATATTGTTTTTATATGAGGAATGGGTCATTGATATTTTTATGGGGGTTGCATAGAATCTGTAGATCACTTAGGTAGTATTGTTGTGAATGTCATTTAAACCTTGTGGCTGCGTGCATAGGGCTCAGAGACAAGTGACACTGGTGTTCACATCAATACTTAAGTGGGCCTTCATGCCCAGCCAGATTCCGTCCCTGGACACCCACAGAAGGTCCCCTGACATTTGGCCATCTCTTCAATCTCCTCCCCACTGTGAGCCCAGTATGGTCATCCAGATTCCTTGTGCAGTGGCCTGTCTTGTTGCGCGTGCTGAGGCAGTGTGATTGATGATGGCAGAGGGGAGACAGCATGTTAAGAAAGTCTGGGGTCATTGCAAATTATATGACGGGACTGAGAGAGCCATTGTGGGAGCACATAAATGTAGACAGGCCTGGGATGGACATCTGTGTAGAGGACGAGAGGGCCCTAGTTGAGCCCAAACTCAGCCTCAGGCTGTAGCAGACCTCAGGGCAGGGAAGGGAGCCGGCAAGGGATGATGAAGCAGCTATCTGTTGAGACTTGCTTCTCTCCCACTGAACTTAGCCACTTATGCCTCTTAGACAGCTTAAGGTTCCATAATCCTGAATGTTGATGTTACAGTTCCCTGATGGGCCTTTCTCCCTCAGCCTATGGATGGCCTGGGGTTGCTCATGGCGTCTCTTCCCTGAGCTTTGTGTTCTTCATGTGTGTCCCAGCTCCAGCACCCACAGGCCTCTCAACCCTCAGCCCTGGCTTCCTCTCTGTTCCCTCTCTGAGGCCCTAACTCCCTCAGGTAGTACTACAGGGGATTAAGCTACAGGCCCAGGCATACCCTTTCCACATACCACATCCTCTACCATGCTGGGAGGCACTCCTTTCCGAAGATGCCAACACCATGTTCCTTAATGATCACTTCAATGCAGAAGTAAGTGTTGTGAGGAGAGGAAGACTTCATCCTGCTGCTGGTAGCTGGGATGGCTGAGTTCGTCCACCTGCCTGGCTAAGAAGGAGAAAGTGGAAAGAAGCAAAGGGACCATTTCATCTAGATGGGCTGAGGTGGCCTGCTGGCTAAGGTGAAGCCTGCTTTTCTTCTTCTCAGCTCTCCTGCTGAGACACCCCTTGGTGCAAGGTGGACATCAACCTGACTCAGAAAGCTGACCTCTTCCTGAGGCCCAGTGTCCACAGCCTGACATGTAATTATTCATTCTTTATGATCTGAGGGAACTTTTGGGTGTGAACCTTTGGTTTTTGGGGTGAACCTGCTGGAAACAGGCAAGGGGCGTGGGAATAGTTTAATGGTTTGCATGGGCATGCAGACACTCCTTCCTCCAGTGACGTTCCAAGAGAAAGTGCCCTTCAGAATTCTGCTATGTGTAAAGAGTCCTTGGCCCCCTTATCCTCCCTTGTTAGTGATGATCTTTGCTGCCCATCCCTACCATGTGTTCTTACTGCATCCACAAGCAAGCTGCCCTCCCATCTACAGGAGTATGGCCTTGGATTCTCTCCTGTCCTCTGTTCCCTGTGTTCTGGCTGACCCCCTGTGCCATTGGCCTGGCCTCTTCCCACCCTACCTTAGGATGCATATCACCCACCTCCAGCTGCCAGCCATCCCTAATGGGCCGCTGCAAGGTTAAGGCTCATTCCCCAAAGCAGGGTATGCCCTGGGGCTTGAGGTGTTCACGGAGCCCAGCTCCAAGAGAAGGATGTTCAGACAGTCCATTGCCGGTTGGAGCCAGGACCAGATGGTGCCCTGTGATCCTTCTCCTGCCACTTGGTGTTGGCCTCCTCCCTGGCCATCACCTGGACCGATGCCATTAGGTTGTCCACTACCAGCACCGCCTCCTCCCCCAAGGCCGCCTCCTCCCTCTGCACTCCTCCAGCCCTCTCCTGCCTCGAGGCTGACCACAGTGGCCCTCCTCCAGAGCTCCCACACAGCAGGACCTACTCTTCCCAACCCACACAAATGTGACAGCTGGCCATTGGGGGCGGCTCCCCTGGAGGCCTGTGGGCATCCCCTGCTGACAATCCTGTGCCACACCTACTTAGACCCAGTGTTGGGAAGCCCTAGAGGGCCTGCAGCCTGCCGCACTCTCCCTGGGGCCCAGGACCACTGCAGGGTTACCTGCCTAGAGGAGTCTAGGAGCAAAAGGCTGAAGACCTGGTGTTGCAGAGCCCTGCCTGCAGGCATCGTGGCTGTGGCTGCGGCTGCGGCTGCACTTGCGGGAGCCTCTGGGTCTGCATGGCAGTGCACAACAGCATCCACATAGGCCATCGATGGGCATCCCTGGCTGCTGGCCTCCAGTGTGCCCAGGGCACTGAACGAGAAGTCCTTCAGAATGCTCCTGGGAATACAGCATCCTCAGGGAGGAAGCATAGTAGTGGGAGCTTGTATTTGCCAGGACCTGCAAGAGTCCATGGAGGGCTTTTGGCCTCTGGAGCAGAGGAATTCCACTGTACAAGATGACTTTCCTTCCATGGTCCAGCCACACCCCACTGCCCCCAAGCCATCTAAACAGCCACCGCTGGTTCCTCTCTCTTTCCTCTAGATCTGCAATAATCAGTACCATCTGCCTGGCCTGTCTAAGGAAGACAGATGTTTCATGTGTTCACTGTGGGTCAATGGCTTGCAACAGTCAGGATGCCAGTTATGGTGTAGGACTTCCAAGCACCCAATTCCAAAGTGCACACTGCTGGCGCCACCTGGCACAAGCTCTGATGGCTTTTTGCAGGAGGCTTTCCCCAGGAGGGTGGAAGTGCAGGCCATGCAGATGCAGGAAACCCCAGAAGATGCCCACTGCCCATGCGCTGATCAGCAGGGGAGCAGGGGAGAGTGGCTGGCTGTTCCGGCACTCCCGGCGTCCTTGGGGTGAAGTCCAGATGTAGCACCCTAGGCCGCAGTTGGCCACCAGTCGTCCCAAAGCCAGATGCATGCGCCGTGAGGGCCCCGCGACCCAGAGGCTCTTTGTCCTACTCAAAAGCATCTTTATTTTCTGTTTCTCTGCTCAGGTTGGTCTCTCTGCAAAAATACAAAGACAATGAGGTTTTTGGATGTTGTCTGTAAAAGGGGATGGGTTTTCCATATGCAGGTGTTTCCATTTGTCTCTGTAAAGTCTTGAATTGTCTCCCTCCTTTTATGACAGTATTTGAAACATGTTTCCTATATCTCTGTTATCGTAAATAATTTAAATGGTATAAGTGAGTGTAATTGAGGTAAATGGCGATAGATAGCCTAAAATGGAAACGAAATAATCGCGCTTAAGATATTTTATTAATCTGGTACGTGGATGTACTCTGGTAATCCTGGCAATTTTGGGAAGTCATGGTGGGAGGATGGCTTGAGGTCAGGTGTTGGAGACCAGCCTGTGTAACATAATGTGCCTCTTTATTCTGTTGCCATTTTGGAACCAAGGACGGATTTAGTGGAAGATGATTTTCCCCCAGACAAGGGGTGGGTAGTGGGAGAAGGCTGCAAGATGGACACGTTGGGGAGGGTGGTGGGCATCAGGGCCTCAGTGGGCACGGGATGTGGTGGGACTTCGGGTCAGACCAGGGGTCTGTTAGGGGTCAGGGATTGGGCAGCGGATCTGTGAGTAAGAAAGGGTGTGGCAGCAGGAGGATAGGTAGGATGGTAGGTTTTCTGTGAGAATCCAATACCTCTGCTCATCCCACAGGAGGCAGGGCTCAGGCAGAGCAAGTGGTTCACAATCTGTTCTGCATCCGGGTTGCTAACAGGCCAGAGACAGGTACCCATTGGAGGCGAGTGTTTGGGGATCACTGATCTCTTGTATATTTCAAATCACTAAACTTTTGTAAAATATTTAAAGTTTCCTCCCCCAAGAAAGCATGTACTTTAATTAGGTGATTTAAATCATCTATCAAAATATCGGGCTTAGCATTGTGTTTCACCCTTGAAATCCCATCAATTTCATAGCCTCATGCTGGCAGATCACTTGAGCCCAGGAGCTCAAAACCAGCTTCGGCAATGTGGGGAAACCTGTGTCTATTAAAACACACACACACACACACACACAAACACACACACACACACACATCCAGCTAAGGTAGAGAGGGCCTGTACTCCCAGCTGCTTGGGAAACTGAGATGTGGCATGATCACTTGAGGCTGGGTGGAGGAGACTTCATTAAGCAGTGCACTTTGGCTAAAGGAAATTGAAGTCTCTAGAAAAAAAAATGAAAACAAACAAAATCACATTGTACCTCCTAAGTGTATAGTTTTGACATTAAATTATTTAAATGGGGGCTTTCTGAGTATTGCAACTTTAGAAAATCACAGTAGCTTTCGTTATCTAAGTTTTACAAACCAGTTTTTGTGAGGTATGTAGTAAAATGCAGCATTTGTCCATGAAGTCAGTGCTTCTTTTGCTCTGTATGTTACACATTTTTCGCATTTCAAGTAAGAAATATTGAAAAGACGCCAGCCTCCGTAAGGTTATTTCACTTGAGTTGTCAACACGCTATGTAATAAAATTTTATCTTTTTGCCTTCCTTATTGTTATCTAAATGTAGATTTTTTTTTTTTTTACCATTTACAGCAAAATGTTGGAAGTGAATCAGCCTGGCAAGCTGTTTGTTTGTGGTCTAAGTAGCGAAGTCAGTGAAAAGACGCTTAAGGCACTATTTGGGAAACATGGTCCTTTGTCGGAAGGTAACTCTTAACACCAACATATATTTTTCTATATTCTGTATATATTTTTTACCCAAGAAAACATATACTCAATATATTTGCTTGAATACGTAAACTCAAAGTGATTTTTTTTGTTGTTTTTAAGCTGCTGTTTTGAAGTTTCAACTTGATATTTGAAAAATTCTCATGGCCTGCAGGTGAAGGTTCTGTGGTAAGAGTCACCTACTACTGTGAAAGGAAAATAAGCAAAAGTAAATTATTTGTGCAGCTAGCAAACAAAATGAAATAAAACAGGCAGATTATGTGAGTGACCTACTACTAAGAATCACAGTAACAATGTGAAATGCATTTTTTTTATTTCATGTAACTCTCAGTTGTTTAATACTATGGTGAGTCTGTTATAGAAGTGTAAAATGTTTTCATATATTTTAGTTGCTTGGAAGAAAGATCGAATAAACAAGTGCAGAGGCTTCACATTTATACTTTTGAGAATGCTGCAGATGCTAAGAATTCTGCCAAATATATGAATGAAAATGTAAAGGTCCCTAGTGAATAATATCCTAACTCTGTTTTTCGATTAGCAGTATTACTAGGTCTTTTTAGTATTACTAAACGTTTGAAGATAGCAGAATGCCATATCAACCAAAATGCTTTAGCCATCCTCTTCTTTTTGCCATATAAATGCAAGTGTATTTGAAAGGATATAGGAATAAGCATTATATAAATTACTATCGTAATCCAATTTTCATGTTTGTATTTCAGTATGACTGTAAATAGGTTTTCAAAGCTTACACAGAGCTTTAAAACTTAGAAAGAACCCTCAGGAAAATGAGAAGAAGATGTCATATTTATTAAATGCTATTAATAGAATTACTTCCAATTCATGGAAATACTTCTGTAGCATAGACAAACTGTGGATATAGACCTAGACACAACTACAAGAAAGAAATCTTCTGTGGAGAGACACCTGGACAGATTCACAAGACAGAAACCTTCTTGTCCATTCTCTGAAAATATATTCCAAAGAAAGTATATTTAAAGAAGACCTTTTTACTGAAAGAAGTGTTAAGAGGTTGAAAATAGAAACTAATGAAAATATTGAAATTGGATAACACAACAATTAACTGACATTTTTGCCCCATCATTGCCATTTTCCCCTAAGAATGTTTTCAGTCTGTCACCAGAGTGATTTATGTAACACGCATACCTAATTTCTGATTTTCCCAGTATGTTGGAGGACTTGTTTTGATTCAATCCATGGTCTCTTGTCCTACTGAGTCTTAAATTCAAGGGATTGTGTATTTATTACAGCTTAAAACTTTTCTGTAATTCTATTATCTACTTAATTCCTTTACATTGCAGTCAAGTTTATTCCATTCTGGAGCTTTTTGTGTTTTATAATATTATCACAATCTGATTTATTTTTTATTACCCTTCATGATATCGTGAATGTGCTTTCTTGGACTGTGTGAGCTTATTGTTCTCTGTAAATGTCTCAGAAATATCAATTTATCCTTCAAAAACAACTTAGATTTTATAGTTTCTTTCTCATTCTATATAGTAGGTATTTTGTACTCCATGTAGCATGTATTAATCTCTTGATTGTTAAATTTTTTATAGTGCATATTTAAATTTTCATAGTTGCTTTTCTTTCTGTCACATCTGTCACACTTCCTGGTACATACATTTTTATTCATTCTTATATTTTGGTATTTGAAGGTGTGGTAGAACATGAGAGTTGCTTTTGATTCATGGCTTGGTATCAGTACTGGAGATATTTGTTGACTTATATATGGTAATCTATGATAATTGTTTGCTCTAGTTTCCAAGCAGAAGAACAGATAATTTGTGTAGGTGTGATTTCTAAATTGCTTCATCTGACATATTTTATTGTATAAAGATAAATATAAATGTTATATGCACATAACAATTAAGAACAGAAATAAAGGGTGTACTTAGAGTTTTCAGGGGGAATGAAGAATTTAAGAAATTTTGGCTGACCTCAGAATACTGGGAAGCAATCTGCCAGGTGCAAATCTGGGGAAAAGATTTTTGGCCCAGAAATAACAAAAGAAGTCTCAAGGTAAGAACAACTGGCTATGTGACTGCAAGAGATCGTGAAGGTATTTAAGATCTTTCCCCAAATAACAAATCCATGTAATCTTTAAATAGAGTTCTTAGCTGAACTGTTTTCAAAAATTACTTTGGCCTATAGAAAATATTAAACTGAAGAAAGTTGTTGTGAATTTTATTAGGACATTTAAGCATTTCTGAGAAATAACATGGAGTACTCTAGTAAGAATTGTTTTTTAGGGACATGTCTAAGGCCAAATAACAAATGAGTAAGGCAGAAAATATGAAGGAGTCCAACCATAGATCACATTTAATGAAATAGAAGTAGAGTTAATATAGAATTGTAAATGATACTGGGACCTTGTAAGTATGAGTGCGATAAACAAGAAACAAGTCAAAATGAATATTGTAGCTAACCTCTTTGAATAAATAACCTTACTTTTTAAAATGACACATTCTTTTTTATACACTTGAGACACTGAAGCTTTCGAACAAATGATATGGATGTAAAGATAAAGTAAATTATGTATTGTAAAGAACAGATGTGGTACATTGTCTGACAGAATGTGTGATAGGTTAATTATTCTTGAGGTGTTATTTTTTAATACTGGATGCCTTTCAAGGAATTTGAATAAAATAATTTTTGTTTATCTTTTCATGGAAGGCATGTGCTCAGTAAATGTCTCAAGTTTCACATTGTAGTCATTTCAGAAAAAAAAGAAAAGAAAGTTTGTGTTCAGAGAAAACATCTAGAAATGAAATCTAGTTGATGTAAAATGTTTGTAAAATGTGTTTAGTTTAAGTGTGACAATTTTATTGATAGTATACTTTTATACTTTTAGTTTTTGTATGGAAAAGCTATAAAAGTGGAAGAAGCCAACAAACCATCCTTTCAAAGTGATAGTACGCTGAGAACACTACCTCCTTCAAGACACAGAAGCCCTTTGGGAAGTCTCAGATCTATAAGAGGAAATAGTGAAGGAACAACAGGGTGGCATCCCTCATGTGGAGGACACTTGGGTAATATTTTAAAATATAAAGTTGGAACCATAGGACTGAAAGACAGTGTTGGAAGATGTAGAAATTTCTCAATTTTATTTACTTCCTAGGGAAAGTAAGTTAAATTCTTGTTAATAAGCAAAATCATTTGTAAGTACTAAAGACGTATTAGAAGAATGATTGAACTAATATATAAAATTTCTTTTAAAATCTTAATTATTTTGTATGGAAATAGCATACATTTCAAACTGAATTAAGTTTATGAATGCTGATTATCTGTACTCAACAGGTTTTCTGCAGCACTTATTCCCATTCATAATACTTTAGAGTTTCTTTCTTTGGAGCCCTGAAGTTCATACATGTTGCATTGTCAAAATATGAGGAAATCTTGAAAACAATCCAAAAGGATATTAGAAACTCAGTATTTTAGGATTGATTTCACAATATTCATTTTTCTGGGTATACACGTGCATGCATCTATGCAAGTCTATGTCTTTTTCATTTTGATATGGATAATTTGCCTATTGGCCTGCCATATAGCATTTTGCATTTAAGGAATGTAGAATGTTAATTGTTCAAAAGAGTCTGTGAATCAGGAAAAGTCTGATTTAAGTCTTGCTTAAGCTTCAAAATACTACTCTGACACTTTTTCTAAATAAAACCTTTAGACTATTGCAGGCATAATGAATATCCTGACAACAAAGGCAGAGGAAAGCAGGTATTTCCCAATAGTACTTTAACTGATTCATGCTTTAGTGATATCAGTAAAAATGTTGAAATATATTTCAACATACATTCTGTTATTTTATCCACCCTTCAGATTCCTCTCATGGTGCATCACCTGAATGAGGGCCTCGGATGACTTACAATGGAAGGAGTTGAAATGATTATAACAATACACAAGATAGACATGGAGAAGTCTAGAGAGTTTCAAGGAGCCATGATGATTTCTGTTCCAGTGGTCGTGAGCATGGTGGAAGAAAGGAAAGAATGTATCCACCTTCAATGGAGAGGGTGCACCATCCTATTTGTGAAGCACATTTTAGCTCAAGATACAGGGCTTCTAGAGGAGGTGTTGGGGAAAGTTGATCTGAAAGAGGAGATTGAAGTAGGTATTTAAAATAATAATTCTTGCATAGCAATTCCTGCTTGCATATAAAAAATTTACCGCTTTAAGAACTAGGTTGGTTTAGGGGGGATACGTAGATAGTGACTTCTTCCATGAATTTTTTGAGGTATTCTGATGAAAATGAATTTTTTCAAAGTAATTTCATAATTTTAATGCTATTTGAAAACTATGTGTTTAGATGGAATGTCTGTAACTCAGTATTTTAGTATTGATTTTGAGAGGTGAAGCCAGCTGGACTTCTGGGTCAGGTGGGGACATGGAGAACTTTTCTGTCTTACAAGAGGATTGTACTGGCCATGCACAGTGGCTTATGCCTGTAATCCCAGCACGTTGAGAGGCCGAGGCAGGTGGATCCCAAGGTCAGGAGATCAAGATCATCCTAGCTAAAATGGTGAAACCCTGTCTTGACTAAAAATACAAAAAATTAGCCAGGCATGGTGGCGGGCACCAGTAGTCCCGTAGTCCCAGCTACTCGGGAGGCTGAGGCAGGAAAATGATGTGAACCCAGGAGGTGGAGCTTGCAGTGAGCTGAGATCGTGCCACTGCTCTCCAGCCTGGGCAACAGAAAGAGACTCTGTCTCAAAATTAAAAAAAAAAAAAAAAGAGGATTGTAAAATGCACCAATCAGCCCTGTGTAGCTAACATTGTAAAACACACCAGTCACATTCTGTGGCTAGCTAGATGTTTGAAAAATGTGCCAATCAGTGCTCTGTAAAAATGCACCATTTAGCGCTCTGTGACTAGCTTGAGGTTTGTAAAATGGACCAATCAGCACTCTGTAAAATGGACCAATTAGCGTTCTGTGAAATGGACCAATCAGTGCTCTGTAAAATGGAACAATCAATAGGATGTGGGTGGGGACAAATAAGGGAATAAAACCTGGCAACCCCAGCCAGCAGTGGCAACCCACTCAGGTCCACTTCCACACCCTGGAAGCTTTGTTCTTTCACTCTTTGCAATAAATCTGGCTGCTCCTCACTCTCTGAGTCCATGCCACATTTAAGAGCTGTAATACTCACTGCAGTGGTCTGTGGCTTCATTCTTGAAGTCAGCAAGATCAAGAAAACCCTGGAAGGAACCAACTCCGGACACATCTTGGTGACCATGAAGGCACTTTGCCATGTGGTGAGTACCATTGGACTCCTTTCACTTGCTATTCTGTCCTGTTTTTCCTTAGAATTCATGGGCTAAACACCAGGCACCTGTTGGCCAGTTAAAAGCAACTAGGGCAGCAGCTGGACTAAAGACATAGTGTCAGGCTGTCTGGGAAAGGGCTCTCTAACAACCCCTGACTCTTTGGAGTTGGGAATGTTGGTTAGCCTGGAACCAGCTTCTGCTTTTCCTGTACTTCTGGGCTGAGACAAGGGTGGACAGAGAGGAAAGCCATTCAGCTCCAGGGTTGTGACAAAATGTTGGACAACACTGTGGCCATGATAGGAACTTTCAAAGTCACATCACCCAAGGGAGACTCACCCATCTATCTATCCTGACCCTTGCCTCCTGGGTCCTAATGCCTGTCAGAGAAACTTTCTCCTGCCTCTCTTCTGAGGCTAGCCCTGCTTCTAAAAACCACTCCATCTCTGGTGATTTTCCAGTGTCTCCTATAAGCATGATTTCTAGCATAAATTTTGGGACTCTGTTCCCTTCTTTAGGCACCCTGGCTCATCAATTAGAAGGACATAATTTTTGCACAAAGCCCCATTGGGGTCAGGGGGTACTATCTGGAATTTTAGGATCCCTCCTCAGACTAGCAGGCCTAACAAAGGCTATTCCTGAAGCTAGGATATGAGGAGCCTCAGAAAATATATCCTTCCTATTCATATGATAAGAAGTGAGGACAAAAGACATCACTCTTCCAACCCTGGAGATCCCTTCCCTCCCTCAGGGTATGGCCCTCCACTCCATTTTTGGGGCATACCATCTTTATAGGAAAGGGGTAATGTCCCAATACTAACAGGAGAAAAAGCTTAGGACTCTAACCAGTTTTTGAGAATGCATCGGGCCACTAAATCTGATTTTTTTCAGTCCTTTTTGTGGTCTAAGAGGAAAGGTAAGGGTGCACGTTTTTGAGAATGCATCAGTAAGGGTCACTAAATCTGACCTTCCTCTATCCTCCTAGTAGACTAGGAGGAAAACTAGTGTATCTGCTGCTGGGTTGGTGAGTGCAACTATTCCATCAGCACAGTCCAGGGACTGTTGCAGGTTCTTGGGCAGGGGAGGGTGGGAAGAGCAAACAAACCAAAACCATGGACAGTTTTTTCTTTCACATGGGGAAACGCTTGGGCATTAACAGGCCCACGCTTGAAATGAATCCTAAGCCATTGTTACCAATTTGACCAGCAATCCCTGAAAAACAGGCTGCTAATTTTTTTCTGCACTGTGGCCTGGCCCCAGTAATCTCTCTCTGATGGGGAAAAATCGCCACCTGTGGGAAGTATAAATTACAATACTATCCTGCAGCTTGACCTTTTCTGTAAGAGAAAAGGCAAATGGAGTGAAATACCTTATGTCCAAGCTTTCTTTTCATTGAAGGATAATCTGCAACTATGCAAAGTTTGCAAATGAAACTCATAAAGGATTACAGGATATTGTTAGACATTTAAAAGCTCAAGTCTTAGTAAGAAAATGCAGCAGTCCCTGTGACACCCCAATTCTAGAAGTACAAAAAATGAATGATCAGGGGAGACTAGTGCAAGATCTTAGACTCATCAATAAAGCAGTAATTCCTCTATATCCAATTGTACCAAACCGCTATACCCTGCTCTCTCAAATACCAGAGGAAGGAGAATGGTTCCCAGTTCTGGACTTCAAGGATAACTTCTTCTGTATTCCCCTGCACTCTGACTCCCAGTTTCTCTTTGCCTGTGAGAACCCCACAGACCACATGTCCCAGCTTACGTGGATGGTCTTGCCCCAGGGGTTTAGGGATAGCCCTCATCTCTTTGGTCAGCACATGCCCAAGATCTAGGCCATTTCTCAAGTCCAGGAACTCTAGTATGTAGATGATTTACTTTTGACTACCAGTTCAGAAGCCTCATGCCAGCAGGCTACTTTAGATCTCTTGAATTTTCTAGCTAATCAAGGGTACAAAATGTCTAAATCAAAGGCCCAGCTCTACCTACAGAAAGTCAAATATCTAGGCCTAATCTTAGCCAGTGGAACTAGGGCCATCATCAAGGAACAAATACAGCCTAAACTGGCTTCTCCTCACTCTAAGACATTAAAACAGTTACGGAGGTTCCTTGGAATCACCGGCTTTTTTCAACTATGGATTCCTGGATACAGTGAGATAGTCAGGCCCCTCTATACTCTAACCAAGGAGACCCAGAGGGCAAAGCCTTAGAGTGCTTGCAGAATCAGGAAGGAGCCATCTGTACCAGTTCTAAGTTAATATGGACTGAATTCGGTCTTATTAATAGCAAAGAATAATTGAAATCCCAAACTTATTAGGTTTCCAACAAAAGTAAGCTTTGCTAAAATTTAGCAGTGTAACATGTATTATCCTAATGTCTAGTCTTGTGGAAATCAGACCCTATCAGTGCCCCTCAAAACTCCTGTCAGCACAAGGCCACACAACTAATACCCCTACGTATAGGGTTAGGAATGGCCACTGCTAGAGGAACCAGAATAGCAGGTTTATCTACTTCATTATCCTACTACCACACAATCTCAAAGGATTTATCAGACAGTTTGTGAGAAATAACAAAATCTATCCTTACTCTAAATTCCAAATAGACTCTTTGGCAGCAGTAACTCTCCAAAACCACTGAGGCCTAGACCTCCCCACTGCTGAGAAAGGAGGACTCTGCACCTTCTTAGGGGAAGATTGTTGCTTTTACACTAACCAGTCAGGATAGTATGAGACACCACTCAGTGTTTACAGGAAAAAGCTTCTGAAATCAGACAACACCTTTCAAACTCTTATACCAACCTCTGGAGTTAAGCGACATGGCTTCTTCCCCTTTCTAGGTCCTGTGACAGCCATCTTGCTATTACTTACCTTTGGGCTCTGTATTTTTAACCTCCTTGTCAAATTTGTTTCCTCTAGGATCAAGGCCATCAAGCTACAGATGGTCTTACAAATGGAACCCCAAATGAGCTCAACTAACAACTTCTACCAAGGACCCCTGGACCAACCCACTGACCCTTTGGCTGGCCTAGAAAGTCACCCTCTGGGGGACACTACCACTGCAGGGCCCCTTCTTTCCCACTATCCAACAGGAAGTAGCTAGAGCACTCATAGCCCAATTTCCAACAGCAGTTGGGGTGTCCTGTTTAGATTGGGGATTGAGAGGTAAAGACAGCTGGACTTTTGGGTCAGTTTGGGACTCAGAGAACTTTTATGTTTTACAAGAGGATTGTAAATTGCACCAATCAGTGGCACTCTGTGGATAGGATTGTAAAACCAACCAATCAGCTCTGTGTGGCTAGCTAGAGGTTTGTAAAATGCACCAATCAGTGCTCTGTAACAATGGATCAATCAGCGCTCTGGGGCTAGCTGGAGGTTTCTAAAATGGATCAATCAGCACTCTGTAAAATGGACCAATCAGTAGGACCTAGGCAGGGACAAATAAAGGAATAAAAGCTGGCCACTCCTGCTGCCAGCAGCAACTGCTCGGGTCCACTTCCACACTGAGGAAACTTGGTTCTCTTGCTCTTCACAGTAAATCTTGCTGCTGCTCACTCTTTGGGTCCGTGCCACCTTTAAGAGCTGTAACACTGCAAAGGTCCATGGCTTCATTCTTGAAGTCAGTGAGACCAAGAACCCACCTCAAGGAACCAACTCAATTTAACTGTATTTGTTTTCCTGTGTATACATGTGCAAACATCTATGCAAATCTATTTTATTTTTCATTTCATATTGAGAATTTGGACATTGGCCTGCCATATAGCATCTTCCATTTAAGCAATGTACAACTCTACTTTCTCCAAATAGTCTGTGACTCAGGAAAAATCTAAAAACCATTGCTTCACAAATAAGTATGTAACTTTCTTTGCTGTAGGATGAGTCACTGAAAATGGTATTTATGAAACATTTACATGATAGGAATGGGGGATCAAATTTTACTTAAGAAAGCAAAAGCAAACCATGTGTTAAAAATACACCTATGGGTTAAATTGTATTATCTATTAACCTTCAAAAACCTAATATTTCATTTGGAGTTTGAAGAAGTAGATATGTAATTCATTGGAGATGTTTTCTCAGGTTGAAATGGCAGTATATGTTCCATTCTAAGAGACAGAGCTTTGTGTCTTTTTTGGTCACAATTGATCATCTTGAGGGTGAAGTTTAATAATACTCTGCCATGTATGAGAATGTCCTTGTTGTTACCTGTGACACAACCAGGGAATTGGAATATATCTACATTTTTTGGAGATATATCAAAAAATATTTTCATTATTTAATATACAATTCTTAAAGATTATTAAAGTTGGGCAGAGCCTAAGCTGAAAATTACTATTTCATAAGGGAACTGTAAGAATTCTACACTATGGTAACAAATTTTACAGATAATGTATTTTTCTTTTCCTTTTTTTTTTTTTTTTTTTTGAGGCGGAGTCTTGCTCTCGCTCAGGCTGGAGTGCAGTGGCGCAATCTTGGCTGATTGCAAGGTCCACCACCTGAGTTCACGCCATTCTCCTGCCTCAGCCTATTGAATAGCTGAGACTACAGGCTCCTGCCACCACACCTGGCTAATTTATTGTATTTTTAGTAGAGACAGGGTTTCACCATGATATCCAGGATGGTCTCGATCTCCTGACCTCATGATTCACCTGCCTTGGCCTCCCAACGTGCTGGGATTACAGGCGTGAGCCACCACGCCCAGCCAGCATTTGGTATTTTAACTGTCTATCATCATCCACTCCATGGCTTCATGGCAACAGTGAAGAAGACTAAGTTCTAGGTGCAGCTTTTGATGCATGTGGGAAAAATATGGAGCTTATCTCGAAGAATTGTGGTTGTCATGGCAAAACCCTGTCTATACTAAAAATACAATAATTAGCTGGGCCTGGCAGCAGAAGCCTGTAGTCCCAGCTACTGGGGAGGCTGAGGCAGAAGAATCACTTGAACCCGGGAGGTGGAGGTTGCATTGAACCGAGATTCTGTCACTGCACTCCAGCCTGTGCAACAGAACGAGACTCTGTCTCAAATAATAATAATAATAGTAATAATAATAATTGTATGATTTGAACTCTCTGAAGTTCTCTTGAAGATTATTAGCTCAGATTCTTTAGCCCACCTTATAGCTTTCTTGGGATGAGAAGTCAACTCCCAAGAGGTCTTTGTGGAAGGGAAATATACTAGTCAGAGCCACCTGGCAGTCAGGTCAAGCAGTACACAAAGAAAATGCCTGGAAGGAAGAGGCTGGGGAAGGAAATTGCTGTGGAAAATCAGCTTTGAAAAACTTTCACAGTTCGTTGTTGTTGTTTGCTTTGGTTTTGTTTTTAAATAGAGACAGAGTCTTGCCCTGTGGCCCAGGTTGGAGTCATGTGGCATGATCGTGGCTCACTGCAGCCTCAACTTCCCTGGGCTCAAGTGATTTTCCCACCTCAGTTTCCTCAATAGCTCAAGGTTTCTGGATTCCATGATCCTCCCACCTCAGCCTCCCACAGTGCAGGCGTGGGTCACCACACACAGCTTATTTTTGTATTTTTTATAGAGATGAGATCTTGCCATGTTGTCAAAACTGGTCTCAAACTTCTGGGCTCAAGTGACTTGTTCACCTCAGCCTCCCAAAGTGCTGGGATTACAGGCATGAGTGACCGCGCCTGGCCCAGATAATGTATTTTTCTAAGGTGTCACTTTTTGATTCTGTAAATATTTGAGTTTCTTTGAGTGGAATTTGGTTTAGTTTTATGATATGTTTTGACAAATCTTTCTTCATACCGGAATGATATGAGCAGCAATTTATCATTGATCTCCTTATATTTTTTCTTGATCCAGATTATATTTAGACAGATTTCTGCTCCCTCTTCACTCTGCACTTCTCCCATATCTCTCAGACCAATATATAATGATTCCTCATTATTTTTATAGATTTTCTAAATGGAATTCTATTGCTTGAATTACACTAATTTTGTATACAAATGCTAAATTTTATTAGTTTTGAGAAATGTGCAGTTTTAAGATTACAATATGTAGGGAAGATTTATAAACATCTAAAACTTAGCCATTTAAGACACAGGGATGTTTCTCAACTAAAAAGATTTTGTTTGAAACACAGATGAGGGTAGACACACTCTTGATCTCAACATGAGTTCTTCTAGGGGAACGTTTGGAGTTAAAAGAGGTCCATCTTCAAGAACTGGAAGTCCTTCTAAAAAATCTGCTCCTTCAACTGTGGCAAGATGCAGTAGTGGGGGCTGGGTGCAGTGGCTCATGCCTAATCCCAGCACTCTGGGAGGCCGAGGCAGGCGGATCACGAGGTCAGGAGATGGAGACCATCCTGGCTAACATGGTGAAACCCCTCTCTACTAAACACACACACACACACACACACACACACACACACACACAGACACTAGCCAGGAGATGTGGCTGGTGCCTGTAGTCCCAGCAACTTGGGAGGCTGAGGTAGGAGAATGGCATGAACCCAGGAGGCAGAGCTTGCAGTAAGCTCAGATCACACCACTGCACTCCAGCTTGGGCGACAGAGCAAGACTATGTCTCTAAGAAAAAAAAAAAAAAAAAAAAAGGCAATAGTTGGATGGGAATCCAAAGTAAATGCTGAAATGACTGAAAATGAGCTATTTACCTGAATGCTTAACTTTAACATTGAGAAACATATTAGAATTGATACATACATGGACATATTTATTGATTGATAGCTTTTATTATAGTTTCAATCTCACTAGGTGAATTTCAAATTATTGTGAAGAAATACTTGACCTTCTAATTGCAGATCAAAGAAGTGATTACAGTAAGGCAAACATTCCATTTAATACTTTGTTTGCTAGAGAATTCCTCTTAATTTTTCTTAAAGGTCCTGGCAGTATTCTTTGATGGGAGGCTTCTTAATCTAATGATTCCTTCCATATCCTAGGTCCTTTTGTATTTGACCCATGGTGTTTCATGGTAAAAATTGCATGTTTGGTTTCTTTGTCAGGTTAGAGTCTTGCTCTCACCAGGCCAGAGTGCATTGCTGAGATGATGGCTCACTACAGCCTCAAATTTCTGAGCTCATGCAGTTCTACTCTTGCAGCCTCCTGAATGCTATGACTAGTGGCATGCACCACAACACCTATCCAGTTTTTCTTTCCATTTTTGTAGAAACAGGATCTCACTACATGCCACTGATGACATATTTGACATTAAAGCCCTGGTCTCAAGCAGTCTGCCTGCCTCAGCCTTCCACACTGGATAGCAAGGTGAGCCACTGTGCCTGGCCACCCAGTTTCTGTGACCTCAGTAATGTGTATGGGCAAGGCATTCTTACTGGTTGTTTGAGGATACTACAAGAACATTTAGGAGAAAACAGTCACTGGACTTAAATACTATTTATAAGAAAAGTAAGAGTTCAAATGTAGACACGAAGGAGTCCAACATTTTTCAGTTAAGTAGATATCACAGAATTTCAGTGTTGTGAAATTCAGGGGCTGTATATTTATCATTAAGATTGTACAGGGATGTCTAAACCTTAATACAGGATCCTTAGTGCAGGATTTGAAATTATTTTAGGAGAGCATTTAGAACTAAGCCACATGAGGTGAGCATTAGGATTGAATAGAAGTAATAATCTTGAGAAGGAGAAGGGTAAGAATTCAGACTGAACAGAAGAAAGCAGACAAAAAGTAACAGTTCTCAGCAAAGAAGTTTAAGCAGAACAAACTACATTTCTTACTAAGGACTGCATCATAATATGGAGGAAATGGAAACCTTCCATTTTCAATTTTACATTTCGTATTAGTGGATTGGTGAAGTCAGGTAGTAATTGAGTTCACAATACTTAAGCTAGCACATTTCCACTTAAAGATTAGCCAGTGAACACATCATAGGTGAAAGACTGACCTCTCAGAAATAGCACGTGAAAGGTATATTAAAGGAAAAACTGTTCTATTTTGAATGAGGCACAATGATGTAATGACTCTTTTACCAGTATTTCTTATTCCATGTAAAATAAATCTTAGCCATCATTAGAAAAGCTTGAGTAGCATATTGTAATTTGTCCTCATTTAAGATAAAGCCAACTACTTATAGATAACGGAGAACTTTTATGTACAAATTTCACATTCAGTAGTTCACGGGTTGCAGTACCTGTGTGCATGAGATGGATTGAACAAGATGGGTAAATTTAGTTTCTTTAGCTGAGATAGGACAACACATGTAAACTTAAAAATCAGTGTAAATTTTGATGGTTTTACACATTTTCCCTGTGTCATTAATAGTTATCAGTAATTCATATGAAAAGGAAAATAATAACTAAGTAGCTATTAACAGTTAAAAACAAACTTTTACCTGAGAATTAATGTTTGGCTTAAGCTGTGTTTAAGAGGAACTGGCCTTGCAGGAGGCAAGAGATTATACAAAGCTGAAAGCTGTAATGAAGGTGTCATGAATGTCTAATAACTCAGGGAAAGAGAAACAGAGTCATAGGAGAAATAATTTTTAAAGTTGTTTTAGAGAAGAAACAATAGCTTTTCAAATTTACTGTACTTTACATAATATGTAATCATGTTAAATTAAAGATCCCGTTTCACATGGAAGAGAGAACTATGCAGGTCCTTCACACAGTGAGCCATTCTCTTCCTGGAGAAACAACAATAAGTCACCAAGAGATGATGTTTTGCAACTAAAGATAGGTACAGGAAAATTGAAAAAATAGTTGATTTTTATAGTGGTGATGAAACTCATATAACAAAATTAAACATTTTGGGGTTAGCAATTACGTGGCATTTAATACATTCTGCGTTGTGTAACAACCACCTCTATTTAGTAAAAAATACATATTCATGACTCCAAATGAAAACTCCACTACCAATTAAGCAGTCCCTTTCATTTTCCCCCTTCCCACAGCCGCCAGGAAACACCAATCTGTGTTGTTTATGAACTTACCTGTTCTGGGCATTTCCTTGTATTGGGCTGAAACACTACATGACTTTTTCTATCTACCTCATTTCCTTCTGCCAGATGCCGTGAGGTTCATTTACATCATCTCACTTCACCCCTTACACAAGCTGTTAACCCATTATTTTGCTTGGGTTGTTTCCACCACAGTATTTCTAGGCACAAATATTAGTTTGAGTACATTTACTCAATTCTGGGTATATATGTGTGGAGCTGCTTGATCATATGATAATTATGTTTGTTTTCTTCAGGACCCACCACATGTCTCCATAGTAGCTGCATCATTTTCCATTCCAACAAGCACTGTATCAGGGTTCTAGTTTACCTACAGCTTCTCAAAGACTTGATATTACAGCTTTTCACAATTTATAGGCATTCTAGTATGTGGGAAGTATGGTATCATATTTTGGCTTAGAAATGCGTTTTCTGAATCCCTATTATGAGTATCAGTTCCATGTGTTTTGTGGTATTTGCATATATTGTATTTGGAGAAATGTCTGTTTAGATGTCTGGATCTTTATATTTTTTATTTGTAAACAGGTTATGTTTTGGATACTAGAATGTGATCATTTAAAATTTTTTGCTTTAACTAATGCAAGCAGAAATCATCGAAGTTCCTGAGACACCAGAGATTATACTCCACCACGTAAAGACTATGCATGGCGTGATTATGGTGGTTCTTGCCATGATGAACATTCCTCTAGAGGATATGGGTACTATAACATTTTCTGATTTTGTCCAATATATATCTTAAATTGTTCATTCTGACACTAACGAAGTTTTTATTTAGTTAGTTAGTTAATATAGTGATCATGATGGCCGTGGTAGAGATGATTCAGAATGTCCCCGTGGAAGTTCTTACAGAGATGCATATCAGAGTTATAGTAAGAGTCCAGGTATGATTTGTAAATTATAGAATTACATTTAATAGTCCAGATCATTGTTTTAATAAAATTTTAAGGAAAATTATGAAAAAAATGTTTAAAGCATAGGAATTTATATGAAGATTAGGACTTCAATTCATTTACAGAAAAGATGACTCAGCCTTTATTTTAGAATAAACTTTCTTAAGCTTCAAAATACTAATCTGACACTTCCTTTAAATAAAACATTTTGAATGTTGCAGTCACAATTAATATCCTGTCAACAGAGGCAGAGGAAAGCAGATATTTCCAAATAGCACTTTCACTGATTCATGGTTTAGTGATATCAGTAAAAATGTTTAAATGTAGTTCAACATAAATTCTATTATTTTATCAACCCTGCAGGGACCCCTTGTGATGCATCAACTGTACCAGGTCCTCAGATGACTTTCAGTGGAAGCAGTCACCATGATTATAACAATACATGAGATAGATATGACAGAAGTTGGGAGAGGTACTCAAGGAGCTGCGGTGATTTCTATTCCAGTGGTCATGAGCATGGTGGCAGAAAAGAAAGAACATATCTACCTTCAGTGGATAGGTGCACCATGATCATCATGAAACATATGGTAGCTTGAATAAAAGGGCTTCTAGAAAATGTGTTGGGGAAATCCGATTGGAAAAAGGAGACTGAATCAGATATTTAAAATAATAGTTCTTGCATATGAAACCTTGCTTGCATATTGAAAATAAAAATGTTGTTTCTGCATTATTACCTGAGTATCACCACAAGAAATAAGTTAGTTTTATGTGGAGAGGTAGATACTAACTTGCTCCATGAATTTTTTGAGGTATTCAGATGAAAAAGGAATTTTTTTTCAAAGTAATTTCATGATCTTTAATGCTATTTGAAAACAATCTGTTTGGGTGTAATGTCTGTAGTACAATTAGCAGAATACATTTATAGATGGAATGTGAAATGCCTGATTTTGTTGCTACACATGCTCAAAAGCAAATTCAATAGGAGAGTAAATCGTGTTGCTTGTAGAAAATTGCCTTTGTTACTTTGCACATAAGTAGATATAAAAGAAAGGATATGTGAAGTCTCTGTTGGAAGCTGAACAAGTTTCCTAATTGTTTTTAAAAAGAACAAGTTTCTTTTTAAAAAAGAAAAAAACTCATCAGCTGCGGCCAGGCAACGTGGCTCACTTGTCGTCTTGCAAGGTTGCTCTCTTGCAAGGTGCCTCCCTTCACTTCTAGGTAACGAGGTGGTCGAACCAAGAATTCAGGTTTCAGAAGTCTTCAGAAAGACTACAAAACTGTCTGCCTCCCCCTAAAATGTTTATCCTTCAGAGGAATAGTAAAGGTCGAAGGAAACAATTAGATATGGTTGATACTGGAGCTTAAAACATCCAGAATATTCTTCTTGAAGCATTCTGTGACTGAAGCTGGACAATGGTAATGAAAACACATTTTCCACCAAAATAAAAACTGAACCACCTAAGTTTCCTAGGAACATAGCTTAATGAAATTAAATGGTCCTAGTTTACATAGCGAAAAATAAGTGTTTAGTTTTGGGAGGTGCTCACATTAATTTGGTCTTCAAATATTTGACAATGGATGCTGTAAGCAATGTTTTAGCAATATATTTCTACAAATAGGGATAATCTAGGAGGGTTGGAATTTATCAGTTTTATTTAAGACAGTTTTGCTTTATTGCCTAAGCCATGGCACAATGACTGGATCTTGACTCACTGCAACCTCCACCTTCTGGGTTCAAGTTATTCTCCTTTCTCAGCATCCCGAGTAACTGGCATTACAGGGGGGTGCCACCACAGCTAGCTGAAATTTTGTATTTTTAGTACAGACAGCATTTGACTATGTTGGCCAGGCTTCTCTGAAAATCCTGATCCACCCTCTTCTGCCTCTCAAAGTGCCCGGATCACAAACATGAGCCATCACGCTGAGCCTACCAAATATCATTGAAGATATGAATAGGAATACTTTAAATCTTATGCTTTTTGGAAAGTTAAATGTATAAAACAACAACATAAAATTTCCTACAGGGGATGGCTTAAAGATTTGAGAAATTGTCTAATCATAAAAATATAAAGAATAAGTACCAAATAAGTAAACGAATTAACTTTCCTAAACATACAACTTACAGAAATGGAATATATGAAGTTCCAGAAGTTTTATAATCCATAATTCTTATAACTAATGGAGTAATCTGTTAAGAGGAAGCATTTTCATGAGAATATGTTGACAAGATCATTGGTGTTTAAAGGGAAAAGCTGCAAATAATTTTAAAGAAGTTACCAACTTTGATTTTCAAGTGAGTTATTTATGTTATGAAGTTATGTTTTCCTTCACCTATAATGTAGGACTGTGAGGATTAAATGGAAAGATAAAACTCCCTAGTCTTGTCTATCTTCACAGTGACATCTTAAGAAATAGTATCTGTCAAGATGTGATGCTTCAGGTCTTTAATCCCAGCATTTTGGGAGGCTGAGGCAAGCATATCTCTTTAGCTCAGGAATTTGAGACGAGCCTTGGTAACATGGAGAAATCTTGTCCCTATAAAACAGACAAAAAATTGCTGGATGTGGTATTGCATCAGTGCAGTCCCACTGCTTTGGAATTGAGGAGGGAGGATCACTTGTGGCCACGAGGACCAGGCTGCAGTGAGCGTGTTTTCTCCATTGCATTTTTGCCTGGGTGATAAAGTGAGACCCTATTTAAAAAAAAAAAAAAATACAAACTGTCTATGGTAATCTGACCTGGGAGTTTTTAACCCCAATTATCTCCATGAGGCATTCTGTCATAATGGTTTAAAGAAGTGGGAAACAGGTATAATCTGTAAGATATAATGTAAGATACAATTTATCAACCTTGGAATAGGGACCGTGTTTCAGCAAGTTAGAATAAACGGTGAAAAGTCTTTATATGACAAGAGCTAAAGCCTTATTCCTTAATTTTCATAGGAAAATTATGCTTTTTAATAAATAATAGAATACATTTTATCATCTTCGGCCTCTAGGATTGCTATAAGAAAATACCTGGAGTTGGTGGTTTATAACAAACATTTCCTGTAAAGCCAGAGCCTGGGAAGCCCAAGATGAAGTCATCAGCAAATACATTGTTTTGGCAAGGGCCCACTTCCTGGATTTTAAACAGCCCTCTTGCTGAGACTGCACATTGTAGAAGGGGATTGGGAACCCTTGGGTTTCTCTAATTAGGAGGGTGCTAACAACATGTATGAGGGTGCTGTCTTCCTAACCTGATCACTTGTAATCAAAGGCCTTGTTCCCCTTCCAGAGGGCATCCAATTGACATTTCTCTGTGTTGAGCTTAAAGTGTATTTTAGATGGTGGAGTGAGGATGGCAGTGATGATTGAATGAATTCCCTGGTTTGCAGTTTGTAGTGTCTCTGGTGTTGCCATCAGGTATTAACGGCGTTAAGATGATTTTTTAAAATGTTGATACCTAGTTATCCAGCTTCAGCTTACAAGGTTTGGGGAAAATTCGACAGTTTTAGTTTTCAGTGATGCTAAACCATGAAAAGGGGGACACAATGCTGAAATTTTAGTTTAGAGAGTTGTAGCTATATATTGAATAAAACAAGAACTGAAAAATGTAGACAAATAAAATTTGTAAAACATCTCATGCGGGTGTCCTCTAATTTTCCATTGAAACAAAATTCTCTCTGTGGTACTTTTCTTCACTCTTGTTCAGAAAATCAGTCTGGCCTTACTAGTTTTGTCATTATTTACCTAAGTGCAATAAGAATGGTCATTGACCACAAACGCCTTTCTTTATTTCTTCATTTACTCATTATACACTTTTAAAATTAAATACAGTGTCTGGCTCACTGCATTCTCAACCTCCTCGGCTTAAGTGGTCCTCCCACCTCAGCCTCCTTAGTAACTGAGACCATAGGAGCACACCATCATGGCTGGCTAATTTTGTGTTTTGTTTTTTTGTTTGTTTGTATCTGGATATGGGGTTGCACCATGTTGTCTAGGCTAGTTGTGAATTCCTGGGCTCAACTGCCTCTTCCACCTCGGCCTGTGAGAGTGCTGTGATTACAAGTGTGACCCACCATCCTGGCCACAGAGGCCTTTCCAGTTTCATTTTTGAAAGTTTCTGTAACTAGTCTCAGATTATATTTTTGAAGCCTTGGGACTAGAAGCCAAGCCAGGAACTTGCCACCAGACTTCCCCATCAGAATCTGTAGATTTGGTTGAATTCCACTCCTCTCAAAGTCTTCAAATATCATGAGGTTCCAGAGCTTACCCAGGAGTGACCTTTCTTATCTTGTAGGCTAGGAACTCTGAAACTGATTACCAGGTTGGTTTTTCCAAGAGGGCTTTATAAGTATTGCCCCCACGGTCAACTTTAGTTCTTAATGCTACCTGGTTATATCTGATTCTATGGAAATCATTCATAAACATATTTGATATTTCAGACAAGACTTGGTTATAAAACCACTTTCCATTTATGTTCTATTCAAATGCATTTTTACTAAACTGCAGAAATGTCTCTATTGCCATAAAAATCTTTATAAAATCTTAAATGTCCAGTGAGTATATCACAGCTCAATTAGTACATTAGGAAATCCAATAAGTATACAAATCAAATGTATTCCCTTTTTTTGTGTTTTTTGTTTTGTTTTGGTTTATTGTTTTTTGTTTTTTTTTCTGACAGAGTCACCCTCTGTCATCCAGGCTGGGTTGCAGTGGTGTGATCTCAACTCACTGCAACTTCTGCCACCTGGGATCAAAAATTGTCCTGCCTCAACCTCCTGTGTAGCTAGGATTATAGGTGTGCCCCAACTTTCCTGGCTGACTTTTTTGTTTCTAGTAGAGATGGTATTTCAACATATTGGCCATGCTGGTCTGGTCTCCTGACTTCAGATGATCCACCTGCCTTGGCTTCCCAAAGTGCAGAGATTACAGGCATGAGCCACCATGCCTGGCCCGCAAATGTATCCTTGCAGTTAATAATAACAATAACTTGTAATATGTGGCTGTGTGCAATAAACTATTTTAAACTAATCTCATTTGCTAAGCATTTTCATGAGTCGTGTGAACTTGATTGTCTATTTCTAGGATTTTTAGGAGTACATAATTCACAATAGTCCTCATTTATCTCTTAGCCAATTTGGATAGCACCCTTTTAAATGATATTAAAAATTAACTTGGTACTAACATCCAGAGGTAGAAATATATCACACACAGTTAATCTATATGCTAAAAATATAGATAAAGGCAAGCAGATTTTATAGCCCTGACAAAATTTACTCATGAATAAGGCAATAGAGTAATATAAAACTCACTGGTTTATATCCATTTTATATTTTGTCTAAATTGTGCTTCTAGCAAATGAGACAAGATTACCGATTCTATAGGAGATCTAATACCTAGCTGGAATTACAGGTGTGCACCACTATGCCAAGCTAAATTTTTGTATTCTTAGTAGAGACGTGGTTTCACCATGTTGTCCAGGCTGGTCTTGAACTCCCGACTGCAAGTGATCCACCCACCTCAACCTCCCAAACTGCTGGGATTACAGGCGTAAGCCACCATACCTGGCCCTAATAACCTGTTTTAGAGCTCACTGATTTTTTATTGTTTGATCTGTTTTGCTGGTGAGAGTCTCTTGAATTTTTCACTTCAGCCAATGTGTTTGTTAGTTCCAGGATTTTTTAATTTTTTAATTATTTCATTTTAAAAAATTTCTCTCAGAAGTTTATTAGTTCCTTTTCTGTCATTTTAGAGATCTGAGTTTCCTGAAAACTGCCATTTTAAATTCTTGATTAGAGAACTCACTGAGAGCCATCACATTAGTTAGCATTGGTCAATGGTTTAGTGCTTTGTCCATTTGGGAAGATTATGATTCCTTGTTTGGTATTATTTCTAGTGGTTATACATCTATATCTTTTTATTGAAGGACTAGTTATTTAGTTCATTCTTTTCTCTGTATTATTTTGTGTTTTATTGAATGTATTTGCCTTGAGGTTTTTTTAGACACACCTATTGTGGGGTTTTGTTTGCTTGCTTTCAGCTAGGTCAGTTCCTTTTTTTTGACAGTAGATGGTGACTTAAGCCCAGGTTTGCCTCAGCTCTAGCAAGCTTAGGATTGCTGCCAATCTCCTGTCAGAGAGATCCTGAAGGGGATATGATAACAGTGAGGGAAGGCTGGCTATGAGTTTGCCTAGGGAAATTATGATATATACCTCCTACCTCATGCTACTGCTGCACAGGCAGTATGGTTTGGCATCTCCTATGGCTGAGATATCAAGGCTGCAGGTGCTAGTCCTGCCTTTCTACCTTGTGCCTGGTTGTCCTCAGGAATTCTTCTTCTTGCAGGCATTCACAAGGCTTCCTGTGGGTTAAGACAGGAACAGGTTTCCTGCCAGGAAATCAAAAGTGGCTTGTGTTGTCCACCTCAACTTTATTTAATCCAGTGTAGTAACCATGAGACAGAGGATTTTTTTTTTCACACTTGGTTGCCAGCAGACTAGGGGAAGAGTATCATGAATATAAAAGCCAAACTTCCTTATCATCTGCCTGGTTTCTTCACTTCTCTGTCACCCTAGGAGCTACCTCATCCTCATATTTGAGTTCTGAGTTATTGCTGGTGATAACCTATGCAATGTATATCGGTTTTTGGTTTCCTGTATGTGTTCTTGAGGGGAGGGGGAGCTAGGGTTTGTGGGGAAGCATGCCAGCTTCATTTACTATGTCGTTTTTTTGTAAAAGTACCCTTCTCTAGTTTGCACGTTTTCTACTTCCCTGTGTGTGAATTTATGTTATAATTTTACATTTCTTCTTTATGTATCTATATGTTTACAACTATATATTTCTCAGTATTGATTTTGCTGCATCCCAGAAATTTTAATATGTTTTAATTTTTCATTTATCTGCAAGGATTCTTTAATTTCTTGCAGATTCTTCAGTTAGCCATAGGTTGTTGAAGAGTGTATTGTTTAGTTTCCAAATATTATACATTTTTCAGTTTTTAGAAAATGGGGCTCAGGCGGTCACAGTGGTTCATGCGTGTAATCTCAGCACTTTGGGAGGCTGAGGGGGTGGATCACTTGAGGTCAGGAGTTCAAGACCAGACTGATCAATATGGTGAAACTCCGTCTCTACTAAAATTACAAAAATTAGCCAGGTGTGGTGGTGGGCACCTGTAGTCTCAGCTACTTGGGAGGCTGAGGCAGTAGAATCCTTGAACATGGAAGGCAGAGGTTGCAGTGAGCTGAGATTGTGCCACTGCAGTCCAGCCTGGGTGACAGAGCAAAACTCCATCTCAAAAAAAAAGAGGGGGGCAATCTCTAGTTTTATTCCATTGTGGTTGGAAAAAGCATTATGTGTGATTTCAATAATTTTAAATATGAGACTTGCTTTGTGGCCTACCGTAAAGACTATTCTGGACCTATAAACCGTTTAGAAGAATATTTAATCCACTTGTGGAGCGTAGTGTTTTGTATATGTCTAATAGCCTCATTTGGTTTATAATGCTATTTAAGACATCTGTTTTCTTATTGAACTTCTGTTTGGTTGTTTCATCCACTGTTGAAAGTGGGATGTTGAAATCATCAACTATTATTGCAGAACTGTCTACCTCTTCAAATCTGTTTGTCTTTGTTTCATATATCCTGAGGATCTTTTATTAGGTAAATATGTAAGGATAATATCTTTTTGATGAATTAAACATTCTTGATATTTGCCTAGTACCTCTAGCTCTATTTTGGTTACTGTTTGAATTAATTTTTCCATCCCTTTTAAAACATGTAAAAAGTTATTCTGTCAATGTTTGACTTTTAACTGGAGTTTAATTTATCTGCATTTAAGGTAATTACTGATAAGAAATAATTTATTTTGCTATTTTTGTCCTTGATTTCTAGAAGTTTGTTGTTGTTGTTGTTATTCAATTCCTCCAAAAACTGCTCATTTTTACATTTGATTTTTTTCTAGGGTACCAATTTGACTGTCTCATTTCTCTTTAGTATATTTTAACAGTTATTTTATTAGTGGTCATTAAGGGTATTATAACTAATATCTTAAATTTATACTAATATAGTGTGAATTATAACAACTGTTTACATTATATACAAATATTTTCCCATACTGCTGTCCCTCCATTCCTATGTTTTTTGTCAAAAATTGCTTCTTATTCAACATGTGCTAACAGCACAGATATATAGTTCTTGTTTTATTGTATGTCATTTCTTTATTTTATTGTTTTATTTTATTTTACTTTACTGAGACATGGTTTCAATCATGCAGGCTAAACATGGTTCACTACAGCCTCGAGCTCCTGGCCTCAGGGATCCTTCCACTTCCACTTCTCTTGTAGCTGGGGCTAGAGGTTCATGCCACCATACATGGCTAATTTTATTTTCTGTAGATACAGGGTCACACTTTGTTGCCCTGGCTGGTCTCAAACTCCTGGGCTCAACCAAACTTCCCAGCTTGGCTGGGATTACAGACGTGAAATACTGTGCCTTACCACTTGTCATTTAAATCTAGTAGAAAAATAAAGTCACAGAAACCCCCAAATACAATGATATTGGCTTTTCTATTTCCTGGTGTAATTACTTTATTGATGTTATTTATTTGTTTATTTGCACATGGGTTACTGTGTATTGTTCTTACATTCCTTAGTTCCTTTATCATATTTTGTAAGGCCAATCTGATAGTGATGTGCTCTCTTTAATTCTGTTTGTTTGGAAATGTCTTACTCATAAATTGAGTAATTGAGTTAGGTTTTGCCAGATATTGAGTTTATGACTGATTTATGTTTTCTTTCAGCACTCTAAATATGTCACCCCAGTGACTTTCCTCCATACATTTTAATGAGAAATTGGCTGTTAATGTCATTGAGGATAACTTGCATGTGATCAGTTACTTCTGTCTTGCTTCTTTTAAAGTTCTCTATTAATTTGTCTTTTGTCAATTTCAGTGTGTGTTTCAGTGTAGATATCTTTGAGGTTATTCTTCTTGCAGAATTTTTTTTTTCTTCTGGGATTCTGGAATAAGTAAATTTGTATCTATCAGCACATTTAGGAAATTTCAGCCATTGCTTCTTCAAATTATTCTTTTTATCTCTATGTCTCCTTTTCCTGTGGGGCTCCCATTATGAATATGTTGATATACTTAATATTGTTCCATGGCTACCTTAGTTTTATTCATTTTTCTTGTTTTTCTCTTCTTGTACCTTCCTTAAACTGAATAAACACTCCATCTTCAAGTTCCTTGATTATCCTTCCTGCATGCTGATGCATACTCTTCAGTCTTTCTAGTTACAGGGTATGGATTTCATTTTTAAAAATAATTTGTAGGTCTTTATTGGTATTTTCCATTTTTGAAACACTGTCCTGGCTTCTCTTAGGTATTTGATAACATTAAAGTCAAGTAAATTAAAATATTTGCCTAGTAAATACCATGGCTGGGATTCCTGAAGTACAGTTTCTTTTCATTATTTTCCCGTTTATGGTGCCATTATTTTGTCCTTTTGAATGCCTTGTATTTTATTGTTGAACACTGAACACTTTGGATATCATTCAGCATATCCAGAAAACATATTCCTGCCCTCCACAATCTCTTAGTTTTGGGGGTCATTTACTTGTTTTGCAACCCTCTAAAGCTATTTTTGTATCCTGTATTCTTTGTCATGTATGGACACTTAACCTGTGTTCTGTCACTCTATTTGCCATCTACTGTTTTTGACAAATTTTTAGAAAACACTCCAAGCAGAGAAAAGGAAAAGGAGAAAAGAAAGAAAAGAAAAACTGCCCAGAATTTGCAGATTGACTCTTTGAGGAACTCCAGTGTTTAGCCCAAAGTCAGGGAAAAGTGAAAGCTTCAGGAGCTTCTCTGTGCATACATCCAATACTGGAAATATTTATAGCCTTCTAAACATACCAGTAGGAGGCTGGGCATGGTGGTTCATACTTGTAATCCCAGCACTTTGGGAGGCTGAGGTGAACAAGTCACTTGAGCCCAGAAGTTTGAGACCAGTTTTGACAACATGGCAAGATCTCATCTCTATAGAAAATACAAAAATAAGCTGTTTGTGGTGACCAATGCCTGCACTGTGGGAGGCTGAGGTGGGAGGATCACGGAATATAGAAAGGTTGAGCTATTGAGGAAACTAAGGTGGGAAAATCTCTTGAGCCCAGGGAGGTTGAGGCTGCAGTGAGCCACGATCATGCCACATGACTCCAACCTGGGCCACAGGGCAAGACTCTGTCTCTATTTAAAAACAAAACCAAAGTAAACAACAACAAACTGTGAAAGTTTTTCAAAGCTGATTTTCCACAGCAATTTCCTTCCCCAGCCTCTTCCTTCCAGGCATTTTCTTTGTGTACTGCTTGACCTGACTGCCAGGTGGCTCTGACTAGTATATTTCCCTTCCACAAAGACCTCTTGGGAGTTGACTTCTCACCCCAAGAAAGCTATAAGGTGGGCTAAAGAATCTGAGCTAATAATCTTCAAGAGAACTTCAGAGAGTTCAAATCATACAATTATTATTATTATTACTATTATTATTATTATTATTATTTGAGACACAGTCTAATTCTGTTGCACAGGCTGGAGTGCAGTGACAGAATCTTGGTTCAATGCAACCTCCATCTCCCGGGTTCAAGTGATTCTCCTGCCTCAGCCTCCCCAGTAGCTGGGACTACAGGCTTCTGCCGCCAGGCCCAGCTAATTATTGTATTTTTAGTAGAGACAGGGTTTTGCCATGACAACCACAATTCTTTGAGATAAGCTCCATATTTTTCCCACATGCATCAAAAGCTGCCCCTAGAACTTAGTCTTTTTCACTGTTGCCATGAAGCCATGGAGCGGGTGAGGATGGACAGTTAAAATACCACATACTGGCTGGGCGTGGTGGCTTACGCCTGTAATCCCAGCACTTTGGGAGGCCAAGGCAGGTGGATCACCAGGTAAGGAGACTTAGACTATCCTGGCTAACACGGTGAAACTCTGTCACTACTAAAAATACAAAAAATTAGCTAGGCGTTGTGGCACGCACCTATAGTCCAGCTATTTGGGAGGCTGAGGCAGGAGAATCGCTTGAACCCAGGAGGTAGAGGTTGCAGTAAGCCAAGATTGCGCCACTCCACTCCAGCCTGGGTGACAGAGTCAGAGTCTGTCTCAGAAAAAAAGAAAGAAGAAGAAGAAGAAGAAAAAAAAGACACATACTGTCTTGCCCAAACTCAGGGGTAAGGTCTTCTTTAACCACTCCCCTGAGTTATGTTATTAGACTCCAGAGCTCCAAGAGTCAAGTCTGAGGTTTTTTTCTCTGCCTTATACCCCTTAACTTTTAACCCAATTAAATGTAATGACAGCATAAAATATAAACTTGCTTAAATTTACCTTGATTTTTAATGTTAAGGCGGCGTTCAGCCTGTTTAGTAAGATTTCATACAAGGCTGCTTCCATCATTATTATGAGAGCCATTCTCTCTTTCATTTAATAACAAATAGTTGGCTGGTCGCAGTGGCTCATGCTTGTAATCCCAGCCCTTTGGGAGGCTGAGGCGGGTTGATCACAAGGATGAAGACAATCCTTGCTAATACAGTGAAGCCCTGTCTTTACCAAAAATACAAAAAATCAGCCGAGCATGGTGGTGCATGCCTGCAATCCCAGCTACTCAGGAGGCTGAGGCAGGAGAATCACTTGAACTGGGGAAACTGGGAGGCAGAGGTTGCGGTGAGCCTAGATCACACCATTGCATTCCAGCCTGGACATCGAGAGTGAAACTCCTTCTCAAAAAAAAAAAAAAAAGAAAAGAAAAAAAGAAAACAAAAAGTAATGATACAGGGAGATAATAAATAGTAAGTAAATGAGTGTTTTAAGAAGCTGTGAAATCTAAAGCAAAGGTAAAGAAGGTCATAGATAGGAGCAGGAAAAATTACACAAATCCACACGAGCTTAATTTTTGGTGGTGATTTCTCATCAGAAAAAAAAACATACAAGAAAGTATGAATAAGAAAATTGTCTACATTGCTTTGGTAGAAGAAAGTAGAAAGAAAAACAAAAACAACAAAATAATGAGAATTATACAATATTAAGCTTTAGTGTTCTTCATCATTTATCATGGTGATTGTTTCCCCAAGAAATAACAGAAGCAAAATAGTCAAAATAGAAGGACACATAGGCATATATTACTGTCTATGTATATCAAGTCAAGTTTAATTTTAATTCATTCTTTTAGAAATTTTATTTTAAATTAACAATTGTAAATATTTATGGGACTCAAAGTGATTTTATAATACATGTATACACTGCAAAATAATTAAATTGGGCTAGTTAACATATACATCACCTCACACACTTATCATTTCATTGTGGTGATAATATTTAAACTCTACTTTTCCAATTATTTTTTTCAGATGGAGTTTCACTTTTGTTGCCCAGGCTGGAGTGCAGTTGCACAATCTTGGTTCATTGCAACCTCCACTGTCCGGGTTCAAGTGATTCTTCTGCCTCAGCTTCCTGAGTAGCTGTGACTGTAGGTGTGTGCCACCAAACCTGGCTAGTTCTTGTATTTTCGGTAGAGACGGTGTTTCACCATGTTGGCCAAGCTGGTCTTGAACTCCTGACCTCTAGTGATCTGCCTGCCATGGCTGTCCAAACTCCAGAGATTACAGGCATGAGGCACCATGCCTGCCTTTTTCAGCAATTTTGAAGTGTACATTTTTTAACTGTGATCACCATTCTGTACGACAGATCACCAGAACTACTTCCTGCCTCACAGAAATTTTTTACCTTTTGACAAATGTCATCCCTTTCCATATGTATTCCTATCACTACCCCACACTCCAATCTCTGACTACTTTCTGTGTATTTGTATAAAGAGTCAGGGTCTCGCTGTGTTGCCCAGGCTGGAGTGCAGTGGCACAATTATGGCTCACTGTGGCCTCAAACACCTAAACTCAAGTGATCCAACCACCTCATCCTCCCAAAGTGCTGGAGATAACAGACATGAGTCACCACACTTAGCATATTCACTATTTTTATGAGTTCAACTTTTTTAGATTTTACGTATAATTGTGACCATGCTATATTTGTTTTTCTGTGCCTGTCTTATTTCACTGAGCATAATGTTTTCCAATTCCATTCATTTTACCATAAATAAATAACAGAACTTTCTCCTTTTCTTTAAGGCTGTATAGTATATTCCATTGTGTATATGTGCCACACTTTATCTGTTAATCTGTTGATGAGCACTTGGGTTGTTTCCTTATCTTGGCTATTGTGAATAATGCTGACATGAATATAGGTATACAAATATCTCTCTGAAATACTAATTTATATCATTTGAATATATATTCAGAAGTAGAGTAGCTGGACCATGTTGTAATTCTATTTTTAATTTAATTTTATTTTTGAAACCTCAGTTCTATCACCTCAGAAGCACAGGCTACCAAAGCACAGAAAAACAGCAATTGGATTGCATCACATCAAACTAAAAAGTTTCTGCACAGCAAAGGCAACAATTAGCAGAGAGGGTGAAGAGACAATCCCCACACTGGGAGAAATTGTCTGCAAATCATATATATGATAAATGGTGAATAATAAATACATACAAGGAACTCACACCACTTAACAACAACAAATCAAGTAAGCCTATTAAAAATGGGCAAAGGACCTGAATTTATGTTTCTCAAAAAAAGGCAAAAATGGTCAAGTCTATGTTTAATTTTGTTTATTCATTTATTTTATTTATTTATTTTGAGATGGATCCTCACTCTGTCTCCTATGCTGGAGTGCAGTGGCGCGATCTCGCCTCCCCACAACCTGTGCCTCCCAGGTTCCAGCGATTCTCCTGGCTCAGCCTCCGGAGTAGCTGGGACTGTAAGTGCATGCCAACAAGCCCAGCTAATTTTTATTGTATTTTTAGTCAAGACGGGGTTTCATTGTGTTAGCGAGGATGGTCTCCATCTCCTGACCTCATGATCTGCCCATCTTGGCCTCCCAAAGTGCTGGGATTACAGGTGTGAGCTATCAAGCCCAGCCTTATTTATTTATTTATTTATTTATTTATTTTTCTGGAGACAGAGTCTCACTTTGTCGCCCAGGCTGGAGTGCAGTGGTGCAATCTTGGCTCACTGAAACCTCCACCCCCTAGGTTCAAGCAATTCTCCTGCCTCAGCCTCCCTAGTAGCTGGAATTACAGGTGTGTGCTACTGTGCCTGGCCAATTTTTGAACAACTGTATATTTAATGATGCTTCACCACCAATCATCAGGGAAATGCAAATTAAAATCAACAATGCACCTTCTCTCAAAAATGTTGGAACAGCTATTATCATGAAGATGAAAAATGACAAGTGTTATTGAGAATGTAGAGCAAACAGAATCCTTGTGCACTGTTGGTAGGAATGTAAATTCGTATTTCAAATTATAAACATGATTATTTATTTTTAATTGAAAAGTTTTTGTACTTTAAGATGCATTAATATGAGTTGCTTTCTGTTAGTCAAAGTTCAATGAGAAATGCCTTAGTTACCCTAAATTAATATAAATAGGAGCAGTCTCATAAGACTTGCCTTTCAGATTCCCTTAAGTACAGAATAAAACCTGTGGTAAATACTCTTTCTGAAGAAAACATGTTCACTGATAATGTATATGCTACAAACACTTGTTAAAGGCGTAGTTTCCAAAAACGTACTAGGTGAAAAATGCATTACGGTTATTTTTCCTGCTCAGTTTTGGATCCAGATGGATTTTTTATTTTGTTTTATTTAATGAATTGTATAATTATCATTAAGAAAACAAAAATTACTAATGCATGGTCACAGGAGAAAAATGAATTTTATTAGAAACCACTTCCAAGATTTTGCTGTGTATATTTTTTAAATTTAAGAGCCTCTTAACAAGTCACATTCAGAATCTTTACTCATTGTTCTGTGAAAGTATATATGTATATTTTATGAATATGTCAAACTTGTTTTGATTGAAAAATACCCAACCCTACTCCAGGAGTGATAGTAATTCCTTAGCTGCTTATTTTTATTCTTTTGAGTTTTCTCTAGATGTTTACATAATGTTACGGTGCTTTTGGCTGATTTTCTGTACATCCTGGCAACACTTTGCCTGACCACCTTGGGTGCAAATACCGATAGAAGAGGAGCATAAAGCCAATGGCCAATAGGTAGGTTATGATGAGCTGCATGGCAATTAATGAGTCACAACAATTCAGCAAAGTTTTCCCTCCAAAGAACCTAAATACCAATATCATTATCACATTTTCTAAAAACTGAAAGCTGTAGTGTAGGATTCTATGGCCCCACCTCTGTCTCCTGTCAATTATTTCCTCATCTGACAACTGCAGTTTCACTGCTGACCAGCAGGAGAAGTTGATGGCAGCATATAGTAGCGTGATCAAGATAAGCATCAGTACTGTCCCCACCATATTGGAATTATTTTCTGTGTTGCTAGGAAGATGAGCTCCACTTTTCCAAAACTCCAGCCACGGTGCCAACAATGATACAAAATATATGATTAATAAAAAGGGTAGGCTCTTCAGTTTCAGAGATGCAGTGAAAAGTGCCAGAGTCACTACACGTGAGATAATCTCCAAAAAACGCCATATCATGACACAGATGAATTCTATCATCTGTAGCTTAATGGTAGTATCATCATTGCTGATCTGGATGGCCAGTATATTGCAGTGAATGGCCCCATAAGTAACTGATAACAGGGAACATGTTATCAGCAATGCTATAAAAGACAAACATGAAAATGTTAGAGAATATTTTTCATTAGTAATGACCACTTTCTTTTTTAAACTTGCCATTTTAAGATATATTCTTCCTCATCCACCTCCTTAGAAAATCATTTACTTATAAAAAGAAAGGTTTGTTAATCTTCCATTTTCAGAGATACGGTAAGTATAGGCATGCAAAACATATATTACACCTTGGAAAATCAAATAATAAGCAAATACATACATATCTACATTTATACATGTATATACACATTCCTTCATAGAGAAGACTGGCACAGATAAAATGGGAGAGACACATTCAGATCTGATGCTATAAGGTGTGACAGCACATAGAAAGCAGTCTCAATTAAAAAAATTACCTGAATTAGACATTGAAAAGACGGTTCCATTCTTTATAGAAAGTTAAGAGTGTCAACTAGGAAGTTAGCATGTGAAATAGGAGACTAATGTAATATAAACTGTGTTTTAGACTATGGTGGCAACAGAAAAGAAGAAATAAGCTGTGGAGTTAAAGTAAATCCTGGAAGTGGAGCTGACAGATTCTGCTGAGTGACGGAATACAAGGTACTAGAGAAGCAGAAAAAATAAAAAGTTACAAAAATTAAGAAGTGTGTGTGTGTGCATGTGTGTGATTGTATGTATCCATGCAATTTTATGAGCTTTTTCATAAGCAAAATTATTTTAATTTCAACATTTTTCTCTCAATAATTAGATGAATAAGCACATGGAAGAAAAGCAAAATTATGAAGTAGTTGAATAATTGGCTTAAGAACTTTTGTACTACATTCAGTTGAAAAAGAAAAAATTCATTTGACATATACATGCAGGTTAAAAAAATACACTCCAGCTGGGCACGGTGGCTCACACACCTGTAATCCCAGCACTTTGGGATGCTGAGGTAGGTGTTATCATGAGGTCAGGAGATCAAGACCATTCTGGGTGACACAGTGAAACCCCATCTCTACTGAAAGTACAAAAAAGTAGCTGGGCATAGACCCAGCTACTCGAGAGGCTGAGGCAGAGCAATTATTTGAACCCAGGAGGCAGAGGTTGCAGTGAACCAAGATAGCACCACTGGACTCCAGCCTGGGTGACAGAGTGAGACTCCATCCCAAAAAACAAACAAACAAACAAATAAACACTAACAAAAAACACTCTTCATACACAATGAATTTAAGCCAGAAAACAAAAAGAGGCCAAATAGCAAAATAGTCATTCCTCATCTAAATTTATTATTCACTTTCTAACACCATTTAGAAAATGAATATTAACACTCCATTTATTCCTTAAGGAATACTCAAAGTGAAACTCTAAAACATTAGCATTATAACTGCATTTATGAGAAATGAGACTGAATATAATAAATGACCTAAAAATTAAATGTTTGAAAGTAAAATTTGGCCAGGTATGGTGACTCATACTTTGAGGAGGCTGAGGTGAATGGATCACTAGAGCCCAGGAGTTCAAGATCAACCTGGGCAACATGGTGAAAACCTATCTCTACAAAACACACACACACACACAAAATACACAAATTTAGCCAGGCATGGTGACACATGCCTGTAGTCCCAGATTCAGGAGGCTGCAGTGGGAGGATTGCTTGAGCCCAGGAAGTAAACATAGGACTTTCACTTGAGTTTTTATTCGTCTGTGACTTCACCCCAGCATTTTGGGAGGATGATATCAAGGGGCAAACTTCTAGACCCATCCCGACAACAGATGGGAAACTGTGGCTTCAGCAGAATGGAATTGAGTTCCAGTCAACATTCCTACTGGTTGACTGAATAAACCTCAGAGGGAAGACCATGGCAGCTGCAGGCCTTGAGTGCATCCAGTGCTCTACTGAGGGCTACAGGTGCAACCTGCCACTGAGTCAGCTTTGGTGGTCAAATTACTTCAGCCATCAAAGTCTAGGCATTAGGATTCCCCCTACTTCTACCAGGGCTGAAGCTATCATAGACTTAAAGACCTTAATTTCCTTCTTCTTCTTGCCCTGAATCTCTGGACAGGCTTACTACAGAAAGAAGCTTCCAAACAAAGCCCAGCCATGAACACTGAATCAGGCATCTATATCATTGTGCAGACAACAATGCATAGTCACAAAGATCAGGATCTAGGACGAGAACATCATGGCACCAAGTGGACAAAATAAGGTGCCAGTTGTGAGTGACCCGAAAGAGATGGGCATGGACATATAGCCTGACAAAAAATTCAAAGTACTTATTTTAAGACAATGTAGTGGACTTAAGGAAAACACAAACAATTCAGAAATTTATCAGAGAAACTTAGCAAGGAGATTGAAATAATGGGAGGAAAAAACTAACAGAAATGTTGAAGATAAAAACACAATAAAATAAAAAAAAATGCAATTGAGAGCATTGGCAGAAGTGGCCAAGCAGAAAAACTCAAGGACAGATTAATTAAAAATATACAGTCAGAAAAAAAAAGAAATCTAGAAAGTTCATAGGATTTATGGGATAACATCCAAAGAACAAATGTATTAGTCACTGGTGTTCAAGGAAAAGCTGGGTGCAATGGCTCACACCTGCAATCACAGCTATGTGGGAGGCAGAGGCTGGTGGATCACATGTGGTCAGGAGTTTCAGAGCAGAGTGCCCGACATGGTGAAACTGTGTCTCTACTAAAAATACAAAAATTAGTCAGGTGTGGTTGGTGGATGCCTGTAATCCCAGCTACTCAAGAGGCTGAGGCAGGATAATCACGGAACCCAGGACACAGAGGTTGCATTGAGCCAAGATCACACCATTGCACTCCAGCCTGAGCAACAAGAGCAAAACTCCATCTCATATTTAAAAAAAAAGTGTATTATAGAATAAAAAGTAAAAAGTCTATTTAGAGAAATAATAACAAAAAATTTTCCAAATCTAAATAAAAATATAAATGTTCAGGTAAAGGAATATCAAAGTCTTCCAATAAGATTAAATCCAAATAATATCGCCATGGCTTAATATAATCAAACCAAAAAATATCAAAGACAAAGAGAGCATACTGCATTAGCCAGGATAAAAAAGAAAATATCATATCAGGAATATACCTATATATTTAATATATGCATATATATAATGTAAATATTAATGGACGCAAAGGGAGAAAAAAACTACAAGGCACTAATAGAAAACTTCAGCACCTTACTTTCAGCAATGAATAGATCATGCAGACAGAAAATCAGTAAGTAAACATCAGATTAAAATGCACTGTAGGGCAAATGGACAAAACAGTTACAGAACTATCCATCCAAGAGTTACAGAATACACATTCTTCTCTACTGCATACATGGAACATTTTCCAGGATATATCATGCATTAGGCCTAAAAACACATCTTGATGAATTTGAAGAGATCAAAGTCATACAGGGTATCTCTTCTGATATCACTAATTCATAAGTATATGAAAATTAAATAACATACTCCTGAACAACCAGTGAGTCAATGAAGACATTACACAGAAAATACCATATTTCTTGAGACAAAAATAGAAACAGAACACATCAAAACTTACTGGATATGACCAAAGCAGTTTTAAAGGGAAAGTTATAGCAATAAATGTCTTCATCAAAAAGAAGATACCAAATACACCAAACCAAAGAATTAGAAAAACAAAAAGCTAAAACCAAAAGTAAAAAAAGTCCCTAATAAATATAATCAGAGACAAAAAAGGAGATGTCATAACTGACACCTAGAAACAAATTAATGGTAAGAAATCAAATCAGCAATAAAAAGTTACCCATTAAAGAAAAGCCCAGGACCTGATAGATTAAGTGCTGCATTCTACCTACCACTAAAAAATAACTACTATCAAACCTTTTTAACCTAATGGAAAAAATAAAAAAAAGAAGATATGTGAACTGTTCCAGTTCATTCTGTGGGGCCAGCATTATGCTCAATACAAAACCAGACAAGGATGCAACAAAGAGGAGAAAACTACAGGCTAATATACCTGATTAACATAATGTAAAAATCCTCAACACAATACTGGGAAACTGAGTTATAATGCACATTTAGAAAATCATTCATGATTTTCCATGATACAGAAATACAGGAATGGTTTAATACACAAGAACCATTAAATGTCATACATTACATCAACAAAATAAATAACAAAATCTAGGTGGTCATTTCAATAAATAAAAAAGCCATTTGACAAAATTCAACATCTTTTTATAACAAAATCTCTCAACAAATTATGCATAGAACAATTGTAACTCAACACAACAAATGACATAAACAGGAATAACCAAATAATGCTTTACATGACAAATCCATAGCTAACATCACACTCAATGGGAGCTCAAATTGAAAGCTTCTCTCTGAAGATCTGAAAGGAGACTAAGAAGTTCACTTTAACTGCTTATATTAACATAATCCTGTAAGTCTTTAGCTAGAGCAACTGGACAAGAGAAAGAAAAGGTACCCAAATTGGAAAGAAAGAAGTAAAATTGTCCATATTTCCTAATGATATAATATGGAAATCCCTAAACACACCACTAAAAAGCAGTTAGAACTATTTCAGAAAATCAGTTGAATTTCAGTTTACAAAATCAACATATAAATTAAGTAGCATTTTCATATACTAATACCAAAATGTCTACAACAAACCTCAATAAAATAATCCCATTTACAATAGCTATGGGAAAACAAATGAATGAATAAAAAGCCTTTGGAGTAAATTTTACCAAGGAGGTAGAAAATAATCTGCATTCTGAAAATTAGGAAGTATTAATAAAAAAATAAAATAACATAAATCAATGGAAAGATATCTATGCTAATTGATTGGGAAAAAGTAATGTGGTTAAAATGTTTATAGGACCCAAATAGGTTCACAGATTCAATGCAATCTCTATCAAAACACCAATGGCATTTTTCACAGAAATAGAAAGAAATTCAAAATTAATATGAAATCACAGAAAAAAAAACCCTGAATAACCAAAGCAATCCTGAAGATGGCCATAGGTTTGGGGAGTGAACCCATAGAGCTGGAGGCATCACAATGCTATAAACCAATGCAACAGAATATAGTGAGCGCAAATAAATCCACACATAGCCAACTGATATTCTACAGAGGTGCCAAGAACACAAAATGAGGAAAAGTCAGTCTCTTCAATAAGTGGTGCTGGGAAAACAAGAGAGCTACATGCAGAAAAACAAAATCAGAACCCTATTTCTTACCACATACAAAAAATAACTCAAATACACTAAAAAGCCTAGTGCAGTGGCATGTACCTATAGTTCCAGCTACTCAGGGGTCTGAGTCAGGAGGATCACCTGAACCTAGGAGTTCAAGGCTGTAGCATGCCACACTCATGCCACTGCACTAACCCTAGGCAATACAGTGAGACCTCATCTATAAAAATAGATTTTTAAAAACCTTTAAAAAATATGTAATGAAAACCCTAAACTGTCAAACCTAATAAAACACAGGGCAAACTTAATGACCTTGGTCTGGGCAAGGATTTTTTTGTGTGTGTGGATAAGACCTCAAAACCACAAGCAACAAAACGACCAACAGACAAATGAAGTTTCATCCTACTAGAAAGCTTCCATGCAGAAAAAAACAAAAATCAGAGTGATAGAATGAGAGCAAATATTTGCAAATTATACATCAGACAAGGGGTTAATTAAAATATACAAGGAACTTAAAAATATTCGAAGGCAAAACAAACAAATACCACATGTTCTCACTTATAACGGGAGCTAAGTTATGATTACATATGGACAAATAGAGGGAAACACACACTGTGGCCCATTGGAGGCTACAGAGTGGGAGGAGGGAGAACATCAGTGAAAACAACTGATGGACACTAGGCTTAATACCTGAGTGATGAAATAATTTGTACAACAAACCCCTATCATACAAGTTTAGTTATATAGCAAACCTTCATATGTAGCCCTAAAACTAAAATAGAAGTTAAATTTTAAAAATTAGAAAGAAAAAAATAAACAATTCTCTGTAAAGAAAATAGGTCTCTTAACAGGCCTTTCTCAAAAGGCATTTTTCAAAAGAAGACACGCAAATCAAAACCAGTATGAGACTTTACCTCATCCTGGTTGGAACGGTCATTATTTAAAGAATAAAAAGAAAAAAGAAACATTTAAAATAAAAAAGAACATGGAGGAACGAAAACTCTTGCACATTATGGGTGATAATGTAAATTATTACACCCATTATACATCACTAAACCCATTTTACCCCATGAACAGTTTGGAGCTTCCTCAAAAATTAGAAATTAGTACTAATGCATTATCCAGAAATTCCACTTTTGAGAATGTATCAAAAGGAATTGAATCCAGTATGTTGAAGAGATATATATACTCTCATGTTTATTTCAGCATTATTCACAGTAGCCAAGATATAGAATCACCTCAAGTGTCCATCAGTGAATGAATACATAAAGAAAATGTGGTACATATACACAATGGAATAGTATTCAGCTATAAAAAAGAATGAAATTCTCATCTGCAGCAACAGGGATGAACCTGAAGGACATTACATTGAGTGAAAAAAAATGGTCTCACTTTTATGAGAAAACTTAAAAGAAAAAAAAAAGACTCTGTGGATATAGAGAGTGAAACAATGGTTACCAGAGACTGGAGTGGTTATAGGAAAAGAAAGAATGAGGAGAATTTTATCAAAAGATTTATAATTACAGTCAGATAGGAGTAATAAATTTAAAGAGATCTATTGTATAGCAGGGTCACTACAGTTAGTGAAGGTATATTGTTGAAATATGTACACAGAATGGATGTTAATTACTCTTACCAAAAAAGAAAAAAAGAGATAACTATGTGAGAAATTGCATTTGTTAATTCTCTGGACTTAACTATTCCATGTTATATATATACTTCAAACATCTTCTTGTACACAATAAAAACATACAATGTAACCTGTCAATGTAAAAAATAAATAGAGAGAGAAAGAAAGGAGGCGGTGGGGGAGAGAGAGAGGGAGAGAGAGAGAGAGAGAGAGAGACTGACTCTGAGACGAAAGGGGAAAAACAGCCACACCATAAAATTGTATTACACTGACCACTGGTACCATTTTCTTTTTGTTTTTTTCTTGTTTTTTGCTTTTGTTGTTGTTGCTGTTGTTGGAGGGGATGGAGGTTTGCTCTTGTTCCCCACACTGGAGTGCAATGGCACTATCTCGGCTCATTGCATCCTTCGCCTGCTGGGTTCAAGCCATTCTCTTGCCTCAGCATCCCGAGTAGCTGAGATTACAGGTACCCGCTACCATGTCCAGCTAATTATTGCATTTTTAGTAGAGACAGACAGGCCTTCACCATGTTGGCCAAGCTAGTCTTGAAACCCTAACCTCATGTGATCCACCCACCTTGGCCTCCTAAAGTGCTAGGATTACAGGTGTGAGCCACCATGCCCAGCCTACACTGACACAATTTTCATATGTTTATAAATAGGTGTCTGTCTACATTTTGTCAATTAATAGAAAGCAAATAATTATGAACCTTATTTAAAAAATAGTGTAATAGGAAAAGTGAACACAGAAATACACACAGTCTACAGATCTGTGTGTACAATGAAAACTGAATCTAATGCCATGAAGCTAGTAGAACTTATTTGTAAAAAAATTTCCAACTATAGATCATATCCCATGGGATATGGTTGCAGTTGTATAGTTATAGGTTTATTTAGCCATCATATGTTTTACTGCTGAAGGTCCCATATAATTCAATAATTTTGGACACATGTAAACATGTACCTAACTGCTTCACATTTGGTTTGAATGTCCACTTGTCAAATATCTATTTATTTAACAAACAACTTCTTAGTCTTAGTTTGTTGTTCACATATATGCTAAAAACTTCCCTTGTTACGAAAGAATTTCAAATGACATCTGATGTCAAATGACATCTTTGTAATAAAATACTATATATTCCATGTCTTTTAGTGATGTTTTGTTCAAGTCTATATTTATCAACTCTGAAAATAAAAAATGATTACCTTCCTTTTACATGTTGCAATCAGCACTTCCCTCTTAAATGCCAAATAAAAATGTTTTGATTTTATTTTACCTTTGCAGATAATCAACATGCATCTGTTCAACTAGTTATCTTCCTCTTCATGTATACTTGAACAGCATATAGCTAAATGTCTACATTCTTGGTGACTATTTTTTATTTTTTATTTTATTTTTTGAGATGGAGTTTTGCTCTTGTTTCCCGGGCTGGAGTGCAATGGTGCCATCTTGGCTCACCGCAACCTCTGCTTCCCGGGTTCAAGCGATTCTCCTGCCTCAGCCTCCCCAGTAGCTGGGATTACAGGCATGCTCCACCATGCCCGGTTAATTCTGTATTTTTAGTAGAGGCAGGGTTTCTCCATGTTGGCCAGGCTGGTCTCTAACTCCTGACCTCAGGTGATCCATCCGCCTTGGCCTACCCAAGGGCTGGGATTACAGGCATGAGGCACTGCCCCTGGCACTGGTGACTATTTTTTGAATTTGACATAATAGGCTAATAAAAAGGTGTAAAGACAGAGCAGACATATTCAATGTACAATTACATATTCCCCCAAAGGTTGCATTTTAAATTATTTTGCATAATTCCAGTACACAGGTTAAGAGAAAACTGACATTGGTTCAGTGTATGTGTTGGGGGTTCTGTTTCATGTTATTTAGGTGTAGATTCAGGTAACTGCCACTATAATCATGTTATTGAGGAGAGCAGAAATCACCTGGTGACCATAAAACAGATCACCCAGAGACAAAACTTCTTATCTGAGGAATTTAAATGGGAGCAAAGACCACCTGGTGACCATCAAATAGGCTGTCAAAGAGGCAAAACTCCTTGCCTGAGAATTTAGAATCAAATTTTCTGAATATCTAAAGGTAGCATGTCATTTTGGGTCTCTTTCAACATTTACTGTAAGTTACTAAAATTTCAAATCAACCCAAGGAAGCTAAGCAATGCAATAAAGAAATTCAAGAGCTGAAAGATGAAATAGCCACTTAAAAAAAGACCAAAAATTGACTTCTTCAGCTGAAAACTTCACAATAAGAAAATTATAATACAAATGGAAGTGTTAAGAAGGGAATAGACCAAGCTGAGGAAAGAATTTCAGAGCTCCAAGACTGGTTCTTCAAATCAACTTGGTCAAACAATAATAAAGCAAAAATAATTCAAAATGAATAAAACCTTCAAGAAATATGGGGTTATGTAAAGCGACCAAATCTATGACTTGACTCACCAGCATTCCAGAGAGAAAAGGAGATAGAATAAGCAACTTGAAAAATAAATTTGAGGAGACAGTCATGAAAGTCTTCCTCATCACACTAGAGAGGCCAACATCCAAAGCCAAATAAGATAGAGAACCCCAGCCAGACGCTATGTAAGATGACCATTCCCAAAGCACAGTCATCAGATTCACCAAGGTCAGTGCAAAAAGAAACAAACAAACAAAAGAAAGGAAACAAACATGAAAATATAAATGCAACTAGAGAGAAGTGGCAGGTCACTTATAGAGAGAACACCATCAGGATGGCAGCAGACCTCTTAGCAGAAACCAGAGACTGGTGGCCTATTTTCAACATTAAAAAAAAAAAAAAATCCAAGAATTTTATATCCCACCAAACTAAGATTCATAAGGAAAAAAGAAATAAAATTCTTCTCAGACAAACAAATGCTAAGGGCATACACTTCAAGCAGATTAGGCTTTCAAGACATCCTCAAGGGAATGCCAAACATGCATTTGAAAGAATGATATCTGCTCTCACAAAAGCACACTTAAGCGCAAGCCCATATGCACTTTTAAGCAGCTACACAAGGAAATCTACCTAACAACCAGCTAACAACATAACAGGATCAAAATCACACATATCAATACTAACCTTGAATGACATACAGTGGTAGGCTGAATAAAAAGACGAAACCCAACCCTCTATGGTCTTCAAGGCACTCATCTCACATCCAGTGACACCTGTACCCTCAAAGTAAAGGAGCGGGTAAGATTCATCACGCTAATGGAAAACAAAGAGAGCAGGAAAACAGATGTGAAACCAGTGAAAATTGAGAAGGACAATGAAGGTCATTACATAATAATAATGGGTACAATCCAACACTGTCCTAAATACACATACATAGAAAAATGGAGCACTGATTTGTAGAACAAGTTCTTCTTGAGTAACAAAGAAACTCTGGACTTACACTCAACACTTGACCAACTAGAACTAACACACATCTACAGAATGAACATGCCACCCAACAAACAAAGAATTGTCATTCTTCTCATCTGCACACAGAATATAGCCTAAGATTGACTCTGAGCAATTTACTAAGGCAAGCCTCATTAAATTCAAAGAAACAAATCACACAAAGCACACTCTTGGTCCATGGTGCAATAAAAATAGAAATCAATATCAAGAAGATCTCTCAAAATACAAAAATACAGGGAAATCAAACAACTTACACCAGAATAACTCCCAGGTGAACATAAAAATTAAATTAAGGCAGAAATTAAAATAATTATTTGAAATAAATGAAAATAGGAAAAGCTTTCCCAAATCTCTGGGATGCAGCCAAAGCAGGGTTAAGTGGAAAGTTTATAGCCCTAAAATGCCTTCATCAAGAAGTTAGAAAAATCTCAAATTAACAATTTAACTTTGTACCTGAAAGAACTGGGAGGGAGGGGGAACCAACACCAAATCTAGCAGAAGAAAATAACTAAAACTAGAGAAGTTAATGAAACTGAGATGCAAAATAAATATAAAAGATCACTTAAACCAAAAAAAAGTTGACCTTTGAAAATAAAATAAATAAATAAATAAATAAATAAATGTATAGTATGCTATCTAAATTAACAAAGACAAAAAAAAAAAGGCTGCGTATGATGACTCACCTCTGTAATCCCAGTACTTTCAGAGGTTGACATGGGAGGATCACTTGAAGTCAAGAGTTTGAGACCAGCTTGCCCAACATGGTAAAACCCTGTCTCTACTAAAAACACAAAAATTAACCAGGCATGGTGGTGCATGCCTGTAATCCCAGCTACTCAGGAGGCTGAGGCATGAGAATTGCTTGAACCTGGGAGGTGGAGGTGTCAGTGATCCAAGATCATGTCACTGAACTGCAGCCCTAGTGACAGAAAAAAATTCAGTCTCAAAAAAAAAAGGGACAAGAAAATCCAAAGAAGAACAATCAAAACAATACAGGCTGTATATGACTTATCCCACAGAAATACAAAAGATCCTCAGAGACAACTATGAACAACTCTATACACACAAATTAGAAAACCTAGAGGAAACAGATAAATTCTTGGAAGCACATAATCTCCCAAGACTAAATCAAGAAGAGACTGAAACTCTGAATAGGCCAATATCTATCTCTTAAATTCTTTAGGTAATAAAGAACCTACCAATATTTTAAAAAGAAATCCCTGGAGCAGATGAATTCATAGCCAAATTTTTCCTGAGGTACAAAGAATTCATAACAATGCTATTATAATTATTCAAACAAATGGTGGAGGGGCCTTTTTCTCATCTCATTCTATGAGCCCAGCATTAGCCTGATACCAAAACCTGGCAGAGACACAAGAAAACTTCTGGGCAATAACCCTCATGAACACACATGCAAAAATCCTTAACAAAATCTCAGCAAACTGGATCTCACAGTGCATCAAAAAGCTAGTACACCACAATCACAGTAGGCTTTATTCCTGGAATGCAAAGCTGGCTCAACATATCCAAATCAAAGAATGTGATCACCACATAAACAGAGTCAAAAGTAAAAACCAAAACAGAAAAAGGGATTGATAAATTAAACATCTCTTCATGATAAACTCAACAAATTAAGCATCAAAAGAATGTACTTGAAATAATAAGAGTCTTCTATAACGAACCCATAGCCAACATCATACTGAATGGTCAGAAGCTCAAATTATTTAATGCCATCCCTGTCAAACTGCCAATGTCATTCTTCACAAAATTAGAAAAAATACTATTCTAAATTTCATGTGGAACAGCAACAACAAAAAGCCCAATTAGTCAAAGCAATCATAAGCAAAAACAACAAAGCCAGTGATGTTACACTACCTGACTTCAAACTACACATAAAAGCTGCAGTAGCAAAAACAGCTTAGCACTGGGGCAAAAACAGACACAGAGACCAAGAAAACAGGTCAGGGATCCCAGGTATAAAGCCACACACCTACAACCATCTGATCTTTGACAAGGGCAATGAAACAGGCAATGGGAAAAGGATTCCCTTTTAAATAAATGAATCTAGGATAACTGGCTAGCCACATGTAGAAGAATTAAACTTTACTCCTACCTTTCACCATATACAAAATTACCTCAAAATGGATGAAATGTTTAAATGTAAGACCTCAAACTATAAAAATTGTGGAAAATAACCTAGGAAGTATTATTTTAAACACTGATAGTGGCAAAAAAAATTTTAGCCAAGTCCCCAAATGCAATTTTGCATAAAAAAACAAAAATAGAAAAATAGGACCTAATTAAACTAAAGGTTTTCTGCACAGCAAAAGAAACTGTAAACAGAGCAAACAGACAACCTACACAATGGGAGAAGATATTTGCAAACTATGCATCCAGCAAAGGCTTAAGATTCAGAATCTATAGGGAACTTTAATCAACAAGCACAAAACAAATAACTCTGTTAAAAATAGGTAAAAGTGGCCAGGCACAGTGGCTCACGCCTGTAATCCCAACACTTTGGGAAGGCTGAGCTGGGCAGATCATGAGGTCAGGAGATCGAGACCATCCTGGCTAACATGGTGAAACCCTGTCTCTACTAAAAATACAAAAAAATTAGCTTGGTGTAGTGGTGGGCGCCTGTGGTCCCAGCTGCTTGGGAGGCTGAGGCAGGAGAATGACGTGAACCCAGGAGGCAGAACTTGCAGTGATCCGAGATTGCGTCACTGCACTCCAGCCTGGACAAGAGAGTAAGACTCTGTCTCAAAAAAAAAAAAACATATGTAGGTAAAAGAAAATGAACAGACACTTCTGAAAAGAAGACACACAAGTGGCCAACAGGCACATAAAAAACTGCTCAGCATAAGTCCATGTGCAGTGGCTCACCCCTATAATCCCAGCACTTTGGGAGGCTGAGATGGGTGGATAACCTGAGGTCAGGAGTTCAAGACCAGCCTGGCCAATATAGCAAAACCTTGTCTCTACTAAAAATTTAAAAATTAGCTGTGCATTTTGGCACTTGCCTGTAATCATAGCTACCTGGGAGGCTGAGGCAGGAGAACCACTTGAATCTGGGAGGTGGAGGTTGTAGTCGGCCAAAATCATGTGAGGGCACTCCAGCCTTGGCAACAAGAGTGAAACTCCATCTCAAAAAACAACAACAACAAAAACCCCCACAATTTCAGCAGCAGTAATCATCGGAGAAATGCAAATCAAAACCACAATGAGACAGTATCTCACACCAGCAAAAATGGCTACTATTAAAATGTCAAAAACCAACACATGCTGGGTGAGGATGCTGAGAAAGGGGAATGCTTACACACTGCTGATAGAAGTGTAAGTTAGATCAGCCATTGTGGAAAGCACTCTGGAAATTTCTCAAAGAATTTAATACAGAGCTACCATTTCAACCCAGCAATTCCATTACTGGATATGTACCCAAAGGAATATAAATCATTCTATGTCCAAGACACATGCAGTCGTATGTCCATTGCTGCACTATTCACAATAGCAAACACATGGGATCAACTCAGGTGCCCATCAATGGTACATTGGATAAGGAAAATAATTGATTAATGTCTTTTGTATGGTTGCATAGTATTCCATGTATGCATATGTGGAATACTGTGCAGCCTACAAAATAAATAAATCATGTCATTTGCATCAACATAAATGCAGGTGGAGGCCATTATCCTAAGCAAATAAATGCAGGAATAGGAAACCAAATAGATTTACTACTCATAAGCAGAAGCTGAACATTCAGCACACCTGAACATAAATATGGAAATAACATACATTGTCGACCACTATTGGGTGGAGGGAAGGACACGGTGGGCTAAAAAAAACTCCCTATTGTGTACTATGCTTACTACCTGGGTGATGGGATCCACACTCCAAATCTCAGTATCTCACAATAGTCCCATGTAACAAACCTTTACATATACTGTACATATACTCCCTGTATCTAAGGTAAAAATTTAAAATAAAAGATACAGAACTATTTGCCTGGTGACTTTTATAAAATTTTATAGTCTTCTGCACATTCTAATTTTCATGCAGTTTCAACTTCTATTAAAAGCAATGCTGTTTGGCTGGGCGCGGTGGCTCATGCCAGTAATCCCAGTACTTTGGGAGGCCAAGGCAGGTGGATCACAAGGTCAGGAGATTGAGACCATCCTGGCTAACACAGTGAAACCCCATCTCTACTAAAAATACAAAAAAATTAGCCAGGCGTGGTGGCGGGCACCTGTAGTCCCAGCTACTTGGGAGGCTGAGGCAGGAGAATAGTGTGAACCTAGGAGGTGGAGCTTGCAGTGGGTCAAGAAGATCGGGCCACTGCACTCCAGATTGGGCAACAAAGCGAGACTCTGTCTCAAAAAAAAAAAAAAAAATGCAATGCTGTTTATACAAGGCAGGTTATAACAAAAATATGTTTTAGATAAAAACTTAATTCCTCCACTTCATCTCCAAATATTATATCAAGCTTAATTTAACTCTTCAGGGTCAATAAAATAAATTGATGCTAACTTTTATTTATATTAAATGTATATGGATTCCAGCAGCATCTTTTTACAATCGGCTAATCAAATAAATTAATAGAAAATCTTATTAAAAATTTAGTGCAACTGTAATTTGGGATTACATATTTCAACTTCTCCATTTCTGTTATATTAGTACACCTTATTGACCTTTATCTGTCTTTCAGCATCAAGTAACTCAACTTACCTCTACCCAAAGGCCATTCTCTTATAGTGAGAGTGATATATATTTGAAAAATTAATTGTGGAACAGAACTGACAAAAGCCTGAATCACTGACATGTACTTGAAAGCCTTCTGCTGCATGAAAATATCCCAGATTGAGAGTGCAATCTCCCTTTCCAGCATCGTGTTTCTCTTTGTGATGCTAACTTGACTCTCTTCCTTCTCCTGTTTAAGATTTTTCAACAATTTGTGGTAATTGACAATGGTCTCCAAACACCTGTTAACATGAAGTAACATCCAAGATTAACATTTATTGGTGACAGACATCTAGAAATATTTGAAAGTTTATCAGTAGAGGAACTCTTAATTTTGAAATTATACCATCAAATGACAAACATTAACTTAATCACACTGGATAAAAAATAAGTTTCTAACAGTTTCTAATATTATTATTTATGGTAGTTCTTCCCCTCATTTTCAGCTTCAAATAATACATAACTGTAGTCTGATAAAAAAAAATTCAAACAGCAGATGAAAAAGTAAAAATTCCCTCATTCATACACAATTCAATTCACTTTCTCAAGGTCAGTTTGATTAAATAATATCACAATATTTTTCTAATGCATTTATAGTCTGACACATACAAAATTTATTTCTCCAGAAACATACTATTCTGGCAACTTTTTAAAGACATCAATGTTTTTGGTGTTCTTCCCATGATACAAATGTCAACTGCCTCAAACGAAGGACCCCAAATTTTCATTGGAACATATTTTGACTTATGATTTTTCTCTAGTGATGAAATTTAGCTCATTTAGCATTATTTTAAGACAGCAGTCTAAAAAAACTCAATGAATGCTTAAAACAGCCACAGGTAAGTGACAAAACCATACACAGATATGATCCATACTGGAGTTTAACTTCAAAGTAGTCCTCAAAGAACTTTCACAAATAAAAATCCATGGGAAAAAATCAGATTTTTATAAAAAAATCACAAAACGTGAATAAAAACAAGATACCATGAATAAGAAGCACAAGATGACCCCAACATATTTCCTATGTAAAATTTACCAAAGCAAAAAATATTTACTTTTTGAAGAAATAATGGAGCACTTCAGAAGTATGAAAAAATAATGCTTCTCAATGATGAGCAAGTATTAAAAAGAACCAACAGAATCTCTAGAAAACAAAATATAAAAATCACTGGGTAAATTAAATAGTTGAAAGCTAATTAGATAATTGAAAAATAAATAACTTTAACAAAATTACAAAAAAATGTAGCAAAGAGAGAAAGAAGCATCTAATATATGATGGAGATTATAGGGCATTTAAGAAAAGAGTGACAAAGCCTACACTTCTGATCAGAATTTTGAAAGAATACAGGAAGTGGCAGTATTTTTAAAATAATGACTAGAAAAAGAATTTCAAATTGTTACAATCATGAATCCTCAGATTAAGGAAGTCTTATATATCCTAGGCAGAAAAGACTTATGAAGAATAAAATTAAATAAGTGTGGCCAGGTTCGGTGGCTCATGCCTAGAATCCCAGCACTTTGGGAGGTCGAGAAGGGGCGGATCCCTTGAGCCCAGGGGTTGGAGACCAGCCTGGACTACATGGTGAAACGCTATGTCACCTAAAAATACAAAAATTAGCCTGGTGTGGTGGTGCGTGCCTGTAGGTAGTCTCAGTTATTGCTGAGGCAGAAGTATCGCTTGAGCCTGGGTGGCAGAAATTGCAGTGAGCTGAGATTACACCACTGCTCTCCAACCTGCACAACATGGCAAGATGCCATTTCAAAAAAATAAATACATAAGTAAGTGCAAGTTTTAAAATAACACAATGCGGGCAAATAGACTAAACTTACATGTTCAGAACTACAAGTTGTCAGGTGTTAAAGAGTTATAATTAAAGCATAAGAACAAGAAATAAAAGCAATCAGCAAAAAACAAAAACAAAACAAAACAATACAAACAACAGAAAAGGCTGTTTGTGCTTTTGTAAAATCAGAAGAAACATTTCAATGCAAAAAAAGCATCATCAGCCTAATAAAGGTCAGTGCAAAATAATATTTTGTCAGAAAATTGTATTAATTTTAAGCTTCTATACACCCAATAACTTGCAAAAATGAACAAATCCAGCATAAATCTAAAAGAACAATATGTGACTAAATGGTCTGGAGCCCATTTTCTCTAATACAAACTGCAATTTTCAAAAAAGGAGACATTGTTAAAATTTATAAAAAATCATTAATGTAAGTAACACCCTTCTTTAAACAAACAGGATATTCTCAATATCTCCAAAGTCTCCTCTGGCATTGTCTACTATTGTACCTCTCTCTCACCACATAATCCAATGGCCGTAACATATCATTTCATTAGACCCTATGAACTAGCTCTTCTTTAGCAATTATGAAATGTATGATAAATTAAATAGAAAATCATATCACCATACATTTTAGATACTTTTGTCCTTTAAGTACACACTATCATTTATTATCTCTATCTTCTGACCAAATAGAAAACAGTTTTTCTCGCATCCTTGTCTTTCATTATCTTATATGAAGAATTTTATCAGGGTTTGGGGAAGGAAAAATTTATAGATACTTGATTGAATTGTCTTAGCTTCAAAAAGGAAAAAGAAAGAAGATAAGGAGTAAAGGAAAGAAAGAAGACAACTGAGAACATTTAGAGGTAGAATGTCTAATATTTAATCCTAACAGATAATTTATGTAAACCATCCCAGTCTTTCTTTTTTTTTTTGAGACAGAGTTTGCTCTGTTGCCAGACTGGAATGTAGTGGCGCGATATTGGCTCAGTGCAACCTCTCCCTTCCAGGTTCAAGTGATTCTCCTTTCTCAGCCTCCCAAGTATCTGGAACTACAGGTGGGTGCCACCAAACCCAGCTAATTTTTAGGTTTAGTAGAGACATGTTTTCACCATGTTGGCCAGGATAGTCTTGATCTCTTGACCTTGTGATCTGCCTGCCCGGGACTCCCAAAGTGCTGGGATTACAGTCATGAGCCACTGCGCCCAGCAATCATCCCAGTCTTTCTGCAAACTCATTAACTGACACCAAAGGTGATGCTTGTGAAAAACAAAAAAAAAGGTTTTTCCTTCAACCTTTTCTTTTTATTTTTTTTTTAACATTAAAATAAGCATTAAGACAGCTTTGCAGAAATAAAATAGACACACAAGTTAAAAAGTTGGCCATGAAAATAAGACTTTTTAAAAACTTGTGGAGATCTTGGAGAGGATGTTAAGCTGTAAAGTTATGTTAATCAGGGACTTCCATGTCAATCCATTTTAAGGTTGGTAATGTCCTTGACTGACATATACACAATTTTCCTCTTAGTTACAGTAGACCAGAATTTAACAATCATTATGCTTTCATAAATTACCTTTCCACTTTTGCATATATTTGTTTTGTTGTCTTAAGGCATAAATATCATAAAATCTATTAAAAATGTTATAGCCTGTCAAAAATGAGAAAAAAACTAGAAGAAACTGCAAACCAATATCCTTTATGAACCACAGACAAAAAAAAGCCCTCAACACCACACTAGAAAGCCACACTCAGCAACATATAAAAAATGATAATACACAACAACCAAATAGGATTTATTTCCACAACAAGAAGAGATTTGTCAGAGGCATGTGAACTAGAGCAACTCCATCTTAAACAGGAGCTAGGAAAAATGAATGTGAAACATACTGGGCTGCATTCCCAGATATTTAAAGCATTCTAAGTCACAGGATGGAACGGAGGTTTTATAATGGCTGCCCTTAGAGAATACATGACAAATGTGTTCTCAAATGTGTGTAATAAACACTACAGGTTATAATGAAGTTGCTAATGAAACAGGTTGCAGCAAAGGAGCCAGTCAAAATGCATGAAAACCAAAATGGCCACAAGAGTGACCTCTGGTCATCCTCACTGCTGCTCTCCCACCAGTGCCATGGCAGTTTACAAATGCCATGGCAACATCAGCAAGTTACCCTATATGCGCTAAAAAGGGGAGGCATGAATAATCCACCCCTTGTTCAGCATACCATCAAGAAATAACCATAAAAATGGACAACCAGCAGCCTTCGGGCACGCTCTGTCTATGGAGTAGCCATTCTTTTATTCCTTTACTTTCTTAATAAATTTGCTTTCACTTCACACTGTGGACTTGCCCTGAATTTTTTCTTGTACAAGATCCAAGAACTCTCTCTTGGGATCTGGATCAGGACCACTTTCCTATAACAGATTCAACATATAAAAATCAGTGAAATTATCATATTAGTAGAATAATGAACAAAAATCACAGGATCATCTCAACAGGCAGACAAAATCATTTTGCAAAATCCAACACATCTCAAAATAAAAACACTCAACAAACAGTACTTTCTCAGACTAGCAAAGACTGTCAATTAAGAAAAAAAAAAGCTAGTACAATATTTCATGACAAAAATGAGGACTAAGCTCTCATTTTTTAATCTTGCCCAAATTCCTACATAAGGGGTCTGGGTACTAATGCCCTGCAAACCATAAATTCTCATCAGATGAATTTTAATTAACCCCATATATTGTGACTTACTTTCCAGTCTGACTCTGGCATAACAAAACAAAATAAAGAAGAAAGTAAAAGTATGTTACCCCAAAACATGTTTCCCCCCCCCCCCCCATGTTTTGAAATGGCCCTACAAAGCTGTCCTATGTAGGGGAAAACTTGGATCTGTAAGGAATGTCTATTAATTTCCCCAGACCTTTTACTTCCAGGCCCACCCAAATCTGAGGAGATTAACTGAAAGTCTAGCACTTTCAAAAGGTGTGAATAGAACACATTTGTTATGTATTCTCTAAGGGCAGCCATTATAAGACTTCAAAAGAACCTTGGTCTCTATAATATTTTATCTTAACCTATTTCCTTTCTATCATCCCAGCTGTTTAGACAAACTCACCCAGTTGTCAACCAGAAAATGTTTAAATTTACCTATAGCCTGCAATCCACCCAACCACCCCACTGCTTTGAGCTGTCAAGACTTTCTGGAACTAACCAATGTATTTCTTAATTTATTTGATTGATGTCTCATACCTCCCTAAAATGTATAAAACCAAGCTGTACCCTGACCACATTGGGCACATGTACTCAGGACTTCCTGGGAACAGTATCATAGCCCGTGGTCACTCACATTTAGCTCAGAATAAATCCTTCAAAATATTTTACAGAGTTTAACTCTTTTCATCAACCAAAGACTGAAAACTTTCTCCCTTATATCAGAAATAAGTGAAACATGTAAACTTATTTTCAATATAGTACTGGAGGTTCTAACCAAAACAATTAGTTGTTGGGTTACCAGGGAAGATGTGAAAGGCAAACAGATTAAAAAAAGGAGATGTAAAACTACCTCTATTCAAGATGACATAATTTGTATATAGAAAATCTGAAGGAATCCACACACACAAAAATTAAAGCTAGTAAATAGTTTCAGCAGTTTCAGTACAACTGTATGCAAAAACGATTTGTGTTTTTACATACTAGGAATGAATAATTGAGAATGATGCTTAAAAAACCTTATTTATAATAACCTAAATAAGAAAATATTTAGAAATAATTGACAAATAAGTGTAAGACCTGTACATTTAAAACTACCAAACATCAACAAAAGAAGTTAAAGACTTAAGTAAATGGAAATACACCACAGGACCGTGAGTTGAAAGACTTCATATTATTAAGATGACAATACTCCCCAAACTTATCTATAGATTCAATTCATTCGATTTCAAAATTCATTGCCTTTATTGTTGTTATTATTATTAACAATATTTGGCAGAAACAAACAAATGATCAGTTGGGAAATGCAAAAGACTCCACATAGCCAAACAATTTTGCAAAAATAATATTATCAACTTAATTTGTTAATTAATACTTTCTACTTAAAAACTTATTACAAAACATTATTCATCAAACTGGTAATAAGGATTAATACATAGATCAATGGGATAGATAAGACACTCCAAAATATACACTCATATTTACCATCAGCTGATTTTCAACAAGGCTGCCAGGACCATTCAAAAATGAAATAGAAACCAAAATCACAATGAAATTTTATTCATTCGCATTAGGAGCTATGATTTAAAGAGACAGTAGGAGTGGAGTAGGACGTGGAGAAATAAGAACCCCTAATTATTGCTGGTGGGAGGTAAGGATGAGGAAGTACAGTTACTTTGGTAAACAGCCTGAGAGTTTCTCAAATGTCAGTCTGACAGTCTGCCAATTCCTCACTAGAGGTCAGGAGTTGGAGACCAGCTTGGCCAATGTGGTGAAACACTATCTCTAATAAAAGTATAAAAATTAGTTGAGCATGGTTGTGGGCACCTATAATTCCAGCTACTTGGAAGGCTAAGACACGAGAATCTCTTGAGTTTTGTAGGCAGAGTTTGCAGTGAGCCAAGATTGTGTCAATGCACTCCAGCCTCAGCAAAAAAGAATGATAGTTCATCTCAAAAAAAAAAAAAAAAAAAAGAAAAGAAAGTCAATTAAGCAATACTTTCTAATTTAGTGAAAAACCTTTGTAACAGCTGACATCAGATCTAGTAATAATTCAAGGCTCCCTTTATATATTTATATTTTTAAATTTATATGTTTATATAATTCATATACAAACATATATTTCCATTTTATAATGCAGATCACATTTTGTGATGGAATATAGTTAAGGGTTTTTTTTTTTTTAGACAGAGTTTTGCTCTATTGCCTAGGCACAACTTCTGCCTCTCAGTTTCGAAAGATTCTCTGGCTTCAGCCTCCCAAGTAGCGGGGATTACGGGCAAGCACCAACACGCCCGGCTATTTTTTTTTGGTATTTAGCAGAGACTGGTATATTTTTTGGTATTTAGCAGAGATCATGCTTTTCACCATGTTCATCAGGCTGGACTCTACTCCTGACCTCAAATGATCTGCCTGCGTTGGCCTCCCAAAGAGCTGTGATTACAGGTGTGAGCCACCACGCCCAACCTACAGGTAAGTTTTAAATCAATAATAAAACAGTTAACAATAATAAAAAGTAAAATGAAAATATACTTTGCATAGTACTAACCTAAAATGTAAATCCATGATGCAAGAATCCTAAAAAATATAAAAACTTCAATAAAGAAAACACACCAAAAAAACCCACTTAAGATACATCAATCTTAAATAAATATTAATTCCTATGTGGTCCATAAATATGAAGAACTGTTCTTATAAAGCATGTCACTCTTTCCTAAAGTTAATCTATAAATTTAATTGGATAAAATAAAATTTATCAAATCTAGCTCTGAAGTTCACACAGAAAAATAAACTTGAGTTTACCTAAAACACTCAGTGAAAAGAAAATTATAAAAGAAAGAATTTACCTGCCAAATTTTACGTTTATTCACATATATAGTAACTAACAATTTAGAACTATGAGTAAGACAGGTTAATATAACAAAATTTACAGTACTCACGCAAATCAGTGTAGTAACAGACTGAAGTGATATGGAAATGAATTGCTAAGCTATGTTTTGATATTCCACGTCACAGCTACAAATTCCAGGATGTCTGGAAAATCTACCACTAAAATTTTAAATTTGCTTCAGTTGACAAATAAAATTTATGAGATTATTTTCAAGCTTTTCTCTCTTCTCACTGTACTCTCATTACTTAATTTAAGGTTATATTTCTAGGCCTCATAACTATTTAAAATGCCCATTAGGCTGAATGAGACAAATAGTAAAGACTGGACTGCAACACATGCATAGAAAGAACAGAAGAAATGACTGACTTATTCCCATTTGCATTTTTAAAAAAACTATCATTACCTTATAACTGAGGACAATTAAATAGGAACAGTTATGAAAGTGTGAAAACTAAATAAAACTAAAGAAGGAAATATTTCAATTCCAGAAACGATAATTATGGCATCCTTAATCTTTTTAGCCATCTATTTATATTCAATTTACTTGTTGGAGGCAGTGAATGAGAAATATTTGTGTCACTTACCTCACAATAGGTCCTAAAAGAAGAATGTGCCAAAAAAGTAATGCAGCCTTATTTCTCCTCAAGTCTTTGTTGAAAAACATCAGGGTTATTTGATCCAAAATTACCCCCACAATAATAAAGCTGATGGTAACTGACATCCAGAATCTGTCATTAGCTTTTCGATACATTTCAAACATATATAAACCAAAGGCAACCTCACCACAGTAGAGAATGGTTGAGAAGAGAATGCTAAAAGGAAAGCTTATATGGGGTCTCTGGCCAAGGACTATTTCTTCTTCCAAAGATGAAACTCCTCCTGTGCTTTGTTCATCCATCTCTTCAAACACTGTCTCCATTCTCAGGGTGCTGCTTATTCAAAGTCATCTTGTCAGTGAATCCAGTAGAGTTCAGTATTAAATTTAAACAGAAGAAAACAAGATTATCTATAATTCACTATTCATAGAAAATATTAATAGGTAGATATGGATCACTAATCACAATAGAAAAATCTATGTCTGGTTTAGGGAATATTGAACTACAATATCTAACTTGACGTACTATTTCTTCAGAAAACATTGTTTTAAAGAAGTAGACGATCAAACTTCTATGAGGCATCAACTACCTCTTAACACTGAGATGATAGTCCGATCTTCAAGTAGTATGAAAGAAATGTTCATTTCTCATAAGTTTTCTTCTTGGGCTTTTCAGCCAATGTCTGCAGCTGACATCCACTAAAATAAAACGGCACAATCTAAGCCAAGTCTAACCATGATGAAACTAAGAAAACTATCTCCAGATATTCCTGATCAGTAAAGGAATACAGAATAGTGAGGCCTTTAAGTTCCACTTATTGTTAGATGTTGGTTATTTGCATTTAAAATACTGTTTCTTGGCTGAACTTAACTCTATGAAGTTATTAATCTAGTAAAGTTTCAATTTAAATAGATACAAAATCCAGACTGCATGGCAATAGTAGGTGTAAACTCTCTTTTGTTGGGGGGAAAAACAGCTCATTTTAGGTTCTCTGTAGACAAACTGCCAGAAAAATTACTGACATAATGTGAATGGCAATTAGTTACTATGTGTGGGACGCAATATAAAACAAAATGAATAAGAAGGAAAATAAAAGGCAACAGTACTTTTAAATCAAGTAAATGTTAAAATGAAATTTTTTTAGAGAGAAATATTTTTCTGACTAAAAGTGCTGTTAATATATTGAAATCACAAAAAATGAGTAAGCATCTAATGCAAATTTCCAGAAAGAAAGATAATATTTCCCCAGAGGATGTTGGTCATTTTTTAAAATATATTAATGGGAAAAGTAAAAGTAGTAGTTAAAAAAAGTGGGAGGGAAGAAGCAGGAAGTTATCTATTTTATTTGATAATATGTTCATTTCTTGAACTTTCTTTGCGTTGCTTTGTCATAATTTATCATAAATATTCCTCAAATTCTTTAAATTTTATGGTGCAGAATATTAAATTCCTCAACTTCTTTTGTTTGTTAATCTGATCTAAATCACACCTTTATCTATATGCACTTATTTATTCAAAGACAAAACCTTCATCACATTTTAAAATATGTCCTCCTGGACCCAATCCATCAATATGATTGATCTTTTTCTCTTTTGTGTAATTTATTTCATTCTCCTCGTCAGTGCCCTGATTTCCTTATTACACGTGTATTAAAAAAACACCATATTTTACAATTCAGAGCAAAAACTGTCTCTCATGGTGCTGAACTTTTTCTCTGCTTTTAATTTCCACAGAGAATTTCTATTAGTTATTTCCTTTCCATCAGTTCTTATTATTTCTCAGGTTTTATCCCACAACAGTGAAGTCACAGTCATTTCTCAAAGGTCATCAGTAACACCCTAATTGCTAAATTTAATATGTTACCTTAAACTTCAGTTGAATATTTTTGCCATTGATAATATGCTCTCATTTGAACATTCCACTTACCTTAACCAGTCAGGCTTTCATCCCAAGAGTCCACCAAAAGTACTACATTTAACTTCCTTTTTGCCAAATATAATAGTTTTTTTTTTAAAAAAAATTCATATCATTGTTTGTTTATTGAGACAGGGTCTGGTTCTGTTGTCCAGACTGGAGTGTAGTGGTGCGATCAAGGACTCACTGCAGCCTCAACCTCCCAAGCTCAAGCTATCTTTCCACTTCCACCTTCCAGGTGATTGTGACTGCAGGCCACCAGGCCTAGCTAATTTTGGTATTTTTGTAGAGACAGGGTCTCTTCATATTGCCCAGGGTGGTCTCGAGCTCCTGGGCTCAAGCCTTCTCCCTGCCTCAGGCTCCCAAACTGCTGGCATTGGAGGTGCAAGCCACCATACCTGGCCAATTATAAGAGTTATTTTTTAGTCTCCCTCTTACTTGAATTATTCCTGATACATTTACTCTCAATCTCCTGGTTATCTTTTCCTGTACAATGGATTTCTGAATGATACTATGAATCCCATATTTATATCTCCTGCCAGTCTCTTACCAATGCCCCAAACTTATAGGAGTCTGTTGTACATATTCAAGTTTAATAGGCAATTTGAACTCAAGGCTACAAACTGAATTCTGATCCACTTTCCAAACAACTTTCCCCATATGTTTCCCATTTCACCTGATAATAATTACGTCCTGTTGCTAAGGCATGTAAGGTCATCCTTAACACTTTTCTTTTCATTGCATCATTTCTATTAATCGTCAAATTCTGCATGTTTTACTTTTAAGACACATCCAGAATCTAACCACTTTTCCCTATTCCTCCTGCTGTCACCCAGATGCAGGCCATCCACATTTCTCAGGCGATTAACTCAGCCTCTTTAGTGATCCCCTACCTTCCTCAATTACCTCTTATATTATGTGAGTTATATCTCGGATATTGTAAAAGTAACCATTTTAAAGTACACATTTAGTGATTTTTAGGGTATTCCCAAAGTTACGAGAAAGGTCAACACTATTTATATATAGAATGTTGCCATTACCTTAAAAAGAAACTACCCATTAGCATTCAATCCCAGCCTTCCCCTTTCCTAAGCTAAAACTGTGGTCCTTATAATGTCAACAAAAACACATATATAATTTTATTCTTATTCACTTTTACATATCTTCTTCTACCATTATTTTTCTTGATCAGGGCCCCAATATATACTACAACCTCAGAGGTTCGGCTCTCCTTGCCATTTCAAAAAATTTGTTCAAATCTCCTTTAAGTTTATATTATGCACCTGCATATATACATGAACCCACAATCCTTACGCTTCTTACTTAAGAAAAAAAGTCACTAGTTGTTGTCACTGCTTCCTACTAAAGCCAAAATGTGAGTTCTATCAGTACGTGGATATTTGTCTTTTGTCAGGTGAACTGTGGAAAACAATACGTGATACATTTTCAGTTCACTTTGATCATTTTTTTTCTTTTTCACTTTCTTCTTCTTTCTTTCTTTCTTTTTTTTTATAGGAAGTAACAAAGTCTTGCTCTGTTGCTCAGCCAGGAGTGGCAGGATCTTGGCTCACCATACAACCTCTGACTCTTGGATTCAGGTGATCTCCTGCCTCAGCCTCTCAGTAGCTGGGACCACAGGTGCTCACCACCTGACCTAGCTATTTTTTTTTTGGTAATTTTTGTAGAGTTGGGGTTTTGCCATGTTGGCCAGGTTGGTCTCGAACTCCTGAGCTCAGGTGGTCCACCTGCCTTGGCCCCACCAAAGTGTTTGGATTCACCGTGACTCCACCGTGGCTGGCCTGATCTTTATTCTAAAAGGTTCACAGACTTAATTTCTGTAACAGGCTTACTATTCTGTCTTCTTATTTAATTAAGGAGAATAAAGCAAGAAAAGATTAAGTAATTTGACTCGATTCTTTATCCTGGTGGTTTTCTTATCAAAATAGAAAAGTGTGTTTGCTTATATGTATGTCTAACATGAACTAAAATGTAATTTATATTCTTCACGTGTATGCTGAACAATTTATAATTTAATGGTGGTACTGCCAACTCCTTTCTAGATTCTGAACTTCACTTTCTTGTAAAAAAATGATTTAATATGGCCGGGCCCGGTGGCTCATGCCTGAAATCCCAACACTTTGGGAGGCCAAGGCAGCCAGATCGCGAGGTCAGGAGATGGAGACCATCCTGGCTAACATGGTGAAACCCCGTCTCTACTAAAAATACAAACAAATTATCCTGGCATGGTGGTGGGCACCTGTAGTTCCAGCTACTTGGGAGGCTGAGGCAGGAGAATGGTTTGAACCTGAGAGGCGGAGCTGGTAGTGAGCTGAGATCACTCCACTGCACTCCAGCCTGGGTGACAGAGCAAGACTCCATCTCAAAAAACAAAATAAAACAAAAACAACAAACAAAAACAAAACAAAAAAAAGGTTTAATATTTAGAGGCATATTTACAGGCATTTGTTGTAAGTGAAAAATTATCCAACTACATGGCCACTTCCTCCAGTTTTTCTTACATTGACTGGAGAAAGCATTCTTTCATATTCAATGCCAATTTTGAGTTTAGCTCACATTGTTTTCCAGTTGTTCACTTCCCCGCCCCTTTATGTCACTGGGGCACATTCAGTACTTTTATTTGTGTGTTTAACCTGCGTATACATTTCTGCTAAGGCTTGTAGTGCACACCAATTTAACCAAGATTTAAACACTTTTTGGATGGAGAGATAACTCACATACTATAACATTAGCCACTTTAAATTACACACTTGCTGGGCGCAGTGGCTCACCTCTGTAGTCCCAGCACTTTGGGAGGCTGAGGCAGGCAGATCATGAGGTCTGGAGTTCAAGAACAGCCTGACCAACATGGTGAAACCCCGTCTGTACTAAAAATAAAAAAAATTAGCTGGGCATGGTGGTGTGCACCTGTAATCCCAGGTACTCAGGAGGCTGAGACAGGAGAATCACTCGAACCCTAAACGCACAGGTTGCAGTGAGCTGAGATTGCACCACTGCACTCCAGGCAGGGAGACAGAGTGTGAATTCATCTAAAAAATAATAATAATAAAATAAAGTACACACTCGGTGACTTTCAAGGTATTCACAAAGTTGTACAAACATTACCACCACTACTTACATACAGAAGATTTTCATCACCTTAATGAGAAACTCTGTACCATTAGCATTCTGTACCAGCTTCCCTCTTTCCTAGAGCCCTTGGTATCCAATAAGCCATTTTCTGTCTCTGTGGATTTGCCTATTACACACACTTAATATAATATAAACAGACTCATACGATATGAGGCTGTTCGTGACTTACAGCCTTTTGTTGTAGATTATCTTCATGAAGCTGTATATAACAATCACTGTAGAAGATAAAGATAATGGGCTGGGCGCCGTGGCTCACGCCTGGAATCCCAGCACTTTGGGAGGCCGAGGCGGGTGGATCACGAGGTCAGGAGATAGAGATCATCCTGGCTAACACGGTGAAACCCCGTCTCTACTAAAAATACGAAAAATTAGCCGGTCGTGGTGGCAGGTGCCTGTAGTCGCAGCTACTCGGGAGGCTGAGGCAAGAGAATGACTTGAACCTGGGAGGCGGAGCTTGCAGTGAGCTTGAGCCACTGCACTCCAGCCTGGGCGACAGAGCGAGACTCGGTCTCAAACACAAAAGAAAACAAAACAAAACAAAACAAAACAAAAAGAAGATAAAGATAATTCCTCTTTCTAAGGCAGAAGTTAAGCAGGTTTGCTGCTACCTCCCTTTAAAAGGCTGGTGTTTCCTAAATTCGAGATTTCTACAACAGGCTTGCTATGCTGTCCGATTTTTAAGCCCAGCATACTGAGGCCAGAAAGTTTAAGTAATTTGTCCAAATTCTTTATCTTGGTGGTTTTATTATAGAATATATGGATTTGCATCAATTATATCAGATATATGGTGAGTGAATGTATGATGCAAACCCACTGCAAGGTAACATCAACCTAGGCCCACCTCCACATCCGGAGTTGATGGAAACATTTATATTGCGAATAATGCTACTAGTAACATTCATATACAAATGTTCATAATTATATCTTAATTTTAGGAATATATGGTGAACGTATGTCCAATCTTTTGAAAGTACCAGACTGTTTTCTAAAGAAGCAACCATACTTGATGTTCCCATTAGCAATTGGATGAGGTTCCCAAGTTTTCCATATATTCACCAACATCTGTTATTTCTTTCTGATTACACTCCATTCTATTCAATATATTTCATTGCGGTTTGAGACTGATTGTGTCTCATTGTGGTTTGATTTTCATTTTTCTGATAGCTAATTATCATTTCCTATACTTAGCTCTAGATGTGATGTGACAATATTTTTCTCCCACAGTGTCATTTTACTTCATGATCTCTTTGAAGTACAGAAGTTTAATTTCAATGAAGTTCAATTTAACTGATGTTTATTATTTGTGTTTTTGGTTACATATTGAAGAAACGTTTGCCTAATCTAAGGTCACAAAGATTAATGTCTACCTTTTTTTCTAGAGTTTTATTTTATAGGGTTCAGCTCCTGAATTTAGGTTTTTGATACATTTTGAGATAATTGCGGTAAAAGACAGGGTTCCAAATTCACGTGAATATCTAGTTGTCTCAGCTCCATGTCTTGAGATTTTGACTATGTTTCCCCATTCATTTATCTTGGTACCTTTGTTGGAAATCAATTGCACACAGGTGGGAAGGCTTCTTTCTGAAATCTCAATTCTATTTCATTAGTGTATTGTGTCAGTACCATACTATCTTTACTGCAGCTTTGTGGTAAATTTTGAATGGAAAGTGTATTGTTTTGGCTATTCTGGGTCCTATGAAAGTTCATAAGAATAGTAGAATTGCCATAGCTATTTTTATAAACAAGCCACCTGGGATTTGGTAGAGACTTAATTGAAACTGTAGGTCAATTTTTCAGTGTTGTCACCTAATGTTATCTTCCAATCCATGAATATTAGATATCTTTCCATTTATTTCAATTTTCTTAAATGTCTTCAACAATATTTTAGAGTTGTCTTTAGGACTGTCCTGGAGACAGTCTGCAACTGATCCAATCATACTGTGGACTATTGCCAAATCTCAAGCAGTGAATCTCTGCACACATTCTGTATCTGATAAAGTTACACTTTGGAACCAAGAAGAGTTTCCAATATTATTTCCCTTGGCAGAGCGTATAGCTAAGATGGTCACACCATGGATCCAGGACAGATTTCCAACAATGAATCCCTGGGCAAAAGCTATAGCTGAAACTGTCATACCATTGATCCTTGATGAAATGCCACCAATAAATCCCTGGACAAAATTGCAGCCTGAATATCTAGAAGAAAATACCTGGCTCCCATCTGAATTTAATCCAGTCTCATTGTGTACCATGGCTTATTTGCCAGCAGTAAGTTACTGGATACAGTTTGATACTGAAACAATAACACTGTGAACCCAGGTTTTGTCTCCAGCAATATCTTCCTGGAAATAGTTGGAAACTGATATAATCACACCAGAGACCCATGCTGAATCACTAGTGATGAATTCATGGATACACTCTCCAATATCTGATATGGTCACAGTGTGTATCCAGGCTGAATCACTATAATTAAATCCTTGGACACAATCTAAAACTGATATACTCACAACATGGATTCTGGCTGAAACTCTAGGAATAAGTCCCTGGGCACATGATATTTTCCTACAATGGATCCACGCTGAACATCCACCAGTATCTCAGACTCAACCATGTAGTCCAGGTAAAACTCCAGCAATGAATCCCTGGAGAAAGGCTACGGCTGATATAGTCCTACCATGGAATCAGGCTGAATTTATAGAAGAAAATGTGTGGACACAGTCTGAAACTTATACAGTCACACAGGGAATGCTGAATGATTCTCGAGCACTAAATTCATGGACACAGACAATAGCTGATGCAGACAAGCTGTGGGCAAGCTTAAATTTCCAGCAATTAATCCCTGGACAAAGTCTGTAGGTGACAGTACTATACCATGGATTCAGAATGATTCTCCAGCAATAAATCCATTTACACAGGATCTATCTTACACTAACAAACCATGGGCCCAAAATGAATCTTCAGCAGTAAATCTCTGTATACTACCTGAATCTGATACCATTATCCTGTGGACACAAGCTGAGTCCCAAACAGTAAATCCGTGCACACAGCCTTTAACTTCCACAGTCACATGATGGGCTCAGGCTGTATCTCCAGCAGTAATTCCATGGACACAGCCTATACCTTCCATAGTCATACCTTGGACCCAGGTTGTATGTTCATCAGTAAATACCTGGAGAACGTCCATAGCTGATACCATCACACTATGGAAAGGGGCTGAATTAACCACAGGATATCCATGGATACTGCCTTGGGCTGCTACTATCACACTATGGGCACAGTCTGAATCGCCAGCAGGAAATCTTTGGACACAGCCTATGTATGACACAGACACTCCATGGCGTCATTCTGAATCTCCAGCAGTAGTTTACTGGACAGAACCTGCAGCTGATACACACACACTGTGGACTCAGTTTGAATTTTTAACAGTAAAGCCTTGAATCCAGTCTGTATCAGACACACTCATACAATGGACCCAGGCTGAGTCTTCAGCAGTAAAGCATTTGATACAGGCAATAGCTTATACAATCAAACTATGCAACCAAGTCAAATCATCTGCCATAAATCTCTGGAAACAATATGAAACCAATATGTTCACATGGTGGACTGAGGAGGCTGAATCTCCAAAAGTAAATGAGTGGACACATCCTATACCTGCTACAGTTGTGCCACTGAACCAAGCTGAATCTGTAGGAGTAAATCCCTTCACAAAGCTTGGAACAGAAATTGTCTTACTGTGGACCCAGGCTCATTCTAAAATCAACAGTCTCTGCACATATATTCTATCTGATAGACTGAAACCATTGGCTAAGAATGTTTATGTAGCAGTAAATCCATGGAGAAAATCTAAAACTGAAATAGTCACATCATGGACCCAGGATCTGTTCCCAGCAATAAATCCCTTAACAGTAGCTGTAACTGGTATAGTCACACTGCAGTACATGGCTGTATCTCTAGTAAAGGAGAGAGGCTGTTACAGTCATAACAGGGACATAGACAAAATCTCCAGCACTCAATTTCTGTTTACAACCTATACCTGATGCAGTCACACTATGAACCCAAATGAAATATGCATCAGTAAAGACTTGGAACCAGGCTGAATTTCCAGCTGTAAATTCCATGATGCAGTCTAAGTCTCCAACTGTAAATATCTGGACAGAGTCTGAATCTCTAGCTCCAAGTCCTCTGTTACAGGCTAAGACTGATATAGGCATACCAAGGACCCAGACTGAAACTTTGGCAGTAAATCCCTGGACAAAGTGTGTTGCTAATACACTCACACCATGTACACAGCTTGTAACTCCATCATTAATTTTCTTTTCACAAAGTTTACATGCTACACTGAAAGAATGGACTTAAACTGAATATCTACCAGTAAATACCTGGACAGAGGCTGTAGCTTCCAAAGTTATACCCTGGACCCAGCCTGAATTTCCAGCACTAAATCCTTGGACACAGCCTGTTTTTTATAGAGCTACAATTTGGGCACAGGCTGTAGCTACAACAGTAAAGGCCTGGGGACAGCCTTCATCTAATAAACCAGATTATGGTCCCAATCTGAATCTGCAGCATTAATTACATGGATACTGCCTGTATCTGACACATACATAAAATTGATCCAATTTGAATCCTCAGCAGTAAATCCCTGGATACTGCCTATATCTAATACATTATCATTGTGGACCCAGCCTGTATCTCTAGAAGTCAATCCGTGGATAGAGGCAATAGCTTCCAAGTCACCCCATGGATCAAAGCTTTACTTCTGGCAACAAATCCCTGGGAATATCCTGTATCTGATATAGTTGCACTGCGGACACAGGCTGAATCTTCTGCAGTCATTACCTCCACACAGCCAGTATCTGACAAAATTATACGGTGGCTGCAGGCCGAGTCTCCAGTAGGAATTACCTGGATGCAGACTGTATCTGATATACTTATATCATGGACCTATGATGAAACATCAGCAGAAAATCCAGGGGCATGGGCTGTAGTTTCCTCAGTGTTTCCATGGAACCAGGGTATCCCTACAGCAGGAAAAACCTGGACACTACCTGTGTCTGAATCAATCACCCTATGATCCCAGTCTGAGTCTCCAGTGGTAAATACATGGACAGAGGCCGCAGCTTCCACAGACACAGTGGACTCATGACAATTTTCCAGATGTAAATTCATATACACAGTGATATGGGCTCATTTTGGACAATGCTTAAAACTGAAGTTAAGAAACTCCGGGCACTGCCTGAAGCTGAAATATTTACAGAGTTTCATTACTGCTTCAACCTGATGCTACACAACTTTGATCCAAGATGAAAACCAAGCATCTATTTCATGGAAACATCATGAAATTGAAAATATGAATGAATGCACCTTGCCTGAATTTAGAACACTTACATCCTCGATAGTGCCTGTGCCACAAGCAGCAAAACCATGGTCCCAGCCAGAAGCACTATTTAGCAGAATTTAATTTAAAACTGGAACAGAAAAAATAAAACCTTGGGCTCAGCCAGAATTTCAAACACTGAGCACATTACTCCCTTTGAACCTGGTAAAATAGAATTGTGGGCCAAATATAGAACTACAACATTTATAACATGGATTCAATCCAAAACTGATGTCTTCTCCCCATGTACCCAATCTGAAATAGGTACAATGAGATCAAAGACCATTTCTGAAGCTGATACGGTAAAACTATGGATCTGAAACAGGCACAATCCACCCCTGGACTCAAGCTAAAACTAATACTATCAGACCTTTGACTTATGCTGAATTTCAGGCAGTCAGACCCTGGACCCCATCCTTCTCTGATACACTGTTGTATCAGGCTAAATGCAGGCAGCAAAATGCTTGACCATGCCTGACATTAATACTCTGAGTGCTTGGTTTCAGACCCAAATCAATATAAGAATAAATGGTACTCAACCTTATTCTCAAACAGTTACTACCTGATGCAGCCAGAATGGCAAATAATTCACCCATGGAACCAATCTGAAACGAATGCAGTCAGACCCTGGACCAAGTCTGAAGGTGATGTTATCCAACCTTGGATCTATGTTGAAACCAATACAGTCAGACACTGGACACATTCTGAAACTGATAAAATAAAACAATTGACTGCAACTCAATCTCAAGCAATTTGGACCTGGCCTGAGGTGGGTATGTTGAAACATTGGTCGCCAACTCAAAACAATGCAGTTTGCCCCGGACCCAACTTGAATCTCAAATGACTCACTCCTGGACCCAGAATCAAGTTAGCATAAATTACCCTTGGACTCAGCATGTACCTACCACAATCAGACAACAGACTTAGGCTGAAATTCATCCCTGGACTCATCCTGAAGCCAATACACTGATAAGATACTGGTTCCAGAGTCAAATGAATTCAATAAGATCCAGGAACCAAGCTGAAACTGAACTATTTCAAATTTGGACTGTAAGCCGATGAATAAAACCATGAAACATGACTGAAATTGATACAGTCACACCTTGCTTACAGACTCAATGTGATAATAATTAGACGCTGGATTCATCCTGAAAGTCATCCACTTGCTCCCTGGCTCCAGACTGAAGTTGGTATATTTTGTCCCTGGACTCAGCAAAGAGCTGCTGCATATCAAACCTGGACCCACCCTGAAACCCAAGCAGTGAGACCCTGGATCAAGCAGGAAACTGATATAGTCAGATATTTGTTTTACATTCAAATGAATAAAGGCAGATCATGGACTTATTCAAAATCTCAAATATTTGGTCCTTGGATCCAGCCTGAATTTGATATAATTCACCCTTTTATACAGTCTGAAACCTTCCTACTAAGATTCTGGCCCAAGGTTCAATCTCCAGTAGTCAAACCATGGACCTTGCTTAATGGAAGAACACTGATATCTTGGATACTGCCTGTAACCAAAGCAGACACACACTGGATCCAGTCTGAAGCTGATATTATTGAGTCCTTTGCAGTTTTTAAAGCTGGAAAAGTAAGAAGCTGGATCCAGCCTGAAACAGAAATACTAAGACCCAGAAACCATTTTAAGGCTGATATAATTGCATCATTTTCTCCTCCTGAAATTGAGCCTAATGGAGAAACACTATTAATGAGTCATTTTGGCTCCTTGTCTAAACATGTACCCTTTCTGCCAGTAAAAACTGTTTCTTTCCCAGATAAGTATTTTATCACCTTGTTAACTGAGATAACTGCCACAGAAAGCCAAGATAAATCAATTCTCTCCAACCAAGTCAACTTACAAGCATTTGACTTCCTGGAAGAGTTCTTTATCAGCACTGTGGCAGGAAATTAAAAATTAGCAAGATAAAAGAAAGCCCTGGTATTCCATGTACATCTCTTGTCTCTCTTTCTTCCTCCTTTCTCCTTCCACTTTCTTGTTCTCTTCCATCTCCATGTACATTGTGATCTTCTTGTTCAGCTTTTCTTCTTGTGCATTCCCTTCATTCTGCATTTCCCATCTTGCTCAGTTATTTCTCCTCTTGTCTCCTCTCCTATTTGCTTATCCATAGCCTCTTCTGCTAATCCTCTTCAGAAAATATCTTATTCAACATTTACTGAAGAATCTATTCTTTCTCATTCTTTTTCATCCTTGCATGCTGCTCCAGCCAGACTTTTAACAAAACAACCCCTCCTGATGCCTGGATCTCAATGTGGACCCAAGCCTGGACAACAACCTCTTAGGCATTGAGAACTCAATTGTTTCCCTGGGAGTGTAAACTAGCTGTGATCTGGAAAGAAAGTTAACAGGCTTTCTGGCTCTTCAAGTCAGCTGTTATTTCTCATGAAACCACAAGCACCTTTAATCTATTCATGTGCTTGAGTTAATGAACTTGGTATGAAGACTCTTGTTGAACCCTAAAACCAGAGTTTGTAACATCAGAAGTTATGTTCTCAGACCTTTGCAAATCCAAAATTTAGGTTATTTTATGAATCAGCAGAGATGCCTAAATATTGAGATAATATCTATTTTTGCCAAACAGGATTTATGAACTATGTTTTATAAACAAAATTCTATACACAGAACAGTATTTTAAAGACAGTCTTACTTCTTAGAAATGGTTTATTATTCCACTTGAGGTATATGAATATATACACATGCTATTGGATAATAGTAAAATATCTTGGATATAAATAATAACATATATTATATATACTTTATTATTTGAAGGGAAACTATGCAGATAACCTCTGTAGTATATCTAAAATTGTAGGATGACCAATGTGTATTTCCAAGTATTTTCTCAGAATTGAAGATATTGAATTTTCAAGCATATTCCTGAAAACCTAAAATCAGATTTTAGAAATGGGAGAGTAGTAACACTAATCTCCCTCTATTCCACAGGTGTATTCCTTCTGCAGAGTGTGGATTATGTCCTGGCCATGTCACCCTCTGTCACAACTGCTGGGAGTCAGAAATTGGTGAATTCCCTTGTATAGTTTCTGTGCAGCTGTCTTTCTCCCATTTCTGTGCTGGCTCCATACTAAATGAACAGTGGATCCTTACCACAGCCAGATGTGCCAATTTTATGTAAGTCTGAGTAATTCATTTCAAAATTATGATCATTATAAAGCAATTACAACGTGGAGATTGTTAATGAATATATTTCTTTTTATTTGTGTGTCTGTGTCTGTGTGTGTGAGACAGAAAGAGAGAGAGAGACAGGGTTTTGCTCTATTGCCCAGGCTGGAGTGCAGTGGCATGATTCACAGTAGCCTCAAACTCCCAGAATTAAGGGGTTCTCCCACCTTTGCCTCCTGAGTACATGGGACCACAGGCATGCACCACTGCATCTGGCTAAGTTTTTTTTTAATTTTTGGCAGAAATAAAGAGACATCATGTTGCCCACCAGGTCTCAAAAAATCCTCTAAAATAGTTTCTAAAGTAATATTTGTACTTTGGTGCTTACCTGGACTTCATCTGATTCACGTGACCTCCAGGGCTTTATTCAAATTGAAATGTGGAAATAAGACTTTTCCTTAATTTTTTTTTCCCTGGAAAAAGCTAAGGAGCCCTGACCCTGATCCAAGTGGGGCTTAGTCATCTGGATTCTACCCAAACTCAGATTGTCAGTATTGACAGTGCCATACCCTATGTAGGTCCCAAGGGACCTCTGAAATAGCCACTACATTTTCCACCCCTGGTCCTTACTATATGCCCGGAGGAAAGTCTGGAACAGGAGAAATTTATACAACTATATGACTGTTGGCTACCTAGTTGGTCCCTTATGAGAGGGGAGTAAAGAAGAAGACATTGGGATGGAAGAGAAGCGTGTTTGGAAAGAGAATAATATCCTCTCTTGAATAATAAAAAAATTGTCTTTCTCTTCACCATACTTCTCCCTCTAATCTAGGCTAAATTTGAAAAGAAACAAACACAGCACCTCTTCTCTGTTTTCCATTAGGAAGTCCTGGAATTCTACAAAAAAGGCATTTGAGCATCCTACAAATCAGCATTTGTGCCCAATTTTGCCCCAAGCTGAATGAATTCATTTTTTGTGTGGAGGAGAAGAAAGCTATGGGGAAGGCTGGCTGTAAGGTGACAAATTCATGGGGTGTAAATGCCAGGGAGAAAGAGGAATTTCTTGAATGCCAAAAGTTACTTCTGGCCATCCTTGAAAATATTGATTAATATCTTGTCTCTTGTTTCTTGCAGGGTGACCTGGGAGCACCTTTGGTGTGCCATCTACAGCAAAAGGACACTCGGGTACAAGTGGGAATCTTGAATCACTTTGAGGAGCATTGCACAAAGCCCTATGTCTTCAACCAAGTGCATCCTTTCCTTTTCTGGCTCAAGGGAGTGACACAGCCTAGCCATGTACCCTGGCACTAGTAAAGTCCCATGACTGCCTCTGTTTCCATTTCCCTTTCATCTCTACCTCTACAAATGCCTCAGCTTTTACCTCCACTCCCATTTCTATTCAGCCATACTTCATCTTTGTGCCACACACAGCTCCAGAGTAAGGAGTAAAGGAAGAAGACAATGAAAATACAAAAGAATAGAAGGAAGGAGAGGGGAGAGAAAGCTCTTCCTGAGAATTGCGTGAGTTTTCATCTACCAAATCATAAAAATTATTTTCCTTATGGCTTACAAAGGCATTTCATACTTGATATATGATTCAATTCCATAGTATCCCTATAGATTACTCTATGATGTAGATCATATAACATAATTATTATAGTTACCTTAAATGCATATTCTGACACTAGATAAGTAGAATGGATTGATCAGGTTCTCATGGCAAATGATGAATAGGGCTAACAATAAGACACACTCTCCTAACACAAAGACATTTCTTTACTACCACACAGTAGCTTACATTTGTAATTGAATTATTTTAAATTAAGTATATTTTAAGTTAAAGACACTATGATGTTTGGAAACAGCATAGTAGTTGGTATGTGATGTGTTTTTGGTGCTGGTGTACCAGACTGTATTACATTGCTATTATCAGTTTCCCCTTTCCCTTGGCTATCAGAAAACCTATCATAATATTAGCAATGGTTGTTTCACATTACTGTACTTCCACTTATTTCCTTGAAAATTGAGGGATCGCTTTTGGTCTCATGTTTTAAATGTGCACTTAACCACAGCTATTTTATAGCTACCACCTATTGCCATAGCTACAGTAAATAACACATTTAAAACATAAAGGAAGCCATAATTATTTGCTCACATCCTCCAAAGTCTAATTCAAAGGCAACAACACTTAAGATCTTAGTTATCCTTCTGATTGCATCTATACTTCCTTACCCCTTCTATAGACAGGTTATCTTCACCATTTTTATCTCTCTCTCTCTATCTATATATAAATAAGCATTGCTTCAACTCAGTTTTCTGAGGAACTTCAAAATAATTTTAAAAATATGAGCTCTTTCCTGAACCTAAAACTTGAATTTTCTTTTTGAACTATTGGTTTGATAACTCACTAAGATTAAAGGTTTAGGAAAATAAGCCCCCTCCAATTTAGAGACATTTATCTCCACATTTTTCATTATTTATCTAATATCTTCAAATCTCTGCATTTTTTGTTGCCTATCAAATTCAATGACTTCTAAGTAGCTAAAATCATAGATAAATAAATGTTGTAATGGAAGAAAAAGCTGGAATGACTACCAATATTTTGATTAAAGAAACATAAGCTAGGACATAAACTTTGAACTTGGGAAGATAATAAGAGGAACACTTTTTTTCAAGAAAAATGCATAAACACAAAAGAGGTAGAAGTTTGTCCTTGCTAGTCATATTTAAAAATGATGACTCGGTTAGCAGAAACAGGAGGGATTTAAAACTTTGAAAAAATGGTCTACAGATGGCAATTCTATTCAAATTAGCACAATTAGCTTATTTTTCTCCTTAGCTTCAGCAGATCAGATTTCTCTGCAATATGCCATGCCTTGGCAGGCTGGCATCATCAGCTGTGGCAGTCAGGTGTGCAGTGGTTCCATAGTTTGCAGCTCTTGGGTTCTCACAGCTGCACACTGTGTAAGGAACATGTAAGTTTGTGCCTTCGTCTTCCCATACCCTATAGTTCATTATCCCCTAATTACATTGCTGAAGGTTTCTCTGTCCAGATTCACTTCTATAATGCATGACCGTCTCACTTATACAGATAACATTTTCGTTTTAGGCTAAAAATAAATTGCCTCACTGTATTTGGTTACGAATTGTTAGTTAATTCTTCCACAATCCCATTTTCTGTGGACTCTTTATTCATAGATTTCCGATTTCTCTGAAGATGAGCTACGGACCTTGTGTATCATGACTAAAGAAATATGCTGGAAATCCTAATGTAGGTTTATAAGGTTCAGGTTTTCTAATGAATGTACTATAATAAATCTTTGCCTATGCACACAGGAATCCTGAAGGTACTGCTGTGATTCTGGGCCTGAGGCAACCTGGGACACCACTGGGGGTTGTGAAGGTGTCTACCATTTTACTGCATGAGAGATTCCAGTTGGTGAGGGGGGCAGCAATAAATGACCTGGCATTGCTACTCCTCCAAGATGTCCAGACTCCCATTTGGCTCTTAGCACCCTTAGGCTCTGTGAAGAACCTGAATCATTCAGAATGCTGGCTCTCTGGACCACAGATTATTATACCAGTTCAGCAGTTACTTTTCTTATTAGGTTAGCTGTTCTAAAAAAATGAGGTTCATATTTTTAATATTATGGTTCAAGGAATAACTATAATCTCAATTGTATACATTACTAATTATAAGATATTTAATCTACATAAGAGACCCACTAGGAGATTTATTTTTGTTTTATAAGATGATGGTTCTGATGATAACTTCATAGGATTTTAGATCTGAAAAAAAAATTGTATGAGGATCTTTCTCACAGTCATCTTTGTAAACCAAAGTAGAGATGATTTGATTTCCAATTCTTTGCTAACTTCAAAAGAAAAGAAAAAGAAGATTTTTTGTTTTGTTTTGTTTTGTTTTGCTGTGTTTTCACCGCTTTATGAAAGTGAAGCTGAACTTGACTTGGAATTAGGAATTTCATAAGTAAAAGTTTACTTGCTAATTTTGAAGAATGGCATTTAAAATGTGTTTAAAGAGTGGGAAGGCTGTCCGCAGTGGCTCTCTCCTGCAATTCCAGCACTTTGGGAGCTTGAACTAGGAGAATCCTTTGGGCCCAGGAATTTGATGCCTGTTTGGGCAATATAGCAAGACGTCATCCCTAAATAACAACAACAACAACAACAAATAGCCTGGTGTCGTGTTGCACACATGTAGTCCCAGCTAAGTGGCAGGCTGAGACAGGAAAATAGCTTAAGCCCAGGATGTTGAGGCTGCAGTGTGAAGATTGTGGCAATGCACACTAGCCTGGGTGACCAAGCAATAACTTGTCTCAAAAAAATAAAATAAAAGTGGGGGCGAGGCGTGGTGGCTCATATGTGTAATCCCAGCACTTTGGTTGGCTGAGGCTGGTGAATCACCTGAAGTCAGAAGTTTGAGACCAGTCTGACCAACAGGAGGAAACCCCATCTCTACTACAAATACAAAATTAGCCAGGAGTAGTGGTGTGTGCCTATAATCCTAGCTACTCAGGAGGCTGAGGCAGGAGAATTGCTTGAACCAAAGAGGCGGAGGTTGCAGTGAGCTGTGATCAGGCCACTGCAATCCAGACTGAGTGACAGAGCAAAACTCAATCTCAAAGCCCTTAGCTTCTACAGTGAGTTCACACTTCTCCTGGATCTGATCTACTTCAGCAAAAGAAGGCCACCCACTAAACCAGGCTCCTACGCCTTGGGTGGAAACTTCTAAGTCCTCCGGTCTCCTTAAACAGACAACCACACTGCCACTTTCTTCAATAATAATTACTGCAGCCCTGAGACTTTGGTAGCTTAGTGACTATAACTAGTGATGCTACAGTCTAGTCACAGTATGATAAATCACCAGAGCAATAAAAACAAAAATATTATCTTAAGCCTTCTAAAGTGTCTCTAAATATACCTTCAATAAATATGTTTTTTTTCTACGTAACAACTGCTTTCTACTTACTTCCTGAACTAATGCTTGGCCTTGGAATATTTTCATTCTTGAAAATGATTCAAAAGTGTATATTTAACATGAACTTGAATACAGAATTTCATGTGTCAGCAAATAAAATTTTCAAAATGATGCAAAATACAAATATGAAATTGTATTAGTGAACTTTACTATTCTTTCAAATTATATTTCAATACGTACCCACTCACACAATTTTTTATAACTATCTGCATGTTCTCTTCAGGTGGGGGAAAAACACTACCAGAGTTCTTGAAGAATTTATGAAAGACAGAATGACAATACTATACAAGGTTTAACCCATTCACAATACTGTATTTATTGGATGAAAATATTTCTTTTAAAATTCTACTAAAGTATTGAGAATGTAAATAAAATATATGACTTCAATAACTCTAAAATACATGTACATGAAGAAAATAGAAGAAGGATTAAAATACGTAAACAAACAAATGAGGCTGAGCATGGTGGCTCACACCTGGAAGCCCAGCATTTTGGGAGGCCAATGCGGATGGATCACTTGAGGTCAGGAGAACGAGCCCAGCCTGCCAAATATAGTGAAACCCAGTCTTGACTAAAAATACAAAAATTAGCTGGACATGGTGGCATGCGCCTGTAATCCCAGCTCCTCACAAGGCTGAGGCAAGGGAATCGCTTGAAGCTGGGAAGCAGAGATTGCAGTGAGCCAAGATCCTGCCACTTTACTCCCACCTGGCTGACAGAGCGAGACTCCATCTCAAAACAAACAAACATAAAAACAAACACACACACACACACACACCCCAAAAACTAATGAATAAAAAAAAAAAATCTGTACTAGCAAAAGTGCTCACAGGAAACTCACATATCTAACAGAAAAAAAAAAAAATCCTCTAAAACAAAACTTCCAGAAGTGGCAAATAAGAAAACAAATTTAACACCTCACATATAAAGCACAAATGGTAAATTGTAAAGAACCACAGGGCAAAAAAATTTCAAAATTTACAAGTAAGTACTCTAAAAGAAGCTGAAAGTCCCTCAAAAATGTTATAGAATCTATATCCCTGTATTGCAGAAATGATCATAACAATTGCCAGGAGTAGAACAATAAAAATGTATCTTAAAACTTGATAAACACTTCAAGTCTCACGTAATAATTCTAATGGAAAATGGATCTATCTGCAGTTTTTCCATACAATTATGAATAAATTATAATTCTTCCACTTAAATTCATTTTTTCAATATTCTAAGAAATTCGCTTTTATATTAATAGTAGGTGATGTAACAAAGCATATCTTTATCAAGAAAACTGACACTGGATATCCACACCATTACTCAGGTGGGCCTTAATTCCCAGCCAGGTTCCCTCCCTGGACACACACTGAAGGTTCCCATCCATTTTGTTATATCTTCACATTCTCTCCCCTAGAGGAAACTCTAAAATACATGTACATGCAGAAAATAGAACATTTCCTCACACCGGAGCCCAGTATGGTCCTCCAGATTCCCTGCCCTGTCTTATCTGGGAAGGCTGGGCAGTGGGAGTGAGGATGGCAGAGAGGAGAATGCATGTCAGGGGAGCCTGGGGTCATTGAAACAGAACATGACAGGCTTGGGAGAACCATTCTGACAGGATATAGACCTAGCTGGGCCTTAGGTGGACATCTGCGTGGAGAGGGAGAGGGCCGTGGTTGAACTCTGAGCCCCAGGTTGTAGCAGGTCTCAGGGCAGGGGAGGGAGCTGGTGAGTGATGATGAGACAGCTATCCCTTAAGCCTTGCTTCTCACCTACTGTCTTTAGCCACATATGCATCATAGATGGCCTAGGGTTCCCCAGTCCTGCAATGTGGGTGTTATAGTTCCCTGATGGGCCTTTCTCCCCCAACCCATGGATGGCCTGGGATTGCTTACTGCAGTCTCCTCCATGATCCTTGGGATATCCATGTGTGGCTCAGATTCAGGACTCAAAGGCCTCTCAGTTCCCAGCCCCATGCTGCTTGCCTGGCCTCCTCTCTCTTCCATCTCTAATGCTGTCCCTCTCTCCCTGGGGTATTACTGCTAGGGATTGAGCCGTAGGCCCTAGCTGATGATCTGGGGGACTGCAGGAGGGTGTCCAGGACAGGTCAGGTCATGGTTCAAAGCCCATTACCCAGAGGTCAAGGAATGACCAGTCTGGTCCTTTCCCATGATGCCCCACCACAGCCCCCACCTCAGCAATCCTGCCAAAACTCGTGCAGTCATGTTCAGCCAACCAGCTGAACAAGCTCAGGTAGCTGATGTCCTGCCTGCAACTGGAGCCTTGACCTTCATGATCCTAGAACCTCTGGACTGCAGTGGAATGAGACACCATGTACCCTGGAGGGAGGAGTCAGGAAGGTTCATGCCAGGCCTACCTTCCCACACAACAGCTCCCCTACCATGCTGGGAGGCACTTCTTACCTAGGATGCCAATGCAATACTCCTTAATGATTACTTCATTTTGGAAGTAAAAGTTGTGATGAAAGGAAATCTTCATCCTGCCACCGGTGACCAGGATAGCTGAGTTCCTCCACCTGCCTGACCAAGAAGGAGAAAGAGAACAGACTGAATAGGACTGTTTCATCTAGCTGGGCTGTGGGGCCTGCTAGCTGGAGTGAACCATGAGTTTCTCCTTCCCAGCTCTCCCACTGAGACAACCCTGGGGCCCAGGGGGACCTCAAACTGACTCAGACAATGGACCCCTCCCACAGACCCAGGCTCCCCAGCCTGACCTGCAAATCCATCAGTTAGCAAAGTAGGACTTCATCATGGTTTCTGACCCAGGCCAACATCTGGTTGTGCCAGTCTACCTCTGGTCAAGGAACCTCCAAATGATTGGGTGGGCATGCCTCGTAACACCCTGCAACTTTGCAAGAGTACAGAGAATGTGGAGCAGGGTTATGTCCCAGACATTTGGTCTGTCACCCTCCCTTGTTGGTCCTCTGTATCTGACTGGCAAGGAGGCAATGTTCCAACTCTGGTAGTCTTTGGGGTGGGTGGAGCCAGGCCAAGACAGCCTGCGGTGACCATGGGCAGGAGGCAGAAGAAGTAGGCAAGTGGTTGCGACTGAGGGGCAGGGGCAGGGTAGTGTGAGGCAGCTGCTTCCTCAAGGTTCATGAGCTTCAGGAGGCCCTTGTGTGCTGGGTGCTGGACACGCTTTGCTGATGACCGGGTGTGTGGTGTCCTCTTATCCTGGTCTCCCTGAGGGGTGGACCTGTCCACTTGAGGGAAGTCCTGTAGGTAGAAGAGGCTGCAGGGTTGTGCCTGGCGCTCCCCATGGGAATTGCATGGGTGCAAAGGAGGTTATATATGCTCAGGGCCTACACCCCTTTGGGTGCAGTGCTGGCAGGGGGAATAAAGCTATCTGGGGAGCTGATGCCTGCCTTTTGGAGGTTGGCAGCCCCATGTACTGGGAACCAGAGTCTTGAGCACCTTGTGTTTCTGGGGTGAACCTGTTGGAAACAGGCACTGAGAGCAGGGGTGGTTCAATAGCTGGCATGGGCGTGCAAAGTCTCCTTCCTCCAGGGACTTTCCCAGGGAAAAATGCCCTTCAACTTTGTGCTGTGCCTGAAGGGTCCTTGGCGCTGCGATTCTCCCTTGTGAGTGCTGTGCTTGGCTCCCTATCCCTACCACGTGCTCCCAGGGCTCCCACAAGCAAGCTGCTCTCCTATCTGCAGGAATCTGGCCTCAGCTCCCACCCTGTCCCCCACCCCCTGCCTCCTGGCTGACCCCATGCGCCTCCCTCCTGGCTCCTCCCCCCACCCATCCCCCATACCCCCCCAAGCCTGATGCCCAATCCCTGCTGCCAGCCATCCCAAATGGGCAGCTGCAAGGATATGGATCTGGCCCAGAAGCTGGAGATGCCCTGTGGCCTAAGGCATTCATGAAGCCCAGCTCCAAGTGAAGACCTCCAGTGGGATCATTGACGGCCTGGGTGTGCTGCCTCCAGGGCCAGGCTGTGCCCACTTGTCCTCCTTCTGCCACGTCACGTCGGTCTCCTCAACCACCACCTCCACCTCAGCCATTATGTCTTCCACCATCAGCACCTTCTCCTTTTCCAAGGCCGCCTCCTTGCTCTGTACCCCCACCGTCCTCTCCAGCAGAGCCTCCAGCCTGAACATGGTGCCCTCCTGGGTGCTTCGACAGACCCCAGCCTGTGCAGCCCAGCCCATCCCCAGCACCCCTAGGCTCTGGGGGCCGCTCCACAGGACGGCCGCTCCACAGGAGGCCTGCTCCCTGAAAGGCCCGTGGGCCTCGCCCTGCTGAGAACCTAGTCCCACACCTACATGGACCCAGGTTTCCTGAAGAGCCCCGCTGGGCCCGCAGATCGCCACACTCGCCATGGGGCTCAGGTCCCCAGCAGGGTCAACTGGGCACAGGAGCTCAGGATCCAGAGGCCAAGGCCCTGGGCTTTCAGAGCGCCACCAGCAGGCAATGCAGCCTTGCTGCGCGTGTGGGAGTCTCTGGGTCAGCAAGGCAGTGCACAACAGCATGGACGCAGGCCGTCAGTAGCCAACCCTGGCGGCTGGCCTCCGGTGTGCCCGGAGCATAGGACGACAGGCCTTTTAGAATGCTCCTGGGAGTACAGCATCCTCAAGGAGGAAGCATGGTACTCAGAGCCTGTATTTGCCTAGACCTGCGAGAGTGCTTGCCGGGGTTCCGGCCTCTGGAGCAGACGAATTCCACCTCAGCACAACCAGGTGACTTTCCTCGCAAGCGCCGGCCCCGACCCACTTACCCCTGCCACCCGCGCCACCCTCGCCCCAGCAGCCAGAGAGAGTTCTCCTCTGGATCTGCAATATTCCATACCACCTACCTGGCCCGCCTAATGAAGTGAGATGTTTTCATGTGTTCTCTGTGAGTCAATGGCTTGCCATACTCAGGATGTCAGGGCACAGGGCTTCCATGCCCACAATGCCAAAGGCCACACAGCCCAAGTGCGCCTGTACCTAGCGCTACCTGGCACAAGTTGCGAGGGCTTCTCAGAGGAGGCTTACCCCGGGGGGCTGGCGATGCAGGTCAGCCTGGGGAGGTGCCGCCCAGGGAGATGCCCACCACCCTCGCACTGATTGGCCTTGAGGGGAAGTGGGCGGTAGTGGCGCGGCTCCCAGCGCCCTTTGCGTGCAGTTCGTTAGGGGGCGCCTGGAAGCCCGGCGCATGCACCCTGAGGGCCCGCCCGCCCACAGGCTCCAGTAAGCACAGCACCAGGGTTCCTGTGGCGTGGGTCGGGTGGCACAGACTGTGGTCTGTGAGAGTCCGGAAAAGGGGACCATTTTCAGGATAGAGGCTCGGCAGCAGGGGGCGTCCGGGACGCAGAGCGAGCCGGCGGCCTTCGGGGAGGAGGCGGTGCTGGTGTTGGATGACGTAATGGTGGAGGTGGAGGTGGTGGCCCAGGAGGAGACCGACCTGGAGCGGCAGGAGGAGGACTAGCGAGCCCAGCCTGACCCTGGGCCGATGACACCAGAGTCTGCACTGGAGGAGCTGCTGGCCGTTCAGGTGGAGCTGGAGCCGGTTAATGCCCGAGCCAGGAAGGCCTTTTCTCAGCAGAGGGAAAAGCTGGAGCAGAGGCTCAAGCCCCGCCTGGACTGCAGAGGCGCCATCATCCAGAGCATCTCTGGCTGCTGGGCCAGTGTTGTAACCTTTTCAGTATTTCTTCTGCCTTTCTAGTTGAGAGGTGCACTTGGGGAAGTGTGAGTAACTTATGGGCAGCTCGGCATCAGTGTGACTATTTGGGGAACAACGATGAGTTGCCGTGGACAAATGTGGCTGTAGTAAACCGGAGCAGGTGCGGGTATTATTTTCCTGCGGCAGAGAAACCCTTCGTGATGCCGAGCAGCAGACGTTTGGGGCATCTTTTTGGAGAGCAGAAGCGAGTTCTCACCAGAACAGGTTTTTCTGTGAATCAAGCTATTGTTAAGGGAGTGTGATTGCTGCCCCTTGCCAATCCGATCTGGGAAGGGACGTCTTCGGGTATAAGCAGATTCTGCCACTCCTCAGACACCAGCAACTCTTTGCAAGTCACCCCTCCCCGTGTTAGTACAGTCAGCCTCAGAATTATACACACTCCATGAACCCAAGAGGTCTTAATTCAGGGGGAGGTAGAGGAGAAAGTGAGGTCATACATGGAAGCAGATCTTAGAAATTCCCTACCCAAGCCTCTGGGTGCTCTTAGGCCTTCTTCCCTCTTGCTTCTAGATTTTCCTTCCATTGCATCTAAAGGCTCTTTGACCTAAAGCAGATGGCAAACCACCCCCAGATATCAGCCCTGATCAGTGACCAAGATGAAGACATGCTGAGTTACATGGTCAACTTGGAGGTGAGGGTGGGAAGACTGAGGCTAGAGGGTTTAGTGGGGGAGGGTAAGGGAAATAATTCATTCCTGTAAGCAACAGTGGGCACCTCACCCAAAAAGATATTTAAGCTTTCTCCACCTTGTCCTGACAGGTGAAAGAAGTGAAACATCCCATTCATCTCTGCAAGATCATGTTGTATTTTGGAGTAACCCCTACTTCCAGAATAAAGTGATTACTAAGGACTATCTCATGAACCTCACAGGTGACAGGTCGCTCCCAGGATGGGTAGTGGAAGGAAGATGGTGAGTGGATCATTGCCATCATGATCCAGCCCTCTTCACACAAAATCCTCTCTCTGTAGAATACAGGGATTCTCATTCCACTCCAGTTCAGTGGTATCCAGATTATGAAGTTGAGGCTTATTGCCCCAGACACCACAACAGCAGCCTTAACTTCTTCAACTGGTTTTCTGACCACAACTTCACAGGACCTAATAAGATTGCTGAGGTGGATCCTCACCAGGAAACATCAGGAATAACCCTGGTGTGTTCCCAGCTGCTTGGGTCACCAGTCTGAGCCCTGATGAGGCCTTTCCCGATTGATTCCCCTGATGAATCCTATGTAAGGACCTGTGGCACAATCCCCTGCAATACTACTAGAGGATGAAGGCACCTGAAGAGGGAACAGAGATTTCAGGTGAGCCATTCAGTTGGAACTAGAGCTCTTTGATGCCCACTATGAGGGGATTGACACTCCTCACTATTCAGGGAGCCTGGACTCCCATTTCAGAAATGTAGAAATTGAGGCTTCTTTCATACATGTGGAAATTCCTTGAGAGGAAGACAGAGAGGGACAGAATCCAGGACATTCAGGGCATTGAGCTGAAAAAGGCACTGTAGAGACTACACTGCAAAGCATAGTCTTAAGCCCAGAGAAGCATAGAGCATGTCCAGACTCACTGAGAAGTAAAGCTGAATCATTAAATTCAGTTTGTGGCGCTTGATTCCATGGCTGTCAGCCCCACCGGCAGTTATCCCACCAACCCCTTAAGATTTAACTCCCTGAATATGCCTCCTTGTCATCCTTGCCACAAACCACACAAGACTGTTTAGATTGATGGATTTTCTTAAGCTACTGCCTGATGAGATTTCTGTGTGCTTTTTGTGAACAATGCATCTTGTTAGCTGACTCCCATCACAGAGTATACTGGGAATGGAGCAGGTATTGCAGAGAGCAGTTTGTAACACTGTAGGAGGAAGTTTAAGAGATCAAAAATGGGAAAGGGGTAGTCTTTACTCAGCAGGCCCTAAAATTAAAACATTTTAAAGCATGGCTCAGAGGAAATGTATTTTGACATGCATTTGTGTTTTTCTAGGGGACTCCCAGATTTTGAGATGAATATGATGGAGCAACAGGCTTCACCTAAAACAGCAGAACTCCTAAAAAGTTACTATCGTATGCAGGATGTCAGTACTCAGTATGGTCTTATGCACAGGAATTAAAGGAAAAACAGATCCAGTCACAAAAAATGCAGACACGAAGAGGGGGTGAAGTTGGATTTCATGGAATGAAAAATAAACACTATTAAGGATGTGTGACTCCGTGTGTGTGTGTGTGTGTGTGTGTGTGTGTATCTGTGTGTGTGGGTATGTTCATCCCCTGGATTCAGGTGTTATAATGAATTGATCAATCCATATGTTTTATTCTCTTCATGGAAATGACCAGTCTGTGTTGGAGCTGGGCCTCTAAAGTTGTAGAGTGAATGGTGTGGAATGTTTGGGGATTCTTCCTACAATACAGAGTTGGGGAGCTAAAAGAAAGAAAAGACAGTTTACTTGGAGGCTTACTTCACCCTATGGAAGCAGAGGTAGTTCATCAAAAGGGGTTAGTGGCCACTAAGATATCCAGGGCCCAGTTTGCTGGGATAAGGTACCTCCAAAATCCTTTATTTTGGGTATCATCAGAGACATTAAGATAGCACAGGATGATGGAAATCTTAAAGTTTGCTTTCGTGTTGAAATCACATGTTCTCCTTTTAAAGGTGAATGCGTAATCCTTTTCTGGAACAATCAGCCTCTCAGGACTAGGAGTACCATCAACATGAGAAGAAATGGGCATGTAAGGTGTATGGAGGGACTATTGGAAAGGTTACAGAGGCATGTGGGAAGGCGTTCAGGATATGCCTTTTTTTTTTTTTTTCTGGCATAGGTGACTATGGGAAAACACAAACATGCAGAAGTGAGGGGAAAGATGGTGGATTTGTGGAATATAAGATTGCCAGAGGATCCACACTTGGACTCTGTGTCAATTGATTGTCCAGGATATGGACACTGTTGTTGATGTTTACATCTTTATTTGGGTTAAGATTTTCTCCAAGATTTTTGTTAGATGAGGAGCCAATATTGTGTGTAGCTAACACCATTACGAGTGCATTTTGTGCTCATGCAAACTCTAGTGAGGCTCTATGCTCCCCAGTGATTGGCACTGCAGATTGTTTTTGGAGCCCAGGGCTCTTTTATTTTTGGTGGGCTTTCAGCATACTTTGCATAAGGTTAATAATGTAAAGAGAATGTAATTGCAGAGCATGTGTTACAAGCCTCACACAGGAGAACAAAACATACGGCGTTCATTCTCTAGTGGGTGGCTGCTTCCCAGGAACATCTGTGTCTATGCACAGGACAAGGGGTGGCCTCTGTCATGGACGGAGGAGGAGGATTTCAGAGTTGGGTGCAGAACTTTCTTCCCCGTTCCCAGATAAAACAGATCCAACATGAGCTGTCAAAGACACACTAATAGAGTGCTATCATTCCTGTCCTATATGGACTGTGGTCAGCCCAGCTTCTGTGAGAAGAGCTATATTGTTTCAGGGAAGAGAGTTTGACAGTCAGAAGTTCATGAATCTGTTGTGCTGCCTTCAATATGCATTCCACACCTTCTGCTCGGTATCAGCAGATGAGCTTTGAAAATCTGTATAGCTCAGTTTTGCCCCTGCTCCCATGCAGATGGCTGAGGCTCTTGAGCAGGAGTTTTGACATCTTCTGACTACTGTCCCCATGACCCACAAACACATGAGAAATAGGTTTTCTCAGCAAACTATTCCCGAAAACAGTGAGAACTCTTTGGCCCCCTCAAGCTGCCCCCTATCTTACTGTGTGTTGGTCAAAGGGCACTGTGGTCCAGTACAGTAACCCTATAGTGGGAGTGGGCCAGTAGATTGGTGTGTGCACTCAGGGCAACTCAGATTGGGAAATGTCTGGGGACTTGCCTATAATCAGGTCATCTGAAAAGGTCTTGCACCAAATTTAATGCATAGGAAAAAGTTGAGGAAATCGTCTTGCAATGATTTGTCTAGGAGGTAAATAGATAAGGAAAAGACTGTAAGTAGATGCCAGGGCCAGTTTTTGAGCTAGCCTGTTTTAAAGTGGTGGTAGGGGAAGAGCTTTTCCCAAGGCAGGCAGCAAACCAGAAACTGTCTACAATGACGAGCTTGCCATGGGCTGGTGGCTGAGCCATATTGGCCACCCCACCGAGTGAATGCGCCTGACTGGGCCTCTTCCTCGTATCCTACATGCAATTCAGTCTAGTGATTTCACATGTGCTCCATTGTTTAGGCATTATCAGAGATCGTGCTGAATTATACAGTCAGTCTAATGCTGCTTCCGCTGAATATCCGTTCACACGGGCCACAGATGCTAAGGTCACTGACAAATTTGCATTCTGCCTCAGTAACTCTGAAACACCTCTGTTATTTCTAGTGTCAGGGTCTTGGAGTTTTTTCATGTTTAAACTGCCAAGTGTTTGTCTGTATATCTGTATGAGTTTGTATCTTTCCTCTGACTCCACCTATGTATCTATGTTTCCACACTGCCTGTGTTAATTTGTACGCACCTATCTCTACAACCCTGACAGACTTTCTATCTGTGTCTTTGGACATCTATCACGCTCTCTCCCTTCCTTTGTTATTTTCCTTCCCTTACACCCCTCCTTTCTTCCTTCCCTTTCTTATGCACCCTCCTCTCTCCATCTGTATCAACTATCTTCCTATCCTCTTCTGAATTTACTTTGTAATTCTGAATCTGTTGGCAGTGGCATCAGATTCTTGTTTTCATGTCTGGATGAAGTTCCTTTTATAAAGAATCTCAGCTGAAGGAGATGAGTTCTTTTTTGAGCCATAATGAACCATTTATTTCAGGCCTATCTAGGAAAGACAGTGTTAAAAAAAAGAATAACTGGGCATTACAGTAAAGCCAAAAGTCAGATGGATCCCACTCGTCCCACTCAGTATCTCCAAAAGGTGGAAAAGTGAAAAAGTGGGTTATGCCTATGATTTCTAAAGTGGAAAGAGAAATTTCAAGAGATTGTGTGAGATCCTTTTCCAGGAGGCAGCTATAGTTCGTAGATACATGTGATGTAAACACAAGCGCAATGATGAAACAAAGAAAATGTACTTCTCCCTATGTTTTTATTTTGTATTACCCTTAACAAACATCATGTATACAGAATTTCTTCTGACATGTCATAAATTATTGTTTAATGAACTCATATCTGAGTTCTTCATTGTGTCAAACAATGTCAAAGAATCATGAATCACTATGAACTGCTATAGATAAGTGATGTTAAATAAGATGAGAACGTACAGAAAGGGCTGATCATGGACTGAGAACCATACCAAGAGGTTCAGGTGAGCTGAATCCATGTCAGGGATTCAGAAAAAGACACTTGTTATTAAGGGCTTTGAGGCCAAAGGAAGTACTCTTTGTACATTCATGTCTTTAACTCATTTGAGGAGTTAGGTGTATTATTATTTACAGTGTTATCTCTGACCTTTCTCATTGTTCTCCCCAACGGGGGTGTTATTTGAAAGCTGGTTTCCTTCATTGGATTGCATAGGCTGTAATGATGTTTTGTTTATTTTTATTCTCTTCATACTACATAGTTTTAATTTACCTAATTTGACTTTTTTGTTGTTGTTAGTTTGTTTTCTGAGAATGGGTCTTACTCTGTATCCTAGGTTAGAGAGCAAAACCATGATCTCAGCCCACTGTGGCCTGGACACCCCACACTCATGTGATCTTTTCAACTCAGACTCTCACATAGCTGGCACTAGAGGTGCATGCCACTCCTCCCAGCTACATATTAATTAATTAATTAGTTACTTTTTAGACGTGGGCCCATGGTGCCCCAGGCTGGTCTGGAACTCTTGAGTGCTGGCAGTCCTCCCACCTCACCCTCTCAAAATGCTGGGATTACAGGTGTGACCCAGGGCCCCAAAATGTCTTTGAGTTTTTTGCTTTTTTCTTCTGCCTCCTCGTGTCTTCTTTTGAAATAGGCAGTGAAGGTTTCAATTCATGGACTATAGTCTCCAGGCCTGTAATTGATCATCTACAGTGGGATATGTATGTATATATGTGTGTGTGTGTATATATATATATATATATATATACACACATATGGGCACTTCTTTATAAGAAAATACAGACATTTATTCTCTTAAGGCATTTTAAAAATTGTATTTTTTTATTTTTACACTTTTTTTATTGTTACACTTTATGTTCTAGGGTACATGTGCACAATGTGCAGGTTTGTCACATATGCATACATGTGCCATGTTGGTGTGCTGCACCCATTAACTCATCATTTACATTAGGTATATCTCCTAATGCTATCCCTCTCCCCTCCCCCCACCCTGGGACAGGTCCCTGTGTGTGATGTTCCCCACCCTGTGTCCAAGTGTTCTCATTGTTCAATTCCCACCTATGAGTGAGAACATGCGGTATTTGGTTTTCTATCCTTGCAATAGTTTTCTCAAGATGATGGTTTCTAGCTTCATCCATGTCCCTACAAAGGACATGAATTTATCCTTTTTTATGGCTGCATAGTATTCTGTGGTGTATATGTGCCACATTTTCTTAATCCAGTCTATCATTGAAGGACATTTGGGTTGGTTCCAAGTCTTTGCTATTGTGAATATTGCTGCAATAAACATACGTCTGCTTGAGTCTTTATAGCAGCATGATTTATAGTCCTTTGGGTATATACCCAGTAATGGGATGGCTGGGTCAAATGGTATTTCTAGCTCTAGATCCCTGAGGAGTTGCCACACTGTCTTCCACAATATTTGAACTAGTTTACAGTCCCACCAGCAGTGTAAAAGTGTTCCTATTTCTCCACATCCTCTCCAGCACGTGTTGTTTCCTGACTTTTTAATGATCACCATTCTAACTGGTGTGAGATGGTATCTCATTGTGGTTTTGATTTGCATTTCTCTGATGGCCAGTGATGATGAGCATTTTTTCATGTGTCTGTTGGCTGCATAAATGTCTTCTTTTGAGAAGTGTCTGTTCATATCCTTTGTCCAATTTTTGATGGGGTTGTTTGATTTTTTCTTGTAAATCTGTTTAAGTTCTTTGTAGATTTTGGATATTAGCCCTTTGTCAGATGGGTAGACTGTAAAAATTTTCTCCCGTTCTGTAGTTTGCCTGTTCTCTCTGATGGTAGTTTCTTTTGCTATGCAGAAGCTCTTTAGTTTAATTAGATCCCATTTTATTTTTTAAATTTTCTTATGAAATGATACATATTTATAACTTACAAGGTGATGTTCAAAAGGTCATATACATTATGCATTAGTTATATCCAGCTAATCAGCACATACGTTATCTCACATACTTGTCATCTTTATAGTGGTAAAACTTGACATGCATTGTCTTAGAATTGTTTAGAGAAAGAATGTGTTCATCACTGGTTATAATCAGCATGCTGTAGAAAAGGTTTTTAACCTATTCTTACTTTCTAACTAGAAATATGTATTCTTGATCCAACATCTCCTCAGTGCACCCTCTTCATTAAACACCACCCCAACCATTGGAATCACTACCTCTGTGAGGTCCATTTTTTAGATTTTGTATAGAAATGTGGTCATGTGCTATTTGCCTTTCTGATACCTGGCTTATGTCACTTAACAAAATGGCATGTACACATTCAGCAGATTCAGATGTATTGTCATAACTGGCAGGATTTCCTTCTTTGTTATTGCAGCGCATTTTTCCATTGTGCATATGTGCCCCACTTTTTTTGGTCCACTCATCAATTGAGGGACACTCAGGTTGCTTCCATATTTTGGTTACAGCAAAAATGTAAAGCATGCAGCAATAATTGCATGAGTGCACGCCCCACTTCAACATACTGATTTGTATACTTATGGGTGTGCCCCGGTATTCTGATTTGCTGGATCATATGGTGGGTGTTTCTACTTGTAGATTTCTGAAGACTCTTTATACTTAAATAAAATCCATAAAGCTTCTTGTAATCCTGCACTAATTTACATTCCCACCAAAAGTGTGCAAGGATTTCCTTTTTCTCTGCATCCTCACCAGAAATGAGGTTTTGGTTTTTTTTTTTTTTTTTTTTTGGTCTTTTGGGTAATAGGCATTCTGACTGACATGAGATGAAATCTCATTGTGGTTTTGATTTGCATTTTCCTGATGCATTAGGGATGATGAGCACTTTTTAGTGTGTCTGCTGGGCAACTGTATGTCTTAGTTTCACAATGAGTATTCACATCCTTAGCCCATTTATTTTCATGCTATTGAGTTGTTGGAGTTCCTTAAGTACTGTAAGTATTCACCCATTAACAGATGTATGGTGATCCAATGGTTTCTCCCATCCTGTAGAATGTCCCTTTCCTCTGTTTAGTTTCCTCTGGTGTGCTGAAGCATGTTAGTCTGATATAACCCCATTCTCTATTTTTGATGGTGTTCACTGTGCTCTTGCAGTCACGTTGAGGCCATCTGCCCTCAATGATGTCATGGAACTTCTTCCTTGTGATTTCTTCTGGTATTTTTATCGTTTCAGGTCTGACATTGGAGTTTGGTGAGAAATAATCTACTTTTAAAATCTTTTGTATAGATATTCAGGTTTTCCCCAACCTAGTTTATAGAAGATACTGAATTTTGCCTTGTGTGTTCTTGCTTCTTTGGGAAAAGGTCATGAGCTATAAATGCAGTGACTTAGTTCTGGGCCCCTATTGTTTTTCATTAGCTCATGTCTCTGCTTTTCTAGCAGTGCTGTTATATTTTGGTATGAAAAACTTTGTAGTATATTGTGAAGTTAGGTAGAGTGATGCCTCCAGCTTTGTGCTTTTTACTGGATTGCTCTGGGTCTTCAGGATCTTTTGCCATTTCATAGCAAATCTATGATTTTCAGGTCGGTTTTCTATGAAGAATGGTTCATTGATATTTTTACAAGGGTTGTGTAGAATTTGTAGATCACTTAGGTAGTATTGATGTCAATGCCATTTAGACAAGGTGTGTGTTTGTGTGCACGTGCTCAGGGACAAGAGACACTGGGCATCCTCACCAATAGTGAGATGGGCCTTAATGTCCAGCCAGATTGCCTTCCTGGACACACAGAAGGTCCCCTTCCATTTTGCTGTCTCTTCACATTTTCTCCCCTATGAGCCCTGTGTGGTTCTCCAGATTCCCTGTGTGGTAGCCTGTCTTTTCTGGGGGTGGGCAGAGGCTGGGTGAATGAAGATGGCAGAGGGGAAAAAGTATGTCAGGAAAGGCTAAGGTCATCGAAACGGAACTTGACAGGCCTGAGAGAGCCATTCTGGGAGGGTGTAGACCTAGATGAGCCTCAGGAGGGAATCTGCCTGGAGGGTGAGAGCGCCCTGGTTGAATCCAAACTGAGCCCCTGGTGAACGCAGACCTCAGGGCAGGGAAGGAAGGTAGCAAGGAATGATGAGGCAGCTATCCCTTGAGTCTGACTTCTTACCTATTGACCTTAGCTACTTATGCCTCTTAAGCAGCTTAAGGTTCCCAGTCCTGAAATGTGGGTGCTACAGGTCCCTGATGGGCCTTCTCCCCCAGCCGAGGAATGGCCTGAGTTTGCTTACTGCAGTCTCATCCTTGAGCCCTGGCTTCTCTATGTATGTCCTAGCTCCAGGACCCACAGGCCTCTCAGCCCCCAGCCCTGGGCTGCTCCCCTGGCCTCCTCTCTGTTCCCTCTCTGAGGGCCTAACTCCCTCGGGTAGTGCTGCTGGAGATTGAGCCACAGGCTCTGGCTGATGATCTGGGGCACTGGGCAAAGTGGTTGTGACAGATCAGGTTCTGGTTCAAAGCCAGTTCCTCCGACGTCAAGGAATAACCTGCAAGACCCTTTTCCATGACACCTCACAGTTGCCCCATCTCAGCAATCCTGCCATACCCTGGGCAATACCCACTGTCAGCCAACCAGCTGAATAAGCTCAGTTAGGTGGTGCCCTGCCTAAAACTGGGGCCTTCATCTGCATGACCCTAGAACCATTGTACTGCAGTGAAGCCAGTCGCCCTGTATCTTGAGGGAGAGAAGTCAGGAAGGGCTCATGCCAGGCCTAGCTTCCCACATACCACCCCCTCTACCATGCTGGGAGGCACTGTTTATTGAGGATGCCAAAACAGTATTCCTTAATGATCACTTCATTGTGTAAGTATATGTTGTGAGGAGAGGCAAACTTCCTCCTGCTGCTGGTAGTCAGGATGGCTGAGTTCCTCCACCTGCCTGTCCAAGAAGGAGAAGGAGGATGGTCAAGGGACAATTTCATCTAGGTGGGCTGAGGTGGCCTGCTAGCTCGGGTGAACCATGCCCCACGAGGACCTCAACCTGACCAGGACCTTGGAACCCTCCCCCATGCTCCCCATCCTGACCTGCAAATCCAACATGTAGCTTTGCAGGACATCCTCATGGTTTCTGAGCTACTTGCTCTCACCAGACATAATCATAACTTTTAAACTGTTCTTTATGTCAAATTAAATTTTTCATTTTTACTATCTCATGTTTTGGATGGGGCATGTATTTTTACATTTATTTTCACCCTTATTGTATCTCTGTGATAAACTGCTTACTTACATTCATAATAATCTTTCTGTCTTACTTGTCTGTTCCTAATGATTCACTGAAACTAAGAATTCTATTTATGCTTGTATCTTTCAGCAACCACATGTCAGATAACAATGCATGTTACTGCAGAAATCACATATACAGGTCCAAAGGGAGATGAAAAAGAAAGCAAGTTTTAAAGTCTATACATTCCTAACACTGTATCAGAAATTCAGTAATCATAGTGAAATCAAAGAATGATCACAGTCAATTCCATCTCATACCTAGACTGAAATATGAAACATCAAAAGAAAAGAAAGTTATGAACTTTGGGCTTGTAAAAATTTTCCTATATAGATAAAATTATTGGTAACTTTATCTCACTAAAAACATAAAAATCCATGTTTTGTATATGTTTAAATATAAATATTTTTATTTCCATCAATTATGACATGCAAGCAAATAATAATGTGAAAGTACAGTACAATGATATATGGAACTTTCTCAGTCTTAAAATATTCCATTGAGACTATTAATTTTACAAAAACTGTAAAGAATGCTTCATGAAACTACATTATACAGTACTTTTCAGTATTTTACTTACATTTTAAATAATCAACAAATTAAAGAGAATTCTTCAGCATTATTTATTACCAATGCTGTTATTCTACTTGAGTAATCCTTTTGAAATGAAGTATTTTAAATAAAACATTAAAAACAAATTATATTGACTGATTTCAGCTTTTAATGAAATCATACTTCCATATTTGTAGTCATGTGAAATATAACTGTCTCCTCACAATGGGTCTTTTATAACACCAGTATTATTGTTTTATCTGATACAAACACTGTGATATCCCATGGCTTTACTGTACTTGCCTCCACAGAGTGGCTTCAAACAGATGGAAAAATTATATTTGTGACAAAATTATAGGAAAGGGAATGGTAAAATGGGAGAATAATTTCTAACTTGCTAACTGTTGGACAATGGATTTGTATATATTTAGATATAGACACATATTTGCACACTGTGAGTTTGCACATGTACATATACATTCATATGAGATACCCATAATATATGGGTTATGTAATCTTTTAATCCACAATTTTGTATGTGTGAAACTTGATAAGTGGTCACATTATTTTATACTCAATTTGATGGAAAGCAACAAAATCTCTGTCAACATTCATTTCAATTAATTCAATAATGTTAACTGCTGATAGCTTAATTTTCCTTGTTCCCTGTTGGCAACCTGAAAGTTGATTGTCACTCTAATTAGCTCTCAGGGTGTGATCCACAAGAGACTGTCACCTTGCTGCGGATTGTGACCTGTAACTCCTCCTCTTTCTTCCTATAGCAGTCCTACCTTTGCATATTTAATAGACTTTTTACATGGTTAAAAGGATAAAAGTGCAGTGAAATGTCAGGCCATGCTATGAAATGTTCCATTGTTTCTATATCTCTAATCGACCTTTCATGTTATAGACGACAAAAAAAAAAAAAAAAAAAAAAACAATTCAATACATTTCTTAGTATCCAGTCCAATGCAGTCTTTCTTATTAATATGCTAAACCCATCCCTTCAAGGCACTGACATCTAAAAAAGGCTGGATGTCTCAAAATCTCTTCTCACTAATAACCATTATGTTAATCACTGTTGCCCAGAACTGGAATCTGACTGTGAAATCCTTAGGTGGAAATTGCTATAATGGGTCAAACTGTGGGAATGACTATTTTTTGGCATAATTATCGCTGTCATCTTACTGAAAAATATCACTTTAGATGGCACCTTTTAGTCACATAAATCCTGTTATTAATTTTTAATTTCCCACATGTATATGATATTGCACGAGTAAAGATCTTTGATAACTTAAATGGTTAAGCAATCGCTGAAATAACTCAAAGCAATTCAAACATTCATGTACTTACTAGGAGTGCCATACATCATTAACTCCTGATTAAAACAAATTTGGAAAATTGGTTATTAAACTATGTATTTCAGGATATTTTTAAAAAACTACGCATACCATATATGATACCTCACCTGCAAGGATAATGTTTTGGAATAAATGTTTCAAAGCAAAGAAATGTAAACAATACTGGCAATATGGCATCCCAGTTGTGTGCCTAAGTGCCTATTTGTGCCTCTAGGTTGCAAATTAAATAGTATATAATATTACCATTTTCATCCACTCCAGTACCTCTTTTATTTAAAACAAATAAATGTTTCACTATTTGATATTTCTATTAACTTCTTTTAATCTTCCTATGAACTATGAATGCTCAGATAACTTTCAGTTTATCAGTAAAGTGAGAAGGTAACTACTTAGCTCATAATACTGTACTATGTATATGTAATATGTATACATTGAGTATATGATAATATGACTCAAGAAATATATGTTTCCCTAGATAACACCTGGGGTATACTAAGCAATACATAGTCCTTCTCATATCAGATGCCTATCTTAATTCTTCAAATATATGTCCATACTAAAAAGATAAGTGTTTATATACAAAATAAATGCCTTTTGTCCTTGATATCTCTCTACATTTGTCTTAATAACCTCAACACAAAAACACCCATGTACTCAGTTTTCAGCTGAGCTGACTACCAGTTATTAGGATTTAAGTAAATAGAATAAAGATTTCAAAAGTAGATGCCTAGATATGAGAAATCATACTTTCACCATAAGAAATCATTGTTCTCAAGTGCAGTGCAACTGCAAACTTGAAAAATAAATTAAATCTAACGTATTGCAATATTCTAAAATCTAAAATTTCCTATTTGATGTCCAGTAGTTGATGCCTGGAATCCCAGCTTTTTGGGAGGCTAAGAAGGGACGACGTTTCAAGCCCAGAGTTGGAGACCAGCATAGGCAACCTAACAAGACCTAACTCTACAAAAGTAATTAATTAATTAACTAGGGTATGATGGCACTCATCTGTTGTTCTAGTTACTCAGGAGTTCAAGGTTCATCAGCAGTGATGGCACACTGTACTTCAGCCTGGGCCATGGGGCAAGAATTTGTTTCTAGAAAATAATACAATGAAACAAAACAAAATAAAAACACTTTCAGGTGTTTTTTTGAAGTTTGTATAATTGCTTCAAAAGCATAGACATTGTTTAAAGTTGAGCAGTTCATGGGGAATGAGCAGAGATGTTGGAAAAACCAGCCCCACACCACCCAGCGGGTACCCTGAGTCCAGTGGAGACAAAGGAATTAGAAAGAGGCAGAATAAGAGTTTAAAAGGTGGGTCTAGGGGACCAGAACATTGGAGGCTTGCTCACGGCCCGAACTCCCAGCCTCCATCCAATTTATTGGTTTACAAGCTCTTTGTTCTTACAGCAGATGGGAGGGGAGGAAGGGATGAGGAAAAGGTTTAATCAGTGAAGGAGAACTCGTGAGTCACTCAATAAGATGTATAGCAGTGGTGCTTTCTGTTAATTTCCTGGAGCAAAGGCTTGTGTTTAAACTACTTAAGATCTTTAACTTATTGGGACTGAAATAGGTAGGAGTGGGTTTCAGGAGGAGCCAAGATGTTTGATTATACTCCACTGCTTCAAGGGAGTGTTATCTCCCGGAGCAAGCTGTGGCATGCCACTGAGGTGTTATGCTCTCCAGGCATAAGGACATGAAGGCAATAAGGATAATTTTCTTCTCAGAGGCCACCCATGGCTCCCCTTGGGTGTCTCACACAGGGGAGACCAACTCATCTGGCATCACAGAAACTCTCTTTCTCACACAGAGAAAATTGTTTATATTGTTTTCCAAAAATCAGGATAAATATGTTAGAATATTATGTATAAATATCTAATAATCTTTTGTAAAGTAAATACTGACAAATGTCAAGCCATTGTCTTTATAGCCTTTTCCTTCTAAACATTCATCGCTTAATCAGAGAATGAAGAGAAGAACAATAATTGCAATGTACTGTGACAAGTGTTATGATATATAAAATTAAGTAACTTAGTTGGAGAGGAAGTAGGTTCTTAACTGGGTTTAGATGGGTTTTGGGAACCTTCTTAGTGCAGGAACAATCGACTGGATCTGTAAGAATACGAATTTGCAGCCAGGCACGGTGGCTCACGCCTGTAATCCCAGCACTTTGGGAGGCCGAAGAGGGTGGATCATAAGGTCAGATCGAGACCATCGTGGCTAACATGGTGAAACCCATCTCAACTGAAAATACAGAAAAATTAGCTGGACGTGGTGGTGGGTGCCTGTAGTCCCAGCTACTCGGGAGACTGAAGCAGGAGAATGGCATGAACCCAGTAGGCGGAGTTTGCCGTGAGCCAAGATCGCACCACTGTGCTCCACCCTGTCCAACTGATTCAGAATCTGTCTCAAAAAAATACGAAAGATAAAAAAAAAAAAAGATATGAACTTGCAAGAAGAATGTTTCAGAGAAAAATATTGTCCGAGAAAAGAAACATTCTTTCTATCAATGATAGAAGTACCAACAGTGCATAAGATGCCATTTGACCAAATCTTAGACCATGCTAGCTCAACAGATATTTCTTGAATGAATCAATGAATGAAAGATATTGGGAAAAGGGTTCTGGAAGGGATTTTAAAAATTCTAAAAGGAAAGGTACATACACTTACCTTTATGCCTCTTTTTTTCTACATTCTTGTTCTGTTTACTACGTCATAAGTGTCAGATCTCTGAGCCCAAGCTAAGCCATCATATCCCCTGTGACCTGCACATATACATCGAGATGGCCTGAAGAAACTGAAGATCCATAAAAGAAGTGAAAATAGCTTTAACTGATGACATTCCACCATTGTGATTTGTTCCTGCCCCACCCTAACTGATACGATATATTCTCCCTCTCCCTTGAGAAGGTACTTTGTAATATTCTCCCCCGCCCTTAAGAAGGTACTTTGTACACCTATCCCAAACCTATAAGAACTAATGATAATCCCACCATCCTTTGCTGACTCCTTTTTCAGACTCAGCCTGCACCCAGGTGAAATAAACAGCTTTGTTGCTCACACAAAGCCTGTTGGTGGACTCTTTTCATATGAATGTGCATGACGTGGAGCTGATACGCGGGACAGGAGGAGTCCTTCAGGAGACCAGTTGCCTGTCCTTGCCCTCACTCCCTGAGGTGATCCACCTATGACCTTGGGTCCTCAGACCAGCCAACCCAAGAAACATCTCATCAATTTCAAATCGGATAAGCAGTCTTTTCACTCTTCTCCAGCCTCTCTCGCTACCCTTCAATCTTCCTCTCTCACTACTCTTCAATCTCCCTCTCTCACTACTCTTCAATCTCCCTGTCCTTCCAATTCCAGTTCTTTTTCCTCTCTAGTAGAGACAAGGAGACACATTTTACCTGTGAACCCAAAACTCCGGCGCCAGTCACAGACTCAGGAAGACTCAATGCTCACCCACATTGCAGCCCAGGGCTGCTCACCCCCTTCTCCATGTCTCTTCCTTTACCTTTAAACTTACCTCCTTCACTATGGGCAACCTTACACCCTCCATTCCCCCTTCTTCTCCCTTAGCCTGTGTTCTCAATAATTTATAACCTCTTCCACTCACACCTGACCTAAAACTTAAGTGCCTTATTTTCTTTTGCAATACCATGTGGCCCCAATACAAACTCGACAGTATTGACCACTTTGTGGCCAGAAAATGGCACTTTCAATTTTTCTATCCTATAAGATCTAGATAATTTTTGTCAAAAAATGGGCAAATGGTCTGATGTGCCTGATGTCCAGGAATTCTTTTACACACTGGTCCCTCCCTAGTCTCTGCTCCTAATGCGACTAATCCCAAATCTTTCTTCTTTCTCTCCTGTCTGTTCCTTCAGTCTCCATCCCAAGCTCTGAATCTTTTGAATCTTCATTTTCTATGGACTCATCTGACCTCTGCCCGACTCCCCAGGCTGCTCCTCAGCAGGCCGAGTCAGGTACCAACTCTTTTTCAGCCTCCACTCCTCCACCTTATAACCCTTCTATTTCCTCCCCTCCTCACACCTGGTCCAGCTTAGTTTTGTTCTGCAACTAGCCCTCCACTATCTGCCCAATAATTTCCTCTTAAAGAGGTGGCTGGAGCTAAAGGCATAGTCAAGGTTAATGCTCCTTTTTTCTTTATCCAGCCCCTCCCAAATCAGTTAGCATTTAAGCTCTTTTTCATCATATATAAAAACCCAGCCCAGTTCATGGCCTGTTTGGCAACCACCCTTAGATGCTTTACTGTCCTAGACCCAGAGGGGCCAGAAGGCCGTCTTATTCTTAATATGCATTTTATTACCCAATTTGCTCCTGACATTAGAGAAGCTCTAAAATTTAGATTCTGGCCCTCAACCCCACAACAGGACTTAATTGACCTCACCTTCAAGTTGTACAATAATAGAGAAGAGTTGCAATTACTTGCCTCCGCTGTGAGAGAAACCCCAACCACATCTCCAGCACACAAGAACTTCAATACACCTAAACCGCAGGGGCCAGGCATTCCTCCAGGACTACCTCCCCCAGGATCCTGTTTCAAGTGCTGGAAATCTGGCCACTGGGCCAAGGAATGCCCACAGCCCAGGATTCCTCCTAATCTGTCTCCCAACTGTGCTGGACCCCACTGGAAATCAGACTGTCCAAGTCCAACTCACCCTGCAGCTACTCCCAGAGCCCCTGGAACTCTGGCCTAAGGTTCTCTGACTGACTCCTTCCCAGATCTTCTCAGCTTAGTGGCTGAAGACTGTTGCTGCCCAGTTGCCTCAGAAGCCTACAGGACAATCACAGATGTTTTGAGTAACTCTTACAGTGGAGGGTAAGTCCGTCCCCTTCTTAATCAATACAGAAGCTACCCACTTCATATTACCTTCTTTTCAAGGACATGTTTCCCTTGCTTCCATAACTGTTGTGGGTCTTGATGGCCAGGCTTCTAAACTTCTTAAAACTGTCCAACTCTGGTGCCAACTTGGATAACATTCTTTTCTGCATTCCTTTGCAGTTATCCCCACCTGCCTAGCCCCCCTATTAGGTTGAGACATTTTAACTAAATTATCTGTTTCCATGACTATTCCTGGACTACAGCCACACCTCATTGCCACCTTTTCCTCCAGTTTAAAGCCACCTTCACATCCTCTCCTTGTATCTCCCCACCTTAATCCACAAGTATAGGACACGTCTATTCCCTCCTTGGCGATGGATGATGCACCCCTTACCATCCCATTAATACCTAATCACCCTTACCTCGCTCCATGCCAATATCCCAACCCACAGGGATTGTTCAGGCCCCCTCTTTTCCCTACCTATCAAGCTTGGGGATTTGCCCCTTCCCAGGACTGGCGAATTAACTTTACTCACATGCTGTGAGTCAGGAAACTAAAATACCTCTTGGTCTGGGTAGACACTTTCACTGGATGGGTAGAGGCATTTCCCACAGGGTCTGAGAAGACCACCACAGTAATTTCTTCCCTTCTGTCAGACATAATTCCTCAGTTTGGCCTTCCCACCTCTATATAGTCTGATAACAGATCAGCCTTTATTAGTCAAGACACTCAGGGAGTCTCCCAGGCCCCTGGCATTCAATAATAACTTCATGTTCCTTATCACCCTCAATCCTCAGGAAAGGAAGAAAGAACTAATGATCTTTTAAAGCCACACCTCACCAAGCTCAGCCTCCAACTTAAAAAGGACTGGACAGTACTTTTACCAATTGCCCTTCTCAGAATTCGGGCCTGTCCTTGGGATGCTACAGGGTACAGCCATTTGAGCTCCTGTATGGATGCTCCTTATTAGGCCCCAGTCTCATTCCAGACACCAGCCCTTTAGGTGATTATCTTCCAGTCCTCCAGCAAGCTAGACAGGAAATTCACTGAGCTGCTAATCTTCCTTTGCCTAGCCCAGATTCCCAGCTATATGAAAATACTTTAACTGGACGGTCAGTTCTTGTTAAAAATCGGACCCCTCAGACTCTACACCCTCAGTGGACTGGAGCCCACTTAGTCATCTATAGTATCCCAATGGCTGTTCGTCTGCAGGACCACCCCCCACCATTCGGTTCATCATTCCAGAGTAAAACTATGCCCATCAGACAGCCTGATTTCTCCTCTTCCTTCTGAAAGTCACAACTACTCACCCCTACTTCCCTTAAGCTCACCCACATTCCTCAAGGATAATAGAAACGCTTATAAGCCTAATACACCCTTTCATTTTTATTAGGTATCTTCTTCCTTACCCTACTCTTTACAACAGGGCTTTATGCAGTCACCCCCATTACTTGGACTACACCCCAAAAACTTGTTATATCTACTATCTTCTGTCTAGTCATACTCCTATTCACAATTCTCAAATACTCATAAGTGCCCTGCCCTTGTTTACACTGCCAGTTTACACTTTTCCTGCAAACCATCGTAGTGGACATCTCCTGGTACTATACCGAATCCACCACTCTTGACTCCCTCTTGCAGTGGATAGATAATTTTTGCTGACAGGGCACCCTCCAATACTCTCACCCGGATAATGTCCTATTCTTTACTTTTATACTCACTCTTATTTTTGTTCCCATTCTTATGCCACCCTCTACCTCTCCCCAGCTATCTCCAACACACTATCAATCTCACTCACTCTATCCTAGCTTTTTCTAATCTTTCTTTATCAAAAAATTGCTGGCTTTGCATTTCTCTTTCCTCAAATCGCTGAGGCCTTGACTTACTCACTGCTAAAAAAAAAAAAAAAAAAAAAAAATGTGGGGCGGGAGAACTCTCTGTGTTTTTAAATGAAGAGTGCTGTTTTTACCTAAATCAGTCGGCCTGGTATATGACAACGTAAAAAACTCAAGGATAGAGCCCAAAAACTCACCAACCAAGCAAGTAATTATGCTGAACCCCCTTGGACACCCTCTAATTGGATATCCTGGGTCTCCCAATTCTTAGTCTTTTAATACCTGTTTTTCTCCTTCTCCTATTTGGACCTTGTGTCTTCTGTTTAGTTTCTCAATTCATGCAAAACTGTATCCAGGCCATCACCAATCATTCTATATGAAAAATGCTCCTTCTAACCCCCCCACAATATCATCCCTTACCACAAAATCTTCCTTCAGCTTAATCTCTCCCACTGTAGGTCCCATGCTGCCCCTAATCCCATTCAAAGTAGCCCTGAGAAACATAGCACATTATCTGTCCATACCACCCCCCAAAATTTTTGCAACCCCAACACTTCACCACTATTTTGTTTTGTTTTTCTTATTAATATAAGAAGACAGGAATGTCAGGCCTCTGAGCCTGAGCTAAGCCATCATATCCCCTGTGACCTGCACATGTACATCCAGATGGCCTGAAGCAACTGAAGATCCACAAAATAAGTGAAAATAGCTTTAACTGATGACATTCCACCATTGGGATTTGTTCCTGCCCCATCCTAACTGATATGATATATTCCCCCCCACCCTTAAGAAGGTACTTTGTACACCTATCCCAAACCTATAAGAACTAATGATAATCCCACCACCCTTTGCTGACTCCTTCTTCGACTCAGCCCACCTGCACCCAGGTGAAATAAACAGCCTTATTGCTCACACAAAGCCTGTTGGTGGACTCTCTTCACACGGATGCATGTGACAATAAGCTCTGTTTTCCTTTTTTGATCTTTTCACAAATATCCTGCATGAATCATTCCTGAGACTACTCCTCTCTTGATCCTTTGAGATTATATTTTTCTCTAATATTCCTTTGTTTGTCATCCTGGGTTTATATGCCCACAGATACATCAATCACTCTCCTGGCACTGTTCTGTAATAGAGAGGCCTGGCCGCTGGGAGGCATGGTTCCTAGGCTCCCATAAAAATTACTTCCTGTTTCAGTTCAGTCGAGGTGTGACACTGCAGATATTAGAGAACAAGAAAATGAGAGAAGCCAGTGTGTCTCCCTCTCCTCAGCAGGGGATACATTTCTGCAGTGATTCATGGCCTGCAGCACATGATCTCTGTTTCCATTTTCTATTTAGTAACCCTAATCCTAGATTCTTCTAATGCCATTTCCTCCAGTTGTCTTCTCTAAAGAATTTGGGTATTATTTTTGGAGATTTAAATAAAAAATATTGATATGGAAGGGGGGCAGGGAAGTGCTGGGTAGAGGAGGGTGTGGTCCTTGGCTAGGGCTCCACCCTCAGGCCTGTGCTCACTGACCTAGGTGAGGACACGCACTTCTGTTTTCTTGCCCAAATGTTGCATTTCCCAAGACCACCCTGGCCTGCCACCCCTCCATCCTGTGATATAAGAAACCCGGAGACCCTAGAAGGCAGTGACAGCAGCTGGGCATCAAGAGGAGCCATCAGCAGAAACAGACACAGGAACTGGACCTCAAGAAGACACCAGATGAAGGAGAGCACAAGGACTGAGGCTGCAGGCCATCCACCTCAGAAGAACATGGAGTTCCGCAGAGCTGTAGGAGGAGAGTGCTGAGCTGCCCCATTCCAAGAAAAAACCACCTTCCCACTTCATCTCCCTTCTGGGTCCCCATCTATCTGCTGGGAACTTCCTGTCAATGAAATCTTACACTTATTCTCAAAGCCCATGTGTGAGCCAATTCTTCAGGTACAACAAGGCAAGAAACCAGGGGATTCAGACAGCTCTCTGTCTTTGCAGTAAGGCAGGGTGCTTAACTGAGCTAGCACAAATCGCCTACAGATGGATAAACTAAATTAACACCATGTAACACATGCCTGCTGGGGATTCAGGAGCTGTAAGCATTCAACCCTAGATGCTGCCTGGGGTCGGAGCCCCAAAACCTGTCCTCATTGCATGCCCCTGGGGAGGGGATAAGTGACGTTTTCCCATTTCAACGTGAGTCTGTTTCCAATGCAGTGTGTTTTCTATAATACTGCAGTGTTACCTCATTGCATGTATTTGACAAAATAAGTTACAAATTGTAAGTAATGTGAGAAGAAGATAAATGGTGGAGAATAAGGAAGAAAATGAAACATTGTGCCAGTAAGGAATGTTTTTTACTTCATATAACAGAAAAAGTAAGCATGAATTAAACAAACAGGGATTTCTAGTTTTCACATGTGAACCAGCCATAGTTAGACAGTTGCTGCCTTTGATCAGTTGCTCTGCTGCATGGTAGTAGCAGAGCTCCATGGTAGTAGCAGTGATTTTTTTTGCTATTTTCTCCAAGGTGAAACCTAGCTGAAATTCAGCACCATGTTGGGTCCAGCTGTTCCTAGCTAGCTTTCTGGTTTTCCTCAGTATTATCAACTCTGAGTTTATGCATCTATTTTAATAGTGTATTTTTGCTAGTCATGTGAAACAGCTGCCTGAGATTTTCTATGCCCCTACAGTCACCTAGTAATTTTGCAGTCTCAAATTACCTTGCTCACTTTTCTCCTCAGGACACTTTAGGATGTTCTTTAGCTGATTTTTAAAAGAGCATTGGTAAATCAGTTTCATTTCCCTCAAATAGTTCTGAGAATTTCTGAGAAACTTATACAAGTCTCAGCTAAACACCTGGCACTGGACCACTGCCCATTCAGCTTCCTGTTACTGACTTATTTCCTTAGATAAGATCCCCCAGGCAGAAACTGCATGTGTCCGCCTGCCTCCACTTGGTGTCCTAAAGACCAACATCTAATGTTCAAAACATTTTAAATCTTAGATATAGCATAAAGGGTTTATAGGATACAAAACAACAATTGGACACAAGAGATTGAGTCATTCTTTTTTAAACTCTTGTTTGTAATTATTTTGTAGTTTGTCTTATTGGAAATCAGAGGCCCAGAGAGTAGAAACAGTGCTTCCTCTACATCCACCCTAATGTATCTCAAACATCTGTCTCATCACTTGCTTTGTATGAGATGTCCATGTATAAGCTCCCATAAAATGTTGCATAATTTATATATGCAAATGTTCCTGCAAAACAATATTAATTTTTAAAGATAAATCCACATTTATCTTTTCAAAATGTAAAAATTTGCAAAACCAGAAATTATTTATAGAAAAGCTACATAAGGTGGCATAATTTTGATAATGTGGAAATGGAAATTCAGACAAACTTTCACATTGTTACTGAGAGTACTTTTCCTTGAAGACCTGTAGTTCTTGCTATCTGCATTCCAGGAATATTTTTATTATTTTTTACTATCTCATAAGCAAATGGCCCACTAGGTTAGATTTTCAATGATGGAGTGTTTGGCTGAAGAGTCAATAACTCTTGCAACAGAGAACATCCTTAGATGTAGACTATTTACAAAAAAAATCTGTTGCAGCAGCAATGACTGAAAAATATACGTAGGTATTTAATTAAAAACTACTCAATTCCCCTTTAAATCAAATTACGGGTTGAAAAGTTCCAATAAACACATGGTGTAATCATAAAGTCTTGTAGTCCATGTTGGGACCACAAGGCTAAAAGTGGTATCCTGAAATCCAGAATATAGAGGGCTAAGGGGAAAAAGCAGCTGCTATTTCAGAAGGTAACACTTAGTTACGTTAAGAAAACTATTGCTATTCCTGAAGATGATGAAGATGACATCTTCACAGGTTTAATATATGAATTTGGAAAAATTAAGCATATAATTCTGAGATACTTGGCTTTTTATTTACATCAAATTACTATTTTTTACAAATCAATTGTGTATATTTTTAATTCTAATTTTTCTGCAGTTAAGAAATATGCATCAGTAATTGTTAGTATATTATCTCCATTAGCTGTAGAAGAAATTCCAAAAGAATTCAATAATGCCATTTAGATGTTTCAAACGGAAATTTAAATTAAAAGTGGTTTGAATTTTTAATCAATCCTTGGAACCAAAATAAAGCTGCTGAAATTTTATTGTGCCAGAAATAAAACACTGGACAATGTAATAAATGTTTTTTAATGTTCAGTTAAAAAGGTAAACGTTGTTGGTAACTTTTATTGGTGACAAGAAGAAGCAACTTTGGAAAAGCTTGCAAGTAACTTCATTTAAAAATCAATATAAAATTAAAAGAAACGCATTTTTCAGAAAATAACTATGGATAATTAATGTTAAGAAATGGATTAATTCATATAAATATGTTCCAGAATCATTATTCTGCCTACTATTTCTAATGTTGATATAATAAATGTAAATAAGTTATTTTTCTGTTTTGCTTCAAGATATGTAATTGTGGTTTTAAATTTCTGAAGGGATTTCATTTCCAAAAATAGTTGAAAGATAACTATTTCATAGATCCATCAAAATAGTGAAGACAATTTGTCTATAAGGAAATCATATATTAAATAATAAATAATTTTGTATATGTTAGTACTCTTTTATTCTAAAAAAAGTTTCCGTTGGAACACTAAAGGTTTTCATCACCCTAATTTTACTAAATATCATTAGATAGTCCTGTGGACTGATGGAAAAATTACCATTCCTTACACCCTTGTCTACACTCAATATTATTATTTTAATATTTGCCAAGCTAATGAACGAAAGTTAGAACCTAATGTGGTTTTGATTAATATCCCCAAATTACTAATGAGCTCAAGCATCTAGCCATTCTTCATTGGTCATTTGACTTTCTTCTTTTCTAAAAAGGATCTAACTATTTACCTGTCCTGCTTTCTTCAACTCAACTAGATTGTATATATTTTTTCTTATATATCTGTAAGAGTTATTTTGATTATTTTGGATACTGGTATTTTTATTTATATTTTTCTTAATGATTTTCTGGTGTCTTATAAAATACCCAAGACAATTTTTAGAACTTGTGATCTGAAGATTTTCAAAAAGCTAACTCAGACCTCATTTGTGGGCATAATGCTATCTTCAAATGAAAAAATATTTTTTCCACTTCAGCAAAACATACTTTAAAGATAATAATTAGAAAGCACATAAGTGCTCAATTCTACCTTTTTAATAAAACTTGCATTTATATAGTCATTTCAACAAAATCCTTTACACTTACAGTAAGAACGGATTATTAAATGTTGATTACCTAGCTCCTGGATGGTTTTCTAAATATTTCACAGTTGTTCATTTTGGTAATAATCACTTAGCATGCTTGTTAGAATTACTTGTTCTCCAGGTCTCATTTTAGATAATTGAACCAGGATTTTGAAGGAAAATACCTAGAAGTATCTGGATGTATATTTTATGACCCATGTTATTATTTGAGGATGTTTGTGAAACTCTGGTCTGACACATAAGAGAAAGTAAAACAACAATGACAAACAAACAAAAGTGAACCCAACACACACACACACACACACACACACACACACACACAGAACATTAAGCCAGGAGTCAGGAATAAAACCTTATCTTTTCCTAACTCCAGCCTTCTCAAGTCATATGGCCTTATCTTCTTTTTCATTCTTGGTAAATACTACTGCAAGTATCTAGCACTTCACGGTAGTAATTAACCTGATAGTTTGCAATTTAGCAAAAAATATGAAATCTGTTTCTGAACATTTTCTTTAGGATCCTATTTCTAGCTATGCACCATGTGCCAGTTAATGCTATGTATGGCTATAAAATAGCAGTATTTAACAAAAATATTTGACCACTGGGCAAAATTACTTCTGTAAATGATCCACTGCTAAGATTATATTGACAATTTGGAGACTGTACTGACATTTTGAATATCATATACTCAAGGAAGATTGGACAGTGTCTTCAGATGTCATTGTCTGTAATGATAAGAGTTAATACTCGTATTAACTTTCAAATTTTTCTGTGTTAAAGCAGGTGTGCAGGCATTGGATGAACACGTAAGCCACCGAAGCATAACTGTGGTTAAAGTTGTAAAAGTTTTGGCGAAACTGCACATAACAACATCTCCACAGAAAATTTAGATTATGGCTCAGCTAGGAGATGTTGAAGATAATGATGTTTTTTATTCTTAATGATTCCCTAGCTGGTTCTTAAAGGGAGATAGCACAATATTGTGGGAAGAGGTAGTTTTGTAATCTGAAATTAGACTTTAAGAGAAGTTAATTATTTTGAGACCCAAATTTCAGATGTATGAAGTGGGGTCTAAAATTTCCAGTACCTGAGTATGTAGTTATAAAGATAATACAGTAAAAATTGATTCTATTTGCCTTGTACTTTTCTGTAAAACAAAGCCATCATTTAATTGTCTTACTTAGTATAGCTTCATGTGGGCATTTTTAAGGAACATTTATCTCTTGATAAATAAAATAGTAATACTGGCAGAGAATGGTACTTACTCCAACATTGACATTATAGAGCTCCAGCTGTACTGTAATGAAACTGACATGAATTGAAAAAAAAGTGGATGATTGAAGGTTGTTTAGAGGCCAGTCTTTATTTACTAAGACTATATAATTCTCAGAGGGCACACACAACCTGTGAAGAATTGGATGTGAATGATGAAGAGTCATTGAGAAAAGGCTGCCTCTAGGATCATCCTCTACATTTCTAGCTTGAAATACAAGGTATTTGGTGCTGTGAATTTCTGAAATAGTGGAATACTGTACAAGGAAACATGTTTGGAGGATGAAATGAAGGTCTGGTTTGGTATGTGGAGATATAAGTCATGCAGTTGGATATGCCAAATCTGAATGTCAGAACAAATATCTGGCCTGAAATTGGGAATTTGTTAATGGTAAGCATAGAAAGGGTGTTTTATCCTTGAGAAAACCCAAGAGGATCCATGACTGAGATCTGAATAACTTCAACACATATAGATGTAGTAAAGATGCCAACAAAATACAGACCAAGTTCTTATTAAAATTAATGAGAAACGACAAACTACTTAGTGAGAGGTAGTCAGGCTAATAGCTAGCTAATTTGGGAAAAAATAAAATGCCTAAAGAACCTTTTATCAGGTTTCCAAATATACAAAATAAAAACCATTCACATGTTAAAAATCAATATACAAAATTATATTATGTTAATGGTACTATTTAATGCTAATAGACAAAAATGAAAATTATTCTGAATTAAACACAATATATTTTCTATCATTGTCTTTCTTTTCTTCTCCATTTATTTGTGTGTCATTTTAACTTACTAAGCAGTGACTCCTCTTAATCCCATTACTTTGAATTAACACTGCATTTGTTTTTCATATGTGAAATGAAAACACTGCCCAATAGAGAAGAAATGCAGAATTTGTGCTGTTATATCAGAAAAACTTTGCTTTTCATATTTGGGCTTCTGGAGTGTGCTTAATTTAAGTATTCTCATCAGGCCTTGATTTTTCAGATTTCTATAATCGCTTCTCCAAAATAAACAATGTCTGAAGGTGATGACTACAATAAAATTAAAATTACACTGGCTTTTTAGAAAATTATGTTTATGTAAATTTGACACTTTTTTTTGGCGGGTTGTGGGGGTCGGTAGAGACAAAGTTTTGCTCTTTTGGCCCAGGCTGGAGTGCAGGGTGCAATCTTGGCTCACTGCAACCTCTGCCTCCCAGCTTCAACTGATTCTCCTACCTCTCTGCCTCCTGAGTAGCTGGGATTACAGGCACCTGCCACCATGCCCAGCTAATTTTTAAATATTTAGTAGAGATGGGGTTTTACCATGTTGACCAGGCTGGTCTTGAACTTCTGACATCTGGTAATCCACCAGCATTGGCCTCCCAAAATGCAGGGATTATAGGTGTGAGCCACCCCGCCCTGCCTTCAAATTATATTTTCATACCCACTCACTCACACAATTTTTTGTAACTATCTGCATGTTCTCCTTAGGTGGGGGGAAAACAGTATCAGAGTTCTTGAAAAATTTATGAAAGAGAGTGATAATACTACACAAGGCTTAACCTATTCACAATACTGTATTTAGTGAATAAAAACATTACTTTTAAAATCCTACTAAAGTATTGAGTAAATAAATAAAATATATTATTTCAGTAACTGTAAAATACACGTACATGAACAAAATAGAACAAGTGTTCAAATATATAAACAAATGAAGCCGGGCATGCTGGCTCATGCCTGTAAACCCAACATTTTGGCAGGTCAAGGCGGGTGCATCACTGGAGGTCAGGAGGGGAGACCAGCCTGGTATATATGGTGAAACCCAGTCTCGACTAAAAATACAAAAATTATCTGGACATGGTGGCAGGCACCTGTCATCCTAGCTCCTTGGAAGGCTGAGGCAGGGGAATTGCTTGAAGCTGGGAGGCGGAGGTTGAGGTGAGTGGAGATCCTGCCACTTCACTCCAGCCTGGGTGACAGAGTGAGACTCTTCAAAACATACACACACACACACACACACACACACACATGAAAATAAAAACTTTGTACTAGAAAAAGTACTCACAGTCAAACTCACACGTATCTCACAGAAAAAAAGTGACCTTTAAAACAAACATTCCACAAGAGGCAAATAAGAAAACAATTTTATCACCTTGCATATAAAGTTCAAATAATAAACTGAAGAGAGCCACAGGGGAAAAATTCAAAATTTACAAGTAAGTCCTCTAAAAGAAGCTGAAAGTCACTCAAAACTTTTCTGGATTCTATGTCTCTACATTGCAAACATGACCATAAAATTTGCCAGGAGCAGAACAATCAAAGTGTATCTTAAAACTCAATAAACATTTCAAGTCTCACACAAGGATTGTAATGGAAAATGGATGCATCTGCAGTATTTCCATACAAATCTGGACAAACGCTATTTCTTTGTACTCATTGTTTCACTGTTCTAAGAAAATAACTTCCATATTAACATTAGGACATATGACAAAGCAGATCTTCATCATGATAAGTAACAAAGGGTGTCCACACCACTACTCAGGTGGGCCTTAAATCCCAGCCAAGTTCCCTCCCTGGGCACACACTGAAGATCCCAGCCTTTTTACAATCTCTTCACATTTCCTCCCCTATGAGCCCAGGGTGGTCTTCCAGATTCCCTGTGTAGTGGTCACTCTTGTCTCGGTGGGCAGGGCAGTGTGAATGATGATGGCAGAGGGGAGTAAGCATTTCAGAGGAGTCTCAGGTCATCGTAACAGAAAATGATGGGCCTGGGACAGCATTCAGGGAGGACATAGAGATGGGCCTCGAGAGGACATCTGCGTGGAGGGTGAGAGGGCCCTGGTTGAGCCCAAACTGAGCCCCAGGTGGTAGCTGGCCTCAGGGCAGGGAAGGGAGCCAGCAAGGGATGATGAGACAGCTATCCCTTGAGCCTTGCTTCTCACTCACTGACCTTAGACACTTATGCCTCTTAGGCAGCTTAAGGTGTCCCAGTCCTGAAATGTGGGTGTTACAGTTCCCTGATGGCCATTTCTCCACCAGCCCATGGATGGCTTGGGATTGCTCACTGCAGTCACCTCTGTGATCCTTGGGTTCTCCATGTGGGGAACAACTCCAGGAATCAAAGGCCTCTCAGTCCCCAGCCCTAGACTGCTTGCCTGACCTCCACTGTTCTCCCTCTCTAATGGCCTTCCTCCCTCTGGAAGTACTGCAGAGGATTGAGCCACAGGCCCTGGCTGATGTTCTAGGGGACTGCAGAAGTGGTTACAGGACACATCAGGTCATGGCTCAAAACCAACTCCCCAGAGGCCAAGGGATGTCCATCAAGGTACTTTCCCATGATGCCCCACTGAGGTGCCCACCTCAGCAATCTTTCAAGAACCTGGGCAGTCATGGTCAGCCAATCAGCTGAAGAAGCTCAGGTAGGAGGTATACTGCCAGCAGCTGAAGGCTTGACCTTCATGATTCCAGTACCACTAGACTGCAGTGGAATGAGACACCCTGTGTCCTGAAGGGAGAGGAGTCAGGAAGGTTCATGTCAGACCTACCCTCCCACACACCAGCTCCCCTACCATGCTGGGAGGCACTCCTTACCTAGGATGCCAATGCAGTACTCCTGAATGATCACTTCATTGTGGAAGTAAAGGTTGTGATGAAAGGAAAACTTTATCCCACTGTCAGTACCTGGGACGGCTGAGTTCCCCCCCTACCTGGCCAAGAAGAAGAAAGAGGACGGACTCAAAGGAGCATTTCATGTAGCTAGGCTGAGGTGACTTGCTAGCTGGGGTGAAGCATGTGTTTCTCCTTCCCAGCTCTCCCACTGAGATACCCCCAGGTCCCAGGGGTAACTCAACCTGACCCAGACACTGGACACCTCAGCAGACCCAGGTTCCTTAGCCTATCCTGCAAATCCATCATGTAGCTTAGCAGGACTGACTTCAATATCATTTGTTCTCCTGGCTAACATCTGGGTGTGCTGCACTATCTGCCTCTGGTCATGGAGCTGCCAGATGATTGGGTAGGCATGCAAGGAATCACCCTGCAACTTTTCCAGAGCATGGAGAGTCTGGGGCAGGGCTATCCCTCAGGTTTTTGACCTGGCATCCTCCCTTCCTGGTCCTCCCTCTCTGTCTGGCCTGGGGGAGACCGTCCACGCTGTGGTGGTCTTGGCATCTGATGGAGGCAGTCCCAGACAGCCTGCTCTGACCAGGGGTGGGCACAGAAGAAGTGGGCAGAGGGCTGGGCACGGGGTGCTGTGGTGTGAGGCAGCTACTTGCTTAGGGTTCCTGAGCTTCAGGAGGCCCTTGTGTGCTGGGTGCTGGACAGGTTCTGCTGCTGTCTGGGTGTGCTGTCTTCCCTTCTCCTGATCTCCTTGAGGGGTGGGCGTGTCCACCCAAGGAAACCACTGTGGGTAGAAGTGGCTGCAGGTCTGTGCCTGGGTCTCCCCATGCGGCTCCAGTGGTTTCAACTAAGGTTAATACGCTCAGGGCCACAATATCTTTGGGTGCAGCACTGGCAGAGGCAAGAAATCGTGTCCAGGGAGCTGGTGCCTGCCTTGCAGAGGACAGCAGCCCCATGCACGGTGAACCCTAGTCTTGAGCACCTTGTGTTTCTGGGGTGAGCCTGCTGGACACAGGCACGGGGAGCAGGGGTAGTTCCATGGCTGTCATGGGCATGCAGACTCCCCTTCCTCCAGGGATTTTCCCAGTGAAACGTGTCCTTCAACTTTCTGCTGCTTATGAAGGGTCCTTTGAGCTGCTATTCTTCCCTGTGAGTGCTGTGCTTGGCTTCCTGTCCCTATAACATGCCCTCAGGGCGACCGCAATTAAGCTGCCCTTCTGTCTGCATGAGCCTGTCCTCAGTTCCCCTCGTTGTCCCCCATGCCCTGAATCCCGGCTGAGCCCCGGTACCTGTCACCTTGTTTCCCTCAACCCCAATCCTGGGAGCTCAGCCCCCACCCACTGCTGCCAGCTATCCCGAATTGGCAGCTGCAAGAATATGGCTCTGGCCCAGAAGCCGGGGATACCTTGAGGCCTGAGGCATTCACGCAGCCCAGCTCCAAGTGAAGGACGTCCAGCCAGTCCTTTGCCAGCCGGGGCGTACTGGGGCCAGAGCCAGGCTGTGCCTGCTGGTCCTCCTGCTGCCGCTCCACATTGGCCTCCTCCTTGGCCATCACCTCCATCTCTGCCATGATGTCATCCCCCACTAGCATGCCTCCTCCCCCAGGGTTGCCTCCCTGCTCTGTGCACAGGCCATCCTCTCCTGCACAGCCTGCAGCCTTAACATGGTGCCTTCCTTGATGCTCCCACAGACCAAGGTCTGTGCCACCCACCCCACGCCCCTGGCACCCCTCGACTCTGGGGGCAGCTGGCGGAGCCTTGCCCTGCTAAGAACCACGAGCCTTGCCCTGCTGAGCCTTGCCTGCGAGCCTTGCCCTGCTGAGAAACACGTCCCACATCTATGTGGAACAGGGTTCCTGGGGAGACCCACAGGGCCCACAGCCCACCGCACTCGCTGTGGTGTCCAGATACGCAGCACGGTTAGCTGCACAACAGTAGGCCTGGAGTCGGAATCCGAGGCCCTGGGCTTCCAGAGCCTGGCTGGCAGGAACCATGGCTACCGCTGCACTTGCGGAGCCTCTGCGCTATAAAGTCAGTGCACATGGGTCATCGGATTGCCGACCATGGCTACTGGCCTCCCGTGTGCCCAGGGCAGAGGATGAGAGGTCCTTTGGATTGCCCCTGTGAGTACAGCATCCTCAGGGAGGAAGCATGGAACTCGGAGTCTCTCTTTGCCTAGACCTGAGAGTCCTTGAGGGTTTCAGTTTCTGTTGCAGACTAATTCCACCCCAGCAATGTACCAGTCGACTTTCCTCCAACGCACCCGCCCTACCCTACTCCTCCCAAGCCACCGTCGCCCTCGCCCCAGTAGACAGCGCTTGTTCCTCTCTCTTCTCTCTCGATCTGCCATATTCAGTACCATCAGCCTAGCCTGCCTACTGAAGTGGGATGTTTCATGTGTTCCCTGTGGGTCAATGTCTTGCCACACTCAGGATGCCCGTTAGGGTGTAGGTCTTCCATGCCCACAATTCCAAAGGGCTCACAGCCCGCTTGTGCCTGAATCCACTGCCTCCAGGCCCCAGGCACATGCAGCTTTTCAGAGGATGCTTACCAGCGGAGGCCTGAGCTGCAGGCCAGCCAAGGGCCGGGCGCCTCGGGAGACGCCTACAGACGTCGCAATAGTTGGCCTACACCCACCGCCCTCACAATGATTGGCTGCTGGAGGTAGGCAGGATTTCCTGGCATGGCTTCTGGAGTCCTTCCCTCTCAGGCCAGCTCGAGGTGTCCCTCCTGCAGTTGGCCCTGTGGTGTCCAGAAGCCAGATGCATACAAACTGAGGGCCGAACGACCCTGAGGCTGTTTGTCCTACTGAAGAGCACCTGTATTTCTGTTTCTCTGGACAGGTTGGTCTTTCGGCAAGAATAGAAAGCAAAGTTTTGGGATTTTGTCTATAAAAGGGTTGGGTTTTCTATGTGTGGGTGTTGAATTATGGGAGGAGACAGTGGGGAGCGAACTCCTTAGTGCTCTTAAGAAACTCATTTTTGTTAAATACATTGATTTTTCTTGAGGATTCTACCTTTAACTGTCACACATGTCCGACATGTGGGCAAGTTGTGAGAGATGGTGCTAAGGCGCCATTGGTTTTCATGTGCGCATTTTATTAAAGCAGTTTTTCTCTATGAATGTGGTCCTAATTAAAAATACAGGCAATAGACTTAACCACTGCAATTAAAAACTTATACTTTTAGTCAGCACATGTCACATGTCTGCTTTGCTTGCCAGGAATTATCAAATTTCGACATAAATTGTATCACTTTAGTGTATGCAGAAGTCTGGGGACGTAAATAATCTCCGATTAAATTTGCCTCTATAAAACCTGTAATTGTTTCCTTCCTTGTACGACAGTATTTGAAACATGTTTCATGTATCTCTAGCATCGTAAATAATTTAAACCTAATAAGTGAGTGTAATCGAGATAAATGGAGTTAGCCTAAAACGGGAACAAAATAGTTGTGCGTTAGTTATTCTGTTAACCTGACACACTGACTTACTCTTGTAATCCTAGCATTTTGGGAAGTGAAGGTAGGAGGATGGCTTGTGGTCAGGAGTTGGAGATGAGCCTGGGTAACATAAAGGGCCCCTTTAATCTATTGACATTTTCTCATCAAGGACTGGGTTAGTGGAAGACAATTTTTCCTCAGACAAGGGTTGGGCAGGGGAAGAAAGTGGTGAGGTGGACACATTTGAGAGTGGAGGCTGGCCACAGGGCCCCAAGAGACACGTGGTTGGGCGGTGCTTCCCATGGGAGCAGTGTGACAGAGGGCAGGCAGGGCAGCAGGGGGATAGGGAAGATGGTGTCTGGATGAAACTGTGCCACCTCAGGTCATCCTCAGTCATTACATTCTCCACAGACAGGTATTCCAGGTCATCCTCAGGCATTGCATTCAGGCCACAGATAGGTACAGGTTGAAAGCCAGGGTTTGGGGACCCTTGACCTATTGTATATTTCAAATCACTAAACGATGGTAAAATATTTAAAATATTCTCTCCCAAGAACATTTTAATTAGGTTGATTTAATCTTTTATCCAAATATCACACTGCGCATGGTGGTTCACCCTTGAAATCCCATCACTTTAGTGGTCCCAAACCGGCAGATCACTTCAGCCCAGGATTTGGAAACCAGTTTGGGCAATATGGAGAAACCCATATCTATTATGAAAACATAAAAAATTGCCCACCTCTGATAGAAAGCTCCTGTAGTACCAGCTACTTGGGAAGCTGAGACGTGGGAACATCAGTTGAGCCTGGGTGGAGGAGGCTGCAGTGAGCAGTGCACTTTGGCAACAGGAGATACACATCTCAAGAAAGAAAATACACAAAACATCATACTGTTCCTCATAAATATATAGTTTTCACATAAAATTATTTAAATGGGGCAACTTAGGAAAATTACATATTGCAACTTAGGAAAATTACAATAGCTTTTCTTATGTAATTTTTAGAAACAAGATTTTGTCAGGTACATATTAAAATGCAGCATTAGTTCATGAAGTCAGTGCCCTTTTTCCTCTCTGTGTTACAAATTTTACATATTTAAAGTAAGAAATAATAAAAAGATGTCAGCCTCTGGAAGGGAATTTTACTTGAGTTTTCAACACAGTATGTAATAAAATTTTATCTTTTTAGGTTATTTATTTTCATCTAAATATAGATAATTTTTTACCATTTACAGCACAATCGTCCTGGCAAGTTTTTCATTGGTGATCTCAATAGAGAAACCAATGAAAAGTTGCTTAAAGCAGTATTTGTGAAACATGGTACCATATCAGAAGGTAACTCTTAAAACCGTGTGTGTGTGTGTGTGTGTGTGTGTATTTTCATATATATATTTGAATATGTCTATTTAAAATATGTATTTATATATATGTTTTGAAAAAAATATATTTTTTCAAAGTTAATTGTATACCTACATTAAAATGCCTTATCATTTTTAAACTCTTATTTTGAAGTATCCATTTGATATTTGGAAAATTCTCATAGCAGCAGGTGAGGGGTCTGTAGTAAGAATCACCTACTACTTAGAAAGGAAAATGAGGAAAAGTAAATGTGTTGTGGAATTAGGGAACAAAGTGGAATAAAATAAGCTGACTGTAGGGGTGACTTAGTACTAAGAATCACAGTAGTGATGTGAAATGTAATTATTTTTTGGTTTGATGTAACTTTCAGATGGTTAGTACTTTGGTGAGTGCATTTTATAAATGGAAAATGTTTTCATATATTTTAGTTCTTTTGATAAATGATCAAACCAGCAAATCCAGAGGCTTTGCATTTATTACTTTTGAGAACTCTGCAGATGCTAAGAATGCTGCCAAAGATATGAATGGAAAGGTAAGAGTCCCTTATTAATAATATTCTAACTCGGTTCTTCAATTAACAGTATTTCTAGGTCTTTTTAGTATTACTAAACTTTTAAAGATAGTAGAATGCCGTATGAAGCCATCCTCTTCTTTGTGCTATATACATGCAAGTGTAGTTGGAAGGTTATTGGAATTACCATTAAAAATATTAATATATGGTAACTTTTTTCTATGTTTGTATTTCAATACGAGTGTAAATAGATTTTGAAAGGTTTTGAAGAGCTTTAAAACTTATAAAGAACCCTCAAGAAAATGAAAGGAATAAGTCAACATTCATTAAATGCTGTTAATGGAATTACTTCCATTTCATGGAAATATAGCATAGACAAACTGTGGAAAAAATCTCAACAGACTCACAAGAAGGAAAGAATCTCTCCCATTTTCTGAAACTATATTCTTGAGAAAGTATATTTAAATAAGACCTTTACATTTAAGGAAATGTTAAGTACTTGAAAATAGAAAATAATATGAGAACATTGAAGTTGGATAACAAAAGTAACTGGCATTTTTGTCTAATCCTTTCTCCTAAGGACTTTTTTTTTTCTCCTGTCACCAGAGTGATTTATGTAACACGAATACCTAATTACTCATTTCCTCAGTGTGTTTAAGGACTTGTTTTGATCACAACCAATGGTCTCGCGTCCTATTGAGTCTTAAATCTAGGGATTGTGTGTTTATTAAAGCTTTAAACTTTTGTGTAATTCTATTAACTGTTGAATTCCTTTACATTGTAGTCAAGATCATTCCATTCTGGGCCCTGTAGAGCTTTTTGGCTTTATAACATTATCCCAGTCAGGCTGGGCATGGTGGCTCACGCCTTTAATCCCAGCACTTTAGGAGGCCGAGGAGGGTAGATCATGAAGTCATGAGAACAAAACCATTATGGCCAACATGGTGAAACCATCTCTCTACTAAAATACAAAAAATTTGTCATGCCTGGTGGTGTGTGCCTGTAGTTCCATCTACTTGGTAGGCTGAGGCAGGGGAATCAGTTGAATCTGGGAGGCACAGGTTGCAGTGAGCCGAGATCACACCACTGCACTCCAGGCTGGCAACAGAGCAAGACTCCGTCTCAAAAAAATAAAAAATAAAAATAAAATAAATAACATTATCCCAGTCTGTTTTTAGCTCCTGTTACTCTTTACATTATCCCCAAAATGCTTTTTTGGACTTCTTGAGAATTATCCTTCCCCATGTATGTATACAAATAACAATTTATGCTTCAAAAACAACTTAGATTTCATATTTTCTCCCTCATTGCATATTGTAGGTATTTTGTACTCAATATAGCATGTACTAATCTATTGATTGTGAAATTGTATACAGTGCTTATTTAAGTCTTCCTCGTTGCTTTTATTTGTGCTACATCTAGCATGCTTCCTGGTACATAGCAGAAAGTACCTTTTTATTCACTCTTAAAAATTAGTATTTCAAGCTGTGGTAGAAACCGAGAGTAGCTTTTGGTTCATGGCTTTGTGGTAGGTATGGAGATGATTTTGACTTATGTATAGTAATCTGTGATAATTCTTTTTCCCCCTAGTTTTCAAGCCAAAGAGCAGGTAATTTGTGCACAGTTTTCATTTGTTTGTTTATTTGTTTTTTAACACAGAGTCTCGCTGTGTCGCCAGGCTGGTTTGCAGTGGGGCGATCTTGGCTCACTGCAACCTCTGCCTCCTGGGTTCAAGCAATTCTCCTGCCTCAGCCTCCGAGTAGCAGTGACTATGGGTGAGTGTCACCACACTTAGCTAGTTTTTGTACTTTGAGTGGAGACGGGGTTTCACCCTGTTGGCCAGGATGGTCTCTATCTCTTCACCTTGTGGGATTACAGGCCTGAGCCACCGCGCCTGGCCAATGTTATTTCTAAATTACTTCATCTCACATATTTTATTGTGTAAAAATAAATATGAATGTTATATGCACATAAATGTTAAGATGGCCAATAAAGGAGTTTCTCAGAGTTTTCAGGGGGAATTAACAGTTTAAGGAATTTTGGCTGACTTCGGAACACTGGGAAAGAAGCAGCCATGCGCAAATCTGGGGAAAATATTTTGGGCCCAGAAATAACAAAAGTTTCAAGGTAGGAACAAGTGGTGATATGGCTGCAAGAGGTCTTGTAAGGGATTTAAGATTTTCCCCTAAATAACAAAAGCCATGTAATTTTTAAATCGAGTTATTAACTGTTTTCAAAAATTACTTTGACCTATAGAAAAGATTACACTGAAAAATGTTATTGTGAAATTAATTAGGATATTTAAGTATTTCTGAGAAATTACATGAAGTACTATATTAGAGTCATTTTTTTTAGGGGCACATATAAGGCAGTATAAGAAATGAGTAAGGTAAGAAGCCTTAATGAGATCAAACAAGGATCACCCTTACAGAAACATTTCTAGAGTAAATACAGAATTATAAATCATATGCGGACATTTATGTAAGTGTTATCAGATAAAACAAGAAACAACTCATAATGACTAATGTGACTAATCCTTTGAATGAGTAACCTCATTTTTTTAAATGACACAAGCTTCCTTGGGACATTAAAACTTTTAAATCAGTGATGTGAATACAAAGATGAAGTAGATTATATGTTGTAAAAAACAGATGTGCCACATTCTTCCATAGAATATGTGACACGTTAATCTATTTTGTTTGAGGTTTTATTTTTTAATAATGGAGGAGTTTTCAAGGAATTTTAATAATATAATTTGTGTTTAATCCCCTAATGGAAGTCATGTGCTCAGTAAATGTCTCAAATTTGGCATTGTGAAAGGTGTGTTCATCTTAGGAGGAAAAAAAAAAGTTTGCTTTGGGAGAAAATATATAGAATTGAAGTATAGTTGATGTAAAACTTTGTAAAATGTGCTTAGGTTAAATGTGCCAATGTTATTAATAGTACCCTTAATACTATTAGTCTTTGGAAGGAAAAGCAATAAAATTAGAACAAGCCAAGAAACCATCTTTTCAAAGAGGTGATGGGCAGAGACCACCACCTTATTCAAGAAACAGAAGCCCTTCAGGAAGTCTGAGATCTGCAAGAGGAAGTAGTGGAGGAACAAGAGGGTGGCTTCCCTCACATGAAGGACAGTTGGGTAATGTTTTAAAATAAAAGATGGAACCAATAGGACTGAAAGAAAATAAGTTTGAAGATATCAGAATTTCTCAATTTTATTTATTTCCTTTATGAACAGAAAATTAACTTATTGATAAGAAGCAAAATTATTTCTAAGTATCAAATGTGTATTATAAGAATGATTGAACTAATATCTAAACTTTGTTTTAAAATTATAATAACTTTGCATTGAAATAACACAGATATCAAACTGAATTGAGTTTATGAATGCTGACTGACTGTACTCAACTGGTTTTCTGCAGAACTGATTTATATTCATTATACTTTAGAGTTTTCTACTTTGGGGCCCAGAACTTCATATCAGTTGTATTATCAAAATACAATGGAATATTTAAAACTTTCCAACAGGAAAAAAGTAACTCAGTACTTAAGATTGATTTGGCAATTTTTTGTGTGTATACATGTGCAAACATCTATGCAAATCTATTCCTTTGTAATTTTGATACAGAGAGTTTGTGCATTGGCCTGCCATAACGCATTTTCAATTTAAGAAATGTAATAATTTCTGGAAAGAGTCTGTGACTCTGGGAAGGTCTAAAAACAACTGCTTCACAGATATGTATGTATCTTTCTTTGCTGGAGGATGAGTCACTGAAAATGATAATTATGAGTGATTTACACAATAGAAATGAGGGGCCAATATTTACATGAAAAAAAAACGTGTTATTTAAAAAAAAAACAAAAACCAAAAAACTATTGTTTGGGCTGGGCAAGGTTGCTCATGCCTGTCATCTCAGCACTGGGAGAATATAGGGCAGGTGGACCACGAGGTCAAGAGTTCCACCCCAGCCTTGACAACATGTTGAAACCCTGTATTTCCTAAAGATACAAATAATTAGCCTGGTGTGGTGGCATGCACCTGTAATCCCAGCTACTCGGGAGGCTGAGGCAGGAGAATCACTGGAACCTGGGAGGCGGAAGCTTCAGAGTGCTAAGATCACACCATTGCACTCCAGCCTGGGCAATAGGGCAAGAGTCCATCTCAATAAACAAACAAACAAATAAATAAATTAATTAATCTATTGGTTAACTTGTATTATCTATTAACCAGACTTCAAAAATCTAACATTAAACTTGGAGTTTTAATAACCAGATGTGTAATTAATTGGAGATTTTTTTAAAGTTGAAATTGCAGTGTTTGCTCCATTTTAAAATGCATAGCTTCTTGGTTATTTTGTCTCCATTGATCTTGAGGGTGAGGTTCAATAATACTCTGCCATGTACGATAACGTGCGCATTCTAATGTCCAAGATTCTAACCTGTACCACCACCTGGCAATTGGCATATATCTACATTTTTTGTAGATATATGAAAACATTTTTATATGCAATTCTTAAAGATTATTAAAATTTAGCATAGTCTAATCTGAAAATTAGTGTCTCATAAAGGAATTGTAAGAATTCTATATTATCTTAACAAATTTTAGAGATAATGTATTTTCCTGATATATCACTTTTTGATATTGCAAATATTTCAGTTTCTTTGAATGGAATTTAGTTTATCTTTATGATATACTTTGAATATTTTTCATCATAACATAATGATATAAACAGTCATTTATCATTTTTCTTTTAATATTTTTTATGTATATTATACTTAGGTATTTTATTGATGTATTTGTGCTCCCTGTTCACTCCCCACTTTTCCCACATCTCTCTCTCATACAAATATATTATGATTCTTGAATTTCTTTCTAGATTTTCTAAATGGACTTTTATTGATTGAATTGTACTAATTTCATATAGAAATGTTAATTTTATTAGTTTAGACAAATGTGAATTTGTAAGATTATAATATGTAGAAAAACTTTATATACAACTAAAACTTAGCCATTTAAGAAACAGTGATGTTAGTTAACTAAAAATATTTTGTTTGAAATGCAGATGATGGTGGATGCACTCTTGATCTCAACATGTGTTATTCTAGGGGACCCATTCCAGCTAAAAAGTTCCTCCTCCTAAAAAATCTATTCCTTCTGCTGTGGCAAGAAGCAACAGTGATATGGGAGGCCAAGGTAAATGCTACCTGATAGAAAGACCATATTTTTTGTATGACTGAAAATGAGCTCTTTTAACTGGATGCTTAACTTTAAGTTCATTGAACAAAAGAGAAGTAACACATACACGGGCATAATTACGTATCCATAGCTTTTATTATAGTTTCTGTCTCACTAGATACATTTCAGATTTATGGAGAAGAAATACTGGAGCTTCTCATTGCCTATCAAAGAAGTGATTAGAGTGAGGCCAACATTCCTTTTAATCCTGTGTTTGCCAGAAAATTCCCTTTAATTTTTCTGAAAGTTCCTAGCAAGCAGTATTCTTTGATGGTAGGCCTCTTCATCTAATGAATTCTTCCATTTCCTAGCATCCCCTAGTAATGGTCCCCTGGTGTCCTAATCTAAAAATTTCTTGTTCAGTTTCTTTGTTGGGTTGGAGTCTTGCTCTTACCAGGTCAGAGTTTATTGGTAAGATGAAGGCCTACTAAAGCCTCAAATTCCTGGGCTCAAGCAGTTTTCCTGTTTCAGCCTCCCAAGTTTCTGCAACTACAGGCATGCACCACCGCAGCTAGCTAAATTATTTTCCCTATATTTTTGTAGAGATAGGATCTCACTACAATGTCAAAACTGACATTAAAGCCCGGGCCTCAAGCAGTCCAGCTGCCTCAGCCTTCCATACTGGCTCACAATGTGAGCTGCTGAGCCTGGCCTTCCAGCTTCTGAGACCTCAATAATGCTTACGTGCCAGTCATTCTTATTGCTTATATGAAGATTCAAAAGAACTACATGAGCATTTAGCAGACAAGGAGTCACTGGGCTTAAATATTATTAAAAAATAAATTTAAGGCTTTAAAGGTAGACATGAAGGAGTCCAATATTCTTAAATTAAGTGGATATCACAGAAGTGCAGAGTTGTGAAATATAAGGGGATGTAAATCAATAATTGCGATCATACCAGGATGTTTAAACATTAACACAAGATCCTAAGTGTAAGATTTGAAATTATTTGAGGAGAGAATTTAGAACTAAGCAAAATGAGGTGACCACTAGGATTGTATAAAAGTAATATTTTTGAGAAGAATTGTAAGATTGCAGACTGAACTGAAGAAAGCAAGACAATAAATAAAAGTTCTTAGCCAAGAAGTTTAAGCAGAACAAATTAAAATTCTTACTTAGTCCTCCACCCTAATATGGGGGAAATTGAAAACTGCCATTTTCGATTTTACATTTCATATGTAGAGTATCGGTGAAGTTAGGTATTTATTGACTTCAGGATACACAAGGCAACACATTTTCATTGGAAAATTAGCCAGTGAACATATCATAGGCAAAACACGTGAATAATATATTAAAGGAGAAACTTTTGTATTTTGAAATAGCAACAATGTTGTAATGATCCCTTTAATAGTAATGCTTATTGCAGTAAAATAAATGTTGGCCATCTTTAGAAAATCTTCAGTAGTACATTTTAATTTGTCAATATTTAGGATAGAGGCAACCACTAAGAGATAAATGAGAACTTTTATGTAAACATTTAGCATGCAGTCGTTCAAAACATTTAGCGTGCAGTCGTATCAGTATTTGTGTGTGTGAGATGGATTGAACAATGTGGGAAAATTTACCTTCTTCAGCTGAGAAAGGACAACGTATGTAAACTTTAAAATACATTTTTTAAATGTATTTTACATTTTGAAGATGTTTGATGAGTTTGATGGCTTTACATGTTTTCCCTGTGTCATTAGCAGTCATCAGTAATTCATATGAAAATGAGAATAATAACTAAGTAGTTATTAACAATTACAAATGAACTTTTATCTAAGAATTAATGATGGGCTTCAGCTTCATTAGAAGAACTGGCTTTGCAGGAGCCGTGGGATTATCCAAAGCCGTAAGAAATATTCACAGTGTTATGACTGTCTAGTAATTTAAGGAATGAAGAATGGAGTCATAGAAAAAATAATTGTAAAAAGTTGTTTGAGAAAAGAGAAAATAGTGTTTCAGGTTTGGTGTTCTATACATAGCGGTCCATCATTTTAATATTAAAGGTCCCATATCACATGAAAGAGAGAATTATGGAGGTCCTCTACACAGAGAGCCATTCTCTTCCTGGAGAAATGGCCATATGTCACCCAGCGATGATGGTTATACAACTAAGGATAAAGGAAAAATTTTTAAAAAGCAGTTGCTTTTTTTTGATGTGGTGATGAAATTCACATAACAAAATTAAAAATTATAAGGTAAACAGTTAAGTGGAGTTAAATACATACTGTGTTGTGCAGCAACTACATCCATCGAGTTCCAAAACATTTTTTATCACACCAAACTACAATTCCAACTACCAGCTAAGCAGTCCCTTTCATTTTCTCCCTTCCCTCAGCTGCTAGCAAACACCAATCTGTGTTCTGCCTTTGAACTTACCTATTGTGGGCATTTAATGATAATGGGCTCAAATACTACACCACTTTTTGTATCTATCTCCTTTCTTTTGCATGATATCCTGAAGGTTCATTTACATCATAGCACTTCACTCCTTCCACAAGCTGTTAACTCATTATTTTCTTTGGGTTGTTTCCACCACAGTGTTTCTAAGCACCAATATTTGTTTGAGTACACTTATTCAATTCTGGGTGTATATATAAGTGAAATTGCTTGGTCCTATGATAATTATGTTTGTTTTCTTGAGGAACCACCACATTACTCCATAGTAGCTGCATCATTTTCCATTCCAACTATCATTGTATCAGGGTTCCAATTTATTTATATCCTCTCAAACACTTGTTATTTCCTGCTTTTAAAATTTATTGCCATTCCAATGTGTGTGTGAAGTATGATATCTCATTTTGGATTTGAAATGCGTTTTCTGAATCACTGTGAGTATCTGTTCCATGTGCTTTTTGGGCATTTGCCTATTTTATTTGGAGAAATATCTATTTAGATGTTTGGCCTTTTAATTTTGTTTAACTTGTAATAGTTATGGTTTGGATACTAGAAGTTCAAAATTTAAAATTTGTTGCTTAAACTTATGCACACAGAAATCATCCAAGTTTCAGAGAAACCAGGGATTATGCTCCACCACCTAGAGACTATGCATGCTGTGATTATGGTCATTCTGGTTGGGATGAACATTGCTCTAGAGGATATAGGTACTATAATGTTATCTGGATTTATCAAATAGATTTCTTAAATTGTTCATTCTGACATTTAAAAAAAACTCTTTTTTTTCAATTTAGTGATTGTGATGTCTATGTGGTAGAGATCATTCTGAACATACAAGTGGAAGTTCTTACAGAGATGCATTTCAGAGATATGATGAGGGTCCAGGATGGATTTGTAAATTATAGAATTGTATTTAATAGACCAGATCATTATTTTAATGAAATTCAAAGGAAAATTATAAAGGACAAATATAACATGTTTAAATATTGAGTATTCTTTTTTTTTTTTTTGATGGTTTACTTTATTTCAAATTCAGCTGCAGTTTTTTTTTTTTTTATCATTATCCTTTAAGTTTTAGGATACATGTGCACAATGTGCAGGTTAGTTACATATGTATACATGTGCCACGCTGGTGTGCTGCACACATTAACTCCTCATTTAGCATTAGGTATATCTCTTAATGCTATCCCTCCCCCCTCCCCCAACCCCACAACAGTCCCCAGAGTGTGATGTTCCCCTTCCTGTGTCCATGTGTTCTCATTGTTCAATTCCCATCTATGAGTGAGAACATGCGGTGTTTGGTTTTTTGTCCTTGCGATAGTTTACTGAGAATGATGATTTCCAATTTCATCATGTCCCTACAAAGGACATGAACTCATCATTTTTTATGGTTGCATAGTATTCCATGGTGTATATATGCCACATTTTCTTTTTTTTTTTTATTATTGTTATATTTTAGGTTTTATGGTACATGTGCGCAATGTGCAGGTAAGTTACATATATATACATGTGCCATGCTGGTGCGCTGCACCCTCCAACTCGTCATCTAGCATTAGGTATACCTCCCAATGCTATCCCTCCCCCTCCCCCCACCCCGCAACAGTCCCGGAAGTGTGATGTTCCCCTTCCTGTGTCCATGTGTTCTCATTGTTCAATTCCCACCTATGAGTGAGAATATGCGGTGTTTGTTTTTTTGTTCTTGCGATAGTTTACTGAGAATGATGATTTCCAATTTCATCCATGTGCCTACAAAGGACATGAACTCATCATTTTTTATGGATGCATAATATCCCATGGTGTATATGTGCCACATTTTCTTAATCCAGTCTATCATTGTTGGACACTTGGGTTGGTTCCAAGTCTTTGCTATTGTGAATAATGCCGCAATAAACATATGTGTGCATGTGTCTTTATAGCAGCATGATTTATAGTCCTTTGGGTATATACCCAGTAATGGGATGGCTGGGTCGAATGGTATTTCTAGTTGTAGATCCCTGAGGAATCGCCACACTGACTTCCACAAGGGTTGAACTAGTTTACAGTCCCACCAACAGTGTAAAAGTGTTCCTATTTCTCCACATCCTCTCCAGCACCTGTTGTTTCCTGACTTTTTAATGATTGCCCTTCTAACTGGTGTGAGATAGTATCTCACTGTGGTTTTGATTTGCATTTCTCTGATGACCAGTGATGGCGAACATTTTTTCATGTGTTTTTTGGCTGCATAAATGTCTTCTTTTGAGACGTGTCTGTTCATGTCCTTCGCCCACTTTTTGTTGGGGTTGTTTGTTTTTTTCTTGTAAATTTGTTAGAGTTCATTGTAGATTCTGGATATTAGCCCTTTGTCAGATAAGTAGGATGCAAAAATTTTCTCCCATTTCGTAGGTTGCCTGTTCACTCTGATGGTAGTTTATTTTGCTGTGAAGAAGCTCTTTAGCTTAATTAGATCCCATTTGTCAATTTTGGCTCTCGTTGCCATTGCTTTTGGTGTTTTAGACGTGAAGTCCTTGCCCATGCCTATGTCCTGAATGGTAATGCCTAGGTTTTCTTCTAGGGTTTTTATGGTTTTAGGTCTAATGTTTAAGTCTTTAATCCATCTTGAATTGATTTTTGTATAAGGTGTAAGGAAGGGATCCAGTTTCAGCTTTCTCCATATGGCTAGCCAGTTTTCCCAGCACCATTTATTAAATAGGGAATCCTTTCCCCATTTCTTGTTTTTCTCAGGTTTGTCAAAGATCAGATAGTTGTAGATATGTGGCATTATTTCTGACTGCTCTGTTTTGTTCCATTGATCTATATCTCTGTTTTGGTACCAGTACCATGCTGTTTTGGTTACTGTAGCCTTGTAGTATAGTTTGAAGTCAGGTAGTGTGATGCCTCCAGCTTTGTTCTTTTGGCTTAGGATTGACTTGGCAATGCGGGCTCTTTTTTGGTTCCATATGAACTTTAAAGTAGTTTTATTCTTAACAGTATAAAGCATGGGAACAATATGACATTGAGAACTTCACATTCAGAAAATGTGACTCAACTTTTAGTTTAGAAATAAGTCTGTTAAGCTTCAAAATACTACTCTTACACTTCTTTTAAATAAAACCTTCTGACTATTGCAGGCATAATTAATATCCTGTCAACAAAGGCAGAGGAAAGCAGATATTTCCAGATAGTACTTTAACTAATTCATGCTTTATTGATGGCAGTAAAAAATGTTTAAATGTAGTCCAACATATTATTTTACCAACCCTTCAGGGACCTCTCATGGTGCACCACCTGCACAAGGGCTTTGAATGTCTTATGGTGGAGGCAGCCACCATGATTATAACAATATACAGGATAGATATGGAAGAAGTCAGGAGAGTTACTCAAGGGGCTTTGAGTCATGAGCACGTTGGCAGAAAAGACCAAAGGAATCCATCTTCCCTGAATAGGGTGCACCAGCTCCTTGTGAAGCACATGGTAGCTGAAGTTATGTGGCATCTACGGGAGATGGTGGGGAAAGTCAATCTGATAAAGGAGACTGAAGCAGATATTAAAGCAAGTATTCAAAATAATAGTTATTGCATACCAAACCTTTTTTGCAAATCAAAAATTGAAATGTCCTTTTTGCATTGTTACTTGCATATTACTAAAAGAAACATATTGGTTTTGTGGAGAGAGGTAGATACTGACTTACTCCATGATTTTTTTGAGGTATTCAAAGGAAAAGGAATTTTTTTTCCAAGTAATTTTATACTTGTTAATGCTATTTGAAAACTATCTGTTTAGATGTAATATCTACATTAAACTTTTTGAATAAAATTTTACATGTAATGCAAAATGCCTGATGTTATTGCTTAGCTGCACATGCTTAAAAACAAATTCAATAGGAGAGTAAATTGTGGTGTTTGCTGAACATTTTTCTTTGTTTCTTTCAATATAAATAGATGTAAAATTAGGCATATGTTACATCTCCCTTGCAAGCTGCACAAGTTTTCTAATTATGCTGTTTCTCTTTAAAAACTTACAAGGTTAAAATGTTTGAGAAGTCTTCAGAAAGGCTGCAAAACTATCTGCCTCACAATAAAATATTTATTTATTAGAGGAATAGTACACATGAAAGGATATAATTAGATGTGGTTGATATTAAAGTTTAAGACATCTGGAACATTCTACTTGAAGCATTTTGTGACTAAAAGGGGATAATGGTAATGAATTTATTTCTTTTTACCTAAATCAATAGTGAACAAGCTAAGTTTCTCAAGTGCATAGCATAATGAAATTAAATGTTCCTAATTTAAATACTGAAAAGTAAGTGTTTTGTCTTGGGATGTACTCGTGTTAATTTTTTCTTGAAAGTTTTGACAATGGTTGTTGCAAGTAATGGTTTAGTAACAAGTTCTTACAAATAGGAATAATCTAGAATGGTTGGGATTTTTTCAATTTTTTTATTTTTGAGGTGGAGTGTAGCTTTGTCACCCAAGCTGGGGTGCAGTGGCTCCATCTTGGCTTACTGCAAACTCTGCCTTCTGGGTCCAAGCTATTCTCTTGCCTCAGCATCCTGAGTAACTTGTATTAGACGTGTGTGCACCACAGCTGGCTAACTTTTTGTGTTTTTACTACAGACAGCATCTCACCATGTTTGCCAGGCTGTTCTTAAAATCCTGATCCACCCTCCTCAGACTCCCAAAGTGCTACAATTAAAGGCATGAGCCACCGATCTCAACCTATCAGATTTAATTGATGATATGAATGGAAATGCTTTAAACCTCATACTTTTGTTAAAGTGAAGTGTATAAAACATAAACAACAGCATAAATTTTAGGATGGAGCTGCTTAAAAGTTTAACAAATCTTCGAATGATAAAAATAAAAACATTTGGACCTAAATAACTAAACCAATTAATTTTCCTGATTATACAACCTAAAGAAATAAAATACATGAAGTTCCAGAAGTTTTATGGTCCATAATTCTTACAATTGACAGACCAATCTGCAAGGAGGAAGTATTCTCTTGACAAGATCATCATTTTTATAGGCTAAGGGTGCAAATAATTTTAAAGGGAGAAGTTACCAACTTTGATTTTCAAGTGACTTATTCATGTTACGAAGTTGTGTTTTCATTCAGCTGTAGCATTGTGAGGAGGAAGTGAAAAGATAAATCTCCCTAGTCTTGTGTATCTTACTGTCCAAGTGTGATGGCTCAGGTCTTTAATTCCAACACTTGGGGAGGCCAAGGCTTGCAGATCACTTTAGGTCAGGAGTTGAAAACCAGGCTGGCCAAAACTGTGAAACCCCATCTCTACCAAAAACACAAAAATTAGCCAGCCACGGAGGCGCACGCCTTTAATATGTATCAGCTAATAGGAAGGCTCGGGCAGGAGAATCATTTGAACCTGGGAGGCTGAGGCTGCATGAGCCGATATTGCGCGATGCACTTTAGCCTGGGTGACAGAGTATGACTCTAACTCAAAAATAATTATATAAATCAACAAACATGTAAATAATAAATAGGGTATCCTTCAGTTCAAGCACATAACATTTCTTTTTTTCTTTTTTAGAGGCAGGGTCTCACTCTGTTGTCCTGCCTGGACTGCAGTGGCATCACTGTAGCACACTAGCCTTGAACTCCTGGGTTCAAATGTGCAAGCCTTCCATTTCAGCCTCCCAAGTAGCTGGAATGACAGACACACACCACCGTGCTCAGCTTTTGTGTTTGTGTGTGTGTGGTAGGGACAATGCTTTGGATATATTGTTCAGGCTGGTCTCAAAGTTCCAGGCTTAAGTGATCCTCCTTCCTTGGCCTCCAAAAGTGTTGTGATTATAGCAGTGAGCCACTGAGTCTGGAATATCAATTCTTGGTATGCGTGACATTCCACCTTTGCTCTTTTAAATCTTTTGAGATATACAATAAATCATTATTAAGTGTAGTCATCCTATGCTACTGAACTTTTTCCTTCTAAGCAACCAGAATTTAACCTACTGCCATCCGCTCTTTGATCCTTTCATTACCAGGACACATTGCTTGTATCAGAATATTACATGTATGCCAAAAGTATCTACAACTGTTATGTACAGATTTTTTAAAATAAGTAAAAAATTAATAAAAAGGGTATCTAAAACAAGGTGATAAAATAGGAGGCTCTAATTTGTTCCTCCATCCACAAATGCAATAAATAAAAAGCCACACCCACATTAATTCCCTATGAGATAAACTCAGAAACTAGTTGTGATACTCTTGCACATAGTATTATGAAAATACTCACTTAAAAAGAGGTAAGAAAAACTGAATCATGATCTTGTTCTAGAGTTTTATGTCTGACACAGTGCCCTAGAATCAATAGGGAACTGTTAATTCACAGCTTCTCTCAGAGGACTGAAGTATTAATCCACATATGTAATGCCCCAACTCTTACAGCTGCTTCTCAATGAAATGATTCCTAACTTGCCTATCTCTGGATTCTAACACAGACTGGCATTCATAACTCTCCTAAGACCTCCAAGATAAAAGAGGGATTTAAGTAGACAGTCAAGCACTTCTGAAACTTTCCTCCTGGCTTACTGGATCTCAAGCAGTCAATGAAGCTCAGCTCCCTCTTTGTACCTGGAAGAACTTAAATTGTAAATCTAATGCCTTGACTTTTTTTTTTTTCTTGTTTATTTTGAGACAGAGTCTTGCTCTGTCTCCTAGGCTGGAGTGCAATGGCATGATGTTGGCCCACTGCAACTTCCACCTCCCGAGCTCAAGTGATTTTCCCGCCTCAGCCTCCTAAGTAGCTAGGATTACAGGCACCCCCCACCATGCCAGGCTAACTTTTGTATTTTTTAGTAGAGACAAGATTTCACCATGTTGGTCAGGCTGGTCTCGAACTCCTGACCTCAGGTAATCCACCTGCGTCGGCCTCCCAAAGTGCTGGGATTACAGGAGTGAGCCAATGCTCCTCGCCATATCTTGACTTTTATAGCTTTTGCCCAGGTATTTTGCTTCTAATTCTGACTTTTGGATATGTCAAGATCCTCTGAGAGCAGGCAAACAGGCATTTCTCATTGGTCTTCATCATCACTCACTCTAGCAATATACTGAGCTTCTAAATTTTCCTTCCAAGAAGTCAAACTACCCAACTACGGACCTGACTTCTCAGGTTGCTGCCTAAGTGTTCCAATACTAACGCCTATCTCTGGAAGCTAATGAAGCCCAGCTTTTTGTAGTCCCAGGAGTCTAAAGAGGAAAAATGATTGTTTTATGATAACTCTGCATGATTTTTAAACTTGCCTGTTGATACAGTTTGGACATTTGTCCCTCCAAGCCTCAGGTTGAAATGTGGTCCTCCAGTCTGTAAATGGCACCTAGTGGGAGGTGTTTGTTTGTGTCATGGGGCTGGATCCCTCATAAATGGCTTGGCACTTTTGCCATGGCTAACAAGTGAGTTTTCTGCTTTATTAGTTTTCACAATGCAGCTTTTCATCCAAATAGGTTGTTGAAAAGAGCCTAATATCTTCTCCCTGTGTCTCTCTTGCTCTCTCCACATGTGACATGCCTGTTTTCCTTTTACCTTCAGTCCTGAGTGGAAGCCTCATGAGCCTCTCACTACATGAAGATGCTGGCACCACACATCTTTTACAGCCTGCAGAACTAGGAGCCAATGAAAGCTCTTTTCTTTGTGGATTTTCCAGTCTCATATTCTTTTATAGGAACACAAACAGACTAAGACATGTATCTCTGGCTGATAACTTGCCTATATCAGTAAGCAGTCAAGATCAGCATTCACTATTTCCTGTCTTCCATAGAGGACAAAGGGGTGGCTTTCAATGGTCCCGTGAGCTCTTCCTTAAATCCAGCCCTTGGCTTGCTCTAGCTTTCAGCTTCTCCATGGAAGCACCCAAAACTTGTAAACTCCTCCCTTAGGACCAGTTTTTTTTTTTTGGTTTTGTCTTTTATTTTTTGTTGTTTTTTTTTTTGAGATTGAGTCTCACTCTGTCACCCAGGTTGGGGTGCAATGGTGTGATCTCAACTCACTTTGACCACCTCCCAGGTTCAGGAGATACTCCTGCCTCAACCTTACAAGTAGCTGAGACTACAGGCATGTGCTACCAGGCCTGACTAATATGATTTCACCATGTTAGCCAGGATGGTCTCAGCCTCCTGACCTCATGATATGCTTGCCTTGGCCTCCCAAAGTGCTGGGGTTACAGGCATGAGCCACTGTGCTCAGCCTGTACCAGTCTTTTAACTTGCCTGTTTCTAGGATCCAATGTGGCAGAATAGGAATTCTGTGATTCTGCTAATTCCTACGCTGTCCACAAGAAAACAAAAAACAAAAAACAAAAAACAAAAAACAAAAACAACTCAACTCACAACTATCCTTAGATAAGGACAACTTAGTGAATGATTCTATAACTTGGGATTGAATCTGTGACACCTTCTTCAACCACAGAACTGAGAATAGCCACATACATAGGATAAAAGAACAGTTTTAATTTGATGCTTTTTCTTCTCCCCAAGCCAGCACAGGGTTGCATACAAAAAATTTCCCCAGTCTCACAGTTTATTCAGAGAGGAGAGTGTTGAAAATGTACATTCAGCCTTTTCTTTTCCACTTTGCATTTCTTCACATGATGTTCTCTCTAGTCTTATCCTGTGGGAAACACTGGGAGTAAACAATGGGAGACAACTAGGGGTGGGGCTCACAGGCACCATAACAGTAATCTTACTGGTGGTTTTGTATTCCAGCCAACAGAGGTACACAATCAGAGAAACTAGGCAACAGCATACTTTCTGCAGGAACCAACCATGGTTGATGGGTCTGCCAGGCTCAAATCACTGGCCAACTGCCAAATCCCACCCTGGTTTTCTCTGCAAAATTTCCAAGGCTGTGACAAAGAAGCAGCTTGCTGATTATCCACAGAAGGGGCATGTGACCCCACCCAGTCCCAGCTGCCATACTTTTGACCATCCTAGCCCTGTGTGCTCCACTATCCCTAGGCTGAAAACCAGAGGCAATTTAGTAGTTAAGGATGAAGTTTCTGGCCCTACCAGGACCCAGCAGGCAAGTAGCTTATATAATAAGCCTTGGTACCCCTGGAAGGAAGTTCACTTCTGATACATCTAATGGAAATCACTGGGCGTTAGAATCTCTAGAGCACATGACTTTATTGAGAAACAGAGAATCCCAGTTTCAGTTCTAGTCCCACCCGCTGGTTTTGGGAAGCAACTACCCTGCTGGGGAAAGTGCCTGTCTGAGCTAATGAATGTATTCTATCCAGGCTCTTTCCAGCACAAAATGGATCTGGACTCTCCAGCCTCTGTCTCCTATAGGGATGACCCACTCTCAGCTCTGGCCCTTCCACTTTAGTCAGGGAACTATCTAATCTTTGAGAAACTTTCTGGGCAATATGCAACTTTTTTTTATATCAGAGACCAGGCTCTAAATGATCTGTTCAACTGCAGATGTCAAGGGAGCTGATTGTCAGCCCCAGGCCCTCGTGCTGCAGGCAGAAAATTAGCCCATCTGTGCGGAGACCTTCCAGTAACCATCACAGCCAAAATTACAGGCATGCCATTCTCTGTTCCAAAACAGAATCTAATGGACCCAGTCTCAGCTCCAGCCTGTCCAATTTCAATTTCCAAAATAGAATCGTTGGTAATAAGTAACCAAGAGCCAAAAAAAAAAAAAAAAAAAAGGCCCAGGAACCGATAGATTCAGGATGAATTCCACCAGATCTACAAAAAGCTGCATCATATTCCATTGTGTGGGTGATCCTAGTTTGTTCAACCAGTTATGTAGGTATGCTTACACACACACACAAAACAACAACAAACAAACAAACAAAAAACAACTGCACACACCTATGTTTCATGTTCTCTAAAAAAGCTGCAGTGGAAATACCAAGCCGGCCTCTGGTATCATCTGAAGACTCAGTGGGGAAGAACCCACTCCTTTCCTTGCATTACCTTGTTGCCCTCAGCCTTGTCCACAATGGCAGTTTTTCAGTGGTTTCTTACAGCTCTCCAGAGAAACTGCAGTTATGTTTATTTATATGGTTTACAATATATTAATTACCCTTTATCTCTAAACTTGAGGCTGGGTACAATGACTCGTCTGTAATTTCAGTACTTTGGGAGGCTAATGTTAGAGGATCCTCTGAGCCCAAAAGTCTGAGACTACAATGATGTGTGATTCAGCCTGGTGACAGAACAAGACTCTGCCTCTAACTAAAATAATTAAGATACATCTGATAGTAATATTTTTGTTTTACACTTTGGAAACACAAATTTCCTTGATCAAATATATGAATATTTGATAGTCACTGGCACAGCACATTTGCTTGTGTATAGGAACCAACGCAGGAAAGCAGTAGGATTAGATGTTCTTTCCCCTTAATGTCTGAACACGTGTATACTGTGATGATAAGGGGTGAGTTTGGACCAGGAAGGCTTTCTGCAACAGCCATCAACGCTGGGGAAACAAAACCCTCCAGAAGTCAGGAAACAAAATGGCATTTACTGGTAGTAGTAACTATAAAATCTTTTGCAGATTTGATTTCATTTTTAATTTAGTGTAGATTAGTCAGCACAGTACAGACTACCCTGCCCCTATTAGTATGAGGTTTGATGACAAATGTCAATTAGATTTGGTTTTCAAAAACTACAAGAATCTCAGCTAACACCATAGTTACATGATTAATTTGACAATATACATGACCTTATTTTAAAGTTTCAGTTAGTCCACTAGGGACCAAAATATTATTTTAAACATAATAAAAATTCATGTGGATAATGGGGCAAAATGACAAGTTTTTATTTTTACTTATTTCCTTTTAGTTTTATGCCTTTCATTCTCCCCTCCCTCCCTCACTTCCTTCCTTCCCTCTGTCCCTCCCACCCCCCAACTCCTTCCTTCCTTCCTTCCTCTCTTTCTTTCTTTCTTTTTTTCTTTTCCTTCCTTCCTTCCTTTCTTCCTTCCTTCCTTTCTCTCTCTTTCTTTCTTTCTTTTCTCTCCTTCTTTCCTTGCTTCCTTCTTTCCTTCATTTTTCTCTCTCCCTTTCTCTTTCTTTCTCTCTTTCTCTCTCTTTCTCCCTTCCTGCCTGCTTGCCTTCCTTCCTTCCTTCCTCTTTCTTTCTCTTTTTTCTTTCTCCTTCTCTCTTTCTTCCTTCCTCCCTCCCTCCCTCTCTTTCTTTCTTTCTTTCCTTCTTTCTCTATTTCTTCCTTCCTTCCTTTCTTTCTTTCTTTCTTTCTTTCTTTCTTTCTTTCTTTCTTTGTTTCTTTCTTTCTCTCTTTCACCTTCTCTCTCTCTCTCTTTCTTTCTTTCCTTGTTTCTTTTCTTCTCTATCTCTGTTTCATTCTTTGATTTTTTTTTAATGGAATCCGCTGTCACCTAGGCTGGAGTTCAGTGACATGATCTCAGCTCACTGCAACTTCCCTATCCCAGATTCAAGCAATTCTCCACTCAAACCCTCCCAAGTAGCTGTGACTGTAGGCATATGACACAAATCCTGGCTATTTTTTGTGTGTGTGTGTGTGTTTTTAGTAGAGACAAGATTTCACAATATTTGCTCAGGCTGGTTTTGAACTCCTGTCCTCAAGTGATACACCCACCTCAGCCTCTCAAAAGGCTGGGATTCCAGAAGTCAGCCACAATGCCCACCCAGTTTTGTGCATTTCTCTCCTTAGTCATCTCTCCTATCTCTTTTATTATTTTATCTTATTTTTATTTCTGAGACAGAATCTCACTTCTGGTGGTGAGGCTGGAGCACAGTGGTGTGATCTCACTTCACTGCAAACTCCATCCCCAGGATTCAATGTATTCTCCTGCATCAGCCTCCCAAGTAGCTGGGATTACATCCATGGGTCACCACGCCTGGCCAGCTTTAGCATGATATTAGACATGGGATCTTGCCACGTTGGCCAGGCTTGTCCCAAACTCCTAACATCAAGAGATGCACCCACCTCGGCCTGCCAAACTGCTGGGAGTGCAGGTGTGAGCCTCCATGGCCTGCCTCATATCTGTTTTAAAACTCAGTTGATAAGTAATATTGTCTTCCTGGAATGCTTAATGTTTACAAAACAACTATAGCATTATTATTTAGCCCCTTCAGATGAAATATGGTAACACACAAAACATACATACACATACAAAGACACAGTCAGTGATCAAAATATCAGTGTAGACCAGGACCTAAAATGAAAGATGAGTTGCTACAGTTGACTAGAATTAAAGCAGACCAGAGTTGACCCATACCCACCCGAGAGATGTGAACAGAGGCTTTCAAAACACTCTATCAGATACATGTTAGATTATTCCCCAGCCATAGCAAAGGGACATAAAAATCTGTTGTGTTTAGAAGAGTCTTGATGGTTTGACTTTTCCAGGGTATTGGCATTCATGACGTTGGCCTTTAATGCTCTCCGCAATTACTCAGATCAGTAGACAACTCAGTTTTTCTAGCACACTAAAGTGCTTTTCAAAATTTTATCTAAAACTTAGTGGCTTGAAACAATAATTATAATTTACTAACTCTCAGTCTCTTCAATCTTCCACAGTCTCTCAGCCAAATGATTGTGGTTCAGGGGCATTCAGGAGCATGCAATCTAGTGATGGCTCAGGATGGGGACATTGTCAAGTGCCTTCTCATCTACCTGGTGCCATGGGTAGCATGACTCAAATAGTGTGGGCTGGACTTCTGAGGTCCTCTGGCGTCTCCTTCTATTTCTATGAATATCTCCCTGGAATGTCCCTTCTGCATAGTGTTATCAGGGTGTTAGACTTTGTGATGTACTGGTCCGGTGCTCCTGAGGGGGTTGTCCCCATTAAAGCAGGAGACTTAGGCAGAGCTGTGTCACCTTTTCTAACTTAGGCCAGAGGTTGCCCAATATCCAGAAAAAGCTTCCAATGTTTTCTATTCATTAGAAACAAGTACTGTGTTCAGTCCCATCAGGAATATTTTCAAATGGGTTTGCGAAGAATTTCAAAGTGTGTTTTAGACCACTACAGTGGCCATGCCTAATAATTACTTATTTTTACAAGCGCTAGATGGGTTTTACCCAAAATGATAGCAGATATAGACTTTTAAACTTGAAATCTATGTATCATAGCTCCAAACATTTGGATATATGTTGAAATAACTCTCAAGCAAAAATTGATTTTGAAATGAGAGCTGTAAATAAATAAAATAAATGAGATAAATTCATAAATATCTGGATCAAATGCTTATGTTGGTCAGCCTTAAAAATGTTATGCAGCCTAATGTGCCACTCTTTTACTATTTCTATGGACAATACTTGGACAGAAGGAGAAGGAATCAGAGGACTGCTGATCACTCTCTGCCCCTCGAAACAGCGGCTGGAGCCCCAAAGATGTTCAAGTCTCCTATATCCCAGAAGACAAGATTGTCAAAGTTGTAAATATTCAGTGGCTATCTGTCCAGATTCAGGGTGAGCATAATGAATGACTGTACATGTGTCAGTCATGGGCACTATTCTTGGCATAGGGCAGAACTAGTTGGACATAAACTCTGAATCTAACCTTCTCCACAAGTAATATACATCTAATCTCAAAAACTTTTAGCTGCACATCATGGGGCTGGCTACTGTCTTGCCTATGGCAAAGGAATAGTATGATTTCACACACCCTACAATCCAGGGGGGGCATAAGAAGAAAGACAGTGAGTTGGGCAATCACAGAATTGAGAAGCACCTGGAATCTATGGTTGCACTGATAAGGAAATGAAATTTCCTACATAGGATGAGTTAAGGAAAACCAAGAAAGATGGTTGTCTTCACTGACTTGCAGAAACCAACTCATAGTCAAGAAAAGTGGGGCTGGTGGTAGGGGGTATGGGGGGGGCGGCAGGGTGATGAAGGAGTGCAGGGGAGAGGAAAATATGTTCTGAGGAAAAGAACAAAAGAAATCAACAGAATTGCACTCTGATAAAATGAAAATATGTAATGTCCCTGACAGGGAAATAAAACAAAAAGCACTAAGATAGTAACAGAAGTCAGGAAAGCAATGCATTTAAAAACTGAGACGTTTAACAAAGAGGTAGAAAATAGTTCAAGGTATCAAACGGAAATCAAAGAAGTGAAAAATATACAAACCTAAGTCAAAAATTAGATACAGGGGCCAAACAGTAAACTGGATCAAGCAAGAACAGAGGAAACAGAGGACAAGCAAAATTAAGGCAAGTCTTTGAAAATAATCAAAATGGAGGATAAAAATAAAAGAGAAAAATAAGGAATCATGAAGATAGCCTAAGGAACTTATGGAACATTATGAAGTGGGATGAAATATATGGAGTACTGTAAGGAGAAGACAAAGATAAAAGGAGAGAAAAATAATTGACATATATTTTTAAACAAATAAAAAATAAAAGTCTGGGCGTGGTGGCTCACGCCTGTAATCCCAGTACCTTGGGAGGCTGAGGCAGGTAGATCACCTGAGGTCAGGAGTTTGAGACCAGCCTGGCCAATATGTGAAACCCCATCTCTACTAAAAATACAAAAAAATTAACTGGGCTTGGTGTTGGGGGCCTGTAATCCCAGCTACTTGGGAGACAGAGAGAGAAGAATCACTTGAACCTAGAAGGCAGAGGTGGCAGTGGGCTGAGATTGCACCACTGCACTCCAGCCTGGGTGACAGATTAAGACTCCATCTCAATAAATAAATAATAAAATCAACAACAACAACAAAAGGATAAAGATGACTGCTAGAGTCACTCAAGACTCACCTCCTCCACAAAGAATATCCAAAATAGCAAATAGATAACTATACATTGAATGGAACATCTTTGGGAGAATGCTAGAATTCAGCAGGGAAGTGACTGTGACTCTCTGAGGCATGACAACTGAGGATGACAGCAGTATAGAGAGGGACCAAAGCAGCCAGCTGGAATTGGCTCAAAACCAAAAGGAATTCTCCACTGTGGGAGAAAGAAAGACCACATTTGCAATCCTAGATGCAAAGAATCCCCTTGGCCCTGTGAGGACAGGTCCTAAGCCGAATACAGAGACCTGCCTGATGTCCACACAACTACAGTGTCCCAGAGAGGGAACTTACGCAAGACCCTGTGCCCACAGAGGCCCACACTGCTGGTGCATGGCCCAATATTGAGGGTGATATTAGGCAAAAGGCTGTCTAGAAGCTACATCAGAGAGCCTTTGGCCCAGGGGTCCAATATCCCCTGCATCTCCATATCTGGGTCCTTGCTGACATGCCCTTTTGTCTACCCAGAGGCCTCAGTGTCACGATGTCAGCTGGATGCAGCATTGTGGCTGGGTCCATGGTAATGGAAATTATGCAGCATGCTATACCCCAGGGAACAGGCATTCCAGCATATTTGAGAGGCTGCTCCAAAACACAGGGAACAAAAATGTGTGATCCATAGGGCATGGGAAATACCTGCCTGCAGTTGCTGCCACTGAGGCACCAACTCCTCCCAACCCCTCAGCAGCAAGACAACCAAACACCAGTGAGTGTCATGTCAGGACCCACAACCCAGAACCTAAGCTGCTACTACCACTATAGCCACCCACATGTACCACATGGAGGACCAAAGACTGGCCCACCTAGCCTACAGCCACCACAGTGGGGCCCTTCTATGCTGCCTGGGACCGTTAGGACTTACCTGCCCAATGCAGCTGCCACAGCTCGTGTCTTCTGATGCTACCCAGGAGCCTGAGTACAGGCCTGAATAGCACACCAAATCCCAGCAAAGTCTCATCCCAGGCCATCTCATCTCATCTCATCTCATCTTAAAATAACTACAACGTAAGCCATTAAGGCACTGTCATTCATTTCAGATATTGAGTATAACTAAAGAAATAATAGGAAGATCATGCTATGTTTCTTACCCAGAAACAAAGTCAAAGTACTCTGCCCAATTAACATTATAGATGCATGTACAGGGAATAGTTTTGTTCCCATGCTTTCTTTTAAACTTCAAATAATTTTCTCACATGGATATGCAGATTAACAGCCAGCAGAAGACCTGCAAGAACTCTTTTGCCTCTCTGGGGTTTTCTTTTTGTGTAAGTCTTCTTTTTTTTTCAGGCATTTTGCTCTACAAATTCTAGTTTTCTTGGTATAGTTGAAGTCTGATTGGTATAGTTGAAGTCTGATTTTAGTCTTCTCAGTCTAGTAAGACCCCCTAAGTTATGGCCTGGTTATAAGCCGGGTTCACCCTTACACTGTCTTTGTTCATCTTTCCCAAGAAATGATTGTTTGGTGCTGCCTGTAATTGAATCTAGAAAAATATTTGTTTCATATTTTTGTCTAGTTTTATAGTTATTTAACCTGGGAGGGTAAATATGGTCCCCGTTACCCCATTATGGTTAGTGGCATAGCAGGGGCCATGGAAGGCTTTCAGAAGTCATTTTTGAAGACACAACACAAATTCTGTTTGCATAATGAACTTAGATAAAATACAGCCAAGAAAATAATGTTAGGAGAAACCAGACCCTACAGAAATCTTTTTAGGGAGTTATTATGCTCAGACTTAAAATAATCAAAAAACCAGACCAAAGGGTAAAATATGCATATTCTATCTAACTTTTATCTAGGGTATTAAAATTATTCAGACAGTTGTGCAAATAAAATTCAAATATAGTTGAAACATTTGTATATGCTTGTCTATATACTCCTTTCTGTGTCAAAAGAATAGATACAGATAAAAATTTCAGAAATAACATAAAAACTGGCTTATTATGTTTTCAGAAAAATCCATATTTATTTTATTATATTTTACTTTTTTGAAACAGAGTCCTGTTCTCTGGCCCACACTGGAGTGCAATGGCGTGATATTGGCTGTCTGCAACTTCCACCTCCCAGAGGCGATTCTCCTGCCTCCTGAGTAGCTGGGACTACAGGCATAAGCCACCAGACCTGGCAAAGGTTTTGTATTTTTAGTAAACATGGGCTTTTGCCATGTTGGCCAGTCTGGTCTCATTTGAGATACACCAGCCTCAGCCTCCCAAAGTGCTGGGATTACAGGCATAAACAACATTGCCTGGCAAAAAAAAAAGGAATATTTTAAAATAAAATAGAATACAAATTATTATGGACATTACCATTTTTATATCAGTCACTTGAAAAATGGCACTTCTGTCAAATGAGTATCATTTACAGGAATCAATTTTGCCAAATCAGAAAATGTGTTTTATTTCTGGGAATTCTAGGCATATTAGACATTTTTGCTGGTTGCATTTATTATGGGGAAAAGAGCTAGACAGAGAAATTATTTGACTTAATCCAGCTAGTCTATGGCTGCATAGGACAAACCTATAGTCTGATAAAATTGCATTGATTTGGTAGAGTCAGGTAGACCATGCCTGTGTGGCAACTAAAGTAATAAAACTAGGTACTGTAGGATATATGAGAAAGGTGGTGAATAGATATTTAAACACAGCAGAGTTTAAGTAGTTTCAAGGTAAAGTACACCGATGTATGAAAGGCCAAAACATCGTGTTTATGCTGTGAGAGAACACAGTGTCTTTATTCCTTGTAGATCACAAGTTGACATTTATGTGGAATTTTGAGTGCAAATCCTTGTTATTTGAAGCTATGCACCTAGATTGGAAATCAGTTTTTCTTCTGTGGAAAGTGACATAAATCAGCCAGGCAAAAGTGCTAAGTTTTCTCTTCACTGATAACATTTCAAACAGCAAATACTCTGTTTATAAGTTTAGAACATAAAGTTTCTCAGTGAGTAAGAAAGCAGAAGTCATTCAGAGATGATAATTTTTGTGACCCTTTATAGCTGTACCCAGACTTTGGCAGAAATATTGATTTCCATTAAGTCAGGAGATGGCTTTTCAATTCTTCTCCCCTCAGCATGATGGATTAAGATGGTGGATTTTAACCTTCTCACCTTTGTTTTATTTTCTGAACTGTTAGAATTTACTTATCTTAGCATTATTCCTATTTCCAGTAACAAGGCTGAACTTGCTTCTTTATACTACATACAATTTAAAGTAAAGAAAACTACGACATTATCTTCTACATTTCAATGTAAAATTAAGTAAAATTTGGTCATTTTTACTACCGTGAGTGTCCGTATACTTTTACTGCATTTGTATGTAATTTAATGTAAGTAGTTTAAATTTAACATTAGTATTAATGGTATCAACTACGGGTGCCCTTTTTTCTATTGGCCCTTTTTGGTGCACACTTAGGTGATTTCTTACATTTTGGTATTAAATATTGTTTCAGATAACTTTCTTCTATGTCCCTACTTTCCTAATGTACAAGGAAATTTGTAAGTAGGTATTTTATGTTGATAATCATGCAGCAACACACATGTACAGTTGTACATGTTTAATATAAACAGACCAGTTAGAGAATATAAAGTGCAAAATAAAACAAGTAAATATTTCCCAGGTCTCAAATGGTGAATAAACCAGTCTTCATGGCACAATCTTTAGTATGAAGTTATTTGCCACTCTACAAAATAAACAAAGGTTGGTAGCTGTGGTTCAAGCTTGTAACCCAGCACTTTCGGAGGCTGAGAAAGTCAGATCACTTTAAGCTAGGAGTTCACTACCAGCCTGGCCAACACCAGGAAACCCTGTCTCTACCAAAAATAGGAAAATTACCCAGACATGGTGGTGCATGCCTGTAGTATCCTAACTTGGGAGGCTGAGGAATGAGAATTGTTTGAACCTGGGAGGCTGAGTCTACAGTGAGATGACATTGCACCACGTACCCTAGCCTGGGTGACAGAGTGAGTCTTCAACTCAAAAATAAATATAAAAAGAAACAAATAAATGAATAATAGGGCATCCTTCACTTCAGGCAGTTATCATTTTTCTCTCTATCTCTCTCTTTTTTTTTTTTTTTTTTGAGACAGTGTCTCACTCTATTGTCCACACTGGATTGCATTGGCATCATCATAGCTCACTGGAGGCTTGAACTCCTGGGTTCAAATGCTCATGTAGCCCATTTCAGCCTCCTGAGTAGCTGGAATTACAGGCACCCACAACCATTTGCAGCGTGTGTGTGTGTGTTCTTTTTGTTTGTGAACTATGTTTTCTTTTGAATCACATCTTTTTATAACCTAATGTTTCTATTCATTATTTTAGTTAATCTCTGGTTCAACTGCAATGTGCTTTTATATTAACTTTTTTTTCCATGGGGTAACATGGTTTACACTGTACAAGCTCTGTTATATATAAAGTTGTCTTTCCACTAATTTTCCATGAGTTTGAAAATTTAGGTATATGAAATTTTGGGTCATGCCATATTTTTTACCAAGAATTCTTTAGACATTGCCAAATATTCTGAAGTTTTGTTTATAGAACAGACATTTGAGGCCGATTTGACCAGTGACTTCTATTCAGGAAAATTCTTAATCTTTTTTTGTTATAAGATTTTTTAACACATTAAATTCAAAAATTTGACCAGGATAAGCTCAATGACTCTCCCAGTTTGTATAAGTGAGGTTACCACAAGATCATTGTGTACTGTGCTGTTTGTTTATGCCATTAATTTATCTTGCTGAATTATCATACCTGTTGACCTGCCTCCTTGCCTCATAGGCTCCACTTACCTCTTTAGCCACATTAATTTTGCCTTTTTAAATGTTGTTTCTTTAGAATGTTGCACAATGCTTCATATAACATAACTCTCAATAAATATTTGTTGAGGAAATGAGTAAGCCAGCAAATATAAACCTTTTATAAAATTACAGAATTTGACACCATTTCTGTAAGTGAAGTTGAATGCAATCCATCGGATAGACATGTTTAGGAATGAGAATTAAGAGTCTATATATTTTTAAATAGAAAATTGAGAGAAGATTAAAATATTGGTATGAAAACTAAAAACATTATTTGATAACGTTATTTAATAATATTTGATAACACATTATCAAACACTATTATTGAATTCAAGTTGGCTTATCTTTAGTGCATCTGTTGGCTTTTTCATGGATGTTTACTTCATTATGGTAACTTTTAGTGATTTCTGATGCTATGATTATTTCTAGTAGGCACTGTCTTTTCTGGGAGCACCCTGCATTTTGGATGCTAGTGCACACATGCATTTCAATTTTACCTCTGAGAGGAGGCAAAATTTACTGTCAATGCAGTAGATGCCCATCTATAAAGTAAAAATTCTCATTGAGTTGCATGTGGGTAGGCTTATGTTCCAATTGCTGACAGGCCACTCCCTCCCCCACAACCCCTGAGTGATATGAAAAAGGAATGTTGCCAATGCCATTCTCCAGGAGAATAACCAGATCATCTCTCATAGTTTCTGAGTCTATATGGAGATTTTGTGCCTTTCAAGCTATGAGAGCCTCATCTTGCACCCTTAGTTGGGAATCAGAACTCATGATCTCACCCTGCACAGTATAAATCTGTGTTGGAAAACAGTAAGCCCACTTTGGCTTCAGCTCTAGCTTACTGCATGAACTTTGTGATCTTGCTTCATATCCCACATGTGTTTTTTTGAGTTCCATTGTTAATATTTAATAGTTTTCATTTACACAGAATTCCTATGTTTTTGGAGGAAAAGTTCACTCTGCTGTGTCAACTGGGTATCTTTATACTTCCAGTGTCTTCCCAAATCTGTAGGCCATGGTTGTGTCTCCTGAATTAACCATTTAATAAATGAATAAAGCAGGTGTGAATATCCTATAAGAGTCACAATGCTGATGTCCATTGAGAGGGTGGACAATGGACCCCAAAACATTTCAGGAAAAATAATAAGAAATAATGGGAAAGGGGAGAGTATAAAACAGCGGACAACATGAAACTAAGGAATAATTTCTGTGACTTGCAAAAGCTGCCTGAGACCTGATTTCTATAGGAAGGTATTTTTAAAGTCACCGTAATGACCTGAGTTTTGCCATGCTGATACTTTACTTATTTCATTTTATTAAGGTTCTGTGGCTCTTCACTAAATACATGCAATAAAACTTCTGCCCAAAGAAAGGAAGATGTCCTCAAAAATAAACAGTTTGGAATAGTGGAAATACCATCTAATGCAAATTTCTGGTAGCAAATTCCTTTCTGTAACACCCCTGGCTTGACAAATTTGGATCATACTACAGATGAGTTGTTTGTTTGTTTGTTTGTTTTTTAGCAATTATGTTAGTTTTCTCCAAATAGAAACTTTGTGTTGATTGCTTTCCAGACATACTCCCCTGGCTAATTCTTACGAAAATGTCTTTCATTTTTCAAAATAAAAAAAGAACAAATTTCTCAGTGTATTTATTTTCCATTTGATTAAAAAAATAGTTTAACTAACTAGGACATGGATTCCATTCTCTCAGCCACTGTGGTAACAGAGCTTTTTTTTTTTCATTTGCATTTCCTGAAATAGTATGAACAGCAGGATAGTACTTGCTAGGAAAGTAGATTATAAAGATAAATGTAAGACGCATTACGTTATATCCCCAACAAGTTCCAAATGTGCCTTTATACCTATTATATCCCATAAACACCAGGGCAACTACACCAGCTGCTCTCTACTCTCCCAGGGCATGATATTTCTTCTTCTTCTGGCACCAGCCACCAATCTCAAAGGAAAGAAACTCTCACAAGCCTGAAGTAAGCAGGTAGAGCTTTCACCAGTGCTACAGATAGAACAGTAGGTCTTGATAGTCAGGTGGAACTTTCACCAGTGCTATCAATAAAACACTAGGACCTGATAGTTCTCTGCTGACAGTGTGTTTCCATTAAAAAAAAAAAAACCTAAAGTATACAAGACATGAAATTCAGACATTAAAAGCAGTTAGTTGGATATTAAAAATTGTAGTTTTCTGATATTTTATAACAGTTATATCTATTTCTCTTGGCAATGTTTCATTCAGTGTGAGTGAAAACAAAGAGACTTAACCCCCTAGACAGACTGAATAATACATGGCTTACTTCCATTAGTATGTACACTTTCTTTTGTGTTATTGCATTTTTGTACAAAGCAATAATACAAAAGAAAATTGTGTTATTGCATTGTACAACATGCACTGTATAAAATGTGTTGTGGAAAATTGTGTTAATGCATTGTACAAAATGTACAATGTGTTAGCTTATGTTAAAATCAGAAACACTATTCAAGTACCATAAAACATGACATGTATATTATTATTTATTTTATGGGTTTTATTATATTTTATCAAATGGTGAGATTAGACATTTTCTTTCTCTTAATAAAAACATAAGACTACACTTCCAAAGAAAGAAGAGAGAAATCAAAATATCTAAATTGTCTAAGTGGAAACAATGGACTTTGGCCATAGAGGAAAAAAGGATAGTGATAGTGACCTCCTCTTGAACAGCCATTAACTGTGTAAGTTTGGGCCCTTCGATTATTCTTTGTTAGTATCATTATCATAGCACTTGTAAACAAAAGCAGAAATTAAAAATATGGCAAAGAAGTATTTAAAATATGGCAAAGAAGTATTTGAGATATGATACAGCCTATTGGTGAGAGTAAGATGATGAAATGAAAATGTTACTAAATTAGAGTGGGCAGAGGAAAGATGGGAATTCAAAGAAGTAAGTATCATCAAATTGCACACATACTGCAGAAAGAGCTCAAATAATGCTTCAGAGTAATTCTACACATAATATACTCTTTGACTAGAACAACATGTCCTTAAGAGCTAACCTTAAGTAGGCATGGCACTAACAATACTTTTGTGGGGAAAGCAGAAATTTAGATGCATTTACAGAGTGTGTTATGGGTTATATGTGACTACCCTTCGCTACTTAAGCTCTCTTTTTTTTTATGATGACTTTTTTAGCGATTTTAATATTGTTCCCCAGTTGCCATTTACCTAATCACATAACATTAGTTTCTAGCATGGACTTTAGCTGCCAGAAGCGGAGATGACTTTGGTAAGGGGGCATAGCTAGTTTATTTGTGATCTATCACTGAGTAACAAATTATAGCAAAACTTAGTGGCTTAAAAAAACACCATTAATTATTTCACAGTTTCTGTGGGTCTGAAAACTGGGCATATTTATCAGGGTATGCCTGGCTCAAGGCTTCTCACGAAATTGCAGTCATGGTGTTAGCCAGGATTTCAGTCATTTTAAAACACAGGTGGGGAAACATGTGCTTCCAAGCTTGTTCACCTGACTGTTGGCAGGATTTAGTTCTTCATGGGCTGTTGGACTAAGGACTTCAGTTCCTAACTGGCTATTAGCTAAAGGTGGTATCTACTCTATTGACACATGAGTGTGTTCATTATGCAGCTCAAACATGAGCCAGCTCTCTAGGAAACAGCTTGGACAGGGGATGGGTGAGGTGGTCCACATTTGGGCTTCCACAGGTGAGATGTATAGGCAAGGTACTGCAACATATTAGTAAAATAAATCATTAAGGGGACCCTGTGTGGTGGCTTATTCCTATAGTTCCAGCACTTTGAGAGGTCAAAGCAGGAAGATTGCTTGAGACCAGGAGTCTGAGAGTAGCCTGGGCAACATAGCAAGACCCATCTCTACAATAAGTACATAAATAAAAAAAATTCACTTGGCATGGTAGTGTGCATCTGTTGTTCCAGCCACATGGGAGGCTGAGGTGGGAGGACCACTTGAGCCCCAGGATTTCAGGTTCAAGTGATTCTCCAGCCTCAGCCTCCAGAGTAGCTGGGATTACAGGCACCCGCCACCATGCCTGGATAATTTTTTTGTATTTTTAGTAGAGATGGGGTTTCACCATGTTAGCCAGCATGCTCTGGATCTCCTGACCTTGTGATTCGCCCGCCTCTGCCTCCCAAAGTGCTAGGATTACAGGCGTGAGCCACCGTGAGTGGCCTCAAGTGGCTTTTAAAAACATAATTTTTTTTTCCTGCATTCTGGAAACTAAGAGTCTGAAGTCAATATGTTGCTGGACCTCTGAGATTTCTGGAAGAGAATTCTTCCTTGCCTTTCCCAGCTTCTGGTTGTTGCCAATAATCCCTGACATTCATCAGCTTGTAGCTATATCGCTTCAGCATCTAACTCTGTCTTCACATGGCTGTCTTCCCTCTGTGTGTGTTTCTGTGTCTCTAAATTTCTATTTCTTTATAATGATACAAGACATTGAATTTAGGGCATACCCTAATCTACTGTGACCTTACCTTAACTTGATTATATTTGAAAAGTTTATATTTCCAAATAAATTTACAGTCACATGTCCCATGGTTATCATTTCAACATTTTTTTTTCTAGAAAAGTCAACCAACTACAGGGTTATTATCAAATAAGTATTGGAATTTTGACACTAATTCCAGAAACCAAAGCTTCTACTAAAACAAGTAAATAAAGATGAGTTAGCAAGGTAACAAATATATTACTCAGGTAAACTGCCAAATCTCACGACCTGGAAGCAGTCATGAGATTTGGCAGTTTACCTAAGTAAATAATTCCAAAGAAACTGTATCTCTAACCACAATTAAGATAGTTCTTAGATTAGGCATATCCTTAGTCCTGCTGATGTTGTAGCTTTGCTTTGCTGTTCCCAGTTACTGGAGTTGAGAACACCTTAGGGGCCTCATCCCTTAATGAAAACAAAAATAAAAGGGGCAGTACGTCAGAGTTGTTTTCCTCCTTCCAGTGACTGGATTTTGAGCTTCCCCACTATCTCAACGTTCTCTGAGGTGGAGTGCTTAGCATCCAAACAACGTGCAAATGCATACTGTGAAACACTAAGCTTCTTTCTTACCAGAAACACCACTAGGAAGAACAAAAGGGAGTTTCTCTATATTTTGCTACAAAGGATATGTGAAAGCAAAGAGATTTTGCTCCATTCTCACAGCCTTCAGCACTGCAGATAAGTGCTGTCATGCAGACGAGCTCTCAATTCTAAAACACAGGACATTTTAGGAGACTAGCTATCTACAGAAAGTAGAAAAGTTGAAAGTCTTTTTACATGTCCTCTTTAAACACACATTAGATTTGTTGTTGTTGTTTGTTTCTTAAGGCCACCGTGTTTTATTAATTTTACACTACTGTGAGCAATAATTTTCAAGGAAATATGAATATGGAGTTCTCTTAGTTTAATATTTATGTTACACCCACGAAAAATTCCAAATTGCAGATATTTTACGTCTTAAAGCTCTTTGTCACCTTTGATAATGGTTTTCCCACTTTTTATATATAATATTTTATTATTGTTAAAAAATTAAGCATGATTAATTTTAGGACCAAGAATCGAATCTATTATTAGAATTTGAATCATTTATATAAATATATGACACAATCCTGTTGTATTTTTCTTTACCCCATTCTATGGATTCACTTTATTCTCTTCATTTGCATTACTGTAGTCTTCCTCTAAAGTTAAGTAAGTTTAAAAATGGATCAAAAATTGTTTTTGGTTTTCTTTCCTCACAGGTGTTTTTTGTTCCATTCTTTCATCATTAGTTCATTTTGTCAAAAATCATTGTCACAAACTATGTAATTGTCACATTGAAATTTATGCCATTTTTCAACTGACTCCTCATCTTCTAATACACAAACCTGAAATTTATTTTTGCTTTAAAACCTGCTACTTGTGCCCCCAATACTCACCATTTTGAATTAGTTATTAATACTTTTGGTTTATACATGATTACGTTTCCATTACACCCTGTTCAGAACACATTTCTCAAATAATTTCTGAACCTAAATATGAAAGTTCCTTCAAAATAATTCCTGTTTACGACTTTGCCTTTTCTATATGACCTTTAGTTTCTTCACCTGTAAAATGAGTGATTAGATCTTTACTATTCGAATCTACATATTTTGTGGCCTTTTAAGCTTGACACAAGCTCTATTTGCTAAGTGCTACTATAAATTAATATTATAAAAATCAGTTAGAAATTACATATGATATAATAATATACTTAATCATATTTGATAATGTTACTTAAATAATTCAAGTGAAAAGATAATGTAAAGATAAATTTAATAAGTAAGAATACATAATTTTTCCAAAAAAATACATTTGAAGACGTTTGCTGCTGGCCTGCAGCTAAGGGTACATTATTCAATTTGAATTTCATGTAAAAACAACTCAATAATTTTTGTTGTTTGTAATTGATGAGTGATGGACAATATTATTTTTACAGCCAAATGGAAAAATTGCATCTGATTAGACAGAATCCAGACCAAAAAAAAAAAAAACAAAAAACAAAGGTTCTAATGTGTAAAAGAAGAAAATCTACAATATGTGTTTTCTCTTTTCCTTCTATTTCCTTCTATTGCTATGTGAACAAAGGGAATCAGAGGATCTTGGAGCAGAGGTGCAAAGGGGAAAGGTCCAGATATTTGGGTTGATAAGAATATGTGTAAAATACAATGAACAAATAAACATTGAAAATCTATTATTAGCATAATTGTTGTAATAAATACTTAAAATAAGTATTCATAATGCAGAAACTTTTTCAGCATCTGAACTAAATACCATATATTGTATTTTATGATAATCTGAAACCAGAGGGTCAGCCCAAAGGTGACTCTTGTGTCAGTGTAGGAATTAATAATAATAAATATACAATCCATGTTTAAGTATATGAATTAGGTCTGATTCAAGCTAATGGAGGAGAAAAAGTGAGGGAAAATATTCATTTCTACTTATTTACTAAAAAGAGATCTTGCTAAATAAGATTTATCTGCTTAACTTGTAATATTGCTTAAGTTCAATTGTTTAATTAAAATACTAATTTTTAAATAAGAAAGACGGGGATAACTAATATCTTGTATGTCAGACACATCTCTAACCCTCAAGTTTTGCTGTTCATATAGTGTGATGGTGACCACTGACAATAGTAAACAAGTTTATTCATTCATTAAATCAATCGTATTGAATCAACAAAAATGTATTGTTTATCTAGGTGTTGTCAGAGTTAAATCTTGAAGCATAAATAAACAATACTTATTTATTAACATGCATGGTATTCTTCTTGTCATTATGACTGTATCTGCCTATGTGACAGCTTATAATTTTCCAGACTGATGATATAATGGGCTGATTTCCCAAGCCCCCACCCATTCCTATTAAAGTCCTAAAACCATTACATCAGAATGTTACTGTATTTGGTTATAAGGGCTTTAAAAAGGTGATTAAGTTAAACTAAAGCAATTGGATATGGCATTATTCCAATCTCGCTGGTGGCCTTATAAGAGGAGGACATTTTGACACACAAGGGTACACCAGGAATGCCTGAGCACAGAGATAAGACCATGTGAACACAAAAAGGGTGGGCCCTGATCTCCAAGCCAGGGATAGAGGTCTCAGAAAAAATCAAAGGTGATGACATCTTGACTTGGACTTCCAGCCTCCAGAACTATACGACAATAAATTTCTAGGTTTTTTTTGTTGTTGTTGTTGTTTTTGATAATGTTACCAAGTGTCACCAAGTGTGTGATGTTTTGCTATGGCACTAACTCACATAGGTCAAGGGCTGATAAAATCTAAAGGAATTTCTTCAAAAATCTTTCCATTTACAACATTATATTGCTGGGGCTTTTAGCTCCAGGGAATGACTGAATGAGTTTGTATTTCAGATATTTGGTGACTCATTATACTACAATAATATGCTACCAAGGAAGGCATTTCCACTGGCTTTCCTCTACTCTGCCTTCTGGACTTCAGTATTGTTTTCACCAGATTGATTTCCCAGGCACTACACAGGATCTCTTCGGGCAGCAAAATCAGTGGGCATCAGAGCCAAGAACTAAGTTTGTTGAACTTCATTCAGACCGTTTCAGTGAGTTAGCCATCCACCAGCTGCTATGGGCTGTCCAGGGCCAGGAACCAGCTGTGCTGACCCAGCACTGGTGAGGTCCTGACAACGAGACCTCCTGAGGTTTTGACGGCAGACACCTTACTCTCTTCACTTGAGTTCCAGCCCTATTGATGCCACACTCCTCCCAAGCATTTCTTGACATTCCTTCAGAGCATTTATAGTTTTGTGGGAAGGACACAGGCGATAGTTATAGGAGATTAGAAAAATGCGTTAGCTTTGAAAATCAGTGCTAAAGGAATGATCTAAGTGAATTCTTCATGAGTTCAGGACATAGACTGCTTTGCCTCAATGCTATAAAAATAGATTCAGATAGAATGGGGAGCTTGGATAATGTATAAGATATTCACAATGCCTGGAAGCTGTTATCTTCAATCAAACAGTGTAAAAAATGGAAATAAGTATTATTGTATGTAATTTAGCAACTTCAGAGAAAACATGAGTGAGAAGTCTGGCTATGCCAGTTACCAAATGTGTAGCATAGAGCAAATTACAAACTCTCTGAACTTCTATTTCCTCATGGGGTTGTTTAGATGATTAGAAATGACTTATATAAAATGACTTACTTTGTGCCAGGCAAATGGCCTGGACTCACTAAATGGTTGTGTATTTATTAACTTTGTTTCATGATTAATGCCAATCTAACCATGGTCATCTCAGCAGTCCTTATTTTATCACTCCCATGAGTGAAAGACATCAGAAATCAAAATAGATCTCAGCAATGACTTAGTCCAGTCTGGTCATTTTCTGGAGAAAAGGAATGCCCAGAGAAATTAAATGACTTGGCATAGGATACAGAGCCAGTTGGCAGCAGAGACAGCATCAGCCACAAAACATACAATTTTTTACTCTGGATCGGAATACTTTTCATTTTGGATTCCTTTACTGAAAGCAGTACACATATCTGAAGTATGTATTTTTAAAACTGTACCAATTACATATGAAGGGTGAATGAACTGAAACAGATGGAACAACATTAAATCTATGTGTTGTGGTAGTGCTACAAATTAACACACAGAACAACTGTGATGTAACAGTACTTGAAAGTTGTTGGGTGTGATTTATCAACCTAATCTTCCTTACAAGCTCTGACCTTGACAAATTTATGGTGGAGGTTTTAAGTGGCTAATTAATAGTATCTAACACTAGTGTTTATTTTATTTTTTTCAGGATAGGGCTTTGTTTTACAGAGTGCCACTTATAAGTCCCAAAGTAGCAAAGGAGAATGTCAGGAGGGTCACAAATGGAATACTTGCCCTTTCAAAAGTGGAAAAGAGATGGGAGACTTCTGGTGTGAGCTTTGGGCACCTGATTTCACCCAGATCTTTGCTGTAGGATTTCTGGATCATTTCTGAGATTCTCATGCTCTGTTCTGAGTGATAGCATAAATTTGTGCCTTGTATTGGACAATTCAGGAATTAGTTGCGCTCTTATTTTCAAAAATTTGAAAATAAATAAATAAATACATAAATAAATAAATAAACTCTCTATTAGATGCACAAAGAGGCTGTTTATGCAGTGGCTTCAGCACCATGACTACCTTATCTCTTGTCAGGGTAGCTCGGGGAATGCTTCCAGGAAACACTTGGGCACATCAGAGTCCTATCCTTGGCCCCTATATAAGAGCATCTCTGAAACTTCTCTCAGCATTCTCTCTCTGCTTAACAACGCCATACGCTCATTTTACTTTTTCTGTGCCATAGGTGACCTATGTTGCCACAAACACCACATGGTGAAATTCTTTTTCAGAGATCAAATCACAAGGGGGAAAACCTTTCCTTTAACTCCATACCTCTGACTCTGGGATTTCAGAAGAGCAGGAAAAACCTATACTCCTTATGTTTTCCCTTTTTTTTTTTTTTTCCTTTCTTTTTGCGTGTTTCACTCTTTTCCTGAGGCTGGAGTACAATGGGGCAATCTCGGTTCACCGCAACCTCTGCTTCCTGGGTTCAAGAGATTTTCCTGCCTCAGTCTCTGGAGTTATCTGTGATTACAAACATGCACCACAATGCCCAGGTAATTTTGTATTTTTAGTAGAGACGGTGTTTCTCCATGTTGGATTGGCTGGTCTCGAACTCCAGACCTCAGGTGCTCCGCCCACCTAGACTCACAATGTGCTGGTATTACAGGCATGGGCCACTGCACCTGGCCTTGGATTTGTAGTAAGTTTTCTATCTTACTAGGGATTCCTAGGCCACCAAGTTATTCTGGGGTCTTTTATGCATGCACCAAGAATGGCAAGACAGAGTGAAGAAAAGTAATTTTGACTGAGAAAAAAACCTTTTTTAGGAAAACAAGATTTATGAAGAGAAAACCATAAAGGACTTTTGAATATACTTATAGCTTAGATATCCATTTTCATTAAGCTGAGCACTCTTTTTTTATTAAGGGTAAGGGTGGGTAAGGATGGATAGAATTATATAAATGCTATGCCAAGTTAAAGGATTGGGTTATGTGCAGAAATTTCCTGTGCTAATGAGAGGGATTTTTAGAGAAAAATCCCAGAAGCCATTCGATTTGCCACAAATTAGACATGGAGAAGGGGACATGAATGTGAGGACTGCCTTTAACCCTAGCCACTTCCTGAAGAGGGAGAATGGCAGAGAAGGTATAAATGGTTGGAGTAGTTTTTGAACAGGTAGAGAAGGAGGAGGGGTGATGTTGACCATAGAAGAAAACCTGAATATGAGGAAACCTCTCGTCTTTTGTTGTTTCTAGTAATAAATTTGTTTAGGCTATGTTGAAGTAGAAAATTAAATGCTTCGCCTTTAAGGTCCGCCATAAGCCAAGTTTGGCTAGGTTGTGAATACAGCAGTCCAGTGGGGAGGATGTAGGGATGTGAGATTATTTGGCACCCATGTGGACTGGTAAGTGGAAGCTGGGTGTGTCTGTTTTGTTCTAGGCATCCCCAGACAAAAGACAGAGACGCAGAGTCCTCCTTCCAAAATGGTATCCTTAAGCTGAGAAGGAACTGGGTGCCAAGATTTCCTCTAGCTCAGCCCCATTAGTCCCATTGGACCTCCCAAGACATGGAGGGCAGGCCAGACTTTCTCTGGCACTGGCAGAAAGCCAGGAGAAGGCAGATCTCACCAGTCATATAAATTAGTATCTGATGTTGGATGTTCTGGCTGGAAATCGCACAGGGCCTCCTAGATTGTAGCCATTTCAGGAAGAGAGAGATAGAGAGAGACAGAGAGAGAGAGAGAAAGACAGAAAGAAAGAAGATGAAGGAAGAAGTTGCAAGGGAGGGTTAGGGAACAAAATACTCATTGCGGGTGGTCAGAAGTGGATTCCTGAGACCTGAGTGTTTTGAGAGCCCACTGGGGAGTAGTCTCGGCCTGAGCCTCATGGTCCCTTCAAGTTAGTTGTCCTCCTCACACAAATCACTTGAAAAGTGAAGTGAGAGAAAAGATGGGGCGTGTGGCCAGAGACCTTTAGGGTACAGGAGTTAACTCAGGATGAGCTACCATTGCTCACTGCTCACTGCTTCCTGGGTTGCAAGAGAGCCTCTGCTCCCAACACCAGTCAAAGGTTTTGGCACCAAATGTAGGAATAGGAGAAAGAGGAAAGAAACAAGAAAGGTGGCTTGATAGTGAAGGACAGGTTTATTTTAAAGAAAACAAATATGAGAGGTGTTTCTGGCTGAGTTAGTTCAAGGGCAGTCAACAGACTGAGTTAGTTCAAGGAACACTAACAGTTCTAAGGATTCAAGGTGGAAGAGTATATCAGAGGCTTGGACTACTTCTTTGTCTCTTTGTTGTGCTTATCTGGGAGTGAGAGTTTTGTGTCTGTTCCCATACATCTTCCTGAAGCTGCAGGCATATGCCCTGAGACTGCTACCCTATATCATCTCTCTCAAGTTCAAAGTTTCACAAATCTGCAGGACGGGGGCAATATGCTGCCAGTCTCTTTGCTAAAACATAACAAGAGTCACCTTTCCTGCAGCTCCCAACAAGTTTTTCCTCTCCATCTCAGACCACCTCAGCCTGGACCTATTGTTCATATCACTATCAGTATTTTTGTCAAAGCCATTCAACAAATTTGTAGGAAGTTCCAAACTCTTCCATATTTTCTTTCTTTTTCTGAGCCTTCCAAACTGTTCCAGTATCTGCCTGTTACCCAGTTTCAAAGTCATTTCCACATTTTCAGGTATCTTTTCGGCAGCACCCCACTCCTCATAACAATTTACTATATTAGTCTGTTGAGTAATGCTGCTGATAAAAGACCAATGCTTACTGAAAACTTTAATTAATACATGAGTATATAATAAAAAAGCCAAAGTTATTCACTTACCATTTTTAATTGCTCTCCCAGAGGGCATAACTGAGAAGTCATTATGTAAACTTTCATGATTTTTCTTTGAATATACATTGACACATTCATTCAAATGTCCAAGAATATATAAATGCATATTTCTAAGCAAAAACTGTATCATAGAATACATATTATTGCTAAATGAAAGTTTTAAAGTCAAAAATTTTATAAATAATTTTATAAATTTTATAAATATAAATATGTATATTCTTAAATTATTTTAAAATCAAATTATTAGAATAAGTAATATATATTATATTATATAAAGATTATTGAAATATTCTCTTTTCTTTCACTGCTGAATGGAGAATCAAAGCAAAAACCAAAACCTAGGCATTGTTCAGATGAAATTGTGTTATATTTTAATTTGAGATTTATTTTATATTCTAGCATTTATCCATTTGTCATCTAAGTTGACAAATATGAGATGGGGATGGCAAGATACTGATCCAGTTGGTTTCTGATAACCTGTCATGATAACTTTATTTGATTCTGTAGTAAAGGTTGCCCACACAATAGTGGTAGGGATAATAGCAACAGTGGAATCAATGAGTTGTGTTTCATTAAAATATAATTGTAGTTTTAAATGAGACAGAAGTTAACTTTTCTCTTATATGCGATTCTAAGCTGATGTGGTTGCTCTAATCCTCAACATTTTCAGAGACCTATGTTCCCTCTATTTTGTTGTTCTGCTATCCTCAACAGACAACATCTTATGGTGCAAGAAGGCTGTTCCAACTCCTGTAGTCATGACCACATTCTAGCCAGCCAGCCGGATGATTTATAAGGACAATGGAATGACAGTTCCCTCCTTTGAAAGGCACAGCCCAGAAGTTGTACAAACCCATTCTGATGTATTGCATCACTCAGAAATTTATATCATGGTTATATCTGACCTCAGGCAAAGCTGGAATATAATGTATTGATCTGTGCAGTTATACAATAAGCCAAAAATTCTGTTGTATAAAAAAATAAGAATGGACATGGGGGACAAGGGATGTCATGGTTAGCCAAAAGTTAAGAATAATTAATTCTTATGAAGTGTATGATTTGATGAAGAAAAGTGGTGTCTAAAATATTCGGGGATTAAAAATGAGTTGAGGAACCTGAGGCTCAGTTGTAAATAATGATTTACACCCCATGCCAGTTCCACCATGCTCAGGCTTTGGTATTTCTGGTTTTTTGGAGTTTTCCAGTCTTTACACTTTTAAGGAAAAGACTAGCATATCTACCTCACTTGTTTTACTGTCTTGAATAAATAACCCATTTAAAGTGTTTGTTGAGCACCAATTGCCCACAAACTATTGTCTTAGTTTTGTGGGAGGAAAAAGTAAATAAATTAGATAAAAACCCCTTCCTCAAGGAATGTTTGTAAAGCTGATTAACCATGCTAGAAACAGAAAGTGAATGGTGCTGTGAGAGAGATACAGAGGTATATTAGTATTATGAAGGTTGAATGAAGAGAGAGATTGAGTACAGCAGAAGATAATCATTGCTTTCAGAGAAGAGATGGCATAGGAGATGAGAAAGAAAGATTTAAAAAGATTAAAAAGATTTACACAGAAAGATGGAGAGATACATATCTCTTGATTAAAGAAGGCAAGAGGAAGAGAAACTGTATGGACACTATGAGCAAAAAGTGAAAACAGACTTTTTTTTTCTTTTTTTTGGCTAGGCATGGTGGCTCACACCTGTAATCCTAGCACTTTGGGAGGCAAGGCAGCTGGACCACCTGATGTCAGGTGTTTGAGACCAGCCTGGCCAAAATGGGGAAACCCCATCTCTACTGAAAATAGAAAAATTAGCTGAGCATGGTGGCACATACCTGTAATCCCAGCTACTGAGGAGGCTGAGGCAGGAGAATCACTTGAACCCGGGAGGTAGAGGTTGGAGTGAGCTGAGATTGTACCACTGCACTCCTGTATGATGGGATCGAGACTCCATCTCAAAAAAAAAAGTATTCACAATGAAATGGGCAATTGACTCTCTTGGTGCAAAATATCACAGATGAGGTAGAGAACACATTTAGGAATATATTCAGATTTTCAGGAACACAGCTAATTTCCCTATTCAAATCCCTAGCAGACAGGGGCAAACAGCATGAAATAAAGGAAAGCTCTACGTTTTTAGAAATAGATATCCAACTAATACACATAAAAATTGTATTTATGGAGTAAAATGCATATTTAATCGATCTAATCAAATACAACCTCAGCTAAATTCTTCCCTAAGACATACACACACCCGGTAAGCAAAAGGAATAAGATGTCTTGTCTCTAGGAAACTACAGAAGTAAATTAGCTTCAATAATACTTTATATTTGCCATTAAAAATAATTTTAAATTTATAGTAGCACCTCATTAGAACATAGAATATGGTGATGCCTTGGACTATTTTATTTAAAATGGCTATATTTGGTCCTTATCTCAACCTTTGTCTTCCTATATATAGCTGATTAATAATGTGAAGTAGTTCATTAAGAAATATATTTGCATATTACTGTGAAGTCATAGTGTATTAAATGGACTAAATGAAGCCTATAATGCCCCGGAAAATATTGCATACTGCAAAGATAATATAAAGTTCAGTTCTTTTATGTATAGTTTTAATGTTAATGTTAAGTTGTATATATAGATAGATGATAGACAGAATAGATAGACAGATATCAACACACACATGAATTTTTACAAATTGCTGAGGTTACAAATTTAAAACCGATAATTTTTATCTCAAAATAATAAAGATTAAAATATTAGCCATGTTCATCAATTGGTCAAAATTTTGCATCCTTGTCTTGGATTCTTGCTTATATTCATCAATTTTAATGTAGATCAAAACACTCAAATGAAAATAACATATTAAATAAATTTGTTTATGCACTGCACTTCTTTTCTAATGGTATGATATGCAATAGTGGAATGCATGATGCAATAGAATTTATGATACTGTTCGAGTGTTTCAATGCCGAAATTAAAGTTAATAAAATTTTATAACAGAAATACTGAAAATGAAGAATGATGATGAATTGAGCACTGATATTAAAAAGCCTAAAAATGGTTCAACTTTTTATAAGCAAATTAGATATATGTTTTAAGAACTGTATAGGAAGACTTACATGTATCTGCATTATACTCAGAGGTATAAATAAATTATAACTTCTTTATTATGTATTCAAGTTACCTGATGTTCCTCTTGAGCATCTCGAACCTCAGGATTGGGAAAAATTGTATTAAAAAAACCAAGTAAATACATACAATGACTGTGTATTCACAAAAAAATAAAAATTAAAAAAAAGAAATCAAGTAGTCTTAGCTCAATACAATAACAAAAATAGTCCCTTAAGAACGATGCTCAAATGCTCAGATAAGCATTTCACTTTCTCATTTCACTTCTCTCTTCCTTTTCTTATCTGAGATCGTATCTCATGTATGAAATGGACTTTACTGATAACACAGGCAAATGAGGAGACGTTGATTGAGAGTGTATTGAATCTATAAATAAATTTAGAAAAATTTTAATTCTTAAAAATATTGCTTTTAATCTGTGAACATGTTATATTTATCCTATTATTAAATATTTTCTAATTTATCTCAATAATAACATGTAGTTTTGGTGAAACAGCTTGTAATTCCATTTACATCTAGGTATTACATAATTTGTATAATAATATAAATTCCTATTTTTAGAATTTTATTTTTGAAATTTTCTTTACTGATATAGAGAAATGAAATGGGAGATGGCCTCCATTTTTCCCATTGTACCATAAGTCTTTTGAGTGAAGGACTGACTCCTCAATCCTTATTGTATCCACAACACTAAACAGTATATGTATGCCAAATAAAATTTGTTGAACAAAAGAATTTTGTAGGACCACATGTATGCATGCATCCAGAAAACTCACTTCTGCATTTTATGCTTGCTCCTTCTTGTGACTTCAAAAGTAGGTCCTTAGCAACAGCATCCTGTCATCCCAAAATGGATATGATGTGACCCAAATGCATAATGCTAAATTATTTGATCATAAATTGGGAGTCTCCACTCTCAATACTAAAGACAAGCATTATCTCCAATACTAACCATGTGCAAAAAGTGTAATGAGATTACATTTAGAGATTCTTCAGAAGCCAAAAAACCAAAAATAAGGCAACAATTCAAAGTTTAATTTTCTTAATAAGGTCTTTGTAAAAAATTATTATTATACTTTAAGTTCTGTGGTACATGTGCAAAACATTCAGGTTTGTTACATAGGTATACACTTGACATGGTGGCTTGCTGCACCAATTAACTCGTCATCTACATTAGGAATTTTTCCTAATGCTATCCCCCCCCTATCCCCTTCCACCGACAGGCCCCCCTGTCTAATGTTTGCCTCCGTGTAACCATGTGTTGTCATTATACAACTCTCAATTATGAGTGAGAACATGTAGTGTTTGGTTTTCTGTTCTTGTGTTAGTTTGCTGAGAATGATGGTTTCCAACTTGATCCATCTCCCTGCAAAGGACATAAACTCATCATTGTTATGGCTGCATGGTATTCCATGGTGAATATATGCCATATTTTCTTTATCCAGTCTAACATCAATGGGCATTTGGATTGGTTCCAAGTCTCTGCTATTGTGAACAGTGCCATAATAAACATATGTGCGAATGTGTCTTTATAGCAGAATGATTTATAATCCTTTGGGTATATACCTAGTAATGGGATTGCTGGGTCAAATGGTATTTCTAGTTGTAAATCCTTGAGGAATCACCACAGGGTCTTCCACAGTGGTTGAACTAATTTACACTCCTACCAACAGTGTAAAAGCATTCCTATTTCTCCACATTCTCTTCAGCATCAGTTGTTTCTTGACTTTTTAGTGATCGTCATTCTAACTGGCATGAGATGGTATCTCTTTGTGGTTTCAATTTGCATTACTCTGATGATCAGTGATGATGAGCTTTTCTTCCTATAGTTATTGGCTGCACAGGTGTCTTCTTTTGAGAAGTGTCTTGTCATATCCTTCACCCACTTTTTGATGAGGTTGTTTGTTTTTTTCTTGTAAATTTGTTTAAATTTACTGTAGATCCTGAGTATTAGCCCTTTGTAAGATGGATACATTGCAAAATTTTTCTCCCATTCTGCAGGTTGCCTCTTCAATATTATGATACTTTCTTTTGCTGTGCAGAAGTTGTTTCATTCAATTAGATCTCAGTTGTCAAATTTGGCTTTTTTGCCATTGTTTTTGGTGTTTTAATAATAAAGTATTTGTCCATGCCTGTGACCTGAATGGTATTGCCTAGGTTTTCTTCTAGTTTTTTATGGGTTTAGGTCTTACATTTAAGTCTTTAATCAATCTTGAGTTAATTTTTGTATAAGGTCTAAAGAAGGGGTCCAATTACAATTTTCTGCATATGGCTAGCCATTTTTCCCAACAACATTTATTAAATAGGGATTCCTCTCTGCATTGCTTTGTTTTGTTAGTTTTGTTTAAGATCAGATGGTTGTAGATGTTTGGTGTTATTTCTGAGGCCTCTGATCTGTCGCATTGATTTTATATATTTTATATTATATATAGATATAGATATAGATATAGATATAAAAATATATAAATTTATAAATTACTTTGGGCAGTATGGCCATTCTCACGATATTGATTCTTCCTATCCATGAGCATGGAATATTTTTCCATTTGTGTGTGTCCTCTTTTATTTCCTTAAGTGGTGGTTTGTAGTTCTCTTTGAAGAGGTCCCTCACATCCCTTGTGAATTGTACTTGAAGGGATTTTATTCTCTTGGTAGCCATTGTGAATAGGATCTCCCTCACTATTTGGCTGTCTATTATTGGGGTACAGGAATGCTTGTGATTTTTGCACATTGATTTTGTACTCTGAGACTCTGCTGAAGTTCCTTCTCAGCTTAAGGAGATTCCAGGCTGAAATGATGGGATTTTCTAAATATACAATCATGTTATCTGCTAACAGAGACAATTTGACTTCCTCTCTACCTATTAGAATACTCTTTATTTCTTTCCCTTTCCTGATTGCCGTGCCCTGGTTTTGTGCCAGTTGTCATAGGGATTACTTCCAGTTTTTGCCTATTCGGTATGGTATTGACTGTGGGTTTGTGACAAATAGCTCTTATTACTTGGAGATATATAACACCAAGACCTAGTTTACTGAGAGTTTTTGAATGAAAGGGTGTTGAATCTATTGATATAATCATGTGGTTTTTGTCATTGCTTCTCTTTATTTGATGAATTATGTTTATTTATTTGCCTATGTTGAACCAGGCTTGCATCCCAGGGATGAAGCTGACTTGATTGTAGTGGATAAGCCTTTTGATATGCTGCTGGATTCATTTTGCCAGGATTTTATTGAGGATTTTTGCATGGATATTCATCAGGAATACTGGCCTGAAATTTTCTTTTCTGTTGTGTCTCTGTCAGGTTTTGGTATCAGGATGATGCTGGCCTCATAAAATAAATTAGGGAGGAATCCATTCCCTCTTTTTCTATTGTTTGTATTTTATTTATTTATTTTTTTTTTTGAGGTGGAGTTTCACTCTGTTGCCCAGTCTGGACTGCAATGGCATGATTTCAGCTCACTACAACCACCACCTCCCAGGTTCAAGTGATTCTCCTCCCTCAGCCTCCAGAGTAAATGGAAATCCAGGTGCATGCCACCACATCCAACTAATTTTTGTCTTTTTGATAGAGATGTGGTTTCACCATGTTGGCCAGGAGGGTCTGAAACTCTTGACCTCAGGTGATCCACACTCGTTGGCCTCCCAAAGTTCTGGGATTACAGGCATGAGTCACCATGCCAGACTGGTACTTTTTTTTCAACTGAAAGAAAGAAACATACTGTTATACTTTACTCCTGAGACAAAGTCCTACACAAGAAGGAATCTAATAACATCCAAATTTCCAATTTTTTTTAATAAACATTTTCACATGGTGAAACCCCGTCTCTACTAAAAATCCAAAAAAATTAGCCAGGCGTGGTGGCATGCACCTGTAGTTCCGGCTACTTGGGAGGCTGAGGCAGGAGAATTTCTTCAACCCAGGAGGTGGAGGTGTCAGTGAGCTGAGATTGCACCACTGCACTCCAGCCTGGGTGACAGAGTGAGACTCTGTCTCAAAAAAAAAAAAAAAAAGAAAAAAGAAAAAAGAAAAACAAAAGAAATAGACAATGCAAACAAATTTGTCATGGGCATTAAAGTGAGACAGTTTCCATGTGTTAATTCCAATCAAAGATTTGGCCTTGCTAGCCTCACTCCTTGGAATGAAGTATCTGCCAACTGTCACATGTCAGGCTACATGAGGTTGAGGGTGAGAAGTGGAAGAGCAGATTGGGAAAGAGAGATTCCTTCTGCTTATGTTGTCACATTTCACAGCATCCATACACACATTTAATTAGCTATCAGTGTCTTTGATCTAATATTCAGCCCAGCCCCACCATCTGGAAGGCTGAATACACTTCTACCCAGTAAAAACTCAGTGCTTTTAATTATAAGTACATTTTTGTATTTAAAGATGATTTCCCATATTTTGTTTGATGAAATAGTGAGTCATTGTTACTCTTATTTCCACTATTCTGGATTTCTAAGCAATTACTACTCAATAGTCAACGTGCTTTCTAAGATATCTTTCGACATTTCATTAGATAAAATATTTTTCTTAGAGAAGAATTTATGTGTTTCTTAATGACATGTTACTTGACTTAAGATTTGGGATAATATCACCATTTATGATTTTGTGCATTGCATTTTCCTTGAAAATTTCTAAGCTGCAAAAATTTTAATTTGCCAAGACTTCATTTGATTAACAAATATGAAAGATATATGGCAGGCATTTCTGAAGTGAAACACATTGATTAATGCTTTCCAAGATTTAGATATTTAATGAAATAATATCCAAATAACATAAACTTTAGATGTACATCTTACCTGGGTGTCTGGCAAAGCCCATATTCATTACCAAAATTGCGATCTAAAAATTCTAAGTAGGTGCCTCTCATTACATTTCACACTATGATACTGTATAAGCCAAATGATTACTTATATTTTAATAAGAGCATTGCCAGTGGAGAAAGATAGTGAAATATTGCTTTAAAGCTCAATATCATTATTTTCTTAGCATTACATATAGGACACAAACAGAGAGGAGCTATTGTCTCTGCTGACAGTTTCAGAGGCCTGCAGAGACTCGAATGACTTTGCCATGGAGAAAAGCCACCCTCTCCAGGACGTCCTCTCTGCTAAGAGCTGAAGACTCAACTGGAAAACCTGCCTACAGAGAGGAGCAAACCATTCCACTGAGCTGTACTAACACTAAATAAAATGTTTCTACTTGTTCACCATTCACTTCTCTGCATACCTCATTCTACCTCATTCTTCCTGACACACGACAAGATCTCAGGCAAAGGTGTCACAGCCACAGACATTTCTGGCTAGAAAAAAATCAACATCCTAGAGATCAGTAACAATAAAACAAAATTTCCAGTTCTCAAAAAAAAAATGAAGTTAAGATAATAGATAATACATTTATTAGTTTACAAAAATAAAACTAATAGCATCCAATGTTGATAAAATTGTAGGTACTAGAAGAAACGTGATTACTACAAGGATTTTGGAAAGTAATTTGGTATTTAAATAGTTATAATTTTATTTAATATTACATAAATTTAGTATTTAAATAATTTCAATACCTAGTACTTACAGCACTTGGCCAAGTTTTCACATTTTGTACCACTTATTAAATACAAATAACATTACCAAGATTAAAAGATAAATATACCACCATGTTTATTATACCATTGTTATTAATATAAAAGTTTTGGAATGACAAACTTTTCCTCAAAATCGGAAAGATTAAATGGTGCATCCATTGAAACCTTGGTATAAATATAATATTGATTATTATGCAGCTATTAATGCAAATAAGGTTCATATATGTGTTGCTTTGGAAGAAAATCTAAAATGTGTATTTTAGCAAAGGCAAATTATACAATGTGCATGTATTATGTGTGTACATGGAAGTGTGTATAGCAGTTTCAGTTTTATAAATGTGAACATAATCTTTGCAGATGTTTTATATGCAAAATTAACTTCAAGAAAATTATTGTTAAATTGCCATTAGTGCTTATATTTGAAATTGGAAGAAGAAAAAAGTATTAATTTATCTTCCACACCTTCTTATTTTCAAATGTTATAAAGATTAATTTTTTGTAAGAGCACTGAAAAACCAACACGTACTTCTGGTTTTTAATTTTACAGTCAAATGTAATTTGGTTAATATGCTTACAACAATGTTGAGAGTATTAATATATGCTTTTACTTATAAAAAAATTGGGTTTCATAAAGGTTAAATGACATATATAATTACACATGTTAGAAAGTGCTAGTGCCAAGACTCAAAAACAAGTGTATTTGTGGTTTCAAGTTTTTTTTTGTTTTTTGTTTTGTTATTGTTTTTGTTTTGAGACGGAGTCTCACTCTGTCTCCCAGGCTGGAGTGCAGTGGTGCAATCTCAGCTCACTGCATCCTCCACCTTCAGGGTTCAAGTAATTCTCTGCCTCAGCCTCCCGAGTAGCTGGGATTATAGGCACCCACCACCACTCCCAGCTAATTATTGTATTTTTAGTAGAGACAGGGTTTCACCATTTTGGCCAAGCTGGTCTTGAACTCCTGACCTCGTGATCCACCCCCCTCAGACTCCCAAAATGCTGGGATTACAGGCATCAGCAATCCACGCCCAGCCCCAAGTTCTTGTACTTTACAATATATTTCATTATTTCTTGGTTGTGTGTATGTCATAGTGTGTGTGAATGTTGAATTTTTTAGACGAACACATTTGGGTAACAAATTCAATATACATTTATTCAGTTCTTGTTTTTTGATTTACAGACCAAGGAATTGAGTAAAAGTCTCAGAGAATTAAAAAAGTGAGATAAATCATATTGGTTTCACAACTTTTTTTCCTTTTTTATTTTTTATATATAGAAATCCTGGGACAAAGTAGGGATGATTTTTTTTCAGCTCATAAAAATCATGAGCTTTGCATTCAGGCAGTCCCAGCATCAGTTTCCAAATGAGTCTTTTATTAACAGTGGCATTCACTGCTAAAAACCTGTAAGCCACTACCAAACACTCAAGACAAAACACCAAAGGTTTATCCTCAATTTCTTTCTTCCTTAAAACTTTACATCAAATCCATAATTCAGTCCTGCTAAACTTAGTTTCAGAATATCCCCAATCAGACTATGCTCTGCCCTAAATATCCACTGTAAATCCAAGCCACCATTATATTTTGCTTCATCTACTGCAATAGCTTTCCTAAAATTTAACACCTTCTCACTCTTGCCTTCTCAAATTTATTCTCTATAATACTCCCTCTTTTAAAAATATAAATTACATTAAGTCACTCTTCTTAAGGAATGTTGGTGGAGGATATGTCTCAGAAAGTAACTACTTGCTTTACCAGCATCCACAAGGCCCTCACGATGTGCCTCCAATGCTCTAACCGCATATCTCAGGCCCACCCTTATTCCAGAGTCAACAATATTTTATTCAAGTTGCCCATGTTTTCAAGTTCTGTCTTGGTTCACAGCTTTTCCCATTTGTTCTTTTCCCATACTGTTTTCTGTTAGTCTTCTCAGAGCTGACACTTTCTTTTTCTTCAGGTGTTAGATTACACTTTATTTTCTCACAGTTATTGATGTCAAAAGTCTGAAATGGGGTCAGTAATCTATAACAAAAGTGTAGGCAAGGCTGCATTTCTTGTAGAGTCTCTACGAGAGAGTCCATTCCTTTTATTTTTTCTGGCATCTAGAAGCCGTACTGCCTACCACATTCTTGAACACTGACCTTATTTTCTTCTCCAAGTCTTGCTAAAAGCATCCACTTTCTAAATTTCTCAGATATTGAATTATCTCTGCTAATACAGCCTTTTTATCTTTTCTTTTAAGTCCTTGAACACACTGTTTTAAGGTCCTTGTGTGTTAATTCCAATATCTGGGTCATGGAGCAGTCTGACTTCTTATTTATCTCTCCTATGTCAATATGTTCTTGTTTCTTTGTATACGTAATAACAATTTTCTGTGAACTGCAGTTGCATGTTTAGAGAATGGATTCATTTTCTTTCTCTGAAGAAGGCTGGCATTTGTTCTAGCAGAAATTGTTGGCTAGTCATACAGATGTTGTAGAACCTTTGTCTTATACTTTATTGGGATGAGACTGTTTGGATCTTATCCTTATTCTCATTTCGAATTATTTATTCCTGGCATATAGATTTTCTTCCTGACGTGTATCCTTTCTGCAATTTCAATAGGAAGCCATAGGTTTTTGTCTACTCTCTCTAAATTAGTGGGACTCAAACTCAACTACCCTGAGTTGAACTACCAGTAGTTTGAGTTTCCTAACTGAGGTATTTCTCCTCACAAGAGGGCATTAGCTATGGGGGTCTGCCTGTGGGACCTGACCCAAACGATGGTTGAATAAAATGTACACTGATACAAAGATATTCTGTTTTGCCAGTCCTGCTGTGTCTGACCGCCTACACAGCAAGACAGGTTTGTTACTGCAACTGGCCCTGAGCAGCTGGCACTCCAGGCATTGATTTAGTATACAACTGCCAACAGAAGCCTTGAGTAAATACACTTGAGGATAATGAACATGGTTAAGATAGCAGTTCTATGAATAATTAAAGCTCAGGTACCCTAGTCTAAAGTAAGTACCATTAGGGGGCAATATCCTTGGTCGGCCTCCTTCTGAGAGGGCCATCTGGCTCAAAAGTTAGTTAACGGAGGTAGGATAATCAGACTTATTTAGGGAAGCCTCTGTTGTCCCTCGTATTTACCCTATGAACTAATGTTGTAAGATAAGAACCGGTTGCCTTCAGCCTGTTCAAGTATTACAAGCTATGTGACCTTTTGGCCTTCCAAAATGTTTGTGACTATTCCATAGAACTTTTCTCAATATTTCCCTTTAATATTTCTGCCACTATCCTGAGTGAATCCCAACATTTCCCCATTTTTGTTTTCTTTTTTAGGTTTTTTTGATTGCAGAGCACAGACATGTGCAGCCACAGGATTTTCAGATGAGGCGGTCACTGCTCTTATTCAAACTTTGCATCCTAGGATTAGCAAATAACATAAGACACACATGAGCATAATAAGCTAAATTCTTTTCCAGTCAAAGAGATGCCCCCCAGGAGTGAGGGTCTAACTAGGAGAGGTGATCTTGTACACCCTTCCACATGGCTGTTTGTTGGGTGTGCAGATCTATGTGTGAACGGATTCCAAAATTTTAGTTTTAAGTTGCTTCATGTCTGCTGTTAAATTGTTATGAAAGTTTCCCCAGAGGTGTTGTTTCACCTCATCCCAGCTATGCACTGATTGATTCAATGGTAGAGAAGTGACACAGTTGTGTTTATGTTCCCAGTCACAGTTTAACTGTTGACAGAATGCTAGTGCATCTTGTCACTCTCTCGCATATTCTTCCCTTACTGTAAGAGAAGTTCATTACTTGCATTTTTGGCCAGATTAATACAAAAGCAGCTTTTTGTACTGATTCAGTAATGGATGCAACAACAACACTAGCAGTTGCCAGAACGCCCATGGCTGAGACTATAAAGGCCATAAGTGTAAATGTGAATCTTTTGTGTCTGACCTGGGACAGGGCTAAGGTGGCAAGGGCAGAGGAACCTTGCCAATCGCGTGTCAAATTGACTGGTAGAAATGCCTCAGTTTGTCTCCTTAATACCATGACACTAGAAGTTTTTAATTTAAATATATTGTGACTAGTGATACATGAGGGAAACCAAGCCTGTCCCTGCACCCAGGTCATAAATGCGGAGTTTCCAGTGGTAATGGAAATGTTAGTTCCCATAAGGAAAACATATGGATGGGTAGTGCAAACCAGCCACTGATCAGTGTGAATATGAATAAAGACTATAGCGTAGTTGCAACTGGAATTATTATATCTCCCATGGCAGGTGTTAAGGGAGGTACTAAGATGTCCCAGGCACCATAAGGTGCCTTGGATTGGCATGGACATTACTTGGGATCTGGGGATATCCCATCACCCCATCAGCCCAAATTAGAGGGGAACGAGAAGTGGCTATGAAACAGTGATTAATGCTATGATAGTCAAAGACATTTGTAAGGCTGCCCTGCAATTGGCCATGGGGACTCCAGTCTAAAATGTTTTAATTGCCCAACTGGAGGCTATAGGCTTGTTTCCCATGACAGACTTCCCAGCTAAAGTGAAATTCATTACTTTCTCAGCTCTGTTCATTGGCACAGGAAGGACTACTTGGGAAAGCAGCATGGATTGCATTACCCGGTTTGAGGCTACCTGCAGCTAAAAATGTTAAGGCATTTTCTTTGCCATGATGTAGCCATACTTGTCTTTACCAGGTACACAGTAAGGGTTAGAGCCTTTATAACTTACATGCTGTGGGAGGATAGTGGAGTGATATGTAGTGTTATCTGGCACCTTAGTGCAATGTGTGCCATTATTGAGGGACCCTGCTGGGGGCAATTCTATCCTTCCTTGCCAAGCAGTCACATTATTGTAGACTGGGAAGGGAGTGTCTGTCCAGGTGACAGGGTGAAAGAAAAGTGGGTCTAAAATATGAGCCCAATAGAGCATAGCAGGTACAGGCTGCAGACAAAGCAAGAGGATAAAAAGGATCAATACCCTGTATGAGTCTCAAGGTACAATAGAAAGCATAGCAAGAAACAAATTATCTGGAGTAAATGTTATCTATGTCCAGAACAGGATTTGTTCAGCCTCCTGAGTTGTCCTCTTAAGCATCCCCAGCTAATGTCCAGGGTTGTGTTGTCTGTGGAAGCCGCATCCTCTGGAACTGTGGGTCTTGCAGGGTTAACTCTTTCAGTTCTGGTACTGGGTTGGATCCTAGCTACACCACGGTATGGTTTGATGCCTCATGCTGGAATCCAAAGAGGACCTGATGGAGTGTAAACACAAGCATACCATCTCCCCAGTGTTAATAATTTGCTAGGACCACATCATTCATTACTGTTTACATCTTTCCATAAAACTGCAGGTTTTACGCCTTGAGAGGTTTTAGAAAAGTGCTTTTCTATAGCTGATTGCAATTTGACACCTAAATTTTAAACATTAAGGGTAAACAAGGCTTGTACCACTAGTGTTGCAGGAGGCCTTACCTATATTCCCCTTTTTTCTGTTCTTTGTGCATATTTTTAAGGGTGAAGTGTGCATGTTCTACTATTGCCTGTCCTTGGGGGTTTTATGGGATGCCTGTGGAATGTCGAATATTCCATATGTGACAAAGTTTTTGAAATTTTGAGCTGGTATAAGCTGGACCATTATCAGTCTTAATTTTTGTGGGTCACCCCATAAATGCAAAAGTTAAAAGAAGATGTTTAATGACATATCGAGATGCTCTCCAGGCAAAGCATCTGCACTAGTTAAACGAGTGTTGGTATCAAGGGATACATGCACATATCTTAGTTTTCCAAATTCAGGGATGTCTGTAACATCTGTCTGCCACAACTGATTAGTTTCCAATTCTCTAGGGTGCACATCTCTAGAAGGAGGGGACATGCCTGTGAGCTGACAATCTGGGCACTGTAGGATAATTTGTTCAGCCAGTCTCTGGGCTACTTGAAATTGTTTAGACAAGTTTCTCCAATTTTGGTGGAAAAATTGATGTGATTGGGTGGCTTGGTCTAGCAGTGATGTCATAACCTGAAGGTCGGCTTGTTCATTGTCATAAGCCAATGGACCAGGCAGTGAGCTGTGGGTTCGAATGTAGGTAATAACAATAGGATGTGTACATTGATCTAGCAATTGCTGAAGTCAGAGAAAAAGAGTAAACGGGGTTGGCTCCAGAGTGGACTTAATCAGTGCTGTTTCAAACTTCTGTAATAAATGAAGTGAGTATGCAGAATCACTAACTATATTTATGGGCTGAGTGGAAAACGTTTCTATGGCCAAAATCAGAGCCCCAATCACAGCTCTCTGAGTGCTAGTTAACCCAGATTGAGAGACTGAATTCTGGGGTCTCCAGGCTGCTGCTTTGCCATGTTTAGCAGACCCATCAGTAAACAGCATTAAAGGATTATGCATGGGGGAGTAAATTATTTATAAAGACAGTATTATTGGAGTGTGAGATAAGAAATGAAGGAGTTTATCAGTAGAGAGGATGTGCTCTATTTGCCCTGTGTAATCAGAGAAAGCTATTTGCAGGTATATTGACAAAGGTAATTCTGCTTTGAATTGCTTTTTATTTAAAGGGATCCTGATGACATCAGGGTCATAACTTAGTAAATGATTGCAACGTTTGCAACCTGAATAGATGACTCTAGTAATTAACTGAATATCGGGGACAGTATTTTAGTCTCAGTATGTCAGCAAAAAACCATTGTAGGAAACGTAGCCCAGGGGTCATTTGTCTTAGTAACCTTGCAGGGGAGTGTTTGCTGGGAAAGATATACAACTGAATTGAATACCATGGATCAATGCGATCTAGCTGCCACTGAGAGATGACTTGCTCGATTTCCTAGATTTCTCTTTTTGCTGCAGGGATTAAATATCTGGGAGAATCAAGAGCTGGATTGCCCTTTAAGATAGAAAACAGGTTTTGCAGTTTATTAGTAGGAATTCCCAAAATGGGATGGAGCCAGGTAATATCACCCAGTAATTTCTGATTATCATTTAAGTTGTATAAGTTGCTATTACTTAGTTTAACCTTTTGAGGTCTTATTGACCAGGGGGTTAACAGATATCCTAGGTAGTTCCAAGGAGAGGACATTTGACACTTGTAGTTTTCCAGGTGCAATGACTAAACTTCTCAGCTGTGTATTCTTTAGGACAGAGGTAAACAAATTTAAAAGTATTGATCTGTTCGGGCTGCTAGTACAATATCATCCATAGGATGAATAATTTTACTGTCAGGAAATTCTTTTCTACTAGGGAGCAGAGCTTGATTTACATTATACTGACACATGGTAGGACTATTTAGCATTCCTTGAGGAAGCACTTTCCAATGAAATTGACAAGCTGACTTTTCATTATTGACAGCTAGTAGTGTAAACACAAAGTTTTCTGTCTCCTGTTCTGCTGAAGGAATGGTATAGAAGCAATCTCTTAAGTCAATAACAATTATAGGCCAATCTTGAGTAATCCCTGTGGGGGAGGTGAGGCCTTTGAAGGGGTCCCCTGGGCTGCAAATTAGCATTAATATCCTGTAAGTCATTTAAAAACCTCTGTTTCCAAGACTTTTTGGGAATGACAAATATAGGTGAATTCCAGGGGCTGGTAGAATGTTCAAGATGTCCAGCCTTTAATGGCTCCTCAACAAATTCATGAGTTTCCTGTAATTTCTCTCCCTTCAGAAGCCACTGTTCTACCCAGACCAGGTGTTGAGAGATCCAAGTCAGAGGTAGTGGAGGAATAACAAGAGTGGCCATTGTTAGAAAGGGGTATGCAGAGTGCCCCACCCCCAACCATTGCGCTAATAGGTCCCATCCCCAAAGATTAGCAGGGATGAGCATAATCAGAGGTTGTATAGCTGCCTTTTTTCCTTCTGAATCACAGCATGTTCAGGGACATGTGCTCTGTTCGGCTGTGTGCGCTTCCCTGATGCTGACAGTTTTCTGTTTCTGAGTGACCCAAGGCCAGATTTTTGACCAGTTCGATCACTAATGATTGAAATGTCTACCCCTGTGCCCAATAAGCTAGTAAAATTCTTATTACCAATTTTTAAGGTAATCATGTATCTCTGATCAGTGATTAATTTATTCCAATATGCTCCTGTGCTTCCAAAACTTCACTTTCTCCTTTCTTTCTCATAGGCATTAGGGACGCAGTATGGTAAAATCTTTAACTAAGCTATTTTTTGATCCAGGGGGAAGAACATGTAGACCTTTACATTCCTTCATAACCAATATCTGACCTTGGTAGTCACTATCAATTACCCCAGGAGCACATTAATTCCTTTACTGGATAGACTAGACTGCCCCAGGACTAATCCTGCTGTTCCCAGAGGCAGCGGGCCACAGATCCTAATCTCAACCCTTTTAGGGTCTTCTCCCTCTTTTAGCACTAATTTGGCAGGGAAGAGTAAGTCCAGTCATGCACTTCCAGTAGTGACTGCTCTGAGAGAAAGGACTGTGGGCTTTCCAGCCAACTGAGGAAAGCTGTTGGCATTGCCCCAGTTGGGATTGAGGCATGGGGCCAGCCCCTCATGAAGTTTCCCGACTGATTTCCTATGAGATTGCCATTTTTATCAAATTTAGACTTGCGTTTATTTTCCTAATGTTTCCCTTTCCTACATCCAGGACATATAGAAGAGGGTCCTTTCCCTGAGTTAGCTTGGTTTTTACTATGGGGGCATTGCCTCTTCACATGACCTTTCACTCAACATAGAAAATGATTTCGCTTTCTCTCCCTTCTCACTTTAAGAGGCCTTAATGCTATAGCTAATATTCTGGCCTCGTTTGTCTCAGTTCCTACCAGGTGACACGCTTATATCAGCTCCCTGACAGTGCTTGCCTTTCCTTTGATTGCCTTCATTGCCTGCTGGCAATCCACATTAATGTTTTCAAAAGCCAATTGCAACAATAAGATAGGAGTGGACTGGGTGTGACTAATTTGCCTCTTAATTGCCTGAGTTAACTGATCCATAAACTCAACAAATTGCTCCTGAGGCCCTTGTCAAATATTTACAAAAGACACCTGATGAATTCAGCTCTTGGGAATTCAGTCCCAAGCTCTGAGAGCGCACAAAGACACTTGATCATAGGACTGGGGATCAAAATTTAGTTGTTGTTGTACATCAGCATGAGGACCCTTCCCTTGGAGCTTATCAGCAGTTATATTTTGCCCCGCTGCCTGATTCTGGTTGGCTTCTTGTTTGCACAGCTCGTCATATTCTGCCTTCCAGAGTAGGTATGGGCTAGGCTCGGCTCCAGAGTGGCTTTAGCCAGCATTGACCAGTCCCATTGGGCCATACAGAAGTGGTCAGCTAAGGCCTCAATCATTCCTTTTGTAAATGGTCTAGTGGCTCCATTTTCTTTAATGCTTTTTCTTAGTTCTTTGTAAGTGTGAAAGGAAACAGGTTCATGTACTTGATTACCATGTCAGTCTTGCATTATTGGACAGGCTAAGAGCTCTCCTTCTAATGCTGCTTGTTTAAGACAAGGTCCCATAGCTGAAGTATGCTTCTTGTCTTTTTTTCTACTTATAGTAAAAGAGGGCTCAGACAAACCCTCAGTTTCCTCTTTGTTATTTTGGCCCAGTGATAGTGGGACTGAGGGAAAAGGAGGTGACAAGGCAGGTGATGTTCTCTCTCCTTCTCCTTTTTAGTTTCTTCTGTGTATGATGGGACTAAAGCCATCCTTAGTAAAGCCCATTATGTTAAAGTTGATGCTGGGACCTGATGCCCTTGTGCATAATATTGTTTAAGATTTCTCCCTACTTGTTGCCAGAGTTCTACGTGTAGCGTTCCTTCTTCTGGAAGTCATGGATTATATGAGACCACAGTTCATAATTTCCTTAATTGAACCTGTGAAACTGACACTCTGCTAGACTTAAGCAACTGCTTCAATATTTTTATATACTGTTTCTGTGGTGCTGATAACTGTTGTCCCATAATGAAAACTCAGCTTGAATGAACTTCCTCCAGAACGTGGCAACCTCGAGTGCAGACCAATGACTTAGTGATTACTCACTAACTTGACCGCGTGGTTCCTTTCTTCATCTTATGTTTTGGGGGTCCAAGTGTTTGCTATTGTGAATAGTGCCACAATAAACATACGTGTGCATGTGTCTTTATGTAGAATGATTTATAATCCTTTGGTAGATGCCCAGTAATGGGGTTACTGGATCAAATGGTATTTCCAGTTCTAGATCTTTGAGGAATTGCCACACTGTCTTCCACAATGATTGAACTAATTTACACTCCCACTGACAGCGTAAAAGCATTCCTATTTTTCCACAAGCTTTCCAGCATCTGTTGTTTCCTGACTTTTAATGATTGCCATTCTAACTGGAGTGACATAGTATCTCATTTTGGTTTTGATTTGCATTTCTCTAATGACCAGTGATGATGAGCATTTTTTCATAAGTCTGTTGGCTGCATAAATGTCTTCTTTTGAGTAGTGTCTGTTCATATATCATTTGCCCTTTTTTTATGGGGTTGCTTGTTATATTCTTGTAAATTGGTTTAAGTTCTTTGTAGATTCTAGATATCAGCCCTTTGTCAGATGGATAGATTGCAAAAATTTTCCCCCATTCCATAAGCTGGCTGTTCACTCTGATGATAGTTTCTTTTGCTTTTTAGTTTAATTAGATCCCATTTGTCAATTTTGTCTTTTGTTGCCATTGCTTTTGGTGTTTTGGACATAAAGTCTTTGCCCATGCCTGTGTCCTGAATGGTATTGCCCAGGTTTTCTTCTAGGATTTTAGTGGTCCTAGGTCTTACATTTAAGTCTTTTATCCAACTTGAGTTGATTTTTGTAAACGGTGCAAGAAAGTGATCCAGTTTCAGTTTTCTGCATATGGCTAGCCAGTTTTCCCAAGAGAGTCACAGTCACTTCCCTGCTGAATTCCAGCATTCCCCCAAAGATGTTCAATTCAATGCACAGTCATCTATTTGCTATTTGGACCTTCTCTGTGGAGGAGGTGAGTCTTGAGTGACTCTAGCAGCCATCTTTATCCTTTTGTTGTTGTTATTTTATTATGTAAGTCACTTCTTATTAGCTCTCTTTTCTGACTCTCTGGCTAGATATCTCTTCTTTCTGGTCTCTTTGTTAATGGGTAAAATGTTCTGACTATATGATTGTCTCTTTCTCTCCTAAATGAGAACAATTCTCAAGTGATTCTGAGCTTAAAGTCACTTCCTTTTGGCTCCCTGTCCTAAACTGGTATTATTCTCTGAATCCTTGGACTGAACCTCTTTTTTTCTCCTTTGTTCTTTTCTCTGAGGTAAATATTAAATGATCTCTGTGATGAAAGAATGTTTTTCTACTTTTCATGATTGAAGATTATTTCCTGGCTCCCTAGGATAGAATTTTGTAATCCCTAACTCTTTTTCCTGATTTGAAATTTTCTCTGACATTTGGGCTCAAAATTCTTCTTTCTGACTCTATTTCCTGATTGGGATTATACTCTGACTTTTTTAAAAAAGCTTTCTTTCTCTCCCTTTAAAAAAATAATAAGGACTATTCTAACTTTCTTAGGTAGAAGTCCTTCTTACGGTCTCTCTCTTTCCCAAGTGGCATTTATTCTTAATGTGCAGAAAGTATTTTCCTCCTGGTGTTTCCCTTACTAGGGATTACTCTCTGACTCCAGGAGATGGACATTTTCTTGTTTTGTTTTGTTTTTCTTAACTTTTTTCCCCTTATTACAGATTATTCCAATTTTCTGAGGATTATTTCCTGATACGTTAGTTGGAAATCTCATCTTCCTGGCTCTTTTTCTTTATTGGGTATTATTCCCTGTCTCCTAGGGTGACATTTTCTTTTCCCAGGTTATCACTTTTCTTATGATTATTCCCTGACTCCCTTGGGTTGCAAGTGTCTCTTGCCTTGCTCTCTAATCTGACTGGAAATTGTTTCCTGATTTCCAAGTCTGGAACTCTTTTTCTGTCAGCTTTGCTTCATGTTTGAGATTATTCCTTTAGGTTCTGTTTTGTATACCCTTCTGCCCAAGAGTGGCTCATTCTCTGACATTTTTGGCTTGAATTTTCCCCTTGGATGAAGTAAGATTTTTTCCCTGATTCTCTATGCTAAACATCTTCTTTCCTAGCTACTCCCTGAGTGGGGTTTTCCATGACTCCATCAGCTGGGTTCCCTTTTTCTAGTCTCTTTCCTGAGTGAAGATTATTTCCTGATTCTCTATGTTGGAGACTTTTTTCCTTAATGTGAATTTTCCCATCTTTCTGGAAGGTTAAGAAGTTTGTTTCTGTCTTTATCTATCTCTATCTCTCTCTATCTCTATCTCTATCTCTAGCTCTAGCGCTAGCTCTATCTTTCTATCTCACTATCTCTATCTCTAATCTCCACTGAAGCTCTTTGACATCTCTCTGTTGTTTATTTGGATTCTTGCCTTTCCCATGGAAGTCTCCCAGCCAACTAAAACCCACCTTGTTGAACGCTTGTGGACTTTAGGCTTTGGTAACTCTATATCCTTGTTGTTGGAATGCATTTTTCAAGGATAATTTGGAACTTCAATGACCTTTGAGAAACTTAACATCTCCCTACACTGGTGCTCTTTGACATCTTCCTTTTTATTACTCATGTTTGTTGTTTCTCCTCTCACCACCGTTGATCCTCCCTTTACCTTCCTTGAATCCTTTGACATATCCTCCTTCAAGCCTCTCATCATCCACTCTTCTATCTACCCCTAAACAAACATTTCCCTTCCTATTTAAGCCTTTCAACTCTCTATAGTCAACAGAAATTTAGGCCCTCTAAATCAGAGGCTCTTGAGGGACTTGAGAATCTTCCCCACACTCCAAAAAATTATTGGCCTGAAGTTGAAATGAAAAATGGCTAATTCATTAGAAAAGATTAAGTATTTTATCTACCCAGCCTTTGGAGACATCCAGACTGCAACTAGATGTATTCTATGCCTAAAATGTAGTCCTCTTGCTCCATATATTAAATATTAGGGAAAAATAATATCATCAAAGTCTTCTTCACCAATATAGACAAAAGATATTAGACCTCCTATTGAATAGGTAACCTTGTCTCATTTGCCAGAAGAACAATTCAGATACAATATGAGATGGATATAAACTAGTGAGTTTTATATTATTCTATTGCCTCATTCATAACTAAATTTTAGGAGAGCTATAAAATATGTTTGCTTCTATATTTTTATGCAAATATGCTATGTGTGTGTGATATATTTCTATCTCTGGATATTATTACCAAGTTAATTTTTAATATCACTTAAAAAGGTGCTATTCAAACTGGCTGAGAGATAAATGAGCACTATTGTGAATTACATACTCCTAATAATCCTAGAAATATGTATTCAAGTTCACATGATTCATGCAAATATTTAGTAACTAAGATTACTTTAAAATTGTTTAATACAGAGAGCTACATATTACAAATTGTGGTTATTATTAAGTATAAAAAGACATTTGTGGGCCAGGCATGATGGCTCATGCCTTTAATCCCAGCACTTTGGGAGGCTGAGGAAGTGGATCATATGGGGTCTGGAGTTTCAGACAAGCCTGGCCAAAATTATGAAACCCCATCTCTACTAGAAATACAAAAATTAGCCAGGAATGGTGATACACAGCTGTAATCCCAGCTACTCAGAAGGCCAAATCAGGAGCACTGCTTGAACCTGGGAGTCAGGGGTTGCAGTGAGCCAAAATCATGCCACTGCAGTCCAGCCGGGGTGAGGGGGTGAGATCCAGTCTCAAAAAAAAAAGGAGAGAGAGAATACATTCATCATTTGTATCCTTCTTAGAATTACTAATTTACTAGTTAAGCTGTGTTATGTTCACTGGACATTTAAGATTTTGTAAACATTTATATGGCAATAGAGTCATTTACGAAGTAGTAAGAATGTATTATCCCTTCAATATAACCTAATTAGAACCTGGTTTTATAACAAAGTTTTGTCTGAAATATCAAATACATTTAAGAACGATTTGCAGAAAATCACAGATAACCAGGCAGCTTTAAGAAGTAAAGTTGACTGTGGAGAAAATACTTACACAGCCCTCTTGGAAAAACCAGCCTGGTAATTGGTTAGAGTTCCTAGCCTAAGAGGTGAGAAAGACAGGTCACTTCTGGCAAGCTCTGGAAAACCTCACAATATCTGGGGACTTTGAAAGGAAAGATATTCCACCAAGTATATAGGTTCTGAAAAGGAAGCCTGGTGGCAAGTTCCTGGCTTAGTTCCTAGTCTCAAAGCATTAAAAATTATAATCTGAAACTAATTATATAAAGTTCTCACCACGTATACTGCCAAGGCCTCTATTGCCAGGCATGGTGGCTCACACCTGTAATACCAGCACATTCAGAGGCAGAGGTGGGAGAATCACTTGAGCCCAGAAGTTCAAGACTAGCCTAAGCAACATGGTAAAAGCCCATCTCTAAAATCAAACAAACAGACAAACAAACAATATACAAAATTAGCCAAGCATGATGGTTTGCACCTACAGTCTCAGCTACTCAGGCGGCTGAGGTGGGAGGATCACTTGGGCTCATGAGTTTGAGACGGCATTGAGTCGGATATTGTCTCTGATTTTAAAAGTAAATTATGTAAATAATTTATTTTATATTATATATGATATAAAATGTATATTTATAATTTATATATATTTAAATATAAATAAATAAATACAAATTTATAAAGTATACATAAAAATAAAAATAAATTTATTTATATATTTAAAAATTTATTTTATACATACATACGTGTGTGTGTATATATATGCCTTTGTGATCAGTGACAATTCTTACTGCAGTTAGGTAAAAAATGAGGACAAATCTAGTCAGACCAGACTTATTTTGTGAACAAGAGTCAAGAGAAGTAACTTCAGAGAGAATTTTGTTTCAGTGGAAAACTAAAACACACCCCCATGTGAGTTGCCTTACATATTTTATTAGTCTACAATTTCAGTTCTCGTTTTATCCATTATATAGCTACAACTCTCTAAACTAAAATTTCACCCCTGGGTCCCATTTTCATGATTTAGCATCACTGAAAACCAAAACTGCCCAACTGTCCCCAAACCTTGTAAGCTGAAAGTGGATGACTACATATGAACAATTTAAAAAATCATCTTCATGCCTTTAATACCTGATGACAACACTGAAGGCATTAAAAACTGCAAAGCAAAGAACTCATTAAATCATCACTGCCATCCTCACTCCACCATCTAAAAAATACTTTATGCTCAACATGTGGAAGTGTTAATTGGCTGCCCTTTGGAAGGGGAAAAGGGACTTTGATGGTAAGTAATCAGGTCAGGAAGGCAGCACCTTCGTAAATGTTATTAGCACCCTCCTAAAAGAACATAGAGTTCCCAACTCACTTCTATAACGTGTAGACTCAGCAAGAGGGGTGTTTAAAATCCAGGAAGTGGCTGGGTGAGGTGGATCATGCCTGTAGTCCTGGCACTTTGGGAGGCCGAGGCAGGCAAATCACAAGGTCTGGAGATCGAGACTATCCTGGCCAAAATGGTGAAACCCTGTCTCTACCAAAATACAAAAAATTAGCTGGGCATGGTGGTGCACACCTGTCATCCCAGCTACTTGTGAGGCTGATGCAGGAGAATCACTTGAACCCTGGATGCAGAGGTTGCAGTGAGCTGAGATCGTGCCACTGCACTCCAGCCTGGCGACAGAGTGACTCTGTCTGAAAAATAAATAAATAAAAATAAAATCCAGGAAGTGACCCCTCACCTGAACACTGTATTTGCTGATGCCTTGACCTTGGGCTTCTCAGCCTCTGGGATTATAAGAAATGTTTGTTATAAACCACCAAGTCCAGGTATCTTCTCATAGTAATGTCTGTGGACAAAGATGATAAAAAATTAACTATTACTCATTCAGAAGCATTATTAGTTATGTTCCTATGAAGAATGACACAATAAGGCTTTCGCTGTTGTTATATAAAGGGTTTTCAGCATTTATTCTATTGCTGAAACAGAATCCCTATTCCAAGGTTGACAAACTGTACCTCACTGGTTACTCTTCTGTTTTCCATACCTTTTAATCATTATGACATAATGCCTCACGGAGATAATTAGGGTTAAAAAAAAAGCCTAGGGACAGAGTATCATAGACACCTTGTCCTTTCTTTGTTTGTTTGTTTTTTTTTTGTTTTCTGACAGGGTCTCGCTTTGTCACACAGGCTGAAATGCAGTGGAGCAACAGGCTCACTGCTGCCTGGACCTCATGGGCTCAAGCGATCCTCCTGCCTCAGCCCCCAAGGATCTGGGACTCCATTGATGCACTACCACATCCGGCAATACTTTGTCTATTTTACACAGACAAGATTTCTTCATGTTGCCCGGGCTGGCCTCAAACTCCTGAGTTGAAGCAATATGCCCACCTCAGCCACCCAAAATGCTGGGATTAAAGTCCTGAGCCATCACACCTGGACAGATACTGTTTCTTGTGTTGCTACTCTGATGATACACAAGACCAGAGAGTTGTGTCCTTTCACTTAATCCTCACAATCCTACATTATAGATGAATGAAAACCTGTATTTCATAACGTAAATAACTCACTTCAAAAATCAAAGTTGCTAACCTCTCGCTTTAAAATTATTTGCCACCTTACCCTATAAAAAATCATGATCTTGTCAAAATTTTCTCATAAAAATATGTCCTTCTTACAGATTACTATGTTAATTTTAAGAATTATGGACTGTAAAGTTCTGGATCTTCATATACTTCAATTCTTTAGCTTGTATGATCAGGAAAATTAATTGGTTTATTCATTTGGGTCCAAATCTTTTCAGTTTTATAATTAGATGATATTTTAAACCGCTAAGCAATCACCTATCTGAAACTTTATGAGGTTGTTTCATGTTTTATACACTTCACTTTCCAAAAAATATGAGATTTAAAGCATTCCTCTTCATATCTTCACTAAATTTGATAGTCTGAGCCTAGTGGCTCATGCCTGTAATCCTAGCTCTTTGGGAGGCTGAGGAGGGTGAATCAGGATTTTAAGACCAGTCTGACCAACATAGTGAAATGCTGTCTGTACTAAAAATACAAAAAATATAGCCAGCTGTGGTGGCACACAGCTGTAAACCCACTTACTCATGATGCTGAGGCAGGAGAATAGCTTGAACCCAGAAGGTTTCAGTCACAGTGGGCCAAGATCCAGCCACTGCACCCCAGCTTGGGTGACAAAGCTAGACTCTGTCCTAAAAAAAAAAACAAAACTGATAAAATCCCAAGCCTTCTAGATAATTTCTATTTACAAGAACTTATTGCTAAACCATTACTTATAACAACCATTGTCAAATATTAGAGGAAATAATTAACATAAGTACCTCCCACGTAAAACACTTATTTTCCACTATTTAAAACTAGGAATACTTAATTTCATTAAGCTATGTACTTAGGAAACGTAGCTGGTTCAGTTTTTATTTAGGCTGAAAAAAATGTTTCATCACCATTATTCCCCTTCAGTCACAGAATGCTTCAAGAAGAATGTTATGGATGTCTTAAACTTTCATCTAATTATTTCCTTTGACCTACATGATTCTTCTGAATGATAAACAATTTATGGTGAGGCAGACAGTTTTGTAGTCTTTCTGAAGAGTTCTCAAACTTTTAAAGCTTGTAAGTTTTTAAGGAGAAACACAGCCTAATTAGAAAACGTGTGCAGCTTGCAAGGGAGACCTAACCTACGCCTACTTTTGTATCTATTTATATTCAAACCTACAAAAGAAAATTTTCAACAAACACCACAATTTAATCTCCTATTTTATTTGCTTTTAAGCATGTGTAGCAATAAAATCAGGCATTACGCATTACATGTATAATTTTATTCTGAATATTTTAATATAGCCATATCATCTAAACAGATAGTTTTCAAAAAGCATTAACAATTATGAAATTACTTTGAAAAAAGTTCCTTTTCATCTTCATACCTCAAAAAATTCATGGAGGAAGTTAAGATCTACCTCTCCCCACAAAATCAACATTTTCTTTTAGTGGTACTCACATAATGATACAGAAATGACATTTTCATTTTTGATTTGCGAGCAAAGATTGTATGCAATAACTATTATTTTCCTTTTCTTTACTTTTTTTCTTTTTATTTTGAGAGACCGTTTGCTTTGTTGCCCAGGCTGGAGTGCAGTGATGAGATTTTGGCTCACTGCAACCTCTGTCTCCTGGGTTCAAGCAAAATTCTCCTGCCTCAGCCTCCTGAGTACCAAAGTAACTATTATTTTTAATATCTCCTTTAATATCGCTTCAGTCTCCTTTTTCACATTGGCTTCCCCCACCACTTCCTGTAGATGCCCCATAACTTGAGCTACCATATCCTTCATGAGGAGCAGAGTATACCCTCTCCAGAGAAGGTAGATTCCTTCATTCTTTTCTGCCACAGTGCTCACAACCACAGGAATATAAATCACCACAGCTCCATGAGTAACTCTCCCAACTCCTACATATTGATCTCATGTGCTGTTATAATCATAGCAACTACTTCCACCATAACTCATCCAAGGGCATCGTGCAGGTGGTGCACCATGAGATGTCCCTGCAAAGTTGTTAAAATATAGAACTTATAATGAACTACATTTAAACATTTTTAATGGTATTCCTAATGCATGCCTCAGTTAAAGTATTATTTGGAAAACTGCTTTCTTCTGTCTTCGTTGACACCATATTAATTATGCCTGAAATAGTCAAAAGGTCTTATTTAAAAGAAGTATAAGAATAATTTCAAAGCATAAGAAAGTTTATCTTAAAGTAAAACATTGTCACATTTTCTGAAAATGAACTGAAGTTCTCACCTACATGTTCACTATGCATTATACTGTTAACAATTCTCAGTGTTTAAACACGTTATATTTTCCCTTTATGATTTTCCTTAAATGGTTATTAAAAAAAGATCTGGTCTATTAAATATAATACTGCAATTCACAAATCAAATAACTCTGATATGCATCTCTGTAAGAACTCCCATTTGGATGTTCAGAATGATCTCTACCACAGTCCCCACCATAGTCATCACGGTCACTAAATTTAAAAAGTTTGCTAATGTCAGCAGGAACAACTTAAAAAATCTATTTGACAAAACCAGAAAATATTATAGTACCTATATCCTCTAGAGGAATGTTCATCCCGACTAGAACGACCATAATCATGGTATCCATAATCTCTAGATAAATCTCTTGTGTCTCAGGAACTTGTATGAATTCTGCTTACATAAGTTAAAGGAACAAATTTTAAATTATCAACTTCTAATATCCAAAACATAACTTACAACTTAAACAAAATATAGGGCCAAACACCCAAATAGTTATTTCCCCAAATAAAATATGCAAATGCTCAAAAAGCACATGGAACAAATAAACATAATTAGTTATTCAGAAAATGCATTTCATAACCAAAATGGGATACCATACTTCACACACACTGGAATGGAAATAAATTTTAAAAAGCAGGAAATATTAAGTGTTTGAGAGGTTGTAGATAATTTGGAACCATGGTACAATTCTAGCTGGAATGGAAAATGATGCAGCTACTATGGAGAAATGTGGTGCTTCCCCAAGAAAATAAACACAATTATCATAGGACAAGCAATTCCACTCATATATACTGAGAATTGAATAAGTGTACCCAAACAAGTATGTATATATAGAAATACTGTGGTAGAAACACCCAAACAAAATAATGAGTTAGCAGCTTGTGTAATGAGAGAAGTGCTACAACGTAAATGAAACTTCATGGCATCATGCAGATGAAAGGTGACACTTATAAAAAGTTGTGTAATGTCCGGGCCCATTAACATGAAATGCCCAGAACAGGTAAGTTGAGAGGCAGGAAACAGATTGTTGTTTGCTACTGGCTGACAGAATGGAGAAAATGAAAGGAACTGCTTAACTGCTAGTGGAGTTGTAGTTTGGAGTGACTAAAATGTTTTGGAACCAGATGGAGGTAGTTCTTGCACAAAACAGAATATATTAAACGACAATTAACTATTTATCTTAAAATGTTTAATTTTGTTATGTGAATTTCATCACCACAATAAAAGTCAACTGTTTTTCCATTTTTCCTTTACCTATCCTTAGTTGCATAACCCTCATCTCTTGATGATACATGGTCATTTCTCTGGGAAGAGACTGGCTCTCTGCATAGAGGACCTCCAGAATTCCCTCATCCACGTAGCATGGGACATTTAATGTTAAAATGATTAAATATTATGTAAAGAACACAATATCTGAAACACAATTTTTTCTTCTCTGAAACAGCTTTTTAAAATTATTTATTGTATGACTCCATTCTTCTTTCGCTAAATTACTACACATTCGTGACAACTTAAATATTTCTTCTGGCTTTGGATAATCCTATGGTCCACAAGGCCAGTTCTTCTAACAAAGCTGAAGGCAGACATTAATTCTTAGGTAAAAGTTCACTTTTAATTGTTAATAACTAGTTAGTTACTATTTTTCTTTTCATATGAATTACTGATGACTACTAATTACACAGGGAAAACATGTAAAACCATCAAACTCTTCACTGAATATAAAGTTTACATATGTTGTCCTTTCTCAGCTGAAGAAGGTAAGTTTTCCCATGTTGTTCAATCCATCTCACAAACACCAATATTGCTACCTTTGAACTACTGCAGGCCAAAAGTGAAAATGGCACTTTTCAATTTCCTCCATATTATGATGGAGGGCTAGGTAGGAATTTTAATTTGTTCTGCTTAAATTTCTTTGCTAAGATCTATTACTTTATGGTCTTGTTTTCTTCTGTTTAGTCTGAAATCTCACACTTCTTCTTCTCAAAAATATTACTTTTATTCAATCCGATTGTTCACCTCATGCTGCTTAGAACTAAATTCTCTCCTCAAATAATTTCAAATCCTACACTAAGGATCTTGTGTTAAGGTTTCAACATCCCTGTACAATCTTAACATTTGTGCACCCCCCACATATTTACACCCTCCACATATTAATTTACACTATATCTTAATTTAAAACCCCCATATATTTCACAACTCTGCACTTTTGTGGTATGCTCTTAACTTAAAAATGCTGGACTCCTTCAAGTCTACCTATCAAGCCTTAATTTTATTATTAGTTATTATTTAAGCCCAGTGATTGCTTATCTGCAAAATGCTCTTTTAGTTCTTAGTATCCTCACATAACCAGTAAGAATGCCTTGCACATAAGTATTATTGAGGTCTCAGAACCTGGATGCCAGGTGCAGTGGGTCACACTGTGAGCCAGTGTGGAAAGCTGAGGCAGCTGGACTGCTTGAGTCCAGGGCTTTAATGTCCGCTATGACAATGTAATGAGATCCCGTGTCACAAAAATATAGAAAAAAGAAAAACAAATTTTTCTAAGTGTGGTGGTGCGTGCCTGTAGTCACAGCAATCCAGGAGGCTGAAACAGGACAATTACTTGAGCCCAGGAATTTGAGGCCATAGTGAGCTATCATCTCATCAATGCACTCTGGCCTGGTGAGAGCAAGACTCCAACCCAACAAAGAAACTGAACAAACAATTTTTAGATTGGCACACTGGAGGACCACTACCAAGCGACCTAGGAAATGGAATAATTCATTAGATTACAAAGCCTACCATCAAAGAATACTGCCAGGAACGTTAAGAAAAATTAAGAGGAATTCTCTAGCAAACACAGCATTAAAACTAACGTTTGCTCACAGTGTGAATCCCAGCACTTTGGGAGGCTGAGGTGGGCAGATGATGAGGTCAAGAGATCAAGACCGTTCTGGGCAACATGTTGAAACCCCATCTCTACTAAAAATTAAAAAAAAAATTAATTAGGCCTCGTGGTGTGCAACTGTAGTCCCAGGTGTATGGGGGGTTGAGGCAGGAGAATCGTTAGGACCCAGGAGGCAGAGGTTGCAGTGAGCTGAGATCACACCGCTGCACTCCAGCCTGGCGACAGAAGAAAATCTAAAAAAATGACATTAGAATCATTTTATATTGGTATGACAGAGAGATTTTGGATAAATGCAGAGTGAAGAGACAGCAAAAATCTATCATCAGTTAAATATATAAATACAATCTACATAAAGAAAAAATATATTAGGAGAGAAATGATAAATTACTGTTCATATAATTCTGGTATGAGTAAAGCTTTTCCGAAACATATCATAAGGGTACACCAAATCCCATTCAAAGAAACTCAGTTATTTACAAACTCAAAAAATGACACCTCAGAAAAATACATTATCTGTAAAATTTGTATCATAATATACAATTCTTAAAAATCCATTATGAAATATTAATTTTTAGATTAGTCTATGCTCAATTTTAATAATCTTTAAGAATTGTATATTAAATAATAAAAATATTTTCATATATCTACAAAAAATGTAGATATATTCTAATGCCCTGGTGACGTCACAGGTAAGAAAATACATATTCTCATACATGGCAAAGTAGTATTAATCTTCACCTTCAAGATCAATTGAGAAAAAAATAAAATGAAGCTATGTACCTTAAAATGGAGCAAACACTGCAATTTCAACTTGAGAAAACATATCCAATGATTTACACATCTGGTTATTAAAACTCAAATTAAATGTTAGATTTTTGAAGGTTGGTTAATAGATAATACAATTGAATGAATTTTTTTTTAATGCATGGACTTTTTAAAGTAAAAATTGACCCCTCATTCCTATTGAGTAAATCATTCATAAATACCATTTTCAGTGACTCATCCTCCAGCAAAGAAAGATACTAACATATTTGTGAAGCAGTGGTTTTTAGACTTTTCCTGAGTCACAGACTCAATAACTGAAGTTACAGATTTTTCAAATGCAAAACACTTTATGTCAGGCTAATGTGCAAATTATGCATATCAAAATGGCAAAGGAATATATTTGTATAGATTTTCCATGTGTATACACAAATAACAAATATTGCAAGATCAATCACAAAATACTGACTTACTTTTTTCCTGTCTCAGACTTCCTGAAGGGCTCCTGTTTCTCCAAGAAGGTGATGATCTCCACATTACCACCACTTTGAAAAGACGGTTTGTTAACTTGTTCTACTTTCATTGCTTTTCCATCCAAAAACTAAAAGTATTAAGTATCCTGTCAATAACATTGCACATTTAACCTAAACACATTTTACAAACATTTTTGCATCCACTATATTTCAGTTCTAGATGTTTTCTCCCAAAGCAAATATTTTTTTTTTCCTGAAATTACCATCTCTTTCACAATGCCAAATTTGAGACAATTACTGAGCACATGCCTTACATTAAGGGACCAAACACGAATTCTGTTATTTAAATTCCTTGAAAAGTTTTCTAGTATTAAAAAATAACACCTCAAGAAAAATTAACCCACCACACATTCTATCAGATAATGTAGCACATTTCTTTTTTACAAGCTATAATCTACTTCATCTTTGTATTCACATTATTTAATTGTTTCAGTGTCCCAAGGGTATATGAATGAATGTGTCATCTAAAAAAAAAGATTTATTCAAAGTGATTAGACACGTTATTTGTTACGAACTGTTTCTTGTTTGTTCTCCTAACACTTACATAAAATATCCCAATATGATTTACAATTCTATATTTACTCTAGTTCTGTTTCTGTAAATGTGACCCTTGTTTGGTCTCATTCAGGTTTTTTGCCTTCCTCATTTCATATCTTGCCTTAGAAGTGTCCCTAATAAATGACTCAATATACTACTTCAAGTTATTTCTCAGAAATGCTTAAATGTCCTAATTAATTTCATAATAACGGTCTTCAGTTTAATCTTTTCTATAGGCAAAGGTGGTTTTAGAAAAATTGTCAGCAAAAATGTATTTAAAAATTACATTGTTTTGTTATTTTGGGGAAGAACTTAAATCCTTTCCAAGACCTCTTGCAGTCACATAGCCTGTCGTTCTAACCTTGGGACTTCTTTTGCTATTTACAGGCCCAAAATATGTTTCTCAGGTTTATGCATGACTGCTTCCTTCCCACTATTCAGAAATCAGCCAAACTTTCTGAAACTGTTCATTCCCCCTGAAACCTCTAAGTACTTCCTTTATTTCCCTTCTTAACTTTTGTGTGCATATTGCATTTATATTTATTCTTACACAATAAGATATGTTAGATGAAATAACTTAGAAGTAACATCTACGGAAATCACCTGTTCTTGTGCTTGAAAGCTACAGGGAAAAAGAAATTATCATAGATTACTATACATAAATCAAAATTATTTCCATGCCTACAAAACCATGAGGCAAAAGCAACTGTCAGTTTCTACCAAAACTTAAAATAGGAAAGTATAACCTGAATGAAAATGTACTTCTGCTATGTACCAGGAAGCGTGCTAGATGTAACAGAAACAAAGGCAACTAGGAAAACTTAAATATGCACTAAAGACAATTTAACAATCAACAGATTAGTACTTGGTACAGTGAGGCCAAAATACCCACAATATACAATGAAGAAGAAAATGTAAAATCTAAGCTGTTCTTGGAGCATAAATTCCTATTTGTGAGATGTACGCTGGGAGAACAACTCTCAAGAAGTCCAAAAAAGCATAGTGGTGATAGCATAAAGAGTAACGGGAACTAAAAACAGATTGGGATGATATTATAAAACAAAAAGTCTCCAAAGTATCCAGAATGCAATGATTTTGATGGTAATATAAAGAAATTCAGTAGGCAATAGAACGACACAAAAGTTTAAAGCTGTAATAAACACACAATTCCTAGAATTTAAGATTTAATAAGACAGAGACCATTGGTTGGATCAAAATAAGTCCTCAAACACACTGGGAAAATGGGTAATTAGGTATTCATGTTACATAAATCACTCTGGTGACAGAATAAAAATGTTTTTAGGAGAAAAAGAGCAAGGATGGGGCAAAAATGCCAGTTAGTAGTTCTGTTACCCAACTTCAATGTTCTCATATTATTTTCGACTTTCAAGTACTTAACACTTCCTTAAATGTAAAGGTCTTGTTCAGACACACTTTCTTAAGAATGTATTTTCAGAAAATGTGAAAGAATCTTTCCTTCTTATGAGTCTATTTGTCTCTCTATAGAGGATTGCCATCTTGTAAGTCTTTCTAGCTGTCTATGCATAGTTTGTCTATGCTATAGAAGTATTTCCATGAATTGGAAGTAATTCCATTACTAGTATTTAATAAATACTGACTTATTTATCTCATTTTTGTGAGAGTTACAAGTTTTAAAGCTGCTTGAAAGCTTTGAAAATCTATTTACACTTGTATTGAGATACTAACATACAAATAGGATTACCATGTATTAATTTATGTAACGTTTATTCCAATATCCTTCCAGCTACATTTGCACTTATACGGCAAAGAGAAGAGGATGGAAAAAGTATTTCAGATCATATGACATTATGATATCTTCAAAAGTTTAGTAATACCAAAAAGACCTTGACATGCTGTTAAGTGAAGAACAGTTAGGATATTATTAATAAGGGACTCATCTGCAACGTTCTCAGAATAAATGTAAAGTGTCTGAAATTGCTGGTTTCCCAATCATTTATCAGAAGAAGTAAAATATATGAAAATATTTTACATTTATATAGTGGACACACCATAGTACTAACAAACCAAAGAAAAAATTACATTTCAAATCATTACTATGATTCTTAATACTAAGTCACCTTTATAGTCAGCCTATTTTATTCCAATTTGTTCCCTACCTCCACAACACATTTACTTTTGCTCATTTTCCTTTCTCACCAGTAGGTGACCTTTACCACAGACCCTGAATTGCTGCCATGAGAATTTTCCCAATATCAAATAAAAACTTGAAAATAACACTTTAAAAACAAATAAATATTTTAGTTTATATATTCAGTGAATATATTAACTATATATTTACTTTGAAAAAATATATATATAACCAACATATATATATATCCAACATATATATGTGTGTATATATATCCAACATATACACACACACACACACACACACACACATATATATATATGTTGTCTTCCAATATGGGACCATATTTCCCAAATACTGCTTTAAGCAAGTTTTCATTGGTTTCTAAACAGAGGACACCAGTGAAAAAGTTGCCAGGCCCATCTGCTTCCACCATTTTGCTGTAAATGGTAAAAAAAAAAAAAAAATCCATCTTTAGATAACAATAAATAAGCCAAAATGATAAAGTTTTATTAAATACTGTGTTGAAAACTCAAGTGAAATTCCCTTACAAAGGCTGACATCTTTTTAGTATTTCTTACTTTAAATATGTAAAATTTGTAACATGCAGAGAGAAAGGGGCACTGACTTCATTGACAAATGCTGCATTTTAATACGTACCTGGCAAAAACTTGTTTGTAAAAATTAGATGAGAAAAGCTATTGTAATTTTCTTAAGCTGCAATATGCAGGATGCCCCATTTAAATGATTTTATTTGAAAACTATATACTTATACTGTACAATGTGATGTTTTGTGTATTTTTTTTGAGATGTAAATTTCCTGTTGCCAACGTGCACTGCTCACTGCAGCGTGCACTGCTCACTGCAGCGTCCCCTACGGAGCCTCAAGTGTTCCTCCCACTTCTCAGTTACTTGGGAAGCTACAGGCTCTGGCTGTCAGAGCTAGTAGGCAATTTTTTGTGTTTCTTTAATAGATATGGGATTCCCCATGGTATCCAAGCTGGTCTCGAACTCCTGGGCTCAAGCGATCTTCTGGCCTGGTGCTACAAACGTGATGATATTTCCAGGGTGAACAACAACGACCAGCTTGATGTTTTAATAAATGATTAAACTAAGCTAACTAAAATACATGCTTTCTTGGGGGAGAACATTTTAAGTTTTTTACAATATTTTAGTGATTTGAAATATACAATAGATCACGGATCCCCAAACCCTGGTCTCCAACCGGTATCTGTCTGTGGCCTGTTAGGAACCTGGATGCAGAACAGGTGGTGAACCACTCGCACCGCCTGAGCCCCACCTCCTGTCAGATCAGCAAAGGCATCAGATTCTCACAGGAGTAGGAGCCCTACTGTGAACTGCGCATGCGAGGATCTAGGTGACGCTCTCCGTAGAAGAATGTAACGCCTGAGTGTGACCTGAGGTGGAACAGTTTCATTCAGAATCCATTCTCCCTATTCCCCGCTGGCCTGCGCTGTCCCCCTCGCAGCCCCGCTGTCCCATCGCTGCGCCCTGTCACAGTGCTCTGGCCCGAAGTCCCTCCCTACCCTGTACTCCTCCTGGAACGGCCCCCCCCACCACCTCCCCAAGGTGTCCACCTCGCCACATTCTCCCCCTACCCTCCTCTTGTCTGTGGAAAAATGGCTTCCACTAAACCGGTCCCTGGTGCCAAAATGGCAACAGATTAAAGGAGCTCATTATATTACGCAGGCTGGCCTCTAACTCGTGAGTTCAAGCCATCCTCACACCTCCTCTTCCCAAAGTGGTAGGATTACAAGAATAAGTCAGAGTGCCAAGTTAATAGAGTAACTTAAACGTATTATTTTGTCTCCGTTTTAAGCCATCTATCACCATTAATCTAGATTACACCCACTTATTTGGTTTAAATTATTTACGGTGCCAGAGATACATGAAACATATTTCAAACATTGACATACAAGGAAGGAGACAATTAAAGGTTTTACGGAGACAAGTTTAAACAGATTATTTATGGCCCCAGACTTCCTCATACACAAAAGTAATGCAATTTATGTCAAAATTACATAATTTCTGTCCAGCAAATCACAAATTTTACATGTGATGAGTAAAAATACAAGTTTTTAATCACAGTGGTTAAGTATATTGCCTATATATTTGAATTATGACCATATTCACAGAGAAAAAATGCTTTAACATAAAGTGCACGTGAAAAAAATGGCGCTGTAGCTCCATCTCCCACAACTTACCCACATGTCGGACATGTCTGACAGTAAAGGGAAAAATACTCAAGAAAAATCAGTGAGTTTAACGAAAGTGAGTTTCTTAATAGCAGTAAAGAGTTCTCTCCCTACTGTTTCCTCCCATAATTCAACACCCACACATTGAAAACGCATCAAAGAAAAAAGAAAAAATCCAAAAACTTAGGGGTCTGAAAAAACTCCGGGGTATAACTGCCAAGAAACCAGTTATACCCATATACACAAATCCACACATAATAACAATTATAACATTTCTTAACATTTGCTAAAATAAGCCTGAGAGACATGGATTGAATTACCACATTTCCTCGATTCGCAGGAGATGATTTAGATATTAACTCTGTCGCCTGAGATACAAACATGTCCTCCTGCTTAAAATTAAGAATTTTTTTGCCTAATTTTCCCTGATTTTCTGAGAAACCGCCTGTGTGCGACCCTCTGTCACCATGAGCTGAAGGAAAAGTCAAGGCTAGTGGCATACCCAGCTAAAAAGCTTAGAAACCCTGATGTACCACCCCTGTGAGAGCCGCAAAGGAAGTAGAGAAAAAGAAGCATAACAAATAAAAGGAAGCGTGGCCCAAGAAACTTTTGAATTAAAAACAAAAAGAGAAGGAAAAGAAAATTAAAATGCCAAAATATATTCTATATTATTTTCATTTTTTAGTTTTCTTCAATTGTGGTAGTATGATCAACCTTAAAGAAGTATTTTTATTATGAAATAGTCATCAATGTTTCATCCTCCTCTCAAATATTAGCAACAAGCTTACTCTACATGGTGTTTGCTTATTTCGTAAAATAATGCATAAAGGGGAAAAGTAATAACTAAATTTTAAAGAACTCCATAAGAAACAAGCAATAATAAGTAACATTAAAAGAAGGCAAGAAAAATAAGTCAATTAAGACTGTAAAGTTTCTACATCTTAATCTTGTATCTTCTCTTTTTGCTTATAATATAAATATTTGAACACGTTATTTGCTTAGTAGATAAATGTAGTGACTTGACCCAAAATTCCAAAATTAACAAAAACAATATACACAAATAAGCAATTTCTCTGTCCTCAATTTGTATATAATAAATAACATCCTTAATTAACAGAGCTCTAGTAAAATAAATACCACTTACATGCCTGAAAAAAATATTTTATTAGCTGACAGACTATATTGTCCATTAAGTTATTCTCCCCCTACCTATTATATTTTATGAATTTTGTTGCAAAATAAAATGTAACATAAAAAATACATTTAAATATCTACACAATGCAACCCAAACTTATTTTTCTGAGTTTGTCTATAAATGGTGCATATCAGAATTTTAAAGAACAGCACTTTAAAAATGCTTATTATAAGCCACATTTTAAGTCCTTTATATTAATTTTAACAAATTAAAGTCTATACATTCTATACTTACACTTATGAAGTACTTAGTTCATAAACTATACCACACCAATATAGAGCTGTTTGTGTCTGCATAAATATTTTAATTTATCTTTTTAATGCTTCCTTTTTTGATGAATATTCTAACAGTAAAATCATGCTCTGAAGGAAATATATTTTATATGTTTATGTATATTTTAGGAAAAGTTTCTTAAATTACGGTTACAAATCTATTGGTATTATTAGTTTTTTTGTTACAAAACCCACTGTAGCATTCTATTCTCACATTTTTTTTGTCACATTCTTACCAGAAAAACATTAATTTGACCATGGCTCTGTCCACATTATAGATTACTCTTTTTCCATTTTGAAGAGAAAATATTTCCCTTTGTTTCAATTTATATTTACTTGAGGGAATACATTTACTAATGTTATATGTAATGGAGTAGTATATTATACTAAATTGATAACTAATACAAAAAAGAATTAGTAAGTTAGCCAGTGAGACTATACCACAGGAAAAACAGATTTGTAAATAATACATATGGTTGATGCCATAAGATGTATGAGAAAATGCTTCAGTGTTTTTTTCTAAAAGAGGATACACATAATGTCATTTTCTAAATAATAAGGATCAACCTCTTTGATAAAATATCTACATATATTTTATACCAACTTCATTTTTAGAAGTCCCATAGCATTTGTAAAATTTTTATCAGGCCTAATTTGCAAAGCAAGAAACAAGTTACAAGTGTTTGAAAGGTACACAGTTTTAGGAGTATATTACTAAAAAAATTAGGATTTAAACCAACCAATCTTTCCTCCAGAAATATTTTGTTCTTAAAGAAAACTATCTCTTATAAAGAAATGGAAAAAATGAGACTGAAAATGATTTTTAATATATTACATACTACCAAGAAATATTTTCTAGGCAGAGATAAAATGTGCAGATGAATGTTGTTTTTAAAATCTGTGTGGTGGAAGGAAAAGCAAAAACACAAATATGGAATGATATTTGCTGGGAGAATGTGCAGAAACATGAAGTGTTGTAAGTAAAAATCAACTTGATGGAATAACCTGCATTTTCTTGTGATCAGTGAAAAAGGACTAAATACACAAAGATCAGGGAATGTCAGTAGTGGACACAGGGAGGGAGGGCAAGATCATGAAACATTTTGCTTGCCATGCAAATTGGCTACTTTTTTTTTAGGGCAGCAGTTAAAAATCATTTCAGTAAAAGTTTAATGTCTATAAGATAGTATAATGCATGTGGTGATTTGTACAATACAAAGTTAAGCAAACCAAGAAAAATCTAACCTTCACCACTTAATAGCTGTGTGAAGTTAGACTGCTTAATCTTTGAAATTTACCCAATCAACAAAGAGAATATAATAATGATATCTACTAGATATTATTATCATAAGATTAATAATGTATTAAGCACAGTACATACAACATAGTTTAGGGCTAAAAAATATATAGAATTGTCATAATTACATTTATATTCAGTGACACCTAGAGGTTTACTTGCAATCCTGCTTTCTTTAGTGACTGGTCAAAAATATACAAAATATACTTTAAAAATTGAGTTGCTTTGGATGTTTTGCATCAAGTGAAACATCCAGTAGTTTAATTATATTAATGTATACTTACACTTATACATGCATAAACAAGGAAGACAAATAAATGAAGAAACACACATGTATGAGTACACACAAACTCACATACACACAGTGGAAGAATAAATAACAAGATAATTTAACAAGAGACAGAAAAATAAAAGAATTGAAAGAAATCGTTGCACCATTATCATAGTGATGTGAAAAAGATGACAGATAATTTTAAAAAAACGATTTATCAAGAATTGTTTGGAAAGAAAGAAAAACCCTATATGTAGGCACAGCTTGGTGGCTCATGTCTGTAATTCTAGCATGTTGGGAGGCCAAGGTGGGGGCAGATAACTTGAGGCCAGGAGTTCAAGGCCAGCCTGGGCAAAATGGTGAAACCCTGTCTCTACCAAAAATACAAAAGATTACCTAGGAGTAGTGGCATGGGCCTGTGGTCCCAGCTACAGGTGGTGAGCTGGGAGAATCCCTTAAACCTGGGAGGTGGAATTTGCTCTAAGACAAGATCACGCCGCTGCACCCTGGACTCCGTGATACAGCATGACCCTGTGTCAAAAACAAAAACATAACAAAAAAATTAAACACACACAAAAAACAAAGTAATATGTAATGAATTCTAGGGCATAAATCTGAAAAATCTGCTTCAGTGCCACTATTTTGCTGACAAATTCTTCCTTCTTCCTTTCCCTTTATTTCTTTTTTTCCCTTCACTTCCCTACTCTTATCTTTCTTTTCCTTCCTCTCTTCCTTCCTTCTTTTCTTCTTTTGTTCTCTTTTTATTTTTTCTTGAGACAGGGTCTCTCTCCCCAGGCTGTAGTGCAGTGGTGCCATCATAGCTCGCTGCAGCCTCCAATTCCAAGTCTCACATATCTTCTTCTTTGCTTCCCCAGTAGTTCAGACTAGGGGAATGCACCACCATGCCTGGCTAATTATTTTTTTTAAGTCATTTATTGGCTGAGCATGGTGGCTCAGGCCTATAATCATAGCACTTTGGGAGGCCAAGGTGAGCGGATCACCTAAGGTCAGTGTTCATGACTAACCTGGCCAACATGGTGAAACCCCATCTCTACTAAAAAGAGAAAAACTAACCAGGCACGATGGTGGGCACCTGTAATCCCAGCTACTTGGCAGGCTCAGGCAGGAGAATCAATTGAACCTGGGAGGCAGAGGTTACAGTGAGCTGAAATCACATCTCTGCATTCCAGCCTGGGCTACAGAGTAAGACTAAGTCTCAAAAAAAAAAAAAAAAAAGAAAGAAAAACAAAGATTTCCTCCTATTTTCTTTCCTCTTTTTTGGTATTTTGAACAAGGACACAAAGATGGGTACAGTGAGGCCATCTTACAGTCATCTTGAAGTTGAAAGTAATGTACTATAATTGCTAAGTGGAATGATAGAATATATTTGGATCTAGAGTAAAATCATTAATCTGCCTAATCTGCCTTCTCTGTTATCTAATGACTCACATAGTACGGAATATAAATTTATTTATATATAATTTATTTTAGCTTTTCTATTTTGTTTAGTAGCAACTACCCATACTATGTATTAATTGTTCTCCCCTGCCTTGAAAACTCCCTGAGAGCAAAGACTGGTCTTCTTCATATATGTCTGACTTATAGCACATTTCAATTGACAGATTTGATAAAAATTTACTGAATTGTAGCTCTTTGCTTCAGATAGCCATTAAAGGAAAGCCCGATAATTTGTCTTCAGATATTTTCTGTAAATTTACAATATGAATGTTTCTGAGCAGAGATATAATAATTAGTAGTTGTGGGTATGTTAACAGATATATGAATGAAATATGCTATTGTTCTTTATATTTATTTATGGGTTATTTTAAATAATTATAAATATTTCCTTAACTTCTTGCAGAAAATATGTCAGATAATATAGATTATCTATTTGTTTTTAATTACTAAGTAGTATTTGATAGATAAATAATGCTACATATTGGTAGGGCATATTGGCTCATACCTGCAATCCCAGCACTTTGGGAGGCTGAGACAGTGTGATCATATAAGCACAGGAGTTCGACACCAGCCTGGGCAACATGGTGAAACCATGCTTCTACTGAAAATACAAAAATTAGCCAGGCATGCTAGTGTGCACCTGTAATCCCAGCTACTCAGGAGGCTGAGACAGTAGAATGTCTCAAACTCTGGAGGCAGAAGTGGCAGTGATCCAAGATTGTACCACTGTACTCCAGTATGGGTGACAGAGTGAGACTGCATCTCAAAAAAACAATGAAAAAAAAAAAAAGCGACATAGTAACATAGAATAGACCCTAAATTTTTAAAAGGTGTGGGACTGGAATATTATCTGTCCCTACTCCAAAATTAATGGTTAACACTGAACTAATGAAAGAGTTAAAATTTTAATATCTCTTTTAATTTGGCTACATTTCTTGGATATAACACTTAGTTAATCCTAAAGGAAGGCAGTTATCTCACAAGGACCTCTTATGATGTGAGACATTCTATATCCTGCCATTTCAATCTCTTAAATAGTTTCCTAAAACGCTGTCTTCATAGATAACCATTAACCCTATCTTCTATTCACACACGCTTAAGCCAACATGGGAGTTCTACTTTTCTTCTTGGGGATTGTTTCTTCACTGTTCTGGTGGTAAGTTACAGAACATGGATTTTTTTTTTTCTCAAGTAAATCTCCTTACTAAGACTTGCTGTTCTGAGTACTTAGGGTTTTTTCTTTTTCAGTCTTTAAAATATTATCATTTCTTCTCTATATTATTTATCTCATTTACTATATTTAATGGATCTCTTTCACTTAATTCTACATTTTGAAGATGCTTGTCTTTACTCCTCATTCTTCTCTATATTTCCTTAATTTCCTCTTCATCAAACAAATAAATATATAGGATGACATATCCCACGGATCATTTGAAAACATACTGTTTTTCATGTTATATTTACCACTTCCCCCTCATTTATAGTATCTAATTCTCAGAATCAGTGGTTGTACTTGTTGACCCCATTGATTGCCCCATTATCAGCATCCAGCAACATGTCATGGCTAGTGTCCATGGCTCAATCCTGCCAGGGTATTATTCTGAGTTGGTGGTGGATCCTGTCTACAGCCAGCTGTCCGACTAAACTGTAAGTATTTAGAACTATGAGAATGGAATTATGCTTTCATTTAGTTTTTTGATCTACTTCATCATTATTAACTACATTTGTCTTGGATTTTGATACATGAAAGGGACTTTAATCTTCTTTAGAAAATAATAGGCCAGGCATGGTGGCTCATTCCTGTAACCCCCAGCACCTTGGGAGATCAATGCATGAAAATTGCTTCAGCCCAGGGTTTTGAGACCAGCCTGGGCAACATGCTGAAACATCATCTGTACCAAAAATAGAAACATTAGCTGGGCATGGTGGTGCATACCCGTACTTGCAGATACTCAAGAGGCTGAGGCAGGAAGATGGCTTCAACCTGAGACACAGAGGTGACAGTGAGCCAAGATTGTTCCACTACACTCCAGCCTGGACAACTGGAGTGAGACTCCATCTTAGCTCCTTGGGAGGCTGAGGTGGTAGGATCACCTAAGCCTGATAACTTGGCTGTATTGAGCCACTGCACTTAGGCTTGTTCTAAATAATTACAGTTTAGTCGGACAGCTGGCTGTAGACAAGATCCACCACTGACTCAGAATAATGCCCTGGCAGGATTCAGCTATGGACACTAGCCATGACATGTTGCTGGGAGTGAGACCCTGTAAGAAACAAAAGAAAAGAGAGAAAGACAGAAAAAGAAAAGAAACAGAGAAAGAAAGAGAGAAAAGAAAGAAAGATAAGAAAAAGAAAGAAAGAAAGAAAGAAAGAAAGAAAGAAAGAAAGGAAGGAAAGAAAGAAAGAAAGAAAGAAAGAAAGAAAGAAAGAAAGAAAGAAAGAAAGAAAGAAAGAAAGAAAGAAAAAAGAAGGAAGGAAGGAAGAGAAACAGAGGGAGAAAATATTGAATAGGTGCTGTGGCTCACACCAGTAATCTTAGCATTTTGGGAGGCTGCAGTGAAAGAATCGCTTGATCCCAGGAGTTCATGATCATCTTGGGCAACATAGGGATACCCCATCTCTAATATATGAATTTTTTTTTTAATTAGCCATGCTTGGTGGTGCATGCCTATGGTGCCAGCTGCTTGGGAGGCTGAAGTGGGAGAATCACTGGAGTCCAGGAGTTCAAGACCAACCTGAACAACATAGAAAGACCTTATCTCTAAAAATATTTGTTGCAAAAATTAGCTACTTTTGGTGCTATATGCCTTAGTGTGATCTACTCAGAAGTTTAAGGTAGGAGGATTGCTTGAGTGGAGAGGTCAAGGCTGTAGTTAGCCATGATCAAGCCACTACACTCCAGTCTGGGTGACAGAGTGAGAACCTGTCCCAAAAACAAACAAATTAACAAAAACTACAAAATAAAATACAGTATAAAGGCATTTAGTACCTAATTCTCAGAAGCAGTGGTTATACTCGTTGACCCCAATGATTGCCCCATTGTCAGCATCTAGCAACAATGCAGTCTATTAAAGAAACTTATACTGTTTACATTTCAATGTAATGATATAGCATATAGGATAAAAATGAGGGATCATTCATTCGTAAAATATCAAGTACTTAAATTGCTAAATAAGGATTTATTTTATATTTTGTTGTATTATTATTATTATTATTATTATTATTATCATTATTATTATTATTATTGAGATGGATCTCACTTTGTCATCCAGGCTGCAGTGCAGTGGCACAATCTCAGTCACCAAAACCTCCACTCCCCAGATACAAGTGATTCTCTTGCCTGAGCCTCCTGAGTAGCTTGGATTAAAGGTGCATGCCACAGTGCCCAGCCATTTTTCCCTGTATTTTTAGTAGTGAGGGGTTCACCATATTATCCAAGCTGGTCTGAAACTCCTGACCTGAAGTAGTCTGCCTGCCTTGGGCAGTCATGGGATTACAGGCCTCTCAAAATGCAGGGATTACGGGTCTGACCTACCATGCCAAGCCAACAAAAAATATATTTAAGCAAACATTTAAGTTTAAATTGAAGTAAAATTAAATGCTTTTCTCATTTTAATTTTAATTGTATTCTTTATGTTTCCATTCTATAAAGAAGCATTTGCATCCTAACCATTTCAGGAGACATTGACCAGGAAGGTGTTTTACTGGGCCACAAAATCTGCCTGCACCCAAGATTTAATCCACAAATCAGAACAGATCCTGGAATGAGAGCTATAGGTGTGGTCCTTCTTCAATACCCCATCAGAAGTGAAGAAATGTGAGATTCTCACACTTACATCTTTTGGAAGAGCTGTTATAACTGCTTGTACAGACACTGCAGGGTATACCAGTATCAGACTAAGCCACAAGAGTCATATTCTCTATATCATTAATAAAATTCAGAGGTTGAAAATAAAAACAAAATTAATGGAAAATAAAATCAGAAGTTTGTGAAAAACTAGTATACAGTTGAATCCATATTACTCCTCTTTATATGGGTAACAATGGTGTAAGGTGATTTGCCAAAATCCAAGAGTCTATGAAGTAAGCATATATGAGATAAGATGGAGATAAGGAGAATTTGAACTGTCTCAGGGATATTTGTAATGAATGAAAGCTATAATATAAAATCTTATAGGAAAGCCATGCTATAAATTGTCTAATGGAATAATGCATATCTCATATCCTTCTCATCTCTGTTTCTTCAGCTCACAATAACTTTGGCAGCAGTATCAAGAAGTTGTCAGTTAAGCTTCTAGACCTCTTCTTCTGCCACCATCAACATACTCACAAGACTAGAAATAATAATTTATGTATCTGGAGTCAGCCACAAGAAGACTGCTGGGTACTTCCTATATAAAGACAAAGATAGCATTGTCAGGGGGTTCTGGAAACACATTACCAATTCTATTAAGGTGCATGAGGGCATGTATTTTCTTTAATCACAAATAAATAAAGCAGAAGCATTTTTAGTGATTTTACAAATTTGAGAAGTCGGGAACTTACATAAAAAGTCTTTGAAGCCACAAGGGCTCATGCGTATAATTTCAATACTTTGGGAAACTGAGGCAGGAGGCTCATTTGAGGCCAAGAGTTCCAGACTAGCTTAGTGAACATAATGAGATGTTGTCTCTAGAAAAAAAAAAAAAGTAGCTGGGCGTTTTGGACTGTGCTGCAGCCCTAGCTACTTTGAAGTCTGCGGTGAAAGAAGTGTTTGAGCCAGGGAGTTTGAGGTTGCAGTATCCTATGATCTTGTCAATTCACTCCAGCCTGGGACACTATGTTTCTAAAAAAAAAAAAAAAAAAAAAAAATGAATAAATAGAATAAATGAAAAGGTATTTAGAAACAATGGGAAAAACCGACAGAGTTATAGTTAGATTCCTGAACTCAGTTGTTAGAAAAAATCTATAATCCAATTAAACAAATATAAACTGAGAATTTATAAGAAATGAAAATCTGCAGTTATGAAAGGTCATCATCAATCATGAAAATCCAAAATAAAACAACAAAATTAGTCCTGAAAAACACACGTCTACAAAAATCTACTTTTGAAAAGAATATCATGGTCTTTTTCTTAAAGCCTAATGTAGGATATCATGTAGTACCTTCTGAAGGGGGTAATATTTAGTGTATAAATAGCCACAATTAAGAGACAAAAATGGCCAGAATTATTATTATTATTATTTTTTTTTTAACACACGGTCTCACTCTGTCATCCAGGTTGGAGTACAATGACATAATCAGTGCTCACTGCAGCCTTGACATCCCAGGCTCAAGTGATACTCCCATCTCAGACTTCCCAGTAGCTGGAACCATAGGCATGTGCCACAACACCCAGTTAATTATTTTTCTCTAGTGTTGGAGTCTCACTGTTGCTCAGGCAAATCTTGAACTCCTGGGATCAAGTGATCTGCCCACCTCAACCTCCCAAATTACATGTGATAACTGTCATGTGCCACCATGCTTGGCCTTAGAAGGAAACTTAACCAGGCTGATCAACATGGTGAAACCCTATTCTCTAATAAAAATACAAAAATTGGCTTGTTGTGGTTATGCATGCCTGTAATACCAGCCACTCAGGAGGCTGAGGCACAAGACTTGCTTAGCCTAGGAGGCAGAGTTTGCAGTGAGCTGAGACTGTGCCACTGCACTCCACCCTAGGGGACAGAGAAGAGTCATTCTCTCAAAAATAAATAAATAAATAAATAAATAAATAAATAGAAAAGTTAAACTATTTGAAATATGAATGGAATTTATGATGGAGAAGGGATACTAAATCATTTCAATATTCTTTGCTAAGAAACATTATTGGAACATTTTCAAAGTCCAAAAGACTAACATAAAACAATCATAAAATTAGTACTTAAAAAACTTGCAATTAAGACAGGCAGAATACCGGTACAGACAAATAATTCTAACCTAATAGGGCACATATAGGAAACAGGCCTCATCCCAGTTCTCAGAAAAATGCAATCCTGAGCCCAGTAGTTAGAAAACTTACTGTCTAATATAACATAAATCAAGTGTACAGTATAGTGCAATAACATTATGAGATATTATTATCCATGTTCATGCAGAAATCTGTATTGCAAACAGTAAGAATATATAGAATATATGGTTCATTATATGTACACATTGATTAGGTTTTTAGAATGGGCTTTGAAAGAAAAGCAGCTCTTTATTATAGAAATAAGATATACAGATGTAGGAAGAATATTTAATACATAGATTATATTTGGATAGGAAAATGTGGTTTTTTTTCCTGAAAAAAGTTGGTAAAAAGAGATAGAGAAGACATGAGAACAGAAAAATAAGCTGAATTCATAATTTGAAGTTATGATATTTAGACTTGATTATTTAATCAGTAGGAGCCACAGAAAAAAATTTCCTACAGAAATATTTTAAAGCAAAAGTAGCATACTTTAGAGGAATAAAACATTTTCTCTTCTGGAAAGCAATAGGAAAGATGGCCTTAAAAAAATTAAATCAGATTTAAGAATCTGGTAAACAATCTGTTAAAGAAATTTATATTCTTTACATTTCAACATAATGATATTGAATATAGAACAAAAACAATGAGCGGTCATTCATTCGTAAAATATCAAGTGCTTAAGCATTTATTTTTGTGTGGGCTAAGGGTTATTGGTTATAAAATCATGTAATTAGGCTTACTATCATGAAGCTTACATTTTTTGTCAAACTACAAGCAAGAAAAAAAGTAAAGTAAAATGTTCAGTGATAAAACATATTTTGATAAATTAATAAGTGATACGAAGATGTTGGAAAATGTCTTTTGGAGTGACAGGCCTTTAAAAATGCTTTACTTAAGCAAACACTAAATCTTTGGGGTAGTAATCTAGGCAGATATTTGGAGGAAGAGAATTCCAGGCAAAGAAAATAACCATTGAAATAATTCTGAGACTAGAATTAAGCAAGTAGTCATACTCCCATCATGTGGCAAGATGAACAAAATAAAACACTTAAGTGAGATCAAAGGCAAATCCTTTTGGTTTTACTCTGAGTATAATTCTGGCTACAGGGAGAACAAACTGTAAGCTGTAAGTCAGTATCAGAGTCAAGCAGAGAGACCAAACAAATGATGATGCTTCAACAAATGTAACGGCAGAGGAAGTGATACTCCCAGTCATTTCGTGTGACTGTATAAGTTGTGCTTTGCCTAAAGTTACTTAGCTGAGGGCTTAAGTAATATTCAGATAACGATGTTGAGTATGTAAATGATCTTTGTTTAGAACTTTCCTCTAAATTCCCTCTAGTATTTGATTTCACTCTTTTAACCAGAGTTACAATTATTTATGCCTAAGTGTTATATGGAACTCATGAAGTATATAAAATGTAAAATGTATTACTATCAAGTAATATGGAATTTACATGTGATAGAAAACTATAATTTATACTTTTAAGTTAATATCTTATAATTTATGTATAAACCATATAAGCTATATAACTAATTTATAAATATAAATATTCCTAAACATATACAATATATGTATCCATATATTTTATAATAATTACATATGTATTGCATATAGATGAAATTTGTGCATTATATATATTTTACTACATGTATATTGTGCATTATATATATTTTAATACATGTATAGTATATGTCTATATATACATGTATTTCTTTTTTGTATATACTTTAAGTTCTGGGGTACATGTGCAGAACGTGCAGTTTTGTTACATAGGTATACACATGTTATGCTGGTTTGCTGCACCCACCAACCCATCATATATATTAGGTATTTCTCCTAATGCTATACCTCCCCTAAACCTCCACCCACCGACAAGCCCCAGTGTGTGATGTTCCCCTCCCTGTGTCCATGTGTTCTCATTGTTCAACTCCAACTTATGAGTGAGAACATGCAGTGTTTGTCTTCCTGTCCCTGTGTTAGTTTGCTGAGAATGATGCTTTCCAGCTTCACCCACGTCCCTGCAAAGGACATAAACTCATCCTTTTCTATGGCTTCTTAGTATTCCATAGTGTACATGTGCCACATTTTCTTTATCATGTCTATCATTGATGGACATTTGGGTTGGTTCCAAGTCTTTGCTATTGTGAACAATGCCTCAAGAAATATGTGTGCATGTGACTTTATAGTAGAATGATTTATAATCCTTTGGGTGTATAACCCGTAAAGGAATTGCCTGGTCAATCGGTATTTCTAGTTTTAGATCCTTGAGGAATCACCAGACTGTGTTCCACAATGGTTGAACTAATTTACACTCCCACCAACAGTGTAAAAGCATTCCTATTTCTCCAGTCCTCTCCTGCATCTGTTGTTTCCTGACTTTTTAATGATCACCATTCTAAATGGCATGAGATGGTATCTCATTGTGGTTTTGATTTGCATTTCTCTAATGACCAGTGTGATGATGAGCTTTTTTCATGTTTGTTGGCTGCATAAATGTCTTCCTTTGAGAAGTGTCTGTTCATATCATTGGCTTACTTTTTGATGGGAGGTTTTATTTTTTTATTGTAAATTTGATTAAGTTCCTTGTAGATTGTGGATATTGGTCCTTTGTTAGATGGATAGATTGCAAAAATGTTCTCCCATTCAGCAGGTTGCCTGTTCACTCTAATGATAGTTTCTTTTGCTATCAGAAGCTCTTTAGTTTACTTAGGTCCCATTTGTCAATTTTGGCTTTTGTTGCCATTGCTTTTGGTGTTTTAGATATGAAGTGTTTGCTGATGCCTATGTGCTGAATGGTATCGTCTACATTTTCCTCTAGGGTTTTTATGGTTTTAGGTCTTGCGTTTAAGTCTCTAATCCATGTTGAGTTAATTTTTGTATAAGGTGTAAGGAAGGGGTCCAGTTGCAGTTTTCTGCATATGGCTAATCAGTTTTCCCAACACCATTTATTAAATAGGAAATCATTTCCCCATTGCTTGTTTTTGTCAGATTTGCCAAAGATCACATGGTTGTAGAAGTGTGGTATTATGTCAGAGACCTCTGTTCTGTTTCATTGGTCTATATATCTGTTTTGGTACCAGTACCATGCTGTTTTGCTTCCTGTAGCCTTGTGTTGTTACAGTTTGAAGACAGGTAGCATGATGCCTCCAGCTTTGTTCTTTTTGCTTAGGATTGTCTTGGCTATGCCGGCTCTTTTTTGGCTCCATGTGAAGTTTAATATAGTTTTTAACAATTCTGTGAAGAAAGTCAATCATACCTTTAATGGGGATAGCATTGAATCTACAAATTACTTTGGATAGTATGGCCATTTTCACAATACTGATTCTTCCTATAATGAACATGGAATGTTTTTCCATGTATTTGTGTCCTCTCTGATTTCCTTGAGCAGTGTTTTGTAGTTCTCCTTGAAGAGGTCCTTTACATCCCTTGTAAGTTATATTCCTAGGTATTCTATTCTTTTTGTAGCAACTGTGTATGTGAGTTCACTCTTGATTTGGCTCGCTGTTTGTCTGCTATTGGTGTATAGGAATGCTTGTGATTTTTGCACATCGATTTTGTATCTTGAGACTTTGCTGAAGTTGCTTATCAGCTTAAGGAGATTTTGAGCTGAGACAGTGGGGTTTTCTAAATATACAATCTTATAATCTGCAAACAGAGACAATTTGACTTCCTCTTTTCCTACTTCAATACCCTTTATTTCTTTCAATTGCCTGATTGCCCTGGTCAGAACTTCCAATACTATGGTGAATAGGAGTGGTGAGAGAGAGGGCATCCTTGTCTTGTGCAGATTTTCAAAGGGAAAGAAAGCTTCCAGGTTCTGCCATTCAGTATGATATTGACTGTGGGTTTGTCATAAGTAGCTCTTATTATTTTGAAATACGTTCTATCAATACCTAATATATTGAGTTTTTATCATGAAGGGGTGTTGAATTTTGTCGAAGGGGTTTTCTGGATCTATTGAGATAATCATGTGTTTTTGTCATTGGTTCTGCTTATGTGATGGATTGCATTTATTGATTTGCTCATGTTGAATCAGCCTTGCAACCAGGTATGAACCTGAGTAGATTGTAGTGGATATATTTTTTGATATGCTGCTGGATTCGGTTTGCCAGTATTTCATTGAGGATTTTTGCATCAATGTTCATCAGGGATATTGGCCTGAAATATTCTCTTTTTTTTGCTGTGTCTCTGCCAGGTTTGGATATCAGGATGATTCTGGCCTCATAAAATGAGTTCAGGAGGATTCTCTCTTTTTCTATTTTTTGAAATAGTTTCAGAAGGAATGCTACCAGCTCCTCGTTGTATGTCTGCAGGAATTTTTCTGTGAATCTGTCTAGTCCTGAATTTTTTTGTTTATTTGTTTTATAGGTTATGAATTACTGTCTCAGTTTCAGAACTTGTTATTGGTCTATTCAGGGATTTGACTTCCTCCTGGTTTAGAATTGGGCAGATGTGTGCATCCAGGAATTTATCCATTTCTTCTAGATTTTCTACTGTATTTTGGTAGAGGTGTTTATAGTATTCTCTGATTGTTGTTTGTATTTCTGTGGGATCAGCGGTGATCTCCCCTTTATCATTTTGTATTGTGTCTATTTGATTCTTCTCTCTTTTCTTCCTTATTATTCTGGCTAGTGGTCTATCTATTTTGTTAATGTTTTCAAAAAACCACTCCTGGATTCATTGATTTTCTTGAAGGGTTTTTTGTGTCTCTGTCTCCTTCAGTTCTGCTCTTATCTTAATCATTTCTTGTCTTCTGCTAGCTTTTGAATTTGTTTGCTCTTGCTTTTCTTGTTCTCTAGTTCTTTTAGTTTTGATGTTAGTGTGCTGATTTTAGATCTTTCCTGCTTTCTCTTGTGGATATTAAGTTATATAAATTTCCCTCAAAACCCTGCTTTAAATGTTTCCCAGAGATTCTGGTATGTTGTGTCTTCGTTCTCATTGGTTTCAAAGAATATCTTTATTCTGACTACATTTCATTATTTACCCAGTAGACATTCAGCAGTAGGTTGTTCAGTTTCCATGTAGTTGTGCAGCTTTGAGTGAGTTTTTTAATCCCGAGGATTGCACTGTGGCCTGAGAGACTGTTTGTTATGATTTCTGTTCTTTTGCATTTGCTGAGGAGTGTTTTACTTCCAATTACGTAGTCAATTTTAGAGTAAGTACTTTTACTCTGTAGTTCTGGCTACCGGGAGAACAAACTGTAAGCTGCAAGTGGGTATCAGAATCAACTAGAGAGATCAAACAAATGATGATGGCTTCAACAAATGTAATGGTAGAGGAGGTGGTACAAACAGTCATTTCATATGACTGTATAAGTTGTGCTTTGCCTAACATTACTTGACTAAAGGCATAAGTAATATTCAGATAATGATTTTGAGTATGTAGGTGATTTTTTATGGTATAGAACTTTCCTCTAATTTCCCTCTAGTATTTAATTTTACTATTTTAACCAGAGTTAGAATTATTTATTCGTAAGTGTTATATGAAACGCTTGAAGTATGGACCATGTAATATTTATTATTGCCCATCAAGTAATATGAAATTTACATGTGATAGAAAAGTATAACTTACATTTACAATTTAATATCTTATAATTTAATATATGTATAAACCACATAACTAACTTATAAGTGTAAATATTTACACTTATTTATAATTATATTATATTATTTTAATATAATATATTTTAATATATTTTTAATTTAATATATTTTAATAATTGTATATTATATATACAATTATAATATATAATTGTAATATAATTATATTATATTATAAAATTATATTACATTATATTATAAAATAATAAAATTATATTATAAAATATAAAAAATATTTATAAAAATATAATTATAATTATATTTATAATTATAAATATAATATTTATAATTAATATACATTATTACATATATGTAATTTATGCATTACATATTTTAATACTGTATACTATATGTCTATATGTATTTCTAATATATATGGTTATCTTTGTTTCCAAAGTTGCAGGTACAGCAAGGTAGTCCTGTTCTTTGCCTCTTTGGAAGTCACTGGGAACTGGTACACCTGGTCAGTGATACCTCAGAAGCCTGTTATGACCCTGTTCTTGTCATCAGGACAGCCCCATACATATGGATGGGACGGCTTATCATGGCATCCCAGAAGCCACTGGGTCCTACTTTTTTCTCTACCCTGCAACTTTCCTCCTGGAGTAGAAGACAGTCCACAAAACACACTTTGCTCTAACACAGGCTCTGCCACTTTGGTCTTCCATGGATTTTCAGTGCAAACATGGAGGATAAGATTAAGCACTTTCCCAGTGAACAGAAAGCACTAGAATACTCATTCAATGTTTTTTATTTCAAATAATAGAGACTTTTTTCATGCCAATAGACTATTACACTTGCAAAGTGGTCACCTCTCCTCTGCTAGCAAATTCCCAATAGTATGATCCTGGATTTCTCCTGTTGCCAAACCACGGGATCATCCTAATACAGCTGAACACTGGAGTACTCCTGAAATGGACACTTTTCAATATTTCTTTTTTTCTGGGCCTCAGAACTCCCAAACAGCTATTATACCTATATCCTGGAATCTTCCTCAGAAAAATGCAATGAATTCTAAGTATCAAACTGTGACTGATTCAACAAGATCCTGGATTAATACATTAGCTAGTATAATTAGGCTTCATATGCTACTGTTAGTTAATGCTGGTGGATTCTGGTTTCTCTTTTTTTTTTTTTTTTGACAGAGTCTCACTCTGTTGCCCAGGCTGGAGTACAGTGGCACAATCTCGGCTCACTGCAAGCTCCACCTCCTGGTTCACGCCATTCTCCTTCCTCAGCCTCTGAAGTAGCTGGGACTACAGGTGTCCGCCAACACTTAATTTTTTTTTGTATTTTTTGTATTTTTAGTAGAGACGGGGTTTCCCCGTGTTAGCCAGGATGGTCTCAATTTCCTGACCTCGTGATCTGCCCATGTTGGCCGCCCAAAGTGCTGGGATTACAGGCGTGAGCCACCGTGCCCTGCCCCTGGTTTCTCTTTTCAAGTGGGATAGATGGATCTCAAGTTTCTTCTAAGATGGATATTGGTCAGTCTCAGGTTCAATCTATTTATGTTCCATCTCATGGACAACTTGTACCTATATCTTGGCTAGAAATTACTCCTGAAGTTGAAACTTGGAAACAATTTGTGTCTTATAAAACAGGAACAGTGATGCAGATTCAAACACCAAATGTATCATGTAGCTCATAGAGCTAAACCTGGTGCTAAATGAGTAACTTACAACTAGATTCCACTGGTACCTTTCAGAGTTAGTAAAATTGAACTATGGGCTCATTCCTCCCTCAATGAAGATGGATCTCAGTATCCTACAGTAATCCATAACTTTGAACCATGGTGTCAGTCAGTCTTAAATATATTTCGATCCCAAGAAACTATAGAAAGGACAGATGGATACTGGATTCTGACAGAAGCTGAGTCAATCACTTCTGGATTTCTTCCATACTGCATACTGCATATTCATGCGCTAAGTCAAAAGATGACAATATTAGGTCTTGTATGCAACAGAAAACAAGTATGATCAGGCCTTCATATCAAATGAATAGATTTAGTATATTGAATAAACATGAGGCTGTTATACTCAAACTCCCAGTGCAGACATGGATCTTAATAAATCCTATAATGAACATAATTGAGCCCTTAATTCACTCTAAAGTTGACATTATCAGACCCTGAAATCAGCCTGAAACAACCATATTCCAAACCTGGACCCAGCCAGAAACTCAATCAGGAAGACTCTTGACTCACCTGAAAGCTGATACAATTAAACCATGGTTACAAGCTGAAACTGAAAGAATGAGACCCTGGATTCAGCATAAATATTAGATATTGTGGCCCAGAACCCAGACTGAAGAATGGAAAGAAAAACATTGGACCCAAACAGAAACAGATCCAGTTAGGTATTAGGCCAAACTGGAATGGAAACAGTGGTACTCAGCTCCCAACCTGAAGCTGATAAATACAGACCCTGAATCACACTGAAGCTGGTATCATCAAACTTTTGTTTCAGTCTCAAGCAGAGACAGTCACATAGTGGAGAGAACCAGTAATTCTGACAGATCACCACTGGATACAGTCTGACACTGAAATAGTGAGGTTTTAGGACCAACCTGTAGCTGATAAGTTAAGAGACTGGATACATCATGAAACGTAGGCATTTAGACACTGGGGTGAGGTTGAAAGTGATAAAGTTAGATCATGGACCCAAGCTGAAGATGACACTCTGCAACCCTGGATTCAGAAAGACCTTGGTGTAATCAACTCCTGGGTACAAAATGAAGCTATTATGTAAACACCATGGATGCAGGGAGAGTCTCAAGAATTAAATCCCTGGACATAATCTGAAACTCACACAGTCCCACTGTGGAACCAGACTGAAACTCCAACAGTAAACTATTGGACAAAGATGTTAGCAGATATAGTCACAACATGGACAAAGGCTGAATTTCAAGGATTAACATCCTGGAGACAGTCTGAAACTGATCCAATCATACTGTGGACTATAGCTGGATCTCCAGCAGTGAATCTCTGGACACGTTTTGTATCTGATAAAGTCACATGTTGGAATCAGGGTGAATTTCCAGCCTTATTTCCCTTGACAGAGCCTATAGCTAAGACAGTCACACCATGATCCAGGATAGATTCCCAACTGTGAATCCCTGGGCAAAAGCTATAGCTGAAACTGTCATACAATTGACCCTTGATGAAATGCCAACAATAAATCCTTGGACAAAATTGCAGCCTGAATATCTAGAAGGAAACAACTGGCTCCCATCTGAATTTAATTCAGTCTCATTGTGGACCACAGCTTATTTGCCAGCAGTAAACTACTAGATACAATTTGATACTGAAACAATAACACTGTGAACCCAGGTTGAGTCTCCAGCAGTACATTCCTGGAACCAGTTGGAAGCTGATATAATCACACTAGGGACCCATGCTGAATCACTAGTGATGAATTCCTGGATATATTCTCCTATATCTGATACAGCCATAATAATGTGTATCCAGGCTGAATCACTATTATTACATCGTTGGACACAGTCTAAAACTGATATACTTACAACATGGATTCTGGCTGAAACTCCAGGAGTAGGTCCCTGGGCACATGATATATTACTATCATGGACCCATGCTGCACATCCCCCAGTATCTTGTAGTCAGCCATGGATTCCAGGTAAAACTCCAGCAATTAATCCCTGAAGAAAGGCTATCACTGATATGGTCCTACCATGGAATGAGGCTGAATTTATAGAAGGAAATGCCTGGACACAGTCTGAAACTTAGATAGTCACACATGGAATCCTGAATGATTCTCCAACAAGAAGTTCAGGGACACAGATAATAGCTGATGGAGACAAGCTGTGGACCAAGCCTGAATTTCCAGCCATAAATCCCTGGACAAAGTAGTAGGTTTAGTACTATACCATGGATTCAGAGTGAGTCGCCACCAGTAAATCCATTTACACAGGCTCTATCTTATACAATCAAACTGAAAGGTGAAGCCAGCTGAGCTTTACCTCAGTTTGAGGATGGGGTGGGGACTTGGAGAAGTTTCCTGTCTAGCTAAAGGATTGTAAATGCACCAATCAGGGCTCTGTATCTAGCTAAAGGATTGTAAATGCAGCAATCAGCACTCTGTAAAAACACACCAATCAGCACTCTGTAAAATGGACCAATCAGCACTCTATAAAATGGGCCAATTAGTGCTCTGTAAAATGGACCAATCAACAGGATGTGCATGGGGCCAAATAAGAGTATAAAAGCTGGCTACCCTAGCCCACAGAGGCAACCTTGTTGGATCCTCTTCCATGCTGTGGAAGCTTTGTTCTTTGCTCTTCACAATAAAGCTTGCTGCTGCTGCCTGTTTAGGTCAGCACTACCTTTATGAGCTGTAACACTCACCTCAGGGTCAGTGGCTTCATTCCTGAAATCAGTGAGACCAAGAACCCAGCGGGAGGAACAAACAACTCTGGAGGCCCCACCTTTAAGAGCTGTAAAATTCACTGGGAAGGTCTGCGGCTTCACTCTTGAAGTCAGCGAGACCACAAACCCACCAGAAGGAAGAAACTCTGGACACATCTGAACATCTGAAGAAACAACCTCCGGACGCGCTATGTTTAACAGCTGTAGCACTCACGGTGAGGGTCTGTGAATTCATTCTTGAAGTTAGTGAGACCAAGAACCCACCAGAGGGAATAAATTCTGGACACAAAACCTTGGGTCCAGGATGAATCTTCAGCAGTAAATCTCTATACACTACCTGAATCTGATAACATTATTCTGTGGACACAAGCTGAGTCTCCAACAGTAAATCTGTGCACAGATGCTGTACCTTCCAAAGTCACAACATGGGCCTAGGCTGTATGTCCAGCAGTAATTCCATGGACACAGCCTATGTCTTCCATAGTTGCACCTTGGACCCAAGTTGAATGTCCATCAGTAAATGCGTGGACAACATCCATAGCTGATACCATCACACTACGGAAAGGGGCTGAATTAACAACAGAATATCCATGAATACTGCTCTGGGCTGCTACTATCACACTATGGGTACAGTTTGAATCTCCAGCACGAAATCTTTAGACAAAGCCTACGAATGACACAGACACACCATGGCCTCAGGCTGAATCTCCAGTAGTAGTTTATTGGACAGAACCTGTACCTGATACTACACAACCCTTGATCCAATATGAAAATCAAGCATCTATTTTGTGGACACATCGTGAAATTGAAAATATCAATGAATGGGCCTTGCCTGAATTTGGAACACTTATATCCTTTATAGTGCCTCTGCACTATCAAGCAGCAAAACTATGCTCCCAACCTGAAGCTCTAGCTAGCAGAACTTCGTTTAAACGGGAACAGAATTTCAAACACTGAGCACATTTACTCCCTTTGGACCTGGTAAAATAGAATCCTGGGCTAAACATAGAACTACAACATTTATAACATGGATCCAATACGAAACTGATGTCTTCTTCCTGTGTCCCCAATCTGAAGTAGGTAGAATGAGATCCCAGACTATTTCTGAAGCTGATACAGTAAAACTATAGATCCAGACTGAAGAAGGCACAATCCACGCCTGGACTAGAGCTAAAACTAATACTATCAGACCTTTGACTCACGGTAAATCTCAAGCAGTCAGACCCTGGACCCTTTCTTTGTCTGATACACTGTTGTATGAGTCTGATACACTATTGTATCAGGCTTGACCATGCCTGACATTAATACTCTGAGTGATTGGTTTCAGACCTGAAAACATGTAAGAAGAAATGGTACTCAACTTTATTCTCAAACAGTTGCTCCCTGGATGAAGCCAGAAAGAATGGCAAATAATCCACCCATGGAACCAATCTGAAAAGAATGCAGTCAGACCCTGGACACAGTCTGAACGTGATGTTATTCAACCTTGGACCTATGCTGAAATCAATACAATCAGACACTGGACACATTCTGAAATTGATAAAATAGAACAATGGACTGAGCCTGAATCTCAAGAAATTAGGACCTGGCCTGCAGCGGAATGTTGACACGTTGGTCCCCAACTCAAAACGATGCAGTTTGGCCCTGGACCCAACTTGAATCTCAAATGGCAAACTCCTGGAACCAGAATCAAGTTAGCATAAATTACTCCTGGACTCAGCATGTACCTGCTACAATCAGACCACGGACTTCCTTTGAAATTCATCCCTGCACCCACCCTAAAGCCAATACAGTGAAAAGGTACTGGTTCCAGACTCAAATGAATTCAATAAGATCCTGGAACCAACCTGAAACTGAAGTAGTCCAAATTTGGACTGTAAGCCAAGGAAGAAAGCACTGAAACATGACTGAAATTGATACAGTCACATCTTGCTTACAGACTCAATGTGACACAGTTAGACCCTGGATTCATCTTGAAAGTCAACCACTCTCTCCCTGGTCCAAACTGAAGTTGGTATATTTTGGCCCTGGACTCAGCAAAGAGCTGCTACATACCGAACCCGCACAGAAACCCAAGCAGTGAGACCCTGGATCAAGCAGGAAACTGATATAGTCAGATCTTCATTTAATATTCAAAGGAATAAAGGCAGATCATGGGCTTATTTAAAATCTCAAGCAGTCATTCATTCCCTGGATGCAACCTGAAGTTGATATAATTCATGCTTTTATCCGGTCTGAAATCTTCCTACCAAGTTTCTGGCCCAAGGTTCTATATCCAGTAGTCAAACCGTGGACCTTGCTTATATGAAGAACACTCATATTTTGGATACTGCCTGTAACCAAAGCAGACATGCACTGGATCCAGTCTGAAGCTGATATTACTGAATCATTTGCTGTTTTTAAAGCTGGTAAAATGAGAATCTGGACCCAACCTGAAACAGAAATACTAAGACCCAGAACCCATTATAAGGCTGATATAATTGTATCATTTTCTCCTCCTGAAATTGAGCTGAATGAAGAAACACTATTAACAAGTCATTTTGGCTCCTTGTCTAAATGTGTACCCTTTTTGCCAGTAAAAACTGTTTCTTTCCCCAATCAGTATTTTATCATTTTGTTGACTGAGATAACTGTTACAGAAAGCCAAGATAAATCATTTCTCTCCAACCAAGCCAGCTTATAAGCATTTGGCTTCCTAGAAGATTTGTTTACAAGCACTATGGGAGGAAATTAAAAATTATCCAGATAAAAGAAAGCCCTGGTGTCCTAGGTACCTCTCTTATCTCTCTTTGTTCCTCCTTTTTCTTTTTTCTGTTTTGTTGTCTTCCATCTCCACGTACGCTGTGTTCTTGTTTAATCTTTTCTTCTTGTACATTCACTTCATTTTGCATTTTCCCATCTTTCTCAGTTATTTTTCCTCTGGTCTCCTCTCCTGTTCTTCTATCCTTAGCCTCTTCTGCTAATCCTCTTCAGAAAATATCTTTCTTCACATTTACTGAATAGTCCATTCTTTCCCATTCTTTTTCATTCTTGCATGCTGCTCTAGCCACACTTTTAACTTCTGCTGATGCCTGATCTCAATCTGGACCCAAGCCTAGACAACAACCTCTTAGGCATTCAGAACTCAATGTTTCCCTGGTTGAGTGTCAACTAGCTGTGATGTGGAAAGAAAGTTTCCTGGTTTTCTGGCTCTTCAAGACAGCTGTTAATTCTCATGAAAACACAGGCACCTTTCGTCTAGTCATAGGTTTGGGCTAATATACTTGGTAAGAAGACTCTTGTTGAACCCTAAACCACAGTTTGTAAGGTAAGAGGTTGTGTCCTCAGATCTTTGCAAAACCAAAATTTAGGTTATTTTATGAATCAGCAGAGATGTCTAAATATTGAACGAATATCTTATTTTTGCCAAACAGGATTTATGGGCTATGGTTTATAAGCACAATTCTATTCAGAGAGCAGTATTTTAAAGTCTTACTTCTTAGAAATGGTTTATTATTCCACTTGAGGTATATGAATATATACACACACTACTGGATAATAGTATAATATATTGGATATAAATAAGATATATATATGTTTATATATATGTATATACTTTAAATTATTATTTAAAGGGAAAGTATGCAGATAACCTCTGTAGTATATCTGAAATTGTAGGGTGAATAATGTATATTTTGAAGCATTTTCTCAGAATCGAAGAGACTGAATTTCTCAAGCATATTCCTAAAAACCTAAAATTAGATTTTAGAAATGGGAGAGTAGCAACACTAATCTCACTCTATTCCACATGTGTATTCCTTCTGCAGAGTGTGGATTATGTCCTGGCCATGTAACCCTCTGTCCCAGCTGCTTGGAGGCAGAAATTGGTGAATTCCCTTGGATAGTTTCTGTGCGACTGTCTTTCTCCCACTCTGTGCTGGCTCCATACTAAATGAACAGTGGATCCTTACCACAGCCAGATGTGCCAATTTTATGTAAGTCTGAGTAATTCATTTCAAGATTAAGATATCATTATAAAGCACTTACAACATTGAGATTGTTAATGAATATCTTTCCCTTTATTTGTGTGTGTCTGTGTGTGAGAGAGAGATAGAGAGAAATAGAGATAGAGACAGAGTCTTGCTCTGCTGCCCAGGCTGGAGTGCAGTGGCGTGATTCACAGTAGCCTCAAACTCCCAAGATTAAGGAATTCTTTCACCTCTGCGTCCTGAGTACATGGGACCACAGGCACACACCACTGCATCTGGCTATTTTTATTTTGGCAGAAATAAGCTCTTATCATGTTGTGCACCTGTTTTCAAATGATCTTCAAAAATAGTTTCTAAAGAAGTATTTCTACTTTAGTGCTTACCTGGACTTCATCTGTATTCACATGACCTCCAGGGCTTTATTCAAATTGAAATGTGGCAATAATAAGATTTTTCTTCCGCAGAAAAAGCTCAGGAGCCCTGGCCCTGGTCCAAGTGGGGCTTAGTCATATTCTGGATTCTGACCAAGCTGACTGTGAGCATTGACCACGCCATACCCTACCTAGGACCCAAGGGACCTCTAGGACCTGGGTTGATCTTCCTGAAGCAGCCACTACGTTTTCAACCCTGGTGTTTCCTCTATGCTTGGAGGAAAGTCTGGAACAAGAGAAATTTATACAACTATGTGACTATTGGCTACCTAGTTGGTCCCTTATGAGGGCTGGGTAATGAAGAAGACTCTGGGTTGGAAGACAACCATGTTTAGAAAGAGAATAGTATCCTATCTTGAATAATAAAAAAATTGTCTTTCTCTTCACCATACTTCTCCCTGTAATCTAGGCTAAGTTTGAAAACAAACAAACGCAAACATTTCTTCTCTCTTTTCTATCAGGAAATCCTGGAGTTCTGCAAAAAAGGCACCTGAGCATCAAACAAGTCAGCACTTGTGCCCAATTCTGCCCCAAGCTGAGTGAATTCACTTTTTGTGTAGAGGCCAAGAAAGCTGTTGGGAGGCTGGCTGTAAGGTGACAAATTCATGGGGTGTGAATGCCAGGAAGAAAGAGAAATATCTTGCACACTAAAAGTTACTTCTGGCCCTCCTTCAAAATATTGATTCATATCTTGTATTTTGTTTCTTGCAGGGTGACCTGGGAGCACCTTTGGTGTGCCATCTACAGCGAAAGGACACTTGGGTGCAAGTGGGAATCTTGTGTCACTTTGAGGAGTGTTGCACAAAGCCTTGTGTCTTGAGCCAAGTGCCCCCTTTCCTTTCTGGCTCCAGGGAGTGCCATGGCCTAGCCATGCACCCTGACACCACCAAGGGCCCATGACTACCTTTGCTTCCATGTCCCTTTCTGCCTCTACTTCTAAAAATGCCTCAGCTTTTACCTCCACTCCCACTTCTATTCCGCCACACTTCATCTCTCTGCCACAGCCTCAGAGTAAGGCTCAAAACCTTGGTAGGCAAAGCAAAAGAAGATAATTGAAATAGAAAAGAATAGATGGAAGGAGAGAGGAGAGAAAGCTCTTCCTGAAAAATGCACGAGATTTTATCTCCCAAATCATAGAAATTATTTCCTTATGGCTTACAAAGGCATTTCATACTTGTTATATGATTCAATTCCCATAGTATCCCTATGGATTATGATATAGATCATTTAACATGATTATTATAGTTATCTTAAATGTGTATTCTGATACTAGATAAGTAGAATGGATTGATCAATTTCTCATGGCAAAAGATGAATAGGGCTAATATTAAGACACACTCTCCTAACACAAAGACATTTCTTTACTACCAAACAGTAGCTTACATTTGTAATACAGTTATTTTAAATTAAGTATATTTTAAGTTAAAGATATGATGATGTTTGGAAACAGTATAATAGTTGGTAAGTAATGAGTTTTAGGTGCTGGTGTACTAGATTGGATTACGTTGCTATTATCAGTTTCCCCCTTCCCTTGGCTATGAGAAAACCTATCACAATATTAGCAGTGGCTATTTCACATTAGTGTACTTCTAGTTGTTTCCTTAGAAATTGAGGGATATCTTTTGATCTCATGAATTAAATGTGCACTTAGCCACAGCTGTTTTATAGCTACCACCAATTGCCATAGTTACAGTGAATAATACATTTAAAATATAAAAGAAGCCGTAATTATTTGCTCACATCCTCCAAAGTCTAACTCAAAGACAACTACACTTAAGATCTTAGTTATGCCTCTAATTTCATCTATACTTTCTTACCCCTTCTACAGACAGGTTATCTTCACCATTTTTATCTCTCTCTATATGTGTATTAACGAACATTGCTTCAACTCAGTTTTCTGAGGAACACTAAAATAATTTTTAAAATATAAGCTCTTTCCTGAACCTCAATCTTCAGTTTTCTATTTGAACTATTGGTTTGATATCTCACTAAAATTATCAGTTTAGGAAGAAAAGTCCCCTCCAATTTAGAGACAGGTGCTTTATCTCCAAATTTTTCATTATTTATTAATGTATTCTCATCATTACATTTTTTGTTGCTTATCTACTTCAATGATTTCTGGGTAGCTAAAATCATAGGTATATAAATGTTGCAATGGGGGAGAAAGCTGGGATGATTCCAAATATTTTGATTAAAGAAATTTAAGCTAGGACGTAAAGAAACTATGAACTTGGAAAGATAATAAGAGGAACACTTCTTTTCAAGAAAAATGCATGAACACAAAAGAGGTAGAAGTTTGTCTTTGCTGGTCATATTTAACAATGCTGACTGGGTTAGCACAAATAGGAGGGATTTAAAACTTAAAAAAATGTGCCGGGCGTGGTAGCTCACGCCTGTAATCCCAGAACTTTGGGAGGCTGAGGCAGGCAGATCATAAGGTCAGGAGATCGAGACCATCCTGGCTAACATGGTGAAACCCCGTCTCTACTAAAACATACAAAAAAATTAGCCAGGTGCAGTGGTGGGCATCTGTAGTCCCAGCTACTCAGGAGGCTTAGGCAGGAGAATGGCAGGAACCCAGGAGGCAGAGTTTGCAGTGAGCAGAGAGCGTGCCCTGCACTCCAGCCTGGGAAACAGAGCGAGACTCCATCTCACAAAAAAAAAAAAAAAAAAGGTCTACAGATGGCAATTCTATTCAAATTAGCACAATTAGGTTATTTTTCTTCTCAGCTTGAGCAGATCAGATTTCTCTGCGATATGCCATGCCTTGGCAGGCTGGGATCATCAGCTGTGGCAGTCAGGTCTGCAGTGGTTCCATAGTTAGCAGCTTGTGTGTTCTCATAGCTGCCCACTGTGTCAGGAACATATAAGTTTGTGCCTGCCTCTTCCCATGCCCTATAACGTATTATCCCACAATTACATTGCTGAAGGTTTCTCTGTCCAAATTCACTTCTATAATACAAGACCATCTCACTTATACAGATAACATTTTTGTTTTAGGCTAAAAAAAATTGTCTCACACTGTTTGGCTTATTAGTACCTCTGTTAGTCAATTCCTCTGCAATCCCATTGTCTATGAACTCTTTATCCATAGATTTCTGATTTCTCTAAAGATGAGCTATGGATCTTATGTATCATAAATAAAGAAATATGCTAGAAAGCCCGATGTAGGTTTAAGGTTCAGGTTTTCTAATGAATGTATTGTAATAAATCTTTGCCTATGCACACAGGAGTCCTGAAGACACTGCTGTGATACTGGGCCTGAGGCACCCTGGGGCACAACTGAGAGTTGTGAAGGTGTCTACCATTCTATTGCATGAGAGATTCTGGTTGGTGAGTGGAGCAGCAAGCATTGCTACTCCTCCAAGATGTCCAGACTCCCATTCGGCTCTTAGCACTCTTTGGCTATCTGAAGAATATGAATAGTCCAGAATGCTGGCTCTCTGAGTCACAAATTATTACACCAGGTCAGCGTTTTTTTTTTCTCATTGGGGTAGCAGTTGTAAAAAAAAATGAGGTTCATATTTTTAATATTATATTTCAAGGAGTAACCATAATCACAATTGTATACATTACTAATTATAAGATATTTAGTCCACACAATAGACCCACTAGGAGATTTGTTTTTGTTTTATAAGATGATGGTTCTGATGATAACTTCACAGGATTTTAGATCTGAAAACATTTATATGAGGATCTTTCTCTGTACAGTCAATTTTGTAAATCAAAGTAGACATGATTTGTTTTCCAACTTCGCTAACTTCAAAATAAAGGAAAAAGAAGGTTTTTTGATTTGTTTTGTTTTTACCTCTTTATGAAAATGAAGCTGAACTTGACTTGGCATTTGGAATTTCATAAGTAAAATTTACTTGTTACTTTGGAAGAGTGGCATTTCCAAAGTGATTAAAGAGTGACGATGCTGTCCGCAGTGGCTCACTCCTGTATTTCCAGCACTTTGGGACCTTGAACCAGGAGAACCTTTTAGGCCCAGGAATTTGATACCCACTTGGGCAATAGAGCAAGACTTCATCACTAAACAACAACAACAACAAATAGCTTGATGTGGTGTTGCACACATGTAGTCCCAGCTATGTGGGAGGCCGAGACAGGAAGATAGCTTGAGCCCAGGAGGTTGAGGCTGCAGTGTGTGAAGATGCTGCCAATGTACTCCAGCCTGGGTGACCAGGCAAGAACTTGTCTCAAAAAAATGGGAGGGGGCCTGGCATGGTGGCTTATGCCTGTAATCCCAGCACTTTGGGAGGCTGAGACCAGTAAATCACCTGAAGTCAGACTGGTAAAGACCAGGCTGAGGCAGGAGAATTGCTTGAACCCAAGAGGCTGAGGTTGCAGTGAGCTGTGATCAGGCCACTGCATTCCAGACTGAGTGACAGAGCAGAACTGCATCTCAAAAAAAAAAGTCACTAGAAAGATAATAAAATACATAAATGTGTGATGTAAAATGTTAATGGTGATAAAATAAACTGAATTTCTTTGTGGGGGTTACACATACAAATGTAATGACAAGACAGTGATAAGACAAATCATGGTCTTATCTCAATACTTAGTGTCTACATGTAGCATATGTTCTTTAGGATAATTATAGTCCATTTTCTTTCTAGGAGAGACTGATGAGAATGCAGAAATGTTAAAGATGCAAGTGGTGGAAGCTTCCAGCTGTGCCCACCTATACCCTGACATAGACAGTTCCATTGTTTGCTTCATTACCCAGGCCAAAGACTCTAATGCAAATGTGGAACACAGTCAAATTTTTTTCTATCTACATGATAGAAACTATAACTTCATCCCTACATAAATGGATATACAGCATATGCCTAAATGATAAATATAAGTGAATCACTGATCAGTAGGAAACCATTTTAAAAGTCTTTAATTACAGAACAAAATCTCTGGAAACATTTTCTTGTCAATCTCTGAGTTTTCTTACTTGGGTTATTAATCTCTAGCCATACTAAAGAGCTAGTATGCTGTTCTTCAACCAAAATTAGACATTTTATAAAATTCCTGTATTCTAATAATAGTAACTTTACACCTCAGAGTTTAAAACACATCCAACCTTTTTCTATTTCTCCAATTAAAATAGCTTGTTTAAGGTTTACACTTCAGTGATTTTTTTGTAGTAACATTTTTTAAGGTATTTGACTAGGATGATTTACTTATGTACTTACCTGATGTCTCCCTTTCTTCTGAATACATATTTTATTACTCATCTATTAATTCTGAGTTTAAGAAGCTGGAATAGGGATTTAAATCCAAATTCTACATTTCAATTTACAGGAGTCAGTGAGTCCAGGAAGTGTCATTATGTGCAGACAAATATCTGGCAATGGCAGTTGGAGACAAATAGGCTTCACCAGTCTCAAAACCCTAGCTACTTCAGTGAGTCCACACTTCTCCTGGATCTTGTCTGCTTCATTAAAAGAAAGCCACCAACTAAACCAGGCCCTCGTGGCTTGGGTGGAAACTCCTAAGTCCTCTAGTCTCCTTAAACAGCCAACCACACTGCCACTTTCCTCAATAATAATTACTGCAGCCCTGAGACTTTGGTAGCCTACTAATTACAACTATTGATGCTACAGTCTGATCACAGTATGATAAAACGCCAAAACAACAAAAACAAAAATATTGACTTAAGCCTTTTAAATCTCTCTAAATATAACTTCAATAAATATGTTTTTTTTTCTACATAACAACTGCTTTCTACTTGAACTAATGCTAGGCCTTGGATTGCTTTCATTCTTGAAATTGATTCAAAAGTGCATATTTAACATGAAGGTGAATACAGAATCTCATGTGTCAGTAAATAAAATTTTCAAAATGATGCAAAATACAAATATGAAATTGTATTTGTGAACTTTATTATTCTTTCAAATTATATTTTCATAATTACCCACTCACGCAATTTTTTATAACTATCTGCATGTTTTCCTCAGGTTGGGGAAAAACAGTATCTGAGTTCTTGAATAATTTATGAAAGACAGAATGACAATACTATACAAGGTTAACCTATATACAATACTGTATTTAGTGAGTGAAAACATTACTTTTAAAATCCGACAAAGGTATTAGGTAAATAAAATGTATTATTTCAATAATTCTAAAGTACATGTGTATGAAGAAAATAGAATAATGATTAAAATACATAAACAAACAAATGAGGCTGGGCATGGTGGCTCACACCTGGAAGCCCAGCATTTTGGGAGGCCAGTGCAGGCAGATCACAGCAGTATGAGACCAACCTGGCAAATATGGTGAAACCAGTCTTGACTAAAAATAGAAAAATTAGCAGGACATGGTGGCATGTGCCTGTAATCCCAGCTCCTCAGAAGGCTAAGGCAGGGTATTCGTTTGAAGCTGGGAGGCAGATGTTGCAGTGAGACGAGATTTTGCCACTTCACTTCAGCCTGGATGACAGATCAAGACTTCATCTGAAAACAAACACACACACACCCCCAAAACACTAATGATTAATAAAAAAAAAAATGTATACTAGAAAAAGTGCTCACAGGCAAACTCACATATCTGACAGAAAAAAAAAAATCATTGAAAACAAAAGTTCCAGAAGGGGCAAATAAGAAAACAAATTTAACACCTCGCATATAAAGTACAAATAGTAAACTGAAACGAACCATAGGGGAAAAAACTTCAAAATATACAACCAAGTACTCTAAAAGAAGCTGAAAGGCCCTCAGAAACTTTCTAGAGTCCATGTTCCTGTATTGCAAAAATGATCATAAAAATTGCCAAGAGTAGAACAATAAAAATGTATCTTAAAACTTGATAAACACTTCAAGTCTCTCCTAACATTTGTGATGGAAAATGGATCCTTTTGCAGTTTTTCCATACAATTATGAAGAAATTATTTTTCTTCAAACTTAAATTAGCTTTTTCAATATTCTAAGAAATTAACTTTTATATTAATAGTAGGTAATGTAACAAAGCAGGTCTTTATCAAGATAACTGACACTGGATGTCTACACCATTACTCAGGTGGGCCTTAATTCCCAGCCAGGTTCCCCACCCTGGGTACATACTGAAGGTCCCCAGCCATTTTGCAATCTCTTCACATTCCCAGCCCTGGAGGAAGCTCTAAAATACATGTCCATGAAGAAAATAGAACATTTCCTCACACTGGAGCCCAGTGTGGTCCTCCAGATTCCCTGTGAAGTAGACTGTCTTATATGGGAAGGCAGGGCAGTGGGGGTGAGGATGGCAGAGAGGATAACACGTCAGGGCAGCCCGGGGTCATCAAAACAGAACATGACAGACCTGGGAGAAACATTCTGAAAGAACGTAGACCTAGACGGGCCTCAGGTGGATATCTGTGTGGAGAAGGAGAGGGTCCTGGTTGAGCTCAAACTGAGCCCCAGGTGGTAGCAGGTCTCAGGACAGGGAAGGGAGCTGGCGAGTGATGATGAGACAGCTGTCCCTTAAACTCTGCTTCTCACCAACTGATCTTAGTCACATATGCATTGTAGTGGCTTAAAGTTCCCCAATCCTGAAATGTGGGTGTTGCAGTTCCCTGATGGGCCTTTCTCCCCCAACCAATGGATGGCCTGCAATTGCTCACTGAAGTCTCCTGCATGATCTTTGGGTTCTCCATGTGGGGCACAGATCCAGGACGGAAAGCCTCTCAGTTCCCAACCCTAGGATGCTAGCCTGGCCTCTGTTCCCTCTCTAATGCTGTCCCTCCCTCCATGGGATAGAACTGCAATGGATTGAGCCATAGGCCCTGGCTGATGATCTAGGGGACTGCAGATATGGGTCCAGAACAGTTCAGGTCACAATTTAAAGCCAGTTCCCCAGAGACCAAGGAATGACCAGCGAGGTCCTTTCCTATGATGCCCCACAGCAAACCCCACCTCAGCAATCCTGCCAAAACCCAGGCAGGCATGTTCAGCCAAACAGCTGAATAAGCTCAGGTAGGAGGTGTACTGCCTGCAGCTGGAGGCTTGACCTTCATGATCCCAGAACCACTGGACTGCAGTTCTGTGATTAAAGGTGAATAAGACATTGTTTCTGCCTTCAGTGATAGCTCAGTCCAAAGGGAGACAAGTAGAAATGATATAAAAAGAGAGATATTAGTCCGTGTGTAGTGGCTTATGCCTATAACCCCAGCTCTTTGGGAGGGCAAGGTGGGAGGATCATGAGGTCAGGAGATGGAGGCCATCCTGGCTAACATGGTAAAACCCCATCTCTAAAAAAAAAATACAAAAAATTAGCCAGGCATGATGGGAGCTACTTGGGAGACTACTTGGGAGCCTCCCAGCTACTTGGGAGGCTGAGGTAGGAGAATTGCTTGAACCCAGGAGGCGGAGTTTTCAGTGAGCCAAGATCATGCCAATGCACTCTGGCCTAGGCAAGGGAACAAGACTCTGTCTCAAAAAAAAAAAAAAAAAAAAAAAAAAGAGATATGTAAAGTGTGCTTTAAAAACTGAGAAAAGGGACAGAATATTTGACAGATAAGTTGTTTGGGGCAGTGGGAAATGAGGAGGTCTCAGTGTATGCTTTCACTGTGTCACATTTGATTATAGGCAGAAACAAATGAATCTTAATATGTATGGGGTCACAGACCCTTTTTAAAAGTGATGAAATTTATGATGATTCTTTCAATAAAAATTTATAGAACATCCATATGTATTTTGCTTACTAACTCAGAATGTGCATCATCAAGAGCTCTGGATATAGGAGAATGAGTAGAAATATTTTAGGTAGACAAGAAGGGAAGGGGAGTCCAAACAGAGGAAACAGCCTGTGCAAGAGCCTGGAGACAAAAACGCTTGTGCATTACTGGAATGAAGGTGACTATAAGATAATTCATGGTGACTATAAGATAATTCATGGTGACTGGAGCATAGCTGGAAGATGAACCAGTCATGGCATAAGATGAAAACAGAAGGCCAGGCATGTTCGCTCATGCCTGTAATCCTACGTTTTGGGAGGCCCAGGTGGGCAGATCACCTGAAGTCAGAAGTTTGAGATCACCGTGAACAAAACGGCAAAACCCCAACTCAACTAAAAGTACATAAATTAGCCAGACATGGTGGTGGGTGCCTGTAATCCTAGCTACTCAGGAGGTATAGGCGTAGAATCAGTTGAACCAGAAGGGCAGAGGTTGCAGTGAGCTGAGATTGCACCATTGAACCACTGAACTCCAGACTGGAAGAAAGATTGAAACCCATCTCAAAAAAAAAAAAAAAAAAAGTGCAAAATAAGCCGGGTGTGGTGTTGGGTGGCTGTAATCCCAGCTACTCGGGAGGCTTAGGCAGGAGAGGCCCTTGAACCCAGGAGGTGGAAGTTATGGTGAGCTGAGATCATGCCATGGCACTCCAGCCTGGGCAACAAGAGCAAAACTCCACTTCAAAAACAAACAAACAAAAAAATGAAAATAGAAGATAAGTAGATATCCAGAGACAAAGCATTAAGGATCTCCAATGTCACTCATGCACTTTGTCCACTCAGAGACAACACCAGGATTGATTAAAATTATGCACATCATGTCAACCTTTTTCTAAATGTTAACAAATGTAACTGGAACAGCTAGTACCCATGAAATACTATTTAACATTCTGACTACAGGCTTTCACTGGCATTCCTTACAAGTGTTTAGTTTGGAGTGCTCAAACCTCAAGCTTATAGCTTCATGAAGGAAAGATTATGTTAGAATGAAACAAAAAGCCCCTCAACCACTACATCAATTATTTTATTCCTGAATAACTTACAGCAGAATGGCAATCTTCAATGAGTAGACATGCTTCTCAATCATAGAAACAACTTAGATTCACCTGGGAAGTTTACAAAAAGCATACCACATGTGAGATCTATCCCAGACCAATTAAAATTGGAATTTATGGGGATCAATGGAACCTAAGTATGTGAATTTCTGAAAGCTTGACAGATAACTTTGGCGTGCATTGAAAATTGAGAACAACTATGTTAAGAACAATAATCCATGAAAGTAAGTTCCTATCGACTCATCTGCTCTTAATTATATTACACTGTTCTCATGCAGCATGATACAAGTAAAGATTATTATTATTATTATTATTATTATTTTGAAATGGAGTCTAGCTCTGTTGCCCAGGCTGGAGTTCATTGGCATGACCTCATCTCACTGAAACATCCAATCCCTGGGTTCAAGTGATTCCCCTTCCTCAGCTTCCCAAGTAGCTGGGATTACAAGCAGCCACAAACACACCCAAGTAGTTTTTGTATTTTCAGTAGGTACCTGGTTTCACTGTGTTGGCCAGGCTGGTCTTGAACTCCTGACTTAGTGATCCACCCACCTCAGCCTCCCAAAGTGCTGGGATTACAAGCATGAACCACTGTGCCCAGCCAGAATTAATATTTTAAAATATTTAGAAATATATGTTGTAGGGCACAGTAGCTCATGCCTGTAATCCTATTACTCTGGGAGGCCAAAGTGGGTGGATCACTTGAACTGAGGAGTTTGAGACCAGCTTGAAAATATGGTGAAACCCTGTCTCTACAAAAAATTACCCAGGCCTGGTGCTGCGTGCTTGTGGCCCCAGCTACTCAGGAAGGTAAGGTGAGAGGATTGATCAGGAGGATCCCTTGAACTCAGGAGGCTGAAGCTGCAGTGCACAGAGATTGAGCTGCTGCACTCCAGTCCAGTCTGGGCAACAAAGTGAGGCTCTGTCTCATATATGAGTGTGTGTGTGTGGGTCTATACATATATATGTAGTCATGCACTTTGTTTACTCAGAGACAACACTATGATCGATTAAAATTATGCACATCATGTCAACCCTCTTCTAAAAGTTAAGAAATATAACTGGAACAGTTATACATATATATATGTATACACATACATATATACATATATAGATATGTAATTAAAGTGGCCAAGCATATATGTATGTGTGTGTGTGTGTGTGTGTGTGTGTGTGTGTGTGTGTATGAGAGACGGAGTTTCACTCTTTCATATATATATAGATATACACACACATATATACATATATGTGTGTATAACTGATGCAGGCATCAGTTGCACAACAATATTTAATAGCACAGCTATTAAGTCCTGTCCATTGCCTTAAACAGAATGTACAGAATTCAGTATTTTTAGTTACACCAAACACTATATAAGGTTTGCAGTTAATCATTTTTATATGCTATATTCTCTTTGATATTGAACATAGAACTTCAAGAAGAGGGTCACACAATGATTTATTCAGTAAATATGTATAGAGTTGTGTGTACCAAATCTGTGGTAAGTGCTGAGATTAGAAAACATACCATGTATCTGCCCTCAACACGTTCTCATTCTATTGAATGTTGTAATAACACAACATTGAGTCCTAAAAGTTTCAAAAGAGAAGTACACACAAAAAAAGAGCTAGGCAAATACCTGGGACATTATGATCACTTAGAGCTGTTGTCAATTAAAGCCAGATCTTCAAGGAGCATAAATGCCAGGAAAGAAAGTTTAGAACAAACTGTCTACACAAAGGCAAGTTTTTGTTGTTGTTGTTGTTTCATAGGAAAATAAGATCTGAGTTTCAGGAAGGTTATAAGACTAACTGCAATATATAAGATGGGTTGAAGATCAGCAAGAGAAACAGAAGGGGAGTTATGAGCTTTTTTAAATGGTTAAACTAATAGCTGATGGTCACCTGGGCAAGGAAAGTGGAAGAACGGACTGGAAGAAAGAGACAGGTGCAAGAATCATTGCAAAGATAAAGTCCAAAAGTCTTGGCATGAGTTTTCAAGTTGAGGCTACTAAAAAGTATTGTGGGATTCTTGGCATTCATCTATCTATCAAATTATTCAATGAATCTTTATTAAGATTCAAGATTATTATTAATCTTCATTATTATTTGAGATTACTAAGATTTATTATTCATTGAATAATAAATATTCAATGAATATTTAATACTATGCAACAAGCACTGTGCTGGGTTCTGGAGGTACAGCAATGAATATGGGGTTAATGGTCCCTGACTTCCTGAAGCTTTATGTACAGGGAGAGACAGATAATAAATAAAAGTCACAAGCAATTGTAAATGCTGTGAAGGAAATTTTGGGATGCTGAAAGAGAGTAACAGACAGTAGTGATGGTTGCTGTAACAGACAGAACTACTGTATTTTGGGCGCTAAGTGAAGTTTTCTCCAAGGGATTCTTATTTGATATATCAGAAAGAGCAGCCATTGACAAAGAGGAAAAAAACAGCTGCCATCTCTCTAAAATAGGACAATTTTGGCATAGTTCTGTGTTTAAATAACAAAGAGTTGCTAATGTGCAGAATAATGCTGAGAATTTGAGTAAGAGGAAAATGGTAAAGTAACTAGTAGTTTTAATGGTACAGTTGGGAATGCTGCCCTTGATAAAAGTAGTTCCAGTGGAATGAGACCAAAACCAAATTGAACTGAACTGAAAAGCCAGTGGGAAGAAATGAGGGAAGTGGGTACGGTGTGCTTAGTGGAGAAAAGTAATGAAGGGGTAGGTGGCAGGGAGTTAAACAATGGGAAAAATTCTAATTTATAAGAGTAATATAATAATTTAGATCACAGTTGTATATGTATACTGAGCTGGTAGAGAGGGAGAGATTAACGTACATGAGAAAATAAAGTTGAAAGCAGTGGATTGCGGTTTCTAGCACCTACAGTTCACTCTCACTTTGCCTGTGAGTTGGATAAATGGCTGAAAGCTGATTCTTTTTCAAAGTTGATTTCTATTTGGGAAAGAAGGGAGTAGGGAACAAAATGACTTTGTAAACTGGATAACAAAGTAAGGATATAGAGTACATAGAGAAAGAAAGAGCTCAGTCGCAAGAAGATCTTGTTCCTCAAACCACATGCTGCCTACTTTCTAGTCTACTTTCACATTAGCCCTACTCCAGTTTCCAAAAGAACAAGAATTGTTTCATTCAATCTAACCAAGAGCACTTTGCAAATCCCACCATATACATCTGTCATCTCAAAGAAGAAAGAGTATTTTAGGACTACAAATAAAAATAATGTAATATTAAATTAAAATCAAATAACAAATCTTGCTTCATTGAAAATCTGTCTATAGTGATATCTTATTTTTTTTAATTCTGCCATGGAGTAGTGAAAATATTATTCCAGTCTTGTGTCTGTCTGGAAATCAGTATTGGGAAATCACTAGACTGACTGACTTACGAAATCGCTTCCTATTCAAATTCTATAATTCAGTTAATAATTACAAAACATATCATATTTGAAGTAAAATAATTTCCTTTTTTATCTTCCATTCAAAGATCTTACAAATAACTCTTTCTTTCCAAGTCATCTTTGCAGTTCTCTCACCTACATAGGGATCTAGAGCAACACTTTCACACCTTCATCCGTTTCAAAGGCCTGGTCTCCCAACTTTTCAGAGAGCTCACAGCATTTACAGTAAACATATCTCTCTGCATAAAAGATAATAGCTGGTTCAACTGTTCTCTGTCAACCTAAATGTTGATTAAGACCTCAGTAATCACACTCCACTCTGAAGAAATCTAAAATCACAAATGCAGATTAATTTATGAGAACAGAAGGAAATAATTGAAAGAAAAAAGCTGTCTTGCTCAAAGAAAGGAAAACACAAAAGAAGTCCCACTGCCTACCTCATTTGGATAATTTTATTTTTAAAGTGTTCAAATGTTCTAGTATTTTTTCATCACTCTTAAAGAGACAATTAAATATTTCATCAAATAGGATATTTAAAAACGTGACTTATAACAGGTGGACTCTAAACATGAGAATTATCACTGGCTCACTGAGACCTCTGATCTGCAGGCACATGATTGATGATGCCTTTCTAATTCCAACAGCATGGGCCTGCAGCAAAGTTTATGTTACTGCAAAGTCTAATTTATTGAATTCACTAATTCTATATATTTCTGATTAGCTGACCTTCAAAACTCATGTTAGTAAAAGGAAATTGTTTTCTGACATGCTAACATTTTAAAGCTAATCATTTTTTTAAATAAGCAATTGAGTTTTCAGTATTCTGCTCCTGTTATGTTTTATTAGTGTTTGTGCTTTAATTTGGTATGTTTGTTTTGGCATCACTCCAACAGCAGGTCCAATTATAAAAATAGAATCAATTAGATTCACTGTGATGTCTGATATAAGCATTCCAAGCTTAGCTTTTGAAACAAAATGGTAGACTTGGCTCTTTCCAGAGTCCTGCAAAGAAAATATATTGATTCCGTAGGGCTTTCTCTACTGTAGCCTTTTGAGATTTTGTTCCTAATCTTCACATCTCCAAATCTTCACATGTCCAAATCCACAATGTCCTAAACAGCTTTCATTGAGAACCACAACCTCATCTCCTCCTTTTTCGAAGCAATTAAGTCCATCTAGTTGGAGAGCCCAAGTACAGTTTATTTTCATCTTCAAAATCTCTCTCCAGTGCTTTCTAGAGAACTGCCAAGTAATAGGGCCTTTATAAATCTTTATTAAATGACAGGTTGAATGAATTTGTCCTCTCTTCTCTTTTCTCTGACTTGCAGTATGAGAAATTTCATGTTCCCAAGACTAAACCTTGTCAGTGATGTAGAATTTGTCTGATTCTTTCCACTCATGCCTTCTTCAACACCTTGCTTCATCATGTATTTCTTCTAAGTCTAACTGTCTTTGGTCTTCATGTCTTCATTGGCCACTGTGTGGCTTCCTGATAACACAGACAAATGTCTCAGTGTTTGTGAAAAGGCCTAAAGGGAATGGTGATTTGGACAAGGCATCTGCATTGGAATACTAGTTTTGTTGGCAATATTCTCTTGCTTTATATCTGCGTGGTGGAAATAAAACCATGCACTGTGTGCTTTCCATATCTGAGTTTTATCTTAAAATAAAAAGGTAAAAATAAAAACAAACAAAAAAGAAACACATCGAGGACAAGAGGTTCCTTAAGGCTGAAGCAACCATAGAGACAAGACCTGAAGAATATCTTAGAAGAAAACAACAGTTAGGCCTCAGAAGTGACTTCAACCTTGCTTGATTTGCAAACATAAAACTTAATTTGAGCTATTTCTTATAAATGTTTATATCTAAAAGAACAGAATGTAAACTCAATCAATCAGAAGCAGTTAACAAATTTATATAATTAAGACTTTCCGATGGGATTAATCAAATGAGGCAACTATATAATTGTAACCAATCAAATACAATCTGCTTTACTTTTGTGTGTGTTTTATAAAATTCTCCCCATTGTTTTCCCTTGATGGAGCTCCTGAATGGCTTCTACTTTGGAGATGCACAATAATGGAATATTTCTTGCTCGAACTCTTTAAAAATGTGCCTCAGATTACCTTTTAAGATTAGAAATATAAGTCATTGGCTTCACAAGGTGAACAATTTCTAAAGGCTAATAGTAACTCCTCTTCTAAGTCAAGCAATTTTCAATGCTTGTTTTCAACAAAATCGAACGACTTGCAGTTGTCATGTATATAGTTTTCAGTATCTAATTCATGAAGAATTCAAAGAATTGACTGAAATTGCTTTAAAAATTCCTTCTTCCATTCCTATATACATATTCATGGGAACAAAGTCTCTTTTTGACACTTCCATCCATAGAAAGAAAAAAGTAAAAATTGAATTACTAATGAATGCTGCCTCACTCTGGCATTTAGTAATGGTTATCTATGTCTGGAAGAGAGAATGAGAGTAAATGAGAAGGGGGCAGAAACAATATCATGCATGTCATTAAGAAATATATTTTCTTTGTGTGTGTGTGTGTGTGTGTGTGTGTGTGTGTGGTGGAGTTTTGCTCTTGTTGCCCAGGCTAGAGTGCAATGGCTCAATCTAGGCTCACTGCAACCTCCCCTTCCTGGTTAAGTGATTCTCCTGCCTCAGCCTCCTCAGTAGCTGGGATTACAAGCATGCGCCACCATGCCCAGCTAATTTTGTATTTTAAGTAAAGACAGGCTTTCTTCATGTTGGTCACGCTGGTCTCAAACTCCTGACCTCGGGTGATCCACCTACCTTGGCCTCCCAAAGTGCTGAGATTACAGGCATGAGCCACCGTGCCCGGCCAAGAAATGTATTTTAATCAATATTAACATTGTATGTTTAGCAATTATTTTCCAAAAAAATTAACATACCCTTTTCAATCAATTGTATGCTCTATTAATTGAAACCTGCAAGCATGTTTATCAAAATAAGGGTAGCTTTTTTTTATTGCTGCATTTCACGTGGTTTTATTTTTACATCCTTCTTTGTACTTTTTGTATTTTCAAATCTTACAGTAGGCTCATTTTTCACTGAATAAAGCAATAAGCTATTAAACTTATTGAAAAATACTTTCCCTTGAAAACACCTCCCTAAAGCTATTTATCTTTTTTCTTGTTTGCTTATTTCCTTTTCATCATTATTCACTCATCTCATTTTCCACAAGAATCCTGCCCTGACTACTCCACTGAAAATATATTCTTCAAGGACAACCTTATCATTACAAAATCTTCTGTCTTTACTTCCTTTAACAGCTCTCCACAACATTCAGTATAGTCAACTTAAATGAGCCCTGCTATTCATTCCCTTGTTTTCTTTCCCTTTCTGCTTGCATCTTGTCTCTCTCTTTGATTGGCCTTATTATGTCATCTGCTAGTTGTGAAATGTAAACCCAAGCCTAAATATTTGGGATACCACGAGCTATGTGTCTCCAGGTCAGTATATCATGGTTGAATGACTTTGCAGCCTGCATTCGCCATTCAGAGTGTTCCTGATCTTGAGTCATAGTTCTGTAACTGCCATTTTCAATGGAATATCTTGACACCACCTTAAAGTCAACATGTCTGAAACCACATCTGTTGCTCCAAGTCAATTTTCCCTCTAGACCATACTCGTTCTGCCACAGAACTAGGTCATAACTTCATTGCTTTTGCAATAGCCTTTGGGAAAATACAAGAAAAAGTCACAAAGTGATCTTTAGCTACAGTACTAAGATGAAAACAGAACACACAGGAAGTCTGAATACAAGACTATTTATTTTTCGATCTGATTTCATAGAAGAAATCAGACCAATATATTATTATGTTATTTAAGCATGGCCATAAAAGTAAATTTGTCTTCAAATTTGGAGTCAGCCAGTCTCTGGAGAGAAATGTGTTCATTACCAGGATTAGCAGCATTTTATCCTCCAAGTTATTTGGGTCAAAAATCATGGGGAGGTACAATTGTCTGTTTTATAACCCTCATATTCAGTCTTTTGCCTACTCTTCTGAAGTATTTTTGAATGCCTTTTGTTGTTTGTTACATTTTCACTCCCACGGAGTACCTAATTCAGGACATGTTCACCTTACATTAAGATGTTACAACACTCGAACTGTTTTTTTATTATACTTTAAGTTTTAGGGTACATGTCCACAACGTGCAGGTTTCTTCCATATGTATACATGTGCCATATTGGTGTGCTGCACCCATTAACTCCTCATTTAGCATTAGGTTTATCTCCTAATGCTATCCTTCCACCTCTCCACACCCCAAAACAGGCCCCAGTGTGTGATGTTCCCCTTCCTGTGTCCATGCGTCATGTGTTCTCATTGTTCAGTTCCCACCTATGAGTGAGAACATGAGGTGTTTGGTTTTTGTCCTTGAGATAGTTTGCTGAGAATGATGGTTTCCAGCTTCATCCATGTGCCTACAAAGGACATGAACTCATCATTTTTTATGGCTGCATAGTATTCCATGGTGTATATGTGCCACATTTTCTTAATCCAATCTATCATTGTTGGACATTTGGGTTGGTTCCAAGTCTTTGCTATTGTGAATAGTGCCACAATAAACATACGTGTGCATGTGTCTGTATAGCAGCATGATTTGTAATCCTTTGGGTATATACCCACTAATGGGATGGCTGGGTCAAATGGTATTTCTAGTTCTAGATCCCTGAGGAATCGCCACACTGACTTCCACAATGCTTGAACTAGTTTACAGTCCCACCAACAGTGTAAAAGTGTTCCTATTTCTCCACATCCTCTCTAGAACCTGTTGTTTCCTGACTTTTTAATGATCGCCATTCTAACTGGTGTGAGATGGTATCTCATTGTGGTTTTGATTTGCGTTTCTCTGATGGCCAGTGATGATGAGCTTTTTTTCATGTGTTTTTTGGCTGCATAAATGTCTTCTTTTGAGAAGTATCTGTTCATATCCTTTGCCCACTTTTTGATGGGGTTTTTTGTTTCTTTCTTGTAAATTTGTTGGAGTTCATTGTAGATTCTGGATATTAGCCCTTTGTCAGATGAGTAGATTGCAAAAATTTTCTCCCATTCTGTAGGTTCCTCGTTCACTCTAATGGTAGGTTCTTTTGGTGTGCAGAAGCTCTTTCGTTTAATTCGATCCCATTTATCAATTTTCTCTTTTGTTGCCGTTGCTTTTGGTGTTTTAGACATGAAGTCCTTGTCCATGCCTATGTCCTGAATGGTATTGCCTAGATTTTCTTCTAGGGTTTTTATGGTTTTACACCTAATATTTAAGTCTTTAATCTATCTTGAATTAATTTTTGTAGAAGGTTTAAGGAAGGGATTCAGTTTCAGCTTTCTACATATGGCTAGCCAGTTTTTTGCAGCACCATTTATTGAATAGGGAATCCTTTCCTCATTTCTTGTTTTTGTAATGTTTGTCAAAGATCAGATAGTTGTACGGATGTGGCATTATTTCTGAGGGCTCTGATCTGTTCCATTGGTCTATATCTCTGTTTTGGTAAAAGTATCATGCTGTTGTGGTTACTGTAGCTTGTAGTGTAGGTTGAAGTCAGGTAGCGTGATGCCTCCAGGTTTGTTCTTTTGGCTTAGGATTGAGTTGGCAATGCAGGTGCTTTTTTGGTTCCATATGAACTTTAAAGTAGTTTTTTCCAATTCTGTGAAGAAAGTCTTTGGTAGCTTGATGGGGATGGCATTGAATCTATAAATTACCTAGGGCAATATGGCTATTTTCATGATATTGACTCTTCCTACTCATGAGCATGGAATGTTCTTCCATTTGTTTATATCCTCTTTTATTTCATTGAGCAGTGGTTTGTAGTTCTCCTTGAAGAGTTCATTCACGTTGCTTTTAAGTTGGATTCCTAAGTATTTTATTCTCTTTGAAGCAATTCTGAATGGGGGTCACTCAGGATTTGGCTCTCTCTTTGTCTGTTACTGGTGTATAAGAATGCTTGTGGTTTTTGCACATTGGTTTTGTATCCTGAGACTTTGCTGAATTTGCCTATCAGCTTAAGGAGATTTTGGGCTGAGACAATGGGGTTTTCTACATGTACAATCATGTCATCTGCAAACAGGGACAATTTGACTTCCTCTTTTCCTAATTGAATACACTTTATTTCCTTCTCCTGCCTGATTGCCCTGGCCAGAACTTCGAACAGTATGTTGAATAGGAGTGGTGAGAGAAGGCATCCCTGTCTTGTGCCAGTTCTCAAAGGGAATGCTTCCAGTTTTTGCCCATTCAGTGTGATATTGGCTGTGGGTTTGTCATAGATAGCTCTTATTACTTTGAGATACGTCCCATCAATACCTAATTTATTGAGAGTTTTTAGCATGAAGGGTTGTTGAATTTTGTCAAAGGCGTTTTCTGCATCTATTGAGGTAATCATATGGTTTTTGTTGTTGGTTCTGTTTATATGCTGGATTATGGTTATTGATTTGCGTATGTTGAACCAGCCTTGCATCCCAGGGATGAAGCCCACTTGATCATGGTGGATAAGCTTTTTGATTTGCCGCTTGATTCGGTTTTCCAGTATTTTATTGAGGATTTTTGCATCAATGTTCATCAGGGTTATTGGTCTAAAATTCTCTTTTTTTTTTGTTCTGTCTATGCCAGGCTTTGGTATCAGGGTGATGCTGGCCTCATAAAATGGGTTAGGGAGGATTCCCTCTTTTTCTATTGATTGGAATAGTTTCAGAAAGAATGGTACCAGCTCCTCCTTTTACCTCTTGTAGAAGTCAGCTGTGAATCCATCTGGTCCTGGACTTTTTTGGTTGGTAAGCTATTAATTATTTCCTCAAATTCAGAGCCTGTTATTGGTCTATTCAGAGATTCAACGTCTTCCTGGTTTAGTCTTGAGATGGTGTATGTGTTGAGGAATTCATCCATTTCTTCTAGATTTTCTAGTTTATTTGTGTACGGGTGTTTATAGTATTCTCTCATGGTAGTTTGTAATTCTGTGGGATCGGTGGTGATATCCCCTTTATCATTTTTTATTGCATCTATTTGATTCTTCTCTCTTTTCTACCTTATTAGTCCTGCTAATGGTCCATCAATTTCGTTGATCTTTTCAAAAAACCAGCTCCTGGATTCATTGATTTTTTTGAAGGGATCTTTGTGTGTCTATTTCCTTCAGTTCTGCTCTGATCTTAGTTAGTTCTTGCCTTCTGCTAGCTTTTGAATGTGTTTGTTCTTGCTTCTCTAGTTCTTTTATTTGTGATGTTAGCATGTCAATTTTAGATCTTTCCTGCTTTCTCTTGTGGGCATTTAGTGCTATAAATTTCCCTCTACACACTACTTTGAGTGTGTCCCAGAGATTCTGGTGTGTTGTGTCTTTGTTCTCATTGGTTTCAAAGAACATCTTTATTTCTACTTTCTTTTTGTTATGTACCCAGTATTCATTTAGGAGCAGGTTGTTCAGTTTCCATGTAGTTGAGTGGTTTTGCGTGATTTTCTTAATCCTGAGATCTAGTTTGATGGCACTGTGGTCTGAGAGACTGTTTATTATAATTTCTGTTCTTTTACGTTTGCTCAGGTGTGCTTTACTTCCAACTATGTGGTGAATTTTGGAATAGGTGTGGTGTGGTGCTGAAAAGAATGTATATTCTGTTGATTCGGGGTGGAGAGTTCTGTAGATGTCTATTAGGTCCGCTTGGGGCAGAGCTGGGTTCAGTTCCTGGATATCCTTGTTAACTTTCTGTCTCGTTGATCTGTCTAATGTTGACAGTGGCATGTTTAAGTCTCCCATTATTATTGTGTGGGAGTCTAAGTCTCTTTGTAGGTCTCTAATTGCTTTATGAATCTGGGTGCTCCTGTATAGGGTGCACATATATTTAGGATAGTTAGCTCCTCTTGTTGAATTGATTCCTTTACCATTATGTAATGGCCTTCTTTGTCTCTTTTGATCTTTGTTGGTTTAAAGTCTGCTTTATCTGAGACTAGGATTGCAACCCTGGCCTTTTTTTGTTTTCCATTGTCTTGGTAGATGTTCCTCCATCCCTTTATTTTGAGCCTATGTGTGTCTCTGCACATGAGATGGGTTTCCTGAATACAACAAATTGATGGGTCTTGACTCTTTATCCAATTTGCCAGCCTATGTCTTTTAATTGGAGCATTTAGCCCATTTACATTTAAGGTTAATATTGTTATGTGTGAATTTGATTCTGTCTTTATGATGTTAGCTGGTTATTTTCCTCATTAGTTGATGCAGTTTCTTCCTAGCCTCGATGGTCTTTACAATTTGGCATGTTTTTGCAGTGGCTGGTACCGGTTGTTACTTTCCATGTTTAGTGCTTCCTTCAGGAGCTCTTTTAGGGCAGGCCTGGTGGTGACAAAATTTCTCAACATTTGCTTGTCTGTAAAATATTTTATTTCTCCTTCACTTATGAAGCTTAGTTTGGCTGGATATGAAATTATGGGTTGAAAATTCTTTTCTTTAAGAATGTTGAATATTGGTCCCCACTCTCTTCTGGCTTGTAGAGTTTCTGGTGACAGGTCAGCTGTTAGTCTGATGGGCTTCCCTTTGTGGGTAACCCGACCTTTCTCTCTGGTGGCACTTAACATTTTTTCCTTCATTTCAATTTTGGTGAATCTGACAATTATGTTTCTTGGAGTTGCTTTTCTTGAGGGGTGTCTTTGTGGCGTTCTCTGTGTTTCCTGAATTTGAATGTTGGCCTGCTTTGCTAGATGGGGGAAGTTCTCCTGGATAATATCCTGCAGAGTGTTTTCCACCTTGGTTCCATTCTCCCCTTTACTTTCAGGTACACCAATCAGATGTAGATTTTGTCTTTTCACATAGTCCCATATTTCTTGGAGGCTCTGTTCATTTCTTTTTATTCTTTTTTCTCTAAACGTCTCTTCTCACTTCATTTCATTCATTTGATCTTCCATCACTGATACCCTTTCTTCCAGTTGATTGAGTCGGCTACTGAGGCTTGTATATTCGCCATGTAGTTCTCATGCCATTGTTTTCAGCTCCCTCAGGTCCTTTAAGGAGTTGTCTGCATTGGTTATTCTAGTTCACCATTTGTTTAATTTTTTTTCAAGGTTTTTAACTTCTTTGCCATGGGTTCGAACTTCCTCCTTTAGCTTGGAGTTGTTTGATTGTTTGAAGCCTTCTTCTCTCAACTTGTCAAAGTCATTCTCCATCCAGCTTTGTTCCATTGCTGGTGAGGAGCTGCGTTCCTTTGGAGGAGGAGAGGTGCTCTGATTTTTAGAGTTTCCAGTTTTTCTGCTCTGTTTTTTCCCCATCTTTGTGGTTTTATCTACCTTTGGTCTTCGATGATGGTGATGTACAGATGGGGTTTTGGTGTGGATGTCCTTTCTGTTTGTTAGTTTTCCTTCTAACAGTCAGGACCCTCAGCTGCAGGTCTGTTGGAGTTTGCTGGAGGTCCTCTCCAGATCCTGTTTGCCTGGGTATCAGCAGTGCAGGCTGCAGAACAGCGGATATTAGTAAGCAGCAAATGTTGCTGCCTGATCGTTCCTCTGGAAGTTTTGTCTCAGAGGAGTACCCAGCCATGTGAGGTGTCAGTCTGCCCCTACAGGGGGGTGCCTCCCAGTTAGGCTACTCAGGGGTCAGGGACCCACTTGAAGAGGCAGCCTGACTGTTCTCAGATCTCCAGCTGCATGCTGGGAGAACCACTACTCTCTTCAAAGCTGTCAGACAGGGACATTTAAGTCTGCAGTTTTCTGCTGCCTTTTGTTTGGCTATGCTCTGCCCCCAGAGGTGGAGTCTATAGAGGCAGGCAGGGCTTCTTGAGCTGTGGTGGGCTCCACCCAGTTCGAGCTTCCTGGCCACTTTGTTTACCTACTCAAGCCTCCTCCAGCCTCACTGCTGCCTTGCAGTTTGATCTCAGAATGCTGTGCTAGCAATGAGTGAGGCTCTGTAGGCATAGGACCCTCCAAGCCAGGCGCAGGATATAATCTCCCGGTGTGCCATTTGCTAAAACTGTTGGAAAAGCGCAGTATTAGGGTGGGAGTGACCCAATTTTCCAGGTGCTGTCTGTCATCCCTTTCTTTGACTAGGAAAGGGAATTCCCTGACCCCTTGTGCTTCCCGGGTGAGATGATGCCTTGCCCTGCTATGGCTCATGCTTGTTGCACTGCACCCACTGTCCTGCACCCACTGTCTGATACTCCCCAGTGAGATGAACCCAGTACCTCAGTTGGAAATGCAGAAATCACCCTTCTTCTGCATCTCTCATGCTGGGAGCTGTAGAGTGGAGCTGCTCCTAATCAGCCATCTTGGCTCCACCTCTTCAAACTCTTAACTGATTGACTTGACATCCATTGTCTCCATATTCTGTTAATGTTCAAATAAATTCGACCTGCTTTTAAAACTATATTTGGTACTTGATGACTATAAGATAGACACTGTAAACCTGAGTATTCAAGGTGAATAAATCTGATCAGAAGCCAACTTCCAATCTAATCCAGAAATATATTTTTCCACAAACTATGTGTAATCAGCCATGATAAATGCTAAGTATGAAGGAAATAAAAATGGTGCATACATAGTTAAAGAAACAGCATATTGGAAGCAGAGGTTAAGTGGAATCTATTGAATGTCGCAAATAAGTAGACAGCCTAGGACAAACATTTAGGGGTTGAATTAAGTGGAAGCCAGTAAAGGAGAATGAGAAAGAGAAGTCAGTGAGGTAGGAAGAAAATAAAATCAAACGTGACGTTACAAAAGACAAGGGAAGAAGATGTTCAAACAAAGAGAGAATGTCCAACTCTTTAATAGTGATAAGTGATGATTAAATTGGAAATATAGAAGTCACTGATGACCTTGACAAAAGCAAGATCAATGGAGTGGACAGAATGAAATCTAGAGTGGTTTAAGGAGTGATCAGAATTTTGAGAAAAAGAAAAAGTGAGTATCAACAACAACTCTTTTTTTCTCTTTTTCTTTTCTTTTCTTTTTTCTTTTTTTTTTTTTGTGATGGAGTCTCACTCTATCATGCAGGCTGAAGTGCAGTGGTGCGATCTCATCTCACTGCAGCCTCTGCCTCCCAGGTTAAAGCAATTCTCCTGTGTAACCCTCCATGCCTGGCTAATTTTTGTTGCATTTTTGCCTCAGCTCAAAATCTTCTTAAGCTGATAGGCAGCTTCAGCAAATTCTCAGGATACAAAATCAATGTGCAAAAATCACAAGCATTCTTACACGCCAATAACAGACAAAGAGAGAGCCAAATCCTGAGTGAACTCGCATTTGCAATTGCTTCAAAAAGAATAAAATACCTAGCAATCCAACTCACAAAGGATGCGAAGGACTTCTTCGAGGAGAACTACAAACCATTGTGCAATGAAGTAAAAGAGGATATAAACAAATGGAAGAACATTCCATGCTCATGGGTAGGAAGAATCAATATCGTGAAAATGGCCATATTGCCCTAGGTAATTTATAGATTCAATGCCATCCCCATCAAGCTACCAATGACTTTCTTCACAGAATTGGAGAAAAGTACTTTAAAGTTCATATGGAACCAAAAAAGCACCTGCATTGCCAACTCAATCCTAAGTCAACAGAACAAAGCTGGAGGCATCATGCTATCTGACTTCAAACAATACTACAATCTACAGTAACCAAAAAAGCATGATACTTTTACCAAAACAGAGATATAGACCAATGAAACAGATCAGAGCCCTCAGAAATAATGTCACATCCCTACAACTATCTGATCTTTGACAACCATTACAAAAACAAGAAATGGGGAAAGGATTCCCTATTTAATAAATGGTGCTGGGAAAACTGGCTAGCCATTATGTAGAAAGCTGAAACTGAATCCCTTCCTTAAACCTTCTACAAAAATTAATTCAAGATGGATTAAAGACTTAAATGTTAGATGTAAAACCATAAAAACCCTAGAAGAAAATCTAGGCAATACCATTCAGGACATAGGCATGGACAAGGACTTCATGTCTAAAACACCAAAAGCAATGGCAACAAAAGAGAAAATTGATAAAATGGGATCGAATTAAACGAAAGAGCTTCTGCACACCAAAAGAACCTACCATTAGAGTGAACGAGGAACCTACAGAATGGGAGAAAATTTTTGCAATCTACTCATCTGACAAAGGGCTAATATCCAGAATCTACAATGAACTCCAACAAATTTACACAAAAAAAAACCAAAAAACAAAAAACAACCCCATCAACAAGTGAGTGAAGGATATGAACAGACACTTCTCAAAAGAAGACATTTATGCAGCCAAAAGACACATGAAAAAATGCTCATCATCACTGGTCATCAGAGAAATGCAAATCAAAACCACAATGAGATACCATCTCACACCAGTTAGAATGGTGATCATCAAAAAGTCAGGAAACAACAGGTGCTGGAGAGGATGTGGAGAAATAGGAACACTTTTACACTGTTGGTGGGACTGTAAACTAGTTCAAGCATTGTGGAAGTCAGTGTGGCGATTCCTCAGGGATCTAGAACTAGAAATACCATTTGACCCAGCCATCCCATTACTGGGTATATACCCAAAGGATTACAAATCATGCTGCTATAAAGACACATGCACACGTATGTTTATTGTGGCATTATTCACAATAGCAAAGACTTGGAACCAACCCAAATGTCCAACAATGATAGACTGGATTAAGAAAATGTGGCACATATACACCATGGAATACTATGCAGCCATAAAAAATGATGAGTTCATGTCCTTTGTAGGGACATGGATGAAGCTGGAAACCATCATTCTCAGCAAACTATCTCAAGGACAAAAACCAAACACCTCATGTTCTCACTCATAGGTGGGAACTGAACAATGAGAACACATGATGCATGGACACAGGAAGGGGAACATCACACACTGGGGCCTGTTTTGGGGTGTGGAGAGGTGGAAGGATAGCATTAGGAGATACACCTAATGCTAAATGACGAGTTAATGAGCAGCACACCAACATGGCACATGGATACATATGGAAGAAACCTGCATGTGGTGCACATGTACCCTAAAACATAAAGTATAATAAAAAAGTAAGATAAAATAAAATATTAATCTCTCCAAAAAAAGAAAAGAAGAGAGGGGGTTTCACCATGTTAGCCAAGATGGAGTTGATCTCGTGATCCATCCACCTTGGCCTGCCAAAGTGCTGGGATTATGGGCTGGGATTATGGGCGTGAGCCACCGCCCATGTCAACAATTCTTGTAACAGGTTTTGCAGTGAGGAAAGCAGATAAGTTATACTGTAGATAGGGATTTAGGGTGAATAAGTATTTTATTATATTATTTTGAAGTGGCATTTTTTTTAACATATTTGACTGTTAACAGACATGATACAATACAGGAGAAACTGATGTTGCAAGAGAAAGATGGTGCACCTGAAAGAGTAAAATCCTTGAGGAGTGAAGGAGAATGGGACCCAGTACAATTGTGGAAGGACTGTCCCATCTTAGAAATGGGGACACTTTCTTGGTTTGAAATAAAGAAAAGGGGTATATTAACATGAGGCTTGGAGATAACACAGTCAAATGATGGAGCAAGCTTCTTTTCATGGCTCCCTCCCGTTTTCTCAGTGAGGTATACAATTGGAAACAAGGAGATTGGGACAGGTGGGTATATAAAGTTGAAGGAAAGGAAAGATATGAAAATGAGTTTAGAGACAGTGAAAAAGTGAACTTGCTATAGAAAAACAGTGGAAATTCCAGGAAGTATGTAGACCTAATTTGAGTTCTGAGAACAATTAAAGTTAAACTAGGGTGGCCAATGATTTGATTTTCTCCAGCTATGAAGAAATCATAACTAATGTGCAGGGTAAAAATGGTACTCAACTTCATGATTTCTGACTCTACAATACTATTTGTACTATACTATATTAATGGTATTTTCTTTCAAATCCACTAGAAAAGTGATAGCTCAGGTTATAATTGGGTAAAATATTTTCTTCAAATTAAAAAATATATATCCAAGTGGAGGATAAGCAGCAATACCTTTGGAAATAAATTGAAGAAGCTTACAACATGAAACCATTTGTAGCTTGTATGCTAATCAGCATACATTTCCCCCTGGAAATATTGCAAAATGTCCATATGCTCATTTTGCAAAATCCTTCTTGGAGCCTTGTAATCAGGCCAGTGGACCATGTTGTTAGGCACAATCTAACCTCTTTCATTCTTGGCCCCAAACAAAGGACAGCAGGCTGATAGCACTAGAGCTAATTAGCACACCATTCATCTTGCCTTATGCATAGAATGCCTAAAGGAAGCTCCCTTTTTCTGGCTGATGATAAAACAGAATCAGTCTCTTTTAATCTCTGATTTGAGTCATTTATCAATCATCATTCTGCAGACACACTGAGAAGCAGAGAATGTATACACATATACATGCTTATGTTAAAATGTTTTATGGGGTGTATACGTTTTTTAGCAGGGGTGTGTGTGTGTATGTGTGTGTGCTTGGCAACACGATATACTGAAAAGAAAAGTGGGAGGGGATGAGGGAAGCGAAGTCTGGAAACTAAGTACAGCTATTCCTGGAGAGACAGGATGGTGTAAAGTTAAAAGGATGGGCTCTGGAGTCAAACTTCTTGGCCTGAATCCTGGCTCTGACACTTATTATCCACATGGCCCTGGCCAAGTTACTTACCTTTTCTGGAACTCAGTCACCTTATTTGTTGCATATAAATAATAGTAGTACTTAAAATAAAAAGTTTTTGAAGGAATTAAATGAGTTGATGTTTGAAACTCTAGTATTTACCAGCTGGTGATCCTGGGAACATCATTTAAATTCTTAAGGTTCAATGTCCTTGCAGTAAAAATACCTCCAAAGCCTCCTCTGCTTTTGCATTTTTTTCCTTTCACAAGATTTTACATTTTCTGACATTTTGGCAACAGATTCATGGTTAAATAATATTGCATTTGTTACAAAATTTCCTCTACCTTTATGCAAATTAACCAGACTTCAGTTGCACTAATTAAGAGAGCATTAGCTGAGTCAAATGATATTAGATAAGTTATAATTGACATCAAAATTCTACCTCATTATATTACCTTTGAAATTGTATCACAAGTTTTCTTCTATTTTGAGAAACATCACTCTACATATATGTAGAACAAAGATTGCTTTTGCAGATCAGCATGATTTTAATAAAGCAAATTCGACCTTCAAATCTGATAAGCACTTTCCAATCCATAAAACACCATTAGAAAAAACTGTCAATCAGGTTAGACACATTTCAAAGAGCCTATGAAGTTGCAAATCACTTATGCCTCCCTCTGGGTGTTACCAAGATAATGCATAGCACTACATAGTGTTTCTTAGGTTGAAAGAGCCTAGGAACTTTGATTAATCCTTAGACTACCCAGTGAGAGAGTGATAAGAAGCCCCTTGAAGAGATCATTTAACTACATAATTCACACTTGCTTAAATGTAATTCAGCATATGTGTTGTGTTGTGTTCTACTAGCTTTCTATTTCAATCTTCAGAGAAATAATATTTATGTGTGAATGTATGATGCATAGGCATCTATTATGAATAAAATTATGTAGACTGCACTCTGTCTGCCACTAAAAGCTAACAGATATATGTACATCCAACACATAAAAAAAATCTGGTACATTCTGCTGGATTTTCTTTCCTTTTTCATTTTATATCTCATTTTCAGGTATTTCACAGTGGACTTCTTAGATTTGAAAAGGCTAAAAATTTTAAATAAGGAATATACAATTCTCTTGTTAATTTTTGTAATTACTTTAGTTTTTTGGAAAGTGAATTAAAAGTAAATGTTTATAAATGAATATAAAAGAATATCTTATGTGAACGCTTCACCCAAATGAAAGAATATTTATCTATTCTGTTTAGAATTCTCTCTAGTAGGATTTCCTTCTCTGCCGGTAGTTGGCTACAGGGTTCTACCAAAACAAATCTATTTCTGCAGTAAATACCAACACTTGGTTACTCAGGAAATAACTCTTTGAGTCTGCAAAACACAATACATATCTTTTCCCTGAGCAGGATAAATTCTTATACAGTTTTACTGTTCTACTAAAATTTCAATTAAAGTTAATCATTTTCATTTTTATTACAAAGAAAATCTGGTTACTTTCTAATTACTTGCCCAAAATCTATTCTCTATAACTATCTAAAATTACATAGACATACACACATGCATACAAAAGAAACAGTACAACTGGAAGAACAACCAATGTGTACATGTGTTCTGTTTTAAAAAACTTTCTACTGTACTATTTGCATTAAGGATATAGTTGTAATTCAATCAATGACCTATTTTAAATGAGTGGCTAGGACATCACTGGAGAAAGTGTGTGCAATGCAAGAAACATTTCCCTACGCATTCACTTTATTTGTAAATAAATTTATACTGTATAGTTAAAGTGGTTAACTTTGTTGTCAAAGACGGATACTGGCAAAAGTTTTGTTTCTTAATATACTCTTCTTTAATTTTTTCCAGAATGTTTTGAAATATCATTCATATATTTATTCTAATTTCTTCTGGGAATAGATGGCCAAAGAAAAATGGAGAAAACCATTTTTTTCCTATAAGTTTATTATCTCTTGACTGTCAAACTTGTCATGAAAGGAGAGATGCATCTGCTGCTCTTACTTTGCCACATTTTGTAGCATTTCTGTAAATTATTTCTGGTTTTGAAAATCTTTACTTTTGAATGAGGATTTATATTTAAAAATTAATATTTTTCCATAGGGCCATTTGCTTGTATAAATTATGCAACATTTTATGGGACCTCATACATGGACATCTCATACAAAGCAAGTGATGAGACAGATGTTTGAGATGCATTAGGGTGGATGAAGCAGAAGCACTGTTTCTACTCTCTGGGTCTCTCACTTCCAATAAGACAAACTACAAAATAATTACAAGTAAGAGTTTAAAAAAGAATGACTCAATCTCTTGTGTCTGATTGTTGTTTTGTATCCCATAATCCCTTTATGCTATATCTAAGACTTAAAGTGTTTTAAACATTAGCTATTGGTTTTTAGGACACCAAGTGGAGGCAGGGCGACACATGCAGTTGCTGCCTAGGGAATCTTATCTAATGAAATAAGTCAGCAACAAGCAGCTGAAAGGGCAGTGGTCCAGTGCCAGGTGTTTAGCTGAGAATTGTAGATGTTTCTCAGAAACTCCCACAAGTATCTGAGGGAAATGAAACTGGTTTACCAATGCTCTTTAAAAAAAATCAGCTAAAGAACACCCTATAGTGTCCTGAGGAGAAAACTGAGCAAGGCACACAATTTGAGTTAGGAAAAATACTAGGTGATTGCAGGAACATAGAAAATCTCAGGCAGCTGTTTCACATGACTAGCAAATATACACTATTAAAATAGCCGCATAAAGTAGGAGTCGATAAGACTGTGGAAAACCAGGGTTTGGGCAAAGCTGGCTAGGAACAGCTGGACCCAATCTGGTGTTGAATTTCAGCTAGATTTTACCTTAGAGAAAATAGCAAAAAACTCACCGCTACTATCATGCAGCAGAGCAACTGATCAAAGGCAGCAACTGCCTCACTATGGCTGGTTCACATGTGAGAAACAGAAACCCCTTTTTGTTCAATTCATGCTAACTTTTTTCTGCTATATGAAGTAAACCACATTCCTTAATGACAACGTTTCATTTTCTACCTTATTCTTCACCATTTATTTTCTTCTCACATTACTTATAGTTTGTAACTTATTTTCTCAAATATATGAAATGAGGTAACACTGCAGTATTATAGAAAGCACACTGCATTGAAAACAGACTCATACTGAAACCAGAAAATGTCCCTTTTACCCTCCCCCATAGGGTGTGCAATGAGGACAGGTTGTAGGGCTCTGCTCCCAGGCAGTGTCTAGGGATGAATGTTCACAGATCTGGAATCACCAGTGGGCATGTGTTACATGGTGTTATTTTAGTTTATCCATCTGTAGGTGGCTTGTGTTAGTCAGCTCCATCAGACACCCTGCTTTACTGCAAACACAGAGGGCTATCTGAATCCCAGGGTTTCTTGCCTTGGTGTACCTGAAGAATTGGCTCCCATGTGGGCTTGGAGAATAAGTGCCAGGTTTCATAGAGTGGATGTTCTCAGCAGATAGATGTAGACCCAGAAGGGAGATGGAGTAGGAAGGTGGGTTTCCCTTGGAATGGAGCAGCTCAGGACTCTCCTCCCACAGCCCCGTGGAACTCGGTGTTCATCTGAGGTGGATGGCCTGCCACCTCTGTCCTTGTGCTTTCCTTCGTCTGGTGTCTTCTTGAGGTCCAGTTGCTGTGTCTTTTTCTGCTGATGGTTCCTCTTGACATCTGCGGCTGTGTCACTGCCTGCTAGGGTCTTGGGGTTTCTTATATCACAGGATGGAGGAGTGGCAGGCCAGGGTGGTCTTGGGAAATTCAACATTTGGGCAAGAAAACAGAAGTGTGTGTCCTCACCTAAGTGAGTGAACACAGGCCTGAGGGTGGAGCCCTAACCAAGGACCATGCCGTCTTCTACACAGCACTACTCTACCCCTCTTCCACATCAATAGTTTTTATTTAAATCTCCAAAAATGATAACCAAATTCTTTAGAGAAGACAACTGGAGGAAATAGCATTAGAATAGTGTAGGATTAGGGTTACAAAATAGAAAATGAAAACAGAAAGCATGTCCTGCAGGCCATGGAATCACTGTGGAAACATATCCCCTGCTGAGGAGAGGGACACACGCTGGCTTCTTTAGTCTTCTTGTTCTCTAATCTCTTCAGTATCACCCCTCAACTGAATTGAAACAGGAAGTAATTTTTATGGGAGACTAGGAACCATGACTCACAGAGGCCAGGCCTCTCTATTACAGAGCAGTGCCAAGAGAGGTGATTGATGTATCTGTGGGTATATAAACTCGTGATCAAGGCTGACATCTGGGGGTGGTTCACAATCTGATGTAGGTCAAAGAGGCTTTAGATGCCATGAAAGGAAAAGCTAGAAACAACAGTGAGGAAGGCCTAAGAGCACCCAAAGGCAGGGGTACAGAATTTATCAGATCTGCTTCCATCTGTGACCTCCCTTTCTCCTCTCCCTCACCCTGAATTAAGGCATCTTGGGTTCACGGAGGGTGTATAATTCTGAGGCTGACGGCATTGACATTGGGAGGGGCAATTTGCAGAGAGTTCCTGATGTCTAAGGAGTGGCAGAATCTGCTTATAACCAAAGACGCCCAGGCTCAGATCGGACTAGTAAGGGGGAGAAATCACACACGCTTAACAATATCTTAATTCACAGAAAAACCTGTTCTGGTGAGAACTCGCTTCTGCTCTTCAAAAAGATGCCCCAAACCTCTGATGCTCAGCATCAGGAAGGGTTTCTCTGCTGCATGCTGGAAGATAGTACCCGCCTCTGCTCCGGCTTTTTACAGCCACATGTGTCCGTAGCAACTCACCTTTCTTCCCCAAATAGTCACATCGACGCCGAGTTGCCCGTAAGTTACTTACACTTCCCCAAGTGCTCTCTAGTTGAGTTGCCTCTCAACTAGAAAGGCAGAAGAAACACTTAAAAAGATACAACGTTGGCCCAGAAGCCAGGGATGCTCTGGATGATGGCGCCTCTGCGGTCCCCCTGGGGCTTAAGCCTCCGCTCCATCTTTCTCCTCTCCTGAGAAAAGGTATTCCTGGCTCGGGCATTAACCAAATCCAGCCCCACCTGAACGGCCAGCAGCTCCTCCAGTGCAGACTCTGGCGTAATGGGCCCAGGGCCAGGTTGTGCCCGCTTGTCCTCCCCGTGCCGCTCCACGTCGGCCTCCTCCTAGGCCGCCACCTCCACCTCTGCCATTATGTCATCCAACACCAGCACCGCCTCCTCCTCCAAGGCTGCCTCCTTGCTCTGCTCCCCGGGACCCCCCTCCTGTAGAGCCTCCATCCTGAAGACAGTACCCTCCCCCCGACTCCCACAGACCACCGCCTGTGCTGCCTGACCCACACCACAGGAACGCTGCCTCTGCCCTTACTGGAGCCTGTAAGTCGGCGGGCCTTCAGGGCGCATGCACTGGGCTCCAGGCTCCCCCAATAGACTTCAGGCAAAGGGCGCCTAGAGCCGCGCCAAGACCGCCAGCCTCCCCCCGCGGTCAATCAGTGGGAGGACGGTGGGCATCTCCCTGGGCGGCACCAACCCAGGTTGGCCTGCAGTCCCAGCATCCTGGGGTAAGCCTGCTCTGAAAAGCCCTCAGAGCTTGTGCCAGGTAGCGCTTCATACAGGCACACGCAGGCTGCGCGGCCTTTGGAATTGTGAGCATGGGAGACTTGTGCCCTAACCGACATTCTGAATGTGGCAAGCCATTGACCCACAAGGAACACATGAAACATCTCATTTCATTAGGCAAGCCAGGCAGATGATACCGAATATTGCAGATCCAGAGGAGAACTCTCTCTGGCTGTTGGGGCAAGGGCAGTGGGGGTGGCCTGGGGGAAGTGGGTCGGGGCGGGCGCTCGGGAAGAAAGTCGCCTGGTTATGCTGGGGTGGAATTCGTCTACTCTAGAGGCCAGAACCCCTGCAAGCGCTCTCGCAGGTCTAGGCAAATACAGGCTCTGAGCACCATGCTTCCTCCCTGAGGATGCTGTACTCCAAGGAGCATTCCAAAGGGCCTCTTTCTAGTGATTTCATTGTTTTTTTTTTGTTTTTTTTTTGTTTTTTTTTTGAGATGGAGTTTCACTCTGTCACTCAGTCTGGAATGCAGTGGCCTGATCTCAATGCAACTTCCGCCTCTTGGGTTCAAGTAATTCTCCTGCCTCAGCCTCCTGAGTAGCTGGGATTACAGGCACACACCACCACTCCTGGCTAATTTCATATTTTTAGTAGAGATGGGATTTCCCCATGTTGGTCAGACTGGTCTCAAACTCCTGACTTCAGGTTATTCACTGGCCTCAGCCTCCCAAAATGCTGGGAGTACAGGCATGAGCCACGACACCAGCCCCCTCTCTTTTTTTTTGAGACAAGTTCTTGCTTGGTCACACAGGCTGGAGTGCATTGGCACCATCTTCACACACTGCAGCCTCAACCTCCTAGTCTCAAGCTATCCTCCTGTCTCAACCTCCCACTTAGCTGGGACTACATGAGTGCAACACCACACCAGGATATTTGTTGTTGTTGTTGTTCTTTAGTGATGAAACCTTGCTATATTGCGCAAATGGGTATCAAATTCCTAGGACCAAAGGATTCTCCTAGTTCAAGCTCCGAAAGTACTGGAATTATAGGAGTGAGCCACTGCGGACAACATCGTCACTCTTTAATCACTTATGAAATGCCACTCTTCAAAAGTAACAAGAAAATTTTACTTATGAAATTCTAAATGCCAAGTCAAGTTCAGTTTAATTTGCATAAAGTGGGAAAAACAAAACAAACAAAAAAACTCGTTTTTCCTTTGTTTTGAAGTCAGCAAAGAGTTGGAAAGCAAATCATCTCTACTGTAGTTTAAAAAATTGACTGTACAAAGATCCTCATATAATTGTTTTCAGATCTAAAGTCCTATGAAGTTGTCATCAGAAACATCGTCTTATAAAATGAAAACAAATCTCCTATTGGGTTTCTTACGTGGATTAAATATCTTATACTTAGTAATATATACGATTGTGATTATACTTCTTCCTTGGACCATAATATTAAAAATATGAACCTCATTTTTTAGAACTGCTACCCTAATAAGAAAACTAACCGCTGACCTGGTATAATAATTTGTGGCCCAGAGATCCAGCATTCTGAACTATTCAGGTTCTTCACATAGCCCAAGGGTGCTAAAGGCCAAATGGGAGTCTGGACATCTTGGAGGAGTAGCAATGCCAGGTCATTCCTTCTGCCCCACTGACCAACTGGAACCTCTCATGCAGTAGAATACTAGACACCTTCACAACTCTCAGTAGTGGCCCAGGGTGCCTCAGGCCCAGAATCACAGCAGTGTCTTCAGGATTCCGGTGTGCATAGGCAAAGATTTATTATAGTACATTCACTAGAAAACCTGAAACTTGGAAGTACATCCAGCTTCCTAGCATATTTTTTAGTCATGATACACAAGATCCCTAGCTCATCTTAAGAGAAATCAGAAATCTACGAATAAATCCCACAGACAATGACATTGCAGAGGAATTAACTAACAGAGGTACTAATAAGCCACAGTAAGGCAATTTCTTTTCAGCCTAAAACATAAATGATATATGTATAAGTAAGATGGTCATGCATTATTGAAGTGAATTTGGACAGAGAAACCTTCAGCAATGTAATTATAGGATAATGAATCACGGGGTCTGGGAAGAGGCAGGCACAATCTTACATGTTCCTGATATAGTGGGCAGCTGTGAGAACCCAAGAGCTGCTAACTGTGGAACCACTGCAGACCTGACTGCCACAGCTGATGATCCCAGCCTACCAAGGCATGGCATATTGCAGAGAAATCTGCTCTGCTGAAGCTGAGGAGAAAAATAACCTAATGTGCTAATTTGAATAGAATTGCCATCTGTAGACCATTATTTAAAGTTTTAAATCCCTCCTATTTCTGCTAACCAAGTCAGCATTGTTAAATATGACTAGCAAGGACAAACTTCTACCTCTTTTGTGTTTATGCATTTTTCTTGAAAATAAGTGTTCCTCTTATTACCTTTCCAAGATCATAGTTTCTTTATGTCCTAGCTTAAGTTTCTTCAATCAAAATACTGGGAGTCATTCCAGCTTTCTCCCCCATTGCAACATATATTTATCTATGATTTTAGCTACTTAGAAGTCATAGAAGTAAATAGGCAACAAAAAATGAAATGATTTGAAGATATTAGATAAATAATGAAAAATTTGGAGATAAAGCACCTGTCTCTAAATTAGAGAGGGCTTATCTTCATAAACTTATTGTGTTACTGAGATACCAAACCAATAATTTAAATAGAAAATTCAAGTTTGAGTTTCACAAAAGAGCTCATATTTTTGAAATGATTTTAGAGTTCCTCAGAAAATTGAGTTGAAGCAATGCTCATGAATATATATAGAGAGATAAAAATGGTGAAGATAACCTGTCTATAGAAAGGGTAAGCAAGTAGAGATGAAATTAGAAGCATAACTAAGATCTTACATGTAGTTGTCTTTGAATTAGACTTTGGAGGATGTGAGCAAATAATTATGGTCTCCTTCATGTTTTAAATGTATTATTCACTGTATCTGTAGAAATAGGTGGTAGCTATAAAATAGCTGTGGTTAAATGCACACTTAATTCATGAGACCAAAAGAGATCCCTCAATTTCCAAGGAAACAATATTTTGAAGGATGGCCAGAAGTAACTTTTGGTGTTCAAGATATTCCTCTTTCTCCCTAGCATTCACACCCCATGAATTTGGCACCTTACAGCCAGGCTCCCACATAGCTTTCTTGGCCTCCACACAAAAAGTGAATTCATTTAGCTTTGGGCAAAATTTGTTAAAAGTGCTGACTTTTAGGATGCTCAGGTGCTGTTTCTGCATAATTCCAGGACTTCCCGACAGAAAACAGAGAAGAGGTTTTTGTGTTTGTTTGTTTTCATACTTAGCCTAGATTAGAGAGAGAAGTATGGTGAAGAGAAAGACAAATATTTTATTATTCAAGAGAGAATAATATTCTCTTTCCAAACATGCTTCTCTTTCATCTCACTGTCTTCTTCATTACTCAGCCCACATAAGGGACCAACTAGGTAGCCAACAGTCACATAGTTGTATAAATTTCTTCTGTTCCAGACTTTCCTTCAGGCATATAGGAAGGACCAGGGGTTGAAAATATAGTGGCTGCTTCAGGAAGATCAACCCAGGTCACAGAATCACTTGGAACCTAGGTAGGGTATGGCACAGTCAATGCTGACAGTCTGAGCTTGGGCAGAATCTAGAAGATGACTAAGCCCCACTTGAACCAGGGCCAGGGCTGCTGAGTTTTTTCAGGGGAAAAAAAAAGCCAAGAAAAAGTCTTATTATTTCTACATTTCAATTTGAATAAAGCCCTGGAGGTCACGTGAATCAGATGAAGTCCAGTTAAGCACTAAAGTACAAATACTCCTTTAGAAACTATTTTCAAGGATCATTTGAGACCAGGTAGGCAACATGATAAGACTTTATTTCTGCTGAAAAAAAAAATTAGCCAGATGCAGTGGTATGTGCCTGTGGTTCCAGGTACTCAGGAGGCAGAGTTGGGAAAATTCCTTAATCTTGGTAGTTTGAGGCTACTCTGAATCATGCAACTGCACTCCAGCCTGGGCAATAGAGTAAGACCCTATCTCTCTCTCTCTTTCTCTCTGTCTTTCTCTCACACATAGACACACACACACACACACACACACACACACATACACACACACAAAAAGGTAAATGTATTCCTTTAGAATCTTAATGTTATTATTGCTTTATAATGATATCTTAATCTTGAGATGAATTGCTTAGACTTACATAAAATTGGCACATCTGGCTGTGGTAAGGATCCACTGTTCATTTAGTATGGAGCCAGCACAGAAATGGGAGAAAGAAAGTTGCACAGAAACTATACAAGATAATTCACCAATTTCTGCCTCCCAGCAGTTGTGACAGAGGGTGACATGGCCAGGACATAATCCACACTCTGCAGAAGGAATACACCTGTGGAATAGAGGGAGATTAGTGTTACTACTCTCCCATTTCTAAAATCTAATTTTAGGTTTTTAGGAATATGCTTGGAAATTCAGTATCTTCAGTTCTGAGAAAATACTTGGAAATATACATTATCCATCCTACAATTTTAGATATGCTACAGAGGTTATTTGGATACTTTCCCTTCAAATGATAATTTAATGTATATATAAACATATAATATATCTTATTATTTGTATCCAAGATATTATAGTGTTATCCAGTTGTGTGTGTATATATTCATATACCTCAAGTGGAATAATAAGCCATTTCTAAGAAGTAAGACTGTCTTTAACATACTCTTCTCTGAATAGAATTGTGTTTATAAAACATAGCCCATAAATCCTGTTTGGCAAAAATAAGATATTCTCTCAATATTTAGATATCTCTGCTGATTCATACAATAACCTAAATTTTGATTTTGCAAAGGTATGAGGATATAACCTCTGATCTTACAAACTATGGTTTTAGGGTTCAACAAGAGTCTTTGTACCAAGTATATTAACTCAAACATATGACTAGACTAAAGGTGCCTGTGGTTCCATGAGAAATAACAACTGTCTTGAAGAGCCAGAAAGCCCGGAAACTTCCAGATTACAGCTAGTTGACACTCAACCAGGGAAACATTGAGTTCTGAATGCTTAAGAGATTGTTGTCCAGGCTTGGGTCCAGATTGAAATCCAGGCATCAGGAGAGGTTGTTTTGTTGAAAGTGTGGCTGGAGCAGCACGCAAGGATGAAAAAGAATGAGAAAGAATGGACTCTTCAGGAAATGTTGAGGAAGATATTTTCTGAAGAGCATTAGTAGAAGAGGCTATGGATAGGAGAACAAGAGAGGAGACCAGAGGAGAAATAACTGAGCAAGATGGGAAAATGAAGAATGAAAGGAATGTACAAGAAGAAAAGACTGAACAACAAGGGCACAGTGTACATGGAGATGGAAGAGAATAAGAAAGAAGAAGGAAAACAGAGGAAGAAAGAGAGATAAGAGAGGTAGGGTACCTGGATATCAGGGCTTTCTTTTATATTGATAATTTTTAATTTCCTGACATAGTGCTGGTAAACAACTCTTCCAGGAAACCATGTGCTTGTAAGCTGGCTTAGTTGGAGAGAATTGATTTTATCTGGCTTTCTGTGGCAGTTATCTCAGTTAACAAAGAGATAAAATACTGATCTTAGAAAGAAACAGTATTTACTGGCCAAAAGAGCACACGTTTAGACAAGGAACCAAAATGACTTGTTAATAGTGTTTCTTCATTAGGCTCAATTTCAGGAGGAGAAAATGATGCAATTATATCAGCCTTAAAATGGTTTCTGGGTCTTATTATTTCTGTTTCAGGCTGGATCCATGTTCTTACTTTCCCCACTTTAAAAACAGCAAAGGATTCCATACTATCAGCTTCAGACTGGATCCAGTGTCTGTGTGCTTGGGTTACAGGCAGTATCCAAGATACGGGTATTCTCCTATAAGCAAGGTCCATGTTTTGACTACTGGAGGTAGAAACTTGGGCCAGAATCTTAGCAGCAAGGTTTCAGACTGGATAAAAGGGTGAACTATATCAACTTCCAGCTGGACCCAGGGACTGATTATTTGAGATTTTGAATAAGCCCGTGATCTGCCTTTATTCATTTCAATGTAAAATCAAGATCTGACTATATCAGTTTCCTGCTTGATCCAGGGCCTCACTGCTTGGGTTTCAGCATGGGTCCAGGTTTGACATGTAGCAGCTCTTGGCTGAGTCCAGGGCCAAAATGTACCAACTTCAGTCAGTGGCCAGGGAGAAAGCAGCTGACTTTCAGGATGAATCCAGGGTCTAACTGTATCACGTTGAGTCTATAAGCAAGATGTGACTGTATCAATTTTAGTCATGTTTCAGGGTTTTATTCCTTGGCTTACAGTCCAAATTTGGACTACTTCAGTTTCAGGTTGGTTCCAGGATCTTATTGAATTCATTTGAGTCTGGAACCAGTATCTTATCACTATATTGGCTTCAGGGTGGGTCCAGAGATGAATTTCAGAGTAAGTCCATGGTCTGATTGTAGCAGCTACATGCTGAGTCCAAGAATAATTTATGTTAATTTGATTCTGGGTCCAAGAGTGTGTCATTTGAGATCCAAGTTTTGTCCAGGTCCAAACAGCAGCGTTATGAGTTGGGGACCAACGTGTCAACATACCTGCCTCAGGCCACGTCCTAATTGCTTGAGATTCAGGCTCAGTCCATTGTTCTATTTTATCAGTTTCAGAATGTGTCTAGTGTCTGACTGTATTGGTTTCAACATAGATCCAAGGTTGGATAACATCATCCTCAAAATGGGTCAGGGTATTACTGCATTCTTTTCAGATTGGTTTAATGGGTGGATTATTTGCCAATCTGGCTGCATCCAGGTAGTAACTTTTTGAGAATAAATTTGAGTACCATTTCTTCTTATATTGTTTTGGCTCTGAAACCAAGCATTCAGAGTATTAATGTCAGTCATGGTCAAGCATTTTTCTGCATGCATTTCAGCCAGATATAATAGTGTGTCAGACAATGATTGTATTAGTTTTGCCTTGAGTCCAGGGGTGGATTGTACCTGCTTCAGTCTGAATCCATAGTTTTACTGTATTAGCTTCAGAAATAGTCTGGGATCTCATTGTACCTACTTCAGATTGGGTACAAAGGAAAAAACCATCAATTTCATATTGGATCCATGTTATAAATGTTGTAGTTCTCTGTTGGGCCCAGGATTCTATTTTACCAGGTCCAAATGGAATAAATGTGCTCAATGTTTGAAATTCTGGCTGAGCCCAAGGTTTTATTTTTTCTGTTCCAGTTTTAAATGAAGTTCTTTAACTACAGCTTCAGGTTGGGACCATGGTTTTGCTGCTTGAGGCACAGGCCCCATCCAGGATATAAGTGTTCCAAATTCAGGCAAGGTCCATTCATCGATATTTTCAATTTCATGATGTGTCCATAAAATAGACACTTGATTTTCATCTTGGATCAAAGGTTGTGTAGTATCAAGTTGAGGCAGCAAGGAAACTCTATAAAAATAATTTAGTTTCAGGCAGTGCCCAGAGTTTCTTAGCTTCAGTTTTAAGCATTGTCCAAAATGAGCCCATATCACTCTGTGTGTAAGAATTTGCATCAGGAAAATCATCGTAAGTCCACTTTGTGTCTGTGGAAGCTGCAGCCTCTGTCCATGTGTTTACCACTGGAGATTCAGACTGGGATCATGGGGTGATTGATTCAGACAGAGGTAGTGTCCAGGTTTTTCCTGCTGAAGGGATACCCTGGGTCCATGGTAACACTGAGGAAACTGCAGCCCATGCCTCTGGATTTGCTGCTGAAGTTTCATCATAGTTCCGTGATATAAGTATATCAGATACAGTCTGTGTCCAGGTAATTCCTACTGGAGACTGGGCCTGCAGCCACGGTATAATTTTGTCAGATACTGGCTGTGTGGAGATAATGACGGCAGAAGATTCAGCCTAGGCCAGGAGTGCAACTATATCAGATACAGGATATTCCCAGGGATTTGTTGCTAGAAGTACAGCTTTGATCCATGGAGTGCAACTATATCAGATACAGAATGTGTCAATGGATTTGTTGCCAGAAGTAAAGCTTTGATCCATGGGGTGACTTGGAAGCTATTGCTTCTATCCATGGATTGACTGCTAGAGATACAGGCTGGGTCCACAATGATAATGTATTAGATATAGGCAGTATCCAGGGATTTACTGCTGAAGATTCAAATTGGATCAATTTTATGTATGTGTCAGATACAGGCAGTATCCACATACTTAATGCTGCAGATTCAGATTTGGACCATAATCTGGTTGTATTAGATGAAGGCTGTGCCCAAGCCTTTAATGTTGCAGATACAGCCTGTGCCCAAGTTGTAGCTGTATAAAAAACAGACTGTATGCAGGGATTTATTGCTAGAAATTCAGCCTGGGTCCAGGTTATACCTTTGGAAGCTACAGCCTCTGTCCAGGTATTTACTGGTAGACATTCAGTTTGATGCCCTGCTTTCAATGTACCATGTAAACTTTGTGAAAAGAAGATTAATGGTGGAGTTACAGGCTGTGTACACAGTGTGAGTGTATCAGCAACAGGCTTGGTCCATGGATTTACTGCCAAAAATTCAGTCTGGGTCCATGGTATGACTCTATCAATAGTCTCATCCTGTAACAGAGGACTTGGGGCTGGAGATTCGGACTCTGTCCAGATATTGACAATTAGAGACTTAGACTGTATCATGGGATTTACAGCTGGAAATTCAGCCTCATTCCAACTGATTGCTTAGATATTTTGTTTAGGTCCATAGTGTGACTGTATCAGGTACAAGTTGTAACCAGAAATTGATTGCTGGGGATTTTGTCTGTGTCCATGTTATGACTGTATCAGCTAGAACCTCTCTCCTGGGAATTATTATTAGAAATACATCCATGTACTTCAGTGTGACTATACCAGTTATAGCCACTGTTAAGTGACTTATTGCTGGCAACAGATCCTGGGTCTATGATGTGACTTTCTCAGTTTTAGACTGGCTCCATGGATTTACTACTACATAAACGTTCTTAGCCAATGGTTTCACTCTATCAATAGAGTATATGTACAGAGATTATTGATTTTAGAATGAGCCTGGGTCCACAGTAAGACAATTTCTGTTTCAAGCTTTGTGAAGGGATTTACTCCTACAGGTTCAGCTTAGTTCTGTGGTATAACTGTAGCAGGTATAGGCTGTGTCCAGTCATTTACTTTTGGGGATTCAGTCTCAGCCCACTGTATGAAGGTATCAGTTTCATATTGTTTCCAGAGATTTATGGCAAGTGATTTGACTTGGTTGCATAGTTTGATTGTATAAGCTGTTGTCTGTGTCAAATGCTTTACTGCTGAAGACTCAGCCTGGGTCCACACTATGAGCATATCAGATACAGATTTGACCCAAGGCTTTCCTGTTAAAAATTCAAACTGAGTCCACAAAATGTATGTATCAGCTACAGGTTCTGTCCAGTAAACTACTACTGGAGGTTCAGCCTGAGGCCATAGTGTGTCTATATTATACACAGGCTGTGTCCAAAGATTTCCCACTGGAGATTCAGACTGTGCCCATAGTGTGATAGTAGCAGCCCAAGGCAGTAACCATGGAAATGCTGCTGTTAATTCAGCCGCTTTCCATAGTGTGATGGTGTCAGCTATGGACGTTGTCCAGGTATTCACTGACAGACATTCAACCTGGGTCCAAGGCTTGACTATCGAAGGTATAGTCTCTGTCCCTGGAATTTCTGCTGGAGATACAGCCTGGGCCCATGGTGTGACTGTGGAAGTAACATCCTCTATGCACAGATTTACTGCTGGAGACTCAGCTTGTATCCACAGCATAATGTTATCAAATTCAGGTAGTGTACAGAGATTTACTGCTGAAGATTCATCTTGGTCCCATGGTTTGATTGTATAAGAGATACTGTGTAAAAGGATTCATTGCTGGAGAGTCATCCTGAATCCACAGTATAGTACTATCACCTAGAGACTTTGTCCAGGGATTTATGGCTGGAAATTCAGTCTTGGTCCACAGCTTGTCTGCATCAGCTATTGTCTGTGTCCATGAATTTACTGCTAGAGAATTATTCAGGATCCACTCTGTGACTGTATACATTTCAGACTGTGTCCATGCATTTCCTTTTATAAGTTCAGCCTGATTCCTTGGTAGGGCCATGTCAGCTGCAGCCTCTCTCCAGGGATTCATTGCTGGAGTTTCACCCAGAATCCATGGTTGAGTCCAAGATACCAGTGGATGTTCAGCATGGGTCCATGGTAGGAATATATCATGTGCCCAGGGACTTACTCCTAGAGTTTCAGCCAGAATCCATGTTGTGAGTATATCAGTTTCAGGCTGTTTCCAATGATGTAATAGTAGTGATTCAGCCTGGATACACATTATTATGACTGTATAAGATATAGCAGAATATATTCATGAATTCATCACTAGTGATTCAGCATTGGTCCCTAGTGTGATTATATCAGTTTCCTACTGTTTCCAGGAATGTGTTGCTGGAGCCTCAACCTGGGTTCACAGTGTTATTGCTTCAGTATGAAACTGTATCCAGTATTTACTGCTGGCAAATAAGCCATGGTCCACAATGAGACTGGATTAAATTCAGATGGGAGTCAGGTTATTTCCTTCTAGATATTCAGGGTGCAATTTTTCCATGGATGTATTGGTAGCATTTCATCAAGAGTCAATGGTATGACAGTTTCAGCTATAGTTTTTGCCCAGGGATTCACTGTTGGAAATCTATCCTGGATCCATGGTGTGACTGTCTTAGCTACACACATCTGTCAAGGGCGATAAGGCTGGAAATTCTTCTTGGTTCCAACATGTGACTTTATCAGATACAGAATGTGTCCAGAGATTCATTGTTGGAGATTTGGCAATAGTTCACAGTATGATTGGATCACTTTCAGACTGCCTTCAGGATATTAATTTTTGAAATTCAGCCTTTGTCCATGTTGTGACTGTATCTGCTAACATGTTGGTCCAAGAGTTTACTATTGGAGTTTCAGTCTGGGTCCACAGTGGGACTGTGAGAATTTTAGATTGTGTCCAGGGATTTAATTCTGGAGACTCTCCCTGCATCCACTGTGTTAGTACAGTAGCTTTACTTTGTACCCAGGGGTCAATTACACCAATATCTTTCTGATTCCAGGGTCTCAAAGTGTCATCTTCAGCTTGGGCCCACGATCTAACTTTAACACCTTCAAACTTGCACCAGAGTCTAAATGCATAAGCTTCATTTGTATCCAGTCTCTTAACTTATCAGTCACAGGTTGGTTCCAAAACCTCAATATTTCAGTTTCAGACTGTATCCAATGGTGATCTGTCAGAGTTACTGGTTCTCTCCACTCTGTGACTGTCTCTGCTTGAGACCAGAGCAAAACTTTGATGATATCAGCTTCAGTGTGATTCCAGGGTCTGGATCTGTCACCTCCAGGTTGGGGCCTGGGTACCACTGTTTCCATCCCAGTTTGGGCCCAGTACCTAACTGCATCTGCTTCTGGTTGGGTCCAGTGTTTTTCTTTCCATTCTTCAGTCTGGGTTCTGGGACTCAATATTTTAAATTTATGCTGAATCCAAGGTCTCATTCTTTCCGTTTCAATATGTAACCATTGTTTAATTGTATCAGCTTTCAGGTGAGTCAAGAGTCTTCTTGATTGAGTTTCTGACTAGATCCACGTTTGGACTATGGCTGTTTTAGGCTGACTTCAGGGTCTGATCATCTCAACTTTGGAGTGAATTAAGGGCTCAATTCATAATAGGATGTATTAAGATTCATGTCTGCCTCAGAGGTTTGAGTATAGTAGCCTCACGTTTACTCAATGGACTCAATCTATCCATTTGATTTGAGGGCCTGATCATACTGGTTTTCTGTTGTGTCCAAGCCCTAATATTGTCACCTTTTGACTAGCACATGAAGAGTATGCAGTATAGAAAAAATCCAGAACTGAGTTGACTCAGGTTCAGTGAGAATCCAGTATCCATCTGTCCTTTCTATAATTTATTGGGGATACAAATATATTCAACACTAGCTGACACCATGGTTCAAAGGTATGGGTTACTGTAGGATGCTGAGATCCATCTTCATTGAGTGATGAATGAGTCCATATTTCAATTTTATTAACTATGAAAGGTACTGGTGGAATCTAGTTGTAAGTTACTGGTTTAGCACCAGGGTTGACTCTATGAGCTACATGATACTTTTGGTTTCTAATACTCTCTTCACTGGATTGAATCTGCATCACTGTTCCTGTTTTATAAGCCAAAAATTGTTTCTAAGTTTCAACTTCAGGAGTAATTTCTAGCCAAGGTTTAGCTACAAGTTGTCCATGAGATGGAACATTAATAAATTGAACTTGAGACTGACCAGTATCCATCTTAACAGGAACTTGAGATCCACCTACCCCACTTGAAAAGAGAAACCAGGATCCACCAGCATTAACTAATGGTAGAGTATGAAGCCTGATTATACTAGCTAATGTATTAATCCAGAATCTTGCTGAATCAGTCACAGCTTAATATTTATAATCCATTCTATTTTTCTCAGGAAAATTCCAGGGTATAGGTTTAATAGCTGTTTGGGAGTTCTGGAGTCCAGAAAAAAAAGGAAATATTGAGAAGTTTCCATTTCTGGGGTACTCCAGCATTCAGCTGTACCAGGATGATCCTATGGTTTGGCAACAGGAGAAATCCAGGATTGTACCATTGGGAATTTGCTAGCTGAGGAGAGGTGACCACTTTGAAAGTGTAATGGTCTATTGGCATGAAAAAAGTCTCTATTATTTGAATGAAAAAAACATTCAGTGAGGGTTCCCATGCTTTCTGTTCACTGGGGAAGTGCTTAATCTTCTCCTACATATTTGTTCTGAGAATCCATGAAAGACCAAATTGTCAGAGCCTGTGTTAGAGCTAAGTGTATTCTGTGGACTATCTTCTACTCCAGGAGAAAAATTGCAGGGTAGAGAAAAAAATGCACCCAGTGGTTTCTGGGATGCCTTGATAAGCCATGTCATTCAAGATATGTATTGGGCTGTCCTGATGACAAGAACAGGATCATAAAGGCTTCTGAGTTATCACTGACCAGGCCTACTACTGAGGTATCACTGACCAGGCAGTGAATGCCAAAGAGGCAAAGAACAGGACAACCTTGCTGTACCCGAATGGTTGGAAACAAAGTTAACCATATATATTAGAAATACATATAGACATGTCGTATACATGTATTACAATATATAATGCATAAATTACATGTACATGCAATACATATATATTAATTATAAAATACACAGATACATATCTTGTATAAGTTTAAGAATACTTATATCTATAAATTAGTTATATAGCTTATATGATTTATATATATGTTAAACTAAAAGATATTAAACTATAAGTATAAATTATACTTTTCTATCACATGTACATTTCATATTACTTGATGGGCAGTAATAAATGATATAGGATATATACTTCAAGAGTTTCATATAACACTTAGGTATAAATAATTCTAACTGTGGTCAAAACAGTAAAATCAAATACTAGAAGGAAATTAGAAGAAGGTTCTAAACAATAAAAATTACCTACATACTCAACATCATTACCTGAATATTACTTATGCCTTTCTCCAAGTAGTCTTACGCAAAGCACAACTTACACAGTCATGTGAAATGACTGTACCACCTCCTCTGCCATTACATTTGTTGAAGCCATCATCATTTGCTTAGTCTCTCTGCTTGATTCTGATGCCTACTTGCAGCTTACAGTTTGTTCTCCTAGTAGCCAGAATTACACTCAGAGTAAAAGCACTTATTCTAAAAGTGACTACATAGTTGGAAGTAAAACAATCCTCAGCAAATGCAAAAGGATAGAAATCATAACAAACAGTCTCTCAGGCCACAGTGCGATCAGACTAGAACCCAGTATTTAAAAATTCACTCAAAACTGCACAACCATATGGAAACTGAACAACATGCTCCTGAATGACTACTGGGTACATAATGAAATGAAGGCAGAAATAAAGATGTTCTTTGAAACCAATGAGAACAAAGACACAGCATACCAGAATCTCTGGGAAACATTTAAAATAGTGTTTTGAGGGAAATATATAGCACTTAATATCCAGAAGAGAAAGTAGGAAACATCTTAAGTTGGCACAATACCGTCAACATTAAAGGAACTAAAGAACAAGAAAAGCAAAAGCAAACAAATTCAAAAGCTAGGAGAAAACAAAAATAAATAAGATCAGAGTAGAACTGAAGGAGACGGAGATATGAAAACACTTCAAAAAAATCAATGAATCCAGGAGCTGGTTTTTTGAAAAGATCGACAAAATAGATAGACCACTAGCCAGACTAATGAAGAAAAGAGAGAAGAATCAGACAGAATAAAAAATGGTAAGGGGGATATCACCATTGATCCCACAGAAATACAAACTACCATCGGAGAATACTATAAACACCTCTATGCAAATAAACTAGAAAATTTAGAAGAAATGGATAAATTCCTGGATGCATACACCCTCCAAATTCTAAACCAGGAAGAAATTGAATCTTTGAATAGACCAATAACAAGTTCTGAAATTGAGGCAGTAATTAGGAGCCTATCAACAACAACGACAACAACAACAAAAAGTCCAGGAGTAGATGGTTCACAGAAGAATTCTACTAGAGGCACAAAGAGGAGCTGGTACCATTCCTTCTGAAACTATTCCAAACAATAGAAAAAGAGGAAATCCACCCCAACTCATTTTATGAGGCCAGAATCATCCTGATATCAATGTCTGGCAGAGACACAGCAAAATAAGAAAATTTCAGGCCAATGTCTCTGATGAATATTGATGCAAAAATCCTCAATGAAACATTGGGAAACTGAATCCAGCAGCATATCAAAAAGTGTGTCCACCATGAAGAAGTCACGTTCATACTTGGGATGCAAGGCTGATTCAACATACACAAATCAATAAACCTAATCCATCACATAAACAGAATCAATGACAAAAACCACATGATTATCTCAATAGATCCAGAAAAGCCCTTCAATAAAATTCAACACACTTCATGATAAAAACTCTCAATGAACTAGGTATTGATGGAATGTATTTCAGAATAATAATAGCTACTCATGATAAACCCATAGCCAATATAACACTGAATGGCAGAACCTGGAAGCTTTCAATTTAAAAACCTGTACAAGACAAAGATACCCCCTCTTTCACCATTCCTGTTCACCACAGTTTTGGAAGTTCTGACAAAGGCGATCAGGCAAGAGAAAGAAAGTGTATTCAAATAGAAAGAGACAAAATCAAATTGTCTCTGTTTGCAGATCACAAGATTGTATATTTAGAAAATTGCACTGTCTCACCTCAAAATCTCCTTAAGCTTATAAGCAACTTCAGGAAAGTCTCAAGATACAAAATCAATGGTCATAAATCACAAACGTTCCTATACACCAATAGCAGACAAGCAGTGAGCCAAATCATGAGTGATCTCACATACACAGTTGCTAGTAACAGAATAAAATACCTAGGAATATAACTTACAAGGGATGTGAAGGACCTTTTCAAGGAGAACTACAATCCACAGCTCAAGGTATAAAAGAGGACACAAATACATGGAAAAACATTCCACGCTTATTATAGGAAGAATCAATATCATGAAAATGGCCCTACTGTGCAAAGAAATTTATAGATTCAATGCTATCCCCATAAAGCTACCATCTGACAAGGGATAATATATTCATCTGACAACAGACCAATATCCACAATCTACAAAGGACTTAAACAAATTTACAAGAAAAAAACTAAACCAACCCATCAAAAACTGAGTGAAGGATATGAAGAGATACTTCCCAAAAGAGGACATTTATGCAGTCAACAAACATGAAAAAAGCTCATCATCCCTGGTCATTAGAGAAACACAAATCAAAACCAAAATGAGATACCATCTCATGCCAGTTAGAATGGCAATCATGAAAAAGTCAGGAAACAACAGATGCTGGAGAGGATGTGGATAAATAGGAACGCTGTTACACTGTTGGTGGGAGTGTAACTTAGTTCAACCATTGTGGAATACAGTCTGTTGACTCCTCAAGGATCTAAAACTAGAAATACCATTTGACCCAGCAATCTCATTAGGAGTTATATACCCAAAGGATTATAAATAATTCTATTATAAAGACACGTGCACACTTATGTTTATTGATGCATTGTTCACAATAGCAAAGACTTGGAACCAACTCAAATGTCCATCAATGATAGACTGGATAAAGAAACTGTTGCACATATAAACAATCGAATACTAAGCAGCCATACAATAGGATTAGTTTATGTCATTTGCAGGGACATGGGTGAAGCTAGAAAACATCATTCTCAGCAAACTAACACCAGAATGAGAAGCCAGTCACCACATGTTCTCACTCATAAGTTGCAATTGAATAATGAGAACACATGGACACAGGGAGGGGAACACCACACACCAGGGCCTGTCAGGGGTAGAGGGCTAGAGGAGGTATAGCATTAGGAGAAATACCTAATGTGTGTGACAAGTTGATGGGTGCAGCAAACCACCATGGCAGGTTTATACCTATGTAACAAAACTGCACGTTCTGTACATGTACGCCAGAACTTAAAGTATATAAAAAATACATATAGACATATACTATACATGAATTAAAACATATATAACGCACAAATTTCATCTATATGCAATACATATATATTATAAAATATACAGATACATATATATGTTTAGGAAGACTTATGTTTATAAATTAGTCATATAACTTACAGGGTTTATACATACATTAAATTATAAAATATTAACAAACATATAAATTACACTTTTCTATCACATGCAAATTTTATATTACTTGATGGACAGTAAGAAATTTTACATGGTACATACTTAATGAGTTCTATATAACACAAGCATAAATAATTGAAACTCTGGTTAAAAGACTGAAATCAAATACTAGAGGGAATTTAGAGGAAAGTTGTAACAATAAAAAATCACCTATATACTCAGCATCATTATCTTAATATTACTTACACCCTCAGCCAAGTAACTTTTGGCAAAGCACAACTTATACAGTCACATGCAACGACTGTGTGTATCACCTCCTCTGCCATTATGTTTGTTGAAGCATTATCATTTGTTTGGTCTCTCTGCTTGAATCTGATACTCACTTGTAGCTTAGTTTGTTCTCCTGGTAGCCAGAATTATACTCAGAATAAAATCAAAAGGATTTGTCTTTGATCTCACTTAAGAGTTTTCCTTCATTCATCTTGCCACATGATGGGAGTATGACTATCTACTTAATTCTAGTGTCAGAATTATTTTAATGGTTATTTTCTCGCCTGGAATTCTCTTCCTCCAAATATGTTCCTAGATTACTTCCCCAAGGGTTTAGTCTTTGCTCAAGTAAAGCATTTTTAATGACAAGGTGACTTCAAAACACTTCTTCCAACATTTTCCTATCACCTGATTAAATATGAACTGTAGTTGATGTAAAAATGTTTGTAAATGTGCTTACATTAAATGTGCCAATGTTATTGATAGTACCCTTAGTACTTTTACTCTTTGCATGGAAAAGCAATAAAAGTGGAATAAGCTAAAAAACCATCTTTTCAAAGTGGTGGTAGGTGGAGACCACCACCTTCTTCAAGAAACAGAAGGCCTCCAGGAAATCTGAGATCTGCAAGAGGAAGTAGTGGAGGAACAAGAGGGTGGCTTCCCTCACATGAAGGACACTTGGTATTGTTTCAAAATATAAAGGTGGAACCATAGGACTGAAAGAAAATAAGTTTGAAGGTATCAAAATTTCTCAATTTTATTTATTATCATTATGAACAGAATATGAATTGTTGATAAGCACAATTATTTATAATTACTAAAGGTGTATTATAAGAATGATTGAATTAATATCTAAAATTCATTTTAAAATTGCAATAAATTTGCATTGAAATAACACAAATTTCAAACTGAATTGATTTTATGAATGCTGATCGCATGTACTCAACTGGTTTTCTGTAGAACTCATTTATATTTATTATACTTTAGAGTTTTCTACTCCAGGGCCCAGAAATTCACATCAGTTTTATTATCAAAATACAATGGAATATTTAAAATTTTCAAACTGGAAAAAGGTAACTCAGTACTTAAGATTGATTTTTCAGTATTTGTTTTTTTGTGTGTGTGTATACATGTGCAAATATCTATGCAAATGAATCGCTTTGTAATTTTGATACGTAATTTTGTACATTGGCTTGCCATAAAACGTTTTCAATTTAAGAAATGTAGAACTTTAATTTCTGAAAAGAGTCTGTGACTCTGGAAAGGTCTAAGAACTACTGCTTCACACATATCTATGTATCTTTCTTTGCTGGAGGATGAGTCACTGATATTTATGATATCATATGATATCATATGATATTTATGAGTCCATCTCAATAAATAAATAAATAAATAAACCCATTTACTAACTTGTATTATCTATTAACCAACCTTAACAAATGTATCATTTAATTTTGAGTTTTAATAACCAGATTTTTAGCTAATTGGAGATGTTTTTTAAAGTTGAAATTGCAGTGTTTGCTCCATTTTAAGATACACAGCTTTATGATTATTTTGTCTCCACTAGTCTTGAGGGTGAGGTTCAATAATACTCTGCCATGGATAAGAATGTGCATATTCTAACCTGTAACACCGCCTGGCAATTGGCATATATCTACATTTTTGTAGATATATAAAAAATTTTTTTCATATTATTTAATATGCAATTCTTGAAGATTATTAATATTTAGCATAGTCTAACCTGAAAATTAGTGTTTCATAAGGGAATTGTAAGAATTCAGTATCATGTTAACAAATTTTAGAGATAATGTATTTTCCTGATGTGTCACCTTTTGATATTGTAAATATCTGAGTTTCTTTGAATGGAATTTAGTTTATCTTTAATTATGCTTTGAAAATTTTTCCTCATAACAGAATGATATAAACAGTCATTTATCATTTTTCTTTTAATATTTTTATGTATATTATACTTAGGTATTTTATTGATGTATTTGTGCTCCCTGTTCACTCCCCACTTTTCCCACATCTCTCTCTCACACAAATATATTATGATTCTTGAGTTTCTTTCTAGATTTTCTAAATGCACTTTTATTGCTTGAATTGTACTTACTTCATATAAAATGTTAATTTTATTAGTTTAGACAAATGTGAATTTGTAAGATTATAATATGTAGAAAATCTTTATAAACAACTAAAACTTAGCCATTTAAGAAGCAGTGATGTTAGTCAACTAAAAAGATTTTGTTTGAAATACAGATTATGGTGGATACACTCTTGATCTCAACATAAGTTCTTCTAGGGAACACATTCCAGTTAAAGGAGATCCATCTTCAAGAAGTGGAGGTCCTCCTCCTAAAAAATCTGCTCCTTCTGCTGTGGCAAGAAGCAATAGTTGGATGGGAGGCCAAGGTAAGTGCTACCAGATAGAAAGACAGCATTTTTCGTATGACTAAAAATAAGCTGTTTTACTTGGATGCTTAACTTTAACTTCATTGAACAAAAGAGGAGTGACACATACATGGGCATAATTATAGATTGATACATTTTATTATGGTTTCTATATCACTAGGTACATTTCAGATTTATGGTAAAGAAATACTTGAGCTTCTCATTGCAGATGAAATAAGTTATTAGAGTGAGGCCAACAATAGTTTTAATCCTGTGTTTACTACAGAATTCCCCTTAATTCTTCTAAAAGTTCCTAGCAGTATTCTTTGATGGTAGGCTTCTTCATCTAATGAACTCTTCCATTTCCTAGGTCCCCTGGTAGTGGTCCCCTGGTGTCCCATTCTAAAAATTGCTTGTTCAGTTTCTTTGTTGGGTTGGAGTCTTGCTCTTACCAGGTCAGAGTGCATAGGTGAGATGATGACTTACTACAGCCTTAAATTGCTGAGCTCAACCAATTTTCCTGTTTCATCTTCCTGAGTTGCTGCAACTACAGCCATGCAATGCCACATCTAGCTAATTTTTTTTTCCTATATTTTTGTAGAGAGACGATCTCACCACATTGTCAAAACTGACATTAAAGCCTGGGGCTCAAGCATTCCAGGTGCCTCAGCCTTCCACACTGGCCCACAGTGTGAGCCAGTTAACCTGGCCATCTAGATTCTGAGACCTCAATAATTCTAATCCACAAGGCATTTTTACTGCTTATATAAAAATTCAAAAAAACTGCAAGAGCATTTAGCAGAAAAAGAGTCACTGGGCTTACATATTATTTAAAAAATAAATTTAAGGCTTGAAAGTTAGACATGAAGGAGTCCAATATTCTTAAATTAAGTAGATATCACGGAAGTGCAGAGTTGTGAAATATAAGGGGATGTAAATCAATAATTAAGGTTGTAGCTGGATGTTTAAACCTTAACACAAGACCTTAGTGTAAGATTTGAAATTATTTGAGGTGAGAATTTAGAACTAAGCAACAAGAGTTGAACAGTAGGATTGAATAGAAGTAATATTTTTGAAAAGGTGAATTGTAAGATTTCAGACTGAACGGAAGAAAGCAAGACAATACATAAAAGTTATTAGTGATGACTTTTAGCAGAACTAAATAAAATTCTTACTTAGTCCTCCATCCTAATATGGAGGGAATTGAAAACTGCCATTTTTACTTTTACATTTCATGTGTAGAGCATCAGTGAAGTTAGGTATTTATTGAATTCAGGATACACAAGCCAACACATTTCCATAGGAAAATTAGCCAGTGAACATATTACAAGTGAAAGACGGAAGTCTAAGGAATAGCATGTGAAGAGTATATTAAAGGAGAAACTTTTCTATTTTGAAATAACAACAATGTGGTAATGACCCCTTGAACAGTATTGCTTATTGCGGTATAAGTAAATCTCGGTCATCATTAGAAAATCTTCAATAGTATATATTAATTTGTCAACATTTAAGATACAGCCAACCACTTAGAGATAAAGGAGAACTTTTATGTAAAAGTTTAGCATGCAGTCATTCAAAGGTAGCAGTATTTGTGTGTGTGAGATGGACTGAACAACATGAGCAAATTTACCTTCTTCAGCTGAGAAAGGACAATGTATGTGAACTTTAAAATCAGTGAAGAGTTTGATAGTTTTATATTTTTCCATGCATCATTAGTATTCATCAGTAATTCTATAAAAAGGAAAATAATAACTAAGCAGTTATTAACCATTACAAACGAACTTTTACCGAAGAATTAACATCTGCCTTCAGCTTTGTTAGAAGAACTGGCCTTGCGGGAGCCATGGGATTATCCAAAGCCATAAGAAATATTCACGGTGTCATGGCTTTCTAGTAATTTAGTGAAAAAAGAATGGATTCATAGAAGAAATAATTTTAAAAAGTCGTTTGAGAGAAAAGAAAATAGTGTTTTAGATTTGGTGTTCTTTACATTATGTTCCATCATTTTAATGTTAAATGTAATGGAAGAGAGAATTATGGAGGTCCTCCACAGAGACAGCCAATCTCTTCCTGGAGAAATGACCATGTGTCATCAAAAGATGTTGGTTATGCAACTAACGATAGGTAAAAAAAAAAAAAAAAAAAAAATTAAAGAAAAAATAGTTGTTTTTTTGTTGTGGTGATGAAATTCACTTAACAAAATTAAATATTATAAGGTAAACAGTTAAGTGGAGTTAAATACCTTCTGTGTAGTGCAGCAAGTACCTCCATCGAGTTCCAAAACATTTTCATGACTCCAAACTAAAATTCCAACTACTAGTTAAGCAGTCCTTCATTTTCTCCCTTCCCTCAGCTGCTAGCAAACACCAATCTGTATTCTGCCTCTGCACATACCTGTTGTGGGTTAATGGGCTCAAACACTACATGACTTTTTTATCTGTCTCTTTTCCTTCTTCATGATGTCCAGGAGGTTGATATACATCATAGCACTTCATTTCTTCCACAGGCTGTTAACCCATTATTTTATTTGAGTTGTTTCCACCCCAGTATTTCTATGAACCAACATTTGTTTGGGTACACTTATTCAATTCTGGGTATATATAGAAGTGGAATTGCTTGGTCGTATGATAATTATGTGTGTTTTCTTGAGGAACCACCACATTTCTCTATAGAGCTGCATCATTTTCCATTCCAGCTAGCATTGTATCGGGGTTCCAATTTATCTATATCCTCTCAAACACTTGTTATTTCCTGCTTTTTAAAATTTATTGCCATTCCAATGTGTGTGTGAATTATGGTATCTCATTTGGGATTTGAAATGCATTTTCTGAATCATTGATTATGAGTGTCTGTTCCATGTGCTTTTTGGGCATTTGTCTATTTTATTTGGAGAAATATCTATTTAGATGTTTGGCCTTTTAATTTTGTTTAAGTTGTAAGTTAGTTATGTTTTGGATACAAGAAGTTGAAAATTTAAAATTTGTTGCATAAACTTATGCACACAGTAATCATCCAGGTTCCCAAGAATCTAGGGATTATGCTCCACCATATAGAGACTATGCATACTGTGATTATGGTCATTCTAGTCAGGATGAACATTCCTCTCGAGGAAATAGGTACTATAATAATATTTTCTGCATTTCTCAAATACAGTTCTTGAATTGTTCATTCCAACTAACATTGCATCAGGGTACCAATTTATCTACATTTTCTCAAACACTTGCTCTTTCCTGCTTTTTAAAATTTATTGCCTTTCCAGTGTGTATGTGAAGTATGGTATCTCTTTTTGGATTTGAAATGTATTTCTGAATTACAGATTATGAGTATCTGTTCCATGTGATTTTGAGACATTTGGCTATTTTATTTGGAGAAATATCTACTTAGATGTTTGGCCCTTTAATTTTGTTTAAGTTGTAATTTAGGCATTATGGATGATGTAATTTAGTTATGATGGATATTTTGGATACTAGAAGTTGAAAATTTAAAATTTGTTTCTTAAACTTATGCACACAGAAATCATCCAAGTTCCCAAGAAATGAGGGATTATGCTCTAACACCTAGAGTCTATGCATACCATGATTATGGTCGTTTGAGTCAGGATGAACATTCCTCTAGAGGATATAGGTACTATATAAATACTATATAGGTACTATAATGTTTTGTGGATTTACAAAACAGATTTCTTAAATTGTTCATTCTGACAGGAGAAAACTTTTTTTTTTTCAGTTTAGTGATCTTGATGGCTGCAGTGAGGTAGAGATCATTCTGAATGTCCAAGAGGAAGTTCTTACAGAGATGCATTTCAAAGATATGGTATGGGTCCAGGATGGATTTGTAAATTATATAATTATATTTAATAAACCAGATCATTATTTTAATGAAAACTAAGGAAAAGTATAAAGGACAAATATAACATGTTTAAATATTGAGTATGCTTAACAGTATAAAGTGTAGGAAATGATATGAAGGTGAGAATTTCATTTCACATTCAGTGAAATGTGATTCAACATTTACTTTATAATTAAATTTGTTAAGCTTCAAAATACTACTCTTACAGTTCTTTTAAATAAAACCTTCTGACTATTGCAGGCATAATTAATATCTGTAAATGAAGGCAGAGGAAAGCAGATATTTCCAAGTAGTAGTTTAACTAATTAATACTTTAGTGATAGCAGTAAAAATGCTTAAATGTAGTCCAACATATTATTTTATCAACCCTGCAGGGACCTGTCATGGTGTACTACCTGCCCGAGGGCCTCAGATGTCCTATGGTGGAAGAAGCCACCACGATTATAACAATACACGAGATAGATATGGCAGAAGTTGGGAGAGTTACTCAAGAAGCTGCGGTAATTTTTATTCCTGTGATTGTGAGCACAGTGGCAGAAAAGACTGAAGGAATCCATTTTCTCTGGATAGGGTGCACACTGCTCCTCACAAAGCATATGGTAGCTCAAGTTATGTGGCATCTACAGGAAATGGTGGCAGAAGCCGATGTGAAAAAGGAGACTGAAGTAGATATTAAAGCAGGTATTCAAAATAATAGTTATTGCATACCAAACCTTGTTTGCAAATCAAACATTGAAATTTTATTTCTGCCTTGTTACCTGCGTCTTACTAAAAGAAACTTCTTGTTTTTGTGGAGAGAGGTAGAAACGTAGAAACTAACTTACTCCATGAATTTTTTGAGCTATTTAAAGGAAAAGGAATTTTGTTCAAAGTAATTTCATACTTGTTACTATCTGTTAGTTATAATGTCTGGAATAAAATTTTCATAATAAAATTTTACATGTAATGCAAAATGCCTGATGTTACTGCTTAGCTACGCATGCTTAAAAGTGAATTAAATATAACAGTAAATAGCGCTGTGAACACTTTTCTTCATTTCTTTGAACATAAATAGATACAAAATCAGGCATATATTATGTCTCCCTTTCAAGTTGCATAAGTTTTCTAATTAGGCTGTGTTTCTCTTTAAAAAATTACACGATTAAAACATTTGCAAAATCTCCAGAAACACCACAAAACTGTCTGGGTCACCATATCATGTTTATCTTATAGACGAATAGTACAGGTCAAAGGAAATAATTAGATGTGGTTGATACTAAAGTTTAAGACATCTAGAACATTCTACATGAAGCATTCTGTGACTGAAGGGGAATTTGGCTTGAAGATCACTTTAGGTCAGGAGTTCAAGACAAGCCTGGCCAACACCATGAAACCCCATCTGTACCAAAGATACAAAAATTAACTGGGCATGGTGGACCATGCCTGTATTATGTTACAGTTAATTGGGAGGCTCAGACAAGAGAATTGTCTGAACATGGGAGCCTGAGACTGCAGTGAGCCCATATTACACCATGCACTCTAGCCTGGGTGATGGAGTGAGACACCAGCTAAAAATAATTATATAAATCAACAAATATATAAGTAATAGTGTATCTATTAGTTCAACCAGTTATTTCTTTTTTTCTTTTTTAGAGACAGGGCCTCACTGTGTTGTCCAGCCTGGACTACAGTGTCACCATCGTAGCTCACTGCAGCCTTGAACTCCTGGGTTCAAATGTGCAAACCTTCCATTTTAGCCTCCCAAGTAGCCGGAATTACAGACACACACCACCATCCCCAGCTCTTCTGTTTGTGCATATATGGTAGGGACAATATTTCGTATATATTGTTCAGGCTGGTCTCGAACTTCCAGGCTTAAGTGATCCTCCTTCCTTGGCCTCCCAAAGTGTCGTGATTGTAGCTGTAAGCCACGGAGTCTGGCATATCATTTGTTGGTATAAGTGACATTCCACCTTCACTCTTTTAATTCTTTTGAGGTATACAATAAACCATTATTAAGTGTAGTCATCCTTGGCTACTGAACACTAGATTGTATTCCTTCTAAGCAACCATCATTTAACCCACCCCCAACCCCTCTTTGATACCTCTCTTACCAGTATACATTGCTTGTATCAAATATTGCATAATATTGCATGATATCACCAAAAGTATCTACAAATGTTACGTAAAATTTCTTAAAATAAGTAAAAATAATAATAAAAAGGGTATCTCCATCAAGGTGATAAAATAGGAGGCTCTAATTTGTCCCTGCATCCACAAATGCAACAAAAAAGCCACACCCACATCAATTCCCTGTGAGATAAACTCAGAAACTATTTGAAATACTCTTGCACACATCAGATTATGAAAATATTCACTTAAGAAGAGGTACGAAAAACTGAATCATAAATTTTTTCTAGAGTTTGTGTCTAACACAGTGCCCTAGAGTGAACAGGGACCTATTATTTCACAGCTTCTCTCAGATGACCGAAGTATTAAATCACATATTTAGCATCCCACCTGTTACATGTTACAGCTGCTTCTCCACAAAATGATTCCTAGCTTGCCTATCTCTGGATTCTAACATAGACTTGCCTTCAACTCTCCGAGGACCTCCAAGATAAAAGAGGGATTTAAGTAAACATTCAAGCACTTCTGAAACTGTTTCCTCCTGGTTTACTGGATCTCATGCACTCAAGAAACCTCAGTTCCCACTTTATACCTCAAAGAACATAGATTGTACATCTAATGCCTTGACTTTTTGTTTTCTTTATTCTTTTGAGTTAGAGTCTTGCTCTGTTGCCCAGGCTGGAGGGTAATGGCATGATCTTGGCTCACTGCAACCTCTGCCTCCTGGTTCAAGTGATTCTTCTGCCTCAGCCTCCTGAGTAGCTGGGATTACAGGCATCCACCATCACGCTTTGCTAATTTTTGAATTTTTAGTAGAGACGGGGCTTCAAGATGTTGGCCAGGCTGGTCTTGAACCTCTGACCTCAGGTGACCAACCCACTTCAGCCTCTCAAAGTGCTGGGAGTGCGGGAATGAGCCTCTGTGCCCAGCCTTTTCTTCAGCCTTTAATATCATCTATCTTTGAAAACATTAGCTATTAAAATATTATTATTATTATTATTTGAGACGGAGTCTCGCTCTTGTTGCCCAGGCTGGAGTGCAATGGCACCTTCTCAGATCACCACAAACTTCACCTCCTAGGTTCAAACAATTCTCCTGCCTCAGCCTCCCAAATAGCTGGGATTACAGGCAGGTGCCACCCTGCCTGCCTAATTTTGTATTTTTAGTAGAGACTGGGTTTCTCCATTTTCCTGATTATACACCCTAAAGAAATGAAATATATGAAGTTCCAGAAGTTTTACAGTCCATAATTCTTACAATTACCAGACTAATCTTCAAGGAGGAAGTATTTTCTTGGTAAAATTCTGGCAAGGTCATCAATTTTTACAGGGTAAGTGTGCAAATAATTTTCAAGGGAGAAGTTACCAACTTTGATTTTCAAGTGAGTTATTCATGATATGAAGTTTTGATTTCATTCACTTATAATGTAGCATTGTGAGGATGAAATGAAAGGATAAAACTCCCTAGTCTTATATATGTTATTGTCCAGGAGTGACGGCTCAGTTCTTTAATTCCGGCTCTTTAGGACGCCTAGTCTTGCAGATCACAGTAGGTCAAGAGTTCAAGACCAGCCTGGCCAAAACTCTGAAGCCCAAACTCTACCAAAATACAACAATTAGCTGGGCTTGGTGGCCCATGCTAGTAGTATGTTAACTAGTAGTAGTTAATTGGGAGACTCAGGAAGGATAATTTTTTGTCTCTGTGAGCCTGAGGCTGAAGTGAGCTAATATTACACCATGCAGTCTAGTCTGGGTGAGAGAGTGGGACTCCAAATCAAAAATAACTATATAAATCAGCAAATATATAAATAATAAATAGTGTATCCTTCATTTCAAGCACTTATCATTTTTTTTTTCTTTTTAGACACAAGGTATCACTCTGTTGTCCAGCCTGGACTGCAGAAGCACCATTGTAGCTCACTGCAGCCTTGAACTCCTGGGTTCAAATGTGTGAGCCTTCCACTTCAGCCTCCCAAGTAGAAAGAATTACAGACACACACCACTGTGCCCCACTTTTGTGTTTGTGTGTGTGTGGTAAGGACAATGCTTCAGATATATTGTCCAGGCTGGTCTCAAACTCCCAGGCTTAAGTGTCCTCCTTCCTTGACCTCCCAAAGTGTTGTGATTATAGCCCTGAAACGCTGAGTTTGGCATATTGTTTCCAGAGTTGGTTCCTTCTGGTAGGTTCTTGGTCTTTCTGACTTCAAGAATGAAGACTTGGACCTTCACATAGAGTGTTACAGCTCTTAAAGATGGTGTGTGCAGAGTTTATTCTATCAGATGTTCAGATGTGTCCAGAGTTTCTTCCTTCTGGTGGGTTCCTGGTCTTCCTGACTTCAAGAATGAAGCTGCACAGCTTCGTGGCCAGTACTGAATCTCTTAAAGTTGGTGCAGACCCAGATCAGCAGCAAAATTTATTGACAAAGCTTCCACAGCATGGAAGGGGACCTGCGTGGATTGCCACTGCTGGGGGGGTTGGCCAGCTTTATTCCCTTATCTGGCCCCACCCACATCCTGCTGATTGATATATTTTACAATGTGCTGATTGGTCCATTTTACAGAGAATTGATTGTTGTGTTTAAAATCATTTAGATAGACACAGAACACTGATTTATGCTTTTGTACAGAGTGCTGATTGGTGAATTTACATTCCTTTTGCTAGACACAGAGCGGTGATTGGTGCATTTTTACAGAGTACTGATTGGTGCACTTACAATCCTTTAGCTAGACAGAAAAGTTCTGCAAGACCACACTCGACCCATGAAGTCTAGCTGTCTTCACCTCTCAAAGCCCCAACTGCTGTTGGGAATTGGGTGATGACCACTCTAGCTACTTCCTGCTGGATAGAGGTAAAGAAGGGGCGTCCAGTGGTAGTGTCCTCCAGAAGGGAACACTCTAAGCCAGCCAAAAGGCCAGTGGGTTGATCCAATTTCCTTGGTAGGAGTTGTTAGTTGAGCTCATTTGGGGTTCCATTTGTAAGATCATCTGTAGCTTGATGGCCTCAATCCTAGAGGAAACAAATTTGACAAGATGGTTAAAAATACAGGTCCTGAAGGAAAGTAATAGCAAGGTGGCTGTCATGGGACCTGAAAAGAGGAGAAGCCATATGGCCCAACTCCAGAGGTTGGTATAAGAGTTTGAAAGGCATTGTCTGGTTTCAGTAGCCTATTCCTTTAAATGCCGGGTGGCATTGTGTATTATCCTGGACTGGTTAGTGTAAAAGAAACACTCTTCCCTTAAGAAGGTGCAGACCCCTCCTTTCTTAGCAGTGAGGATGTCTAGGCCTTGGTGGTTTTGGAGAGCCACTGCTGCCAAAGAGTCTATTTGGGATTGTAGAGAAATGATAGATTTTGTTATTTTTCACAAACTGTCTGAGAAATCCTTTGAGAGTGTGCAGTAGTAGGATAATACATGTTACACTGTTAACTTTTCACAAACTTTACTTTTGCTGAAAATCTTCTAAGTTTGGGATTTCAATTATTCTTTGCTATTAATAAGACCTCATTCAGTCCCTATTAACTTAGAATTAGTATTGATGACTCCTTCCTCAATCTGTAAGTACATTAAGGTTTGGCTGAGTGCAAAGAGCTCGCACATTTGAGCAGACGAATTACTAGACAATTTTCCTAACTGCTTCTACAAGAGTTCCCTATTGTGTCTTTTTCCCTTAATTTCCTGGGAGGAGCCATCTATCATCCTGTCCTGAAGGAAATTCCTCCTAGGTCTGCTTGGACCTTTCTATGGTAATTAGTTAAGACTTAGATCCCCTGTTAGGAAACCTGCTGGGTTAAAATTTGTTGACAGGAGGGCTATGGGTTCTCAGTGGCCTCAGTGCTTTCAGGCTATGCCCTTGTTTACACTGAGAACAAGGTGGTATTGGAGTGTTAGAGGGTCATTGAGAAAATGTTAAATTATCAATTATAGTTATTAAATTTACCCTGGCTTTTAAAGGAATAGGATACACTGTTTTTTCTTTACTACTTCTATCTCTTTCTCTCTCTTTGACTCTTTCTTTGTCTGTCTCTTCCTCTCTCTCTTCACTTCTGTCTTTGACTTTGTCTCTCACTTTCTCTTTCTTTCTCTCTGACTCCATCTTTGTCTGTCTCTTCCTCTCTTTCTCTCTCTCTCTGACTTTCTGTCCCTTCTTCTGTTTCTCTCTCTTCTTCTGTTTCTCTCTCTTCTTCTGTTTCTCTCTCTCTCTCTCTCCTCTCTCTGATGGTCTTTTCATGCCTCTGCCAGCCACTTATGCTGCTGTTCTTCCCTCTCCTTCCCCTTATGATGGCTTCGGCAGTGTAAGACTGCCACCACCTTGGGTTTTGCACAGTGTGCAATAACTCCATGGTTTCCTTGTGATATTTAATGGGGCTTACCCCTGAGGTTATGAACTCATTTTCTTTCCATATTGCAGGATAGGCAGGTAGGATTAGATAAGCATACTTACTATCTATACATATATTTATTCTTCTTCCGTTTCCCAGTTCTCAGGCTTGGATAAGTGCCACTAGTTCTGCTAACTGGGCGCTGGTCCCTGGGGGAAGAGGCTTACTTTCAAGTGCCGTTACACCAGTAAATATGGCATAATATGCCCTTCATATCCCATTCTCCACAAATGAACTTTCACTGGTATATAGGTTAAGGTCACGATTAACTAAGGGAACTTCTAAGAGATGCTTTCAGGCAGCATAAATTTAGACTATAATTTGTTGGCAGTCATGCTTGACTAGTGTTTCCCATCCTCTAAGAGAAAAATGGCAGGGTTGAGGGCTACACATGTGCATATTTGAAACACCTGTCCCTCAGGGAGTAGTGCCTGGTATCTAAGCAGGCTGTTGTCTAATAGACATAAACTTCCTTTGGCACCTACTATGCCCTTTACATCATGAGTAGTCCACAGAGTGAGATCCTTTCCTTGTATTATTTTGATAGCCTCTTACACTAAGATGGCCACCACCACAAATAATAGTAAACAGTGAGGACGGCCTTTTGCTAGTACATCAATTTCCTTACTTAGGTATGCTACCGGTGGGGTTGTCCCATGAGTCTGAGTAAGGACTCCAAGAGCTATTCCTACTCTCCCTGTGACATATAAAGAAAAGTTTTGTCCTGTGGGAAGGCTTAAGCCTGGAGCTTGAGTTTATTTCTTCCAATGCCCAGACTTCAGGGTTGACTCCCTCCTCAAGCAGGGGGATAACATATGGGTAACTTGTTCCCCATATGCACATAGATAGTAGTTCCAGCTTTGGCTAATATGTCCCTCCCTAATAAGGTATTGGATGTTCAGGCATAACAAGAAAGGCATGTGAAAAGAGCAAAGTCTCCCAATTACAACTGAGAAGGTGGGAGAAACACCTGGTTACAGGCCATCCCAGGATTCCTCAGATTGTAACGGCCCTTGAGAACAGCTGTCCAGGACAGGAGACTGACACTGAGAAGGCCACACCAGTGTCCAGGAGGAAGTCAACTTCCTGGCCCTCAATGGTTAAATGTATGCGGGGCTCAGTGAGGGTGATGACATGAGCTGACAATTGCCCCAGACACCCTCAGGCCTGTTGTTGGATCATCTGGTTGGGGGCTTCTGGCCTACAGAACCTTTGTCCTCTGGGGCAGTGAGCCCTCCAGTGATTGTTTTGGCACAGTGGACATGGGCAAGAGGGCAGCTTGTTTCTTGTGGGACAATCTGTTTTAAGGTGTCTGTGCAAACCACACTTGTAAGAAACCCTACCAAGCAATTGGCCTGCTCCATTTTCTGTCCTCTCTTAACCACCAAGGTTTGTTTGTCTGAGGTCCATGACTAAGGCTGCAGCCTTTCCCTGATCTCACTTTTCCTTTTTGGTCAGGTATTCTTGGTCCCTATTATAAAACACGGAAGTTGCCAAGTTTACTAACACCTCCAGATTTTGTTCAGGGCCCAGCGCTGACTTTTGGAGCTTTCTCTTGATATCTGTGGCTGATTGGGTAATGAAGTTATCTTTCAGGATCAATTGACCCTCAAGGGAATCAGGTGACAGGGGAGTATATTTCCTTAAGGCCTTTCATAGCCACTTGATGAAGGCAGAAGGATTTTCTTCCTTTCCCAGAGTTACAATGGACATCATTGCATAATTCATGAGCATTTTCCTAATTCTCCTTAGTCCTTCTAGAACACAGGTCAACAGATGTTTGTGACTCCAGTCCCAATAATCTGAATCGAGGTTCCAGTGGGAATCCATATGGGGGATGACTTGCTGACTGGTAGGGAAATTGTCCCTTTCTTCAGCTGTCATTCTATCATTTACTTGACTAAGATACCAGGTATCTCCAAACTCTTGGGCTGCAGCTAAAGCCACATTCTTTTCATTAAAGTCCAGGACTTGATCTAACATTAGCATAACATCTCTCCAAGTGAGGTGAAAGGTTTGCCTTAGATGCTGTAGGACATGAATTTACCTATCAGGATCATCTGAAAACTTCTCTAGGTCTGCCTTGATCTGCTTGAAATCAGGGAGGGAGAAGGGGACATGTACCCAGGTTGGGCCAAATTCCCTTCCCCCTACAGCTTGAAGGGGACATAATCGATAGCCCAGGTTTTTTTTTGTGGTCCTTTGTAGATTTCTTTGCTTGTTTCCTTCTGGGGGAGGGGAGATTAGAGGAGGCTTATCACTAGGAGAAAGAGGAGCTACACAGAGGCTAGGATATAGGGGTAAGCTGAAAGGCCCTACTGTGGGATGTAAATGGCAAGCTTTGCAAAGTTGTGGATTCTTCTTCAATGAAAATAAAACCTGGACATCAGGTATTTCACTCCACATGCCTTCTCACTTACAGAAAAGGTCAAGCTGCAGGATAGGATTGTAATTTATACCTTCCTCAGCTGGCCATTTTTCCCCATCAGTGAGAATATTTGGGCCAGGCCATAGTGCAGAAAAAAAATAAGCCACCTCTTTGTCAGGGTTTGTGGATCAAATTGGTCCCAATGGCTTAGGATGCATTTCAAGGGTGAGCCTGTTAATGCCTGAATATTTCCCATCTGAAAGACAAAACTGCCCACAGTTTTTGTTTGTTTGTGTCTTCCCCTGCCCAAGAACCTGCAATGGTCCCTGGACCTTGCTGATTGGCATAGTTGTGCTCACTGACCCAGCAGCAGAAACACTAGTTTTCCTCCTAGTGGAGGAAAGAGGACTTAGGAAGGTCAGATGTAGTGTCCCTTACTGATGCATTCTCGAAAATCTGCACCCTTTTCTGTCCTCCTAGACCACAAAGAGGACCAAGAAAAATCAGATTTAGTGGCACTTACTGATGCATTCTCAAAAAACTGTTAGAGTCCTAAGCATTCTCCCATTAGTATTGGGACTATAACCCTGTCCTATAAAGATATTATACCTCAAAAATGAAGTGGAGGGCCATACCCTGAGGGAGGGAAGTGTTCTCCATGGTTGGAAGAGTGATGCCTTTTGTCCTCACTTGAATAGGAAGGATATCATTTCTGAAGCTCCCCATAGTGGACAGGAAGTGGTTTTTAGAATCAGGACTAGCCTCAGAGAAGAGGCAAGAGGAAGTTTGTCTGACAGATATTAGGACCCAGGGAGCAAAGGTCAGAGGTCAGCATAGATAGGATAAATGGGCGAATCTCACTTGTGCAAGGTGACTTTGAGAGTACTACTCATGGCCGCAGCATTAACCAACTTGTTTTTGGGACCATGGAGCTGAATGGCTTTCCTCTCTGTTGACCCTCAGCCCAGCCCAGAAGTACAGGGAAAGTGGAAGCTGGTTCCAGGCAAACCAATACTTGCAACTCTGAACAGTCAGAGGTTGTTAGAGAGCACTTTCCCAGAAACATGACACCCATGTCTTTAGTCCAGCGGCCACGCTAGTTGCTTTTAACTGGCTTACAGGTGGCTGGTATTTAGCCTCCAAATTCTAAGGAAAAATAGGACGGAATAGCAAGTGAAAGGCATCTGATGGTACTCAGTGCTTGGTGATAGGTGATAGTCCCTTTGTGGTCCCATAATGTGTCTGGAATTTATTCCTTCTAGTGGGTTCTTGGTCTTGCTGGCTTCAAGAATGAAGCTGTGTATCTTCACAGTGAGTGTTACAGTTCTTAAAGATGGCATATCCAGAGTTTGTTCCTTCAGATGTTCAGATGTGCCTGGAGTTTCTTCCTTCCATTGGTCTTGTGGTCTCAATGACTTCAAGAATGAAGCTACAGACCTTCACAGTGAGTGTTAGAGCTCTTAAAGTTGGTGTGGACCCAAAGAATGAGCAGCAGCAAGATTCATTGTGAAGAGTGAAAGAACAAAGCTTCCAGAGCATAGAAGGGGACCCAACCAGGTGGCTGATGCTGGGTGAGGTGGCCTGCTTTTATTCCCTTATTTGGATCCACCCAAGTCCTGCTGATTGGTCCATTTTACAGAGTGCTTATTGTTCCTTTTTAGAGAGTGCTGATTGGTGCATTTACAATCCTTTAGCTAGACACAGAGTGGTGATTAGTGCATTTTTAGAGTGATGATTGGTGTGTTTACAATCCTTTAGCTAGCAAGAAAAGTTCTCCAAGTCCCCACTTGACCCAGGAAGTCCAGGTGGCTTCACCTTTCACTAGGACCTCCAAGAAAAAATAGGGATTTAAATAGACATTCAAGCACTTCTGAAATGGTTTCCCCCTGGCTTAAGGGATCTCAGGTAGTCAAAAAAGCTCAGCTCCCACTTTATACCTCGAAGAACTTAGACTGTACATCTAATACCTTGACTCTTTTTTTGTTTTCTTATTTCTTTTGAGATGGAGTCTTGCACTGTCACCTAGGCTGAAGTGCAATGGAATGATCTTGGCTCATTGCAACCCCAACCTCCTGTGATTACCCTGCCTCAGCCTTCTGAGTAGCTGAAAATGCAGGTGACCACCACTATGACAGGCTAATTTTTGCATTTTTTATTAGAGACAAAGTTTCACCATGTTGGTCAGGCTGGTCTCAAATTCCTGATGTGTGATCCCCTACCTTGGCCTCCCAAAGTTCTGGGAATACAGGCATGACCATACCCAGTCATATCATCACTTTTATGGCTTCTGCCCAGGTATCTTACTCCTAATCCTCTGGACTTTTGGATCTGTCAAGGTCCTCTGAGAGCAGGCCCATAGGCATTTCTCATCCTTCTTCATCATCACTCACTCTGACAATATACTGAGCTTCTAATTTTCCTTCCAAGAAGTCAAACTACCCAACTATTGCCCTGACTTCTCAGATTGATGACTAAGAGTTTTAATACTAACTTGCCAATCTCTGAAAGCTAATGAAGCCCAGCATCTTGTAGTCCCAGGATTCTGAAGAGGAAAAAGGATTGTTTTACCATAACTCTGCATGATTTTTAAGCTTGCTTATTTTTATAGTTTAAACATTTTTCCCTCTAAGCCCCAGGTTGAAATGTGGTCGTCCACACTATAAATGGCACCTAGTGTGGGGCTGGATGGCTCATAAATGGCTTGGCACCCTCACCACGGTTAATAAGTGAGTTTTCCACTCTATTACTTCCCAAAATGGAATTGACATCCAAATAGGTTGTTCAAAAGAGCCTGATACCATCTCCCCTTCTCTCTCTTGCTCTCTCCACAGGTGACATGCCTGTTTTCCTTTACCTTCTGTCCTTAGTGGAAGCCTCATGAGGCTCTCACCAGATGCAGATGCTGGCACCACACATCTTTTATAGCCTGCAGAACCAGGAGCTAATGAACACTTTTTTCTTTATAAATTTTCCAGTCTCATTCTTTTATAGGAACACAAACAGACTAAGGCATGTATCTCTGGCTGATAACTTGCCTATATCAGTAAGCAGTGGAGCACAGCATTCACTATTTCCTCTGTTTCATAGATGAAAAAGAAGTGGTTTTCAGTGGTCCCATGGGATCTTCCTTAAATCCAACCCCTGGCTTGCTCTAGCTTTCAGGTTCTCCATGGAAGCACCCCAACGTTTTAAACTCCTCCCTTAGGACCAGTATTTTTTTTTTTTTTTGAGATCGAGTCTCACTGTGTCACCAATGTTGGAGTGCAGTGGCATGATCCCTCAGCTCACTTTGACCTCCACCTGCTGGGTTCAAGATATATTCCTGCCCCAACCTTCCAAGTAGCTGGGACTACAGGCACATGCCACCAGGCCTGGCTGATATTTTTTCTTTTTTGGTATGTTTAATAGAGAGGAGATTTCACCATTTTAGCCAGGATGGTTTCAACCTCCTGATCTTGTGATATGCCCACCTCATCCTCCCAAAGTGCTGGAGTTACAGGTGTGAGCCACTGTGATCAGCATAGACCATTCTTTTAACTTGCCTGTTTCTGGGGTCTGAAGTGACAGAGTAGGCATTCTGAGATTCTGCTAATTCCTACCCTTTCCACAAAAAAAAAAACCTCAACTCACAAATATCCTTAGATAACGACACCTTAGTGAACGATTCTATAACTTGGGATTGAATCTATGACACATTTTTTGACTGTAGAACTGAGATACATACACATAGGATAAAAGAACAGTTTTAATTTGATGTTTTTTTTTCCTCCCCAAGCGAGCATTCATAGTGTTGCATATGAAAACAATTTCCCTGGACTCACAGTTTCTTCAGATTGGAGAGAGTTGAAAGTGTACATTTAGGCTTTTCTTTTCCATTTTGCAATTCTTCACATGATGTTCTCTCTAGTCTTACCCAGTGGGTAACATTGAGGGAATCAGACAACTGGGGTCAGTTAGAAACAAATTACATGGATGGGGCTTACATTGACCATGAAAGTAATCTTACTGGTGGCTTTGCATTCCAGCCAGCAGAGGTGCACCACCAGAGAAAGTAGGCAACATCATTCTGCAGCAACCAACCATGGTTGATTGGTCTGCCAGGCTCAAATCATTGGCCAACTGCCAAATCCCACCCTGGCTTTCTCTGCAGAACATCCCAGGGTGTGACAAAGAGGCAGCTTGGTAATTACCCACAGAATGTCCATGTGACCCCACCCAATCTAGGCTGTCATACTTTTGACCATCTTAGCCCTGTGTGCTCCACCCAACCCCAGGCTGAATATCAGAGGCAGTTTAGGTAATTTAGTGGTTAAGGATGAAGTTTCTGGCTCTAACTGGACCCAGAGGTCAAGTAGCTTACATAATAAGCCTTGTTACCCCTGGAAGGATGTTCATTTCTGATATATCTAATGGAAATGACTGGGGTGTTAGAATCTCTAGAGCACATGATTTTATTGAGAAACACAGAATCCCAGTCTCAGCTCCAGCTCCTCCCTCTGCTGCTGGGAAACAACTACCATGCTGGGGAACTTGCCTGTCTGAGCCAATGAATGTAGTCTATCCAGGCTCTCTCCAGCAGAAAATGGATCTAGACTCTTCATCCTTTGTTCTCTATTGGGAGAACCCACTCTCAGCTCTGGCCCTTCCCTACATAAGGGAACTATAAAATATTTGAGAAACTTTCTGGGCAAATGCAACTTTCTTAGCCGAGACCAGTCTCTAAATGATCTGTTCAACAGCAGATGTCAAGAGAGCTGATTTTCAAACCCAGGGCCTCCTGCTGCAGGCAGAAAACTAGCCCATCTGTGCAGAAACCTTCCAGTAATCATCACAGCCAAAATTACAGTCATGCCATTCTCTGTCCCACAACAGAATCAATGTGGACCCAGTCTCAGCTACAGCCTGTACAATTTCAATTTCTGAAATTGAATCATTACTAATAAATAACCTACAAGCCAAAAAAAAGAAAAAAAGCCAAGAAACTGATAGATTCAGGATGCACTCTACCATATCTACGAAGAGCTGCATCATATTCCATTGTGTGGGTGATCCTAGCTTGTTCAACTGGTTGTGAATGTATGCTTACACACACACACACACACAAAATGCACACAACTAGGTTTCATGTTCTGTCAAAAAGCAGCAATGGAAATGCCACACTGGCCTCTGGTATTATCTGAAGGCTCATGGGAAGGACCCATTCCTTTGTTTGCATTACATTGTGGCCAGCAGCCTTGTGCACAATGGCAGTTTTTCAGTGGTTTCTTACAGCTCTCTAGATAACCTGCAATTATGTTTATTTATATGGTTTACAATATCTTCGTTAGCCTTTACCTCTAAACTTGAGGCTGGGTACAATGCTAAAGTCTGTAATTTCAGTACTTTGGGAAGCTGATGTTGGAGGATCCTCTGAGCCCAAAACTGTTAGACTACAGTGATGTATAATTCAGCCTGTTGACAGAGCAAGACCCTGCCTCTAAGTAAATAAATAATAAAAATACAACTGATAGTAGTATGTTTGTTTTACTGTTTGGAAACACAAATTTCCTTGACCAAATACATGAATATTTGATAGCCACTAACACAGCACATTTGCTTGTGCATGGGAGCCAATGCAGGAAAGCAGAGGGATTGGATGCTCTTTCTTCTTAATGCCTGAACATGTGTACTGTGATGATAAGCAGTGAGTTTGGAACAGGAAGGCTTTCTGCCAGAGCCATCAAAACTGTGGGAATAAAATCCTTCACAAGTCAGGAAACAAAACAGTCTTTACTGGTGTTAGTAAATGGAAAATCTTTTGCAGATTTGATTTCACTTTTAATTTAGTATGGATTAGGCAGCATAATAGAGACTACCCTGCCCCTAATAGTGTATGATTTGATGACAAATGTCAACTATGTTTAGTTGTCGAAAACTAGGTTTCAGCTCCTCCAAGAAGTTTAGTTACACGAGTAATTTTGACAATACTCATAGTTACATGAGTAACTTTGACAGTATACACCAGCTTATTTTAAAGTTTCTGTTAGTCCACCAGAGACCTAAATATTATTAATATTATTTTAAACATAAAATATTATTTTAAACATAGTTCAAAATTCATGTGCATAATGAGCAAAATTGTGTTTTTATTTTTATTCATTTCCTTTTGGTTTTATGCCTTTCATTCTTTTTCTCCCTCCCTCCCTCTCTCCCTTCTCCTTTCCTTCTTTCCTTTCTTTCTTTCTTTGTTTCTTTCTTTTTCTTTCTTTCTTTCTTTCCTCTATCTCTGTATCTCTCTTTGATATTTTTAGAGGGAATCCTGCTCTGTCACCTAGGCTGGAGTGCAGTGGCATGATCTCCGCTCACTGCAACCTCCCCATCCTGGATTCCAGCAATTCTCCTGTCACACCCTCCCAAGTAGCTATGACTGCAGGAATATGACACCAATCTTGGCTTTTTTGTATATACTTTTTCTGTACTTTAATAAAGACCAGATTTCACAATATTTGCTCAGGCTGGTCTCGAACTCCTTTCCTCAAGTCATCCATCTACCTTAGCCTCTCAAAATGCTGGGGTTTCAGGCATGAGCCACAATGCCCACCCAGTTTTATGCATTTCTCTTCTCAGTGATCTCTCCTATCTATTTTATTATTTAATTTCATTTTTATTTCTGAGACAGTGTCTTGCTCTGGTGCCCAGGATAGAGTGCAGTGGTGTCATCTTACTTCACTGCAAACTCTGCCCCAGGGATTCAGTGGATTCTCTTGCATCAGCCTCCCATGTAGCTGAGATTATATCCATGGGCCACCAAACCCGGCTAGCTTTGGTATGATATTAGACAGGGGATCTTGCCATGTTGGCCAGGCTTATCACAAACTCCTGACATCAAGAGATCCACCCACCTTGGCCTGCCAAACTGCTGGGAGTGCAGTTGTGATCCCCTGTGTCCTGCCTCATATCTGCTTTAAAGCTCAGTTGATAAGCAATATTGTCTTCCTGGAATGCTTTATGTTTACAAAACCACTATAGCACTATTACTTAGCTCCTTAGGATAAAATACGGTAACACACAAAACATACAGACACAGACACAGACACAATCAGTGATTAAATGATCAGTGTAGGCGAGGACCTAAAATGAAATATGAATTGCTGCAGTTGACTAAAATTAAAGCAGACCAGAGTTGACACATACCCAGAAGAGAGATGTGAACAGAGTCTTTCAAAAAACTCTATCAGATACATGTTATCTTCCAGCCATAGCAAAGGGACATTAAATATCTGTTGTGTTTATAATAGTCTTGATTGTTTAACTTTTCCAAGGTATTAGCATTCATGATGTTGGCCTCTAAAGCTCTCCAAAATTACTCAAATCAGTAGACAACTCAGTTTTTCTAGGAGTCTAAAGTGCTTTTCAAAATTATCAAAAAGTTAGTGGCTTAAAACAATAACCATAATTTACTGACTGTCAGTCTCTAAAATCTTCCACCATCTCTCAGCCAAATGATTGTGGTTCAGGGGCACTCAGGAGGACACAATCTAGTGATGGCTCAGGATGGGGACATTGGCAGGTGTCTTCTTATTTCCCTGGTGCCATGGCTAGCATGACTCAAATAGTGCAGGCTGGGCTGCTGAGATCCTCAGGCATCTCCTTTTATTTCTATGAGTCTCTCCATGGAATGTCCCTTCTGCACAGTGTTGTCAGGATGTTAGACTTCATGATGTACTAGTCTGGGGCTCCTGAGGGGTTTGTCCCCATGAGAGCAGGAGACTTAGGCAGAGCTGTGTCACCTTTTCTAGCCTAGGCCAGAGGTGGCCCAATATCCAGAAAATGCTTTCAATATTTTCTATTAATTAGAAGCAAGTACTGTGTTCTTTCACATCAGGAATATTTTCAAATTGGTTTGCGAAGAATTTCAAAGTGCGTTTTAGACAATTACAGTGGCCATGCCTAAAAATTACTTATTTTTATAAGTGCTGGATGGGTTTTACCCAACATAATATGAGATACAGACTTTTAAGCTTGAAACCTATGTCATAGCTCTGAAAATTTGGTTATATATTGAAATAACTCTCTAGCAAAAATTGATTTTGAAATGAGACCTATAAATAAATAAAATAAATGAGGTAATGTCATAAATATCTGCATGAAATGCTTATAAAGAGGTCAGCCTTAAAAATGCCATGAAGTCTAATATGCCACCCTTTTACTATTTCTATGGATATTACTTGGACTGGAGGACAAGGACTCAGGGGTCTGCTGGTCAATCTCTGCACCTGGAAACAGTGGCTGGGGCACCAGGAGTAACACTTCGGGCCATAACCATGTAGTAAGGACAAGGAGTCCATCTGGATTAAGGAGAGTGTCACTATGTATATTGCTATATATATATACACACATATATATATATACACACACATATATATATATATATATATATATATATAAAAAACACCATATCAGAAACTCGGTAGTCATAGTGAAATCAAAAAATAATCACAGTCAATTCGATCTCATACCTAGACTGAAATATGAAACTTCTAAAGAAAAAAAAGTTAAGAACTTTGGGCTTGTCAAAATTTTCCTATATAGATAAAATTATTGGTGACTTTCTCTCACTAGAAAACATAAACAAAAATCCGTGTTTTGTATATATTTAAATTAAAATATTTTTATTTCTACCAGTTATGACATGCAAGCAAGTAATAAAGTGAAAGTACAATAATAAATAATAAAATTATATAAGGACATTTCTTTGTCAAAAAATTCCATTGAGACTATTAATTTTATAAAACCATGGAGAGTGCTTCATGAAACTACATTATACAGTACTTTTTAGTATTTTACTTACATTTTAAATAATCAGCAAATTAAAGGAAATTCTGAATCATTATTTACCAATATCATTATTCTATTCAACAAATTCTTTTGATATTAAATATTTTAAATAAAACATTAAAAACAAATTGTATTCACTGATATCAACTTTTGATGAAATAATACTTCTCTATTTGTAATCTTGTGAAATATATCTTTCTCCTCACAATGGATCTTTTGTAACATCAGTGTTATTATTTTCTCTGATACAAACCCTGTGATATCTCAGGGCTTTACTGTACCCATACATTACATGCCTCCAGAGAGTAGGCTTCAAACAGATGGAAAAATTATATTTGTGACAAAATTCTAGGAAAGGGAATGATAAAATGGGATGATAATTTCTAAATTTCTAACTGTTCATCAATGGATTTGGATATATTTAGATATAGACAAATATTTGCACACCGCAAGTTTGCACAGTGTATATACATTTATATGAGATACCCATAATGTATGGGTTGTGTAATCTTTTAATTAATTCTCAATTTTACATGTGGGAAACTTGGTAAGAGTTTACCATCATCAAACACTCAATCTGAACTACTATACTCAATTTGACGTAAAGCCAACAAAATACCTGTCAACATTCATTTCAATTAATCCAATAATGTTAACTGCTGATAACTTCATTCTCCTTGTCCCCTGTTAACAGCTGAAAGTTTATTCTCATCCTAATTCAGCACTCAGGGTGCCATCCAGAAGAGACTATCACCTTTCTGTGGATTGTGATCTCTGACTCCACCACTTTCATCCTATAGCAGTCCTACCTTTGCATATTTAATGAACTTTGTATGTGGTTAAAAAAATAAATGTGCAGTGAAATGTCAGGCCATGCAGTGAAGCGTTCAATTGTTTCTATATCCCTAATTGACCTTTCATGTTATAGAATATAAGGAAAACAATTCAATACATTCCTTAGTACCCAGTCCAATGAACCCTTTCTTATTAATATGCCAGACCTGTCCCTTCAAGGAACTGACATATAAACACAGCTAGATGTATCAAAATTTCTTCTCAATAATAACCATTATGTTAATAACTGTTGCCCAGATCTGGACCCTGCCTGTGAAATCTTTGGTTGGAAATTGCTATAATCGCTCAAACTAGGGGAATGACTATTTTGTGGCATAATTACTGCTGTCATCTTCCTGAAAAATATCACATTAGATGGCAGCTTTTAGTTAGATCAATTCTATTAATTTTTAATGTCTATCATTTATGATATTGTACAAGTAAAGATCTTTGAAAACTTAAATGGTTAGCTGAGAAATGACTAAAGTAACTCACAGCAATTCAAACATTCATTTACTTACTAGAAGTGCCATACATCATTAACTTCTGATGAAAACAAAGTTGGGAAATTGCAAGTGCTAAATTGCTTACTAAAGTATGTATTTCAGGATATTTTATAAAACTATCCATGCCATGTATGATGCTTCACCAGCAAGGATAAAGCTTTAGCCTATATAAAAAATAGTATTTGGTTCTTAATACGTCTCTACATTTGTCTTCATAGCCTCAACACAAAAACACCCATGTACTTGACTTTCGGCTGAGTTGACTACCAGTTGTTAGGATTTTTATTCTGTTTAGAATAAAAATTTCAAAATTTGGTGACCAAATATGAGAAATCACACTCTCACCATAAGTAGTAATTATTCTCAAGTGCCACTGCAAATACAAAATTGAAAGAAGAAGTTAAATCTATTATATTGCAATATTCTAAAATCTAAAATTTCCTCTTTGAGGTCTGGTGGTTCATGCCTGGAATTGCAGCTCTCTGGGAAGCTGAGAAGGGAGGACTGCTTCAAACCCAGAGTTTGACAGCTGCATAGGCAACACAGAAAGAACTATCTCTAAAATGTAACTAATTATTTAATTAGTTAAATTGGGCATGAGGGCACACATCTGTTGTTCTGCTTACTCAGGAGTCCATGGTTGTAGTTAGCTGTGATCATACACTGCACTTCAGCCTGGGCCATGAGACAAGACTTTGACCTACAAAATGATTCAATATAAAAAGCAAAATAAATTAAAATAAAAGCACTTCCAGGTGTTTTTTGGAAGTTTGTATAATTGCTCTAAAAGTAGAGACATTGTTTAAAGTTGAGCAGTCAATGGAGGAATGGGCAGTGAACATTGTTTATATTGTTTTCCAAAAATTAGGATAAATATATTAGAATATTATATATAAATAAAATATTAAAAAAGGTTATATATGTAATAACCTTTTGTACAATAAATATTGACAAATGTCAAGCCATTGTGTTTATAGACTTTTCCTTCAAAATATTCATAGTTCAATTGGAGAATGAAGAAAAGAGCAATAATTGGAATGTACTCTGGCAAGCATTACTATATATACAATTTAGTAACTTAATTGGGGGGAAAGAAGTTCTTAACTGGGTTTACAGGGGTGTGGAGAACCTTCTTAGGGCAGGAACAATTGACAGCATCTGTAAGGATACAAATTTGCAAGAAGAATAGAATATTTGGGAGAAAAATGTTGTAGAGAAAAAAGAAACATTCTTTCTATAAATGATAGAAGTACCAACAGTGCATATGATGCCATCTGCCAAATGCTTTCTAGCTCAATAAATATTGTTGAATGAATATTTCTTGAATGAATCCATGAATGGAAGATATTGGGAAAAGGATTCTGGAAGGGATTTTCAAAATCCTATAAAGGAAAGGTAATTAGCCTGGACTTTGCAATTTTGCCTGCTTTTCTTTACAATCTTTTTATGTTTACTACCTCACAAGCTGTTTTACTTTTTGTTCGTTTCATAAATATCATGAATGAATCTTTCCTGAGAGTAATTCTCTCTTGATCTCTTGATACTGTATTTATCTCTGATATTCCTTTGTGTGAGGCCCTGGGTTTGTATGCCCACAGCTACATCACTCTCCTCTCCCTGGCACCGTTCTGTAACAGAGAGAGCCCTGGGCCTTGGGAGGCATGGTTCCTACTCTCCTATATAAATTACTTCCTGTTTCAGTTCAGTCAAGGGGTCACGCTGCAGAGATTAGAAAACAAGAAGATGAGAGAAGCCAGTTTATTTCCTTCTCCTTCTCAGTAAGGGATATGTTTCCACAGTGATTCCATGCCTGTAGGATATGCTTTCTGTGTTTTCATTTTCCATATAGTGACCCCAATCCTAGACTGGTTCTTCAAATGCCATTTTCTCCAATTGTCTTCTCTAAAGGATTTCAGTACTATTTTGGAGTTTTAAATTTAAAAAAGAAATATTGATATGGAAGGGGGGCAGGGAAGTGTCTGGTGGAGGAGGCTGTGGTTCTTGGCTAGGGCTCCACCATCAGGCCTGTGCTCACTGACCTAGGTGAGGATACCCACTTCTGTTTTCTTGCCCAAATTGGTGAGGTCATACGATTCTGTTTTTTTGCCCAAGTGTTGCATTTTCCAAGACCACCCTGGTCTACCATACACCATCCTGTGCTATAAGAAACCCTGAGATCCTAGCAGGCAGACACATGGCAGCTGGACATCGAAAGGAACCATCAGCAGAAGAAGATACAGCAACTGGACCTGGAGAGGACACCAGAGAAAGGAGAGCACAAGGACTGAGGCAGTAGGCCATCCACTGCAAAGAACATTGAGTTCCATGGGGCTGTAGGAGGAGAGCACTGAGCTGCACCATTCCGGGGAAAAGCACCTTCCCACTTCATCTCCCTTCCGGCTCTCCATCCATCTGCTGAGAACTTCCAGTCAATGAAACCTTGCACTTATTCTCCAAGCCCATGTGTGAGCCAATTCTTCAGGTACACCAAGGCAAATACCCCAGGATTGAGAAAACCTCTGTCTTTGTAGTAAGACAAGGCATCTAATTGAGCTAACACAAGCCACCTACAGATGAGTAAACTAAATTAACACCATGTAACACATGCCCACTAGGGATTCAGGAGCTGTAAGCATTCACCCCTAGATGCTGCCTGGGGTCGAAGCCCCACAACGTGTCCTCATTTCTCACCAGGTTGCAGGGAATAAAGGACATTTTCCCATTTCAATGTGAATCTGTTTCCATTGCAGTGTGTTTTCTGCAACACTGCAGTGTTACCTCATTTTACATATTTGATGAAATATATTACAAAGTATAACTAATGTAAGCAGAAAATAAATGGTGGAGAATAAGGAAGAAAAATGAAACATTGTGTTTCACAGTGAATGTAAACTACTATAAGTATGATTAATCAGTGCATGAGACCAGCCAAGCAGTCTTAATGTCATGAGGGGGCACTACTCCATCATCTTGCAATTTCATTCTGAGACAGAGAATGTGAGCAGCAATATGGTCAGATAGGCAAGAGGATACAATCTGGTGAGGTGTGGATTGTGTCCTGCGCCTTCACCTGCAAAAAGGTGAAGACAGATGATACAGAAGTTACTTCCAACTGCATCCCCACATTCCCTTAATTGCACAAGTGGAGCACACCAAGGCCTGGTGTTCAGGTGGGAGTTCTCCAACTTGCCATGAACATGTGGAGTGCAAACTGGGGCCTTTCACTCTGAGGGCTTTCATCCATGGGGCTAAATGGGAGTGGGATGGATTGATGCTGGGTGGGATGTGGCCTCCAGAGTTGCCTCTTTTTTTTCTGAGTTCCATCTTCCTCATTGAATTAGGGTTTCCTTGGTCTGGGTCACCGTCTTCCACACTAATCATTTCCCAGTTCACAAAGGACAACCCTCATGGGAATCCATTGCGTGAGTGTTTTCTTCTAAACACTATCACATTTTAATGAGTCAGCAGCTTTGATACTTTTAAAACAGTAAATTCCCGCACAGCCACCAACAGGGAAACTCTTGTTGTCCCACCTCTATCAGAGGGTGGCATGAGTCCTATGGAATGAGAACCAGGCAACCCCGTGTAACATTTGCCTGGTAATCTAGGCTCTGTTTCGTTTCATCTGCAGGTCCATTCTCATTATCACAGGGCTCCTTCTCATTGTCAGGGAGTTGTTGCTGAATGGGACTGCCTCTGACCACAGATCTTTTGGCTGCAAGGGGTTTCAAAGGGTAAAAAAGACTTTGGATAGATTGGCTGAGCTCCAGGTTATGGGTTGTGGTCGCATCATGGGGGCTGAGAATGTTTGCATTTTGCAGGAGGATTTTGCATCCTCTGACAAGAAGCATGGAACATTGCTTGGACTCCAGCACAAGGCAGCTCATTCTCTCAGGCCAGCACTGATTTTTCTTCGCTTTCCTAGAGATTCCATATTGCCCATCAACAGCACTACTCGACACTATTTTCAGGTTTGCAATTGCCACAGATGGCCTCTGAGATGCTGATTCAACCTCATCTGCACCCAAGAGAGGCCAGTCCAAGGTGTGAGAACACTGCTCCAACTTTGACTTGCCTTTTTCATGGTTCATGACTTTCCCAGAGAGCCCCTGCAAGGCCAACAATGAAGGGAGGCAGTGAGGTCAAGAGCCCAGCCATCATTCACTGACACCCGCCTCTGGGGTCTCAGGTATGATTCTAATCACTCAAAGAACCTTCAGCAACACAGCAGACTATATTCCAATTTCCATGAGACCCGATTCTGGCACACAGCCTCTTTCAGGATTGGAGTCAGAAGAGCAGTTTCTAGCGACGACCTCACAGTCACAAAAGGCCTTTCTTTGCAGCAGTACCCGACCACCAAAACGGCTCAGAGGATCGCTGAGGTTGGGAGATTTAGGGTTTGGCAGTGGGTTTTCACAAGGAGCCTTTTTCCAAATACCAGGCTGTCTCGGCCTGTACCAATATTCTTTGCTTAGGCAGGCTAATAGCTCTGACAACTGGGCCCCCAAGTCTGCCTCACAAATGCAGATGTGCTAGTCTCAGAGTACCAGGTCTGATTTTGAATAGTGGAACCACGAATGTCACCATTGCCTAGTGAGAAGTCTCTGTGGCTTGCCGGAAAAGAATGCCTCCATGGAAGTGTGTCAGTGATGGACTCTCACCTGTCTTCTTTGTGGGATCCACAGGATAGTCCCATGATCCTAGTAGAAAGCAAACATGAGCCAGCCTGAAAAACGTCAAGCAGTGCCCTAGGAATAAACCGCGACATCTCTAAAAATCCAAAAGAAGCTGCAAAATTTCCAAGGCCAGCCTAGATGTTGTAGGGGTGAGTCTTTTTGAAATTTACCCCACTGTGATGTCTAGGAGCAGCCCGTCTATGTTTTCCGGGGTTGCTCTCTCTCCAGTAGGGTTTCCTACAGAATCATGCAGCATCAGGAGCTGCCAGGCTGTGTGTTTCAGTGAGAGTGTTGTGAGTATTGGATGTCTGTGTGTGTGTGTGTCGTATTGTGTGTTTGCGTGGGTATGTTTCTGTCCCTGTAAGTGGAGTCTGCTTAAAGGAATATGGCTAATACCCTTCAGCACTTCTTTGTTTTGAATATCAAAACCATTTAATGGCCCATCTGTGTGGCTCTGCTCAGCTCTGGGGCTCCGTGTTCTCTATTTCTATGAAAATCATAAATCCCCAGTGAACTGGAAGGTGGGCTAAGACCAGCGAGCATCCAAATCACATCCCCATGCAAATAATAGTAATAGTAATAATAATAATAATAATAATCCTCTAGAAAGAAAAGGAGCACACCATACTAAAACACAGACATCTGCCACTGTTTCCTTGTCCTGAGTCCAACCCAGGGAGAGGCACTAGCAGTCTTGTCCACAGGGCCCGTTGAATTTACCTCAAATTTGGTTTGCAGCTGAGTGGGTGCTTCATGTTGTGAGGGGACACTCCTCCATCATCTTGGGATTTCATCCTGGAACATATGGTATGAACACCAATAAGGTCAGATAAGGATGAGGATATAACCTTAGCCCCCATGAGACCACGACCCACAACTTGAAGTACAGCCAGCCTGCCTGAAGTCCCTATTGCTCTCTAAAACCCTTGGCAGCTAAATAATCTGTGATGAAGACATTCCCATCCAGCAACAGCCCAATGAAAGAGCCCTTCTACAAAGAGAAGTCCATGCAGATGAAATGAATCAGAGGCTAGATTACCAGTAAAAATCCAGACACTACTGCCTGCTTCTCACCCTACAGATATCATGCAGCACCCCCAATAGAAGTGATAGAACTAGAGTTTCCTTGTCAGTGGCTGTAACTGGAATTAACAATTTAAAAAGTATGAAAGCTGCCCAGTCATTAATACATTACAGTGGATAGAAGGAAATGCTTCCTTAGTGGGTTCCTATGAGGGTCGTTCTCCATGAACTGGGACACATTTAGTGTTGAAGTCATTTATCCAGACCCAGGAAACCCTAGGCCAACAAGGAACATGGAAGTCAGGAAAAGAAGAAGCAAGTGTGGAGGTCACATCCCAAGCAGCATGAATCCATTCCAGTCCCATTTGGCTTCAGGTATGAAAGCCCTCAAATCAGGTGTTTGCCAGGATGGCCCCAGTTTGCACTCCAAATGTTTCTTGCACATTGGAGTACTCCCACTCAAACACAGGGCTGCTGTGGACTGATTGTGCAATTAAGGGAACTCAGGGAAGCAGTTTGTCATACCTTCGGTGACTTTTTTTTTTTTTTTTTTTTTTTTTTTTTTGCAGGGGAAGTTGTGGGACCCCATCCACCCCTCTCCAGATTGTATTTACACCCTATTTGACCTTAGTGCTGCTCCCACTCCATGTCCCAGGGTGAAATCCCAAGAAGATGGAGGAGGGCCAACTCATGACATGAAGCACCCGCTCAGCCAGTAGCTGAATTTGAGGTAAATACATGGGGCTTGGCAGACAAAATGGCTAGTGTCTCTTTGTGTGTTGGCTTCAGCATAATGAAACACTGGTAGATGTCTGATATTTTGGTGTGGTGTGCTCCTCTTTCATTTATTTATTAATTTATTATTTATTTATTTTTTATTTATGTATTTATTTTTAGAAGAGTAGCTTTTTCTTGCAGGAGAAGGTGATTTGGACGCTGGTAGGTCTCCACCCACCTCCCAATTCAGTGCAAATTAATGATTCAAAGAAAACTAAAGAACAGGGAGCCCCGCAGCCCAAGCAGAGCCACACAGAATGGTCACCAAAAGGTTTGGAGACTAAAAAAAAAAAAAAAAAAAAGAAGTACTGAAGCGAAGTAGACACAATCCTTTAAGCAGACTCCACTTACAGGCACACACACACACACAAACACACAATGCCAGACACACACACAGACATCAGACACTCACAACACTTCCCCAAAAACACACAGTACAGCAGCTCCTGATGCTGCGTGTTTCTGCAGGAAGTCCCACCTGGGAAAGAGCAACCATGGGGAACACAGGCAGGCTACACCTCAAAATCTCAGTGGGGCAGCTTTCAAAAAGACTCTACCCTACAACATCTAGGCAGGCATGAGGAAACCTGCAGATTGTTTTGGATCCTTAGGGATTTCACTTTTTATTCTTGAAGCTGTGCTTGAAGTTTCTTGAGGCTGGTTCAAGTCTGCCCTCTTCTAGATTCATGGAACTATCCCATGAATCCCACAGAGAAGATAGGCGAGAGTCCACTGCCAACGCACCTTCATGGATGTCTCCTTCTCTGCCAAGCAGGAGGAATTGTTGCTAGGCAATGGTGACATTTATTGTGACGCTAACCAGAGCTCACAATCAGGCCTGCTGCTCTAAGACTTGCACATGTGGGTTCGTGAGACCAACTCAGGTGACCATCCATCTGAGCTGTCAGCCTCCCTAAGTGGAGGAAAACAGTACAGGTAGAGCCAGCCTGGTATTGCAAAAAAAAATGCTTCCTGCCATTACGCACTGCAGGATGCTAAAATTCTCGACCTTAGGGCCTCTTCGGGACATTTACATATTTGGGTTGTGCTGGAGGAGGAGGTGTTTCAATACTGTAAGGTGGATGCCGAACACTGCTCTTCTGACTCCAATCTGAAAGGGGCTATGTGCAAGAATCAGATCCTATATGAATTGGAATATAGTCTGGTGAGTTGTTGAAGGGTTTTTGTGTGATGGAATCATACCTCAGACCCCAGAGGTGGGGATCAATAAAAGATGGCTGGACCCTTGTCTTCATTGTCTCTCTTCATTTTGGGCCTTACCGGGGCTGTCTCAGAAAGGTAGAAACCACAACAAAGGCAAGTCCAAGGTGGAGCAGTGTTCTCATACATCGAACTGTGTTCTCATGGGTGCAGATGAGGTTGAGAAATTTTCTCAGTTGCTGTCTGTGGTGATTACAAGCCTGAAAAATGCCAGTATTGTTGTTGAGGGGCAATGTGGACCCAACATGAAAGCAAAGAGAAATCAAGGCTCTCCTGAGAGAATGAGTAGACATGTGCTGGAGTCCAAGAAATGTTAAAAGATTTCCTGTGAAAGGATCCAAAATCCTCCTGCAAAGTGCAAACAATCTCAGCCCCCACAATGAGACAACAGTTCACAATGTGGAGTGCAGCCAGCCTAATTGAAGTCCATTTTGCTCCCTGAAATCAGTGGCATCAAAAAGATGTGTGGTGAGAGGCAGCCCATCTAGCAACAGTCCAATGAAAGACCCCCTCCATAATAACAAAGAACATGAAAATGAAATGAAACAGCTAGATTACTGGGTAAAAGCCAGACATGACTGCCTGCTTCTCATAGTACAGGAATCATGCAGCCCTTTGATAGAAGTGGGAGAGCAAACTTTCCGTTGCTGGCTGTAATGGAAATTTGTGGTTTTAAAATTATCACAGAAGCTCAGTTATTAAAACATGACAGTATTTAGGAGGAAACACGAAATGCATTTTAATGAGGGTCATTTTTCATGAACATGGAAATGTTTAGCATGGAAATCATTGAGACAGATCCAGGAAACCTTATGCCAATGAGTAACTTGGAAGTCAGGAAAAGAAGAGGCAAGTGTGGAGGCCACATACTACCCAGCATCAGTCCATCCCACTCCCATTTGGCTTTGGGTATTGAAGCCCTCAAATGGGAAGTGTGCCAGGTTGGCTCCAGTTTGTACTAAAAATGTTTCCTGTAAGTTGGAGTACTCCCACCTGAACACTGGCCCATGGTGTGGACTGCTTGTGCAACTAAGGGAATGTGGGGATGCAGTTTGAAGCACCTCTGTGTCCTCGGCCTTCATCTTTTTTGCTGGTGAGGATACAGGACCCCATCAACCACTCACCAGATTGTATTCTCACCCCTATCTGACCTTATTTCTGCTCACAGTCTCTGCCCCAGAAAGAAATCCAAAGACAATGGAGAAGTGCCCCCTGATGACACTAAACACCTGCTCAGCTGGAAGCTGAATTTGAGGGAAATACAATGGGCTCTGTGGACAGGACTGCTAGTGTCTCTTTCTGGATTGGCTGCATTACAATGAAACACTGAGAGATGTTTGTTTTGGGTGTAGTGTTTCCCTCTTTTTTTTCCTAGAAGAGTGCCATTATTTGCAGGGGAAGATGATGGGGACCCCGGCTGGTCACAACCAGCCTACCTATTCATTGCTGATTCATGATCCAGAGAAACATAAGGAACAGGGAGCCCTGCAGCCCAAGCAGAGTCACACAGACAGGCCATCCAAAGGTTAAAACACTAAAAAATAAAAAGCACTGCAGTGTGTTAGCCACATTGCTTTAAGCAGAAACCACTTACAGGCACACACACACAAACCCACAAAGCCACACACACCCACAGATATCCAGCACTCACAACACTCCCACAGAAACACATAGCCTGGTAGCTTCTGAGGCTGCATTGTTATGCAGGAAGCCCCATCTGAAAGAGAGCAACACCAGGGAACACAGGAGGTCGGAACCTAGAAACCATGGTGGGGCACATTTCAGTAAGTCTCACCCTGAGGAATCTAGGCTGCCCTGAGGAATCCTGCAGATTCTTTTGGATCCGTAGGAATTTTGCAGTTTACTTCTGGGGCTTTGCTTGACATTTCTTCAGAGCAGCTCACATCTGCTCTCTCCTTGGATTGTGGAACTGTCCCATGGATAACACAGAGAAGATAGGTGAGATTCCACCACTGACACACTTCCATAGAGGTCTCCTTCTCCACCAAGCTGCAGGGACTTGTCGGTGAGCACAGGTCAAATTCATTGTGATGCTAGCCAGAGGTCACAGCTCAGGCCTGATGCCCTGAAACTAGCGCATGCATGTTAGCGAGGTGGACTGAGCTGTCAGCCTGCCTAAGCAGAGGAAAATGGTACAGACAGAGACAGCCTTGTATTGGGAAAAAGACTGACTGTAATAACCCACTGCAGGACCCTAAAAGTCTTACCTTAAGGCCCCTATGACCATCACCATGGTTGGGTCATGGTGGAGGAAGACCCATTTCATGACTGTGAGGTTGTTGCTGGAATATGCTCTTCTAACTCCATTCCCGAGAAAGGCTGTGTATAAGAATCAAGTCCCATGTGGATTAGAATATAGTCTGGTGAGACATTGAGGGTTCTTTGGGTAATGGAATTATACCTGAGACCCCAGAGGCAATCTCAGGCACACACAAACACACACACACACACACACACACACACACAATGTCACACACATGCAAACATTTAACATTCCAAGGTGGAGTAGTGTTCTCACAACTCGGAACGTCCTCTCACGGGTGCAGATGAGGTTGAGACAGTGTTTCAGAGGCCCACTATGGTGATAGAAGCCTGAAAAGGGTGTCCAATAGTGCTGTTGAGAGGCACTGTGGACCCTCAATGAAAGCAAAGGAAAATCAAGGCTTGGCTAAGAATGAGGTGCCTTGTGCTAGGGTATAAGCAATGTTCAATGATTCCTCTCAAAGGACCCCAAAGCCTCCTGCAAAGTGGAAATATGGTCAGCTCACACAAGGAGACAAGGACCCACAACCTGGAGTGCAACCAATTTTCCCGAAGTCCCTTTTCCTCTCTGAAATCCCTGGCAGCTCATAATCTGTAATGAAGGCCAGTCCCATCAAGCAACAGCCCAATAAAAGAGTCCCCCCACAATAAGAAAGCAGTGCGGATAAAATAAAAGAGGGTAGATTACCAGGCAATAACCAGACACAGCTGACTGCTTCTCATCCTACAGGAATCATGCAACCCTTCAATAGAAGTGGGAGAATAAAAGTTTCCTTGTTGGTGGCTGTAACAGGAATTTATGGTTTTAAAAGTATCAAAGCTATGCAGTCATTAAAATATGACAGTGTTTAGGAGGAAACACTCATGCATTGGATTCCCATGAGAGTCGTTCTCCATTAACTGGGAAATGTTTAGTGTGGAAGTCGAGACCCAGGAAACCCTAGGCCAACAAGAAACACCAAAGTCAGGAAAAGAAGAGGCAAGGGAGGCCACATCCCACCCAGCATCAATCCATTCCACTCCCACTTGGCTCCCAGGTATGAAAGACGTCAAATCAGGAGTTTTCCAGGGTGGCCCCAATTTTAGCTCCAAATGTCCTTGCATGCTGGAGTACATCCACCTGAACACTGGGCCACCATATTGACTGCTTATGCAATTAAGTGAATATGGGGATGGAGTTGGAAGCACCTTCTGTGTCATCTATCTGCGTTTTTTTTATGGGACCCCATCCAAGTGTACTTTATGGGACCCCATCCATCTCCCACCAGATTGTATCCTCACCCCAAACTGACCCTGTTTCTGTTCACTTTGTGTCAGGATGATATTCCAAGAAAATGGAGGATTGCCCCCTCATGATGTGAAGCCCCTGCTCATCTGGGATCTGAATAATGATCCACAAAAAAATAAAGAACATGGGCCCCACAGCTCAAGCAGAGCCACACAGATAAGTCATGAAAAGATTGAGAAACTCAAAACAAAAAGAAGGGCTGAAGTGCATTAGCCACATTCTTTTAAGCAGACTCCACTTATGGGAACACACACACACACACACAAACTCAGAATTCCACCTGCTGCAGGAAGAGGCTTTTCAAGACTGTGAGGTGGTCGCAGGAATTACTATTTGGACTCCATTCTTGAAAGAGGATGTGTGCAAATAATTGGGCCTCATGGAGACACTATAGTCTGGTGTGTTGTTTAGGGTTCTTTGGGTGATAGAATCTTACGTGATACTGCAGAGGTGAGTGTCAGTGAAAGATGCCCGGGCTCTTAACCTCAATGCCTCCGTTCATCCTGGGCCTGGAAGGGCCTCTCTGGGAAAGGCAGGAACAGTGACAAAGGCAAGTTCAAGGTGGAGCAGTGTTCTCACACCTCAGACTGGCTTCTCACAGGCCATCTGTGGCAATGGCAATCTTGAAAAGTATGTCTAGTGGTGTTGTTGAGGGGCATTGTGGATTTTTCATGAAAGTAAAGAAAAATCAAAACTCATCTGAGAGAACCTGCAGCATTTTGCTGGTGTTTAAGCAATGTTCAATGATTTCTGTCAGAGGACCGAAAAGCCTCCTGCAATGTGCAAACAACCTCAGCTTCAACAATGAGACAACAACCAACAACCTGGAGCATAGCCAGCCTACCTGAAGTCATTTTTGCTTTCTGAAATTCCTGGCAGTTAAATAATTGTGATGAGAGGCAGTCCTATCCACCAACAGCCCAGTGAAAGAACGCTTCCACAATGAGAAGGTCATGCAGACAAAATGAAACAGAGGCTGGATTACCAGGCAAAAGCCAGACATGGTTGCCTCCTTCTCATCCCACAGGAATCATGCAGCCCTCCAATAAAAGTGGGATAACAAGAATTTCCTTGTTAGCAGCTATAACTGGAATTTACAGTTTTAAAACTATCAAAGCTGCCCAGTCCTTAAAACTTGACAGTGTTTTGAAGGAAACAATCCTGCAATGGATTCCCATGTGGGTCGTTCTTCATGAAGCAGAAAACATTTAGTGTGGAAAATGGTGAGCCAGACCCAGAAAACCCTAGACTGACAAGAAACATCAAAATCAGGAAAATAAGAGGGAAGTGTGGAGGCAACAACCCACCCAGCATCAGTCCAACTCCCATTTGGCTATGGGTATGAAAGCCCTCAACTCGGGAGTTTGCCAGGATGGCCCAATTTGGCTTCTGAAATGTTCCCTACACATTGGAGAATTCCCACATGAACACTGTGCCATGTTGCTGTTTTGGTTAGTGTAGCCTTGTAGTATAGTTTGAAGTCAGGTAGCATGATGCCCCCAGCTTTGTTCTTTTGGTTTAGGATTGACTTGGTGATGGGGGATCTTTTTTGGTTCCATATGAACTTTAAAGTAGTTTTTTTTCCAATTCTGTGAAGAAAGTCATTGGTAGCTTGATGGGGATGGCATTGAATCTATAAATTACCTTGGGCAGTATGGCCATTTTCATGATATTGATTCTTCCTACCCATGAGCATGGAATGTGATACAAACAAATGGAAGAACATTTGTTTGTATTTGTTGCATGCTGGTGCAGCATACCAGCATGGCACATGTATACATATGTATCTAACCTGCGCATTGTGCACATGTACCCTAAAACTTAAAGTATAATAGTAATAATAAAAAAAAGAAATGAAAGAAATGCTGTGGTGCTGTTGGAAGCAACTTTTGTGTCAACTATCTTCACATTTTTTGCAGGTGAATGTGTGGGTCCCTTTCCACCTCTCAACAGATTGTATCCTCACCCCTATTTAACCTTGTTGCTGCTCACACTCTGTCCTAAAATGAAACCACAAGATGATGAAGGAGTAACCCCTCATGACCTGAAGCAACTGCTAGGCTGGCAACCGAATTCAAGGTAAATTCAAGTTGGGCACAACTGTTAGTGTCTCTCCATGTGTTGGCCCAAGGACAATGAAACTCTGGAAGTGTGTTTGTGGGTGTGGTGTGCTTCTCTTCTTTCTAGAAGAGTGGGTGTTTTACAGATGGGTGTAATTTGGATTCTGGCAGGTCTGACCCAGCTCCCAATTCACTGCAGATTCAAACTCCACAAAATGATAAAGAAAAGGATGCCCAGCAGCCCAAGCAGAGCCACAGATAGGCCAACAAAAGGTTGGAAGACTGAAAAAAAAAAAAAGTGTTGCAGGGTATTAGCCACATTGCTTTAAGCAGATTCTACTTACAGGCGCACCCACCCCCCCCACACACACACACACAAAGCCACACACATACACAGACATTCAACATTCACATTACTTTCACAGAAACACACATCCTTGCAGCTTCTGAGGCTGCGTGGTTCTGCACAAAGCCACAACTCTGCGGAACACAAGCGGGCTGTACCTAGAAATCACAGTGGGGCAAATTTCAAAAAGACTCACCCCTACAATGTCTAGGCAGGTCTGAAGCATCCTGCAAATCCTTTTGAATCCTTAGGAATTCCACAGTTTATTCCTGGGGCTCTGCTTGATGTTTCTTCAGGCAGGCTTATGTCTGCCCTCTCCTAGAACTATGGGAATATCCTGTGGACCCCACACAGAAGGCGGCAAGAATCCATGGTCAACGCACCTCCATGGAGGGCTACTTCTCTACCTTATGGCAGGGACTTGTTACTAGGCAATGGTGGCATTCATTGTGATGCTAGCCAGAGCTCACAGCTCAGGCCTGGTGCCCTGAGACTAGTGCATGTGCATTGGTGAGGCAGGCTCTGGCACCCTGTTGTCAGAGCTGTCAGCATTCCTAAACAAAGGAAAATGTTATAGGCAGTAGTGGCCTGATATAAAAAAAAAAGATGCCTGTGATAAACCCTTCAAAACTCTAAAAGTCTCAACATTACCACACCTTCAGGCAGTCTTTGTGGTCAGGTCCCACTGAAGGAAGCGGTGTTTTGAGACTGTGAGGTGGTCCATGGAAACTGATATTCAGACTCCATTCCTGAAAGAGGCTGTGTCAAAGAACCTTTTCCCATGGGGATTGGAATATGGTCTGGTCAGAGGTTGAGGGGTCTTTGGATGATGGTATCGTACCTGAGATTCCAGCGGTGGGTATTAGGAAAAGATGGCCATGCTTTCAACCTTGATGCTTCCCTTCATTTTGGGCTTTGCAGTGCTGTCTCAGAAAGGTAGAAACCACAAGAAAGCAAGTCCAAGATGAAGCAGTGTTCTTGCACCTCAACCTGTCTTCTCACAGGTGCAGAGGAGGTTCAGACAGTGTCTTCAAGGCTGACTGTGGCAATTACAAGCCTGAAAAGGCTGTCCAGTAGTGCTATTGAGAAGCACTGTGGATTCTCCATGAGAATAAAGATAAATCAAGGCTCACCTGATAGAATGAACTGCCTTGTGTTGGAGTCAAAGCAACATTCAAAATTTCCTGTCAGCAGACAAAAAGCCTCCTCCAGTTTGCAAAAAACCCAGCCTCCAAATACACACCATGACCCACAACCTGGAGTGCTGCCAGCCTACTCAAAATCCCTTTTGCTCCCTGAAATCTTTGGCAGTGAAAAGATCTGTGGTGAGAGGCAGTCCCATCCAGCAACAACATAATGAAAGTCACACACAGTGAGAAAGGATGTGCAGATGCAATAAAATATATTCTAGATTCCCACTCAAAAGCCAGATGGGGCTGCCTGTTTCTCATCCTATAGGAATTATCCAGCCCTCCAATGTAAGTGGGTGAACAAGTTTCCTTGTTGACTGAAGTAACGGGAATTTATGGTTTTAAAAGTATCACAGCTGCCCAGTCATTAAAACGTGACAGTGTTTAGAAGAAATCACTCTTGCAATAGATTCCCATAAGGGTCGTTTGCGATTAACTGAAAAACTTATGTATGGAAGACATTGAGGCAGACCCAGGATACCCTAGGATGATGAGAAACATGGAAGTTAGAAAAAGAAGAGGGAAGTATGGAGTCCACCTGCCACCAAGCATCAACCCATCCCACTTCTATTTGGCTCTGGGTATGAAAGCCATAAAATCAAGAGTTTGCCAGCATGGCCCCAGATTGCATTCCAAATGTTCCCTTTGCATTTGAGTACTCCCACCTGAATACCGTGCCATCTTGTGGACTAGTTGTACAGTTAAAGGAATGCAGGTATGCTGTTGGAAGCAAATTCTGTTTCAAATGTCTTCAAGTTTTTTGCAGGTGAAGGTGTGGGTCCTCATTCACCCCTCAGAAGATTGTATCCTCATCCCAATCTGATCTTATTTCTGCTCACACTCTGTCTGAGAATGAAATCTCAAGATGATGGAGGAATGCCCCCTTAAGGCCTGTAGCACTTGCTCAGCTGGGAATGGGATTCAAGGTAAATTCAATTGGCTCTGCATACAGGACTACTAGTGTCTATCCCTGGATTGGCCTCATTACAATAAAACACTGGGAGATGTCTGCTTTTAGGTGTGATGTGCTCCTCTTCTTTCGAGAAGAGTGGCTGTTTTTGCAGGGGGAAGGTGATTTGGTTTCTGGCAGGTCTTACCCAGCCTCCCTATTCACTATGTATTCATAATCCACAAAAAAATAAAGAACACGGAGGCCCACAGCCCAAGCAGATGCACAGACAGGCTATCAAATGGTTAAGAGAGTTAAAACAAACCAACCAACCAACAAACAAACAAAGAAGCACTTATGTGCATTAGCCACATTCCTTTAAGCAAACTCTATTTACAACTGCACTCACACACCCACTCACACACCCACACACACAATGCCAAACACACACACAGACATACAACACTCACAACACTCCCAAAGGAACACACAGCCCGGCAGCTTCTGAGGCTCTGAGGTTCTGTAGGAAGCACCATCTGTGAGAGAGCAACCCCGGGGAACACAGGTGGGCTGCATTCCAGACTCAATCCTACAACATCTAGGCAAGCATGAAAGCTCCTGTAGATCCTTTTGGATTTTTAGGTATTTTGCAGTTTATTCCTTGGGCTCTGCTTGAAGTTTCTTAAGGCAGACACACGTCTGCCCTCTCCTAGGATCATGGGATCATACCATGGACCCCACAGAGAAGACAGGCAAGAGTCCACTGCTGATGCAACCTCCACGGAGTTCTCCTTCTCAGCCAAGCCACAGAGACTTGTCCCTAGGCAGCGGTGCATTCATTGTGATACTAGCCAGAGCTCACAATCAGGCCTAGTGCCCTAGAGCTAGGGCGTACTCATTTGTGAGGAAGACTAAAGTGCCCAGCCATCAGAGCTGTCAGCCTGCCTAGGCAGAAGAAAATGGTACAGTCAGATCAAGCCCGGTACCTGAAAAGAAGGTACCCACTGTGAAATCCCACTGTGGGACCTTAAAAGTCTAGACCTCCCAGGGCCCCTTTTGTGCCATCTCTGTGGTTGCTTCCCGCTGGAGAAGGAGGCATTTTAAGACTGTGAGTTTGTTGCTGGAAACTTCTATTCTAATTAAATTCCCAAAAGAGGCTGTGTGCAAGAATCAAGTCCCATGGGATTTGGAATATAGCCTGGTGTGTTGTTTAGGGTTCTTTGGGTGATAGGATCATACCTGAGACCCCAGAGGCTGGTGTCAGTGAAAGATGGCTGTGCTATTTACCACACTGTCTCTCTTCACCCTGGGCCTCACATGGTCTCTCTGGGAAAGGCAGTAACCATGACAATGGCAAGTCCAAGGTGGAGCTGTGTTCTCACACCTCTGATTGGCCTCTCACAGGTGCAGATGATGTTGAGACAGTGTCTCAAAGGCTGTCTGTGGTGATAGCAATCCTGAAAAGGGTGTCCAGCAGTGCTATCAAGAGCCACTGTGGATTCCCGATGAAAGCAAAGAAAAATCAAGGCTCACTGAGAGAATAAGCTGCTTTGTCCTGGGGTCCAAACAATGTTCAGCAATTCCTGTCAGAGGACCCAAATCCTTTCTGCAAAGTGCAAACAACCTCAGCCCCCAAAACGAGACAATGACCCACCACTTGGAGCTCAGCCAGCTTTCCTGAAGTCCCTTTGGCTCTCTGAAATCCTGGCAGCTACATAATCTGTGGTGAGAGGCAGTCCCATCTAGCAGCAGCCCAATGAAAGAGCCCTTCCAAAATGAGAAAACCATGTAGATGAAATAAAACTGAGGCTAGATTACCAGGAAAAGCCAGACATGGCTGCCCGCTTCTCATCCTACACAATGAGGATCAAGGTCTATCCGATAGATATGGGATAACAAGAGTTTCCTTGTTGGAGGCTCTAATGGGAATTTATGGTTTTAAAAGTATCAAAGCTGCCCAGTCATTAAAACATGACAGTGTTTAGAAGTAAATATCCATGCAACGGATTCTAATGAGGGTTATTCTTTGTGAAATGTGAAATGTTTAGCATGAAAATTGTTGAACCAGACCAAGTAAAACCTAGGCCAAGGAGAAAAATGGAAGTCAGGAAAAAAGAGGCAAGTGTTGAGGCAACATCCCACACAGCATCAATCCATTTCACTCCCATTTGGCTTTGGGTATGAAAGCCCCCAAATCAAGATTTTGCCAGAATAACTCCAATTTGCACACCAAATGGTCCTTGCACGTTGCAGTCTCCCAACCTGTACACCGGGCCACAGGGTGGACTGCTTGTGTAATTAAGGGAATGTGCGAATGGAGTGGAAAGCACCTTCTGTGTCATCTGCCTTTATTTTTTTGCAGGTGAAGTTGTGGGTCCCCATCTACTCCTCACCAGATTGTATCCACACCCTTATGTGACTTATTGCTGCTCACACTCTATGTACCAGGATGAAATCCCAAGACTATGAAGGAGCACCTTATCATGACATGAAGCACCTGCTAGGCTGGGAACTGAATTCATGGTAAATTCAAGGGGTGATGTGGACAGGACTGTTAGTGTCTCTTCCTGGGTTGGCCACTGGACAATGAAACACTGGGAGATGTCTTCTTTCTCAAAGAGTGTTTTTTGTTTTTTGCTGGGGGAGTTGATTTGAATGTTGTTGGGTCTAAGCCTGGCTCCCAATTCACTGCGGATTAATAATCCACATAAGTATAAAAAACACTTAGCCCAGCAGCCCAAGCAGAGCCACACAGAGAGATCACCAAAAGTTGGCTGACTCAAAAAAAAAGAAGGGCTGAAATGCATTAGCCAAATCCCTTTAAGCAGTCTTCACTTATACGTACATATGCATATACACACAAAAACACAGTGCCACACACACACAGACATTCAACACTCACAACACTCCCACAGAAACACACACCCCAGCAGCTCCTGAGGCTGTGTGGTTCTGCAGAAAGCCCCACCTTGGAGATTGCAACCTCAGGGAACACAGGTAGGAGTAGTCGAAAATCACAGTTGGGCAAGTTTCAAAAAGACTCACTTCTACAATGCCTACACAAGCCTGAGTAATCCTGCAGACCCTTTTGTATCCTTAGGAATTTCTCAGTTTATTTCTAAGGCTGTGCCTGACGTTTCTTCAGGCTGGCTCACATCTGCCTTCTCCTGGGATCAATAGACTATCCTGGGGTCCCACAGAAAAGACAGGCAAGAGTCTATGGCTGACACACCTCTACAAAAGTCTCCTCTTTCACCAAGCTGAAAGGACTTGTTACTAGGCAATGGTGACACTCATTGTGAAGCTAGCCAGAGCTCATAATCAGGCCTGTTGCCCTGAGACTAGCACATGCACATCTTGAGGCAGGCTTGAGTGACTGGCGGTCAGAGCTGTCAGCTTGCCTTAAGAGGGGAAAATGGTACAGGCAGAACCAACATGGTATTGGGGAAAAGGCTGCCTGTGAACACACACTGCAGGACCATAAATGTCTCGACCTCAAGGCTCCCCAAGCCAGCTCCATGGATGAGTCCCACTGGAGGAGGAGACATTTTGAGAATGTGAGGTGGTCAGTGGAAACTGCTCTTCTGACTCCATTCCTGAAAGAGGCTGTGTGCCAGAATCAGGTCCCATAAGTATTGGAATATAGTCTGGTGTGTTTTTGAGGGTTCCTTGGGTGATAGAATCATACCTGAGACCACAGAGGTGGTTGTCTGTGAACGATGCCTGGGCTGTTGATGTCACTGCCTCCCTTCACCCTGGGACTCGCAGGGGCTCTTTGGGAAAGGCAGGAACCAAGACAAAGGCAAGTCCAAGGTGGAGCAGTGTTCCCACACCTCAGACTGAACACTATAGTGTGGAGATGAGGTTGAGACATGGTCTCAGGGGCCATCTGTGGGAATGTCAAGCCTGATAAGTGTGTCCAGTAGTGCTGTTGAGGGGTACTGTGGATTCCCCATGAGAGCAAAGATAAATCAAGGCTCACCTGAGAGAATGAGCTGCCTTGTGCTGGCGTCAGGCAGTCTTCAGTGATTCCTGTCAGAGGACCCAAAAGCCTCCTGCAAAGTGCAAACAACATCAGCCCCCATAACAAGACAACAACCCACAACCTGGAGCACAGTAAGCCTATCCAAAGTCCCTTTTGTTCACTGAAATATTTGGCAACTCAATAATCTGTGGTGAGAGGCAGTCTCATCCAGCAACAGCGTAATGAAAGAGTCCCTCCACAATAAAAAGGCCATGCAGATAAAATAAAACATAGGCAAGATGACCAGGCACAAGCCACAAACAGCTGCCTGCTTCTCATCCTACAGGAATCATGCAATTCTTGGATAGAAGTGACAGAACAAGAGTATCCTTGTTGGTGACTATAACAGGAATTTGTGGTTTTGCCCAGTCATTAAAATGTGGCACTGTTTAGAAGAAAACACTCAGGTAGTGGATTCCAATGAGTGTCATTCTCCATGAACTGGGAAATGCTTAGTGTGGAAGTCATTGAGCCAGATGCAGGAAACCCTAGGCCTGAAGAGAAACATGTAATTCAGGAAAAGAAGAGTTAACTGTGGAGGCCACATCCCACCCAGCATCAATTCATTCTACTCCCATTTGTTTCTGGGTATGAATGCCCTCAAATTGGGAGTTTGCCAGGATGTTCCCAATTTGCATTCCAAATGTTCCTTGCACATTGGAGTGCTCCCACATGAACACTAGGCAATAGTGTGGACTGCTTGTGCAATTTAGGGAATGTGGGGATGGAGCTGGAAACACATTCTGTGTCAGCTGTTTTCACTTTTTTTTGTAGGTGAAGTTTTGAGACATCATCTGCCTTTCACCAGATTATATCCTCACCCCTATCTGTCCTTACTGTTGCTCATACTTTATGTCCCAGAATGAAATCTCAAGGCAATGAAAGAGAGCCCCCTCACAACGTGAAGGACCTGCTCAGCAGGGAACCGAATGGGAGGTAAATTCAAGGGGTCATGCAAAAACGACTGCTAGTATCTCTTCCGTGGTTGGTCGCAGGACAATGAAACACTGGAGATTTCTGAATTTTGGTGTGGTGTGCTCCTCTTTTTTCTAGAAGAGTGGCTTTTTTTTTTTTTTTTTGCAAGGGAAGGTGATTTGGACTCCAGCAAATATTGGCTTGCTTCCCAATTCACTGTGGAATCATGATGCACAGAAACATAAAGAACATCGAGCCCTGCAACTCAAGAAGAGCCACACAGACAGGCCACCAAAAGGTTGGGACACTCAAAAAAAAAGAAGCACTGAAGTGCATTAGCCACATTCCTTTAAGCAGATTTTATTACACACACAATGTCACAGACACACGCAAACATCCAATAATAGAAACACTCCTACAGCAACACACAGTCTGGCAGCACCTGTGGCTGCATGATTCTGCAGGAAGCTGCACCTTGAAGAGAGCAACTCCATGGAACACAGGCCAGCTGTACATAGAAATCACAGTGGGGCAAGTTTCAAAATGACTCACTACTACAACGTGTAGGCAGGTCTGAGGAAACCTAAGATTCATTTGGATTTTTAGGGATTTTGAGATTTATTCATGGGTCTTTGCTTGACTTTTCTTCAGGCTGGTTAACCTTTGCCCTCTACTAGGATCAGGGGACTATCCTGTGAATCCCACAGGGAAGAAAGGTGACAGTCAACTGCTGCAGCACCTCCATGAAGTCTCCTTCTCTGCCAAGCCCCAGGGACTTTTCTCTAGGCAATGGTGGCATTCATTGTGATGCAAGCCAGAGCTCACAATGAGGCCTGATGCCCTGAGACTAGTGCCTGTGCATTCGTGAGCCAGGATCAGGTGCCCCGCTGTCAGAGCTGTCAACCTGCCTAAACAGAGAAAAATGGTACAGGCGGAGCCAGCCTTGTATTGGGAAAAAGGCTGCATGCAACATGTCACTGTGCTACCCTAAAAGTCTGGACCTCAGAGCCCCTTCATGCCTTCTTCAATGTGGGATCCCACTAGAGAAGGAGGAGTTTCAAGACTGTGATGTGAGGTGGTTCCTGGAAACTGCTCTTCTGACTCCATTTCTGAAATAGGCTGTGTGCAAGAATCAGGCCCCATGGGCATTGCAATATAGTCTGGTTTGTTGTTGAGGGTTCTTTAAGTGATAGAAACATAACTGAGACCCCAGAGGTGGGTGTCAGTGAATGATGGTTAGGCTCTTGATCTAACTGCCTCCCTTCATCCTGGGCCTTGCAGGGGATCTCTGCACAGGAGCCAGAACAAAGGCAAACCCAAAATAAAGCAGTGTTCTCACATCTCAGTCTGTCTTCTCATGCATGCAGATATGGTTGAGAGAGTGTCTCAGATTCCTTCTGTGGTGATGCCAAGCCTGAAAAACCTGTCTAGTAATGCTGTTGAGGGGCACTGTGGATTCCCCTTGAAAGCAAAGAAAAATCAAGGCTTGCCTTAGAGAATGAGGTGCCTTGTGCTGGAGTCTCTGCACTGTTCAGTGATTCCTGTCAGAGGACTCAAAAGCTTACTGCAAAGTGCAAATGACCTCAGCCCAACAGTGAGACAACAACCCACAACATGGAGCACAGTCAGCCTACCCGAAGTCCCTTTTGCTCTCTGAAATCCCTGAAAGCTTAATAATTTGTGGAAAGAGGCCGTATCATCCAGCAACAGCCCAATGAAAGAACTCTTTTACAATATGAAGGCCATGCAGATAAAATGGAAGATAGGCTAGATTACCAGGCAAAAGCCAGACACAGCTGCCTGATTCTTATCCTATAGAATCATGCAGCCCTCCGATAGAAGTGGAAGAACAAGAGTTTTCCTGTTGGTAGACGTAACAGGAATTTACAGTGTTAAAAGTATGAAACTATCCAGTCATTAAAACCTGACATTGTTTAAAAGGAAACACTAACTCAGTGGATTCCCATGAGGGTTGTTCTTTGTCAACTGGGACATATCTAGTGTGGAAGCTGTTAAGCCAGACCCAGGAAACCCTAGGCTGATGAGGAACATGGAATTCAAAAAAGAAAAGGCAAGTGTGGAGGCCACAACCCACCCAGCATCAATCAATTCCACTCCCTTTTGGATCCAGGAATGAAAGCCCTCAAATAGGGAGTGGACCAGGATGGCCCCAATTTGCACTACAAATTTTTTTTGCACATTAGAGTACTTCAACTTGAACCCTGAGCCACAGTGTGGACTGCTTGTTCAATTCAGGGAACGCAGAGATGGAGTTGGAAGCACCTTCTGTGGCATCTGTCTTCATTTTTTTCTGCAAGTGGAGTTGCAGGACCAATCCACCCCTCACAAGATTTTATGCTAACCGCTATCTGACATTATTGCTGCTCACACTTTATATCCCAGCATAAAATCCCAAGACGATGGAGAAGTGCACCCTTATGACATAAAACACCTGCTCAGCTAGGAACCAAACTGGCATTCAATTCAACCGCACCTCCGGACAGGACTGCCAGTGTCTCTCCCTGGTTTGGCCTCAGCACAATGAAAAATTGGGAGATCCCTGCTTTTTGGTGTGGTGTGCTTCTCTTCTTTCTGGAACAGTGAATTTTTTTGCAGGTGGAGATAATATGGACACCACTGCATCTTGCACACCTTCCAATTCACTGCAGATACACAATCCACAGAAAAAAAAAAAACAAACAAAAAACACGGAGCCCTGCAGCCCAAGCAGAGCCACACAGACAAGTCACCGAAAAACTGGGAGACTCATAAAAAAGAAGCGCTGAAGTGCATTAACCTCATTTCTTTAAGCAGACTCCACTTACAGGCACACACACACACACACACACACACACACACGAACACACCATGCCACACACACACACAGACATTTAACACTCATAACACTCCCAAAGAAACACACAGCCCAGCAGCTCTTGAGGTTGCATGGTTTTTCAGAAAGCCCTACCTGTGGGAGAGCAGTCCTGGGGAACACAGGCAGGCTATACCTAGAAATCACAGAGGGGCAACTTTGAAAAAGACTCACCCCACAATGTATAGGCAGGCCTGAGGAATCCTGAAGATAATTCTGTATCCTTAGGGATTTCATGGTTTATTTTTGGCACTGTGTTTCACGTTTCTTCAGACTGCCTCACTTCTGTTCTCTTCTAGCATCATGGGACTATCACATGAATTCCACAGAGAAGATAGGCAAAAGTACACCGCTGACACACCTCCACAGAAGATTCCCTCTCCGCCAAGACACAAGGACTCATCACAAGGCAACCATGACATTCATTGTGATGCTAGCCAAGTCTCACAATGATGCCTGCTACCCTAAGATTAGCCCACGCACATTCGTGTGGCAGGCTCAGGCGCTGGGCTGTCAGAGCTGTCAGTCTGCCTAAGCAGAGAAAAACGCTACAGGCAGAGCCAGCCTGATATCGGGAAAAAGCCTACCTGCCACAACCCACTGCAGGACCTTGAATGTGTTGACCTCAACACCCGTTTGGGCCGTCTCTGTGGTCAGGTCCCATTGGAGGAGGAGGCGTTTCAAGACTGTGAGGTGGTCGCTGCAAACTGCTCTTCTGATTCCATTCCTGAAAGAGGCTGTGTGCAGGAATTGAAACCCAAAGAGATTGGAATATATTCTGATGTGTTGTTGACTGTTTTTTGAGTGAGAGAATCATACCTGAGACCCCAGAGGTCAGTGTCATTGAAAGACAGCTGAGATCTTGATCTCACTATCTCCCTTAATCCTAGGCATGACAGGGCCTCTCTGGTAAAGGAAGGAAACATGACAAAGACAACTCTAAGGTGTGGTTGAGACCGGGTCTCAGGGGCCATGAGTGGTGATGGTAAGCCTGAAATGGTTGTCCTGTATTGCTGCTGAGGGACACCGTGGATTCCCCATGAAAGCAAAGAAAAATCAATGCCTGCCTGAGAGAAAGAGTGGCCTTGTGTTAGAGTCCAAGCAATGTTTAATGATTCCTGTCAGAAGAACCAAAATCCTCCTGCAAAGTGCAAACAACCTAAACCCCAACAATAAGACAATGGCTCACAACATGAAACGCAGTCAGCCTACCCAAAGTCCCTTTTGCTCTCTGAAATCACTGGCAGCTACATAATCTGTAGCAAGAGGAAGTCTCATCCAGCAACAGTTCAATGAAAAAACCTCTCCAAAATGAGAAGCCTGTGCAGATGAAATGAAACAGAGTATAGATTACCAGGTAAAAGCGTGACATGGTGGTCTGCTTCTCATCCTACAGGAATCTTGCACCCCTCTGATAGATGTGAGAGAACAAGCTTTTTGTTTGTTTGTTTGGAGTACTCTCACCTGAACACCGAGCCATGGTGTGGACTGCTTGTTCAATTAAGGGAATGCAGGGATGGATTTAGAAGCACAAACTGCGACGTCTGTGTTTACTTTATTTTATTTTATTTTTTGCAGGTGAAAATGTGGAACCCCATCCATGCCTCACCAGAGTGTACTATCACCCTATCTGACCTTATTTCTGCTCATACTCTATGTCCCAGGGTGAAATCCCAAAATGATAGAGGAGTGCCTCCTCATGACATGAAGCACCTGCTCGGCTGGGATCCGAATTTGAGGTAAATTCAAGGGGCCATGTAGACAGGACTGCTTGTGTTGAACTCACCCTGTGTTGGCCATAAAACTGTGAAACACTGGAAGATATCTGTTTTTTGGTGTGGTGTGCTACACTTCTCTGAAGACCAGTGGCTTCTTTTTGCAGAGGGAGTTGATTTGGACACCAGCGATTCCAGGCCCATCTCTCAATTCACTGCAGATTCATGATCCACATAAAAATAAAGAACGCGGAGACCTGAAGCCCAAGCAGAGCCACACAGGCAGGCCACCAAAAGGTGGGGAGACAAAAAAAAAGAAGCTGAAGTGCATTAGCCGCATTCCTTTAAGGAGACTCAACTTAAAGGCACACACACTCACACACACACAGAAGGACACACAATGCCTCACACACACGCACACATCTGAAATTCACAATGCTGCCACAGAAACACATGGCCCAGCAGATCCTGATCCTGTTTGATTCTGCAGGTTGCCACACGTGGGAAAGAGCAACCCCAGGGACACAGTTGGGCTGTACCTAGAAATCACAGTAGGGCAAGTTTCAAAAAGTCTCACACCTACAATGTCTAGGCAGGCCTAAGGAATCCTGCAGATCTTGGATCCTTAGGAATTTTGCAGTTTATTCCTGGGGCTCTGCTTGACATTTCTTCAAGCTGGTTCATGTCTGCTCTTTTCCATGACAAGGGAACAATCCTGTGGATACCATAGAGAAGACAGGTGAGAATCCATAGCTGAGGCACCCCCACAAAGGTCTCTATCTCCACCAAGCTGCAGGGACTTGTCGCTAGGCAACGGTGAGATTCATTGTGAGGGTACCCAAAGCTCATAATCAGGATAGGTGCCCTGAGGCTAACACATGGGCATTCGTGAGGCAGACTAGGGCCCTTGGCTGTCAGAGCTGTCAGCCTGCCCAAACAGAGGAAAATGGTACAGGCAGAGCCCTGTATCATGAAACAGGCTGCCTGTGAAAAACCACTGTGGGACACTAAAAGTCTAGACCTCAGGGACTCTTCCAGCCTTCTCCATGGTCAGGTCCCACTGGAAAAGGAGGCATTTTGAGACTGTGAGGTGGTTGCTGGAAACTGCTCTTCTGACTCCAGTCCCAAAAGAGGCTGTGCAATTATCAGGTTCCATGTTGATTGGAATATAGTCTGGTGTCTTCTAGAGGGTTCTTTGGGTGACAGAATCATATGTGAGTCACAGGGATGAAATTCAGGGGTACTTACAGACAGGACTGCTAGTGTCTCTCCATGGTTTGGCCACAAGACGAAACACTGAGAGATGTCTGTTTTTTGGTGTAGTGTGCTCCTGTTCTTTCTAGAAGGGTGACTTTTTTTTTTTTTTTTTGGCAGAAGGAGGTGATTTAAACAACAGCAGGTCTCAGGCCACCTCCCAATTTACAGAGGATTCATGATCCACAGAAAAAATAACAAACAAAGAGCCCTGCAGCCCAAGCACAGCCACACAGACAGGTCATCTAAAAGTTTGGTGACTCAAAGAAAAGCGATGAAGTGCATTAGCCACATTCATTTAAGCAGACTCCACTTACAGGCACACACATACACACACACAAACACACAATGCCACACACACACACTCAGACATCCAACACTTGCAACACTCTCACAGAAACACAGACCTCCAACTCCTGAGGCTGCCTGGTTCTGCAGGAAGCCCCACTGAAGAGAGAGCCACCCCAGTGAACACAGGTGGGCTGTACCTAGAAATCAGACTTGGGCAAGTTTCAAAAAGACTCACACCTACAACACTCAGGCAGGCCTGAGAAATCTTGAAGATTTGTTTACATCCTTAATGATTTCTCAATTTGTTCCTGGGGTTGTGCTTGACATTTCTTCAGGCTGGCTCATGTCTGACCTCTCTTGGGATCATGGGACTATCTCATCTATCCCAAGAGAAGACAGGTGTGAGCCCACAACCTAGGCAACTCAATGGAGGTGTTCTTGTCCTCCAAGGTGCAGGGACTTGGTGCTAGGCAACAATGATATTCATTCTGGCAATACCTAGGGCCCACAATCAGGTCTGGTGCTGTGAGACTAGCTCATGCACATTCGTGAGGCAGGCTCTGGTGCCAGGCTGTCACAGCTGTCAACCTGCCTACTCAGTTGGAAATAGTACAGGCAGAACCAGCCTGGTATCAAGAAAAAGGGGGCCTGCAAAAACCCACTGTGAGACACTAAATGTCTCAACCTCAGGACCCCTTCAGGCCATTTCCATGGTTGGATCTCTCTGAAGGAGAAAACGTTTTGAGACTCTGAGGTGGTCACTGGAAACTGTTTTTCTGACTGCATTCCCAAAAGAGGCTGTGTGCCAGAATCAGATACCATGGGGATTGGAATACAGTATGGTGTGTTGTTGAGGGCCCTTAGGGTGATAGAATCATACCTGAGACCATAGATGCAGATGTCAGCGAAGGATGGCTGCGATCTTGACCTCACTGTCTCCCTTTATCCTTGGCCTCACAGATGCTTTCTGGGAAATGCAGGAACCAAGGTAAAAGAAAGTCCAAGATGAAACAGTGTTCTCACACCTCATATTGTCCTGTAACAAGTGTAGATGATGTTTAGACTGTGTCTCAGATGCCGTCTATAAAGATGGCAAGCCTGAAAATGGTGTCCATTAGTTCTGTTGAGGAGCACTGTGGATTGCCTGTGAAAGAAAAGAAAAATCAACACTCACCTAAAAGAACAAGCTGCCTTGTCCTAGAGTCCAAGCAATGTTCAATGATGCCTTTCAGAAGACCCAAAAACCTCCTGCAAAGTGCAAACAACCTCAGCCCCACAATGAGAAAATGACCCACAACCTGGAGCACAGACAGCCTAATGGAAGTCCCTTTTGCTCTCTGAAATCCCTAGCAGCTACATAATCTGTGGTGAGAGGCAGTATCATCAAGCAACAGTTTAATGAAATTGCCCTTCCAAATTGAGAGGGCCATGCAGATGAAATGAAACAGAGTCTAGATTACCAGGTAAAAGACTAACACAACTGCCGGCTTCTCATCCTACAGGATTCATGCAGCCCTTCGATAGAAAAAGATAACAAGTTTGCTTTTGGCTGGTGTGACAGGGATATATGGATTTAAAAGTATCAAAGTTTCCCAGTGATTAAAACGTGACACTGTTTAGAAGGAATTATGAAATGGATTTCCATGAGGGTCATTATCTGTGAACTGGGAAATGTTTAGTGTAGAAGTCATTAAGCCAGACCTAGGAAACCCTAGGGCCATGAGAATCATGAAAGTCCCGAAAAGAAGAGGCAAGTCTGGAAGCCACATCCCACCCAGCATCAATCCATTCCACTACCAGTTGGCGCCGAGTATGAAAGGCCTCAAATTGGAAGTTTGCCAGGATGGCCCCAATTTGCACTTCAAATGTTACTTGAGCATTGGGGTACTCCCACCTGAAAGCTGAGCCATGATGTGGACTGCTTCTGCAATTCAGGGAATGCAGGGATAGAGTTGGAAGCACCTTCTGTGTTATCAGTGTTTATTATTATTACGATTATTATTATGATTATTATTATTTGAAGGGGAAGTTGTGAGACCCCTTCCACCTCGCACCAGATTGTATCCTTATGTCTATCTGACCTTATTGCTGCTCACACTCTATGTCCCAAGATAAAATTCCAAGATGATGGAGGAGTGCCACCTCACAACGTGAAGCACCTGCTCATCTGGGAACCAAATTTGAGGTAAATTCAATGTGCCCTGCCTATAGGACTGCTTGTGTCTCTCCCTGTGTTGGCCACAGGGATATGAAACACAGGGTGATGTCTGCTTTTTTGATGTGGTGTGCTCCTCTTATTTCTAAAACAGTGACTTTTTTGCAGAGGTGGTTGATTTGGATGCTGGCGGTTCCCGGCCCACCTCCAAATTGACTGCAGATTTATTATCCACATAAAAATAAAGAACATGGACCCTTGCAGTCCATGCAGAGCCACACAGGCCACCAAAAGGTGGGAAGACACAACAAAAAGAAGTGCTGAAGTGTGTTAGCCACATTCCTTTAAGCAGACTCCACTTATAGGAACACACACACACACACACAAAGACAGAAACACACAATGCCTCACACACGCTCACACATCCAATATTCACAACATTCCCACAGAAACACTTAGCCTGACATCTCCTGACACTGCGTAGTTCTTCAGGAAGACCCACCTGGGAAAGAACAACCCTGAGAAACACAGGTGGGCTGTACCTAGAAATCACAGTAGGGCAATTTTCAAAAGACTTACTCCTACAACGTTTAGTCAGGCCTGAGAAATCTTGCAGATTTTCTTGGATCCATAGGCACTTTGCATTTTATTCCTGGGGTTCTGCTTGACATTTCTTCAGGCTGGCTTATGTCTGCCCTTTCCTAGGACAATGAGATAATCCAGTGGATCCCACCTAGAAGAAAGGTGACGGTCTGCTGCCAACCCTTCTCCACAGAGGTCTCTATCTCTGCAAAGCCACAAGGACTTTTTGCTAGGCAATGATGACATTCATTGTGACACTAGTGAGAGCTCATCATCAGGCCAGGTGCCCCGAGACTAGCACATGAACATTTGTGAGGCAGGCTATGGCCCCTGGCTGTCATATTTGTCAGCCTGCTTAAGCAGAGGAAAATGCTACTGTCAGATCTGGCCTAATATTTGGAAACAGGCTGCCTATGAAAACCCACTGTGGGACACTAAAAGTCTAGACCTCAGGTCCCCTTCAGACCATCTCCATGATCAGGCCCCACTGGAGGAGGAGATGTTTCGAGGCTATGAGTTGGTCATCACTGGAAACTGCTTTTCTGACTCCATTCCAGAAAGAGGCTGTGTGCAAGAATCGGGTACTATGCATATTGGAATACAGTTTGTTGTATTGTAAAGGGTTCTTTGGGTTATAGAATCATACCTGAGACCCCAGAGGTGGGTTTCAGCAAATGATGGCTGGGCTCTTGACCTCAATGCCTCCCTTGATCCTGGACCTCACAGGGGCTATCAGAGAAAAGCAGAAACCAAGACAAATGCAAGTCCAATGTGGATCAGTGAACTCATACCTTAAACTGGCCTCTTACAGATGCAAATGAGCCTGAGTGTCTCAGAGTCCATCTGTGACCATGGCAAGCCTGAAAAGCATGTCCAGTAGTACTGTTGAGGAGTACTGTGGATTCCCCATGAAAGCAAACAAAACTCAAGGCTCACCTGACAGAAAGAGCTAAGTTTTTCTGTAGTCCAAGCAATGTTCAATGATTACTGTTACAGGACCCAAAATTCTCTTGCAAAGTTAAAACCACCACAGCCCCTACAAGGAGAAAATGACCCATAACCTGGAATGCAGCCAGCCTATGCTGAGTGCCTTTTACTCCCTGAAATTCCTGGCAGCTAAATAATCTGTTGCTGGAGGCAGTCCTATCGAGCAACATCTCAATGAAAGAGCTCCTCCACAAGGAGATGGCCATGCAGATGCAGTGATACAGAGGCTAGATTACCAGACAAAAGCGAGACACAGCTGCCTTCTTCTCATCCTCCAGGAATCATGCAGCCCCTCAATAGAAATGGGAGACAAAGTTTCATTGTTTGTGGCTCTAATGGGTATTAACAGTTTTAAAGGTAACAAAGCTGCCCAGTCATTAAAACGTGGCAGTGTTTACAAGGAAACACTCAGGCAATGGATTCCCTTGAGGGTCATTCCCCAATAACTGGATAACATTTATTGTGGAAGTCATTGAGCCAGAACCAGAAAACCCTAGGGCAATGAGAATCATGGAAGTTAGGAAAAGAAGAGGCAAGTCTGTAGGCCACATCCCACCAAGCCTCAATCCATTCCCCTCCCATTTGGCTATGGGTATGAGAGCCCTCAAATCAGGAGTTTGCCAGGATGGCCCCAATTTGCACTCCTAATGTCCACAGCATGTTGGAGTGCTCTTACCTGAACCCCTGGCCATGGTGTGGACTGCTTCTGCAATTAAGGAATTACAGGGATGAAATTGAAAGCACCTTCTGTGTTATCTGTCTTCATTTGTTTTGCAGGTGAAGTTTGGGATTCCATTCAACCCTCACCAGATTTTATCCTTGCCCCTATCTGAACTTATTCCTTCCACACTCTATGTCCCAGGATGAAATCTCAAGATGATGAAGGAATACCCCCTCATGACGTGAAGCACCTGCTCATCTGGGAACCGAATTCAACATAAATTCAAGGGAACCTAAGAACAGGACTGCTAGTGTCTCCCTGGTTAGGCTGCAGGACAACAAAACACAGGAGATGTCTTTTTTTTTTTAGGTGTGGGGTGCTTCTCTTCTTTCTAGCAGAATGGCTTTCTTTTTTTTTATTTTTCTTTTCTTTTCTTTTTTTTTTTTTTTTTTTTGCAGAGGGAGGTGACTTAAACTGTGGCGGGTATCGGCCCACCTCCCAATTCACTGCGGATTCATGATCCACAGAAAAATAGAAAACATGGACCCTACAGTCCAAGCAAAGCCACACAGACAGGGCAGATAAAGGTTTGGTGACTCAAAAAACAGAAGCAATGAAGTGCATTAGCCACAGTCATTTAAGCAGACTCCACTTGCAGGCACACACACATACACACACACACACACAAAAACACACGTCTCACACACACACACATCCAACATTCACAACACTCCCACAGAAACACACAGCACGGCAACTCCTGAGGCTGCATGGTACTGCAGGACATTGCAAGTGAGAGAGAGCCCCCCTCCCCGCCCCACCCTGAGGAACACAGGCATGCTCTACCTGTAAATCACAGTGAGGCAAGTTTCAAAATGACTCACAACTACAATGCCTAGGCAGGCCTGAAGAATCCTACAGATTTCTTTGTATCCTTTGGGATTTCGTAATTTATTTCTGAAATTGTGCTTGATGTTTCCACAGACTGTCACGACTGCCCTCTCTTGGGATTATGGGACTATCCTGTCTACCTTACAGAGAAGACAGGTGGGAGTCCACTGGCGACAAAACTGTTTGGAGGTGCCCTTCTTCTGCAAGTCACAGGGACTTGGCACTAGGCAACAATGACATTGTCACTCTATTTAAAGGTCACAATCAGGCCTGGTATTGTGAGACTAGCACATGCACATTTGTGAGGTAGGCTCCACCATCAGTCAGTCTGACCTGTCAGCCTGCCTATGCAGTAAAAAATGGTATAGGCAGGGGCAGCCTCGTATCAAGAAAAAGGCGGCCTGGAAAAACCCAGAGCAGGACACTAAAATTCTTAAACTCAGGGCCCCTTTAGACCGTTTTCATGGTTGAGTCTTGCTGGAGGAGGAAGGGTTTTGAGACTCTGAGGTGGTCACAAGAAACTGTTCTTCTGACTTCTTTCCCAAAAGATGTTGTTTGGGAGAGTCTGGTACCATAGGGATTGGAATATAGTATGATGTGCTGTTGAGGGTTCTTTGGGTGATAGAATCATACCTAAGACCCCAAGGGCAGATGTCAGTTAAAGATGGCTGGGTTCTTGACCTCACAGCTTCCCTTCATGCTGTGCCTTGCAGAGGCTTTCTGGGAAACACAGGAAAAACGCAAAGGTAATCCAATATGAATCAGTGGTCTCACATCTCGTATTGTCATCTCTTGGGTGCAGATAAGGTTTAGACAGTGTCTCAGACACCATCTGCAGTAATGGCAAGCCTGAAAAGGATGTCAAAAAAACAGTCTCACCTGAGAGAACAAGCTTCCTTGTGCTGTAATCCAAGCAATGTTCAATGATTCCTGTCAGGAGACCCAAAACCCTCCTACAAAGTGCAAACAACCTCGGCCCCCACAATGAGACAATGACCCACAATGAGGAGTCAGCCAGCCTGTTAAAAGTCATTTTGCTCTCCGAAATCACTGGCAGATTCATAATCTGTGGTGAGAGGCAATTCCATCCAGCAACAGTTCAATGAAAGTGCCCCTCCAAAATAAGAAAGTTGTGCACATGAAATGAAACAGACTCTAGATTACCAGGTAAAAGCCTGACACAGATGCCTGCTTCTCATCCGACAGGAATCATGCACCCCTCTGATAGATGTGAGAGGACAAGTTTTCTTTTGGCAGCTGTAACGTGAATATATGGTTTTAAAAGTATCAAATCTTCCCAGTTGTTAATACATGACAGTGTTTAGAAGGAAACATTCACACAATGGATTCCCATGAGAGTCATTCTCCATGAACTGGGAAAAGTTTAGTGTAGTAGTCGCTAGGCCAGACCCATGAAACCCTAAAACAATGAGAATCATGGAAGTCATGAAACGAAGAGGCATGTCTGGAAGCCCCATCCAACCAGCATCAATCCATTCCACCCATATTTGACTTTGGGTATTAAAGCCCACAAATCGGCAGTTTCCCAGGATGGCCCCAATTTGCACTCCAAATGTTCCTTGCACATTGGAATACTCATACCTGAGCACTGAGCCATTCTCTGGACTGCTTTTGCAATTAAGGTAATGCAGGGATGGAGTTGGAAGAAACTTCTTTGTTATCTGTCTTTATTATTTTTTTTTGCAAATAAAGTTGTGGGACCCTATCCACTTTTCACTACATTATATTCTCACCCCATCTGACTTTATTGCTTCTCACACTCTATATCCCAGGATAAAATCCCAAGACAATGGAGGTGTGCCTCCTCAGGACTTGAAGCAGCTGCTCAATTCAGAACAGAATTTGAGGTAAAATTAAGGGGCCCTGCGGACAGGACTGCTAGTGTCTCTTCCTGAGTTGGCCATAGGAATACGAAACACAGGGAGATGTCTGTCTTTTGGTGTTCTGTGCTTTTATTTTTTTCCAGAACTGTGGCTTTTCTTGCAGAGGGAGTTTTTTTGGACACTGGCAGTTTCCTGCCCGCATACCAATTCACTGCGGATTTTTGATCCACATAATAATAAAGAACACGGTGCCCCACTGACCAAGCAGAAACACACAGACAGGTGACCAAAAGGTGGGGAGACTCAAAAAAAAGCCCTGAAGAATGTTAGCCACATTTCTTTAAGATAACTCCACTTACATTCACACACACGTACACATAGACAGACAGAAACACACCATGCCTCACACGCACACACATCCAACATTCCCAACACTTTCACAGAAACACACAATCTGGCAGTGCCTGACACTATGTGGTTCTTCAGGAAGCCTTACCTGGGAGAGAGCAACCCCAAAAAACCCTGGCGGGCTGTACCAAGAAATCACAGTAGAACAAGTTTCAAAAGACTCACCCCTACAACATCTAGGCTGGCCTGAGGAATCTTGCAGGTCTTCTTGGAAACTTAGGGATTTTGAGATTTATTCCTGGGGCTCTGTTTGACCTTTCTTGAGGCTGGCTCAAGTCTGCCCTCTCCTAGGATCATGAAACAATCCCTCAGAGGAGACAGGTGAGTCTACTGATGATGCAACTCCATGGAGGTCTCCTTCTCAACCAAGATGCAGGGACTTTTCTCTAGGCAATGATAACATTAATTGTGATGCTAGTCAGCTCTCACAATCAGGCCTGGTCCCCTGAAACTAGTGCATGCATATTTGTAGGCAACCTCTGCTTCCAGGCTGTCAGAGCTGTCAGCCTGCCTAAGCAGAGGGAAATGGTACAGCCAGAGCCATCCTGGTATTATGAAAAAGCTGCCTATGAACACCCACTGTGGGACTCTGAAAGACTGGAACTCAGGGCCTTTTTGGGCGGACTCCGTGGTTGGATCCTACTGCAGCAGGAGGCATTTTCAGACTGTGAGTTTGTTGCTGGAAACTGCTCTTCTGACTGTACTCCTGAAAAAGGCTGTGTGCCAGAATTGGGTCCAGTGGGAATTGGAATATAGTCTGGTGGGTTGTTGAGTGTTCTTTGAATGATAGAATCATACCTGAGACCCCAGAAGTGGGTGTCAGTGAAAGATGGCTGGGCTCTTGATCCACTTCCTTCTCTTCATCTTGGGCCTCACAGGGGCTCTCTGGGAAAGGCAGGTACCAGGTAAAAGGGCAAGCCCAAGGTGTAGCAGTATTCTTACACCTCAGACTGGCCTCTCACTGGTGCAGGTGAGGTTGAGAGAGTGTCTTAGAGGGCATCTGTGGAGATGGCCATCCTGAAAAGTGTTGTGTGAAAAGCAGTGCAGTTGATGGGCACTGCGGATTCCCTGTGAAAGCAAAGAAAATTCAAGGCTCGCCTCAGAGAATAAACTAACTTGTGCTGGAGTACAAGCAGTATTCAACTATTTCTCTCAGAGGACCCAAAATTTCACTGCAAAGTGCAAACAACTTCAGCCCTGACAATGAGACAACCACCCACATGCTAGAGCTCAGCCAGCCTACCTGAAGTCCCTTTTGCTCTCTGAAATCACTGGCAGCTAAGTAATCTGTGGACAGAGGCAGTCCAATCCAGCAATAGCCCAATGAAAAGCCCTTCCACAATGAGAAGGCCAGGCAGATGAAATGAAATGGAGGCTAGCTTACCAGGCCAGTTAGACAAATCTGCCTGCTTCTCATTCTAAATGATCATGCAACCCTCTAATAGAAGTGGGAAGACAATAGTTTTGTTGTTGGCGTCTGTGATACAAATTTACCGTTTTAAAAGTGTCAGAACTTCCCAGTCATTAAAACATGACAGTGTTTAGAAGGAGACATTTATGCGATGGATTCCCATGCGTGTCATTCACTGTGAACTGGGAAATGTTTACTGTGGAAGTCGTTGAGCCAGACCCAGGAAACCCTAGGGCAATGCGGAACATGGAAGTTAGGATAAGAATAGGCAACTGTAGAGGCCACATTCCACTCAGCATCAATATATTCTATTCCCATTTTGCTCTGGGTTTGAAAGCCCTCATTGGGAGTGCACCACGATGGCCCCAATTTTCACTCCAAATGTTCCTTCCATGTTAGAGTACTTCCACCTGAACACTGGGCCACGGTAAGGACTTCTTGTGCAATTAAGCTGAGGAGAGGTCACTGCTCTTACTGTTTAATGGCTCTGAAGAGAAGGAGAAAGTAAAAGCTAAAAAACAGGAGAATGCTATCAGTGTCAAGACAAGCCAGCACCACTAATGACCAAGCCTGAGGCTAAAGGATTAATCCACCTCTCTAACCACATGTGCTATCTATAGACCTCAAGCTATTGCCACCATTTCACATGGAATCCCTTAGATTTGTAAGCCCTTAAATGGGCCAGGAATTCTTTCTTCAGGGAGCTTGGTTCTGGAGATATGAGTCTGCCAATGCTCTTGGCTGAATGAAGCCACTTTCTACTTTAATCCGGTGTCTGAGGGGTTTTGTTTGCCACCCATGCTGCTACATTTCTTGGTTGCCTGACCGGGAAGTGAGGTGATTAATAGAACATCGAGGCAGCCCCTAAGGCAGTTTTGGCCTGCCCTGAAACATATCTCTTCAGGGGACTCCAGCCACCTTCAGCAACATGCATCCTGAGAGCACTCCTGTGCAGGCATTTTCCCCAGTGGAATGCCTTATCAGAGCAGTACACTGCAGGCCTCCACAAAGGATCAACGCAGTGGCTGTACACCAGGAAGAAACTGGTGATTGGAGTCCAAACATCTGGAATTTGGTAGAACTGGTCCCGGGATCTTGCCCACTGCATTTGAGTGGAAACGTGGCCTGATAACCCAGTATGTGCCCTTATCGGCACTTTGGTATTGATTTTCATTTGGCTTGACTTGTTTGCAAGAAGAAAAGTGAAAGTGAGTGGGTGCTTGAGTTTGAGATGAGTGAGATGAGTGAGTGACCCCTTTACCCTTTCCTTCTTGTGGTGTGAGTGTTGTTCTGACTCAGGAGGAAGTTGGGTGGAATGCAAAGTAAGCCCACTCTGTTAGAAACCATGCTGAAAAATTTCAAGACACCTGGAAAACTTAGAACTTTATGCGAGATAGACTGGCCGGCATCTGACTCTACAAAAAAACTTGAGGAAAAATAAACATTGAATCGGAATGAATCATAGAACATTGATTAGAATAATACTTGATGTTTGTGATGATTGTGGTACAAGACAGTTTTAGGTACATTTTTAGTATTTTTGAAGTTTAGGAAAATATTTTCTAAGACCAGTTTTAGATGACTCATCTTTCTGTAGTAATATTCAATGTGTGTATCTACTTGGTTTTTAGAAGAAAGCTAGAAGTTGAATTCAGGCACTTTCTTCCAGTACAGCTTATTATGTCTCACTCTCTTTGATAAGCCATAGAATTGGATTAGTAATTTTAATTACATCTGTGATTTCTGCACTTTTGGTGCTAATTCAGAGAAATGTAAAGTGCAAGTGAGATTTTCTGGCGTCATTGGCATTCCAGGTTTTTTATTTTTGTCCAGTGTCATATTTGAATATGTCTGCTTCTATAAATAAATTTTGAATATTAGAAATGGGTTGGCCATCAGAAGGAAGCCTAGATAGGCCTCCTGTTTCAAAGGTGTGGCACAAGGTGACTGGTAAGCCAGGATACCCAGTCCAGTTTCTGTACACAGAAACTTGGTTACAGCTGGTATTAGACCCCCACCCACTTCTGCAGAGTGGTTGAGAGGACAGGCAGCAGTAGTACTAGTAGCAAAGAGACAGATAGCCAAGGAAGATTCCCATGCCACCCACTGAGCAGAATTGGCTCCTGAAGTCCTGATCCAAAATCATAGGACTCATGGCAAGAAATGGTGCCAGTGGCCCCCACTTCACCAAGAATGAAGGCCTCCCACTCCTGAGCCCACTGGGCCCAAGCTTCAACATGGCTTACATATTCCTAGGCCACCCAGAGTAGAAAAGAAAGGATGTGAGACATCAGAAGAAAACCCTCCATTGGCAGCACGTTTGAGGCATAGAACCGGGATACAAATTCCCTTGCGAGAACAATGATATACTGGGGTAGACAAGGATGGGCATATGGTGGAAAGGCATGCCTTTGTGTACCAATCCTTCACCTCTGCCGATCTCCACAACTGGAAAAACAATACCCCATAATATACCAAAAAGCCTCAAACTATAACTTATTTCCTCCAAACTATTATTCAAAGACACAACCTCACAGGGCTTATTGCCCTCAGTTGCTCATGTTCATCTTTAACACAGATTAAAAGAGGAGAGTGTTCCAAGCAGCAACTAAGTGGCTAGAAGAACATATTCCAGCTGATTACCAAAATGCCCAAGAGTATGTAAGAATCCAATTACCAGGAACAGACCTCCAAAAGGATCTAAATGAAAGGCAGGGTAGGCAAAGCCTAAACCGGTACAGGGAAGCCCTTCTGGAATTGTTAAAATAGGGAGCTCAGAAGGCCATAAATGTTCTACAATAGACTAGGTGAGGCCTATCATATGTATACTCCATTTGATCCCAGTAGCCCTGAAAATCAGCACATGATTAACATGGCTTTAGTGACTCAAATTATAGAAGACATTAGAAGACAATTGCAGAAACAGGCTGGATTTGCAGGCATGAATACTTCACAGTTATTGGAGATAGCCAACCAGATGTTTGTAAATAGAGATACAGTAAGCTGCAGAGGGAACCTCAGAGAGAGTGAACGCCAAGCCCACTGAAACGTCGACCTTCTAGCTGCAGCCATTAGAGGGGCCCCCCCAAAGGGGCGAGAGAAGGGGGGCCCTAGGAAAAATACCCAGTTTGGTCATCCATGCTTGCAGTGTAACCAGTGTTCTTGCTGTAAGGAAATAGGACATTGTAAGGACAAGTGCCCCAGGTTGAAAGGGAAATAAGGTGACTCTGAGCAGCAGTCCTCAGACAAGGATGAAGGGGCCTTGTTCAGTCTGGCAGAAGTGTTATTGGACTGTGGAGGTCTGGGCTAATGTGCAGTAGTAACCACCCTGGTCACTCTCTTTTCTACAAAGACTAGTAATATAATCAGATACACAGGGGTCTTGGCAAAGCAAACTTTCTGTTTGCCCTAGACCTGCACTGTGGGACATGCGGGGGTCATTAAGCGATTCACCAGTTCCTGTACATGCTTGACTGCCCCTTGCCTTTGGTAGGAAGGGACTTGCTTAGCAAGCTGAGAGCCACCATCTCTTTTACAAAGCATGGCTCTTCACAGCTAAAGTCACCTGGAAGGAGAGTCACCATGGCCCTTATTTTTCCTTGCGAGAAGGAATGGAGATGCCTCTTAACTCAGTTAAGCTAAGATATAAGACCAGCTCTGGCTAAGTGATGGCCAAAAGTGTGGGCAGAAAAGAACCCTCCAGGGTTGGCAATTAACTAGCCCCTCTTACTCATAGAAGATAAGTCTATGGCCCAGCCAGCCAGGCAAAAAACATCCCCAGTCCCCAGAGAAGCTCTTGAAGGTACCCAGGTCCATCTCAAGCACCTGAGGGCCTTTGGAATTATAGTCCCTTGTCAGTCTCCATGGAACACTCCCTCCCTGTCTGTTCCCAAGCCAGGGATCAAGGACTACAGGCCAGTACTGGAGTTGTGTTCAGTCACCCAAGCTACAGTGACTTTGCCCCAGTTGTACCTAACTCATACAAATTGTTGGGGTTGCTGCCAGCTGAGGACAGCTGAAGGATGCCTTTGTTAGCATCAGACTAGCCCTTGGGAGCCAGAAACTCTTTGCCTTTCAGTGGAAAGATGCAGGGCCAGGTGTCACTGCTTAGTACACTTGGACCTTGGTTCCCCAAGGGTTCAAGAACTCCCCCATTATCTTTGGGAAGGTACTGGCTCGAGACCTCTAGAAGTTTCCCACAGAGACCTAGACTGTGTGTTGCTCTAGTCTATTGATGACCTCCTGCGGGGACATCCAACAGTAGTCGGGTGCCCCAAGGGAATGGATACCCTGCTCTGGCACCTGGGGGACTGTGGGTATGAGGTGTCTGAAGAAAGCTCAGATCTGCTGACAGCATTTACATTATCTGGGATTTACTATCCTACAATGGAGCACAGCCTGGGATCAGAAAGAAAGCAGGTAATTTGCAACCTACTGGAGACTAAAACCAGAAGGCAGATGAGAGAATTCTTAGCAGTTGTATTTGCAGTACTGTACAAAGTCACAAAGGGAGGTAACAAAGAGCATTTTGAATGGGAGTCCCAACAATAATGAGTTTTCATGAGTTAAAAGAGAAACTCACGTCAGCCCCAGCCCTGGGGCTACCTGACCTCACAAGGCCATTTACACTACATGTGTCAGAGAGAGAAAAGATGGTAGTTGGAGTTTTAATCCACATGGTGTGGCCCTGGCCAAGACTGGTAGCCTACTTCTCCAAACAGCTAGATGGAGTTTCTAAAGGTTGGCCCCCATGTTTGAAGGCCTTGGCTGCAACTGCCCTGCTAGCACAAGAAGTGGATAAACTAACTCTTGGGCAAAACCTGAATATAAAGTCTCCCCATGCTGTGGTGTTATTAATGAATACCAAAGGACATCATTGGCTAATGAATGCAAGACTAGCTACCAAAGCTTGCTCTGTGAAAATCCCCACATAACCATTGAAGTTTGCAACACCTTGAACTCCACCACCTTACTTAAACCTTACCGGTGTCAGAGAGCCCAGGTGAACATAACTGTGTAGAGGCGTTGGAAACAGTTTATTTTAGCAGGCTCCCCATTGAGACCATTCTTGGACATCAGTAGATTTGGAGCTGTACATGGATGGGATTAGCTTGTCAATCTACAAGAAAAGCAGTCATACACTGCAGACGAAACCAGCAAGCTTCCACCTCGATTGCCTTGGAGAACTCCCAAGCTGACTCAGAGGCTTAGAAAGCAGCATCCATCCCCTACCGGGCATCAGTCACAACCCTGTTGCTCCATCAGGTACCTGACCTTGTACCTATTTATTCTACAGAAAAGAAAGACTTTCTCCAAGCAGAGGGAGGGCATGTGATAAAAGAGGGAAGGATTCTGTTATTTGATGGAAGAATAGCCATGCAACAACTGCTAGTATCCGCAGTGGTACTGGCTGTGCATGAGACCACCCACCTAGACTGAGAGTCAATGTGTCACCTTTCCACAGCACAATGCTAGGCAAGGTCCAACCTTTTTGCCCAGCATGCAAGTTATGGGTTAGCTCTCTTTGAAAACATCCAAACAGACTTCCCCAAGATACCCAAATGTAGAGGTAACAAGTATTTGCTAGTTCTAGTGTGTACATACTCTGGGTGGGTGGTGGCCTATCCAACAAAAATGTAGAAAGCTCGTGAAGTATCCCGTGAACTTCTCTAAAATGTCATCCCTAGGTTTAGACTGCCATTATGAATGAGCTCGGACGACGTGCCATCATTTGTTGCTGACTTGGCACAAAAGGCAGCAAAGGTATTGGAAATAACGTGGAAACTACGTACTGCTTATTGACAGTAGAGTTGCAGAAAGGTGAAGCAATGAACTGGACTATCAAAAATAGTTTAGAAAAAGTGTGTTAAGAAAGAGGATCAAAGCTGGTACAAGCTCTCCTAAGGTATTGTTTAAGATGAAATGTATTTCTTCTAAAAGAACAGGATATTCCCCTTATGAAATATTATATCATAGGCCTCCTGCCATACTATGCGGACTCCGAGGCACTCATTGAGAGCTAGGTAAAATTGAGTTACAACAACAGCTACAGGCTTTAGGGAAAATTAGACAAACAATTTCAGCCAGGGTAAATGACAGGTGCCCAGTTCACCCTTTCTCCCCAGACGATCAGGTGTGGATCAAGGATCGGAAAGTAGCCCCCTTGTGGCCACAGGTGGAAAGGACACTAGGCCTTCCTCTTGACCACTCCCACAGCCATAAAGGTAGAGAAAATTCTAGCCTGGATCCATCATAGCCACCTAAAACTGCAGCACCTGAGACCTGGGAGGAGAGACCAAGCCCAAATAACACCTGCAAGGTGACTTTGAAGAACATGACAAGCCCTACTCCAGTCATTCGTAGGAGCTGACTGGTCCACGCATGGCCAAAGCATGAGGAATCTCATTGTGGGACTCATTTTTCTTAAATTTTGGACGTGTACAGTAAGGACTTCAGCTGACCTTCCTCAGACTGAGGGCTGTTCAAGTTACTGAGGTAGGGAAAAAAGGTAAAGCAGTCTTTCTGTTTTATAGTTATTATGAATGTACTGCAACTTCAAAAGGGATGACTTTCTATAATGCCACCCAATACAAAGTATGCAGCCCAGGAAGTAACCAGCCTGATGTGTGAAAACTCATTAGAACTACTTGATCCCCATTGGAAAACAGGAGAGTATGTAATTCTAGGAATCAATGGAAATGGACTGGATCCCCAAGTAAATATTTTAGTCTAAGGGGAGGTCCACAGGCCCTCTCCCAAGCCGGTGTTTACTCCCTGTATGGTGTATGGTACTTGTACTTTTACCATCTTAGTTCATCAAAAGACCACAGCACAGTTGCATTACATAAATCACTATCAATCTGTTTCACAGAAAGACCCGGCTAATGAAGATGAGAAAGAGAACTCCCACTAGTGAGCGAGGTTCTCAAAGAGGGGGATGAGGAGAAAGGCCATTTCTCTTACTGTCTCCTGTTCTCTGAATAGAAGGAGGAAGTAAAAGCTGAAAAACAACAGAAATGAAATCATTAGCAAGACTAGCTGGTGCCACTAATCAACAGGCCTGAGGTTAAAAGTTTAACCCACCACTCTAACCACATGTGCTATCTCTAGATCTCAATCTATTACAACCCTTTCACGTGTAACCCCTTAAAGTTGTAAGCATTTAAAAGGGCCAGGAACTGTTTCTTCCAGGAGCTCAGTTCTTGAGACAGGAGTCTGCCAACACTCCCAGCAGAATAAAGCCACTTTCTTCTTTAATCCAGTGTCTGAGGGGTTTTGTCCATGACTTGTCTTGCTACAAAGGGAATGCAGTGATGGAGCTGGAAGAAACTTCTGTGTGATTTGTGTTCATTTTTTTTTTTGGAGGTAAAGTTGTGGGACCTCATCCACCCTTCATCTACTTATATCCTCACCCCTATATGACCTTATACCTGCTCACACTCTATGTACAGGGATAAAATGCCAAGATGATGAAGGAGTGCTGCCTCGTGATGAGAAGCACTTGCTCACCTGGAAAGTGAATTCGAGTTAAACACGAGGGGTCCTGCGGTCAGGACTGCTAGTGTATCTTCATGGGTTGGGCTCAGGACAATGAAACACTGGGAGATGTCTGTTTTTTGTTGTGTTATGTTCCTCTTTTTATAAGAAGAGTGGCTTTTTTTTCTTTCTTTTTTTTTTTTTTTTTGCAGTGAAAGGTGGTTTGGATGCTGATGGATCTCAGCACACCTCCCAATTCACTTTACATTCATAATTCACAGAAAAATAAAGAACACAGCACCCCACAGCAGAAGCAGAGCCACACAAACAGGCCACTGAAAGGTTTGAGACTCAAAAAAAAGAAGTGCTGCAGTGCGTTAACCACTTTCCTTTAAGCAGACTATACTTATAGTCACACACACACACACAAACACACAATGCCACACACACAGGCAGACATCCAACACTCGCAACATTCCCACAGAAACACATGGCCTGGAAGCTCCTGAGGCTTCCTGCTTCTGCAAGAAGCCCCCATCTGGGAGAGAGCAACTCCAGGGAAAACAGGCTGGCTCTACCTAGAAATCACAGTGGTGTAAGTTTCAAAAAGACTCACCCCTACAATGTCTAGGCATGAATGAGGAGCTCTGAAGATCATTTGGGATTATTAGGGATTTCATGGTTTATTGCTGGAACTCTGCCTGAGGTATCTTCAGGCTGGCTCATGTCTGCCGTCTCCCAGGATCATGGAACAATCCCATGGATCCCACAGTGAAGACAGGTGAGAGTCCACCTCTGACACAACTCCACAGAGGTCTTCTTCTCCACCAAGCAACAGGGACTACTTGTTGCTAGGTAATGCTTATCTTCATTGTGATGCTAGCCAGAGCTCACAATCAGGCCTGGTGCCCTGAGAGTAGTGCATGCCCATTCCTGTGGCAGCCTCAGTTGTCTGTCTGTCAGAGCTGTCAGCCTGCTTAAGCAGAGTAAAATGGTACAGGCAGTGCCAGCCTGGTAATGAGAAAAAAGGCTGCCTGTGAAATCCCACTGTGGAACCATAACTGGGAACCTCAAGGTCCCTTCGTGGCATCTCCATGTCCATGTCATGCTGGAGGAGGAGGCATTTCAAGACTGTGAGCTGATCGCTAGAAACTGCTCATCTGACTCCATTCTCAAAAGAGGTTGTGTGCATGAATTGGGTACGATGGGGATACAAATATAGTTTGCTGTGTTGTTGAGGGTTATTTGGGTGATAGAATCATACCTGAGACCCCAGAAGCTGGGATCAGTGTAAGATAGTTGGGCCCTTGACCGCACTGCCTCCCTTCCTTTTGGACATCACAGGGGCTCTCTGGGAAAGGCTGGACCTAAGATAAAGGCAAGTGTAAGGTGGAGCACTGTTCTCACACCTTGGACTGACCAGTCATGGGTGCAGATGAGGTTGAGACAGTGTGTCAAAGGCCATCTGTGGCATGGCAAGGATGAAAAGTTGTCCAGTACTGCTGTTTAGGGGTACTGTGGATTCCCCATGAAAGCAAAGAAAAATAAAACCTCATCTGTCTAGAATGAGCTGCCTTGTGCTGGAGTCCAAGCAATGTTCAATGATTCCTGTCAGAGGATCCAAATGCCTCCTGTAAAGTGGAAGGAACTTCAGCCCCCCAAATGAGACAATGACCCAGAACCTGGAGTGCAGCCAGCCTACCTGAAGTCCCTTTTCCTCACTGAAATCCTGGAAACCAAATTATCTGTGCAGAGAGGCAATGCTACTGAAAAACAGCTGAATGAAAGAGCCCCTCCACAATAAGAAAACCAGGCAGATGAAATGAAACAGAGGATAGATTACCAGGCAAAAGCCAGACATGGATACCTGCTTCTCATCCTGCAGAAATCATGCAGCCCTTTGATAGGACTGGGAGAACAAGAGTTTGCTTGTTGGTGGCTGTAACAGGAATTTATTGTTTTAAAAGTATCAAAACAGCGCAGTAATTAAAATGTGGCAGTGTTTAGAAGGAAACACTCACACAATGGATCACCATGAGGGTTGTTCTTTGTGAACTGGGAAACATTTTGTGTTGGAAGTTATTGAACCAGACCCAGGAAACTGTAGGCCAATGAGGAACATGGAAGTCAGGAAAAGATGAGGGAAGTGTGGAGGCCACATTCCACCTAGCATGAATTTATTCCACTCCCATTTGGTTCCAGGTATGAAAGCCCTCAAATCGGGAGTTTGCCAGGATGGCCCCAGCTGGTACACTCACCTGGACACCAAGCCATGGTATGAACTGCTTCTTCAAATAAGGGAATGTGGGGATGGTGTTGGAAGTACCTTCTGTGTCACCTGTCTTCAGGTGACAACCTTCACCAGATTGAATTCTCACCCCTATCCGATGTTATTGCTGCTTATACTCTGTGTCCCAGAATAAAATCCCAAGATGATGGAGGAGTGCTCCCTCAGGACGTGAAGCACTTGCTAAACTGAGAACTGAATTTGAGGTAAATTGAAGGGGCCCTGCAAACAAGACTGCTAGTGTCTCTGTCTGGGTTGGCCACATAACAATGAAACACTAAAGATATCCATGTTTTTGTGTGGTGTGCTCCTCTTATTTCTAGAAAAGTGGCTTTTTGTTTTGTAGGGAGAGGTTATTTGGACATGGGTGGGTTATGGCCTGCCTCCCAATTCACTGAGATTTATGATGTGGCTCAAGCAGAGCCACATAGACAGACCACCAAAAGGGTTGGAGACTCAAAAAAACAAGCCCTGAAGTGCGTTAGCCACTTTTATTTAAGCACCCTCCACTTACAGGCACACAGACACACAGACACACAAACACACACACACAAAATGCCACACACAAGCAGACACCCAAAACTCACAACACTCCAACAGAAACACACAGCCCAGCAGCTCCTGAGGCTTCGTGGTTGTGCAAGAAACTTAACCTGGCAAAGAGCAACCCCAGGGCATACAGGCAGGCTTTACCTAGGAAGCACAGTGGGGCAAGTTTCAGAAAGACTCACCAATACAGCATCTAGCGAGGCTGAAAAAATCCTGCAGATCCTTTTGGATCCTTAGGAATTTTGCGGTTTATTCCTGGGGCTATGCCTGATGTTTCTTTAGGCTGGTTCACATCTGCCCTCTCCTCTGATCATGGGACTATCCTGAGGCTTCCACAGGGAATAAAAATGAGAGCCCACAGCTGATGCACCTCCACAAAGGTATCCTCCTCAGCCAAGTCACAGGGACTTGTCGCTAGGCAAATGTGGCATTCATTGTGATGCTAACCAGAGCTCAGATCTAAGCCCTAGCGTCCTGAGACTAGCGCTAAAATTCTCGACTTTAGAACCCCTTTGGGACATCTGCATCTTTGGGTATCACTGGAGGAGGAGGCGTTTCAAGACTGTGAGGTGATTGCTTAGGAGAGCCCTTCTGACTCCATTCCTGAAAGAGCCTTTGTACAAGAATCAGGACCCATCTAAATTGGAATATAGTCTGGTGAGTTGTTGAAGGCTTTTTGTGTAATGGAATAATACCTGAGACACCAAAATTGAGTGTCAGTAAAATATAGCCAGTCCCTTGATCTCATTGCTTCCCTTCATCATGGTCCTCACAGGGGCTCTCTGCGAAAGGCAGGAAACATGAAAAAGGTAGGTCCAATGCCAAGCTGTTCTTACACCGAACTGGAGTGTCATGGGTGCTGTTGACATTGTGAAATTGTCTCAGAGGCCATTTCTGGCAATTGCAAGCCTGATAATGGTGGCCAGTATTGCTGCTGAGGGGCAATGTGGGCCCAGCATGAAAGCAAAGAAAAATAAAGGCTCACCTGTGAGAATGAGCTGACTTGTCCTGGATTTCCACAAATGTTCAAAGGTTTCTGCCAGTGGAACCAAAAGCCTCCTGCAAAGTGCAAACAACCTCAGATTTTACAACAAGCCCACAACACAAAACCTGGAACACCAGCAGCTGATCGAAGTCCTTTTGCTGCCTGAAATTCCTGGTTGCCAAAAGATCCATTGTGAGAGGCAGTCCCAGAAAGCAAAACTCAATGAAAGACTCTGTTTACAATGAGAAAGCAAGTGCAGATGAAGTGAAACACAGCCTTGGTTACTAGGCAAATCCAAACACTGCTCCCTGCTTCTCATCCTACAGGAGTCAAGCAGCCTTCCAATAAAAGTGGGAGAACTAAAGTTTCCTCGTTGGTAGCTGTAATGGGAATTTATGCTTCAAAAATAAATACAGCTGCCCATTCATTAAAACGTGACAGTGATTAGAAGGAAACACTCATGCAATGGATTCCAATTAGTTCGACCTCCGTGAAGTGGGAAAGGTTTAGTGTTGAAGATATTGAGCCACACGCAGCATACCATAGGCTTATTAGGAACATGGAAGACACGAAGAAAAGAGGCAAGTGTAGAGGCCACATTTCACCCAGCACCAGTCCATCCCATTCCCATTTGGCTTTGCGTATGAAAGCCCTCAAATCTGGAGTTTGCCAGGATATCCCCAGTTTGCACTCCAAATGTTCTCTGCACGTTGGAGTACTCCCACCTCAACAATGGGCCATGGTGTGGACTACTTCTGCAAATAGTGGAATGTAGGGATTCAGTTGGAAGCATCTTCTGTGTCATTTGTCTGCAACTTATTTGCAGGTGAAGTTGTGGGACCCCATCCACAAGATTGTATCCTCACTCCTGTCTGACCTTATTGCTGCTTACACTGTCTGTCCAAGGATGAAAACCCAAGGTGAAGGAGGAGTGACCCTCATAATGTGAAGCACCTGTTCACCTGTGAATAGAACCTGAGGTAAATTCAAAGGCCCTTGCAGACAGGATTGCTAGTGTCTCTCCCTGGGTTGGCCAAATTACAATGAAAAACTGGGAGATGTCTGCTCTTGGGTGTGGTTTGACACTCTTCTATCCAGAAGAGTTGCTTTTTTTGCAGGGCAAGGCGACCTGGACAGCAGCATGTCTCGGCCAGTCTCCCAACTCACTGCATTTTCATGATTCACAAAAAAATAAAGAACATGGAGCTCTACATCCCAAGCAGAGGCATACAGGAAGACACCAAAAGGTTGGAGACTCAACAAAATGAAGGACTGCAGTGCATTAGCCACATTCCTTTAAGCAGACTCCACTTACAGGCACACACACACACACACACACACACACACACACACACACACAAATGCACAAAGTCAAACACACAGGCAGACATCCAACACTGGCAGAACTCCCACAGAAACACACAGCCTAGCAGCTCCTGAGGCAGCATGGTTCTGCAGGAAGTCACACCTAGGAGGGAGCAACACCAAGGAACACATGAGGGCTGTACCTAGACATCACAGTGGGGCAAGTGTCAAAAGGACTCACCCCTCACTCACTCACATGGGTGAGGATACAGTGCCCAGGCAGGACTGAGGCATCTTGCAGATCCTTTTGGATCCTTCTGGATTTCATGGTTTATTTCTAGTGCCCTTATTGACATTATTTCAGGCTGGTTCATGTCTGCCCTCTCCTAAAATCATGGGACTATCCAGTAATTCCCACAGAGAAAACAGGTGAGAGTTCATCACCAATAGCACTTGTAAAAAGTTCTTCTTCTCTGCCAACCTGCAGGAACTTGTCTCTAGGAAATTGTGGCATTCACTGTGATGTTAACCAAAACTCACAGCTCAGTCTTTGTGCCTTGAGACCAGTGCCTTTGCATTCAAGAGGCATGTTTTGGGGCCTGGCTGTCAGAGCTGTCAGCCTGACCAAAAAGAGGAACAAAGAACAGGCACTGTGATAAACCACTGCTGGACCCAAGACGTCTAGACCATAGGGCCGTTTTGGGCAGTCTCCGAGGTCAAGTTACACTGAAGGAGAAGTCATTTTGAGATTATGAAGTGGTTGCTGCAATCAGATACTCTGCCTCCATTCTGGAAACAGACTGTGGGCAAGAGGCAATTCCTATGGGGATTGTAATACAGACTGGTAAGTTACTGGGCCTTACAGGGGCTCTCGGGAAATGGTAAGAACCATGACAAAAGAAAGTCCAAGATAAAGCATTGTTTTCACACCTTAAACTGGCCCATCACGGGTGCAGGTGAGGTGGAAACAGTTTCTCAGTGGCCGTCCGTGGTGAATGCAAGCCAGAAAAGGGTGTCCAGTAGTGCTGATGAGGGGCAACGTGGAACCCTCATGAAAGCAAAGAAAAATGAAGACTCATCTGAGCAAATAAGCTGACTTGGGCAGGAGTCCAAACAATATTCAAAGATTTTTGTCAGAGGACCCAAAAGCCTCCTACAAAGAGCAAACGACATCAGCCTCCACAACGAGACAAAGACCCAAAACCTGGAGCATAGCCAGCATATGCAAAGACCTTTTGGCTTCCTGAAGTTCCTGGCAGCCAAAACATCTGTAGGGAGGAGGCAGTCCCATCCAGAAAAAGCCAGTGAAATATCCACTCCACAGTGAGAAAGGACTTGCAGATGAAGTGAAACAGAGCCAAGATTACCAGGCAAATGCAGACATGGCTGCCTGCTTCTCATCCTAAAGGAATCATGCAGTTGTCCAATAAAAGTGGAAAAACATGAGTTTCTATGTTGGTGGATGTAATGGGAATTTATGCTCTTAAGTGTATCACAGCTGCCCAGTCATTAAAATGTGACAGAGTTTAGAAAGAATCCCTCACGTAATGAATTCCCAAGAGAGTCGTCCTCCATGAACTGGGAAACTTTTAGTGTGGAATACATTTAGCCAGGAAACATGTATTCCTTTGGCCAGGAAACCTTAGGCCAAAGAGGATCATAAAAGTCAGGAAAAGAAGAGGCAAGTGTGGCAGCTACATTCCACCCAGCATCAATCCATCACCCTCTCCTTTGTCTTTGGGTATGAAAGCCCTCACAGTGGGAGTTTGCCAGGATGGCCCCAGTGTACTCTGCATACATTGGAGTACGTCCACCTGAACACCAGGCTATTTAGCTGGAAACAATCTCTGTGTCATCTGTCTTCTTCCTTTTTTTTGTTTACAGGTACAGTTGGGGTATCCCATGCACCTCCCCAGAATTCATCTTTACTCCTATGTGACATTATTGCTGCTGACACTCTATGCACCAGGATGAAATCCAAAGATGATATTTGAGAGCCCCCCCACCCAAGACATGAATTACTTGCTTGGCTTGGAATCAAATTCGAGGTTAATTCAATGTGCCCTGTGGACAGGACTGCTAGCGTCTCTCCCTGGGTTGGCTGCAAGACAATGAAACACTGGGAGATGTCTCATTTTTGGTGTGGTGTGCTCCTTTTCTTTCTAGAAGAGTGGCTTTTCTCACACACACAATGCCACACAAACACTCAGACATCCAACATTCACAACACTCCCACAGAAACATACAAACCAGCTACTACTTAGACTGTGTTGTTGTAGCACCACCTGGGAGAGAGCCCCACAGCCCAAGCAGACCCATACAGAAAAGCCACCAAAAGATTGGGAGGTGCAAATACAGCAAACACTGAAGTGCATTAGCAATATTCCTTAGGCAGACTGCACTTACAGTCTCTCTCACACACACACATACAAACACACAATGCCACCCACATGCACGTAGACATCCAACACTCACAGCACTCCACCAGAAATGTTGACAGACTAAAGAAGAAAGAAGTGCTGAGGTGTGTTAGGCACATTATTTTAAGCACACTCCTCTTACAGGCACATACATACACACATACAAAAACACAAAATGTTACACACACACACAGCCATCCATCACATGCAACACTCTCATAGAAAAGCAAAGACTGGCAGCTCCTGAGGCAGTGTGGTTCTGAAGGAATCCCAACCTGGGAGACAGCAACCCCACAGGGGAACTGTACCTAGAAATCACGGTGGTGCAAGTTTCAAAGAGACTCAACCCTACAAACTTCTGGGTAAGCCTGAGAAATCCTGTATATCCTTTTGCATCCTGAGGGATTCTGCAGTTTATTCCTGGAGCTGTACTTGACTTTTCTTCAGGCTGGATCATGCCTGCCATTTTCTAGGATCATGGGACAATCCCATGAACACCACAAAGAAGTCAGGCAAGAGTCCATCGCTGATGCATCTCCAAGGGGGTCTCCTCTGCCAAGCCACAGGGACTTGTCACAAGGCAGCAGTGACATTCACTGTGACACTAGCCAGTGCTCAGTCAGGCCTGGTGCTCTGAGACTAGCACATGTGCATTCCTGAGGCAGGCTCAGGCACTCTTCAGAGCCGTCAGCCTGCCTAAGCAGAGGAAAATAGTACAGGCAGAGTCTGCCAGGTAATGGGAAAAATGCTGCCTGCAATAACCGATAGGGACCTTTTGGGCAGTCTCCAAGTTTGGGTTCCACAGAAGGAGAAGTCATTTTGAGACTGTGAAGGGGTCACTGCAATCTGCACCTCTGCCTCCATTCCCAAAAGAGGATGTGTGCAACCGTTAATTCCCATGGGGACTGAAATACCACTTGGTGAGTTTTTGAGGCATCTCTGGGTGATGGAATCATCACTGAGACCCAAGAGGTGGGTATCAGTGAAAGACGGCTGGGCCCTTGACCTCACTGCCTCCCTTCATCCTGGGACTCACAGGGGCTCTCTGGGAAATACAGGAACCACAACAAAAGCAAGTCCCAGATAAAGCATTGTTCTCACACCTCAGACTGGCCTTTCACGGATGCAGATGTGTTTGAGAGAGTATCTCCAAGGCAGTCCATGGCAATTGCAAGACAGAAAATGGTGTCCAGTAGTGCTGATGAGGAGCAATGTGGACTCCCCATGAAAGCAAAGAAAAATGAAGGTTCACCTGAGTGAACAAGCTGACTTGTGCAGGAATAAAAGCAAAGTTCAAAGATTCCTGTCAGAGGACCCAAAAGCCTCCTGCAAAGTGCAAACAATATCAGCCCCCACAAGGACACCATGATTCATAACCTGGTGCATAGCCAGCATATACAAAGTCCTTTTGGCTTCCTAAAATTCCTGGCAGTAAAAAGATCTATAGCAAGAGGCAGTCCCATCCAGCAAGAGCCAATGAAAGATCCACTCCACAGCAAGAAAGGACAGGCAGATAAAGTGAAACAGAAATGCAGAACACGGCTGCCTGCTTCTCATCCTACAGGAATCATGCAGCCCTTTGATAAAAGAGGGAGAATAAAAGTTTCCATATTGGCAGTTGTAATGGGAATTTATGCTTTTAAAAGTCTCATATTGACCAGTCATTAAAATGTGACAGAGTTTAGAAAGAAACACTGATGCAATGGATTCACATAAGAGTCATCCTCCGTGAACTGGGAAACTTCTAGTGTAGAAGATGTGGAACCAGACCCAGAAAACCCTAGGCCAAAGAGTAACATGGAAGTCAGGAAAAGAAGACACAAGTATGGTGGCCACATCCCACCCAGCATCAATCCATCACACTCTCATTTGGCTCCCGGTATGAAAGCCCTCACATTAAGAGTTTGCCAGGATGGCCCCAGTTTGTTCTCAAAATGTTCTCTGCATGTCCACCTGAACACCAGGCTATTTACTTGGAAGCAGCTTCTGTGTCATTTATCTGTATTTTGTTTTGTTTTTTTTTTTTTTTTTTTTTTTTTTTTTGCAGGTGATGTTGCAAAACCTTATACACCCCTCACCAGATTTTGTCCTTACCGCTATCTGACTTGATTCCTGCTCATACTGTATGTCCCATGATGAAATCAAAAGATGATGGAGGAGTAACCCCCCTACAAGATGTGAATCACCTGCTCAGCTGGGAACCAAATTCAAGGTTAATTCAAATTGCCCAACAGACAATTGACTGACAGGACTGACAGTGTCTATGCCTGGGTTGGCCTCATGGCAATGAAACACTAGGAGATGTCTATTTTTGACATGGTGTGCTCCTCTTCTTTTTGGAAGAGTGGCTTTTTTTGAACACACAATGCCACACACACATTCAGACATCCTACACTCACAATACTTCCATAGAAATACACAGCCCAGCAGCTACTGAGGCTGTGTTGTTGTGCGGGAAGCACTACCTGAAGGGAGTCCCACAGCCTAAGCAGAGAAACACAGGCCACCAAAATGTTGGAAGACTCAAAAACAGAAAGCACTGAAGTGCGTAAGTAATATTCCTTTAAGCAGACTCCACTTACAGTCACACACACACACACACACACACACGATGCCACACAAACATGCAGACATCCAATCCTCGAAATACTCCACCAGAAATGTTGGGAGATTAAAAAAAAAAAAAGAAGGAAAAAGGGCTGAAGTGGGTTAGCCACATAATTTCAAGCACACTCCACTGACAGGTGCACACACACACCCAATGCCACACACACACGCAGACATCCAACACTCACAACACTCCCACAGGAAAACACAGCTCAGCATCTCCTGAGGCTATGTGATTCCGCAGGAATCCCATCCTGGGAGAGAGCAACCACAAGAAACTCCAGTTGGCTATACCTAGAAATCACAGTTGGGCAAGTTTCAAAAGACTCATGCTTACAACATCTAGGCTGGCCTGAGAAATCCTGCAGATGCTTTTGCCTGTGTTTAAGCAAGCTGACATCCTAAGCAGAGAAAAATGGTATAGGCAGAGTAGGACTGTTGTTTATAAAAAGGCAGTGTGCGAAAACCCACTGTGGGACCCTAAATGTCTCGACCTCAGGGCCCCTTCGGGCTGTCTCCATTGTCAGGTCCCACTGCAGGAGGAGGTATTTTGAGATAGTAACCTGTTCACTGGAAACTGCCCTCCTGACTCCATTTTTGAAACAGGCTGTATGCAATAATTTTGTCCCATAAGAATTGGAATGTAATCTGTTTTGTTGTTGAGGGTTCTTTGGGTGATAGAATCATACCTGAGACCTTAGAGGTGGATGTCAGTGAAAGAAGTTTGGGCTCTTGACCTCACTGCATCCCTTCATCCTGGGTCTCTCAGAAGCTCTCTGGGAAAGGTAGAAACCACGACAATGGCAAGTCCAAGGTGGAGGGGTGTTCTGATACCTCCGACTGGTCTTTCGCTGTGCAGTTGAGGTTATTCTCATACCTCAGACTGGCCTTGGACTGTGCAGATAAGGTTGAGACAGTGAAACACTGCAAGATGTCTGTTTCTGTTGTGGTGTGCTCCTCTTCTTTCTAGAAGAGTGGCTTTTTTTTTTTTTCAGGAGGAGTTGATTTGGACACCTGCGTGTCTTGGCCTACCTCCCAATTCACTGCAGATTCATGATCCACAGAAAAATAAAGAACACGGAGCACCACAGCACAAGCAGAGCAACAGACAGGCCAACAAAGATTGAAACATTCAAAAAAGAAAAAAAAAGCAGCAGCAGCACTGAAGTGTGTTAGCCACATTATTTAAGCCGACTCCACTTACAGTCACAAACACATTCTCAAACACCCAATGACACACACACATATCCAACAGTTGCAACACTCCCACAGAAAAACATAGCCCAGCAGTGCCTGAGGCTGTGTAGCTCTGCAGGAATTCCCACCTGGGAGAGAGCAACCACAAGGAACATAGACATGCTGTACCTAGAAACCACAGTGTGGCAAGTTTCAAGAAGACTCACCCCTACAATATCTAGGCAGGCCTACGATATCTTGCAGATCATTTTGGATGCTTAAGGATTTTGCAGTTTATTCCTGTAGCTATGCCTGATGTTCCTTCATGCTGGCTAACATCTGCCATCTCCTAGGATCATGAGACTATTCGTGGATTTCACAGAGAAGACAGACGAGAAGACACCACTGACGCACCTCCACGGAGGTCTCCTTTTCCACCAAGGTGCAGATACTTCTTGCTAGGCAATGGTGACATGTATTGTGATGCTAGACAGAGCTCACAATCAGACCAGGTGCCCTGAGACTAGTGCATGCGCATTTGTGAAGCAGACTCACAAGCCATGTTGTCAGAGCTGTCCGCCTGCCTCAGCAGGGGATAATGGTACAGGCAGAGCCAGCCTGGTATCGGGAAAAAGTCTGCCTATAAAAACCCACTGCAGGACCCTGAATGTCTTGACCTCAGGGACCCTGCTGGCCATTTCCTTGGTCACGTCCCACTGGAGGAAGAGGTGTTTTGCGACTGTGAGGTGGTCGCTAGAAACTGCTCTTCTAACTCCATTAGCAAAAGAGGGTGTGTGCAAGAATTGGGTCCCATGTGGATTGGAATATAATCTGGTGTGTTGCTGAGTGTTCTTTGGGTGACAGAAACATACCTGAAATGCCAGAGGTGGATGTCAGCAAAAGATGATTAGGCTCTTGAACTCAATGCCTCCCTTCATTCTGAGCCTTGCAGGGGCTATCTATGAAAGGCAAGAACCATGGCAAAGGCAAGTCTAATGCGGAGCAGTGTTCTCACATCTCGGACTGTCCTCTCACTTGTGCAGATGTAGCTGAGACAGTGTCTCAGAGGCCATCTGTGGTAATGGCAAGCTTGAAAATGGTGTCAGTGCTGCTGTTTGGGGACACTACGGATTCCCCAAGAAAACAAAGAAAAATCAAGGCTCACCTAAGAATGAGCTGCCTTTGCTGGAGTCCAGGCAATGTTCAAGATTCCTGTCTGAAACCAAAAGCCTCCTGCAAAGTGCAAACAACTGCAGCCTCTACGACAAGAAAATGATCCACAACATGGAGTGCAGCCAGTTTATCAAAGTCCCTTTTACTCTCTGAAATCCCTGGCAGCAAAATAATCTGTGGCAAGTGGCAGTCCTAGCCAGCAACAGCCCAGTGAAAGGGCCCCTCCACAATGAGAGGTCCATGCAGATGAAATGAAACAGAGGCTAGACTATCAGGCAAAAGCCAGACATGGCTGCCTTCTTCTCATCATACAGGAATCATGCAACCCTATGATAGAAGTGGGAAAACAAGAGATTCCTTGTTGGCAGGTGTAACAAGAATTTACCATTTTAAAACTATCAAAGCTTCCCAGTCCTTAAATTGTGACAATGTTTAGAAGGAAACACTCATGCAATGGATTCCCAGGAGGGTCGTTCTCTGTGAACTGGGAAACATTTAGTGTGGAAGTCATTCAGCCAGAAACAGGAAACCCTAAGTTGATGAGAAACATAGAAGTCAGGGGGAAAAATGCAAGTACTGATGTTGATGGGCACTATACATATCTTATGAAAGGTTTGCCATTCGCCCTTATGAAAGCAAAGAAAAATCAATGCTCACCTGAAAGAATGATCTGTCTTGTGCTGCAGTCCAAGCAATGTTCAAAGATCCCTGTCAGAGGACCCAAAAGCCTCCTGTAAAGTGCAAAAAACCTCAGCCCCAACGACGTCACCATGGCTCACAACCTGGATTGCAGCCAGCCTACCCAAAGTTTCTTTTGCTCCCTGAAATCCCTGGCAGCCAAAAGATCTGTAATGAGAGGTAGTATAATCCAGCAACAGTCCAGTAAAAGACCCCTTCCACAATGAGAAAGGATGTGCATATGAAATGGAACAGTGCCTAGAATGCCAGGCAAAAGCAAGATATGGCTGCCTGCTTCTCACCCTACAGAAATCGTGCAGCCCTCCAACAGAAGTGGTAAAACAAGAGTTTCCTTGATGGCAGCTATAATAGGAAATCATGGTTTTAAAAGTATCACAGCCACTAAGTAATTAAATTGTGACATTGTTAATATGAATCCATTGTGTGAGTGTTAATATGAATCCATTGTGTGAGTTAATATGAATCCAAACAATGGATTCTCATAAGGGTTGTAATCACTGTATGGGGAAATGTTCAGTGTGGAAGACATTGAGCCAGACCCAGGAAACCCTAGGCTGATGAGGAACACGGAAGTCAGGAAAAAAAGAGGCAAGTGTGGATGCCATATCCAAACCAGGATAAATTCATCGTACTCCCATTTGGCTCTAGTATGAAAGCCCTCAAATCGGCAGCTTGCAAGATGGCTTCAGTTTGCACTCCAAATGTTCCCTGCACCTTGTAGTACTCCCACCTGAACAATGGGCCATGGTGTGGACTGCTGTGCAATTAAGGGAATGCAGGGATGCAGTGTGAAGCACTTTCTGTCTTCTGTCTTTACCTTTTTTGCATGTGAAGGTGCAAGTCCTCATCCACCCCTCACCACATTGTGTCTTCATCTCTCTGTGACCTTATTGCTACTGACATTCTCTGTTCCAGAATGAAATCCCAAGATGATGAAGGAGTTCTCCTTCACGATGTGAAGCACCTGCTTGGCTGGGAACTGAATTCGAGGTACATTTAAAAAGCCCTGCAGACAGGACTGCTAGTGTCCCTCCCTAGGTTCGCTGAAGAACAATAAAACACTGGGAGATTTCTGTTCTTGAGGGTGGTGTGGTCTTCTTCTTTCTAGAAAAGTGGCTTTTTTTGGCAGAAGGAGGTGGTTTGTTACCTGGTGGATCTCATCCTGCCTTAGACTTCATTGCAGATTCATGATCCATAGAAAAAGAAAGAATACAAAGCCCCTCAGCCTGAGACAATCCACTAAAAAGTTGGAAGACTTAAAAAAAGGGGGGCTGCCGTGCTTTAGCAACATTACTTTAAGCAGACTCCCCTTACAGACACACACACACACACACAGCCACACATACACGCAAATATGCAACACTACCAACACTCTCACAGAAACACAAAGCCCAGCAGCTTCTCAGGCTTTGTGGTTCTGCAGGAAGCCCCACATGGGAGACAGCCACCCCAGGAACACAAGTGGGCTTTACCTACAAATCACTGTGGGACAAGTTTCAAAATGACTCACCCCTGCAACATCTAGGCAGGCATTAGAAATACTACATGTCTTTTAAATCATTAGGAATGCTGCAGTTTATTCCTGAGGCTGCCCTTGAGGTTTCTTGAGGCTGGCTTCTGTCTGCCCTCTTCTAGCATCATGGGACTGTCCCATGCATTTTACATAGAAGACAGATGAGAGTCCACTACCAGTGCCCCTACATGGAGTTTTCCTCCCTCAATCTGCAAAGACTTGTCATTAGGCAATGGCGGCATTTATTGTGACACTAGTCAGAATTCCCAAACAGGCCTTTTGCACTGAGACTAGAGCATGCACATTTGCCAGGTAGATTTCGGCGCCTGGCTGTCAGAGCTGTCAGCTTGCCTAAGCAGGCTGATGTAGACAGAGATGGCCTGCTATCATGAAAAAGTCTGTCTGTGATAACCAACTGCAGGACCCTAAAAGTATTGATGCTAGAGCCCCTTCAGGATGACTCTGTGGCTGGGACCTGCTGAAGGACGCGGCTTTTCCAAACTGTGAGGAGTACACTGAAAAGTGCTCTTCTGACTTCATTCCTGAAAGAGGCTGTGTGCAAGAATCAGGTCCCATGGAGACTGGAATATAGTCTGGTGAGCTGTTGAGGGGATTTTCTGTGATGGAATCATACCTGAGACCCCAGAGGCAGCTTTCAGTGAAGTGGGCTGGGCCCTTGACTTCATTGCCTCCTATCATCCTGGGCCTGGCAGGGGATCTATGAGAAAGACGGGAACCATGACAAAGGCAGGTCCAAAGTCAAGCAGTATTCTCACATGTCGAACTGGCCTGTCACTGGTGCAGATGATGTTGAAAAATGTTCACAGAGGGTGTCTGTGCAAATTGCAAGTCTGACAATGTTGTCCACTAATGCTGTTGAGGGGGAATGTGGACCCAGCCTGAAAGGAAAGAAAAATAAAGGCTTGCCTGAGAGAAGGAGCTGACTTGATCTGGAGTACAAGAAACTTTCAAAGATTCCTGTCAGAGGAACCAAAAGTCTCCTGAGAACTGCACACAACCTCAGCTCTCACAATGAGACCACGAGCCACAGGAGGGCAGCCAGCCTATGCAAAGTCATTTTTGCTTTCTGAAATCAGCGGCAGCAAAATCTGTATTTAGAGACAGTCCTATCTAGCAACAGTCAATGCTATACACCCTCCAGAATGAGAAAGGACTTGCAGATGAAATAAAACAGAGCATAGATTACCAGAAAAAAGCCAGACACTGCTGTCTGCTTCTCATCATACTGGAATTATACAGCCTTTTGTTAGAAGTGGGAGAAAAAGTGTTTCCCAAGGGCCAGATGTGGTGGCTCAAGCCTGTAATCCTAGAACTTTGGGAGACTGAGGTGGGAGGATCATAAGGTCAAGAGAATGAGACCATTCTGGCTAAAATGGTGAAACCCCATCTCTACTAAAAATATAAAATGTAGCCAGGCATGGTGGAAGGCACCTGTAGTCCCAGCTACTCAGGAGGCTGAGGAAGGAGAATGGTGCCAACCCAGGAGGCAGAGCTTGCAGTAAGTGGAGATCATGCCACTGCACTCCAGCCTGGGCAACAGAGTGAGACTCTGTCTAAGAAAAAAAAAGAAAAGAATTTCTCTGTTGGTGGCTGGAATGGGAATTTATGATTTTAAAATTATCACAGCAGCTCTGTCATTAAAAACGTGACCGTGTTTAGAAGGAAACACTGATGAAATACATTCCCATGAGGGCCATCCTCTGTGAACTGGGAAACATTTAGTGTGAAGGATGTTTCGCCAGACCCAGGAAATTCTAGGCCAATGAAGAACATGAAAGTGAGGAAAAGAAGAGGCAAGTGTCTAGGCCAGGCCATATCCCACACAGCATCATTCCATCCCACTCCCCCTTGGCTCCGAGTACAGAAGCCCTGCAATAGAGAATTTGCCAGCATTGCCAAAGTTTGCACTAACATTGTTTCCTGCAACTTGGAGTACTGACACCAGAACACAGGGCCATGGTGTGGAATCCTTTTGCAATTAAGGGAATGTTTAAATGCAGTTGGAAGCACCTTCTGTGTCATCTGTTTTTACCATTTCTGCCGGTGAAGGTGCGGGACCCCATCTACCCTTCACCAGATTATATCCTCACCCATACCTGACCTTATTGCTGCTCAAACTGTGTCCTAGAATGAAATCCCAGGATGACAGAGGATTGCCCTCTCACGACGTGAAGCACCTGCTCAGCTGGAAACCAAATTTGAGGTTAATTCAAGAAGCTCTGCAACATGACTGGTAGTGTCGCTTTTTGGGTTTGCTGCAGGACAATAAAACATCCTCCAGGAATCATGCAGCTTTTCTATAGAAGTGGGAGAACAAGAGTTTCCTTGTTTGTGGCTGTTGCAGGAATTTACAGTTTTAAAAGTACCACTGCTGCCCAGTCATTAAAACATGATAGTGTTTAGGAGGAAATACTCACACAATGGAATACCCTGAGGGTCATTTTCCATGAACTGGGAAATGTTGAGTTTGGAAGACATTGAGCCAGACCAAGGAAACCCTAGGCCAACGAGGAACATGGAAGTCAGGAAAAGAAGAGGCAAGTGTGGAAGCTACATCCCACCCAGTATCAATCCATCCCACTCACATTTGGCTCCATGTTTGAAAGCCCTCAAATTGAGAGTTTGCCAGGATGGCCCCAGTTTGCACTCCAAATGTTCCCTGCATGTTAGAGTACTCCCACATGAAAATGGGGCCATGGTGTGGACTGCTTGTCATATTAAGGGAATACAAGGATGCAGTTGGAAATAACTTCTTTGTCATTTGTCTTCACCTTTTTTCAGGTGAGGGCGCGGGACCCCATCCACCCGTCACCAGACTGTATCATTACCCCTATCTGACCTCACTGCTGCTCACACTCTCTGACCCAAAGTGAAACCTCAAGATGATGGATTAGTGCCTCTGTACAAGGTGAAGCACCTGTTCAGCTGGGAACTGAATTCGAGGTAAATTCAAGGGGCCCTGTGGACAGTACTAGTGTCTATCACTGGGTTGGCTGCAGGATTAAAAAACACTGGGAGATGTCTGTTCTTGAATGTGGTGTGCTCCTCTTCTTTCTAGAAGAGTGACTGTTTTTCCAGGGAAAGGTGATTTCGATCTCTGCCAGCCTCCCAATTCACAACAGATTCATTATCCACAGAAAAATAGAGAACATTGAACCCTGCAGCCAAAGCAGAGTGACACCGACAGGCCACCACAATGTTGGGAGACTTGAAAAATGAAGTGCTACAGTGCATTAGCCAGATTTTTTTAAGCAGACCCCACATACAGGCACACACACACACAAAAACAAACACCCAAAGCCACACACACACACATGCAGACATCTAGCACTCCCAACACTCCCACAGCAAAACCCAGCCCTGCAATTTCTGGGTTGTGTGGTTCTGCAGGAAGCCCCACCTGGGAGAGAGCAACCATGGGGAAAACAGGCTCTACCTAGAAATCACAGTAGGGCAAGTTTCCAAAAGACTCACCCCTACAATGTCTAGGCAGGCCTAAGGCATTCTGCAGATCTTTTTGGATCCTTAGGGATTTCAAGGCTTATTCCTGGCTCTGATTGACGTTTTTTTCAGTCTGGCTCACCTCTGCCCTCTCCTGGGATCATGGGACTATGCCATGAATCCCACAGAGATGACAGGCGAAAGTCCAATGCCAACACCCCTCCATGAAATTCTCCTTTTCCGCCAAGCCATAGGGACTTGTGACTAGTCAATGGTGGCATTGATTGTGATGTTAGCCATAGTTCACATCTCATGCCTGGTGCCCTGATACTAGCACGTATCCCTTCATGAGGCAGTTGGCTGTGCCAGGCTCTAGGAGATGTCAGCCTGCCTAAACAGAGGAAAATGTTACGGGCAGAGACGACCTGGTGTCAGAAATAATGCTGCCTGTGATAATTCACTGTGGGACTCTAAAATTTTGAGCTTAGGGCACCTTTGGGCCATCTCTTGGTCATTCCCTCTGGAGGAGGAGACATTTTGATACTGTGAGGTGGTAGCTGGAAAGTGCCCTTCTGATTCCATTCCTAAAAGAGGTTGTGTGCAGGAATTGGGTCCCATGGGTATTGAAATATAGTCTGGTGAGTTGTTGAGAGGTCTTTGCATGATGGACTCATACCTGAGACCCCAGAGGCAGATGACAGTGATAGATAGCCAGGGCCTTGGCCTCACTGCCTCCCTTCATTTTGGGCCTCACAAGGGCTCTCTGGAAAAGGTAGGAACCACGACAAAGGCAAATCCAGTGTGAAGCAGTGTTCTCACACCTCAAACTGGCCTTTCATGGGTGCAGATGACGTTGGGACAGTGTCTCAAAGGTTGTCTGTGGTGATCGTAAGCCTGAAAAGAATGTCTATTAGCACTGTTGAAGATAACTGTGGACCCCCCATGAAATGAAAGAAAAATCAAGACTCCCCTGATTGAATGAGGTTACTTGCACTGGAGTCCAGGCAATGTCCAAATATTCCTGTCAGAGAACCCGAAGCCTCCTACAAAGTGAAAACCACCTGAGCCTCCACAATGAGAAAACAACCCACAACCTGGAGTGTAGCCAGCCTTCCTGAAGTTTCTATTTTTCGTGAAACCCCTGGCAACCAATAGATCTTTGGCAACAGGCAGTCCCATCCAGCTATAGCATAGTGAAAGAACCCCTCCACAATGAGAAAGGATGGGCAGATCCAATAAAACAGATCCTAGATTACCAGAAAAAGCCACACACGGCTGCCTCCTTCTCATCCTACAGGAATCATGCTGCTTTCCGATAGAAGTGGGAGAAACAGAGTTTCCTTGTTGGCCACTGGAATGGGAATTTATTGTTTTAAAAGTATCACAGCTGCCCAGACATTAAACTGAGAGAGTGCTTAGAAGGAAATAATCACACAATGGATTCCCATGAAGATATCGTCCTTGTGAAGTGTAAATGCTTATTGTGGAAGACTTAGATCCAGACCCAGAAAACCTTAAGTCGATGAGAAACATGGAAGTGGGAATACAAAGATGAAAGTGTGGAGGCCACATACCACCAGCATCAATCCCTCCCAATCCCATTTGGCTCCAGGTATGAAAGCCCTCATACGTGGAGTTAGCCAGCCTGGCCCCAGTTTGTACTCCAAATGTCCCCTGCATGTTGGAGTACTCCCATGTGAACACAGGGCCATGGTATGGGCTGCTTGTGCAACTAAGAGAATGCTGGGATGCAGTTGGAAGCAACTTCTGTGTAACTTGTCTTCAACTTTTTTTTTTTTTTTTTTTGCAGGTGAAAGTGCAGCATGGCATCCACCCCTCACCAGAGTGTATCCCCACCCCTGTCTGACCTTATTGCTGTTCAAAGTCTCTATCCCAGACTGAAATCCCAAGACAATGGAGAAGTTCCCCCTGATGATGTGAAGCACCTACTCCTCTGGGAACCAAATACGAGGTAAATTTAATAGGCTTGGCAGAGAGGAATGATAGTGTCTCTGGGTTGGCTGAAAGACAATTAAACACTGGTATATTTCTGTTCTTGGGTGTAGTGTTCTTCTGTTCCTTCTACAAGGGTGGCTTTTTTGACAAAGGGAGGTGATTTGGACAGCGGTGTTTCTCAGCCAGCCTGCCAATGCACTGCAGATTCATGATCCTCAGAAAAATAAAGAACACGGATCCCAGCAGCCCAAGCAGATCCACACATACAGGCCACTAAAATGTTTGGAGACTCAAAAAAAAAAAAAAGAAAGAAAGAAAAATGAATCACTGCAGTGCATTAGCCACATTCCTTTAGGCAGACTCCACTTACAGGCACACACACACTCAATCACACATACACACTACCACATACACGCAGATTTCCAACACTGACAACACTCTCACAAAAACACATAGCCCGGCAGCTTTTAGGCTTCTTGGTTCTGCAGGAAGCCCTGCCTTTGAAAGAGCAATCCCGGGGAACAGAGGCGGCCTGTACCTAGAAATTACAGTACGGTAAGTTTTAAAAAGACTCACCTCGACAAAGTCTGGGAGGCTTGAGGAATCCTGCAGATTCTTTTGGATCCGTACAGATTTTGTGGCTTATTCTTGGGGCTGTGCTTGACTTTTCTTCAGGCTGGCTCACCTCTTCCCTCTCCTAGGCTCATGCAACTATCGCGGGAATCCCACAGAGAAGATACGCGAGAGTCCACCGCTGAGTCACCTCCACAGAGTTCTTCTCCACAAAGCCACAGGGACTTATCCCTAGGCAATGGTGTCCTTCATTGTGATGCTAGCTGGAGCCCATAGCTCAGTCCTTGTGCCTAAGAGTACACAGGCTTGCGCGACGAGCTGTCAGACCTGTCAGCCAGCCTAAACAAAAAAAAAAGAAAAAAAAGGTACAGGAAGAGCCGGCATGGTATTGAAAAAATGCTGCCTACATTAACTCAATGCAGGACCGTAAAAGTCTCAACTGTAGTTCCTCTACGAGTTGTTCCTGTGGCCGGGTCCCACTGGAGAAGGAGGTGATTCGAGACTACGAGGTGGTCTTTGGAAAGTGTTACTCTGACTTCATTCCTGAAAGATGCTGTGTGCAAGAATCGGGTCAAATGGAGATTAGAATATAGTCTGGTGAGTTGTTGAGGGCTCTTTGGGTGGCGGAATCATACCTGAGAGACCAGAAGTGGGTGTCAGCAAAAGATGGCTAGGCTCTTGACCTCACTGCCTCCCTTCATGCTGGGTCTTGCAGCAGCTCTCTGGGAAAGGAAGGAACCACGAAAAAAGCAAGTCCACGGTAGAACAGTGTTCTCTGACCTCGAACTGAACCCTAATGGATTCAGATAAGGTTAAGACAGTGTCTCAGAGCCCGTCTGTGATGTTTGCAAGCCTAAAAAGGGTTTCCATTAGTGCTGTTGAGGGGCGCTGTGGACCCAAGATGAAAGCAAAGAAAAATCAAGGCCCACCTGAGAGAACCACCTGACTTGTGCTGGAGTCCAAGCAACATTCAAAGATTTCTGTCACAGGACCCTAAAGCCTCCTGCAAATTGCAAACAGCATCAGCTGCAACAATGAGATCGTGACTCACAAGCTGGAGCTCAGCCAGCCTACCTAAATTTCCTTTTGCTTTTGAAATCCCTGACAGCCAAAAGATTTGTGGTGAGCAGCACTCCCACCCAGAAACAGCCCAGTGAAAGATCCCCTCCACAATGAGAAAGGACATATAGATGAAATGAAATAGAGTCTAGATTTCCAGACAAAAGACAGAAATGGCTGCCTGCTTCCATCCTAGAGAAACTGTGTAGCCCTCAGATAGAAGTGGGAGAACAAGAGTTTCCTTGTTGGTGGCTGCAATGGGAATTTACAGTTCTAAAAGTATCACAACTGTCTAGTCATTGAAATGTGATAGTGTTTAAAAGAAAACATTCACTCAGTGGATTCCCATGACGGTCATCCTCCATGAACTGGGAAACATTTAGTTTGGAAGACATTGAGCCAGACCAAGGAAACCCTATGCTGACAAGGAACATGGAGGTCAAGAAAACAAGAGGCAAGTGTGGAGGTCACATCCCACCCACCATCTATCCTTTGCCGTCCCATTATGCTTCAGATATAAAAGCCCTCAAATCGGGAGTTTGTGAGGATGGCCCCAGTTTGCACTCCAAATATTCCCTGAATGTTGGAGTACTCCTACCTGAACAACAGGGATGGTGTGGACTGCTTGTGCAACTAAGAGAATTTGGGGATGCAGTTGGAAACACCTTCTGTGTCATCTGTTTTCAACTTTTTTGCAGGCTAAGGTGTGGGACCCCACACACCCCTCAGCAGATTGTATCCTTACCCCTATCTGTCCTTATTGCTGCTCACACTCTCTGTTCCAGAAAAAAAAATCCCAAAACAATGGAGGAGTTGCCCCTCATGACATGTAGAACCTGCTCTCCTGGGAACCAAATTCTAGGTAAATTCAAAGGGTCTGTGAACAGCACTGCTATTGTCTCTCCCTGGGGTGACCACAGAACAAAGAAAAACATTGTGATGTCTGTTCTTAGGTGTGGTTTCCTCCTATTCTTTCCTGAAGAGTGACACTTTTGCAGGAGGAGGGGACTTGGACCCTGGCAGGTCACAGCCAGCCTCTCATTTAACTGTGGATTCATGATCCACAGAAAAATAAAGAACACACATCCCAAGTAAAGCAGCAGAGACAGGCCACCAAAATTTTTGGAGACTCAAAAAAAATGCTACAGTGCAATAGCCACATTCCTTTAAGCAGACTCCACTTAACAGACACACACATGCACGCACACACAAACACACAATGCCACACACACATGCAAATTTACAACATTTGCAACACTCCCACAGAAACATACAGCCTGGCATCTCCTGAAGCTGCGCGGTTCTGCAGGAAACCCCACATGGCATAGAGCAACAATGCACAACACAAGGGGGGCTGTAACTAGAAATCACAGTGGGGCAAGTTTCAAAAACACACCCCTACAATGTCTAGGCAGGCCTGAGGAATCCACTTCTGCCCTCTCCTAGGATCGTGGGACTATGTCGTGGATCCCACAGAGAATAAAAGCAGAGTCCACTGCAGATGCACCCCCATGAAGGTCTCCTTTTTCCACCAAGCCTCAGGGCCTTTTTGCTAGGCAATGATAACATTCATTGTGATGCTCAAAAGAGCTCACAATCAGGCCTGGTGCCCTGAGACTAGTGCAAGCACATTCATGAGTTAGGTTCACACAGCTGGCTGTGAGAGCTGTTAGCCTGCCTAACCAAGGAAAATGGTACATGCAGAACCTGCCTGGTATCAGAAAAAAAGCAGCCTGTGAAAACCCATTGCTGGACCCAAAAAAGTCTCCATCTCTGGGCCCCTTCATCCATCTCTGGGATCGGGTCCCACTGGAGGAGAAGGCATTTTGAGATTGTGAGGTGGTCTCTGGAAACTGCTATTCTGACTCCATTCCTGAAAGAGGATGTGTGCCAGAATCAGGTCCCATGGAAATTGGCTTATAGTCTGGCACACTTTTGAGGGGTTTTTGGGTGATAGAATCAGACTTTGTTGAGGGTTTTTTGGGTAAAAAAATCATACTTGAAACCCCAGAAGCAGAACTTTACCTATTCTTACACCACAGACTGGCCTCTCATGGGTGCAGATGACGTTGAGACAGTGTCTCAGATGTCATCTGTGGTAATGGCAAGGGTGAATAGTATGTGCGGTAGTACTGTTGGGGGACACTGTGGATCCACCATGAAAGCAAAGAAAAATCTAGGCTCGCATGAGAGAACGAGCTGCCTTGTGCTGGAGTACAAGCAATGTTCAATGATTCCTATCTGAGGACCCAAAAGCCTCCTACAAACGGCAAACAACCTCAGCCCCCAGAAAGAGACAACAACCACAATGTGGAGGCTGTCCAGCCTACACAAAGTCCATTTTGCTCTCTAATATCCCTGGCAGCTAATTAAACTGTAGAGAGAGGGAGTCCCATCCAGGAACAACCAAAAGAAAGAGCCTCCCCACAATGAGACGGCTGTGCAGATGAAATAAAACAGAGACTAGATTACCAGGAAAAAGCTAAGCGTGTTTGCCTGCTTCTTATCCTTCAGAAATCACGCAGCTTTCTGATACAAGTGGGAGAAGAAGAGTTTCTTTGTTGGTGGCTGTAACACAAATTTACGGTTTTAAAAATATTAAAGTTGCACAGTCATTAAAATGTGACAGTGTTTAGAAACAAACACTCACGCAATGGATTCCAATGAGGGTCATTCTTCATGAACTGGGAAATGTTTAGTGTAGAAGTTGTTGACCCAGACACAGAAAACCCTAGGCCGATGAGGAACACAGAAGTTAGGAAACGAAGAAGCAAGTGTGGAGGCCACATGCCACCCAGCATCAATACATTGCACTCCCATTTGGCTCCTTGTATGAAAGACCTCAAGTCAAGAGTTTGCCAGGATGGTCCCAATTGGCACTCCCAATGTTCCTTGAATGTTGCAGAACTCCCACCTGAACATTGGGCCATGGTGTGGACTGTTTGTGCAATTAATTAAATGTGAGTACAGAGGTAGAAGCACTTCCTGCATCAATTGTCTTCATTTTTATTGCAGGGGAAGTTGTGGGACCCCTTCCACCCCTCATCTAATTGTATCCTCACTCCGATCTCACCTTATTCCTTCTCATAATCAATGTCCCAGGATGAAAACCCAAGACAATGGAGAAGCACCCCTTCATGATTTGAAGCACCTGCATGGCTGGAAACCGAATTCATGGTAAATTCAAGGGCACCTGCAGACAGGACTGCTAGTGCCTCTCCCTGGGTTGGACACAGGGCAATGAAACAGTGGCAGATGTCCATTTGTCTACTTTTTGTGGTGTGTGCTTTTCTTCTTTCTAGAAGAGTGGATTCTTTTTTCAGGGAGAGGTGATTTGGATGCCAGTGGATCTCTGCCTGCCTCCCAATTCACTGTGGATTCATGATACACAGAAAATTTAAAAACATGGAGCCCCGCAAGCCAAGCAGAGCCACGTATAAAGGCCAAACAGAAGGTTTGGAGGCACAGAAAATGAAGCAGTGAAGTGTGATAGCCACATTTCTTTAAGCAGACTGCACATCCAAGCACAAACACAACAGAGACACACAATCACATGATGCCACACACATATGCAGACTTCCAACACTCACAACACTCCCACAGAAACACACAGTCTGGCAGCCTCTGAGTCTGTGTGGTTCTGCAGGAAGCCACACTTGGCATAGAGCAACCCTGGGGAAAACAGGTGAGCTGTAACTAGACATCAGAGTGGGGCAAGTTTCAAAAAGACTCACACCTACAATGTCTAGGCAGGCCTGAGGTATCCTGCAGATCCTTTTGGACTCCTAAAGATTTTGCAGTTTATTCCTGGGACTGTGCTTATGTTTCCTCACACTGGCTCTCATCTGAAATCTCCTAGGATCATGGGACTATCCCACAGATTCCGCAGAGAAGACAGGTGACAATCCACAATGGGCAAACCTCGATGGAGGTCTCTGTCTCTGCCAGGAGGCAGGGACTTGTGGCTAGACAATGGTGATATTCTTTGTGATGCTAGCCAGAGCTCACAATCTGACCTGGAGACTAGTGCATGTGGATTCACAAAGCAGGCTCGGGCGCCCAGCTCTCAGAGCTGTCAGTCTGGCTAAGCAGAGAAAAATGGTAGAGGCAGAGCCATCCTACTATCAGAAAAAATGCTGCCTGTGAAAACCCACTGTGGGACTCCAAAAGTCTCAACCTCAGGGACCCTTCAGGCAGCCTCTGTTGTCATATCCCACTGGAGGAGGATGCATTTCAAGACTATGAGGTTGTCGCTGGAATCCACTCTTCCAGCTTCCTTCCCATAGGAGGCTGTGTGCCAGAATCGAATAGGATGGGGATTGGAATATATTCTGGTGTATTGTTGAGGGGTGTTTTGGTGATAGAATCATACCTTAGACCCCAGAGGCAGGTGTCAGTTAAAGATGGCCAGGCTTTTGACCTCACTGTCTCCCTTCATCCTGGGCCTTGCAGGGATTCTTTGGGAAAGGAAGGAATCATGAAAAAGCCAAGTCTAATGTAAAGCAGTACTTTGGACTGGCCTCTCATGGGTGCAGATAAAAATTGAGACCATGTCTCAGAGGTTGCCTGTGGCAATGGCAAGCCTGACAAGAGTGTCGAGTGGTGCTGTAGAGGGGCACTGTGGATTCAACATGAAAGCAAAGAAAACTTAATGTTCACCAGAGAGAATGGGCTGCCTTGTGCTGGAGCCCAAGAAATGTTCAATATTTCCTGTCAGAGGACCCAAAAGCCTGCTGCAAAGTGCAAACAACCTCAGTCACCACAATGAGAAAATGACCCAAAACCTATAATGCAGCCAGCCTACCCGAAGACCTTTTTGCTTTATGAAATCCCAGGCAGCCAAATAATTTGTGGTGAAAAGCAGTCCAATCCAGCAGCAATAATAATATATTCACCAAAAATAAATCACTTCCACAATCAGAAGGCAGTGCAGATGAGATGAAACAAAGGCTACATTACTGGGCAACAGCCAGGCATGGCGGCCTGACTTTCATTCTTCAGGAATCATGCAGCCCTCCAATAGAAGAGGGAGAACAAGAGTTTTCTTGTTGACAGCTGTGATGGGAATTTATTGTTTTAAAAGTATCTAAGAAGCCCAGTCATTAAAACATGACTGTTTAGAAGGAAACACTCATGCAATGGATTCCCATGAGGGTCATTCTCTGTGAACTGGGAAATGTTTAGTGTGGAAGTCACTGAGCCAGTCACAGTAAACCCTTGGCCAATGATGAACATGGAAGTCGGGAGAAGAAGAGGCAAGTCTTGGGGTCACATCGCACACAGCATCAATGCACTCCACCCCCATTTGGCTGAGATATGAAAGCCCTCATAAGACGAGTTTGCCAGAATGGCCCCAATTTGTATACCAAGTGTCCCTTGAAGGTTGGAGTAATTCCACCTGAAACCAGGACATGGTGTGGACAGCTGATGCAATTAAGGGAATGTGGGGATGTTTTGGAAGTGCCATCTGTGTCACCTGTGTTCTTTTTTTTTTTTCTTTGCAGGTGAAATTGTGGGACTCCATCCATCCCTCAGCAGATTATATACTCACCCCTATCTGACCTTATTGCTGCTCACATTCTATTTCACAGGATGAAATCCCAAGACAATGGAAGTGTGTCCCTTCATGACATGAAGCATCTGATCAAATTCGAGGTAAATTCAAGGGGCCCTGAAGACAGGACAACTAGTGTCTCTCCCAGAGTTGGCTGCAGGATGAGAAAACACTGGGATGTTTGTTTGTGTGTGTGTGGTGTGCTCCTCTTCTTTCTAGAGAGGGCCTTTTTTTCAAGGGGAAGTAATTTGGATGCCGGGGGGTCTCAGGCCTCCTCCCAGTTCACCATGGATTCATGATCAACAGAAAAATAGAGAACATGGGGCCCTGCAGCTCCAGCAGAGCCACACAGACAGGCCAACAAAAGATAGGAGTCTCTGAAAGAGAGCAACTTTGGGGAACACAGGTAGGCTGTATCTAGAAATCGCAGTGGGGTAGGTTTCCTTTTTTTTATTATACTTTAAATTTTAGGGTACATGTGCACAATGTGCAGGTTTGTTACATATGTATACATGTGCCATATTGGTGTGCTGCACCCATCAACTCGTCATTTAGCATTAGGTATATCTCCCAATGTTATCCCTCCCCACTCCCCACACCCCACAACAGTCCATGGTGTGTAATGTTCCTCTTCCTGTGTCCATGTGTTCTCATTGTTCAATTCCTACCTACCAGTGAGAACATACAGTGTTTGGTTTTTTGTCCTTGTGATAGTTTGCTGAGAATAATGGTTTCCATCTTCATCCATGTCCCTACAAAGACATGAACTCATCCTTTTTTATGGCTGCATAGTATTCCATGGTGTATATGGGCCACATTTTCTTAATCCAGTCTATCATTGTTGGACACTTGGGTTGGTTCCAAGTCTTTGCTATTGTGAATAGTACCACAATAAACATATGTGTGCATGTGTCTTTATAGCAGCATGATTTATAATCCTTTGGGTATATACCCAGTAATGGGATGGCTGGGTCAAATGGTATTTCTAGTTCTAGATCCCTAAGGAACTGCCACACCGACTTCCACAATGGTTGAACTAGTTTACAGTCCCACCAACAGTGTAAGTGTTCTTCTTTCTCCACATCCTCCCAGCACCTGCTGTTTCCTGACTTTTTAATGATCGCCATTCTAACTGGTGTGAGATGGTATCTCATTGTGGTTTTGATTTGCATTTCTCTGATGGCCAGTGATGATGAGCATTTTTTCATGTGTTTCTTGGCTGCATAAACATCTTCTTTTTAGAAGTGTCTGTTTGTGTCCTTTACCCACTTGTTGATGGGGTTGTTTGTTTTTTTCTTGTAAATTTATTTGGGTTCATTGTAGATTCTACAATGTAAAATTGTAGAGTTCATTGTAGATATTAACCCTTTGTCAGATGAGTAGGTTGCAAAAATTTTCTCCCATTTTGTAGGTTGCCTGTTCATGCTGATGGTGGCTTCTTTTGCTGTGCAGAAGCTCTTTAGTTTAATTAGATTCCCTTTGTCAATTTTGGCTTTTGTTGCCATTGCTTTTGGTGTTTTAGACATGAAGTCCTTGCCCATGCCTATGTCCTGAATAGTATTGCCTAGGTTTTCTTCTAGGCTTTTTATGGTTTTAGGTCTAACATGTAAGTCTTTAATCCATCTTGAATTAATTTTTGTAGAAGGTGTAAGGAAGGGATCCAGTTTCAGCTTTCTACATATGGCTAGCCAGTTTTCCCAGCACCATTTATTAAATAGGGAATTCTTTCCCCATTGCTTGTTTCTGTCAGTTTTGTCAAAGATCAGATAGTTGTAGATGTGTGGCATCATTTCTGGGGGCTCTGTTCTGTTCCATTGGTGTATATCTCTGTTTTGGTACCAGTATCATGCTGTTTTGGTTACTGTAGTCTTGTAGTATAATTTGAAGTCAGATACCGTGATGCCTCCAGCTTTGTTTTTTTTTTTTTTGGCTTAGTATTGACTTGGCAATGCAGGCCCTTGTTTTGTTCCATATGAACTTTAAAGTAGTTTTTTCCAATTCTGTGAGGAAAGTCATTGGTAGCTTGATGGGGATGGCATTGAATCTGTAAATTACCTTGGACATTATGGCCATTTTCATGATATTGATTATTCCTACCCATGAGCATGGAATGTTCTTCCATTTGTTTGTATCCTCTTTTATTTCATTGAGCAGTGGTTTGTAGTTCTCCTTGAAGATGTCCTTCACATCCCTTGTAAGTTGGATTCCTAGGTATTTTATTTTTTTGAAGCAATTGTGAATGGGAGTTCACTCATGATTTGGCTCTCTGTTTGTCTGTTATTCGTGTATAAGAATGCTTGTGATTTTTGCACATTGATTTTGTATCCTGAGACTTTGCTGAACTTGCTGATCAGCTTAAGGAGATTTTGGCCTGGGATGATGGGGCTTTCTAGATATAGAATCATGTCATCTGCAAATAGCGACAATTTGACTTCCTCTTTTCCTAATTGAGTGTCCTTTATTTCATTCTCCTGCCTGACTGCCCTGGCCAGAACTCCCAACACTATGTTGAATAGGAGTGATGAGAGAAGGCATCCCTGTCTTGTGCCAGTTTTCAAAGGGAATGCTTCCAGTTTTTGCCCATTCAGTGTGATACTGGCTGTGGGTTTGTCATAGATAGCTCTTATTATTTGGAGATACGTCCCATCCATACCTAATTTATTGAGAGTTTTTAGCATGAAGGTTGTTGAATTTTGTCAAAGGCCTTTTCTGCATCTATTGAGATAATCATGTGGTTTTCATCTTTGGTTCTGTTTATGTGCTGGATTATGTTTATAGATTTGCATATGTTGAACCAGCCTTGCATCCCAGGGATGAAGCCTCTCTGATCATGGTGGATAAGCTTTTTGATGTGCTGCTGGATTCAGTTTCCCAGTATTTTATTGAGGATTTTTCATCAATGTTCATCAAGGATATTGGACAAAAATTCTCTTTTTTTTGTTGTGTCTCTGCCAGGCTTGGGTATCAGGATGATGCTGGCCTCAGAAAATGAATTAGGGAGGATTCCCTCTTTTTCTATTGATTGGAATAGTTTCAGAAGGAATGGTACCAGCTCCTCCTTGTAACTCTGGTAGGATTCAGCTGTGAATCCATCTGGTCCTGGATGTCTTTTGGTTGGTAAGCTATTAATTATTGCCTCAATTTCAGAGCCTATTATTGGTCTATTCAGAGATTCAACTTCTTCCTGGTTTAGTCTTGGGAGGGTGTATGTGTCAAGGAATTTATCCATTTCTTCTAGATTTTCTAGTTTATTTTTGTAGAGGTGTTTATGGTATTCTTTGATGGTAGTTTGTATTTCTGTGGGATCCATGGTGATATCCCCTTTGTCATTTTTTATTGCATCTATTTGATTCTTCTCTCTTTTCTTCTTTATTAGTCTTGCTAGTGGTCTATCAATTTTGTTGATCTTTTCAAAAAACCAGCTCCTGAATTCAAAGCAGTGTGTAGATGGAAATTTATAGCACTAAATGCCTACAAGAGAAAGCAGGAAAGATCTAAAATTGACACCCTAACATCACAATTAAAAGAACTAGAGAAGCAAGAGCAAACACATTCAAAAGCTAGCAGAAGGCAAGAAATAACTAAGATCAGAGCAGAACTGAAGGAAATAGAGATGCAAAAACCCTTCAAAAAACAGTGAGGTAGGTTTCAAAAGACTCACCCCTACAACATCTAGGCATGCCTGAGGCATCCTGAAGATCCTTTTACATCCCTGTGGATTTTGTGGTTTATTTCTGAAGCTCTGCTTGATGTTTCTTCAGGCTTGTTCATGTCTGCCCCCTTCTAGGTTCATGGGACTATCTCAAGGACCCACACCTCCATGGTAGTCCCCTTTTCTGCCAAGATGCCTAGACTTAGGCAACTGTGGCATTCATTGTGATGCTAGCCAGAGCTCAAAGCTAAGGCCTTGTGCCCTGAGACTAGTGAATATGCATTTGCGAGGATGGTTCATGCACACAGCTGTAAGACCTGTCAGCCTAGGCAGAGGAAAATGGTACAAGTAGAGCCAGCTTCATAATGAGAAAAAGGCTCTCTGAGATAACACACTGTGGTACTCTAAATGTCTCGAACTTAGGGCCACTTCTTGTCATCTCTGCGGTTGGGTCCCACTGGAGTATGAAGTGTTCCGGGACTGTGAAGTGGTGGCTGGAAACTGCTCTTCTGACTTCATTTCCAAAAGAGGCTGTGTGCAATAATCTGGTCCCAAGGAGATTGGAATATAGTATGGTGAGTTTCCTTGTTGGTGGCAGTAATGGCAATTTACGATTTTAAAAGTATCAAAGCTGCCCAGTCATTAAAATATAACAGTGTTTAGAAGGAAACACTCACGCAGTGGATTCCTATGAGGGTCATTCTCCATGCAGGGGGAAACCTTTAGTGTGCAAGTGATTAAACCAGACTCAGGAAACTGTAGGCTGACAAGGAACATGGAAGTCAGGAAAAGAAGAGACAAGTGTGGAGGCCACATCCCATTCAACAACAAACCTTTCCACTGCCATTTGACTCTGGGTATGAAAACCCTCAAATTGGGAGTTTGCCGGAACAGCCCCAATTTGCACTCCAACTTTTCCTGACACATTGGGGGGATCCACCTGAACACCAGGTCATTGTACAGACTGCTTGTGCAATTAAAAGAATGTGGTGATGGTGTTGGAAACACCTTCTGTGTCATGTCATTTTTTTTGCAGGTGAAGTTGCGGAACCCCATTTACTCCTCATCAGATTGTATCTTCACTCCTATCTGACTTTATTGCTACTCACACTCTGTGTCCCAGAAGGAAATCCCAAAATGATGGAGGAATGTTTCCTCATGATGTGAAGCACCTCCTGGGCTGGGAACCGATTTCGAGGTACTTTGAAGGAGACCTGCAGACAGGACTGCTAGTGTCTGTCTGTGGGTTGGCCACAGGAAAATAAAACACTGGGAGATGTCTCTTTTTTGGTGTGGTGTGCCCTCTTCTTTCTAGAAGAGTCAATTTTCTTGCAGGGTGAGGTGACTTGGATGCCTGTGGGTATCAGCCAACCTTCCAATTCACTGTGGATTAATAATCCAGAGAACATGGAACTCCAGAGCCCAAGCAGAGCCACACAGAGAGGCCACCAAAAGGTTTTGAGACCCAAAAAATAAGTGCTGAAATTCATTAGCCATCCTCCTTTAAGCAGACTCCACTTACAGGCACACACACATATGCACGCATGCACGCACACACACACACACACACCAAGCCCCAAACACATGAAGACATCCAACACTTGCAAAACACTCCCACAGAAACACAGCCTGGCAGCTTCTGATGCTGCCTGGTTCTGCAGAAAGCCCCCACTGAGAGAGAGCAAACCTGGGGAACACAGTTAGGCTGTACCTAGAAATCACAGTGGGGCAAGTTTCAAAAAGATTGACCCTACAACCTCTAGGCCAGCATGCAGCATCATGCAGATTTTTTGTATGCATAGGGATTTCTTGGTTTATTTCTGGGGCTCTTCTTGACATTTCTTCAGGCTGGCTCACATCTGCCCTCTCCTAGCATCATGGGACTATTCCTTGGATCCCACAGAGAAGAGAGGGGAAAGTCCACCACCAAAGCATCTCCACCGAGGTCTCCTTTTCTGCCAAGCTGCAGGTAGTTGTCACTAGGCAAAGGTGGCATTCACTGTGACTCTAGCCAGAGACCACAGCTCAGGCCTGGTGCCCTGAGACAAGCACATGCACATTCATGAAGTCGGCTCTGGCACCCAGCTGTCAAAGCTGTCAGACTGCCTAAGCAGAAGAAAATGGTACAGGCAGAGAATGTTTGGTGTCAGAAAAAAGGCTACCTATGATAAGGTACTGTGGGATCCTAAAAGTCTCCACCTGAGGGCCCCCTTCAGGGTGAGGCATTTCGAGACTCTGAGGTGGTTACTGAAAACTACTCTTCTGACCCCATTTTTGAAAGAGGCTGCCTGCAAGAATCAGGTCCCATGGGGATTGGAATATAGTCTGGTGTGTTTTTGAGGGGTCTTTAGTTGACAGAATCAAACCTGAGACATCAGAGGTGGGTGTCAGTGAAAGATGACTGGGTCCTTAACCTCACTGCCTCCCTTTACCCTGGGCCTCACTGCCACTTTCTGGGAAAGCCAGGAACACCAACAAAGGAAAGTCCAAGTTGGAGCAGCATTCTCACACCTCGAAAGGCCTATCATGCATGCAGATGATGCTGAGACAATGTCTCAGATGCCCGCTGTGGTGATTGCCAGCCTGAAAAAAGTATCCAGTACTGCTGTTAAGGGACACAGTGGACCACATATGAAAGGAATGAAAAATCAAGGCTCTCCTGAGAGAACGAGCTGATTTGTGCTGGAGTCCTAGCAATGTTGCAAGATTCCCATCAGAGGACCCAAAATCCTCCTGTAAAATTCAGACAACCTCAGCCCCCACATACGGACCATGACCCATAACCTGGAGCACAGAAGCCTATCCGAATTCCCTTTTGCTCCCTGAAATCTCTGGCTGCCAAAAGATCTGTGGCAAGAGGCAGTCCCATCCAGCAACAACCCAATGAAAGACACTCTCCACAATGAGAAAGTATGTGCAAATGAAATGAAACAGATCCTAGTTTACCAGTTCAAAGCCAGACACGATGGCCTCCTTCTCATCCTACAGGAATCATGCAGCCCTCTGATAGAAGTGAGAGAAAAAGAGTTTCCTTGTTAGTGGCTGTAATGGGAATTTATGGTGTTAAAAGTATCACAGCTGCCCAGTCATTAAAACATGACAGTGTTTAGAAGGAAACACTCAAGCAATGGATTCCCATGAGGGTCATCCTCTATAAAGTGGGAAATGTTTAGTATGAAAGACTTGGAGCCAGACCCAGGAAACCCTATGCCCGTGAGAAACATGGAAGTCAGAAAAAGAAGAGGCAAGTGTGGAGGCCACATCCCACCCACCTTCAATCCATCTCACTCCCACTTGGCTGTGGGTATGAAAACCCTAAAATCTGGAGTTTGCCAGGATATTCCCAGTTGCAGTCCAAATGTTTCCTGCACTTTGGAGTACTTCCAACTGAACACCATGCTATGAGGTTGTAAGCACATTTTGTGTCATCTGTCTTCATTTCTCTTGCAGGTAAATTTGTGTCACCCCATGCATCCCTCACCAGATTGTACCATCACCCCATCTGACCTTATTGTGGTCCACACTCTATGTCCCAGGATGAAATCCCAAGATGAAATCCCAAGATGATAAAGAAGTGACCCCTGCTCACAAGATGTAAATCACCTGTTTGGCTGGGATGCGAATTCGAGGTTAATTCAAGGGGCCCTGTGGACAGGACTGCTAGTGTCTCTCCTGGGTTGGCCAAAGGACAATAAAACACTGAAAGATATCTCTTTTGGTGTGATGCTCTTCTTCTTTCTAGAAGGGTGGTTTTTATGGCACACACAATGCCACACACACACTCAGACATCCAACATTCACAACACTCCCACAGAAACACCCAACCCAGCAACTACTCAGGATGCATTGTTGTGCAGGAAACACCATGAGGGAGAGAGCCCCACAGCTCAAGCAGAGTCACATGGACAAGCCAACAAAAGTTTGGGAGACACAAAGAAAGGAAGTGTTGAACTGCATTAGCAACATTCCTTTAAGCAGACTGCACTTACAATCACACACACACATACATGCAAACACTAAATGCCACACACACACGCAGACATCCAACATTCACAACACTCCACCAGAAGGGTTTGGAGGCAAAAAAAAAAAAAAAGAAGAAGCACTGAAGTGCATTAGTCACATTATTTTAAGCACACTCCACTTACAGACACACAAACACACACAATGCCACACACACATGCAGACATCCAAGACTTGCAACACTCCCGCAAAGAAAAAAAAGTGTTGGACAACTTCTGTCGCTGTGTGGTTCTGCAGGAATCCCAATCTGGAAGAGAGCAACACCAAGAAACACAGGGGAACTGTACCTAGAAATTACGGTAGGGCAAGTTTCAAAAAGACTCACGCCTACGATGCCAGGCCTGAGGATTCCTGCGTATACTTTTGCATCCTTAGGGATTTCACAGTGTATTCGTGGAGCTGTGGTTGATGTGTCTCCAGGCTAGAATTATGGGACATTCCCGTGGATACCACAGAGACTAGTGCCTGTGCATTCGTGAGGAAGGATCAGGCACTTGGCTCTCAGAGCTGTCAGCCTGCTTAAGCAGAGGAAAATGGTACAGGCAAAGCTGGCCTGGCATGGCCAGAAAAACTGCCTGTGATAATCCACTGCCAGACCCAAAAAGTCTAGACCAAAGGGCTGTTTTGGGCAGTCTCCAGGGTCAGATTCTGCTGAAGGAGTTGTTTCGAGACTGAGAACTGTCTTTGCAATCTGCACCTCTGCCTTCATTCCCCAGAGAGGCTGTATGCAAGATTCCATTCCCGTGGGGATTGCAATACTGTCTGGTGAGTTTTTGATGGGTCCTTTGGTGATGAAACCATCACTGAGACCCAAGAGGCAGGTATCAGCAAAAGATGGCCAGCCCCTTGATCTCACTGCCTCCCTTCATCCTGGACCTCACAAGGACTCTTGGGGAGAGGCAGGAAGCACAACAAAAGCAAGTCCAAAATAAAGTGTTCTCACACCTCAAACTGGCCTCTCACAGGAGGTTGGGACAGTGTATTAGAGGACGTCTGTGGCAATTGCAAGCCAAAAGTGTGTCCAGTAGTGCTGATGAGGAGCAATGTGGGCCCCCCGTGAAAGCAAAGATAAACGAAGGTTCACCTGAGAGAGCAAGCTGACTTGTGTGGGAGTCTAATCAATGTTCAAAGATTTTTGCCAGAGGATTTAAAAGCCTCCTGCAAAGGGCAAACAACATCAGCCCCCATAAGAAGACCATGGCCCACAAACTGGAGCTTAGTCAGCACAGACAAAGTCCTTTTTGGTTCCTGAAGTTTTTGGCAGCCAACTGATTTGTAGCAAGAAGCAGTCCCATTCAGCAAGAGCCAATGAAAGATCCACTCCACATCGAGGAAGGACGTGCAGATGAAGTGAAACAGAGCCAAGATTACCAGGCAAATACAGACATGGCTGCCTGTTTCTCATCCTACAGAAATCATATAGCCCTTTGATAAAAGTGGGAGAACAAGGTTTTTCACGTTGGCCGCTGTATCGGGAATTTACTCTTTTAAAAGTAGCACAGCTGCCCGGTCGTTATAATGTAACAGAGTTTAGAAAGAAACACTCAGGCAATGGATTCCCATGAGGAAACAATGGATTTCCCATTAACTGGGAAATTTTAGTGTGGAAGACATGGAGCCAGACCCAGGAAACCATTGGCTGAAAAGGAACATGGAAGTCAGGAAAAGAAGAGGCAAGTGTGGAGGCCACAGACTACCCAGCATCAATCAATCACACTCTCATTTGGCTCCTGGTATGAAAGCCCTCACATCGAGAGTTTGCCAGAATGGGCTCAGTTTGTAATGTTCCCTGAACATTGGAGTACTTTCACCTGAACACTGGGCTAAGGAGTTGAAGGCACCTTCCATGTCATTTTTCTTCATTTTATTTGCAAGTGATGCAGAACCCCATGTACCCCTCACCAGAATGTATCCTCATCCCTAAATGACTTTATTGCTGCTCACACTTTATGTCCCAGGTTGAGATCCCAAAATGATGGAGAATTGCCCCCTAAAGATGTGAATCACCTTCTTGGCTAGGAACAAAACTCGAGGTAAATTCAAGTGGCCCTTTGGACAGGACTGCTAGTGTTTCTCCCTGGTTTGGCCACAGGACAATGAAACATTTGGAGATGTCTCTTTTCTTGTGTGATGTGCTCCTCTTCTTTCTAGAAGAGTGGCTTTTTTGGCACACAGAATGCCGCGCACACACACACACACACACACACACACACACTCAGATGTCCTACACTACACCACTCCCACAGAAACACACAGCCCAGCAGCCCCTGAGGCTCTGTTGTTGTGCAGGCAGCACCACCTGGAAGAAAGCCCCATAGCTCAAGCAGAGCCAAACAGGCATGCCACCAAGGGTTGGGAGACTCAAAAAAAAAAGGAAGTGCTAAAGGGCATTAGCAACATTCCTTTAAGTAGACTCCACTTACAGTCATGCACACAAACACACAATGCCACACACACACACACACACACACACAGCTATCCAACAGTCACAACACTCCACCAGAAAGGTTTGGAGACTAAAAAAAGAAAAAAAGATGAAGAAGTGCTGAAGTGTGTTAGCCTCATTATTTTAAGCACACTCCACTTATAGGAACACACATACACAAACACACAATGCCACACACAAAGGCAGACAAGCAACATCACAACACTTCCACAGAAAAATAAATCCCAGCACCAATTTAGGCTGTGTGGTTCTGCAGGAATCCCCATCTGGGGGGAGAATAACCCCAAGAAACACAGGCAGGCTGTGCTCCACAGTGGGACAAGTTTCAAACAGATTCCCTTCTACAACATCTAGGTAGGCCTGAGGAATCCTGCAGATCCTTTTGCATCCTTAGGGATTTTACAGATTATTTCTGGGGCTGTGCTTGACCTTTCTTCAGGCTGGCTCACATTTGCCCTCTCCTAGGATCATGAGACAATCACATGGATACCACAGAGAAGACAGGTGCAAGTCCACCACCGACACACCTCCAAGGAGATATCCTTCTGTGCCAAGCCACAGGGACTTCTTGCTAGGCAATGGTGACATTCATTGTGATTCTAGCCAGAGCTCACAATCAGGCCTGATTCTGTGAGACTAGCACACATGCATTCATGAGGCAGGTTAGGCAGCCAGCTGTCAGAGCTGTCAGCTTGCCTAAGCAGAGGTAAATGGAACAGGTAGAGCCAGCCTGGTATCAAGATAAAGGCTGTCTCTGAAAACCCACTGCAGGATGCTAAATGTCTCAATCTCAATGCCCCTTTGGGCCATCTCTGTGGTTGGGTCCAGGTGGAGGAAGAGGCATTTTGAGACAGTGAGCTGGTCGCTGGAAACTGCTCTTCTGACTCCGTTCCAGAAAGAGGATATGTACAAGAATCCGGTCCCCTAGGGATAGGAATGTTGTCGGGTGTATTGTTGAGGGTTCCTTGGATGATAGAATCATACCTGAGTACCCAGAGGCAGGTGTTAACAAAAGACAGGAGGGCTCTTGACCTCACTGCCTTCCTTGGTCCTGGGCCTCACAGGGGCTTATTGGGAAAGACAGGAGCAACAATAAAGGCAAGGTGAAGCATTGTTCTCATCCTTGGACTGGCCTTTCACCCACGCAGGTGAGGTTGAGACAGTGTCTCAGAGGCCGTCTTTGGGGATGGTAAGCCTGAAAATGGTGTCCTGTTGTGCTGTTGAGGGGCACTGTCAATTCCCCTGGAAAGCAAAGACAAATCAAGGCATAATTGAGAGAATGAGCTGCCTTGTTCTGCAGTCCAGGTAATGTTCATGATTCCTGTCAGAGGACCCAAAAGCCTTCTGAAAGTTGTAAACCATCTCAGTTTCAACAATGAGACAAGAAGCCACAACCTGGAGCATAGGCAGCCTACTTGAAGTCCCATTTGCTCTTTGAAATCCCTGGCAGCTAAATAATCTGTGGCCAGCATCAGTCTCATCTAGCAACAGCCTAATGAAAGAGCCCCTCCATGATGAGAAGGTCATCCAGATGAAATGAAACAGAGGACAGATTACCAGGCAAAAGCAAGACATGGCTAAGTGCTTCTCATCCTACAGGAATTATGCAGCCCTCCAATAGAAGTGGGAGAATAAGAGTTTCCTTGGTGGTGGTAGTAATGGGAACTTAGGATTTTAAAAGTATCAAAGCTGCCCAGTCATTAAAACATTACAGCGTTTAGAAGGAAACACTTACGCAATGGATTCCCATGATAATCATTCTCCATGAACTGAGAAATGTTTCCTGTAGAAGTGGTTAAGCCATACCCAGGAAACCCTAGGCCAACAAGAAACATGGAAGTCAGTTAAAGAAGAGGCAAGTCTGGAGGCCACATCCCACCCAGCATCAATCAATTCCACTCCCATTTGGCTTTGAGTATGAAAGCCCTCAAATCAGGAGTTTGCCAAGTCGGCCCCAATTTGCAGTCCAAATATTTTTTGCACATTGGAATACTCTCACTTGAACACTGAGCCATGTTGTGTCTGCTTGTGCAAATAAGGGAATATGGGGATGGAGTTGGAAGGACCTTCTGTGTCATCTGTCTTCACTATTTTTACAGGTGTAGTTGTGGGACCCCATCTACCCTGAACAGATTGTATCCTCACCCCTATTTGACCTTATTGCTGCTCACTCTCTATGTCCCAGTATAAAATCCCAAGATGATGGTGGAGTGCCCCCTCATGATATAAAGCACCTCCTCAGGTGGGAACCAAATTTGAGGTAAATTCAAGCAGCCCTGAAGACAGGACTCAGTGTCTCTCCCTGGTTTGGCCAAAGGACAATGAAACACTGGGCGATATCATATTTTTGGTGTGATGTGTTCCTTTTCTTTTTAGAAGATTGGCTTTTTTTGGTACGGAGAGGTGACTTGCACACAGGCGTGTCTCGACCCACCTCTCAATTGACTGCAGATTTATGATCTTCCAAGAAATAGAGAACATGGGGCCCCATAGCCCAAGCAGAGCCACACAGCCAAGCCAACAAAATGTTGGGAGGAAAAAAAAAAGAAGAAGCGTGGAAGTGTGTCAGCCACATTATTTTAAGCAGACCCACTGACAGGCACACACACACAAACACAATGCCATAAACACACACAGACATCTAACACTCACAACTCTTCCACAGAAAAATACAAGCCTAGCAGCACCTGAGACCACATGGTTCTGCAGGAATCCCGACTTAGGAGAGGGCAACCCCAAGGAACACAGGATAACTGTACCTAGAAATCACTGTGGGGCAAGTTTCAAAAAGACTCACTGCTACAACTTGTTGGCAGGCCCACGAAATCTTGCAGATTCTTTTGGATTCTTAGGGTTTTCAATGTTTATTCCTGGGATCAGCTTTACCTTTCTTCATGCTGGTTCACATCTGCCCTGTCCTAGGATAATGAGACTATGCAGTAAATCTCACAGAGAAGATAGGCGAGAGTCCACTGCCCACACAATTACATGGAGGTCTTCTTCTCTGGCAAGCCACAGTCACTTGTCACTAGGCAATGGTGACATTTATTGTGATGCTAGCTAGAGCTCACAATCAGGCCTGGTGTCCTGAGAGTAGCCCATGCACATTTTAAGGCAGGCTCAGGCAACCAACTCTCAGAGCTCTCATCCTGACTAAGCAGAGGAAAATGGCACAGGCAGAACTGAATTAGTATGGGATAAAAGGCTGCCTGAGATAACCCACTGCCTTACCCAAAAAGTCTAGACCCTAGAGCCCTTTTGGGCAGTCTCTATGGTCAGGTCCAACTGAAAGAGGAGTCATTTTGAAACTGTGAGGTGGTCACTGCAATCTGCTCCTCTGCCTCCATTCCAGAAAGAGGCTGTGTATAAGAGTTCGTTCTCATGGGGATTGGAATACCATCTGGTGAGTCTTTGAGGTGTCCTTGCATGATGAAATCATTGCTGAGACCTAAGAGGTGGGTGTCAGCAAAAGATGGACAGGCCCTTGACCTCACTGCCTTCCTGCATTCTGCTTATCACAGGAGCCCTCAGGGAAAGGCAGGAATCATGACAAAAGCAAGTCAGAGATAAAGCATTGTTCTCACACTTCAAACTGGCCTCTCACAGGTGCAGATGAGGTTGAGACAGTGTATCAGAGGCCGTCTGTGGCAATGCAAGCCAGAAAATGGTGTCCAGTAGTGCTGATGAGGTGCAAAGCAGACCCCCCATGAAAGCAAAGAAAAATGAAGATTTGCCTGAGAGAACAAGTTGACTTGTATGGGAGTTCAAGCGATATTCAAAGATTTTTGTCAGAGTAACCTAAAGCCTCCTGCAAAGTGTAAACAACATCAGCCCCCCAACAAGGAGACCACAACACACAACCTGGAGCATAGCCATTCTACACAAAGTTCTTTTGGATTCCTGAAATTCCTGGCAGCCAAAAGATCTATAGCAAGTGGCAGTCCGATCCAGCAAGAGCCAAGGAAAGATCCACTCCACAGTGAAGAAGGACATGCAGATGAAGTGAAACAGAGCCAAGTTCACCAGGCAAATGCAGAATGGCTTCCTGCTTCTCCTCCTACAGGAATCATGCAACCCTCTGATAAAAGTGGGAGAACAAGAATTTCCATGTTGGCAGCTGTAATGGAAATGTAAGCTTTTAAAATATCACAGCTGACCAGTCATTAAAACATGACAGAGTTTAGAAAGAAACACTCATGCAATGGATTTCTATGAGGGTCTTCCTCTGTGAACTGAGAAACTTTTGGTGTGGAAGATGTGGATCCAGACCCAGAAAACCTTAGGCCAAAGAGGAACATGGAAGGCAGAAAAAAAAGAGGCAAGTGTATAGGCCACATACCACCCAGCATCAATCCATTACACTCTCCTTTGGCTCCAGGTATGAAAGCCTGCACATCAGGAGTTTACAAGGATGGCCCCAGTTTGTACTTGAAATGTTCCCTGCATGTTGGAGTACTTCCAGCTGCACACCCAGCTATGGAGTTGGAAGCACCTTCTGGGTCATCTGTCTTAATTTTTTTTTTTTTTTTTTTTTTTTTTTTTTTTTTTTTTTTTTTGCAGGAGATGTTGCGGGACCCCATGCACTGCTCACCAGATTGTATCCTCAACCCTACCTGAACTTATTGCCTCTCATTATGTTCCAGGATGAAATCTCAAGGCAATGCTGGAGTGGCCACTCATGACATGAAGCACATGCTTGGCTGTGAACCAAATATGAGGTAAATTCAAGCGACTCTGCAGACAGGACTGCTAGTGTTTCTCCCTGGGTTCACCGCAAGACAATGAAACACTGGGAGATGTCTATTTTTGGTGTGGTGTGCTCCTCTTCTTTCTAGAAGAGTGGCTTTTTTTGCAGGGGGAGGTTATTTATATGCCAGTGTGTTTCTACTTGCCTCCCAATTCAGTGCAGATTCATGATCCACAGAAAAATAAAGACCATGGAGCCCTGCAGCCCAAGTAGAGCCACACTGACCACCCAACAGAATGTTGGGAGATTCAAAAAAGAAGAAGCGCTGAAGTGCATTACCCACATTATTTTAAGCATATTCCACTTACAGGCACATACACAAACACACACTCACAATGCCACACACACACACAAACAACACTTGCAACACTCCCACAGATAAACACACACTGGCAGCTACTGAGGCTGTGTGGTTCTGCAGGAATCCCCACCTTGGAGAGAGCAACCCAAAAAAACATTCAGGCTGTACCTAGAAATCACTGTGAGGCAAGTTTCAAAAAGATTCACCCCTGCAACATCTAGGCAGTCCTGAGGAATCCTGCAGATCTTTTGCATTCTTGGGGATTTTGTGGTTTATTCTTGGGGCTGTGCTTGATGGTACTTCAGGCTGGCTCATATCTGTGCCCTCCTAGGAACATGGGATTATCTCGTGGATCCCACAGAGAAGGCAGGTGAGAGTCCAAAGCCTACGCACTTCCATGGAAATCTTCTTCTCCACCAAGACACAGGGACTTGGTGCTAGGCAATGGTGACATGTATTGCGATGCTAGCCAGAGCTCAGAATCAGGCCTGGTGCCCTGAGACTAGCACGTGCACATTTGTGAGGGAGGCTCAGGTGCTGTGCTGTCAGAGCTGTCAGCCTATCTAAGCACAGAAAAATGGTACAGGCAGAGCTGGCCTGGTATCAAAAAAAAGGCTGCCTGCAAAACCCCACTTTAGGACCCTAAAACTGTCAAACTGATGGACTCTCCAGGCCCTCTCGGTGATCAGGTCATGTTGGAGGCAGAAGCATTATGTTACTGTGAGGTGGTCACAGGAAACTGCTCTTGTGACTCCATTCAAGGAAGACCTATGTGCAAGAATTGGGTCCAATGAGGATTGGAATATAGTCTGGTGTGTTGTTGAGGGTTCTTTTGGTGATAAAATAATACCTGAGATCCCAGAGGTGGATGTCAGTGAATGGTGGCCAGGCTCTTGACCTCACTTCCTTCCTTCATCCTGAGCCTCACAGGGCTCTCTGGAAAAAGCAGGAACCAAGACAAAGGCAATTCCAAGTGGGAGCAGTGTTCTCACACCTCAGATTGGCCTCTCACTAGTGCAAATGAGTATAGACAGTGTCTCAGAGGCTGTCTGTGGTGATGGCAAGCCTTAAAATGGTGTCCAGTAGTGCTGTTGATGGGCACTGTAGATTCCCCGTGAAAGCAACAGAAAATCAAGGCTCACCAGAGATCAAGCGGTCTTGTGCTGGAGCCCAAGTAATGGTCAGTGATTCCTGTCAGAGGACCCAAAAGCATCCTCCAAAGTGCAAACATCCTTAGCCACCACAAAGAGACAACAACCCAAAACCTTGAGTGCAGCCAGACTACCCGACATTTTTTATGATCTCTGAAATCCCTGGCCACTTAATAATCTATGGTGAAAAGCAGTCCAATCTGGCAACATCCCAATGAAAGAGCCCCTCCACAATAAGAAGTCCATGCAGATGTCATGAAACAGAGGCTAGATTACCAGGAAAAGGAAGACACTGCTGCCTGTTTCTCATCCTGCAGGAATCACACAGGCCTCAGACAGAAGTGGAAGAATAAGCCATCTTGTGGATGGCTGTAATGGGACTTGATGGTTTTAAACCATCAAAGCTTCCTACTCATTAAAACATGACAGTGTTTAGAAGACGACACTCACAAATGGATTCCCATGAGGATAATTCTCCATGAACTGGGAAACTTTTTGTATGTGTGCTCCCTTTCTGTCTAGAAGAGTGGGTTAGAGTGGGTTTTTGTTTGTTCGTTTGTTTGTTTTGCAGGTGGAGGTTATTTGGATGCTGGCACATTTTGGCATGCCTCCCAATCCACTGCAGACTCATGAATGATTCACAGAAAAATAAAGAACACAGAGCGACACATTCCAAGCCAAGCCACACAGACAGGCCACCAAAAGTTTGGGAGACAAAAAAAAAGAAAGAAAGAAATGCTGTAGTGCCTCAGCCACATTCTTATAAGCAGACTCCACTTACAGGCACACATGTACAAACACACACACCCAATGCCACACAGACACACAGACATCGAACACACAGATATTCAACACTCACAACACTCCCACAGAAACACACAGTCCAGGAGCTCCTGAGGCTCTGCAGTTCTACAAGCAAACACAGGCAGTCTGTAGTTAGAAATCACAGTGGGGCAAGTTTCAAGAAGAGTCATCGCTACAATGTCTAGGCAGGCCAGAGGAATCCTGCTGATCCTTTTGGATCCTTATGGATTTCGTGGTTTATTCGTGGAGCTGTGCTTCACATTTCTTCAGGCTGCCTCACGTCTGCCCTCTCCTAAGATCATGGGACTATCCTGTGGATCTCACAGAGAAGACAGGCGAGAGTTCACTGCTGATGCACCTCTACAGAAGTCTCCTTCATCAAGCCAAAGGGACTTGTCGCTAGGTAATAGTGACATTTATATTGATGCAAGCCAGAGTTCACAATGAGGCCTGGTGCCCTAAGGCTAGTGCATGCACATTCTTGAGGCAAGCTGGGGAGCATGGCTGTCAGAGCTACCAGCCTGCCTAAGTAGACAATAATGGTACAGGCAGAGTCCTTTTGGTATCATGAAAAAGGCTGCCTGCAAAAACCCACTGGAAGACACTAGAACTGCCGACCTCAGGGACCCTTCAGGCCATCGCGGTGGTTGGGTTCTGCTGGAGGAGGAGCCATTTTGTGACTGTGAGGTGGTCGCTAGAAACTACTCTTCAGATTACATTCCCAAAACAGGCTGTGTGCAAGAATTGTGTACCATGGGGATTAAAATATAGTCTGACGTGTTCTTGAGGTTGCTTTGTGTGATAGGATCATACCTGAGACTCCAGAAGTGGGTGTCATGAAAAGATGGTCGGATTCTTAATCTCACTGCCTCCCTTCATCTTTGACCTTGCAGGGGCTCTCAAGGAAAGGCAGAAACTACAACAAAGGCAAGTCAAAGTTGGATCACTGATCTCACACCTCATACTGCCCTCTATTGGGTGAAGATGAGGTTGAAACAGTGTCTCAGAGGCCGTTTGTTTGGATAGCAAGCCTGAAATGGGTGTCCAGTAGTGCTGTTAAGGGATAATGTAGATTCCTCATGAAAACAAAGAAAAATCAAGTCTCACCTGAGAGAATAAGCTGCCTTGTGCTCGAGTCCAAGTAGCGTTCAGTGATTCCTGTCAGAGAACCCAAAAGCCTCCTGCCTCGTACAAACATTCTCAGCCCCCACAACAAGACAATGACATGGAGTGCAGTCAGAGTACCCAATGTCCCTTTTGCTCTCTGAAATCCGTGGCAGCTAAATAATCTCTAGCCAGAGGCAGTCCCATCAAGCAACAACCCAATGAAAGAGACCCTCCACAATGAGAATGCCACACACATGAAATGAAACAGAGGCTAGATTACTAGGAAAAAGGCAGACACAGCTGCCTGCTTTTCATCCTTCAGGAATCATGCAGCCCCCCCGATAGAAATGGGAGAACAAGAGTTTTCTTGTTGGTGGCTGTAATGGAAATTTACGGTTTTAACAATGTCAAAGCTTCGTAGTCATTAAAACGTGACAGTGGTTAGAAGAAAACACTCATGCAATGGATTCTCATGAGGGTCGTTCTCCATGAACAGGAAAATATTTGTTGAGGAAGTCGTTGAGCCAGACCCAGAAAACAGGTGAGAGTTCAATGCCAACGCAACTTCACGAAAGTCTTCTTCTCTGCCAAGCCTCAGGGACTTCTCACTATGCAACAGTTATAGTCATTGTGATGCTAGCAAGGTCTCACAATCAGTCCTGGTGCCCTGAGACTAGTGCATGCAGACTTGTGAAGCAGGCTCCGGTGCCCATTTGTCAGAGGTGTCAGTCTGCCTAAGCAGAGAAAAATAGTACAGGCAGAGCAAGCCTGGTATCAGAAGAAGTCGTGGCTGCAAAAACCCACTGCAGGACCCTAAAATTCCTGATATCAGGGCAACTTCAGGCTGTCTCCGTTTTCAGTTTTCATTGGAGAAGGAGGCATTTTGAGACTGTGAGGTGGTCACTGGAAACTGCTTTTCTGACTGCATTCCCGAAAGAGAATGTGTGTGTACAAGAATCAGGTCACATGGGGATTGCAATACAGTCTGGTGTGTTGTTGAGGGTTATTTGAGTGATAGAATCTTACCTGAGACCAACCCCAGAGGTGTGTGTCAGCAAAAGATGGCCGAGATCTTGACCTCACTGCCTCTCTTCATCTTGGGACTAACAGGGGATCTGGGAAAGGCGGTTACCATGACAAGGCAAGTACAAGGAGGAGCAGTGTTCTCACACCTCCAACTGGCCTTCAACGGGTGCAGATGAGGTTAAGACAGTGTCTCCAAGACCATCTATGGTGATGGCAAGCCTGAAAAAGGTGAATACTAGTGCTGTCTAGATTCACTGTGAAATACCCATGAAAGTAAAGAAAAATCAAGACATTTCTTACAGAATGAGCTACCTTGTGCTGGAGTCCAAGCAATGTTCAGTGATTCCTGTCAGATGATCCAAAACCCTCCTGCAAAGTGCAAACAACCTTAGCCCCTCAATAAGGCAATGACCCACAACCGGGATGGCAGAAGGATTTCAAAGGTTTGCCCTCTGAAATCCCTGGCAGCTAAATAATCTGTGGCAAGAGACAGTCACATCCAGCAACAATCCAGTGAATGAGCCCCTCTGCAATGAAAAGGCTGTGCAGATGAAATGAAACAGAGGCTAGATTACCAAGCAAAGGCCAGACATGGCTTCTCATCCTACAGGTATTATGCAGCCATTTGATAGAAGGGGGAGAAAAAGAGTTCCTTTGTTGGCAGTGGTAATGAGAATTTTTGGTTTTAAAATATCAAAGCTGCCCAGTCATTAAAATGTGACAGGGTTTAGAAGGAAACACTCATGCAATGGACTCCCATGAAGGTCATTCTCTGTGAACTGGGAAAGCTTTAGTGTGGAACTTGTTGAAACAGACACATGAAACTCTAGGCGGATGAGGAACATAGAAGTCAGAAAAAGGAGAGGAAACTGTGGAGGCCACAACTCACCCAGAATCAGTTCATTCCATTGCATTGGTCTCTGAATATGAAAACCCTCAAATCGGGAGTTTGCCACGATGGCCCCAATTTGCACTCCAAATGTCCATTGCGCATTGTAGTATTCCCACCTGAACACTGTGTCATTGCCTATACTGCTTGTGCAATTAAGGGAATGAGGGGATGGAGTTAGAAACACATGCTGTGTCATCTGTCTTTATTTTTATTGCAGGTGTAGTTACGGGACCCCAACCACCTTTCACCAGATTGTATACTCACCTGTATCTGACCTTATTGCTGCTCACACTCTAGGTCCCCGGATAAATTCCCAACATGATGGAGGAGTGCCCCCTCATGATGTGAAGCACCTACTGGGCTTGGAACCGAATTCAATGTAAGTTCAAGTGGCCCTGTGGACAGGACTGCTAGTGTCTCCCCCTGTGTTTGCTGCAGGACAATAAAACACTGAAAAATGTCTGTTTTTTGATATGGTGTGCTCATTTTCTTTCTAGAAGTGTAGATTTTTCTGCAGGGGGAGGTGATTTGGATGCCAGTGGGATTCAGCTCACTTCCCAATTCATGTCAGATTCATAATTCACAGAAAAATAAGGAACACAAAGCTTTGCAGGCCAAGCAGAGACACATAGACAGGCCTCCAAAATGTTGGGAGACTCAAAAAAAAATAACACTGAAGTTTGTTAGCAACATTTGCTTTAACCAAACTACCTTTACAGGCTCTCACACACACACTTACAAATGCACACAGAGAAATACACAATGTCACACACACACAGAGAGACATCCAACATTTGCAACACTGCCACAGAAAAACATAGCCCAGCAGCTCCTGAGGCTGCATGGTTCTGCAGGTATCTCTGCCTGGGCGAGAGCAACCTTGGGGAACACAGGTGGGCTGTACCTAGAAATTACAATGGGGCAAGTTTCAAAAAGACTCACCTCTATAATATCTAGGCACCCCTGAGAAATGTTGTAGATGTTTCTGGATCCTTAGAGATATTGTGGTTTATTCTTGGGATGCTTCTTGACGTTACTACAGGCTGGCTTATGTTTGCCGTCTCCTACACTCATGGGACAATCCCATGGATCACACAGAGAAGACAGGTGAGAGTTCATGACAGACGCACCTCCACAGAAGACTCCTTCTTTGCCAAGATGCAGGAATTGTCACCAGGCAACGATGAAATTCACTGTGGCGCTAGTTACAGCTCACAATCAGGCCTGGTGTCCTTTGAGTAGTGCAAGCTCTACAGCATGTGCTCTACAGCATGACAGCTCTAACAGCAGGCCCTGCTGACTAGCACATGTGCATTTGCGGGTGGCTCAGTGCCTGTATGTCAGAGGAAAATGGTACAGGCAGGGCTGGCCTGGTACTGGGGAAAAAGCTGCTGCATGTGATAACCCACTGTGGAACCCTAAAAGTCTCAACTTATGGCCCCTTTCTGCCGTAGCTGTGATCTGGTCCCACTGGAGGAGGAGGTGTTTAGACTGTGAGGGGGTTTTTGAGAACTGCTTATTTGACTTCATTCCTGAAAGAGGCTGTGTGCAAGAATCGGGTCCCATGGGGATTGGAAGGTTGTCTGGTGAGTTGTGGAGGGTTCTTTGGTTGATAGAATCATACATGTGACCCTAGAGGTGGGTGCCAGTGAAATATGGCCAGGTTCTTAACCTCACTGCCCCCATTCATCCTGAGCCTCGCAGGGGCTCTTGGTGAAAGGCAGGAACCATGACGAAGGCAAGTCCAAGGTAGAACAGTATTCTCACAGCTCTAAGTGGACTCTCGCGGGTGCAGATGAGGTTGAGACAGTGTCTCAGAGGACATCTGTGATGACTGAAATCCTGAAAACTTTGTCAGGTAGTGCTGTTGAAGGGCACTGTGGACCCCCCATATAAGCAAAGGAAAATCAAGGCTCACATGACAGAATGAACTGCTGTGTGCTGTAGTCCAAGCAACATTTAGAGATTTCTGTCAGAAGACCCAAAAGCCTCTTGCAAAGTGCAAATAATCTCAGCCCCCCAAGGAAACCATCACCCCAAACCTAAAGTACAGCCAGCCTACCCAAAGTCCCTTTTGCTCTCTGAAATCCCTGGCAGCCAATAAGTCTGTGGCAAGAGGTAGCCCCATCCAGCAACAGCCCAATGAAAGAGCCTTCCGCAATGAAAAAAGACAAGCAGATGAAATGAAACAGAGCCTAGCTTCTCAGGCAAAAGCCAGGTACAGCCACCTGCTTCTCCTCCTACAGGTATCAAGCAGCTGTCTGATAAAAGCTGGATAAGAAGAGTTTCCTTCTTGGCTACTGTTACAAAAATTTATGGTTTTAAAACTATTAAAGCTGCCCAGTCATTAAAACCCAATAGTATTTAGAAGAAAACACTCATGAAATGGATTCCCTTGAGGATCGTCTTCCATTAAGCAGTAAACGTTAAACGTGGAATATGTAGAGCCAGACCCAAGAAACCCTAGGCCGATGAGGTACATGGATGTCAGGAAACTAAGAGGGAAGTGTGGTGTCTACATCAAACCTTGCATCAAATGATCTCACTCCCATTTGGCTCCTGGTATAAAAGCCCTCAAATAGAGAGTTTGCCAGGATGGCTCCAGTTTGCACTCCAAATGTTGCCTGAATATTGGGGTGCTCCCAACTGTACACCAGGCCACAGTGTGGACTGCTTGTGTAATTAAGGAAATGCGGGGATGCAGTTGGAAGCACCTTCTGTAACATCTGTCATCATATTTTTTTGCAGGTGAATGTGCAGAACCCCATCCACCCCTCACCAGCTTGTATCCTCACCTTTATCTGATGTTAAAAGTATCTTTCCCAAAATGAAATCCAAAGATGATGGAGGAGTGCCCCCTCATGATGTGAAGGTCCTGCTCAGCTAGCAACTGAATACGAAGTAAATTCAAGGGGCCCTGCGGACTGGACTGCTAGTGTTTTGAAATGGGGTGTACACTGGACAATAAAACAGTGAAAGATTTCTGTTCCTGGGTTTTGTGTGCTCCTTTTCTTTCTAGAAGTGTGGCTTTTTTTTTTTTTTTTTTCTTGCAGCGGGGAGGTTATTTGGACCATGGCGGGTCTCATGCAGCCTCTCAATTTATGGCAGATTCATGATCTGCAGAAAAATAAAGAACACAAAACCCAGCAGCCCAAGAAGAGCCACACAGACAGGCCACAAAAAAGGTTGGGAGACTCAAAAACAAAGAAGCACTGCAGTGTGTTAACCACATTTTTTAAAGCGGATTCCACTTACAGGCACACACACACACAAACATGCACACACACAAACACAGACATCCAAAACTGGCAACACTCCCACAGAAACACACTCCCAGCAGCTTCTGAAGCTGTGTGGTTCTGCAGGAAGCCCCACTTGGGAAAGAGCAATCCCGGGGAACACAGGCATGCTATATGTAGAAATCACAGTGGGACAAGTTTCAAAAGACTCACCCCCTGCAAAGTCTAGGCAGGCCTGAGGCATCTGGAGATCCTTAGCATATTTAGGGAATTCGCGGATTATTCCTGGGGCTCTGCTTGATGCTTCTTCGTGCTGGCTCACATCTGCCCTCTCCTAGGATCATGGGACTATCCCGAGGATTCCACAGAGAAGAGAGGTGAGAGTCCACCGTGAAGCATCTTCATGGAGGTCTCCTCCGCCAAGCTGCAGGCACTCTGAGGTTATGAGGCTAACCAGAGCTCACAACTCAGGGGTGGTGCCCTGAGACTAGCGCATGCGCATTCATGAGGCAAGCTTAGGCGCTAGGCTGTCAGAGCTAAGCAAAGGAAAATGGTACAGGCAGATGCGGCCTCATATCAGGAGAAAGGCTGCCTGCGATAACCAGCTGTGCGACCCTAAATATGTCAACCTCAGGATCCCTTCCATCCATCTCCTTGGTCATGTCCCACTGGAGGAAGAGGTGTTTTGAGACTGTTAGGCTGTCATGGAAAACTGCTCTTCTGACTTCATTCCTGAAAGAGGCTATTTGTAAGAATCAGGTCCCATAGGGATTGGAATACAGTCTGGTGAGTTGTTGAGGGGTCTTTTTATCATGGAATCATATGTGAGACTCCACAGGTGGTTGTCAGCGAAATATGGCCAAGCCCTTGTCCTCATTGCCTCTCTTCATTCTGAGCCCCCCAGGGGCTCTCTGGGAAAGGCATGAACCACAACAAATGCAAGTCCAAGGTGGATCAGAGTTCTCAAACCTCAAAATGCTCTCTCATGGATGCAGATGTGGTTGAGACATTGTCTCAGAGGTCGTCTGTGGCTATTGCAAGCCCGAAAAGTGTCTCCAATAGTGCTGTTGGGGGGCAATGGGGACACCCTATGAAAGCACAAAAAACTCACTGCTTGCCTGAGAGAATGAGCTAACTTTTGTTGGAGTCCAAGAAACATTCAAAGACCCCTGTCAGCATACCCAAAAGCCTCCTGAGAAGTGCAAACAACTTCAGCCTCCACAATGAGACCGTGATCCACAACCTGAAATGCAGCCACCCTACCTGAAGGCCCCTTTGCTCCCTAAAATCGCTGGCAGCCAAAAGATCTGTGGTGAGTGGCAGTCACATCCAGCAATGGCTGAAAGACCCTCTCCAAAATGAGAAAGGACCTGCAGTTGAAATGAAACAGACCATAGATTACCAGGCAAAAGTCAGACATGGCTGCATGCTTCTCATCCTATGGGAATCAGGCAGCCATCTGATAGAAGAGGGAGAACAAGAGTTTCCTTCTTGGTGTCAGTACTGGGAATTTATGGTTTTAAATGTATTACAGATGCCCAGTCATTGAATTCTGACAGTGTGATGTGTCTTCACCATTTTTGCAGGTGAATGTGCAGGACCACATCCACCCCTCACAAGATTGTATCTTCACACCTATCTGACCTTATTGCTGCTCGTACTCTCTGTCCAAGAATAAAATCCCAAGACAATGGAGGATTGTGACAAAAAGCACCTGTTCAGCTGGGAATCAAATTCCCGGCAGATTCAAGGGGCCCTGTGGACAGGACTGAAACTGTCTGTCCCTGGGTTTGCTGCAGAACATGAAACACTGGGAGATGTCTGTTCTAGGGTGTGGTTTGCTCTTCTTTCTAGAAGAGTGATTTGTTTTGTTTTGTTTTTTGCAGTGGTACATAATTTAACTTTGGCATGTCTCAGCCAGTCTCCCAATTCACAGTGGATTCATGATCCACAAAAAAATAAAATAAAATAAAGAAAGAAAGGACATGTAATCCCACAGACCAAGGAGGGCCACACAAACAGGCCACCAAAAGTTTGAGAGACTCAAAAATAAGAAGTGCAGAAGTGCAATAGCCACATTCCTTTAAGCAGATTCCACTTACAGGCACACACACACACACACAAACACAGCCACACCAACACTCAGCACTCCCACAGAAACACACAGCCAAGCAGCTTCTGAGGCTGTGTGGTTCTGCAGGAAGCCCCACCTGAAAGAGACGATCCCTAGGGAACACAGGTGGGCTGAATCTAGAAATCACATTTGGACAAGTTTCAAAAAGACTAACTGCTACAATGTCTCGGAAGGCTTCAGGCCTTTTGCAGATCCTTTTGGATCCTTAGGGATTTCACGGTTTATTCCTGGGGCTCTGCTTCATGTTTCTTCAGGCTGGTTCACACCCAGCATCAATCTATTCCACTTTCATTTGGCTATAGCAATGAAAGCCCTCAAATCAGGAGTTTGCCAGGATGCCCCCAATTTGCACTCCAAATCTTCCTTGCACGTTGGAGTACTCCACCTTGAACAGCAGGCCTTGGTGTGGACTGGTTGTGCAATTAAGGGAATGCAGGGATGGAATTAGAAGCACCTTCTGTGTTATCTTTCATTTTCTTTGCAGGTGAAGTTGCTGGACCACATCCACCCCTCACCAGATTGTATCCTCCCTCCTATCTGACCTTATTGATTCTTACACTCTACGTCCTACAGTGAAATCCCAAGATGATGGAGGGTGCGCCCTCATGATGTGAAGCACCTGGCAGGCTGGAAACCGAATATGAGGTAAATTCAAAAGGCCTGTGGACAAGACTGCTAGTGTGCTCCCTGGGTTTCCCTCAGGACAATGAATCTCTAGGAGAGGTTTGTCTTTTTGGTGTGGTGTGCTCCTCTTCCTTCTAGAAAGGTGCCTTTTTTTGCATAGGGAGGTGATTTGGATGCCAGCGTGCCTCAGCCTGCCTCTCAATTCATTTTCAATTAATGATCCACAGAAAAATAAGAACACTGAGCCCTGCAGCCCAAGCAGAACCACACAGACAGGCCAACAAAAGGTTAAGAGACTCAAAAAAAAGAAGGACTGAAGTTCATTAGCCACATTCCTTTAAGCACACTCCACTTACAGGCCCACACAGACATACACATAGACACACAAACCCACAATAACACACACACACACACACACATGCAAACATCCAACACTCACAACTTTGTCACAAACACACAGCCCAGCAGCTCCTGAGGCTGCATAGTTCTGCAGGAATCCCCACCTTGGAGAGAGCAACCCTGGGGAACACAGGTGGGATGTACCAAGAAATCAGAGAGGGCCAAGTTTCAAAAAGAGTCACCCCTACAACATCTAGGCAGGCCTGAGGAAACTGCAGATCCCTTTGGATCATTATGGATTTCACAGTTTATTCCTGGGCCTGTGCTTGATGTTTCTTCAGGCTGGCTCATGTCTACACTCTCCTAGGATCATGGGAATATCCCAGGGATCCCACAGAGAAGACAGGCGAGAGTCCACCGCCAATGCTCCCCCATGGAGGTTTCCTTCTCTGCCAAGCTGCAGGGACTTGATGCTAGGCAACGGTGAAGTTCATTGTGACACTAGCCATAGCTCACAATTAGGTCTGGTGCTCTGAGACTAGCACATGCACATTCATGAGGTAGGCTCGGGCATCTGTGAGTCACAGCTGTCAGCCTGCCTAAGCAGAGGAAAATGGTACAGCCAGAGGTAGCCTGGTATCAGGAGAAAGGCTGCCTGTGAAAACCCACCACAGGATCATAAAAGGCTCAAATTTAGGGCCCTTTCAGTGCCTCTACATTGTCAAGTTCCACTGGAGAAGGAGATGTTTCCAGACTGTGAGGTGGTCACTGGAAACTGCTCTTCTGACTCTATTCTTGAAAGAGACAGTGTGCAAGAATCGGGTCCCATTGGGATTGGAGTATTATCTAGTTTGTTTTTGAAGATCCCTCAGGTGACAGAATCATATCTGAGACCCCAGAGGTGAGTGTCAGTGAAAGATGTCCAGGATCTTGACCTCACTTCCTCCCTTTATTCTATGCCTCACAAGGGCTCTTTGGGAAAGGCAGGAACCAGAAGAGAGGCAAGTCCAAGGTGGAGCAGTGTTCTTACACCTCAGACAGGCTGCTCAAGGGTGCAGATGAGGTTGAGACAGTGTCTCAGTGGCAGTATGTGGTGATGGCAAGCCTGAAAAAGGTGTCCAGTAGTGCTGTTGAGACACACTGTGGATTCCCTAAGAAAACAAACAAAAAATCAAGGCTCAACTGAGAGAACTAGCTGCCTTGTGCTGGAGTCCAAGCAATGTTCAATTCTTCCTGTCAGAGGACCCAACATCCTCAGGCAAAGTGCAAACTGCCTATCCCACACAACCAGAAAACTACCCAAAACCTAAAGTACAGCCAGCCTACATGAAGTCCCTTTTGCTGTCTTAAATATCTGGCAGCTAAATAATCTGTGGTGAGAGGAAGTCCCATCCAACAAAAGCCCAATGAAAGAGACCATCTACAGTGAGCAGGCTATGCAGATAAAATAAAACAGAGGCTAGGCTGCCAGGCAAAAGCTAGACATGGCTGCCTGCTTCTCATCCTACAGGAATCAAGCAGCCCCCTGACAGAAGTGGGAGAACAAGAGTTTCCTTGTTAGTGGCTGTAATGGGAATTCACATTTTTAAATATGTCAAAGCTGCCAAGTCATTGAAATATGACAGTGTTTACAAGGAAACACTCATGCAATGGATTCCATAAGGGTCTCTCTCCATGAACTGGGAAATGTTTAATGTGGAAGTCCTTGAGCCAGACACAGGAAACACTCGGCCGATGAGGTACATGAATGTCAAAAAAAAGAAGAGGAAAGTGTGGAGGTCCACATCCTATCCAGCATCAATCCATTCCACTCACATTTGGCTCTGAATATGAAAGCCCTCAAATCAGCAGCTTGCCAGGATATCCCCAATTTGCAGTCCAGATGTTCTGTGCATGTTGGAGTCCTCCCACTTGAACACTTGGCCTTGGTGGGGACTGCTTGTGCAATTCAGGGAATGAGGGGATGAAGTTTGAAGCAACTTCTGTGTCATCTGTCTTCATTTCTATTGCAGGTGAAGTTGCAGGACCCATCCACTCTTCACCAGATTGGATCCTCCACCCTACCTGACCTTATTGCTGCTCACACTCTATGTTCCTGGATGAAATCCCAAGATGATGGAGGAGTGCCCCGTCACGACATGAAGCACCTCCTCAGCTGTCAACTGAATTCTAGGTAAATACAAGGGGCTCTGCGGACAGGACTGTTAGTGTCTCTACCTGCGTTGGCTACAGGAAAATGAAACACTGGAAGATGTTTGTTTTTCAGTGTGGTGTGCTCCTCTTCTTTCTAGAGGAGTGGCTTTTTTTGCAGGAGGAGGTGATTTGGATGATGGTGGGACTTGGCAAGCTTCTAATTCACTGCGGATTCATGAACCACAGATAAATAAAGAAAACACAGCCCAAGCCGACCCACACAAACAGTCCACCAGAAGGTTTTGAGACTCAAGAAAAATAGTGCTGAAGTGGGTTAGCCACATTTCTTTAAGCAGACTCCACTTACAGGCACAAACACACACACACACAACACAAACACACAGTGGCACACACACATGCAGACATCCAACACTTGCAACACTCCCACAGAAACACACAGTGAGGCACCTCTAGAGACTGTGTCATTCTGTGGGAAGCCCCACCTAGGAGAGAGCAACCCCAGGGAGCACAGGTGGGCTGCACTTAGAAATCACAGTGGGGAAAGTTTCAAAAACACTCACCCCTACAATGTGTAGGCAGGCCTGATAAATCCTTCTGATACTTTTGGACATTTAGGGATTTTGTGGTTTATTCCTGGGGCTGTGCTTAACATTTCTTCAGGCTGGCTCCCACCTGCCCTCTACCAGGATTATGGAACTATCCCAAGAATCCACAGAAAAGACAGGCAAGAGTACCCCATGGATGCACCACCACAGAGGTCTCCTGCATTGCCAAGATACAGGAACTTGTAGACAATGGTGACATTAATTGTGATGCTAGCCAGAGCTCACAATCAGGAATGGTGTCCTGAAACCAGCTCATGTGCATTCGTGAGGCAGGCTCAGGCACCCAGCTGTCAGAGCTGTCAGCCTTCCTAAGCCAAGGAAAATGCTACAGGCAGAGCTGTCCTGGTATCACGAAAAGGGAGACCTGCAAAACGCACTATGGGAACCTAAAAGTCTTGACCTCAGGTCCCTTTCAGGCCATGTCTGTGGTCAGGTCCTGCCAAAGGAGGAAGCATATCAATACTGTGAGGTGGTCTGTGGAAACTGTTTTTCTGTCTCCCTTTTTGAAAGAGGCTGTGTGAAAGAATCGGGTCCCATGGAGATTGGAATAAAGTCTAATATGTTGTTGATGGTTCCGTGGATGATAGAATCATACCTGAAACCCCAGGACCTGGTGTCAGTGAAAGATAGCCAGGACCTCACTGCCTGCCTTCATCCTGAGCCTTGCAGGGCCTCTGTGGGAAAGGCAGGAGCCACAGCAAAGGAAAGTCCAAGGTGGAGCACTATTCTCATGCCTCAGACTGGCCTCTCACAGGTGAAGATGAGGTTGAGACCAGTGTCTCAGAGGCCATCTGTGGTGATGGCATGCCGAAAAAGGGTGTCCAGTAGTGCTGCTAAGGGGCACTGTGGATTCCCCATGAAAGCAAAGAAAAATTAAGGCTCACCTGAGAGAATGAGCTGCCTTGCGCTGGAGTCCAAGCAATGTTTAGTGATTCCTGTCAGAACACCCAAAAACCTCCTGCAAACTGCAAGAAACCTCAGCCCCCAAAGTAAGACCACGAACCACAAAGTTGAGTGCAACCAGTCTCTGCAAAGTCACTTTTGCTCCCTGAAGTCCCTGTTAGCAAAATAATCTGTGGCAAGAGGTAGTCCTATTGAGCAAGAGCTCCATGAAAGAACCCCTCCGCACAATGGTTGAACTAGTTTACAGTCCCACCAACAGCGTAAAATTGTTCCTATTTCTCCACATCCTCTCCAGCACCTGTTGTTTCCTGACTTTTTAATGATTGCCATTCTAACTGGTGTGAGACGGTATCTCATTGTGGTTTTCATCTGCATTTTGCATTTCTCTGATGGCCAGTGATGGTGAGCATTTTTTCATGTGCTTTTTGGCTGCATAAATGTCTTCTTTTGAGAAGTGTCTGTTCATGTCCTTCGCCCACTTTTTGATAGGGTTGTTTGTTTTTTTCTTGTAAATTTGTTGGAGTTCATTGTAGATTCTGGATATTAGCCCTTTGTCAGATGAGTAGGTTGTGAAAATTTTCTCCCATTTTGTAGGTTGCCTGTTCACTCTGATGGTAGTTTCTTTTGCTGTGCAGAAGCTCTTTAGTTTAATTAGATCCCATTTGTCAATTTTGGCTTTTGTTGCCATTGCTTTTGGTGTTTTAGACATGAATTTCTTGCCCATGCCTATGTCCTGAATAGTAATGCCTAGGTTTTCTTCTAGGGTTTTTATGGTTTTAGGTCTAATGTTTAAGTCTTTAATCCATCTTGAATTGATTTTTGTATAAGGTGTAAGGAAGGGATCCAGTTTCAGCTTTCTACACACGGCTAACCAGTTTTCCCAGCACCATTTATTAAATAGGGAATCCTTTCCCCATTGCTTGTTTTTGTCAGGTTTGTCAAAGATCAGATAGTTGTAGATATGCGGCGTTATTTCTGAGGGCTCTGTTCTGTTCCATTGATCTATATCTCTGTTTTGGTACCAGTACCATGCTGTTTGGGATCTAGAACTAGAAATACCATTTGACCCAGCCATCCCATTACTGGGTATATACCCAAAGGACTGTAAATCATCCTGCTATAAAGACACATGCACACGTATGTTTATTGTGGCATTATTCACAATAGTAAAGACTTGGAACCAAGCCAAATGTCCAACAATGATAGACTGGATTAAGAAAATGTGGCACATATATACCATGGAATATTATGCAGCCATAAAAAATGATGAGTTCATGCCCTTTGTAGGGACATGGATGAAATTGGAAATCATCATTCTCAGTAAACTATCACAAGAACAAAAAACTAAACACTGCATATTCTCACTCATAGGTGGGAATTGAACAATGAGAACACATGGACACAGGAAGGGGAACATCACACTCTGGGGACTGTTGTGGGGTGGGGGGAGCGGGGAGGGATAGCATTGGGAGATATACCTAATACTAGATGATGAGTTAGTGGGTGCAGCGCACCAGCATGGCACACGTATACATATGTAACTAACCTGCACATTGCACACATATACCCTAAAACCTAAAGTATGATAATAATAAATAAATAAATAAAAAAGAAAGAACCCTTCAGCAATGAGACAGCCGTGCAGATGAAATGAAACAGAGGTTAGATTACCAGGTAAAAACCCACAGATGGCTGCCTGCTTCTCATCCTACAATAATCATGCAGCCCTCCAATAGAAGTGGGAGAACAAGTGTTTTCTTGTTGGTGGCTGTAACAGGAATTTACAGTTTTAAAAGTATTAAAGCTTCCCAGTCATTAAAACATGACAATGTTTGGAAGGAAACAATCACACAGTGGCTCCCCATGATGGTCGTTCTCCATGAACTGGGTAACGTTTAGTGTGGAAGTCATTGAGCCAGACCTAGGAAACCCTAGGCTGATGAGGAACATGAAAAGCAGGAAACTAAGAGGGAAGTCTGGAGGCCATATCATACCCACCATCAACCCATTCCACTCCCATTTGGCTCCGGGTATGAAAGCTTTCATATCCGGAGTTTGCCAGGGTTGCCCCAATTTGCACTCCAAATGTTCCTTGCATATTGAAATACTCCCATCTGAACATATGGTGATGGAGTTTGAAGCACCTTCTGTTTCAATTGTCTTCATTTTTTTGCAGGTGAAGCTGTGGGACCCTATCCACCGCTCACCAGATTGTATCGTCACACCTATCTGACCTCATTGCTGCTCACACTCTATGTCCCAGGATGAAATCCCAAGAAAATAGAGGAGTAACCCCTCATGATGTGAAGCACCTGCTCAGCTGGGAATTGAATTTGAGGTAAATTATTGGGGACCTAAGGGTAAGACTGCTAGTGTGTCTCCCTGATTTGGCCACAGGAAAATGAAACACCGGGAGATATCTGTTTTTTGGTGAAAGAATCTGATTTCATGGGTATTGGAATGTAGTCTGGTGTGTTGTTGAGTGTTCTTTCAGTGACAGAATCACACCTGAGACCCCAGAGATGGGTTCCAGTGGAAGATGGCTGGACCCTAGATCTCACTGCCTCCCTTTGTGTTGGGCCTTGCAGAAGCTCTGTGGGACAGGCTGGAACCACAACAAAGTCAAGTGTATGACGGAGGAGTGTTCTTGCACCTCAGACCTTCCTCTAATGGGTGCAGATAAAGTTGAGTCAGTATCTCAGAGACCATCTGTGGTGATGGCAAGCCTGAAAAGGGTGTCCAGTAGCATTGTTGAGGGGCACTATGGATTCACCCAATAAACCGAAAAAAAAACTTGGCTCACATGACAGAACGAGCTGCCTCATGCTGAAATTTAAGCAATGTTCAATAATTCCTGTCAGATGACCCAAAAGCCTGCTGAAAAGTGCAAGCAACCTCAGCCCCCACGAAGAGACAATTACCCCCAACCTGGAGCATAGCGATTTTTCCTGAAGTCCCTTTTGCTGTGTGAAATCCTTGGCAGCTAAATAATCTGTGGTGTGAGGCAGTCCCATCCAGCATCATCCCAATGAAGAGTCCCCCTACAATGAAAATGCCATGCTGATGAAATGAAACTGAGGCTGTATTACCAGGCAAATCCTGACAGGGCTGCCTGCTTCTCATCCTACAGAAATCATGTGGCATTCTGAAGGATGTGGGACAAGACTTTCCTTGTTGGTGGCTGTAATGGGAATTTATGGTTTTAAAAGTATTAAAGCTGCACAGTTATTCAAACCTGAGAGTGTTTAGAAGGAAACACTCATGCAATGGATTCCCATGAGGATCATTTTCCGTGAACAGAGAAACATTTAGTGTGGAAGTCGTTGAGCCATACCCAGGAACTCCTAGGCCAATGAGGAACATGAAAGTAAAAAAAGGAGAGGCAAATGTGGAGGTCACATCTTACCCAGCATCAATCATTTCCACTCCCATTTAACTCCAGGTATGAAAACCCTCAAAACAGGAGTTTGCCAGGGTGGCCCCAGTTGGCACTCCAAATATTTCTTGCCCATTGAAGTACTCTTACCTGAGCACCAGGTAATGGTGTGGACTGCTTGTGCAATTAAGGGAATGAGGGAATGTATTTGGAAGCATCTTCTGTGTTATCTGTCTTCATTTGTTTTTTTGCAGGTGAAGTTGCAGGACACCATCCACACCTCAGTAGATTGTATCCTTTCCCCATCTGACCCTATTTCTACTCACACACTATGTCCCAAGATGAAATCACAAGATGATGGAGAACTGCCCCCTCATGATGTGAAGCATCTGCTCAGCAGAGAACCAATTCGAGTTAAATTCAAGAGGCCCTTTGGACAAGACTGCTAGTGTCTCTCCCCAGTTTGGCCACAGTACAATCAAACTCTAGGAGATGCCTGTTTTTTGATGTTGTGTGCCCCTCTTCTTTCAAGAAGAGTGGCTTTTTTTGCAGGGGTGGGGGTGATTCGGATGCCAACACATCTCAGCCCACCTCCCAATTCACTGAGGATTCATGATCTACAGAAGAATAAAGAACACAGAGCACCACAGCCAAAGAAGAGCCACCCAGACAGGCCATCAAAAGTGGGGAGACTCAGAAAAAAAAAAAGAATCGCTGAAGTGCGTTAGCCACATTCCTTTAAGCAGACTCCACTTACAGGTGCACACACACACAGAGAAATCCAACACTCACAACACTCCCTCAGAAGCACACAGCCCAGCAGCTCCTACAGTTGTGTGGTTTTGCAGGAAACCCCACCTGGGAGAGAGCAACCCCAGGGAACAAAGGCAGGCTATACCTAGAAATCACAATGGGGCCAGTTTCAAAAAGACTCAACCCCTGCAACATCTAGGGAGGCCTAAGGAATCCTGCAGATTATTTTGGATCCTCAGGGATTCACAGTTTATTCCTGGGGCTCTGCTTGATATTTTCTCAGGCTGGCTCATGTCTGCCCGCTCCTTGGATCATGGGACTATCTGGTCAATTCCACAGAAAAGACATGGGACAGTCCATAGAAGACACACCCCCACGGAGGTCTCTTTCTCTGTCAAGCCACAGGGACTTGTGGCTAGGCAATGGTGATATTCACTGTGAGGCTAGACAGAGCTCACAATCAGGCCTGGTGCTTTTAGACTAGGGCATGAGCGTTTTGAGGCAGGCCCAGACGCCTGGCTGTAAGAACTCTCAATCAGCTTAAGCAGAGGAAAATGGTACAGGCAGAGCCAGCCTGGTATTGGGAAAAACCTGCCTGTAAAAACCCACTTTGGGACCATAAAAGTCTCAACCTCAAGGCCCCTTCAGGGCATCTCCGTGGTTGGGTCCCACTGGAGGAAGAGGTGGTTTTAGACTGTGAAGTGGTCACCGGAAACTGATATTCTGGCTCCATTTCAGAAGGAGGCGGTGTGCAAGAACTGGGTCCCATGGGTCTGGAATATTGTCTGCTGTGTTGTTGAGTGTTCGTTCGGTGATAGAATCATACCTGAGACCCCAGACACTGGTGTCAGTGAAAGATGGCCTGGCTTTTGACCTCACCCTCTCCCTTCATCCTGGGCCTTGCAGGGGCTCTTGGGGAAAGACAGGAATTACAAAGGCAAATCTAAGGTGGTGCAGTGTCCTCACACCTCAGACTGGCCTCACATGGTTGCAGGTGAGATTGAGATAGTGTCTCAGAGGCCATCTGTGGTGATGGCAAGCCTGAAAAGGGTGTCTAGTGATGCTGTGGAAGAGCACTGTGGATTCCTCATGAAAGCAAAGAAAAATCAAGGCTTGCCTGAAAGAACCAACTACATTATGCTGGAGTTGAAACATTGTTCAGTGATCCTTGTCAGAGTACCCAAAAGCCCCCTCTGAAGTGCATACAACCTCAGCTCCCAATGAGACAATTACCCACAACTTGGAGAGCAGCCAGACTACCTGAAGTCCCTTTTGCCTCTGAAATTCCTGACAGCTGCATACTCTGTGGCAAGAGGCTGTTCCATCCAACAACAGCCCAACAAAAACACCCCTCCACTGTAAGAAGGCCATGTAGATAAAATGAAAAGGAGGCTATATTATCAGGCAAAAGCCACACACGGCTGCCTGCTTCTCATTCTACAGGAATCATGCATCCCTCCAATAAAATTCGAAGTATCAAAGCTGCCCTGTCATTAAAATGTGACAGTGTTTAGAAGGAAATTCTCAGGCAATGGATTCCCATGAGAGACCTTCTCTGTGAACTGGCAAATGTTTAGTGTGGAAGTGGTCAAGCCAGATCCAGGAAACCCCAAGCTAATGAGTAACGTGGAACTCAGGAAAAGAAGAGGCATGTGTGGGGCCACTTCCCACCCAGCATTAATACATTCATCTTCCATTTGGCTCCGGACATGAAAGTCCTCAAATCGGGAGTTTGCCAGCATGGCCCCTATTTGCACTCCAAATGTTTCTAGCACGTTGGAGTACTCTGACATGAACACCGGTCCATGGTGTGGACTACTTGTGCAATTAAGGGAAGGCAAAAATGGAGGTGGAAACACTTCTGTGTGATCTGTCTTCACTTTTATTTTAGGTGAAATTTGGGGATCCTATCCAGCCCTCACCAGATTGTATGGTTACCCCTTTCTGACCTCATTTCTGTGCATACTCTATGTCCCAGGATGAAATCCCAAGACAAAGGAGGAGTTTTCCTTTAAGATGTGAATCACCTATTCAGCTGGGAACTGAATTTAAAGTAAATTCATGGGGCCCATGGGACAGGACGGCAGGGGCTCTCCCTGGTTTGGCTGCAGGACTGTGAAACACTAGAAGATTCCAGTTTTTTGGTGTGGTGTGCTCCTCTTCTTTCTAAAAGAGTGGATTTTTTTTTTGCAGGAGGAGGGGATTTGGACGCATCCCTCCCAATTCACTGCAGCTTCATGAACCACAGAAAAATAAAGAACACAGAGCCCCACATCCCAACCAGAGCCACACAGACACACCACCAAAAGGCTTGGTGATGGAAAGCCTGCAAAGTATGCCCAGTAGTGCTGCTGAAGGGCACTGTGGATTGCCCATGAAAGCAAAGAAAAATCAAGGCTCACCTGAGAGAAGGAGCTGTCTTGTGCTGGAGTCCAAGCAAGTTCAATGTTTCCTGCCAGAGGACCCAATAGCCTCTTGCAAAGTGCAAACCACCTCAGCCCCCACAACGAGTCAATGACCCAAAACCTGGAGGGCAGCCAGCCTCCCCAAAGTTCCTTTTTCCTCTCCAAAATTCCAGGCAGCAAAGTAATCTGTGGCATGAGGCAGTCCCATTCAGCAACAGCCCAATTAAAGAGAACCTCAACAATGAGAAGACCTTTCAGATGAAATAAATCGGAGGCTAGATTACCAAGTAAAAGCCAGGCATGGCTGCCTGCTTCTCATTCTACAGGAATCATACAGCCTGTTGATAGAAGTGGGAGAACAAGACTTTCCTTGTTGGAAACAAGGATCAAACTGCCCAGTCATTAGAACATTACAGTGTTTAGAGGGAAACTCTCAGGCAATGGATTCCCATGATGGTTGTTCTTTTTGAACTGGGAAACGTTTAGTGTGAAAGTCATTGAGCTAGACCCAGGAAATGATAGGCTGATGAGGAACATAGTAGGAAAAGAAGAGGTAAGTGCAGAGGCCACATCCCACCCAGCATCACTCCATTTCACTCCCACTTGGCTACAGGTGTGAAAGCACCCAAATCAGGAGTTTGGCAGGATGGCCCCTATTTGCACTCCAAATGTTCCTTGCACATTGGAGTACTTTCACCTGAACACTGGGTCATGATGTGACAACTTGTGCAATTAAGGGAATGTGGGGAAGGAATTGGAAGCACCCGCTGTGTCATCTGTCTTCAATTTTTTTGCAGGTGATGTTGCGAGACCCCATCAACTTCTCAGCAGATTGTATCCTCACTCCTATTTGACCTTCTTGCTGCTCACACTCTGTCTTCCAGGATGAAAACTCAAGATGACGGAGGAGAAATTTAAAATCATAAATTCCCATTACAGGCACCATCAAGGAAATTCTTGTTCTCCCACTTCTATTGGAGGTCTGCATGATTCCTGTAGGTTGACAAGCAGGCAGCCATGGCTTTTGCCTGGTAATCTAGCCTCTGTTTCATTTCATCTGCATAGCATTCTCATAGTGGAGGGGCTCTTTCATTGGTCTGTTGCTGAATGGGACTGCCTCTCATAACAGAGTATTTAGCTTCCAGGGATTTCAGAGAGCAAAAGATGATGGAGGAGTGCTCCCGGACGACAAGAAGCACCTGCTCAGCTGGGACCCGAATTTGAGAACAATTCAAGGAGCTGTACAGACAGGACTGCTAGTGTCTCTGCAGACAATCAAACACTCAATATGTCTGTTTGTTGGTGTGGTGTGCTCCTCTTCTTTCTAGAAGAGTGGGGGTTTTTTGTTTGTTTGTTGTTGTTGTGTTTTTTGTTTTTTGTTTTTTTAATGTGGGGAGAGGTGATTTCAATGCCAGCGGGTCCCGGCTTGCCTTTCAATTCACTGTGGATTCGTGATCCACAGAAAAATAAAGAACACGGATTCCTGCAGCCCAAGTAGAGACACAGAGAGGCCACCTAAATGTTGGGAGACTCAAAAAGGAAGCAATAATGTGTTAGTCAAGTTTCTTTAAACTGACTTCACATATAGGCACATACCCACACACACAGAATGCCACAGACACACAAACACAGACATTCAACACTTGCAACACTCCCACTGAAACACACAGCTTGGCAGCCCCTGAGGCTACATAGTTCTGCAGGAAGCTGCAGTTGGGAAACAGCAAACCTGGGGAAGACAGGCAGGCTGAACCTGGAAATCACAGTGGGGCCAGTTTAAAAAGACTCACACCTCCAACATCTAGGTAGCCTTCAGGAATTCTGCATATCTTATTGGTTTCTTAGGGATTTTGCGGTTTATTTGTGGAGCTTGTCTTGACGTTTCTTCAGGCTGGCTAATGTCTGCCCTCTCCTAGGATCATGGGGCTATCTCGTGGATCCCACAGAGAAGACAGGCGAGTGTCCACCACCGAAACACCTCCTCAGAGGTCTCTTTCTCCACCAACCCACAAAGACTTGTCACTAGGGAATGGAGACTTTCATTATGACACTAACCAGACCTCACAATCATGCCTGTTGCCCTGAGACTAGTGCATGTGCATTTGTGAGGCAGGCTTGGGTGCCGGGTTATCAGAATTGTCAGCCTGCCTAAGCAGAGGAAAATGGTAAAGGCAGAGCTGGCCTAATATTGGGGAAAAGGCTGCCTGCAAAAACCCATTGCAGGACCCTAAAAGTCTTGACATCAGGGCTCCTTTGTGCCATCTCTGTTGTCAGGTCCCACTGGCGGGGGTGGCATATAGAGACTGTGAGGAGGTCCCTGGAAAATACTCTTCTGACACCATTCCCAAAACAGGCTGTTTCCAAGAATCTTTTCCCATGGGGATTGGAATATAGTTTGGTGTATTGCTGAGGTTCTTCGGATGATAGAATCATACTGGAGACCACAGAGGCGGGTGTCAGAGAAAGATGGCCAGACTCTAGACCTCACTGAGTCCCTTCATCCTGGGCCTCGCAGGGGCTCTCTGAGACAGACAGAAACCACGGCAAAGGTAAGTCCAAGAGGGAGCAGCATTCTCACACATCGGACTGGCCTCTCACTTGTGAAGATGAGGTTGAGACAGTGTCTCAGAGGACATCTGTGGTTATGGCAAGCCTGAAGAATGTTTACAGTAGTGGTTTTGAGGGGCACTGTGGATTCCCCATGAAAACAGAAAAACTAAGGCTTGACTCAGAAAAAGAGCTGCTTTGAGCTGGAGTCCAAGCAATGTTGAATGATTCCTGTTAGAGGACCCAGAAGCCTCCTGCAAAGTGCAAAACACCTCAGTCCCCATAACAAGACAATGACCCACAACCTGGAGCACATCCAGCCTACCCAAAGTCCCTTTTGCTTTCTGAAATTTCTGGCTACAGAATAATCTGTTGTGAGAGGCCATCCCTTCCAGCAACAGCCCAATGATAGAGCTCCTCCACAATGAGAAGGTCATGCAGCTGAAATGAAACAGGCTAGATTCCCAGGCAAAAGCCAGACACTGATGTCAGCTTCTCATCCTATGGAAATCATGCAGCCCTCCAATGGAAGTGAAAGGTCAAGAGGTTTCTTGTTGGCAGCTCTAATGGGAATTTACAATTTTAAAAGTCAAACCTACCTAGTCATTAAAATGTGACAGTTTTTAGAAGAAAACACCCAGGCAACGGATTCCCATAAGGGTCATATTTTGGGAACTGAGAAACATTTAGTGTGGAAGTTGTTGAGCCAGACCCAGGAAGCCCTAGGCCAATGTGGAATATGGAAGTCAGAAAAAGAAGAGGCAAGTGTGGATGCCACATGCCACCCAGCATCAATCCATTCCACTCCCATTTGCCTCTGGGTATGAAAAACCTCAAATCAAGAGTTTGCCAGGAGGGCCCCAATTTTCATTCCAAATGTTGCTTACATAATGAAATACTCCCACCTGAACACTGGGCCATGATGTGGACTGTTTGTGCAATTAAGGGAATGCTAGGATGGAGTTGGAAGCACCTGCTGTGTCATCTGTCTTGATTGATTGATTGATTGATTGATTGATTGATTGATTGATTGATTTTGCAGGTGAAGTTGCTGGACCCAATTCATCCCTCACCAGATTGTATCCTCACTCCCATCTGACCTTATTGTGGCTCACACTCTATGTCCCAGCATGAAATCCCAAGATGATAGAAAAATGTCCCCTCATGATATGAAGCACCTGCTCAGCAATGAAAAGAATTTGAAGTAAATTCAAGGGGCAACCAAAAGTTTGCAAGACTCAAAAAAAGAAGCACTGAAGTGCATTATCCACAGTCCTTTAAGCAGACTCCAGTTACAGGCAAACACACACATACACACACACACCCACACACACCTAAGCACACAATGCCACACGCACATGCAGACATCCAACACTCACAACACTTTCACAGAAACACGCAGCCCGGTAGCTCCAGTGTTTGGTTGGTTCTTCAGGAAGACCCAACTGGGAGAGATCAACACCAGAGAACACAGTCAGGGTGTACCTAGAAATCACAGTGGGGCAAGTTTCAAAACTACTCACCCCCACAATATTTAGGCAGACCTGAGGAGTCCTGCAGATCTTTTTGATCATTAAGGATTTCACAGTTTATTTCTGGAGCAGAGCCGGCCTAGTATTGGAGAAAAGGCTGCCTAAGAAAACTCACTATCAGACCATAAAAGTCTCCACCTCAGGCCCCATTTGGGTTGTCTCCGTGGTTGGGTCTCGCTGGAGGAAGAGGCATTTTGAGACTGCGAGGTGGTCATTGAAAACAGCTCTTCTGGCTCCATTCCAGAAAGAAACTCTGTGCAAGAATCGGGTCCCATGGGGATTGGAATATAGTCTGGTGTGTTGTTTAGGATTTTTGGGTGATAGAATTATACCTCAGACCTGAGACCACAGAACCAGGTGTCAGTGAAAGATAGCCAAGCTCTTGACCTCACTGTCTCCCTTCATCTTGGCCTCACTGGGGCTTTCTGGGAAAGGCAGAATCCAAGACAAAGTTAAGTCCAAGGTATTACAGTGTTCCCACACCTCAGACTGGCCTCTCATGGGTGCAGATAAGGTTGAGACAGTGTCTTAGAGGCCCTCTGTGGTGATTGCAAGCCTGGAAAGGGTGTCTAGTAGTGCTGATGAGGGGCACTGTGGATTCCCCAAGAAAGCAAAGAACAATCAAGGCTCACCTGAGAAAATGAGATGCCTTTTGCTGGAGTATAATCAATGTTCAAGGATTCTTGTCAGAGGACCCAAATCTTCTTGCAAAGTGCAAACAACCTCAGCCCCCAAAATGATGCAATCACCCATATCCTGGAGTGCAGCCAGCCTACCCAAAGTCCCTTTTGCACTTTGAAATCTCTGACAGCTAAATAATTTGTGGAAAGAGGTAGTCACATCTGGCAACAGCTCAATGAAATATTCCCTCCACAATGAGAAAGGATATGCAGATACAATGAAACACATCCTAGATTACCAAGCAAAAGCCAGACACACTGGCCTCCTTCTCATGCTCCAGGAATACACTGTCCTCTGATAGAAGTTGGAGAGTGACAGTTTCTTTTCCCACAACTGTAATGGGAATTTATGGTTTTACATATATCAAAGCAGCCTGGTCATTAAAACGTGACAGTGTTTGGAAGGAAGCATTCACACAATGGATTCCCATGAATGTCATCCTCTGTGAACTAGGAAACATTTAGTGTGCAAGACATTTAGCCAGACCCAAGAAACCTTAGGTCGATATGGAACATGGAAGTCAGGAAAAGAAGAGGCAAGTATGGAGGCCACATCCCACACAGCATCAATCCATCCCACTCCCATTTGGCTATCATAATGAATCTGAGGTTTGCCCGGATGGCCCCAGTTTGCACTGCAAATGTTCCTTTCACGTTGGAGTACTCCCAGATGAACATGGGGCCATGGTGTGCACTGCTGATGCAATTAAGGGAATGCAACAATGGAGTTTGAAGTAACTTCTGTTTCATCTGTCTTCACCTTTTTTGCAGGTGAAGGTGCTGGACCCCATACACCCCTCATCAGATAGTGTCCTAACCCCTCTCTTACCTTATTGCTGCCCACACCCTCTTTGCCAGAATGAAATCCCAAGAAAATGGAGTGTCCCCTGTAAAATTTAAGCACCTGCTCACCTGGGAATGGAATTCAATGTAAATTCAAGGGGTCCTGTGGACAAGACTGCTAGTGTCTCTCCTTGGGTTGGCTTGAAACACTGGGAGATGTTGGTTCTTGGGTATGATGTGCTGCTCTTCTTTCTAGAAAAGTATATTTTTTTCAGGGGGAGGTGATTTGGATTCCGGCTCATCTTGGCCAGACTCCTAATTCACTACAGATTCATGATCCACAGAAAAAGAAAGAACACGGAGCCCTGCATCCCAAGCATGACCACACGCACAGGCGAACAAAATGTTAGGTTACTCAAAAAAAAAAAAAAAAAAAAAAAAAAAGGAAGAAGAAGAAGTGCTGCTGCAATGCATTAGCCACATTATTTTAAGCAGACTCCACTAACAGGCACACACTCCCACACACACCGCCACAAATACACAAAGCCACACACACAAGCAGACATCCACCACTAGGAGCACTCCCACAGAAATAAACAGACAGCCAGCTTCTGAGGCTGCGTGGTTCTGCAGGAAGACACATCTGGGAAACAGCAACCTTAGGGAACACAGGCGGGCTGTATCTAGTAATCACTTTGAGGCAAGTTTTAAAAAGAGTCACCTCTACAACATCTAACCAGGCTGGAGGCATCCTGCATATACTTTTGGATCATTAGGGATTTCGTGGTTCATTCCTGGAACTCTCCTTAACGTTTCTTCGGGCTGGCTCACATCTACCATCTACTAGAATCATGGGACTGTCCTGTGTAACCCACACAAAAGACAGGGGAGAGTCCACCACTAACACACCTCCACAGAGGTCTCATTATCCGCCAAGGTGCAGGGACTTGTCGCTAGGCAATGGTGTCATTTTTTGTGACACTAGCCAGAGCTCACTGCTCAGGCCCGGTGCTGTGAGACTAGCTCATGCGTATTCATGAGGTAGGCTCAGGTCCCTCCCTGTCAGAGCCATCAGCTGCCTAAGCAGAGGTAAATGGTATAGGCAGAGCCAGCCTGGTATTGATAAAAATGTTGCCTGCACAACCCTAAAAGTCTCGAACTAATTACCCCATCAGGTCATCTTGGTGGTGGAGTCCTGGTGGAGGAGGAGGTATTTAGAAACTGTGAGGTGGTCACTGGAACCTGTTGTTCTGACTCCGTTCCTGAAAGAGACCATGTGTAAGAACCAGGTCCCATGGGGATTGGGATAGGGGCCAGTGAGTTGTTGAGGGTTCTTTATGTGATGGAATCACACCTGAGACCCCAGAAGCGGGTGTCTGCAAAAGATGGCTGGGCTCTTGACCTCACTGCTTCCCTTCATCCTGGGCCTTTTAGGGGCTCTCTGGGAAAGGCAGGAACCACTATAAAGGTGATTTCAAGGTGGAGCAGTGTTCTCTCACCTCGAACTGGCCTCACCTATAGGCAGATGAAGTTGTGACAGTGTCTCAGAGGCCATCTGTGGCAATTGCTAACCTGAAAATGGTATCCAGTAGTTCGGTTGATGGGCAATGGGGAATCCCTAGGAAAGCCAAGAAAAATCAATGCTTACCTGAGAGAACAAGCTGCTTTGTGCTGGAGTCAAAGAAATGTTCAGTGATTCTTGACAGAGGACTCAAAATCCTCCTGCAAACTGTGAAAATTTTCACCCGCAACAATGCAACGATTACCCACAACCTGGAGCTCAGCCAGTCTATCCGAAGTCTTCATTACTCTCTGAAATTCCTTTCAGTCAAAAGACCTGTGGTGAGAGGGAGTCCCATCCAGCAACAGCCCATTGAAGGAGATCTGTGACAATAAGAAAAGACGTGCAGATGAAATGAAACAGAGCAAAGATTACCAGGCAAATATTAGACACTGTTGCCTGCTTCTCATTCCATATGAATCAAGTCACCCTCTGATAGAAGTGGGAAGACAAGAGTTTCCCTGTTGGCAGCTCTAAAGGAATTTACAGTTTTAAAAATAATAAAGCTGCCGAGCCATTAAAATGTGACAGTGTTTAGAAGAAAACACTCACACAGTGGATTCCTATGAGGGTCATCCTTTGTGAACTGGGAAATGTTTAATGTGGAAGATGATGTGCCAGACCAAAGAAACCCTAATTCAATGAGGAAGATTGAAGTCAGAATAAAAAGAGCAACTATGGAGGCCACATCCCACCCAGCATCACTCCATCCCACTCCCATTTGTCCCCATGTATGAAAGCCCTCTAAGTGCAAAGACCCAGTTTGTACTCTACATGTTCATGGCACGTTGGAGAACTCCCAACTGAACACCGGGCCCTGGTGTGCACTGCTTGTGCAATTAAGGGGATGTGAGAATGCAGTTGGAAGGAACTTCTGTGTCATGTCTTCACTTTTTTTGCACATGCACATGTGGGACACAATCCACACCTCACCAGATTGTATCCTCTTCTCTATCTGACCTTATAGCTGCCCACACTCTCTGTCCCAGAATGAAATCCCAAGATGATTAAGCAGTGCTCCCTCATGACATAAAGCACCTGCTTGGCTGGTCTCATGTATTGATTAATCATACTTATAATTGTTAACATTCATTGTGTAACATAATGTTTCATTTTTCTTCCTTACTCTCCACCATTTATTTTCTTCTCAGATTAGTTACAGTTTGTAACTTATTTTGTCAAACATATGCAATGAGGTAACACTGCAGTATTGCAGAATACACTGCATTTAAAACAGATTCATATTGAAATGGGGAAACATCCCTTATTACTCGCAGGTGGGAGATCAAGGAGGATGGGATCTGCGGTTCTGACCCCAGGTAGCATCTAGGGGTGAATGCTTACACTTCCTGAATCCCTAGCGTGCATGTTACATGGTGCTAATTTAGTTTATCCATCTGTAGGCTACTAGTGTTAGTTCAATTAGACACCCTGCCTTACTGCAAAGACAGAGGGCTTTCTGGATCCTAGGCTTATCTGCCTTGCTGTACCTGAAGAATTCTGCCTTGCTGTACCTGAAGAATTGGCTCACACATGGGCTTGGAGAAGAAGTGCAAGGTTTCATTGATTGGAAGTGCTCAGTAGATGGATGGGGAGCCAGAATGGAGATGGAGTGGGAAGGTGGTTTTCCCTTGGAATGGGGCAGCTTAGTGCTGTCCTCCCACAGCCCTGCAAACCTCGTGTTCTTCTGTGGTGGATGGCCTGCCACCGCAGTCCTTGTGCTCTCCTTTCTCTGGTGTCCTCTTGAGGTCCAGTTGCTGTGTCTTCTTGTGCTAATGGTTCCTCTCAACATCCAGCTGCTGTGTGTCTGCCTGCTAGGGTCTCAGGGTTTCTTATAACACAGGATGGGGATATGGCAGGCCAGGGTGGTCTTGGAAAATGCAACACTTGGGCAAAAAGACAGAAACACATGCCCTCACCAACTGAGGCAAGAAAATAGAAGTTCCTGTCCTCACCTAGGTCAGTGAGCACAGGCCTGATATTGGATCCCTAGCCAAGAACCACACCCTCCTCTACCAGACACTTCCCTGCCCCCCTTCCATATCAATATATTTTAAATCTAAAACTCCATAAATTATACCCAAATCCTTTATAGAAGACAATTGGAGAAAATGTCATTAGAAGAACCAGTCTAGGATTAGGCTCACTACATAGAAAATGGAAACACAGAGAGCATGTCCTGCGGGCATGGAATCACTGCAGAAACGTATCTCTTACTGAGAAGGAAAAGGAAACAAACTGGCTTCTCTCATCTTCTTGTTCTCTAATCTCTGCAGTGTCACCCCTTGACTGAACTGAAAGAGGAAGTAATTTTTATGGGAGCCTAGTAATGTTGCCTCCCAGGGGCCAGGCCTCTCTATTACAGAACAGTGCCATGGAGATGTGAGTGATGTAGCTGTGGGCATGCAAACCCAGGGCCTCACACAAAGGAGTATCAACAACAAATACAGTATCAAGGGATTAAGAGAGAATTATTCTCAGGAATGATTCATGTGTGATATTTGTGAAAAGACCAAAAAGTAAAACAGCTTATGAGGCAGTAAACATAAAAAGAACATAAAGAAAAGCAGCCAAAAATTGTAAAGTCCAGGCTATTTACCTTTCCTTTATAGGATTTTGAAAATCCCTTCCAGAATCCTTTTCCCAATATCTTCCATTCATGGATTCATTTAAGAAATATTTATTGAGCTAGAATGGTCTAAGCATTCAGCAGATGCCATCATATACACTGTTGGTACTTCTATCATTGATAGAAAGAATGTTTCTTTTTTTCTACAATGCTTTTCTCTCAAACATTCTTCTTGCAAATTTGTATCCTTACAGATGCTCTCAATTGTTCCTGTCCTAAGAAGGTTCCCCACACAGGTGTAAACCCAGCTAAGAACTTTCTTCCTCTCCAACTAAGTTACTAAATTGTATATACTGTAACACTTGTCAGAGTACATTCCAATTCTTGCTCTTCCCTTCATTCTCCAATTAATATTTCAAAGGAAAATCTATAAACACAATGGTTTGACACTTGTCAATATTTATTGTGTAAGAGGTTATTAGATATTTATATAAATATTTATCCTAATTTATGGAAAACAGAATAAACAATGTTCACTGCCCATTCCCCCATGAACTGCTCAAATTTAAACAATGTCTAGGATTTTAGAGCAATTATACAAACTTCCAAAAAACACCTGAAAGTGTTTTTATTTGAATTTATTTTGCTTTTTATATTGAATTATTTTGTAGAGACAGTCTTGCCTCGTGGCCCAGGCTGAAGTGCAGTGGGTGATCACTGCTAACTACAACCGTGAACTCCTGAGTAAATAGAACAACAGATGGGTGCCATCATACCCACATTAACTAATTAAATAATTAGTTACATTTTAGATATAGGTTTTGCTGTGTAGCCTGTGCTAATGTCAAACTCTGGGTTTGAAGCAGTCCTCCCTTCTCCGCCTTCCAGAGAGTTGTGATTCCAGGCATGAACCACCAGACCTCAAAGAGGAAATTTTAGATTTTAGAATATTGAAATATATTAGGTTTAATTTCTTCTTTCAATTTTGCCTTTGCAGTGGCACTTGATAATCATTATTACTTATGGTGAGACTGTGATTTCTCATATTTGGTCACCAAATTTTGAAATCTTTATTCTGTTTACTTAAACCCTAATAACTGGTAGTCAGCTGAGCTGAAAGTCGAGTACATGCTTGCTTCTGTGTTGAGGCTATGAAGAAAAATGTAGAGATGCATTACAAACCAAAGACTTTATATATATATAATATATATATACACACACACACACACACATACACGTATATATACACACACACATATATACACATATATAGTCTTTATATATATATATACTTTATATATATAAAGACTTTACATATATATACACATAAAGACTTTATATATATATAAAGTATTTAGCATGTATATATGTGTGTGTATGTATATATATATATGTATATGTTAAAGCTTTATCCTGGCTGGTGAAGCATCATACATGGCATGGATAGTTTTATAAAATACCCTGAAATACATAGTTTAGTAACCAACTTAGCACTTGCAATTTCCCAACTTTGTTTTAATCATAAGTTAATGATGTACGGCACTTCAAGTAAGTAAATGAATGTTTGAATTGCTGTGAGTTATTTTAGTCATTTCTCAGCTAACCATTTAAGTTATCAAATATCTTTACTTCTACAAAATCATAAATCATAGATATTAAAAATTAATCAACAGGATTTATCTAACTAAAAGCTGCCATCTAATATGATATTTTTCAGTAGGATGACAGCAGTAATTATGCCAAAAAATAGTCATTCCCCTAGTTTGAGCCATTATAGCAATTTCCAATAAAATATTTCACAGGCAGGGTCCAGATCTGGGCAACAGTTATTAATATAATGGTTATTGTTGAGAAGAAATTTTGATACATCTAGCTGTGTTTGGATGTCAGTGCCTTGAAGGGACAGGTTTGGCATATTAATAAGAAAAGGTGCATTGGACTGGATACTAAGGAATGTATTGAATTGTTTTTCTTATCATCTATAACATCAAAGGTGAATTTGAGATATAGAAACACTGGAACATTTCACACTATGGCCTGACATTTCACTGCAATTTTTTTTTTTAACCATGTACAAAATTCATTAAATATGCAAAATTAGGACTGCTATAGGATGAAAGTGGTGGAATCAGAGGTCACAATCCACAGAAAGGTGATAGTCTCTTGTGGATGGCACCCTGAGCACTGAATTTGGGTGAGAATCTACTTTCAGCTGTTAACAAGGACAAGGAGAATGAAGTTATCAGCAGTTAACATTATTGGATTAATTGAAATGAATGTTGATAGAAATTTTGTTGGCTTTAAATCAAATTGAATATAGTACTTCAAATTGAGTATTTGATGAGGGTAAACTCTTATCAAGTTTCCCACATGTAAAATTGAGAATTAATTAAGAGATTACATAACCCATACAATATTATGGATATCTCATATAGATTTATATACACATGTGCAAACATGCAGTATGTAAATATTTGTCTATATCTAAATATATCTAAATACATTGATGAACAGTTAGAAATTTAGAAATTATTCTCCCATTTTATCATTCACTTTCCTAGAATTTTGTCACAAATATAATTTTTCCATCTGTTTGAAGCCTGCTATCTGGAGACATAATTTATGGATATGGTAAAGCCCTGAGATATGACAGGGTTTGTATCAGAGAAAATAATTACACTGCTGTTATAAAGGATCCATCGTGAGGAGAAAGTTATATTTCACATGATTACAAATACAGAAGTATTATTTCATTGAAAGCTGATATCAGTGAATACAATTTGTTTTTAATGTTTTATTAAAATATTCAACCTCAAAAGGATTTCTTGTGTAGAATAATGATATTGGTAAGAAATAATGATTCAGAATTTCCTTTAATTTGTTGATTATTTAAAATGTAAGTAAAATACTAAAAAGTACTGTATAATGTAGTTTCATGAAGCATTCTCCATGGTATTATAAAATTAATAGACTCAAAGGAATTTTTTGACACAGAGAAATGTCCTTATACAATTTTATTATTTATTATTGTGCTTTCACTTTATTACTTGCTTGCATGTCATAACTGATAGAAATAAAAATATTTTCATTTACACATATACAAAGCATGGATTTTTGTTTATGTTTTCTACCGAGAGAAAATCACCAATAATTTTATCTATATAGGAAAATTCTGACAAGCCCAAACTTCTCAACTTCCTTTTCTTTTGAAGTTTCATATTTCAGTCTAAGTATGAGATCAAATTGACTGTGATTTTTTTTATTTCACTATGACTACTGAGTTTCTGATATATATATATAAAAAACACTATATAAGAAATTCAGTATATATTATATTGTATGTATATATTACATAGTATATGATATGTATAGTGACACTCTCTTTAACCTGGATGGACTCCTAGTCCTTACTACATGGCTATGGCCCAAACTGTTACTCCTGGTTCCCCAGGCGCTGTTTAAAGGTGCAGAGATTGACCAGCAGACACATGAGTTCTTGTCCTCCTGTCCAAGTAATATCCATAGAAATAGTAAAAGAGTGGCACATTAGACTTCATGACATTGTTAAGGCTAACCTCTTTATAAGCATTTCATGCAGATATTTATGAGTTTATCTCATTTATTTTATTTATTTATTTATAGCTCTCATTTCAAAATCAATTTTTGCTTGAGAGTTATTTCAACATATAATCAAATGTTCGGAGCTATGACATATATGTTTCAAGCTTAAAAGTCTGTATCTGCTATTATGTTGGGTAAAACCCATCCAGCACTTATAAAAATAAGTAATTTTTAGGCATGGCCAAGGTAGTGTTCTAAAACACACTTTGAAATTCTTCAGAAACCAATTTGAAAATATTCCTGATGTGATAGAACCCAGTACTTGTTTCTAATTAACAGAAAACAGCGCAAGGATTTTCTGGATACTGGGCTACCTCTGGCCTAGGTGAGAAAAGGTGACACAGCTCTGCCTAAGTCTCCTGCTCTCATGGGGACAAACCCCTCAGGAGCCCCAGACCAGTACATCATGAAGTCTAGCACCCTGATAACACAATGCAGAAGGGACATCCCATGGAGAGATTCATAGGAATAAAAGGAGATGCCTGAGGATCTCAGCAGTCCAGGCCCCGCTATTTGAGTTCTGCTAGCCATGGCACCAGGTAGATGAGAAGACACCTGACAATGTCTCCATCTTGAGCCATCCCTAGATTGTGTCCTCCTGAGTGCCCCTGAACCACAGTCATTTGGCTGAGAGACTCTGGAAGGTTTTAGAGACTGACAGTAAATTATAATCATTGTTTTTAGCCACTGAGTTTTAGATAATTTTGAAAAGCACTTTCAACTCCTAGAAAAACTGAGTTGTCTACTGATTTGAGTAATCGTGGAGAGCTTTAAAGGCCAACATCATGAATGCTAATACCCTGGAAAAGTCAAACAATCAAGGCTCTTCTAAACACAATAGATCTTTAATGTCCCTTTGCTATGGCTGGAAAATAATCTAACATGTATCTGATAGAGTTTTTTGAAAGCGTCTGTTCACATGTTTTGTCTGGGTATGGGTGAACTCTGGTCTGCTTTAGTTCAAATCAACTGCAGCAACTCATATATCATTTTAGGTCCTGGCCTACACTGATCTTTTGATCACTGACTGTGTCTGTGTCTGTGTCGGTATGTTTTGTGTGTTACCATATTTTATCCTAAGGAGCTAAATAATAGTGCTATAGTTGTTTTGTAAACATAAAGCATTCCAGGAAGACAATATTGCTTATCAACTGAACTTTAAAACAGATACGAGGCAGGGCATGGAGGGTCACACCTGCACTCCCAGCAGTTTGGAAAGCCGAGATGGGTGAATCTCTTGACCTCAGGAGTTTGTGATAAGCCTGGCCAACATGGCAAGATCCCATGTCTGATATCATACCAAAGCTAGCTGGTCTTGGTGGTCCATGGATATACTTTCAGCTACTTGGGAGGCTGATGCAGGAGAAACCACTGAAACCCTGGGACAGAGTTTGCATTGAAGTAAGATGATGCCACTGAGCTCCATCCTGGGCACCAGAGCAAGACACTGTCTCAGAAATAAAAATGAAGTTAAATAATAAAATAGGAGAGATCACTGAGAAGAGAAATGCATAAAACTGCGTGGGCATTGTGGCTCATGCCTGAAATCAGCCTTATGAGAGGCTAAGGTGGGTGGATAACTTGAGGACAGGAGTTCGAGATCAGCCTGAGCCAACATTGTGAAACTTGGTCTTTACTAAAAATACGAAAAAAAAGAAAATAACCAAGATTGGTGTCACATGTCTGCAGTCATAGCTACTTGGGAGGGTGTGACTGGTGAATTGCTGGAACACAGGATGGGGAGGTTGCAGTGAGGCAAGATCATGCCACTGCACTTCAGCCTAGGCTACAGAAAAAAAAAAAAAAACAAAGAGAGATACAGAGAAAAGAAAAAGAAGGAAAGAAAGAAAGAAAAGGAAAGAAAGAAAGAAAGAAAAAGAGAAAGAAAGAAAGAAAGAAAAGAAAGAAAGGAAGGAAGGGAGGATGAAGGGAGGGAGGGAGAAAGAGAGAATGAAAGGCATAAAACCAAAAGGAGATGAATAAAAGTAAGAATGTGCCATTTTTCTCATTATCCACATGAATTTTGAGCTATGTTTAAAAAAAATTTATGTTTAAAATAATACTAATATTTAGGTGTCCAGTGGACTAACACAAACTTTAAAATAAGCAGGTATATATTGTCAAAATTACTTATTTAACTATGAGTATTGTCAAAATTACTCAAGTAACTAAGCTTCTTGGTGGAGCTGAAACCTAGTTTTCAACAAATAAAATTGACATATGTCATCAAATTGCATAGTATTGGGGCAGGGTAGTCTGTATTATGCTGCCTAATCTACACTAAATTAAAAATGAAATCAAATCTGCAAAAGATTTTCCATTTACTATTACCGGTAAAGACTGTTTTGTTTCCTGACTTGTGGAGGGTTTTATTCCCACTGTTTAGACGGCTCTGGCAGAAAGCCTTCCTGGTCCAAATTCACCTCTTATCATCACAGTATACACATGTTCAGGCATCAAGAAGAAAGAGCATCCAATCCTACCACTTTCCTGCATTGGTTCCCATGCACAAGCAAATATGCTGTGTTAGTGACTATAAAATATTCCTACATTTGATCAAGGAGATTTGTGCGTCCAAACAGTAAAACAACAATATTATGATCAGTTGTATTTTTATTATTTATTTACTTAGAGGCAGGGTCTTGCTCTGTCAACAGGCTGAATTATACATCACTCTGGTCTCAGACTTTTGGGCTCAGAGGATCCTCCAAAATCAGCCTTCCAAAGTTCTGAAATTACAGACTTTAGTCATTGTATCCAGCCTCAAGTTTAGAGATAAAGGCTAACGAAGATATTGTAAACCATATAAATAAATCTAATTGCGGTTATCTAGACAGCTGTAAGAAACCACTGAAAAACTGCCATTGTGGACAAGGCTGCTGACAACAATGTCATGCAAGCAGAGGAATAGTTCCTTCCCTCTGAGCCTTCAGATAATACCAGAGGCCAGCATGGCATTTCCATTGCTGCTTTTAGAGAAAACATGAAACATAGTGGTGTGCAGTGTGTGTGTGTGTGTGTGTGTGTGTAAGCATACATGCAAAACCAGTTGAACAAAATAGGATCACCCACAGAATGGAATATGATGCAACTGTTTGTAGATATGGTAGAATGCATCCTGAATCTATCAGTTTCTCAGCTTTTTTTTTTTCTGGCTGGTAGGTTATTTATTAGTAATGAATCAATTTTGGAAATTGAAATTGGACAGGCTGGAGCTGAGACTGGGTCCACTTTGATTCTGTTGTGGAACAGAAAACTGCATGGCTGTAATTTTGGCTGTGATTATTACTGGAATGTTGCTGCACAGATGGGCTAGTTTTCTGCCTGCAGCAGGAGGCCCTGGGGCTGAAAATCAGCTCCCTTGACATCTGCTGTTGAACAGATCACTTAGAGCCTGCTCTCAGCTAAGAAAGTTGCATTTTTCCCAGAAAGTTTCCCAAAGATTATATAGTTCTCTGAGTTAGGGAAGGCCCAGAGCTGAGAGTGGGTCCTCCCCATAGGGGACAAAGTCTGGAGAGTCTAGATACATTTCCTGCTGGATAGAGCCTAGATAGACTACATTCATTGGCTCAGACAGGCAAGTTCCCCAGCAGGGTAGTTGCTTCCCAGCAGAAGAGGGAGGGGCTGGAGCTGAGACTGGGATTCTGTTTCTCAATAAAGTCATGTCCTCTAGAGATTCTAATGCCCCAGTGATTTCCTTTAGATATATCAGAAGTGAACTTCCTTGCAGGGGTACCAAGGCTTATTATATAAGCTACTTGCCCACTGGGTCCAGGTAGAGCTAGAAACTTCATCTTTAACCACTAAATTGTCTCTGATTTTCAGCCTGGGGATTGATGGAGCACACAGGGCTAGGATGGTCAAAAGCATATGGCAGCTGGGATTAGGTGGGTTCACATGCCCCTTCTGTTGATAATCACCAAGTTGCCTCTTTGTCACAGCTTGGAAAGTTTTGCAGAGAAAGCCAGGTTGGAATTTGGCAGTTAGCTAATGATTGGAGCATGGCAGATCCATCAACCATGGTTGGTTGCTGCAGAATGATGCTGTTGCCTAGTTTCTCTGATGGTGCACCTCTGCTGGCTGGAATGCAAAGGCACAAGTAAGATTACTTTTATGGTCAATGTGAGCCCCATCCATGTAGTTTGTTTCTAACTGACCCCAGTTGTCTGATACCCTCAATATTTCCCACTGGGTAAGACTAGAGAGAACATCATGTGAAGAATTGCAAAATGGAAAAGAAAAGCCTGAGTGTACACTTTCAACTCTCTCCACTCTGAAGAAACTGTGATTCCGGGAAAAAAAAATTTATGCAACACTGTGCTGGCTTGGGGAGGAAAAAAAAATAAAAACATCAAATTAAAACTGTTCTTTTATTGTATGTGTGTGTGGCTATTTTCAGTTCTACAGTCAAAAAAGGTGTAATAGATTCAATCTCAAGTTATAGAATCATTCACTAAGGTGTCCTTATCTAAGGATAGTTGTGAGTTGAGTTTTTTTGTGGAGAGTTAGGAATTAGCAGAATTACGGAATGCTTGTTCTGTCACATCAGACCCTAGAAACAGCCAAGTTAAAACATTGGTCCATGCTGAGCACAGTGGCTCATGCCTGTAACCCCAGCATTTTGGGAGGATGAGGCAGGCATATCATGAAGTCGGGAGGTCAAGACCATCCTGAATAACACGGTGAAATCTCCTCTCCACTAGACATATAAAAAAAAATTAGCTGGGCCTGTTGGCCTTTACCTGTAGTCCTAGCTACTTGGAAGGTTGAGGAAGGAATATCTCTTGAACCCGAGAGATGGAGGTCAAAGTGAGCTGAGATCATGCCACTGCACTCCAACATGGGTGACAGAGTGAGACTGGATCTCAAAAAAAAAAAAAAAAAAAAAGGTCCTAAGGGAGGAATGAATGTAAAACGCTGGGGTGCTTCCATGGAGAACCTGAAAGCTAGAGCAAGCCAAGGGTTGGATTTAAGGAAGATCTCACGGGACCATGAAAAACCACTTCTTTGTCCTCTGTGGAATGCAGGAAATAGTGAATGCTGAGGTGCACTGTTTACTGATATAAGCACATTATCAGCCAGAGATACATGCCTTAGTCTTTTTGTGTTCCTCTAAAAGGATGAGACTGGAAAATTTATAAAGAAAAAAGCTTTCATTGGTTCCTGGTTCTGCAGGCTGTAAAAGATGTGTGTGGTGCCAGCATCTGCATCTGGTGAGATCCTCATGAGGCTTCCACTCAGGACAGAAGGTAAAAGGAAAATAGGCATGTCATATGTGGAAAGAGCAAGAGAGAGAGGGGAGGTGGTATCAGGCTCTTTTCAACAACCTATTTAAATATAAGTTGCATTGTGGGAATTAATACAGTGGAAAACTCACTTATTAACCATGGCCAGGGTGCCAAGCCATTTATGAGGGATCCAGCCCCATGACACAAACAAACACCTCACACTAGGTGCCATTTACAGTGTGGAGGACCACATTTCAACCTAAGGCTTGCAGGGACAAATGTCCAAACTATAACAATAGGGAAGTTTAAAAATCACGTAGAGTTATGGTAAAACAATCATTTTTCCTCTTTAGAATCTGGGACTACAAAAAGCTGGAATTCATTAGTTTCCAGAGATTAGCAAGTTGGTATTCAAACTCTTAGGCAGCAACCTGAGATGTCAGGGCCATTGTTAGGTAGTTTAACTTCTTGGAAGGAAAATTTGGGAGCTCAGTATATTGCTAGAGTGAGTGATGATGAAGACTGATGAGAAATGCCTATGTGCCTGCTCTCAGAGGACCTTGACAGATCCAAAAGTCAGGAGAATTAGAAGCAAGATACCTGGGCAGAAGCTATAAAAGTCAAGACATGGCCAAGTGTGGTGGCTCAAGCCTGTAATCCCAGCACTTTGGGAGGATGAGGCTGGGGATCACCTGAGGTCAAGAATTTGAGACCAGCCTGACAAACAAGGCGAAACCTTGTCTCTACTAAGAAACACAAAAATTAGCCTGACATGGTTGTGGTCACCTGTATTCCCAGCTACTCAGGAGGCTGAGGCAGGGGAATCACTTAAGCCCGGGAGGCAGGGGTTGCAGTGAGCCAAGATCATGCCATTGCACTCCAGCCCAGGTGACAGAGCAAGACTCCATCACAAGAGAAATAAGAAAAAAAAAAAGTCAAGGTGTTAGATGTACAATCTAAGTTCTTCAAAGTACAAAGTGGGAGCTGAGCTTTCTTGACTGCTTGAGATCCAGTAAGCCAGGAAAAAACAGTTTAAGAAGTGCTTGAATGTCTATTTAAATCCCTATTTTTTTCTCGGAGGTCCTAGGGAGAGGTGAAGCCACCTGGACTTCCTGGATCGAGTGGTGACTTGGAGAAGTTTTCTGTCTAGTTAAAGGATTGTAAATGCACCAATCAGCATTCTGTAAAAATGCACCAATCAGCACTCTGTATCTAGCAAAAGGATTGTAAATGCACCAATTAGCAGGACGTGGGTGGACCCAAATAAGAGAATAAAAGCTGGCCACCTCGCCCAGCAGTGGCAACCTGCTTGGGTCCCCTTCCATGCTGTGGAAGATTTTTCTTTCTCTCTTCATAATAAATCTTTCTGCTGCTCACTCTTTGGGTCCACACCATCTTTAAGAGCTGTAACACTCACCACGAAAGTCTGTGGCTTCATTCTTGAAGTCAGTGAGACCGAGAACCCACAAGAAGGAGTAAATTCCGGACACATTATGGTGACCATGAAGGGACTATTGCCTATCACAAAGCAGTGAGTACCATCGAACCCCTTTCACTTGCTATTCTGTCTTATTTTTCCTTAGAACTTGGGGGTTACATACCAGGCACCTGTCAGCCAGTTAAAAGCGACTGGCATGGCTGCTGGACTAAAGACATGGGTGACAGGCTTTCTGGGAAAGTGCTCTGTAACAACCCCCAACTCTTCTTAGTTAAGAGAATTGGTTTTCCTGGAAAGAGCTTCTGATTTTCCTGTACTCCTGGGCTGAGCTGAGCGTTGACAGAGAGGAAAGCCATTCAGCTCTGGGGTCCCAATAAGTTGGTTGACCCTGCAGCCATGAGCAGAACTCTCAAAGTCACGTTGTGCAAGCCAGACTCACCCATCTATCCTATCTATCCTGACCTCTGACCTTTGCATACTGGATACTAATGCCTGTCAGACAAACTTCCTCTTGCCTCTTCTCCAAGTCCTCATTTTAAAAACCACTCCCTGTCTCTGGTGCTTTTCTAGAACCTATAAGAATGATTTCGACTCTAAACTCCAGGACTCTATTCCCTTCTTTAGGCACCCAGGCTCACCAATCAGAAAGACATAATTTTTGCCCAAAGCCCTGTTGGGGGTCTTGGGGGACTATCTTATCTAGAATTTTAGGATGCCTCCTCAAACCAGCAGGCCTAACGAAGCTCCTCCTGAAGCTAGGATATGGGGAGTTTCAGAAATCATATCCTTCCTATTCAAATGAGGACAAAAGGCATCACTCTTCCAACCCTGGAGATCACTTCTGTCCCACGAGGTATGGCCCTCCACTTCATTTTTGAGGCATAACATCTTTATAGGACAGGGGTAAAGTCCCAATACCAGTGAGAGAATGCTTAGGATTCTAACAGTTTTTCAAGAATGAGTCAGTAAGGGCGACTAAATTCAATTTTTCTGGTTCCTCTTTGTGGTATAGGAGGACAGGAAATGGTGCAGGTTTTCAAGAATGTGTCGGTAAAGGCCACTAAATCCAACCTTCCTGCGTCCTCCTTGTGGTCTAGGAGGAAAACTAGTGTTCCTGCTGCTGCATCTGTGAGCGCAACTATTCCAATCAGTAGGGTCCAGGGATCATTGCAGGTTCTTGGGCAAGAGGGGTTTCTGCTGCTGCATCAGTGAGCAAAACTATTCTGATCAGCAGGGTCCAGGGACCATTGCAGTTCCTAGGACTGGGAGAGAAAGAAGCAAACCAAAACTGTGGGCAGTTTTGCCTTTCAGATGGGAAACATTCAGACATCAACAGGCTCACCCTTGAAATGTATCCTAAGCCACTGGGACCAATTTGATCCACAAATCCTGAAAAAGAGGTGGGTGGCTCATTTTTTTCTGCACTGTGGTGTGGCCCCAATATTCTCTCTCTGATGGGGAAAAATGGCCACCTGAGGGCAGTATAAATTACAATACTATCCTGCAGCTTGACCTTTTCTGTTAGAGAGAAGGCAAGTGGAGTGAAATATCTTATGTCCAAGCTTTGTTTTCATTGAAGGAGAATCCACAACTATGGAAATCTTGACGTTTACATCCCACAGGAGGACCTTTCATCTTACCCCCATATCCTAGCCTCCCTATAGCTCCCCTTCCTATTCATGATAAGCCTCCTCTAATCTCCCACTCCCAGAAGGAAACAAGCAAAGAAATCTATAAAGGACCACAAAAAAACCTGGGCTATCAATTATGTCCCCTTCAAGCTGTAGGAGGATGGGAATTTGGCCCAACCTGGGTACATGTCCCCTTCTCCCTCCCTGATTTAAAGCCAATCAAGGCAGAGCTGGGGAAGTTTTCAGATCATCCTGATAGGTACATAGATGTCCTACAGGGTCCAGGACAAACCTTTGACCTCACTTGGACAGATGTCATGCTATTGTTAGATCAAATCCTGGTCTTTGATGAAAAGAATGTGGCTTTAGCTGCCACCCAAGAGTTTGGAGATACCTAGTATCTTAGTCAAGTAAATGATAGAATGACAGCTGAAGAAAGGGACAAATTTCCTACCAGTCAGCAAGTCATCCCCAGTATGGATCCCCACTGGGGTCTCAACTCAGATTATTGGGACTGAGTTCACAAACATCTGTTGACCTGTTTTCTAGAAGGACTAAGGAGAATCAGGAAGAAGCTCATGAATGATGCAATGATGTCCACCATAACTCTGGCATAGGAAAAAAAATCATTCTGCCTTCCTCGAGCAGCTACAGGAAACCTTAAGGAAATATTCTCCCCTGTCACCTGATTCCCTCAAGAGTCAACTGATCTTGAAAGATAAGTTTATTACCCAATCAGCTGCAGATATCAGGAGAAAGCTCCAAAAGTCAGCGCCAGGCCCTGAACAAAATCTGGAGGCATTATTAAACCTGGCAATCTCAGTTTTCTATAGTAGGGACCAAGAAGACCTGGCCAAAAAGGAAAAGTGAGATCAGAGAAAGGCTGCAGCCTTAGTCATGGCCCTCAGACAAACAAACCTTGGTGGTTCAGAGAGGACAGAAAATGGAGCACGCCAATTGCATGGTGGGGTTTCTTACCAGTGTGGTTTGCAAGGACACCTTAAAACAGGGTGTCCCACAAGAAACAAGCTGCCCTCTTGCCCGTGTTCACTATGCCGAAACAATCACTGGAAGGCTCACTGCCCCACAGGACAAAGGTTCTCTAGGCCAGAATCCCCCAACCAGATGATCCAATAACAGGCCTGAGAGTGCCTGGGGACAAGCACCAACTCATGTTGTCACCCTCACTGAGCCCTGGGTGCATTTAACTGTTGAGGACCAGGAAATTGACTTCCTCCTGGACACTGATGCGGTCTTCTCAGTGTTAATCTCCTGTCCTGGACAGCTATCCTCAAGGTCAGTTACCATCCGAGGAATCCTGGGATGGCCTGTAACCAGGTGTTTCTCCCACCTACTCAGTTGTAACTGGGAGACTTTGCTCTTTTCACATGCCGTTTTTGTTATGCCTGAATGACCCATACTTTATTAGGGAAGGACACATTGGCCAAAGCTGGCACTATTATCTAAATGAATATGGGGAAAAACTTACCCATTTGTTGTCCCCTGCTTGAGGAGGTAGTCAACCCTGAAGTCTGAGGATTGGAAGAAACAAACTCAAGTTCCAGCCTTAAGCCTTCCCACAGGACAAAACTTCTCTTTATATGTCACAGAGAGAGTAAGAATAGCTCTTTGAGTCCTTACTCAGACTCATGGGACAACCACACAACCAGTGGCATTCATAAGTAAGGAAATTGATTTAGTAGCAAAAGGCCGTCCTCATTGTTTACTGGTAGTTGTGGTGGTGCCCATCTTAGTGTCAGAGGCTATCAAAATAATTCCAGGAAAGGATCTCACTGTCTGGACTACTCATGATGTAAATGGCACACTAGGTGCCAATGGAAGTTTATGGCTATCAGAAAACAGGCTGCTTACATAGCAGGTGCTACTCCTTGAGGGACAGATGCTTCAAATATGCATATGTGCAGCCCTCAACACTGCCATTTTTCTCCTAGAGGATGGGAAACACTAATCGAGCATGACTGCCAACAAATTATAGTCCAAAATTATGCTTCCCAAGAGGATCTGTTAGAAGTGTCCTTCGTTAATCCTGATATTAACCTATATACCGATGAAAGTTCATTTTTGGAGAATGGGATATGAAGGGCAGGTTATGCCATAGTTAGTGGTGTAACAGTACTTGAAAGTAAGCTTCTTCCCCAGAGACCAGCCCCCAATTAGCAAAACTAGTGGGACTAGCCCAAGCCTTAGAACTGGGAAAGGGAAGAAGAATAAATGTGTATATGGATAGTAAATATGCTTATCTAAACCTACATGCCCATCCTGCAATATGGAAAGAAAATGAGTTCCTAACCTCTGGAGGAACCCCCATTAAATATCACAAGGAAACCATGGAGTTATTGAATGCTGTGCAAAAGCCCAAGGAGGTGGCAGTCTCACACTGCCAAAGTCATCATAAGGGGAAGGAGAGGAGAGAACAGCAGCATGAGTGGCTGGCAGAGTCAGAGAAAGACCAACAGAGAGGAAAGAAACAGAGAGACAGAGTAAGAGACAGAAAATCAGAGAGAGAGAGAAAGAGAGGAAGAGACACACAAAGAGGGATTCAGAGAGAAAGAGAGAGAGACAAAGTCAAAGACAGAAAGAAAGAGAGGAAGAGACAGATAAAGAAAGAGTCAAAGAGAGAGAAGAGATAGAGAGAGAAAGAGAAGAAGAGATAGACAAAGAGGGAGTCAGAGAGAAAGAAAAAGAGAGACAAAGTCAAATACAGAAGGGAAGAGAGAGAAAGAGACAAAAAAGGAAGGAGTCAAAGAGAGAGAAAGCAAAGTAATAAAGAAAAAACAGTGTACCCTATTCCTTTAAAAGCCAGGGTAAATTTAAAACCTATAATTGATAATTGAAGGTCTTGTCAATGACCCTATGACACTCCAATACCACCTTGTTGTCAGTGTAAACAAGGGCATAGCCTGAAATCACTGAGGCTACTGACAACCCATAGCCCTTCTATCAAAAATTTTAAACACAGCAGGTTTCCTAACAGGGGATGTAAGTCTTAACTAATTACCATACAAAAGTCCAACCAGACCTAGGAGGAACTCCCTTCAGGGCAGGATGATAGATGGTTCCTTCCAGGCAATTAAGGGAAAAAGATGCAATGGGTATTCAGTAAGTGATAAGGGAACACTTGTAGAAGCAATTAGGAAACTTGCCTAATTATTTGTCTGCTCAAAGGTGAGAGCTGTTTGCACTCAGTCAAACCTCAATGTACTTACAGAATCAGGAAGGAGCCATCTATACCATTTCTAAGTTAACAGCGACTGAACGAGGTCTTATTAATAGCAAAGAATAATTGAAATCCCAAACTTAGGTTTTCAACAAAAGTAAAGTTTGCTAAAAGTTAACAGTGTAACATGTATTATCCTACTACCACACACTCTCAAAGGATTTCTCAGTTTGTGAAAAATAAAATCTATCCTTTCTCTACAAACCCAAATAGACTCTTTGGCAGCAGTGACTCTCCAAAACTGCTGAGGCCTAGGCCTCCTCACTGCTGAGAAAGGAAGGCTCTGCAACCAGTCAGGGATAGTAAGAGATGCTGCCTGGCATTTAAAGGAAAAGGCTTCTGAAATCAGACAATGCCTTTCAAACTCTTATATCAACTTCTGAAGTTGGGCAATATGGCTTCTCCCCTTTCCAGGTCCCATGACAGCCATCTTGCTATTACTTTCCTTCAGGCCCTGTATTTTTAACCACCTTGTCATATTTATTTCTTCTAGGATCAAGGTTACAGATGGTCTTACAAATGGAACCCCAAATGAGCTCAACTAACAACTTCTACCAAGGACCTTGGATCAACCCTCTGACCCTTTGGCTGGCATAGAGAGTTCCCCTCTAGAGGACACTACCACTGGAGGGCCGCTTCTTCACCTCTATCCAGCAGGAAGTAGCTAGAGTGGTCATTGCCCAATTCCCAACAGCAATTGGGGCATTGAGAGGTGAAGACAGCTGGACTTCGTTGGTTGAGTGGGGACTTGGAGAACTTTTCTGTCTAGCTAAAGTATTGTAAATACGCCAATCACCACTCTGTAAAATCTCACAAATAAGTGTTCTGTGTCTAGCTAAATGATTGTAAATGCACCAATCAGCACTCTGTAAAATGGACCAATCAGCACTCTGCAAAATGGACCAATCAGCAGGATGTGAGTGGGGCCAAATAAAGGAATAAAAGCTGGCCACCGCACCCCAGAGTGGCAACCCACACAGGTCCCTTTCCATGCTGTGGAAGCTTTGTTCTTTCACTCTTCACAATAAACCTTGCTGCTGCTCACTCTTTGGGTCCACACCAACTTTAAAAGCTGCAATATTGGCCATGAATATCTGTGGCTTCATTCTTGAAGTCAGCAAGACCAGGAACCCACCAGGAGGAATAAACTCTGGACGCATCTGAACATCTGAAGGAATAAACTCCAGACACACCATCTTTAAGAGCTGTAACACTCAACATGAAGGTCCAAGGCTTCACTCTTGAAGTCAGAAAGACCAAGAATGCACCAGAAGGAAGCAACTCTGGAAACAATATGCCAAACTCAGTGTTTCAAGGCTATAATCACAACACTTTGGGAGACCAAGGAAGGAGGACACTTAAACCTCAGAGTCTGAGACCAGCCTGAACAATATATCCAAAGCATTGTCCTTACCACACACACACAGACACAAAATTGGGGCACAGTAGTGTGTGTCTATAATTCTATCTACTTGGGAGGCTGAAATGGAAGTCACATATTTGAACCCAGGAGTTCAAGGCTGCAGTGAGCTACGATGGTGCCACTGTAGTCCAGGCTGGACAACAGAGTAAGACCCTGGGTCTTAAAAAAAAAAAAAAAAAAAAAAAAGGGATAAGTGCTTGAACTGAAGGATAAGCTATTTATTCTTTATATATTTGTTGATTTTGATTTGGAGTCTCACTCTGTCACTCAGGCTAGAGTGCATGGTGCAATATCAGCTCACTTTAGCCTCAGGCCTACAGGGTCAAAAAATTCTCCTGCCTGAACTTCCCAATTAACTATAACATACTACAAGCATGGACCACCAAGCCCAGCTAATTTTTTTATTTCAGGTAGAAATGGGGATTCATGGTGTTGGCCAGGTTGGTCTCGAACTCCTGCAAGACTAGGCCTCCCAAAGTGCTGGAATTAAAGAACTGAGCCATCACATCTGCACAGTAACATACACAAGACTAGGGAGTTTTATCTTTTCACTTCATCCTCACAATGTTATGTTATAGGTGAATGAAAACACAACTTCATAACATGAAGAACTCACTTGAAAATCAAAGTTGGTAACTTCTCTCTTTAAAATTGTTTCCACACTTATCTTCTAAAAATTGATGATCTTGTCAAAACTTTACCAAGAAAATACTTCCTCCTTGCAGATTGGTGTGTTAATTGTAAGAATTATGGACTGTAAAACTTCTGGAACTTCATGTGTTTCATTTCTTTAGGGTGTATAATCAGTAAAGCAGAGAAACCCAGTCTCTACTAAAAAAAAAAAAAAAAAGCCAGGCATGGTGGTGCATGCCTCTAATCCCAGCTACTTGGGAGGCTGAGGCAGGAGAATTGCTTCAACACAGGAGGTGGATGTTGCCATGAGCTGAGAAGGTGCCATTTCACTCCAACCTGAGCAACAAGAGTGAGACTGCATCTCAAAAAAAAAAAAAAAAAAAAAGGAAAAGAAAATAATATTTTAATTGCTTATGTTTTCAAAGAAAGATGATATTAAAGGCTGAAGAAAAGGCTGGGCACAGTGGCTCACTCCTGTACTCCCAGTACTTTGGGAGACTGAGGTGGGTGGATCACCTGATGTCAGGAGTTCAAGACCAGCCTGGGAAACATCTTGAAGTTCCATCTCTACTAAAAATACAAAAAATTAGCCAAACATGATGGTGGATGTCTGTAATCCCAGCTGCTCAGGGGGCTGAGGCAGGAGAATCAATTGAACTGGGAGGCAGAGGTTGCAGTGAGCCAAGATCATGCCATTATACTCCAGCCTGGGCAACAGAAAAAGATTCCATCTCAAAAAAAAAAGAAAAAAAAGTCAAGGTGTTAGATGCACAATCTATGTTCTTCGAGGCACAAAGTAGGAGTTGAGCTTTCTTGAGTGCATGAGATCCAGTAAGCCAGGAGGAAACAGTTTTGGAAGTGCTTCAGTGTCTATTTAAATCCCTCTTTTATTGTGGCGGTCCTAGGAGGGTTATGAATGCAAGTCTATGTTAGAATCCAGAGATAGGCAAGCTAGGAATCATTTCTTGGAGAAGCAGCTGTAACAGGTGGGGTGCTACATATGTGATTTAACACTTCAGTCCTCTGAGAGAAGCTGTGAAATAATAATTCCCTATTCATTCTGTGGCACTGTGTCAGACATAAACTCTAGAAAAAAATTATGATTCAGTTTTTCTTACCTCTTTTTAAGTGAGCATTTTCATAATCCTGTGTGTGCAAGAGCATCTCAACTAGTTTCTGAGTTCATCTCACAGGGAATTGATGAGGGTGTGGCCTTTTATTTGCTGCATTTGTGGGTGGAGGAACAAATTAGAGCCTCCTATTTTATCACCTTGATGGAGTTATTCTTTTTTTTTTTTTTTACTTATTTTAAAAATTTGTATGTAACATTTGTAGATAATTTTGGTGATATCATGTGATATTATGTGATATTTTGATACAAGCAATGTGTACTGGTAAGGATGAGATCAAAGAGGGGAAGGGGGTGGGTTAAATTATGGTTGCTTAGACGGAATACAATATAGTGTTCAGTAGCCCAGGATGATTACACTTAATAATGACTTATTGCATATCTGAAAAGAATTAAAAGAGTGAAGGTGGAATGTCACTCATACCAATAAGTGATATGCCAGACTCAGTGGCTCACAGCTATAATCACAACAGATTGGGAGGCCAAGTAAGGAGGATCACTTAAGCCTGGAAGACCAGCCTGGACAATATATGGAAGCATTGTCCCTACCACACACACACACAAACACAAGAGCTGAGCATGGTGGTGTGTGTCTGTAATTCCAGCTAAGTGGGATTTTTACTTTACCTATCCTTAATTGCATAATCATCATCTCTTGACAACATATGGTCATTTCTCCAGGAAGTGATAGGCTTCTGGAGTGGAGGGCCTCCATAATTCTCTCTTCCATTAAATTTAAAACTAAATTGATGGAACGTAATGTAAAGACACCAAATCTGAAACACTATTTTCTCTTCTCTCAAACAACTTCTTAAAATTATTTCTTCTATGTCTCTATTCTTTTTTCCCTAAATTACTAGAAAATCATGGCACTGTGAATATTTCTTATGGCTTTGGATAATCCCATGGCTCCCGCAAGGCCAGTTATAAAAAAGCTGAAGGCAGACATAAATTCTTTGGTAAAAGTTCATTTGTAATAGTTAATTACTACTTAGTTATTATTTTCCTTTTTATATGAATTACTATTGACTACTAATGACACATGAAAAAATGTAAAACCATCAAACTCTTCACTGATTGTCAAATTTACATACATTGTCATTTCTCAGCTGAAGAAGGTAAATTTTCCCATGTTGTTCAATCCATCTCACACACACAAATACTGCTACCTTTGAATGACTGCATGCTAAACTTTTACATAAAAGTTCTCCTTTATCTCTAAGCAGTTGGCTCTATCACAAATGTTGACAAATTAAAATATACTAGTGAATATTTTCTAATAATGACCAAGATTTACTTATACTGCAATAAGCAATAGTGTAAAAGGGGTCATAACAACAGTGTTGTTATTTCAAAATAGAAAAAATTCTCCTTTAATATACTCTTCACGGGCTATTACTTAGTGTTCCATCTTTCACTTATGATATATTCGATATATTCACCAGCTAATTTTCCTATGGAAATGTGTTGACTTGTGTATCCTGAATTCACTAAATACCTAACTTCACTGATACTCTACACATGAAATGTAAAATTAAAAATAGCAGTTTTCAATTTCCTCCATATTAGGATGGAGGAGTAAGTAACAATTTTATTTTGTTCTGCTAAAGTCATCGCTAAGAACTTTTATTTATTGTCTTGCTTTGTTCTGTTCAGTCTTCAATCTTACAATTCTCCTTCTCAAAAATATTATTTATATTCAATCCTACTGCTCAACTCATGTTGCTTAGTTCTAAATTCTCTCCTCAAATAATTTCAAATCTTACACTATGGTCTTCTGTTAATGTTTAAACATTCAGGTACAATCTGAATTATTGATTTACATTCCCTTACATTTCACAACTCTGCACTTCCGTGATATCCACTTAATTTAAGAATATTGGACTCCTTCATGTTTACCTTTGAAGCCTTAAATTTATTTTTAAATAATATTTAAGCCCAGTGCCTCTTTTTCTGCTAAATGCTGTTGTAGTTCTTTTTAATCTTTACATAAGCAGTAAAAATGCCTTGTGCATAAGAATTATTGAGGTCTCAGAACCAAGATGGCCAGGTGCACTGGCTTAAACTGTGAGCCAGTGTGGAAAGCTGAGGCACCTGGACTGCTTGAGCCCAAGTCTTTAATGTCAGTTTTGGCAATGTGGTGAGATCCTCTCTCTACAAAAATATAGGGAAAAAATTTAGCTATACGTGGTGATGCATGCCTGTAGTTGCAGCAACTGAGGAAGCTGAAACAGGAGAATTGCTTGGGTCCAGGAATTTGAGGCTGTAGTAAGCCATCATCTCACCTATGCACTCTGACCTGGGAAGAGTAAGACTCCAACCCAACAAAGAAACTGAACAGACAATTTTTAGTATGGGACACCAGGGGACCACTAGCAGGGGACCTAGGAAATGGAAGAATTCATTACATGAATAAGTCTACCATCAAAGAATACTGCTAGGAACTTTTAGACAAATTAAGGGGAATTCTCTAGCAAACAGGATTAATGTTGGCTTCACTCTAATCACTTCTTTGAACTGCAATGAGAAGATCAAGTATTTCTTCACCAAAAATCTGAAAGGTACCTAGTGAGATAGAAACTATAACAAAAGGTATCGATCTGTAATTATGCCCATGCTTGTGTCACTTCTCTTTTGTTCGAAGAACTTAATTTAAGCATCCAGGTAAAATAGCTTATTTTTGTCAGACAAAAAAATTTGGTCTTTCTTTCAGGTAGTATTTACCTTGGCCTCCCATCCAACTATTGGTTCTTGCCACAGCAGAAGGAGCAGATTTTTTAGAAGGAGGACCTGCTCTTCTTGAAGATGGAACTCTTTTAACTGGAATGTGTCCCCTGGAAGAACTCATGTTGAGATCAACAGTGTATCCACCATCATCTGTATTTCAAACAAAATCTTTTTAGATGACTAACATCACTGTTTCTTAAATGGCTAAGTTTTAATTATTTATAAAGATTTTCTACATATTATAATCTTGCAAATTCACATTTGTCTAAAGTAATAAAGTTAACATTTCTAAATGAAAGAAGTACAATTCAAGCAATAAAAGTCCATTTAGAAAATCTAGTAAGAAACTTAAGAATCATAATATGTTGGTGAGAGAGAGAGATGTGGGAAAAGTGGAGAGTGAACAAGGAGCAGAAATCTATCAGTAAAATATCTAAGTATAATATAAATAAAATATTAAAAGAAAAATGATAAATGACTGTTTTTAACATTCTGTTATGAGGAAAAATTTTCAAAGCAAATCATAAAGATAAACTAAATTCCATTCGAAGAAACTCAAATATTTACAAACTCAAAAGGTGACACATCAGGAAAATACATCATCTCTAAAATTTGTTAACATAATATTGAATTCTTACAAATCCCTTATAAAATGCCAATTTTCAGATTAGACTATGCTAAATTGTAATAATCTTTAAGAATTGCATATGAAATAATATTATATATATATGTGTATATATATATATATATATATATATATATATACACACACAAAAATGTAGATATATGCCAATTGCCAGGCGGTGTTACAGGTTAGAATACGCACATTCTTATACAAGGCAGAGTATAATTGAACCTCACCCTCGAGATCAATGGAGATGAAATAATCACAAAGCTGTGTATCTTAAAATGGAGGAAACACTGCAATTTCAACTTTAAAAAAATCTCCAATTAATAAAAAATCTGGTTATTAAAACTCAAAATTAAATGGCTTATTTTTGAAGGTTGGTTAATAGATAATACAAGTTAACCAATGGGTTTATTTATTTGTTTATTTATTTAGATAGACTCTTGCCCTATCCCCCAGGCTGGAGTGCTATGGCATGATCTTGGCTCACTGCAGCTTCCAACTCCACATTTCCAGTATTCTTCTGCCTCAGCCTCCCGAGTACCTGGGAGTAGAGCTGCAAGCCACCATGCCAGGCTAATTTTTTGTATCTTTAGGAGAGACAGGTTTTCACCATGTTGGCCAGGCTTGTGTGGAACTCCTGACCTCGTGGTCCATCTGCCCCATATTTCCCAAGTGCTGAGATGACAGGCATGAGCCACCTCACCCAGCCCATGATATAGATAGATAGATAGATAGATAGATAGATAGATAGATAGATAGATAGAGATATATATAGATATATAGATATATTTATATATCTATACATATTATATATGTATAATACATGATGTGATTTTCTTTTTCATGTAAAAATTGACCCCTTATTTCTATTGTGTAAATCACTACTAAATATCATTTTCAGTGACTCATTCTCCAGCAAAGAAAGATACATACATATCTGTGAAGCAGCAGTTCTTAGACCTTTCCAGAGTCACAAACTGTTTTCAGAAATTAAAGTTCTACATTTCTTAAACTGAAAATGCTTTACGGCAGGCTGATGTACACACTCTCTATATCAAAATTACAAAGGAATTGACTTGCACAGATGTTTGCACATGAATACACACAAAAAAACAAATATTGCAAAATCAATCTTAAGTACTGAGTTACTTTTTCTCATTTGAAAGTTTTAAATATTCCATTGTATTTTGATGATAAAACTGATATGAAGTTCTGGGCCCCAGAGTAGAAAATGCTAAAGTATAATGAATATAAATGAGTTCTGCAGAAAACCGGTTTACAGGCAATCAGCATTCATAAAATCAATTCAGTCTGAAATTTGTGTTATTTCAATGCAAAAGTTATTACAATTTTAAAATGAATTTTAGACATTAATTCAATTATTCTTATAATACACCTTTACTAGTTAGAAATAAATCAATAATAAATTTTCTGTTTATAAAGATAATAAATAAAATTGAGAAATTTTGATACCTTCAAACTTATTTTCTTTCAGTCCTATGGTTCCATCTTTATATTTTAAAACATTACCCAAGTGCCCTTCATGTGAGGGAAGCCACCCTCTTGTTCCTCCACTACTTCCTCTTGCAGATCTCAGACTTCCTGTAGGGCTTCTGTTTCTTGAAGAGGGTGGTGGTCTATGCTAACCACCACTTTGAAAAGATGGTTTCTTGGCTTATTCTACTTTTATTGCTTTTCCATCCAAACACTACAAGTATTAAGGGTACTATCAATGACTTTGGCACATTTAACCTAAGCACATTTTACAAACATTTTTACATCAACTACAGTTTGTAGTTAATTAGGTGATAGGGAGATATTGGAAGAAGTGTTTTTGAAGTCATGTGTCTTTTTTTTTTTAATTATACTTTAAGTTTTAGGATGCAAGTACGCAGCGTGCAGCTTTGTTACCTATGTATACATGTGCCATGTTGGTGTGCTGCACCCATTAACTCTTCATTTAACATTAGGTATATCTCCTGATGCTATCCCTCTCCCCCTTCCCCTACTCCACAACAGGCCCAGGTGTGTGATGTTCCCCTTCCTGTGTCCAAGTGTTCTCATTGTTCAATTCCCACCTATGACGGAGAACAGGCACTGTTTGGTTTTTTGACTTTGTGATAGTTTGCTGAGAATGATGGTTTCCAGCTTCATCCATGTCCCTATGAAGGACATGAACTCATCCTTTTCTATGGCTGCATAGTAATCCATGGTGTATATGGGCCACATTTTCTTAATCCAGTCTGTCATTGTTGGACATTTGGCTTGGTTCCAAGTCTTTGCTATTGTGAATAGTGCTGCAATAAACATATGTGTGCATATGTCTTTATAGCAGCATGTTATATAATCCTTTGGGTATATACCCAGTAATGGGATGGCTGGGTCAAATGGTATTTCTAGTTCTAGATCCCTGAGGAATCGCCACACTGACTTCCCCAATGTTTGAACTAGTTTACAGTCCCACCAACAGTGTAAAAGTGTTCCTATTTCTCCACATCCTCCCAGCACCTGTTGTTTCCTGACTTTTTAATGATCTCCATTCTAACTGGTGTGAGATGGTATCTCATTGTGGTTTTGATTTGCATTTCTCTGATGAACAGTGATGATAAGCATTTTTTCTTGTGTCTGTTGGCTGCATAAATGTCTTCTTTTGAGAAGTATCTGTTCATATCCTTCACCCACTTTTTGATGGGGTTGTTTGTTTTATCTTGTAAATTTTTTGGAGTTCATTGCAGATTCTGGGTATTAGCTCTTTATTGGATGAGTAGATTGCAAAATTTTTCTCCCATTCTGTATGTTGCCTGTTCACTCTGATGGTAGTTTCTTTCGCTGTGCAGAAGCTCTTTAGTTTAATTAGATCCCATTTGTCAATTTTGGCTTTTGTTGCCATTGCTTTTGGTGTTTTAGACATGAAGTCCTTGCCCATGCCTATGCCCTGAATAGTATTGCCTAGGTTTTCTTCTAGGGTTTTTATGGTTTTGGGTCTAACATTTAAGTCTTTAATCCATCTTGAATTAATTTTTGTAGAAGGTGTAAAGAAGGGATCTAGTTTCAGCTTTCTACATATGGCTAGCCAGTTTTCCCAGTACCATTTATTAAATAGGGAATCCTTTCCCCATTTCTTGTTTTTGTCAGTTTGTCAAAGATCAGATAGTTGTAGATATGTGGCACTATTTCTGAGGGCTCTGTTCTGTTCTATTGGTCTATATCAATTTTTTGGTACCAGTACCATGCTACTTTGGTTACTATAGCCTTGTAGTATAGTTTGAAGTCACACAGTGTGATGCCTCCTGCTTTGTTCTTTTGGCTTAGCACACAAAATCAATGTGCAAAAATCACAAGCATTCTTATACACCAATAACAGACAGAGAGCCAAATCATTAGTGAACTCCCATTCACAATTGCTTCAAAGAGAATAAAATACCTAGGAATCCAACTTACAAGGGACATGAAGGACCTCCTCAAGGAGAACTACAAACCACTGCTCAATGATATAAAAAAGGATACAAACAAATGGAAGGACATTCCATGCTCATGGGTAGGAAGAATCAATATCATGAAAATGGCCATACTGCCCAAGGTAATATGTAGATTCAGTGCCATCCCCATCAAGCTACCAATGACTTTCTTCACAGAACTGGAAAAAACTACTTTAAAGTTCATATGGAACTGAAAAAAGAGCCCGCATTGCCAAGTCAATCCTAAGCCAGATGTCACGAGTCTTTAAAAATGCTTTAATTGAGCAGAGACTAAACCCTTGGGGAGGTAATCTAGGAACATATTTGGAGGAAGAGAATTCCAGGCAGAGAAAATAACCATTGAAATAATTCTGACATTAGAATTAAGCAAATAGTCATACTCTCATCATGTAGCAAGATGAACAAAGGAAAATGCTTAAGTGAGATCAAAGACAAATCCTTTTGGTTTTATGCCCAGTATAATTCTGGCTACCAGGAGAACAAATTAAGCTAAAAGTGAGTATCAGAATCAAGAAAAGAGACCAAACAAATGATGATGCTTCAAGAAACATAATGGCAGAGGAGGTGATACAAGCAGTCTTTTCATGTGACTGTGTAAGTTGTGCTTTGCCAAATGTTACTTGGCTGACCTGACGGTGTAAGTAATATTCAGATAATGATGTTGAGTATGTAGGTGATTTTTTATTGTTACAACTTTCCTCGGAATTCCCTCCAGTATTTGATTTCACTCTTTTAACCAGAATTAAAATTATTTATGCCTAAGTGTTATATGGAGACCATTAGGTAGGTACCATGTAAAATTTCTTACTGTCCATCAAGTAATATAAAATTTACATGGGATAGAAAAGTATAATTTATACTTTGAAGTTAATATCTTATAATTTAATATATGTATAAATCCTATGTTATATAACTAATTTATAAATATGTGTTCCTAAACATGTACAATATATGTATCTGTATATTTTATAATATATATGTATTGCATATAGATGAAATTTATACACTATATATATTTTAATTCATGTATAGTATATGTCTATATGTATTTTTTATATGCTTTAAGTTCTGGGGTACATGTGCAGAACGTGCAGTTTTGTTACATTGGTATACGCCTGCCATGGTAGTTTGCTGCACCCATCAAATCATCATATACATTATATATTTCTCCTAAAGCTATCCCTCCACTAGCCCTCCACCCCCAACAGGCCCTGGTGTGTGATGTTCCCCTCCCTATGTCCATGTGTTCTCATTGTTCAACTACAAATTATGAGTAAGAACATGTGGTTTTTGGCTTTCTGTTCTTGTGTTATTTTGCTGAGGATGATGCTTTCCAGCTTCACCTATGTCCCTGCATCCTATTTTATGGCTGCTTAGTATTACATGGTGTATATGTGCCATATTTTCTTTATCCCGTCTATCATTGATGGACATCTGGGTTGGTTCTAAGTCTTTGCTATTGTGAACAATGCCTCAATAAACAGAAGTGTGCATGTGTCTTTATAGTAGAATGATTTATAATCCTTTGGGTATATAACCCAAAATGACATCACTGGGTCAAATGCTATTTCTGGTTTAGATCCTTAAGGAATCATCAGACTGTATTCCACAATGGTTGAAGTAATTTACACTCCTGCCAACAGTGTAAAAGCATTCCTATTTCTCCCATCCTCTCCAGCATCTGTTGTTTCCTGACTTTTTAATGATCGCCATTCTAATTGGCATGAGATGGTATCTCATTGTGGTTTTGATTTGCGTTTCTCTAATGACCAGTGATGATGAATTTTTTCCACATGTTTGTTGGCTGCATAAATATCTTCTTTTGAGAAGGGGCTGTTCATATCCTTCACTCAGTTTTTGATGGGTTGGTTTAGTTTTTTTCTGGTAAATTTGTTTAAGTTCTTTGTAGATTGTGGATATTGGTCTGTTGTCAGATGGATACATTGTCCATTGTCAGATGGTAGTTTTATGGGGATAGCTTTGAATCTATAAATTGCTTTGCACAGTAGGGCCATTTTCACAATATTGATTCTTCCTATAACGAGCATGGAATGTTTTTCCTTGTATTTCTGTCCTCTCTTATTTCCTTGACCTGTGGTTTGTAGTTTTTGAAAAGTTCCTTAACATCCTTTGTGAGTTGTATACCTAGGTATTTTATTCTGTTAGTAGCAACTGTGTATGTGAGATCACCCATGATTTGGCTCTCTGCTTGTCTGCTATTGGTGTATAGGAAAGCTTGTGATTTTTGCACATTGATTTTGTGTCTTGAGACTTTCCTGAGTTGCTTATAAGCTTAAGGAGATTTTGAGCTGAGACAGTGGGGTTGTCTACATATACAACCTTGAGATCTGCAAACAGAGACAATTTCACTTCCCCTTTTTCTATTTCAATACACTTCATTTCTTTCTCCTGCCTGATTGCCCTTGTCAAAACTTCCAAAACTTTGGTGAATAGCAGTGGTGGAAAAGGGGGTATCCTTGTCTTGTGCAGGTTTTTAAAGTGAAAGCTTCCAGGTTCTTCCAGGCTGTGGTTTTGTCATAAGTAGCTGTTATTATTTTGAAATATGTTCCATCAATACCCAGTTTATTGAGAGTTTTTGTCATGAAGTTGTGTTGAATTTTGTCAAAGGGCTTTTCTGGATCTACTGAGATAATCATGTGGTTTTTGTCATTGATTCTGTTTATGTGATGGATTATGTTTATTAATTTGTGTATGTTGAATCTGCCTTACATCCCAAGTATGAACCTGACTTCTTCATGGAGGACACACTTTTTGATGTGCTGCTGGATTGGGTTTGCCAGTGTTTCATTGATGATTTTTGCATTAATGTTCATCAGAGACATTGGCCTGAAATTTTCTTATTTTGCTGTGTCTCTGCCAGATGTTGATATCAGGATGATTCTGGCCTCATAAAATGAGTTAGGGTGGATTCCGTCTTTTTCTATTGTTTGGAATAGATTCAGAAGGAATGGTACCAACTCCTCTTTGTACCTCTGGTAGAATTCTTCTGTGAACCATCTACTCCTGGATTTTGTTGTTGTTGTTGTTGTTCATAGCTTACAAATTACTGCCTCAATTTCAGAACTTGTTATTGGTCTATTCAGAGATTCAATTTCTTCCTGGTTTAGACTTTGGAGGGTGTGGGCATCCAGGAATTTATCCATTTTTTCTAGATTTACTAGTTTATTTGCATAGAGGTGTTTATAGTATTCCCTGATGGTAGTTTGTATTTCTGTGGGATCAGTGGTGATATCCCCTTTATCATTTTTTATTGAGTCTATTTGATTCTCCTTTCTTTTTTTCTTCATTAGTCTGGCTAGTGTTCTATCTATTCTGTTGATCTTTTCCAAAAACCAGCTGCTGGATTCATTGATTTTTTTGAAGGGTTTTCATGTCTCTATCTCCTTCAGTTCTGCTCTGATCTTAGTTATTTTTGTCTTCTCGTAGCTTTTGAATTTGTTTGCTTTTGCTTTTCTGGTTCTCTAGTTATTTTAATGTTGATGGTAGTGTGCCAATTTTAGATGTTTCCTACTTTCTTTTTTGAATATTAAGTGCTACATATTTCCCTCAAAACACTGCTTTAAATGTTTCCCAGAGATTCTGGTATGCTGTATCTTTGTTCTCATTGGTTACAAAGAACATCTTTATTTCTGCCTTCATTTCATTATGTACCCAGTAGTCATTCAAGAGCAGGTTGTTCAGTTTCCACATAGTTGTGCAGTTTTGAGAGAATTTTTAAATACTTAGTTCTAGTTTGATTGCACTGTAGCCTGGGAGACTGTTTATTATGATTTCTGTTCTTTTGCATTTGCCAAGGAGTATTTTACTTCCAATTATGCAGTCAATTTTAGAACAAGTGCTTTTACTCTGAGTGTAATTCCGGCTACTGGGAGAACAAACTGTAAGCTGCAAGTAGGTATCAGAATCAAGCAGAGAGACTAAACTAATGATGATTGCTTCAACAAATGTAATGAGTATGTAGGTGATTTTTTATTGTTTAGAACCTTCCTCTAATTTCTTTCTAGTATTTGATTTTACTGTTTTAACCAGAATTAGAATTATTTATGCCTAAGTGTTATATGGAACTCTTGAAGTATGTACCATGTAATATTTATTACTGTACATCAAGTAATATGAAATGTACATGTGATAGAAAAGTATAATTTATACTTATAATTTAATCTTTTAATTTAATATGTGTATAAACCATATAAGCTATATAACTAATTTATAGATATAAGTATTCATAAACATATACAAGATATGTATCTGTGTATTTTATAATTTATATATGTATTGCATACATATGTAATTTACGCATTATACATTGTAATCCATGTATACTACATGTCTGTAAGTATTCTAATATATATGGTTAACTTTGTTTCCAACCATTCAGGTACAGCAAAGTCGTCCTGTTCTTTGCCTCTTCGGCAGTCACTGGGAACTGGTAGGCCTGGTCAGTTTTACCTCAGAAGCATGTTATGACCCTGTTCTTGTCATCAGGACAGCCCAATACATATCTTGAATGAGATGGCTTATCAAGGCATCCCAGAAACCACTGGGTCCCATTTTTTTCTTTACCCTGCAATTTTTCTCCAGGAGTAGAAGATAGTCCACAAAACACACTTTGCTCTAACACAGGCTCTGTCACTTTGATCTTTCATGGATTCTGAGAACAAACATGTAGGAGAAGATTAAGCACTTCCTCAGTTAACAGAAGGCACTGAGACCTTCATTCAATGTTTTTTTAGTTCTAATAATAGAGACTTGTTTTATGCCAATAGACCATTACACTTTCAAAGTGGTCACCTCTCCTCAGCTAGCAAATTCCCAGTGGTATGATCCTGTATCTCTCCTGTTGCCAAACCGTGGGATCATCCTGATACAGCTGAATGCTGGCATACCCCAGAAATGGAAAAATCTTAATATTTCTTTTTTTCTGGACCCCAGAACTCCCAAACAGCTATTAAACCTATACCCTGGAATTTTCTTCAGAAAAATACAATGAATTATAAATATTAAGCTGTGAATGATTCAGCAAGATTCTAGATTAATACATTAGCTAGTATAATTAGGCATCATACTCTACAGTTAGTTAATGCTTGTGGATTCTGGTTAGTCTTTTCAAGTGGGATATATGGATCTCAAGTTCCTGTTAAGAGGGATACTCGTCAGTCTCAAGTTCAATTTATTAATGTTCCATCTCATAGACAACTTGTAGCTAGACCTTGGCTAGAAATTACCCTTGAAGTTGAAGCTTGAAAACAATTTTTATCTTATAAAGCAGGAAGAGTGATGCAGATTCAATCCAGTGAAGAGAGTAATAGAAAACAAATGTATCATGTAGCTCATAGAGTTAACCCGGGTGCTAAACCAGTAACTTACAACTAGATTCCACTGGTACCTTTCATAGTTAATACAGTTGAACTATGGGCTGATTCATCCCTCAGTGAAGATGGATCTCAGCATCCTACAGTAACTCTTACTGTTGAAACATGGTGTCAGCTAGTTTTGAATGTACTTCGATCCTCAAGAAACTACAGAAAGCTCAGATGGATACTGGATTCTCACTGAACCTGAGTCAACTGAGTTCTGGATTTCTTCTATACGGCATACTCTTCATGTGCCAAGTCAAAAGGTGACAATATTAGGGCTTGGGTGCAACAGAAAACAGGTATGATCAGGCCCTCAAATCAAATGGATAGATGTAGTCCATTTAGTAAACATGAGGCTATTATTCTCAAACCCCTGATGCAGACATGGATCTTAAAACATCCTATTATGAATATAATTGAGCCCTTACTTCACTCCAAAGTTGACATGATCAGACCCTAAAGTCAGCCTAAAACAGCCATAGTCCAAACTTGGATCCAGCCAGAAACTCAATCAGGAAGACTCTTGATTCACCTGAAAACTGATACGATTAAACCATTGTTACAAACTGAAACTGAAAGAATGAGACCCAGCATTCAGCATAAATTTAAAATATTGAGGCCCAGAACTCAGACTGAAGAATGGAAAGAGAAACATTGGACCCAATCAGAAGTAGATCCAGTTAGGTACTGGTCCCAAACTGGGATGGAGACAGTGGTACCTGGGCCCCAGCCTGGAGGTGATAGATCCAGACCCTGAAATCATACTGAAGCTGATATCATCAAACTTTGGTTTCAGTCTCAATCAGAGACAGCCACACAGTGGAGAGAACCAGTAACTCTGACAGATCACCATTGGATACAGTCTGAAACTGAAATAGTGATGTTGTGTAACCAATCTGTGGCTGATAAGTTAAAAGACTGGATACAAAATGAAGCTTATGCATTTAGACTCTGGGGCAAGTTTGAAAGTGTTAAAGTCAGACTGTGGACCCAAGCTGAAGATGATACTTTGAGACCCTGGAATCAGAAAGACATTGGTGTAATCGACCCCTGGGTACAAAGTAAAGTTACTGTATTAACACAATGGATGCAGGTTGTATCTCAAGAATTACATCCATGGATACAATCTAAAACTCACACAGTCCCACTGTGGACCCAGAATGAAACTGCAATAGTAAACTCTTGGACCAAGATGTTAGCAGATACACTGGCAACATGGACAAAGGCTGAGTTTCAAGGATAAACATCCTGAAGACAGTCTTAAACTGATCCAATCATATTGTGAATTATTGCCAAATCTTCAACAGTGAATCTCTGGACACATTCTGTATCCAATGTAGTCACATGTTGGAACCAAGAAGAATTTCCAGCCTTATTTCCCTTGACAGAGTCATATAGCTAAGACAGTCACACCATGGATCCAGGATAGATTCCCAACAATGAATCCCTGGGCAAAAACTATAGCTGAAACTGTTATACAATTGACCCTTGAGGAAATGTCACCAATAAATCCATGGACAAAATTGCAGCCTGAATATCTAGAAGGAAATACCTGACTCCCATCTGAATTTAATCCAGTCTCATTGTGGACCATGGCTTATTTTCCAGCAGTAAATTACTGGATACAGTTTGATGAAGAAATAACACTATGAATCCAGGTTGAGTCTCCAGCAGTACATTTCTGGAAACAGTTGGAAATTGATATAATCCCACTAGGAACACATGCTGAATCACTAGTGATGAATTCATGAATAAACTCTATCTGATATGATCACAATGTGTATCCAGGCTGAATCACTATTATTAAATCCTTGGACACAGTCTGAAACTGATATAGTCACAACATGGATTCTGGTTGAAACTCTAGGAGTAAGTCCCTGGGCACCTGATATATTCCTACCATGTACCCATGCTGAACATCCACAAATATCTTAGACTCAATCATGGATTCTGGCTGAAACTACAGCAATGAATCCCTGGAGATAGGCTACAGCTGATATGGTCCTATCAGGGGAATTTCAGCCAGATATCGGGTGAAATTCACCCCCAATATTTCACGTAGCTTCTTTTCTACTTTCCCTAAGTGTCGGCCGCTCTGAGAAATAAAGAGACAGAGTACAAAAGAGAGAAATTTTAAAGCTGGGTGTCCAGGGGAGACATCACATGACGGCAGGTTCCGTGATGCCCCCTGAGCCATAAAACCAGCAAGTTTTTATTAGTGATGTTCAAAAGGGGAGGGAGTGTATGAATAGCCTGTGGGTCACAGAGATCCCATGCTTCACAAGGTAATAGAATATCACAAGGCAAATGGAGGCTGGGCAAGATCACAGGACCAGAGGACCAGGACAAAATTAAAACTGCTAATGAAGTTTCTGGCACATGTTGTCATTGATAACATCTTATCAGGAGACAGGGTTTGAGAGCAGACAACCGGTCTGACCAAAATTTATAAGGCAGGAATTTACTCTTCCTAATAAGCCTGGGAGAACTGTGGGAGACTGGGGTTTATTTCATCCCTACAGCTTTGATTGTAAAAGACGGCCACCCCACGAAGTGGCCATTTTAGAGGCCTACCCTCAGGGACTAATACTCTTTCTCAGGGATGTTCCTTGCTGAGAAAAAGAATTCAGCGATATTTCTCCCATTTGCTTTTGAAAGAAGAGAAATATGGCACTGTTCTGCCCAGCTGACCGGCAGTCAGAGTTTAAGGTTATCTCTCTTGTTCCCTGAACATTGCTGTTATCCTGTTCTTTTTTCAGGGTGCCCAGATTTCATATTGTTCAAACACACCTGATCTACAAAGAATCTATACAGTTAATGCAAACATCACAGGGTCCTGAAGCAACATACATCCTCCTCAGCTTATGAAGATGACAGGATTAAGAGATTAAAGTAAAGACAGACATAGGAAATCACAAGGTTATTGACTGGGGAAGTGATAAGTGTCCATGAAATCCTCACAATTTATGTTCAGAGATTGCAGTAAAGACAGGCGTAAGAAATTATAAAAGTATTAATTTGGGGAACTAATAAATGTCCATGAAATCTTCACAATTTATCTTCTCCTGCCATGGCTTTAGCTGGTCCCTCCATTCGGGGTTCCTGACTTCCCACAACAGTCTTACCAAGGAATCAGGCTGAATTTATAGAAGGAAATGCATGGACACAGTCTGAAATGTATACAGTCAGAGAGTTGATCCTGAATGATTCTCTAGCAGTAAATTCATGGACACAGACAATAGCTGATGCAAACAAGCTGTGGACAAACTGTGAATTTCCAGCCATAAATCTCTATACAAAGTTTCTAGGTGATAGTACTATACCATGGATTCAGGATGCCTCTCCAGCAATGAATCCATTTACACAGTATCTATCTTATACAATCAAACCATGGGACCAAGATGAATTTTCAGCAGTAAATCTCTGTACACTACCTGAATTTGATAACATTATCCTGTGGATACAAGCTGAGTCTCCAACAGTAAATCTGTGCATAGAGGATGTTACTTCCACAGTCACACCATGGGCCTAGGCTGTATCTCCAGCAGAAATTCCATGGACACAGAGTATACCTTCAATAGTCAAACCTTGGACCCAGGTTGAATGTCTATCAGTGAATACCTGGACAACCTCCATAGCTGACAGCATCACACTATGGAAAGGGGCTGAATTAACAGCAGGATTTCTACGAATACTGCCTTGGGCTGCTACTGTCACACTACAGGTACAGTCTGAATCTCCAGCAGGAAATCTTTGGACACAGCCTTTGTATGATACAGACACACTATGGCCTCAGGCTGAACCTCCAGTAGTATTTTACTGGACAGAACCCGCAGCTGATACACACATTTCATGAACTCAGTTTGAATTTTTAACAGGAAAGCCTTGGATCAACTCTGTATCTTATACACTCATAGTGTGGACCCAGGCTGAGTCTTCAGCAGTAAAGAAATTTGACACAGGCAATAGCTTATACAATCAAACTATGGAACCAAGTCAAATCACCTGCCATAAATCTCTGGAAACAATATGAAACTGATATCTTCACACAGTGGACCAAGACTGAATGTCCAAAAGTAAATGAGTGGACACAGCCTCTACCTGTTACAGTTGTACCACAGAACCAAGCTGAACCTGTACTAGTAAGTCCCTCCACAAAGCTTGAAACAGAAATTGTCTTACTGTGGACTCAGGCTGATTCTACAATCAATAATCTCTGTACATATACTCAACTGATAGATTGAAACCATTGGCTAAGAATGTTTATGTAGTAGTAAATCCATGGAGCCAGTCTAAAACTGAGAAAGTCACATCATGGACCCAGGATCTGTTGCCAGTAGTAAGTCACTTAACAGTGGCTGTAACTGGTATAGTCACACTGCAGTACATGGTTGTATTTCTAATAATAATTCCCAGCAGAGAGGTTCTAGCTGATACAGTCATAACATGGACACAGACAAAATCTCCAGCAATACATTTCTGGTTACCACCGGTACCTGATACAGTCACACTATGGACCTAAACAAAATATCTAAGTAATCACTTAGAATGAGGCTGAATTTCCAGCTGTAAATCCCATGATGCAGTCTAAGTCTCTAATTGTAAATATCCAGACAGAGTCCGAATCTCCAGCCCCAAGTCCTCTGTTACAGGATGAGACTATTGATAGAGTCATACCATGGACCCAGACTGAATTTTTGGCAGTAAATCCATGGACCAAGCCTGTTGCTGATACACTCACATTGTGTACACAGCCTGTAACTCCACCATTAAACTTCTTTTCACAAAGTTTACATGCTACACTGAAAACAGGGCATCAAACTGAATGTCTACCCATAAATACCTCAACAGAAGCTGTAGCTTCCAAAATTATACTCTGGACCAAGGCTGAATTTCCAGCAATAAATCCCTGGATACAGCCTGTTTTTTATACAGCTACAATTTGGGCACAGCCTGTATCTGCAACAGTAAAGGCCTGGGCACAGCCTTCACCTAATATGACCAGATTATGGTCCCAATCTGAATCTGCAGCACTAATTATGTGGATACTGCCTGTATCTGACACATACATAGGATTGATCCAATTTGAATCTTCAGCAGTAAACCCCTGATTACTGCCTATATCTAATACATTATCATTGTGGACCCAGCCTGTATCTCTAGCAGTCAATCATGGATAGAGGCAATAGTTTCCAAGTCATCCCATGGACCAAAGCTTTACTTCTAGCAACAAATCCCTGGCCGCATCCTGTATCTGATTTAGTTGCACTGTGGACCCAGGCTGAATCTTCTGCAGTCATCACCTCCACACAGCCAGTATCTGACAAAATTATACTGTGGCTGTAGGCCCAGTCTCCAGTAGGCGTTACCTGGACACAGACTGTATCTGATATACTTATATCATGGAACGATGATGAATCTTCAGCAGAAAATCCAGAGGCATGGGCTGTAGTTTCCTCAGTGTTACCATGGACCCAGGATATCCCTTCAGCAGAAAAAACCTGGACACTACCTGTGTCTGAATCAATCACCCCATGATCCCAGTCTGAGTCTCCAGTGGTAAACACATGGACAGAGGCTGCAGCTTCGACAGACACAAAGTGGACTTACGATGATTTTCCTGACGCAAATTCTTATACACGGAGTGATATGGGCTCATTTTGGACAATGCTTAAAACTGAAGCTAAGAAACTCTGGGCACTGCCTGAAGCTAAATTATTTATAGAATTTCATTACTGCCTCAGCCTGATACCATACAACTTTTAATCCAAGATGAAAATCAAGCTTCAATTTTTTGGACACATCATGAAATTGAAAATATCAATGAATAGACCTTGCCTGAATTTGGAACACTTATATCCTGGATAGTGCCTATGCGTCAGGCAGCAAAACCATGGTCCAAACCTGAAGCTTTAGTTACATAACTTTGTTTAAAACTGGAACAGAAAAAATAAAACCTTGGGCTCAGCCAGAATTTCAAACAATGAGCACATTTACTCCCTTTGGACTTGGTAAAATAGAATCCTGGGCCAAACAGAGAACTACAACATTTATGACATGGATCCAATGTGAAACTGATGCCTCCTTCCTTTGAACCCAATCTGAAGTAGATACAATGAGATCCCAGATCATTTCTGAAGCTGATACAGTAAAACTATGGATCTAGACTGAAGCAGGCACAATCTACTCCTGGACTCAAGGTAAAACTAATACAATCCTTGTCTGATACACTACTGCATCAGGCTGAAATGTAGGCCCCAAAACGCTTGAACATACCTGATATTAATACTGCAAGTGCTTGGTTTCAGATCCAAAACTATGTAAGAAGAAATTGTACTCAACCTTATTCTCAAAGAGTTACTACCTGGATGCAGCCAGAATGGCAAATAATCCACCCATTAAACCAATCTGAAAAGAATGCAGTAATACCCTGACCCAGTCTGAAGGTGGTGTTATCAAAACCTGGATCAATGTTGAAACTAATACAGTCAGACACTGGACATATTCTGAAACTGATAAAATAGAACAATGGACTGAGCCTGAATCTCAAGCAATTAGGACCTGACCTGAGGCAGGTATGTTGACATGTTGGTCCCCAACTCAAAGCGCTGCAGTTTGGACCTGGACCAAACTTTAATCTCAAATGACACACTTCTGGACCCAGAATCAAGTTAGCATAAATAACTCTTGGACTCAGCATGTATCTGCTACAATTAGATAATAGACTTATTCTGAAATTCATCCCTGGACCCACAGTGAAGCCAATACAGTGATAAGATACTGGTTCCAGACTCGAATTCAATAAGATCCTGGAGCCGACCTGAAACAAGTATTCCAAATTTGGACTGTAAGCCAAGAAATAAAACCCTGAAACATGACTGAAATTGATACAGTCACATCTTGCTTACAGACTCAATGTGATACAGTTAGACCCTTTCAGATTAATCCTGAAAGTCAGCTGCTCTCTCCCTGGCCCCAGACTGAAGTTGGTATATTTTGGCCCTAGACTCAGCAAAGAGCTGCTACGTATCAAACCCAGACCCACCTGAAACCCAAGCAGTGAGATACTGGATCAAGCAGGAAACTGATATAGTCAGATCTTCATTTTACATTCAAATGAATAAAGGCAGATCATGGGCTTATTCAAAATCTCAAAGAGTCAGTCCCTGGATCCAGCTGGAAGTTGATATAATTCCATCTTTTATCCAGTCTGAAACCTTGCTGCTAAGATTCTGGCCCAAGGTTCCATCTCCGGTAGTCAAAACATGGACCTTGCCTATGGGAAGAACACTCATCTCTTGGATACTGCCTGTAACCACAGCAGACATCCACTGGATCCAGTCTGAAGTGATATTATTGAATCCTTTGCTGTTTTTAAAGTGGGAAAAGTAAGAACATGGATCCAGCCTGAAACATAAATACTAAGACCCAGAAACCATTATAAGGCTGATATAACTGCATCATTTTCTCCTTCTAAAAATGAGCCTAATGGAGAAACACTGTTAACGAGTCATTTTGGCTGCTTGTCTAAACGCGTACTCTTTTTGCCAGTAAAAACTGTTTCTTTCCCAGATCTGTATTTATCTCTTTGTTAACTGAGATAACTGACACAGAAATCCAATATAAAATCAATTCTCTCTAACCAAGCCAGCTTACAAGCATTTGGCTTCCTGGAAGAGCTGTTTACCAGCACTACAGCAGGAAATTAAAAATTATACAGGTAAAAGAATGCCCTGATGTCCCAGGTACCTCTCTTGTCTCTCTTTCTTCCTCTGTTTTCCTTCTTTCTTATTCTCTTCCATCTCCATGTACACTGTGCCCTTCTTGTTCAGTCTTTTCTTCTTGTACGTTCCCTTCATTCTTCGTTTTCCCATCTTGCTCAGTTATTTCTCCTCTGGTCTCCTCTCCTATTCTCCTATCCATAGCCTCTTCTGCTAATGCTCTTCAGAAAATATCTTCCTCAACATTTCCTGAAGAGTCCATTCTTTCTCATTCTTTTTCATCCTTGCATGCTGCTCCAGCCACGCTTTTCACAAAATAACCTCACCTGATGCCTGGATCTCAATCTGGACCCATGTCTGAACAACAACCTCTTAGGCATTCAGAACTCAATGTTTCCCTGGTTTAGTGTCAACTAGCTGTGATCTGGAAAGAAAGTTTCCAGGCTTTCTGGCTCTTCAGGATAGTTGTTATTTCTCATGAAACCACAGGCACATTTGGTCTAGTCATATGTTGAAGTTATTATACTTGGTACAAACACTCTTGTTGAACCCTAAAACCATAGTTTTTAAGATCAGAGGTTATGTCCTCAAACATTTGCAAAACCAAAATTAAGGTTATTGCAAGAATCAGCAGAGACATCTCAATATTGAGAGAATATCTTATTTTTGCCAAACAAGATTTATGGGCTATGTTTTATAAACAGAATTCTATTCAGAGAACAGTATTTTAAAGGACTCTTACTTCTTAGAAAGGGTTTATTATTCCTTTTGAGGTATATAAATATATACACACACTATTGGATAATAGTATAATAACTTGGATATAAATAATAAAATATATATTTATATATACATTAAATTATTATTTGAAGGGAAAGTATGCAGATAACCTCTGTAGTAATCTAAACTTGTAGGATGAATAACGTATATTTCCAAGTATTTTCTCAGATTGAAGATACTGAATTTTCAAGCATATTCCTAAAAACCTAAAATTAGATTTTAGAAATAGGAGAGTAGCAACACTAATCTCACTCTATTCCACATGTGTATTCCTTCTGCAGAGTCTGGATTATGCCCTGGCCATGTCACCCTCTGTCACAACTGCTGGGAGGCAGAAATTGGTGAATTCCCTTGTATAGTTTCTGTGCAACTTTCTCCCATTTCTGTGCTGGCTCCATACTAAATGAACAGTGGATCCTTACTACAGCTCAATGTGCAAGTTTGTTATATATGTAAACATATGCCATATTCGTGTGCTGCACCCATTAACTCATCATTTACTTTAGGTATATCTCCTACTGTTATCCCTCCCCACTCCCCCTACCCCATGACAGGCCCCAGTGTGTGACATTCCCCTTCCTGTGTCCAAGTGTTCTCATTGTTCAATTCCCACCTATGAGTGAGAACATGTGGTGTTTGGTTCTTTGTCCTTACGATTGTTTGCTGCAAATGATGCTTTCCAGCCTCATCCATGTCCCCACAAAGGACATGAACTCATCCTTTTTATGGCTGCATAGTATTCCATGGTGTGTATGTGCCACACTGTCTTAATCCAGTCTATCACTGGTGGACATTTGGGTTCCTTCAAAGTTTTGCTATTGTAACTAGTGCCGCAATGAACATACATGTGCATATTTCTCTATAGCAGCAAGATTTATAATCTTTTGGGTATAATCCCAGTAATGGGATGGCTGGGTCAAATGGTATTTCTAGTTCTAGATCCTGGAGGAATGAACAGACACTTCTCAAAAGAAGACATTTATGCAGCCAACAGACACATGAAAAAATGTTCATCATCACTGGCCATCAGAAAAATGCAAATCACAACCACAATGATATACCATCTCACATCATTTAGAATGGCAATAATTAAAAAGTTAGGAAACAACAGGTGCTGGAGAGGATGTGGAGAAATAGGAACACTTTTACACATTGGTGGGACCGTAAACTAGTTCAACCATTGTGGAAGTTTCAGGTTTTCTAAAGAATGTACTATAGTAAATCTTTGCCTATCTACACAGGAATCCTGAAGACACTGCTGTGATTCTGGGCCTGAGGTACCCTGGGACACCAATGAGAGTTGTGAAGATGTCTACCATTCTACTGCATGAGAGGTGCCAGTTGGTGAGTGGGAGGCAGCAAGGAATGACTTGGCATTGCTATTCCTCCAAGACGTCCAGACTCCCATTTGGCTCTTAGCACCCTTGGGCTATCTGAAGAAGCTGAATAGTTCAGAATGCTGGATGTCTGGGCCACAAATTATTATTATTATTTTATTTTATTTTATTATTATTATACTTTAAGTTTTAGGGTACACGTGCACAACGTGCAGGCTTGTTACATATGTATACACATGCCATGTTAGTGTGCTGCACCCATCAACTCCTCATTTAGCATTAGGTGTATCTCCCAATGCTATCCCTCCCCACTCCCCCAACCCCACAACAGTCCCTGGTGTGTGATGTTCCCCTTCCTGTGTCCATGTGTTCTTATTGATCAATTCCCATCTATGAGTGATAACATGTGGTGTTTGGTTTTTTGTCCTTGTGATAGTTCGCTGAGAATGATGGTTTCCAGTTTCATCCATGTCCCTACAAAGGACATGAACTCATCATTTTTTATGGCTGCATAGTATTCCATGGTGTATGTATGCCACATTTTCTTAATGCAGTCTATCATTGTTGGACATTTGGGTTGGTTCCAAGTCTTTGCTATCGTGAATAGTGAAAACCATAAAAACCCTAGAAAAAAACCTAAGCAACACCATTCAGGACATAGGCCTGGGCAAGGACTTCATGTCTAAAATACCAAAAGCAATGGCAACAAAGGCCAAAATTGACAACTGGGATCTAATTAAACTGAAGAGCTTCTGCACAGCAACAGAAACTGCCACAAATTATTATACCAGGTCAGCGGTGAGTTTTCTTACTAGGGTAGCAGTTCTACGAAATGAGGTCCATATTTTTAATATTATGGTTCAAGGAAGAAGTATGATCACAACTGTATAAATTACTAATTATAAGATATTTAATCCACATAAAAAACCCAACAGGAGATTTGTTTTCATTTTATAAGTTGATGGTTCTGATGATAACTTCATAGGATTTTAGATCTGAAAACAATTATATGAGGATCTTTCTCTGTACAGTCAATTTTGTAAACTAAAGTAGAGATGATTTGCGTTCCAACTCTTTGCTGACTTCAAAAAAAAAGGAAAAAGAAGTTTTTGTTTTGTTTTGTTTTGTTTTTCCCTCTTTATGAAAAAGAAGCTGAACTTGACTTGGAATTTGGAATTTCTTAAGTAAAAATTTACCTATTACTTTTGAAGGGTGGCATTTAAAAAGTGATTAAAGAGTGACGATGCTGTCTACAGTGTCTCTCTCCTGTAATTCCAGCACTTTGGGAGCTTCATCTAGGAGAACCCTTTGGGTCCAGGAATGTGATACCCATTTGGGCAATGTAGCAAGACTTCATGACTACACAACAACAAATAGCCTGGTGTTGTGTTGCACACATGTAGTCCCAGCTACGTGGGAGGCTGAGACAGGAAGATAGCTTGAGACTGGGAGGTGGAGGCTGCAGTGTGTGAAGATGGTGGCAATGCACTCCAGCCTGTGTGACCAAGCAAGAACTTGTCTCAAAAAAACGGGCGCTGGTGTGGTGGCTCATACCTGTAATTCCAGTATTTTGGGAGGCTGAGGCCGGTGAATCACCTGAAGTCAGGAGTTTGAGACTAGTCTGACCAACATGGGGAAAACCCATCTCTACTAAAAATATGAAATTAGCCAGGAGTGGTGGTGTGTGCCTGTAATCCCAGCTACCCAGGAGGCTGAAGCAGGAGAATTGCCTGAACCCAAGAGGCAGAGGTTGCAGTGAGATCAGGCCAGGGCATTCCAGACTGAGTGACAGAATGAAACTCCATCTCAAAAAAAAAAAATCAAGTCACTAGAAAGCGAATGAAATACATAAACATGTGATGTAAAATGTTAATGGTGATAAAATTAACTGAATTTCTTTGTATAGGTTATACATACAAATTTAAAGTAATGATGAAACAGTGATAAGACAGTTCATGGTTTTATCTCAATACTTAGTGTTTAAATGTGACATATGTTCCTTAGGATAATTATACTACATTTTTCTTCCTAGGAGAGACTGATGAGTTTCCAGAAATGTTAAAGATGCAAGTGATGGAAGCTTCCAGCCATGCCCACCCGTACCCTGACATATGCAGTTCCATTGTTTGCTTCATTACTCAGGCCAAAGACTCTAATGCAAATGTGGTACACAGTCAATTTTTTTTTCTATCTACATGACAGAAACTATAACTTTGACCTTTATAAAAGGTCAGCATACGCTTAAACGATAAATGTAAGTGAATAATTGATCAACAAGAAACCATTTTAAAAGTCTTTAATTACAGAAAAAAATCTCTGAAAAAATTTTGTTGTCAATCTCTGAGTTTTCTTACATGGGTTATTAATCTCTAGCCATACTAAATAGCTAGCATGCTGCACTTGAAAAAATTAGACATTTTATATAATTCCCATATTCTAATAATAGTTTCTTCACACCTCAAAGTTGAAAACAGTCTAACCTTTTCCTATTTTCCCAATTAAATAACGTTTTTAAGGTTTAATCCTCAGTGATTTTTTTGTAGTAATATTTTTATTGTATTTAATGAGGATGATTTCCTTATGTACTTATATGATGTCTCACTGTCCTCTGAATATATATTTTATTATCCATTTATTAGATCTAAGTTTAAGATGTTGGAACAAGTGTTTAAATCCAAATTCTACATTTGAATTTACAGGAGTCAGCGAGTCCAGGAAGTGCCATTATGTGCAGACCAATATCTGTCTACTATATAGCCCTAGCTACTACAGTGAGTTCACACTTCTCCTGGATCTTATCTACTTCAGCAAAAGAAGGCCACCCACTAAACCAGGCCCTTATGCCTTGGGTGCAAACTCCTAAGTCCTCTAGTCTCCTTGAACAGCCAACCACACTGCCACTTTCTTCAGTAATAATTACTGCAGCCCTGAGACTTTGGTAGCCTAGTGAATATAACTAGTGATGCTACAGTCTGCTCACAGTATGATAAAACAACCAGAGCAACAAAAACAAAAATATTGACTTAAGCCTCCTAAAATCTCCCTACATATACCTTCAATAAATATGTTTTTCTACATAACAACTGTTTCTACTTACTTCCTGAACTAATGCTTGGCCTTGGATTGTTTTCATTCCTGAAACTGATTCAAAAGTGTCTGTTTAACATGAAGTTGAATACAGAATTTCATGTGTCAGCAAATAAAATTTTCAAAATGATGCAAAATACAAATGTGAAATTGTATTTGTGAACTTTATCATTCTTTCAAATAATATATGCATACCTACCCACTCACACAATTTTTTATAACTATCTGCATGTTCTCCTCAGGTGGGAGAAAAACAGTATCAGAGTTCTTGAATAATTTATGAAAGACAGAATGACGATACTATACAAGGTTTAACCTATTCACAATACTGTAGTGAATGAAAACGTTACATTTAAAATCCTACTAAGTGTTGAGTAAGTAAATAAAATATGTGATTTCAATAACTCTAAAATATGTGTACATGAAGAAAATAGAACAATGATTAAAATTCATGAAAAATAAATGAGGCTGGGTGTGGTGGCTCACACCTGGAAGACCAGCATTTTGGGATGCCAGTGCAGTCGGATCACTTCAGGTCAGGAGTAAAAGACTAGCCTAACAAATAAGGTGAAACCCAACCTCAACTAAAAATACAAAAATTAGCTGGACATGGTGTTATGCACCTGTAATCCCAGCTCTTCGGAAGGCTGAGACAGGGAAATCGCTTGAAGGTGGGAGGCAGAGGTTTCAGTGAATCAAGATCATGCCACTTCACCGAAGCCTGGGTGACAGAGTGAGACTCCATCTCAAAACAAACAAACAAACATACACACACACCCCCCAAAAACTAATGAATAAAAAAAAAAATCTGTAATAGAAAAAGTGCTCACAGGACACTCACATATCTAACGGAAAAAAAAAAAATCTTGGAAACAGAAGTTCCAGAAGTGGCAAATAAGAAAACAAAATTTAACACTTCACATATAAAGTACAAATAGTAAACTGCAAAGGACCACAGGGGAAATAATTCAAAATTTACAACTAAGTACTCTAAAAGAAGCTGAAATTCCCTCAAAAACTTTCTAGACGCCATATCCCTGTATTGCAAAAATGATCATAAACATTGGCAAGAGTAGAACAATAAAAATGTATCTTAAATCTTGATAAACATTTCAAGTCTCGTGTAAGAATTGTAATGGAAAATGGATCAGTTTGCAGTTTTTCCATACAATTATGAACAAATTATATCTCTTCATACTTAAATTTATTTTTTAATATTCTAAGAAATTAACTTTTGTATAAATAGTAGGTGATGTAACAAAGCAGGTCTTTATCAAGATAACTGACACTGGATGCCCATACCATTACTCAGGTGGGCCTTAATTCCCAGCCAGGTTCCCTCCCTGAACACACACTGAAGGTCCCCAGCAATTTTGTAATCTCTTCACATTTCCTCCCCTGGAGGAAACTCTAAAATACATGCACATGAAGAAAATGGAACATTTCCTCACACTGGAGCCCAGTGTGGTCCTCCAGATGCCCTGTGACATGGCCTGTCTTATCTGGAAAGTCAGGGCAGTGGGAGTGAGGATGGCAGAAAGGAGAACCCATGTCAGGGGGGCCTGGGGTCATCAAAACAGAACAAGACAGGCCTGGGAGAACCATTCTGAAAGGACGTAGACCTAGATGGGCTGCAGGTAGATGTCTGTGTGGAAAGGGAGAGGGCCCTGGTTGAGCCCAAACTGAGCCCCAGGGGGTAGCAGGCCTCAAGGCAGGGGAGGGAACTGGAGAGTGATGATGAGGCAGCTATCCCGTAAGCCTTGCTTCTCACTGACATTAGCCACATATGCATCTTAGACAGCTTAGGGTTCCCCAGTCCTGAAATGTGGGTGTTACAGTTCCCTGATGGGCCTTTCTCCCCCAACCCATGGATGGCCTGGGATGGCTCACCACAGTCTCCTCCATGATCCTTGAGTTCTCCATGCAGGGCACAGATCCACAACTCAAAGGCCTTTCACTTCCCAGCCCTAGGCTGCTCACCTGGCCTCCTCTCTGTTCCCTTTCTAATGCTGTCCCTTCCTCACTGGGGTAGAACTACAAGGGATTGAGTTATAGGCCCTGGCTGATGATCTGGGGGACTGAAGAAGGGGTCCACAACAGGTCAGGTCACAGTTCAAAGCCAATTCCTCAGAGGACAAGGAATGGCTAGTGAGGTCCTTTCCCATGATGCCCCGCCTGGGACTCCACCTCAGCAATCCTGTCAAAACCCAGGCAGTCATGTTCAGCCAACCAGCTCAACAAGCTCAAGTAGGCTATGTTCTGCCTGCAGTTGGAGGCTCGACCTTCATGATCCCAGAACCACTGGACTGCAGTGAATTGAGACACCCTGTACCCTGGAAGGAGAGGAGTCAGGAAGGTTCATGACACGCTTACCCTTTCACACACCAGCTCCCCTACCATGCTGGGAGGCACTTCTTACCCAGGATGCCAAAGCAGTACTCCATGATGATGACTTCATTGTGGAAGTAAAGGTTGTGACCAAAGGAAATCATCATCCTGCCGCCAGTAACCAGGATGGTTGAGTTCCTCCACCTGCCTGATCAAGAAGGAGAAAGAGGATGGACTCAATGGGACCATTTCAACTAGCTGGGCTGAAGTGGGCTGCTAGCAGGAGTGAAGCATGAGTTTCCCCTTCCCAGCTCTGCCACTGAGACACCCACAGGCCCCAGGGCACCTCAAACTGACTCAGACACTAGACCTCCCACAGACTCAGGCTCCCTACCCTGACCTGTAAATCCATCATGTAGCAAAGCAGGACTTCATCATGGTTTCTGACCTAGGCCGACATCTCGTGTGCGAAACAATCTACCTCTGGTCAAGGAGCCTCCAGATGATTGGGTAGGTAAGCCTGGTGACACCCTGCAATTTTGAAAGAGCACAGAGAATGTGGAGCAGGGCTATCTCCCAGACATTTGGGCTGTCACCCTCCCTTGTTGATCCTGTCTCTGCTGAGGAGGCATCATCACAACTGTGGTGGTTTTTGGGTTGGGTGGAGCCAGGGCAAGACACCTGCGCTGAACAGGGACAGGAAACAGAATAAGTAGGCAGGTGGTTGCTGCTGACAGGGAAGGGAAGGGGGCCTGGGGGTGGCGGCTGGGTGGTTGGTGTGAGGCAGCTGCTTACTCAGGGTTCATGAGCTGCAGGCGGCCTTTGTGTGCTGGGTGCTGGACATGCTCTGTGGATGTCCAGGTGTGTGGTGTCTTCTTATCCTGGCCTCCCTGAGGGGTGGGCCTGTCCACTTGAGGGACGCTTTGTAGGTAGAAGGGGCTGCAGGGTTTTGCCTGGCACTGCCCATGGGAATTGCATGGGTGCAAAGGAGGTTATATATGCTCAGGGCCTACACCCCTTTGGGTGCAGTGCCGGCAGGGGGAAGAAAGCATATCTGGGGGGCTGGTGCCTGCATTGTCCAGGTCAGCAGCCCCGTGCACTGCGAACCCAAGTCTTCAGCACTTTGTGTTTCTGGGGCGAGCCTGTTGGAAACAGGAACTAAGAGGGTGGTTCACTGGCTGGCAAGGGCTTGCAGGCTTCCCTTCCTCCAGGGCATTTCCCAGGGAAACGTGCCCTTTAACTTTGTGCTGTGCTGAAGGGCCTTTGGCACCCTGATTCTCCCTTGTGAGTGCTGTGCTTGGCTCCCCTTCCCTACCACGTGTTCCCAGGGCTCCCACAAGCAAGCTGGCCTCCTATCTGCAGGAACCTGGCCTCGGCTCCCAACCTGTCCCCCATCCTCTGCCTCCTGTCTGACGCCATGCACCTCCCTCCTGGCTCCTCCCCCCACCCAGCCCCCATGCCCACCCGAAGTCCGATCCCCATCCCCTGCTGCCAGCCATCCCGAATCAGCAGCTGCAAGCATATGGCTCTGGCCCAGAAGCGGGAGATGCCCTGTGGCCTGGGGCATTCACGGAGCCCAGTTCCAAGTGTACGACCTCCAGCTCCCTGAAAGGCCCACAGGCCTTGCTCTGCTGAGTACCTCGTCTGAAACCTATGTGGATCCAGGTTTCCTGAGGAGCCCCACTGGGCCCGAAGATGGCCGCACTCGCCATGGGGCTCAGGTCTCCAGCAGGGTCAACTGCATACAGGAGCTTAGGAACAGGAGGCCGAGGCTCTCTGTTTTCAGAGCCCCACTAGCAGGCACCTCAGCCTCTGCTGCACGTGCGGGAGCCTCTAGGTCAGCAAGGCAGTGCACAGCAGCTTACACAAAGGCCGTCGATGGCCAACCCTGGCGGCTGGTCTCTGGTGTGCCCAGGGCATAGCACGAGAGGACCTTTGGAATGCTCTTTGGAGTACAGCATCCTCAGGGGGGAAGCATGGTATGCGGAGCCTGTATTTGCCTAGACCTGCGAGAGTGCGTGCCGGGGTTCTGGCCTCTAGAGCAGACGAATTCCACCTCAGCATAACCAGACGACTTTTCTCCCACGCGCCCGCCTGGGCCCACTTTCCCCAGGCCACTCCCACTGCCCTCGCCCGAGCAGCCAGAGAATTCCCCGGATCTGCAATATTCCGTACCGCCTACCTGGCTTGCCTAATGAAGTGAGATGGTTCATGTGTTCCTTGTGGGGCAATGGCTTGCCACACTCAGGATGTCAGTTAGGGCACAGGGCTCCCATGCCCACATTTCCAAAGGCCACGCAGCCCGCGTGTGCCTGGATGCAGAGCTACTGGCACTAGCTCTGAGGGCTTCTCAGAGGAGGCTTATCCCGGGAGGCAGGGACTGCAGGCCAGTCTCGGTTGGTGCCGCCCAGGGAGATGCCCACCACGCTTGCACTGATTGGCCGCGGGGGGAGGCTGGCGGTCTTGGCGCGGCTCCAGGCGCCCTTTGAGTGCAGTCCATTAGGTGGCGCCTGGAAGCCCGGTGCATGCGCCCTGAGGTCCCGCCGACCCACAGGCTACAGAAAGGGCAGCGGCAGGGTTCCTGTGCAGTGGGTCCGGCAGCACAGGCGGTGGTCTTTGTTAGTCCGGAGGAGGGCACCGTCTTCAGGATGGAGTCTCTACAGGAGGAGGCGCCCGGGGCGCAGACTGAGGAGGCAGCATTGAAGGAGGAGACGGTGCTGGTGTTGGATAACATAATGGCGGAGGTGGTGGTGGTGGCCCGGGAGGAGGCCCTCGTGGAGCAGCAGAAGGACCAGCGGGCACAGCCTGGCCCTGGGCCCATGAGCCCAGAGTCTGCACTGGAGGAGCTGCTGGCCGTTCAGGTGGGGCTGCAGCCGGTTAATGCCTGAGCCAGGAAGGCCTTTTCTCAGCAGAGGGGAAAGAGGGAGCAGAGGTGCAAGGCCCACCTGGACCGCAGAGGCGCGGTCATCCAGAGCGTCCCTGGCTTCTGGGCCAATGTGGTATCCTTTTCAGTGTTTCTTCTGCCTTTCTGGTTGAGAGGTGCTCTTGGGGAAGTGTAAGTAACTTATGGGCAGCTCGGCATCGATCAATTTCTGAGAAACACAAGTCTCATCTAAACACCTGGCACTGGACCACTGCCCTTTCAGCTGCCTGTTGCTGACTTCTTTCGTTAGATAAGATCCCCCAGGCAGCAACTGCATGTGTCACCCTGCCTACACTTGGTATCCTAAAGACAAATATCTAATGTTTAAAACACTTTAAGTCTTAGATATAGCAAAAAGGGTTTATGGGATACAAAACAACAGTCAGACACAAGAGATTGAGTCATTCTTTTCTAAACCCTTATTTGTAATTATTTTGTAGTTTATCTTATTGGAAGTGAGAAACCAAGAGAGTAAAAACAGTGCTTCCTCTTCATCCACCCTAATGCATCTCAAACATATGTCTCATCACCTGCTTTGTATGAGATGTCTATGTATGAGCTCCCATAAAATGTTGCATAATTTATACAAGCAAATGGTCCTATGAAACAATAATTTTTAAAGATAAATCCACATTCAAAAGTAAAGATTTTCAAAACCAGAAGTAATTTACAGAAATGCTACAAAATGTGGCATAATTATCATAATGTGGAAATGGAAATTCATACACACTTTCACATTGTTACTGAGAGTACTACAGAACTGAAGACCTACAGTTCTGGCTATCTGCATTCCAGAAATATTTTTATTATTTTTTACCATCTCATAACCAAGTGACCCACTAGGTTAGATTGTCCGTGATAGAGTGTTTGACTAAAGAGTCAATAACTCTTGCAACTGAGAACATCCTTAGAAATTAGTTGACCAAAGTCTCAAGTTTCCCAAGGCCAGTCCTTAGGGTTCAATCTCAGACTGTAGTAGTGTTTTCTGCAGAACAGTGTCTTTAAGTAGGCAGTTATTTTCACATTTATAATCTATTGGTGGAAACTCTGGTCCTAAAGTAAGAGCAGCAGATGCATTTCTCCTTTCATGACAAGTTTGACACTCAGGAGATGATAAACTTATAGGAAAAAAATTATTTTGTCCATTTTTCTTTGGTCATCTATTCCCAGAAGAAATTAGAATAAATATATGAATGATATTTAAAAACATTTTGGAAAAAATTAAAGAAGAATATATTAAGAAACAAAACCTTTGCCAGTATCAGTCTTTGACAAAAATGTTAACCATTTTAACTTCACAGTATAAATGTATTTACAGATAAAGTGAATGCATAGGGAAATGTTTCTTGCATTGTACACACTTTCTCCAGGGATGTCCTAGCCACTCATTTAAAATAGGTCATTGATTGAATTACAACTATGACCTTAATGCAAATAGTACTGTAGAAAGTTTTATAAAACAGAACACATGTACACATTGGTTGGTCTTCCAGTTGTACTGTTTCTTTTGTAGGTGGGTGTGTATGTCTACGTAATTTTATATACTTATAGAGAATAGATTTCGGGCAAGTAATTAGAAATAACCAGATTTTCTTTGTAATAAAAAGGAAAATGATTAACTTTAATTGAAATTTTAGTTGAACAATAAAACTGTATAAGAATATACCCTGCTCAGGGAAAAGATGTATTGTGTTTTGCAGACTGAAAGAGTTCTTTCCTGAGTAACCCAGTGTTGGTATTTACTGCAGAAATAGATTTGTTTTGGTAGACCCCTGTAGCCAGCTACCTGCAGAGAAGAAAATCCTACTAAACAGAATCATAAATAGAATAGTTCAAGATTCTTTCATTTGGGTGAAGCATTCACATATGATATTCTCTTATATTCATTTATAAACATTCACGTTTAATACGCTTTCCAAAAAAACTAAAGTAATTATAAAAATTAACAAGAGAATTGTATATTCCTTATTAAAAATTTTTAGCCTATTCAGATCTAAGAAGTCCACTCTGAAATACCTGAAAATGATATATGAAATGAATAAGAAAAGAAAATACAGCAGAATGTACCAGATGTTTTTTGTGTGTTGGATGTACATATATGTGTTAGCTTTTAGTGGCAGACAGACTGCAGTCTATACAATTTTATTCATAATAGATGCCTATGCATCATACATTCACAGGTAAATATTATTTCTCTGAAGATTGAAATAGAAAGCTAGGAGAACACAACATGACACATATCCTGAATTACATTTAAGCAAGTGTGAATTATGTAGTTAAATGATCTCTTCACTGGGCTTCTTCTCACTGGGTAGTCTAAGGATTAATTAAAGTTCCTAGGCTCTTTCAAGCTAAGAAACAGTATGTAAGGGCTATGCATTATCTTGGTAACACAAGAGGGAAGCATAAGTGATTTGCAGCTTCATAGGCTCTGTGAAATGTGTCTAACCTGATAGTTTTTTCCAACAGCGTTTTATGGTTGGAAAGGGCTTATCAGATTTGAAGATGGAATTTGCTCTATTAAAATCATGCTAATCTGCAAAAGCAATCTTTGTTTCATATATATGTAGAGTGATGTTTCTCAAAATAGAAGAAAACTTGGGGTATGATTTCGGAGGTAATATAATAAGGTAGAATTTTGACATCAATTGTAACTTATCTATTATTGTTTGATTGAATTAGCTGATGCTCTCAATTAGTGCAACTGAAGTCCAGTTAATTTGCATAAAGGTAGCCATCCCGTTTTTATACTTTTAAAGACAGTCAAGAGACTTCACCGTTTCCCCAAAGCTTATATAGATTTTATTAGCATGTTTCAATTATGTATCACTGCAATAATGTCAATTCTGTAATGTAATATATTATTTCCTTTAGTAGTATATTTATTATATTTGTATTTCATTTTTATTATAGATTCAGAGAGTACATGTGCAGGCTTGTTACAAAGGCATATTGTGTGATGCTGATGTTTAGTCTTCTATTGATCCCATCAATAGAAGTTCCCACCCAGGGAACTTTGTACCCAATAAGAAGATTGTCAGCCCCTGCCTCTCTCCCTCTGTCACTACTTTGGAGTCCCCATTGTATAATGTTCCTGTCTTTATTTCTGCGTGCACTGAAGTTTAAGCTCCTATTCATAATTGAGAATATTCAATATTTGCTTTCCTGTTTCCTCATTAATTTGCTTAGGTTAATAACCTACAGCTACATCCATGTTGCTGCAAAGGACATGATTTTGTTCATTTTATGGCTGTGTGCTAGTCCAGGGTTCATAGGTACCACATTTTCATTAACCCATACACCATGGATGGGCTCCTAGGTTGACCCCATGTCTTCGCTGTGGTGATGAATATGAGACTTCATGCGTCTTTTTGGTAGCTTTAATGATTTATTTTCCTTTGAGCATATACCGAGTAATATGATTTCTGGATGGAATGGTAGTTCTATTGTTAGTTCTTGTAGAAATCCCCAAACCACTTTCCACAGTGACTGAACATTCTTACCACGAGTGTATAAGAGTTCCTTGTTCCCTGCAGCCTTGCCCATGTACATTATTCTTATTATTTTGGCTTTTTAATAATAATAGTCATTCTGACTGGGTATGAGATGGTATCTTGTTGTGATTTTGATTTGGATTTCTCTGATGATCAGTGATGTTGAGCACTTTTCTTATGTTTCTTGGCCACTGGTATGTCTTAAGAAGATATTTTAAAAATTTTCTCCCATTCTGTAGGTTGCCTGTTCACTCTGATGGTGGTTTCTTTTGCTGTGCAGAAGCTCTTTAGTTTAATTAGATCCCATTTGTCAATTATGGCTTTTGTGGCCATTGCTTTTGGTGTTTTAGACATGAAGTCCTTGCCCATGCCTATGTCCTAAATGGTATTGCCTAGGTTTTCTTCTAGGATTTTTATGGTTTTAGGTCTAACATGTAAGTCTTTAATCCATCTTGAATTAATTTTTGTAGAAGGTGTAAGGAAGGGATCCTGTTTCAGCTTTCTGCATATGGCTAGCCAGTTTTCCCAGCACCATTTATTAAATAGGGAATCCTTTCCCTATTTCTTGTTTTTGTTAGGTTTGTCAAAGATCAGGTAGTTGTAGATAAGTGGCATTATTTCTGAGGGCTCTGTTCTGTTCCATTGGTCTATATCTCTGTTTTGGTACCAGTACTATGCTGTTTTGGTTACTGTAGCCTTGTAGTATAGCTTGAAGTCAGGTAGCATGATGGCTCCAGCTTTGTTCTTTTGGCTTAGGATTGACTTGGCAATGCGGGCTCTTTTTTGGTTCCATATGAACTTTAAAGTAGTTTTTCCCAATTCTGTGAAGAAAGTCGTTGTTAGCTTGATGGGGATGGCATTGAATCTATAAATTACATTGGGCAATATGGCCATTTTCACGATATTGATTCTTCCTACCCATGAGCATGGAATGTTCTTCCATTTGTTTGTATCCTCTTTTATTTCATTGAGCAGTGGTTTGTAGTTCTCCTTGAAGAGGTCCTTCACATGCCTTGTAAATTGGATTCCTAGGTATTTTATTCTCTTTGAAGCAATTGTGAATGGGAGTTCACTCATGATTTGACTCTCTGTCTGTTATTGGTGTATAAGAATGCTTGTGATTTTTGTACATTGATTTTGTATCCTGAGACTTTGCTGAACTTGCTGATCAGCTTAAGGAGATTTTGGGCTGAGATGATAGGGTTTTCTAGATATAGAATCATGTAATCTGCAAATAGGGACAATTTGACTTCCTCTTTTCCTAATTGAATGCCCTTTATTTCATTCTCCTGCCTGATTGTCCTGGCCAGAACTTCCAACAGTATGTTGAATAGGAGTGGTGAGAGAGGGCATCCCTGTCTTGTACCAGTTTTGAAAGGGAATGCTTCCAGTTTTTGTCCATTCAGTATGATATTGGCTGTGGGTTTGTCATAGATAGCTCTTATTATTTTGAGATACGTCCCATCAATACCTAATTTATTGAGAGTTTTTAGCATGAAGGTTGTTGAATTTTGTCAGAGGCCTTTTCTGCATCTGTTGAGATAAACATGTGGTTTTTGTCTTTGGTTCTGTTTATATGCTGGATTACATTTATTGATTTTCACATGTTGAACCATCCTTTGCATCCCAGGGATGAAGCCTACTTGATCATGGTGGATAAGCTTCTTGATGTGTTGCTGGATTTGGTTTGCCAGTATTTTATTGAGGATTTTTGCATCAGTATTCATCAAGGATATTGGTCGAAAATTCTCTTTTTTTGTTGTGTCTCTGCCAGGCTTTGGTATCAGGATGATGCTGGTCTTATAAAATGAGTTAGGGATGATTCCCTCTTTTTCTATTGATTGGAATAGTTTCAGAAGGAATGGTACCAGCTCCTCCTTGTACCTCTGGGAGAAAATTTTTGCAACCTACTCATCTAACAAAGGGCTAATATCCAGAATCTACAATAAACTCAACAAATTTACAAGAAAAAACAAAAACCGCATCAAAAAGCGGGCAAAGGATATGAACAGACACTTCTCAAAAGAAGACATTTATGCAGCCAAAAGACACATGAAAAAAGGCTCATCATCACTGGCCGTCAGAGAAATGCAAATCAAAACCACAATGAGATACCATCTCACACCAGTTAGAATGGCAATCATTAAAACGTCAGGAAACAAAAGGTGCTGGAGAGGATGTGGAGAAATAGGAACACTTTTACACTGTTGGTGGGATTGTAAACTAGTTCAACCATTGTGGAAGTCGGTGTGATGATTCCTCAGGGATCTAGAAATACCATTTGACCCAGCTATCTCATTACTGGGTATATACCCAAGGGATTATAAATCATGCTGCTATAAAGACACATGCACACGTATGTTTATTGTGGCACTATTCACAATAGCAAAGACTTGGAACCAACCCAAATGTCCAACAATGATAGACTGGATTAAGAAAATGTGGCACATATACATAATGGAATACTATGCAGCCATAAAAAATGATGAATTCATGGCCTTTGTAGGGACATAGATGAAGCTGGAAACCATCATGCTCAGCAAACTATGGCAAGGACAAAAAACCAAACACCGCATGTTCTCACTCATAGGTGGGAATTGAAGAATGAGAACACGTGGACACAGGAAGGGGAATGTCACACACCGGGGCCTGTTGTGAGTTTGGGGAAGCGGGGAGGGATAGCATTAGGAGATATGCCTAATGCTAAATTACAAGTTAATGAGTGCAGCACACCAGCATAGCACATGTATACATATGTAACAAACCTGCACGTTGTGCACATGTATCCTAAAACTTAAAGTATAATAATAGTAATAAAAGAAGATTTTTAAATAAATATAGAAATATTTCCTCTACTTATACGTGAAATTCTGCCTGTGTCCTTCTCTCTTCTCCTACTACACGATTTTACATGAATAAAGAGTCAAAAAATGTGATGTGCTGGTAATATATTTTATTTCATACTTGTAAAATGTTTTTCTTTGAAAAATACCACATGTTCTAATTTTTAATTTTTTTAATACCTTGGAAGTGACAACGGAGACAAGGAAATTATAAAGCAATTACTTCACAAGGTGATTGCAATGTAAACAGTATTATAAAATTATTTGGTTTTTGAGGAAAATTTAAAAAGATATAGAAATACAAAATAATATAACAGATACAAATTTAACCCCACTTAAAAATAACAGATATTAATATATTCCTTTTTGTACTTACATTACCTCTGGTTGTAAGTGGAATATACGCCCTCAGGTTTGTTTCCTTTCTTCCATTTCCAGAAGCACCATTATCATGAACTGATATTTTATTCATATTTTTTAAATTTATTAAAAGATTTATTTCTGAATAATACTGGTGTTTTGTGAATTTTGAGTGTTTATGTCAATATTATAAGGTGTGTATTATCTCACATATTTTTTTCTGTTAACATTCTTGTTGAGAGCTGCCTTTATTGATGGCATAGTTCTCAGTCTACTGAATTCTCATGTTCCATGATGGGTTTATTGAAATGCTACAATGAAAAACCTTCCCTATGCCTCCAGGTGTACATGTGTGAGAGTTTCTAATGAATATACTAGAAGAATGGCAGGACTGCAGTGTGTGTACCGTTTTAACTTTGAGGGGATAAAATATTCTCATTAGCTCCCTGGACTACCACTTTATTACTATTGTTGATCCATGCTGATCAATTTAGCATATGTCTTAGATTTTTCATTTTTACTGAAGTATTATTATGTTACATTAATGAGAACCAGCATGTGTGTGTTAAATGTTCATTTTGTTTAATAATTACAGCTTGTCAGGCCTCTATCAGTATGTGAGAAAAATAAATGTTAACAGAATGGTGACTTTAGTATGGGGATAATCTGAAAATCAACTTTATTTTCCTGACACAGTTCACACAAAACATAGATACTGCTACTTTTTCAAGGACAGCATGCAGCAGAGTGAGTGATAATAAATCAATATGCACTGAGTCAGTAGGGCCTGGGGATGAATAGTTTCTTCCAGTCTTGCCTGGTGATGGAAGAAGTATTTGACATAGTTTTGTTTTGTTTTGTTTTGTTTTGTTTCTATGTGGTCCACTTACATGACACTCCCAGATCATCCTATGGTAGGTTTGGGGAAAAAGAAGGAAATAATAGGCTAGATATATGTAAATTATGTGCTAGAAATAGAAGCTTAACACACAGAGCATAGTTAATTGGTCTGGCCACAGTGGTTTTGTCATCTCTCATATACCTACAACTATTTATGGGCTGTTTGCTAATGACTGTTTTACAAAAATCTGTTTCAGCAGTAATGACTGAAAAATGCAAGTAGGTATTTAATTAAAAACTACTCAATTTCCCTTTAAATCAAATTATGGGTTGAAAAGTGTCAATAAGCAAATGATGTAGTCATAAAGCCTTGTAGTCCTTGTTGGAACCACAAGGCTAAAAGTGATATCCTGAAATCCAGAATATAGAAGGCTGAGGGGAAAAAGCAGCTGCTATTTCAGAAGGTAATACCTAGTTACATTAAGGAAACTATGCCTGATGATGACATTTTCACAGGTTTAGTATGTGAATTTGGAAAAATTAAGCATATAACTCTGAGATGCACGGCTTTTTATTTACATCAAATTACTATTTTTTAAAAAATCGATTGTGTATATATTTTAATTCTAATTTTTCTGCAGTTAAGAAATATGCACCAGTAATTGTTAGTATGTTAGCTCTATTAGCTACAGAAGAAATTCCAAAAGAATTCAATAATTCCATTTAGATGTTTCAAACAGAAAATTAAATTAAAAAATGGTTTGAATTTTTAATCAATCATTGGAATTAAAATAAAGCTCTTAAATATTATTGTGCGAGAAATAAAACATTGAACAATATGATAAATGATTTTTAATGTTCAGTTACACTAAACATTGTTGATAACTTTTATTGGTGACAAGAAGCAACTTTGGAAAAGCTTGCAAGTAACTTTATTTAAAAAATCAATATAAAATTAAAAGAAATGCATTTTCCAGAAAAGAACTATGGATAATTATTGCTAAGAAACAGATTAGTTCATCTAAATATGTTCCACAGTCATTTTCTGCCTACTATTTCTAATATTTAAATAATAAATGTAAAGAAGCTATTTTTCTGTTTTGCTTGAAGATATATAATTGTGGTTTTAAATATTTGAAGGAATTTCATTTCCAAAAATAGTTGGAAGATAACTATTTAATAGATCCATTGATATAGTAAAAACAATTTGCCTGTAAGGAAATAATATACTAAATAATAAATGGTTTTATATATGTTAGGACTCTTTTATCCTAAAAAAAGTTTCTGTTGGAACAATAAAGGTGTAGTCACCCTAATTTTACTAAATATCATCAGATAGTCCTGTGGATTGATGGAAAAAAATTTACAATTTTCTTACATTCTTGACTACACTCAGTATTATTATTTTAATAGTTGCCAAGCTAATGAAGGAAAGTTAGAACCTAATGTGGTTTTGATTTATATACCTGGATTGCTAATGAGCTCAAGCATCTAGTCATTTTTCTTGGTCATTTGACTTTCCTCTTTTCTAAAAAGGATCTAACTAGTTACCTGTACTGCTTTTTCCTTCTCCTGGGCTAGATTGTATATATTTTTTCTTGCATATTTGTAAGAGTTAGTTTTATTATTTTGGATACTGGTATTTTTATTTATATTTTTCTTAGTGATTTTTCTGGAGTTTTATAAACACTCAAGATAGTTTTTAGAATTTATGATCTGAAGATTTTCAAAAAGCTAACTCAGAAGTCATTTGTGACCGTGATGCTAACTTCAAATGAAAAAATAATTTTGCCAATTTAGCAAAGTGTGCTTTAAAGAGACTAATTAGAAGGCACTGAAATGCTCAATTATATCTTTTTAATAAAAATCATTTAAATAGTCATTTCAATAAAATCCTTTACCCTTATAGTAAGAACCAATTATTAAATGTTGATTACCTAGCTCCTGGATGGTTTTCTAAATATCTCACAATTGTCATTTTGGTAATCATCTCTTAGCAAATTTGTTAGAACTACTGGTTCTAACAGGTCTCATTTCAGATGACTGAACCAGGATTTTGAAGGAAAATAGCTAGAAGTATCTGGACATATATTTTATGACCCACATAATTATTTGGGGTTGTTTGTGAAACTTTGGTCTCACAAGTAAGAGAAAGTAAAAAAAAAAAAAAAAAACCCACAAAAACAAAAAACAAACAATAAACACACACACAGAGAGAACATCAAGCCAGGAGTCAGGAATAAATACCTTATCCTTCTCTCACTCCAGTCTTCTCAAGTCATATGCCCCTAACTTTTTTTTCATTCTTGGCAAATACTACTCCAACTATCTAGCACTTCAGAGTAGTAATTAACCTATTAGTTTGCAATTTAGCAAAAATAAGAAACCTATTTCTTAACATTTTCTTTAGGATCATATTTCTAGCTATACCCTGTGTGTCAGTTAATGGTATGTATGGCTATAAAATAGCAGTATTTAACAAAAATATTTGACCACTGCAGCAAAATTACCTTCTGTAAATGATCCACTGCTACTAAGATTAACTGACAATTTGGAGATTGTACTGGCATTTTGAATTTCATATATTCAAGGAAGATTGGAAAGCATCTTCAGATGTCATTGTCTATAATGATAGTTAATAATCATATTAACTTCCAAATTTCTCTGTGTTAAAGCAGGTGTGCAGGTATTGGATGAACAGGTAGGCCACTGCTGTGGTTATAGTTGTAAGAGTTTTGGTGAAATTGCACATGACAACATCTCCACAGAAAATTTAGATTTTGGCACAGCTAGGAGAGGTGGAAGAAAATGACTTTTTTTTGTTTTTAGTGATTCCCTAGCTGGATCTTAAAGGGAGATAGCACAATATTGTGGAAAGAGGTAGTTTTGTAATCTGAAATTAGACTTTGAGAGAAGTTAAGTATTTTGAGACCCAAATATCAGACGTATGAAGTGGGATCTAAAATATCTAGTACCTGTACATGTAGTTATAAAGATCATATAACAATGGATTCTATTTGCCTTGTGCTTCTCTGTGAAACAAAGCCATCATTTAATTGTGTTACTTAACATAGCTTCATTTGGGCATTTTTAAGGAACATTTATATCATGATAAATAAAATAGTAATATTGGCAGAGAATGGTACTTTGTCCAACATTGACCTTGCAGAGCTCCAGCTGTTCTGTAGAGAAACTGACATGAATTGAAAAAAAAAAATGGATGATTGAAGGTTGTTTAGGGGCCAGTCTTTATTTACTAAGACTATATAATTCTCAGAGGGGACATACAACCTGTGAAGAGTTGGATGTGAATGATGCAGAGTCATTGAGAAAAGGCTGCCTCAAGAATCATCCTCTACATTTCTAGCTTGAAATACAGGGTATTTGGTGCTATGAATTTCTGAAATAGTGGAATACTGTAGGAGGAAACATGTTTGGGGAATGAAATGAAGATCTGGTTTTGGTATGTAAAGATGTAAGGCATGCAGTTCCATATGCCAAGTCCAAAGGTCAGAAAAAAGATCTGGCCTGAAACTGGGAATTTGTTAATGGTCAGCATAAAAAGCGTGTTATAGCCTTGAGAAAATGAAAGAGAATCCATGACTGAGACATGAACAACATCAACACCCACAGATTTAGTAAAGATGCCAAGAAAATACAGACCAAAGTTCATGTTAAAATTAATGGGAAAAGACAAACTACTTAGTGAGTGGTATTCAGTCAACTAGCATTTAGCTAGCTATTAGCTAGCAAATTTGGGAGAAAAATGTATAAAGAATCTTTGATCAGGCTTCCAAATATATGAAATAAAAACCACTCACATGTTAGAAGTCAGTGTACAAAATTATATTATGTTAACTGTACTATTTACTGCTAATAGAGAAAAATGAAAATTATTCTGAATTAAATCAATAGACAATATATTTTCTATCATTGTCTTTCTTTTCTTCTCAATTTATTTGTGTGTCATTTTAACTCACTAAGCAATGACTCCTCTTAATCCCATTACTTTTTATTTAACACTGCATTTGTTTTTCATACGTGCAATATTACACTGCCCAATAGAGAGGAAATGCAGAATTTGGGCTGTTTTATCAGAAACATCTTTGCTTTTCAGATTTGGGCTTCTGGAGTGTGGTTAATTTAAGTGTTCTCATCAGGCCTTGATTTTTCAGATTTCCATAATCACTCCTCCAAAATAAACAATGTCTGAAGGTGATGACTACAGTAAAATTAAAATTATACTGGCTTTTAAGATAATTATGTTTACGTAAATGTGACACTTTTTTGGGGGGCTGTGGGGGTGGAGATCAAGTTTTGCTCTTGTGGCCCAGGCTGGATTGCAGTGGTCTGATGTTGGCTTACCGCAACCTCCACCTCCCGGGTTCAACTGATTCTCCTTCCTCAGCCTCCAGAGTAGCTGGTATTCCAGGCACTTGCCACCAAACCTGGCTAATATTTGAATATTTAGTAGAGATGGGGTTTCACTATGTTGACCAGGCTGGTCCTGAACTTCTGACATCTGGTAATCCACCTGCCTTGCCTACCCAAGTGTGGAGATTACAGGCATGAGCCATGCCTCCCAGCCTTCAAATTACATTTTCATACGCACTCACTCACACAATTTTTTGTAACTATCTGCATGTTCTCCTCAGGTGGGGGAAAAACAGCAACAGAGTTCTTGAAGAATATATGAAAGAAAGAATAACAGTACTACACAAGGTTGAACCTATTCACAATACTGTATTTAGTGAATAAAAACATTACTTTTAAAATCCTACAGTATTCAGTAAATAAATAAAATATATTATTTCAATAACTCTAAAATACGTGTACACAAAGAAAATAGAACAAGGGTTCAAATACATAAACAAACAAATGAGGCCAGGCATGGTTGCTCACACTTGTAAGCCCAGCATTTTGGTAGGCCAAGGCAGGAAGATCACTTGAGGTCAGGAGTTTGAGAGCAGCCTGGCAAATATGGTGAAACCCAGTCTCGACTAAAAATACAAAAATTAGCTGGACATGGGGGCATGTGACTGTAATCCTAGCTCCTCAGCAGGCTGAGGCAGGGGAATTGCTTGAAGCTGGGAGGCGCAGGTTGAGGCAAGTGGAGATCCTGCCACTTCACTCCAGCCTGGGTGACAGAGCAAGACTCCATCTCAAAACACACAAACACACACACACACACACACAAACTAACCAATGAAAATAAAAATTTTGTACTAGAAAAGGTATTCACAGCCAAACTCACATATCTAACAGAAAAAAAAAGTCCTTTAAAGCAAAAATTCCACAACAGGCAAATAACAAAACAAATTTATCACCTTGCATATAAAGTTCAAATAATAAACTGAAGAGAACCACAGGGGAAAAAATTCAAAATTTACAAGTAAGTCCTCTAAAAGAAGCTAAAAGTCACTCAAAAATTTTCTGGATTCTTTGTCTCTACATTGCAAACATGACCATAAAATTTGCCAGGAGCAGAACAATCAAAATGTATCTTAAAATTCAATAAACACTTCAAGTCTCATATAAGAATTTTAATGGAAACTGGGTACATCTGCAGTATTTCTATACAAATCTGAACAAACACTATTTCTTCTTACTCATTGTTTCACTATTCCAAGAAAATAACTTCCATATTAATATTAAGGGATGTGACAAAGCAGGTCTTCATCATGGTAAGTAACACTGGGTGTCCACACCAGTACTCAGGTGGGCCTTAATTCCCTGCCAGTTTCCCTCCCTGGACACACACTAAAGGTCCCCAGCTATTTTGCAATCTTTTCACATTTCCTCCCCTGAAAACCCAGTGTGGTCCTCCAGATTCCCTGTGCAGTGGCCTCTCTTGTCTGGAGGAGTGGGCCAGTGTGAGTGAGGATGGCAGAGGGGAGTAAGCATGTCAGGGGAGCCTGGGATCATTGTAACTGAAAATGATGGGCGTGGGAGAGCCATTCTGGGAGGACACAGAAATGGGCCGGGGGGCACATCTGCATGGAGTGTGAGAGGGGCCTGGTTTAGCCCAAACTAAGCACCAACTGGTAGCTGGCCTCAGGGCGGGGAAGGGAGCCGGTGAGGGATGATGAGACAGCTATCCCTTGAGCCTTGCTTCTCACACACTGGCCTTAAACACTTATGCATCTTAGGAGGCTTCAGGTGCCCCAATCCTAAAATGTGGGTGTTACAGTTCTCTGATGGCCATTTCTCTGCCACCCCTTGAATGGCTTGGGATTGCTCACTGTAGTCACCTCCCTGAGGCTCAGGTTCTCCATGTAGGGCACAACTCCAGGAATCAAAGGCCTCTCAGTCCCCAGCCCTAGACTGCTCACCTGACCTCCTCTCTGTTTCCCTCTCTAATGGCCTCCCTTCATCGGAAAGTACTGCAGGCCCTGGCTGATGATCTGGGGGAATGCAGAAGGGGCTACAGGACAGGTCAGGTCATGGCTCAAAGCCAATTACCCAGAGGTGAAGGAATGACCAGCAAGGTCCTTTTCCATGATGCCCCACCATGGCGCCTACCTCAGCTATCCTGCCAGAACCTCGGCACTCATGGTGAGCCAACCAGCCGAAAAAGCTCAGGTAGGAGGTGTAACTGCCTGCAGGCTTGACCTTCATGATGCCACAACCACTGGACTGCAGTGGAATGAGATACCCTGTATCCTAGAGAGAGAGGATACAGGCAGGTTCATGCCAGACCTACCCTCCCATACACCACATCCCCTATCATGCTGGGAGGCCCTCCTTACAGAGGATGCCAACACAATACCCCTTAATGATCACTTCATTGTGGAAATAAAGATTGTGATGAAAGGAAAACGTCATCCTGCCACTGGTGCCCAGGATGGCTGAGTTCCTCTCACTACCTGGCCAAGAAGAAGAAAGAGGATGGACTCAAAGGACCATTTCATGTAGCTGGGCTGAGTTTTATGGAGTTTCACTGAGTTAGCTGGAGTGAAGAATGCGTTTCCCCTCTCCAGCTCTCCCACTGAGACAACCCAGGGCGACCTCAAACTCACTCAGAAACCGGACTCCTCCTGCAGACCCAGGCTCCTTAGCCTGACCTACAAATCCGTTATGTAGCTTAGTAGGACTGACTTCATTACCATTTGTGATCCCAGCCAACATCTGCGTGTGCCGTACAATCCGCCTCTGGTCAAAGAGCCGCCAGATGATTGGGTAGGCGTGCAAGGAGACACCTTGCAACTTTGCAAGAGCACAGAGAGTGTGGGGCAGGGCTACCCCGCAGGCCTTTGGTCTGGCACCTTCCCTTCCTGGTCCTTTGTCTCTGTCTGGCATACGGGGCACCGTCGCGGCTGTGGTGGTCTTGGCGGTGGTTGGAGGCGGGCCCAGACAGCCTGCTCTGACCAGGGGCGGGCACAGAAGAAGTGGTCTGGGGGTTGTGGGCGGGGTATTGTGGTGTCAGGCGGCTACTTGCTCAGCGTTCCTGAGCTGCAGGAGGCCCTTGTGTGCTGGATGCTGGACAGCTGCCGCTGCTGTCCGGATGTGCGCTCTCCCCTTCTCCTGGTCTCCCTGAGGGGTGGGCTTGCCCACACCAGGGAACCTCTGTGGGTAGAAGTGGCTGCAGGGCTATGCCTGGCTATCCCCATGGGGCTCGTGTGGGTTCAACAGAGATTATATATGCTCAGGGCCTACACATCTTTGGGTGCAGCGCTGGCAGAGGGAAGAAATCCTGTATGGGGAGCTGGTGCCTGCCTTGCAGGGGAGAGCAGCCCTGTGCACTGTGAACCAAGTTGTGTTTCTGGGGTGAGTCTGCTGCACACAGGCACGGGAAGCAGGAGTAGTTCCATGGCTGGCATGGGCATGCAGACTCCCCTTCCTCCAGGACTTTCCCAGTGAAACCTGTCCTTCAACTTTCTGCTGTTTATGAAGGGTCCTTTGCACTGTTATTCTCCTTTGTCGTGCTGTGCTTGGCTTCCTGTTCCTACCACTTGCCCTCAGGGCACCGGCAAGCAAGCTGCCCTCCTATCTGCAGAAGCAGGTCCTCGGTTGCCATCCTTGTCCCCCATCCCCTGAATCTTGGCTGACCCCCGGTACCTACCACCTTGCTTTCCCAAACCTGCTCCCGGGAGCTCGACGCCCACCCGCTGCTGCCAGTCACCCTGAATTGGCAGCTGCAAGGATATGGCTCTGGCCCAGAAGTCAGGGATGCCCTGCGGCCTGCGGCATTCACGGGGTCCAGCTCCAAGTGAAGGACGTCCAGAGAGTCCGTTGTCGGCCGGGGTGTACTGGAGCCAGGGCCACATTGGCCTCCTCCTTGGCCACCACTTCCATCTCTGCCATGATGTCATCCCCCCCTGGCATGCCTCTTCCCACAGGGTTGCCTCCCTGCTCTGCACACAGTCTACCCTCTCCTGCAGAGCCTCAAGCCTTAACTCAGTGCCCTCCTTGAAGCTCCCACAGACTAAGGCCTGCACCGCCCATCTCAAGTCCCTGGCACCCCTAGATTCTAGGGGAAGCTCCCGGAGGAGCCCGAGGGCCTAGCCCTGCTAAGAACCACGTCCCACTCCTAGGTGAATACAGGGCTCCTGGGGAGCTCCTCAGGGCCCACAGCCTGCCGCACTCTCCTTGGGGCCCAGACATCCAGTAGGATTAGCTGTGCACAGTAGCCCTGGAGTCGGAGGCCAAGGCCCTGGGCTTCCAGAGCCCTGCTAGCTGGCACCATGGCCGCTGCTGCTCTTGCAAGAGCCTCTGCGCCAGCAAAGCACTGCACATGGGTCATCGAATGGGGGACCATGGTGGCTGGCCTCCCGTGTGCCCAGGGCACACATATTTTGACATAAATTCTGTTACTTTCTTGTATGTAGAAACGTGGGGCGATAAATAATCTCAGTTTAAATTCGCCTCTGTAAAAACTGTAATTGTCTTCTTCCCTGTATGACAGTATTTGAAACATGTTTCATGTATCTCTGGCACCATAAATAATTTAAACCAAGTAAGTGGGTGTAATCAAGATAAATGGAGTTAGATAGCCTAAAACGGGAACAAAGTAAATGCGCTTTAAGTTATTCTATTAACCTGGCACACTGACTTACTCTTGTAATCCTACCATTTTGGGAAGAGGAGGTGTAAGGATGGCTTGAAGTCAGGAGTTGGAGACCAGCCTGGGTAACATAAAGGGCTCCTTTAATCTGTTGCCATTTTTGCATTGGGGATCAGTTTAGTGGAAGACAGTTTTTCCTCAGACAAGGGTTACACAGGGGAAGAAGGTGGCGAGGTGGACACATTTGGCAGTGGGGGCTGGCAGCAGGGCCCAGAGGGGCACATGGTGGGCCTGGGCTTCCAGTGGGAGCAGTGTGACAGAGGGCAGGTGGTGCAGTGGGGCTGTCACAGGGACAGGGTGGGGCATCAGGGGAATAGGGAGGATGGTTTCTGGTCAGGAGTTCCAGACCAGCCTGGCTAACATGGTGAAACCCTGTCTCTCCTAAAGATACAAAAAAATTATCCTGGCATGGTGGTGTACACCTATAATCCCAGCTACTCAGGAGGCTGAGGCAGGAGAATCACTGGAATCTGGGAGGTGGAAGCTACAGTGAGCTGAGATCATGCCATTGCACTCCAGCCTGGGGGACAGGGCAAGAGTCCATCTCAATAAATAAATAAACAAACAAACCTATTGGTTAACTTGTATTATCTATTAACCAAGCTTCAAAGATCGAACATTTAACTTTGAGTTTTAATAACCAGATGTATAATTAATTGGAGATTTTTTTAAAAGGTGAAATTACAGTGTCTGCTCCATTTTAAGATGCATAGCTTCATGCCTATTTTGTCTCTCTATTCGTCTTGAGGGTGAGATTCAATAATACTCTGCCATGAAGGAGAATGTGCATATTCTAACTTCTAACACCACCTGGAAATTGGCATATATCTACATTTTTTGTAGATATATAAAAATATTTACATATTATTCAATGTGCAATTCTTAAAGATTATTAAAATTTAGCATAGTCTAATCTGAAAATTAGTGTCTCACAAGAGGATTGTAAGAAGTCTACATTATGTTAACAATTTTTAGCGATAATGTATTTCCCTGATATGTCATGTTTTGATATTGTAAATATTTAAATTTCTTTGAATGGAATTTAGTTTATCTTTATGACATGCTTTGAAAATTTTTCCTCATAACAGAATGATATAAACCGTCATTTATCATTTTTCTTTTAGTATTTTTATGTATATTATACTTAGATATTTTACTGATAGATTTCTGCTCTGTGTTCACTTCCCACTTTTCCCACATCTCTCTCTCTCACCAACATATTATGATTCTTGAGTTTCTTTCTAGATTTTCTAAATGGACTTTTATTGCTTGAATTGTACTAATTTCATATAGAAATATTAATTTTATTGGTTTAGATAAATATGAATTTGGAAGATTATAATATGTAGAAAATCTTTATAAACAACTAAAACTTAGCCATTTAAGAAACAGCGATGTTAGTCAACCAAAAATTTTGTTTGAAATACAGATGATGGTGGATACACTCTTGATTTCAACATGAGTTCTTCTAGGGGACCCATTCCAATTAAAAGAAGTCCATCTTCAAGAAATGGAGATACTCCTAAAAAATCTGCTCCTGTGACAAGAAGGAATAGTTGGATGGGAGGCCAAGGTAAATACTACCAGATAGAAAGACTGTATTTTTTGTATGACTAAAAATGAGTTATTTTACCTGGATGCTTAATTTTAAGTTCATCGAACAAAAGAGAAGTGACACATACATGGGCATAATTAGAGATCGATACCTTCTATTACAGTTTCTATCTCACTAGGTACATTTCAGATTTATGGTGAAAATATACTTGAGCCTCTCATTGCAGATTAATGAAGTGATTGGATTGAGGATGACATTCCTTTTCATCCTGTGTTGCTAGAAGATTCCCCTTAATTTTTCTAAAAGCTCCCAGAAGTATTCTTTGATGGTAGGCTTCTTCATCTAATGATCTCTTCCATTTCCTAGGTCCCCTGGTGTCCCAATCTAAAAATTGCTTGTTACATTTGTTTATTGGGTTGGAGTCTTGCTCTTATGTGGTCAGAGTGCATAGGTGAGATGATGGCTTACTACAGCCTCAAATTCCTGGACTCAACTAATTCTCCTGTTTCAACCTTCAGAGTTTCTGCAACCACCGGCATGCACCACCACACCTAGCAAAAATTTTTTCCTATATTTTTATAGAGAGAGGATCTCACTATATTGTGAAAACTGACCTTAAAGCCCAGGGATCAAGCAGTCCATCTGCATCAGCCTTCCACATTGGCTCACAGTGTGAGCCGCTGAGCATGGCCATCCCGCTTCTGATAATTCAATAATGCTTATGTACAAGGCATTCTTACAGCTTGTATAACGACTCAAAAGAAATACAAGAGCATTTGGCAGAAAAGGTATCCCTGGGTTTAAATATTATTTAAAAATAAATTTAAGGCTTGAAAGGTAGACATGAAGGAGTCCAATATTCGAAAATTAAGTGGATATCACAGAAGTGCAGAGTTGTGAAATAAAAGGGAATGTAAATCAATAATTAATATTGTACCTGGATGTTTAAACATTAACACAAGATCCTTAGTGAAAGATGTGAAATTATTTGAGGAGAGAATTTAGAACTAAGCAATATGATGTGAGCAGTAGGACTGAACAGAAGTAATATTTTGAGAAGGAGAATTGTAAGTTTGCAGACTGTACAGAAGAAAGCAAGACAATAAATAAAAGTTCTTAGTAAAGAAGTTTAAGCAGAACTAATTAAAATTCTTACTTAGTCCTCCATCCTAATTTGGAGGAAATTGAAAACTGCCATTTGCACCTTTATATTTCATATGTAGAGTATTGGTGAAATTAGGTATTTATTGACTTCAAGATACATAAGCCGACACATTTCCATTGGAAAATTAGCCAGTGAACATACCATAGGTGAAAGACTGACCTCTAAGGAATAACACATGAAGAGTATATTACAGGAGAACCTTTTCTGTTTTGAAATAGCAACAATGTTGTAATCTCCCCTTTAACAGAATTGCTTATTGCAATAAAAGTAAATCTTGGCCATCATTAGAAAATCTTCTCTAGTACATTTTAATTTGTCAACATTTAAGATAAAGCCAACCATTTAGAGATAAAGGAGAACTTTTATGTAAAAATTTAGCATGGAGTTGTTCAAAGTTAGCAGTATTTTTGTGTCAGATTAACTGAACAACAAGGGAAAATTTACCTTCTTCAGCTGAGAAAGGACAATGTGTGTAAACTTTAAAAACAGTGAAGAGTTTGATGGTTTTACATTTGTCCATGTTCCATTAGTAGTCATCAGTAATTCATGTGAAAAGGAAAATAATAACTAAGGAAAAAGAAAATAATAACTAAGTAGTTATTAACCATTACAAATGAACGTTTACCTATGAATTAATGTTTGGCTTCAGCTTCCTTAGAAGAACTGGCCTTGCAGGAGCCATGAGATTATCCAAATCCATAAGAAATATTCACAGTATCATGACTGTCTAGTGATTTAGGGAATGAAGAATGGAGACATAGAAGAAATAATTTTTAAAAGTTGCTTGAGAGAAGAGAAAATAGTGTTTCAGAAAATAGCATTCTTTACATAATGTTCCATCATTTTAATATTAAAGGTCCCATGTCACATGGAAGAGAGAATTATGGAGGTCCTCCACGCAGAGAGCCAATCTCTTCTTGGCACATAATCATATGTCACCAAGAGATGATGGTTATGCAACTAAGGATAGGTAAAGGAAACATTAAAAAAAACAGTTGTTTTTGTGGTGATGAAATTCACATAACAAAATTAAATATTATAAGGTAAACAGTTAAGTGGCATTCAATACATTCTGTGTCACACACCAACTACCTTCATTGAGTTCCAAAACATTTTCATCACTTCAAACTGAACCTCCAACTACCAGTTAAGCAGTCCTTCCATTTTTTCCCTTTCCTCAGCTGCTAGCAAACACCAATCTGTGTTCTACCTCTGAACCCCTGGTTGGGGGCATTTAATGTTAATGGGCTCAAATGCTACACACTTTTTGCATCTGTGATGTCCTGAAGGTTCATTTACATCACAGCACTTTACTCCTTCCCCAAGCTGTTAATCCATTATTTTATTTGGGTTGTTTCCATGGCAGTATTTCTATGCATGAGCACTTGTTTGAGTATACTTATTCAATTCTGGGTGTATGTGAGTGAAATTGCTTGGTCCTATGATAAATATGTTTGTTTTCTTGAGGAAGCACCACATTTCTCCATAGTAGCTGCATCATTTTCCATTCCAACCAGCATTGTATCAGGGTTCCAATTTATTTCACATCCTATCAAACACTTGTTATTTCCGGCTTTTTAAAATTTATTGCCATTCCAGTGTGGGTGTGAAGTATGGTATCTCATTTGGGATTTGAAATGCGTTTTCTGTATGACTGATTATGAGTATCTGTTCCATGTGCTTTTTAGGCATTTGCCTATTTTATATGGAGAAATATCTATTTAGATGTTTGGCCTTTTAATTTTGTTTAAGTTGTAAGTTAGTTATGTTTTGGATACTAGAAGTTGAAAATTTAAAATTTGTTGCTTAAACTTATGCATACAGAAATCATCCAAGTTCCCCAGAAACCAGGGATTATGCTCCACCACCTAGAGACTATGCATCCCATAATTATGGTCATTCTATTCAGGATGAACATTCCTCTAGAGAATATAGGTACTATAAGGTTTTCCAGATTTGTCAAATAGATTTCTTTAATTGTTTATTCTGACGTTAAGAAAGCTTTTTTTTTTCCAATTTAGTGATCATGATGGCTATGGTGAGGCCCGTGGTAGAGATCATTCTGAACATCCAGGTCGAAGTTCTTACAGAGATGCATTTCAGAGATATGGTGAGGGTCCAGGATGGATTTGTAAATTATAGAATTATATTTATTAGACCAGATCATTATTTTAATGAAATTCTAAGGAAAATTATAAAGGACAAATATAACATGTTTAAATATTCAATATTGTTAACAGTATAAAACATAGGAAATGATACGAGGGTGAGAACTTCAGTTCATGTTCAGAAAATATGATTCAACGTTTACTTTAGAATTAAATCTGTTAAGCTTCAAAATACTACTCTTACACTTCTTTTAAATAAACCTTCCGACTATTGCAGGCATAATTAATATCCTGCAACAAAGGCAGAGGAACGCAGATATTTCCAAATAGTACTTTAATTCATGCTTTAGTGATAGCAGTAAAAATGTTCAAATGTTGTCCAACATATTATTTTATCAACCCTGCAGGGACCTCTCATGGTGCACCACCTGCACGAGGACCTCAGATGTCTTCTGGTGGAAGAAGCCGCCATTATTATAACAATACACGAGATAGATGTAGCAGAAGTCGGAGAGTTACTCAAGACACTGCGGTGATTTTTATTCCTGTTTTCATGAGCACGTTGGCAGAAAAGACCAAAGGAATTTAATTCCTCTGGATAGGAATCTGATTTCTTTGGATAGAGTGCATGCTGCTCCTCGTGAAGCATATGGTAGCTCAAGTTATATGGCATCTACAGGAGATGGTGAGAGAAGCCGATCTGAAAAAGGAGGCTGAAGTAGATATTAAAGCAAGTATTCAAAATAATAGTTATTTCATACCAAACCTTGTTTGCAAATTGAAAATTGAAACGTTATTTCTTCATTGTTACCTGCATACCACTCAAAGAAACATGTTGGTTGTGTGCAGAGATGTAGAAACTAACTTACTACATGAATTTGTTGAGATATTCAAAGGAAAAGGAATTTTTTTTCAAAGTAATTTCATGCTTGTTAATGCTATTTGAAAACTCTCTGTTTAGATGTAATATCTGCATTAAAATTTTCACAAAGAAATTTTACATGTAATGCAAAATGCCTGATGTTACTGCTTAGCTATACATAATTAAAAGCAAATTCAATAGGAGAGTAAATTGTGTTGTTTTTGAACATTTTCCTTTGTTTCTTTGGAGATAAGTAGATACAAAATCAAGCATATGTTATGTCTCCCTTGCAAGCTGCATAAGTTTTCTAATTAGGCTGTGTTTCTCTTTAAAAAATCACAAGCTTAAAACGTTTGAGAAATCTTCAGAAAGACTACACAACTCTCTGCCTCACCATATAATGTTTATCTTTTAGAGGAATATTACATGTCAAAGGAAATAATTAGATGTGGTTGATACTAAAGTTTAAGACATCTGGAACATTCTACATGAAGCATTCTGTGACTGAAGGGGGATATTGGGAATGAAAAATTTTTTTAACCTGAATCAAAACTGAACCAATTAAGTTTCTTAAGTGCAGAGCACAATGAAATTAAATGTTCCTAGTTTAAATAGTGGAAAGTATGTGTTTTGTCTTGAGAGTTACTCATGTTAATTTTTTCTTGAAAGATTTGACAATGGATGTTATAAGTAATGGTTTAGCAATAAGTTCTTACAAATAGTAATGATCTAGTATAGTTGGGATTTTATCAATTTTTTTTTTGAGATGCAGTGTAGCTTTGTTGCCCAAGCTGGGGTGCAGTGGCTCAATTTTGGATTACTGCAAACTTCGCCTTCTGGGTCCAAGCTATTCTCCTGCCTCAGCATCCTGAGTAACTGGTATTAGATGTGTGTGCACCCCAGCTGGCTAATTTTTTGTATTTTTAGTACAGACAGCATTTCACCATGTTTGCCAGGCTGTTCTTGAAATCCTGACCCACCTCGTCAGACTCCCAACATGCTAGGATTATAGGTATAAGCCACAACTATCAGCTGATCAGATTTAATTGAAGAGGTGAATGGGAACACTTTAGACCTCATACTTTTGGAAAGTGAAGTATATAAAACATAAAACAACAGCATAAAGTTTCAGACGGGGGTTGCTTAAAGGTTTAACAAATCATCAAATGATAAAAAAATAAAATATCTGGACCCAAATAACTAAACCAATTAATTTTCCTGATTATCCAACCTAAAGAAATGAAATATATGAAGTTCTGGAAGTTTTACAGTCCATCATTCTTAAAATTAACAGACTAATCAGCAAGGACAAGGTATTTTCTTGGCAACATTTTAATAAGATCTCCAATTTTTATAGACTAAGGGTGCAAATAATTTTAAAGGGAGAATTTACCAACTTTGATTTTCAAGTGAGTTATTCATGTTATGAAGTTGTGTTTTCATTCATCTATAATGTAGCATTGTGAGGATGAAGTGAAAAGATAAACTGCCTAGTCTTTTGTATGTTACTGTCCAGGTGTGATGGCTCAGTTCTTTAATTCCAGCACTTTAGAAGGCCAAGGCTTGCAGATCACTTTAGGTCAGGAGTTCAAGACGAGCCTGGCCAACACCATGAAACCCTATTTCTAAAAAGATACAAAAATTAGCCAGCCATGCTGGCCCACACCTGTAGTATGTTACAGTTAACTGGGAGGCTCAGACAGGAGAATTGTTTGAACCTGGGAGCCTGAGACTGCAGTGAGCCCATATTGTACCATACACTCTAGCCTGAGTGACAGAGCGAGACTCCAACTCAAAAATAATTATATAAATCAACAAATATGTAGATAATCTGTTATCCTTCACTTTAAGCACTTATCATTTCTTTATTCTTTTTTTCTTTATTTTATTTTATTTTATTTTATTTATTTATTTATTTTTATTATTATTATACTTTAGGTATATCTCCCAATGCTATCCCTCTCCCCTCCTCCCACCCCACAACAGTCCCCAGAGTGTGATGTTCCCCTTCCTCTGTCCATGTGTTCTCATTGTTCACTTCCCACCTGTGAGTGAGAACATGCAGTGTTTGGTTTTTTGTTCTTGCGATAATTTACTGAGAATGATGATTTCCAATTTCATCCATTTCCCTACAAAGGACATGAACTCATCATTTTTTATGGTTGCATAGTATTCCATGGTGTATATATGCCACATTTTCTTAATCCAGTCTAACATTGTTGGACATTTGGGTTGGTTCCAAGTCTTTGCTATTGTGAATAATGCCACAATAAACATATGTGTGCATGTGTCTTTATAGCAGCATGTTATATAATCCTTTGGGTATATACCCAGAAATGGGATGGCTGGGTCAAATGGTATTTCTAGTTCTGGATCCCTGAGGAATCGCCACACTGACTTCCACAATGGTTGAACTAGTTTACAGTCCCACCAACAGCGTAAAATTGTTCCTATTTCTCCATATCCTCTCCAGCACCTGTTGTTTCCTGATTTTTTAATGATTGCCATTCTAACTGGTGTGAGATGGTATCTCATTGTGGTTTTCATTTGCATTTCTCTGATGGCCAGTGATGGTAAACACCTCTATGCAAATAAACTAGAAAATCTAGAAGAAATGAATAAATTCCTCGACACATACACTCTCCCAAGACTAAACCAGGAAGAAGTTGAATCTCTGAATAGACCAATAACAGGAGCTGAAATTGTGGCAATAATCAATAGCTTACCAACCAAAAAGAGTCCAGGACCAGATGGATTCACAGCCGAATTCTACCAGAGGTACAAGGAGGAACTGGTACCATTGCTTCTGAAACTATTCCAATCAATAGAAAAAGAGGGAATCCTCCCTAACTCATTTTATGAGGCCAGCATCATCCTGATACCAAAGCCGGGCAGACGCACAACCAAAAAAGAGAATTTTAGACCAATATCCTTGATGAACATTGATGCAAAAATCCTCAATAAAATACTGGCAAACCGAATCCAGCAGCACATCTTTATTCTTTTTTAGAGACAGGGTCTCACTCTGTTGTGCAACCTGGACTGCAGTGTCACCATCATAGCTCGCTGCAGCCTTGAACTCCTGTGTTGAAATGTGCGAGCCTTCTATTTCAGCCTCCCAAGTAGCTGGAATTACAGACACACACCACTGTGCCCAGCTTTTGTGTTTGTGTGTGTGTGTGTGTGTGTGGTAGGGACAATGCTTCAGATATATTGTTCAGGCTGGTCTCAAACTTCCAGGCTTAAGTGATCCTCCTTCCTTGCCCTCCCAAGATGTTGTGATTATAGTTGTGAGCCACTGAGACTGGCATATCATTTGTTGGTATGAGCGACATTCCACCTTCATTCTTTTAATTCTTTTGAAATATACAATAAGTCATTGTTAAGATTAGTCATCCTGTGCTACTGAACACTAGATCTTATTCCTTCTAAGCAGCCATAATTTAACCCACCCCCAAACCATCTTTGATCCCTTCCTTACCAATACACATTGCTTGTATCAAAATATTGTATGATATTGCCAAAAGTATCTACAACTGTTGCGTACAAATTTTTTTAAATAAGTAAAAAAATAATAAAAAGTGTATCTCCACAAGGTGACAAAATAGGAGGCTCTAATTTGTTCCTCCACCCAAAAATGCAACAAAAAGCCACACCCACATCCATTCCCTGTAAACTCAGAAACCAGTTGAGATACACACATAGTATTATGAAAATACTCACTTAAAAGAGGTAAGAAAAACTGAATCATATTTTTTTTCTAGAGTTTATGTCTGACAGTGTCCTAGAATGCATAGAGAACTATTATTTCACAGCTTCTCTCAGACGACTGAAGTATTAAACCACGTATGTAGTACTCCACCTGTTACATCTGCTTCTCCATGAAATGATTCCTCGCTTGCCATTCTCTGGATTCTAACACAGACTGGCATTTATAACTCTCCTAGGACCTCCAAGATGAAAGAGGGATTTAAATAGACATTGAAGAACTTCCAAAACTATTTCCTCCTGGCTTACTGGATCTCACGCAGTCAAGAAAGCTCAGCTCCTGCTTCGTACCTCTAAAAACTTAGTTTGTACATCTAACGCCTTGACTTTTTTTTTTTCTTGTGTGGAGATGGTTTCTTGCTTTGCTGCCCAGGCTGAAGAGTAATGGCACAATCTTGGCTCACTGCAATCTCCCTGCCTCCCAGATTCAAGCAATTCTCCTGCTTCAGACTCCTGACTAGCTGAGATTACAGGCATCCACCACCATGCTCAGCTAATTTTTGTATTTTTAGTAGAGACGGGGTTTCAAGATGTTGGCCAGGCTGGTCTTTAACTCTGAACCTCAGGTGATCCACCCAGCTCAGCCTCCCAAAGTGCTTGGGAGTACAGGAGTGAGCCACTGTGCCCAGCCTTTTCTTCAGCTTTAATATCATCTAACTTTGAAAACATTAGCAATTAAATTGTTATTTTATTTTATTTATTTTATTTTATTTTTTTGAGATGGAGTCTCACTCTTTTTGCCCAGGCTGGAGTGCAGTGGTGCCTTCTCAGTTCACCACAACCTCCACCTCCTGGATTCAAGCAATTTTCCTGCCTCAGCCTCCTAAGTAGTTGGGATTACAGGCATGCGTCACCACGCCCGGCTAATTTTGTATTTTTCATATAGATGGTGTTTCTCCATGTTGGTCAGGCTGGTTTCAAACTGCCGACCTCAGGTGATCTGCCTGCCTCTGCCTCGCAAAGTGTTGGGATTACAGTCATTAGCCACCATGCACAGCAAAAATATTATTTTCAGTGTGCATTTCTCTGATCCTTGGAGGAGGTTGGGCAGCTTTGCCTACATTTGTGATCTTTTTCTTCCCCCTGTGGATTGCTGTATTCTGCCATCTTCAGTATTTTGCTCTTTAATTAATTTGGTTAGTCATCATCACAGTGTTACATTGTAAACTGCTAATAGTTGTGTGATAATGGCAAGCTTCTTCACCCAGACAAATTTTAGGGTCAGTGATGCTAGACTGGCTTTGAGAACTGTGATAGAATTACAGGAACTCATGTCTGGAAAGAACAGAATTCTAGCTGTCATTTAGTCCTGCCCAACCATCTGATATGTAAACCTTGTCTTCAAAATCTTAGCCAAATATTCAGCTTCAACTATCTGCCTCCTGAGACAGTCCACTCCATCTGTAGATAATTCTGTTGATTATAACAGCCTTGCTTGTATTAAACCAGATCTTGTCTCCTTGTATTTTCTACCCTCTGTCTCCAGCCTTAGAGAACAAATCTACCTCCTCTTCCACGTAACAGCCTTTCTGATATGTAGTAACAGTTTACATAATAATTGAAGTCATCTTTTCTTCATGTTAAACATGCTAGTTCCCATAAGTTATAGTTATATGATGAGATTCTGAGGGTCTTTTCAGTCACTTTGTGATCACATTCTGTTGAATGCTTACTAGTTTATCCCTTTTTAAAAAATATATCACTGAGTTCAGTGTCTTACGGTGATCTGAATAATAATAATAATTAATAATAATGGAAGCAAGCATTTATTGAGTATCAAGTACTGTTCCAAGTACTTTTCTTGTATTAATTAATTTAATCCTTACAACATGACAAGGAGTGTGGAATTTGAATCTCCATTTGGACAATGAGGAAATTGAGGCATATGGAAATTGAGTAATTTACCTGTGACTGCACACAGTGGAGTGGAGTCAGAATTTCTCCTATTACAGTTATTATATTTCAGTGAATATGTGCCTAAGATTGTATGATTTTTCATTCCTAATTGATTTATATTAACTATCCCCTCAAGCCCCCAAGTCTTATTTGAATGTAGGTAAGCCATTACTTCCCATCTTGTACAGTTGAGTTCTGAAGCCAAGTCCAGGACCTGAAAAACTGCACTTAACCTCACTGAGTCTATTATAATTTGTAGCCTACAATGCTTTTCAATACATCTTGCTTATCCAGTTTTTCTTCCCTGATATAGTTAGCTGGCTCTCTTCTCTTCTGGTAGTGATTGATTTCACATTTGACACTGTCGTCTACAAACTATATACTACATGTTTTCATCTTAGCTGTATGTGGATGAGTTGCTTAATTTATTTTACTTTTCTTTTGTGTTTGCATTCAGAAAGTAGCTTCCCATAATAAAGAGCAGTGGGTATTTTCCCACAGTTGCATGGAGATTATCTACTCCATTGTCCCTTCCTGATGGAAGAATCAAAAGCATTTACCAATTTGTTATACACTTCATGTAACAGTTGTTTTTGTTCCTTTCAATACTTTTTTCATCAGATATATGCTTGACATGATACTGTGCACACGACTTGTCAACTTAGTTTCTGCCTTTCTAGTTAAGAAAAATGTATGTTTTAGTTTATTAACTATAAAATACAATGCTCCTTTTTCTCTTCCTAGGCTTAAATAGAATAATTAGTTAAAAAATCAAGAAACTATCTTATACACATTTCCACTACATTTTTTCTACTTTGAATCCAAAAGTAAATTGAGTGATATAGTGAAAAGATAAAAGGATGGGGATTGGTGAGTTCATGGGCAGGAGACCGGGTTTCCACCGTTGGTTTTCTCATTATCTGGCAGTAGGAATTGCCAGAAGTTTTTTCTCTTCTCTAGGCTGTAAAATATGTAAAATGAGGGGACTGGAATAAAATGAGGTAAGACACTTCATTACTTAAAAATTACCTTGAATTCAATATAAATGTTATATAACTAGTTCTCTTCCAAAACATTAAAATGGCTTTGTGTGGGTGCTTTGTATACAACTCCCCAAGCTTTGTTTAAAAAATATTTCTGGATATTTGTTTAGAAGAAACATTGCCAATTAAAACTTAGAGGACAAAACATTCTGAGTATTACTGCTGGATCTTATAAAAATACCAGTGACATTTGGCTTTTGTTTTTTTTTTTTTTTTTTTTTTGAGGCAGAGTCTCCTCCTGTTGCCTAGGCTGGAGTGCAATGGCGTGATCTCAGCTCACTGAAACCTCTGCCTCCCAGATTCAAGCAATTCTCCTGCCTCAGCCTCTCATGAAGCTGGGTTTATAGGCACATGCCACCACGCCAGGCTAATTTTTTGTATCTTTAGCAGGGACGAGGTTTCAGCATGTTGGGCAGGCTGGTCTGGAACTCCCTACCTCGTGACCCACCCGCCTTAGTCTCCCAAAGTTTTGGGATTACAGGCATGAGCCACCGCACCCAACCTTTAGATTTTTTCATAGTGTAAGTTCTTCTGTGGATGGCTATAGGCAAATCAGAGAGGCATTTTCACAGTTTTGGCATTTAAAGGGGAGTCAGAGGCCCGCAACCCTCTGTTTCTACCCTATAATCTATCTACTGAAGGATGAGCCCCCAGGAATGCTGGGATCCTCTCAAAATTCATTCACACACCTGCACAATCAGCCACCAATTTATTAAAAAACAAGTTTTCTGTGAAAATTCTCGATTGCTTTCTGTGTATGAAAGAAAAAAAATCAATAAAAACATCTCAGAAATATCTTTAAACTTATTTGCAAATATATTTTCAGTGATTTTTAAAAGATACACTGAATTTTCCTTTTTTAAAGGCCATGCAGATTTAAAAATGATTTTGTAATAGTTTACTGGTGTAAATGAAGATATCAGTGAAGATAACATTTATTTATATGCATTTTTAAATGCTACTTTCCTGCTTGTTTTCACCTTGTGTTTTATTGTTTATTTATAGTTTCAAAATGTTTTACTGAAGAGAAAATTTAATATTTTTGTTTTTTTTTCTTTTCATTAAGTCTATGGGTACATTTATCATTTAAAAGACACTTTCAAAATAAAAAAATTAGAGAAATTTAATATATATATGTATATATATTTATTGCCAATTTTCCTCAATAATTTGCTTGTAAACAAATACAATTGGCTGGGTGCAGTGGTTCATGTCTGTAATCCCAGCACTTTTGGAGGCCAAAGGGGGCAGATTGCTTAAGCTCAGGCGTTCAAGGCCAGCCTGGGCAACATGGTGAAAGCCCATCTCTACCAAAAATACAAAAAATTAGCTGGACATGAGGGTGTGCACCTGTATGTAGTTCCAGCTACTCAGGAGGCTGAGGTGGGAGGATTGCTTGAGCCTGGAAGGTGTAGGTGGCAGTGAGCCTAGATCATGCCACTGCACTCCAGCCTGGGTGACAGTGAAACCCTATCTCAAAAAAAATACAATCAATGGCAGCAAGATACATCCTTGCAGAAGTGAATGAAATGATACAACTTAAAAATACTTAACAAAGTTAATCTCAGTAGTTAACATAAGTTTTTTTTGGCGTCTCACACTATTGCCTGGGCTGGAGTACAATGGCACAATCTCAACTCACTGCAACCTCTGCCTCCTGGGTTGAAGAAATTCTTCTGCATCAGCCTCATGAGTAGTGTTCGCCAACATGCCCAGCTAATTTTTTGTACTTTATAGTGGAGATGGGGTTTCACTATGTTGGCCAGGCTGGTCTCGAAGTGCTGACCTCATGATCTGCCCACCTCAGCCTCCCAAAGTGCTGAGATTACAGGCGTGAGCCACTAGGCCGGCCTAATGTAAGTATCTTAACTCTATTTTCCTCAGAATATTAGTTACTTTATTAAGAACTGGATAAAAAGAAACTACTGCTAAAATTGGACATAAACTTAGTAGAAATGTATATATATATACAGATTATATATACATACAAACATGTATGTATATACAAACGTGTATATATATATACACATTATATATGAATAGATTAATACGAAGTTAAATAAACAGATTTTTCCTATTCAACTACCCAATGTATTGGGAACTCAGAAGAAAACTGATGAGGAAAGGGTAGAACCTATGCTTATCAAAGAGTAAATTAAGGCACTAATACCAATAATTATATACAACAATTATGACATGCATGGAACATATCTAATTACATCACTTTCCCACTCACCATCTCTTCTTTAGACAAATATTCACATTCTCTTCTAGTCATAAGATACTAGATTAATCTGTAATCTTCAAAGTCTTCTTTGGTGTTTCCTTATCTATGACTTCCAAGCTTCCAAGTTTCTCCTTTTCTCTAGTTGGCTGCAATAGCTCTGTGCTCAGATTCACTTGGCAGTCCTTGCCTGAAGATCTTTTTGTCTTAAGAGCTAACATTTTATTTATTTTCACTTTTAGTGTAAGTCCACAATTACTCATACAATCATTCAACAAGTGTTTCATGAGAGATTCCTCTTTGTGAGTACTCTTCCAGGCACTGGGTGATTCAGCAGTGAATAAAACTAACCAAATGTTTCTGCCTTCGTATAGCTTCCAACTCAAGAGCAAACAAATATTTAATTTCAAGTGGTGCTGCTAATTAAAGGAAAGAGAATAGAGAGTTAGCAGAAGGAATGGGGATGAACAATGCTTCTACAGAGAGATGACATTTAAATGACATAAATAATTAGGTAAGTAAATACCTAGAGGAAGAGTGTTCTGGGCAGAGGAGATAGCTAAGTTCAACAGCCTTGTTGTATGAAGCAGCTTGAAATGTTCAAGGAAAAGCCATAGAATACCAGTGTTCTGCTCTTCTGGCAGGTGAAGACAGAGCATTCTTCCCCTCTGGAAGATGCAGTTACAGGGTGCCATCTTAGAAGTAGAGAGCAGCACTCACCAGACACCTAATCTGCTTGTGCATTGATATTGAACTTCCTGGCCTCCTGAACTGTAAATTACTAAGTCTAAGGTACTTCATAGCTGCACAAATTAAGACAAATTGGTATTGACAAGTGAATGTGCTGCTCTAACAAATACCTAAAAATGTGAATGTGGCTTTGGAACTGGGTAGAGGTTGGAAGAATTTTAAGGTGCAGACTAGTAAAAGCTTAGATTGCCATGAACTGAAGGTTAAGGGCAATTCTGGTGAGAGCTTAGAAGACGAGAGCTGTAGGGAAAGGCTTAGTTTTCGAGATTACCTAAGTGATCATGAACAGAATGTTCATAGAAATATGGACAGTAAGGGCCATTTTGATGAGGTCTCAGATGGAAATTAAGAATATCTTACTGGAAACTAGAGGAAAAGCCATCCTTGTTACTAAGTGGCAAAGTACTTGGTGGACTTGTGTCCATGTTCTGTTTTGTGGAAGGCAGGATTTAGAGTAATGAACTAGAATATTTGGTGAAAGAAATATCTATAAGCAAATTGTTCAGGGTGCTGGATGGCATGGCTTAGCTGCTTATAGTAAAATGCAATAAAAGATAAAGATATTAAAGATAGAATTTATAATTCTTAGGGAATTAAAAAGGGAAGAAGAACATGAAGATTTGGAAAACTGTCAACCTTGCCTAGTAAAGAATAAAAACCTATGTTTAGGAGACAAAACCAAGTGTGTGGCCAAGTGAACCATTTGATGAGGAGATTAGCATAGGTAGGATGAAGCCAGATTCCTTTTATCAAAATAATGGAGAAATGATCCTGATGGCAAAACAGAGGTCTTCCAGGATACCTCTCTCATCACAGACACATAGAACTATGCCCTTGAGGGCAGAATAGTTTCAAGGAAGGGTCCTGGGATGCCTGAAGATTCTCAGGGTTTGCTTCCTAGGCCCACCTCAAGTCTCTGCTTCCCCCATTCCAGTGCAGTGCTCCACAGCAGTCTCTGCTGTGGCTCAAGTGGGCCTAGTTTCAGCAAGGGCAGCTTCTCTGGAAGGTACAGGCTATAAACATTGACAGCGTTCATGTAGTGCTAACTTTGCAGTCATGCAGATCAAATGAGCTGTGGAGGCATGGATACCTCCTAATTTTCAATGAATGCCCCAGAGAAATTTCGGGTCCAGTCAGAGAAATACTGCAGAATCGGGGCCATTGCAGAATACCGGCATCAGTCTGTTTTCATATTGCTATAAAGAACTGCCTGACACTGGGTAATTTATAAAGGATATAGATTTAATTGACTCACAGTTCAGCATGGGTGGTGAAATCTCAGGAAACTTACAATCATGGAGGAAGGGAAATAGGAAGCAAGGCACCTTCTCACAAGGCAGCAGGAAGAAGTGCTGAGTGAAGGGTTAAGAGCCCTGTGTTAGTTCATTCTCATACTGATAATAAAGACATACCTGAGACCGGGTAGTTTATAAAGGAAAGAGGTTTAATTGACTCACAGTTCAGCATGGATGAGAAAATCTCAGGAAACTTACAATCATGGAGGAAGGCAAAGAGGAAGACGGGCATCTTCTCACAAGGCAGCAGAAAGAAGTGCTAAGTAAAGGGGTAAGTGCGCTGTGTTAGTCCATTCTCAAACTGCTAATAAAGACATACCTGAGACTGGGTAATTTATAAAGGGAAGAGGTTTAATTGACTCACAGTTCTACAGGGCTAGGGAGGCATCAGGAAACTTACAATCATGATGGAAGGGGAAGCAAACATGTTCTTTTTCACATGGCAGCAGGAAGGAGAAGTCCTGACCAAAGGGGGAAAAGCCCCTTATAAAACCAGCTGGTGAGAACTCACTCACTATCATGAGAACAATATGGAGGTAACCACTCCCATGATCAAATTACTTCCCACTGGGTCCCACCTATGACACATGAAGATAATGGGAACTACAATTGAAGATGCTGATTTGGGTGGGGACACAACCAAACCACATCAAGACACTTATAAAACCATCAGATCTCATGATAACTCACTCATTATCAAATGCCCCCATGATTCCATTACTTCCACCTGATCCCACCCTTGATGTGTGGGGATTATGGGGATTACAAGCCAAGATGAGATTTGGGTGGGGACAGGAAGCCTAACCATATCATTCCCTCCACTAGGGCAATGTCCGGTTGAGCCATGGAGTCAGGGCTACCAAAGGGGATCTCCACAGGTTAAATGCCCAGTGGAGCTAAGGGGTCATGGATACTGCAGACAGCCACCACTAGAGCAGTGTTTACTGGGGTTATTGGGTGAAGGCCACCTCCAAGACTCCAGGCCTACACAGCCAGTACTGCAATGCCAGCCTAGGAGAGCTCCAGGCAAATGAAATCAAACCCTAAGAGCTGTGGCATGGCTATATCCCAAAAATCAAAGGGACAAAGATTTTTGGAGCCTTGAGGACTCAACCTTCACTCAAGTGTGTCTGAAAATTGGGACATGGAGTCAAATAGTATTGTTCTCAGGCCTTAAGATTTAATGTTGTTTGTCCTGCTTTGTTTTGAACCCAAAAGCAAACTACTACTGCTTTCCTCTTACCTAATTTTATCTTTTGGAATGGAAATGCCTATCCCATGACTGTCTCGCCATGGTATTTTGGAGGCATATAACTGGTTTGATTTCTCAGGCTCACAGTTGGAGGAAAATTTGATTCCGGATGAATTATACCTTGAGTATCCCCCATATCTGATTTAGATAATATTTGCATGTTCTAGATGAGACTTTGGATATAGACTTTAAAGGTTATGCTGGAAGGAGTTAACACTTTTGGGATGGAATTAATGTATTTTGTATGTGAGGAGAACATGAATTTTGGGCCACCAGTGGTGGAGTGCTATGATTTCAATGTCCCTTCCAAAATTCACATGTTGAAACTTCACCCCCATGGTGGTGATATGAAAAGGTGAGGCCTTATGGGAAGTAATTAAGTCATGTGGGGCAGATCATTATAAAAGGGCAAGAAGGAACTAACTTAAGCCCTTTGGGCTTTTCTTACACATAAGAATATAGCACTTCCCCCTTTGGAGATGCAGCAGCAAGGTAATACCTTAGACAAAATGTGTAACCCTCACTAGACACCAAACCTGCTGATATCTTGATCTTGGGCTTCCCGGCCTCTGGAGTTATAAAAGGTTAATTTATTTTCTTTATAAATTACCCAGTCTAAGTTATTTTGTATAGCATCACAAATAGACTAATATAAGTTATTGACTTTTTTCTTTTATATTTTGTGCTTTTTGTGTTGTATTTAAAAAATCTATGCCAAATCCAGATTCATAAAGATGTTGCCCCACATTTTCTTCTAGAAATTTTATAGTTTTAGATGTTATGTCTAAATCTAAGTTCCATCTTGAGTAAATTTTTATATATGGTGTAAGGTATGGATTGAAGTTAATTATAATTATTATTTGCATATGGATATCTAATTTTTCTAACATTATTTGTTGAAATGAGTATCCTTTTCCACCAAATTTTATGTAGAACTTTGTCAAAAATCAACAGACCATTTTTGTGTGGGTCAATTTCTGGAATCAGTATTCCATTTCATTGATATGTGTGTCTGTCTTGATAACCATTTGTAAAAAAACAAGTCTACAAATCAGCTAATGTCAGTTCTTCAATTGTGTTTTTACTTTTAAAGTTTTAATGGATATTCCAGTTCCTTTGTATTTCCACACACATTTTATAATTGGCTTGTCTTTTTTCTTAAATCTGCCTGATTTGTAATTGAGATTACATTGATTATATTAATAATTTAGGTGAAGATTTGAAATTATAACAATATTCGGCCATCAAACCCTCAATAAGCCCCTATTGAACCCAAAAGGGACCTATTATCCCTTTCCACTATTTATATGCTACGTCAATATATGATGTTTCCTCTATCATGTTATACATAATAATATGCTTCAATGTATTTAGGTTTTCTTTAATTTCTCTTTGTAATACTTTGTTATTTCTGCTATGCAGTTCTTGCATAGTTTTTGTTAAATTTATTATTATGTATTTGATATTTTTGTTTGATTGTTAGGGCATTGTTTTAAAATTTTAATTTCTAATTTTTAGTGTAGCATATAGATATATCATTTTATACTGAGCTTAGATTCCACAGCCTTGAAAAATTACTTATTAGTTCTAGATGATTTTTTGTAGATTTTAACATTTTTTTTAATTTAGATGATTAATAAGCAGTGTTAATTCTTTCATTCTGGAAAGATGTGACATCTTTTTCTTCCATTATTACATTGGCTAGAACCACTAATACAACATTGAAGAGAAGTAGTCAGCACTAATATCTTTATTTTTTTTCTGTCTTCAAAGGGAAAGCTTTCAACCATTTCTCATTAAGTATGGTGCTGTAGATTTATTAAAGATGCCTTTTATCAGATGGGAGAATTACCTTTCTATTGCTAATTTGCTAAGAGTGAGGTTTTATCAAGAATGTATGTTGGATTTTGTCAAGTGCTTTTTCTATGTCTATTAATATGATCTTGTTTTCTTTTATAATCTGTTAATTGTTAATGATACTGAGTGATACTGATTATTTTTCTAAAGTTAATTCAACAGTACACAAAACTCACTTGGTTATGGATATGTTATCCATTCTGTAAACTGTTTTAGTAAAAAATTGGTTAGAAAATTTTGAATTTGTTCATGGGGGACATTAGATTTGTGATTTTTCTTGTAATTTCTTTGTCTAGCTTTGGCATCAAGGTAATGTTGGGCTTGTATAATGAGTTAGATAGCATTCTCTCCTATTAATTTTCTAGAAGATATTGTATAGAGTTGGCATTATTTTTTCTTTTGATATTCACTAGAATTCTTATGCAAAGTCATCTGGGCCGATATTTTCTTTGTGTGAAAGTTTTATTTAAAAATTTCAGTTCTGTTTTTAGACATAGTATGGAGGTTATCTATTTATTTTTGTGTTAGCATTAGTAGCTTGTCTTTTCAAGGTATTTGTCATTCATTTCAGTTGTTGCATTTATTTGCATAAAGTTTCTTATGACATTCAATTATTATTATTTTTTTTTATTACTATACTTTAAGTTTTACGGTACCTGTGCACAATGTGCAGGTTAGTTACATATGTATACATGTGCCATGCTGGTGTGCTACATGCATTAACTCACCATTTAGCATTAGGTGTATCTCCTAATGCTATCCCTTCCCCCTCCCCCCACCCCACAACAGTCCCCAGAGTGTGATGTTCCCCTTCCTCTGTCCATGTGTTCTCATTGTTCAATTCCCATCTATGAGTGAGACTATGCGGTGTTTGGTTTTTTGTCCTTGTGATAGTTTACTGAGAATGATGATTTCCAATTTCATCTATGTCCCTACAAAGGACATGAACTCATCATTTTTTATGGCTGCATAATATTCCATAGTGTATATGTGCCACATTTTCTTAATCCAGTCTATCATTGTTGGACATTTGGGTTGGTTCCAAGTCTTTGCTATTGTGAACAGTGCCGCAATAAACATACGTGTGCATGTGTCTTTATAGCAGCATGATTTATAGTCCTTTGGGTATATACCCAGTAATGGGATGTCTGGGTCAAATGGAATTTCTAGTTCTAGATCCCTGAGGAATCACCACACTGACTTCCACAGTGGTTGAATGCCGCATAATGCCGCATATCTACAACTATCTGATCTTTGACAAACCTGAGAAAAACAAGCAATGGGGAAAGGATTCTCTATTTAATAAATGGTGCTGGGAAAACTGACTAGCCATATGTAGAAAGCTGAAACTGGATCCTTTCCTTACACCTTATACATAAATTAATTCAAGATGGATTAAAGACTTACATGTTAGACCTAAAACCATAAAAACCCTAGAAGAAAACCTAGGCATTACCATTCAGGACATAGGCACGGGAAAGGACTTCATGTCTAAAACACCAAAAGCAATGGCAACAAAAGCCAAAATTGACAAATGGGATCTAAGTAAACTAAAGAGCTTTTTCACAGCAAAAGAAACTACCATCAGAGTGAACAGGCAACCTACAAAATCGGAGAAAATTTTTGCAACCTACTCATCTGACAAAGGGCTAATATCCAGAATCTACAATGAATCCAAACAAATTTACAAGAAAAAAACCAACAGCCCCATCAAAAAGTGGGCAAAGGATATGAACAGACACTTCTCAAAAGAAGACATTTATGAAGCCAAAAGACACATGAAAAAATGCTCATCATCACTGGCCATGAGAGAAATGCAAATCAAAACCACAATGAGATACCATCTCACACCAGTTAGAATGGTGATCATTAAAAAGTCAGGAAACAACAGGTACTGGAGAGGATATGGAGAAATAGGAACACTTTTACACTGTTGGTGGGACTGTAAACTAGTTCAACCATTGTGGAAGATATTCAATTATTATCCACTTAATAGATGTAGAACTTTAGTGATGGCACCTCTATCATTCCTAATGTGTATATTTTTTCCAGATTGATGTGGCTACATGTTTTTCAGTTATATTAATCATTTGCACTAACTGCCTTTTCATTACATTGATTTTCCTTAGTATATTTTTGTTTTCTATTTCATTTCTGCTTTAATTTTATTATTTCTTCATTCTGTTTATTTTGGATTTAATTTGCTCTGTTGTCTTATTTTCTAAATATAGAAACTGAGGCCATTGTTAAGAGAGCAATCTTTTTTGTCTCTCTCTGATGTCCAGGCTGCAGTTCAGTGGCAGGGTCTTGGCTCAGTGCAACCTCCGCCTCCTAGGTTCAAGTGATTCTGTTGCCCAGCCTCCTGAGTAACTGGGATTACAGGCATGCACTACCACACTCTGCTAATTTTTGTATTTTTGGTAAAGATGGGTTTCCATGTTGGCCAGGCTGGTCTTGAACTGCTGACTTCAGGTGATCCACCCGCCTGGCTCTCCCAAAGTGAGAGGATTATAGGCATGAGCCACCACACCCAGCTGAGACCAATCTTTTATGATGTAGAAATTTTAGTGCTATAAATTTACCTCCAAATATTGTTAAATTTGAGTCCCACAAATTTTGATAGGTTGTCTTTTCATTCTCATTTAGTTCAAATTATTTTCTAATTGTATCTTATTCTTACCTTGATCCATATCCTCTCCAGAACTATGCTATTTAGTATTAAAATACTTGCGGATTTCCTAGACATTTTTTTCTGATACTAATTCCTAGTTCAAGTCCGTTGGGTTCAGAGAATGTACTTCGTATGGCTTCAATCATTTTATATTTATTCAGACTTGTTTAATGATCCTGTATCTGTCTTATCTTGGTATATGTTCTGTGTGCACTTGAAAACACTGTATATTCTACTGTTGTTGTGTCATGTGTTCTACCAAAGTCAGTTGTCAAGTTATTTGATATTGTTTTTCAAGTCTGTATATTTTACAGATTTTTTGTCCAAATCTTTTATCATTTATTAAAAGAAGAATCTTGGCATATTTGACTGTAATTGTGAATTTGCCTGTTTCTCCTTTAAGTTGTATTTTTTTTTACAATGTTGATTTTGAAGCACAGTTACTTTGGATGCCTAAATATCAAATATTTAAATTCTTATATTTCCCTGGTTAATTCTCCCTTTGTCAGTTTACAATGTCCCTCATTTTGCATGTGATATTCTTGCCTCTGAAATCTACTGTTATTATATAGGTATTCTAGCTTTGTTTTCATTTTTTTATTATACTTCAAGTTTTACGATACATGTGCACAACATGCATGTTAGTTACACATGTATACATGTGCCATCTTGGTGTGCTGCACCCAGTAACTCTTCATTTAACATTAGGAATATCTCCAAATGCTATCCCTCCCCCTCCCCCCACCCCACAACAGGCCCCGGTGTGTGATGTTCCGTTTCCTGTGTTCATGTGTTCTCATTATTCAATTCCCACCTATGAGTGAGAACATGCAGTGTTTGGCTTTTTGTCCTTGGAATAGTTTGCTGAGAATGATGGTTTCCAGCTGCATCCATGTCCCTACAAAGGACATGAACTCATCATTTTTTATGGCTGCATAGTATTCCATGGTGCATATGGGCCATATTTTCTTAATCCAGTCTATGATTGTTGGACATTTGGGTTGGTTCCAAGTCTTTGCTATTGTGAATAGTGCCACAATAAACATACGTGTGCATGTGTCTTTATAGCAGCATGATTTATAATCCTTTAGGTATATACCCAGGAATGGGATGGCTGGGTCAAATGGTATTTCAAGTTCTAGATCCCTGAGTAATTGCCACCCTGACTTCCACAATGGTTGAACTAGATTACAGTCCCACCAATGTGTAAAAGTGTTCCTATTTCTCCACATCCTCTCCAGCACCTGTTGTTTCCTGACTTTTTATTGATCGCCATTCTAACTGTTGTGAGATGATATCTCATTGTGGTTTTGAATTGCATTTCTCTGATGGCCAGTGATGATGAGCATTTTTTCATGTGTCTTTTGGCTTCATAAATGTCTTCTTTTGAGAAGTGTCTGTTCATATCCTTTGCCCACTTGTTGATGGGTTTGTTTGTTTTTTTCTTGTAAATTTGTTTGAGTTCATTGTAGATTCTGGATATTAGCCCTTTGTCAGACGAATAGGTTGCAAAAGTTTTCTCCCATTCTGTAGGTTGCCTGTTCACTCTGATGGTAGTTTCTTTTGCTGTGCAGAAGCTGTTTAGTTTAATTAGATCCCATTTGTCAATTTTGGCTTTTGTTGCCATTGCTTTTGGTGTTTTAGACATGAAGTCCTTGCCTGTGCCTATGTCCTGAATGGTATTGCCTAGGTTTTCTTCTAGAGTTTTTGTGGTTTTAGGTCTAACATGTAAGTCTTTAATCCATCTTGAATTCATTTTTGTATAAGGTGTAAGGAAGGGATCCTGTTTCAGCTTTCTACATATGGCTAGCCAGTTTTCCCAGCACCATTTATTAAGTAGAGAATCGTTTCCCCATTGCTTGTTTTTGTCAGGTTTGTCAAAGATCAGATGGCTGTAGATATGTGGCATTATTTCTGAGGGCTCTATTCTGTTCCATTGGTCTATATCTCTGTTTTGGTACCAGTACCATGCTGTTTTGGTTACTGTAGCCTTGTAGTATAGTTTGAAGTCAGGTAGCATGATGCCTCCAGCTTTGTTCTTTTGGCTTAGGATTGACTTGGCAATGCGGGCTCTTTTTTGGTTCCATATGAACTTTAAAGTAGTTTTTTCCAATTCTGTGAAGAAAGTCATTGGTAGGTTGATGGGGTATACAGATGGCATTGAATCTGTAAATTACCTTGGCCAGTATGGCCATTTTCACAATATTGATTCTTCCTACCCATGAGCATGGAATGTTCTTCCCTTTGTTTGTATTCCTTTTATTTCATTGAGCAGTGGTTTGTAGTTCTCCTTGAAGAGGTCCTTCACGTCCCTTGTAAGTTGGATTCCTAGGTATTTTATTCTCTTTGAAGCAATTGTCATTGGGAGTTTACTCATGATTTGGCTGTTTGTCTGTTATTGGTGTATAAGAATGCTTGTGATTTTTTTCAAATACTGTTCCCTCTTTGCATTTAATGTGGAAATTACTCTTCTAATTTTTTCAATGTTAATGTTAGCTTTAGTTTGCTAAGCTGGACATAGTAAAATACCACAAACTAGGGGGCTTATACATCATTTATTTTCTCATAGTTCTTGATGCTGTAAGTTCAATATCAAGGTGTTAACAAGGTTGGTTTCTTCTGAGGGCTCTCAGAATCTACCACCTCTCTTGCCTAGGTAGATTCAGTGATTTTTCTGCCTGTGTTTTCATGTGGCATTCTACCTCAGTATGTGCCTCCACGTCCAAATTTCCCGTTTATTAAAATGACAGTAGTATTGTAGTATTCGATTAAGTCTTGCCCTAATTACTTAATCTTAGCTCACATCTGGAAGAATCTTGTATCAAAATAATGTCACATTCGGCATCACTGGGGCTTGAAACTTCAACATATTAAGTAGAGGAACAAAATTCAACCTGTAGTGTTGGTCTTCTCTTCGGCAGTGTTGAATCTGCTATGTATCCACCAGTTTATTTTTCATTTCAGACCTGTAATTTATATCCATAGAAGTTTGATTTTGGTATATCTTTCATATGTTTCCTTAACATGTTCAACCTTTCCTCCTCGTTGTTTTTTGTTTTTTTTTTTTTTTTGAGACAGAATCTTGCTCTATCACCCAGGCTGGAGTGCAGTGGCACAATCGTGGCTCACTGCTCCCTCTGCCTCCCAGGTTCAAGCAATTCTCCTGCCCCCGCCTCTCAAGTAGCTGGGACTACAGGCACATCACACCAAGACCGGCTAATTTTTTGAATTTTTAGTAGAGACAGAGTTTCACTGTGTTAGCCAGGATGGTCTCTATCTCCTGACTTCATGATCCACATGCCTTGGTGGATCCTAAAGTGCTGGGATTACAGGTGTGAGAAACTGCGCCAGGCCCTCTTATTTATTGAACATACGTAATAGAGTTAGAACATCAGAAGCAGTTTTAATGTTCTTGTCTACTTATTCTATATGTGCCATTTTCTGGTCTCTTTGTGCTGAATGGCTTTTCTGCTCTTACTTTCCTGGCTTCATCCACGCTTGATAATTTTTTATTTGATATCAGACAATGTGGATTTTACTTTTTAATGGTGTTTTTCTTCTAATATTATTTTCACACTTAAATCTCAGATGCTTTATGTTTACTTGGAAAAAAAAAACATTGATTCTTTCAAGGCTTGTTTTTAAACTTTGTTAGAACCAGACTAGGTATTAATCTTGGGCTATTTTTGTTTTCCACTACTGTGGCAATACTCTCTGAGGAACTTACCTAATATCATGTGAAATACAAGGTTTTTCACTCTGACTTAGGGAACATGAACTGTTTGAACACTAAGAATTGTTTTTTCTGCTGTTTATAGTTATTTTTCCAGCCTCAGTTAGTTTCCTCACATTTATGCACAGATTCATGCTCAACTAGAGCTGAGGAGGACCTTCAGCAAATCGCAGTTGTCATACTTTTTGTGCAGATCTTTTTTCTCTTCTATTCTTCCCTGAAGAATTCTAGCTGTATTTCCCTTTCTGGACTCCTAGCTCTGTCATCTCAACTTACAGAGGCTACTGGATTCCATCTGGGTTCTCCCTTTCTATGATGTAGCCCAGTCTCCTTTCAGGCAGTAAGCCAGGACAATCATAAGGTTTTATTTTGCTTTCCCCTTCTAATGAATTATTTTCTTTCTCTACCTAATTTCTAACACTTAAAAACATTGATATATGTACGTATACAGTCCAGTGTTTTCAGTTGTTTCTACCAGGAAGATAACTGCATTACAAGTTATCCCATCTCAGCTAGATGTTTCCTAAGAGAATATATTACTATTAAACTTTTTATAATGAAAATAATATATTCCTATAAAAATTTCAAGCACTACAGATGTATATACAGAAAAACTTACATTTCTACCATTCTCCCCACCCTCTTTCTCCCAAAATTCAACTGCATTCCTGGTCTTCAAAGGAAACAGCTCATAATTGGTATGCTCAATTACAGATAATTTTATATGCATTTAAATATATATACACACATACTTTATATATATGTGTGTATTTATATATATATATAGTCATACACATATATGCAAATATTACAAATACATAAATATATATATATTTTTTGACAGGGTCTTGCTCTGTTGCCCAGGCTGGAGTGCAGTGTCAGGCTCTCAGTTCACTGCCACCTCAAACTCCCAGGCTCAAGCAATTCTCCCACCTCAGCCTCCTGGGTAGCTGGGACTACATGCATGCATCACCACACCTGGCTCTTTTTTGTTTTTGTCTTTGGAGAGAAGAGGTCACACTATGTTGCCCAGGCTGGTCTCGAAATCCTGAACTCAGGCAATCCTTCTGGCTCAGCCTCCCAAAGTGTTAGAATTACAGGACTGAGCTGCTGCAACTAGCCTACATAAATATTTTGACATAAATGACATATTAAGAACTTTTTGTAGATTAATTTTCTTGTCTAAATCTGTATCTTTGTTTTTCTTCTATATTTGCCATACATATCTATGTAAATATTTTAATTGCCTGCATATAACTTCATAGTATGGATACATCATTTTTAAATTTAGGTATTTCTCTATTGATGTTCAAATGTTATTCACCAATTTTTCTGTTTAACAAATGTTACAATGAACATTTTTGAATAGTATGTTTTTATACACATGTGTAGGATTTCTGAAAGGAAAATTCTTAAAAATTTAATGCACATTTTAAAGTTTGCTAGAAATTCCCAAAATATCGTGTAAAGTACTTGTACTTTGTTCACATTTAACAGTGTTAGGATTTCCTATTCCCTCATCATTTTTTGTGTCAATCCAATGGAAGAAAATTAATTGTTTCTCTGTTTTAATTTGTATTTACTTCATGAATAGTAAATTTGAATATCTTTACACATCTATTTGTAGTTATCAATCTGTGAATTGTTGCTGTATATTTCTATTGGGTTTTTTATTTATAGAAAAAAATTGTATAGTCATTTGTTTGTTATACATATTGCAAGAATTTTCTCCTAATCTCTTCATTATATTTTACGTTTGTATAAGAAATAATTTGTCATATAGAAGTAGTGTTTGAAAACATGCCTTTTGAGAAAGAGCATATCTTGTTCTATTTTTTTCTGCTTTTGAAAACTCCTTCTCATTCACCAGGTGCAGGGCAAATCACTTAACTAAAATGTTTAACTGGTTTTGAGAAAGAGGGAAACAGCTTCGTACATTCACAGGCTAGGCCCAGTTGTTGCTAGGAGCTGGCTTGGCACTCACAGCTAGGCCTTGGTATTACTATTTCAGGAACATCAGCATTAAATGAGGTCACCCTGTGACCATGATGGATGAAGGCGAAAACAAGACCGCTCTGCAATCATGTCTGAACACAGAGAGAACATGAACATTGTGCAAGTCATGAAAATGACCAGTTATCTCACTGTTCTGACTAATATAAGTTACTGCTTTTTTTCTTTTATCAATTACAGCTTTACCCTTGCTTTAGACTGCCCTCACAATAGATAAGATGTATTAAGATACCTAATCATCACATTACCCTTACTTCCTGAGAGTATTCAATCCAGAGAAAAATTCTGCTTCCTCAATATTTTCCCCAAATCACCCAATACAAATCCAAACACCATAACAAGTCCTTTTATTATCTTCCTACTTAGATGCCCCAATAATTGATAAAATAGTTCTCTGTGGTGTACATTCTCTCTTACTGTAATGAGTAATAAACCCAATTTGTTCAACTATAGTGTGTTCCTGATAGTCTTCAGCTAGAGAGCTTTCAAATAATCACATAAAAACATAGTGTGTATAAAGTCCAAATGCTTTTTATTTTTATTTCACTTTTAAACATTTATTAATTTTAACTGATTAGTAAAAATTATATATACTTATTGTGTGTATCACATTGTTTTGAAAAACATATATATTGTAGGATGGCTAAATCTAGCTAATTAACATATACATTACTTCACATATTTATCTTTTTTTGAGGTAAGAACATTTAAAATCTAATTCTTAGCAACATACAAGAATATAATGTTTTTATTAACCACAGTCACCATGCTATCTGTAAAATAGATCTCTTGAACTTATCCTTCCTATCTAACTGACATTTTGCATCCTTTGACCAATATCTTCCTCACCCTTATATTTTATTAAAATTGGTTCTTTCCAGTTTGATGAAATCCATTATTGTTTTAAAGCCCTGTTCTCTGTGGGTCACATAACAGTTTATATTTTGAGAGATACTATGTATATTAGGATAAATCATATTAGGAAATCACTATAAGATCCTTGTAAGGGCATTGAATTTGATATGAGAACTGGATTTCCAACATTCTAGAAGGAGGATTTTGGGGAAATGTGTTAATCACTCTGAGTTTTTCCTTGCTTATTTGTAAATGAGGATAATAACTATTATCTTAACAGTATTGTTTTAGGGATTCAATGATGGAGCTTTTTGTAAACTAAGGCATGTTCTGTGAATAGGAAGGACATTCCAAATAGTGATGGTAGTGCTTGGAGGGAACTGATTGAATGCACATCTCCTTTCATCACCCCTTTTTTATGCAGAGGAAACGGAAAGCACGGAAAAGGAGAATTAGTTTACTTTAGACCAAGATTGGACTCCAGGTTTTTTTGACTCCTAGTCTAGCACCCTCTATACTGCATAGAACTTCCTTTCTATTTTATTTCTTTTTGCTTCTTTGTAATAAAAAAAATTCTAGTAAGTGACTTTTTGGTACACTATACTATCTTCCAGGATTAACTCCTCAGAATCCTCCAAACAATTTGGAAAGTTAATGACTCCTGAGTATTTTTAAGCTTATGGTTAAGCCAAGTTAAGCCACAAAAATATATTAAAAATAATTTCCAGACTTTCCATATCCAAATGATTCTTGTAGAGTTACCTCCCACCCTTCTTTATAGAATGTTGACCACCTTCTTTCTATCCAAGATTCAGGGTGTTATTTCATCGTGATTTCACCTGTTGTGATTGGGTTCTGTACACTTATGTTTGTTCTGCCCAGCAGTATGGGTTTAAAATATCAATAATGATAATAATATTGAGCCTGAGTAAAGTTTTATCTTCACTGATTGTAAATTACTCTCTGTTTGCCTCTCAGCTCTTCGTTCTGGTTACTTATTCTTTCTAACGTGCTTGGCTGCACAAATCACAGAATAGAGGGATAAAAAGATCTTTTGGAATCTATATTTGCTGTGTTCCAAGCTCAGTTACCATATGGAACACAGAAGCCCAGAGCCTTAAGTCTCAACCAGCATTTTGTTGTTTTGCTTTTTTCCTTACCATTTTAACAATGTGTCCTTCATCACTACTGAAGTCTTTATTGAAGAAATTGTGTGTGTATGTGTGTGTGTGTGTCTTTGTGCACATGCCCCCATGTATTGTGCATGAAGTGAGTGATGCCAGGCACCAAAATTGTTATAAGAAGCAACATTTTATGCTATAGGCAAAGATGGTACTTTAGGTATTGTAAATAATCAGGTATCTTTGTGAGCCTTCTGAATATTGCTCAGGAATTGATTACTCAAACATATGCTTACTATTCTTCTCTCTTATCAGAATAAATATTTATTATAACATTACTTAAAAGGTTTTGGATAATGAGAATTGGCTGCAAGGTAAATGAAAGACAAGAAAAATGGTCAAGTCCATTCATTTCCTCATTCAGTTTTCACACAATTTTTAGACTTGTTTAGTGTCACAGACTCTGCTCTGGGCAAGAGAATGCAGAGTGAACAAGACATAGGACTACCCTTATTATGAAGCAAGTATAGGGAGACATATGACAGGTAGACAAATTGCTGGCTGTTGATGGTGACCATTCTATAATTCCTCTGAGCTTTGTAGATGAGGCATCTTCCATGCAGTCCACTACATAGTCTGAGCTTCATTAGTTGTACACCTTTTTGGGTTCCACTGAGAAAGTCTCAAACAATACAAACCAAATTGGATATTAATGTAGATATATTCTTAGGAAGACTCATCAGCTTTTCAGGTTTACATATGACGTTTGTTTGTTTGTGACAGAGTCTTAACCTCTCCCCAGGCTGGAGTGCAACGGCTTGATCTTGTCTCACTGCAACCTCTGCCTCCCAGGTTCGAGCCATTCCCCTGCCTAAGACTCCCAAGTAGCTGAGATTACAGGTGCATATCACCACACCCGGCTATTTTTTATTTTTATTTTTTGTATATTTAGTAGCCAAAAGTTTCACAATGTTGGTCAGGCTGGTCTGAAAATCCTGACGTCATGATCTGCTTGCCTCAGCCTCCCAAAGGTCTAGGATTACAGTTCTGACCCACTGCACCCAGCCAACAGATGACATTCTTGAATCAAATATTTATGGTCATAAATTTATCTGGCCACTGATGAGGACTTCGGTATAGGTAACATAATTTTGAGGAAATCTTGTACCTAATACAATATTATTTAACTATGAATCTGTTGCGAAAATACCAGAAAATGTAAAATCTTGTGAAAAGAAAAAACAATTGCAAAAGCAGAGGAGGCTTTGGATTATGTTTTACTGATAAGGACATTGAACCTTAAGAATTTAAATGATGTTCCCAGGATTATCAGCTGGTGAATACTAGAGTTTCAAACATCAACTCATTTAATTCTTTCAACAACTTTTTATTTTAAGTACCACTATTGTTTACTTGTTACAAATAAGGTGACTGAGGTCCAGAAAATGTAAGTAACTTGGCTAGGGCCATGTGGCTAAAAAGTGTCAGAGCCAGGATTCAGGCCAAGAAGTCTGACTCCAAAGCCCATCCTTTTAACTTTACACCATTCTGTCTCTCCAGGAATAGCTGTACTTAGTTTCCAGACTTCGCTTCCCTTAACCCCTCCTATTTTTCTTTTCATTATATTGTGTTGCCAAGCACACACACACACACACACACACACACACACTCCTGCTAAAAAATGTATATACCCTCCTATAAAACATTTTAAACATCAGCATACATATGTGTATGTATTTTTGCTGCTCAGTGGGTCTGCAGAATGATGATTAATAAATGACTCAAATCAGAGAGCAAAAGAGACTCATTTTGTTTTATCATCAGCCAGAAAAAAGAAGCTTCCTTTAGGCATTCTAAGCAAAAGACAAGATGAATGGTGTGCTAATTAGCTCTAGTGCTATCAGACTGCTGTCTTTGTTTGGGGCCAAGAATGAAAGAAGTTAGATTGTGCCTAACAACATGGTCCACTGGCCTGATTACAAGGCTCCAAGAGGGATTTTGCAACATAAACATAGGGACATTTTGCAATATTTCCAGGGGGAAATGTATGCTGATTAGCATGCAATCTACAAATGGCTTCATGTTGTAAGCTTCTTCTATTTATTTGCATAAGTATTGTTGCTCATCCTCCACTTGGATATATATTTTTTAATTTGAAGAAAATATTTTACCTGAGCTATGACTTTTCTAGTGAATTTAAAATAAAATACCATTAATATAGTATAGTACAAAGAATTTTGGTCTTAGAGTCAGAAATCATGAAGTTGAGTCCCATTTTTGCCTGGCACATTAGTTATCCTTTCTTCATAGCTGGAGAAAATCAAATCATCAGACACCCTAGTTTAACTTTAATGCTCTCAAAACTCAAATTAGGTGTCAATCCTTCCTGGAATTTCCACTGTTTTTCTATAGCAAGTTTACTTTTTCACTGTCTGTAAGCTCATTTTCATGTCTTCCTTTTCCTTAAACTTTATATACCCACCTGTCCCAATCTCCTTATTTCCAGTTGTATACCTCACTGAGAAAATGGGAGGAAGCTATGAAAAGAAGCCTCCTCCATCTTTGACTGTGACATCTCCAAGCCTCATGTTAATATACCCCTTTTATTTATTTCAAATCAAAAAAGTGTCCCCATTCCTATGATGGGGCCGTCCCTCCACAATTGCACTGGGTCCCATTCTTTTTCACCTCCCAAAGATTTTGCTCTTTCAGTTATACCATCTTTCTCTTGCAACTTCAGTTTCTCCTGTATTGGATCATGTCTGTTAACACTCAAATATGTTAAAATAATCATATCTTCAAAATAATATAAGAAAGTACTTATTCACCCTAAATCTCTATGTACAGTCTAATTTATCTGCTCTTCTCACTGCAAAACCTGCTATAAGAGTTGTTGACTGGGGGCGGTGGCTCATAATTGTAATCCCAGCACTTTGGGAGGCCAACATGGGTGGATCAGGAGATCAAGACCATCCTGGCCTACACGGTGAAACCCCGTCTCTTCGAAAAATACAAAAACACAACAAAAATTAGCCAGGCGTGGAGGATAATGCAGGAGAATTGGTTTAACCTGGGAGGCGGAGGTTGCAGTGAGCCAAGATCACACCACTGCACTCCAGCCTGGGTGACAAAGTGAGACTCCATCTCAGAAAAAAACAAACAAAGAAACAAACAAAAAAAAGAAAAAGAAAAAAAAAGTTGTTGATACTCATTGTTTCTTTTTCTCAAAATTCTGATCACTCCTTAAACCACTCCAAATTTCAAACTGTCCACTCCATAGATCTTGCTTTTGTCAAAGTCATCAGTGACTTCCATAGCTCCAATTTAATGGTCGCCTATCACTCTTAAAGTGTTGGTCATTCTCTCTTTGTTGAACATCTTCTTCCCTTGTCTTTTGTAATGTCACGTTTAACTTTGTTTTCTTCCTAACTCACAGACTTCTCTTTCTCACTCTCCTTTACTGGCTCCTACTTAATTCAACGCGTAAATGTTTGTCCTAGGCTGTCTAGTTATTTGCGACATTCACTAGATTCTACCTAACCTCTGCTTCCAATATGCTGTTTCTTTAATGGTGTATGCACCATTTATATTTCCTTCATACTTAGCATTTATCAAAGTTGATTCGACATAGTTCGTGAAAAAATATAGTTGTGGATTAGATTGGAAGGTGGTTTCTGATCAGATTTTATACACCTTGAAAACTCAGGTTTACTATAGTCATCAAGTACCAAATATAATTTTTAAAGCAGGTTGAATTTATACGAACAGGAACAGCATATGGAAGAAAATGGAGGTCAAGCCTATCAGTTAAGAGTTTGAGTGTTGTAACATCTTAAGGTAAGGTGAACATGACCTGAATTAGGTATTTTGTGGGAGTGCAAACGTAACAAACAACAAAAGTCAGTCAAAAATACTCGACAAGAGTAGGCAAAAGACTGAATATGAGGGTTCAAAACACAGAATTGTACCTCCCCGTGATTTTTAACCCAAATGACTTGGAGGATAAAGTGCTGCTAATATTGGTAATGAACACATTTCTCTCCAGAGATTGACTGACTCCAAATTTGAAGGCAAATTTACTTTTATGGCTATGCTTAAACCAACATAATAATATATTGGTCTGATTTTGTCTACGAAATCAGCTCAAAAATAAATATTCGTGCATTCAGACTTTCTGTATGTTCTGTTTTCCTCTTTCTACTGTAGCTAAAGATCACTTTGTGGCTTTTTCTTGTTTTTTTCCCAAAGACTATTGCAAAAGCAATGAAGTTATGACCTAGTTTTGTGGCAGAACAAATATGGTCTAGAGGGGAAACTGACTTGGAGCCAACAGATGTGGTTTTAGACATGTTGAGTTTAAGATGGTGTCAAGATATTCCATGGAAAATGGCAGTTACAGAACTGTGACTCAAGGTCAGGGAACACTCTGAATGGCAAATGCAGGCTGGAAAGTCATTCAACAATGATATACTGACCTGGAGACACATAGCTCATGGTATCCTAAATATTTAGGCTTGGGTTTACATTTCACAACTAGCAGATGACATAAAAAGGCCAATCAAAGAGAGAGAGAAGATGCAAGCAGAAAGGGAAAGAAAACAAGGGAATGAATAGCCAAGGGACACATTTTGCAAGGCTCTGTCCACTTTACTCTACTGAATCTTGTGGAGAGCTGTCAAAGGAAGTAAAGACAGAAATTGTGTAATGATAAGGTTGACCTTGAAGAGTATATTTTCAGTGGAATAGTAGGGGCAGGATTCTTGTGGAAAATCAGATGAGTGAATAATGATGAAAAGGAGATAAGCAAATAAGAAAAAAGATAAATAGCTTTAGGGAGGTGTTTTCAAGGGAAAATATTTTTTAATAATGTTAATAGCTTATTGCTTTATTCAGTGAAAAATGATATGTGCCCACTATAGGATTTAAAAATACAAAAAGTACAAAGAAAAATGTAAAAAAAAAAACACATGAAATGCAACAATACAAAAAAAACTATCCTTATTGTTTTGATAAACATACTTGCCAGTTTCAATTAATAGAGCATACAATTGGTTGAAAAGAGCATGCTAAGTGTTTTTTGGAAAATAATTGCTAAACATACAATGTTAACTTTATTTAAAATACATTTCTTGGCCAGGCACGGTGGTTCATGCCTATACAAGGTGGTTCATGCCTGTAATCTCAGCACTTTGAGAGGCCGAGGAAGGTGGATCACATGAGGTTGGGAATTTGAGATCAGCCTGACCAACACGGAGAAACCCCATCTCTACTTAAAATACAAAATTAGCTGGGAGTGGTGGCGCATGCTTGTAATCCCACCTAATCAGGAGGCTGAGGCAGGAGAATCGCTGGAACCCAGGAGGTGGAGGTTGCAGTGAGATGAGATTGTGACATTGCACTCTAGCCTGGGCAAAAAGAGCAAAACTCCATTTCACACACACACAAACACACACACACAAAAAAAATACATTTCTTAATGAGATGCATGGTATTGTTCCTGTCCCCTCTCACTTACTCTCATTCTGTCTTGTAGACATAGATAACTATTACTAAATGACAGAATGAGGCAGGATTCATTATTAATTCAATTTTTATTTTTTTCTTTCTATGGATGGAAGTGTCAAAAAGCGACCTTGTTCCAATGAATATGTATATAGGAATGGAAGAAGGAATTTTTTAAGCAATTTCACTCAATTCTTTCAATTCTTCATGAATTAAATACTGAAAACTATATAAATGACAACTGCAAGTCATTCAATTTTGTTGAAAACAAAGCATTGATAATTGCTTGACTTACAAGAGGAGTTACTATCTAGCCTTTAGAATTGTTCACCTTGTGAAGCCAATGACTTATATTTCTAATGCTAACAGGTAAACTGAGGCACATTTTTAAAGAGTTTGAGCAAGAAATATTCCATGAATTATGCAGCTCCAAACTAGAAGCCATTCAGGAGCTCCATCAAGGGAAGACAACGGGGAGAATTTTATAAAACACACACAGAAATAAAGCAGATGATATTTGATTGGTTACAATTATACAGTTGCCTCATTTGATCTATCCCATCAGAAAGTCCTAATTATAGAAGTTTGTTAACTGCTTCTGATTGGTTGAGTTTACTTTTTTTTTAATGATATAAACATTTACAAGAAATAGCTCAAGTTAAGTTTTGCTTATGTTTGAAAATCAAGAAAGATTGAAGTGACTTCTGAAGCCTAACTGTTGTTTTTCTTCTAAGAAATTCTTCATGTCTGATCTCTGTTTTAATTTTTGTCAGACTTAATGAACCTCTTGTCCTCGATGTGTTTTTTTTTATTTTTACGTTTTTATTTTAAGATAAAACTCAGATATGGAAAGTACACAAGTGTATAGTTTTATTTCCTGCATGCAGATATAAAGCAACAGAATATTGCCAACCAAACTAGTATTCCAGTGCAGTTGCCTTGTCCAAATCACCATTCCTTTCAGGCCTTTTCACAACACTGAGATATTTGTTTGTGTTATTAAGAAGCCACCCAGTGGCCAATGAAGAAAGGAAGACCAAAGACAGACTAAAAAGAAATACATCATGAATCAACATCTTGAAGAAGGCATGCGTGTAAAGAATCAGATAAATTCTACATCACTGACAAGGTTTAGTATTGGAAAAATGAAATTTCTCTTACTGCAAGTCAGAGAAAAGAGAAGAGAGTGCAGATTCATTCAACCTGTCATTTAAGGAAGATTTATTAAGGCCCTCTTAATTGGCAGTACTGTAGAAAGCACTGGAGAGAGACTTTAAAGAGGAAAACAAACTGTTTGGGCTCTCCAGCTAGATGGACTTAATTGCTTCGAAAAAGGAGGAGATGAGGTTGTGGTTCTCAATAAAAGCTGTTTAGGAGATTGTGGATTTGGACATGTGAAGAATGGCAACAAAATTTCAAAAAGATACGGTACAGAAAGGCCTACAGAATCAATACATTTTCTTTTCAGGACTCGGGAAAAAGCCAGCCTACTATTTTGTTTTAAAAGCAAAGCTTGGAATGCTTATATCAGACATCACAGTGATTCTAATTGATTTTATTTTTATAACTGGACCTGCCCTTGGAGTTAATGCCAAAAGACACATACCAAATTACAGCACAAACACTAATAAAACATAACAGGAGGAGAATGCTGCAAACTCAATCGCTTATTTAAAAAAATGATTAGCTTTAAAATGTTAGCATGACAGAAAACAATTTCCTTCTACTAACATCAGTTTTGAAGTCAGCTAATCAGAAATCTATAGACTTAGGACAGGAAATGAATTCAATAAAGTAGACCTTGCAGTAAAATACACTTTGCTACAGGCCCATGTTGTTGGAATTAGAAAGGCATCATCAATCATATGCCTGCAGATCAGAGTTCTCAGTGAGCCAGTGATAATTCTCCTGTTGAGAGTCCACCTGTTACAACATACGTCATCTTTTTAGATATCCTATTTGATACAATATTTAATTGTCTCTTTAACAGTGCTGAGAAAATACTAGGATGCTTGAACAGTTTAAAAATAAAAATATCCAAATGAGCAAGATAGCCTTTTTTTTTCTTTCAATTATTTCCTTCTGTTCTCATAAATTAATCTACATTTGTGATTTTAGATTTGTGCAGAGTGAAGTGTGATTATAGAGGTCTTAACATTCAGGCTGACAGAGAACAGTTGAAGCAGCTATTATCTGTTCTGCAGAGAGATATGCTTATTGTAAATGCTTTGGGCTCTCTGAAAACTTGGGAGGATAGACCTTTGAAACTGATGAGGGTGACAAAGTGTTCCTTTAGATCCCTCTATAGCTGAGAGAACTGCAAAGGTGACATGCGAAAGAAAGAGTTATTTGTAAGATCTTTGAATGGAAGATTAAAAAAGGAAATTATTTTACTTCAAATACGATATGTTTTGTAATTATTAACTGAATTATAGAATTTGAATTGGAAGTGATTTCATAAGGCAATCAGTTTAGTAATTTCCCAATACTGATTTCCGGACAGACACAAGAATGGGATAATATTTTCACCAATCCTTGGCAGAATTAAAAAAAAAATAAGATATCAGTATAGACAGACTTTCAATGAAGCTAGATTTGTTCTTAGATTTTAATGTTAATAGTACATTATTTTTATTTGTGGTCCTAAAATACTCTTTCTTCTTTGAAATGACAGAGGTACATGGTGGGATGTGTAAAGTGCTCTTGGTCCGATTAAATGAAATAATCATTGTTCTTTTGGAAACTGGAGTAGGGTTAATGTGAAGCTAGACTAGAAAGTAGGCAGCATGTGGTTTGGGGAACAAGATCTTCTTGTGCCCGAGGTCTTTCTTCCTCTATGTACTCTATATCCTTATTTTGCTATGCAGTTTACAATATCATGTTGTTCCGTACACCCTTCTTTCCCAAATAGAAACCAGCTTTGAAAAAGAATCAGCTTTCAGCCATTTATCCAACTTACAGGCAAAGTGAGAGTGACCTGTAGGTGCTAGGATCTCAGCCCACTGCAGCCCAGACAGCACACACCCATGTGATCCTCTCAACTCAGACTCTCACACAGCTGGCACTACAGATGCATGCCACCCCTCCCAGCTATGTATTAATTAACTAATTGATTACTTTTTGGAAGTGTGCCCATGTTGCCCCAGGCTCCTCTGGAACTCTTGAGTGCAGGCAATCCTCCCACATCAGCCTATCAAAGTGCTGGGATGACAGGTGTGAACCATGGCTCAGGCATGGCTTTGAGTTTTTTGCTTTTTTCTTCTTCCTCTTCATGTATTCTTTTGAAACATGCAGTGAAGGTTTCAATTCATGGACTATAGTCTCCGTGCCTGTAATTTCTATCTTTCAACTCATCATCAGCATTCACTGGGATTTTCATATATATATATATATGTACACATACATTTTTTTCTTAACTTAGCAAACAACGTTGCATTCTTTCCTGTGTCATGAAAAAGACTTTGATAGAAAAGAAAAACACTGCTTTATAATAAAATACTTTATTGACATTTATTCTATTCTCTTAAGGCATTTTAAAAATTATGTTTATTTAAAAAATGTCATATGAAATGATACATATTTATAACTTAAGGGGTGATGTTCAAAAGGTCATATACATTATGCATTGGATACATCCAGCTAATCAACAAATGCATGACCTCACATACTTGTCATTTTTGTTGTGGAAAATCATGATATGCACTGTCTTAGAATTTTTTTAGGCAAAGAATATGTTATCCCTAGTTATAGTCGCATGCTGAAGAAAATATTTTTAACCTTTCCCTCCTTTATATGAATTCTTGATCCAGCATCTCCTCAGTGAACTCTCTTCACCCCAGCTATTGAAGTCACTACCTCTGTGAAGTCTGCTTTGTTGATTTCACATAAGAATGAGGTCATCTGCTATTTGCCTTTCTGATACCAGGCTTATGTCACTTAACAAAATGGCATGCACAAATTCAGCAGATTCACACCCATTCTCACAACTGGCCGGATTTCCTTATTTATTATTGCAATACATTTTTCCATTGCGCATATGTGTTTTTGCCCCATTTTTTAATCCACTCATCAATGGAGGGACATTCAGGTTGCTTCCATATTTTGGCTATAGCAAAAATGTAATGAGTACAGCAACAATTGCATGGGTGTACGCACCGCCTCAACATACTGATCTGTGTACTTGTGGGCGTGCCCGGGTATTCTGATTTGCTGGATCATATGGTGGGTGGTTCTACTTGTAGATTTCTGAAGGCTGGTTATACTTAAATAAAAGTCATAAAGCTTCTTGTAATGCCTGCACTAATTTACATTCTCACCAAATGTGAGCAAGGAATTTCTTTTCTCTGCAACCTCACCAAAAATGAGGGTTTTTTTGATTTGTTTTGTTATTGTCTTTTGCATAATAGGCATTCTGCCTGAAGTCAGAAGAAATCTCACTGTGTTTTTCATTTGCAATTTCCTGATGGGTTAGGGATGATGAGGACTTTTTAGTGTGTCTTCTGGGCAACTGTATGTCTTAGTTTCAAAAATGAGTATTTGCAGCTTTCGCCTATTTGTTTTCATGATATTGAGTTGTTGGGAGTTCCTTATGAACTGTGAATATTCACCCAAAACAGATGTATGTTGATTCAATCATTGATCCCATCCTGTAGGATGCCCCACCTGTGTGTTTAGTTTTCTGGGTGTGGTGAAGCACTTTAATTTGTATGATTACATTATCTATTTTTGAAGGTGTTTACTGTGCTCTTGCAGTCACTTTCAGACCACAGGGATGCCATGGAGCTTCCTCCTTGTGATTTGTTCTGGTATTTTTATCATTTCATGTCTGACATTGGAGTTTGGTGATAAATTCTCTACTTGTAAAATCCCTTATGTGGCTATTCAGGTTTTCCCCAACCTAGTTAATAGAAGATACTTGATTTTGCACTGGGCGTTGTTGTTTCTTTGGGAAAAGGCCGTGACTTAGCTGCAAATGCTGTGACTTAGTTCTGGGCTCCTATTGTTTTTCATAACTCAAGTCTCTGCTTTTCTGCAGTGCTATCCTATTTTGGTATGTAAAGCTTTGTAGTAGTAGATCATGAAGTTAGGTAGTGTGATGCCTCCAGCTTTGTGCGTTTTACTGGATTGCTCTGGGTTTTCAGGATGTTCTGCCGTTTCACAGGAAATTTAGGATTCTCAGATTGTTTTTCTAAGAAGAATGGGTCATTGATATTTTTACAGGGGTTGTATAGGATCTGAGGATCACTCAGGTAGTATTGATGTCAATGCGATTTAGACAATGTGTGTGTTTGGGTGCACATGCCCAGGGCCAAGAGACACTGCGTGTCCTCAGCAATAGTGAGGTGGGCCTTAATGTCCAGCCAGATTTGCTTCCTGGAAACACACAGAAGATCCCCTTCCATTTTGCTGTCTCTTCACATTTCCTCCCCTGTGAGCCCTGTGTGGTCCCCAGATTCCCCGTGCAGTGGCCTGCCTTTTTTGGCAGTGGGGAGTTGCTGGGTGAATGAGGACGGCAGAAGGAAACAAGCATGTCAGGAGAGCCTGGGTTCATCCAAATGGGACTTGGCAGGCCTGGGAGAGCCATTCTGGGAGGATGTAAACCTGGACAGGCCTCAGGTGGGCATCTGTATGGAGGGTGAGACAGCCCTGGTGGATCCCAAACTGAAGGCCAGGTAGTGGCACGCCTCAGGACAGAGAAGGGAGCTAGCAAGGGATGATGAGGCAGCTATCTCTTGATCCTGGCTTCTTACCCATTGACCTTAGCTAATTATGCCTATTTAGCAGATTAGGGTTCCCCCATCCTGAAATGTGGGAACTACAGTTCCCTTATGGACCTTTCTCCACCAGCCCATGATGGCCTGAGTTTGCTTACTGCAATCTCCTCCCTGAGCCTTGGCTTCTCTATGTGCATCCTAACTCCAGGACCCACAGGCCTCTCAACCCCCAGGCCTGGGCTGCTTCCCTGTCCTCTTCTCTGTTCCCTCTCTGAGGGCCTAACTCTCTTGAGTAGTGCTGCAGGAGATTGAGCCACAGGCCCTGGCTGATGACCTGGGAGACTGGGCAAAGTGGTCGTGACAGGTCAGGTTCCGATGCAAAGCCAATTCTTCCGATGCCAAGGAATGTCCAACAAGGTCCTTTGCCATGACGCCCCATAGCTGCCCCACCTCAGCAAACCAGCCATACCCTGGGCAGTCACAGTCAGCCAACCAGCTGAGGAAGCTCAGTTAGGCAGTGCCCTGCAGGAAACTGGGGCCTTCACCTGAATGAGCCTAGAACCACTTGACTGCAGTGGAGCCAGTCGCCATGTATCCTGGAGGGAGAGGAGTCAGGAAGGCTAACGCCAGGCCGAGCTTCCCAGGTACTACCCCCTCTACCATACCAGGAGGCACTCCTCATTGAGGATGCCAACGCAATACTCCTTAGTGAGCACTTCATTGCCGAAGTAAATGTTGTGATGACAGGCAAACTTCTTCCTGCCAGTTGTACTCATGATGAGTGAGTTCCTCCACCTCCCAGTCCAAGAAGGAGATAGAGGACAGTCAAGGGACAATTTCATCTAGGTGGGCTGAGGTGTCCTTCTAGCTGGGGTGAAACATGCGTTTCCCCTTCCTAGCTCTCCCACTGAGACACCCCTGAGCTCCAGGAGCACGTCAAACTGACCAGGATCTTAGAACCCTTCCCCGGATCCAGGCTTCCCATCCTGACCAGCAAATCCAACATGTAGTTTTGAAGGACTTCCTCATGGTTTTTGAGCTACTTGCTCTCACCGGAAATAATCATAACCTTTAAACTGTTCTTCATGCCAACTTAAATGTTTCATTTTTACTACCTCATGTTTTGGATGAGGCATGTGTTTTTAAATTGATTTTCACCCTTATTGTACCTCTGTGATAAACTGCTTACTTACATTCATACCATAATTATCTTTGAGTTTTACTTGTCTGTTCCCCAAGATTCAGTGAAACTAAGAATTCTATTTATGCGTGTGTCTTTCAGCAACCATATGTGAGATAATGGTGCACATTACTGCAGAAGTCACATGTACAGGTCCAAGGGGAGATGAAGAAAAATAAAGGAAGTTTTAAAGTCTATACATTCCGAACACTGTATCAGAAACTCACAAATAACAGTGAAATCAAAGAATGATCACAGCCAGTTCCATTTCATACCTAGACTGAAATAAGAAACTTCAAAAGAAAAGAAAGTTAAGAACTTTGGGTTTGTAAAAATTTTCCTATATACTTAAAATTATTGGTAACTTTGTCTGACTATGAAACATAGAAAAACATCCACGTTTTTCATATGTGTAAATATACATGTTTTTATTTCCATCAGTGATGACACGCAAGTAAGTAATGAAGTGAAAGTACAATAAAATAACATAGGGAATGTTCACAGTCTCAAAATATTCCATTGAAACTATTAATTTTATGAAAACCATAAAGAATGCTTCATGAAACTACATTATACAGTGCCTTTTAGTATTTTACTCACATTTTAAATAATCAACAATTAGAGGGAATTCTTCCACATTTTTTGTTACGAATACCATTATTTTCCTTGAGTAATCCTGTTGAAATTAAGTATTTTAAATAAAACATTAAAAAGAAATTATATTGACTGATTTCAGCTTTTGATGAAATTCTACTTGTGTATTTGCAGTAACGTGAAGTATACCTTTCTCCTCACAATTAATCTTTTATAAAACCAGTGTTATTGTTTTCTCTGACACCAACATTGTAATATCTCAGAGCTTTACTGTGTGTATACATTACATCCCTTTAGAGAGTAGGCTTCAAATATGTGGAAACATTATGTTTGTGACAAAATTCTAGGAAAGGGAATGGTGAAATGTAAGAATAATTTCTAACTTGCTGTATATCTCAAGACAGACTGTAGTCAAGGCCTAGGGACTACTTATGAAAAGAGTTTAATAGAAAACTCTCTCCCAGTGGATCTGGATTTCAGAGGACTGTATCTTCACAGTAAGGGTGAAACAGAAGTAAACCCATTCCTATTTCCAAGCTCAAGGAACTTTGGTCAAAGTTATCTTGGAGCTGAGCAGAACAAGGAGGAGGCAAACAGAAAAAATTTGTGTCCCTGAGAAGTCATGGCCACAGGTTGACTATCTCACAGACTGTCAAGCCAGTTCCATATTGCATGGGTATTGCAGAAAATCTCAAAACATAAATTTGTGTGTAGGTTGTCCCAGAGTAGCAGGATCTGGCAGAAGCATATTTCATTCTAACCCTCAAAGAATCCACATAAATCTTTTTACATTTGGGATTTTACCATTTGTCTCATGAATGAGAATGCACTTCAGTTTTCATATCTTTTTATACACTCAGTTCATGTGATTTTGGCATCAAAGTTCTGCTTGCCTCACAGAATAAGTATAGGATTTTCCCTTTTTTATTTTATAGAATTCTTCATATATATTGAAATGCTCTGCCTGGGGAAAAAAATCTGAGCCTAGGGTTTTATCTCTGGAAACAATCCTTTATTTCCTTGAACATTTATGAGACTATTCAGATTATATATGTCTTTTTCTATCAATTTTCCTAAGCTATAGATATAGCTTAGTATATATATATATATAAATATTAATATAGATATTCTAAGCTGCATATATGACTATATATAGAGACAGATTATAAAACTCTATTTGTTCTAAGTTTTCAAATTTGTAGGATAAAGTGTTAATCATATTGCCTTATTAGCTTCTTAATCTATACTCTATCTATGGTTATGTATCTTTTAAATTCTTAGTTTTATTTGTGCTTTCTCCCTTTTTTTCTAAACTTGCCTGGGGTTTGCACCATTTACTATATGTCTCTAACAACCAAAGGTTAGCTTTGTATGTTTTACGAATTTTCTCTACATCATTATCCCCTCACTTTAGTTTTTCTGAAATGATTCTGTTTTTTCTTTTCTAATTCTTTCTTTAAATATCTAGTACATTAATTTTCAAGTTGTTGTAGAAACATTTGTCTTTAAACTCCTATTGTAATATGACTTTTCCTGCGACTCACAAATTTAATCTGTAATATTTGCAGTATCGTGAAGTTCTAAGTACATTTAAATTCCTATTATGATAATCCATGGATTGCTGAGAAATAGTGGTTTTAATTTTGTTGTTCAATTTCCACTTAATTTTATTTCAACTTGTGTTAGCTCAATTGAAAATTCTTTACTAATTTTGAAATCTCATATCAAGATTTTTATTCACATCAATTGTTATATAAATGCTCCCACCTTGAAGAACACTCTCTTGTAGGCTGCTTCCCTACAACAGTCTTGACTGGTTGCCCTCCAGGCCTGATTCAGTTGTCTCATCCTAGGACTTTCATTCACTACCCTTTTAAGAATTTATCTTTTTCTTTTGTTGTGTGTCCTATATTCTGCATTTCACATCTTTATCTTTCTTGGTTTACTTCTTCTTTTTGGTAGGAAAAAATCTCTACTAATTTATTAAGAAAAGGTTCACATGGAGACAAAATTTTAGGATTCTCACATGTCTGAAAAATGTTATGTTTTCTCCTTGTACATTTGATTTTAGTCTACTTGGAAATAAAAACATATGTCAGAAATCAGTTTCCTTTAGAATTTTCAAATCAGAACTCCATAATCCATTGCCTTCTGCTTTATAGCGGTGGTGTTGAGATGTTTTTTTTTTTTTTTTTTTAATTTGACATGGAGTTTCGCTCCTGTTGCCCACACTGAAGTACAATGGCAGGATCTCAGCTCATCGCAAACTCCACCTCCTGGGTTCAAGCGATTCTCCTGCCTCAGCCTCCTGATTAGCTGGGATTGCAGGCAGGCGCCACCATGCCTGGATAATTCTGTGTTTTTAGTAGAGATGGGGTTTCTCCATGTTGGTCAGACTGGTCTCAAACTCCTGACATCAGGTCATTCGCCTGCCTTGGCCTCCCAGAGTGCACCTCGGCCTCCCAAACTGCGCCTTGGCCTCCCACAGTGCTGGGATTACAGGCATGAGCCACCATGCCTGGCCAGTGTTGAAAATTTCTAAATCATCTGGTTCCTCATCCTTTGTTCGTGACCTATTTTTACCTCTCTGGAAACTTACACCATTTTCTCTGTGTTCTCAGTGTTCTCAAATTGTACATTGATGTATATTGACACGAGTCTGCTTTCATCTATTTTCATGCTATTTTGCTAGGTGTTTGCCTTTTAATCTTCAAATAAGCATCCTTATCTTCTGAGACTTTTTAATTCTTTTGCCAAGAATTTATTCCCCTTTGTTTTACTTATTTATTTCACTTCTATAATTCATATAATTAAAATATTTGGAAAAAATTATCTTGGAGAAGCAGATACCATCACACTGCTTCTGTCTGTGTTAACCTATCATACCTGAAGGTTGTCATGTTTTATTAAGGAGAAATATTGTATTTCTTGGTATTCACATTACAACCTGAAGAAGGGCAATGAGTGTCAAAATTTTAAATCTATGGGTAATAAAAGATGCAAGCACTGTATCCTCCAGAATTTTCGCATATGGAAATTGCTAATTACGATTATGTACATAAAAATCTATGTAACATACATCTATATTTTACTTGGAAACTCAGAATGTGCACCATCAAGTGCTCTGGATAGAGTAGAATGAGTAGTAGTATTTAAGGCAGACAAGATGGGAAGGGGAATCCAAACACAGGAAATGCCCTGTGCGAGAGCCTGGACACAAAAAAGCTCGTACATTATTGGAATCAAAGTGAGTATAACATAATTCAGGGTGACTGGAGCATAGCTGGAAGACGAACCAATCATGGCGTAAGATGAAAACAGAAGGCCAGGCACGGTGGCTCACGCCTGCAATCCTACATTTTGGGAGGCACTGGCGGGCAGATCACCTAAAGTCAGAATTTGAAGACCACCCTGGGTAAAATGGCAAAAGCCCATCTCTAATGAAAATACAAACATTATCCACGCATGGTGTGGGGGTGACTGTAATCGTAGCTACTCAGGAGGCTGAGGCAGCAGAATCGGTTAAACCTGAATGGCAGAGGTTGCAGTGATCTGACATCGCACCACTTAACCATTAAACACCAGCCTGGAAGAAAGATTGAAACTCCATCTCAAAATAAATAAATAAATAAATAAATAAATAAATAAATAAATAAAAAATTTAGAAAGGCCGGGAGCGGTAGCTTCTGCATATAATCCCAGCAATTTTGGAGGCTGAAGTGGGCAGATCACTAGGAGTTGGGATTTCAAGATCAGCCTGACCAACTGGGAGAAATCCCATCTCTACTAAAAAAAAAAAAAAAAAGTACAAAATAAGCCCAGCACGATGGCGAGTGCCTGTAATCCCAGCTACTTGGGAGGCTGAGGCAGGAGAATCGCTTGAATCCAGGAGGTGGAGTTTGCGGTGAGCTGAGATCGCGCCATGGCACTCCAGCCTGGGCAACAAGAGCGAAACTCTACCTCAAAAATAAACACACAAAAATGAAACTAGAAGATAAGTATATATCCAGGGATAAAGCATGAAGTATCTCCAATGTCACTCATGCACTTTGTTTACTCAGAGACAACACCAGGATTGATTAAAATTATGCACATCATGTCAACCCTTTTCTAAATGTTAACAAATGTCACTGGAACAGCTAGTACCCATGGAATAGGATGTAACATTCTGACTGCAGGCTTTCACTTGCATTCCCTACAGGTGTTGAGTGTGGAGTGTTCAAACCTCAAGCTTATAGATTCATGAAGGAAAAATTATGTGCATTGAAAATTGAGAACAACTATGTTAAGAACAATATTCCATGAAAGTAAGTTCCTATGTACTCATCTGCTCTTAATTGTATTACACTGTTCTCATGCAGAATGATACAAGTAACAATTATTATTGTTATTACTATTATTAGTATTATGAAATGGAGTCTAGCTCGGTAGTCCATACTGGAGCGCACTGCTGCGAACTCAGCTCACTGAAACCTCCGACTCCTGGGTTCAAGGGATTCTCCTGCTTCAGCCTCCCATGTAGCTGGGATTGCAGGCACCCACCAAAACACCTAAGTAATTTTTATATTTTCAGTAGGGACGTGGTTTCACTGCATTGGCCAGGCTGGTCTTGAACTCCTGACTTCCTGAACCACCCACCTTGGACTCCCAACGTGCTGGGATTACAAGTGTGAGCCACCGCACCCAGCCAAAATTAATATTTTGAAATATTTAGAAATATATGTTCTCGGGCACAGTGGCTCAAGTCTGTGATCCCATGACTTTGGGAGGCCGAGGTGGGTGGACCACTTGAACTGAGGAGTTGGAGACTAGCTTGAAAATATGGTGAAACCCTGTCTCTACAAAAGATACAAAAAATTAGCCAGGACTGGAGGTGTGTGCCTGTGTTCCCAGCTACTGAAGAAGCTAAGGTGAGAGGATTGTTCAGGAGGATCACTTGAGCTCAGGAGGATGAAGCTGCAGTGCGCAGAGATTGAGCTTCTGCACTCCAGTCCAGTCTGGGCAAGAAAGTGAGGTTCTGTCTCTTGTACGTAGGGGTGTGTGTGTGTCTGTGTGTGTGTGTGTGTGTGTGTATACACATATGCATGTATATGTATACACACACTCATATATACATATATAAGAAAGAGTGAAACTCCCTCATACACACACACAGACACACACACACATACAAACACGCACACAAACATATATTCTTGGCCACCTTAATTCCTCTATAATGGAATTCTGAACAGCATGCTTAAGGGTCAATACCAGGGCCTGCAGGCAGATAGCCTGTGCCAGAACTGTTCAGAGTGGGTTTTTTCACATTATACAGTTTCATCTTCTGAGTACACTTCCTGATCCTATTGTTCCCTTCATATCTTGCATATCTTTCTGGGGAAAAGACCACATGCAGCAATACCTTTTTTTTTTTTTTTTTTTTTTGCTAAGTGTTTTCTTATTATTTGGAGGAGTTTTTAGTCGAAAAATTTCTAAGGACGAAACTTTTCGTCTTTTGGCTCAGGAAACTGCAGGCACCAGTTGCACAACAATATTTAAGAGTAGCACAGATAATAAGTCATATCCATTGCCTTAAACAAAATGTACAGAATTCGGTATTTTTAGTTACACGCGAACACTATATAGGGTTTGCAATTGATCATTTTTATATTCTATATTCTATTTGATACTGAACATAGAGCGTCAAGAATTGGGGCACACAATGATTTTTCAGTAAATATGCATAGAGTGCTGTAAATATTGAGATTGGAAAACATACCATGTTTCTGCCCTCATCATGTTCTCATTCTATTAAATGTTGTAATAACACAACTTTGAGTCATAAATCTTTCAAAAGAGAAGTACACACAAAAAAGAGCTAGACAAATACGTGGGACATTATGATCATTTAGAGCTTGTATCAGTTACAGCCAGGTCTTCAAGGCCCATAAATGCCAGGATAGAAAGTTTAGAACAAACTGTCTACACAAAGGCAAGTTTTTGTTGCTGTTGTTGTTTTTTCATAGGAAAATAATATCAGAGTTTCACAAAGGTTATAAGACTAACTGCAATATATAGGATGGGTTGAAGATCAGCAAGAGAAGACAGAAGGTGAGTTCTGAGTTTTATTAAATGCTTAAACTAACATATGATGGTGGCCTGGGTAAAGAAAGTTGAAGCAAGGACTGGAAGAAAGAGACAGGTGCAAGAATCATTGTAAAGATAAAGTCCACAAGTCTTGGCATGAGTTTTCAAATTGAGGCTAGTAAAAAATATTGTGGGATTCTTGCCATTCATCTATCCATCAAATTATTCAATGCAACTTTATTAAGATTCTAGATTATTATTAATCTTTATCATTATTCAAGATTATTAAGGTGTATTACTCATTGAATAATAAATATTGCATGCATGTTTATTACTATGCAAAAAGCACTGTGCTGGGTTCTGGAGGTACAGCAATGAATATGGGGTTAATGGTCCCCAACTTCATGAAGCTTTACATAGAGGGAGAGACAGATAATAAATAAAAGACACAAGCAGTCGTAAATGTTGTGAAGGAAATTTTGGGACGCGGAAAGAGAGTAACAGATAGTAGTGACGGTTGGTATAACAGACAGAACTACTGTACATTGGGCACTAAGTGAAGCTTTCTCCAGGGAAGTCTTATGTGATATATCTGAAAGAGCAGCCATTGATAAAGAGGGAAAAAAACAGCTGCCAACCCTCTAAAATAGGAGAATTTTGGCCTAGCTCTGTGTTTGAAGAACAGAGAGTTGCTAATGTGCAGAATAAAGCTGAGAATTTGAGTAAGAGGAAAATGGTAAAGTAACCAGTGGTTTTAATAGTACAGATGGGAATGCTGTCCTTGATAAAAGTAGTTCCAGTGGAATGAGACCAAAACCCAATTGAACTGAACTGAAAAGCCAGTGGGAAGAAATGAGGGAAGTGGGTACAGCGTGCTTAGTGGAGAAAAGTAATGAAGGGGTAGGTGTCAGGGGAGTAAACAACGGGAAAAATTCTAATTTATAAAAGCAATCTAAGAATTTAGATCACAGCTGTATATGTATACTGAGGTGGTAGAGAGGGAGAGATTAACGTACATGAGAAAATAAAATTGACAGCAGTGGATTGCGGTTTCTAGCACCTACAGTTCACTCTCACTTTGCCTGTGAGTTGGATAAATGTCTGAAAGCTGATTGTTTTTCAAAGTTGGTTTCTATTTGGGAAAGAAGGGAGTAGGGAACAACATGACATTGTAAACTGCAAAGCAAAATAAGGATATAGAGTACATAGAGGAAGAAAGAGCTCGGGCACTAGAAGATCTTGTTCCTCAAACCGCATGCTGCCTACTTTGTAGTCTAGCTTGACACGTGAGCCCTACTCCAGTTTCCAAAAGAACAATGATTGTTTCATTTAATCGGACCAAGGGCACTTGACACATCCCACCATATACATCTGTCATTTCAAAGAAGAAAGAGTATTTTAGAACTACAAATAGAAATAATGTAACATTAAGATGAAAATCAAATAACAAATCTAGCTTCGTTGAAAATCTGTCTATACTGATATCTTATTATTTTTTTTAATTCTGCCAAGGATTAGTGAACATATTCTCCCAGTCTTTTGTCTGTATGTTAAAACTTGCTAAACACCTCAAGTCTCGCATAAGAACTACAATGGAAAATGGATCAGTCAGGAGTTCTTCCATACAATTATCAATAAATTATATTTCTTCATACTGAAATTTGTTTTTTCATTATTGTAAGAAATTAACTTTTATATTAATAGTAGGTGATGTAACAAAGCAGGTCTTTAAGGAGATAACTGACACTGGATTTCCATACCATTACTCAGGTGGCCCTTATTTGCCAGCCAGGTTCCCTCCCTGGACACACACTGAAGGTCCCCAACCATTTTGCGATCTCTTCACATTCCCAGCTCCTGAGGAAGCTCCAAAATACCTGTCCATGAAGAAAATAGAACATTTCCGCACACTGGATCCCAGTGTGGTCCTCCAGATTCCCTGTGAGGTGGACTATCTTGTATGGGAAGGCAGGGCACTGGGAGGGAGGATGTCAGAGACGATAACACATGTCAGGGCAGCCCAGGGTCATGGAAACAGAACAAGACAGTCCTGGGAGAAACATTCTAAAACGGCATAGACCTAGGTGGGCCTCAGGTGGACATCTGCGTGGAGAGGGAGAGGGCCCTGGTTGAGCTCAAAATGAGCCCCAGGTGGTAGCAGATCTTAGGGCAGGGCATGGAGCTGGCAAGTGATGATGAGACAGCTATCCCTTAAGCCCTGCTTCTCACCCACTGACTTTAGCCACATATGCATCCTAGTGGCTTAACGTTCCCCAATCCTGACATGTGGGTGTTATAATTTCCTGATGGGCCTTTCTCCCCCAAACCATGGATTGCCTGGGATTGCTCACTGCAGTCTCCTCCATGATCCTTGGGTTCTCCATGAGGGGCACAGATCCAGGACTCAAAGGCCTCTGAGTTGCCAATCCTTGGTTGCTCGCCTGGCCTCCTCTCTGTTCTGTCTCTAATGCTGTCCTTCCCTCCATGGGATAGAACTGCAAAGCATTGAGCCATAGGCCCTGGCTGATGATCTAGGGGACTGCAGAAGCAGGTCCAGGGGAGTTCAGGTCACAGCTTAAAGCCAGTTCCCCGGAGACCAAGGAATGACCAGCGAAGTCCTTTCCCAGGATGCCCCACGGCGAACCCCACCTCAGCAATCCTGCCAAAACCCGGGCAGTCTTATTCAGCCAAACAACCTCCACCTCCACCTCAGCCATGATGTCTTTCATATGATAAGCTCAGCCGTTGTGTCTTCCAATATGATAAGGTCAGGTAGGAGGTGTACTGCCTGCAGCTGGAGGCTTGACCTTCATGATCCCAGAACCATGGGACTGCAGTGGAATGAGACACTCTGTACCCTGCAGGGAGAGGAGTCAGGAAGGTTCATGCCAGACCTCACCTCCCACACACCAGCTGCCCTACCATGCTGGGAGGCATTCCTTACCGAGGATGCCAACACAGTACTCCTTAATGATGACTTCACTGTCGAAATAGAGATTGTGACGACATGAAATCTTCATCCCGCCGCCGGTAACCGGGATCGCTGAGGTCCTCCACCTGCCTGATCAAGGAGAAAGAGAATGGATTCAATACGACCATCTTATCTAGCTGGGCTGTAGTGAACCACGAGTTTCCACTTTCCAGTTCTCCCACTGAGACAACCCTGGTCCCCAGGGGGACCACAGACTGACTCAGAAACTGGACCCCTCCCACCGACCCAGGCTCCCCAGCCTGACCTACAAATCCATCATGTAGCAAAGCAGGACTTCATCATGGTTTCCGGCCCAGGCCGACATCTCGTGTGCCAAACAACCTACCTCTGGTCAGGAAGCCTCCAGATGATTGGGTGGGCAAGTCTCGTGACGCCCTGCAGTTTTGCAAGAGCACAGAGACTGTGGAGCAGGGCTATCTCCCAGAGATTTGGCCTGTCACCGTCCGTTGTTGGTCCTGTGTCTCTGTCTGGCGAGGAGGCAACGGCACAGCTATGGTGGTTTGTGGAGTGGGTGGATCCCGGCCAAGACGGCCTGGGCTGACAAGAGCGGAGAGGAAGAAGAAGTGGGCAGGTGGTTGCAGCTGAGGAGCGGAGGGGCGGGGTGGCACGGGGTGGTGTGAGGCGGCTGCTTCTCCGGGTTCATGAGCTGCAGGAGGCCTTTGTGTGCTGAGTGCCGGACCTGCTCTGCTGATGTCCGGGTGTGTGCTGTCTTCTCATCCTAGTCTCCCTGAGGGGTGGGCCTGCCCACTTAAGGGAAGTCCTGTAGTAAGAAACGGCGGCAGAGTTGTGCCTGGCGCTCCCCATGGGAATTGCGTGGGTGCAAAGGAGGTTATATAGACTCAAGGCCTACACCCCTTTGGGTTCGGCGCCGGCAGGGGGAAGAAAGCCTATCTGGGGAGCTGGTGCCTGCCTTGAGGTGGTCGGCAGCCCCATGCACCGCGAACCCGTCTTAAGCACCTTGTGTTTCTGGGCTGAGCCTGTTGGAAACGGGCACCGAGAGCATGGGGTGGTTGAATGGCTGGCAATGGCAAAGAGACTGCCCGTCCTCCAGGGACGTTCCCAGGGAAACGTGCCCTTCGACTTTCTGCTGCGCGGGAAGGGACCTTGGCGCCGCGATTCTCCCTTGTGAGTGCTGTGCTTGGCTCCCCTTGCCTACCACGTGTTCCCAGGGCTGCTACAAGCAAGCTGCAAGGATATGGCTCTGGCCCAAAAGGCGGAGATGCCCTGTGGCCTGGGGCACTCACGGAGCCCAGCTCCAAGTGAAGGACCTCCAGCGAGTCCATTGACGGCACAGGTGTTCTTGGTCCAGGGCCAGGCTGTGCCCGCTGGCCCTCCTTCTGCCACATCACGTCGGTCTCCTCCTCAACCACCACCTCCACCTCAGCCATTATGTCTTCCACCATCAGCACCGCCTCCTCTTCCAAGGCCGCCTCCTTGCTCTGTACTCCGGCCGTCCTCAACAGCAGAGCCTCCAGCCTGAACACGGTGCCGTCCTGTGTGCTCCCACAGATCCCGGCCTGCGCAGCCCAGCCCAACCTCCGCACCCCTAGGCTCTTGGGGACCGATCCCCCACAGACACCCACCCTAAAAACCCACGGGCATCGCCCTGCTGAGAACCTAGTCCCACACCCACGTGGACCCAGGTTTCCTGAGGAGCTCCGCTGGACCCGCAGATCCTGCAATGGCCACAGGGCTCGGCTCCCCCGCAGGCTCAACTGTGCACAGGAGCTCAGGAGCCAGAGGCCCAGGCCCTGGGCCTGCAGAGCACCACCAGCAGGCACCGCAGCCACTGCAGCGGGTGCGGGAGCCTCTGGGTCGGCAAGGCATTGCAAAACACCGTGCGCGCAAGTCATCAATGGCCAACCCTGGCGGCCGGCCTCTGGTGTGCCCAGGGCATAGGACAAGAGGCCCTTTGGAATGCTCCTTGGACTGCAGCATCCTCAGGGAGGAAGCATGGTACGCAGAGCCTGTATTTGCCTCGACCTGCGATAGTGTGTGCCGGGGTTCTGGCCTCTACAACAGATCAATTTCACCTTAGCACAAGGAGGCGACTTTCCTCCCACGTGCCCGGCCCGACTCACTTCCCCTAGGCCGCCCCTGTCAACCTGGCCCCAGCAACCAGAGAGAGTTCTCTGGATCTGCAGTATTGCTTCCGTACCATCCAGCTGGCCTGCCTAACGAAGAGAGATGTTTCATGTGTTCATGACACATAGAGATTTTCATGGCTTGCCACACTCAGGATGTCAGGACACAGGGCTGCCGTGCCCACAATTCCAAATGCCACGCAGCCCGTCTGTCCCAGGATGCCGAGCTACCGGGCACAAGCTCCAAGGGCTTCTCGGAGGAGGTTTGGGGAGAGGAGTTGGCGTTAGGGGGAGTTGGAGATGCAGGCCCACCAGTGGCTGTGCCGCCCAGGGAGACGCCCACCGCCCTCCCATTCATTGGCCAGCATGGGAGGAAGGCGGTCGCAGCGCGGCTCCCTGCGCTCTTCCCGCGCAGTCCATTAGGGGGCGCCCGGGAGCCCCGCGCATGCGCACTGAGGGCCCGCTGACCCACTGGGTGCAATAAAGGCTGCGGCCGGGTTCGTGTGGCTCGGTTCGGGCAGCATAGGCCTTGCTCAGTGGGAGTGCGGAGGAGGGCACCGTCTTCAGGATGGAGGCTGTACAGGAGGGGGCGGCCGGGGTGGAGAGTGAGCAGGTGGCTTTGGGGGAGGAGGCGGTGCTGGTGTTGGATGACATAATGGCGGAGGTGGAGGTGGTGGCCCAGGAGGAGGGCCTCGTGGAGCCGCAGGAGGAGGCCCAGCGGGCACAGCCTGGCCCTGGGCCCATGACCCCAGAGTCTGCACTGGAGGAGCTGCTGGCCGTTCAGGTGGAGCTGGGGCCGGTTAATGCCCAAGCCAGGAAGGCCTTTTCTCGGCAGAGGGAAAAGATGGAGCGGAGGCGCAAGGCCCACCTAGACTGCAGAGGCGCGGTCATCCAGAGCGTCCCTGGCTTCTGGGCCAATGTTGTATCCTTCTCAGTGTTTCTTCTGCCTTTCTGGTGGAGAGGTGCTCTCGGGGAAGTGTAAGTAACTTATGGGCAGCTTGGCATCGATGTGACGCCACCTTTGGGGAACAAAGGTGAGTTGCCCCGGACAAATGTGGCTAGGGAAAACTGCAGCAGGCGTGGGTACTATTTTCCTGCGTGCGGCAGAGAAACCCTTGGTGATGCCGAGCAGCAGACGTTTGGGGCATGTTTTTGAAGAACAGAAGCGAGTTCAGACCAGAATAGGTTTTTGTGTGCATCAAGCTATTTTTAAGGCAGTGTGATTGCTCCCCCTTTCTAGTCCGATCTGGGACTGGGCGTCTTCGGCTATAAGCAGATTCTGCCACTCCTCAGACACCAGCAAGTCTCTGCAAATCGCACCTCCGCATGTCAGTGCAGTCAGCCTCAGAATTATACACCCTCTGTGAAGCCAAGGGGCCTTATTTTAGGGGTAGGGGGAGGCGAAAGGAGGTCATATACGTGGAAGCAGATCTGAGAAATCCCCTACCCCAGCCTCTGGGTGCTCTTAGGCCTTCCCTGTTGCTCCTAGCTTCTCCTTGCACCGCATGTAAAGGCTCTTTGACCTAAATCAGATTGCAAACCACCCCCAGATGTCAGCCCTGCTCACTGACCAAGATGAAGACATGCTGAGCTACATGATCAACTTAGAGGTGAGGACAGCAAGACTGAGGCTAGAGGGTTTAGTGGGGGAGGGTAAGGGAAATAATTGGTTCCTGTGAGCAACAGTTGGCACCTCACCCAAAAAGGTATTTAAACTTTCTCCACCTTGTCCTGACAGGTGGAAGAAGTGAAGCATCCCGTTCATCTCCGCAGGATCATGTTGTTCTTTCGGAGTAACCCCTACTTCCAGAATAAAGTGATTACCAAGGAATATCTGGTGAACATCACAGGTGACAGGTGGCTCCCAGGATGGGTAGTGGAAGGAAGATGGTGGGTGGATCATTGCCAACGTGATCCAGTCCCCTTCCCACAAAACTTTCTGTCTCTGTAGAATACAGGGCTTCTCATTCCACTCCAATTCAGTGGTATCCAGATTATGAAGTTGAGGCCTATCGCCGCAGACACCACAACAGCAGCCTTAACTTCTTCAACTGGTTTTCTGACCACAACTTCGCAGGATCTAATAGGATTGCTGAGGTGGGTCCTCACTGGGAAACATCAGCAATGACCCTGGTGTGTTCCCACCTGTTTGGGTCACCAGTCTGAGCCCTGATGAGGCGTTTGCCGATTGATTCCCCTGACAGATCCTATGTAAGGACCTGTGGCGCAATCCCCTGCCGTACTACAAGAGGATGAAGCCACCTGAAGAGGGAACAGAGATTTCAGGTGAGCCGTTCAGTTGGAACTGGAGCTGTTTGATGCCCACTATGAGGGGGTTGACACACCTGCCTATTCAGGGAGCCTGGACGCTCGTTTCAGAAATGTAGAAATTGAGGCTGCTTTCCTATATGTAGAAATTCCTTGAGAGGACGAGAGAGAGTGACAGAATCCAGGACATTCATGGCATTGGGCTGAAAAAGGCAGATTAGAGACTGCACTGCAAGGCAGGTTATAGCTGTGAGTCTTAAGCCCAGGGGAGCATAGTCCATTTCCAGAATCACTGAGAAGTGAAGCTGAAAATCATTCACTTCAATCTGTAGCCCTTGATTCCATGGCCGTCAACCCCAGCGGCAGTCATCCTACCTACTCCATGAGATTGGGCTCCCTGAATGTGCCTCCTGGTCATCCCTGTCCTAGACCGCAAAGGATTGTTTAGATTGATGGATTTCCTTGAGCTATTGCCGCATCAGATTTCTGTGTGCTTTTAGTGTACAATGCATCTTGTTAGCTGACTCCCCTCACAGAGAGTACTGGGAATGGGGCAGGTATTGCGGAGAACAGTTTGTAACCCATGGTAGGAGGAAGTTTAAGAGATCACAAATGGGGAAGGGATATCCTTTTCTCAGCGGGCCCTGCAATTAAAACATTTCAAAGTATGGCTGAGAGAAATGCGTTTTGACATGCGTTTGTGTTTCTCTAGGGGACTCCCAGATGTTGAGTTGACTGTGAGGGAGCATCGGACCTTACTTAAAACAGCAGAACTCCTAAAAAGTTACTACCGTATGCAGGATGTCAGTACTCAGCATGGTCTTATGCCCAGGAAGTAAAGGAAAAACCGACCCAGTCACAAAAAAATCAGACAGGAAAAGGGGGTAAACTTGGATTGTATGGAATGCCAAATAAATATTCTCAAGAATGTTTGACTGTGTGTGTGTGTGTTTGTTTCTGTGTGTGTGTGTACGTTTATCCCCTGGATTTGGGTGTCATATTGAATTGATCAATCAATATGCTTTATTTTCTTCATGGAACTGACCCGTCTGTGTTGGAGCTGGGCCTCTAAAATTGTGGAGTGAATGGGTGTGGAATGTGTTGGGATTCTTCCTACAGGACAGAGTTGGGGAGGTCAAAGCAAAAGACAGCTTAGTTGGAAACTTACTTTGTCCTATGGAAGCAGAAGTAGTTCAAGGAAAGGGGTTAAGGTTTCCACAGCCCAGTTTGCTGGGACCTCTAAAATCCTTCATTTTGGGTATCATCATACACAATAGATAAGCACAGGATGATGGAAATCTTGAAGTTCCCTTTCTTGTTGAATTCACGTTCTTTTAAAGGTGAATGCATAATCCTTTTCTGGGACAATCAGCCCCTCAGAACTTCTCACACATCAACGTGAGAAGAAATGGGCAGGTAAGGTGTATGGAGGGACTGTGGGAAAGGTGACAGAGGCATGCGGGAAAGCATTCAGGATATGCTTTTTGGCGTAGATGACTAAGGGAAAACACAGACTGGCAGAAGTGCGGGGAAAGGGGTTGGATTTGTGGAATATAAGATTACTGGGGAATCCACGCATGGACTGTCTTGTCACTTGATGACACAGGATATGGACACTCTTGTTGATGTTTACATCTTTAGTTGGGTTAAGCTTTTCTCCACGATTGTATGTTAGGTGAGGAACCAGTAGTGTATGTAGCTACCAACATTACGAGTGCATTTTGTGCTCTTGCAAACTCTAGTGAGGCTCTATTCTCCCCAGTGATTGGCACTGCAGATTGTTTCTGGAGCCCAGGGCCCTCTGATTTTCTGTGGCCTTTTCAGCATACTTTGCCTAAGTTTAATAATGTAAAGAGCAGATAGTTGCACAGTATGTGTTGCAAGCCTCACACAGGAGGACAACACATACAGTTTTCATTCACGGGTGGGTGGCGGCTTCCCATGAACACCTGTGTCTATGCACAAGACGAGGGGTTGCCTGTGTCACTGATGGGTGAGGAGGATTTCAGTGTCGGCGGCAGAACTTTCTTCCCGGTTCCCAGAAAAAACAGTTCCAACATGAGCATCCATGTTGGCCACACACTAGTAGAGTGCTAACATTCCTGTCCCATATGTACTCTGGTCGGCACAGCTTCTGTGAGAAGAGCTATGTTGTTTCAGGGAGGAAGGTTTGACAGTCAAAGTTCATGAATCTGTTGTACTGCCTTCAATACGCATTCCACACCTCCTGCTCGGTATCAGCAGTTGAGCTTTGAAAATCTATAGCCCAGTTTTGCCCCTGCTCCCGGGCACACTGATAATACCATTGTTTTGGTATTATCAGAGATGGTGCTGAATTGTGCTGAATTGTACAGGCTGTCTAACGCTTCTTCCACTGAATATCCGTGCACATGGGCCACAAACGCTAAGGGTACTGACGGATTTGTATTCTGCCTCAGTAACTCTGAAACACCTCTGTTACATCTACTGTCAGGGTCTTTTTCATGTTTAAAGTACCAAGTGTGTGTTTGTAGTTTTTAGTGTGTTTGTAGTTGTGTATGTTTATTTCTCTGCGTGGGTTTGTATCTTTCCTCTGATTCCACCTATGTCTCCCCATATTTTTCCACACTACCTGCGGTAATTTGTACATGCCTATCTCTACAACCATGCTAGAATTTGTATCTGTGTCTTTGAACATCTGTCACTCTCTCTCCCTTCCTTTCTTCCTTCCTTTCCTTTACACCCTTCCTTTCTTCTTTCCCTTCCTTCCCCACCACACTCTCTCCGTCTGTATCATCTACCTTTCTGTTCTCTATCTGAATTTAGTTTGTAATTCTGAATCTCTTGGCAGTGGCGTCAGACATCAGAATGTCTGGATGAAATTCCTCTTTGAAAGACTCTGAGCTGAAAGAGATGAGTTCTTTTTGTGAGCCATAATGAACGGTTTATTTCAGGCCAATCTAGCAATGACAGTGTTAAAAACAAATACTGAGCATTGCAGCAAAGCCAAAAGTCCCATGGATTCCACTCATCCCGCTCAGTGTATCGAAAAGGTGGAAAAGTGAAAAAGTGGGTATGCCTGTGGTCTCCCAAGCGGAAGGAGAACTTTCAAGTGATTGTGTCAGATGATTTTCCAGCAGGCAGCGATAGTTCGTAGATACATGCTGCGTAAACACAAGCACGATGATGAAACGTAGAAAATGTTCTTCTTCCTCCATTTCAGTTTTGTATTATCTTTTAATCAACATCATGCGTACAGAATTTCTTCACGACATGTCATAAACTATTGTTTAATGAACTCATACCTGAATTATTCATTGTGTCAAAGAATGTCAAACAATCATGATTCGTTATGACCTGCTACAGATAAGTGATAGGAAATAAGAAAATGAGAGCATATAGAAAGGGCACATCGTGGTCTGGGAACTTCACCAAGAGGTTCAGGCTAGCTGAATGCATGTCAGGGATTCAGAAAAAGACACTTGCACTTGTTATTAAGGGCTTTGAATGGAAAAGGAGCACTCTTTTTACATTTATGTCTTTTAAGTCATTTGGGGAGTTTGGTGTATTATTACTTACAGTGTTCTCTCTGCCCTTTCTTATTGTTCTCCCCATCTGGCGCTGTTATTATGTGAAAGCTGGTTTCCTCCATCGGATCGCGTAGGCTCTAATGATGTTTCATTTATTTTGATTCTCCTCACACTACGTAGTTTTAATTTGCCGAATGTGACTCTTTTTTTGTTGGTTTTCCGAGAATGGGTCTTACTCTGTCTTCTAGGTTGGACAGCAGCCCCAGGGTCTTAGCCCACTGCATCCCAGACACCACACACCCATGTGATCCTCTCAACTCAGACTCTCACACAGCTGGCACTAGAGGTGCATGCAACCCTTCCCAGCTATGTATTAATTTAGCAATTGATTACTTTTTGGATATGGGCCCATGTTGCCCCAGGCTCCTCTGGAACTCCTGAGTGCAGGCAATCCTCCCACCTCAGCCTACCAAAGTGCCGGAATGACAGGTGTGACCCATGGCCCTGGCATGGCTTTGAGTTTTTTGCTTTTTTCTTCTACCTCCTCACGTCTTCTTTTCAAACATGCAGTGAAGGTTTCAATTCATGGACTGTAGTCTCCGTGCCTCTAATTTCTATCTTTCAACTCATCGTCAGCATTCATTGCGATTTTCATATTTATAAATTTATATATATATATGTGCACATATATATTTTTCCTTAACTTACCAAACGATGTTGCATTCTTTCCTGTGTCATGAAAAAGACTTTGATAGAAATGAAAAGCACCGCTTTATAATAAAATAGTTTATTGACATTTATTCTCTTAAGGCGTTTTAAAAATTGTATGTTTATTTGAAACTGTCATATGAAATGATACATATTTATAACATAAGGAGTGTTGTTCAAAAGGTCATATATATTATGCATTGGATACATCCAGCTAATCAACATATGCGTGATCTCACATACTTGTCATTTTTGTTGTGAAAAAACTTGACATGCACTGTCTTAGAATTTTGTTAGAGAAAGAATACATTATCACTAGTTATAGTCAGCAGGCTGAAGAAAATATTTTTGACCTATCCCTCCTTTCTAACTAGAAATATGAATTCTTGATCCAGCATCTCCTCAGTGCACCCTCTTCACCCCCGCCTTCGGAGTCACTACCTCTGTGAAGTCCGCTTTTTCAATTTCTTATAAGAATGAGGTCATGTGCTAGTTGCCTTTCAGATACCTGGCTTATGTGACTTAACAAAATGGCATGCACACATTCAGCAGATTCACACGCATTGTCACAACTGGCAGGATTTCCTTATTTATTATTGCATTACATTTTTCCATTCCGCGTAGGTGTATTTGCCCCATTTTTTTAATCCACTCATCAATTGAGGGACACTCAGGTTGCTTCCGTTATTTTGGCTCTAGGGAAAATGTAATGAGTGCAACAATACTTGCATGGGTGCATGCACACCTTCAACATACTGATCTGTGTACTTGTGGGCGTGCCCGGGTATTTTGATTTGCTGGATCATATGGTGGGTGGTTCTACCTGTAGATTTTTGAAGACTGTTTATATTAAATAAAACCCATAAAACTTCTTGTAATGCCTGCACCAATTTACATTCTCACCAAAAGTGAGCAAGGAATTCCTTTTCTCTGCATCCTCACCAGAAATGAGGGTTTTCTTTTTTCTTTTTTTTTTTTCTTGTCTTTTGGAAAATAGGCATTCTGACTGAAGTGAGAAGAAATCTCATTGTGTTTTGATTTGCATTTTCCTGGTGGGTTGGGGATGATGAGGACTTTTTAGTGTGTCCTCTGGACAACTGTATGTCTTAGTTTCAGAAATGAGTATTCCAGCCTTTGCCCATTTGTTTTCAAGCTATTGAGTTGTGGGGAGTTCCTTATGTACTTTGAATATTGACCCATTAACAGATCTATGGTGACCCAATCATTGCTCCCATCCTGTAGGATGCCTCTTCTGTTTCTTTAGTTTTCTGTGTTGTGGTGAAGCACTTTAGTTTGATATGATTACATCCTCTATTTCTGATGGTGTTTACTGTGCTCTTGCAGTCACTTTGAGACCATCATTGCCTACAGAGATGCCATGGAGCTTCTTCCTTGTGATTTGTTCTGGTATTTTTATTGTTTCCTGTCTGACATTGGAGGTTGGTGATAAATTATCCACTTGTAAATTCCTTTATGTGGCTATTCAGTTTGTCCCCAACCTAGTTTATAGAAGATACTTGATTTTTCACTGGGCGTTGTTGCTTCTTTGGGAAAAGGCCGTGACTTAGCTGCAAATGCAGTGACTTAGTTCTGGGCTCCTGTTGTTTTTCATAAGCTCAAGTCTCTGCTTTTCTGCAGTGCTATCCTATTTCGGTACGTAAAGCTTTGTAGTAGTATATCATGAAGTTAGGTAGTGTGATGCCTCCAGCTTTGTGCGTTTTACTGGATTGCTCTGGGCTTTCAGGATGTTCTGCCGTTTCACAGGAAATTTAGGATTCTCAGATTACTTTTCTAAGAAGAATGGGTCATTGATATTTTTACAGGGGTTGTATAGGATCTGAGGATCACTCAGGTAGTATTGATGTCAATGCCATTTAGACAATGTGTTTGTGTGCACATGCTCAGGGCCAAGAGACACTGGGTGTCCTCAGCAATAGTGAGGTGGGCCTTAATGTCCAGCCAGATTGCCTTCCTGGAAACACAGAGAGGATCCCCTTCCGTTTTGCTGTCTCTTCACATTTCCTCCCCTGTGAGCCCTGTGTGGTCCTCCAGATTCCCTGTGCGATGGCCTGCCTTTTTTGTGGGTGGGGAGTTGCTGGGTGAATGAGGATGGCAGAGGGGAACAAGCATGTCAGGAGAGCCTGGGTTCATCCAAATGGGACTTGGCAGGCCTGGGAGAGCCATTCTGGGAGGATGTAGACCTGGACAGGCCTCAGGTGGGCATCTGTATGGAGGGTGAGACAGCCCTGGTGGATCCCAAACTGAAGGCCAGGTAGTGGCACGCCTCAGGACAGAGAAGGGAGCTAGCAAGGGATGATGAGGCAGCTATCTCTTGATCCTGGCTTCTTACCCATTGACCTTTGCTAATTATGCCTATTTAGCAGATTAGGGTTCCCCCATCCTGAAATGTGGGAACTACAGTTCCCTTATGGACCTTTCTCCACCAGCCCATGATGGCCTGAGTTTGCTCACTGCAATCTCCTCCCTGAGCCTTGGCTTCTCTATGTGCATCCTAACTCCGGGACCCACAGGCTTCTCAACCCCCAGGCCTGGGCTGCTTCCCTGTCCTCTTCTCTGTTCCCTCTCTGAGGGCCTAACTCCGTTGAGTAGTGCTGCAGGAGATTGAGCCACAGGCCCTGGCTGATGACCTCGGGGACTGGGCAAAGTGGTCGTGACAGGTCAGGTTCCGGTCCAAAGCCAATTCCTCCGATGCCGAGGAATGTCCAACAAGGTCCTTTGCCATGACGCCCCATAGCTGCCCCACCTCAGCAAACCTGCCATACCCTGGGCAGTCACAGTCAGCCAACCAGCTGAGGAAGCTCAGTTAGGCAGTGCCCTGCAGGAAACTGGGGCCTTCACCTGAATGAGCCTAGAACCACTTGACTGCAGTGGAGCCAGTCGCCCTGTATCCTGGAGGGAGAGGAGTCAGGAAGGCTAACGCCAGGCCGAGCTTCCCAGGTACTACCCCCTCTACCATACCAGGAGGCACTCCTCATTGAGGATGCCAACGCAATACTCCTTAGTGAGCACTTCGTTGCCAAAGTAAATGTTGTGATGACAGGCAAACTTCTTCCTGCCAGTTGTACTCATGATGAGTGAGTTCCTCCTCCTGCCTGTCCAAGAAGGAGAAAGAGGACAGCCAAGGGACAATTTCATCTAGGTGGGCTGAGGTGGCCTTCTAGCTGGGGTGAAGCATGCGTTTCCCCTTCCTAGCTCCCCGACTGAGACACCCCTGAGCTCCAGGAGCACCTCAAACTGACCTGGATCTTAGAACCCTTCCCCAGACCCGGGCTTACCATCCTGACCAGCAATCCAACATGTAGCTTTGAAGGACTTCCTCATGATGTTTCAGCTACTTGCTCTCACCGGAAATAATCACAACTTTTAAACTGTTCTTCATGCCAACTTAAATGTTTCATTTTTACTACCTCATGTTTTGGATGAGGCATGTATTTTTAAATAGATTTTCACCCTTATTGTACCTCTGTGATAAACTGCTTACTTACATTCATACCATAATTATCTTTCAGTTTTACTTGTCTGTTCCCCAAGATTCAGTGAAACTAAGAATTCTATTTATGCTTGTATCTTTCAGCAACCATATGTGAGATAATGGTGCACATTACTGCAGAAATCACATATACAGGTCCAAAGGGAGACGAAGAAAAAGAAAGCAAGTTTTAAAGTCTGTACATTCCTAACTCTGTATCAGAAACTCACAAATAACAGTGAAATCAAAGAATGATCACAGCCAATTCCTTTTCATACCTAGACTGAAATAAGAATCTTCAAAAGAAAAGAAAGTTCAGAATTTGGGTTTGCAAAAAGTTTCCTATATAGACAAAATTATTGGTAACTTTCTCTGACTAGAAAACAAACAAAAATCCACGTTTTTCATATGTGTAAATATACACATTTTTATTTCCATCAGTGATGATACGCAAGTAAGTAATAAAGTGAAAGTACAATAAATTGATATATGGAATGTTCACAGTCTCCAAATATTCCATTGAGACTATTAATTTTATGTAAACCATAAAGAATGCTTCATGAAACTACATTATACAGTGTCTTTTAGTATTTTACTCACATTTTAAATAATCAACAATTAGAGGGAATTCTTCCTCATTATTTATTACGACTACCGTTATTTTCCTTGAGTAATCCTGTTGAAATTAAGTATTTTAAATAAAACATTAAAAACAAATTATATTGACTGATTTCAGCTTTTAATGAAATCCTACTTGTGTATTTGTAGTAATGTGAAGTATAACTTTCTCCTCACAATTACTCTTTTATAAAACCGGTGTTATTGTTTTCTCTGACACTAACATTGTGATATCTCACAGCTTTACTGTGTGTATACATGACATCCCTCCAGAGAGTAGGCGTCAAATATGTGGAAAAATCATATTTGTGACAAAATTCTGGGAAAGGCAATGGTGAAATGGAAGAATAATTTCTAACTTGCTAACTGTTGGTCAATGGGTTTGTATTTATTTAGCTATAGACACGTATGTGCACACTGTGAGTTTGCCCATGTACATATACATTTCTAGGAGATACCCGTAATATATGGGTTGTGTAATTTTTAATTTATCCACTATTGTGTATGTGTGAAATTAGAAAAGCAGTTACCTTTTCTTTACTCAATTTGTTGGAAAGCCAAAAAAGTCTGTCAACCTTCATTTCAATTAATCCAATACTGTTAACTGCGGACACCTTCATTCTCCTTGTTCTCCTTTGGCAACCGGGAAGTTAATTCTCACTCTAATTCAGCTCTCAGGGTGTGATCCACAAACTTTGTATATGCTTAAAAGGATAAAAGTTCAGTGAAATGTCAAGCCATGCTGTGAAATGTTCCATTGTTTCTATATCTCTAATTGTCCTTTCATGTTATAGAGGCAAGAAAAACAATTCAATGTGTTTCTTAGTATCCAGTCCAATGCACTCTTTCTTCATAATATGCCAAACCCATCCCTTCAAGGCCTTGACATCTCAACATGGCTGGACGTCTCAAAATCTCTTCTCATTAATAACCATTATGTTAATCACTGTTGCCCACAACTGGAATTCGACTGTGAAATCCCCTGGTGGAAATTGCTGTAATGGCTCAAACTACTGGAATGACTATTTGTTTTACCTGAAAACATCTGATGAGCATATACATATGCTATGTGCATGAACATATTGTACATTAACAACATACCATCACTGCCAGTAGATAATAGGTATCCCAAACCTTTGAACCAAACTGACCTCAGGTGCTCCCACAAACCAAGCTTTTTCCTCCACAGCTTTCTTTTTATGTCAAAAAACCGCAAGTCCAGGCCGGGCGTGGTGGCTCTCGCCTGTAATTTCCACATTTTGGGAAGCCGAGGTTGGTGGGTCACTTGAGGTCAGGAGTTCGACACCAGCCTAGGCAACATGGCAAAAACCTGTCTCTACCAAAAATAGAAGAAGTAGCCAGGCCTAGTGGCACATTCCTGTGGTCGAGCTACTTGGGATGCTGAGGCAGGAGAACCGCCTGAACCTGGGAGGCAGAGGTTGTAGTAAGCTAAGATCAGACTACTGCACTCCAGCCTGGATGACACAGCGAGACCATGTGTCAAAAAAGAAAAAAAACAAAGCAACTCCACTCGTCCAGTCGCTTAGGTAAAAAGTACTGTAGTTGGCTGGGCACGATGGCTAACGCCTGTATTCCCAGCACTTTGGACTTTGGAAGGCTGAGACGGGCAGATCACCTGAGATCAGCAGTTGGAGACCAGTCTGGCCAACATGGTGAAGCCTGGCCTCTACTAAAAATACAAAACATTAGCTGGGCATGGTGACGAATGCTTGTAATCCCAGCTAGTCGAGAGGGGGAACCTGGGAGGCAGAGGATGTGGTGAATGGAGATGATGCCACTGCACTCCTGCCTGGGCTACACAGCGAGTGTACCCTGTGAGAAACAAAGGTGAACAGAAGAAAAGTTCTTTATTTAAATATCTAGTACATTAATTTTCAAGTTGTTGTAGAAACATTTCTCTTTAAACTCCTATTGTAATGTCACTTTTCCTGCTACTCACAAATTTAATCTGTAATATTTGCAGTATCGTGAAGTTCTAAGTACATTTAAATTCCTATTATGATAATCCATGGATTGCTGAGAAATAGTGGTTTTAATTTTGTTGTTCAATTTCCACTTAATTTTATTTCAACTTGTGTTAACTCAATTGAAAATTCTTTAGTAGTTTTTTAAATCTCATATCAAGACTTTTATTCACATCAATTGCTGTATAAATGCTCCCACCTTGAAGAACACTCTCTTATAGCCTGCTTCCCTACGACAGTCTTGACTGGTTGCCCTCCAGGCCTGTTTCAATTGTCTCATTCTAGGACTTACATTCACTACCCTTTTAAGAATTTATCTTTCTCTTTTCTTGTGTGTCCTGTTTTCTGCATTTCACATCTTTATCTTTCTTGGTTTACTTCTTCTTTTTGGTAGGAAAAAATCTCTAGTAATTTCTTGAGGAAAGGTTCACCTGGAGACAAAATTTTCGAGTTCTCATATGTCTGAAAAATGTTATGTTTTCTCCTTGTACATTTGATTTTAGTCTATTTGGAAATAAAAACATATGTCAGAAATCAGTTTCTTTTAGAATTTTCAAATCAGAACTCCATAATCCATTGCCTTCTGCTTTATAGCGGTAGTGTTGAGATTTTTTTTTTTTTTTTTTAATTTGACATGGAGTTTCGCTCCTGTTGCACAGGCTGGAGTACAATGGCAGGATCTCAGCTCATCGCAACCTGCACCTCCTGGATTGAAGTGATTCTCCTGCCTCAGCCTCCCCAGTAGCTGGGATTACAGGTAGGCGCCACCATGCCTGGACAATTCTGTGTTTTTAGTAGAGATGGGGTTTCTCCATGTTGGTCAGGCTGGTCTCAAACTCCTGACATCAGGTCATTCGCCTGCCTTGGCCTCCCAAAGTGCACCTCGGCCTCCCAAACTGCGCCTTGGCCTCCCACAGTGCTGGGATTACATGCATGAGCCACCATGCCTGGCCAGTGTTGAAAATTTCTAAATCATCTGGTTCCTCATCCTTTGTTCGTGACCTATTTTTACCTCTCTGGAAACTTACACCATTTTCTCTTTGTTCTCAGTGTTCTCAAATTGTACATTGATGTATCTTGACACGAGTCTGCTTTCATCGATTTTCATGCTATTTTGCTAGGTGTTCGCCTTTTAATCTGTAAATAAGCATCCTTATGTTCTGAGACTTTTTAATTATTTGCCAACAATTTATCCCCCTTTGTTTTACTTATTTATTTCACTTCTATAATTCATATAAATAAAATAATTGGAAAAAATTATCTTGGAGAAGCAGATACCATCACACTGATTCTGTCTGTGTTAACCTATCATACCTGAAGGTTGTCATATTTTATTAAGCAGAAATGTTGTATTTCTTGGTATTCACATTACAACCTGAAGATGGGCAATGACTGTCAAAATTTTAAATGTATGGGTAATAGTTAGAAGATGCAAGCACTGTATCCTCCAGAATTTTAGCATATGAAAATTGCTAATTTTAAATTCCAGGCACATTGATTTAAGCTTCAACATTCTCCCAGCTAAAATGAATCCATTTGTGCTAAGTTCTGTGATCAAAGGTGAATAAGACATTGTTTCTGCCTTCAGTGATAGCTGAGTCCAAAGGGAGACAAATAGAAATGATGTAAAAAGAGAGATAAGTAGTTCATGCGCAGTGGCTCACCAGCACTTTGGGAGGGCAAGGAGGGAGGATCATGAGGTCCGGAGATTGAGGCCATCCTGACTAACAAGGTAAAACCCTGTCTCTACAAAAAATTAGCCAGCCTTGGTGGCACACACCTGTAGTCCCAACTTCTTGGGAGGCTGAGGCAGGACAATTGCTTGAACCCGGGAGACGGAGGTTGCAGTGAACGGAGATCATGCCACTATACTCCAGCATAGGCAACAGAGTGAGACTCTGTTTCAAGAAAAAAAAGACATAAAGTGCTATAAAAACTGAGAAAAGGGACAGAATATCTGTGACAGATAATTTGTTTGGGTCAGTTGGAAATGAGGAGGTCTCAGTGTATGCTTTTACTGTTTCACGTTTGATTATGGGCAGAAACAAATGAATCTTAATATTTATGGGGTCACAGACACTTTTTAAAGGTGAGGAAATCTATGATGATTCTTTCCATAAAAATCTATGTAACATACATCTATATTTTACTTAGAAACTCAGAATGTGCACCATCAAGTGCTCTGGATAGAGTAGAATGAGTAGTAGTATTTAAGGCAGACAAGATGGGAAGGGGAATCCAAACACAGGAAATGCCCTGTGCGAGAGCCTGGACACAAAAAAGCTCGTACATTATTGGAATCAAAGTGAGTATAACATAATTCAGGGTGACTGGAGCATAGCTGGAAGACGAACCAATCATGGCGTAAGATGAAAACAGAAGGCCAGGCACGGTGGCTCACGCCTGCAATCCTACATTTTGGGAGGCACTGGCGGGCAGATCACCTAAAGTCAGAATTTGAAGACCACCCTGGGTAAAATGGCAAAAGCCCATCTCTAATGAAAATACAAACATTATCCACGCATGGTGTGGGGGTGACTGTAATCGTAGCTACTCAGGAGGCTGAGGCAGCAGAATCGGTTAAACCTGAATGGCAGAGGTTGCAGTGATCTGACATCGCACCACTTAACCATTAAACACCAGCCTGGAAGAAAGATTGAAACTCCATCTCAAAATAAATAAATAAATAAATAAATAAATAAATAAATAAATAAATAAAAAATTTAGAAAGGCCGGGAGCGGTAGCTTCTGCATATAATCCCAGCAATTTTGGAGGCTGAAGTGGGCAGATCACTAGGAGTTGGGATTTCAAGATCAGCCTGACCAACTGGGAGAAATCCCATCTCTACTAAAAAAAAAAAAAAAAAAAAGTACAAAATAAGCCCAGCACGATGGCCAGTGCCTGTAATCCCAGCTACTTGGGAGGCTGAGGCAGGAGAATCGCTTGAATCCAGGAGGTGGAGTTTGCGGTGAGCTGAGATCGCGCCATGGCACTCCAGCCTGGGCAACAAGAGCGAAACTCTACCTCAAAAATAAACACACAAAAATGAAACTAGAAGATAAGTATATATCCAGGGATAAAGCATGAAGTATCTCCAATGTCACTCATGCACTTTGTTTACTCAGAGACAACACCAGGATTGATTAAAATTATGCACATCATGTCAACCCTTTTCTAAATGTTAACAAATGTCACTGGAACAGCTAGTACCCATGGAATAGGATGTAACATTCTGACTGCAGGCTTTCACTTGCATTCCCTACAGGTGTTGAGTGTGGAGTGTTCAAACCTCAAGCTTATAGATTCATGAAGGAAAAATTATGTGCATTGAAAATTGAGAACAACTATGTTAAGAACAATATTCCATGAAAGTAAGTTCCTATGTACTCATCTGCTCTTAATTGTATTACACTGTTCTCATGCAGAATGATACAAGTAACAATTATTATTGTTATTACTATTATTAGTATTATGAAATGGAGTCTAGCTCGGTAGTCCATACTGGAGCGCACTGCTGCGAACTCAGCTCACTGAAACCTCCGACTCCTGGGTTCAAGGGATTCTCCTGCTTCAGCCTCCCATGTAGCTGGGATTGCAGGCACCCACCAAAACACCTAAGTAATTTTTATATTTTCAGTAGGGACGTGGTTTCACTGCATTGGCCAGGCTGGTCTTGAACTCCTGACTTCCTGAACCACCCACCTTGGACTCCCAACGTGCTGGGATTACAAGTGTGAGCCACCGCACCCAGCCAAAATTAATATTTTGAAATATTTAGAAATATATGTTCTCGGGCACAGTGGCTCAAGTCTGTGATCCCATGACTTTGGGAGGCTGAGGTGGGTGGACCACTTGAACTGAGGAGTTGGAGACTAGCTTGAAAATATGGTGAAACCCTGTCTCTACAAAAGATACAAAAAATTAGCCAGGACTGGAGGTGTGTGCCTGTGTTCCCAGCTACTGAAGAAGCTAAGGTGAGAGGATTGTTCAGGAGGATCACTTGAGCTCAGGAGGATGAAGCTGCAGTGCGCAGAGATTGAGCTTCTGCACTCCAGTCCAGTCTGGGCAAGAAAGTGAGGTTCTGTCTCTTGTACGTAGGGGTGTGTGTGTGTGTGTGTGTGTGTGTGTGTGTGTGTGTGTGTATACACATATGCATGTATATGTATACACACACTCATATATACATATATAAGAAAGAGTGAAACTCCCTCATACACACACACAGACACACACACACATACAAACACGCACACAAACATATATTCTTGGCCACCTTAATTCCTCTATAATGGAATTCTGAACAGCATGCTTAAGGGTCAATACCAGGGCCTGCAGGCAGATAGCCCGTGCCAGAACTGTTCAGAGTGGGTTTTTTCACATTATACAGTTTCATCTTCTGAGTACACTTCCTGATCCTATTGTTCCCTTCATATCTTGCATATCTTTCTGGGGAAAAGACCACATGCAGCAATACCTTTTTTTTTTTTTTTTTTTTGCTAAGTGTTTTCTTATTATTTGGAGGAGTTTTTAGTCGAAAAATTTCTAAGGACGAAACTTTTCGTCTTTTGGCTCAGGAAACTGCAGGCACCAGTTGCACAACAATATTTAAGAGTAGCACAGATAATAAGTCATATCCATTGCCTTAAACAAAATGTACAGAATTCGGTATTTTTAGTTACACGCGAACACTATATAGGGTTTGCAATTGATCATTTTTATATTCTATATTCTATTTGATACTGAACATAGAGCGTCAAGAATTGGGGCACACAATGATTTTTCAGTAAATATGCATAGAGTGCTGTAAATATTGAGATTGGAAAACATACCATGTTTCTGCCCTCATCATGTTCTCATTCTATTAAATGTTGTAATAACACAACTTTGAGTCATAAATCTTTCAAAAGAGAAGTACACACAAAAAAGAGCTAGACAAATACGTGGGACATTATGATCATTTAGAGCTTGTATCAGTTACAGCCAGGTCTTCAAGGCCCATAAATGCCAGGATAGAAAGTTTAGAACAAACTGTCTACACAAAGGCAAGTTTTTGTTGCTGTTGTTGTTTTTTCATAGGAAAATAATATCAGAGTTTCACAAAGGTTATAAGACTAACTGCAATATATAGGATGGGTTGAAGATCAGCAAGAGAAGACAGAAGGTGAGTTCTGAGTTTTATTAAATGCTTAAACTAACATATGATGGTGGCCTGGGTAAAGAAAGTTGAAGCAAGGACTGGAAGAAAGAGACAGGTGCAAGAATCATTGTAAAGATAAAGTCCACAAGTCTTGGCATGAGTTTTCAAATTGAGGCTAGTAAAAAATATTGTGGGATTCTTGCCATTCATCTATCCATCAAATTATTCAATGCAACTTTATTAAGATTCTAGATTATTATTAATCTTTATCATTATTCAAGATTATTAAGGTGTATTACTCATTGAATAATAAATATTGCATGCATGTTTATTACTATGCAAAAAGCACTGTGCTGGGTTCTGGAGGTACAGCAATGAATATGGGGTTAATGGTCCCCAACTTCATGAAGCTTTACATAGAGGGAGAGACAGATAATAAATAAAAGACACAAGCAGTCGTAAATGTTGTGAAGGAAATTTTGGGACGCGGAAAGAGAGTAACAGATAGTAGTGACGGTTGGTATAACAGACAGAACTACTGTACATTGGGCACTAAGTGAAGCTTTCTCCAGGGAAGTCTTATGTGATATATCTGAAAGAGCAGCCATTGATAAAGAGGGAAAAAAACAGCTGCCAACCCTCTAAAATAGGAGAATTTTGGCCTAGCTCTGTGTTTGAAGAACAGAGAGTTGCTAATGTGCAGAATAAAGCTGAGAATTTGAGTAAGAGGAAAATGGTAAAGTAACCAGTGGTTTTAATAGTACAGATGGGAATGCTGTCCTTGATAAAAGTAGTTCCAGTGGAATGAGACCAAAACCCAATTGAACTGAACTGAAAAGCCAGTGGGAAGAAATGAGGGAAGTGGGTACAGCGTGCTTAGTGGAGAAAAGTAATGAAGGGGTAGGTGTCAGGGGAGTAAACAACGGGAAAAATTCTAATTTATAAAAGCAATCTAAGAATTTAGATCACAGCTGTATATGTATACTGAGGTGGTAGAGAGGGAGAGATTAACGTACATGAGAAAATAAAATTGACAGCAGTGGATTGCGGTTTCTAGCACCTACAGTTCACTCTCACTTTGCCTGTGAGTTGGATAAATGTCTGAAAGCTGATTGTTTTTCAAAGTTGGTTTCTATTTGGGAAAGAAGGGAGTAGGGAACAACATGACATTGTAAACTGCAAAGCAAAATAAGGATATAGAGTACATAGAGGAAGAAAGAGCTCGGGCACTAGAAGATCTTGTTCCTCAAACCGCATGCTGCCTACTTTGTAGTCTAGCTTGACACGTGAGCCCTACTCCAGTTTCCAAAAGAACAATGATTGTTTCATTTAATCGGACCAAGGGCACTTGACACATCCCACCATATACATCTGTCATTTCAAAGAAGAAAGAGTATTTTAGAACTACAAATAGAAATAATGTAACATTAAGATGAAAATCAAATAACAAATCTAGCTTCGTTGAAAATCTGTCTATACTGATATCTTATTTTTTTTTTAATTCTGCCAAGGATTAGTGAACATATTCTCCCAGTCTTTTGTCTGTATGTTAAAACTTGCTAAACACCTCAAGTCTCGCATAAGAACTACAATGGAAAATGGATCAGTCAGGAGTTCTTCCATACAATTATCAATAAATTATATTTCTTCATACTGAAATTTGTTTTTTCATTATTGTAAGAAATTAACTTTTATATTAATAGTAGGTGATGTAACAAAGCAGGTCTTTAAGGAGATAACTGACACTGGATTTCCATACCATTACTCAGGTGGCCCTTATTTGCCAGCCAGGTTCCCTCCCTGGACACACACTGAAGGTCCCCAACCATTTTGCGATCTCTTCACATTCCCAGCTCCTGAGGAAGCTCCAAAATACCTGTCCATGAAGAAAATAGAACATTTCCGCACACTGGATCCCAGTGTGGTCCTCCAGATTCCCTGTGAGGTGGACTATCTTGTATGGGAAGGCAGGGCACTGGGAGGGAGGATGTCAGAGACGATAACACATGTCAGGGCAGCCCAGGGTCATGGAAACAGAACAAGACAGTCCTGGGAGAAACATTCTAAAACGGCATAGACCTAGGTGGGCCTCAGGTGGACATCTGCGTGGAGAGGGAGAGGGCCCTGGTTGAGCTCAAAATGAGCCCCAGGTGGTAGCAGATCTTAGGGCAGGGCATGGAGCTGGCAAGTGATGATGAGACAGCTATCCCTTAAGCCCTGCTTCTCACCCACTGACTTTAGCCACATATGCATCCTAGTGGCTTAACGTTCCCCAATCCTGACATGTGGGTGTTATAATTTCCTGATGGGCCTTTCTCCCCCAAACCATGGATTGCCTGGGATTGCTCACTGCAGTCTCCTCCATGATCCTTGGGTTCTCCATGAGGGGCACAGATCCAGGACTCAAAGGCCTCTGAGTTGCCAATCCTTGGTTGCTCGCCTGGCCTCCTCTCTGTTCTGTCTCTAATGCTGTCCTTCCCTCCATGGGATAGAACTGCAAAGCATTGAGCCATAGGCCCTGGCTGATGATCTAGGGGACTGCAGAAGCAGGTCCAGGGGAGTTCAGGTCACAGCTTAAAGCCAGTTCCCCGGAGACCAAGGAATGACCAGCGAAGTCCTTTCCCAGGATGCCCCACGGCGAACCCCACCTCAGCAATCCTGCCAAAACCCGGGCAGTCTTATTCAGCCAAACAACCTCCACCTCCACCTCAGCCATGATGTCTGTCATATGATAAGCTCAGCCGTTGTGTCTTCCAATATGATAAGGTCAGGTAGGAGGTGTACTGCCTGCAGCTGGAGGCTTGACCTTCATGATCCCAGAACCACTGGACTGCAGTGGAATGAGACACTCTGTACCCTGCAGGGAGAGGAGTCAGGAAGGTTCATGCCAGACCTCACCTCCCACACACCAGCTGCCCTACCATGCTGGGAGGCATTCCTTACCGAGGATGCCAACACAGTACTCCTTAATGATGACTTCACTGTCGAAATAGAGATTGTGACGACATGAAATCTTCATCCCGCCGCCGGTAACCGGGATCGCTGAGGTCCTCCACCTGCCTGATCAAGGAGAAAGAGAATGGATTCAATACGACCATCTTATCTAGCTGGGCTGTAGTGAACCACGAGTTTCCACTTTCCAGTTCTCCCACTGAGACAACCCTGGTCCCCAGGGGGACCACAGACTGACTCAGAAACTGGACCCCTCCCACCGACCCAGGCTCCCCAGCCTGACCTACAAATCCATCATGTAGCAAAGCAGGACTTCATCATGGTTTCCGGCCCAGGCCGACATCTCGTGTGCCAAACAACCTACCTCTGGTCAGGAAGCCTCCAGATGATTGGGTGGGCAAGTCTCGTGACGCCCTGCAGTTTTGCAAGAGCACAGAGACTGTGGAGCAGGGCTATCTCCCAGAGATTTGGCCTGTCACCGTCCGTTGTTGGTCCTGTGTCTCTGTCTGGCGAGGAGGCAACGGCACAGCTATGGTGGTTTGTGGAGTGGGTGGACCCCGGCCAAGACGGCCTGGGCTGACAAGAGCGGAGAGGAAGAAGAAGTGGGCAGGTGGTTGCAGCTGAGGAGCGGAGGGGCGGGGTGGCACGGGGTGGTGTGAGGCGGCTGCTTCTCCGGGTTCATGAGCTGCAGGAGGCCTTTGTGTGCTGAGTGCCGGACCTGCTCTGCTGATGTCCGGGTGTGTGCTGTCTTCTCATCCTAGTCTCCCTGAGGGGTGGGCCTGCCCACTTGAGGGAAGTCCTGTAGTAAGAAACGGCGGCAGAGTTGTGCCTGGCGCTCCCCATGGGAATTGCGTGGGTGCAAAGGAGGTTATATAGACTCAAGGCCTACACCCCTTTGGGTTCGGCGCCGGCAGGGGGAAGAAAGCCTATCTGGGGAGCTGGTGCCTGCCTTGAGGTGGTCGGCAGCCCCATGCACCGCGAACCCGTCTTAAGCACCTTGTGTTTCTGGGCTGAGCCTGTTGGAAACGGGCACCGAGAGCATGGGGTGGTTGAATGGCTGGCAATGGCAAAGAGACTGCCCGTCCTCCAGGGACGTTCCCAGGGAAACGTGCCCTTCGACTTTCTGCTGCGCGGGAAGGGACCTTGGCGCCGCGATTCTCCCTTGTGAGTGCTGTGCTTGGCTCCCCTTGCCTACCACGTGTTCCCAGGGCTGCTACAAGCAAGCTGCAAGGATATGGCTCTGGCCCAAAAGGCGGAGATGCCCTGTGGCCTGGGGCACTCACGGAGCCCAGCTCCAAGTGAAGGACCTCCAGCGAGTCCATTGACGGCACAGGTGTTCTTGGTCCAGGGCCAGGCTGTGCCCGCTGGCCCTCCTTCTGCCACATCACGTCGGTCTCCTCCTCAACCACCACCTCCACCTCAGCCATTATGTCTTCCACCATCAGCACCGCCTCCTCTTCCAAGGCCGCCTCCTTGCTCTGTACTCCGGCCGTCCTCAACAGCAGAGCCTCCAGCCTGAACACGGTGCCGTCCTGTGTGCTCCCACAGATCCCGGCCTGCGCAGCCCAGCCCAACCTCCGCACCCCTAGGCTCTTGGGGACCGATCCCCCACAGACACCCTCCCTAAAAACCCACGGGCATCGCCCTGCTGAGAACCTAGTCCCACACCCACGTGGACCCAGGTTTCCTGAGGAGCTCCGCTGGACCCGCAGATCCTGCAATGGCCACAGGGCTCGGCTCCCCCGCAGGCTCAACTGTGCACAGGAGCTCAGGAGCCAGAGGCCCAGGCCCTGGGCCTGCAGAGCACCACCAGCAGGCACCGCAGCCACTGCAGCGGGTGCGGGAGCCTCTGGGTCGGCAAGGCATTGCAAAACACCGTGCGCGCAAGTCATCAATGGCCAACCCTGGCGGCCGGCCTCTGGTGTGCCCAGGGCATAGGACAAGAGGCCCTTTGGAATGCTCCTTGGACTGCAGCATCCTCAGGGAGGAAGCATGGTACGCAGAGCCTGTATTTGCCTCGACCTGCGATAGTGTGTGCCGGGGTTCTGGCCTCTACAACAGATCAATTTCACCTTAGCACAAGGAGGCGACTTTCCTCCCACGTGCCCGGCCCGACTCACTTCCCCTAGGCCGCCCCTGTCAACCTGGCCCCAGCAACCAGAGAGAGTTCTCTGGATCTGCAGTATTGCTTCCGTACCATCCAGCTGGCCTGCCTAACGAAGAGAGATGTTTCATGTGTTCATGACACATAGAGATTTTCATGGCTTGCCACACTCAGGATGTCAGGACACAGGGCTGCCGTGCCCACAATTCCAAATGCCACGCAGCCCGTCTGTCCCAGGATGCCGAGCTACCGGGCACAAGCTCCAAGGGCTTCTCGGAGGAGGTTTGGGGAGAGGAGTTGGCGTTAGGGGGAGTTGGAGATGCAGGCCCACCAGTGGCTGTGCCGCCCAGGGAGACGCCCACCGCCCTCCCATTCATTGGCCAGCATGGGAGGAAGGCGGTCGCAGCGCGGCTCCCTGCGCTCTTCCCGCGCAGTCCATTAGGGGGCGCCCGGGAGCCCCGCGCATGCGCACTGAGGGCCCGCTGACCCACTGGGTGCAATAAAGGCTGCGGCCGGGTTCGTGTGGCTCGGTTCGGGCAGCATAGGCCTTGCTCAGTGGGAGTGCGGAGGAGGGCACCGTCTTCAGGATGGAGGCTGTACAGGAGGGGGCGGCCGGGGTGGAGAGTGAGCAGGTGGCTTTGGGGGAGGAGGCGGTGCTGGTGTTGGATGACATAATGGCGGAGGTGGAGGTGGTGGCCCAGGAGGAGGGCCTCGTGGAGCCGCAGGAGGAGGCCCAGCGGGCACAGCCTGGCCCTGGGCCCATGACCCCAGAGTCTGCACTGGAGGAGCTGCTGGCCGTTCAGGTGGAGCTGGGGCCGGTTAATGCCCAAGCCAGGAAGGCCTTTTCTCGGCAGAGGGAAAAGATGGAGCGGAGGCGCAAGGCCCACCTAGACTGCAGAGGCGCGGTCATCCAGAGCGTCCCTGGCTTCTGGGCCAATGTTGTATCCTTCTCAGTGTTTCTTCTGCCTTTCTGGTGGAGAGGTGCTCTCGGGGAAGTGTAAGTAACTTATGGGCAGCTTGGCATCGATGTGACGCCACCTTTGGGGAACAAAGGTGAGTTGCCCCGGACAAATGTGGCTAGGGAAAACTGCAGCAGGCGTGGGTACTATTTTCCTGCGTGCGGCAGAGAAACCCTTGGTGATGCCGAGCAGCAGACGTTTGGGGCATGTTTTTGAAGAACAGAAGCGAGTTCAGACCAGAATAGGTTTTTGTGTGCATCAAGCTATTTTTAAGGCAGTGTGATTGCTCCCCCTTTCTAGTCCGATCTGGGACTGGGCGTCTTCGGCTATAAGCAGATTCTGCCACTCCTCAGACACCAGCAAGTCTCTGCAAATCGCACCTCCGCATGTCAGTGCAGTCAGCCTCAGAATTATACACCCTCTGTGAAGCCAAGGGGCCTTATTTTAGGGGTAGGGGGAGGCGAAAGGAGGTCATATACGTGGAAGCAGATCTGAGAAATCCCCTACCCCAGCCTCTGGGTGCTCTTAGGCCTTCTTCCCTGTTGCTCCTAGCTTCTCCTTCCACCGTATGTAAATGTAAAGGCTCTTTGACCTAAATCAGATTGCAAACCACCCCCAGATGTCAGCCCTGCTCACTGACCAAGATGAAGACATGCTGAGCTACATGATCAACTTGGAGGTGAGGACAGCAAGACTGAGGCTAGAGGGTTTAGTGGGGGAGGGTAAGGGAAATAATTGGTTCCTGTGAGCAACAGTTGGCACCTCACCCAAAAAGGTATTTAAACTTTCTCCACCTTGTCCTGACAGGTGGAAGAAGTGAAGCATCCCGTTCATCTCTGCAGGATCATGTTGTTCTTTCGGAGTAACCCCTACTTCCAGAATAAAGTGATTACCAAGGAATATCTGGTGAACATCACAGGTGACAGGTGGCTCCCAGGATGGGTAGTGGAAGGAAGATGGTGGGTGGATCATTGCCAACGTGATCCAGTCCCCTTCCCACAAAACTTTCTGTCTCTGTAGAATACAGGGCTTCTCATTCCACTCCAATTCAGTGGCATCCAGATTATGAAGTTGAGGCCTATCGCCGCAGACACCACAACAGCAGCCTTAACTTCTTCAACTGGTTTTCTGACCACAACTTCGCAGGATCTAATAGGATTGCTGAGGTGGGTCCTCACTGGGAAACATCAGCAATGACCCTGGTGTGTTCCCACCTGTTTGGGTCACCAGTCTGAGCCCTGATGAGGCGTTTGCCGATTGATTCCCCTGACAGATCCTATGTAAGGACCTGTGGCGCAATCCCCTGCCGTACTACAAGAGGATGAAGCCACCTGAAGAGGGAACAGAGATTTCAGGTGAGCCGTTCAGTTGGAACTGGAGCTGTTTGATGCCCACTATGAGGGGGTTGACACACCTGCCTATTCAGGGAGCCTGGACGCTCGTTTCAGAAATGTAGAAATTGAGGCTGCTTTCCTATATGTAGAAATTCCTTGAGAGGACGAGAGAGAGTGACAGAATCCAGGACATTCATGGCATTGGGCTGAAAAAGGCAGATTAGAGACTGCACTGCAAGGCAGGTTATAGCTGTGAGTCTTAAGCCCAGGGGAGCATAGTCCATTTCCAGAATCACTGAGAAGTGAAGCTGAAAATCATTCACTTCAATCTGTAGCCCTTGATTCCATGGCCGTCAACCCCAGCGGCAGTCATCCTACCTACTCCATGAGATTGGGCTCCCTGAATGTGCCTCCTGGTCATCCCTGTCCTAGACCGCAAAGGATTGTTTAGATTGATGGATTTCCTTGAGCTATTGCCGCATCAGATTTCTGTGTGCTTTTAGTGTACAATGCATCTTGTTAGCTGACTCCCCTCACAGAGAGTACTGGGAATGGGGCAGGTATTGCGGAGAACAGTTTGTAACCCATGGTAGGAGGAAGTTTAAGAGATCACAAATGGGGAAGGGATATCCTTTTCTCAGCGGGCCCTGCAATTAAAACATTTCAAAGTATGGCTGAGAGAAATGCGTTTTGACATGCGTTTGTGTTTCTCTAGGGGACTCCCAGATGTTGAGTTGACTGTGAGGGAGCATCGGACCTTACTTAAAACAGCAGAACTCCTAAAAAGTTACTACCGTATGCAGGATGTCAGTACTCAGCATGGTCTTATGCCCAGGAAGTAAAGGAAAAACCGACCCAGTCACAAAAAAATCAGACAGGAAAAGGGGGTAAACTTGGATTGTATGGAATGCCAAATAAATATTCTCAAGAATGTTTGACTGTGTGTGTGTGTGTTTGTTTCTGTGTGTGTGTGTACGTTTATCCCCTGGATTTGGGTGTCATATTGAATTGATCAATCAATATGCTTTATTTTCTTCATGGAACTGACCCGTCTGTGTTGGAGCTGGGCCTCTAAAATTGTGGAGTGAATGGGTGTGGAATGTGTTGGGATTCTTCCTACAGGACAGAGTTGGGGAGGTCAAAGCAAAAGACAGCTTAGTTGGAAACTTACTTTGTCCTATGGAAGCAGAAGTAGTTCAAGGAAAGGGGTTAAGGTTTCCACAGCCCAGTTTGCTGGGACCTCTAAAATCCTTCATTTTGGGTATCATCATACACAATAGATAAGCACAGGATGATGGAAATCTTGAAGTTCCCTTTCTTGTTGAATTCACGTTCTTTTAAAGGTGAATGCATAATCCTTTTCTGGGACAATCAGCCCCTCAGAACTTCTCACACATCAACGTGAGAAGAAATGGGCAGGTAAGGTGTATGGAGGGACTGTGGGAAAGGTGACAGAGGCATGCGGGAAAGCATTCAGGATATGCTTTTTGGCGTAGATGACTAAGGGAAAACACAGACTGGCAGAAGTGCGGGGAAAGGGGTTGGATTTGTGGAATATAAGATTGCTGGGGAATCCACGCATGGACTGTCTTGTCACTTGATGACACAGGATATGGACGCTCTTGTTGATGTTTACATCTTTAGTTGGGTTAAGCTTTTCTCCACGATTGTATGTTAGGTGAGGAACCAGTAGTGTATGTAGCTACCAACATTACGAGTGCATTTTGTGCTCTTGCAAACTCTAGTGAGGCTCTATTCTCCCCAGTGATTGGCACTGCAGATTGTTTCTGGAGCCCAGGGCCCTCTGATTTTCTGTGGCCTTTTCAGCATACTTTGCCTAAGTTTAATAATGTAAAGAGCAGATAGTTGCACAGTATGTGTTGCAAGCCTCACACAGGAGGACAACACATACAGTTTTCATTCACGGGTGGGTGGCGGCTTCCCATGAACACCTGTGTCTATGCACAAGACGAGGGGTTGCCTGTGTCACTGATGGGTGAGGAGGATTTCAGTGTCGGCGGCAGAACTTTCTTCCCGGTTCCCAGAAAAAACAGTTCCAACATGAGCATCCATGTTGGCCACACACTAGTAGAGTGCTAACATTCCTGTCCCATATGTACTCTGGTCGGCACAGCTTCTGTGAGAAGAGCTATGTTGTTTCAGGGAGGAAGGTTTGACAGTCAAAGTTCATGAATCTGTTGTACTGCCTTCAATACGCATTCCACACCTCCTGCTCGGTATCAGCAGTTGAGCTTTGAAAATCTATAGCCCAGTTTTGCCCCTGCTCCTGGGCACACTGATAATACCATTGTTTTGGTATTATCAGAGATGGTGCTGAATGGTGCTGAATTGTACAGGCTGTCTAACGCTTCTTCCACTGAATATCCGTGCACATGGGCCACAAACGCTAAGGGTACTGACGGATTTGTATTCTGCCTCAGTAACTCTGAAACACCTCTGTTACATCTACTGTCAGGGTCTTTTTCATGTTTAAAGTACCAAGTGTGTGTTTGTAGTTTTTAGTGTGTTTGTAGTTGTGTATGTTTATTTCTCTGCGTGGGTTTGTATCTTTCCTCTGACTCCACCTGTGTCTCCCCATATTTTTCCACACTACCTGCGGTAATTTGTACATGCCTATCTCTACAACCATGCTAGAATTTGTATCTGTGTCTTTGAACATCTGTCACTCTCTCTCCCTTCCTTTCTTCCTTCCTTTCCTTTACACCCTTCCTTTCTTCTTTCCCTTCCTTCCCCACCACACTCTCTCCGTCTGTATCATCTACCTTTCTGTTCTCTATCTGAATTTAGTTTGTAATTCTGAATCTCTTGGCAGTGGCGTCAGACTTCAGAATGTCTGGATGAAATTCCTCTTTGAAAGACTCTGAGCTGAAAGAGATGAGTTCTTTTTGTGAGCCATAATGAACGGTTTATTTCAGGCCAATCTAGCAATGACAGTGTTAAAAACAAATACTGAGCATTGCAGCAAAGCCAAAAGTCCCATGGATTCCACTCATCCCGCTCAGTGTATCGAAAAGGTGGAAAAGTGAAAAAGTGGGTATGCCTGTGGTCTCCCAAGCGGAAGGAGAACTTTCAAGTGATTGTGTCAGATGATTTTCCAGCAGGCAGCTATAGTTCGTAGATACATGCTGCGTAAACACAAGCACGATGATGAAACGTAGAAAATGTTCTTCTTCCTCCATTTCAGTTTTGTATTATCTTTTAACCAACATCATGCGTACAGAATTTCTTCACGACATGTCATAAACTATTGTTTAATGAACTCATACCTGAATTATTCATTGTGTCAAAGAATGTCAAACAATCATGATTCGTTATGACCTGCTACAGATAAGTGATAGGAAATAAGAAAATGAGAGCATATAGAAAGGGCACATCGTGGTCTGGGAACTTCACCAAGAGGTTCAGGCTAGCTGAATGCATGTCAGGGATTCAGAAAAAGACACTTGCACTTGTTATTAAGGGCTTTGAATGGAAAAGGAGCACTCTTTTTACATTTATGTCTTTTAAGTCATTTGGGGAGTTTGGTGTATTATTACTTACAGTGTTCTCTCTGCCCTTTCTTATTGTTCTCCCCATCTGGCGCTGTTATTATGTGAAAGCTGGTTTCCTCCATCGGATCGCGTAGGCTCTAATGATGTTTCATTTATTTTGATTCTCCTCACACTACGTAGTTTTAATTTGCCGAATGTGACTCTTTTTTTGTTGGTTTTCCGAGAATGGGTCTTACTCTGTCTTCTAGGTTGGACAGCAGCCCCAGGGTCTTAGCCCACTGCATCCCAGACACCACACACCCATGTGATCCTCTCAACTCAGACTCTCACACAGCTGGCACTAGAGGTGCATGCAACCCTTCCCAGCTATGTATTAATTTAGCAATTGATTACTTTTTGGATATGGGCCCATGTTGCCCCAGGCTCCTCTGGAACTCCTGAGTGCAGGCAATCCTCCCACCTCAGCCTACCAAAGTGCCGGAATGACAGGTGTGACCCATGGCCCTGGCATGGCTTTGAGTTTTTTGCTTTTTTCTTCTACCTCCTCACGTCTTCTTTTCAAACATGCAGTGAAGGTTTCAATTCATGGACTGTAGTCTCCGTGCCTCTAATTTCTATCTTTCAACTCATCGTCAGCATTCATTGCGATTTTCATATTTATAAATTTATATATATATATATGTGCACATATATATTTTTCCTTAACTTACCAAACGATGTTGCATTCTTTCCTGTGTCATGAAAAAGACTTTGATAGAAATGAAAAGCACCGCTTTATAATAAAATAGTTTATTGACATTTATTCTCTTAAGGCGTTTTAAAAATTGTATGTTTATTTGAAACTGTCATATGAAATGATACATATTTATAACATAAGGAGTGTTGTTCAAAAGGTCATATATATTATGCATTGGATACATCCAGCTAATCAACATATGCGTGATCTCACATACTTGTCATTTTTGTTGTGAAAAAACTTGACATGCACTGTCTTAGAATTTTGTTAGAGAAAGAATACATTATCACCAGTTATAGTCAGCAGGCTGAAGAAAATATTTTTGACCTATCCCTCCTTTCTAACTAGAAATATGAATTCTTGATCCAGCATCTCCTCAGTGCACCCTCTTCACCCCCGCCTTCGGAGTCACTACCTCTGTGAAGTCCGCTTTTTCAATTTCTTATAAGAATGAGGTCATGTGCTAGTTGCCTTTCAGATACCTGGCTTATGTGACTTAACAAAATGGCATGCACACATTCAGCAGATTCACACGCATTGTCACAACTGGCAGGATTTCCTTATTTATTATTGCATTACATTTTTCCATTCCGCATAGGTGTATTTACCCCATTTTTTTAATCCACTCATCAATTGAGGGACACTCAGGTTGCTTCCGTTATTTTGGCTCTAGGGAAAATGTAATGAGTGCAACAATACTTGCATGGGTGCATGCACACCTTCAACATACTGATCTGTGTACTTGTGGGCGTGCCCGGGTATTTTGATTTGCTGGATCATATGGTGGGTGGTTCTACCTGTAGATTTTTGAAGACTGTTTATATTAAATAAAACCCATAAAACTTCTTGTAATGCCTGCACCAATTTACATTCTCACCAAAAGTGAGCAAGGAATTCCTTTTCTCTGCATCCTCACCAGAAATGAGGGTTTTCTTTTTTCTTTTTTTTTTTTCTTGTCTTTTGGAAAATAGGCATTCTGACTGAAGTGAGAAGAAATCTCATTGTGTTTTGATTTGCATTTTCCTGGTGGGTTGGGGATGATGAGGACTTTTTAGTGTGTCCTCTGGACCACTGTATGTCTTAGTTTCAGAAATGAGTATTCCAGCCTTTGCCCATTTGTTTTCAAGCTATTGAGCTGTGGGGAGTTCCTTATGTACTTTGAATATTGACCCATTAACAGATCTATGGTGACCCAATCATTGCTCCCATCCTGTAGGATGCCCCTTCTGTTTCTTTAGTTTTCTGTGTTGTGGTGAAGCACTTTAGTTTGATATGATTACATCCTCTATTTCTGATGGTGTTTACTGTGCTCTTGCAGTCACTTTGAGACCATCATTGCCTACAGAGATGCCATGGAGCTTCTTCCTTGTGATTTGTTCTGGTATTTTTATTGTTTCCTGTCTGACATTGGAGGTTGGTGATAAATTATCCACTTGTAAATTCCTTTATGTGGCTATTCAGTTTGTCCCCAACCTAGTTTATAGAAGATACTTGATTTTTCACTGGGCGTTGTTGCTGCTTTGGGAAAAGGCCGTGACTTAGCTGCAAATGCAGTGACTTAGTTCTGGGCTCCTGTTGTTTTTCATAAGCTCAAGTCTCTGCTTTTCTGCAGTGCTATCCTATTTCGGTACGTAAAGCTTTGTAGTAGTATATCATGAAGTTAGGTAGTGTGATGCCTCCAGCTTTGTGCGTTTTACTGGATTGCTCTGGGCTTTCAGGATGTTCTGCCGTTTCACAGGAAATTTAGGATTCTCAGATTACTTTTCTAAGAAGAATGGGTCATTGATATTTTTACAGGGGTTGTATAGGATCTGAGGATCACTCAGGTAGTATTGATGTCAATGCCATTTAGACAATGTGTTTGTGTGCACATGCTCAGGGCCAAGAGACACTGGGTGTCCTCAGCAATAGTGAGGTGGGCCTTAATGTCCAGCCAGATTGCCTTCCTGGAAACACACAGAGGATCCCCTTCCGTTTTGCTGTCTCTTCACATTTCCTCCCCTGCGAGCCCTGTGTGGTCCTCCAGATTCCCTGTGCGATGGCCTGCCTTTTTTGTGGGTGGGGAGTTGCTGGGTGAATGAGGATGGCAGAGGGGAACAAGCATGTCAGGAGAGCCTGGGTTCATCCAAATGGGACTTGGCAGGCCTGGGAGAGCCATTCTGGGAGGATGTAGACCTGGACAGGCCTCAGATGGGCATCTGTATGGAGGGTGAGACAGCCCTGGTGGATCCCAAACTGAAGGCCAGGTAGTGGCACGCCTCAGGACAGAGAAGGGAGCTAGCAAGGGATGATGAGGCAGCTATCTCTTGATCCTGGCTTCTTACCCATTGACCTTTGCTAATTATGCCTATTTAGCAGATTAGGGTTCCCCTATCCTGAAATGTGGGAACTACAGTTCCCTTATGGACCTTTCTCCACCAGCCCATGATGGCCTGAGTTTGCTCACTGCAATCTCCTCCCTGAGCCTTGGCTTCTCTATGTGCATCCTAACTCCGGGACCCACAGGCTTCTCAACCCCCAGGCCTGGGCTGCTTCCCTGTCCTCTTCTCTGTTCCCTCTCTGAGGGCCTAACTCCGTTGAGTAGTGCTGCAGGAGATTGAGCCACAGGCCCTGGCTGATGACCTCGGGGACTGGGCAAAGTGGTCGTGACAGGTCAGGTTCCGGTCCAAAGCCAATTCCTCCGATGCCGAGGAATGTCCAACAAGGTCCTTTGCCATGACGCCGCATAGCTGCCCCACCTCAGCAAACCTGCCATACCCTGGGCAGTCACAGTCAGCCAACCAGCTGAGGAAGCTCAGTTAGGCAGTGCCCTGCAGGAAACTGGGGCCTTCACCTGAATGAGCCTAGAACCACTTGACTGCAGTGGAGCCAGTCGCCCTGTATCCTGGAGGGAGAGGAGTCAGGAAGGCTAACGCCAGGCCGAGCTTCCCAGGTACTACCCCCTCTACCATACCAGGAGGCACTCCTCATTGAGGATGCCAACGCAATACTCCTTAGTGAGCACTTCGTTGCCAAAGTAAATGTTGTGATGACAGGCAAACTTCTTCCTGCCAGTTGTACTCATGATGAGTGAGTTCCTCCTCCTGCCTGTCCAAGAAGGAGAAAGAGGACAGCCAAGGGACAATTTCATCTAGGTGGGCTGAGGTGGCCTTCTAGCTGGGGTGAAGCATGCGTTTCCCCTTCCTAGCTCCCCGACTGAGACACCCCTGAGCTCCAGGAGCACCTCAAACTGACCTGGATCTTAGAACCCTTCCCCAGACCCGGGCTTACCATCCTGACCAGCAATCCAACATGTAGCTTTGAAGGACTTCCTCATGATGTTTCAGCTACTTGCTCTCACCGGAAATAATCACAACTTTTAAACTGTTCTTCATGCCAACTTAAATGTTTCATTTTTACTACCTCATGGTTTGGATGAGGCATGTATTTTTAAATAGATTTTCACCCTTATTGTACCTCTGTGATAAACTGCTTACTTACATTCATACCATAATTATCTTTCAGTTTTACTTGTCTGTTCCCCAAGATTCAGTGAAACTAAGAATTCTATTTATGCTTGTATCTTTCAGCAACCATATGTGAGATAATGGTGCACATTACTGCAGAAATCACATATACAGGTCCAAAGGGAGACGAAGAAAAAGAAAGCAAGTTTTAAAGTCTGTACATTCCTAACTCTGTATCAGAAACTCACAAATAACAGTGAAATCAAAGAATGATCACAGCCAATTCCTTTTCATACCTAGACTGAAATAAGAATCTTCAAAAGAAAAGAAAGTTCAGAATTTGGGTTTGCAAAAAGTTTCCTATATAGACAAAATTATTGGTAACTTTCTCTGACTAGAAAACAAACAAAAATCCACGTTTTTCATATGTGTAAATATACACATTTTTATTTCCATCAGTGATGATACGCAAGTAAGTAATAAAGTGAAAGTACAATAAATTGATATATGGAATGTTCACAGTCTCCAAATATTCCATTGAGACTATTAATTTTATGTAAACCATAAAGAATGCTTCATGAAACTACATTATACAGTGTCTTTTAGTATTTTACTCACATTTTAAATAATCAACAATTAGAGGGAATTCTTCCTCATTATTTATTACGACTACCGTTATTTTCCTTGAGTAATCCTGTTGAAATTAAGTATTTTAAATAAAACATTAAAAACAAATTATATTGACTGATTTCAGCTTTTAATGAAATCCTACTTGTGTATTTGTAGTAATGTGAAGTATAACTTTCTCCTCACAATTACTCTTTTATAAAACCGGTGTTATTGTTTTCTCTGACACTAACATTGTGATATCTCACAGCTTTACTGTGTGTATACATGACATCCCTCCAGAGAGTAGGCGTCAAATATGTGGAAAAATCATATTTGTGACAAAATTCTGGGAAAGGCAATGGTGAAATGGAAGAATAATTTCTAACTTGCTAACTGTTGGTCAATGGGTTTGTATTTATTTAGCTATAGACACGTATGTGCACACTGTGAGTTTGCCCATGTACATATACATTTCTAGGAGATACCCGTAATATATGGGTTGTGTAATTTTTAATTTATCCACTATTGTGTATGTGTGAAATTAGAAAAGCAGTTACCTTTTCTTTACTCAATTTGTTGGAAAGCCAAAAAAGTCTGTCAACCTTCATTTCAATTAATCCAATACTGTTAACTGCGGACACCTTCATTCTCCTTGTTCTCCTTTGGCAACCGGGAAGTTAATTCTCACTCTAATTCAGCTCTCAGGGTGTGATCCACAAACTTTGTATATGCTTAAAAGGATAAAAGTTCAGTGAAATGTCAAGCCATGCTGTGAAATGTTCCATTGTTTCTATATCTCTAATTGTCCTTTCATGTTATAGAGGCAAGAAAAACAATTCAATGTGTTTCTTAGTATCCAGTCCAATGCACTCTTTCTTCATAATATGCCAAACCCATCCCTTCAAGGCCTTGACATCTCAACATGGCTGGACGTCTCAAAATCTCTTCTCATTAATAACCATTATGTTAATCACTGTTGCCCACAACTGGAATTCGACTGTGAAATCCCCTGGTGGAAATTGCTGTAATGGCTCAAACTACTGGAATGACTATTTGTTTTACCTGAAAACATCTGATGAGCATATACATATGCTATGTGCATGAACATATTGTACATTAACAACATACCATCACTGCCAGTAGATAATAGGTATCCCAAACCTTTGAACCAAACTGACCTCAGGTGCTCCCACAAACCAAGCTTTTTCCTCCACAGCTTTCTTTTTATGTCAAAAAACCGCAAGTCCAGGCCGGGCGTGGTGGCTCTCGCCTGTAATTTCCACATTTTGGGAAGCCGAGGTTGGTGGGTCACTTGAGGTCAGGAGTTCGACACCAGCCTAGGCAACATGGCAAAAACCTGTCTCTACCAAAAATAGAAGAAGTAGCCAGGCCTAGTGGCACATTCCTGTGGTCGAGCTACTTGGGATGCTGAGGCAGGAGAACCGCCTGAACCTGGGAGGCAGAGGTTGTAGTAAGCTAAGATCAGACTACTGCACTCCAGCCTGGATGACACAGCGAGACCATGTGTCAAAAAAGAAAAAAAACAAAGCAACTCCACTCGTCCAGTCGCTTAGGTAAAAAGTACTGTAGTTGGCTGGGCACGATGGCTAACGCCTGTATTCCCAGCACTTTGGACTTTGGAAGGCTGAGACGGGCAGATCACCTGAGATCAGCAGTTGGAGACCAGTCTGGCCAACATGGTGAAGCCTGGCCTCTACTAAAAATACAAAACATTAGCTGGGCATGGTGACGAATGCTTGTAATCCCAGCTAGTCGAGAGGGGGAACCTGGGAGGCAGAGGATGTGGTGAATGGAGATGATGCCACTGCACTCCTGCCTGGGCTACACAGCGAGTGTACCCTGTGAGAAACAAAGGTGAACAGAAGAAAAGTTCTTTATTTAAATATCTAGTACATTAATTTTCAAGTTGTTGTAGAAACATTTCTCTTTAAACTCCTATTGTAATGTCACTTTTCCTGCTACTCACAAATTTAATCTGTAATATTTGCAGTATCGTGAAGTTCTAAGTACATTTAAATTCCTATTATGATAATCCATGGATTGCTGAGAAATAGTGGTTTTAATTTTGTTGTTCAATTTCCACTTAATTTTATTTCAACTTGTGTTAACTCAATTGAAAATTCTTTAGTAGTTTTTTTAAATCTCATATCAAGACTTTTATTCACATCAATTGCTGTATAAATGCTCCCACCTTGAAGAACACTCTCTTATAGCCTGCTTCCCTACGACAGTCTTGACTGGTTGCCCTCCAGGCCTGTTTCAATTGTCTCATTCTAGGACTTACATTCACTACCCTTTTAAGAATTTATCTTTCTCTTTTCTTGTGTGTCCTGTTTTCTGCATTTCACATCTTTATCTTTCTTGGTTTACTTCTTCTTTTTGGTAGGAAAAAATCTCTAGTAATTTCTTGAGGAAAGGTTCACCTGGAGACAAAATTTTCGAGTTCTCATATGTCTGAAAAATGTTATGTTTTCTCCTTGTACATTTGATTTTAGTCTATTTGGAAATAAAAACATATGTCAGAAATCAGTTTCTTTTGGCTCACTGCAACCTCTGCCTTCCGGGTTCAAGCGATTCTCCTGCCTCAGCCTCTGGAGTAGCTGGGACTACAGGCGCCCACTACCACACCCAGCGTTTTGTTTTGTTGTTTTTTTTTTTTGTATTTGTAGTAGAGACGGGATTTCACCACGTTGGCCAGGCTGGTTTTGAACTCCTAAACTCAAGTGATCCACCTGCCTTGGCCAGGCCAAGTGCTGGGATTATAGGCATGGCCACCGCGCCTGGCCTCTGCTGTCTCTTTGACACTGGAGGCCTCTGCTTCTGAGCTAAGTGGGGCCCGAGGTCTCTGAAACCCACAGGTTCCTACCCAGTAATGTGGTGCTCCCTTGGGGAGGTGGACCTGCTTCCTGGGGCGCCCTGTGGGGGTCTCCTGCTCTCACTTCTTGTGGGCCCAGGGCATTCCACGCTTCTTCCTTGCTGTGTTTTAGACGCTTCTCCCCGCCAAGAGCCTGGCCCCATCTCTTCCCCAAGCTTTGACTTGTGAATCGAAAGGTCAGGTGTAGAAGGTTCTGTAAGTCTGCCTCTGCACCATCGTCAAATCTCCCCTGACACTCGGAAGCCAGGGGCTGGCTGGGGTTTGCAGGAGGGACGTGGAACGCCCATGAGGGAGGAAAGAGCTGCCATCTCATCGTCAGATCCATCCCAAGCTCAGCTCTCTCTCGGATCCAAGCCCTGAAGTCCCCTGTAGGCCCTAGACCACCTGTCAGCCACCATCTCAGTTGATGTTTAAGCATCTGTGGCGATTGAATTACTCACTGCTAGTAGGAGGCAAAATAATGTCCCATAAATATGTCCACATCCTAATCCCATGTGGCAGACAGAATAATGGCCCCAAAGATGTCCACGTCCTAATTCCCTATGTGGGAGACAGTATAATGGCCCCAAAGATGTCCACATCCTAATCCCCCATATGATACACAGAATAATGGCCCAAAGATGTCCACGTCCTAATCCCTATGTAGGAGACAGAATAATGGCCCCAAAGATGTCCACGTCGTAATTCCCATGTGTTACACAGAATAACAGCCCCCAGCATGTTCTTACCTGGATGAGCATCCTGTCGACACATTACAGAATGCTCTCTATGGAAGGAGGACTTTTATTCCAGGGATATTGCCATGGAGAGATGATTCTGGAGTGTCCCTGTGGGCCTGACATGTAATTATAATTGTCCTTATATAAGGAACAGGTGCGGTGGTTCACACCGGTAATCCCAGCACTTTGAGAGGTTGAGGCAGGTGGATCACCTGTGGTCAGGTCAACATGGTGAAACCCCACCTCTACTAAAAATACAAAAATTAGCCAGGGGTGGTGGCAGGTGCCTGTCATCCCAGCTACTCGAGAGGCTGAGGCATGAGAATTGCCTGAACCTGGGAGGCAGAGGTTGCAGTGAGCTGAGATCGTGCCACTGCATTCCAGCCTGAGTGACAGAGCGAGACTCCATCTCAAATAATAATAATTGTCCTTATAAGAGAGAGGCAAGAGAGTTACAGTCCAGTGAGATATGAAGAGGCAAGAGCAGGCCTGAGTGACAGCAACCACCAATGAAGACAGTCAGCCTTTTCTAGACGTGGGAAATGGAGGGAAATGAATTTCCGTCTTGTCTTAGTCTGTTTTGTGTTGCTACAAAGGAATTCCCCAGGCTGGGTAATGTATTTTAAAAAGAGGTTTATTTGGTTGGAGGCGGTGGCTCACGCCTGTCATCCCATCACGTTGAGAGGCCGAGGGGGGTGGATCACGAGGTCAGGAGTTGGAGACCAGCCTGACCAACATGGTGAAACCCTGTCTCTACTAAAATACAAAACAAAACAAAAAAAATTAGCTGGGCGTGGTGGCTGGTGCCTGTATTCCCAGCCACTTGGGAGGTTGAGGCAGGGAAATTGCTTGAACCGGGGAGGCGGAGGTTGCAGTGAGCCAAGATTGCACCACTGCACTCCAGCCTGGGTGACAGAGCAAGACTCTGCCTCAAAAAAAAAAAAAAAAAAAAAAAGGTTTATTTGGCTGATGATTCTGCAGACTGTACGGGAGTCATGCCTTCAGCATCTGCTGCTGGTGAGAACCTCAGCAACTTCCCCTCCTGGTGGCAGAGGAAGGGGAGCTGGTGTTACATATTGAGAGAGGTGGCAAGAGGAAGGGAAGGAGGTACCAGCCTCTTTTTCTTTTTACTTTTTTTTTTTGGAGACAGAGTCTAACTCTGTTGCCCAGGCTGGAGTGCAATGGCGTGATCTTGGCTGACTGCAACCTCCGCCTCCTGGGTTCAAGCAATTCTGCTGCCTCAGCCTCCTGAGTAGCTGGGACCACAGGTGCACCTGCCGCCACACCCGGCTAATTTTTTGTATTTTAGTAGAAACGGGGTTTCACCATGATGCCCAGGCTGGTCTCGAACTCATGAGCTTAGGCAATCTGCCCGCCTCGGCCTCCCAAAGTGCTAGGATTACAGGCGTGAGCCACCGCGCCCGGCCACCAGCCTCTTTTTCACAACCAGCTCTTTCAGGAACAAATAGAGAAAGAACTCACTCATTACTACAAGAAAGGCACTGCCCCGCTTGATTCAAACACCTCCTGCGAGGTCCCACCTCCAACCTGGAGAACCAAATTTCAAACTGAGATTTGCAAGGGACAAACAACCAAACTATATCATCACTTTGTCCTCCAGAAGAAACCAGACCCGCTAAAAACTGGATTTTTAACCCAGGGAGGCCTGGCACTGTACAATAATAAATTAATTTTTTTTTTTTTTGAGATGGAGTCTCGCTATGTCATCCAGGCTGGAGTGCGGTGGTGTGATCTCGGTTCACTGCAACCTCCGCCTCCTGGGTTCACGCCATTCTCCTGCCTCAGCCTCCCGAGTAGCTGGGACTACAGGCACAAGCCACCATTCCCCAGCTAATTTTTGCCTTTTTTGTAGAGATAAGGTCTCGCTATGATGCCCAGACTAGTCTCAAACTCCTGTCTCAAGCAATCCTCCTACTTTGGCCTCCCAAACTGTTAGGATTACAGGCATGAGCCACGGCGCCCAGACAAATATTATGCTTTTAGTATTATTTTATTTATTATTATTATTTGTTTTGAGATGCAATCTTGCTCTGTTACCCAAGTTGGCATACAATGGCGCGATCTTGGCTCACTGCAACCTCTGCCTCCTGGGTTCAAGCGATTCTCCTGTCTCAGCCTCCCGAGTAGCTGGGATGACAGGAGTCCACCACCATGCCTGGGTGTAAATTTCTGCATTTTTAGTAGAGATGGGGTTTCACCATGTTGGCCAGGCTGGTCTTGAACTCCTGACCTCAGGTGATCTGCCCGCCTTGGCCTCCCAAAGTGCTGGGATTACAGGCATGAGCCACCGCGCCTGGCCCCAAATATCATGTTTTTAAATAAAAACATAAAAAATGATATAAAGGCTCACAGCATCATCAACAAGAAAACAGTTCCCCAGTGTCGTGGAGGCGGAGATGTCCATGCCCTTCCTACACCCTCTGGGTCTCAGGTAATTTCCTTCACAGTCAAGACCTCTTCTCGGTAGCCTTTCCCTTCCTCTGGGGTGAATTCCTCCCAGATGATCTGAGAAAAAGAAGGAGGATTCAGGCGGTCAGATCTTCACAAGCTCAGCCTGGGACTCAGTGGGCTGTATTTATTTTCTTTTTCTCCCTCGAGACGGAGTCTCACTCTGTTGTCCAGGCTGGAGTGCTCTGGTGTGATCTCAGCTCACTGCAACTTCGGCCTCCCGGGTTCAAGCGATTCTCCTGCCTCAGCCTCTGGAGTAGCTGGGATTACAGGTGCCCGCCACCACAAATTTGACTGATTAGATGAGGCCCACCCTTCTCCTTTAGATCTTCAACTGATTAGAGGAGGCCCACTCTTCCCCCTTTAGACCTTCGACTGATTAGATGAGGCCCACCTTTCCCCTATATACCTTTGACTGACTAGATGAGGCCCACCGTTCCCCCTTTAGACCTTCGACTGATTAGATGAGGCCCACCCTTCCGCCTTTAGACTTTTGACTGATTAGATGAGGCCCACCCTTCCCTCTTTAGACCTTTGACTGACTAGATGAGGCCCACCGTTCCCCCTTTAGACCTTCGACTGATTAGATGAGGCCCACCCTTCCCCCTTTAGACTTTTGACTGATTCCCGTATATACCTTCGACTGATTAGATGAGGCCCACTCTTCCCCCTTTAGACTTTTGAATGATTAGATGAGGTCTACCCTTCCCCTTTAGACCTTCGACTGATTAGACGAGACCCACCCTTCCCCCTTTAGACTTTTGACTGATTAGGTGAGGCCCACTTTTCCCCTATATACCTTCGACTGATTAGATGAGGCCCACCCTTCCCCTATATACCTTCGACTGATTAAATGAGGCCCACCCTTCCCCCTTTAGACTTTTGACTGATTAGATGAGGCCCACCCTTCCCCCTATATACCGACTGATTAGATGAGGTCCACCCTTCCCCCTTTAGACCTTCGACTGATTAGACGAGGCCCACCTTTTCCCCTTTAGACTTTTGACTGATTAGATGAGGCCCACCCTTCCCCCTATATACCTTCGACTGATTAGACGAGGCCCACCCTTCCCGTATATACCTTCGACTGATTAGATGAGGCCCACCCTTCCCCCTTTAGACTTTTGACTGATTAGATGAGGCCCACTCTTCTTCCTTTAGACCTTCGACTGATTAGAGGAGACCCACCCTTCCCCCTTTAGACTTTTGACTGATTAGATGAGGCCCACCTTTCCCCCTATATACCTTCGACTGATTAGATGAGGCCCAGCCTCCCCCCTTTAGACCTTCGACTGATTAGATGAGGCCCACCCTTCCCCCTTTAGACTTTTGACTGATTCCCGTATATACCTTCGACTGATTAGATGAGGCCCACCTTTCCCGTATATACCTTCAACTGATTAGATGAGGCCCACCCTTCTTCCTTTAGACCTTCGACTGATTAGATGAGGCCCATCCTTCCCCCTTTAGACTTTTGACTGATTAGATGAGGTCCACCTTTCCCCTATGTACCTTCAACTGATTAGACAAGGCCCACCCTTCCCGTATATACCTTCAACTGATTAGACGAGGCCCACCCTTCCCCCTTTAGACCTTCGACTGATTAGAGGAGACCCACCCTTCCCCCTTTAGACTTTTGACTGATTAGATGAGGCCCACCTTTCCCCTATATACCTTCGACTGATTAGATGAGGCCCACCCTCCCCCCTTTAGACCTTCGACTGATTAAATGAGGCCCACCCTTCCCCTTTAGACCTTCGACTGATTAGATGAGGCCCACCCTTCCCTCTTTAGACCTTTGACTGACTAGATGAGGCCCACCCTTCCCCCTTTAGACCTTCGACTGATTAGAGGAGACCCACCCTTCCCCCTTTAGACTTTTGACTGATTAGATGAGGCCCACCTTTCCCCTATATACCTTCGACTGATTAGATGAGGCCCACCCTTCCCCCTTTAGACCTTCGACTGATTAGATGAGGCCCACCCTTCCCCCTTTAGACTTTCGACTGATTAGATGAGGCCCACCCTTCCCTCTTTAGACCTTTGACTGACTAGATGAGGCCCACCCTTCCCCTATATATCTTCGACTGATTAGATGAGGCCCACCCTTCCCCCTTTAGCCACCACCGGCTACATTTTGTATTTTCAGTAGAGATGGGGTTTCACCATGTTGGCCAGGCTGGTCTCAAACTCTTGACTTTGAGGTGATCCACTCGCTTTGGCCTCACAAACTGCTGGGATGACAGGCGTGAGCCACTGCGCCTGGCCAGGGGTTTTTCCTGGGGTAAAGATCTGAGACAGATCCACCCATGCGGCCTCATAGTTGACGATGAACAGGGTGGCTTTTGGAAGAGCTTGTGAGCGTGAAACCCGGGCAGGGTACAGCAGGTGCTAAGCCCCTGGGGCCAACGGAGCTCGGAGAAGGGAAGGTTGAAGCCTGAAGCCATCATCCTGGCACCTCGATGTGGGGGACCCCTGGGGGTCAGTGGAAAGCAGGGGCCAAGGAGGAGGCTGGCGTGGGGGTAGAAGGTAACGGAATGACAGATGGCCGGGTCTAGGACGGGGGTGTGCAAGTGGCAACTGGGAGGATGTTACCTATGTGGCAGGGAAGAGGGCACTCGGGGCAACCCTGGGCTGGAACTGGAGTTCCCCATGGGAGGAAGACACAGCCCCTGAGCTGGAGAGAGGTGGGTGGGAGAAGGCCACCCACGGGGTCTTGGGATGTGGGTCATGCAGATCTCTCACTCTTAGTCACCCTCTCTGGGGTCTTGCTGTTGAGCCTCTCTCTCGGTCTCTCTGCCTCTTTTCTCTGTCTCCCTCTCTGTCTCTCTTTCCTCCCCCTCTCACCTTCCTTCCACCCCCATCTCTGGGTCTCTATCTCCGTCTTCCTGCATGTCTACCTCTTTCGGGTTGAGTCTCTCTGTTTCTCTTTCATCTCTTGGTCCCTGTCTCAGATACCTGGCACCAATGATGTCTCGGATACCCAGCACCAATGACGTGTCCCTGTGACTAGGCTACAGTCCCCAGTTATTGAATCAAACCATGACTCAGGGGCTGCTACAAAGGTGCTTTGTAGATGTCAAGTTCACAATCAGCTGATTTCCAGGAAAAGAGATTGGACTGGAGAATGTGGGTGGGCCTTATGTAATCAGTCGAAGGGTCTAAAGGGGGTGGGCCTCATCTAATCAGTTGAAGGTCTAAAGGGGAAGGGGGGAAGGCTGGGCTTCATCTAATGAATTGAAGGTCTAAACGGGAAGGGTGGGTCTCATCTAATCAGTCAAAGGTCTAAAGGGAGAAGGGTAGGCCTCATCTAATCAGTCAAAGGTCTAAAAAGGGAAAGGTGGGCTTCATCTAATCAGTCAAAGGTCTAAACGGAGAAGGGTAGGCCTCATCTAATCAGTCAAAGGTCTAAAAAGGGAAAGGTGGGCTTCATCTAATCAGTCAAAGGTCTAAACGGAGAAGGGTAGGCCTCATCTAATCAGTCAAAGGTCTAAAAAGGGAAAGGTGGGCTTCATCTAATCAGTCAAAGGTCTAAAGGGAGAAGGGTAGGCCTCATCTAATCAGTCAAAGGTCTAAAAAGGGAAAGGTGGGCTTCATCTAATCAGTCGAAGGTCCAAAGGGGGAAAGGTGGGCCTCATCTAATCAGTCAAAGGTCTAAAAAGGGAAAGGTGGGCCTCATCTAATCAGTCGAAGGTCCAAAGGGGGAAAGGTGGGCCTCATCTAATCAGTCAAAGGTCTAAAAAGGGAAAGGTGGGCTTCATCTAATCAGTTGAAGGTCTAAAGGGGAAGGATGGGCCCCATCTAATCAGTCGAAGGTATAAAAGGGAGGGTGGGCCTCATCTAATCAGTTGAAGGTCCAAAGGAGAACCGTGGGCCTCATCTAATCAGTCGAAGGCATAAAGGAGAATGGTGGGCTTCATCTAATCAGTCAAAGGTCTAAACGGGGAGAGTGGGCCTCATTTAATCAGTTGAAAGTCTAAAGGGTAAGGGTGGGCCTTATCTAATTAATCACCTGAAGGTCTAAAGGGGAATGGTGGGCTTCATCTAATCAGTCGAAGGTGTAAATGGGGAGAGTGGGCCTCATCTAATCAGTTGAAAGTCTAAAGAGGAAGAGTGGGCCTTATCTAATTAATAAGTTGAAGGTCTAAAGGGGAAGGCTGGGCTTCATCTAATCAGTTGAAGATCTAAAGGGGAGGGTGGGCCTCATCTAATCAGTCAAAGGTATAAAGGGGAATGGTGGGCTTCATCTAATCAGTCAAACGTCTAAACGGGTAGAGTGGGCTTCATCTAATCAGTTGAAAGTCTAAAGGATAAGGGTGAGCCTAATAAGTTGAAGCTATAAAGGGGAAGGCTGGGCTTCATCTAATCAGTTGACGGTCTAAAGGGGAAGGATGGGTCTCATCTAATCAGTCGAAGGTCTAAAGGGGGAAGGGTGGACGTTAGCTAATCAGTCAAAGGTTTAAAGGGGAATGGTGGGCTTCATCTAATCAGTCGAAGGTCTAAACTAAGAGAGTGGGCCTCATCTAATGAGTTAAAAGTCTAAAGGGTAAGGGTAGGCCTTATGTAATTAATAAGCTGATGGTCTAAAGGGGAAGGGTGGGCCTCATATAATCAGTCAAAGGTGTAAAGGGGGAAAAGGGGGAAGAGCGGGCCTCATCTAATCAGTCGAAAGTATAAAGGGGAATGGTGGGCTTCATCTAATTAGTCGAAGGTCTAAACGGGGAGAGTGGGCCTCATCTAATCAGTTGAAAGTCTAAAGGGTAAGGGTGGGCCTTATCTAGTTAATAAGTTGAAGGTGTAAAGGGGTAGGCTGGGCTTCATCTAATCAGTTGAAGATCTAAAGGGGAATGGTGGGTCTCATCTAATTAGTTGAAGGTCTAAAGGGGAATGGTGGGTCTCATCTAATTAGTTGAAGGTCTAAAGGGGAATGGTGGGTCTCATCTAATTAGTTGAAGGTCTAAAGGGGAAGGCTGGGCTTCATCTAATAAGTTGAAGGTGTAAAGGGGAAGGCTGGGCTTCATCTAATAAGTTGAAGGTGTAAAGGGGAAGGCTGGGCTTCATCTAATCAGTTGAAGGTCTAAAGGGGAAGGCTGGGTCTCATCTAATCAGTCAAAGGTCTAAAGGGGGAAGGGTGGGCCTCATCTAATCATTGAAAAGCCTAAAAGTGGCTGGGTGCAGTGGCTCACGCATGTAATCCCAGCACTCTGGGAGGCCAAGGTGGGTGGAGCACCTGAGGTCAGAAGTTCAAGACCAGCCTGGCCATGGCGAAACCCCGTCTCTAGTAAAAATACAAAAAATTAGCTGGGCGTGGTGGTGTGTGCCTGTAATCCCAGCTACTCCGGAGGCTGAGACAGGAGAATCACTCGAACCTGGGAGGTGGAGGTTGCAGTGAGCCAAGATTGCGCCATTGCACTCCAGCCTGGGCAACAAGAGTGAAACTCCATCTCAAAAAAAAAAAAATTATAAAGGGGAAGGGTGGGCCTCATCTAATCAGTCGAAGGTCTAACGTGGGAAGGGTGGGCCTCATCTAATCAGTCGAAGGTCTAAAGGATAAAAGCTGAGGTTCCCCGGACAAAAGTTTTATTTCTTTTTTAAAAATTTCATCTCCTACTCTGAGAATGCAGGACGGTTCTGCCTCTGGGATGCAGCATCAGCCCTGGCCTGACTTTGCAGCCTGCCAGCCTACTGCAACATAAGACATAGTCCCTGAGCTGGAGAGAGGTGGGTGGGAGAGGAGCGCCAATGGGGTCTCGGGGTGCAGGTCAATGATTCCTCGCCCTTGTTCACCGTCTCTGGGCTCTCGCTGAGACTAAATCCCACTCCTGTGTCTTCCCTGTCTCTCTCGGCGTCTCTGTGTCTCTCTTCTCTGCCTCCCTGTCTGTCTCTTTCCTCCCTCTCTCTCTCTCTCCCCTCTCCGTGTCCACCTATGTCTCTCTCTCTCTCTGTTTCTCCCTCTGTCTCTCTGTCTTTTTCTCTTTGTCCCTGTCTCTATCTCTCCTTCTCCGTCTCTCTCTCTTTTTCTGTCTCTGTCTTTCTCTGTGTCTCTGTCTTTGTCTCTCTCCCCTCTCTGTGCCTCTGTTCTTCTCTGTCTCTCTCTTCTCCCTGCTGCGGTGTTTACTTTTGTTTTGTTTTTGATATATAGAGTTTTGCTCTTGTTGCCCAGGCTGGAGTGCAATGGCGCGATCTCGGCTCACTGCAACCTCCGCCTCCTGGGTTCAAGTGATTCCCCTGCCTCAGCCTCCAGAGTAGGTGGGATTACAGGCGTGCGCCACCACACCTGGCTAATTTTTGTAATTTTAGTAGAGACAAGGTTTCTCCATGTTGGTCAGGCTGGTCTCGAACTCCCAACCTCAAGTGATCCACCCGCCTCAGCCTCCCAAAGTGCTAGGATGACAGGTGTGAGCCACTGCGCCCGGCCCCTGCCTGGGTCTTTGTGTTTGTTGTTTGTCTCTGTTTCTCCATCTCTGTCTCTCTGATTGTCTTTTTCTCTTCGTATGTCTCTGTCTTCCTCTCTGTGTGTCTCTCTCTCTCTTTCCCTCTCTCTTTTCTCCCTCCCTCTCTCTGTTTCTCTGTCTGTGTGTCTGCCTTTGTTTCTCTGTCAGTCTGTCTGCCTCTGTTTCCCTCTCTCTGGTGTCTTCTTCTCATTCTCTTCTATGTTCCTCTCTCTCTCCTCCTTCTCCTCCATCTTTCTCCACCTCTGTCTCTTGTCTCTTGTCTCTTTATTTCTGCCTCTCCTCTCTACCTTCTTTTTCCTTTTGAGGTGGAATCTCACTCTGTCACCCAGGCTGGAGTGCGGTGGCACGATCTCGGCTCACTGCAACCTCCGCCCCCTGGGTTCAAGCCATTCTCCTGTCCCAGCCTCCCGCGTAACTGGGATTACAGGTGCCTGCCACCACGCCCGGCTAATTTTTTGTATTTTTAGCAGAGATGGGGTTACACCATGTTGGTCAGGCTAGTCTCGACCTTCTGACCTCAGGTGATCCGCCTGCCTCGAACTCCCAAAGTGTTGGGATGACAGGCGTGAGCCACCGTGCCTGGCCCTCTCTACCATCTTCTCCTCCTTTTTTTGACCACCACCCTGCCTCAGTTTCTCCTAATGGAGCTTACAGAGACGACCCCGACCCGGGAGAAGGCCCGGGAGTGGGATACAGATTCCAGCCACACCCGTGGCGACGCTGCGGTCGCAGCTGGTGGGGAAGCAAGACGGTCGACACTCAGAGGCCGTGTCCCACGCTCCCCACTCCCCACTTTCCATCCCAGGTCACTGCTCCGCCAACCCCTACCTACCTCGTCTTCCACCTCATGATTATCATTCAGTTTGTCTTTGATCTGCGGAACTGGCGGGAACAGTCGCTGTATCCTAAGGAACCTGAGACACAGAGAAAAAGTGTGAGGAGAACGAACCCCAGGTCACCAGAGTTCCTTCTATCAGCGCCCTGTGCTGAGGGATGCTGCGTGCGGGGTGTCTGTGCTCAACTACGCAAAACAACTTCACTAAGAATCACCAAGTGACAAAAACCTTAAGGAACTAGGCCGGGCGCAGTGGCTCACGCCTGTCATCCCAGCACTTTTGGAGGATGAGGTGGGCAGATCACTTGATGTCTGGAGTTCGAGACTAGCCTGGCCAACGTGGTGTAACCCCATCTCTACTAAAAATACAAAAATTAGCTGAGTATCGTGGTGCATGCTTGTAATCCCAGCTACTCGGGAGGCTGAGGCAGGAGAATTGCTTGAACCCGGGAGGTGGAGGTTGCAGTGAGCCGAGATTGCATCATTGCACTCCAGCCTGGGCGACAGAGCAAGACTCCATCTCAAAAAAAAAAAAAAAAAAAAAATCACCAAATGACGAAAATCTTAAACTAGGCCAGTCGTGGCAGCTCACGCCTGTAATCCCAGCACTTTGGGAGGCTGAGGCGGGTGGATCACTTGAGGTCAAGAGTTCGAGACCAGCCTGGCCAACATGGTGAAATCCTGTCTCTACTAAAAATACAAAAATTAGCTGAGTATCGTGGTGCATGCTTGTAATCCCAGCTATTCGGGAGGCTGAGGCAGGAGAATTGCTTGAACCCAGGAGGTGGAGGTTGCAGTGAGCTGAGATCGCGCCATGGCACTCCAGCCTGGGCAACAAGAGCGAAACTCTACCTCAAAAATAAACACACAAAAATGAAACTAGAAGATAAGTATATATCCAGGGATAAAGCATGAAGTATCTCCAATGTCACTCATGCACTTTGTTTACTCAGAGACAACACCAGGATTGATTAAAATTATGCACATCATGTCAACCCTTTTCTAAATGTTAACAAATGTCACTGGAACAGCTAGTACCCATGGAATAGGATGTAACATTCTGACTGCAGGCTTTCACTTGCATTCCCTACAGGTGTTGAGTGTGGAGTGTTCAAACCTCAAGCTTATAGATTCATGAAGGAAAAATTATGTGCATTGAAAATTGAGAACAACTATGTTAAGAACAATATTCCATGAAAGTAAGTTCCTATGTACTCATCTGCTCTTAATTGTATTACACTGTTCTCATGCAGAATGATACAAGTAACAATTATTATTGTTATTACTATTATTAGTATTATGAAATGGAGTCTAGCTCGGTAGTCCATACTGGAGCGCACTGCTGCGAACTCAGCTCACTGAAACCTCCGACTCCTGGGTTCAAGGGATTCTCCTGCTTCAGCCTCCCATGTAGCTGGGATTGCAGGCACCCACCAAAACACCTAAGTAATTTTTATATTTTCAGTAGGGACGTGGTTTCACTGCATTGGCCAGGCTGGTCTTGAACTCCTGACTTCCTGAACCACCCACCTTGGACTCCCAACGTGCTGGGATTACAAGTGTGAGCCACCGCACCCAGCCAAAATTAATATTTTGAAATATTTAGAAATATATGTTCTCGGGCACAGTGGCTCAAGTCTGTGATCCCATGACTTTGGGAGGCCGAGGTGGGTGGACCACTTGAACTGAGGAGTTGGAGACTAGCTTGAAAATATGGTGAAACCCTGTCTCTACAAAAGATACAAAAAATTAGCCAGGACTGGAGGTGTGTGCCTGTGTTCCCAGCTACTGAAGAAGCTAAGGTGAGAGGATTGTTCAGGAGGATCACTTGAGCTCAGGAGGATGAAGCTGCAGTGCGCAGAGATTGAGCTTCTGCACTCCAGTCCAGTCTGGGCAAGAAAGTGAGGTTCTGTCTCTTGTACGTAGGGGTGTGTGTGTGTGTGTGTGTGTGTGTGTGTGTGTGTGTGTATACACATATGCATGTATATGTATACACACACTCATATATACATATATAAGAAAGAGTGAAACTCCCTCATACACACACACAGACACACACACACATACAAACACGCACACAAACATATATTCTTGGCCACCTTAATTCCTCTATAATGGAATTCTGAACAGCATGCTTAAGGGTCAATACCAGGGCCTGCAGGCAGATAGCCTGTGCCAGAACTGTTCAGAGTGGGTTTTTTCACATTATACAGTTTCATCTTCTGAGTACACTTCCTGATCCTATTGTTCCCTTCATATCTTGCATATCTTTCTGGGGAAAAGACCACATGCAGCAATACCTTTTTTTTTTTTTTTTTTTTGCTAAGTGTTTTCTTATTATTTGGAGGAGTTTTTAGTCGAAAAATTTCTAAGGACGAAACTTTTCGTCTTTTGGCTCAGGAAACTGCAGGCACCAGTTGCACAACAATATTTAAGAGTAGCACAGATAATAAGTCATATCCATTGCCTTAAACAAAATGTACAGAATTCGGTATTTTTAGTTACACGCGAACACTATATAGGGTTTGCAATTGATCATTTTTATATTCTATATTCTATTTGATACTGAACATAGAGCGTCAAGAATTGGGGCACACAATGATTTTTCAGTAAATATGCATAGAGTGCTGTAAATATTGAGATTGGAAAACATACCATGTTTCTGCCCTCATCATGTTCTCATTCTATTAAATGTTGTAATAACACAACTTTGAGTCATAAATCTTTCAAAAGAGAAGTACACACAAAAAAGAGCTAGACAAATACGTGGGACATTATGATCATGTAGAGCTTGTATCAGTTACAGCCAGGTCTTCAAGGCCCATAAATGCCAGGATAGAAAGTTTAGAACAAACTGTCTACACAAAGGCAAGTTTTTGTTGCTGTTGTTGTTTTTTCATAGGAAAATAATATCGGAGTTTCACAAAGGTTATAAGACTAACTGCAATATATAGGATGGGTTGAAGATCAGCAAGAGAAGACAGAAGGTGAGTTCTGAGTTTTATTAAATGCTTAAACTAACATATGATGGTGGCCTGGGTAAAGAAAGTTGAAGCAAGGACTGGAAGAAAGAGACAGGTGCAAGAATCATTGTAAAGATAAAGTCCACAAGTCTTGGCATGAGTTTTCAAATTGAGGCTAGTAAAAAATATTGTGGGATTCTTGCCATTCATCTATCCATCAAATTATTCAATGCAACTTTATTAAGATTCTAGATTATTATTAATCTTTATCATTATTCAAGATTATTAAGGTGTATTACTCATTGAATAATAAATATTGCATGCATGTTTATTACTATGCAAAAAGCACTGTGCTGGGTTCTGGAGGTACAGCAATGAATATGGGGTTAATGGTCCCCAACTTCATGAAGCTTTACATAGAGGGAGAGACAGATAATAAATAAAAGACACAAGCAGTCGTAAATGTTGTGAAGGAAATTTTGGGACGCGGAAAGAGAGTAACAGATAGTAGTGACGGTTGGTATAACAGACAGAACTACTGTACATTGGGCACTAAGTGAAGCTTTCTCCAGGGAAGTCTTATGTGATATATCTGAAAGAGCAGCCATTGATAAAGAGGGAAAAAAACAGCTGCCAACCCTCTAAAATAGGAGAATTTTGGCCTAGCTCTGTGTTTGAAGAACAGAGAGTTGCTAATGTGCAGAATAAAGCTGAGAATTTGAGTAAGAGGAAAATGGTAAAGTAACCAGTGGTTTTAATAGTACAGATGGGAATGCTGTCCTTGATAAAAGTAGTTCCAGTGGAATGAGACCAAAACCCAATTGAACTGAACTGAAAAGCCAGTGGGAAGAAATGAGGGAAGTGGGTACAGCGTGCTTAGTGGAGAAAAGTAATGAAGGGGTAGGTGTCAGGGGAGTAAACAACGGGAAAAATTCTAATTTATAAAAGCAATCTAAGAATTTAGATCACAGCTGTATATGTATACTGAGGTGGTAGAGAGGGAGAGATTAACGTACATGAGAAAATAAAATTGACAGCAGTGGATTGCGGTTTCTAGCACCTACAGTTCACTCCCACTTTGCCTGTGAGTTGGATAAATGTCTGAAAGCTGATTGTTTTTCAAAGTTGGTTTCTATTTGGGAAAGAAGGGAGCAGGGAACAACATGACATTGTAAACTGCAAAGCAAAATAAGGATATAGAGTACATAGAGGAAGAAAGAGCTCGGGCACTAGAAGATCTTGTTCCTCAAACCGCATGCTGCCTACTTTGTAGTCTAGCTTGACACGTGAGCCCTACTCCAGTTTCCAAAAGAACAATGATTGTTTCATTTAATCGGACCAAGGGCACTTGACACATCCCACCATATACATCTGTCATTTCAAAGAAGAAAGAGTATTTTAGAACTACAAATAGAAATAATGTAACATTAAGATGAAAATCAAATAACAAATCTAGCTTCGTTGAAAATCTGTCTATACTGATATCTTATTATTTTTTTTAATTCTGCCAAGGATTAGTGAACATATTCTCCCAGTCTTTTGTCTGTATGTTAAAACTTGCTAAACACCTCAAGTCTCGCATAAGAACTACAATGGAAAATGGATCAGTCAGGAGTTCTTCCATACAATTATCAATAAATTATATTTCTTCATACTGAAATTTGTTTTTTCATTATTGTAAGAAATTAACTTTTATATTAATAGTAGGTGATGTAACAAAGCAGGTCTTTAAGGAGATAACTGACACTGGATTTCCATACCATTACTCAGGTGGCCCTTATTTGCCAGCCAGGTTCCCTCCCTGGACACACACTGAAGGTCCCCAACCATTTTGCGATCTCTTCACATTCCCAGCTCCTGAGGAAGCTCCAAAATACCTGTCCATGAAGAAAATAGAACATTTCCGCACACTGGATCCCAGTGTGGTCCTCCAGATTCCCTGTGAGGTGGACTATCTTGTATGGGAAGGCAGGGCACTGGGAGGGAGGATGTCAGAGACGATAACACATGTCAGGGCAGCCCAGGGTCATGGAAACAGAACAAGACAGTCCTGGGAGAAACATTCTAAAACGGCATAGACCTAGGTGGGCCTCAGGTGGACATCTGCGTGGAGAGGGAGAGGGCCCTGGTTGAGCTCAAAATGAGCCCCAGGTGGTAGCAGATCTTAGGGCAGGGCATGGAGCTGGCAAGTGATGATGAGACAGCTATCCCTTAAGCCCTGCTTCTCACCCACTGACTTTAGCCACATATGCATCCTAGTGGCTTAACGTTCCCCAATCCTGACATGTGGGTGTTATAATTTCCTGATGGGCCTTTCTCCCCCAAACCATGGATTGCCTGGGATTGCTCACTGCAGTCTCCTCCATGATCCTTGGGTTCTCCATGAGGGGCACAGATCCAGGACTCAAAGGCCTCTGAGTTGCCAATCCTTGGTTGCTCGCCTGGCCTCCTCTCTGTTCTGTCTCTAATGCTGTCCTTCCCTCCATGGGATAGAACTGCAAAGCATTGAGCCATAGGCCCTGGCTGATGATCTAGGGGACTGCAGAAGCAGGTCCAGGGGAGTTCAGGTCACAGCTTAAAGCCAGTTCCCCGGAGACCAAGGAATGACCAGCGAAGTCCTTTCCCAGGATGCCCCACGGCGAACCCCACCTCAGCAATCCTGCCAAAACCCGGGCAGTCTTATTCAGCCAAACAACCTCCACCTCCACCTCAGCCATGATGTCTGTCATATGATAAGCTCAGCCGTTGTGTCTTCCAATATGATAAGGTCAGGTAGGAGGTGTACTGCCTGCAGCTGGAGGCTTGACCTTCATGATCCCAGAACCACTGGACTGCAGTGGAATGAGACACTCTGTACCCTGCAGGGAGAGGAGTCAGGAAGGTTCATGCCAGACCTCACCTCCCACACACCAGCTGCCCTACCATGCTGGGAGGCATTCCTTACCGAGGATGCCAACACAGTACTCCTTAATGATGACTTCACTGTCGAAATAGAGATTGTGACGACATGAAATCTTCATCCCGCCGCCGGTAACCGGGATCGCTGAGGTCCTCCACCTGCCTGATCAAGGAGAAAGAGAATGGATTCAATACGACCATCTTATCTAGCTGGGCTGTAGTGAACCACGAGTTTCCACTTTCCAGTTCTCCCACTGAGACAACCCTGGTCCCCAGGGGGACCACAGACTGACTCAGAAACTGGACCCCTCCCACCGACCCAGGCTCCCCAGCCTGACCTACAAATCCATCATGTAGCAAAGCAGGACTTCATCATGGTTTCCGGCCCAGGCCGACATCTCGTGTGCCAAACAACCTACCTCTGGTCAGGAAGCCTCCAGATGATTGGGTGGGCAAGTCTCGTGACGCCCTGCAGTTTTGCAAGAGCACAGAGACTGTGGAGCAGGGCTATCTCCCAGAGATTTGGCCTGTCACCGTCCGTTGTTGGTCCTGTGTCTCTGTCTGGCGAGGAGGCAACGGCACAGCTATGGTGGTTTGTGGAGTGGGTGGACCCCGGCCAAGACGGCCTGGGCTGACAAGAGCGGAGAGGAAGAAGAAGTGGGCAGGTGGTTGCAGCTGAGGAGCGGAGGGGCGGGGTGGCACGGGGTGGTGTGAGGCGGCTGCTTCTCCGGGTTCATGAGCTGCAGGAGGCCTTTGTGTGCTGAGTGCCGGACCTGCTCTGCTGATGTCCGGGTGTGTGCTGTCTTCTCATCCTAGTCTCCCTGAGGGGTGGGCCTGCCCACTTGAGGGAAGTCCTGTAGTAAGAAACGGCGGCAGAGTTGTGCCTGGCGCTCCCCATGGGAATTGCGTGGGTGCAAAGGAGGTTATATAGACTCAAGGCCTACACCCCTTTGGGTTCGGCGCCGGCAGGGGGAAGAAAGCCTATCTGGGGAGCTGGTGCCTGCCTTGAGGTGGTCGGCAGCCCCATGCACCGCGAACCCGTCTTAAGCACCTTGTGTTTCTGGGCTGAGCCTGTTGGAAACGGGCACCGAGAGCATGGGGTGGTTGAATGGCTGGCAATGGCAAAGAGACTGCCCGTCCTCCAGGGACGTTCCCAGGGAAACGTGCCCTTCGACTTTCTGCTGCGCGGGAAGGGACCTTGGCGCCGCGATTCTCCCTTGTGAGTGCTGTGCTTGGCTCCCCTTGCCTACCACGTGTTCCCAGGGCTGCTACAAGCAAGCTGCAAGGATATGGCTCTGGCCCAAAAGGCGGAGATGCCCTGTGGCCTGGGGCACTCACGGAGCCCAGCTCCAAGTGAAGGACCTCCAGCGAGTCCATTGACGGCACAGGTGTTCTTGGTCCAGGGCCAGGCTGTGCCCGCTGGCCCTCCTTCTGCCACATCACGTCGGTCTCCTCCTCAACCACCACCTCCACCTCAGCCATTATGTCTTCCACCATCAGCACCGCCTCCTCTTCCAAGGCCGCCTCCTTGCTCTGTACTCCGGCCGTCCTCAACAGCAGAGCCTCCAGCCTGAACACGGTGCCGTCCTGTGTGCTCCCACAGATCCCGGCCTGCGCAGCCCAGCCCAACCTCCGCACCCCTAGGCTCTTGGGGACCGATCCCCCACAGACACCCTCCCTAAAAACCCACGGGCATCGCCCTGCTGAGAACCTAGTCCCACACCCACGTGGACCCAGGTTTCCTGAGGAGCTCCGCTGGACCCGCAGATCCTGCAATGGCCACAGGGCTCGGCTCCCCCGCAGGCTCAACTGTGCACAGGAGCTCAGGAGCCAGAGGCCCAGGCCCTGGGCCTGCAGAGCACCACCAGCAGGCACCGCAGCCACTGCAGCGGGTGCGGGAGCCTCTGGGTCGGCAAGGCATTGCAAAACACCGTGCGCGCAAGTCATCAATGGCCAACCCTGGCGGCCGGCCTCTGGTGTGCCCAGGGCATAGGACAAGAGGCCCTTTGGAATGCTCCTTGGACTGCAGCATCCTCAGGGAGGAAGCATGGTACGCAGAGCCTGTATTTGCCTCGACCTGCGATAGTGTGTGCCGGGGTTCTGGCCTCTACAACAGATCAATTTCACCTTAGCACAAGGAGGCGACTTTCCTCCCACGTGCCCGGCCCGACTCACTTCCCCTAGGCCGCCCCTGTCAACCTGGCCCCAGCAACCAGAGAGAGTTCTCTGGATCTGCAGTATTGCTTCCGTACCATCCAGCTGGCCTGCCTAACGAAGAGAGATGTTTCATGTGTTCATGACACATAGAGATTTTCATGGCTTGCCACACTCAGGATGTCAGGACACAGGGCTGCCGTGCCCACAATTCCAAATGCCACGCAGCCCGTCTGTCCCAGGATGCCGAGCTACCGGGCACAAGCTCCAAGGGCTTCTCGGAGGAGGTTTGGGGAGAGGAGTTGGCGTTAGGGGGAGTTGGAGATGCAGGCCCACCAGTGGCTGTGCCGCCCAGGGAGACGCCCACCGCCCTCCCATTCATTGGCCAGCATGGGAGGAAGGCGGTCGCAGCGCGGCTCCCCGCGCTCTTCCCGCGCAGTCCATTAGGGGGCGCCCGGGAGCCCCGCGCATGCGCACTGAGGGCCCGCTGACCCACTGGGTGCAATAAAGGCTGCGGCCGGGTTCGTGTGGCTCGGTTCGGGCAGCATAGGCCTTGCTCAGTGGGAGTGCGGAGGAGGGCACCGTCTTCAGGATGGAGGCTGTACAGGAGGGGGCGGCCGGGGTGGAGAGTGAGCAGGTGGCTTTGGGGGAGGAGGCGGTGCTGGTGTTGGATGACATAATGGCGGAGGTGGAGGTGGTGGCCCAGGAGGAGGGCCTCGTGGAGCCGCAGGAGGAGGCCCAGCGGGCACAGCCTGGCCCTGGGCCCATGACCCCAGAGTCTGCACTGGAGGAGCTGCTGGCCGTTCAGGTGGAGCTGGGGCCGGTTAATGCCCAAGCCAGGAAGGCCTTTTCTCGGCAGAGGGAAAAGATGGAGCGGAGGCGCAAGGCCCACCTAGACTGCAGAGGCGCGGTCATCCAGAGCGTCCCTGGCTTCTGGGCCAATGTTGTATCCTTCTCAGTGTTTCTTCTGCCTTTCTGGTGGAGAGGTGCTCTCGGGGAAGTGTAAGTAACTTATGGGCAGCTTGGCATCGATGTGACGCCACCTTTGGGGAACAAAGGTGAGTTGCCCCGGACAAATGTGGCTAGGGAAAACTGCAGCAGGCGTGGGTACTATTTTCCTGCGTGCGGCAGAGAAACCCTTGGTGATGCCGAGCAGCAGACGTTTGGGGCATGTTTTTGAAGAACAGAAGCGAGTTCAGACCAGAATAGGTTTTTGTGTGCATCAAGCTATTTTTAAGGCAGTGTGATTGCTCCCCCTTTCTAGTCCGATCTGGGACTGGGCGTCTTCGGCTATAAGCAGATTCTGCCACTCCTCAGACACCAGCAAGTCTCTGCAAATCGCACCTCCGCATGTCAGTGCAGTCAGCCTCAGAATTATACACCCTCTGTGAAGCCAAGGGGCCTTATTTTAGGGGTAGGGGGAGGCGAAAGGAGGTCATATACGTGGAAGCAGATCTGAGAAATCCCCTACCCCAGCCTCTGGGTGCTCTTAGGCCTTCTTCCCTGTTGCTCCTAGCTTCTCCTTCCACCGTATGTAAATGTAAAGGCTCTTTGACCTAAATCAGATTGCAAACCACCCCCAGATGTCAGCCCTGATCACTGACCAAGATGAAGACATGCTGAGCTACATGATCAACTTGGAGGTGAGGACAGCAAGACTGAGGCTAGAGGGTTTAGTGGGGGAGGGTAAGGGAAATAATTGGTTCCTGTGAGCAACAGTTGGCACCTCACCCAAAAAGGTATTTAAACTTTCTCCACCTTGTCCTGACAGGTGGAAGAAGTGAAGCATCCCGTTCATCTCTGCAGGATCATGTTGTTCTTTCGGAGTAACCCCTACTTCCAGAATAAAGTGATTACCAAGGAATATCTGGTGAACATCACAGGTGACAGGTGGCTCCCAGGATGGGTAGTGGAAGGAAGATGGTGGGTGGATCATTGCCAACGTGATCCAGTCCCCTTCCCACAAAACTTTCTGTCTCTGTAGAATACAGGGCTTCTCATTCCACTCCAATTCAGTGGCATCCAGATTATGAAGTTGAGGCCTATCGCCGCAGACACCACAACAGCAGCCTTAACTTCTTCAACTGGTTTTCTGACCACAACTTCGCAGGATCTAATAGGATTGCTGAGGTGGGTCCTCACTGGGAAACATCAGCAATGACCCTGGTGTGTTCCCACCTGTTTGGGTCACCAGTCTGAGCCCTGATGAGGCGTTTGCCGATTGATTCCCCTGACAGATCCTATGTAAGGACCTGTGGCGCAATCCCCTGCCGTACTACAAGAGGATGAAGCCACCTGAAGAGGGAACAGAGATTTCAGGTGAGCCGTTCAGTTGGAACTGGAGCTGTTTGATGCCCACTATGAGGGGGTTGACACACCTGCCTATTCAGGGAGCCTGGACGCTCGTTTCAGAAATGTAGAAATTGAGGCTGCTTTCCTATATGTAGAAATTCCTTGAGAGGACGAGAGAGAGTGACAGAATCCAGGACATTCATGGCATTGGGCTGAAAAAGGCAGATTAGAGACTGCACTGCAAGGCAGGTTATAGCTGTGAGTCTTAAGCCCAGGGGAGCATAGTCCATTTCCAGAATCACTGAGAAGTGAAGCTGAAAATCATTCACTTCAATCTGTAGCCCTTGATTCCATGGCCGTCAACCCCAGCGGCAGTCATCCTACCTACTCCATGAGATTGGGCTCCCTGAATGTGCCTCCTGGTCATCCCTGTCCTAGACCGCAAAGGATTGTTTAGATTGATGGATTTCCTTGAGCTATTGCCGCATCAGATTTCTGTGTGCTTTTAGTGTACAATGCATCTTGTTAGCTGACTCCCCTCACAGAGAGTACTGGGAATGGGGCAGGTATTGCGGAGAACAGTTTGTAACCCATGGTAGGAGGAAGTTTAAGAGATCACAAATGGGGAAGGGATATCCTTTTCTCAGCGGGCCCTGCAATTAAAACATTTCAAAGTATGGCTGAGAGAAATGCGTTTTGACATGCGTTTGTGTTTCTCTAGGGGACTCCCAGATGTTGAGTTGACTGTGAGGGAGCATCGGACCTTACTTAAAACAGCAGAACTCCTAAAAAGTTACTACCGTATGCAGGATGTCAGTACTCAGCATGGTCTTATGCCCAGGAAGTAAAGGAAAAACCGACCCAGTCACAAAAAAATCAGACAGGAAAAGGGGGTAAACTTGGATTGTATGGAATGCCAAATAAATATTCTCAAGAATGTTTGACTGTGTGTGTGTGTGTTTGTTTCTGTGTGTGTGTGTACGTTTATCCCCTGGATTTGGGTGTCATATTGAATTGATCAATCAATATGCTTTATTTTCTTCATGGAACTGACCCGTCTGTGTTGGAGCTGGGCCTCTAAAATTGTGGAGTGAATGGGTGTGGAATGTGTTGGGATTCTTCCTACAGGACAGAGTTGGGGAGGTCAAAGCAAAAGACAGCTTAGTTGGAAACTTACTTTGTCCTATGGAAGCAGAAGTAGTTCAAGGAAAGGGGTTAAGGTTTCCACAGCCCAGTTTGCTGGGACCTCTAAAATCCTTCATTTTGGGTATCATCATACACAATAGATAAGCACAGGATGATGGAAATCTTGAAGTTCCCTTTCTTGTTGAATTCACGTTCTTTTAAAGGTGAATTCATAATCCTTTTCTGGGACAATCAGCCCCTCAGAACTTCTCACACATCAACGTGAGAAGAAATGGGCAGGTAAGGTGTATGGAGGGACTGTGGGAAAGGTGACAGAGGCATGCGGGAAAGCATTCAGGATATGCTTTTTGGCGTAGATGACTAAGGGAAAACACAGACTGGCAGAAGTGCGGGGAAAGGGGTTGGATTTGTGGAATATAAGATTGCTGGGGAATCCACGCATGGACTGTCTTGTCACTTGATGACACAGGATATGGACACTCTTGTTGATGTTTACATCTTTAGTTGGGTTAAGCTTTTCTCCACGATTGTATGTTAGGTGAGGAACCAGTAGTGTATGTAGCTACCAACATTACGAGTGCATTTTGTGCTCTTGCAAACTCTAGTGAGGCTCTATTCTCCCCAGTGATTGGCACTGCAGATTGTTTCTGGAGCCCAGGGCCCTCTGATTTTCTGTGGCCTTTTCAGCATACTTTGCCTAAGTTTAATAATGTAAAGAGCAGATAGTTGCACAGTATGTGTTGCAAGCCTCACACAGGAGGACAACACATACAGTTTTCATTCACGGGTGGGTGGCGGCTTCCCATGAACACCTGTGTCTATGCACAAGACGAGGGGTTGCCTGTGTCACTGATGGGTGAGGAGGATTTCAGTGTCGGCGGCAGAACTTTCTTCCCGGTTCCCAGAAAAAACAGTTCCAACATGAGCATCCATGTTGGCCACACACTAGTAGAGTGCTAACATTCCTGTCCCATATGTACTCTGGTCGGCACAGCTTCTGTGAGAAGAGCTATGTTGTTTCAGGGAGGAAGGTTTGACAGTCAAAGTTCATGAATCTGTTGTACTGCCTTCAATACGCATTCCACACCTCCTGCTCGGTATCAGCAGTTGAGCTTTGAAAATCTATAGCCCAGTTTTGCCCCTGCTCCTGGGCACACTGCTGAAGCTCTGGAGGGGGAGTCTTGTCCTCCTCTGACTACTGTCCCCATGACCCACAAACACAGGAGAAACAGGTTTTCTCAGCAAATTATTCTGAAAACATTCGGATCCCTTTGGCCCCGTGAAGCTGCCCTTTATCTCACTGTGTGCAGGTCAAAGACACTGTGGTCCAGTACAGTATCCCTATAGTGGGAATGGGGCCACAGATTGGTGCCTGCACTCAGGGCAACTCAGATTAGGAAATGTCTGGGGACTTGCCTATAATCAGGTCATGTGAAAAGGTCTTGCCCCAAATTTAATGCATAGGAAAAAGTTGAGGAAGGTGTCTTGCAACGATTTCTCTAGGAGGTAAATAGATAAGAAGGAGACCATAAATAGATGGCTAGGGCTAGTTTTGGAACTAGCCTGTTTTAAAGTGGTGGTAGGGGAAGAGCTTTTTACAAGGCAGGCAGCAAACCAGGAACTGTCTACAATGGAAGGGCGTGCCATGGGTTGGTGGCTCAGCCATATTGCCACCCCACCGAGTGAATGCAGCCGACTGGGCTCCTTCCTCAAATCCTACATACAATTCAGTCTAGTGATTTCACATGAGATCCATTGTTTTGGTATTATCAGAGATGGTGCTGAATTGTACAGGCTGTCTAACGCTTCTTCCACTGAATATCCGTGCACATGGGCCACAAACGCTAAGGGTACTGACGGATTTGTATTCTGCCTCAGTAACTCTGAAACACCTCTGTTACATCTACTGTCAGGGTCTTTTTCATGTTTAAAGTACCAAGTGTGTGTTTGTAGTTTTTAGTGTGTTTGTAGTTGTGTATGTTTATTTCTCTGCGTGGGTTTGTATCTTTCCTCTGACTCCACCTATGTCTCCCCATATTTTTCCACACTACCTGCGGTAATTTGTACATGCCTATCTCTACAACCATGCTAGAATTTGTATCTGTGTCTTTGAACATCTGTCACTCTCTCTCCCTTCCTTTCTTCCTTCCTTTCCTTTACACCCTTCCTTTCTTCTTTCCCTTCCTTCCCCACCACACTCTCTCCGTCTGTATCATCTACCTTTCTGTTCTCTATCTGAATTTAGTTTGTAATTCTGAATCTCTTGGCAGTGGCGTCAGACATCAGAATGTCTGGATGAAATTCCTCTTTGAAAGACTCTGAGCTGAAAGAGATGAGTTCTTTTTGTGAGCCATAATGAACGGTTTATTTCAGGCCAATCTAGCAATGACAGTGTTAAAAACAAATACTGAGCATTGCAGCAAAGCCAAAAGTCCCATGGATTCCACTCATCCCGCTCAGTGTATCGAAAAGGTGGAAAAGTGAAAAAGTGGGTATGCCTGTGGTCTCCCAAGCGGAAGGAGAACTTTCAAGTGATTGTGTCAGATGATTTTCCAGCAGGCAGCGATAGTTCGTAGATACATGCTGCGTAAACACAAGCACAATGATGAAACGTAGAAAATGTTCTTCTTCCTCCATTTCAGTTTTGTATTATCTTTTAACCAACATCATGCGTACAGAATTTCTTCACGACATGTCATAAACTATTGTTTAATGAACTCATACCTGAATTATTCATTGTGTCAAAGAATGTCAAACAATCATGATTCGTTATGACCTGCTACAGATAAGTGATAGGAAATAAGAAAATGAGAGCATATAGAAAGGGCACATCGTGGTCTGGGAACTTCACCAAGAGGTTCAGGCTAGCTGAATGCATGTCAGGGATTCAGAAAAAGACACTTGCACTTGTTATTAAGGGCTTTGAATGGAAAAGGAGCACTCTTTTTACATTTATGTCTTTTAAGTCATTTGGGGAGTTTGGTGTATTATTACTTACAGTGTTCTCTCTGCCCTTTCTTATTGTTCTCCCCATCTGGCGCTGTTATTATGTGAAAGCTGGTTTCCTCCATCGGATCGCGTAGGCTCTAATGATGTTTCATTTATTTTGATTCTCCTCACACTACGTAGTTTTAATTTGCCGAATGTGACTCTTTTTTTGTTGGTTTTCCGAGAATGGGTCTTACTCTGTCTTCTAGGTTGGACAGCAGCCCCAGGGTCTTAGCCCACTGCATCCCAGACACCACACACCCATGTGATCCTCTCAACTCAGACTCTCACACAGCTGGCACTAGAGGTGCATGCAACCCTTCCCAGCTATGTATTAATTTAGCAATTGATTACTTTTTGGATATGGGCCCATGTTGCCCCAGGCTCCTCTGGAACTCCTGAGTGCAGGCAATCCTCCCACCTCAGCCTACCAAAGTGCCGGAATGACAGGTGTGACCCATGGCCCTGGCATGGCTTTGAGTTTTTTGCTTTTTTCTTCTACCTCCTCACGTCTTCTTTTCAAACATGCAGTGAAGGTTTCAATTCATGGACTGTAGTCTCCGTGCCTCTAATTTCTATCTTTCAACTCATCGTCAGCATTCATTGCGATTTTCATATTTATAAATTTATATATATATATGTGCACATATATATTTTTCCTTAACTTACCAAACGATGTTGCATTCTTTCCTGTGTCATGAAAAAGACTTTGATAGAAATGAAAAGCACCGCTTTATAATAAAATAGTTTATTGACATTTATTCTCTTAAGGCGTTTTAAAAATTGTATGTTTATTTGAAACTGTCATATGAAATGATACATATTTATAACATAAGGAGTGTTGTTCAAAAGGTCATATATATTATGCATTGGATACATCCAGCTAATCAACATATGCGTGATCTCACATACTTGTCATTTTTGTTGTGAAAAAACTTGACATGCACTGTCTTAGAATTTTGTTAGAGAAAGAATACATTATCACCAGTTATAGTCAGCAGGCTGAAGAAAATATTTTTGACCTATCCCTCCTTTCTAACTAGAAATATGAATTCTTGATCCAGCATCTCCTCAGTGCACCCTCTTCACCCCCGCCTTCGGAGTCACTACCTCTGTGAAGTCCGCTTTTTCAATTTCTTATAAGAATGAGGTCATGTGCTAGTTGCCTTTCAGATACCTGGCTTATGTGACTTAACAAAATGGCATGCACACATTCAGCAGATTCACACGCATTGTCACAACTGGCAGGATTTCCTTATTTATTATTGCATTACATTTTTCCATTCCGCGTAGGTGTATTTACCCCATTTTTTTAATCCACTCATCAATTGAGGGACACTCAGGTTGCTTCCGTTATTTTGGCTCTAGGGAAAATGTAATGAGTGCAACAATACTTGCATGGGTGCATGCACACCTTCAACATACTGATCTGTGTACTTGTGGGCGTGCCCGGGTATTTTGATTTGCTGGATCATATGGTGGGTGGTTCTACCTGTAGATTTTTGAAGACTGTTTATATTAAATAAAACCCATAAAACTTCTTGTAATGCCTGCACCAATTTACATTCTCACCAAAAGTGAGCAAGGAATTCCTTTTCTCTGCATCCTCACCAGAAATGAGGGTTTTCTTTTTTCTTTTTTTTTTTTCTTGTCTTTTGGAAAATAGGCATTCTGACTGAAGTGAGAAGAAATCTCATTGTGTTTTGATTTGCATTTTCCTGGTGGGTTGGGGATGATGAGGACTTTTTAGTGTGTCCTCTGGACAACTGTATGTCTTAGTTTCAGAAATGAGTATTCCAGCCTTTGCCCATTTGTTTTCAAGCTATTGAGTTGTGGGGAGTTCCTTATGTACTTTGAATATTGACCCATTAACAGATCTATGGTGACCCAATCATTGCTCCCATCCTGTAGGATGCCCCTTCTGTTTCTTTAGTTTTCTGTGTTGTGGTGAAGCACTTTAGTTTGATATGATTACATCCTCTATTTCTGATGGTGTTTACTGTGCTCTTGCAGTCACTTTGAGACCATCATTGCCTACAGAGATGCCATGGAGCTTCTTCCTTGTGATTTGTTCTGGTATTTTTATTGTTTCCTGTCTGACATTGGAGGTTGGTGATAAATTATCCACTTGTAAATTCCTTTATGTGGCTATTCAGTTTGTCCCCAACCTAGTTTATAGAAGATACTTGATTTTTCACTGGGCGTTGTTGCTGCTTTGGGAAAAGGCCGTGACTTAGCTGCAAATGCAGTGACTTAGTTCTGGGCTCCTGTTGTTTTTCATAAGCTCAAGTCTCTGCTTTTCTGCAGTGCTATCCTATTTCGGTACGTAAAGCTTTGTAGTAGTATATCATGAAGTTAGGTAGTGTGATGCCTCCAGCTTTGTGCGTTTTACTGGATTGCTCTGGGCTTTCAGGATGTTCTGCCGTTTCACAGGAAATTTAGGATTCTCAGATTACTTTTCTAAGAAGAATGGGTCATTGATATTTTTACAGGGGTTGTATAGGATCTGAGGATCACTCAGGTAGTATTGATGTCAATGCCATTTAGACAATGTGTTTGTGTGCACATGCTCAGGGCCAAGAGACACTGGGTGTCCTCAGCAATAGTGAGGTGGGCCTTAATGTCCAGCCAGATTGCCTTCCTGGAAACACACAGAGGATCCCCTTCCGTTTTGCTGTCTCTTCACATTTCCTCCCCTGTGAGCCCTGTGTGGTCCTCCAGATTCCCTGTGCGATGGCCTGCCTTTTTTGTGGGTGGGGAGTTGCTGGGTGAATGAGGATGGCAGAGGGGAACAAGCATGTCAGGAGAGCCTGGGTTCATCCAAATGGGACTTGGCAGGCCTGGGAGAGCCATTCTGGGAGGATGTAGACCTGGACAGGCCTCAGGTGGGCATCTGTATGGAGGGTGAGACAGCCCTGGTGGATCCCAAACTGAAGGCCAGGTAGTGGCACGCCTCAGGACAGAGAAGGGAGCTAGCAAGGGATGATGAGGCAGCTATCTCTTGATCCTGGCTTCTTACCCATTGACCTTTGCTAATTATGCCTATTTAGCAGATTAGGGTTCCCCCATCCTGAAATGTGGGAACTACAGTTCCCTTATGGACCTTTCTCCACCAGCCCATGATGGCCTGAGTTTGCTCACTGCAATCTCCTCCCTGAGCCTTGGCTTCTCTATGTGCATCCTAACTCCGGGACCCACAGGCTTCTCAACCCCCAGGCCTGGGCTGCTTCCCTGTCCTCTTCTCTGTTCCCTCTCTGAGGGCCTAACTCCGTTGAGTAGTGCTGCAGGAGATTGAGCCACAGGCCCTGGCTGATGACCTCGGGGACTGGGCAAAGTGGTCGTGACAGGTCAGGTTCCGGTCCAAAGCCAATTCCTCCGATGCCGAGGAATGTCCAACAAGGTCCTTTGCCATGACGCCCCATAGCTGCCCCACCTCAGCAAACCTGCCATACCCTGGGCAGTCACAGTCAGCCAACCAGCTGAGGAAGCTCAGTTAGGCAGTGCCCTGCAGGAAACTGGGGCCTTCACCTGAATGAGCCTAGAACCACTTGACTGCAGTGGAGCCAGTCGCCCTGTATCCTGGAGGGAGAGGAGTCAGGAAGGCTAACGCCAGGCCGAGCTTCCCAGGTACTACCCCCTCTACCATACCAGGAGGCACTCCTCATTGAGGATGCCAACGCAATACTCCTTAGTGAGCACTTCGTTGCCAAAGTAAATGTTGTGATGACAGGCAAACTTCTTCCTGCCAGTTGTACTCATGATGAGTGAGTTCCTCCTCCTGCCTGTCCAAGAAGGAGAAAGAGGACAGCCAAGGGACAATTTCATCTAGGTGGGCTGAGGTGGCCTTCTAGCTGGGGTGAAGCATGCGTTTCCCCTTCCTAGCTCCCCGACTGAGACACCCCTGAGCTCCAGGAGCACCTCAAACTGACCTGGATCTTAGAACCCTTCCCCAGACCCGGGCTTACCATCCTGACCAGCAATCCAACATGTAGCTTTGAAGGACTTCCTCATGATGTTTCAGCTACTTGCTCTCACCGGAAATAATCACAACTTTTAAACTGTTCTTCATGCCAACTTAAATGTTTCATTTTTACTACCTCATGTTTTGGATGAGGCATGTATTTTTAAATAGATTTTCACCCTTATTGTACCTCTGTGATAAACTGCTTACTTACATTCATACCATAATTATCTTTCAGTTTTACTTGTCTGTTCCCCAAGATTCAGTGAAACTAAGAATTCTATTTATGCTTGTATCTTTCAGCAACCATATGTGAGATAATGGTGCACATTACTGCAGAAATCACATATACAGGTCCAAAGGGAGACGAAGAAAAAGAAAGCAAGTTTTAAAGTCTGTACATTCCTAACTCTGTATCAGAAACTCACAAATAACAGTGAAATCAAAGAATGATCACAGCCAATTCCTTTTCATACCTAGACTGAAATAAGAATCTTCAAAAGAAAAGAAAGTTCAGAATTTGGGTTTGCAAAAAGTTTCCTATATAGACAAAATTATTGGTAACTTTCTCTGACTAGAAAACAAACAAAAATCCACGTTTTTCATATGTGTAAATATACACATTTTTATTTCCATCAGTGATGATACGCAAGTAAGTAGTAAAGTGAAAGTACAATAAATTGATATATGGAATGTTCACAGTCTCCAAATATTCCATTGAGACTATTAATTTTATGTAAACCATAAAGAATGCTTCGTGAAACTACATTATACAGTGTCTTTTAGTATTTTACTCACATTTTAAATAATCAACAATTAGAGGGAATTCTTCCTCATTATTTATTACGACTACCGTTATTTTCCTTGAGTAATCCTGTTGAAATTAAGTATTTTAAATAAAACATTAAAAACAAATTATATTGACTGATTTCAGCTTTTAATGAAATCCTACTTGTGTATTTGTAGTAATGTGAAGTATAACTTTCTCCTCACAATTACTCTTTTATAAAACCGGTGTTATTGTTTTCTCTGACACTAACATTGTGATATCTCACAGCTTTACTGTGTGTATACATGACATCCCTCCAGAGAGTAGGCGTCAAATATGTGGAAAAATCATATTTGTGACAAAATTCTGGGAAAGGCAATGGTGAAATGGAAGAATAATTTCTAACTTGCTAACTGTTGGTCAATGGGTTTGTATTTATTTAGCTATAGACACGTATGTGCACACTGTGAGTTTGCCCATGTACATATACATTTCTAGGAGATACCCGTAATATATGGGTTGTGTAATTTTTAATTTATCCACTATTGTGTATGTGTGAAATTAGAAAAGCAGTTACCTTTTCTTTACTCAATTTGTTGGAAAGCCAAAAAAGTCTGTCAACCTTCATTTCAATTAATCCAATACTGTTAACTGCGGACACCTTCATTCTCCTTGTTCTCCTTTGGCAACCGGGAAGTTAATTCTCACTCTAATTCAGCTCTCAGGGTGTGATCCACAAACTTTGTATATGCTTAAAAGGATAAAAGTTCAGTGAAATGTCAAGCCATGCTGTGAAATGTTCCATTGTTTCTATATCTCTAATTGTCCTTTCATGTTATAGAGGCAAGAAAAACAATTCAATGTGTTTCTTAGTATCCAGTCCAATGCACTCTTTCTTCATAATATGCCAAACCCATCCCTTCAAGGCCTTGACATCTCAACATGGCTGGACGTCTCAAAATCTCTTCTCATTAATAACCATTATGTTAATCACTGTTGCCCACAACTGGAATTCGACTGTGAAATCCCCTGGTGGAAATTGCTGTAATGGCTCAAACTACTGGAATGACTATTTGTTTTACCTGAAAACGTCTGATGAGCATATACATATGCTATGTGCATGAACATATTGTACATTAACAACATACCATCACTGCCAGTAGATAATAGGTATCCCAAACCTTTGAACCAAACTGACCTCAGGTGCTCCCACAAACCAAGCTTTTTCCTCCACAGCTTTCTTTTTATGTCAAAAAACCGCAAGTCCAGGCCGGGCGTGGTGGCTCTCGCCTGTAATTTCCACATTTTGGGAAGCCGAGGTTGGTGGGTCACTTGAGGTCAGGAGTTCGACACCAGCCTAGGCAACATGGCAAAAACCTGTCTCTACCAAAAATAGAAGAAGTAGCCAGGCCTAGTGGCACATTCCTGTGGTCGAGCTACTTGGGATGCTGAGGCAGGAGAACCGCCTGAACCTGGGAGGCAGAGGTTGTAGTAAGCTAAGATCAGACTACTGCACTCCAGCCTGGATGACACAGCGAGACCATGTGTCAAAAAAGAAAAAAAACAAAGCAACTCCACTCGTCCAGTCGCTTAGGTAAAAAGTACTGTAGTTGGCTGGGCACGATGGCTAACGCCTGTATTCCCAGCACTTTGGACTTTGGAAGGCTGAGACGGGCAGATCACCTGAGATCAGCAGTTGGAGACCAGTCTGGCCAACATGGTGAAGCCTGGCCTCTACTAAAAATACAAAACATTAGCTGGGCATGGTGACGAATGCTTGTAATCCCAGCTAGTCGAGAGGGGGAACCTGGGAGGCAGAGGATGTGGTGAATGGAGATGATGCCACTGCACTCCTGCCTGGGCTACACAGCGAGTGTACCCTGTGAGAAACAAAGGTGAACAGAAGAAAAGTTCTTTATTTAAATATCTAGTACATTAATTTTCAAGTTGTTGTAGAAACATTTCTCTTTAAACTCCTATTGTAATGTCACTTTTCCTGCTACTCACAAATTTAATCTGTAATATTTGCAGTATCGTGAAGTTCTAAGTACATTTAAATTCCTATTATGATAATCCATGGATTGCTGAGAAATAGTGGTTTTAATTTTGTTGTTCAATTTCCACTTAATTTTATTTCAACTTGTGTTAACTCAATTGAAAATTCTTTAGTAGTTTTTTAAATCTCATATCAAGACTTTTATTCACATCAATTGCTGTATAAATGCTCCCACCTTGAAGAACACTCTCTTATAGCCTGCTTCCCTACGACAGTCTTGACTGGTTGCCCTCCAGGCCTGTTTCAATTGTCTCATTCTAGGACTTACATTCACTACCCTTTTAAGAATTTATCTTTCTCTTTTCTTGTGTGTCCTGTTTTCTGCATTTCACATCTTTATCTTTCTTGGTTTACTTCTTCTTTTTGGTAGGAAAAAATCTCTAGTAATTTCTTGAGGAAAGGTTCACCTGGAGACAAAATTTTCGAGTTCTCATATGTCTGAAAAATGTTATGTTTTCTCCTTGTACATTTGATTTTAGTCTATTTGGAAATAAAAACATATGTCAGAAATCAGTTTCTTTTAGAATTTTCAAATCAGAACTCCATAATCCATTGCCTTCTGCTTTATAGCGGTAGTGTTGAGATTTTTTTTTTTTTTTTTTAATTTGACGTGGAGTTTCGCTCCTGTTGCACAGGCTGGAGTACAATGGCAGGATCTCAGCTCATCGCAACCTGCACCTCCTGGATTGAAGTGATTCTCCTGCCTCAGCCTCCCCAGTAGCTGGGATTACAGGTAGGCGCCACCATGCCTGGACAATTCTGTGTTTTTAGTAGAGATGGGGTTTCTCCATGTTGGTCAGGCTGGTCTCAAACTCCTGACATCAGGTCATTCGCCTGCCTTGGCCTCCCAAAGTGCACCTCGGCCTCCCAAACTGCGCCTTGGCCTCCCACAGTGCTGGGATTACATGCATGAGCCACCATGCCTGGCCAGTGTTGAAAATTTCTAAATCATCTGGTTCCTCATCCTTTGTTCGTGACCTATTTTTACCTCTCTGGAAACTTACACCATTTTCTCTTTGTTCTCAGTGTTCTCAAATTGTACATTGATGTATCTTGACACGAGTCTGCTTTCATCGATTTTCATGCTATTTTGCTAGGTGTTCGCCTTTTAATCTGTAAATAAGCATCCTTATGTTCTGAGACTTTTTAATTATTTGCCAACAATTTATCCCCCTTTGTTTTACTTATTTATTTCACTTCTATAATTCATATAAATAAAATAATTGGAAAAAATTATCTTGGAGAAGCAGATACCATCACACTGATTCTGTCTGTGTTAACCTATCATACCTGAAGGTTGTCATATTTTATTAAGCAGAAATGTTGTATTTCTTGGTATTCACATTACAACCTGAAGATGGGCAATGACTGTCAAAATTTTAAATGTATGGGTAATAGTTAGAAGATGCAAGCACTGTATCCTCCAGAATTTTAGCATATGAAAATTGCTAATTTTAAATTCCAGGCACATTGATTTAAGCTTCAACATTCTCCCAGCTAAAATGAATCCATTTGTGCTAAGTTCTGTGATCAAAGGTGAATAAGACATTGTTTCTGCCTTCAGTGATAGCTGAGTCCAAAGGGAGACAAATAGAAATGATGTAAAAAGAGAGATAAGTAGTTCATGCGCAGTGGCTCACCAGCACTTTGGGAGGGCAAGGAGGGAGGATCATGAGGTCCGGAGATTGAGGCCATCCTGACTAACAAGGTAAAACCCTGTCTCTACAAAAAATTAGCCAGCCTTGGTGGCACACACCTGTAGTCCCAACTTCTTGGGAGGCTGAGGCAGGACAATTGCTTGAACCCGGGAGACGGAGGTTGCAGTGAACGGAGATCATGCCACTATACTCCAGCATAGGCAACAGAGTGAGACTCTGTTTCAAGAAAAAAAAGACATAAAGTGCTATAAAAACTGAGAAAAGGGACAGAATATCTGTGACAGATAATTTGTTTGGGTCAGTTGGAAATGAGGAGGTCTCAGTGTATGCTTTTACTGTTTCACGTTTGATTATGGGCAGAAACAAATGAATCTTAATATTTATGGGGTCACAGACACTTTTTAAAGGTGAGGAAATCTATGATGATTCTTTCCATAAAAATCTATGTAACATACATCTATATTTTACTTAGAAACTCAGAATGTGCACCATCAAGTGCTCTGGATAGAGTAGAATGAGTAGTAGTATTTAAGGCAGACAAGATGGGAAGGGGAATCCAAACACAGGAAATGCCCTGTGCGAGAGCCTGGACACAAAAAAGCTCGTACATTATTGGAATCAAAGTGAGTATAACATAATTCAGGGTGACTGGAGCATAGCTGGAAGACGAACCAATCATGGCGTAAGATGAAAACAGAAGGCCAGGCACGGTGGCTCACGCCTGCAATCCTACATTTTGGGAGGCACTGGCGGGCAGATCACCTAAAGTCAGAATTTGAAGACCACCCTGGGTAAAATGGCAAAAGCCCATCTCTAATGAAAATACAAACATTATCCACGCATGGTGTGGGGGTGACTGTAATCGTAGCTACTCAGGAGGCTGAGGCAGCAGAATCGGTTAAACCTGAATGGCAGAGGTTGCAGTGATCTGACATCGCACCACTTAACCATTAAACACCAGCCTGGAAGAAAGATTGAAACTCCATCTCAAAATAAATAAATAAATAAATAAATAAATAAAAAATTTAGAAAGGCCGGGAGCGGTAGCTTCTGCATATAATCCCAGCAATTTTGGAGGCTGAAGTGGGCAGATCACTAGGAGTTGGGATTTCAAGATCAGCCTGACCAACTGGGAGAAATCCCATCTCTACTAAAAAAAAAAAAAAAAAGTACAAAATAAGCCCAGCACGATGGCGAGTGCCTGTAATCCCAGCTACTTGGGAGGCTGAGGCAGGAGAATCGCTTGAATCCAGGAGGTGGAGTTTGCGGTGAGCTGAGATCGCGCCATGGCACTCCAGCCTGGGCAACAAGAGCGAAACTCTACCTCAAAAATAAACACACAAAAATGAAACTAGAAGATAAGTATATATCCAGGGATAAAGCATGAAGTATCTCCAATGTCACTCATGCACTTTGTTTACTCAGAGACAACACCAGGATTGATTAAAATTATGCACATCATGTCAACCCTTTTCTAAATGTTAACAAATGTCACTGGAACAGCTAGTACCCATGGAATAGGATGTAACATTCTGACTGCAGGCTTTCACTTGCATTCCCTACAGGTGTTGAGTGTGGAGTGTTCAAACCTCAAGCTTATAGATTCATGAAGGAAAAATTATGTGCATTGAAAATTGAGAACAACTATGTTAAGAACAATATTCCATGAAAGTAAGTTCCTATGTACTCATCTGCTCTTAATTGTATTACACTGTTCTCATGCAGAATGATACAAGTAACAATTATTATTGTTATTACTATTATTAGTATTATGAAATGGAGTCTAGCTCGGTAGTCCATACTGGAGCGCACTGCTGCGAACTCAGCTCACTGAAACCTCCGACTCCTGGGTTCAAGGGATTCTCCTGCTTCAGCCTCCCATGTAGCTGGGATTGCAGGCACCCACCAAAACACCTAAGTAATTTTTATATTTTCAGTAGGGACGTGGTTTCACTGCATTGGCCAGGCTGGTCTTGAACTCCTGACTTCCTGAACCACCCACCTTGGACTCCCAACGTGCTGGGATTACAAGTGTGAGCCACCGCACCCAGCCAAAATTAATATTTTGAAATATTTAGAAATATATGTTCTCGGGCACAGTGGCTCAAGTCTGTGATCCCATGACTTTGGGAGGCTGAGGTGGGTGGACCACTTGAACTGAGGAGTTGGAGACTAGCTTGAAAATATGGTGAAACCCTGTCTCTACAAAAGATACAAAAAATTAGCCAGGACTGGAGGTGTGTGCCTGTGTTCCCAGCTACTGAAGAAGCTAAGGTGAGAGGATTGTTCAGGAGGATCACTTGAGCTCAGGAGGATGAAGCTGCAGTGCGCAGAGATTGAGCTTCTGCACTCCAGTCCAGTCTGGGCAAGAAAGTGAGGTTCTGTCTCTTGTACGTAGGGGTGTGTGTGTGTGTGTGTGTGTGTGTGTGTGTGTGTGTGTGTATACACATATGCATGTATATGTATACACACACTCATATATACATATATAAGAAAGAGTGAAACTCCCTCATACACACACACAGACACACACACACATACAAACACGCACACAAACATATATTCTTGGCCACCTTAATTCCTCTATAATGGAATTCTGAACAGCATGCTTAAGGGTCAATACCAGGGCCTGCAGGCAGATAGCCTGTGCCAGAACTGTTCAGAGTGGGTTTTTTCACATTATACAGTTTCATCTTCTGAGTACACTTCCTGATCCTATTGTTCCCTTCATATCTTGCATATCTTTCTGGGGAAAAGACCACATGCAGCAATACCTTTTTTTTTTTTTTTTTTTTGCTAAGTGTTTTCTTATTATTTGGAGGAGTTTTTAGTCGAAAAATTTCTAAGGACGAAACTTTTCGTCTTTTGGCTCAGGAAACTGCAGGCACCAGTTGCACAACAATATTTAAGAGTAGCACAGATAATAAGTCATATCCATTGCCTTAAACAAAATGTACAGAATTCGGTATTTTTAGTTACACGCGAACACTATATAGGGTTTGCAATTGATCATTTTTATATTCTATATTCTATTTGATACTGAACATAGAGCGTCAAGAATTGGGGCACACAATGATTTTTCAGTAAATATGCATAGAGTGCTGTAAATATTGAGATTGGAAAACATACCATGTTTCTGCCCTCATCATGTTCTCATTCTATTAAATGTTGTAATAACACAACTTTGAGTCATAAATCTTTCAAAAGAGAAGTACACACAAAAAAGAGCTAGACAAATACGTGGGACATTATGATCATTTAGAGCTTGTATCAGTTACAGCCAGGTCTTCAAGGCCCATAAATGCCAGGATAGAAAGTTTAGAACAAACTGTCTACACAAAGGCAAGTTTTTGTTGCTGTTGTTGTTTTTTCATAGGAAAATAATATCAGAGTTTCACAAAGGTTATAAGACTAACTGCAATATATAGGATGGGTTGAAGATCAGCAAGAGAAGACAGAAGGTGAGTTCTGAGTTTTATTAAATGCTTAAACTAACATATGATGGTGGCCTGGGTAAAGAAAGTTGAAGCAAGGACTGGAAGAAAGAGACAGGTGCAAGAATCATTGTAAAGATAAAGTCCACAAGTCTTGGCATGAGTTTTCAAATTGAGGCTAGTAAAAAATATTGTGGGATTCTTGCCATTCATCTATCCATCAAATTATTCAATGCAACTTTATTAAGATTCTAGATTATTATTAATCTTTATCATTATTCAAGATTATTAAGGTGTATTACTCATTGAATAATAAATATTGCATGCATGTTTATTACTATGCAAAAAGCACTGTGCTGGGTTCTGGAGGTACAGCAATGAATATGGGGTTAATGGTCCCCAACTTCATGAAGCTTTACATAGAGGGAGAGACAGATAATAAATAAAAGACACAAGCAGTCGTAAATGTTGTGAAGGAAATTTTGGGACGCGGAAAGAGAGTAACAGATAGTAGTGACGGTTGGTATAACAGACAGAACTACTGTACATTGGGCACTAAGTGAAGCTTTCTCCAGGGAAGTCTTATGTGATATATCTGAAAGAGCAGCCATTGATAAAGAGGGAAAAAAACAGCTGCCAACCCTCTAAAATAGGAGAATTTTGGCCTAGCTCTGTGTTTGAAGAACAGAGAGTTGCTAATGTGCAGAATAAAGCTGAGAATTTGAGTAAGAGGAAAATGGTAAAGTAACCAGTGGTTTTAATAGTACAGATGGGAATGCTGTCCTTGATAAAAGTAGTTCCAGTGGAATGAGACCAAAACCCAATTGAACTGAACTGAAAAGCCAGTGGGAAGAAATGAGGGAAGTGGGTACAGCGTGCTTAGTGGAGAAAAGTAATGAAGGGGTAGGTGTCAGGGGAGTAAACAACGGGAAAAATTCTAATTTATAAAAGCAATCTAAGAATTTAGATCACAGCTGTATATGTATACTGAGGTGGTAGAGAGGGAGAGATTAACGTACATGAGAAAATAAAATTGACAGCAGTGGATTGCGGTTTCTAGCACCTACAGTTCACTCTCACTTTGCCTGTGAGTTGGATAAATGTCTGAAAGCTGATTGTTTTTCAAAGTTGGTTTCTATTTGGGAAAGAAGGGAGTAGGGAACAACATGACATTGTAAACTGCAAAGCAAAATAAGGATATAGAGTACATAGAGGAAGAAAGAGCTCGGGCACTAGAAGATCTTGTTCCTCAAACCGCATGCTGCCTACTTTGTAGTCTAGCTTGACACGTGAGCCCTACTCCAGTTTCCAAAAGAACAATGATTGTTTCATTTAATCGGACCAAGGGCACTTGACACATCCCACCATATACATCTGTCATTTCAAAGAAGAAAGAGTATTTTAGAACTACAAATAGAAATAATGTAACATTAAGATGAAAATCAAATAACAAATCTAGCTTCGTTGAAAATCTGTCTATACTGATATCTTATTTTTTTTTTAATTCTGCCAAGGATTAGTGAACATATTCTCCCAGTCTTTTGTCTGTATGTTAAAACTTGCTAAACACCTCAAGTCTCGCATAAGAACTACAATGGAAAATGGATCAGTCAGGAGTTCTTCCATACAATTATCAATAAATTATATTTCTTCATACTGAAATTTGTTTTTTCATTATTGTAAGAAATTAACTTTTATATTAATAGTAGGTGATGTAACAAAGCAGGTCTTTAAGGAGATAACTGACACTGGATTTCCATACCATTACTCAGGTGGCCCTTATTTGCCAGCCAGGTTCCCTCCCTGGACACACACTGAAGGTCCCCAACCATTTTGCGATCTCTTCACATTCCCAGCTCCTGAGGAAGCTCCAAAATACCTGTCCATGAAGAAAATAGAACATTTCCGCACACTGGATCCCAGTGTGGTCCTCCAGATTCCCTGTGAGGTGGACTATCTTGTATGGGAAGGCAGGGCACTGGGAGGGAGGATGTCAGAGACGATAACACATGTCAGGGCAGCCCAGGGTCATGGAAACAGAACAAGACAGTCCTGGGAGAAACATTCTAAAACGGCATAGACCTAGGTGGGCCTCAGGTGGACATCTGCGTGGAGAGGGAGAGGGCCCTGGTTGAGCTCAAAATGAGCCCCAGGTGGTAGCAGATCTTAGGGCAGGGCATGGAGCTGGCAAGTGATGATGAGACAGCTATCCCTTAAGCCCTGCTTCTCACCCACTGACTTTAGCCACATATGCATCCTAGTGGCTTAACGTTCCCCAATCCTGACATGTGGGTGTTATAATTTCCTGATGGGCCTTTCTCCCCCAAACCATGGATTGCCTGGGATTGCTCACTGCAGTCTCCTCCATGATCCTTGGGTTCTCCATGAGGGGCACAGATCCAGGACTCAAAGGCCTCTGAGTTGCCAATCCTTGGTTGCTCGCCTGGCCTCCTCTCTGTTCTGTCTCTAATGCTGTCCTTCCCTCCATGGGATAGAACTGCAAAGCATTGAGCCATAGGCCCTGGCTGATGATCTAGGGGACTGCAGAAGCAGGTCCAGGGGAGTTCAGGTCACAGCTTAAAGCCAGTTCCCCGGAGACCAAGGAATGACCAGCGAAGTCCTTTCCCAGGATGCCCCACGGCGAACCCCACCTCAGCAATCCTGCCAAAACCCGGGCAGTCTTATTCAGCCAAACAACCTCCACCTCCACCTCAGCCATGATGTCTTTCATATGATAAGCTCAGCCGTTGTGTCTTCCAATATGATAAGGTCAGGTAGGAGGTGTACTGCCTGCAGCTGGAGGCTTGACCTTCATGATCCCAGAACCACGGGACTGCAGTGGAATGAGACACTCTGTACCCTGCAGGGAGAGGAGTCAGGAAGGTTCATGCCAGACCTCACCTCCCACACACCAGCTGCCCTACCATGCTGGGAGGCATTCCTTACCGAGGATGCCAACACAGTACTCCTTAATGATGACTTCACTGTCGAAATAGAGATTGTGACGACATGAAATCTTCATCCCGCCGCCGGTAACCGGGATCGCTGAGGTCCTCCACCTGCCTGATCAAGGAGAAAGAGAATGGATTCAATACGACCATCTTATCTAGCTGCGCTGTAGTGAACCACGAGTTTCCACTTTCCAGTTCTCCCACTGAGACAACCCTGGTCCCCAGGGGGACCACAGACTGACTCAGAAACTGGACCCCTCCCACCGACCCAGGCTCCCCAGCCTGACCTACAAATCCATCATGTAGCAAAGCGGGACTTCATCATGGTTTCCGGCCCAGGCCGACATCTCGTGTGCCAAACAACCTACCTCTGGTCAGGAAGCCTCCAGATGATTGGGTGGGCAAGTCTCGTGACGCCCTGCAGTTTTGCAAGAGCACAGAGACTGTGGAGCAGGGCTATCTCCCAGAGATTTGGCCTGTCACCGTCCGTTGTTGGTCCTGTGTCTCTGTCTGGCGAGGAGGCAACGGCACAGCTATGGTGGTTTGTGGAGTGGGTGGACCCCGGCCAAGACGGCCTGGGCTGACAAGAGCGGAGAGGAAGAAGAAGTGGGCAGGTGGTTGCAGCTGAGGAGCGGAGGGGCGGGGTGGCACGGGGTGGTGTGAGGCGGCTGCTTCTCCGGGTTCATGAGCTGCAGGAGGCCTTTGTGTGCTGAGTGCCGGACCTGCTCTGCTGATGTCCGGGTGTGTGCTGTCTTCTCATCCTAGTCTCCCTGAGGGGTGGGCCTGCCCACTTGAGGGAAGTCCTGTAGTAAGAAACGGCGGCAGAGTTGTGCCTGGCGCTCCCCATGGGAATTGCGTGGGTGCAAAGGAGGTTATATAGACTCAAGGCCTACACCCCTTTGGGTTCGGCGCCGGCAGGGGGAAGAAAGCCTATCTGGGGAGCTGGTGCCTGCCTTGAGGTGGTCGGCAGCCCCATGCACCGCGAACCCGTCTTAAGCACCTTGTGTTTCTGGGCTGAGCCTGTTGGAAACGGGCACCGAGAGCATGGGGTGGTTGAATGGCTGGCAATGGCAAAGAGACTGCCCGTCCTCCAGGGACGTTCCCAGGGAAACGTGCCCTTCGACTTTCTGCTGCGCGGGAAGGGACCTTGGCGCCGCGATTCTCCCTTGTGAGTGCTGTGCTTGGCTCCCCTTGCCTACCACGTGTTCCCAGGGCTGCTACAAGCAAGCTGCAAGGATATGGCTCTGGCCCAAAAGGCGGAGATGCCCTGTGGCCTGGGGCACTCACGGAGCCCAGCTCCAAGTGAAGGACCTCCAGCGAGTCCATTGACGGCACAGGTGTTCTTGGTCCAGGGCCAGGCTGTGCCCGCTGGCCCTCCTTCTGCCACATCACGTCGGTCTCCTCCTCAACCACCACCTCCACCTCAGCCATTATGTCTTCCACCATCAGCACCGCCTCCTCTTCCAAGGCCGCCTCCTTGCTCTGTACTCCGGCCGTCCTCAACAGCAGAGCCTCCAGCCTGAACACGGTGCCGTCCTGTGTGCTCCCACAGATCCCGGCCTGCGCAGCCCAGCCCAACCTCCGCACCCCTAGGCTCTTGGGGACCGATCCCCCACAGACACCCTCCCTAAAAACCCACGGGCATCGCCCTGCTGAGAACCTAGTCCCACACCCACGTGGACCCAGGTTTCCTGAGGAGCTCCGCTGGACCCGCAGATCCTGCAATGGCCACAGGGCTCGGCTCCCCCGCAGGCTCAACTGTGCACAGGAGCTCAGGAGCCAGAGGCCCAGGCCCTGGGCCTGCAGAGCACCACCAGCAGGCACCGCAGCCACTGCAGCGGGTGCGGGAGCCTCTGGGTCGGCAAGGCATTGCAAAACACCGTGCGCGCAAGTCATCAATGGCCAACCCTGGCGGCCGGCCTCTGGTGTGCCCAGGGCATAGGACAAGAGGCCCTTTGGAATGCTCCTTGGACTGCAGCATCCTCAGGGAGGAAGCATGGTACGCAGAGCCTGTATTTGCCTCGACCTGCGATAGTGTGTGCCGGGGTTCTGGCCTCTACAACAGATCAATTTCACCTTAGCACAAGGAGGCGACTTTCCTCCCACGTGCCCGGCCCGACTCACTTCCCCTAGGCCGCCCCTGTCAACCTGGCCCCAGCAACCAGAGAGAGTTCTCTGGATCTGCAGTATTGCTTCCGTACCATCCAGCTGGCCTGCCTAACGAAGAGAGATGTTTCATGTGTTCATGACACATAGAGATTTTCATGGCTTGCCACACTCAGGATGTCAGGACACAGGGCTGCCGTGCCCACAATTCCAAATGCCACGCAGCCCGTCTGTCCCAGGATGCCGAGCTACCGGGCACAAGCTCCCAGGGCTTCTCGGAGGAGGTTTGGGGAGAGGAGTTGGCGTTAGGGGGAGTTGGAGATGCAGGCCCACCAGTGGCTGTGCCGCCCAGGGAGACGCCCACCGCCCTCCCATTCATTGGCCAGCATGGGAGGAAGGCGGTCGCAGCGCGGCTCCCCGCGCTCTTCCCGCGCAGTCCATTAGGGGGCGCCCGGGAGCCCCGCGCATGCGCACTGAGGGCCCGCTGACCCACTGGGTGCAATAAAGGCTGCGGCCGGGTTCGTGTGGCTCGGTTCGGGCAGCATAGGCCTTGCTCAGTGGGAGTGCGGAGGAGGGCACCGTCTTCAGGATGGAGGCTGTACAGGAGGGGGCGGCCGGGGTGGAGAGTGAGCAGGTGGCTTTGGGGGAGGAGGCGGTGCTGGTGTTGGATGACATAATGGCGGAGGTGGAGGTGGTGGCCCAGGAGGAGGGCCTCGTGGAGCCGCAGGAGGAGGCCCAGCGGGCACAGCCTGGCCCTGGGCCCATGACCCCAGAGTCTGCACTGGAGGAGCTGCTGGCCGTTCAGGTGGAGCTGGGGCCGGTTAATGCCCAAGCCAGGAAGGCCTTTTCTCGGCAGAGGGAAAAGATGGAGCGGAGGCGCAAGGCCCACCTAGACTGCAGAGGCGCGGTCATCCAGAGCGTCCCTGGCTTCTGGGCCAATGTTGTATCCTTCTCAGTGTTTCTTCTGCCTTTCTGGTGGAGAGGTGCTCTCGGGGAAGTGTAAGTAACTTATGGGCAGCTTGGCATCGATGTGACGCCACCTTTGGGGAACAAAGGTGAGTTGCCCCGGACAAATGTGGCTAGGGAAAACTGCAGCAGGCGTGGGTACTATTTTCCTGCGTGCGGCAGAGAAACCCTTGGTGATGCCGAGCAGCAGACGTTTGGGGCATGTTTTTGAAGAACAGAAGCGAGTTCAGACCAGAATAGGTTTTTGTGTGCATCAAGCTATTTTTAAGGCAGTGTGATTGCTCCCCCTTTCTAGTCCGATCTGGGACTGGGCGTCTTCGGCTATAAGCAGATTCTGCCACTCCTCAGACACCAGCAAGTCTCTGCAAATCGCACCTCCGCATGTCAGTGCAGTCAGCCTCAGAATTATACACCCTCTGTGAAGCCAAGGGGCCTTATTTTAGGGGTAGGGGGAGGCGAAAGGAGGTCATATACGTGGAAGCAGATCTGAGAAATCCCCTACCCCAGCCTCTGGGTGCTCTTAGGCCTTCTTCCCTGTTGCTCCTAGCTTCTCCTTCCACCGCATGTAAAGGCTCTTTGACCTGAATCAGATTGCAAACCACCCCCAGATGTCAGCCCTGCTCACTGACCAAGATGAAGACATGCTGAGCTACATGATCAACTTAGAGGTGAGGACAGCAAGACTGAGGCTAGAGGGTTTAGTGGGGGAGGGTAAGGGAAATAATTGGTTCCTGTGAGCAACAGTTGGCACCTCACCCAAAAAGGTATTTAAACTTTCTCCACCTTGTCCTGACAGGTGGAAGAAGTGAAGCATCCCGTTCATCTCTGCAGGATCATGTTGTTCTTTCGGAGTAACCCCTACTTCCAGAATAAAGTGATTACCAAGGAATATCTGGTGAACATCACAGGTGACAGGTGGCTCCCAGGATGGGTAGTGGAAGGAAGATGGTGGGTGGATCATTGCCAACGTGATCCAGTCCCCTTCCCACAAAACTTTCTGTCTCTGTAGAATACAGGGCTTCTCATTCCACTCCAATTCAGTGGTATCCAGATTATGAAGTTGAGGCCTATCGCCGCAGACACCACAACAGCAGCCTTAACTTCTTCAACTGGTTTTCTGACCACAACTTCGCAGGATCTAATAGGATTGCTGAGGTGGGTCCTCACTGGGAAACATCAGCAATGACCCTGGTGTGTTCCCACCTGTTTGGGTCACCAGTCTGAGCCCTGATGAGGCGTTTGCCGATTGATTCCCCTGACAGATCCTATGTAAGGACCTGTGGCGCAATCCCCTGCCGTACTACAAGAGGATGAAGCCACCTGAAGAGGGAACAGAGATTTCAGGTGAGCCGTTCAGTTGGAACTGGAGCTGTTTGATGCCCACTATGAGGGGGTTGACACACCTGCCTATTCAGGGAGCCTGGACGCTCGTTTCAGAAATGTAGAAATTGAGGCTGCTTTCCTATATGTAGAAATTCCTTGAGAGGACGAGAGAGAGTGACAGAATCCAGGACATTCATGGCATTGGGCTGAAAAAGGCAGATTAGAGACTGCACTGCAAGGCAGGTTATAGCTGTGAGTCTTAAGCCCAGGGGAGCATAGTCCATTTCCAGAATCACTGAGAAGTGAAGCTGAAAATCATTCACTTCAATCTGTAGCCCTTGATTCCATGGCCGTCAACCCCAGCGGCAGTCATCCTACCTACTCCATGAGATTGGGCTCCCTGAATGTGCCTCCTGGTCATCCCTGTCCTAGACCGCAAAGGATTGTTTAGATTGATGGATTTCCTTGAGCTATTGCCGCATCAGATTTCTGTGTGCTTTTAGTGTACAATGCATCTTGTTAGCTGACTCCCCTCACAGAGAGTACTGGGAATGGGGCAGGTATTGCGGAGAACAGTTTGTAACCCATGGTAGGAGGAAGTTTAAGAGATCACAAATGGGGAAGGGATATCCTTTTCTCAGCGGGCCCTGCAATTAAAACATTTCAAAGTATGGCTGAGAGAAATGCATTTTGACATGCGTTTGTGTTTCTCTAGGGGACTCCCAGATGTTGAGTTGACTGTGAGGGAGCATCGGACCTTACTTAAAACAGCAGAACTCCTAAAAAGTTACTACCGTATGCAGGATGTCAGTACTCAGCATGGTCTTATGCCCAGGAAGTAAAGGAAAAACCGACCCAGTCACAAAAAAATCAGACAGGAAAAGGGGGTAAACTTGGATTGTATGGAATGCCAAATAAATATTCTCAAGAATGTTTGACTGTGTGTGTGTGTGTTTGTTTCTGTGTGTGTGTGTACGTTTATCCCCTGGATTTGGGTGTCATACTGAATTGATCAATCAATATGCTTTATTTTCTTCATGGAACTGACCCGTCTGTGTTGGAGCTGGGCCTCTAAAATTGTGGAGTGAATGGGTGTGGAATGTGTTGGGATTCTTCCTACAGGACAGAGTTGGGGAGGTCAAAGCAAAAGACAGCTTAGTTGGAAACTTACTTTGTCCTATGGAAGCAGAAGTAGTTCAAGGAAAGGGGTTAAGGTTTCCACAGCCCAGTTTGCTGGGACCTCTAAAATCCTTCATTTTGGGTATCATCACACACAATAGATAAGCACAGGATGATGGAAATCTTGAAGTTCCCTTTCTTGTTGAATTCACGTTCTTTTAAAGGTGAATGCATAATCCTTTTCTGGGACAATCAGCCCCTCAGAACTTCTCACACATCAACGTGAGAAGAAATGGGCAGGTAAGGTGTATGGAGGGACTGTGGGAAAGGTGACAGAGGCATGTGGGAAAGCATTCAGGATATGCTTTTTGGCGTAGATGACTAAGGGAAAACACAGACTGGCAGAAGTGCGGGGAAAGGGGTTGGATTTGTGGAATATAAGATTGCTGGGGAATCCACGCATGGACTGTCTTGTCACTTGATGACACAGGATATGGACGCTCTTGTTGATGTTTACATCTTTAGTTGGGTTAAGCTTTTCTCCACGATTGTATGTTAGGTGAGGAACCAGTAGTGTATGTAGCTACCAACATTACGAGTGCATTTTGTGCTCTTGCAAACTCTAGTGAGGCTCTATTCTCCCCAGTGATTGGCACTGCAGATTGTTTCTGGAGCCCAGGGCCCTCTGATTTTCTGTGGCCTTTTCAGCATACTTTGCCTAAGTTTAATAATGTAAAGAGCAGATAGTTGCACAGTATGTGTTGCAAGCCTCACACAGGAGGACAACACATACAGTTTTCATTCACGGGTGGGTGGCGGCTTCCCATGAACACCTGTGTCTATGCACAAGACGAGGGGTTGCCTGTGTCACTGATGGGTGAGGAGGATTTCAGTGTCGGCGGCAGAACTTTCTTCCCGGTTCCCAGAAAAAACAGTTCCAACATGAGCATCCATGTTGGCCACACACTAGTAGAGTGCTAACATTCCTGTCCCATATGTACTCTGGTCGGCACAGCTTCTGTGAGAAGAGCTATGTTGTTTCAGGGAGGAAGGTTTGACAGTCAAAGTTCATGAATCTGTTGTACTGCCTTCAATACGCATTCCACACCTCCTGCTCGGTATCAGCAGTTGAGCTTTGAAAATCTATAGCCCAGTTTTGCCCCTGCTCCTGGGCACACTGCTGAAGCTCTGGAGGGGGAGTCTTGTCCTCCTCTGACTACTGTCCCCATGACCCACAAACACAGGAGAAACAGGTTTTCTCAGCAAATTATTCTGAAAACATTCGGAACCCTTTGGCCCCGTGAAGCTGCCCTTTATCTCACTGTGTGCAGGTCAAAGACACTGTGGTCCAGTACAGTATCCCTATAGTGGGAATGGGGCCACAGATTGGTGCCTGCACTCAGGGCAACTCAGATTAGGAAATGTCTGGGGACTTGCCTATAATCAGGTCATGTGAAAAGGTCTTGCCCCAAATTTAATGCATAGGAAAAAGTTGAGGAAGGTGTCTTGCAATGATTTCTCTAGGAGGTAAATAGATAAGAAGGAGACCATAAATAGATGGCTAGGGCTAGTTTTGGAACTAGCCTGTTTTAAAGTGGTGGTAGGGGAAGAGCTTTTTACAAGGCAGGCAGCAAACCAGGAACTGTCTACAATGGAAGGGCGTGCCATGGGTTGGTGGCTCAGCCATATTGCCACCCCACCGACTGAATGCAGCCGACTGGGCTCCTTCCTCAAATCCTACATACAATTCAGTCTAGTGATTTCACATGAGATCCATTGTTTTGGTATTATCAGAGATGGTGCTGAATTGTACAGGCTGTCTAACGCTTCTTCCACTGAATATCCGTGCACATGGGCCACAAACGCTAAGGGTACTGACGGATTTGTATTCTGCCTCAGTAACTCTGAAACACCTCTGTTACATCTACTGTCAGGGTCTTTTTCATGTTTAAAGTACCAAGTGTGTGTTTGTAGTTTTTAGTGTGTTTGTAGTTGTGTATGTTTATTTCTCTGCGTGGGTTTGTATCTTTCCTCTGACTCCACCTATGTCTCCCCATATTTTTCCACACTACCTGCGGTAATTTGTACATGCCTATCTCTACAACCATGCTAGAATTTGTATCTGTGTCTTTGAACATCTGTCACTCTCTCTCCCTTCCTTTCTTCCTTCCTTTCCTTTACACCCTTCCTTTCTTCTTTCCCTTCCTTCCCCACCACACTCTCTCCGTCTGTATCATCTACCTTTCTGTTCTCTATCTGAATTTAGTTTGTAATTCTGAATCTCTTGGCAGTGGCGTCAGACATCAGAATGTCTGGATGAAATTCCTCTTTGAAAGACTCTGAGCTGAAAGAGATGAGTTCTTTTTGTGAGCCATAATGAACGGTTTATTTCAGGCCAATCTAGCAATGACAGTGTTAAAAACAAATACTGAGCATTGCAGCAAAGCCAAAAGTCCCATGGATTCCACTCATCCCGCTCAGTGTATCGAAAAGGTGGAAAAGTGAAAAAGTGGGTATGCCTGTGGTCTCCCAAGCGGAAGGAGAACTTTCAAGTGATTGTGTCAGATGATTTTCCAGCAGGCAGCTATAGTTCGTAGATACATGCTGCGTAAACACAAGCACGATGATGAAACGTAGAAAATGTTCTTCTTCCTCCATTTCAGTTTTGTATTATCTTTTAACCAACATCATGCGTACAGAATTTCTTCACGACATGTCATAAACTATTGTTTAATGAACTCATACCTGAATTATTCATTGTGTCAAAGAATGTCAAACAATCATGATTCGTTATGACCTGCTACAGATAAGTGATAGGAAATAAGAAAATGAGAGCATATAGAAAGGGCACATCGTGGTCTGGGAACTTCACCAAGAGGTTCAGGCTAGCTGAATGCGTGTCAGGGATTCAGAAAAAGACACTTGCACTTGTTATTAAGGGCTTTGAATGGAAAAGGAGCACTCTTTTTACATTTATGTCTTTTAAGTCATTTGGGGAGTTTGGTGTATTATTACTTACAGTGTTCTCTCTGCCCTTTCTTATTGTTCTCCCCATCTGGCGCTGTTATTATGTGAAAGCTGGTTTCCTCCATCGGATCGCGTAGGCTCTAATGATGTTTCATTTATTTTGATTCTCCTCACACTACGTAGTTTTAATTTGCCGAATGTGACTCTTTTTTTGTTGGTTTTCCGAGAATGGGTCTTACTCTGTCTTCTAGGTTGGACAGCAGCCCCAGGGTCTTAGCCCACTGCATCCCAGACACCACACACCCATGTGATCCTCTCAACTCAGACTCTCACACAGCTGGCACTAGAGGTGCATGCAACCCTTCCCAGCTATGTATTAATTTAGCAATTGATTACTTTTTGGATATGGGCCCATGTTGCCCCAGGCTCCTCTGGAACTCCTGAGTGCAGGCAATCCTCCCACCTCAGCCTACCAAAGTGCCGGAATGACAGGTGTGACCCATGGCCCTGGCATGGCTTTGAGTTTTTTGCTTTTTTCTTCTACCTCCTCACGTCTTCTTTTCAAACATGCAGTGAAGGTTTCAATTCATGGACTGTAGTCTCCGTGCCTCTAATTTCTATCTTTCAACTCATCGTCAGCATTCATTGCGATTTTCATATTTATAAATTTATATATATATATGTGCACATATATATTTTTCCTTAACTTACCAAACGATGTTGCATTCTTTCCTGTGTCATGAAAAAGACTTTGATAGAAATGAAAAGCACCGCTTTATAATAAAATAGTTTATTGACATTTATTCTCTTAAGGCGTTTTAAAAATTGTATGTTTATTTGAAACTGTCATATGAAATGATACATATTTATAACATAAGGAGTGTTGTTCAAAAGGTCATATATATTATGCATTGGATACATCCAGCTAATCAACATATGCGTGATCTCACATACTTGTCATTTTTGTTGTGAAAAAACTTGACATGCACTGTCTTAGAATTTTGTTAGAGAAAGAATACATTATCACCAGTTATAGTCAGCAGGCTGAAGAAAATATTTTTAACCTATCCCTCCTTTCTAACTAGAAATATGAATTCTTGATCCAGCATCTCCTCAGTGCACCCTCTTCACCCCCGCCTTCGGAGTCACTACCTCTGTGAAGTCCGCTTTTTCAATTTCTTATAAGAATGAGGTCATGTGCTAGTTGCCTTTCAGATACCTGGCTTATGTGACTTAACAAAATGGCATGCACACATTCAGCAGATTCACACGCATTGTCACAACTGGCAGGATTTCCTTATTTATTATTGCATTACATTTTTCCATTCCGCGTAGGTGTATTTACCCCATTTTTTTAATCCACTCATCAATTGAGGGACACTCAGGTTGCTTCCGTTATTTTGGCTCTAGGGAAAATGTAATGAGTGCAACAATACTTGCATGGGTGCATGCACACCTTCAACATACTGATCTGTGTACTTGTGGGCGTGCCCGGGTATTTTGATTTGCTGGATCATATGGTGGGTGGTTCTACCTGTAGATTTTTGAAGACTGTTTATATTAAATAAAACCCATAAAACTTCTTGTAATGCCTGCACCAATTTACATTCTCACCAAAAGTGAGCAAGGAATTCCTTTTCTCTGCATCCTCACCAGAAATGAGGGTTTTCTTTTTTCTTTTTTTTTCTTCTTGTCTTTTGGAAAATAGGCATTCTGACTGAAGTGAGAAGAAATCTCATTGTGTTTTGATTTGCATTTTCCTGGTGGGTTGGGGATGATGAGGACTTTTTAGTGTGTCCTCTGGACAACTGTATGTCTTAGTTTCAGAAATGAGTATTCCAGCCTTTGCCCATTTGTTTTCAAGCTATTGAGTTGTGGGGAGTTCCTTATGTACTTTGAATATTGACCCATTAACAGATCTATGGTGACCCAATCATTGCTCCCATCCTGTAGGATGCCCCTTCTGTTTCTTTAGTTTTCTGTGTTGTGGTGAAGCACTTTAGTTTGATATGATTACATCCTCTATTTCTGATGGTGTTTACTGTGCTCTTGCAGTCACTTTGAGACCATCATTGCCTACAGAGATGCCATGGAGCTTCTTCCTTGTGATTTGTTCTGGTATTTTTATTGTTTCCTGTCTGACATTGGAGGTTGGTGATAAATTATCCACTTGTAAATTCCTTTATGTGGCTATTCAGTTTGTCCCCAACCTAGTTTATAGAAGATACTTGATTTTTCACTGGGCGTTGTTGCTTCTTTGGGAAAAGGCCGTGACTTAGCTGCAAATGCAGTGACTTAGTTCTGGGCTCCCGTTGTTTTTCATAAGCTCAAGTCTCTGCTTTTCTGCAGTGCTATCCTATTTCGGTACGTAAAGCTTTGTAGTAGTATATCATGAAGTTAGGTAGTGTGATGCCTCCAGCTTTGTGCGTTTTACTGGATTGCTCTGGGCTTTCAGGATGTTCTGCCGTTTCACAGGAAATTTAGGATTCTCAGATTACTTTTCTAAGAAGAATGGGTCATTGATATTTTTACAGGGGTTGTATAGGATCTGAGGATCACTCAGGTAGTATTGATGTCAATGCCATTTAGACAATGTGTTTGTGTGCACATGCTCAGGGCCAAGAGACACTGGGTGTCCTCAGCAATAGTGAGGTGGGCCTTAATGTCCAGCCAGATTGCCTTCCTGGAAACACACAGAGGATCCCCTTCCGTTTTGCTGTCTCTTCACATTTCCTCCCCTGCGAGCCCTGTGTGGTCCTCCAGATTCCCTGTGCGATGGCCTGCCTTTTTTGTGGGTGGGGAGTTGCTGGGTGAATGAGGATGGCAGAGGGGAACAAGCATGTCAGGAGAGCCTGGGTTCATCCAAATGGGACTTGGCAGGCCTGGGAGAGCCATTCTGGGAGGATGTAGACCTGGACAGGCCTCAGATGGGCATCTGTATGGAGGGTGAGACAGCCCTGGTGGATCCCAAACTGAAGGCCAGGTAGTGGCACGCCTCAGGACAGAGAAGGGAGCTAGCAAGGGATGATGAGGCAGCTATCTCTTGATCCTGGCTTCTTACCCATTGACCTTTGCTAATTATGCCTATTTAGCAGATTAGGGTTCCCCTATCCTGAAATGTGGGAACTACAGTTCCCTTATAGACCTTTCTCCACCAGCCCATGATGGCCTGAGTTTGCTCACTGCAATCTCCTCCCTGAGCCTTGGCTTCTCTATGTGCATCCTAACTCCGGGACCCACAGGCTTCTCAACCCCCAGGCCTGGGCTGCTTCCCTGTCCTCTTCTCTGTTCCCTCTCTGAGGGCCTAACTCCGTTGAGTAGTGCTGCAGGAGATTGAGCCACAGGCCCTGGCTGATGACCTCGGGGACTGGGCAAAGTGGTCGTGACAGGTCAGGTTCCGGTCCAAAGCCAATTCCTCCGATGCCGAGGAATGTCCAACAAGGTCCTTTGCCATGACGCCGCATAGCTGCCCCACCTCAGCAAACCTGCCATACCCTGGGCAGTCACAGTCAGCCAACCAGCTGAGGAAGCTCAGTTAGGCAGTGCCCTGCAGGAAACTGGGGCCTTCACCTGAATGAGCCTAGAACCACTTGACTGCAGTGGAGCCAGTCGCCCTGTATCCTGGAGGGAGAGGAGTCAGGAAGGCTAACGCCAGGCCGAGCTTCCCAGGTACTACCCCCTCTACCATACCAGGAGGCACTCCTCATTGAGGATGCCAACGCAATACTCCTTAGTGAGCACTTCGTTGCCAAAGTAAATGTTGTGATGACAGGCAAACTTCTTCCTGCCAGTTGTACTCATGATGAGTGAGTTCCTCCTCCTGCCTGTCCAAGAAGGAGAAAGAGGACAGCCAAGGGACAATTTCATCTAGGTGGGCTGAGGTGGCCTTCTAGCTGGGGTGAAGCATGCGTTTCCCCTTCCTAGCTCCCCGACTGAGACACCCCTGAGCTCCAGGAGCACCTCAAACTGACCTGGATCTTAGAACCCTTCCCCAGACCCGGGCTTACCATCCTGACCAGCAATCCAACATGTAGCTTTGAAGGACTTCCTCATGATGTTTCAGCTACTTGCTCTCACCGGAAATAATCACAACTTTTAAACTGTTCTTCATGCCAACTTAAATGTTTCATTTTTACTACCTCATGGTTTGGATGAGGCATGTATTTTTAAATAGATTTTCACCCTTATTGTACCTCTGTGATAAACTGCTTACTTACATTCATACCATAATTATCTTTCAGTTTTACTTGTCTGTTCCCCAAGATTCAGTGAAACTAAGAATTCTATTTATGCTTGTATCTTTCAGCAACCATATGTGAGATAATGGTGCACATTACTGCAGAAATCACATATACAGGTCCAAAGGGAGACGAAGAAAAAGAAAGCAAGTTTTAAAGTCTGTACATTCCTAACTCTGTATCAGAAACTCACAAATAACAGTGAAATCAAAGAATGATCACAGCCAATTCCTTTTCATACCTAGACTGAAATAAGAATCTTCAAAAGAAAAGAAAGTTCAGAATTTGGGTTTGCAAAAAGTTTCCTATATAGACAAAATTATTGGTAACTTTCTCTGACTAGAAAACAAACAAAAATCCACGTTTTTCATATGTGTAAATATACACATTTTTATTTCCATCAGTGATGATACGCAAGTAAGTAATAAAGTGAAAGTACAATAAATTGATATATGGAATGTTCACAGTCTCCAAATATTCCATTGAGACTATTAATTTTATGTAAACCATAAAGAATGCTTCATGAAACTACATTATACAGTGTCTTTTAGTATTTTACTCACATTTTAAATAATCAACAATTAGAGGGAATTCTTCCTCATTATTTATTACGACTACCGTTATTTTCCTTGAGTAATCCTGTTGAAATTAAGTATTTTAAATAAAACATTAAAAACAAATTATATTGACTGATTTCAGCTTTTAATGAAATCCTACTTGTGTATTTGTAGTAATGTGAAGTATAACTTTCTCCTCACCATTACTCTTTTATAAAACCGGTGTTATTGTTTTCTCTGACACTAACATTGTGATATCTCACAGCTTTACTGTGTGTATACATGACATCCCTCCAGAGAGTAGGCGTCAAATATGTGGAAAAATCATATTTGTGACAAAATTCTGGGAAAGGCAATGGTGAAATGGAAGAATAATTTCTAACTTGCTAACTGTTGGTCAATGGGTTTGTATTTATTTAGCTATAGACGCGTATGTGCACACTGTGAGTTTGCCCATGTACATATACATTTCTAGGAGATACCCGTAATATATGGGTTGTGTAATTTTTAATTTATCCACTATTGTGTATGTGTGAAATTAGAAAAGCAGTTACCTTTTCTTTACTCAATTTGTTGGAAAGCCAAAAAAGTCTGTCAACCTTCATTTCAATTAATCCAATACTGTTAACTGCGGACACCTTCATTCTCCTTGTTCTCCTTTGGCAACCGGGAAGTTAATTCTCACTCTAATTCAGCTCTCAGGGTGTGATCCACAAACTTTGTATATGCTTAAAAGGATAAAAGTTCAGTGAAATGTCAAGCCATGCTGTGAAATGTTCCATTGTTTCTATATCTCTAATTGTCCTTTCATGTTATAGAGGCAAGAAAAACAATTCAATGTGTTTCTTAGTATCCAGTCCAATGCACTCTTTCTTCATAATATGCCAAACCCATCCCTTCAAGGCCTTGACATCTCAACATGGCTGGACGTCTCAAAATCTCTTCTCATTAATAACCATTATGTTAATCACTGTTGCCCACAACTGGAATTCGACTGTGAAATCCCCTGGTGGAAATTGCTGTAATGGCTCAAACTACTGGAATGACTATTTGTTTTACCTGAAAACGTCTGATGAGCATATACATATGCTATGTGCATGAACATATTGTACATTAACAACATACCATCACTGCCAGTAGATAATAGGTATCCCAAACCTTTGAACCAAACTGACCTCAGGTGCTCCCACAAACCAAGCTTTTTCCTCCACAGCTTTCTTTTTATGTCAAAAAACCGCAAGTCCAGGCCGGGCGTGGTGGCTCTCGCCTGTAATTTCCACATTTTGGGAAGCCGAGGTTGGTGGGTCACTTGAGGTCAGGAGTTCGACACCAGCCTAGGCAACATGGCAAAAACCTGTCTCTACCAAAAATAGAAGAAGTAGCCAGGCCTAGTGGCACATTCCTGTGGTCGAGCTACTTGGGATGCTGAGGCAGGAGAACCGCCTGAACCTGGGAGGCAGAGGTTGTAGTAAGCTAAGATCAGACTACTGCACTCCAGCCTGGATGACACAGCGAGACCATGTGTCAAAAAAGAAAAAAAACAAAGCAACTCCACTCGTCCAGTCGCTTAGGTAAAAAGTACTGTAGTTGGCTGGGCACGATGGCTAACGCCTGTATTCCCAGCACTTTGGACTTTGGAAGGCTGAGACGGGCAGATCACCTGAGATCAGCAGTTGGAGACCAGTCTGGCCAACATGGTGAAGCCTGGCCTCTACTAAAAATACAAAACATTAGCTGGGCATGGTGACGAATGCTTGTAATCCCAGCTAGTCGAGAGGGGGAACCTGGGAGGCAGAGGATGTGGTGAATGGAGATGATGCCACTGCACTCCTGCCTGGGCTACACAGCGAGTGTACCCTGTGAGAAACAAAGGTGAACAGAAGAAAAGTTCTTTATTTAAATATCTAGTACATTAATTTTCAAGTTGTTGTAGAAACATTTCTCTTTAAACTCCTATTGTAATGTCACTTTTCCTGCTACTCACAAATTTAATCTGTAATATTTGCAGTATCGTGAAGTTCTAAGTACATTTAAATTCCTATTATGATAATCCATGGATTGCTGAGAAATAGTGGTTTTAATTTTGTTGTTCAATTTCCACTTAATTTTATTTCAACTTGTGTTAACTCAATTGAAAATTCTTTAGTAGTTTTTTAAATCTCATATCAAGACTTTTATTCACATCAATTGCTGTATAAATGCTCCCACCTTGAAGAACACTCTCTTATAGCCTGCTTCCCTACGACAGTCTTGACTGGTTGCCCTCCAGGCCTGTTTCAATTGTCTCATTCTAGGACTTACATTCACTACCCTTTTAAGAATTTATCTTTCTCTTTTCTTGTGTGTCCTGTTTTCTGCATTTCACATCTTTATCTTTCTTGGTTTACTTCTTCTTTTTGGTAGGAAAAAATCTCTAGTAATTTCTTGAGGAAAGGTTCACCTGGAGACAAAATTTTCGAGTTCTCATATGTCTGAAAAATGTTATGTTTTCTCCTTGTACATTTGATTTTAGTCTATTTGGAAATAAAAACATATGTCAGAAATCAGTTTCTTTTAGAATTTTCAAATCAGAACTCCATAATCCATTGCCTTCTGCTTTATAGCGGTAGTGTTGAGATTTTTTTTTTTTTTTTTAATTTGACGTGGAGTTTCGCTCCTGTTGCACAGGCTGGAGTACAATGGCAGGATCTCAGCTCATCGCAACCTGCACCTCCTGGATTGAAGTGATTCTCCTGCCTCAGCCTCCCCAGTAGCTGGGATTACAGGTAGGCGCCACCATGCCTGGACAATTCTGTGTTTTTAGTAGAGATGGGGTTTCTCCATGTTGGTCAGGCTGGTCTCAAACTCCTGACATCAGGTCATTCGCCTGCCTTGGCCTCCCAAAGTGCACCTCGGCCTCCCAAACTGCGCCTTGGCCTCCCACAGTGCTGGGATTACATGCATGAGCCACCATGCCTGGCCAGTGTTGAAAATTTCTAAATCATCTGGTTCCTCATCCTTTGTTCGTGACCTATTTTTACCTCTCTGGAAACTTACACCATTTTCTCTTTGTTCTCAGTGTTCTCAAATTGTACATTGATGTATCTTGACACGAGTCTGCTTTCATCGATTTTCATGCTATTTTGCTAGGTGTTCGCCTTTTAATCTGTAAATAAGCATCCTTATGTTCTGAGACTTTTTAATTATTTGCCAACAATTTATCCCCCTTTGTTTTACTTATTTATTTCACTTCTATAATTCATATAAATAAAATAATTGGAAAAAATTATCTTGGAGAAGCAGATACCATCACACTGATTCTGTCTGTGTTAACCTATCATACCTGAAGGTTGTCATATTTTATTAAGCAGAAATGTTGTATTTCTTGGTATTCACATTACAACCTGAAGATGGGCAATGACTGTCAAAATTTTAAATGTATGGGTAATAGTTAGAAGATGCAAGCACTGTATCCTCCAGAATTTTAGCATATGAAAATTGCTAATTTTAAATTCCAGGCACATTGATTTAAGCTTCAACATTCTCGCAGCTAAAATGAATCCATTTGTGCTAAGTTCTGTGATCAAAGGTGAATAAGACATTGTTTCTGCCTTCAGTGATAGCTGAGTCCAAAGGGAGACAAATAGAAATGATGTAAAAAGAGAGATAAGTAGTTCATGCGCAGTGGCTCACCAGCACTTTGGGAGGGCAAGGAGGGAGGATCATGAGGTCCGGAGATTGAGGCCATCCTGACTAACAAGGTAAAACCCTGTCTCTACAAAAAATTAGCCAGCCTTGGTGGCACACACCTGTAGTCCCAACTTCTTGGGAGGCTGAGGCAGGACAATTGCTTGAACCCGGGAGACGGAGGTTGCAGTGAACGGAGATCATGCCACTATACTCCAGCATAGGCAACAGAGTGAGACTCTGTTTCAAGAAAAAAAAGACATAAAGTGCTATAAAAACTGAGAAAAGGGACAGAATATCTGTGACAGATAATTTGTTTGGGTCAGTTGGAAATGAGGAGGTCTCAGTGTATGCTTTTACTGTTTCACGTTTGATTATGGGCAGAAACAAATGAATCTTAATATTTATGGGGTCACAGACACTTTTTAAAGGTGAGGAAATCTATGATGATTCTTTCCATAAAAATCTATGTAACATACATCTATATTTTACTTAGAAACTCAGAATGTGCACCATCAAGTGCTCTGGATAGAGTAGAATGAGTAGTAGTATTTAAGGCAGACAAGAAGGGAAGGGGAATCCAAACACAGGAAATGCCCTGTGCGAGAGCCTGGACACAAAAAAGCTCGTACATTATTGGAATCAAAGTGAGTATAACATAATTCAGGGTGACTGGAGCATAGCTGGAAGACGAACCAATCATGGCGTAAGATGAAAACAGAAGGCCAGGCACGGTGGCTCACGCCTGCAATCCTACATTTTGGGAGGCACTGGCGGGCAGATCACCTAAAGTCAGAATTTGAAGACCACCCTGGGTAAAATGGCAAAAGCCCATCTCTAATGAAAATACAAACATTATCCACGCATGGTGTGGGGGTGACTGTAATCGTAGCTACTCAGGAGGCTGAGGCAGCAGAATCGGTTAAACCTGAATGGCAGAGGTTGCAGTGATCTGACATCGCACCACTTAACCATTAAACACCAGCCTGGAAGAAAGATTGAAACTCCATCTCAAAATAAATAAATAAATAAATAAATAAATAAAAAATTTAGAAAGGCCGGGAGCGGTAGCTTCTGCATATAATCCCAGCAATTTTGGAGGCTGAAGTGGGCAGATCACTAGGAGTTGGGATTTCAAGATCAGCCTGACCAACTGGGAGAAATCCCATCTCTACTAAAAAAAAAAAAAAAAAAGTACAAAATAAGCCCAGCACGATGGCGAGTGCCTGTAATCCCAGCTACTTGGGAGGCTGAGGCAGGAGAATCGCTTGAATCCAGGAGGTGGAGTTTGCGGTGAGCTGAGATCGCGCCATGGCACTCCAGCCTGGGCAACAAGAGCGAAACTCTACCTCAAAAATAAACACACAAAAATGAAACTAGAAGATAAGTATATATCCAGGGATAAAGCATGAAGTATCTCCAATGTCACTCATGCACTTTGTTTACTCAGAGACAACACCAGGATTGATTAAAATTATGCACATCATGTCAACCCTTTTCTAAATGTTAACAAATGTCACTGGAACAGCTAGTACCCATGGAATAGGATGTAACATTCTGACTGCAGGCTTTCACTTGCATTCCCTACAGGTGTTGAGTGTGGAGTGTTCAAACCTCAAGCTTATAGATTCATGAAGGAAAAATTATGTGCATTGAAAATTGAGAACAACTATGTTAAGAACAATATTCCATGAAAGTAAGTTCCTATGTACTCATCTGCTCTTAATTGTATTACACTGTTCTCATGCAGAATGATACAAGTAACAATTATTATTGTTATTACTATTATTAGTATTATGAAATGGAGTCTAGCTCGGTAGTCCATACTGGAGCGCACTGCTGCGAACTCAGCTCACTGAAACCTCCGACTCCTGGGTTCAAGGGATTCTCCTGCTTCAGCCTCCCATGTAGCTGGGATTGCAGGCACCCACCAAAACACCTAAGTAATTTTTATATTTTCAGTAGGGACGTGGTTTCACTGCATTGGCCAGGCTGGTCTTGAACTCCTGACTTCCTGAACCACCCACCTTGGACTCCCAACGTGCTGGGATTACAAGTGTGAGCCACCGCACCCAGCCAAAATTAATATTTTGAAATATTTAGAAATATATGTTCTCGGGCACAGTGGCTCAAGTCTGTGATCCCATGACTTTGGGAGGCCGAGGTGGGTGGACCACTTGAACGGAGGAGTTGGAGACTAGCTTGAAAATATGGTGAAACCCTGTCTCTACAAAAGATACTAAAAATTAGCCAGGACTGGAGGTGTGTGCCTGTGTTCCCAGCTACTGAAGAAGCTAAGGTGAGAGGACTGTTCAGGAGGATCACTTGAGCTCAGGAGGATGAAGCTGCAGTGCGCAGAGATTGAGCTTCTGCACTCCAGTCCAGTCTGGGCAAGAAAGTGAGGTTCTGTCTCTTGTACGTAGGGGTGTGTGTGTGTGTGTGTGTGTGTGTGTGTGTGTGTGTATACACATATGCATGTATATGTATACACACACTCATATATACATATATAAGAAAGAGTGAAACTCCCTCATACACACACACAGACACACACACACATACAAACACGCACACAAACATATATTCTTGGCCACCTTAATTCCTCTATAATGGAATTCTGAACAGCATGCTTAAGGGTCAATACCAGGGCCTGCAGGCAGATAGCCTGTGCCAGAACTGTTCAGAGTGTGTTTTTTCACATTATACAGTTTCATCTTCTGAGTACACTTCCTGATCCTCTTGTTCCCTTCATATCTTGCATATCTTTCTGGGGAAAAGACCACATGCAGCAATACCTTTTTTTTTTTTTTTTTTTTGCTAAGTGTTTTCTTATTATTTGGAGGAGTTTTTAGTCGAAAAATTTCTAAGGACGAAACTTTTCGTCTTTTGGCTCAGGAAACTGCAGGCACCAGTTGCACAACAATATTTAAGAGTAGCACAGATAATAAGTCATATCCATTGCCTTAAACAAAATGTACAGAATTCGGTATTTTTAGTTACACGCGAACACTATATAGGGTTTGCAATTGATCATTTTTATATTCTATATTCTATTTGATACTGAACATAGAGCGTCAAGAATTGGGGCACACAATGATTTTTCAGTAAATATGCATAGAGTGCTGTAAATATTGAGATTGGAAAACATACCATGTTTCTGCCCTCATCATGTTCTCATTCTATTAAATGTTGTAATAACACAACTTTGAGTCATAAATCTTTCAAAAGAGAAGTACACACAAAAAAGAGCTAGACAAATACGTGGGACATTATGATCATTTAGAGCTTGTATCAGTTACAGCCAGGTCTTCAAGGCCCATAAATGCCAGGATAGAAAGTTTAGAACAAACTGTCTACACAAAGGCAAGTTTTTGTTGCTGTTGTTGTTTTTTCATAGGAAAATAATATCAGAGTTTCACAAAGGTTATAAGACTAACTGCAATATATAGGATGGGTTGAAGATCAGCAAGAGAAGACAGAAGGTGAGTTCTGAGTTTTATTAAATGCTTAAACTAACATATGATGGTGGCCTGGGTAAAGAAAGTTGAAGCAAGGACTGGAAGAAAGAGACAGGTGCAAGAATCATTGTAAAGATAAAGTCCACAAGTCTTGGCATGAGTTTTCAAATTGAGGCTAGTAAAAAATATTGTGGGATTCTTGCCATTCATCTATCCATCAAATTATTCAATGCAACTTTATTAAGATTCTAGATTATTATTAATCTTTATCATTATTCAAGATTATTAAGGTGTATTACTCATTGAATAATAAATATTGCATGCATGTTTATTACTATGCAAAAAGCACTGTGCTGGGTTCTGGAGGTACAGCAATGAATATGGGGTTAATGGTCCCCAACTTCATGAAGCTTTACATAGAGGGAGAGACAGATAATAAATAAAAGACACAAGCAGTCGTAAATGTTGTGAAGGAAATTTTGGGACGCGGAAAGAGAGTAACAGATAGTAGTGACGGTTGGTATAACAGACAGAACTACTGTACATTGGGCACTAAGTGAAGCTTTCTCCAGGGAAGTCTTATGTGATATATCTGAAAGAGCAGCCATTGATAAAGAGGGAAAAAAACAGCTGCCAACCCTCTAAAATAGGAGAATTTTGGCCTAGCTCTGTGTTTGAAGAACAGAGAGTTGCTAATGTGCAGAATAAAGCTGAGAATTTGAGTAAGAGGAAAATGGTAAAGTAACCAGTGGTTTTAATAGTACAGATGGGAATGCTGTCCTTGATAAAAGTAGTTCCAGTGGAATGAGACCAAAACCCAATTGAACTGAACTGAAAAGCCAGTGGGAAGAAATGAGGGAAGTGGGTACAGCGTGCTTAGTGGAGAAAAGTAATGAAGGGGTAGGTGTCAGGGGAGTAAACAACGGGAAAAATTCTAATTTATAAAAGCAATCTAAGAATTTAGATCACAGCTGTATATGTATACTGAGGTGGTAGAGAGGGAGAGATTAACGTACATGAGAAAATAAAATTGACAGCAGTGGATTGCGGTTTCTAGCACCTACAGTTCACTCTCACTTTGCCTGTGAGTTGGATAAATGTCTGAAAGCTGATTGTTTTTCAAAGTTGGTTTCTATTTGGGAAAGAAGGGAGTAGGGAACAACATGACATTGTAAACTGCAAAGCAAAATAAGGATATAGAGTACATAGAGGAAGAAAGAGCTCGGGCACTAGAAGATCTTGTTCCTCAAACCGCATGCTGCCTACTTTGTAGTCTAGCTTGACACGTGAGCCCTACTCCAGTTTCCAAAAGAACAATGATTGTTTCATTTAATCGGACCAAGGGCACTTGACACATCCCACCATATACATCTGTCATTTCAAAGAAGAAAGAGTATTTTAGAACTACAAATAGAAATAATGTAACATTAAGATGAAAATCAAATAACAAATCTAGCTTCGTTGAAAATCTGTCTATACTGATATCTTATTATTTTTTTTAATTCTGCCAAGGATTAGTGAACATATTCTCCCAGTCTTTTGTCTGTATGTTAAAACTTGCTAAACACCTCAAGTCTCGCATAAGAACTACAATGGAAAATGGATCAGTCAGGAGTTCTTCCATACAATTATCAATAAATTATATTTCTTCATACTGAAATTTGTTTTTTCATTATTGTAAGAAATTAACTTTTATATTAATAGTAGGTGATGTAACAAAGCAGGTCTTTAAGGAGATAACTGACACTGGATTTCCATACCATTACTCAGGTGGCCCTTATTTGCCAGCCAGGTTCCCTCCCTGGACACACACTGAAGGTCCCCAACCATTTTGCGATCTCTTCACATTCCCAGCTCCTGAGGAAGCTCCAAAATACCTGTCCATGAAGAAAATAGAACATTTCCGCACACTGGATCCCAGTGTGGTCCTCCAGATTCCCTGTGAGGTGGACTATCTTGTATGGGAAGGCAGGGCACTGGGAGGGAGGATGTCAGAGAAGATAACACATGTCAGGGCAGCCCAGGGTCATGGAAACAGAACAAGACAGTCCTGGGAGAAACATTCTAAAACGGCATAGACCTAGGTGGGCCTCAGGTGGACATCTGCGTGGAGAGGGAGAGGGCCCTGGTTGAGCTCAAAATGAGCCCCAGGTGGTAGCAGATCTTAGGGCAGGGCATGGAGCTGGCAAGTGATGATGAGACAGCTATCCCTTAAGCCCTGCTTCTCACCCACTGACTTTAGCCACATATGCATCCTAGTGGCTTAACGTTCCCCAATCCTGACATGTGGGTGTTATAATTTCCTGATGGGCCTTTCTCCCCCAAACCATGGATTGCCTGGGATTGCTCACTGCAGTCTCCTCCATGATCCTTGGGTTCTCCATGAGGGGCACAGATCCAGGACTCAAAGGCCTCTGAGTTGCCAATCCTTGGTTGCTCGCCTGGCCTCCTCTCTGTTCTGTCTCTAATGCTGTCCTTCCCTCCATGGGATAGAACTGCAAAGCATTGAGCCATAGGCCCTGGCTGATGATCTAGGGGACTGCAGAAGCAGGTCCAGGGGAGTTCAGGTCACAGCTTAAAGCCAGTTCCCCGGAGACCAAGGAATGACCAGCGAAGTCCTTTCCCAGGATGCCCCACGGCGAACCCCACCTCAGCAATCCTGCCAAAACCCGGGCAGTCTTATTCAGCCAAACAACCTCCACCTCCACCTCAGCCATGATGTCTTTCATATGATAAGCTCAGCCGTTGTGTCTTCCAATATGATAAGGTCAGGTAGGAGGTGTACTGCCTGCAGCTGGAGGCTTGACCTTCATGATCCCAGAACCACTGGACTGCAGTGGAATGAGACACTCTGTACCCTGCAGGGAGAGGAGTCAGGAAGGTTCATGCCAGACCTCACCTCCCACACACCAGCTGCCCTACCATGCTGGGAGGCATTCCTTACCAAGGATGCCAACACAGTACTCCTTAATGATGACTTCACTGTCGAAATAGAGATTGTGACGACATGAAATCTTCATCCCGCCGCCGGTAACCGGGATCGCTGAGGTCCTCCACCTGCCTGATCAAGGAGAAAGAGAATGGATTCAATACGACCATCTTATCTAGCTGCGCTGTAGTGAACCACGAGTTTCCACTTTCCAGTTCTCCCACTGAGACAACCCTGGTCCCCAGGGGGACCACAGACTGACTCAGAAACTGGACCCCTCCCACCGACCCAGGCTCCCCAGCCTGACCTACAAATCCATCATGTAGCAAAGCGGGACTTCATCATGGTTTCCGGCCCAGGCCGACATCTCGTGTGCCAAACAACCTACCTCTGGTCAGGAAGCCTCCAGATGATTGGGTGGGCAAGTCTCGTGACGCCCTGCAGTTTTGCAAGAGCACAGAGACTGTGGAGCAGGGCTATCTCCCAGAGATTTGGCCTGTCACCGTCCGTTGTTGGTCCTGTGTCTCTGTCTGGCGAGGAGGCAACGGCACAGCTATGGTGGTTTGTGGAGTGGGTGGACCCCGGCCAAGACGGCCTGGGCTGACAAGAGCGGAGAGGAAGAAGAAGTGGGCAGGTGGTTGCAGCTGAGGAGCGGAGGGGCGGGGTGGCACGGGGTGGTGTGAGGCGGCTGCTTCTCCGGGTTCATGAGCTGCAGGAGGCCTTTGTGTGCTGAGTGCCGGACCTGCTCTGCTGATGTCCGGGTGTGTGCTGTCTTCTCATCCTAGTCTCCCTGAGGGGTGGGCCTGCCCACTTGAGGGAAGTCCTGTAGTAAGAAACGGCGGCAGAGTTGTGCCTGGCGCTCCCCATGGGAATTGCGTGGGTGCAAAGGAGGTTATATAGACTCAAGGCCTACACCCCTTTGGGTTCGGCGCCGGCAGGGGGAAGAAAGCCTATCTGGGGAGCTGGTGCCTGCCTTGAGGTGGTCGGCAGCCCCATGCACCGCGAACCCGTCTTAAGCACCTTGTGTTTCTGGGCTGAGCCTGTTGGAAACGGGCACCGAGAGCATGGGGTGGTTGAATGGCTGGCAATGGCAAAGAGACTGCCCGTCCTCCAGGGACGTTCCCAGGGAAACGTGCCCTTCGACTTTCTGCTGCGCGGGAAGGGACCTTGGCGCCGCGATTCTCCCTTGTGAGTGCTGTGCTTGGCTCCCCTTGCCTACCACGTGTTCCCAGGGCTGCTACAAGCAAGCTGCAAGGATATGGCTCTGGCCCAAAAGGCGGAGATGCCCTGTGGCCTGGGGCACTCACGGAGCCCAGCTCCAAGTGAAGGACCTCCAGCGAGTCCATTGACGGCACAGGTGTTCTTGGTCCAGGGCCAGGCTGTGCCCGCTGGCCCTCCTTCTGCCACATCACGTCGGTCTCCTCCTCAACCACCACCTCCACCTCAGCCATTATGTCTTCCACCATCAGCACCGCCTCCTCTTCCAAGGCCGCCTCCTTGCTCTGTACTCCGGCCGTCCTCAACAGCAGAGCCTCCAGCCTGAACACGGTGCCGTCCTGTGTGCTCCCACAGATCCCGGCCTGCGCAGCCCAGCCCAACCTCCGCACCCCTAGGCTCTTGGGGACCGATCCCCCACAGACACCCTCCCTAAAAACCCACGGGCATCGCCCTGCTGAGAACCTAGTCCCACACCCACGTGGACCCAGGTTTCCTGAGGAGCTCCGCTGGACCCGCAGATCCTGCAATGGCCACAGGGCTCGGCTCCCCCGCAGGCTCAACTGTGCACAGGAGCTCAGGAGCCAGAGGCCCAGGCCCTGGGCCTGCAGAGCACCACCAGCAGGCACCGCAGCCACTGCAGCGGGTGCGGGAGCCTCTGGGTCGGCAAGGCATTGCAAAACACCGTGCGCGCAAGTCATCAATGGCCAACCCTGGCGGCCGGCCTCTGGTGTGCCCAGGGCATAGGACAAGAGGCCCTTTGGAATGCTCCTTGGACTGCAGCATCCTCAGGGAGGAAGCATGGTACGCAGAGCCTGTATTTGCCTCGACCTGCGATAGTGTGTGCCGGGGTTCTGGCCTCTACAACAGATCAATTTCACCTTAGCACAAGGAGGCGACTTTCCTCCCACGTGCCCGGCCCGACTCACTTCCCCTAGGCCGCCCCTGTCAACCTGGCCCCAGCAACCAGAGAGAGTTCTCTGGATCTGCAGTATTGCTTCCGTACCATCCAGCTGGCCTGCCTAACGAAGAGAGATGTTTCATGTGTTCATGACACATAGAGATTTTCATGGCTTGCCACACTCAGGATGTCAGGACACAGGGCTGCCGTGCCCACAATTCCAAATGCCACGCAGCCCGTCTGTCCCAGGATGCCGAGCTACCGGGCACAAGCTCCAAGGGCTTCTCGGAGGAGGTTTGGGGAGAGGAGTTGGCGTTAGGGGGAGTTGGAGATGCAGGCCCACCAGTGGCTGTGCCGCCCAGGGAGACGCCCACCGCCCTCCCATTCATTGGCCAGCATGGGAGGAAGGCGGTCGCAGCGCGGCTCCCTGCGCTCTTCCCGCGCAGTCCATTAGGGGGCGCCCGGGAGCCCCGCGCATGCGCACTGAGGGCCCGCTGACCCACTGGGTGCAATAAAGGCTGCGGCCGGGTTCGTGTGGCTCGGTTCGGGCAGCATAGGCCTTGCTCAGTGGGAGTGCGGAGGAGGGCACCGTCTTCAGGATGGAGGCTGTACAGGAGGGGGCGGCCGGGGTGGAGAGTGAGCAGGTGGCTTTGGGGGAGGAGGCGGTGCTGGTGTTGGATGACATAATGGCGGAGGTGGAGGTGGTGGCCCAGGAGGAGGGCCTCGTGGAGCCGCAGGAGGAGGCCCAGCGGGCACAGCCTGGCCCTGGGCCCATGACCCCAGAGTCTGCACTGGAGGAGCTGCTGGCCGTTCAGGTGGAGCTGGGGCCGGTTAATGCCCAAGCCAGGAAGGCCTTTTCTCGGCAGAGGGAAAAGATGGAGCGGAGGCGCAAGGCCCACCTAGACTGCAGAGGCGCGGTCATCCAGAGCGTCCCTGGCTTCTGGGCCAATGTTGTATCCTTCTCAGTGTTTCTTCTGCCTTTCTGGTGGAGAGGTGCTCTCGGGGAAGTGTAAGTAACTTATGGGCAGCTTGGCATCGATGTGACGCCACCTTTGGGGAACAAAGGTGAGTTGCCCCGGACAAATGTGGCTAGGGAAAACTGCAGCAGGCGTGGGTACTATTTTCCTGTGTGCGGCAGAGAAACCCTTGGTGATGCCGAGCAGCAGACGTTTGGGGCATGTTTTTGAAGAACAGAAGCGAGTTCAGACCAGAATAGGTTTTTGTGTGCATCAAGCTATTTTTAAGGCAGTGTGATTGCTCCCCCTTTCTAGTCCGATCTGGGACTGGGCGTCTTCGGCTATAAGCAGATTCTGCCACTCCTCAGACACCAGCAAGTCTCTGCAAATCGCACCTCCGCATGTCAGTGCAGTCAGCCTCAGAATTATACACCCTCTGTGAAGCCAAGGGGCCTTATTTTAGGGGTAGGGGGAGGCGAAAGGAGGTCATATACGTGGAAGCAGATCTGAGAAATCCCCTACCCCAGCCTCTGGGTGCTCTTAGGCCTTCTTCCCTGTTGCTCCTAGCTTCTCCTTCCACCGCATGTAAAGCCTCTTTGACCTAAATCAGATTGCAAACCACCCCCAGATGTCAGCCCTGATCACTGACCAAGATGAAGACATGCTGAGCTACATGATCAACTTAGAGGTGAGGACAGCAAGACTGAGGCTAGAGGGTTTAGTGGGGGAGGGTAAGGGAAATAATTGGTTCCTGTGAGCAACAGTTGGCACCTCACCCAAAAAGGTATTTAAACTTTCTCCACCTTGTCCTGACAGGTGGAAGAAGTGAAGCATCCCGTTCATCTCTGCAGGATCATGTTGTTCTTTCGGAGTAACCCCTACTTCCAGAATAAAGTGATTACCAAGGAATATCTGGTGAACATCACAGGTGACAGGTGGCTCCCAGGATGGGTAGTGGAAGGAAGATGGTGGGGGGATCATTGCCAACGTGATCCAGTCCCCTTCCCACAAAACTTTCTGTCTCTGTAGAATACAGGGCTTCTCATTCCACTCCAATTCAGTGGCATCCAGATTATGAAGTTGAGGCCTATCGCCGCAGACACCACAACAGCAGCCTTAACTTCTTCAACTGGTTTTCTGACCACAACTTCGCAGGATCTAATAGGATTGCTGAGGTGGGTCCTCACTGGGAAACATCAGCAATGACCCTGGTGTGTTCCCACCTGTTTGGGTCACCAGTCTGAGCCCTGATGAGGCGTTTGCCGATTGATTCCCCTGACAGATCCTATGTAAGGACCTGTGGCGCAATCCCCTGCCGTACTACAAGAGGATGAAGCCACCTGAAGAGGGAACAGAGATTTCAGGTGAGCCGTTCAGTTGGAACTGGAGCTGTTTGATGCCCACTATGAGGGGGTTGACACACCTGCCTATTCAGGGAGCCTGGACGCTCATTTCAGAAATGTAGAAATTGAGGCTGCTTTCCTATATGTAGAAATTCCTTGAGAGGACGAGAGAGAGTGACAGAATCCAGGACATTCATGGCATTGGGCTGAAAAAGGCAGATTAGAGACTGCACTGCAAGGCAGGTTATAGCTGTGAGTCTTAAGCCCAGGGGAGCATAGTCCATTTCCAGAATCACTGAGAAGTGAAGCTGAAAATCATTCACTTCAATCTGTAGCCCTTGATTCCATGGCCGTCAACCCCAGCGGCAGTCATCCTACCTACTCCATGAGATTGGGCTCCCTGAATGTGCCTCCTGGTCATCCCTGTCCTAGACCGCAAAGGATTGTTTAGATTGATGGATTTCCTTGAGCTATTGCCGCATCAGATTTCTGTGTGCTTTTAGTGTACAATGCATCTTGTTAGCTGACTCCCCTCACAGAGAGTACTGGGAATGGGGCAGGTATTGCGGAGAACAGTTTGTAACCCATGGTAGGAGGAAGTTTAAGAGATCACAAATGGGGAAGGGATATCCTTTTCTCAGCGGGCCCTGCAATTAAAACATTTCAAAGTATGGCTGAGAGAAATGCGTTTTGACATGCGTTTGTGTTTCTCTAGGGGACTCCCAGATGTTGAGTTGACTGTGAGGGAGCATCGGACCTTACTTAAAACAGCAGAACTCCTAAAAAGTTACTACCGTATGCAGGATGTCAGTACTCAGCATGGTCTTATGCCCAGGAAGTAAAGGAAAAACCGACCCAGTCACAAAAAAATCAGACAGGAAAAGGGGGTAAACTTGGATTGTATGGAATGCCAAATAAATATTCTCAAGAATGTTTGACTGTGTGTGTGTGTGTTTGTTTCTGTGTGTGTGTGTACGTTTATGCCCTGGATTTGGGTGTCATATTGAATTGATCAATCAATATGCTTTATTTTCTTCATGGAACTGACCCGTCTGTGTTGGAGCTGGGCCTCTAAAATTGTGGAGTGAATGGGTGTGGAATGTGTTGGGATTCTTCCTACAGGACAGAGTTGGGGAGGTCAAAGCAAAAGACAGCTTAGTTGGAAACTTACTTTGTCCTATGGAAGCAGAAGTAGTTCAAGGAAAGGGGTTAAGGTTTCCACAGCCCAGTTTGCTGGGACCTCTAAAATCCTTCATTTTGGGTATCATCATACACAATAGATAAGCACAGGATGATGGAAATCTTGAAGTTTCCTTTCTTGTTGAATTCACGTTCTTTTAAAGGTGAATGCATAATCCTTTTCTGGGACAATCAGCCCCTCAGAACTTCTCACACATCAACGTGAGAAGAAATGGGCAGGTAAGGTGTATGGAGGGACTGTGGGAAAGGTGACAGAGGCATGCGGGAAAGCATTCAGGATATGCTTTTTGGCGTAGATGACTAAGGGAAAACACAGACTGGCAGAAGTGCGGGGAAAGGGGTTGGATTTGTGGAATATAAGATTGCTGGGGAATCCACGCATGGACTGTCTTGTCACTTGATGACACAGGATATGGACACTCTTGTTGATGTTTACATCTTTAGTTGGGTTAAGCTTTTCTCCACGATTGTATGTTAGGTGAGGAACCAGTAGTGTATGTAGCTACCAACATTACGAGTGCATTTTGTGCTCTTGCAAACTCTAGTGAGGCTCTATTCTCCCCAGTGATTGGCACTGCAGATTGTTTCTGGAGCCCAGGGCCCTCTGATTTTCTGTGGCCTTTTCAGCATACTTTGCCTAAGTTTAATAATGTAAAGAGCAGATAGTTGCACAGTATGTGTTGCAAGCCTCACACAGGAGGACAACACATACTGTTTTCATTCACGGGTGGGTGGCGGCTTCCCATGAACACCTGTGTCTATGCACAAGACGAGGGGTTGCCTGTGTCACTGATGGGTGAGGAGGATTTCAGTGTCGGCGGCAGAACTTTCTTCCCGGTTCCCAGAAAAAACAGTTCCAACATGAGCATCCATGTTGGCCACACACTAGTAGAGTGCTAACATTCCTGTCCCATATGTACTCTGGTCGGCACAGCTTCTGTGAGAAGAGCTATGTTGTTTCAGGGAGGAAGGTTTGACAGTCAAAGTTCATGAATCTGTTGTACTGCCTTCAATACGCATTCCACACCTCCTGCTCGGTATCAGCAGTTGAGCTTTGAAAATCTATAGCCCAGTTTTGCCCCTGCTCCTGGGCACACTGCTGAAGCTCTGGAGGGGGAGTCTTGTCCTCCTCTGACTACTGTCCCCATGACCCACAAACACAGGAGAAACAGGTTTTCTCAGCAAATTATTCTGAAAACATTCGGAACCCTTTGGCCCCGTGAAGCTGCCCTTTATCTCACTGTGTGCAGGTCAAAGACACTGTGGTCCAGTACAGTATCCCTATAGTGGGAATGGGGCCACAGATTGGTGCCTGCACTCAGGGCAACTCAGATTAGGAAATGTCTGGGGACTTGCCTATAATCAGGGCATGTGAAAAGGTCTTGCCCCAAATTTAATGCATAGGAAAAAGTTGAGGAAGGTGTCTTGCAATGATTTCTCTAGGAGGTAAATAGATAAGAAGGAGACCATAAATAGATGGCTAGGGCTAGTTTTGGAACTAGCCTGTTTTAAAGTGGTGGTAGGGGAAGAGCTTTTTACAAGGTAGGCAGCAAACCAGGAACTGTCTACAATGGAAGGGCGTGCCATGGGTTGGTGGCTCAGCCATATTGCCACCCCACCGACTGAATGCAGCCGACTGGGCTCCTTCCTCAAATCCTACATACAATTCAGTCTAGTGATTTCACATGAGATCCATTGTTTTGGTATTATCAGAGATGGTGCTGAATTGTACAGGCTGTCTAACGCTTCTTCCACTGAATATCCGTGCACATGGGCCACAAACGCTAAGGGTACTGACGGATTTGTATTCTGCCTCAGTAACTCTGAAACACCTCTGTTACATCTACTGTCAGGGTCTTTTTCATGTTTAAAGTACCAAGTGTGTGTTTGTAGTTTTTAGTGTGTTTGTAGTTGTGTATGTTTATTTCTCTGCGTGGGTTTGTATCTTTCCTCTGACTCCACCTATGTCTCCCCATATTTTTCCACACTACCTGCGGTAATTTGTACATGCCTATCTCTACAACCATGCTAGAATTTGTATCTGTGTCTTTGAACATCTGTCACTCTCTCTCCCTTCCTTTCTTCCTTCCTTTCCTTTACACCCTTCCTTTCTTCTTTCCCTTCCTTCCCCACCACACTCTCTCCGTCTGTATCATCTACCTTTCTGTTCTCTATCTGAATTTAGTTTGTAATTCTGAATCTCTTGGCAGTGGCGTCAGACATCAGAATGTCTGGATGAAATTCCTCTTTGAAAGACTCTGAGCTGAAAGAGATGAGTTCTTTTTGTGAGCCATAATGAACGGTTTATTTCAGGCCAATCTAGCAATGACAGTGTTAAAAACAAATACTGAGCATTGCAGCAAAGCCAAAAGTCCCATGGATTCCACTCATCCCGCTCAGTGTATCGAAAAGGTGGAAAAGTGAAAAAGTGGGTATGCCTGTGGTCTCCCAAGCAGAAGGAGAACTTTCAAGTGATTGTGTCAGATGATTTTCCAGCAGACAGCTATAGTTCGTAGATACATGCTGCGTAAACACAAGCACGATGATGAAACGTAGAAAATGTTCTTCTTCCTCCATTTCAGTTTTGTATTATCTTTTAACCAACATCATGCGTACAGAATTTCTTCACGACATGTCATAAACTATTGTTTAATGAACTCATACCTGAATTATTCATTGTGTCAAAGAATGTCAAACAATCATGATTCGTTATGACCTGCTACAGATAAGTGATAGGAAATAAGAAAATGAGAGCATATAGAAAGGGCACATCGTGGTCTGGGAACTTCACCAAGAGGTTCAGGCTAGCTGAATGCGTGTCAGGGATTCAGAAAAAGACACTTGCACTTGTTATTAAGGGCTTTGAATGGAAAAGGAGCACTCTTTTTACATTTATGTCTTTTAAGTCATTTGGGGAGTTTGGTGTATTATTACTTACAGTGTTCTCTCTGCCCTTTCTTATTGTTCTCCCCATCTGGCGCTGTTATTATGTGAAAGCTGGTTTCCTCCATCGGATCGCGTAGGCTCTAATGATGTTTCATTTATTTTGATTCTCCTCACACTACGTAGTTTTAATTTGCCGAATGTGACTCTTTTTTTGTTGGTTTTCCGAGAATGGGTCTTACTCTGTCTTCTAGGTTGGACAGCAGCCCCAGGGTCTTAGCCCACTGCATCCCAGACACCACACACCCATGTGATCCTCTCAACTCAGACTCTCACACAGCTGGCACTAGAGGTGCATGCAACCCTTCCCAGCTATGTATTAATTTAGCAATTGATTACTTTTTGGATATGGGCCCATGTTGCCCCAGGCTCCTCTGGAACTCCTGAGTGCAGGCAATCCTCCCACCTCAGCCTACCAAAGTGCCGGAATGACAGGTGTGACCCATGGCCCTGGCATGGCTTTGAGTTTTTTGCTTTTTTCTTCTACCTCCTCACGTCTTCTTTTCAAACATGCAGTGAAGGTTTCAATTCATGGACTGTAGTCTCCGTGCCTCTAATTTCTATCTTTCAACTCATCGTCAGCATTCATTGCGATTTTCATATTTATAAATTTATATATATATATGTGCACATATATATTTTTCCTTAACTTACCAAACGATGTTGCATTCTTTCCTGTGTCATGAAAAAGACTTTGATAGAAATGAAAAGCACCGCTTTATAATAAAATAGTTTATTGACATTTATTCTCTTAAGGCGTTTTAAAAATTGTATGTTTATTTGAAACTGTCATATGAAATGATACATATTTATAACATAAGGAGTGTTGTTCAAAAGGTCATATATATTATGCATTGGATACATCCAGCTAATCAACATATGCGTGATCTCACATACTTGTCATTTTTGTTGTGAAAAAACTTGACATGCACTGTCTTAGAATTTTGTTAGAGAAAGAATACATTATCACCAGTTATAGTCAGCAGGCTGAAGAAAATATTTTTGACCTATCCCTCCTTTCTAACTAGAAATATGAATTCTTGATCCAGCATCTCCTCAGTGCACCCTCTTCACCCCCGCCTTCGGAGTCACTACCTCTGTGAAGTCCGCTTTTTCAATTTCTTATAAGAATGAGGTCATGTGCTAGTTGCCTTTCAGATACCTGGCTTATGTGACTTAACAAAATGGCATGCACACATTCAGCAGATTCACACGCATCGTCACAACTGGCAGGATTTCCTTATTTATTATTGCATTACATTTTTCCATTCCGCGTAGGTGTATTTACCCCATTTTTTTAATCCACTCATCAATTGAGGGACACTCAGGTTGCTTCCGTTATTTTGGCTCTAGGGAAAATGTAATGAGTGCAACAATACTTGCATGGGTGCATGCACACCTTCAACATACTGATCTGTGTACTTGTGGGCGTGCCCGGGTATTTTGATTTGCTGGATCATATGGTGGGTGGTTCTACCTGTAGATTTTTGAAGACTGTTTATATTAAATAAAACCCATAAAACTTCTTGTAATGCCTGCACCAATTTACATTCTCACCAAAAGTGAGCAAGGAATTCCTTTTCTCTGCATCCTCACCAGAAATGAGGGTTTTCTTTTTTCTTTTTTTTTTTTCTTGTCTTTTGGAAAATAGGCATTCTGACTGAAGTGAGAAGAAATCTCATTGTGTTTTGATTTGCATTTTCCTGGTGGGTTGGGGATGATGAGGACTTTTTAGTGTGTCCTCTGGACAACTGTATGTCTTAGTTTCAGAAATGAGTATTCCAGCCTTTGCCCATTTGTTTTCAAGCTATTGAGTTGTGGGGAGTTCCTTATGTACTTTGAATATTGACCCATTAACAGATCTATGGTGACCCAATCATTGCTCCCATCCTGTAGGATGCCCCTTCTGTTTCTTTAGTTTTCTGTGTTGTGGTGAAGCACTTTAGTTTGATATGATTACATCCTCTATTTCTGATGGTGTTTACTGTGCTCTTGCAGTCACTTTGAGACCATCATTGCCTACAGAGATGCCATGGAGCTTCTTCCTTGTGATTTGTTCTGGTATTTTTATTGTTTCCTGTCTGACATTGGAGGTTGGTGATAAATTATCCACTTGTAAATTCCTTTATGTGGCTATTCAGTTTGTCCCCAACCTAGTTTATAGAAGATACTTGATTTTTCACTGGGCGTTGTTGCTTCTTTGGGAAAAGGCCGTGACTTAGCTGCAAATGCAGTGACTTAGTTCTGGGCTCCTGTTGTTTTTCATAAGCTCAAGTCTCTGCTTTTCTGCAGTGCTATCCTATTTCGGTACGTAAAGCTTTGTAGTAGTATATCATGAAGTTAGGTAGTGTGATGCCTCCAGCTTTGTGCGTTTTACTGGATTGCTCTGGGCTTTCAGGATGTTCTGCCGTTTCACAGGAAATTTAGGATTCTCAGATTACTTTTCTAAGAAGAATGGGTCATTGATATTTTTACCGGGGTTGTATAGGTTCTGAGGATCACTCAGGTAGTATTGATGTCAATGCCATTTAGACAATGTGTTTGTGTGCACATGCTCAGGGCCAAGAGACACTGGGTGTCCTCAGCAATAGTGAGGTGGGCCATAATGTCCAGCCAGATTGCCTTCCTGGAAACACACAGAGGATCCCCTTCCGTTTTGCTGTCTCTTCACATTTCCTCCCCTGTGAGCCCTGTGTGGTCCTCCAGATTCCCTGTGCGATGGCCTGCCTTTTTTGTGGGTGGGGAGTTGCTGGGTGAATGAGGATGGCAGAGGGGAACAAGCATGTCAGGAGAGCCTGGGTTCATCCAAATGGGACTTGGCAGGCCTGGGAGAGCCATTCTGGGAGGATGTAGACCTGGACAGGCCTCAGGTGGGCATCTGTATGGAGGGTGAGACAGCCCTGGTGGATCCCAAACTGAAGGCCAGGTAGTGGCACGCCTCAGGACAGAGAAGGGAGCTAGCAAGGGATGATGAGGCAGCTATCTCTTGATCCTGGCTTCTTACCCATTGACCTTTGCTAATTATGCCTATTTAGCAGATTAGGGTTCCCCTATCCTGAAATGTGGGAACTACAGTTCCCTTATGGACCTTTCTCCACCAGCCCATGATGGCCTGAGTTTGCTCACTGCAATCTCCTCCCTGAGCCTTGGCTTCTCTATGTGCATCCTAACTCCGGGACCCACAGGCTTCTCAACCCCCAGGCCTCGGCTGCTTCCCTGTCCTCGTCTCTGTTCCCTCTCTGAGGGCCTAACTCCGTTGAGTAGTGCTGCAGGAGATTGAGCCACAGGCCCTGGCTGATGACCTCGGGGACTGGGCAAAGTGGTCGTGACAGGTCAGGTTCCGGTCCAAAGCCAATTCCTCCGATGCCGAGGAATGTCCAACAAGGTCCTTTGCCATGACGCTGCATAGCTGCCCCACCTCAGCAAACCTGCCATACCCTGGGCAGTCACAGTCAGCCAACCAGCTGAGGAAGCTCAGTTAGGCAGTGCCCTGCAGGAAACTGGGGCCTTCACCTGAATGAGCCTAGAACCACTTGACTGCAGTGGAGCCAGTCGCCCTGTATCCTGGAGGGAGAGGAGTCAGGAAGGCTAACGCCAGGCCGAGCTTCCCAGGTACTACCCCCTCTACCATACCAGGAGGCACTCCTCATTGAGGATGCCAACGCAATACTCCTTAGTGAGCACTTCGTTGCCAAAGTAAATGTTGTGATGACAGGCAAACTTCTTCCTGCCAGTTGTACTCATGATGAGTGAGTTCCTCCTCCTGCCTGTCCAAGAAGGAGAAAGAGGACAGCCAAGGGACAATTTCATCTAGGTGGGCTGAGGTGGCCTTCTAGCTGGGGTGAAGCATGCGTTTCCCCTTCCTAGCTCCCCGACTGAGACACCCCTGAGCTCCAGGAGCACCTCAAACTGACCTGGATCTTAGAACCCTTCCCCAGACCCGGGCTTACCATCCTGACCAGCAATCCAACATGTAGCTTTGAAGGACTTCCTCATGATGTTTCAGCTACTTGCTCTCACCGGAAATAATCACAACTTTTAAACTGTTCTTCATGCCAACTTAAATGTTTCATTTTTACTACCTCATGTTTTGGATGAGGCATGTATTTTTAAATAGATTTTCACCCTTATTGTACCTCTGTGATAAACTGCTTACTTACATTCATACCATAATTATCTTTCAGTTTTACTTGTCTGTTCCCCAAGATTCAGTGAAACTAAGAATTCTATTTATGCTTGTATCTTTCAGCAACCATATGTGAGATAATGGTGCACATTACTGCAGAAATCACATATACAGGTCCAAAGGGAGACGAAGAAAAAGAAAGCAAGTTTTAAAGTCTGTACATTCCTAACTCTGTATCAGAAACTCACAAATAACAGTGAAATCAAAGAATGATCACAGCCAATTCCTTTTCATACCTAGACTGAAATAAGAATCTTTAAAAGAAAAGAAAGTTCAGAATTTGGGTTTGCAAAAAGTTTCCTATATAGACAAAATTATTGGTAACTTTCTCTGACTAGAAAACAAACAAAAATCCACGTTTTTCATATGTGTAAATATACACATTTTTATTTCCATCAGTGATGATACGCAAGTAAGTAATAAAGTGAAAGTACAATAAATTGATATATGGAATGTTCACAGTCTCCAAATATTCCATTGAGACTATTAATTTTATGTAAACCATAAAGAATGCTTCATGAAACTACATTATACAGTGTCTTTTAGTATTTTACTCACATTTTAAATAATCAACAATTAGAGGGAATTCTTCCTCATTATTTATTACGACTACCGTTATTTTCCTTGAGTAATCCTGTTGAAATTAAGTATTTTAAATAAAACATTAAAAACAAATTATATTGACTGATTTCAGCTTTTAATGAAATCCTACTTGTGTATTTGTAGTAATGTGAAGTATAACTTTCTCCTCACAATTACTCTTTTATAAAACCGGTGTTATTGTTTTCTCTGACACTAACATTGTGATATCTCACAGCTTTACTGTGTGTATACATGACATCCCTCCAGAGAGTAGGCGTCAAATATGTGGAAAAATCATATTTGTGACAAAATTCTGGGAAAGGCAATGGTGAAATGGAAGAATAATTTCTAACTTGCTAACTGTTGGTCAATGGGTTTGTATTTATTTAGCTATAGACACGTATGTGCACACTGTGAGTTTGCCCATGTACATATACATTTCTAGGAGATACCCGTAATATATGGGTTGTGTAATTTTTAATTTATCCACTATTGTGTATGTGTGAAATTAGAAAAGCAGTTACCTTTTCTTTACTCAATTTGTTGGAAAGCCAAAAAAGTCTGTCAACCTTCATTTCAATTAATCCAATACTGTTAACTGCGGACACCTTCATTCTCCTTGTTCTCCTTTGGCAACCGGGAAGTTAATTCTCACTCTAATTCAGCTCTCAGGGTGTGATCCACAAACTTTGTATATGCTTAAAAGGATAAAAGTTCAGTGAAATGTCAAGCCATGCTGTGAAATGTTCCATTGTTTCTATATCTCTAATTGTCCTTTCATGTTATAGAGGCAAGAAAAACAATTCAATGTGTTTCTTAGTATCCAGTCCAATGCACTCTTTCTTCATAATATGCCAAACCCATCCCTTCAAGGCCTTGACATCTCAACATGGCTGGACGTCTCAAAATCTCTTCTCATTAATAACCATTATGTTAATCACTGTTGCCCACAACTGGAATTCGACTGTGAAATCCCCTGGTGGAAATTGCTGTAATGGCTCAAACTACTGGAATGACTATTTGTTTTACCTGAAAACATCTGATGAGCATATACATATGCTATGTGCATGAACATATTGTACATTAACAACATACCATCACTGCCAGTAGATAATAGGTATCCCAAACCTTTGAACCAAACTGACCTCAGGTGCCCCCACAAACCAAGCTTTTTCCTCCACAGCTTTCTTTTTATGTCAAAAAACCGCAAGTCCAGGCCGGGCGTGGTGGCTCTCGCCTGTAATTTCCACATTTTGGGAAGCCGAGGTTGGTGGGTCACTTGAGGTCAGGAGTTCGACACCAGCCTAGGCAACATGGCAAAAACCTGTCTCTACCAAAAATAGAAGAAGTAGCCAGGCCTAGTGGCACATTCCTGTGGTCGAGCTACTTGGGATGCTGAGGCAGGAGAACCGCCTGAACCTGGGAGGCAGAGGTTGTAGTAAGCTAAGATCAGACTACTGCACTCCAGCCTGGATGACACAGCGAGACCATGTGTCAAAAAAGAAAAAAAACAAAGCAACTCCACTCGTCCAGTCGCTTAGGTAAAAAGTACTGTAGTTGGCTGGGCACGATGGCTAACGCCTGTATTCCCAGCACTTTGGACTTTGGAAGGCTGAGACGGGCAGATCACCTGAGATCAGCAGTTGGAGACCAGTCTGGCCAACATGGTGAAGCCTGGCCTCTACTAAAAATACAAAACATTAGCTGGGCATGGTGACGAATGCTTGTAATCCCAGCTAGTCGAGAGGGGGAACCTGGGAGGCAGAGGATGTGGTGAATGGAGATGATGCCACTGCACTCCTGCCTGGGCTACACAGCGAGTGTACCCTGTGAGAAACAAAGGTGAACAGAAGAAAAGTTCTTTATTTAAATATCTAGTACATTAATTTTCAAGTTGTTGTAGAAACATTTCTCTTTAAACTCCTATTGTAATGTCACTTTTCCTGCTACTCACAAATTTAATCTGTAATATTTGCAGTATCGTGAAGTTCTAAGTACATTTAAATTCCTATTATGATAATCCATGGATTGCTGAGAAATAGTGGTTTTAATTTTGTTGTTCAATTTCCACTTAATTTTATTTCAACTTGTGTTAACTCAATTGAAAATTCTTTAGTAGTTTTTTAAATCTCATATCAAGACTTTTATTCACATCAATTGCTGTATAAATGCTCCCACCTTGAAGAACACTCTCTTATAGCCTGCTTCCCTACGACAGTCTTGACTGGTTGCCCTCCAGGCCTGTTTCAATTGTCTCATTCTAGGACTTACATTCACTACCCTTTTAAGAATTTATCTTTCTCTTTTCTTGTGTGTCCTGTTTTCTGCATTTCACATCTTTATCTTTCTTGGTTTACTTCTTCTTTTTGGTAGGAAAAAATCTCTAGTAATTTCTTGAGGAAAGGTTCACCTGGAGACAAAATTTTCGAGTTCTCATATGTCTGAAAAATGTTATGTTTTCTCCTTGTACATTTGATTTTAGTCTATTTGGAAATAAAAACATATGTCAGAAATCAGTTTCTTTTAGAATTTTCAAATCAGAACTCCATAATCCATTGCCTTCTGCTTTATAGCGGTAGTGTTGAGATTTTTTTTTTTTTTTTTAATTTGACATGGAGTTTCGCTCCTGTTGCACAGGCTGGAGTGCAATGGCAGGATCTCAGCTCATCGCAACCTGCACCTCCTGGATTGAAGTGATTCTCCTGCCTCAGCCTCCCCAGTAGCTGGGATTACAGGTAGGCGCCACCATGCCTGGACAATTCTGTGTTTTTAGTAGAGATGGGGTTTCTCCATGTTGGTCAGGCTGGTCTCAAACTCCTGACATCAGGTCATTCGCCTGCCTTGGCCTCCCAGAGTGCACCTCGGCCTCCCAAACTGCGCCTTGGCCTCCCACAGTGCTGGGATTACATGCATGAGCCACCATGCCTGGCCAGTGTTGAAAATTTCTAAATCATCTGGTCCCTCATCCTTTGTTCGTGACCTATTTTTACCTCTCTGGAAACTTACACCATTTTCTCTTTGTTCTCAGTGTTCTCAAATTGTACATTGATGTATCTTGACACGAGTCTGCTTTCATCGATTTTCATGCTATTTTGCTAGGTGTTCGCCTTTTAATCTGTAAATAAGCATCCTTATGTTCTGAGACTTTTTAATTATTTGCCAACAATTTATCCCCCTTTGTTTTACTTATTTATTTCACTTCTATAATTCATATAAATAAAATAATTGGAAAAAATTATCTTGGAGAAGCAGATACCATCACACTGATTCTGTCTGTGTTAACCTATCATACCTGAAGGTTGTCATATTTTATTAAGCAGAAATGTTGTATTTCTTGGTATTCACATTACAACCTGAAGATGGGCAATGACTGTCAAAATTTTAAATGTATGGGTAATAGTTAGAAGATGCAAGCACTGTATCCTCCAGAATTTTAGCATATGAAAATTGCTAATTTTAAATTCCAGGCACATTGATTTAAGCTTCAACATTCTCCCAGCTAAAATGAATCCATTTGTGCTAAGTTCTGTGATCAAAGGTGAATAAGACATTGTTTCTGCCTTCAGTGATAGCTGAGTCCAAAGGGAGACAAATAGAAATGATGTAAAAAGAGAGATAAGTAGTTCATGCGCAGTGGCTCACCAGCACTTTGGGAGGGCAAGGAGGGAGGATCATGAGGTCCGGAGATTGAGGCCATCCTGACTAACAAGGTAAAACCCTGTCTCTACAAAAAATTAGCCAGCCTTGGTGGCACACACCTGTAGTCCCAACTTCTTGGGAGGCTGAGGCAGGACAATTGCTTGAACCCGGGAGACGGAGGTTGCAGTGAACGGAGATCATGCCACTATACTCCAGCATAGGCAACAGAGTGAGACTCTGTTTCAAGAAAAAAAAGACATAAAGTGCTATAAAAACTGAGAAAAGGGACAGAATATCTGTGACAGATAATTTGTTTGGGTCAGTTGGAAATGAGGAGGTCTCAGTGTATGCTTTTACTGTTTCACGTTTGATTATGGGCAGAAACAAATGAATCTTAATATTTATGGGGTCACAGACACTTTTTAAAGGTGAGGAAATCTATGATGATTCTTTCCATAAAAATCTATGTAACATACATCTATATTTTACTTAGAAACTCAGAATGTGCACCATCAAGTGCTCTGGATAGAGTAGAATGAGTAGTAGTATTTAAGGCAGACAAGATGGGAAGGGGAATCCAAACACAGGAAATGCCCTGTGCGAGAGCCTGGACACAAAAAAGCTCGTACATTATTGGAATCAAAGTGAGTATAACATAATTCAGGGTGACTGGAGCATAGCTGGAAGATGAACCAATCATGGCGTAAGATGAAAACAGAAGGCCAGGCACGGTGGCTCACGCCTGCAATCCTACATTTTGGGAGGCACTGGCGGGCAGATCACCTAAAGTCAGAATTTGAAGACCACCCTGGGTAAAATGGCAAAAGCCCATCTCTAATGAAAATACAAACATTATCCACGCATGGTGTGGGGGTGACTGTAATCGTAGCTACTCAGGAGGCTGAGGCAGGAGAATCGGTTAAACCTGAATGGCAGAGGTTGCAGTGATCTGACATCGCACCACTTAACCATTAAACACCATCCTGGAAGAAAGATTGAAACTCCATCTCAAAATAAATAAATAAATAAATAAATAAATAAATAAAAAATTTAGAAAGGCCGGGAGCGGTAGCTTCTGCATATAATCCCAGCAATTTTGGAGGCTGAAGTGGGCAGATCACTAGGAGTTGGGATTTCAAGATCAGCCTGACCAACTGGGAGAAATCCCATCTCTACTAAAAAAAAAAAAAAAAAAAAAGTACAAAATAAGCCCAGCACGATGGCTAGTGCCTGTAATCCCAGCTACTTGGGAGGCTGAGGCAGGAGAATCGCTTGAATCCAGGAGGTGGAGTTTGCGGTGAGCTGAGATCGCGCCATGGCACTCCAGCCTGGGCAACAAGAGCGAAACTCTACCTCAAAAATAAACACACAAAAATGAAACTAGAAGATAAGTATATATCCAGGGATAAAGCATGAAGTATCTCCAATGTCACTCATGCACTTTGTTTACTCAGAGACAACACCAGGATTGATTAAAATTATGCACATCATGTCAACCCTTTTCTAAATGTTAACAAATGTCACTGGAACAGCTAGTACCCATGGAATAGGATGTAACATTCTGACTGCAGGCTTTCACTTGCATTCCCTACAGGTGTTGAGTGTGGAGTGTTCAAACCTCAAGCTTATAGATTCATGAAGGAAAAATTATGTGCATTGAAAATTGAGAACAACTATGTTAAGAACAATATTCCATGAAAGTAAGTTCCTATGTACTCATCTGCTCTTAATTGTATTACACTGTTCTCATGCAGAATGATACAAGTAACAATTATTATTGTTATTACTATTATTAGTATTATGAAATGGAGTCTAGCTCGGTAGTCCATACTGGAGCGCACTGCTGCGAACTCAGCTCACTGAAACCTCCGACTCCTGGGTTCAAGGGATTCTCCTGCTTCAGCCTCCCATGTAGCTGGGATTGCAGGCACCCACCAAAACACCTAAGTAATTTTTATATTTTCAGTAGGGACGTGGTTTCACTGCATTGGCCAGGCTGGTCTTGAACTCCTGACTTCCTGAACCACCCACCTTGGACTCCCAACGTGCTGGGATTACAAGTGTGAGCCACCGCACCCAGCCAAAATTAATATTTTGAAATATTTAGAAATATATGTTCTCGGGCACAGTGGCTCAAGTCTGTGATCCCATGACTTTGGGAGGCCGAGGTGGGTGGACCACTTGAACTGAGGAGTTGGAGACTAGCTTGAAAATATGGTGAAACCCTGTCTCTACAAAAGATACAAAAAATTAGCCAGGACTGGAGGTGTGTGCCTGTGTTCCCAGCTACTGAAGAAGCTAAGGTGAGAGGATTGTTCAGGAGGATCACTTGAGCTCAGGAGGATGAAGCTGCAGTGCGCAGAGATTGAGCTTCTGCACTCCAGTCCAGTCTGGGCAAGAAAGTGAGGTTCTGTCTCTTGTACGTAGGGGTGTGTGTGTGTGTGTGTGTGTGTGTGTGTGTGTGTGTGTGTATACACATATGCATGTATATGTATACACACACTCATATATACATATATAAGAAAGAGTGAAACTCCCTCATACACACACACAGACACACACACACATACAAACACGCACACAAACATATATTCTTGGCCACCTTAATTCCTCTATAATGGAATTCTGAACAGCATGCTTAAGGGTCAATACCAGGGCCTGCAGGCAGATAGCCTGTGCCAGAACTGTTCAGAGTGGGTTTTTTCACATTATACAGTTTCATCTTCTGAGTACACTTCCTGATCCTATTGTTCCCTTCATATCTTGCATATCTTTCTGGGGAAAAGACCACATGCAGCAATACCTTTTTTTTTTTTTTTTTTTTGCTAAGTGTTTTCTTATTATTTGGAGGAGTTTTTAGTCGAAAAATTTCTAAGGACGAAACTTTTCGTCTTTTGGCTCAGGAAACTGCAGGCACCAGTTGCACAACAATATTTAAGAGTAGCACAGATAATAAGTCATATCCATTGCCTTAAACAAAATGTACAGAATTCGGTATTTTTAGTTACACGCGAACACTATATAGGGTTTGCAATTGATCATTTTTATATTCTATATTCTATTTGATACTGAACATAGAGCGTCAAGAATTGGGGCACACAATGATTTTTCAGTAAATATGCATAGAGTGCTGTAAATATTGAGATTGGAAAACATACCATGTTTCTGCCCTCATCATGTTCTCATTCTATTAAATGTTGTAATAACACAACTTTGAGTCATAAATCTTTCAAAAGAGAAGTACACACAAAAAAGAGCTAGACAAATACGTGGGACATTATGATCATTTAGAGCTTGTATCAGTTACAGCCAGGTCTTCAAGGCCCATAAATGCCAGGATAGAAAGTTTAGAACAAACTGTCTACACAAAGGCAAGTTTTTGTTGCTGTTGTTGTTTTTTCATAGGAAAATAATATCAGAGTTTCACAAAGGTTATAAGACTAACTGCAATATATAGGATGGGTTGAAGATCAGCAAGAGAAGACAGAAGGTGAGTTCTGAGTTTTATTAAATGCTTAAACTAACATATGATGGTGGCCTGGGTAAAGAAAGTTGAAGCAAGGACTGGAAGAAAGAGACAGGTGCAAGAATCATTGTAAAGATAAAGTCCACAAGTCTTGGCATGAGTTTTCAAATTGAGGCTAGTAAAAAATATTGTGGGATTCTTGCCATTCATCTATCCATCAAATTATTCAATGCAACTTTATTAAGATTCTAGATTATTATTAATCTTTATCATTATTCAAGATTATTAAGGTGTATTACTCATTGAATAATAAATATTGCATGCATGTTTATTACTATGCAAAAAGCACTGTGCTGGGTTCTGGAGGTACAGCAATGAATATGGGGTTAATGGTCCCCAACTTCATGAAGCTTTACATAGAGGGAGAGACAGATAATAAATAAAAGACACAAGCAGTCGTAAATGTTGTGAAGGAAATTTTGGGACGCGGAAAGAGAGTAACAGATAGTAGTGACGGTTGGTATAACAGACAGAACTACTGTACATTGGGCACTAAGTGAAGCTTTCTCCAGGGAAGTCTTATGTGATATATCTGAAAGAGCAGCCATTGATAAAGAGGGAAAAAAACAGCTGCCAACCCTCTAAAATAGGAGAATTTTGGCCTAGCTCTGTGTTTGAAGAACAGAGAGTTGCTAATGTGCAGAATAAAGCTGAGAATTTGAGTAAGAGGAAAATGGTAAAGTAACCAGTGGTTTTAATAGTACAGATGGGAATGCTGTCCTTGATAAAAGTAGTTCCAGTGGAATGAGACCAAAACCCAATTGAACTGAACTGAAAAGCCAGTGGGAAGAAATGAGGGAAGTGGGTACAGCGTGCTTAGTGGAGAAAAGTAATGAAGGGGTAGGTGTCAGGGGAGTAAACAACGGGAAAAATTCTAATTTATAAAAGCAATCTAAGAATTTAGATCACAGCTGTATATGTATACTGAGGTGGTAGAGAGGGAGAGATTAACGTACATGAGAAAATAAAATTGACAGCAGTGGATTGCGGTTTCTAGCACCTACAGTTCACTCTCACTTTGCCTGTGAGTTGGATAAATGTCTGAAAGCTGATTGTTTTTCAAAGTTGGTTTCTATTTGGGAAAGAAGGGAGTAGGGAACAACATGACATTGTAAACTGCAAAGCAAAATAAGGATATAGAGTACATAGAGGAAGAAAGAGCTCGGGCACTAGAAGATCTTGTTCCTCAAACCGCATGCTGCCTACTTTGTAGTCTAGCTTGACACGTGAGCCCTACTCCAGTTTCCAAAAGAACAATGATTGTTTCATTTAATCGGACCAAGGGCACTTGACACATCCCACCATATACATCTGTCATTTCAAAGAAGAAAGAGTATTTTAGAACTACAAATAGAAATAATGTAACATTAAGATGAAAATCAAATAACAAATCTAGCTTCGTTGAAAATCTGTCTATACTGATATCTTATTATTTTTTTTAATTCTGCCAAGGATTAGTGAACATATTCTCCCAGTCTTTTGTCTGTATGTTAAAACTTGCTAAACACCTCAAGTCTCGCATAAGAACTACAATGGAAAATGGATCAGTCAGGAGTTCTTCCATACAATTATCAATAAATTATATTTCTTCATACTGAAATTTGTTTTTTCATTATTGTAAGAAATTAACTTTTATATTAATAGTAGGTGATGTAACAAAGCAGGTCTTTAAGGAGATAACTGACACTGGATTTCCATACCATTACTCAGGTGGCCCTTATTTGCCAGCCAGGTTCCCTCCCTGGACACACACTGAAGGTCCCCAACCATTTTGCGATCTCTTCACATTCCCAGCTCCTGAGGAAGCTCCAAAATACCTGTCCATGAAGAAAATAGAACATTTCCGCACACTGGATCCCAGTGTGGTCCTCCAGATTCCCTGTGAGGTGGACTATCTTGTATGGGAAGGCAGGGCACTGGGAGGGAGGATGTCAGAGAAGATAACACATGTCAGGGCAGCCCAGGGTCATGGAAACAGAACAAGACAGTCCTGGGAGAAACATTCTAAAACGGCATAGACCTAGGTGGGCCTCAGGTGGACATCTGCGTGGAGAGGGAGAGGGCCCTGGTTGAGCTCAAAATGAGCCCCAGGTGGTAGCAGATCTTAGGGCAGGGCATGGAGCTGGCAAGTGATGATGAGACAGCTATCCCTTAAGCCCTGCTTCTCACCCACTGACTTTAGCCACATATGCATCCTAGTGGCTTAACGTTCCCCAATCCTGACATGTGGGTGTTATAATTTCCTGATGGGCCTTTCTCCCCCAAACCATGGATTGCCTGGGATTGCTCACTGCAGTCTCCTCCATGATCCTTGGGTTCTCCATGAGGGGCACAGATCCAGGACTCAAAGGCCTCTGAGTTGCCAATCCTTGGTTGCTCGCCTGGCCTCCTCTCTGTTCTGTCTCTAATGCTGTCCTTCCCTCCATGGGATAGAACTGCAAAGCATTGAGCCATAGGCCCTGGCTGATGATCTAGGGGACTGCAGAAGCAGGTCCAGGGGAGTTCAGGTCACAGCTTAAAGCCAGTTCCCCGGAGACCAAGGAATGACCAGCGAAGTCCTTTCCCAGGATGCCCCACGGCGAACCCCACCTCAGCAATCCTGCCAAAACCCGGGCAGTCTTATTCAGCCAAACAACCTCCACCTCCACCTCAGCCATGATGTCTTTCATATGATAAGCTCAGCCGTTGTGTCTTCCAATATGATAAGGTCAGGTAGGAGGTGTACTGCCTGCAGCTGGAGGCTTGACCTTCATGATCCCAGAACCACTGGACTGCAGTGGAATGAGACACTCTGTACCCTGCAGGGAGAGGAGTCAGGAAGGTTCATGCCAGACCTCACCTCCCACACACCAGCTGCCCTACCATGCTGGGAGGCATTCCTTACCGAGGATGCCAACACAGTACTCCTTAATGATGACTTCACTGTCGAAATAGAGATTGTGACGACATGAAATCTTCATCCCGCCGCCGGTAACCGGGATCGCTGAGGTCCTCCACCTGCCTGATCAAGGAGAAAGAGAATGGATTCAATACGACCATCTTATCTAGCTGCGCTGTAGTGAACCACGAGTTTCCACTTTCCAGTTCTCCCACTGAGACAACCCTGGTCCCCAGGGGGACCACAGACTGACTCAGAAACTGGACCCCTCCCACCGACCCAGGCTCCCCAGCCTGACCTACAAATCCATCATGTAGCAAAGCGGGACTTCATCATGGTTTCCGGCCCAGGCCGACATCTCGTGTGCCAAACAACCTACCTCTGGTCAGGAAGCCTCCAGATGATTGGGTGGGCAAGTCTCGTGACGCCCTGCAGTTTTGCAAGAGCACAGAGACTGTGGAGCAGGGCTATCTCCCAGAGATTTGGCCTGTCACCGTCCGTTGTTGGTCCTGTGTCTCTGTCTGGCGAGGAGGCAACGGCACAGCTATGGTGGTTTGTGGAGTGGGTGGACCCCGGCCAAGACGGCCTGGGCTGACAAGAGCGGAGAGGAAGAAGAAGTGGGCAGGTGGTTGCAGCTGAGGAGCGGAGGGGCGGGGTGGCACGGGGTGGTGTGAGGCGGCTGCTTCTCCGGGTTCATGAGCTGCAGGAGGCCTTTGTGTGCTGAGTGCCGGACCTGCTCTGCTGATGTCCGGGTGTGTGCTGTCTTCTCATCCTAGTCTCCCTGAGGGGTGGGCCTGCCCACTTGAGGGAAGTCCTGTAGTAAGAAACGGCGGCAGAGTTGTGCCTGGCGCTCCCCATGGGAATTGCGTGGGTGCAAAGGAGGTTATATAGACTCAAGGCCTACACCCCTTTGGGTTCGGCGCCGGCAGGGGGAAGAAAGCCTATCTGGGGAGCTGGTGCCTGCCTTGAGGTGGTCGGCAGCCCCATGCACCGCGAACCCGTCTTAAGCACCTTGTGTTTCTGGGCTGAGCCTGTTGGAAACGGGCACCGAGAGCATGGGGTGGTTGAATGGCTGGCAATGGCAAAGAGACTGCCCGTCCTCCAGGGACGTTCCCAGGGAAACGTGCCCTTCGACTTTCTGCTGCGCGGGAAGGGACCTTGGCGCCGCGATTCTCCCTTGTGAGTGCTGTGCTTGGCTCCCCTTGCCTACCACGTGTTCCCAGGGCTGCTACAAGCAAGCTGCAAGGATATGGCTCTGGCCCAAAAGGCGGAGATGCCCTGTGGCCTGGGGCACTCACGGAGCCCAGCTCCAAGTGAAGGACCTCCAGCGAGTCCATTGACGGCACAGGTGTTCTTGGTCCAGGGCCAGGCTGTGCCCGCTGGCCCTCCTTCTGCCACATCACGTCGGTCTCCTCCTCAACCACCACCTCCACCTCAGCCATTATGTCTTCCACCATCAGCACCGCCTCCTCTTCCAAGGCCGCCTCCTTGCTCTGTACTCCGGCCGTCCTCAACAGCAGAGCCTCCAGCCTGAACACGGTGCCGTCCTGTGTGCTCCCACAGATCCCGGCCTGCGCAGCCCAGCCCAACCTCCGCACCCCTAGGCTCTTGGGGACCGATCCCCCACAGACACCCTCCCTAAAAACCCACGGGCATCGCCCTGCTGAGAACCTAGTCCCACACCCACGTGGACCCAGGTTTCCTGAGGAGCTCCGCTGGACCCGCAGATCCTGCAATGGCCACAGGGCTCGGCTCCCCCGCAGGCTCAACTGTGCACAGGAGCTCAGGAGCCAGAGGCCCAGGCCCTGGGCCTGCAGAGCACCACCAGCAGGCACCGCAGCCACTGCAGCGGGTGCGGGAGCCTCTGGGTCGGCAAGGCATTGCAAAACACCGTGCGCGCAAGTCATCAATGGCCAACCCTGGCGGCCGGCCTCTGGTGTGCCCAGGGCATAGGACAAGAGGCCCTTTGGAATGCTCCTTGGACTGCAGCATCCTCAGGGAGGAAGCATGGTACGCAGAGCCTGTATTTGCCTCGACCTGCGATAGTGTGTGCCGGGGTTCTGGCCTCTACAACAGATCAATTTCACCTTAGCACAAGGAGGCGACTTTCCTCCCACGTGCCCGGCCCGACTCACTTCCCCTAGGCCGCCCCTGTCAACCTGGCCCCAGCAACCAGAGAGAGTTCTCTGGATCTGCAGTATTGCTTCCGTACCATCCAGCTGGCCTGCCTAACGAAGAGAGATGTTTCATGTGTTCATGACACATAGAGATTTTCATGGCTTGCCACACTCAGGATGTCAGGACACAGGGCTGCCGTGCCCACAATTCCAAATGCCACGCAGCCCGTCTGTCCCAGGATGCCGAGCTACCGGGCACAAGCTCCAAGGGCTTCTCGGAGGAGGTTTGGGGAGAGGAGTTGGCGTTAGGGGGAGTTGGAGATGCAGGCCCACCAGTGGCTGTGCCGCCCAGGGAGACGCCCACCGCCCTCCCATTCATTGGCCAGCATGGGAGGAAGGCGGTCGCAGCGCGGCTCCCTGCGCTCTTCCCGCGCAGTCCATTAGGGGGCGCCCGGGAGCCCCGCGCATGCGCACTGAGGGCCCGCTGACCCACTGGGTGCAATAAAGGCTGCGGCCGGGTTCGTGTGGCTCGGTTCGGGCAGCATAGGCCTTGCTCAGTGGGAGTGCGGAGGAGGGCACCGTCTTCAGGATGGAGGCTGTACAGGAGGGGGCGGCCGGGGTGGAGAGTGAGCAGGTGGCTTTGGGGGAGGAGGCGGTGCTGGTGTTGGATGACATAATGGCGGAGGTGGAGGTGGTGGCCCAGGAGGAGGGCCTCGTGGAGCCGCAGGAGGAGGCCCAGCGGGCACAGCCTGGCCCTGGGCCCATGACCCCAGAGTCTGCACTGGAGGAGCTGCTGGCCGTTCAGGTGGAGCTGGGGCCGGTTAATGCCCAAGCCAGGAAGGCCTTTTCTCGGCAGAGGGAAAAGATGGAGCGGAGGCGCAAGGCCCACCTAGACTGCAGAGGCGCGGTCATCCAGAGCGTCCCTGGCTTCTGGGCCAATGTTGTATCCTTCTCAGTGTTTCTTCTGCCTTTCTGGTGGAGAGGTGCTCTCGGGGAAGTGTAAGTAACTTATGGGCAGCTTGGCATCGATGTGACGCCACCTTTGGGGAACAAAGGTGAGTTGCCCCGGACAAATGTGGCTAGGGAAAACTGCAGCAGGCGTGGGTACTATTTTCCTGTGTGCGGCAGAGAAACCCTTGGTGATGCCGAGCAGCAGACGTTTGGGGCATGTTTTTGAAGAACAGAAGCGAGTTCAGACCAGAATAGGTTTTTGTGTGCATCAAGCTATTTTTAAGGCAGTGTGATTGCTCCCCCTTTCTAGTCCGATCTGGGACTGGGCGTCTTCGGCTATAAGCAGATTCTGCCACTCCTCAGACACCAGCAAGTCTCTGCAAATCGCACCTCCGCATGTCAGTGCAGTCAGCCTCAGAATTATACACCCTCTGTGAAGCCAAGGGGCCTTATTTTAGGGGTAGGGGGAGGCGAAAGGAGGTCATATACGTGGAAGCAGATCTGAGAAATCCCCTACCCCAGCCTCTGGGTGCTCTTAGGCCTTCTTCCCTGTTGCTCCTAGCTTCTCCTTCCACCGCATGTAAAGCCTCTTTGACCTAAATCAGATTGCAAACCACCCCCAGATGTCAGCCCTGATCACTGACCAAGATGAAGACATGCTGAGCTACATGATCAACTTAGAGGTGAGGACAGCAAGACTGAGGCTAGAGGGTTTAGTGGGGGAGGGTAAGGGAAATAATTGGTTCCTGTGAGCAACAGTTGGCACCTCACCCAAAAAGGTATTTAAACTTTCTCCACCTTGTCCTGACAGGTGGAAGAAGTGAAGCATCCCGTTCATCTCTGCAGGATCATGTTGTTCTTTCGGAGTAACCCCTACTTCCAGAATAAAGTGATTACCAAGGAATATCTGGTGAACATCACAGGTGACAGGTGGCTCCCAGGATGGGTAGTGGAAGGAAGATGGTGGGGGGATCATTGCCAACGTGATCCAGTCCCCTTCCCACAAAACTTTCTGTCTCTGTAGAATACAGGGCTTCTCATTCCACTCCAATTCAGTGGCATCCAGATTATGAAGTTGAGGCCTATCGCCGCAGACACCACAACAGCAGCCTTAACTTCTTCAACTGGTTTTCTGACCACAACTTCGCAGGATCTAATAGGATTGCTGAGGTGGGTCCTCACTGGGAAACATCAGCAATGACCCTGGTGTGTTCCCACCTGTTTGGGTCACCAGTCTGAGCCCTGATGAGGCGTTTGCCGATTGATTCCCCTGACAGATCCTATGTAAGGACCTGTGGCGCAATCCCCTGCCGTACTACAAGAGGATGAAGCCACCTGAAGAGGGAACAGAGATTTCAGGTGAGCCGTTCAGTTGGAACTGGAGCTGTTTGATGCCCACTATGAGGGGGTTGACACACCTGCCTATTCAGGGAGCCTGGACGCTCATTTCAGAAATGTAGAAATTGAGGCTGCTTTCCTATATGTAGAAATTCCTTGAGAGGACGAGAGAGAGTGACAGAATCCAGGACATTCATGGCATTGGGCTGAAAAAGGCAGATTAGAGACTGCACTGCAAGGCAGGTTATAGCTGTGAGTCTTAAGCCCAGGGGAGCATAGTCCATTTCCAGAATCACTGAGAAGTGAAGCTGAAAATCATTCACTTCAATCTGTAGCCCTTGATTCCATGGCCGTCAACCCCAGCGGCAGTCATCCTACCTACTCCATGAGATTGGGCTCCCTGAATGTGCCTCCTGGTCATCCCTGTCCTAGACCGCAAAGGATTGTTTAGATTGATGGATTTCCTTGAGCTATTGCCGCATCAGATTTCTGTGTGCTTTTAGTGTACAATGCATCTTGTTAGCTGACTCCCCTCACAGAGAGTACTGGGAATGGGGCAGGTATTGCGGAGAACAGTTTGTAACCCATGGTAGGAGGAAGTTTAAGAGATCACAAATGGGGAAGGGATATCCTTTTCTCAGCGGGCCCTGCAATTAAAACATTTCAAAGTATGGCTGAGAGAAATGCGTTTTGACATGCGTTTGTGTTTCTCTAGGGGACTCCCAGATGTTGAGTTGACTGTGAGGGAGCATCGGACCTTACTTAAAACAGCAGAACTCCTAAAAAGTTACTACCGTATGCAGGATGTCAGTACTCAGCATGGTCTTATGCCCAGGAAGTAAAGGAAAAACCGACCCAGTCACAAAAAAATCAGACAGGAAAAGGGGGTAAACTTGGATTGTATGGAATGCCAAATAAATATTCTCAAGAATGTTTGACTGTGTGTGTGTGTGTTTGTTTCTGTGTGTGTGTGTACGTTTATGCCCTGGATTTGGGTGTCATATTGAATTGATCAATCAATATGCTTTATTTTCTTCATGGAACTGACCCGTCTGTGTTGGAGCTGGGCCTCTAAAATTGTGGAGTGAATGGGTGTGGAATGTGTTGGGATTCTTCCTACAGGACAGAGTTGGGGAGGTCAAAGCAAAAGACAGCTTAGTTGGAAACTTACTTTGTCCTATGGAAGCAGAAGTAGTTCAAGGAAAGGGGTTAAGGTTTCCACAGCCCAGTTTGCTGGGACCTCTAAAATCCTTCATTTTGGGTATCATCATACACAATAGATAAGCACAGGATGATGGAAATCTTGAAGTTTCCTTTCTTGTTGAATTCACGTTCTTTTAAAGGTGAATGCATAATCCTTTTCTGGGACAATCAGCCCCTCAGAACTTCTCACACATCAACGTGAGAAGAAATGGGCAGGTAAGGTGTATGGAGGGACTGTGGGAAAGGTGACAGAGGCATGCGGGAAAGCATTCAGGATATGCTTTTTGGCGTAGATGACTAAGGGAAAACACAGACTGGCAGAAGTGCGGGGAAAGGGGTTGGATTTGTGGAATATAAGATTGCTGGGGAATCCACGCATGGACTGTCTTGTCACTTGATGACACAGGATATGGACACTCTTGTTGATGTTTACATCTTTAGTTGGGTTAAGCTTTTCTCCACGATTGTATGTTAGGTGAGGAACCAGTAGTGTATGTAGCTACCAACATTACGAGTGCATTTTGTGCTCTTGCAAACTCTAGTGAGGCTCTATTCTCCCCAGTGATTGGCACTGCAGATTGTTTCTGGAGCCCAGGGCCCTCTGATTTTCTGTGGCCTTTTCAGCATACTTTGCCTAAGTTTAATAATGTAAAGAGCAGATAGTTGCACAGTATGTGTTGCAAGCCTCACACAGGAGGACAACACATACTGTTTTCATTCACGGGTGGGTGGCGGCTTCCCATGAACACCTGTGTCTATGCACAAGACGAGGGGTTGCCTGTGTCACTGATGGGTGAGGAGGATTTCAGTGTCGGCGGCAGAACTTTCTTCCCGGTTCCCAGAAAAAACAGTTCCAACATGAGCATCCATGTTGGCCACACACTAGTAGAGTGCTAACATTCCTGTCCCATATGTACTGTGGTCGGCACAGCTTCTGTGAGAAGAGCTATGTTGTTTCAGGGAGGAAGGTTTGACAGTCAAAGTTCATGAATCTGTTGTACTGCCTTCAATACGCATTCCACACCTCCTGCTCGGTATCAGCAGTTGAGCTTTGAAAATCTATAGCCCAGTTTTGACCCTGCTCCTGGGCACACTGCTGAAGCTCTGGAGGGGGAGTCTTGTCCTCCTCTGACTACTGTCCCCATGACCCACAAACACAGGAGAAACAGGTTTTCTCAGCAAATTATTCTGAAAACATTCGGAACCCTTTGGCCCCGTGAAGCTGCCCTTTATCTCACTGTGTGCAGGTCAAAGACACTGTGGTCCAGTACAGTATCCCTATAGTGGGAATGGGGCCACAGATTGGTGCCTGCACTCAGGGCAACTCAGATTAGGAAATGTCTGGGGACTTGCCTATAATCAGGGCATGTGAAAAGGTCTTGCCCCAAATTTAATGCATAGGAAAAAGTTGAGGAAGGTGTCTTGCAATGATTTCTCTAGGAGGTAAATAGATAAGAAGGAGACCATAAATAGATGGCTAGGGCTAGTTTTGGAACTAGCCTGTTTTAAAGTGGTGGTAGAGGAAGAGCTTTTTACAAGGTAGGCAGCAAACCAGGAACTGTCTACAATGGAAGGGCGTGCCATGGGTTGGTGGCTCAGCCATATTGCCACCCCACCGACTGAATGCAGCCGACTGGGCTCCTTCCTCAAATCCTACATACAATTCAGTCTAGTGATTTCACATGAGATCCATTGTTTTGGTATTATCAGAGATGGTGCTGAATTGTACAGGCTGTCTAACGCTTCTTCCACTGAATATCCGTGCACATGGGCCACAAACGCTAAGGGTACTGACGGATTTGTATTCTGCCTCAGTAACTCTGAAACACCTCTGTTACATCTACTGTCAGGGTCTTTTTCATGTTTAAAGTACCAAGTGTGTGTTTGTAGTTTTTAGTGTGTTTGTAGTTGTGTATGTTTATTTCTCTGCGTGGGTTTGTATCTTTCCTCTGACTCCACCTATGTCTCCCCATATTTTTCCACACTACCTGCGGTAATTTGTACATGCCTATCTCTACAACCATGCTAGAATTTGTATCTGTGTCTTTGAACATCTGTCACTCTCTCTCCCTTCCTTTCTTCCTTCCTTTCCTTTACACCCTTCCTTTCTTCTTTCCCTTCCTTCCCCACCACACTCTCTCCGTCTGTATCATCTACCTTTCTGTTCTCTATCTGAATTTAGTTTGTAATTCTGAATCTCTTGGCAGTGGCGTCAGACATCAGAATGTCTGGATGAAATTCCTCTTTGAAAGACTCTGAGCTGAAAGAGATGAGTTCTTTTTGTGAGCCATAATGAACGGTTTATTTCAGGCCAATCTAGCAATGACAGTGTTAAAAACAAATACTGAGCATTGCAGCAAAGCCAAAAGTCCCACGGATTCCACTCATCCCGCTCAGTGTATCGAAAAGGTGGAAAAGTGAAAAAGTGGGTATGCCTGTGGTCTCCCAAGCAGAAGGAGAACTTTCAAGTGATTGTGTCAGATGATTTTCCAGCAGACAGCTATAGTTCGTAGATACATGCTGCGTAAACACAAGCACGATGATGAAACGTAGAAAATGTTCTTCTTCCTCCATTTCAGTTTTGTATTATCTTTTAACCAACATCATGCGTACAGAATTTCTTCACGACATGTCATAAACTATTGTTTAATGAACTCATACCTGAATTATTCATTGTGTCAAAGAATGTCAAACAATCATGATTCGTTATGACCTGCTACAGATAAGTGATAGGAAATAAGAAAATGAGAGCATATAGAAAGGGCACATCGTGGTCTGGGAACTTCACCAAGAGGTTCAGGCTAGCTGAATGCGTGTCAGGGATTCAGAAAAAGACACTTGCACTTGTTATTAAGGGCTTTGAATGGAAAAGGAGCACTCTTTTTACATTTATGTCTTTTAAGTCATTTGGGGAGTTTGGTGTATTATTACTTACAGTGTTCTCTCTGCCCTTTCTTATTGTTCTCCCCATCTGGCGCTGTTATTATGTGAAAGCTGGTTTCCTCCATCGGATCGCGTAGGCTCTAATGATGTTTCATTTATTTTGATTCTCCTCACACTACGTAGTTTTAATTTGCCGAATGTGACTCTTTTTTTGTTGGTTTTCCGAGAATGGGTCTTACTCTGTCTTCTAGGTTGGACAGCAGCCCCAGGGTCTTAGCCCACTGCATCCCAGACACCACACACCCATGTGATCCTCTCAACTCAGACTCTCACACAGCTGGCACTAGAGGTGCATGCAACCCTTCCCAGCTATGTATTAATTTAGCAATTGATTACTTTTTGGATATGGGCCCATGTTGCCCCAGGCTCCTCTGGAACTCCTGAGTGCAGGCAATCCTCCCACCTCAGCCTACCAAAGTGCCGGAATGACAGGTGTGACCCATGGCCCTGGCATGGCTTTGAGTTTTTTGCTTTTTTCTTCTACCTCCTCACGTCTTCTTTTCAAACATGCAGTGAAGGTTTCAATTCATGGACTGTAGTCTCCGTGCCTCTAATTTCTATCTTTCAACTCATCGTCAGCATTCATTGCGATTTTCATATTTATAAATTTATATATATATATATGTGCACATATATATTTTTCCTTAACTTACCAAACGATGTTGCATTCTTTCCTGTGTCATGAAAAAGACTTTGATAGAAATGAAAAGCACCGCTTTATAATAAAATAGTTTATTGACATTTATTCTCTTAAGGCGTTTTAAAAATTGTATGTTTATTTGAAACTGTCATATGAAATGATACATATTTATAACATAAGGAGTGTTGTTCAAAAGGTCATATATATTATGCATTGGATACATCCAGCTAATCAACATATGCGTGATCTCACATACTTGTCATTTTTGTTGTGAAAAAACTTGACATGCACTGTCTTAGAATTTTGTTAGAGAAAGAATACATTATCACCAGTTATAGTCAGCAGGCTGAAGAAAATATTTTTGACCTATCCCTCCTTTCTAACTAGAAATATGAATTCTTGATCCAGCATCTCCTCAGTGCACCCTCTTCACCCCCGCCTTCGGAGTCACTACCTCTGTGAAGTCCGCTTTTTCAATTTCTTATAAGAATGAGGTCATGTGCTAGTTGCCTTTCAGATACCTGGCTTATGTGACTTAACAAAATGGCATGCACACATTCAGCAGATTCACACGCATCGTCACAACTGGCAGGATTTCCTTATTTATTATTGCATTACATTTTTCCATTCCGCGTAGGTGTATTTACCCCATTTTTTTAATCCACTCATCAATTGAGGGACACTCAGGTTGCTTCCGTTATTTTGGCTCTAGGGAAAATGTAATGAGTGCAACAATACTTGCATGGGTGCATGCACACCTTCAACATACTGATCTGTGTACTTGTGGGCGTGCCCGGGTATTTTGATTTGCTGGATCATATGGTGGGTGGTTCTACCTGTAGATTTTTGAAGACTGTTTATATTAAATAAAACCCATAAAACTTCTTGTAATGCCTGCACCAATTTACATTCTCACCAAAAGTGAGCAAGGAATTCCTTTTCTCTGCATCCTCACCAGAAATGAGGGTTTTCTTTTTTCTTTTTTTTTTTTCTTGTCTTTTGGAAAATAGGCATTCTGACTGAAGTGAGAAGAAATCTCATTGTGTTTTGATTTGCATTTTCCTGGTGGGTTGGGGATGATGAGGACTTTTTAGTGTGTCCTCTGGACAACTGTATGTCTTAGTTTCAGAAATGAGTATTCCAGCCTTTGCCCATTTGTTTTCAAGCTATTGAGTTGTGGGGAGTTCCTTATGTACTTTGAATATTGACCCATTAACAGATCTATGGTGACCCAATCATTGCTCCCATCCTGTAGGATGCCCCTTCTGTTTCTTTAGTTTTCTGTGTTGTGGTGAAGCACTTTAGTTTGATATGATTACATCCTCTATTTCTGATGGTGTTTACTGTGCTCTTGCAGTCACTTTGAGACCATCATTGCCTACAGAGATGCCATGGAGCTTCTTCCTTGTGATTTGTTCTGGTATTTTTATTGTTTCCTGTCTGACATTGGAGGTTGGTGATAAATTATCCACTTGTAAATTCCTTTATGTGGCTATTCAGTTTGTCCCCAACCTAGTTTATAGAAGATACTTGATTTTTCACTGGGCGTTGTTGCTTCTTTGGGAAAAGGCCGTGACTTAGCTGCAAATGCAGTGACTTAGTTCTGGGCTCCTATTGTTTTTCATAAGCTCAAGTCTCTGCTTTTCTGCAGTGCTATCCTATTTCGGTACGTAAAGCTTTGTAGTAGTATATCATGAAGTTAGGTAGTGTGATGCCTCCAGCTTTGTGCGTTTTACTGGATTGCTCTGGGCTTTCAGGATGTTCTGCCGTTTCACAGGAAATTTAGGATTCTCAGATTACTTTTCTAAGAAGAATGGGTCATTGATATTTTTACCGGGGTTGTATAGGTTCTGAGGATCACTCAGGTAGTATTGATGTCAATGCCATTTAGACAATGTGTTTGTGTGCACATGCTCAGGGCCAAGAGACACTGGGTGTCCTCAGCAATAGTGAGGTGGGCCATAATGTCCAGCCAGATTGCCTTCCTGGAAACACACAGAGGATCCCCTTCCGTTTTGCTGTCTCTTCACATTTCCTCCCCTGTGAGCCCTGTGTGGTCCTCCAGATTCCCTGTGCGATGGCCTGCCTTTTTTGTGGGTGGGGAGTTGCTGGGTGAATGAGGATGGCAGAGGGGAACAAGCATGTCAGGAGAGCCTGGGTTCATCCAAATGGGACTTGGCAGGCCTGGGAGAGCCATTCTGGGAGGATGTAGACCTGGACAGGCCTCAGGTGGGCATCTGTATGGAGGGTGAGACAGCCCTGGTGGATCCCAAACTGAAGGCCAGGTAGTGGCACGCCTCAGGACAGAGAAGGGAGCTAGCAAGGGATGATGAGGCAGCTATCTCTTGATCCTGGCTTCTTACCCATTGACCTTTGCTAATTATGCCTATTTAGCAGATTAGGGTTCCCCTATCCTGAAATGTGGGAACTACAGTTCCCTTATGGACCTTTCTCCACCAGCCCATGATGGCCTGAGTTTGCTCACTGCAATCTCCTCCCTGAGCCTTGGCTTCTCTATGTGCATCCTAACTCCGGGACCCACAGGCTTCTCAACCCCCAGGCCTCGGCTGCTTCCCTGTCCTCGTCTCTGTTCCCTCTCTGAGGGCCTAACTCCGTTGAGTAGTGCTGCAGGAGATTGAGCCACAGGCCCTGGCTGATGACCTCGGGGACTGGGCAAAGTGGTCGTGACAGGTCAGGTTCCGGTCCAAAGCCAATTCCTCCGATGCCGAGGAATGTCCAACAAGGTCCTTTGCCATGACGCTGCATAGCTGCCCCACCTCAGCAAACCTGCCATACCCTGGGCAGTCACAGTCAGCCAACCAGCTGAGGAAGCTCAGTTAGGTAGTGCCCTGCAGGAAACTGGGGCCTTCACCTGAATGAGCCTAGAACCACTTGACTGCAGTGGAGCCAGTCGCCCTGTATCCTGGAGGGAGAGGAGTCAGGAAGGCTAACGCCAGGCCGAGCTTCCCAGGTACTACCCCCTCTACCATACCAGGAGGCACTCCTCATTGAGGATGCCAACGCAATACTCCTTAGTGAGCACTTCGTTGCCAAAGTAAATGTTGTGATGACAGGCAAACTTCTTCCTGCCAGTTGTACTCATGATGAGTGAGTTCCTCCTCCTGCCTGTCCAAGAAGGAGAAAGAGGACAGCCAAGGGACAATTTCATCTAGGTGGGCTGAGGTGGCCTTCTAGCTGGGGTGAAGCATGCGTTTCCCCTTCCTAGCTCCCCGACTGAGACACCCCTGAGCTCCAGGAGCACCTCAAACTGACCTGGATCTTAGAACCCTTCCCCAGACCCGGGCTTACCATCCTGACCAGCAATCCAACATGTAGCTTTGAAGGACTTCCTCATGATGTTTCAGCTACTTGCTCTCACCGGAAATAATCACAACTTTTAAACTGTTCTTCATGCCAACTTAAATGTTTCATTTTTACTACCTCATGTTTTGGATGAGGCATGTATTTTTAAATAGATTTTCACCCTTATTGTACCTCTGTGATAAACTGCTTACTTACATTCATACCATAATTATCTTTCAGTTTTACTTGTCTGTTCCCCAAGATTCAGTGAAACTAAGAATTCTATTTATGCTTGTATCTTTCAGCAACCATATGTGAGATAATGGTGCACATTACTGCAGAAATCACATATACAGGTCCAAAGGGAGACGAAGAAAAAGAAAGCAAGTTTTAAAGTCTGTACATTCCTAACTCTGTATCAGAAACTCACAAATAACAGTGAAATCAAAGAATGATCACAGCCAATTCCTTTTCATACCTAGACTGAAATAAGAATCTTCAAAAGAAAAGAAAGTTCAGAATTTGGGTTTGCAAAAAGTTTCCTATATAGACAAAATTATTGGTAACTTTCTCTGACTAGAAAACAAACAAAAATCCACGTTTTTCATATGTGTAAATATACACATTTTTATTTCCATCAGTGATGATACGCAAGTAAGTAATAAAGTGAAAGTACAATAAATTGATATATGGAATGTTCACAGTCTCCAAATATTCCATTGAGACTATTAATTTTATGTAAACCATAAAGAATGCTTCATGAAACTACATTATACAGTGTCTTTTAGTATTTTACTCACATTTTAAATAATCAACAATTAGAGGGAATTCTTCCTCATTATTTATTACGACTACCGTTATTTTCCTTGAGTAATCCTGTTGAAATTAAGTATTTTAAATAAAACATTAAAAACAAATTATATTGACTGATTTCAGCTTTTAATGAAATCCTACTTGTGTATTTGTAGTAATGTGAAGTATAACTTTCTCCTCACAATTACTCTTTTATAAAACCGGTGTTATTGTTTTCTCTGACACTAACATTGTGATATCTCACAGCTTTACTGTGTGTATACATGACATCCCTCCAGAGAGTAGGCGTCAAATATGTGGAAAAATCATATTTGTGACAAAATTCTGGGAAAGGCAATGGTGAAATGGAAGAATAATTTCTAACTTGCTAACTGTTGGTCAATGGGTTTGTATTTATTTAGCTATAGACACGTATGTGCACACTGTGAGTTTGCCCATGTACATATACATTTCTAGGAGATACCCGTAATATATGGGTTGTGTAATTTTTAATTTATCCACTATTGTGTATGTGTGAAATTAGAAAAGCAGTTACCTTTTCTTTACTCAATTTGTTGGAAAGCCAAAAAAGTCTGTCAACCTTCATTTCAATTAATCCAATACTGTTAACTGCGGACACCTTCATTCTCCTTGTTCTCCTTTGGCAACCGGGAAGTTAATTCTCACTCTAATTCAGCTCTCAGGGTGTGATCCACAAACTTTGTATATGCTTAAAAGGATAAAAGTTCAGTGAAATGTCAAGCCATGCTGTGAAATGTTCCATTGTTTCTATATCTCTAATTGTCCTTTCATGTTATAGAGGCAAGAAAAACAATTCAATGTGTTTCTTAGTATCCAGTCCAATGCACTCTTTCTTCATAATATGCCAAACCCATCCCTTCAAGGCCTTGACATCTCAACATGGCTGGACGTCTCAAAATCTCTTCTCATTAATAACCATTATGTTAATCACTGTTGCCCACAACTGGAATTCGACTGTGAAATCCCCTGGTGGAAATTGCTGTAATGGCTCAAACTACTGGAATGACTATTTGTTTTACCTGAAAACATCTGATGAGCATATACATATGCTATGTGCATGAACATATTGTACATTAACAACATACCATCACTGCCAGTAGATAATAGGTATCCCAAACCTTTGAACCAAACTGACCTCAGGTGCTCCCACAAACCAAGCTTTTTCCTCCACAGCTTTCTTTTTATGTCAAAAAACCGCAAGTCCAGGCCGGGCGTGGTGGCTCTCGCCTGTAATTTCCACATTTTGGGAAGCCGAGGTTGGTGGGTCACTTGAGGTCAGGAGTTCGACACCAGCCTAGGCAACATGGCAAAAACCTGTCTCTACCAAAAATAGAAGAAGTAGCCAGGCCTAGTGGCACATTCCTGTGGTCGAGCTACTTGGGATGCTGAGGCAGGAGAACCGCCTGAACCTGGGAGGCAGAGGTTGTAGTAAGCTAAGATCAGACTACTGCACTCCAGCCTGGATGACACAGCGAGACCATGTGTCAAAAAAGAAAAAAAACAAAGCAACTCCACTCGTCCAGTCGCTTAGGTAAAAAGTACTGTAGTTGGCTGGGCACGATGGCTAACGCCTGTATTCCCAGCACTTTGGACTTTGGAAGGCTGAGACGGGCAGATCACCTGAGATCAGCAGTTGGAGACCAGTCTGGCCAACATGGTGAAGCCTGGCCTCTACTAAAAATACAAAACATTAGCTGGGCATGGTGACGAATGCTTGTAATCCCAGCTAGTCGAGAGGGGGAACCTGGGAGGCAGAGGATGTGGTGAATGGAGATGATGCCACTGCACTCCTGCCTGGGCTACACAGCGAGTGTACCCTGTGAGAAACAAAGGTGAACAGAAGAAAAGTTCTTTATTTAAATATCTAGTACATTAATTTTCAAGTTGTTGTAGAAACATTTCTCTTTAAACTCCTATTGTAATGTCACTTTTCCTGCTACTCACAAATTTAATCTGTAATATTTGCAGTATCGTGAAGTTCTAAGTACATTTAAATTCCTATTATGATAATCCATGGATTGCTGAGAAATAGTGGTTTTAATTTTGTTGTTCAATTTCCACTTAATTTTATTTCAACTTGTGTTAACTCAATTGAAAATTCTTTAGTAGTTTTTTAAATCTCATATCAAGACTTTTATTCACATCAATTGCTGTATAAATGCTCCCACCTTGAAGAACACTCTCTTATAGCCTGCTTCCCTACGACAGTCTTGACTGGTTGCCCTCCAGGCCTGTTTCAATTGTCTCATTCTAGGACTTACATTCACTACCCTTTTAAGAATTTATCTTTCTCTTTTCTTGTGTGTCCTGTTTTCTGCATTTCACATCTTTATCTTTCTTGGTTTACTTCTTCTTTTTGGTAGGAAAAAATCTCTAGTAATTTCTTGAGGAAAGGTTCACCTGGAGACAAAATTTTCGAGTTCTCATATGTCTGAAAAATGTTATGTTTTCTCCTTGTACATTTGATTTTAGTCTATTTGGAAATAAAAACATATGTCAGAAATCAGTTTCTTTTAGAATTTTCAAATCAGAACTCCATAATCCATTGCCTTCTGCTTTATAGCGGTAGTGTTGAGATTTTTTTTTTTTTTTTTTAATTTGACATGGAGTTTCGCTCCTGTTGCACAGGCTGGAGTACAATGGCAGGATCTCAGCTCATCGCAACCTGCACCTCCTGGATTGAAGTGATTCTCCTGCCTCAGCCTCCCCAGTAGCTGGGATTACAGGTAGGCGCCACCATGCCTGGACAATTCTGTGTTTTTAGTAGAGATGGGGTTTCTCCATGTTGGTCAGGCTGGTCTCAAACTCCTGACATCAGGTCATTCGCCTGCCTTGGCCTCCCAGAGTGCACCTCGGCCTCCCAAACTGCGCCTTGGCCTCCCACAGTGCTGGGATTACATGCATGAGCCACCATGCCTGGCCAGTGTTGAAAATTTCTAAATCATCTGGTCCCTCATCCTTTGTTCGTGACCTATTTTTACCTCTCTGGAAACTTACACCATTTTCTCTTTGTTCTCAGTGTTCTCAAATTGTACATTGATGTATCTTGACACGAGTCTGCTTTCATCGATTTTCATGCTATTTTGCTAGGTGTTCGCCTTTTAATCTGTAAATAAGCATCCTTATGTTCTGAGACTTTTTAATTATTTGCCAACAATTTATCCCCCTTTGTTTTACTTATTTATTTCACTTCTATAATTCATATAAATAAAATAATTGGAAAAAATTATCTTGGAGAAGCAGATACCATCACACTGATTCTGTCTGTGTTAACCTATCATACCTGAAGGTTGTCATATTTTATTAAGCAGAAATGTTGTATTTCTTGGTATTCACATTACAACCTGAAGATGGGCAATGACTGTCAAAATTTTAAATGTATGGGTAATAGTTAGAAGATGCAAGCACTGTATCCTCCAGAATTTTAGCATATGAAAATTGCTAATTTTAAATTCCAGGCACATTGATTTAAGCTTCAACATTCTCCCAGCTAAAATGAATCCATTTGTGCTAAGTTCTGTGATCAAAGGTGAATAAGACATTGTTTCTGCCTTCAGTGATAGCTGAGTCCAAAGGGAGACAAATAGAAATGATGTAAAAAGAGAGATAAGTAGTTCATGCGCAGTGGCTCACCAGCACTTTGGGAGGGCAAGGAGGGAGGATCATGAGGTCCGGAGATTGAGGCCATCCTGACTAACAAGGTAAAACCCTGTCTCTACAAAAAATTAGCCAGCCTTGGTGGCACACACCTGTAGTCCCAACTTCTTGGGAGGCTGAGGCAGGACAATTGCTTGAACCCGGGAGACGGAGGTTGCAGTGAACGGAGATCATGCCACTATACTCCAGCATAGGCAACAGAGTGAGACTCTGTTTCAAGAAAAAAAAGACATAAAGTGCTATAAAAACTGAGAAAAGGGACAGAATATCTGTGACAGATAATTTGTTTGGGTCAGTTGGAAATGAGGAGGTCTCAGTGTATGCTTTTACTGTTTCACGTTTGATTATGGGCAGAAACAAATGAATCTTAATATTTATGGGGTCACAGACACTTTTTAAAGGTGAGGAAATCTATGATGATTCTTTCCATAAAAATCTATGTAACATACATCTATATTTTACTTAGAAACTCAGAATGTGCACCATCAAGTGCTCTGGATAGAGTAGAATGAGTAGTAGTATTTAAGGCAGACAAGATGGGAAGGGGAATCCAAACACAGGAAATGCCCTGTGCGAGAGCCTGGACACAAAAAAGCTCGTACATTATTGGAATCAAAGTGAGTATAACATAATTCAGGGTGACTGGAGCATAGCTGGAAGATGAACCAATCATGGCGTAAGATGAAAACAGAAGGCCAGGCACGGTGGCTCACGCCTGCAATCCTACATTTTGGGAGGCACTGGCGGGCAGATCACCTAAAGTCAGAATTTGAAGACCACCCTGGGTAAAATGGCAAAAGCCCATCTCTAATGAAAATACAAACATTATCCACGCATGGTGTGGGGGTGACTGTAATCGTAGCTACTCAGGAGGCTGAGGCAGCAGAATCGGTTAAACCTGAATGGCAGAGGTTGCAGTGATCTGACATCGCACCACTTAACCATTAAACACCAGCCTGGAAGAAAGATTGAAACTCCATCTCAAAATAAATAAATAAATAAATAAATAAATAAATAAATAAAAAATTTAGAAAGGCCGGGAGCGGTAGCTTCTGCATATAATCCCAGCAATTTTGGAGGCTGAAGTGGGCAGATCACTAGGAGTTGGGATTTCAAGATCAGCCTGACCAACTGGGAGAAATCCCATCTCTACTAAAAAAAAAAAAAAAAAAAAAGTACAAAATAAGCCCAGCACGATGGCCAGTGCCTGTAATCCCAGCTACTTGGGAGGCTGAGGCAGGAGAATCGCTTGAATCCAGGAGGTGGAGTTTGCGGTGAGCTGAGATCGCGCCATGGCACTCCAGCCTGGGCAACAAGAGCGAAACTCTACCTCAAAAATAAACACACAAAAATGAAACTAGAAGATAAGTATATATCCAGGGATAAAGCATGAAGTATCTCCAATGTCACTCATGCACTTTGTTTACTCAGAGACAACACCAGGATTGATTAAAATTATGCACATCATGTCAACCCTTTTCTAAATGTTAACAAATGTCACTGGAACAGCTAGTACCCATGGAATAGGATGTAACATTCTGACTGCAGGCTTTCACTTGCATTCCCTACAGGTGTTGAGTGTGGAGTGTTCAAACCTCAAGCTTATAGATTCATGAAGGAAAAATTATGTGCATTGAAAATTGAGAACAACTATGTTAAGAACAATATTCCATGAAAGTAAGTTCCTATGTACTCATCTGCTCTTAATTGTATTACACTGTTCTCATGCAGAATGATACAAGTAACAATTATTATTGTTATTACTATTATTAGTATTATGAAATGGAGTCTAGCTCGGTAGTCCATACTGGAGCGCACTGCTGCGAACTCAGCTCACTGAAACCTCCGACTCCTGGGTTCAAGGGATTCTCCTGCTTCAGCCTCCCATGTAGCTGGGATTGCAGGCACCCACCAAAACACCTAAGTAATTTTTATATTTTCAGTAGGGACGTGGTTTCACTGCATTGGCCAGGCTGGTCTTGAACTCCTGACTTCCTGAACCACCAACCTTGGACTCCCAACGTGCTGGGATTACAAGTGTGAGCCACCGCACCCAGCCAAAATTAATATTTTGAAATATTTAGAAATATATGTTCTAGGGCACAGTGGCTCAAGTCTGTGATCCCATGACTTTGGGAGGCCGAGGTGGGTGGACCACTTGAACTGAGGAGTTGGAGACTAGCTTGAAAATATGGTGAAACCCTGTCTCTACAAAAGATACAAAAAATTAGCCAGGACTGGAGGTGTGTGCCTGTGTTCCCAGCTACTGAAGAAGCTAAGGTGAGAGGATTGTTCAGGAGGATCACTTGAGCTCAGGAGGATGAAGCTGCGGTGCGCAGAGATTGAGCTTCTGCACTCCAGTCCAGTCTGGGCAAGAAAGTGAGGTTCTGTCTCTTGTACGTAGGGGTGTGTGTGTGTGTGTGTGTGTGTGTGTGTGTGTGTGTGTGTGTGTATACACATATGCATGTATATGTATACACACACTCATATATACATATATAAGAAAGAGTGAAACTCCCTCATACACACACACAGACACACACACACATACAAACACGCACACAAACATATATTCTTGGCCACCTTAATTCCTCTATAATGGAATTCTGAACAGCATGCTTAAGGGTCAATACCAGGGCCTGCAGGCAGATAGCCCGTGCCAGAACTGTTCAGAGTGGGTTTTTTCACATTATACAGTTTCATCTTCTGAGTACACTTCCTGATCCTATTGTTCCCTTCATATCTTGCATATCTTTCTGGGGAAAAGACCACATGCAGCAATACCTTTTTTTTTTTTTTTTTTTTTGCTAAGTGTTTTCTTATTATTTGGAGGAGTTTTTAGTCGAAAAATTTCTAAGGACGAAACTTTTCGTCTTTTGGCTCAGGAAACTGCAGGCACCAGTTGCACAACAATATTTAAGAGTAGCACAGATAATAAGTCATATCCATTGCCTTAAACAAAATGTACAGAATTCGGTATTTTTAGTTACACGCGAACACTATATAGGGTTTGCAATTGATCATTTTTATATTCTATATTCTATTTGATACTGAACATAGAGCGTCAAGAATTGGGGCACACAATGATTTTTCAGTAAATATGCATAGAGTGCTGTAAATATTGAGATTGGAAAACATACCATGTTTCTGCCCTCATCATGTTCTCATTCTATTAAATGTTGTAATAACACAACTTTGAGTCATAAATCTTTCAAAAGAGAAGTACACACAAAAAAGAGCTAGACAAATACGTGGGACATTATGATCATTTAGAGCTTGTATCAGTTACAGCCAGGTCTTCAAGGCCCATAAATGCCAGGATAGAAAGTTTAGAACAAACTGTCTACACAAAGGCAAGTTTTTGTTGCTGTTGTTGTTTTTTCATAGGAAAATAATATCAGAGTTTCACAAAGGTTATAAGACTAACTGCAATATATAGGATGGGTTGAAGATCAGCAAGAGAAGACAGAAGGTGAGTTCTGAGTTTTATTAAATGCTTAAACTAACATATGATGGTGGCCTGGGTAAAGAAAGTTGAAGCAAGGACTGGAAGAAAGAGACAGGTGCAAGAATCATTGTAAAGATAAAGTCCACAAGTCTTGGCATGAGTTTTCAAATTGAGGCTAGTAAAAAATATTGTGGGATTCTTGCCATTCATCTATCCATCAAATTATTCAATGCAACTTTATTAAGATTCTAGATTATTATTAATCTTTATCATTATTCAAGATTATTAAGGTGTATTACTCATTGAATAATAAATATTGCATGCATGTTTATTACTATGCAAAAAGCACTGTGCTGGGTTCTGGAGGTACAGCAATGAATATGGGGTTAATGGTCCCCAACTTCATGAAGCTTTACATAGAGGGAGAGACAGATAATAAATAAAAGACACAAGCAGTCGTAAATGTTGTGAAGGAAATTTTGGGACGCGGAAAGAGAGTAACAGATAGTAGTGACGGTTGGTATAACAGACAGAACTACTGTACATTGGGCACTAAGTGAAGCTTTCTCCAGGGAAGTCTTATGTGATATATCTGAAAGAGCAGCCATTGATAAAGAGGGAAAAAAACAGCTGCCAACCCTCTAAAATAGGAGAATTTTGGCCTAGCTCTGTGTTTGAAGAACAGAGAGTTGCTAATGTGCAGAATAAAGCTGAGAATTTGAGTAAGAGGAAAATGGTAAAGTAACCAGTGGTTTTAATAGTACAGATGGGAATGCTGTCCTTGATAAAAGTAGTTCCAGTGGAATGAGACCAAAACCCAATTGAACTGAACTGAAAAGCCAGTGGGAAGAAATGAGGGAAGTGGGTACAGCGTGCTTAGTGGAGAAAAGTAATGAAGGGGTAGGTGTCAGGGGAGTAAACAACGGGAAAAATTCTAATTTATAAAAGCAATCTAAGAATTTAGATCACAGCTGTATATGTATACTGAGGTGGTAGAGAGGGAGAGATTAACGTACATGAGAAAATAAAATTGACAGCAGTGGATTGCGGTTTCTAGCACCTACAGTTCACTCCCACTTTGCCTGTGAGTTGGATAAATGTCTGAAAGCTGATTGTTTTTCAAAGTTGGTTTCTATTTGGGAAAGAAGGGAGCAGGGAACAACATGACATTGTAAACTGCAAAGCAAAATAAGGATATAGAGTACATAGAGGAAGAAAGAGCTCGGGCACTAGAAGATCTTGTTCCTCAAACCGCATGCTGCCTACTTTGTAGTCTAGCTTGACACGTGAGCCCTACTCCAGTTTCCAAAAGAACAATGATTGTTTCATTTAATCGGACCAAGGGCACTTGACACATCCCACCATATACATCTGTCATTTCAAAGAAGAAAGAGTATTTTAGAACTACAAATAGAAATAATGTAACATTAAGATGAAAATCAAATAACAAATCTAGCTTCGTTGAAAATCTGTCTATACTGATATCTTATTATTTTTTTTAATTCTGCCAAGGATTAGTGAACATATTCTCCCAGTCTTTTGTCTGTATGTTAAAACTTGCTAAACACCTCAAGTCTCGCATAAGAACTACAATGGAAAATGGATCAGTCAGGAGTTCTTCCATACAATTATCAATAAATTATATTTCTTCATACTGAAATTTGTTTTTTCATTATTGTAAGAAATTAACTTTTATATTAATAGTAGGTGATGTAACAAAGCAGGTCTTTAAGGAGATAACTGACACTGGATTTCCATACCATTACTCAGGTGGCCCTTATTTGCCAGCCAGGTTCCCTCCCTGGACACACACTGAAGGTCCCCAACCATTTTGCGATCTCTTCACATTCCCAGCTCCTGAGGAAGCTCCAAAATACCTGTCCATGAAGAAAATAGAACATTTCCGCACACTGGATCCCAGTGTGGTCCTCCAGATTCCCTGTGAGGTGGACTATCTTGTATGGGAAGGCAGGGCACTGGGAGGGAGGATGTCAGAGACGATAACACATGTCAGGGCAGCCCAGGGTCATGGAAACAGAACAAGACAGTCCTGGGAGAAACATTCTAAAACGGCATAGACCTAGGTGGGCCTCAGGTGGACATCTGCGTGGAGAGGGAGAGGGCCCTGGTTGAGCTCAAAATGAGCCCCAGGTGGTAGCAGATCTTAGGGCAGGGCATGGAGCTGGCAAGTGATGATGAGACAGCTATCCCTTAAGCCCTGCTTCTCACCCACTGACTTTAGCCACATATGCATCCTAGTGGCTTAACGTTCCCCAATCCTGACATGTGGGTGTTATAATTTCCTGATGGGCCTTTCTCCCCCAAACCATGGATTGCCTGGGATTGCTCACTGCAGTCTCCTCCATGATCCTTGGGTTCTCCATGAGGGGCACAGATCCAGGACTCAAAGGCCTCTGAGTTGCCAATCCTTGGTTGCTCGCCTGGCCTCCTCTCTGTTCTGTCTCTAATGCTGTCCTTCCCTCCATGGGATAGAACTGCAAAGCATTGAGCCATAGGCCCTGGCTGATGATCTAGGGGACTGCAGAAGCAGGTCCAGGGGAGTTCAGGTCACAGCTTAAAGCCAGTTCCCCGGAGACCAAGGAATGACCAGCGAAGTCCTTTCCCAGGATGCCCCACGGCGAACCCCACCTCAGCAATCCTGCCAAAACCCGGGCAGTCTTATTCAGCCAAACAACCTCCACCTCCACCTCAGCCATGATGTCTTTCATATGATAAGCTCAGCCGTTGTGTCTTCCAATATGATAAGGTCAGGTAGGAGGTGTACTGCCTGCAGCTGGAGGCTTGACCTTCATGATCCCAGAACCACTGGACTGCAGTGGAATGAGACACTCTGTACCCTGCAGGGAGAGGAGTCAGGAAGGTTCATGCCAGACCTCACCTCCCACACACCAGCTGCCCTACCATGCTGGGAGGCATTCCTTACCGAGGATGCCAACACAGTACTCCTTAATGATGACTTCACTGTCGAAATAGAGATTGTGACGACATGAAATCTTCATCCCGCCGCCGGTAACCGGGATCGCTGAGGTCCTCCACCTGCCTGATCAAGGAGAAAGAGAATGGATTCAATACGACCATCTTATCTAGCTGCGCTGTAGTGAACCACGAGTTTCCACTTTCCAGTTCTCCCACTGAGACAACCCTGGTCCCCAGGGGGACCACAGACTGACTCAGAAACTGGACCCCTCCCACCGACCCAGGCTCCCCAGCCTGACCTACAAATCCATCATGTAGCAAAGCGGGACTTCATCATGGTTTCCGGCCCAGGCCGACATCTCGTGTGCCAAACAACCTACCTCTGGTCAGGAAGCCTCCAGATGATTGGGTGGGCAAGTCTCGTGACGCCCTGCAGTTTTGCAAGAGCACAGAGACTGTGGAGCAGGGCTATCTCCCAGAGATTTGGCCTGTCACCGTCCGTTGTTGGTCCTGTGTCTCTGTCTGGCGAGGAGGCAACGGCACAGCTATGGTGGTTTGTGGAGTGGGTGGACCCCGGCCAAGACGGCCTGGGCTGACAAGAGCGGAGAGGAAGAAGAAGTGGGCAGGTGGTTGCAGCTGAGGAGCGGAGGGGCGGGGTGGCACGGGGTGGTGTGAGGCGGCTGCTTCTCCGGGTTCATGAGCTGCAGGAGGCCTTTGTGTGCTGAGTGCCGGACCTGCTCTGCTGATGTCCGGGTGTGTGCTGTCTTCTCATCCTAGTCTCCCTGAGGGGTGGGCCTGCCCACTTGAGGGAAGTCCTGTAGTAAGAAACGGCGGCAGAGTTGTGCCTGGCGCTCCCCATGGGAATTGCGTGGGTGCAAAGGAGGTTATATAGACTCAAGGCCTACACCCCTTTGGGTTCGGCGCCGGCAGGGGGAAGAAAGCCTATCTGGGGAGCTGGTGCCTGCCTTGAGGTGGTCGGCAGCCCCATGCACCGCGAACCCGTCTTAAGCACCTTGTGTTTCTGGGCTGAGCCTGTTGGAAACGGGCACCGAGAGCATGGGGTGGTTGAATGGCTGGCAATGGCAAAGAGACTGCCCGTCCTCCAGGGACGTTCCCAGGGAAACGTGCCCTTCGACTTTCTGCTGCGCGGGAAGGGACCTTGGCGCCGCGATTCTCCCTTGTGAGTGCTGTGCTTGGCTCCCCTTGCCTACCACGTGTTCCCAGGGCTGCTACAAGCAAGCTGCAAGGATATGGCTCTGGCCCAAAAGGCGGAGATGCCCTGTGGCCTGGGGCACTCACGGAGCCCAGCTCCAAGTGAAGGACCTCCAGCGAGTCCATTGACGGCACAGGTGTTCTTGGTCCAGGGCCAGGCTGTGCCCGCTGGCCCTCCTTCTGCCACATCACGTCGGTCTCCTCCTCAACCACCACCTCCACCTCAGCCATTATGTCTTCCACCATCAGCACCGCCTCCTCTTCCAAGGCCGCCTCCTTGCTCTGTACTCCGGCCGTCCTCAACAGCAGAGCCTCCAGCCTGAACACGGTGCCGTCCTGTGTGCTCCCACAGATCCCGGCCTGCGCAGCCCAGCCCAACCTCCGCACCCCTAGGCTCTTGGGGACCGATCCCCCACAGACACCCTCCCTAAAAACCCACGGGCATCGCCCTGCTGAGAACCTAGTCCCACACCCACGTGGACCCAGGTTTCCTGAGGAGCTCCGCTGGACCCGCAGATCCTGCAATGGCCACAGGGCTCGGCTCCCCCGCAGGCTCAACTGTGCACAGGAGCTCAGGAGCCAGAGGCCCAGGCCCTGGGCCTGCAGAGCACCACCAGCAGGCACCGCAGCCACTGCAGCGGGTGCGGGAGCCTCTGGGTCGGCAAGGCATTGCAAAACACCGTGCGCGCAAGTCATCAATGGCCAACCCTGGCGGCCGGCCTCTGGTGTGCCCAGGGCATAGGACAAGAGGCCCTTTGGAATGCTCCTTGGACTGCAGCATCCTCAGGGAGGAAGCATGGTACGCAGAGCCTGTATTTGCCTCGACCTGCGATAGTGTGTGCCGGGGTTCTGGCCTCTACAACAGATCAATTTCACCTTAGCACAAGGAGGCGACTTTCCTCCCACGTGCCCGGCCCGACTCACTTCCCCTAGGCCGCCCCTGTCAACCTGGCCCCAGCAACCAGAGAGAGTTCTCTGGATCTGCAGTATTGCTTCCGTACCATCCAGCTGGCCTGCCTAACGAAGAGAGATGTTTCATGTGTTCATGACACATAGAGATTTTCATGGCTTGCCACACTCAGGATGTCAGGACACAGGGCTGCCGTGCCCACAATTCCAAATGCCACGCAGCCCGTCTGTCCCAGGATGCCGAGCTACCGGGCACAAGCTCCAAGGGCTTCTCGGAGGAGGTTTGGGGAGAGGAGTTGGCGTTAGGGGGAGTTGGAGATGCAGGCCCACCAGTGGCTGTGCCGCCCAGGGAGACGCCCACCGCCCTCCCATTCATTGGCCAGCATGGGAGGAAGGCGGTCGCAGCGCGGCTCCCTGCGCTCTTCCCGCGCAGTCCATTAGGGGGCGCCCGGGAGCCCCGCGCATGCGCACTGAGGGCCCGCTGACCCACTGGGTGCAATAAAGGCTGCGGCCGGGTTCGTGTGGCTCGGTTCGGGCAGCATAGGCCTTGCTCAGTGGGAGTGCGGAGGAGGGCACCGTCTTCAGGATGGAGGCTGTACAGGAGGGGGCGGCCGGGGTGGAGAGTGAGCAGGTGGCTTTGGGGGAGGAGGCGGTGCTGGTGTTGGATGACATAATGGCGGAGGTGGAGGTGGTGGCCCAGGAGGAGGGCCTCGTGGAGCCGCAGGAGGAGGCCCAGCGGGCACAGCCTGGCCCTGGGCCCATGACCCCAGAGTCTGCACTGGAGGAGCTGCTGGCCGTTCAGGTGGAGCTGGGGCCGGTTAATGCCCAAGCCAGGAAGGCCTTTTCTCGGCAGAGGGAAAAGATGGAGCGGAGGCGCAAGGCCCACCTAGACTGCAGAGGCGCGGTCATCCAGAGCGTCCCTGGCTTCTGGGCCAATGTTGTATCCTTCTCAGTGTTTCTTCTGCCTTTCTGGTGGAGAGGTGCTCTCGGGGAAGTGTAAGTAACTTATGGGCAGCTTGGCATCGATGTGACGCCACCTTTGGGGAACAAAGGTGAGTTGCCCCGGACAAATGTGGCTAGGGAAAACTGCAGCAGGCGTGGGTACTATTTTCCTGCGTGCGGCAGAGAAACCCTTGGTGATGCCGAGCAGCAGACGTTTGGGGCATGTTTTTGAAGAACAGAAGCGAGTTCAGACCAGAATAGGTTTTTGTGTGCATCAAGCTATTTTTAAGGCAGTGTGATTGCTCCCCCTTTCTAGTCCGATCTGGGACTGGGCGTCTTCGGCTATAAGCAGATTCTGCCACTCCTCAGACACCAGCAAGTCTCTGCAAATCGCACCTCCGCATGTCAGTGCAGTCAGCCTCAGAATTATACACCCTCTGTGAAGCCAAGGGGCCTTATTTTAGGGGTAGGGGGAGGCGAAAGGAGGTCATATACGTGGAAGCAGATCTGAGAAATCCCCTACCCCAGCCTCTGGGTGCTCTTAGGCCTTCTTCCCTGTTGCTCCTAGCTTCTCCTTCCACCGTATGTAAATGTAAAGGCTCTTTGACCTAAATCAGATTGCAAACCACCCCCAGATGTCAGCCCTGATCACTGACCAAGATGAAGACATGCTGAGCTACATGATCAACTTGGAGGTGAGGACAGCAAGACTGAGGCTAGAGGGTTTAGTGGGGGAGGGTAAGGGAAATAATTGGTTCCTGTGAGCAACAGTTGGCACCTCACCCAAAAAGGTATTTAAACTTTCTCCACCTTGTCCTGACAGGTGGAAGAAGTGAAGCATCCCGTTCATCTCTGCAGGATCATGTTGTTCTTTCGGAGTAACCCCTACTTCCAGAATAAAGTGATTACCAAGGAATATCTGGTGAACATCACAGGTGACAGGTGGCTCCCAGGATGGGTAGTGGAAGGAAGATGGTGGGTGGATCATTGCCAACGTGATCCAGTCCCCTTCCCACAAAACTTTCTGTCTCTGTAGAATACAGGGCTTCTCATTCCACTCCAATTCAGTGGCATCCAGATTATGAAGTTGAGGCCTATCGCCGCAGACACCACAACAGCAGCCTTAACTTCTTCAACTGGTTTTCTGACCACAACTTCGCAGGATCTAATAGGATTGCTGAGGTGGGTCCTCACTGGGAAACATCAGCAATGACCCTGGTGTGTTCCCACCTGTTTGGGTCACCAGTCTGAGCCCTGATGAGGCGTTTGCCGATTGATTCCCCTGACAGATCCTATGTAAGGACCTGTGGCGCAATCCCCTGCCGTACTACAAGAGGATGAAGCCACCTGAAGAGGGAACAGAGATTTCAGGTGAGCCGTTCAGTTGGAACTGGAGCTGTTTGATGCCCACTATGAGGGGGTTGACACACCTGCCTATTCAGGGAGCCTGGACGCTCGTTTCAGAAATGTAGAAATTGAGGCTGCTTTCCTATATGTAGAAATTCCTTGAGAGGACGAGAGAGAGTGACAGAATCCAGGACATTCATGGCATTGGGCTGAAAAAGGCAGATTAGAGACTGCACTGCAAGGCAGGTTATAGCTGTGAGTCTTAAGCCCAGGGGAGCATAGTCCATTTCCAGAATCACTGAGAAGTGAAGCTGAAAATCATTCACTTCAATCTGTAGCCCTTGATTCCATGGCCGTCAACCCCAGCGGCAGTCATCCTACCTACTCCATGAGATTGGGCTCCCTGAATGTGCCTCCTGGTCATCCCTGTCCTAGACCGCAAAGGATTGTTTAGATTGATGGATTTCCTTGAGCTATTGCCGCATCAGATTTCTGTGTGCTTTTAGTGTACAATGCATCTTGTTAGCTGACTCCCCTCACAGAGAGTACTGGGAATGGGGCAGGTATTGCGGAGAACAGTTTGTAACCCATGGTAGGAGGAAGTTTAAGAGATCACAAATGGGGAAGGGATATCCTTTTCTCAGCGGGCCCTGCAATTAAAACATTTCAAAGTATGGCTGAGAGAAATGCGTTTTGACATGCGTTTGTGTTTCTCTAGGGGACTCCCAGATGTTGAGTTGACTGTGAGGGAGCATCGGACCTTACTTAAAACAGCAGAACTCCTAAAAAGTTACTACCGTATGCAGGATGTCAGTACTCAGCATGGTCTTATGCCCAGGAAGTAAAGGAAAAACCGACCCAGTCACAAAAAAATCAGACAGGAAAAGGGGGTAAACTTGGATTGTATGGAATGCCAAATAAATATTCTCAAGAATGTTTGACTGTGTGTGTGTGTGTTTGTTTCTGTGTGTGTGTGTACGTTTATCCCCTGGATTTGGGTGTCATATTGAATTGATCAATCAATATGCTTTATTTTCTTCATGGAACTGACCCGTCTGTGTTGGAGCTGGGCCTCTAAAATTGTGGAGTGAATGGGTGTGGAATGTGTTGGGATTCTTCCTACAGGACAGAGTTGGGGAGGTCAAAGCAAAAGACAGCTTAGTTGGAAACTTACTTTGTCCTATGGAAGCAGAAGTAGTTCAAGGAAAGGGGTTAAGGTTTCCACAGCCCAGTTTGCTGGGACCTCTAAAATCCTTCATTTTGGGTATCATCATACACAATAGATAAGCACAGGATGATGGAAATCTTGAAGTTCCCTTTCTTGTTGAATTCACGTTCTTTTAAAGGTGAATGCATAATCCTTTTCTGGGACAATCAGCCCCTCAGAACTTCTCACACATCAACGTGAGAAGAAATGGGCAGGTAAGGTGTATGGAGGGACTGTGGGAAAGGTGACAGAGGCATGCGGGAAAGCATTCAGGATATGCTTTTTGGCGTAGATGACTAAGGGAAAACACAGACTGGCAGAAGTGCGGGGAAAGGGGTTGGATTTGTGGAATATAAGATTGCTGGGGAATCCACGCATGGACTGTCTTGTCACTTGATGACACAGGATATGGACGCTCTTGTTGATGTTTACATCTTTAGTTGGGTTAAGCTTTTCTCCACGATTGTATGTTAGGTGAGGAACCAGTAGTGTATGTAGCTACCAACATTACGAGTGCATTTTGTGCTCTTGCAAACTCTAGTGAGGCTCTATTCTCCCCAGTGATTGGCACTGCAGATTGTTTCTGGAGCCCAGGGCCCTCTGATTTTCTGTGGCCTTTTCAGCATACTTTGCCTAAGTTTAATAATGTAAAGAGCAGATAGTTGCACAGTATGTGTTGCAAGCCTCACACAGGAGGACAACACATACAGTTTTCATTCACGGGTGGGTGGCGGCTTCCCATGAACACCTGTGTCTATGCACAAGACGAGGGGTTGCCTGTGTCACTGATGGGTGAGGAGGATTTCAGTGTCGGCGGCAGAACTTTCTTCCCGGTTCCCAGAAAAAACAGTTCCAACATGAGCATCCATGTTGGCCACACACTAGTAGAGTGCTAACATTCCTGTCCCATATGTACTCTGGTCGGCACAGCTTCTGTGAGAAGAGCTATGTTGTTTCAGGGAGGAAGGTTTGACAGTCAAAGTTCATGAATCTGTTGTACTGCCTTCAATACGCATTCCACACCTCCTGCTCGGTATCAGCAGTTGAGCTTTGAAAATCTATAGCCCAGTTTTGCCCCTGCTCCTGGGCACACTGATAATACCATTGTTTTGGTATTATCAGAGATGGTGCTGAATTGTGCTGAATTGTACAGGCTGTCTAACGCTTCTTCCACTGAATATCCGTGCACATGGGCCACAAACGCTAAGGGTACTGACGGATTTGTATTCTGCCTCAGTAACTCTGAAACACCTCTGTTACATCTACTGTCAGGGTCTTTTTCATGTTTAAAGTACCAAGTGTGTGTTTGTAGTTTTTAGTGTGTTTGTAGTTGTGTATGTTTATTTCTCTGCGTGGGTTTGTATCTTTCCTCTGACTCCACCTGTGTCTCCCCATATTTTTCCACACTACCTGCGGTAATTTGTACATGCCTATCTCTACAACCATGCTAGAATTTGTATCTGTGTCTTTGAACATCTGTCACTCTCTCTCCCTTCCTTTCTTCCTTCCTTTCCTTTACACCCTTCCTTTCTTCTTTCCCTTCCTTCCCCACCACACTCTCTCCGTCTGTATCATCTACCTTTCTGTTCTCTATCTGAATTTAGTTTGTAATTCTGAATCTCTTGGCAGTGGCGTCAGACATCAGAATGTCTGGATGAAATTCCTCTTTGAAAGACTCTGAGCTGAAAGAGATGAGTTCTTTTTGTGAGCCATAATGAACGGTTTATTTCAGGCCAATCTAGCAATGACAGTGTTAAAAACAAATACTGAGCATTGCAGCAAAGCCAAAAGTCCCATGGATTCCACTCATCCCGCTCAGTGTATCGAAAAGGTGGAAAAGTGAAAAAGTGGGTATGCCTGTGGTCTCCCAAGCGGAAGGAGAACTTTCAAGTGATTGTGTCAGATGATTTTCCAGCAGGCAGCTATAGTTCGTAGATACATGCTGCGTAAACACAAGCACGATGATGAAACGTAGAAAATGTTCTTCTTCCTCCATTTCAGTTTTGTATTATCTTTTAACCAACATCATGCGTACAGAATTTCTTCACGACATGTCATAAACTATTGTTTAATGAACTCATACCTGAATTATTCATTGTGTCAAAGAATGTCAAACAATCATGATTCGTTATGACCTGCTACAGATAAGTGATAGGAAATAAGAAAATGAGAGCATATAGAAAGGGCACATCGTGGTCTGGGAACTTCACCAAGAGGTTCAGGCTAGCTGAATGCATGTCAGGGATTCAGAAAAAGACACTTGCACTTGTTATTAAGGGCTTTGAATGGAAAAGGAGCACTCTTTTTACATTTATGTCTTTTAAGTCATTTGGGGAGTTTGGTGTATTATTACTTACAGTGTTCTCTCTGCCCTTTCTTATTGTTCTCCCCATCTGGCGCTGTTATTATGTGAAAGCTGGTTTCCTCCATCGGATCGCGTAGGCTCTAATGATGTTTCATTTATTTTGATTCTCCTCACACTACGTAGTTTTAATTTGCCGAATGTGACTCTTTTATTGTTGGTTTTCCGAGAATGGGTCTTACTCTGTCTTCTAGGTTGGACAGCAGCCCCAGGGTCTTAGCCCACTGCATCCCAGACACCACACACCCATGTGATCCTCTCAACTCAGACTCTCACACAGCTGGCACTAGAGGTGCATGCAACCCTTCCCAGCTATGTATTAATTTAGCAATTGATTACTTTTTGGATATGGGCCCATGTTGCCCCAGGCTCCTCTGGAACTCCTGAGTGCAGGCAATCCTCCCACCTCAGCCTACCAAAGTGCCGGAATGACAGGTGTGACCCATGGCCCTGGCATGGCTTTGAGTTTTTTGCTTTTTTCTTCTACCTCCTCACGTCTTCTTTTCAAACACGCAGTGAAGGTTTCAATTCATGGACTGTAGTCTCCGTGCCTCTAATTTCTATCTTTCAACTCATCGTCAGCATTCATTGCGATTTTCATATTTATAAATTTATATATATATATATGTGCACATATATATTTTTCCTTAACTTACCAAACGATGTTGCATTCTTTCCTGTGTCATGAAAAAGACTTTGATAGAAATGAAAAGCACCGCTTTATAATAAAATAGTTTATTGACATTTATTCTCTTAAGGCGTTTTAAAAATTGTATGTTTATTTGAAACTGTCATATGAAATGATACATATTTATAACATAAGGAGTGTTGTTCAAAAGGTCATATATATTATGCATTGGATACATCCAGCTAATCAACATATGCGTGATCTCACATACTTGTCATTTTTGTTGTGAAAAAACTTGACATGCACTGTCTTAGAATTTTGTTAGAGAAAGAATACATTATCACCAGTTATAGTCAGCAGGCTGAAGAAAATATTTTTAACCTATCCCTCCTTTCTAACTAGAAATATGAATTCTTGATCCAGCATCTCCTCAGTGCACCCTCTTCACCCCCGCCTTCGGAGTCACTACCTCTGTGAAGTCCGCTTTTTCAATTTCTTATAAGAATGAGGTCATGTGCTAGTTGCCTTTCAGATACCTGGCTTATGTGACTTAACAAAATGGCATGCACACATTCAGCAGATTCACACGCATTGTCACAACTGGCAGGATTTCCTTATTTATTATTGCATTACATTTTTCTATTCCGCGTAGGTGTATTTACCCCATTTTTTTAATCTACTCATCAATTGAGGGACACTCAGGTTGCTTCCGTTATTTTGGCTCTAGGGAAAATGTAATGAGTGCAACAATACTTGCATGGGTGCATGCACACCTTCAACATACTGATCTGTGTACTTGTGGGCGTGCCCGGGTATTTTGATTTGCTGGATCATATGGTGGGTGGTTCTACCTGTAGATTTTTGAAGACTGTTTATATTAAATAAAACCCATAAAACTTCTTGTAATGCCTGCACCAATTTACATTCTCACCAAAAGTGAGCAAGGAATTCCTTTTCTCTGCATCCTCACCAGAAATGAGGGTTTTCTTTTTTCTTTTTTTTTTTTCTTGTCTTTTGGAAAATAGGCATTCTGACTGAAGTGAGAAGAAATCTCATTGTGTTTTGATTTGCATTTTCCTGGTGGGTTGGGGATGATGAGGACTTTTTAGTGTGTCCTCTGGACAACTGTATGTCTTAGTTTCAGAAATGAGTATTCCAGCCTTTGCCCATTTGTTTTCAAGCTATTGAGCTGTGGGGAGTTCCTTATGTACTTTGAATATTGACCCATTAACAGATCTATGGTGACCCAATCATTGCTCCCATCCTGTAGGATGCCCCTTCTGTTTCTTTAGTTTTCTGTGTTGTGGTGAAGCACTTTAGTTTGATATGATTACATCCTCTATTTCTGATGGTGTTTACTGTGCTCTTGCAGTCACTTTGAGACCATCATTGCCTACAGAGATGCCATGGAGCTTCTTCCTTGTGATTTGTTCTGGTATTTTTATTGTTTCCTGTCTGACATTGGAGGTTGGTGATAAATTATCCACTTGTAAATTCCTTTATGTGGCTATTCAGTTTGTCCCCAACCTAGTTTATAGAAGATACTTGATTTTTCACTGGGCGTGTTGCTTCTTTGGGAAAAGGCCGTGACTTAGCTGCAAATGCAGTGACTTAGTTCTGGGCTCCTGTTGTTTTTCATAAGCTCAAGTCTCTGCTTTTCTGCAGTGCTATCCTATTTCGGTACGTAAAGCTTTGTAGTAGTATATCATGAAGTTAGGTAGTGTGATGCCTCCAGCTTTGTGCGTTTTACTGGATTGCTCTGGGCTTTCAGGATGTTCTGCCGTTTCACAGGAAATTTAGGATTCTCAGATTACTTTTCTAAGAAGAATGGGTCATTGATATTTTTACAGGGGTTGTATAGGATCTGAGGATCACTCAGGTAGTATTGATGTCAATGCCATTTAGACAATGTGTTTGTGTGCACATGCTCAGGGCCAAGAGACACTGGGTGTCCTCAGCAATAGTGAGGTGGGCCTTAATGTCCAGCCAGATTGCCTTCCTGGAAACACACAGAGGATCCCCTTCCGTTTTGCTGTCTCTTCACATTTCCTCCCCTGCGAGCCCTGTGTGGTCCTCCAGATTCCCTGTGCGATGGCCTGCCTTTTTTGTGGGTGGGGAGTTGCTGGGTGAATGAGGATGGCAGAGGGGAACAAGCATGTCAGGAGAGCCTGGGTTCATCCAAATGGGACTTGGCAGGCCTGGGAGAGCCATTCTGGGAGGATGTAGACCTGGACAGGCCTCAGATGGGCATCTGTATGGAGGGTGAGACAGCCCTGGTGGATCCCAAACTGAAGGCCAGGTAGTGGCACGCCTCAGGACAGAGAAGGGAGCTAGCAAGGGATGATGAGGCAGCTATCTCTTGATCCTGGCTTCTTACCCATTGACCTTTGCTAATTATGCCTATTTAGCAGATTAGGGTTCCCCTATCCTGAAATGTGGGAACTACAGTTCCCTTATGGACCTTTCTCCACCAGCCCATGATGGCCTGAGTTTGCTCACTGCAATCTCCTCCCTGAGCCTTGGCTTCTCTATGTGCATCCTAACTCCGGGACCCACAGGCTTCTCAACCCCCAGGCCTGGGCTGCTTCCCTGTCCTCTTCTCTGTTCCCTCTCTGAGGGCCTAACTCCGTTGAGTAGTGCTGCAGGAGATTGAGCCACAGGCCCTGGCTGATGACCTCGGGGACTGGGCAAAGTGGTCGTGACAGGTCAGGTTCCGGTCCAAAGCCAATTCCTCCGATGCCGAGGAATGTCCAACAAGGTCCTTTGCCATGACGCCGCATAGCTGCCCCACCTCAGCAAACCTGCCATACCCTGGGCAGTCACAGTCAGCCAACCAGCTGAGGAAGCTCAGTTAGGCAGTGCCCTGCAGGAAACTGGGGCCTTCACCTGAATGAGCCTAGAACCACTTGACTGCAGTGGAGCCAGTCGCCCTGTATCCTGGAGGGAGAGGAGTCAGGAAGGCTAACGCCAGGCCGAGCTTCCCAGGTACTACCCCCTCTACCATACCAGGAGGCACTCCTCATTGAGGATGCCAACGCAATACTCCTTAGTGAGCACTTCGTTGCCAAAGTAAATGTTGTGATGACAGGCAAACTTCTTCCTGCCAGTTGTACTCATGATGAGTGAGTTCCTCCTCCTGCCTGTCCAAGAAGGAGAAAGAGGACAGCCAAGGGACAATTTCATCTAGGTGGGCTGAGGTGGCCTTCTAGCTGGGGTGAAGCATGCGTTTCCCCTTCCTAGCTCCCCGACTGAGACACCCCTGAGCTCCAGGAGCACCTCAAACTGACCTGGATCTTAGAACCCTTCCCCAGACCCGGGCTTACCATCCTGACCAGCAATCCAACATGTAGCTTTGAAGGACTTCCTCATGATGTTTCAGCTACTTGCTCTCACCGGAAATAATCACAACTTTTAAACTGTTCTTCATGCCAACTTAAATGTTTCATTTTTACTACCTCATGGTTTGGATGAGGCATGTATTTTTAAATAGATTTTCACCCTTATTGTACCTCTGTGATAAACTGCTTACTTACATTCATACCATAATTATCTTTCAGTTTTACTTGTCTGTTCCCCAAGATTCAGTGAAACTAAGAATTCTATTTATGCTTGTATCTTTCAGCAACCATATGTGAGATAATGGTGCACATTACTGCAGAAATCACATATACAGGTCCAAAGGGAGACGAAGAAAAAGAAAGCAAGTTTTAAAGTCTGTACATTCCTAACTCTGTATCAGAAACTCACAAATAACAGTGAAATCAAAGAATGATCACAGCCAATTCCTTTTCATACCTAGACTGAAATAAGAATCTTCAAAAGAAAAGAAAGTTCAGAATTTGGGTTTGCAAAAAGTTTCCTATATAGACAAAATTATTGGTAACTTTCTCTGACTAGAAAACAAACAAAAATCCACGTTTTTCATATGTGTAAATATACACATTTTTATTTCCATCAGTGATGATACGCAAGTAAGTAATAAAGTGAAAGTACAATAAATTGATATATGGAATGTTCACAGTCTCCAAATATTCCATTGAGACTATTAATTTTATGTAAACCATAAAGAATGCTTCATGAAACTACATTATACAGTGTCTTTTAGTATTTTACTCACATTTTAAATAATCAACAATTAGAGGGAATTCTTCCTCATTATTTATTACGACTACCGTTATTTTCCTTGAGTAATCCTGTTGAAATTAAGTATTTTAAATAAAACATTAAAAACAAATTATATTGACTGATTTCAGCTTTTAATGAAATCCTACTTGTGTATTTGTAGTAATGTGAAGTATAACTTTCTCCTCACAATTACTCTTTTATAAAACCGGTGTTATTGTTTTCTCTGACACTAACATTGTGATATCTCACAGCTTTACTGTGTGTATACATGACATCCCTCCAGAGAGTAGGCGTCAAATATGTGGAAAAATCATATTTGTGACAAAATTCTGGGAAAGGCAATGGTGAAATGGAAGAATAATTTCTAACTTGCTAACTGTTGGTCAATGGGTTTGTATTTATTTAGCTATAGACACGTATGTGCACACTGTGAGTTTGCCCATGTACATATACATTTCTAGGAGATACCCGTAATATATGGGTTGTGTAATTTTTAATTTATCCACTATTGTGTATGTGTGAAATTAGAAAAGCAGTTACCTTTTCTTTACTCAATTTGTTGGAAAGCCAAAAAAGTCTGTCAACCTTCATTTCAATTAATCCAATACTGTTAACTGCGGACACCTTCATTCTCCTTGTTCTCCTTTGGCAACCGGGAAGTTAATTCTCACTCTAATTCAGCTCTCAGGGTGTGATCCACAAACTTTGTATATGCTTAAAAGGATAAAAGTTCAGTGAAATGTCAAGCCATGCTGTGAAATGTTCCATTGTTTCTATATCTCTAATTGTCCTTTCATGTTATAGAGGCAAGAAAAACAATTCAATGTGTTTCTTAGTATCCAGTCCAATGCACTCTTTCTTCATAATATGCCAAACCCATCCCTTCAAGGCCTTGACATCTCAACATGGCTGGACGTCTCAAAATCTCTTCTCATTAATAACCATTATGTTAATCACTGTTGCCCACAACTGGAATTCGACTGTGAAATCCCCTGGTGGAAATTGCTGTAATGGCTCAAACTACTGGAATGACTATTTGTTTTACCTGAAAACATCTGATGAGCATATACATATGCTATGTGCATGAACATATTGTACATTAACAACATACCATCACTGCCAGTAGATAATAGGTATCCCAAACCTTTGAACCAAACTGACCTCAGGTGCCCCCACAAACCAAGCTTTTTCCTCCACAGCTTTCTTTTTATGTCAAAAAACCGCAAGTCCAGGCCGGGCGTGGTGGCTCTCGCCTGTAATTTCCACATTTTGGGAAGCCGAGGTTGGTGGGTCACTTGAGGTCAGGAGTTCGACACCAGCCTAGGCAACATGGCAAAAACCTGTCTCTACCAAAAATAGAAGAAGTAGCCAGGCCTAGTGGCACATTCCTGTGGTCGAGCTACTTGGGATGCTGAGGCAGGAGAACCGCCTGAACCTGGGAGGCAGAGGTTGTAGTAAGCTAAGATCAGACTACTGCACTCCAGCCTGGATGACACAGCGAGACCATGTGTCAAAAAAGAAAAAAAACAAAGCAACTCCACTCGTCCAGTCGCTTAGGTAAAAAGTACTGTAGTTGGCTGGGCACGATGGCTAACGCCTGTATTCCCAGCACTTTGGACTTTGGAAGGCTGAGACGGGCAGATCACCTGAGATCAGCAGTTGGAGACCAGTCTGGCCAACATGGTGAAGCCTGGCCTCTACTAAAAATACAAAACATTAGCTGGGCATGGTGACGAATGCTTGTAATCCCAGCTAGTCGAGAGGGGGAACCTGGGAGGCAGAGGATGTGGTGAATGGAGATGATGCCACTGCACTCCTGCCTGGGCTACACAGCGAGTGTACCCTGTGAGAAACAAAGGTGAACAGAAGAAAAGTTCTTTATTTAAATATCTAGTACATTAATTTTCAAGTTGTTGTAGAAACATTTCTCTTTAAACTCCTATTGTAATGTCACTTTTCCTGCTACTCACAAATTTAATCTGTAATATTTGCAGTATCGTGAAGTTCTAAGTACATTTAAATTCCTATTATGATAATCCATGGATTGCTGAGAAATAGTGGTTTTAATTTTGTTGTTCAATTTCCACTTAATTTTATTTCAACTTGTGTTAACTCAATTGAAAATTCTTTAGTAGTTTTTTAAATCTCATATCAAGACTTTTATTCACATCAATTGCTGTATAAATGCTCCCACCTTGAAGAACACTCTCTTATAGCCTGCTTCCCTACGACAGTCTTGACTGGTTGCCCTCCAGGCCTGTTTCAATTGTCTCATTCTAGGACTTACATTCACTACCCTTTTAAGAATTTATCTTTCTCTTTTCTTGTGTGTCCTGTTTTCTGCATTTCACATCTTTATCTTTCTTGGTTTACTTCTTCTTTTTGGTAGGAAAAAATCTCTAGTAATTTCTTGAGGAAAGGTTCACCTGGAGACAAAATTTTCGAGTTCTCATATGTCTGAAAAATGTTATGTTTTCTCCTTGTACATTTGATTTTAGTCTATTTGGAAATAAAAACATATGTCAGAAATCAGTTTCTTTTAGAATTTTCAAATCAGAACTCCATAATCCATTGCCTTCTGCTTTATAGCGGTAGTGTTGAGATTTTTTTTTTTTTTTTTTAATTTGACGTGGAGTTTCGCTCCTGTTGCACAGGCTGGAGTACAATGGCAGGATCTCAGCTCATCGCAACCTGCACCTCCTGGATTGAAGTGATTCTCCTGCCTCAGCCTCCCCAGTAGCTGGGATTACAGGTAGGCGCCACCATGCCTGGACAATTCTGTGTTTTTAGTAGAGATGGGGTTTCTCCATGTTGGTCAGGCTGGTCTCAAACTCCTGACATCAGGTCATTCGCCTGCCTTGGCCTCCCAAAGTGCACCTCGGCCTCCCAAACTGCGCCTTGGCCTCCCACAGTGCTGGGATTACATGCATGAGCCACCATGCCTGGCCAGTGTTGAAAATTTCTAAATCATCTGGTTCCTCATCCTTTGTTCGTGACCTATTTTTACCTCTCTGGAAACTTACACCATTTTCTCTTTGTTCTCAGTGTTCTCAAATTGTACATTGATGTATCTTGACACGAGTCTGCTTTCATCGATTTTCATGCTATTTTGCTAGGTGTTCGCCTTTTAATCTGTAAATAAGCATCCTTATGTTCTGAGACTTTTTAATTATTTGCCAACAATTTATCCCCCTTTGTTTTACTTATTTATTTCACTTCTATAATTCATATAAATAAAATAATTGGAAAAAATTATCTTGGAGAAGCAGATACCATCACACTGATTCTGTCTGTGTTAACCTATCATACCTGAAGGTTGTCATATTTTATTAAGCAGAAATGTTGTATTTCTTGGTATTCACATTACAACCTGAAGATGGGCAATGACTGTCAAAATTTTAAATGTATGGGTAATAGTTAGAAGATGCAAGCACTGTATCCTCCAGAATTTTAGCATATGAAAATTGCTAATTTTAAATTCCAGGCACATTGATTTAAGCTTCAACATTCTCCCAGCTAAAATGAATCCATTTGTGCTAAGTTCTGTGATCAAAGGTGAATAAGACATTGTTTCTGCCTTCAGTGATAGCTGAGTCCAAAGGGAGACAAATAGAAATGATGTAAAAAGAGAGATAAGTAGTTCATGCGCAGTGGCTCACCAGCACTTTGGGAGGGCAAGGAGGGAGGATCATGAGGTCCGGAGATTGAGGCCATCCTGACTAACAAGGTAAAACCCTGTCTCTACAAAAAATTAGCCAGCCTTGGTGGCACACACCTGTAGTCCCAACTTCTTGGGAGGCTGAGGCAGGACAATTGCTTGAACCCGGGAGACGGAGGTTGCAGTGAACGGAGATCATGCCACTATACTCCAGCATAGGCAACAGAGTGAGACTCTGTTTCAAGAAAAAAAAGACATAAAGTGCTATAAAAACTGAGAAAAGGGACAGAATATCTGTGACAGATAATTTGTTTGGGTCAGTTGGAAATGAGGAGGTCTCAGTGTATGCTTTTACTGTTTCACGTTTGATTATGGGCAGAAACAAATGAATCTTAATATTTATGGGGTCACAGACACTTTTTAAAGGTGAGGAAATCTATGATGATTCTTTCCATAAAAATCTATGTAACATACATCTATATTTTACTTAGAAACTCAGAATGTGCACCATCAAGTGCTCTGGATAGAGTAGAATGAGTAGTAGTATTTAAGGCAGACAAGATGGGAAGGGGAATCCAAACACAGGAAATGCCCTGTGCGAGAGCCTGGACACAAAAAAGCTCGTACATTATTGGAATCAAAGTGAGTATAACATAATTCAGGGTGACTGGAGCATAGCTGGAAGACGAACCAATCATGGCGTAAGATGAAAACAGAAGGCCAGGCACGGTGGCTCACGCCTGCAATCCTACATTTTGGGAGGCACTGGCGGGCAGATCACCTAAAGTCAGAATTTGAAGACCACCCTGGGTAAAATGGCAAAAGCCCATCTCTAATGAAAATACAAACATTATCCACGCATGGTGTGGGGGTGACTGTAATCGTAGCTACTCAGGAGGCTGAGGCAGCAGAATCGGTTAAACCTGAATGGCAGAGGTTGCAGTGATCTGACATCGCACCACTTAACCATTAAACACCAGCCTGGAAGAAAGATTGAAACTCCATCTCAAAATAAATAAATAAATAAATAAATAAATAAATAAATAAATAAAAAATTTAGAAAGGCCGGGAGCGGTAGCTTCTGCATATAATCCCAGCAATTTTGGAGGCTGAAGTGGGCAGATCACTAGGAGTTGGGATTTCAAGATCAGCCTGACCAACTGGGAGAAATCCCATCTCTACTAAAAAAAAAAAAAAAAAAAAGTACAAAATAAGCCCAGCACGATGGCCAGTGCCTGTAATCCCAGCTACTTGGGAGGCTGAGGCAGGAGAATCGCTTGAATCCAGGAGGTGGAGTTTGCGGTGAGCTGAGATCGCGCCATGGCACTCCAGCCTGGGCAACAAGAGCGAAACTCTACCTCAAAAATAAACACACAAAAATGAAACTAGAAGATAAGTATATATCCAGGGATAAAGCATGAAGTATCTCCAATGTCACTCATGCACTTTGTTTACTCAGAGACAACACCAGGATTGATTAAAATTATGCACATCATGTCAACCCTTTTCTAAATGTTAACAAATGTCACTGGAACAGCTAGTACCCATGGAATAGGATGTAACATTCTGACTGCAGGCTTTCACTTGCATTCCCTACAGGTGTTGAGTGTGGAGTGTTCAAACCTCAAGCTTATAGATTCATGAAGGAAAAATTATGTGCATTGAAAATTGAGAACAACTATGTTAAGAACAATATTCCATGAAAGTAAGTTCCTATGTACTCATCTGCTCTTAATTGTATTACACTGTTCTCATGCAGAATGATACAAGTAACAATTATTATTGTTATTACTATTATTAGTATTATGAAATGGAGTCTAGCTCGGTAGTCCATACTGGAGCGCACTGCTGCGAACTCAGCTCACTGAAATCTCCGACTCCTGGGTTCAAGGGATTCTCCTGCTTCAGCCTCCCATGTAGCTGGGATTGCAGGCACCCACCAAAACACCTAAGTAATTTTTATATTTTCAGTAGGGACGTGGTTTCACTGCATTGGCCAGGCTGGTCTTGAACTCCTGACTTCCTGAACCACCCACCTTGGACTCCCAACGTGCTGGGATTACAAGTGTGAGCCACCGCACCCAGCCAAAATTAATATTTTGAAATATTTAGAAATATATGTTCTAGGGCACAGTGGCTCAAGTCTGTGATCCCATGACTTTGGGAGGCCGAGGTGGGTGGACCACTTGAACTGAGGAGTTGGAGACTAGCTTGAAAATATGGTGAAACCCTGTCTCTACAAAAGATACAAAAAATTAGCCAGGACTGGAGGTGTGTGCCTGTGTTCCCAGCTACTGAAGAAGCTAAGGTGAGAGGATTGTTCAGGAGGATCACTTGAGCTCAGGAGGATGAAGCTGCAGTGCGCAGAGATTGAGCTTCTGCACTCCAGTCCAGTCTGGGCAAGAAAGTGAGGTTCTGTCTCTTGTACGTAGGGGTGTGTGTGTGTGTGTGTGTGTGTGTGTGTGTGTGTGTGTGTATACACATATGCATGTATATGTATACACACACTCATATATACATATATAAGAAAGAGTGAAACTCCCTCATACACACACACAGACACACACACACATACAAACACGCACACAAACATATATTCTTGGCCACCTTAATTCCTCTATAATGGAATTCTGAACAGCATGCTTAAGGGTCAATACCAGGGCCTGCAGGCAGATAGCCCGTGCCAGAACTGTTCAGAGTGGGTTTTTTCACATTATACAGTTTCATCTTCTGAGTACACTTCCTGATCCTATTGTTCCCTTCATATCTTGCATATCTTTCTGGGGAAAAGACCACATGCAGCAATACCTTTTTTTTTTTTTTTTTTTTTGCTAAGTGTTTTCTTATTATTTGGAGGAGTTTTTAGTCGAAAAATTTCTAAGGACGAAACTTTTCGTCTTTTGGCTCAGGAAACTGCAGGCACCAGTTGCACAACAATATTTAAGAGTAGCACAGATAATAAGTCATATCCATTGCCTTAAACAAAATGTACAGAATTCGGTATTTTTAGTTACACGCGAACACTATATAGGGTTTGCAATTGATCATTTTTATATTCTATATTCTATTTGATACTGAACATAGAGCGTCAAGAATTGGGGCACACAATGATTTTTCAGTAAATATGCATAGAGTGCTGTAAATATTGAGATTGGAAAACATACCATGTTTCTGCCCTCATCATGTTCTCATTCTATTAAATGTTGTAATAACACAACTTTGAGTCATAAATCTTTCAAAAGAGAAGTACACACAAAAAAGAGCTAGACAAATACGTGGGACATTATGATCATTTAGAGCTTGTATCAGTTACAGCCAGGTCTTCAAGGCCCATAAATGCCAGGATAGAAAGTTTAGAACAAACTGTCTACACAAAGGCAAGTTTTTGTTGCTGTTGTTGTTTTTTCATAGGAAAATAATATCAGAGTTTCACAAAGGTTATAAGACTAACTGCAATATATAGGATGGGTTGAAGATCAGCAAGAGAAGACAGAAGGTGAGTTCTGAGTTTTATTAAATGCTTAAACTAACATATGATGGTGGCCTGGGTAAAGAAAGTTGAAGCAAGGACTGGAAGAAAGAGACAGGTGCAAGAATCATTGTAAAGATAAAGTCCACAAGTCTTGGCATGAGTTTTCAAATTGAGGCTAGTAAAAAATATTGTGGGATTCTTGCCATTCATCTATCCATCAAATTATTCAATGCAACTTTATTAAGATTCTAGATTATTATTAATCTTTATCATTATTCAAGATTATTAAGGTGTATTACTCATTGAATAATAAATATTGCATGCATGTTTATTACTATGCAAAAAGCACTGTGCTGGGTTCTGGAGGTACAGCAATGAATATGGGGTTAATGGTCCCCAACTTCATGAAGCTTTACATAGAGGGAGAGACAGATAATAAATAAAAGACACAAGCAGTCGTAAATGTTGTGAAGGAAATTTTGGGACGCGGAAAGAGAGTAACAGATAGTAGTGACGGTTGGTATAACAGACAGAACTACTGTACATTGGGCACTAAGTGAAGCTTTCTCCAGGGAAGTCTTATGTGATATATCTGAAAGAGCAGCCATTGATAAAGAGGGAAAAAAACAGCTGCCAACCCTCTAAAATAGGAGAATTTTGGCCTAGCTCTGTGTTTGAAGAACAGAGAGTTGCTAATGTGCAGAATAAAGCTGAGAATTTGAGTAAGAGGAAAATGGTAAAGTAACCAGTGGTTTTAATAGTACAGATGGGAATGCTGTCCTTGATAAAAGTAGTTCCAGTGGAATGAGACCAAAACCCAATTGAACTGAACTGAAAAGCCAGTGGGAAGAAATGAGGGAAGTGGGTACAGCGTGCTTAGTGGAGAAAAGTAATGAAGGGGTAGGTGTCAGGGGAGTAAACAACGGGAAAAATTCTAATTTATAAAAGCAATCTAAGAATTTAGATCACAGCTGTATATGTATACTGAGGTGGTAGAGAGGGAGAGATTAACGTACATGAGAAAATAAAATTGACAGCAGTGGATTGCGGTTTCTAGCACCTACAGTTCACTCCCACTTTGCCTGTGAGTTGGATAAATGTCTGAAAGCTGATTGTTTTTCAAAGTTGGTTTCTATTTGGGAAAGAAGGGAGCAGGGAACAACATGACATTGTAAACTGCAAAGCAAAATAAGGATATAGAGTACATAGAGGAAGAAAGAGCTCGGGCACTAGAAGATCTTGTTCCTCAAACCGCATGCTGCCTACTTTGTAGTCTAGCTTGACACGTGAGCCCTACTCCAGTTTCCAAAAGAACAATGATTGTTTCATTTAATCGGACCAAGGGCACTTGACACATCCCACCATATACATCTGTCATTTCAAAGAAGAAAGAGTATTTTAGAACTACAAATAGAAATAATGTAACATTAAGATGAAAATCAAATAACAAATCTAGCTTCGTTGAAAATCTGTCTATACTGATATCTTATTATTTTTTTTAATTCTGCCAAGGATTAGTGAACATATTCTCCCAGTCTTTTGTCTGTATGTTAAAACTTGCTAAACACCTCAAGTCTCGCATAAGAACTACAATGGAAAATGGATCAGTCAGGAGTTCTTCCATACAATTATCAATAAATTATATTTCTTCATACTGAAATTTGTTTTTTCATTATTGTAAGAAATTAACTTTTATATTAATAGTAGGTGATGTAACAAAGCAGGTCTTTAAGGAGATAACTGACACTGGATTTCCATACCATTACTCAGGTGGCCCTTATTTGCCAGCCAGGTTCCCTCCCTGGACACACACTGAAGGTCCCCAACCATTTTGCGATCTCTTCACATTCCCAGCTCCTGAGGAAGCTCCAAAATACCTGTCCATGAAGAAAATAGAACATTTCCGCACACTGGATCCCAGTGTGGTCCTCCAGATTCCCTGTGAGGTGGACTATCTTGTATGGGAAGGCAGGGCACTGGGAGGGAGGATGTCAGAGACGATAACACATGTCAGGGCAGCCCAGGGTCATGGAAACAGAACAAGACAGTCCTGGGAGAAACATTCTAAAACGGCATAGACCTAGGTGGGCCTCAGGTGGACATCTGCGTGGAGAGGGAGAGGGCCCTGGTTGAGCTCAAAATGAGCCCCAGGTGGTAGCAGATCTTAGGGCAGGGCATGGAGCTGGCAAGTGATGATGAGACAGCTATCCCTTAAGCCCTGCTTCTCACCCACTGACTTTAGCCACATATGCATCCTAGTGGCTTAACGTTCCCCAATCCTGACATGTGGGTGTTATAATTTCCTGATGGGCCTTTCTCCCCCAAACCATGGATTGCCTGGGATTGCTCACTGCAGTCTCCTCCATGATCCTTGGGTTCTCCATGAGGGGCACAGATCCAGGACTCAAAGGCCTCTGAGTTGCCAATCCTTGGTTGCTCGCCTGGCCTCCTCTCTGTTCTGTCTCTAATGCTGTCCTTCCCTCCATGGGATAGAACTGCAAAGCATTGAGCCATAGGCCCTGGCTGATGATCTAGGGGACTGCAGAAGCAGGTCCAGGGGAGTTCAGGTCACAGCTTAAAGCCAGTTCCCCGGAGACCAAGGAATGACCAGCGAAGTCCTTTCCCAGGATGCCCCACGGCGAACCCCACCTCAGCAATCCTGCCAAAACCCGGGCAGTCTTATTCAGCCAAACAACCTCCACCTCCACCTCAGCCATGATGTCTGTCATATGATAAGCTCAGCCGTTGTGTCTTCCAATATGATAAGGTCAGGTAGGAGGTGTACTGCCTGCAGCTGGAGGCTTGACCTTCATGATCCCAGAACCACTGGACTGCAGTGGAATGAGACACTCTGTACCCTGCAGGGAGAGGAGTCAGGAAGGTTCATGCCAGACCTCACCTCCCACACACCAGCTGCCCTACCATGCTGGGAGGCATTCCTTACCGAGGATGCCAACACAGTACTCCTTAATGATGACTTCACTGTCGAAATAGAGATTGTGACGACATGAAATCTTCATCCCGCCGCCGGTAACCGGGATCGCTGAGGTCCTCCACCTGCCTGATCAAGGAGAAAGAGAATGGATTCAATACGACCATCTTATCTAGCTGGGCTGTAGTGAACCACGAGTTTCCACTTTCCAGTTCTCCCACTGAGACAACCCTGGTCCCCAGGGGGACCACAGACTGACTCAGAAACTGGACCCCTCCCACCGACCCAGGCTCCCCAGCCTGACCTACAAATCCATCATGTAGCAAAGCAGGACTTCATCATGGTTTCCGGCCCAGGCCGACATCTCGTGTGCCAAACAACCTACCTCTGGTCAGGAAGCCTCCAGATGATTGGGTGGGCAAGTCTCGTGACGCCCTGCAGTTTTGCAAGAGCACAGAGACTGTGGAGCAGGGCTATCTCCCAGAGATTTGGCCTGTCACCGTCCGTTGTTGGTCCTGTGTCTCTGTCTGGCGAGGAGGCAACGGCACAGCTATGGTGGTTTGTGGAGTGGGTGGACCCCGGCCAAGACGGCCTGGGCTGACAAGAGCGGAGAGGAAGAAGAAGTGGGCAGGTGGTTGCAGCTGAGGAGCGGAGGGGCGGGGTGGCACGGGGTGGTGTGAGGCGGCTGCTTCTCCGGGTTCATGAGCTGCAGGAGGCCTTTGTGTGCTGAGTGCCGGACCTGCTCTGCTGATGTCCGGGTGTGTGCTGTCTTCTCATCCTAGTCTCCCTGAGGGGTGGGCCTGCCCACTTGAGGGAAGTCCTGTAGTAAGAAACGGCGGCAGAGTTGTGCCTGGCGCTCCCCATGGGAATTGCGTGGGTGCAAAGGAGGTTATATAGACTCAAGGCCTACACCCCTTTGGGTTCGGCGCCGGCAGGGGGAAGAAAGCCTATCTGGGGAGCTGGTGCCTGCCTTGAGGTGGTCGGCAGCCCCATGCACCGCGAACCCGTCTTAAGCACCTTGTGTTTCTGGGCTGAGCCTGTTGGAAACGGGCACCGAGAGCATGGGGTGGTTGAATGGCTGGCAATGGCAAAGAGACTGCCCGTCCTCCAGGGACGTTCCCAGGGAAACGTGCCCTTCGACTTTCTGCTGCGCGGGAAGGGACCTTGGCGCCGCGATTCTCCCTTGTGAGTGCTGTGCTTGGCTCCCCTTGCCTACCACGTGTTCCCAGGGCTGCTACAAGCAAGCTGCAAGGATATGGCTCTGGCCCAAAAGGCGGAGATGCCCTGTGGCCTGGGGCACTCACGGAGCCCAGCTCCAAGTGAAGGACCTCCAGCGAGTCCATTGACGGCACAGGTGTTCTTGGTCCAGGGCCAGGCTGTGCCCGCTGGCCCTCCTTCTGCCACATCACGTCGGTCTCCTCCTCAACCACCACCTCCACCTCAGCCATTATGTCTTCCACCATCAGCACCGCCTCCTCTTCCAAGGCCGCCTCCTTGCTCTGTACTCCGGCCGTCCTCAACAGCAGAGCCTCCAGCCTGAACACGGTGCCGTCCTGTGTGCTCCCACAGATCCCGGCCTGCGCAGCCCAGCCCAACCTCCGCACCCCTAGGCTCTTGGGGACCGATCCCCCACAGACACCCTCCCTAAAAACCCACGGGCATCGCCCTGCTGAGAACCTAGTCCCACACCCACGTGGACCCAGGTTTCCTGAGGAGCTCCGCTGGACCCGCAGATCCTGCAATGGCCACAGGGCTCGGCTCCCCCGCAGGCTCAACTGTGCACAGGAGCTCAGGAGCCAGAGGCCCAGGCCCTGGGCCTGCAGAGCACCACCAGCAGGCACCGCAGCCACTGCAGCGGGTGCGGGAGCCTCTGGGTCGGCAAGGCATTGCAAAACACCGTGCGCGCAAGTCATCAATGGCCAACCCTGGCGGCCGGCCTCTGGTGTGCCCAGGGCATAGGACAAGAGGCCCTTTGGAATGCTCCTTGGACTGCAGCATCCTCAGGGAGGAAGCATGGTACGCAGAGCCTGTATTTGCCTCGACCTGCGATAGTGTGTGCCGGGGTTCTGGCCTCTACAACAGATCAATTTCACCTTAGCACAAGGAGGCGACTTTCCTCCCACGTGCCCGGCCCGACTCACTTCCCCTAGGCCGCCCCTGTCAACCTGGCCCCAGCAACCAGAGAGAGTTCTCTGGATCTGCAGTATTGCTTCCGTACCATCCAGCTGGCCTGCCTAACGAAGAGAGATGTTTCATGTGTTCATGACACATAGAGATTTTCATGGCTTGCCACACTCAGGATGTCAGGACACAGGGCTGCCGTGCCCACAATTCCAAATGCCACGCAGCCCGTCTGTCCCAGGATGCCGAGCTACCGGGCACAAGCTCCAAGGGCTTCTCGGAGGAGGTTTGGGGAGAGGAGTTGGCGTTAGGGGGAGTTGGAGATGCAGGCCCACCAGTGGCTGTGCCGCCCAGGGAGACGCCCACCGCCCTCCCATTCATTGGCCAGCATGGGAGGAAGGCGGTCGCAGCGCGGCTCCCTGCGCTCTTCCCGCGCAGTCCATTAGGGGGCGCCCGGGAGCCCCGCGCATGCGCACTGAGGGCCCGCTGACCCACTGGGTGCAATAAAGGCTGCGGCCGGGTTCGTGTGGCTCGGTTCGGGCAGCATAGGCCTTGCTCAGTGGGAGTGCGGAGGAGGGCACCGTCTTCAGGATGGAGGCTGTACAGGAGGGGGCGGCCGGGGTGGAGAGTGAGCAGGTGGCTTTGGGGGAGGAGGCGGTGCTGGTGTTGGATGACATAATGGCGGAGGTGGAGGTGGTGGCCCAGGAGGAGGGCCTCGTGGAGCCGCAGGAGGAGGCCCAGCGGGCACAGCCTGGCCCTGGGCCCATGACCCCAGAGTCTGCACTGGAGGAGCTGCTGGCCGTTCAGGTGGAGCTGGGGCCGGTTAATGCCCAAGCCAGGAAGGCCTTTTCTCGGCAGAGGGAAAAGATGGAGCGGAGGCGCAAGGCCCACCTAGACTGCAGAGGCGCGGTCATCCAGAGCGTCCCTGGCTTCTGGGCCAATGTTGTATCCTTCTCAGTGTTTCTTCTGCCTTTCTGGTGGAGAGGTGCTCTCGGGGAAGTGTAAGTAACTTATGGGCAGCTTGGCATCGATGTGACGCCACCTTTGGGGAACAAAGGTGAGTTGCCCCGGACAAATGTGGCTAGGGAAAACTGCAGCAGGCGTGGGTACTATTTTCCTGCGTGCGGCAGAGAAACCCTTGGTGATGCCGAGCAGCAGACGTTTGGGGCATGTTTTTGAAGAACAGAAGCGAGTTCAGACCAGAATAGGTTTTTGTGTGCATCAAGCTATTTTTAAGGCAGTGTGATTGCTCCCCCTTTCTAGTCCGATCTGGGACTGGGCGTCTTCGGCTATAAGCAGATTCTGCCACTCCTCAGACACCAGCAAGTCTCTGCAAATCGCACCTCCGCATGTCAGTGCAGTCAGCCTCAGAATTATACACCCTCTGTGAAGCCAAGGGGCCTTATTTTAGGGGTAGGGGGAGGCGAAAGGAGGTCATATACGTGGAAGCAGATCTGAGAAATCCCCTACCCCAGCCTCTGGGTGCTCTTAGGCCTTCTTCCCTGTTGCTCCTAGCTTCTCCTTCCACCGCATGTAAAGGCTCTTTGACCTAAATCAGATTGCAAACCACCCCCAGATGTCAGCCCTGCTCACTGACCAAGATGAAGACATGCTGAGCTACATGATCAACTTAGAGGTGAGGACAGCAAGACTGAGGCTAGAGGGTTTAGTGGGGGAGGGTAAGGGAAATAATTGGTTCCTGTGAGCAACAGTTGGCACCTCACCCAAAAAGGTATTTAAACTTTCTCCACCTTGTCCTGACAGGTGGAAGAAGTGAAGCATCCCGTTCATCTCTGCAGGATCATGTTGTTCTTTCGGAGTAACCCCTACTTCCAGAATAAAGTGATTACCAAGGAATATCTGGTGAACATCACAGGTGACAGGTGGCTCCCAGGATGGGTAGTGGAAGGAAGATGGTGGGTGGATCATTGCCAACGTGATCCAGTCCCCTTCCCACAAAACTTTCTGTCTCTGTAGAATACAGGGCTTCTCATTCCACTCCAATTCAGTGGTATCCAGATTATGAAGTTGAGGCCTATCGCCGCAGACACCACAACAGCAGCCTTAACTTCTTCAACTGGTTTTCTGACCACAACTTCGCAGGATCTAATAGGATTGCTGAGGTGGGTCCTCACTGGGAAACATCAGCAATGACCCTGGTGTGTTCCCACCTGTTTGGGTCACCAGTCTGAGCCCTGATGAGGCGTTTGCCGATTGATTCCCCTGACAGATCCTATGTAAGGACCTGTGGCGCAATCCCCTGCCGTACTACAAGAGGATGAAGCCACCTGAAGAGGGAACAGAGATTTCAGGTGAGCCGTTCAGTTGGAACTGGAGCTGTTTGATGCCCACTATGAGGGGGTTGACACACCTGCCTATTCAGGGAGCCTGGACGCTCGTTTCAGAAATGTAGAAATTGAGGCTGCTTTCCTATATGTAGAAATTCCTTGAGAGGACGAGAGAGAGTGACAGAATCCAGGACATTCATGGCATTGGGCTGAAAAAGGCAGATTAGAGACTGCACTGCAAGGCAGGTTATAGCTGTGAGTCTTAAGCCCAGGGGAGCATAGTCCATTTCCAGAATCACTGAGAAGTGAAGCTGAAAATCATTCACTTCAATCTGTAGCCCTTGATTCCATGGCCGTCAACCCCAGCGGCAGTCATCCTACCTACTCCATGAGATTGGGCTCCCTGAATGTGCCTCCTGGTCATCCCTGTCCTAGACCGCAAAGGATTGTTTAGATTGATGGATTTCCTTGAGCTATTGCCGCATCAGATTTCTGTGTGCTTTTAGTGTACAATGCATCTTGTTAGCTGACTCCCCTCACAGAGAGTACTGGGAATGGGGCAGGTATTGCGGAGAACAGTTTGTAACCCATGGTAGGAGGAAGTTTAAGAGATCACAAATGGGGAAGGGATATCCTTTTCTCAGCGGGCCCTGCAATTAAAACATTTCAAAGTATGGCTGAGAGAAATGCGTTTTGACATGCGTTTGTGTTTCTCTAGGGGACTCCCAGATGTTGAGTTGACTGTGAGGGAGCATCGGACCTTACTTAAAACAGCAGAACTCCTAAAAAGTTACTACCGTATGCAGGATGTCAGTACTCAGCATGGTCTTATGCCCAGGAAGTAAAGGAAAAACCGACCCAGTCACAAAAAAATCAGACAGGAAAAGGGGGTAAACTTGGATTGTATGGAATGCCAAATAAATATTCTCAAGAATGTTTGACTGTGTGTGTGTGTGTTTGTTTCTGTGTGTGTGTGTACGTTTATCCCCTGGATTTGGGTGTCATATTGAATTGATCAATCAATATGCTTTATTTTCTTCATGGAACTGACCCGTCTGTGTTGGAGCTGGGCCTCTAAAATTGTGGAGTGAATGGGTGTGGAATGTGTTGGGATTCTTCCTACAGGACAGAGTTGGGGAGGTCAAAGCAAAAGACAGCTTAGTTGGAAACTTACTTTGTCCTATGGAAGCAGAAGTAGTTCAAGGAAAGGGGTTAAGGTTTCCACAGCCCAGTTTGCTGGGACCTCTAAAATCCTTCATTTTGGGTATCATCATACACAATAGATAAGCACAGGATGATGGAAATCTTGAAGTTCCCTTTCTTGTTGAATTCACGTTCTTTTAAAGGTGAATGCATAATCCTTTTCTGGGACAATCAGCCCCTCAGAACTTCTCACACATCAACGTGAGAAGAAATGGGCAGGTAAGGTGTATGGAGGGACTGTGGGAAAGGTGACAGAGGCATGTGGGAAAGCATTCAGGATATGCTTTTTGGCGTAGATGACTAAGGGAAAACACAGACTGGCAGAAGTGCGGGGAAAGGGGTTGGATTTGTGGAATATAAGATTGCTGGGGAATCCACGCATGGACTGTCTTGTCACTTGATGACACAGGATATGGACGCTCTTGTTGATGTTTACATCTTTAGTTGGGTTAAGCTTTTCTCCACGATTGTATGTTAGGTGAGGAACCAGTAGTGTATGTAGCTACCAACATTACGAGTGCATTTTGTGCTCTTGCAAACTCTAGTGAGGCTCTATTCTCCCCAGTGATTGGCACTGCAGATTGTTTCTGGAGCCCAGGGCCCTCTGATTTTCTGTGGCCTTTTCAGCATACTTTGCCTAAGTTTAATAATGTAAAGAGCAGATAGTTGCACAGTATGTGTTGCAAGCCTCACACAGGAGGACAACACATACAGTTTTCATTCACGGGTGGGTGGCGGCTTCCCATGAACACCTGTGTCTATGCACAAGACGAGGGGTTGCCTGTGTCACTGATGGGTGAGGAGGATTTCAGTGTCGGCGGCAGAACTTTCTTCCCGGTTCCCAGAAAAAACAGTTCCAACATGAGCATCCATGTTGGCCACACACTAGTAGAGTGCTAACATTCCTGTCCCATATGTACTCTGGTCGGCACAGCTTCTGTGAGAAGAGCTATGTTGTTTCAGGGAGGAAGGTTTGACAGTCAAAGTTCATGAATCTGTTGTACTGCCTTCAATACGCATTCCACACCTCCTGCTCGGTATCAGCAGTTGAGCTTTGAAAATCTATAGCCCAGTTTTGCCCCTGCTCCTGGGCACACTGATAATACCATTGTTTTGGTATTATCAGAGATGGTGCTGAATTGTGCTGAATTGTACAGGCTGTCTAACGCTTCTTCCACTGAATATCCGTGCACATGGGCCACAAACGCTAAGGGTACTGACGGATTTGTATTCTGCCTCAGTAACTCTGAAACACCTCTGTTACATCTACTGTCAGGGTCTTTTTCATGTTTAAAGTACCAAGTGTGTGTTTGTAGTTTTTAGTGTGTTTGTAGTTGTGTATGTTTATTTCTCTGCGTGGGTTTGTATCTTTCCTCTGACTCCACCTATGTCTCCCCATATTTTTCCACACTACCTGCGGTAATTTGTACATGCCTATCTCTACAACCATGCTAGAATTTGTATCTGTGTCTTTGAACATCTGTCACTCTCTCTCCCTTCCTTTCTTCCTTCCTTTCCTTTACACCCTTCCTTTCTTCTTTCCCTTCCTTCCCCACCACACTCTCTCCGTCTGTATCATCTACCTTTCTGTTCTCTATCTGAATTTAGTTTGTAATTCTGAATCTCTTGGCAGTGGCGTCAGACATCAGAATGTCTGGATGAAATTCCTCTTTGAAAGACTCTGAGCTGAAAGAGATGAGTTCTTTTTGTGAGCCATAATGAACGGTTTATTTCAGGCCAATCTAGCAATGACAGTGTTAAAAACAAATACTGAGCATTGCAGCAAAGCCAAAAGTCCCATGGATTCCACTCATCCCGCTCAGTGTATCGAAAAGGTGGAAAAGTGAAAAAGTGGGTATGCCTGTGGTCTCCCAAGCGGAAGGAGAACTTTCAAGTGATTGTGTCAGATGATTTTCCAGCAGGCAGCTATAGTTCGTAGATACATGCTGCGTAAACACAAGCACGATGATGAAACGTAGAAAATGTTCTTCTTCCTCCATTTCAGTTTTGTATTATCTTTTAACCAACATCATGCGTACAGAATTTCTTCACGACATGTCATAAACTATTGTTTAATGAACTCATACCTGAATTATTCATTGTGTCAAAGAATGTCAAACAATCATGATTCGTTATGACCTGCTACAGATAAGTGATAGGAAATAAGAAAATGAGAGCATATAGAAAGGGCACATCGTGGTCTGGGAACTTCACCAAGAGGTTCAGGCTAGCTGAATGCATGTCAGGGATTCAGAAAAAGACACTTGCACTTGTTATTAAGGGCTTTGAATGGAAAAGGAGCACTCTTTTTACATTTATGTCTTTTAAGTCATTTGGGGAGTTTGGTGTATTATTACTTACAGTGTTCTCTCTGCCCTTTCTTATTGTTCTCCCCATCTGGCGCTGTTATTATGTGAAAGCTGGTTTCCTCCATCGGATCGCGTAGGCTCTAATGATGTTTCATTTATTTTGATTCTCCTCACACTACGTAGTTTTAATTTGCCGAATGTGACTCTTTTTTTGTTGGTTTTCCGAGAATGGGTCTTACTCTGTCTTCTAGGTTGGACAGCAGCCCCAGGGTCTTAGCCCACTGCATCCCAGACACCACACACCCATGTGATCCTCTCAACTCAGACTCTCACACAGCTGGCACTAGAGGTGCATGCAACCCTTCCCAGCTATGTATTAATTTAGCAATTGATTACTTTTTGGATATGGGCCCATGTTGCCCCAGGCTCCTCTGGAACTCCTGAGTGCAGGCAATCCTCCCACCTCAGCCTACCAAAGTGCCGGAATGACAGGTGTGACCCATGGCCCTGGCATGGCTTTGAGTTTTTTGCTTTTTTCTTCTACCTCCTCACGTCTTCTTTTCAAACATGCAGTGAAGGTTTCAATTCATGGACTGTAGTCTCCGTGCCTCTAATTTCTATCTTTCAACTCATCGTCAGCATTCATTGCGATTTTCATATTTATAAATTTATATATATATATATGTGCACATATATATTTTTCCTTAACTTACCAAACGATGTTGCATTCTTTCCTGTGTCATGAAAAAGACTTTGATAGAAATGAAAAGCACCGCTTTATAATAAAATAGTTTATTGACATTTATTCTCTTAAGGCGTTTTAAAAATTGTATGTTTATTTGAAACTGTCATATGAAATGATACATATTTATAACATAAGGAGTGTTGTTCAAAAGGTCATATATATTATGCATTGGATACATCCAGCTAATCAACATATGCGTGATCTCACATACTTGTCATTTTTGTTGTGAAAAAACTTGACATGCACTGTCTTAGAATTTTGTTAGAGAAAGAATACATTATCACCAGTTATAGTCAGCAGGCTGAAGAAAATATTTTTGACCTATCCCTCCTTTCTAACTAGAAATATGAATTCTTGATCCAGCATCTCCTCAGTGCACCCTCTTCACCCCCGCCTTCGGAGTCACTACCTCTGTGAAGTCCGCTTTTTCAATTTCTTATAAGAATGAGGTCATGTGCTAGTTGCCTTTCAGATACCTGGCTTATGTGACTTAACAAAATGGCATGCACACATTCAGCAGATTCACACGCATTGTCACAACTGGCAGGATTTCCTTATTTATTATTGCATTACATTTTTCCATTCCGCGTAGGTGTATTTACCCCATTTTTTTAATCCACTCATCAATTGAGGGACACTCAGGTTGCTTCCGTTATTTTGGCTCTAGGGAAAATGTAATGAGTGCAACAATACTTGCATGGGTGCATGCACACCTTCAACATACTGATCTGTGTACTTGTGGGCGTGCCCGGGTATTTTGATTTGCTGGATCATATGGTGGGTGGTTCTACCTGTAGATTTTTGAAGACTGTTTATATTAAATAAAACCCATAAAACTTCTTGTAATGCCTGCACCAATTTACATTCTCACCAAAAGTGAGCAAGGAATTCCTTTTCTCTGCATCCTCACCAGAAATGAGGGTTTTCTTTTTTCTTTTTTTTTTTTCTTGTCTTTTGGAAAATAGGCATTCTGACTGAAGTGAGAAGAAATCTCATTGTGTTTTGATTTGCATTTTCCTGGTGGGTTGGGGATGATGGGGACTTTTTAGTGTGTCCTCTGGACAACTGTATGTCTTAGTTTCAGAAATGAGTATTCCAGCCTTTGCCCATTTGTTTTCAAGCTATTGAGTTGTGGGGAGTTCCTTATGTACTTTGAATATTGACCCATTAACAGATCTATGGTGACCCAATCATTGCTCCCATCCTGTAGGATGCCCCTTCTGTTTCTTTAGTTTTCTGTGTTGTGGTGAAGCACTTTAGTTTGATATGATTACATCCTCTATTTCTGATGGTGTTTACTGTGCTCTTGCAGTCACTTTGAGACCATCATTGCCTACAGAGATGCCATGGAGCTTCTTCCTTGTGATTTGTTCTGGTATTTTTATTGTTTCCTGTCTGACATTGGAGGTTGGTGATAAATTATCCACTTGTAAATTCCTTTATGTGGCTATTCAGTTTGTCCCCAACCTAGTTTATAGAAGATACTTGATTTTTCACTGGGCGTTGTTGCTTCTTTGGGAAAAGGCCGTGACTTAGCTGCAAATGCAGTGACTTAGTTCTGGGCTCCTGTTGTTTTTCATAAGCTCAAGTCTCTGCTTTTCTGCAGTGCTATCCTATTTCGGTACGTAAAGCTTTGTAGTAGTATATCATGAAGTTAGGTAGTGTGATGCCTCCAGCTTTGTGCGTTTTACTGGATTGCTCTGGGCTTTCAGGATGTTCTGCCGTTTCACAGGAAATTTAGGATTCTCAGATTACTTTTCTAAGAAGAATGGGTCATTGATATTTTTACAGGGGTTGTATAGGATCTGAGGATCACTCAGGTAGTATTGATGTCAATGCCATTTAGACAATGTGTTTGTGTGCACATGCTCAGGGCCAAGAGACACTGGGTGTCCTCAGCAATAGTGAGGTGGGCCTTAATGTCCAGCCAGATTGCCTTCCTGGAAACACACAGAGGATCCCCTTCCGTTTTGCTGTCTCTTCACATTTCCTCCCCTGCGAGCCCTGTGTGGTCCTCCAGATTCCCTGTGCGATGGCCTGCCTTTTTTGTGGGTGGGGAGTTGCTGGGTGAATGAGGATGGCAGAGGGGAACAAGCATGTCAGGAGAGCCTGGGTTCATCCAAATGGGACTTGGCAGGCCTGGGAGAGCCATTCTGGGAGGATGTAGACCTGGACAGGCCTCAGATGGGCATCTGTATGGAGGGTGAGACAGCCCTGGTGGATCCCAAACTGAAGGCCAGGTAGTGGCACGCCTCAGGACAGAGAAGGGAGCTAGCAAGGGATGATGAGGCAGCTATCTCTTGATCCTGGCTTCTTACCCATTGACCTTTGCTAATTATGCCTATTTAGCAGATTAGGGTTCCCCTATCCTGAAATGTGGGAACTACAGTTCCCTTATGGACCTTTCTCCACCAGCCCATGATGGCCTGAGTTTGCTCACTGCAATCTCCTCCCTGAGCCTTGGCTTCTCTATGTGCATCCTAACTCCGGGACCCACAGGCTTCTCAACCCCCAGGCCTGGGCTGCTTCCCTGTCCTCTTCTCTGTTCCCTCTCTGAGGGCCTAACTCCGTTGAGTAGTGCTGCAGGAGATTGAGCCACAGGCCCTGGCTGATGACCTCGGGGACTGGGCAAAGTGGTCGTGACAGGTCAGGTTCCGGTCCAAAGCCAATTCCTCCGATGCCGAGGAATGTCCAACAAGGTCCTTTGCCATGACGCCGCATAGCTGCCCCACCTCAGCAAACCTGCCATACCCTGGGCAGTCACAGTCAGCCAACCAGCTGAGGAAGCTCAGTTAGGCAGTGCCCTGCAGGAAACTGGGGCCTTCACCTGAATGAGCCTAGAACCACTTGACTGCAGTGGAGCCAGTCGCCCTGTATCCTGGAGGGAGAGGAGTCAGGAAGGCTAACGCCAGGCCGAGCTTCCCAGGTACTACCCCCTCTACCATACCAGGAGGCACTCCTCATTGAGGATGCCAACGCAATACTCCTTAGTGAGCACTTCGTTGCCAAAGTAAATGTTGTGATGACAGGCAAACTTCTTCCTGCCAGTTGTACTCATGATGAGTGAGTTCCTCCTCCTGCCTGTTCAAGAAGGAGAAAGAGGACAGCCAAGGGACAATTTCATCTAGGTGGGCTGAGGTGGCCTTCTAGCTGGGGTGAAGCATGCGTTTCCCCTTCCTAGCTCCCCGACTGAGACACCCCTGAGCTCCAGGAGCACCTCAAACTGACCTGGATCTTAGAACCCTTCCCCAGACCCGGGCTTACCATCCTGACCAGCAATCCAACATGTAGCTTTGAAGGACTTCCTCATGATGTTTCAGCTACTTGCTCTCACCGGAAATAATCACAACTTTTAAACTGTTCTTCATGCCAACTTAAATGTTTCATTTTTACTACCTCATGGTTTGGATGAGGCATGTATTTTTAAATAGATTTTCACCCTTATTGTACCTCTGTGATAAACTGCTTACTTACATTCATACCATAATTATCTTTCAGTTTTACTTGTCTGTTCCCCAAGATTCAGTGAAACTAAGAATTCTATTTATGCTTGTATCTTTCAGCAACCATATGTGAGATAATGGTGCACATTACTGCAGAAATCACATATACAGGTCCAAAGGGAGACGAAGAAAAAGAAAGCAAGTTTTAAAGTCTGTACATTCCTAACTCTGTATCAGAAACTCACAAATAACAGTGAAATCAAAGAATGATCACAGCCAATTCCTTTTCATACCTAGACTGAAATAAGAATCTTCAAAAGAAAAGAAAGTTCAGAATTTGGGTTTGCAAAAAGTTTCCTATATAGACAAAATTATTGGTAACTTTCTCTGACTAGAAAACAAACAAAAATCCACGTTTTTCATATGTGTAAATATACACATTTTTATTTCCATCAGTGATGATACGCAAGTAAGTAATAAAGTGAAAGTACAATAAATTGATATATGGAATGTTCACAGTCTCCAAATATTCCATTGAGACTATTAATTTTATGTAAACCATAAAGAATGCTTCATGAAACTACATTATACAGTGTCTTTTAGTATTTTACTCACATTTTAAATAATCAACAATTAGAGGGAATTCTTCCTCATTATTTATTACGACTACCGTTATTTTCCTTGAGTAATCCTGTTGAAATTAAGTATTTTAAATAAAACATTAAAAACAAATTATATTGACTGATTTCAGCTTTTAATGAAATCCTACTTGTGTATTTGTAGTAATGTGAAGTATAACTTTCTCCTCACAATTACTCTTTTATAAAACCGGTGTTATTGTTTTCTCTGACACTAACATTGTGATATCTCACAGCTTTACTGTGTGTATACATGACATCCCTCCAGAGAGTAGGCGTCAAATATGTGGAAAAATCATATTTGTGACAAAATTCTGGGAAAGGCAATGGTGAAATGGAAGAATAATTTCTAACTTGCTAACTGTTGGTCAATGGGTTTGTATTTATTTAGCTATAGACGCGTATGTGCACACTGTGAGTTTGCCCATGTACATATACATTTCTAGGAGATACCCGTAATATATGGGTTGTGTAATTTTTAATTTATCCACTATTGTGTATGTGTGAAATTAGAAAAGCAGTTACCTTTTCTTTACTCAATTTGTTGGAAAGCCAAAAAAGTCTGTCAACCTTCATTTCAATTAATCCAATACTGTTAACTGCGGACACCTTCATTCTCCTTGTTCTCCTTTGGCAACCGGGAAGTTAATTCTCACTCTAATTCAGCTCTCAGGGTGTGATCCACAAACTTTGTATATGCTTAAAAGGATAAAAGTTCAGTGAAATGTCAAGCCATGCTGTGAAATGTTCCATTGTTTCTATATCTCTAATTGTCCTTTCATGTTATAGAGGCAAGAAAAACAATTCAATGTGTTTCTTAGTATCCAGTCCAATGCACTCTTTCTTCATAATATGCCAAACCCATCCCTTCAAGGCCTTGACATCTCAACATGGCTGGACGTCTCAAAATCTCTTCTCATTAATAACCATTATGTTAATCACTGTTGCCCACAACTGGAATTCGACTGTGAAATCCCCTGGTGGAAATTGCTGTAATGGCTCAAACTACTGGAATGACTATTTGTTTTACCTGAAAACATCTGATGAGCATATACATATGCTATGTGCATGAACATATTGTACATTAACAACATACCATCACTGCCAGTAGATAATAGGTATCCCAAACCTTTGAACCAAACTGACCTCAGGTGCTCCCACAAACCAAGCTTTTTCCTCCACAGCTTTCTTTTTATGTCAAAAAACCGCAAGTCCAGGCCGGGCGTGGTGGCTCTCGCCTGTAATTTCCACATTTTGGGAAGCCGAGGTTGGTGGGTCACTTGAGGTCAGGAGTTCGACACCAGCCTAGGCAACATGGCAAAAACCTGTCTCTACCAAAAATAGAAGAAGTAGCCAGGCCTAGTGGCACATTCCTGTGGTCGAGCTACTTGGGATGCTGAGGCAGGAGAACCGCCTGAACCTGGGAGGCAGAGGTTGTAGTAAGCTAAGATCAGACTACTGCACTCCAGCCTGGATGACACAGCGAGACCATGTGTCAAAAAAGAAAAAAAACAAAGCAACTCCACTCGTCCAGTCGCTTAGGTAAAAAGTACTGTAGTTGGCTGGGCACGATGGCTAACGCCTGTATTCCCAGCACTTTGGACTTTGGAAGGCTGAGACGGGCAGATCACCTGAGATCAGCAGTTGGAGACCAGTCTGGCCAACATGGTGAAGCCTGGCCTCTACTAAAAATACAAAACATTAGCTGGGCATGGTGACGAATGCTTGTAATCCCAGCTAGTCGAGAGGGGGAACCTGGGAGGCAGAGGATGTGGTGAATGGAGATGATGCCACTGCACTCCTGCCTGGGCTACACAGCGAGTGTACCCTGTGAGAAACAAAGGTGAACAGAAGAAAAGTTCTTTATTTAAATATCTAGTACATTAATTTTCAAGTTGTTGTAGAAACATTTCTCTTTAAACTCCTATTGTAATGTCACTTTTCCTGCTACTCACAAATTTAATCTGTAATATTTGCAGTATCGTGAAGTTCTAAGTACATTTAAATTCCTATTATGATAATCCATGGATTGCTGAGAAATAGTGGTTTTAATTTTGTTGTTCAATTTCCACTTAATTTTATTTCAACTTGTGTTAACTCAATTGAAAATTCTTTAGTAGTTTTTTAAATCTCATATCAAGACTTTTATTCACATCAATTGCTGTATAAATGCTCCCACCTTGAAGAACACTCTCTTATAGCCTGCTTCCCTACGACAGTCTTGACTGGTTGCCCTCCAGGCCTGTTTCAATTGTCTCATTCTAGGACTTACATTCACTACCCTTTTAAGAATTTATCTTTCTCTTTTCTTGTGTGTCCTGTTTTCTGCATTTCACATCTTTATCTTTCTTGGTTTACTTCTTCTTTTTGGTAGGAAAAAATCTCTAGTAATTTCTTGAGGAAAGGTTCACCTGGAGACAAAATTTTCGAGTTCTCATATGTCTGAAAAATGTTATGTTTTCTCCTTGTACATTTGATTTTAGTCTATTTGGAAATAAAAACATATGTCAGAAATCAGTTTCTTTTAGAATTTTCAAATCAGAACTCCATAATCCATTGCCTTCTGCTTTATAGCGGTAGTGTTGAGATTTTTTTTTTTTTTTTTTAATTTGACGTGGAGTTTCGCTCCTGTTGCACAGGCTGGAGTACAATGGCAGGATCTCAGCTCATCGCAACCTGCACCTCCTGGATTGAAGTGATTCTCCTGCCTCAGCCTCCCCAGTAGCTGGGATTACAGGTAGGCGCCACCATGCCTGGACAATTCTGTGTTTTTAGTAGAGATGGGGTTTCTCCATGTTGGTCAGGCTGGTCTCAAACTCCTGACATCAGGTCATTCGCCTGCCTTGGCCTCCCAAAGTGCACCTCGGCCTCCCAAACTGCGCCTTGGCCTCCCACAGTGCTGGGATTACATGCATGAGCCACCATGCCTGGCCAGTGTTGAAAATTTCTAAATCATCTGGTTCCTCATCCTTTGTTCGTGACCTATTTTTACCTCTCTGGAAACTTACACCATTTTCTCTTTGTTCTCAGTGTTCTCAAATTGTACATTGATGTATCTTGACACGAGTCTGCTTTCATCGATTTTCATGCTATTTTGCTAGGTGTTCGCCTTTTAATCTGTAAATAAGCATCCTTATGTTCTGAGACTTTTTAATTATTTGCCAACAATTTATCCCCCTTTGTTTTACTTATTTATTTCACTTCTATAATTCATATAAATAAAATAATTGGAAAAAATTATCTTGGAGAAGCAGATACCATCACACTGATTCTGTCTGTGTTAACCTATCATACCTGAAGGTTGTCATATTTTATTAAGCAGAAATGTTGTATTTCTTGGTATTCACATTACAACCTGAAGATGGGCAATGACTGTCAAAATTTTAAATGTATGGGTAATAGTTAGAAGATGCAAGCACTGTATCCTCCAGAATTTTAGCATATGAAAATTGCTAATTTTAAATTCCAGGCACATTGATTTAAGCTTCAACATTCTCCCAGCTAAAATGAATCCATTTGTGCTAAGTTCTGTGATCAAAGGTGAATAAGACATTGTTTCTGCCTTCAGTGATAGCTGAGTCCAAAGGGAGACAAATAGAAATGATGTAAAAAGAGAGATAAGTAGTTCATGCGCAGTGGCTCACCAGCACTTTGGGAGGGCAAGGAGGGAGGATCATGAGGTCCGGAGATTGAGGCCATCCTGACTAACAAGGTAAAACCCTGTCTCTACAAAAAATTAGCCAGCCTTGGTGGCACACACCTGTAGTCCCAACTTCTTGGGAGGCTGAGGCAGGACAATTGCTTGAACCCGGGAGACGGAGGTTGCAGTGAACGGAGATCATGCCACTATACTCCAGCATAGGCAACAGAGTGAGACTCTGTTTCAAGAAAAAAAAGACATAAAGTGCTATAAAAACTGAGAAAAGGGACAGAATATCTGTGACAGATAATTTGTTTGGGTCAGTTGGAAATGAGGAGGTCTCAGTGTATGCTTTTACTGTTTCACGTTTGATTATGGGCAGAAACAAATGAATCTTAATATTTATGGGGTCACAGACACTTTTTAAAGGTGAGGAAATCTATGATGATTCTTTCCATAAAAATCTATGTAACATACATCTATATTTTACTTAGAAACTCAGAATGTGCACCATCAAGTGCTCTGGATAGAGTAGAATGAGTAGTAGTATTTAAGGCAGACAAGATGGGAAGGGGAATCCAAACACAGGAAATGCCCTGTGCGAGAGCCTGGACACAAAAAAGCTCGTACATTATTGGAATCAAAGTGAGTATAACATAATTCAGGGTGACTGGAGCATAGCTGGAAGACGAACCAATCATGGCGTAAGATGAAAACAGAAGGCCAGGCACGGTGGCTCACGCCTGCAATCCTACATTTTGGGAGGCACTGGCGGGCAGATCACCTAAAGTCAGAATTTGAAGACCACCCTGGGTAAAATGGCAAAAGCCCATCTCTAATGAAAATACAAACATTATCCACGCATGGTGTGGGGGTGACTGTAATCGTAGCTACTCAGGAGGCTGAGGCAGCAGAATCGGTTAAACCTGAATGGCAGAGGTTGCAGTGATCTGACATCGCACCACTTAACCATTAAACACCAGCCTGGAAGAAAGATTGAAACTCCATCTCAAAATAAATAAATAAATAAATAAATAAATAAATAAATAAATAAATAAAAAATTTAGAAAGGCCGGGAGCGGTAGCTTCTGCATATAATCCCAGCAATTTTGGAGGCTGAAGTGGGCAGATCACTAGGAGTTGGGATTTCAAGATCAGCCTGACCAACTGGGAGAAATCCCATCTCTACTAAAAAAAAAAAAAAAAAGTACAAAATAAGCCCAGCACGATGGCGAGTGCCTGTAATCCCAGCTACTTGGGAGGCTGAGGCAGGAGAATCGCTTGAATCCAGGAGGTGGAGTTTGCGGTGAGCTGAGATCGCGCCATGGCACTCCAGCCTGGGCAACAAGAGCGAAACTCTACCTCAAAAATAAACACACAAAAATGAAACTAGAAGATAAGTATATATCCAGGGATAAAGCATGAAGTATCTCCAATGTCACTCATGCACTTTGTTTACTCAGAGACAACACCAGGATTGATTAAAATTATGCACATCATGTCAACCCTTTTCTAAATGTTAACAAATGTCACTGGAACAGCTAGTACCCATGGAATAGGATGTAACATTCTGACTGCAGGCTTTCACTTGCATTCCCTACAGGTGTTGAGTGTGGAGTGTTCAAACCTCAAGCTTATAGATTCATGAAGGAAAAATTATGTGCATTGAAAATTGAGAACAACTATGTTAAGAACAATATTCCATGAAAGTAAGTTCCTATGTACTCATCTGCTCTTAATTGTATTACACTGTTCTCATGCAGAATGATACAAGTAACAATTATTATTGTTATTACTATTATTAGTATTATGAAATGGAGTCTAGCTCGGTAGTCCATACTGGAGCGCACTGCTGCGAACTCAGCTCACTGAAACCTCCGACTCCTGGGTTCAAGGGATTCTCCTGCTTCAGCCTCCCATGTAGCTGGGATTGCAGGCACCCACCAAAACACCTAAGTAATTTTTATATTTTCAGTAGGGACGTGGTTTCACTGCATTGGCCAGGCTGGTCTTGAACTCCTGACTTCCTGAACCACCCACCTTGGACTCCCAACGTGCTGGGATTACAAGTGTGAGCCACCGCACCCAGCCAAAATTAATATTTTGAAATATTTAGAAATATATGTTCTCGGGCACAGTGGCTCAAGTCTGTGATCCCATGACTTTGGGAGGCCGAGGTGGGTGGACCACTTGAACTGAGGAGTTGGAGACTAGCTTGAAAATATGGTGAAACCCTGTCTCTACAAAAGATACAAAAAATTAGCCAGGACTGGAGGTGTGTGCCTGTGTTCCCAGCTACTGAAGAAGCTAAGGTGAGAGGATTGTTCAGGAGGATCACTTGAGCTCAGGAGGATGAAGCTGCAGTGCGCAGAGATTGAGCTTCTGCACTCCAGTCCAGTCTGGGCAAGAAAGTGAGGTTCTGTCTCTTGTACGTAGGGGTGTGTGTGTGTGTGTGTGTGTGTGTGTGTGTGTGTGTGTGTGTATACACATATGCATGTATATGTATACACACACTCATATATACATATATAAGAAAGAGTGAAACTCCCTCATACACACACACAGACACACACACACATACAAACACGCACACAAACATATATTCTTGGCCACCTTAATTCCTCTATAATGGAATTCTGAACAGCATGCTTAAGGGTCAATACCAGGGCCTGCAGGCAGATAGCCTGTGCCAGAACTGTTCAGAGTGGGTTTTTTCACATTATACAGTTTCATCTTCTGAGTACACTTCCTGATCCTATTGTTCCCTTCATATCTTGCATATCTTTCTGGGGAAAAGACCACATGCAGCAATACCTTTTTTTTTTTTTTTTTTTTGCTAAGTGTTTTCTTATTATTTGGAGGAGTTTTTAGTCGAAAAATTTCTAAGGACGAAACTTTTCGTCTTTTGGCTCAGGAAACTGCAGGCACCAGTTGCACAACAATATTTAAGAGTAGCACAGATAATAAGTCATATCCATTGCCTTAAACAAAATGTACAGAATTCGGTATTTTTAGTTACACGCGAACACTATATAGGGTTTGCAATTGATCATTTTTATATTCTATATTCTATTTGATACTGAACATAGAGCGTCAAGAATTGGGGCACACAATGATTTTTCAGTAAATATGCATAGAGTGCTGTAAATATTGAGATTGGAAAACATACCATGTTTCTGCCCTCATCATGTTCTCATTCTATTAAATGTTGTAATAACACAACTTTGAGTCATAAATCTTTCAAAAGAGAAGTACACACAAAAAAGAGCTAGACAAATACGTGGGACATTATGATCATTTAGAGCTTGTATCAGTTACAGCCAGGTCTTCAAGGCCCATAAATGCCAGGATAGAAAGTTTAGAACAAACTGTCTACACAAAGGCAAGTTTTTGTTGCTGTTGTTGTTTTTTCATAGGAAAATAATATCAGAGTTTCACAAAGGTTATAAGACTAACTGCAATATATAGGATGGGTTGAAGATCAGCAAGAGAAGACAGAAGGTGAGTTCTGAGTTTTATTAAATGCTTAAACTAACATATGATGGTGGCCTGGGTAAAGAAAGTTGAAGCAAGGACTGGAAGAAAGAGACAGGTGCAAGAATCATTGTAAAGATAAAGTCCACAAGTCTTGGCATGAGTTTTCAAATTGAGGCTAGTAAAAAATATTGTGGGATTCTTGCCATTCATCTATCCATCAAATTATTCAATGCAACTTTATTAAGATTCTAGATTATTATTAATCTTTATCATTATTCAAGATTATTAAGGTGTATTACTCATTGAATAATAAATATTGCATGCATGTTTATTACTATGCAAAAAGCACTGTGCTGGGTTCTGGAGGTACAGCAATGAATATGGGGTTAATGGTCCCCAACTTCATGAAGCTTTACATAGAGGGAGAGACAGATAATAAATAAAAGACACAAGCAGTCGTAAATGTTGTGAAGGAAATTTTGGGACGCGGAAAGAGAGTAACAGATAGTAGTGACGGTTGGTATAACAGACAGAACTACTGTACATTGGGCACTAAGTGAAGCTTTCTCCAGGGAAGTCTTATGTGATATATCTGAAAGAGCAGCCATTGATAAAGAGGGAAAAAAACAGCTGCCAACCCTCTAAAATAGGAGAATTTTGGCCTAGCTCTGTGTTTGAAGAACAGAGAGTTGCTAATGTGCAGAATAAAGCTGAGAATTTGAGTAAGAGGAAAATGGTAAAGTAACCAGTGGTTTTAATAGTACAGATGGGAATGCTGTCCTTGATAAAAGTAGTTCCAGTGGAATGAGACCAAAACCCAATTGAACTGAACTGAAAAGCCAGTGGGAAGAAATGAGGGAAGTGGGTACAGCGTGCTTAGTGGAGAAAAGTAATGAAGGGGTAGGTGTCAGGGGAGTAAACAACGGGAAAAATTCTAATTTATAAAAGCAATCTAAGAATTTAGATCACAGCTGTATATGTATACTGAGGTGGTAGAGAGGGAGAGATTAACGTACATGAGAAAATAAAATTGACAGCAGTGGATTGCGGTTTCTAGCACCTACAGTTCACTCTCACTTTGCCTGTGAGTTGGATAAATGTCTGAAAGCTGATTGTTTTTCAAAGTTGGTTTCTATTTGGGAAAGAAGGGAGTAGGGAACAACATGACATTGTAAACTGCAAAGCAAAATAAGGATATAGAGTACATAGAGGAAGAAAGAGCTCGGGCACTAGAAGATCTTGTTCCTCAAACCGCATGCTGCCTACTTTGTAGTCTAGCTTGACACGTGAGCCCTACTCCAGTTTCCAAAAGAACAATGATTGTTTCATTTAATCGGACCAAGGGCACTTGACACATCCCACCATATACATCTGTCATTTCAAAGAAGAAAGAGTATTTTAGAACTACAAATAGAAATAATGTAACATTAAGATGAAAATCAAATAACAAATCTAGCTTCGTTGAAAATCTGTCTATACTGATATCTTATTATTTTTTTTAATTCTGCCAAGGATTAGTGAACATATTCTCCCAGTCTTTTGTCTGTATGTTAAAACTTGCTAAACACCTCAAGTCTCGCATAAGAACTACAATGGAAAATGGATCAGTCAGGAGTTCTTCCATACAATTATCAATAAATTATATTTCTTCATACTGAAATTTGTTTTTTCATTATTGTAAGAAATTAACTTTTATATTAATAGTAGGTGATGTAACAAAGCAGGTCTTTAAGGAGATAACTGACACTGGATTTCCATACCATTACTCAGGTGGCCCTTATTTGCCAGCCAGGTTCCCTCCCTGGACACACACTGAAGGTCCCCAACCATTTTGCGATCTCTTCACATTCCCAGCTCCTGAGGAAGCTCCAAAATACCTGTCCATGAAGAAAATAGAACATTTCCGCACACTGGATCCCAGTGTGGTCCTCCAGATTCCCTGTGAGGTGGACTATCTTGTATGGGAAGGCAGGGCACTGGGAGGGAGGATGTCAGAGACGATAACACATGTCAGGGCAGCCCAGGGTCATGGAAACAGAACAAGACAGTCCTGGGAGAAACATTCTAAAACGGCATAGACCTAGGTGGGCCTCAGGTGGACATCTGCGTGGAGAGGGAGAGGGCCCTGGTTGAGCTCAAAATGAGCCCCAGGTGGTAGCAGATCTTAGGGCAGGGCATGGAGCTGGCAAGTGATGATGAGACAGCTATCCCTTAAGCCCTGCTTCTCACCCACTGACTTTAGCCACATATGCATCCTAGTGGCTTAACGTTCCCCAATCCTGACATGTGGGTGTTATAATTTCCTGATGGGCCTTTCTCCCCCAAACCATGGATTGCCTGGGATTGCTCACTGCAGTCTCCTCCATGATCCTTGGGTTCTCCATGAGGGGCACAGATCCAGGACTCAAAGGCCTCTGAGTTGCCAATCCTTGGTTGCTCGCCTGGCCTCCTCTCTGTTCTGTCTCTAATGCTGTCCTTCCCTCCATGGGATAGAACTGCAAAGCATTGAGCCATAGGCCCTGGCTGATGATCTAGGGGACTGCAGAAGCAGGTCCAGGGGAGTTCAGGTCACAGCTTAAAGCCAGTTCCCCGGAGACCAAGGAATGACCAGCGAAGTCCTTTCCCAGGATGCCCCACGGCGAACCCCACCTCAGCAATCCTGCCAAAACCCGGGCAGTCTTATTCAGCCAAACAACCTCCACCTCCACCTCAGCCATGATGTCTTTCATATGATAAGCTCAGCCGTTGTGTCTTCCAATATGATAAGGTCAGGTAGGAGGTGTACTGCCTGCAGCTGCAGGCTTGACCTTCATGATCCCAGAACCACGGGACTGCAGTGGAATGAGACACTCTGTACCCTGCAGGGAGAGGAGTCAGGAAGGTTCATGCCAGACCTCACCTCCCACACACCAGCTGCCCTACCATGCTGGGAGGCATTCCTTACCGAGGATGCCAACACAGTACTCCTTAATGATGACTTCACTGTCGAAATAGAGATTGTGACGACATGAAATCTTCATCCCGCCGCCGGTAACCGGGATCGCTGAGGTCCTCCACCTGCCTGATCAAGGAGAAAGAGAATGGATTCAATACGACCATCTTATCTAGCTGGGCTGTAGTGAACCACGAGTTTCCACTTTCCAGTTCTCCCACTGAGACAACCCTGGTCCCCAGGGGGACCACAGACTGACTCAGAAACTGGACCCCTCCCACCGACCCAGGCTCCCCAGCCTGACCTACAAATCCATCATGTAGCAAAGCAGGACTTCATCATGGTTTCCGGCCCAGGCCGACATCTCGTGTGCCAAACAACCTACCTCTGGTCAGGAAGCCTCCAGATGATTGGGTGGGCAAGTCTCGTGACGCCCTGCAGTTTTGCAAGAGCACAGAGACTGTGGAGCAGGGCTATCTCCCAGAGATTTGGCCTGTCACCGTCCGTTGTTGGTCCTGTGTCTCTGTCTGGCGAGGAGGCAACGGCACAGCTATGGTGGTTTGTGGAGTGGGTGGACCCCGGCCAAGACGGCCTGGGCTGACAAGAGCGGAGAGGAAGAAGAAGTGGGCAGGTGGTTGCAGCTGAGGAGCGGAGGGGCGGGGTGGCACGGGGTGGTGTGAGGCGGCTGCTTCTCCGGGTTCATGAGCTGCAGGAGGCCTTTGTGTGCTGAGTGCCGGACCTGCTCTGCTGATGTCCGGGTGTGTGCTGTCTTCTCATCCTAGTCTCCCTGAGGGGTGGGCCTGCCCACTTGAGGGAAGTCCTGTAGTAAGAAACGGCGGCAGAGTTGTGCCTGGCGCTCCCCATGGGAATTGCGTGGGTGCAAAGGAGGTTATATAGACTCAAGGCCTACACCCCTTTGGGTTCGGCGCCGGCAGGGGGAAGAAAGCCTATCTGGGGAGCTGGTGCCTGCCTTGAGGTGGTCGGCAGCCCCATGCACCGCGAACCCGTCTTAAGCACCTTGTGTTTCTGGGCTGAGCCTGTTGGAAACGGGCACCGAGAGCATGGGGTGGTTGAATGGCTGGCAATGGCAAAGAGACTGCCCGTCCTCCAGGGACGTTCCCAGGGAAACGTGCCCTTCGACTTTCTGCTGCGCGGGAAGGGACCTTGGCGCCGCGATTCTCCCTTGTGAGTGCTGTGCTTGGCTCCCCTTGCCTACCACGTGTTCCCAGGGCTGCTACAAGCAAGCTGCAAGGATATGGCTCTGGCCCAAAAGGCGGAGATGCCCTGTGGCCTGGGGCACTCACGGAGCCCAGCTCCAAGTGAAGGACCTCCAGCGAGTCCATTGACGGCACAGGTGTTCTTGGTCCAGGGCCAGGCTGTGCCCGCTGGCCCTCCTTCTGCCACATCACGTCGGTCTCCTCCTCAACCACCACCTCCACCTCAGCCATTATGTCTTCCACCATCAGCACCGCCTCCTCTTCCAAGGCCGCCTCCTTGCTCTGTACTCCGGCCGTCCTCAACAGCAGAGCCTCCAGCCTGAACACGGTGCCGTCCTGTGTGCTCCCACAGATCCCGGCCTGCGCAGCCCAGCCCAACCTCCGCACCCCTAGGCTCTTGGGGACCGATCCCCCACAGACACCCTCCCTAAAAACCCACGGGCATCGCCCTGCTGAGAACCTAGTCCCACACCCACGTGGACCCAGGTTTCCTGAGGAGCTCCGCTGGACCCGCAGATCCTGCAATGGCCACAGGGCTCGGCTCCCCCGCAGGCTCAACTGTGCACAGGAGCTCAGGAGCCAGAGGCCCAGGCCCTGGGCCTGCAGAGCACCACCAGCAGGCACCGCAGCCACTGCAGCGGGTGCGGGAGCCTCTGGGTCGGCAAGGCATTGCAAAACACCGTGCGCGCAAGTCATCAATGGCCAACCCTGGCGGCCGGCCTCTGGTGTGCCCAGGGCATAGGACAAGAGGCCCTTTGGAATGCTCCTTGGACTGCAGCATCCTCAGGGAGGAAGCATGGTACGCAGAGCCTGTATTTGCCTCGACCTGCGATAGTGTGTGCCGGGGTTCTGGCCTCTACAACAGATCAATTTCACCTTAGCACAAGGAGGCGACTTTCCTCCCACGTGCCCGGCCCGACTCACTTCCCCTAGGCCGCCCCTGTCAACCTGGCCCCAGCAACCAGAGAGAGTTCTCTGGATCTGCAGTATTGCTTCCGTACCATCCAGCTGGCCTGCCTAACGAAGAGAGATGTTTCATGTGTTCATGACACATAGAGATTTTCATGGCTTGCCACACTCAGGATGTCAGGACACAGGGCTGCCGTGCCCACAATTCCAAATGCCACGCAGCCCGTCTGTCCCAGGATGCCGAGCTACCGGGCACAAGCTCCAAGGGCTTCTCGGAGGAGGTTTGGGGAGAGGAGTTGGCGTTAGGGGGAGTTGGAGATGCAGGCCCACCAGTGGCTGTGCCGCCCAGGGAGACGCCCACCGCCCTCCCATTCATTGGCCAGCATGGGAGGAAGGCGGTCGCAGCGCGGCTCCCTGCGCTCTTCCCGCGCAGTCCATTAGGGGGCGCCCGGGAGCCCCGCGCATGCGCACTGAGGGCCCGCTGACCCACTGGGTGCAATAAAGGCTGCGGCCGGGTTCGTGTGGCTCGGTTCGGGCAGCATAGGCCTTGCTCAGTGGGAGTGCGGAGGAGGGCACCGTCTTCAGGATGGAGGCTGTACAGGAGGGGGCGGCCGGGGTGGAGAGTGAGCAGGTGGCTTTGGGGGAGGAGGCGGTGCTGGTGTTGGATGACATAATGGCGGAGGTGGAGGTGGTGGCCCAGGAGGAGGGCCTCGTGGAGCCGCAGGAGGAGGCCCAGCGGGCACAGCCTGGCCCTGGGCCCATGACCCCAGAGTCTGCACTGGAGGAGCTGCTGGCCGTTCAGGTGGAGCTGGGGCCGGTTAATGCCCAAGCCAGGAAGGCCTTTTCTCGGCAGAGGGAAAAGATGGAGCGGAGGCGCAAGGCCCACCTAGACTGCAGAGGCGCGGTCATCCAGAGCGTCCCTGGCTTCTGGGCCAATGTTGTATCCTTCTCAGTGTTTCTTCTGCCTTTCTGGTGGAGAGGTGCTCTCGGGGAAGTGTAAGTAACTTATGGGCAGCTTGGCATCGATGTGACGCCACCTTTGGGGAACAAAGGTGAGTTGCCCCGGACAAATGTGGCTAGGGAAAACTGCAGCAGGCGTGGGTACTATTTTCCTGCGTGCGGCAGAGAAACCCTTGGTGATGCCGAGCAGCAGACGTTTGGGGCATGTTTTTGAAGAACAGAAGCGAGTTCAGACCAGAATAGGTTTTTGTGTGCATCAAGCTATTTTTAAGGCAGTGTGATTGCTCCCCCTTTCTAGTCCGATCTGGGACTGGGCGTCTTCGGCTATAAGCAGATTCTGCCACTCCTCAGACACCAGCAAGTCTCTGCAAATCGCACCTCCGCATGTCAGTGCAGTCAGCCTCAGAATTATACACCCTCTGTGAAGCCAAGGGGCCTTATTTTAGGGGTAGGGGGAGGCGAAAGGAGGTCATATACGTGGAAGCAGATCTGAGAAATCCCCTACCCCAGCCTCTGGGTGCTCTTAGGCCTTCTTCCCTGTTGCTCCTAGCTTCTCCTTCCACCGCATGTAAAGGCTCTTTGACCTAAATCAGATTGCAAACCACCCCCAGATGTCAGCCCTGCTCACTGACCAAGATGAAGACATGCTGAGCTACATGATCAACTTAGAGGTGAGGACAGCAAGACTGAGGCTAGAGGGTTTAGTGGGGGAGGGTAAGGGAAATAATTGGTTCCTGTGAGCAACAGTTGGCACCTCACCCAAAAAGGTATTTAAACTTTCTCCACCTTGTCCTGACAGGTGGAAGAAGTGAAGCATCCCGTTCATCTCTGCAGGATCATGTTGTTCTTTCGGAGTAACCCCTACTTCCAGAATAAAGTGATTACCAAGGAATATCTGGTGAACATCACAGGTGACAGGTGGCTCCCAGGATGGGTAGTGGAAGGAAGATGGTGGGTGGATCATTGCCAACGTGATCCAGTCCCCTTCCCACAAAACTTTCTGTCTCTGTAGAATACAGGGCTTCTCATTCCACTCCAATTCAGTGGTATCCAGATTATGAAGTTGAGGCCTATCGCCGCAGACACCACAACAGCAGCCTTAACTTCTTCAACTGGTTTTCTGACCACAACTTCGCAGGATCTAATAGGATTGCTGAGGTGGGTCCTCACTGGGAAACATCAGCAATGACCCTGGTGTGTTCCCACCTGTTTGGGTCACCAGTCTGAGCCCTGATGAGGCGTTTGCCGATTGATTCCCCTGACAGATCCTATGTAAGGACCTGTGGCGCAATCCCCTGCCGTACTACAAGAGGATGAAGCCACCTGAAGAGGGAACAGAGATTTCAGGTGAGCCGTTCAGTTGGAACTGGAGCTGTTTGATGCCCACTATGAGGGGGTTGACACACCTGCCTATTCAGGGAGCCTGGACGCTCGTTTCAGAAATGTAGAAATTGAGGCTGCTTTCCTATATGTAGAAATTCCTTGAGAGGACGAGAGAGAGTGACAGAATCCAGGACATTCATGGCATTGGGCTGAAAAAGGCAGATTAGAGACTGCACTGCAAGGCAGGTTATAGCTGTGAGTCTTAAGCCCAGGGGAGCATAGTCCATTTCCAGAATCACTGAGAAGTGAAGCTGAAAATCATTCACTTCAATCTGTAGCCCTTGATTCCATGGCCGTCAACCCCAGCGGCAGTCATCCTACCTACTCCATGAGATTGGGCTCCCTGAATGTGCCTCCTGGTCATCCCTGTCCTAGACCGCAAAGGATTGTTTAGATTGATGGATTTCCTTGAGCTATTGCCGCATCAGATTTCTGTGTGCTTTTAGTGTACAATGCATCTTGTTAGCTGACTCCCCTCACAGAGAGTACTGGGAATGGGGCAGGTATTGCGGAGAACAGTTTGTAACCCATGGTAGGAGGAAGTTTAAGAGATCACAAATGGGGAAGGGATATCCTTTTCTCAGCGGGCCCTGCAATTAAAACATTTCAAAGTATGGCTGAGAGAAATGCGTTTTGACATGCGTTTGTGTTTCTCTAGGGGACTCCCAGATGTTGAGTTGACTGTGAGGGAGCATCGGACCTTACTTAAAACAGCAGAACTCCTAAAAAGTTACTACCGTATGCAGGATGTCAGTACTCAGCATGGTCTTATGCCCAGGAAGTAAAGGAAAAACCGACCCAGTCACAAAAAAATCAGACAGGAAAAGGGGGTAAACTTGGATTGTATGGAATGCCAAATAAATATTCTCAAGAATGTTTGACTGTGTGTGTGTGTGTTTGTTTCTGTGTGTGTGTGTACGTTTATCCCCTGGATTTGGGTGTCATATTGAATTGATCAATCAATATGCTTTATTTTCTTCATGGAACTGACCCGTCTGTGTTGGAGCTGGGCCTCTAAAATTGTGGAGTGAATGGGTGTGGAATGTGTTGGGATTCTTCCTACAGGACAGAGTTGGGGAGGTCAAAGCAAAAGACAGCTTAGTTGGAAACTTACTTTGTCCTATGGAAGCAGAAGTAGTTCAAGGAAAGGGGTTAAGGTTTCCACAGCCCAGTTTGCTGGGACCTCTAAAATCCTTCATTTTGGGTATCATCATACACAATAGATAAGCACAGGATGATGGAAATCTTGAAGTTCCCTTTCTTGTTGAATTCACGTTCTTTTAAAGGTGAATGCATAATCCTTTTCTGGGACAATCAGCCCCTCAGAACTTCTCACACATCAACGTGAGAAGAAATGGGCAGGTAAGGTGTATGGAGGGACTGTGGGAAAGGTGACAGAGGCATGCGGGAAAGCATTCAGGATATGCTTTTTGGCGTAGATGACTAAGGGAAAACACAGACTGGCAGAAGTGCGGGGAAAGGGGTTGGATTTGTGGAATATAAGATTGCTGGGGAATCCACGCATGGACTGTCTTGTCACTTGATGACACAGGATATGGACGCTCTTGTTGATGTTTACATCTTTAGTTGGGTTAAGCTTTTCTCCACGATTGTATGTTAGGTGAGGAACCAGTAGTGTATGTAGCTACCAACATTACGAGTGCATTTTGTGCTCTTGCAAACTCTAGTGAGGCTCTATTCTCCCCAGTGATTGGCACTGCAGATTGTTTCTGGAGCCCAGGGCCCTCTGATTTTCTGTGGCCTTTTCAGCATACTTTGCCTAAGTTTAATAATGTAAAGAGCAGATAGTTGCACAGTATGTGTTGCAAGCCTCACACAGGAGGACAACACATACAGTTTTCATTCACGGGTGGGTGGCGGCTTCCCATGAACACCTGTGTCTATGCACAAGACGAGGGGTTGCCTGTGTCACTGATGGGTGAGGAGGATTTCAGTGTCGGCGGCAGAACTTTCTTCCCGGTTCCCAGAAAAAACAGTTCCAACATGAGCATCCATGTTGGCCACACACTAGTAGAGTGCTAACATTCCTGTCCCATATGTACTCTGGTCGGCACAGCTTCTGTGAGAAGAGCTATGTTGTTTCAGGGAGGAAGGTTTGACAGTCAAAGTTCATGAATCTGTTGTACTGCCTTCAATACGCATTCCACACCTCCTGCTCGGTATCAGCAGTTGAGCTTTGAAAATCTATAGCCCAGTTTTGCCCCTGCTCCTGGGCACACTGATAATACCATTGTTTTGGTATTATCAGAGATGGTGCTGAATTGTGCTGAATTGTACAGGCTGTCTAACGCTTCTTCCACTGAATATCCGTGCACATGGGCCACAAACGCTAAGGGTACTGACGGATTTGTATTCTGCCTCAGTAACTCTGAAACACCTCTGTTACATCTACTGTCAGGGTCTTTTTCATGTTTAAAGTACCAAGTGTGTGTTTGTAGTTTTTAGTGTGTTTGTAGTTGTGTATGTTTATTTCTCTGCGTGGGTTTGTATCTTTCCTCTGACTCCACCTATGTCTCCCCATATTTTTCCACACTACCTGCGGTAATTTGTACATGCCTATCTCTACAACCATGCTAGAATTTGTATCTGTGTCTTTGAACATCTGTCACTCTCTCTCCCTTCCTTTCTTCCTTCCTTTCCTTTACACCCTTCCTTTCTTCTTTCCCTTCCTTCCCCACCACACTCTCTCCGTCTGTATCATCTACCTTTCTGTTCTCTATCTGAATTTAGTTTGTAATTCTGAATCTCTTGGCAGTGGCGTCAGACATCAGAATGTCTGGATGAAATTCCTCTTTGAAAGACTCTGAGCTGAAAGAGATGAGTTCTTTTTGTGAGCCATAATGAACGGTTTATTTCAGGCCAATCTAGCAATGACAGTGTTAAAAACAAATACTGAGCATTGCAGCAAAGCCAAAAGTCCCATGGATTCCACTCATCCCGCTCAGTGTATCGAAAAGGTGGAAAAGTGAAAAAGTGGGTATGCCTGTGGTCTCCCAAGCGGAAGGAGAACTTTCAAGTGATTGTGTCAGATGATTTTCCAGCAGGCAGCTATAGTTCGTAGATACATGCTGCGTAAACACAAGCACGATGATGAAACGTAGAAAATGTTCTTCTTCCTCCATTTCAGTTTTGTATTATCTTTTAATCAACATCATGCGTACAGAATTTCTTCACGACATGTCATAAACTATTGTTTAATGAACTCATACCTGAATTATTCATTGTGTCAAAGAATGTCAAACAATCATGATTCGTTATGACCTGCTACAGATAAGTGATAGGAAATAAGAAAATGAGAGCATATAGAAAGGGCACATCGTGGTCTGGGAACTTCACCAAGAGGTTCAGGCTAGCTGAATGCATGTCAGGGATTCAGAAAAAGACACTTGCACTTGTTATTAAGGGCTTTGAATGGAAAAGGAGCACTCTTTTTACATTTATGTCTTTTAAGTCATTTGGGGAGTTTGGTGTATTATTACTTACAGTGTTCCCTCTGCCCTTTCTTATTGTTCTCCCCATCTGGCGCTGTTATTATGTGAAAGCTGGTTTCCTCCATCGGATCGCGTAGGCTCTAATGATGTTTCATTTATTTTGATTCTCCTCACACTACGTAGTTTTAATTTGCCGAATGTGACTCTTTTTTTGTTGGTTTTCCGAGAATGGGTCTTACTCTGTCTTCTAGGTTGGACAGCAGCCCCAGGGTCTTAGCCCACTGCATCCCAGACACCACACACCCATGTGATCCTCTCAACTCAGACTCTCACACAGCTGGCACTAGAGGTGCATGCAACCCTTCCCAGCTATGTATTAATTTAGCAATTGATTACTTTTTGGATATGGGCCCATGTTGCCCCAGGCTCCTCTGGAACTCCTGAGTGCAGGCAATCCTCCCACCTCAGCCTACCAAAGTGCCGGAATGACAGGTGTGACCCATGGCCCTGGCATGGCTTTGAGTTTTTTGCTTTTTTCTTCTACCTCCTCACGTCTTCTTTTCAAACATGCAGTGAAGGTTTCAATTCATGGACTGTAGTCTCCGTGCCTCTAATTTCTATCTTTCAACTCATCGTCAGCATTCATTGCGATTTTCATATTTATAAATTTATATATATATATATGTGCACATATATATTTTTCCTTAACTTACCAAACGATGTTGCATTCTTTCCTGTGTCATGAAAAAGACTTTGATAGAAATGAAAAGCACCGCTTTATAATAAAATAGTTTATTGACATTTATTCTCTTAAGGCGTTTTAAAAATTGTATGTTTATTTGAAACTGTCATATGAAATGATACATATTTATAACATAAGGAGTGTTGTTCAAAAGGTCATATATATTATGCATTGGATACATCCAGCTAATCAACATATGCGTGATCTCACATACTTGTCATTTTTGTTGTGAAAAAACTTGACATGCACTGTCTTAGAATTTTGTTAGAGAAAGAATACATTATCACCAGTTATAGTCAGCAGGCTGAAGAAAATATTTTTGACCTATCCCTCCTTTCTAACTAGAAATATGAATTCTTGATCCAGCATCTCCTCAGTGCACCCTCTTCACCCCCGCCTTCGGAGTCACTACCTCTGTGAAGTCCGCTTTTTCAATTTCTTATAAGAATGAGGTCATGTGCTAGTTGCCTTTCAGATACCTGGCTTATGTGACTTAACAAAATGGCATGCACACATTCAGCAGATTCACACGCATTGTCACAACTGGCAGGATTTCCTTATTTATTATTGCATTACATTTTTCCATTCCGCGTAGGTGTATTTACCCCATTTTTTTAATCCACTCATCAATTGAGGGACACTCAGGTTGCTTCCGTTATTTTGGCTCTAGGGAAAATGTAATGAGTGCAACAATACTTGCATGGGTGCATGCACACCTTCAACATACTGATCTGTGTACTTGTGGGCGTGCCCGGGTATTTTGATTTGCTGGATCATATGGTGGGTGGTTCTACCTGTAGATTTTTGAAGACTGTTTATATTAAATAAAACCCATAAAACTTCTTGTAATGCCTGCACCAATTTACATTCTCACCAAAAGTGAGCAAGGAATTCCTTTTCTCTGCATCCTCACCAGAAATGAGGGTTTTCTTTTTTCTTTTTTTTTTTTCTTGTCTTTTGGAAAATAGGCATTCTGACTGAAGTGAGAAGAAATCTCATTGTGTTTTGATTTGCATTTTCCTGGTGGGTTGGGGATGATGAGGACTTTTTAGTGTGTCCTCTGGACAACTGTATGTCTTAGTTTCAGAAATGAGTATTCCAGCCTTTGCCCATTTGTTTTCAAGCTATTGAGTTGTGGGGAGTTCCTTATGTACTTTGAATATTGACCCATTAACAGATCTATGGTGACCCAATCATTGCTCCCATCCTGTAGGATGCCCCTTCTGTTTCTTTAGTTTTCTGTGTTGTGGTGAAGCACTTTAGTTTGATATGATTACATCCTCTATTTCTGATGGTGTTTACTGTGCTCTTGCAGTCACTTTGAGACCATCATTGCCTACAGAGATGCCATGGAGCTTCTTCCTTGTGATTTGTTCTGGTATTTTTATTGTTTCCTGTCTGACATTGGAGGTTGGTGATAAATTATCCACTTGTAAATTCCTTTATGTGGCTATTCAGTTTGTCCCCAACCTAGTTTATAGAAGATACTTGATTTTTCACTGGGCGTTGTTGCTTCTTTGGGAAAAGGCCGTGACTTAGCTGCAAATGCAGTGACTTAGTTCTGGGCTCCTGTTGTTTTTCATAAGCTCAAGTCTCTGCTTTTCTGCAGTGCTATCCTATTTCGGTACGTAAAGCTTTGTAGTAGTATATCATGAAGTTAGGTAGTGTGATGCCTCCAGCTTTGTGCGTTTTACTGGATTGCTCTGGGCTTTCAGGATGTTCTGCCGTTTCACAGGAAATTTAGGATTCTCAGATTACTTTTCTAAGAAGAATGGGTCATTGATATTTTTACAGGGGTTGTATAGGATCTGAGGATCACTCAGGTAGTATTGATGTCAATGCCATTTAGACAATGTGTTTGTGTGCACATGCTCAGGGCCAAGAGACACTGGGTGTCCTCAGCAATAGTGAGGTGGGCCTTAATGTCCAGCCAGATTGCCTTCCTGGAAACACACAGAGGATCCCCTTCCGTTTTGCTGTCTCTTCACATTTCCTCCCCTGCGAGCCCTGTGTGGTCCTCCAGATTCCCTGTGCGATGGCCTGCCTTTTTTGTGGGTGGGGAGTTGCTGGGTGAATGAGGATGGCAGAGGGGAACAAGCATGTCAGGAGAGCCTGGGTTCATCCAAATGGGACTTGGCAGGCCTGGGAGAGCCATTCTGGGAGGATGTAGACCTGGACAGGCCTCAGATGGGCATCTGTATGGAGGGTGAGACAGCCCTGGTGGATCCCAAACTGAAGGCCAGGTAGTGGCACGCCTCAGGACAGAGAAGGGAGCTAGCAAGGGATGATGAGGCAGCTATCTCTTGATCCTGGCTTCTTACCCATTGACCTTTGCTAATTATGCCTATTTAGCAGATTAGGGTTCCCCTATCCTGAAATGTGGGAACTACAGTTCCCTTATGGACCTTTCTCCACCAGCCCATGATGGCCTGAGTTTGCTCACTGCAATCTCCTCCCTGAGCCTTGGCTTCTCTATGTGCATCCTAACTCCGGGACCCACAGGCTTCTCAACCCCCAGGCCTGGGCTGCTTCCCTGTCCTCTTCTCTGTTCCCTCTCTGAGGGCCTAACTCCGTTGAGTAGTGCTGCAGGAGATTGAGCCACAGGCCCTGGCTGATGACCTCGGGGACTGGGCAAAGTGGTCGTGACAGGTCAGGTTCCGGTCCAAAGCCAATTCCTCCGATGCCGAGGAATGTCCAACAAGGTCCTTTGCCATGACGCCGCATAGCTGCCCCACCTCAGCAAACCTGCCATACCCTGGGCAGTCACAGTCAGCCAACCAGCTGAGGAAGCTCAGTTAGGCAGTGCCCTGCAGGAAACTGGGGCCTTCACCTGAATGAGCCTAGAACCACTTGACTGCAGTGGAGCCAGTCGCCCTGTATCCTGGAGGGAGAGGAGTCAGGAAGGCTAACGCCAGGCCGAGCTTCCCAGGTACTACCCCCTCTACCATACCAGGAGGCACTCCTCATTGAGGATGCCAACGCAATACTCCTTAGTGAGCACTTCGTTGCCAAAGTAAATGTTGTGATGACAGGCAAACTTCTTCCTGCCAGTTGTACTCATGATGAGTGAGTTCCTCCTCCTGCCTGTCCAAGAAGGAGAAAGAGGACAGCCAAGGGACAATTTCATCTAGGTGGGCTGAGGTGGCCTTCTAGCTGGGGTGAAGCATGCGTTTCCCCTTCCTAGCTCCCCGACTGAGACACCCCTGAGCTCCAGGAGCACCTCAAACTGACCTGGATCTTAGAACCCTTCCCCAGACCCGGGCTTACCATCCTGACCAGCAATCCAACATGTAGCTTTGAAGGACTTCCTCATGATGTTTCAGCTACTTGCTCTCACCGGAAATAATCACAACTTTTAAACTGTTCTTCATGCCAACTTAAATGTTTCATTTTTACTACCTCATGTTTTGGATGAGGCATGTATTTTTAAATAGATTTTCACCCTTATTGTACCTCTGTGATAAACTGCTTACTTACATTCATACCATAATTATCTTTCAGTTTTACTTGTCTGTTCCCCAAGATTCAGTGAAACTAAGAATTCTATTTATGCTTGTATCTTTCAGCAACCATATGTGAGATAATGGTGCACATTACTGCAGAAATCACATATACAGGTCCAAAGGGAGACGAAGAAAAAGAAAGCAAGTTTTAAAGTCTGTACATTCCTAACTCTGTATCAGAAACTCACAAATAACAGTGAAATCAAAGAATGATCACAGCCAATTCCTTTTCATACCTAGACTGAAATAAGAATCTTCAAAAGAAAAGAAAGTTCAGAATTTGGGTTTGCAAAAAGTTTCCTATATAGACAAAATTATTGGTAACTTTCTCTGACTAGAAAACAAACAAAAATCCACGTTTTTCATATGTGTAAATATACACATTTTTATTTCCATCAGTGATGATACGCAAGTAAGTAATAAAGTGAAAGTACAATAAATTGATATATGGAATGTTCACAGTCTCCAAATATTCCATTGAGACTATTAATTTTATGTAAACCATAAAGAATGCTTCATGAAACTACATTATACAGTGTCTTTTAGTATTTTACTCACATTTTAAATAATCAACAATTAGAGGGAATTCTTCCTCATTATTTATTACGACTACCGTTATTTTCCTTGAGTAATCCTGTTGAAATTAAGTATTTTAAATAAAACATTAAAAACAAATTATATTGACTGATTTCAGCTTTTAATGAAATCCTACTTGTGTATTTGTAGTAATGTGAAGTATAACTTTCTCCTCACAATTACTCTTTTATAAAACCGGTGTTATTGTTTTCTCTGACACTAACATTGTGATATCTCACAGCTTTACTGTGTGTATACATGACATCCCTCCAGAGAGTAGGCGTCAAATATGTGGAAAAATCATATTTGTGACAAAATTCTGGGAAAGGCAATGGTGAAATGGAAGAATAATTTCTAACTTGCTAACTGTTGGTCAATGGGTTTGTATTTATTTAGCTATAGACGCGTATGTGCACACTGTGAGTTTGCCCATGTACATATACATTTCTAGGAGATACCCGTAATATATGGGTTGTGTAATTTTTAATTTATCCACTATTGTGTATGTGTGAAATTAGAAAAGCAGTTACCTTTTCTTTACTCAATTTGTTGGAAAGCCAAAAAAGTCTGTCAACCTTCATTTCAATTAATCCAATACTGTTAACTGCGGACACCTTCATTCTCCTTGTTCTCCTTTGGCAACCGGGAAGTTAATTCTCACTCTAATTCAGCTCTCAGGGTGTGATCCACAAACTTTGTATATGCTTAAAAGGATAAAAGTTCAGTGAAATGTCAAGCCATGCTGTGAAATGTTCCATTGTTTCTATATCTCTAATTGTCCTTTCATGTTATAGAGGCAAGAAAAACAATTCAATGTGTTTCTTAGTATCCAGTCCAATGCACTCTTTCTTCATAATATGCCAAACCCATCCCTTCAAGGCCTTGACATCTCAACATGGCTGGACGTCTCAAAATCTCTTCTCATTAATAACCATTATGTTAATCACTGTTGCCCACAACTGGAATTCGACTGTGAAATCCCCTGGTGGAAATTGCTGTAATGGCTCAAACTACTGGAATGACTATTTGTTTTACCTGAAAACATCTGATGAGCATATACATATGCTATGTGCATGAACATATTGTACATTAACAACATACCATCACTGCCAGTAGATAATAGGTATCCCAAACCTTTGAACCAAACTGACCTCAGGTGCTCCCACAAACCAAGCTTTTTCCTCCACAGCTTTCTTTTTATGTCAAAAAACCGCAAGTCCAGGCCGGGCGTGGTGGCTCTCGCCTGTAATTTCCACATTTTGGGAAGCCGAGGTTGGTGGGTCACTTGAGGTCAGGAGTTCGACACCAGCCTAGGCAACATGGCAAAAACCTGTCTCTACCAAAAATAGAAGAAGTAGCCAGGCCTAGTGGCACATTCCTGTGGTCGAGCTACTTGGGATGCTGAGGCAGGAGAACCGCCTGAACCTGGGAGGCAGAGGTTGTAGTAAGCTAAGATCAGACTACTGCACTCCAGCCTGGATGACACAGCGAGACCATGTGTCAAAAAAGAAAAAAAACAAAGCAACTCCACTCGTCCAGTCGCTTAGGTAAAAAGTACTGTAGTTGGCTGGGCACGATGGCTAACGCCTGTATTCCCAGCACTTTGGACTTTGGAAGGCTGAGACGGGCAGATCACCTGAGATCAGCAGTTGGAGACCAGTCTGGCCAACATGGTGAAGCCTGGCCTCTACTAAAAATACAAAACATTAGCTGGGCATGGTGACGAATGCTTGTAATCCCAGCTAGTCGAGAGGGGGAACCTGGGAGGCAGAGGATGTGGTGAATGGAGATGATGCCACTGCACTCCTGCCTGGGCTACACAGCGAGTGTACCCTGTGAGAAACAAAGGTGAACAGAAGAAAAGTTCTTTATTTAAATATCTAGTACATTAATTTTCAAGTTGTTGTAGAAACATTTCTCTTTAAACTCCTATTGTAATGTCACTTTTCCTGCTACTCACAAATTTAATCTGTAATATTTGCAGTATCGTGAAGTTCTAAGTACATTTAAATTCCTATTATGATAATCCATGGATTGCTGAGAAATAGTGGTTTTAATTTTGTTGTTCAATTTCCACTTAATTTTATTTCAACTTGTGTTAACTCAATTGAAAATTCTTTAGTAGTTTTTTAAATCTCATATCAAGACTTTTATTCACATCAATTGCTGTATAAATGCTCCCACCTTGAAGAACACTCTCTTATAGCCTGCTTCCCTACGACAGTCTTGACTGGTTGCCCTCCAGGCCTGTTTCAATTGTCTCATTCTAGGACTTACATTCACTACCCTTTTAAGAATTTATCTTTGTCTTTTCTTGTGTGTCCTGTTTTCTGCATTTCACATCTTTATCTTTCTTGGTTTACTTCTTCTTTTTGGTAGGAAAAAATCTCTAGTAATTTCTTGAGGAAAGGTTCACCTGGAGACAAAATTTTCGAGTTCTCATATGTCTGAAAAATGTTATGTTTTCTCCTTGTACATTTGATTTTAGTCTATTTGGAAATAAAAACATATGTCAGAAATCAGTTTCTTTTAGAATTTTCAAATCAGAACTCCATAATCCATTGCCTTCTGCTTTATAGCGGTAGTGTTGAGATTTTTTTTTTTTTTTTTAATTTGACGTGGAGTTTCGCTCCTGTTGCACAGGCTGGAGTACAATGGCAGGATCTGAGCTCATCGCAACCTGCACCTCCTGGATTGAAGTGATTCTCCTGCCTCAGCCTCCCCAGTAGCTGGGATTACAGGTAGGCGCCACCATGCCTGGACAATTCTGTGTTTTTAGTAGAGATGGGGTTTCTCCATGTTGGTCAGGCTGGTCTCAAACTCCTGACATCAGGTCATTCGCCTGCCTTGGCCTCCCAAAGTGCACCTCGGCCTCCCAAACTGCGCCTTGGCCTCCCACAGTGCTGGGATTACATGCATGAGCCACCATGCCTGGCCAGTGTTGAAAATTTCTAAATCATCTGGTTCCTCATCCTTTGTTCGTGACCTATTTTTACCTCTCTGGAAACTTACACCATTTTCTCTTTGTTCTCAGTGTTCTCAAATTGTACATTGATGTATCTTGACACGAGTCTGCTTTCATCGATTTTCATGCTATTTTGCTAGGTGTTCGCCTTTTAATCTGTAAATAAGCATCCTTATGTTCTGAGACTTTTTAATTGTTTGCCAACAATTTATCCCCCTTTGTTTTACTTATTTATTTCACTTCTATAATTCATATAAATAAAATAATTGGAAAAAATTATCTTGGAGAAGCAGATACCATCACACTGATTCTGTCTGTGTTAACCTATCATACCTGAAGGTTGTCATATTTTATTAAGCAGAAATGTTGTATTTCTTGGTATTCACATTACAACCTGAAGATGGGCAATGACTGTCAAAATTTTAAATGTATGGGTAATAGTTAGAAGATGCAAGCACTGTATCCTCCAGAATTTTAGCATATGAAAATTGCTAATTTTAAATTCCAGGCACATTGATTTAAGCTTCAACATTCTCCCAGCTAAAATGAATCCATTTGTGCTAAGTTCTGTGATCAAAGGTGAATAAGACATTGTTTCTGCCTTCAGTGATAGCTGAGTCCAAAGGGAGACAAATAGAAATGATGTAAAAAGAGAGATAAGTAGTTCATGCGCAGTGGCTCACCAGCACTTTGGGAGGGCAAGGAGGGAGGATCATGAGGTCCGGAGATTGAGGCCATCCTGACTAACAAGGTAAAACCCTGTCTCTACAAAAAATTAGCCAGCCTTGGTGGCACACACCTGTAGTCCCAACTTCTTGGGAGGCTGAGGCAGGACAATTGCTTGAACCCGGGAGACGGAGGTTGCAGTGAACGGAGATCATGCCACTATACTCCAGCATAGGCAACAGAGTGAGACTCTGTTTCAAGAAAAAAAAGACATAAAGTGCTATAAAAACTGAGAAAAGGGACAGAATATCTGTGACAGATAATTTGTTTGGGTCAGTTGGAAATGAGGAGGTCTCAGTGTATGCTTTTACTGTTTCACGTTTGATTATGGGCAGAAACAAATGAATCTTAATATTTATGGGGTCACAGACACTTTTTAAAGGTGAGGAAATCTATGATGATTCTTTCCATAAAAATCTATGTAACATACATCTATATTTTACTTAGAAACTCAGAATGTGCACCATCAAGTGCTCTGGATAGAGTAGAATGAGTAGTAGTATTTAAGGCAGACAAGATGGGAAGGGGAATCCAAACACAGGAAATGCCCTGTGCGAGAGCCTGGACACAAAAAAGCTCGTACATTATTGGAATCAAAGTGAGTATAACATAATTCAGGGTGACTGGAGCATAGCTGGAAGATGAACCAATCATGGCGTAAGATGAAAACAGAAGGCCAGGCACGGTGGCTCACGCCTGCAATCCTACATTTTGGGAGGCACTGGCGGGCAGATCACCTAAAGTCAGAATTTGAAGACCACCCTGGGTAAAATGGCAAAAGCCCATCTCTAATGAAAATACAAACATTATCCACGCATGGTGTGGGGGTGACTGTAATCGTAGCTACTCAGGAGGCTGAGGCAGCAGAATCGGTTAAACCTGAATGGCAGAGGTTGCAGTGATCTGACATCGCACCACTTAACCATTAAACACCAGCCTGGAAGAAAGATTGAAACTCCATCTCAAAATAAATAAATAAATAAATAAATAAATAAATAAATAAATAAATAAAAAATTTAGAAAGGCCGGGAGCGGTAGCTTCTGCATATAATCCCAGCAATTTTGGAGGCTGAAGTGGGCAGATCACTAGGAGTTGGGATTTCAAGATCAGCCTGACCAACTGGGAGAAATCCCATCTCTACTAAAAAAAAAAAAAAAAAAAGTACAAAATAAGCCCAGCACGATGGCGAGTGCCTGTAATCCCAGCTACTTGGGAGGCTGAGGCAGGAGAATCGCTTGAATCCAGGAGGTGGAGTTTGCGGTGAGCTGAGATCGCGCCATGGCACTCCAGCCTGGGCAACAAGAGCGAAACTCTACCTCAAAAATAAACACACAAAAATGAAACTAGAAGATAAGTATATATCCAGGGATAAAGCATGAAGTATCTCCAATGTCACTCATGCACTTTGTTTACTCAGAGACAACACCAGGATTGATTAAAATTATGCACATCATGTCAACCCTTTTCTAAATGTTAACAAATGTCACTGGAACAGCTAGTACCCATGGAATAGGATGTAACATTCTGACTGCAGGCTTTCACTTGCATTCCCTACAGGTGTTGAGTGTGGAGTGTTCAAACCTCAAGCTTATAGATTCATGAAGGAAAAATTATGTGCATTGAAAATTGAGAACAACTATGTTAAGAACAATATTCCATGAAAGTAAGTTCCTATGTACTCATCTGCTCTTAATTGTATTACACTGTTCTCATGCAGAATGATACAAGTAACAATTATTATTGTTATTACTATTATTAGTATTATGAAATGGAGTCTAGCTCGGTAGTCCATACTGGAGCGCACTGCTGCGAACTCAGCTCACTGAAACCTCCGACTCCTGGGTTCAAGGGATTCTCCTGCTTCAGCCTCCCATGTAGCTGGGATTGCAGGCACCCACCAAAACACCTAAGTAATTTTTATATTTTCAGTAGGGACGTGGTTTCACTGCATTGGCCAGGCTGGTCTTGAACTCCTGACTTCCTGAACCACCCACCTTGGACTCCCAACGTGCTGGGATTACAAGTGTGAGCCACCGCACCCAGCCAAAATTAATATTTTGAAATATTTAGAAATATATGTTCTCGGGCACAGTGGCTCAAGTCTGTGATCCCATGACTTTGGGAGGCCGAGGTGGGTGGACCACTTGAACTGAGGAGTTGGAGACTAGCTTGAAAATATGGTGAAACCCTGTCTCTACAAAAGATACAAAAAATTAGCCAGGACTGGAGGTGTGTGCCTGTGTTCCCAGCTACTGAAGAAGCTAAGGTGAGAGGATTGTTCAGGAGGATCACTTGAGCTCAGGAGGATGAAGCTGCAGTGCGCAGAGATTGAGCTTCTGCACTCCAGTCCAGTCTGGGCAAGAAAGTGAGGTTCTGTCTCTTGTACGTAGGGGTGTGTGTGTGTGTGTGTGTGTGTGTGTGTGTGTGTGTGTGTATACACATATGCATGTATATGTATACACACACTCATATATACATATATAAGAAAGAGTGAAACTCCCTCATACACACACACAGACACACACACACATACAAACACGCACACAAACATATATTCTTGGCCACCTTAATTCCTCTATAATGGAATTCTGAACAGCATGCTTAAGGGTCAATACCAGGGCCTGCAGGCAGATAGCCTGTGCCAGAACTGTTCAGAGTGGGTTTTTTCACATTATACAGTTTCATCTTCTGAGTACACTTCCTGATCCTATTGTTCCCTTCATATCTTGCATATCTTTCTGGGGAAAAGACCACATGCAGCAATACCTTTTTTTTTTTTTTTTTTTTTGCTAAGTGTTTTCTTATTATTTGGAGGAGTTTTTAGTCGAAAAATTTCTAAGGACGAAACTTTTCGTCTTTTGGCTCAGGAAACTGCAGGCACCAGTTGCACAACAATATTTAAGAGTAGCACAGATAATAAGTCATATCCATTGCCTTAAACAAAATGTACAGAATTCGGTATTTTTAGTTACACGCGAACACTATATAGGGTTTGCAATTGATCATTTTTATATTCTATATTCTATTTGATACTGAACATAGAGCGTCAAGAATTGGGGCACACAATGATTTTTCAGTAAATATGCATAGAGTGCTGTAAATATTGAGATTGGAAAACATACCATGTTTCTGCCCTCATCATGTTCTCATTCTATTAAATGTTGTAATAACACAACTTTGAGTCATAAATCTTTCAAAAGAGAAGTACACACAAAAAAGAGCTAGACAAATACGTGGGACATTATGATCATTTAGAGCTTGTATCAGTTACAGCCAGGTCTTCAAGGCCCATAAATGCCAGGATAGAAAGTTTAGAACAAACTGTCTACACAAAGGCAAGTTTTTGTTGCTGTTGTTGTTTTTTCATAGGAAAATAATATCAGAGTTTCACAAAGGTTATAAGACTAACTGCAATATATAGGATGGGTTGAAGATCAGCAAGAGAAGACAGAAGGTGAGTTCTGAGTTTTATTAAATGCTTAAACTAACATATGATGGTGGCCTGGGTAAAGAAAGTTGAAGCAAGGACTGGAAGAAAGAGACAGGTGCAAGAATCATTGTAAAGATAAAGTCCACAAGTCTTGGCATGAGTTTTCAAATTGAGGCTAGTAAAAAATATTGTGGGATTCTTGCCATTCATCTATCCATCAAATTATTCAATGCAACTTTATTAAGATTCTAGATTATTATTAATCTTTATCATTATTCAAGATTATTAAGGTGTATTACTCATTGAATAATAAATATTGCATGCATGTTTATTACTATGCAAAAAGCACTGTGCTGGGTTCTGGAGGTACAGCAATGAATATGGGGTTAATGGTCCCCAACTTCATGAAGCTTTACATAGAGGGAGAGACAGATAATAAATAAAAGACACAAGCAGTCGTAAATGTTGTGAAGGAAATTTTGGGACGCGGAAAGAGAGTAACAGATAGTAGTGACGGTTGGTATAACAGACAGAACTACTGTACATTGGGCACTAAGTGAAGCTTTCTCCAGGGAAGTCTTATGTGATATATCTGAAAGAGCAGCCATTGATAAAGAGGGAAAAAAACAGCTGCCAACCCTCTAAAATAGGAGAATTTTGGCCTAGCTCTGTGTTTGAAGAACAGAGAGTTGCTAATGTGCAGAATAAAGCTGAGAATTTGAGTAAGAGGAAAATGGTAAAGTAACCAGTGGTTTTAATAGTACAGATGGGAATGCTGTCCTTGATAAAAGTAGTTCCAGTGGAATGAGACCAAAACCCAATTGAACTGAACTGAAAAGCCAGTGGGAAGAAATGAGGGAAGTGGGTACAGCGTGCTTAGTGGAGAAAAGTAATGAAGGGGTAGGTGTCAGGGGAGTAAACAACGGGAAAAATTCTAATTTATAAAAGCAATCTAAGAATTTAGATCACAGCTGTATATGTATACTGAGGTGGTAGAGAGGGAGAGATTAACGTACATGAGAAAATAAAATTGACAGCAGTGGATTGCGGTTTCTAGCACCTACAGTTCACTCTCACTTTGCCTGTGAGTTGGATAAATGTCTGAAAGCTGATTGTTTTTCAAAGTTGGTTTCTATTTGGGAAAGAAGGGAGTAGGGAACAACATGACATTGTAAACTGCAAAGCAAAATAAGGATATAGAGTACATAGAGGAAGAAAGAGCTCGGGCACTAGAAGATCTTGTTCCTCAAACCGCATGCTGCCTACTTTGTAGTCTAGCTTGACACGTGAGCCCTACTCCAGTTTCCAAAAGAACAATGATTGTTTCATTTAATCGGACCAAGGGCACTTGACACATCCCACCATATACATCTGTCATTTCAAAGAAGAAAGAGTATTTTAGAACTACAAATAGAAATAATGTAACATTAAGATGAAAATCAAATAACAAATCTAGCTTCGTTGAAAATCTGTCTATACTGATATCTTATTATTTTTTTTAATTCTGCCAAGGATTAGTGAACATATTCTCCCAGTCTTTTGTCTGTATGTTAAAACTTGCTAAACACCTCAAGTCTCGCATAAGAACTACAATGGAAAATGGATCAGTCAGGAGTTCTTCCATACAATTATCAATAAATTATATTTCTTCATACTGAAATTTGTTTTTTCATTATTGTAAGAAATTAACTTTTATATTAATAGTAGGTGATGTAACAAAGCAGGTCTTTAAGGAGATAACTGACACTGGATTTCCATACCATTACTCAGGTGGCCCTTATTTGCCAGCCAGGTTCCCTCCCTGGACACACACTGAAGGTCCCCAACCATTTTGCGATCTCTTCACATTCCCAGCTCCTGAGGAAGCTCCAAAATACCTGTCCATGAAGAAAATAGAACATTTCCGCACACTGGATCCCAGTGTGGTCCTCCAGATTCCCTGTGAGGTGGACTATCTTGTATGGGAAGGCAGGGCACTGGGAGGGAGGATGTCAGAGACGATAACACATGTCAGGGCAGCCCAGGGTCATGGAAACAGAACAAGACAGTCCTGGGAGAAACATTCTAAAACGGCATAGACCTAGGTGGGCCTCAGGTGGACATCTGCGTGGAGAGGGAGAGGGCCCTGGTTGAGCTCAAAATGAGCCCCAGGTGGTAGCAGATCTTAGGGCAGGGCATGGAGCTGGCAAGTGATGATGAGACAGCTATCCCTTAAGCCCTGCTTCTCACCCACTGACTTTAGCCACATATGCATCCTAGTGGCTTAACGTTCCCCAATCCTGACATGTGGGTGTTATAATTTCCTGATGGGCCTTTCTCCCCCAAACCATGGATTGCCTGGGATTGCTCACTGCAGTCTCCTCCATGATCCTTGGGTTCTCCATGAGGGGCACAGATCCAGGACTCAAAGGCCTCTGAGTTGCCAATCCTTGGTTGCTCGCCTGGCCTCCTCTCTGTTCTGTCTCTAATGCTGTCCTTCCCTCCATGGGATAGAACTGCAAAGCATTGAGCCATAGGCCCTGGCTGATGATCTAGGGGACTGCAGAAGCAGGTCCAGGGGAGTTCAGGTCACAGCTTAAAGCCAGTTCCCCGGAGACCAAGGAATGACCAGCGAAGTCCTTTCCCAGGATGCCCCACGGCGAACCCCACCTCAGCAATCCTGCCAAAACCCGGGCAGTCTTATTCAGCCAAACAACCTCCACCTCCACCTCAGCCATGATGTCTTTCATATGATAAGCTCAGCCGTTGTGTCTTCCAATATGATAAGGTCAGGTAGGAGGTGTACTGCCTGCAGCTGGAGGCTTGACCTTCATGATCCCAGAACCACGGGACTGCAGTGGAATGAGACACTCTGTACCCTGCAGGGAGAGGAGTCAGGAAGGTTCATGCCAGACCTCACCTCCCACACACCAGCTGCCCTACCATGCTGGGAGGCATTCCTTACCGAGGATGCCAACACAGTACTCCTTAATGATGACTTCACTGTCGAAATAGAGATTGTGACGACATGAAATCTTCATCCCGCCGCCGGTAACCGGGATCGCTGAGGTCCTCCACCTGCCTGATCAAGGAGAAAGAGAATGGATTCAATACGACCATCTTATCTAGCTGGGCTGTAGTGAACCACGAGTTTCCACTTTCCAGTTCTCCCACTGAGACAACCCTGGTCCCCAGGGGGACCACAGACTGACTCAGAAACTGGACCCCTCCCACCGACCCAGGCTCCCCAGCCTGACCTACAAATCCATCATGTAGCAAAGCAGGACTTCATCATGGTTTCCGGCCCAGGCCGACATCTCGTGTGCCAAACAACCTACCTCTGGTCAGGAAGCCTCCAGATGATTGGGTGGGCAAGTCTCGTGACGCCCTGCAGTTTTGCAAGAGCACAGAGACTGTGGAGCAGGGCTATCTCCCAGAGATTTGGCCTGTCACCGTCCGTTGTTGGTCCTGTGTCTCTGTCTGGCGAGGAGGCAACGGCACAGCTATGGTGGTTTGTGGAGTGGGTGGACCCCGGCCAAGACGGCCTGGGCTGACAAGAGCGGAGAGGAAGAAGAAGTGGGCAGGTGGTTGCAGCTGAGGAGCGGAGGGGCGGGGTGGCACGGGGTGGTGTGAGGCGGCTGCTTCTCCGGGTTCATGAGCTGCAGGAGGCCTTTGTGTGCTGAGTGCCGGACCTGCTCTGCTGATGTCCGGGTGTGTGCTGTCTTCTCATCCTAGTCTCCCTGAGGGGTGGGCCTGCCCACTTAAGGGAAGTCCTGTAGTAAGAAACGGCGGCAGAGTTGTGCCTGGCGCTCCCCATGGGAATTGCGTGGGTGCAAAGGAGGTTATATAGACTCAAGGCCTACACCCCTTTGGGTTCGGCGCCGGCAGGGGGAAGAAAGCCTATCTGGGGAGCTGGTGCCTGCCTTGAGGTGGTCGGCAGCCCCATGCACCGCGAACCCGTCTTAAGCACCTTGTGTTTCTGGGCTGAGCCTGTTGGAAACGGGCACCGAGAGCATGGGGTGGTTGAATGGCTGGCAATGGCAAAGAGACTGCCCGTCCTCCAGGGACGTTCCCAGGGAAACGTGCCCTTCGACTTTCTGCTGCGCGGGAAGGGACCTTGGCGCCGCGATTCTCCCTTGTGAGTGCTGTGCTTGGCTCCCCTTGCCTACCACGTGTTCCCAGGGCTGCTACAAGCAAGCTGCAAGGATATGGCTCTGGCCCAAAAGGCGGAGATGCCCTGTGGCCTGGGGCACTCACGGAGCCCAGCTCCAAGTGAAGGACCTCCAGCGAGTCCATTGACGGCACAGGTGTTCTTGGTCCAGGGCCAGGCTGTGCCCGCTGGCCCTCCTTCTGCCACATCACGTCGGTCTCCTCCTCAACCACCACCTCCACCTCAGCCATTATGTCTTCCACCATCAGCACCGCCTCCTCTTCCAAGGCCGCCTCCTTGCTCTGTACTCCGGCCGTCCTCAACAGCAGAGCCTCCAGCCTGAACACGGTGCCGTCCTGTGTGCTCCCACAGATCCCGGCCTGCGCAGCCCAGCCCAACCTCCGCACCCCTAGGCTCTTGGGGACCGATCCCCCACAGACACCCTCCCTAAAAACCCACGGGCATCGCCCTGCTGAGAACCTAGTCCCACACCCACGTGGACCCAGGTTTCCTGAGGAGCTCCGCTGGACCCGCAGATCCTGCAATGGCCACAGGGCTCGGCTCCCCCGCAGGCTCAACTGTGCACAGGAGCTCAGGAGCCAGAGGCCCAGGCCCTGGGCCTGCAGAGCACCACCAGCAGGCACCGCAGCCACTGCAGCGGGTGCGGGAGCCTCTGGGTCGGCAAGGCATTGCAAAACACCGTGCGCGCAAGTCATCAATGGCCAACCCTGGCGGCCGGCCTCTGGTGTGCCCAGGGCATAGGACAAGAGGCCCTTTGGAATGCTCCTTGGACTGCAGCATCCTCAGGGAGGAAGCATGGTACGCAGAGCCTGTATTTGCCTCGACCTGCGATAGTGTGTGCCGGGGTTCTGGCCTCTACAACAGATCAATTTCACCTTAGCACAAGGAGGCGACTTTCCTCCCACGTGCCCGGCCCGACTCACTTCCCCTAGGCCGCCCCTGTCAACCTGGCCCCAGCAACCAGAGAGAGTTCTCTGGATCTGCAGTATTGCTTCCGTACCATCCAGCTGGCCTGCCTAACGAAGAGAGATGTTTCATGTGTTCATGACACATAGAGATTTTCATGGCTTGCCACACTCAGGATGTCAGGACACAGGGCTGCCGTGCCCACAATTCCAAATGCCACGCAGCCCGTCTGTCCCAGGATGCCGAGCTACCGGGCACAAGCTCCAAGGGCTTCTCGGAGGAGGTTTGGGGAGAGGAGTTGGCGTTAGGGGGAGTTGGAGATGCAGGCCCACCAGTGGCTGTGCCGCCCAGGGAGACGCCCACCGCCCTCCCATTCATTGGCCAGCATGGGAGGAAGGCGGTCGCAGCGCGGCTCCCTGCGCTCTTCCCGCGCAGTCCATTAGGGGGCGCCCGGGAGCCCCGCGCATGCGCACTGAGGGCCCGCTGACCCACTGGGTGCAATAAAGGCTGCGGCCGGGTTCGTGTGGCTCGGTTCGGGCAGCATAGGCCTTGCTCAGTGGGAGTGCGGAGGAGGGCACCGTCTTCAGGATGGAGGCTGTACAGGAGGGGGCGGCCGGGGTGGAGAGTGAGCAGGTGGCTTTGGGGGAGGAGGCGGTGCTGGTGTTGGATGACATAATGGCGGAGGTGGAGGTGGTGGCCCAGGAGGAGGGCCTCGTGGAGCCGCAGGAGGAGGCCCAGCGGGCACAGCCTGGCCCTGGGCCCATGACCCCAGAGTCTGCACTGGAGGAGCTGCTGGCCGTTCAGGTGGAGCTGGGGCCGGTTAATGCCCAAGCCAGGAAGGCCTTTTCTCGGCAGAGGGAAAAGATGGAGCGGAGGCGCAAGGCCCACCTAGACTGCAGAGGCGCGGTCATCCAGAGCGTCCCTGGCTTCTGGGCCAATGTTGTATCCTTCTCAGTGTTTCTTCTGCCTTTCTGGTGGAGAGGTGCTCTCGGGGAAGTGTAAGTAACTTATGGGCAGCTTGGCATCGATGTGACGCCACCTTTGGGGAACAAAGGTGAGTTGCCCCGGACAAATGTGGCTAGGGAAAACTGCAGCAGGCGTGGGTACTATTTTCCTGCGTGCGGCAGAGAAACCCTTGGTGATGCCGAGCAGCAGACGTTTGGGGCATGTTTTTGAAGAACAGAAGCGAGTTCAGACCAGAATAGGTTTTTGTGTGCATCAAGCTATTTTTAAGGCAGTGTGATTGCTCCCCCTTTCTAGTCCGATCTGGGACTGGGCGTCTTCGGCTATAAGCAGATTCTGCCACTCCTCAGACACCAGTAAGTCTCTGCAAATCGCACCTCCGCATGTCAGTGCAGTCAGCCTCAGAATTATACACCCTCTGTGAAGCCAAGGGGCCTTATTTTAGGGGTAGGGGGAGGCGAAAGGAGGTCATATACGTGGAAGCAGATCTGAGAAATCCCCTACCCCAGCCTCTGGGTGCTCTTAGGCCTTCTTCCCTGTTGCTCCTAGCTTCTCCTTCCACCGCATGTAAAGGCTCTTTGACCTAAATCAGATTGCAAACCACCCCCAGATGTCAGCCCTGCTCACTGACCAAGATGAAGACATGCTGAGCTACATGATCAACTTAGAGGTGAGGACAGCAAGACTGAGGCTAGAGGGTTTAGTGGGGGAGGGTAAGGGAAATAATTGGTTCCTGTGAGCAACAGTTGGCACCTCACCCAAAAAGGTATTTAAACTTTCTCCACCTTGTCCTGACAGGTGGAAGAAGTGAAGCATCCCGTTCATCTCTGCAGGATCATGTTGTTCTTTCGGAGTAACCCCTACTTCCAGAATAAAGTGATTACCAAGGAATATCTGGTGAACATCACAGGTGACAGGTGGCTCCCAGGATGGGTAGTGGAAGGAAGATGGTGGGTGGATCATTGCCAACGTGATCCAGTCCCCTTCCCACAAAACTTTCTGTCTCTGTAGAATACAGGGCTTCTCATTCCACTCCAATTCAGTGGTATCCAGATTATGAAGTTGAGGCCTATCGCCGCAGACACCACAACAGCAGCCTTAACTTCTTCAACTGGTTTTCTGACCACAACTTCGCAGGATCTAATAGGATTGCTGAGGTGGGTCCTCACTGGGAAACATCAGCAATGACCCTGGTGTGTTCCCACCTGTTTGGGTCACCAGTCTGAGCCCTGATGAGGCGTTTGCCGATTGATTCCCCTGACAGATCCTATGTAAGGACCTGTGGCGCAATCCCCTGCCGTACTACAAGAGGATGAAGCCACCTGAAGAGGGAACAGAGATTTCAGGTGAGCCGTTCAGTTGGAACTGGAGCTGTTTGATGCCCACTATGAGGGGGTTGACACACCTGCCTATTCAGGGAGCCTGGACGCTCGTTTCAGAAATGTAGAAATTGAGGCTGCTTTCCTATATGTAGAAATTCCTTGAGAGGACGAGAGAGAGTGACAGAATCCAGGACATTCATGGCATTGGGCTGAAAAAGGCAGATTAGAGACTGCACTGCAAGGCAGGTTATAGCTGTGAGTCTTAAGCCCAGGGGAGCATAGTCCATTTCCAGAATCACTGAGAAGTGAAGCTGAAAATCATTCACTTCAATCTGTAGCCCTTGATTCCATGGCCGTCAACCCCAGCGGCAGTCATCCTACCTACTCCATGAGATTGGGCTCCCTGAATGTGCCTCCTGGTCATCCCTGTCCTAGACCGCAAAGGATTGTTTAGATTGATGGATTTCCTTGAGCTATTGCCGCATCAGATTTCTGTGTGCTTTTAGTGTACAATGCATCTTGTTAGCTGACTCCCCTCACAGAGAGTACTGGGAATGGGGCAGGTATTGCGGAGAACAGTTTGTAACCCATGGTAGGAGGAAGTTTAAGAGATCACAAATGGGGAAGGGATATCCTTTTCTCAGCGGGCCCTGCAATTAAAACATTTCAAAGTATGGCTGAGAGAAATGCGTTTTGACATGCGTTTGTGTTTCTCTAGGGGACTCCCAGATGTTGAGTTGACTGTGAGGGAGCATCGGACCTTACTTAAAACAGCAGAACTCCTAAAAAGTTACTACCGTATGCAGGATGTCAGTACTCAGCATGGTCTTATGCCCAGGAAGTAAAGGAAAAACCGACCCAGTCACAAAAAAATCAGACAGGAAAAGGGGGTAAACTTGGATTGTATGGAATGCCAAATAAATATTCTCAAGAATGTTTGACTGTGTGTGTGTGTGTTTGTTTCTGTGTGTGTGTGTACGTTTATCCCCTGGATTTGGGTGTCATATTGAATTGATCAATCAATATGCTTTATTTTCTTCATGGAACTGACCCGTCTGTGTTGGAGCTGGGCCTCTAAAATTGTGGAGTGAATGGGTGTGGAATGTGTTGGGATTCTTCCTACAGGACAGAGTTGGGGAGGTCAAAGCAAAAGACAGCTTAGTTGGAAACTTACTTTGTCCTATGGAAGCAGAAGTAGTTCAAGGAAAGGGGTTAAGGTTTCCACAGCCCAGTTTGCTGGGACCTCTAAAATCGTTCATTTTGGGTATCATCATACACAATAGATAAGCACAGGATGATGGAAATCTTGAAGTTCCCTTTCTTGTTGAATTCACGTTCTTTTAAAGGTGAATGCATAATCCTTTTCTGGGACAATCAGCCCCTCAGAACTTCTCACACATCAACGTGAGAAGAAATGGGCAGGTAAGGTGTATGGAGGGACTGTGGGAAAGGTGACAGAGGCATGCGGGAAAGCATTCAGGATATGCTTTTTGGCGTAGATGACTAAGGGAAAACACAGACTGGCAGAAGTGCGGGGAAAGGGGTTGGATTTGTGGAATATAAGATTACTGGGGAATCCACGCATGGACTGTCTTGTCACTTGATGACACAGGATATGGACACTCTTGTTGATGTTTACATCTTTAGTTGGGTTAAGCTTTTCTCCACGATTGTATGTTAGGTGAGGAACCAGTAGTGTATGTAGCTACCAACATTACGAGTGCATTTTGTGCTCTTGCAAACTCTAGTGAGGCTCTATTCTCCCCAGTGATTGGCACTGCAGATTGTTTCTGGAGCCCAGGGCCCTCTGATTTTCTGTGGCCTTTTCAGCATACTTTGCCTAAGTTTAATAATGTAAAGAGCAGATAGTTGCACAGTATGTGTTGCAAGCCTCACACAGGAGGACAACACATACAGTTTTCATTCACGGGTGGGTGGCGGCTTCCCATGAACACCTGTGTCTATGCACAAGACGAGGGGTTGCCTGTGTCACTGATGGGTGAGGAGGATTTCAGTGTCGGCGGCAGAACTTTCTTCCCGGTTCCCAGAAAAAACAGTTCCAACATGAGCATCCATGTTGGCCACACACTAGTAGAGTGCTAACATTCCTGTCCCATATGTACTCTGGTCGGCACAGCTTCTGTGAGAAGAGCTATGTTGTTTCAGGGAGGAAGGTTTGACAGTCAAAGTTCATGAATCTGTTGTACTGCCTTCAATACGCATTCCACACCTCCTGCTCGGTATCAGCAGTTGAGCTTTGAAAATCTATAGCCCAGTTTTGCCCCTGCTCCTGGGCACACTGATAATACCATTGTTTTGGTATTATCAGAGATGGTGCTGAATTGTGCTGAATTGTACAGGCTGTCTAACGCTTCTTCCACTGAATATCCGTGCACATGGGCCACAAACGCTAAGGGTACTGACGGATTTGTATTCTGCCTCAGTAACTCTGAAACACCTCTGTTACATCTACTGTCAGGGTCTTTTTCATGTTTAAAGTACCAAGTGTGTGTTTGTAGTTTTTAGTGTGTTTGTAGTTGTGTATGTTTATTTCTCTGCGTGGGTTTGTATCTTTCCTCTGATTCCACCTATGTCTCCCCATATTTTTCCACACTACCTGCGGTAATTTGTACATGCCTATCTCTACAACCATGCTAGAATTTGTATCTGTGTCTTTGAACATCTGTCACTCTCTCTCCCTTCCTTTCTTCCTTCCTTTCCTTTACACCCTTCCTTTCTTCTTTCCCTTCCTTCCCCACCACACTCTCTCCGTCTGTATCATCTACCTTTCTGTTCTCTATCTGAATTTAGTTTGTAATTCTGAATCTCTTGGCAGTGGCGTCAGACATCAGAATGTCTGGATGAAATTCCTCTTTGAAAGGCTCTGAGCTGAAAGAGATGAGTTCTTTTTGTGAGCCATAATGAACGGTTTATTTCAGGCCAATCTAGCAATGACAGTGTTAAAAACAAATACTGAGCATTGCAGCAAAGCCAAAAGTCCCATGGATTCCACTCATCCCGCTCAGTGTATCGAAAAGGTGGAAAAGTGAAAAAGTGGGTATGCCTGTGGTCTCCCAAGCGGAAGGAGAACTTTCAAGTGATTGTGTCAGATGATTTTCCAGCAGGCAGCGATAGTTCGTAGATACATGCTGCGTAAACACAAGCACGATGATGAAACGTAGAAAATGTTCTTCTTCCTCCATTTCAGTTTTGTATTATCTTTTAATCAACATCATGCGTACAGAATTTCTTCACGACATGTCATAAACTATTGTTTAATGAACTCATACCTGAATTATTCATTGTGTCAAAGAATGTCAAACAATCATGATTCGTTATGACCTGCTACAGATAAGTGATAGGAAATAAGAAAATGAGAGCATATAGAAAGGGCACATCGTGGTCTGGGAACTTCACCAAGAGGTTCAGGCTAGCTGAATGCATGTCAGGGATTCAGAAAAAGACACTTGCACTTGTTATTAAGGGCTTTGAATGGAAAAGGAGCACTCTTTTTACATTTATGTCTTTTAAGTCATTTGGGGAGTTTGGTGTATTATTACTTACAGTGTTCTCTCTGCCCTTTCTTATTGTTCTCCCCATCTGGCGCTGTTATTATGTGAAAGCTGGTTTCCTCCATCGGATCGCGTAGGCTCTAATGATGTTTCATTTATTTTGATTCTCCTCACACTACGTAGTTTTAATTTGCCGAATGTGACTCTTTTTTTGTTGGTTTTCCGAGAATGGGTCTTACTCTGTCTTCTAGGTTGGACAGCAGCCCCAGGGTCTTAGCCCACTGCATCCCAGACACCACACACCCATGTGATCCTCTCAACTCAGACTCTCACACAGCTGGCACTAGAGGTGCATGCAACCCTTCCCAGCTATGTATTAATTTAGCAATTGATTACTTTTTGGATATGGGCCCATGTTGCCCCAGGCTCCTCTGGAACTCCTGAGTGCAGGCAATCCTCCCACCTCAGCCTACCAAAGTGCCGGAATGACAGGTGTGACCCATGGCCCTGGCATGGCTTTGAGTTTTTTGCTTTTTTCTTCTACCTCCTCACGTCTTCTTTTCAAACATGCAGTGAAGGTTTCAATTCATGGACTGTAGTCTCCGTGCCTCTAATTTCTATCTTTCAACTCATCGTCAGCATTCATTGCGATTTTCATATTTATAAATTTATATATATATATGTGCACATATATATTTTTCCTTAACTTACCAAACGATGTTGCATTCTTTCCTGTGTCATGAAAAAGACTTTGATAGAAATGAAAAGCACCGCTTTATAATAAAATAGTTTATTGACATTTATTCTCTTAAGGCGTTTTAAAAATTGTATGTTTATTTGAAACTGTCATATGAAATGATACATATTTATAACATAAGGAGTGTTGTTCAAAAGGTCATATATATTATGCATTGGATACATCCAGCTAATCAACATATGCGTGATCTCACATACTTGTCATTTTTGTTGTGAAAAAACTTGACATGCACTGTCTTAGAATTTTGTTAGAGAAAGAATACATTATCACTAGTTATAGTCAGCAGGCTGAAGAAAATATTTTTGACCTATCCCTCCTTTCTAACTAGAAATATGAATTCTTGATCCAGCATCTCCTCAGTGCACCCTCTTCACCCCCGCCTTCGGAGTCACTACCTCTGTGAAGTCCGCTTTTTCAATTTCTTATAAGAATGAGGTCATGTGCTAGTTGCCTTTCAGATACCTGGCTTATGTGACTTAACAAAATGGCATGCACACATTCAGCAGATTCACACGCATTGTCACAACTGGCAGGATTTCCTTATTTATTATTGCATTACATTTTTCCATTCCGCGTAGGTGTATTTACCCCATTTTTTTAATCCACTCATCAATTGAGGGACACTCAGGTTGCTTCCGTTATTTTGGCTCTAGGGAAAATGTAATGAGTGCAATAATACTTGCATGGGTGCATGCACACCTTCAACATACTGATCTGTGTACTTGTGGGCGTGCCCGGGTATTTTGATTTGCTGGATCATATGGTGGGTGGTTCTACCTGTAGATTTTTGAAGACTGTTTATATTAAATAAAACCCATAAAACTTCTTGTAATGCCTGCACCAATTTACATTCTCACCAAAAGTGAGCAAGGAATTCCTTTTCTCTGCATCCTCACCAGAAATGAGGGTTTTCTTTTTTCTTTTTTTTTTTTCTTGTCTTTTGGAAAATAGGCATTCTGACTGAAGTGAGAAGAAATCTCATTGTGTTTTGATTTGCATTTTCCTGGTGGGTTGGGGATGATGAGGACTTTTTAGTGTGTCCTCTGGACAACTGTATGTCTTAGTTTCAGAAATGAGTATTCCAGCCTTTGCCCATTTGTTTTCAAGCTATTGAGTTGTGGGGAGTTCCTTATGTACTTTGAATATTGACCCATTAACAGATCTATGGTGACCCAATCATTGCTCCCATCCTGTAGGATGCCTCTTCTGTTTCTTTAGTTTTCTGTGTTGTGGTGAAGCACTTTAGTTTGATATGATTACATCCTCTATTTCTGATGGTGTTTACTGTGCTCTTGCAGTCACTTTGAGACCATCATTGCCTACAGAGATGCCATGGAGCTTCTTCCTTGTGATTTGTTCTGGTATTTTTATTGTTTCCTGTCTGACATTGGAGGTTGGTGATAAATTATCCACTTGTAAATTCCTTTATGTGGCTATTCAGTTTGTCCCCAACCTAGTTTATAGAAGATACTTGATTTTTCACTGGGCGTTGTTGCTTCTTTGGGAAAAGGCCGTGACTTAGCTGCAAATGCAGTGACTTAGTTCTGGGCTCCTGTTGTTTTTCATAAGCTCAAGTCTCTGCTTTTCTGCAGTGCTATCCTATTTCGGTACGTAAAGCTTTGTAGTAGTATATCATGAAGTTAGGTAGTGTGATGCCTCCAGCTTTGTGCGTTTTACTGGATTGCTCTGGGCTTTCAGGATGTTCTGCCGTTTCACAGGAAATTTAGGATTCTCAGATTACTTTTCTAAGAAGAATGGGTCATTGATATTTTTACAGGGGTTGTATAGGATCTGAGGATCACTCAGGTAGTATTGATGTCAATGCCATTTAGACAATGTGTTTGTGTGCACATGCTCAGGGCCAAGAGACACTGGGTGTCCTCAGCAATAGTGAGGTGGGCCTTAATGTCCAGCCAGATTGCCTTCCTGGAAACACAGAGAGGATCCCCTTCCGTTTTGCTGTCTCTTCACATTTCCTCCCCTGTGAGCCTTGTGTGGTCCTCCAGATTCCCTGTGCGATGGCCTGCCTTTTTTGTGGGTGGGGAGTTGCTGGGTGAATGAGGATGGCAGAGGGGAACAAGCATGTCAGGAGAGCCTGGGTTCATCCAAATGGGACTTGGCAGGCCTGGGAGAGCCATTCTGGGAGGATGTAGACCTGGACAGGCCTCAGGTGGGCATCTGTATGGAGGGTGAGACAGCCCTGGTGGATCCCAAACTGAAGGCCAGGTAGTGGCACGCCTCAGGACAGAGAAGGGAGCTAGCAAGGGATGATGAGGCAGCTATCTCTTGATCCTGGCTTCTTACCCATTGACCTTTGCTAATTATGCCTATTTAGCAGATTAGGGTTCCCCCATCCTGAAATGTGGGAACTACAGTTCCCTTATGGACCTTTCTCCACCAGCCCATGATGGCCTGAGTTTGCTCACTGCAATCTCCTCCCTGAGCCTTGGCTTCTCTATGTGCATCCTAACTCCGGGACCCACAGGCTTCTCAACCCCCAGGCCTGGGCTGCTTCCCTGTCCTCTTCTCTGTTCCCTCTCTGAGGGCCTAACTCCGTTGAGTAGTGCTGCAGGAGATTGAGCCACAGGCCCTGGCTGATGACCTCGGGGACTGGGCAAAGTGGTCGTGACAGGTCAGGTTCCGGTCCAAAGCCAATTCCTCCGATGCCGAGGAATGTCCAACAAGGTCCTTTGCCATGACGCCCCATAGCTGCCCCACCTCAGCAAACCTGCCATACCCTGGGCAGTCACAGTCAGCCAACCAGCTGAGGAAGCTCAGTTAGGCAGTGCCCTGCAGGAAACTGGGGCCTTCACCTGAATGAGCCTAGAACCACTTGACTGCAGTGGAGCCAGTCGCCCTGTATCCTGGAGGGAGAGGAGTCAGGAAGGCTAACGCCAGGCCGAGCTTCCCAGGTACTACCCCCTCTACCATACCAGGAGGCACTCCTCATTGAGGATGCCAACGCAATACTCCTTAGTGAGCACTTCGTTGCCAAAGTAAATGTTGTGATGACAGGCAAACTTCTTCCTGCCAGTTGTACTCATGATGAGTGAGTTCCTCCTCCTGCCTGTCCAAGAAGGAGAAAGAGGACAGCCAAGGGACAATTTCATCTAGGTGGGCTGAGGTGGCCTTCTAGCTGGGGTGAAGCATGCGTTTCCCCTTCCTAGCTCCCCGACTGAGACACCCCTGAGCTCCAGGAGCACCTCAAACTGACCTGGATCTTAGAACCCTTCCCCAGACCCGGGCTTACCATCCTGACCAGCAATCCAACATGTAGCTTTGAAGGACTTCCTCATGATGTTTCAGCTACTTGCTCTCACCGGAAATAATCACAACTTTTAAACTGTTCTTCATGCCAACTTAAATGTTTCATTTTTACTACCTCATGTTTTGGATGAGGCATGTATTTTTAAATAGATTTTCACCCTTATTGTACCTCTGTGATAAACTGCTTACTTACATTCATACCATAATTATCTTTCAGTTTTACTTGTCTGTTCCCCAAGATTCAGTGAAACTAAGAATTCTATTTATGCTTGTATCTTTCAGCAACCATATGTGAGATAATGGTGCACATTACTGCAGAAATCACATATACAGGTCCAAAGGGAGACGAAGAAAAAGAAAGCAAGTTTTAAAGTCTGTACATTCCTAACTCTGTATCAGAAACTCACAAATAACAGTGAAATCAAAGAATGATCACAGCCAATTCCTTTTCATACCTAGACTGAAATAAGAATCTTCAAAAGAAAAGAAAGTTCAGAATTTGGGTTTGCAAAAAGTTTCCTATATAGACAAAATTATTGGTAACTTTCTCTGACTAGAAAACAAACAAAAATCCACGTTTTTCATATGTGTAAATATACACATTTTTATTTCCATCAGTGATGATACGCAAGTAAGTAATAAAGTGAAAGTACAATAAATTGATATATGGAATGTTCACAGTCTCCAAATATTCCATTGAGACTATTAATTTTATGTAAACCATAAAGAATGCTTCATGAAACTACATTATACAGTGTCTTTTAGTATTTTACTCACATTTTAAATAATCAACAATTAGAGGGAATTCTTCCTCATTATTTATTACGACTACCGTTATTTTCCTTGAGTAATCCTGTTGAAATTAAGTATTTTAAATAAAACATTAAAAACAAATTATATTGACTGATTTCAGCTTTTAATGAAATCCTACTTGTGTATTTGTAGTAATGTGAAGTATAACTTTCTCCTCACAATTACTCTTTTATAAAACCGGTGTTATTGTTTTCTCTGACACTAACATTGTGATATCTCACAGCTTTACTGTGTGTATACATGACATCCCTCCAGAGAGTAGGCGTCAAATATGTGGAAAAATCATATTTGTGACAAAATTCTGGGAAAGGCAATGGTGAAATGGAAGAATAATTTCTAACTTGCTAACTGTTGGTCAATGGGTTTGTATTTATTTAGCTATAGACACGTATGTGCACACTGTGAGTTTGCCCATGTACATATACATTTCTAGGAGATACCCGTAATATATGGGTTGTGTAATTTTTAATTTATCCACTATTGTGTATGTGTGAAATTAGAAAAGCAGTTACCTTTTCTTTACTCAATTTGTTGGAAAGCCAAAAAAGTCTGTCAACCTTCATTTCAATTAATCCAATACTGTTAACTGCGGACACCTTCATTCTCCTTGTTCTCCTTTGGCAACCGGGAAGTTAATTCTCACTCTAATTCAGCTCTCAGGGTGTGATCCACAAACTTTGTATATGCTTAAAAGGATAAAAGTTCAGTGAAATGTCAAGCCATGCTGTGAAATGTTCCATTGTTTCTATATCTCTAATTGTCCTTTCATGTTATAGAGGCAAGAAAAACAATTCAATGTGTTTCTTAGTATCCAGTCCAATGCACTCTTTCTTCATAATATGCCAAACCCATCCCTTCAAGGCCTTGACATCTCAACATGGCTGGACGTCTCAAAATCTCTTCTCATTAATAACCATTATGTTAATCACTGTTGCCCACAACTGGAATTCGACTGTGAAATCCCCTGGTGGAAATTGCTGTAATGGCTCAAACTACTGGAATGACTATTTGTTTTACCTGAAAACATCTGATGAGCATATACATATGCTATGTGCATGAACATATTGTACATTAACAACATACCATCACTGCCAGTAGATAATAGGTATCCCAAACCTTTGAACCAAACTGACCTCAGGTGCCCCCACAAACCAAGCTTTTTCCTCCACAGCTTTCTTTTTATGTCAAAAAACCGCAAGTCCAGGCCGGGCGTGGTGGCTCTCGCCTGTAATTTCCACATTTTGGGAAGCCGAGGTTGGTGGGTCACTTGAGGTCAGGAGTTCGACACCAGCCTAGGCAACATGGCAAAAACCTGTCTCTACCAAAAATAGAAGAAGTAGCCAGGCCTAGTGGCACATTCCTGTGGTCGAGCTACTTGGGATGCTGAGGCAGGAGAACCGCCTGAACCTGGGAGGCAGAGGTTGTAGTAAGCTAAGATCAGACTACTGCACTCCAGCCTGGATGACACAGCGAGACCATGTGTCAAAAAAGAAAAAAAACAAAGCAACTCCACTCGTCCAGTCGCTTAGGTAAAAAGTACTGTAGTTGGCTGGGCACGATGGCTAACGCCTGTATTCCCAGCACTTTGGACTTTGGAAGGCTGAGACGGGCAGATCACCTGAGATCAGCAGTTGGAGACCAGTCTGGCCAACATGGTGAAGCCTGGCCTCTACTAAAAATACAAAACATTAGCTGGGCATGGTGACGAATGCTTGTAATCCCAGCTAGTCGAGAGGGGGAACCTGGGAGGCAGAGGATGTGGTGAATGGAGATGATGCCACTGCACTCCTGCCTGGGCTACACAGCGAGTGTACCCTGTGAGAAACAAAGGTGAACAGAAGAAAAGTTCTTTATTTAAATATCTAGTACATTAATTTTCAAGTTGTTGTAGAAACATTTCTCTTTAAACTCCTATTGTAATGTCACTTTTCCTGCTACTCACAAATTTAATCTGTAATATTTGCAGTATCGTGAAGTTCTAAGTACATTTAAATTCCTATTATGATAATCCATGGATTGCTGAGAAATAGTGGTTTTAATTTTGTTGTTCAATTTCCACTTAATTTTATTTCAACTTGTGTTAACTCAATTGAAAATTCTTTAGTAGTTTTTTAAATCTCATATCAAGACTTTTATTCACATCAATTGCTGTATAAATGCTCCCACCTTGAAGAACACTCTCTTATAGCCTGCTTCCCTACGACAGTCTTGACTGGTTGCCCTCCAGGCCTGTTTCAATTGTCTCATTCTAGGACTTACATTCACTACCCTTTTAAGAATTTATCTTTGTCTTTTCTTGTGTGTCCTGTTTTCTGCATTTCACATCTTTATCTTTCTTGGTTTACTTCTTCTTTTTGGTAGGAAAAAATCTCTAGTAATTTCTTGAGGAAAGGTTCACCTGGAGACAAAATTTTCGAGTTCTCATATGTCTGAAAAATGTTATGTTTTCTCCTTGTACATTTGATTTTAGTCTATTTGGAAATAAAAACATATGTCAGAAATCAGTTTCTTTTAGAATTTTCAAATCAGAACTCCATAATCCATTGCCTTCTGCTTTATAGCGGTAGTGTTGAGATTTTTTTTTTTTTTTTTTTAATTTGACGTGGAGTTTCGCTCCTGTTGCACAGGCTGGAGTACAATGGCAGGATCTCAGCTCATCGCAACCTGCACCTCCTGGATTGAAGTGATTCTCCTGCCTCAGCCTCCCCAGTAGCTGGGATTACAGGTAGGCGCCACCATGCCTGGACAATTCTGTGTTTTTAGTAGAGATGGGGTTTCTCCATGTTGGTCAGGCTGGTCTCAAACTCCTGACATCAGGTCATTCGCCTGCCTTGGCCTCCCAAAGTGCACCTCGGCCTCCCAAACTGCGCCTTGGCCTCCCACAGTGCTGGGATTACATGCATGAGCCACCATGCCTGGCCAGTGTTGAAAATTTCTAAATCATCTGGTTCCTCATCCTTTGTTCGTGACCTATTTTTACCTCTCTGGAAACTTACACCATTTTCTCTTTGTTCTCAGTGTTCTCAAATTGTACATTGATGTATCTTGACACGAGTCTGCTTTCATCGATTTTCATGCTATTTTGCTAGGTGTTCGCCTTTTAATCTGTAAATAAGCATCCTTATGTTCTGAGACTTTTTAATTATTTGCCAACAATTTATCCCCCTTTGTTTTACTTATTTATTTCACTTCTATAATTCATATAAATAAAATAATTGGAAAAAATTATCTTGGAGAAGCAGATACCATCACACTGATTCTGTCTGTGTTAACCTATCATACCTGAAGGTTGTCATATTTTATTAAGCAGAAATGTTGTATTTCTTGGTATTCACATTACAACCTGAAGATGGGCAATGACTGTCAAAATTTTAAATATATGGGTAATAGTTAGAAGATGCAAGCACTGTATCCTCCAGAATTTTAGCATATGAAAATTGCTAATTTTAAATTCCAGGCACATTGATTTAAGCTTCAACATTCTCCCAGCTAAAATGAATCCATTTGTGCTAAGTTCTGTGATCAAAGGTGAATAAGACATTGTTTCTGCCTTCAGTGATAGCTGAGTCCAAAGGGAGACAAATAGAAATGATGTAAAAAGAGAGATAAGTAGTTCATGCGCAGTGGCTCACCAGCACTTTGGGAGGGCAAGGAGGGAGGATCATGAGGTCCGGAGATTGAGGCCATCCTGACTAACAAGGTAAAACCCTGTCTCTACAAAAAATTAGCCAGCCTTGGTGGCACACACCTGTAGTCCCAACTTCTTGGGAGGCTGAGGCAGGACAATTGCTTGAACCCGGGAGACGGAGGTTGCAGTGAACGGAGATCATGCCACTATACTCCAGCATAGGCAACAGAGTGAGACTCTGTTTCAAGAAAAAAAAGACATAAAGTGCTATAAAAACTGAGAAAAGGGACAGAATATCTGTGACAGATAATTTGTTTGGGTCAGTTGGAAATGAGGAGGTCTCAGTGTATGCTTTTACTGTTTCACGTTTGATTATGGGCAGAAACAAATGAATCTTAATATTTATGGGGTCACAGACACTTTTTAAAGGTGAGGAAATCTATGATGATTCTTTCCATAAAAATCTATGTAACATACATCTATATTTTACTTAGAAACTCAGAATGTGCACCATCAAGTGCTCTGGATAGAGTAGAATGAGTAGTAGTATTTAAGGCAGACAAGATGGGAAGGGGAATCCAAACACAGGAAATGCCCTGTGCGAGAGCCTGGACACAAAAAAGCTCGTACATTATTGGAATCAAAGTGAGTATAACATAATTCAGGGTGACTGGAGCATAGCTGGAAGACGAACCAATCATGGCGTAAGATGAAAACAGAAGGCCAGGCACGGTGGCTCACGCCTGCAATCCTACATTTTGGGAGGCACTGGCGGGCAGATCACCTAAAGTCAGAATTTGAAGACCACCCTGGGTAAAATGGCAAAAGCCCATCTCTAATGAAAATACAAACATTATCCACGCATGGTGTGGGGGTGACTGTAATCGTAGCTACTCAGGAGGCTGAGGCAGCAGAATCGGTTAAACCTGAATGGCAGAGGTTGCAGTGATCTGACATCGCACCACTTAACCATTAAACACCAGCCTGGAAGAAAGATTGAAACTCCATCTCAAAATAAATAAATAAATAAATAAATAAATAAATAAATAAATAAATAAAAAATTTAGAAAGGCCGGGAGCGGTAGCTTCTGCATATAATCCCAGCAATTTTGGAGGCTGAAGTGGGCAGATCACTAGGAGTTGGGATTTCAAGATCAGCCTGACCAACTGGGAGAAATCCCATCTCTACTAAAAAAAAAAAAAAAAAAAAGTACAAAATAAGCCCAGCACGATGGCCAGTGCCTGTAATCCCAGCTACTTGGGAGGCTGAGGCAGGAGAATCGCTTGAATCCAGGAGGTGGAGTTTGCGGTGAGCTGAGATCGCGCCATGGCACTCCAGCCTGGGCAACAAGAGCGAAACTCTACCTCAAAAATAAACACACAAAAATGAAACTAGAAGATAAGTATATATCCAGGGATAAAGCATGAAGTATCTCCAATGTCACTCATGCACTTTGTTTACTCAGAGACAACACCAGGATTGATTAAAATTATGCACATCATGTCAACCCTTTTCTAAATGTTAACAAATGTCACTGGAACAGCTAGTACCCATGGAATAGGATGTAACATTCTGACTGCAGGCTTTCACTTGCATTCCCTACAGGTGTTGAGTGTGGAGTGTTCAAACCTCAAGCTTATAGATTCATGAAGGAAAAATTATGTGCATTGAAAATTGAGAACAACTATGTTAAGAACAATATTCCATGAAAGTAAGTTCCTATGTACTCATCTGCTCTTAATTGTATTACACTGTTCTCATGCAGAATGATACAAGTAACAATTATTATTGTTATTACTATTATTAGTATTATGAAATGGAGTCTAGCTCGGTAGTCCATACTGGAGCGCACTGCTGCGAACTCAGCTCACTGAAATCTCCGACTCCTGGGTTCAAGGGATTCTCCTGCTTCAGCCTCCCATGTAGCTGGGATTGCAGGCACCCACCAAAACACCTAAGTAATTTTTATATTTTCAGTAGGGACGTGGTTTCACTGCATTGGCCAGGCTGGTCTTGAACTCCTGACTTCCTGAACCACCCACCTTGGACTCCCAACGTGCTGGGATTACAAGTGTGAGCCACCGCACCCAGCCAAAATTAATATTTTGAAATATTTAGAAATATATGTTCTAGGGCACAGTGGCTCAAGTCTGTGATCCCATGACTTTGGGAGGCCGAGGTGGGTGGACCACTTGAACTGAGGAGTTGGAGACTAGCTTGAAAATATGGTGAAACCCTGTCTCTACAAAAGATACAAAAAATTAGCCAGGACTGGAGGTGTGTGCCTGTGTTCCCAGCTACTGAAGAAGCTAAGGTGAGAGGATTGTTCAGGAGGATCACTTGAGCTCAGGAGGATGAAGCTGCAGTGCGCAGAGATTGAGCTTCTGCACTCCAGTCCAGTCTGGGCAAGAAAGTGAGGTTCTGTCTCTTGTACGTAGGGGTGTGTGTGTGTGTGTGTGTGTGTGTGTGTGTGTGTGTATACACATATGCATGTATATGTATACACACACTCATATATACATATATAAGAAAGAGTGAAACTCCCTCATACACACACACAGACACACACACACATACAAACACGCACACAAACATATATTCTTGGCCACCTTAATTCCTCTATAATGGAATTCTGAACAGCATGCTTAAGGGTCAATACCAGGGCCTGCAGGCAGATAGCCCGTGCCAGAACTGTTCAGAGTGGGTTTTTTCACATTATACAGTTTCATCTTCTGAGTACACTTCCTGATCCTATTGTTCCCTTCATATCTTGCATATCTTTCTGGGGAAAAGACCACATGCAGCAATACCTTTTTTTTTTTTTTTTTTTTTGCTAAGTGTTTTCTTATTATTTGGAGGAGTTTTTAGTCGAAAAATTTCTAAGGACGAAACTTTTCGTCTTTTGGCTCAGGAAACTGCAGGCACCAGTTGCACAACAATATTTAAGAGTAGCACAGATAATAAGTCATATCCATTGCCTTAAACAAAATGTACAGAATTCGGTATTTTTAGTTACACGCGAACACTATATAGGGTTTGCAATTGATCATTTTTATATTCTATATTCTATTTGATACTGAACATAGAGCGTCAAGAATTGGGGCACACAATGATTTTTCAGTAAATATGCATAGAGTGCTGTAAATATTGAGATTGGAAAACATACCATGTTTCTGCCCTCATCATGTTCTCATTCTATTAAATGTTGTAATAACACAACTTTGAGTCATAAATCTTTCAAAAGAGAAGTACACACAAAAAAGAGCTAGACAAATACGTGGGACATTATGATCATTTAGAGCTTGTATCAGTTACAGCCAGGTCTTCAAGGCCCATAAATGCCAGGATAGAAAGTTTAGAACAAACTGTCTACACAAAGGCAAGTTTTTGTTGCTGTTGTTGTTTTTTCATAGGAAAATAATATCAGAGTTTCACAAAGGTTATAAGACTAACTGCAATATATAGGATGGGTTGAAGATCAGCAAGAGAAGACAGAAGGTGAGTTCTGAGTTTTATTAAATGCTTAAACTAACATATGATGGTGGCCTGGGTAAAGAAAGTTGAAGCAAGGACTGGAAGAAAGAGACAGGTGCAAGAATCATTGTAAAGATAAAGTCCACAAGTCTTGGCATGAGTTTTCAAATTGAGGCTAGTAAAAAATATTGTGGGATTCTTGCCATTCATCTATCCATCAAATTATTCAATGCAACTTTATTAAGATTCTAGATTATTATTAATCTTTATCATTATTCAAGATTATTAAGGTGTATTACTCATTGAATAATAAATATTGCATGCATGTTTATTACTATGCAAAAAGCACTGTGCTGGGTTCTGGAGGTACAGCAATGAATATGGGGTTAATGGTCCCCAACTTCATGAAGCTTTACATAGAGGGAGAGACAGATAATAAATAAAAGACACAAGCAGTCGTAAATGTTGTGAAGGAAATTTTGGGACGCGGAAAGAGAGTAACAGATAGTAGTGACGGTTGGTATAACAGACAGAACTACTGTACATTGGGCACTAAGTGAAGCTTTCTCCAGGGAAGTCTTATGTGATATATCTGAAAGAGCAGCCATTGATAAAGAGGGAAAAAAACAGCTGCCAACCCTCTAAAATAGGAGAATTTTGGCCTAGCTCTGTGTTTGAAGAACAGAGAGTTGCTAATGTGCAGAATAAAGCTGAGAATTTGAGTAAGAGGAAAATGGTAAAGTAACCAGTGGTTTTAATAGTACAGATGGGAATGCTGTCCTTGATAAAAGTAGTTCCAGTGGAATGAGACCAAAACCCAATTGAACTGAACTGAAAAGCCAGTGGGAAGAAATGAGGGAAGTGGGTACAGCGTGCTTAGTGGAGAAAAGTAATGAAGGGGTAGGTGTCAGGGGAGTAAACAACGGGAAAAATTCTAATTTATAAAAGCAATCTAAGAATTTAGATCACAGCTGTATATGTATACTGAGGTGGTAGAGAGGGAGAGATTAACGTACATGAGAAAATAAAATTGACAGCAGTGGATTGCGGTTTCTAGCACCTACAGTTCACTCCCACTTTGCCTGTGAGTTGGATAAATGTCTGAAAGCTGATTGTTTTTCAAAGTTGGTTTCTATTTGGGAAAGAAGGGAGCAGGGAACAACATGACATTGTAAACTGCAAAGCAAAATAAGGATATAGAGTACATAGAGGAAGAAAGAGCTCGGGCACTAGAAGATCTTGTTCCTCAAACCGCATGCTGCCTACTTTGTAGTCTAGCTTGACACGTGAGCCCTACTCCAGTTTCCAAAAGAACAATGATTGTTTCATTTAATCGGACCAAGGGCACTTGACACATCCCACCATATACATCTGTCATTTCAAAGAAGAAAGAGTATTTTAGAACTACAAATAGAAATAATGTAACATTAAGATGAAAATCAAATAACAAATCTAGCTTCGTTGAAAATCTGTCTATACTGATATCTTATTATTTTTTTTAATTCTGCCAAGGATTAGTGAACATATTCTCCCAGTCTTTTGTCTGTATGTTAAAACTTGCTAAACACCTCAAGTCTCGCATAAGAACTACAATGGAAAATGGATCAGTCAGGAGTTCTTCCATACAATTATCAATAAATTATATTTCTTCATACTGAAATTTGTTTTTTCATTATTGTAAGAAATTAACTTTTATATTAATAGTAGGTGATGTAACAAAGCAGGTCTTTAAGGAGATAACTGACACTGGATTTCCATACCATTACTCAGGTGGCCCTTATTTGCCAGCCAGGTTCCCTCCCTGGACACACACTGAAGGTCCCCAACCATTTTGCGATCTCTTCACATTCCCAGCTCCTGAGGAAGCTCCAAAATACCTGTCCATGAAGAAAATAGAACATTTCCGCACACTGGATCCCAGTGTGGTCCTCCAGATTCCCTGTGAGGTGGACTATCTTGTATGGGAAGGCAGGGCACTGGGAGGGAGGATGTCAGAGACGATAACACATGTCAGGGCAGCCCAGGGTCATGGAAACAGAACAAGACAGTCCTGGGAGAAACATTCTAAAACGGCATAGACCTAGGTGGGCCTCAGGTGGACATCTGCGTGGAGAGGGAGAGGGCCCTGGTTGAGCTCAAAATGAGCCCCAGGTGGTAGCAGATCTTAGGGCAGGGCATGGAGCTGGCAAGTGATGATGAGACAGCTATCCCTTAAGCCCTGCTTCTCACCCACTGACTTTAGCCACATATGCATCCTAGTGGCTTAACGTTCCCCAATCCTGACATGTGGGTGTTATAATTTCCTGATGGGCCTTTCTCCCCCAAACCATGGATTGCCTGGGATTGCTCACTGCAGTCTCCTCCATGATCCTTGGGTTCTCCATGAGGGGCACAGATCCAGGACTCAAAGGCCTCTGAGTTGCCAATCCTTGGTTGCTCGCCTGGCCTCCTCTCTGTTCTGTCTCTAATGCTGTCCTTCCCTCCATGGGATAGAACTGCAAAGCATTGAGCCATAGGCCCTGGCTGATGATCTAGGGGACTGCAGAAGCAGGTCCAGGGGAGTTCAGGTCACAGCTTAAAGCCAGTTCCCCGGAGACCAAGGAATGACCAGCGAAGTCCTTTCCCAGGATGCCCCACGGCGAACCCCACCTCAGCAATCCTGCCAAAACCCGGGCAGTCTTATTCAGCCAAACAACCTCCACCTCCACCTCAGCCATGATGTCTTTCATATGATAAGCTCAGCCGTTGTGTCTTCCAATATGATAAGGTCAGGTAGGAGGTGTACTGCCTGCAGCTGGAGGCTTGACCTTCATGATCCCAGAACCACTGGACTGCAGTGGAATGAGACACTCTGTACCCTGCAGGGAGAGGAGTCAGGAAGGTTCATGCCAGACCTCACCTCCCACACACCAGCTGCCCTACCATGCTGGGAGGCATTCCTTACCGAGGATGCCAACACGGTACTCCTTAATGATGACTTCACTGTCGAAATAGAGATTGTGACGACATGAAATCTTCATCCCGCCGCCGGTAACCGGGATCGCTGAGGTCCTCCACCTGCCTGATCAAGGAGAAAGAGAATGGATTCAATACGACCATCTTATCTAGCTGGGCTGTAGTGAACCACGAGTTTCCACTTTCCAGTTCTCCCACTGAGACAACCCTGGTCCCCAGGGGGACCACAGACTGACTCAGAAACTGGACCCCTCCCACCGACCCAGGCTCCCCAGCCTGACCTACAAATCCATCATGTAGCAAAGCAGGACTTCATCATGGTTTCTGGCCCAGGCCGACATCTCGTGTGCCAAACAACCTACCTCTGGTCAGGAAGCCTCCAGATGATTGGGTGGGCAAGTCTCGTGACGCCCTGCAGTTTTGCAAGAGCACAGAGACTGTGGAGCAGGGCTATCTCCCAGAGATTTGGCCTGTCACCGTCCGTTGTTGGTCCTGTGTCTCTGTCTGGCGAGGAGGCAACGGCACAGCTATGGTGGTTTGTGGAGTGGGTGGACCCCGGCCAAGACGGCCTGGGCTGACAAGAGCGGAGAGGAAGAAGAAGTGGGCAGGTGGTTGCAGCTGAGGAGCGGAGGGGCGGGGTGGCACGGGGTGGTGTGAGGCGGCTGCTTCTCCGGGTTCATGAGCTGCAGGAGGCCTTTGTGTGCTGAGTGCCGGACCTGCTCTGCTGATGTCCGGGTGTGTGCTGTCTTCTCATCCTAGTCTCCCTGAGGGGTGGGCCTGCCCACTTGAGGGAAGTCCTGTAGTAAGAAACGGCGGCAGAGTTGTGCCTGGCGCTCCCCATGGGAATTGCGTGGGTGCAAAGGAGGTTATATAGACTCAAGGCCTACACCCCTTTGGGTTCGGCGCCGGCAGGGGGAAGAAAGCCTATCTGGGGAGCTGGTGCCTGCCTTGAGGTGGTCGGCAGCCCCATGCACCGCGAACCCGTCTTAAGCACCTTGTGTTTCTGGGCTGAGCCTGTTGGAAACGGGCACCGAGAGCATGGGGTGGTTGAATGGCTGGCAATGGCAAAGAGACTGCCCGTCCTCCAGGGACGTTCCCAGGGAAACGTGCCCTTCGACTTTCTGCTGCGCGGGAAGGGACCTTGGCGCCGCGATTCTCCCTTGTGAGTGCTGTGCTTGGCTCCCCTTGCCTACCACGTGTTCCCAGGGCTGCTACAAGCAAGCTGCAAGGATATGGCTCTGGCCCAAAAGGCGGAGATGCCCTGTGGCCTGGGGCACTCACGGAGCCCAGCTCCAAGTGAAGGACCTCCAGCGAGTCCATTGACGGCACAGGTGTTCTTGGTCCAGGGCCAGGCTGTGCCCGCTGGCCCTCCTTCTGCCACATCACGTCGGTCTCCTCCTCAACCACCACCTCCACCTCAGCCATTATGTCTTCCACCATCAGCACCGCCTCCTCTTCCAAGGCCGCCTCCTTGCTCTGTACTCCGGCCGTCCTCAACAGCAGAGCCTCCAGCCTGAACACGGTGCCGTCCTGTGTGCTCCCACAGATCCCGGCCTGCGCAGCCCAGCCCAACCTCCGCACCCCTAGGCTCTTGGGGACCGATCCCCCACAGACACCCTCCCTAAAAACCCACGGGCATCGCCCTGCTGAGAACCTAGTCCCACACCCACGTGGACCCAGGTTTCCTGAGGAGCTCCGCTGGACCCGCAGATCCTGCAATGGCCACAGGGCTCGGCTCCCCCGCAGGCTCAACTGTGCACAGGAGCTCAGGAGCCAGAGGCCCAGGCCCTGGGCCTGCAGAGCACCACCAGCAGGCACCGCAGCCACTGCAGCGGGTGCGGGAGCCTCTGGGTCGGCAAGGCATTGCAAAACACCGTGCGCGCAAGTCATCAATGGCCAACCCTGGCGGCCGGCCTCTGGTGTGCCCAGGGCATAGGACAAGAGGCCCTTTGGAATGCTCCTTGGACTGCAGCATCCTCAGGGAGGAAGCATGGTACGCAGAGCCTGTATTTGCCTCGACCTGCGATAGTGTGTGCCGGGGTTCTGGCCTCTACAACAGATCAATTTCACCTTAGCACAAGGAGGCCACTTTCCTCCCACGTGCCCGGCCCGACTCACTTCCCCTAGGCCGCCCCTGTCAACCTGGCCCCAGCAACCAGAGAGAGTTCTCTGGATCTGCAGTATTGCTTCCGTACCATCCAGCTGGCCTGCCTAACGAAGAGAGATGTTTCATGTGTTCATGACACATAGAGATTTTCATGGCTTGCCACACTCAGGATGTCAGGACACAGGGCTGCCGTGCCCACAATTCCAAATGCCACGCAGCCCGTCTGTCCCAGGATGCCGAGCTACCGGGCACAAGCTCCAAGGGCTTCTCGGAGGAGGTTTGGGGAGAGGAGTTGGCGTTAGGGGGAGTTGGAGATGCAGGCCCACCAGTGGCTGTGCCGCCCAGGGAGACGCCCACCGCCCTCCCATTCATTGGCCAGCATGGGAGGAAGGCGGTCGCAGCGCGGCTCCCCGCGCTCTTCCCGCGCAGTCCATTAGGGGGCGCCCGGGAGCCCCGCGCATGCGCACTGAGGGCCCGCTGACCCACTGGGTGCAATAAAGGCTGCGGCCGGGTTCGTGTGGCTCGGTTCGGGCAGCATAGGCCTTGCTCAGTGGGAGTGCGGAGGAGGGCACCGTCTTCAGGATGGAGGCTGTACAGGAGGGGGCGGCCGGGGTGGAGAGTGAGCAGGTGGCTTTGGGGGAGGAGGCGGTGCTGGTGTTGGATGACATAATGGCGGAGGTGGAGGTGGTGGCCCAGGAGGAGGGCCTCGTGGAGCCGCAGGAGGAGGCCCAGCGGGCACAGCCTGGCCCTGGGCCCATGACCCCAGAGTCTGCACTGGAGGAGCTGCTGGCCGTTCAGGTGGAGCTGGGGCCGGTTAATGCCCAAGCCAGGAAGGCCTTTTCTCGGCAGAGGGAAAAGATGGAGCGGAGGCGCAAGGCCCACCTAGACTGCAGAGGCGCGGTCATCCAGAGCGTCCCTGGCTTCTGGGCCAATGTTGTATCCTTCTCAGTGTTTCTTCTGCCTTTCTGGTGGAGAGGTGCTCTCGGGGAAGTGTAAGTAACTTATGGGCAGCTTGGCATCGATGTGACGCCACCTTTGGGGAACAAAGGTGAGTTGCCCCGGACAAATGTGGCTAGGGAAAACTGCAGCAGGCGTGGGTACTATTTTCCTGCGTGCGGCAGAGAAACCCTTGGTGATGCCGAGCAGCAGACGTTTGGGGCATGTTTTTGAAGAACAGAAGCGAGTTCAGACCAGAATAGGTTTTTGTGTGCATCAAGCTATTTTTAAGGCAGTGTGATTGCTCCCCCTTTCTAGTCCGATCTGGGACTGGGCGTCTTCGGCTATAAGCAGATTCTGCCACTCCTCAGACACCAGCAAGTCTCTGCAAATCGCACCTCCGCATGTCAGTGCAGTCAGCCTCAGAATTATACACCCTCTGTGAAGCCAAGGGGCCTTATTTTAGGGGTAGGGGGAGGCGAAAGGAGGTCATATACGTGGAAGCAGATCTGAGAAATCCCCTACCCCAGCCTCTGGGTGCTCTTAGGCCTTCTTCCCTGTTGCTCCTAGCTTCTCCTTCCACCGTATGTAAATGTAAAGGCTCTTTGACCTAAATCAGATTGCAAACCACCCCCAGATGTCAGCCCTGATCACTGACCAAGATGAAGACATGCTGAGCTACATGATCAACTTGGAGGTGAGGACAGCAAGACTGAGGCTAGAGGGTTTAGTGGGGGAGGGTAAGGGAAATAATTGGTTCCTGTGAGCAACAGTTGGCACCTCACCCAAAAAGGTATTTAAACTTTCTCCACCTTGTCCTGACAGGTGGAAGAAGTGAAGCATCCCGTTCATCTCTGCAGGATCATGTTGTTCTTTCGGAGTAACCCCTACTTCCAGAATAAAGTGATTACCAAGGAATATCTGGTGAACATCACAGGTGACAGGTGGCTCCCAGGATGGGTAGTGGAAGGAAGATGGTGGGTGGATCATTGCCAACGTGATCCAGTCCCCTTCCCACAAAACTTTCTGTCTCTGTAGAATACAGGGCTTCTCATTCCACTCCAATTCAGTGGCATCCAGATTATGAAGTTGAGGCCTATCGCCGCAGACACCACAACAGCAGCCTTAACTTCTTCAACTGGTTTTCTGACCACAACTTCGCAGGATCTAATAGGATTGCTGAGGTGGGTCCTCACTGGGAAACATCAGCAATGACCCTGGTGTGTTCCCACCTGTTTGGGTCACCAGTCTGAGCCCTGATGAGGCGTTTGCCGATTGATTCCCCTGACAGATCCTATGTAAGGACCTGTGGCGCAATCCCCTGCCGTACTACAAGAGGATGAAGCCACCTGAAGAGGGAACAGAGATTTCAGGTGAGCCGTTCAGTTGGAACTGGAGCTGTTTGATGCCCACTATGAGGGGGTTGACACACCTGCCTATTCAGGGAGCCTGGACGCTCGTTTCAGAAATGTAGAAATTGAGGCTGCTTTCCTATATGTAGAAATTCCTTGAGAGGACGAGAGAGAGTGACAGAATCCAGGACATTCATGGCATTGGGCTGAAAAAGGCAGATTAGAGACTGCACTGCAAGGCAGGTTATAGCTGTGAGTCTTAAGCCCAGGGGAGCATAGTCCATTTCCAGAATCACTGAGAAGTGAAGCTGAAAATCATTCACTTCAATCTGTAGCCCTTGATTCCATGGCCGTCAACCCCAGCGGCAGTCATCCTACCTACTCCATGAGATTGGGCTCCCTGAATGTGCCTCCTGGTCATCCCTGTCCTAGACCGCAAAGGATTGTTTAGATTGATGGATTTCCTTGAGCTATTGCCGCATCAGATTTCTGTGTGCTTTTAGTGTACAATGCATCTTGTTAGCTGACTCCCCTCACAGAGAGTACTGGGAATGGGGCAGGTATTGCGGAGAACAGTTTGTAACCCATGGTAGGAGGAAGTTTAAGAGATCACAAATGGGGAAGGGATATCCTTTTCTCAGCGGGCCCTGCAATTAAAACATTTCAAAGTATGGCTGAGAGAAATGCGTTTTGACATGCGTTTGTGTTTCTCTAGGGGACTCCCAGATGTTGAGTTGACTGTGAGGGAGCATCGGACCTTACTTAAAACAGCAGAACTCCTAAAAAGTTACTACCGTATGCAGGATGTCAGTACTCAGCATGGTCTTATGCCCAGGAAGTAAAGGAAAAACCGACCCAGTCACAAAAAAATCAGACAGGAAAAGGGGGTAAACTTGGATTGTATGGAATGCCAAATAAATATTCTCAAGAATGTTTGACTGTGTGTGTGTGTGTTTGTTTCTGTGTGTGTGTGTACGTTTATCCCCTGGATTTGGGTGTCATATTGAATTGATCAATCAATATGCTTTATTTTCTTCATGGAACTGACCCGTCTGTGTTGGAGCTGGGCCTCTAAAATTGTGGAGTGAATGGGTGTGGAATGTGTTGGGATTCTTCCTACAGGACAGAGTTGGGGAGGTCAAAGCAAAAGACAGCTTAGTTGGAAACTTACTTTGTCCTATGGAAGCAGAAGTAGTTCAAGGAAAGGGGTTAAGGTTTCCACAGCCCAGTTTGCTGGGACCTCTAAAATCCTTCATTTTGGGTATCATCATACACAATAGATAAGCACAGGATGATGGAAATCTTGAAGTTCCCTTTCTTGTTGAATTCACGTTCTTTTAAAGGTGAATGCATAATCCTTTTCTGGGACAATCAGCCCCTCAGAACTTCTCACACATCAACGTGAGAAGAAATGGGCAGGTAAGGTGTATGGAGGGACTGTGGGAAAGGTGACAGAGGCATGCGGGAAAGCATTCAGGATATGCTTTTTGGCGTAGATGACTAAGGGAAAACACAGACTGGCAGAAGTGCGGGGAAAGGGGTTGGATTTGTGGAATATAAGATTGCTGGGGAATCCACGCATGGACTGTCTTGTCACTTGATGACACAGGATATGGACGCTCTTGTTGATGTTTACATCTTTAGTTGGGTTAAGCTTTTCTCCACGATTGTATGTTAGGTGAGGAACCAGTAGTGTATGTAGCTACCAACATTACGAGTGCATTTTGTGCTCTTGCAAACTCTAGTGAGGCTCTATTCTCCCCAGTGATTGGCACTGCAGATTGTTTCTGGAGCCCAGGGCCCTCTGATTTTCTGTGGCCTTTTCAGCATACTTTGCCTAAGTTTAATAATGTAAAGAGCAGATAGTTGCACAGTATGTGTTGCAAGCCTCACACAGGAGGACAACACATACAGTTTTCATTCACGGGTGGGTGGCGGCTTCCCATGAACACCTGTGTCTATGCACAAGACGAGGGGTTGCCTGTGTCACTGATGGGTGAGGAGGATTTCAGTGTCGGCGGCAGAACTTTCTTCCCGGTTCCCAGAAAAAACAGTTCCAACATGAGCATCCATGTTGGCCACACACTAGTAGAGTGCTAACATTCCTGTCCCATATGTACTCTGGTCGGCACAGCTTCTGTGAGAAGAGCTATGTTGTTTCAGGGAGGAAGGTTTGACAGTCAAAGTTCATGAATCTGTTGTACTGCCTTCAATACGCATTCCACACCTCCTGCTCGGTATCAGCAGTTGAGCTTTGAAAATCTATAGCCCAGTTTTGCCCCTGCTCCTGGGCACACTGATAATACCATTGTTTTGGTATTATCAGAGATGGTGCTGAATGGTGCTGAATTGTACAGGCTGTCTAACGCTTCTTCCACTGAATATCCGTGCACATGGGCCACAAACGCTAAGGGTACTGACGGATTTGTATTCTGCCTCAGTAACTCTGAAACACCTCTGTTACATCTACTGTCAGGGTCTTTTTCATGTTTAAAGTACCAAGTGTGTGTTTGTAGTTTTTAGTGTGTTTGTAGTTGTGTATGTTTATTTCTCTGCGTGGGTTTGTATCTTTCCTCTGACTCCACCTGTGTCTCCCCATATTTTTCCACACTACCTGCGGTAATTTGTACATGCCTATCTCTACAACCATGCTAGAATTTGTATCTGTGTCTTTGAACATCTGTCACTCTCTCTCCCTTCCTTTCTTCCTTCCTTTCCTTTACACCCTTCCTTTCTTCTTTCCCTTCCTTCCCCACCACACTCTCTCCGTCTGTATCATCTACCTTTCTGTTCTCTATCTGAATTTAGTTTGTAATTCTGAATCTCTTGGCAGTGGCGTCAGACTTCAGAATGTCTGGATGAAATTCCTCTTTGAAAGACTCTGAGCTGAAAGAGATGAGTTCTTTTTGTGAGCCATAATGAACGGTTTATTTCAGGCCAATCTAGCAATGACAGTGTTAAAAACAAATACTGAGCATTGCAGCAAAGCCAAAAGTCCCATGGATTCCACTCATCCCGCTCAGTGTATCGAAAAGGTGGAAAAGTGAAAAAGTGGGTATGCCTGTGGTCTCCCAAGCGGAAGGAGAACTTTCAAGTGATTGTGTCAGATGATTTTCCAGCAGGCAGCTATAGTTCGTAGATACATGCTGCGTAAACACAAGCACGATGATGAAACGTAGAAAATGTTCTTCTTCCTCCATTTCAGTTTTGTATTATCTTTTAACCAACATCATGCGTACAGAATTTCTTCACGACATGTCATAAACTATTGTTTAATGAACTCATACCTGAATTATTCATTGTGTCAAAGAATGTCAAACAATCATGATTCGTTATGACCTGCTACAGATAAGTGATAGGAAATAAGAAAATGAGAGCATATAGAAAGGGCACATCGTGGTCTGGGAACTTCACCAAGAGGTTCAGGCTAGCTGAATGCATGTCAGGGATTCAGAAAAAGACACTTGCACTTGTTATTAAGGGCTTTGAATGGAAAAGGAGCACTCTTTTTACATTTATGTCTTTTAAGTCATTTGGGGAGTTTGGTGTATTATTACTTACAGTGTTCTCTCTGCCCTTTCTTATTGTTCTCCCCATCTGGCGCTGTTATTATGTGAAAGCTGGTTTCCTCCATCGGATCGCGTAGGCTCTAATGATGTTTCATTTATTTTGATTCTCCTCACACTACGTAGTTTTAATTTGCCGAATGTGACTCTTTTTTTGTTGGTTTTCCGAGAATGGGTCTTACTCTGTCTTCTAGGTTGGACAGCAGCCCCAGGGTCTTAGCCCACTGCATCCCAGACACCACACACCCATGTGATCCTCTCAACTCAGACTCTCACACAGCTGGCACTAGAGGTGCATGCAACCCTTCCCAGCTATGTATTAATTTAGCAATTGATTACTTTTTGGATATGGGCCCATGTTGCCCCAGGCTCCTCTGGAACTCCTGAGTGCAGGCAATCCTCCCACCTCAGCCTACCAAAGTGCCGGAATGACAGGTGTGACCCATGGCCCTGGCATGGCTTTGAGTTTTTTGCTTTTTTCTTCTACCTCCTCACGTCTTCTTTTCAAACATGCAGTGAAGGTTTCAATTCATGGACTGTAGTCTCCGTGCCTCTAATTTCTATCTTTCAACTCATCGTCAGCATTCATTGCGATTTTCATATTTATAAATTTATATATATATATATGTGCACATATATATTTTTCCTTAACTTACCAAACGATGTTGCATTCTTTCCTGTGTCATGAAAAAGACTTTGATAGAAATGAAAAGCACCGCTTTATAATAAAATAGTTTATTGACATTTATTCTCTTAAGGCGTTTTAAAAATTGTATGTTTATTTGAAACTGTCATATGAAATGATACATATTTATAACATAAGGAGTGTTGTTCAAAAGGTCATATATATTATGCATTGGATACATCCAGCTAATCAACATATGCGTGATCTCACATACTTGTCATTTTTGTTGTGAAAAAACTTGACATGCACTGTCTTAGAATTTTGTTAGAGAAAGAATACATTATCACCAGTTATAGTCAGCAGGCTGAAGAAAATATTTTTGACCTATCCCTCCTTTCTAACTAGAAATATGAATTCTTGATCCAGCATCTCCTCAGTGCACCCTCTTCACCCCCGCCTTCGGAGTCACTACCTCTGTGAAGTCCGCTTTTTCAATTTCTTATAAGAATGAGGTCATGTGCTAGTTGCCTTTCAGATACCTGGCTTATGTGACTTAACAAAATGGCATGCACACATTCAGCAGATTCACACGCATTGTCACAACTGGCAGGATTTCCTTATTTATTATTGCATTACATTTTTCCATTCCGCATAGGTGTATTTACCCCATTTTTTTAATCCACTCATCAATTGAGGGACACTCAGGTTGCTTCCGTTATTTTGGCTCTAGGGAAAATGTAATGAGTGCAACAATACTTGCATGGGTGCATGCACACCTTCAACATACTGATCTGTGTACTTGTGGGCGTGCCCGGGTATTTTGATTTGCTGGATCATATGGTGGGTGGTTCTACCTGTAGATTTTTGAAGACTGTTTATATTAAATAAAACCCATAAAACTTCTTGTAATGCCTGCACCAATTTACATTCTCACCAAAAGTGAGCAAGGAATTCCTTTTCTCTGCATCCTCACCAGAAATGAGGGTTTTCTTTTTTCTTTTTTTTTTTTCTTGTCTTTTGGAAAATAGGCATTCTGACTGAAGTGAGAAGAAATCTCATTGTGTTTTGATTTGCATTTTCCTGGTGGGTTGGGGATGATGAGGACTTTTTAGTGTGTCCTCTGGACCACTGTATGTCTTAGTTTCAGAAATGAGTATTCCAGCCTTTGCCCATTTGTTTTCAAGCTATTGAGCTGTGGGGAGTTCCTTATGTACTTTGAATATTGACCCATTAACAGATCTATGGTGACCCAATCATTGCTCCCATCCTGTAGGATGCCCCTTCTGTTTCTTTAGTTTTCTGTGTTGTGGTGAAGCACTTTAGTTTGATATGATTACATCCTCTATTTCTGATGGTGTTTACTGTGCTCTTGCAGTCACTTTGAGACCATCATTGCCTACAGAGATGCCATGGAGCTTCTTCCTTGTGATTTGTTCTGGTATTTTTATTGTTTCCTGTCTGACATTGGAGGTTGGTGATAAATTATCCACTTGTAAATTCCTTTATGTGGCTATTCAGTTTGTCCCCAACCTAGTTTATAGAAGATACTTGATTTTTCACTGGGCGTTGTTGCTGCTTTGGGAAAAGGCCGTGACTTAGCTGCAAATGCAGTGACTTAGTTCTGGGCTCCTGTTGTTTTTCATAAGCTCAAGTCTCTGCTTTTCTGCAGTGCTATCCTATTTCGGTACGTAAAGCTTTGTAGTAGTATATCATGAAGTTAGGTAGTGTGATGCCTCCAGCTTTGTGCGTTTTACTGGATTGCTCTGGGCTTTCAGGATGTTCTGCCGTTTCACAGGAAATTTAGGATTCTCAGATTACTTTTCTAAGAAGAATGGGTCATTGATATTTTTACAGGGGTTGTATAGGATCTGAGGATCACTCAGGTAGTATTGATGTCAATGCCATTTAGACAATGTGTTTGTGTGCACATGCTCAGGGCCAAGAGACACTGGGTGTCCTCAGCAATAGTGAGGTGGGCCTTAATGTCCAGCCAGATTGCCTTCCTGGAAACACACAGAGGATCCCCTTCCGTTTTGCTGTCTCTTCACATTTCCTCCCCTGCGAGCCCTGTGTGGTCCTCCAGATTCCCTGTGCGATGGCCTGCCTTTTTTGTGGGTGGGGAGTTGCTGGGTGAATGAGGATGGCAGAGGGGAACAAGCATGTCAGGAGAGCCTGGGTTCATCCAAATGGGACTTGGCAGGCCTGGGAGAGCCATTCTGGGAGGATGTAGACCTGGACAGGCCTCAGATGGGCATCTGTATGGAGGGTGAGACAGCCCTGGTGGATCCCAAACTGAAGGCCAGGTAGTGGCACGCCTCAGGACAGAGAAGGGAGCTAGCAAGGGATGATGAGGCAGCTATCTCTTGATCCTGGCTTCTTACCCATTGACCTTTGCTAATTATGCCTATTTAGCAGATTAGGGTTCCCCTATCCTGAAATGTGGGAACTACAGTTCCCTTATGGACCTTTCTCCACCAGCCCATGATGGCCTGAGTTTGCTCACTGCAATCTCCTCCCTGAGCCTTGGCTTCTCTATGTGCATCCTAACTCCGGGACCCACAGGCTTCTCAACCCCCAGGCCTGGGCTGCTTCCCTGTCCTCTTCTCTGTTCCCTCTCTGAGGGCCTAACTCCGTTGAGTAGTGCTGCAGGAGATTGAGCCACAGGCCCTGGCTGATGACCTCGGGGACTGGGCAAAGTGGTCGTGACAGGTCAGGTTCCGGTCCAAAGCCAATTCCTCCGATGCCGAGGAATGTCCAACAAGGTCCTTTGCCATGACGCCGCATAGCTGCCCCACCTCAGCAAACCTGCCATACCCTGGGCAGTCACAGTCAGCCAACCAGCTGAGGAAGCTCAGTTAGGCAGTGCCCTGCAGGAAACTGGGGCCTTCACCTGAATGAGCCTAGAACCACTTGACTGCAGTGGAGCCAGTCGCCCTGTATCCTGGAGGGAGAGGAGTCAGGAAGGCTAACGCCAGGCCGAGCTTCCCAGGTACTACCCCCTCTACCATACCAGGAGGCACTCCTCATTGAGGATGCCAACGCAATACTCCTTAGTGAGCACTTCGTTGCCAAAGTAAATGTTGTGATGACAGGCAAACTTCTTCCTGCCAGTTGTACTCATGATGAGTGAGTTCCTCCTCCTGCCTGTCCAAGAAGGAGAAAGAGGACAGCCAAGGGACAATTTCATCTAGGTGGGCTGAGGTGGCCTTCTAGCTGGGGTGAAGCATGCGTTTCCCCTTCCTAGCTCCCCGACTGAGACACCCCTGAGCTCCAGGAGCACCTCAAACTGACCTGGATCTTAGAACCCTTCCCCAGACCCGGGCTTACCATCCTGACCAGCAATCCAACATGTAGCTTTGAAGGACTTCCTCATGATGTTTCAGCTACTTGCTCTCACCGGAAATAATCACAACTTTTAAACTGTTCTTCATGCCAACTTAAATGTTTCATTTTTACTACCTCATGTTTTGGATGAGGCATGTATTTTTAAATAGATTTTCACCCTTATTGTACCTCTGTGATAAACTGCTTACTTACATTCATACCATAATTATCTTTCAGTTTTACTTGTCTGTTCCCCAAGATTCAGTGAAACTAAGAATTCTATTTATGCTTGTATCTTTCAGCAACCATATGTGAGATAATGGTGCACATTACTGCAGAAATCACATATACAGGTCCAAAGGGAGACGAAGAAAAAGAAAGCAAGTTTTAAAGTCTGTACATTCCTAACTCTGTATCAGAAACTCACAAATAACAGTGAAATCAAAGAATGATCACAGCCAATTCCTTTTCATACCTAGACTGAAATAAGAATCTTCAAAAGAAAAGAAAGTTCAGAATTTGGGTTTGCAAAAAGTTTCCTATATAGACAAAATTATTGGTAACTTTCTCTGACTAGAAAACAAACAAAAATCCACGTTTTTCATATGTGTAAATATACACATTTTTATTTCCATCAGTGATGATACGCAAGTAAGTAATAAAGTGAAAGTACAATAAATTGATATATGGAATGTTCACAGTCTCCAAATATTCCATTGAGACTATTAATTTTATGTAAACCATAAAGAATGCTTCATGAAACTACATTATACAGTGTCTTTTAGTATTTTACTCACATTTTAAATAATCAACAATTAGAGGGAATTCTTCCTCATTATTTATTACGACTACCGTTATTTTCCTTGAGTAATCCTGTTGAAATTAAGTATTTTAAATAAAACATTAAAAACAAATTATATTGACTGATTTCAGCTTTTAATGAAATCCTACTTGTGTATTTGTAGTAATGTGAAGTATAACTTTCTCCTCACAATTACTCTTTTATAAAACCGGTGTTATTGTTTTCTCTGACACTAACATTGTGATATCTCACAGCTTTACTGTGTGTATACATGACATCCCTCCAGAGAGTAGGCGTCAAATATGTGGAAAAATCATATTTGTGACAAAATTCTGGGAAAGGCAATGGTGAAATGGAAGAATAATTTCTAACTTGCTAACTGTTGGTCAATGGGTTTGTATTTATTTAGCTATAGACACGTATGTGCACACTGTGAGTTTGCCCATGTACATATACATTTCTAGGAGATACCCGTAATATATGGGTTGTGTAATTTTTAATTTATCCACTATTGTGTATGTGTGAAATTAGAAAAGCAGTTACCTTTTCTTTACTCAATTTGTTGGAAAGCCAAAAAAGTCTGTCAACCTTCATTTCAATTAATCCAATACTGTTAACTGCGGACACCTTCATTCTCCTTGTTCTCCTTTGGCAACCGGGAAGTTAATTCTCACTCTAATTCAGCTCTCAGGGTGTGATCCACAAACTTTGTATATGCTTAAAAGGATAAAAGTTCAGTGAAATGTCAAGCCATGCTGTGAAATGTTCCATTGTTTCTATATCTCTAATTGTCCTTTCATGTTATAGAGGCAAGAAAAACAATTCAATGTGTTTCTTAGTATCCAGTCCAATGCACTCTTTCTTCATAATATGCCAAACCCATCCCTTCAAGGCCTTGACATCTCAACATGGCTGGACGTCTCAAAATCTCTTCTCATTAATAACCATTATGTTAATCACTGTTGCCCACAACTGGAATTCGACTGTGAAATCCCCTGGTGGAAATTGCTGTAATGGCTCAAACTACTGGAATGACTATTTGTTTTACCTGAAAACATCTGATGAGCATATACATATGCTATGTGCATGAACATATTGTACATTAACAACATACCATCACTGCCAGTAGATAATAGGTATCCCAAACCTTTGAACCAAACTGACCTCAGGTGCCCCCACAAACCAAGCTTTTTCCTCCACAGCTTTCTTTTTATGTCAAAAAACCGCAAGTCCAGGCCGGGCGTGGTGGCTCTCGCCTGTAATTTCCACATTTTGGGAAGCCGAGGTTGGTGGGTCACTTGAGGTCAGGAGTTCGACACCAGCCTAGGCAACATGGCAAAAACCTGTCTCTACCAAAAATAGAAGAAGTAGCCAGGCCTAGTGGCACATTCCTGTGGTCGAGCTACTTGGGATGCTGAGGCAGGAGAACCGCCTGAACCTGGGAGGCAGAGGTTGTAGTAAGCTAAGATCAGACTACTGCACTCCAGCCTGGATGACACAGCGAGACCATGTGTCAAAAAAGAAAAAAAACAAAGCAACTCCACTCGTCCAGTCGCTTAGGTAAAAAGTACTGTAGTTGGCTGGGCACGATGGCTAACGCCTGTATTCCCAGCACTTTGGACTTTGGAAGGCTGAGACGGGCAGATCACCTGAGATCAGCAGTTGGAGACCAGTCTGGCCAACATGGTGAAGCCTGGCCTCTACTAAAAATACAAAATATTAGCTGGGCATGGTGACGAATGCTTGTAATCCCAGCTAGTCGAGAGGGGGAACCTGGGAGGCAGAGGATGTGGTGAATGGAGATGATGCCACTGCACTCCTGCCTGGGCTACACAGCGAGTGTACCCTGTGAGAAACAAAGGTGAACAGAAGAAAAGTTCTTTATTTAAATATCTAGTACATTAATTTTCAAGTTGTTGTAGAAACATTTCTCTTTAAACTCCTATTGTAATGTCACTTTTCCTGCTACTCACAAATTTAATCTGTAATATTTGCAGTATCGTGAAGTTCTAAGTACATTTAAATTCCTATTATGATAATCCATGGATTGCTGAGAAATAGTGGTTTTAATTTTGTTGTTCAATTTCCACTTAATTTTATTTCAACTTGTGTTAACTCAATTGAAAATTCTTTAGTAGTTTTTTAAATCTCATATCAAGACTTTTATTCACATCAATTGCTGTATAAATGCTCCCACCTTGAAGAACACTCTCTTATAGCCTGCTTCCCTACGACAGTCTTGACTGGTTGCCCTCCAGGCCTGTTTCAATTGTCTCATTCTAGGACTTACATTCACTACCCTTTTAAGAATTTATCTTTCTCTTTTCTTGTGTGTCCTGTTTTCTGCATTTCACATCTTTATCTTTCTTGGTTTACTTCTTCTTTTTGGTAGGAAAAAATCTCTAGTAATTTCTTGAGGAAAGGTTCACCTGGAGACAAAATTTTCGAGTTCTCATATGTCTGAAAAATGTTATGTTTTCTCCTTGTACATTTGATTTTAGTCTATTTGGAAATAAAAACATATGTCAGAAATCAGTTTCTTTTAGAATTTTCAAATCAGAACTCCATAATCCATTGCCTTCTGCTTTATAGCGGTAGTGTTGAGATTTTTTTTTTTTTTTTTAATTTGACATGGAGTTTCGCTCCTGTTGCACAGGCTGGAGTGCAATGGCAGGATCTCAGCTCATCGCAACCTGCACCTCCTGGATTGAAGTGATTCTCCTGCCTCAGCCTCCCCAGTAGCTGGGATTACAGGTAGGCGCCACCATGCCTGGACAATTCTGTGTTTTTAGTAGAGATGGGGTTTCTCCATGTTGGTCAGGCTGGTCTCAAACTCCTGACATCAGGTCATTCGCCTGCCTTGGCCTCCCAGAGTGCACCTCGGCCTCCCAAACTGCGCCTTGGCCTCCCACAGTGCTGGGATTACATGCATGAGCCACCATGCCTGGCCAGTGTTGAAAATTTCTAAATCATCTGGTCCCTCATCCTTTGTTCGTGACCTATTTTTACCTCTCTGGAAACTTACACCATTTTCTCTTTGTTCTCAGTGTTCTCAAATTGTACATTGATGTATCTTGACACGAGTCTGCTTTCATCGATTTTCATGCTATTTTGCTAGGTGTTCGCCTTTTAATCTGTAAATAAGCATCCTTATGTTCTGAGACTTTTTAATTATTTGCCAACAATTTATCCCCCTTTGTTTTACTTATTTATTTCACTTCTATAATTCATATAAATAAAATAATTGGAAAAAATTATCTTGGAGAAGCAGATACCATCACACTGATTCTGTCTGTGTTAACCTATCATACCTGAAGGTTGTCATATTTTATTAAGCAGAAATGTTGTATTTCTTGGTATTCACATTACAACCTGAAGATGGGCAATGACTGTCAAAATTTTAAATGTATGGGTAATAGTTAGAAGATGCAAGCACTGTATCCTCCAGAATTTTAGCATATGAAAATTGCTAATTTTAAATTCCAGGCACATTGATTTAAGCTTCAACATTCTCCCAGCTAAAATGAATCCATTTGTGCTAAGTTCTGTGATCAAAGGTGAATAAGACATTGTTTCTGCCTTCAGTGATAGCTGAGTCCAAAGGGAGACAAATAGAAATGATGTAAAAAGAGAGATAAGTAGTTCATGCGCAGTGGCTCACCAGCACTTTGGGAGGGCAAGGAGGGAGGATCATGAGGTCCGGAGATTGAGGCCATCCTGACTAACAAGGTAAAACCCTGTCTCTACAAAAAATTAGCCAGCCTTGGTGGCACACACCTGTAGTCCCAACTTCTTGGGAGGCTGAGGCAGGACAATTGCTTGAACCCGGGAGACGGAGGTTGCAGTGAACGGAGATCATGCCACTATACTCCAGCATAGGCAACAGAGTGAGACTCTGTTTCAAGAAAAAAAAGACATAAAGTGCTATAAAAACTGAGAAAAGGGACAGAATATCTGTGACAGATAATTTGTTTGGGTCAGTTGGAAATGAGGAGGTCTCAGTGTATGCTTTTACTGTTTCACGTTTGATTATGGGCAGAAACAAATGAATCTTAATATTTATGGGGTCACAGACACTTTTTAAAGGTGAGGAAATCTATGATGATTCTTTCCATAAAAATCTATGTAACATACATCTATATTTTACTTAGAAACTCAGAATGTGCACCATCAAGTGCTCTGGATAGAGTAGAATGAGTAGTAGTATTTAAGGCAGACAAGAAGGGAAGGGGAATCCAAACACAGGAAATGCCCTGTGCGAGAGCCTGGACACAAAAAAGCTCGTACATTATTGGAATCAAAGTGAGTATAACATAATTCAGGGTGACTGGAGCATAGCTGGAAGACGAACCAATCATGGCGTAAGATGAAAACAGAAGGCCAGGCACGGTGGCTCACGCCTGCAATCCTACATTTTGGGAGGCACTGGCGGGCAGATCACCTAAAGTCAGAATTTGAAGACCACCCTGGGTAAAATGGCAAAAGCCCATCTCTAATGAAAATACAAACATTATCCACGCATGGTGTGGGGGTGACTGTAATCGTAGCTACTCAGGAGGCTGAGGCAGCAGAATCGGTTAAACCTGAATGGCAGAGGTTGCAGTGATCTGACATCGCACCACTTAACCATTAAACACCAGCCTGGAAGAAAGATTGAAACTCCATCTCAAAATAAATAAATAAATAAATAAATAAATAAATAAATAAATAATTTAGAAAGGCCGGGAGCGGTAGCTTCTGCATATAATCCCAGCAATTTTGGAGGCTGAAGTGGGCAGATCACTAGGAGTTGGGATTTCAAGATCAGCCTGACCAACTGGGAGAAATCCCATCTCTACTAAAAAAAAAAAAAAAAAGTACAAAATAAGCCCAGCACGATGGCCAGTGCCTGTAATCCCAGCTACTTGGGAGGCTGAGGCAGGAGAATCGCTTGAATCCAGGAGGTGGAGTTTGCGGTGAGCTGAGATCGCGCCATGGCACTCCAGCCTGGGCAACAAGAGCGAAACTCTACCTCAAAAATAAACACACAAAAATGAAACTAGAAGATAAGTATATATCCAGGGATAAAGCATGAAGTATCTCCAATGTCACTCATGCACTTTGTTTACTCAGAGACAACACCAGGATTGATTAAAATTATGCACATCATGTCAACCCTTTTCTAAATGTTAACAAATGTCACTGGAACAGCTAGTACCCATGGAATAGGATGTAACATTCTGACTGCAGGCTTTCACTTGCATTCCCTACAGGTGTTGAGTGTGGAGTGTTCAAACCTCAAGCTTATAGATTCATGAAGGAAAAATTATGTGCATTGAAAATTGAGAACAACTATGTTAAGAACAATATTCCATGAAAGTAAGTTCCTATGTACTCATCTGCTCTTAATTGTATTACACTGTTCTCATGCAGAATGATACAAGTAACAATTATTATTGTTATTACTATTATTAGTATTATGAAATGGAGTCTAGCTCGGTAGTCCATACTGGAGCGCACTGCTGCGAACTCAGCTCACTGAAACCTCCGACTCCTGGGTTCAAGGGATTCTCCTGCTTCAGCCTCCCATGTAGCTGGGATTGCAGGCACCCACCAAAACACCTAAGTAATTTTTATATTTTCAGTAGGGACGTGGTTTCACTGCATTGGCCAGGCTGGTCTTGAACTCCTGACTTCCTGAACCACCCACCTTGGACTCCCAACGTGCTGGGATTACAAGTGTGAGCCACCGCACCCAGCCAAAATTAATATTTTGAAATATTTAGAAATATATGTTCTAGGGCACAGTGGCTCAAGTCTGTGATCCCATGACTTTGGGAGGCCGAGGTGGGTGGACCACTTGAACTGAGGAGTTGGAGACTAGCTTGAAAATATGGTGAAACCCTGTCTCTACAAAAGATACAAAAAATTAGCCAGGACTGGAGGTGTGTGCCTGTGTTCCCAGCTACTGAAGAAGCTAAGGTGAGAGGATTGTTCAGGAGGATCACTTGAGCTCAGGAGAATGAAGCTGCAGTGCGCAGAGATTGAGCTTCTGCACTCCAGTCCAGTCTGGGCAAGAAAGTGAGGTTCTGTCTCTTGTACGTAGGGGTGTGTGTGTGTGTGTGTGTGTGTGTGTGTATACACATATGCATGTATATGTATACACACACTCATATATACATATATAAGAAAGAGTGAAACTCCCTCATACACACACACAGACACACACACACATACAAACACGCACACAAACATATATTCTTGGCCACCTTAATTCCTCTATAATGGAATTCTGAACAGCATGCTTAAGGGTCAATACCAGGGCCTGCAGGCAGATAGCCTGTGCCAGAACTGTTCAGAGTGGGTTTTTTCACATTATACAGTTTCATCTTCTGAGTACACTTCCTGATCCTATTGTTCCCTTCATATCTTGCATATCTTTCTGGGGAAAAGACCACATGCAGCAATACCTTTTTTTTTTTTTTTTTTTTGCTAAGTGTTTTCTTATTATTTGGAGGAGTTTTTAGTCGAAAAATTTGGGAAAGAAGGGAGTAGGGAACAACATGACATTGTAAACTGCAAAGCAAAATAAGGATATAGAGTACATAGAGGAAGAAAGAGCTCGGGCACTAGAAGATCTTGTTCCTCAAACCGCATGCTGCCTACTTTGTAGTCTAGCTTGACACGTGAGCCCTACTCCAGTTTCCAAAAGAACAATGATTGTTTCATTTAATCGGACCAAGGGCACTTGACACATCCCACCATATACATCTGTCATTTCAAAGAAGAAAGAGTATTTTAGAACTACAAATAGAAATAATGTAACATTAAGATGAAAATCAAATAACAAATCTAGCTTCGTTGAAAATCTGTCTATACTGATATCTTATTTTTTTTTTAATTCTGCCAAGGATTAGTGAACATATTCTCCCAGTCTTTTGTCTGTATGTTAAAACTTGCTAAACACCTCAAGTCTCGCATAAGAACTACAATGGAAAATGGATCAGTCAGGAGTTCTTCCATACAATTATCAATAAATTATATTTCTTCATACTGAAATTTGTTTTTTCATTATTGTAAGAAATTAACTTTTATATTAATAGTAGGTGATGTAACAAAGCAGGTCTTTAAGGAGATAACTGACACTGGATTTCCATACCATTACTCAGGTGGCCCTTATTTGCCAGCCAGGTTCCCTCCCTGGACACACACTGAAGGTCCCCAACCATTTTGTGATCTCTTCACATTCCCAGCTCCTGAGGAAGCTCCAAAATACCTGTCCATGAAGAAAATAGAACATTTCCGCACACTGGATCCCAGTGTGGTCCTCCAGATTCCCTGTGAGGTGGACTATCTTGTATGGGAAGGCAGGGCACTGGGAGGGAGGATGTCAGAGACGATAACACATGTCAGGGCAGCCCAGGGTCATGGAAACAGAACAAGACAGTCCTGGGAGAAACATTCTAAAACGGCATAGACCTAGGTGGGCCTCAGGTGGACATCTGCGTGGAGAGGGAGAGGGCCCTGGTTGAGCTCAAAATGAGCCCCAGGTGGTAGCAGATCTTAGGGCAGGGCATGGAGCTGGCAAGTGATGATGAGACAGCTATCCCTTAAGCCCTGCTTCTCACCCACTGACTTTAGCCACATATGCATCCTAGTGGCTTAACGTTCCCCAATCCTGACATGTGGGTGTTATAATTTCCTGATGGGCCTTTCTCCCCCAAACCATGGATTGCCTGGGATTGCTCACTGCAGTCTCCTCCATGATCCTTGGGTTCTCCATGAGGGGCACAGATCCAGGACTCAAAGGCCTCTGAGTTGCCAATCCTTGGTTGCTCGCCTGGCCTCCTCTCTGTTCTGTCTCTAATGCTGTCCTTCCCTCCATGGGATAGAACTGCAAAGCATTGAGCCATAGGCCCTGGCTGATGATCTAGGGGACTGCAGAAGCAGGTCCAGGGGAGTTCAGGTCACAGCTTAAAGCCAGTTCCCCGGAGACCAAGGAATGACCAGCGAAGTCCTTTCCCAGGATGCCCCACGGCGAACCCCACCTCAGCAATCCTGCCAAAACCCGGGCAGTCTTATTCAGCCAAACAACCTCCACCTCCACCTCAGCCATGATGTCTGTCATATGATAAGCTCAGCCGTTGTGTCTTCCAATATGATAAGGTCAGGTAGGAGGTGTACTGCCTGCAGCTGGAGGCTTGACCTTCATGATCCCAGAACCACTGGACTGCAGTGGAATGAGACACTCTGTACCCTGCAGGGAGACGAGTCAGGAAGGTTCATGCCAGACCTCACCTCCCACACACCAGCTGCCCTACCATGCTGGGAGGCATTCCTTACCGAGGATGCCAACACGGTACTCCTTAATGATGACTTCACTGTCGAAATAGAGATTGTGACGACATGAAATCTTCATCCCGCCGCCGGTAACCGGGATCGCTGAGGTCCTCCACCTGCCTGATCAAGGAGAAAGAGAATGGATTCAATACGACCATCTTATCTAGCTGGGCTGTAGTGAACCACGAGTTTCCACTTTCCAGTTCTCCCACTGAGACAACCCTGGTCCCCAGGGGGACCACAGACTGACTCAGAAACTGGACCCCTCCCACCGACCCAGGCTCTCCAGCCTGACCTACAAATCCATCATGTAGCAAAGCAGGACTTCATCATGGTTTCTGGCCCAGGCCGACATCTCGTGTGCCAAACAACCTACCTCTGGTCAGGAAGCCTCCAGATGATTGGGTGGGCAAGTCTCGTGACGCCCTGCAGTTTTGCAAGAGCACAGAGACTGTGGAGCAGGGCTATCTCCCAGAGATTTGGCCTGTCACCGTCCGTTGTTGGTCCTGTGTCTCTGTCTGGCGAGGAGGCAACGGCACAGCTATGGTGGTTTGTGGAGTGGGTGGACCCCGGCCAAGACGGCCTGGGCTGACAAGAGCGGAGAGGAAGAAGAAGTGGGCAGGTGGTTGCAGCTGAGGAGCGGAGGGGCGGGGTGGCACGGGGTGGTGTGAGGCGGCTGCTTCTCCGGGTTCATGAGCTGCAGGAGGCCTTTGTGTGCTGAGTGCCGGACCTGCTCTGCTGATGTCCGGGTGTGTGCTGTCTTCTCATCCTAGTCTCCCTGAGGGGTGGGCCTGCCCACTTGAGGGAAGTCCTGTAGTAAGAAACGGCGGCAGAGTTGTGCCTGGCGCTCCCCATGGGAATTGCGTGGGTGCAAAGGAGGTTATATAGACTCAAGGCCTACACCCCTTTGGGTTCGGCGCCGGCAGGGGGAAGAAAGCCTATCTGGGGAGCTGGTGCCTGCCTTGAGGTGGTCGGCAGCCCCATGCACCGCGAACCCGTCTTAAGCACCTTGTGTTTCTGGGCTGAGCCTGTTGGAAACGGGCACCGAGAGCATGGGGTGGTTGAATGGCTGGCAATGGCAAAGAGACTGCCCGTCCTCCAGGGACGTTCCCAGGGAAACGTGCCCTTCGACTTTCTGCTGCGCGGGAAGGGACCTTGGCGCCGCGATTCTCCCTTGTGAGTGCTGTGCTTGGCTCCCCTTGCCTACCACGTGTTCCCAGGGCTGCTACAAGCAAGCTGCAAGGATATGGCTCTGGCCCAAAAGGCGGAGATGCCCTGTGGCCTGGGGCACTCACGGAGCCCAGCTCCAAGTGAAGGACCTCCAGCGAGTCCATTGACGGCACAGGTGTTCTTGGTCCAGGGCCAGGCTGTGCCCGCTGGCCCTCCTTCTGCCACATCACGTCGGTCTCCTCCTCAACCACCACCTCCACCTCAGCCATTATGTCTTCCACCATCAGCACCGCCTCCTCTTCCAAGGCCGCCTCCTTGCTCTGTACTCCGGCCGTCCTCAACAGCAGAGCCTCCAGCCTGAACACGGTGCCGTCCTGTGTGCTCCCACAGATCCCGGCCTGCGCAGCCCAGCCCAACCTCCGCACCCCTAGGCTCTTGGGGACCGATCCCCCACAGACACCCTCCCTAAAAACCCACGGGCATCGCCCTGCTGAGAACCTAGTCCCACACCCACGTGGACCCAGGTTTCCTGAGGAGCTCCGCTGGACCCGCAGATCCTGCAATGGCCACAGGGCTCGGCTCCCCCGCAGGCTCAACTGTGCACAGGAGCTCAGGAGCCAGAGGCCCAGGCCCTGGGCCTGCAGAGCACCACCAGCAGGCACCGCAGCCACTGCAGCGGGTGCGGGAGCCTCTGGGTCGGCAAGGCATTGCAAAACACCGTGCGCGCAAGTCATCAATGGCCAACCCTGGCGGCCGGCCTCTGGTGTGCCCAGGGCATAGGACAAGAGGCCCTTTGGAATGCTCCTTGGACTGCAGCATCCTCAGGGAGGAAGCATGGTACGCAGAGCCTGTATTTGCCTCGACCTGCGATAGTGTGTGCCGGGGTTCTGGCCTCTACAACAGATCAATTTCACCTTAGCACAAGGAGGCGACTTTCCTCCCACGTGCCCGGCCCGACTCACTTCCCCTAGGCCGCCCCTGTCAACCTGGCCCCAGCAACCAGAGAGAGTTCTCTGGATCTGCAGTATTGCTTCCGTACCATCCAGCTGGCCTGCCTAACGAAGAGAGATGTTTCATGTGTTCATGACACATAGAGATTTTCATGGCTTGCCACACTCAGGATGTCAGGACACAGGGCTGCCGTGCCCACAATTCCAAATGCCACGCAGCCCGTCTGTCCCAGGATGCCGAGCTACCGGGCACAAGCTCCAAGGGCTTCTCGGAGGAGGTTTGGGGAGAGGAGTTGGCGTTAGGGGGAGTTGGAGATGCAGGCCCACCAGTGGCTGTGCCGCCCAGGGAGACGCCCACCGCCCTCCCATTCATTGGCCAGCATGGGAGGAAGGCGGTCGCAGCGCGGCTCCCTGCGCTCTTCCCGCGCAGTCCATTAGGGGGCGCCCGGGAGCCCCGCGCATGCGCACTGAGGGCCCGCTGACCCACTGGGTGCAATAAAGGCTGCGGCCGGGTTCGTGTGGCTCGGTTCGGGCAGCATAGGCCTTGCTCAGTGGGAGTGCGGAGGAGGGCACCGTCTTCAGGATGGAGGCTGTACAGGAGGGGGCGGCCGGGGTGGAGAGTGAGCAGGTGGCTTTGGGGGAGGAGGCGGTGCTGGTGTTGGATGACATAATGGCGGAGGTGGAGGTGGTGGCCCAGGAGGAGGGCCTCGTGGAGCCGCAGGAGGAGGCCCAGCGGGCACAGCCTGGCCCTGGGCCCATGACCCCAGAGTCTGCACTGGAGGAGCTGCTGGCCGTTCAGGTGGAGCTGGGGCCGGTTAATGCCCAAGCCAGGAAGGCCTTTTCTCGGCAGAGGGAAAAGATGGAGCGGAGGCGCAAGGCCCACCTAGACTGCAGAGGCGCGGTCATCCAGAGCGTCCCTGGCTTCTGGGCCAATGTTGTATCCTTCTCAGTGTTTCTTCTGCCTTTCTGGTGGAGAGGTGCTCTCGGGGAAGTGTAAGTAACTTATGGGCAGCTTGGCATCGATGTGACGCCACCTTTGGGGAACAAAGGTGAGTTGCCCCGGACAAATGTGGCTAGGGAAAACTGCAGCAGGCGTGGGTACTATTTTCCTGCGTGCGGCAGAGAAACCCTTGGTGATGCCGAGCAGCAGACGTTTGGGGCATGTTTTTGAAGAACAGAAGCGAGTTCAGACCAGAATAGGTTTTTGTGTGCATCAAGCTATTTTTAAGGCAGTGTGATTGCTCCCCCTTTCTAGTCCGATCTGGGACTGGGCGTCTTCGGCTATAAGCAGATTCTGCCACTCCTCAGACACCAGCAAGTCTCTGCAAATCGCACCTCCGCATGTCAGTGCAGTCAGCCTCAGAATTATACACCCTCTGTGAAGCCAAGGGGCCTTATTTTAGGGGTAGGGGGAGGCGAAAGGAGGTCATATACGTGGAAGCAGATCTGAGAAATCCCCTACCCCAGCCTCTGGGTGCTCTTAGGCCTTCTTCCCTGTTGCTCCTAGCTTCTCCTTCCACCGTATGTAAATGTAAAGGCTCTTTGACCTAAATCAGATTGCAAACCACCCCCAGATGTCAGCCCTGATCACTGACCAAGATGAAGACATGCTGAGCTACATGATCAACTTGGAGGTGAGGACAGCAAGACTGAGGCTAGAGGGTTTAGTGGGGGAGGGTAAGGGAAATAATTGGTTCCTGTGAGCAACAGTTGGCACCTCACCCAAAAAGGTATTTAAACTTTCTCCACCTTGTCCTGACAGGTGGAAGAAGTGAAGCATCCCGTTCATCTCTGCAGGATCATGTTGTTCTTTCGGAGTAACCCCTACTTCCAGAATAAAGTGATTACCAAGGAATATCTGGTGAACATCACAGGTGACAGGTGGCTCCCAGGATGGGTAGTGGAAGGAAGATGGTGGGTGGATCATTGCCAACGTGATCCAGTCCCCTTCCCACAAAACTTTCTGTCTCTGTAGAATACAGGGCTTCTCATTCCACTCCAATTCAGTGGCATCCAGATTATGAAGTTGAGGCCTATCGCCGCAGACACCACAACAGCAGCCTTAACTTCTTCAACTGGTTTTCTGACCACAACTTCGCAGGATCTAATAGGATTGCTGAGGTGGGTCCTCACTGGGAAACATCAGCAATGACCCTGGTGTGTTCCCACCTGTTTGGGTCACCAGTCTGAGCCCTGATGAGGCGTTTGCCGATTGATTCCCCTGACAGATCCTATGTAAGGACCTGTGGCGCAATCCCCTGCCGTACTACAAGAGGATGAAGCCACCTGAAGAGGGAACAGAGATTTCAGGTGAGCCGTTCAGTTGGAACTGGAGCTGTTTGATGCCCACTATGAGGGGGTTGACACACCTGCCTATTCAGGGAGCCTGGACGCTCGTTTCAGAAATGTAGAAATTGAGGCTGCTTTCCTATATGTAGAAATTCCTTGAGAGGACGAGAGAGAGTGACAGAATCCAGGACATTCATGGCGTTGGGCTGAAAAAGGCAGATTAGAGACTGCACTGCAAGGCAGGTTATAGCTGTGAGTCTTAAGCCCAGGGGAGCATAGTCCATTTCCAGAATCACTGAGAAGTGAAGCTGAAAATCATTCACTTCAATCTGTAGCCCTTGATTCCATGGCCGTCAACCCCAGCGGCAGTCATCCTACCTACTCCATGAGATTGGGCTCCCTGAATGTGCCTCCTGGTCATCCCTGTCCTAGACCGCAAAGGATTGTTTAGATTGATGGATTTCCTTGAGCTATTGCCGCATCAGATTTCTGTGTGCTTTTAGTGTACAATGCATCTTGTTAGCTGACTCCCCTCACAGAGAGTACTGGGAATGGGGCAGGTATTGCGGAGAACAGTTTGTAACCCATGGTAGGAGGAAGTTTAAGAGATCACAAATGGGGAAGGGATATCCTTTTCTCAGCGGGCCCTGCAATTAAAACATTTCAAAGTATGGCTGAGAGAAATGCGTTTTGACATGCGTTTGTGTTTCTCTAGGGGACTCCCAGATGTTGAGTTGACTGTGAGGGAGCATCGGACCTTACTTAAAACAGCAGAACTCCTAAAAAGTTACTACCGTATGCAGGATGTCAGTACTCAGCATGGTCTTATGCCCAGGAAGTAAAGGAAAAACCGACCCAGTCACAAAAAAATCAGACAGGAAAAGGGGGTAAACTTGGATTGTATGGAATGCCAAATAAATATTCTCAAGAATGTTTGACTGTGTGTGTGTGTGTTTGTTTCTGTGTGTGTGTGTACGTTTATCCCCTGGATTTGGGTGTCATATTGAATTGATCAATCAATATGCTTTATTTTCTTCATGGAACTGACCCGTCTGTGTTGGAGCTGGGCCTCTAAAATTGTGGAGTGAATGGGTGTGGAATGTGTTGGGATTCTTCCTACAGGACAGAGTTGGGGAGGTCAAAGCAAAAGACAGCTTAGTTGGAAACTTACTTTGTCCTATGGAAGCAGAAGTAGTTCAAGGAAAGGGGTTAAGGTTTCCACAGCCCAGTTTGCTGGGACCTCTAAAATCCTTCATTTTGGGTATCATCATACACAATAGATAAGCACAGGATGATGGAAATCTTGAAGTTCCCTTTCTTGTTGAATTCACGTTCTTTTAAAGGTGAATGCATAATCCTTTTCTGGGACAATCAGCCCCTCAGAACTTCTCACACATCAACGTGAGAAGAAATGGGCAGGTAAGGTGTATGGAGGGACTGTGGGAAAGGTGACAGAGGCATGCGGGAAAGCATTCAGGATATGCTTTTTGGCGTAGATGACTAAGGGAAAACACAGACTGGCAGAAGTGCGGGGAAAGGGGTTGGATTTGTGGAATATAAGATTGCTGGGGAATCCACGCATGGACTGTCTTGTCACTTGATGACACAGGATATGGACGCTCTTGTTGATGTTTACATCTTTAGTTGGGTTAAGCTTTTCTCCACGATTGTATGTTAGGTGAGGAACCAGTAGTGTATGTAGCTACCAACATTACGAGTGCATTTTGTGCTCTTGCAAACTCTAGTGAGGCTCTATTCTCCCCAGTGATTGGCACTGCAGATTGTTTCTGGAGCCCAGGGCCCTCTGATTTTCTGTGGCCTTTTCAGCATACTTTGCCTAAGTTTAATAATGTAAAGAGCAGATAGTTGCACAGTATGTGTTGCAAGCCTCACACAGGAGGACAACACATACAGTTTTCATTCACGGGTGGGTGGCGGCTTCCCATGAACACCTGTGTCTATGCACAAGACGAGGGGTTGCCTGTGTCACTGATGGGTGAGGAGGATTTCAGTGTCGGCGGCAGAACTTTCTTCCCGGTTCCCAGAAAAAACAGTTCCAACATGAGCATCCATGTTGGCCACACACTAGTAGAGTGCTAACATTCCTGTCCCATATGTACTCTGGTCGGCACAGCTTCTGTGAGAAGAGCTATGTTGTTTCAGGGAGGAAGGTTTGACAGTCAAAGTTCATGAATCTGTTGTACTGCCTTCAATACGCATTCCACACCTCCTGCTCGGTATCAGCAGTTGAGCTTTGAAAATCTATAGCCCAGTTTTGCCCCTGCTCCTGGGCACACTGATAATACCATTGTTTTGGTATTATCAGAGATGGTGCTGAATTGTGCTGAATTGTACAGGCTGTCTAACGCTTCTTCCACTGAATATCCGTGCACATGGGCCACAAACGCTAAGGGTACTGACGGATTTGTATTCTGCCTCAGTAACTCTGAAACACCTCTGTTACATCTACTGTCAGGGTCTTTTTCATGTTTAAAGTACCAAGTGTGTGTTTGTAGTTTTTAGTGTGTTTGTAGTTGTGTATGTTTATTTCTCTGCGTGGGTTTGTATCTTTCCTCTGACTCCACCTGTGTCTCCCCATATTTTTCCACACTACCTGCGGTAATTTGTACATGCCTATCTCTACAACCATGCTAGAATTTGTATCTGTGTCTTTGAACATCTGTCACTCTCTCTCCCTTCCTTTCTTCCTTCCTTTCCTTTACACCCTTCCTTTCTTCTTTCCCTTCCTTCCCCACCACACTCTCTCCGTCTGTATCATCTACCTTTCTGTTCTCTATCTGAATTTAGTTTGTAATTCTGAATCTCTTGGCAGTGGCGTCAGACATCAGAATGTCTGGATGAAATTCCTCTTTGAAAGACTCTGAGCTGAAAGAGATGAGTTCTTTTTGTGAGCCATAATGAACGGTTTATTTCAGGCCAATCTAGCAATGACAGTGTTAAAAACAAATACTGAGCATTGCAGCAAAGCCAAAAGTCCCATGGATTCCACTCATCCCGCTCAGTGTATCGAAAAGGTGGAAAAGTGAAAAAGTGGGTATGCCTGTGGTCTCCCAAGCGGAAGGAGAACTTTCAAGTGATTGTGTCAGATGATTTTCCAGCAGGCAGCTATAGTTCGTAGATACATGCTGCGTAAACACAAGCACGATGATGAAACGTAGAAAATGTTCTTCTTCCTCCATTTCAGTTTTGTATTATCTTTTAACCAACATCATGCGTACAGAATTTCTTCACGACATGTCATAAACTATTGTTTAATGAACTCATACCTGAATTATTCATTGTGTCAAAGAATGTCAAACAATCATGATTCGTTATGACCTGCTACAGATAAGTGATAGGAAATAAGAAAATGAGAGCATATAGAAAGGGCACATCGTGGTCTGGGAACTTCACCAAGAGGTTCAGGCTAGCTGAATGCATGTCAGGGATTCAGAAAAAGACACTTGCACTTGTTATTAAGGGCTTTGAATGGAAAAGGAGCACTCTTTTTACATTTATGTCTTTTAAGTCATTTGGGGAGTTTGGTGTATTATTACTTACAGTGTTCTCTCTGCCCTTTCTTATTGTTCTCCCCATCTGGCGCTGTTATTATGTGAAAGCTGGTTTCCTCCATCGGATCGCGTAGGCTCTAATGATGTTTCATTTATTTTGATTCTCCTCACACTACGTAGTTTTAATTTGCCGAATGTGACTCTTTTTTTGTTGGTTTTCCGAGAATGGGTCTTACTCTGTCTTCTAGGTTGGACAGCAGCCCCAGGGTCTTAGCCCACTGCATCCCAGACACCACACACCCATGTGATCCTCTCAACTCAGACTCTCACACAGCTGGCACTAGAGGTGCATGCAACCCTTCCCAGCTATGTATTAATTTAGCAATTGATTACTTTTTGGATATGGGCCCATGTTGCCCCAGGCTCCTCTGGAACTCCTGAGTGCAGGCAATCCTCCCACCTCAGCCTACCAAAGTGCCGGAATGACAGGTGTGACCCATGGCCCTGGCATGGCTTTGAGTTTTTTGCTTTTTTCTTCTACCTCCTCACGTCTTCTTTTCAAACATGCAGTGAAGGTTTCAATTCATGGACTGTAGTCTCCGTGCCTCTAATTTCTATCTTTCAACTCATCGTCAGCATTCATTGCGATTTTCATATTTATAAATTTATATATATATATATGTGCACATATATATTTTTCCTTAACTTACCAAACGATGTTGCATTCTTTCCTGTGTCATGAAAAAGACTTTGATAGAAATGAAAAGCACCGCTTTATAATAAAATAGTTTATTGACATTTATTCTCTTAAGGCGTTTTAAAAATTGTATGTTTATTTGAAACTGTCATATGAAATGATACATATTTATAACATAAGGAGTGTTGTTCAAAAGGTCATATATATTATGCATTGGATACATCCAGCTAATCAACATATGCGTGATCTCACATACTTGTCATTTTTGTTGTGAAAAAACTTGACATGCACTGTCTTAGAATTTTGTTAGAGAAAGAATACATTATCACCAGTTATAGTCAGCAGGCTGAAGAAAATATTTTTGACCTATCCCTCCTTTCTAACTAGAAATATGAATTCTTGATCCAGCATCTCCTCAGTGCACCCTCTTCACCCCCGCCTTCGGAGTCACTACCTCTGTGAAGTCCGCTTTTTCAATTTCTTATAAGAATGAGGTCATGTGCTAGTTGCCTTTCAGATACCTGGCTTATGTGACTTAACAAAATGGCATGCACACATTCAGCAGATTCACACGCATTGTCACAACTGGCAGGATTTCCTTATTTATTATTGCATTACATTTTTCCATTCCGCGTAGGTGTATTTACCCCATTTTTTTAATCCACTCATCAATTGAGGGACACTCAGGTTGCTTCCGTTATTTTGGCTCTAGGGAAAATGTAATGAGTGCAACAATACTTGCATGGGTGCATGCACACCTTCAACATACTGATCTGTGTACTTGTGGGCGTGCCCGGGTATTTTGATTTGCTGGATCATATGGTGGGTGGTTCTACCTGTAGATTTTTGAAGACTGTTTATATTAAATAAAACCCATAAAACTTCTTGTAATGCCTGCACCAATTTACATTCTCACCAAAAGTGAGCAAGGAATTCCTTTTCTCTGCATCCTCACCAGAAATGAGGGTTTTCTTTTTTCTTTTTTTTTTTTCTTGTCTTTTGGAAAATAGGCATTCTGACTGAAGTGAGAAGAAATCTCATTGTGTTTTGATTTGCATTTTCCTGGTGGGTTGGGGATGATGAGGACTTTTTAGTGTGTCCTCTGGACCACTGTATGTCTTAGTTTCAGAAATGAGTATTCCAGCCTTTGCCCATTTGTTTTCAAGCTATTGAGCTGTGGGGAGTTCCTTATGTACTTTGAATATTGACCCATTAACAGATCTATGGTGACCCAATCATTGCTCCCATCCTGTAGGATGCCCCTTCTGTTTCTTTAGTTTTCTGTGTTGTGGTGAAGCACTTTAGTTTGATATGATTACATCCTCTATTTCTGATGGTGTTTACTGTGCTCTTGCAGTCACTTTGAGACCATCATTGCCTACAGAGATGCCATGGAGCTTCTTCCTTGTGATTTGTTCTGGTATTTTTATTGTTTCCTGTCTGACATTGGAGGTTGGTGATAAATTATCCACTTGTAAATTCCTTTATGTGGCTATTCAGTTTGTCCCCAACCTAGTTTATAGAAGATACTTGATTTTTCACTGGGCGTTGTTGCTTCTTTGGGAAAAGGCCGTGACTTAGCTGCAAATGCAGTGACTTAGTTCTGGGCTCCTGTTGTTTTTCATAAGCTCAAGTCTCTGCTTTTCTGCAGTGCTATCCTATTTCGGTACGTAAAGCTTTGTAGTAGTATATCATGAAGTTAGGTAGTGTGATGCCTCCAGCTTTGTGCGTTTTACTGGATTGCTCTGGGCTTTCAGGATGTTCTGCCGTTTCACAGGAAATTTAGGATTCTCAGATTACTTTTCTAAGAAGAATGGGTCATTGATATTTTTACAGGGGTTGTATAGGATCTGAGGATCACTCAGGTAGTATTGATGTCAATGCCATTTAGACAATGTGTTTGTGTGCACATGCTCAGGGCCAAGAGACACTGGGTGTCCTCAGCAATAGTGAGGTGGGCCTTAATGTCCAGCCAGATTGCCTTCCTGGAAACACACAGAGGATCCCCTTCCGTTTTGCTGTCTCTTCACATTTCCTCCCCTGCGAGCCCTGTGTGGTCCTCCAGATTCCCTGTGCGATGGCCTGCCTTTTTTGTGGGTGGGGAGTTGCTGGGTGAATGAGGATGGCAGAGGGGAACAAGCATGTCAGGAGAGCCTGGGTTCATCCAAATGGGACTTGGCAGGCCTGGGAGAGCCATTCTGGGAGGATGTAGACCTGGACAGGCCTCAGATGGGCATCTGTATGGAGGGTGAGACAGCCCTGGTGGATCCCAAACTGAAGGCCAGGTAGTGGCACGCCTCAGGACAGAGAAGGGAGCTAGCAAGGGATGATGAGGCAGCTATCTCTTGATCCTGGCTTCTTACCCATTGACCTTTGCTAATTATGCCTATTTAGCAGATTAGGGTTCCCCTATCCTGAAATGTGGGAACTACAGTTCCCTTATGGACCTTTCTCCACCAGCCCATGATGGCCTGAGTTTGCTCACTGCAATCTCCTCCCTGAGCCTTGGCTTCTCTATGTGCATCCTAACTCCGGGACCCACAGGCTTCTCAACCCCCAGGCCTGGGCTGCTTCCCTGTCCTCTTCTCTGTTCCCTCTCTGAGGGCCTAACTCCGTTGAGTAGTGCTGCAGGAGATTGAGCCACAGGCCCTGGCTGATGACCTCGGGGACTGGGCAAAGTGGTCGTGACAGGTCAGGTTCCGGTCCAAAGCCAATTCCTCCGATGCCGAGGAATGTCCAACAAGGTCCTTTGCCATGACGCCGCATAGCTGCCCCACCTCAGCAAACCTGCCATACCCTGGGCAGTCACAGTCAGCCAACCAGCTGAGGAAGCTCAGTTAGGCAGTGCCCTGCAGGAAACTGGGGCCTTCACCTGAATGAGCCTAGAACCACTTGACTGCAGTGGAGCCAGTCGCCCTGTATCCTGGAGGGAGAGGAGTCAGGAAGGCTAACGCCAGGCCGAGCTTCCCAGGTACTACCCCCTCTACCATACCAGGAGGCACTCCTCATTGAGGATGCCAACGCAATACTCCTTAGTGAGCACTTCGTTGCCAAAGTAAATGTTGTGATGACAGGCAAACTTCTTCCTGCCAGTTGTACTCATGATGAGTGAGTTCCTCCTCCTGCCTGTCCAAGAAGGAGAAAGAGGACAGCCAAGGGACAATTTCATCTAGGTGGGCTGAGGTGGCCTTCTAGCTGGGGTGAAGCATGCGTTTCCCCTTCCTAGCTCCCCGACTGAGACACCCCTGAGCTCCAGGAGCACCTCAAACTGACCTGGATCTTAGAACCCTTCCCCAGACCCGGGCTTACCATCCTGACCAGCAATCCAACATGTAGCTTTGAAGGACTTCCTCATGATGTTTCAGCTACTTGCTCTCACCGGAAATAATCACAACTTTTAAACTGTTCTTCATGCCAACTTAAATGTTTCATTTTTACTACCTCATGTTTTGGATGAGGCATGTATTTTTAAATAGATTTTCACCCTTATTGTACCTCTGTGATAAACTGCTTACTTACATTCATACCATAATTATCTTTCAGTTTTACTTGTCTGTTCCCCAAGATTCAGTGAAACTAAGAATTCTATTTATGCTTGTATCTTTCAGCAACCATATGTGAGATAATGGTGCACATTACTGCAGAAATCACATATACAGGTCCAAAGGGAGACGAAGAAAAAGAAAGCAAGTTTTAAAGTCTGTACATTCCTAACTCTGTATCAGAAACTCACAAATAACAGTGAAATCAAAGAATGATCACAGCCAATTCCTTTTCATACCTAGACTGAAATAAGAATCTTCAAAAGAAAAGAAAGTTCAGAATTTGGGTTTGCAAAAAGTTTCCTATATAGACAAAATTATTGGTAACTTTCTCTGACTAGAAAACAAACAAAAATCCACGTTTTTCATATGTGTAAATATACACATTTTTATTTCCATCAGTGATGATACGCAAGTAAGTAATAAAGTGAAAGTACAATAAATTGATATATGGAATGTTCACAGTCTCCAAATATTCCATTGAGACTATTAATTTTATGTAAACCATAAAGAATGCTTCATGAAACTACATTATACAGTGTCTTTTAGTATTTTACTCACATTTTAAATAATCAACAATTAGAGGGAATTCTTCCTCATTATTTATTACGACTACCGTTATTTTCCTTGAGTAATCCTGTTGAAATTAAGTATTTTAAATAAAACATTAAAAACAAATTATATTGACTGATTTCAGCTTTTAATGAAATCCTACTTGTGTATTTGTAGTAATGTGAAGTATAACTTTCTCCTCACAATTACTCTTTTATAAAACCGGTGTTATTGTTTTCTCTGACACTAACATTGTGATATCTCACAGCTTTACTGTGTGTATACATGACATCCCTCCAGAGAGTAGGCGTCAAATATGTGGAAAAATCATATTTGTGACAAAATTCTGGGAAAGGCAATGGTGAAATGGAAGAATAATTTCTAACTTGCTAACTGTTGGTCAATGGGTTTGTATTTATTTAGCTATAGACACGTATGTGCACACTGTGAGTTTGCCCATGTACATATACATTTCTAGGAGATACCCGTAATATATGGGTTGTGTAATTTTTAATTTATCCACTATTGTGTATGTGTGAAATTAGAAAAGCAGTTACCTTTTCTTTACTCAATTTGTTGGAAAGCCAAAAAAGTCTGTCAACCTTCATTTCAATTAATCCAATACTGTTAACTGCGGACACCTTCATTCTCCTTGTTCTCCTTTGGCAACCGGGAAGTTAATTCTCACTCTAATTCAGCTCTCAGGGTGTGATCCACAAACTTTGTATATGCTTAAAAGGATAAAAGTTCAGTGAAATGTCAAGCCATGCTGTGAAATGTTCCATTGTTTCTATATCTCTAATTGTCCTTTCATGTTATAGAGGCAAGAAAAACAATTCAATGTGTTTCTTAGTATCCAGTCCAATGCACTCTTTCTTCATAATATGCCAAACCCATCCCTTCAAGGCCTTGACATCTCAACATGGCTGGACGTCTCAAAATCTCTTCTCATTAATAACCATTATGTTAATCACTGTTGCCCACAACTGGAATTCGACTGTGAAATCCCCTGGTGGAAATTGCTGTAATGGCTCAAACTACTGGAATGACTATTTGTTTTACCTGAAAACATCTGATGAGCATATACATATGCTATGTGCATGAACATATTGTACATTAACAACATACCATCACTGCCAGTAGATAATAGGTATCCCAAACCTTTGAACCAAACTGACCTCAGGTGCCCCCACAAACCAAGCTTTTTCCTCCACAGCTTTCTTTTTATGTCAAAAAACCGCAAGTCCAGGCCGGGCGTGGTGGCTCTCGCCTGTAATTTCCACATTTTGGGAAGCCGAGGTTGGTGGGTCACTTGAGGTCAGGAGTTCGACACCAGCCTAGGCAACATGGCAAAAACCTGTCTCTACCAAAAATAGAAGAAGTAGCCAGGCCTAGTGGCACATTCCTGTGGTCGAGCTACTTGGGATGCTGAGGCAGGAGAACCGCCTGAACCTGGGAGGCAGAGGTTGTAGTAAGCTAAGATCAGACTACTGCACTCCAGCCTGGATGACACAGCGAGACCATGTGTCAAAAAAGAAAAAAAACAAAGCAACTCCACTCGTCCAGTCGCTTAGGTAAAAAGTACTGTAGTTGGCTGGGCACGATGGCTAACGCCTGTATTCCCAGCACTTTGGACTTTGGAAGGCTGAGACGGGCAGATCACCTGAGATCAGCAGTTGGAGACCAGTCTGGCCAACATGGTGAAGCCTGGCCTCTACTAAAAATACAAAACATTAGCTGGGCATGGTGACGAATGCTTGTAATCCCAGCTAGTCGAGAGGGGGAACCTGGGAGGCAGAGGATGTGGTGAATGGAGATGATGCCACTGCACTCCTGCCTGGGCTACACAGCGAGTGTACCCTGTGAGAAACAAAGGTGAACAGAAGAAAAGTTCTTTATTTAAATATCTAGTACATTAATTTTCAAGTTGTTGTAGAAACATTTCTCTTTAAACTCCTATTGTAATGTCACTTTTCCTGCTACTCACAAATTTAATCTGTAATATTTGCAGTATCGTGAAGTTCTAAGTACATTTAAATTCCTATTATGATAATCCATGGATTGCTGAGAAATAGTGGTTTTAATTTTGTTGTTCAATTTCCACTTAATTTTATTTCAACTTGTGTTAACTCAATTGAAAATTCTTTAGTAGTTTTTTAAATCTCATATCAAGACTTTTATTCACATCAATTGCTGTATAAATGCTCCCACCTTGAAGAACACTCTCTTATAGCCTGCTTCCCTACGACAGTCTTGACTGGTTGCCCTCCAGGCCTGTTTCAATTGTCTCATTCTAGGACTTACATTCACTACCCTTTTAAGAATTTATCTTTCTCTTTTCTTGTGTGTCCTGTTTTCTGCATTTCACATCTTTATCTTTCTTGGTTTACTTCTTCTTTTTGGTAGGAAAAAATCTCTAGTAATTTCTTGAGGAAAGGTTCACCTGGAGACAAAATTTTCGAGTTCTCATATGTCTGAAAAATGTTATGTTTTCTCCTTGTACATTTGATTTTAGTCTATTTGGAAATAAAAACATATGTCAGAAATCAGTTTCTTTTAGAATTTTCAAATCAGAACTCCATAATCCATTGCCTTCTGCTTTATAGCGGTAGTGTTGAGATTTTTTTTTTTTTTTTTAATTTGACGTGGAGTTTCGCTCCTGTTGCACAGGCTGGAGTACAATGGCAGGATCTGAGCTCATCGCAACCTGCACCTCCTGGATTGAAGTGATTCTCCTGCCTCAGCCTCCCCAGTAGCTGGGATTACAGGTAGGCGCCACCATGCCTGGACAATTCTGTGTTTTTAGTAGAGATGGGGTTTCTCCATGTTGGTCAGGCTGGTCTCAAACTCCTGACATCAGGTCATTCGCCTGCCTTGGCCTCCCAAAGTGCACCTCGGCCTCCCAAACTGCGCCTTGGCCTCCCACAGTGCTGGGATTACATGCATGAGCCACCATGCCTGGCCAGTGTTGAAAATTTCTAAATCATCTGGTTCCTCATCCTTTGTTCGTGACCTATTTTTACCTCTCTGGAAACTTACACCATTTTCTCTTTGTTCTCAGTGTTCTCAAATTGTACATTGATGTATCTTGTCACGAGTCTGCTTTCATCGATTTTCATGCTATTTTGCTAGGTGTTCGCCTTTTAATCTGTAAATAAGCATCCTTATGTTCTGAGACTTTTTAATTATTTGCCAACAATTTATCCCCCTTTGTTTTACTTATTTATTTCACTTCTATAATTCATATAAATAAAATAATTGGAAAAAATTATCTTGGAGAAGCAGATACCATCACACTGATTCTGTCTGTGTTAACCTATCATACCTGAAGGTTGTCATATTTTATTAAGCAGAAATGTTGTATTTCTTGGTATTCACATTACAACCTGAAGATGGGCAATGACTGTCAAAATTTTAAATGTATGGGTAATAGTTAGAAGATGCAAGCACTGTATCCTCCAGAATTTTAGCATATGAAAATTGCTAATTTTAAATTCCAGGCACATTGATTTAAGCTTCAACATTCTCCCAGCTAAAATGAATCCATTTGTGCTAAGTTCTGTGATCAAAGGTGAATAAGACATTGTTTCTGCCTTCAGTGATAGCTGAGTCCAAAGGGAGACAAATAGAAATGATGTAAAAAGAGAGATAAGTAGTTCATGCGCAGTGGCTCACCAGCACTTTGGGAGGGCAAGGAGGGAGGATCATGAGGTCCGGAGATTGAGGCCATCCTGACTAACAAGGTAAAACCCTGTCTCTACAAAAAATTAGCCAGCCTTGGTGGCACACACCTGTAGTCCCAACTTCTTGGGAGGCTGAGGCAGGACAATTGCTTGAACCCGGGAGACGGAGGTTGCAGTGAACGGAGATCATGCCACTATACTCCAGCATAGGCAACAGAGTGAGACTCTGTTTCAAGAAAAAAAAGACATAAAGTGCTATAAAAACTGAGAAAAGGGACAGAATATCTGTGACAGATAATTTGTTTGGGTCAGTTGGAAATGAGGAGGTCTCAGTGTATGCTTTTACTGTTTCACGTTTGATTATGGGCAGAAACAAATGAATCTTAATATTTATGGGGTCACAGACACTTTTTAAAGGTGAGGAAATCTATGATGATTCTTTCCATAAAAATCTATGTAACATACATCTATATTTTACTTAGAAACTCAGAATGTGCACCATCAAGTGCTCTGGATAGAGTAGAATGAGTAGTAGTATTTAAGGCAGACAAGATGGGAAGGGGAATCCAAACACAGGAAATGCCCTGTGCGAGAGCCTGGACACAAAAAAGCTCGTACATTATTGGAATCAAAGTGAGTATAACATAATTCAGGGTGACTGGAGCATAGCTGGAAGACGAACCAATCATGGCGTAAGATGAAAACAGAAGGCCAGGCACGGTGGCTCACGCCTGCAATCCTACATTTTGGGAGGCACTGGCGGGCAGATCACCTAAAGTCAGAATTTGAAGACCACCCTGGGTAAAATGGCAAAAGCCCATCTCTAATGAAAATACAAACATTATCCACGCATGGTGTGGGGGTGACTGTAATCGTAGCTACTCAGGAGGCTGAGGCAGCAGAATCGGTTAAACCTGAATGGCAGAGGTTGCAGTGATCTGACATCGCACCACTTAACCATTAAACACCAGCCTGGAAGAAAGATTGAAACTCCATCTCAAAATAAATAAATAAATAAATAAATAAATAAATAAATAAATAAAAAATTTAGAAAGGCCGGGAGCGGTAGCTTCTGCATATAATCCCAGCAATTTTGGAGGCTGAAGTGGGCAGATCACTAGGAGTTGGGATTTCAAGATCAGCCTGACCAACTGGGAGAAATCCCATCTCTACTAAAAAAAAAAAAAAAAAAAAGTACAAAATAAGCCCAGCACGATGGCCAGTGCCTGTAATCCCAGCTACTTGGGAGGCTGAGGCAGGAGAATCGCTTGAATCCAGGAGGTGGAGTTTGCGGTGAGCTGAGATCGCGCCATGGCACTCCAGCCTGGGCAACAAGAGCGAAACTCTACCTCAAAAATAAACACACAAAAATGAAACTAGAAGATAAGTATATATCCAGGGATAAAGCATGAAGTATCTCCAATGTCACTCATGCACTTTGTTTACTCAGAGACAACACCAGGATTGATTAAAATTATGCACATCATGTCAACCCTTTTCTAAATGTTAACAAATGTCACTGGAACAGCTAGTACCCATGGAATAGGATGTAACATTCTGACTGCAGGCTTTCACTTGCATTCCCTACAGGTGTTGAGTGTGGAGTGTTCAAACCTCAAGCTTATAGATTCATGAAGGAAAAATTATGTGCATTGAAAATTGAGAACAACTATGTTAAGAACAATATTCCATGAAAGTAAGTTCCTATGTACTCATCTGCTCTTAATTGTATTACACTGTTCTCATGCAGAATGATACAAGTAACAATTATTATTGTTATTACTATTATTAGTATTATGAAATGGAGTCTAGCTCGGTAGTCCATACTGGAGCGCACTGCTGCGAACTCAGCTCACTGAAACCTCCGACTCCTGGGTTCAAGGGATTCTCCTGCTTCAGCCTCCCATGTAGCTGGGATTGCAGGCACCCACCAAAACACCTAAGTAATTTTTATATTTTCAGTAGGGACGTGGTTTCACTGCATTGGCCAGGCTGGTCTTGAACTCCTGACTTCCTGAACCACCCACCTTGGACTCCCAACGTGCTGGGATTACAAGTGTGAGCCACCGCACCCAGCCAAAATTAATATTTTGAAATATTTAGAAATATATGTTCTCGGGCACAGTGGCTCAAGTCTGTGATCCCATGACTTTGGGAGGCCGAGGTGGGTGGACCACTTGAACTGAGGAGTTGGAGACTAGCTTGAAAATATGGTGAAACCCTGTCTCTACAAAAGATACAAAAAATTAGCCAGGACTGGAGGTGTGTGCCTGTGTTCCCAGCTACTGAAGAAGCTAAGGTGAGAGGATTGTTCAGGAGGATCACTTGAGCTCAGGAGGATGAAGCTGCAGTGCGCAGAGATTGAGCTTCTGCACTCCAGTCCAGTCTGGGCAAGAAAGTGAGGTTCTGTCTCTTGTACGTAGGGGTGTGTGTGTGTGTGTGTGTGTGTGTGTGTGTGTGTGTGTGTGTATACACATATGCATGTATATGTATACACACACTCATATATACATATATAAGAAAGAGTGAAACTCCCTCATACACACACACAGACACACACACACATACAAACACGCACACAAACATATATTCTTGGCCACCTTAATTCCTCTATAATGGAATTCTGAACAGCATGCTTAAGGGTCAATACCAGGGCCTGCAGGCAGATAGCCTGTGCCAGAACTGTTCAGAGTGGGTTTTTTCACATTATACAGTTTCATCTTCTGAGTACACTTCCTGATCCTATTGTTCCCTTCATATCTTGCATATCTTTCTGGGGAAAAGACCACATGCAGCAATACCTTTTTTTTTTTTTTTTTTTTGCTAAGTGTTTTCTTATTATTTGGAGGAGTTTTTAGTCGAAAAATTTCTAAGGACGAAACTTTTCGTCTTTTGGCTCAGGAAACTGCAGGCACCAGTTGCACAACAATATTTAAGAGTAGCACAGATAATAAGTCATATCCATTGCCTTAAACAAAATGTACAGAATTCGGTATTTTTAGTTACACGCGAACACTATATAGGGTTTGCAATTGATCATTTTTATATTCTATATTCTATTTGATACTGAACATAGAGCGTCAAGAATTGGGGCACACAATGATTTTTCAGTAAATATGCATAGAGTGCTGTAAATATTGAGATTGGAAAACATACCATGTTTCTGCCCTCATCATGTTCTCATTCTATTAAATGTTGTAATAACACAACTTTGAGTCATAAATCTTTCAAAAGAGAAGTACACACAAAAAAGAGCTAGACAAATACGTGGGACATTATGATCATTTAGAGCTTGTATCAGTTACAGCCAGGTCTTCAAGGCCCATAAATGCCAGGATAGAAAGTTTAGAACAAACTGTCTACACAAAGGCAAGTTTTTGTTGCTGTTGTTGTTTTTTCATAGGAAAATAATATCAGAGTTTCACAAAGGTTATAAGACTAACTGCAATATATAGGATGGGTTGAAGATCAGCAAGAGAAGACAGAAGGTGAGTTCTGAGTTTTATTAAATGCTTAAACTAACATATGATGGTGGCCTGGGTAAAGAAAGTTGAAGCAAGGACTGGAAGAAAGAGACAGGTGCAAGAATCATTGTAAAGATAAAGTCCACAAGTCTTGGCATGAGTTTTCAAATTGAGGCTAGTAAAAAATATTGTGGGATTCTTGCCATTCATCTATCCATCAAATTATTCAATGCAACTTTATTAAGATTCTAGATTATTATTAATCTTTATCATTATTCAAGATTATTAAGGTGTATTACTCATTGAATAATAAATATTGCATGCATGTTTATTACTATGCAAAAAGCACTGTGCTGGGTTCTGGAGGTACAGCAATGAATATGGGGTTAATGGTCCCCAACTTCATGAAGCTTTACATAGAGGGAGAGACAGATAATAAATAAAAGACACAAGCAGTCGTAAATGTTGTGAAGGAAATTTTGGGACGCGGAAAGAGAGTAACAGATAGTAGTGACGGTTGGTATAACAGACAGAACTACTGTACATTGGGCACTAAGTGAAGCTTTCTCCAGGGAAGTCTTATGTGATATATCTGAAAGAGCAGCCATTGATAAAGAGGGAAAAAAACAGCTGCCAACCCTCTAAAATAGGAGAATTTTGGCCTAGCTCTGTGTTTGAAGAACAGAGAGTTGCTAATGTGCAGAATAAAGCTGAGAATTTGAGTAAGAGGAAAATGGTAAAGTAACCAGTGGTTTTAATAGTACAGATGGGAATGCTGTCCTTGATAAAAGTAGTTCCAGTGGAATGAGACCAAAACCCAATTGAACTGAACTGAAAAGCCAGTGGGAAGAAATGAGGGAAGTGGGTACAGCGTGCTTAGTGGAGAAAAGTAATGAAGGGGTAGGTGTCAGGGGAGTAAACAACGGGAAAAATTCTAATTTATAAAAGCAATCTAAGAATTTAGATCACAGCTGTATATGTATACTGAGGTGGTAGAGAGGGAGAGATTAACGTACATGAGAAAATAAAATTGACAGCAGTGGATTGCGGTTTCTAGCACCTACAGTTCACTCTCACTTTGCCTGTGAGTTGGATAAATGTCTGAAAGCTGATTGTTTTTCAAAGTTGGTTTCTATTTGGGAAAGAAGGGAGTAGGGAACAACATGACATTGTAAACTGCAAAGCAAAATAAGGATATAGAGTACATAGAGGAAGAAAGAGCTCGGGCACTAGAAGATCTTGTTCCTCAAACCGCATGCTGCCTACTTTGTAGTCTAGCTTGACACGTGAGCCCTACTCCAGTTTCCAAAAGAACAATGATTGTTTCATTTAATCGGACCAAGGGCACTTGACACATCCCACCATATACATCTGTCATTTCAAAGAAGAAAGAGTATTTTAGAACTACAAATAGAAATAATGTAACATTAAGATGAAAATCAAATAACAAATCTAGCTTCGTTGAAAATCTGTCTATACTGATATCTTATTATTTTTTTTAATTCTGCCAAGGATTAGTGAACATATTCTCCCAGTCTTTTGTCTGTATGTTAAAACTTGCTAAACACCTCAAGTCTCGCATAAGAACTACAATGGAAAATGGATCAGTCAGGAGTTCTTCCATACAATTATCAATAAATTATATTTCTTCATACTGAAATTTGTTTTTTCATTATTGTAAGAAATTAACTTTTATATTAATAGTAGGTGATGTAACAAAGCAGGTCTTTAAGGAGATAACTGACACTGGATTTCCATACCATTACTCAGGTGGCCCTTATTTGCCAGCCAGGTTCCCTCCCTGGACACACACTGAAGGTCCCCAACCATTTTGCGATCTCTTCACATTCCCAGCTCCTGAGGAAGCTCCAAAATACCTGTCCATGAAGAAAATAGAACATTTCCGCACACTGGATCCCAGTGTGGTCCTCCAGATTCCCTGTGAGGTGGACTATCTTGTATGGGAAGGCAGGGCACTGGGAGGGAGGATGTCAGAGACGATAACACATGTCAGGGCAGCCCAGGGTCATGGAAACAGAACAAGACAGTCCTGGGAGAAACATTCTAAAACGGCATAGACCTAGGTGGGCCTCAGGTGGACATCTGCGTGGAGAGGGAGAGGGCCCTGGTTGAGCTCAAAATGAGCCCCAGGTGGTAGCAGATCTTAGGGCAGGGCATGGAGCTGGCAAGTGATGATGAGACAGCTATCCCTTAAGCCCTGCTTCTCACCCACTGACTTTAGCCACATATGCATCCTAGTGGCTTAACGTTCCCCAATCCTGACATGTGGGTGTTATAATTTCCTGATGGGCCTTTCTCCCCCAAACCATGGATTGCCTGGGATTGCTCACTGCAGTCTCCTCCATGATCCTTGGGTTCTCCATGAGGGGCACAGATCCAGGACTCAAAGGCCTCTGAGTTGCCAATCCTTGGTTGCTCGCCTGGCCTCCTCTCTGTTCTGTCTCTAATGCTGTCCTTCCCTCCATGGGATAGAACTGCAAAGCATTGAGCCATAGGCCCTGGCTGATGATCTAGGGGACTGCAGAAGCAGGTCCAGGGGAGTTCAGGTCACAGCTTAAAGCCAGTTCCCCGGAGACCAAGGAATGACCAGCGAAGTCCTTTCCCAGGATGCCCCACGGCGAACCCCACCTCAGCAATCCTGCCAAAACCCGGGCAGTCTTATTCAGCCAAACAACCTCCACCTCCACCTCAGCCATGATGTCTTTCATATGATAAGCTCAGCCGTTGTGTCTTCCAATATGATAAGGTCAGGTAGGAGGTGTACTGCCTGCAGCTGCAGGCTTGACCTTCATGATCCCAGAACCACGGGACTGCAGTGGAATGAGACACTCTGTACCCTGCAGGGAGAGGAGTCAGGAAGGTTCATGCCAGACCTCACCTCCCACACACCAGCTGCCCTACCATGCTGGGAGGCATTCCTTACCGAGGATGCCAACACAGTACTCCTTAATGATGACTTCACTGTCGAAATAGAGATTGTGACGACATGAAATCTTCATCCCGCCGCCGGTAACCGGGATCGCTGAGGTCCTCCACCTGCCTGATCAAGGAGAAAGAGAATGGATTCAATACGACCATCTTATCTAGCTGGGCTGTAGTGAACCACGAGTTTCCACTTTCCAGTTCTCCCACTGAGACAACCCTGGTCCCCAGGGGGACCACAGACTGACTCAGAAACTGGACCCCTCCCACCGACCCAGGCTCCCCAGCCTGACCTACAAATCCATCATGTAGCAAAGCAGGACTTCATCATGGTTTCCGGCCCAGGCCGACATCTCGTGTGCCAAACAACCTACCTCTGGTCAGGAAGCCTCCAGATGATTGGGTGGGCAAGTCTCGTGACGCCCTGCAGTTTTGCAAGAGCACAGAGACTGTGGAGCAGGGCTATCTCCCAGAGATTTGGCCTGTCACCGTCCGTTGTTGGTCCTGTGTCTCTGTCTGGCGAGGAGGCAACGGCACAGCTATGGTGGTTTGTGGAGTGGGTGGACCCCGGCCAAGACGGCCTGGGCTGACAAGAGCGGAGAGGAAGAAGAAGTGGGCAGGTGGTTGCAGCTGAGGAGCGGAGGGGCGGGGTGGCACGGGGTGGTGTGAGGCGGCTGCTTCTCCGGGTTCATGAGCTGCAGGAGGCCTTTGTGTGCTGAGTGCCGGACCTGCTCTGCTGATGTCCGGGTGTGTGCTGTCTTCTCATCCTAGTCTCCCTGAGGGGTGGGCCTGCCCACTTGAGGGAAGTCCTGTAGTAAGAAACGGCGGCAGAGTTGTGCCTGGCGCTCCCCATGGGAATTGCGTGGGTGCAAAGGAGGTTATATAGACTCAAGGCCTACACCCCTTTGGGTTCGGCGCCGGCAGGGGGAAGAAAGCCTATCTGGGGAGCTGGTGCCTGCCTTGAGGTGGTCGGCAGCCCCATGCACCGCGAACCCGTCTTAAGCACCTTGTGTTTCTGGGCTGAGCCTGTTGGAAACGGGCACCGAGAGCATGGGGTGGTTGAATGGCTGGCAATGGCAAAGAGACTGCCCGTCCTCCAGGGACGTTCCCAGGGAAACGTGCCCTTCGACTTTCTGCTGCGCGGGAAGGGACCTTGGCGCCGCGATTCTCCCTTGTGAGTGCTGTGCTTGGCTCCCCTTGCCTACCACGTGTTCCCAGGGCTGCTACAAGCAAGCTGCAAGGATATGGCTCTGGCCCAAAAGGCGGAGATGCCCTGTGGCCTGGGGCACTCACGGAGCCCAGCTCCAAGTGAAGGACCTCCAGCGAGTCCATTGACGGCACAGGTGTTCTTGGTCCAGGGCCAGGCTGTGCCCGCTGGCCCTCCTTCTGCCACATCACGTCGGTCTCCTCCTCAACCACCACCTCCACCTCAGCCATTATGTCTTCCACCATCAGCACCGCCTCCTCTTCCAAGGCCGCCTCCTTGCTCTGTACTCCGGCCGTCCTCAACAGCAGAGCCTCCAGCCTGAACACGGTGCCGTCCTGTGTGCTCCCACAGATCCCGGCCTGCGCAGCCCAGCCCAACCTCCGCACCCCTAGGCTCTTGGGGACCGATCCCCCACAGACACCCTCCCTAAAAACCCACGGGCATCGCCCTGCTGAGAACCTAGTCCCACACCCACGTGGACCCAGGTTTCCTGAGGAGCTCCGCTGGACCCGCAGATCCTGCAATGGCCACAGGGCTCGGCTCCCCCGCAGGCTCAACTGTGCACAGGAGCTCAGGAGCCAGAGGCCCAGGCCCTGGGCCTGCAGAGCACCACCAGCAGGCACCGCAGCCACTGCAGCGGGTGCGGGAGCCTCTGGGTCGGCAAGGCATTGCAAAACACCGTGCGCGCAAGTCATCAATGGCCAACCCTGGCGGCCGGCCTCTGGTGTGCCCAGGGCATAGGACAAGAGGCCCTTTGGAATGCTCCTTGGACTGCAGCATCCTCAGGGAGGAAGCATGGTACGCAGAGCCTGTATTTGCCTCGACCTGCGATAGTGTGTGCCGGGGTTCTGGCCTCTACAACAGATCAATTTCACCTTAGCACAAGGAGGCGACTTTCCTCCCACGTGCCCGGCCCGACTCACTTCCCCTAGGCCGCCCCTGTCAACCTGGCCCCAGCAACCAGAGAGAGTTCTCTGGATCTGCAGTATTGCTTCCGTACCATCCAGCTGGCCTGCCTAACGAAGAGAGATGTTTCATGTGTTCATGACACATAGAGATTTTCATGGCTTGCCACACTCAGGATGTCAGGACACAGGGCTGCCGTGCCCACAATTCCAAATGCCACGCAGCCCGTCTGTCCCAGGATGCCGAGCTACCGGGCACAAGCTCCAAGGGCTTCTCGGAGGAGGTTTGGGGAGAGGAGTTGGCGTTAGGGGGAGTTGGAGATGCAGGCCCACCAGTGGCTGTGCCGCCCAGGGAGACGCCCACCGCCCTCCCATTCATTGGCCAGCATGGGAGGAAGGCGGTCGCAGCGCGGCTCCCTGCGCTCTTCCCGCGCAGTCCATTAGGGGGCGCCCGGGAGCCCCGCGCATGCGCACTGAGGGCCCGCTGACCCACTGGGTGCAATAAAGGCTGCGGCCGGGTTCGTGTGGCTCGGTTCGGGCAGCATAGGCCTTGCTCAGTGGGAGTGCGGAGGAGGGCACCGTCTTCAGGATGGAGGCTGTACAGGAGGGGGCGGCCGGGGTGGAGAGTGAGCAGGTGGCTTTGGGGGAGGAGGCGGTGCTGGTGTTGGATGACATAATGGCGGAGGTGGAGGTGGTGGCCCAGGAGGAGGGCCTCGTGGAGCCGCAGGAGGAGGCCCAGCGGGCACAGCCTGGCCCTGGGCCCATGACCCCAGAGTCTGCACTGGAGGAGCTGCTGGCCGTTCAGGTGGAGCTGGGGCCGGTTAATGCCCAAGCCAGGAAGGCCTTTTCTCGGCAGAGGGAAAAGATGGAGCGGAGGCGCAAGGCCCACCTAGACTGCAGAGGCGCGGTCATCCAGAGCGTCCCTGGCTTCTGGGCCAATGTTGTATCCTTCTCAGTGTTTCTTCTGCCTTTCTGGTGGAGAGGTGCTCTCGGGGAAGTGTAAGTAACTTATGGGCAGCTTGGCATCGATGTGACGCCACCTTTGGGGAACAAAGGTGAGTTGCCCCGGACAAATGTGGCTAGGGAAAACTGCAGCAGGCGTGGGTACTATTTTCCTGCGTGCGGCAGAGAAACCCTTGGTGATGCCGAGCAGCAGACGTTTGGGGCATGTTTTTGAAGAACAGAAGCGAGTTCAGACCAGAATAGGTTTTTGTGTGCATCAAGCTATTTTTAAGGCAGTGTGATTGCTCCCCCTTTCTAGTCCGATCTGGGACTGGGCGTCTTCGGCTATAAGCAGATTCTGCCACTCCTCAGACACCAGCAAGTCTCTGCAAATCGCACCTCCGCATGTCAGTGCAGTCAGCCTCAGAATTATACACCCTCTGTGAAGCCAAGGGGCCTTATTTTAGGGGTAGGGGGAGGCGAAAGGAGGTCATATACGTGGAAGCAGATCTGAGAAATCCCCTACCCCAGCCTCTGGGTGCTCTTAGGCCTTCTTCCCTGTTGCTCCTAGCTTCTCCTTCCACCGTATGTAAATGTAAAGGCTCTTTGACCTAAATCAGATTGCAAACCACCCCCAGATGTCAGCCCTGATCACTGACCAAGATGAAGACATGCTGAGCTACATGATCAACTTGGAGGTGAGGACAGCAAGACTGAGGCTAGAGGGTTTAGTGGGGGAGGGTAAGGGAAATAATTGGTTCCTGTGAGCAACAGTTGGCACCTCACCCAAAAAGGTATTTAAACTTTCTCCACCTTGTCCTGACAGGTGGAAGAAGTGAAGCATCCCGTTCATCTCTGCAGGATCATGTTGTTCTTTCGGAGTAACCCCTACTTCCAGAATAAAGTGATTACCAAGGAATATCTGGTGAACATCACAGGTGACAGGTGGCTCCCAGGATGGGTAGTGGAAGGAAGATGGTGGGTGGATCATTGCCAACGTGATCCAGTCCCCTTCCCACAAAACTTTCTGTCTCTGTAGAATACAGGGCTTCTCATTCCACTCCAATTCAGTGGCATCCAGATTATGAAGTTGAGGCCTATCGCCGCAGACACCACAACAGCAGCCTTAACTTCTTCAACTGGTTTTCTGACCACAACTTCGCAGGATCTAATAGGATTGCTGAGGTGGGTCCTCACTGGGAAACATCAGCAATGACCCTGGTGTGTTCCCACCTGTTTGGGTCACCAGTCTGAGCCCTGATGAGGCGTTTGCCGATTGATTCCCCTGACAGATCCTATGTAAGGACCTGTGGCGCAATCCCCTGCCGTACTACAAGAGGATGAAGCCACCTGAAGAGGGAACAGAGATTTCAGGTGAGCCGTTCAGTTGGAACTGGAGCTGTTTGATGCCCACTATGAGGGGGTTGACACACCTGCCTATTCAGGGAGCCTGGACGCTCGTTTCAGAAATGTAGAAATTGAGGCTGCTTTCCTATATGTAGAAATTCCTTGAGAGGACGAGAGAGAGTGACAGAATCCAGGACATTCATGGCATTGGGCTGAAAAAGGCAGATTAGAGACTGCACTGCAAGGCAGGTTATAGCTGTGAGTCTTAAGCCCAGGGGAGCATAGTCCATTTCCAGAATCACTGAGAAGTGAAGCTGAAAATCATTCACTTCAATCTGTAGCCCTTGATTCCATGGCCGTCAACCCCAGCGGCAGTCATCCTACCTACTCCATGAGATTGGGCTCCCTGAATGTGCCTCCTGGTCATCCCTGTCCTAGACCGCAAAGGATTGTTTAGATTGATGGATTTCCTTGAGCTATTGCCGCATCAGATTTCTGTGTGCTTTTAGTGTACAATGCATCTTGTTAGCTGACTCCCCTCACAGAGAGTACTGGGAATGGGGCAGGTATTGCGGAGAACAGTTTGTAACCCATGGTAGGAGGAAGTTTAAGAGATCACAAATGGGGAAGGGATATCCTTTTCTCAGCGGGCCCTGCAATTAAAACATTTCAAAGTATGGCTGAGAGAAATGCGTTTTGACATGCGTTTGTGTTTCTCTAGGGGACTCCCAGATGTTGAGTTGACTGTGAGGGAGCATCGGACCTTACTTAAAACAGCAGAACTCCTAAAAAGTTACTACCGTATGCAGGATGTCAGTACTCAGCATGGTCTTATGCCCAGGAAGTAAAGGAAAAACCGACCCAGTCACAAAAAAATCAGACAGGAAAAGGGGGTAAACTTGGATTGTATGGAATGCCAAATAAATATTCTCAAGAATGTTTGACTGTGTGTGTGTGTGTTTGTTTCTGTGTGTGTGTGTACGTTTATCCCCTGGATTTGGGTGTCATATTGAATTGATCAATCAATATGCTTTATTTTCTTCATGGAACTGACCCGTCTGTGTTGGAGCTGGGCCTCTAAAATTGTGGAGTGAATGGGTGTGGAATGTGTTGGGATTCTTCCTACAGGACAGAGTTGGGGAGGTCAAAGCAAAAGACAGCTTAGTTGGAAACTTACTTTGTCCTATGGAAGCAGAAGTAGTTCAAGGAAAGGGGTTAAGGTTTCCACAGCCCAGTTTGCTGGGACCTCTAAAATCCTTCATTTTGGGTATCATCATACACAATAGATAAGCACAGGATGATGGAAATCTTGAAGTTCCCTTTCTTGTTGAATTCACGTTCTTTTAAAGGTGAATGCATAATCCTTTTCTGGGACAATCAGCCCCTCAGAACTTCTCACACATCAACGTGAGAAGAAATGGGCAGGTAAGGTGTATGGAGGGACTGTGGGAAAGGTGACAGAGGCATGCGGGAAAGCATTCAGGATATGCTTTTTGGCGTAGATGACTAAGGGAAAACACAGACTGGCAGAAGTGCGGGGAAAGGGGTTGGATTTGTGGAATATAAGATTGCTGGGGAATCCACGCATGGACTGTCTTGTCACTTGATGACACAGGATATGGACGCTCTTGTTGATGTTTACATCTTTAGTTGGGTTAAGCTTTTCTCCACGATTGTATGTTAGGTGAGGAACCAGTAGTGTATGTAGCTACCAACATTACGAGTGCATTTTGTGCTCTTGCAAACTCTAGTGAGGCTCTATTCTCCCCAGTGATTGGCACTGCAGATTGTTTCTGGAGCCCAGGGCCCTCTGATTTTCTGTGGCCTTTTCAGCATACTTTGCCTAAGTTTAATAATGTAAAGAGCAGATAGTTGCACAGTATGTGTTGCAAGCCTCACACAGGAGGACAACACATACAGTTTTCATTCACGGGTGGGTGGCGGCTTCCCATGAACACCTGTGTCTATGCACAAGACGAGGGGTTGCCTGTGTCACTGATGGGTGAGGAGGATTTCAGTGTCGGCGGCAGAACTTTCTTCCCGGTTCCCAGAAAAAACAGTTCCAACATGAGCATCCATGTTGGCCACACACTAGTAGAGTGCTAACATTCCTGTCCCATATGTACTCTGGTCGGCACAGCTTCTGTGAGAAGAGCTATGTTGTTTCAGGGAGGAAGGTTTGACAGTCAAAGTTCATGAATCTGTTGTACTGCCTTCAATACGCATTCCACACCTCCTGCTCGGTATCAGCAGTTGAGCTTTGAAAATCTATAGCCCAGTTTTGCCCCTGCTCCTGGGCACACTGATAATACCATTGTTTTGGTATTATCAGAGATGGTGCTGAATTGTGCTGAATTGTACAGGCTGTCTAACGCTTCTTCCACTGAATATCCGTGCACATGGGCCACAAACGCTAAGGGTACTGACGGATTTGTATTCTGCCTCAGTAACTCTGAAACACCTCTGTTACATCTACTGTCAGGGTCTTTTTCATGTTTAAAGTACCAAGTGTGTGTTTGTAGTTTTTAGTGTGTTTGTAGTTGTGTATGTTTATTTCTCTGCGTGGGTTTGTATCTTTCCTCTGACTCCACCTGTGTCTCCCCATATTTTTCCACACTACCTGCGGTAATTTGTACATGCCTATCTCTACAACCATGCTAGAATTTGTATCTGTGTCTTTGAACATCTGTCACTCTCTCTCCCTTCCTTTCTTCCTTCCTTTCCTTTACACCCTTCCTTTCTTCTTTCCCTTCCTTCCCCACCACACTCTCTCCGTCTGTATCATCTACCTTTCTGTTCTCTATCTGAATTTAGTTTGTAATTCTGAATCTCTTGGCAGTGGCGTCAGACTTCAGAATGTCTGGATGAAATTCCTCTTTGAAAGACTCTGAGCTGAAAGAGATGAGTTCTTTTTGTGAGCCATAATGAACGGTTTATTTCAGGCCAATCTAGCAATGACAGTGTTAAAAACAAATACTGAGCATTGCAGCAAAGCCAAAAGTCCCATGGATTCCACTCATCCCGCTCAGTGTATCGAAAAGGTGGAAAAGTGAAAAAGTGGGTATGCCTGTGGTCTCCCAAGCGGAAGGAGAACTTTCAAGTGATTGTGTCAGATGATTTTCAAGCAGGCAGCTATAGTTCGTAGATACATGCTGCGTAAACACAAACACGATGATGAAACGTAGAAAATGTTCTTCTTCCTCCATTTCAGTTTTGTATTATCTTTTAACCAACATCATGCGTACAGAATTTCTTCACGACATGTCATAAACTATTGTTTAATGAACTCATACCTGAATTATTCATTGTGTCAAAGAATGTCAAACAATCATGATTCGTTATGACCTGCTACAGATAAGTGATAGGAAATAAGAAAATGAGAGCATATAGAAAGGGCACATCGTGGTCTGGGAACTTCACCAAGAGGTTCAGGCTAGCTGAATGCATGTCAGGGATTCAGAAAAAGACACTTGCACTTGTTATTAAGGGCTTTGAATGGAAAAGGAGCACTCTTTTTACATTTATGTCTTTTAAGTCATTTGGGGAGTTTGGTGTATTATTACTTACAGTGTTCTCTCTGCCCTTTCTTATTGTTCTCCCCATCTGGCGCTGTTATTATGTGAAAGCTGGTTTCCTCCATCGGATCGCGTAGGCTCTAATGATGTTTCATTTATTTTGATTCTCCTCACACTACGTAGTTTTAATTTGCCGAATGTGATTCTTTTTTTGTTGGTTTTCCGAGAATGGGTCTTACTCTGTCTTCTAGGTTGGACAGCAGCCCCAGGGTCTTAGCCCACTGCATCCCAGACACCACACACCCATGTGATCCTCTCAACTCAGACTCTCACACAGCTGGCACTAGAGGTGCATGCAACCCTTCCCAGCTATGTATTAATTTAGCAATTGATTACTTTTTGGATATGGGCCCATGTTGCCCCAGGCTCCTCTGGAACTCCTGAGTGCAGGCAATCCTCCCACCTCAGCCTACCAAAGTGCCGGAATGACAGGTGTGACCCATGGCCCTGGCATGGCTTTGAGTTTTTTGCTTTTTTCTTCTACCTCCTCACGTCTTCTTTTCAAACATGCAGTGAAGGTTTCAATTCATGGACTGTAGTCTCCGTGCCTCTAATTTCTATCTTTCAACTCATCGTCAGCATTCATTGCGATTTTCATATTTATAAATTTATATATATATATATGTGCACATATATATTTTTCCTTAACTTACCAAACGATGTTGCATTCTTTCCTGTGTCATGAAAAAGACTTTGATAGAAATGAAAAGCACCGCTTTATAATAAAATAGTTTATTGACATTTATTCTCTTAAGGCGTTTTAAAAATTGTATGTTTATTTGAAACTGTCATATGAAATGATACATATTTATAACATAAGGAGTGTTGTTCAAAAGGTCATATATATTATGCATTGGATACATCCAGCTAATCAACATATGCGTGATCTCACATACTTGTCATTTTTGTTGTGAAAAAACTTGACATGCACTGTCTTAGAATTTTGTTAGAGAAAGAATACATTATCACCAGTTATAGTCAGCAGGCTGAAGAAAATATTTTTGACCTATCCCTCCTTTCTAACTAGAAATATGAATTCTTGATCCAGCATCTCCTCAGTGCACCCTCTTCACCCCCGCCTTCGGAGTCACTACCTCTGTGAAGTCCGCTTTTTCAATTTCTTATAAGAATGAGGTCATGTGCTAGTTGCCTTTCAGATACCTGGCTTATGTGACTTAACAAAATGGCATGCACACATTCAGCAGATTCACACGCATTGTCACAACTGGCAGGATTTCCTTATTTATTATTGCATTACATTTTTCCATTCCGCGTAGGTGTATTTACCCCATTTTTTTAATCCACTCATCAATTGAGGGACACTCAGGTTGCTTCCGTTATTTTGGCTCTAGGGAAAATGTAATGAGTGCAACAATACTTGCATGGGTGCATGCACACCTTCAACATACTGATCTGTGTACTTGTGGGCGTGCCCGGGTATTTTGATTTGCTGGATCATATGGTGGGTGGTTCTACCTGTAGATTTTTGAAGACTGTTTATATTAAATAAAACCCATAAAACTTCTTGTAATGCCTGCACCAATTTACATTCTCACCAAAAGTGAGCAAGGAATTCCTTTTCTCTGCATCCTCACCAGAAATGAGGGTTTTCTTTTTTCTTTTTTTTTTTTCTTGTCTTTTGGAAAATAGGCATTCTGACTGAAGTGAGAAGAAATCTCATTGTGTTTTGATTTGCATTTTCCTGGTGGGTTGGGGATGATGAGGACTTTTTAGTGTGTCCTCTGGACCACTGTATGTCTTAGTTTCAGAAATGAGTATTCCAGCCTTTGCCCATTTGTTTTCAAGCTATTGAGCTGTGGGGAGTTCCTTATGTACTTTGAATATTGACCCATTAACAGATCTATGGTGACCCAATCATTGCTCCCATCCTGTAGGATGCCCCTTCTGTTTCTTTAGTTTTCTGTGTTGTGGTGAAGCACTTTAGTTTGATATGATTACATCCTCTATTTCTGATGGTGTTTACTGTGCTCTTGCAGTCACTTTGAGACCATCATTGCCTACAGAGATGCCATGGAGCTTCTTCCTTGTGATTTGTTCTGGTATTTTTATTGTTTCCTGTCTGACATTGGAGGTTGGTGATAAATTATCCACTTGTAAATTCCTTTATGTGGCTATTCAGTTTGTCCCCAACCTAGTTTATAGAAGATACTTGATTTTTCACTGGGCGTTGTTGCTGCTTTGGGAAAAGGCCGTGACTTAGCTGCAAATGCAGTGACTTAGTTCTGGGCTCCTGTTGTTTTTCATAAGCTCAAGTCTCTGCTTTTCTGCAGTGCTATCCTATTTCGGTACGTAAAGCTTTGTAGTAGTATATCATGAAGTTAGGTAGTGTGATGCCTCCAGCTTTGTGCGTTTTACTGGATTGCTCTGGGCTTTCAGGATGTTCTGCCGTTTCACAGGAAATTTAGGATTCTCAGATTACTTTTCTAAGAAGAATGGGTCATTGATATTTTTACAGGGGTTGTATAGGATCTGAGGATCACTCAGGTAGTATTGATGTCAATGCCATTTAGACAATGTGTTTGTGTGCACATGCTCAGGGCCAAGAGACACTGGGTGTCCTCAGCAATAGTGAGGTGGGCCTTAATGTCCAGCCAGATTGCCTTCCTGGAAACACACAGAGGATCCCCTTCCGTTTTGCTGTCTCTTCACATTTCCTCCCCTGCGAGCCCTGTGTGGTCCTCCAGATTCCCTGTGCGATGGCCTGCCTTTTTTGTGGGTGGGGAGTTGCTGGGTGAATGAGGATGGCAGAGGGGAACAAGCATGTCAGGAGAGCCTGGGTTCATCCAAATGGGACTTGGCAGGCCTGGGAGAGCCATTCTGGGAGGATGTAGACCTGGACAGGCCTCAGATGGGCATCTGTATGGAGGGTGAGACAGCCCTGGTGGATCCCAAACTGAAGGCCAGGTAGTGGCACGCCTCAGGACAGAGAAGGGAGCTAGCAAGGGATGATGAGGCAGCTATCTCTTGATCCTGGCTTCTTACCCATTGACCTTTGCTAATTATGCCTATTTAGCAGATTAGGGTTCCCCTATCCTGAAATGTGGGAACTACAGTTCCCTTATGGACCTTTCTCCACCAGCCCATGATGGCCTGAGTTTGCTCACTGCAATCTCCTCCCTGAGCCTTGGCTTCTCTATGTGCATCCTAACTCCGGGACCCACAGGCTTCTCAACCCCCAGGCCTGGGCTGCTTCCCTGTCCTCTTCTCTGTTCCCTCTCTGAGGGCCTAACTCCGTTGAGTAGTGCTGCAGGAGATTGAGCCACAGGCCCTGGCTGATGACCTCGGGGACTGGGCAAAGTGGTCGTGACAGGTCAGGTTCCGGTCCAAAGCCAATTCCTCCGATGCCGAGGAATGTCCAACAAGGTCCTTTGCCATGACGCCGCATAGCTGCCCCACCTCAGCAAACCTGCCATACCCTGGGCAGTCACAGTCAGCCAACCAGCTGAGGAAGCTCAGTTAGGCAGTGCCCTGCAGGAAACTGGGGCCTTCACCTGAATGAGCCTAGAACCACTTGACTGCAGTGGAGCCAGTCGCCCTGTATCCTGGAGGGAGAGGAGTCAGGAAGGCTAACGCCAGGCCGAGCTTCCCAGGTACTACCCCCTCTACCATACCAGGAGGCACTCCTCATTGAGGATGCCAACGCAATACTCCTTAGTGAGCACTTCGTTGCCAAAGTAAATGTTGTGATGACAGGCAAACTTCTTCCTGCCAGTTGTACTCATGATGAGTGAGTTCCTCCTCCTGCCTGTCCAAGAAGGAGAAAGAGGACAGCCAAGGGACAATTTCATCTAGGTGGGCTGAGGTGGCCTTCTAGCTGGGGTGAAGCATGCGTTTCCCCTTCCTAGCTCCCCGACTGAGACACCCCTGAGCTCCAGGAGCACCTCAAACTGACCTGGATCTTAGAACCCTTCCCCAGACCCGGGCTTACCATCCTGACCAGCAATCCAACATGTAGCTTTGAAGGACTTCCTCATGATGTTTCAGCTACTTGCTCTCACCGGAAATAATCACAACTTTTAAACTGTTCTTCATGCCAACTTAAATGTTTCATTTTTACTACCTCATGTTTTGGATGAGGCATGTATTTTTAAATAGATTTTCACCCTTATTGTACCTCTGTGATAAACTGCTTACTTACATTCATACCATAATTATCTTTCAGTTTTACTTGTCTGTTCCCCAAGATTCAGTGAAACTAAGAATTCTATTTATGCTTGTATCTTTCAGCAACCATATGTGAGATAATGGTGCACATTACTGCAGAAATCACATATACAGGTCCAAAGGGAGACGAAGAAAAAGAAAGCAAGTTTTAAAGTCTGTACATTCCTAACTCTGTATCAGAAACTCACAAATAACAGTGAAATCAAAGAATGATCACAGCCAATTCCTTTTCATACCTAGACTGAAATAAGAATCTTCAAAAGAAAAGAAAGTTCAGAATTTGGGTTTGCAAAAAGTTTCCTATATAGACAAAATTATTGGTAACTTTCTCTGACTAGAAAACAAACAAAAATCCACGTTTTTCATATGTGTAAATATACACATTTTTATTTCCATCAGTGATGATACGCAAGTAAGTAATAAAGTGAAAGTACAATAAATTGATATATGGAATGTTCACAGTCTCCAAATATTCCATTGAGACTATTAATTTTATGTAAACCATAAAGAATGCTTCATGAAACTACATTATACAGTGTCTTTTAGTATTTTACTCACATTTTAAATAATCAACAATTAGAGGGAATTCTTCCTCATTATTTATTACGACTACCGTTATTTTCCTTGAGTAATCCTGTTGAAATTAAGTATTTTAAATAAAACATTAAAAACAAATTATATTGACTGATTTCAGCTTTTAATGAAATCCTACTTGTGTATTTGTAGTAATGTGAAGTATAACTTTCTCCTCACAATTACTCTTTTATAAAACCGGTGTTATTGTTTTCTCTGACACTAACATTGTGATATCTCACAGCTTTACTGTGTGTATACATGACATCCCTCCAGAGAGTAGGCGTCAAATATGTGGAAAAATCATATTTGTGACAAAATTCTGGGAAAGGCAATGGTGAAATGGAAGAATAATTTCTAACTTGCTAACTGTTGGTCAATGGGTTTGTATTTATTTAGCTATAGACACGTATGTGCACACTGTGAGTTTGCCCATGTACATATACATTTCTAGGAGATACCCGTAATATATGGGTTGTGTAATTTTTAATTTATCCACTATTGTGTATGTGTGAAATTAGAAAAGCAGTTACCTTTTCTTTACTCAATTTGTTGGAAAGCCAAAAAAGTCTGTCAACCTTCATTTCAATTAATCCAATACTGTTAACTGCGGACACCTTCATTCTCCTTGTTCTCCTTTGGCAACCGGGAAGTTAATTCTCACTCTAATTCAGCTCTCAGGGTGTGATCCACAAACTTTGTATATGCTTAAAAGGATAAAAGTTCAGTGAAATGTCAAGCCATGCTGTGAAATGTTCCATTGTTTCTATATCTCTAATTGTCCTTTCATGTTATAGAGGCAAGAAAAACAATTCAATGTGTTTCTTAGTATCCAGTCCAATGCACTCTTTCTTCATAATATGCCAAACCCATCCCTTCAAGGCCTTGACATCTCAACATGGCTGGACGTCTCAAAATCTCTTCTCATTAATAACCATTATGTTAATCACTGTTGCCCACAACTGGAATTCGACTGTGAAATCCCCTGGTGGAAATTGCTGTAATGGCTCAAACTACTGGAATGACTATTTGTTTTACCTGAAAACATCTGATGAGCATATACATATGCTATGTGCATGAACATATTGTACATTAACAACATACCATCACTGCCAGTAGATAATAGGTATCCCAAACCTTTGAACCAAACTGACCTCAGGTGCCCCCACAAACCAAGCTTTTTCCTCCACAGCTTTCTTTTTATGTCAAAAAACCGCAAGTCCAGGCCGGGCGTGGTGGCTCTCGCCTGTAATTTCCACATTTTGGGAAGCCGAGGTTGGTGGGTCACTTGAGGTCAGGAGTTCGACACCAGCCTAGGCAACATGGCAAAAACCTGTCTCTACCAAAAATAGAAGAAGTAGCCAGGCCTAGTGGCACATTCCTGTGGTCGAGCTACTTGGGATGCTGAGGCAGGAGAACCGCCTGAACCTGGGAGGCAGAGGTTGTAGTAAGCTAAGATCAGACTACTGCACTCCAGCCTGGATGACACAGCGAGACCATGTGTCAAAAAAGAAAAAAAACAAAGCAACTCCACTCGTCCAGTCGCTTAGGTAAAAAGTACTGTAGTTGGCTGGGCACGATGGCTAACGCCTGTATTCCCAGCACTTTGGACTTTGGAAGGCTGAGACGGGCAGATCACCTGAGATCAGCAGTTGGAGACCAGTCTGGCCAACATGGTGAAGCCTGGCCTCTACTAAAAATACAAAACATTAGCTGGGCATGGTGACGAATGCTTGTAATCCCAGCTAGTCGAGAGGGGGAACCTGGGAGGCAGAGGATGTGGTGAATGGAGATGATGCCACTGCACTCCTGCCTGGGCTACACAGCGAGTGTACCCTGTGAGAAACAAAGGTGAACAGAAGAAAAGTTCTTTATTTAAATATCTAGTACATTAATTTTCAAGTTGTTGTAGAAACATTTCTCTTTAAACTCCTATTGTAATGTCACTTTTCCTGCTACTCACAAATTTAATCTGTAATATTTGCAGTATCGTGAAGTTCTAAGTACATTTAAATTCCTATTATGATAATCCATGGATTGCTGAGAAATAGTGGTTTTAATTTTGTTGTTCAATTTCCACTTAATTTTATTTCAACTTGTGTTAACTCAATTGAAAATTCTTTAGTAGTTTTTTAAATCTCATATCAAGACTTTTATTCACATCAATTGCTGTATAAATGCTCCCACCTTGAAGAACACTCTCTTATAGCCTGCTTCCCTACGACAGTCTTGACTGGTTGCCCTCCAGGCCTGTTTCAATTGTCTCATTCTAGGACTTACATTCACTACCCTTTTAAGAATTTATCTTTCTCTTTTCTTGTGTGTCCTGTTTTCTGCATTTCACATCTTTATCTTTCTTGGTTTACTTCTTCTTTTTGGTAGGAAAAAATCTCTAGTAATTTCTTGAGGAAAGGTTCACCTGGAGACAAAATTTTCGAGTTCTCATATGTCTGAAAAATGTTATGTTTTCTCCTTGTACATTTGATTTTAGTCTATTTGGAAATAAAAACATATGTCAGAAATCAGTTTCTTTTAGAATTTTCAAATCAGAACTCCATAATCCATTGCCTTCTGCTTTATAGCGGTAGTGTTGAGATTTTTTTTTTTTTTTTTAATTTGACATGGAGTTTCGCTCCTGTTGCACAGGCTGGAGTGCAATGGCAGGATCTCAGCTCATCGCAACCTGCACCTCCTGGATTGAAGTGATTCTCCTGCCTCAGCCTCCCCAGTAGCTGGGATTACAGGTAGGCGCCACCATGCCTGGACAATTCTGTGTTTTTAGTAGAGATGGGGTTTCTCCATGTTGGTCAGGCTGGTCTCAAACTCCTGACATCAGGTCATTCGCCTGCCTTGGCCTCCCAGAGTGCACCTCGGCCTCCCAAACTGCGCCTTGGCCTCCCACAGTGCTGGGATTACATGCATGAGCCACCATGCCTGGCCAGTGTTGAAAATTTCTAAATCATCTGGTCCCTCATCCTTTGTTCGTGACCTATTTTTACCTCTCTGGAAACTTACACCATTTTCTCTTTGTTCTCAGTGTTCTCAAATTGTACATTGATGTATCTTGACACGAGTCTGCTTTCATCGATTTTCATGCTATTTTGCTAGGTGTTCGCCTTTTAATCTGTAAATAAGCATCCTTATGTTCTGAGACTTTTTAATTATTTGCCAACAATTTATCCCCCTTTGTTTTACTTATTTATTTCACTTCTATAATTCATATAAATAAAATAATTGGAAAAAATTATCTTGGAGAAGCAGATACCATCACACTGATTCTGTCTGTGTTAACCTATCATACCTGAAGGTTGTCATATTTTATTAAGCAGAAATGTTGTATTTCTTGGTATTCACATTACAACCTGAAGATGGGCAATGACTGTCAAAATTTTAAATGTATGGGTAATAGTTAGAAGATGCAAGCACTGTATCCTCCAGAATTTTAGCATATGAAAATTGCTAATTTTAAATTCCAGGCACATTGATTTAAGCTTCAACATTCTCCCAGCTAAAATGAATCCATTTGTGCTAAGTTCTGTGATCAAAGGTGAATAAGACATTGTTTCTGCCTTCAGTGATAGCTGAGTCCAAAGGGAGACAAATAGAAATGATGTAAAAAGAGAGATAAGTAGTTCATGCGCAGTGGCTCACCAGCACTTTGGGAGGGCAAGGAGGGAGGATCATGAGGTCCGGAGATTGAGGCCATCCTGACTAACAAGGTAAAACCCTGTCTCTACAAAAAATTAGCCAGCCTTGGTGGCACACACCTGTAGTCCCAACTTCTTGGGAGGCTGAGGCAGGACAATTGCTTGAACCCGGGAGACGGAGGTTGCAGTGAACGGAGATCATGCCACTATACTCCAGCATAGGCAACAGAGTGAGACTCTGTTTCAAGAAAAAAAAGACATAAAGTGCTATAAAAACTGAGAAAAGGGACAGAATATCTGTGACAGATAATTTGTTTGGGTCAGTTGGAAATGAGGAGGTCTCAGTGTATGCTTTTACTGTTTCACGTTTGATTATGGGCAGAAACAAATGAATCTTAATATTTATGGGGTCACAGACACTTTTTAAAGGTGAGGAAATCTATGATGATTCTTTCCATAAAAATCTATGTAACATACATCTATATTTTACTTAGAAACTCAGAATGTGCACCATCAAGTGCTCTGGATAGAGTAGAATGAGTAGTAGTATTTAAGGCAGACAAGATGGGAAGGGGAATCCAAACACAGGAAATGCCCTGTGCGAGAGCCTGGACACAAAAAAGCTCGTACATTATTGGAATCAAAGTGAGTATAACATAATTCAGGGTGACTGGAGCATAGCTGGAAGACGAACCAATCATGGCGTAAGATGAAAACAGAAGGCCAGGCACGGTGGCTCACGCCTGCAATCCTACATTTTGGGAGGCACTGGCGGGCAGATCACCTAAAGTCAGAATTTGAAGACCACCCTGGGTAAAATGGCAAAAGCCCATCTCTAATGAAAATACAAACATTATCCACGCATGGTGTGGGGGTGACTGTAATCGTAGCTACTCAGGAGGCTGAGGCAGCAGAATCGGTTAAACCTGAATGGCAGAGGTTGCAGTGATCTGACATCGCACCACTTAACCATTAAACACCAGCCTGGAAGAAAGATTGAAACTCCATCTCAAAATAAATAAATAAATAAATAAATAAATAAATAAATAAAAAATTTAGAAAGGCCGGGAGCGGTAGCTTCTGCATATAATCCCAGCAATTTTGGAGGCTGAAGTGGGCAGATCACTAGGAGTTGGGATTTCAAGATCAGCCTGACCAACTGGGAGAAATCCCATCTCTACTAAAAAAAAAAAAAAAAAGTACAAAATAAGCCCAGCACGATGGCCAGTGCCTGTAATCCCAGCTACTTGGGAGGCTGAGGCAGGAGAATCGCTTGAATCCAGGAGGTGGAGTTTGCGGTGAGCTGAGATCGCGCCATGGCACTCCAGCCTGGGCAACAAGAGCGAAACTCTACCTCAAAAATAAACACACAAAAATGAAACTAGAAGATAAGTATATATCCAGGGATAAAGCATGAAGTATCTCCAATGTCACTCATGCACTTTGTTTACTCAGAGACAACACCAGGATTGATTAAAATTATGCACATCATGTCAACCCTTTTCTAAATGTTAACAAATGTCACTGGAACAGCTAGTACCCATGGAATAGGATGTAACATTCTGACTGCAGGCTTTCACTTGCATTCCCTACAGGTGTTGAGTGTGGAGTGTTCAAACCTCAAGCTTATAGATTCATGAAGGAAAAATTATGTGCATTGAAAATTGAGAACAACTATGTTAAGAACAATATTCCATGAAAGTAAGTTCCTATGTACTCATCTGCTCTTAATTGTATTACACTGTTCTCATGCAGAATGATACAAGTAACAATTATTATTGTTATTACTATTATTAGTATTATGAAATGGAGTCTAGCTCGGTAGTCCATACTGGAGCGCACTGCTGCGAACTCAGCTCACTGAAACCTCCGACTCCTGGGTTCAAGGGATTCTCCTGCTTCAGCCTCCCATGTAGCTGGGATTGCAGGCACCCACCAAAACACCTAAGTAATTTTTATATTTTCAGTAGGGACGTGGTTTCACTGCATTGGCCAGGCTGGTCTTGAACTCCTGACTTCCTGAACCACCAACCTTGGACTCCCAACGTGCTGGGATTACAAGTGTGAGCCACCGCACCCAGCCAAAATTAATATTTTGAAATATTTAGAAATATATGTTCTAGGGCACAGTGGCTCAAGTCTGTGATCCCATGACTTTGGGAGGCCGAGGTGGGTGGACCACTTGAACTGAGGAGTTGGAGACTAGCTTGAAAATATGGTGAAACCCTGTCTCTACAAAAGATACAAAAAATTAGCCAGGACTGGAGGTGTGTGCCTGTGTTCCCAGCTACTGAAGAAGCTAAGGTGAGAGGATTGTTCAGGAGGATCACTTGAGCTCAGGAGAATGAAGCTGCAGTGCGCAGAGATTGAGCTTCTGCACTCCAGTCCAGTCTGGGCAAGAAAGTGAGGTTCTGTCTCTTGTACGTAGGGGTGTGTGTGTGTGTGTGTGTGTGTGTGTGTATACACATATGCATGTATATGTATACACACACTCATATATACATATATAAGAAAGAGTGAAACTCCCTCATACACACACACAGACACACACACACATACAAACACGCACACAAACATATATTCTTGGCCACCTTAATTCCTCTATAATGGAATTCTGAACAGCATGCTTAAGGGTCAATACCAGGGCCTGCAGGCAGATAGCCTGTGCCAGAACTGTTCAGAGTGGGTTTTTTCACATTATACAGTTTCATCTTCTGAGTACACTTCCTGATCCTATTGTTCCCTTCATATCTTGCATATCTTTCTGGGGAAAAGACCACATGCAGCAATACCTTTTTTTTTTTTTTTTTTTTTGCTAAGTGTTTTCTTATTATTTGGAGGAGTTTTTAGTCGAAAAATTTGGGAAAGAAGGGAGTAGGGAACAACATGACATTGTAAACTGCAAAGCAAAATAAGGATATAGAGTACATAGAGGAAGAAAGAGCTCGGGCACTAGAAGATCTTGTTCCTCAAACCGCATGCTGCCTACTTTGTAGTCTAGCTTGACACGTGAGCCCTACTCCAGTTTCCAAAAGAACAATGATTGTTTCATTTAATCGGACCAAGGGCACTTGACACATCCCACCATATACATCTGTCATTTCAAAGAAGAAAGAGTATTTTAGAACTACAAATAGAAATAATGTAACATTAAGATGAAAATCAAATAACAAATCTAGCTTCGTTGAAAATCTGTCTATACTGATATCTTATTTTTTTTTTAATTCTGCCAAGGATTAGTGAACATATTCTCCCAGTCTTTTGTCTGTATGTTAAAACTTGCTAAACACCTCAAGTCTCGCATAAGAACTACAATGGAAAATGGATCAGTCAGGAGTTCTTCCATACAATTATCAATAAATTATATTTCTTCATACTGAAATTTGTTTTTTCATTATTGTAAGAAATTAACTTTTATATTAATAGTAGGTGATGTAACAAAGCAGGTCTTTAAGGAGATAACTGACACTGGATTTCCATACCATTACTCAGGTGGCCCTTATTTGCCAGCCAGGTTCCCTCCCTGGACACACACTGAAGGTCCCCAACCATTTTGCGATCTCTTCACATTCCCAGCTCCTGAGGAAGCTCCAAAATACCTGTCCATGAAGAAAATAGAACATTTCCGCACACTGGATCCCAGTGTGGTCCTCCAGATTCCCTGTGAGGTGGACTATCTTGTATGGGAAGGCAGGGCACTGGGAGGGAGGATGTCAGAGACGATAACACATGTCAGGGCAGCCCAGGGTCATGGAAACAGAACAAGACAGTCCTGGGAGAAACATTCTAAAACGGCATAGACCTAGGTGGGCCTCAGGTGGACATCTGCGTGGAGAGGGAGAGGGCCCTGGTTGAGCTCAAAATGAGCCCCAGGTGGTAGCAGATCTTAGGGCAGGGCATGGAGCTGGCAAGTGATGATGAGACAGCTATCCCTTAAGCCCTGCTTCTCACCCACTGACTTTAGCCACATATGCATCCTAGTGGCTTAACGTTCCCCAATCCTGACATGTGGGTGTTATAATTTCCTGATGGGCCTTTCTCCCCCAAACCATGGATTGCCTGGGATTGCTCACTGCAGTCTCCTCCATGATCCTTGGGTTCTCCATGAGGGGCACAGATCCAGGACTCAAAGGCCTCTGAGTTGCCAATCCTTGGTTGCTCGCCTGGCCTCCTCTCTGTTCTGTCTCTAATGCTGTCCTTCCCTCCATGGGATAGAACTGCAAAGCATTGAGCCATAGGCCCTGGCTGATGATCTAGGGGACTGCAGAAGCAGGTCCAGGGGAGTTCAGGTCACAGCTTAAAGCCAGTTCCCCGGAGACCAAGGAATGACCAGCGAAGTCCTTTCCCAGGATGCCCCACGGCGAACCCCACCTCAGCAATCCTGCCAAAACCCGGGCAGTCTTATTCAGCCAAACAACCTCCACCTCCACCTCAGCCATGATGTCTGTCATATGATAAGCTCAGCCGTTGTGTCTTCCAATATGATAAGGTCAGGTAGGAGGTGTACTGCCTGCAGCTGGAGGCTTGACCTTCATGATCCCAGAACCACTGGACTGCAGTGGAATGAGACACTCTGTACCCTGCAGGGAGAGGAGTCAGGAAGGTTCATGCCAGACCTCACCTCCCACACACCAGCTGCCCTACCATGCTGGGAGGCATTCCTTACCGAGGATGCCAACACAGTACTCCTTAATGATGACTTCACTGTCGAAATAGAGATTGTGACGACATGAAATCTTCATCCCGCCGCCGGTAACCGGGATCGCTGAGGTCCTCCACCTGCCTGATCAAGGAGAAAGAGAATGGATTCAATACGACCATCTTATCTAGCTGGGCTGTAGTGAACCACGAGTTTCCACTTTCCAGTTCTCCCACTGAGACAACCCTGGTCCCCAGGGGGACCACAGACTGACTCAGAAACTGGACCCCTCCCACCGACCCAGGCTCCCCAGCCTGACCTACAAATCCATCATGTAGCAAAGCAGGACTTCATCATGGTTTCCGGCCCAGGCCGACATCTCGTGTGCCAAACAACCTACCTCTGGTCAGGAAGCCTCCAGATGATTGGGTGGGCAAGTCTCGTGACGCCCTGCAGTTTTGCAAGAGCACAGAGACTGTGGAGCAGGGCTATCTCCCAGAGATTTGGCCTGTCACCGTCCGTTGTTGGTCCTGTGTCTCTGTCTGGCGAGGAGGCAACGGCACAGCTATGGTGGTTTGTGGAGTGGGTGGACCCCGGCCAAGACGGCCTGGGCTGACAAGAGCGGAGAGGAAGAAGAAGTGGGCAGGTGGTTGCAGCTGAGGAGCGGAGGGGCGGGGTGGCACGGGGTGGTGTGAGGCGGCTGCTTCTCCGGGTTCATGAGCTGCAGGAGGCCTTTGTGTGCTGAGTGCCGGACCTGCTCTGCTGATGTCCGGGTGTGTGCTGTCTTCTCATCCTAGTCTCCCTGAGGGGTGGGCCTGCCCACTTGAGGGAAGTCCTGTAGTAAGAAACGGCGGCAGAGTTGTGCCTGGCGCTCCCCATGGGAATTGCGTGGGTGCAAAGGAGGTTATATAGACTCAAGGCCTACACCCCTTTGGGTTCGGCGCCGGCAGGGGGAAGAAAGCCTATCTGGGGAGCTGGTGCCTGCCTTGAGGTGGTCGGCAGCCCCATGCACCGCGAACCCGTCTTAAGCACCTTGTGTTTCTGGGCTGAGCCTGTTGGAAACGGGCACCGAGAGCATGGGGTGGTTGAATGGCTGGCAATGGCAAAGAGACTGCCCGTCCTCCAGGGACGTTCCCAGGGAAACGTGCCCTTCGACTTTCTGCTGCGCGGGAAGGGACCTTGGCGCCGCGATTCTCCCTTGTGAGTGCTGTGCTTGGCTCCCCTTGCCTACCACGTGTTCCCAGGGCTGCTACAAGCAAGCTGCAAGGATATGGCTCTGGCCCAAAAGGCGGAGATGCCCTGTGGCCTGGGGCACTCACGGAGCCCAGCTCCAAGTGAAGGACCTCCAGCGAGTCCATTGACGGCACAGGTGTTCTTGGTCCAGGGCCAGGCTGTGCCCGCTGGCCCTCCTTCTGCCACATCACGTCGGTCTCCTCCTCAACCACCACCTCCACCTCAGCCATTATGTCTTCCACCATCAGCACCGCCTCCTCTTCCAAGGCCGCCTCCTTGCTCTGTACTCCGGCCGTCCTCAACAGCAGAGCCTCCAGCCTGAACACGGTGCCGTCCTGTGTGCTCCCACAGATCCCGGCCTGCGCAGCCCAGCCCAACCTCCGCACCCCTAGGCTCTTGGGGACCGATCCCCCACAGACACCCTCCCTAAAAACCCACGGGCATCGCCCTGCTGAGAACCTAGTCCCACACCCACGTGGACCCAGGTTTCCTGAGGAGCTCCGCTGGACCCGCAGATCCTGCAATGGCCACAGGGCTCGGCTCCCCCGCAGGCTCAACTGTGCACAGGAGCTCAGGAGCCAGAGGCCCAGGCCCTGGGCCTGCAGAGCACCACCAGCAGGCACCGCAGCCACTGCAGCGGGTGCGGGAGCCTCTGGGTCGGCAAGGCATTGCAAAACACCGTGCGCGCAAGTCATCAATGGCCAACCCTGGCGGCCGGCCTCTGGTGTGCCCAGGGCATAGGACAAGAGGCCCTTTGGAATGCTCCTTGGACTGCAGCATCCTCAGGGAGGAAGCATGGTACGCAGAGCCTGTATTTGCCTCGACCTGCGATAGTGTGTGCCGGGGTTCTGGCCTCTACAACAGATCAATTTCACCTTAGCACAAGGAGGCGACTTTCCTCCCACGTGCCCGGCCCGACTCACTTCCCCTAGGCCGCCCCTGTCAACCTGGCCCCAGCAACCAGAGAGAGTTCTCTGGATCTGCAGTATTGCTTCCGTACCATCCAGCTGGCCTGCCTAACGAAGAGAGATGTTTCATGTGTTCATGACACATAGAGATTTTCATGGCTTGCCACACTCAGGATGTCAGGACACAGGGCTGCCGTGCCCACAATTCCAAATGCCACGCAGCCCGTCTGTCCCAGGATGCCGAGCTACCGGGCACAAGCTCCAAGGGCTTCTCGGAGGAGGTTTGGGGAGAGGAGTTGGCGTTAGGGGGAGTTGGAGATGCAGGCCCACCAGTGGCTGTGCCGCCCAGGGAGACGCCCACCGCCCTCCCATTCATTGGCCAGCATGGGAGGAAGGCGGTCGCAGCGCGGCTCCCTGCGCTCTTCCCGCGCAGTCCATTAGGGGGCGCCCGGGAGCCCCGCGCATGCGCACTGAGGGCCCGCTGACCCACTGGGTGCAATAAAGGCTGCGGCCGGGTTCGTGTGGCTCGGTTCGGGCAGCATAGGCCTTGCTCAGTGGGAGTGCGGAGGAGGGCACCGTCTTCAGGATGGAGGCTGTACAGGAGGGGGCGGCCGGGGTGGAGAGTGAGCAGGTGGCTTTGGGGGAGGAGGCGGTGCTGGTGTTGGATGACATAATGGCGGAGGTGGAGGTGGTGGCCCAGGAGGAGGGCCTCGTGGAGCCGCAGGAGGAGGCCCAGCGGGCACAGCCTGGCCCTGGGCCCATGACCCCAGAGTCTGCACTGGAGGAGCTGCTGGCCGTTCAGGTGGAGCTGGGGCCGGTTAATGCCCAAGCCAGGAAGGCCTTTTCTCGGCAGAGGGAAAAGATGGAGCGGAGGCGCAAGGCCCACCTAGACTGCAGAGGCGCGGTCATCCAGAGCGTCCCTGGCTTCTGGGCCAATGTTGTATCCTTCTCAGTGTTTCTTCTGCCTTTCTGGTGGAGAGGTGCTCTCGGGGAAGTGTAAGTAACTTATGGGCAGCTTGGCATCGATGTGACGCCACCTTTGGGGAACAAAGGTGAGTTGCCCCGGACAAATGTGGCTAGGGAAAACTGCAGCAGGCATGGGTACTATTTTCCTGCGTGCGGCAGAGAAACCCTTGGTGATGCCGAGCAGCAGACGTTTGGGGCATGTTTTTGAAGAACAGAAGCGAGTTCAGACCAGAATAGGTTTTTGTGTGCATCAAGCTATTTTTAAGGCAGTGTGATTGCTCCCCCTTTCTAGTCCGATCTGGGACTGGGCGTCTTCGGCTATAAGCAGATTCTGCCACTCCTCAGACACCAGCAAGTCTCTGCAAATCGCACCTCCGCATGTCAGTGCAGTCAGCCTCAGAATTATACACCCTCTGTGAAGCCAAGGGGCCTTATTTTAGGGGTAGGGGGAGGCGAAAGGAGGTCATATACGTGGAAGCAGATCTGAGAAATCCCCTACCCCAGCCTCTGGGTGCTCTTAGGCCTTCTTCCCTGTTGCTCCTAGCTTCTCCTTCCACCGCATGTAAAGCCTCTTTGACCTAAATCAGATTGCAAACCACCCCCAGATGTCAGCCCTGATCACTGACCAAGATGAAGACATGCTGAGCTACATGATCAACTTAGAGGTGAGGACAGCAAGACTGAGGCTAGAGGGTTTAGTGGGGGAGGGTAAGGGAAATAATTGGTTCCTGTGAGCAACAGTTGGCACCTCACCCAAAAAGGTATTTAAACTTTCTCCACCTTGTCCTGACAGGTGGAAGAAGTGAAGCATCCCGTTCATCTCTGCAGGATCATGTTGTTCTTTCGGAGTAACCCCTACTTCCAGAATAAAGTGATTACCAAGGAATATCTGGTGAACATCACAGGTGACAGGTGGCTCCCAGGATGGGTAGTGGAAGGAAGATGGTGGGTGGATCATTGCCAACGTGATCCAGTCCCCTTCCCACAAAACTTTCTGTCTCTGTAGAATACAGGGCTTCTCATTCCACTCCAATTCAGTGGTATCCAGATTATGAAGTTGAGGCCTATCGCCGCAGACACCACAACAGCAGCCTTAACTTCTTCAACTGGTTTTCTGACCACAACTTCGCAGGATCTAATAGGATTGCTGAGGTGGGTCCTCACTGGGAAACATCAGCAATGACCCTGGTGTGTTCCCACCTGTTTGGGTCACCAGTCTGAGCCCTGATGAGGCGTTTGCCGATTGATTCCCCTGACAGATCCTATGTAAGGACCTGTGGCGCAATCCCCTGCCGTACTACAAGAGGATGAAGCCACCTGAAGAGGGAACAGAGATTTCAGGTGAGCCGTTCAGTTGGAACTGGAGCTGTTTGATGCCCACTATGAGGGGGTTGACACACCTGCCTATTCAGGGAGCCTGGACGCTCATTTCAGAAATGTAGAAATTGAGGCTGCTTTCCTATATGTAGAAATTCCTTGAGAGGACGAGAGAGAGTGACAGAATCCAGGACATTCATGGCATTGGGCTGAAAAAGGCAGATTAGAGACTGCACTGCAAGGCAGGTTATAGCTGTGAGTCTTAAGCCCAGGGGAGCATAGTCCATTTCCAGAATCACTGAGAAGTGAAGCTGAAAATCATTCACTTCAATCTGTAGCCCTTGATTCCATGGCCGTCAACCCCAGCGGCAGTCATCCTACCTACTCCATGAGATTGGGCTCCCTGAATGTGCCTCCTGGTCATCCCTGTCCTAGACCGCAAAGGATTGTTTAGATTGATGGATTTCCTTGAGCTATTGCCGCATCAGATTTCTGTGTGCTGTTAGTGTACAATGCATCTTGTTAGCTGACTCCCCTCACAGAGAGTACTGGGAATGGGGCAGGTATTGCGGAGAACAGTTTGTAACCCATGGTAGGAGGAAGTTTAAGAGATCACAAATGGGGAAGGGATATCCTTTTCTCAGCGGGCCCTGCAATTAAAACATTTCAAAGTATGGCTGAGAGAAATGCGTTTTGACATGCGTTTGTGTTTCTCTAGGGGACTCCCAGATGTTGAGTTGACTGTGAGGGAGCATCGGACCTTACTTAAAACAGCAGAACTCCTAAAAAGTTACTACCGTATGCAGGATGTCAGTACTCAGCATGGTCTTATGCCCAGGAAGTAAAGGAAAAACCGACCCAGTCACAAAAAAATCAGACAGGAAAAGGGGGTAAACTTGGATTGTATGGAATGCCAAATAAATATTCTCAAGAATGTTTGACTGTGTGTGTGTGTGTTTGTTTCTGTGTGTGTGTGTGTACGTTTATCCCCTGGATTTGGGTGTCATATTGAATTGATCAATCAATATGCTTTATTTTCTTCATGGAACTGACCCGTCTGTGTTGGAGCTGGGCCTCTAAAATTGTGGAGTGAATGGGTGTGGAATGTGTTGGGATTCTTCCTACAGGACAGAGTTGGGGAGGTCAAAGCAAAAGACAGCTTAGTTGGAAACTTACTTTGTCCTATGGAAGCAGAAGTAGTTCAAGGAAAGGGGTTAAGGTTTCCACAGCCCAGTTTGCTGGGACCTCTAAAATCCTTCATTTTGGGTATCATCATACACAATAGATAAGCACAGGATGATGGAAATCTTGAAGTTCCCTTTCTTGTTGAATTCACGTTCTTTTAAAGGTGAATGCATAATCCTTTTCTGGGACAATCAGCCCCTCAGAACTTCTCACACATCAACGTGAGAAGAAATGGGCAGGTAAGGTGTATGGAGGGACTGTGGGAAAGGTGACAGAGGCATGTGGGAAAGCATTCAGGATATGCTTTTTGGCGTAGATGACTAAGGGAAAACACAGACTGGCAGAAGTGCGGGGAAAGGGGTTGGATTTGTGGAATATAAGATTGCTGGGGAATCCACGCATGGACTGTCTTGTCACTTGATGACACAGGATATGGACACTCTTGTTGATGTTTACATCTTTAGTTGGGTTAAGCTTTTCTCCACGATTGTATGTTAGGTGAGGAACCAGTAGTGTACGTAGCTACCAACATTACGAGTGCATTTTGTGCTCTTGCAAACTCTAGTGAGGCTCTATTCTCCCCAGTGATTGGCACTGCAGATTGTTTCTGGAGCCCAGGGCCCTCTGATTTTCTGTGGCCTTTTCAGCATACTTTGCCTAAGTTTAATAATGTAAAGAGCAGATAGTTGCACAGTATGTGTTGCAAGCCTCACACAGGAGGACAACACATACAGTTTTCATTCACGGGTGGGTGGCGGCTTCCCATGAACACCTGTGTCTATGCACAAGACGAGGGGTTGCCTGTGTCACTGATGGGTGAGGAGGATTTCAGTGTCGGCGGCAGAACTTTCTTCCCGGTTCCCAGAAAAAACAGTTCCAACATGAGCATCCATGTTGGCCACACACTAGTAGAGTGCTAACATTCCTGTCCCATATGTACTCTGGTCGGCACAGCTTCTGTGAGAAGAGCTATGTTGTTTCAGGGAGGAAGGTTTGACAGTCAAAGTTCATGAATCTGTTGTACTGCCTTCAATACGCATTCCACACCTCCTGCTCGGTATCAGCAGTTGAGCTTTGAAAATCTATAGCCCAGTTTTGCCCCTGCTCCTGGGCACACTGCTGAAGCTCTGGAGGGGGAGTCTTGTCCTCCTCTGACTACTGTCCCCATGACCCACAAACACAGGAGAAACAGGTTTTCTCAGCAAATTATTCTGAAAACATTCGGAACCCTTTGGCCCCGTGAAGCTGCCCTTTATCTCACTGTGTGCAGGTCAAAGACACTGTGGTCCAGTACAGTATCCCTATAGTGGGAATGGGGCCACAGATTGGTGCCTGCACTCAGGGCAACTCAGATTAGGAAATGTCTGGGGACTTGCCTATAATCAGGTCATGTGAAAAGGTCTTGCCCCAAATTTAATGCATAGGAAAAAGTTGAGGAAGGTGTCTTGCAATGATTTCTCTAGGAGGTAAATAGATAAGAAGGAGACCATAAATAGATGGCTAGGGCTAGTTTTGGAACTAGCCTGTTTGAAAGTGGTGGTAGGGGAAGAGCTTTTTACAAGGCAGGCAGCAAACCAGGAACTGTCTACAATGGAAGGGCGTGCCATGGGTTGGTGGCTCAGCCATATTGCCACCCCACCGAGTGAATGCAGCCGACTGAGCTCCTTCCTCAAATCCTACATACAATTCAGTCTAGTGATTTCACATGAGATCCCTTGTTTTGGTATTATCAGAGATGGTGCTGAATTGTACAGGCTGTCTAACGCTTCTTCCACTGAATATCCGTGCACATGGGCCACAAACGCTAAGGGTACTGACGGATTTGTATTCTGCCTCAGTAACTCTGAAACACCTCTGTTACATCTACTGTCAGGGTCTTTTTCATGTTTAAAGTACCAAGTGTGTGTTTGTAGTTTTTAGTGTGTTTGTAGTTGTGTATGTTTATTTCTCTGCGTGGGTTTGTATCTTTCCTCTGACTCCACCTATGTCTCCCCATATTTTTCCACACTACCTGCGGTAATTTGTACATGCCTATCTCTACAACCATGCTAGAATTTGTATCTGTGTCTTTGAACATCTGTCACTCTCTCTCCCTTCCTTTCTTCCTTCCTTTCCTTTACACCCTTCCTTTCTTCTTTCCCTTCCTTCCCCACCACACTCTCTCCGTCTGTATCATCTACCTTTCTGTTCTCTATCTGAATTTAGTTTGTAATTCTGAATCTCTTGGCAGTGGCGTCAGACATCAGAATGTCTGGATGAAATTCCTCTTTGAAAGACTCTGAGCTGAAAGAGATGAGTTCTTTTTGTGAGCCATAATGAACGGTTTATTTCAGGCCAATCTAGCAATGACAGTGTTAAAAACAAATACTGAGCATTGCAGCAAAGCCAAAAGTCCCATGGATTCCACTCATCCCGCTCAGTGTATCGAAAAGGTGGAAAAGTGAAAAAGTGGGTATGCCTGTGGTCTCCCAAGCGGAAGGAGAACTTTCAAGTGATTGTGTCAGATGATTTTCCAGCAGGCAGCTATAGTTCGTAGATACATGCTGCGTAAACACAAGCACGATGATGAAACGTAGAAAATGTTCTTCTTCCTCCATTTCAGTTTTGTATTATCTTTTAACCAACATCATGCGTACAGAATTTCTTCACGACATGTCATAAACTATTGTTTAATGAACTCATACCTGAATTATTCATTGTGTCAAAGAATGTCAAACAATCATGATTCGTTATGACCTGCTACAGATAAGTGATAGGAAATAAGAAAATGAGAGCATATAGAAAGGGCACATCGTGGTCTGGGAACTTCACCAAGAGGTTCAGGCTAGCTGAATGCATGTCAGGGATTCAGAAAAAGACACTTGCACTTGTTATTAAGGGCTTTGAATGGAAAAGGAGCACTCTTTTTACATTTATGTCTTTTAAGTCATTTGGGGAGTTTGGTGTATTATTACTTACAGTGTTCTCTCTGCCCTTTCTTATTGTTCTCCCCATCTGGCGCTGTTATTATGTGAAAGCTGGTTTCCTCCATCGGATCGCGTAGGCTCTAATGATGTTTCATTTATTTTGATTCTCCTCACACTACGTAGTTTTAATTTGCCGAATGTGACTCTTTTTTTGTTGGTTTTCCGAGAATGGGTCTTACTCTGTCTTCTAGGTTGGACAGCAGCCCCAGGGTCTTAGCCCACTGCATCCCAGACACCACACACCCATGTGATCCTCTCAACTCAGACTCTCACACAGCTGGCACTAGAGGTGCATGCAACCCTTCCCAGCTATGTATTAATTTAGCAATTGATTACTTTTTGGATATGGGCCCATGTTGCCTCAGGCTCCTCTGGAACTCCTGAGTGCAGGTAATCTTCCCACCTCAGCCTACCAAAGTGCCGGAATGACAGGTGTGACCCATGGCCCTGGCATGGCTTTGAGTTTTTTGCTTTTTTCTTCTACCTCCTCACATCTTCTTTTCAAACATGCAGTGAAGGTTTCAATTCATGGACTGTAGTCTCCGTGCCTCTAATTTCTATCTTTCAACTCATCGTCAGCATTCATTGCGATTTTCATATTTATAAATTTATATATATATATATGTGCACATATATATTTTTCCTTAACTTACCAAACGATGTTGCATTCTTTCCTGTGTCATGAAAAAGACTTTGATAGAAATGAAAAGCACCGCTTTATAATAAAATAGTTTATTGACATTTATTCTCTTAAGGCGTTTTAAAAATTGTATGTTTATTTGAAACTGTCATATGAAATGATACATATTTATAACATAAGGAGTGTTGTTCAAAAGGTCATATATATTATGCATTGGATACATCCAGCTAATCAACATATGCGTGATCTCACATACTTGTCATTTTTGTTGTGAAAAAACTTGACATGCACTGTCTTAGAATTTTGTTAGAGAAAGAATACATTATCACCAGTTATAGTCAGCAGGCTGAAGAAAATATTTTTAACCTATCCCTCCTTTCTAACTAGAAATATGAATTCTTGATCCAGCATCTCCTCAGTGCACCCTCTTCACCCCCGCCTTCGGAGTCACTACCTCTGTGAAGTCCGCTTTTTCAATTTCTTATAAGAATGAGGTCATGTGCTAGTTGCCTTTCAGATACCTGGCTTATGTGACTTAACAAAATGGCATGCACACATTCAGCAGATTCACACGCATCGTCACAACTGGCAGGATTTCCTTATTTATTATTGCATTACATTTTTCCATTCCGCGTAGGTGTATTTACCCCATTTTTTTAATCCACTCATCAATTGAGGGACACTCAGGTTGCTTCCGTTATTTTGGCTCTAGGGAAAATGTAATGAGTGCAACAATACTTGCATGGGTGCATGCACACCTTCAACATACTGATCTGTGTACTTGTGGGCGTGCCCGGGTATTTTGATTTGCTGGATCATATGGTGGGTGGTTCTACCTGTAGATTTTTGAAGACTGTTTATATTAAATAAAACCCATAAAACTTCTTGTAATGCCTGCACCAATTTACATTCTCACCAAAAGTGAGCAAGGAATTCCTTTTCTCTGCATCCTCACCAGAAATGAGGGTTTTCTTTTTTCTTTTTTTTTTTTTCTTGTCTTTTGGAAAATAGGCATTCTGACTGAAGTGAGAAGAAATCTCATTGTGTTTTGATTTGCATTTTCCTGGTGGGTTGGGGATGATGAGGACTTTTTAGTGTGTCCTCTGGACAACCGTATGTCTTAGTTTCAGAAATGAGTATTCCAGCCTTTGCCCATTTGTTTTCAAGCTATTGAGTTGTGGGGAGTTCCTTATGTACTTTGAATATTGACCCATTAACAGATCTATGGTGACCCAATCATTGCTCCCATCCTGTAGGATGCCCCTTCTGTTTCTTTAGTTTTCTGTGTTGTGGTGAAGCACTTTAGTTTGATATGATTACATCCTCTATTTCTGATGGTGTTTACTGTGCTCTTGCAGTCACTTTGAGACCATCATTGCCTACAGAGATGCCATGGAGCTTCTTCCTTGTGATTTGTTCTGGTATTTTTATTGTTTCCTGTCTGACATTGGAGGTTGGTGATAAATTATCCACTTGTAAATTCCTTTATGTGGCTATTCAGTTTGTCCCCAACCTAGTTTATAGAAGATACTTGATTTTTCACTGGGCGTTGTTGCTTCTTTGGGAAAAGGCCGTGACTTAGCTGCAAATGCAGTGACTTAGTTCTGGGCTCCTGTTGTTTTTCATAAGCTCAAGTCTCTGCTTTTCTGCAGTGCTATCCTATTTCGGTACGTAAAGCTTTGTAGTAGTATATCATGAAGTTAGGTAGTGTGATGCCTCCAGCTTTGTGCGTTTTACTGGATTGCTCTGGGCTTTCAGGATGTTCTGCCGTTTCACAGGAAATTTAGGATTCTCAGATTACTTTTCTAAGAAGAATGGGTCATTGATATTTTTACAGGGGTTGTATAGGATCTGAGGATCACTCAGGTAGTATTGATGTCAATGCCATTTAGACAATGTGTTTGTGTGCACATGCTCAGGGCCAAGAGACACTGGGTGTCCTCAGCAATAGTGAGGTGGGCCTTAATGTCCAGCCAGATTGCCTTCCTGGAAACACACAGAGGATCCCCTTCCGTTTTGCTGTCTCTTCACATTTCCTCCCCTGCGAGCCCTGTGTGGTCCTCCAGATTCCCTGTGCGATGGCCTGCCTTTTTTGTGGGTGGGGAGTTGCTGGGTGAATGAGGATGGCAGAGGGGAACAAGCATGTCAGGAGAGCCTGGGTTCATCCAAATGGGACTTGGCAGGCCTGGGAGAGCCATTCTGGGAGGATGTAGACCTGGACAGGCCTCAGATGGGCATCTGTATGGAGGGTGAGACAGCCCTGGTGGATCCCAAACTGAAGGCCAGGTAGTGGCACGCCTCAGGACAGAGAAGGGAGCTAGCAAGGGATGATGAGGCAGCTATCTCTTGATCCTGGCTTCTTACCCATTGACCTTTGCTAATTATGCCTATTTAGCAGATTAGGGTTCCCCCATCCTGAAATGTGGGAACTACAGTTCCCTTATGGACCTTTCTCCACCAGCCCATGATGGCCTGAGTTTGCTCACTGCAATCTCCTCCCTGAGCCTTGGCTTCTCTATGTGCATCCTAACTCCGGGACCCACAGGCTTCTCAACCCCCAGGCCTGGGCTGCTTCCCTGTCCTCTTCTCTGTTCCCTCTCTGAGGGCCTAACTCCGTTGAGTAGTGCTGCAGGAGATTGAGCCACAGGCCCTGGCTGATGACCTCGGGGACTGGGCAAAGTGGTCGTGACAGGTCAGGTTCCGGTCCAAAGCCAATTCCTCCGATGCCGAGGAATGTCCAACAAGGTCCTTTGCCATGACGCCGCATAGCTGCCCCACCTCAGCAAACCTGCCATACCCTGGGCAGTCACAGTCAGCCAACCAGCTGAGGAAGCTCAGTTAGGCAGTGCCCTGCAGGAAACTGGGGCCTTCACCTGAATGAGCCTAGAACCACTTGACTGCAGTGGAGCCAGTCGCCCTGTATCCTGGAGGGAGAGGAGTCAGGAAGGCTAACGCCAGGCCGAGCTTCCCAGGTACTACCCCCTCTACCATACCAGGAGGCACTCCTCATTGAGGATGCCAACGCAATACTCCTTAGTGAGCACTTCGTTGCCAAAGTAAATGTTGTGATGACAGGCAAACTTCTTCCTGCCAGTTGTACTCATGATGAGTGAGTTCCTCCTCCTGCCTGTCCAAGAAGGAGAAAGAGGACAGCCAAGGGACAATTTCATCTAGGTGGGCTGAGGTGGCCTTCTAGCTGGGGTGAAGCATGCGTTTCCCCTTCCTAGCTCCCCGACTGAGACACCCCTGAGCTCCAGGAGCACCTCAAACTGACCTGGATCTTAGAACCCTTCCCCAGACCCGGGCTTACCATCCTGACCAGCAATCCAACATGTAGCTTTGAAGGACTTCCTCATGATGTTTCAGCTACTTGCTCTCACCGGAAATAATCACAACTTTTAAACTGTTCTTCATGCCAACTTAAATGTTTCATTTTTACTACCTCATGGTTTGGATGAGGCATGTATTTTTAAATAGATTTTCACCCTTATTGTACCTCTGTGATAAACTGCTTACTTACATTCATACCATAATTATCTTTCAGTTTTACTTGTCTGTTCCCCAAGATTCAGTGAAACTAAGAATTCTATTTATGCTTGTATCTTTCAGCAACCATATGTGAGATAATGGTGCACATTACTGCAGAAATCACATATACAGGTCCAAAGGGAGACGAAGAAAAAGAAAGCAAGTTTTAAAGTCTGTACATTCCTAACTCTGTATCAGAAACTCACAAATAACAGTGAAATCAAAGAATGATCACAGCCAATTCCTTTTCATACCTAGACTGAAATAAGAATCTTCAAAAGAAAAGAAAGTTCAGAATTTGGGTTTGCAAAAAGTTTCCTATATAGACAAAATTATTGGTAACTTTCTCTGACTAGAAAACAAACAAAAATCCACGTTTTTCATATGTGTAAATATACACATTTTTATTTCCATCAGTGATGATACGCAAGTAAGTAATAAAGTGAAAGTACAATAAATTGATATATGGAATGTTCACAGTCTCCAAATATTCCATTGAGACTATTAATTTTATGTAAACCATAAAGAATGCTTCATGAAACTACATTATACAGTGTCTTTTAGTATTTTACTCACATTTTAAATAATCAACAATTAGAGGGAATTCTTCCTCATTATTTATTACGACTACCGTTATTTTCCTTGAGTAATCCTGTTGAAATTAAGTATTTTAAATAAAACATTAAAAACAAATTATATTGACTGATTTCAGCTTTTAATGAAATCCTACTTGTGTATTTGTAGTAATGTGAAGTATAACTTTCTCCTCACAATTACTCTTTTATAAAACCGGTGTTATTGTTTTCTCTGACACTAACATTGTGATATCTCACAGCTTTACTGTGTGTATACATGACATCCCTCCAGAGAGTAGGCGTCAAATATGTGGAAAAATCATATTTGTGACAAAATTCTGGGAAAGGCAATGGTGACATGGAAGAATAATTTCTAACTTGCTAACTGTTGGTCAATGGGTTTGTATTTATTTAGCTATAGACACGTATGTGCACACTGTGAGTTTGCCCATGTACATATACATTTCTAGGAGATACCCGTAATATATGGGTTGTGTAATTTTTAATTTATCCACTATTGTGTATGTGTGAAATTAGAAAAGCAGTTACCTTTTCTTTACTCAATTTGTTGGAAAGCCAAAAAAGTCTGTCAACCTTCATTTCAATTAATCCAATACTGTTAACTGCGGACACCTTCATTCTCCTTGTTCTCCTTTGGCAACCGGGAAGTTAATTCTCACTCTAATTCAGCTCTCAGGGTGTGATCCACAAACTTTGTATATGCTTAAAAGGATAAAAGTTCAGTGAAATGTCAAGCCATGCTGTGAAATGTTCCATTGTTTCTATATCTCTAATTGTCCTTTCATGTTATAGAGGCAAGAAAAACAATTCAATGTGTTTCTTAGTATCCAGTCCAATGCACTCTTTCTTCATAATATGCCAAACCCATCCCTTCAAGGCCTTGACATCTCAACATGGCTGGACGTCTCAAAATCTCTTCTCATTAATAACCATTATGTTAATCACTGTTGCCCACAACTGGAATTCGACTGTGAAATCCCCTGGTGGAAATTGCTGTAATGGCTCAAACTACTGGAATGACTATTTGTTTTACCTGAAAACATCTGATGAGCATATACATATGCTATGTGCATGAACATATTGTACATTAACAACATACCATCACTGCCAGTAGATAATAGGTATCCCAAACCTTTGAACCAAACTGACCTCAGGTGCCCCCACAAACCAAGCTTTTTCCTCCACAGCTTTCTTTTTATGTCAAAAAACCGCAAGTCCAGGCCGGGCGTGGTGGCTCTCGCCTGTAATTTCCACATTTTGGGAAGCCGAGGTTGGTGGGTCACTTGAGGTCAGGAGTTCGACACCAGCCTAGGCAACATGGCAAAAACCTGTCTCTACCAAAAATAGAAGAAGTAGCCAGGCCTAGTGGCACATTCCTGTGGTCGAGCTACTTGGGATGCTGAGGCAGGAGAACCGCCTGAACCTGGGAGGCAGAGGTTGTAGTAAGCTAAGATCAGACTACTGCACTCCAGCCTGGATGACACAGCGAGACCATGTGTCAAAAAAGAAAAAAAACAAAGCAACTCCACTCGTCCAGTCGCTTAGGTAAAAAGTACTGTAGTTGGCTGGGCACGATGGCTAACGCCTGTATTCCCAGCACTTTGGACTTTGGAAGGCTGAGACGGGCAGATCACCTGAGATCAGCAGTTGGAGACCAGTCTGGCCAACATGGTGAAGCCTGGCCTCTACTAAAAATACAAAACATTAGCTGGGCATGGTGACGAATGCTTGTAATCCCAGCTAGTCGAGAGGGGGAACCTGGGAGGCAGAGGATGTGGTGAATGGAGATGATGCCACTGCACTCCTGCCTGGGCTACACAGCGAGTGTACCCTGTGAGAAACAAAGGTGAACAGAAGAAAAGTTCTTTATTTAAATATCTAGTACATTAATTTTCAAGTTGTTGTAGAAACATTTCTCTTTAAACTCCTATTGTAATGTCACTTTTCCTGCTACTCACAAATTTAATCTGTAATATTTGCAGTATCGTGAAGTTCTAAGTACATTTAAATTCCTATTATGATAATCCATGGATTGCTGAGAAATAGTGGTTTTAATTTTGTTGTTCAATTTCCACTTAATTTTATTTCAACTTGTGTTAACTCAATTGAAAATTCTTTAGTAGTTTTTTAAATCTCATATCAAGACTTTTATTCACATCAATTGCTGTATAAATGCTCCCACCTTGAAGAACACTCTCTTATAGCCTGCTTCCCTACGACAGTCTTGACTGGTTGCCCTCCAGGCCTGTTTCAATTGTCTCATTCTAGGACTTACATTCACTACCCTTTTAAGAATTTATCTTTCTCTTTTCTTGTGTGTCCTGTTTTCTGCATTTCACATCTTTATCTTTCTTGGTTTACTTCTTCTTTTTGGTAGGAAAAAATCTCTAGTAATTTCTTGAGGAAAGGTTCACCTGGAGACAAAATTTTCGAGTTCTCATATGTCTGAAAAATGTTATGTTTTCTCCTTGTACATTTGATTTTAGTCTATTTGGAAATAAAAACATATGTCAGAAATCAGTTTCTTTTAGAATTTTCAAATCAGAACTCCATAATCCATTGCCTTCTGCTTTATAGCGGTAGTGTTGAGATTTTTTTTTTTTTTTTTTAATTTGACATGGAGTTTCGCTCCTGTTGCACAGGCTGGAGTACAATGGCAGGATCTGAGCTCATCGCAACCTGCACCTCCTGGATTGAAGTGATTCTCCTGCCTCAGCCTCCCCAGTAGCTGGGATTACAGGTAGGCGCCACCATGCCTGGACAATTCTGTGTTTTTAGTAGAGATGGGGTTTCTCCATGTTGGTCAGGCTGGTCTCAAACTCCTGACATCAGGTCATTCGCCTGCCTTGGCCTCCCAAAGTGCACCTCGGCCTCCCAAACTGCGCCTTGGCCTCCCACAGTGCTGGGATTACATGCATGAGCCACCATGCCTGGCCAGTGTTGAAAATTTCTAAATCATCTGGTTCCTCATCCTTTGTTCGTGACCTATTTTTACCTCTCTGGAAACTTACAGCATTTTCTCTTTGTTCTCAGTGTTCTCAAATTGTACATTGATGTATCTTGACACGAGTCTGCTTTCATCGATTTTCATGCTATTTTGCTAGGTGTTCGCCTTTTAATCTGTAAATAAGCATCCTTATGTTCTGAGACTTTTTAATTATTTGCCAACAATTTATCCCCCTTTGTTTTACTTATTTATTTCACTTCTATAATTCATATAAATAAAATAATTGGAAAAAATTATCTTGGAGAAGCAGATACCATCACACTGATTCTGTCTGTGTTAACCTATCATACCTGAAGGTTGTCATATTTTATTAAGCAGAAATGTTGTATTTCTTGGTATTCACATTACAACCTGAAGATGGGCAATGACTGTCAAAATTTTAAATGTATGGGTAATAGTTAGAAGATGCAAGCACTGTATCCTCCAGAATTTTAGCATATGAAAATTGCTAATTTTAAATTCCAGGCACATTGATTTAAGCTTCAACATTCTCCCAGCTAAAATGAATCCATTTGTGCTAAGTTCTGTGATCAAAGGTGAATAAGACATTGTTTCTGCCTTCAGTGATAGCTGAGTCCAAAGGGAGACAAATAGAAATGATGTAAAAAGAGAGATAAGTAGTTCATGCGCAGTGGCTCACCAGCACTTTGGGAGGGCAAGGAGGGAGGATCATGAGGTCCGGAGATTGAGGCCATCCTGACTAACAAGGTAAAACCCTGTCTCTACAAAAAATTAGCCAGCCTTGGTGGCACACACCTGTAGTCCCAACTTCTTGGGAGGCTGAGGCAGGACAATTGCTTGAACCCGGGAGACGGAGGTTGCAGTGAACGGAGATCATGCCACTATACTCCAGCATAGGCAACAGAGTGAGACTCTGTTTCAAGAAAAAAAAGACATAAAGTGCTATAAAAACTGAGAAAAGGGACAGAATATCTGTGACAGATAATTTGTTTGGGTCAGTTGGAAATGAGGAGGTCTCAGTGTATGCTTTTACTGTTTCACGTTTGATTATGGGCAGAAACAAATGAATCTTAATATTTATGGGGTCACAGACACTTTTTAAAGGTGAGGAAATCTATGATGATTCTTTCCATAAAAATCTATGTAACATACATCTATATTTTACTTAGAAACTCAGAATGTGCACCATCAAGTGCTCTGGATAGAGTAGAATGAGTAGTAGTATTTAAGGCAGACAAGATGGGAAGGGGAATCCAAACACAGGAAATGCCCTGTGCGAGAGCCTGGACACAAAAAAGCTCGTACATTATTGGAATCAAAGTGAGTATAACATAATTCAGGGTGACTGGAGCATAGCTGGAAGACGAACCAATCATGGCGTAAGATGAAAACAGAAGGCCAGGCACGGTGGCTCACGCCTGCAATCCTACATTTTGGGAGGCACTGGCGGGCAGATCACCTAAAGTCAGAATTTGAAGACCACCCTGGGTAAAATGGCAAAAGCCCATCTCTAATGAAAATACAAACATTATCCACGCATGGTGTGGGGGTGACTGTAATCGTAGCTACTCAGGAGGCTGAGGCAGCAGAATCGGTTAAACCTGAATGGCAGAGGTTGCAGTGATCTGACATCGCACCACTTAACCATTAAACACCAGCCTGGAAGAAAGATTGAAACTCCATCTCAAAATAAATAAATAAATAAATAAATAAATAAATAAATAAATAAATAATTTAGAAAGGCCGGGAGCGGTAGCTTCTGCATATAATCCCAGCAATTTTGGAGGCTGAAGTGGGCAGATCACTAGGAGTTGGGATTTCAAGATCAGCCTGACCAACTGGGAGAAATCCCATCTCTACTAAAAAAAAAAAAAAAAAGTACAAAATAAGCCCAGCACGATGGCCAGTGCCTGTAATCCCAGCTACTTGGGAGGCTGAGGCAGGAGAATCGCTTGAATCCAGGAGGTGGAGTTTGCGGTGAGCTGAGATCGCGCCATGGCACTCCAGCCTGGGCAACAAGAGCGAAACTCTACCTCAAAAATAAACACACAAAAATGAAACTAGAAGATAAGTATATATCCAGGGATAAAGCATGAAGTATCTCCAATGTCACTCATGCACTTTGTTTACTCAGAGACAACACCAGGATTGATTAAAATTATGCACATCATGTCAACCCTTTTCTAAATGTTAACAAATGTCACTGGAACAGCTAGTACCCATGGAATAGGATGTAACATTCTGACTGCAGGCTTTCACTTGCATTCCCTACAGGTGTTGAGTGTGGAGTGTTCAAACCTCAAGCTTATAGATTCATGAAGGAAAAATTATGTGCATTGAAAATTGAGAACAACTATGTTAAGAACAATATTCCATGAAAGTAAGTTCCTATGTACTCATCTGCTCTTAATTGTATTACACTGTTCTCATGCAGAATGATACAAGTAACAATTATTATTGTTATTACTATTATTAGTATTATGAAATGGAGTCTAGCTCGGTAGTCCATACTGGAGCGCACTGCTGCGAACTCAGCTCACTGAAACCTCCGACTCCTGGGTTCAAGGGATTCTCCTGCTTCAGCCTCCCATGTAGCTGGGATTGCAGGCACCCACCAAAACACCTAAGTAATTTTTATATTTTCAGTAGGGACGTGGTTTCACTGCATTGGCCAGGCTGGTCTTGAACTCCTGACTTCCTGAACCACCCACCTTGGACTCCCAACGTGCTGGGATTACAAGTGTGAGCCACCGCACCCAGCCAAAATTAATATTTTGAAATATTTAGAAATATATGTTCTCGGGCACAGTGGCTCAAGTCTGTGATCCCATGACTTTGGGAGGCCGAGGTGGGTGGACCACTTGAACTGAGGAGTTGGAGACTAGCTTGAAAATATGGTGAAACCCTGTCTCTACAAAAGATACAAAAAATTAGCCAGGACTGGAGGTGTGTGCCTGTGTTCCCAGCTACTGAAGAAGCTAAGGTGAGAGGATTGTTCAGGAGGATCACTTGAGCTCAGGAGGATGAAGCTGCAGTGCGCAGAGATTGAGCTTCTGCACTCCAGTCCAGTCTGGGCAAGAAAGTGAGGTTCTGTCTCTTGTACGTAGGGGTGTGTGTGTGTGTGTGTGTGTGTGTGTGTGTATACACATATGCATGTATATGTATACACACACTCATATATACATATATAAGAAAGAGTGAAACTCCCTCATACACACACACAGACACACACACACATACAAACACGCACACAAACATATATTCTTGGCCACCTTAATTCCTCTATAATGGAATTCTGAACAGCATGCTTAAGGGTCAATACCAGGGCCTGCAGGCAGATAGCCCGTGCCAGAACTGTTCAGAGTGGGTTTTTTCACATTATACAGTTTCATCTTCTGAGTACACTTCCTGATCCTATTGTTCCCTTCATATCTTGCATATCTTTCTGGGGAAAAGACCACATGCAGCAATACCTTTTTTTTTTTTTTTTTTTTCGCTAAGTGTTTTCTTATTATTTGGAGGAGTTTTTAGTCGAAAAATTTCTAAGGACGAAACTTTTCGTCTTTTGGCTCAGGAAACTGCAGGCACCAGTTGCACAACAATATTTAAGAGTAGCACAGATAATAAGTCATATCCATTGCCTTAAACAAAATGTACAGAATTCGGTATTTTTAGTTACACGCGAACACTATATAGGGTTTGCAATTGATCATTTTTATATTCTATATTCTATTTGATACTGAACATAGAGCGTCAAGAATTGGGGCACACAATGATTTTTCAGTAAATATGCATAGAGTGCTGTAAATATTGAGATTGGAAAACATACCATGTTTCTGCCCTCATCATGTTCTCATTCTATTAAATGTTGTAATAACACAACTTTGAGTCATAAATCTTTCAAAAGAGAAGTACACACAAAAAAGAGCTAGACAAATACGTGGGACATTATGATCATTTAGAGCTTGTATCAGTTACAGCCAGGTCTTCAAGGCCCATAAATGCCAGGATAGAAAGTTTAGAACAAACTGTCTACACAAAGGCAAGTTTTTGTTGCTGTTGTTGTTTTTTCATAGGAAAATAATATCAGAGTTTCACAAAGGTTATAAGACTAACTGCAATATATAGGATGGGTTGAAGATCAGCAAGAGAAGACAGAAGGTGAGTTCTGAGTTTTATTAAATGCTTAAACTAACATATGATGGTGGCCTGGGTAAAGAAAGTTGAAGCAAGGACTGGAAGAAAGAGACAGGTGCAAGAATCATTGTAAAGATAAAGTCCACAAGTCTTGGCATGAGTTTTCAAATTGAGGCTAGTAAAAAATATTGTGGGATTCTTGCCATTCATCTATCCATCAAATTATTCAATGCAACTTTATTAAGATTCTAGATTATTATTAATCTTTATCATTATTCAAGATTATTAAGGTGTATTACTCATTGAATAATAAATATTGCATGCATGTTTATTACTATGCAAAAAGCACTGTGCTGGGTTCTGGAGGTACAGCAATGAATATGGGGTTAATGGTCCCCAACTTCATGAAGCTTTACATAGAGGGAGAGACAGATAATAAATAAAAGACACAAGCAGTCGTAAATGTTGTGAAGGAAATTTTGGGACGCGGAAAGAGAGTAACAGATAGTAGTGACGGTTGGTATAACAGACAGAACTACTGTACATTGGGCACTAAGTGAAGCTTTCTCCAGGGAAGTCTTATGTGATATATCTGAAAGAGCAGCCATTGATAAAGAGGGAAAAAAACAGCTGCCAACCCTCTAAAATAGGAGAATTTTGGCCTAGCTCTGTGTTTGAAGAACAGAGAGTTGCTAATGTGCAGAATAAAGCTGAGAATTTGAGTAAGAGGAAAATGGTAAAGTAACCAGTGGTTTTAATAGTACAGATGGGAATGCTGTCCTTGATAAAAGTAGTTCCAGTGGAATGAGACCAAAACCCAATTGAACTGAACTGAAAAGCCAGTGGGAAGAAATGAGGGAAGTGGGTACAGCGTGCTTAGTGGAGAAAAGTAATGAAGGGGTAGGTGTCAGGGGAGTAAACAACGGGAAAAATTCTAATTTATAAAAGCAATCTAAGAATTTAGATCACAGCTGTATATGTATACTGAGGTGGTAGAGAGGGAGAGATTAACGTACATGAGAAAATAAAATTGACAGCAGTGGATTGCGGTTTCTAGCACCTACAGTTCACTCTCACTTTGCCTGTGAGTTGGATAAATGTCTGAAAGCTGATTGTTTTTCAAAGTTGGTTTCTATTTGGGAAAGAAGGGAGTAGGGAACAACATGACATTGTAAACTGCAAAGCAAAATAAGGATATAGAGTACATAGAGGAAGAAAGAGCTCGGGCACTAGAAGATCTTGTTCCTCAAACCGCATGCTGCCTACTTTGTAGTCTAGCTTGACACGTGAGCCCTACTCCAGTTTCCAAAAGAACAATGATTGTTTCATTTAATCGGACCAAGGGCACTTGACACATCCCACCATATACATCTGTCATTTCAAAGAAGAAAGAGTATTTTAGAACTACAAATAGAAATAATGTAACATTAAGATGAAAATCAAATAACAAATCTAGCTTCGTTGAAAATCTGTCTATACTGATATCTTATTATTTTTTTTAATTCTGCCAAGGATTAGTGAACATATTCTCCCAGTCTTTTGTCTGTATGTTAAAACTTGCTAAACACCTCAAGTCTCGCATAAGAACTACAATGGAAAATGGATCAGTCAGGAGTTCTTCCATACAATTATCAATAAATTATATTTCTTCATACTGAAATTTGTTTTTTCATTATTGTAAGAAATTAACTTTTATATTAATAGTAGGTGATGTAACAAAGCAGGTCTTTAAGGAGATAACTGACACTGGATTTCCATACCATTACTCAGGTGGCCCTTATTTGCCAGCCAGGTTCCCTCCCTGGACACACACTGAAGGTCCCCAACCATTTTGCGATCTCTTCACATTCCCAGCTCCTGAGGAAGCTCCAAAATACCTGTCCATGAAGAAAATAGAACATTTCCGCACACTGGATCCCAGTGTGGTCCTCCAGATTCCCTGTGAGGTGGACTATCTTGTATGGGAAGGCAGGGCACTGGGAGGGAGGATGTCAGAGACGATAACACATGTCAGGGCAGCCCAGGGTCATGGAAACAGAACAAGACAGTCCTGGGAGAAACATTCTAAAACGGCATAGACCTAGGTGGGCCTCAGGTGGACATCTGCGTGGAGAGGGAGAGGGCCCTGGTTGAGCTCAAAATGAGCCCCAGGTGGTAGCAGATCTTAGGGCAGGGCATGGAGCTGGCAAGTGATGATGAGACAGCTATCCCTTAAGCCCTGCTTCTCACCCACTGACTTTAGCCACATATGCATCCTAGTGGCTTAACGTTCCCCAATCCTGACATGTGGGTGTTATAATTTCCTGATGGGCCTTTCTCCCCCAAACCATGGATTGCCTGGGATTGCTCACTGCAGTCTCCTCCATGATCCTTGGGTTCTCCATGAGGGGCACAGATCCAGGACTCAAAGGCCTCTGAGTTGCCAATCCTTGGTTGCTCGCCTGGCCTCCTCTCTGTTCTGTCTCTAATGCTGTCCTTCCCTCCATGGGATAGAACTGCAAAGCATTGAGCCATAGGCCCTGGCTGATGATCTAGGGGACTGCAGAAGCAGGTCCAGGGGAGTTCAGGTCACAGCTTAAAGCCAGTTCCCCGGAGACCAAGGAATGACCAGCGAAGTCCTTTCCCAGGATGCCCCACGGCGAACCCCACCTCAGCAATCCTGCCAAAACCCGGGCAGTCTTATTCAGCCAAACAACCTCCACCTCCACCTCAGCCATGATGTCTGTCATATGATAAGCTCAGCCGTTGTGTCTTCCAATATGATAAGGTCAGGTAGGAGGTGTACTGCCTGCAGCTGGAGGCTTGACCTTCATGATCCCAGAACCACTGGACTGCAGTGGAATGAGACACTCTGTACCCTGCAGGGAGAGGAGTCAGGAAGGTTCATGCCAGACCTCACCTCCCACACACCAGCTGCCCTACCATGCTGGGAGGCATTCCTTACCGAGGATGCCAACACAGTACTCCTTAATGATGACTTCACTGTCGAAATAGAGATTGTGACGACATGAAATCTTCATCCCGCCGCCGGTAACCGGGATCGCTGAGGTCCTCCACCTGCCTGATCAAGGAGAAAGAGAATGGATTCAATACGACCATCTTATCTAGCTGGGCTGTAGTGAACCACGAGTTTCCACTTTCCAGTTCTCCCACTGAGACAACCCTGGTCCCCAGGGGGACCACAGACTGACTCAGAAACTGGACCCCTCCCACCGACCCAGGCTCCCCAGCCTGACCTACAAATCCATCATGTAGCAAAGCAGGACTTCATCATGGTTTCCGGCCCAGGCCGACATCTCGTGTGCCAAACAACCTACCTCTGGTCAGGAAGCCTCCAGATGATTGGGTGGGCAAGTCTCGTGACGCCCTGCAGTTTTGCAAGAGCACAGAGACTGTGGAGCAGGGCTATCTCCCAGAGATTTGGCCTGTCACCGTCCGTTGTTGGTCCTGTGTCTCTGTCTGGCGAGGAGGCAACGGCACAGCTATGGTGGTTTGTGGAGTGGGTGGACCCCGGCCAAGACGGCCTGGGCTGACAAGAGCGGAGAGGAAGAAGAAGTGGGCAGGTGGTTGCAGCTGAGGAGCGGAGGGGCGGGGTGGCACGGGGTGGTGTGAGGCGGCTGCTTCTCCGGGTTCATGAGCTGCAGGAGGCCTTTGTGTGCTGAGTGCCGGACCTGCTCTGCTGATGTCCGGGTGTGTGCTGTCTTCTCATCCTAGTCTCCCTGAGGGGTGGGCCTGCCCACTTGAGGGAAGTCCTGTAGTAAGAAACGGCGGCAGAGTTGTGCCTGGCGCTCCCCATGGGAATTGCGTGGGTGCAAAGGAGGTTATATAGACTCAAGGCCTACACCCCTTTGGGTTCGGCGCCGGCAGGGGGAAGAAAGCCTATCTGGGGAGCTGGTGCCTGCCTTGAGGTGGTCGGCAGCCCCATGCACCGCGAACCCGTCTTAAGCACCTTGTGTTTCTGGGCTGAGCCTGTTGGAAACGGGCACCGAGAGCATGGGGTGGTTGAATGGCTGGCAATGGCAAAGAGACTGCCCGTCCTCCAGGGACGTTCCCAGGGAAACGTGCCCTTCGACTTTCTGCTGCGCGGGAAGGGACCTTGGCGCCGCGATTCTCCCTTGTGAGTGCTGTGCTTGGCTCCCCTTGCCTACCACGTGTTCCCAGGGCTGCTACAAGCAAGCTGCAAGGATATGGCTCTGGCCCAAAAGGCGGAGATGCCCTGTGGCCTGGGGCACTCACGGAGCCCAGCTCCAAGTGAAGGACCTCCAGCGAGTCCATTGACGGCACAGGTGTTCTTGGTCCAGGGCCAGGCTGTGCCCGCTGGCCCTCCTTCTGCCACATCACGTCGGTCTCCTCCTCAACCACCACCTCCACCTCAGCCATTATGTCTTCCACCATCAGCACCGCCTCCTCTTCCAAGGCCGCCTCCTTGCTCTGTACTCCGGCCGTCCTCAACAGCAGAGCCTCCAGCCTGAACACGGTGCCGTCCTGTGTGCTCCCACAGATCCCGGCCTGCGCAGCCCAGCCCAACCTCCGCACCCCTAGGCTCTTGGGGACCGATCCCCCACAGACACCCTCCCTAAAAACCCACGGGCATCGCCCTGCTGAGAACCTAGTCCCACACCCACGTGGACCCAGGTTTCCTGAGGAGCTCCGCTGGACCCGCAGATCCTGCAATGGCCACAGGGCTCGGCTCCCCCGCAGGCTCAACTGTGCACAGGAGCTCAGGAGCCAGAGGCCCAGGCCCTGGGCCTGCAGAGCACCACCAGCAGGCACCGCAGCCACTGCAGCGGGTGCGGGAGCCTCTGGGTCGGCAAGGCATTGCAAAACACCGTGCGCGCAAGTCATCAATGGCCAACCCTGGCGGCCGGCCTCTGGTGTGCCCAGGGCATAGGACAAGAGGCCCTTTGGAATGCTCCTTGGACTGCAGCATCCTCAGGGAGGAAGCATGGTACGCAGAGCCTGTATTTGCCTCGACCTGCGATAGTGTGTGCCGGGGTTCTGGCCTCTACAACAGATCAATTTCACCTTAGCACAAGGAGGCGACTTTCCTCCCACGTGCCCGGCCCGACTCACTTCCCCTAGGCCGCCCCTGTCAACCTGGCCCCAGCAACCAGAGAGAGTTCTCTGGATCTGCAGTATTGCTTCCGTACCATCCAGCTGGCCTGCCTAACGAAGAGAGATGTTTCATGTGTTCATGACACATAGAGATTTTCATGGCTTGCCACACTCAGGATGTCAGGACACAGGGCTGCCGTGCCCACAATTCCAAATGCCACGCAGCCCGTCTGTCCCAGGATGCCGAGCTACCGGGCACAAGCTCCAAGGGCTTCTCGGAGGAGGTTTGGGGAGAGGAGTTGGCGTTAGGGGGAGTTGGAGATGCAGGCCCACCAGTGGCTGTGCCGCCCAGGGAGACGCCCACCGCCCTCCCATTCATTGGCCAGCATGGGAGGAAGGCGGTCGCAGCGCGGCTCCGTGCGCTCTTCCCGCGCAGTCCATTAGGGGGCGCCCGGGAGCCCCGCGCATGCGCACTGAGGGCCCGCTGACCCACTGGGTGCAATAAAGGCTGCGGCCGGGTTCGTGTGGCTCGGTTCGGGCAGCATAGGCCTTGCTCAGTGGGAGTGCGGAGGAGGGCACCGTCTTCAGGATGGAGGCTGTACAGGAGGGGGCGGCCGGGGTGGAGAGTGAGCAGGTGGCTTTGGGGGAGGAGGCAGTGCTGGTGTTGGATGACATAATGGCGGAGGTGGAGGTGGTGGCCCAGGAGGAGGGCCTCGTGGAGCCGCAGGAGGAGGCCCAGCGGGCACAGCCTGGCCCTGGGCCCATGACCCCAGAGTCTGCACTGGAGGAGCTGCTGGCCGTTCAGGTGGAGCTGGGGCCGGTTAATGCCCAAGCCAGGAAGGCCTTTTCTCGGCAGAGGGAAAAGATGGAGCGGAGGCGCAAGGCCCACCTAGACTGCAGAGGCGCGGTCATCCAGAGCGTCCCTGGCTTCTGGGCCAATGTTGTATCCTTCTCAGTGTTTCTTCTGCCTTTCTGGTGGAGAGGTGCTCTCGGGGAAGTGTAAGTAACTTATGGGCAGCTTGGCATCGATGTGACGCCACCTTTGGGGAACAAAGGTGAGTTGCCCCGGACAAATGTGGCTAGGGAAAACTGCAGCAGGCGTGGGTACTATTTTCCTGCGTGCGGCAGAGAAACCCTTGGTGATGCCGAGCAGCAGACGTTTGGGGCATGTTTTTGAAGAACAGAAGCGAGTTCAGACCAGAATAGGTTTTTGTGTGCATCAAGCTATTTTTAAGGCAGTGTGATTGCTCCCCCTTTCTAGTCCGATCTGGGACTGGGCGTCTTCGGCTATAAGCAGATTCTGCCACTCCTCAGACACCAGCAAGTCTCTGCAAATCGCACCTCCGCATGTCAGTGCAGTCAGCCTCAGAATTATACACCCTCTGTGAAGCCAAGGGGCCTTATTTTAGGGGTAGGGGGAGGCGAAAGGAGGTCATATACGTGGAAGCAGATCTGAGAAATCCCCTACCCCAGCCTCTGGGTGCTCTTAGGCCTTCTTCCCTGTTGCTCCTAGCTTCTCCTTCCACCGTATGTAAATGTAAAGGCTCTTTGACCTAAATCAGATTGCAAACCACCCCCAGATGTCAGCCCTGATCACTGACCAAGATGAAGACATGCTGAGCTACATGATCAACTTGGAGGTGAGGACAGCAAGACTGAGGCTAGAGGGTTTAGTGGGGGAGGGTAAGGGAAATAATTGGTTCCTGTGAGCAACAGTTGGCACCTCACCCAAAAAGGTATTTAAACTTTCTCCACCTTGTCCTGACAGGTGGAAGAAGTGAAGCATCCCGTTCATCTCTGCAGGATCATGTTGTTCTTTCGGAGTAACCCCTACTTCCAGAATAAAGTGATTACCAAGGAATATCTGGTGAACATCACAGGTGACAGGTGGCTCCCAGGATGGGTAGTGGAAGGAAGATGGTGGGTGGATCATTGCCAACGTGATCCAGTCCCCTTCCCACAAAACTTTCTGTCTCTGTAGAATACAGGGCTTCTCATTCCACTCCAATTCAGTGGTATCCAGATTATGAAGTTGAGGCCTATCGCCGCAGACACCACAACAGCAGCCTTAACTTCTTCAACTGGTTTTCTGACCACAACTTCGCAGGATCTAATAGGATTGCTGAGGTGGGTCCTCACTGGGAAACATCAGCAATGACCCTGGTGTGTTCCCACCTGTTTGGGTCACCAGTCTGAGCCCTGATGAGGCGTTTGCCGATTGATTCCCCTGACAGATCCTATGTAAGGACCTGTGGCGCAATCCCCTGCCGTACTACAAGAGGATGAAGCCACCTGAAGAGGGAACAGAGATTTCAGGTGAGCCGTTCAGTTGGAACTGGAGCTGTTTGATGCCCACTATGAGGGGGTTGACACACCTGCCTATTCAGGGAGCCTGGACGCTCGTTTCAGAAATGTAGAAATTGAGGCTGCTTTCCTATATGTAGAAATTCCTTGAGAGGACGAGAGAGAGTGACAGAATCCAGGACATTCATGGCATTGGGCTGAAAAAGGCAGATTAGAGACTGCACTGCAAGGCAGGTTGTAGCTGTGAGTCTTAAGCCCAGGGGAGCATAGTCCATTTCCAGAATCACTGAGAAGTGAAGCTGAAAATCATTCACTTCAATCTGTAGCCCTTGATTCCATGGCCGTCAACCCCAGCGGCAGTCATCCTACCTACTCCATGAGATTGGGCTCCCTGAATGTGCCTCCTGGTCATCCCTGTCCTAGACCGCAAAGGATTGTTTAGATTGATGGATTTCCTTGAGCTATTGCCGCATCAGATTTCTGTGTGCTTTTAGTGTACAATGCATCTTGTTAGCTGACTCCCCTCACAGAGAGTACTGGGAATGGGGCAGGTATTGCGGAGAACAGTTTGTAACCCATGGTAGGAGGAAGTTTAAGAGATCACAAATGGGGAAGGGATATCCTTTTCTCAGCGGGCCCTGCAATTAAAACATTTCAAAGTATGGCTGAGAGAAATGCGTTTTGACATGCGTTTGTGTTTCTCTAGGGGACTCCCAGATGTTGAGTTGACTGTGAGGGAGCATCGGACCTTACTTAAAACAGCAGAACTCCTAAAAAGTTACTACCGTATGCAGGATGTCAGTACTCAGCATGGTCTTATGCCCAGGAAGTAAAGGAAAAACCGACCCAGTCACAAAAAAATCAGACAGGAAAAGGGGGTAAACTTGGATTGTATGGAATGCCAAATAAATATTCTCAAGAATGTTTGACTGTGTGTGTGTGTGTTTGTTTCTGTGTGTGTGTGTACGTTTATCCCCTGGATTTGGGTGTCATATTGAATTGATCAATCAATATGCTTTATTTTCTTCATGGAACTGACCCGTCTGTGTTGGAGCTGGGCCTCTAAAATTGTGGAGTGAATGGGTGTGGAATGTGTTGGGATTCTTCCTACAGGACAGAGTTGGGGAGGTCAAAGCAAAAGACAGCTTAGTTGGAAACTTACTTTGTCCTATGGAAGCAGAAGTAGTTCAAGGAAAGGGGTTAAGGTTTCCACAGCCCAGTTTGCTGGGACCTCTAAAATCCTTCATTTTGGGTATCATCATACACAATAGATAAGCACAGGATGATGGAAATCTTGAAGTTCCCTTTCTTGTTGAATTCACGTTCTTTTAAAGGTGAATGCATAATCCTTTTCTGGGACAATCAGCCCCTCAGAACTTCTCACACATCAACGTGAGAAGAAATGGGCAGGTAAGGTGTATGGAGGGACTGTGGGAAAGGTGACAGAGGCATGCGGGAAAGCATTCAGGATATGCTTTTTGGCGTAGATGACTAAGGGAAAACACAGACTGGCAGAAGTGCGGGGAAAGGGGTTGGATTTGTGGAATATAAGATTGCTGGGGAATCCACGCATGGACTGTCTTGTCACTTGATGACACAGGATATGGACGCTCTTGTTGATGTTTACATCTTTAGTTGGGTTAAGCTTTTCTCCACGATTGTATGTTAGGTGAGGAACCAGTAGTGTATGTAGCTACCAACATTACGAGTGCATTTTGTGCTCTTGCAAACTCTAGTGAGGCTCTATTCTCCCCAGTGATTGGCACTGCAGATTGTTTCTGGAGCCCAGGGCCCTCTGATTTTCTGTGGCCTTTTCAGCATACTTTGCCTAAGTTTAATAATGTAAAGAGCAGATAGTTGCACAGTATGTGTTGCAAGCCTCACACAGGAGGACAACACATACAGTTTTCATTCACGGGTGGGTGGCGGCTTCCCATGAACACCTGTGTCTATGCACAAGACGAGGGGTTGCCTGTGTCACTGATGGGTGAGGAGGATTTCAGTGTCGGCGGCAGAACTTTCTTCCCGGTTCCCAGAAAAAACAGTTCCAACATGAGCATCCATGTTGGCCACACACTAGTAGAGTGCTAACATTCCTGTCCCATATGTACTCTGGTCGGCACAGCTTCTGTGAGAAGAGCTATGTTGTTTCAGGGAGGAAGGTTTGACAGTCAAAGTTCATGAATCTGTTGTACTGCCTTCAATACGCATTCCACACCTCCTGCTCGGTATCAGCAGTTGAGCTTTGAAAATCTATAGCCCAGTTTTGCCCCTGCTCCTGGGCACACTGATAATACCATTGTTTTGGTATTATCAGAGATGGTGCTGAATTGTGCTGAATTGTACAGGCTGTCTAACGCTTCTTCCACTGAATATCCGTGCACATGGGCCACAAACGCTAAGGGTACTGACGGATTTGTATTCTGCCTCAGTAACTCTGAAACACCTCTGTTACATCTACTGTCAGGGTCTTTTTCATGTTTAAAGTACCAAGTGTGTGTTTGTAGTTTTTAGTGTGTTTGTAGTTGTGTATGTTTATTTCTCTGCGTGGGTTTGTATCTTTCCTCTGACTCCACCTATGTCTCCCCATATTTTTCCACACTACCTGCGGTAATTTGTACATGCCTATCTCTACAACCATGCTAGAATTTGTATCTGTGTCTTTGAACATCTGTCACTCTCTCTCCCTTCCTTTCTTCCTTCCTTTCCTTTACACCCTTCCTTTCTTCTTTCCCTTCCTTCCCCACCACACTCTCTCCGTCTGTATCATCTACCTTTCTGTTCTCTATCTGAATTTAGTTTGTAATTCTGAATCTCTTGGCAGTGGCGTCAGACATCAGAATGTCTGGATGAAATTCCTCTTTGAAAGACTCTGAGCTGAAAGAGATGAGTTCTTTTTGTGAGCCATAATGAACGGTTTATTTCAGGCCAATCTAGCAATGACAGTGTTAAAAACAAATACTGAGCATTGCAGCAAAGCCAAAAGTCCCATGGATTCCACTCATCCCGCTCAGTGTATCGAAAAGGTGGAAAAGTGAAAAAGTGGGTATGCCTGTGGTCTCCCAAGCGGAAGGAGAACTTTCAAGTGATTGTGTCAGATGATTTTCCAGCAGGCAGCTATAGTTCGTAGATACATGCTGCGTAAACACAAGCACGATGATGAAACGTAGAAAATGTTCTTCTTCCTCCATTTCAGTTTTGTATTATCTTTTAACCAACATCATGCGTACAGAATTTCTTCACGACATGTCATAAACTATTGTTTAATGAACTCATACCTGAATTATTCATTGTGTCAAAGAATGTCAAACAATCATGATTCGTTATGACCTGCTACAGATAAGTGATAGGAAATAAGAAAATGAGAGCATATAGAAAGGGCACATCGTGGTCTGGGAACTTCACCAAGAGGTTCAGGCTAGCTGAATGCATGTCAGGGATTCAGAAAAAGACACTTGCACTTGTTATTAAGGGCTTTGAATGGAAAAGGAGCACTCTTTTTACATTTATGTCTTTTAAGTCATTTGGGGAGTTTGGTGTATTATTACTTACAGTGTTCTCTCTGCCCTTTCTTATTGTTCTCCCCATCTGGCGCTGTTATTATGTGAAAGCTGGTTTCCTCCATCGGATCGCGTAGGCTCTAATGATGTTTCATTTATTTTGATTCTCCTCACACTACGTAGTTTTAATTTGCCGAATGTGACTCTTTTATTGTTGGTTTTCCGAGAATGGGTCTTACTCTGTCTTCTAGGTTGGACAGCAGCCCCAGGGTCTTAGCCCACTGCATCCCAGACACCACACACCCATGTGATCCTCTCAACTCAGACTCTCACACAGCTGGCACTAGAGGTGCATGCAACCCTTCCCAGCTATGTATTAATTTAGCAATTGATTACTTTTTGGATATGGGCCCATGTTGCCCCAGGCTCCTCTGGAACTCCTGAGTGCAGGCAATCCTCCCACCTCAGCCTACCAAAGTGCCGGAATGACAGGTGTGACCCATGGCCCTGGCATGGCTTTGAGTTTTTTGCTTTTTTCTTCTACCTCCTCACGTCTTCTTTTCAAACATGCAGTGAAGGTTTCAATTCATGGACTGTAGTCTCCGTGCCTCTAATTTCTATCTTTCAACTCATCGTCAGCATTCATTGCGATTTTCATATTTATAAATTTATATATATATATATGTGCACATATATATTTTTCCTTAACTTACCAAACGATGTTGCATTCTTTCCTGTGTCATGAAAAAGACTTTGATAGAAATGAAAAGCACCGCTTTATAATAAAATAGTTTATTGACATTTATTCTCTTAAGGCGTTTTAAAAATTGTATGTTTATTTGAAACTGTCATATGAAATGATACATATTTATAACATAAGGAGTGTTGTTCAAAAGGTCATATATATTATGCATTGGATACATCCAGCTAATCAACATATGCGTGATCTCACATACTTGTCATTTTTGTTGTGAAAAAACTTGACATGCACTGTCTTAGAATTTTGTTAGAGAAAGAATACATTATCACCAGTTATAGTCAGCAGGCTGAAGAAAATATTTTTAACCTATCCCTCCTTTCTAACTAGAAATATGAATTCTTGATCCAGCATCTCCTCAGTGCACCCTCTTCACCCCCGCCTTCGGAGTCACTACCTCTGTGAAGTCCGCTTTTTCAATTTCTTATAAGAATGAGGTCATGTGCTAGTTGCCTTTCAGATACCTGGCTTATGTGACTTAACAAAATGGCATGCACACATTCAGCAGATTCACACGCATTGTCACAACTGGCAGGATTTCCTTATTTATTATTGCATTACATTTTTCTATTCCGCGTAGGTGTATTTACCCCATTTTTTTAATCTACTCATCAATTGAGGGACACTCAGGTTGCTTCCGTTATTTTGGCTCTAGGGAAAATGTAATGAGTGCAACAATACTTGCATGGGTGCATGCACACCTTCAACATACTGATCTGTGTACTTGTGGGCGTGCCCGGGTATTTTGATTTGCTGGATCATATGGTGGGTGGTTCTACCTGTAGATTTTTGAAGACTGTTTATATTAAATAAAACCCATAAAACTTCTTGTAATGCCTGCACCAATTTACATTCTCACCAAAAGTGAGCAAGGAATTCCTTTTCTCTGCATCCTCACCAGAAATGAGGGTTTTCTTTTTTCTTTTTTTTTTTTTCTTGTCTTTTGGAAAATAGGCATTCTGACTGAAGTGAGAAGAAATCTCATTGTGTTTTGATTTGCATTTTCCTGGTGGGTTGGGGATGATGAGGACTTTTTAGTGTGTCCTCTGGACAACTGTATGTCTTAGTTTCAGAAATGAGTATTCCAGCCTTTGCCCATTTGTTTTCAAGCTATTGAGCTGTGGGGAGTTCCTTATGTACTTTGAATATTGACCCATTAACAGATCTATGGTGACCCAATCATTGCTCCCATCCTGTAGGATGCCCCTTCTGTTTCTTTAGTTTTCTGTGTTGTGGTGAAGCACTTTAGTTTGATATGATTACATCCTCTATTTCTGATGGTGTTTACTGTGCTCTTGCAGTCACTTTGAGACCATCATTGCCTACAGAGATGCCATGGAGCTTCTTCCTTGTGATTTGTTCTGGTATTTTTATTGTTTCCTGTCTGACATTGGAGGTTGGTGATAAATTATCCACTTGTAAATTCCTTTATGTGGCTATTCAGTTTGTCCCCAACCTAGTTTATAGAAGATACTTGATTTTTCACTGGGCGTGTTGCTTCTTTGGGAAAAGGCCGTGACTTAGCTGCAAATGCAGTGACTTAGTTCTGGGCTCCTGTTGTTTTTCATAAGCTCAAGTCTCTGCTTTTCTGCAGTGCTATCCTATTTCGGTACGTAAAGCTTTGTAGTAGTATATCATGAAGTTAGGTAGTGTGATGCCTCCAGCTTTGTGCGTTTTACTGGATTGCTCTGGGCTTTCAGGATGTTCTGCCGTTTCACAGGAAATTTAGGATTCTCAGATTACTTTTCTAAGAAGAATGGGTCATTGATATTTTTACAGGGGTTGTATAGGATCTGAGGATCACTCAGGTAGTATTGATGTCAATGCCATTTAGACAATGTGTTTGTGTGCACATGCTCAGGGCCAAGAGACACTGGGTGTCCTCAGCAATAGTGAGGTGGGCCTTAATGTCCAGCCAGATTGCCTTCCTGGAAACACACAGAGGATCCCCTTCCGTTTTGCTGTCTCTTCACATTTCCTCCCCTGCGAGCCCTGTGTGGTCCTCCAGATTCCCTGTGCGATGGCCTGCCTTTTTTGTGGGTGGGGAGTTGCTGGGTGAATGAGGATGGCAGAGGGGAACAAGCATGTCAGGAGAGCCTGGGTTCATCCAAATGGGACTTGGCAGGCCTGGGAGAGCCATTCTGGGAGGATGTAGACCTGGACAGGCCTCAGATGGGCATCTGTATGGAGGGTGAGACAGCCCTGGTGGATCCCAAACTGAAGGCCAGGTAGTGGCACGCCTCAGGACAGAGAAGGGAGCTAGCAAGGGATGATGAGGCAGCTATCTCTTGATCCTGGCTTCTTACCCATTGACCTTTGCTAATTATGCCTATTTAGCAGATTAGGGTTCCCCTATCCTGAAATGTGGGAACTACAGTTCCCTTATGGACCTTTCTCCACCAGCCCATGATGGCCTGAGTTTGCTCACTGCAATCTCCTCCCTGAGCCTTGGCTTCTCTATGTGCATCCTAACTCCGGGACCCACAGGCTTCTCAACCCCCAGGCCTGGGCTGCTTCCCTGTCCTCTTCTCTGTTCCCTCTCTGAGGGCCTAACTCCGTTGAGTAGTGCTGCAGGAGATTGAGCCACAGGCCCTGGCTGATGACCTCGGGGACTGGGCAAAGTGGTCGTGACAGGTCAGGTTCCGGTCCAAAGCCAATTCCTCCGATGCCGAGGAATGTCCAACAAGGTCCTTTGCCATGACGCCGCATAGCTGCCCCACCTCAGCAAACCTGCCATACCCTGGGCAGTCACAGTCAGCCAACCAGCTGAGGAAGCTCAGTTAGGCAGTGCCCTGCAGGAAACTGGGGCCTTCACCTGAATGAGCCTAGAACCACTTGACTGCAGTGGAGCCAGTCGCCCTGTATCCTGGAGGGAGAGGAGTCAGGAAGGCTAACGCCAGGCCGAGCTTCCCAGGTACTACCCCCTCTACCATACCAGGAGGCACTCCTCATTGAGGATGCCAACGCAATACTCCTTAGTGAGCACTTCGTTGCCAAAGTAAATGTTGTGATGACAGGCAAACTTCTTCCTGCCAGTTGTACTCATGATGAGTGAGTTCCTCCTCCTGCCTGTCCAAGAAGGAGAAAGAGGACAGCCAAGGGACAATTTCATCTAGGTGGGCTGAGGTGGCCTTCTAGCTGGGGTGAAGCATGCGTTTCCCCTTCCTAGCTCCCCGACTGAGACACCCCTGAGCTCCAGGAGCACCTCAAACTGACCTGGATCTTAGAACCCTTCCCCAGACCCGGGCTTACCATCCTGACCAGCAATCCAACATGTAGCTTTGAAGGACTTCCTCATGATGTTTCAGCTACTTGCTCTCACCGGAAATAATCACAACTTTTAAACTGTTCTTCATGCCAACTTAAATGTTTCATTTTTACTACCTCATGTTTTGGATGAGGCATGTATTTTTAAATAGATTTTCACCCTTATTGTACCTCTGTGATAAACTGCTTACTTACATTCATACCATAATTATCTTTCAGTTTTACTTGTCTGTTCCCCAAGATTCAGTGAAACTAAGAATTCTATTTATGCTTGTATCTTTCAGCAACCATATGTGAGATAATGGTGCACATTACTGCAGAAATCACATATACAGGTCCAAAGGGAGACGAAGAAAAAGAAAGCAAGTTTTAAAGTCTGTACATTCCTAACTCTGTATCAGAAACTCACAAATAACAGTGAAATCAAAGAATGATCACAGCCAATTCCTTTTCATACCTAGACTGAAATAAGAATCTTCAAAAGAAAAGAAAGTTCAGAATTTGGGTTTGCAAAAAGTTTCCTATATAGACAAAATTATTGGTAACTTTCTCTGACTAGAAAACAAACAAAAATCCACGTTTTTCATATGTGTAAATATACACATTTTTATTTCCATCAGTGATGATACGCAAGTAAGTAATAAAGTGAAAGTACAATAAATTGATATATGGAATGTTCACAGTCTCCAAATATTCCATTGAGACTATTAATTTTATGTAAACCATAAAGAATGCTTCATGAAACTACATTATACAGTGTCTTTTAGTATTTTACTCACATTTTAAATAATCAACAATTAGAGGGAATTCTTCCTCATTATTTATTACGACTACCGTTATTTTCCTTGAGTAATCCTGTTGAAATTAAGTATTTTAAATAAAACATTAAAAACAAATTATATTGACTGATTTCAGCTTTTAATGAAATCCTACTTGTGTATTTGTAGTAATGTGAAGTATAACTTTCTCCTCACAATTACTCTTTTATAAAACCGGTGTTATTGTTTTCTCTGACACTAACATTGTGATATCTCACAGCTTTACTGTGTGTATACATGACATCCCTCCAGAGAGTAGGCGTCAAATATGTGGAAAAATCATATTTGTGACAAAATTCTGGGAAAGGCAATGGTGACATGGAAGAATAATTTCTAACTTGCTAACTGTTGGTCAATGGGTTTGTATTTATTTAGCTATAGACACGTATGTGCACACTGTGAGTTTGCCCATGTACATATACATTTCTAGGAGATACCCGTAATATATGGGTTGTGTAATTTTTAATTTATCCACTATTGTGTATGTGTGAAATTAGAAAAGCAGTTACCTTTTCTTTACTCAATTTGTTGGAAAGCCAAAAAAGTCTGTCAACCTTCATTTCAATTAATCCAATACTGTTAACTGCGGACACCTTCATTCTCCTTGTTCTCCTTTGGCAACCGGGAAGTTAATTCTCACTCTAATTCAGCTCTCAGGGTGTGATCCACAAACTTTGTATATGCTTAAAAGGATAAAAGTTCAGTGAAATGTCAAGCCATGCTGTGAAATGTTCCATTGTTTCTATATCTCTAATTGTCCTTTCATGTTATAGAGGCAAGAAAAACAATTCAATGTGTTTCTTAGTATCCAGTCCAATGCACTCTTTCTTCATAATATGCCAAACCCATCCCTTCAAGGCCTTGACATCTCAACATGGCTGGACGTCTCAAAATCTCTTCTCATTAATAACCATTATGTTAATCACTGTTGCCCACAACTGGAATTCGACTGTGAAATCCCCTGGTGGAAATTGCTGTAATGGCTCAAACTACTGGAATGACTATTTGTTTTACCTGAAAACATCTGATGAGCATATACATATGCTATGTGCATGAACATATTGTACATTAACAACATACCATCACTGCCAGTAGATAATAGGTATCCCAAACCTTTGAACCAAACTGACCTCAGGTGCCCCCACAAACCAAGCTTTTTCCTCCACAGCTTTCTTTTTATGTCAAAAAACCGCAAGTCCAGGCCGGGCGTGGTGGCTCTCGCCTGTAATTTCCACATTTTGGGAAGCCGAGGTTGGTGGGTCACTTGAGGTCAGGAGTTCGACACCAGCCTAGGCAACATGGCAAAAACCTGTCTCTACCAAAAATAGAAGAAGTAGCCAGGCCTAGTGGCACATTCCTGTGGTCGAGCTACTTGGGATGCTGAGGCAGGAGAACCGCCTGAACCTGGGAGGCAGAGGTTGTAGTAAGCTAAGATCAGACTACTGCACTCCAGCCTGGATGACACAGCGAGACCATGTGTCAAAAAAGAAAAAAAACAAAGCAACTCCACTCGTCCAGTCGCTTAGGTAAAAAGTACTGTAGTTGGCTGGGCACGATGGCTAACGCCTGTATTCCCAGCACTTTGGACTTTGGAAGGCTGAGACGGGCAGATCACCTGAGATCAGCAGTTGGAGACCAGTCTGGCCAACATGGTGAAGCCTGGCCTCTACTAAAAATACAAAACATTAGCTGGGCATGGTGACGAATGCTTGTAATCCCAGCTAGTCGAGAGGGGGAACCTGGGAGGCAGAGGATGTGGTGAATGGAGATGATGCCACTGCACTCCTGCCTGGGCTACACAGCGAGTGTACCCTGTGAGAAACAAAGGTGAACAGAAGAAAAGTTCTTTATTTAAATATCTAGTACATTAATTTTCAAGTTGTTGTAGAAACATTTCTCTTTAAACTCCTATTGTAATGTCACTTTTCCTGCTACTCACAAATTTAATCTGTAATATTTGCAGTATCGTGAAGTTCTAAGTACATTTAAATTCCTATTATGATAATCCATGGATTGCTGAGAAATAGTGGTTTTAATTTTGTTGTTCAATTTCCACTTAATTTTATTTCAACTTGTGTTAACTCAATTGAAAATTCTTTAGTAGTTTTTTAAATCTCATATCAAGACTTTTATTCACATCAATTGCTGTATAAATGCTCCCACCTTGAAGAACACTCTCTTATAGCCTGCTTCCCTACGACAGTCTTGACTGGTTGCCCTCCAGGCCTGTTTCAATTGTCTCATTCTAGGACTTACATTCACTACCCTTTTAAGAATTTATCTTTCTCTTTTCTTGTGTGTCCTGTTTTCTGCATTTCACATCTTTATCTTTCTTGGTTTACTTCTTCTTTTTGGTAGGAAAAAATCTCTAGTAATTTCTTGAGGAAAGGTTCACCTGGAGACAAAATTTTCGAGTTCTCATATGTCTGAAAAATGTTATGTTTTCTCCTTGTACATTTGATTTTAGTCTATTTGGAAATAAAAACATATGTCAGAAATCAGTTTCTTTTAGAATTTTCAAATCAGAACTCCATAATCCATTGCCTTCTGCTTTATAGCGGTAGTGTTGAGATTTTTTTTTTTTTTTTTTAATTTGACATGGAGTTTCGCTCCTGTTGCACAGGCTGGAGTACAATGGCAGGATCTCAGCTCATCGCAACCTGCACCTCCTGGATTGAAGTGATTCTCCTGCCTCAGCCTCCCCAGTAGCTGGGATTACAGGTAGGCGCCACCATGCCTGGACAATTCTGTGTTTTTAGTAGAGATGGGGTTTCTCCATGTTGGTCAGGCTGGTCTCAAACCCCTGACATCAGGTCATTCGCCTGCCTTGGCCTCCCAAAGTGCACCTCGGCCTCCCAAACTGCGCCTTGGCCTCCCACAGTGCTGGGATTACATGCATGAGCCACCATGCCTGGCCAGTGTTGAAAATTTCTAAATCATCTGGTTCCTCATCCTTTGTTCGTGACCTATTTTTACCTCTCTGGAAACTTACACCATTTTCTCTTTGTTCTCAGTGTTCTCAAATTGTACATTGATGTATCTTGACACGAGTCTGCTTTCATCGATTTTCATGCTATTTTGCTAGGTGTTCGCCTTTTAATCTGTAAATAAGCATCCTTATGTTCTGAGACTTTTTAATTATTTGCCAACAATTTATCCCCCTTTGTTTTACTTATTTATTTCACTTCTATAATTCATATAAATAAAATAATTGGAAAAAATTATCTTGGAGAAGCAGATACCATCACACTGATTCTGTCTGTGTTAACCTATCATACCTGAAGGTTGTCATATTTTATTAAGCAGAAATGTTGTATTTCTTGGTATTCACATTACAACCTGAAGATGGGCAATGACTGTCAAAATTTTAAATGTATGGGTAATAGTTAGAAGATGCAAGCACTGTATCCTCCAGAATTTTAGCATATGAAAATTGCTAATTTTAAATTCCAGGCACATTGATTTAAGCTTCAACATTCTCCCAGCTAAAATGAATCCATTTGTGCTAAGTTCTGTGATCAAAGGTGAATAAGACATTGTTTCTGCCTTCAGTGATAGCTGAGTCCAAAGGGAGACAAATAGAAATGATGTAAAAAGAGAGATAAGTAGTTCATGCGCAGTGGCTCACCAGCACTTTGGGAGGGCAAGGAGGGAGGATCATGAGGTCCGGAGATTGAGGCCATCCTGACTAACAAGGTAAAACCCTGTCTCTACAAAAAATTAGCCAGCCTTGGTGGCACACACCTGTAGTCCCAACTTCTTGGGAGGCTGAGGCAGGACAATTGCTTGAACCCGGGAGACGGAGGTTGCAGTGAACGGAGATCATGCCACTATACTCCAGCATAGGCAACAGAGTGAGACTCTGTTTCAAGAAAAAAAAGACATAAAGTGCTATAAAAACTGAGAAAAGGGACAGAATATCTGTGACAGATAATTTGTTTGGGTCAGTTGGAAATGAGGAGGTCTCAGTGTATGCTTTTACTGTTTCACGTTTGATTATGGGCAGAAACAAATGAATCTTAATATTTATGGGGTCACAGACACTTTTTAAAGGTGAGGAAATCTATGATGATTCTTTCCATAAAAATCTATGTAACATACATCTATATTTTACTTAGAAACTCAGAATGTGCACCATCAAGTGCTCTGGATAGAGTAGAATGAGTAGTAGTATTTAAGGCAGACAAGATGGGAAGGGGAATCCAAACACAGGAAATGCCCTGTGCGAGAGCCTGGACACAAAAAAGCTCGTACATTATTGGAATCAAAGTGAGTATAACATAATTCAGGGTGACTGGAGCATAGCTGGAAGACGAACCAATCATGGCGTAAGATGAAAACAGAAGGCCAGGCACGGTGGCTCACGCCTGCAATCCTACATTTTGGGAGGCACTGGCGGGCAGATCACCTAAAGTCAGAATTTGAAGACCACCCTGGGTAAAATGGCAAAAGCCCATCTCTAATGAAAATACAAACATTATCCACGCATGGTGTGGGGGTGACTGTAATCGTAGCTACTCAGGAGGCTGAGGCAGCAGAATCGGTTAAACCTGAATGGCAGAGGTTGCAGTGATCTGACATCGCACCACTTAACCATTAAACACCAGCCTGGAAGAAAGATTGAAACTCCATCTCAAAATAAATAAATAAATAAATAAATAAATAAATAAATAAATAATTTAGAAAGGCCGGGAGCGGTAGCTTCTGCATATAATCCCAGCAATTTTGGAGGCTGAAGTGGGCAGATCACTAGGAGTTGGGATTTCAAGATCAGCCTGACCAACTGGGAGAAATCCCATCTCTACTAAAAAAAAAAAAAAAAAGTACAAAATAAGCCCAGCACGATGGCCAGTGCCTGTAATCCCAGCTACTTGGGAGGCTGAGGCAGGAGAATCGCTTGAATCCAGGAGGTGGAGTTTGCGGTGAGCTGAGATCGCGCCATGGCACTCCAGCCTGGGCAACAAGAGCGAAACTCTACCTCAAAAATAAACACACAAAAATGAAACTAGAAGATAAGTATATATCCAGGGATAAAGCATGAAGTATCTCCAATGTCACTCATGCACTTTGTTTACTCAGAGACAACACCAGGATTGATTAAAATTATGCACATCATGTCAACCCTTTTCTAAATGTTAACAAATGTCACTGGAACAGCTAGTACCCATGGAATAGGATGTAACATTCTGACTGCAGGCTTTCACTTGCATTCCCTACAGGTGTTGAGTGTGGAGTGTTCAAACCTCAAGCTTATAGATTCATGAAGGAAAAATTATGTGCATTGAAAATTGAGAACAACTATGTTAAGAACAATATTCCATGAAAGTAAGTTCCTATGTACTCATCTGCTCTTAATTGTATTACACTGTTCTCATGCAGAATGATACAAGTAACAATTATTATTGTTATTACTATTATTAGTATTATGAAATGGAGTCTAGCTCGGTAGTCCATACTGGAGCGCACTGCTGCGAACTCAGCTCACTGAAACCTCCGACTCCTGGGTTCAAGGGATTCTCCTGCTTCAGCCTCCCATGTAGCTGGGATTGCAGGCACCCACCAAAACACCTAAGTAATTTTTATATTTTCAGTAGGGACGTGGTTTCACTGCATTGGCCAGGCTGGTCTTGAACTCCTGACTTCCTGAACCACCCACCTTGGACTCCCAACGTGCTGGGATTACAAGTGTGAGCCACCGCACCCAGCCAAAATTAATATTTTGAAATATTTAGAAATATATGTTCTCGGGCACAGTGGCTCAAGTCTGTGATCCCATGACTTTGGGAGGCCGAGGTGGGTGGACCACTTGAACTGAGGAGTTGGAGACTAGCTTGAAAATATGGTGAAACCCTGTCTCTACAAAAGATACAAAAAATTAGCCAGGACTGGAGGTGTGTGCCTGTGTTCCCAGCTACTGAAGAAGCTAAGGTGAGAGGATTGTTCAGGAGGATCACTTGAGCTCAGGAGGATGAAGCTGCAGTGCGCAGAGATTGAGCTTCTGCACTCCAGTCCAGTCTGGGCAAGAAAGTGAGGTTCTGTCTCTTGTACGTAGGGGTGTGTGTGTGTGTGTGTGTGTGTGTGTGTGTATACACATATGCATGTATATGTATACACACACTCATATATACATATATAAGAAAGAGTGAAACTCCCTCATACACACACACAGACACACACACACATACAAACACACACACAAACATATATTCTTGGCCACCTTAATTCCTCTATAATGGAATTCTGAACAGCATGCTTAAGGGTCAATACCAGGGCCTGCAGGCAGATAGCCCGTGCCAGAACTGTTCAGAGTGGGTTTTTTCACATTATACAGTTTCATCTTCTGAGTACACTTCCTGATCCTATTGTTCCCTTCATATCTTGCATATCTTTCTGGGGAAAAGACCACATGCAGCAATACCTTTTTTTTTTTTTTTTTTTTCGCTAAGTGTTTTCTTATTATTTGGAGGAGTTTTTAGTCGAAAAATTTCTAAGGACGAAACTTTTCGTCTTTTGGCTCAGGAAACTGCAGGCACCAGTTGCACAACAATATTTAAGAGTAGCACAGATAATAAGTCATATCCATTGCCTTAAACAAAATGTACAGAATTCGGTATTTTTAGTTACACGTGAACACTATATAGGGTTTGCAATTGATCATTTTTATATTCTATATTCTATTTGATACTGAACATAGAGCGTCAAGAATTGGGGCACACAATGATTTTTCAGTAAATATGCATAGAGTGCTGTAAATATTGAGATTGGAAAACATACCATGTTTCTGCCCTCATCATGTTCTCATTCTATTAAATGTTGTAATAACACAACTTTGAGTCATAAATCTTTCAAAAGAGAAGTACACACAAAAAAGAGCTAGACAAATACGTGGGACATTATGATCATTTAGAGCTTGTATCAGTTACAGCCAGGTCTTCAAGGCCCATAAATGCCAGGATAGAAAGTTTAGAACAAACTGTCTACACAAAGGCAAGTTTTTGTTGCTGTTGTTGTTTTTTCATAGGAAAATAATATCAGAGTTTCACAAAGGTTATAAGACTAACTGCAATATATAGGATGGGTTGAAGATCAGCAAGAGAAGACAGAAGGTGAGTTCTGAGTTTTATTAAATGCTTAAACTAACATATGATGGTGGCCTGGGTAAAGAAAGTTGAAGCAAGGACTGGAAGAAAGAGACAGGTGCAAGAATCATTGTAAAGATAAAGTCCACAAGTCTTGGCATGAGTTTTCAAATTGAGGCTAGTAAAAAATATTGTGGGATTCTTGCCATTCATCTATCCATCAAATTATTCAATGCAACTTTATTAAGATTCTAGATTATTATTAATCTTTATCATTATTCAAGATTATTAAGGTGTATTACTCATTGAATAATAAATATTGCATGCATGTTTATTACTATGCAAAAAGCACTGTGCTGGGTTCTGGAGGTACAGCAATGAATATGGGGTTAATGGTCCCCAACTTCATGAAGCTTTACATAGAGGGAGAGACAGATAATAAATAAAAGACACAAGCAGTCGTAAATGTTGTGAAGGAAATTTTGGGACGCGGAAAGAGAGTAACAGATAGTAGTGACGGTTGGTATAACAGACAGAACTACTGTACATTGGGCACTAAGTGAAGCTTTCTCCAGGGAAGTCTTATGTGATATATCTGAAAGAGCAGCCATTGATAAAGAGGGAAAAAAACAGCTGCCAACCCTCTAAAATAGGAGAATTTTGGCCTAGCTCTGTGTTTGAAGAACAGAGAGTTGCTAATGTGCAGAATAAAGCTGAGAATTTGAGTAAGAGGAAAATGGTAAAGTAACCAGTGGTTTTAATAGTACAGATGGGAATGCTGTCCTTGATAAAAGTAGTTCCAGTGGAATGAGACCAAAACCCAATTGAACTGAACTGAAAAGCCAGTGGGAAGAAATGAGGGAAGTGGGTACAGCGTGCTTAGTGGAGAAAAGTAATGAAGGGGTAGGTGTCAGGGGAGTAAACAACGGGAAAAATTCTAATTTATAAAAGCAATCTAAGAATTTAGATCACAGCTGTATATGTATACTGAGGTGGTAGAGAGGGAGAGATTAACGTACATGAGAAAATAAAATTGACAGCAGTGGATTGCGGTTTCTAGCACCTACAGTTCACTCTCACTTTGCCTGTGAGTTGGATAAATGTCTGAAAGCTGATTGTTTTTCAAAGTTGGTTTCTATTTGGGAAAGAAGGGAGTAGGGAACAACATGACATTGTAAACTGCAAAGCAAAATAAGGATATAGAGTACATAGAGGAAGAAAGAGCTCGGGCACTAGAAGATCTTGTTCCTCAAACCGCATGCTGCCTACTTTGTAGTCTAGCTTGACACGTGAGCCCTACTCCAGTTTCCAAAAGAACAATGATTGTTTCATTTAATCGGACCAAGGGCACTTGACACATCCCACCATATACATCTGTCATTTCAAAGAAGAAAGAGTATTTTAGAACTACAAATAGAAATAATGTAACATTAAGATGAAAATCAAATAACAAATCTAGCTTCGTTGAAAATCTGTCTATACTGATATCTTATTATTTTTTTTAATTCTGCCAAGGATTAGTGAACATATTCTCCCAGTCTTTTGTCTGTATGTTAAAACTTGCTAAACACCTCAAGTCTCGCATAAGAACTACAATGGAAAATGGATCAGTCAGGAGTTCTTCCATACAATTATCAATAAATTATATTTCTTCATACTGAAATTTGTTTTTTCATTATTGTAAGAAATTAACTTTTATATTAATAGTAGGTGATGTAACAAAGCAGGTCTTTAAGGAGATAACTGACACTGGATTTCCATACCATTACTCAGGTGGCCCTTATTTGCCAGCCAGGTTCCCTCCCTGGACACACACTGAAGGTCCCCAACCATTTTGCGATCTCTTCACATTCCCAGCTCCTGAGGAAGCTCCAAAATACCTGTCCATGAAGAAAATAGAACATTTCCGCACACTGGATCCCAGTGTGGTCCTCCAGATTCCCTGTGAGGTGGACTATCTTGTATGGGAAGGCAGGGCACTGGGAGGGAGGATGTCAGAGACGATAACACATGTCAGGGCAGCCCAGGGTCATGGAAACAGAACAAGACAGTCCTGGGAGAAACATTCTAAAACGGCATAGACCTAGGTGGGCCTCAGGTGGACATCTGCGTGGAGAGGGAGAGGGCCCTGGTTGAGCTCAAAATGAGCCCCAGGTGGTAGCAGATCTTAGGGCAGGGCATGGAGCTGGCAAGTGATGATGAGACAGCTATCCCTTAAGCCCTGCTTCTCACCCACTGACTTTAGCCACATATGCATCCTAGTGGCTTAACGTTCCCCAATCCTGACATGTGGGTGTTATAATTTCCTGATGGGCCTTTCTCCCCCAAACCATGGATTGCCTGGGATTGCTCACTGCAGTCTCCTCCATGATCCTTGGGTTCTCCATGAGGGGCACAGATCCAGGACTCAAAGGCCTCTGAGTTGCCAATCCTTGGTTGCTCGCCTGGCCTCCTCTCTGTTCTGTCTCTAATGCTGTCCTTCCCTCCATGGGATAGAACTGCAAAGCATTGAGCCATAGGCCCTGGCTGATGATCTAGGGGACTGCAGAAGCAGGTCCAGGGGAGTTCAGGTCACAGCTTAAAGCCAGTTCCCCGGAGACCAAGGAATGACCAGCGAAGTCCTTTCCCAGGATGCCCCACGGCGAACCCCACCTCAGCAATCCTGCCAAAACCCGGGCAGTCTTATTCAGCCAAACAACCTCCACCTCCACCTCAGCCATGATGTCTGTCATATGATAAGCTCAGCCGTTGTGTCTTCCAATATGATAAGGTCAGGTAGGAGGTGTACTGCCTGCAGCTGGAGGCTTGACCTTCATGATCCCAGAACCACTGGACTGCAGTGGAATGAGACACTCTGTACCCTGCAGGGAGAGGAGTCAGGAAGGTTCATGCCAGACCTCACCTCCCACACACCAGCTGCCCTACCATGCTGGGAGGCATTCCTTACCGAGGATGCCAACACAGTACTCCTTAATGATGACTTCACTGTCGAAATAGAGATTGTGACGACATGAAATCTTCATCCCGCCGCCGGTAACCGGGATCGCTGAGGTCCTCCACCTGCCTGATCAAGGAGAAAGAGAATGGATTCAATACGACCATCTTATCTAGCTGGGCTGTAGTGAACCACGAGTTTCCACTTTCCAGTTCTCCCACTGAGACAACCCTGGTCCCCAGGGGGACCACAGACTGACTCAGAAACTGGACCCCTCCCACCGACCCAGGCTCCCCAGCCTGACCTACAAATCCATCATGTAGCAAAGCAGGACTTCATCATGGTTTCCGGCCCAGGCCGACATCTCGTGTGCCAAACAACCTACCTCTGGTCAGGAAGCCTCCAGATGATTGGGTGGGCAAGTCTCGTGACGCCCTGCAGTTTTGCAAGAGCACAGAGACTGTGGAGCAGGGCTATCTCCCAGAGATTTGGCCTGTCACCGTCCGTTGTTGGTCCTGTGTCTCTGTCTGGCGAGGAGGCAACGGCACAGCTATGGTGGTTTGTGGAGTGGGTGGACCCCGGCCAAGACGGCCTGGGCTGACAAGAGCGGAGAGGAAGAAGAAGTGGGCAGGTGGTTGCAGCTGAGGAGCGGAGGGGCGGGGTGGCACGGGGTGGTGTGAGGCGGCTGCTTCTCCGGGTTCATGAGCTGCAGGAGGCCTTTGTGTGCTGAGTGCCGGACCTGCTCTGCTGATGTCCGGGTGTGTGCTGTCTTCTCATCCTAGTCTCCCTGAGGGGTGGGCCTGCCCACTTGAGGGAAGTCCTGTAGTAAGAAACGGCGGCAGAGTTGTGCCTGGCGCTCCCCATGGGAATTGCGTGGGTGCAAAGGAGGTTATATAGACTCAAGGCCTACACCCCTTTGGGTTCGGCGCCGGCAGGGGGAAGAAAGCCTATCTGGGGAGCTGGTGCCTGCCTTGAGGTGGTCGGCAGCCCCATGCACCGCGAACCCGTCTTAAGCACCTTGTGTTTCTGGGCTGAGCCTGTTGGAAACGGGCACCGAGAGCATGGGGTGGTTGAATGGCTGGCAATGGCAAAGAGACTGCCCGTCCTCCAGGGACGTTCCCAGGGAAACGTGCCCTTCGACTTTCTGCTGCGCGGGAAGGGACCTTGGCGCCGCGATTCTCCCTTGTGAGTGCTGTGCTTGGCTCCCCTTGCCTACCACGTGTTCCCAGGGCTGCTACAAGCAAGCTGCAAGGATATGGCTCTGGCCCAAAAGGCGGAGATGCCCTGTGGCCTGGGGCACTCACGGAGCCCAGCTCCAAGTGAAGGACCTCCAGCGAGTCCATTGACGGCACAGGTGTTCTTGGTCCAGGGCCAGGCTGTGCCCGCTGGCCCTCCTTCTGCCACATCACGTCGGTCTCCTCCTCAACCACCACCTCCACCTCAGCCATTATGTCTTCCACCATCAGCACCGCCTCCTCTTCCAAGGCCGCCTCCTTGCTCTGTACTCCGGCCGTCCTCAACAGCAGAGCCTCCAGCCTGAACACGGTGCCGTCCTGTGTGCTCCCACAGATCCCGGCCTGCGCAGCCCAGCCCAACCTCCGCACCCCTAGGCTCTTGGGGACCGATCCCCCACAGACACCCTCCCTAAAAACCCACGGGCATCGCCCTGCTGAGAACCTAGTCCCACACCCACGTGGACCCAGGTTTCCTGAGGAGCTCCGCTGGACCCGCAGATCCTGCAATGGCCACAGGGCTCGGCTCCCCCGCAGGCTCAACTGTGCACAGGAGCTCAGGAGCCAGAGGCCCAGGCCCTGGGCCTGCAGAGCACCACCAGCAGGCACCGCAGCCACTGCAGCGGGTGCGGGAGCCTCTGGGTCGGCAAGGCATTGCAAAACACCGTGCGCGCAAGTCATCAATGGCCAACCCTGGCGGCCGGCCTCTGGTGTGCCCAGGGCATAGGACAAGAGGCCCTTTGGAATGCTCCTTGGACTGCAGCATCCTCAGGGAGGAAGCATGGTACGCAGAGCCTGTATTTGCCTCGACCTGCGATAGTGTGTGCCGGGGTTCTGGCCTCTACAACAGATCAATTTCACCTTAGCACAAGGAGGCGACTTTCCTCCCACGTGCCCGGCCCGACTCACTTCCCCTAGGCCGCCCCTGTCAACCTGGCCCCAGCAACCAGAGAGAGTTCTCTGGATCTGCAGTATTGCTTCCGTACCATCCAGCTGGCCTGCCTAACGAAGAGAGATGTTTCATGTGTTCATGACACATAGAGATTTTCATGGCTTGCCACACTCAGGATGTCAGGACACAGGGCTGCCGTGCCCACAATTCCAAATGCCACGCAGCCCGTCTGTCCCAGGATGCCGAGCTACCGGGCACAAGCTCCAAGGGCTTCTCGGAGGAGGTTTGGGGAGAGGAGTTGGCGTTAGGGGGAGTTGGAGATGCAGGCCCACCAGTGGCTGTGCCGCCCAGGGAGACGCCCACCGCCCTCCCATTCATTGGCCAGCATGGGAGGAAGGCGGTCGCAGCGCGGCTCCCTGCGCTCTTCCCGCGCAGTCCATTAGGGGGCGCCCGGGAGCCCCGCGCATGCGCACTGAGGGCCCGCTGACCCACTGGGTGCAATAAAGGCTGCGGCCGGGTTCGTGTGGCTCGGTTCGGGCAGCATAGGCCTTGCTCAGTGGGAGTGCGGAGGAGGGCACCGTCTTCAGGATGGAGGCTGTACAGGAGGGGGCGGCCGGGGTGGAGAGTGAGCAGGTGGCTTTGGGGGAGGAGGCAGTGCTGGTGTTGGATGACATAATGGCGGAGGTGGAGGTGGTGGCCCAGGAGGAGGGCCTCGTGGAGCCGCAGGAGGAGGCCCAGCGGGCACAGCCTGGCCCTGGGCCCATGACCCCAGAGTCTGCACTGGAGGAGCTGCTGGCCGTTCAGGTGGAGCTGGGGCCGGTTAATGCCCAAGCCAGGAAGGCCTTTTCTCGGCAGAGGGAAAAGATGGAGCGGAGGCGCAAGGCCCACCTAGACTGCAGAGGCGCGGTCATCCAGAGCGTCCCTGGCTTCTGGGCCAATGTTGTATCCTTCTCAGTGTTTCTTCTGCCTTTCTGGTGGAGAGGTGCTCTCGGGGAAGTGTAAGTAACTTATGGGCAGCTTGGCATCGATGTGACGCCACCTTTGGGGAACAAAGGTGAGTTGCCCCGGACAAATGTGGCTAGGGAAAACTGCAGCAGGCGTGGGTACTATTTTCCTGCGTGCGGCAGAGAAACCCTTGGTGATGCCGAGCAGCAGACGTTTGGGGCATGTTTTTGAAGAACAGAAGCGAGTTCAGACCAGAATAGGTTTTTGTGTGCATCAAGCTATTTTTAAGGCAGTGTGATTGCTCCCCCTTTCTAGTCCGATCTGGGACTGGGCGTCTTCGGCTATAAGCAGATTCTGCCACTCCTCAGACACCAGCAAGTCTCTGCAAATCGCACCTCCGCATGTCAGTGCAGTCAGCCTCAGAATTATACACCCTCTGTGAAGCCAAGGGGCCTTATTTTAGGGGTAGGGGGAGGCGAAAGGAGGTCATATACGTGGAAGCAGATCTGAGAAATCCCCTACCCCAGCCTCTGGGTGCTCTTAGGCCTTCTTCCCTGTTGCTCCTAGCTTCTCCTTCCACCGTATGTAAATGTAAAGGCTCTTTGACCTAAATCAGATTGCAAACCACCCCCAGATGTCAGCCCTGATCACTGACCAAGATGAAGACATGCTGAGCTACATGATCAACTTGGAGGTGAGGACAGCAAGACTGAGGCTAGAGGGTTTAGTGGGGGAGGGTAAGGGAAATAATTGGTTCCTGTGAGCAACAGTTGGCACCTCACCCAAAAAGGTATTTAAACTTTCTCCACCTTGTCCTGACAGGTGGAAGAAGTGAAGCATCCCGTTCATCTCTGCAGGATCATGTTGTTCTTTCGGAGTAACCCCTACTTCCAGAATAAAGTGATTACCAAGGAATATCTGGTGAACATCACAGGTGACAGGTGGCTCCCAGGATGGGTAGTGGAAGGAAGATGGTGGGTGGATCATTGCCAACGTGATCCAGTCCCCTTCCCACAAAACTTTCTGTCTCTGTAGAATACAGGGCTTCTCATTCCACTCCAATTCAGTGGTATCCAGATTATGAAGTTGAGGCCTATCGCCGCAGACACCACAACAGCAGCCTTAACTTCTTCAACTGGTTTTCTGACCACAACTTCGCAGGATCTAATAGGATTGCTGAGGTGGGTCCTCACTGGGAAACATCAGCAATGACCCTGGTGTGTTCCCACCTGTTTGGGTCACCAGTCTGAGCCCTGATGAGGCGTTTGCCGATTGATTCCCCTGACAGATCCTATGTAAGGACCTGTGGCGCAATCCCCTGCCGTACTACAAGAGGATGAAGCCACCTGAAGAGGGAACAGAGATTTCAGGTGAGCCGTTCAGTTGGAACTGGAGCTGTTTGATGCCCACTATGAGGGGGTTGACACACCTGCCTATTCAGGGAGCCTGGACGCTCGTTTCAGAAATGTAGAAATTGAGGCTGCTTTCCTATATGTAGAAATTCCTTGAGAGGACGAGAGAGAGTGACAGAATCCAGGACATTCATGGCATTGGGCTGAAAAAGGCAGATTAGAGACTGCACTGCAAGGCAGGTTGTAGCTGTGAGTCTTAAGCCCAGGGGAGCATAGTCCATTTCCAGAATCACTGAGAAGTGAAGCTGAAAATCATTCACTTCAATCTGTAGCCCTTGATTCCATGGCCGTCAACCCCAGCGGCAGTCATCCTACCTACTCCATGAGATTGGGCTCCCTGAATGTGCCTCCTGGTCATCCCTGTCCTAGACCGCAAAGGATTGTTTAGATTGATGGATTTCCTTGAGCTATTGCCGCATCAGATTTCTGTGTGCTTTTAGTGTACAATGCATCTTGTTAGCTGACTCCCCTCACAGAGAGTACTGGGAATGGGGCAGGTATTGCGGAGAACAGTTTGTAACCCATGGTAGGAGGAAGTTTAAGAGATCACAAATGGGGAAGGGATATCCTTTTCTCAGCGGGCCCTGCAATTAAAACATTTCAAAGTATGGCTGAGAGAAATGCGTTTTGACATGCGTTTGTGTTTCTCTAGGGGACTCCCAGATGTTGAGTTGACTGTGAGGGAGCATCGGACCTTACTTAAAACAGCAGAACTCCTAAAAAGTTACTACCGTATGCAGGATGTCAGTACTCAGCATGGTCTTATGCCCAGGAAGTAAAGGAAAAACCGACCCAGTCACAAAAAAATCAGACAGGAAAAGGGGGTAAACTTGGATTGTATGGAATGCCAAATAAATATTCTCAAGAATGTTTGACTGTGTGTGTGTGTGTTTGTTTCTGTGTGTGTGTGTACGTTTATCCCCTGGATTTGGGTGTCATATTGAATTGATCAATCAATATGCTTTATTTTCTTCATGGAACTGACCCGTCTGTGTTGGAGCTGGGCCTCTAAAATTGTGGAGTGAATGGGTGTGGAATGTGTTGGGATTCTTCCTACAGGACAGAGTTGGGGAGGTCAAAGCAAAAGACAGCTTAGTTGGAAACTTACTTTGTCCTATGGAAGCAGAAGTAGTTCAAGGAAAGGGGTTAAGGTTTCCACAGCCCAGTTTGCTGGGACCTCTAAAATCCTTCATTTTGGGTATCATCATACACAATAGATAAGCACAGGATGATGGAAATCTTGAAGTTCCCTTTCTTGTTGAATTCACGTTCTTTTAAAGGTGAATGCATAATCCTTTTCTGGGACAATCAGCCCCTCAGAACTTCTCACACATCAACGTGAGAAGAAATGGGCAGGTAAGGTGTATGGAGGGACTGTGGGAAAGGTGACAGAGGCATGCGGGAAAGCATTCAGGATATGCTTTTTGGCGTAGATGACTAAGGGAAAACACAGACTGGCAGAAGTGCGGGGAAAGGGGTTGGATTTGTGGAATATAAGATTGCTGGGGAATCCACGCATGGACTGTCTTGTCACTTGATGACACAGGATATGGACGCTCTTGTTGATGTTTACATCTTTAGTTGGGTTAAGCTTTTCTCCACGATTGTATGTTAGGTGAGGAACCAGTAGTGTATGTAGCTACCAACATTACGAGTGCATTTTGTGCTCTTGCAAACTCTAGTGAGGCTCTATTCTCCCCAGTGATTGGCACTGCAGATTGTTTCTGGAGCCCAGGGCCCTCTGATTTTCTGTGGCCTTTTCAGCATACTTTGCCTAAGTTTAATAATGTAAAGAGCAGATAGTTGCACAGTATGTGTTGCAAGCCTCACACAGGAGGACAACACATACAGTTTTCATTCACGGGTGGGTGGCGGCTTCCCATGAACACCTGTGTCTATGCACAAGACGAGGGGTTGCCTGTGTCACTGATGGGTGAGGAGGATTTCAGTGTCGGCGGCAGAACTTTCTTCCCGGTTCCCAGAAAAAACAGTTCCAACATGAGCATCCATGTTGGCCACACACTAGTAGAGTGCTAACATTCCTGTCCCATATGTACTCTGGTCGGCACAGCTTCTGTGAGAAGAGCTATGTTGTTTCAGGGAGGAAGGTTTGACAGTCAAAGTTCATGAATCTGTTGTACTGCCTTCAATACGCATTCCACACCTCCTGCTCGGTATCAGCAGTTGAGCTTTGAAAATCTATAGCCCAGTTTTGCCCCTGCTCCTGGGCACACTGATAATACCATTGTTTTGGTATTATCAGAGATGGTGCTGAATTGTGCTGAATTGTACAGGCTGTCTAACGCTTCTTCCACTGAATATCCGTGCACATGGGCCACAAACGCTAAGGGTACTGACGGATTTGTATTCTGCCTCAGTAACTCTGAAACACCTCTGTTACATCTACTGTCAGGGTCTTTTTCATGTTTAAAGTACCAAGTGTGTGTTTGTAGTTTTTAGTGTGTTTGTAGTTGTGTATGTTTATTTCTCTGCGTGGGTTTGTATCTTTCCTCTGACTCCACCTATGTCTCCCCATATTTTTCCACACTACCTGCGGTAATTTGTACATGCCTATCTCTACAACCATGCTAGAATTTGTATCTGTGTCTTTGAACATCTGTCACTCTCTCTCCCTTCCTTTCTTCCTTCCTTTCCTTTACACCCTTCCTTTCTTCTTTCCCTTCCTTCCCCACCACACTCTCTCCGTCTGTATCATCTACCTTTCTGTTCTCTATCTGAATTTAGTTTGTAATTCTGAATCTCTTGGCAGTGGCGTCAGACATCAGAATGTCTGGATGAAATTCCTCTTTGAAAGACTCTGAGCTGAAAGAGATGAGTTCTTTTTGTGAGCCATAATGAACGGTTTATTTCAGGCCAATCTAGCAATGACAGTGTTAAAAACAAATACTGAGCATTGCAGCAAAGCCAAAAGTCCCATGGATTCCACTCATCCCGCTCAGTGTATCGAAAAGGTGGAAAAGTGAAAAAGTGGGTATGCCTGTGGTCTCCCAAGCGGAAGGAGAACTTTCAAGTGATTGTGTCAGATGATTTTCCAGCAGGCAGCTATAGTTCGTAGATACATGCTGCGTAAACACAAGCACGATGATGAAACGTAGAAAATGTTCTTCTTCCTCCATTTCAGTTTTGTATTATCTTTTAATCAACATCATGCGTACAGAATTTCTTCACGACATGTCATAAACTATTGTTTAATGAACTCATACCTGAATTATTCATTGTGTCAAAGAATGTCAAACAATCATGATTCGTTATGACCTGCTACAGATAAGTGATAGGAAATAAGAAAATGAGAGCATATAGAAAGGGCACATCGTGGTCTGGGAACTTCACCAAGAGGTTCAGGCTAGCTGAATGCATGTCAGGGATTCAGAAAAAGACACTTGCACTTGTTATTAAGGGCTTTGAATGGAAAAGGAGCACTCTTTTTACATTTATGTCTTTTAAGTCATTTGGGGAGTTTGGTGTATTATTACTTACAGTGTTCCCTCTGCCCTTTCTTATTGTTCTCCCCATCTGGCGCTGTTATTATGTGAAAGCTGGTTTCCTCCATCGGATCGCGTAGGCTCTAATGATGTTTCATTTATTTTGATTCTCCTCACACTACGTAGTTTTAATTTGCCGAATGTGACTCTTTTTTTGTTGGTTTTCCGAGAATGGGTCTTACTCTGTCTTCTAGGTTGGACAGCAGCCCCAGGGTCTTAGCCCACTGCATCCCAGACACCACACACCCATGTGATCCTCTCAACTCAGACTCTCACACAGCTGGCACTAGAGGTGCATGCAACCCTTCCCAGCTATGTATTAATTTAGCAATTGATTACTTTTTGGATATGGGCCCATGTTGCCCCAGGCTCCTCTGGAACTCCTGAGTGCAGGCAATCCTCCCACCTCAGCCTACCAAAGTGCCGGAATGACAGGTGTGACCCATGGCCCTGGCATGGCTTTGAGTTTTTTGCTTTTTTCTTCTACCTCCTCACGTCTTCTTTTCAAACATGCAGTGAAGGTTTCAATTCATGGACTGTAGTCTCCGTGCCTCTAATTTCTATCTTTCAACTCATCGTCAGCATTCATTGCGATTTTCATATTTATAAATTTATATATATATATATGTGCACATATATATTTTTCCTTAACTTACCAAACGATGTTGCATTCTTTCCTGTGTCATGAAAAAGACTTTGATAGAAATGAAAAGCACCGCTTTATAATAAAATAGTTTATTGACATTTATTCTCTTAAGGCGTTTTAAAAATTGTATGTTTATTTGAAACTGTCATATGAAATGATACATATTTATAACATAAGGAGTGTTGTTCAAAAGGTCATATATATTATGCATTGGATACATCCAGCTAATCAACATATGCGTGATCTCACATACTTGTCATTTTTGTTGTGAAAAAACTTGACATGCACTGTCTTAGAATTTTGTTAGAGAAAGAATACATTATCACCAGTTATAGTCAGCAGGCTGAAGAAAATATTTTTGACCTATCCCTCCTTTCTAACTAGAAATATGAATTCTTGATCCAGCATCTCCTCAGTGCACCCTCTTCACCCCCGCCTTCGGAGTCACTACCTCTGTGAAGTCCGCTTTTTCAATTTCTTATAAGAATGAGGTCATGTGCTAGTTGCCTTTCAGATACCTGGCTTATGTGACTTAACAAAATGGCATGCACACATTCAGCAGATTCACACGCATTGTCACAACTGGCAGGATTTCCTTATTTATTATTGCATTACATTTTTCCATTCCGCGTAGGTGTATTTACCCCATTTTTTTAATCCACTCATCAATTGAGGGACACTCAGGTTGCTTCCGTTATTTTGGCTCTAGGGAAAATGTAATGAGTGCAACAATACTTGCATGGGTGCATGCACACCTTCAACATACTGATCTGTGTACTTGTGGGCGTGCCCGGGTATTTTGATTTGCTGGATCATATGGTGGGTGGTTCTACCTGTAGATTTTTGAAGACTGTTTATATTAAATAAAACCCATAAAACTTCTTGTAATGCCTGCACCAATTTACATTCTCACCAAAAGTGAGCAAGGAATTCCTTTTCTCTGCATCCTCACCAGAAATGAGGGTTTTCTTTTTTCTTTTTTTTTTTTCTTGTCTTTTGGAAAATAGGCATTCTGACTGAAGTGAGAAGAAATCTCATTGTGTTTTGATTTGCATTTTCCTGGTGGGTTGGGGATGATGAGGACTTTTTAGTGTGTCCTCTGGACAACTGTATGTCTTAGTTTCAGAAATGAGTATTCCAGCCTTTGCCCATTTGTTTTCAAGCTATTGAGTTGTGGGGAGTTCCTTATGTACTTTGAATATTGACCCATTAACAGATCTATGGTGACCCAATCATTGCTCCCATCCTGTAGGATGCCCCTTCTGTTTCTTTAGTTTTCTGTGTTGTGGTGAAGCACTTTAGTTTGATATGATTACATCCTCTATTTCTGATGGTGTTTACTGTGCTCTTGCAGTCACTTTGAGACCATCATTGCCTACAGAGATGCCATGGAGCTTCTTCCTTGTGATTTGTTCTGGTATTTTTATTGTTTCCTGTCTGACATTGGAGGTTGGTGATAAATTATCCACTTGTAAATTCCTTTATGTGGCTATTCAGTTTGTCCCCAACCTAGTTTATAGAAGATACTTGATTTTTCACTGGGCGTTGTTGCTTCTTTGGGAAAAGGCCGTGACTTAGCTGCAAATGCAGTGACTTAGTTCTGGGCTCCTGTTGTTTTTCATAAGCTCAAGTCTCTGCTTTTCTGCAGTGCTATCCTATTTCGGTACGTAAAGCTTTGTAGTAGTATATCATGAAGTTAGGTAGTGTGATGCCTCCAGCTTTGTGCGTTTTACTGGATTGCTCTGGGCTTTCAGGATGTTCTGCCGTTTCACAGGAAATTTAGGATTCTCAGATTACTTTTCTAAGAAGAATGGGTCATTGATATTTTTACAGGGGTTGTATAGGATCTGAGGATCACTCAGGTAGTATTGATGTCAATGCCATTTAGACAATGTGTTTGTGTGCACATGCTCAGGGCCAAGAGACACTGGGTGTCCTCAGCAATAGTGAGGTGGGCCTTAATGTCCAGCCAGATTGCCTTCCTGGAAACACACAGAGGATCCCCTTCCGTTTTGCTGTCTCTTCACATTTCCTCCCCTGCGAGCCCTGTGTGGTCCTCCAGATTCCCTGTGCGATGGCCTGCCTTTTTTGTGGGTGGGGAGTTGCTGGGTGAATGAGGATGGCAGAGGGGAACAAGCATGTCAGGAGAGCCTGGGTTCATCCAAATGGGACTTGGCAGGCCTGGGAGAGCCATTCTGGGAGGATGTAGACCTGGACAGGCCTCAGATGGGCATCTGTATGGAGGGTGAGACAGCCCTGGTGGATCCCAAACTGAAGGCCAGGTAGTGGCACGCCTCAGGACAGAGAAGGGAGCTAGCAAGGGATGATGAGGCAGCTATCTCTTGATCCTGGCTTCTTACCCATTGACCTTTGCTAATTATGCCTATTTAGCAGATTAGGGTTCCCCTATCCTGAAATGTGGGAACTACAGTTCCCTTATGGACCTTTCTCCACCAGCCCATGATGGCCTGAGTTTGCTCACTGCAATCTCCTCCCTGAGCCTTGGCTTCTCTATGTGCATCCTAACTCCGGGACCCACAGGCTTCTCAACCCCCAGGCCTGGGCTGCTTCCCTGTCCTCTTCTCTGTTCCCTCTCTGAGGGCCTAACTCCGTTGAGTAGTGCTGCAGGAGATTGAGCCACAGGCCCTGGCTGATGACCTCGGGGACTGGGCAAAGTGGTCGTGACAGGTCAGGTTCCGGTCCAAAGCCAATTCCTCCGATGCCGAGGAATGTCCAACAAGGTCCTTTGCCATGACGCCGCATAGCTGCCCCACCTCAGCAAACCTGCCATACCCTGGGCAGTCACAGTCAGCCAACCAGCTGAGGAAGCTCAGTTAGGCAGTGCCCTGCAGGAAACTGGGGCCTTCACCTGAATGAGCCTAGAACCACTTGACTGCAGTGGAGCCAGTCGCCCTGTATCCTGGAGGGAGAGGAGTCAGGAAGGCTAACGCCAGGCCGAGCTTCCCAGGTACTACCCCCTCTACCATACCAGGAGGCACTCCTCATTGAGGATGCCAACGCAATACTCCTTAGTGAGCACTTCGTTGCCAAAGTAAATGTTGTGATGACAGGCAAACTTCTTCCTGCCAGTTGTACTCATGATGAGTGAGTTCCTCCTCCTGCCTGTCCAAGAAGGAGAAAGAGGACAGCCAAGGGACAATTTCATCTAGGTGGGCTGAGGTGGCCTTCTAGCTGGGGTGAAGCATGCGTTTCCCCTTCCTAGCTCCCCGACTGAGACACCCCTGAGCTCCAGGAGCACCTCAAACTGACCTGGATCTTAGAACCCTTCCCCAGACCCGGGCTTACCATCCTGACCAGCAATCCAACATGTAGCTTTGAAGGACTTCCTCATGATGTTTCAGCTACTTGCTCTCACCGGAAATAATCACAACTTTTAAACTGTTCTTCATGCCAACTTAAATGTTTCATTTTTACTACCTCATGTTTTGGATGAGGCATGTATTTTTAAATAGATTTTCACCCTTATTGTACCTCTGTGATAAACTGCTTACTTACATTCATACCATAATTATCTTTCAGTTTTACTTGTCTGTTCCCCAAGATTCAGTGAAACTAAGAATTCTATTTATGCTTGTATCTTTCAGCAACCATATGTGAGATAATGGTGCACATTACTGCAGAAATCACATATACAGGTCCAAAGGGAGACGAAGAAAAAGAAAGCAAGTTTTAAAGTCTGTACATTCCTAACTCTGTATCAGAAACTCACAAATAACAGTGAAATCAAAGAATGATCACAGCCAATTCCTTTTCATACCTAGACTGAAATAAGAATCTTCAAAAGAAAAGAAAGTTCAGAATTTGGGTTTGCAAAAAGTTTCCTATATAGACAAAATTATTGGTAACTTTCTCTGACTAGAAAACAAACAAAAATCCACGTTTTTCATATGTGTAAATATACACATTTTTATTTCCATCAGTGATGATACGCAAGTAAGTAATAAAGTGAAAGTACAATAAATTGATATATGGAATGTTCACAGTCTCCAAATATTCCATTGAGACTATTAATTTTATGTAAACCATAAAGAATGCTTCATGAAACTACATTATACAGTGTCTTTTAGTATTTTACTCACATTTTAAATAATCAACAATTAGAGGGAATTCTTCCTCATTATTTATTACGACTACCGTTATTTTCCTTGAGTAATCCTGTTGAAATTAAGTATTTTAAATAAAACATTAAAAACAAATTATATTGACTGATTTCAGCTTTTAATGAAATCCTACTTGTGTATTTGTAGTAATGTGAAGTATAACTTTCTCCTCACAATTACTCTTTTATAAAACCGGTGTTATTGTTTTCTCTGACACTAACATTGTGATATCTCACAGCTTTACTGTGTGTATACATGACATCCCTCCAGAGAGTAGGCGTCAAATATGTGGAAAAATCATATTTGTGACAAAATTCTGGGAAAGGCAATGGTGACATGGAAGAATAATTTCTAACTTGCTAACTGTTGGTCAATGGGTTTGTATTTATTTAGCTATAGACACGTATGTGCACACTGTGAGTTTGCCCATGTACATATACATTTCTAGGAGATACCCGTAATATATGGGTTGTGTAATTTTTAATTTATCCACTATTGTGTATGTGTGAAATTAGAAAAGCAGTTACCTTTTCTTTACTCAATTTGTTGGAAAGCCAAAAAAGTCTGTCAACCTTCATTTCAATTAATCCAATACTGTTAACTGCGGACACCTTCATTCTCCTTGTTCTCCTTTGGCAACCGGGAAGTTAATTCTCACTCTAATTCAGCTCTCAGGGTGTGATCCACAAACTTTGTATATGCTTAAAAGGATAAAAGTTCAGTGAAATGTCAAGCCATGCTGTGAAATGTTCCATTGTTTCTATATCTCTAATTGTCCTTTCATGTTATAGAGGCAAGAAAAACAATTCAATGTGTTTCTTAGTATCCAGTCCAATGCACTCTTTCTTCATAATATGCCAAACCCATCCCTTCAAGGCCTTGACATCTCAACATGGCTGGACGTCTCAAAATCTCTTCTCATTAATAACCATTATGTTAATCACTGTTGCCCACAACTGGAATTCGACTGTGAAATCCCCTGGTGGAAATTGCTGTAATGGCTCAAACTACTGGAATGACTATTTGTTTTACCTGAAAACATCTGATGAGCATATACATATGCTATGTGCATGAACATATTGTACATTAACAACATACCATCACTGCCAGTAGATAATAGGTATCCCAAACCTTTGAACCAAACTGACCTCAGGTGCTCCCACAAACCAAGCTTTTTCCTCCACAGCTTTCTTTTTATGTCAAAAAACCGCAAGTCCAGGCCGGGCGTGGTGGCTCTCGCCTGTAATTTCCACATTTTGGGAAGCCGAGGTTGGTGGGTCACTTGAGGTCAGGAGTTCGACACCAGCCTAGGCAACATGGCAAAAACCTGTCTCTACCAAAAATAGAAGAAGTAGCCAGGCCTAGTGGCACATTCCTGTGGTCGAGCTACTTGGGATGCTGAGGCAGGAGAACCGCCTGAACCTGGGAGGCAGAGGTTGTAGTAAGCTAAGATCAGACTACTGCACTCCAGCCTGGATGACACAGCGAGACCATGTGTCAAAAAAGAAAAAAAACAAAGCAACTCCACTCGTCCAGTCGCTTAGGTAAAAAGTACTGTAGTTGGCTGGGCACGATGGCTAACGCCTGTATTCCCAGCACTTTGGACTTTGGAAGGCTGAGACGGGCAGATCACCTGAGATCAGCAGTTGGAGACCAGTCTGGCCAACATGGTGAAGCCTGGCCTCTACTAAAAATACAAAACATTAGCTGGGCATGGTGACGAATGCTTGTAATCCCAGCTAGTCGAGAGGGGGAACCTGGGAGGCAGAGGATGTGGTGAATGGAGATGATGCCACTGCACTCCTGCCTGGGCTACACAGCGAGTGTACCCTGTGAGAAACAAAGGTGAACAGAAGAAAAGTTCTTTATTTAAATATCTAGTACATTAATTTTCAAGTTGTTGTAGAAACATTTCTCTTTAAACTCCTATTGTAATGTCACTTTTCCTGCTACTCACAAATTTAATCTGTAATATTTGCAGTATCGTGAAGTTCTAAGTACATTTAAATTCCTATTATGATAATCCATGGATTGCTGAGAAATAGTGGTTTTAATTTTGTTGTTCAATTTCCACTTAATTTTATTTCAACTTGTGTTAACTCAATTGAAAATTCTTTAGTAGTTTTTTAAATCTCATATCAAGACTTTTATTCACATCAATTGCTGTATAAATGCTCCCACCTTGAAGAACACTCTCTTATAGCCTGCTTCCCTACGACAGTCTTGACTGGTTGCCCTCCAGGCCTGTTTCAATTGTCTCATTCTAGGACTTACATTCACTACCCTTTTAAGAATTTATCTTTCTCTTTTCTTGTGTGTCCTGTTTTCTGCATTTCACATCTTTATCTTTCTTGGTTTACTTCTTCTTTTTGGTAGGAAAAAATCTCTAGTAATTTCTTGAGGAAAGGTTCACCTGGAGACAAAATTTTCGAGTTCTCATATGTCTGAAAAATGTTATGTTTTCTCCTTGTACATTTGATTTTAGTCTATTTGGAAATAAAAACATATGTCAGAAATCAGTTTCTTTTAGAATTTTCAAATCAGAACTCCATAATCCATTGCCTTCTGCTTTATAGCGGTAGTGTTGAGATTTTTTTTTTTTTTTTTTAATTTGACATGGAGTTTCGCTCCTGTTGCACAGGCTGGAGTACAATGGCAGGATCTCAGCTCATCGCAACCTGCACCTCCTGGATTGAAGTGATTCTCCTGCCTCAGCCTCCCCAGTAGCTGGGATTACAGGTAGGCGCCACCATGCCTGGACAATTCTGTGTTTTTAGTAGAGATGGGGTTTCTCCATGTTGGTCAGGCTGGTCTCAAACCCCTGACATCAGGTCATTCGCCTGCCTTGGCCTCCCAAAGTGCACCTCGGCCTCCCAAACTGCGCCTTGGCCTCCCACAGTGCTGGGATTACATGCATGAGCCACCATGCCTGGCCAGTGTTGAAAATTTCTAAATCATCTGGTTCCTCATCCTTTGTTCGTGACCTATTTTTACCTCTCTGGAAACTTACACCATTTTCTCTTTGTTCTCAGTGTTCTCAAATTGTACATTGATGTATCTTGACACGAGTCTGCTTTCATCGATTTTCATGCTATTTTGCTAGGTGTTCGCCTTTTAATCTGTAAATAAGCATCCTTATGTTCTGAGACTTTTTAATTATTTGCCAACAATTTATCCCCCTTTGTTTTACTTATTTATTTCACTTCTATAATTCATATAAATAAAATAATTGGAAAAAATTATCTTGGAGAAGCAGATACCATCACACTGATTCTGTCTGTGTTAACCTATCATACCTGAAGGTTGTCATATTTTATTAAGCAGAAATGTTGTATTTCTTGGTATTCACATTACAACCTGAAGATGGGCAATGACTGTCAAAATTTTAAATGTATGGGTAATAGTTAGAAGATGCAAGCACTGTATCCTCCAGAATTTTAGCATATGAAAATTGCTAATTTTAAATTCCAGGCACATTGATTTAAGCTTCAACATTCTCCCAGCTAAAATGAATCCATTTGTGCTAAGTTCTGTGATCAAAGGTGAATAAGACATTGTTTCTGCCTTCAGTGATAGCTGAGTCCAAAGGGAGACAAATAGAAATGATGTAAAAAGAGAGATAAGTAGTTCATGCGCAGTGGCTCACCAGCACTTTGGGAGGGCAAGGAGGGAGGATCATGAGGTCCGGAGATTGAGGCCATCCTGACTAACAAGGTAAAACCCTGTCTCTACAAAAAATTAGCCAGCCTTGGTGGCACACACCTGTAGTCCCAACTTCTTGGGAGGCTGAGGCAGGACAATTGCTTGAACCCGGGAGACGGAGGTTGCAGTGAACGGAGATCATGCCACTATACTCCAGCATAGGCAACAGAGTGAGACTCTGTTTCAAGAAAAAAAAGACATAAAGTGCTATAAAAACTGAGAAAAGGGACAGAATATCTGTGACAGATAATTTGTTTGGGTCAGTTGGAAATGAGGAGGTCTCAGTGTATGCTTTTACTGTTTCACGTTTGATTATGGGCAGAAACAAATGAATCTTAATATTTATGGGGTCACAGACACTTTTTAAAGGTGAGGAAATCTATGATGATTCTTTCCATAAAAATCTATGTAACATACATCTATATTTTACTTAGAAACTCAGAATGTGCACCATCAAGTGCTCTGGATAGAGTAGAATGAGTAGTAGTATTTAAGGCAGACAAGATGGGAAGGGGAATCCAAACACAGGAAATGCCCTGTGCGAGAGCCTGGACACAAAAAAGCTCGTACATTATTGGAATCAAAGTGAGTATAACATAATTCAGGGTGACTGGAGCATAGCTGGAAGACGAACCAATCATGGCGTAAGATGAAAACAGAAGGCCAGGCACGGTGGCTCACGCCTGCAATCCTACATTTTGGGAGGCACTGGCGGGCAGATCACCTAAAGTCAGAATTTGAAGACCACCCTGGGTAAAATGGCAAAAGCCCATCTCTAATGAAAATACAAACATTATCCACGCATGGTGTGGGGGTGACTGTAATCGTAGCTACTCAGGAGGCTGAGGCAGCAGAATCGGTTAAACCTGAATGGCAGAGGTTGCAGTGATCTGACATCGCACCACTTAACCATTAAACACCAGCCTGGAAGAAAGATTGAAACTCCATCTCAAAATAAATAAATAAATAAATAAATAAATAAATAAATAAATAAAAAATTTAGAAAGGCCGGGAGCGGTAGCTTCTGCATATAATCCCAGCAATTTTGGAGGCTGAAGTGGGCAGATCACTAGGAGTTGGGATTTCAAGATCAGCCTGACCAACTGGGAGAAATCCCATCTCTACTAAAAAAAAAAAAAAAAAAAAGTACAAAATAAGCCCAGCACGATGGCCAGTGCCTGTAATCCCAGCTACTTGGGAGGCTGAGGCAGGAGAATCGCTTGAATCCAGGAGGTGGAGTTTGCGGTGAGCTGAGATCGCGCCATGGCACTCCAGCCTGGGCAACAAGAGCGAAACTCTACCTCAAAAATAAACACACAAAAATGAAACTAGAAGATAAGTATATATCCAGGGATAAAGCATGAAGTATCTCCAATGTCACTCATGCACTTTGTTTACTCAGAGACAACACCAGGATTGATTAAAATTATGCACATCATGTCAACCCTTTTCTAAATGTTAACAAATGTCACTGGAACAGCTAGTACCCATGGAATAGGATGTAACATTCTGACTGCAGGCTTTCACTTGCATTCCCTACAGGTGTTGAGTGTGGAGTGTTCAAACCTCAAGCTTATAGATTCATGAAGGAAAAATTATGTGCATTGAAAATTGAGAACAACTATGTTAAGAACAATATTCCATGAAAGTAAGTTCCTATGTACTCATCTGCTCTTAATTGTATTACACTGTTCTCATGCAGAATGATACAAGTAACAATTATTATTGTTATTACTATTATTAGTATTATGAAATGGAGTCTAGCTCGGTAGTCCATACTGGAGCGCACTGCTGCGAACTCAGCTCACTGAAATCTCCGACTCCTGGGTTCAAGGGATTCTCCTGCTTCAGCCTCCCATGTAGCTGGGATTGCAGGCACCCACCAAAACACCTAAGTAATTTTTATATTTTCAGTAGGGACATGGTTTCACTGCATTGGCCAGGCTGGTCTTGAACTCCTGACTTCCTGAACCACCCACCTTGGACTCCCAACGTGCTGGGATTACAAGTGTGAGCCACCGCACCCAGCCAAAATTAATATTTTGAAATATTTAGAAATATATGTTCTAGGGCACAGTGGCTCAAGTCTGTGATCCCATGACTTTGGGAGGCCGAGGTGGGTGGACCACTTGAACTGAGGAGTTGGAGACTAGCTTGAAAATATGGTGAAACCCTGTCTCTACAAAAGATACAAAAAATTAGCCAGGACTGGAGGTGTGTGCCTGTGTTCCCAGCTACTGAAGAAGCTAAGGTGAGAGGATTGTTCAGGAGGATCACTTGAGCTCAGGAGGATGAAGCTGCAGTGCGCAGAGATTGAGCTTCTGCACTCCAGTCCAGTCTGGGCAAGAAAGTGAGGTTCTGTCTCTTGTACGTAGGGGTGTGTGTGTGTGTGTGTGTGTGTGTGTGTGTGTGTGTGTATACACATATGCATGTATATGTATACACACACTCATATATACATATATAAGAAAGAGTGAAACTCCCTCATACACACACACAGACACACACACACATACAAACACGCACACAAACATATATTCTTGGCCACCTTAATTCCTCTATAATGGAATTCTGAACAGCATGCTTAAGGGTCAATACCAGGGCCTGCAGGCAGATAGCCCGTGCCAGAACTGTTCAGAGTGGGTTTTTTCACATTATACAGTTTCATCTTCTGAGTACACTTCCTGATCCTATTGTTCCCTTCATATCTTGCATATCTTTCTGGGGAAAAGACCACATGCAGCAATACCTTTTTTTTTTTTTTTTTTTTTGCTAAGTGTTTTCTTATTATTTGGAGGAGTTTTTCGTCGAAAAATTTCTAAGGACGAAACTTTTCGTCTTTTGGCTCAGGAAACTGCAGGCACCAGTTGCACAACAATATTTAAGAGTAGCACAGATAATAAGTCATATCCATTGCCTTAAACAAAATGTACAGAATTCGGTATTTTTAGTTACACGCGAACACTATATAGGGTTTGCAATTGATCATTTTTATATTCTATATTCTATTTGATACTGAACATAGAGCGTCAAGAATTGGGGCACACAATGATTTTTCAGTAAATATGCATAGAGTGCTGTAAATATTGAGATTGGAAAACATACCATGTTTCTGCCCTCATCATGTTCTCATTCTATTAAATGTTGTAATAACACAACTTTGAGTCATAAATCTTTCAAAAGAGAAGTACACACAAAAAAGAGCTAGACAAATACGTGGGACATTATGATCATTTAGAGCTTGTATCAGTTACAGCCAGGTCTTCAAGGCCCATAAATGCCAGGATAGAAAGTTTAGAACAAACTGTCTACACAAAGGCAAGTTTTTGTTGCTGTTGTTGTTTTTTCATAGGAAAATAATATCAGAGTTTCACAAAGGTTATAAGACTAACTGCAATATATAGGATGGGTTGAAGATCAGCAAGAGAAGACAGAAGGTGAGTTCTGAGTTTTATTAAATGCTTAAACTAACATATGATGGTGGCCTGGGTAAAGAAAGTTGAAGCAAGGACTGGAAGAAAGAGACAGGTGCAAGAATCATTGTAAAGATAAAGTCCACAAGTCTTGGCATGAGTTTTCAAATTGAGGCTAGTAAAAAATATTGTGGGATTCTTGCCATTCATCTATCCATCAAATTATTCAATGCAACTTTATTAAGATTCTAGATTATTATTAATCTTTATCATTATTCAAGATTATTAAGGTGTATTACTCATTGAATAATAAATATTGCATGCATGTTTATTACTATGCAAAAAGCACTGTGCTGGGTTCTGGAGGTACAGCAATGAATATGGGGTTAATGGTCCCCAACTTCATGAAGCTTTACATAGAGGGAGAGACAGATAATAAATAAAAGACACAAGCAGTCGTAAATGTTGTGAAGGAAATTTTGGGACGCGGAAAGAGAGTAACAGATAGTAGTGACGGTTGGTATAACAGACAGAACTACTGTACATTGGGCACTAAGTGAAGCTTTCTCCAGGGAAGTCTTATGTGATATATCTGAAAGAGCAGCCATTGATAAAGAGGGAAAAAAACAGCTGCCAACCCTCTAAAATAGGAGAATTTTGGCCTAGCTCTGTGTTTGAAGAACAGAGAGTTGCTAATGTGCAGAATAAAGCTGAGAATTTGAGTAAGAGGAAAATGGTAAAGTAACCAGTGGTTTTAATAGTACAGATGGGAATGCTGTCCTTGATAAAAGTAGTTCCAGTGGAATGAGACCAAAACCCAATTGAACTGAACTGAAAAGCCAGTGGGAAGAAATGAGGGAAGTGGGTACAGCGTGCTTAGTGGAGAAAAGTAATGAAGGGGTAGGTGTCAGGGGAGTAAACAACGGGAAAAATTCTAATTTATAAAAGCAATCTAAGAATTTAGATCACAGCTGTATATGTATACTGAGGTGGTAGAGAGGGAGAGATTAACGTACATGAGAAAATAAAATTGACAGCAGTGGATTGCGGTTTCTAGCACCTACAGTTCACTCCCACTTTGCCTGTGAGTTGGATAAATGTCTGAAAGCTGATTGTTTTTCAAAGTTGGTTTCTATTTGGGAAAGAAGGGAGCAGGGAACAACATGACATTGTAAACTGCAAAGCAAAATAAGGATATAGAGTACATAGAGGAAGAAAGAGCTCGGGCACTAGAAGATCTTGTTCCTCAAACCGCATGCTGCCTACTTTGTAGTCTAGCTTGACACGTGAGCCCTACTCCAGTTTCCAAAAGAACAATGATTGTTTCATTTAATCGGACCAAGGGCACTTGACACATCCCACCATATACATCTGTCATTTCAAAGAAGAAAGAGTATTTTAGAACTACAAATAGAAATAATGTAACATTAAGATGAAAATCAAATAACAAATCTAGCTTCGTTGAAAATCTGTCTATACTGATATCTTATTTTTTTTTTAATTCTGCCAAGGATTAGTGAACATATTCTCCCAGTCTTTTGTCTGTATGTTAAAACTTGCTAAACACCTCAAGTCTCGCATAAGAACTACAATGGAAAATGGATCAGTCAGGAGTTCTTCCATACAATTATCAATAAATTATATTTCTTCATACTGAAATTTGTTTTTTCATTATTGTAAGAAATTAACTTTTATATTAATAGTAGGTGATGTAACAAAGCAGGTCTTTAAGGAGATAACTGACACTGGATTTCCATACCATTACTCAGGTGGCCCTTATTTGCCAGCCAGGTTCCCTCCCTGGACACACACTGAAGGTCCCCAACCATTTTGCGATCTCTTCACATTCCCAGCTCCTGAGGAAGCTCCAAAATACCTGTCCATGAAGAAAATAGAACATTTCCGCACACTGGATCCCAGTGTGGTCCTCCAGATTCCCTGTGAGGTGGACTATCTTGTATGGGAAGGCAGGGCACTGGGAGGGAGGATGTCAGAGACGATAACACATGTCAGGGCAGCCCAGGGTCATGGAAACAGAACAAGACAGTCCTGGGAGAAACATTCTAAAACGGCATAGACCTAGGTGGGCCTCAGGTGGACATCTGCGTGGAGAGGGAGAGGGCCCTGGTTGAGCTCAAAATGAGCCCCAGGTGGTAGCAGATCTTAGGGCAGGGCATGGAGCTGGCAAGTGATGATGAGACAGCTATCCCTTAAGCCCTGCTTCTCACCCACTGACTTTAGCCACATATGCATCCTAGTGGCTTAACGTTCCCCAATCCTGACATGTGGGTGTTATAATTTCCTGATGGGCCTTTCTCCCCCAAACCATGGATTGCCTGGGATTGCTCACTGCAGTCTCCTCCATGATCCTTGGGTTCTCCATGAGGGGCACAGATCCAGGACTCAAAGGCCTCTGAGTTGCCAATCCTTGGTTGCTCGCCTGGCCTCCTCTCTGTTCTGTCTCTAATGCTGTCCTTCCCTCCATGGGATAGAACTGCAAAGCATTGAGCCATAGGCCCTGGCTGATGATCTAGGGGACTGCAGAAGCAGGTCCAGGGGAGTTCAGGTCACAGCTTAAAGCCAGTTCCCCGGAGACCAAGGAATGACCAGCGAAGTCCTTTCCCAGGATGCCCCACGGCGAACCCCACCTCAGCAATCCTGCCAAAACCCGGGCAGTCTTATTCAGCCAAACAACCTCCACCTCCACCTCAGCCATGATGTCTGTCATATGATAAGCTCAGCCGTTGTGTCTTCCAATATGATAAGGTCAGGTAGGAGGTGTACTGCCTGCAGCTGGAGGCTTGACCTTCATGATCCCAGAACCACTGGACTGCAGTGGAATGAGACACTCTGTACCCTGCAGGGAGAGGAGTCAGGAAGGTTCATGCCAGACCTCACCTCCCACACACCAGCTGCCCTACCATGCTGGGAGGCATTCCTTACCGAGGATGCCAACACAGTACTCCTTAATGATGACTTCACTGTCGAAATAGAGATTGTGACGACATGAAATCTTCATCCCGCCGCCGGTAACCGGGATCGCTGAGGTCCTCCACCTGCCTGATCAAGGAGAAAGAGAATGGATTCAATACGACCATCTTATCTAGCTGGGCTGTAGTGAACCACGAGTTTCCACTTTCCAGTTCTCCCACTGAGACAACCCTGGTCCCCAGGGGGACCACAGACTGACTCAGAAACTGGACCCCTCCCACCGACCCAGGCTCCCCAGCCTGACCTACAAATCCATCATGTAGCAAAGCAGGACTTCATCATGGTTTCCGGCCCAGGCCGACATCTCGTGTGCCAAACAACCTACCTCTGGTCAGGAAGCCTCCAGATGATTGGGTGGGCAAGTCTCGTGACGCCCTGCAGTTTTGCAAGAGCACAGAGACTGTGGAGCAGGGCTATCTCCCAGAGATTTGGCCTGTCACCGTCCGTTGTTGGTCCTGTGTCTCTGTCTGGCGAGGAGGCAACGGCACAGCTATGGTGGTTTGTGGAGTGGGTGGACCCCGGCCAAGACGGCCTGGGCTGACAAGAGCGGAGAGGAAGAAGAAGTGGGCAGGTGGTTGCAGCTGAGGAGCGGAGGGGCGGGGTGGCACGGGGTGGTGTGAGGCGGCTGCTTCTCCGGGTTCATGAGCTGCAGGAGGCCTTTGTGTGCTGAGTGCCGGACCTGCTCTGCTGATGTCCGGGTGTGTGCTGTCTTCTCATCCTAGTCTCCCTGAGGGGTGGGCCTGCCCACTTGAGGGAAGTCCTGTAGTAAGAAACGGCGGCAGAGTTGTGCCTGGCGCTCCCCATGGGAATTGCGTGGGTGCAAAGGAGGTTATATAGACTCAAGGCCTACACCCCTTTGGGTTCGGCGCCGGCAGGGGGAAGAAAGCCTATCTGGGGAGCTGGTGCCTGCCTTGAGGTGGTCGGCAGCCCCATGCACCGCGAACCCGTCTTAAGCACCTTGTGTTTCTGGGCTGAGCCTGTTGGAAACGGGCACCGAGAGCATGGGGTGGTTGAATGGCTGGCAATGGCAAAGAGACTGCCCGTCCTCCAGGGACGTTCCCAGGGAAACGTGCCCTTCGACTTTCTGCTGCGCGGGAAGGGACCTTGGCGCCGCGATTCTCCCTTGTGAGTGCTGTGCTTGGCTCCCCTTGCCTACCACGTGTTCCCAGGGCTGCTACAAGCAAGCTGCAAGGATATGGCTCTGGCCCAAAAGGCGGAGATGCCCTGTGGCCTGGGGCACTCACGGAGCCCAGCTCCAAGTGAAGGACCTCCAGCGAGTCCATTGACGGCACAGGTGTTCTTGGTCCAGGGCCAGGCTGTGCCCGCTGGCCCTCCTTCTGCCACATCACGTCGGTCTCCTCCTCAACCACCACCTCCACCTCAGCCATTATGTCTTCCACCATCAGCACCGCCTCCTCTTCCAAGGCCGCCTCCTTGCTCTGTACTCCGGCCGTCCTCAACAGCAGAGCCTCCAGCCTGAACACGGTGCCGTCCTGTGTGCTCCCACAGATCCCGGCCTGCGCAGCCCAGCCCAACCTCCGCACCCCTAGGCTCTTGGGGACCGATCCCCCACAGACACCCTCCCTAAAAACCCACGGGCATCGCCCTGCTGAGAACCTAGTCCCACACCCACGTGGACCCAGGTTTCCTGAGGAGCTCCGCTGGACCCGCAGATCCTGCAATGGCCACAGGGCTCGGCTCCCCCGCAGGCTCAACTGTGCACAGGAGCTCAGGAGCCAGAGGCCCAGGCCCTGGGCCTGCAGAGCACCACCAGCAGGCACCGCAGCCACTGCAGCGGGTGCGGGAGCCTCTGGGTCGGCAAGGCATTGCAAAACACCGTGCGCGCAAGTCATCAATGGCCAACCCTGGCGGCCGGCCTCTGGTGTGCCCAGGGCATAGGACAAGAGGCCCTTTGGAATGCTCCTTGGACTGCAGCATCCTCAGGGAGGAAGCATGGTACGCAGAGCCTGTATTTGCCTCGACCTGCGATAGTGTGTGCCGGGGTTCTGGCCTCTACAACAGATCAATTTCACCTTAGCACAAGGAGGCGACTTTCCTCCCACGTGCCCGGCCGGACTCACTTCCCCTAGGCCGCCCCTGTCAACCTGGCCCCAGCAACCAGAGAGAGTTCTCTGGATCTGCAGTATTGCTTCCGTACCATCCAGCTGGCCTGCCTAACGAAGAGAGATGTTTCATGTGTTCATGACACATAGAGATTTTCATGGCTTGCCACACTCAGGATGTCAGGACACAGGGCTGCCGTGCCCACAATTCCAAATGCCACGCAGCCCGTCTGTCCCAGGATGCCGAGCTACCGGGCACAAGCTCCAAGGGCTTCTCGGAGGAGGTTTGGGGAGAGGAGTTGGAGTTAGGGGGAGTTGGAGATGCAGGCCCACCAGTGGCTGTGCCGCCCAGGGAGACGCCCACCGCCCTCCCATTCATTGGCCAGCATGGGAGGAAGGCGGTCGCAGCGCGGCTCCCTGCGCTCTTCCCGCGCAGTCCATTAGGGGGCGCCCGGGAGCCCCGCGCATGCGCACTGAGGGCCCGCTGACCCACTGGGTGCAATAAAGGCTGCGGCCGGGTTCGTGTGGCTCGGTTCGGGCAGCATAGGCCTTGCTCAGTGGGAGTGCGGAGGAGGGCACCGTCTTCAGGATGGAGGCTGTACAGGAGGGGGCGGCCGGGGTGGAGAGTGAGCAGGTGGCTTTGGGGGAGGAGGCGGTGCTGGTGTTGGATGACATAATGACGGAGGTGGAGGTGGTGGCCCAGGAGGAGGGCCTCGTGGAGCCGCAGGAGGAGGCCCAGCGGGCACAGCCTGGCCCTGGGCCCATGACCCCAGAGTCTGCACTGGAGGAGCTGCTGGCCGTTCAGGTGGAGCTGGGGCCGGTTAATGCCCAAGCCAGGAAGGCCTTTTCTCGGCAGAGGGAAAAGATGGAGCGGAGGCGCAAGGCCCACCTAGACTGCAGAGGCGCGGTCATCCAGAGCGTCCCTGGCTTCTGGGCCAATGTTGTATCCTTCTCAGTGTTTCTTCTGCCTTTCTGGTGGAGAGGTGCTCTCGGGGAAGTGTAAGTAACTTATGGGCAGCTTGGCATCGATGTGACGCCACCTTTGGGGAACAAAGGTGAGTTGCCCCGGACAAATGTGGCTAGGGAAAACTGCAGCAGGCGTGGGTACTATTTTCCTGCGTGCGGCAGAGAAACCCTTGGTGATGCCGAGCAGCAGACGTTTGGGGCATGTTTTTGAAGAACAGAAGCGAGTTCAGACCAGAATAGGTTTTTGTGTGCATCAAGCTATTTTTAAGGCAGTGTAATTGCTCCCCCTTTCTAGTCCGATCTGGGACTGGGCGTCTTCGGCTATAAGCAGATTCTGCCACTCCTCAGACACCAGCAAGTCTCTGCAAATCGCACCTCCGCATGTCAGTGCAGTCAGCCTCAGAATTATACACCCTCTGTGAAGCCAAGGGGCCTTATTTTAGGGGTAGGGGGAGGCGAAAGGAGGTCATATACGTGGAAGCAGATCTGAGAAATCCCCTACCCCAGCCTCTGGGTGCTCTTAGGCCTTCTTCCCTGTTGCTCCTAGCTTCTCCTTCCACCGCATGTAAAGGCTCTTTGACCTAAATCAGATTGCAAACCACCCCCAGATGTCAGCCCTGCTCACTGACCAAGATGAAGACATGCTGAGCTACATGATCAACTTAGAGGTGAGGACAGCAAGACTGAGGCTAGAGGGTTTAGTGGGGGAGGGTAAGGGAAATAATTGGTTCCTGTGAGCAACAGTTGGCACCTCACCCAAAAAGGTATTTAAACTTTCTCCACCTTGTCCTGACAGGTGGAAGAAGTGAAGCATCCCGTTCATCTCTGCAGGATCATGTTGTTCTTTCGGAGTAACCCCTACTTCCAGAATAAAGTGATTACCAAGGAATATCTGGTGAACATCACAGGTGACAGGTGGCTCCCAGGATGGGTAGTGGAAGGAAGATGGTGGGTGGATCATTGCCAACGTGATCCAGTCCCCTTCCCACAAAACTTTCTGTCTCTGTAGAATACAGGGCTTCTCATTCCACTCCAATTCAGTGGTATCCAGATTATGAAGTTGAGGCCTATCGCCGCAGACACCACAACAGCAGCCTTAACTTCTTCAACTGGTTTTCTGACCACAACTTCGCAGGATCTAATAGGATTGCTGAGGTGGGTCCTCACTGGGAAACATCAGCAATGACCCTGGTGTGTTCCCACCTGTTTGGGTCACCAGTCTGAGCCCTGATGAGGCGTTTGCCGATTGATTCCCCTGACAGATCCTATGTAAGGACCTGTGGCGCAATCCCCTGCCGTACTACAAGAGGATGAAGCCACCTGAAGAGGGAACAGAGATTTCAGGTGAGCCGTTCAGTTGGAACTGGAGCTGTTTGATGCCCACTATGAGGGGGTTGACACACCTGCCTATTCAGGGAGCCTGGACGCTCGTTTCAGAAATGTAGAAATTGAGGCTGCTTTCCTATATGTAGAAATTCCTTGAGAGGACGAGAGAGAGTGACAGAATCCAGGACATTCATGGCATTGGGCTGAAAAAGGCAGATTAGAGACTGCACTGCAAGGCAGGTTATAGCTGTGAGTCTTAAGCCCAGGGGAGCATAGTCCATTTCCAGAATCACTGAGAAGTGAAGCTGAAAATCATTCACTTCAATCTGTAGCCCTTGATTCCATGGCCGTCAACCCCAGCGGCAGTCATCCTACCTACTCCATGAGATTGGGCTCCCTGAATGTGCCTCCTGGTCATCCCTGTCCTAGACCGCAAAGGATTGTTTAGATTGATGGATTTCCTTGAGCTATTGCCGCATCAGATTTCTGTGTGCTTTTAGTGTACAATGCATCTTGTTAGCTGACTCCCCTCACAGAGAGTACTGGGAATGGGGCAGGTATTGCGGAGAACAGTTTGTAACCCATGGTAGGAGGAAGTTTAAGAGATCACAAATGGGGAAGGGATATCCTTTTCTCAGCGGGCCCTGCAATTAAAACATTTCAAAGTATGGCTGAGAGAAATGCGTTTTGACATGCGTTTGTGTTTCTCTAGGGGACTCCCAGATGTTGAGTTGACTGTGAGGGAGCATCGGACCTTACTTAAAACAGCAGAACTCCTAAAAAGTTACTACCGTATGCAGGATGTCAGTACTCAGCATGGTCTTATGCCCAGGAAGTAAAGGAAAAACCGACCCAGTCACAAAAAAATCAGACAGGAAAAGGGGGTAAACTTGGATTGTATGGAATGCCAAATAAATATTCTCAAGAATGTTTGACTGTGTGTGTGTGTGTTTGTTTCTGTGTGTGTGTGTACGTTTATCCCCTGGATTTGGGTGTCATATTGAATTGATCAATCAATATGCTTTATTTTCTTCATGGAACTGACCCGTCTGTGTTGGAGCTGGGCCTCTAAAATTGTGGAGTGAATGGGTGTGGAATGTGTTGGGATTCTTCCTACAGGACAGAGTTGGGGAGGTCAAAGCAAAAGACAGCTTAGTTGGAAACTTACTTTGTCCTATGGAAGCAGAAGTAGTTCAAGGAAAGGGGTTAAGGTTTCCACAGCCCAGTTTGCTGGGACCTCTAAAATCCTTCATTTTGGGTATCATCATACACAATAGATAAGCACAGGATGATGGAAATCTTGAAGTTCCCTTTCTTGTTGAATTCACGTTCTTTTAAAGGTGAATGCATAATCCTTTTCTGGGACAATCAGCCCCTCAGAACTTCTCACACATCAACGTGAGAAGAAATGGGCAGGTAAGGTGTATGGAGGGACTGTGGGAAAGGTGACAGAGGCATGTGGGAAAGCATTCAGGATATGCTTTTTGGCGTAGATGACTAAGGGAAAACACAGACTGGCAGAAGTGCGGGGAAAGGGGTTGGATTTGTGGAATATAAGATTGCTGGGGAATCCACGCATGGACTGTCTTGTCACTTGATGACACAGGATATGGACGCTCTTGTTGATGTTTACATCTTTAGTTGGGTTAAGCTTTTCTCCACGATTGTATGTTAGGTGAGGAACCAGTAGTGTATGTAGCTACCAACATTACGAGTGCATTTTGTGCTCTTGCAAACTCTAGTGAGGCTCTATTCTCCCCAGTGATTGGCACTGCAGATTGTTTCTGGAGCCCAGGGCCCTCTGATTTTCTGTGGCCTTTTCAGCATACTTTGCCTAAGTTTAATAATGTAAAGAGCAGATAGTTGCACAGTATGTGTTGCAAGCCTCACACAGGAGGACAACACATACAGTTTTCATTCACGGGTGGGTGGCGGCTTCCCATGAACACCTGTGTCTATGCACAAGACGAGGGGTTGCCTGTGTCACTGATGGGTGAGGAGGATTTCAGTGTCGGCGGCAGAACTTTCTTCCCGGTTCCCAGAAAAAACAGTTCCAACATGAGCATCCATGTTGGCCACACACTAGTAGAGTGCTAACATTCCTGTCCCATATGTACTCTGGTCGGCACAGCTTCTGTGAGAAGAGCTATGTTGTTTCAGGGAGGAAGGTTTGACAGTCAAAGTTCATGAATCTGTTGTACTGCCTTCAATACGCATTCCACACCTCCTGCTCGGTATCAGCAGTTGAGCTTTGAAAATCTATAGCCCAGTTTTCCCCCTGCTCCTGGGCACACTGATAATACCATTGTTTTGGTATTATCAGAGATGGTGCTGAATTGTGCTGAATTGTACAGGCTGTCTAACGCTTCTTCCACTGAATATCCGTGCACATGGGCCACAAACGCTAAGGGTACTAACGGATTTGTATTCTGCCTCAGTAACTCTGAAACACCTCTGTTACACCTACTGTCAGGGTCTTTTTCATGTTTAAAGTACCAAGTGTGTGTTTGTAGTTTTTAGTGTGTTTGTAGTTGTGTATGTTTATTTCTCTGCGTGGGTTTGTATCTTTCCTCTGACTCCACCTATGTCTCCCCATATTTTTCCACACTACCTGCGGTAATTTGTACATGCCTATCTCTACAACCATGCTAGAATTTGTATCTGTGTCTTTGAACATCTGTCACTCTCTCTCCCTTCCTTTCTTCCTTCCTTTCCTTTACACCCTTCCTTTCTTCTTTCCCTTCCTTCCCCACCACACTCTCTCCGTCTGTATCATCTACCTTTCTGTTCTCTATCTGAATTTAGTTTGTAATTCTGAATCTCTTGGCAGTGGCGTCAGACATCAGAATGTCTGGATGAAATTCCTCTTTGAAAGACTCTGAGCTGAAAGAGATGAGTTCTTTTTGTGAGCCATAATGAACGGTTTATTTCAGGCCAATCTAGCAATGACAGTGTTAAAAACAAATACTGAGCATTGCAGCAAAGCCAAAAGTCCCATGGATTCCACTCATCCCGCTCAGTGTATCGAAAAGGTGGAAAAGTGAAAAAGTGGGTATGCCTGTGGTCTCCCAAGCGGAAGGAGAACTTTCAAGTGATTGTGTCAGATGATTTTCCAGCAGGCAGCTATAGTTCGTAGATACATGCTGCGTAAACACAAGCACGATGATGAAACGTAGAAAATGTTCTTCTTCCTCCATTTCAGTTTTGTATTATCTTTTAACCAACATCATGCGTACAGAATTTCTTCACGACATGTCATAAACTATTGTTTAATGAACTCATACCTGAATTATTCATTGTGTCAAAGAATGTCAAACAATCATGATTCGTTATGACCTGCTACAGATAAGTGATAGGAAATAAGAAAATGAGAGCATATAGAAAGGGCACATCGTGGTCTGGGAACTTCACCAAGAGGTTCAGGCTAGCTGAATGCATGTCAGGGATTCAGAAAAAGACACTTGCACTTGTTATTAAGGGCTTTGAATGGAAAAGGAGCACTCTTTTTACATTTATGTCTTTTAAGTCATTTGGGGAGTTTGGTGTATTATTACTTACAGTGTTCTCTCTGCCCTTTCTTATTGTTCTCCCCATCTGGCGCTGTTATTATGTGAAAGCTGGTTTCCTCCATCGGATCGCGTAGGCTCTAATGATGTTTCATTTATTTTGATTCTCCTCACACTACGTAGTTTTAATTTGCCGAATGTGACTCTTTTTTTGTTGGTTTTCCGAGAATGGGTCTTACTCTGTCTTCTAGGTTGGACAGCAGCCCCAGGGTCTTAGCCCACTGCATCCCAGACACCACACACCCATGTGATCCTCTCAACTCAGACTCTCACACAGCTGGCACTAGAGGTGCATGCAACCCTTCCCAGCTATGTATTAATTTAGCAATTGATTACTTTTTGGATATGGGCCCATGTTGCCCCAGGCTCCTCTGGAACTCCTGAGTGCAGGCAATCCTCCCACCTCAGCCTACCAAAGTGCCGGAATGACAGGTGTGACCCATGGCCCTGGCATGGCTTTGAGTTTTTTGCTTTTTTCTTCTACCTCCTCACGTCTTCTTTTCAAACATGCAGTGAAGGTTTCAATTCATGGACTGTAGTCTCCGTGCCTCTAATTTCTATCTTTCAACTCATCGTCAGCATTCATTGCGATTTTCATATTTATAAATTTATATATATATATGTGCACATATATATTTTTCCTTAACTTACCAAACGATGTTGCATTCTTTCCTGTGTCATGAAAAAGACTTTGATAGAAATGAAAAGCACCGCTTTATAATAAAATAGTTTATTGACATTTATTCTCTTAAGGCGTTTTAAAAATTGTATGTTTATTTGAAACTGTCATATGAAATGATACATATTTATAACATAAGGAGTGTTGTTCAAAAGGTCATATATATTATGCATTGGATACATCCAGCTAATCAACATATGCGTGATCTCACATACTTGTCATTTTTGTTGTGAAAAAACTTGACATGCACTGTCTTAGAATTTTGTTAGAGAAAGAATACATTATCACCAGTTATAGTCAGCAGGCTGAAGAAAATATTTTTAACCTATCCCTCCTTTCTAACTAGAAATATGAATTCTTGATCCAGCATCTCCTCAGTGCACCCTCTTCACCCCCGCCTTCGGAGTCACTACCTCTGTGAAGTCCGCTTTTTCAATTTCTTATAAGAATGAGGTCATGTGCTAGTTGCCTTTCAGATACCTGGCTTATGTGACTTAACAAAATGGCATGCACACATTCAGCAGATTCACACGCATTGTCACAACTGGCAGGATTTCCTTATTTATTATTGCATTACATTTTTCCATTCCGCGTAGGTGTATTTACCCCATTTTTTTAATCCACTCATCAATTGAGGGACACTCAGGTTGCTTCCGTTATTTTGGCTCTAGGGAAAATGTAATGAGTGCAACAATACTTGCATGGGTGCATGCACACCTTCAACATACTGATCTGTGTACTTGTGGGCGTGCCCGGGTATTTTGATTTGCTGGATCATATGGTGGGTGGTTCTACCTGTAGATTTTTGAAGACTGTTTATATTAAATAAAACCCATAAAACTTCTTGTAATGCCTGCACCAATTTACATTCTCACCAAAAGTGAGCAAGGAATTCCTTTTCTCTGCATCCTCACCAGAAATGAGGGTTTTCTTTTTTCTTTTTTTTTTTTCTTGTCTTTTGGAAAATAGGCATTCTGACTGAAGTGAGAAGAAATCTCATTGTGTTTTGATTTGCATTTTCCTGGTGGGTTGGGGATGATGAGGACTTTTTAGTGTGTCCTCTGGACAACTGTATGTCTTAGTTTCAGAAATGAGTATTCCAGCCTTTGCCCATTTGTTTTCAAGCTATTGAGTTGTGGGGAGTTCCTTATGTACTTTGAATATTGACCCATTAACAGATCTATGGTGACCCAATCATTGCTCCCATCCTGTAGGATGCCCCTTCTGTTTCTTTAGTTTTCTGTGTTGTGGTGAAGCACTTTAGTTTGATATGATTACATCCTCTATTTCTGATGGTGTTTACTGTGCTCTTGCAGTCACTTTGAGACCATCATTGCCTACAGAGATGCCATGGAGCTTCTTCCTTGTGATTTGTTCTGGTATTTTTATTGTTTCCTGTCTGACATTGGAGGTTGGTGATAAATTATCCACTTGTAAATTCCTTTATGTGGCTATTCAGTTTGTCCCCAACCTAGTTTATAGAAGATACTTGATTTTTCACTGGGCGTTGTTGCTGCTTTGGGAAAAGGCCGTGACTTAGCTGCAAATGCAGTGACTTAGTTCTGGGCTCCTGTTGTTTTTCATAAGCTCAAGTCTCTGCTTTTCTGCAGTGCTATCCTATTTCGGTACGTAAAGCTTTGTAGTAGTATATCATGAAGTTAGGTAGTGTGATGCCTCCAGCTTTGTGCGTTTTACTGGATTGCTCTGGGCTTTCAGGATGTTCTGCCGTTTCACAGGAAATTTAGGATTCTCAGATTACTTTTCTAAGAAGAATGGGTCATTGATATTTTTACAGGGGTTGTATAGGATCTGAGGATCACTCAGGTAGTATTGATGTCAATGCCATTTAGACAATGTGTTTGTGTGCACATGCTCAGGGCCAAGAGACACTGGGTGTCCTCAGCAATAGTGAGGTGGGCCTTAATGTCCAGCCAGATTGCCTTCCTGGAAACACACAGAGGATCCCCTTCCGTTTTGCTGTCTCTTCACATTTCCTCCCCTGCGAGCCCTGTGTGGTCCTCCAGATTCCCTGTGCGATGGCCTGCCTTTTTTGTGGGTGGGGAGTTGCTGGGTGAATGAGGATGGCAGAGGGGAACAAGCATGTCAGGAGAGCCTGGGTTCATCCAAATGGGACTTGGCAGGCCTGGGAGAGCCATTCTGGGAGGATGTAGACCTGGACAGGCCTCAGATGGGCATCTGTATGGAGGGTGAGACAGCCCTGGTGGATCCCAAACTGAAGGCCAGGTAGTGGCACGCCTCAGGACAGAGAAGGGAGCTAGCAAGGGATGATGAGGCAGCTATCTCTTGATCCTGGCTTCTTACCCATTGACCTTTGCTAATTATGCCTATTTAGCAGATTAGGGTTCCCCTATCCTGAAATGTGGGAACTACAGTTCCCTTATGGACCTTTCTCCACCAGCCCATGATGGCCTGAGTTTGCTCACTGCAATCTCCTCCCTGAGCCTTGGCTTCTCTATGTGCATCCTAACTCCGGGACCCACAGGCTTCTCAACCCCCAGGCCTGGGCTGCTTCCCTGTCCTCTTCTCTGTTCCCTCTCTGAGGGCCTAACTCCGTTGAGTAGTGCTGCAGGAGATTGAGCCACAGGCCCTGGCTGATGACCTCGGGGACTGGGCAAAGTGGTCGTGACAGGTCAGGTTCCGGTCCAAAGCCAATTCCTCCGATGCCGAGGAATGTCCAACAAGGTCCTTTGCCATGACGCCGCATAGCTGCCCCACCTCAGCAAACCTGCCATACCCTGGGCAGTCACAGTCAGCCAACCAGCTGAGGAAGCTCAGTTAGGCAGTGCCCTGCAGGAAACTGGGGCCTTCACCTGAATGAGCCTAGAACCACTTGACTGCAGTGGAGCCAGTCGCCCTGTATCCTGGAGGGAGAGGAGTCAGGAAGGCTAACGCCAGGCCGAGCTTCCCAGGTACTACCCCCTCTACCATACCAGGAGGCACTCCTCATTGAGGATGCCAACGCAATACTCCTTAGTGAGCACTTCGTTGCCAAAGTAAATGTTGTGATGACAGGCAAACTTCTTCCTGCCAGTTGTACTCATGATGAGTGAGTTCCTCCTCCTGCCTGTCCAAGAAGGAGAAAGAGGACAGCCAAGGGACAATTTCATCTAGGTGGGCTGAGGTGGCCTTCTAGCTGGGGTGAAGCATGCGTTTCCCCTTCCTAGCTCCCCGACTGAGACACCCCTGAGCTCCAGGAGCACCTCAAACTGACCTGGATCTTAGAACCCTTCCCCAGACCCGGGCTTACCATCCTGACCAGCAATCCAACATGTAGCTTTGAAGGACTTCCTCATGATGTTTCAGCTACTTGCTCTCACCGGAAATAATCACAACTTTTAAACTGTTCTTCATGCCAACTTAAATGTTTCATTTTTACTACCTCATGGTTTGGATGAGGCATGTATTTTTAAATAGATTTTCACCCTTATTGTACCTCTGTGATAAACTGCTTACTTACATTCATACCATAATTATCTTTCAGTTTTACTTGTCTGTTCCCCAAGATTCAGTGAAACTAAGAATTCTATTTATGCTTGTATCTTTCAGCAACCATATGTGAGATAATGGTGCACATTACTGCAGAAATCACATATACAGGTCCAAAGGGAGACGAAGAAAAAGAAAGCAAGTTTTAAAGTCTGTACATTCCTAACTCTGTATCAGAAACTCACAAATAACAGTGAAATCAAAGAATGATCACAGCCAATTCCTTTTCATACCTAGACTGAAATAAGAATCTTCAAAAGAAAAGAAAGTTCAGAATTTGGGTTTGCAAAAAGTTTCCTATATAGACAAAATTATTGGTAACTTTCTCTGACTAGAAAACAAACAAAAATCCACGTTTTTCATATGTGTAAATATACACATTTTTATTTCCATCAGTGATGATACGCAAGTAAGTAATAAAGTGAAAGTACAATAAATTGATATATGGAATGTTCACAGTCTCCAAATATTCCATTGAGACTATTAATTTTATGTAAACCATAAAGAATGCTTCATGAAACTACATTATACAGTGTCTTTTAGTATTTTACTCACATTTTAAATAATCAACAATTAGAGGGAATTCTTCCTCATTATTTATTACGACTACCGTTATTTTCCTTGAGTAATCCTGTTGAAATTAAGTATTTTAAATAAAACATTAAAAACAAATTATATTGACTGATTTCAGCTTTTAATGAAATCCTACTTGTGTATTTGTAGTAATGTGAAGTATAACTTTCTCCTCACAATTACTCTTTTATAAAACCGGTGTTATTGTTTTCTCTGACACTAACATTGTGATATCTCACAGCTTTACTGTGTGTATACATGACATCCCTCCAGAGAGTAGGCGTCAAATATGTGGAAAAATCATATTTGTGACAAAATTCTGGGAAAGGCAATGGTGAAATGGAAGAATAATTTCTAACTTGCTAACTGTTGGTCAATGGGTTTGTATTTATTTAGCTATAGACACGTATGTGCACACTGTGAGTTTGCCCATGTACATATACATTTCTAGGAGATACCCGTAATATATGGGTTGTGTAATTTTTAATTTATCCACTATTGTGTATGTGTGAAATTAGAAAAGCAGTTACCTTTTCTTTACTCAATTTGTTGGAAAGCCAAAAAAGTCTGTCAACCTTCATTTCAATTAATCCAATACTGTTAACTGCGGACACCTTCATTCTCCTTGTTCTCCTTTGGCAACCGGGAAGTTAATTCTCACTCTAATTCAGCTCTCAGGGTGTGATCCACAAACTTTGTATATGCTTAAAAGGATAAAAGTTCAGTGAAATGTCAAGCCATGCTGTGAAATGTTCCATTGTTTCTATATCTCTAATTGTCCTTTCATGTTATAGAGGCAAGAAAAACAATTCAATGTGTTTCTTAGTATCCAGTCCAATGCACTCTTTCTTCATAATATGCCAAACCCATCCCTTCAAGGCCTTGACATCTCAACATGGCTGGACGTCTCAAAATCTCTTCTCATTAATAACCATTATGTTAATCACTGTTGCCCACAACTGGAATTCGACTGTGAAATCCCCTGGTGGAAATTGCTGTAATGGCTCAAACTACTGGAATGACTATTTGTTTTACCTGAAAACATCTGATGAGCATATACATATGCTATGTGCATGAACATATTGTACATTAACAACATACCATCACTGCCAGTAGATAATAGGTATCCCAAACCTTTGAACCAAACTGACCTCAGGTGCTCCCACAAACCAAGCTTTTTCCTCCACAGCTTTCTTTTTATGTCAAAAAACCGCAAGTCCAGGCCGGGCGTGGTGGCTCTCGCCTGTAATTTCCACATTTTGGGAAGCCGAGGTTGGTGGGTCACTTGAGGTCAGGAGTTCGACACCAGCCTAGGCAACATGGCAAAAACCTGTCTCTACCAAAAATAGAAGAAGTAGCCAGGCCTAGTGGCACATTCCTGTGGTCGAGCTACTTGGGATGCTGAGGCAGGAGAACCGCCTGAACCTGGGAGGCAGAGGTTGTAGTAAGCTAAGATCAGACTACTGCACTCCAGCCTGGATGACACAGCGAGACCATGTGTCAAAAAAGAAAAAAAACAAAGCAACTCCACTCGTCCAGTCGCTTAGGTAAAAAGTACTGTAGTTGGCTGGGCACGATGGCTAACGCCTGTATTCCCAGCACTTTGGACTTTGGAAGGCTGAGACGGGCAGATCACCTGAGATCAGCAGTTGGAGACCAGTCTGGCCAACATGGTGAAGCCTGGCCTCTACTAAAAATACAAAACATTAGCTGGGCATGGTGACGAATGCTTGTAATCCCAGCTAGTCGAGAGGGGGAACCTGGGAGGCAGAGGATGTGGTGAATGGAGATGATGCCACTGCACTCCTGCCTGGGCTACACAGCGAGTGTACCCTGTGAGAAACAAAGGTGAACAGAAGAAAAGTTCTTTATTTAAATATCTAGTACATTAATTTTCAAGTTGTTGTAGAAACATTTCTCTTTAAACTCCTATTGTAATGTCACTTTTCCTGCTACTCACAAATTTAATCTGTAATATTTGCAGTATCGTGAAGTTCTAAGTACATTTAAATTCCTATTATGATAATCCATGGATTGCTGAGAAATAGTGGTTTTAATTTTGTTGTTCAATTTCCACTTAATTTTATTTCAACTTGTGTTAACTCAATTGAAAATTCTTTAGTAGTTTTTTTAAATCTCATATCAAGACTTTTATTCACATCAATTGCTGTATAAATGCTCCCACCTTGAAGAACACTCTCTTATAGCCTGCTTCCCTACGACAGTCTTGACTGGTTGCCCTCCAGGCCTGTTTCAATTGTCTCATTCTAGGACTTACATTCACTACCCTTTTAAGAATTTATCTTTCTCTTTTCTTGTGTGTCCTGTTTTCTGCATTTCACATCTTTATCTTTCTTGGTTTACTTCTTCTTTTTGGTAGGAAAAAATCTCTAGTAATTTCTTGAGGAAAGGTTCACCTGGAGACAAAATTTTCGAGTTCTCATATGTCTGAAAAATGTTATGTTTTCTCCTTGTACATTTGATTTTAGTCTATTTGGAAATAAAAACATATGTCAGAAATCAGTTTCTTTTAGAATTTTCAAATCAGAACTCCATAATCCATTGCCTTCTGCTTTATAGCGGTAGTGTTGAGATTTTTTTTTTTTTTTTTAATTTGACATGGAGTTTCGCTCCTGTTGCACAGGCTGGAGTACAATGGCAGGATCTCAGCTCATCGCAACCTGCACCTCCTGGATTGAAGTGATTCTCCTGCCTCAGCCTCCCCAGTAGCTGGGATTACAGGTAGGCGCCACCATGCCTGGACAATTCTGTGTTTTTAGTAGAGATGGGGTTTCTCCATGTTGGTCAGGCTGGTCTCAAACTCCTGACATCAGGTCATTCGCCTGCCTTGGCCTCCCAAAGTGCACCTCGGCCTCCCAAACTGCGCCTTGGCCTCCCACAGTGCTGGGATTACATGCATGAGCCACCATGCCTGGCCAGTGTTGAAAATTTCTAAATCATCTGGTTCCTCATCCTTTGTTCGTGACCTATTTTTACCTCTCTGGAAACTTACACCATTTTCTCTTTGTTCTCAGTGTTCTCAAATTGTACATTGATGTATCTTGTCACGAGTCTGCTTTCATCGATTTTCATGCTATTTTGCTAGGTGTTCGCCTTTTAATCTGTAAATAAGCATCCTTATGTTCTGAGACTTTTTAATTATTTGCCAACAATTTATCCCCCTTTGTTTTACTTATTTATTTCACTTCTATAATTCATATAAATAAAATAATTGGAAAAAATTATCTTGGAGAAGCAGATACCATCACACAGATTCTGTCTGTGTTAACCTATCATACCTGAAGGTTGTCATATTTTATTAAGCAGAAATGTTGTATTTCTTGGTATTCACATTACAACCTGAAGATGGGCAATGACTGTCAAAATTTTAAATGTATGGGTAATAGTTAGAAGATGCAAGCACTGTATCCTCCAGAATTTTAGCATATGAAAATTGCTAATTTTAAATTCCAGGCACATTGATTTAAGCTTCAACATTCTCCCAGCTAAAATGAATCCATTTGTGCTAAGTTCTGTGATCAAAGGTGAATAAGACATTGTTTCTGCCTTCAGTGATAGCTGAGTCCAAAGGGAGACAAATAGAAATGATGTAAAAAGAGAGATAAGTAGTTCATGCGCAGTGGCTCACCAGCACTTTGGGAGGGCAAGGAGGGAGGATCATGAGGTCAGGAGATTGAGGCCATCCTGACTAACAAGGTAAAACCCTGTCTCTACAAAAAATTAGCCAGCCTTGGTGGCACACACCTGTAGTCCCAACTTCTTGGGAGGCTGAGGCAGGACAATTGCTTGAACCCGGGAGACGGAGGTTGCAGTGAACGGAGATCATGCCACTATACTCCAGCATAGGCAACAGAGTGAGACTCTGTTTCAAGAAAAAAAAGACATAAAGTGCTATAAAAACTGAGAAAAGGGACAGAATATCTGTGACAGATAATTTGTTTGGGTCAGTTGGAAATGAGGAGGTCTCAGTGTATGCTTTTACTGTTTCACGTTTGATTATGGGCAGAAACAAATGAATCTTAATATTTATGGGGTCACAGACACTTTTTAAAGGTGAGGAAATCTATGATGATTCTTTCCATAAAAATCTATGTAACATACATCTATATTTTACTTAGAAACTCAGAATGTGCACCATCAAGTGCTCTGGATAGAGTAGAATGAGTAGTAGTATTTAAGGCAGACAAGAAGGGAAGGGGAATCCAAACACAGGAAATGCCCTGTGCGAGAGCCTGGACACAAAAAAGCTCGTACATTATTGGAATCAAAGTGAGTATAACATAATTCAGGGTGACTGGAGCATAGCTGGAAGACGAACCAATCATGGCGTAAGATGAAAACAGAAGGCCAGGCACGGTGGCTCACGCCTGCAATCCTACATTTTGGGAGGCACTGGCGGGCAGATCACCTAAAGTCAGAATTTGAAGACCACCCTGGGTAAAATGGCAAAAGCCCATCTCTAATGAAAATACAAACATTATCCACGCATGGTGTGGGGGTGACTGTAATCGTAGCTACTCAGGAGGCTGAGGCAGCAGAATCGGTTAAACCTGAATGGCAGAGGTTGCAGTGATCTGACATCGCACCACTTAACCATTAAACACCAGCCTGGAAGAAAGATTGAAACTCCATCTCAAAATAAATAAATAAATAAATAAATAAATAAATAAATAAATAAAAAATTTAGAAAGGCCGGGAGCGGTAGCTTCTGCATATAATCCCAGCAATTTTGGAGGCTGAAGTGGGCAGATCACTAGGAGTTGGGATTTCAAGATCAGCCTGACCAACTGGGAGAAATCCCATCTCTACTAAAAAAAAAAAAAAAAAGTACAAAATAAGCCCAGCACGATGGCGAGTGCCTGTAATCCCAGCTACTTGGGAGGCTGAGGCAGGAGAATCGCTTGAATCCAGGAGGTGGAGTTTGCGGTGAGCTGAGATCGCGCCATGGCACTCCAGCCTGGGCAACAAGAGCGAAACTCTACCTCAAAAATAAACACACAAAAATGAAACTAGAAGATAAGTATATATCCAGGGATAAAGCATGAAGTATCTCCAATGTCACTCATGCACTTTGTTTACTCAGAGACAACACCAGGATTGATTTTTAATAAATTATTAAATTTATTTTTAATAAATTATTAAAAATAAAATTTTTAATAATTTTATTATGCACATCATGTCAACCCTTTTCTAAATGTTAACAAATGTCACTGGAACAGCTAGTACCCATGGAATAGGATGTAACATTCTGACTGCAGGCTTTCACTTGCATTCCCTACAGGTGTTGAGTGTGGAGTGTTCAAACCTCAAGCTTATAGATTCATGAAGGAAAAATTATGTGCATTGAAAATTGAGAACAACTATGTTAAGAACAATATTCCATGAAAGTAAGTTCCTATGTACTCATCTGCTCTTAATTGTATTACACTGTTCTCATGCAGAATGATACAAGTAACAATTATTATTGTTATTACTATTATTAGTATTATGAAATGGAGTCTAGCTCGGTAGTCCATACTGGAGCGCACTGCTGCGAACTCAGCTCACTGAAACCTCCGACTCCTGGGTTCAAGGGATTCTCCTGCTTCAGCCTCCCATGTAGCTGGGATTGCAGGCACCCACCAAAACACCTAAGTAATTTTTATATTTTCAGTAGGGACGTGGTTTCACTGCATTGGCCAGGCTGGTCTTGAACTCCTGACTTCCTGAACCACCCACCTTGGACTCCCAACGTGCTGGGATTACAAGTGTGAGCCACCGCACCCAGCCAAAATTAATATTTTGAAATATTTAGAAATATATGTTCTCGGGCACAGTGGCTCAAGTCTGTGATCCCATGACTTTGGGAGGCCGAGGTGGGTGGACCACTTGAACTGAGGAGTTGGAGACTAGCTTGAAAATATGGTGAAACCCTGTCTCTACAAAAGATACAAAAAATTAGCCAGGACTGGAGGTGTGTGCCTGTGTTCCCAGCTACTGAAGAAGCTAAGGTGAGAGGATTGTTCAGGAGGATCACTTGAGCTCAGGAGGATGAAGCTGCAGTGCGCAGAGATTGAGCTTCTGCACTCCAGTCCAGTCTGGGCAAGAAAGTGAGGTTCTGTCTCTTGTACGTAGGGGTGTGTGTGTGTGTGTGTGTGTGTGTGTGTGTGTGTGTGTGTATACACATATGCATGTATATGTATACACACACTCATATATACATATATAAGAAAGAGTGAAACTCCCTCATACACACACACAGACACACACACACATACAAACACGCACACAAACATATATTCTTGGCCACCTTAATTCCTCTATAATGGAATTCTGAACAGCATGCTTAAGGGTCAATACCAGGGCCTGCAGGCAGATAGCCTGTGCCAGAACTGTTCAGAGTGGGTTTTTTCACATTATACAGTTTCATCTTCTGAGTACACTTCCTGATCCTATTGTTCCCTTCATATCTTGCATATCTTTCTGGGGAAAAGACCACATGCAGCAATACCTTTTTTTTTTTTTTTTTTTTGCTAAGTGTTTTCTTATTATTTGGAGGAGTTTTTAGTCGAAAAATTTCTAAGGACGAAACTTTTCGTCTTTTGGCTCAGGAAACTGCAGGCACCAGTTGCACAACAATATTTAAGAGTAGCACAGATAATAAGTCATATCCATTGCCTTAAACAAAATGTACAGAATTCGGTATTTTTAGTTACACGCGAACACTATATAGGGTTTGCAATTGATCATTTTTATATTCTATATTCTATTTGATACTGAACATAGAGCGTCAAGAATTGGGGCACACAATGATTTTTCAGTAAATATGCATAGAGTGCTGTAAATATTGAGATTGGAAAACATACCATGTTTCTGCCCTCATCATGTTCTCATTCTATTAAATGTTGTAATAACACAACTTTGAGTCATAAATCTTTCAAAAGAGAAGTACACACAAAAAAGAGCTAGACAAATACGTGGGACATTATGATCATTTAGAGCTTGTATCAGTTACAGCCAGGTCTTCAAGGCCCATAAATGCCAGGATAGAAAGTTTAGAACAAACTGTCTACACAAAGGCAAGTTTTTGTTGCTGTTGTTGTTTTTTCATAGGAAAATAAGATCAGAGTTTCATGAAGGTTATTAACTGCAATGTGTAGTATGGGTTGAAGATCAGAAAGAGAAGACAGAACGTGAGTTCTGAGTTTTATTAAATGCTTAAACTAATATATGATGGTGGCTTGGGAAAGGAAAGTTGAAGCAAGGACTGGAAGAAAGAGACAGGTGCAAGAATCATTGTAAAGATAAAGTCCAAAAGTGTTGGCATGAGTTTTCAAATTGAGGCTAGTAAAAAATATCGTGGGATTCTTGGCATTCATCTATCCATCAAATTGTTCAATGAATCTTTATTAAGATTCCAGATTATTATTAATCTATATTATTATTCAAGATTATTAAGGTGTAATATTCATATAAATATTCCATGCATGTTTATTACTATGCAACAAGCAATGTGCTGGGTTCTAGAGGTACAGCAATGAATATGGGGTTAATGGTCCCCAACTTCATGAAGCTTTACATAGAGGGAGAGACAGATAATAAATAAAAGACACAAGCAGTTGTAAATGCTGTGAAGGAAATTTTGGGATGCTGAAAGAGTGTAACAGATAGTAGTGATGGTTGGTATAACAGACAGAACGACTGTACATTGGGCACTAAGTGAAGCTTTCTCCAGGGAAGTCTTATGTGATATATCTGAAAGAGCAGCCATTGATAAAGAGGGAAAAAAACATCTGCCAACCCTCTAAAATAGGAGAATTTTGGCCTAGCTCTGTGTTTGAAGAACAGAGAGTTGCTAATGTGCAGAATAAAGCTGAGAATTTGAGTAAGAGGAAAATGGTAAAGTAACCAGTTGTTTTAATAATACAGATTGGAATGCTGTCCTTGATAAAAGTAGTTCCATTAGAATGAGACCAAAACCCAATTGAACTGAACTGAAAAGCCAGTGGGAAGAAATGAGCGAAGTGGAGAAAAGTAATGAGCGGGTAGGTGTCCGGGGAGTAAACAATGGGAAAAATTCGAATTCATAAAAACAATATAAGAATTTAGAACAGCTGTATATGTATACTGAGCTGGTAGAGAGGGAGAGATTAACATACATGAGAAAATAAAATTGACAGCAGTGGATTGCGGTTCCTAGCACCTACAGTTTACTCTCACTTTGCCTGTGAGTTGGATAAATGTCTGAAAGCTGATTGTTTTTCAAAGTTGGTTTCTATTTGGGAAAGAAGGGAGTAGGGAACAACATGACATTGTAAACTGCAAAGCAAAATAAGGATATAGAGTACATAGAGGAAGAAAGAGCTCAGGCACAAGAAGATCTTGTTCCTCAGACCGCGTGCTGCCTACTTTGTAGTCGAGCTTCACACGAGCCCTACTCCAGTTTCCAAAAGAACAGTGATTATTTCATTTAATCGGACCAAGGGTACTTGACACATCCGAACATATACATCTGTCATTTCAAAGAAGAAAGAGTAATTTAGGATTTCAAATAAAAATAATGTAACATTAAGATAAAAATCAAATAACAAATCTAGCTTTGTTAAAAATCTGTCTATACTGATATCTTAGTTTTTTTTTAATTCTACCAAGGATTAGTGAACATATTCTCCCAGTCTTGTGTCTGTCCGGAAATCAATAGCAGTAACAATAAACTTATCTCTCTGCACAACAGATAATAGCTGCTTCAACTGTTCTCTGTCAGCCTGAATGTTGATTAAGACCTGAGTAATCACACTCCACTCTGCACAAATCTGAAATCACAAATGCAGATTAATTTATGAGAATACGAGGAAAGAACTGAAAGAAAAACAAGGCTGTCTTGCCCAAGGAAAGGAAAACACATAAGAAGTCCCACTGCTTACCTCCTTTGAATATTTGTATTTTTAAAGTGTTCAAGCATCCTAGTATTTTTTCAGGACTCTGAAAGACACAATTCAATATTGTATCAAATAGGATATTTAAAAAGATGACTTAACGTTATAACAGGTGGGCTCTCAACAGGAGAATTATCACTGGCTCACTGTCACCTCTGATCTGCAGGCATGATTGATGATGACTTTCGAATTCCAAAAGCATGGGCCTGCAGCAAAGTTTATTTTCCTGCAAGGCCTACTTGATTGAATTCACTGCCTGTCCTAATTCTGTAGGTTTCTGATGAGGTGACCTTCAAAACTGATGATAGTAGAGTGAAATTGTTTTCTGACATGCTAACGTTATACAGCTAATACTTTTTTTTCAATAAGCAATTGAGTTTGCAGCATTCTGCTCCTTTTATATTTTATTAGTGTTTGTGCTTTCATTTAGCATGTATCTTTTGGCATCACTTCAATGGCAGGTCTAATTATAAAAATAGAATCAATTAGATTCACTGTGATGTGTGGTATAAGCATTCCAATCTTAGCTTTTAAAACCAAATGGTAGACTTGGCTCTTTCCGGAATCCTGTAAAGAAAATGTGTTGACTCTGTGGGGCTTTGTCTACTGTAGCTTTTTGAAATTTTGTTCCCACTCTTCGCCCATGTCCGAATCCACAGTCTCCTAAACAGCTTTTATTGAGAACCACAACTTCATCTCCTCCTTTTTCGAAGCGATTAAGTCCATCTAGCTGGAGAGCCCAAATACAGTTTATTTTCCTCTGTAAAATCTCTCTCCAGTGATTTCTAAAGTACTGCCAATTAAGAGGGCCTTAATAAATCTGCCTTAAAGGACAGGTTGAATGAATTTTTCCTCCCTTCTCTTTTGTCTGACTTGCAGTAAGAGAAATTACATTTTTCCAAGACTAAACCTTGTCAGTGATGTAGACTTTATCTGATTCTTTCCACTCATGCCATCTTCAACACCTTAATTCATCATGTCTTTCCTCTTAGTCTAACTGTCTTTGGTCTTCCTGTCTTCATTGGCCACTGAGTGGCTTCCTAATAACACAGACAAAAGTCTCAGTTTTCTCAAAAGGCCTAAAGGGCATGGTGATTTGCACTAGGCATCTGCACTGGAATACTAGTTTAGTTGGCAATCTTCTGTTGCTTTACACCTGCGTGGCCGAAATAAAACCACACACTTCTGTGTTTTCCATATCTGAGTTTTAACTTAAAATAGAAAAGGTAAAAATAATAACAAACCGACAGGAAACACATTTTCCGGTAGTTTGGCAACAGATTCATGGTTAAATACTATTGTATTAGTTACAAAATTTCCTCAAAATTCTGTTGCCTATAACAAAGTCCTCATCAGTGGCCAGATAAATTTATGACCATTAATATTTGATTCAGCAATGTCATACATCATACGTTGGCAAGGTGCAGCGGGTCAAGCCTGTAATCCCAGGGCTTTGGGAGGCTGAGGCAGGCAGATCACGAGATCAGGAATTTGATACCAGCCTGACCAACATTGTGAAACCTCGTCTCTATTAATATAAAAAAATAAATAAAAATTAGCCAGGTGTGGTGGCACCTGCCTGTAATCCCAGCTACATCAGAGGCTGAGGCAGGGGAATGGTTTGAACCTGGGAGGCGGACGTTGCAGTGAGCCGAGATCAAGCCATTGCACTCCAGCCAGGGCAACAGGATAAGACTCCGTCACAAATAAAAAACCAACCAACCAACAAACAAAAAACAACCTCATATGTTAACCTGAAAAGCAGATGAGTCTTCCTAAGAATATATCTACATTAATATCCAATTTGGTTTGCATTGTTTGAGACTTTCTCAATGGAATCCAAAAAGCTGTACAACTACTGAAGCTCAGACTATGAAGTGGACTGCATGGAAGATGCCTCATCTACAAAGCTCAGCGGAATTATAGAATGGTCACCATCAAAAGACAGCAATTTGTCTACCTGTCATCGTCTCCCTATACTTGCTTCATCATAAGCGTAGTCTTATGTCTTGTTCACTCTGCATTCTCTTGCGCAGAGCAGAGTCAGTGACACTAAATAGGTCTAAAAATTGTGTGAAAAGTGAATGAGGAAATGAATGGAGAAAAGCCTCACTTGACCATTTGTCTCATCTTTCATTTACCTTGCAGCCAATTCTCCTTATCCAAAACCTTTTAAGTAATGCTATAATAAACATTTATTCTAATAAGACAGTAGAAGAGCAATGCATATTTTTGAGTAATCAATTCCTCAGCAATATTCAGAAGGCTCACAAAAATACCTGATTATTTACAATACCTAAAGTACCATCTTTTCCTATAGCATAAAATGTTGCTTCTTACAACAATTTTGTTGCCCCCCATCACTCACTTCATGCACAGTACATGGGGGCATATGCACAAAGACACACCCACACACACACACACACACACACACACACACACAATTTCTTCAATACAGATTTCACTTCAGTAGAGATGGAAGACACATTGTTAAAATGGTAAGGGAGAAAGAAACACAACAAAATGCTGCTTGAGACTTAAGACTCTGGGCTTCTGTATTGCATATGGGAACTGAGCTTGGAACATAGCAAATATAGATTCCAAAAGATCTTTTTATCCTACTCTATTCTGTGATTTGTGCAGTCAAGCATGTTAGAAAGAATAAGTAACCAGAACAAAGAGCTGAGAGGCAAACAGATAGCAATTTACAATCAGTGAAGAGAATACTTTCCTCAGGCTCCAATATCATTCCTATTATTTTAAATCTATACTGCTGGGCAGAACAAACAAAACGCAATCACAACAGGTGAAATCATGATGAACTAAGACCCTGAATCTTGGATACAAAGAAGGTGGTCAACATACTATAAACAAGGGTGGGAGGTAACTCTACAAGGATCATTTGGATATGAAAAGTCTGCAAATTATTTTTAATATACTTTTGTGGCTTAAGTTGGCTTAAACATAAGCTTACAAATACTCAGGAGGCATTAATTTTGCAAATTGTTTGGAGGACTCTGAGGAGTTAATCCCGGAAGATAACATAGTGTTTCAAAAAATCATTTACTAGATTTTTTTATTACATAGAAGCAAAAAGAAATAAAATAGAAAAGAGGTTCCATGCAGTAAGAGGGTGCTAAACTAGGAGTCAAAAAACCTGGAATCCAATCTTGGTCTAAAGTAAACTAATTCTCCTTCTCCTTGCTTTCTGTTGCCCACGAATAAAAAAAGGGGTGACGAAAGGAGATGTGCCTTCAATCAATTCCCTCCAAGCTCTACCATCACTCTTTTGAAAGTCTTTCCTATTTACAGAACATGTCTTAGTTTACAAAAAGCTCCATTATTGAATCCTTAAAACAATACTGTTAAGATAAGAGTTATTATCCTCATTTAGAAATAAGGAAGGAACAACTCAGAGTGATTAACACATTTCCACAAAATCCTCCTTCTAGAATGTTGGAAATCCAGTTCTCATATCAAATTCAATGCCCTTACAAGGATCCTATACTGACTCCCTAATACCATTTTTCCTAATATACATAGTATCTCTCAAAATTTAAACTATTATGTGACCCACAGAGAACAGGGCTTTAAAACAGTAGCGGAATTCATCCAACTGGAAATAACCAATTCTAGTAAAATATAAGGGTGAGGAAGATATTGGTAAAAGGATACAAAATGTCAGTTAGATAGGAAGGATTAATTCAAGAGATCTGTTTTATGGAGAGTATGGTGAATGTGGTTAATAAAACCATTATATTCTTGTACATTGCTAAAAAAAAGGTTATAAATATTCTTACTAGAAAATAGATAAATATGTGGAGTAATGTATATGTTAGTTTGCTAGATTTAACCATCCTACAATAATTGTGTGTTTCAAAACAATACGATGTACACAATAAATGTGCATAATCTGTACTCATCAATTAAAAGAAAAAAATGTTTTAAAGAAAATATGAGCAGTTTCCTGAACCTCAACCTTGAATTTTCTATTTGAACTATTGGTTTGATATCTCACTAAAATTATAAGTTTAGGAAGAATACCCCCTCCAATTTAGAGACAGGTGCTTTATCTCCAAATTTTTCATTATTTATCTAATAAATTCAAATCAATGCATTTTTGTTGCCTGTCTACTTCAATTACTTCTAAGTAGCTAAAAACATAGATATATATAAATATTGCAATGGGAGAGAAAACTCCCAATATTTTGATTGAAGATACTTAAGCTAGGACATTATGAAAATCTGAACTTGGAAAGACAGTAAGACGAACACTTTTTTTCAAGAAAAATGCATAAACACAAAGGAGGTAGAAGTTTGTCTTTGCTAGTCATAATTAACAATGCTGACTTGGTTAGCACAAATAGAAGGGTTTCAAAACTTAGAAAAATGGTCGACAGATGGTAATTCTATTCAAATTAGCACAATTAGCTTCTTAGCTTATTTTTCTCCTCAGTTTTAGCATATCAGATTTCTCTGCGACATGCCATGCCTTGGCAGGCGGGTATCATCAGCTGTGGCAGTCAGGTCCGCAGTGGTTCCATAGTTAGCAGCTTGTGGGTTCTCATAGCTGCCCACTGTGTCAGGAACATGTAAGTTTGTGCCTGCCTCTTCCCATGCCCTATATTCTCCCATAATTACATTGCTGAAGGTTTCTGTGTCCAAATTCATTTCTATAATACAAGACCATCTCACTTATACGGATAACATTGTTGTTTTGTCTCACTATGTTAGTCTTATTAGTACCTCTGTTAGTTGATTCCTCTGCAATCCCATTGCCTATGGACTCTTTATCCAGAGATTTCTGATTTCTCTGAAGATGAGATACGGACCTTGTGGTTCATGAATTAAAAAATATGTTAGAAAGCCTGATGTAGGTTTAAGGTTCAGGTTTTGTAATGAATGTAGTGTAAAAAATCTTTGCCTATGCACACGGGATTCCTGAAGACACTGCTGTGATACTGGGCCTGAGGCACCCTGGGGCACCACTGAGAGTGGTGAAGGTGTCTACCATTCTATTGCATGAGAGATTCTGGTTGGTGAGTGGGGGAGCAAGAAGTGACCTGGCATTGCTACTCCTCCAAGATGTCCAGACTCCCATTCAGCTCTTAGTACCCTTGGGCTATCTGAAGAACCTGAAGAGTTCAGAATGCTGGCTGTCTGGGCCACATATTATTACACCAGGTCAGCGGTTGCTTTTCTTATTAAGGGAGCAGTTGCAAAAAAAAATCAGGTTCGTATTTCCAATATTATGGTTTGAGAAGTAACTATAATCACAATTGTATAAATTATTAACTATAAGATATTCAATCCACATCAGAGACCCAGTACGAGATTTGTTTCTGTTTGATAAGATGACGGTTCTGATGATAACTTCACAGGATTTTAGATCTGAGAACAATTAGATGAGGATCTTTCTCTGTCCAGTCAATTTTATAAACAAACGTAGAGATGATTTGCCTTCCAACTCTTTGCTAACTTCAAAACAAAGGAAAAAGCAGGTATTTTGTGATGTTTTGTTTTTACCTCTTTAAGAAAATTGAAGCTGGACTTGACTTGCATTTGGAATTTCATAAGTAAAATGTACTTGTTACTTTGGAAGAGTGGCATTTCAAAAGTGATTAAACAGTGATGATGCGGTCCACAGTGGCTCACTCCTGTATTTCCAGCACTTTGGGAACTTGAACTAGGAGAAGCTTTTTGGCTCAGGAATTTGATACCCACTTGGGGAATAGAGCAAGAGTTCATCACTAGACAACAACAACAACAAATAGCCTGGTGTGGTGTCCCACTCATGTAGTCCCGGCTATGTGGGAGGCTGAGAGCAGAAGACAGCTTGAGCCCAGGAGGTTGAGGCTGCAGTGTGTGAAGATGGTGCCAAAGCACTCCAGCCTGGGTGTCCACGCAAGAACTTGTCTCAACAGAAAGGGGGGCTGGCGTGGTGGCTCTTGCCTGTAATCCCAGGATTTGGGAGGCTGATGCTTCTAAATCACCTGAAGTCGGGAGTTTAAGACCAGTCTGACCAACATGGAGAAGACCCATCTCTACTAAAAATACAGAATTAGCCAGGAGTGGTGGTGTGTGCCTGTAATTCCAGCTACTCAGTAGGCTGAGGCAGGAGAATTCCTTGAACCCAAGACACAGACATTGCAGTGAGATGAGATCACGCCACTGCATTCGAGACTGAGTGACAGAGCGGAACTACATGTCAAAAAACAAAAGAAAACAAAACAAAACAAAACACAAAGTCACTGGAAAGATAATAAAATACATAAATGGTGTGATGTAAAATGTTGTTGGTGATAAAATAAGCTGAATTTCTCTGTATACCTTATACGTACAAATGTAATGACAAGACAGTGATAAGACAACTCATGGTCTTATCTCAATACTTAGTGTCTACATGTAACAGATGTTCTTTAGGATAGTTATTGTCCATTTTCTTTCTAGAAGAGACTGATGAGAATGCAGAAATGTTAAAGTGCAAGTGATGGAAGCTTCCAGCTGTGCCCACCTGTACCCTGACAGAGACAGTTCCATTGTTTGCTTCATTACCCAGGCCAAAGACTCTAATGCAAATGTGGTACACAGTCAATTTTTTTTCTATCTACGTGATAGAAAGTATAACTTAATCTCTGCATAAATGGGTACATAGCATATGCCTAAATGATAAATATAAGTGATTCATTGATATGTAGGAAACCATCTTAAAATTCTTTAATTACGGAACAAAATCTCGGGAAACATTTTCTTGTCAATTTCTGAGTTTTTTTACGTGAGTTATTAATCTGAAGCCATACCAAAGAGATAGGATACTTTGTTGCTCTTCCAACAAAGTAGACATTTTATATAATTCCTGTAATCTAATACTAGTGCCTTTACACCTCAGGGTTTACAACGAGTCCAACCTTTTTCTGTTTCTCCAATTAAAATAACTTTTTTAAGGTTTAATCTTCAGTAATTTTTTGTAGTAATATTTTTGAAGATATTTGACCAGGATGATCTGCTTATGTACTTATCTGACACCTCCCTTTCTTCTGAATACATATTTTATGTATTCAGCACTGAGACTTTGGTAGACTCATAACTATAGCTACTGATGCTACAGTCTGGTCACAGTATGATAAAACACCGGAGCAACAGAAACAAACATATTGACTGCAGCCTTCTAAAATCTCTCTCAATATACCTTCAATAAATATGTTTTTTCTCCAGAACAACTGCTTTCTACTTCCTGAACTAACGCTTGGCCTTGGACTGTTTTCATTGCTGAAATTGATTCAAAAGTGCACATTTAACAGGAAGGTGAATACAGAATTTCATGGGTCAGCAACTAAAATTTTCAAAATGATGCAAAATACAAATGCGAAACTGTATCTGTGAACTTTCCTACTCTTTCCAATTATATTCTCATATCTACCCATGTGCAGGATTTTTTATAACTATCTGCATGTTCTCCTCATGTGGGGCAAAACTGTATCAGAGTTCTTGAGTAATTTATGACAGACGGAATGATGATACTATACAAGGTTGACCTATACACAATACCATATTTAGTGAATGAAAAATTAGTATTAAAAGCCTACTAAAGTATTGAGTAAGAAAATCAAATATATTGTTTCAATAATTCTAAAATACGTGTACAAGAAGAAAATAGAACAATGATTAAAATACACAAACCAACAAATGAGGCTGGGCGTGGTGGCTCACACTTGGAAGCCCAGCATTTTGGGAGGCCAATGCAGGTGGATCACAGGAGTACGAGACCAGCCTGGCAAATACGGTGAAACCAGTCATGACTAAAAATACAAAAAGTTGCAGGACATAGTGGCATGTGCCTGTTATCCCACTTCCTCGGAAGGCTAAGGCTGGGGAATTGTTTGATGCTTGAGGGAGAGGTTGCAGTGAGCCGAGATTTTGGCCTTTCACTCCAGCCTGGATGACACAGTGAGACTCCATCTGAAAACAAACAAACTAACACACACATACACCCCAAAAACTAATCAATCAAAAAAAATCCGTAATAGAAAAGGTGCTTACATGCCAAATCCCATATCAAATAGAAAAAACATTTCCTGGAAAGCAAAAGTTCTAGAAAGGGAAAATAAGAAAAAAAATTTAACACCCCCCGAAAAAGTACAAAGAGTAAATGGAAAAGAACCACAGGGGAAAACAATTCAAAATTTCAAACTGTCTAATCAAAAAGAAGCTGAAAGTCCGTCAAAATCTTACTAGAGGCCATGTCCATGTATTACAAAATGGTCCTAAAAATTGCCAGGAGTAGAAGAAGAAGAATGTATCTTAAAACTTGCTAAACACTTCAAGTCTCACATAAGAACTGTAATGGAAAATGGATCAGTTGGAAGTTCTTCCATACAATTATGAATAAATTATATTTCTTCATATTGAAATTTGTTTTTTCAATATTGTAAGAAATTAACTTTTATATTAATAGTAGGTGATGTAACAAAGCAGGTCTTTAAGGAGATAACTGACACTGCATTTCTATACCATTACTCAGGTGGCCCTTATTTGCCAGCCAGGTTCCCTCCCTGGACACACACTGAAGGTCCCCAGCCATTTTGCAATCTCTTCACATTCCCAGCCCCAGAGGAAGCTCTAAAATACATGTCTGTGAAGAACATAGAACATTTCCTCACACTGGAGCCCAGTGTGGTCCTCCAGATTCCCTGTGAGGTGGACTATCTTTTATAGAAAGGCAGGGCAGTGGGAAGGAGGATGTCAGAGACGATAACACATGTCAGGGCAGCCCAGGGTCATGGAAACAGAACAGGATAGTCCTGGGTGAAACATTCTGAAAGGACATAGACCTAGGTGGGCCTCAGGTGGACATCTGCGTGGAGAGGGAGAGGGCCCTGGTTGAGCTCAAAATGAGCCCCAGGTGGTAGCAGATCTTAGGGCAGGGCATGGAGCTGGCAAGTGATGATCAGACAGCTATACCTTAAGCCCTGCTTCTCACTCACTGACTTTAGCCACATATGCATCCTAGTGGCTTAAGGTTCCCCAATCCTGAAATGTGGGTGTTATACTTTCCTGATGGGCCTTTCTCCTCCAACCCATGGATTGCCTGGGATTGCTCACTGCAGTCTCCTCCATGATCCTTGGGTTCTGCATGAGGGGCACAGATCCAGGACTCAAAGGCCACTGAGTTCCCAATCCTAGGTTGCTCGCCTGGCCTCCTCTCTGTTCTGTCTCTAATGCTGTCCTTCCCTCCATGGGATAGAACTGCAAAGCATTGAGCCATAGGCCCTGGCGGATGATCTAGGGGACTGCAGAAGCAGGTCCAGGGGAGTTCAGGTCACAGTTTAAAGCCAGTTCCCCAGAGACCAAGGAATGAACAGCTAAGTCCTTTCCCATGATGCCCCATGGCGAACCCCACCTCAGCAATCCTGCTAAAACCCCGGCAGTCATATTCAGCCAAACAACCACCACCTCCACCTTAGTCATTATGTCTTCCATATGATAAGCTCGGCCATTATGTCTTCCAATATTATAAGCTCAGGTAGGAGGTGTACTGCCTGCAGCTGGAGGCTTGACCTTCATGATCCCAGAACCACTGGACTGCAGTGGAATGAGACACTCTGTACCCTGCAGGGAGAGGAGTCAGGAAGGTTCATGCCAGACCTAACCTCCCACACACCAGCTGCCCTACCATGCTGGGAGGCATTCCTTACCGAGGATGCCAACACAGTACTCCTTAATGATGACTTCACTGTCGAAATAGAGATTGTGACGACATGAAATCTCCATCCTGCCGCCTGTAACCGGGATCGCTGAGGTCCTCCACCTGCCTGATCAAGGAGAAAGAGTATGGATTCAATATGACCATCGCATCTAGCTGGGCTGCAGTGAACCATGAGTTTCCACTTCCCAGTTCTCCCACTGAAACAACCCTGTTCCCCAGGGGGACCACAGACTGACTCAGACACTCGACCCCTCCCACCCACCCAGGCTCCCCAGCCTGACCTACAAATCCATCATGTAGCAAAGCAGGACTTCATCATGGTTTCCGGCCCAGGCCGACATCTCGTGTGCCAAACAACCTACCTCTGGTCAAGAAGCCTCCAGATGATTGGGTGGGCAAGCCTCGTGATACCCTACAATTTTGCAAGAGCACAGAGACTGTGGAGCAGGGCTATCTCCCAGACATTTGGCCTGTCACCGTCCGTTGTTGGTCCTGTCTCTCTGTCTGGCGAGGAGGCAACGCCACAGCTATGCTGCTTTTTGGAGTGGGTGGACCCCGGCCAAGACGGCCTGGGCTGACCAGAGACGGGAGGCAGAAAAAGTGGGCAGGTGGTTGCAGCTGAGGGGCGGAGGGGCGGGGTGGGGCGGGGTGGTGTGAGGCGGCTGCTTCTCCGGGTTCATGAGCTGCAGGAGGCCTTTGTGCGCTGGGTGCCGGACCTGCTCTGCTGATGTCAGGGTGTGTGCTGTCTTCTTATCCTAGTCTCCCTGAGGGGTGGGCCTGTCCACTTGAGGGAAGTCCTGTAGTAAGAAACGGCTGCAGAGTTGTGCCTGGCGCTCCCCATGGGAATTGCGTGGGTGTAAAGGAGGTTATATAGACTCACGTCCTACACCCCTTTGGGTTCCGCGCCGGCAGGGGGAAGAAAGCGTATCTGGGGAGCTGGTGGTTGCCTTGAGGTGGTCGGCAGCCCCATACACAGCGAACCCGTCTTAAGCACCTTGTGTTTCTGGGCTGAGCCTGTTGGAAACGGGCACCGAGAGCATGGAGTGGTTGAATGGCTGGCAATGGCAAAGAGACTGCCCGTCCTCCAGGGACGTTCCCAGGGAAACGTGCCCTTCGACTTTTTACTGCGCGGGAAGGGACCTTGGCGCTGCGATTCTCCCTTGTGAGTGCTGTGCTTGGCTCTCCTTCCCTACCACGTGCTCCCAGGGCTGCTACAAGCAAGCTGCAAGGATATGGCTCTGGCCCAAAAGGCGGAGATGCCCTGTAGCCTGGGGCATTCACGGAGCCCAGCTCCAAGTGAAGGACCTCCAGCGAGTCCATTGTCGGCCCAGGTGTTCTGGGTCCAGGACCAGGCTGTGCCCGCTGGCCCTCCTTCTGCCACATCACGTCGGTCTCCTCCTCAACCACCACCTCCACTTCAGCCATTATGTCTTCCACCATCAGCACCGCCTCCTCTTCCAAGGCCGCCTCCTTGCTCTGTACTCTGGCCGTCCTCAGCAGCAGAGCCTCCAGCCTGAACACGGTGCCGTCCTGTGTGCTCCCACAGATCCCGGCCTGCGCAGCCCAGCCCATCCCCCGCACCCCTAGGCTCTTGGGGCCCGATCCCCAACAAACACCCTCCCTAAAAACCCACGGGCATCGCCCTGCTGAGAAACTAGTCCCACACCTACGTGGACCCAGGTTTCCTGAGGAGCTCCGCTGGACCCGCAGATCCGGCAATGGCCACAGGCCTCGGGTCCCCAGCAGGCTCAACTGCGCACAGGAGCTCAGGAGCCAGAGACCCAGGCCCTGGGCTTGCAGAGCCCGACCAGCAGGCACCGCAGCCACTGCAGCGGGTGCGGCAGCCTCTGGGTTGGCAAGGCATTGCAAAACACCGTGCGCGCAAGTCTTCAATGGCCGACCCTGGCGGCCGGCCTCTGGTGTGCCCAGGGCATAGAACAAGAGGCCCTTTGGAATGCTCCTTGGACTACAGCATCCTCAGGGAGGAAGCATAATACGCAGAGCCTGTATTTGCCTCGACCTGCGAGAGTGTGTGCCGGGATTCTGGCCTCTACAGCACATCAATTCCACCTTAGCACAAGCAGGCGACTTTCCTCCCACGTGCCCGGCCAGAATCACTTCCCCTAGACCGCCCCTGCCAAACTGGCCCCGGCAACCAGAGAGAGTTCTCTGGATCTGCAGTATTGCTTCCGTACCATCCAGCTGGCCTGCCTAACGAAGAGAGATGTTTCATGTCTTCATGACACATAGAGATTTTCATGGCTTGCCACACTCAGGATTTCAGGGCACAGGGCTGCCGTACCCACAATTCCAAAGGCCACGTAGCCCGTCTGTCCCAGGATGCCGAGCTACTGGGCACAAGCTCCAAGGGCTTCTCGGAGGAGGTTTGGGGAGAGGAGTTGGCGTTAGGGAGAGTTGGAGATGCAGGCCCACCAGTGGCTGTGCCGCCCAGGGAGACGCCCACCGCCCTCCCATTCATTGGCCAGCATGGGAGGAAGGCGGTCGCAGCGCGGCTCCCTGCGCTCTTCCCGCGCAGTCCATTAGGGGGCGCCCGGGAGCCCCGCGCATGCGCACTGAGGGCCCGCTGACCCACTGGGTGCAATAAAGGCTGCGGCCGGGTTCGTGAGGCTCGGTTCGGGCAGCATAGGCCTTGGTCAGTGGGAGCGCAGAGGAGCGCACTGTCTTTAGGATGGAGGCTGTACAGGAGGGGGCGGCCGGGGTGGAGAGTGAGCAGGTGGCTTTGGGGGAGGAGGCGGTGCTGGTGTTGGATGACATAATGGCGGAGGTGGAGGTGGTGGCCCAGGAGGAGGGCCTCGTGGAGCCGCAGGAGGAGGCCCAGCGGGCACAGCCTGGCCCTGGGCCCATGACCCCAGAGTCTGCACTGGAGGAGCTGCTGGCCGTTAAGGTGGAGCTGGAGCCGGTTAATGCCCAAGCCAGGAAGGCCTTTTCTCGGCAGAGGGAAAAGATGGAGCGGAGGCGCAAGGCCCACCTAGACTGCAGAGGCGCGGTCATCCAGAGCGTCCCTGGCTTCTGGGCCAATGTTGTATCCTTCTCAGTGTTTCTTCTGCTTTTCTGGTGGGAGGTGCTCTCGGGGAAGTGTAAGTAACTTATGGGCAGCTTGGCATCGATGTGACGCCACCTTTGGGGGACAAAGGTGAGTTGCCCCGGACAAATGTGGCTGTGGAAAGCCGGAGCAGGCGTGGGTACTATTTTCCTGCGTGCGGCAGAGAAACCCTTGGTGATGCCGAGCAGCAGACGTTTGGGGCATGTTTTTGAAGAACAGAAGCGAGTTCAGACCAGAATAGGTTTTTGTGTGCATCAAGCTATTTTTAAGGCAGAGTGATTGCTCCCCCTTTCTAGTCCGATCTGGGACTGGGCGTCTTCGGCTATAAGCAGATTCTGCCACTCCTCAGACACCAGCAAGTCTCTGCAAATCGCACCTCCGCATGTCAGTGCAGTCAGCCTCAGAATTATACACCCTCTGTGAAGCCAAGGGGCCTTATTTTAGGGGTAGGGGGAGGCGAAAGGAGGTCATATACGTGGAAGCAGATCTGAGAAATCCCCTACCCCAGCCTCTGGGTGCTCTTAGGCCTTCTTCCCTGTTGCTCCTAGCTTCTCCTTCCACCGCATGTAAAGGCTCTTTGACCTAAATCAGATTGCAAACCACCCCCAGATGTCAGCCCTGATCACTGACCAAGATGAAGACATGCTGAGATACATGATCAACTTGGAGGTGAGGACAGCAAGACTGAGGCTAGAGGGTTTAGTGGGGGAGGGTAAGGGAAATAATTGGTTCCTGTGAGCAACAGTTGGCACCTCACCCAAAAAGGTATTTAAACTTTCTCCACCTTGTCCTGACAGGTGGAAGAAGTGAAGCATCCCGTTCATCTCTGCAGGATCATGTTGTTCTTTCGGAGTAACCCCTACTTCCAGAATAAAGTGATTACCAAGGAATATCTGGTGAACATCACAGGTGACAGGTGGCTCCCAGGATGGGTAGTGGAAGGAAGATGGTGGGTGGATCATTGCCAACGTGATCCAGTCCCCTTCCCACAAAACTTTCTGTCTCTGTAGAATACAGGGCTTCTCATTCCACTCCAATTCAGTGGTATCCAGATTATGAAGTTGAGGCCTATCGCCGCAGACACCACAACAGCAGCCTTAACTTCTTCAACTGGTTTTCTGACCACAACTTCGCAGGATCTAATAGGATTGCTGAGGTGGGTCCTCACTGGGAAACATCAGCAATGACCCTGGTGTGTTCCCACCTGTTTGGGTCACCAGTCTGAGCCCTGATGAGGCGTTTGCTGATTGATTCCCCTGACAGATCCTATGTAAGGACCTGTGGCGCAATCCCCTGCCGTACTACAAGAGGATGAAGCCACCTGAAGAGGGAACAGAGATTTCAGGTGAGCCGTTCAGTTGGAACTGGAGCTGTTTGATGCCCACTATGAGGGGGTTGACACACCTGCCTATTCAGGGAGCCTGGACGCTCGTTTCAGAAATGTAGAAATTGAGGCTGCTTTCCTATATGTAGAAATTCCTTGAGAGGACGAGAGAGAGTGACAGAATCCAGGACATTCATGGCATTGGGCTGAAAAAGGCAGATTAGAGACTGCACTGCAAGGCAGGTTATAGCTGTGAGTCTTAAGCCCAGGGGAGCATAGTCCATTTCCAGAATCACTGAGAAGTGAAGCTGAAAATCATTCACTTCAATCTGTAGCCCTTGATTCCATGGCCGTCAACCCCAGCGGCAGTCATCCTACCTACTCCATGAGATTGGGCTCCCTGAATGTGCCTCCTGGTCATCCCTGTCCTAGACCGCAAAGGAATGTTTAGATTGATGGATTTCCTTGAGCTATTGCCGCATCAGATTTCTGTGTGCTTTTAGTGTACAATGCATCTTGTTAGCTGACTCCCCTCACAGAGAGTACTGGGAATGGGGCAGGTATTGCGGAGAACAGTTTGTAACCCATGGTAGGAGGAAGTTTAAGAGATCACAAATGGGGAAGGGATATCCTTTTCTCAGCGGGCCCTGCAATTAAAACATTTCAAAGTATGGCTGAGAGAAATGCGTTTTGACATGCGTTTGTGTTTCTCTAGGGGACTCCCAGATGTTGAGTTGACTGTGAGGGAGCATCGGACCTTACTTAAAACAGCAGAACTCCTAAAAAGTTACTACCCTATGCAGGATGTCAGTACTCAGCATGGTCTTATGCCCAGGAAGTAAAGGAAAAACCGACCCAGTCACAAAAAAATCAGACAGGAAAAGGGGGTAAACTTGGATTGTATGGAATGCCAAATAAATATTCTCAAGAATGTTTGACTGTGTGTGTGTGTGTTTGTTTCTGTGTGTGTGTGTACGTTTATCCCCTGGATTTGGGTGTCATATTGAATTGATCAATCAATATGCTTTATTTTCTTCATGGAACTGACCCGTCTGTGTTGGAGCTGGGCCTCTAAAATTGTGGAGTGAATGGGTGTGGAATGTGTTGGGATTCTTCCTACAGGACAGAGTTGGGGAGGTCAAAGCAAAAGACAGCTTAGTTGGAAACTTACTTTGTCCTATGGAAGCAGAAGTATTTCAAGGAAAGGGGTTAAGGTTTCCACAGCCCAGTTTGCTGGGACCTCTAAAATCCTTCATTTTGGGTATCATCATACACAATAGATAAGCACAGGATGATGGAAATCTTGAAGTTCCCTTTCTTGTTGAATTCACGTTCTTTTAAAGGTGAATGCATAATCCTTTTCTGGGACAATCAGCCCCTCAGAACTTCTCACACATCAACGTGAGAAGAAATGGGCAGGTAAGGTGTATGGAGGGACTGTGGGAAAGGTGACAGAGGCATGTGGGAAAGCATTCAGGATATGCTTTTTGGCGTAGATGACTAAGGGAAAACACAGACTGGCAGAAGTGCGGGGAAAGGGGTTGGATTTGTGGAATATAAGATTGCTGGGGAATCCACGCATGGACTGTCTTGTCACTTGATGACACAGGATATGGACGCTCTTGTTGATGTTTACATCTTTAGTTGGGTTAAGCTTTTCTCCACGATTGTATGTTAGGTGAGGAACCAGTAGTGTATGTAGCTACCAACATTACGAGTGCATTTTGTGCTCTTGCAAACTCTAGTGAGGCTCTATTCTCCCCAGTGATTGGCACTGCAGATTGTTTCTGGAGCCCAGGGCCCTCTGATTTTCTGTGGCCTTTTCAGCATACTTTGCCTAAGTTTAATAATGTAAAGAGCAGATAGTTGCACAGTATGTGTTGCAAGCCTCACACAGGAGGACAACACATACAGTTTTCATTCACGGGTGGGTGGCGGCTTCCCATGAACACCTGTGTCTATGCACAAGACGAGGGGTTGCCTGTGTCACTGATGGGTGAGGAGGATTTCAGTGTCGGCGGCAGAACTTTCTTCCCGGTTCCCAGAAAAAACAGTTCCAACATGAGCATCCATGTTGGCCACACACTAGTAGAGTGCTAACATTCCTGTCCCATATGTACTCTGGTCGGCACAGCTTCTGTGAGAAGAGCTATGTTGTTTCAGGGAGGAAGGTTTGACAGTCAAAGTTCATGAATCTGTTGTACTGCCTTCAATACGCATTCCACACCTCCTGCTCGGTATCAGCAGTTGAGCTTTGAAAATCTATAGCCCAGTTTTCCCCCTGCTCCTGGGCACACTGATAATACCATTGTTTTGGTATTATCAGAGATGGTGCTGAATTGTGCTGAATTGTACAGGCTGTCTAACGCTTCTTCCACTGAATATCCGTGCACATGGGCCACAAACGCTAAGGGTACTAACGGATTTGTATTCTGCCTCAGTAACTCTGAAACACCTCTGTTACACCTACTGTCAGGGTCTTTTTCATGTTTAAAGTACCAAGTGTGTGTTTGTAGTTTTTAGTGTGTTTGTAGTTGTGTATGTTTATTTCTCTGCGTGGGTTTGTATCTTTCCTCTGACTCCACCTATGTCTCCCCATATTTTTCCACACTACCTGCGGTAATTTGTACATGCCTATCTCTACAACCATGCTAGAATTTGTATCTGTGTCTTTGAACATCTGTCACTCTCTCTCCCTTCCTTTCTTCCTTCCTTTCCTTTACACCCTTCCTTTCTTCTTTCCCTTCCTTCCCCACCACACTCTCTCCGTCTGTATCATCTACCTTTCTGTTCTCTATCTGAATTTAGTTTGTAATTCTGAATCTCTTGGCAGTGGCGTCAGACATCAGAATGTCTGGATGAAATTCCTCTTTGAAAGACTCTGAGCTGAAAGAGATGAGTTCTTTTTGTGAGCCATAATGAACGGTTTATTTCAGGCCAATCTAGCAATGACAGTGTTAAAAACAAATACTGAGCATTGCAGCAAAGCCAAAAGTCCCATGGATTCCACTCATCCCGCTCAGTGTATCGAAAAGGTGGAAAAGTGAAAAAGTGGGTATGCCTGTGGTCTCCCAAGCGGAAGGAGAACTTTCAAGTGATTGTGTCAGATGATTTTCCAGCAGGCAGCTATAGTTCGTAGATACATGCTGCGTAAACACAAGCACGATGATGAAACGTAGAAAATGTTCTTCTTCCTCCATTTCAGTTTTGTATTATCTTTTAACCAACATCATGCGTACAGAATTTCTTCACGACATGTCATAAACTATTGTTTAATGAACTCATACCTGAATTATTCATTGTGTCAAAGAATGTCAAACAATCATGATTCGTTATGACCTGCTACAGATAAGTGATAGGAAATAAGAAAATGAGAGCATATAGAAAGGGCACATCGTGGTCTGGGAACTTCACCAAGAGGTTCAGGCTAGCTGAATGCATGTCAGGGATTCAGAAAAAGACACTTGCACTTGTTATTAAGGGCTTTGAATGGAAAAGGAGCACTCTTTTTACATTTATGTCTTTTAAGTCATTTGGGGAGTTTGGTGTATTATTACTTACAGTGTTCTCTCTGCCCTTTCTTATTGTTCTCCCCATCTGGCGCTGTTATTATGTGAAAGCTGGTTTCCTCCATCGGATCGCGTAGGCTCTAATGATGTTTCATTTATTTTGATTCTCCTCACACTACGTAGTTTTAATTTGCCGAATGTGACTCTTTTTTTGTTGGTTTTCTGAGAATGGGTCTTACTCTGTCTTCTAGGTTGGACAGCAGCCCCAGGGTCTTAGCCCACTGCATCCCAGACACCACACACCCATGTGATCCTCTCAACTCAGACTCTCACACAGCTGGCACTAGAGGTGCATGCAACCCTTCCCAGCTATGTATTAATTTAGCAATTGATTACTTTTTGGATATGGGCCCATGTTGCCCCAGGCTCCTCTGGAACTCCTGAGTGCAGGCAATCCTCCCACCTCAGCCTACCAAAGTGCCGGAATGACAGGTGTGACCCATGGCCCTGGCATGGCTTTGAGTTTTTTGCTTTTTTCTTCTACTTCCTCACGTCTTCTTTTCAAACATGCAGTGAAGGTTTCAATTCATGGACTGTAGTCTCCGTGCCTCTAATTTCTATCTTTCAACTCATCGTCAGCATTCATTGCGATTTTCATATTTATAAATTTATATATATATATATGTGCACATATATATTTTTCCTTAACTTACCAAACGATGTTGCATTCTTTCCTGTGTCATGAAAAAGACTTTGATAGAAATGAAAAGCACCGCTTTATAATAAAATAGTTTATTGACATTTATTCTCTTAAGGCGTTTTAAAAATTGTATGTTTATTTGAAACTGTCATATGAAATGATACATATTTATAACATAAGGAGTGTTGTTCAAAAGGTCATATATATTATGCATTGGATACATCCAGCTAATCAACATATGCGTGATCTCACATACTTGTCATTTTTGTTGTGAAAAAACTTGACATGCACTGTCTTAGAATTTTGTTAGAGAAAGAATACATTATCACCAGTTATAGTCAGCAGGCTGAAGAAAATATTTTTGACCTATCCCTCCTTTCTAACTAGAAATATGAATTCTTGATCCAGCATCTCCTCAGTGCACCCTCTTCACCCCCGCCTTCGGAGTCACTACCTCTGCGAAGTCCGCTTTTTCAATTTCTTATAAGAATGAGGTCATGTGCTAGTTGCCTTTCAGATACCTGGCTTATGTGACTTAACAAAATGGCATGCACACATTCAGCAGATTCACACGCATTGTCACAACTGGCAGGATTTCCTTATTTATTATTGCATTACATTTTTCCATTCCGCGTAGGTGTATTTACCCCATTTTTTTAATCCACTCATCAATTGAGGGACACTCAGGTTGCTTCCGTTATTTTGGCTCTAGGGAAAATGTAATGAGTGCAACAATACTTGCATGGGTGCATGCACACCTTCAACATACTGATCTGTGTACTTGTGGGCGTGCCCGGGTATTTTGATTTGCTGGATCATATGGTGGGTGGTTCTACCTGTAGATTTTTGAAGACTGTTTATATTAAATAAAACCCATAAAACTTCTTGTAATGCCTGCACCAATTTACATTCTCACCAAAAGTGAGCAAGGAATTCCTTTTCTCTGCATCCTCACCAGAAATGAGGGTTTTCTTTTTTCTTTTTTTTTTTTCTTGTCTTTTGGAAAATAGGCATTCTGACTGAAGTGAGAAGAAATCTCATTGTGTTTTGATTTGCATTTTCCTGGTGGGTTGGGGATGATGAGGACTTTTTAGTGTGTCCTCTGGACAACTGTATGTCTTAGTTTCAGAAATGAGTATTCCAGCCTTTGCCCATTTGTTTTCAAGCTATTGAGTTGTGGGGAGTTCCTTATGTACTTTGAATATTGACCCATTAACAGATCTATGGTGACCCAATCATTGCTCCCATCCTGTAGGATGCCCCTTCTGTTTCTTTAGTTTTCTGTGTTGTGGTGAAGCACTTTAGTTTGATATGATTACATCCTCTATTTCTGATGGTGTTTACTGTGCTCTTGCAGTCACTTTGAGACCATCATTGCCTACAGAGATGCCATGGAGCTTCTTCCTTGTGATTTGTTCTGGTATTTTTATTGTTTCCTGTCTGACATTGGAGGTTGGTGATAAATTATCCACTTGTAAATTCCTTTATGTGGCTATTCAGTTTGTCCCCAACCTAGTTTATAGAAGATACTTGATTTTTCACTGGGCGTTGTTGCTTCTTTGGGAAAAGGCCGTGACTTAGCTGCAAATGCAGTGACTTAGTTCTGGGCTCCTGTTGTTTTTCATAAGCTCAAGTCTCTGCTTTTCTGCAGTGCTATCCTATTTCGGTACGTAAAGCTTTGTAGTAGTATATCATGAAGTTAGGTAGTGTGATGCCTCCAGCTTTGTGCGTTTTACTGGATTGCTCTGGGCTTTCAGGATGTTCTGCCGTTTCACAGGAAATTTAGGATTCTCAGATTACTTTTCTAAGAAGAATGGGTCATTGATATTTTTACAGGGGTTGTATAGGATCTGAGGATCACTCAGGTAGTATTGATGTCAATGCCATTTAGACAATGTGTTTGTGTGCACATGCTCAGGGCCAAGAGACACTGGGTGTCCTCAGCAATAGTGAGGTGGGCCTTAATGTCCAGCCAGATTGCCTTCCTGGAAACACACAGAGGATCCCCTTCCGTTTTGCTGTCTCTTCACATTTCCTCCCCTGCGAGCCCTGTGTGGTCCTCCAGATTCCCTGTGTGATGGCCTGCCTTTTTTGTGGGTGGGGAGTTGCTGGGTGAATGAGGATGGCAGAGGGGAACAAGCATGTCAGGAGAGCCTGGGTTCATCCAAATGGGACTTGGCAGGCCTGGGAGAGCCATTCTGGGAGGATGTAGACCTGGACAGGCCTCAGATGGGCATCTGTATGGAGGGTGAGACAGCCCTGGTGGATCCCAAACTGAAGGCCAGGTAGTGGCACGCCTCAGGACAGAGAAGGGAGCTAGCAAGGGATGATGAGGCAGCTATCTCTTGATCCTGGCTTCTTACCCATTGACCTTTGCTAATTATGCCTATTTAGCAGATTAGGGTTCCCCTATCCTGAAATGTGGGAACTACAGTTCCCTTATGGACCTTTCTCCACCAGCCCATGATGGCCTGAGTTTGCTCACTGCAATCTCCTCCCTGAGCCTTGGCTTCTCTATGTGCATCCTAACTCCGGGACCCACAGGCTTCTCAACCCCCAGGCCTGGGCTGCTTCCCTGTCCTCTTCTCTGTTCCCTCTCTGAGGGCCTAACTCCGTTGAGTAGTGCTGCAGGAGATTGAGCCACAGGCCCTGGCTGATGACCTCGGGGACTGGGCAAAGTGGTCGTGACAGGTCAGGTTCCGGTCCAAAGCCAATTCCTCCGATGCCGAGGAATGTCCAACAAGGTCCTTTGCCATGACGCCGCATAGCTGCCCCACCTCAGCAAACCTGCCATACCCTGGGCAGTCACAGTCAGCCAACCAGCTGAGGAAGCTCAGTTAGGCAGTGCCCTGCAGGAAACTGGGGCCTTCACCTGAATGAGCCTAGAACCACTTGACTGCAGTGGAGCCAGTCGCCCTGTATCCTGGAGGGAGAGGAGTCAGGAAGGCTAACGCCAGGCCGAGCTTCCCAGGTACTACCCCCTCTACCATACCAGGAGGCACTCCTCATTGAGGATGCCAACGCAATACTCCTTAGTGAGCACTTCGTTGCCAAAGTAAATGTTGTGATGACAGGCAAACTTCTTCCTGCCAGTTGTACTCATGATGAGTGAGTTCCTCCTCCTGCCTGTCCAAGAAGGAGAAAGAGGACAGCCAAGGGACAATTTCATCTAGGTGGGCTGAGGTGGCCTTCTAGCTGGGGTGAAGCATGCGTTTCCCCTTCCTAGCTCCCCGACTGAGACACCCCTGAGCTCCAGGAGCACCTCAAACTGACCTGGATCTTAGAACCCTTCCCCAGACCCGGGCTTACCATCCTGACCAGCAATCCAACATGTAGCTTTGAAGGACTTCCTCATGATGTTTCAGCTACTTGCTCTCACCGGAAATAATCACAACTTTTAAACTGTTCTTCATGCCAACTTAAATGTTTCATTTTTACTACCTCATGTTTTGGATGAGGCATGTATTTTTAAATAGATTTTCACCCTTATTGTACCTCTGTGATAAACTGCTTACTTACATTCATACCATAATTATCTTTCAGTTTTACTTGTCTGTTCCCCAAGATTCAGTGAAACTAAGAATTCTATTTATGCTTGTATCTTTCAGCAACCATATGTGAGATAATGGTGCACATTACTGCAGAAATCACATATACAGGTCCAAAGGGAGACGAAGAAAAAGAAAGCAAGTTTTAAAGTCTGTACATTCCTAACTCTGTATCAGAAACTCACAAATAACAGTGAAATCAAAGAATGATCACAGCCAATTCCTTTTCATACCTAGACTGAAATAAGAATCTTCAAAAGAAAAGAAAGTTCAGAAATTGGGTTTGCAAAAAGTTTCCTATATAGACAAAATTATTGGTAACTTTCTCTGACTAGAAAACAAACAAAAATCCACGTTTTTCATATGTGTAAATATACACATTTTTATTTCCATCAGTGATGATACGCAAGTAAGTAATAAAGTGAAAGTACAATAAATTGATATATGGAATGTTCACAGTCTCCAAATATTCCATTGAGACTATTAATTTTATGTAAACCATAAAGAATGCTTCATGAAACTACATTATACAGTGTCTTTTAGTATTTTACTCACATTTTAAATAATCAACAATTAGAGGGAATTCTTCCTCATTATTTATTACGACTACCGTTATTTTCCTTGAGTAATCCTGTTGAAATTAAGTATTTTAAATAAAACATTAAAAACAAATTATATTGACTGATTTCAGCTTTTAATGAAATCCTACTTGTGTATTTGTAGTAATGTGAAGTATAACTTTCTCCTCACAATTACTCTTTTATAAAACCGGTGTTATTGTTTTCTCTGACACTAACATTGTGATATCTCACAGCTTTACTGTGTGTATACATGACATCCCTCCAGAGAGTAGGCGTCAAATATGTGGAAAAATCATATTTGTGACAAAATTCTGGGAAAGGCAATGGTGAAATGGAAGAATAATTTCTAACTTGCTAACTGTTGGTCAATGGGTTTGTATTTATTTAGCTATAGACGCGTATGTGCACACTGTGAGTTTGCCCATGTACATATACATTTCTAGGAGATACCCGTAATATATGGGTTGTGTAATTTTTAATTTATCCACTATTGTGTATGTGTGAAATTAGAAAAGCAGTTACCTTTTCTTTACTCAATTTGTTGGAAAGCCAAAAAAGTCTGTCAACCTTCATTTCAATTAATCCAATACTGTTAACTGCGGACACCTTCATTCTCCTTGTTCTCCTTTGGCAACCGGGAAGTTAATTCTCACTCTAATTCAGCTCTCAGGGTGTGATCCACAAACTTTGTATATGCTTAAAAGGATAAAAGTTCAGTGAAATGTCAAGCCATGCTGTGAAATGTTCCATTGTTTCTATATCTCTAATTGTCCTTTCATGTTATAGAGGCAAGAAAAACAATTCAATGTGTTTCTTAGTATCCAGTCCAATGCACTCTTTCTTCATAATATGCCAAACCCATCCCTTCAAGGCCTTGACATCTCAACATGGCTGGACGTCTCAAAATCTCTTCTCATTAATAACCATTATGTTAATCACTGTTGCCCACAACTGGAATTCGACTGTGAAATCCCCTGGTGGAAATTGCTGTAATGGCTCAAACTACTGGAATGACTATTTGTTTTACCTGAAAACATCTGATGAGCATATACATATGCTATGTGCATGAACATATTGTACATTAACAACATACCATCACTGCCAGTAGATAATAGGTATCCCAAACCTTTGAACCAAACTGACCTCAGGTGCTCCCACAAACCAAGCTTTTTCCTCCACAGCTTTCTTTTTATGTCAAAAAACCGCAAGTCCAGGCCGGGCGTGGTGGCTCTCGCCTGTAATTTCCACATTTTGGGAAGCCGAGGTTGGTGGGTCACTTGAGGTCAGGAGTTCGACACCAGCCTAGGCAACATGGCAAAAACCTGTCTCTACCAAAAATAGAAGAAGTAGCCAGGCCTAGTGGCACATTCCTGTGGTCGAGCTACTTGGGATGCTGAGGCAGGAGAACCGCCTGAACCTGGGAGGCAGAGGTTGTAGTAAGCTAAGATCAGACTACTGCACTCCAGCCTGGATGACACAGCGAGACCATGTGTCAAAAAAGAAAAAAAACAAAGCAACTCCACTCGTCCAGTCGCTTAGGTAAAAAGTACTGTAGTTGGCTGGGCACGATGGCTAACGCCTGTATTCCCAGCACTTTGGACTTTGGAAGGCTGAGACGGGCAGATCACCTGAGATCAGCAGTTGGAGACCAGTCTGGCCAACATGGTGAAGCCTGGCCTCTACTAAACATACAAAACATTAGCTGGGCATGGTGACGAATGCTTGTAATCCCAGCTAGTCGAGAGGGGGAACCTGGGAGGCAGAGGATGTGGTGAATGGAGATGATGCCACTGCACTCCTGCCTGGGCTACACAGCGAGTGTACCCTGTGAGAAACAAAGGTGAACAGAAGAAAAGTTCTTTATTTAAATATCTAGTACATTAATTTTCAAGTTGTTGTAGAAACATTTCTCTTTAAACTCCTATTGTAATGTCACTTTTCCTGCTACTCACAAATTTAATCTGTAATATTTGCAGTATCGTGAAGTTCTAAGTACATTTAAATTCCTATTATGATAATCCATGGATTGCTGAGAAATAGTGGTTTTAATTTTGTTGTTCAATTTCCACTTAATTTTATTTCAACTTGTGTTAACTCAATTGAAAATTCTTTAGTAGTTTTTTAAATCTCATATCAAGACTTTTATTCACATCAATTGCTGTATAAATGCTCCCACCTTGAAGAACACTCTCTTATAGCCTGCTTCCCTACGACAGTCTTGACTGGTTGCCCTCCAGGCCTGTTTCAATTGTCTCATTCTAGGACTTACATTCACTACCCTTTTAAGAATTTATCTTTCTCTTTTCTTGTGTGTCCTGTTTTCTGCATTTCACATCTTTATCTTTCTTGGTTTACTTCTTCTTTTTGGTAGGAAAAAATCTCTAGTAATTTCTTGAGGAAAGGTTCACCTGGAGACAAAATTTTCGAGTTCTCATATGTCTGAAAAATGTTATGTTTTCTCCTTGTACATTTGATTTTAGTCTATTTGGAAATAAAAACATATGTCAGAAATCAGTTTCTTTTAGAATTTTCAAATCAGAACTCCATAATCCATTGCCTTCTGCTTTATAGCGGTAGTGTTGAGATTTTTTTTTTTTTTTTTTTAATTTGACGTGGAGTTTCGCTCCTGTTGCACAGGCTGGAGTACAATGGCAGGATCTCAGCTCATCGCAACCTGCACCTCCTGGATTGAAGTGATTCTCCTGCCTCAGCCTCCCCAGTAGCTGGGATTACAGGTAGGCGCCACCATGCCTGGACAATTCTGTGTTTTTAGTAGAGATGGGGTTTCTCCATGTTGGTCAGGCTGGTCTCAAACTCCTGACATCAGGTCATTCGCCTGCCTTGGCCTCCCAAAGTGCACCTCGGCCTCCCAAACTGCGCCTTGGCCTCCCACAGTGCTGGGATTACATGCATGAGCCACCATGCCTGGCCAGTGTTGAAAATTTCTAAATCATCTGGTTCCTCATCCTTTGTTCGTGACCTATTTTTACCTCTCTGGAAACTTACACCATTTTCTCTTTGTTCTCAGTGTTCTCAAATTGTACATTGATGTATCTTGACACGAGTCTGCTTTCATCGATTTTCATGCTATTTTGCTAGGTGTTCGCCTTTTAATCTGTAAATAAGCATCCTTATGTTCTGAGACTTTTTAATTATTTGCCAACAATTTATCCCCCTTTGTTTTACTTATTTATTTCACTTCTATAATTCATATAAATAAAATAATTGGAAAAAATTATCTTGGAGAAGCAGATACCATCACACTGATTCTGTCTGTGTTAACCTATCATACCTGAAGGTTGTCATATTTTATTAAGCAGAAATGTTGTATTTCTTGGTATTCACATTACAACCTGAAGATGGGCAATGACTGTCAAAATTTTAAATGTATGGGTAATAGTTAGAAGATGCAAGCACTGTATCCTCCAGAATTTTAGCATATGAAAATTGCTAATTTTAAATTCCAGGCACATTGATTTAAGCTTCAACATTCTCCCAGCTAAAATGAATCCATTTGTGCTAAGTTCTGTGATCAAAGGTGAATAAGACATTGTTTCTGCCTTCAGTGATAGCTGAGTCCAAAGGGAGACAAATAGAAATGATGTAAAAAGAGAGATAAGTAGTTCATGCGCAGTGGCTCACCAGCACTTTGGGAGGGCAAGGAGGGAGGATCATGAGGTCCGGAGATTGAGGCCATCCTGACTAACAAGGTAAAACCCTGTCTCTACAAAAAATTAGCCAGCCTTGGTGGCACACACCTGTAGTCCCAACTTCTTGGGAGGCTGAGGCAGGACAATTGCTTGAACCCGGGAGACGGAGGTTGCAGTGAACGGAGATCATGCCACTATACTCCAGCATAGGCAACAGAGTGAGACTCTGTTTCAAGAAAAAAAAGACATAAAGTGCTATAAAAACTGAGAAAAGGGACAGAATATCTGTGACAGATAATTTGTTTGGGTCAGTTGGAAATGAGGAGGTCTCAGTGTATGCTTTTACTGTTTCACGTTTGATTATGGGCAGAAACAAATGAATCTTAATATTTATGGGGTCACAGACACTTTTTAAAGGTGAGGAAATCTATGATGATTCTTTCCATAAAAATCTATGTAACATACATCTATATTTTACTTAGAAACTCAGAATGTGCACCATCAAGTGCTCTGGATAGAGTAGAATGAGTAGTAGTATTTAAGGCAGACAAGATGGGAAGGGGAATCCAAACACAGGAAATGCCCTGTGCGAGAGCCTGGACACAAAAAAGCTCGTACATTATTGGAATCAAAGTGAGTATAACATAATTCAGGGTGACTGGAGCATAGCTGGAAGACGAACCAATCATGGCGTAAGATGAAAACAGAAGGCCAGGCACGGTGGCTCACGCCTGCAATCCTACATTTTGGGAGGCACTGGCGGGCAGATCACCTAAAGTCAGAATTTGAAGACCACCCTGGGTAAAATGGCAAAAGCCCATCTCTAATGAAAATACAAACATTATCCACGCATGGTGTGGGGGTGACTGTAATCGTAGCTACTCAGGAGGCTGAGGCAGCAGAATCGGTTAAACCTGAATGGCAGAGGTTGCAGTGATCTGACATCGCACCACTTAACCATTAAACACCAGCCTGGAAGAAAGATTGAAACTCCATCTCAAAATAAATAAATAAATAAATAAATAAATAAATAAATAAATAAAAAATTTAGAAAGGCCGGGAGCGGTAGCTTCTGCATATAATCCCAGCAATTTTGGAGGCTGAAGTGGGCAGATCACTAGGAGTTGGGATTTCAAGATCAGCCTGACCAACTGGGAGACATCCCATCTCTACTAAAAAAAAAAAAAAAAAGTACAAAATAAGCCCAGCACGATGGCGAGTGCCTGTAATCCCAGCTACTTGGGAGGCTGAGGCAGGAGAATCGCTTGAATCCAGGAGGTGGAGTTTGCGGTGAGCTGAGATCGCGCCATGGCACTCCAGCCTGGGCAACAAGAGCGAAACTCTACCTCAAAAATAAACACACAAAAATGAAACTAGAAGATAAGTATATATCCAGGGATAAAGCATGAAGTATCTCCAATGTCACTCATGCACTTTGTTTACTCAGAGACAACACCAGGATTGATTAAAATTATGCACATCATGTCAACCCTTTTCTAAATGTTAACAAATGTCACTGGAACAGCTAGTACCCATGGAATAGGATGTAACATTCTGACTGCAGGCTTTCACTTGCATTCCCTACAGGTGTTGAGTGTGGAGTGTTCAAACCTCAAGCTTATAGATTCATGAAGGAAAAATTATGTGCATTGAAAATTGAGAACAACTATGTTAAGAACAATATTCCATGAAAGTAAGTTCCTATGTACTCATCTGCTCTTAATTGTATTACACTGTTCTCATGCAGAATGATACAAGTAACAATTATTATTGTTATTACTATTATTAGTATTATGAAATGGAGTCTAGCTCGGTAGTCCATACTGGAGCGCACTGCTGCGAACTCAGCTCACTGAAACCTCCGACTCCTGGGTTCAAGGGATTCTCCTGCTTCAGCCTCCCATGTAGCTGGGATTGCAGGCACCCACCAAAACACCTAAGTAATTTTTATATTTTCAGTAGGGACGTGGTTTCACTGCATTGGCCAGGCTGGTCTTGAACTCCTGACTTCCTGAACCACCCACCTTGGACTCCCAACGTGCTGGGATTACAAGTGTGAGCCACCGCACCCAGCCAAAATTAATATTTTGAAATATTTAGAAATATATGTTCTAGGGCACAGTGGCTCAAGTCTGTGATCCCATGACTTTGGGAGGCCGAGGTGGGTGGACCACTTGAACTGAGGAGTTGGAGACTAGCTTGAAAATATGGTGAAACCCTGTCTCTACAAAAGATACAAAAAATTAGCCAGGACTGGAGGTGTGTGCCTGTGTTCCCAGCTACTGAAGAAGCTAAGGTGAGAGGATTGTTCAGGAGGATCACTTGAGCTCAGGAGGATGAAGCTGCAGTGCGCAGAGATTGAGCTTCTGCACTCCAGTCCAGTCTGGGCAAGAAAGTGAGGTTCTGTCTCTTGTACGTAGGGGTGTGTGTGTGTGTGTGTGTGTGTGTGTGTGTGTGTGTATACACATATGCATGTATATGTATACACACACTCATATATACATATATAAGAAAGAGTGAAACTCCCTCATACACACACACAGACACACACACACATACAAACACGCACACAAACATATATTCTTGGCCACCTTAATTCCTCTATAATGGAATTCTGAACAGCATGCTTAAGGGTCAATACCAGGGCCTGCAGGCAGATAGCCCGTGCCAGAACTGTTCAGAGTGGGTTTTTTCACATTATACAGTTTCATCTTCTGAGTACACTTCCTGATCCTATTGTTCCCTTCATATCTTGCATATCTTTCTGGGGAAAAGACCACATGCAGCAATACCTTTTTTTTTTTTTTTTTTTTTGCTAAGTGTTTTCTTATTATTTGGAGGAGTTTTTAGTCGAAAAATTTCTAAGGACGAAACTTTTCGTCTTTTGGCTCAGGAAACTGCAGGCACCAGTTGCACAACAATATTTAAGAGTAGCACAGATAATAAGTCATATCCATTGCCTTAAACAAAATGTACAGAATTCGGTATTTTTAGTTACACGCGAACACTATATAGGGTTTGCAATTGATCATTTTTATATTCTATATTCTATTTGATACTGAACATAGAGCGTCAAGAATTGGGGCACACAATGATTTTTCAGTAAATATGCATAGAGTGCTGTAAATATTGAGATTGGAAAACATACCATGTTTCTGCCCTCATCATGTTCTCATTCTATTAAATGTTGTAATAACACAACTTTGAGTCATAAATCTTTCAAAAGAGAAGTACACACAAAAAAGAGCTAGACAAATACGTGGGACATTATGATCATTTAGAGCTTGTATCAGTTACAGCCAGGTCTTCAAGGCCCATAAATGCCAGGATAGAAAGTTTAGAACAAACTGTCTACACAAAGGCAAGTTTTTGTTGCTGTTGTTGTTTTTTCATAGGAAAATAATATCAGAGTTTCACAAAGGTTGTAAGACTAACTGCAATATATAGGATGGGTTGAAGATCAGCAAGAGAAGACAGAAGGTGAGTTCTGAGTTTTATTAAATGCTTAAACTAACATATGATGGTGGCCTGGGTAAAGAAAGTTGAAGCAAGGACTGGAAGAAAGAGACAGGTGCAAGAATCATTGTAAAGATAAAGTCCACAAGTCTTGGCATGAGTTTTCAAATTGAGGCTAGTAAAAAATATTGTGGGATTCTTGCCATTCATCTATCCATCAAATTATTCAATGCAACTTTATTAAGATTCTAGATTATTATTAATCTTTATCATTATTCAAGATTATTAAGGTGTATTACTCATTGAATAATAAATATTGCATGCATGTTTATTACTATGCAAAAAGCACTGTGCTGGGTTCTGGAGGTACAGCAATGAATATGGGGTTAATGGTCCCCAACTTCATGAAGCTTTACATAGAGGGAGAGACAGATAATAAATAAAAGACACAAGCAGTCGTAAATGTTGTGAAGGAAATTTTGGGACGCGGAAAGAGAGTAACAGATAGTAGTGACGGTTGGTATAACAGACAGAACTACTGTACATTGGGCACTAAGTGAAGCTTTCTCCAGGGAAGTCTTATGTGATATATCTGAAAGAGCAGCCATTGATAAAGAGGGAAAAAAACAGCTGCCAACCCTCTAAAATAGGAGAATTTTGGCCTAGCTCTGTGTTTGAAGAACAGAGAGTTGCTAATGTGCAGAATAAAGCTGAGAATTTGAGTAAGAGGAAAATGGTAAAGTAACCAGTGGTTTTAATAGTACAGATGGGAATGCTGTCCTTGATAAAAGTAGTTCCAGTGGAATGAGACCAAAACCCAATTGAACTGAACTGAAAAGCCAGTGGGAAGAAATGAGGGAAGTGGGTACAGCGTGCTTAGTGGAGAAAAGTAATGAAGGGGTAGGTGTCAGGGGAGTAAACAACGGGAAAAATTCTAATTTATAAAAGCAATCTAAGAATTTAGATCACAGCTGTATATGTATACTGAGGTGGTAGAGAGGGAGAGATTAACGTACATGAGAAAATAAAATTGACAGCAGTGGATTGCGGTTTCTAGCACCTACAGTTCACTCTCACTTTGCCTGTGAGTTGGATAAATGTCTGAAAGCTGATTGTTTTTCAAAGTTGGTTTCTATTTGGGAAAGAAGGGAGTAGGGAACAACATGACATTGTAAACTGCAAAGCAAAATAAGGATATAGAGTACATAGAGGAAGAAAGAGCTCGGGCACTAGAAGATCTTGTTCCTCAAACCGCATGCTGCCTACTTTGTAGTCTAGCTTGACACGTGAGCCCTACTCCAGTTTCCAAAAGAACAATGATTGTTTCATTTAATCGGACCAAGGGCACTTGACACATCCCACCATATACATCTGTCATTTCAAAGAAGAAAGAGTATTTTAGAACTACAAATAGAAATAATGTAACATTAAGATGAAAATCAAATAACAAATCTAGCTTCGTTGAAAATCTGTCTATACTGATATCTTATTATTTTTTTTAATTCTGCCAAGGATTAGTGAACATATTCTCCCAGTCTTTTGTCTGTATGTTAAAACTTGCTAAACACCTCAAGTCTCGCATAAGAACTACAATGGAAAATGGATCAGTCAGGAGTTCTTCCATACAATTATCAATAAATTATATTTCTTCATACTGAAATTTGTTTTTTCATTATTGTAAGAAATTAACTTTTATATTAATAGTAGGTGATGTAACAAAGCAGGTCTTTAAGGAGATAACTGACACTGGATTTCCATACCATTACTCAGGTGGCCCTTATTTGCCAGCCAGGTTCCCTCCCTGGACACACACTGAAGGTCCCCAACCATTTTGCGATCTCTTCACATTCCCAGCTCCTGAGGAAGCTCCAAAATACCTGTCCATGAAGAAAATAGAACATTTCCGCACACTGGATCCCAGTGTGGTCCTCCAGATTCCCTGTGAGGTGGACTATCTTGTATGGGAAGGCAGGGCACTGGGAGGGAGGATGTCAGAGACGATAACACATGTCAGGGCAGCCCAGGGTCATGGAAACAGAACAAGACAGTCCTGGGAGAAACATTCTAAAACGGCATAGACCTAGGTGGGCCTCAGGTGGACATCTGCGTGGAGAGGGAGAGGGCCCTGGTTGAGCTCAAAATGAGCCCCAGGTGGTAGCAGATCTTAGGGCAGGGCATGGAGCTGGCAAGTGATGATGAGACAGCTATCCCTTAAGCCCTGCTTCTCACCCACTGACTTTAGCCACATATGCATCCTAGTGGCTTAACGTTCCCCAATCCTGACATGTGGGTGTTATAATTTCCTGATGGGCCTTTCTCCCCCAAACCATGGATTGCCTGGGATTGCTCACTGCAGTCTCCTCCATGATCCTTGGGTTCTCCATGAGGGGCACAGATCCAGGACTCAAAGGCCTCTGAGTTGCCAATCCTTGGTTGCTCGCCTGGCCTCCTCTCTGTTCTGTCTCTAATGCTGTCCTTCCCTCCATGGGATAGAACTGCAAAGCATTGAGCCATAGGCCCTGGCTGATGATCTAGGGGACTGCAGAAGCAGGTCCAGGGGAGTTCAGGTCACAGCTTAAAGCCAGTTCCCCGGAGACCAAGGAATGACCAGCGAAGTCCTTTCCCAGGATGCCCCACGGCGAACCCCACCTCAGCAATCCTGCCAAAACCCGGGCAGTCTTATTCAGCCAAACAACCTCCACCTCCACCTCAGCCATGATGTCTGTCATATGATAAGCTCAGCCGTTGTGTCTTCCAATATGATAAGGTCAGGTAGGAGGTGTACTGCCTGCAGCTGGAGGCTTGACCTTCATGATCCCAGAACCACTGGACTGCAGTGGATTGAGACACTCTGTACCCTGCAGGGAGAGGAGTCAGGAAGGTTCATGCCAGACCTCACCTCCCACACACCAGCTGCCCTACCATGCTGGGAGGCATTCCTTACCGAGGATGCCAACACAGTACTCCTTAATGATGACTTCACTGTCGAAATAGAGATTGTGACGACATGAAATCTTCATCCCGCTGCCGGTAACCGGGATCGCTGAGGTCCTCCACCTGCCTGATCAAGGAGAAAGAGAATGGATTCAATACGACCATCTTATCTAGCTGGGCTGTAGTGAACCACGAGTTTCCACTTTCCAGTTCTCCCACTGAGACAACCCTGGTCCCCAGGGGGACCACAGACTGACTCAGAAACTGGACCCCTCCCACCGACCCAGGCTCCCCAGCCTGACCTACAAATCCATCATGTAGCAAAGCAGGACTTCATCATGGTTTCCGGCCCAGGCCGACATCTCGTGTGCCAAACAACCTACCTCTGGTCAGGAAGCCTCCAGATGATTGGGTGGGCAAGTCTCGTGACGCCCTGCAGTTTTGCAAGAGCACAGAGACTGTGGAGCAGGGCTATCTCCCAGAGATTTGGCCTGTCACCGTCCGTTGTTGGTCCTGTGTCTCTGTCTGGCGAGGAGGCAACGGCACAGCTATGGTGGTTTGTGGAGTGGGTGGACCCCGGCCAAGACGGCCTGGGCTGACAAGAGCGGAGAGGAAGAAGAAGTGGGCAGGTGGTTGCAGCTGAGGAGCGGAGGGGCGGGGTGGCACGGGGTGGTGTGAGGCGGCTGCTTCTCCGGGTTCATGAGCTGCAGGAGGCCTTTGTGTGCTGAGTGCCGGACCTGCTCTGCTGATGTCCGGGTGTGTGCTGTCTTCTCATCCTAGTCTCCCTGAGGGGTGGGCCTGCCCACTTGAGGGAAGTCCTGTAGTAAGAAACGGCGGCAGAGTTGTGCCTGGCGCTCCCCATGGGAATTGCGTGGGTGCAAAGGAGGTTATATAGACTCAAGGCCTACACCCCTTTGGGTTCGGCGCCGGCAGGGGGAAGAAAGCCTATCTGGGGAGCTGGTGCCTGCCTTGAGGTGGTCGGCAGCCCCATGCACCGCGAACCCGTCTTAAGCACCTTGTGTTTCTGGGCTGAGCCTGTTGGAAACGGGCACCGAGAGCATGGGGTGGTTGAATGGCTGGCAATGGCAAAGAGACTGCCCGTCCTCCAGGGACGTTCCCAGGGAAACGTGCCCTTCGACTTTCTGCTGCGCGGGAAGGGACCTTGGCGCCGCGATTCTCCCTTGTGAGTGCTGTGCTTGGCTCCCCTTGCCTACCACGTGTTCCCAGGGCTGCTACAAGCAAGCTGCAAGGATATGGCTCTGGCCCAAAAGGCGGAGATGCCCTGTGGCCTGGGGCACTCACGGAGCCCAGCTCCAAGTGAAGGACCTCCAGCGAGTCCATTGACGGCACAGGTGTTCTTGGTCCAGGGCCAGGCTGTGCCCGCTGGCCCTCCTTCTGCCACATCACGTCGGTCTCCTCCTCAACCACCACCTCCACCTCAGCCATTATGTCTTCCACCATCAGCACCGCCTCCTCTTCCAAGGCCGCCTCCTTGCTCTGTACTCCGGCCGTCCTCAACAGCAGAGCCTCCAGCCTGAACACGGTGCCGTCCTGTGTGCTCCCACAGATCCCGGCCTGCGCAGCCCAGCCCAACCTCCGCACCCCTAGGCTCTTGGGGACCGATCCCCCACAGACACCCTCCCTAAAAACCCACGGGCATCGCCCTGCTGAGAACCTAGTCCCACACCCACGTGGACCCAGGTTTCCTGAGGAGCTCCGCTGGACCCGCAGATCCTGCAATGGCCACAGGGCTCGGCTCCCCCGCAGGCTCAACTGTGCACAGGAGCTCAGGAGCCAGAGGCCCAGGCCCTGGGCCTGCAGAGCACCACCAGCAGGCACCGCAGCCACTGCAGCGGGTGCGGGAGCCTCTGGGTCGGCAAGGCATTGCAAAACACCGTGCGCGCAAGTCATCAATGGCCAACCCTGGCGGCCGGCCTCTGGTGTGCCCAGGGCATAGGACAAGAGGCCCTTTGGAATGCTCCTTGGACTGCAGCATCCTCAGGGAGGAAGCATGGTACGCAGAGCCTGTATTTGCCTCGACCTGCGATAGTGTGTGCCGGGGTTCTGGCCTCTACAACAGATCAATTTCACCTTAGCACAAGGAGGCGACTTTCCTCCCACGTGCCCGGCCCGACTCACTTCCCCTAGGCCGCCCCTGTCAACCTGGCCCCAGCAACCAGAGAGAGTTCTCTGGATCTGCAGTATTGCTTCCGTACCATCCAGCTGGCCTGCCTAACGAAGAGAGATGTTTCATGTGTTCATGACACATAGAGATTTTCATGGCTTGCCACACTCAGGATGTCAGGACACAGGGCTGCCGTGCCCACAATTCCAAATGCCACGCAGCCCGTCTGTCCCAGGATGCCGAGCTACCGGGCACAAGCTCCAAGGGCTTCTCGGAGGAGGTTTGGGGAGAGGAGTTGGCGTTAGGGGGAGTTGGAGATGCAGGCCCACCAGTGGCTGTGCCGCCCAGGGAGACGCCCACCGCCCTCCCATTCATTGGCCAGCATGGGAGGAAGGCGGTCGCAGCGCGGCTCCCTGCGCTCTTCCCGCGCAGTCCATTAGGGGGCGCCCGGGAGCCCCGCGCATGCGCACTGAGGGCCCGCTGACCCACTGGGTGCAATAAAGGCTGCGGCCGGGTTCGTGTGGCTCGGTTCCGGCAGCATAGGCCTTGCTCAGTGGGAGTGCGGAGGAGGGCACCGTCTTCAGGATGGAGGCTGTACAGGAGGGGGCGGCCGGGGTGGAGAGTGAGCAGGTGGCTTTGGGGGAGGAGGCGGTGCTGGTGTTGGATGACATAATGGCGGAGGTGGAGGTGGTGGCCCAGGAGGAGGGCCTCGTGGAGCCGCAGGAGGAGGCCCAGCGGGCACAGCCTGGCCCTGGGCCCATGACCCCAGAGTCTGCACTGGAGGAGCTGCTGGCCGTTCAGGTGGAGCTGGGGCCGGTTAATGCCCAAGCCAGGAAGGCCTTTTCTCGGCAGAGGGAAAAGATGGAGCGGAGGCGCAAGGCCCACCTAGACTGCAGAGGCGCGGTCATCCAGAGCGTCCCTGGCTTCTGGGCCAATGTTGTATCCTTCTCAGTGTTTCTTCTGCCTTTCTGGTGGAGAGGTGCTCTCGGGGAAGTGTAAGTAACTTATGGGCAGCTTGGCATCGATGTGACGCCACCTTTGGGGAACAAAGGTGAGTTGCCCCGGACAAATGTGGCTAGGGAAAACTGCAGCAGGCGTGGGTACTATTTTCCTGCGTGCGGCAGAGAAACCCTTGGTGATGCCGAGCAGCAGACGTTTGGGGCATGTTTTTGAAGAACAGAAGCGAGTTCAGACCAGAATAGGTTTTTGTGTGCATCAAGCTATTTTTAAGGCAGTGTGATTGCTCCCCCTTTCTAGTCCGATCTGGGACTGGGCGTCTTCGGCTATAAGCAGATTCTGCCACTCCTCAGACACCAGCAAGTCTCTGCAAATCGCACCTCCGCATGTCAGTGCAGTCAGCCTCAGAATTATACACCCTCTGTGAAGCCAAGGGGCCTTATTTTAGGGGTAGGGGGAGGCGAAAGGAGGTCATATACGTGGAAGCAGATCTGAGAAATCCCCTACCCCAGCCTCTGGGTGCTCTTAGGCCTTCTTCCCTGTTGCTCCTAGCTTCTCCTTCCACCGTATGTAAATGTAAAGGCTCTTTGACCTAAATCAGATTGCAAACCACCCCCAGATGTCAGCCCTGATCACTGACCAAGATGAAGACATGCTGAGCTACATGATCAACTTGGAGGTGAGGACAGCAAGACTGAGGCTAGAGGGTTTAGTGGGGGAGGGTAAGGGAAATAATTGGTTCCTGTGAGCAACAGTTGGCACCTCACCCAAAAAGGTATTTAAACTTTCTCCACCTTGTCCTGACAGGTGGAAGAAGTGAAGCATCCCGTTCATCTCTGCAGGATCATGTTGTTCTTTCGGAGTAACCCCTACTTCCAGAATAAAGTGATTACCAAGGAATATCTGGTGAACATCACAGGTGACAGGTGGCTCCCAGGATGGGTAGTGGAAGGAAGATGGTGGGTGGATCATTGCCAACGTGATCCAGTCCCCTTCCCACAAAACTTTCTGTCTCTGTAGAATACAGGGCTTCTCATTCCACTCCAATTCAGTGGTATCCAGATTATGAAGTTGAGGCCTATCGCCGCAGACACCACAACAGCAGCCTTAACTTCTTCAACTGGTTTTCTGACCACAACTTCGCAGGATCTAATAGGATTGCTGAGGTGGGTCCTCACTGGGAAACATCAGCAATGACCCTGGTGTGTTCCCACCTGTTTGGGTCACCAGTCTGAGCCCTGATGAGGCGTTTGCCGATTGATTCCCCTGACAGATCCTATGTAAGGACCTGTGGCGCAATCCCCTGCCGTACTACAAGAGGATGAAGCCACCTGAAGAGGGAACAGAGATTTCAGGTGAGCCGTTCAGTTGGAACTGGAGCTGTTTGATGCCCACTATGAGGGGGTTGACACACCTGCCTATTCAGGGAGCCTGGACGCTCGTTTCAGAAATGTAGAAATTGAGGCTGCTTTCCTATATGTAGAAATTCCTTGAGAGGACGAGAGAGAGTGACAGAATCCAGGACATTCATGGCATTGGGCTGAAAAAGGCAGATTAGAGACTGCACTGCAAGGCAGGTTATAGCTGTGAGTCTTAAGCCCAGGGGAGCATAGTCCATTTCCAGAATCACTGAGAAGTGAAGCTGAAAATCATTCACTTCAATCTGTAGCCCTTGATTCCATGGCCGTCAACCCCAGCGGCAGTCATCCTACCTACTCCATGAGATTGGGCTCCCTGAATGTGCCTCCTGGTCATCCCTGTCCTAGACCGCAAAGGATTGTTTAGATTGATGGATTTCCTTGAGCTATTGCCGCATCAGATTTCTGTGTGCTTTTAGTGTACAATGCATCTTGTTAGCTGACTCCCCTCACAGAGAGTACTGGGAATGGGGCAGGTATTGCGGAGAACAGTTTGTAACCCATGGTAGGAGGAAGTTTAAGAGATCACAAATGGGGAAGGGATATCCTTTTCTCAGCGGGCCCTGCAATTAAAACATTTCAAAGTATGGCTGAGAGAAATGCGTTTTGACATGCGTTTGTGTTTCTCTAGGGGACTCCCAGATGTTGAGTTGACTGTGAGGGAGCATCGGACCTTACTTAAAACAGCAGAACTCCTAAAAAGTTACTACCGTATGCAGGATGTCAGTACTCAGCATGGTCTTATGCCCAGGAAGTAAAGGAAAAACCGACCCAGTCACAAAAAAATCAGACAGGAAAAGGGGGTAAACTTGGATTGTATGGAATGCCAAATAAATATTCTCAAGAATGTTTGACTGTGTGTGTGTGTGTTTGTTTCTGTGTGTGTGTGTACGTTTATCCCCTGGATTTGGGTGTCATATTGAATTGATCAATCAATATGCTTTATTTTCTTCATGGAACTGACCCGTCTGTGTTGGAGCTGGGCCTCTAAAATTGTGGAGTGAATGGGTGTGGAATGTGTTGGGATTCTTCCTACAGGACAGAGTTGGGGAGGTCAAAGCAAAAGACAGCTTAGTTGGAAACTTACTTTGTCCTATGGAAGCAGAAGTAGTTCAAGGAAAGGGGTTAAGGTTTCCACAGCCCAGTTTGCTGGGACCTCTAAAATCCTTCATTTTGGGTATCATCATACACAATAGATAAGCACAGGATGATGGAAATCTTGAAGTTCCCTTTCTTGTTGAATTCACGTTCTTTTAAAGGTGAATGCATAATCCTTTTCTGGGACAATCAGCCCCTCAGAACTTCTCACACATCAACGTGAGAAGAAATGGGCAGGTAAGGTGTATGGAGGGACTGTGGGAAAGGTGACAGAGGCATGTGGGAAAGCATTCAGGATATGCTTTTTGGCGTAGATGACTAAGGGAAAACACAGACTGGCAGAAGTGCGGGGAAAGGGGTTGGATTTGTGGAATATAAGATTGCTGGGGAATCCACGCATGGACTGTCTTGTCACTTGATGACACAGGATATGGACGCTCTTGTTGATGTTTACATCTTTAGTTGGGTTAAGCTTTTCTCCACGATTGTATGTTAGGTGAGGAACCAGTAGTGTATGTAGCTACCAACATTACGAGTGCATTTTGTGCTCTTGCAAACTCTAGTGAGGCTCTATTCTCCCCAGTGATTGGCACTGCAGATTGTTTCTGGAGCCCAGGGCCCTCTGATTTTCTGTGGCCTTTTCAGCATACTTTGCCTAAGTTTAATAATGTAAAGAGCAGATAGTTGCACAGTATGTGTTGCAAGCCTCACACAGGAGGACAACACATACAGTTTTCATTCACGGGTGGGTGGCGGCTTCCCATGAACACCTGTGTCTATGCACAAGACGAGGGGTTGCCTGTGTCACTGATGGGTGAGGAGGATTTCAGTGTCGGCGGCAGAACTTTCTTCCCGGTTCCCAGAAAAAACAGTTCCAACATGAGCATCCATGTTGGCCACACACTAGTAGAGTGCTAACATTCCTGTCCCATATGTACTCTGGTCGGCACAGCTTCTGTGAGAAGAGCTATGTTGTTTCAGGGAGGAAGGTTTGACAGTCAAAGTTCATGAATCTGTTGTACTGCCTTCAATACGCATTCCACACCTCCTGCTCGGTATCAGCAGTTGAGCTTTGAAAATCTATAGCCCAGTTTTGCCCCTGCTCCTGGGCACACTGATAATACCATTGTTTTGGTATTATCAGAGATGGTGCTGAATTGTGCTGAATTGTACAGGCTGTCTAACGCTTCTTCCACTGAATATCCGTGCACATGGGCCACAAACGCTAAGGGTACTGACGGATTTGTATTCTGCCTCAGTAACTCTGAAACACCTCTGTTACATCTACTGTCAGGGTCTTTTTCATGTTTAAAGTACCAAGTGTGTGTTTGTAGTTTTTAGTGTGTTTGTAGTTGTGTATGTTTATTTCTCTGCGTGGGTTTGTATCTTTCCTCTGACTCCACCTATGTCTCCCCATATTTTTCCACACTACCTGCGGTAATTTGTACATGCCTATCTCTACAACCATGCTAGAATTTGTATCTGTGTCTTTGAACATCTGTCACTCTCTCTCCCTTCCTTTCTTCCTTCCTTTCCTTTACACCCTTCCTTTCTTCTTTCCCTTCCTTCCCCACCACACTCTCTCCGTCTGTATCATCTACCTTTCTGTTCTCTATCTGAATTTAGTTTGTAATTCTGAATCTCTTGGCAGTGGCGTCAGACATCAGAATGTCTGGATGAAATTCCTCTTTGAAAGACTCTGAGCTGAAAGAGATGAGTTCTTTTTGTGAGCCATAATGAACGGTTTATTTCAGGCCAATCTAGCAATGACAGTGTTAAAAACAAATACTGAGCATTGCAGCAAAGCCAAAAGTCCCATGGATTCCACTCATCCCGCTCAGTGTATCGAAAAGGTGGAAAAGTGAAAAAGTGGGTATGCCTGTGGTCTCCCAAGCGGAAGGAGAACTTTCAAGTGATTGTGTCAGATGATTTTCCAGCAGGCAGCTATAGTTCGTAGATACATGCTGCGTAAACACAAGCACGATGATGAAACGTAGAAAATGTTCTTCTTCCTCCATTTCAGTTTTGTATTATCTTTTAACCAACATCATGCGTACAGAATTTCTTCACGACATGTCATAAACTATTGTTTAATGAACTCATACCTGAATTATTCATTGTGTCAAAGAATGTCAAACAATCATGATTCGTTATGACCTGCTACAGATAAGTGATAGGAAATAAGAAAATGAGAGCATATAGAAAGGGCACATCGTGGTCTGGGAACTTCACCAAGAGGTTCAGGCTAGCTGAATGCATGTCAGGGATTCAGAAAAAGACACTTGCACTTGTTATTAAGGGCTTTGAATGGAAAAGGAGCACTCTTTTTACATTTATGTCTTTTAAGTCATTTGGGGAGTTTGGTGTATTATTACTTACAGTGTTCCCTCTGCCCTTTCTTATTGTTCTCCCCATCTGGCGCTGTTATTATGTGAAAGCTGGTTTCCTCCATCGGATCGCGTAGGCTCTAATGATGTTTCATTTATTTTGATTCTCCTCACACTACGTAGTTTTAATTTGCCGAATGTGACTCTTTTTTTGTTGGTTTTCCGAGAATGGGTCTTACTCTGTCTTCTAGGTTGGACAGCAGCCCCAGGGTCTTAGCCCACTGCATCCCAGACACCACACACCCATGTGATCCTCTCAACTCAGACTCTCACACAGCTGGCACTAGAGGTGCATGCAACCCTTCCCAGCTATGTATTAATTTAGCAATTGATTACTTTTTGGATATGGGCCCATGTTGCCCCAGGCTCCTCTGGAACTCCTGAGTGCAGGCAATCCTCCCACCTCAGCCTACCAAAGTGCCGGAATGACAGGTGTGACCCATGGCCCTGGCATGGCTTTGAGTTTTTTGCTTTTTTCTTCTACCTCCTCACGTCTTCTTTTCAAACATGCAGTGAAGGTTTCAATTCATGGACTGTAGTCTCCGTGCCTCTAATTTCTATCTTTCAACTCATCGTCAGCATTCATTGCGATTTTCATATTTATAAATTTATATATATATATATGTGCACATATATATTTTTCCTTAACTTACCAAACGATGTTGCATTCTTTCCTGTGTCATGAAAAAGACTTTGATAGAAATGAAAAGCACCGCTTTATAATAAAATAGTTTATTGACATTTATTCTCTTAAGGCGTTTTAAAAATTGTATGTTTATTTGAAACTGTCATATGAAATGATACATATTTATAACATAAGGAGTGTTGTTCAAAAGGTCATATATATTATGCATTGGATACATCCAGCTAATCAACATATGCGTGATCTCACATACTTGTCATTTTTGTTGTGAAAAAACTTGACATGCACTGTCTTAGAATTTTGTTAGAGAAAGAATACATTATCACCAGTTATAGTCAGCAGGCTGAAGAAAATATTTTTGACCTATCCCTCCTTTCTAACTAGAAATATGAATTCTTGATCCAGCATCTCCTCAGTGCACCCTCTTCACCCCCGCCTTCGGAGTCACTACCTCTGTGAAGTCCGCTTTTTCAATTTCTTATAAGAATGAGGTCATGTGCTAGTTGCCTTTCAGATACCTGGCTTATGTGACTTAACAAAATGGCATGCACACATTCAGCAGATTCACACGCATTGTCACAACTGGCAGGATTTCCTTATTTATTATTGCATTACATTTTTCCATTCCGCGTAGGTGTATTTACCCCATTTTTTTAATCCACTCATCAATTGAGGGACACTCAGGTTGCTTCCGTTATTTTGGCTCTAGGGAAAATGTAATGAGTGCAACAATACTTGCATGGGTGCATGCACACCTTCAACATACTGATCTGTGTACTTGTGGGCGTGCCCGGGTATTTTGATTTGCTGGATCATATGGTGGGTGGTTCTACCTGTAGATTTTTGAAGACTGTTTATATTAAATAAAACCCATAAAACTTCTTGTAATGCCTGCACCAATTTACATTCTCACCAAAAGTGAGCAAGGAATTCCTTTTCTCTGCATCCTCACCAGAAATGAGGGTTTTCTTTTTTCTTTTTTTTTTTTCTTGTCTTTTGGAAAATAGGCATTCTGACTGAAGTGAGAAGAAATCTCATTGTGTTTTGATTTGCATTTTCCTGGTGGGTTGGGGATGATGAGGACTTTTTAGTGTGTCCTCTGGACAACTGTATGTCTTAGTTTCAGAAATGAGTATTCCAGCCTTTGCCCATTTGTTTTCAAGCTATTGAGTTGTGGGGAGTTCCTTATGTACTTTGAATATTGACCCATTAACAGATCTATGGTGACCCAATCATTGCTCCCATCCTGTAGGATGCCCCTTCTGTTTCTTTAGTTTTCTGTGTTGTGGTGAAGCACTTTAGTTTGATATGATTACATCCTCTATTTCTGATGGTGTTTACTGTGCTCTTGCAGTCACTTTGAGACCATCATTGCCTACAGAGATGCCATGGAGCTTCTTCCTTGTGATTTGTTCTGGTATTTTTATTGTTTCCTGTCTGACATTGGAGGTTGGTGATAAATTATCCACTTGTAAATTCCTTTATGTGGCTATTCAGTTTGTCCCCAACCTAGTTTATAGAAGATACTTGATTTTTCACTGGGCGTTGTTGCTTCTTTGGGAAAAGGCCGTGACTTAGCTGCAAATGCAGTGACTTAGTTCTGGGCTCCTGTTGTTTTTCATAAGCTCAAGTCTCTGCTTTTCTGCAGTGCTATCCTATTTCGGTACGTAAAGCTTTGTAGTAGTATATCATGAAGTTAGGTAGTGTGATGCCTCCAGCTTTGTGCGTTTTACTGGATTGCTCTGGGCTTTCAGGATGTTCTGCCGTTTCACAGGAAATTTAGGATTCTCAGATTACTTTTCTAAGAAGAATGGGTCATTGATATTTTTACAGGGGTTGTATAGGATCTGAGGATCACTCAGGTAGTATTGATGTCAATGCCATTTAGACAATGTGTTTGTGTGCACATGCTCAGGGCCAAGAGACACTGGGTGTCCTCAGCAATAGTGAGGTGGGCCTTAATGTCCAGCCAGATTGCCTTCCTGGAAACACACAGAGGATCCCCTTCCGTTTTGCTGTCTCTTCACATTTCCTCCCCTGCGAGCCCTGTGTGGTCCTCCAGATTCCCTGTGCGATGGCCTGCCTTTTTTGTGGGTGGGGAGTTGCTGGGTGAATGAGGATGGCAGAGGGGAACAAGCATGTCAGGAGAGCCTGGGTTCATCCAAATGGGACTTGGCAGGCCTGGGAGAGCCATTCTGGGAGGATGTAGACCTGGACAGGCCTCAGATGGGCATCTGTATGGAGGGTGAGACAGCCCTGGTGGATCCCAAACTGAAGGCCAGGTAGTGGCACGCCTCAGGACAGAGAAGGGAGCTAGCAAGGGATGATGAGGCAGCTATCTCTTGATCCTGGCTTCTTACCCATTGACCTTTGCTAATTATGCCTATTTAGCAGATTAGGGTTCCCCTATCCTGAAATGTGGGAACTACAGTTCCCTTATGGACCTTTCTCCACCAGCCCATGATGGCCTGAGTTTGCTCACTGCAATCTCCTCCCTGAGCCTTGGCTTCTCTATGTGCATCCTAACTCCGGGACCCACAGGCTTCTCAACCCCCAGGCCTGGGCTGCTTCCCTGTCCTCTTCTCTGTTCCCTCTCTGAGGGCCTAACTCCGTTGAGTAGTGCTGCAGGAGATTGAGCCACAGGCCCTGGCTGATGACCTCGGGGACTGGGCAAAGTGGTCGTGACAGGTCAGGTTCCGGTCCAAAGCCAATTCCTCCGATGCCGAGGAATGTCCAACAAGGTCCTTTGCCATGACGCCGCATAGCTGCCCCACCTCAGCAAACCTGCCATACCCTGGGCAGTCACAGTCAGCCAACCAGCTGAGGAAGCTCAGTTAGGCAGTGCCCTGCAGGAAACTGGGGCCTTCACCTGAATGAGCCTAGAACCACTTGACTGCAGTGGAGCCAGTCGCCCTGTATCCTGGAGGGAGAGGAGTCAGGAAGGCTAACGCCAGGCCGAGCTTCCCAGGTACTACCCCCTCTACCATACCAGGAGGCACTCCTCATTGAGGATGCCAACGCAATACTCCTTAGTGAGCACTTCGTTGCCAAAGTAAATGTTGTGATGACAGGCAAACTTCTTCCTGCCAGTTGTACTCATGATGAGTGAGTTCCTCCTCCTGCCTGTCCAAGAAGGAGAAAGAGGACAGCCAAGGGACAATTTCATCTAGGTGGGCTGAGGTGGCCTTCTAGCTGGGGTGAAGCATGCGTTTCCCCTTCCTAGCTCCCCGACTGAGACACCCCTGAGCTCCAGGAGCACCTCAAACTGACCTGGATCTTAGAACCCTTCCCCAGACCCGGGCTTACCATCCTGACCAGCAATCCAACATGTAGCTTTGAAGGACTTCCTCATGATGTTTCAGCTACTTGCTCTCACCGGAAATAATCACAACTTTTAAACTGTTCTTCATGCCAACTTAAATGTTTCATTTTTACTACCTCATGTTTTGGATGAGGCATGTATTTTTAAATAGATTTTCACCCTTATTGTACCTCTGTGATAAACTGCTTACTTACATTCATACCATAATTATCTTTCAGTTTTACTTGTCTGTTCCCCAAGATTCAGTGAAACTAAGAATTCTATTTATGCTTGTATCTTTCAGCAACCATATGTGAGATAATGGTGCACATTACTGCAGAAATCACATATACAGGTCCAAAGGGAGACGAAGAAAAAGAAAGCAAGTTTTAAAGTCTGTACATTCCTAACTCTGTATCAGAAACTCACAAATAACAGTGAAATCAAAGAATGATCACAGCCAATTCCTTTTCATACCTAGACTGAAATAAGAATCTTCAAAAGAAAAGAAAGTTCAGAATTTGGGTTTGCAAAAAGTTTCCTATATAGACAAAATTATTGGTAACTTTCTCTGACTAGAAAACAAACAAAAATCCACGTTTTTCATATGTGTAAATATACACATTTTTATTTCCATCAGTGATGATACGCAAGTAAGTAATAAAGTGAAAGTACAATAAATTGATATATGGAATGTTCACAGTCTCCAAATATTCCATTGAGACTATTAATTTTATGTAAACCATAAAGAATGCTTCATGAAACTACATTATACAGTGTCTTTTAGTATTTTACTCACATTTTAAATAATCAACAATTAGAGGGAATTCTTCCTCATTATTTATTACGACTACCGTTATTTTCCTTGAGTAATCCTGTTGAAATTAAGTATTTTAAATAAAACATTAAAAACAAATTATATTGACTGATTTCAGCTTTTAATGAAATCCTACTTGTGTATTTGTAGTAATGTGAAGTATAACTTTCTCCTCACAATTACTCTTTTATAAAACCGGTGTTATTGTTTTCTCTGACACTAACATTGTGATATCTCACAGCTTTACTGTGTGTATACATGACATCCCTCCAGAGAGTAGGCGTCAAATATGTGGAAAAATCATATTTGTGACAAAATTCTGGGAAAGGCAATGGTGACATGGAAGAATAATTTCTAACTTGCTAACTGTTGGTCAATGGGTTTGTATTTATTTAGCTATAGACACGTATGTGCACACTGTGAGTTTGCCCATGTACATATACATTTCTAGGAGATACCCGTAATATATGGGTTGTGTAATTTTTAATTTATCCACTATTGTGTATGTGTGAAATTAGAAAAGCAGTTACCTTTTCTTTACTCAATTTGTTGGAAAGCCAAAAAAGTCTGTCAACCTTCATTTCAATTAATCCAATACTGTTAACTGCGGACACCTTCATTCTCCTTGTTCTCCTTTGGCAACCGGGAAGTTAATTCTCACTCTAATTCAGCTCTCAGGGTGTGATCCACAAACTTTGTATATGCTTAAAAGGATAAAAGTTCAGTGAAATGTCAAGCCATGCTGTGAAATGTTCCATTGTTTCTATATCTCTAATTGTCCTTTCATGTTATAGAGGCAAGAAAAACAATTCAATGTGTTTCTTAGTATCCAGTCCAATGCACTCTTTCTTCATAATATGCCAAACCCATCCCTTCAAGGCCTTGACATCTCAACATGGCTGGACGTCTCAAAATCTCTTCTCATTAATAACCATTATGTTAATCACTGTTGCCCACAACTGGAATTCGACTGTGAAATCCCCTGGTGGAAATTGCTGTAATGGCTCAAACTACTGGAATGACTATTTGTTTTACCTGAAAACATCTGATGAGCATATACATATGCTATGTGCATGAACATATTGTACATTAACAACATACCATCACTGCCAGTAGATAATAGGTATCCCAAACCTTTGAACCAAACTGACCTCAGGTGCTCCCACAAACCAAGCTTTTTCCTCCACAGCTTTCTTTTTATGTCAAAAAACCGCAAGTCCAGGCCGGGCGTGGTGGCTCTCGCCTGTAATTTCCACATTTTGGGAAGCCGAGGTTGGTGGGTCACTTGAGGTCAGGAGTTCGACACCAGCCTAGGCAACATGGCAAAAACCTGTCTCTACCAAAAATAGAAGAAGTAGCCAGGCCTAGTGGCACATTCCTGTGGTCGAGCTACTTGGGATGCTGAGGCAGGAGAACCGCCTGAACCTGGGAGGCAGAGGTTGTAGTAAGCTAAGATCAGACTACTGCACTCCAGCCTGGATGACACAGCGAGACCATGTGTCAAAAAAGAAAAAAAACAAAGCAACTCCACTCGTCCAGTCGCTTAGGTAAAAAGTACTGTAGTTGGCTGGGCACGATGGCTAACGCCTGTATTCCCAGCACTTTGGACTTTGGAAGGCTGAGACGGGCAGATCACCTGAGATCAGCAGTTGGAGACCAGTCTGGCCAACATGGTGAAGCCTGGCCTCTACTAAAAATACAAAACATTAGCTGGGCATGGTGACGAATGCTTGTAATCCCAGCTAGTCGAGAGGGGGAACCTGGGAGGCAGAGGATGTGGTGAATGGAGATGATGCCACTGCACTCCTGCCTGGGCTACACAGCGAGTGTACCCTGTGAGAAACAAAGGTGAACAGAAGAAAAGTTCTTTATTTAAATATCTAGTACATTAATTTTCAAGTTGTTGTAGAAACATTTCTCTTTAAACTCCTATTGTAATGTCACTTTTCCTGCTACTCACAAATTTAATCTGTAATATTTGCAGTATCGTGAAGTTCTAAGTACATTTAAATTCCTATTATGATAATCCATGGATTGCTGAGAAATAGTGGTTTTAATTTTGTTGTTCAATTTCCACTTAATTTTATTTCAACTTGTGTTAACTCAATTGAAAATTCTTTAGTAGTTTTTTAAATCTCATATCAAGACTTTTATTCACATCAATTGCTGTATAAATGCTCCCACCTTGAAGAACACTCTCTTATAGCCTGCTTCCCTACGACAGTCTTGACTGGTTGCCCTCCAGGCCTGTTTCAATTGTCTCATTCTAGGACTTACATTCACTACCCTTTTAAGAATTTATCTTTCTCTTTTCTTGTGTGTCCTGTTTTCTGCATTTCACATCTTTATCTTTCTTGGTTTACTTCTTCTTTTTGGTAGGAAAAAATCTCTAGTAATTTCTTGAGGAAAGGTTCACCTGGAGACAAAATTTTCGAGTTCTCATATGTCTGAAAAATGTTATGTTTTCTCCTTGTACATTTGATTTTAGTCTATTTGGAAATAAAAACATATGTCAGAAATCAGTTTCTTTTAGAATTTTCAAATCAGAACTCCATAATCCATTGCCTTCTGCTTTATAGCGGTAGTGTTGAGATTTTTTTTTTTTTTTTTTAATTTGACATGGAGTTTCGCTCCTGTTGCACAGGCTGGAGTACAATGGCAGGATCTGAGCTCATCGCAACCTGCACCTCCTGGATTGAAGTGATTCTCCTGCCTCAGCCTCCCCAGTAGCTGGGATTACAGGTAGGCGCCACCATGCCTGGACAATTCTGTGTTTTTAGTAGAGATGGGGTTTGTCCATGTTGGTCAGGCTGGTCTCAAACTCCTGACATCAGGTCATTCGCCTGCCTTGGCCTCCCAAAGTGCACCTCGGCCTCCCAAACTGCGCCTTGGCCTCCCACAGTGCTGGGATTACATGCATGAGCCACCATGCCTGGCCAGTGTTGAAAATTTCTAAATCATCTGGTTCCTCATCCTTTGTTCGTGACCTATTTTTACCTCTCTGGAAACTTACACCATTTTCTCTTTGTTCTCAGTGTTCTCAAATTGTACATTGATGTATCTTGTCACGAGTCTGCTTTCATCGATTTTCATGCTATTTTGCTAGGTGTTCGCCTTTTAATCTGTAAATAAGCATCCTTATGTTCTGAGACTTTTTAATTATTTGCCAACAATTTATCCCCCTTTGTTTTACTTATTTATTTCACTTCTATAATTCATATAAATAAAATAATTGGAAAAAATTATCTTGGAGAAGCAGATACCATCACACTGATTCTGTCTGTGTTAACCTATCATACCTGAAGGTTGTCATATTTTATTAAGCAGAAATGTTGTATTTCTTGGTATTCACATTACAACCTGAAGATGGGCAATGACTGTCAAAATTTTAAATGTATGGGTAATAGTTAGAAGATGCAAGCACTGTATCCTCCAGAATTTTAGCATATGAAAATTGCTAATTTTAAATTCCAGGCACATTGATTTAAGCTTCAACATTCTCCCAGCTAAAATGAATCCATTTGTGCTAAGTTCTGTGATCAAAGGTGAATAAGACATTGTTTCTGCCTTCAGTGATAGCTGAGTCCAAAGGGAGACAAATAGAAATGATGTAAAAAGAGAGATAAGTAGTTCATGCGCAGTGGCTCACCAGCACTTTGGGAGGGCAAGGAGGGAGGATCATGAGGTCCGGAGATTGAGGCCATCCTGACTAACAAGGTAAAACCCTGTCTCTACAAAAAATTAGCCAGCCTTGGTGGCACACACCTGTAGTCCCAACTTCTTGGGAGGCTGAGGCAGGACAATTGCTTGAACCCGGGAGACGGAGGTTGCAGTGAACGGAGATCATGCCACTATACTCCAGCATAGGCAACAGAGTGAGACTCTGTTTCAAGAAAAAAAAGACATAAAGTGCTATAAAAACTGAGAAAAGGGACAGAATATCTGTGACAGATAATTTGTTTGGGTCAGTTGGAAATGAGGAGGTCTCAGTGTATGCTTTTACTGTTTCACGTTTGATTATGGGCAGAAACAAATGAATCTTAATATTTATGGGGTCACAGACACTTTTTAAAGGTGAGGAAATCTATGATGATTCTTTCCATAAAAATCTATGTAACATACATCTATATTTTACTTAGAAACTCAGAATGTGCACCATCAAGTGCTCTGGATAGAGTAGAATGAGTAGTAGTATTTAAGGCAGACAAGATGGGAAGGGGAATCCAAACACAGGAAATGCCCTGTGCGAGAGCCTGGACACAAAAAAGCTCGTACATTATTGGAATCAAAGTGAGTATAACATAATTCAGGGTGACTGGAGCATAGCTGGAAGACGAACCAATCATGGCGTAAGATGAAAACAGAAGGCCAGGCACGGTGGCTCACGCCTGCAATCCTACATTTTGGGAGGCACTGGCGGGCAGATCACCTAAAGTCAGAATTTGAAGACCACCCTGGGTAAAATGGCAAAAGCCCATCTCTAATGAAAATACAAACATTATCCACGCATGGTGTGGGGGTGACTGTAATCGTAGCTACTCAGGAGGCTGAGGCAGCAGAATCGGTTAAACCTGAATGGCAGAGGTTGCAGTGATCTGACATCGCACCACTTAACCATTAAACACCAGCCTGGAAGAAAGATTGAAACTCCATCTCAAAATAAATAAATAAATAAATAAATAAATAAAAAATTTAGAAAGGCCGGGAGCGGTAGCTTCTGCATATAATCCCAGCAATTTTGGAGGCTGAAGTGGGCAGATCACTAGGAGTTGGGATTTCAAGATCAGCCTGACCAACTGGGAGAAATCCCATCTCTACTAAAAAAAAAAAAAAAAAGTACAAAATAAGCCCAGCACGATGGCGAGTGCCTGTAATCCCAGCTACTTGGGAGGCTGAGGCAGGAGAATCGCTTGAATCCAGGAGGTGGAGTTTGCGGTGAGCTGAGATCGCGCCATGGCACTCCAGCCTGGGCAACAAGAGCGAAACTCTACCTCAAAAATAAACACACAAAAATGAAACTAGAAGATAAGTATATATCCAGGGATAAAGCATGAAGTATCTCCAATGTCACTCATGCACTTTGTTTACTCAGAGACAACACCAGGATTGATTAAAATTATGCACATCATGTCAACCCTTTTCTAAATGTTAACAAATGTCACTGGAACAGCTAGTACCCATGGAATAGGATGTAACATTCTGACTGCAGGCTTTCACTTGCATTCCCTACAGGTGTTGAGTGTGGAGTGTTCAAACCTCAAGCTTATAGATTCATGAAGGAAAAATTATGTGCATTGAAAATTGAGAACAACTATGTTAAGAACAATATTCCATGAAAGTAAGTTCCTATGTACTCATCTGCTCTTAATTGTATTACACTGTTCTCATGCAGAATGATACAAGTAACAATTATTATTGTTATTACTATTATTAGTATTATGAAATGGAGTCTAGCTCGGTAGTCCATACTGGAGCGCACTGCTGCGAACTCAGCTCACTGAAACCTCCGACTCCTGGGTTCAAGGGATTCTCCTGCTTCAGCCTCCCATGTAGCTGGGATTGCAGGCACCCACCAAAACACCTAAGTAATTTTTATATTTTCAGTAGGGACGTGGTTTCACTGCATTGGCCAGGCTGGTCTTGAACTCCTGACTTCCTGAACCACCCACCTTGGACTCCCAACGTGCTGGGATTACAAGTGTGAGCCACCGCACCCAGCCAAAATTAATATTTTGAAATATTTAGAAATATATGTTCTCGGGCACAGTGGCTCAAGTCTGTGATCCCATGACTTTGGGAGGCCGAGGTGGGTGGACCACTTGAACTGAGGAGTTGGAGACTAGCTTGAAAATATGGTGAAACCCTGTCTCTACAAAAGATACAAAAAATTAGCCAGGACTGGAGGTGTGTGCCTGTGTTCCCAGCTACTGAAGAAGCTAAGGTGAGAGGATTGTTCAGGAGGATCACTTGAGCTCAGGAGGATGAAGCTGCAGTGCGCAGAGATTGAGCTTCTGCACTCCAGTCCAGTCTGGGCAAGAAAGTGAGGTTCTGTCTCTTGTACGTAGGGGTGTGTGTGTGTGTGTGTGTGTGTGTGTGTGTGTGTGTGTGTATACACATATGCATGTATATGTATACACACACTCATATATACATATATAAGAAAGAGTGAAACTCCCTCATACACACACACAGACACACACACACATACAAACACGCACACAAACATATATTCTTGGCCACCTTAATTCCTCTATAATGGAATTCTGAACAGCATGCTTAAGGGTCAATACCAGGGCCTGCAGGCAGATAGCCTGTGCCAGAACTGTTCAGAGTGGGTTTTTTCACATTATACAGTTTCATCTTCTGAGTACACTTCCTGATCCTATTGTTCCCTTCATATCTTGCATATCTTTCTGGGGAAAAGACCACATGCAGCAATACCTTTTTTTTTTTTTTTTTTTTTTTTTGCTAAGTGTTTTCTTATTATTTGGAGGAGTTTTTAGTCGAAAAATTTCTAAGGACGAAACTTTTCGTCTTTTGGTTCAGGAAACTGCAGGCACCAGTTGCACAACAATATTTAAGAGTAGCACAGATAATAAGTCATATCCATTGCCTTAAACAAAATGTACAGAATTCGGTATTTTTAGTTACACGCGAACACTATATAGGGTTTGCAATTGATCGTTTTTATATTCTATATTCTATTTGATACTGAACATAGAGCGTCAAGAATTGGGGCACACAATGATTTTTCAGTAAATATGCATAGAGTGCTGTAAATATTGAGATTGGAAAACATACCATGTTTCTGCCCTCATCATGTTCTCATTCTATTAAATGTTGTAATAACACAACTTTGAGTCATAAATCTTTCAAAAGAGAAGTACACACAAAAAAGAGCTAGACAAATACGTGGGACATTATGATCATTTAGAGCTTGTATCAGTTACAGCCAGGTCTTCAAGGCCCATAAATGCCAGGATAGAAAGTTTAGAACAAACTGTCTACACAAAGGCAAGTTTTTGTTGCTGTTGTTGTTTTTTCATAGGAAAATAATATCAGAGTTTCACAAAGGTTGTAAGACTAACTGCAATATATAGGATGGGTTGAAGATCAGCAAGAGAAGACAGAAGGTGAGTTCTGAGTTTTATTAAATGCTTAAACTAACATATGATGGTGGCCTGGGTAAAGAAAGTTGAAGCAAGGACTGGAAGAAAGAGACAGGTGCAAGAATCATTGTAAAGATAAAGTCCACAAGTCTTGGCATGAGTTTTCAAATTGAGGCTAGTAAAAAATATTGTGGGATTCTTGCCATTCATCTATCCATCAAATTATTCAATGCAACTTTATTAAGATTCTAGATTATTATTAATCTTTATCATTATTCAAGATTATTAAGGTGTATTACTCATTGAATAATAAATATTGCATGCATGTTTATTACTATGCAAAAAGCACTGTGCTGGGTTCTGGAGGTACAGCAATGAATATGGGGTTAATGGTCCCCAACTTCATGAAGCTTTACATAGAGGGAGAGACAGATAATAAATAAAAGACACAAGCAGTCGTAAATGTTGTGAAGGAAATTTTGGGACGCGGAAAGAGAGTAACAGATAGTAGTGACGGTTGGTATAACAGACAGAACTACTGTACATTGGGCACTAAGTGAAGCTTTCTCCAGGGAAGTCTTATGTGATATATCTGAAAGAGCAGCCATTGATAAAGAGGGAAAAAAACAGCTGCCAACCCTCTAAAATAGGAGAATTTTGGCCTAGCTCTGTGTTTGAAGAACAGAGAGTTGCTAATGTGCAGAATAAAGCTGAGAATTTGAGTAAGAGGAAAATGGTAAAGTAACCAGTGGTTTTAATAGTACAGATGGGAATGCTGTCCTTGATAAAAGTAGTTCCAGTGGAATGAGACCAAAACCCAATTGAACTGAACTGAAAAGCCAGTGGGAAGAAATGAGGGAAGTGGGTACAGCGTGCTTAGTGGAGAAAAGTAATGAAGGGGTAGGTGTCAGGGGAGTAAACAACGGGAAAAATTCTAATTTATAAAAGCAATCTAAGAATTTAGATCACAGCTGTATATGTATACTGAGGTGGTAGAGAGGGAGAGATTAACGTACATGAGAAAATAAAATTGACAGCAGTGGATTGCGGTTTCTAGCACCTACAGTTCACTCTCACTTTGCCTGTGAGTTGGATAAATGTCTGAAAGCTGATTGTTTTTCAAAGTTGGTTTCTATTTGGGAAAGAAGGGAGTAGGGAACAACATGACATTGTAAACTGCAAAGCAAAATAAGGATATAGAGTACATAGAGGAAGAAAGAGCTCGGGCACTAGAAGATCTTGTTCCTCAAACCGCATGCTGCCTACTTTGTAGTCTAGCTTGACACGTGAGCCCTACTCCAGTTTCCAAAAGAACAATGATTGTTTCATTTAATCGGACCAAGGGCACTTGACACATCCCACCATATACATCTGTCATTTCAAAGAAGAAAGAGTATTTTAGAACTACAAATAGAAATAATGTAACATTAAGATGAAAATCAAATAACAAATCTAGCTTCGTTGAAAATCTGTCTATACTGATATCTTATTATTTTTTTTAATTCTGCCAAGGATTAGTGAACATATTCTCCCAGTCTTTTGTCTGTATGTTAAAACTTGCTAAACACCTCAAGTCTCGCATAAGAACTACAATGGAAAATGGATCAGTCAGGAGTTCTTCCATACAATTATCAATAAATTATATTTCTTCATACTGAAATTTGTTTTTTCATTATTGTAAGAAATTAACTTTTATATTAATAGTAGGTGATGTAACAAAGCAGGTCTTTAAGGAGATAACTGACACTGGATTTCCATACCATTACTCAGGTGGCCCTTATTTGCCAGCCAGGTTCCCTCCCTGGACACACACTGAAGGTCCCCAACCATTTTGCGATCTCTTCACATTCCCAGCTCCTGAGGAAGCTCCAAAATACCTGTCCATGAAGAAAATAGAACATTTCCGCACACTGGATCCCAGTGTGGTCCTCCAGATTCCCTGTGAGGTGGACTATCTTGTATGGGAAGGCAGGGCACTGGGAGGGAGGATGTCAGAGACGATAACACATGTCAGGGCAGCCCAGGGTCATGGAAACAGAACAAGACAGTCCTGGGAGAAACATTCTAAAACGGCATAGACCTAGGTGGGCCTCAGGTGGACATCTGCGTGGAGAGGGAGAGGGCCCTGGTTGAGCTCAAAATGAGCCCCAGGTGGTAGCAGATCTTAGGGCAGGGCATGGAGCTGGCAAGTGATGATGAGACAGCTATCCCTTAAGCCCTGCTTCTCACCCACTGACTTTAGCCACATATGCATCCTAGTGGCTTAACGTTCCCCAATCCTGACATGTGGGTGTTATAATTTCCTGATGGGCCTTTCTCCCCCAAACCATGGATTGCCTGGGATTGCTCACTGCAGTCTCCTCCATGATCCTTGGGTTCTCCATGAGGGGCACAGATCCAGGACTCAAAGGCCTCTGAGTTGCCAATCCTTGGTTGCTCGCCTGGCCTCCTCTCTGTTCTGTCTCTAATGCTGTCCTTCCCTCCATGGGATAGAACTGCAAAGCATTGAGCCATAGGCCCTGGCTGATGATCTAGGGGACTGCAGAAGCAGGTCCAGGGGAGTTCAGGTCACAGCTTAAAGCCAGTTCCCCGGAGACCAAGGAATGACCAGCGAAGTCCTTTCCCAGGATGCCCCACGGCGAACCCCACCTCAGCAATCCTGCCAAAACCCGGGCAGTCTTATTCAGCCAAACAACCTCCACCTCCACCTCAGCCATGATGTCTGTCATATGATAAGCTCAGCCGTTGTGTCTTCCAATATGATAAGGTCAGGTAGGAGGTGTACTGCCTGCAGCTGGAGGCTTGACCTTCATGATCCCAGAACCACTGGACTGCAGTGGATTGAGACACTCTGTACCCTGCAGGGAGAGGAGTCAGGAAGGTTCATGCCAGACCTCACCTCCCACACACCAGCTGCCCTACCATGCTGGGAGGCATTCCTTACCGAGGATGCCAACACAGTACTCCTTAATGATGACTTCACTGTCGAAATAGAGATTGTGACGACATGAAATCTTCATCCCGCTGCCGGTAACCGGGATCGCTGAGGTCCTCCACCTGCCTGATCAAGGAGAAAGAGAATGGATTCAATACGACCATCTTATCTAGCTGGGCTGTAGTGAACCACGAGTTTCCACTTTCCAGTTCTCCCACTGAGACAACCCTGGTCCCCAGGGGGACCACAGACTGACTCAGAAACTGGACCCCTCCCACCGACCCAGGCTCCCCAGCCTGACCTACAAATCCATCATGTAGCAAAGCAGGACTTCATCATGGTTTCCGGCCCAGGCCGACATCTCGTGTGCCAAACAACCTACCTCTGGTCAGGAAGCCTCCAGATGATTGGGTGGGCAAGTCTCGTGACGCCCTGCAGTTTTGCAAGAGCACAGAGACTGTGGAGCAGGGCTATCTCCCAGAGATTTGGCCTGTCACCGTCCGTTGTTGGTCCTGTGTCTCTGTCTGGCGAGGAGGCAACGGCACAGCTATGGTGGTTTGTGGAGTGGGTGGACCCCGGCCAAGACGGCCTGGGCTGACAAGAGCGGAGAGGAAGAAGAAGTGGGCAGGTGGTTGCAGCTGAGGAGCGGAGGGGCGGGGTGGCACGGGGTGGTGTGAGGCGGCTGCTTCTCCGGGTTCATGAGCTGCAGGAGGCCTTTGTGTGCTGAGTGCCGGACCTGCTCTGCTGATGTCCGGGTGTGTGCTGTCTTCTCATCCTAGTCTCCCTGAGGGGTGGGCCTGCCCACTTGAGGGAAGTCCTGTAGTAAGAAACGGCGGCAGAGTTGTGCCTGGCGCTCCCCATGGGAATTGCGTGGGTGCAAAGGAGGTTATATAGACTCAAGGCCTACACCCCTTTGGGTTCGGCGCCGGCAGGGGGAAGAAAGCCTATCTGGGGAGCTGGTGCCTGCCTTGAGGTGGTCGGCAGCCCCATGCACCGCGAACCCGTCTTAAGCACCTTGTGTTTCTGGGCTGAGCCTGTTGGAAACGGGCACCGAGAGCATGGGGTGGTTGAATGGCTGGCAATGGCAAAGAGACTGCCCGTCCTCCAGGGACGTTCCCAGGGAAACGTGCCCTTCGACTTTCTGCTGCGCGGGAAGGGACCTTGGCGCCGCGATTCTCCCTTGTGAGTGCTGTGCTTGGCTCCCCTTGCCTACCACGTGTTCCCAGGGCTGCTACAAGCAAGCTGCAAGGATATGGCTCTGGCCCAAAAGGCGGAGATGCCCTGTGGCCTGGGGCACTCACGGAGCCCAGCTCCAAGTGAAGGACCTCCAGCGAGTCCATTGACGGCACAGGTGTTCTTGGTCCAGGGCCAGGCTGTGCCCGCTGGCCCTCCTTCTGCCACATCACGTCGGTCTCCTCCTCAACCACCACCTCCACCTCAGCCATTATGTCTTCCACCATCAGCACCGCCTCCTCTTCCAAGGCCGCCTCCTTGCTCTGTACTCCGGCCGTCCTCAACAGCAGAGCCTCCAGCCTGAACACGGTGCCGTCCTGTGTGCTCCCACAGATCCCGGCCTGCGCAGCCCAGCCCAACCTCCGCACCCCTAGGCTCTTGGGGACCGATCCCCCACAGACACCCTCCCTAAAAACCCACGGGCATCGCCCTGCTGAGAACCTAGTCCCACACCCACGTGGACCCAGGTTTCCTGAGGAGCTCCGCTGGACCCGCAGATCCTGCAATGGCCACAGGGCTCGGCTCCCCCGCAGGCTCAACTGTGCACAGGAGCTCAGGAGCCAGAGGCCCAGGCCCTGGGCCTGCAGAGCACCACCAGCAGGCACCGCAGCCACTGCAGCGGGTGCGGGAGCCTCTGGGTCGGCAAGGCATTGCAAAACACCGTGCGCGCAAGTCATCAATGGCCAACCCTGGCGGCCGGCCTCTGGTGTGCCCAGGGCATAGGACAAGAGGCCCTTTGGAATGCTCCTTGGACTGCAGCATCCTCAGGGAGGAAGCATGGTACGCAGAGCCTGTATTTGCCTCGACCTGCGATAGTGTGTGCCGGGGTTCTGGCCTCTACAACAGATCAATTTCACCTTAGCACAAGGAGGCGACTTTCCTCCCACGTGCCCGGCCCGACTCACTTCCCCTAGGCCGCCCCTGTCAACCTGGCCCCAGCAACCAGAGAGAGTTCTCTGGATCTGCAGTATTGCTTCCGTACCATCCAGCTGGCCTGCCTAACGAAGAGAGATGTTTCATGTGTTCATGACACATAGAGATTTTCATGGCTTGCCACACTCAGGATGTCAGGACACAGGGCTGCCGTGCCCACAATTCCAAATGCCACGCAGCCCGTCTGTCCCAGGATGCCGAGCTACCGGGCACAAGCTCCAAGGGCTTCTCGGAGGAGGTTTGGGGAGAGGAGTTGGCGTTAGGGGGAGTTGGAGATGCAGGCCCACCAGTGGCTGTGCCGCCCAGGGAGACGCCCACCGCCCTCCCATTCATTGGCCAGCATGGGAGGAAGGCGGTCGCAGCGCGGCTCCCTGCGCTCTTCCCGCGCAGTCCATTAGGGGGCGCCCGGGAGCCCCGCGCATGCGCACTGAGGGCCCGCTGACCCACTGGGTGCAATAAAGGCTGCGGCCGGGTTCGTGTGGCTCGGTTCCGGCAGCATAGGCCTTGCTCAGTGGGAGTGCGGAGGAGGGCACCGTCTTCAGGATGGAGGCTGTACAGGAGGGGGCGGCCGGGGTGGAGAGTGAGCAGGTGGCTTTGGGGGAGGAGGCGGTGCTGGTGTTGGATGACATAATGGCGGAGGTGGAGGTGGTGGCCCAGGAGGAGGGCCTCGTGGAGCCGCAGGAGGAGGCCCAGCGGGCACAGCCTGGCCCTGGGCCCATGACCCCAGAGTCTGCACTGGAGGAGCTGCTGGCCGTTCAGGTGGAGCTGGGGCCGGTTAATGCCCAAGCCAGGAAGGCCTTTTCTCGGCAGAGGGAAAAGATGGAGCGGAGGCGCAAGGCCCACCTAGACTGCAGAGGCGCGGTCATCCAGAGCGTCCCTGGCTTCTGGGCCAATGTTGTATCCTTCTCAGTGTTTCTTCTGCCTTTCTGGTGGAGAGGTGCTCTCGGGGAAGTGTAAGTAACTTATGGGCAGCTTGGCATCGATGTGACGCCACCTTTGGGGAACAAAGGTGAGTTGCCCCGGACAAATGTGGCTAGGGAAAACTGCAGCAGGCGTGGGTACTATTTTCCTGCGTGCGGCAGAGAAACCCTTGGTGATGCCGAGCAGCAGACGTTTGGGGCATGTTTTTGAAGAACAGAAGCGAGTTCAGACCAGAATAGGTTTTTGTGTGCATCAAGCTATTTTTAAGGCAGTGTGATTGCTCCCCCTTTCTAGTCCGATCTGGGACTGGGCGTCTTCGGCTATAAGCAGATTCTGCCACTCCTCAGACACCAGCAAGTCTCTGCAAATCGCACCTCCGCATGTCAGTGCAGTCAGCCTCAGAATTATACACCCTCTGTGAAGCCAAGGGGCCTTATTTTAGGGGTAGGGGGAGGCGAAAGGAGGTCATATACGTGGAAGCAGATCTGAGAAATCCCCTACCCCAGCCTCTGGGTGCTCTTAGGCCTTCTTCCCTGTTGCTCCTAGCTTCTCCTTCCACCGTATGTAAATGTAAAGGCTCTTTGACCTAAATCAGATTGCAAACCACCCCCAGATGTCAGCCCTGATCACTGACCAAGATGAAGACATGCTGAGCTACATGATCAACTTGGAGGTGAGGACAGCAAGACTGAGGCTAGAGGGTTTAGTGGGGGAGGGTAAGGGAAATAATTGGTTCCTGTGAGCAACAGTTGGCACCTCACCCAAAAAGGTATTTAAACTTTCTCCACCTTGTCCTGACAGGTGGAAGAAGTGAAGCATCCCGTTCATCTCTGCAGGATCATGTTGTTCTTTCGGAGTAACCCCTACTTCCAGAATAAAGTGATTACCAAGGAATATCTGGTGAACATCACAGGTGACAGGTGGCTCCCAGGATGGGTAGTGGAAGGAAGATGGTGGGTGGATCATTGCCAACGTGATCCAGTCCCCTTCCCACAAAACTTTCTGTCTCTGTAGAATACAGGGCTTCTCATTCCACTCCAATTCAGTGGTATCCAGATTATGAAGTTGAGGCCTATCGCCGCAGACACCACAACAGCAGCCTTAACTTCTTCAACTGGTTTTCTGACCACAACTTCGCAGGATCTAATAGGATTGCTGAGGTGGGTCCTCACTGGGAAACATCAGCAATGACCCTGGTGTGTTCCCACCTGTTTGGGTCACCAGTCTGAGCCCTGATGAGGCGTTTGCCGATTGATTCCCCTGACAGATCCTATGTAAGGACCTGTGGCGCAATCCCCTGCCGTACTACAAGAGGATGAAGCCACCTGAAGAGGGAACAGAGATTTCAGGTGAGCCGTTCAGTTGGAACTGGAGCTGTTTGATGCCCACTATGAGGGGGTTGACACACCTGCCTATTCAGGGAGCCTGGACGCTCGTTTCAGAAATGTAGAAATTGAGGCTGCTTTCCTATATGTAGAAATTCCTTGAGAGGACGAGAGAGAGTGACAGAATCCAGGACATTCATGGCATTGGGCTGAAAAAGGCAGATTAGAGACTGCACTGCAAGGCAGGTTATAGCTGTGAGTCTTAAGCCCAGGGGAGCATAGTCCATTTCCAGAATCACTGAGAAGTGAAGCTGAAAATCATTCACTTCAATCTGTAGCCCTTGATTCCATGGCCGTCAACCCCAGCGGCAGTCATCCTACCTACTCCATGAGATTGGGCTCCCTGAATGTGCCTCCTGGTCATCCCTGTCCTAGACCGCAAAGGATTGTTTAGATTGATGGATTTCCTTGAGCTATTGCCGCATCAGATTTCTGTGTGCTTTTAGTGTACAATGCATCTTGTTAGCTGACTCCCCTCACAGAGAGTACTGGGAATGGGGCAGGTATTGCGGAGAACAGTTTGTAACCCATGGTAGGAGGAAGTTTAAGAGATCACAAATGGGGAAGGGATATCCTTTTCTCAGCGGGCCCTGCAATTAAAACATTTCAAAGTATGGCTGAGAGAAATGCGTTTTGACATGCGTTTGTGTTTCTCTAGGGGACTCCCAGATGTTGAGTTGACTGTGAGGGAGCATCGGACCTTACTTAAAACAGCAGAACTCCTAAAAAGTTACTACCGTATGCAGGATGTCAGTACTCAGCATGGTCTTATGCCCAGGAAGTAAAGGAAAAACCGACCCAGTCACAAAAAAATCAGACAGGAAAAGGGGGTAAACTTGGATTGTATGGAATGCCAAATAAATATTCTCAAGAATGTTTGACTGTGTGTGTGTGTGTTTGTTTCTGTGTGTGTGTGTACGTTTATCCCCTGGATTTGGGTGTCATATTGAATTGATCAATCAATATGCTTTATTTTCTTCATGGAACTGACCCGTCTGTGTTGGAGCTGGGCCTCTAAAATTGTGGAGTGAATGGGTGTGGAATGTGTTGGGATTCTTCCTACAGGACAGAGTTGGGGAGGTCAAAGCAAAAGACAGCTTAGTTGGAAACTTACTTTGTCCTATGGAAGCAGAAGTAGTTCAAGGAAAGGGGTTAAGGTTTCCACAGCCCAGTTTGCTGGGACCTCTAAAATCCTTCATTTTGGGTATCATCATACACAATAGATAAGCACAGGATGATGGAAATCTTGAAGTTCCCTTTCTTGTTGAATTCACGTTCTTTTAAAGGTGAATGCATAATCCTTTTCTGGGACAATCAGCCCCTCAGAACTTCTCACACATCAACGTGAGAAGAAATGGGCAGGTAAGGTGTATGGAGGGACTGTGGGAAAGGTGACAGAGGCATGTGGGAAAGCATTCAGGATATGCTTTTTGGCGTAGATGACTAAGGGAAAACACAGACTGGCAGAAGTGCGGGGAAAGGGGTTGGATTTGTGGAATATAAGATTGCTGGGGAATCCACGCATGGACTGTCTTGTCACTTGATGACACAGGATATGGACGCTCTTGTTGATGTTTACATCTTTAGTTGGGTTAAGCTTTTCTCCACGATTGTATGTTAGGTGAGGAACCAGTAGTGTATGTAGCTACCAACATTACGAGTGCATTTTGTGCTCTTGCAAACTCTAGTGAGGCTCTATTCTCCCCAGTGATTGGCACTGCAGATTGTTTCTGGAGCCCAGGGCCCTCTGATTTTCTGTGGCCTTTTCAGCATACTTTGCCTAAGTTTAATAATGTAAAGAGCAGATAGTTGCACAGTATGTGTTGCAAGCCTCACACAGGAGGACAACACATACAGTTTTCATTCACGGGTGGGTGGCGGCTTCCCATGAACACCTGTGTCTATGCACAAGACGAGGGGTTGCCTGTGTCACTGATGGGTGAGGAGGATTTCAGTGTCGGCGGCAGAACTTTCTTCCCGGTTCCCAGAAAAAACAGTTCCAACATGAGCATCCATGTTGGCCACACACTAGTAGAGTGCTAACATTCCTGTCCCATATGTACTCTGGTCGGCACAGCTTCTGTGAGAAGAGCTATGTTGTTTCAGGGAGGAAGGTTTGACAGTCAAAGTTCATGAATCTGTTGTACTGCCTTCAATACGCATTCCACACCTCCTGCTCGGTATCAGCAGTTGAGCTTTGAAAATCTATAGCCCAGTTTTGCCCCTGCTCCTGGGCACACTGATAATACCATTGTTTTGGTATTATCAGAGATGGTGCTGAATTGTGCTGAATTGTACAGGCTGTCTAACGCTTCTTCCACTGAATATCCGTGCACATGGGCCACAAACGCTAAGGGTACTGACGGATTTGTATTCTGCCTCAGTAACTCTGAAACACCTCTGTTACATCTACTGTCAGGGTCTTTTTCATGTTTAAAGTACCAAGTGTGTGTTTGTAGTTTTTAGTGTGTTTGTAGTTGTGTATGTTTATTTCTCTGCGTGGGTTTGTATCTTTCCTCTGACTCCACCTATGTCTCCCCATATTTTTCCACACTACCTGCGGTAATTTGTACATGCCTATCTCTACAACCATGCTAGAATTTGTATCTGTGTCTTTGAACATCTGTCACTCTCTCTCCCTTCCTTTCTTCCTTCCTTTCCTTTACACCCTTCCTTTCTTCTTTCCCTTCCTTCCCCACCACACTCTCTCCGTCTGTATCATCTACCTTTCTGTTCTCTATCTGAATTTAGTTTGTAATTCTGAATCTCTTGGCAGTGGCGTCAGACATCAGAATGTCTGGATGAAATTCCTCTTTGAAAGACTCTGAGCTGAAAGAGATGAGTTCTTTTTGTGAGCCATAATGAACGGTTTATTTCAGGCCAATCTAGCAATGACAGTGTTAAAAACAAATACTGAGCATTGCAGCAAAGCCAAAAGTCCCATGGATTCCACTCATCCCGCTCAGTGTATCGAAAAGGTGGAAAAGTGAAAAAGTGGGTATGCCTGTGGTCTCCCAAGCGGAAGGAGAACTTTCAAGTGATTGTGTCAGATGATTTTCCAGCAGGCAGCTATAGTTCGTAGATACATGCTGCGTAAACACAAGCACGATGATGAAACGTAGAAAATGTTCTTCTTCCTCCATTTCAGTTTTGTATTATCTTTTAACCAACATCATGCGTACAGAATTTCTTCACGACATGTCATAAACTATTGTTTAATGAACTCATACCTGAATTATTCATTGTGTCAAAGAATGTCAAACAATCATGATTCGTTATGACCTGCTACAGATAAGTGATAGGAAATAAGAAAATGAGAGCATATAGAAAGGGCACATCGTGGTCTGGGAACTTCACCAAGAGGTTCAGGCTAGCTGAATGCATGTCAGGGATTCAGAAAAAGACACTTGCACTTGTTATTAAGGGCTTTGAATGGAAAAGGAGCACTCTTTTTACATTTATGTCTTTTAAGTCATTTGGGGAGTTTGGTGTATTATTACTTACAGTGTTCCCTCTGCCCTTTCTTATTGTTCTCCCCATCTGGCGCTGTTATTATGTGAAAGCTGGTTTCCTCCATCGGATCGCGTAGGCTCTAATGATGTTTCATTTATTTTGATTCTCCTCACACTACGTAGTTTTAATTTGCCGAATGTGACTCTTTTTTTGTTGGTTTTCCGAGAATGGGTCTTACTCTGTCTTCTAGGTTGGACAGCAGCCCCAGGGTCTTAGCCCACTGCATCCCAGACACCACACACCCATGTGATCCTCTCAACTCAGACTCTCACACAGCTGGCACTAGAGGTGCATGCAACCCTTCCCAGCTATGTATTAATTTAGCAATTGATTACTTTTTGGATATGGGCCCATGTTGCCCCAGGCTCCTCTGGAACTCCTGAGTGCAGGCAATCCTCCCACCTCAGCCTACCAAAGTGCCGGAATGACAGGTGTGACCCATGGCCCTGGCATGGCTTTGAGTTTTTTGCTTTTTTCTTCTACCTCCTCACGTCTTCTTTTCAAACATGCAGTGAAGGTTTCAATTCATGGACTGTAGTCTCCGTGCCTCTAATTTCTATCTTTCAACTCATCGTCAGCATTCATTGCGATTTTCATATTTATAAATTTATATATATATATATGTGCACATATATATTTTTCCTTAACTTACCAAACGATGTTGCATTCTTTCCTGTGTCATGAAAAAGACTTTGATAGAAATGAAAAGCACCGCTTTATAATAAAATAGTTTATTGACATTTATTCTCTTAAGGCGTTTTAAAAATTGTATGTTTATTTGAAACTGTCATATGAAATGATACATATTTATAACATAAGGAGTGTTGTTCAAAAGGTCATATATATTATGCATTGGATACATCCAGCTAATCAACATATGCGTGATCTCACATACTTGTCATTTTTGTTGTGAAAAAACTTGACATGCACTGTCTTAGAATTTTGTTAGAGAAAGAATACATTATCACCAGTTATAGTCAGCAGGCTGAAGAAAATATTTTTGACCTATCCCTCCTTTCTAACTAGAAATATGAATTCTTGATCCAGCATCTCCTCAGTGCACCCTCTTCACCCCCGCCTTCGGAGTCACTACCTCTGTGAAGTCCGCTTTTTCAATTTCTTATAAGAATGAGGTCATGTGCTAGTTGCCTTTCAGATACCTGGCTTATGTGACTTAACAAAATGGCATGCACACATTCAGCAGATTCACACGCATTGTCACAACTGGCAGGATTTCCTTATTTATTATTGCATTACATTTTTCCATTCCGCGTAGGTGTATTTACCCCATTTTTTTAATCCACTCATCAATTGAGGGACACTCAGGTTGCTTCCGTTATTTTGGCTCTAGGGAAAATGTAATGAGTGCAACAATACTTGCATGGGTGCATGCACACCTTCAACATACTGATCTGTGTACTTGTGGGCGTGCCCGGGTATTTTGATTTGCTGGATCATATGGTGGGTGGTTCTACCTGTAGATTTTTGAAGACTGTTTATATTAAATAAAACCCATAAAACTTCTTGTAATGCCTGCACCAATTTACATTCTCACCAAAAGTGAGCAAGGAATTCCTTTTCTCTGCATCCTCACCAGAAATGAGGGTTTTCTTTTTTCTTTTTTTTTTTTCTTGTCTTTTGGAAAATAGGCATTCTGACTGAAGTGAGAAGAAATCTCATTGTGTTTTGATTTGCATTTTCCTGGTGGGTTGGGGATGATGAGGACTTTTTAGTGTGTCCTCTGGACAACTGTATGTCTTAGTTTCAGAAATGAGTATTCCAGCCTTTGCCCATTTGTTTTCAAGCTATTGAGTTGTGGGGAGTTCCTTATGTACTTTGAATATTGACCCATTAACAGATCTATGGTGACCCAATCATTGCTCCCATCCTGTAGGATGCCCCTTCTGTTTCTTTAGTTTTCTGTGTTGTGGTGAAGCACTTTAGTTTGATATGATTACATCCTCTATTTCTGATGGTGTTTACTGTGCTCTTGCAGTCACTTTGAGACCATCATTGCCTACAGAGATGCCATGGAGCTTCTTCCTTGTGATTTGTTCTGGTATTTTTATTGTTTCCTGTCTGACATTGGAGGTTGGTGATAAATTATCCACTTGTAAATTCCTTTATGTGGCTATTCAGTTTGTCCCCAACCTAGTTTATAGAAGATACTTGATTTTTCACTGGGCGTTGTTGCTTCTTTGGGAAAAGGCCGTGACTTAGCTGCAAATGCAGTGACTTAGTTCTGGGCTCCTGTTGTTTTTCATAAGCTCAAGTCTCTGCTTTTCTGCAGTGCTATCCTATTTCGGTACGTAAAGCTTTGTAGTAGTATATCATGAAGTTAGGTAGTGTGATGCCTCCAGCTTTGTGCGTTTTACTGGATTGCTCTGGGCTTTCAGGATGTTCTGCCGTTTCACAGGAAATTTAGGATTCTCAGATTACTTTTCTAAGAAGAATGGGTCATTGATATTTTTACAGGGGTTGTATAGGATCTGAGGATCACTCAGGTAGTATTGATGTCAATGCCATTTAGACAATGTGTTTGTGTGCACATGCTCAGGGCCAAGAGACACTGGGTGTCCTCAGCAATAGTGAGGTGGGCCTTAATGTCCAGCCAGATTGCCTTCCTGGAAACACACAGAGGATCCCCTTCCGTTTTGCTGTCTCTTCACATTTCCTCCCCTGCGAGCCCTGTGTGGTCCTCCAGATTCCCTGTGCGATGGCCTGCCTTTTTTGTGGGTGGGGAGTTGCTGGGTGAATGAGGATGGCAGAGGGGAACAAGCATGTCAGGAGAGCCTGGGTTCATCCAAATGGGACTTGGCAGGCCTGGGAGAGCCATTCTGGGAGGATGTAGACCTGGACAGGCCTCAGATGGGCATCTGTATGGAGGGTGAGACAGCCCTGGTGGATCCCAAACTGAAGGCCAGGTAGTGGCACGCCTCAGGACAGAGAAGGGAGCTAGCAAGGGATGATGAGGCAGCTATCTCTTGATCCTGGCTTCTTACCCATTGACCTTTGCTAATTATGCCTATTTAGCAGATTAGGGTTCCCCTATCCTGAAATGTGGGAACTACAGTTCCCTTATGGACCTTTCTCCACCAGCCCATGATGGCCTGAGTTTGCTCACTGCAATCTCCTCCCTGAGCCTTGGCTTCTCTATGTGCATCCTAACTCCGGGACCCACAGGCTTCTCAACCCCCAGGCCTGGGCTGCTTCCCTGTCCTCTTCTCTGTTCCCTCTCTGAGGGCCTAACTCCGTTGAGTAGTGCTGCAGGAGATTGAGCCACAGGCCCTGGCTGATGACCTCGGGGACTGGGCAAAGTGGTCGTGACAGGTCAGGTTCCGGTCCAAAGCCAATTCCTCCGATGCCGAGGAATGTCCAACAAGGTCCTTTGCCATGACGCCGCATAGCTGCCCCACCTCAGCAAACCTGCCATACCCTGGGCAGTCACAGTCAGCCAACCAGCTGAGGAAGCTCAGTTAGGCAGTGCCCTGCAGGAAACTGGGGCCTTCACCTGAATGAGCCTAGAACCACTTGACTGCAGTGGAGCCAGTCGCCCTGTATCCTGGAGGGAGAGGAGTCAGGAAGGCTAACGCCAGGCCGAGCTTCCCAGGTACTACCCCCTCTACCATACCAGGAGGCACTCCTCATTGAGGATGCCAACGCAATACTCCTTAGTGAGCACTTCGTTGCCAAAGTAAATGTTGTGATGACAGGCAAACTTCTTCCTGCCAGTTGTACTCATGATGAGTGAGTTCCTCCTCCTGCCTGTCCAAGAAGGAGAAAGAGGACAGCCAAGGGACAATTTCATCTAGGTGGGCTGAGGTGGCCTTCTAGCTGGGGTGAAGCATGCGTTTCCCCTTCCTAGCTCCCCGACTGAGACACCCCTGAGCTCCAGGAGCACCTCAAACTGACCTGGATCTTAGAACCCTTCCCCAGACCCGGGCTTACCATCCTGACCAGCAATCCAACATGTAGCTTTGAAGGACTTCCTCATGATGTTTCAGCTACTTGCTCTCACCGGAAATAATCACAACTTTTAAACTGTTCTTCATGCCAACTTAAATGTTTCATTTTTACTACCTCATGTTTTGGATGAGGCATGTATTTTTAAATAGATTTTCACCCTTATTGTACCTCTGTGATAAACTGCTTACTTACATTCATACCATAATTATCTTTCAGTTTTACTTGTCTGTTCCCCAAGATTCAGTGAAACTAAGAATTCTATTTATGCTTGTATCTTTCAGCAACCATATGTGAGATAATGGTGCACATTACTGCAGAAATCACATATACAGGTCCAAAGGGAGACGAAGAAAAAGAAAGCAAGTTTTAAAGTCTGTACATTCCTAACTCTGTATCAGAAACTCACAAATAACAGTGAAATCAAAGAATGATCACAGCCAATTCCTTTTCATACCTAGACTGAAATAAGAATCTTCAAAAGAAAAGAAAGTTCAGAATTTGGGTTTGCAAAAAGTTTCCTATATAGACAAAATTATTGGTAACTTTCTCTGACTAGAAAACAAACAAAAATCCACGTTTTTCATATGTGTAAATATACACATTTTTATTTCCATCAGTGATGATACGCAAGTAAGTAATAAAGTGAAAGTACAATAAATTGATATATGGAATGTTCACAGTCTCCAAATATTCCATTGAGACTATTAATTTTATGTAAACCATAAAGAATGCTTCATGAAACTACATTATACAGTGTCTTTTAGTATTTTACTCACATTTTAAATAATCAACAATTAGAGGGAATTCTTCCTCATTATTTATTACGACTACCGTTATTTTCCTTGAGTAATCCTGTTGAAATTAAGTATTTTAAATAAAACATTAAAAACAAATTATATTGACTGATTTCAGCTTTTAATGAAATCCTACTTGTGTATTTGTAGTAATGTGAAGTATAACTTTCTCCTCACAATTACTCTTTTATAAAACCGGTGTTATTGTTTTCTCTGACACTAACATTGTGATATCTCACAGCTTTACTGTGTGTATACATGACATCCCTCCAGAGAGTAGGCGTCAAATATGTGGAAAAATCATATTTGTGACAAAATTCTGGGAAAGGCAATGGTGACATGGAAGAATAATTTCTAACTTGCTAACTGTTGGTCAATGGGTTTGTATTTATTTAGCTATAGACACGTATGTGCACACTGTGAGTTTGCCCATGTACATATACATTTCTAGGAGATACCCGTAATATATGGGTTGTGTAATTTTTAATTTATCCACTATTGTGTATGTGTGAAATTAGAAAAGCAGTTACCTTTTCTTTACTCAATTTGTTGGAAAGCCAAAAAAGTCTGTCAACCTTCATTTCAATTAATCCAATACTGTTAACTGCGGACACCTTCATTCTCCTTGTTCTCCTTTGGCAACCGGGAAGTTAATTCTCACTCTAATTCAGCTCTCAGGGTGTGATCCACAAACTTTGTATATGCTTAAAAGGATAAAAGTTCAGTGAAATGTCAAGCCATGCTGTGAAATGTTCCATTGTTTCTATATCTCTAATTGTCCTTTCATGTTATAGAGGCAAGAAAAACAATTCAATGTGTTTCTTAGTATCCAGTCCAATGCACTCTTTCTTCATAATATGCCAAACCCATCCCTTCAAGGCCTTGACATCTCAACATGGCTGGACGTCTCAAAATCTCTTCTCATTAATAACCATTATGTTAATCACTGTTGCCCACAACTGGAATTCGACTGTGAAATCCCCTGGTGGAAATTGCTGTAATGGCTCAAACTACTGGAATGACTATTTGTTTTACCTGAAAACATCTGATGAGCATATACATATGCTATGTGCATGAACATATTGTACATTAACAACATACCATCACTGCCAGTAGATAATAGGTATCCCAAACCTTTGAACCAAACTGACCTCAGGTGCTCCCACAAACCAAGCTTTTTCCTCCACAGCTTTCTTTTTATGTCAAAAAACCGCAAGTCCAGGCCGGGCGTGGTGGCTCTCGCCTGTAATTTCCACATTTTGGGAAGCCGAGGTTGGTGGGTCACTTGAGGTCAGGAGTTCGACACCAGCCTAGGCAACATGGCAAAAACCTGTCTCTACCAAAAATAGAAGAAGTAGCCAGGCCTAGTGGCACATTCCTGTGGTCGAGCTACTTGGGATGCTGAGGCAGGAGAACCGCCTGAACCTGGGAGGCAGAGGTTGTAGTAAGCTAAGATCAGACTACTGCACTCCAGCCTGGATGACACAGCGAGACCATGTGTCAAAAAAGAAAAAAAACAAAGCAACTCCACTCGTCCAGTCGCTTAGGTAAAAAGTACTGTAGTTGGCTGGGCACGATGGCTAACGCCTGTATTCCCAGCACTTTGGACTTTGGAAGGCTGAGACGGGCAGATCACCTGAGATCAGCAGTTGGAGACCAGTCTGGCCAACATGGTGAAGCCTGGCCTCTACTAAAAATACAAAACATTAGCTGGGCATGGTGACGAATGCTTGTAATCCCAGCTAGTCGAGAGGGGGAACCTGGGAGGCAGAGGATGTGGTGAATGGAGATGATGCCACTGCACTCCTGCCTGGGCTACACAGCGAGTGTACCCTGTGAGAAACAAAGGTGAACAGAAGAAAAGTTCTTTATTTAAATATCTAGTACATTAATTTTCAAGTTGTTGTAGAAACATTTCTCTTTAAACTCCTATTGTAATGTCACTTTTCCTGCTACTCACAAATTTAATCTGTAATATTTGCAGTATCGTGAAGTTCTAAGTACATTTAAATTCCTATTATGATAATCCATGGATTGCTGAGAAATAGTGGTTTTAATTTTGTTGTTCAATTTCCACTTAATTTTATTTCAACTTGTGTTAACTCAATTGAAAATTCTTTAGTAGTTTTTTAAATCTCATATCAAGACTTTTATTCACATCAATTGCTGTATAAATGCTCCCACCTTGAAGAACACTCTCTTATAGCCTGCTTCCCTACGACAGTCTTGACTGGTTGCCCTCCAGGCCTGTTTCAATTGTCTCATTCTAGGACTTACATTCACTACCCTTTTAAGAATTTATCTTTCTCTTTTCTTGTGTGTCCTGTTTTCTGCATTTCACATCTTTATCTTTCTTGGTTTACTTCTTCTTTTTGGTAGGAAAAAATCTCTAGTAATTTCTTGAGGAAAGGTTCACCTGGAGACAAAATTTTCGAGTTCTCATATGTCTGAAAAATGTTATGTTTTCTCCTTGTACATTTGATTTTAGTCTATTTGGAAATAAAAACATATGTCAGAAATCAGTTTCTTTTAGAATTTTCAAATCAGAACTCCATAATCCATTGCCTTCTGCTTTATAGCGGTAGTGTTGAGATTTTTTTTTTTTTTTTTTAATTTGACATGGAGTTTCGCTCCTGTTGCACAGGCTGGAGTACAATGGCAGGATCTGAGCTCATCGCAACCTGCACCTCCTGGATTGAAGTGATTCTCCTGCCTCAGCCTCCCCAGTAGCTGGGATTACAGGTAGGCGCCACCATGCCTGGACAATTCTGTGTTTTTAGTAGAGATGGGGTTTGTCCATGTTGGTCAGGCTGGTCTCAAACTCCTGACATCAGGTCATTCGCCTGCCTTGGCCTCCCAAAGTGCACCTCGGCCTCCCAAACTGCGCCTTGGCCTCCCACAGTGCTGGGATTACATGCATGAGCCACCATGCCTGGCCAGTGTTGAAAATTTCTAAATCATCTGGTTCCTCATCCTTTGTTCGTGACCTATTTTTACCTCTCTGGAAACTTACACCATTTTCTCTTTGTTCTCAGTGTTCTCAAATTGTACATTGATGTATCTTGTCACGAGTCTGCTTTCATCGATTTTCATGCTATTTTGCTAGGTGTTCGCCTTTTAATCTGTAAATAAGCATCCTTATGTTCTGAGACTTTTTAATTATTTGCCAACAATTTATCCCCCTTTGTTTTACTTATTTATTTCACTTCTATAATTCATATAAATAAAATAATTGGAAAAAATTATCTTGGAGAAGCAGATACCATCACACTGATTCTGTCTGTGTTAACCTATCATACCTGAAGGTTGTCATATTTTATTAAGCAGAAATGTTGTATTTCTTGGTATTCACATTACAACCTGAAGATGGGCAATGACTGTCAAAATTTTAAATGTATGGGTAATAGTTAGAAGATGCAAGCACTGTATCCTCCAGAATTTTAGCATATGAAAATTGCTAATTTTAAATTCCAGGCACATTGATTTAAGCTTCAACATTCTCCCAGCTAAAATGAATCCATTTGTGCTAAGTTCTGTGATCAAAGGTGAATAAGACATTGTTTCTGCCTTCAGTGATAGCTGAGTCCAAAGGGAGACAAATAGAAATGATGTAAAAAGAGAGATAAGTAGTTCATGCGCAGTGGCTCACCAGCACTTTGGGAGGGCAAGGAGGGAGGATCATGAGGTCCGGAGATTGAGGCCATCCTGACTAACAAGGTAAAACCCTGTCTCTACAAAAAATTAGCCAGCCTTGGTGGCACACACCTGTAGTCCCAACTTCTTGGGAGGCTGAGGCAGGACAATTGCTTGAACCCGGGAGACGGAGGTTGCAGTGAACGGAGATCATGCCACTATACTCCAGCATAGGCAACAGAGTGAGACTCTGTTTCAAGAAAAAAAAGACATAAAGTGCTATAAAAACTGAGAAAAGGGACAGAATATCTGTGACAGATAATTTGTTTGGGTCAGTTGGAAATGAGGAGGTCTCAGTGTATGCTTTTACTGTTTCACGTTTGATTATGGGCAGAAACAAATGAATCTTAATATTTATGGGGTCACAGACACTTTTTAAAGGTGAGGAAATCTATGATGATTCTTTCCATAAAAATCTATGTAACATACATCTATATTTTACTTAGAAACTCAGAATGTGCACCATCAAGTGCTCTGGATAGAGTAGAATGAGTAGTAGTATTTAAGGCAGACAAGATGGGAAGGGGAATCCAAACACAGGAAATGCCCTGTGCGAGAGCCTGGACACAAAAAAGCTCGTACATTATTGGAATCAAAGTGAGTATAACATAATTCAGGGTGACTGGAGCATAGCTGGAAGACGAACCAATCATGGCGTAAGATGAAAACAGAAGGCCAGGCACGGTGGCTCACGCCTGCAATCCTACATTTTGGGAGGCACTGGCGGGCAGATCACCTAAAGTCAGAATTTGAAGACCACCCTGGGTAAAATGGCAAAAGCCCATCTCTAATGAAAATACAAACATTATCCACGCATGGTGTGGGGGTGACTGTAATCGTAGCTACTCAGGAGGCTGAGGCAGCAGAATCGGTTAAACCTGAATGGCAGAGGTTGCAGTGATCTGACATCGCACCACTTAACCATTAAACACCAGCCTGGAAGAAAGATTGAAACTCCATCTCAAAATAAATAAATAAATAAATAAATAAATAAAAAATTTAGAAAGGCCGGGAGCGGTAGCTTCTGCATATAATCCCAGCAATTTTGGAGGCTGAAGTGGGCAGATCACTAGGAGTTGGGATTTCAAGATCAGCCTGACCAACTGGGAGAAATCCCATCTCTACTAAAAAAAAAAAAAAAAAGTACAAAATAAGCCCAGCACGATGGCGAGTGCCTGTAATCCCAGCTACTTGGGAGGCTGAGGCAGGAGAATCGCTTGAATCCAGGAGGTGGAGTTTGCGGTGAGCTGAGATCGCGCCATGGCACTCCAGCCTGGGCAACAAGAGCGAAACTCTACCTCAAAAATAAACACACAAAAATGAAACTAGAAGATAAGTATATATCCAGGGATAAAGCATGAAGTATCTCCAATGTCACTCATGCACTTTGTTTACTCAGAGACAACACCAGGATTGATTAAAATTATGCACATCATGTCAACCCTTTTCTAAATGTTAACAAATGTCACTGGAACAGCTAGTACCCATGGAATAGGATGTAACATTCTGACTGCAGGCTTTCACTTGCATTCCCTACAGGTGTTGAGTGTGGAGTGTTCAAACCTCAAGCTTATAGATTCATGAAGGAAAAATTATGTGCATTGAAAATTGAGAACAACTATGTTAAGAACAATATTCCATGAAAGTAAGTTCCTATGTACTCATCTGCTCTTAATTGTATTACACTGTTCTCATGCAGAATGATACAAGTAACAATTATTATTGTTATTACTATTATTAGTATTATGAAATGGAGTCTAGCTCGGTAGTCCATACTGGAGCGCACTGCTGCGAACTCAGCTCACTGAAACCTCCGACTCCTGGGTTCAAGGGATTCTCCTGCTTCAGCCTCCCATGTAGCTGGGATTGCAGGCACCCACCAAAACACCTAAGTAATTTTTATATTTTCAGTAGGGACGTGGTTTCACTGCATTGGCCAGGCTGGTCTTGAACTCCTGACTTCCTGAACCACCCACCTTGGACTCCCAACGTGCTGGGATTACAAGTGTGAGCCACCGCACCCAGCCAAAATTAATATTTTGAAATATTTAGAAATATATGTTCTCGGGCACAGTGGCTCAAGTCTGTGATCCCATGACTTTGGGAGGCCGAGGTGGGTGGACCACTTGAACTGAGGAGTTGGAGACTAGCTTGAAAATATGGTGAAACCCTGTCTCTACAAAAGATACAAAAAATTAGCCAGGACTGGAGGTGTGTGCCTGTGTTCCCAGCTACTGAAGAAGCTAAGGTGAGAGGATTGTTCAGGAGGATCACTTGAGCTCAGGAGGATGAAGCTGCAGTGCGCAGAGATTGAGCTTCTGCACTCCAGTCCAGTCTGGGCAAGAAAGTGAGGTTCTGTCTCTTGTACGTAGGGGTGTGTGTGTGTGTGTGTGTGTGTGTGTGTGTGTGTGTGTGTATACACATATGCATGTATATGTATACACACACTCATATATACATATATAAGAAAGAGTGAAACTCCCTCATACACACACACAGACACACACACACATACAAACACGCACACAAACATATATTCTTGGCCACCTTAATTCCTCTATAATGGAATTCTGAACAGCATGCTTAAGGGTCAATACCAGGGCCTGCAGGCAGATAGCCTGTGCCAGAACTGTTCAGAGTGGGTTTTTTCACATTATACAGTTTCATCTTCTGAGTACACTTCCTGATCCTATTGTTCCCTTCATATCTTGCATATCTTTCTGGGGAAAAGACCACATGCAGCAATACCTTTTTTTTTTTTTTTTTTTTTTTTTGCTAAGTGTTTTCTTATTATTTGGAGGAGTTTTTAGTCGAAAAATTTCTAAGGACGAAACTTTTCGTCTTTTGGTTCAGGAAACTGCAGGCACCAGTTGCACAACAATATTTAAGAGTAGCACAGATAATAAGTCATATCCATTGCCTTAAACAAAATGTACAGAATTCGGTATTTTTAGTTACACGCGAACACTATATAGGGTTTGCAATTGATCGTTTTTATATTCTATATTCTATTTGATACTGAACATAGAGCGTCAAGAATTGGGGCACACAATGATTTTTCAGTAAATATGCATAGAGTGCTGTAAATATTGAGATTGGAAAACATACCATGTTTCTGCCCTCATCATGTTCTCATTCTATTAAATGTTGTAATAACACAACTTTGAGTCATAAATCTTTCAAAAGAGAAGTACACACAAAAAAGAGCTAGACAAATACGTGGGACATTATGATCATGTAGAGCTTGTATCAGTTACAGCCAGGTCTTCAAGGCCCATAAATGCCAGGATAGAAAGTTTAGAACAAACTGTCTACACAAAGGCAAGTTTTTGTTGCTGTTGTTGTTTTTTCATAGGAAAATAATATCAGAGTTTCACAAAGGTTATAAGACTAACTGCAATATATAGGATGGGTTGAAGATCAGCAAGAGAAGACAGAAGGTGAGTTCTGAGTTTTATTAAATGCTTAAACTAACATATGATGGTGGCCTGGGTAAAGAAAGTTGAAGCAAGGACTGGAAGAAAGAGACAGGTGCAAGAATCATTGTAAAGATAAAGTCCACAAGTCTTGGCATGAGTTTTCAAATTGAGGCTAGTAAAAAATATTGTGGGATTCTTGCCATTCATCTATCCATCAAATTATTCAATGCAACTTTATTAAGATTCTAGATTATTATTAATCTTTATCATTATTCAAGATTATTAAGGTGTATTACTCATTGAATAATAAATATTGCATGCATGTTTATTACTATGCAAAAAGCACTGTGCTGGGTTCTGGAGGTACAGCAATGAATATGGGGTTAATGGTCCCCAACTTCATGAAGCTTTACATAGAGGGAGAGACAGATAATAAATAAAAGACACAAGCAGTCGTAAATGTTGTGAAGGAAATTTTGGGACGCGGAAAGAGAGTAACAGATAGTAGTGACGGTTGGTATAACAGACAGAACTACTGTACATTGGGCACTAAGTGAAGCTTTCTCCAGGGAAGTCTTATGTGATATATCTGAAAGAGCAGCCATTGATAAAGAGGGAAAAAAACAGCTGCCAACCCTCTAAAATAGGAGAATTTTGGCCTAGCTCTGTGTTTGAAGAACAGAGAGTTGCTAATGTGCAGAATAAAGCTGAGAATTTGAGTAAGAGGAAAATGGTAAAGTAACCAGTGGTTTTAATAGTACAGATGGGAATGCTGTCCTTGATAAAAGTAGTTCCAGTGGAATGAGACCAAAACCCAATTGAACTGAACTGAAAAGCCAGTGGGAAGAAATGAGGGAAGTGGGTACAGCGTGCTTAGTGGAGAAAAGTAATGAAGGGGTAGGTGTCAGGGGAGTAAACAACGGGAAAAATTCTAATTTATAAAAGCAATCTAAGAATTTAGATCACAGCTGTATATGTATACTGAGGTGGTAGAGAGGGAGAGATTAACGTACATGAGAAAATAAAATTGACAGCAGTGGATTGCGGTTTCTAGCACCTACAGTTCACTCCCACTTTGCCTGTGAGTTGGATAAATGTCTGAAAGCTGATTGTTTTTCAAAGTTGGTTTCTATTTGGGAAAGAAGGGAGCAGGGAACAACATGACATTGTAAACTGCAAAGCAAAATAAGGATATAGAGTACATAGAGGAAGAAAGAGCTCGGGCACTAGAAGATCTTGTTCCTCAAACCGCATGCTGCCTACTTTGTAGTCTAGCTTGACACGTGAGCCCTACTCCAGTTTCCAAAAGAACAATGATTGTTTCATTTAATCGGACCAAGGGCACTTGACACATCCCACCATATACATCTGTCATTTCAAAGAAGAAAGAGTATTTTAGAACTACAAATAGAAATAATGTAACATTAAGATGAAAATCAAATAACAAATCTAGCTTCGTTGAAAATCTGTCTATACTGATATCTTATTATTTTTTTTAATTCTGCCAAGGATTAGTGAACATATTCTCCCAGTCTTTTGTCTGTATGTTAAAACTTGCTAAACACCTCAAGTCTCGCATAAGAACTACAATGGAAAATGGATCAGTCAGGAGTTCTTCCATACAATTATCAATAAATTATATTTCTTCATACTGAAATTTGTTTTTTCATTATTGTAAGAAATTAACTTTTATATTAATAGTAGGTGATGTAACAAAGCAGGTCTTTAAGGAGATAACTGACACTGGATTTCCATACCATTACTCAGGTGGCCCTTATTTGCCAGCCAGGTTCCCTCCCTGGACACACACTGAAGGTCCCCAACCATTTTGCGATCTCTTCACATTCCCAGCTCCTGAGGAAGCTCCAAAATACCTGTCCATGAAGAAAATAGAACATTTCCGCACACTGGATCCCAGTGTGGTCCTCCAGATTCCCTGTGAGGTGGACTATCTTGTATGGGAAGGCAGGGCACTGGGAGGGAGGATGTCAGAGACGATAACACATGTCAGGGCAGACCAGGGTCATGGAAACAGAACAAGACAGTCCTGGGAGAAACATTCTAAAACGGCATAGACCTAGGTGGGCCTCAGGTGGACATCTGCGTGGAGAGGGAGAGGGCCCTGGTTGAGCTCAAAATGAGCCCCAGGTGGTAGCAGATCTTAGGGCAGGGCATGGAGCTGGCAAGTGATGATGAGACAGCTATCCCTTAAGCCCTGCTTCTCACCCACTGACTTTAGCCACATATGCATCCTAGTGGCTTAACGTTCCCCAATCCTGACATGTGGGTGTTATAATTTCCTGATGGGCCTTTCTCCCCCAAACCATGGATTGCCTGGGATTGCTCACTGCAGTCTCCTCCATGATCCTTGGGTTCTCCATGAGGGGCACAGATCCAGGACTCAAAGGCCTCTGAGTTGCCAATCCTTGGTTGCTCGCCTGGCCTCCTCTCTGTTCTGTCTCTAATGCTGTCCTTCCCTCCATGGGATAGAACTGCAAAGCATTGAGCCATAGGCCCTGGCTGATGATCTAGGGGACTGCAGAAGCAGGTCCAGGGGAGTTCAGGTCACAGCTTAAAGCCAGTTCCCCGGAGACCAAGGAATGACCAGCGAAGTCCTTTCCCAGGATGCCCCACGGCGAACCCCACCTCAGCAATCCTGCCAAAACCCGGGCAGTCTTATTCAGCCAAACAACCTCCACCTCCACCTCAGCCATGATGTCTGTCATATGATAAGCTCAGCCGTTGTGTCTTCCAATATGATAAGGTCAGGTAGGAGGTGTACTGCCTGCAGCTGGAGGCTTGACCTTCATGATCCCAGAACCACTGGACTGCAGTGGAATGAGACACTCTGTACCCTGCAGGGAGAGGAGTCAGGAAGGTTCATGCCAGACCTCACCTCCCACACACCAGCTGCCCTACCATGCTGGGAGGCATTCCTTACCGAGGATGCCAACACAGTACTCCTTAATGATGACTTCACTGTCGAAATAGAGATTGTGACGACATGAAATCTTCATCCCGCCGCCGGTAACCGGGATCGCTGAGGTCCTCCACCTGCCTGATCAAGGAGAAAGAGAATGGATTCAATACGACCATCTTATCTAGCTGGGCTGTAGTGAACCACGAGTTTCCACTTTCCAGTTCTCCCACTGAGACAACCCTGGTCCCCAGGGGGACCACAGACTGACTCAGAAACTGGACCCCTCCCACCGACCCAGGCTCCCCAGCCTGACCTACAAATCCATCATGTAGCAAAGCAGGACTTCATCATGGTTTCCGGCCCAGGCCGACATCTCGTGTGCCAAACAACCTACCTCTGGTCAGGAAGCCTCCAGATGATTGGGTGGGCAAGTCTCGTGACGCCCTGCAGTTTTGCAAGAGCACAGAGACTGTGGAGCAGGGCTATCTCCCAGACATTTGGCCTGTCACCGTCCGTTGTTGGTCCTGTGTCTCTGTCTGGCGAGGAGGCAACGGCACAGCTATGGTGGTTTGTGGAGTGGGTGGACCCCGGCCAAGACGGCCTGGGCTGACAAGAGCGGAGAGGAAGAAGAAGTGGGCAGGTGGTTGCAGCTGAGGAGCGGAGGGGCGGGGTGGCACGGGGTGGTGTGAGGCGGCTGCTTCTCCGGGTTCATGAGCTGCAGGAGGCCTTTGTGTGCTGAGTGCCGGACCTTCTCTGCTGATGTCCGGGTGTGTGCTGTCTTCTCATCCTAGTCTCCCTGAGGGGTGGGCCTGCCCACTTGAGGGAAGTCCTGTAGTAAGAAACGGCGGCAGAGTTGTGCCTGGCGCTCCCCATGGGAATTGCGTGGGTGCAAAGGAGGTTATATAGACTCAAGGCCTACACCCCTTTGGGTTCGGCGCCGGCAGGGGGAAGAAAGCCTATCTGGGGAGCTGGTGCCTGCCTTGAGGTGGTCGGCAGCCCCATGCACCGCGAACCCGTCTTAAGCACCTTGTGTTTCTGGGCTGAGCCTGTTGGAAACGGGCACCGAGAGCATGGGGTGGTTGAATGGCTGGCAATGGCAAAGAGACTGCCCGTCCTCCAGGGACGTTCCCAGGGAAACGTGCCCTTCGACTTTCTGCTGCGCGGGAAGGGACCTTGGCGCCGCGATTCTCCCTTGTGAGTGCTGTGCTTGGCTCCCCTTGCCTACCACGTGTTCCCAGGGCTGCTACAAGCAAGCTGCAAGGATATGGCTCTGGCCCAAAAGGCGGAGATGCCCTGTGGCCTGGGGCACTCACGGAGCCCAGCTCCAAGTGAAGGACCTCCAGCGAGTCCATTGACGGCACAGGTGTTCTTGGTCCAGGGCCAGGCTGTGCCCGCTGGCCCTCCTTCTGCCACATCACGTCGGTCTCCTCCTCAACCACCACCTCCACCTCAGCCATTATGTCTTCCACCATCAGCACCGCCTCCTCTTCCAAGGCCGCCTCCTTGCTCTGTACTCCGGCCGTCCTCAACAGCAGAGCCTCCAGCCTGAACACGGTGCCGTCCTGTGTGCTCCCACAGATCCCGGCCTGCGCAGCCCAGCCCAACCTCCGCACCCCTAGGCTCTTGGGGACCGATCCCCCACAGACACCCTCCCTAAAAACCCACGGGCATCGCCCTGCTGAGAACCTAGTCCCACACCCACGTGGACCCAGGTTTCCTGAGGAGCTCCGCTGGACCCGCAGATCCTGCAATGGCCACAGGGCTCGGCTCCCCCGCAGGCTCAACTGTGCACAGGAGCTCAGGAGCCAGAGGCCCAGGCCCTGGGCCTGCAGAGCACCACCAGCAGGCACCGCAGCCACTGCAGCGGGTGCGGGAGCCTCTGGGTCGGCAAGGCATTGCAAAACACCGTGCGCGCAAGTCATCAATGGCCAACCCTGGCGGCCGGCCTCTGGTGTGCCCAGGGCATAGGACAAGAGGCCCTTTGGAATGCTCCTTGGACTGCAGCATCCTCAGGGAGGAAGCATGGTACGCAGAGCCTGTATTTGCCTCGACCTGCGATAGTGTGTGCCGGGGTTCTGGCCTCTACAACAGATCAATTTCACCTTAGCACAAGGAGGCGACTTTCCTCCCACGTGCCCGGCCCGACTCACTTCCCCTAGGCCGCCCCTGTCAACCTGGCCCCAGCAACCAGAGAGAGTTCTCTGGATCTGCAGTATTGCTTCCGTACCATCCAGCTGGCCTGCCTAACGAAGAGAGATGTTTCATGTGTTCATGACACATAGAGATTTTCATGGCTTGCCACACTCAGGATGTCAGGACACAGGGCTGCCGTGCCCACAATTCCAAATGCCACGCAGCCCGTCTGTCCCAGGATGCCGAGCTACCGGGCACAAGCTCCAAGGGCTTCTCGGAGGAGGTTTGGGGAGAGGAGTTGGCGTTAGGGGGAGTTGGAGATGCAGGCCCACCAGTGGCTGTGCCGCCCAGGGAGACGCCCACCGCCCTCCCATTCATTGGCCAGCATGGGAGGAAGGCGGTCGCAGCGCGGCTCCCTGCGCTCTTCCCGCGCAGTCCATTAGGGGGCGCCCGGGAGCCCCGCGCATGCGCACTGAGGGCCCGCTGACCCACTGGGTGCAATAAAGGCTGCGGCCGGGTTCGTGTGGCTCGGTTCCGGCAGCATAGGCCTTGCTCAGTGGGAGTGCGGAGGAGGGCACCGTCTTCAGGATGGAGGCTGTACAGGAGGGGGCGGCCGGGGTGGAGAGTGAGCAGGTGGCTTTGGGGGAGGAGGCGGTGCTGGTGTTGGATGACATAATGGCGGAGGTGGAGGTGGTGGCCCAGGAGGAGGGCCTCGTGGAGCCGCAGGAGGAGGCCCAGCGGGCACAGCCTGGCCCTGGGCCCATGACCCCAGAGTCTGCACTGGAGGAGCTGCTGGCCGTTCAGGTGGAGCTGGGGCCGGTTAATGCCCAAGCCAGGAAGGCCTTTTCTCGGCAGAGGGAAAAGATGGAGCGGAGGCGCAAGGCCCACCTAGACTGCAGAGGCGCGGTCATCCAGAGCGTCCCTGGCTTCTGGGCCAATGTTGTATCCTTCTCAGTGTTTCTTCTGCCTTTCTGGTGGAGAGGTGCTCTCGGGGAAGTGTAAGTAACTTATGGGCAGCTTGGCATCGATGTGACGCCACCTTTGGGGAACAAAGGTGAGTTGCCCCGGACAAATGTGGCTAGGGAAAACTGCAGCAGGCGTGGGTACTATTTTCCTGCGTGCGGCAGAGAAACCCTTGGTGATGCCGAGCAGCAGACGTTTGGGGCATGTTTTTGAAGAACAGAAGCGAGTTCAGACCAGAATAGGTTTTTGTGTGCATCAAGCTATTTTTAAGGCAGTGTGATTGCTCCCCCTTTCTAGTCCGATCTGGGACTGGGCGTCTTCGGCTATAAGCAGATTCTGCCACTCCTCAGACACCAGCAAGTCTCTGCAAATCGCACCTCCGCATGTCAGTGCAGTCAGCCTCAGAATTATACACCCTCTGTGAAGCCAAGGGGCCTTATTTTAGGGGTAGGGGGAGGCGAAAGGAGGTCATATACGTGGAAGCAGATCTGAGAAATCCCCTACCCCAGCCTCTGGGTGCTCTTAGGCCTTCTTCCCTGTTGCTCCTAGCTTCTCCTTCCACCGCATGTAAAGCCTCTTTGACCTAAATCAGATTGCAAACCACCCCCAGATGTCAGCCCTGATCACTGACCAAGATGAAGACATGCTGAGCTACATGATCAACTTAGAGGTGAGGACAGCAAGACTGAGGCTAGAGGGTTTAGTGGGGGAGGGTAAGGGAAATAATTGGTTCCTGTGAGCAACAGTTGGCACCTCACCCAAAAAGGTATTTAAACTTTCTCCACCTTGTCCTGACAGGTGGAAGAAGTGAAGCATCCCGTTCATCTCTGCAGGATCATGTTGTTCTTTCGGAGTAACCCCTACTTCCAGAATAAAGTGATTACCAAGGAATATCTGGTGAACATCACAGGTGACAGGTGGCTCCCAGGATGGGTAGTGGAAGGAAGATGGTGGGGGGATCATTGCCAACGTGATCCAGTCCCCTTCCCACAAAACTTTCTGTCTCTGTAGAATACAGGGCTTCTCATTCCACTCCAATTCAGTGGCATCCAGATTATGAAGTTGAGGCCTATCGCCGCAGACACCACAACAGCAGCCTTAACTTCTTCAACTGGTTTTCTGACCACAACTTCGCAGGATCTAATAGGATTGCTGAGGTGGGTCCTCACTGGGAAACATCAGCAATGACCCTGGTGTGTTCCCACCTGTTTGGGTCACCAGTCTGAGCCCTGATGAGGCGTTTGCCGATTGATTCCCCTGACAGATCCTATGTAAGGACCTGTGGCGCAATCCCCTGCCGTACTACAAGAGGATGAAGCCACCTGAAGAGGGAACAGAGATTTCAGGTGAGCCGTTCAGTTGGAACTGGAGCTGTTTGATGCCCACTATGAGGGGGTTGACACACCTGCCTATTCAGGGAGCCTGGACGCTCATTTCAGAAATGTAGAAATTGAGGCTGCTTTCCTATATGTAGAAATTCCTTGAGAGGACGAGAGAGAGTGACAGAATCCAGGACATTCATGGCATTGGGCTGAAAAAGGCAGATTAGAGACTGCACTGCAAGGCAGGTTATAGCTGTGAGTCTTAAGCCCAGGGGAGCATAGTCCATTTCCAGAATCACTGAGAAGTGAAGCTGAAAATCATTCACTTCAATCTGTAGCCCTTGATTCCATGGCCGTCAACCCCAGCGGCAGTCATCCTACCTACTCCATGAGATTGGGCTCCCTGAATGTGCCTCCTGGTCATCCCTGTCCTAGACCGCAAAGGATTGTTTAGATTGATGGATTTCCTTGAGCTATTGCCGCATCAGATTTCTGTGTGCTGTTAGTGTACAATGCATCTTGTTAGCTGACTCCCCTCACAGAGAGTACTGGGAATGGGGCAGGTATTGCGGAGAACAGTTTGTAACCCATGGTAGGAGGAAGTTTAAGAGATCACAAATGGGGAAGGGATATCCTTTTCTCAGCGGGCCCTGCAATTAAAACATTTCAAAGTATGGCTGAGAGAAATGCGTTTTGACATGCGTTTGTGTTTCTCTAGGGGACTCCCAGATGTTGAGTTGACTGTGAGGGAGCATCGGACCTTACTTAAAACAGCAGAACTCCTAAAAAGTTACTACCGTATGCAGGATGTCAGTACTCAGCATGGTCTTATGCCCAGGAAGTAAAGGAAAAACCGACCCAGTCACAAAAAATCAGACAGGAAAAGGGGGTAAACTTGGATTGTATGGAATGCCAAATAAATATTCTCAAGAATGTTTGACTGTGTGTGTGTGTGTTTGTTTCTGTGTGTGTGTGTGTACGTTTATCCCCTGGATTTGGGTGTCATATTGAATTGATCAATCAATATGCTTTATTTTCTTCATGGAACTGACCCGTCTGTGTTGGAGCTGGGCCTCTAAAATTGTGGAGTGAATGGGTGTGGAATGTGTTGGGATTCTTCCTACAGGACAGAGTTGGGGAGGTCAAAGCAAAAGACAGCTTAGTTGGAAACTTACTTTGTCCTATGGAAGCAGAAGTAGTTCAAGGAAAGGGGTTAAGGTTTCCACAGCCCAGTTTGCTGGGACCTCTAAAATCCTTCATTTTGGGTATCATCATACACAATAGATAAGCACAGGATGATGGAAATCTTGAAGTTCCCTTTCTTGTTGAATTCACGTTCTTTTAAAGGTGAATGCATAATCCTTTTCTGGGACAATCAGCCCCTCAGAACTTCTCACACATCAACGTGAGAAGAAATGGGCAGGTAAGGTGTATGGAGGGACTGTGGGAAAGGTGACAGAGGCATGTGGGAAAGCATTCAGGATATGCTTTTTGGCGTAGATGACTAAGGGAAAACACAGACTGGCAGAAGTGCGGGGAAAGGGGTTGGATTTGTGGAATATAAGATTGCTGGGGAATCCACGCATGGACTGTCTTGTCACTTGATGACACAGGATATGGACACTCTTGTTGATGTTTACATCTTTAGTTGGGTTAAGCTTTTCTCCACGATTGTATGTTAGGTGAGGAACCAGTAGTGTACGTAGCTACCAACATTACGAGTGCATTTTGTGCTCTTGCAAACTCTAGTGAGGCTCTATTCTCCCCAGTGATTGGCACTGCAGATTGTTTCTGGAGCCCAGGGCCCTCTGATTTTCTGTGGCCTTTTCAGCATACTTTGCCTAAGTTTAATAATGTAAAGAGCAGATAGTTGCACAGTATGTGTTGCAAGCCTCACACAGGAGGACAACACATACAGTTTTCATTCACGGGTGGGTGGCGGCTTCCCATGAACACCTGTGTCTATGCACAAGACGAGGGGTTGCCTGTGTCACTGATGGGTGAGGAGGATTTCAGTGTCGGCGGCAGAACTTTCTTCCCGGTTCCCAGAAAAAACAGTTCCAACATGAGCATCCATGTTGGCCACACACTAGTAGAGTGCTAACATTCCTGTCCCATATGTACTCTGGTCGGCACAGCTTCTGTGAGAAGAGCTATGTTGTTTCAGGGAGGAAGGTTTGACAGTCAAAGTTCATGAATCTGTTGTACTGCCTTCAATACGCATTCCACACCTCCTGCTCGGTATCAGCAGTTGAGCTTTGAAAATCTATAGCCCAGTTTTGCCCCTGCTCCTGGGCACACTGCTGAAGCTCTGGAGGGGGAGTCTTGTCCTCCTCTGACTACTGTCCCCATGACCCACAAACACAGGAGAAACAGGTTTTCTCAGCAAATTATTCTGAAAACATTCGGAACCCTTTGGCCCCGTGAAGCTGCCCTTTATCTCACTGTGTGCAGGTCAAAGACACTGTGGTCCAGTACAGTATCCCTATAGTGGGAATGGGGCCACAGATTGGTGCCTGCACTCAGGGCAACTCAGATTAGGAAATGTCTGGGGACTTGCCTATAATCAGGTCATGTGAAAAGGTCTTGCCCCAAATTTAATGCATAGGAAAAAGTTGAGGAAGGTGTCTTGCAATGATTTCTCTAGGAGGTAAATAGATAAGAAGGAGACCATAAATAGATGGCTAGGGCTAGTTTTGGAACTAGCCTGTTTGAAAGTGGTGGTAGGGGAAGAGCTTTTTACAAGGCAGGCAGCAAACCAGGAACTGTCTACAATGGAAGGGCGTGCCATGGGTTGGTGGCTCAGCCATATTGCCACCCCACCGAGTGAATGCAGCCGACTGAGCTCCTTCCTCAAATCCTACATACAATTCAGTCTAGTGATTTCACATGAGATCCCTTGTTTTGGTATTATCAGAGATGGTGCTGAATTGTACAGGCTGTCTAACGCTTCTTCCACTGAATATCCGTGCACATGGGCCACAAACGCTAAGGGTACTGACGGATTTGTATTCTGCCTCAGTAACTCTGAAACACCTCTGTTACATCTACTGTCAGGGTCTTTTTCATGTTTAAAGTACCAAGTGTGTGTTTGTAGTTTTTAGTGTGTTTGTAGTTGTGTATGTTTATTTCTCTGCGTGGGTTTGTATCTTTCCTCTGACTCCACCTATGTCTCCCCATATTTTTCCACACTACCTGCGGTAATTTGTACATGCCTATCTCTACAACCATGCTAGAATTTGTATCTGTGTCTTTGAACATCTGTCACTCTCTCTCCCTTCCTTTCTTCCTTCCTTTCCTTTACACCCTTCCTTTCTTCTTTCCCTTCCTTCCCCACCACACTCTCTCCGTCTGTATCATCTACCTTTCTGTTCTCTATCTGAATTTAGTTTGTAATTCTGAATCTCTTGGCAGTGGCGTCAGACATCAGAATGTCTGGATGAAATTCCTCTTTGAAAGACTCTGAGCTGAAAGAGATGAGTTCTTTTTGTGAGCCATAATGAACGGTTTATTTCAGGCCAATCTAGCAATGACAGTGTTAAAAACAAATACTGAGCATTGCAGCAAAGCCAAAAGTCCCATGGATTCCACTCATCCCGCTCAGTGTATCGAAAAGGTGGAAAAGTGAAAAAGTGGGTATGCCTGTGGTCTCCCAAGCGGAAGGAGAACTTTCAAGTGATTGTGTCAGATGATTTTCCAGCAGGCAGCTATAGTTCGTAGATACATGCTGCGTAAACACAAGCACGATGATGAAACGTAGAAAATGTTCTTCTTCCTCCATTTCAGTTTTGTATTATCTTTTAACCAACATCATGCGTACAGAATTTCTTCACGACATGTCATAAACTATTGTTTAATGAACTCATACCTGAATTATTCATTGTGTCAAAGAATGTCAAACAATCATGATTCGTTATGACCTGCTACAGATAAGTGATAGGAAATAAGAAAATGAGAGCATATAGAAAGGGCACATCGTGGTCTGGGAACTTCACCAAGAGGTTCAGGCTAGCTGAATGCATGTCAGGGATTCAGAAAAAGACACTTGCACTTGTTATTAAGGGCTTTGAATGGAAAAGGAGCACTCTTTTTACATTTATGTCTTTTAAGTCATTTGGGGAGTTTGGTGTATTATTACTTACAGTGTTCTCTCTGCCCTTTCTTATTGTTCTCCCCATCTGGCGCTGTTATTATGTGAAAGCTGGTTTCCTCCATCGGATCGCGTAGGCTCTAATGATGTTTCATTTATTTTGATTCTCCTCACACTACGTAGTTTTAATTTGCCGAATGTGACTCTTTTTTTGTTGGTTTTCCGAGAATGGGTCTTACTCTGTCTTCTAGGTTGGACAGCAGCCCCAGGGTCTTAGCCCACTGCATCCCAGACACCACACACCCATGTGATCCTCTCAACTCAGACTCTCACACAGCTGGCACTAGAGGTGCATGCAACCCTTCCCAGCTATGTATTAATTTAGCAATTGATTACTTTTTGGATATGGGCCCATGTTGCCCCAGGCTCCTCTGGAACTCCTGAGTGCAGGCAATCCTCCCACCTCAGCCTACCAAAGTGCCGGAATGACAGGTGTGACCCATGGCCCTGGCATGGCTTTGAGTTTTTTGCTTTTTTCTTCTACCTCCTCACGTCTTCTTTTCAAACATGCAGTGAAGGTTTCAATTCATGGACTGTAGTCTCCGTGCCTCTAATTTCTATCTTTCAACTCATCGTCAGCATTCATTGCGATTTTCATATTTATAAATTTATATATATATATATGTGCACATATATATTTTTCCTTAACTTACCAAATGATGTTGCATTCTTTCCTGTGTCATGAAAAAGACTTTGATAGAAATGAAAAGCACCGCTTTATAATAAAATAGTTTATTGACATTTATTCTCTTAAGGCGTTTTAAAAATTGTATGTTTATTTGAAACTGTCATATGAAATGATACATATTTATAACATAAGGAGTGTTGTTCAAAAGGTCATATATATTATGCATTGGATACATCCAGCTAATCAACATATGCGTGATCTCACATACTTGTCATTTTTGTTGTGAAAAAACTTGACATGCACTGTCTTAGAATTTTGTTAGAGAAAGAATACATTATCACCAGTTATAGTCAGCAGGCTGAAGAAAATATTTTTGACCTATCCCTCCTTTCTAACTAGAAATATGAATTCTTGATCCAGCATCTCCTCAGTGCACCCTCTTCACCCCCGCCTTCGGAGTCACTACCTCTGTGAAGTCCGCTTTTTCAATTTCTTATAAGAATGAGGTCATGTGCTAGTTGCCTTTCAGATACCTGGCTTATGTGACTTAACAAAATGGCATGCACACATTCAGCAGATTCACACGCATTGTCACAACTGGCAGGATTTCCTTATTTATTATTGCATTACATTTTTCCATTCCGCGTAGGTGTATTTACCCCATTTTTTTAATCCACTCATCAATTGAGGGACACTCAGGTTGCTTCCGTTATTTTGGCTCTAGGGAAAATGTAATGAGTGCAACAATACTTGCATGGGTGCATGCACACCTTCAACATACTGATCTGTGTACTTGTGGGCGTGCCCGGGTATTTTGATTTGCTGGATCATATGGTGGGTGGTTCTACCTGTAGATTTTTGAAGACTGTTTATATTAAATAAAACCCATAAAACTTCTTGTAATGCCTGCACCAATTTACATTCTCACCAAAAGTGAGCAAGGAATTCCTTTTCTCTGCATCCTCACCAGAAATGAGGGTTTTCTTTTTTCTTTTTTTTTTTTCTTGTCTTTTGGAAAATAGGCATTCTGACTGAAGTGAGAAGAAATCTCATTGTGTTTTGATTTGCATTTTCCTGGTGGGTTGGGGATGATGAGGACTTTTTAGTGTGTCCTCTGGACAACTGTATGTCTTAGTTTCAGAAATGAGTATTCCAGCCTTTGCCCATTTGTTTTCAAGCTATTGAGCTGTGGGGAGTTCCTTATGTACTTTGAATATTGACCCATTAACAGATCTATGGTGACCCAATCATTGCTCCCATCCTGTAGGATGCCCCTTCTGTTTCTTTAGTTTTCTGTGTTGTGGTGAAGCACTTTAGTTTGATATGATTACATCCTCTATTTCTGATGGTGTTTACTGTGCTCTTGCAGTCACTTTGAGACCATCATTGCCTACAGAGATGCCATGGAGCTTCTTCCTTGTGATTTGTTCTGGTATTTTTATTGTTTCCTGTCTGACATTGGAGGTTGGTGATAAATTATCCACTTGTAAATTCCTTTATGTGGCTATTCAGTTTGTCCCCAACCTAGTTTATAGAAGATACTTGATTTTTCACTGGGCGTTGTTGCTTCTTTGGGAAAAGGCCGTGACTTAGCTGCAAATGCAGTGACTTAGTTCTGGGCTCCTGTTGTTTTTCATAAGCTCAAGTCTCTGCTTTTCTGCAGTGCTATCCTATTTCGGTACGTAAAGCTTTGTAGTAGTATATCATGAAGTTAGGTAGTGTGATGCCTCCAGCTTTGTGCGTTTTACTGGATTGCTCTGGGCTTTCAGGATGTTCTGCCGTTTCACAGGAAATTTAGGATTCTCAGATTACTTTTCTAAGAAGAATGGGTCATTGATATTTTTACAGGGGTTGTATAGGATCTGAGGATCACTCAGGTAGTATTGATGTCAATGCCATTTAGACAATGTGTTTGTGTGCACATGCTCAGGGCCAAGAGACACTGGGTGTCCTCAGCAATAGTGAGGTGGGCCTTAATGTCCAGCCAGATTGCCTTCCTGGAAACACACAGAGGATCCCCTTCCGTTTTGCTGTCTCTTCACATTTCCTCCCCTGCGAGCCCTGTGTGGTCCTCCAGATTCCCTGTGCGATGGCCTGCCTTTTTTGTGGGTGGGGAGTTGCTGGGTGAATGAGGATGGCAGAGGGGAACAAGCATGTCAGGAGAGCCTGGGTTCATCCAAATGGGACTTGGCAGGCCTGGGAGAGCCATTCTGGGAGGATGTAGACCTGGACAGGCCTCAGATGGGCATCTGTATGGAGGGTGAGACAGCCCTGGTGGATCCCAAACTGAAGGCCAGGTAGTGGCACGCCTCAGGACAGAGAAGGGAGCTAGCAAGGGATGATGAGGCAGCTATCTCTTGATCCTGGCTTCTTACCCATTGACCTTTGCTAATTATGCCTATTTAGCAGATTAGGGTTCCCCTATCCTGAAATGTGGGAACTACAGTTCCCTTATGGACCTTTCTCCACCAGCCCATGATGGCCTGAGTTTGCTCACTGCAATCTCCTCCCTGAGCCTTGGCTTCTCTATGTGCATCCTAACTCCGGGACCCACAGGCTTCTCAACCCCCAGGCCTGGGCTGCTTCCCTGTCCTCTTCTCTGTTCCCTCTCTGAGGGCCTAACTCCGTTGAGTAGTGCTGCAGGAGATTGAGCCACAGGCCCTGGCTGATGACCTCGGGGACTGGGCAAAGTGGTCGTGACAGGTCAGGTTCCGGTCCAAAGCCAATTCCTCCGATGCCGAGGAATGTCCAACAAGGTCCTTTGCCATGACGCCGCATAGCTGCCCCACCTCAGCAAACCTGCCATACCCTGGGCAGTCACAGTCAGCCAACCAGCTGAGGAAGCTCAGTTAGGCAGTGCCCTGCAGGAAACTGGGGCCTTCACCTGAATGAGCCTAGAACCACTTGACTGCAGTGGAGCCAGTCGCCCTGTATCCTGGAGGGAGAGGAGTCAGGAAGGCTAACGCCAGGCCGAGCTTCCCAGGTACTACCCCCTCTACCATACCAGGAGGCACTCCTCATTGAGGATGCCAACGCAATACTCCTTAGTGAGCACTTCGTTGCCAAAGTAAATGTTGTGATGACAGGCAAACTTCTTCCTGCCAGTTGTACTCATGATGAGTGAGTTCCTCCTCCTGCCTGTCCAAGAAGGAGAAAGAGGACAGCCAAGGGACAATTTCATCTAGGTGGGCTGAGGTGGCCTTCTAGCTGGGGTGAAGCATGCGTTTCCCCTTCCTAGCTCCCCGACTGAGACACCCCTGAGCTCCAGGAGCACCTCAAACTGACCTGGATCTTAGAACCCTTCCCCAGACCCGGGCTTACCATCCTGACCAGCAATCCAACATGTAGCTTTGAAGGACTTCCTCATGATGTTTCAGCTACTTGCTCTCACCGGAAATAATCACAACTTTTAAACTGTTCTTCATGCCAACTTAAATGTTTCATTTTTACTACCTCATGGTTTGGATGAGGCATGTATTTTTAAATAGATTTTCACCCTTATTGTACCTCTGTGATAAACTGCTTACTTACATTCATACCATAATTATCTTTCAGTTTTACTTGTCTGTTCCCCAAGATTCAGTGAAACTAAGAATTCTATTTATGCTTGTATCTTTCAGCAACCATATGTGAGATAATGGTGCACATTACTGCAGAAATCACATATACAGGTCCAAAGGGAGACGAAGAAAAAGAAAGCAAGTTTTAAAGTCTGTACATTCCTAACTCTGTATCAGAAACTCACAAATAACAGTGAAATCAAAGAATGATCACAGCCAATTCCTTTTCATACCTAGACTGAAATAAGAATCTTCAAAAGAAAAGAAAGTTCAGAATTTGGGTTTGCAAAAAGTTTCCTATATAGACAAAATTATTGGTAACTTTCTCTGACTAGAAAACAAACAAAAATCCACGTTTTTCATATGTGTAAATATACACATTTTTATTTCCATCAGTGATGATACGCAAGTAAGTAATAAAGTGAAAGTACAATAAATTGATATATGGAATGTTCACAGTCTCCAAATATTCCATTGAGACTATTAATTTTATGTAAACCATAAAGAATGCTTCATGAAACTACATTATACAGTGTCTTTTAGTATTTTACTCACATTTTAAATAATCAACAATTAGAGGGAATTCTTCCTCATTATTTATTACGACTACCGTTATTTTCCTTGAGTAATCCTGTTGAAATTAAGTATTTTAAATAAAACATTAAAAACAAATTATATTGACTGATTTCAGCTTTTAATGAAATCCTACTTGTGTATTTGTAGTAATGTGAAGTATAACTTTCTCCTCACAATTACTCTTTTATAAAACCGGTGTTATTGTTTTCTCTGACACTAACATTGTGATATCTCACAGCTTTACTGTGTGTATACATGACATCCCTCCAGAGAGTAGGCGTCAAATATGTGGAAAAATCATATTTGTGACAAAATTCTGGGAAAGGCAATGGTGAAATGGAAGAATAATTTCTAACTTGCTAACTGTTGGTCAATGGGTTTGTATTTATTTAGCTATAGACACGTATGTGCACACTGTGAGTTTGCCCATGTACATATACATTTCTAGGAGATACCCGTAATATATGGGTTGTGTAATTTTTAATTTATCCACTATTGTGTATGTGTGAAATTAGAAAAGCAGTTACCTTTTCTTTACTCAATTTGTTGGAAAGCCAAAAAAGTCTGTCAACCTTCATTTCAATTAATCCAATACTGTTAACTGCGGACACCTTCATTCTCCTTGTTCTCCTTTGGCAACCGGGAAGTTAATTCTCACTCTAATTCAGCTCTCAGGGTGTGATCCACAAACTTTGTATATGCTTAAAAGGATAAAAGTTCAGTGAAATGTCAAGCCATGCTGTGAAATGTTCCATTGTTTCTATATCTCTAATTGTCCTTTCATGTTATAGAGGCAAGAAAAACAATTCAATGTGTTTCTTAGTATCCAGTCCAATGCACTCTTTCTTCATAATATGCCAAACCCATCCCTTCAAGGCCTTGACATCTCAACATGGCTGGACGTCTCAAAATCTCTTCTCATTAATAACCATTATGTTAATCACTGTTGCCCACAACTGGAATTCGACTGTGAAATCCCCTGGTGGAAATTGCTGTAATGGCTCAAACTACTGGAATGACTATTTGTTTTACCTGAAAACATCTGATGAGCATATACATATGCTATGTGCATGAACATATTGTACATTAACAACATACCATCACTGCCAGTAGATAATAGGTATCCCAAACCTTTGAACCAAACTGACCTCAGGTGCTCCCACAAACCAAGCTTTTTCCTCCACAGCTTTCTTTTTATGTCAAAAAACCGCAAGTCCAGGCCGGGCGTGGTGGCTCTCGCCTGTAATTTCCACATTTTGGGAAGCCGAGGTTGGTGGGTCACTTGAGGTCAGGAGTTCGACACCAGCCTAGGCAACATGGCAAAAACCTGTCTCTACCAAAAATAGAAGAAGTAGCCAGGCCTAGTGGCACATTCCTGTGGTCGAGCTACTTGGGATGCTGAGGCAGGAGAACCGCCTGAACCTGGGAGGCAGAGGTTGTAGTAAGCTAAGATCAGACTACTGCACTCCAGCCTGGATGACACAGCGAGACCATGTGTCAAAAAAGAAAAAAAACAAAGCAACTCCACTCGTCCAGTCGCTTAGGTAAAAAGTACTGTAGTTGGCTGGGCACGATGGCTAACGCCTGTATTCCCAGCACTTTGGACTTTGGAAGGCTGAGACGGGCAGATCACCTGAGATCAGCAGTTGGAGACCAGTCTGGCCAACATGGTGAAGCCTGGCCTCTACTAAACATACAAAACATTAGCTGGGCATGGTGACGAATGCTTGTAATCCCAGCTAGTCGAGAGGGGGAACCTGGGAGGCAGAGGATGTGGTGAATGGAGATGATGCCACTGCACTCCTGCCTGGGCTACACAGCGAGTGTACCCTGTGAGAAACAAAGGTGAACAGAAGAAAAGTTCTTTATTTAAATATCTAGTACATTAATTTTCAAGTTGTTGTAGAAACATTTCTCTTTAAACTCCTATTGTAATGTCACTTTTCCTGCTACTCACAAATTTAATCTGTAATATTTGCAGTATCGTGAAGTTCTAAGTACATTTAAATTCCTATTATGATAATCCATGGATTGCTGAGAAATAGTGGTTTTAATTTTGTTGTTCAATTTCCACTTAATTTTATTTCAACTTGTGTTAACTCAATTGAAAATTCTTTAGTAGTTTTTTAAATCTCATATCAAGACTTTTATTCACATCAATTGCTGTATAAATGCTCCCACCTTGAAGAACACTCTCTTATAGCCTGCTTCCCTACGACAGTCTTGACTGGTTGCCCTCCAGGCCTGTTTCAATTGTCTCATTCTAGGACTTACATTCACTACCCTTTTAAGAATTTATCTTTCTCTTTTCTTGTGTGTCCTGTTTTCTGCATTTCACATCTTTATCTTTCTTGGTTTACTTCTTCTTTTTGGTAGGAAAAAATCTCTAGTAATTTCTTGAGGAAAGGTTCACCTGGAGACAAAATTTTCGAGTTCTCATATGTCTGAAAAATGTTATGTTTTCTCCTTGTACATTTGATTTTAGTCTATTTGGAAATAAAAACATATGTCAGAAATCAGTTTCTTTTAGAATTTTCAAATCAGAACTCCATAATCCATTGCCTTCTGCTTTATAGCGGTAGTGTTGAGATTTTTTTTTTTTTTTTTTTAATTTGACGTGGAGTTTCGCTCCTGTTGCACAGGCTGGAGTACAATGGCAGGATCTCAGCTCATCGCAACCTGCACCTCCTGGATTGAAGTGATTCTCCTGCCTCAGCCTCCCCAGTAGCTGGGATTACAGGTAGGCGCCACCATGCCTGGACAATTCTGTGTTTTTAGTAGAGATGGGGTTTCTCCATGTTGGTCAGGCTGGTCTCAAACTCCTGACATCAGGTCATTCGCCTGCCTTGGCCTCCCAAAGTGCACCTCGGCCTCCCAAACTGCGCCTTGGCCTCCCACAGTGCTGGGATTACATGCATGAGCCACCGTGCCTGGCCAGTGTTGAAAATTTCTAAATCATCTGGTTCCTCATCCTTTGTTCGTGACCTATTTTTACCTCTCTGGAAACTTACACCATTTTCTCTTTGTTCTCAGTGTTCTCAAATTGTACATTGATGTATCTTGACACGAGTCTGCTTTCATCGATTTTCATGCTATTTTGCTAGGTGTTCGCCTTTTAATCTGTAAATAAGCATCCTTATGTTCTGAGACTTTTTAATTATTTGCCAACAATTTATCCCCCTTTGTTTTACTTATTTATTTCACTTCTATAATTCATATAAATAAAATAATTGGAAAAAATTATCTTGGAGAAGCAGATACCATCACACTGATTCTGTCTGTGTTAACCTATCATACCTGAAGGTTGTCATATTTTATTAAGCAGAAATGTTGTATTTCTTGGTATTCACATTACAACCTGAAGATGGGCAATGACTGTCAAAATTTTAAATGTATGGGTAATAGTTAGAAGATGCAAGCACTGTATCCTCCAGAATTTTAGCATATGAAAATTGCTAATTTTAAATTCCAGGCACATTGATTTAAGCTTCAACATTCTCCCAGCTAAAATGAATCCATTTGTGCTAAGTTCTGTGATCAAAGGTGAATAAGACATTGTTTCTGCCTTCAGTGATAGCTGAGTCCAAAGGGAGACAAATAGAAATGATGTAAAAAGAGAGATAAGTAGTTCATGCGCAGTGGCTCACCAGCACTTTGGGAGGGCAAGGAGGGAGGATCATGAGGTCCGGAGATTGAGGCCATCCTGACTAACAAGGTAAAACCCTGTCTCTACAAAAAATTAGCCAGCCTTGGTGGCACACACCTGTAGTCCCAACTTCTTGGGAGGCTGAGGCAGGACAATTGCTTGAACCCGGGAGACGGAGGTTGCAGTGAACGGAGATCATGCCACTATACTCCAGCATAGGCAACAGAGTGAGACTCTGTTTCAAGAAAAAAAAGACATAAAGTGCTATAAAAACTGAGAAAAGGGACAGAATATCTGTGACAGATAATTTGTTTGGGTCAGTTGGAAATGAGGAGGTCTCAGTGTATGCTTTTACTGTTTCACGTTTGATTATGGGCAGAAACAAATGAATCTTAATATTTATGGGGTCACAGACACTTTTTAAAGGTGAGGAAATCTATGATGATTCTTTCCATAAAAATCTATGTAACATACATCTATATTTTACTTAGAAACTCAGAATGTGCACCATCAAGTGCTCTGGATAGAGTAGAATGAGTAGTAGTATTTAAGGCAGACAAGAAGGGAAGGGGAATCCAAACACAGGAAATGCCCTGTGCGAGAGCCTGGACACAAAAAAGCTCGTACATTATTGGAATCAAAGTGAGTATAACATAATTCAGGGTGACTGGAGCATAGCTGGAAGACGAACCAATCATGGCGTAAGATGAAAACAGAAGGCCAGGCACGGTGGCTCACGCCTGCAATCCTACATTTTGGGAGGCACTGGCGGGCAGATCACCTAAAGTCAGAATTTGAAGACCACCCTGGGTAAAATGGCAAAAGCCCATCTCTAATGAAAATACAAACATTATCCACGCATGGTGTGGGGGTGACTGTAATCGTAGCTACTCAGGAGGCTGAGGCAGCAGAATCGGTTAAACCTGAATGGCAGAGGTTGCAGTGATCTGACATCGCACCACTTAACCATTAAACACCAGCCTGGAAGAAAGATTGAAACTCCATCTCAAAATATAAATAAATAAATAAATAAATAAATAAATAAATAAATAAAAAATTTAGAAAGGCCGGGAGCGGTAGCTTCTGCATATAATCCCAGCAATTTTGGAGGCTGAAGTGGGCAGATCACTAGGAGTTGGGATTTCAAGATCAGCCTGACCAACTGGGAGACATCCCATCTCTACTAAAAAAAAAAAAAAAAAGTACAAAATAAGCCCAGCACGATGGCGAGTGCCTGTAATCCCAGCTACTTGGGAGGCTGAGGCAGGAGAATCGCTTGAATCCAGGAGGTGGAGTTTGCGGTGAGCTGAGATCGCGCCATGGCACTCCAGCCTGGGCAACAAGAGCGAAACTCTACCTCAAAAATAAACACACAAAAATGAAACTAGAAGATAAGTATATATCCAGGGATAAAGCATGAAGTATCTCCAATGTCACTCATGCACTTTGTTTACTCAGAGACAACACCAGGATTGATTAAAATTATGCACATCATGTCAACCCTTTTCTAAATGTTAACAAATGTCACTGGAACAGCTAGTACCCATGGAATAGGATGTAACATTCTGACTGCAGGCTTTCACTTGCATTCCCTACAGGTGTTGAGTGTGGAGTGTTCAAACCTCAAGCTTATAGATTCATGAAGGAAAAATTATGTGCATTGAAAATTGAGAACAACTATGTTAAGAACAATATTCCATGAAAGTAAGTTCCTATGTACTCATCTGCTCTTAATTGTATTACACTGTTCTCATGCAGAATGATACAAGTAACAATTATTATTGTTATTACTATTATTAGTATTATGAAATGGAGTCTAGCTCGGTAGTCCATACTGGAGCGCACTGCTGCGAACTCAGCTCACTGAAACCTCCGACTCCTGGGTTCAAGGGATTCTCCTGCTTCAGCCTCCCATGTAGCTGGGATTGCAGGCACCCACCAAAACACCTAAGTAATTTTTATATTTTCAGTAGGGACGTGGTTTCACTGCATTGGCCAGGCTGGTCTTGAACTCCTGACTTCCTGAACCACCCACCTTGGACTCCCAACGTGCTGGGATTACAAGTGTGAGCCACCGCACCCAGCCAAAATTAATATTTTGAAATATTTAGAAATATATGTTCTCGGGCACAGTGGCTCAAGTCTGTGATCCCATGACTTTGGGAGGCCGAGGTGGGTGGACCACTTGAACTGAGGAGTTGGAGACTAGCTTGAAAATATGGTGAAACCCTGTCTCTACAAAAGATACAAAAAATTAGCCAGGACTGGAGGTGTGTGCCTGTGTTCCCAGCTACTGAAGAAGCTAAGGTGAGAGGATTGTTCAGGAGGATCACTTGAGCTCAGGAGGATGAAGCTGCAGTGCGCAGAGATTGAGCTTCTGCACTCCAGTCCAGTCTGGGCAAGAAAGTGAGGTTCTGTCTCTTGTACGTAGGGGTGTGTGTGTGTGTGTGTGTGTGTGTGTGTGTGTGTGTGTGTGTATACACATATGCATGTATATGTATACACACACTCATATATACATATATAAGAAAGAGTGAAACTCCCTCATACACACACACAGACACACACACACATACAAACACGCACACAAACATATATTCTTGGCCACCTTAATTCCTCTATAATGGAATTCTGAACAGCATGCTTAAGGGTCAATACCAGGGCCTGCAGGCAGATAGCCTGTGCCAGAACTGTTCAGAGTGGGTTTTTTCACATTATACAGTTTCATCTTCTGAGTACACTTCCTGATCCTATTGTTCCCTTCATATCTTGCATATCTTTCTGGGGAAAAGACCACATGCAGCAATACCTTTTTTTTTTTTTTTTTTTTGCTAAGTGTTTTCTTATTATTTGGAGGAGTTTTTAGTCGAAAAATTTCTAAGGACGAAACTTTTCGTCTTTTGGCTCAGGAAACTGCAGGCACCAGTTGCACAACAATATTTAAGAGTAGCACAGATAATAAGTCATATCCATTGCCTTAAACAAAATGTACAGAATTCGGTATTTTTAGTTACACGCGAACACTATATAGGGTTTGCAATTGATCATTTTTATATTCTATATTCTATTTGATACTGAACATAGAGCGTCAAGAATTGGGGCACACAATGATTTTTCAGTAAATATGCATAGAGTGCTGTAAATATTGAGATTGGAAAACATACCATGTTTCTGCCCTCATCATGTTCTCATTCTATTAAATGTTGTAATAACACAACTTTGAGTCATAAATCTTTCAAAAGAGAAGTACACACAAAAAAGAGCTAGACAAATACGTGGGACATTATGATCATTTAGAGCTTGTATCAGTTACAGCCAGGTCTTCAAGGCCCATAAATGCCAGGATAGAAAGTTTAGAACAAACTGTCTACACAAAGGCAAGTTTTTGTTGCTGTTGTTGTTTTTTCATAGGAAAATAATATCAGAGTTTCACAAAGGTTATAAGACTAACTGCAATATATAGGATGGGTTGAAGATCAGCAAGAGAAGACAGAAGGTGAGTTCTGAGTTTTATTAAATGCTTAAACTAACATATGATGGTGGCCTGGGTAAAGAAAGTTGAAGCAAGGACTGGAAGAAAGAGACAGGTGCAAGAATCATTGTAAAGATAAAGTCCACAAGTCTTGGCATGAGTTTTCAAATTGAGGCTAGTAAAAAATATTGTGGGATTCTTGCCATTCATCTATCCATCAAATTATTCAATGCAACTTTATTAAGATTCTAGATTATTATTAATCTTTATCATTATTCAAGATTATTAAGGTGTATTACTCATTGAATAATAAATATTGCATGCATGTTTATTACTATGCAAAAAGCACTGTGCTGGGTTCTGGAGGTACAGCAATGAATATGGGGTTAATGGTCCCCAACTTCATGAAGCTTTACATAGAGGGAGAGACAGATAATAAATAAAAGACACAAGCAGTCGTAAATGTTGTGAAGGAAATTTTGGGACGCGGAAAGAGAGTAACAGATAGTAGTGACGGTTGGTATAACAGACAGAACTACTGTACATTGGGCACTAAGTGAAGCTTTCTCCAGGGAAGTCTTATGTGATATATCTGAAAGAGCAGCCATTGATAAAGAGGGAAAAAAACAGCTGCCAACCCTCTAAAATAGGAGAATTTTGGCCTAGCTCTGTGTTTGAAGAACAGAGAGTTGCTAATGTGCAGAATAAAGCTGAGAATTTGAGTAAGAGGAAAATGGTAAAGTAACCAGTGGTTTTAATAGTACAGATGGGAATGCTGTCCTTGATAAAAGTAGTTCCAGTGGAATGAGACCAAAACCCAATTGAACTGAACTGAAAAGCCAGTGGGAAGAAATGAGGGAAGTGGGTACAGCGTGCTTAGTGGAGAAAAGTAATGAAGGGGTAGGTGTCAGGGGAGTAAACAACGGGAAAAATTCTAATTTATAAAAGCAATCTAAGAATTTAGATCACAGCTGTATATGTATACTGAGGTGGTAGAGAGGGAGAGATTAACGTACATGAGAAAATAAAATTGACAGCAGTGGATTGCGGTTTCTAGCACCTACAGTTCACTCTCACTTTGCCTGTGAGTTGGATAAATGTCTGAAAGCTGATTGTTTTTCAAAGTTGGTTTCTATTTGGGAAAGAAGGGAGTAGGGAACAACATGACATTGTAAACTGCAAAGCAAAATAAGGATATAGAGTACATAGAGGAAGAAAGAGCTCGGGCACTAGAAGATCTTGTTCCTCAAACCGCATGCTGCCTACTTTGTAGTCTAGCTTGACACGTGAGCCCTACTCCAGTTTCCAAAAGAACAATGATTGTTTCATTTAATCGGACCAAGGGCACTTGACACATCCCACCATATACATCTGTCATTTCAAAGAAGAAAGAGTATTTTAGAACTACAAATAGAAATAATGTAACATTAAGATGAAAATCAAATAACAAATCTAGCTTCGTTGAAAATCTGTCTATACTGATATCTTATTATTTTTTTTAATTCTGCCAAGGATTAGTGAACATATTCTCCCAGTCTTTTGTCTGTATGTTAAAACTTGCTAAACACCTCAAGTCTCGCATAAGAACTACAATGGAAAATGGATCAGTCAGGAGTTCTTCCATACAATTATCAATAAATTATATTTCTTCATACTGAAATTTGTTTTTTCATTATTGTAAGAAATTAACTTTTATATTAATAGTAGGTGATGTAACAAAGCAGGTCTTTAAGGAGATAACTGACACTGGATTTCCATACCATTACTCAGGTGGCCCTTATTTGCCAGCCAGGTTCCCTCCCTGGACACACACTGAAGGTCCCCAACCATTTTGCGATCTCTTCACATTCCCAGCTCCTGAGGAAGCTCCAAAATACCTGTCCATGAAGAAAATAGAACATTTCCGCACACTGGATCCCAGTGTGGTCCTCCAGATTCCCTGTGAGGTGGACTATCTTGTATGGGAAGGCAGGGCACTGGGAGGGAGGATGTCAGAGACGATAACACATGTCAGGGCAGCCCAGGGTCATGGAAACAGAACAAGACAGTCCTGGGAGAAACATTCTAAAACGGCATAGACCTAGGTGGGCCTCAGGTGGACATCTGCGTGGAGAGGGAGAGGGCCCTGGTTGAGCTCAAAATGAGCCCCAGGTGGTAGCAGATCTTAGGGCAGGGCATGGAGCTGGCAAGTGATGATGAGACAGCTATCCCTTAAGCCCTGCTTCTCACCCACTGACTTTAGCCACATATGCATCCTAGTGGCTTAACGTTCCCCAATCCTGACATGTGGGTGTTATAATTTCCTGATGGGCCTTTCTCCCCCAAACCATGGATTGCCTGGGATTGCTCACTGCAGTCTCCTCCATGATCCTTGGGTTCTCCATGAGGGGCACAGATCCAGGACTCAAAGGCCTCTGAGTTGCCAATCCTTGGTTGCTCGCCTGGCCTCCTCTCTGTTCTGTCTCTAATGCTGTCCTTCCCTCCATGGGATAGAACTGCAAAGCATTGAGCCATAGGCCCTGGCTGATGATCTAGGGGACTGCAGAAGCAGGTCCAGGGGAGTTCAGGTCACAGCTTAAAGCCAGTTCCCCGGAGACCAAGGAATGACCAGCGAAGTCCTTTCCCAGGATGCCCCACGGCGAACCCCACCTCAGCAATCCTGCCAAAACCCGGGCAGTCTTATTCAGCCAAACAACCTCCACCTCCACCTCAGCCATGATGTCTGTCATATGATAAGCTCAGCCGTTGTGTCTTCCAATATGATAAGGTCAGGTAGGAGGTGTACTGCCTGCAGCTGGAGGCTTGACCTTCATGATCCCAGAACCACTGGACTGCAGTGGAATGAGACACTCTGTACCCTGCAGGGAGACGAGTCAGGAAGGTTCATGCCAGACCTCACCTCCCACACACCAGCTGCCCTACCATGCTGGGAGGCATTCCTTACCGAGGATGCCAACACGGTACTCCTTAATGATGACTTCACTGTCGAAATAGAGATTGTGACGACATGAAATCTTCATCCCGCCGCCGGTAACCGGGATCGCTGAGGTCCTCCACCTGCCTGATCAAGGAGAAAGAGAATGGATTCAATACGACCATCTTATCTAGCTGGGCTGTAGTGAACCACGAGTTTCCACTTTCCAGTTCTCCCACTGAGACAACCCTGGTCCCCAGGGGGACCACAGACTGACTCAGAAACTGGACCCCTCCCACCGACCCAGGCTCCCCAGCCTGACCTACAAATCCATCATGTAGCAAAGCGGGACTTCATCATGGTTTCTGGCCCAGGCCGACATCTCGTGTGCCAAACAACCTACCTCTGGTCAGGAAGCCTCCAGATGATTGGGTGGGCAAGTCTCGTGACGCCCTGCAGTTTTGCAAGAGCACAGAGACTGTGGAGCAGGGCTATCTCCCAGAGATTTGGCCTGTCACCGTCCGTTGTTGGTCCTGTGTCTCTGTCTGGCGAGGAGGCAACGGCACAGCTATGGTGGTTTGTGGAGTGGGTGGACCCCGGCCAAGACGGCCTGGGCTGACAAGAGCGGAGAGGAAGAAGAAGTGGGCAGGTGGTTGCAGCTGAGGAGCGGAGGGGCGGGGTGGCACGGGGTGGTGTGAGGCGGCTGCTTCTCCGGGTTCATGAGCTGCAGGAGGCCTTTGTGTGCTGAGTGCCGGACCTGCTCTGCTGATGTCCGGGTGTGTGCTGTCTTCTCATCCTAGTCTCCCTGAGGGGTGGGCCTGCCCACTTGAGGGAAGTCCTGTAGTAAGAAACGGCGGCAGAGTTGTGCCTGGCGCTCCCCATGGGAATTGCGTGGGTGCAAAGGAGGTTATATAGACTCAAGGCCTACACCCCTTTGGGTTCGGCGCCGGCAGGGGGAAGAAAGCCTATCTGGGGAGCTGGTGCCTGCCTTGAGGTGGTCGGCAGCCCCATGCACCGCGAACCCGTCTTAAGCACCTTGTGTTTCTGGGCTGAGCCTGTTGGAAACGGGCACCGAGAGCATGGGGTGGTTGAATGGCTGGCAATGGCAAAGAGACTGCCCGTCCTCCAGGGACGTTCCCAGGGAAACGTGCCCTTCGACTTTCTGCTGCGCGGGAAGGGACCTTGGCGCCGCGATTCTCCCTTGTGAGTGCTGTGCTTGGCTCCCCTTGCCTACCACGTGTTCCCAGGGCTGCTACAAGCAAGCTGCAAGGATATGGCTCTGGCCCAAAAGGCGGAGATGCCCTGTGGCCTGGGGCACTCACGGAGCCCAGCTCCAAGTGAAGGACCTCCAGCGAGTCCATTGACGGCACAGGTGTTCTTGGTCCAGGGCCAGGCTGTGCCCGCTGGCCCTCCTTCTGCCACATCACGTCGGTCTCCTCCTCAACCACCACCTCCACCTCAGCCATTATGTCTTCCACCATCAGCACCGCCTCCTCTTCCAAGGCCGCCTCCTTGCTCTGTACTCCGGCCGTCCTCAACAGCAGAGCCTCCAGCCTGAACACGGTGCCGTCCTGTGTGCTCCCACAGATCCCGGCCTGCGCAGCCCAGCCCAACCTCCGCACCCCTAGGCTCTTGGGGACCGATCCCCCACAGACACCCTCCCTAAAAACCCACGGGCATCGCCCTGCTGAGAACCTAGTCCCACACCCACGTGGACCCAGGTTTCCTGAGGAGCTCCGCTGGACCCGCAGATCCTGCAATGGCCACAGGGCTCGGCTCCCCCGCAGGCTCAACTGTGCACAGGAGCTCAGGAGCCAGAGGCCCAGGCCCTGGGCCTGCAGAGCACCACCAGCAGGCACCGCAGCCACTGCAGCGGGTGCGGGAGCCTCTGGGTCGGCAAGGCATTGCAAAACACCGTGCGCGCAAGTCATCAATGGCCAACCCTGGCGGCCGGCCTCTGGTGTGCCCAGGGCATAGGACAAGAGGCCCTTTGGAATGCTCCTTGGACTGCAGCATCCTCAGGGAGGAAGCATGGTACGCAGAGCCTGTATTTGCCTCGACCTGCGATAGTGTGTGCCGGGGTTCTGGCCTCTACAACAGATCAATTTCACCTTAGCACAAGGAGGCGACTTTCCTCCCACGTGCCCGGCCCGACTCACTTCCCCTAGGCCGCCCCTGTCAACCTGGCCCCAGCAACCAGAGAGAGTTCTCTGGATCTGCAGTATTGCTTCCGTACCATCCAGCTGGCCTGCCTAACGAAGAGAGATGTTTCATGTGTTCATGACACATAGAGATTTTCATGGCTTGCCACACTCAGGATGTCAGGACACAGGGCTGCCGTGCCCACAATTCCAAATGCCACGCAGCCCGTCTGTCCCAGGATGCCGAGCTACCGGGCACAAGCTCCAAGGGCTTCTCGGAGGAGGTTTGGGGAGAGGAGTTGGCGTTAGGGGGAGTTGGAGATGCAGGCCCACCAGTGGCTGTGCCGCCCAGGGAGACGCCCACCGCCCTCCCATTCATTGGCCAGCATGGGAGGAAGGCGGTCGCAGCGCGGCTCCCTGCGCTCTTCCCGCGCAGTCCATTAGGGGGCGCCCGGGAGCCCCGCGCATGCGCACTGAGGGCCCGCTGACCCACTGGGTGCAATAAAGGCTGCGGCCGGGTTCGTGTGGCTCGGTTCGGGCAGCATAGGCCTTGCTCAGTGGGAGTGCGGAGGAGGGCACCGTCTTCAGGATGGAGGCTGTACAGGAGGGGGCGGCCGGGGTGGAGAGTGAGCAGGTGGCTTTGGGGGAGGAGGCGGTGCTGGTGTTGGATGACATAATGGCGGAGGTGGAGGTGGTGGCCCAGGAGGAGGGCCTCGTGGAGCCGCAGGAGGAGGCCCAGCGGGCACAGCCTGGCCCTGGGCCCATGACCCCAGAGTCTGCACTGGAGGAGCTGCTGGCCGTTCAGGTGGAGCTGGGGCCGGTTAATGCCCAAGCCAGGAAGGCCTTTTCTCGGCAGAGGGAAAAGATGGAGCGGAGGCGCAAGGCCCACCTAGACTGCAGAGGCGCGGTCATCCAGAGCGTCCCTGGCTTCTGGGCCAATGTTGTATCCTTCTCAGTGTTTCTTCTGCCTTTCTGGTGGAGAGGTGCTCTCGGGGAAGTGTAAGTAACTTATGGGCAGCTTGGCATCGATGTGACGCCACCTTTGGGGAACAAAGGTGAGTTGCCCCGGACAAATGTGGCTAGGGAAAACTGCAGCAGGCGTGGGTACTATTTTCCTGCGTGCGGCAGAGAAACCCTTGGTGATGCCGAGCAGCAGACGTTTGGGGCATGTTTTTGAAGAACAGAAGCGAGTTCAGACCAGAATAGGTTTTTGTGTGCATCAAGCTATTTTTAAGGCAGTGTGATTGCTCCCCCTTTCTAGTCCGATCTGGGACTGGGCGTCTTCGGCTATAAGCAGATTCTGCCACTCCTCAGACACCAGCAAGTCTCTGCAAATCGCACCTCCGCATGTCAGTGCAGTCAGCCTCAGAATTATACACCCTCTGTGAAGCCAAGGGGCCTTATTTTAGGGGTAGGGGGAGGCGAAAGGAGGTCATATACGTGGAAGCAGATCTGAGAAATCCCCTACCCCAGCCTCTGGGTGCTCTTAGGCCTTCTTCCCTGTTGCTCCTAGCTTCTCCTTCCACCGTATGTAAATGTAAAGGCTCTTTGACCTAAATCAGATTGCAAACCACCCCCAGATGTCAGCCCTGATCACTGACCAAGATGAAGACATGCTGAGCTACATGATCAACTTGGAGGTGAGGACAGCAAGACTGAGGCTAGAGGGTTTAGTGGGGGAGGGTAAGGGAAATAATTGGTTCCTGTGAGCAACAGTTGGCACCTCACCCAAAAAGGTATTTAAACTTTCTCCACCTTGTCCTGACAGGTGGAAGAAGTGAAGCATCCCGTTCATCTCTGCAGGATCATGTTGTTCTTTCGGAGTAACCCCTACTTCCAGAATAAAGTGATTACCAAGGAATATCTGGTGAACATCACAGGTGACAGGTGGCTCCCAGGATGGGTAGTGGAAGGAAGATGGTGGGTGGATCATTGCCAACGTGATCCAGTCCCCTTCCCACAAAACTTTCTGTCTCTGTAGAATACAGGGCTTCTCATTCCACTCCAATTCAGTGGCATCCAGATTATGAAGTTGAGGCCTATCGCCGCAGACACCACAACAGCAGCCTTAACTTCTTCAACTGGTTTTCTGACCACAACTTCGCAGGATCTAATAGGATTGCTGAGGTGGGTCCTCACTGGGAAACATCAGCAATGACCCTGGTGTGTTCCCACCTGTTTGGGTCACCAGTCTGAGCCCTGATGAGGCGTTTGCCGATTGATTCCCCTGACAGATCCTATGTAAGGACCTGTGGCGCAATCCCCTGCCGTACTACAAGAGGATGAAGCCACCTGAAGAGGGAACAGAGATTTCAGGTGAGCCGTTCAGTTGGAACTGGAGCTGTTTGATGCCCACTATGAGGGGGTTGACACACCTGCCTATTCAGGGAGCCTGGACGCTCGTTTCAGAAATGTAGAAATTGAGGCTGCTTTCCTATATGTAGAAATTCCTTGAGAGGACGAGAGAGAGTGACAGAATCCAGGACATTCATGGCATTGGGCTGAAAAAGGCAGATTAGAGACTGCACTGCAAGGCAGGTTATAGCTGTGAGTCTTAAGCCCAGGGGAGCATAGTCCATTTCCAGAATCACTGAGAAGTGAAGCTGAAAATCATTCACTTCAATCTGTAGCCCTTGATTCCATGGCCGTCAACCCCAGCGGCAGTCATCCTACCTACTCCATGAGATTGGGCTCCCTGAATGTGCCTCCTGGTCATCCCTGTCCTAGACCGCAAAGGATTGTTTAGATTGATGGATTTCCTTGAGCTATTGCCGCATCAGATTTCTGTGTGCTTTTAGTGTACAATGCATCTTGTTAGCTGACTCCCCTCACAGAGAGTACTGGGAATGGGGCAGGTATTGCGGAGAACAGTTTGTAACCCATGGTAGGAGGAAGTTTAAGAGATCACAAATGGGGAAGGGATATCCTTTTCTCAGCGGGCCCTGCAATTAAAACATTTCAAAGTATGGCTGAGAGAAATGCGTTTTGACATGCGTTTGTGTTTCTCTAGGGGACTCCCAGATGTTGAGTTGACTGTGAGGGAGCATCGGACCTTACTTAAAACAGCAGAACTCCTAAAAAGTTACTACCGTATGCAGGATGTCAGTACTCAGCATGGTCTTATGCCCAGGAAGTAAAGGAAAAACCGACCCAGTCACAAAAAAATCAGACAGGAAAAGGGGGTAAACTTGGATTGTATGGAATGCCAAATAAATATTCTCAAGAATGTTTGACTGTGTGTGTGTGTGTTTGTTTCTGTGTGTGTGTGTACGTTTATCCCCTGGATTTGGGTGTCATATTGAATTGATCAATCAATATGCTTTATTTTCTTCATGGAACTGACCCGTCTGTGTTGGAGCTGGGCCTCTAAAATTGTGGAGTGAATGGGTGTGGAATGTGTTGGGATTCTTCCTACAGGACAGAGTTGGGGAGGTCAAAGCAAAAGACAGCTTAGTTGGAAACTTACTTTGTCCTATGGAAGCAGAAGTAGTTCAAGGAAAGGGGTTAAGGTTTCCACAGCCCAGTTTGCTGGGACCTCTAAAATCCTTCATTTTGGGTATCATCATACACAATAGATAAGCACAGGATGATGGAAATCTTGAAGTTCCCTTTCTTGTTGAATTCACGTTCTTTTAAAGGTGAATGCATAATCCTTTTCTGGGACAATCAGCCCCTCAGAACTTCTCACACATCAACGTGAGAAGAAATGGGCAGGTAAGGTGTATGGAGGGACTGTGGGAAAGGTGACAGAGGCATGCGGGAAAGCATTCAGGATATGCTTTTTGGCGTAGATGACTAAGGGAAAACACAGACTGGCAGAAGTGCGGGGAAAGGGGTTGGATTTGTGGAATATAAGATTGCTGGGGAATCCACGCATGGACTGTCTTGTCACTTGATGACACAGGATATGGACGCTCTTGTTGATGTTTACATCTTTAGTTGGGTTAAGCTTTTCTCCACGATTGTATGTTAGGTGAGGAACCAGTAGTGTATGTAGCTACCAACATTACGAGTGCATTTTGTGCTCTTGCAAACTCTAGTGAGGCTCTATTCTCCCCAGTGATTGGCACTGCAGATTGTTTCTGGAGCCCAGGGCCCTCTGATTTTCTGTGGCCTTTTCAGCATACTTTGCCTAAGTTTAATAATGTAAAGAGCAGATAGTTGCACAGTATGTGTTGCAAGCCTCACACAGGAGGACAACACATACAGTTTTCATTCACGGGTGGGTGGCGGCTTCCCATGAACACCTGTGTCTATGCACAAGACGAGGGGTTGCCTGTGTCACTGATGGGTGAGGAGGATTTCAGTGTCGGCGGCAGAACTTTCTTCCCGGTTCCCAGAAAAAACAGTTCCAACATGAGCATCCATGTTGGCCACACACTAGTAGAGTGCTAACATTCCTGTCCCATATGTACTCTGGTCGGCACAGCTTCTGTGAGAAGAGCTATGTTGTTTCAGGGAGGAAGGTTTGACAGTCAAAGTTCATGAATCTGTTGTACTGCCTTCAATACGCATTCCACACCTCCTGCTCGGTATCAGCAGTTGAGCTTTGAAAATCTATAGCCCAGTTTTGCCCCTGCTCCTGGGCACACTGATAATACCATTGTTTTGGTATTATCAGAGATGGTGCTGAATTGTGCTGAATTGTACAGGCTGTCTAACGCTTCTTCCACTGAATATCCGTGCACATGGGCCACAAACGCTAAGGGTACTGACGGATTTGTATTCTGCCTCAGTAACTCTGAAACACCTCTGTTACATCTACTGTCAGGGTCTTTTTCATGTTTAAAGTACCAAGTGTGTGTTTGTAGTTTTTAGTGTGTTTGTAGTTGTGTATGTTTATTTCTCTGCGTGGGTTTGTATCTTTCCTCTGACTCCACCTGTGTCTCCCCATATTTTTCCACACTACCTGCGGTAATTTGTACATGCCTATCTCTACAACCATGCTAGAATTTGTATCTGTGTCTTTGAACATCTGTCACTCTCTCTCCCTTCCTTTCTTCCTTCCTTTCCTTTACACCCTTCCTTTCTTCTTTCCCTTCCTTCCCCACCACACTCTCTCCGTCTGTATCATCTACCTTTCTGTTCTCTATCTGAATTTAGTTTGTAATTCTGAATCTCTTGGCAGTGGCGTCAGACATCAGAATGTCTGGATGAAATTCCTCTTTGAAAGACTCTGAGCTGAAAGAGATGAGTTCTTTTTGTGAGCCATAATGAACGGTTTATTTCAGGCCAATCTAGCAATGACAGTGTTAAAAACAAATACTGAGCATTGCAGCAAAGCCAAAAGTCCCATGGATTCCACTCATCCCGCTCAGTGTATCGAAAAGGTGGAAAAGTGAAAAAGTGGGTATGCCTGTGGTCTCCCAAGCGGAAGGAGAACTTTCAAGTGATTGTGTCAGATGATTTTCCAGCAGGCAGCTATAGTTCGTAGATACATGCTGCGTAAACACAAGCACGATGATGAAACGTAGAAAATGTTCTTCTTCCTCCATTTCAGTTTTGTATTATCTTTTAACCAACATCATGCGTACAGAATTTCTTCACGACATGTCATAAACTATTGTTTAATGAACTCATACCTGAATTATTCATTGTGTCAAAGAATGTCAAACAATCATGATTCGTTATGACCTGCTACAGATAAGTGATAGGAAATAAGAAAATGAGAGCATATAGAAAGGGCACATCGTGGTCTGGGAACTTCACCAAGAGGTTCAGGCTAGCTGAATGCATGTCAGGGATTCAGAAAAAGACACTTGCACTTGTTATTAAGGGCTTTGAATGGAAAAGGAGCACTCTTTTTACATTTATGTCTTTTAAGTCATTTGGGGAGTTTGGTGTATTATTACTTACAGTGTTCTCTCTGCCCTTTCTTATTGTTCTCCCCATCTGGCGCTGTTATTATGTGAAAGCTGGTTTCCTCCATCGGATCGCGTAGGCTCTAATGATGTTTCATTTATTTTGATTCTCCTCACACTACGTAGTTTTAATTTGCCGAATGTGACTCTTTTTTTGTTGGTTTTCCGAGAATGGGTCTTACTCTGTCTTCTAGGTTGGACAGCAGCCCCAGGGTCTTAGCCCACTGCATCCCAGACACCACACACCCATGTGATCCTCTCAACTCAGACTCTCACACAGCTGGCACTAGAGGTGCATGCAACCCTTCCCAGCTATGTATTAATTTAGCAATTGATTACTTTTTGGATATGGGCCCATGTTGCCCCAGGCTCCTCTGGAACTCCTGAGTGCAGGCAATCCTCCCACCTCAGCCTACCAAAGTGCCGGAATGACAGGTGTGACCCATGGCCCTGGCATGGCTTTGAGTTTTTTGCTTTTTTCTTCTACCTCCTCACGTCTTCTTTTCAAACATGCAGTGAAGGTTTCAATTCATGGACTGTAGTCTCCGTGCCTCTAATTTCTATCTTTCAACTCATCGTCAGCATTCATTGCGATTTTCATATTTATAAATTTATATATATATATATGTGCACATATATATTTTTCCTTAACTTACCAAACGATGTTGCATTCTTTCCTGTGTCATGAAAAAGACTTTGATAGAAATGAAAAGCACCGCTTTATAATAAAATAGTTTATTGACATTTATTCTCTTAAGGCGTTTTAAAAATTGTATGTTTATTTGAAACTGTCATATGAAATGATACATATTTATAACATAAGGAGTGTTGTTCAAAAGGTCATATATATTATGCATTGGATACATCCAGCTAATCAACATATGCGTGATCTCACATACTTGTCATTTTTGTTGTGAAAAAACTTGACATGCACTGTCTTAGAATTTTGTTAGAGAAAGAATACATTATCACCAGTTATAGTCAGCAGGCTGAAGAAAATATTTTTGACCTATCCCTCCTTTCTAACTAGAAATATGAATTCTTGATCCAGCATCTCCTCAGTGCACCCTCTTCACCCCCGCCTTCGGAGTCACTACCTCTGTGAAGTCCGCTTTTTCAATTTCTTATAAGAATGAGGTCATGTGCTAGTTGCCTTTCAGATACCTGGCTTATGTGACTTAACAAAATGGCATGCACACATTCAGCAGATTCACACGCATTGTCACAACTGGCAGGATTTCCTTATTTATTATTGCATTACATTTTTCCATTCCGCGTAGGTGTATTTACCCCATTTTTTTAATCCACTCATCAATTGAGGGACACTCAGGTTGCTTCCGTTATTTTGGCTCTAGGGAAAATGTAATGAGTGCAACAATACTTGCATGGGTGCATGCACACCTTCAACATACTGATCTGTGTACTTGTGGGCGTGCCCGGGTATTTTGATTTGCTGGATCATATGGTGGGTGGTTCTACCTGTAGATTTTTGAAGACTGTTTATATTAAATAAAACCCATAAAACTTCTTGTAATGCCTGCACCAATTTACATTCTCACCAAAAGTGAGCAAGGAATTCCTTTTCTCTGCATCCTCACCAGAAATGAGGGTTTTCTTTTTTCTTTTTTTTTTTTCTTGTCTTTTGGAAAATAGGCATTCTGACTGAAGTGAGAAGAAATCTCATTGTGTTTTGATTTGCATTTTCCTGGTGGGTTGGGGATGATGAGGACTTTTTAGTGTGTCCTCTGGACCACTGTATGTCTTAGTTTCAGAAATGAGTATTCCAGCCTTTGCCCATTTGTTTTCAAGCTATTGAGCTGTGGGGAGTTCCTTATGTACTTTGAATATTGACCCATTAACAGATCTATGGTGACCCAATCATTGCTCCCATCCTGTAGGATGCCCCTTCTGTTTCTTTAGTTTTCTGTGTTGTGGTGAAGCACTTTAGTTTGATATGATTACATCCTCTATTTCTGATGGTGTTTACTGTGCTCTTGCAGTCACTTTGAGACCATCATTGCCTACAGAGATGCCATGGAGCTTCTTCCTTGTGATTTGTTCTGGTATTTTTATTGTTTCCTGTCTGACATTGGAGGTTGGTGATAAATTATCCACTTGTAAATTCCTTTATGTGGCTATTCAGTTTGTCCCCAACCTAGTTTATAGAAGATACTTGATTTTTCACTGGGCGTTGTTGCTTCTTTGGGAAAAGGCCGTGACTTAGCTGCAAATGCAGTGACTTAGTTCTGGGCTCCTGTTGTTTTTCATAAGCTCAAGTCTCTGCTTTTCTGCAGTGCTATCCTATTTCGGTACGTAAAGCTTTGTAGTAGTATATCATGAAGTTAGGTAGTGTGATGCCTCCAGCTTTGTGCGTTTTACTGGATTGCTCTGGGCTTTCAGGATGTTCTGCCGTTTCACAGGAAATTTAGGATTCTCAGATTACTTTTCTAAGAAGAATGGGTCATTGATATTTTTACAGGGGTTGTATAGGATCTGAGGATCACTCAGGTAGTATTGATGTCAATGCCATTTAGACAATGTGTTTGTGTGCACATGCTCAGGGCCAAGAGACACTGGGTGTCCTCAGCAATAGTGAGGTGGGCCTTAATGTCCAGCCAGATTGCCTTCCTGGAAACACACAGAGGATCCCCTTCCGTTTTGCTGTCTCTTCACATTTCCTCCCCTGCGAGCCCTGTGTGGTCCTCCAGATTCCCTGTGCGATGGCCTGCCTTTTTTGTGGGTGGGGAGTTGCTGGGTGAATGAGGATGGCAGAGGGGAACAAGCATGTCAGGAGAGCCTGGGTTCATCCAAATGGGACTTGGCAGGCCTGGGAGAGCCATTCTGGGAGGATGTAGACCTGGACAGGCCTCAGATGGGCATCTGTATGGAGGGTGAGACAGCCCTGGTGGATCCCAAACTGAAGGCCAGGTAGTGGCACGCCTCAGGACAGAGAAGGGAGCTAGCAAGGGATGATGAGGCAGCTATCTCTTGATCCTGGCTTCTTACCCATTGACCTTTGCTAATTATGCCTATTTAGCAGATTAGGGTTCCCCCATCCTGAAATGTGGGAACTACAGTTCCCTTATGGACCTTTCTCCACCAGCCCATGATGGCCTGAGTTTGCTCACTGCAATCTCCTCCCTGAGCCTTGGCTTCTCTATGTGCATCCTAACTCCGGGACCCACAGGCTTCTCAACCCCCAGGCCTGGGCTGCTTCCCTGTCCTCTTCTCTGTTCCCTCTCTGAGGGCCTAACTCCGTTGAGTAGTGCTGCAGGAGATTGAGCCACAGGCCCTGGCTGATGACCTCGGGGACTGGGCAAAGTGGTCGTGACAGGTCAGGTTCCGGTCCAAAGCCAATTCCTCCGATGCCGAGGAATGTCCAACAAGGTCCTTTGCCATGACGCCGCATAGCTGCCCCACCTCAGCAAACCTGCCATACCCTGGGCAGTCACAGTCAGCCAACCAGCTGAGGAAGCTCAGTTAGGCAGTGCCCTGCAGGAAACTGGGGCCTTCACCTGAATGAGCCTAGAACCACTTGACTGCAGTGGAGCCAGTCGCCCTGTATCCTGGAGGGAGAGGAGTCAGGAAGGCTAACGCCAGGCCGAGCTTCCCAGGTACTACCCCCTCTACCATACCAGGAGGCACTCCTCATTGAGGATGCCAACGCAATACTCCTTAGTGAGCACTTCGTTGCCAAAGTAAATGTTGTGATGACAGGCAAACTTCTTCCTGCCAGTTGTACTCATGATGAGTGAGTTCCTCCTCCTGCCTGTCCAAGAAGGAGAAAGAGGACAGCCAAGGGACAATTTCATCTAGGTGGGCTGAGGTGGCCTTCTAGCTGGGGTGAAGCATGCGTTTCCCCTTCCTAGCTCCCCGACTGAGACACCCCTGAGCTCCAGGAGCACCTCAAACTGACCTGGATCTTAGAACCCTTCCCCAGACCCGGGCTTACCATCCTGACCAGCAATCCAACATGTAGCTTTGAAGGACTTCCTCATGATGTTTCAGCTACTTGCTCTCACCGGAAATAATCACAACTTTTAAACTGTTCTTCATGCCAACTTAAATGTTTCATTTTTACTACCTCATGGTTTGGATGAGGCATGTATTTTTAAATAGATTTTCACCCTTATTGTACCTCTGTGATAAACTGCTTACTTACATTCATACCATAATTATCTTTCAGTTTTACTTGTCTGTTCCCCAAGATTCAGTGAAACTAAGAATTCTATTTATGCTTGTATCTTTCAGCAACCATATGTGAGATAATGGTGCACATTACTGCAGAAATCACATATACAGGTCCAAAGGGAGACGAAGAAAAAGAAAGCAAGTTTTAAAGTCTGTACATTCCTAACTCTGTATCAGAAACTCACAAATAACAGTGAAATCAAAGAATGATCACAGCCAATTCCTTTTCATACCTAGACTGAAATAAGAATCTTCAAAAGAAAAGAAAGTTCAGAATTTGGGTTTGCAAAAAGTTTCCTATATAGACAAAATTATTGGTAACTTTCTCTGACTAGAAAACAAACAAAAATCCACGTTTTTCATATGTGTAAATATACACATTTTTATTTCCATCAGTGATGATACGCAAGTAAGTAATAAAGTGAAAGTACAATAAATTGATATATGGAATGTTCACAGTCTCCAAATATTCCATTGAGACTATTAATTTTATGTAAACCATAAAGAATGCTTCATGAAACTACATTATACAGTGTCTTTTAGTATTTTACTCACATTTTAAATAATCAACAATTAGAGGGAATTCTTCCTCATTATTTATTACGACTACCGTTATTTTCCTTGAGTAATCCTGTTGAAATTAAGTATTTTAAATAAAACATTAAAAACAAATTATATTGACTGATTTCAGCTTTTAATGAAATCCTACTTGTGTATTTGTAGTAATGTGAAGTATAACTTTCTCCTCACAATTACTCTTTTATAAAACCGGTGTTATTGTTTTCTCTGACACTAACATTGTGATATCTCACAGCTTTACTGTGTGTATACATGACATCCCTCCAGAGAGTAGGCGTCAAATATGTGGAAAAATCATATTTGTGACAAAATTCTGGGAAAGGCAATGGTGAAATGGAAGAATAATTTCTAACTTGCTAACTGTTGGTCAATGGGTTTGTATTTATTTAGCTATAGACACGTATGTGCACACTGTGAGTTTGCCCATGTACATATACATTTCTAGGAGATACCCGTAATATATGGGTTGTGTAATTTTTAATTTATCCACTATTGTGTATGTGTGAAATTAGAAAAGCAGTTACCTTTTCTTTACTCAATTTGTTGGAAAGCCAAAAAAGTCTGTCAACCTTCATTTCAATTAATCCAATACTGTTAACTGCGGACACCTTCATTCTCCTTGTTCTCCTTTGGCAACCGGGAAGTTAATTCTCACTCTAATTCAGCTCTCAGGGTGTGATCCACAAACTTTGTATATGCTTAAAAGGATAAAAGTTCAGTGAAATGTCAAGCCATGCTGTGAAATGTTCCATTGTTTCTATATCTCTAATTGTCCTTTCATGTTATAGAGGCAAGAAAAACAATTCAATGTGTTTCTTAGTATCCAGTCCAATGCACTCTTTCTTCATAATATGCCAAACCCATCCCTTCAAGGCCTTGACATCTCAACATGGCTGGACGTCTCAAAATCTCTTCTCATTAATAACCATTATGTTAATCACTGTTGCCCACAACTGGAATTCGACTGTGAAATCCCCTGGTGGAAATTGCTGTAATGGCTCAAACTACTGGAATGACTATTTGTTTTACCTGAAAACATCTGATGAGCATATACATATGCTATGTGCATGAACATATTGTACATTAACAACATACCATCACTGCCAGTAGATAATAGGTATCCCAAACCTTTGAACCAAACTGACCTCAGGTGCTCCCACAAACCAAGCTTTTTCCTCCACAGCTTTCTTTTTATGTCAAAAAACCGCAAGTCCAGGCCGGGCGTGGTGGCTCTCGCCTGTAATTTCCACATTTTGGGAAGCCGAGGTTGGTGGGTCACTTGAGGTCAGGAGTTCGACACCAGCCTAGGCAACATGGCAAAAACCTGTCTCTACCAAAAATAGAAGAAGTAGCCAGGCCTAGTGGCACATTCCTGTGGTCGAGCTACTTGGGATGCTGAGGCAGGAGAACCGCCTGAACCTGGGAGGCAGAGGTTGTAGTAAGCTAAGATCAGACTACTGCACTCCAGCCTGGATGACACAGCGAGACCATGTGTCAAAAAAGAAAAAAAACAAAGCAACTCCACTCGTCCAGTCGCTTAGGTAAAAAGTACTGTAGTTGGCTGGGCACGATGGCTAACGCCTGTATTCCCAGCACTTTGGACTTTGGAAGGCTGAGACGGGCAGATCACCTGAGATCAGCAGTTGGAGACCAGTCTGGCCAACATGGTGAAGCCTGGCCTCTACTAAACATACAAAACATTAGCTGGGCATGGTGACGAATGCTTGTAATCCCAGCTAGTCGAGAGGGGGAACCTGGGAGGCAGAGGATGTGGTGAATGGAGATGATGCCACTGCACTCCTGCCTGGGCTACACAGCGAGTGTACCCTGTGAGAAACAAAGGTGAACAGAAGAAAAGTTCTTTATTTAAATATCTAGTACATTAATTTTCAAGTTGTTGTAGAAACATTTCTCTTTAAACTCCTATTGTAATGTCACTTTTCCTGCTACTCACAAATTTAATCTGTAATATTTGCAGTATCGTGAAGTTCTAAGTACATTTAAATTCCTATTATGATAATCCATGGATTGCTGAGAAATAGTGGTTTTAATTTTGTTGTTCAATTTCCACTTAATTTTATTTCAACTTGTGTTAACTCAATTGAAAATTCTTTAGTAGTTTTTTAAATCTCATATCAAGACTTTTATTCACATCAATTGCTGTATAAATGCTCCCACCTTGAAGAACACTCTCTTATAGCCTGCTTCCCTACGACAGTCTTGACTGGTTGCCCTCCAGGCCTGTTTCAATTGTCTCATTCTAGGACTTACATTCACTACCCTTTTAAGAATTTATCTTTCTCTTTTCTTGTGTGTCCTGTTTTCTGCATTTCACATCTTTATCTTTCTTGGTTTACTTCTTCTTTTTGGTAGGAAAAAATCTCTAGTAATTTCTTGAGGAAAGGTTCACCTGGAGACAAAATTTTCGAGTTCTCATATGTCTGAAAAATGTTATGTTTTCTCCTTGTACATTTGATTTTAGTCTATTTGGAAATAAAAACATATGTCAGAAATCAGTTTCTTTTAGAATTTTCAAATCAGAACTCCATAATCCATTGCCTTCTGCTTTATAGCGGTAGTGTTGAGATTTTTTTTTTTTTTTTTTTAATTTGACGTGGAGTTTCGCTCCTGTTGCACAGGCTGGAGTACAATGGCAGGATCTCAGCTCATCGCAACCTGCACCTCCTGGATTGAAGTGATTCTCCTGCCTCAGCCTCCCCAGTAGCTGGGATTACAGGTAGGCGCCACCATGCCTGGACAATTCTGTGTTTTTAGTAGAGATGGGGTTTCTCCATGTTGGTCAGGCTGGTCTCAAACTCCTGACATCAGGTCATTCGCCTGCCTTGGCCTCCCAAAGTGCACCTCGGCCTCCCAAACTGCGCCTTGGCCTCCCACAGTGCTGGGATTACATGCATGAGCCACCATGCCTGGCCAGTGTTGAAAATTTCTAAATCATCTGGTTCCTCATCCTTTGTTCGTGACCTATTTTTACCTCTCTGGAAACTTACACCATTTTCTCTTTGTTCTCAGTGTTCTCAAATTGTACATTGATGTATCTTGACACGAGTCTGCTTTCATCGATTTTCATGCTATTTTGCTAGGTGTTCGCCTTTTAATCTGTAAATAAGCATCCTTATGTTCTGAGACTTTTTAATTATTTGCCAACAATTTATCCCCCTTTGTTTTACTTATTTATTTCACTTCTATAATTCATATAAATAAAATAATTGGAAAAAATTATCTTGGAGAAGCAGATACCATCACACTGATTCTGTCTGTGTTAACCTATCATACCTGAAGGTTGTCATATTTTATTAAGCAGAAATGTTGTATTTCTTGGTATTCACATTACAACCTGAAGATGGGCAATGACTGTCAAAATTTTAAATGTATGGGTAATAGTTAGAAGATGCAAGCACTGTATCCTCCAGAATTTTAGCATATGAAAATTGCTAATTTTAAATTCCAGGCACATTGATTTAAGCTTCAACATTCTCCCAGCTAAAATGAATCCATTTGTGCTAAGTTCTGTGATCAAAGGTGAATAAGACATTGTTTCTGCCTTCAGTGATAGCTGAGTCCAAAGGGAGACAAATAGAAATGATGTAAAAAGAGAGATAAGTAGTTCATGCGCAGTGGCTCACCAGCACTTTGGGAGGGCAAGGAGGGAGGATCATGAGGTCCGGAGATTGAGGCCATCCTGACTAACAAGGTAAAACCCTGTCTCTACAAAAAATTAGCCAGCCTTGGTGGCACACACCTGTAGTCCCAACTTCTTGGGAGGCTGAGGCAGGACAATTGCTTGAACCCGGGAGACGGAGGTTGCAGTGAACGGAGATCATGCCACTATACTCCAGCATAGGCAACAGAGTGAGACTCTGTTTCAAGAAAAAAAAGACATAAAGTGCTATAAAAACTGAGAAAAGGGACAGAATATCTGTGACAGATAATTTGTTTGGGTCAGTTGGAAATGAGGAGGTCTCAGTGTATGCTTTTACTGTTTCACGTTTGATTATGGGCAGAAACAAATGAATCTTAATATTTATGGGGTCACAGACACTTTTTAAAGGTGAGGAAATCTATGATGATTCTTTCCATAAAAATCTATGTAACATACATCTATATTTTACTTAGAAACTCAGAATGTGCACCATCAAGTGCTCTGGATAGAGTAGAATGAGTAGTAGTATTTAAGGCAGACAAGATGGGAAGGGGAATCCAAACACAGGAAATGCCCTGTGCGAGAGCCTGGACACAAAAAAGCTCGTACATTATTGGAATCAAAGTGAGTATAACATAATTCAGGGTGACTGGAGCATAGCTGGAAGACGAACCAATCATGGCGTAAGATGAAAACAGAAGGCCAGGCACGGTGGCTCACGCCTGCAATCCTACATTTTGGGAGGCACTGGCGGGCAGATCACCTAAAGTCAGAATTTGAAGACCACCCTGGGTAAAATGGCAAAAGCCCATCTCTAATGAAAATACAAACATTATCCACGCATGGTGTGGGGGTGACTGTAATCGTAGCTACTCAGGAGGCTGAGGCAGCAGAATCGGTTAAACCTGAATGGCAGAGGTTGCAGTGATCTGACATCGCACCACTTAACCATTAAACACCAGCCTGGAAGAAAGATTGAAACTCCATCTCAAAATAAATAAATAAATAAATAAATAAATAAATAAATAAATAAAAAATTTAGAAAGGCCGGGAGCGGTAGCTTCTGCATATAATCCCAGCAATTTTGGAGGCTGAAGTGGGCAGATCACTAGGAGTTGGGATTTCAAGATCAGCCTGACCAACTGGGAGAAAACCCATCTCTACTTAAAAAAAAAAAAAAAGGACAAAATAAGCCAGGCATGATGGCGAGTGCCTGTAATCCCAGCTACTTGGGAGGCTGATGCAGGAGAATCGCTTGAATCCGGGAGGTGGAGTTGGCGGTGAGCTGAGATCGAGCCATGGCACTCCAGCCTGGGTAACAAGAGCGAAATTCTACCTCAAAAATAAACAAACAAAGATGAAAATAGAAGATAAGTATATATCCAGGGATAAAGCATGAAGTATCTGCAATGTCACTCATTCACTTTGTTTACTCAGAGACAACACCAGGATTGATTAAAATTATGCACATCATGTCAACCCTTTTCTAAATGTTAACAAATGTCACTGGAACAGCTAGTACCCATGGAATACGATGTAACATTCTGACTGCAGGCTTTCACTTGCATTCCCTATAGGTGTTGAGTGTGGTGTGTTCAAACCTGATGCTCATAGCTTCATGAAGGAAAAATTATGTTAGAATGAAACCAAAAGCCCCTCAACCACTACATCAATTATTCTATTCCTGAATAACTTACAGCAGAATGGCAATCTTCAGTGAGTAGACATGCTTCTCAATCATAGAAACAACTTAGATTCAACTGGGGAGTTTACAAAAAGCATAACACATGTGAGATCTATCCCAGACCAACTAAAATTGGAAATTATGGGGATCATTGGAACCTGAGTATGTGAATTTCTGAAAGCTTGAGAGAGAACTTTGACGTGCATTGAAAATTGAGAACAACTATGTTAAGAACAATAATCCATGAAAGTAAGTTCCTATGGACTCATCTGCTCTTAATTATATTACACTGTTCTCATGCAGAATGATAGAAGTAAAAATTATTATTATTATTACGATTATTATTATTATGAAATGGAGCCTAGCTTGGTAGTCCATACTGGAGCACATTTCTGTGAACTCAGCTCACTGAAACCTCCGACTGCTGGGTTCAAGCGATTCTCCCGCTTCAGCTTCCCAGGTAGCTGGGCTTACAGGCACCCACAAGAACGCCTAAGTAATTTTTGTATTTTCAGTAGGGACGTGGTTTCGCTGCATTGGCCAGGCTGGTCTCGAACTCCTGACTTTCTGAACCACCCACCTTAGCCTCCCAAAGTGCTAGGATAACAAGTGTTAGCCACTGCACCCAGTCAAAATTAATATTTTAAAATATTTAGAAATATATGTTCTAGGGCACAGTGGCTCAAGTCTGTAATCCCATGACTTTGGGAGGCCAAGGTGGGTGGACCACTTGAACTGAGGAGTTGGAGACTAGCTTGAAAATATGGTGAAACCCTGTCTCTACAAAAAATAGAAAAAAGTAGCCAGGACTGGTGGTGTGTGCCTGTGTTCCCAGCTACTGAGGAAGCTAAGGTGAGAGGATTGTTCAGGAGGATCACTTGAGCTCAGGAGGATGAAGCTGCAGTGCCCAGAGATTGAGCTGCTGCCCTCCAGCCCGTTCCGGGCAACAAAGTGAGACACTGTGTAATGTAAGTAGCTGTGTGTGTGTCTGTTTATGTATACATATATGCATGTATATGTATACACACACTCCTATATACATATATAGGAAAGAGTGAAACTCCCTCATTAACACAGACACACACACACACACACAAACACACACACAAACATATATTCTTGGCCACTTTAATTCCTCTATAATGGAATTCTGAACAGCATGATTAAGGGTCAATATCAGGACCTACAGGCAGACAGCCTGCGCCAGAACTGTTCAGAGTGGGATTTTTCACATTATACAGTTTCATCTTCTGAGTATACTTCCTGATCTTATTGTTCTCCTCATATCTTGCAGATCTTTCTGGGGAAAAGATGACCTGTGGCAATACCTTCTTTTTTTTTTTTTTTGCTAAGTGTCTTCTAATTAATTGGAGGACTTTTCAGTCGAAAAATTTCTAAGGACAAGATTTTTCCTCTTTTGGCTCAGGAAACTGCAGGCAGCAGTTGCACAACAATATTTAAGAGTAGTACACATAATAAGTCATATCCATTGCCTTAAACAAAATGTACAGAATTCAGTATTTTTAGTTACACACAAACACTATATAGGGTTAGCAATTAATCATTTTTATATTCTATATTCTCTTTGAAACTGAACATAGAGCTTCAAGGAGAGGGTCACACAATGATTTATTCAGTAAATACGCATAGAGTGGTGTAAATATTGAGATTGGAAAACATACCATGTTTCTGCCCTCATCATGTTCTCATTCTATTAAATGTTGTAATAACACAACTTTGAGTCGTAAATCTTTCAAAAGAGAAGTACACACAAAGAAGAGGTAGACAAATACATGGGACATTATGATCACTTAAAGCTGGTATCAGTTACAGCCAGGTATTAAAGGCCCATAAATGGCAGGATAGAAAGTTTAAAACAAACTGTCTACACAAAGGCAAGTTTTTGTTGTTGTTGTTGTTTTTTCATAGGAAAATGAGATTAGAGTTTCACAAAGGCTATTAGACTAACTGCAATATATAGGATTGGTTGAAGATCAGCAAAAGAAGACAGAACGCGAGTTCTGAGTTTTATTAAATGCTTAAACTAACATATGATGGTGGCCTGGGTAAAGAAAGTTGAAGCAAGGACTGGAAGAAAGAGACAGGTGCAAGAATCATTGTAAAGATAAAGTCCAAAAGTCTTGGCATGAGTTTGCAAATTGAGGCTAGTAAAAAATATTGTGGGATTGTTGGCATTCATTTATCCATCAAATTATTCAATGAATCTTTATTAAGTTTCCAGATTATTATTAATCTTTATTATTATTCAAGATTATTAAGGTGTATTGTTCATTGAATAATAAATATTCCATGCATGTTTATTACTATGCAACAAGCACTGTGCTGGGTTCTGGAGGCACAGCAATGAATATGGGGTTAATGGTCCCCGACTTCATGAAGCTTTACATACAGGGAGAGAGAGATTATAAATAAAAGACACAAGCAGTTGTAAATGCTGTGAAGGAAATTTTGGGACGCTGAAAGAGAGTAACAGATAGTAGTGATGGTTGGTATAACAGACAGAACTACTGTACATTGGGCACTAAGTGAAGCTTTCTCCAGGGAAGTCTTATGTGATATATCTGAAAGAGCAGCCATTGATAAAGAGGGAAAAAAACAGCTGCCAACCCTCTAAAATAGGAGAATTTTGGCCTAGCTTTGTGTTTGAAGAACAGAGAGTTGCTAATGTGCAGAATAAAGCTGAGAATTTGAGTAAGAGGAAAATGGTAAAGTAACCAGTGGTTTCAATAGTACAGATGGGAATGCTGCCCTTGATAAAAGTAGTTCCAGTGGAATGAGACCAAAACCAAATTGAACTGAACTGAAAAGCCAGTGGGAAGAAATGTGGTAAGTGGGTACAGTGTGCTTAGTGAAGAAAAGTAATGAAGGGGTAGGTGTCAGGGGAGTAAACAACGGGAAAAATTCTAATTTATAAAAGCAATCTAAGAATTTAGATCACAGCTGTATATGTATACTGAGGTGGTAGAGAGGGAGAGATTAACGTACATGAGAAAATAAAATTGACAGCAGTGGACTGCGGTTTCTAGCACCTACAATTTACTTTCACTTTGCCTGTGAGTTGGATAAATGTCTGAAAGCTGATTGTTTTTCAAAGTTGGTTTCTATTTGGGAAAGAAGGGAGAAGGGAACAACATGACATTGTAAACTGCAAAGCAAAATAAGGATATAGAGTACATAGAGGAAGAAAGGGCTCAGGCACAAGAAGATCTTGTTCCTCAAACCGCATGCTGCCTACTGTCTAGTCTAGCTTCACATGAGCCCTACTCCAGTTTCCAAAAGAACAATGATTGTTTCATTTAATAGGACCAAGGGTACTTGACACATCCCACCATATACATCTGTCATTTCAAAGAAGAAAGAGTATTTTAGGACTACAAATAAAAATAATGTAACATTAAGATGAAAATCAAATAACAAATCTAGCTTCGTTGAAAATCTGTGTATACTGATAATCGTATTTTTTTTTTTAATTCTGCCAAGGATTAGTGAACATATTCTCCCAGTCTTGTGTCTGTCCGGAAATCAGTATTGGGAAATTACTAGACTGATTGATGAAATCGCTTTCGATTCAAATTCTACAATTCAGTTAATAATAACAAAACATATCATATTTGAAGTAAAATAATTTCCTTTTTATCTTCCATTCAAAGATCTTACAAGTAACTCTTTCTTTCCCCCGTCAACTTTGCAGTTTTCTCAGCTATATAGGGTTTTAAAGGAACACTTTGACACCCTCATCAGTTTTAAAGGCCTATCCTCCCAACTTTTCAGAGAGCCCACAGCATTTACAATAAACTTATCTCTCTCCAGAACGGATAATAGCTGCTTCAACTGTTCTCTGTCAGCCTGAATGTTGATTAAGACCTCAGTAATCACACTCCACTCTGCACAAATCTGAAATCACAAATGCAGAGTAATTTATGAGAATAGAAGGAAAGAATTGAAAGAAAAACAAGGCTGTCTTGCCCAAGGAAAGGAAAACACATAAGAAGTCCCACTGCTTACCTCATTTGGATAGTTGTATTTTTAAAGTGTTGAAGCATCGTAGTTTTTTTTCAGGACTCTTAAAGAGACAATTCAATATTGTATCAAATAGGATATTTAAAAAGAGGAGTTAACGTTATAACAGGTGGACTCTCAACAGGACAATTATCACTGGCTCACTGTGACCTCTGATCTGCAGGCATATGATTGATGATGTCTTTCTAATTCCAACAGCATGGGCCTGCAGCAAAGTTTAGTTTCCTGCAAGGCCTACTTGATTGAATTCACTGCCTGTCTTAATTCTGTATGTTTCTGATGAGATGAACTTCAAAACTGATGATAGTAGAGGGAAATTGTTTTCTGACATGCTAATGTTATACAGCTAATCCTTTTTTTTCAATAAGCAATTGAGTTTGCAGCATTCTGCTCCTTTTATATTTTATTAGTGTTTGTGCTTTAATTTAGCATCACTTTGATGCTTTATTATTTATTATTTATTATTTAATTAATAATTTAATAATTATTTATTATTATCATTTATTATTTTTTAATTTAGCATCACTCCAATTGCAGGTCCAATTATAAAAATAGAATCAATTAGATTCACTGTGATGTCTGGTATAAGCATTCCAATCTTAGCTTTTAAAACAAAATGGTAGACTTGGCTCTTTCCGGAATCCTGTAAAGAAAATATGTTGATTCTGTGGGGCTTTGTCTAGTGTAGCTTTTTGAAATTTTGTTCCCACTCTTTGCCCATGTCCGAATCTACAGTCTCCTAAACAGCTTTCATTGAGAACCACAACCTCATCTCCTCCTTTTTCAAAGCGATTAAGTCCATCTAGCTGGAGAGCCCAAATACGCTTTATTTTCCTGTGTAAAATCTCTCTCCAGTGCTTTCTACAGTACTGCCAATTAAGAGGGCCTTAATAAATCTGCCTTAAATGACAGGTTGAAAGAGTTTGTCCTCTCTTGTCTTTGTCTGACTTGCAGTAAGAGAAATTACATTTTTCCAAGACTAAACCTTGTCAGTGATGTAGAATTTATCTGATTCTTTCCACTCATGCTATCTTCGACACCTTCGTTCATCATGTATTTCCTCTTAGTCTAACTGTCTTTGGTCTTCAGGTCTTCATTGGCCACTGAGTGGCTTCCTAATAACACAGACAAAAGTCTCAGTTTTGTGAAAAGGCCTGAAGGGCATGATGATTTGGACTAGGCATCTGCACTGGAATACTAGTTTAGCTGGCAATCTTCTGTTGCTTTATACCTGTGTGGCGGAAATAAACCCATACACATTTTCTGGTAGTTTGGCAACAGATTCATGGTTAAATAAGATTGTATTAGTTACAAAATTTCCCCAAAATTCTGTTGCCTATACCAAAGTCCTCATCAGTGTCCAGACAAATTTATGACCATTAATATTTGATTCAGGAAGGTCATACGTCATATCTTGGCAGGGTGCAGATCATCAAGCCTGTAATCCCCGGGCTTTCGGAGGCTGAGGCAGGCAGATTAGGAGATCAGGAGTTTGATACCAGCCTGACCAACATTGTGAAACCTCGTCTCTATTAATATAAAAAAAATAAAAATTAGCCGGATGTGGTGGCACGCGCCTGTAATCCCAGCTACTCCAGAGGCTGAGGCAGGGCAATGGCTTGAACCTGGGAGGCGGAGGTTGCAGTGATCCTAGATCAAGCCATTGCACTCCAGCCTGGGTGACAAGATAAGACGCTGTCACAAATAAAAACAAACAAACCAACCAACCAACCAGCAAACAAAAAACAACCTAATATGTTAACCTGAAAAGCAGATGAGTCTTCCTAAGAATATATCTACATTAATATCCAATTTGGTTTGCATTGTTTGAGACTTTCTCAATGGAATCCAAAAAGGTGTACAACTACTGAAGCTCAGACTATGTAGTGGACTGCATGGAAGATGCCTCATTTACAAAGTTCAGTGGAATTATAGAATGGTCACCATCAACAGCCAGCAATTTGTCTACCTATCATGTGTCTCCCTATACTTGCCTCGTAATATGGGTAGTCCTATGTCTTGTTCACTCTGCATTGTCTTCTGCAGAGCAGAGTCTGTGACACTAAATAGGTCTAAAAATTGTGTGAAAAGTGAATGAGGAAATGAATGGAGAAAAGCCTCACTTGACCATTTGTCTCATCTTTCATTTACCTTGCAGCCAATTCTCATTATCCAAAACCTTTTAAGTAATGCTATAATAAACATTTATTCTGATAAGACAGAAGAAGAGCAATGCATATGTCTGAGTAATCAGTTCCTCAGCAATATTCAGAAGGCTCACAAAAATACCAGATTATTTACAATACCGAAAGTACCATCTTTGCCTATAGCATAAAATGTTGCTTCTTATAACAATTTTGTTGCCCCCCATCACTCACTTCATGCACAGTACATGGGGGCATGTGCACAAAGATACACACACACACACACACATACACACAATTTCTTCAATACAGATTTCACTTCAGTAGAGATGGAAGACACATTGTTAAAATGGTAAGGGAGAAAGAAGAACAACAAAATGCTGCTTGAGACTTAAGACTCTGGGCTTCTGTATTCCATATGGGAACTGAGCTTGGAACATAGCAAATATAGATTCCAAAAGATCTTTTTATCCCTCTGTTATGTGATTTGTGCAGTCAAGCATGTTAGAAAGAATAAGTAAGCAGAACAAAGAGCTGAGAGGGAAACAGATAGCAATTTACAATCAGTGAAGAGAATACTTTCCTCAGGCTCCAATATCATTCCTATTATTTTAAATCTATACTGCTGGGCAGAACAAACAAAATGCAATCACAACAGGTGAAATCATGATGAACTAAGACCCTGAATCTTGGCTAGAAAGAAGGTGGTCAACATACTATAAACAAGGGTGGGAAGTAACTCTACAAGGATCATTTGGATATGAAAATTCTGCAAATTATTTTTAATATACTTTTGTGTCTTAATCTGACTGAAACATAAGCTTACAAATACTCAGGAGTCATTAACTTTGCAAATTGTGTGGAGGACTCTGAGGAGTTAATCCCGGAAGATAACATAGTGTATCAAAAAATCATTTACTAGATATTTTTATTACATAGAAGCAAAAAGAAATAAAATACAAAAGAGGTTCCATGCAGTACTGAGGGTGCTAAACTAGAAGTCAAAAAACCTGGAGTCCAATCTTGGTCTAAAGTAAACTAATTCTCCTTCTCTTTGCTTTCTGTTGCCCACGAATAAAAAAAGGGGTGACGAAAGGAGATGCGCATTCAATCAATTCCCTCCAAGCTCTACCATCACTATTTTGAAAGTCTTTCCTATTTACAGAACATGTCTTAGTTTACAAAAAGCTCCATTATTGAATCCTTAAAACAATACTGTTAAGATAAGAGTTATTATCCTCATTTACAAATAAGGAAGGAACAACTCAGAGTGATTAACACATTTCAACAAAATCCTCCTTCTAGAATGTTGGAAATCCAGTTCTCATATCAAATTCAATGCCCTTACAAGGATCCTATACTGACTCCCTCATACCATTTTTCCTAATATACATAGTATGTCTCAAAATTTAAACTATTATGTGACTCACAGAGGACAGGGCTTTAAAACAGTAGCAGGATTCATCCAACTGGAAATAACCAATTCTAATAAAAGATAAGGTTGAGGAAGATATTGGTAAAAGGATACAAAATGTCAGTTAGATAGGAAGGATTAATTCGAGAGATCGATTTTACAGATAGTATGGTGACTGTGGTTAATAAAAATATTATATTCTTGCACATTGCTAAGAAAAAAGGTGATAAATATTCTTACTAGAAAATAGATAACTATGTGGACTAATGTATATGTTCGTTAGCTAGATTTAACCATCCTTCAATATTTGTTTGTTTCAAAACAATACGACGTATACAATAAATATGCATAATCTTTACTCATCAATTAAAAGAAAAAAATGTTTTAAAGAAAATATGAGCAGTTTCCTAAACCTCAAACTTGAATTTTCTATTTGAACTATTGGTTTGATATTTCATTAAAATTATAAGTTTAGAAAGAATAGCCCCCTCCTATTTAGAGATACGTGCTTTATCTCCAAAGTTTCATTGTTTATCTAATATATTCAAATCATTGCATTTTTGTTGCCTCTCTACTTCAATTATTTCTAAGTAGCTAAAAATATAGATATACAAATGCTGCAATGGGGGAGAAAACTCTCAATATTTTGATTGAAGAAACTTAAGCTAGGACATTAAGAAACTCTGAACTTGGAAAGATAGTAAGAAGAACACTTTTTTCAAAAAAAATGCATAAACACAAAGTGGTAGAAGTTTGTCTTTGCTAGTCATACTTAACAACGCTGACTTGGTTAGCACAAATAGGCAGGAATCAAAACTTAGAAAAATGGTCGACAGATGGCAATTCTATTCAAATTAGCACAATTAGCTTCTTAGCTTATTTTTCTCCTCAGTTTTGGCAGACCGGATTTCTCTGTGAATATGTCATGCCTTGGCAGGCTGGTATCATCAGCTGTGGCAGTCAGGTCTACAGTGGTTCCATTGTTAGCAGCTTGTGGGTTGCCATAGCTGCCCACTGTGTCAGAAACATGTAAGTTTGTGCCTGCTTCTTCCCATGCCCTATAATTTATTCTCCCATAATTACATTGCTGAAGGTTTCTCTGTCCAAATTCTCTTCTATAAGACAAGACCACCTCACTTATAAGGATAACATTTTTGTTTTGTCTCACTATGTTGGTCTTATTAGTACCTCTGTTAGTTGATTCCTCTGCAATCCCATTGCCTATGGACTCTTTATCCAGAGATTTCTCATTTCTCTGAAGATGAGCTAGGGACCTTGTGTATCATGACTAAAAAATATGTTAGAAAGCCTGATGAAGGTTTAAGGTTTAGGTTTTGTAATGAATGTACTGTAAAAAATATTTGCCTATGCACACGGGAATCCTGAAGATACTGCTGTGATACTGGGCCTGAGGTACCCTGGGGCACCACTGAGAGAGGTGAAGGTGTCTACCATTCTATTGCATGAGAGATTCTGGTTGGGGAGTTGGGGAGCAAGAAGTGACCGGGCATTGCTACTCCTCCAAGATGTCCAGACTCCCATTCAGCTCTTAGTACCCTTGGGCTATCTGAAGAAACTGAATAGTTCAGAATGCTGGCTCTCTGGGCCACATATTATTACACCACGTCAGTGGTTGCTTTTCTTCTTAAGGTAGCAGTTGTAAAAAAAAATGAGGTTCGTATTTCCAATATTATGGTTTGAGAAGTAACTATAATCACAATTGTATACATTACTAACTATAAGATATTCAATCTACATCAGAAACCCACTAGGAGATTTGTTTCTGTTTCATAAGGTGATGATTCTGATGAAAACTTCACAGGATTTTAGATCTGAGAACAATTAGATGAGGATCTTTCTCTGTCCAGTCAATTTTATAAACCAAAGTGGAGATGATTTGCATTCCAACTCTTTGCTAACTTCAAAACAAAGGAAAAAGCAGGTTTTTTGTGACGTTTTGTTTTTACCTGTTTATGAAAATGAAGCTGGACTTGACTTGCATTTGGAATTTCTTAAGTAAAATTTCCTTGTTACTTTGGAAGGGTGGCATTTCAAAAGTGATCAAAGAGTGACCACGCTGTCCGCGGTGGCTCACTACTGTATTTCCAGCACTTTGGGAGCTTGAACTAGGAGAAGCTTTTCGGCTCAGGAATTTGATACCCACTTGGGGAATAGAGCAAGAGTTCATCACTAAACAACAACAACAACAACAAATAGCCTGGTGTGATGTTGCACACATGTAGTCCCGGCTATGTGGGACGCTGAGAGCAGAAGACAGCTTGAGCCCAGGAGGTTGAGGCTGCAGTGTGTGAAGATGGTGCCAAAGCACTCCAGCCTGGGTGTCCATGCAAGAACTTGTCTCAACAAAAAGGGGGGCTGGCATGGTAGCTCTTGATTGTAATCCCAGGACTTTGGGAGGCTGATGCCACTAAATCACCTGAAGTCAGGAGTTTAAGACCAGTCTGACCAACATGGAGAAGACCCATCTCTACTAAAAATACAAAATTAGCCAGGAGTGGTGGTGTGTGCCTGTAATCCCAGCGACTGAGGAAGCTGAGGCAGGAGAATTCCTTGAACCCAAGACATGGACTTTGCAGTGAGCTGCGATCAGGCCACTACATTCGAGACTGAGTGACAGAGCGGAACTATATGTCAAAGAACAAAACAAAACAAAACAAAACAAAACACAAAGTCACTGGAAAGATAATAAAATACATAAATGGTGCGATGTAAAATGTTGTTGGTGATAAAATAAGCTGAATTTCTCTGTATAAGTTATACGTACAAATGTAATGACAAGACAGTGATAAGACAACTCATGGTCTTATCTCAATACTTAGTGTCTACATGTGACAGATATTCTTTAGGATAGTTATTGTCCATTTTCTTTCTAGAAGAGACTGATGAGAATGCAGAAATGTAAAGTGCAAGCGATGGAAGCTTCCAGCTGTGCCCACCTGTACCCTGACAGAGACAGTTCCATTGCTTGCTTCATTATCCAGGCCAAAGACTCTAATGCAAATGTGGTATACAGTCAATTTTTTTTCTATCTACATGGTACAAACTATAACTTCATCCCTCCATAAATGGGTATATAGCATACGCCTAAATGATAAATATAAGTGAATCATTGATCAGTAGGAAACCATTTTAAAATTCTTTAATTACAGAACAAAATCTCTGGAAACATTTTCTTGTCAATCTCTGAGTTTTCTTATGTGGGTTATTAATCTCTAGCCATACCAAAGAGATAGGATGCTGTTCTTCCAAGAAAGTAGACATTTGATATAATTCCTGTAATCTAATGATAGTGCCTTTACACCTCAGGGTTTAAAAGGAGTCCAACCTTTATCTGTTTCTCCAATTAAAATAACTTTTGTAAGGTTTAATCTTCAGTAATTTTTTTGTAGTAATATTTTTGAAGGTATTTGACCAGGATGATCTGCTTATGTACTTATCTGACACCTCCCTTTCTTCTGAATACATATTTTATTACGCACTTATTAGATCTGCATTTGAATTTACAGGAGTCAGCGAGTCCAGAAAGTGCCATTATGTGCAGACCAATATCTGGCAATGGCAGTAGGGGACAAATATGCTTTACCAGTCTCAAAGCCCTAGCTACTACAGTGAGTCCACACTTCTCCTGGATCTTATCTACTTTAGCAAAAGAAGGCCACCCACTAAACCAGGCCCTTGTGCTTTGGATGGAAACTCCTGAGTCCTCCAGTCTCCTTAAACAGCCAACCACGCTGCCACTTTCCTCAGTAATAATTCCTGCAGCACTGAGACTTTGATAGACTCGTAAATATAGCTACTGATGCTACAGTCTGGTCACAGTATGATAAAACACCGGAGCAACAGAAACAAACATATTGACTGCAGCCTTCTAAAATCTCTCTCAATATACCTTCAATAAATATGCTTTTTCTACGGAACAACAGCTTTCTACTTCCTGAACTAATGCTTGGCCTTGGACTGTTTTCATTGCTGAAATTGATTCAAAAGTGCACATTTAACATGAAGGTGAGTACAGAATTTCATGTGTCAGCAATTAAAATTTTCAAAATGATGCAAAATACAAATGCGAAACTGTATCTGTGAACTTTACTACTCTTTTCAATAATATTTTCATATCTACTCATGCACAGGATTTTTTATAACTATCTGAATGTTCTCCTCATGTGGGGCAAAAACAGTATCAGAGTTCTTCAGTAATTTATGAAAGATGGAATGAAGATACTATACAAGATTGACCTATACACAATACCATATTTAGTGAATGAAAAATTAGTTTTAAAAGCCTACTAAAGTATTGAGTAAGTAAATCAAATATATTGTTTCAATTATTCTAAAATACATGTACAAGAAGAAAATAGAACAATGATTAAAATACATAAACCAACAAATGAGGCTGGGCGTGTTGGCTCATAGTTGGAAGCCCAGCATTTTGGGATGCCAATACAGGCGGATCACAGGAGTGCGAGACCAGCCTGGACTATATGGTGAAACCAGTCTCGACTAAAAACACAAAAATTAGCAGGACATAGTGGCATGTGCCTGTTATCCCAGCTCCTCGGAAGGGTAAGGCTGGGGAATTGTTTGATGCTGGAGGGAGAGGTTGCAGTGAGCCAATTTTTGGCCCTTCACTCCAGCCAGGATGATACCGTGAGACTCCATCTGAAAACAAACAAACTAACACACACACATGCCCCAAAAACAAATCAATCAAAAAAAATCCACATTAGAAAAGGTGCTTACATGCTAAATCCCATATCAAACAGAAAAAAAAATTCCTTGAAAACAAAGGTTCCAGAAGGGGAAAATAAGAAAAAAAATTTAACACCCCCCAAAAAAGTACAAAGAGTAAACGGAAAAGAACCACAGGGGAAACAATTCAAAATTTCCAACTATCTAATCTAAAAGAAGCTGAAAGTCCCTCAGAAACTTTCTAGAGGCCATGTCCCTGTATTACAAAATGGTCATAAAAATTGCCAGGAGTAGAAGAAGAATGTATCCTAAAACTTGCTAAACCCCCTCAAGTCTCACATAAGAACTGTAATGGAAAATGGATCAGTCAGAAGTTCTTCCACACAATTATGAATAAATTATATTTCTTCATACTGAAATTTGTTTTTTCAATATTGTAAGAAATTAACTTTTACATTAATAGTAGGTGATCTAACAAAGCAGGTCTTTAAGGAGATAACTGACACTGGATTTCCATACCATTACTCAGGTGGCCCTTATTTGCCAGCCAGGATCCCTCCCTGGACACACACTGAAGGTCCCCAGCCATTTTGCAATCTCTTCACATTCCCAGCCCTGGAGGAAGCTCCAAAATACATGTCCATGAAGAAAATAGAACATTTCCTCACACTGGAGCCCAGTGTGGTCCTCCAGATTCCCTGTGAGGTGGACTATCTTTTATGAGAAGGCAGGGCACTGGGAGGGAGGATGTCAGAGAGGATAACACATGTCAGGGCAGCCCAGGGTCATGGAAACAGGACAGGACAGTCCTGGGAGAAACATTCTGAAAGGACATAGACCTAGGTGGGCCTCAGGTGGACATCTGCGTGGAGAGGGAGAGGGCCTTGGTTGAGCTCAAAATGAGCCCCAGGTGGTAACAGATCTTCGGGCAGGTCATGGAGCTGGCAAGTGATGATGAGACAGCTATCCCTTAAGCTCTGCTTCTCACCCACTGACTTTAGCCACATATGCATCCTAGTGGCTTAAGGTTCCCCAATCCTGAAATGTGGGTGTTATAATTTCCTGATGGGCCTTTCTCCCCCAACCCATGGATTGCCTGGGATTGCTCACTGCAGTCTCCTCCATGATCCTTGGGTTCTCCATGAGGGGCACAGATCCAGGACTCAAAGGCCTTTCAGTTCCCAATCCTAGGCTGCTCACCTGGCCTCCTCTCTGTTCTGTCTCTAATGCTCTCCCTCCCTCCATGGGATAGAACTGCAATGGATTGAGCCATAGGCCCTGGCTGATGATCTAGGGGACTGCAGAAGCAGGTCCAGGGGAGTTCAGGTCACAGTTTAAAGCCAGTTCCCCAGAGACCAAGGAATGACCAGGGAAGTCCTTTCCCATGATGCCCCACGGCGAACCCCGCCTCAGCAATCCTGCCAAAACCCGGGCAGTCAAATTCAGCCAAACAGCTGAATAAGCTCAGGTAGGAGGTGTACTGCCTGCAGCTGGAGGCTTGACCTTCATGATCCCAGAACCACTGGACTGCAGTGGAATGAGGCACCCTGTACCCTGCAGGGTGAGGAGTCAGGAAGGTTCATGCCAGACCTCACCTCCCACACACCAGCTGCCCTACCATGCTGGGAGGCATTCCTTACCGAGGATGCCAACACAGTACTCCTTAATGATGACTTCACTGTGGTAATAAAGATTGTGACGACATGAAATCTTCATCCTGCCGCCAGTAACCGGGGTCGCTGAGGTCCTCCACCTGCCTAATCAAGGAGAAAGAGGATGGATTCAATACGACCATCTCATCTAGCTGGGCTGTAGTGAACCACGAGTTTCCACTTCCCAGCTCTCCCACTGAGACAACGCTGGTCCCAAGGGGGACCACAGACTGACTCAGACACTGGACCCCTCCCACCAACCCAGGCTCCCCAGACTGACCTACAATTCCGTCACGTAGCAAAGCAGGACTTCATCATGATTTCCGGCCCAGGCCGACATTTCGTGTGCCAAACAACCTACCTCTGGTCAAGAAGCCTCCAGATGATTGGGTGGGCAAGCCTTGCGATGCCCTGCAATTTTGCAAGAGCACAGAGACTGTGGGAGTAGGGCTATCTCCCAGACATTTGGCCTGTCACCATCTGTTGTTGGTCCTGTCTCTGTCTGGCGAGGAGGCAACGCCACAACTATGGTGGTTTTTGGAGTGGGTGGACCCCGGCCAAGACGGCCTGGGCTGACCAGAGAGGGGAGGCAGAAAAAGTGGGCACGTGGTTGCGGCTGAGTGGCGGAGGGGCGGGGTGGGGCGGGGTGGTGTGAGGCGGCTGCTTCTCCGGGTTCATGAGCTGCAGGAGGCGTTTGTGTGCTTGGTGCCGGATGTGCTCTGCTGATGTCTGGGTGTGCGCTGTCTTCTTATCCTAGTCTCCCTGAGGGGTGGGCCGGTCCACTTGAGGGAAGTCCTGTAGTTAGAAACGGCTGCACAGTTGTGCCTGGCGCTCACCATGGGAATTGCGTGGTGCAAAGGAGGTTATATAGACTCAAGGCCTACATCCCTTTGGGTTCGGCGCCGGCAGGGGGAAGGAAGCGTATCTGGGGAGCTGGTGCCTGCCTTGAGGTGGTCGGCAGCCCCATGCACCGCAAACCCGTCTTAGGCACCTTGTGTTTCTGGGCTGAGCCTGTTGGAAACGGGCACCGAGAGCATGGGGTGGTTGAATGGCTGGCAATGGCAAAGAGACTGCCCGTCCTCCAGGGACGTTCCCAGGGAAACGTGCCCTTCGACTTTCTGCTGCGCGGGAAGGGACCTTGGCGCCGCGATTCTCCCTTGTGAGTGCTGTACTTGGCTTCCCTTCCCTATCAAGTGCTCCCAGGGCTGCTACAAGCAAGCTGCAAGGATATGGCTCTGGCCCAAAAGGCGGAGACGCCCTGTGGCTTGGGGTAGTCATGGAGCCCAGCTCCAAGTGAAGGACCTCCAGCGAGTCCATTGACGGCACAGGTGTTCTTGGTCCAGGGCCAGGCTGTGCCCGCTGGCCCTCCTTCTGCCACATCACGTCGGTCTCCTCCTCAACCACCACCTCCACCTCAGCCATTATGTCTTCCACCATCAGCACCGCCTCCTCTTCCAAGGCCGCCTTCTTGCTCTGTACTCCGGCCGTCCTCAACAGTAGAGCCTCCAGCCTGAATACGGTGCTGTCCTGTGTGCTCTGGATCTGCAGTATTACTTCCGTACCATCTACCTGGCCTGCCTAACAAAGAGAGATATTTCATGTGTTCATGACACATACAGATTTTCATGGCTTGCCGCACTCAGGATGTCAGGGCACAGGGCTGCCGTGCCCACAATTCCAAAGGCCACGCAGCCCGCCTGTCCCCGGACGCCGAGCTACCGGGCACGAGCTCCAAGGGCTTCTTGGAGGAGGCTTTGGGAGGGGAGGTGGGGTTAGGTGGAGTTGGATTTGCAGGCTCACCAGTGACTGTACCGCCCAGGGAGATGCCCACCGCCCTCGCATTCATTGGCCACAACGGGAGGAAGGCGGTCGCGGGGCGGCTCCCTGCACCCTTCGCGCGCAGTCCCTTAGGGGGCGCCCGGAAGCCCCGCATATGCGCCCTGAGGGCCCGCTGACCGACTGGGGGCAATAAAGGCTGCGGCAGGGTACGTGTGGCTCGGTTCGGACAGCATAGGCCTTGGTCAGTGGGAGTGCGGAGGAGGGCACCGTCTTCAGGATGGAGGCTGTAGAGGAGGGGGCGGCCGGGGTGGAGAGTGAGCAGGCGGCTTTTGGGGAGGAGGCGGTGCTGGTGTTGGATGACATAATGGCGGAGGTGGAGGTGGTGGCCCAGGAGGAGGGCCTCGTGGAGCCGCAGGAGGAGGCCCAGCGGGCACAGCCTGGCCCTGGGCCCATGACCCCAGAGTCTGCACTGGAGGAGCTGCTGGCCGTTCAGGTGGAACTGGAGCCCGTTAATGCCCAAGCCAGGAAGGCCTTTTCTCGGCAGAAGGAAAAGATGGAGCAGAGGCGGAAGGCCCACCTAGACTGCAGAGGCGCGGTCATCCAGAGCGTCCCTGTCTTCTGGGCCAATGTTGTATCCTTCTCAGTGTTTCTTCTGCCTTTGTGGTGGAGAGGTGCTCTCGGGGAAGTGTAAGTAACTTACGGGCAGCTTGGCGTCGATGTGACGCCACCTTTGGGGAACAAACGTGAGTTTCCCCGGAGAAATGTGGCTGTGGAAAGCCGGAGCAGGCGTGGTACTATTTTCCTGCATGCTGCAGAGAAACCCTTGGTGATGCCGAGCAGCAGACGTTTGGGGCATGTTTTTGAAGAGCAGAAGCGAGTTCAGACCAGAATAGGATTTTGTGTGAATCAAGCTATTTTTAAGACAGTGTGATTGCTCCCCCTTGCTAGTCGGATCTGGGACTGGGCGTCTTCGGGTATAAGCCGATTCTGCCACTCCTCAGACACCCGCAACTCTCTGCAAATCGCGCCTCCCCATGTCAGTGCCGTCAGCCTCAGAATAATACACCCTCTGTGAAGCCAAGAGGCCTTAGTTTAGGGGTAGGGGGAGGCGAAAGGAGGTCATACGTGGAAGCAGATCTGAGAAATCCCCTACCCCAGCCTCTGGGTGCTCTTAGGCCTTCTTCCCTGTTGCTCCTAGCTTCTCCTTCCATCGCATGTAAAGGCTCTTTGACCTAAATCAGATTGCAAACCACCGCCAGATGTCAGCCCTGATTACTGACCAAGATGAAGACATGCTGAGCTACATGATCAACTTGGAGGTGAGGCCAGCAAGACTGAGGCTAGAGGGTTTAGTGGGGGAGGGTAAGGGAAATAATTGATTCCTGTGAGCAAGGGTTGGCACCTCACCCGAAAAGGTATTTAAACTTTCTCCACCTTGTCCTGAGAGGTGGAAGAAGTGAAGCATCCCGTTCATCTGTGCAGGATCATGTTGTTGTTTCGCAGTAACCCCTACTTCCAGAATAAAGTGATTACCAAGGAATATCTCGTGAACATCACAGGTGACACGTGGCTCCCAGGATGGGTAGTGGAAGGAAGATGGTGGGTGGATCATTGCCAATGTGATCCAACCCCCTTCCCACAAAACTTCCTTTCTCTGTAGAATACAGGGCTTCTCATTCCACTCCAATTCAGTGGTATCCAGATTATGAAGTTGAGGCCTATCGCCGCAGACACCACAACAGCAGCCTTAACTTCTTCAACTGGTTTTCTGACCACAACTTCGCAGGATCTAATAGGATTGCTGAGGTGGGTCCTCACTGGGAAACATCAGGAATGACTCTGGTGTGTTCCCAGTTGCTTGGGTCACCAGTCTGAGCCCTGATGAGGCCTTTCCCGATTGATTCCCCTGACAGATCCTATGTAAGGACCTGTGGTGCAATCCCTTGCGGTACTACAAGAGGATGAAGCCACCTGAAGAAGGAACAGAGATTTCAGGTGAGCCGTTCAGTTGGAACTGGAGCTGTTTGATGCACACTATGAGGGAGTTGTCACAGCTGCCTATTCCGGGAGCCTGGACGCTCATTTCAGAAATGTGGAAATTGAGGCTGCTTTCCTACATGTAGAAATTCCTTGAGAGGAAGACAGAAAGTGACAGAATCCAGGACATTCATGAAATTGGGCTGAAAAAGGCACATTGGAGACTGCACTGCAAAGCAGGTTATAGCTGTGAGTCTTAAGCCCAGGGGAGCATAGTCCATTTCCGGAATCACTGAGAAGTGAAGCTGAAAATTATTCACTTCAATCTGTGGCACTTGATTCCATGGCCGTCAACGCCACGGGCAGTCATCCTACCAACGCCATGAGATTGGGCTCCCTGAATGTGCCTCCTGGTCATCGCTGCCCCAGACCACAAAGGACTGTTTAGATTGATGGATTTCCTTAAGCTATTGCCCCATCAGATTTCTGTGTGCTTTTAGTGTGCAATGCATCTTGTTAGCTGACTCCCCTCACAGAGAGTACTGGGAATGGGGCAGGTATTGTGGAGAACAGTTTAAGAGTAGGAGGAAATTTTAGAGATCACAAATGCGGAAGGGATATCCTTTTCTCAGCGGGCCCTACAATTAAAACATTTCAAAGTATGGCTGAGAGAAATGCGTTTTGATATGCGTTTGTGTTTCTCTAGGGGACTCCCAGATGTTGAGTTGACTATGAGGGAGCATCAGACCTTACCTAAAACAGCAGAACTCCTAAAAAGTTACTACCGTATGCAGGATGTCAGTACTCAGCATGGTCTTATGCCCAGGAAGTAAAGGAAAAACAGATCGAGTCACAAAAAAATCAAACAGGAAGAGGGGTAAACTTGGATTGTTTGGAATGCAAAATAAACATTCTCAAGGATGTGTGACTCTGTGTGTGTGTGTGTGTCTGTGTGTGTGTGCGTACGTTTATCCCTTGGAGTTGGGTGTCATAATGAATTGATCAATCAATATGCTTTATATTCTTCATGGAAGTAACCAGTCTGTGTTGGAGCTGGGCCTCTAAAATTGTGGAGTGAATGGGTGTGGAATGTGTTGGGATCTTTCCTACAGGACAGAGTTGGGGAGACCAAAGCAAAAGTCAGCTTAGTTGGAGGCTTACTTTGTCCTATGGAAGCAGAGGTAGTTCAAGGAAAGGGGTTAAGGTTTCCACAGCCCAGTTTCCTGGGACCTCCAAAATCCTTCATTTTGGGTATCATCTACACAATAGAAAAGCACAGGATGATGGAAATCTTAAAATTCATTTTCGTGTTGAATTCACATGTTCTTTTAAAGGTGAATGCATAATCCTTTTGTGGGACAATCAGCCTCTCAGGACTTCTCACTCATCAACGTGAGAAGAAATGGGCATGTAATGTGTATGGAGGGACTGTGGGAAAGGTGACAGAAGCATGTGGGAAGGCAATCAGGATATGCTTTTTGGCATAGATGAGTAAGGGAAAACACAAACTGGCAGAAGTGAGGGGAAAGGGGTTGGATTTGTGGAATATAAGATTGCTGGAGAATCCACGCATGGACTGTCTTTGTCACTTGATGACCCAGGATATGGACACTCTTGTTGATGTTTACATCTTTAGTTGGGTTAAGCTTTTCTCCAAGATTGTATGTTAGGTGAGGAACCAGTAGTGCATGTAGGTAACAACATTACGAGTGCATTTTGTGCTCTTGCAAACTCTAGTGAGGCTCTATTCTCCCCAGTGATTGGCACTGCAGATTGTTTCTGGAGCCCAGTGCCCTTTAATTTTCTGTGGCATTTTCAGCATAGTTTACCTAAGTTTAATAATGTAAAGAGCAGATAGTTGCAGAGTATGTGTTGCAAGACTCACATAGGAGGACAAAACATACAGTTTTCATTCACGAGTGGGTGGCTGCTTCCCATGAACAGCTGTGTCAATGCACAAGACAAGGGGTTGCCTCTGTCACGGATGAGTGAGGAGGATTTCAGTGTTGGCGGCAGAACTTTCTTCCCTGTTCCCAGAAAAAACAGTTCCAACATGAGCATCCATGTTGGCCACAGACTTGTAGAGTGCTAACATTCCTGTCCCGTATGTATTCTGGTCAGCACAGCTTCTGTGAGAAGAGCTATGTTGTTTCAGGGGAGAAGTTTTGACAGTCAAAGTTCATGAATCTGTTGTGCTGCCTTCAATACGCATTCCACACCTCCTGCTCGGTATCAGCAGTTGAACTTTGAAAATCTGTGATCCAGTTTTGCCCCTGCTCCTATGCAAACAGCAGAAGCTCTGGAGCGGTGTCTTATCCTCCTATGACTACTGTCCCGATGACCCACAAACACAGGAGAAACAGGTTTTCTCAGCAAATTATTCTGAAAACATTCGGAACCCTTTGGCCCCGTGAAGCTGCCCTCTGTCTTACTGTGTGCAGGTCAAAGACACTGTGGTCCAGTACAGTATCCCTATAGTGGGAATGGGGCAACAGATTGGTGCCTGCAGTGAGGGCAACTCAGATTAGGAAATGTCTGTGGACTTGCTTATAATCAGGTCATGTGAAATGGTCTTGCCCCACATTTAATGCACAGGAAAAAGTTGAGGAAGGTGTCTCGCAATGATTTCTCTAGGAGGTAAATAGATAAGAAAGAGACCATAAATAGATGCCAGGGCTAGTTTTGGAGCTAGCCTATTTTAACATGTTGGTAGGGGAAGAGCTTTTTCCAAGGCAGGCAGCAAAGCAGGAACTGTCTACAATGGATGGGTGTGCGATGGGTTGGTGGCTCAGCCATATTGCCACCCCACCGAGTGAATGCAGCCGACTGGGCTCCTTCCTCAAATCCTACATACAATTCAGTCTACTGATTTCACATGAGATCCATTGTTTTGGTATTATCAGAGATGGTGCTGAATTTTACAGGCTGTCTAACGCTTCTTCCACTGAATATCTGTGCACATGGGCCACAGATGCTAAGGGCACTGACAGATTTGTATTCTGCCTCAGTAACTCTGAAACACCTCTGTTACATCTACTGTCATGGTCTTTTTCATGGTTAAAGTATCAAGTGTGTGTTTGTAGTTTTTAGTGTGTTTGTAGTTGTGTATGTTTATTTCTTTGCGTGGGTTTGTATCTTTCCTCTGACTCCACCTATGTCTCCGTCTGCCCATATTTTTCCACACTACCTGCAGTAATTTGTACATGCCTATCTCTACAACCATGCTAGACTTTGTATCTGTGTCTTTGAACATCTGTCACTCTCTCTCCCTTTCTTCCTTTCTTTCCTTTACACCCTTCCTTTCTTCTTTCCCTTCCTTCGCCACCACACTCTCTCCATCTGTATCATCTATCTTTCTATTCTCTATCTGAATTTAGTTTGTAATTCTGAATCTGTTGGCTGTGGCATCAGATTATGGTTTTCATGTCTAGATGAAATTCTTCTTTGAAAGACTCACAGCTGAAAGAGATGAGTTCTTTTTGTGAGCCATAATGAATGGTTTATTTCAGCCGATGTAGCAAGAACAGTGTTAAAAACAAATACTGAGCATTGCAGCAAAGCCAAAAGTCACATGGATTCCACTCATCCCGCTGAGTGTATCGAAAAGGTGGAAAAGTGAAAAAGTGGGTATGCCTGTGGTCTCCAAAGTGGAAGGAGAACTTTCAAGTGATTATGTCAGATAATTTTCCAGCAGGCAGGTGTAGTTCATAGATACATGCTGCGTAAACGCAAGCGCAATGATGAAACGTAAAAAGCGTTCTTCTTCCTCCATTTCAGTTTTGTATCATCTTTTAACCAACATCATGCATAGAGAATTTCTTCATGACATGTCATAAACTATTGTTTAATGAACTCATACCTGAGTTCTTCATTGCGTCAAAGAATATCAAAACATCATGATTCGTTAGGACCTGCTACAGATAAGTGATAGGAAATAACAAAATGAGAGCATATAGAAAGGGCACATCGTCGTCTAGGAACATCACCAAGTGGTTCAGGCTGGCTGAATGCGTGTCAGGGATTCAGAAAAAGACACTTGCACTTGTTATTAAGGGCTTTGAATTGAAAAGAAGCACTCTGTTTACATTTATGTCTTTTAGCTCATTTGGGGAGTTTGCTGTATTATTATTCACAGTGTTTTCTCTGCCCTTTCTTATTGTTCTCCCCATCTGGGGCTGTTATTATGTGAAAGCTGGTTTCCTCCATCGGATGGCGTAGGCTCTAATGATGTTTCGTTTATTTTGATTCTCCTCACCCTATGTAGTTTTAATTTACCTAATGTGACTCTTTTTTTGTTGGTTTTCTGAGAATGAGTCTTACTCTGCCTTCTAGCTTGGACAGCAGACCCAGGATCTCAGCCCGCTGCAGCCCAGACACCACACACCCATGTGATCCTCTCAACTCAGACTCTCACACAGCTGGTACTAGAGGTGCATGCAACCCTTCCCAGCTATGTATTAATTAAGTAATTGACTACTTTTTGGATATGGTCCCATGTTGCCCCAGGCTCCTCTGGAACTCCTGAGTGCAGGCAATCCTCCCACCTCAGCCTATCAAAGTGCTTGGATGACAGGTGTGACCCGTGGCCCTGGATTGGCTTTGAGTTTTTTGCTTTTTTGTTCTTCCTCCACATGTCTTCTTTTCAAACATGCAGTGAAGGTTTCAATTCATGGACTGTAGTCTCCGTGCCTCTAATTTCTATCTTTCAACTCATCATCAGCATTCATTGCGATTTTCATATATATATATATTTATATATATGTGCACATATATATTTTTCCTTAACTTACCAAATGACGTTGCTCTCTTTCCTGTGTCATGAAAAAGACTTTGATAGAAATGAAAAGCACTGCTTTATAATAAAATACTTTATTGACATTTATTCTCTTAAGGCATTTTAAAAATTGTATGTTTATTTAAAACTGTCATATGAAATGATACAGATTTATAACTTACGGAGTGTTGTTCAAAAGGTCATATACATTATGCATTGGATACATCCAGCTAATCAACATATGCGTGATCTCACATACTTGTCATTTTTGTTGTGAAAAAACTTGACATGCACTGTCTTATAATTTTTTTAGAGAAAGAATACGTTATCACTAGTTATAGTCAGCAGGCTGAAGAAAATATTTTTAACCTATCCCTCCTTTCTAACTAGAAATATGAATTCTTGATCCAGCATCTCCTCAGGGCACCGTCTTCACCCCAGCCTTCGGAGTCACTACCTCTGTGAAGTCTGCTTTTTCAATATCATATAAGAACGAGGTCATGTGATAGTTGCCTTTCTGATACCTGGCTTATGTGACTTAACGAAATGGCATGCATACATTCAGCAGATTCACACGCATTGTCACAACTGGCAGGATTTCCTTATTTATTATTGCAGCACATTTTTCCATTGCGCATATGTGTATTTGCCCCATTTTTTTAATCCACTCATCAACTGAGGGCCACTCAGGTTGCTTCCTTTATTTTGGCTCTAGGGAAAATGTAATGAGTGCAACAATAATTGCATGGGTACACGCACTGCTTCAACATACTGATCTGTGTACTGGTGGGCGTGCCCGGTTATTCTGATTTGCTAAATCATATGGTGGGTTGTTCTACCTGTACATTTCTGAAGACTATTTATGTTAAATAAAACCAATAAAGCTTCTTGTAATGCCTGCACCAATTTACATTCTCACCAAAAGTAAGCAAGGAATTCCTTTTCTCTGCATCCTCACCAGAAATGAGGGTTTTCTTTTTTCTTTTTTTTTTTCTTGTCTTTTGGAAAATAGGCATTCTGACTGAAGTGAGAAGAAATCTCATTGTGTTTTGATTTGCATTTTCCTGATGGGTTGGGGATGATGAGAACTTTATAGTGTGTCCTCTGGGCAACTGTATGTCTTAGTTTCAGAAATGAGTGTTCCAGCCTTCGCCCACTTGTTTTTAAGCTATTGAGTTGTTGGGAGTTCCTTATGTGTTATGAATATTCACCCATTAACAGATCTATGGTGACCCAATCATTGCTCCCATCCTGTAGGATGCCCCTTCTGTATGTTTAGTTTTCTGTGTTGTGGTGAAGCACTTTAGTTTGATATGATTACATTGTCTATTTTTTATGCTGTTTACTGTGCTCTTGCAGTCACTTCGAGACCATCATTGCCCACAGAGATGCCATGGAGCTTCTTGCTTGTGATTTGTTCTGGTATTTTTATCGTTTCATGTCTGACATTGGAGTTTGGTGATAAATCATCTGCTTGTAATATCCTTTATGTGGCTATTCAGGTTTTCCCCAACCTAGTTTATAGAAGATACTTGATTTTGCATTGGGTGTTGTTGCTTCTTTGGGAAAAGGCCATGACTTAGCTGCAAATGCAGTGACTTAGTTCTCGGCTCCTGTTGTTTTTCATAAGCTCAAGTCTCTGCTTTTCTGCAGTGCTATCCTATTTTGGTATGTAAAGCTTTGTAGTAGTATATCATGAAGTTAGGTAGTGTGATGCCCCCAGCTTTGTGCTTTTTACTGGATTGCTCTGGGTTTTCAGGATGTTCTGCCGTTTCACAGGAAATTTAAGATTCTCAGATTGTTTTTCTAAGAAGAATGGGTCATTGATATTTTTACAGGTGTTGTATAGGATCTCAGGATCACTCAGGTAGTATTGATGTCAATGCCATTTAGACAATGTGTCTGTTTGTGTGCACATGCTCAGGGCCAAGAGACAGTGGGTGTCCTCACCAAGAGTGAGGTGGGCCTTAATGTCCAGCCAGATTGCCTTCCTGGAAACACACAGAAGATCCCCTTCCATTTTGCTGTCTCTTCACATTTCCTCCCCTGTGAGCCCTGTGTGGTCCTCCAGATTCCCTGTGCAGTGGCCTGCCTTTTTTGGGGATGGGGAGTTGCTGGGTGAATGAGGATGGCAGAGGGGAACAAGCATGTCAGGGGAGCCTGGGTTCATCCAAATGGGACTTGACAGGCCTGGGAGAGCCATTCTCGGAGGATGTAGACCTAGACAGGCCTCAGGTGGGCATCTGTATCGAGGGTGGGACATCCCTGGTGGAGCCCAAACTGAAGGCCAGGTAGTGGCATGCCTCAGGACAGAGAATGGAGCTAGCAAGGGATGATGAGGCAGCTATCTCTTGATCCTGGCTTCTTACCCATTCACTTTAACTAATTATGCCTATTTAGCAGATTAGGGTTCCCCCATCCTGAAATGTGGGAACTATAGTTCCATTATGGACCTTTCTCTACCAGCCCATGATGGCCTGAGTTTGCTTACTGCAATCTCCTCCCTGAGCCTTGGCTTCTCTACGTGCATCCTAACTCCAGGACCCACAGGCTTCTCAACCCCCAAGCCTGGGCTGCTTCCCTGTCCTCTTCTCTGTTCCCTCTCTGAGGGCCTAACTCCCTTGGGTAGTGCTGTAGGAGATTGAGCAGTAGGCCCTGGCTGATGACCTGGGGGACTGGGCAAAGTGGTCATGACAGGTCAGGTTCTGGTTCAAAGCCAATTCCTCCGATGTCAAGGAATGTCCAACAAGGTCCTTTGCCATGACGCCCCATAGCTGCCCCACCCCAGCAATTCCGCCATACCCTGGGCAGTCACAGTCAGCCAACCAGCTGAAGAAGCTCAGTTAGGCAGTGCCCTGCAGGAAACTGGGGCCTTCACCTGAATGAGCCTAGAACCACTTGACTGCAGTGGAGCCGGTCGCCCTCTATCCTGGAGGGAGAGGAATCAGGAAGGCTAACGCCAGGCAGAGCTTCCCAGGTACTACCCCCTGTACCATGCCAGGAGGCACTCCTCATTGAGGATGCCAACGCAATACTCCTTAGTGAGCACTTCATTGCCGAAGTAAATGTTGTGATGACAGGCAAACTTCTTCCTGCCAGTTGTACTCAGGATGACTGAGTTCCTCCACCTCCCTGTCCAAGAAGGAGATAGAGGACAATCAAGGGATAATTTCATCTAGGTGGGCTGAGGTGGCCTTCTACATGGGGTGAAGCATGCGTTTCCCCTTCCTAGGTCTCCCAATGAGACACGCCTGAGCTCCAGGAGAACCTCAAAATGACCAGGATCTTAGAACTCTTCTCCAGACCCAGGCTTCCCATCCTGACCTGCATATCCAACATGTAGCTTTGAAGGACTTCCTCATGGTTTTTGAGCTACTTGCTCTCACCGGAAGTAATCATAACTTTTAAACTGTTCTTCATGCCAACTTAAATGTTTCATTTTTACTACCTGATGTTTTGGATGAGGCATGTGTTTTTAAATTGATTTTCACCCTTATTGTACCTCTGTGATAAACTGCTTACTTACATTCATACCATAATTATCTTTCAGTTTTACTTGTCTGTTCCCACAGATTGACTGAAGCTAAGAATTCTGTTTATGCTTGTATCTTTCGACAACCATATGTGAGATAATGGTGCACATTACTGCAGAAATCACATGTGCAGGTCCAAGGGGAGATGAAGAAAAAGAAAGCAAGTTTTAAAGTCTATACATTCCTAACACTGTATCAGAAACTCACAAATAACAGTGAAATCAAAGAACGATCACAGCCAATTCCATTTCATACCTAGACTGAAATAAGAAACTTCAAAAGAAAAGAAAGTTAAGAACTTTGGATTTGTAAAAATTTTCCTATATAGTTAAAATTATTGGTAACTTTGTCTGACTAGGAAACATAAACAAAAATCCATGTTTTTCATATGTGTAAATATACACGTTTTTATTTCCATCAGTTATGACACACAAGCAAGTAATAAAATGAAAGTACAATAAAATGAGATATGGAATGTTCACAGTCTCAATATATTCCATTGAGACTATTAATTTTATGAAAGCCATAAAGAATGCTTCATGAAACTACATTATACAGTGCCTTTTAGTATTTTACTCACATTTTAAATAATCAACAATTAGAGGGAATTCTTCCACATTATTTGTTACGAATACTGTTATTTTCCTTGAGTAATCCTGTTGAAATTAAGTATTCTAAATAAAACATTAAAAACAAATTATATTGACTGATTTCAGCTTTTGATGAAATCCTACTTGTGTATTTGTAGTAATGTGAAGTATGACTTTCTCCTCACAATTACTCTTTTATAAAACCAGTGTTATTGTTTTCTCTGACACCAACATTGTGATATCTCACAGCTTTACTGTGTGTGTACATTACATCCCTCCAGAGAGTAGGCTTCAAGTATGTGGAAAAATTATATTTGTGACAACATTCTAGGAAAGGGAATGGTGAAATGGAAGAATCATTTCTAACTTACTAACTGTTGGTCAATGGGTTTGTATATATTTAGCTATAGACACATATTTGCACACTGTGTGTTTGCCCATGTACATATACATTTATAGGAGATACCCGTAATTTATGGGTTGTGTAATTTTTAAATTAATCCACTATTGTATATGTGTGAAATTAGATAAGCAGTTACCTTTTCTTTACTGAATTTGTTGGAAAGCCAAAAAAGTCTGTCAACATTCATTTCAATTAATCCAATACTGTTAACTGCTGATAGCTTCATTCTCCTTGTTCTCCTTTGACACCCGTAAAGCTAATTCTCACTCTAATTCAGCTCTCGGTGTGTGATCCACAAACTTTGTATATGCTTAAAATGATAAAATTTCAGTGAAATGTGAAGCCATGCTGTGAAATGTTCCATTGTTTCTATATCTCTAATTGTCCTTTCATGGTATAGAGGCAAGAAAAACAATTCAGTGTGTTTCTTAGTATCCAGTCCAATGCACTCTTTCTTCATAATATGCCAAACCCATCCCTTCAAGGCCTTGACATCTCAACATGGCTGGATGTCTCAAAATCTCTTCTCATTAATAACCATTATGTTAATCACTGTTGCCCACAATTGGCATTCGACTGTGACATCCCCTGGTGGGAATTGCTGTAATGGCTCAAACTACTGGAATGACTATTTTTTTACCTGAAAATATCTGGTGAGCATATAGGTATGCTATGTGCATGAACATATTGTACATTAACAACATACCATCACTGCCAGTAAATAATAGGTATCCCAAACCTTTGAACCAAAATGAGCTCAGGTGCTCCCAGAAACCAAGCTTTTTCCTCCACAGCTTTCTTTTTATGTCAAAAAATCGCAACTCCAGGCCGGGCATGGTGGCTCCCGCCTGTAATTTCCACATTTTGGAAGGCCGAGGTTGGTGGGTCACTTGAGGTCAGGAGTTCGAGACCAGCCTGGGCAACATGGAAAAAACCCATCTTTACCAAAAATACAAAAAAGTAGCCAGGCCTAGTGGTACATTCCTGTGGTCCCAGCTACTTGGGACGCTGAGGCAGGAGAACCGCCTGAACCTGGGAGGCAGAGGTTGTAGTAAGCCAAGATCAGACTACTGCACTCCAGCCTGGATGACACAGGGAGACCATGTGTCAAAAAAGAAAAGAAAAAAAAGCAACTCCACTCGTCCAGTCGCTTAGGTAAAAAATAGTGTACTTTCTGGGCATGGTGGCTCACGCCTGTATTCCCAGCACTTTGGACTTTGGAAGGCTGAGACGGGCGGATCACCTGAGATCAGCAGTTGGAGACCAGCCTGGCCAACATGGTGAAGCCTGGCCTCTACTAAAAATACAAAACATTAGCTGGACATAGTGATGAATGCTGGTAATCCCAGCTACTGGAGAGGGGGAACCTGGGAGGCAGAGGATGTTGTGAACGGAGATGGTGCCACTGCACTTCAGCCTGGGCTACACAGCGAGTGTACCCTGTGAGAAACAAAGGTGAAGAGAAGAAAAATTCTTCATTTAAATATCCAGTACATTAATTTCCGAGTTGTTGTAGAAACATTTGTCTATAAACTCCTATTGCAATATCACTTTTCCTGCTACTCACAGATTTAATTTGTAATATTTGCAGTATCATGAAGTTCTAAATACATTAAATTCCTATTGTGATAATCCATGGATTGCTGAGAAATAGTGGTTATAATTTTGTTGTTCAATTTCCACTTAATTTTATTTTAGCTTGTGGTAACTCAATTGAAAATTCTTTAGTAAGTTTTTAAATCCCATATGAAGACTTTTATTCACATCAATTGTTCCATAAATGCTCCCACCTTGAAGAACACTCTCTTGTAGGCTGCTTCCCTACAACAGCCTTTACTGGTTTCCTTCTAGGCCTGGTTCAATTGTTGTGGGTCCTATTTTCTGCATTTCACATCTTGATCTTTCTTGGTTTACTTCTTCCTTTTGGTAGGATAAAATCTCTAGTAGTTTCTTCAGAAAAGGTTCACAGGGAGACAAAATTTTTGAGTTGTCATATGGCTGAAAAATGTATGTTTTCTCCTTGTACATTTGATTTTAGTCTATTTGGAAAGAAAAATGTATTTCAGAAATCGGTTTCTTTTAGAATTTTCAAATCAGAACTCCATAATCCATTGCCTTCTGCTTTATAGCGGTGGTTTTGAAATTGTTTTTTTTTTTTAATTTGAGATGGAGTTGTCCTCCTGTTGCCCTGGCTGGAGTACAATGGCACGATCTCAGCTCATTGCAATCTCCACCTCCTGGATTTAAGGGATTTTCCTGCCTCAGCCTCCTGAGTAGCTGGAATTACAGGCAGGCGCCACCATGCCTGGGTAATTTTGTGCTTTTAGTAGTGATGTGGTTTCTCCATGTTGGTGAGGCTGCTCTCAAACTCCTAACATCAAGTGATTTGCGTGCCTTCGCCTCCCAAAGTGCACCTCGGCCTCCCAAACTGTGCCTCCCAAACTGTGCTGGGATTACAGGCATGAGCCACCACGCCTGGCCAGTGTTGAAAATTTCTAAATCGTCTGGCTCCTCATCCTTTGTACCTGACCTATTTTTGCCTCTATGGAAACTTATACAGTTTTCTCTTTGTTCTCAGTGTTCTCAAATTTTACATTGATATGTCTTGACATGAGTCTATTGTCATCTATTCTCATGCGATTTTGCTAGGTGTTGGTCTTTAAATGTATAAATAAGCACCCTTAAGGTCTGAGCCATTTTAATAATTTTGCCAACAATTTATTCCACTTTGTTTTAATTATGTATTTTATTTCTGTAATTCATATAATTAAAATAATTGGAAGAAATTATCTTGGAGCAGTAGATACCACCACACTGATTCTGTTTGTGTCAAACTATCATAGCTCAAGGTTGTCATATTTTATTATGGAGAAATGTTGTATTTCTTGGTATTCACATTATAACCTGAAGAAGGGCAATGACTGTCAAGAATTTAAATGTATGGGTAATAGTTAGAAGATGCAAGCACTGTATCCTCCAGAATTTTAGCATATGAAAACCTTTAAATTCCAGGCAAGTTGATTTAAGCTTCAACATTCTCCCAGCTAAAATGAATCCATTTGTGCTAAGTTCTGTGATCAAAGGTGAATAAGACATTGTTTCTGCCTTCAGTGATAGCTCAGTCGAAAGAGTGACAAGTAGAAATGATGTAAAAAGAGAGATATGTAGCGTGTGCACGGTGGCTCACCAGGACTTTGGGAGGGCAAGGCGGGAGGATCATGAGGTCAGGAGATTGAGGCCATCCTGACTAAGAAGGTAAATCCCTGTCTCTACAAAAAAGAAGGCAGCCATAGTGGCACACACCTATAGTCCCAACTACTTAGGAGGCTGAGGCAGGAGAATTGCTTGAACCCGGGAGGTGGAGGTTGCAGTGAACCGAGATCATGCCACTGCACTCCAGCCTATACAACACAGGGAGAGAGGGAGACTCTGTTTTTTCTTTAAAAAAAAAAGAGACAAGTAAAGTGCTATAAAAACTGAGAAATGGGACAGAATATCTGTGACAGATAACTTTTTGGGGCAGTTTTAAATGAGGAGGTCTCAGTATGGTTTTACTGTTTCACATTTGATTATAGGTAGAGGCAAACAAATCTTATTATTTATGGGGTCACAGACCCTTTTTAAAGGTGATGAAATTTATGATGATTCTTTCAATAAAAATTTATGTAACATACGTATATATTTTGCTTACTAACTCAGAATGTGCATCATCAAGAGCTCTGGATAGAGGAGCATGAGTAGAAATATTTTAGGCAGACAAGAAGGGAAGGGGTGTCCAAACAGAGAAAACGGCATGTGCAAGAGCCTGGAGACACAAAAGCTTGTACATTATTGGAATCAAGGTGAGTATAACATAATTCAGGGTGACTGAAGCATAGCTGGAAGATGAACCAGTCATGACATAAGATGAAAACAGAAGACCAGGCACGGTGGCTCATGCCTGTAATCCTACACTTTGGGAGGCGCAGGCTGAGAGATCACCTGAAGTCAGAATTTGGAGACCACTCTGGCTAAAATGGCAAAATCCCATATCTACTGAAAATACAAACATTATCCAGGCGTGGTGAGGGGTGCCTGTAATCCTAGCTACTCTGCAGGCTGAGGCAGGAGAATCAGTTGAACCTGAAGGGCAGAGGTTGCAGTGAGCTGAGATTGCACCATTGAACCATTGAACTCTAGCCTAGAAGAAAGACTGAAACTCCATCTCAAAAAATAAATAAATAAATAAATAAATAAATAATAAAAAAATAAAAAACAGGCTGGGCCCAGTAGCTCACACCTATAATCCCAGCACTTTCGGAGGTCGAAGTGGGCAGATCACTAGGAGGTGGGATGTCAAGACCAGCCTGACCAACAGGGAGAAACCCTATCTCCACTTAAAAAAAAAAAAAAAAAAAAAAAAAAAAAAAAAAGTACAAAATAATCCGGGCATGGTGGCCGATGCCTGTAATCCCAGCTACTTGGGAGGCTGAGGCAGGAGAATCGCTTGAACCTGGAGGTGGAGTTTGCGGTGAGCTGAGATCATGCCATGGCACTCCAGCCTGGGCAACAACTGTGAAACTCCACCTCAAAAATAAACAAACAAAAATGAAAATAGAAGATAAGTATATATCCAGGGATAAAGCATGAAGTATCTCCAATGTCACTCCTGCCCTTTGTTTACTCAGAGACAACACCAGAATTGATTAAAATTATGCACATCATGTCAAACCTTTTCTAAATGTTAACAAATGTAACTGGAACAGCTAGTACCCATGGAATACGACTTAACATTCTGACTGTAGGGTTTCACTGCCATTCCCTATAGGTGTTGAGTGTGGAGTGCTCAAAACTCAAGCTTATAGCTTCATGAAGGAAAAATTATGTTAAAATGAAACCAAAAGCCCCTCAACCACTACATCAATTATTCTATTACTGAATAACTTACAGCAGAATGGCAATCTTCAATGAGTAGACATGCTTCTCAATCATAGAAACAACTTAAGATTCACCTGGGGAGTTTACAAAAAGCATACCACATGTGAGATCTATCCCAGACCAATTAAAATCGGAATTTATGGGGATCAATGGAACCTGAGTATGTGAATTTCTGAAAGCTTGACAGATAACTTTAGTGTGCATTGAAAATTGAGAACAATTTTGTTAAGGACAATAATCCATGAAAGTAAGTTCCTATCTACTCATCTGCTCTTAATTATATTACACTGTTCTCATACAGAATGATACAAGTAAAAATTATTATTATTATCATTATTATTATTATTTTGAAATGGAGGCTAGCTCTGTCTTCCATGCTGAAGTGCACTGCTGTGAACTCAGCTCACTGAAACCTCCGACTCCTGGGTTCAAGCGATTCTCCTGCCTCAGCCTCCAAAGTAGCTGGGATTGCAGGCACCCACAAACACGTCTAACTAATTTTTGTATTTTCAGCAGGGACGTGGTTTCACTGCATTGGCCAGGCTGGTCTCGAACTCCTGACTTCATGGACCACCCAACTTGGCCTCCCAAAGTGCTGGGATTACAAGTGTAAGCCACCGCACCCAGCCGAAATTAATATTTTAAAATATTTAGAAATGTATGTTCTAGGGCACTGTGGCTCACATCTGTAATCCCATCATTTTGCGAGGCTGAGGTGGGTCGAGCACTTGAACTGAGGAGTTGGAGACTAGCTTGAAAATATGGTGAAACCCGGCCTCTACAAAAAATACAAAAAATTAGCCAGGATTGGTGGTGTGTGCCTGTGGTCCCTGCCACTGAGGAAGCTAAGGTGAGAGGATTGTTCAGGAGGATCACTTGAGCTCAGGAGGCTGAAACTACAGTGCCCAGAGATTGAGCTGCTGCACTCCAGTCCAGTCTGGGCAACAAAGTGAGGCTCTGTCTCATAAAAGTACGTGTGTGTGTGTGTGTGTGTGTGTGTGTGTGTGTGTATACATATATACATGTATCTGTATACACACACAAATATATACATATACAGGAAAGAGTGAAACTCCCTCATATACACACACGCACACACACACAAGCACACACACAAACATATATCCTTGGCCACTTTAATTCCTCTACAATGGAATTCTGAGCAGCATGCTTAAGGGTCAATATCAGGACCTGCAGGCAGACAGCCTGTGCCAGAACTGTTCAGAGTGGGTTTTTTCACATTATACTGTTTCATCTTCTGAGTGTACTGCCTGATCCTATTGTTCTCTTCATATCTTGCACATCTTTCTGGGGAAAAGTCCACATGCACCAATTTTTTTTTTTTAATGCTATGTGTCTTCTAATCAATTGGAGGACTTTACAGTCAAAAAATTTCTAAAGACAACATTTTTCCTCTTTTGGCTCAGGAAACTGCAGGCAACAGTTGTACAACAATATTTAGCAGTAGCCCAGCTAATAAGTCATATCCATTGCCTTAAACAAAATGTACAGAATTCAGTATTTTTAGTTACACACAAACACTATATAAGGTTTTCAATTAACCATTTTTATATTCTATATTCTCTTTGATACTGAAATAGAACTTCAAGGAGAGGGTCACACAATGATTTATTCAGTAAATATGCATAGAGTGGTGTACTGAGATTGGCAAACATACCATGTTTCTGCCCTCATCATGTTCTCATTCTATTAAATGTTGTAATAACACAACTTTGAGTCATAAAAGTTACAAAAGAGAAGTACACACAAAAAAGAGCTAGGCAAATACATGGGACATTATGATCACTTAGAGCTGGTATCAGTTACAGCCAGGTCTTCAAGGCTTATAAATGCCAGGATAGAAAGTTTAGAACAGACTGTCTACGCAAAGGCAAGTTTTTGTTGTTGTTGTTTTTTCATAGGAAAATAAGATCTGAGTTTCACAAAGGTTATAAGACTAACTGCAATATATAGGATGGGTTGAAGATCAGCAAGAGAAGACAGAAGGTGAGTTCTGAGTTTTATTAAATGCTTAAACTAATATATGATGGTGGCCTGGGTAAGGAAAGTTGAAGCAAGGACTGGAAGAAAGAGACAGGTGCAAGAATCATTGCAAAGATAAAGTCCAAATGTCTTGGCATGAGTTTTCAAATTGAGGCTATTAAAAAATATTGTGGGATTCTTGGCATTCATCTATCCATCAAATTATTCAATGAATCTTTATTAAAATTCCAGATTATTATTAATCTTTATTATTATTCAACTTTATCAAGATTTATTATTCATTGAATAATAAATATTCCATGTATGTTTATTAGTATGCAACAAACACTGTGCTGGGTTCTGGAGGTACAGCAATGAATACGGGGTTAATGGTCCCCAACTTCATGAAGCTTTACGTACAGGGAGAGACAGATAATAAACAAAAGACACAAGCAGTTGTAAATGTTGTGAAGGAAATTTTGGGACGCTGAAAGAGAGTAACAGATAATAGTGATGGTTGGTATAACCGAGAGAACTACTGTACATTGGACACTAAGTGAAGCTTTCTCCAGGGAAGTCTTATGTGATATATCTGAAAGAGCAGCCATTGATAAAGAGGGAAAAAAACAGCTGCCAACCCTCTAAAATAGGAGAATTTTGGCCTAGCTCTGTGTTTGAAGAACAGAGAGTTGCTAATGTGCAGAATAAAGCTGAGAATTTGAGTAAGAGGAAAATGGTAAAGTAACCAGTGGTTTTAATAGTACAGATGGGAATGCTGACCTCGATAAAAATAGTTCCAGTGGAATGAGACTAAAACCAAATTGAACTGAACTGAGAAGCCAGTGGGAAGAAATGAGGGAAGTGGGTACAGCATGCTTATTGGTGAAAAGTAGTGAAGGAGTAGATGTCAGAGGGGTAAACAATGGGAAAAATTCTAATTTATACAAGCAATATAAGAATTTAGATCACAGTTGTATGTGTATACTGAGGTGGTAGAGAGGGAGAGATTAATGTCCCTGAGAAAATAAAATTGAGAGCAGTGGATTGCGATTTCTAGGACCTACAATTCACTCTCACTTTGCCTGTGAGTTGGATAAATGGCTGAAAGCTGATTCTTTTTCAAAGCTGGTTTCTATTTGGGAAAGAAGGGAGTAGGGAACAACGTGACATTGTAAACTGCATAGCAAAATAAGGATATAGAGTACACAGAGGAAGAAAGAGCTCAGGCACAAGAAGATGTTCTTCCTCAAACCACATGCTGCCTACTTTCTAGTCTAGCTTCTCATTTCCCTACTGCAGTTTCCAAAAGAACAGTGATTGCTTCATTTAATCGGACCAAGAGCACTTTACACATCCCATCATATACATCTGTCATTTCAAAGAAGAAAGAGTATTTTAGGACTACAAATAAAAATAATGTAATATTAATATGAAAATCAAATAACAAATCTAGCTTCGTTGAACATCTGTCTATACTGATACCTTATTTTTCTTTAATTCTGCCAAGGATTAGTGAACATATTCTCCCAGTCTTGTGTCTGTCTGTAAATCAGTATTGGGAAATTACTAGACTGATTGCCTTATGAAATTGCTTCCAATTCAGATTCTATAATTCAGTTAATAATTACAAAACATATCATATTTGAAGTAAAATAATTTCCTTTTTTATCTTCCATTCAAAGATCTTACAAGTAACTGTTTCTTTCCCCCATCAACTTTGCAGTTCTCTCAGCTATATAGGGATTTAAAGGAACAATTTGACACCCTCATCAGTTTCAAAGGCCTATCCTCCCAACTTTTCAGAGAGCCCACAGCATTTACAATAAACTTCTCTCTCTGCACAACAGATAATAGCTGCTTCAACAGTTCTCTGTCAGCCTGATTGTTGATTAAGACCTCAGTAATCACACTTCACTGCAGAAATCTAAAATCACAAATGCAGATTAATTTATGAGAACTGAAGGAAAGACTTGAAAGAAAAAAAAAAGGCTGTCTTGCTCAAGTAAAGGAAAACACAAAAGATGTCCCACTTCTTACCTCATTTGGATATTTTTATTTTTAAATGGTTCAAGCATCCTAGTATTTTTTTCAGCACTCTTAAAGAGACAATAAAATATTGTATCAAATAGGATATTTAAAAATATGCATTATGTTATAACAGGTGTACTCTCATCACGAGAATTATCACTGGCTCACTGAGACCTCTGATCTGCAGGCATATGATTGATGATGTCTTTCTAATTCCAACAGCATGAGCCTGCAGCAAAGTTTATTTTACTGCAAGGTCTACTTTATTGAATTCACTGCCTATTCTAATTCTGTATGTTTCTGATTAGATGACCTTCAAAACTGATGTTAGTAGAGGGAATTCTATTCTAACATGCTAACATTTTAAAGGTAATCCTTTTTCTAAGTAAGCAATTGAGTTTGCAGAATTCTGCTCCTTTTATATTTTATTAGTGTTTGTGCTTTAATTTAGTATTATCTTTTGGCGTCACTCCAATGGCAGGTCCAAATATAAAAATAGAATCAACTAGAATTACTGTGATGTCTGATATAAGCATTCCAAGCTTAGCTTTTAAAACAAAATGGTAGACTTGGCTCTTTCCTGAGTCCTGCAAAGAAAATGTATTGATTCTGTAGCGCTTCCTCTACTGTAGCTTTTGAACTTTTGTTCCCACTCTTCGCCCATGTCCGAATCCACAGTCTCCTAAACAGCTTTTATTGAGAACCACAATCTCATCTCCTCCTTTTTCAAAGCCATTAAGTCCATCTAGCTGTAGAGCCCAAATACGGTTTATTTTCCTGTGTAAAATCTCTCTCCAGTGCTTTCTACAGTACTGCCAATAAAGAACACCTTAATAAATCTGCCTTAAATGACAGGTTGAATGAATTTGTCCTCCCTTCTCTTTTGTCTGACTTGCAGTAAGAGAAATTTTATTTTTCCAAGACTAAATTCTAAGTGATGTAGAATTTATCTGATTCTTTCCACTCATGCCTTTTTCAACACCTTGATTCATCATTTATTTCTTCTAAGTCTAACTGTCTTTGGTCTTCATGTCTTCATTGGCCACTGACGGGCTTCCTAATAACACAGACAAATGTCTCAGTTTTGTGAAAAGACCTAAAAGGAATGGTGATTTGGACAAGTCATCTGCATTGGAATACTAGTTTAGTTGGCAATACTCTGTTGCTTTACATCTGCGTGGCAGAAATAAAACCATACACTTGTGTGCTTTCCATATCTGAGTTTTATCTTAAAACAAAAATGTAAAAATAAAAACAAACAAAAAGGAAACACATCGAGGACAAGAGGTTGATTAAGGCTGACACAAATTAAAATAGAGACAAGACCTGAAGAATTTCTTAGAAGTAAAACAACAGTTAGGCCCCAGAAGTCACTTCAACCTTGCCTGATTTGCAAACATAAGCAAAACTTAACTTGAGCTATTTCTTGTAAATGTTTATATTATAAAAAAAAGTAAACTCAACCAATCAGAAGCAGTTAACAAACTTCTATAATTAGGACTTTCTGATGGGATAGATCAAATGAGGCAACTGTATGATTGTAACCAATTAAATACCATCTGCTTTACTTCTGTGTGTGTTTTATAAAATTCTCCCCATTGTCTTCCCTTGATGGAGCTCCTGAATGGCTTCTAGTTTGGAGCTGCACAATTCATGGAATATTTCTTGCTCAAACTCTTTAAAAATGTGCCTCAGTTTACCTGTTAACATTGGAAATATAAGGCATTGGCTTCACAAGGTGAACAATTCTAAAGGCTAGATAGTAACTCCTCTAGTAAGTCAAGCAATTTTCAATGCATTGTTTTCAACAAAATTGAATGACTTGCAGTTGTCATGTACATAGTTTTCGGTATTTAGTTCATGAAGAATCAAAGAATTGAGTGAAATTGCTTTAAAAATTCCTTGTTCCATTCCTGTATACGTATTCATGGGAACAAAGTCTCTTTTTGTCACTTCCATCCATAGAAAGAAAAAAATAAAAATTGAACCAATAATGAATCCTGCCTCAATCTGGCATTTAGTAGTAGTTATCTATGTCTACAATAGAGAATGAGAGTACATTAGAAGAGGACAGGAACAACATCTTGCATCTCATTAAGAAATGGATTTTCTAGCAGTCTATCAATTTTGTTGATCTTTTCAAAAAAACAGCTCCTGGATTCATTGATTTTTTTGAAGGGTTTTTTGTGTCTCTATTTCCTTCAGTTCTGCTCTGATCTTAGTTATTTCTTGCCTTCTGCCAGCTTTTGAATGTGTTTGCTCTTGCTTCTCTACTTCTTTTAATTGTGATGTTAGGGTGTCAATTTTAGATCTTTCCTGCTTTCTCTTCTGGGCATTTAGTGGTATAAATTTCCCTCTGCACACTGCTTTGAATGTGTCCCAGAGATTCTGGTATGTTGTGTCTTTGTTCTCATTGGTTTCAAAGAACATCTTTATTTCTGCCTTCATTTTGTTATGTACCCACTAGTCATTCGGGAGCAGGTTGTTCAGTTTCCATGTAGTTGAGCGGTTTTGAGTGAGTTTCTTAGTCCTGAGTTCTAGTTTGATTGCACTGTGGTCTGAGAGACAGTTTGCTATAATTTATGTTCTTTTACATTTGCTGAGGAGTGCTTTACTTCCAACTATGTGGTCAATTTTGGAATAAGTGCAATGTGGTGCTGAGAAGAATGTATATTCTGTTGATTTGGCATGGAGAGTTCTGTACATGTCTATTAGGTCCGCTTGGTGCAGAGCTGAGTTCAATTCCTGGATATCCTTGTTAACTTTCTGTCTTGTTGATCTGTCTAATGTTGACAGTGGGGTATTAAAGTCTCCCATTATTATTGGGTGGAAGGCTGAGTCTCTTTCTAGGTCTCCAAGGACTTGCTTTATGTATTTGGGTTTTCCTGTTTTGGGTGCGTATATATTTAGGATAGTTAGCTCTTCTTGTTGAATTGATCCCTTTACCGTTATGTCTGTTTGTCTCTTTTGATCTTTCTTTGTTTAAAGTCTGTTTTATCAGAGACTAGGATTGAAACCCCTGCCTTTTTTTGTTTTCCATTTGCTTGGTAGATCTTCCTCCATCCCTTTATTTTGAGCCTATGTGTGTCTGCATGTGAGATGGGTTTCCTGAATACAGCACACTGATGTGTCTTTACTCTTTATCCAATTTGCCAGTCTGTGTCTTCTAATTGGAGCATTTAGCCCATTTACATTTAAGGTTAATATTATCATATGTGAATTTGATCCTGTCATTATGATGTTAGCTTGTTATTTTGCTTGTTAGTTGATGCAGTCTCTTCCTAGCCTCAATGGCCTTTACAATTTGGCATGTTTTTGCAGTGGCTGGTACCCGTTGTTCCTTTCCATGTTTAATGGTTCCTTCAGGAGCTCTTTTAGGGCAGGTCTGGTGGTGACAAAATCTCTCAGCATTTGCTTGTCTGTAAAGGATTTTATTTCTCCTTCACTTATGACGCTTAGTTTGGCTGGATATGAAATTCTGGGTTGAAAATTCTTTTCCTTAAGAATGTTGAATATTGGCTCCCACTCTCTTCTGGCTTGTAGACTTTCTGACAAGAGATCAGCTGTTAGTCTGATGGGCTTCCATTAGTGAGTAACCCAACTGTTCTCCCTGGCTGCCTTTAAAATTTTTTCCTTCATTTCAACCATGGTAAATCTGACAATTATGTGTCTTGGGGCTGCTCTTCCCAAGGAGTATCTTTGTGGTGTTCTCTGTATTTCCTGAATATGAATGTTGGCCTGCCTTGCTAGGTTGGGGAAGTTCTCTTGAATAACATCCTGAAGAGTGTTTTCCATCTTGGTTCCATTCTCCCCGTCACTTTCAAGTACACCAATCAAATGTAGATTTGGTCTTTTCACATTGTCCCATATTTCTTGGTGGCTTTGTTCATTTCTTTTTACTCTTTTTTCTCTAAACTTCTCTTCTCTCTTCATTTCATTCATTTGATCTTCCATCACTGATACACTTTCTTCCAAATCAGCTACTGAGGCTTATGCATTCATCATGTAGTTCTCGTGCATTGGTTTTCAGCTCCATCAGGTCCATTAAGGACTTCTCTGCATTGGTTATTCTAGTTAGCCATTTGTCTAATTTTTTTTCATGATTTTTAACTTATTTGCCATGGATTTGAACTTCCTCCTTTAGCTTGGAGTAGTTTGATATTTTGAAGCCTTCTACTCTCAACTTGTCAAAGTCATTCTCTGTTCAGCTTTGTTCCATTGCTGGTGAGGAGCTGCGTTCCTTTGGGGGAGGAGATGTGCTCTGATTTTTAGTGTTTCCAATTTTTCGCCTCTGTTTTTTTCCCATCTTTGTGGTTTTATCTACCTTTGGTCTCTGATGGTGGTGACATACAGATGGGGTTTTGGTGTGGATGTCCTTTCTGTTTGTTAGTTTTCCATCTAACAGTCAGGACCCTAAGCTGCAGGTCTTTTGGAGTTTGCTGGAGATCCACTCTAGACCTTGTTTGCCTGAGTATCAGCAGCGGAGGCTGCAGAACAGCGGATATTGGTGAGCAGCAAGTGTTGCTGCCTGATCGTTCCTCTGGAAGTTTTGTCTCAGAGGAGTACCCGGTCGTGTGAGGTGTCAGTCTGCCCCTACTTGGGGGTGCCTCCCAGTTAGGCTACTCAGGGTTCCGGGACCTACTTGAGGAGGCAGTCTGTCCATTCTCAGATCTCCAGCTGCATGCTGGGAGAACCACTACTCTTTTCAATGCTGTAGACAGGGACATTTATGTCTGAAGAAGATTCTGCTGCCTTTTGTTTGGCTATTCCCTGCCCCCAGAGGTGGTGTCTACAGAGGCAGGAAGGCCTCCTTGAGCTGCCGTGGGCTCCACCTGGTGCGAGCTTCCTGGCAGCTTTGTTTATCTACTCAAGTCTCAGCAATGGCAGGCACCCCTCCCCCAGCCTCATTGCTGCCTTGCAGTTTGATCTCAAACTGCTGGGCTAGCAATGAGTGAGGCTCCATGGGCATAGGACCCTCCAAGCCAGGCGCGGGATATAATCTCCTGGTGTGCTGTTTGCTAAGACCATTGGAAAAAAACAGTATTAGGGTGGAGTGACCCAATTTTCCAGGTGCCATCTGTCACCCCTTTCTTTGACTAGGAAAGGGAATTCCATGACCCCTTGAGCTTCCTGGGTGAGGGGATGCCTCGCTCTGCTTTGGCACACGCTAGGTGCACTGCACCCACTGTCCTGCATCCAATTTCTGACACTCCCCAGAGAGGTGAGCCTGGTACCTCATCTGGAAGCAAGACTAATAAAGAAGAAAAGGGAGAAGAATCAAATAGAAGCAATAAAAAATGATAAAGGGTTATCATCACTGATTCCACACAAATACAAACTACCATCAGAGAATACTATAAACACCTCTATGCAAATAAACTAGAAATTCTAGAAGAAACGGATAAATTCCTTGACACATACACCCACCCAAGACTAAACTAGGAAGAAGTTGAATCTCTGAATAGACCAATAACAGGCTCTGAAATTAAGGCAATAATTAATAGCTTACCAAACAAAAGAAGACCAGGACCAGATGGATTCCCAGCCGAATTCTACCAGAGGTACAAGGAGGAGCTGGTACGCTTCCTTCTGAAAACATTTCAATCAATAGAAAAAGAGGGAATCCTTCCTAACTCATTTTATGAGGCCAGCATCATCCTGATACCAAAGACTGACAGAGACACCACAAAAAAAGAGAATTTTAGACCAATATCCCTGATGAACATCAATGCAAAAATCCTCAATAAAATACTGGAAAACCGAATCCAGCAGCACATCAAAAAGCTTATCTACCATGATTAAGTGGGCTTCATCCCTGGGATGCAAGGCTGGTTCAACATATGCAAATCTGTAAACATAATCCAGCATATAAACAGAACCAACAACAAGAATCATATGATTATCTCAATAGATGCAGAAAAGACCTTTGACAAAACTCAACAATGCTTCATGCTAAAAACTCTCAATAAATTAGGTATTGATGCAACATATCTCAAAATAATAAGAGCTATCTATGACATACCCACAGCATAAATTAGGTATTGATGTGACATATCTCAAAATAATAAGAGCTATCTGTGACATACCGAAAGACAAAATCACACTGAATGGGCAAAAACTGGAAGCATTCCCTTTGAAAACTGGCACAAGACAGGGATGCCCTCTCTCACCACTCCTATTCAACATACTGTTGGAAGTGCTGGCGAGGGCAGTCAGGCAGGAGAAGGAAATAAAGGGTATTCAATTAGGGAAAGAAGAAGTCAAATTGTCCCTGTTTGCAGATGACATGATTGTATATCTAGAAAACCCCATCGTCTCAGCCGAAATCTCTTTAACTGATAGGCAATTTCAGCAAAGTCTCAGGATAAAAAAATCAATGTGCAAAAATCACAAGCATTCTTATACACCAAAAACAGACAAACAGAGAGCCAAATCATGAGTGAAATCCCATTCACAATTGCTTCAAAGACAATAAAATACCCAGGAATCCAATTTGCAAGGGACTTGAAGGACCACTTCAAGGAGAACTACAAACCACTGCTCAGTGAAATAAAAGAAGATACAAACAAATGGAAGAACATTCCATGCTCATGGGTAGGAAGAATCAATATCATGAAAATGGCCATACTGCCCAAGGTAATATATATATTCAATGTCATCCCCATCAAGCTACCAATGACTTTCTTCACAGAATTGGAAAAAACTACTTTAAAGTTCCTATGGAACCAAAAAAGAGCCCGCATCACCAGGTCAATCCTAAACCAAAAGAACAAAGCTGGAGGCATCACGCTACCTGACTTCAAGCTATACTACAAGACTACAGTAACCAAAACATCATGGTACTGGTACCAAAAAGAGATATAGACCAATGGAACAGAAAAGAGCCCTCAGAAATAATGCTGCATATCTACAACCATCTGATCTTTGACAAACCTGACAAAAACAAGCAATGGAGAAAGGATTCCTGATTTAATAAATGGTGCTGGGAAAACTGGCTAGCCATATGTAGAAAGCTGAAACTGGATCCCTTCCTTACACCTTCTACAAAAATTAATTCAAGATGGATTAAAGACTTAAATGTTAGAACTGAAACCACAAAAACCCCAGAAGAAAACCTAGGCAATACCATTCAGGACAGAGGCATGGGCAAGGACTTCATGTCTAAAACACCAAAAACAATGGAAACAAAAGCCAAAATTGACAAATGGGATTAATTAAACTAAAGAGCTTCTGCACAGCAAAAGAAACACCATCAGAGTGAACAGGCAACCTACAGAATGGGAGAAAATTTTTGCAATCTACTCATCTGACAAAGGACTAATATCCAGAATCTACAATGAACTCCAACAAATTTACAAAAAAAAAACAAACAACCGCATCAAAAAGTGGGCAAAGGATATGAACAGACACTTCTCAAAAGAAGACATTTATGCAGCCAGAAGACACATGAAAAAATGCTCATCATCACTGGCCATCAGACAAATGCAAATCAAAACCACAATGAGATACCATCTCACGCTGGTTATAATGGTGACCATTAAAAAGTTAGGAAAAAATAGGTGCTGGAGAGGATGTGGAGAAATAGGAACCCTTTCACACTGTTTGTGGGACTGTCAACTAGTTCAACCATTGTGGAAGTCAGTGTGATGATTCCTCAGGGATCTAGAACTAGAAACACCATTTGACCCAGCAATACCATTACTCGGTATATACCCAAAGGATTATAAATCATGCTGCTATAAAGACACATGCTCACATATGTTTGTTGCAGAACTATTCACAATAGGAAAGACTTGGAACCAACCCAAATGTCTAACAAAGATAGTCTGTATTAAGAAAATGTGGCATATATACACCATGGAATAATATGCAGCCATAAAAAATGATGAGTTCATGCCCTTTGTAGGGACATGGATGAAACTGGAAACCATCTTTCTCAGCAAACTATCGCAAGGACAAAAAAGCAAGCACTGCGTGTTCTCACTCATAGGTGGGAATTGAACAATGGGAACACGTGGACACAGGAAGGGGTACATCAAACACCGGGGCCTCTTGTGGGGCAGGGGTAAGGGGGAGGGATAGCATTAGGAGATATACCTAATGTTATGTGACCAGTTAATGGGAGCAGCACACCAACATGGCACATGTATACATATGTATCTAACCTGCACATTGTGCACATGTACCCTAAAACTTAAAGTATAATTAAAAAAAAAAAAGTATTTTCTTTTTTATATTCTTTGTGTGTGTGTGTGTGTGTGTTGGTGTGTGAAATGGAGTTTTGCTCTTGTTGCCCAGGCTAGAGTGCAATGGCACAATCTTGGCTCACTGCAACATATTCCTCCTGGGTTCAAGTGATTCCCCTGCCTCAGCCTCCTGAGTAGCTGGTATTACAAGCATGTGCCACCATGCCTAGCTAATTTTGTATTTTAAGTAGAGATGGAGTTTCTCCATGTTGGTCATGCTGGTCTGAAACTCCCAACCTCAGGTGGTCCACAGGCCTTGGCCTCCCAAAGTGCTGAGATTACAGGTGTGAGCCACCATGTACAGGCATGAAACAACGTGCCCGGCCAAGAAATGTATTTTAAATAAATATTAACATTGTATGTTTAGCATTTATTTTCCAAAAAATGTAACATACTCTTTTCAATCAATTGTACGCTCTATTAATTGAAACTGGCAAGTATGTTTATCAAAACAATAAGAGGAAAACAGAACACACAGAAAGTCTGAATAAAAGAATATTTATTTTTTGAGCTGATTTCATAGACAATTCTCTGTTTTGAACCCTCATATTCAGTCTTTTGCCTACTCTTGTCGAGTATTTTTGAAGGTCTTTTGTTGTTTGTTATGTTTGCACTCCCACAAAATACCTAATTCAGGTCATGTTCACCTTACCTTAAGATGTTAAAACACTCAAACTCTTAACTGATAGACTTGACCTCCATTTTCTTCCATATGCTGTTCCTGTTTGTATAAATTCAACCTGCTTTAAAAATTATATTTGGTACTTGATGACTATAAGATAGAGACTGTAAACCTGAGTTTTCAAGGTGTATAAAATCTGATCAGAAGCCACCTTCCAATCTAATCCACTACCATATTTTTTCACAAACTATGTCTAATCAGCTTTCATAAATGCTAAGTATGAAGGAAATAAAAATGGTGCATTCATAGTTAAAGAAACAGCATACTGGAAGCAGAGGTTAGGTAGAATCTAGTGAATGTCGCAAATAAGTAGACAGCCTAGGACAAAAGCTTAGGGATTGAATTAAGTAGGAGCCAGTAAAGGAGAGTGAGAAAGAAAAGTCTGTGAGGTAGGAAGAAAACAAAGTTAAATGTGACATTACAAAAGACAACGGAAGAAGATGTTCAAACAAAGAGAGAATGACCAACACTTTAAGAGTGATAGGTGACCATTAAATTGGAAATATGAAAGTCACTGATGACTTTGACAAAAGCAAGATCTATGGAGTGGACAGTTTGAAATTTGGAGTGGTTTAAGGAGTGATCAGAATTTTTAGAAAAAGAAAGAGTATCAACAACAACTCTTTTTTTTTTCTTTTTCCTATTTCTTTTTCTTTTTTTTTTCTTTTGTTTGTTTCTTTCTTTGTTTTTTCTAAGATGGAGTCTCACTCTGTCACCCAGGCTGGAGTGCAGTGGTGTGATCTTGGCTCACTGCAACCTCCGCCTCCCAGGTTAAAACAATTCTCCTGCATCAGCCTCCATGCCTGGCTAATTTCTGTAGTATTTTTGTATTTTTAGAAGAAATGGGGTTTCACCATGTTGGCCAGGATGGTCTTGATCTCCTGATCCAACCACGTTGGCCTCCCAGAGCGCTGGGATTACAAGTGTGAGCCACCGCCGCTAGACAACAACTCTTGTAACAGGTTTTGTAGTGAGAAGAGCAGATAAATTAGACTGTAGATAGAGATTTAGGTTGAATAAGTATTTTATTATATTATTTTGAAGATGGTATTATTTTAACCTATTTGACTGTTAACAGACATTATCCGATACAGGAGAAACTGATGTTGCAAGAAAAAGGGGGTACAACTGAAAGAGCAAAATCTTTGGGAGGTGAAGAATGGGACCCAGTGCAACTGTGGAGGGACTGCCCTGTCATAGCAATGGGGACATGTTTTTGGTTTGAAAAAGAGAAAAATGGTATATTAACATGAGGCTTTGAGATGTCACAGTCAAAAGATGGAGCAGGCTTCTTTTCATGGCTTCCTCCCATTTTCTCAGTGAGATATACAACTGGAAATAAGGAGAGTGGGACAGGTGGGTATATAAAGTTTAAGGAAAGGGAAGATATGAAAATGAGTTTACAGACATTGAAAAAGTGAACTTGCTATAGAAAAACAGTGGAAATTCCTGGAAGTATTCGACCTAATTTGAGTTTTGAGAGCATTAAAGTTAAAATAGGGTGGCTGATGATTTGATTTTCTCCAGCTATGAAGAAAGATAACTAATGTGCAGGGCAAAAATGGGACTCAACTTCATGATTTCTGACTCTAAGACCAATATTCTTTGTACTATACTATATTAATGGTATTTTCTTTTAAATTCACTAGAAAAGTCATAGCTCAGGTTATAATTGAGTAAAATATTTTCTTCAAATTAAAAAATATATATCCAAGTGGAGGATGAGCAACAATACCTATGCAAATAAATTGAAGAAACTTACAGCATGAAACCACTTGTAGATTGTATGCTAATCAGCATACATTTCCAACTGGAAATATTGCGAAATGTCCATATGCTCATGTCGCAAAAGCCCCCTTGGAGCCTTGTAATCAGGCCATGGAACCATATTGTTAGGCACAATCTAACCTCTTTCATTCTTGGCCACAAATAAAGGGTGGCAGACTGATAGTGCTAGAGGTAATTAGCACACCATTCATCTTCCCTTATGCTTGGAATGCCTAAAGGAAACTTCCTATATCTGGCTGATAATAAAACAGAATCAGTCTTTTTTGCTCTCTGATTTAGTCATTTATCAATCATTATTCTGCAGACCCACTGAGAAGCAAAGAATGTATACACATATACATGCTTATGTTTAAAATGTTTTATAGGGGGGAATACATGTTTTTAGCAGTTGTGTGTGTGTGCATGTGTGTGTGTGTGTGTGCGGGTGCTTGGCAACAGAATATAATGAAAAGAAAAGTGGGAGGGGTTGAGGGAAGCCAAGTCTGGAAACTGAGTACAGCTATTCCTGGAGAGACAGAATGGTGTAAAAGTAAAAGGATGCGCTCTGGAGTCAAACTTCTTGGCCTGAATCCTGGCTGTGACACTTTTTAGCCACATGGCCCTGGCCAAATTACATACCTTTTCTGGACCTCAGTCACCTTATTTCTAACATATAAATAATAGTCGTACTTAAAATAAAAAGTTGTTGAAAGAATTAAATGAGTTGATGTTTGAAACTGTAGTATTTACCAGCTGGTGATCCTGGCAACATCATTTAAATTCTTAAGGTTCAATTTCCCTGTCAGTAAAACTTACCTCCAAAGCCTCCTCTGCTTTTGCAATTTTTTTTTTCCTTTCATAAGATTTTACATTTTCTGGTATTTTGGCGACAGATTCATGGTTAAATAATATTGTATTAGTTACAAAATTTCCTCAAAATTCTGTTACCTATACCAAAGTCCTCATCAGTGGCCAGATAAATTTGTGAACATTAATATTTGATTCAGGAATGTCATATGTTGGCCAAATGCAGTGGGTCGTGCCTGTAATCCTAGCCTTGGGGAAGCTAAGCCAGGCAGATCATGAGTTCAGGAGTTTGAGACCAGCCTGACCAAAATTGTGAAAACTTGTTTCTACTAAATATACAAAAAATAAAATAATAAAAATTAGCCGCGTGTGGTGGCGCACGCCTGTAATCCCAGCTACTTGGGAGGCTGAGGCAGGGGAATGGCTTGAACCTGGGAGGCGGAGGTTGCAGTGAGCCAAGATCAAGCCATTGCACTCCAGCCAGGGCAACAGGGTAAGACTCCATCACAAACAAACAAAAAACGATGTCATATGTTAACCTGAAAAGCAGATGAGTCTTCCTAAGAATATATCTACATTAATATCCAATTTGGTTTGCATTGTTTGAGACTTTTTCAATGGAATCCAAAAAGGTGTACAACTAATGAAGCTCAGACTATGTAGTGGACTGCATGGAAGATGCCTCATCTACAAAGCTCAGCGGAATTATAGAATGGTCACCATCAACAGCCAGCAATTTGTCTACCTCTCATGTGTCTCCCTATACTTGCTTCATAATGAGGGTAGTCCTATGTCTCATTCACTCTGCATTCTCTTGCCCAGAGGAGAGTCTGTGACACTAAATAGGTCTAAAAATTGTGTGAAAAGTGAATGAGGAAATGAATGGAGAAAAGCCTCACTTGACCATTTGTCTCATCTTTCATTTACCTTGCAGCCAATTCTCATTATCCGAAACCTTTTAAGTAATGCTATAATAAACATTTATTCTGAGAAGATAGAAGAAGAACAATGCATATTTTTGAGTAAATAATTCTTCAGCAATATTCAGAAGGCTCACAAAAATACCTGATTATTTACAATACTTAAAGTACCATCTTTGCCTATAGCATAAAATGTTGCTTCTTACAACATTTTGTTGCCCCCCATCACTCAATTCATACACAATACATGGGGGCATGGGCACAAAAAGACACACATATACCCACATACACACAATTTCTTCAATAAAGACTTCACTTCAGTAGTGATGAAAGACACATTGTTAAAATGGTAAAGAAGAAAGAAAAACAACAAAATGCTGTTTGAGACTTAAGGCTCCGGGCTTCCGTGTTCCATATGGTAATGGATCTTGGAACATAGCAAATACAGATTCCAAAAGATCTTTTTATCCTTCTATTCTGTGATTTGTGCAGTCAAGTATGTTAGAAAGAATAAGTAAGCAGAACAAAGAGCTGAGAGGCAAACAGCAATTTACAATCAGTGAAGAGAATACTTTCCTCAGGCTCCAATATTATTACTATTATTTTAAACCTATACTGCTGGGCAGAACAAACAAAATGCACAGGCCCCAATCACAACAGATGAAATCACGATGAAATAAGACCCTGAATCTTGGATAGAAAGAAGATGGTCAACATACTATAAACAAGGGTGGGAGGTAACTCTACAAGAATGATTCGGATATGGAAAGTCTGGAAATTACTTTTAATATACTTTTGTGGCTTAACTTGGCTGAAACATAAGCTTACAAATACTCAGGGGTCATTAACTTTGCAAATTGTTTGGAAGATTCTGAGGAGTTAATCCCGGAATATAGTATAGGGTATCAAAAAATCATTTACTAGATTTTTTTTTATTACATAGAAGCAAAAAGAAATAAAATAGAAAAAAGGTTCCATGCAGTATACAGAGTGCTAGGCTAGGAGTCAAAAAAACCTGGAGTCCATTCTTGGTCTAAAATAAACCAATTCTCCTTCTCTTTGCTTTCTGATTCCCACGAACAAAAAAAGGGGTGATGAAAGGAGCTGCGCATTCAGTCAATTCCCTCCAAGCTCTATCATCACTATTTTGAAAGTATTTCCTATTTACAGAACATGTGTTAGTTTACAAAAAGCTCCATTATTGAATCCTAAAACAATACTGTTAAGATAAGAGTTATTATCCTCATTTACAAATAAGGAAGGAAAAACTCAGAGTGAGTAACACATTTCCCAAAAATCCTCCTTCTAGAATGTTGGAAATTCAGTTTTCATATCAAATTCAATGCCCTTACAAGGATCCTATACTAACTCCCTAATATGATTTATCCTAATAGACATAGTATCTCTCAAAATTTAAACTATTATGTGACCCACAGAGAACAGGGCTTTAAAACAGTAATGGATTTCATCGAACTGGAAATAACTAATTCTAATAAAATATAATGGTGAGGAAGGTATTGGTCAAAGAAGGCAAAATTTCAGTTAGATAGGAAGGATAGGTTCAAGAGATCTATTTTACAGATAGTATGGTGACTGTGGTTAATAAAAACATTATATTCTTGTACATTGCTAATAAAATAGATTTTAAATATTCTTACCACAAAAAAAGATAAATATGTGAGGTAATGTATATGTCAATTAGCTAGATTTAGCCATCTTACAATATTGTGTTTTTCAAAACAATACGATTTACACAATAAATATATATAATTTTTACTCATCAATTAAAATAAACAAATGCTTAAAAATGAAATAAAAATAAAAAGCCGTTGGACTTTATACCAAAATGTTTTTATGTGATTATTTGGAAGCTCTGTAGCTAAAGACTATCAGGAACACACTATAGTTGAATAAATTGTGTTTATTACTTATTACAGTAAGAGGGAATGTACACCTTTGAGAACTATTTTATAAATCACGGGGGCATCTCAGTAGGAAGATAATAAAAGGACTTGTTTTAGTGTTTGGATTTGTAGTAGGTGATTTGCGAGAAATTTTGAGGAAGCAGAATTTTTATCTGGATTGAATACTCTCACTAACTGAGGGTAATGTGATGATTAAGTATCTTAATACATCTTATCTATTTTGAGGGCAGTCGAAAGCAAGGGTAAAGTTGTAATTGGTAAAAGAAAAAAAGCAGTAACTTATATTAGTAGGAATAGTGAGACAACTGGTGAGTTTTGTGACTTGCACAACGTTCATGTTCTGTCTGTGTTCAGACATGATTGCAGAGTGGTCTTGTTTTTGCCTTCATCCATCATGGTCACACAGTAGCCTCATTTAATGCTGATGTTCCTGATATAGTAATACCAAGGCCTAGCTGTGAGTGCCAAGCCAGCTCCTAGCAACAACTGGGCATAGCTTGTGAATGTCAGAAGCTGTTTTTCTCTTTCTGAAAACCAGTTACACATTTCAGTTGAGTGATTTTCCCTGCAGCTGGTGGATGAGAAGTTTTCCAAAAGTGGAAAAAAATAGAACAAGATATGCCCTTTCTCAAAAGGCATGTTTTCCAACACTACTTCTATATGGCAAATTATTTCTTATACAAACATAAAATATAAATAAGAGACTAGGAGAAAATACTTGCAATATGTATGACAAACAAACGACTATACAATTTTTTCTATAAATAAGAAATCAAACAACCCAACAGAAAAATACAGCAACAATTCACAGATTGATAACTACAAATAGATAAGTAAAGATATTCAACTTTACTATTCATGAAGTAAATATAAATTAAAACAAAGAAGCAATTTTCTTCCATTTAATTGACAGAAAAAATGTGAGGGAATAGGAAATCCTAACATTGTTAAATGTGAACAAAGTACGAGTACTTTACAGGATATTTTTGCAATTTCTAGCAAAATGCGCATAAAATTTTTAAGAATTTTTCTTTTACAAATCCTACATGTGCACAAAAACATGATTCAAAAATGTTCATTGTAACATTTGTTAAACAGAAAAACTGGTGACTAACATTTGAACATCAATAGAGAAGTATCTAAATTTAAAAATGATGTATCCATTCTATGAAGTTATATGCAGGCAATTAAAATATTTATATAGATATATATGGCAAATATAGAAGAAAAACAAAGATACAGATTTAGACAAGAAAATAAATCTACAAAAAGTGCTTTATATGTCACTTATTTCAAAATATTTATGTAGGCCAGTTGCAGCAGCTCATGCCTATAATCCCAACACTTTGGGAGGCTGAGCCAGAAGGATTGCCTGAGTCCAGGAATTTGAGACCAGTCTAGGCAACATAATGAGACCTCTTCTCTACAAAAACGAAAACAAAAAAGTGTCAGGTGTGGTGACGCATGCATGTAGTCCCAACTACTCAGGAGGCTGAGGTGGGAGACTTGCTTGAGCCTGGGAGGTTGAGGCTGCAGTGAGCTGAGAGCACGCCACTGCACTCCAGCCTGGGCAACAGAGCAAGACCCTGTCTAAAAAATATATATTTATATATTTGTAATATTTGCATATATGTGTATGACTATATATATATATAAAGTATTTGTGTGTATATATTTAAATGAATATAGAATTATCTGTAATTGAGCATACCAATTGTGAGATGATCTGTTTCCTTTGAAGACCAGGAATTCAGTTGAATTTTGCGAGAAAGAGGGTGGGGAGAATGATAGAAATGTAAGTTTTTCTGTATATACATCTGTACTGCTTGAAATTTTTATAGGAATATATTATTTTCATTATAAACAGTTAAATAATAATATATTCTCTTAGGAAACATCTAGCTGAGATGGGGTAACTTGTAATGCAGTTATCTTCCTGGTAGAAACAACTGAAAACACTGGACTGTATACATACATATATCAATGTTTTTAAGTGTTAGAAATTAGATAGTGAAAGAAAATAATTCCTTAGAGGGGGAAAGCAAAATAAAGCCTTATGATTGTCCTGGCTTACTGCCTGAAAGGAGATTTTGGGCTACATCATAGAAAGGGAGAACCCAAATGGAATCCAGTAGCCTCCCTAAGTTGAGATGACAGAGCTAGGGTCCAGAAAGGGAAATACAGCTAGAATTTTCAGGAAATAATACAAGAGAAAAAAGATATGCACAAAAAATATGACAACTGCAGAGATTTGTTAAAGGTCCTCCTCAGCTCTAGTTGAGCACGAATCAGTGCATGAATGTGAGGAAACGAACCGAGGCTGGAGAAATAACTATTTAAAAACAGTAGAAGAAACAATTCTTAGTGCTCAAACAGTTCATGTTCCCATAAGTCAGAGTGAAAAACCTTGTACTTCACATGACATTAGGTAGGCTTCTCAGAGGGTATCGCCACAGTAGTGGAAAACAAAAATAGCCCAAGAGTAATACCTAGTCTGGTTCTAACAAAGTTCAAAAACAAGCCTTGAAAGAATCAATGTTTTTTTTTTTTCCAAGCAAACTTAAAGCATCTCAGATTTAAGTGTGAAAATAATATTAGGAGAAGGAAAACACCATCAAAAAAGTAAAATCCACATTGTCTGACATCAAATAGAAAATTACCAAGCATGCATGAAGCCAGGAAAATAAGAGAAAAGCCATTCAACAGAAAGAGACCAGAAAATGGCACGTATAGAATAAGTAGACAATAATATTAAAACAGCTACAGATATTCTAACTCTTATTATATATGTTCAATAAATAAGAAGAAAGGTGGGCAGGGTGCGGTGTCTCACGCCTGTAATCCCAGCACTCTGGGAGGCCAAGGCATGTGGATCAAGAAGTCAGGAGATTGAGACCATCCTGGCTAACGCGGTGAAACTGTCTCTACTAAAAATTCAAAGAATTAGCAGGGCTTGGTGTGACGCGCCTGTAGTCTCAGCTACTTGGAAGGCTGAGGCAGGAGAATCGCTTGAACCCGGGAGGCGGAGGGAGCAGTGAGCGGAGATTGCGCCACTGCACTCCAGCCTGGGTGACAGAAAAAAAAAAAAAGGAAGAGGAAATGTTGAACATGTTATGTAAACATATGAAAGACATACCAAAATCAAACTTTTGTGGATGTAAATTACACGTCTGAAATGAAAAATAAACTGGGTGGATATATAGCAGATTCAGCACTGCAGAAGAAAAGACCAACACTACAGGTTGAATTTTGTTCCGCCATATTAATATGTTGAAATTTCAGCCCCCAGTGCCACAGAATGTGACATTATTTTAATATGAGATTCTTGCAGATGTGAGCTAAGATGAAGTAATTAGGACAAGACTTAATCCAATATGACAATACTACTGGCATTTTCATAACCGGGAAATCTGGACGTAGAGGCACATACCCAGGTAGAATGTCATATGAAAACAAAGGCAGAAAAGTCACTGAATCTGGCTAGGCAAGAGAGGTTGTAGATTCTGAGAGCCCTCAGAAGAAACCAACCTTGTCAACACCTTGATATTAAACTTACAGCCTCCAGAACTGTGAGAAAATACATGATGTATAAGCCCCCTAGTTTGTGGTTTTTTACTACGGCCACCTTAGCAAACTAAAGCTAACATTAACATTGAAAACATTAGAGGAGTAATTTCCACATTAAATGCAAAGAGGAAACATTATCTGAAAACAAAGCTAGAATACCTACATAATATGATATGGTAGATTTCAGAGGCAAGAATATCACACGCAAAATGAGGGACACTGTAAACTGATAAAGGGAGAATTTACCAAGGAAATGTAAGAATTTAAAAATTTGATATTTAGGCATCCAAAATAACTGTGCTTCAAAATCAACATTGCAAAAATTAATAAAACTTAAAGGAGAAATAGGCAAATTCACAATTATAGTCAAATATGCCAATATTATTCTTTTAATAAATGATAAAAGATTTGGAAAAATCAGTAAAATATACAGACTTGAAAAACAATATCAAATAACTTGACTTAACTGACTTTGGTAGAACACGTGACAAAACAACAGTAGAATACAAAGTGTTTTCAAGTGCACACAGAACATATACCAAGATAAGCCAGATGCAGGATCATTAAACAAGTCTGCATAAATGTAAAATGATTGAAGCCATGCAAAGTACATTCTCTGACCACAATGGACTTGAACTAGGAATTAATATCAGAAAAAAAATGTCTAGGAAATTCCCAAGCATTTTAACACTAAATAGCATAGTTCCGGAGAGGAGATGGATCAAGGAAGTAATAAGACACAATTAGAAAATAATTTGAACTAAATGAGAATGAAAAGACAACCTACCAAAATTTGTGGGACTCAGATTTAACAATATTTGGAGGTAAATTTATAGCACTAAAGTTTCTACATCATAAAAGATTGCTCTCAGCCAGGCGTGGTGGCTCATGCCCATAATCCTATCACTTTGGGAGGGCCAGGCAGGTGAATCACCTGAGGTCGGCAGTTTAAGACTGGCCTGGCCAACATGGAAAACCTGTCTCTACCAAAAATACAAAAATTATCAGGGCATGGTTGTGCATACCTGTAATCTCACTTACTCAGGAGGCTGGGACAACAGAATCACTTGAACCTAGGAGGCAGAGGTTGCACTGAGCCAAGGTGGTGCCACTGAACTGCGCCTGGACATCAGAGAGAGACAAAAAAGATTGCTCTCATAACAATGAGAACACCTATATTTCTATATTTAGAAAATAAGACAAAAGAGCAAATGAAATCCAAGATAAACAGAATGAAGAAAATAATAAAATTAATGCAGAAATGGAATAGAAAACAAAAATGTACTAAGGAAAATCAATGTAATGAAAAGGTAGTTCATTGAAATGATTAATTTAACTGATAAACCTATGGCCACATAAATCTGGAAAACATACACATTAGGAAGGATAGAGATGCCATCACTAACATTCTACATCTGTTTAGTGGATAATAATTAAATGTCAGAAACAACTTTATGCAAATAAATGCAACAACTGAAATGAATGACAAATACCTTGAAAAGACAAGCTAACAATGCTAACACAAAAATAAATAGATAACCCCAATACTATATCTAAAAACAGAACTGAAATTTTTAAACAAAACTTTCACACAAAGAAAATGTCTGGCCCAGATGACTTTGCATAAGAATTCTAACCAATATCAAAAGAAGAAATAATGCCAACTCTACACAAAATCTTCTAGAAAATTGAAAGGAGAGAATGCTATCTAACTCATTATACAAGCCCAACATTACCTTGATGCCAAAGCTAGACAAAGAAATTACAAGAAAATCACAAACTAATGTCCCCCATGAACAAATTCAAAATTTTCTAACCATGTTTTTACTAAAACAGTGTACAGAATGGATGACATATCCATAACCAAGTGAGTTTTATGTAATGTTGAATTAAGTTTAGAAAAATAATCAGTATCACTCAGTATCATTAACAATTAACAGCCTATAAAAGAAAGCAAGATAATCTTAATAGACACAGAAAAAGCACTTGACAAAATCCAACATCCATTCTTGATAAAATTTCACTCTTAGCAAATTAGCAATAGAAATGTAATTCTCCCATCTGATAAAAGTCATCTGTAATAAACCTACAGCACCATACTTAATAATAAAAGTTTGAATGGTTTTCCCTCGAAGACAGAGAAAAAAATGAAGATATTGGTGCTGACTACTTCTCTTCAATGTTGTATTAGTGGTTCTAGCCAATGTAATAATGGAAGAAAAAGACATAAAATCTTTCCAGAATGAAAGAAATAACACTGCTTATTAATAGACAATATCATCTAAATTTTAAAAAATGTTAAAATCTACAAAAATCGTCTAGAAATAATAGGTGGATTTTTCAAGGTTGTGGAATCTAAGCTCAGTATAAAATGATAAATCTATGAACTACACTAAAAATTAGAAATTAAAATTTTAAAACAATGCCACTCACAAACAAAAATATAAAATACATAATAATAAATTTGACAAAAACTATGCAAGAACTATACAGCAGAAACAACAAAGTATTGTAAAGACAAATTAAAGAAAACCTAAATTCATTGAAGCGTATTATTATGCATAATATGATGGGGAAATATCATATATTGATATAGCATATGAATAATGGAAAGAGATAATAGGTCCCTTTTGGGTTCAACTTTAAAAGTAAAACTTTAAAAGTAAAAACACAATTGTAGACTTGTTTTTTACAAATGACCCATACAAAATGACCCATACAATTATGGTCTGTTGATTTTAGACAAAGGGCTACATAAAATTTGGTGGAAAAGGATAGTCATTTCAACAAATTGTGTTAGAAAAATGAGATATCCATATGAAATCAAACCCTAGAGCAGTGGCGTGGCTGTACCCCAAAAATCAAAGTGAGAAAGATTTTTGCAGCCTTGGGGACTCAACCTTCACTCATGTGTCTGAAATGTGGGACATGGAGTCAAATAATATTATTCTCAGGGCTTAAGATATAATGTTGTTTGTCCTGTTTTGTTTTGAAACCAAAAGCAAACTATCACCCCTTTCCTCTTACCTAATTTTATCTTTTGCATTGGGAAAGCCTATCCCATGACTGTCTCGCCATGGTATTTTGGAGGCATATAACTGGTTTGATTTCACAGGCTCACAATTGGAGGCAAATTTGACTCCGGATGAATCATACCTTGAGTGTCCCCCATATCTGATTTAGATAATATTTGCATGTTCTAGATCAGACTTTGCATATAGACTTTAAAGGTTATGCTGGAATGAGTTAACACTTTTGGGATAGAATTAATGTATTTTTGTATGTGAGGAGAACATGAATTTTGGCCCACCACTGGTGGAGTGCTATGGTTTGAATGTGTCCCTTCCAAAACTCACATGTTGAAATTCACCCTCATGGGTGGTGACATTAAAAGGTGAGGTCTTTTGGGAAGTGACTAAGTCATGAGGGACAGAACATTATAAAAGGGAAGGAAGGAATTAACTTAAGCCTTTTGTGCTTTTCTTCCACGTGAGAATACAGCATTTCTCCCCTTTGAAGATGCAGCAACAAGGTAATAGCTTAGACAAAGTAGTGTGTAACCCTCACTAGACATCAAACCTGCTGGTACAAGTGGTTATCAAGACAGACATATATATCAATGAAATGGAATACTGAGTCCAGAAATTGACCCGTACATTTCATTTGCCTGGAGCTGTCCCAGGCTGGAATTGCAATAGTGGCTGTGTAGGCCTGGGGTCTTGGAGGTGGCCTTCACCCAATAACCCCAGTAAACACTGCTCTAGTGGTGGCTCTCTGCAGTATCCATGACCCCTTAGCTCCACTGGGCATTTCCTCTGTGGAGATCCCCTTTGATAGCCCTGACTCCATGGCTCAACTGGACATTGCCCTAGTGGAGGGAATGATATGGTTAGGCTTCCTGTCCCCACCCAAATCTCATCTTGGCTTGTAATCCCCATAATCCCCACACATCAAGGGTGGGATCAGGTGGAAGTAATGGAATCATGGGGGCATTTGATAATGAGTGAGTTATCATGAGATCTGATGGTTTTATAAGGGGCTTGATGTGGTTTGGTTGTGTCCCCACCCAAATCAGCATCTTCAATTGTAGTTCCCATTATCTTCATGTGTCATATGAGGGACCCAGTGGGAAGTAATTTAATCATGGGAGTGGTTACCTCCATATTGTTCTCATGATAGTGAGTGAGTTCTCACCAAATGGTTTTATAAGGGGCTTTTCCCCCTTTGGTCAGGACTTCTCCTTCCTGCTGCTATGTGAAAAAGGACATGTTTGCTTCCCCTTCCATCATGATTGTAAGTTTCCTGATGCCTCCCCAGCCCTGTAGAACTGTGAGTCAATTAAACCTCTTTCCTTTATAAATTACCCAGTCTCAGGTTTGTCTTTATTAGCAGTTTGAGAATGGACTAACACAGGGCTCTTACCCCTTCACTCAGCACTTCTTTCTGCTGCCTTGTGAGAAGGTACCTGGCTTCTTCTTTGCCTTCCTCCATGATTGTAAGTTTCCTGAGATTTCCCCATCCATCCTGAACTGTGACTCAATTAAATCTATTTAATTCATAAATTACCCAGTCTCAGGCAGTTCTTTATAGCAATATGAAAACAGACTAATGCAGGCATTCTGCAATGGCCCTGATCCTGCAGTATTTCTCTGACTGGACCCGAAGTTTCTCTGGGGCATTCATTGAAAATTAGGAGGTATCCGTGCCTCCACAGCTCATTTGATCTGTGTGACTGCAAAGTTAGCACTACATGAACGCTGTCAATGTTTATAGCCTGTACCTTCCAGAGAAGCTGCCCTTGCTGGACTTGAGCCACAGCTGAGACTGCCGTGGAGCACTGCATTGGAATGGGGGAAGCAGAGACTTGAGGTGGGCCTGGGCAGCAAACCCTGAGGAACTTCAGTCATCCCAGGACCCTTCCTTGAAACTATTCTGCCCTCAAGGACATAGTTCTCTGTGTCTGTGATGAGAGAAGTATCCTGGAAGACCTCTCTTTTGCCATCAGGATCATTCCTCAATTATTTTGATAAAAGGAATCTGGCTTCTTTTTACCTATACTAATCTCCTCATCAAATCCTCACTTGGCCACACACTTGGTTTTGTCTCCTAAACATAGGTTATTATTCTTTACTAGGCAAGGTTGACAATTTTTCAAATCTTCACGTTCTTCTTCCCTTTTTAAATCCCTAAGAATTATAAATTCTATCTTTAATATGTTTATCTTTTATTGCATTTTACCATAAGCAGCTAAGCCATGCCATCCAGCACCCTGAACAATTTGCTTATAGATATTTCTTTCACCAAATATTCTGGTTCATTACTCTAAATCCTGCCTTCCACAAAACAGAACATGGACACAAGTCCACCAAGTACTTTGCCACTTAGTAACAAGGATGGCTTTTCCTCTAGTTTCCAGTAAGATATTCTTCATTTCCATCTCAGACCTCATCAGAATGGCCCTTACTGTCCATATTTCTATGAGCATTCTGTTCATGACCACATAGGTAATCCCTAAAACTGAGGCTTTCTCTATAGTTTTGCTTTTCTAAGCTCTCACCAGAATTGCCATTAATATTCTGTTCATGGCAAGCTAAGCTTTTACTAGCCTGTACCTTAAAATTCTTCCAACCTCCCCAGTTCCAAAGCCATATTCACATTTTTAGGTATTTGTTAGAGCAGCACATTCACTTGTCAATACCAATTTGTCTTAATTTGTGCGGCTATGAAGTACCTTAGACTCAGTAATTTACAGTTCAGGAGTACAGTACAATATCAATGCACAAGCAGATTAGGTGTCCGGTGAGTGCTGCTCTCTATTTCTAAGATGGCATCCTGTAACTGCATCTTCCAGAGGAGAAGAATGCTCTGTTCTCACCTGCCAGAAGAGCAGAACACTGGTATTCTATGGCTTTTCCTTGAACATTTCAAGTTGCTTCATACAACAAGGCTGTTGAACTTGGCTATCTCCTCTGCCCAGAATACTCTTCCTCCAGGTATTTACTTACCTAATTCTTTATGTCATTTAAATGTCATCTCTCTGTAGAAGCATTGTTTACCCCCATTTCTTCTGCCAACTCTCTACTCCCTTTTCTTTTATTCGCAGCACTACTTGAAATTAAATATTTGTTTGCTCTTGAGTTGGAAGCTATATGAAGGCAGAAATATTTGGTTAGTTTTATTCACTGCTGAATCACCCAATGCCTGGAAGGGTACTTCACAAATAGGAATCTCTCATGAAACACTTGTTGAGTGATTGTATGAGTAATTGTGGACTTACACTAAAAGTGAAAATAAATAAAATGTTAGCTCTTAAGGCAAAAAGATCTTCGGGTAGGGACTGCCAAGTGAATCTGAGCACAGAGTTATTGCAGCCAACTAGAGAAAAGGAGAAACTTGGAAGCTTGGAAGTCATAGATAAGGAAACACCAAAGAAGACTTTAATCTAGTATCTTATGACTAAAAGAGAATGTGAATATTTGTCTTAAGAAGAGATGGTGAGTGGGAAAATGATGTAATTAGATATGTTCCATGCATATCATAATTGTCGTATATAATTACTGGTATTAGTGCCTTAATTTACTCTTTGATAAGCATAGGTTCTACCCATTCCTCATCAGTTTTCTTCTGAGTTCCCAATATACTGGGTAGTTGAATATGAAAAATCTGTTTATTTAACTTTGTATTAATCTATTCATATATAACGTGTATATATATAATATCATGTGTTTGTATATATATATAATCTATATATATATAAATTTCTACTAAGTTTATGTCCAATTTTAGCAGTAGTTTCTTTTTATCCAGTTCTTAATAAAGTAACTAATATTCTGAGGAAAATAGAGTTAAGATACTTATGTTAGGCCAGCATGGTGGCTCACGCCTGTAATCTCAGCACTTTGGGAAGCTGAGGTGGGCAGATCATGAGGTCAGCAGTTCGAGACCAGCCTGGCCAACATAGTGAAACCCCATCTCTACTAAAAAGTACAAAAAATTAGCTGGGTGTGTTGGCGAACACTACTCATGAGGCTGATGCAGGAGAATTTCTTCAACCCAGGAGGCAGAGGTTGCAGTGAGTCAAGATTGTGCCATTGTACTCCAGCCTAGGCAATAGTGTGAGACTCCAAAAAAACCTTATGTTAACTACTGAGATTAACTTTGTTAAATATTTTTAAGTTGTATCATTTCATTCACTTCTGCAAGGATGTATCTTGCTGTCATTGATTGTATTTTTTTTTGAGATAGGGTTTCACGGTCACCCAGGCTGGAGAGTGCAGTGGCATGATCTAGGCCCACTGCCACCTACACCTTCCAGGCTCAAGCAATCCTCCCACCTCAGCCTCCTGAGTAGCTGGAACTACATACAGGTGTACACCTTCATGTCCGGCTAATTTTTTAATTTTTGGTAGAGATGGGCTTTCATCATGTTGCCCAGGCTGGTCTTGAACACCTGAGCTTAAGCAATCTGCCCCCTTTGGCCTCCAAAAGTGCTGGGATTACAGACACGAACCACTGCGCCCAGCCAGTTGTATTCATTTACAAGCAAATTATTGAGGAAAATTGGCATAAATATATATATACATATTATTTTTAATTTCTCTAATTTTTTGATTTTGAAAGTATCTTTTAAATGATAATTGTACCCATAGACTTAATGAAAAGAAAAAAAACAAAAATATTAAATTTTCCCTTCAGTAAAACATTTTGAAACTATAAATAAACAATAAAACACAAGGTGAAAACAAGCAGGAAAGTAGCATTTAAAATGCATATAAATAAATGTTATCTTCACTGATATCTTCATTTACACCAGTAAACTATCACAAAATCATTTTTAAATCTGCATTGCCTTTAAAAATGGAAAATTCAGTGTATCTTTTAAAAATCACCAAAAATATATTTGCAAATAAGTTTAAAGATATTTCCGAGATGTTTTTATTGTGATTTTTTTTCTTTCACACACAGAAAGCAATTGAGCATTTTCACAGAAAACTTGTTTTTTAATAAATTGGTGGCTGATTGTGCAGGTATCTGAATGAATTTTGAGAGGATCCCAGCATTCCTGGGGGCTCATCTTTCAGTAGATAGATTACAGGGTAGAAGCAGAGGGTTGTGGGCCTCTGAGTCCCTTTTAAATGCTAAAAATGTGAAAATGCCTCTCTGATTTGCCTATAGCCATACACAGAAGAACTTACACTGTAAAAAAAAATCTAAAGGTTGGGTGCAGTGGCTCATGCCTGTAATCCCAAAACTTTGGGAGACTGAGGTGGGTGGATCATGAGGTCGAGAGTTCCAGACCAGCCTGCCCAACATGCTGAAACCTAGTCCCTACCAAAGGTACAAAAAATTAGCCAGGCATGGTGGCATGTGCCTATAATCCCAGCTTCACCAGAGGCTGAGGCAGGAGAATTGCTTGAACCCGGGAGGCAGAGGTTTCACTGAGTTGAGATCATGCCATTGCACTCCAGCGTAGGCAACAGGGGGAGACTCTGCCTCAAAAAAAAAAAAAAAAAAAAAAAAAAAAAGCCTAATGTCATTGGTATTTTTATCAGATCCAGCAGTAAGAAATACTCAGAATGTTTTGTCCTCTAAGTTTTAATTGGCAATGTTTCTTCTAAACAAATATCCAGAAATATTTTTTAAATAAAGCTTGGGGAGTTGTATACAAAGCACCCACAAAAAGCCATTTTAATGTTTTGGAAGAGAACTAGGTTTATAACATTTATATTGAATTCAATGTAATTTTTAAGTAATGAAGTGTCTTACCTCATTTTATTCCAGTCCCCTCATTTTACAGATTTTACAGCCTAGAGAAGGGAAAAAACTTCTGGCAATTCCTACTGCCAGATAATGAGAAAACTAATAGTGGAAACCAGGTCTCCTTCCCATTAACTCACCAATCCCCATCCTTTTATCTTTTCACTATACCACTCAATTTACTTTTGGATTCAAAGTAGAAAAAATATAGTGGAAATGTGTATAAGATAGCTTCTTGATTTTTTAACTAATTATTCTATTTAAGCCTAGGAAGAGAAAAAGGAGCATTGTATTTTATAGTTAATAAACTAAAACATACATTTTTGTTAACAGAAAGGCAGAAACTAAGTTGACAAGTCCTGTGCACAGTATCATTTTCAAGTGTATATCTGATGAAAAAAATATTGAAAGGAACACAAACAACTGTTACATGAAGTGTATACAAAATTGGTAAGTGCTTTTGATCCTTCCATCAGGAAGGGACAATGGAGTAGATAACCTCCATGCAGCTGTGGGAAAATACCCACTGCTCTTTATTCTGTGAAGCTACTTTCTGAATGCAAACACAAAAGAAAAGTAAAATAAATTAAACAACTCATCCACATACAGCTAAGATGAAAACATGTAGTATATAGTTTGTAGATGACAGTGTCAAATGTGAAGTAAATCACTACCAGAAGAGAAGAGAGCCAGCTAAATATATCAGGGAAGAAAAACTGGATAAGCAAGATGTATTGAAAAGCACTGTGGGCTACAAATTATAATAGACTCAGTGAGGTTAAGTGCAGTTTTTCAGGTCCTGGACTTGGCTTCAGAACTCAACTGTACAAGATGCGAAGTAGTGGTTTACCAGTAATATATTCAAAAAAGACTTGGGGGTTTGAGGAGATAGTTAATATAAATCAATTAGGAGTTAAAAATCATATAATCTTAGGCACATATACACTGAAATATGATAACTGTAATAGGAGAAATTCTCATTCCGCTCCACAGTGTGCAGTCACAGGTAAATTACTCAATTTCCATATGCCTCAATTTCCTCATTGTCCAAATGGAGATTCAAATTCCACACTCCTTGTCATGTGGTAAGGATTAAATTAATTAATACAAGTAAAGTACTTGGCACAGTACTTGATACTCAATAAATGCTTGCTTCCATTATTATTAATTATTATTATTATTCAGATCACCCTAAGACACTGAACTCGGTGATACATTTTTTAAAAAGGGATAAACTAGTAAGCATTCAACAGAATGTGATTACAAAGTGACCGAAAAGACCCTCAGAATCTCATCATATAAGGATATCTTATGGGAGAACTTATGAAGAAAAGATGACTTCAATTATTATGTAAACTGTTACTACATATCAGAAAGGCTGTTATGTGGAAGAGGAGGTAGATTTGTTCTCTAAGGCTGGAGACAGAGGGTAGAAAATACAGGGAGACAAGATCTGGTTTAATACAAGCAAGGCTGTTATAATCAACAGAATTATCTACAGATGGAGTGGACTGTCTCAGGAGGCAGATAGTTGAAGCTGAATATTTGGCTAAGATTTTGAAGACAAGGTTTACACATCAGATGGTTGGGTAGGACTAAATGACAGCTAGAATTCTGTTCTTTCCAGACATGAGTTCCTGTAATTCCATCACAGTTCTCAAAGCCAGTCTAGCATCACTGACCCTAAAATTTGTCTGGGTGAAGAAGCTTGCCATTATCACACAACTATTAGCAGTTTGCAATGTAACACTGTGATGATGACTAACCAAATTAATTAAAGAGCAAAATACTGAAGATGGCAGAATACAGCAATCCACAGGGGGAAGAAAAAGATCACAAATGTAGGCAAAGCTGCCCAATCTCCTCCAAGGATCAGAGAAATGCACACTGAAAATAATATTTTTGCTGCGCATGATGGCTAATGACTGTAATCCCAACAGTTTGTGAGGCAGAGGCAGGCAGATCACCTGAGGTTGGCAGTTTGAAACCAGCCTGACCAACATGGAGAAACACCATCTATATGAAAAATACAAAATTAGCTGGGCGTGGTGACGCATGCCTGTAATCCCAACTACTTAGGAGGCTGAGGCAGGAAAATTGCTTGAATCCAAGAGGTGGAGGTTGTGGTGAACTGAGAAGGCACCACTGCACTCCAGCCTGGGCAAAAAGAGTGAGACTCCATCTCAAAACAATAAAATAAATAAATAAAATAAAATAACAATTTAATTGCTAATGTTTTCAAAGTTAGATGATATTAAAGCTGAAGAAAAGGCTGGGCACAGTGGCTCACTTCTGTACTCCCAAGCACTTTGGGAGGCTGAGGTGGATGGATCACCTGAGGTCCAGAGTTAAAGACCAGCCTGGCCAACATCTTGAAACCCCATCTCTACTAAAAATACAAAAATTAGCCAAGCATGGTGGTGGATGCCTGTAATCTCAGCTAGTCAGGAGGCTGAAGCAGGAGATTTACTTGAATCTGGGAGGCAGGGCGATTGTAGTGAGCCAAGATTGTGCCATTACACTTCAGCCTGGGCAACAAAGCAAGAAACCATCTCAAAACAAAAAAGAAAAAAAAAGTCAAGGCGTTAGATGTACAAACTAAGTTCTTAGAGGTACAAAGCGGGAGCTGAGCTTTCTTGACTGCCTGAGATCCAGTAAGCCAGGAGGAAACAGTTTCGGAAGTTCTTGAATGTCTATTTAAATCCCTCTTTCATCTTGGAGGGCCTAGGAAAGTTATAAATGCCAGTCTGTGTTAGAATCCAGAGAATGGCAAGCTAGGAATCATTTCATGGAGAAGCAGATGTAACAGGTGGAGTACTACATATGTGGTTTAATACTTCAGTCGTCTGAGAGAAGCTGTGAAATAATAGTTCTCTATGCATTCTAGGACACTGTCAGACACAAACTCTAGAAAAAAATTATGATTCAGTTTTTCTTACCTCTTTTTAAGTGAGTATGTTCATAATCCTATGTGTGTAAGAGTATCTCAACTGGTTTCTGAGTTTATCTCACAGGGAATTGATGTGGGTGTGGCTCTTTATCTGTTGCATTTGTGGATGGAGGAACAAATTAGAGCCTCCTATTTTATCACCTTGATGGAGATAACCTTTTTATTTTTTTAAATTATTTTAAAAAATTTGAATATAACAGTTGTAGATACTTTTGGCAATATCGTGATGTTTTGATACAAGCAACGTATACTGGTAAAGAAGGGATCAAAGAGGGGTTGGGGTGGGTTAAATGATAGTTGCTTAGAATAAGATCTAGTGTTCAATAGCACAGGAAGACTACACTTAACAATGATTTATTGTATATTTCAAAAGAATTAGAAGAGTGAAGGTGGAATGTCACTCATAGCAACAAATGATATGCCAGAGTCAGTGGCTTATAACTATCACAACCCTTTGGGAGGCCAAGGAAGGAGGATCATTTAAACTTGGAAGTTTGAGACCAGCCTGAACAATATATCCAAAGCATTGTCCCAACCACACACACACAAACACAAAAGCTGGGCACAGTGATGTGTGTCTGTAATTCCAGCTACTTGGGAGGCTGAAATGGAAGGCTCGCACATTTGAACACAGGAGTTCAAGGCTGCAGTGAGCTACGATGGTGACACTGCAGTCCAGGCTGGACAACAGAGTTAAACCCTGTCTCTAAAAAAGAATAAAGAAATGATAAATGCTTAAACTGAAGGATACCCAACTATTTACATATTTGTTGATTTATATAATTATTTTTGATTTGGAGTTTCACTGTGTCACCCAGGCTAGACTGCATGGTGCAATGTCAGCTCACTGCAGTCTCAGGCTTCCAGGTTCAAATAAGTCTCCTATCTGAGCCTCCCAATTAACTGTAACATAACACAGGTGTGGGCCAACATCCCTGAATAATTTTTGTATTTTTGGTAGAGATAGGATTTCACGGTGTTGGCCAGGCTGGTCTTGAACTCCTGAACTAAAGTGATCTGCAAGTCTCGACCTCCCAAAGTGTTGGAATTAAATAACTGATCCATCACACCTGGACAGTAACATATACAAAACTAGGGAGTTTTATCTTTTCACTTCATCCTCACAATGCTACATTATAAGTGAATGAAAACACAACTTCATAACATGAATAACTCACTTGAAAATCAAAGTTGGTAACTTCTCTCTTTAAAATTATTTGCACCCTTACCCTATAAAAATTGGTAATCTTGTCAAAATTTTGCCAACAAAATACTTCCTCCTTGCAGATTAGTCTATTAGTTGTAAGAATTGTGGACTGTAAAACTTCTGGAACTTCATATATTTCACTTCTTTAGGTTGGATAATCAGGAAAATTAATTGGTTTAGTTATTTGGGTGCCAATATTTTTATTTTTATCATGCGATGATTTCTTAAACCTTTAAGCAATCCCCTGTCTCAAACTTTATGCTGTTGTTTTATGTTCTATATACTTCACTTTCCTAAAAGTATGAGGTCTAAAGTGTTCCCATTCACATGTTTAATTAAATCTGATAGACTCATAGATGTGGCTCATGCCTGTAATCCTAGCACATTGGGAGTCTGAGGAGGTGGGTCAGGATTTCAAGAACAGCCTGGCAAACATGATGAAATGCTGTCTGTACTAAAAATACAAAAAAATAGTCAGCTGTGGTGCACACACATCTAATACCAGTTACTCAGAATGCTGAGGCAGGAGAATAGCGTGGAGCCCAGTAGGCGGAGTTTGCAGTAAGCCAAGATTGAGCCACTGCACCCTGGCTTGGGCAACAAAGCTACAGTCCATCTCAAAAAAAAAAAAAAAAAAAAAAGATAAAATCCCAACTATTCTAGATTATTCCTATTTGTAAGAGCTTATTACTAAACCATTACTTATAACAACCATTGTCAAATATTTCAAGAAAAAAATTAACGTAACTCTCAAGAAAAAGCACTTACTTTCCACTATTTAAAATAGAAACATTTAGTTTCATTATGCTATGCACTTGAGAAACTTAGCTGGTTCAATTTTGATTTAGGTAAAAAAAAAAAAAAAAAAAAAAAAAAAAAAATCATTCCCAATATCCCCCTTCAGTCACAGAATGCTTCACGTAGAATGTTCTGGATGTCTTAAACTTTACTATAAACCACATGTAATTATTTCCTTTGACCTGTAATATTCCTCTAAAAGATAAAATTTATATGCTGAGGGAGACAGTTTTGTAGTCTTTCTGAAGACTTCTCAAATGTTTTAAGCTTGTAATTTTTTTAAAGAGAAACACAGCCCAATTAGAAAACTTATGCAGCTTGCAAGAGAGACATAACATATGCCTGATTTTGTATCTATTTATGTTCAAAGAAACAAAGGAAAATGTTCAAAAACAACACAATTTCTTTTCTATTTAATTTGCTTTTAAGCATGTGTAGCTAAGCAGTAAAATCAGGCATTCTGCATTACATGTAAAATTTTTTTCTGAAAATTTTAATGCAGATATTACATCTAAACAGATAGTTTTCAAGCAGCATTAATAAGTATGAAATTACTTTGAAAAAAATTCTTTTCGTTTGAATATCTCAAAAAATTCATGGAGTAAGTTAGTTTCTACGTCTCTCCACAAAACCAACATGTTTCTTTGAGTGGCATGCAGGTAACAATGCAGAAATAACATTTCAATCTTCGATTTGCAAACAAGGTTTGGTATGTAATAACTATTATTTTGAATACTTGCTTTAATATCTATTTCAGTCTCCTTTTTCAGATTGGCTTCTTCCACCATCTCCTGCAGAAGGCATGTAATTTGAGCTGCCATATGCTTCACGAGGAGCAGGGTGCACCCTATCCAGAGAAATCGGATTCCTTCAGTCTTTTCTGCCAACGTGTTCATGACAATAGGAATAAAAATCACTGCAGTGCCTTGAGTAACTTTCTCAACTTATGTCATATCTATCTCGTGTATTGTTATAATAATGGCGGCTTCTTCCACCATAAGACATCTGAGGCCCTCATGCAGGTGGTGCACCATAAGAGGTCCCTGCAGGGTTGATAAAATAATATGTTGGACAACATTTGAACATTTTTACTGCTATTACTAGAGCATGAATTAAAGTACTATTTGGAAATATCTGCTTTCCTCTGCATTTGCTGCAGGATATTAATTATGCTTGCAATAGTCAGAAGGTTTTATTAGTAAGAAGTGTAAGAGTAGTATTTTGAAGCTTAACAGATTTAATTCTAAAGAAAACGTTGAGTCACATTTTCTGAACATGAACTGAAGTTCTCACCCTCATATCTTTTCCTATGCTTTATACTGTTAACAATATTCAATATTTAAACATGTTATATTTGTCCTTTATAATTTTCCTTAGAATTTCATTAAAATAATGATCTGGTCTAATAAATATAATTCTATAGTTCACAAATCCATCCTGGACCCTCATCATATCTCTGAAATGCATCTCTGTAAGAACTTCGACCTGGATGTTCAGAATGATCTCTACCACGGGCCTCACCATAGCCATCATGATCACTAAATTGGAAAAAAAAAAAAAAAAAGTTTCTTAATGTCAGAATGAACAATTTAAGAAATCTATTTGACAAATCTGGAAAACCTTATAGTACCTATATTCTCTAGAGGAATGTTCATCCTGAATAGAACGACCATAATCACGGTATGCATAGTCTCTAGGTGAGGGAGCATAATCCCTGGATTCTGGGGAACTTCGATGATTTCTGTGTGCATAAGTTTAAGCAACAAATTTTAAACTTTCAACTTCTAGAATCCAAAACATCACTAAATTACAACTTAAACAAAATTAAAGGACCAAATATCTAAACAGATATTTCTCCAAATAAAATAGGCAAATGCCCAAAAAGCACATGGAACAGATACTTATAATCAGTGATTCAGATAATGCATTTCAAATCCAAAATGAGATACCATACTTCACACACACACACACTGCACAGGCAATAAATTTTAAAAAGCAGGAAATAGCAAATGTTTGAGAGGATGTAGATACATTGGAACCCTGACACAATACTAGTTGGAATAAACAACTGAAGAAATCTAGAAATCCAGAAAATTTTATAGTACCTATATCCTCCAGGGGAATGTTCATCCTGACTAGAAGGACCGTAATCACAGTATGCATAGCCTCTAGATGGTGGAGCATAATCCATAGTTTCTTGGGAACTTGGATGATTGCTGTGTGCATAAGTTTAAGCAACAAATTTTAAATTTTCAACTTCTGGTATCCAAAACATAGCTAACTTACAACTTAAACAAAATTAAAAGGCCAAGCATCTAAATAAATATTTCTCCATATAAAATAGGCAAATGCTCAAAAAGAACATGGAACAGATACTCAAAATCAGTGATTCAGAAAATGCATTTCAAATCCAAAATGAGATAACATATTTCACAAGCACACTGAAATGGCAATAAATTTTTTCTTTTTTCTTTTTTTTGAGACGGAGTCTCACTATGTCACCCAGGCTGGAGTGCAGTGGCACGATCTCGGCTCACTGCAAGTTCCCCCTCCCAGGTTCATGCCATTCTCCTGCCTCACCCTCCCGAGTAGCTGGGACTACATGCACCCACCACCACACCTGGCTAATTTTTTGTATTTTTAGTAGAGACGGGGTTTCACCATGTTAGCCAGGATGGTCTCGAGCTCCTGACCTCGTGATCCGCCTGCCTCGGCCTCCCAATGTGCTGGGATTACAGGCGGGAGCCACCGTGCCCGGCCCGGCAATACATTTTAAGAAGCAAGAAATAACAAGTGTTTGATAGGATGTAGATAAACTGGAACCCTAATATAATGCTAGTTGGAATGGAAAATGACGCAGCTACTATGTAGAAATGTGGTGGTTCCTCAAGAAAACAAACATAATTATCACAGGACCAAGCAATTCCACTCACATATGCCTAGAATTGAATAAGTATACTCAAACAAATGCTTGTGTATAGAAATACTGTGGTGGTTTCCAATTTCATCCATGTCCCTACAAAGGACATGAACTCATCATTTTTTATGGCTGCATAGTATTCCATGGTGTATATGTGCCACATTTTCTTAATCCAGTCTATCATTGTTGGACATTTGGGTTGGTTCCAAGTCTTTGCTATTGTGAATAATGTGGCAATAAACATACGTGTGCATGTGTCTTTATAGCAGCATGATTTATAGTCCTTTGGGTATATACCCAGTAATGGGATGGCTGGGTCGAATGGAATTTCTAGTTCTAGATCCCTGAGGAATCGCCACACTGACTTCCACAAGGGTTGAACTAGTTTACAGTCCCACCAACAGTGTAAAAGTCTTCCTATTTCTCCACATCCTCTCCAGCACCTGTTGTTTCCTGACTTTTTAATGATTGCCATTCTAACTGGTGTGAGGTGGTATCTCATTGTGGTTTTGATTTGCATTTCTCTGATGGCCAGTGATGGTGAGCATTTTTTCATGTGTTTTTTGGCTGCATAAATGTCTTCTTCTGAGAAGTGTCTGTTCATGTCCTTCGCCCACTTTTTGATGGGGTTGTTTGTTTTTTTCTTGTAAATTTGTTGGAGTTCATTGTAGATTCTGGATATTAGCCCTTTGTCAGATGAGTAGGTAGCGAAAATTTTCTCCAATTTTGTAGGTTGCCTGTTCACTCTGATGGTAGTTTCCTTTGCTGTGCAGAAGCTCTTTAGTTTAATTAGATCCCATTTGTCAATTTTGGCTTTTGTTGCCATTGCTTTTGGTGTTTTAGACATCATTCTCAGTAAACTATCGCAAGAACAAAAAACCAAACACCGCATATTCTCACTCATAGGTGGGAATTGAACAATGAGAACACATGGACACAGGAAGGGGAACATCACACTTTGGGGACTGTTGTGGGGTGGGGGGAGGGGGGAGGGATAGCATTGAGAGATATACCTAATGCTAGATGACGAGTTGGTGGGTGCAGCGCACCAGCATGGCACATGTATACATATGTAACTTACCTGCACATTGCGCACATGTACCATAAAACCTAAAGTATAATAATAATAAGAATAATAATAATAAAAGAAAAAAAAAGGGAAAAAAAACCCAAAAAACAAAAAACAATTTGTGGTTCTTTGCTAAGATGATTAAGATGATACTATGACCCACTATCAGTAGGACTTTAATTTTTAGTTTAATTGTAACAGTGATACATTTGCACTGAATCACAATACCACATTTCTTCAATTTTAAGACGTATTTTTTGCACGTATTAAAATTTCTGAAATGAAAAAAAAAAAAAAAAAAAAGAAATACTGTGGTGGAAACAACCCAGATAAAATCATGGGTTAACAGCTTGTGGAAGGAGAGAAATGCTATGATGTAAATGACCTTCAGGACATCACAGATACAAAAAGTGTGTAGTGTTTGAGCCCATCAACATTAAATGCTCACAACAGGTGGTTCAGAGGCAGAACAGAGATTGGTGTTTGCTAGCAGCTGAGGAAAGGGATAAATGAAAGGGACTGCTTAACTGGTAGTTGGAGTTTTCGTTTGGAGTGATGAAAATGTTTTGGAACTCGATGGAGATAGTTGGTGCATGACACAGAATGTATTAAACACCACTTAACTGTTTATCTTATAATATTTAGTTTTGTTATGTGAATTTCATCACCACAACAACAAAAAAAAACTGTTTTTTAAAACTTTTTCGTTTACCTGTCCTTAGTTGCACAACCATCATCTCTTGGTGACATATGGTAATTTCTCCAGGAAGAGATTGACTCCCTGCATGGAGCCCCTCCATAATTCTCTCTTCCACATGATATGGAATCTTTAGTATTAAAATGTTGGAACATTAGTTCTATACTTCTTTTCTGGAAATGCATTTCTTTTAATTTTATGTTGATTTTTTAAATAAAGTTACTTGCAAGATTTTCCAAAGTTGCTTCTTCTTGTCACCAATAAAAGTTATCAACAATGTTTAGCTTAACTGAACATTAAAAATCATTTCTCACATTGTTCAATGTTTTATGTCTCACACAATAAAATTTCAACAGCTTTACTTTGGTTCCATTGATTGATTCAAAATTCAAACCATTTTTAATTTAATTTTCTGTTTGAAACATCTAAATGACATTATTGAATTCTTTTGGAATTTCTTCTGTAGCTAATGGAGGTAGCATGCTAACAATTACTGATGCATATTTCTTAACTGCAGAAAAATTAGAATTAAAATATATACACAACTGATTTTTTTAAAATAGTATTTTGATGTAAATAAAAAGCCAAACATCTCAGAATTATATGCTTAATTTTTCCAAATGCACATATTAAACCTATGAAAATTTCATCTTCAGGCATAGTTTTCTTAATGTAACTAAGTATTATCTTTTGAAATAGCAGCTGGTTTTTCCCCTCAGCCATCTGTATTCCAGATTTTAGGATATCACTTTTAGCCTTGTGGTCCCAACACGGACTACAAGGCTTTATGATTACATCATGTGTTTATTGGCAGTTTTCAACCCATAATTTGATTTAAAAGGAAATTGAGTAGTTTTTAATTATATACCTACTTGCATTTTTTGGTCATTGCTGCTGAAACAGATTTTTTTAAATAGTCATTAGCAAACAGTCCATAAATAAATAGTTGTATGTATATGAGAGATGACAAAACCACTGTGGCCAGACAAATTAACTATGCTCTGTGTGTTAAGCTTCTATTTCTAGCACATAATTTACATATATCTAGCCTATTATTTCCTTCATTTTCCCGAAAACTACCATATGATTAACTGGAAGTGTCATGTAAGTGGACCACATAGAAAAAAAAAAAAAAAAGCAGTGTCAAATACTTCTTCCATCACCAGGCAAGATTGGAAGAAACTACTCATCCCCAGCCACTACTGACTCAGTGCATATTGATTTATTATCACTCACTCTGCTGCATGATGTCCTTGAAAAAGTAGCAGTATCTATGTTTTGTGTGAACTGTGTCAGGAAAATAAAGTTGATTTTCAGGTTTATCCCCCTAGTAAAGTCATCATTTTGTTAACATTTTATTTTTCTCACATACTGATAGAGGCCTGACAAGCTGTAATTATTAAACAAAATGAACATTCAATACACACATCTGGTTCTAATCAATGTAACTTGTAATAATACTTCACTAAAAATGAAAAATCTAAGATATATGCTAAGCTGATTACCATGGATCAACAATAGTAATAAGGTGGTAGTCCAGGGAGCTAATGAGAATATTGTATCCCCTCAAAGTTAAAACTGTACACACACTGCAGTCCAGCCATTCTTCTAGTATATTCATTAGAAAGTCTCACACGTGTATCTGGAGGCATAGGGAAGGTTTTTCGTTGTAGGATTTCAATAAACCTGTCATGCAACATGAGAATTCAGTAGACTGAGAACTATGCCATCAATAATGGCAGCTCTCAACAAGAATGTTAACAGAAAAAAAAATTGTGAAATAATACACACCTTATAATATTCACATAAACATTCAAAATTCACAAAACACCAGTATTATTCAGAAATAAATATTTTAATAAATATAAAAAATATGAATGTAATATTAGTTCATGAAGTTCATGATAATGGTGCCTCTGGAAATGGGAGAAAGGAAACTAACCTGAGGGTATATATTCCAATTACAACCAGAGGTATATAGAAAATAGAAATAGACGGCTGAATAGGAACAGCTCCAGTCTACAGCTCCCAGCGTGAACGACGCAGAAGACGGGTGATTTCTGCATTTCCAACTGAGGTACCGGGTTCATCTCACTGAGGAGTGCTGGACAGTGGGGGCAGGACAGTGGGTGCAGCACACCGTGCATGAGCCGAAGCAGGGCAAGGCATTGCCTCACCTAGGAAGTGCAAGGGGTCAGGGAATTCCCTTTCCTAGTCAAAGAAAGTGGTGACAGACGGCACCTGGAAAATCGAGTCACTTCCACCCTAGTATTGGGCTTTTCCAACAGGCTTAACAAATGGCACACCAGGAGATTATATCCCGCACCTGGCTTGGAGGGTCCAACACCCACAGAGCCTCGCTCATTGCTAGCACAGCATTCTGAGATCAAACTGCAAGGCAGCAGTGAGACTGGGGGAGGGGCGCCCACCATTGCCCAGGCTTGAGTAGGTAAACAAACTGGCCCGGAAGCTCGAACTGGGTGGAGCCTTTCACAGCTCAAGGAGGCCTGCCTGCCTCTGTAGGCTCCACCTCTGGGGGCAGGACACAGACAAACAAAAGGCAGCAATAACTTTTGCAGACTTAAATGTCCCTGTCTGACAGCTTTGAAGAGAGTAGTGGTTCTCGCAGCACACAGCTTGAGATCTGAGAACAGGCCGACTACCTCCTCAAGTGCGTCCCTGACACCCAAGTAGCCTAACTGGGAGGCACCCCCCAGTAGGGGTGGACTGACACCTCACATGACCAGGTACTCCTCTGAGACAAAACTTCCAGAGGAATGATCAGACAGCAGCATTTGCGGTTCACCGATATCCGCTGTTCTGCAGCCACCACTGCTGATACCCAGGCAAACAGGGTCTGCAGTAGACCTCCAGCAAACTCCAACAGACCTGCAGCTGAGGGTCCTGACTGTTAGAAGGAAAACTGACAAAAAGAAAGGACATTCACACCAAAAACCCATCTGTATGTCACCATCATCAAAGACCAAACGTAGATAAAACCACAAAGATGGGGGAGAAACAGAGCAGAAACACTGGAAACTCTAAAAATCAGAGTGCCTCTCCTCCCTCAAAGGAATGCAGATCCTCACAGCAACGGAACAAAGCTGGACAGAGAATGACTTTGATGAATTGAGAGAAGAAGGCTTCAGAAGATCAAACTACTCTGAGCTAAAGGAGGAAGTTAGAACCAATGGCAAAGAAGTTAAAAAGCTTGAAAAAAGATTAGACAAATGGCTAACTAGAAGAACCAATGCAGAGAAGTCCTTAAAGGACCTGATGGAGCTGAAAACCATGGCATGAGAACTATGTGCCGAGTGCACAAGCCTCAGTAGCTGATGCAATCAACTGAAAGAAAGGATATCAGCGATGGAAGACAAAATGAATGAAATGAAGTGAGAAGAGAAGTTCAGAGAAAAAAGAATAAAAAGAAACGAACAAAGACCACAAGAAATATGGGACTATGTGAAAAGACCAAATCTGCGTCTGATTGGTGTACCTGAATGTGACGAGGAGAATGGAACCAAGTTGGAAAACACTCTGCAGGATATTATCCAGGAGAACTTCCCCCATCTAGCAAGGCAGGCCAACATCCAAATTCAGGAAATACAGAGAATGCCACAAAGATACTCCTTGAGAAGAGCAACTCCAAGACACACAATTGTCAGATTCACCGAAGTTGAAATAAAGGCAAAAATGTTAAGGTCAGCCAGAGAGAAAGGTCAGGTTACCCACAAAGGGAAGTCCATCAGAATAACATCTGTTCTCTCAGCAGAAACTCTACAAGCCATAAGAGAGTGGGAGCAAGTATTCAACATTCTTAAAGAAAATAATTTTCAACCCAGAATTTCATGTCCAGCCAAACTAAGCTTCATAAGTGCAGGAGAAATAAAATCCTTTACACACAAGCAAATGCTGAGAGATTTTGTCACCACGAGGCCTGCCCTGAAAGAACTCCTGATGGAAGCACTAAACATGGAAAGGAACAACCAGTACCAGCCACTGCAAAAACATGCCAAATTGTAAAGATCATCAAGGCTAGGAATAAACTGCATCAACTAATGAGCAAAATAACCAGCTAACATCATAATGACAGGATCAAATTCACACATAACAATACTAACCTTAAATGTAAATGGGCTAAATGCTCCAATTAAAAGTCACAGACTGGCAAACTGGATAAAGAGTTAAGACCCATCAGTGTGCTGTATTCAGGAAACCCATCTCATGTGCAGAGACACACATAGGCACAAAATAAAGGGATGGAGGAAGATCTACCAAGCAAATGGAAAACAAAAAAAGGGCAGGGGTTGCATTCCTAGTCTCAGATAAAACAGACTTTAAACCAACAAAGATCAAAAGAGACAAAGAAGGCCATTACATAATGGTAAAGGGATCAATTCAACAAGAAGAGCTAACTATCCTAAATATATATGCACCCAATACTGGAGTACCCAGATTCATAAAGCAAGTCCTTAGTGTCCTACAAAAAGACTTAGACTCCCACACAATAATAATGGGAGACTTTAACACCCCACTGTCAACATTAGAGAGATCAACAAGACAGAAAGTTAACAAAGAAATCCAGGAATTGAACTCAGCTCTGCACCAAGTAGGCCTAATAGACATCTACAAAACTCTCCACCCCAAATCAACAGAATATACATTCTTCTCAGCACCACACCACATCTATTCCAAAATTGACCACATAGTTGGAAGTAAAGCACTCCATAGCAAATGTAAAAGAACAGAAATTATAGTCACTCAGACCACAGTGCAATCAAACTAGAACTCAGTATGAAGAAACTCACTCAAAACCACTCAACTACATGGAAACTGAACAATCTGCTCCTGAATGACCACTGGGTACCTAATGAAATAAAGGCAGAAATAAAGATGTTCTTTGAAACCAATGAGAACAAAGACACAACATACCAGAATGTCTGGGACACATTCAAAGCAGTGTGCAGAGGGAAATTTATACCACTAAATGCCCAGAAGAGAAAGCAGGAAAGATCTAAAATTGACACCCTAACATTGCAATTAAAATAACTAGAGAAGCAAGAGCGAACACATTCAAAAGCTAGCAGAAGGTAAGAAATAACTATGATCAGAGCAGAACTGAGGGAAATAGAGACACAAAAAACGCTTCAAAAAATTAATGAATCCGGGAGCTGGTTTTTTGAAAAGATCAACAAAATTGATAGACTGCTAGCAAGACTAATAAAGAAGAAAAGAGAGAAGAATAAAATAGATGCAATAAAAAATGACAAAGGGGATGTCACCACTGATCCCACAGAAATACAAACTACCATTAGAGAATACTATAAACACCTCTATGCAAATAAACTAGAAAATCTAGAAGAAATGGACAAATTCCTCAACACATACACCCTTACAAGACTAAACCAGGAAGAAGTTGAATCTCTGAGTAGACCAATAACAGGCTCTGAAATTGAGGCAATAATTAATAGCTTACCAGCCAAAAAAATTCCAGGACCAGATGAATTCACAGCCGAATTCTCCCAGAGGTACAAGGAGGAGTGGTACCATTCCTTCTGAAAATATTCCAATCAATAGAAAAAAAGGGAATCCTCCCCAATTCATTTTATGAGGCTATCATCATCCTGATACCAAAGCCTGGCAGAGACACAACAACAAAAAAGAGAATTTTAGACCAATATCTCTGATGAATATTGATGCAAAAATCCTCAATAAGATACTGGCAAGCCAAATCCAGCAACACATAAAAAGCTTATCCACCATGATCAAGTGGGCTTCATCCCTGGGATATAAGGCTGGTTCAACATACGAAAATCAATAAACATAATCCAGCATATAAACAGAACCAAAGACAAAAACCGCATGATTATCTCAATAGATGCAGAAAAGGCCTTTGAGAAAATTCAACAGCCCTTCATGCTGAAAACTCTCGATAAATTAGGTATTGACGGGATATATCTCAAAATAATAACAGCTATCTATGTCAGACCCACAGCCAGTATCATACTGAATGGACAAAAACTGGAAGCATTCCCTTTCAAAACTGGCACAAGACAGGGATGCCATCTCTCACCATTCCTATTCAACATAGTGTTGGAAGTGCTGGCGAGGGCAGTCAGGCAGGAGAAGGAAATAAAGGGCATTCAATTAGGAAAACAGGAAGTCAAATTGTCCCTGTTTGCAGATGACATGTTTGTGTATCTAGAAAACCCCATTGTCTCAGCCCAAAATCTCCTTCAGCTGATAAGCAACTTCAGCAAAGTCTCAGGATACAAAATCCATGTGCAAAAATCACAATCATTCTTATACACGAATAACAGGCAAACAGCCAAATCATGTGTGAACTCCCATTCACAATTGCTTCAAAGACAATAAAATAACCAGGAATCCAACTTACAAGGGACATGAAGGACCTCTTCAAGGAGAACTACAAACCACTGCTCAATGAAATAAGAGGATACAAAAAATGGAAGAACATTCCTTGCTCATGGGTAGGAAGAATCAGTATCATGAAAATGGCCGTACTGCCTAGGGTAATTGATAGATTCAATGCCATCCCCATCAAGCTATCAATGACTTTCTTCACAGAATTGGAAAAAAACTACTTCAAAGTTCAAATGGAACCAAAAAAGAGCCCGCATCACCAAGTCAATCCTAAGCCAAAAGAACAAAGCTGGAGACATCACGCTACCTGACTTCAAACTATACTACAAGGTTACAGTAACCAAAACAGCATGGTACTGGTACCAAAACAGAGATATAGACCAATGGAACAGAACAGAGCCTTTAGAAATAATGTCCCATATCTACAACCATCTGGTCTTTGAGAAACCTGACAAAAACAAGCAATGGGGAAATGATTCCCTATTTAATAAATGGTGCTGGGAAAACTGGCTAGCCATACATAGAAAGCTGAAACTGGATCCCTTCCTTACACCTTATACAAATATTAATTCAAGATGAATTAAAGACTTAAATGTTAGACCTAAAACCATAAAAACCCTAGAAGAACACCTAGGCAATACCATTCAGGACATAGGCATGGGCAAGGACTTCATGTCTAAAACACTGAAAACAACGACAACAAAAGCCAAAATTGACAAATGGGGTCTAATTAAACTAAAGAGCTTCTGCACAGCAAAGGAAACTACCATTAGAGTGAACTTGCAATCTACAAAATAGGCGAAAATTTTTGCAACCTACTCATCTGACAAAGGGCTAATATCCAGAAACTACAATGAACTCAAACAAATTTACAAGAAAAAAAAAACAACCGCATCAAAAATGGGTGAAGGATATGAACAGACACTTCTCAAAAGAAGACATTTATGCAGCCAAAAGACACATGAAAAAATGCTCATCATCACTGGCCATCAGACAAATGCAAATCAAAACCACAATGAGATACCATCTCACGCCAGTTAGAATAGCATTCATTAAAAAGTCAGGAAACAACAGGTGCTGGAGAGGATGTGGAGAAATAGGAAGACTTTTACACTGTTGGTGGGACTGTAAACTAGTTCAACCATTGTGGAAGTCAGGGTGGCGATTCCTCAGGGATCTAGAACTAGAAATACTATTTGACCCAGCCATCCCATTATTGAGTATATACCCAAAGGATTATAAATCATGCTACTATAAAGACACATGCACACATAGGTTTATTGCGGCACTATTCACAATAGCAAAGACTTGGAACCAACTCAAATGTCCAACAATGATAGTCTGGATTAAGAAAATGTGGCCCATATATACCACGGAATACTATGCAGCCATAAAAACGAATGAGTTCATGTCCTTTGTAGGGACGTGGATGAAGCTGGAAACCATTATTCTCAGCAAACTAGGGCAAGGACAAAAAACCAAACACTGCATGTTCTCACTTATAGGTGAGAATTGAACAATGAGAATGCATGGACACAGGAAAGGGAACATCACACACCGGTGCCTGTTGTGGGGTGCGGGGAGTGGGGAGGGATAGCATTAGGAGATATACCTAATGCTAAATGACCAGTTAATGGGTGCAGCACACCAACATGGCACATATATACATATGTAACAAACCTGCACGTTGTGCACACGTACCCTAAAACTTAAAGTATAATAATAATAAAATTAAAAAAAGAAACAGAAATATAAATAGAAAAAGGAAAGTATTAATAGCTGTTATTTTTAAATGGGGTTAAACTGGTATTTGTTATATTATTTTGTATTTGTATAAATTTTTAAAATTTTACTCAAAAACAAAATAATTTTATAATTAAAAATATAGCATTTACATTGCAATCACCTTGTGAAGTAATTGCTTTACAATTTCCTTGTCTTCATTTGTCAGTGCCAAGAAATTAAAAAAGTTAAAAATTAGGACATGTAGTATTTTTCAAATAAAATATTTTACAGTATGAAATAAAATATATTACCAGCACGTCACATATTTTGACTCATTATCCATGTAAAATCATGTAGTAGGAGAAGAGAGAACGACATATGCAGAATTTCACGTATAAGTAGAGGAAATATTTGTATATTTATTTAAAATATCTTCTTAAGACATACTAGTGGCCAAGAAGCATAAGAAAAGTGCTCAACATCACTGATCATCAGAGAAATCCAAATCAAAATCACAACAAGATACTCTCTCATACCCAGTCAGAATGACTATTATTGTTAAAAAGCCAAAATAATAAGAATAAGGTATGTGGGCAAGGCTGCAGGAAAAAATAACTCTTATACCCTGGTGGTAAGAATGTTCAGTCACTGTGGAAAGGGGTTTGGGGATTTGTAAAAGAACTAAAAATAGAACTATCATTCCACCCAGCAATCCTATTACTGGGTATATGCTCAATGGAAAATAAATCATTAAAGCTACCAAAAAGACACATGAATTCTCATATTCATCACCACAGCGAAGACATGGGGTCAAACTAGGAGCTCATCCATGGTGGATGAGCCATAAAATGAACAACATCATATCCTTTGCAGCAACATGGATGTAGCTGTAGGTCATTAACCTAAGCAAATTAATGAGGAAACAGAAAAGAAAATATTGACTATTCTCACTTACGAATAGGAGCTTAAACTTGGGTGCACACAGAAATAAAGACATGAACACTAGACACTGGGGACTCTAAAGTGGGGACAGAGGGAGGGGGCAGGGGCTGAAAATCTTCCTATTGGGTACAAGATTCCCTCTTTGGGTGATGGGTTCAAGAGAAGACTAAAGGTCAGCATCACACAATATACCTTTGTAACAAGCCTGCACATGTACTCTCTGAATCTATAATAAAAATGGAAATAAAAATAAAATAAATATACTACTAAAGGAAATAATATATTACATTACAGAATTGACATTATTGCAGGGATACATAATTGAAACATGCTAATAAAATCTATATAAGCTTTATGGAAACAGTGAAGTCTCCTGACTGTCATCAAAAGTATAAAAATGTGATGGCTAACTTTATGCAAATTAACTAGACTTCAGTTGTACTAATTAAGAGAGCATTAGCTGAGTCAATCAAATGATAATTGGTAAGTTATAATTGATGTCAAAATTCTACCTTATTATATTACCTTCGAAATCATATCTCAAGTTTTCTTCTATTTTGAGAAACATCACTCTACATATATGTAGAACAAAGATTGCTTTTGCAGATTAGCATGATTTGAATCTAGCAAATTCCATCTTCAAATCTGATAAGCACTTTCCAATCCATAAAACACTGTTAGATAAAACTGTCAATCAGGTTAGACATATTTCAAAGAGCCTGTGAAGTTGCAAATCACTTATGCCTCCCTCTTGTGTTACCAAGATAATGCATAGCACTACATAGTGTTTCTTAGCTTGAAAGAGCCTAGGAACTTTAATCCTTAGACTACCTGGTGAGAGAGTGATAACAAGCCCCTTGAAGAGATCATTTAACCACATAATTCCCACTTGCTTAAATGTAATTCAGCGTATGTGTTGTGTTGTGTTCTCCTAGCTTTCTATTTCAACCTTCCGAGAAATAATATTTATGTGTGAATGTATGATGCATAGACATCTACTATGAATAAAATTATGTAGACTGCACTCTGTCTGCCACTAAAAGCTAACAGATGTGTGTACATCCAACACATAAAAACATCTAATAAATTCTGCTGTATTTTCTTTTCTTATTCATTTCATATCTAATTTTCAGGTATTTCAAAGTGGACTTCTTAGACTTGAATAGGCTAAAAATTTTAAATTAGGAATATACAATTCTCTTGTTAATTTTTATAATTATTTAAGTTCTTTGGAGAGTGTATTAAATGTTTATAAATGAATATAAAAGAATATCATATGTGAATGCTTCACCCACATCAAAGAATATTTAATTATTCTATTTAGAATTCTCTCTAGTAGGATTTCCTTCTCTGCAGGTAGCTGGCTACAGGGGTCTACCAAAACAAATCTATTTCTGCAGTAAATACCAACACTTGGTTACTCAGGAAAGAACTCTTTCAGTCTGCAAAACAATACATCTTTTCCCTGAGCAGGATAAATTCTTATATAGTTTTTCTGTTCAACTAAAATTTCAATGAAAGTTAATAATTTTCATTTTTGTTACAAAGAAAATCTGGTTACTTTCTAATTATGTGCCCCAAATCTATTCTCTATAACTATCTAAAATTATGTAGACATACACACACACACACAAAAGAAACAGTAAAACTGGAAGAACAACCAATGCATACATGTGTTCTGTTTTAAAAAACTTTCTACTGTACTATTTGCATTAAGGTTATAGTTGTAATTCAGTCAATGACCTATTTTAAATGAGGGGCTAGGACATCACTGGAGAAAGTGTGTACAATGCAAGAAACATTTCCCTATGCATTCACTTTATTTGTAAACATATTTATACTGTATAGTTAAAATGGTTAACTTTGTTGTCAAAGACTGATACTGGCAAAAGTTTTGTTTTTTAACATATTCTTCTTTAACTTTTTCCGGAATATTTTGAAATATCAGTCATATATTTATTCTAATTTCTTCTGGGAATAGATGGCCAAAGAAAAATGGAGGAAACCATTTTTTTTCCTAAAGTTTATCATCTCTGGAGTGTCAAACTTATCATGAAAGGAGAGATGCATCCACCGCTCTTACTTTAGGCAAGACTTTCCACCAATAGATTACAAATGTGAAAATATCTGCCTAATTAAAGCCACTGTTCTGCAGCAAACACTATGACAGTCTGAGTTTGAACCCTAAGGTTTGGCCTTGGGAACTTTGAGACTTTGGTCAACTAATTTCTAAGCTAATTTCTAAGGATGTTCTCTGTTGCAAGAGTTATTGACTCTTTAGTCAAACACTCTATCATGGAAAATCTAACTTTGTGGGCCATTTGGTTATAAGATGGTAAAAAATAATAAAAATATTCCTGGAATGCAGATAGCCAGAACTATAGGTCTTCAAGAAAAAGTACGCTCAGTAACAATGTGAAAGTTTGTCTGAATTTCTATTTCCACCTTATGATTATTATGCCACATTTTGTAGCATTTCTGCAAATTATTTCTGGTTTTGAAAATCTTTACTTTGGAATATGGATTTATCTTTAAAAATTAATATTGTTTCATAGGACCATTTGCTTGTATAAATTATGCAACATTTTAGGGGAGCTCATACATGGACATCTCATACAAAGCAAGTGATGAGACAGATGTTTGAGATGCATTAGGGTGGATGAAGCGGAAGCACTGTGTCTACTCTCTGGGTCTCTCACTTCTGATAAGACAAACTATAAAATAATTACAAATAAGAGTTTAAAAAAGAATGACTCAATCTCTGTGTCCAACTGTTGTTTAGTATCCCATAAACCCTTTATGATATATCTAAGACTTAAAATGTTTTAAACATTACATACTGGTCTTTAGGACACCAAGTAGAAGCAGGGTGACACATGCAGTTGCTGCCTGGGGGCTCTTATCTAACGAAAGAAGTCAGCAACAGGCAGCTGAAAAGGCAGTGGTCCAGTGCCAGGAGTTTAGCTGAGACTTATATAAGTTTCTCAGAAATTCTCACAAGTATGTGAGGGAAATGAAATTGGTTTACCGATGCCCTTTAAAAAAATCAGCTAAAGAACATCCTATACTGTTCTGAGGAGAAAAGTGAGCAAGGCACATAATTTCAGTTAGGAAAAATACTAGGTTATTGCAGGAGCATAGAAAATCTCAGGCAGCTGTTTCACATGACTAGCAAATATACACTATTAAAATAGCCACATAAACTAGGAGTTAATAAGACTGTGGAAAACCAGGGTGTGGGCAAAGCTGACTAGGAACAACTGTACCCAACATGGTGTTGAATTTCAGCTAGGTTTCACCTAGGAGAAAAGAGCAAAAAACTCACTGCTACTACCATGCAGCTCTGCTACTACCATGCAGCAGAGCAACTGATCAAAGGCAGCAACTACCTAACTATGGCTGGTTCACATGTGAAAAACAGAAATCCCTGTTTGTTTAATTCATGCTTACTTTTTTCTGCTATATGAAGTAAAACACATTCCTTACTGACACGTTTCATTTTCTTCCTTATTCTCCACCATTTATTTTCTTCTTACATTACTTATAGTTTGTAAGTTATTTTGTCAAATATATGAAATGAGGTAACACCGCAGTATTGTAGAAAGCACACTGCATTGAAAACTGACTCATACTGAAACGGGAAAATGTCCATTATACCCTCCCCTGCAGGGCGTGCAATGAGGACAGGTTGTGGGGCTCTGCTCCCAGGCAGCATCTAGTGATGAATGTTCAGAGATCTGGAATCACCAGGGGGCATATGTTAAATGGCATTATTTTAGTTTATCCATCTGTAGGTGGCTTGTGTTAGTCAGCGAAGACAGAGGGCTATCTGAATCCTGGGGTTTCTTGCCTTGGTGTACCTGAGGAATTGGCTCCCACATGGGCTTGGAGAATAAGTGCAAGGTTTCATTGAATGGATGTACTCAGCAGATAGATGGTGACCCAGAAGGGAGATGGAGCAGGAAGGTGGGTTTCCCTTGGAATGGGGCACCTCAGGACTGTCCTCCCACAGCCCCATGGAACTCTGTGGTCTTCTGAGGTGGATTGCCTGCAGCCTCTGTCCTTGTGCTCTCCTTCCTCCAGTGTCTTCTCGAGGTCCAGTTGCTGTGTCTATTTCTGCTGATGATTCCTCTCGACATCTGCTGCTGTGTCACTGCCTGCTAGGGTCTCAGGGTTTCTTATATCACAGGATGGAGGTGTGGCAGGCCCAGGTGGTCTTGGGAAATGCAACATTTGGGCAAGAAAACAGAAGTGTGTGTCCTCACCTAAGTGAGTGAGCACAGGCCTGAAGGTGGAGCCTTAACCAAGGACCATGCCCTCCTCTACCTAGCACTTCTCTACCCCTCTTCCATATCAGTATTTTTAATTTAAGTCTCCAAAAATGATACCCAAATTCTTTAAGGAAGACAATTGGAGGAAATAGCATTAGAAGAGTCTAGGATTAGGGTCACTAAATAGAAAATGAAAACAGAGAGAGTGTCCTGCAGGCCATGGAATCACTGAGGAAACATATCCCCTGGTGAGAAGGAGAAGGACACATGGACACACATTGGCTTCTCTTGTCACCTTGTTCTCTAATCTCTTCAGTGTCACCCCTTAACTGAATTGAAACAGGAAGTAATTTTTATGGGAGCCTAGGAACCATGACTCGCAGAGGCCAGGCCTCTCTATTACAGAACAGTACCAGGAGAGGTGATTGATGTATCTGTGGGCATATAAACCTATGATCAAGCCTGACATCTGGAGGTGGCTCACAATATGATTTAGGTCAAAGAGGCTTTAGATGCCATGGAAGGAAAAGCTAGAAACAACAGGGAAGAAGGCCTAAGAGCACCCAAAGGCGGGGGTACGGAATTTGCAGGATCTGCTTCCATGTATGACCTTCCTTTCTCCTCTCCCTCTCCCTGAATTAAGGCCTCTTGGGTTCACGGAGGGTGTATAATTCTGAGGCTGACTGCACTGACATTGGGAGGGGCGATTTGCAGAGAGTTCCTGGTGTGGAAGGAGTGGAAAAATCTGCTTATACCTAAAGACTCCCAGTCCCAGATTGGACTAGCAAGAGGGAGCAATAACACACCCTTAACAATAGCCTGATTCACAGAAAAACCTGTTCTAGTGAGAACTCCCTTCTGCTCTTCAAAAAGATGCCCCAAGCCTCTACTGCTCAGCATCACGAAGGGTTTCTCTGCTGCATGCAGGAAAATAGCACCCGCGTCTGCTCTGGCTTTTTACAGCCACATGTGTCCATGGCAACTCACCGTTGTTCCCCAAATAGTCGCATCGACGCCGAGCTGCCCCTAAGTTACTTACACTTCCCCAAGAGCACCTCTCAACTAGAAAGGCAGAAGAAACACTGAAAAGGACACAGTGGCCAAGAAGCCAGGGATGGTTTGGATGATGGCTCCTCTGAGGTCCAGCTGGGGCTTGCACCTCTGCTCCATCTTTCCGCTCTTCTGAGAAAATGCGTTCCTGGCTCCGGCATTAACCCGCTCCAGCCCCACCTGAACCGCCAGCAGCTCTTCCAGTGCAGACTCTGGGGTCATGGGCCCAGGGCCAGGCTGTTCCCGCTGGGCTTCTTCCTGCCCCTCCACGAGGGACTCCTCCTGGGCCACAACCTCCACCGCCTCCGTTATGTTATCCAACACCAGCACCGCCTCCTCCTCCAAGGCTGCTTCCTCGCTCTGCGCCCCGGGGGCCCACTCCTGTAGAGCCTCCATCCTGAAGACAGTGCCCTCCTCCGGACTCCCACAGACCACCGCCTGTGCTGATGTACCCATGGCACAAGAACCCTGCCACTGCCATTAGTGGAGCCTGTGGGTTGGCAGGCCCTCAGAGCGCATGCACCGGGCTTCCAGGCGCTCCATAACAGACTTCTCGCAAAGGGCACCAGGAGCCACACCAAGACCACCCACCTCGCCCCGGGGACAATCAGTGCAAGGGCGGTGGGCATCTCTCTGGGAGGCACCAACCCAGGTTGGCCTGCAGTCCCAGCCTCCCGGGGTAAGTCTGCTCTGAAAAGTCCTCGGAGCTTCTGCCAGGTAGCGCTGCATCCAGGCACATGCGGGCTGCTTGGCCTTTGGAATTGTGGGCATGGGAGCCCTGTGCCCTAACTGACATCCTGAGTGTGGCAAGCCATTGACCCACAAGGGACACATGAAACATTTCACTTCATTAGGCAAGCCAGGTTGATGGTACGGAATATTGCAGATCCAGAGAATTCTCTGGCTGCTGGGGCGTGGGGAGGGGGAGTGGCCTGGGGAAAAATGGGTCAGGGCGGGCACGTGGGAGGAAAGTTGCCTGGTTATGCTGGGGTGGAATTCGTCTGCTCCAGAGGCCAGAACCCTGGCAAGCACTTTCGCAGGTCTAGACAAATACAGGCTCCGAGTACCATGCTTCCTCCCTGAGGATGCTGTACTCCAAGGAGCATTCCAAAGGGCCTCTCGTCCTATGCCCTGGGCACACCGTAGACCAGCCGCCAGGGCTGGCCATCGACGGCCTGCATGCACGCTGTTGTGCGCTACCTTGCCGACCTACAGGCTCGTGCACCCGCAGCAGCAATTGCGGTGCCTGCTGGTGGGGATCTGCAAGCCCTGGGCCTCGGCCTCTTTCTCCTGAGCTCCTGTGCACAGTTGACCCTGCTGGGGACCAGAGCCCCACGGCGAGTGCGGCGATCTGCGGGCCCAACGGAGCTCCTCAAGAAACCTGGATCCACGTAGGTGTGGGACTAGGTTCTCAGCAGGTCGATGCCCGTGGGTCTTTCGGGGAGCAGTCCTCCTGGGGAGCGGCCCCCAGAGCCTAGGGGTGCCAGGGATGGTCTGGGCTGCGCAGGTCGGGGTCTGTGGGAGCACCCAGGAGGGCACCGTGTTCAGGCTGCAGGCTCTGCTGGAGAGGACGGCCAGGGCACAGAGCAAGGAGGCGGCCTTGGAAGAGGAGGGGTGCTGATGGTAGAAGATGTAATGGCTGAGGTGGAGGTGGTGGTTGAGGAGGAGACCGACGTGATGTGGCAGAAGGAGGGCCAGCGGGCACAGCCTGGCCCTGGACCCAGCACACCCGAACCGTCAATGGACTCACTGGAGGTCTTTCACTTGCAGCTGGGCTCCGTGAATGCCCCAGGCCACAGGGCACGTCCGCCTTCTGGGCCAGAGCCATATCCTTGCAACTGCCCATTCAGTATGGCTGGCAGCAGGGGATGGGCATAGGGCATCGGGAGGTCATGGAGGCTGGGTGGGAGGAGGAGCCAAGTGGGAGGCGCATGGGGTGAGTCAGGAGTCAGGGGATGGAGGACAGTGTGTGAGGGTGGGAGCCGAGGCCAGATTCCTGCAGTTAGGAGGCTGGCTTCCTTGTGGGATCCCTGGCAGCACGTGGTAGGGAAGGGGAGCCAAGCACAGCACTCACAAGGGAGAATCGTGGTGCCAAAGGCCCACTCACAGCAAAATGTTAACGGGCACGTTTCCCTGGGAAATGCCCTGGAGGAAGGGGAGTCTGCAAACTCGGGCCAGCTAGTGAACCACCCCCGCTTTTAGTTCCTGTTTCCACCAGGCTCACCCCAGAAACGTAAGGTGCTAAAGACTCGGGTTCGTGGTTCACGGGGCTGCTGACCTCGACAATGCAGGCACCAGCTCCTCAGATACGCTTTCTTCCCCCTACCGGCGCTGCACCCAAAGAGGTGTAGGCCCTGAGCATATATAACCTACTTTGCACCCACGCAATTCCCATGGGGAGCCCCAGGCACAACCCTGCAGCCCTTCTAACTATAAGGCTTCCCTCAAGTGGACAGGCACACCCCTCAGGGAGGCCAGGACAAGAAGACACCACACACCCAGACATCAGCAGAGCATGTCCACCACCCAGCACATAAGGGGCTCCTGCAGCTCATGGACCCTGACGAAGCAGCCGCCTCAAACCACCCCAACACCGCCCCTCCCCCCACCCCTTCCACAACCCCCTCCACCCCTGTCCCTCAGCCGCAACCACCTGCCCACTTATACTGCTTCCTGTACCTGGTCAGCACAGGCCGGCTTGGCCTGGGTCAGCCTGGCTCCACCCAACCCAAAAACCACCACAGTTGTGACTTTGCGTCCTCACCAGAGACAGAGGATCAACAAGGGAGGGTGACAGGCCAAATGTCTGGGAGATAATCCTGCTTCACATTCTCTGTGCTCTTGCAAAATTGCAGGGTGTCACCAGGCTTGCCCACCCAATCATCTGGAGGCTCCTTGACCATAGGTACATTGTCTGGCACACCCAGATGTTGGCCTAGGTCAGAAACCATGATGAAGTCCTGCTTTGCTGCATGATGGATTTGCAGGTCAGGCTGGGGAGCCTGAGTCTGTGGGAGGGTCTAGTGTCTGAGTCAGTTTGAGGTCCCCCTAGGGCCTGGGGGTGTCTCAGTGGCTGAGCTGGGAAGGGGAAACTCATGCTTCACTCCAGCTAGCAGCCCACTTCAGCCCAGATAGATGAAATGGTTCTTCTGGGTCCATCCTCTTTCTCCTTGATCAGGCAGGTTTGGGAACTCAGCCATCCTGATCACCAGGGGCACATGAAGATTTCCTTTCATCACAACCTTTATTCCCACAATGAAGGGATCATTAAGGAGTATGGCTTTGACATCCTAGGTAAGAAGTGCCTCCCAGCATGGTAGGGGAGCTGGTGTGTGAGAGGGTAAGCCTGTCATGAACCTTCCTGACTCCTCTCCCTCCAGAGTACAGGGTGTCTCATTCCACTGCAGTCCAGTGGTTCTGGGATCATGAAGGTGGAACCTCCCGCTGCAAGCAGTATATCACCTACCTGAGCTTGTTCAGCTGTTTGGCTCAACATGACTGCCTGGGTTTTGGCAGGATTGCTGAGGTGGGGTCCATGGTGGGGCATCATGGGAAAAGACCTCTCTGGTCATTACTTGGCCTCTGGGGAATGGGCTTTGAACTGTGACCTGACCTGCCATGGACCCCTGCTGCAATCCCCCAGATCATCAGCCAGGGCCTATGGCTCAATCCATTGCAATTCTACCCCAGGGAGGGAGGGAGAACATTAGAGAGGCAACAGAAAGGAGACCAGGCAAGCAGCCTAGGGCTGGGAACTGAAAGGCCTTCCAGTCATGGATCTGTGTCCCACATGGAGAACTCAAGAATCATGGAGAAGACTGCAGTGAGCAATCCCAGGCCACCCATGGGTTTAGGAAGAAAGGCCCATCAGAGAACTGTAACACCCATGTTTCAGGATTGGGGAACCCTAAGCCATTGACAATGTGTATGTGGCTAATGTCAGTGAGAAGCAAGGCTTAAGGGATAGCTGTCTCATCATCACTGACCAGCTCCCTCCCCTGCCCTGAGGCCGCTACAACCTGGGGCTCAGCTTGGGTTCAACCAGTGCCCCCTTCCTCTCCATGCAGATGTCCACCTGAGGCCCATCTAGGTCTACGTCCTTTCAAAATAGTTCTCCCAGGCCTGTCATGTTTTGTTTTGATGACCCCAGCACCTCCCTGACATGCGTTCTCCTCTCTGCCATCCTCATTTCCACTGCCCTGGTCTTGTACTCCTGACCTCAAGTGATCTGACTGAATTGGCCTCCCAAAATGCTCGTCTTCCAGGTGTGAGCCACCACGTCCAGCCTCATTTGTTTGTTTATGTATTTTAATCCTTGTTCTATTTTCTTCATGTACACATATTTTAGAGTTATTGAAATCATGTATGTTATTTACTTATTCAATACTTTAGTAGGATTTTAAAGGTAATGATTTCATTCACTAAATACAGTGTTGTGAATAGGTTAAACCTTGCATAGTATTGTCATTCTGTCTTTCATAAATTATTTAAGAACTCTGATACTGTTTTTCTTCCACCTGAGAAGAACATGCAGATAGTTATATAAAATTGTGTGAGTGGGTAGGTATGAAAATTTAATTTGAAAGAATAGTAAAGTTCACAAATACAATTTCACATTTGTATTTTGCATCATTTTGAAAATTTTATTTGCTGACACATGAAATTCTGTATTCACCTTCATATTAAATATACACTTTTGAATCAACTTCCAGAATGAAAACAATCCAAGGCCAAGCATTATTTCAGGAAATAAGTAGAAAGCAGTTGTTATGTAGAAAAAGCATATTTATTGAAGGTATATTTAGAGAGATTTTAGGAGGCTTACGTCAATATTTTTGTTTTTGTTGCTCTGGTGTTTTATTACACTGTGACCAGACTGTAGCATCACTAGTTATAGTCACTAGGCTACCAAAGTCTCAGAGCTGCAGTAATTATTATTGAAGTAAGTGGCAGTGTGGTTGGCTGTTTACGGAGACTAGAGGACTTAGGAGTTTGCACCCAAGGCATTAGGGCCTGGTTTAGTGGGTGGCCTTCTTTTACTGAAGTATATAAGATCCAGGAGAAGTGTGAACCCACTGTAGTAGCTAGGACTTTGAAACTATTGAAGCTTATTTGTCTCCAACTACCATTGCCAGATATTGGTCTGCACATAATGGCACTTCCTAGACTCACTGACTCCTGTAAATTCAAATGTAGAATTTAGACTTAAATCCCTATTCCAACTTCTTAAACTTAGATCTAGTAAGTGGTTAATAAAATATGTATTCAGAAGAAAGTAAGACATCATATAAGTACACAAGGAAAGCATCCTGATGAAATACATTCATAATTATTACTACAAAAAATCACTGAAGATTAAACCTTAAAAAAGTTATTTAATTGGGGAAATAGGAAAAGGTTGGACTCATTTTAAACTCTGAGATGTAAAGATACTATTATTAGAATACAGGAATTATATAAAATGTCTAATTTGTTTCAAGTGCAGCATGCTAGCTATTTAGTATGGCTAGAGATTAGTAACCCATGTAAGAAAACTCAGAGATTAACAACAAAATATTTTCAGATATTTTTTCCGTAATTAAAGACTTTTAAAATGGTTTCCTGTTAATCAGTGATTCACTTAAATTTATCATTTAGGCATATGCTGTATACCCTTTTATATAGGGACAAAGTCATAGTTTCTATCATGTATATAGAAAAAAAAATTGACTGTATACCACATTTGCATTAGAGTCTTTGGCCTGGGTAATGAAGCAAACAATGGAACTGCATATGTCAGGGTACAGGTGGGCACAGCTGGAAGCTTCCATCACTTGCACTTTAACATCTGAAATCCTGTGAAGTTATCAGCAGAACCATCATCTTATAAAACAGAAACAAATCTCCTAGTGGGTCTCTGATGTGGATTAAATATCTTATAGTTAGTAAAATATACAATTGTGATTATAGTTACTCCTTGAACCATAATATTGAAAATATGAACTTCATTTTTTTTTTACTACTGCTACCCTAATAAGAAAAGTAACGTCTGACCTGGTGTAATAGTACGTGGCCCAGAGAGCCAGCATTCTGAACTATTCAGGTTCTTCAGATAGCCCAAGGGTGCTACGAGCTGAATGGGATTCTGAACATCTTGGAGGAGTAGCAATGCCAGGTCACTTCTTGCTGCTCCACTCACCAACCAGAATCTCCCATGCAGTAGAATAGTAGACAACTTCACCACTCTCAGTGGTGCCCCAGGGTGCATTAGACTGAGAATCACAGCAGTGTATTCAGGATTCCTTTGTGCATAGGCAAAGATTTATTATAGTTACATACATTAGAAAACCTGAACCTTAAACCTATATCAGGCTTTCTAGCATATTGCTTTAGTCATGATACACAAGGTCCCTAGCTCATCTTCAGAGAAATCAGAAATCTATGAATAAAGAGTCCATAGACAATGGGATTACAGAGGAATTAACTAACAGAGGTACTAATAAGCCAAACACAGTAAGGCAATTTCTTTTTAGCCTAAAACAAAAATGTTATCTGTGTAAGTGAGATTGCCATGCATTATAGAAGTGAATTTGAAGAGATAAACCTTCAGCAACATAATTATAGGATAATGAATTATAGGGTATGGGAAGAGGCAGGCACATTCTTACATGTTGCTGACACAGCAGGCATTGGTGAGAACCCAAGAGCTGCTAGATATGGAACCACTGCAGACCTGACTGCCACAGCTGATAATCCCAGCCTGCCAAGGCATGGCATATCACAGAGAAATCTGATTTGCTGAAGCTGAGGAGAAAAATAAGCTAATTGTGCTAATTTGAATAGAAGTGCCATCTTTAGACAATTTTTTCAAAGTTTTAGATCCCTCCTATTTCTGCTAACTGAGTCAGCATTGTTAAATATGACTAGCAAGGACAAAGTGGTTTTTTGTGTGTTTATGCATTTTTGTTGAAAAGAAATGTTCCTCTTATTATCTTTCCAAGATCATAGTTTCTTTAATCAAAATGCTGGGAGTCATTCCATCTTTCTCCCCCATTGCAACATTTATGTATCTATGATTTTACCTACTTAGAAGTCATTGAAGTATATAGGCAACAAAAAATGCAATGATTTGAAGACATTAGGTAAATAATGAAAAATTTGGAGATAAAGCACCTGTCTCTAAATTGGAGAGGTCTTATCTTCACAAATTTGCAATGTTAGTGAGATACCAAACCGATAGTTTAAATAGAAAATGCAAGTTTGAGGTTCAAAAAAGAGCTCATATTTTTAAAATTATTTTAGAGTTCCTCAGAAAATTGAGCTGAAGCAATGCTCATGAATATATAAATAGAGAGGGATAAAAATGGTGTAGACAGCCTGTCTATAGAAGGAGTAAGCAGGTAGAGATGAAATTAGAAGCATAACTATGATCTTAATGTAATTGTCTTTGAATTAGACTTTAGAGGATGTGAGGAAAAAATTATGGCCTCCTTTATGTTTTAAATGTATTATTCACTGTAGCTATGGAGATAGGTGGTAACTATAAAATAGCTGTGGTTAAGTGCACATTTAAGTCATGAGACCAAAAGAGATCCCTCAGTTTCCAAGGAAGTAAGTGGATTTACAGTAATGTGAAATAGCCATTGCTAATATTGTGGTAGGTTTTCTGATAGCCAAGGGAAAGGGGAAACTGATAATCACAATGTAATACAGTCTAGTACACCAGCACCTAAATCTCATTACTTACCAACTACTATGCTGTTTCCAAACATCATATTGTCTTTAACTTAAAATATACTTAATTTAAAATAACTCTGTTACAAAGGTAAGCTACTGTGTGGTAGTAAAGCAATGTCTTTGTGTTAGGAGCATGTGCCTTAATATTAACCCAATTCATCTTTTGCCATGAGAATTTGATCAATCCGTTGTACTTATGTAGTGTCAGAATATACATTAAAGGTAACTATAATAATCATGTTATATGATCGATATCAGAGTAATCTATAGGGATACTCTGAGAGTTGAATCGTATATCAAGTATGAAATGCCTTTGTAAGCCAAAAGGAAAATATTTTCTATGATTTGGTAGATAAAAACTCATGCATTTATCAGGAAGAGCTTTATCTCCCCTCTCCTTCCCTCTACTCTTTTCTATTCCCATTCTTTCCTTCCCTTCTCCTACCAGATTTTTGAGCCTTACTCTGAGGCTGTGACAGAGAGATGAAATGTGGCCAAATAGAAGTGAGAGTGGAAGTAAAAGCCGAGGCATTTGTAGAAGTTGATTGATTGGGACATGGAAGCAGAAGTAGTCATGGGCCCTTGGTGGTGCCAGGGTCCATGGCTAGGTCATGTCCCTCCTTGGAGCTAGAAAAGGAAAGAGAGTGCACTTGGCTGAAGACATAAGGCTTTGTGCAATGCTCCTTAAAGTGACTCAAGATTCCCACTTGCACCCAAGTGCCCTTTTGCTGTAGATGGCACATCAAAGGTGCTCCCAGGTCACCCTGCAAGAAACAAGAGACAATATATCAATCAATATTTTGAAGGAGGGCCAGAAGTAAGTTTCAGTGTTCAAGATATCCCTCTTTCTCCCTGGCATTCACACCCCATGAATTTGTCACCTTACAGCCAGGCTCCCACATAGCTTTCTTGGCCTCCACACAAAAAGTGAATTCATTTAGCTTGGGGCAATATTGGGTACAAGCACTGACTTGTAGGATACTCAGGTACTTTTTTGTTGTTGTTGTTTTGCAGGATTCCAGGACTTTCTGATAGACAACAGAGAAGAGGTGTTTGTGTTTGTTAGTTTTCAAACTTAGCCTAGATTAGAGAGAGGAGTATGATGAAGAGAAAGACACATATTTTTATTATTCAAGAGAAAATAATATTCTCTTTGGAAACATGCTTCTCTTTCATCCCAGTGTCTTCTTCATTACTCAACCCACATAAGGGACCAACTAGGTAGCCAACAGTCATATCCTTGTATAAATTTCTCCTGTTCCAGACTTCCCTTCGGGCATATAGGAAGGACCAGAGGTTGAAAATATACTGGCTGCTTCAGGAAGATCAACTCAGGTCCCAGAATCCCTTGGGATGTAGGTAGGATATGGCACAGTCAATGCTGACAGTCTGAGCTTGGGCAGAGTCCAGAAGATGATTAAGCTCTACTTGGACCAGGGCCAGGGCTGCTGAGATTTTTCAGGGGAAAAAAGTTAAGAGAAAGTCTTATTATTTCTACATTTCAATTTGAATAAAGCCCTGGAAGTCACATGAATCAGATGAAGTCCTGGTAAGCACTAAGGTACAAATACTCATTTAGAAACTATTTTCAAGGGTCATTTGAGACCAGGTGGGCAACATGATAAGACTTTATTTCTGCTGAAAAAAAATAGCCAGATGCAGTGGTGTGTGCCTGTGGTCCCATGTACTCAGGAGGCAGAGGTGAAAGAATTCCTTAATCTTGGGAGTTTGAGGCTACTCTGAATCATGCCACTGCACTCCAGCCTGGGCAATAGAGCAAGGCCCTGCGTCTATCTCTCTCTCTGTCTCTCTCTCACACATAGACACACATACACACACACACACACACACACACACACAAAGGTAAATATATTCCTTTACAATCTCAATGTTATTACTGCTTTATAATGATATCTTAATCTTAAGATGAATTTCTTAGAGTTACATAAAATTGGCACATTTAGATGTAGAAAGGAAATACTGTTCATTTAACATAGAGCCAGCACAGAAATGGGAGAAAGAAAGTTGCACAGAAACTATACAAGGGAATTCACCAATTTCTGCCTCCCAGCAGTTGTGACAGAGGGTGACATGGCCAGGGCATAATCCACATTCTGCAGAAGGAATACACATGTGGAATAGAGTGAGATTAGTGTTACTACTCTCCCATTTCTAAAATCTAATTTTAGCTTTTTAGGAATATGCTTGGAAATTCAGTATCTTCAGTTCTGAGAAAATACTTGGAAATATACATTATTCATCCTACAATTTTAGATATACTACAGAGGTTATCTGTGTAGTTTCCCTTCAAACAATAAAGAATATAAATATATAATATATCTTATTATTTATATCCAAGATATTATAATATTATCCAGTTGTGTGTGTATATATTCATATACCTCAAGTGGAATAATAAACCATTTTTTAGAAGTAAGACTATCTTTAAAATACTGTTCTCCGAATAGAATTGTGTTTATAAAACATAGCCCATAAATCTTCTTTGGCAAAAGTAAAATATTCCCTCAATATTTAGACATCTCTGCTGATGCATACAATAACCTAAATTTTGGTTTTGCAAAGGTCTGAGGACATAACCTCTGATCTTGCAAACTGTGGTTTTAGGGTTCAACAAGAGTCTTTGTACCAAGTATATTAACTCAAACACATGCCTAAAGGTGGCTGTGGTTTCAAGAGAAATAACAGCTGTCTTGAAGAGCCAGAAAGCCTGGAAACTTTCTTTCCAGACCACAGCTAGTTGACACTCAACCAGGGAATCATTGAGTTCTGAACGCCTAAGAAGTTGTTGTCCAGGCTTGGGTCCAGATTGAAATCCAGACATCAGGAGAGGTTGTTTTGTTAAAAGTGTGGCTGGATCAGCATGCAAGGATGAAAAAGAATGAGAAACAATGGACTCTTCAGTAAATGTTAAATAAGATATTTTCTGAAGAGGATAAGAAGAAGAGACTAGGATAGGCGAATAGGAGAGGAGACCAGAGGAAAAATAACTGAGCAAGATGGGAAAATGAAGAAAGAAGGGAATGTATAAGAAGAAAAGACTGAACAAGAAGGGCACAGTGTACATGGAGATGGAAGAGAATAAGAAAGAAGAAGGAAAACGGAGGAAGAAAAAGAGGTAAGAGTGGTACATGGGACATCAGGACTTTCTTTTATCTGGATAATTTTTAATTTCCTGCAGTAATGCTGGTAAACAAGTCTTCCAGGAAGCCAAGTGCTTGTAAGCTGGCTCAGTTGGAAAGAATTTATCCTGGCTTTCTGTGGCAGTTATCTCAGTTAACAAAGAGATAAAATACTGATCTGGGAAAGAAACATTTTTTTTACTGGCAAAAAGAGTACACGTTTAGACAAGGAGCCAAAATGACTTGCTAATAGTGTTTCTCCCTTAGGCTCAATTTCAGGAGGAGCAAACGATGCAATTATATCAGCCTTATAGTGGTTACTCAGTCTTAGTATTTCTGTTTCAGGCTGGATCCATGTTCTTCTAGCTTTAAAAACAGCAAATGATTCAATAATATCAGCTTCAGACTGGATCCAGTGTGTGTCTGCTTTGGTTACAGGCAGTATCCAAGATATGAGTGTTCTTCCTATAAGCAAAGTCCATGTTTTAACTACTAGAGATAGAATCTTGGGCCAGAATCTTAGTGACAAAGTTTCAGACTGGATAAAAGAGTGAATTATATCAACTTCTAGCTGGATCTGGGGACTGACTATTTGAGATTTTGAAGAAGCCCATGATCTGCCTTTATTTGAATGTAAAATGAAGATCTGACTATATCAGTCTCCTGCTTGATCCAGGGGCTCACTGTTTGGGTTTCAGGGTGGGTCCGGGTTTGATATGTAGCAGCTCTTGGCTGAGTCCAGGGACAAAATATACCAACTTCAGTCTGGGGCCAGGGAGAGAGCAGCTGACTTTCAGGATGAATGCAGGGTCTAACTGTATCACACTGAGTCTCTTAGCAAGATGTGACTGTATCAATTTCAGTCATGTTTCAGGGCTTTATTCCTCGGCTTACAGTCCAAGTTTGGAATACTTCAGTTTCAGGTTGGTTCCAGGATCTTCTTGAATTCATTTGAGTCTGGAACAAGTATCTTATCACTGTATTGGCTTCAGAGTGGGTCCAGCGATGAATTTCAGAATAAGTCCATTGTCTGATCGTAGCAGGTACATACTGAATCCAAGAGTAATTTATGCTAACTTGATTCTGGGTCCAGGAGTGTGTCATTTGAGATTCAAGTTGGGTCCAGCGTCAAACTGCAGCACTTTGAGTTGTGGACCAATGTGTCACCATACCTGCTTCATGCCATGTCCTAATTGCTTGAGATTCAGGTTGAATCCATTATTCTATTTTATCAGATTCAGAATGTTGTCTAGTTTCTGACTGCATTGGTTTCAACATAGATCCCAGGTTGGATAACATCACCTTCAGACTGGGTCCAGGGTCTGACTGCATTCTTTTCAGATTGGTTTAATGGGTGGATTATTTGCCATTCTGGCTGCATCCAGGTAGTAACTCTTTGAGAATAAAGTAGAGTACCATTTCTTCTTATATTGTTTTAGGTCTGAAACCAAGCACTCAGATTATTAATGTCAGGCATGGTCAAGCATTTTGCTGCCTGCATTTCAGCCTGATATAATGGTGTATCAGACAAGGATTGTATTAGTTTTAGCTTGAGTCCAGGGGTGGATTGTGCCTGCTTCGGTCCAAAGCCTTAGTTTTACTGTATCAGCTTCAGAAATGATCTAGGATCTCATTGTATGTACTTCAGATTGGGTACACAGGAAGAAGTCATCAGTTTCATAATGGACCCATGTTATAAAGGTTGTAGTTCTATGTTTGACCCATGATTCTATAATACCAGCTCCAAAGGGAGTAAATATGCTCAATGTTTGAAATTCTGCTAAGCCCAAGGTTTTATTTTTTCTGTTCCAGTTTTAAACGAAGTTCTGCTAGCTAGAGTTTCAGGTTGGGACCGTGGTTTTGATACTTGAGGCACAGGCACTATCCAGGATAAAAGTGTTCCAAATTCAGGCAAGGTCCATTCATTGATATTTTCAATTTCATGACGTGTCCATAAAATTGATGCTTGATTTTCATCTTGGATCAAAGGTTGTGTAGTATCAGGATGAGGCAGTAATGAAATTCTATAAATAGTTTAGCTTCTGGAAGTGTCCAGAGTTTCTTAGCTTCAGTTTTAAGTATTGTTCAAAATGATCCCATATCATTCTGTGTATAAGAATTTGAATCTGGAAAATCATCATGAGTCCACTTTGTGTCTGTGGAAGCTGCGGCCTCTGTCCATGCGTTTACCACTAGAGGCTCAAGACTGGGATCATGGGGTGATTGATTCAGACACAGAGAGTGTCCAGGTTTTTCCTGCTGAAGGGATTACCCTGGGTCCATGGTAACACTTAGGAAACTGCGGCCCATGCCTCTGGATTTTCTGCTGAAGTTTCGTCATAGTTCCATGATATAAGTATATCAGATACAGTCTGTTTCCAGGTAATTCCTACTGGAGACTGGGCCTGCAGCCACAGTATAATTTTTTAAGATACTGGCTGTGTGGAGGTAATGACTGCAGAAGATTCAGCCTGGGCCTGGTGCAACTATATCAGTTACAGAATGTGTCCATGGATTTGTTGCTAGAAGTAAAGCTTTGATCCATGGGGTGACTTGGAAGCTATTGCCTCTATCCACGGATTGACTGCTAGAGATACAGGCTGGGTCCACAATGATAATGTATTAGATATAGGCAGCATCCAGGGATTTACTGCTGAAGATTCAAATTGGGTGGATTTTATGTATGTGTCAGATACAGGCAGGATCCATGTAATTAATGCTGCAGATTCAGATTGGGACCATAATCTGGTTGTATTAGATGAAGGCTGTGCCCAGGCCTTTACCGTTGCAGATATAGCTGTGCCCAAGTTGTAGCTATATATTCCAGGCTGTGTCCAGGGATTTATTGCTGGAAATTCAGCCTGGGTCCAGGGTATAACTTTGGAAGCTACAACCTCTGTACAGGTATTTACTGGTAGACATTCAGTTTGATGCCCTGCTTTCAGTGTACCATGTAAACTTTGTGAAAAGAAGATTAATGATGGAGTTACAGGCTGTGTACACAGTGTGAGTGTCATCAACAACAGGCTTGGTCCAGGGATTTACTGCCAAAGATTCAGTCTGTGTCCATGGTACGACTGTGTCAGTCTCATCCTGTAACAGAGGACTTGGAGCTGGAGATTCGGACTCTGTCCAGATATTTACAATTAGAGACTTAGACTGCATCATGGGATTTACCACTGGAAATTCAGCCTCATTCCAAGTCATTACTTAGATATTTTTTTAGGTGTGACTGTATGAGGTACAGGTTGTAACCAGAAATTGATTGCTGGAGATTTTGTCTGTGTCCATGTTATGACTGTGTCAGCTAGAGCCTCTCTCCTGGGAATTATTATTAGAAATACATCCATGTACTGCAGTGTGACTACAGCAGTTACAGCCAACGTTAAGTGACTTATTGCTGGCAACAGATCCTGGGTCCATGATGTGACTTCCCCCTTTTTAGACTGTCTCCATGGATTTACTACTACATAAACATTCTTAGCCAATGGTTTCACTCTATCAATAGAGTATATGTACAGAGATTATTGATTTTGGAATCAGCCTGAGGTCACAATAAGGCAATTTCTGTTTCAAGCTTTGTGGAGGGATTTACTCCTACAGGTTCAGTTTGGTTCTGTGGTATAACTGTAGCAGGTATAGGCTGTGTCCAGTCATTTACTTTTGGAGATTCAGTCTCGGCCCACTGTATGAAGGTATCAGTTTCATGTTGTTTCCAGAGATTTATGGCAGGTGATTTGACTTGGTTCCATAGTTTGACTGTATAAGCTATTGCCTGTGTCGAATTCTTTACTGCTGAAGACTCAGCCTGGGTCCACGGTATGAGTGTATTGGATACAGAGTTGATCCAAGGCTTTCCTGTTAAAAATTCAAACTGAGTCCACGAAATGTATGTATCAGCTACAGGTTCTGTCCAGTAAACTACTACTGGAGGTTCAGCCTGAGGCCATAGTGTGTCTGTATTGTACATAGGCTGTGTCCAGATATTTCCTGCTGGAGATTCAGACAGTGTCCATAGAGTAATAGTAGCAGCCCAAGGCAGTATGCACAGATATCCTGCTGTTAATTCAGTCCCTTTCCATAGTGTGATGGTATCAGCTATGGACATTGTCCAGGTATTTACTGATGGACATTCAACCTGGGTCCAAGGTATGACTATGGAAGGTATAGGCTGTGTTCATGGAATTTCTGCTGGAGATACAGCCTGGGCCCGTGGTGTGACTATAGAAGTTACAGCCTCTGTGCACAGATTTACTGTAGGAGACTCAGCTTGTGTCCACAGGATAATGTTATCAGATTCAGGAAGTGTATAGAGATTTACTGCTAAAGATTCATCTGGGTCCCATGGTTTGATTATATAAGATACATACTGTGTAAATGGATTCATTGCTGGAGAGTCATCCTGAATCCATGGTATAGTAGTATCACCTAGAGACTTTGTCCAGGGATTTATGTCTGGAAATTCAGGCTTGGTCCACAGCTTGTCTGCATCAGCTGTTGTCTGTGTCCATGAATTTACTGCTAGAGAATCATTCAGGATCCACTCTGTGACTGTATACATTTCAGACTGTGTCCATGCATTTCCTTCTATAAGTTCAGCCTGATTCCTTGGTAGGACAATATCATCTATAGCCTCTCTCCAGGGATTCATTGCTGGAGTTTCACCCAGAATCCATGGTTGAGTCCAAGATACTGATGGATGTTCATCGTGGGTCCATGGTAGGAATATATCATGTGCCCAGGGACTTACACCTAGAGTTTCAGCCAGAATCCATATTATGAGTATATCAGTTTCAGACTGTGTCCAATGATGTAATAATAGTGATTCAGTCTGGATACATATTATTATGACTGTATCAGATATAGGAGAATACATCCATGAATTCATCACTAGTGATTCAGCATTGGTCCCTAGTGTGATTATATCAGTTTCCAACTGTTTCCAGGAATGTATTGCTGGAGACTCAACCTGGGTTCACAGTGTTATTGCTTCAGTATGAAACTGTATCTAGTAATTTACTGCTGGCAAATAAGCCATGGTCCACAATGAGACTGGATTAAATTCAGATGGGAGTCAGGTCTTTCCTTCTAGATATTCAGGCTGCAATTTTGTCCATGGATTTATTGGTGGCATTTCATTAAGGGTCAATGGTATGACAGTTTCAGCTATAGTTTTTGCCCAGGGATTCATTATTGGAAATCTATCCTGGATCCATGGTGTGACTGTCTTAGCTATGCAACTCTGTCAAGGGAAATAAGGCTGGAAATTCTTCTTGGTTCCATTATGTGACTTTATCAGATACAGAATGTGTCCAGAGATTCACTGTTGGAGATTTGGCAATAGTTCACAGAATGATTGGATCAGTTTCAGACTGTCTTCAGGATGTTAATTTTTGAAATTCAGCCTTTGTCCATGTTGTGACTGTATCTGCTAACATCTTGGTCTAAGAGTTTACTATTGGAGTTTCTGGGTCCACAGGGGGACTGTGTGAGTTTCAGATTGTGTCCATGGATTTAATTCTTGAGACTCTCCCTGCATTCATTGTGTTAATACAGTAACTTTATTTTGTACCCAGGGGTCACTTATACCAATGTCTTTCTGATTCCAGGTTCTCAAGGTGTCATCTTCAGCTTGGGTCCATGATCTAACTTTAACACTTTCAAAGTTGCCCCAGAGTCTAAATGCATAAGCTTCATGTTGTATCCAGTCTCTTAACTTATCTGCCACAGGTTTGTTCCAAAACGTCCCTATTTCAGTTTCAGACTGTATCCAGTTGTGATTTGTCATAGTTACTGGTTCTCTCCACTGTGTGACTGTCTCTGATTGAGACTGAAACAAAAGTTTGATGGTATCAGCTTCAGTGTGATTCCAGGGCCTAGATCTATCATCTCCAGACTGGGGCCCAGGTACCATTGTTTCCATCCCAGTTTGGGCCCAGTAACTAACTGGATCTGTTTCTGGTTGGGTCCAATGTTTTTCTTTCCTTTCTTCAGTCTGGGTTCTGGGCCTCGATATTTTAAATTTATGCTGAATGCTGGGTCTCATTATTTCAGTTTCAGTTTGAAACCATGGTTTAATTGTATCAGCTTTCAGGTGAAGCAAGAGTCTTCCTGATTGAGTTTCTGACTAGATCCAGTCTATGGCTGTTTTAGGCTGACTTCAGAGTTTGATCATGTCAACTTTGGAGGGAATTAAGGGCTCAGTTACATTCAAAATAGGATGTATTAAGATCCATGTCTGCATCAGGGGTTTGAGTATGATAGCCTCATGTTTACTCAATGGACTAAATCTATCCAGTTGATTTGAGGGCCTGATCATACTGGTTTTCTATTGTGTCCAAACCCTAATATTGTCACCTTTTGACTTAGCACATGAAGAGTATGCAGTATAGAAGAAATCCAGAACTGAGTTGACTCAGGTTCAGTGAGAATCTAGTATCCATCTGTCATTTCTATAATTTCTTGGGTATCCAAATACATTCAACACTAGCTGACACCATGGTTCAAAGGTATGGGTTACTGTAGGATGCTGAGATCCATCTTCATTGAGTGATGAATAAGTCCATAGTTCAATTTTATTAATTATGAAAGGTGCCAGTGGAATCTAAGGTACTGGTTTAGAACCAGGGTTAACTGTATGAGCTACATGATACATTTGTTTTCTAATACTCTCTTCACTGGATGGAATCTGCATCACTGTTCCTATTTTATAAGCTAAAAATTGTTTCCAAGTTTCAACTTCAGGAGTAATTTCTAGCCAAGGTCTAGCTACAAGGTGTCCATGAGATGGAACATTAATAGATTGAACTTGAGACTGACCAGTATCCATCTTAACAGGAACTTGAGATCCACCTATCCCACTTGAAAAGAGAAACCAGGATCCATCAGCATTAACTAACAGTAGAGTATGACGCCTAATTATACTAGCTAATGTTTTAATCCAGAATCTTGCTGAATCAGTCACAGCTTAATATTTATAATTCACTGTATTTTTCTGAGCAAGATTCCAGGGTATAGATTTAATAGCTGTTTAGGAGTTTTGGTAAGCTGTAAGCTGCAAGTGGGTATCAGAATCACGCAGAGAGACCAAACAAATGATGATGGCTTCATCATCATTCTGATGTCCAGAAAAAAAGAAATATTGAGAAGTGTTCATTTTGGGGGCACTCCAGCATTCAGTTGTATCAGGATGATCCCACAGTTTGGCAACAGGAGAAATCCAGGATTGTACCATTGGGAATTTGCTAGCTGAGGAGAGGTGACCACTTTGAAAGTGTAATAGTCTATCGGCATGAAAAAAGTGTTTATTATTTGAACCCAAAAAAACATTGAATGAGGGTTCCAGTGTTTTCTGTTCACTGGGGAAGTGCTTAATCTTCTCCTCCATGTTTGTTTTGAGAATCCATGAAAGACCAAAGTGTCAGAGCCTGTGTTAGAGTGAACTATGTGTGTTTTGTGGACTATCTTCTACTCCAGGAGAAAAGTTTCAGGGCAGTGAAAAAAATGGGACCCAGTGTTTTCTGGAATGCCTTGATAAGCCATCTCATTCAAGACATGTATTGGGCTGTCCTGATGACAAGAAGAGCATCATAACAGGCTTCTGAGGTATCAATGACCAGGCCTACCAGTTCCCAGTGACTGCCAAAGAGGCAAAGAACAGGATGACCTTGCTGTACCTGAATAGTTGGAAACAAAGTTAACCATATATATTAGAAATACATATAGACATGTAGTATACATGTATTACAATATATAATGCATAAATTACATATATATGCAATACATATATTTTAATTATAAAATACACAGATACATATATTGCATATGTTTATGAATACTTATATCTATAAATGAGTTATATAGCTTATATGGTTTATATATTAAATTAAAAGATATTAAACTATAAGTATAAATTATACTTTTCTATCACATGTACATTTCATATTACTTGATGGAGAGTAATAAATATTACATGGTACATACTTCAAGAGTTCCATATAACACTTAGGCATAAATAATTCTAACTCTGGTTAAAACAGTAAAATCAAATACTAGAAGGAAAGTAGAGGAAGGTTCTAAACAATAAAAAAATCACCTACATAATAAACGTCATTATCTGAATATTACTCATGCCTTTAGCCAAGTAGTCTTAGGCAAAGCACAACTTACACAGTCATATGAAATGACTGTTTGTTTGTTTCAACAAACAATTAGGTTTGTTGAAGCCATCATCATTTGTTTGGTCTCTCTGCTTGATTCTGATGCCCACTTGCAGCTTACAGTTTCTTCTCCCAGTAGCCAGAATTGCACTCAGAGTAAAAGCAGTTATTCAAAAATTGACTACATAGTTGGAAGTAAAACAATCCTGAGCAAATGCAAAATAATAGAAATCATAACAAACAGTCTCTCAGGCCACAGTGCAATCAAACTAGAACTCAGTATTTAAAAAGTCTCTCAAAACTGCACAACTATGCGGAAACTGAACAACCTGCTCCTGAATGACTACTGGGTACATAATGAAATGAAGGCAGAAATAAAGATGTTCTTTGAAACCAACAAGAACAAAGACACAACGTACCAGAATCTCTGGGAAACATTTAAAGCAGTGCTTTGAGAGAAATATATAGCACTTAATGTCCAGAAGAGAAAGTAGGAAACATCTAAAATTGGCACACTAACATCAACATTAAAAGAACTAGAGAACAAGAAAAGCAAAAGCAAACAAATTCAAAAGCTAGGAGAAGACAAAAATAACTAAGACCTGAGCAGAAATGAAGGAGATAGAGACATGAAAAACCTTCAAAAAAATCAATGAATACACGAGTTGGTTTTTTGAAAAGATCAACAAAATAGAGAGACCACTAACCAGACTAATGAAAAAGAAAAGAGAGAAGAAACAAACAGACACAATAAAAAATGATAAAAGGGATATCAACACTGATCCCTCAGAAATATGAACTACCATTAGAGAGTATTATCAACATCTTTATGGAAATAAACTAGAAAATCTAGAAGAAATGGATAAATTCTTGGATGCACACACCCTCCAAAATCTAAACCAGGAAGAAATTGAATCTCTGAATAGACCAATAAGAAGCTCTGAAATTGAGGCAATAATTATGAGCCTCTCAACAGCAACAACAACAATAAAAAAGTCCAGGAGTAGACAGTTCACAGAAGAATTCTACCAGAGGCACAAAGAGCAGGTGGTACCATTCCTTTTGAAACTATTCCAAACAATAGAAAAAGATGGAATCCACCCTAACTCATTTTGTGAGGCCAGAATCATCCTGATATCAACATCTGGCAGAGATACAGTAAAATAAGAAAATTTCAGGCCAATATCTCTGATGAACATTGATGCAAAAATCCTCAATGGAACACTGTCAAACTGAATCCAGCTGCATATCAAAAAGTGTATACACCATGAAGAAGTCACGTTCATACTTGGGATTCAAGGCTGATTCAACATACACAAATCAATAAGCATATTCCATCACATAAACAGAATCAATGACAAAAACCACATGATTATCTCAATAGATCCAGAAAAGCCCTTTGACAAAATTAAACACACCTTCATGGTTAAAACTCCCAATGAACTAGGTATTGATGGAACTTACTTCAAACTAATAACAGCTACTTATGACAGAACCACAGCCAATATAATACTGAATGGCCAGACCTGGAAGCTTTCCCTTTAAAAACCTGCACAAGACAAGGATACCCCCTTTCTCACCACTCCTATTCACCAGTTTTGGAAGTTCTGACAAGGGCAATCAGTCAAGAAAAAGAAATAAAGTGTATTCAAATAGAAAGAGAGGAAATCAAATTGTCTCTGTTTGCAGATCACAAGATTGTATATTTAGAAAACCACACCATCTCACCTCAAAATCTCCTTAAGCTTATAAGCACCTTCAGGAACGTCTCAAGATACAAAATCAATGTGCAAAAATCACAAGCATTCCTATACACCAATAGCAGACAAGCAGGGAGCTAAATCATGATCTCACATACACAGTTGCAACTGAGAAAATAAAATACCTAGGAATACAACTTACAAGGGATGTGAAGGACCTTTTCATGGAGAACTAAAAACCGCAGCTCAAGGAGTAAGAGAGGACACAAATACATGGAAAAACATTCCATGCTCTTTATAGGAAGAATCAATATCATGAAAATGGCCCTACTGTGCAAAGTAATTTATAGATTTAATACTATCCCTATAAAGCTACCATCTGACAATGGACAATCTATTCATCTGACAACAGACCAATATCCACAATCTACAAAGAACTTAAAAAAATTTACAGGAAAAAAAAACCCAACCCATCAAAAACTGAGTGAAGGATATGAACAGACACTGCTCAAAAGAAGACATTTAGACATTTATGCAGCCAACAAACATATGAAAAAAAGCTCATCATCGTTGGTAATTAGAGAAATGCAGATCAAAACCACAATGAGATACCATCTCATGCCGGTTAGAATGGCAATCATTAAAAAGTCAGGAAACAACAGATGCAGGAGAGGACTGGATAAATAGGAACACTTTTCCACTGTTGGTGGGAGTGTAAGTTAGTTCAGCCATTGTGGAATACAGTCTGGTGATTCCTCAAGGATCTAAAACTAGAAATGCCATTTGACCCAGCAATCTCATTATGGGTTATATACCCAAAGGGTTATAAATAATTCTACTATAAAGCCACATGCACACTTATGTTTATTGAGGCATTGTTCACAATAGCAAAGACTTGGAACCAACCCAGATGTCCATCAATGATAGACTGAATAAAGAAAATATTTCAAATGTACACCATGGAATATAAGCAGCCATAGAAAAGGATGAGTTTATGTCCTTTGCAGGGACATGGGTGAAGCTAGAAAGCATTGTTCTCAGCAAAATAACACAAGAACAGGAAGCCAAACAACACATGTTCTCACTCATAAGTTGCAGTTGAACAATGAGAACACATGGACACAGGGAGGGGAGCACCACACACCAGGACCTGTCAGGGGTGGAGAGCTAGTGGAGGGATAGCATTGGGAGAAATACCTAATGTATGTGATGAGTTGATGGGTGCAGCATAGCACCATGGTGAGTGTATACCTATGTAACAAAACTACACGTGCTGTACATGTACCCCGGAAATTAAAGTATACAAAAAATACATATTGACATATAATATACATGAATTAAAAATATATAATGCATAAATTTCATCTATATGCAATACATATATTATAAAATATACAGATACATATATTATATATGTTTAGGAACACATATTTATAAATTAGTTATATAACTTATAGGTTTTATACATACATTAAATTATAAGATATTAACTGAAATGTATAAATTATACTTTTCTATAACATGTAAATTTTATATTACTTGATGGACAGTAAGAAATTTTACATGGTACATAATTAATTAGGTCCATATAACACTTAGGTATAAATAATTGAAACCGATTAAAAGAGTGAAATCAAATACTAGAGGGAATTTAGAGGAAAGTTGTAACAATAAAAAATCACCTACATACTCAACATCATTATCTGAATATTACTTACGCCCTCAGCCAAGTAAGGTTCAGCAAAGCACAACTTATATAGTCGCATGAAATGACTGCGTGTATCATCTCCTCTGCCATTATGTTTGTTGAAGCATCATCATTTGTTTGGTTTCTCTGCTTGATTTTGATACTCACTTGCAGCTTAATTTAATCTCCCAGTAGCCAGAATTATACTCAGAATAAAATCAAAAGGATTTGTCTTTGATCTCACTTAAGCGTTTTCCTTCATTCATCTTGCCATATGATGGGAGTATGATTATTTGCTTAATTCCAGTCTCAGAATTATTTCAATGGTTATTTTCTCTGCCTGGAATTCTCTTACTCCAAATATGTTCCTAGATTACTTCCCCAAGGGTTTAGTCTTTGCTCAAGTAAAGCATTTTTAAAGACACATGACTTCAAAACACTTCTTCCAACATCTTCCTATCACCTAATTAACTATGAACTGTAGTTGATGTAAAAATGTTTGTAAAATGTGCTTAGGTTAAATGTGCAATGTTATTGATAGTACCCTTAGTACTTCTAGTCTTTGGATGGAAAAGCAATAAAGCAGAATAAGCCAAAAAACCATCTTTTCAAAGTGGTGGTAGGCACAGACCACCACCTTCTTCAAGAAACAGAAGCCCTTCAGGAAGTCTGAGATCTGGAAGAGGAAGTAGTGGAGGAACAAGAGGGTGGCTTAACTCATATGAAGGACACTTGGGTAATGTTTTAAAATATACAGATGGAATCAAAGGACTGAAAGAAAATAAGTTTGAAGATACCAAAATTTCTCAATTTTATTTATTAACTTTATGAACAGAATATTAATTATTGATAAGCACAATTATCTCTTACTACTAAATGTGTATTATAAGAATGATTGAATTAATATCTAAAAATCATTTTAAAATTGTAATAACTTTGCATTGAAATAACAAAAATTTCAAACTGAATTGATTTTATGAATGCTGATTGCCTGTACTCAACCGGTTTTCTGCAGAAATCATTTATATTTATTATACTTTAGAGTTTTCTATTCCAGGGCCCAGAATTTAATATCAGTTTTACTATCAAAATACAATGGAATATTTAAAACTTTCAAATGGGAAAAAAAAGTAACTCAGTACTTAAGATTGCTTTTGCAATTTTTTTTTTGTGTGTATATTCATGTGCAAACATCTATGCAAATCAATTGCTTTGTAATTTTGATATGGAGAGTTTGTGCATTGGCCTGCCATAAAGCATTTTCAATTTAAGAAATGTAGAACTTTAATTGCTGAAAAAAGTCTGTGACCTTGGGAAGGTCTAAGAAGTACTGCTTCACACATATGTATGTGTCTTTCTTTGCTGGAACTTAAGTCACTGAAAATGATATTTATGAGTGATTTACACAATAGAAATAAGGGGTCAATTTTTACATAAAAAAGAAAATCAAACCATGTATTTTACATATATATAATATATATTATATATATTATATATATGTAATTATATTATGTTATATATTATATATAATATAATATATAATATATAATATTGTACATATAATATAATATATATTATATATTTATATATAATAACATATATCATTATATATAAAATAATGTAAATTATATATGATATTATATATTTCATATATATATAGATGACATAAAATCTTGTGTTTCCAGACATGGGAAATATGGGGCAGATGGACCACGAGGGCAGGAATTCCAGACCAGCCTGGCAAACATGGTGAAACCCTGTATCTCCTAAAACACAAAAAATTAGCCTGGTGTGGTGGCTTGTACCTCTAATCTCAGGTACTCCTGAGGCTGAGGCAGGAGAATCACTGGAAACTGGGAGGTGGAAGTTGCAGTGAGCCAAGATCACACCATTGCGCTCAAGCCTGTGGGATACGGCAAGAGTCCATCTCAATAAATAAATAAATAAACAAACAAAGAAACCCATTTGTTAACTTGTATTATCTATTAATCAACCTTCAAAAATATATCATTTAATTTTGAGTTTTAATAACCAGATTTTTAATTAGTTGGAGATGTTTTTTAAAGTTGAAATTGCAGTGTTTGCTCCATTTTAAGATACACAGCTTCATGATTATTTTGTGTCCATTGGTCTTGAGGGTGAGGTTCAATAATACTCTGCCATGGATAAGAATGTGAGTATTCTAACCTGTAACACCACCTGGCAATGGGCATATCTCTACATTTTTTGTAGATATATAAAAATATTTTTTCATATTATTTAATATGAAATTCTTAAAGATTATTAATATTTAGCATAGTCTAACCTGAAAATTAGTGTTTCATAAGGGAATTATAAGAATTCAATATTACGTTAACAAATTTTAGAGATAATGTATTTTCCTGATGTGTCACCTTTTGATATTGAAAATATTTGAGTTTCTTTGAATGGAATTTACTTTATATTTATGATATGCTTTGAAAATTTTTCCTCATAACAGAATGATATAAAGTCATTTATCATTTTTCTTTTAATATTTTTATGTATATTTATACTTAGATATTTTACTGATAGATTTCTGCTCCCTGTTCACTCCCCATTTTTCCCACATCACTCTCTCACACCAACATGTTATGATTTTTGAGTTTCTTTCTAGATTTTCTAAGTGGACTTTTATTGTTTGAATTGTACGTATTTCCTATAAAATGTTAATTTTATTAGTTTAGACAAATGTGAATTTGTAAGATTATAATATGTAGAAAATCTTTATAAACAACTGAAACTTAGCCATTTAAGAAACAGTGATGTTAGTCAACTAAAAAGATTTTGTTTGAAGTACAGATGGTGGTGGATACACTCTTGATCTCAACATGAGTTCCTCTATGGGACACATTCCAGTTAGAAGAAGTCCATCTTCAAGAAGTGGAGGTCCTCTTCCTAAAAAATCTGCTCCTTCTGCTGTGGCATGAAGGAATAGTTCGATGGGAGGCCAAGGTAAATGCTACCTGATAGAAAGACTGTATTTTTCGTGTGACTAAAAATAAGCTGTTTTACCTGGATGCTTAACTTTAACTTCATCAAACAAAAGAAGAGCGACACATACATGGGCATAATTACAGATTGATACATTTTATTATGGTTTCTATCTCACTAGGTACATTTCAGGTTTATGGTGAAGAAATACTTGAGCTTCTCAATGCAGATGAAATAAGTTATTAGAGTGAGGCCAACATTACTTTTAATCCTGTGTTTGCTAGAGAATTCCACTTAATTTTTCTAAAAGTTCCTAGCAGTATTCTTTGATGGTAGGCTTCTTCATCTAATGAATTCTTCCATTTCCTAGGTCCCTGGTAGTGGTCCCCTGGAGAGCCAATTGAAAAATTGCTTGTTCAGTTTCTTTGTTGGGTTGGAGTCTTGCTCTTACCAGGTGAGAGTGCATAGGTGAGATGATGGCTTACTACAGCCTCAAATTCCTGGGCTCAAGCAATTTTCCTATTTCAGCTTCCTGAGTTGCTGCAACTACAGGCATGCACCACCACATCTAGCTATTTTTTTTTCCCTATATTTTTGTAGAGAGAGGATCTCACCACATTGTCAAAACTGACATTAAAGCCCAGGGCTCAAACAGTCCAGGTGCTTCAGCCTTCCACACTGGCCCACAGTGTGAGCCAGTTAGCCTGGCCGTCTAGGTTCTGAGACCTCAATAATTCTTATGCACAAGGCATTTTTACTGCTTACATAAAGATTCAAAAGAACTACAAGAGCATTTAGCAGAAAAAGAGTCACTGGGCTTAAATATCATTTAAAAAATACTTTAAGGCTTGGAAGTTAGACATGAAGGAATCCAATATTCTTAAATTAAATGGATATCATGGAAGTGCAGAGTTGTGAAATATAAGGGTATGTAAATCAATAATTAAGATTGTACCTGGATGTTTAAACATTAACACAAGACCTTAGTGTAAGATTTGAAATTATTTGAGGAGAGAATTTAGAATTAAGCAACATGAGTTGAACAGTAGGATTGAATAGAAGTAATATTTTTGAGAAGGAGAATTGTAAGACTGCAGGCTGAACAGAAGAAAGCAAGACAATACATAAAATTTCTTAGTGACAACGTTTAGCAAAACAAAATAAAATTCTTACTTAGTCCTCCATCCTAATATGGAGGAAATTGAAAATGCCATTTTTAATTTTATATTTCATGTGTAGATTATCGGGAAGTTAGGTATTTATTGAATTGAGGATACACAAGCCAACACATTTCCATAGGAAAATTAGCCAGTGAATATATCATAAGTGAAAGATGGACCTCTAAGGAATAGCATGTGAAGAGTATATTAAAGGAGAAAATTTTCTATTTTGAAATAACAATGTGGTAATGACCCCTTGAACAGTATTGTTTATTGCAGTATAAGTAAATCTTGGTCATCATTAGAAACTCTTCACTAGTGTATTTTAATTTGTCAACATTTAAGATAGAGACAACCACTTAGAGATAAAGGAGAACTTTTATGTAAAAGTTTAGCATGCAGTATTTCAAAGGTAGCAGTATTTGTGTGTGTGAGATGGACTGAAAAACATCGGAAAACTTACCTTCTTCAGCTGAGAAAGGATGATGTATGTAAACTTTAAAATCAGTGAAGAGTTTGATGGTTTTACATTTTTCCATGTGTCATTAGTAGTCATCAGTAATTCATATAAAAAGGAAAATCATAACTAATTAGTAATTAACCATTACAAATGAACTTTTACAGAAGAATTAATGTTTGCCTTCAGCTTTGTTAGAAGAACTGGCCTTGCAGTAGCCATGGAATTATCCAAAGCCAGAAGAAATATTCACAATGTCATGACCTTCTAGTAATTTGGGAAAAAAAGAATGGAGTCATAGAAGAAAAAATTTTAATAAGTTGTTGGAGAGAAGACTAAATAGTGTTTCAGATTTGGTGTTCTTTACATTATGTTCCATCATTTTAATATTAAATTTAATGGAAGAGAGAATTATGGAGGTCCTCCACACAGAGAGTCAATCTCTTCCTGGAGAAATGACCATATGTCATCAAGAGATGATGGTTATGCAACTAAGGATAGGTAAATGAAAAATGAAAGAAAAAATAGTTGATTTTTTGTTGTAGTGATGAAATTCACTTAACAAAATTAAATATTATAAGGTAAACAGTTAAGAGAAGTTACATACATTCTGTGTAGTGCAGCAAGTACCTCCATCGAGTTCCAAAACATTTTCATGACAAGAAACTAAAATTCCAACTACCAGTTAAGCAGTCCTTCATTTTCTCCCTTCCCTCAGCTGCTAGCAAACACCAATCTGCGTTCTGCCTCTGCACGTACTTGTTGTGGGCATTTAATGTTAATGGGCTCAAGCACTACATGACTATTTGTATCTGTCTCTTTTCCTTTTGCGTGAGGTCCAGAAGGTTCATTTACATCATAGGACTTCACTTCTTCCACAAGCTGTTAACCCATTATTTTATCTGAGTTGTTTCCACCCCAGTATTTCTATGCACCAACATGTGTTTGAGTACACTTATTCAATTCTGGATGTATATATAAGTAGAATTGCTTGGTCCTATGATAATTATGTGTGTCTTCTTGAGGAACCACTACATTTCTCCATAGAGCTGCATCATTTTCCATTCCAACTAGCATTGTATCAGGGTTCAAATTTATCTACATCCTCTCAAACATTTGTTATTTCCTGCTTTTTAAAATTTATTGCCATTCCAGTGTGTGTGTGAATTATGGTATCTCATTTGGGATTTGAAATGCATTTTCTGAATCATTATGTGTCTGTTCCATGTGCTTTTTGGGCATTTGTCTATTTTACTTGACAAAATATCTGTTTAGATGTTTGGACTTTTAATTTTGTTTAAGTTGTAAGTTAGTTATGTTTTGGATACTAGAAGTTGAAAATTTAAAATTTGTTGCATAAACTTCCAAGTGGAAGTTCTGGATAGATTTGTAAATTATAGAATTTTATTTAATAGACCAGATCATTATTTTGATGAAATCTAAGGAAAATTATAAACGACAAATATAACATGTTTAAATATTGAGTATTCTTAACAGAATAAAGTATAGGGAACGATATGAAGGTGAGAACTTCATTTCATGTTCAGTTAAATGTGATTCAATGTTTACTTTAGAATTAAATTTTTTAAGCTTCAAAATACTACTCTTACACTTCTTTTAAGTAAAACCTTTCTCCTATTGCAGGCATAATTAATATGCTGTAAACAAAGGTAAAGGAAACCAGATATTGCTAAGTAATAGTTTAACTAATTAATACTTTAGTGATAGCAGTAAAAATGTTTAAATGTAGTCCAACATATTATTTTATCAACCCTGCAAGGACCTCTCATGGTGCACCACCTACACGAGGGCCTCAGATGTCTTATGGTGGAAGAACCACCATGAATATAATAATACACAAGATAGATATGGCAGAAGTTGGGAGAGTTATTCAAGAAGCTTTGGTGATTTTTATTCCTGTGGTCATGAGCACGTTGGCAGAAAACACTGAAGGAATCCTTTTTCTCTGGATAGGGGCCACACTGCTCGTTGTGAAGCATATGGTAGCTCGAGTTATGTGGCATCTGCAGGAGATGGTGGTAGAAGTCGATCTGAAAACGAAGACTGAAGTAGATATTAAAGCAAGTATTCAAAATAATAGTTATTGCATACCAAACCTTGTTTGCAAATCAAAAATTGAAATGTTATTTCTGCCTTGTTACCTGCATCTTACTAAAAGAAACTTGTTGGTTTTGTGGAGAGAGGTAGAAACTACTTACTCCATGAATTTTTTGAGGTACTTAAAGGAAAAGAATTTTTTTCAAATTTCATACTTGTTACTATCTGTTAGTTATAATATCTGCAATAAAGTTTTCATAATAAATTTTACACATAATGCAAAATGCCTGATGTTACTCCTTAGCTACACTTGCTTAAAAGCAAATGAAATAGAAAGTAAATTGCATTTTGAACATTTTCCTTTGTTTCTTTGAACATAAATAGATATAAAATCAGGCATATATGTCTCCCTTGCAAATGGCATAAGTTTTCTCATTAGGCTGTGTTTCTCTTTAAAATATTACAAGATTAAAACATTTGCAAAATCTTCAGAAACACTACAAAACTGTCTGCCTCACTGTCCAACATTTATCTTATAGAGGAATAGTACAGGAGAAAGGAAATAATTAGATGTGGTTGATACTAAAGTTTAAGACATCTGGAACAATCTACTTGAAGCATTCTGTGACAGGGGGATATTGTTAATGAAAACTTTTTTTTTCCATAAATCAAAACGGAAACAGCTAAGTTTCTCAAGTTTATGGCATAATGAAATGGAATGTTCCTAGTTTAAATAGTGGAAATTGTTTTGTCTTGAAAGTTACTCATGTTAATTATTTCTTCAAAGATTTGACAATGGTTGTTTTAAGTAATCCTTTAGTAATAAGTTCTTACAAACAGGAATAATCTAGAATAGTTGGGATTTTATGAATTTTGTTTTCTTTTACTTTTCTTTCTTTTTTTTTTTTTGAGATGGAGTGTAGCTTTGTCACCCAAGCTGGGGTGCAGTGCCTTGATCTTGGTTTACTGCAAACTCCACCTTCTGGGTCCAAGCTATTCTCCTGCCTCAGTATCCTGAGTAACTAATATTAGATGTGGTGCACCACAGCTGGCTAAGGTTTTGTATTTTTAGTACAGACAGCACTTTGCCATGTTTGCCAGGCTGTTCTTAAAATCCTGACCCATCCTCCTCAGACTCCCAAAACCCTAGGATTACAGGCATGAGCCACCACTCTCAGCCTATCAGATTTAATTACAGATGTGAATGGGAACACTTTAGACCTCATACTTTTAGGAAAGTGTGAGCATAAACAGCAGCATAAAGTTTCAGACAGGGGATTGCTTAAAGGTTTAAGAAATCATCCCATATAAAAATGAAAATATTTGGACCCAAATAACTAAACCAATTAATTTTCCTGATTATCCAACCTAAACAAATGAAATATATGAAGTTCCAGAAGTTTTACAGTCCATAATTCTTACAATTAACAGGCTAATCTGCAAGGAGGAAGTATTTTCTTGGTAAAATTTTGACAAGATCATCAATTTTTATAGGGTAAGGGTGCAAATAATTTTAAAGAGAGAAGTTACCAACTTTGATATTCAAGTGAGTTATTCATGTTATGTAGTTGTGTTTTCATTCACCTATAATGTAGCATTATGAGGATGAAGTAAAAAGATAAAACTCCCTAGACTTGTGTATGTTACTGTCCAGGTGTGATGGCTCAGTTCTTTAATTCCAGCACTTTGGGAGGCCAAGGCTTGCAGATCACTTTAGGTCAGGAGTTCAAGACCAGCCTGGCCAACACCATGAAACCCCATCTCTACCAAAAATACAACAATTAGCTGGGCTTGGTGGCCCAGGCTAATAGTATGTTAACTAGTAATAGTTAATTGGGAGGCTCAGGCAGGATAATTTTTTGTCCCTGTGAGCCCAAGGCTAAAGTGAGCTGATATTGCACCATGCACTCTAGCTGGGGTGACAGAGTAAGACTCCAAATCAAAAATAATTATATAAATCAATAATATATAAATAACAAACAGCATATCCTTCAGTTCAAGCACTTATTTTTTTTTTTGTCTTTTTAGACACACAATCTCACTCTGTTGTCCAGCATGGACTGCAGCGGCACCATCGTAGCTCACTGCAGCCTTGAACTCCTGGGTTCAAATATGTGAGCTTTCTGTTTCAGCCTCCCAAGTAGATAGAATTATAGACACACACCACTATGCCCTACTTTTGTGTTTGTGTGTGTGTGGTAAGGACAATGCTTTGGATATATTGTTCAGGCTGGTCTCAAACTCTAAGGCTTAAGTGTCCTCCTTCCTTGGCCTCCCAAAGTGATTGTAGCCCTGAAACACTGAGTTTGGCATATTGTTTCCAGAGTTGGTTCTTTCTAGTGGGTTCTTGGACTTTCTGACTTCAAGAATGAAGCCCTGGGCCTTTACATTGAGTGTTACAGCTCTTAAAGATGGTGTGTCTGGAGTATATTCCTTCAGATGTTCAGATGTGTCCAAAGTTTCTTCCCTCTGGTGGGTTCCTGGTCTCACTGACTTCAAGAAAGAAGCTGCAGACCTTCATGGCCAGTATTGAAGTTCTTAAAGTTGGTGGGGACCCAAAGTAAGCAGCAGCAAGATTAATTGTGAAGAGTGAAAGGACAAAGCTTCCACAGCATGGAAGGGGACCTGCATGGGTTGCCACTGCTGGGTGGGGTGGCCAGCTTTTATTCCTTTATCTGGCCCCACCCACATCCTGCTGATTGGTCCATTTTACAGTGTGCTGATTGGCCCATTTCACGGAGTGCTGATTGCTGCATTTACAATCATTTAGCTAGACACAGAGCACTGATTGGTGCATTTTTACAGAATGCTGATTGGTGCATTTACAGTCTTTTAGCTAGACAGAAAAGTTCTCCAACTCCCCACTAGGCCCATGAAGTCTAGCTGTGTTTACATCTCAATTCCCCAACTGCTGCTGGGAATAAGGCAATGACCACACTAGCTACTTCGTGCTGGATAGAGGTGAAAAGGGGCCCACCAGTGGCATTGTCCTCCAGAGGGGAACTCTCTAGGCCAGCCAAAGGGCCAGTGGGTCAATCCAGGTTCTTTGGTAGAAGTTGTTAGTTCAGCTTATTAGGGTTTTCATTTGTAAGATCATCTGTAGCTTGATGGCTTCCATCCTAGAGGAAACAAATTTGACAAGGTGGTTAAAAATACAGGACCTGAAGGCAAGTAATAGCAAGATGGCTGTCAAAGGACATGGAAAGGGAAGAAGCCATGTGGCCCAACTCCAGAGGTTTGTATAAGAGTTTGAAAGACATTGTCTGGTTTCAGAAGCCTTTTCCATTAAATGCCGGGTGGCATTGCATACTATCCCTGACTGGTTAGTGTAAAAGAAACCCTCTTCTCCTAAGAAGGTGCAGAGCCCTTCTTTCTCAACAGTGATCAGGTCTAGGCCTCACTGGTTTTGGAAAGCCACTGCTACCAAAGAGTCTATTTGGGATTGTAGAGAAATAATAGATTTTGTTATTTTTCACAAATTGTCTGAGAAATCCTTTGAGAGTGTGTGGTGGTAGGATAATACATTTTACACTGTTAACTTTTAGCAAACTTTACTTTTGTTGAAAACCACCTAAGTTTGGGATTTCAATTATTCTTTGCTATTAATAAGACCTTGTTCAGTCCCTGTTAACTTAGAATTGGTATAGATGACTCCTTCCTGATTCCGTAAGTACATTGAAATTTGGCTGAGTGCAAACAGCTCACAAGTTTGAGTGGACCAATTATTAGGCAATTTTCCTAACTGCCTCTACAAGAGTTCCCTTATCACTTACTGAATACCCATTGTGTCTTTTTCCCTTAATTGCCTGGGAGGAGCCATCTATCATCCTGTTCTGAAGGGAGTTCCTCCTAGGTCTGGTTGGACCTTTGTATGGTAATTAGTTAAGACTTAGATCTCATGTTTGGAAACCTGCTGGGTTAAAATTTTTTGATAGGAGGGCTACAGGTTCTCAGCGGCCTCAGTGCTTTCAGGCTATGCCTTTGTTTACACTGACAACAAGGTGGTATTTTGGTGTTATAGGGTCATTGGGAAGACCTTCAATTATCAATTATAGGTATTAAATTTACCCTGGCTTTTAAAGGAATACGGTATACTGCTTTTTCTTTACTACTTCTGTCTGTATCTCTTTTTGACTCCTTCTTTGTCTGTCTCTTCCTCTCTGTCTTCACTTCTGTCTTTGACTTTGTCTCTCTCTTTCTCTTTCTTTCTCTCTGACTCTCTCTTTGTCTGTCTCTTCATCTTTTTCTCTGTCTCTCTCTCTGATTTTCTGTCACTTTCTGTCTCTTTGACTCCTTCTTTTTCTGTCTCTTCCTCTCTCTCTTTCCTTCTGTCTTTGACTTTGTCTCTGTCTTTCTCTTTCTTTCTCTCTGACCACCTTTTTGTCTGTCTCTTCCTCTCTTTTTCTCTCTCTCTCTGACTTTCTGTCTCTTCTTCTCTCTCTCGCTCTCTTTCCTCTCTGCCAGTCTTTTCCTGCCTCTGCCAGCCACTTATGCTGCTATTCTTACCTCTCTTTCCCCTTATGATGGCTTTGGCAGTGTAAGACTGCCACCTCCTTGGGCTTTGCACAGCTAGCAATAACTCCATGGTTTCCTTGTGATGTTTAATGGGGGTACCCCCAGAGGTTATGATCTAATTTTCTTTCCATATTGCAGGATGGGAATGTAGGATTAGATAAGCATATTTACTATCTATGTACACATTTATTCTTCTTCTGATTCCCAGTTCTCAGCCTTTGGTAAGTGCCACTAGTTCTGCTAACTGGGGGCTGGTCTGTGGGGAAGAGGCTTACTTTCAAGTGTCATTACACCACTAACTATGGCATAACTTGTCCTTCATATCCCATTCTCCAAAATGAGCTTTCACTGATACATATGTTAAGGCCAGGATGAACTAAGGTGACTCTAAGAGATCCTTTTTGGTGGCATAAATTTGGACAATAATTTTTTGGCAGTCATGCTTGACTAGTGTTTCACATCCTCTAGGAGAAAAATGGCAGGTTTGAGGGCTTCACATGTGTGTATTTGAATCACCTGTCCCTCAAGGAGTAGTGCCTGGTATCTAAGCAGGCTGTTGTCTGATAGCCATAAACTTCCTTTGGCACCTACTCTGCCCTTTACATCATGAGTAATCTAGAGAGTGAGATCCTTTCCTTGCATTATTTTGATAACCTCTGATACTAAGATGGCCACCACCACAACTACCAGTAAACAGTGAGGCCCGCCTTTTGCTACCACATCAATTTCCTTACTTAGGTATGCCACAGGTTGTGGGGTTGTCCCATGAGTCTGAGTAAGTACTCCAAGAGCTATTCCTACCCTCTCTGTGACATATAAAGAGAAGTTTTGTCCTGTGGGAAGGCTTAAGGCTGGAGCTTGAGTTTGTCTCTTCCAATGCCCAAACTTCAGGGTTGACTCCTTCCTCAAATGGGATAACAAATGGGTAACTTATCACCCTTATCCATGTAGATAATAGCTCCAGCTTTGGCTAATATGTCCCTCCCTAATGAGGCATGGGATGTTCATGCATAACAAGAAAGGCATGTGAAAAGAGAAAAGTCTCCCAATTACAACTGAGAAGGTGGGAGAAACATCTGGTTACAGGCTATCCCAGGATTCTTCAGGTGGTAACAGATCTTGAGGACAGCTGTCCAGGAGAGGAGATTAATACTGTGAAGGCCACACCAGTGTCCAGGAGGAAGTGAATTTCCTGGCTCTCAATGGTTAAATGTACCAGGGGCTCACTGGGGGTGATGTCATGAGCTGGCACTTGCCCCAGACACCCTCAGGCCTATTGTTGGCTGGGGTATTCTGGCCTAGAGAACCTTTGTCCTGTTGGGCAGTGAGCCTTCCAGTGATTGCCTCAGCATAGTGGACCTGGGCTAGGGGACAGCTTGTTTCTTGTTGGACAAACTTTTTAAAGGTGTTCTTGCAACCACACTGGTAAGAAACCCTACCGGGTAATTGGCCTGCTCCATTTTCTGTCCTGTCTGAACTGCCAAGGTTTGTTTGTCTGAGGGCCATGACTAAGGCTGCAGCCTTTCTCTGATATCAATTTTTCTTTTTGGCTAGGACTTCTTGGTCACTATTATAGAACACTGAGGTTGCCAGTTTTATGAATGCCTCCAGATTTTGTTCAGGGCCTGGGGCTGACTTTTGGAGCTTTCTCCTGATATCTGCAGCTGATTGGGTTATAAACCTATCTTTCAGGATGAATTGACCCTTGAGGGAGTCAGGTGATGGGGGAGTATATTTCCTTAAGACCTTCCATAGCTGCTTGAGGAAGCCAGAAGGATTTTCTTCCTTTCCCAGAGTTATGGTGGACATCATTGCATAATTCATGGGCTTTTTCCTAATTCTCCTTAGTCTTTCTAGAATACAGGTCAACAGATGTTTGTGACTCCAGTCTCAATAAACTAAGTTGAGGTCCCAGTGGGGATCCATACTGGGGATGGCTTGCTGACCAGTAGGGAATTTGCCCCTTTATTCAGCTGTCATTCTATCATTTACTTGACTAAGATACTAGATATCTCCAAACTCTTGGGCTGCAGCTAAAGCCACATCCTTTTCATTAAAGGCCAGGATTTGATGAACATGAGCATGACATCTCTCCAAATGAGGTGAAAGTTTTGCCCTAGACCCTGTAGGACATCTATGTACCTATCAGGATCATCTGAAAATGTCCCTAAGTCTGCCTTGATCTGCTTTAAATAAAGGAGGGAGAAGGGGACATTTACCCAGGTTGGGCCAAATTTCCCTCCCCCTACAGCTTGAAGGGGACATAATTAATAGCCAGTTTTTTTTTTTTTTGGTCCTTTGTAGATTTCTTTGCTTGTTTCCTTCTGGGAGGGAGAGATTAGAGGAGGTTTATCATTAATAGATGGGGAGTTATAGGGAGGCTAGGATATGGGGCTAAGCTGAAAGATCCTCCTGTGGGATGTAAATGGCAAGAATTGCAAAGTTGTGGATTCTCCTTCAATGAAAATAAAGCTTGGACATCGGGTATTTCACTCCACTTGCCTTCTCTTTTACAGAAAAGTTCAAGCTGCAGGATAGTAATGTAATTTATACTTCCCTCAGTTGGCCATTTTTCCCCATCAGTGAGAGAATATTGGGGCCAGGCCATAGTGCAGAAAAAAATGAGCCACCTCTTTGTCAGGGTTTGTGGATCAAATTGGTTCCAATGGCTTAGGATGCATTTCCAGGGTTAGCCTGTTGATGACTGAATGTTTCCCATCTGAAAGACAAAACTGCCCACAGTTTTGGTTTGTTGTTTCTCCCCTTGCCCAAGAACCTGCAACAGTCCCTGGACCCTGCTGATTGGAATAGTTGTGTTCACTGATGCAGCAGCAGAAACACCTCTTGCCTAAGAATCTGTAATTGTCCCTGGGCCCTGCTGATCAGAATAGTTGCACTCACTGACCCAGCAGCAGAAACACTAGTTTTCCTCCTAGACCACAAAGAGGACTGAGAATGGTTGGATTTAGTGGCCCTTACTGATGCATTATCAAAAACCTGCACCCTTTCCTGTTCTCCTAGACCACAAAGAGGACGAAGAAAAATTGGATTTATTGGCCTTACTGGCACATTCTCAGAAACTTGCACCCTTTCCTGTCCTCCTAGACCACAAAGAGGACCAAGAAAAATCGGATTTAGTGGCCATTACTGACACATTCTTGAAAAACTGTTAGAGTCCTAAGCATTCTCCCATTAGTGTTGATATTACACCCCTGTCCTGTAAACATATTATGCCTCAAAAATGAAGTGGAGGGTCATACCCTGAGGGAGGGAAGTGTTCCCCATGGTTGGAAGAGTGATGCCTTTTGTCCTCACTTGAATAGGTAGGATATCATTTCTGAAGCTCCCCATATACTAGCTTTAGGAGTAGCTTTTTTTAGACCTGCTAGTCTGAGGAGGGATCCTAAAATTCTAGATAAGATAGTCCCCCCACCCACCAATGGGGCTTTGGGCTAAAATTATGTCTTTCTGATTGGTGAACCTGGGTGCCTAAAGAAGGGAATAGAGTCCTGGAGTTTATACTAGAAATCATTCTTATAGGAGAACCTAGAAAAGCACCAGAGATAGGGAGTGGTTTTGAGAAGCAGGACTAGCCTTGAAGAAGAGGCAAAAGGAAGTTTGCCTGAGAGGTATTGGGAACCAGGGGGCAAAGGTCAGAGGTCAGGATAGATAGGATAGATGCACAATGTGACTTTGAGGGTTTTGCTCATGGCCACAGGGCCAACCAACTTATTGTTGGGACCCCAGAGGTGAATGGCTTTCCTCTCTGTCAATCCTCAGCTCAGCCCAGAAGTACAGTGAAAGCAGAAGCTGGTTCCAGGCAAACCAATGCTCCCCACTCCAAAGGGTCAGCAGTTATTAGGGAGCACTTTCCAAGAAAGCCTGACACCCATGTCTTTAGTCTAGCAGCCACAATAGTCACTTTTAACTGGCTGACAGGTGGCTGGTATTTAGCTCCCGAATTCTAAGGAAAAATAGGACAGAATATCAAGTAAAGGTGTCTGAGATGTCTGATGATAGGTGATAATCCCTTCATCATCACCACAATGTGTCTGGAATTTATTCCTTCTAGTGAGTTCTTGGTCTTGCTGACTTCAAGAATGAAGCTACGTACCTTCACGGTGAGTGTTATAGCTCTTAAAGATGGCATATACGGTGTTTGTTCCTTCAGATGTTCAGATGTACCTGGAGTTTCTTCCTTTCAGTGGTCTTGTGGTCTCGATGACTTCAAAATGAAGCTGCAGACCTTAGCAGTGAGTGTTACAGCTCTCAAAGGTGGTGTGGACCCAAAGAGTGAGCAGCAGCAAGATTTATTGTGAAGAGCGAAAGAACAAAACTTCCACAGCACATAGAAGGGGACCCAAGCAGGTTGCTGATTCTGGGTGAGGTGGCCAGCTTTTATTCCCTTATTTAGATCCACACACGTACTGCTGATTGGCCCACTTTACAGAGTGCTGATTTGTCCATTTTACAGAGTGTTTACTGTTCCATTTTTGAGAGTGCTGATTGGTGCACTTACAATCCCTTAGCCAGACACAGAGTGCTGATTGGTGTATTTTTAGAGTGCTGATTGGTGCATTTACAATCCTTTAGTGAGACAGAAAAGTTCTCCAAGTCCCCACTTGACCCAGGAAGTCCAAGTGTCTTCACCTCTTGCTAGGACCTCCAAGAAAAAATAGTGATTTAAATAGACATTCAAGCACTTCTGAAACTGTTTGTCTGTGGCTTACTGGATCTCAAGCAGTCAAGAAAGCTCAGCTCCCTCTTTGTACCTCAAAGAACTTAGATTGTATATCTAATGCCTTGACTTTTTTTTTTCTCTCATATCTTTTGAGACAGAGTCTTGCTCTGTCACCTGGACTGGAGGGCAATGGCATGATCTTGGCTCATTGCAACCCCCACCTCCTGGGCTCAAGTGATTCCCCTGCCTCAGCCCCCCAAGTAGCTGAAAATACAAGTGACCACAACCATGCAGGTTAATTGTTGTATTTTTTAGTACAGACAATGTTTCACCATGTTGGTCAGGCTGGTCTCAAATTCCTGACATCAGGTGATCCCCCACCTTGGCCTCCCATAGTGCTGGGATTACAGGTGTGCACCACCACACCTGGCCATGTCTTCACTTTTATAGCTTCTGCTCAGGTATCTTGCTTCTAATCCTCCTGACTTTGTATCTGTCAAGGTCCTCTAAGAGCAGGCACTTAGGCATTTCTCATCAGTCTTCCTTCTCACTCTAGCAATATACTGAGCTTCTAAATTTTCCTTCCAAGAAGTCAAACTACCCAACTAGTACCCTGACTTCTCAGCTTGCTGTCTGAGTTTTAATACTAACTTGCCAAAGTCTGGAAGCTAATGTAGCCCAGTGTTTTGTAGTCCCAGGATTCTAAAGAGGAAAAAGGATTGTTTTACCATAACTCTGCATGATTTTTAAACTTGCCTATTTTTATAGTTTAAACATTTGTCCCTCCAAGCCTCAGGTTCAAACGTGGTCCTCCACACTGTAAATGGCACCTATTGCAAGGTGTTTGTTTGTGTCATGGGCTGGAACCCTCATAAATGGCTTGACACCCTCACCATTGTTAATAAGTAAGTTTTCCACTCTATTAGTTCCCAGAATGGTGTTTACATCCAAATATGTTGTTGAAAAGAGTCTGATACCATCTCCCCTTCTCTCTCTTGCTCTCTCCACATGTGATATACCTGTTTTCCTTTTACCTTCTGTCCTGAGTGGAAGCCTCATGTGGCTCTCACCAGATGCCGTTGCTAGCACCACACCTCCTTTACAGCCCACAGAACCAGGAGCCAATTAAAGCTCTTTTCTTTATAAATATTCCAGTCTCATCCTTTTATAGGAACACAAACAGATGAAAGCATGTATCTCTGGCTGATAACATGCCTATATCAGTAAGCAGTGGAGCTCAGAATTCACTATTTCCTGCATTCCACAGAGGACAAAGAAGCAGTTTTCAATGGTCCCGTGAGATCTTCCTTAAATCCAACCCTTGGCTTGCTCTAGCTTTCAGGTTCTCCATGGAAGCACTCAACATTTTAAACTCTTCCCTTAGGACAAGTATTTTGTTATTTTATTTTATTTTTTTGACATCGAGTGTCACTCTGTCACCCAGTTTGGAGTGCAGTGGCGTGATCTCAGCTCACTTCGACCTCCACTTTTTAGGTTCATGATACTTTCCTGCCTCAACCTTCCAAGTAGCTGGGAATACAGTTGCATGCCACCAGGCCTGGCTAATTTTTTTTTGTATGTTTAGTAGAGAGGAGATTTCACCATTTTAGCCAGGATGGTCTCACCCTCCTGACTTTGTGACATGCTCACCTCATCCTCCCAAAGTGCTGGAGTTATAAGCCTGAGGCACTGTGCTCAGCATGGACCAGTCTTTTAACTTGCCTGTTTCTGGGGTCTGATGTGACAGAGTAGTCATTCTGTGATTCTGCTAATTCCTACCCTCTCCACAAAAAAACTCAACTCACAACTATCCTTAGATAAGGACACCTTAGTGAATGATTCTATAACTTGAGATTGAATATATGACAACATTTTTGACTGTAGAACTGAGAATAGCCACACACATAGGATAAAAAAATGGTTTTAATTTGATTTTTTGTTTCTCCCCAAGCCAGCAGTGTTGCAGATGAAAAAATTTCCCTGGGCTCAGTTTCTTCAGAGTGGAGAGAGTTGAAAGTGTACATTCAGGCTTTTCTTTTGCATTTTGCAATTCTTCACATAAAGTACTCTCTAGTGTTACCCAGTGGGAAACATTGAGGATATCTGACAACTGGGTCAGTTAGAAACAAACTACATGGATGGGGCTCATACTGACCATGAAATTAATCTTGTTGGTGGCTTTGCATTGCAGCCAGCAGAGGTGCAGCATCAGAGAAACTAGGCAACAGCATCATACTGAAGCAACCAACCATAGTTGATTGGTCTGCAAGGCTCAAATTATTGGCCAACTGCCAAATCCCACCCTGGCTTTCCCTTCAAAAATTCCCAAGCTGTGACAAAGACGCAACTTGGCAATTATCCACAGAAGGTCCATGTGACCTCACTCAATCCACGCTGTCATACTTTTGACCATCTTTGCCCTGTGTGCTCCACCCATCCCCAGGCTGAAAATCAGAGGCAATTTAGGCAATTTAATGGTTAAGGATGAAGTTTCTGGCTCTACCGAGACCCAGTGGGCAAGTAGCTTATATAATAAGCCTTGTTACCCCTGGAAGGATGTTCACTTCTGATATATCTAATGGAAATCACTGGAGCATTAGAATCTCTAGAGCACATGATTTTATTGAGAAACAGAGAATTCCAATATCAGCTCCAGCCCCTCCATCTGCTGCTGGGAAGCAACGACCTTGCTGGGAAACTTCCCTGTCTGAGCCAATGAATATTGTCTACCCAGGCTCTCCAGCAGAAAATGGAGCTAGACTCTCCAGCCTTTGTCCCCTATGGGGAGGACCCACTCTCAGGTCTGGGCCTTCCCTAAGTCAGAGAACTATAAAATCTTTGAGAAATTTTCTTGGCAATGTTCAACTTTCTTAGCTGAGACAAGGCTCTAAATGATTTGTTCAACAGCAGTTGTCAAGGGAGCTGATTTTCAGCCTCAGGGTCTCCTGCTGCAGGCATTAAACTAGCCCATCTGTGCAGAAACCTTCCAGTAATCATCACAGCCAAAATTACAGCCATGCCATTGTCTGTTCCACAACAGAATCAATGTGGACCCAGTCTCAACTCCATCCTGTCCAATTTCAATTTCTGAAATTGAATCATTACTAATAAATAACCTACCAGCCAAAAATAAAAAAAATAAAACCAAGAAACTGATAGATTTGGATCCATCCTACCATATCTACAAAGAGCTCCATCATATTCCATTGTGTGGGTCATCCTAGCTTGTTCAACTTGCTGTGTATGCATGCTTACACACACACACACACACACACACAACTATGTTTCATGTTCTCTCAAAAAGCAGCAATGGAAATGAAATGCTGACCTCAGGTATTATCTGAAGGCTGAGTGGGGGATGATCCATTACTTAGCTTACATTACACTGTTGCCAGCAGCCATGTCCACAATGGCAGTTTTTCAGTGGCTTCTTACAGCTCTCTAGATAACCTACTATTATGTTTATTTATATGGTTTACAATATCTTCCTTAGCCTCTGTCTCTAAACTTGAGCCTGGGTACAATAGCTAAAGCCTGTAATTTCAGTACTTTGGGAGGCTGATGTTGGAGGATCCTCTGAGCCCAAAAGTATTAGACTACAGTGATGTATAATTCAGCCTGTCGACAGAGAAAGACCCTGCCTCTAAGTAAATAAATAGTAAAAATACAACTGATAGTAATATTTTTGTTTTACCATTTGGAAATACAAATTTCCTTGATCAAATATATGAATATTTGATAGCCACTAACACAGCACATTTGCTTGTCCATGGGAACCAACGCAGAAAAGCAGTGCGATTGGATGCTCTTTCTTTTTAATGCCTGAACATGTGTATACTGTGATGATAAGCAGTGAGTTTGGAACAGGAAGGCTTTCTGCCAGAGCCATCAAAACTGTGGAAATAAAACCCTCCACAAATCAGGAAACAAAACAGTCTTTACTGGTTATAGTAAATGGAAAATCTTTTGCAGATCTGATTTCATTTTTAATTTAGTGTGGATTAGGCAGCATAATAGAGACTACCCTGCCCCTAATAGTATGCAATTTGATGAAAATGTCAATTGCACTTGGTTGTTGAAAACTAGGTTTCATCTCCTCCAAGAAGCTTAATTACATGAGTAATTTTGACAATACTCCTAGTTATATGAGTAATTTTGACAATAGGCACCAGCTTATTTTAAAGCTTTTATTAGTCCACTGGAGACCTAAATATTATTAATATTATTTTAAACATAAAATTTTATTTTAAACATAGTTCAAAATTCATGTGGATAATGAACAAAATGGCAGGTTTTTAGTTTTATTTCCTTTTTGTTTTATGCCTTTCATTCTCTCTTTCTCCCTCCCTCCCTTCCTCCTTCCCTCCTTCCCTCCCTTCCTTCCTCCCTCCCTCCCTTCCTCCCCCCTTCCTCTCTCTCTCTTTCTTTCTCTCTCTTTCCTTCCTCCTTTCTTTCTTTCTCTTTCTTTCTTTCTTTCTTTCTTTCTTTCTTTCTTTCTTTCTTTCTTTCTTTCTTTCTTTCTTTCTTTCTTTCTTTCTTTCTTTCTTTCTCTTTACTTCTTTCCTCTATCTCTGTATCTCTCTTTGATTTAGATGGAATCCTGCTCTGTCACCTAGGCTGGAGTGCAGTGGCATGATCTCGGCTCACTGCAACCTCCCCATCCTGGGTTCCAGCAATTTCCCAGTCACACCCTCACAAGTAGCTACAACTGCAGGCATATGACAAGAATCTTGGCTATTTTTTTTTTGTATTTTTAGTAAATACCAGGTTTCACAATGTTTGCTCAGGCTGGTCTCAAACTCCTTTCCTCAAATCATCCACCCACCTTAGCCTCTCAAAATGCTGGGATTTCAGGCATGAGCCATGATGCCCACCCACTTTTATGCATTTCTCTTCTCAGTGATCTCTACTGTCTAATTTATTATTTTATTTCATTTTTATTGCTGAGACGATGTCTCACTCCGTTGCCCAGGATAGAGCACAGTGGTGTCATCTTACTTCATTGCAAACTCTGTCCCAGGGTTTCAGTGGATTCTCCTGCATCAGCCTCCCAAGTAGCTGAGAGTATATCCATGGGCCACCAAGACCAGCTAGCTTTGGTATGATATCAGACATGGGATCTTGCCATGTTGGCCAGGCTTATCACAAACTCCTGAGGTCAAGAGATTCACCCACCTCGGCTTTCCAAACTGCTGGGAGTGCAGATGTGAGCCTCCGTGCCCTGCCTCATATCTGTTTTAAAGTTCAGTTGATGAGCAATATTGTCTTCCTGGAATGTTTTATGTTTACAAAACAACTATAGCACTATTATTTAGCTCCTTAGGATAAAATATGGTAAAACAAAAAACATACACACACAGACACAGACACAGTCAGTGATCAAAAGATCAGTGTAGGCCAGGAGTAAAATGAAATATGAGTTGCTGCAGTTGACAAGAATTAAAGTAGACCAGAATTAACACATACCCAGACAAGAGATGTGAACAGAGTCTTTCAAAATACCCCATCAGATACATGTTAGATTATTCTCCAGCCATAGCAAAGGGACATTAAATATCTGTTGTGTTTTAGAAGAGTCTTGATTGTTTGACTTTTCCAGGGTATTGGCATCCATGACTTCAGCATTTAAACCTCTCCAAAATTACTCAGATCAGTAGACAATTCAGTTTTTCTAGGAGTTTAAAGTGCTTTTCAAAATTATCTAAAAGTTAGTGGCTTAAAACGATAACTATAATTTACTAACTGTCAGTCTTTAAAATCATCTGCAATCTCTCAGCCAAATGATTGTGGTTCAGGGGCACTCAGGAAGACACAATCTAGTGATGGCTCAGGATGGGGACATTGGCAGGTGTCTTTTCATCTCCCTGGTGCCATGGCTAGCATGACTCAAATGGTGGGGGCTGGACTACTGAGATTCTCAGGTATCTCCTTCTATTTCTATGAGTCTCTCCATGGAATGTCCCTTCTGCATAGTGTTATCAGGGTGTTAGTCTTCATGATGTACTTGTCCATGGCTCTGAGGGGTTTGTCCCTATGATAGCAGGAGACTTAGGCAGAGCTGTGTCACCTTTTCTAACCTAGGCCAGAGGTAGCCTAGTATCCAGAAAATGCATTCACTGCTTTCTATTAATTAGAAGCAAGTACTGTGTTCAGTCATATCAGGAATATTTTCAAATTGGTTTGTGAATAATTTCAAAGTGTATATGAGACCACTACAGTGGCCATGCCTAATAACTACTTATTTTTTTAAGTGCTGGATGGGTTTTACCCAATGTAATAGCTGATACAGACTTTTAAGCTTGAAGCCTTTATGTCATAGCTCCAAATATTTGGTTACATGTTGAAATAACTCTCAAGCAAAAATTGATTTTGAAATTAGAGCTATAAATAAATAAAATGAATGAGGTAATGTCATAAATGTCTGCATGAAATGCTTATAAAGAGGTCAGCCTTAAAAATAATATGAAGTCTAATAAGCACTCTTTTACTATTTCTATGGATATTATTTGGACAGGAGGACAAGGACCCAGGGGTCTGCTGGTTAATCTCTGGACCTTGAAACAGTGGCTGGGGCCCCAGGAGTAACACTTCGGGCCATAACAGTGTAGTGAGGACAAGGAGTTCATAGGGGTTAAGGAGAGTGTCATTATGTATATCACTATACATATATATACACATATATATATACACTATATCAGAAACTCAGTAGTCATAGTGAAATCAAAAAATAATCACAGTCAATTTGATCTTATACCTAGACTGAAATATGAAACTTCAAAAGAAAAGAAAGTTAAGAACTTTGGGCTTGTCAAAATTTTCCTACATAGATAAAATTATTGGTGACTTTCTCTCACTAGAAAACATAAACAAATATCCATGTTTTGTATATATGTAAATGAAAATATTTTTATTTCTATCAGTTATGACATGCAAGCAAGTAATAAAGTGAGTATAATAATAAATAATAAAATTATATAAGGAAATTTCTCTGTATCAAAAAATTCTGATACTATTAATTTTATAAAACCATAGAGAATGCTTCATGAAACTACATTAAATAGTACTTTTTAGTATTTCACCTACATTTTAAATAATCAACAAGTTAAAGAAAATTCTGAATCATTATTTCTTACCAATATCATTATTCTACTCAATAAATTCTTTTGAGATTAAATATTTTAAATAAAACATTAAAAACAAATTGTACTCACTGATACCAGCTTTTGATGAAATAATACTTCTGTATTTGTAATCATGTGAAATATATCTTTCTCCTCAACAAAGGACCTTTTGTAACACCAGTGTTATTATTTTCTCTGATACAAACCCTGTGATATCTCAGGACTTTACTGTATCTATACATTACATGCCTCCAGAGAGTAGGCTTCAGACAGATGGAAAAATTATATTTGCAACAAAATTCTAGGAAAGGCAATGATAAAATGGGAGAATAATTTCTAACTGTTCATCAATGGATTTGGATATACTTAGATATAAAGAAATATTTGCACACTGCAAGTTTGCACATGTGCATATAAATTTATAAGAGATACCCATAATTTGTGGGTTGTGTAATCTTTTAATTAATTCTCAATTTTACATATGGGAAACGTGATAAGAGTTTACCCTCATCAAATACTCAGTTTGAAATACTATACTCGATTTGATGTAAAGCCAACAAAATCTCTGTCAACATGCATTTCAATTAATCCAATAATATTAACTGCTGAAAACTTTATTCTCCTTATCCCTTTTTAACAGCTGAAAGTTGATTCTCACCCTAATTCAGTGCTCAGGGTCCCACCCAAAAGAGACTATCATGTTTCTGTGGATTGTAACCTCTAACTCCACCACTTTCCTCCTATAGCAGTCCTACCTTTGTGTATTTAAAGAACTTTGTACATGGTTAAAAAAATAAAAGTGCAGTGAAATGTCAGGCCATGCTGTGAAATGTTCCATTGTTTCTATATCCCTAATTGACCTTTCATGTTATAGAAGATAAGGAAAACAATTCAATACATTTCTTACTATCCAGTGCAATGCACAATTTCTTATTAATATGCCAAACCTGTCCCTTCAAGGCACTGACATCCAAACACAGCTAGATGTAACAAAATTTCTTTTCAATAATAATCATTATCTTAATATCTGTTGTCCAGATCTGGACCCCGCCTGTGAAATCTTTGGTTGGTAATTGCTATAATGGCTCAAGCTACGGGAATGACTATGTTTTTTGTCATAATTACTGCTGCCATCTTACTGAAAAATATCACATTAGATGGCAGCTTTTAGTTAGATCAATTCTGGTGATAATTTTTAATGTCTATTATTTATTTATTTATTTTTATTATACTTTAACTTTTAGGGTACATGTGCACAATGTGCAGGTTAGTTACATACGTATACATGTGCCATGCTGGTGTGCTGCACCCATTAACTCATCATTTAGCATTAGGTATATCTCCTAATGCTATCCCTCCCCCCTCCCCCCACCCCACAACAGTTCCCAGAGTGTGATGTTCCCCTTCTTGTGTCCATGTGTTCTCATTGTTCAATTCCCATCTATGAGTGAGAACATACAGTGTTTGGTTTTTTGTTCCTGCGATAGTTTACTGAGAATGATGGTTTCCAATTTCATCCGCGTCCCTACAAAGGACATGAACTCATCATTTTTTATGGCTGCATAGTATTCCATGGTGTATATATGCCACATTTTCTTAATACAGACTATCACTGTTGGACATTTGGGTTGGTTCCAAGTCTTTGCTATTGTGAAAAGTGCTGCAATAAACATATGTGTGCATGTGTCTTTATAGCAGCAGGATTTATAGTCCTTTGGGTATATACCCAGTAATGGGATGGCTGGGTCAAATGGTATTTCTAGTTCTAGATCCCTGAGGAATTGCCACACTGACTTCCACAATGGTTGAACTAGTTTACAGTCCCACCAACAGTGTAAAAGTGTTCCTATTTCTCCACATCCTCTCCAGCACCTGTTGTTTCCTGACTTTTTAATGATCACCATTCTAACTGGTGTGAGATGGTATCTCATTGTGGTTTTGATTTGCATTTCTCTGATGGCCAGTAATGATGAGCATTTTTTCATGTCTTTTGGCTGCATAAAAGTCTTCTTTTGAGAAGTGTCTGTTCATATCCTTTGTCTACTTTTTGATGGGGTTGTTTGTTTTTTTCTTGTAAATTTGTTGGAGTTCATTGTAGATTCTGGATATTAGCCCTTTGTCAGATGAGTAGGTTGTGAAAATTTTCTCCCATTTTGTAGGTTGTCTGTTCACTCTGATGGTAGTTTCTTTTGCTATGCAGAAGCTCTTTAGTTTAATTAGATCCCATTTGTCAATTTTGGCTTTTGTTGCCATTGCTTTTTGTGTTTTAGTCATGAAGTTCTTGCCCATGCCTATGTCCTGAATGGTATTGCTTAGGTTTACTTCTAGGGTTTTTATGGTTTTAGGTCTAACGTTTAAGTCTTTAATCCATCTTGAATTAATTTTGGTATAAGGTGTAAAGAAGGGATCCTGTTTCAGCTTTCTACATATGGCTAGCCAGTTTTCCCAGCACCATTTATTAAATAGGGAATCATTTCCCCATTGGTTGTATTTCTCAGGTTTGTCAAAGATCGGATAATTGTAGATATATGGCATTATTTCTGAGGGCTCTGTTCTGTTCCATTGATTTATGTCTCTGTTTTGGTTCCAGTACCATGCTGTTTGTGTTACTGTAGCCTTGCAGTATTGTTTGAAGTCAGGTAGCGTGATGCCTCCAGCTTTGTTCTTTTCGCTTAGGATTGACTTGGTGATGCGGGCTCTTTTTTGCTTCCATATGAACTTTAAAGTAGTTTTTTTTTGCAATTCTGTGAAGAAAGTCATTGGTAGCTTGATGGGGATTGCATTGAATCTATAAATTACCTTGGGTAGTATGGCCATTTTCATGATATTGATTCTTCCTACCCATGAGCATGGAATGTTCTTCCGTTTGTTTGTATCCTCTTTTACTTCATTGAGCAGTGGTTTGTAGTTCTCCTTGAAGAGGTCCTTCACGTCCCTTATAAGTTGGATTCCTAAGTATTTTATTCTCTTTGAAGTGATTGTGAATGGGAGTTCACTCATGATTTGGCTCTCTGTTTTTCTGTTATTGGTGTATAAGAATGCTTGTGATTTTTGTACATTGATTTTGTATCCTGAGACAGTGCTGAAGTTGCTTATCAGCTGAAGGAGATTTTGGGCTGAGACAAATGGGGTTTTCTAGATATACAATCATGTCATCTGCAAAGAGGGACAATTTGACTTCGCCTTTTCCTAATTGAGTACCCTTTATTTCCTTCTCCTGCCTAAATGCCCTGGCCAGAACTTCCAACACTATGTTGAATAGGAGTGGTGAGAGAAGGCATCCCTGTCTTGAGCCAGTTTTCAAAGGGAATGCTTCCAGTTAGTGCCCATTCAGTATGATATTGGTTGTGGGTTTGTCATAGATAGGTCTTATTATTTTGAGATACATCCCATCAATACCTAATTTATTGAGAGTTTTTAGCATGAAGGGTTGTTGAATTTTGTCAATGTACTTTTCAGCATCTATTAAGATAATCAGGTGGTTTTTGTCTTTGGTTCTGTTTATATGCTGGATTACATTTATTGATTTGTGTATATTGAACCATCCTTGCATCCCAGGGATAAAGCCCACTTGATCAAGGTGAATAAGCTTTTTGATGCACTGCTGGATTCGGTTTGCCAGTATTTTGGCATCAATGTTCATCAAGGATATTGGTCTAAAATTCTCCTTTTTGGTTGTGTCTCTGCCTGGCTTTGGTATCAGGATGAAGCTGGCCTCATAAAATGAGTTATGGACAATTCCTTCTTTTTCTATTGATTGGAATAGTTTCAGAAGGAATGGTACCAGTTCCTCCTTGTACCTCTGGTAGAATTAGGCTGTGAATTCATCTGGTCCTGGACTCTTTTTTGTTGGTAAGCTGTTGATTATTGCCACAATTTCAGCTCCTGTTATTTGTCTATTCAGAGATTCAACTTCTTCCTGGTTTAGTCTTGGGAGAGTGTATGTGTCGAGGAATTTATCCATTTCTTCTAGCTATTCTAGTTTATTTGTGTAGAGGTGTTTATAGTATTCTCTGATGGTAGTTTGTATTTCTGTGGGATCAGTGGTGATATCACCTTTAATCATTTTTTATTGCATCTATTTTATTCTTCTCTCTTTTCTTCTTTCTTAGTCTTGCTAGCAGTCTATCAATTTTGTTGATCCTTCCAAAAAACCAGCTCCTGGATTCATTAATTTTTTGAAGGTTTTTTTTCATCTCTATTTCCTTCAATTCTGCTCTGATTTTAGTTATTTCTTGCCTTCTGCTAGCTTTTGAATGTGTTTGCTCTTGCTTCTCTACTTCTTTTAATTGTGATGTTAGTGTGTCAATTTTGGATCTTTCCTGCTTTCTATTCTGGGCATTTAATGCTATAAATTTCCCTCTACACACTGCTTTGAATGTGTCCCAGAGATTCTAGTATGTTGTGTCTTTGTTCTCATCAGTTTCAAAGAACATCTTCATTTCTGCCTTCATTTAATTATGTACCCAGTAGTCATTCAGGAGCAGATTGTTCAGTTTCCATTTAGTTGAGTGGTTTTGAGTGAGTTTCTTAATCCTGAGTCCTAGTTTGATTGCACTGTGGTCTGAGAGACAATTTGTTATAATTTATGTTATTTTACATTTGCTGAGGAGTGCTTTACTTCCAACTATGTGGTCAATTTTGGAATAGGTGTGGTGTGATTTGGGGTGGAGAGTTCTGTAGATGTCTATTAGGTCCACTTGGTGCAGAGCTGAGTTCATTTTCTGGGTATCCTTGTTAACTTTCTGTCTCATTGATCTGTGTAATGTAGACAGTGGGGTGTTAAAATCTCCCATTATTGTGTGGGAGTCTACGTCTCTTTGTAGGTCACTAAGGACTTGCTTTATGAATCTGGGTGCTCCTGTATCGGGCGCGTATATATTTAGGATAGTTAGCTCTTCTTGTTGAATTGATCCATTTACCATTATGTAATGGCCTTCTTTGTCTCTTTTGATCTTTGTTGGTTTAAAGTCTGTTTTATCAGAGACTAGGATTGCAACCCCTGCCTTTTTTTGTTTTCCCTTTGCTTGGTAGATCTTCCTCCATCCTTTTATTTTGAGCCTATGTGTGTCTCTGCATGTGAGATGGGTTTCCTGAATACAGCACACTGATGGGTCTTGACTCTTTATCCAATTTGCCAGTCTGCATCTTTTAATTGGAGCATTTAGCCCATTTACATTTAAAGTTAATATTGCTATGTGTGAATTTGATCTTGTCATTATGGTGTTAGTTGGTTATTTTGCTCGTTAGTTGATGCAGTTTCTTCCTAGTCTCAATGGTCTTTACATTGCGACCAGCTGGTGTGGCTGTGCGATCAGCTGGTGCGGCTTGTGTCTTTCCATGTTTAGTGGTTCCTTCAGGAGCTCTTTTAGGGCAGGCCTGTTGGTGACAAATGTCTCAGCATTTGCTTGTATGTAAAGTATTTTATTTCTCCTTCACTTATGAAGCTTAGTTTGTCTGGATATGAAATTCTGGATTGAAAATTCTTTTCTTTAAGAATGTTGAATATTGGCCCCCACTCTCTTCTGGCTTGCAGAGTTTCTGCTGAGAGATCCGCTGTTAGCCTGATGGGCTTCCCTTTGTGGGTAACCCGACCTTTCTCTCTGGCTGCCCTTAACATTTTTTCCTTCATTTCAACTTTGGTGAATTTGACAATTATGTGTGTTGGAGTTGCTCTTCTTGAGGAGTATCTTTGTGGTGTTCTCTGTATTTCCTGAATCTGAATGTTGGCCTGCCTTGTTAGATTGGGGAAGTTCTGCTGGATAATATCCTGCAATGTGTTTTCCAACTTGGTTCCATTCTCCCCGTCACTTTCACGTACACCAATCAGATGCAGATTTGGTCTTTTCAGATAGTCCCATATTTCTTGGAGGCTTTGTTCATTTCTTTTTATTCTTTTTTCTCTAAATTTCCCTTCTCACTTCATTTCATTCATTTGATCTTCCATCACTGATACCCTTTCTTCCAGTTGATTGCATCAGCTCCTGAGGCTTCTGCATTCTTCATGTAGTTCTCGAGTCTTGGCTTTCAGCTCCATCAGCTCCTTTAAGCACTTCTCTCTATTGGTTATTCTAGTTATGCGTTCGTCTAAAGTTTTTTCAAAGTTTTCAACTTCTTTGCCTTTGGTTTGAATTTCCTCCTATAGCTCGGAGTAGTTTGATCGTCTGAAGCCTTCTTCTCTCAACCCGTTAAAGTCATTCTCTGTACAGCTTTGTTCCATTGCTGGTGAGGATCTGCATCCTTTTGGAGGAAAGGCACTCTGCTTTTTAGAGTTTCCAGCTTTTCTGCTCTGTTTTTTCCCCATCTTTGTGGTTTTATCTACTTTTGGTCTTTGATGATGGTGTTGTACAGATGGGTTTTTGGTATGGACGTCCTTTCTGTTTGTTAGTTTTCCTTCTAACAGACAGGACCCTCAGCTGCAGGTCTGTTGGATTTTGCTAGAGGTCCACTCCAGACCCTGTTTGCCTGGGTATCAGCAGTGGTGTCTGCAGAACCACGGAATTTTGTGATCCACGAATGCTGCTGTCTGATCATTCCTCTGGAAGTTTTGTCTGAGAGGAGTATCTGGCCGTGTGAGGTGTCAGTCTGCCCCTGCTGGGGGGTGCCTCCCAGTTAGGCTGCTCAGGGCTCAGGGGTCAGGGACCCACTTGAGGAGACAGTTTGCCCATTCTCAGATCTCCAGCTGCATGCTGGGAGAACCACTGCTCTCCTCAAAGCTGTCAGACAGGGACATTTAAGTCTGCAGAGGTTACTGCTATCTTGTTGTTTGTCTGTGCCCTGACCCCAGAGGTGGAGCCTACAGAGGCAGGTAGGCCTCCTTGAGCTGTGGTGGGCTCCACCCAGTTCGAGCTTATGGGCTGCTTTGTTTACCTAAGCAAGACTGGGCAATGGCGCATTCCCCTCCCTCAGCTTGGCTGCCACCTTGCAGTTTGATCTCAGACTGCTGTGCTAACAATCAGCAAGGCTCCGTGGGTGTAGGACCCTCTGAGCCAGGTGTGGGCTATAATCTCTGGGTGCGCAGTTTCCTAAGTCCATTGGAAAAGCACAGTATTCTGGTGGGAGTGGCCCAATTTTCCAGGTGCCATTTGTCACCCCTTTCATTGACCAGGAAAGGGAACTCCCTGACCCCTTGCACTTCCTGAGTGAGGCAATGCCTCGCCCTGCTTCGGCTGGTGCATGGTGTGCTGCACCTATTGTCCTGTGCCCACTGTCTGGCACTCCCTAGTGAGATGAACCTGGTATCCCAGATGGAAATGCAGAAATCACCCATCTTCTGCGTTGCTCATGCTAGGAGCTGTAGACCAGAGCTGTTCTTTTCTGGGGCATCTTGGCTCCTCCCCCATGTCTATCATTTGTGATATTGCACAAGTAAAGATCTTTGATAACTTAAATGGTTAGCTGAGAAATCACTAAAATAACTCACAGCAATTCAAACATTCATTTACTTTCTAGAAGTGCCATACATCTTTTACTTTGATGAAAACAAAGTTGGGAAATTGGGTGTGCTAAATTGCTTACTAAAGTATGTATTTCAGGGTATTTTATAAAACTTTCCTAGCCACGTATGATGCTTCACCAGCAAGGATAAAGCTTTAGCATATACAAAAAATGGTCTTTGGTTCTTAATACGTCTTTACATTTGTCTTCGTAGCCTCAACACAAAAACACCCATGTACTTGACTTTCAGCTGAGTTTACTACCAGTTATTAGGATTTAAGTAAACAGAATAAAGATTTCAAAATTTGGTGACAAAATATGAGAAATCACACTCTCACCATAAGTAATAATTATTCTCAAGTGCCACTGCAGATGCAAATTGAAAGAAGAAATTAAATCTAATATATTGCAATATTCTAAAATCTAAAGTTTCCTTTTTGAAGTCTGGTGCTTCATGCCTGGAATTGCAGCTCACTGGGAAGCTTAGAAGGGAGGACTGCTTCAAACCCAGAGTTTGACAGCAGCATTGGCAATACAGCAAGTACCATCTTTAAAATGTAACTAAATATTTAATTAGTTAAATTGGGCATGATGGCACACATCTGTTGTTCTACTTATTCAGGAGTTCACAGTTGTAATTAGCTGTGATCACAAACTGCATTTCAGCCTGGGCCATGAGGCAAGACTTTGTCTCTACAAAATAATTCAATATAAAAGACAAAATAAATTAAAATAAGAACACTTTCAGGTGTTTTTTTGGAAGTTTGCATAATTGCTGTAAAAATAGAGACATTGTTTGAAGTTGAGCAATCAATGGGGGAGTGGGCAGTAAACATTGTTTATATTGTTTTCCAAAAATTAGGATAAACATATTAGAATATTATATATAAATATCTAATAACTTGTTGTACAATAAATATTGACAAATGTCAAGCCATTATGTTTATAGATTTTTCCTTCAAAATATTCGTAGTTTAATTGGAGAATGAAGAAAACAGCAATAATTGGAATGTACTCTGGCAAATGTTACAGTATATACAATTTAGTAACTTAGTTGGAGAGGAAGGAAGTTCTTAACTGGGTTTACAGGGGTGTGGAGAACCTTCTTAGGGAAGGAACAATTGATTGCATGTGTAAGGATACAAATTTTTGAGAAGAATATTTGTGAAAAAACATTGTAGAGAAAAAAGAAACACTCTTTCTATCAATGATAGAAGTACAAACAGTGCATATGACACCATCTGCCAAATGCTTAGAGCATTCTAGCTCAATAAATATTTCTTGCATGGAAGATATTGGGAATCCCTGAATGGAAGATATTGGGAACAGAATTCTGGAAGGGATCTTTAAAATCCTGTAAAGGAAAGGTAAGTAGCCTGGACTTTACAATTTTGCCTGCTTTTCTTTACGATCTTTCTATGTTTGCTACCTCACAAGCTGTTTTACTTTTTGGTCTTTTCACAAATGTCATACATGAATCGTTCCTGAGAGTAATTCTCTCTTTATCTCCTGATACTGTATTTGTCTCTAATACTCCTTTCTGTGTGGCCCTGGGTTTGCATGCCCACAGCTACATCACTCCCCTCTCCCTGGTACTGTTCTGTAATAAGAGAGGCCTGGCCCCTGGAAGGCTTTGTTCCTATGCTCCTATAAAAATTACTTCTTGTTTCAGTTCAGTCAAGGGATGACACTAAAGAGATTAGAGAACAAGAAGTTAAGAGAAGCCAGTTTGTTTCCTTCTTCTTGTCAGTAAGGGATATGTTTCTGCAGTGATTCCAAGCCTGCAGGACATGCTCTCTGTGTTTTTGTTTTCCATATAATGACCCTAATCTCAGACTGGCTCTTCAAATGCCATTTTCTCCAGTTGTCATCTCTAAAGGATTTGGGTGCTATTTTGGAGCTTTGAATTTAAAAAATATTGATATGGAAGGGGGGCAGGGAAGTGCCTGGTAGAGGAGGCTGTGGTTCTTGGCTAGGGCTCCACCCTCAGGCCTGTGCTCACTGACTTACTTGAAGACAGGCACCTCTGTTTTCTTGCCTAAATTGGTAAGGACATGTGTTTCTGTTTTTCTTGCCCAAGTGTTGCATTTTCCAAGATGACCCTGGCCTGCCATAGCCCCATCCTGTTCTATAAGAAACACTGAGACCCTAGCAGGCAGATACATAGCAGCTGGACTTTTAGAGGAATGGTCAGCAGAAGAAGACACAGCATCTGGACCTGGAGAGGACACCAGAGAAAGGAGAGTACAAGGACTGAGGTGGCAGACCTTCCAATGCAGAAGAACATGAAGTTCCATGGGGCTGTGGGAGGAGAGCACTGAGCTGCCCCATTCCAGGAGAAAACCACCTTCCCACTCCATCTCCATTCTCGCTCCCCATCCATCTGCTGAACTCTTCCAATCAATGAAACCTTACACTTATTCTCCAAGCCCAGTGGGAGACAAATCTTCAGGTACACCAAGGCAGGTAATCCCAGGATCCAGAAATCCCTCTGTCTTTTCAGTAAGGCTGGCTGTCTAACTGAACTAACACTAGTAGCCTACAGATGGATAAACTAAATTAACACCGTGTAACACATACCCACTATGGATTCAGGAGCTGTAAGCATTCACCCCTAGATGCTGCCTAGGGTCAGAGCCCCAGAACCTGTCCTCATTGATCACCCAGCTGCGGGTAATAAGGGATGTTTTCCCATTTTAATAAGTCTACTTCCAATGCAGTGTGCTTTCTGCAATACTACGGTGTTACCTCATTGCATATATTTGACAAAATAAGTTACGAACTATAACTAATCTGAAAAGAGAATAAATGATGGAGAATAAGGAAGAAAAATGAAGCATAGTGTTTCACCATGAATGTTAGCAACTATAAGTATAATTAATCAATACATGAGTCCAGCCAAGCAGGTGATTAATGTAATGGGGAAGCACTCTCCATCATCTTGAGATTTCACTCCGGGACAGAGAGTATGAACAGCCAGCTATAAGGTCAGATAGAAAAGGGGATAGAACCTGGTGAGGTTTGGATTGTGTCCCGTATGTTCACCTGCAAAAAAGGTGAAGACAGATGACACAGAAGTTGCTTCCAACTGAATCCCCACATCCCCTTAATTGCACAAGCAGTGCACACCAAGGTCCAGTGTTCAAGTATGAGTTCTCCACCATTCCGTGAACCTGTACAGTGCAAACTGGGGCTTTGCACTTTGTGGGCTTTCATACACTGGGCCAAATTTGAGTGGTATGGATTGGTGCTGGGTGGGATGTGGCCTCCACAGTTGCCTCTTTTTTTTTTTTGACTTCCGTCTTCCTCATCAAATTAGGGTTTGCTTGGTCTTACCGTCTTGCCCTTCAGCAGCACTACTGGACATAATTTTCAGGATTGCCATTGCCAAGCCTTTTGGTGGCATGTCTCTGTGGCTCTGCTTGGGATGTGGGGATCTGTGTTCTTTATTTTTCTGTGGATCATGATGCCACAGTGAATTGGGAGGCATGCATACGAATCACCTCCCACTGCAAAAAAATTCAGTCTTTCAGAAAGAAGAGGAGCACACCACACCAAAAAACTGGCATCTTCTAGTGTTTCATTGTCCTGCAGCCAAACCAGGGAAAGCTCCTGCAGTCCTGTCCCATGGGCCCCATGAATTTACCTTGAATTCAGTTCCCAGCTGAATAGGTGATTCATGTCTTGAAGGAAAACTCCTCCAGCATCTTGGGATTTCATCCTGGGACATAGAGTATGAGCAGAAATGAGGTTAGAAAGGGGTAATGCTACAGTCTGGTGAGGGCTGGATGGGTTCCCCCAATTTCACCTGCAATAAAAATGGAGACAGATTACACAGAAGTGTTTCCAACTCCATTTTCACATTCCACTAATTGCAGAAGTAGTCCACACCATGGCACAGTGTTCAGGTCACAGTACTCCAATGTGCAAGGAATATTTGGAGTGCAAATAGGGGCCACACTGGCAAACTCCCAATTTGAGGACCTTCATGCCTGGAGCCAAATGGAAGATGAATGTATTGATGCTGGGTGGGAAGTGGCCCCACACATGCCTCTTCTTTTCCTGAGTTCCATGTTACTCATCAGTTTAGGGTTTCCTGGGTCTGGCTTGGCCACTTCCATACTAAACATTTCCGGTTCACAGAGAACAACCCTCATGGGAATCCATTGCATGAGAATTTCCTTCTAAACACTGTCATGTTTTAATGACAGGGCAGCTTTGATACTACTTCTACTTCTATCAGATGGTTGCATGATCCCTGTAGAGTGAGAAGCAGGCAGCCTTGTCTGGCTTTTGTCTAATAATATAGCCTCTGTTTCATTTTGTCTGCATGGACTTCTCATAGTGGAGGGGTTCTTTCATTGGGCTGTTGTTGGATGAAACAGCATCTCGCCACAGATTATGTAGCTGTTAGGAATTTCAGAGAGCAAAAGGGACATCAGGTAGTCTGGCTGCTCTCCAGGTTGTGGGTCATTGTCTCATTGTGGGAGCTGAGGTTGTTTGCACTTTACAGGGGGCTTTTGGGTCCTCTGACAAGGATCACTGAACATTGCTTCAACTCCAGCACAATGCAGTTGGTTCTTTCAGGCAAGCCTTGATTTTTCTTTGCTTTCATGGGGGAATCCACAGTGCCCCTTCACAGTGTTACTGGACACTATTTTCAGGCTGCTATCACCACAGATGGCCTCTGAGACACTCTCTCAACCTCACCTGCAACCATGTGAGGCCAGTCTGAGGTGTGAGGACATGCACCACCTTGGATTTGCCTTTGTAGTTTCTACCTTTTCCTGAGAGCCCCTGCAAGGCCCAGGATGAAGGGAGAGGGTGAGATCAAGAGCCCAGCCATCTTTCACTGACACCAACCTCTGGAGTCTCAGGTATGATTCTATCACCCAATGAACCCTCAACAACACACCAGAAAATATCCCAAACCCATGGGACCCAATTCTTGCACACAGCCTCTTTCTGAAATGGAGCCAGAAGTTCAGTTTCCAGTGACCACCTCACAGTCTCAAAACATCTCTTCCTCCAGTGGGATCCAACCACAGAGATGCCCCAAAGGGGCCTTGAGGTCAAGACTTTTAGGGTCCCAAAGTGGGTTTTTGCAGGCAGCGTTTTTCCCGAAACCAGGCTGGCTCTGCCTGTACCTTTTTTTCTGCTTAAGCTGATTGAGAGCTCTTACTGCCAGGCATCTGAGCTTGCTTCACAATGTGCATGCCCTAGTGTAAAAGCACCAGGCCTGATTTTGAGCTCTGTCTAGCCTCACAGTGAATGTCACCATTGCCTAGCAACAATTCCCTGTGGCTTGGCAGAGAAAGAGACCTCTGTGGAGGTTTGTCTTCGGTGGACTGTCTCCTGTCTTCTCTGTGGAATCGACCGGATAGTCCCATGTTCCAAGGAGATGGCAGATGTGAGCCAGCCTGAAGAAATGTCAAGCAGAGCCCCAGGAATAAACTGCAAATCCCTGAGGATACAAAATAATCTGCAGGATTCCTCAGGCCTACCTAGATGTTGTAGGGTTGAGTCTTTTTGAAGCTGGCCCCACTGTGATTTCTAGGTATAGCCTGCGTTTGTTCCCTGGGGTTGCTCTCTCCCAGTTGGGGCTTCCCACAAAACCACACAACCTCAGGAGTTGCCAGGCTGTGTGTTTCTGTGGGAGTGTTGTGAGGGTTGGATTTTTTTTTGTGTGTGTGTTTGTCTATAAGTGGAGTCTACTTAAAAGAATGTGGTTAATGCACTTGAGTAATTCTTTTTTGTCTCCCCACTTTGGTGGACTGTCTGGGTGGCTCTTCTTGGGCTGTGGGGCTCTATGTTCTTCATTCTTCTGTAGAACATGAATCCTCAGAGAATTGGGAGGTGGGCTGAGATACACCGGTGTCTGAATCACCCCCACCCCTGTAAAAAAAAAAAAGCCACTCTTCTTGATAGAAGAGGGTCACATGACACCAAAAAACAGGCATTTCCTAGAGTTTCATTGTACTGTGGCCAAACTGGGGAGAGACAATAACAGTCTTGTCCAAAGGGCCCCTTGAATTTACCTTGAATTGGTTCTCTGCTGAGCAGATGCTTCACATCATGAGAGGGCAGTTCTCCATCATCTTGTGATTTCATCCTGGGACATAGAGTGTGAGTAGAAATAGGGTCAGATGGGAAAAGCATACAATCTGCTGAGGGATGGATGGTGTCCTATAACTTCACCTGCAAAAAAACCCCCCCCAAAAAACAAAACAAAAACAAAACAAAACAAAACAACAACAAAAAACAAAGACAAATGACACAGAAGTTGCTTCCAAATACATTCCCACATTCCCTTATTCACACAAGCAGTCCACACCATTGCCAGATGCTGAGGTAAGAGTACTCCAATGGGCAAGAAATATTTGGAGTGCCAATTGGGGTCATCCTGGCAAACTCCTGATTTGAGGGCTTTCATACCCGGCGCTAAATGGGGAGTGGAAATGATTGATTCTGGGTAAGATGCGGCCTCCACACTTGCCTTTTCTTTTTGAATTTTATGTTCCTCACTGGCCTAGGGGTTCCTGGGTATGGCTCAACGACTTCCACACTAAATGTTTCTCTGTTCATGGAAAATGATCCTCATGGGAATCCATTGCATGAGTATTTCTTTCTAAATACTTTCAGGTTTGACTAACTGTGCAGCTCTAATACTTTTAAAACCATAAATTCCTGTTACAGCCACCAAGAAGGAAAGTCTTATTGTCACACATCTATCAGAATGCCACATGATTTCTGAAGGATGAGAAGTAGGCAGCCTTGTCTGGATTTGCCTGATAATATAACCTCAGTTTCATTTCAACTGCATGTCATTCTCATTGTGGAGGCCCCCTTCATTGGGATGATGCTGGATGGGACTGCCTCATGCCACAGATTATTTAGCTGCCAAGGATTTCACACAGCAAAAGAGACTTTAGGAACAATCACTGTGTTACTGGTTTTGGGTAATTGTCTCTTCATGGGGGCTGAGATTGTTTGCACTTTGCAGGAGATTTTTGGATCTCTGACAAGAATTATTGAACATTGCTTAAATTTCAGCCTGAGGCGCTGGTTCTGTCATGCAAGCCATGATTTTTTTATTGTTTTGTTTTCATGGTAGAATCCACAATGCCCCTCAAAAGTGCTCCTTGACACCATTTTCAGGCTTGCCATCACAACAGATGGTCTCTGAGGTACTGACTCAACCTCATCTGCACCCATGACAGGAAGGTCCAAAGTGCAAGAACACTCCTCCATCATACACTTGCCTTTGTCATGGTTCCAGCCTGTCCCAGAGAGCCCCTACAAGACCCAGGATGAGGTAGTGAGATCTAGAGTCCAGACATTTTCTGCTGAAACCAGTCTCTGGGGTTTCAGGTATGATTCTATCAGCCAAAGAACACTCAACAACACACCAGACTATATACCAATACCCATGAAATCAGATTCTTTCACCAAAAATCAGACATCTCCCAGTGTTTCATTTTCCTGTGGCCAACACAGGGAGACACACTAGCAGTCTTTCCTCAGGTCCCCATGAATTTATCTCAAATTCAATTCACAGCTGAGCAGGTGCTTCACATCGAGAGGAGTTACTCCTCTATTTTCTTGGGATTTCATCCTGGGACATAGAGTGTGAGCAGCAATGGGGTCAGATAAATGTGAGGATACAATCTGGTGAGCAGTGGATACTGTCCCACACTTTCACCTGCAAAAAAAAAAGAAAAAAAATGAAGACAAATGAAACAAAGTGTTTCAAACTCCATTGCTGTATGTTCATACGGGAGTACATCAACATGCAAGGAGCATTTGGAGTGCAAATTGGGGCAGTCTTGGCAAACTCGGCAAACTCCTGATTTAAAGCTTTCATACCCAGAGTCAAATGGAAGGGGAATGGATTGATGTTGGGTGTGACTGGCCTGCAGACTTCCCTCTTCATTTCCTGAATTTCATGTTCTTCATCAGCCTAGGGTTTCCTGGGTTTGGCTCAATGACTTCCACACTAAATGTTACCCAGTTCATAGAGAACAGCCATCATAGGAATCCACTGGGTGATTGTTTCCTTCTAAACATTGTCATGTTTTAATGACTGGTCACCTTTAATACTTTTCAAACCATAAATGGCCGCTACAGCCACCAACAAGAAAACTCTTGTTTTCCCACTTCGATTGGAGGGCTGCATGATTATTGTAGTATGAGAAGCAGGCAGCCATTTGTGGGTTTTTACCTGGTAATCTAGCCTCTGTTTCATTTCATCTGCATGGCTTTCTCATTGTGGAGGGGTTCTTTCATTGAGCTGTTGCTGGATGGGACTGCCCCTTGCCACAGATTATTTAGCAAACAGGGATTTCAGAGAGCAAAAGGGACTTTGTGGAGGCTGGTTGTGCTCAAGTTTGTGGTTCATGGTCTTTTTTAGGGGGCTGAAGTTGCTTGCAGTTTGCAGGAGTATTTTGGATCCTCTCATAGGAATCATTGAAAATTGCTTGGACTCCAGCACAGTACAGCTCATTCTCTCAGGCAAGCTTTAATGTTTGTTTGTTTTCATGGGGAATCCACAGTGCCCCTTATCAGCACTACTGGACACCATTTTTAGGCTTGCCATCACTATAGATGGCCTCTGAGACACTGGGCTCAACCTCATCTTCACCTGTGAGAGGCCAGTCCAAGTTGTGAGAATAGTGCTCCACCTTGGACTTGCCTTTGCTGTGGCTCCTCCCTTTCCAACAGAGTCCCTGTGAGGCTCAGGATGAAGGGAGGCAGTGAAGTCAAGGGCCTGGCCATCTTTCACTGACACCAGCCCCTGGGGTTTCAGATATGATTCTATCATCGAAAGAACAATCAACAACACATCAGACTTTCTTCCAATCTCCACCTGACCCGATTCTTGCACACAGCCTCTTTCAAAAGGGAGACCGAAGAGCAGTTTCCACAGATCACCTCATAGTATCGATATGCTTCCTCCTTTGGTGGGACTTGACCACAAGAGATGGCCTAAATGGGACTTGAGGTCAAGACTTTTACTGTCCCGCAGTGGTTTTGCAGGTATCCCTTTTCTGATACCAGGCTAGGTCAGCTTGTAGCATTTTCCTTGGCTTAGGAAGGCTGACAGATCTGACAGCCAGGTGCCCAAGCCTGCCTCATGAATGTGCATGAGCTAGTCTGAGGGCACCATTCCTGATTGTGAGCTCTGGCTAGCATCACAATTAATGTCACCATTGCCTAGCAACAAGTTCCTGCGACTTGGCAATGAAGGAGACCTCTGTGGAGGTGCATCCATGGTGGAATCTTGCCTGTCTTTTCTGTGGATCCATGGGAGAGTTCCATAATCCTAGGAGAGGGCAGATGGGAGCCAGCCTGAAGAAATGTCAAGTACAGCCCCAGGAATAAACCACAAAGTCCCTAAGGATCCAAAAGTGTCCGCAGGATTATTCAGGCCTGTCTACATTTGTAGGGGTCAGTGTTTTTGAAACTTTCCCCTCTGTGATTTCTAGGCACAGCCCACCTGTGTTCCCTAGGGTTGCTGTCTCCTAGGTGGGGCTTCCTGCAGAATGAGGCAGCCTCTGGAGCTGCATTACTGTGTGTTTCTGTGGGAGTGTTGCGAGTGTTGGATGTTTGCGTTTGTGTGTGGCACTGCATGTTTGTGTTGTGTGTGTGTGTTTGTGCCTGTAAGTGGAGTCTGTTTAAAGAAATGTGGCTAACCCAGTTCAGCGGTAGTTTATTTGAGTCTCAAAACCTTTTGGTGACCTGTTTGTGTGGTTCTGCTTGGGCTCTGTGTTCTTTATTTTTCTGTGGATCATGAATTCTCAGTGAGTTGGGAGCTTGCCAAGTCCCACTGGCATCCAAATAATCTCCCGCTGTAAAAAAAAAAAAAAAAAGCCACTCTTCTAGAAAGAAGAGGAGCACACCACACTGAATAACAGCCATCTTCCAGTGTATCATTGTCCTGCAGCCAACCCAGGTAGAGACACTAGCAGTCCTGTCTGCAGAGCCAATTGTATTTACCTTGAATTTGGTTGACAGCTGAGGAGGTGCTTCACATCCTGAGGGGACACTCCTCCATCATTTTGGGATTTCGTCCTGGAACATAGAGTGTAGGCAGCAATAAGGTCAGATAGGGTGGAGGATCCAATCTGGTAAGGAGTAGATGGGTCCTGCAACTTCACTTGCAATAAAAATGAACACAGATGACACAGAAGTTGCTTCCAATGCCATCCCCTCGTTCCCTTAATTGCACAAGCAGTCCACACCATGGCCCCTTGTTCAAGTGGGAGTACTCCAACATGCAAGGAACATCTGGAGTGCAAATTGGGGATTTCCTGGCAAACTCCCAATTTGAGGGCTTTCATAATCAGAGACAAATGTGAGTGGAATGGATTGATGTTGGGTGGGATGTGGAGCTCCACACTTGCGTCTTCTTTTTCTGACACCCATGTACCTCGTCAGCCTAGAGTTTTCTGTGTCTGGGTCAAGGACTTCCACACTAAACACTTCCCAGTTCATGAAGAGAGACCCTCATGGAATCCACTGCATGAGTGTTTCCTTCTAAACACTCACATTTTAATGACTTGGCAGCTTTGACATATTTAAAATCATGAATTCCTGTTACAGCCACCAACAAGGAAACCCTTGTTCTCCCACTTCTATCAGAGGGGGCTGCTTGATTCCTGTAGGATGAGAAGCAGGCAGTCATGTCTAGCTTTTGCCTGGCAGTCAAGCCTCTGTTTCATTATATCTGCATGGCCTCCTCATTGTGGATGCTCTCTTTCATTGCGCTTTTGTTCGATGGGACTGCCTTCCACCACAGATTATTTAGCTGCCAGCTAAGAGAGCAAAAGGGATTTCATGTAGGCTGGCTGTGTTTTAGGTTTTGGGTGGTTTTCTGGTCGTAGGGGATGAGGTGGTTTGCATTTTGCTGGAGGGTTTTGCATCCTCTGACAGGAAGCATTGAACATTGCTTGGACTCCAGCACAAGGCCGCTCATTCTCTCAGGCGAGCCTTGATTTTTTTGTTTGTTTGATTTCATGGGGAATCCACAGTGCCCTTCAACAGCACTACTGTCCAGGCTTGTTCAGGCTTGCCATCACCACATACTGCCACTGAGACACTGTCTCAACCTCATCTGTACCCGTGAGCTTCCTGTCTGAGGTGTGAGAACACTGCTCTACCTTGGACTTGCCTCTCTCCTGGTTCCTGCCTTTCCCAAAGAGCCCTTGTAAGGCATAGAATAAAAGGGAGGAAGTGAGATCAAGATCCTGGACATCTTTCACTGAGATCAAACTCTGGGGTCTCAGAATCAGATACGATTCTGTCACCCAAGGGACCCTCAAAAACAAACCAGGCAGTATTCCAATCCCAATGGGACCTGGTTCTTGCAAACAGCCTTTCAGGAATAGAGTAAGAAAGGCAGTTTCCACCAACCAACTCACAGTCTTGAAATGGCTCCTTCTCCAGCAGAACTTGACAACAGAGATTCACTGAAAGTGCCCTGAGGTTGAGCATTTTAAGATCCCATAGTGGGTTTTGCAGGCAGCCTTTTTCCTGATACCAGGCCAGCTCTGGCTGTACCATTTTCCTCTGCTTAGGCAGGCTGACAGCTCTGACACACAGGTGCCCAAGCCTGCTTCACCAATGTACATGTGCTAGTCTCAGGGCACCAGGCCTAACTGTGAGCTATGGCTAGTGTCTCAATGAACTTTGCCATTGCCTACTCTCAAGTCCCTGCAGCTTGGTGGAGAAGGAGACCTCCATGGAGGAGCATTGGGGATGGACTCTCTCCTGTCTTCTCTGTAGGATCCCTGGATAGTCCTGTGATCCTAGGAGAATGTAGACGTGAGCCAGACTGAAGAAACATCAAGCAAAGGCCCAGGAATAAACTGTGAAATCCATGATGATCCAAAGGAATCTTCAGGTTTCCTCAGGCCTGCCTAGATGTAGGGGTGACTCCTTTTGAAATTTGGCCCTCTCTGATTTCTTGGTACATCCCACCTGTGTTCCCCAGGGTTGCTCTCTCCCAGGTGGGGTTTCCTGCAGAACCATGCAGCGTTAGGAGCTGCTGGGCTGTGTGTTTCTGTCATAAAGTTGTGAGTGATAGATGTTTGCTTGTGTGTGTGTGTGTGTTATTTTGGGTTTGTCTGTCTATGTGTATGTCTGTGTATGCCTGTAAGTAGAGTGTGCTTAAAGAAATGTGGCTAAAGAACTTCAGTCCTTCTTTTTTGTTTTTTGTCTCCAAAATTTTGTTTTCTTGTCTGTGTGGCTCTGCTTTGGCTGCAGGGCTCAGTGTTCTTTATTTTTCTGTGGATCACTAATTCAAAATGAATTGGGAGGTGGGCCAAGGCACACCGACATCCAAATCACCTCCCCATGCAAAAAGAAAAAAGGCACCCTTCGAGAAAGAAGAGGAGCACACTACACCAAAAAAAACCAGACTTCTCCCAGAGATTGATTGTCCTGTGGGAAACCCAGGGAGCACACTAGCAGTCTCATCTGCAGGCCTTTTGAATTTACCTCAATTTCAGTTTGCAGCCTAGCAGGTGCTTCATGTCATGAGGGGATGCTGCTCCACATCTTGGGATTTCATTGTAGGAAATAGAGTGTGAGAATCAATAAGGTCAGATGGAGTGAGGTTACAATCTGGTGAGGAGCAGATGGGGTCCTGCAATTTCACCTGCAAAAAAAAAAAAAAAAAAAAACAAACTGAAGACAGATGACACAGAAGGTGCTTGCAACTCCATTCCCACATTCCTTAATTGCACAAGCAGTCCACACCAAGGCCCGCTGTTCAAGTGGGAGTACTCCAACATTCAAGGAAGATTTGGAGTGCAAATTGTGGCCATCCTGGCAAACTCCCGATTTGAGGGCTTTCATTGCTATAGCCAAATGAAAGTGGAATTGATTGATGCTGGGTGCAAGCCAGCATAAAGAAACATCAAGCAGAGCCCCAGGAATAAACTGTGAAATCCCTAAGGACAGAAAAGGATCTGAAAAAGTCCTCAGGCCTTCCTAGACATTGTAGCAGTCAGTCTTTTTGAAACTTGCCACACTGTGATTTCTAGTTTCAGCCAGGCTGTGTTCCTTAGGGATCATCTCTTCCAGGTGGAGTTTCCTGCAGAACCATGCAGCCTCAGAAGCTGCTGGGCTGTGTGTTTCTGCAGGAGTGTTGTGAGTGTTGGGGTGTGTGTGTGTGTGTGTGTGTGTGTGTGTGTGTGTCTGTAGGTGGAATCTCTTAAAGGAATGTGGCTATTGCCCTGCAGCACTTCTTATTTTTGAGTCTCCCAAACTTTTGGTGGCCTGTATATGTGGCCCTGCTTGGTCTGTGGGATTATGTCTTCTTTATTTTTTTGTGTGGATCATGAATCCACAGTGAATTGGGAGATTGGCTGAGACATGCCAAAGTTAAATTATGTCCCACTGCAAAAAACAAAACAAAACAAAACACTCTTCTAGGAAGAAGAATAGCAAACCACACCCAAGAGCAGACATCTCCCAGTGTTTCATGTTCTGCAGCAAACCCAGGGACAGACACTGGCAGTCCTGTCTGCAGGGCCCCTTGAATCTACTGCAAATTTGATTACCAGCTGAACAGGTGCTTTTCATCCCAATGGGACAATCCTCCATTGTCTTGGGCTTTTATTCTTGGACAGAGAGTACAAGCAGCAATAAGGTCAGATAGGTTTGAAGATACAGTCTGGTGAGGGGTGGATGGGGTCACACACATTCACCTGCAAAAATGGTGAAGACAGATTACACTGTCACAATTTAATTACTGGGCATCTGTAATACATTTAAAACCATAAATTCCTGTTACTGATGCCAACAAGGAAAATCTTGTTCTCCATCTTCTATCGGATGGCAGCATGAGTCCCATAGAATGAGAAGCATGCAGCAATGTCTGACTTTTGCCTGGTAATCTATGGTCTGTTTCATTTCCACTGTAGGTCCTTTCTCATTTTGGAGAGGGTCATTCAGCCATTGCTGGATGTGACTGCCACTCACCACAGATCTTTTGGCTGCCAGCAATTTTAGGGAACAAAAGGGCCATCAGGTAGGCTGGCCACATTTCATGTTGTGGGTCGTGATCTCATTTTGGAGGCTGAGGTTGTTTGCACTTCTCAGGAGGCTTTTGGGTACTCTGACAGGAGTATCTGAATGTTGCTTGGACTCCAGCAAAAGTCAGCTCATTCTCTCGGGTGAGCCTTGGGTTTTTTGTGCTTTCATGGGGTGTCCCCATTGCCCTCCAACAGCACTATTGAACACAGTTTTCAGGCTTGCAACAGCCACAGACAGCCTCTAAGACAATGTCTCAACCTCATCTGCATCCCTGAGAGGGAAGTTCGAGGTGTGAGAACTCTGATCCACCTTGGACTTGCATTTGTTGTGGTTCATGCCTTACCCAGAAAGCCCCTGGGGGACCCAGAATGAAGAGAGGCAGTGAGAACAAGGGATTGACTATATTTCACTGACAGCAACCTCTGGGGTCTCAAGTATGATTCGAAGATATGAGGACCCCTCAACAACTCACCAGATTACATTCCAATCCCTATGGGACCTGATTCTTACAAATAGCCTCTTTCAGGAATGAAGTCAGAAGAGCAGTTTTCCAGGACAACCTAACAGTCTCAAAACACCTCTTCCTCCAGTGGGATCCAACCATGGAGATGGATGGAAGGGGTCCTAAGGTTGACATATTTAGGGTCCCACAGTTGGTTATTGCAGGCAGCCTTTTTCCTGATACCAGGCTGGCTCTGCCTGTACCATTTTCCTTTGCTTAGGAAGAATGGCTGCTCTGACAGCTGAGCCCCTGGGCCTGCCTTGTGAATGTGCATGTGCTAGCCTCAGGGTACCACCCCTGAGCTGTGAGCTCTGGTTAGTGTCACAATCAACAACACTTTGCCAAGGAAAAGTCCCTGCAGCTTGGCAGAGAAGGACACCTCTGTGAAGATGCATCACGGGGGACTGTCATCTCTCTTCTCTGTGGAATCCTCAGGATAGTCCCATGATCCTAGGAGAGGGCAGATGTAAGCCAGCATTAAGAAGCCTCAAGTGGAGCCATAGGAATAATCCGCAAATTCCCTAACAATCCTAAATGATCTGCAGGATGCCTCAGGCCTGTCTAGATGTTGTAGGGGTGAGTCTTGAAATTTGTCTCACGATGATTTCTACATGCAGCACGCCTTCGTTCCCTGGGATTGCTCTCTCCCAACTGGGGCTTCCTGCAGAACCACACAGCTTCAGAAGCTGCCAGGAGTGTGTTTTTGTGGGAGTGTTGCAAGTGTTGGATGTCTGCATTTGTGAGTGTGTTTGTTTCTCTCTGTGTGTGTGTGTGTGCCTGTAAGTGGAATCTGCTTAAAAAAATGTGGCTAACACACTGCAGGGCTTTTTTGTTATTGAGTCTACCAACCTTTTGGTGGTCTGTCTTTGTGGCTTTTCTTGGGCTGCTGGGTTCTGTGTTCTTTATTTTTCTGGAGATCATGAATCCACTGTAAATTGAAAGGATGGCTGAGACCTGCCAGAGTTCAAATAACCTCCCTGTGAGGAAAAAAAGAAGCCACTCTTCTAGAAAGAAGAGGAGCACATCAAACCCAGGAACAGAAATATTTCAGGGTTTTATTGCCCAGTGTACATCCCATGGAGAAACACTAGCAGTCCGGTCCTCAGGGACCCTTGAATTTATTTTGTATTCAGTTCCTAGCTGAGCAGGACCTTCAGATCATGAGGGGGCACTCCTACATTGTCTTGGGATTTCATTTTGGGACAGATACTTTGAGCAGCCGTAACATCAGATAAAGGTGAGGATACAAGCTGGTGAGTGCTGGATGGGGTCCCGCACTTTCACCTGCAAAAAACGTGAAGACAGATGTCACAGAATGTGCTTCCAACTGCATCCCCACATTTCCTTAATTACACAAGCAAGTCCACACCATGGCCTGGTATACAGTTGGGAGCACCCCAATGTGCAGGGAATGTTTCGAGTGCAAATTGCAGCAATCCTGGCAAACTCCCTATTTGAGGACTGTCATACCAGGAGCCAAACAGGAGTGAGATCATTTGATGCGAGGTTTGATGTGGCCACCAAACTTGTCTCTTCTTTTCCTGACTTCCATGTACCTCATCAGCCTAGGTTTTCCTGGGTCTGGCTCTACATCTTCCATATTAACCATTTACCAGTTCACGGAAGATGACCCTCAAGGTAATCCATTTCATGAGTGTTTTCTTCTAAACACTGTCAGATTTTAATGATTAGGCAGTTTTGATCGTTTTAAAACTAAATTTCTATAACAGTAGCCAACAAGGAAACTCTTGTTATCCAGCTTTTATCAGAGGGCTGCTTGATACCTGTAGGAGAAGCAGGTGGCTGTACCTGGTTTTTGCCTGGGAATCTAGGCTCTGTTTCATTTCATCTGCTTGTCTTTTTTCATTGTGGAGTGCTCTTTCATTGAACATTTGTTAGATGAGGCTACCTCTCACCACAGAATTATTGGCTGCCAGGGATTTCAGAGAGCAAAAGGGACTTTGGGTAGGCTGACTGCGCTTTAGGTTTGGGGTGATGGTTTCCTTGAGGGGGCTGAGATTGTTTGCACTTTGCAAGAGGCTTTTGGGTCCTCTGACAGAAATCTCTAAATGTGTCTTGGACTACAGCACAAGGCAGTTTGTTCTCTCATGTGAGCCTTGATTTTCCTTTGCTTTCATGGGGGATCCACAGTGCCCTTCAATAGCACTACCTGACAACATTTTCAGCATTGCAATCATCACAGACGTCCTTTGAGACACTGTCTCATCCTCATCTGCACCTGTGGGAGTCCATTTCAAGCTGTGAGAATACTGCTCCACCTTAGACTTGCCTTTGTCATGGTTCCTCCCTTTCACCAAGAGCCCCAGCAAGGCTCAGGATGAATGGAGGCAGTGAGGTTAAGAACCTGGCCATATTTCACTGTCACCTCCCTCGGGGGGTCACAGGTATGATTCTATCACCCAAAGAACCCTCTACAACTCACCAGATAACATTCCAATCCCCATGGGACCCGATGCTTGCACATAGCCTCTTTCAGGAATAAAGTCAGAAGAGCAGATCTCAGCGACCCCCTCACAGTCTAAATGTCTCTTCCTCCAGTGGGACCAGATCATGGGTACATCCAAAAGGCACCCCAAGTATGAGACTTTTAGGGTTCCACAGTGGGTTAGTGCATGCAGCATTACTTTTTCCCAGTACCAGGCCCACCCTGCCTGTACCATTTTTCTCTGCTTGGGCTGGCTGACAGCTCTGACTGCCGGGTGCCAAGCCCACCCTCGAATGCACATGTGCTAATCTCAGGGCACCAGGCCTGAGCTGTGACCTCTGGCTAGCCTCACCATGAATGCCACAATTCCCTTAGGCTTGGTGGAGAAGGAGACCTCCATGGAGCTGCATCAGCCATGGAATCTCGCCTGTCTTCTCTGTGGGATACACAGGATAGTCCCATGATCCTAGGAGAGAACAGACATGAACTAGCCAGAAGATATGTCAAGCCAAGCCCCAGGAATAAACTGCAAAATCTGTAAGGTTCCTAAAGGATCTGAAGGATGCCTCAGGCCTGTCTAGCATGTAGAAGTGAGTCTTTATGAAACTTACACCACTATGATTTATAGGTGCACCTTCTTGTGTTCCCCAGAGTTGCTATCTCCCAGGTAAGGCTTCCTGCAGAACCACGCAGCCTCAGAAACTGCTGGGCTGTGTGTTTCTGTAAAAGTATTGTGAGTCTTTGATGTCTGCATATGGGTGTGGCTTTTTTTGGCACTGTGTGTTTGTGTGTGTGTGTGTGTGTGTGTGTGCATACCTGTAAGTGGAGTCTGCTTAAAGGAATGTGGCTAACCCACTGCAGCACTCTTTTTTTTTTTTAAGTCTCCCAACCTTTGGGTCACCTGTCTGTGTGGCTCTGCTTGGGCTGCAGGGCTCTGTGTTTTTTAGTTTTCTCTGGATCATGAATCCAAAGTGTACTGGGAGGCTGGCTGTGACACACCGAGGTCCACATCACTTCTGCCTGCAAAAAAAAGCTACTTTTCTAGAAAGAAAAGGAGCACACCACACCCAATAACAGACATCCCTCAGTATTCCATTGTCCTGTGGTCATCCCAGGAAGAAACACTAGCATCCTGTCCTCAGGGCCCCATGAATTTACCTTGAATCAGTTCCTAACTGAGCAGTTTCTTCAGATCCTTTGAAGGCACTCCTACATCATCTTGGGGTTTCATTTGGGGAAAGACAGTGTGAACAGCATTAAGGTCAGAAGGGGTGAGAATGTGGTCTGGTGAGAGGTGGATGGTGTGCCACACATTCAACTGCAAAAAATGTGAAGACAGATGACACAGAAAGTGATTCCAACTGCATTCTCACATTTCGTTAATTACACAAGTAGTCCACACTATGGCCTGGTGTTCAGGTGGGAGTACTCCAATGTGAAGAGAACATTTGAAGTGAGAACTGGGGCCATCCTGACAAACTCCCAATTTGAAGGTTTTCATACTCTGCTCCAGTCGAAAGTGAGACTGATAGATGCAAGGTGGGATGTGGTCTCCACACTTGTCTCTTCTTTTCCTGTCTTCCATATTCCTTGTCAGCCTAGAATTTCCTGGATCTGGCTCAACATCTTCCATGGTAAATGTTTTCCAGTGTTTCCTTCTAAACACTGTCATGTTTTAATGACTGGGAAGCTGTGATAATTTTAAAACTGTAAATTCTCTTTACAGCTGCCAACAAGGAAACTTGCTCTCCAACTTTTATCGGAGTGCTGCATGATTCCTGTAGGAAGAGAAGCAGGCAGCTATGTTTGGCTTTTGTCTGGTAATCTACACTGTGTTTCATTGCATCTGCACATCCTTTCTCATTGTGGAGTTGGTCTTTCACTGGGCTGTTGTTGGATGGGGCTGCCTCTTACAACAGATCTATGGGCTGCCAGGGATTTCAGGAAGCAAAATAGACTCTGGGTAGGTTTGGTGGCTCTCCAGGTTGTGGTTTAGTGTCTCCTTGTGGGTTATTTGCACTTTGCAGGGGGCTTTTGAGTTCTCTGACAGGAATTTTTGAATGTTGCTTAGATTCCAGCACAAGCCATCCTTTTTCTCACACACACACCTTGATTTTTCTTTGCTTTCCTAGAAAGTCCACAGTGCCCCTCAACAGCACTACTGGACACTCTTTTCTGGCTTGCCATGGTCACAGATGTCCTCTGAGACACTGTCTCAACCTCATCTGCACCTGTGAGAGGCCAGTTCAAGGTTTGAGAACACTGCTCCATTTTGGACTTGCCTTTGTCGTGGTTCCTGTGCTTCACAAAGAGACCCTGCTAGGTCCAGAATGATGGGAGACAGTGAGGTTAAGGGCCCAATGATCATTCATAGACACCCAATTCTAGGGTCTCACGTATAATTCCATCACCCAAAGACCCCTCCTCAACTCACCAGACTACATTCCAATCCCCATTGGACTTGATTCTTGCACACAGCCTCTTTCAGAAAGGGAGTTAGAAGAGCAGTTTTTAGCAACAAACTTACAGTCTCTAAATGCCTTCTACTCCTCTGGGAACTGATCACAGAGACAGCCCATAGTGACCATAACTTCAAGCCTTGCAGGGTCCTGCAGTGCATTATCACAGGCAGCCTATTTCCCATTGCCAGCTGGCTCTGCCTGTATCATTTTCTTCTGCTTCCACAGGCTGACAGCTGTGAAAGCCAGGCCACTGAGCATGCCCTCACATGCACATGCACTAGTCCCAGGGCACCAGGCCTGATTGTCAGCTCTGGCTAGCATCACAATGAATGTCAACCTTACACAGCAACAAGTCCCAGCTGCTTGGCTGAGAAGGAGACCTCCATAGAGGTGCCTTGTGGTGGACTCTTGCTTGTCTCCTCTGGGGGATACACAGGATAGATCCATGTTCCTAGGAGAGGGCAGACATGAGCCAGCCTGAAGAAACTTCAAGCAGAGCCCAAGGAATAAACTGCAAAGTCCCTAAGGTTAAAAAAGCATCTGCAGGATTTCTCAGGCCTGCCTAGACGTAGGGTTGGGTCTTTTTGAAACTTACCTAACTGTGATTTCTAGGTAGAGCCCACTGTGTTTGCCAGGGGTTCTCTCTCCCAGGTGGGGCTTTCTGCAGAAACACATAGCCTCAGAAGCTGCCAGGCTCTGTTTCTGAGGGAGTGTTGCAAGGGTTGGATGTCTGGGTGTGGTGTGGCTTTTTGGCTTTGTATGTTTTTGGGCCTGTGTGTGTGTGTGTGCACGTGCACATGCAGGTGCACCTGCAAGTGGAGTCGGCCTGAAAGGATGTGGATAACACACTGCAGAGCTTCTTTTATTTGAGACTTCCAACATTTTGGTGGCCCATCTGTGTGGCTCTGCTTGGGCTGGAGGCCTTCCTGTTCTTTATTTTTCTGTGAATCTTGAATCTGCAGTGAATTGCAAGGCTGGCTGTGACACATGGGGTTCCTCATAACCGACCACTGGGGGAAAAAAAAACCACCCTCTAGAAAAAAGAGAAGCACACCACACCCAGGAACAGAAATCCTTCAGTGTGTCATTGCCCTGTGGCCATCCCAGGGAGAAACACTAGCAGTCCTGCCCACAGGGCCCTATGAATTTACCTCGATTTTGGTTCATAGCCAAGCAGATACTTCCCATCATCAGGAGTCACTCCTCCATCACCTTGGGATTTCATCCTGGGACATAGAGTGTGAGTAGCAATAAGGTCAGACACAGGTGAGGATACAATCTGATGAAGGGTGGATGGGGTCCTGCACCTTCACCTGCAAAAATGTAAAGACAGATGACACAAAAGGTGCTTCAAACAGCATTCCCACATTTCCTTAATTGCACAAGCAGTCCACAACTTGGCCTAGTGTTTAGTTGGGAGTACTCCAACATGCAGGGAATGTTTGGAGTGCAAACTGGGGCCACGCTGGCCGACTACTGATTTGAGGGATTTCATAGGCAGAACAAAATGGCAGTGAGATTGATTGATACAAGGCGGGATATTGCCTCCTTACTTGCCTTTTCATGTCCTTATATACATATGCCTCATCATCGTAGGGATTCTCGGGTATGACTCAATGTCTTCTATGCTAAATGTTTCCCGGTTCATGGAAGGTGACCCTCAGGGGAATACATTGAGTGAGTGTTTCCTTCTAAACACTGTCATGTTTCAATGACTGGGCAGCTGTGATAATTTTAAACAGTAACTTCTTGTTACTGCTGCCAACAAGGAAACTCTTGTTCTCTAGGTTTTATCAAAGGGCTAAGCAGGCAGCTGTGTCTGGATTTCACCTGGCAATACAGGCGCTGTTTCATTTTATCTGCACATCCTTTCTCATTGTGTAGGGGGTCTTTCATTGGGCTGTTGCTGTTTGAGGCTACCTCTCACCACATATTTATTGGCTGACAGGGATCTCAAGGAGCACAAGTGACTTCAGGTAGGCTGGCCACATCCCAGGTTCTGGGTCTTGGTCTCATTATATGGGATGAGGTTGTTTGCACTTTGCAGGAGGTTTTAGGGCCCTCTGACAGGAATCTTGGAACATTGCTTGGACTCCAGCACAAGGCAGTTCTTTCTCTCATGTAAGCTTTGATGTTTTTGCTTTCATGCCACTCACTAGCACTACTGGACACCCTTTTCAGGGTTACAAAATCACCACAGACAGCCTCTGAGACACTGTCTTAACCTCATCTGCACCTGCAAGAGGTCAGTTCGAGGTGTGGTTCCTGCTTACCTGAGAGAGATTCTGTGAGGCCGAGGATGAAGGGGGGCACTGAGGTTAAGGCCCTGGTCATCTTTCACTGACACCCAACTCTGGGGTCTCAGGTATGATTATATCACCCAAAGACCCCTAAACAACCCACCAGACTACATTCCAATCCCCATGGGACCCAATTCTTGCACACAGCCTCTTTCAGGAATGAAGTCAGAAGAGAAGTTTTTCAAGACAAACTCACAGTCTAGAAATGCATCCTCCTCTTGTGGGGCCAAGCATGAAAGATGGCTGAAGGGGCACTAAGTATGAGTCTTTTAGGGTTCCACAGTGGGTTATCACAGGTAACATTTTCCTGGATACCTTTCTGGCTCTGCATGTATCATTTTCCTCTGCTTAGGCAGGCTGACAGCTCTAAAAGCAGGGGCTGAAAATGCGCATGCTATAGTATTGAGGCACCAGGCCCGACTGTGAGCTCTAGCTAGTGCCACAATGAATTTCACCATTGCCTAGTGACAATTCCTGCATCTTGGCAAAGAAGGAGACTTCCTTGGAGGTGCACCAGTCATGAATTCTCACCTGTCTTCCCTGTGTGATCCACTGGATTGTCTCATGAGACTAGGAGAGGGCAGATGTAAGCCAGCCCCATAGTAACATCAAGAAGAGGCCCAGGAATAAACCACAATATCTCTCAGGATCCAAAAACATCTGCAGCATTTTTAAGGTGTGTCTAGACATTGCAGAGGTGAGTCTTTTTGAAACTTACCCCATTGTGATTTTGAGGTGCGCCTGCCTGTGTTACCCCAGGGTTGCTCTCTCTCAGGTGGGGTTACCTTCAGAACCACACAGCTTCAGGAGCTGCTGGGTTGTGTGTTTTTGTGGCAGTGTTGTGAGTGTTGGATGTCCCTGTGTGAGTGTAGCATTGTGTGTTTCTCTGCGTGTTGTTTGTATGTGTATGTGTGCCTGTAAAGGGAGTCTTCTTAAAGCAATGTGGCTAACACACTTCAGTGTTATTATTATTATTATTATTATTATTTTTGAGTCTTACAACCTTTTGGTGGCCTGTCTGTGTGGCTCTGCCTGGGCTGCTAAAGCTTCGTGTTCTTTATTTTTCTGTGAATTATGAATCCGACATGAATTGGGAGGTGAGCTGAGTCTCACTGGTGTCCAAATCACCTCCCACTGCAGAAAAACCCATAATTCTAGAAAGAAGATGTGCACACCACATCAAAAAAAACCAAAAACCAAAAAACAAAAAACAAAAAAAAAGCAGACATTTTTCAGTGTTTCATTGTCCTGCAGCTAAACAGGGGGAGACACTAGCAATCCTGTGCAGAGGGCCACTTGAGCCACTTGAACTCACCTTGAATTCAGTTCCAAGCTGAGCAGGTGCTTCACATCATGAGGGGCACTCCTCCATCATGCTGGGATTTTATCCTGGGACATAGAGTGTGAGCAGCAATAAGGTCAGATACAGGTGAGGATACAATCTAGTGAAAGGTGGTTGGGGAACCATAACTTCACTTGTAATAAAAATAAAGACAGATGACACAAAAAGTGTTTCCAACTCCATCCCCACATTCCCTTAATTGCACAAGCAGTCCACACAATGGCATGGTGTTTAAGTGGGAATACTCCAACATACAGTGGACATTTGGAGGGCAAACTGGGGCCATCCTGGCAAACTCCAGATCTGTGGGCTTTCATATTCAGAGACAAATATGAGTGGAATGGATTGATGCTGGGTGGAATGTGGCCTCCACATTTTCCTCTTCTTTTTCTGACTTCTATGTTCCTCATCTGCCTAGAGTTTCCTGTGTATGACTCAACAACTTCTACACTAATGCTTTCCCAGTTCGCAGAGAATGACCTTCATGGGAATCCAATGCATGAGTGTTTCCTTCTAAAACTGTCATGTTTTAATGACTGGGCAGCTTTGATATTTTAAAACTGAAAATTCCCATTACCGCTGGCAAAAAAGAAACTCTTTTTCTCCCACTTCTATCAAATGGCTGCATAATACCTGCAGGATGAGAAGCCATGTCTGGCCTTTGCCTGGTAATCTAGCCTCTGTTTCATTTCATTTGGACAGCTTTTTCATTGTGGAGGGGCACTTTCACTGGGCTGTTGCTGGATGTGGCTGCCTCTTGCCACAGACTATTTAGCTTCCAGAGAATTTAGAGGGCAAAAGGGACTTCAGGCAGGCTCCTGCCATCCAGGTTGTGGGTCGTTGCCTCATTGGGAGGCTAAGATTGTTTGCACTTTGCAGGAGGCTTTTAGGTCCTCTGACAAGAATCACTGAACATTGCTTGGACTCCAGCACAAGACATCTCATTCTGTCAGATATGTCTTGATTTTTCTTTGCTTTCCTGGGTAATTCACAGTGAACCTCAATGGCACTAATAGTCACCTTTTTCAGGCTTGCCTTCACCACAGATGGCCTCAGAGACACTGTCTCAACCTAATCTGTGCCTGCTAGGGGCCAGTCCGAGGTGTGAGAACACTGCTTCACCTTGCAGTTGCCTTTGTCATGGTAACTGCCTTTCCCAGAGAGCCCCTGTTAGGCCCAAGATGAAGGGAGGCAGTGAGGTCAAGATCTTGGCCATCTTTTGCTGACACACACCTCTGGGGTTGGTCTCAGGTAACATTCTATCACTCAAATAATCGTCGACAACACACCAGACTATACTGCAATCCCTATGTGACCTGATTCTTGCACACACACATTCTCATTTGGGAATGCAGTCAGAAAAGCAGTTTCCAGCGAGTATCTCACAGTCTCAAAACACCTCCTCCTCCGATGAAAACTGACCACAAAGACAGCCCGAAAGGGCGCTGATGTAGAGACTTTTAGGGTCCAGCAGTGGGTTTTTGCAGTCATAATTTTTTTCCGATACCAGGCTGGCTCTGCCTGTACTATTTTTCTCTCCTTAGGCAGACTGACTGCTCTGACAAATAGGCACCTAAGCCTGCTTCACGAATGCACATGCGCTAGTCTCAGGGCACCAGGACTGATTGTGAGAACTTGCTAGCATCACAATGACTGTGGTTGTTGCATAGTGAGAAGTCCCTGTGGCTTGGCAGAGAAGGAGACCTTCGTGGAGGTGCGTCAGGGTTGAACTCTCGCCTATCTTCTCTGTGAGATACATGGGACAGTCCCTTGATCCAAGGAGAGAGCAGACTTCAGCCAGCCTGAAGAAATGTCAAGCTCAGCCCCAGGAATAAACCACACCTGTGTTCACCATGGTTGCTCTCTCCCAGGTGGGACGTCCTGCAGAACCACACAGCTTCAGGTGCTGCCAGGACCCTTGTTTCTGTGGGATTGTTGTGACTGTTGGATGTCTGCATTTGTGTGTGGTACTGTGTGTGTTTTGTATTTGTGTGTGCCTGTTAGTGGAGTCTGCTTAAAAGAATGTGGCTAACACACTTCAGTGCTTCTTTTTTTTTTTTTTTTTTTTTTTTTTGAGACTGCAACCCTTTTGTGGGCACCCTGTGTGGCTTTGTTTGGGCTGTGGGACCTCATGTGCTTGATTTTTCTGTGGGTCATGAATCTACTGTGAATTGGGAGGCATGCCAAGACCTGCCGGCATCCAAATCAACTCCCGTTGCAAAAAAAAAAAAAAAGCCACTCTTCTAGAAAGAACATGAACACACCACACCAAAAAACAGACATCTTCCTGTATTTTATTGTACTGCAGCCATCCCAGAGAGACACACTAGCAGTCCTGTCCACTAGACCCCTGGAATTTACCTCAAATTAGATTCCTATCTGAGCAGGTACTTTACTTCATGAAGGGACACTCCTCCATCATCTTAGGGTTTCATCCTGGGACATAAAGTGTGAGAAGCAATACAGTCAGATGGGATGAGGATACAATCTGGTGAGAGGTGGATTGGGTCCCACAACTTCACCTGCAACATGGAAAAAGACAGATGACACAGAAGATGCTTCCAACACCATTAGCACATTCTTTTAATTGCACAAAGAGTCCATACCATGGCCCGATGTTGAGGTGGGCGTACTCCAACATGCCAGAAACATGTGGTGTGCAAATTGGGGCCATCCTGGCTAACTCCTGATTTGATGGCTTTCAAACCCAGAGTCAAACAGGAGTGCAATGGAATGACACTGTGTGGGATGTGGCCTCCACACTTTCCTCTTTGTTTCTGACTTACATTTTTCTCATCTGCCTAGGGTTTCCTGAGTCTGGCTCAATGAATTCCACACTAAACATTTTCCAGTTCATGAAAAACTACCCTCAAGGGAATCCATTGGGTGAGTGTTTCCTTCTAAACACTGTCACATTTTAATGACTAGACCTCATTGATACCGTTAAAAGCATAAATTCCCGTTACAGCCTCCAACAAGAAACTTTGGTTCTCTCACTTCCATCACTGGGCTGCATGATTCCTGTAGGATGAGAAGCTGGCAGCCATTCCTGGCTTTTGCCTATTAATCTAGCCTCTTATTTCTTTCATCTTCATTGCCTTCTCATTCTGGAAGAGCTCTATCATTGGGCTGTTGCTGGATGGGACTGACTCTCACCACAGGTTATTTAGATGCTAGGGATTTCAGAGAGCCAAATGGACTTTGGGTAGGCTGGCTGCACTATAGATTCTTGGTCATAGTTTCTTTGTGGGGGTTAAGGAGGTTTGCACTTTGCAGGAGGCCTGTGGGTCCTCTGACAGGAATCAATGAACATTGCTTGGGCTCCAGCACAAAGCAGCTCATTCTCTCAGCCTTGATTTTTCAAGGCTTTCATGGGGCATCCACTCTGCCTTGTCAACAGCACTGAAACACCTGTTTCAGGCTTGCATCTCCATAGATGGTCTCTAAGACATAGTCTCAACCTCATCTGCACCCCAGAGAGGCCAATCTGAGGTGTGAGAACACTGCTTCACCTTGGAATTGACTTTTTATTGGTTCTTACGTTTCCTAGAGGGGTTCTTCAAAACCCAGGATGAGGGAGGCCATGAGATCAAGAGCCCAGCCATCTTTCACTGACACTGACCTCTAGGGTCTCAAGTATGATTCTATCATCCAAAGTACCCTCAAAAACACTCCAGACTATATTACAATCCCTATGGGACCTGATTCTTGCACACACCTTCTTTCAGAAATTGAGTCAGAACAGCAGTTTCCAGAGCCACCTCACAGTCCTGAATGGCCTCTTCCTCCATCAAGACCTGACCATGGAGACAACCTGGATGGGCACTGAGGTCAAGGCTTTTAGGGGCCCACTGTGGGTTTTCTCAGGCAGCATTTTTCTAGATACCAGGCCAGTTCTAGCTGTACCATTATCCTGAGCTTAGGGATGGTCACAGTTCTGACAGCTGTGCACTTGAGCCTGCCCAGTGAATGCACATTGGCTAGTCTCAAGGCACCAGTCCTGACTGTGAGTTCTGGCTAGCTTCACAATGAACATCACCATTGCAAAGTGACATGACCCTGTATCTTGGCAGAAAAGGAGACCTCCATGGACATGCATTGGTGGTGGACTCTCACCTTTCTTCTCTGTGGGATCAATGCAATAGTCCCATGATCTTAGGAGAGGGCAGACATAAGGCATTTTGAAGATACATCAGGTACAGTTCTGGGAATAAACCATGACGTTTCTAATGATCCAAAAAGATCTGCAGGATTCCTCAGTCCTGCCTAGATGTTGTAGGAGTGAGTCATTTTGAAACTTGTTCCACTATGATTTCTAGGTACAATCTGCCTGTTTTCCCTGGAGTTGCTGGTCTCAGGTGAAGCTTCCTGAAGAGCCATGCAGCCTCAGGAGCTGCCAAACTGTGTTTCTGTGGAAATGTGAGTGTTGTATGTCTGCATGTGAGTGTGACATTATGTGTGTGTGCCTGTAAGTGGAGTCTGCTTAAAGGAATGTGCTAATGCACTTCAGCACTTCTGTCTCTCTCTCTCTTTTTTTTTTTTTGAGTCTCACGACCTATTTTTGGTCTGTGTGGCTTTACTTGGGCTGCAGGGCTTCATGTTCTTTATTTTTATGTGGATCATGACTCTGCAGTGAACTGGGAGGCATGCCAAAATGCACCAAGTCACCATCCCCTGCAAAAAAGCCACTCTCCTAGACAGAAGAGGAGCACACCACACACACACACAAAAACAGACATATCCTAGTGTTTTATAATCCTGCAACCACCCCAGGGAGAGATACTAGCAGTCCGGTAAACAAGGCCCCTTAAATTTACCTCAAATTCAGTTCCCAGCTGAGCAGATGCTTTGTGTCATGAGGGCAACCTTACATCGATTTGGGATTTCATCCTGTGAAATAGAGTGTGAGGAGCAATATGGTCGGATAGGGGTGAGGATACAATCTGGTGAGGGATGGGTGGGGTCCCACAACTTCACCTGAAAAAAAAAATGAAGACAAGTGACACAGAAGTTGCTTCCAACTCCATCCCTGCATTCCTTTAATTGCAAAAGCAGTCCACACCATGGCCCGGTGTTCAGGTGGGAGTACCCCAACATACAAGGAACATTTGGAGAAGAAATTGGAGCCATCCAAGCAAACTCACCATTTGAGGGCTTTCATATTCAGAGAAAAATGGGATTGGAATGAATTGATGCTGGGTGTGATGTGGCCTTTACACTTGCCTCTTCCTATGCTGACATCCATGTTCTTCATTGTATTAGGGTTTTCTGGGTCTGGCTCAATGACTTCCACAACAAATGTTTTTCATTTTACGGAGAAAGATGCTCATGGGAATCCATTGCATGGGAGTTTTCTTCTAACCACTGTCATGTTTTAATGACTGGGAAGCTTTGACATTTTTAAAACCATAAATTCCCATTACAGCCACCAACAAGAAAATCCTTGTTCTCCCATTTCTACCAGGGGCTGCATGATTCCTGCAGGATGAAAAGCACACAGCTGTGTTAATTTTTCCTGCTAATCTAGCCTCTATTTCATTTCATCTGCATGGCATTCTTATTGCGAAGGGTCTTTTTCATTGGGCTGTTGCTGGATGGGACTGCCACTAGCTACAGATTATTTAGCTGCCAGGGATTTCAGAGAGCAAAAGGGATATCAGGTAGTCTGGCTGCATTCCATGTCATTGTCTTGTTATGGGAGCTGAGAATATTTGCACTTTGCAGGAGGCTTTTGGGTTCTTTGACAGGAATCACTGAACATTGGTTGGACTCCAGCACAAGGTAGTTCGTTCTCTCAGGTGGGCCTTGGTTTTTCTTTGTTTTCATGGGAATCCACATTGCCCCTTAACAGCACTACTGGACACCATTTTCAGGCTGGCCATCCCAACAAACTGCCTCTGAGACTGTTTCAACCTTATCTGCACCGAAGAGAGGGCAGTACAAGGTGTGAGAACAGTGATCCAACTTTGACTTGCCTTTGTCGTAGTTTCTGCCTTTCCTAGAGAGCCCCCGCAAGGTCAAAGATGAAGGAAGGCAGTGAGGTCAAGAGTCTGGCCATCTTTTCATGATATCCACTTCTGGGGTCTCAGTTATCATTCTGTCACACAAAGCACCCTCAACAACACACTAGTCTATATTTTAATCCCCATGGTACTCAATTGTTGCACACAGCCTGTTTCTGGAATGGAATCTGAAGAGCAGTTTCTAGAGACTACCTCACAGTCACAAAATTCCTCCTCCTCCAGTGGAACCTGACCACCACGATGGCCTGGAGAGTCCCTGAGGTTGGGAGTTTTAGGGCCTTGCAGTGGGTTTTCACAGGCAGCCTTTTTCCTGATACCAGGCTGACTCTGCCTGTACCATTATTGTCTACTTAGGCAGGCTGATAGCTCTGACAGCCACGCTCCCCAGCTTGCCTCACAAATGTGCATGCAGTAGCCTCAGGGCACCAGGCCTCATTGTGAACTCTGGCTTGCATCATTATAAATGTCACCATTATCTAGCCATAAGTCCCTTTGGCTTGGCAAAGGAGACTTCTGTGGAGGTATGTCAGTGGTGAACTCTTGAATGTCTTCTCTGTGGGATCCACAGTATAGTCCCATGTTCTTAGGAGAGGGCAGATGTGAGCCAGCCTGAAGAAACATCAAGCACAGCTCCAGGAATAAACCATGAAATCCCTAAGGAGCCAAAAGGATCTACAGGATTCCTCTGGCCTGCCTAGACATTGTAGGAGTGAGTCTTCTTGAAACATGCCCCACTGTGATTTCTAAGCACAGACCTCCTGTGTTCACTGGGGTGGCTTTCTCCAGGTGGGGCTTCTTTTAGAACCACACAGACTCAGGAGCTCCTGGACTGTGTGTTTCTGTGGGAGTGTTGTGAGTGTTGAATATCTGTATATTCGATGTCTTTGTGCCTGTGTGGCATTGGGTGTGTGTGTGTTTCTTCATGTGTGACTGTAAGTGGAGTCTGCTTATAACAATGTAGCTAACACACTACAGCCTTTTCTTTCTTTCTTTCTCTTTCTTTCTTTCTTTCTCTCTCTCTCTCTTTCTTTCTTTCTTTCTTTCTTTCTTTCTTTCTTTCTTTTCTTTTCTTTTCTTTTCTTTTCTTTTTCTTTCTTGTCTCCCAACCTGTTGATGGCCTGGCTGTGTGGCTTGGCTTGGGCTGCATCGCTCTGTGTTCTTTATTTTTCTGTGAATCATGAGCCAGCAGTGGATTGGGAGGCATGCCAACATGTGCCAGCATCCAAATAACATCCACCTGCAAAAAAAAAAAAAAAAAAAAGCCACTCTTCTAGACAGAAAATGAGCACACATAGTAAATGTTTCCCAGTTTGTGGCGAGTGAGCATCATGGGAATCCATTGTTAAAGTGTTTTCTTGTAAACACTGTCACGATTTAATGAGTGGGAAGTTTTGATAGGTTTAAAACCATAAATTCCCATTACAGCCACCAACAAGAAAACTCTTGTTCTTTCACCTCTTTTAGAGGCCTGCATGATTCCTGCAGGATGAGATACAGGAAACAGTGTTTTGCTTTTCCTGCTAATCTAGCCTCTGTTTTATGTCACCTGCATGGCCTTCTCATTGTGGAGGGGCTCTTTCATTGGGATGTTGCTAGATTGGACTGCCTTTCACCACAGATTATTTAGCAGCCAGGGATTTCAGAGATCATAAAAAACAGCAGATATTCTGGCTGCTTTCCAGGTTTTGAGTTGTTGTCTCTTTGCAGGGGCTGAGGATGTTTGCACTTTGCAGTATGGTTTTGGGTCTTGTGGCAGGAATCAATGAACATTGCTTGGGCTCCAGCACAAGGCAGCTTGTTCTCTGGTGAGTCTTGATTTTTGTTTGCTTCCATGGGGAATCCACAGTGCCCATCAACAGCACTACTGGACACCATTTTAAGGCTTGCCATCACCACAGCTGGCCTCTGAGACACTGTCTCAACTCATTTGCACCTGTGAGAGGCCAGTCCAGAGTGTGAGAACACTACTCCAATTTTGACTTGCCTTTGTCTTGGTTCTGGTTTTTCCCAGAGAGCCCTGTGAGGCTCAGGATGAAGGGAGGAAGTGAGGCCAAGAGGCTGGCCATCTTTCACTTACACCCACCCCTGGGGTCTCAAGTATTATTCTATCACTGAAATAACTCTCAACAACACCCTAGACTATATTTCAATCCCCACTGGACCCGATTCTTGCACATAGATCTTTCTTGAATGGAGTCAGAAGGGCAGTTTCCTGCAATCACCTCACAGTAACAAAATGCTTCTGCCTCCAGCAGGACCTGACTACTGAGATGGCCTGGAGAGTCCATCAGTTTGACAGTTTTAGGGTCCTGAAGTGAGTGTTTGCAGGCAGCATTTTTTTTGATACCAGGCTGGCTCTGTCTGTACTATTTTCCTCTGCTTAGGTAGGCTGACAGCTCTGACAGCACAGCACCCGAGCTTCCCCCACAAATGTGCATGTGCTAGCCTTAGGGCACCAGGCCTGATTTTGAGATCTGGCTAGCATCACAATACATGTCACCGTTGCCTAGCAAGAAGTCCCTGTGGCTTGGTGGAGAAGAAGATTTCCATGGAAGTGTGTTGGTTTTGGACTCTCACCTGTCTTCTCTGTAGAATCTGTGAGATAACCCATGTTCCTAGGAGGGAACAGACATGAGCCAGCTTGAAGAGATGCCAAACACAGCCCCAGGATAAACCAAAATATCCCTAAGGATGCAAAAGTTCTTCAGGATTCCTCAGGACAGCCTAGATGTTGTAGGGGTGAGTCTTTTTGAAATTTGCCTCACAGTGATTTCTAGGTACAGCCCGAATGTTTTTTTTGGGTTGCTCTCTCCAAGGTGGGGATTCCTGCAGAACCATGCAGCCTCAGGAACTGCCAGTGTGTGTTTATGTGTGGGAGTGTTGCGAGTGGTTTTTTTTTTGTGTGTGTGGGGGCATTGTGTGTGTGTGTGTGTGTGTGTATGTGCCTGTAAGTGGAGTATGCTTAAAATAATGCAGCTAATGCACTTCAGCACATCTTTTTATGAGTCTTACAACATTGTGTTTGGTGGTCACTGTGGCTCTGCTTGGGCTGTGGGGCTCCATGTTCTTTATTTTTCTGTGGATCATGAATCTGCAGTGAATTGGGAGGCAAATTGAAACACACTGGCATTCAAATCACCTCCCCCTGCAAAAAAATTCTCTCTTCTAGAAAGAAGAGGAACAAATCACACCAAAAATAAGACATCTTCCAGTGTTTCATTGTCCTGTGGTGAACCCAGGGAGAAAAAATAGCAGTCCTGTATGCAAAGCCTCTTGACTTTAACTTGTATATGGTTCACAGCTGAGCATGTGTTTCATGTCATGAGTGGGCACTCCAGCATCACCTTGAGATTTCATCCTCGAACATAGAGTGTGTGCAGCACTAAGTTCAGGTAGGGTTGAGGATACAATCAGGTGAGTGGCGCATGGGTTCCCACAACATCTCCTGCAAAAAAAAAAAAAAAAAATGAAGACAGATGACCCAGAAGGTGCTTCCAACTCCATAGCCAGTTGTTCATTTGGAAGTACTCCAAGGAGCAGGGAACATTTTAAGAGCAAACTGGGGCCATCCTTGTAAACTCCTGATATGCGGTCTTTTATATCTGGAACCAAAGGAGAGTGTAATGGATTGATGCTGGATGGGATGTGGCCTATACACTTGCCTCTTCTTTTTCTGCCTTTCATGTTGCTCTTCAGCCTAGGGTTTTCTGGGTCTGAATCCGTGTCTTCTACACTAAAAGTTTCCGAGTTCACAGAGGAAGACCCTCATGGAAATCCATTGCATGAGTGTTTCTTTCTAAACTGTCACATTTTAATGACTGGGCAGCTGTGATACTTTTAAAAGCTTAAATTCCTGTTACAGCTGCCAACATGGAAATTATTGTTCTCCCACTTTTATCAGAGGGCTGCATGATTCCTGTAAGAGGAGATGCAGGCAGCCGTTCTGCATTTGCCTGGTAATCTCGGCTTTGTTTCACTTCATCTTCATGTCCTTCTTCGCTGTGGAGTGGACGTTTCGTTGGCTCTTGCTGGATTGGACTGCCTCTTGCTACAGATCTTTTGGCTGCCAGGAATTTCAGGAAGCATAAATAACTTTGTGTAAACTGGCTATGCCCCAGGTTGTGTGTCATGGTCTCCTTGTGGAGGGTGACATTGTTCACACTTTGCAGGAGGCTTTTGGGTCCTCTGACAAAAATCTTTGAATATTGCTTGAACTCTCACACAAGTCAGCTTGTTCTCTCAGGTGAACCTTGATTTTTCCTTGCTTTCATGGGGGGTCCACTTTGCACCTCATCAGCATTACTGGACACCCTTTTCTGGCTTGCCATCACCACAGATGCCTCTGATACACTGTCTCAACCTCATCTGCACCCCTGAGAGGCCAGTTTGAGGTGTGAGAACAATGCTTTATCTTGGACTTGCTTTTGTCGTGGTTCCTGCCTCTCCCGGAGAGTCCCTGAGAGGTCCAGGATGAAGGGAGGCAGTGAGGTCAAGGGGCCACCCATCTTTCCTGACACCTGCCTCTTGGGTCTCAGCAATGATTTCATCACCAAAGGACCCATCAAAAACTCACCAAAGGGCATTCCGATCCCCATGGGAATGGAATCTTACACACAGCCTCTCTGGGGAATGAAGGCAGAGATGCAGTTTACAATGGCCAGTTCACAGTCTCAAAAAGACTCCTCCTTCAGCAGAACCTGACCCCAGAGACTGCCCAAAATGGCCCTGTGGTCCAGACTTTTTGGATCTGGCAGTGGGTTATTGCAGGCAGTTTTTTTTTTGTTTTTTTATTTTTATTTTTATTATTATTATACTTTAGGTTTTATGGTACATGTGCGCAATGTGCAGGTTAGTTACATAGGTATACATGTGCCATGCTGGTGCGCTGCACCCACCAACTCGTCATCTAGCATTAGGTATATCTCCCAATGCTATCCCTCCCGCCTTCCCCCACTCCACAACAGTCCCCGAAGTGTGATGTTACCCTTCCTGTGTCCATGTGTCCTCATTGTTCAATTCCCACCTATGAGTGAGAATATGCGGTGTTTGGTTTTCTGTTCTTGCGATAGTTTACTGAGAATGATGATTTCCAATTTCATCCATGTCCCTACAAAGCACATGAACTCATCATTTTTTATGGCTGCGTAGTATTCCATGGTGTATATGTGCCACATTTTCTTAATCCAGTCTATCATTGTTGGACATTTGGGTTGGCTCCAAGTCTTTGCTATTGTGAATAATGCCACAATAAACATACGTGTGCATGTGTCTTTATGGCAGCATGATTTATAGTCCTTTGGGTATATACCCAGTAATGGGATGGCTGGGTCAAATGGAATTTCTTGTTCTACATCCCTGAGGAATCGCCACACTGACTTCCACAAGGGTTGAACTAGTTTCCACTCCCACCAACAGTGTAAAAGTGTTCCTATTTCTCCACATCCTCTCCAGCAGCTGTTGTTTCCTGACTTTTTAATGAATGCCATTCTAACTGGTGTGAGATGGTATCTCATTGTGGTTTTGATTTGCATTTCTCTGATGGCCAGTGATGGTGAGCATTTTTTCATGTGTTTTTTGGCTGCATAAATGTCTTCTTTTGAGAAGTGTCTGTTCATGTCCTTCACCCACTTTTTGATGGGGTTGTTTGTTTTTTTCTTGCATATTTGTTTGAGTTCATTGTAGATTCTGGATATTAGCCCTTTGTCAGATGAGTAGGTTGTGAAAATTTTCTCTCATTTTGTAGGTTGCCTGTTCACTCTGATGGTAGTTTCCTTTGCTATGCAGAAGCTCTTTAGTTTAATTAGATCCCATTTATCAATTTTGGCTTTTGTTGCCATTGCTTTTTGTGTTTTAGACATGAAGTCCTTGCCCATGACTATGTCCTGAGTGGTAATGCCTGGGTTTTCTTCTAGGGTTTTTATGGTTTTAGGTCTAACGTTTAAGTCTTTAATCCATCTTGAATTGATTTTTGTATAAGATGTAAGGAAGGGATCCAGTTTCAGCTTTCTCCATATGGCTAGCCCATTTTCCCAGCACCATTTATTAAATAGGGAATCCTTTCCCCATTTCTTGTTTTTCTCAGGTTTGTCAAAGATCAGATAGTTGTAGACATGTGGCATTATTTCTGAGGGTTCTGTTCTGTTCCATTGATCTATATCTCTGTTTTGGTACCAGTACCATGCTGTTTTGGTTACTGTAGCCTTGTAGTATAGTTTGAAGTCAGGTAGTGTGATGCCTCCAGCTTTGTTCTTTTGGCTTAGGATTGACTTGGTGATGCGGGCTCTTTTTTGGTTCCATATGAACTTTAAGGTAGTTTTTTCCAATTCTGTGAAGAAAGTCATTGGTAGTTTGATGGGGATGGCATTGAATCTGTCAATTACCTTGGGCAGTATGGCCATTTTCACGATATTGATTCTTCCTACCCATGAGCATGGAATGTTCTTCCATTTGTTTGTATCCATTTTTATTTCTTTGAGCAGTGGTTTGTAGTTCTCCTTGAAGAGGTCCTTCACATCCCTTGTTAGTTGGATTCCTAGGTATTTTATTCTCTTTGAAGCAATTGTGAATGGGAGGTCACTCATGATTTGGCTCTCTGTTTGTCTGTTATTGATGTATAAGAATGCTTGTGATTTTTGTACATTGATTTTGTATCCTGAGACTTTGCTGAAGTTGCTTATCAGCTTAAGGAGATTTTGGGCTGAGACAATGGGGTTTTCTAGATATACAATCATGTCGTCTGCAAAGAGGGACAATTTGACTTCCTCTTTTCCTAATTGAATATCCTTTATTTCCTTCTCCTGCCTAATTGCCCTGACCAGAACTTCCAACACTATGTTGAATAGAAGTGGTGAGAGAGGGCATCCCTGTCTTGTGCCAGTTTTTAGAGGGAATGCTTCCAGTTTATGCCCATTCAGTATGATATTGGCTGTGGGTTTGTCATAGAGAGTTCTTATGATTTTGAGATATGTCCCATCAATATCTAATTTATTGAGAATTTTTAGCATGAAGGGTTGTTGAATTTGTCAAAGGCCTTTTCTGCATCTATTGAGATAATCAGGTGGTTTTTGTCTTTGGTTCTGTTTATATGCTGGATTACATTTATTTATTTGCATATATTGAACCAGCCTTGCATCCCAGGGATGAAGCCCACTTGATCATGGTGGATAAGATTTTTGTTGTGCTGCTGGATTCTGTTTGCTGGTATTTTATTGAGGATTTTTGCATCAATGTTCATCAAGGATATGGTCTAAAATTCTCTTTTTTGGTTGTGTCTCTGCCTGGCTTTGGTATCAGGAAGGTGCTGGCCTCATAAAATGAGTTAGGCAGGATTCCCTCTTTTTCTATTGATTGGAATAGTTTCAGAAGGAATGGTACCAGTTCCTCCTTGTACCTCTGGTAGAATTCAGCTGTGAACCCATCTGGTCCTGGACTTTTTTTGGTTGATAAGCTATTGATTATTGCCACATTTTCAGCTCCTCTTATTGGTCTATTCAGAGATTCAACTTCTTCCTGGTTTAGTCTTGAGAGGGTGTATGTGTTGAGGAATTTATCCATTTCTTCTAGATTTTCTAGTTTATTTGTTTAGAGAGGTTTGTAGTATTCTCTGATGGTAGTTTGTATTTCTGTGGGATTGGTGGTGATATCCCCTTTATCATTTTTTATTGTATCTATTTGATTCTTCTCTCTTTTTTTCTTTATTAATCTTGCTAGTGGTCTATCAATTTTGTTGATCCTTTCAAAAATCCAGCTCCTGGATTCATTAATTTTTTGAAGGGTTTTTTGTGTCTTTATTTCCTTCATTTCTGCTCTTGCAGGCAGTTTTTTTGGCCATGTCAGGACAGCTTTGCCTGTACCAATTTCCTCTGCTTAAGCAGGCTGACAGCTCTGAGAACCAGGTGCCTGATCCTTCCTCAAGAATGCACAGGCACTAGTCTCTGTGGTATCCATGGGATTGTCCCATGATCCTAGCCTGAAGAAACATCAACCACAGCTCCAGGAATACACCACAAAATCCCTAGGGATGCAAAAGGATATGCTGGAATCCTCAGGCCTGCCGAGGCATTATAGGACTGACTGTTTTTGAAACTTACCCCACTGTAATTTCTAGGCACGTTTCCCCTATGTTTCTTGGTGTTGCTCTCTCCCAGGTTGGGATTCTTGCAGAACCACATAGCCACAGGAGCTGTCCAACTTCTTTTTTGTGGGATTGTTATGAACCTTGGATGTCTGCCTGTGTGTGTGGCATTGTGTGTTTGTTTGTATGTGTTTGTGTGCCTGTAAGTGGAGAGTGCTTAAAATAATGTGGCTAATGCACTTCAGTGCTTCATTTTTTGTTTTTGTCTCCAAACCTTTCTGGTGGAGTGTTGCAAGTGTTGGATGTCTGAATGTGTGTGTGGCATTGTGTGTTTGTGTATATGTGTGTGTGTGATTGTAAGTGCAGTCTGCTTAAGGGAATGTTGCTAACGCACTTCAGCGTTTCCTTTTTTTGTGTCTATCAAACTTTTTTTGGCTTGTCTGTGTGGCTCTGCTTGGGATGTAGGGATGTCTCCCAGGTGGTGTTTCCTGTGCAACAATGCATCCTGAGTAGTTTCTGGGTTGGGTGTTTCTGTGAGAGTGTCGCAAATTTTGGATGTCTGTGTGTGTGTGGCATTGTGTGTGCCATAAAAACCACCATTCTAGAAAGAATAGGAGCACAGAACACCAAAAAAGATATCTTTCAGTGTTTTATTGTCCTTCGGCCAACCCAGGAGAGACACTAGCAGTCCTGTCCACAGGGTCCCTTGAATTAACCTCAAATTCCCTTCCCAGCTGAACAGGTGACTCATGTCTTGGGGGTGTGGGGGGCACATTTTTAAAATCATTTTGGGATTTCATCCTAGGACATAGAGTGTGGACAGCATTAAGATCAGATAGAGGTAAGGATACAACCTGGTGAGGGGTGCATGGGGTGCCACAACTTTACCTGCAAGAAAAATGAAGACAGATGACACGAAAGGTACTTTCAGCCTCATAGCATGGTGTTCAGTTGGAAGTACTCCAACGTGTAGGGAACATTTGGATTGCAAACTGGGGATACCCTGGCAAACTCCTGATTTGGGGGCTTTCATACCCGCAGCCAAATGGGAGTGAGATGGATTGAGGATGGGTGGGTTGTGGCCTCCACACTTGCCTATTCTTTTTCTGACTCCCTTATTTCTCATGCACCTAGGGTTTCCTGGGTCTGGCTCTAAGTCTTTCACATTAAATGTTTCCCATTTCATGGAGGATGACCCTCATGGGAATCCATTGCTTGAGTGTTTCCTTCTAAACACTGTCACATTGTAATGACTGGGCAGCTGTGATAGTTTTAACATCATAAATTCCCATTACATCCACCAACAAGGAAACTGTTTTTCTCCTACTTCTATCAGAGGGCTGCATGATTCCTGTAGGATGATAAGCAGGCCATCATGCCTGGCTTTTAACTGGTAAACTAGGCTCTGTTTCATTTCAGTTGCACATCCTTTCTCATCCTGGAGGGCGTTGCTGGATGGGACTGCCTCTTGCCACAGATCTTTTGGCTGCCAGGGATTTCAGGGAGCAAAAGAAACTTTGAATAGGCTTGCTGGGCTCCAGGTGGTGAGTCATGGTCTCTATGTGGGAGTTGAGGTTGTTTGAATTTTGCAGGAGGATTTTGGGTCCTCTGATGGAAATCTTGGAACATTGCTAGGACTCCAGCACAAATCAGCTGGTTCTCTCAGGTGAGCCTTGATTTTTCATTCCTTTCATGTGTGGTCCACTGTGTCTCTCAACAGCACTACTGGATACTTTTTTCAGGCTGGAAATCACCACAGAGGGCATGTGACACATTGTCTCAACATCATCTGCATGCATGATAGGCCTTTTCAAGGTGTGAGAATGCTGCTCCACCTTGGACTTTCCTTTGTCAGTGTTCCTGGCTTTCCCAGAGAGCAGCAGTGGGGCCCAGGGTGAAGGGAGATAGTGAGGTTAAGGGCCCAGTCATCTTTCACTGACAACCACCTCTGGTATCTCAGGTATGATTCCATTAACTAAAGACCCCTCAACAACACATTAGACTGTATTCCAATCCCCAGGGGACCTGATTCTTGCACACAACCTCTTTCAAAAATGGAGTCAGAAGAGAATTTTTCAGTAACCACCTCAGAGTCTCAAAACATCTCACCTTTCTGTGTGACTGAGCCACAGAGATGTCCTGAAGTTGCCCTCAGGTGGAGACTTTTAGGGCCCCACAGTAGCATATCACAGGCAGCCTTTTTCCTGCTCCCAAACATTTTCTGCCTGTACAATTTTCCTCTGCTTAGGCAGAGGACATCCGGGTGCCAGAGTCGGCTTCATGAATGCCCACATGCTTGTCTCAGGGCACAAGGCCTGAGCTGTGGTCTCTGGCTAGAGTCACAATGAATGCCACCTTTGCCTAGTGACAACTCCTGCAGCTTCACAGAAAAGGAGACCTCCGCGGAGGTGCTTTGGTGTTGGACTTTCCCTTGTTTTCTCTGTGGGATCCAAGGAACAGTCCCATCATTCTAGGAGAGGGCAGAGTGAGCCAGCCTGAAGAAATGTGAGGAAAAGCCCTGGAAATAAACTGAGAAATCCCTACGCATACAAAAAATCTGCACAATGCTGCAGGCTTGCCTAGAGGTTGTAGGATGAGCCTTTTTGAAACTTGCCCCACTGTGATTTCTAGGTACAGCCCAGCTGTTTTCCCCAGGTTTGTTCCTCCAGGTGGAGCTTCTTGTAGAACCAGGCAGCCTCAGAAGCTGCCAGGCTGTGTTTCTGTGGGAGTGTTTTGCAAGTGTTGGATGTCTTCTTGTGTTTGTGGCTTGGTGTGTGTGTATGTGTGTGCCTGTAAGTGGAGTCTGCTTAAAGGAATGTGGCTAATGAATTTCAGCACTTTTTTTTTTTGAGTCGCAAAACCTTTTGGTGGCCTCTCTGTGTGGCTCTGCTTGGGCTCTAGAGGTCCATGTTCTTTATATTTCTGTGGATTATTAATCTGCAGTGAATTGGAAGGCAGGCTGATACATGTAGGCATCCAAGTCACCTCACCTTGGAAGAAAATGGACTCCTTTAGAAAGAAAAGGAGCACACCAGACCAAAAAAGAGGCATCTGTCAGTGTATTATTTTCCTGTGGCCAACCCACAGAGAGACACTAGCAGTCCAGTCTGCAGGTCCCCTTGAATGTACCTCAAATTCGGTTCCCAGCCCAGCAGGTGCTTCACATCATGAGGAAAGACTCCTCCATCATTTTGGGATTTCCTTCTGTGAAATAGATTGTGAACAAGTCAGATAGGAGTGAAGATACAATTTGGGGAAGAGTAAATGGTGTCCTGCAACTTCACCGGCAAAAAAAAAAAAATGAAGGCAGATGACACAGAAGTTGAACATCCCCACATTCTTTTAATTGCACAAGCAGTCCACACAATGGCCTGGTGTTCAAGTGGAGTCCTGCAACTTCCCAGGAAAAGTTGGGGTGCAAATTGGGGCCATTCTGGCAAACTCCAGATTTGAGGGTTTTCATACCTGGAGCCAAATGAGAGTGGAAAGGATTGATGCTGAATGGGATGTGGCCTCCACGTTTGCCTCTTCTTTTCCTGACTTCCATGTTCCTTGTCAGTCTATGGTTTCCTGAGTCTGGCTTAATCACTTACACACTAAAAGTTTCCCCCTGCATGGAGAATGACCCTCATGGGAATCCATTGTGTGAGTGTTTCTTTCTAAGTACTGTTATGTTTAAATGACTGGGCAGCTTTGATACTTTTATTTATTTATTTATTTATTTATTTAAATTTTATTTGCCAAAAATATGTGTTACAAGTTCAATTTTGTTACATAGATTACATAGAGCTTAAGTCACGGTATTCATCACTATAATGACAAACAATGTATTTACTAATTGATATCTCACTATTCAACCCCTCTTCCCCCTACACTTCCAAGTCTTCACTGTCTATCATTTCACTCTGTACATCCATGCAAACACATTTTTTATCAACCACTTGTGAGTGAGAGCATGCTATATTTTATTTTCTGTATCTAGCCTGTTTTTCTTAAGAAAAATGACCTCCAGTTCCATCTATATTGCTGCAAAATATGTGGTTTTATTCTGTCTTCATGACTGAGTAGTATGGCATTGTGTATATATAATCACATTTTTCATCCAATGATTCATTGATGGGTACTCTGGTTGATTCCATATATTTGTCACTGGTAATGTTGCTACAATAAACATGCAAGGTATGTATTTGATATACGGACTACCTTTCCTCTGGGGAGATGGGGTGTTGCCTACTAGTAGCGTTGCTCAGTGGAAATGCAGTTCTAGTTTAATTCTTTGAGAAATCATACTGTTTTCATTAGAAGTCCTACTAATTTACATTTCCGCCAAGGGTATATAAGAGTTCTCCTTTCTCTATATCCTTACCAACATCTGTTGTTTTTTGCCCTTTTAATCATAGTCATTCTGACTGAGAGAGGTAAGATGATATCTCATTGTGATTTTCATTTGCACTACTTTAATAATTAGTGATGTTGAACATGTTTTCATTTACTGTTTGCCATTTGTATGTCTTTTTTTTTTTTTTCAAGAGGGAGTCTCACTCTGTTACCCAGGTTGGAGTACAGTGGGGTGATATTGGCTCACTGCAACCTCTGCCTCCCGGGTTCAAGGATTTTTTTTTTCTTTGAGATGGAGTTTTGCTCTTGTCGCCCAGGCTAGAGTGCAATGGCACTATCTCAGCTCACTGCAACCTCCGCCTCCGGGGTTCAAGCAATTCTTCTGCCTCAGCCTCCCGAGTAGCTGGGACTACAGGTGTACACCACCATGCCTAGCTAATTTTTGTATTTTTAGTAGAGACAGGGTTTCGCTATGTTGGCGAGTCTGGTCTCAGACTACTGACCTCAGGATCCACCAAGCTTGGCCTCCCAAAGTGCTGGTATTACAGGAGTGAGCCACCGTGCCAGCCTAATTTTTGTATTTTTAGTAGAGACAGGGTTTTGCCATGTTGGCCAGGCTGGTCTCGAGCTACTGTCCTCAGGTGATCCGCCTGCCTCAGCCTCCCAAATGTATGTCTTCTTTTGAAAGACATCGATTCATGTTCTTTATCTCCTTCTTAATGAAATTTTTTGTTGTTGTTGAGTAGTTTGACTTTCTTGTATACTCTGCATATTAGTTCCCTGTTGGATACATAGTTTGCAAATATTTTCTCTCATTCTGCAGGTTGTTGACCTTGTTGATGATTTATTTTGCTGTGTAGATTGTTTTTAGATTAATTAAGGGCCATTTATCCAATTTGGTTTTTGTTGCCTGTGTTTTTCAGGTCTTAGTCATAAGTTCTTTTCTGAGCCAATGTCCAGAAATTTTCTTGTATTATTATATATCCACATTTTACACTTAAGTCTTTTTTTTTCTTTTTATTATTATTATTATTATTATTATTATTATTATTATACTTTAGGCTCTATGGTACATGTGTGCAACGTGAAGGTAAGTTACATATGTATACATGTGCCATACTGGTGTGCTGCACCCACCAACTCGTCATCTAGCATTAGGTATATCTCCCAATGCTATCCCTCCCCCCTCCCCCCACCCCACAACAGTCCCCGAAGTGTGATGTTCCCCTTCCTGTGTCCATGTGTTCTCATTGTTCAATTCCCACCTATGAGTGAGAATATGCGGTGTTTGGTTTTTTGTTCTTGCGACAGTTTACTGAGAATGATGATTTCCAATTTCATCCATGTCCCTACAAAGGACGTGAACTCATCATTTTTTATGGCTGCATAGTATTCCATGGTGTATATGTGCCACATTTTCTTAATCCAGTCTATCATTGTTGGACATTTGGGTTGGTTCCAAGTCTTTGCTATTGTGAATAATGCCGCAATAAACATATGTGTGCATGTGTCTTTATGGCAGCATGATTTATAGTCCTTTGGGTATATACCCAGTAATGGGATGGCTGGGTCGAATGGAATTTCTAGTTCTAGATCCCTGAGGAATCGCCACACTGACTTCCACAAGGGTTGAACTAGTTTACAGTCCCACCAACAGTGTAAAAGTGTTCCTATTTCTCCACATCCTCTCCAGCAGCTGTTGTTTCCTGACTTTTTAATGATTGCCATTCTAACTGGTGTGAGATGGTATCTCATTGTGGTTTTGATTTGCATTTCTCTGATGGCCAGTGATGGTGAGCATTTTTTCATGTGTTTTTTGGCTGCATAAATGTCTTCTTTTGAGAAGTGTCTGTTCATGTCCTTCGCCCACTTTTTGATGGGGTTGTTTGTTTTTTTCTTGTAAATTTGTTGGAGTTCATTGTAGATTCTGGATATTATCCCTTTGTCAGATGAGTAGGTTGCAAAAATTTTCTCCCATTTTGTAGGTTGCCTGTTCACTCTGATGGTAGTTTCCTTTGCTGTGCAGAAGCTCTTTAGTTTAATTAGATCCCATTTAAAATCATAAATTACCACTACCACTGCCAGCAAGGAAACTCACCGTACTATATTCCAATCCCCTTGGGACCAGATTCTTGCACACAGCCTCTTCCGGAAATGAAGTCAGAAGAACAGTTTCCAACCACCACTTTACAGTCTCGAAATGCCTCATACTCCAGCAGGACCCAACGATGGAGATGACAAGAAGCGGCCCTAAGGTCCAGACATTTAGAGTACCACAGTGTATTACCCCAGGCAACATTTTTCTCAGTATGAAGGCGGCTCTACTTGTACCATTTTCCTCTGCCTAGGAAGGATGACAGCCAGTGCTGAGCCATCCTCACAAATGCACGTTTGCTAGTCTTAGGGCACGAGGCCTTAGTTTTGAGCTCTGGTTGGCATTGCAATGAATGCCACAGTGGCCTAAGTCTATACATCTTGGCAGAGAAGGGGACCTCTGTGGAAGTGTGGGTCCTCAAGATAGTCCCGTGATCCTAGAAGAAGGCAGATATGAACAAGCCTGAAGAAACACCAAGCAGAGCTTCAGGAATAAACCACAAAATTCATAAGGATCTAAAGGATCTGCAGGATGCCTCAGGCATGTCTAGATGTTGTAGGAGTGAGTCTTTTGAAACCTACCCCACTTTGATTTCAAGCTACAGCCCACCTGTGTTCCCCAAAGTTCCTGTCTTTCAATTAAGGCTTCCTGCAGGACGACACAAACTCAGAAGCTGCCGTGCTGTGTTCTTCTGTGGAAGTGTTGTAAGTGTTAGATGTCTGCATGTGTATGGCTTTGTGTGGGTGTGTTTATGTGTTTGTGTGTGGCTGTAAGTGGAGTCTGCTTAATGGAATGTGGATAACGCACTGCATCGCTTCCTTTTTTTGAATCTCCAAACCTTTTGGTGGCCTGTTGGTGTGGCTCTGCTTGAATTGCAGGGCTCTGTGTCCCTTATTTTTCTGTGGACTTTGAATTTGCAGTGAATTAGGAGACTGTCTGAGAGATACATAGGTTCAAGTTACCTCCCCCTGCAAAAAAAGCCATTCTTCTAGAAAGAAGAGGAGCACATCACACCCCAAAACAAACATCTCTCTGTGTGTCATTGCAGGGAGAGAAACTAGCAGTCCTATGTGAAGGGCCTTTTGAATTTACTTTGAATTGTGTTCCCAGCTGAGCAGGTGCTTCATGTCCTCACATTGCACTCCTCCATTATCTTGTGATTTCATTCTTGGACAGCGAATGTGAGAAGCAACAAGGTAAAATAGGGGTAAGGATACAATCTGGTGAGGGGTAAATAGAGTTCCTCACTTTCTCCTGCAAAAACAGTGAAGACAGATGACACAGAAGGTGCTTCCACCTGCATCCCCACATTCCCTTAATTGCACAAGCAGTTCACATTATGGCCTGGTGTTCAGGTGGGAGTAATAGAATATTGAGGGAACATTTGGAGTGCAAGCTGGGGCCATCCTGACAAACTCCCGATTTGAGAGCTATCACACCCTGAGCCAAATGAGAGTGGGATGTATTGATGCTGGTTGTGATATGCCCTGCACAATTGTCTCTTCATTTCCTGAATTCCATGTTTCTCTTTCGCCTAGGATTTCCTAGGTCTGGTTCCACATCTTCCACACTAAGCAATTCACAGTTCATGGAGGATGACCCTCATGGGAATCCAATGCATGAGTGTTTTCTTCTAAACACTGTCACGTTTTAAAGACTGGAAAGATGTGATAATTTTAACACATAAATTTTCATTACAGCCACAATAAAGAAATTCTTGTTCTCCCGCTTTTATTGGAGGGCTGCATGATTCCTCTAGCATGAAAAGCAAGCAGCTGTGTTGGGCTTTTGCCTGGTAATCTAGCCTCTGTTTCATTGCATCTGCAAGTCCTTTCTCATTGTGAATGAGGTCTTTCATTGGGCTGTTGCTGGATGGGATTGCCTTTCACCACAGATATACTGGCTGCCAGGGATTTCAAGGATGAAAAGGGACTTTGGGTAGGCTGACTTCATCCAGGTTGTGGTTTGTGGTGTCATCATGAGTGCTAAGGTTGTTTGCACTTTGCGGAAGGTTTTTGGGTACTCTGACTGGAATCATTGAACATTACTTGTATTCAAGCACAAGGCAAGTCTGAAGTGAGCTTTGATGTTTCTGTGCTTTCATAGGGAATCCACAGTGCCCCTCAACAGCACTACTGGTCACCAGTTTCAGGCTTGCCATCACCACAGAGGGCACTGAGACATTGTTTGAGCTTCATCTGCACCCCTGAGAGACCAGACCGAGGTGAGAACACTGGCCCTCTTTGGACTTCCCTTTGTCATGGTTCCTGTCTTTTGTGGAGGGCCCCAGCAAGGCCCAGGGTGAAGAGAGACAGTGAGGTAAAGAGCCCAGCCATCTTTCACTGACGCCGATCTCTGGGGTCTCAGGTATATTTCTATCACCCAAAGAACACTCAACAAGACACCAGACAAAATTCCAATTCCCATGGGATGTGATTCTTGCAAAAAGTATCCTTTGGGAATGGAGTAGGAAGAGCAGTTTCTAGTCACCTCCGCACAGTCTCAAAATGCCTCCTCCTCCAGCAAGACTTGGCCATGGAGATGGCCTGAAGGGGCCCTGAGGTTGAGACTTTAGGGTCTGACAGTGGTTTCTCGCAGGCAGCCTTTTTTCCAACACCAGACTGGCTTTACCTGTACCATTTTTCTCTCCTTAGGCAGACTGATGGCTCTGACAGCTAGGTGCCTATACCTGTCTCAGGAATGCATATGCACTAGTCTCAGGGCACCAGTCCTCATTGTGAGCTCTGGCTAGCATCATAATGAATGTCACCATTGCCTAGTGACAAGTTCCTGCCTCTTGAGGAAGAAGGTACGTTGTCCCTGTAGGTATGTTGGCTGTGGACTCTTGCCTGTCTTTTCTGTGGGATCCAAGAGATAGTCCCATGATCCTATGAGAGAGCAGATGCAAGCCAGCCAAAGGAAACATCAGAGGCCCAGGGATGAAACAAAAAATCCCTAAAAGTGCAAAAGTATCTGCAGGATTCCTCAGGCCTACCTAGACATTGTAAGGGTGAGTCTTTTTCAAACTTGTTCCACTGTGATTTCTAGTTACAGCCTGCATGTTCCCCTGAGTTACTCTCTCCCAAAAGTGGATTCTGGTAAAACCATGCAGCCTCAGAAGCTAACAAGCAGTGTGTTTCTTCAGGAGTCTTGCGAGTGTTGGATGTCTGTGTGTGTGTGTGTGTGTGGTATAGTGTGTTATTGTGTGCATGTGTGTGTGCCTGTAAGTCACATCTGCTTAAAGGAATGTGGCAAACACACTCCAGGGCTTCATTTTTTTTGAGTCTCCCAACCATTTGTTGGCCTGTCTGTTTGGCTCTGCTTCAGTTGTGAGGCTTTGTGTTATTTTTGTGTGGATCATGAATCCACAGTAAATTGAGAGGTGGGCAGATACCTGCCAATGTCCAAATCACCTGCCCCTGCAAAAAAACCACACTTCTGTAATGAAGAGTAGCACACCGCACCAAAAAATGGACATCTCCCAGTGTTTCACTGTCCTGTGGCCAACCCAGAAAGAAACACTAGCAGTCCTCTGTAGAAACCCCTGAATTTACATAGAATTTGCCTCCCAGCTAAGCAGGTTCTTCATGTCATGATGGGGCACTCCTCCTTCATCTTGGGATATCATCCTGGGACATAGAATATGAGCTGGGAAAAGTTCAGATATGGGTGAGGATACAATCTGGTGAGGAGTGGATGGGGTTCTGCAACTTAACCTGCAAAAAAAAATAAATACAAATGACAAAGATCCTTCTTTAAACTCCATCCCTGCATTTCCTTAATTGCACAAGTTGTCCATACCTTGGCCCAGTGTTCAGGTGGGAGTACTCTAACATGCAAAAAACATTTGGACTGCAAATTGGAGCCATTTTGGCAAACCCCAGATTTGAGGCCTTTTATACCCAGAGGCAAATGGGAGTGGAATGGATTGATGCTGTCTGGGATGTGGCCTCCACACTGGCCTCTTCTCTTCCTGACTTCCATGTTCCTTGCAGGCCTAGGGTTTCCTAGGCTGAGCCTAGGGTCTGCTCAACATCTTCCACACTAAACGTTTCAGAATTCACGGAGAACAGGCCTTTTGAAAATCCATTGTGTTGCTGTTTCTTTCTAAGCACTGTCATGTGTTAATGACTGTGCAGCTTTGAATTTTTTAAAACCGTAAATTCCTGTTACAGCTGCCATAAGGAAATTCGTGTTCATCCACTTCTGTCAGAGAGCTGCATGATTCCTGAAAAGTGAGAAGCAGACAGCCATGTCTGCCTTTGCCTTGTAACCTAGCCTCTGTTTCATCTCATCTGCATGGCCTTCTCATTGCGGAGGGTCTCTTTCATTGGGCTGTTGCTGAATGGGACTGCCCCTCACCACAGATCTTTAGGCTGCCAGGGATTTCAGAGAGCAAAAGGGACTTTGGGTAGGCTGGCTGCAATCTAGGTTGTGGTGCTTGTCTCATTGCAAGAGCTGAGGTTGTTTGCATTTTCCAGGAGGAATTTGGGTCCTCTGACAGGTATTATTGAACATTACTTGGACTCCAGCACAGGGAAGCTTGTTCTCTCAGGTGAGCAGTGATTTTTTTTTTTCTTTCATGTGGATTCAACAGTGCCCCTCAACAGCACTACTGGACACCCTTTTCAGAGTTGCCATCACCACATACATCCTCTAAGACACTGTCTGAATCACATCAGCACCTGTGGGAGGCCAGTATGAGGTGTGAGAACACTGCTTTACCTTGGACTTGCCTTTGTTTTGATTCCTGCTTTTCACAGATGGCCCCTGGAAGGCCCAAAATAAAGGGAGGCAATGAGGTCAAGAGCCAGGCTATCTTTCACTCACATCCACCACTGGGGTCTCAGGTATGATTCTATCACTTAAGGAACCCTGGACAACACACCAGACAATTTTCCAATCACCATGGGACTCATTTCTGGCACATAGACTCTTTTAGGAATGGATTCAGGAGGGCAGTTTCCAGCGACCACCTCACAGTCTGGAAACACCTCCTCCTCCAGTAGGACCCAACCAGAGAGATGGCCAGAAAGGGGCCTTAGGTTGAGAGTTTTAGGGTCCTACAGTGGGTTTTCACAGGCGGCATTTTTCCCAATACCAGGCCGGCTCTGCCTGTATTATTTTCCTCTGCTTTGGCAGGCTGACAGGTCTGACAGCCAGGCACCCAAGCCTGCCTCACGAATGTGCATGCACAAGTCTCAGGGCACCAGGACTGATATTGAGCTTTAGTGAGCATCCCAATGAATGTCATTGTTGCCTAGCGACAAGTCCCTTCATCTTGGCAGAGAAAAAGACTTACATGGAGCTGCGTGGTTGGTGAACTCTCACCTGTCTTGTCTGTGGAATCCGCAGGATAGTCCCATGAGCCTAGGAGAGGGCAAATGAGAGCCAGCCTGAAGAAACCTCAACCACAGCACTAGGAATATACCTCAAAATCCCTAAGGATCCAAAAAAATCTTAAGGATTCCTTAGGCCTGCCTAGACTTTGTAGGTGTGAGTCCTTTTGAAACTTGCAGCACTGTGATTTCTAGGAACAACCCACCTGTATTCCCTGGGGTTGCTCTATCCCAGTTTAGATTCTTGCAGAACCACGCAGCCATAGGAGCTGACAAACTGTGTTTCTGAAAGAGTGTTGTGAGAGTTGGATGTTGGCATAGGTGTGTGATTTTTTTTTGTGTGTGTGTGTGTTTGTGTGTGCCTGTAAGTGGAGTCTGTTTAAAGAGTGTGGCTACCGCACTTCAGTGCTTCATTTTTTTTAAGTCTCACAAACTTTTGGTGGCCTGTCTGTGTGGCTCTGCTTGGGCTCTGGGGCTCCATGTTCTGTATTTTTCTGTGGATCGTGAATCCACAGTGAATTGGGAGGTGGGCTGAGACCTGCCAGTGTCCAAGTCACCTACCATTGCAAAAAAAGCCACTCTTCTAGAATGAAGTGGAGCACACCACACCAAAAAATGGGCATCTCCCAGTGTTTCATTGTCCTGTGGCCAACCCAGAAAGAGACACTAGCAGTTCTGTCCTCATGACTCCTTGAGTTCACCACGAATTCAGCTCACTGCCAAGCAGGTTCTTCAGGTCATGAGAGGGCACTCCTCCTTCATCTGGGCATTCATTCTGGGACATAGAGTATGAGCAGGAATAAGGTCAGATAGGATTCAGGATACAATCTTGTGATGTATCCTGGATAGAGCCCCAGAACTTCACCTGAAAAAAAAAAAAAGACAGATGGCACAGAAGCTGATTCCAACTCCTTCCCCACATTCCCTTAATTGCAGAAGTAGTCCACACCATAACCCAGCTTCAGATTGGAGCACTGCAATGTGCAAGGAACATTTTTAGTGCAAATTGGGGATATCCAGGCAAACTTCTAATTTGAAGGATTTCAATCCCAGAGACAAATGAGAGTGGAATGAATTGATGTTGGGTGGGATGTGGCTTCCAAACTTGCCTCTTCTTTTCCTGATGTGCATGTTCCTCATTGACCTGTGGTTTCCTGAGCTTGGCTCAATGACTGTTAAATTAAACATTTCCAAGTTCATGGAGAACAACCTTCATGGGAATCCACTGAGTGAGTGTTTTCTTCTAAACACTTTCACATTTTAATGACTGGGCAGCTTTGATATCTTTAAAACCATAAATTTCCATTACAGCCACTGAAAAGGAAACTCTTCTTTTCTCTGTGCTATCGGAGGGCTGCACGATTCCTGTATGATGAGAATTAGGCAGCTGTGTCTAGATTTAGCCTGGTAATACAGCCTCTGCTTCATTTCATCTGCTCATCCTTCTTATTGTGGATGGGCTCTTTCATTGGCCTGTTGTTGGATGGGACTGCGTCTTGCCAGAGATATTTTGGTTGCCAGGGATTTCAGGAAGCAAAATGGTTATAGATTAGACTTGCTGCACATCGGGTTTTCAGTCATTATCTTGTGGGGGTTGAGGTTGTTTGCATTTTGAAAGAGGCTCTTTCTTTCTGTGACAGGAATATTGGAACATTGTTTGGACCCCAACACAAGTCAGCTTGTACTTTCAGGTGATGTTTGATGTTTCTTGGCTTTCATGGAGTATTCACATTGCCCCTCAACCACACTACTGGATGCACTTTTCAGGCTTGCAATCTCCACAGGTGGCCTCTGAGACACTGTCTGAACCTCATCTGCACCTGTGAGAGGCCAGTTCAAGCTCTGAGAACATTGCTTCAATTTGGATGTGCCTTTGTCATGGTTCCTGCTTTTCCCAGATAGCACCTGTGCAACCCAGGATGAATGAATGCAGTGAGGTCAAGGGCCAGGCCATCTTTCACTGACACCTTTTTTTTCTGGCATTTCAGGTATAAGTCCATCACCCAAAGACCCCTCAACATCTCATCATAATATATTCCAATCCCCATGGGACACGATTCTTGCACAAATCGTCTTTCATGAATGGAGTCAGAAGAGTAGCTTCCAGTGACAACCTCACAGTCTTGAAACGGCTCTTCCTCCAGTGTTACATGACCATGGAGACAGCATATAAGAGCCCTAAGGTCGAGACTTTTAGGATCCTGCAATGGGTTATCACAGGCAGCCTTTTTCCTGATACCAGGCCAGCTCTGAGTGTACCATTTTCCTCTGCTTAGGCAGGCTGACAGCTCTGACACCCTGGTGCTCCAGTTTGAGTCACTAATGTGGATGTGCTAGTCTTAGGGCAATGCGCCTGAGCTGTGAGCTCTGGCTACTGTCACAATGAATGCCATCTTTGCCTAGTGACAATTCTCTCTGGCTTGGTGGAGAAGGTGATCTCTGTGGAGGTGCATCAGCGGTGGACTCTCACCTGTCTTCTCTGTGGGATGCATGGGATAATCCCGTGATCCTAGGAGAGGGCAGATGTGAGCCAGCCTGAAGAAATGTCAATCAGAGCCCTAGGAATAAAGCACAAAATTCCTACAGGTTCAAAAGGATCTGCAGAATTCCTCAGGCCTGCCTAGACATTGTAGGGGTTAGTTTTATTGAAATGTGTCCCACTGTAATTTCTAAGTTCAGCCTTCCTTTGTTCCCCATGGTTTCTCTCTCCCAGTAAGGGCTTCCTGCACAACAACACAGCCTCAGAAGCTACTGGGCTGTGTGTTACTGTGGGAGTGTTGCAAATGTTGGATGTCCGCATGTGTGTGTGACTTTGTGTGTTTGTGTGTGTGTCTCTGTGTGTGTGTATGTAAGTGAATTCTGCTTAAAGGAATGTAACTAACACACTGTAGTGCTTTTTTATTTTTTATTTTCCCAGCCTTTTGGTGGCCTGTCTGTGTGTCTCTGCTTGGACTGTGGTGTTCCCTGTTCTTTATTTTTCTGTGGATCATGAATTAGCAACGATTAGTTAAGCAGTCTCTGACAAGCTGGGTTCCCCATTATCTGCCCCTGAAAAAAAAAGGCACTCTTCTAGAAAGAAGAGGAGAGCACCACACCCAAGAACAGACAGCTCCCAGTGTTTCATTAAAATGCAGCTTACCCAGAGACAGTAGAACTCTGGTCCCTATAACCTCTTGAATTTACCTATAATTCAGTTTCCAGCCAAGAAAGTGCTTCATTCCTGAGGGTGCACTCCTCCATCGACTTGAGATTTCACACTGGGAAAGAGTGTGTGGACAGCAATAAAGTCAGATGGGGTGAGGACACAATCTGGTAAGATTTGGATAGGGTTCTGCAACTCCATCTGCAAAAAAATATGAATACAGATGACATAAAAGGAGCTTTCAACTCCATTTCCACATTACTTTAATTGCACAAGTGGTCCACACCATGGTCCAGTGTTCAGTTGGGAGTATCCCAAAGCAAAAGAACAATTTGGAGTGCAAATTTAGGCCATCCTGGAAAACTCCTGATTTGAGGGCTTTCTTACCTGGAGTCAAATGGGAATGGAATGGATTGATGATGGGTGGGATGTGGCCTCCAGAGTTGCCTCTTCTTTCTCTGACTTTCATGTTTCTCATTGGCATATGGTTTCCTGGGACTGGCTCAATGAATTCCATACTAAACATTTCCTAATTAATGGAGAACAACCCCCATAAGAATCCATTGCATGAATGTTTCCTTCTATACACTATCATGTTTCAAATACTAGGGAGCTTTGATACTTTTAAAAATATAAATTCCCATTACTGTCACCAATAAGGAAACTCTTGTTCTCCCATTTCTGTCAGAGCTCTACAGGATTCCTGTAGGTTGAGAAGCAGACAGCCATTTCTGGCTTTTGCTTGATAATCTAGCTTCTGTTTTATTTCTTTGGCATGGCTGTCCCATTGTGGAGGGGCTACTTCATTGGGCTTTTGCTGGATGGAATTGCCTCTTGTCACAGATTATTTAGCTGCCAGAGATTTCTGAGAGCCAAAGGGGCTTCAGGCAGGCTGGCTGAGATCCAGGTTGTGTGTCCTTGTGTTGCTGTGTGGGCTGAGGTTGTTTGCACTTTGTCAGAGACTTTTGGGTCCTCTGAAATGAGTCATTGAACATTGCTTGGACTCCAGCACAAGGCAGCTCATTCTTTCATGTGAGCATTGATTTTTCTTTGCTTTCATGAGGAATACACAGTGCTTCTCAAAAATAGTACTGGACACCCTTTTCAGGTTTGCCATCACCACAAACAGTCTTTGAGACACTATCTCAACCTCATCTGCACCTGTTAAAGGCCAGTCCCAGGTGTCAGAACACTGCTTTACTTTGGACTTGCCTTTGTCATGGTTCCTGCCTTTTGCAGAGAGCCTCTGCAAAGACCATGATGAAGGGAGGCAGTGAGGTCAAGAAAACAGCCATCTTTTGCTCAAACCAGCTTCTGGGTTCTCAACAACACACCAGATTATATTCCAATCCCCATGCAAGCTGATTCGTGCACACAACCTCTTTTGAAAATGGATTCAGAAGGGCAGTTTCCAGCAACTAACTCACAGTCTTGATACACCTCCTCCTCCAGAGAAACATGAACATGGAGACGGCCCCAAGGGGCCCTGAGGTTGAGACTCTTAATGTCCCACAGTGGATTTTCTCAAGCAGCCTTTTTCATGATAACAAACTGGCTCTGCCTGTACCCTTTTTCTGCTAAGGCAGGCTGACAGTTCTGATGGATGAGTTCCCAAGCTGACCTCACAAATATGCATGCACTTGTCTCAGGGCACCAGGCCTGATTGTGAGCTTTGGCTAGTGTCACATTAAATGTCACTGTTGCCTAGTGACAAGTCCCTGATGCTTGGCTGAGAAAGAGGCCTCTGTGAAGGTGCATCCATGGTGTACTCTTGCCTGTCTTCTCTGTGGGATCCATGGGATAGTTCCATGATCCTAAGAGAGGGCAGGCATGAGCCAGCCTGAAAAACTTCAAGCACAGCCCAAGGAATAAACTGTGAAATCCCCAAAGTTCCAAAAGTATTTGCAGGATTTCTCAGGTCCGCGATGTTGTTGCAGAAATGAGTCTCCTAGAAACTGCCCCACTGTGATAACTAGGTACAGCCCCCATTTTTTTCCCAGGACTGCAGTCTCCCAGATGGGGCTTCAAGAAGAACCATGCAGCCTCTAGAGATGCCAGGCTGTGTGTTTCTGTGGGAGTGTTGCAAATGTTGAATGTGTGGGTGTGTGTGTCTATGTGTGTTTTTTTGTGTGTGTGCCCGTAAGTGGAGTTGGCTTAAAGGAATGGGGCTAAAACTCTCAGCACTCCTTTTTGTTTGAGACTCCTATCTTTTTTTGGCCTGTCTGTGTGGCTCTGCTGGAGCTGCAGGGCTCCACGTTCTCTATTTTTCTGTTGATCATGAATCCTTAGTGAAGTGGGAGGTGGCCTGAGACACCCCAGCATCCAAATTACCTCCCCCTGAAAAAAAATGCCCTCTCTAGAAAGATGAGGAAAACACCACACACACACACACACACACAAAACATATCCCAGTGTTTTATCATCCTGTGGCCAACCAAGGGAGAGACACTAGCAGTCCTGTCTGCAGGGCCCCTTGAATTTACCTCGAATTCAACCAGGTACTTCATGTCCTGAAGGGATGCACCTCCATTGTCTTGGGATTTTATTCTGTGACATAGAATGTGAGCAGAAATATGGTCAGATATGGGTGAGTATACAATCTGCTGAGGGGTGGATGGAGTCCCACAACTTAACCTGCAAAAATAAAAAGGAAGACAGATGACACAGGAGGTGCTTCCAACACCATCCACGCATTCCCTTAATTGCACCAGCTGTCCACACCATGACCTGGTTTCAGGTGGAAGTACTCCAACCTGCAAGGAACACTTGGTATGCAAATTGAGGCCATTCTGGCAAACTCCTTATATGAGGGGTTTCATATCCAGAGGCAAACGGGAGTGGAATGCATTGATTCTGTGTGTGATGTGACCCCTAGATTTGCCTCTTCATTTCCTGACTTCCGTGTTCATCATCAGCCTAGCCTTTTCTATGACTGGCTCAAGAACTTCCACACTAAACATTTCCCAGTTCACAGAGAATGACCCTCATGGGAATCCATTGCACGAGTGTTTCCTTCTAACAGTCACATTTTAGTGACTGGATATCTTAGACACTTTTAAAACCATAAATTCTCATTACAGCCACCAACAAGAAAACTGTTGTTCTCCCTCTTTTATTGGAGGGCTGCATGATTCCTGAAGAATGAAAATCAGGGAGCCGTGTATAGCTTTTTCCTGGTAATCTAGCCTTTGTTTCATCTCATCTGCACCACCTTCTCACTGTGGAAGTGCTTTTTATTGGGCTGCTGCTGGATTGGGGGGACTCTCACTACAACTTATTTAGCTGCCAGGGATTTCATAAAGCAAAAAGGTCTTTGGGTAGGCTGGCTACACTGCAGGTTTTGGGTCATTATCTTATTGTGGTGACTGAGGTTGTTTTCACTTTGCAGCAGGGTTTTTGGTCCTCTGACAGGAAATATTGAACATTTCTTGGGCTCCACTACAATGCAGCTCAATTCTCTCAGGGGAGTATTGATTTTTGTTTGCTTTCATTTTGAATCCACAGTGACCCTCAATAGCACCACTGGACACTCTTGTCCATCACAACAGGCAACCTCTGAGACAAGGTCTCAATTTTATCTGCATCCATGAGAGGCCAGTCCAAAGTACAGCTCCACATTGGACTTGGCTTTGCTATATGGTTCCTTCATTTCCCAAAGAACTATTGCAAGACCCAGGATGAAGGGAGACAGTGAGGTCAAGAACCCAGCCATCTTTCACTGACACCTGCCTCTGGGGTTTAAGGTATGATTCTATCACCCAAACAACCCTCAACAACACACTGGACTATATTCCAATCCCCATGGTATTCGATTCTGGCACACAGCCTCCTATGGGAATGAAGCTGGAAGAGCAGTTTCCAGTGACAACTTCACAGTCTTGAAACATCTCCTCCTCCAGCAGGACCCGACCACAGAAAATGCCTGAAGGGGCCCTGAGGCTGAGAGTTTTGGAGTCCTGAAGTGGGTTTTCACAGGCAGCCTTTTTTCCTGAAGGTAGGCCATCTCTGCCTCTACTGTTTTTTCTGCTTAGGAAGGCTGACAGTTCTGAGAGCTGGGTGCCTGAGCCTGCTTCATGAATGAACATACGCTAGTCTCCAGGCCAGATTGTGAGCTCCAGCTAGTGTCACAAAGAATATCACCATTGCCTAGACACAAGTCCCTGCCTCTTGGCAGAGAAGGAGACCTCTGTAGAGGTTCATCAATGGTGGACTGTCACCTGTCTTCTCTGTGGAATCTGCAGGATAGTCCCATGATCCTAGAAGATTTCAGATGAAAGCCAGCATGGGAAACATAAGCACAGCCCCAGGAATAAACCACAAAATATTTAGGAATCCAAAAGTATCTGCAGGATACCTTAGGCCTGCCTAGACCTTGTAGGTGTGAGTCTTCTTGAAACTTGCCCCGCTGTGATTTCTAGTTACAGGCTGTCTGTTTTCCCCAGGCTTGCTCTATGCCAGGGGTGGCTTCCTGCAGAACCACACAGCCTCAGGAGCTGCCAGACTATGTGTTTCTGTGGGAGTGTTGTGAGTGTTGGAAGTCTACGTGTGTGTGTGGCATCGTGTGATTTTGTGTCTGTGTGCGTGTGCTTGTAAGTGCAGGCTGCTTAAAGAAACGTGGCTACTGCACTTCACCACTATAGGGAGACCCCCTGAAACTATTGCTATGGAATAAAAGATGAAATGCTCCTAATTATTGTAAATACAAGTTGCCTGCAGGATTGTGTAAAGACAATGCCAGGTTGGACTGCCAGAATGAGCCAACAGTGCGTGATGTGCTTCCAGCTGCAGAGAGCCTATGAATGGACATGTAGTCAGGGAGGTTTCACAACATCAAGATTCCTATCCAAGAAAAGCAGATGTTCATGGCTCTGGGAATGGAATGTTACCCCATAGAGAGCCTATAAATGGATGCATGGGGGGCACCTGTCCATATGGATAAGATAGGGCTATAAATGCCCTCATCTTGCCGTGGCTCTTCTAGGCCTCTTTCGGGTTAAGGCATACTCCTTTCTGAGAATTTCTGGTCTAACCGGTTGTCTAGCTTCATGGATTGTTTGTAACCAGCTTTGTTGCAATTGTTACTAGTGATTAATATCTTGCTAATCATAGGTTATGGAAAGACTGTGTTTCTGTTCTAAGGCTCTGTTAGAAATTACTGATGCACACACTGTATTATAAATTCTTATCTCTGTATACTGTACTTGTACATATAAGTGTACTGTATTTCTACATACAAATGTTATGTTAAAGAACTACTTCATCCCCATGTGACCATCTTACCTCATAATCAAATGACCCTAATCCCTAACTAACCTACCCCCACCCTCACTAAACTTAATAATAAATGCTGTTGTATCCAGTGCATTGTTAGCACCTCGGGACCAGAAAACAGTGATGCCCCTGGACGCAGCTTTCACTATCTTGTGTGTGTCTATTATTTCTCAACCTGCCAATCCACCTAGGGACAAAGAGAGAACCCCATTGCATTGTGGGCTGCTGACCAGATCCCACAGTACAATGCTTCTTTTTTTGTGCCTCCCAACCTTTTGTTTGACCTTTATATGTGGCTCTTCTTGGCCTGCATGGCTCTATGTTTTTGGATTTTCTGTGTATGATGAATCCACAGTGAATTGGGAGGCAGGCTGGGACCTGCTGGTGTCCAAATCCCTCCCCCTGCAAAAATAAATAAATAAATAAATAAATAAATGAATAAATAAATAAATAAATAAATAAAAATCCACTCTTCAAGAAAGAAGAAGAGCACACCACACCAAAAAAATGGCCATCTGCTACTGTTTAATTGTCCTGCCTCCAACCCAGGGAGAGGCACGAGCAGTCCTGTCTGCAGGTGCCCTTGAGTTTACCGTGAATTCGGGTTCCAGCAATGCAGGTGCTTCGTGTTGTGAAGGGGCACTTCTCCATCATCTTGAGTTTTCAACCTGGGACATTGAGTATAAGAAAGAATAAGGTGAGATTGGAGTGAGGATATAATTTGATGAGAAGTGGAAGTGATCCCACAACTTCACCTGCAATAAAAATGAAGACATATGACACAGGAGGTGCTTCTAACCCCATGCTCACATTTCATTAATTGTACAAGCAATCCACACCATGGCTCAATGTTCGGGTGGGAGTTCTGCAATGTGAAAGGAGCATTGGGAGTGCCAATTGGGACCATCCTCGCAAACTCTTGATTTGAGGCCTTTCGTACACAGAGCCAAATGAGAGTGGAATGTATTGATGTTGGGTGGGATGAGGTCTCCACAGTTGTCTCTTCTTTTCCTGACTTCCATGTTCCTTGTCAGCCTAGGGTTTCCTGGGTCTGGCTCAACAAATTCCACACTAAACATTTCCCAGTTCATGAAGAATGACACTCATTGGATTCCATTGCGTGAGTGTTTCTTTCTAAACACTGTCACATTTTAATGATTGCACAGCTTTAGTATTTTTAAAACTGTAAATTTGTGTTACAGCCACCAACAAAGAAATTCTTGTTTTCCCACTTGTATCAGAAATCTGCATGATTTCTGAAGGATGAGAGGCAGGCAAACGTGTCTAGCTTTTGCCTGGTAATCTAGCATGTTTTATTTCATCTGCATGGCCTTCTCATTGGGGAGGGGCTCTTTCATTGGGCTTTTCCTGGATGGGACTACCTCTCACTACACTTTAATTAGCTGCCAGGGATTTTAGAGAGTAAAAGGGAATTCATGTAGGCTGGATGGGCTCCACATTATGGTTGTTGTCTCATTGGCAGGGCTGAGGTTGTTTGCACTTTGCAGGAGGCTTTTGGGTCCTCAGACAGGAATCACTGAACATTGCTTGTACTCCAGTGCAAGGCAGTTCATTCTTTCATGTGAGCCTAGATTTTTCTTTGCTTTCATGGAGAATCCACAGTGACCTTCAACAGCACTACTGCACATACTATTCAGCCTTGCCATCATGACAGATGGCATCTGAGACACTGTCTCAACATCATCTGCACCAGTGAGAGGCCAGTCTCATGTAAGAACAGGTCAAGTGCTGGGCCATCTTTTGCTGACACCTGCCTCTGGGGTCTCAAGTATGATTCTTTTACCCAAAAAACCCTCAACAAAGTCAGTCAGATTCTATCACCCAAAAACCCCTCAACAGCACACCAGACTATAAAAGAATTTCCATGGGACCTGATTCTGGCACACATCCTCTTTTGGGAATGCAGTAAGAAGAGCAGTTTCCAGAGACCATCTCATAGTCTCAAAATGCCTTCTCCCCCAGTGGGACCCAACCACAGAGACAGATGAAGGGGCCCTGAGATGGAGACTTTTTGGGTCCAGCAATAGTTTTTCACAGGCTGTTTTTTTCCTGATACCAGGCAGATTCTGCCTGTACCATTTTCCTTGGTTAGGCATGCTGACAGATCTGACAGCCAGGTGCCTGAGCTTACCTCATGAATGTGCATGCACTAGTTTCAGGGCATCAGGCCTGATTGTGAGCTTTTTTGAGCATCACAATGAACGTTATCATTGCCTAGCAACAAGGCCTTGTGGCTTGGCAGAAAAGGGAGACCTTCATGGGGATGCATCTGCATGGACTCCTGCTTATTTTCTCTGTGGGATCCATGACATAGTCCCACAATCCTAGGATAGGGCAGAAGTAGATTCCTCAGGCCTACCTAAGCATTGTAGGAGTGTCTTTTTGAAACTTGTCCCACTATGATTTCTAGTTACAGCCCAACTGTGTTGCCCGTGGTTGCTCTATGCCATGTGGGGTTTCCTGCAGAACCACACAGCTTCAGGAGCTGCCAGGATGTATGTTTCTGTGGCAGTGTTGCAAATGTTGGAAGTCTGCATATGTGTAGCATTGTGTGTTTTTGTGTGTGTGTGTCTGTTAGTGGAGTCTTTTTAAAGGAATGTGGCTATTGCACAGTAGCATTTTTTTTTTTTTTGAGTGTCCAGAACTTTTGGTGGTCTCTCTGTGCTGCTTTACTTGGGATGCATGTTCTTTATTTTTCTGTGGATCATGAATCGGCAGTTAATTGAGATGCTGGCTGTCACCCACCAGGGTCCAAGTCCCCTCCTCCTGCAAAAATGTCACTTTTCAGGAAAGAATAGGAGGAAACTACACCTAAGAACAGACATCACAAAGTTTTTCATAGTTATGCAGCCATCCCAGGGAGAGACAGTTGCAGTGCTGTTCACAAAGCCCTTTGAATATACCTTGAATTTGGTTCCCAGGAAAGCAGGTTCTACATGTCATGAGGGGCAACTCCTCCATCATTTCACGATTTTTTTCTGGAACAGAGAGTGTGAGCAGCAATAAGGACAGATACAGGTAAGGATACAATCTGCTGAGGGGTGGATGGGGTCCCACACCTTAGCCTACAAAAAAGTTGAAGACAGATGACACAGAAGGTGCTTCCAACTGCATCCCCGAATTCCCTTAATTGCACAAGCAGTCCACACCATCCCCATTGTTCAGGTAGGAGTACTCCAATGTTCAGGGAATATTTTCAGTGCAAACTGGGGCCATTCTCACAAAGTCCTGATTTGAGGGCATTTATATCTGAAGCATAATGGGAGGACAATGGATAGATGCTGGATGGGATGCAGCCTCCACAATTGCCTCTTCTTTTCTTGACTTTCCTGTTCCTTGTCAGCATAGGGTATCCTTGGTCTGGCTCAATGTCTTCCAAACTAAACATTTCCCAGTTCATGGAGGATGACCCTCATGGGAATCCACTGAGTGAATATTTCCTTCTAAACACTATCACGTTTTAATGACTGGAGAGTTGTGATACTTTTAGAACTGTAAATTCCTATTGCAGCCACCAACAAGGAAACTGTTGTTCTCCCATTTCTGTCAGAGGGCTGCACAGTTCCTCTAGGATGAGAAGCAGAGGCAGCCATTTCTGTCTTTTGCCTGGTAATCTAGACTCTGTTTCATTTCATCTATATGTCCTTTCTCACTGTGGAGGGGCTCTTTCACTGGGCTGTGTCTGGATGAGAGTGCCTCTCACCACAAATCTTTTGGCTGCCAGGGATTTCTGAAAGCAAATGGGAATTTGGGTAGGCTGGCTGTGCTCCACCTTGTGGGTCATGGTCTCATTGCTGCAGCCAATGCTGTTTGCAATTTGTGGGAGGTTTTAGAGTCCTGTAACAGAAATATCTGAATGTTGCTTGGACTCCAGAACAAGTCAGGTGGTTCTCTCAGGAATGCCTTGATTTTTCTTTGCTTTCATTATGGGTCCACATTGTCCCTCAAGAGCACTACTGGAAACCCTTTTTAGGATTGCAATCATCACAGATGGGCTCTGAAACACTGTCTCAACATCATCTGAATCCGTTAGAGGTCAGCTAGAGATGAGAGAACACTGCTCTGCCTTGGACTTGCTTTTTTCATGGTCCCTTCCTTTCCCAGAGATCCCCCGCAAGGCCCAGAATGAAGGGAGGCAGTGAGGTCAAGAGCCCAGCCATCTTTTGCTGACACTCACCTCTGGTCTTTCATATATGATTCCACCACACAAAGAGCCCTCAACAACTCACCAGACTATATTCTAATCTCCATTTGACCCGACTCTTGCACACTGCCTCTTTCAGGAACAGAGTCAGAGTAGCATTTCCAAAGACCACCTCGTAGTCTCAAATCACCTCCTTCTCCAGCAGGACCTGACCACAGGGATGACCTGAAGGGGCACTATGGTCAAGAATTTTATGGTCCCTCTCTGCGTTATTGCAGGCAGCATTTTTTTCAATACCATTCCGGCTCTTCATGTATCTTTTTTTCTTTTTTTTTTTTTTTTTGCTTAGGCTGGCTGACAGGTCTGACAGCCTCTCGTCCAAGCCTGCATACTCTTAGGCACAAGGACTGAGCTATGGGCTCCAGCTAGCATCACAAAGAAGGCCACCATTGCCTATGCATAAGTCTCTGTGGCTTTGCAGAGAAGAAATCCGTGGAGGTGAGTCAGTGGTGGACTCTCGCCTAACTTCTCTGTGGGATTCCCGTGATAGTCCCGTAAGGCTAGGAGAGGGAGGAGGTGAGGAAGCCTGAAGAAAAGTCAAGCACAGCCCCTGGAATAAACTGCAAAATCCCTATGGATCCAAAAGGATCTGGAGGATGCCTCAAGCCTCCCGGACTTTGCCGGGGTGAGTCTTTTTAAAACTTACCCTACTGTGATTTGTAGGTACAGGCTGCCTGTATTCCCCAGGATTGCTCTTTCAAAGGCAGGGCTTCCTCCAGAACCAACAAGCCTAAGAAGCTGCCAGGCTATGTGTTTTCGTGAGAGTGTTGCCAGTGTTGGAAATCTGCATGTATGTGGTAGTTTGTATGTGTGATTGAGTGTGTGTGTGCCTTTAAGGGGAGTCTGTTTAAAGGAATGTGGCTAACGCACTGCAGTGACTCTTTTTTTTCTTTCTTTCTTTTCTTTTTTTTTTATTTTTTGAGTTTCCCAACATTTTCATGGCCTGTATGTGTGGGTCTGCTTGGGCTGTTGGGATCTGTGTTCTTTATTTTTCTGAGGATCATGAATCTGCTGTGAATTGAGAATTCACAGGCTGGCTGAGAAACACCACTGTGCAAATCACCTCCCTCTGCCAAAACAGCCACTCTTCTAGAAAGAACAGAACACACCCAAGAACAGAAATATACCAGTGTTTAATTTTCTTTCAGCCAACCTATAGAGAGACACTATCATTCCTGTCTGCAGGGCCTATTAAATTTACCTCGAATTTGGTTCCCAGAGGAGTAGGTGTTTCATGTCATCAGGGGGACCTTCTCCATTGTCTTGGGATTTCAGTCTGGGATAGAGAGTGTGAGCAGCTATAAGGTCAGATAGGGGTGGGGATACAATCTGGTGAGAGGTGGATGCCATGCCGCACCATCACCTGCAAAAAAAAAAAAAAAAAAAAAGAAGACAGATTACACACAAATTGCTTCCAACTGCATCCCAGCATTCTCTTAGTTGTACAGGCAGCCCATACCATGGCCCTGTGTTCACATGGGAGTACTACAACATGCAGGGGACATTTGGAGTACAAACTGGGGCCAGGCTGGCTAACTCCATGTATGAGGGCTTTCATACTAGGAGCCAAATGGGATTGGGAGGGATTGATGCTGGTGGCATGTGGCCTCCACATATTCATCTTCATATTCTGACTTCCATGTTCCTCATCAACCTAAGGTTTCCTGGGTCTGGATCTATGTCTTCCACAATAAGCATTTCCACTTCACAAGGATGATCTTCATTGGAATCCATTGTATGATTGTTTCTTTCTAAGCACTGTCTTGGTTTAATGTCTGGGCAGCTGTGATACTTTTAAAACAATAAATTCCCATTCCAATGGCCAACAAGGAAACTCTGTTTCTCCCACTTCTATCAGAGAGCTGCATGATTCCTGTAGAATGAGAAGGTGGCAGCTGTGTGTGGCATTTTCTGGTAGTCTAGGATCTGTTTTATTGGATCTGCCCATCCTTTCTCATTGTGGAGGGGTTCTTTCACTGTGCTACAGCTGAATGGGACTGCCTGTTGCCAACGCTTTATTGGTTGCCAGGGATTTCAGGGAAAATTAGAAACTTCAGGTAGTCTGGCTGCACTCCAGGTTGTGGGTTGTTGTCTCACTGTGGAGGCTCAGGTGGTTTTCACTTTGTAGGAGGCTTTGGATTCTCTGACAGGAATCTTTGAACATTGCCTGGACTCCAGCGCAAGTAACTTCATTCAGTCAGGGGAGTCTTGATTTTTCTTTCATTTCATGGTGTTGGGGGGTGGTCCACAATTCTCCTCAACAGTGCTAATAGATGTCCTTTTCAGGCTTACAATCACCACAGACAACCTTTGAGACACTGTCCCAATGTCATCTGCACCCGTGAAAGGCCAGTTCGAGGTGTGAGAACATGAGAACACTGCTCCACACTGGATTTGCCTTTGTTGTGGTTCCTACCTTTCCCAGAGAGCCCTTGTGAGGCCCAAAATGAAGGGAGGCAGTGAGGCCAAGGCCCTGGTGATCTGTCGCTGACATCCACCTGTGGGGTCTCGGGTATGATTCCATCATGCAAAGACCTCTCAACCACTCACCAGACTATATTCCAATACCCATGGGACCCGATTCCTGCACACAGCCTCTTTTAGGACTGGAATCAGAAGAGCACTTTCCAGCGACCACCTCATAGTATCAAATGCCTCCTCCTCCAGAGGGAATGACCTGGAGATGGCCCAAAGGTGCCCTAAGCTCAAAATTTTAGAGTTCTGCACTGAATTATCACAGGCAACATTATTTCCAATACCATTTTGGCTCTGTCTGTACCATTTTCCTCTGTTTAGTCAGGCTGACATCTCCTAGAGCCCGGCACAACCACCTGCCTCATGAATGGACATGCACTAATATCAGGGCACCAGGCATTAGATGTGAACTATGGCTAGCGTCATAATCAATGCTGACGTTGACTAGCGACAAGTCCCTATGGCTTGGAGGAAAACGAGGATTTCATGGAAGGGCGTTGGCATTGGACTCTTGCTTATCATCTCTGTAGGATTCATGGGATAGTTCCATGATCCCAGGAGAGGGAAGACTTGAGCCAGACTGAAAAAATGTCAAGCAGAGCCAGGAATAAGCCCTGAAATCCATAAGGATCCAAAAAGATCTGCAGAATGCCTTCAGCCTGCCTAGCTATTGTAGGGGTGAGTCTTTTGGAAAATTGCCCTACTGTGATTCCTAGGTACAGCCTGTTTTCCCTGTGGTTTCTCTCTCCCAGGAGGGGCTCCCTGAAGAACCACACAACCCAGAAGCTGCTGGGCTGGGTGTTGCTGTGGGAGCATTGGGAGTGCTGGATATCTGTGTGTGTGTGTGTGGCTTCGGGTGTCTGTGTATTTGTGTGTGTGTGTGTGCCTGTAAGTGGTGTCTGCTTAAAAAAAATGTGGCTAACGCACTGTAGTGCTTCATTTTTCGAGTCTCCTAACATTTTGGTGGCCTGTCGGTGTCGCTATGCTTCGGCTGCAGGGCTTAATATTCTCTATTTTTCTGTGGATAATGAATCTGTTGTGAATTGGGAGGCTGGCAGAGGTCCAAATCACCTTTCCCTGGAAAAACAGTCACTCTTCTAGAAAGAAGAGGAGCACACCACATTCAAGAACAGACATCTCCCAGTGTTTTTTAATCCTGTGGCCAACCCAGTGATAGACACTAGTACTGTCCACAGGGCCCCTTGAATTTACCTCGAATTCGGTTGCCAGCTGAGCAGGTGCTTCACCTTGTATGGAGGCACTAATCCATCATCTTGGGCTTTCACTTTGGGTCAGAGAGTGTGAGCAGCAATTAAGTCAGATAGAGGTGAGGATACAATCTGGTGAGGGGTGGATGGGGTACCACACCTTTACCTGAAAAAAGGTGAAGAGAAATGACAAATAAGTTATTTCCAACTGCATCCTCCTATTCCCTTACTATCACAAGCAGTCCAGACCATGGCCCCATTTTCAGATGGGAGTACTCTAACACACAGGGAACATTTGGAGTGCAAACTGGGGCCATCCTGGCAAACTCTCAATTTGAGGGCTTTCAAACATGGAGCCAAATGTGAGTGGGATGTAGCTTCCACACTTGCCTCTTCTTTTCCTGACTTCCATGTTCCTCGTCGGCCTAGGGTTTCCTTGGTCTGGCTCAATGTCTTCCAAACTCAACGTTTCCCAGTTCATGGAAAATGACCCTCATGGAATTCCATTGTGTGGGTATTTCCTCCTAGACACTGTCATGTTTTAATGACTGGGCAGAAGTGATACTTTTAAAACTGTAAATTCCTGCAACAGCCACAAACAAGGAAACTCTTGCTCTCCCACTTCTATAGAAAAGCTGCATGATTCCTGGAGGATGTTTTATTGTCCTGCAGCCAACCCAAAAAGAGACACTACCAGTCATGTTGCAGGGCTTCTTGAATTAACCTCGAATTTGGTTTCCAGCTGAGCAGGTGCTTCACATCGTGAGGGGGCCCTCCTCCATCATCCTGGAATTTCAATCTGGGACAGAGTTTGAGCAGCAATAAGGTCAGATATGGGTGAGGATACAATCTGGTGAAGGGTAGATGGGGTCCCACAGCTTCCCCTGTAGAAATGGTAAAAACAGTTGACTCAGAAGGTGCTTCCAACTGCATTTAAGCATTCCCTTATTTGCAAAAGGATTCCACACCATGGCCCAGTTTTCTGGTGTGAGTACTCCAAGTTGCAGGAAACAATGTTAACGCGAACTTTGGCAATGCTGGCAAGTTCCCTATTGGAGGGCTTCTGTACACGGAGCCAAGGGGAAGTGGGATGGAATGATGCTGTGTGGGATATGGCCTCCACACTTGCCTCTTCTTTTCCTCACTTTCATGTTCTTCATTGGCCTAGAATTTTCTGGGTCTGGCTAAACATCTTTGACACTAAACATTTCCCAGTTCACAGAGGATGACCCTCATGGGAATGTATTTCATCAGTGTTTTCTTCTAAACATGGTCACGTTTTAATGACAAAGCTGCTGTGATATTTTTAAAATCATAAATTCGCATTGCAGCCACCAACAGAGAAATTCATTTTTTTTTCTTAGACAGAGTCACACTCTGTTGCCCAGGCTGGAGTGCAGTGGCATGATCTCCACTCACTGCAAGTTCTGCCACCCAGGTTCATGCCATTCTCCTGCCTTAGCCTCCTAAGTAGCTGGGACTACAGGTGCCTGGCACAATGCCTGGCTAATTCTTTGTAGTTTTAGTAGAGATGGGGTTTCACCATTTTAGCCAGGATGGTCTCAATCTCCTGACCTCATGATCCTCCCACCTCAGCCTCCCAAAGTTCTAGGATTACAGGCATAAGCCACTGTGTCCAGCCCTTGGCAAACACTTGTTCTCCCACTTGTATCAAAAGGCTGCATAATTCCAGTATGATGAGAAGCAGGCAGCCGTGTCTGGCTTTTTTCTGTTAATCTACACTCTGTTTTATTTCATCTGCAAGTCCTTTCTCATTGTGGAGGGTGTATAGCATTAACTGTTGTTGGATGGGACTGCCTCTATATACAGATTTTGTTGCCAATGATTTCAGAAACATTTGTGGTCTCTTTGTGAGAGCTGAGGTTGTTTGCAGTTCTTGGGAGGTTTTGGTTCCTCTGACAGAAATCTTTGAAAGTTTCTTATATTCCAGCTCAAGTCAGCTCCTTCTCTCAGGCAAGCCTTTATTTTTCTTTCCTTTCAGGCTGGGTCCACATTGCCCCTTAACAGCATTAATGGACAACTTTGTCAGACTAGCAATTTCCACAGACACCCTCTGTGAACATTTTTCAACATCATCTGCACCAGTGCAAGGCCAGTTCCACATGTAAGAATACTGCTTGACTTTGGACCAGTCTTTGTCATGGTTCCCACCTTTCTCATAGATCCCCTGCCAGGCCCATGATGATAGGAGGCAATGAGGTCAAGGGCCCAGCCCCCATTCACTGAAAGCTGCCTCTGGGGTCTCAGGTATGATTCCATCACATAAAATCCCCTCAACATCTCACCAGACTATATTCCAATCTCCATGGGACCTGATTCTTGCACACAGCCTCTTTCAGGAATGGAGTCAGAAGAGCAGTTTTCAGTGACCACCTCACAGTTTGGAAAAGCCTCCTCCTTCAGTGGGTCCCAGCCACAGAGTCATCCTGAAGGGGTTCTAGGGTCAATAATTTTAGGGTCCCGCAGTTGGTTAACATAGACAGACTTTTTCGTTATAGCAGGCCATCTGTGTCTATATCATTTTCCTCTGCTTAGGCAGGCTGACGGCTCTGACAGCCAGGTTCCCGAATCTACCTGGCAAATGTACATGCTCTAGCCTCAGTGAAAAAGGCCTGTTTGGGAGTTCTGGCTAGTGTCACAATAAATGCTGCCATTGCTTAATGACAAGTCCCTGTGGATTGAGGGAGGAAACCTCCATGTAGGGGCATAGGTAGTGGGCTCTTGCCTGTCTTCTATGTAAAATGCATGGGACAGTCCCATGAAGCTAGAAGAGGGCAGACAGAAGCCAGCCTCAAGAAACCTCAAGGGCAGGCTCAGGAATAAACCATAGCATTCCTAATGATTTAAAAGATGTGCAGTATTTCTAATGCCTGCCTAGATGTTGCAGGGGTGAGTCATGTTGGAACTTGCCCCACTGTGATTTGTAGGTAAAGCCCATCTGTGTTCCTTGGGTGGCTGTTTACCATGTGGGGCTTCCTGCAGAACCACGAAACCTGAGAAGCTGCCAGGCTTTGTGTTTCTGTGAGAGTGTTGAGAGTGTTGGATGTTTGCATGTATGTGTGGCTGTGTGTGTGTGTGTGTGTGTGTGTGTGTGTTTGTGTCTGTAAGGGGAATCTGCTTAAAGTAATGGTGCTAAAGCACTGCAGCCCCCTTTTTTTTAAGTATTCCAACTTTTTAGAGGATTGTCTCAGGCTTCAGGGCTTTGTATTCTTTCTTTTTCTGTGGATTATGAATCTGCAATGAAGTCTAAGGAAGGATGAGAACTGCCGGGTAACAAACCACCTCCTTCTGCCAAAAAAAGCCACTTTTCTAGAAAGAGGACCACACCACTCCCAAGAACAGACATCTCTCAGTGTTTTATTGTCCTTCAGCCAACCCAGGGAGAGACACTAGCAGTCCTGTCTGCAGGGCTTTTTAAATGTACCTCGAATTCAGTTCCCAGCCAAGCAGGTGCTTCACATCGTGAAGGAGAACTCCTCCATCATCTTAGGATTTCATTCTGGAACAGAGAATATCAGCAATAAGGTCACAGAGAGATGAAGATACAATGTGGTGAGGGGTGGATAAGGACCTGCATCTTCACCTGAAAAAAGGTGAAGACAGAAGACAGAATGTGCTTCACACTGCGTCCCTGCATTCCCTTAATTGCACAGCAGTCCACACCATGGCCTGGTGTTCAGGTGGGAGTACTACAATGTGCAGGGAATATTTGGAGTGCAAACTGAAGCCATCCTGCAAACTTCCAATTTGAGGGCTTTCATACTAGAGCCAAATGGGAGTATGATGAATTTATCCTGGGTAGGATGTGGCATCCACATTTGCCTCTTTTTTTCCAGACTTCCATGTTCCTCATCAGCCTAGGGTTTCCTGGGTCTGGCTCAACGTCTTCCACAGTAAACATTTTCCCTTACAGTGATTATGACCCTTATGAGAATCCATTGTGTGAGTATTTCATATTAACAATGTCACATTTTAATTACTTGGCAACTGTGATACTTTTAAAACCATGACTTCCTGTTACAGCTGCCATCAAGGAAACTCTTGTTCTACCACTTCTACCAGATGGCTGTAAGATTTCTGTAGGATGAGAAGCAGGCAGCCATATCTCACTTTTGTCTGGCATTCTAGGCACTGTTCCATTTCATCTTCATGTCCTTTCTCATTGTGGAAGGGGTCTTTCACTGGATTGTTGCTGGATGGTACTACCTCTCATCACAGATCTTTTTAAATTTAATTTAATTTAATTTTAATTATTATTATACTTTAAGTTTTAGGTACATGTGCACAACTTGCAGGTTTGTTACATATGTATACATGTGCCATTTTGGTGTGCTGCACCCATTAACTCTTCATTTAGCATTAGGTATATCTCCTAATGCTATCCCTCCCCACTTCACCCACCCAACAACAGTCCCCGGTGCATGATGTTCCCCTTCCTGTGTCCATGTGTTCTCATTGTTCAATTACCACTTATGAGTGAGAACACATGGTGTTTGGTATTTGTCCTTGTGATTGTTTGCTGAGAATGATGGTTTCCAGATTCATCCATGTCCCTACAAAGGACATGAACTCATCATTTTTTATGGCTGCATAGTATTCCATGGTGTATATGTGCCACATTTTCTTAATCTAGTCCATCATTGTTGGACATTTGGGTTGGTTCCAAGTCTTTGCTATTGTGAATAGTGCCGCAATAAACATACATGTGGATGTGTCTTTATAGCAGCATGATTTATAATCCTTTGGGTATATACGCTGTAATGGGATGGCTGGGTCAAATGGTATTTTTAGTTCTAGATCCCTGAGGAATCACCACACTGACTTCCACAATGGTTGAGCTGGTTTACAGTCCCACCAACAGTGTAAAAGTGTTCCTATTTCTCCACATCCTTTTCAGCACCTGTTGTTTCCTGACTTTTTAATGACTGCCATTCTAATTGGTGTGGGATGGTATCTCATTGTGGTTTTGATTTGCATTTCTCTGATGGCCAGTGACGATGGGCATTTTTTTTGTGTGTGTTTTTTGGCCACATAAATGTCTTCTTTTGAGAAGTGTCTGTTCATATCCTTCACCCACTTTTTAATGGGGTTTTTTGTTTCTTTCTTGTAAATTTGTTTGAGTTCATTGTAGATTCTGGATATTAGCCCTTTGTCAGATGAGCAGGTTGTAAAAATTTTCTCCTATTGTGTAGGTTGCCTGTTCACTCTGATGGTAGTTTCTTTTGCTGTGCAGAAGTTGTTTAGTTTACTTAGATCCCATTTGTCAATTTTGGTTTTTGTTGCCTTTGCTTTTGGTGTTTTAGACATGAAGTCCTTGCCCATGCCTATATCCTGAATGGTATTGCCTAGGTTTTCTTCTAGGGTTTTTATGGTGTAAGTCTCACATTTAAGTCTTTAATCCATCTTGAATTAATATTTGTATAATGTGTAAGGAAGGGATCTAGTTTCAGCTTTCCCCATATGGCTAGCCAGTTTTCCCAGCACCATTTATTACATAGGGAATCCTTTCTCCATTGCTTGTTTTTGTCCGGTTTGTCAAAGATCCCATAGTTGTAGATATGGGACATTATTTCTGAGGGCTCCATCACAGATCTTTTGGCTGCCAGGGATTTCAGGGAGCAAAAGAAATTTTCGGTAGGCTGGCTGCAATCCAGGTTGTGAGCTATGGTGTCGTCCTGTGGGCTGAGGTTGTTTGCACTTTACAGGAGGCTTTTGGGTCCTTTGACAGTAATCTTTGAACATTGCTTGGACATCAGCACAAGGCAGATCATTTGTTCAGGTGAGCATTGATTTTTCTTTGCTTTCATAAGGTATGCATAGTGCCCATCAACAGCAGTACTTGATACACTTTTCAGGTTTGCCATGGCCACAGACAGCCTTGGAGACACTGTCTCAACCTCATCTGCACCCGTAAGAAGACAGTCCATGGTGTGAGAACACTGCTCCATCTTGGACTTGCCTTTTTGAGGTTGCTGCCTTTCCCAGAGAACCACTGTTAAGTCCAAAATAAAGGGAGGCAGTGAGGTCAAGAGACCAGCCATCTTTCTCTGACACCCACCTTTGGGGTCTCAGGTATGATTCTATCACCCAGAGAATCCTCAACAACTCAGCAGACTATACTCCAATCACCATGGGACCTGATACTTGCACATAGACTTTTCAGAAATGGAGTCTGAAGAGCAGTTTCCAGAGACCAAGTCACCATCTCAAAACACCTTCTACTTTGCGGGAACCAATCATGGAGATGAATGGAAGGGGCCCTGAGCTTTTGTGAATTTTAAAGTCCTGCAGTTGGTTTTCACACACAGCCTTTGTCCTGATACCAGGCCATCTCTGCTTGTGCTATTTTTCTCTGCTTAGGCAGGCTGACAGCTCTGACAGTCAGGCACCTGAGCCACCCTCATGAATACACATGTGCTAGTCTCAAGGTATCAGGCCTGATTGTGAGCTTTGGCAAAAGTTACAAAGAAGGTCGTCATTGCCTAGTGACAAGTCACTGCCTCTTGCCAGAGAAGGAGACCTCTGTGGAGGTGTGCCAGCAGTATACTCTCACCTGTCTTCCCTGTGAAATCCACAAATAGTCTCATGATCCTGGGAGAAGCGCTGGGGCTTGGTAGAGAAGGAGAATTCCATGGAGGTGCATCGGTGGTGGAACCACACCTGTCTTCTCTGTGGGATTCACAGGATAGTCCTAGAAAATGGCAGACATGAGCCAGACTGAGGAAACATCAAGAGCCCCAGGAATAAATGGTGAACTGCCTAGGGATCCAAAAGGATTTGCAGAATTCCTCAGGCCTGCCTAGAAGTTGTAGGTGTGAACCTTTTAGAAACCTATGTGATTTCTAGGTACGACCTGCCTGTGTTCCCTGGGGTTGCTCTCTCCCAGGTGGGGATTTCTGATGAACCACACAGCCTCAGTAGCTGCCAGGCAGTGTGTTTCCATGGGAAAGTTGCAAGTATTGGATGTCTTTGTGGGTTTGTGTGGCAGTGTGTTAGTGTGTGTGTTTGTGTGCCTGTAGGTGGAGTCTGCTAAAAGGAATGTGGCCAATGCACTGCAGCACTTCTTTTATTTTTGAGTCTCATACTTATGGTGACCTGTCTGTGTGGCTCAGCTTGGGTTGTGGGGCTTCATGTTATTTGTCTGTGGATCATGAATCTGCAGTAAAATGGGAGGTGGGCTGAGACAAACAGGTGTCCAAATCACCTCCCCTGAAACAAAATCCACTCTTCTAGAAAGAAGATGAGCACACCACACCAAAAAAACAAGACATCTCCCAGTGTTTTATTGTCCTTAGTGCAAACCAGAAAGTGATACTCACAGACCTATGTGCATGGCCCCTTGAATTTACCTTGAATTCAGTCTCCAGCTGAGCAGATACTTCATGTTGTGAGGAAGATCTCCTCTATCATCTTGGATTTCATTCTGGGACAAAGATTGTGAGCAGAAATAATGTCACATGGGGTGAGGATACAATCTGGTGAGGGGTGGAAGTAGTCCCCCAACTTAACCTGCAAAACATAGACAGATAACACAGAAGGTGCTCCAACTTAATCTCTGCATCCCCTTAATTGCACAAGCAGTCCACACTATGGCCCAGTGTTCTGGTGGGAGTACTTTAACCTGCAAGGAATATTTGGAGGGCTAATTGGGGTCATTTTTGTAAACTCCCCATTTAAGAGCCTTCATACAGGAGCCAAATGGGAGCAGAATTGATTGATGCTGGATTGGATGTGACCTCCGTACTTGCCTTTTCTCCCCTGACTTCTACGTTTCTTATCAATCTAGGGTTTCCTGTTTCTGGCTCAATGACTTCCACACTAACTGTTTTCCAGTTCACAGAGAGCGACTCTCCTGGGAATCCATTGCATGAGTGTTTCCTTCTAAACATTGTCATGTTTTAAGGACTGGGAAGCTTTGATAGTTTTAAAATGGTAAATTCTTGTTACACTTGCCAATAAGGAATCTCTTGTTTTCCCACTTCTATCAGAGGGTTGCATGATTCCTGTGGGGTGAGAAGGAGGCAGCCATGTCTGGCTTTTGCCTGGTAATCTAGGCTCTGTTTCATTTCATCTGCATGGACTTCTCATTGTGGAGGCACCCTTTCACTGGGCTGTTGCTGGCTAGGACTGCCACTTGCCACAGATTATTTTGCTGCCAGGTATTTCAGAGAGTAAAATGGACTTTGATAAACTGGCTGCACTCCATGTTGTGGATCATTGTCTCATCATAGAGGCTGCATTTGTTTGCACTTTGCAGGAGGCTTTTGGTTTCTGACAGGAATCTTGAACGTTGCCTGACTCCAGCAAAGGCAGCTCGTTCTTAGGTGAGCCTTGATTTTTCTTTGCTTTCTTGGGCAATCCATAGTGCCCCCCAACAGCAGCACTGCACACCATTTTCAAGCTTGCCGTTACCACAGATGGCCTCAGAGACACTATCTTGACCAAATCTGCACAAGTGAGAGGCCAGTCCGAGATGTGAGAACACTGCTCCACATTAGACTTGCCTTTGTCATGGTTCTTGTCTTTCATAGATAGCCCCTGCAAGGCTCAGAATGTAGGCAGGCATTGAGTTCAAGGGCCCAATCATCTTTTGCTGACATCCACCTCTGGTGTCTCAGGTATGTTTCTCTCACCCAAAGAACACTCAATGACACACCAGATTATATTCCTATCCCCTTGGGACCCAATTCTTGAACACTCCCTCTTTTGCTAATGGAGTTAAAAGAGCAGTTTCCAGTGACCACATCATAGTCGCGAAACACCTCTTCCTCTATCAGGACCTGACCAAGGAAATGGCCAGCAGGGTTGCTGAGGTTGAGACTTTCAGGGTCCTGCAGTGGGTTTTTATAGTCAGCCTTTTTCTCAATACCAGGCCAGCTTTGCCTGTTCCATTATACCCTGCTGAGGCAGGCTGACAACTCTGACAACCTGGCTTGTGAGTCTGCCTCACAAATGCACATGCAGTAGTCTCAAGGCACCTGGTCTGACTGTGAGCTCTGTCTAGCATCACAATAAATGTCACCGTTGCCTAGCAAGAAGTATCTGCATCTTGGTGGAAAAGGGGACGTCCATGGAGGTGCATCAGCAGTGTCTTCTTGTCTGTCTTCTCTGTGAAATCCACAGATAGTCTCATGATCCTAGGGGAGGACAGATGTTAGCCAGCGTGAAGAAACTTCAAGCATAGCTACAGGAATAAACTGCAAAATCCTTAAGCATCCAAAAAGATCTGCAAGATTTCATAGGCCTGCCTAGATATTACAGGGGTGAGTCTTTTTGAAACTTGCCCCACTGTGGTTTCTAGGTACAGCCTGCCTATGCTCCTTGGAGTTGCTCTTTCCCAGGTGGGAATTCCTGTAGAGACATGCAGTCTCATGTGCTGCTGGGCTATGTTTTTCTGTGGGAGTGTTGCAAATGTTGGATGTGTGTGTGTGTATCATTATGTGTTTGAGAATGTGTTTGTGGCTGTAAGTGGAGTCTTCTTAAATAATGTGGCTAATGCACTTCAGTGCTTCCTCTCCTTTTTTTTTTTTTTAATGTTTCAATCTTTGTTTGCCTGTCTGTTGCTCTGCTTGTGCTGTGGGGCTCTGTGTTCCTTATTTTTCTGTGGATCATGAATCTGCAGTGAATTGGGAGGTGGGCCAAGACAAGCAGGTGTCAAAATCAACTCCTCCTGAAAAATAAATAAATAAATAAAAAAGAATGACTCTTCTAGAAAGAAGAGGAGCACACCACACCAGAAGCAGATATCTTGCAGTGTTTCACTGTCTCAACCTTATCTGCACAGTCCAAGGCCAGTCTGAGGTATGAGAATAACCTCAATTGCACAGTGAAAGACCAGTCCAAGATATGAGAACACACTTCCACCTTGGACTTGCCATTGTCGTGGTTTCTACCTTTCCCTAAGAGCTTCTGAGACACCCAGGATGAAGGGATGCAGTGAGGTCAAGAGCCCAACCTTCTTTCACTGACACCCACCTCTAAGGTCTCAGGTATGATTCTATCACCCAAAGAACCCTCAAAAACACAACAGATTATATTCTAATTCTTATGGGACCAAATTATTGCACACAGCCTCTTTCAAAAATGGAGTCAGAAGGGCAGTTTCCAGTGAACAGGTTACTATCTCAAAATACCTCCTCCCCAAAGGGGCCCTGAGGTCAGGACATTTAGGGTCCCTCAGTGAGTTTTCACACACAGCCTTTTTATCAACAACAGGCCTACTGTGCCTGTACCATTTTTCTCTGCTTAGGATGTCAGCTTGCTTAAACACAGGCAAAAGCATCTGCAGGATTTCTCAGGCCAGCCTAGACGTTGTAGGTATGCATCTTTTGAAACTTGTCCAACTGTGATTTCTAGGTATAGCCAACGGAGGTTTCTTGTGGTTGCTGTCTCCCAGGTTGGGATTCCTGCAGTCATATAGCCTCAGGAGTGCTGAACTCTGTTTTCCTGTGGGAGTGTTGCGAGTGTTGGATGTCTATGTGTGTGTGTGGCATAGGGTATGTCTGTGTGCATCTGTCAGTGGAGTGTGCTGGAAATTATGTGGCTAACCCACTTCAGCCCTTTTTCCTTCTTGTTTTTTTTTCAGTCTCCCAACCTTTCTGGTGGAGTGTTTCAAGTGTTGGATGTCTCCATGTTTGTGTGGCATTGTGTGTGTGTGTGTGTGTGTGTCACTCTAAGTGGAGTCTGCTTAAAGGAATATTACTTACACACTTCAGTGCTTTCTGTTTTTGAGTCTTCCAACATTTTTGTGGCCTGTGTTTCTCTGCTTGGGCTGTGGGACTCTCTCCAGGTAGTGCTTCCTGCACAACAATGCAGGCTCAGTAGCGGCTGGGCTGTGTATTTCTGTGGGAGTACTGTGAATGTAGGATGTCTGATGTGTGTGGCATTGTGTGTTCAAAAAAAGCCACTCTTCTAAAAAGAAGAGGAGCACACCATCCCAAAAAGAGACATCTCATAGTGTTTCATTGTCGTGAGGCCAACCCAGCCATAGACACTAGCAGTCCTGTCCACTGGGCACTTTGAATTAACCTTGAATTCTGTTCCCAGCTGAGCAGGTAATTCACATCTTGTTGGGGGTGGGGCACTCTCCATCATCTTTCAGTTTCATCCTGGGACATAGAGTATGAGTAGGAATAAAGTCAGATAGCTTTAAGGACAAAATCTGGTGAGGGTTGTACAAGGTTTTGCAACATCACCGGCAAAAAAAAAAAAAAAAAAAAAAAAAAAAAAAAAAAAAAAAGTGAAGATAGATAACACAGAAGCTGCTTCCAAGTAAATCGCCTGGTGTTCAGGTGGACATGCAGAGAACGTTTTGAGAACAAGCTGGGGCCAGGCTGGCAAACTCTCAATGTGAGGGCTTTCATACCTGGAGCCAAATGAGTCAAATGAGAGTGTGATGGATTGATGCTGGGTGGGATGTGGCCACCATACTTGTATCTTCTTTTCCTGACTTCTGTGTTCCTCTTTGGCCTAGAGTTTTCTGGGTCTGGTTCCACATCTTCCACACTAGAAGTTTCCCAGTTCACAGAGGACCGCTCTCATGTGAATCCATTGCATCATTGTTTCTTTCTAAACTCTGTCACATTTTAATGACTGGGCAATATGGGACATTTAAAAGCATAAATTCCCATTACAACTGCCAATATGGAAACTTTTGTTCTCCCTCTTTTATCGAAGGGCTGCATGATTCCTGTAGGATGAGAAGCAGCCAGCCATGCTCTGCATTTTCCTGCTAATCTTGGCTCTGTTTCACTTCATCTGCTTGTCCTTCCTTGCTGTGGAGTGGATCTTTCATTGGCTCTTGCTGGATGGGACTGCCTCTTGCTATAGATCTTTTCACTGTCCACAAATTTCAGGAAGCCAAAAGGAGTTTGCCTATGGTGGCTATGCCCCAGGTTGTGGGTCATGGTGTCCTTGTGGGGGCTGATGTTGTTTGCACTTTGCAGGAGGCTTGTGGGTCCTCTGACAGGAATCTTTGAACTTTGCTTGTATACTCCTGCACAAATCAGCTTGTTTGCTCAGGTGAGCCTTCATTTTTCTTTGCTTTCACAGGGAGTCCACATTGCTCCTCATCAGCACTACTGGATACCATTTTCTGTCTTGCAATTGCCACAGACTGCCTCAGAGATACTCTCTCAACGACATCTGCATCTGTGAAAGGCCAGTTTGAGGTGTGAGAACAATGCTTTATCTGGGTCTTGCTTTTGTTGCAGTTCCTGTATTTCCCAGAGAGCCCCTGTGAGGCCCAGGATGAAGGGAGGCAGTGAGGTCAAGGGCCCAGCCATCTTTCACTAACACCCACCTCTTGGGTCTCAGTGATGATTTCATTACCCAGAGATGCTTCAAAAACTCACCAAATGGTATTTCAATCCCTATGGGAATTAACTCTTGCACACATCCTCTTTTGGGAATGGAGACAGAGGTGCAGATTGCAGTAACCCCTTCACAGTCTCAAAATGACTTCTCCTTCTGTGAAACCCAACCTTGGAGACTGACGAAAAGGGACCTATCATCCGTATTTTTGTGTCCAGTGGTGGGTTATTGCAGGCAGCATTTTTCCCTATGCCAGGCAGGCTCTACCTGTACCATTTTCCTCTGCTTGGGCAGACTGACAGCGCTGAGCTTGCCTTAGCCTGCCTCAGGAATGCACATGTGCTAGTCTCGGAGCACCAGGCCTGACTGTGAGTGCTGGATAACATCACAAGGAATGTCACTGCTGCCTTCTGACAAGTCCCTGTGGCTTGGTGGAAGAGACCTCCTTGGAAATGCATCAGAATTGGACTCTCACCTGACTTCCCTACCCAGAAGTTTATAGGGTTGAGTCTCTTTGAAACTTGCACCACCGTGATTTCTAGGTAGAGTTTCCCTGTGTTTCTTGGGCTTCCTGTCTCCCAGGTTGGGATTTCTTCAGAACCACACTGCCTCAGGAGCTGCCAGTCTTTGCCTTTCTATGAGAGTGTCACATGTGATGGGTGGCTGTGTGTGTGTATAGCATTGAGTGTTTGTGTATGTGTGTGTGTATGTGCCTGTAAGTGGAGTGTGCTTAAAATAATATGCCTAACACACACACTTCAGCACTTCTTTCTTCTTTAGTCTGCCAATCTTTCTGGTGGAATGCTGTGAGTGTTGGATGTCTACGTGCACGTGGTGGCATTGTGTATTTGTATGTGTGTGTGTGAGAGACTGTAAGTGCAGTCTTCCTAAAGGAATATTGTGAACGCACTTCAGTGATTGCTGTATTTGCATCTCCTAACCTTTTGGTGGCTTTTCTGTGTGGGTCTGTTTGGGCTGTGGGGCTCTCTCCCAGGTGGTGCTACCTGCACAACAACACAGTCTGAGTAGTAGCTGGTTTGTGTGTTTCTGTGGGAGTGTCATGAATTTTGGATGTCTGAGTGTGTGTGTGGCATTGTGTGTGTGAGAAAATCCACACTTCTAGAAAGAAAAGGAGCACACCACACCAAAAATGAGACATCTCCCAGTGTTGCATTGTCTTGCAGCCAACCCAGGGGGAGACACTAGCAGTCCTCTCCACAGGGCACATTGAATTAACCTCTAATTCCCTTCCCAGCCAAGCAAGTAATTCATGTCTTGGTGGGGTAGGGGGACACTCAAATATCATCTTTGAATTTCATCCTGGTGCACAGAGTGTCAGCAGCAATAAAGTCAGATAGGAGTAAAGATGAAATCTGGGGAGGGGTGCATGGGATACCACAACTGCACCTGTAAAAAAAAAAAAAGAGAAAAAAGAAGATAGATGACACAGAGGTTGTTTCCACCTAAATAGCCTGGTGTTCGGGTGGAAGTACTCAAATGCATGGGGAAAATTTTGAGTACACACAGGGGACATCCTGGCAAACTCCCAATGTGAGGGCTTTCATACCCAAAGGCAAGGGAGAGGGTGATGGATTGATGCTGGATGGAATGTGGCCATCACACTTGTCTCTTCTTTTCCTGACTTTCATGATCCTCTTTGGCCCTAAGGTTTCCTGGGTCTGGCTACACGTATTCCACACTAAAAGTTACCTTACCGAGTTCATGGAAGATGACTCTCTTGGGAATTCATTTTGTGATGGATTCTTTCTAAACTCTGACATGTTTTGTGACTAGGCAGCTGTGATACTTTTAAAAGCATAAATTCCCATTACGTCCACCAACATAGAAACTCTTGTTTTCCCACATTTATTGGAGGGCTGCATGATTCCTTTAGGATGAGAAGCAGGCAGCCATGTCTGCATTTGCCTGGTAATCTTGGCTCTGTTTCACTTCATTTGCAAGTCCTTTCTTACTGTGGAGTGGCTCTTTCATTGGCTTTTGCTGCATGGGACTGTCTTCTCCCTACAGATCTTTTGGTTGCCAGGAACTTCAGGAAGCCAAAAGGACTTTGCATATACTGGCTATGCTCCAGGTTTTGGGTCTTTGTCTCCTTGTGGAGTCTGATGTTGTTTGCTCTTTGTAGGAGGCTTTTGGGTCCTCTGACAAAAATCTTTGAACATTGTTTAGACTTCTGCACAAGTCAGCTTATTTGCTCAGATGAGCCTTCATTTTTCTTTGCTTTCATGAGGGTTCCACATTGCCCCTCATCAGCACTACTGGACACCCTTTTCTGGCTTGCATTCACCACAGATGGCCACTGAGAAACTGCTTCCACCTCATCTGTGCCCGTGATGGGTCAGTTTAAGGTGTGAGAACAATGCTTTATCTTGGACTTTCTTTTGTCGTGGTTCTTACCATTTCCCTAGAGCCCCTGTGAGGCCCAATAACTCACCAGACTGTATTACAATCCCTGTAGGAATTGCCTCTTGCACAAAGCCTTTTTCCAGAATGGAGGCAGAGTATCTGATTGCAGCGACCACCTCATAGTCTCAAAATGACTTCTTCAGTGGAACTCGACCTTGGAGACTGCCCAAAAGGGCCCTATGGTCTAGGCTTTTTGGGTCTGGCAGTGGTTTATCACAGTGCCTGTTCTTTGTTCCTCTTTTTGGTCAGACTGACAGCTCTGACAGCCAGGCCCCAGAATGTGCCTCTTAAATGAGAAGACACTGGTCACAAGGCACAAAGACTGAGCTGTGAGTTTTGGTTAGCATCACAGTGAATGTTACCATTTCCTAGAGACAAGTTCCTGCAGGTTGGCATAGAAGAAGACCTTTTTACAGGAGATGTTGGTGGTGGACTCTCACCTGTTTTCTCTGTGAGAATTACTAGATAGTCCCATGATTTTAGGAGAGGGCAGACATGAACCAGCCTGAAATAATGTCAGTAAGAGCCCCAGGAATAAACCGTGGATTCCAGAAGGATCTAAAAGGATCTGCAAGATGCCTCAGGTCTGTCTAGGCACTGTATCCTCACCCCTGTGAGTGAGTGAGGGGTGAGTCCTTTTGATACTTGCCCCACTGTGATGTCTAAGTACTGCCCTCCTGTGTTCCTTGGTGTTGGTCCCTCATTGGTGTGGCTTCCTGCAGAGCCATGCTGCCTCAGGAGCTGCTAGGCTGTGTGTTTCTGTGGGAGTGCTGTGAGTGTTGGATATCTGCCTCTGTGTTTCACTTTGTGCATTTGTGTGTGTGTGTATGTGTGTGCCTGTAAGTGGGGTCTGCTTAAAGGAATGTGGCTAATGCACTGCAGTGCTTCATTTTGTTGAGTCTCCAACTTTTTATTGTTTTCCTGTATGCCTCTGCTTGGGATGTAGAGCTCTGTGTTCTTTATTTTTCTGTGAATCATGAATCTGCAGTGAGTTGGGAGGCTGGCTGGGACACACCACTGTCCAATTCACCGCCCTGCAAAAAAAGCAACTCTTCTAGATAGAAGAGGGTCAAACCAGACCCAAGAGTGGACATCTCCCAGTTTTTCATTGTCATGTGGCCAACCCAGGGAGAGACACTAGCAATCCTGTCTACAAGGACCCTTGAATTTGCCTCAGGTTCTATTTGCAGGTGAACAAGTGCTTCAAGTCATGAGGGTCACTCCTCCTTCACCTTGGGTTTTCATCCTTGGACAGATAGTGTGAGCAGCAATAAGGTCAGACAGGGGTGAGGATACAATCTTGTGAGGGGTGAATGGGGTCCCACAACTTCACCTGCAAATAAGGTGAAGACAGATGACACAGAAGATTCTTCCAACTAAATCCCTACATTCCACTATTTGCAGAAATAGTCCACACCATGGCTTATTGTTGAGGTGGGAGTACTCCAACATGCAGAGAACATTTGGAGTGCAAACTGGGGACATCCTGGCAAACTACAGATTTGAGGACTTTCATACACAAAGCCAAATGGGAGTGGGATGGACTGGTTCTGGGTGAAATGTGGCCTCCACACTAGCCTCTTTTTTTCATGTCTTCCATATTCCTCATAGTCCTATGGTATGCTGCATGTGGCTCAACATCTTCAACACTAAACCTTTCCCACTTCACGGAGGTTGAACTAATTGGAATCCATTGCATGAGTGTTTCCTTCTAATCACTGTCATGTTTTAATGAATGGGCAGCTGTATTTATTTTTAAAGAATAAATTCCTATTACAGCTACCAACAAGGAAACTTTTGTTCTCCCACTTTTATTGGAAGGCGGCTTGACTCCTGTAGGACGAGAAGCAGGGAGCCGTGTTTGGATTTGCCTAGTAACCGAGGCTGTGTTTCACTTCATCTGCACTTCCCTTCTCATTGTAAAAAGAGTCTTTCATTGAGCTTTTGCTCTCTGGGACTGCCTCTCACAATGGATCTTTTCACAGTCAGCAAAAGGACTTTGGTCGGCTAGTGGTGCTCCAGGTTTTGTGTCACGGGCTTGCTGTAAAATCTGAGGTTTTTTGCACTTTGCGGGAGGCTTTTGATTCCTCTGGCAGAGACCTTTGAACATTTCTGGAAATCCAGGACAAGTCAGCTCATTCTCACAAGTGAGCCTTGGTTTTTCTTTGCTTTCATGTTGGGCCCACATTGCCCCTCAGCAGCAATACTGGCCACATTTTTCAGGCTTGCAATTGCCAAAAATGGCCTCTGAGACAATTTCACAATGTCATCTGCACCCTTGACACTCCAGTTCAGTGTAAGAACTGCTCGACATTGGACCTACCTTTTTCATGTTTCCTATGTTTTGCAGAGAGCCCATGTGAAGACTATGATGAAGGGAAACAATGAGATCAAGGGACTGGCTATATTTTACTGACACTAATTTTTGTTGTCTCAGGTATGATTCCATTACACAAAAACCCCTCAACAACTCACCAGACTATATTCCGATTTAGATGGGTCCTTATTCTTGCACAAAGGGTCTTTCAGGAATGGATTCAGAAGAGATCTTCTAAGTGACCACCTCACAGTCTTGAAACACCTCCTCCTCCAGCGGTACCCAAAGATTCAGACGTCCCAAAGGGGTTCTAAGGTCGAGAATTTTAGTGCTAGCCTCAGGACACTAGGGCTTATATCTGAGCTCTGGTTAGAGTCACAATGAATGCTACATGTGCCTAGCAACAAGTCCCTGTGACTTGGCTGAGGAGGAGACCTTTGTGGAGGTGCATCAGTGGTGAACTCTCACTTTTATTCCCTGTGGAAGCCTCAGTATAGTCCCATGATCATAGGAGAGGGCAGACATGAACCAGACTAAAGAAACATCAGGCATAGCCCCAGGAATAAACCACAAAATTCCTAAGGATCCAAAAGGATCTGCAGGATTTTTTCGGCCTGGCTAGATGCTGTATTGGTGAGTCTTTCTGAAACTTGCCACAACATGCTTCGTAGGTAAAGCCTGCCTGTGTTCCCTGGGTTTTCTCTCTGCCAGGTTAAGTTTCTTGCACAACCATGAAGCCTCAGGAGCTGCTGGGCTGTGTGTTTCTGTTGTGAGCATTGGATGTCTGCATGTGTGTGGCATTTTGTGTGTGTGTGTTTGTGTGTCTGTGTGTCTGTGTGCCTGTAAGCGGAGAGTGCTTAAATGAATGTGGCTAATGTACTTCAGGGCTTGTTTTTTTGAGTCTCCAACCCTTTTGGTGGTCTGTCTATGTGGCTCTGCTTGAGCCACATCATAAATCTCAGTGAATTGGGAGGCAGGCCATAACCCACCCATGTCCAAATAACCTCCCCTACAGAACAAAAAGCCACTCTTCTAGAAACAAAAGGAGCACACCACCCCAAAACATGGATATCTTTTAGTGTTTCATTGTTATGTGGCCAACCCAGACAGAGACACTAGCAGTCTTGCTTGCAGGACCCCTTCATTTTACCTCAAATTCAGTTCCCAGCTTACCAAGTGCTTCATGTCATGAGGGGGCACTCCTCCATCATCTTGGGATTTTATTCTGGGACAGAGTGTAAGCAGCAATAACATCAGATAGGGGTGAGAATTCAATCTGGTGAAGGTTGTCACCTGAAGACAGGTGACACAGAAGGTACTTCCAACACCATCCCCACATTCCCTCAGTTGAAGAAGCAGTCCACACCATGGCTCAGTGTTCAGGTGAATGTACAAGCTAGGGCCATCCTGGCAAACTCCCGATTTGAGGGCTTTCATACCCGGAGCCAAATGGGAGTGGAATAAATTCATGCTAGGTGGGATGTGGCCTCCACACTTGCCCCATCTTTTCCTGACTTCCATGTTCCTCATTGGCCTACACTTTCCTGGGTCTGGTTTAATGACTTTCAACACTAGAAATTTCCCAGTTCACAAAGAACAACCCTCACAGTAATCAATTGTGTGAGTGTTTCCTTCTAAACACTGTCATGTTTTAATGACTGAACTGCTTTGATACTTTTAAAACCGTAAAGTCCTGTTACAGCCACCAACAAGCAAACTCCTGTTCTCCCACTTCTATCAAAGGGCTGCATGATTTCTGCAGGATGAGAAGCAGGCACTCATGTCTGGCTTTTGCCTGGTAATCTAACCTTTGTTTCATTTCATCTGCCTGGTTTTCTTATTGTGGAGGGGCTCTTTCATTAAGCTGTTTTTCAGAAGGACTGCCTCTCTGCACAGATAATTTAGTTACCAGAATTTCAGAGAGGAAAAGGGACTTCAGGTAGGCTGGCCACACTTCAGCTTCCGGGTCATTGTCTCATTTGGGGGGCTGAAGCTCCTTCCACTTTACAGGAGGCATTTGGATCACCTGACAGGAAGAATTGAACATTGCTTGGACTCCAGCACCAGGCAGCTCATTCTAGACAGGTGAGGTTTTATTTTTCTTTGCTTTCATGGAGAATCCACAGTACCCCTAAACAGCAGTACTGGACAACTTTTTATGCTTGCCATGCCATAGATGTCCTTTGACACTGTCTCAACCTCATCTGCACCCATGAGTGGTCAGTCCAAGGTATGAGAACAGTGTTCAACTTTGGACTTGCCTTTGTCTTAGGTCCAGCCTTTCCCAGACAGCCCCTGTGGGGCCCAAAATGAAGGGAGGCAGTGAGTTCAAGGGCCCAACTACCTTTCACTGACCCCAGCTGCTGGGGTCTCAGGTATGATTTTATCACCCAAATAACCCTCAACAACACAGCAACCTATATTTGCATCCCCATTGTACCTGATTCTTTCACACAGCCTCTTTTGAGACTGGAGTCAGATGAGCAGTTTCCAGTGATGAGCTCACAGTCTTGAAACACCTTCTTCTCCAGCATGACATGGCCATGGAGACCCTGAGGTCCCCACTTATGGTCCCACAGTGGAATTTCACAGGCAGCCTTTTTACTCGCTAACAGGCCAATTCAATTTACTGTACCATTTTACTCTGCTTAAGCAGGCTGACAGCTCTGACAGACAGACAACAGAGGCTGCCATAGAAATGGGCATGCACTTCTCTCAGGGCACCAGGCCTGATTGTGAGCTCTGGCTACCATCACAATGAATGTAACCGTTGCCTAGCAACAAGTCCCTGTGGCTTGGTGGAGAAGAAGACCTCTGTGGAGTTGCGTTGGAGGTGAACTCTCACCTGTCTTCACTGTGGGATCCATGGAATTGTTCCATGATCCTAGGAGAGGGCAGACATGAGCCAGCCTGAAGAAACCTCAAGCAGAGTTCCAGCAAGAAACTACAAAATCCCTAATAATCCAAAATGATCTTCAGGATTCCTCATTCATGCCTAGACATTGTAGGGGTGAGTCTTTTTGAAACTTACACCACTGTGATTTCTAGGTAGAGCCAGCCTGTTTTCCCTGGGGTTGCTGTCTCCCAGGTGGGGGCTTCTTGCAGAACCAGGCAGCCTCAGGAGCTTCCAGGCTGTGTGTTTCTGTGGGAGTGCTGCAAGTGTTGGGTGTCTGCCTGTGTTTGTGGCATTGTGTGTTTGTGTGTGTGTGTGATGGTAAGTATAGTCTGCTTAAAGGAATGTGGTTAACACACTTCAGCACTTCTTTCTTTTAAAGTCTCAAATATTTTTGTGGCTGGCCTATGTGGCTTTGCTTTTGCTGTGGGGTACTGTGTTCTTTATTTTTCTGTGAATTACGAATGTGAAGTGAATTGGGAGGCATGCTGAGAAATGTCAGCATCCAAGTCACATTTCCCTGCAGAAAAAGTAAAAAAAGCCACTCTCTTATAACAAGAGGAACAGAACACAACAAAAAACAGACATCTCCCAGTGTTTCATTGTCCTGAGGCCAACCCATGAAGATACACTAGCAGTCCTTACCACAGGACCCCTTGTATTTACCTCGAATTTGCTTCCCAGGTGAGCAAGTGCTTCTCATCATGAGGCAGCACTCCTTCATCATCTTGGCATTTTATCCTCGGACATAGAGTGTGAGCAGCATTAAGATCATATAGGGGTGATGATACAAGTGGGTGAGGGGTGGATGGGGTCCTGCAACTTTTCCTGCAAAAAAAAAAAAATGAACACAAATGACACAGAAGTTTCTTCCAACTCCATCACTGAATTCCCTTTGTAACAGGACTAGCCATGGACAAAACCCCTCAGACACCAGATTAAAGAAGAAAGTTGCTTTATTTCACTGGGTGTGTTGGCAGACTCCTATCTCAAGAACTGAGCTCCTGGAAGAAAGAGTTCCTGGCCCTTTTAAGTGTTTACAACTTTAAGGGGTTACAAGTGAAAGGGTTGTGATAGATTGAGATCTAGATATAACACATGTTGTTAGGGTGCTGGGTTAAACTTTAACCTCAGGCCTGTTCATTAGTGGCACTAGCTGGTCTTGCCAATGATTCCATTCCTGTTGTTTTTCAGCTTTTACTTCCTCCTTCTATTCAGAGAACAGGAGACAGTAAAAGAAATGGTCTGTCTCCACATCCGCCACTTTGAGAACCTCACTTACTAGTGGGAGTTCTCTCTCATCTTCATTACCCAGATCTTTCTGTGAGACAGATTGATAGTGATTTATGTAATGCACTTGTGCTGTGGTCTTTTGATGAACTAAGGTGGTAAAAGTACAGGTACCATACAGGGGAGTAAAAACTGGCTTGCAAGTGTGCCTGTGGACCTCCCCTTAGACTAAAATATTTACTCAGGGATCCAGTCCATTTCCACTGATTCCTAGAGTTACATACTTTTCTGTTTTCCAACGGGGATCAAATAGTTCTAATGGGTTATCAACACGTCAGGCTGGTTACCTCCTGGGCTGCACACCTTGTACTGGATGGCATTATACAAAGTCATCCTTTTTAAAGTTGCAGTACATTCATAATAAGTATAAAACAGAAAGACTGCTTTAACTTTTTTCCCCACCTCAGTAACTTGAACAGTCCTCAGTGTGAGGAAAGTCAGTTGAAGTCCTTACTGCACACATCCAAAGTATAAGAAAAATGAGTCCCACAATGAGTTTCCTCATGATTTGGCCATGTGTGGACCAGTCAGCTTCTGGGTGTGACTGGAGTAGGGCTTGCCATCTTCTTCAAGGTCATCTTGCAGGTGTGGTCTGCACTTGGTCTCTCCTCCCAGGTCTCAGGTACTGCAGTTTTAGGTGGCTATGGTTGATGCAGGCTGGAATTTTCTCTACCTTTATGGCTGTGGGAGTTGTCAAGATGACAGCCTGGTGTCCTTTCCACCTGTGGCTACAAGAGGGCTACTTTCCAATCCTTGCTCCACAACCAATCACCTGGGATGAAAGGGTGAACTGGGCACCTCTCATTTGCCCTGGCTGAAATTGTTTGTGTAATTTTCCCTAAAGCCTGTAGCTGTTGCTGTAACTCAATTTTACCTAGCTCTCAACGAGTGCCTGGGAGTCCCTGTAGCATTGAAGGGGTCTATGATATAATATTTCATAAGGGGAACATATCCTGTTCTTTTAGAAGGAATATATTTAATCTTAAACAATACCTTAGGGATAGCTTACCAGCTTTAATCCTTTTCTTAAGACACTTTATCTAAACTATTTTTGATAGTCCAATTCCCCTGCTTCATCTTTCTGCAACTCTATGGTGGATAAGCAGTATGTAGTTTCCATGTCATTTCCAATACCTTTGCTGACTTTTGTACCAAGTCAGCAACAAATGATGGCATGTTCTTTGAGCTCATTCATAAGTGCAGTCTAAACCTAGGAATGATATCTTGGAGAAGCACATGGGTTAATTCACGAGCTTTCTAATTTTGTGTTGGATAGGCCTCCACCCACCCAGAGTATGTACACACTAGAACTAGCAAATGCTTGTTACGTCCACATTTGGACATCTTAGTGAAGTCTACTTGGATGTTTTCAAGGGGGCTAATCCATAAGCTTGTATGCTGGGCAAGAAGGTTGGACCTTGACTAGCATTGTTCTGTGGAAAAGTGACACACTGCTGTGCCACCATTTGGCAAGGACTGACAGATGTGAAATGCAGAAGTAATGGCCTAACAACTTTTTAAGTGACTCTTGGTCCAGGTGAGTGGTCTCAGGCACAGTACCAAGTCAGCAACAAATGATGGCATGTTCTTTGAGCTCATTCATAAGTGCAGTCTAAACCTAGGAATGATATCTTGGAGAAGCACATGGGTTAATTCACGAGCTTTCTAATTTTGTGTTGGATAGGCCTCCACCCACCCAGAGTATGTACACACTAGAACTAGCAAATGCTTGTTACGTCCACATTTGGACATCTTAGTGAAGTCTACTTGGATGTTTTCAAGGGGGCTAATCCATAAGCTTGTATGCTGGGCAAGAAGGTTGGACCCTGACTAGCATTGTTCTGTGGAAAAGTGACACACTGCTGTGCCACCATTTGGCAAGGACTGACAGATGTGAAATGCAGAAGTAATGGCCTAACAACTTTTTAAGTGACTCTTGGTCCAGGTGAGTGGTCTCAGGCACAGCCAGTACCACTGTGGCTACTAGTAGTTGTGGCAGGACAATTCTTCCATCCAATAACAGAATCCATCCCTCTTCTATCACACGCCCTCCCTCTACCTGGAGAAAGTCATTCTTTTCTTTAGAATAAATAGGTACAAGGTCAGGTACCTGATATAGCAAGGGGGTTGTGAATGTTGCCTGGTAGGGGGTGGATGCTGCTTGCTTAGCTTCTGCGCCAGCTTGGGAGTTCTCCAAGGCAATCGAGGTGCAAGCTTGCTGGTTTCCTCTGCAGTGTGTGACTGCTCTTCTTGTAGATTCACAAGCTGCTCCAATCCACGTACATCTCCAACTCTACTGATGTCCAAGGATGGTCTTGAAGGTCAAGCCTGCTAAAATAAACCGTGTCCAACACCTCTACACAGTTATATTCAACTGGGCTCTCTGATACTGGGAGTAAGGTGGTGGAGTTCCAGGTGTTGCAGACTTCAAAAGTTATGAGGGGATTTTCCCAGAGCAAGTTTGGTACCTAGTTAGTCTTGCATTTGTTAGCTGATGATGTCCTTTGGTATTCATTGATAACACCACAGCATGGGGAGACTTCATGTTCAGGTTTTGCCCAAGAGTTAGTTTATCCACTTCTTGTGCTAGCAGGGCAGTTGCTGCCAAGGCTTTCAAACATGGGGGCTAAACTTTAGAAACACGACCTAGCTGTTTGGAGAATTAGGCTACCAGTCTTGGCCAAAGTCACTGTAGCTTGGGTGACCGAGCACAACTCCAGTACCTGCCTGTAGTCCTTGATCCCTGGCTTGGGAACAGACAGGCAGGGAGTGTTCCATGGAGACTGACAAGGGACTATAATTCCAAAGCCCCTCAGCTGCTTGAGATGGGCCTGTGTGCCTTCAAGAGAGTCTCTGGGGACTGGGGACTGTTTTTGCCTGGCCAGCTGGGCCATAGGCTTATCTTCTATGAGTAAGAGGGCCTAGTTAATTGCCAACCCTGGAGGATTCTTTTCTGTTCACAATTTTGGCCATCAGTTAGCCAGAGCTGTTCCTATATCTTAGCTTGACTCAGGTACAAAGAGTCTCCATTTCTCCTCATGAGGAACCATAAGGGCCATGATGACTCTCGTTCCAGGTAACTTTAGCTGTAAAGAGCAGGGCTTTGTAAAACAGATGGTGGCTCTCAGCTTGCTAAGTCCCTTCCTACCAAAGGCCAAGGGGCAGTCAAGCATGTACAGGAACTGGTGAATTGCTTAATGACCCCTCCATCCCCTACAGTGCAGATCTAGGGCAAACAGAAAGTTTACTTTGCTAAGATCCCTGTGTATCTGACTATATTACTACTCTTTGTGGAAAAGAGGGTGACCTGGGTGGTTACTACTGCACATAAGCCCGGACCCCCACAGTCAAATAACACTTCTGCCAGATTGAACAAGGCCCCTTCATCCTTGTCTGAGGCCTCCTGCTCAGAGTCACCTTGTTTCCCTTTCAATCTGGGGCACTTGTCCTTCCAATGTCCTATTTCCTTACAGCAAGGACACTGGTTATACTGCAAGTGTGGATGACCAGACCGGGTATATTTCCTGAGACTCCCCTTCCCTCAGGACTTTGGAGGGACCCCTATAATAGCTGCAGCTAGAAGGTCGATATTTCACCAGGCTTGGCATTCACTCTCTGTATGGTAGCCTCTGCAGCTTACTGCATCTCTATTTACAAACATCTGGTTGGATATCTCCAATAACTGAAGTATTCATGCTGGCAAACCCGGCCTGTTTCTGCAGTTTTCTTCTAATGTCTTCTATACTTTGAGTAGCTAAAACATGTTAATCATGTGCTGATTTTCAGGGCTATTGGGAACAAAGACAGTGTACATATGATAGGTCTCACCTAGTCTATTATAGAACATTTATGGCCTTCTGAACTCCCTATTTTAACAATTCCAGAAGGGCTTCCCTGTACTGGTTTAGACTTTGCCTATGCTGTCTTTCATTTAGATCCTTTTGGAGGTCTGTTCCTGGTAGTTGTATTCTCACATATTCTTGGTCTTTTTGGTAATCAGCTGGAATATATTATTCCAGCTGCTTAGTTGCTGCTTGGAACACTCTCCTTTTATAATCTGTGTTAAAGACAAACATGAGCAACTGATGGTGATAAGCCCATGTGAGGGTGGGTGTTTGAATAATAGTTTGGAGGAAATAAGTTATAGCCTGAGGCTTTTTGGCATAGGATGGATATTGTTTTTCCAATTGAGGAGATCAGCAGAAGTGAAGGGTTAGTATACAAAGGCATACCTTTCCACAATATGCCCATCCTTGTCTACCCCAGAATATCATTGCTCTTGCAGGGGCATTTCTATCCCAGTTCTATGCCTCAAACGAGTTTCCAATAGAGGGTTTTCACCCAATGTCTCACATCCTTTCTTTTCTGCTCTGGGTGGCCTAGGGATATGTAGGTCATTTTGAAGTTTGGACCTAGTGGGCTCAGGAGTAGGAGGCCTTCCTTCTTGGTGAAGTGGGGGGCCACTGGCACCATTTCTTGCCATGAGTCCTATGATTTTTGGTCAGGACTTTAGGAGCCAATTCTGCTCGGTGGGTGTTGTGGGATTCTACCTTGGCTGTTTGTCTCTTTGCTGCTAGTACTACTGCTGCCTGTCCTCTCAACTACTCTGTGGGGGTGGGGATGGGGTCTAAAACTAGCTGTAACCAAGTGTCTGTGTACAGAAACTGGTCTGGGTATCCTGGCTTACCAGTCAACTTGTGCCACACATTTGAAAGAAAGGACCTATCTAGGCTTCCCTCTGATGGCCAGCCCATTTCTAGTATTCAAAAATTTATTTATAGAAGCAGACATATTCAAATTATTCAAATACAACACTGGACAAAAATAAAAAACCTGGAATGCCAACAACACCAGAAAATCTCACTTGCAATTTACATTTCTCTGAATTTGCACCATAAGTGCAGAAGTCACAGATGTAATTACAATTGCTAACCCAATTCTATGGCTTATCAAAGAGAATGAGACATAATTAGCTGTATTGGAAGAAAGTGCCTGAATTCAACTTCTAACTTTCTTCTAAAAACCAAGTAGATACAGCACATTGAATATTACTACAGAAATATGAGTCATCTAAAACTGGTCTTAGAAAATATTTTCCTAAACTACAAAAATACTAAAAACATACGTAAAACTGTCTTGTACCACAATCATCACGAACATCAAGTATTATTCTAATCAATGTTCTATGATTCATTCCGATTCAATGTTTATTTTTCCTCAAGTTTTTTTGTGGAGTCAGATGCCAGCCAGTCTATCTCACACAAAGTTCTAAGTTTTCCAGGTGTCTTAAAATTTTTCAGCATGGTTTCTAACCAAATGGGCTTACTTTGTGTTCCACCCATCTTCTTCCTGAGTCAAAACAACACACACACCACAAGAAGGAAAGGGTAAAGGGGTCACTCAATCATCTCGCTCATCTCTAACTCAAGCACCCACTCACTTTCACTTTTCTTCTTGCAAACAAGTCAAGCCAAATGAAAATCAATACCAAAGTGCCAATAAGGGCAAATACTGGGTTATCAGGCCACTTTTCCACTCAAATGCAGTGGGCAAGATCCCGGGACCAGTTCTACCAAATTCCAGATGTTTGGACTCCAATCACCAGTTTCTTCCTGGTGTACAGCCACTGCATTGATCCTTTGTAGAGGCCTGCAGTGTACTGCTCCGATGAGGCATTCCACTGGGGAAAATGTCTGCACAGGAGTGCTCTCAGGATGTGTGTTGCTGAAGCTGGTAGGAGTCCCCTGCAGAGATACGTTGCAGGGAAGGCCAAAGCTGCCTTGGGGCTGCCTCCACAGTCCATTAATCATCTCATTCCCGGTTAGGGAACCAAGAAATGTAGCAGCATAGTTGGCAGGCAAAACCCCTCTGACACCAGATTAAAGTAGAAAGTGGCTTCATTTGTCTGGGAGTGTTGGCAGACTCATGTCTCCAGAAACAAGCTCCCTGAAGAAAGAATTCCTGGACCATTTAAGGGTATACAACTCTAAGGGATTCCACAGGAAACGGTGGTGATAGTTTGAGATCTATAGATAGCACATGTAGTTACAGGGGTGGGTTAACCTTTTAGCCTCAGGGCTGGTCACTAGGGGCACCAGCTTGTCTTGCCACTGATATCATTCCTGCTGTTTGTTAGCTTTTACTTTCTTCTTCTCTTCAGAGAGAGGAGACAGAAAAGAAGTGGCCTCTCTCCTCACCTCAGTTGCACAAGAAGTCCACCCCATGGCCTGGTGTTGAGGTGGGAGTACTCCAACATGCAAGGAACATTTGGAGTGCAAATTGGGGCCATACTTATGCACTCCCAATTTGAGACCTTTCAAATTTGGAGCAAAATTGGAGTGGAATATATTGATGCTGTGTGGAATGTGGCCTCCACAGTTGTCTATTCTTATCCTAACTTCCATGTTCCCCATTGTCCTAGGGTTTCCTGGGTGTGGCTCAATGACTTTCACAGTAAATACTTCCCGGTTTGCAGTGGATGACACTCATGAGAATCCATTGCATAAGAGTCTCCTTCTAAACACTGTCATGTTTTAATGACTGGGCAACTTTGATAGTTTTAAAATCGGAAATTTGTGTTACAGCCACCAACAATAAAACTATTGTCTTCCCACTTCTATTAGAGGGCTGCATGATTCTTTCAGGATGAGAAGCACGCTGCCATGTCTAACTTTGGCCTGGTAATCTAGCCTCTGTTTCATTTCATCTGCCAGGCCTTCTCATTGTGGAGGAGCTCTTTCATTGGGCTGTTGCTGGATTGGAATGCCTCTCTCCACAGATTACTGAGCTGCCAGGGATTTCAGAGAGCAAAAGGGACTTCGGGTAGCCTGGCAGAGCTCTAGCATTTGGGTGGTTGTCTCGTTGTTGGTGCTGAGGTTGTTTGCACTTTGCAGTGAGATTTTGGGTCTTCTGAGATAAATAATTGAACATGGCTTGTTCAATTATTTGAATGAGAATAAGTTAGCTCATTCTCAGAGGCAAGCCTTGACTTTTCTTTGCTTTCATGGGGAATCCACAGTGCCCATCAACTGCATTACTTTTCATGTAATGCTTTTCAGGCTGGCCAACACCCCAGATGCCCTCTAGGACACTCTCTCAACCTCACCTGCACCAGTTAGAGGCCAGCCTGAGGTGTAATAATACTGTTACAACTTGGACTTGGCCTTTGTCCTGTTTCCTGCCTTTCCCAGAAAACCCCTATGAAGTCCAGGATGAAGGGAGGCAGTGAGGTCAAGATCCCAGCCATCTTTCACTGTCACCCACTTCTGGGGTCTCAGGTATGATTCTATCACCCAAAGAACAGTCAACAACCCACCAGGCTATACACCATTTCCCAGTGGACCTGAATCTTGACACACAGCCTTTTTCAGGAATGCAGTCAGAAGAGCAGTTTCCAGAGACAACCTCACAGTCTGGAAATGCCTCCTGCTCCAGTAGGACCCAACCACAGAATCCACCTGAAAAGGCCCTGAGTTCCGGACTTCTAGGGTCCCACAGTGGGTGTTCATAGGCAGCTTTTTTGTGATACCAGGATGGCTCTGGCTATACCATTTCCTTCTGCTTAGGTAGGCTGACAGCTCTGACAGCCTGGCACAGGAAGCTACCTCACAAATTCGCATGCACTAGTTTGAGGGGAACAGGCCTGATTGTGAGCACTGGATAACATCACAATGAATGTTACCTTTGCCTAGAGACAAGTTCCTGTGGCTTGATTGAGAAGGAGACCTCTGTGGAGGTGCATTGGGTGAGGACTTGCCTGTCTTCTTTGCAGGATCCATGGGATTGTTCCATGATCCTAAGAGAAGGCAGACTTGAGCCAGCCTGAATAAACCTCCAACAGAGCCCCAGGAATTAGTTGCAAAATTTCTAAGGTTTCAAGAAGACTTGCAGGATTCCTCAGGCCAGCCTAGACCTTGCAGGGGTAAGTCTTTTTGAAACTTGTTCTACTGTGATTTCTTGGTACAGCCCACCAGTGTTTTTTGAGGTTGCTGTCTCCCAGGTAAGGCTTCCTGAAGAACCACATAGTGTCTGGCACTGCCGGGTTGTGTGTTTCTGTGAAAGTGTTGAGAATGTCAGATGTGTCTGCATGTGAGGCATGGTGTGTTTCTATCTATGTGTGTGTGTGTGTATGTAACTGGAATCATCTTAAAAAAATGTGACTAACGCACTTCAGTGCTTTTTTTTTGTCTCCCACCTTTTGTTCACCTGTGTGTGTGTCTCTGCTTTGGTGGTGGGTCACGTGTTCTTTATTTTTATGTGGATCAAAAATCAACAGTGAATTGATATGTGGACAGGGAACTGCCAGCGTTCAAATCAACTCTTTCTGCAGAAAAGCCAGTGTTGTAGAAAAAAAGAAAAACAGACCACATCAAAAGACAGACATCTCCCTGTGTTTCATATTCCTATGGCCAACACAGGAAGAGACACTAGAAGTCCTGCCTGCAGGGCCCCTTAATTTTACCTCAAATTCTGTTCCAAGTGAAGCAGGTGCTTCATATCCTGAGGTGGCACACCTCCATTGTCTTGGGATTTTATCCTGGTATATAGAGTGTAAGCAGCAACAAAGTCAGATGGGGTGAGAATACATTGTGGTGAAAAGTGGATGGGGTCCCACAACTTTACCTGCAAAAAATGAATAAAGACAGATACCAAAGAAATTGCTTCCAATGCCATCCTTGCATTCCCCTGACTGCAAAAGCAGTCCAGACAATGGCTCAGTGTTCAGGTATGAGTACTGAAACGTGTGAGGAACATTTGGAATGCAAATTGGGGCCATCCTGGCAAACTGCCAATTTGTGGGCTTTAATACCTGAAGTCAAATATGGGTGGAATGGATTAAGGCTAGTTGGATGGGGCTTCTAGACATGACTCTTCTTTTCATGACTTCCATGGTTCTCATCGTTTTAGGGTTTCCTGGGTCTGGCCCAGTGACTACCACACTATTTCTCAGTTCATGGAGAATGACTCTCATGTGAATCCATTGCGTTAATGTTTCTTTATAAGCACTGTCATGTTTTAATGACTGGGAAGCTTTGATACTTTTAAAACCATATATTCCCATTACAGCTGCCAACAGAACACTTGTCTTCTCACATCTGTTGAAGGGGTGCATGATTCCTGTAGAATGACAAGCAGACATCCGTGTCAGGCTTTTACCTGATAATCTAGAGTCTGTTTCATTTCATCTGCACAACCTTTTATTTTGGAGGGGCTCTTCCATTGAATTGTTGCTGGATGGAACTGCCTCTTGCCATAGATGATGTGTCTGCCAGTGATTTCAAAGAGCAAAATGACTTCTGTTAGGCTGGCTGAACTCAACGTTGTGGGTAGTTGTCTTGTTGTGGAGGCTGATGTTGTTTGCACTTTGTAGGAGGGTTTTGGGTCTCCTGACAGGAATCATTAAACATTGCTTGGATTCCAGCAGAGGCAGCTTGTTCTCTCAGGTGAGCCATTTTTTTGACACCCTTTTTAGGCTTGCCATCACTACCGATGGCATCTGAGATACTGTCTAAACCTTATGTGCACCTGAGAGATAACAATACAAGATGTGAGAGCATTGCTTCATATTGGACTTGCCTTTGCATTGGTTCCTGTATTTTTCAGAAAGCCTCTGTGAGGCCCAGGATGAAAGGAAGCTGTGAGGTCAAGAACACAGCCATCTTTCACTGGCATCCACCCTTGGGGTCTCAGACATGATTCTATCACCCAAAGAACCCTCAACAACACAGCATACTATATTCCAATCCCCATGGTAGCAGATTCTCGCAAACAACATCTTTTGGGAATGAACTCAGAAGAACAGTTTCCTGTGACCACCTCAGAGTCTTGTAATGCTTCCTCCTCCAGCAAGACCCAACCATGGAAACAATCCAAAGGGGCCCTGAGTTGATAATTTTAGTGTCCCACACTGGGTTTTTCCAGGCCGCCTTTTTCTTGATACCAGGCCGTCTCTGCCTGTACCATTTTTTACTGCGTGGGCAGGCTGACAGCTTAGACTGACTGGTGCTGCAGCATGCCTCACAAATGTGCATGCACCAGTCTCAGGACACCAGGCCTGATTGTGACCTCTGGGTAGAGTGACAACAAATGTCATTATTGCCTAGCACCAAGTCCCTGCCACTTGGAGAAGAAGGGCACTTCCATGCAGTTTTGTTGCCCACTGACTCCCACCTGTCTTCTCTGTAAGATAGGTGGGATAGTCCCAGGATCCCAAGAGAGGGCAGATGTGAGAGTCTGAGAAACATCAAGCACAATTCCAAATACAAATTCCAAAATCCCAAAAGATACAAAGAAATCTGCAGGATTGTTCAGGCCTGCCTAGATATTCTAGTTGTGAGTCATTTTGAAACTTGCCCCACAGTGATTTATAGGAACAGCATGTCTGTGTTCCCTGGGGTGGGGAGTGGGGGGACTCTCTCCCACATGTGGTGCCTTGCAGTACCGTGCAGCCTTAGGGGTTGCCAGGCTGTGTATTTCTGTGGGAGTGTTGTGAACAGTGGATGTCTGTGTGTGTGTGTGGCATTGTGGTTTGTGTGTGTGTTTATGTATTTGTGTCTGTAAATGGAATCTTCTTAAATGAATGTGGCTATGCCCTTCCTCAGTTCTTGTTTTTGAGTCTCCAAACCCTTATGTGCCCTGTCTGTGTGGCTCTGCCTGGGCTATGGGGTGCTTATTCTCTATTTTTCTGTGGATCATGAATCTGCAGTTAATTGGGAGGTGGGCCAATACCCACAATAGTTTAAATCACCTTCCTTGGCAAAAAAAAATAATAATAATAAAAATAAATAAATAAATAAAGGCCAGGTGCGGTGGCTTACTCCTATAATCCCAGCACTTTGAGAGGCTGAGGTGGGTGGGTCATGAGGTAAAGAGATTGAGACCATCCTGGCTAATGTGGTGAAACCCCACCTCTACTAAAAATACAAAAAAAAAGAAAAAAGATTAGCTGGGCATGGTGGAGGGCACCTGTAGACCCAGCTACTCAGGAGGTTGAGGTAGGAGAATGGCGTGAACCCAAGAGTCAGACCTTGCAGTGAGACAAGATCATGCCACTGCACTCCAGCCTGGGCGACAGAGTGAGACTCCATCTCAAAAAAAAAAAAAAAAAAAAAAAGCCATTCTTATAGAAAGAAGAGAAGCACACCACACCAAAAAAAATGACATCTTTCAGTGTTTTATTGTCCTGCGGCCTAATCAGGGAGAGACACTATCAGTCCTGTATGCAGGGCCCTTTGAATTTATGTTGAATTCAGTTTCCAGATGAGCAGGTGCTTCACCTCATGAGGGGGTATTCCTTCATCGTCTTGGGATTTCATCCTGGGACCTGGATTGTGAGAAGGAACAAGTGCAGATAGGAGTGAGGATAAATTCTGGTGAGGGGTGGATGGAATCCTGAACCTTCACTTGCAAAACAAATGAAGACAGATAACACAGAAGGTGCTTTCAAATCCATCCCCACAATTCCTTAATTGCATAAGTAGTCCACACCATGGCTAGGTGTTCAGGTGAGAGTACTCTAATATACTATGGACATTAAGAGTGCAAATTGGGGCCATCCTGGCAAACTCCCGATTTGAGGGCTTTCATACCAATAGCCAAATGGGAGTGGGATGGATTGAGGCTTGGTGAGTTGTGACCTACAGACTTGCCTCTTCTTTTCCTGACTTCCGTGATTCTCATCACCCTAGAGTTTCCTGGTTCTGGCTCAACAACTTCCGCTATAAATGTCACCAAGTTAATGGGGAGTGACCCTCAAGGGAATCCATTGCCTGAGTGTTTCCTTGTAAGCACTGTCATGTTTTAATGACTGGGCAGCTTTGATAGTTTTAAAAGTGGTAATAACCATTACAGCCACAAATAAGGAAATTTTGTCTCTCATTTCTACCAAAGGGCTGCATGGTTCCTGGAGGATAAGAGGAAGGCAGCTGTGTCTCACTTTTGTCTGGTAATCTAGCCTCTGTATCATTGCATCTGTATGGCCATCTTATTGTGGAGGAGCTGTTTCATTGAGATGTTGCTCCATAGGACTGCCTCCAGCAACAGATTATTTAGCTGCCAAGAATTTCAGAAAGTAAAAGGGACTCTGGGTAGGCTGGCTGAGTTCCAGGTTGTGGGCCATTTTCTCTTTGTAGGGGCTGAAGTGGTTTTAACTTTGCAGGATAATTTTGGGTACTGTAATAGTAATCATTGAACATTGCTTAGACTCCAAAAAAACTTAGCTTGTTCTCTCAGGTGAGCCTTGATTATTTTTTGCTTTGATGAGGAATCCACAGTACCCCTTGACAGTACTACTGGACATGATTTTCGGGCTTGCCATGGCCACAGACAGACTCTGAGACACTGACTCAAGCTCATTTCCATCTGTAAGAGGCCAATTTAAGGTGAGAGTTCACTGATCCACATTGGACTTGCATTTGTCTTGGTTTCTGCTTTTCTCAGATAGCCCCCGTGAGGTCCAGGATCAAGGGAGGCATTGAGGTCAAAAGCCCAGCCATCATTTGCTGAAACCCACCTCTGGGGTCTCAGATATGATTCTATCATGCAAAGAACCCTCTTCAATACACCAAACTGTATTCCAATCTGCATGGGACCGGATTCTTGCACACAGCCTCTTACTAGAATGGAGTCAGAAAAGCAGTTTCCAGTGACAACCTCATAGCCTTGAAACATCTCCTCCTCCAGTAGGGCCTGATCATGGAGATGGTATGAAGGGTCCCTGAGGTCTAGACTTTTAGTGCCCCACAGTGACTTTTCACCGGCAGCCTGTTTCCCAATACCAGGCCAGATCTGACTGTACCATTTTCCTCTGCTTAGGCAGGCTGACAGATCTGACAGCCAGGGGCTGTAGCCTACCAAACAAATGCACGTGCACTAGTTTTAGGGTACCTGGCCTGATTGTGAGCCCTCACTAGTGTCACATTGAATGTCACCATTGCCTAGCGAAAAGTACCTGTGGCTTGGCAGAGATAGAGACCTCTGTGGAGTTGGTTCAGCGGTGGACTCTCTCTTGTTTTGTATGTGGGATCCAGTGGATTATCCCATTGTCTTAGGAAAGGGCAGACATGAGCCAGCCTGAAGAAATGTCAAGCAGAGTCCCAGGAATAAAATGCAAAATCCCTTAGGATCCAAGAAAATCTGAAGGATTCCTCAGGCCTGACTAGATCTTGCAGGAGTAAGTCTTTTTGAAAATTGCCCTACTGTAATTTCTAGGTACAGCCCGCCTGTGTTTCCCAGGATTGTTCTTTCCCAGGTGGGTTTTCCTGCAGAATCACACAGTGTCAGGAGATGCCAGGCTAAGTGTTCCTGTAGGAATGTTGTGAATGTCAGATGTGTGAGTGTATGTGAGGCATTGTGTGTTTCTGTCTTTGTGTGTATGTGTTTGTATGTGTGTTCCTGTAAGTGGAGTCTGCTTAAAGGAATGTGGCTAATGCACTTCAGCACTTCTTTTTGTTGTGTCTCCCCACCTTTTGGTGGCCTGTGTGGCTCTGCATGGGCTGTGAGGCTCCATGTTCTTTATTTTTATATGGATAATAAATCCACAGTGAATTTGGAGGTGTGCCAGGAACTGCCGGCATGCAAATCAAACACCTCTGCAAAAAAAAAAAAAAAAAGTAACTGTTTTAGAAATAAGAGGAGAACACCACATCAAAAAAACAGACTTCACCCTGTGTTTCATATCCCTATGGCCAATACAGGGAGATATACAAGTAGTCCTGTAGGCTGGGCACCTTAATTTACCTCAAATTCTGTTCCCAAATGAACAGGTGCTTCATGTCATGAGGTGACAATCCTCCATCATCTTGGAGTTTTATCTTGGGACATAGAGTGTGAGCAGCAATAAGGTCAGATAGAGATGAGGATACAATCTGATGAGGGGTGGAAGGGGACTCACAACTTCACCTGCAAAATAATAATAATAATAATAATAACAATAATAATAATAATAATAATAAACACTGATGACACAGAATGTGCTTCCAGTTCTATCCTTGCATCTCCTTAATTGCAGAAGCAGTCCACATCATGGCTCCACTTTCAGGTGAGAGTACTTCAATGCTTAAGCAACATTTAAAGTGCAAATTGGGGCCATCCTGACCAACTTCCAATTTGAGGACTTTCATACTTGGAGCAAAATGGGAGTGGAAGGGATTGATGATAGGTGGGAGGTGACTTCCAGACATGCCTCTTCTTTTTGGGACTTTCATGATTCTTATCATCCTAGGGTTTCCTAGGCCTGGCTTAATGATTTTTACACTAATCATTTCCCAGTTCACAGATAACAACCCTCATGGAAATCCATTGCATATTTCCTTCTAAAGACTATCATGTTTTAATGACTCGAAAGCTGTAGGTTGAGAAGCCGGCAGTTGTGTTAGGATTTTAGCTGGTAATCTAGACTCTGTTTCATTTCATCTGCATGGCCTTCTCAATTTGGAGGGGCTATTTGATTAAACTGTTGCTTGATGGGACTGACAATCACCACAGATTATGTAGCTGCCAGGGATTTCAGAGAGCAAAAGGGACTTCCATTAGGCTGTCTGTGCTCCTGGTTATGAGTCTTTGTTCCTTTGTGGGGGCTGAGGTTATTTGCACCTTGAAGGAGGCTTTTGGATCTTCTGAAAGGAATCATTGAGCATTGCTTGGACTCCAGGACAAGGCAGCTTGTTCTTTTGGGTGAGTGTTGATTTTTATTTCCTTTCACAGGGAATCCACAGTGCCCCTCAGCAGAACTAATGGACACCATTTTCAGGTTTGCCATCTCTACAGACAGCATCTTAGACACTGAATAAATGTCATCTGCACCCATTAGAGGACAGTACGAGGTGTGAGAACACTGTTTCATCTTGGACTTCCCATTATCTTGGTTCCTGCATTTCCCAGAGAGGCAATGTGAGGCCAAGAATGAAGGGAGGCAGTGAAGTCAAGAGACTGGCCATCTTTCACTGACATCAGCGTCTATGATTTCTGGTATGATTCCATCACCTTAAGAACCCTCAACAACACACCATACTGTATTCCAATCCCCATGGTATCTGATTCTTGCACACAGCCTCATTTGGGAATGAGGTCGGAATAACAGTTTCCAGTGAACACCTCAGAGTCTCAAAGCATTTTCTCCTCCAGCGAGATCCGACCATGGAAATGACCCAAAGGGACCATGAGGTTGAGATATTTAGTGTCCGACAGTGGGTTTTTGCAGGCCGCATTTTTCCCAATACCAGGCTGGCTCTGCCTGTACTATTTCCCACAGATTAGGCAGGCTGACAGCCCTGACAGCCTGGCACTGGAGCCTGCCTCACGAATGTGTATGCACAGTCTCACAGCACCAGGACTGATTGTGGGCCCTGGGTAGTGTCAGAATGAACGTCATTGTTGCCTAGTGCCAAGTCCCTGCAGCTTGAAGGAGAAGAAGACCTCCATTGAGTTGCGTAGGCTGTGGAATCCTGCCTGTCTTCTCTTTGGGATAGATGGGACAGTCCCATGATACCAAGAGAGGTCATACATGAGCCAGGCTGAAGAAACGTCAATCACAACCCCAGGAATAAATTGTGAAATCATTAAGGATACAAAAGATCTGCAAGATTCCTCAGGCCTGCCTAGGGTTTGTAGGTGTAAGTCTTTTTGAAACTTGCCCCAGTTTGATTTCTAGGCACAGCCTACCTGTTTTCCCTGGGGTGGTTGTCTCTTCAGTGGGGCTCCCTGCAAAACCATGCAGCCTCAGGAGTTGCAGGTCTGTGTTTCTGTCGGAGTGCTGAAAGTTATGGATGTCTGAGTGTGTGTGTGTGTGGCATTGTGTGTTTGTATGTGTGTATGTGTGTGCCTATAAGTGGAGTCTGCTTAAATGAATGTGACTAATTCACTTCATCACTCCTTTTCTTGAGTCACCAAACTTTTTAGGTGGCCTGTCTATGTGGCTCTGCTTGGGTTGTGGGGTCCCTTGTTTGTTATTTTTCTGTGGATCATGAATCCTCTGCAAATTGAGAGGTAGCCTGAGACCTGCCGTTGTTTAAATCACCTCCCTCTGCAAAATAAAAGAGCCACTCTTCTAGAAAGAGCAGCTGCACACCACACCAAAAACCAGATATCTTTCAATGTTTCATTGTCTTGTGGCCAAATGAGGGAGAGACACTAGCAGTCCCCCCAATAAGGCCCCTTGAATTTCATCCCTGTGACTCACATATGATTCTATCACTCAAAGAACCCTCTAGAAGACAACAGACTATATTCCAATTAACATGGAGCCTGATACTTGCAAACAGCATCTTTTGGGACTGGAGTCAGAAGAGCAGTTTCCAGCGACCACCTCACAGTGTCAAAACGCCTCATTCTCCAGTGGGACCTGACCATGCAGAAGGCTGGAAGAGTCCATGAGGTCTAGATTTTTAGTGTCTTGCAGTGGTTTTTTGCAGGAAATTTGTTTCATGATACTGGGCCAGCTCTGCCTGTACCATTTTCCTTTGTTTAGGCAGGTGGACAGCTATGACAGCCAAGGGCCATAGTCTGTCTCACAAATGCCCATGCAGTAGCCTCAGGACACCTATCCTGATTGTGAGCTCTAGATACCCTCCCAATGAATGTCATCAGTGCCTAGGGACAAGTCCCTGTAGCTTGGCACCTCCGTGGAGGTGCATCAGCTCTAGATTCTCACCTATCTTCTCTGTGGAATCCATGGGATTGTCCCATTGTCATGGAAAAGAGCAGACTGGAGCCAGTTTGAAGAAATGTCAAGCAGAGCCCCAGGAATAAACCATAAGATTCCTAAGGATCCAAGATCTGCAGGATTCCTCAGACCTGCCTAGACATTGTAGGTGTGAGACTTTTTAGAACTTGCCCTACTGTGATTTCTAGATTCAGCCTGCCTGTGTCCCTGGGGTTGCTGTCTCCCAGGTGGGGCTTCCTGAAGAACCATGCAGCATCAGAAGCTGCCAGGCCATATGTTTCTGTGGCTGTGTTATGAATTTTGGATGTGTGCGTGTGTGAGGCATTGTGTGTTTGTGTCTTTGTGTGTGTCTCTCTGTGTTTGTGTTTGTGTGTGTGCCTTTAAGTGGAGTCTCCTTAAACAAATGCAGCTAACACACTTCAGCACTTCTTTTTTTTTTCTCCCCATCTTTTAGTGGCCTGTGTGGCTCTGCTTGGGCTTCAGGGCTCCATGTTCTTTATTTTTATGTGGATCATAAATCCACAGTGAAATGAGAGATGGGCCAGGAATCGCTGGCATCCAAATCAACTTTGTCTGCAAAAACAAGCCACCATTCTTTAGAGAAGTGGAGAAGTGTTTCATAGTTTTATGGCCAACACAGGGTGAGTCCAACACAAACAGTCCTGTACACATGGCCTTTTGAATGTAGCTCAAATTCAGTTCCCAGCTGAGCAGGTGCTTCATGTCATGAGGAGGCACTCCTCCATCATTTTGGGATTTCATCCTGGGACATAGAGTGTGAGCAGGAATAAGGTCAGATGGTGTGATGATACACTCTGGTGAGGCATGGATGAGGTTCCACAACTTCACCTGAAGAAAGAACAACAATGACAACAAAACAATAAAATAAACACAGATATCACAGATGGTGCTTCTAAATCCATCCCTGCATTCCCTTAATTGAACAAGCAGTCCTCACCATGGCTCAATGTTCAGGTGAGAATACTCCAATGCTTAAGGAACATTTGGAGTGCAAATTGGGGCCATCCTGGCAAATTTGCCAGTTTGAGGCCTTTCATACCTGGAGGCAAATGTGAGTGGAATGGATTGATACTGCGTGGAATGCGGCTTCCAGATATGCCTCTTCTTTTCATGACTTCCATTAATTTTCTCGTTTTATTGATTGGGCAGCTTTAATGCTTTTAAAACTGTACATTCCCATTACAGCTGCCAAAACAAAGAAACAAATAAAAAAACTGTTCTCTCACATCTATCAGAGGGGTGCAAGATTCCTGTAGGATGAGAAGCAGACTGCCATGTCAGGCTTTTATCTGGTAATCTAGACTGTTTCATTTCATCTGCACAGCCTTCTGATTTTGGAGAGCCTTTTTCATTGAACTGTTGGTGGATGGGACTTCCTCTTCCTACAGATTATGTAGCTGCCAGCGATTTCAGAGAGCAAAAGGGACCTGGGGTAGGCTGACTGCACTTTGTTGTCTCATTGTTGGGGCTTAGGTTGTTTGCACTTTGCAGGAGGCTTTTGGGTCTTCTGACAGGAATCATTAAACATCACTTGGACTGCAAAACAAGGCTGCTCTTTCTCTGAAGTAGGCATTGATTTTTCTTTGCTTTCATGGGGAATCCACAATGCCTCTCAGCAGCAATACGGGATACCCTTTTCAGGCTTACCATCACCACAGATGGCCCCTGAGACACTGTCTCAACCTCACTTTAGAGTTGCCTTTGTCAGGGTTCCTGCCTTTCCCAGAGAGTCCCTGTGATGCCTAGGATGAAGGGAGACAGTGAGGTCAAGACCCCAGCTGTCTTTCAATGACAATGACCTCTGGGGTCTCAGGTATGATTCTATCACTCACAGAAGAGTCAACAAAACAAGACTATATTCCAATCTCTATGGGTCTCAATTCCATGCACAGCCTCTTTCAGGAATGCAGTCAGAAAAGCAGTTTTCAGTGACCACTTCACAGTCTTGAAATGCCTCCTCCTCCATTGGGACCTGACCTCAGAGATGGCCTGAATGGATGTTGAGATCCATACATTCAGGGTCCTGCAGTGGGTTTTGGCAGGCAGGCTTTTTCCTGATACCAGGCCGACTCTGCCTGTAGAGTTTTTCTCTGCTTAGGCAGGCTGATAGCTCTGATAGCCCAGTGCCTGAGCCTGCCACATGAATGCACATGGGCTAGTCTCAGGATAGCAGGCATCATTGTGAGATTTGGCTAGCATCACAAGGAATGTCATGATTGCCTTGTGAAAAGTCCCTGTGTCTTGGTGGAGAAGGAATCTTCTGTGGAGGTGCATCAGTGAAGGACTTTTGACTGTCTTCTCTGTGGAATTCCTGAGATAGTCTAGTCCATGATACTAGAAGCAAACAGAAGTGAGGCAGCCAGAAGAAACATGAAGCACAGCACCAAAAATACAGTGAGAAATTCCTGAGGATACAAAATTATCTTCAGGATTTCTCAGGCCTGCCTATACATTGTAGCGGTGAGTCTTTTTGAAAGTTGCCCCCCTGTGATTTTTAGGTACAGCCTGCTGTGTTCCCCTGAGTTGCTCTCTCACAGGTGGGGCTTTCTGCGAAACCACGCAACTTCAAGAGCATCAGGCTGTGTGTTTCTGTGGGGACTGTTGCAAGTATTAAACGTCTGCATGTGTGTGTGGCACTGCGTGTTTGTGTGTGTGTGTGCCTGTAAGTGAAGTCTGCTTAAAGAAATGTGGCTCATGCACTTCAGCACTTCTTTTTTATGAGTTTCCCAGTTTTTTGGTGGCTTGTCTGTGTGGCTCTGCTTTGTCTGTGGGGCTCCGTGTTTTTTGTTTGTTTGTTTGTTTTGTTTTGCTTTTCTGTGGATTGTGTATCTGCAGTGAATTGGAAGGCATGCAGAGATGTGCTGGTGTCCATATCAACACTGCCTGCAAAAAAAGTCACTCTCCTAGAAAGAAGAGGAGCACACCACACCAAAAACCCAGACATCTCCCAGTTTTTCATTGTCCTGGGGCCAAACCAGGGAGAGACACTGGCAGTCCTATCTGGAGGTGTCCTTGAATTGAACTCCAGTTTGGTTCCCAGCTGAGCAGGTGATTCACATCATGAGGGTGCACTTCTTCACCGCCTTAGGATTTTATGATGGGATATAAAGTGTGAGCAGCAATAGTGTTAAATAGGGGTTAGCATACAATCTGGTGAGGGGTGGATTGGTTCCCACAACTCCACCTGCAGAAAAAAATGAAGACGGATGCCACAGAAGGTGCTTCCAACTCCATCCCTGCATTCCTTGAGTTGAACAATCAATCCACACTGTGGCCCAGGGTTCAGGTTGAAGTATGCTAATGTGCAAAAAACATTTGCCATGCAAATTGGGGCCATCCTGGTTCACTCCTGATTTGAGGGCTTTCATTCCTGTATCCAAATGGGAGTGGAACTGATTGATGCTGGGTGGGCTTTGGCCTCCACACATGCCTCTTTTTTGAGTTTCATGTTCCTCATCAGCCTAGGGTTTCCTGGGTCTGGCTTAATGACTTCCACACTAAACATTTCCCAGTTGATGAAGAACAACCCTCATGGGAATCCATTGAATTAGTGTTTCCTTCTAAACAATGTCAGGTTTTAATGACTGGGCAGTTTCATATTTTTAACACTAAATTCCTGTTACAGCTGTCAACAGGAAAACTCTTGTTCACCCACTTCTATCAGAGGGCTGCATGATTCCTGTAGGATGACAATCAGGCAGCCATCTCTGGCTTTTTCCTGGTAATCTAGCCTATCTTCCATTTTATCTGCATGGCCTTCAAATTGTAAAGGAGCTCTTTCATTGGGCTATTGATGGATGATACGGCCTCTAGCCACAAAGGATTAAGCTTCCAGGCATTTCAGAGATCAAAAAGGACTTTGGGTAGCCTGACTGTGCTCCATGTTGTGGGTTGTTGTCTCATTGTTGGGCTGAGGTTCTTTGCAGTTTGCAGAAGGCTTTTGAGTTCTCTGACAGGAATCATTGAACACTGCAGAGACTCCAGAATCAAGGCAGCCTTGATTTTTCTCTAAGGCAAGCATTGATTTTTCTTTCCTTTCAAGGGGAATCCACAGTGACCCTCAACAACACTACTAGACAGGTTTTTCAGGCTTGTCATCACCACAGAGGGCATCTGAGACACTCTGTCAACCATATCTGCATGCACAAAAAGCCGGTCTGAGGTGTGAGAACACTGCTTCATTTTGGGCTTGCCTTTGTTGTGGCTCCTGATTTTCCCAGAGAGCCCCTGCAAAGCCCAGGATGAAGGGAGGCAGTTAGGTCAAGAGCCTGACCATTGTTCACTGACACACACCTCTGGGGTCTCAGGTACATTTCTATCATTTAAAGAACCCTCAACAACAAACCAGACTATATTGCAATGCCCATGGGTCTCGATTCTTGCACACAGCCTATTTCAGAAATTGAGTCAGAAGAGAGTTTTCAGGGACAACCTCACAGTCCTGAAACTCCTCCTTCTCCAACAGGATCCCACATCGAAGAAGGTACGAAAGGGCACTGAGGTCTAGAATTTCAGGGGCATGCAGTGGGATGTCACATGCAACCATTTTCCCAATGCCAGGCCAGCTCTGCCTGTACCATTTTTCTCTGTTTAGGCAGGTTGACAGTTCTGACGGCCCGATCCTGGCTGATGAATGTGCATGCACTAGTCTCAGAACACCAGGCCTGATTGTGAGCCCTGGCTTGTGTCACAATGAATGTCACCGTTTCCTAGAGACAAGTCCTTGGGGCTTGGCAGAGAAGGAGACTTTTTGGGGGTGCTGCAGCAGCCGACTGTCCTCTGTCTTCTCTGTGGGTTCCATGGGAAAGTCTCATGATCCTAGTAGAGGACAGATGTTAACCAGCCTGAAGAAATGTCAAGCACAGATCAATGAATAAACTTCAAAATCCCTAAAAATCCAGAGGAATCTTATGATTCCTTGGACCTGCCTACATGTTGTAGGAGTGAGTCCTTTTGAAACTTGCCCCACTGTGATTTCTAGGTACAGCACTCCTGTGTTCCCCGGGGTTGTTCTTTCCCAGGTGTGGCTTCCTGCATAATCATGCAACATAGGTGCTGTCAGACTGTGTGTTTCTGTAGGAGTGTTGCTAGTGTTGGATGTCTGCATGTGTCTCTGGCATTGTATGTGTGTGTGTCTGTAATAAAGTCTGCTTAAAGGAATGTGGCTAATGCACTTCAGTGTTCTTTTTTTTTTTTTTTTGTCTTCCAACCTTTTGTTGGCCTGTCTGTGTGGCTCTGCTTGGGTTGCATGGTTGCATGGCTCCATGTTCTTTATGTTTCTGTGCATCATGATTCCCAAGTGAATTGGGAGGCATGCCAATATTTGCTGGAGTCCAAATCACCTCCCCTTGCAAAAAAAAAAAAAAAAAAAAAGCCACTCTTCTAGAAAAAAGAAGAGGACACCACACCAAAAATCAGACATCTCCAGTGTCCTGTGAACAAACCACTGAAGAGACACTAGCAGCCCTTTTTGCATGACCCTTTGAATTTACCTCCTATTTGGTTCCCAGCTGAGCAGGTCCTTGACATTGTGAGGGGGCTCTCTTTCATTGCCTTGGGATTTCATTCTGGGGCATAAAGTGTGAGCAACAGTTAGGACAGATAAGGTTGGGGATAAAATCTGGTGAGGGGTAGAAGGGGTCCTGAAACTTCACTTGCAAAAAAAAGTGAAAACAGCTGACCCAGAATGTCCTCCCAACTCCATCCCTGCATTCCCAAAATTTCACAAGCAGTCCACACTATTTCCCGGTGTTCATGTGGGAGTACTGCAGTGTGCAGGGAACATGTGGAATGCAAATTAGGACCATCCTGACAAACTCCCAATTTGAGGGCTTTCATTCCCAGAAACAAATGGAAGTGGAATGAATTGATGCTGGGTGGGATGTGACTTCCACATTTAACTCTTCTTTTCCTGAATTACATGTTTCTCTTTGTGTCTAGGTTTCCTGGGTCTGGCTCAGTGACTTCCACATTAAATATTTCCCAGTTCATGGAGAATGACACTCAAGAGAATCCACTACATGAGTGTTTTCTTATAAACAGTGTCATGTCTTAACGACTGGGCAGCTTTGATACTTTTAAAATGGTAAATTCCTGTTGCAGTAGCCAAGAAGGAAACACTTGTTTACCCATTTCTAACAGAGAACTGCATGATTCCTGTAGGATGAGAAGATGACGGCTGTTTGTGGCTTGTGCCTGGTAATCTAGCCTATGTTTTATTTTATCTGCGTGGCCTTTTTATTGTGGAGGGACTCTTGCATTATGCTGTTGCTGGATGAGACTGCCTCTCACCATGGATTATTGAATTGCCAAATATTTAAAAGAGCAAAAGGGACTTCGGGTAGGCTAACTGTGTTCTGGGTTGTGGATTGTTTTCTTGTTATGGGGGCTGAGCTTGTTCACACTTTGCAGGAGGATTTTGGGTCCTCTAACAGGAATCATTGAAGATTGCTTGATGCCAGCACAAGGCAGCTCCTTCTCCCAGGTGAGCCTTGATTTATCTTTGCTCTCATGGGGAATCCACAGTACCACTCAACAGCACTACTGGATATGTTTTTCAGGCTTGACATTGCCACAGATGGCCTCTAAGACAATATCTCAACCTCATCTCCACACTCTAGTGTTCAGTCTGAGGTATAAGAACACTGCTCCACCTTGGACTTGCCTTTGTCATGGTTCCTGCCTTTCCCAAAGAGCCCCTGCGAGGCCAAGGGTAGAGGGAGGGAGTGACATCAAGAGCCCAGGCATCATTCACAGACAACCACCTCTGTGGTCTCAAGTATGATTCTATTACCCAAGGAATCCTCAAAAACACACCAGTCTATATTCCAATCCTCATGGGACCCAATTCTGGCACACAGCCTCTTTCAGGAATGGAGTCATAAGAGTAGTTACCAGCGACCACCTCACAGTCTCAAAACATGTCCTCCTCCAGCAGGACTCATCCATAGAGATGGCTTGTGGGGCCCTGAGGTTGCGACTTTTATGGTCCTACAGTGTGTTTTCCCAGGCAGCATTTTTCCCAATACCATGCTGGTTCTACCTGTACCATTGTCCTCTCTTAAGGCAGGCTGACAACTCTGACCGCTGGTTACTCAAGCCTGCCTCATGAATGTGCATGTGCTAGTCTCAGGGCAAGAGGCCTGATTTTGGGCTCTGGCTAGCTTCACAATGAATGTCACCATTGCCTAGTAACAAGTCCTTTTTGGCTTGGTTAAGGAGAAGACTTTTGTAGAGGTGTGTCAGCCATAGACTCTCACCTGTGTTTTCTGTGGGACCCCAGGACAGTCTATTGATCTTAGGAGAAGGCAGACATGAGCCAGCCTGAAGAAACGTCAAGCACAGCCTCAGAAATAAACTGAGAAATTCCTAAGGATTCAAAAGTGTCTGGAGGATTACTCAGGCTTGCATAGGCATTGTAAAAGTGATTCTTTGAAACCTGCCCAATTGTGATTTTCAATTACTCCTGTCTGTGTTCCCTGGGGTTGCAATCTCCCAGGTGGGGTTTTCTGCAGAACCACACAGCCTCAGGAGCTTCCATGGTGTGTGTTTCTGTGGTAGTGTTGTGAGTGTTGAATATCTGCCTCTGTGTGTGGCATTGTGTGATTGTGTGTGTGTGCATGTGTCCATGTAAGTGAAGTCTGCTTAAAGGGATTTGGCTAATGCATTTCAGTGTTTCTTCTTCTTCTTCTGTTTTTTTTTTTTTTGAGTCCCTCAACCCTCAACCTTTTGTTGGCCTCTCTGTGTGGTTCTGCTTGGGCTACAGGGCTCAGTGTTTTTTATTCTTATGTGGATTATTAATCCGCAGTGAATTGGGAGGCAGGCTTAGAAAAGACAATGTCTGAATCAACTGTTCTGGCCAAAAAAAAAAAGCCACCCTTCTAGAAAGAAGAGGAGCACAGCACACCAAAAAACAGATATCTCTGTGTTTCATTGTCCAGTGACCAGTGTGTCTCCCAGCAACAGACACTAGCAGTCCTGTCCATATAGTCCCTTGAATTTTTTTTTTAATTGATATGGAGTCTCACTCTGTCTCCCAGACTGGTGTTCAGTGGTGAGATCTCGGCTCACTGCAACTTCCACCTTCTGCTTTCATGCCATTCTCGTGCCTCAGCCTCCTAAGTTGCTGGGACTACAGGTGACCACCACTACACCTGGCTATTTTTTTTTTTTTTTTTAGTAGAGACAGGGTTTCACCATGTTAGCCAGGATGGTCTTGATCTTGTGACCTCATGATCTGCCCACCTCAGTGTCCCCAAAGTGCTGGAATTACAGGCTTGAGCCACCACAGCTGGCCGTGAGTGTTTCCTTCTAAACACTGTCATGTTTTAATGACTGGGCAGCTTTGATAATTTTAAAACTGCAAATTCCTGTTACAGTCTCCAACAAGGATATTCTTGTTCTCCCACTTTTATCAGAGGGCTGCCTGATTCCTCCAGGATGAGAAGCAGGCAGCCATTTCTGGCTTTTGCCTTGTAATCTAACCTCTATTTTATTTTATATGCATGGCCCTCTCATTGTGGAGGGGCTCTTTCATTGGGCTGTTGCTGGATAGGAGTGCCTTTCACCACAGTTTATTTAGCTGCCAGGGATTCCAGAGAGCCAAAAAAACTTCAGGCAGGCTGGCTGTGTTGCAGGTTCTGTGTCATTGTCTCATTGTGGAGGCTGAGGATGTTTGCAATTTGAAGGAAGCTTTTGAGTCCTCTGACAGGAATCACTGAACATTGACTGGACTCCAGAACAAGGCAACTCATTCTCACTGTCTCTACAGCCTCTGTCCCCATGAAAAGCAAGTCTGAAGTGTGAGAACACTGCTCCAACTTGGACTTAACTTTGTCTTGTTTTCTGTTTTTCCAGAAAGCCCCTGTGAGGGCCAGCATGAAGGAAGGCTGTGAGAAAAGACAAGTCATTTATCACTGACACCATGTCTGGGGTTTCAGGTATGATTCCACCACCCAAAGAACCCTCAAAAACACATCAGACTATATTCTATTCCTTAAGGGATTCAATTCTTATGCACAGGCTCTTTCTGGAATATAGGGTCAGAAGAGTATTTTCCAGCAGCCACCTCACAGTCTTGAAACACCTTTTCTGCCAGCGGGAACCGACCATGAAGACCGCATGAAAAAGTCCTGAGGCCGACATTTTTTAGGGTCCTGCAGTGGGTATGCTCAGGTAGCCTGTTTTCTGATATCAGGATGGGTCTACCTGTACTATTTTTTTTCTGCTCAGGCAGGCTGACAGCTCTATCAGCTCAGTGCTGTGACAGTGAATGTCACCATTGCATTGCAGCATTTCCCTTCAACATGGCAAAGAAGGAGATCTCCATGGAAGGGTGTTGGCCATGAACTCTCACCTGTCTTCTCTGTGGGATCCATGAGATAGTCCCATAAAATTAAAAGTGCGCAGACACGAGCCAGCCTGAAGAAATAATAAGCAAAGGCCCAGGAATAAACCACAACATACTGAAGGATTCAAAAAGATCTGCAGAACTTGCAGGCCTGCCTAGACGTTGTAGGATTGAGTCTTTTTGAAACTTGCTCCACTGTGCTTTGTAGGTACAGCTTGCCTGTGTTCCACCAGGTTGCTCTCTCCCAGATTGGGCTTCCAGCAAAAACATGCAGTCTTAGGAGGTGCCAGGCATTGTGTTTCTGTGGCTGTGTTGCAAGGGTTGGATGTCTGTGTGTGTGGTATTGTGTGTTTGTTTCTGTGTGAGTGTGTTTGTGTCTGTGTGTGTGTGTTTATGCCTGTAAGTGGAGTCTGCTTAAAAGAATGTGGCTACTGCACTTCAGTGCTGCTTTTTTTTTTTTTGTCCCCAACCTTTTGTTGCCCATCTGTGTGTCTCTGTTGGGTTGTGGAGTTCTGTATTCTGTAATTTTCTGTGGATCATGAATCCACTGTGAATTTGGAGGTGGGCCAAGACCTGCCAATATCCAAATCACCTACTCTTGCAAAGAGAAGCCAGTATTCTAGAAAGAAGAGACACACATCACAGTAAAAATGAACATCTCCCAGCGTTTCATTGTCCTGCGGCAAATTTAGGGAAAGATACTAGCAGTTCTGTCTGCAAGACCCCAGTAAATTGACATCAAAATCTGTTCCCAGCCCAGCAGGGGCTTCAGGTCATAAGGGGGAACTCCCCCATCATTGTGGTATTTCATCCTGGGACATAGATTGTGAGCAGAAATAAGGTTAGTTAGAGGTGAGGATACAGTCTCGTGAGGTGCGAATGGGGTTCTGCAACTTTACATGCAAAAAAATAAAGACGATGTCACAGAAGTTGCTTCCAACTCCATCCCCACATTTCCTTAATTGCACAAGCAGTCCACACCATGGCCCAATATTCAGTTGGGAGTACTCAAACGTGCAACATTTGGAGTGAAATTTGGGGCTATCCTGGCAAACTCCCAATTTAAGGGCTTTCATACCCAGAGCCAAAAGTGAGTGGGATGGATTAATCTTGGGAAGGATGTGGCCTCCACACTTGTCTCTTCTTTTCCTGACTTCCATGTTCCTTTTCTGCCTATGGTTGCCTGAATCTGGCTCAATGACTGCCACAGTAAATGTTTTCCAGTTCACAGAGAAAGACCTTCGTGGAAATCCATTGTGGGAGTGTTTCTTCTAAACACTGTCATGTTTTAATGACTGGGCAGCTTTGACGCTTTTAAAACCATAAATTTCTGTTACAACTGCCAACAAGGAAACTCTTGTTCTCCCACTTCTACTGAAGAGCCGCATGATTCCTGAAGAATGAGAAGCAGGCAGCCATGTCTGGGTTTCGCCTGGTAATCTAGCCTCTGTTTCATTTCATCTGCAAGGCCTTCCCATTGTGGAGGGGCTCTTTCATTAGGCTGTTGCTAAATGGGACTGCCATGCTCCACACATAATTTAGCAGCCAGGGCTTTCAGAGAGCAAAAGGGATTTTGAATAGGCAGGCTGTATTCCAGACTGTGGTCATTGTCTTGTTTTGGTGGCTGAGGTTATTTGCATTTTCCAGGAAGCTTTTGGGACCTCTGACAGAAACCACTGAACATTGCTAGGACTCTAGCACAAGGCAACTCATTCTCTCAGACAAGCCTTGATTTTTCTTTTCTTTCATGGGAATCCATGGTGTCCCTGAACAGCTCTAGTAGACACCATTTTCAGGCTTGCCATTGCCACGGATGGCCTGTGAGACACTGTCTTAACCTCATCAGCACACGTGAAAGGCCAGTCTGATGTATGAGAACTCTGTTGCATCTTAGACTTGCCTTTGTCATGGTTTCTTCCTTTTCCAGAAGACCCCCATGAGGCCAAGGATGAAGGGAGGCTGTGAGGTCAAGAGCCAGGGTGTCTTTCAGTGACACCCTCCTCTGGAGTCTCTGGTATGATTCTATTACACATAGAACCCTCAGCAACACACCAGATAATATTCCATTCCCCATGGGGCTCATTTTTAACACACAGCTTCTTTCACCCGTGGAATTAGAATAGCACTTTCCCATGACCACCTCAGCCTCAAAATGCCTCCTCCTCCAGCAAGAGCCAATCACAGAGATAGAGATGGCCCAAAGGGGCTTTGAGGTAGAGGCAATGAGTGTTCCACATTCGATTTTATCAGGCTGCCTGTCAGCAGATAAGAGGCCCACTCTGCCTGTACCAGTTTATTCTGCTTAGGCAGGTGGACAGCTCTGAAATCCAGGGGTCAGAGCCTGCCTCATAAATTCTCATGTGCACCAGGGCACCAGCCCTGATTGTGAGCTCTGACTACCATTGCAATGAATGTCTCCATTGCCTAGCAACAAGTCCCTGTGGCTTGGCAGGAAAAAAGACCTCCATCGAGGTGGGCTGGCAGTGGACTCTCACCTGAGTACTCTGTGGTTTCCATGGGATAGTCCCATGACTCTCTGAGAGGGCAGATGAGAGCTACCCTAAGGAAACGTCACACACTTTCCCAGGAATAAGCTACAATATCCCTAAGGATCCAAAAGAATATGCAGGATTCCTCAAGCATGCCTAGACATTGTAGGGGTGAGTCTTTTTGAAACTCTTCCCACTGTGATTCCTAGTAGCAGCCTGCCAGTGTTCTCCAGTGTTGCTGTCTCCCAGATGCGGCTTCTTGCTGAACCACAAAGCCTCAGGAACTGCGGGCTGCATGTTTCTGTGGGAGTACTGCAAGTGTTGCATGTCTGTGTGTTCTTGTGGCTTTGTGTGTTGTGTGTGTCTGTCTGTGTGTGTGTGTCTGTAAGTGGAGTCTGCTTAAAGTGGCTAAAGCACTTCAGCGATTCTTTTTTTTTTTTTTTTTTTAAGTCTCTCAACCTTTTGTTGACCTGTCTGCTTTGCTTGGGATGCAAATTTCCATGTTATTTCTTTCTTTATTTTTTTGAACATGAATCTGCAATGAATTGGGAGGCAGGCCAAGACTCTGCAGCATCCAAATAAATTCTACTTCAAAAAATCCATTATTCTAGAAGGAGATGAGTACAACACACCAAAAATCACATCTTCCACTATTTCATTCACTTGCAGTCAACCCAAAAAGGGACACTTTCAGTCATGTTCGAAGGGTTCCTTGAATTTACCTCGAATTTGTTTCCCAGCCAAGCAGGTGCTTCATGTCATGGGGGGACACTCCTCCATCATCTTGGGATTTCATCCTAGGACACCAAGTGTGAGGAGCATTAAGGGTTGATCATATAATATGTTGAGGTGTGGATGGGGTCCCGCAATTTCAGCTGCAGAAAAAAATGAAGATAGATGACACAGGAGGTGCTTCCAACTCCATCCCCACATTCCCTTAATTGCACGAGGAGTCCACACCATAACCCAGTTTTCAGGTGGGAGTACCGCAATGTGCTAGTACTACATTTGGAGTGCAAATTTGGGCTATCTTGGCAAACACCCTATTTGAAAGCTTTCATACCCAGAGCCAAATGGGAGTAAAATGGAATGACTGGGTGGGATGTGGCCTCCACCCTTCCATTTTCTTCTTCTTTTTTTTTTTTTTTTGACTTCCATGTTCCTCTTCTGCCTAGGGCACAATGGCGTCCACACTAAATGTTTCTCAATACATGGAGAACGACCCTCATGGGAATCCATTGCCTGAATATTTCCTTCTAAACACTGTCACATTTTAATGACTGGCAGCTTTGACAGTTTTAAATCCATAAATTCCCATTACACCCACCAACAAATAAACCCTTTTTCTCCAACTTCTGTTTGACAATTGCATGATTCCTGTAGGATGAGCATCAGGCAGTCAGTCTGGCTTTTGCCTGGTAATCTAGCCTCTGTTTCATTTCATCTGCAAGGCCTTCTCTTTGTGGAAGGGCTCTTTCACTGGGCCATTGCTGGATGGAATGGCCTCTTGCCACAGATTATCTAGTTGCCAGGGATTTCTGAGAGCAGAGAGGACTTTAGGGATGCTAGCTGTTCTCCAGATTTTGGGTCATTGTATCCTTGTGGGATCTGAGGTTTTTGGCACTTTGCAGGAGGCTTTGGTGTCTTCTGACAGGAATCATTGAACATTGCTTAAACTCCAGCACAAGGCAGCTCATTCTCTCAGGTCAGCCTTGATTTTTCTTTCATTTCATGGGGAATCCACATTGCCCCTCAACAGCACTACTGGACACCATTTCAGGATTGCCATCATAACCGACAATATCTGCAACACTATATCAACCTCATCTGCACCCAAGAGAGGCCAGTCTGAAGTGTGAGAACACTGCTCCACCATAGACTTGCCTTTGTCATAGTTCCTGCCTTTCCCAGAGTGCCCTTGTTAAATCTTGGGTGAAGGGAGGCTGTGAGGTCAAGAGCCCGGCATTCCTTCTCTGACACCCCCCTCTGGGGTCTCAGGTATGATTCTATCACCCAAAGAACCATCAACAACAATCCAGACTATATTCTAATTCCCATGGGACCAGATTCTTGCTCACAGCCTCTTTTGCCAATGGAGTCAGAGTAGCAGATTCCAGTGACCACCTTGCTGTCTCCAAATACCTTCTCCTTCAGAAGGCTGAGACGGAGTCATCCCAAAGGGTTCCTGAGGTTGAGACTTTTAGAGTACCACAGTAGCTTTTCATAGCCATCTTTTTTTGCCAATATCAGGCTGGCTCTGCCTGTAACATTTTAGCTGGCTTAGGCAGGCTGACGGCTCTGACAGGATAGTGCCTGAGCCTGCCTCACAATTGTGCTGGTGCTAGTCTCTGGGAAGCAGGCCTGATTGTGAGCTCTGGCTTGCATGACAATGAATGTAATCATTGACTTGTGAGAAGTCCCCGTGCCTTGGCAGAGAAGAAAACCTCCGTGGAGTTGCATCCGTGGTGGACTCTTGCCTCTCTTCTCTGTGGGATACACGGGATAGCCCTATGATCCTAGGAGAGGGCAGACATGATCCAAATTGAAGAAAGGTCAAGCAGAGCCCCATGAATAAACTGCTAAATCCCTAACATTCCAAAATGATCTGTAGGATGACTCAGGACTGCCTAGATGTAGTTGCTAGTCTTTTTGAATCTTAGCCCATTGTGATTACTATGTGCACTGGACCTGTGTTCCCCAGAATTGCTTTCTCTTTGGTGGGGCTTCCTGCAATAAACCATACAGTCTCAGAAGCTGCTGGGAAGTTTGTTTCTTTGGGAGTGTTGTGAGTGTTGGATGTCTCCATGTGGTTGTGTCTTTTTGGCTTTGGTTGTGTTTGTGTGTGTGTGTGTATATATGTGTGTGCGCCCCTGTAAGTTGGGTCTGCTTAAAGGAATGCTGCTAGTGCACTGCAGTGATTCTTTTTTTGAGAGTCCCAACCTTTTCTTGGCCTATGTATGGATCAGCCATCTTTCAGTGTTTCTTTGCTTTGTGGACATTGCATGGACAAACACTGGCAGTCATGTTCAAAGGGCCTCTTGAATTTACCAGGAATTAGGTTCCCAGCTGAGCAGGTCTTTACACCATGAGGTGGCACTCCTTCATTTTCTTGGGATTTCATTATGGGACAGATAGTGTGAACAACAATAAGGTCCTATTGGGGTGAGGATACAATCTGGTGAGGGGTGGATAGTGTCCTGCACCTTCACCTACAAAAATTTTAAGACTCATGACACAGAAGTTCTTTCAACTGCATCCACACCTTCCCTTAATTGCACAAGCAGTCCACACCATGGCTTGGTGTTCAGATGGGAGTACTCCAACATGTGGGGAACACATGGAGTGCCAACTGGGGCCACCCTGGCAAAATCCCAATTTGAGGTCTTTTATACCCAGACACAAATGGGGGTGGGATGGATTGATGCTTCATCAAATGTTGCCTCCACACTTGCCTCTTCTTTTCATGAATTCCATGTTGGCCTAGGGTTTCCTGAGTCTGGATCAATGTCTTCCACACTAAACATTTCCAAATTCACTGAGGACTAACCTCATGGGAATCCTATTCATGTGTGTTTCCTTCTAAACACTCTCACATTTTAATGACTGGGAAGCTTGATATTTTTAAAACCATAAATTCTTGCTAAAGATGCCAACAAGGAAACCCTTCTTCTCCCACTTTTATGAGAGGAATGTATGATTCCTGTATGGTGAGAAACATGCAGCCTTGTCTGGCTTTTGCCTGATAACCTAGCCTCTGTTTCATTTCTTCTACTTGTCCATTCTCATTGTGGAGGGTGTCATTCATTAAGCTGTTGCAGGATGAGACTGCCTCTCACCACAGATCCTTTGGCTGCTGGGGATTCCTGAAAGCAAAAGGGACTTCTGTTATTATGGCTGCAAACCAGCTTTGGGTCATGGACTCATTGTCGGGGCTGAGGTTGTTTGCAATTTCCAGGAGGTATTTAATCTTCTGACAGGAATCTTTGAACGTTGCTTGGACTCCAGCACAAGTCAGATCATTTTCTCAGACTAGCCTTCATTTTTATTAGTTTTCATGGGGGGTCCACATTGCCCTTCAACAGCTATACTGGATACTTTTTTCAGACTTGCAATTGCCATAGATGGCTTGTGAGACACTGTCCCCACTGCATCTGCACCCATGAGAGGCCAGTTTGAGGTCTGAGAACACTGCTTCACCTTTGACTTCCCTTTTTGGTGGTTCCTGTCTTTTCCATGGAGCATCTACACAGCCCAGAATGAAAGAATGCATTTAGGTCAAGGGCCAGGCCACCTTTCACTCATACCTGTCTCTGGAGTCTGAAGTATAATTCCATCACCCAAAGAAAAGACCCCTCAACATCTCACCAGACTATAATCCAATTTCCAAGGAAACTGATTCTTTCAGAGAGCATATTTCAGCAATGGACTCAAAAGGGCAGTTTCCAGAGACCAACTCAGAGTCTCAAAACAACCCTCCCTCCAGTGTAACCTGACCATGGAGATGGCATGTAAGGGCCCTAAGGTTGAGACTTTTAGGGCACCACAGTTGGTCATCACAGGGCACATTTTTCCCAATACCAGGACGGCTCTGCCTGTATCATTTTTCTCTGCTTACAGAGGCAGACAGCTCTTACAGGACAGCATCCAAGTCTGCCTCACTAGTGCAAATGTGCTCATCTCAGGGCACCAGGCCTGAGCTGTGAGCTCTGGTTAGTGTCTCAATGAATGCCACCTTTGCCTAGAGAAAAGTCCCTGCTGCTTGGTGGAGAAGGAGACCTCCATGGATTTGCGTCAGTGGTGGGCTCTTGCCTGTATTCTCTGTGTGATCAATGGGATAGTCTCATGATCTTCGGAGAGGGCAGATGTGAGCCAGCCTGAAGAAACGTCAAGCAGAGCCAGAGGAATAAAAGATGGAATCCCTAAGGGTGCAAAAGAATCTGCAGTGTGCCTCCAGTGTGCTTATATGTTTTAGGGATTAGTCTTATTGAAATGTGCCCTACTGTGATTTCTAGGTTCAGCCGTCCTGTGTTCCCTGGGGTTACTCTGTCCCAGGTGGGGCTTCCTGCAGAAAGACGCAACCTCAGAAGCTACCTGGCTTTGTGTTTCTGTGGAAATGTTGTTATTGTTGGATGTCTTCGTGTGTGTGTGACTTTGTGTGTTTGTGTGTGTGTGTCTGTGTGTGTGCCTGTAAGTGTATTCTGCTTAAAGAAATGTGGCTAACACACTGCAGGGTGTTTTATTTTTTAGTCTCTTAACCTTTGAATGACTTGCCTATGTGGCTTTGCATGGGCCATGGGGCTTCCTGTTCTTCATTATTATGTGTTTCATGAATCTACAATGAATAGGTAGGCTGGCTGTGACTAGCCAAGGTCCCCACCATCTCCCCATGAAAAAAAAATGCACACTTCCAGAAAGAAGAGAACACACACCCAAGAACAGACATCTCCCTGTGTTTCATTGCAATTCAGCCAACCCAGAGAGAGACACTAGCAGTCCTGTCCACATAGACCCTTGAAATTACCTTGAGTTTTTTTCCCAGCAGAGCAGGTATTTTACATCGTGAGTATGCACTCCTGCATCATCTTGGGATTTTATCCTTGGATAGAGAGTGTAAGCAGCAATAAGTTCAGGTGGGGGTGAGCATACATTCTGGTGAGGGGTAGATGTGGTCCCATACATTCACCAGCAAAAAAGGTGAAGACAGATGACACAGAAAGTGTTTCAAACTGCACCCCTGCATTCCTTTAATTGAACAAACAGTCCACAACATGGCCCAGTGGTCAGGTGGGAGTACTTCACCATGCAGGAAACATTTGTAGTGCAAACCAGGGCCAACTTGCACACTGCTGTTTTAGCTTTAAAACCTGAAGCCAAATGGGACTGGGATGGACAGATGCTGGGTGGAATTTGGCCTCCACACTTGCCTCTTCTTTTTATCACTTCCATGTTCTTCATCAGCATAGGGTTTCCTGGGTCTGGCTCAACATCTTCCACACAAAACGTTTCCCAGTTCATAGAAAACGACCATCATAAAAATGCATTATGGGAGTGTTTCCTTTTAAACACCATCAATTTTTCATGACTGAGCTTCTGTGATACTCTTAAAACCATAATTTCCCTTTATAGCCAGCAAAAGGGAAACTCTTGTTCTCACACTTTTATCAAAGGGCTGCATGATCTCTGTACTATGAGAAGCAGGCAGTCATGTCTGTAATTAGGCTGTTGCTGGATTGGACATCCTCTCACCAAAGATCTTTTTGCTTCCACCAATTTCAAAGAGCAAAATTGACTTCAGTTGGGCTGGCTGTGCTCCTGGTGGTGGGCCATTGTCTCTTTGTGGGGGGCTGAGATTGTTTGAACTTTGCAGGAGGCTTTGGGTCCTCTGACAGGAATATTTGAATGTTTCCTGGACTTTAGCACAAGTCAGCTCATTCTCTCAGCTGAGCCTTGATTTTTGCTTTCATGCTAAGTCCACATTGCCCCTGAAGAGCAATGCTGGACACCCTTTTCAGGCTTGCAATCAGGACAGATGGCCTCTGAGTCTATTTTCCAACATCATCTGCACCCGTGAGACCACAGCTTCCTTTGTTAAGAACACTGCTTCCTCCTGAACTTGCCTTTGTTGTGATTCGTGTCTTTCCCAGAAAGCCCTTGTAGGGCCCAGGATAAAAAGAGGCAAGGCAGTTAAGGGCCCGGCCGTCATTCACTGATGCAAACCTCTCAGGTCTCTGATATGATTCCTTCACACAGAAAATTCTCAACAAATCACCAGGGTATATTCCAACCCTCATAGGACACAATTCTTGCACACAGCCACTTTTGGGAATGGATTCAGAAAAGCATTCTTCAGCAAGCACCTCACAGTCTTGAAATGCCTCCTTCTACAGTGAGACCTAAGACAGAGACATCCCAAAGGGGCCCTAAGGTTGAGAATTTTAGGGTGCCACAGTAGGTTATGAGAGGGAGCATTTTCCATGATACCACATTCTTTATTTTTCTGTGGATCATGAAACTGCAGTTAATCGGGAGGTGGGCCATTACCCACTCAAGCCCAAATCACCTTCCCCTGCAAAAAAAAAAAAAAAAAGACACTCTTTTAGAAAGAATAGAAGCACAACCCCACCAAATACAGACTTCTCCCAGTGTTTTATTGTCTTGCAGCCAACCCAGGGAGAGACTTTAGCAGTCCTATCCACAGAGCCCCTTGAATTTTCGTAGGTTTCTAGCCAAGCAGTTGCTTCCCACCATGAGAAGGCACTCCTCCATCCTCTTGGGGTTTCATCCTGTGACACAGTGTGTTAGCAGCAATAAGGTCAGATAAGGGTCAGGATACAATCTGATGAGGGGTGGATGGGGTCCAGGAACTTCACCTGAAAAAAAGAGAAGAAAAAAAGAAAAAAAAAGAAGATAGATGGCACAGAAGGTGTTTCCTTCTCCATCTCCACATTCACTTAATTGCACAAGCAGTCCACACCATGGCCCGGTGTTCAGGTGGGAGTACTGCAACATGTAAAGAACATTTAAAGTGCCAATTTGGGTCATCCTGGGGATTATAGGGCTTTCACACCCGGAGCCAAATGGGAGTAGAATGGATTGATGCCTGATGGGTTGTGGGCACCACACTTGCCTAATTTTTTTCACACTTCCATGTTCCTCATCTGCCTAGGGTTTTCTAGGTCTGGCTTAATGTCTTCCATGCTAAACATTTCCCACTTCATGGAGAATGACCCTCATGGCAGTCCATTGTGTGAGTGTTTTCTTCTATACGCTGTCATGTTTTAATGCCTGGACAGCTTTGATATTTTTAAATCGTAATTCCCATTACAGACGCCAACAAGGAAATTCTTGTTCTCTCACTTTTGTTGGAGAGCTGTGTGATTCCCATAGGAAGAGAAGCAGGAAACCGTGTCTGGCTTTTGCTTGGTAATCTAGCCTCTGTTTAATTTCATATGCACAAACTTCTCTTTGTGAAGGGGCTCTTTCGTTGGGTTGTTGCTGGATGAGACTGCCTATCTCCACAGATTGTTTAGCTGCCAGGTAATTCAGAGACCAAAACAAACTTCAGTTAGGCTGGCTGCACTCCAGGTTGTGGGTCCTTGAACATTTCTGTGGAGGTGCGTAGGCAATGGACTCTCTCCTGTCTTCTCTGTCTTCCTGGCTTCTCTGAGCCATCATGAAGAAACAACAAGCACAGCCCCAGGAATAAACCTGGAAATGCCTAAAAATCCAAAAGCATCTGCAGGATTCCTCAGGCCAGCCTAGACATTGCAGCAGTGAATCTTTTTGAAATGTGTCCCACTGTGATGTCTAGGTACAGCCCTCGTGTGTTATCCAGAGTTGCTCTCTCCCACGTGGGGCTTCCTGCACAACCACACAGACTCAGGAGCTGCTGCGTTATGTGTTTCTGTGGGAGTGTTGCAACAGTTGGATGTCTGCATGTATATGTGTTATTGGGTGTTTTTGTATGTGTGTTGGTGCATTTCTGTAAGTGCAGTCACCTTAAAGGAATGAAGCTAATGCACTTCAGTACTTCTATTTTTTTTTTTTTTTTGCTTAATTGTCAAAATCTTTTGGTGGCACCTCTCTGTGGCTCTGTTCAGCTCTGGGACTCTGTATTCTTTTTATTTTTATCAATCAGGAATCCACAGTGAATTTGGAAGCAGGCCAAGACCTGCCAGCATCCAAATCACCTCCCCCTGCAAGAAAAGCCACTCTTCTAGAAAGAAGAGGAGCACACCACACCAAAACACAGAATCTACTAGTGTTTTATTGTCATGCAGCCAACCGAAGGAGAGACACTAGAAGTCCTTTCCACAGGGCCCATTGAATTTACCTCAAATCTGGCTTCCAGCTGAGCAGGTGCTTCAGCTTGTGAGAAGATACTCCTCCAACATCTTAGTATCTCATCCTGGGACACAGAGTGTGAGCAGGAATAAGTTCAGATAGGAATGAGTATACAATCTGGTAAGGGGTGGAAGGGGCTTTGCAACTGCTCCTGCAAGAAAAATGAAGGCAGATGACAGAAAAGATGCTTCCAAATGTATCCCCACATTCTTTTAATTGCACAATCAGTCCATACTATGGCCTGGTGTTCAGTTGGGAGTACTCCAACATACAAGGAACCTTTGGAGTGCAAAGTGCAGCCATGCAGGCAAACTTTCGGTTTGAGGGCTTTCACACCCTGAGCCAAATGGGAGTGAAATGAAGTGATGCTGGGTAGGATGCAGCCTCCACACTTTCCTCTTCTTTTCCTGACTTCCATGTTCCTCATTGGCCTATGGTTTCCTGGATCTGGCTCAATGACTTTCACACTAAACATTTCCCAGTTCATGGAGAACGGCCCTCATGGAAATCCATTTCATGACTGTTGCCTTCTAAACACTAGACGTTTTAATGATTGGACAGTTTTGATACTATTAAAACTATAAATTTCCTTTACAGCTGCCAACATAAAACTCTTGTTCTCCCACTTCTGTCAGAGTGTTGCATGATCCCTGTGGGATGAGTGGCAGACAGCCATGTCTGGCATTTGCCTGGTAATCTAGCCCCTCTTTCATTTTATTTGTACTGCCTTCTCATTGTAAAGGGGATCTCTCGTTGGGCTGTTGCTGGATGGGACTGTCCCTGGCCACAGATTATTTAGCTGCAAAGGATTTCAGAGAGCAAAAGAGACTTCAGGTAGGCTGGTTGCACTCCAGGTTTTGTGTCTTTATCTCTTTGCAGAGGCTGAGGTGGTTTGCACTTTGCAGGAGGTTTTTTGTCCTCTGACAGGAATCATTGAACATTGTTTAGACTGCAGCACAAGGCAGCTGGATCTCTCAGGTAAGCCTTCATTTTTCTTTGCTTTCATGGGGAATCTACAGTTCCTCTATAAAGCACTACTGGACATCAGTTTCAGGCTTGCTTTCACTCCAGATGGCCTCTGAGAACTGTCTCAACTTTATGTGCACCCTTGAGAGGCAAGTCCAATGTGTGAGAACACTGCTCCACCTTGTACTTGCCTTGTTTGGGGTTTCTGCATTTCCCTGAGAGGCCATGCAGGGCTCAGGATGAAGAGAGGCAATGAGGACAAGATCCTGGACTTCTTTTGTTGACACCTGCCTCTGTGGTCTCAGGTATGATTCTATCACCCAAAGAACCCTCAACGACACATCAGACCAAATTCCAATCCCCAAGGGGTCCAATTCTTGCACACTTTGCGCATTCTTTTGAGAATGGAGTCAGAAGAGCAGCTTCCAGTGACCACCACACAGTTCCAAATATCTCTCCCTCCAGTGGAACTGGCCACGGAGATGGCCCAAAGGTGCCCTGAGATTGAGAATTTTAGGGTTCTGCAGTGTGTTTTTGCAGGCAGCATTTTTGGCCATACTAAGCCTGCTCTACCTGTACCATTTTCCTTTGCTTAGGCTGCTGACATCTCTGACAGCCAGAGCCTGAGCCTTCCTCATGAATGTGCATGCTGCAGTCTCAGGGCACCAGGCCTGATTGTGAGCATGAGTGTTTTCTTCTAAACACTGTCACATTTTAATGACTAGGAAGCTTTGATGGTTTCAAAACCATAAATTCCCCTTGCAGCATCCAACAAGAAAACTCATGTTCTTCCACTTCTATTGGAGGGCTGCATGATTCCTGTAAGATGAGTAGCAGGCTGCAGTGTTTGGCTTTTGCCTTGTAATCTAGCCTCTGTTTCATTTAATCTGAATGGTCTCCTTATTTTTGAGGGGCTCTTTCATTGTGTTGTTGCTGGATGGGATTGCCTCTGGCCACAGATTATTTAGCTGCTAGGGATTTCAGGGAGCAAAGGGGAGTTTGAGTAGTCTGCATGTACTCCAGGTTGTGGGTCATTGTCTCATTGTGGGGGCTGAGTATACTTGTACTTTGCAGGAGGCTTTTGTGTTCTCTGACTGTAATTACTGAACATTGCATGGACTCCAGCACAAGTCAGCTCTTTCCCTCAGCTGAGTCTTGATTTTTCTTTGCTTTCTTGGGGAATCCACAGTGCTCCTTAACAGCATTACTGGACATCCTCTTCAGGCTTTCCATTGCCTCAGACAGCCTCTGATACACTGTCTCAACCTCATCTGCATCCATGAGATGCCAGTCCAAGGTGTGAGAAAACTGCTCCAACTTTGACTTGCCTTTGTTGTGGTTTCTGCCTTTCCCAGAGAGGCCCTGCAAGGCCCAAGATAAGGGAGGCAGTGAGGTCAAGAGCCCAGCTGTCTATCACTGACACCTGCCTCTGGGGGTCTCAGGTATGATTCTATCACCCAAAAAATTTTCAAAAACACACGACTATATTCCAATCCCCAATGCACCAGATTCCTGCACACAGCCTCTTTCAATAATGGAGTCAGATGAGCAGTTTTTTCTGACCACTTCCCAGTCACAAAATGCCTCCTTCTCCAGCAGGACCTGACCACTGAGATAGCCCAGGGGGTCCCTGAGGCTGGGAATTTTAGAGTCCTGCAATGGGTTTTTGCAGGTAGCCTTATTTCTGATACCAGCCTGGCTCTGTCTGTACCATTATTCTCTCCTTAGGAAGGCTGATAGCTTTGACATCCAGGTGCCCCAGCCTGCCTCAAGAATGCACATGCACTAGTCTCAGGTCACCTGGCCTGATTGTGAGCACTGTCTAATGTCACCATGAATGTCACTGTTGCATAGCGACAAGCCCTGTGGCTTGGCAGAGAAGGGGACCTCCGTGGAGGTTCATTGGCGGTGGACTCTCATCTGCCTTCTGTGTAATCCTTGTAATACTCCCATGATCCTATGAGAGGGCAGACATAAGCTAGCCTAAAGAAACATCAAGCACAGCCCCAGGAATAAATGGTGAAATTGTTAGAAATCCAAAAGGATCTGCAGGAATTTTCAGGCTGGCCTAGACTTTGTAGGGGTGAGTCTTTTTGAAATATACCACATTTATTTAATCAGACTGCAATTACAGGCACACACACACACACACACACACACACATACACACACGCACACATAATATCATACATATACGCAGACAATGAAACACTGGGAGATGTCTGTTTTTCCATGTGGTGTGCTTCTCTTCTATCTAGAATTGTGGATTTTTTTTTTTTTTTTTATAGGAGGTGATTTGGACACCGGCAAGTCTCAGCATGCCTCCCAACACAGCCCACCTGTGTTTTCTGGGGTTGCTGTCTCCCAGGTGGGGCTTCCTGCAGAGCCATGCAGCCTCAGGAGGTGCCCAGCTGTGTGTTTCTGTGGGGGTGTTGTGAGAGTTGGATGTCGGCGTGTGTGTGTGGTATTGTGTGTTTTTGTGGGTGTGTGTCTGTCCACGTTAGTGAAGTCTGCTGAAAGTAATGTTGCTATAGCACATCAGTGCTTCTTCTTCTTCTCTTTTTTTCTTTTTTTAATTTCAAAATGTTTTTGGTGGCATTCTTTGTCTCTCTGCTTGACTCTCTGTGGATCTTGAATCCATAGTAAATTGGGAGGCATGATGAGACTCACTGGTGTCCAAATCACCTTCTACAAAAAAAAAAAAAAAAAAAAAAAAAAAGCCACAATTCTAGATAGAAGAGAAGCACACCACATGGAAAAACAGACTTCTCTCAGTGTTTCATTGTCTGCATATATGTATGGTATTGTGTGTGTGTATGTGTGTGTGTGCCTGTAATTGGAGTCTGATTAAATAAATGTGGCTAATGCATTGCAGTTTTCTTTTTTTTTGACTTTCCCAAATTTTTGGTGACCTGTCTCTGCTGTTTTTCTTGGCATCTGTGTTTTTTATTTTTCTGTGGATCTTGAATCCGCAGTGAATTGGGTGGCTGACTATGACCCAGTAGGCTCCAAATCATCTCTTATTGCAAAAAAAAAAAAAAAAAAATCCACTCTTCAAAAAAGAAGAGGAGCACACCACACCTGAGAAAAGACCTCACACAGTTTTTCATTGTCCTGTGGCTAACTCACAGAGAAACACTAGCAGTCCTGTTTGCATGGCCTTTGGGATTTACCTCAAATTCAATTCCCAGCAGAGCAGGCTAGACATCATGAGGTGCCACTCCTGCATCATCCTGGGATTTTCTTCTGGAACAGAGAGTGTGAGCAGCAATAAGGACAGATAGGAGTGAGGATACAAATCTGGTGATTGGTGGATGTGGTCCTGCACCTTCACCTGCAAAATGTTGAAGGTAGATGACACAAAAGATGCTTCCAACTGCATCCTCACATTCCCTTAATTGCCCAAGCAGTTCACACCATTGCCCAGTGTTCAGGTGGGAGGATTCCAATGTGCAGAGGACATTTAGTGTGCAAACTAGAGCCATCCTGTAAAACCCCCGTTTTGAAGGGTTTCATACTCGGAGCCAAATACGAGTAGGATTGATTGATGCTGGGTGGGATGTAGCCTCCACACTTGCCTCTCAGTTTATTGACTTCCATGTTTCTTGTCGGCCTAGGGTTTTCTGGGTTTGGCTCAATGTCTTCCAAGCTAAACATTTTCCAGTTCAGGGAGGACAACCCTCATGAGAATCCACTGCCTGAGTGTTTTCTTCTTAACACTGTCACTTTTTAATGACTTGGCAACCGTGATACTTTTAAAACCGTAAATTCCCCTTTCATCCACCAACAAGAAAACTCTTATTCTCCCATTTCTTTTGGAGGGCTGCATGATTCCTTTAGGATGAGAATCAGGCAGCTGTGTCTAGATTTTGCCTTGTAATCTAGGCTGTTTCAATTCATATACATGTCTTATCTCATTGTAAAGGGGGTCTTTCCTTGGGCTGTTGCTGCATGGGATTGACTCTCACCATAGATGTTTTAGCTGCCACAGATTTAAGGAAGCAAAAAGGACTTTGAGTTGGCTGGCTGTGCTCCAGGTTGTGGGTAGTGGTCTCCTTGAGGGGACTGAGGTAGTTTGCACTTTGGAGGAGGATTTTGGGTCCTCTGACAAAAATCTTGGAACATTGCTTGAACCCCAGCACATGTCCCCTCATTCTCTCAGGGGAAGTTTAATTTTTTGTTGATGTTATGAGGTTCCACAATCCCTTCATTTGCACTATTTTGCCCCCTTTCAGGTTCGCTATTGCTACAGAGGGAATCTTAGACATTGTCTAAACCTCACCTGCACCTGTGAGATGACATTTCAAGGTGTGAAAATATTTCTCCAACATGGACTTGCCTTTGTCGTCATTCCTGGCTTTCCCAGAGAGCTACTGTGAGGGCCAAGATGAAGGGAGAGGGTGAGAGTAAGGGCCCAGCCATCCTTTGTCGACATGTGTTTCAGGGATCTCATGTATGATTCCATCACCCAGAGATCCCTCAACCTCTCACCAGACTATATTCCAATCCTGATGGGACACGATTCTTGCACACAGCCTCTCAGGAATGGAGCCAAAAGAGTAGTTTTCAGTGACCAACTCACAGTCCCAAAATGTCTTCTCCTTCTGCAGGACCAGACCGTGGAGATGTCCCAAAGGGGCCCTAAGGTCAACCTTCTAGGGTGCTGCAGTGGGTTATTGCAGGCAGTCTTCTTTTTCTTTACCAGGCCGCCTCTGCCTATGCCTTGTGAATGTGCATGAGCTAGTCTCAGGACGCCAGGCCTGAGCTGTGAACTCTGGCCAGCATCACATTGAAGGCCACCATTGCCTATCGGCAAGTCTTTGCCACATGGTGGTGAAGGAGACCTGAGTGGAGGTGCATCAGTGGTGGACTCTTGCCTGTCTTCCCTCTGGGGTCCATAGAATAGACCCATGATCACGGGGGAGGGCAGACATGAGCCAGCCTTAAGAAAGGTCAGGCATATCCCAAGGAATAAACCACTTATTCCCTAAGGATACAAAAACATCTTCAGGATGTTTCAGGCCTACCTAGATGTTGTTAGCATGAGTCTTTTTGAAACTTACTCCACTTTGGTTTCTAGGTACAGCACGCCCGTGTTCCCCAGGGTTGCTCTTTCTCAGGTGGGGCATCAGGCAGAATCACACAGCTTCAAAAGCTGTCGGGATGTATGCTACTGTCAGAGTGTTGTGGGTGTTGGACGTCTTCGTGTATGTGTGACTTAGTGTGTGTGTGTTTGTGTGCCTTTAAATAAAGTCTACTTAAAGAAATGTGGGTAACACTCTGCAGCGCTTTTCTTTTTTGAGTCTTCCAACCTTTGTGTGGCCTCTCTGTCTGGCTCTGCTCAGACCGCAGGGCTCTGCGTTGTTTATTTTTATGTGGATCATGAATCTGCAGTAAATTGAGAGGCTGGCTGAGATGTGCTGGGTTCCAAACAACCTCTTTCTGAAAAAAAAAAAAAAAACCAAAAAACAAAAAACAAACAAAAAAAACCAAAATAGTACACTCTTCTAGAAAAAAGAAGAGTACATCACACCGAAGAACAGACATGTCCCAGTGTTTCATTGTCCTGCAGCAAACACAGAAAGACACACTAGCATTCCTGTCCACTGGGCCTCTTGAATTTAGCTCAAATTTGACTCCCAGCCAAGCAGATTATTCACTTCCATCTTCCTGGGATTTCATCATGGAATAGAGAGTGTGAGCAGCAATAAGGTCAGTTAGGGGTGAGAATCCAATCTGAGGAGGGATGGATTGGGTCCCACAACTTCACCTGTAAAAATAATGAAGACAGATGACACAGAATGTGCTTCCAACTGCATTTCTGCATTCCCTTAATTGCAGAAGCAGTCCACAACATGGCCCAGTTTTCTGGTTTGAGCACTCCAAAGTGCAGGGAACATTGGTTTTACCATCCTGGCAAACTCCCAATTTGAGGACTTTTGTACAGGGATGGACTGATGCTAGGTGGGATGAGTCCTTCACACTTGCCTCTTCTTTGCCTCACTTTCATGTTCCTCATTGGCCTAGAATTTCTGGGATCTGGCTAAACATCTTCCAAACTAAATGTTTCCCAGTTCATGGAGGACAACCCTTATGGAAATGCATTACATGAGTGTTTCCTTCTAAACACTGTCATGTTTTAATGACTGAGCTGCTGTGATACTTTCAAAAGTATAAATTGTCATTACAGCCACTAAAAGTGAAACTCTTATTCTCCCACTTCTATTGGAGGGCTGCATGATTCTTGTAGTATGAGAAGCAGGCAGCCATGTTTGGCTTTTGTCTGGTAATCTATGCTCTGTTTCATTTCATTTGCAAGAACTTTCTCATTGTTGGGGGTATATTTCACTTGGCTGTTGCCAGATGGGACTGCCTCTCAATTAAGATCTTCTTGCTGCCACCAATTTCAGAGCACAAAAAGAACTTCAAGTAGGCTGGCTTCCCTCCTTCTTGGGGGTTGAGGTTGCTTGCACTTTGCAGGAGGCTTTTGGTTCCTCTGACAGGAATCTTTGAATGTTTCTTGGACTCTAGCTCAGGTCAGCTCATTCTCTCAGGAGAGCCTTGATTTTTCTTTGCTTTCATGCTGGGTGCACATTGCCCCTCAAGAGCACTACTGGACACCCTTTTCACAATTGCTATCACCACAGATGGACTCTGAGACACTGTCTGAACCTGACCTGCACCTCTGAGAGGCCAGTCAGAGGCGTGAGAACACTTCTCCACGTTGGACTTGCCTTTTTCATCATTTCTACCTTTCCTGGGGAGCCCATGTAATGCCCAGAATAAAGGGAGGCAGTGAGGTTAATGGTCTGGCCACCATTTGCTGACACTTGCCTCTGGGGTCTCAGGTGTGATTCCATCACACAAAAAATCATCAATAACTCACCAGACCATATTCCATTCTCAAAGAAACCAGATTCTTGCAGACAGCCTCTTTTGGGAATGGAGTCAGAAGAGCAGTTTTCAGCAACCATCTCACAGTTTAGAAACACATCCTCCTCCAGAGGGTCCTGACCACAGAGACATCCCCAAGGGGCCCTAGAGTCAAGAATTTTAGAATCCCACAGTGGCTTATTGCAGGTAGCCTTTTTTTGTGATACCAGGCTGGCCCTGACTGTACATTTTTTCTTTGCTTAGGCAGTCTGAAAGCTCTGATAGCCTGGCGCTGAGCCTAACTCACGAATGCTCATGCTCTATTCTCAGGGCACAAGGTCTGATTGTGAGCTCTCACTAGCATCACAATGAAAGCCACCCTTGCCTAGTGACAAGCTCCTGCAGCTTGGTGGAAGAGGAGACCTCCATGGAAGTGTGCCAACGGTGGACTGTAGCTTGTCTTCTTCTTGGATTTTCCCATAATCCTAAGAGAGGGCAGATATGAGCCAGCCTGAAGGACCATAAAGCAGAGCCCAGGAATAAACCACAGCATTTCTAACCATTTAATAGATTTGCAGGATTCCTCAGGCCTGCCTAAACTTTGCACTGCTGAGTCTTTTTGAAACTTACCCCAATGTGATTTCTAAGTAAAGCCCACCTGTGTTCCCCCAGCTTGCTCTCTTCCAGGTATGGCTTCCTGCAGAACCATGCAGCCTCGAGCTGCCACGCTGTGTGTTTCTGTGAGAGTGTTGCAAGTATTGGATGTCTGCATGTACGTGTGTCTTAGTGTGTGTGTGTACGTGAATGTGTGTGTGCCTGTAAGTGGAGTGTGCTTAAAGGAATGTGGCTAACGCAATCCAGTGCTTCCTTATTTTGAGTATTCCAACTTTTTGGTGGCCTGTTTGTGTGGCTCTGCTTAGGATGTGGGGCTCTGTGTTCTTTATTTTTCTGTGGATCATTAATCCACAATGAACTGGGAGGCTGGCTGAGACTCATTGGGGTACAATCCACCTCCTTCTGAAATAAAAAAAGAAAAAAAGCCCATCTTCTAGAAAGAAGAAGAGCACACAACACCCAAGAACCGACATCTTCCTGTGTTTCATTGTCCTTCAGCCAACCCAGGAAGAGACACTAGCAGTCGTGTCTGCAGGACTTCTTTTATTTACTTCAAATTCAGTTCCCAGCCAAGCAGGGGTTCACCTCATGAGGGGGCACTTCCCCATTGTCTTATGAGGTTATTCTTGGACAGACAGTGTAAGCAGTGATAACATCACAGAGGTGGGTGATAAAATGTGTGGAGGGGTGGATGTGGACCTACATTTTCACCTGCAAAAAAGATGAAGACAGATGACAAAAAGTGCTTCCAAATGCATCCCCACATTCCCTTAATTGCACAGCAGTCCACACCATGGCCCAGTGTTCAGTTGGGAGTAATCTAACATGCAGGGAACATTTGGAGTGCAAACTGGGTCCGTCCTGCGAACTCCCGATTTGAGGGTTTTTATATACAGAGCCAAATGGGAGTGGGGTAGATTGATGTTGGGTGGTATGTGGCCTCCACACACTTGCCTCTTTTTTTCAATTTTTCTGACTTCCATTTTTGTCATCAGCTTAGGTTTCTCTGGGTTTGGCTAAACATCTTCCACCCTAAATGTTTCCCAATACAGAGGACAATACTCTTGGGAATCCATTGCTTGAGTGTTTCATCTTAACACTATCATGTTTTAGTTACTTGGCAACTGTGATACTTTTAATACTGTGAATTCCCCTTACAGCTGTCATCAAAGAAACTCTTGTTCTACAACTTCTCTCAGATGGCTGGAAGATTTCTGTAGGGTGAGGAGCAGGTAGCCATGTCTGTCTTTTGCCTGACATTCTAGGCTCTGTTTCTTTTCATCTGCACATCCTTTCTCGTTTTGGAGGGGTTGTTTCACTGGGCTGTTGCTGGATGGTACTGCCTCTCACACACATTTCTTGGCTGTCAAGGTATTCATGGAGCAAAAGGGACTTTCTGTAGGCTGCCTGCCATTCAGGTGTTGAGTTGTGGTCTCATTATCAGGGCTGAGGTTGTTTGCACTTTGCAGGAGGCTTTTGGGTCCTCTGACAGGAATCGCTGAACATTGCTTGGACTCCAGCACAAGGCATTTCATTCTCTCAGGCCAGCCTTGATTTCTTTTTGTTTCTTTTTAAAGGGGGTTCCACATTTTCCCTCAACAGTACTGCTGGACCTCCTTTTCCAGTTTGCAGTGGTCACAGATGGCCTCTGAGCCTCTGTCTCAACCTCATCTGTGAGAGGCCAGTTTGAGATGTAAGAACAATGCTTCACTTTGGACTTGTCTTTGTCATGGTTTCTGCCTTTTCCAGACAGCCCCTGTGAGGCCCAGGATGTAGGGAGGCAATGAGGTCAAGGGTCTGGCCATCTTTCACTGACACCCGTTTCTGGTGTCTGCATCACTTAAAGAACCCTCAACAACACAGCAGATCATATTCCAATCCCCATGGGATGCGATTCTAGCACATAGCCTTTTTGGGAATGGAATCAGAAAAGCTGTTTCCAATGATGAGCTCACTGTCTCCAAATGCCTCCCCCTTCTGTGAAACCTGACTATGGAGATGGACTGAAGAGGCCCTGAGGTCAAGACATTTAGTTTCCTGACATGGGTTTTTGCAGGCATCCTTTCTCTAGATACCAGGCCGTCTCTGCCAGTACCATTTTTCTCTGCTTAGGCAAGCTGGCAGAACTGACAGCCAGATGCCGGAGCCTACCTCAGAAATGCACATGAGCTAGTCTCAGAGCGCCAGACCTGATTCTGAGCTCTTGCTAGCTTCACAGTGAATATCACCATTGCCTAGCAACAGGTCCCTGTGGCTTGGTGGAGAAGGAGACCTCTGTGGAAGTGCATTGGTGGTGGACTCCCGCCTGTCTTCTCTGTGGTATCCATGGGTTTATCCCAAATTCCTAGGAGAGGGCAGATGTGAGCCAGCCAGAATGGTGAGCACCACACTATCCCTAAGGATGCAAAAGGATCTGCAGGAATCCTCAAGACTGCCTAAACTTTGAGTCATTTTTAAACTTGCCCCGCAGTGATTTCTAGGTACAACCCAACTGTGTTTCTTGGGGTTGCTCTCAACCAGGTGGGGCTTTCTGCAAAACCATGCAGCCTCAGGGGCTGCCAGGCTGTGTTTTCTTGTGAGAATGTTGTGAATGTTGTATGTCTGCCTGTGTGTGGCATTGTGTGTTTGTGTGTGTGTGTGTGTGTGCCTGTAAGTGGAGTCTGCTTAAAATAATATGGCTGATGCACTTCTGTGATTCTTCTTTTTTGAATCTTCCAACATTCTGTTTGTTGCTGTGTGTGGCTATGCTTGGGCTGTGGGGCTCCGTGTTCTCTATTTCTCCTTGGATGATAAATCCGTAGTGAAATGTGATGCGAGCTGACATGCCGTTTTCCAAATAGCGTCCCCCCTGCAAAAAAAGCCACTCCTCTACAAAGAAGAGGAGCACACCACACCAAAAAAAGAGACATCTCACAGTGTTTTATTGTCCCACAGCCAACTCAGGGAAAGACCCTTGCAATCCTGTCTGCAGGGCCCCTTTAATTTACCTCAAATTTGGTTCCCAGCAGAGCAGGTGCATCATGCCATGAGGGGGCACTCCATCATCATCTTGGGATTCCACCTTGCAGCAATAAGGTCAGGTAGGGGTGAGGATACAATCTTTTGAGGGGTGCATGGGGTCCTGCCACATCACCTGCAAAAAAAAAAAGACAAATGACACAGAAGGTGATTCCAATTCCATGACCTGGTGTTCAGGTGGAAGTACTCCAATGTGCAGGGAATATTTCAAGTACAAACTGGGGCCATCCTGATAAACTCCTAATGTGCATGCTTTCACACCCAAAGCCAAAGGAGAGTGTGATGGATTGATGCTAGGCGGGATGTGTCCTTCATACTTGCCTCTTCTTTTTCTAACATTCATGTTCTTTATTGGCCTTAGTTTTTCTGGGTCTGGATCCGTGACTTCCACACTAAAAGTTTTTCAGTTCATAGAGGAAGACCTTCATAGGAATTCATTGCATGAGTTTTTTTTTTTTCCCTAAACTCTGTAACATTTTATTAACTGAGCAGCTGTTATAGTTTTAAACACGTAAATTCCTGTTACAACTGCCAACATGGAAACTCTTGTTCTCCCACTTTTATCAGATGGTTGCATGACATGTGTGGAATAAGAAGCAGGCAGCCATATCTGCATCTGCCTGATAATCTTGGCTGTTTTGCTTCATCTGCACATCCTTTCTCGCTGTGAAGTAAATCTTTCATTGGATCTTGCTAGATGGGACTGCCTCTCACTACACATCTTTTGGCTGCCAGGAATCTCAGGAAGCAAAAAGGACTTTGTGTAGGTTGGCTATGCTCCAGGTTGTGGGCTGTGGTCTCTTTGTGGGGGCTAATGTTGTTTGCACTATGTTGGAGGATTTTGGGTCATCTGACAGGAATCTTTGAATATTGCTTGGAATCCTGTACAAGTCAGCTTGTTCGGGCAGCTAAGCTTTCATTTTTCTTTGCTTTCACTGGGGGCCCACATTAACCCCATCAGCACTACTGGACACAATTTTCTGTCTTGGAATAGCCAGAGACAGTCTCTGAGATACTGCCTTAACCTCATCTGCACCTGTGAGAGGCCAGTTTGAGGTGTGAGAACAATCCTTTATATTGGACTTGCTTTTGGCATGGTTCCTGCATTTCCCTGAGAGCCCCTCTGAGGCCCACAGTGAAGGGAGGAAATAAGGTCAAGGACCAAGCCACATTTTGCTGACACAAGCCTCTTGGTTCTCAACAATGATTCCACCACCCAAGACCCCTCAAAAACTCACCAGATGGTATTCCAATCCCCATGGGATTGCACACAGCTTCTTTTGAGAATGGAAGCATAGGAACAGATTCCAGAGACCACCGTACACTCTCAAAGTGACTTCTTTTTCAGCAGAACATGACCATGGAGACTGTCCAAAAGGGCCCTATGGTGTAGAATTTTTGGGTCCAGCAGTGGGTTATTGCAGGTAGCCTTTTTCCCAATACCAGGCAAGCTCTGCCTGTACCATGTTACTCTGCTTAATCAGGCTGCCAGCTCTGACAACTGGGTGCCCTAACCTGCCTTGCAAATGCGAGTGCTCTAGTCTCAAGGCACCAGGACTGAGCTGTTAGCTTTAGTTAACATCACAGTGAATGCCACCATTGCCTAGCAACAAGTTCCTGCGGCTTGGCTGAGAAGGAGACCTTTTTGGAGGTGTGCTGGTGGTGGACTCTCCGCTGTTTTCTCTGTGTGATTTATGGGCTATTTCATGAATCTAAGAGAGGGCAGACCTGAGCCAGCCTGAAAGAAAGTAATCCAAGCCCCAAGAATATAACGCCAGTTCCCAAAGGATCCAAAAGCATCTACAAGATGCCTGAGGCCTGCCTAGACAATGTAGGGTGAGTCTTTTTGAAACTTGTCCCACTGTGATTTCTAGGTACAGCCCTCCTGTGTTCCCCAGTGTTGCTCCCTCCCAGGTGGGGTTTCCTTCAGAACCAACAGCCTCAGAAGCTGCTGGGCTGTGTGTTTCTGTCAGAGTGTTGTTATTGTTGGATGATTGCATGTGTGTGGCCTTGTTTTTCTTTCTTTCTTTATTTTTCTTTATTATTTTTTTTGTGTGTGTGTGTGTGTTTATGCCTGTGAGTGGAGTCTGCTTAAAGGAATGTGGCTAACCCCCTGCAGCGCTTCATTTGTTTGAGGCTCCGAACCTTTTGGCACCTTTCTGTGTGCCTCTGCTTGGGAGGCAGAGCTCCATCTTCTTTATTTTACTGTGAGTCATGAATCCGCAGTGAATTGGGAGGCTGGCTGAGACACACTCCTGTCCAAATCAACTACCCGTGCAAAAAAAAAAAAAAAAAAAAAAAAAAGGAAAGAATAGACTCTTCTAGAAAGAAAGAGGAGCACACCTCACCCAGGAACAGACATCTCCCACTCTTTCATTGCCTTGCAGGCAACCTAGAGACACTAGCAATCCTCTCTGCAATAAAACTTCAATTTACCTAAAATTCAATTCCCAGACGAGCAGGTGCTTCATGTTGTAAAGGGCACTCCTCCGTCAGCTTGTGTTTTCATTCTTGGGAGACAGTGTGAGGAGCAATAAGGTCTGATAGGGGTGAGGATACAATCTGGTGTGGGGTGGCTGGGGTCCCACTTCTCCTTCACCTGCAAATAAGGGGAAGACAAGTCACACAGAACATGCTTCCAACTGCATCCCCACATTCCATTAATTGCACAAGTAGTTCACATCATGGCCCGGTGTTCAGGTGGGAATACTCAAATGTACAGGGAATATTTGGGGTGCAAACTAGGGCCATATGGGCCAACTCTCAATTTCAGGGCTTTCATATCCAAAGCCAAATGGAAGTTGGATGTATTGGTGCTAGGTGGGATGAGCCTTCCACACTTGCCTCTTCTTTTCCTGGATTTAATGCAGCTTGTTGAACTAGAGTTTCCTGGGAATGACTCCACATCTTCCACACTAAGTTTCCCAGTTCATGGAGGACAAAACTCATGGGATTCCATTGCATGAGTGTTTTCTTCTAAACACTCTCAAGTTTTAATGACTGGGCAGCTGTGATACTTTTAAAAGCATGAATTCAGGTTACAGCCACCAACAAGGAAACACTTGTTCTCACACTTCTATCAGAGAGTTGCGTGATTCCTGTAAGATGAGAAGCAGGCAGCCATGTCTGCATTTTCCTGGTAATCTTGACTCTTTTCACTTCGTCTGTATGTCCTTCCTCATTGTGGAGTGGATCTTTCATTTTGCTCTTGCTGGATGAGACTGCCTCTTGCCACAGATCTTTTGGCTGCCAGAAATTTCAAGGAGCAAAAAGGACTTTGGGTAGGCTGGCTAGGCTCCAGGTTGTGGGCTGTGGTCTCATTGTGGGGTCTGATTTTGTGTGTACTTTGCAGGAGGCTTTGGGTCCTCTGACAGGAATCTTTAACATTACTGGGACTTATCCAGTGTAAGTCAGCTCATTCTGTCAGGTGAGTCTTAGTTTTTATTTGCTTCCATGAAACGTGCACATTGCCCCTCAACAGCACCACTGGACACCACTTTCTGACTTGCAATCACCACAGACACCCACTGAGACACTGTCTCAACCTCATTTGCACCCATGAGAGACCAGTTGGAGGTGTAAGAATATTGCTCCATCTTGGACTTGCTTTTGTCATTTTTCCTGCCTTTCCCCAAGAGCCCCTGTGAGGCCAAGGACAAAGGGAAACAGTGACATCAAGGACCCAGACATCTTTTGCTGACACCCACTTCTGGGGTCTCAGGTATGATTCCATCACTCAAAAGCTGCCAAAAAACACACCAGACTATACTCCCATCCCCATGTAGCCCAGTCCTTACACACAGCCTCTTTCAGGAATGGAGTCAGAAGAGCAGTTTTCAGTGACCACCTCACAGTCTTGAAATGCCTTCTTCTACAGTGAAAGCCAAGGATGGAGACTACCAGAATGGGCCCTCAGGTCAAGACCTTTACAGTACTGCAATGGGTTGTCAGAGTCAGCCTTTTTTACAATCACAGACCTGCATTGCTTGTACTACTCTCCTCTGCTTAGGCAGGGTGAAAGCTATTATAACCGCTTGCCCAAGCCTGCATTGTGAATGTGCATGCCCTAGTCTCAGGGCACCAGTCCTGTGCTGTGAGCTCTGGCAAGTGTCACAATGAGTGCCACTGTTGCTTACAGACAAATCCCTGTGGCTTGGCAAAGAAGGAGACCTCTGTGGAGATGCATTGACAGTGGATTCTCCCCTCTGTTCTCTGTGGAATCCTAGGGATAGCCCTATGATCCTAGGAGAGGCAGACATCAGCCAGCCAGACAAAACATCAAGCACAGCCCTAGGAATAAACTGTAAAATCCCTAAGGATCCAAAATGATCTGCAGGATGCCTCAGTCCTGCCTTGACATAGTAGGGGTGCATCTTTTTGAAACTTGCCCCAATTTGATTTATATGTACAGCCCACCTGTTTTCCAGAGTGTTGCCATCACAAACTGAGGTGGAACCTCTGAGAGGTCACAACCTTTGAGGTGAGGCTTCCTGAAGAACCACTCAGCCTCAGAGGCTGCCAGGCTTTGTGTTTTTCTGGGAGTGTTGCAAGTGTTGGATGTCTGCATGTGTGTGTGGCCTTGTGTGTGTGTGTATGTTTGTGTGTGTGACTGTAAGTGTAATCTGCTTAAAGAAATGTGGCTAACAAATGTCAGTGCTTCTTTTCTCTTGAGTTTCAAAATCTTTTTGTTCCCTGTCTGTGTGGCTCTGCTTGAGCTCCTGAGCTCCGTGTTCTTTATGTTTCTGTGGATCATTAATCCTTAGTGAATTGAGTGGTGTGTCGAGACCCGCCGGCACCCAAGTCACCTCACCTTGCAAGAAAATCCACTCTTCTAGAAAGAAGAGGAGCATACCACGCCAAAAAAGAGACATCTTTCAGTGTTTCATTGCCCTGCAGCCAACCCAGGGAGAGACACTAACACTCCTGTCCACATGTGCCCTTGAATGTACCTGGAATTCAGTTCCCAGCCCCGCAGGTGCTTCACATTCATGAGGAGGCAGTCTTCCATCGTTTTGAGATTTCTTTCTGGGACATAAAGTGTGAGCAGGAATAAGGTCAAATAAGGGTTAAAATACAACCTGATGAGGAGTGGATGGGGTCCACAACTTCACCTGAAAAAAAAATAAAGACAGATGACATGGAAAGTGCTTCCATCTCCATTCCCCAATGCCATTAATTGCACAAGCAGTCCACACAATGGCTCAGTGTTCAGGTGGGAATACTCTAATGTGCAAGGAACAGTGGGAGTGTGAATTGGGCCCATCCTGGCAAAATCCTGATTTAAGAATTTTCATACCCTGAGCCAAATGTGAGTGGAATGGATTGATGCTGGGTCGTATATGGCCTCCACACTTGTTTCTTTTTTTTCCTGACTTCCATGTTCTTTGTCATCCTAAAGTTTCCTGGGCCTGGCTCAACCACATCCACACTAAACATTTCCCAGTGCACAGAGAATGACCCTCATGGGAATCCATTGCATGAGTTTCCTCTGTCAGGTTTTAATGCCTGGGCAGCTTTGTTCCTTTTAAACCCGTGAATTCCAATTACAGTCACCAATAAGAAAACTCAACAACTCACCAGACTATATTCCAATCCTCTTAGAACCAGATTCTTGCACACTGCCTTTTTTGGGAATGGTGTCAGAAGAGCAGTTTCCAGCCACCACCTCACAGTCTCAAAATGCCTACTACTCCAGAGGTACCCAATCACGGAGATGACACAAAGGGTCCCTAATGTAGAGACATTTAGGGTCCTGCAGTGTGCTATCCCAGGCAGCCTTTTTCTCAATACCAAGCCATCTCTACCTGTACAATTTTCCTCTGCCTAGACAGACTGTCAGCTTACATCCACGTGCACTAGCCATCCTCAACTGCACATTTGCTAGTCTCAGCGAATGAAGCCTTAACGTTGAGCTCTGGCTAGAATCACAATGAATGCCACAGTTGCCTAATGACAAGTCTCTGAATTTTGGCCAACAATGACACCTCCGTGGAGGTTCATGGGCCATAGACTGTTGCCTTTCTTTTCTGTGGGATCCTTGAGATAGTCCCATGACACTAGGAGAGGGCAGACGTGAACAAGACTGAACAAAAGTGAAGCAAATCTTCAGGAAAAAAACCACAAAATCCCTAAGGATCTGAAAGAATCTGCAGAATGGCTCAGGCATGCCTAGATATTGTGTGGGTGAGTCTTTTGATAGTGTGGGTGAGTCTTCTGAAACCTACGCAACTGTGATTTCTAGGTGGAGGCTGCCCGTATTCCCTAGGGTTGCTCTCTTTCCGGTGGGAATTCCTGCAGAACCACAAAACCTCAGAAGCTTCTGTGTGGGATGTTTCTGTGGGAGTGTTGTGAGTGTTGGATATCTGAGTGTGTGTGTGTGGCTTTGTGTGTGTATGTGTGTATTTGTGTATGTGTTTTTGTGGCTGTAAATGGAGTCTGCTTAAAGGAATGTGTCTATCACATTGCGGAGCTTCCTTTTTTTGAATCTCTAAACCTCTTGGTGGCCTGTCGGTGTGGCTTTGCTTGGGTTGTGGGGCTCCGTGTTTCTTATTATTCTGTGGATTATGTATCCACAGTGAATTGGGAGACTGGCTGAGACACAGTGGCATTCACATAACCTCCCCCTGCAAAAAAGAAACCACTCTTCTAGGAAGAAGAGGAGGAAACCACATCCAAAAACAGACATCTCTCTGTGTTTTATCATCCTGCACCCAACCCACTTAGAGACACTAGCAGTCCTGTCTGAAGGGCCACTTGAATTCACCTTGAATTCGGTTCCCACCTGAGTGGGTGCTTCATGTCATCATGTGGCACTCCTCCGCCATCTTGTGATTTCATGGTGGGACAAACAATGTGAACAGCAATGAGGTAAGATGGGGTGAGGATACAATTCTGGTGAGAAGTAAGTAGAGTACCTCAATTTCTCCTTCAAAAAGGTGAAGACAGATGACACAGAAGTTGCTTCCTACTGGATCCCCACATTCCCTTAATTGCACAAGTGGCCCACATAATGGTCCATTGTTCAGGTGGGAGTACTAAAAAGTTCAAGGAACATTTGGAGTGCAAAGTTGGGGACATCCTAACAAACTCCCGATATGATAGCTTTCATACTCAGAAGCAAATGGGAGTGAAATGTATTGATGCTGAACAGAATGTGCCCTGCACACTTGTCTTTTATTTTCCTGACTTCCATGTTTCTCTTCAGCCTAGGGTTTCCTGGGTGTGGCTCCATGTCTACCACACTAAGCAGTGCACAGTTCACAGAGGATGACCCTCATGAGAATCCTTTGCATGACTGTTTCCTTCTAAATACTGTCACATGTTAATGGCTGGGCAGCTGTAATATTTTAGAAGCCTAAATTCTGGTTATAGCCACCAATAAAGAAACTCTAGTTCTCCCACAGCCATAAGAGAACTGCTGCATCATTTCTGTAGGATGAGAAGCAGGCAGGAGTATCTGGCTTTTGCCTGGTAATCCAGGCTCTGTTTCATCTCATCTTCACATCCTTTCTCACTGTGGAGGGGATCTTTCATTGGGCTCTTGCTGAATGGGACTGCCCCTCACCACTGATCTTTGGCTGCCAGAGATTTCAGGGAGCACATGGGGCTTCGGGTAGGCTGGCTGCACTCTATGTTGTTGGTCACTGTCTTGTTGTGGGGGCTGAGGTTGTTTGTACACTCTGGGGGGCTTTTGGGTCTTCTGACAGGAATTATTGAACATTTCATTGACTCCAGCACAAGGCAGCTCATTCTCTCAGGTGGGCCTTGATTTTGTTTTGTTTTCATGGGGATTCCACAGTGCCCTTCAACAGGACTACTGCATAGCATTTTCAGCCTTGCTATTTGCCACAGATGGCCTCTGAGACACTGTCTCAAGCTCATCTGCACCCCTGAAAGTCTAGTCTGAGGTGTGAGAACACTGCTTCTTATTGGACTTGCCTTTATTGTGGTTCCTGTCTTTTCCATAGAGCCCCTGAGAGGCCCAGGATAAAGGGAGGCAGTGAAGTCTAGAACCTGGCCATGTTTCACTGACACCTGCCTCTGGGTTCTCAGGTATGATTTTATCACCCAAAGACCCATCAGAAATGGAGTCAGAAAAACAGTTTCCAGCCAGCAACTCATACTCTGGAAATGTCTCCTCCAGCAGGACCTGACCATGCAGATGGCCCAAAGTGACACTGAGGTTGAGATTTTAGTATCCCACAGTGGCTTCTCCCAGGCAAATCTTTCTCGATACCAGGTTGGTTCTATCTGTACCATTCTCTGCCACTTAGGCAGGCTGACAGCTCTGACATTCAGGTACCACAACATGCCTCAGGAATGCACATGTGCTAGTCTCAAGGCAACAATCCTGATTGTGCACTCTGGCTAGCATCACCATTAATGCCACCATTGCCTACCTACAAGTCCCTGTGGCTTGGTTTAGAAGTATGCCTCCATAGAGGTATGCTGGTTGTGGACTCTCAACTGTCTTCTCTGTGGGATCCATCTGATAGTCCCATGATCCTAGGAGAGGGCAGGCATGAGCCAGCCTGAGGAAATGTCAAGCAGAGCCCCAGAAATAAACCATAAAATCCCTAAGGTTACAAAAGGATTTGTAGGATGCCTTAGGCCTACCTAGATGTTGTACAGGGGAGTCATTTTGAAACTTGTCTCACTGTGATTTCTAGGTGCATTCTGCCTGTGGTCCCCAGATTTGTTCTCTCCCAGGTGGGGCTTCCTGTAGAACCCTGACACCTCAGAAGCTTTCAGGCTCTGTGTTTCTGTGAGAGTGTGGCGAGACTTGGATGTCTGCGTGTGAATGTGGCTTCATGCCTTTGTGTGTTTATGTGTGTGTGTGTGTGTACATGTTCCTATTAGTGGAGTCTGCTTAAAGGAATGTGGCTAACACACTGCACCCATTTTTTTTGAATTTCCCAACTTTTAGGTGACCTGTCTGTGTGGCTCTGCTTGAGCTGTGGGGCTCAGTGTTCTTTAATTTTTATGTGGATCATGAATCTGCTGTGAATTTGGGCTCTGGCTGTGACATGCCAGTGTCCACATCACCTCCCCCTGCAAAAAAAACAAAGAAAAAAACACAAAAACAAACAAACAAACAAACCAAAAAAACACTCTTCTAGGAAGAAGAGAGGCACACCACATCCAATAACAGGCATCTCCCAGTGTTTAATTGCTTTGTGGCCAGCCCAGGAAGAAACAATAGCAGTCCTGTCTGCAAGGTTTTTTGAATTTACCTCAAATTCATTTCCTAGCTGAGCAGCTGCATCACATCATTAGGGGGCAATTTCCATCTTCTTAAAATTTTATTCTTGGACAGAAATTGTGAACAGCAATCAGGTCAGAGAGGGTTGAGGATATAATCTTGTGAGGGGTCGATGGTGTCCCAAAACTTCACCTACAAAAAATATGAAGGCAGATTACACAGAGGTTGCCTCCTACTGCATCCACACATTTCCTCAATTGCACAATCAGACCACACCATGGTCCATTTTTCACATGGGAGTACTCCAAACTGCAGGAAACATTTGGAGTTCAAACAAGAACTATTCTGGCACACTCCAATTTTGAGGGCTTTCATACCCAGAGCAAAATGGGAGTGAGATCGATAGATGCAAAATGGGATGTGGCCTCAATGCTTGCCTCTTTTTTTCCTGCCTTCCATGTTTTTCTTGGGCCTAGGGTTTTCTGGGTCTGGCCCAGCGACTTACACACTAAATGTTTGCCAGTTCATGGAGGAAGAGCCTCAAAGTAATCCATTGTATGAGTGGGTTCTTCTAAACACTCTCAAGTTTTAATGACTGGTCAGCTGTGCTACTTTTAAAAGCATAAATTCAAGTTACAGCCACCAACAAAGAAGCTGTTGTTCTCCAGCTTTTCTCAGAGTGCAGCATGATTCCTGTAGGATGAGAAGCAGGCAGCCATTTCTGGTTTTTGCCTGGTAATCTAGCCTCTCTTTCATTGCATCTTCACATTCTTTCTCATTGTATAGGAGGTCTTCCATTGGGCTGTTACTGGATAGGGCTGCCTTTCACCACAGATCTATTGACTGCCAGGGATTTCATGGAGAAAAAGGGACTTTGGGTAAGCTGGACAATCCAGGTTCATGGTCTCCTTGTGGGGGCTGAGGTTGTTTGTACTTTTCAGGAGGCTTTTGGGTCCACTGATAGGAATCATTGAGCATTGCTTGGGCTCCAGCACAAGGCAGCTCACTCTCTCAGGCTAGCCTGGATTTTTCTTTCCTTTCATGGGGAATCAACAGTGCCCCTCAACAGCACTATGGGACACACTTTTCAGGTTGCCATCACACAGATGGCCTCTGGGACAAAGTCTATATCTCACGTGCATGTGTGAGAGGCCAGCCCAAGGTGTTAGAACACTGCTCCACCTTGGACTTGCCTTTTTGGTGGTTATTGCCTTTGCAGAGACCCCTGTGAGGTCCAGGATGAAGGAGCATAGTGAGGTCAAGAGCCTGGCCATATTTTGCTGACACCCACCTCTGGGTTCTCAGGTAGGATTCTATCAGCAAAGAACTCTCAACAATGCACCAGACCAAATTCTAATTCCCAGGGGACCCAATTCTTACAGAAAGCCACTTTCGGTAATGGAGTCAGAAAAGCAGATTCCAGAGTCCACCTCACAGTCTCAAACACCTTCTCCTTCAATGGGACTTGACCATGGAGATGGCCCATAGGGGCCCTGAGGTCAAGACTTTTAGGATCCGACAGAGGTTTTTCACAGGCAGCATTTTTCCCAACACCAGGCCAGCTCTGCCTGTACCATTTTTCTCTGCTTAGGCAGGCTGACAACTCTGACAGCTGGGCAACCAACCTGCCTTATGATTGCACGTGTGCCAGTCTCAGGGCCCAAGTCCTTATTCTGAACTCTGGCTAGCATCATAGTGAATGTCACCATTGCCTGGCAAGAAGTCCCTTCAGCTTGGCAGAGAAGGAGACCTCCATGGAGGTACATCAGCCATGGATTCTCACCTGTCTTCTCTGTGGGATCCATGGGATAGTTCTATGATCCTAGGACAGGGCAGATATGAGCCAGCCTGAAGAAATGTCAAGTAGAGCCCCAGGAATAAACCATAAAATCCCTAAGGTTACAAAACTATCTGTAGGATGACTCAGGCCTGCATGGGTGTTGTAGATGTGAGTTTTTGGAAACTTACCCCACTGTGATTTCTAGGTGCAGCCTGCCTGTGTTCCCCAGAATTGCTCTCTCCCAGGTGTGGCTTCCTTTGGAAAACACAACCTCAGAAGATGCTGGTCTGTGTGTTTATGTGGGAGGGCTGTGAGTCTTGGATGTCTGTGTGTAGGTGTGGCTTTGTGCCATTGTGTCTTTGTGTATTTGTGTGTGTGCGTGTGTACACCTTTAATTGGAGTCTGCTTAAATAAATGTGGTAAGGCACTGCAGTGCTTCTTTTTGTTTGTTTGTTTGAGTCTCCCTATCTTTAGGTGGCCTGTCTGTGTGGCACTGTTTGGGCTACGAGGCTACTTGGTCTTTAATTTTTCAGTAGAACATGAATCCACAGTGAATGTGGACACTTCCTTGACCCACCAGTGTCCACATCACCTCCCCCAGGAAAAAAAGTCCCACTTTTCTAGAAAGAGGAGAAGCAAACCACATCCAAGAACAGACATCTCCCAGTGTTTTATTGTTCTGTGGCCAACCCAGTGAGAAACACTGGAAGTCTTCCCAAAGAGCCTTTTGAATTTACCAGAAATTCAGTTCCTAGCTGAGCATGTGCATAACATCATGAGGGGGCACCCCTTCATTGTCTTGGGATTTCTTTCAGGGACAGAGAGTTTGAGCAGCAATAAGGTCAGATAAGGGTGAGAATACAATCTGGAGTGGGGTGAATGGGGTCCCACAACTTCACCTGCAAAAAACAATGAAGACTGATGACACAGAAGGTGCTTCCAACTCCATCCCCACATCATCTTAATTGCACAAGCAGTCCACACAATGGCCCCTTGTTCAGGTGGGAGTACTCCAGTCTGGAAGAAATATTTGTAATGCAAATTTGGGCCATCCTGCCAGACTCATAATTTGAGGGGTTTTATACCTGGAGCCAAGTGGGAATGGAATGGATTGAGGCTGGGTTGAATGTGCCCTCCTGTTGTGGGAAGTCAGGGACCCTGAATGGAAGTGCTGGCTGAAGCCATGGCAGAACATAAGTTGCAAAGATTTCAAAGACATTTATCAGTTCCCAAAATTCATACTTCCATAATTTCTTATGCCTGTCTTTATGGCAATCTCTGAACATAAATTGTAAAGATTTCATGGAAGTTCATCACTTTCCTAATTAATACTCTTAAAATGTCTTATGCCTGTCTTCACTTTAATCTCTTAATAACATTATCTTTGTAAGCTTGGGATGAATGTCACCTCAGGAACCTGTGTTGATTGTGTTAACTGTACAAATTGTTTGTAAGACATGTCTATGAGCAATATGATATCTGATTGTAAAACATGGGTGTTTGAACAATGCAAAATCAGTGTATACTGAAAAATAACAGAATAACAGTGATTTTCGGGGAAAAAGCAAAGACAACCCTAAGGTCTCTCTGCCTGTGGGGTCAAGCAGAATACAGCCATATTTCTCTTCTCACAGAAAGACTATAGACAGATGTGCAAGTAGGAGAAATGTCCCTGAATTCTTTTCCCAGCATGGGGTAAGCCTGAGGAAGGAATGCATTCTCAGGGGTAAGTCTATAGATGGCCACTCTGAGAATGTCTGTCTTATGCGGTTGAGATAGGACTGGCATACGCCCTGGTCTCCTGCAGTGCCCTCAGGCTTACTAGGATTGGGAAATTCCACCCTGATAAATTCTAGTCAGACCAGTTGTCTGCTCTCAAACCCTGTTTCCTGCTAAGATATTTATCAAGACAATGTACACACCACAGGACATAAACCCTCAACAGTAATTCTAATTTTTGCCTTGGCCTTGTGATATTTTATTGCCATTTGAAGCATGTGATCTTTGTGACTTACTCCCTGTTGGTATACTGCCTCCCCTTCTAAAATCCCTAATAAAAACTTACTGGTTTTGAAGCTCAGGTGGGCATCATGGAACATGTCAATGTGTGATGTTACCCCCAGTGGCCCAGCTGTAAAATTCCTCTCTTTGTACTCTTTCTCTTTATTTCTCAGACTGGCCAACACTTAGGGAAAATAGAAAGAAGCAACATTGAAATATCGGGGGCTAGTTCCCCTGATATCTGGCATGCCAACGTGGTTTTTCTTTCTCCTAAGTGCATGTTGGAACCCTATTCTCTTTGGTAGCTGTGGAGAAATGTTCATCAGTTCAGGCCAGAGAAATACTTTTTCTGCTCCCTGATGGCTGGTGAGTCTGCCTGTGTATTGTCTGGGTTAATTATGAGTCACAAGGCATCTAAACATTATACTTACTTCTTCTATATTAAACTCTGGCTAAATCAGGAAAGGGTTTGAGTGCCCATAGAAAATATGGTCACTCTATTCAGGGCAGTGAAAAAACATTGACCTTGGTTTCCTGAAAAAGGAACCTTAGATGTAGACCTGTTAAAACGTTGAAGTGTTTGAGTGCCCATGGAAAATATGATCACTCTATTCAAGGTGGTGGAAGAACACTGCCCTTGGTTTCCTGAAAAAGGAACCTTAGATACATAACTATGGGATCATGTTGCAACATTCTGGGCTCTGGTTTCAACAAGAAATTATGTTCTCATCACTGTTTGGGGTGATCGGGCCTTGGTACATGCCATCCTAATGACATGCCAATCCCATGACCTCCTACAGTTACCACAATTTTCTGAATCTGGTGACCCTTTACCTCTTCCTCAGCTTTCCTCTGCAGCATAGCCTCCATTATCTGATCAGCCTCCCCTTTTTCCTACTCCTCCCCCACCTTATGATGTTGAGAATTCAATATCTAACTGCTGTGACTTTGGCTTAATGCCACCACCTGATGATCTTACTTATTTTCATGAAAAGCCAGTACTTGTAGCTCCTACGGCCCCAACTCAGACAGCCCTGGACCATATATATACTAATTCTTCCATCTTCAAACATTTGCAGCCTTTGGCTCCAGAGACACCTAATGGCTCCAGGACCAAAAACTACAATTTATCTATAATTCTTCAGGTCCTCCCACATCCACTGTAGCCCCTCACCCTTCTGTTGTTTTCATTCCTCAACCATTCACTTCCATCCAGTAAGACTGCTTCTCTGTACTCTTCTTCACACATGGAGGCCAGTAATCACCAGTATACTTCTGCCTCTTCTGCTCCCACAATGTCCATTTCTCACACTCCCATACCGGTTAAACACCCTCACCCTCAGTTCCCTTATCTACACATGATTTTCTATTACGTCTATGCTGGTTCTGTCTCAGATGCTTCTTCTTGAAACTGCAATGCAACGTTAATTATGCCAAAACAAAGAAACAAGTGGATTAGATGCATCAGCTGATCTGGTCACGCTAGAACCTCCTACCACCGAAGGCATAGAAATGTGTCGTTATGCAACGCCCAATCTTACATTTTAAAATAATTTAAAGATTCTTATACTCAGTATGGTCCTACTTCTCCTTATGTTAAAATGGTATTGCAAAGTTTCTGTACTGAGGTCGTTTTGCTTCTTTTAGACTGGGACTGATTGGCAAAAGCTGTTCTAACCGCATCTCAGCATTTAGAATTCCGTAACTGATGGTCTTAGGAGGCCCATCTACAGGCTTAGCTAAACTGGGCTGATGGCATTCTAATTACTCAGGCTCAGCTCACAGGCTCTGATATTTTTTCTAATACTTATGCTCAATTAGGCTTTGATGCTCTTACCACAGAACAAGTAACAATGGTGTGTATGAGGGCTTGGTATAAATTATTTGCCCCAGGCCAAGCTCCTGTTTCTTTTACTACTGTTAAACAAGGTCACACTAAATTATATCCTGATTTTTCAGCTTAATTACAAGATGCTGTTGAAAAATATGTCTCTGATGAGTGCACTCAAGTTATTCTCCTTCGTGTGCTAGCTTTTGAGAATGCAAAACATAAGTGTAAAATGGCCATGCATTCCATCCAGTGACAAAATTTACCTGGCCAAGAGTTGTTGCCTGTACATATTAAAGCTTGTGAAAGCAATGGATCAGAGACACACAAAGTTATTCTGTGGCCACAGGCCATGAAGGACAGCAATCAAACTGGCTCCACTGATCCTTTTCTTGGAGTCTGCTATAATTGCAGTCAACTTAGTCATACTCGAAAAAATTTCACTGTTAAAAACTGTTGAGCAGCTAAGCCAGCTCAACAAACATGGCCAAATGCTGCTGCTACTGTTTGCCCATGTTTTCACAAAGGTAAACATTGGGCAAGTACTTGCTACTCTAGGTATGATATAGATGGAAACCTCCTGCCACAGAACCAGGGAAGTGGGGCCAATCCCAGACCCCAATATCAAATGGGACACCTCAGATTCAAACCAACATTGCATTTCCACTTCAAGTGTTCCCAACACAGCCACCAGCACAAACAAATTTACCTACAGACAAGCCAGATGGGTCCCAGGCTCTTCTTCTGTCTCAGTACAATGCTTGCCCAATTCCACAATAGGGGACAGGGTGATCAATCTCTGTACTATTTCTCTAAACTTACTATCTAATTATTTGCCCTTAATTGTCTCCATGGGGGTCACTGGCCCTTTACCTCAAGGTTTAGTTGGCCTGGTATAGGGCATTCACCTCTGCTAAAAGAATCACCGTTCATACTGGTCTGACTAATTCTGATTCCCTAGAGGAGATTAAACTCATACTGTTAGCCAAAGTTCCTGTTTCCCTTCTGGCTGGTGAGTCAATTGCTCAATTGTTTTACTGCCTAATGCTGTTTTAAACAAAGGAGATGAGACACATGGCCCTGGGATGGGCTCTGGTGGTGAAAAGGGTGCTTATTTGATTAAAGTAATCTCTAAACAGTGGCCCACCTGCATCATACACATTCAAGGAAAAAAGTTGGAGGGCCTAGTAGATGTTGGGTTTGATGTTTCTATTATTTTCTCTAATTTATGGCCTTCCTCCTGGCTTAAACATCTCACTAACATGGGACTAGTAGGTGTTGGAAAAGCTGATGGAGTTTACCAGAGCAAATTTATCTTGCCTTGCACTGGCTCTTATGGTCAAAATGGTACAATTCAGCCTTATATCACACCAATCCCTATTAATCTTTGGGGTAAAGATTTGCTGGCACAATGCGGGGGCTGAAATTAATATTCCACATAACTGTTATAGTGCTTCCAGTCAACATATAATGGAAAACATGGAGTTTGTTCCAGGACTCAGTCTTGGTCCAAAACATGAAAGGATTACTGAACCCCTCCTAGTTACTGTAAAAGAGAACAGTGCTGGTTTAGGATATACTTTTCAATGGTTAGCTCTGCCATGTCTTCTGATCCTATCCCTTTACAATGGAAATCTGACACATCTGTTTGGATTGAACAGTGACAGCTCTCTAAAGAAAAACTGGAGGCTTTAACTACTTGGTTTTTGAACAGATACAACTTGGAAATGTGGAACCTTCTCTCTCTCCTTGGAACTTTCCTGTGTTTCTAGTGAAAAAGAAATCAGGCAAGTGGTGGATAGCAACCAGTTTAACAGCCATTAATGCAGTAATTAAACCTACGGGAGCCATCCAACCCAGCCTACCTGCCCCTGCTTTAATACCTAAAAATTGGCCTCTGATAGTTATTGATCTTAAAGATTGTTTTTTTCCTATTGCTTTACATAAATCAAATTGCAAAAAATTTGGTTTTACTGTACCACCTATCAATAATCAGGAACCTGCAGCTCATTATCAATGGAAAGTTCTTCCCCAGGGAATGCTGAATAGCCCTACAATCTGACATTATGTTGGACCGGTGCTTTAACCAGTTCAAGTCCTATTTCCCTAGGCCTATATTCTTCATTATATTGATGATATTTTAATTGCTGCACCCACTGATAAATAATTAATTGACATCAAATTTTAAGCCACCAAGTCACAGAGGCTGGATTACACATTGCTCAGGATAAAATTCAACAGAGAACTCCCGTTCAATATTTAGGAAGGGTGGCCAATAAACAATACATTCAATCTCAAAAGGTTCAGATTTGGAGAGATTGTTTGAAAACTTTAAATGACTTCCAAAAAATTTTGGATAACATTAATTATTTAAGACCTACTTTAGGCATTCCAACATATGCCCTGTCTAATTTGTTTTCTACAATGTGGGGAGATTCTGATCTCCACACTCCCAGGACTTTGACCCCTGGGGCTTTACTAAAACTGAAATTCATGGAATAAAGAATCCATACTGTTCAGTTATCTAGAGTACAGCTGTCTCAGCCTTTGCAGTTTTTGGTTTTTGCTCCATTACACTCCCCTACTGGGCTAATAGTTCAACATAATGATTTAGTGGAGTGGTGTTTTCTTCCTCATTCTGTGTCAAAAACTTTCTCTGTTCATCTGGACCAAATGGCCATCTTAATTGTACAAGCATGGTATAGAATACTCAAAATTTCTGGATTTGATCCAAATTTAATTGTAGTTCCTTTAAATTGGCTTGAAGTTCAAGTGGCTTTTCAACCTTCCATAGTGTGGCAAATTCACTTGGCTGATTTTATCAGCATTATTGACAATCATTATCCTAAATACAAAATGTTTGATTTTATAAAAATGACTTCTTGGATGGTCCCTTGATTGTCCAAAGATCAGCCCATTCCTGAGGCCATTACAGTGTTCACTGATGGCTCCAGTAATGGAAATGCTGGTTATACATGTCCTACAGACAAGCTTGTTTCTACCCTTTATACCTCTACTCAAAAGGCAGCGTTAGCTGCTGTAGTTACTGCCTTACAGGATTTCACCAAAATTTGAAATATTGTCTCTGATTCTGCTTTTGTTGTGCATGACACTAAAAATATAGAAACCACTACTATCAACCATATTGATAATTCTGAATTGGCTTCTTTATTTTCAAGGTTATAACAGGTGGTTCACCAGTGCAAACACCTTTTATATATTACATATATTACATCTCATACCACTTTACAGGACCCATGTCTGCTGGTAACTATAAAGTTGACTGGTCTCTTTTGTAACCCCAGAAACTCAAGAGTTCTGTAATCTCACTTATGTCAATGCTGCTGGATTAAGAGATAAATTTGTTCTCAACTGGAAAGAGACTAAGCTTATTGTTCACAGCTGTCCTCAGTGCCAGCTTTTTGTACTTCCAAATCAGGAACCTGGCATTAATCCCAGAGGCTAAATTCCTATTTATGGCAAATGGATGTGACTCATATTAACTCCTTTGGAAGACTTTCGTGGTGCATGCTTCTGTAGATACCTTCTCAGGTTTTGTCTGGGTTACTTGCCAAACCAGGGAAGGCATGGCCCATGTTAAAAAACATCTGTTTTCTTGCTTTGCAGTTATGGGGATTCCATATCAAATAAAGACAGACAACACCTCTGGGTATGTTAGTAAGGCTGTTGATTTAGTTATACAACAATGGGGAATTTTGCATATTACCAGAATCCCTTACAATCCTCAGGGACAGGCTGTGGTGAAACAGGCCAATTGCACCTTAAAAACTCAATTCTCCAAACAGTCTGAACTACAAAAACATAATTTAACTACCCCCCAACTCGCAGTTACATTTAGCATTGTTTACTTTAAATTTTTAAACTTTTCTAAGGACAATAATCTAACTGCAGCTAAACGCCATTGTACAGGCAAAAAATTCACCCTAAATGAAAGCAAGCAGGTATTATGGAAAAACCCCCAAACCAATACCTGGGAACCTGTCACAATTATAACGTGGAGGAGAGGATATGCTTGCATTTCACCAGGAGATCATCAATCCCCTGTCTGGTTGCCCCCTGGGAGACTTAAACTTCGTGTGAATACTGACAATGAAAACCACAGGGAAAAGACGTCTGTGTCAGAGACCACCCTCAGACATGGTAAGATCTGTGCAGACTCCTCAGTAGCTGGCACACCAAATCAAAATGGGTCTGGTTCAAATCTCCCTAATGACAACAGAGACCCCTCTAACTAATCCCACTTCTCCTAAGTACCTTTCCTTTTCTCCTTACAAAAATAAAAATCTCACCATTTCTAATAGCCTGAAAATAACATCCCTCTGTTCTCCTCTTCCTCCTTCAGCACTGGATCTCCTCACAATAGATTTATTTAAAGATTATCCTCAGTGGGAGGGATAGCTTTAGGAGATATACCTAATGCTAAATGATGAGTTAATGGGTGCAGCACACCAGCATGGCACATGTATACATATGTAACTAACCTGCATATTGTGTACATGTAGCCTAAAACTGAAAGTATAATAATAATAAAATAAAATAAAATAAAAAAATAAAAAAAATAAAATAAATTAACTTAAAAAAAAAGATTATCCTCATTAAACTTTCTGTCTCACCAGTTCCCTTTCACACTGAATTACCTGGTACACAAAATGATTCTTATTGGGCTTATGTGCCTTTTCCTCCTCTCATTCAACCTCACACCTGGATGGATGCTCTTGCAGAAATCTATACTAACAATAGTGTGTAGATGCATGGAGCTACAGATGACCATTGCCCCACTCAACCAGGAAAGAAGGTGCTGCATCTAATGTTACTATAGGTTATAAACACCCACCTCTGTATCTCAGACTTGCACCTGATTGTATCCATCCTGAAACTCAAGTCTGGGCTGCTTGTCTTCTGGAGAGATTAGCTACAGAGAAATCTGGATATTTTGTCTCTGGCCTCTCCCTTTCTCCTTTAAGAGAAATGAAAGGGGGAGTTATAGGAGATACCCCATACTTTCAATATAAACTTGCAGGAAAGCAATGCCCTAAACATTTTGAGAACCCAACTAAAACTTTAATTTGGGAAGATTGTGTTAACTCACATGCAGTGATATTAAAAAATGACTCATATGGTTTAGTAATAGACTAGACACCAAAGGCCTATTTAAAAAACAATTGCTCCTCTGGCAGAAGGGAATGCCTGGAGGCTACTTGTTTTATTTCTTATAGGGAGAATGAGAATCATCCTTCTACTTTGCATAGGAGGTTCAGCTCATTCTTTCCCTTAAAATGGGAAGATAAACGCATTACCTGTCCTGAGGTGTCATATGATATTCTGTTTCCTGAGCCCAGAACACAAAGAACTTTGGAAATTGGCTTTTGCCATGTCTAGACTACAAGTATGGAAGGGGAAACTTTTCTGTCTGTTGTCCCACTACCGTCCCTCTCCCTCAGTATCAATGTAGATTCAGAAATTCTGCTTTGCTTACCTCCAACCTGACTCTTTCTATACAGAGTTGTGTTAAGCCCCTTTACATGCTGTTAGTGGGAAATATCAAAATTTGGATGAACAGTCAATCTGTCCAATGCATTATTTGTCATCTATACACTTGTATTAACTCCCGTTTGGACTCCAGAAAAATTGTAATGTTGATTCAAAATCCAGAATGAATAGGGATTCCAGCAACTTTGTCCAGACCATGAGAATCCTCTCCCTCAGTTCATTTAATTAATGAAGTGTTAAAGCGAATTCTCAAAAGATATAAGAGATTTTTTTCACTTTAATCACTGTGATCATGGGCCTAATTAAAGTCATTGCAATGGCCATCAGTGCTAGAATGGCATTACATCTATCTATTCAAATGGCTCATTTTGTTAATAATTGGCAAGCCAATTCCACCCAAATGTGGAATTCTCAACAAGGCATTGATCAAAAACTGGTTAATCAAATTAACCATTTAAGACTGTTATTTGGCTTGGAGTTTGGGTAGTGAGTCTCTGACATCACATGCAAATGTACTGTGATTGGAATGCTTCTGATTTCTTTATCACACCATATTCCTACAAAGAGACTGATCATTCATGGGAAATGGTCAAAGGATGGCTTCTGGGTGGGGAAGATAATTTATCATTGGACATAACTGCATTAAAAAAAAACACATTTTTGAAGCCTCTCAAGCTCATTTATCCATTGTGCCTGGAGCTGAGGCATTATATCAGGTGACAGAAAATCCTTTTGGACTAACCCCCATGACTGGATTAAGTCTATTGGGGGCTCCACTGTAGTAAATTTTGGAACTACATTTCTCTGCTTAGTCAGCTGGTTTTTAGTGTGCTGGACAAGTTGAAGAATCCTGGATCAAAATCGAGAAAATGAACGACTTCCTTCCCATGGCATATTTATATAAAAAGAAAGGGAGAGATGTTGTGGGAAGTCAGAAATCTGGAATGGAGGGAGCGGCTGAAGCCATGGCAGAAGAATATAAATTGTGAAGATTTCATAGACATTTATCAGTTCCCAAAATTAATACTTTTATAATTTCTTACACATGTCTTTACTGCAATCTCTGAACATAAATTGTGAAGACTTCATGGGCATTTATCACTTCCCCAAATAATACTATTATAATTTCTTGTGCCTCTTTAATCTCTTAATCATGTTATCTTTGTGAGCTGAGGATGTATGTCACCTCAGGACCCTGTGATTTTTGTGTTAACTGTACAAAATGTTTGTAAAATGTGTGTTTGAATAATATGAAATCTGATTGTAAAACATGGGTGTTTAAACAATATGAAATAGGTGTACCTGAAAAAGAACAGAATAACAGTGGCATTCAGGGAAAAAGTGAAGATTACCATAAGGTCTGACTGACTGTGGGGTCAGGCAGAATATATCCATATTTTTCTTTTCACAGAAAGCCTATAGACAGATGTGCAAGTAGAAGAAATGTTGCTGAATCCTTTTCCCAACATGGAGTAACCCTGGGGAATGAATGCATTTCTGGGGATAGTTCTATAGACGGCTGCTATGGGAGCATCTGTATTATGTAGTTGAGATAGGACTGAAATACACCCTGGTCTCCTGCAGTGCCCTCAGGCTTACTAAGATTGGGAAATTGCCTGGTAAATTCTAGTCAGATCAGCTATCTGCTCTTAAACTTGTTTCCTCTTGAGATGTTTATCAAGACAATGCATGCACAGCAGGACACAGACCCTCATCAGTAATTCAAATTTTTACCTTGGCCTTGTGATATTTTATTGCCCTTTGAAGCATGTGATCTTTCCGAATTACCCCCTGTTGGCACACTCCCTCCCCTTCTAAAATCCCTAATAGAAACTTACTGGTTTTGAGGCTCACTTGGGCATTACGGAATCTACCAATATGCGATGTCACCCTTGGTAGCCTAGCTGTAAAATCCATCTCTTTGTACTCTTTCTCTTTACTTCTCAGAGCAGCTGACATTTAGGGAAAATAGAAAAGAACCTGCATTGAAATACTGGGGACTTGTTCACATGATACCCTCCAAACTTGTCTCTTCTTTTCCTGTGTTCCATGTTACTCATCAGCCTAGGGTTTTTTGGGTCTGGCTCAACAACTTCCACACAAAACCTTTCCCAGTTCATGGAAAACAACCCTCAAAGTAATCCATTGTGTGAGTGTTTCCTTCTAAACACCCACATTATAATGACTGGATAGCACTGATACTTTAGAATCATAAATTCTTGTTAGAGCTGCCAACAAGAAAACTCTTATTCTCCCAATTTTATCACAGGGCTCCATGATTCCTGTAGGATAAGAAACAGGCAGCTGTGTCTGGCTTTTGCCTGATAATCTTGTTTCTGTTTCATTTAATCTGCATGGCCTATTCATAGTGGAATATCTCTTTCATTGGGTTGTTGCCAGATGGGACTGCCTCTCAAAACAGATTATATAGCTGCCAGGGATTTCAGACAGCAAAAGAGATTTTGGGTAGGCTGGCTGTCCTCCAGTTTTTGGGTCGTTGTCTCATTGTGGGGGCTGAGGTTGCTTGCCCTTCGCAGGAGAATTTTGGGTCCTCTGACTGGAAACATTGAACATTGCTTGGACTCCAGCAAAAGGTAGCTCATTCTCTCAGGTCAGCCTTGATTTTTCTTTGCTTTCTTGGGGAATCCACAGTACCCTCAACACTGCTAGACACCATTTTAAGACTTGCCATCACAACATACACCTTTGGAGACACTGTTTCAACCTCATCTGCACCTGTGGGAGGCCAGTTTGAAGTGTGACAACATGGCTCCACCTTGGACTTGCCTTTGTCAAAGTTTCTGCCTTTCCCAGAGAACCCCTGCAAGGCCCAGGATGAAGAGAGTCAGTCAGGTCAACATCTCAGCCATCTTTCACTGACAACTTCCTTTGGGCTCTCAGGTATACCTCTATCACACAAAGAACCCCTGTGAGTCCCAGGATGAAGGGAGGCAGTAAGGTCAAGAGCCTGGCCATCTTTCACTGACACCCACCTCTGGTATCTCAGGTATGATTCTATCACCCCAAGAACCCTCAGTGACACACAAGGGTCTATTCCAATTCCCATGGGACCTGATTCTGGCACAAAGACTCTTTCAGGAATGGAGTTAGAAGAGCTGTTTCCAGAGACCATATCACAGTCTTGAAATACATTTTCTTCCCAGCAGGACCTGATCACAGAGATGGACCAAAAGGGCTGTCAGTTCAAGAATTTTAGCCTCCCACAGTTAGTTTTCACAGGTAGCATTTTTATCAATATCAGATCAGCTATGCCTGTATCTTTTTCCTTTGCTTAGGCAGGCTGAGAGCTCTAACAGCCTGGGCCCTGTGCCTGCCTCATGAATGCATATGCGCTAGTCTCAGGTCACATGGCCTGATTGTGAGCTCTGGCTAGCATCACAATGAATGTCACTATTGCCTAGTGAAAAGTTCCTGCAGCTTGGCAGAAAAGAAGACCTCCATGGTGGTGCATCAATTGTGGACTCTCGTCTGTTTTCTCTGTAGTATCCATGTGACAATCCCATCCAAGAAAGAGAGGTCGTGAGAGAGCCTGAAGAAACCTCAAGCACAGCCCAGGAGTGAAGGGTGAAATCCCTACATATCCTAAAGGATCTGCAGGGTTCCTTAGTCCTGCCAAGATGTTGTAGGGGTGTCTTTCTGAAAGTTGTCCCACTGTAATTTGTAGGTACAGTCTACCTGCGTTCCCCTGTGTTGCTCTATATGAGATGGGGCTTCCTGCAGAACTACACATCTTCAGGATCTGCTGGGTTGTGTGTTTCCATGGGATTGTTGCAAGTGTTGGATGTCTGCATGTTTGTATGGCATTGCTTGTTTGTGTGTGTGTATGTGTGCATGTGTGTGTGTGTGCCTGTAAGTGGAGTCAGCTTCAAAGAATGTGGCTACTGAACCTCAGTGCTTTTTATTTTTGAGTCTCCCAACATTTTGGTGGCCTGTATGTGTTTCCCTGCTTGGTCTATGGGGCTCCATGTTCATTATTCTCTGTATCATAAATCCGCAGTTAATTAGGAGGAGGGCTGAGAAACGCCAGCAGCCAAATCACCTTGCCCTGCAAAAAAAAGCCACTCTGCTAGAAAGAAGAGGAGCACACCACACCAAAAACAAAGAAACAAACAAACAAAAAACAAAATACAGATATTTCCCAGCATATCATGGTCCTGCAGCCAACCCAGGGGGAGACACTCACAGTCCTGTTCACAGTGCCCCTTGAATTTATGTAGAATTTGGTTACCAGCTAAGCAGGTGCTTCATGTTGCGAAGGGCAGTCCTCCTTCATCTTGGGTTCTTATCCTGGGAGACAGAGTGTGAGCCACAAAAAGGTCAGATAAGGATGAATATACAATCTTGTGAGGGGTGGATGAGGTCCCTCAAAATTACCTGCCAAAAAAAATTGAAGACAAATGACAAATGGAAGAAGTGCTTCCAACTTCATCCCACATTCCCTTATTTCCACAAGCAGTCCACACAATGACCCGGTGTTCTGGTGGAAGTACTCCAATGTGAAAGGGACATTTGGAGTGCAAATTGAGGACATCCTGGTGAACTCCCTATTTGAGGGCTGTCATAGTCATAGCCAAATGGTAGTGGAATTGATTGATCCTAGGTGGGATGTGGCCTCCATACTTGCATTTTCTTTTCTTGAATTCCATGCTTCTCATTGGTCTAGGGTTTTCAGGTTCTGGTTCCATGACTTCTACACTAAACTTTTCTCAGTTCACAGAGAATGACTTTCATGGGAATCCATTGCATGAGTGTTTCCTTCTAAACACTGTCACATTTTAATGAATCAGGGGCTGTGATTGTTTTACAACCACAAATTGCTGTTGCAGATGTCCACAAGGAAACTCTTGTTCTCCCGCTTCTATCATAGGGCTGCAGGATTCCTGTAGGATGAGAAGCAGGCAGCCGTGTCTAGCTTTTGCCTGGTCATCTAGCCTGTGTCATTTTATCTTCATGGCCTTCTCATTTTGGAGGGGTGCTTTCATTAGGCTGTTACTGGATGTGAGTGTCTCTCACCACAAATTATTTAGTGCCATGGATTTCAGAGCACAGAAAAACTTTGGGTAGGCTGATTGTGCTCCAGGACTGGAGTTGCTGTCTTGTTGTAGGGGCTGAGATGGTTTACATTTTGCAGGATGTTTTTGAGTCCTCTGACATTAATCATTGCACATTTCTTTGAATTCACCACAAGACAGCTCATTCCAATGTCAAACCATGATTTATCTTTGCTTTCATCCACAGTGCTTCCCAACAGCTGTACTTAGCAGCATTTTCAGGCTTGCCATCACCACAGACAGCCTCTGAGTCACTGTCTCAACCTCCTCTGCATCCAGGAAAAGACAGTCCAAGGTGTGAGAACACTGTTCCACATTGGGCTTGTGTTTGTCAAGATTCCTGCTTTCCCAGAGAACCCCTGCAAAGCTCAAGATGAAGGGAGGCAGTGAGGTCAAGAGCCCCACCATCTTTGGCTGATATCTGCCTCTGGGATCTCAGATATGATTCTATCATGCAAAGAACCCTCAAAAACACACCAGATAATATTCCAAACACCCTTTAGCCTGATTTTTGCACATAGCCTCTTTCAGGAATGGAGTTAGAAGATCAGTTTCCAGCGACCACCTCACAGACATGAAACGCATCCTCCTCCATTGGCCCTGACCAAGGAGACTCCAGAAGTGTTCCTGAGGTGAGACTTTAAGGGTCCAACATTTGGATTCCTCAGGCAGACTTTTCTCTGATGCCAGGCCAGCTCTACCTGTACCATTTTCCTCTGCTAAGGCAGGCTGACAGCTCTGGCAGCCAGGAGCCCCAACCTGCCTTACAAATATGCACGCACTATTCTCATGATACCTGGCATGATTTTTAGCTTTGGCTCTCATCACAATGAATGCCACTGTTGCCAAGCAACAAGTTCCTGCAGCTGGGCAGAGAAGGATTCCTCCCTTGAGATTCATTGGCAGTGGACTCTCCCTTGTCTTCTCTGTGGGATCCACAGGATTGTCCAATGATCCCAGAAGAGGGTAATGTGAGCCCACCTAAATAAATGTCAAGCAGAGACCTAGAAATAAACTGTGAAATCCTTAGGAATCTGAAAAGATCAGCAGGATTCCTCAGGCCTGCCTAGAAGTTGTAGGGGTCAATCTTTTTGAAACTTGCTCAACTATGATTTTTAGGTACAGTCCATCAGTGCTGCCCTGGGTTGCTCTCTCCCAGGTGAGGCTTCCTGTAAGAACCATGCAGTCTCAGAAGCTGCTGGGCTGTGTGTCTCTGTGAAAGTGATGTGAGTGTTGCATGTCTGCTTGGATGTGTGTGGCATTGTGTGTAGGTTTACGTGTCTTTGTGTGTATGTGTGTGCTTGTAAGTGGATTCTGGTTAAAGGAATGTGGCTAATGCACTTCAGCCCTGCTTTTTTTAAATCTTTCTATTTACTGGTAGCCTGCCTTTGTGGCTCTAGTTGGGTTTCAGGGCTCAGCTTTCTTTATTTTTTCTGTGGATTATGAATCCACAGTGAATTGGGAGGAGGGCTGAGACCCACCAGCATCCAAATACCCTTCCCCTGAAACAAAAGCCATTCTTCTAGAGAGAAGAGAAGCAAACCACACAAAAAGACAGACATCTTCCAGTGTTTCATTGTCTTCCATCCAATCCAGGGAGATATCCTAGTAGTCTTTTTGCAGGGCCCCATTTATATTTATTTAATAATTTAAATTATTTATTTGTTATATATTTAAATTATTTATTTAATAATTTACATATTATTTGGTTCCCAGCCAAGCAGGTGCTTCATGTCTTGATTGGGCACTCATTGATGGTATTGAAGTTTTATCCTGATACAGTGTGAGCAGCAATAAGGTCAATTAGGATGAAAAATAAAATATGGTGGGGGGGATGGGTTTCCCCAACTTAACCTGCAAGGAAAATAAAGACAGATTACAAAGAAGGTGCTTCCAAATTCTCCACATTCATTTCATTGCACAAGTGGCCCAGTGTTCACGTAAATGTACCCTACAGTGCAACGAACATTTGGAGTGCAAATTTGGGCCATCCTGGCAAACTGCCAATTCCAGGGCATTCATACCCAGAGCCAAATGGGAGTGGGATGGATTAATGCTGGGAGGGATGTGGCCTCTACACTTGCCTCTTTTTTTCTGGACTTCCATATTTCTAGGGTTTCCTGGGTCCAGCTTAATGACTTCCACACTAAATTTATCCCAGTTCATGGAGAACATCTCTCATGTCAATCTATTACATGTTTTTTTCTTCTAAACACTGTCACGTTTTAATGACTGGGCAGCTGTGATACTTTTAAAACCATAAATTCCCATTACAGCTGCCAAGAAGGAAACTCTTTTTCTCCCACTTCTGTCAGAGGGCTCCATGATTCCTGTAGGATGAGAAGCAGGCAGCCGTAACTGGCTTTTGCCTGGTAATCTAGTCTCTGTTTCATTTCATTTGAAAGGCCTCCTAATTTTGAAGGGGAGATTTCATTCACTGTTGCTCGATGGAACTGACATGTCACACATTACTTAGATGCCAGGAATTTCAGAAAGCAAAAAAGACTTTGATTAGGCTGGGTGTGCTCAAGGTTTTGGGTCATTTTCTCATTGTGGGGTCTGAGGTTGATTGCAATTTGCAGGAGGTTTTTGAATGCTCTGGCAGTAATCATTGCACATTTCTTGGATTCCAGCACAAGGCAGCTTGTTCACACAGGTGAGCCTTAATTTTTCTTTGCTGTCATGGGGAATCCACAGTTCTTCTCAACAGCACTATTGGACACACTTCTCATACTTGCCATCACCACAAATGGCATCCAAGACTCTCTCTCATCCCCATCTGCACCCGTGAGAGGCCAGTCCAAGGTGTGAGAACACTATTCCACTTTGGACTTGCATTTGTCCTGGTTCCGGCCTTTCCCAGAGAGCTCTTGTAATGCTCAGGATGAAGGGAGACAGTGAGATCAAGAGACCATCCATTCTTTGCTGACATTCACCTCTGGGGTCTCAGGTGTAATTCTGTCACCCAAAGAAGCCACAAGAATGGACCAGATTATATTTCAATTAATGGTAGTTGATTCTTGCATACATCATCTTTCAGGAATGGAGTTAGAAGGGCAGTTTCCAGTGACCACCACACAGTAGTCAAAATGCCTCCTCCTCCAGCAGGAACTTAACAAGGAGACAGCCAGAAGGGCCCATGAAATCAAGACTTTTAGGGTCCTGCAGTGGGTTTTCACAGGCAGCTTTTTTCTGATCATAGGCCAGATCTGCCTGTACCATTTTACTCTACTTAGGATGGCTGACAGCTCTGACAGTCAGATGTCCAGCCCACTGCACAAATGCCCATGGGCTACTCTCAGGACACTGGTCCTGATTGTAAGCTTTGACTAGTGTCACAATGAACATCACCATTGCTTAGCAACAAATCGCTGAGGCTTGGCAGAGAAGAAAACCTCCATTGAGGTTCGTCAGCAGTGGACTCTCGCCTGTCTTCTCTTGGGATTCACAGGATTGTCCCATGAAGCTAGGAGAGGGCAGATATGAGCAAGCCTGAAGAAATGTCAAGCAGAGACCCAGGAATAAACCATGAAATACCTAAGGATCCAAAAGATCTGCAGGATTCCTCAGGCCTGCCTAGATGTTGTAGGGGTTAGTATTTTGAAACTTACCCCACTGTGATTTCTAGGTGCAGACTGCCTGTGTTCCCCAGGGCTGCTCTCTCCTAGGTGGGGTTTCTTGCAGAACTATTCAGGCTGCTGGGATGTGTGTTTCTGTGAAGGTGATGCAAGTATTGGATATCTGGGTGTGTGTGTGTGTGTGAGACATTGTGTGTAGGTTTATGTGTGTGTGTGCCTGTAAGTGGATTCTGCTTAAAGTAATGTGGCTATCACACTTCAGTGCTTATTTTTTTGTCTCCTTACATTTTGGTGGCCTGTCTGTGTCTCTTCTTGGGCTGCAGGTCTCCGTTTTCTTCATTTTTCTGTGGATCATGGATCCACAGTAAATTGGGAGACAGGCCCAGACCCACCAGCTTTGAAATCCTCTCCCTGCAAAAGAAGCCACCCTTCTAGACAGAAAAGAAGCACACCATACACAAAAAACAGACATTATCCTGTGTTTTATTATCCTCCATCCAATCCAGTGAGAGACACTAGCAGCCTCTTTGCAGGACCCCTTGAATTTACCTATTATTTGGTTCCCAGTTGAGCAGGTGCCTCATGGCATGAGAGAGCACTCCTCCATCATCTTTGGATTTCATCTTGGGACATAAAGTGTGAGCCTCAATAAGGTCAGATAAGAGTGAGGATACAATCTGGTGCGGGGCAGATGGAGTCCCACAACTTCCCCTGCACAAAAAATACAGTTGACACAGAAGGTGTTTCCAACTCCATCACCACATTCCCTTCATTGCACAAGCAGTCTAAATTATGGCCTGGTGTTCATGTGAAAGTATTCCAACGTGGAAGAATCATTTGGAGTACAGATTTGTTCCATCTTGGCAAATTCCCGATTTGAGGACTTTCATTCCTGAAGCAAAATGGGGTGGAATGTATTCATGCTGGGTGGGATATGGCCTCCACACTTGCCTCTTCTTTTCCTTACTTTCATGTGCCTCATCAGCTTAGGGTTCATGGGTGTGGCTCAAGGACTTCCTCACTAAATGTTTCTCAGTTAACAGACAACGACCTCCATGGGAATCCAATGGGTGAGTGTTTTCTTTTAAACACTGTCACGTTTTAATGACTGGACAGCTTTGATATTTTAAAACTGTAAATTCCCATTACAGCCACAAATAAAAAGACACTCATTCTCTCACTTCTATTGGACACTGCATGATTCCTGTAGGATAAGAACCAGACAGCCATGTCTGGCTTTTGCCTGGTAATATAGCTTATGTTTCATTTCATGTGCATGGCATTCTCATTGTGTAGATGCTCTTCCATTGGGCTCTTGCTAGATGGGACTGATGCTTCCAGGGATTTCAGGGAGACTGAGGTTGTTTGCACATTGCAGAAGTCTTTGGGGTCCTCTGTCAGCAATCATTGAACATTTCTTGAACATTTCTTGCACTCCAGCACAAGGCAGCTCATTTACTTAGACAAGCCTTACTGTTTCTTTGCATTCATGGGAAAAAAAACAGAGCCTCTTGCTATCACTACTGGACATCATTTTTAAGGATTCCCAACACCAGAGATGGCGTCTAACACACGGTCTCAACCTCGTATGTGCTCATCTGGGGACAGTTTGGGGTGTGAGAACCTGCTCCATATTGGACTTACCTTTGTCATTGTTCCTGCATTTCCAGAGAGCCCATGCGAGGCCTAGGATAAAGGGAGGCAGTGAGGTCAACAGTCCTGCCATCTTTCACTGACACCCACCTCTGGGGTCTCAAGTATGATCCTACAACCCAGTAAACCATCAACAACACACCAGGCTATATTCCAATCCCCATGGGACCCAAGTCTTGCACAGAGTCTCTTTCAGGAATGGAGTCAGAAGAGCAGTTTCCAACAACCACCTCACATTCTTGAAATGCTTCCTTCTCCAGTGGTAAGCAACTATGGAGATGGCCTGAAAAGGCCTTGAGGTCGAGACTTTTAGGGTACCACAGTGGGATTTTGAAGGCAGTCTTATTCCTGATACATGGCCAACCCTGCCTGTACCATTTTCCTCTGCTTAGGCAGGCTGACAGCTCTGACAGCCCAGTGTCCAAGCCAGACTCACAAATGCCCATGCACTTGTCTCAGGGCACAAGGCCTGATTGTAAGCTCTTGCTAACATCACAATGAATGTTACCATTGCCTAGTGACAAGTTCCTGCAGCTTGACAGAGAAGGAGACCTCTGTGAAGGTGTGTCAGTTATGTAGTCTTGCCTATCTTCTCTGTTGGATCCATGGGACAGTCCAATAATTCTGGGACAAAACAGACAGGATCCAGCCTGGAGAAACATCAAGCACAGCCCCAGGAATAAAAAACAAAATTGCTAAGGATCCAAAAGGATCTGCAGGATTCCTCATGCCTACCTAGATATTGTAGATGTGACTTTTTAAAAATCTCTCCCCACTGATTTCTCTCTGCAGCCAGCTTATGTTCCCTGGGGTTGCTCTCTTCCAGGTGGGGCTTCCTGCAGAAACACTAAGCCTCAGGAGCTGTCTAGCTGTGTGATTCTGTGGGAGTGTTTTGAGTGTTGGATATCTGTGTGTGTGTGTTATTTTGTGTTTGTGTGCGTAAGTGTGTGTTTCATTATGTGTGCTTGTAAGCTGAGTCAGCTGAAAGGAATGTGGCTAGGCACTTTCAGACTCCAGATCTGAAGCAAATTGAGACATTTGCCAAAATCCACCAGTGCCCAGATGACCTCCACCTGTGGAAAAAAAAGCCACTTTTCTAGACACAAGAGGAGCACACAACACCAAAAATGAGATATCTCCAAGTGTTTTATTGTCCTGAGCTTATGACAGGGAGAGACACTAGCAGTCCCCTCTGCAGGGACTCAAATTTATCTTGAATTTTGTTTCCAGCTGAGCATGTGGTTCAATTGTGAGGGTACACTCATTCATCATCTTGGAATTGCATTCTGGAGCATACAGTGTGAGCAGCTATAAGGTTACATATATGGGTGAGGATACAATCTGGTGAGTGGTCAATGGGGTACTACAACTTCACTGCAGTAACAATGAAGACAGATGGCATAATAGTTACTTTCAATGAAATCCATGTATTCCATTAATTGCAAAAGCAGTCCACATCATGGCCCAGTGTTTAAGTGGGAGTACTACAATGTACAAGAAACATTTGGGTGCAAATTAGGGGCCAATCTGGCAAACTTCCAATTATGGGGCTTTCATACCTGGAGGCAAATGAGAGTGGAATGGATTGATGCTAGGTGGGTTGTGGCCTGTAGACTTGCCTCTTCCTTTTCTGGCTTCCATGTTCCTCATTGGCCTAGGGTTTCCTGGGTCTGGCTTAATGACTTCCACACCAAAAATTTCCCAGTTCACAGAGAACGACCCTCATGAGAATCTATTGCATGAGTTTTTTCTTCTAAACATGGTCACATTTAAATGACTGGACAGCTGTGATACCTTTAATACTGTAAGTTCCCAGTACAGCCACCAATAAGGAAACACTTGTTCTCCCACATCTATTGAAGGGCTGCATCCTTCCTGTAGGATCTAAAACAGGCAGCTGTGTCTGGCTTTTGCCTCATTATCTAGTCTCTGTTTCATTTCATCTGCAAGTCCTTCTTATTGTGAACAATCTCTTTTATTGGGCTGTTGCTGGATGGGACTGCCTCTCACCACAAATAATTTAGCTGCCAGCATTTTCAGAGAGAAAAAGAGACTTTGTGGAGGTGGGCTGCACTCAAGGTTGTGGGTCATTGTCTTGCTCTGGGTGCTGAGGTTGTTTGCATTTTACAGGAGGCTTTTGGGTCTTCTGAAAGGAATCATTAAACATTGCTTTGACTCCAGCAAAAGACAGCTCATTCTTTCAGGTGGACCATGATTATACTTTGCTTTTTTGGAGCATTTACACTGCCCTTCAACAGGACTACTGCACACAATTTTCTTGGCTGCTTTCACCACAGACACCCTCTAAGAAACTATCTCAACCTATCTGCACCTGTGAGAGGCCAGGCTGAGGTATGAGAACACTGCTCCACCTTGCGCAAGCCTTTGTTGTGCTTCCTGCCTTTCCCAGAGAGCCTCTGCATAGCCCAAAATGAAGGGATGCAGTGAGGTAAAGAGCTCGGACATCGTTTGATGTCATCTATCTCTGGGGATGCAGGTATGATTCTATCACCCAGTGAACCCTCAACAGCACACTAGACTATATTCCAATCCCCATGGGACCCGATTCTTACACAAAGCGTCTTTCAGAAATGGAATCAGAAGAGCCATTTCCAGTGACCATCTCACAATCTTTACATGTTTCATCCTCCAGTGGTGCTTGACAATGGAGATGGCCTCAAGAGGCCATGAGGTCGAGACTTTTAGGGTCCCTCAGTGTGTTTTGGCAGGCAGTCCTTTTTCCAGTTCCAGGCCATCTCTGCCTGTATGTACCATTTTCCTCTGCTTAGATAGCTGAGAGGTCTGGGAACCTATCTTTTGAGCCTGCTTCATGAATGTGCACATGCTAGTCTCAGAGCACGTGGCCTGATTGTCAGCTCTGTCTAGCATCATAATAAATTTCACCATTGCCAGGTGAAAAGTCCCTGCCTCTTGGCAGACAAAGAAACCTCCATGGAGGTGACTCAGCGGTGGACTCTTGCCTGTCTTCTTTGTCTGAATTGAAGGATAGTCCCATGATCCTAGGAGAGGTCAGACATGACCCAACCTGAAGAAACAGCAAGCAGAACCCCAGGAATAAACCAGGAAATCCATAAGTATACAAAAGAATCTGCAGGACTCCTCGGGCCAGCCTAGACTTTGTTGGTGTGAGTCTTTTTGAGACTTGCCCCACTGTTATTTCTTCTCTGTGTGAACTGTGGGATAATCTCATGATCCTGGGAGAGATTAGATGTGAGCCAAGCTGAGGAAATGGCAATCAGAACACCAGGAGTAAACTGGGAAATCCCTAAATATCCAAAAGAATCTGTAGGACTCATCAGGCCACACTAGATGTTATAGCTGTGAGTGTTTTTGAAATTTGCCCCACCTTGATTTTCTATACATAGCCTGCTTGTGTTCCCTGGGGTTACTCTCCCCCAGATGGGGCTCCTGGCAGAACAACACAGCCTCAGGAGCTACCGAGCTGTGTATTTCAGTGGGAGTGTTGTGAGTGTTGTATGTCTGTGTGTGTGTTTGGCACTCTGTGTGTGTCTGTGTGTGTTTCTGTGTGTGTGTGTGCCTGTACATGGAGTCTGCTTAAATGAATGTTGCTAATGCACTCAGCACTACTTTTTTTGTTTTTTCTTTTTTTTGAGTCTTTCAACCTTTTAGTGTACTGTCAGTGTGGCTATGCTTTGGCTGAGGGGCTCCATGTTCTTTCTTTTTATTTTATTTTATTTTTTGTAGATCATGAATCCACATGAATTGGGAGGAGTGGCTAGATGTCATGGCATCAAAATCACCTCTCCAGGCCAAAAAAAAAAAAAAAAAAAAAAAAAACTCACCTAAAAAGAAAAAGAGCACAACACACCAGTAATCAGATACCTTCCAGTGTTTCACTGTACTGTGGCCAAACCAGGAAGAGAATCTAGCAGTCCTTTCAGCAGGGCCCCTGGAATTAACCTCAAATTTTGATCCCAGGCATGCTGGTGCTTCATGTTATGAAGAGACACTCCTCCATCATCTTAGGATTTCATCCTGAGACATAGAGTATGAGCAGCAATAAGGTCAGATAAAGGTATGGATATAATCTGTTGAGTTGTGTATGGGATCCTGCAACTTTACCCACAACAAAAATGAAAACAGATGACACAGAAGGTGCTTCCAACTCCATACCCACATTCCCTTAATTGCACAAACAGTCCACTCTATGGCCTGGTGTTCATTTTGGAGTATTTCAATATGGAAGGAACATTCACAATGCAAATTTTGTCCATCCTAGCAAACTCCCGATTTGAGAGCTTTTAAACCCAAATCCAAATGGAAATGGGATGGATTGATGCTTTGTGGGATGTTGCCTCCAGAATTGCCTTTTCTTTTCCTGATTTCCATGTTTCTCATTGGCCTAGGATTTATGGCCCAGTGACTTCTATACTAAACATTTCCCAGTTCAAGAAGAATGAACCTCATGGGAATCCATTGGGTGAATGTTTCCATTTAAACAATATCACATTTTAATGACTGAGAAGCATTGATAATTATAAAACCATGAATTCCTGTTGTAGTCACAAAGAAGGAAACTCTTATTCTCCCACTTTTATGGGAGGACTTAATGATTCCTGTAGGATGAGAAGGAGGAAGACTTGTCTAACTTTTATGTGGTAATCTAGCCTCTGTTTCATTTCACCTGCACGGCCTTCTCATTGTGGAGGGACTCTCTTATTTGGCTGTGGCTTAGTGGGTCTGCCTCTCACCACAGATTATTCCACTGCCAACAATTTTTGAGCACCAAAAGGACTTTGGGTAATCTGGCTGTGCTGCAGGTTGTGGGTCATTGTCTTATTTTGTGGGCTGAGGTTGATTACCCTTTACAGGAGGCTTTTGGGTCCTCTGACAGGAATCATTGAACATTGATTTGACTACATCAAAAGGCAGCCCATTCTTTCAGGTGAGCCTTAATTTCACTTTGCTTTCATCAGGAATCTACAGTGCCTTTCAACTACACTACTGGACAGAGTTTTCAGGCTGATATTGTCACAGATGGCCTCTGAGACACTGCCTCAACCTCATCTGCACCTGGGAGAGGCCAGGCCGAGGTATGAGAACACAGCTTCACCTTGGACATACCTTTGTTGTGTTTCCTGCCTTTCCCAGATAACCCTTGTATGGCCCAAAATGAAGGGAGGCAGTGAGGTAAAGAGCTCAAGTATCTTTCCCTGACACTCGCCTCTGGGGTTGCAGGTATGATTCTATCTCCCAAAGAACCCTGAACAAGATGCCAGACTATATTTCAATCCCCAGGGACCCAATTCCTGAAACAACCTCTTTTGGGAATGGAGTCAGAAGAGCAGTTTCCAGCTACCATGTCACAGACTTGAAATGTTCCCTAGAGGGACTTGACCATGGAGATGGCCCGAAGGGGCTATGAGGTTGAGACTTTTAGTGTCCCATCATGTGTTTTCTCAGGCAACCTTTTTTTCCAATACCAGGGCATCTCTGCCTGTAACATTTTCCTCAGCTTAGGCAGGTTGACATCTCTGATAGCCTGGTACTGGAGCCTGTGTCACAAATGCACAAGCACTAGTCTCAGGGCATGTCGCTTGATTGTGAGCTCAGTCAGGCACCACTATGAATTTCACCATTGCCTAGCAACAAGTCCCTGCCTCTTGTCAGAGAAGGAGACTACTATGGAGTTGCATCAGTGGTATACTTTTGCCTGTCTTCTCTGTGAAATCCACAGATAGTCTCATGATCCTAGGAGAGGGCAGACATGAGCCAGCCTGAAGAAGCATAAAGAACAGCCACAGGAATAAACCAAGAAATCCCTAAGGATCCAAAAGGATCTTCAAGATTTCTCAGGCCTGCTTAGGCATTTTAGGGTGAGTCTTTCTGAAACTTGACCCACTGTGATTTTAAGGTACAGTCTGCCTCTGTGTTCCTTGGGTTGCTCTCTACCAGCTGGAAATTCCTGCAGAACAAGGCAGCCTCAGGAACTGCTGGGCTATGTTTTCTGTGAGAGTGCTGTGAGTGTTGGAAATCTGTGTGTGTGTGTGTGTGGCATTTTGTGTGTGTGTGTGTGCCTGCCTGTAAGTGCAGTCTGCTTAAAATAATGTGACTAACACATTTCAGCTCTTCTTAAGAAAAAAAAACTCTCAATGTTTATTGGCCTGTCTGTGTGGCTCCACTTGGGCTCTGGGGCTCACTATTCTTCATTTTTCTGTGGATCATGAATTCACAGTGAATTGAGAGGCAGACCAAGACTAGAAGGTATCCAAATCACCTCCCACTGCAAAAAACCCACTTTTCTAGAAAGAAGAATAGTGCACCACACCAATAAACAGACCTCTCCTAGTGTTTCATTGTCCTGTGGCCAACCCAAGGAGAGACACAAGCATTCCTGTCCACATGGCCCCTTGAATTTACCAAGAATTTTGTTCCTGTCTGAGTGGGCGCTTCATGTCATGAGAAGGAGCTATGCCATTATCTTGGGATTTTATTCTGGGATGTAGAGTGAGCAGCAATAAGATTAGATAGGAGTGACCATGCAATCTGGTTTGTGGTGGATGGGGTCCCGCAACTTCACCTGAAAAAAAAAATGAAGACAGAAGACACAGAAAGTCCTTCCAAATTCATCCCCACAGTCACTTAATTGCACAGGCAACCAAAGCCATGGCACAGTGTTCAGGTGGGAATACTCCAACATGCAAAAATGTTTGAAGTGCAAATTTGGGCCATCCTGGCAAACTCCCAATTTGAAGGCTTTCATACCTGCAGCCAAAATGGGTGTGGAATGGATAGATATTTGGTGGGATGTAGCCTCCATACTTGCATCTTCTTTTCCTGACTTCCATGTTCCTCACCAACCTAGGGTTTCCTGGGTCTGGCTCAACCACTTTTACACTAAACATGTTCATTTCACAGAGACAAATTCTTATGGGAATCCATTGGATGACAGTTTCCTTCTAAACACCGTTAAGTTTTAATGACTAAGCAGCTTTGATACTCTTAAAATCATAGATTTCTACTGCAACCACCAACAAAGGAACTCTTATTCTCCCACTTCTATCAGAGGGCTGCATAATTCCTGTAGGACCAGAAGAAGTCAGCCATGTCTCCCTTGGATGAATTTCTCTTTCTGGAAGGGCTCTTACATGGGGTGTTGCTGAATGATACTGGCTCTGGCCACAGATTATTTAGCTGCCAGGGATTTCTGAGAGCAAAAGCAACTTTAGGTAGGCTGGCTGTGCTCCTGGTTGTGAGTCATTGTTTCATTGTTGAAGCTGAGGTTGTTTGCACTTTGTAGGTGCCTTTTTGTTCCTCTGACAGGAATCTTTGGACATTGCATGGACTGCACAATGAGGCAGTTTGGACTCTCAGGTGTGCCTTGATTTTTCTTTGCTTTCATGAGAAATCAACAGTGCCCCTCAACAGAACTACTAGAAATGATTTCCAGGCTTTCCATAGCCACAGACAGCCTCTGAGACAGTGTCTTAACTCATCTTCATCCGTGAAAGACCTGTCCGATGTATGAGAATAGGGCTCCACCTTGGTTTGCCTTTGCCATGGTTCCTACCTTTTCCAGAGAGCTCCTGCAAGGCCCAGGATAAAAGGATGCCATGAGGACAAGAGCCCAGCTATCTTTTGCCGACAACTGCAAGTGGGGTCTCAGATATGATTCTGTCACCCAAAAAACCCTCAACAACACACCAGACCATATTCCAATGCTTATCAGGCCTGATTCTTGCACACAGCTTTTTTGGAGAATGGAGTCAGAAGGGCAATTTCCAGCCACCAGCTTACTGTCTCAAAGTGTCTTCTTCTTCGGTGGATGCAACCACGGAAATGGCCCAAAAGTGCTCTGAGGTTGAGACATTAAGGGTCCCACAGTGGGTTTCCACAGGCAGCATTTTTCTTGATAGCAGACCTGCTCTGCCTTTACAATTTTTCTCTGCTTATGCAAGCTGACAGCTCTGACAGCTGGGTTCCCAAGCCTGCCTCATGAATGTGCATGGGCTAGTCTGAGAGCACCAGGCCAGATTGTGAGCCCTGGGTAGCATCACAACTAATGTCAGCATTGCATTGTGAAAAGTCCCTGTGGCTGGCAGAGAAAAAGTATTCTGTATAGTTTCATCAGTGGTGGACTCTTGCCGGTCTTTTCTGTGGTATCCATAGGATTGTCCCATGATCCTAGGGGAGGGCAGGCATGAGTCACCCTGAAGAAACTTTAAGCACAGTGCCAGGAATGAACCACAAAATCCCTAAAAGTAGAAAAGCATCTGCAGGATTACTCAGGACTGCCTAGACGTTGTAGAGGTGAATCTTTTTGAAACTTGCCCCACTCTGATTTCTAGGTACAGCCTGCCTGTGTTTCTTGGGGTTGCTCTCTCCCAGGTGGGGATTCCTGCAGAACTACACAGCCTCATGGGCTGCCAAGCTGTGTTATTCTGTGGGAGTGTTGTGAGTTTTTGATGTCTGCGTGTGTGTGGCATTGTGTGTGTGTGTGTGTGTGTGTGTGTGTGCAAGTGGAGTGTGCTTAAAATAATGTGGCAAATTCACTTTGGTGCTTCTTTTTTTAGTCTCCCAACCTTTCTGTTGAAGTGTTGCAAGTGTTGGATGTCGGTGTGTGTGTGTGGCATTGTGTTTCTGCGTGTGTGACTAAATGAAGACTGCTTAAATGGATGTTGCTAATGCAGTAGAGCACTTCCTTTTTTGGAGTCTCCCAACCTTTTGGTGGCCTGTCTGCATGGCTCTAATTTTGCTCTGGGGCTCCCTCCCAGATGGTACTTTTGGCACAACAACACAGCCTCAGGAGCTGCTGGACTGTGTGTTTTTATGGGAGTGATGTGAATATTGGATGTTTGACTGTGTGTGTGGCATTGTGTGTGTAAAAAAAAGCCACACTTGTAGAAAGAAGATGAGCACATCACACCAAATAGACACTTCTCCCAGTGTTTCATTTTCTTGTGGCCAAACCAGAGAGAGACAAGAGCAGTCCTGTCTACAGGGCCCCTTGAATTAACCTTGAATTTGGTTTGCAGCCGAGCAGATGATTCATGTCTTGGGGGTCATTCCTTCGTCATCTTGGGATTTCATCCTGGGACATAGGGCGTGAGTAGCAATAACTTCAGGTAGGTTTGAGGGGATACAATGTGGTGAGGAGTGCATGGGGTCCCACAACATCACCTGCAATAAAAATGAAGACAGATGACACAGAAGGTGCTTCCCACTCTATAGCCTTGTACAGGTGAAAGTACTGCAATGTGCACGGAACACTTTGAGGACACACTGAGGCCATCCTGGAATAGTCTTGATGTGGGAGCATTCACATCCAGAGACAAAGGAGAGTGTGATGGATAGATGCTGGGTGGGATGTGGCCTCCACACTTGTTTCTTCTTTTCCTGACTTTCATGTTTCTCTTCAGCCTATGGTTTCCTGGGTCCATCTCTATGTCTTCTACAATAAAAGTTTCCCAGTTCATGGAGGACAACTCTCATGGGAATCCATTGCATTAGTGTTTCTTTCTAAAAACTGTCACGTTTTAATGGCTGGACAGATGAGATACTTTTAATAGCATAAATCTCATTACAGCCACCAACATGGAAACTCTTGTTCTCCCAGTTTTATTGGAGGGTTGCATGATTCCTGTAAGATGAGAAGCAGGCCGCTATGTCTGTATTTGCATGCTAATCTTGACTCTGTTTCCCTTCATCTGCAGGTCCTTCCTCATTGTGGAGTGGATCTTTCATTGGCTCTTGCTGGATGGGACTGCCTCTCGCTACAGGTCTTTCAGTTACCAAAAATTTCAGGAAGCAAAAAGTACTATACATAAGCTGGCTATGTTCCAAGTTGTGGGTCATGGTCTCCTTGTGAGGGCTGAAGTTCTTTGCACTTTTCAGGAGGCTTTTGGGTCCTCTGACATAAATCTTTGAATATTGCTTGGACTCCCACACAGTCAGCTTTTTCTCTCCAGTGAGCCTTCATTTTCCTTCCTTTCAGAGCCGATATACATTGCCCCTAATCAACACTACTGGACACTCTTTTCTGTCTTGCAATCTCCACAGGCAGCCTTTGAGACACTGTCTCAGCCTCATCTGCACCCGTGAGAGGCCAGTTTGAGGTGTGACAAAAATGTTTTATTTTGGACTTGCTTTTGTCGAGGTTTCTTCCTTTCCCATAGAGCCCCTGTGATGTACAGAATGAAGGGAGTCAGTGAGCTCAAAAGACTGACCATCTTTCACTGACACCTACCTCTTGGTTCTCAGTGTTGATTCTACCACCCAAAGACCACTCAAAAACGTACCAAATTGTATTCAAATCCCTATGGGACCCGATTATTGCACATAGCCTCTTTTGGGAATAGAGACAGAGGAGAAGTTTGCAGCGACAAACTCACAGTCTTAAAAAGACTCCTGCTTCAGTGTAACCCAACTACATTGAGTTCCCAAAAGGTCTCTATGATCTAGACTTTTTGGATCCAGAAGTGGGTTATCACAGGCAGCCTTTTTCCCCATACCAGGCTAGATGTGCCTGTACCATTATCCTCTGCCTAGGCAGCTGACATCTCTGAGAGCTGGACATCCTAGCCTGCCTCACGAATTTGCTAGTCTCAGGGCATCAGGTCTGAAGTGTGAGCTCTGGGTAGGTTGACAATAAATGCCACCTTTGCCTAGGGACAAGTTTCTGTGGCTTCACAGAGAAGGAGACCTCTGTAGAGGGATAATGGCGGTGGACTCTCACCATTTATTCTGTTGTATTTACAAGATAGTCCCATAATCCTGTGAGAGGGCAGACATGAGCCAGCCTGAAGAAACATCAAGCAGACCCCAGAAATAAACCACAAAATACCTAAGGATCCAAAAGAATCATCAGATGCCTCAGACCTGCCTAGACATTGAAGGGGTGAGCCTTTTTGAAACTTGACCCACTGTGATTTCCAGGTATAGCCCTACTGTTTTCCCCAGTGTTGGTCCCTCAAGGTAAGACTTTTTGCAGAACCATGGAGTCTCAGAATCTTCTGGGCTCTGTGTCTCTGGAAGTGTTGTGATTTTTGAATGTCTGCATGTGTGGGTCTTTGTGTCTTTGTGTGTTTTTGTGTGTGTCTGTGCCTGTAAGTGGAGTAGCTTAAAGAAATATGGATAACTCAATTCAGCGCTTCTTGTTTTTGACTCTCCCAACTATTTGGTGGCTCTACTTGGGCTGTGTGGCTCCCTGTTCTTTATTTTTTTTGTGCCTCATGAATCTGCAGTGTATTGGGAGGCAGGCAGAGACCCACTGTCATCCAAATCACCTCCCCTTGCCAAAAAGTCACTCTTCTAGAAAGAAGAGGAGCACACCACACCAATAAACTGACATCTCACAGCGTTTCATTTTCCTGCAGCCAACCCAGGGAGAGACACTAACAGTACTGTCCATAAGGCTTCTTGAATTTACCTTGAATTCAGTTCCTGGCTGAGCAGGTGCTTCAAGTCATGAGAGTACACTCCTCCATTGTCTTGGGATTTCACTCTGGGACAGAGAGTATGAGCAGAAATAAGGTCAGATAAGGGTGAGGATACAATCTGGTGAGGTGTGGATGGGGTCCCTGACATTCACCTGCAAAAAGGGTGATGATAGGTGTCACAGAAAGTGTTTCCAACTGCATCTCTCCATTCCCTTAATTGCAGAAGCAATCCACACCATGGCCTGGGGTTCACATGGGAGTACTCCACCATGCAAGTAAAATTTGGAGGGCAAACTAAAGCCATCATGCAAACTTCTAATTTGAGGGCTTTCATATCCAGTTGCAAAAGGGAGTGGAATGGATTTATGCTAGGTGGGATGTGGCGTCCACACATGGTTCTTTTTTTCCTGACTTCCATGTTCCTTGTCAGCCTAGGTTCCCTGTGTCTGGCTCAACGTCTTCCACACTACACATTTCCTTTTTCAAGGAGGAGGCCCTCATGGGAATCCATTGCATGAGTGTTTCATCTTAACACTGTCACATTTTAATTACTTGGCAGCTGTGATACTTTTAAAACCATGAATTCCAGTTACAGCTGCCAATAAGGAAACTCTTTTTCTTCCATTCCTATCAGATGGCTGCAGGATTTCTGTAGGATGAGAAACAGTCAGTCTTGTCTGGCAATTGGCTGGCATTATGGGCTCCGTTCCAATTCATCTGCACATCCTTTCTTATTATGCATGGGGTCTTTCATTGGGATGTTGTGGAATGGTACTGTCTTTCACCACAGATCTTTTTGCTGCCAGGGATTTCAGGGTGCAAAAGGGACTTTGCATAGGTTGGGTGTGATCCAGTTTGTGTGTCCTGGTCTCATTGTGGGAACTGACTTTGTTTACACTTTGCAGGAGACTTTTGGGTATTCTGACAGCAGTATCATCAGATAGGGGTGAGAATACAATCTGGTGAGAAGAGGATGGTATCCCACAACTTTACATGCAATTAAAAATAAAGACAGATGACACAGAAAGTGCTTCCAATTCCATCCTCACATTCTTTTAATTTCACAAGCAGTCCACATCATGGGCCAGTGTTCAGGTTAGAGTACTTCAATGTGCAAGAAACATTTGGAGTGCAAAATCTAATTTGAGGGCTTTGATACCCAGAGTTAAATGGGTGAAATGGATTAATGCTGGGTGGGATGTGGCCTCCAGATTTGCCTCTTATTTTCCTGACTTCCATATTCCTCATCAGCCTGGGATTTCCTGAGTCTGGCTTAACAACTTCCACACTTAATATTTCCCAGTTAAGGGAGTAAAGCCCTCATGGGAATCCATTCCATGAGTGTTTCCTTCTAAACACTGTCAAGTTTTAATGACTGAACAGCTTTGATACTGTTAAAACCATAAATTCCCAATACAGCCACCAACAAGTAAACCATGTTTCTCCAACTTCTACCAGAGGGCTGCATGATTCCTGTAGGGTAAGAAACAGGCAGCTCTGTCTGGATTTTGCCTGGTAATCTACTCTCTGTTTCATTTCATCTGCACGGTCATCTCACTGTGGAGGGGCTCCTTTATTGAGCTTTTGTTAGATGCAACTGCCTCTTGCCACAGATTATTTAGCTGCCAAAGATTTCAGAAAGCAAAAAAAGTCTTTCATTAGGCTAGCTGCATTCCAGGTTGTGAGTCATTGTCTTGTTGTGGGGGCTGAGGCTGTTTGTTCTTTGCAGGAATCTTTTGGGTCCTCTGACAGGAATCATTGAGCATTGCTTGGACTACAGCACAAGGCAGCTTGTTCTCTCAGGTGAGCCATGATTTTTCTTTGCTTTCATGGGGAATCCACAGTGCCCCTCAACAGCACTACTAGACATCCATTTCAGGCTAGACATCACCACAAACAGCCTCTGAGACACTGTCTCCACCAGATTTGCCCCGTAAGAGGCCTCACAGAGGTGTGAGAACACTGTTCCAATTTGGACTTGCCTTTGTCATGGATCCTGGCTTTCCCAGGGAGCCCCTGTGAGTCCAAGAATAATGGGAGACACTGAGGTCAAGCACCCAGATATCTTTTGCAGACACCCAACTCTGGGTCACAGGTATGATTCTATCATCCAAAGAACACTCAAAAACACACCAGACAATATTCCAAACCCTATGGGACTCGATTCTTTCCCACACCCTCTTTCACTAATGGAGTCAGAGGAGCAGTTTCCAGTGACCGCCTTACAGACTGGAAATGCCTTTTCCTCCGATGTGACCCAACCATGGAGACAGCCTGAAAAAGCCCTGCGGTAGAGACTTTTTGGCTCCCACAGTGTTTTTTGTAGGTAGCTTGTTTCCTGATATCAGGCTGCCTCTGCCTACACCATTTTCATCTGCTTAGGCACGGTGACAGCTCTGACAGCCGGGCGCCAGAGTCTGCATCATGAATGTGCATGTGCTGGTCTCAGAACACCAGGAGTGATTGTGAGCTATAGAGAGCTATAGATAGCTATAGATAGTCACAATTAATGACATCGTTGCCTACTGACAAGTCCCTGCAGCTTGGCAGAGAAGACCCCATGGAGGTGCATCAGAGTGGACTCTCAGCTGTCTTCTCTGTGGGATCCATGGGATTGTTCCATGATGCTAGCAGAAGGCAGACATGAGCCTGCCTGAAGAAACATCAAGCAGAGTCCCAGGAATAAACTGTGAAATCCCTAAGGATCCAAAAAGATCTGCAGAGATCCCCATGCCTCTCTAGATGTTGTAGATCTTCATTTTTTTGAAACTTGCCTCACTGTGATTTCTAGGTACAGCTCGCCTGTGTTTCCCAGGGTTGCTTTCTACCAGGTGGGGCTTCCTGCGAATCCACAGCCTCAGAAGCTGCTGGGCTGTGGGTTTCTATGGGAGTGTTGTAAGTGTTAAATGCCTGTGTGTGTGTGGTGGTGTGCATGTGTATTTGAGTGTGTGTGTGTGCCTGTAAGTGTAGTCTGCTTAAAGGAATGTGGCTAATGCTCTGCAGCATTTCTATTCTTTGAGTCACCCAACCATTTGGTGGGCTGTCTGTGTCACTCTGCTTCAGCTGTGGGGTTCCATGTTTTTTATTTTTCAGTGGATCATTAGTCTTCAGTGAATTGGGGGGCTGGTTAAGAACAGCCAGGGTCCAAATCACCTCCCCCAGAAAAAAAAAGGCACTCTTCAAAAAAGAAGATGAACACACCACACTAAAGATCAGACATCTCACAGTGTTTCATTGTTTTTGGCTAACCCAGGGAGACACACTAGCAGTCCTGTCCACAGGCCCCCTTGAATTTACCTCCAATTCAGTTCCCAGGTGAGCAGGTGTTTCAACTTATGAGTAGGCACTCCTCCATCATTTTGAAATTTCACTCTGGGTCAGAAACTGGGAGCATCAACAAGGTCAGAGAGAGGTGAGGATACAGTCTGGTGAGAAGTGGATGCAGTCCTGCACTTTCACCACAAAAACAAGGAAGACAGATGACACAGAAGGTACTTCCAACTTCATCCCCACATGCCTTTAATATCACAAGCAGTCCCCACCATGGCCCATTGTTCAGGTGGGAGTACTCCAACGTGCATGGAACATTTGGAGTGCAAATGGGCTATCCTGGCAAACTGATTTGAGAGCTTTCATACCCAGAGACAAATACAAGTGGGATAGATAGATGCTGGGTGGGGTGTGGCCTCCACACTTGCCTATTCTTTTCCTGAGTTTTATGATCCTCATCCTGGGTTGGTTTTCTGTCTTCCACATTAAACATTTCAAAGTTCATGGAGGATGACAATCATGGGAATCCATTGCTTGAATGTTTCCTTCTAAATGCTGTCAAGTTTTAATGACTGGGTAGCTGTGATCTTTTAAAACCATAAATTCCTGCTACAGCTACCAACAAGGAAACTCTTGTTATCCCATTTTTACCAGAAGGCTGCATGATTTATATAGGATGAAAAGCAGGCAGCCATGTCTGGCTTTTTCCTGGTAATCTAGGCTCTGTTTCAATGCACCTTCAGAGTCTTTCTCATGGCAGAGTGGGTGTTTCATTGGGCTATTGCTAGAGGAGACTACATCTCTCCACACATATTTTAACTGTCAGGGATTTCAGGAAGCAAAAGAGACTGGGTAGGCTAGCTGCCCTCCAGGTTGTGGGTCATGTTCTCATTTTGGGGACTGAGGCAATTTGAAGGAGGTTTTGGATCCTCTGAAAGAAGTCTTTCAAAGTTGCTTGGAATCCAGCACAAGGCAGCTAGTTCTCACAGGCAAGCCTCAATTTTTCTTTGCTTTCATTGGGGGGTATACATTGCTCCTAAGCAGCATTACTGAACACAACACAATTTTCAGGCTTACAATCACCACATTCATCTTTGAGATGCTGTCTCAACCTCATCTGTACCTGTGAGAGGCCAGTTATACTTATTAGAACTCTGCTCCACCTTGGGCTTCCCTTTGTCCTGGTTTCTGTTTTTCTCAGAGACCAACTGTGAGACCCAGGATAAAGGGAGGCAGTGAGGTCCAGGGCACAGCCATGTTTCCTTAGCACCCAGCTCTGGGGTCTCAGGCATGATTTCATTACCCAGAGACCCTTCAACAACACACAGACTATATTCCAATCCCTATGAGACCTGATTCCTGCACACAGCCCCTTGCAGGAATGGGGTCAGAAGTGCAGTTTCCAGCGACCAGGTCACAGTCTCAAAACACCTCCTCCAGTGAAATCTGACCAAGGAGACAGCCTGAAAAAGACCTAAGGTGCAGAGTTTTAGTGTCTCTCACTGGTTATCTCAGGTAGACATTTTCCCAACACCAGGCCAGCTCTGCCAGTACCTTTTCCTCTGCTTAGACAGGCTGACAGATTTGACAGCTGTGTCCCCGAGCCCGTGACACAAATGAAAATGTGCTACTCTCATGGCACCATGGCAGAGCTGTGAACTCTGGCAGATGTCACAATAAATGGGCACTGTTGCCTAGCAACAGGTCCTTGAGGCTTGGTGGAGAAGGAGACCTCCGTGGAGATGCGTAGGCTGTGGACTCTCACATGTCTACCGTGTGAGATCCTCAGGAAAGTCCCATTATCCTAAAGAAGGGTAGACATTAGCCATCAAGAAGAAAGGCCAAACAGAGCCCCAGGAATAATCTGCAAAATCCCTAAGGATCCAAAATAATCTGCAGGATGACTCAGGCCTACCTAGACATTGTAGGAATGAGTCTTTTTGAAACTTGCCCTGCTATTATTTCTAGGTACAGCCCTCCTGTGTTTCCTGGGGTTGTTCTCTCCCAGGTGGGGCTTTCTGCAGAACCAAGCAGCCTTAGAAACTGCAAGTCTGTATTTTCTGTTGCGAGTGTTGGATGTCTGATAGTGTGTGTCTTTGTGTGTTTGTTTGTGTGTGTGTATGTGTGCATTTAAGTGAAGTCTACTTAAATGTATTAAGCTAAAGAACTGCAGCACCTTTTTTTTTTTTTTTTTAATATCCCAACTTTTGGTGGTCTGTTTGTGTGGTTCTGCTTGGGCTGCAGGGTAGGTCTCTGTGTTCTTTTGTGAATCAAGAAGCCACAGTCATTCGGGAGGCTGGCTGTGACCCCACAATGGCACAAATCCCCTGCACCTGCAAAAAAAAGCACATTTCTAGAGAAAAGAGGTGCACAACTCACCCAAGAGTAGACATCTTCCACTGTTTCATTTTCCTGCGGCCAACCCATAAAGAGACAACAGCTGTCCTATCTGTGGGACAGATAGTTGAATTTACCTGGAATTTACCTTGAATTTACCTAGAATTCAGTTCACAGTCAAGGAAGTGCTTCACATCATGAGGGCACTTGGCCACCATCTTGGGATTTCATTCTTGGACAGACAGTATGAGCAGCAATAAGGTGAGATGCGGTGAGGATTCAATGTCATGAGGGTTGAGTTTGGATCCACACTTTCACCTGCCAAAAAGGTGAAGTCTCATGGCACAGAACATGCTTCCAACAGCATCTCTGCATTTGCTTAATTGCATAAGCCATCCACATCATGGCCTGGAGTTCAGGTGTGAGTACTTCAATGTGCAGGGAACATTTGGAGTGCATACTTGAACCATCATAGCATACGCTCAATTTCACAGCTGACATACCCTGAGCTAAATGGAAGTGGGATAGATTGACACTGGGTAGGATGTGGCCTTCAACCTTGCCTCCTCTTATCCTGACTTCCATTTTTCCCATTGGCCTAGGGTTTCCTGAGTCTGTCTAAATGTCTCCCACAATAAATATATCCCAGTTCACTGAGGGCAACCCTGATGGAAATCCATTGCATGAGTATTTCCTTCTAAACACTGTCACATTTTAGTTACAGGGCAGTTTCAATACTTTTAAAACCATAAATATCTTTTACAGCTGCCAGCAAGGAAATTGTTACTCTGCCACTTCTTTCAGAAGGCTGAATGTTTCCTGTAGGATGAGAAGCAGGCAGCCATGTGTGGCATTGCCTGGTAATCTAGCCTCTGTTTCAATTCTTCTGAATGTCCTTTCTCATTGTCGAGGGGCTCTTTCATTGGGTTCTTCTTCACTGCACTGACTTTCACCTCAGATCTTTTGGCTGCCAAGGATTTCAGGGAGCAAAAGGGAATTCAGGTAGATTGTCTGCTCCAGGTTGTGGGTCATTGTCTCATTGTAGGGGCTGAGGTTGTTTGCACTTTGCAGGAAACATTGGGTTCTCTGACAGGAATCATTGAACATTGCTTGGACTGTGAGGTGGTCACTGGAAACTGCTGTTCTGACTTCATTTCCAAAAGAGGCTGTGTGGAAGAATTGGGTCACATGGGGATTAGAAAATAGTCTGGTGCATTGTTGAGGGTTTTTGGGTTGCAGAATCATACCTGAGACCCCAGAAGCAGATGTCAGCTAAAGATGTCCTGACTATTGACCTTGCTTCCTCCATTCATTCTGAGCCTCACAGAAGCTCTATGGGAAAGGCAGGAAGCATGACAGAGGCAAGTACAAGTTGAGAAGTGTTCTCACACCTCAGACTAGCCTCTCATGGTGGCAGAGGAGGTTGAGACAGTGTCTCGGAGGCCATCTGTGTTGATGACAAGCCTGAAAAGAGTGTTCATTAGTGCTGTTGATGTGCACAGAGGATTCCCCATGAAAGCAAAGAAAAATCAATGCTTGTCTGTGAGAATGAGCTGCCTTGTGTTGGAGTCCAAGCAATGTTCAAAGGTTTCTGTCAGAGGACCCAAAAGCCTCTTGCAAAGTGCAACAACCTCAGCCCACACCATGAGACAATGATCCACAACCCAAGGGTAGCCAGCCTACTCAAAATCCCTTTTGATCTCTGAAATCCCTTGCAACTAAATAATCTCTGGCAAGAGGCAGTCCCATCCAGGAGCAGCTCAATGACAGTGTCCCTCCACAATAAGGCAGTGCAGAGGAAATGAAAGAGAGGCTATAGTAAAACACAAAAGCCAGAGATGACTACCTGCTTCTCATCCTACAGAAATGCAACACTCCAGTAGAAGTTGGAGAACAAGAGTTTCCTTTTTGGTGTCTGTAATGGGAATTTATGGCTTTAAATGTATCAAAGCTTCCCACTCATTAAAATAGGGCTCTGCTTGATGTTGCTTCAAGGTGGCTCACATCTGCCCTTTCCTAGGATCATGGGACCATCTCGATAATAATTCAGAGAAGACAGGCAGAAGTCCATGGCCGAAGCACCTCTATGGAGGTCTCATTCTCCACAAAGCTGCAGGGCTTCTCTGTATGCAAAGAGGTTATTCATTGTGATGCTAGGCAGAACTCACATCTCAGGCCTGGTGCTCTGAGACTAGCACATGCACATTCATGAGGCAGGCTCAGGCACCAGGCTGTCAGAGCTGTCATCCTGCCTAAGCAGAAGAAAAAGGTATAGGCAGAGCCTGCCTGGTATCAGGAAAAACTGCCTGCAATAACCAACTTTTTGTCCCCAAAAGTGTTGATCTTAGGGCCCCTTCAGGCTGCCTCCATGGTCAGGTTTTGCTGGAGGAAGAGGCGTTTAAAGACTTTGAGGTGGGTGTTGTAAACTGCTTATCTGACTTCATTCCAAAAGAGACCATGTGCAAGGTTCGGGTCCCATGCGGATTGGAATATAGTCTGGTGAGTTGTTGTGGGGTCTTTGATGGAATCATACCTGAGACCCCACAGGTGAGTGTCAGCAAAATATGGATGAGCCCTTTACCTCACTGCCTCTCTTCATCCTGGGCCTCAGAGGGTCTCTTTAACAATGGCAGAAACCATGACAAATGCAAGTCCAAGGTGGCTCAGTGTTCTCACATCTTGAACTGTCCTCTCATGGGTGCAGAACCATGCAAGCTGCATGGTTCTGAAGGAAACCCCACCTGGGAGAGAACAACCCCAGGGAACACAGACTGTCTGTACCAAAAAATCACTGTGTGGCAAGTTTCAAAAAGACTCATCCCTACAACATCTAGGCAGGCCTCAGGAATCCAGCAGAACCTTTTGGATCCTTAGAGATGCGTGGTTTATTGCTGGGGTTCTGCTTGACATTTCTTCCAGCTGGCTCACATACACTGTTTCCTGGGATCATGGAGTCCCCCATGGATCCCACAAAGAAAGCAGGCTAGAGTCCACCATTGACACACTTCCATGGAGGTCCCCTTCTCCCCAAGCTTCAGGGACTTGTTGCTAGGCAATGGTGGCATTGATTGTGATGCTAGCCAGAGCTCACAGGTCAGGCCTTGTGCCCTGAGACTAGTATATGGGCATTCATGAAGCAGGCTTGGGCACCCAGGTGTCAGAGCTGTCAGGCAGCCTAAGCAGAGAAAAATGGTTATGGCAGAGCTGACTTGATATCCATAAAAATGTTGCCTGTGATAACCCACTGTGGGACCCTGAAAGTCTCAAACCTAGGACCCCTTTGTGTCATCACCATTGTTGAATCTTGCTGGAGGAGGAGGTGTTTTGAGACTGTGAGGTGGTCACTGGAAACTGCTCTGCAGGCTCCATTCCCTAAAGAGGCTGTGTGCAAAAATCGGGTCCCATGGGGATTGGAATATTGTCTGGTGAACGGTTGATGGGTCTTTGGGTGATGGAAAATACATGAGACCCCAGAGGCAGGTGTCCATGAAAGATGGCCAGGCCCTTGACCTCTCTGCCTCTTTTAACCTGGACCTCACAGGGGCTCTCTGGGAAAGACAGGAATCCAAGCAGAAGCAAGTCCAAGATGGAGTAGTGTTCTACCACCTCGAACTGGCATTTCACGGGTTCAGATGAGGTTGAGACAGTGCCACAGAGTCTGACTGTGGCAATTAGAAGCCTGAAAAATGTGCTTAGTAATTCTGTTGAGGGGAAATGTGTTCCCACAATAAAAGCAAAGAAAAGTCAAGGCTCACCTGAGAGAATGAGCTGACATGTGCCGGAGTCAGAGCAACTTTCAAATACTAATGTCAGAGGATGCAGTAGCCTCCGGCAAAGTGCAAACAACCTCAACCCCTACAACAAGACCACAACCCACAACATGGAATGCAGCCATCCTACCCAAAGTTTCTTTTGCTCCCTAAAATCCCCAGCAGCCAAAAGGTCTATGAGGAGAGGCAATCTCATCCAACAAGAGCCCAGTGAAAGACCCCAGCCACAATGAGAAAAGATGTGGAGATAAAGTGAATCAGATCTAAAAATACCAGGCCAATCAAGACAGGGCTCCCTGTTTCTTATCATACAGGAATCTTGCAGTGCTCTGATAGAAGTCAGAGTACAAAAGTTTCTTTGTTGGTGGCTGTAACAGGAATTTACACTTTTAAAACTATCACAGCTGATCAGTCATTAAAAGGTGACCCTTCTTAGAAGAAAACACTGACACAAAGGATTCCCACGAGGATCATCTTCTGTGAACTGGAAAACATTTAGTGTGGAAGAAGTTGAGCCAGACCCAGGAAACCCTAGGCTGTCGAGAAACAGGAAAATCAGAAGAGGCAGGTGTGGAATCCACATCCCAACCAGCATCAATCCAACCCACTGCCATTTGGTTCTGAGTATGAAGGTCCTCATATCAGTCCCTTGCAAGATTGGCTTCAGTTTTTACTTCAAATGTTCCCTGAATGTGTGTGTACTCCCAATAGAAAACTGAACAATAGTGTGGACTGCTTGTGCAATTAAGATAGTGTGGTGATACAGTCAAAAGCACCTTCTGTGTCATCTGCCTTCAACTTCTTTGCAGGTGAAGATGCGGGATGTCACCCACCCCTCACCAGAGCATATCTTCACCCTTATCACACCTTATTGCTGCTCACTCTCTTTGTCCCCCAGTGAAATGCCAAGAAGATTGAAAAGTGCCATTTTATGATGTGAAGCACTTGCTCTGCAGGAATCAAATTCCAGGTAAATTCAAGTAGCCTTGCTAACAAGCCTGTTAGTGTTTCTCTCTCTTTTGGCTGAAGGACAATGAAACACTAGATGTCTTTTCTTGGGTGTGGCTTGCTCCTTTTCTTTCTAGAAGAGTGGCTTTTTTTTCTTTTTTTTTTTTTTTTTTTTTTGGCAGGGGAAGGTGATTTGGACCCCAGTGGTCTCAGTCATCCTCTCAATTCACTACGGATTTATGATCCATAGAAAAGTGAAGTAAAAGGAGCTCCACAGCCCAAGCAGAGCCACACAGACAGGCCAATAAAAAGCTGGGAGATTCAAAAAAACCCTGCAGTATGTTATCCACATTCCTTTAAACAGAGCCCAGTTACAGGCACACACACGCAGACACAAACACACACACACACAGACACATACACATACACAAACACACAAAGGCAAACACACAGGCAGGCATCCAACACTTGCAACACTCCAAGAAAACATACAGCTGGGAAGATTCTGAGGCTGTGTGGTTATGGAGAAAGCTGCACCTGGGAGGAAGCAACTCCGAGGAAACCAGGACGACTGTACCTAGAAATCTCAGTGGCAAGAGATGCAGGAAGACTCACACGTATAAAATCTAGGCCAGCCTGGGGCATCTTGCAGATCCTTTTAGATCCTTAGGAATTTTGCTGTTTCTTTCTGGGGCTCTGCTTGACATTTCTTCAGGCTGGTTAACCTCTGCCCTCTTCTAAGTTTATAAGACTACCTTGTGGATCCCACAAGGAAAACAGGTGACAGTCCACCACAGACACACCTCATGGAGGACTTCTTATCTGCCAAGCTTCAGGGACTTATCTCTAGGCAATGGTGGCATTTACTGTGAAGTTATGTATACCTCACAGCTTAGGCCTGGTGCCTTGAGTCTAGTGAATGCACATTCATGAGGCAGGCTCACGCTCCTCACTATCAGAGCTGTTAGCTTGCCTAACCAGAGGAAAATGGTACAGGTGTAGCTGGCCTGGTATTGGGAAAAATTTCACCTGTGATAATCCACTGCTGGACCCTAAATGTCTCCACTGTAGGGACCTTTTGGGCAGTCTCCTTGGTCAGGTCCAGCTGGAGAAAAAGGTGTTTTGAAACTGTGAGCTGGTAGCTGCAAATAGCTCTACTGCCTTCCTTCCCAAAAGCGGCCGCCTGCAAGAATAATTTCCCATGGGGATGGGAATACAATCTGGTAAGTTTTGGTTATACATTCATACCTGACACCCCAGAGACAGGTTTCAGCAAAAAATGGCTAGAGCTTTGACCTCATTGCTTTCCTTCATCCTGGACCTCACATGGGCTATCAGGGAAAGGTAGCAACCACGAGAAAGGCAAGTCCAAGTGGAGTTTTGTTCTCACACCTCAAACTGGCCTCTCATGGGTGCAGATGAGGTTGAGACAGTGTCTCAGAGGCTATCCGTGGTGATTGAAATCCACAAAATATTGTCCAGTAGTGTTGAGAGGTAATATTAACCCCTTATGAAAGTAAATGAAAATCAAGATTCTCCTGAGAAAAGGAGCTAACGTGTGCTGGAGTCCCAGCAATGTTCAAAGATTCCTGTCAGAGGATCCAAAAACCTCCTGCAGAGTGCAAACATACTCAGCCCCCATAATGAGACCACTTCCCACAACCTGGAGCATAGTCAGAATAACCAAAATACCTTTTGCTCCCTGAAATTTCTTGCAGGCAAAAGATCTCTGGTGAGAGGCAGTCCATTCCACAAAAGCCCAATGAAAGACCCATTCTCCACCACAACCCACAATAAGAAATAACGTGCAAATAAAGTGAAACTGAGCCAAGATTACCAGGCAAGCCCAGACAGAGCTATCTGCTTCTCATCCTACAGGAATCATGCCTCCTTTCAATAAAAGTTGGAAAACAAGATTTTCCTTGTTGCTGGCTCTAATGGGAGATTAAGATTTCAAAATTATCACAGTCACAGCTGGTCAGTCATTTAAACATGACAGTGTTTAGAAGGAGATACTCATGAAATGCATTCATATAAGGAATCCAGTTCATCTTCTGTGAACTAGAAAACTTTTAGAGTAGAAGGCCTGGAGCCAGACGCAGGAAACCCTAGGCTGATGAGAAACATGGAAATCAGGGAAAGAAGAGACAAGAATGGAGACCAAATCTCACCCATCATCAATCCATCCCAATCCCATTTGGCTCCAGTTATGAAAGCCCTCAAATTGGTAGGTTGCCAAGATGGCCCCAGTTTACAGTCTACATATTCCCTGCACGTTGGGGTACTCCCACCTGAACACTGGGCCACTGTGTGGACTGCTTGTGCCATTAAAGGAAATGTGGGGATGGAATTGGAAGCAACTTCTGTGTCATTGGTCTTCACCTTTTTTTGCAGGTGAAGGTGTGGGATTTCATTCATGCCTCACCAGATTGTAACCTCACTCCTATCTGAACTTATTGCTTTTCATACTCTCTGTCCTAGAATCAAAACCCCAGAAAATAGAGGAATGCCCACTCATCACGTGAAATGCTTACTTGCCTGGAAACCGAATTGGAAGTAAATACAAGGGACTCTGTGGATGGGACTTCTATTGTCTCTCCCTATTTTGGCTGCAGGGCTATGAAATACTGGGAGATGTCTGTTCTTGCATGTTGTGTGCTCTTCTTCTTTCCAGAAGAGTGGATTTTTTTGAAGGGGGAGGTGATTATGACCCTCTTAGGTCTCAGCCAGACTGACAATTAACTGTGAATTCCTGAACCGAATAAAAGAACACAAAGCCCCACAGCTGAAGCAGAACCACATAGACAGGCCATCAAAAGGTTGACAGACTCTAGAAAAGAGAAGTGCTGAAGTGCGGAAACCACATTCCTTTAAGCCAACTCCACTTACAGGCATACACACACACACACTACACACACATACACACACACAGAGCAGCATACACACAAAGACATCTAACACTTGCAACCCTCCCACAGAAACACACAGCCTGGCAGAATCTGAGGCTGCAAGGTTATGTAGGAAGCCACACCTGGGAGGCAGCAACCCCAAGGATCAGTGGAGGGTTGTACCTAGAAGTCACACTGGGGCAAGTTTCAAAAATACTCACTCTTACAACATCTTGGCAGGCCTGAGGCATCTTGCAGTTCTTTTTAGATGCTTAGGGATTTCATGGTTTATTCCTGGGGCTCTGCTTGTTGTTTCTTCAGGATAGGATGCGTGTGCCCTCTCTTAGGATCACGGGAATATCCCAGGGATCCCACAGAGAAGACAAGTGAGAGCCCACCATTGACACACCTCCACAGAGTTCTCTTTCACCACCAAGCCCCAGGGACTTGTCGCTAGTCAATGGTGGCATTCATTGTGATGCTAGCCAGAGCCCACAGCTCAGACCTGATTCCCTGAGACTGGCACATGTACATTCATGGGCAGGCTGAGGTACCCATCTCTCAGATCTCTCAAGCTTCCAAAGCAGAGGAAAATGGTACAGGAAGAGTCAGTCTGGCATCAGAAAAAGGCTGCCTGTAATAACCCACTGTGGGACCCTAAAAGTCTGGACCTTAGGGCCTCTTTGGGCTGTCTCCGTGGTTGGGTGCTCCTGGAAGAGGAGGCATTTAGAGACTGTCAGGTGGTTGCTGGAAACTGCTCTTCTTACTCCATTCCTGAAAGAGGCTGTGTGCAAGTAAGGGGTCCCATGGGGATTGGAATATAGTTTGCTGAATTGTGGAGGGGTTGTTGAGTGGTGGAATCATACCTGAGAAAGCAGAGGGGAGTTTCAGTAAAAGATGCCTGGTTCCTTGACATTACTGCCTCTTTTCATAGTAGGCCTTGCAGGGGCTCTCTGAGAAAGGCAGGTACCACGAAAAAAGAAAGTCCAAAGTCGAGCAATGTTCTCACACCTTGAACTGGCCCCTAACGGGTGGTGATGAAGTTGACACAATGTCTCAGAGGTCATCTGAGATGATTGTAAGCCTAAAAAGGATTTCCACTAGTGCTGTCAAGGGGCACTGTGAACGCGAAATGAAAGCAAAGAAAAATCAAGGCTCGCCTGAGGGAATAAGCTGACTTGTGCTGGAGTCCATGCAACATTCACAGATTCCTGTCACAGGACCCAAAAGCTTCCTGCAAAGTGCCAACATCCTCAGCCATATCAATGAGACCACGACCCACAAGCTGAAGCACATCCAGCCTACCTGAATTCTCTTTTGCTCCCTGAAATCACTGGCAGCCAAAATATCTGTGGCAAGAGGCACTCCCATTCAGAAACAACCCAATGAAAGACCCCATCCACAATGAGAAAGGGCATGTAGATAAAATGAAACAGAGCCTAGATTACCAAGCAAAAGCCAGAAATGGTTGCCTGCTTCTCATCCTAGAGGAATCATGCAGACTTTTGATAGAAGTGGGAGAACAAGAGTTTCCTTATTGGTGGCTGCAACAGGAATTTACAGTTTTAAAAGCATTACACCTTCTCAGTCATTAAAACTTGATAGTGTTTAGAAGAAAACATTCATGCAATGGATTCACATGAGGGTCATCCTCCATGAACTGGGAAATGTCTAGTGTGGAAGACGTTGAGCCAGACCCAGGAAACCCTAAACCAATGAGAAACATGGAAGTCAGAAAAATAAGAGGCAATTGTGGAGACCACATCCCACCCAGCATCAATCCAACCCACCTTCATTTGGCACTGTGTATGAAAGTCCTCAAATCTGGAGTTTGCCAGGATGGCCCCAGTTTGCATTCAAAATGTTCCCTGCAAGTTGGAGTACTCCCAGCTGAACATTGGGCTGTGGGATGGACTGCTTGTGAAATTAAGGGAATGCAAGGATGCATTTGGAAGCACATTCTGTGTCATCTCTCTTCAACTTTTTTGCAGGTGAAGGTGCTGTACCCCATTCACACCTCACCAGATTGTATCCTCAACTTTACTTGTCCTTATTGCTGCTCAAACTCTCTGTTCCAGAATGGAATCCCAAGATGATGGAGAAGTGACCCCTCATGAGGTGTAGCATCTTCTCTGCTGGGAACTGAATTTGAGGTAAATCCAACAAGCCCTGTGGACAGGACTGCTACATGTCTCCCGTGTTGGCAACAGGACAATGAAAAACTGAGTAATATCTCTTCTTGGGTATGGTGTGCTTCTCTTCTTTCTTGAAGATTGCTTTTTTTTTTTTTCCAGGGGAAGTTAACCTGGACCCTGGATGGGTCACAGCCAGCCTTCCAATTTACTGAGGATTCATGAGGGAGACTAAAAAAAAAAAAAAAAAAAAAAAAAAAAAAAATGAAGAGCTGCAGTGTTTTAGCCACATTTCTTTAAGCAGACTCCACTTACAGGCGTGAGTGCACACACATGCACACACACACACATGCCACACAAACATGCAGACATCCAGCACTCACAACACACAGCCAGAAACACACAACCAGCAGGTTCTGAGCTTGCGTGGTTCTGCAGAAAACCCCACTTGGGAGAGAACAACCCCTGGGAACATAGATGGGTTGTACCTAGAAATCACATTGGGGCAAGTTTCAAAAAGACTCACCTCTGCAGGGAATAAGTAGCCCTGAGCAACCTGCACATGTTTTGGATCCTTAGGAATTTCAGGGTTTATTTCTGGGGATGTGCTTGACATTTTTGCAGGCTGGCTCATGTCTGCCCTCTCCTAGGATCATGGGACTATCCAGATAATACCACAGAAAGACAGGTGAGAGTCCTGCTGACTAACCTCCACAGAGGTCTCCTTCTCCACCAAGCCACAGGGATTGTCACCAGGCAAAGGGGTTATTCATTGTGATGTTAGCCAGCAGTCACAGATCAAGTCTGGTGCTCTGAAACTAGCATATGTACATTCCCAAGGCAGACTTAGTTGCCAGTTGTCAGAGCTGTCATCCTACCTAAGCAGAAAAAAATGGTACAGGCACAGCTGGCCTGGTATGGGGAACAAATCTGCCTGTGGTAACCAACTGTGGGACCCTAAAAGTATCGACATTAGGGCCCCTTAAAACCATCTCCATGGTCAGGTCCCTGTGGAGGAAGAGGCCTTTTGAGACTGTGGTCATTGAAAACTGCTCTCAGACTTCATTTCCAAATGAGGCTGTGTGCAAGAATCAGGTCCCATGGGGATTAGAATTTACTCTGGTGAGTTTTTGTGGGGACTTTGTATGATGAAATCATACCTGAGACTAAAGGGTTGGGTGTCAGTGAAGTATGGATGAGCCCTCGACCTCACTGCATCCCTTCATTCTGGGCCATGCAGTGTCTCTATGGGAAAAGCATGAACCACAACAAATGCAAGTCCTAGTGGAGCCATGTTTTCACACCTTGAACTGTCCTCTCAAGGCTGCAAATGAGGTTGACATAGTGTCTCAGAGACCGTCTGTGGTGATTGCAGGCCTGAAAATGGTGTCCAGTTGTGTTTTTGAGGGGCATTGTGGACCCCTCTGAAAGCCAAGAAAAATCAAAGCTCACCTGAGAGATCGAGTTGACTTGTGCTGGAATCAAATTAACGTTCAAAGATTTCTGTCAGAGGACCCACACTCCATCTGTAAAGTGTAAACAACCTCAGTTCCCACAATGAGACTACGAACCACAACCTGGAATGCAGCCAGCCTATCCAAAGTCCCTTTTGCCCTAAGAAATCCTTGGTGGCCAAAAGATCTGTGGCAAGAATCTCTCCCATCCAGCAGCAACCCAATGAACGAGCCCCTCCATAATGAGAAAGATGTGAAGAAGAAATGAAAGAGAGCCTATATTAAGAGGCAAAAGAGAGACACAGCTGTCTGCTTCTCATCTTGCAGGAATCATGCAGCCCTCTGATAGAAGTGAAGGAACAAGAGTTTCCTTTTTGGCAGCTGTAATGGGAATTCACTATCTTAAAACTATCACAGCTACCCAGTAACTAAAACATAACTGTGTTTAGAAGGAACCACTTATGTAATGGATTCCCATGAGGGTCGTTCTCCTTGAAATGGGAAACGTTTAGTGTGGAAGATGCTGAGCCAGACCCAGAAAACACTAGGCCAATGAAGAACATGGAATTCAGGAAAAGAAGAGGCAATTGTGGAAGCCACATTCTACCAAGCATCAATCCATCCCGCTCCCATTTGGCACCAGGTATGAAAGCCCTCAAAAGGTGAGCCTGCCAAGATGGCCTCAGTTTGCAATCCCAATGTTTCCTGCATGTGGGAGTACTCCCACCCAAACAACGGGCCATGGTGAGTGCTGCTTGTGCAATTAAGGGAATGTGGGGATGCAGTTGGAAGCAGCTTCCGTGTCATCAGTTTTTAACTTTTTCACGGGTGAAGGTGAGGGATCCCATCCATCTTTCACCAGGTTGTATCTTCACCCATATCTGACCTTATTGCTGCTCTAACTCTCTATCCCAGAATAAAATCCCAAGACGATGGAGGAGTGTCCCCTTATGACGTGAAGCAACTGCTCAGTTGAGAAGTGAATTTAAGGTAAATTCAAGGGGCCCCGCAAACATGACCTGTAGTGTTGCTTTTTGGGTTTGCTGCAGGACAATAAAACACTGGGAGATGTTTGTCCTTGGGTGTGGTGTGCTCCTCATGTTTGTAGGAGAGTGTCTTTTTTTCTTTTTTTTCCATGGGGAGTTTATTTGGATTGTGGTGGTTCTCAGCCAGTCTCCCAGTTGACTGCAGATTTATGATGCACAGAAAAATAAACAGCGAGAACCACAGTCCAAGAAAAGCCACACAGACAGGCCACCAAAAGGTTAAGAGAGGTAAAAAAAAAAAAGTATTGCTGCAGTGTGTTAGCCCTATTCCTTTAAGCTGACTTCACTTATAGGCATACACACACACACACACACACAGGCATAGCCACACACATGAAGACATTCAACACATGCAACACTCTCACAGAAACACAGAGCCCAGTAGCTTCTGAATCTGTGTGGTTCTGCAGTAAACCCCATCTCAGAGATGACTGCCCCAGGGAACACAGGTAGGCTGTACCTAGAAATCACACTGGGACAAGTTTCAAAAAGACTCACTCCTACAATGTCTAGGCAGGCCTGAGGCAGCCTGCAGATCCTTTGGAATCTTTAGGGATTTTGTGGTTTATTTCTGAGGCTTTCTGAAGTTTCTTTAGGCTGGCTCACGTCTGTCTTCTCTTAGGATCATGGGACTATCTCAGCAATACCACAGAGAAGACAGGAGAGAGTCAAATGGCCAATGCACCTCCATGGAGTTCTCCTTCACCAAGTCACAGGGACTTGTCACTATGAAAATATGTTATTTATTGTGATACTAGCTAGAGCTCACAGCTCAGGCCTGGTGCCCTGAGACTGGTGCATGCACACTCATGGCGTAGGCTCAGTGGTCAGCTTTCAGAGTTGTCATCCTGCCTAAACAGAGGAAAATGGTAGAGGAAGAGCCAGCCTCGTATTGGGAAAAAAAGCTGGCTATGATATCCATCTGTGGGACCCTAAAACTGTCAAATTTAGGGCCCCTTTGGGCCACCTTTGTGGTCATTTCCTGCTGGATAAGGAGTTGTTCCAAGATGGTCAGCTGGTAGCTGTAAACAGTTATTCTTTCTCTATTGCTGATACAGGCTGTGTGCAAAAATCTGGTCACATGGGGATTAGAATGTAGTCTGGTGTGTTGTAGGGTCTTTGAATGATGGAATCATACCTGGTACTCAAGACGTGGGTTTCAGAAAAATATGGATGAGCCCTTGACCTCACTGCCTCCCTTCATCCTGCTGCCATGCATGGGATCTCTGGCAAAGGCAGAAACCATGATAAAGGCAAGTACAATATGAAGCAGTGTTCTCACACCTGAAACTGACATCTTACAGGTGCAGATGAGGTTGAGATTGTGTCTCAGAGGCCATATGTGGTGATTGCAAGCCTGAAAAGGGTGTCCAGCCATGCTGTTGAGGGGGCAAAGTAGACCCCCCATGAAAGCAAAGAAAAATCAAGGCTTGCCTGAGAGAAGGAGCTGACTTGTGCTGGAGTCCAAGCAAAGTTCAAATATTTCAGTCAGAAAACCCAAAACTTTCCTGCAAAATGCAAACCACCTAAGCACTCAGAATGAGAAAACAATCTACAATCAGGAGTGCAGCCATTCTACCCAAAGTCCCTTTTTCTCCCTGAAATCCGGGGCAGCCAAAAGATCTCTGGCAGGAGGCAGTTCCGTTCAGCAAGAGCCCAGTGAAAGACCCCCTCCACATTGAGAAAGGAAGTGCTGATGAAGTTAAACAAAGCCAAGATTATAAAGCAAATCCAGACATGGCTACCTGTTTGTCATACAACATGAATCCTGCAGCCCTCCAATAGAAGTAAGAGAATAAGCGTGTCCTTATTGGCAGCTGCAACAGGAATTTATGCTTTTAAAAGTATCACAGCTGCCCAGTCATTAAAAGGTGATAGTGTTTAGAAGAAAACACTCAAGCAAAGGTTTCCCATGAGGGTCTTCCTTCTTGAACTTGGAAATGTTTTGTTTGGAAGACATGGAGTAAGCCCCCAGAAAACCATAGGCCAATGAGAATAATAAAAGTCAAGATAAGAAGAGGCAAGTGTGGAGGCCACATCCCACCCAGCATCAATCCATCCCACTCCCATTTGGGTCCAGATATGGAAGCCCTCAAATGGAAGTTTGTCAGGATGATTCCAGTTTCCAGTCCACATGTTTCCTGCACATTTAAATACTCCCACCTGAAAACAGGGATATGATGTGGAGTAGCTGTGCATTTAAGGGTGTATGGGGATGAAGTCTGAACACCTTCTGTGTCATCTGTATTTACCTTCTTTGCAGGTGATTGTTCTGAAGCCCATCCACCTCTCCCCAGAATGCAACCTTACCCATATTTCACCTTATTGCTGCTCACACTCTTTGTTCTTGAATGAAATCCCAAGACATGAAGCATCTGCTCAGCTGGGAATGGTATTCAAAGTAAGTTCAACAGACCATGCTGAGAGGACTGCTAGTGTCACTCCCTGATTTGGCCACAGGACAATGAAACAATAGAAGATATCTGTTCTTGGGTATGGCATGCTCTCTATTTTATAGAATTGTGTCTTTTTTTGCAGAGGGAGGTGATTTGGACCCTGATGGGGTCTCAGTCAGCCTGCTAATTCACTGTGGAGTTACGATCTGCAGAAAAATAAAGAACGTGGAGGCTCACAGACTAAATAAAGCAACACAGCCAGGCCACAACAAAAAATAAATAAATAAATAAATAAAAGGTGCTGCAAAGCATTAGCTACATTCCATTAAGCAGACTCCACTTACAGGCACACACATACACACACACAACACACAAAGCCGCACGCAATGCAGACACGAAACACTTGCAACATTCCCACAGAAAAGCACACAGCAAGGCAATTCCTGAGGCTGTGTGGTTCTGCAGGAAGCTTGACCTGGGAGAGAGCAACCCCAGGGAACCCATGCAAGCTGTACCTAGAAATAACAGAGTGGCAATTTTCAAATCAACTCACCCCTACAATGTCTAAGTAGGCTTGAGGCATCCTGCAGAATTTTTTTTTTTTTTTGGTTGGGGGGATCTTTAGGGATTTCATCATTCATTCCTGTGTCTCTGCTTGAGGTTTCCTAAGGCTGATTTGCATCTGCTTTCTCCTAGGACTGTGGGACTATCCTGAGAATCCTACAGAGAAGACAGGCGAGGGTCCACTTCTGATGCATCTCCATGGAGGGTTTCTTCTCTGCCAAGCTGCACGAACTTGTCTCTAGGCAACGGTGGCATTGCCTAAGCAGAGAAAAATGGTACAGGCAGAGACATCCTGGTATTGCAAAAAAGGCAGACTGAAATAACCCACTGTGGGACACTAAAATTCTTGACCTTAGGGTTCCTTGGGGACATCTCCAGGGTGGGGTTTTACTTAAGGGGGATGCATTTGCAGACTCTGAGGTGGAGGCTGGAAACTGCTCTTCTGACTCCATTCCTGAAAGAGGCTTTGTGCAAGAATTGGGTCCCATGGGGACTGGAATATAGTCTGGTGAGTTTTGGAAGGTCTTTGGGTGATAGAATCATACCTGAGACCAGAGGTGGCTGTATGCAAAAGATTTCTGGGCTTTTGACCTCACTGCCTCCCTTCACCCTGGGCCTCACAGGAGCTCTCAGGGAAAGGCAGGAACAGTAGGTACAAGTTAGAGCAGTGTTCACAAACCTGGAACTGGCATCTCATGGGTGCAGATGATGTTGAGACAGTGTCTCAAAGTCACCTGTGGCTATTGCAAGCCTGAATTGGTGTCCAGTAGTGCTGTTGAGGGACATTGTAAACTTCCCTGGAATGAAAAGAAAAATCAAAGCTCACCTGAGAGAATGAGCTCATTTGTGCTGAAGTCTCAAAAATGTTTAAAGTTATCTGTCTGAAGACTCAAAAATATCCAGCAAAGTACAGACAATCTAAGCCCCCGAAATGAGACCACAACCCACAACTTGGAGCATAGCCAGCCTACCTAAAGTCTTTTTTGCTCCCTGAAATCCTTGCCAGCCAAAAGATCTTTGGGCATAGGCAGTCCCATCCAGCAGGAGCACAATGAAAAATCCACTCTACAATGAGAAGGCTGTGCAGATGAAACAAAACAGAAGCTAGATTCTAGACAAAAGTCAGACACAGCTGCCTGCATCTCATCATAAAGGAATCATACTGCCCTCTGATAGAAGTAGGAGAACAAGAGTTATCTTTTTGGTGGCTGTAATGGTAATTTATGGTTTTCAAAGTATCAATGCTGCCCAGTCATAAAAAAGGGACAGTGTTTAAAAGGAAGCACTCACACAAGGGATTCCCATGAGTCTCATTCTCCAAGAACTAAGAAATGTTTAGTGTGGAAGTTGTTGAGCAACACCAGGAAAACCGTAGGCTGACAAGGAACATGGAAGTCAGGAAAAGTCAGGAAAAGAAGAGGCAAGTTTGAAGGTCACACCACTCCAATCATCAATCCATTCCATTCCCATTTGGCTCTGGGTATGAAAGCCATAAACTGCGAGTTTGCCAGGAAGGTCACAATTTGCACTCCAAATGTTCCCTGCATGTTGGAATACTACTATCTGAATGCAGAGCCATGGTGTGGACTGATTGTGCAATTAATAGAATGCAAAGATAGGGTTAGAAGCACTTTCTGAGTCATCTGTTTTCGTTTCTATTGCACGTGAAGTTGTGGGAATCCATCCACCCCTCATCAGATTGTATCCTCACCCCTATCTGGCCATATTTCTGCTCATACTTTGTGTCCTAGAATGAAATCCCAAGATGATGGAGGGATGCCCCCTTATAACATGAAGCAAGTGCTCAGCTGAGAACTTAATTCGAGGTAAATTCAAGAGTACCTGTGCACAGGATTTCTAGTGTCTCTCCCTGGGTTGGCCACAGAATAATAAAACACTGGAAGGTCCCTGTTTTTTGGTGTGCTATGCTCCTCTTCTTTTTAGAAAAAGGACTTTTTATTTATTTATTTATTTTTGCATGGTAGGTAATTTGGATGGCAGAGGGTCTCGACCTGCCTCCCAATTAAATGCTGATTCATGATCCACAGAAAAGGAAAGAAAACAGAGTCCCACAGCCCAAGCAGAGCCACACAGACAAACAAACAAAACGTTGGGCATCTCAAATGAAAAAGTGCTTAAGTGCGTCAGCCACATTCCTTTAAGCAGACTACTTACAGGCACACAGACACACACAAACACACAATGCCACACACACATGCGGACATCCAACAATTACAACACTCCCACAGAAACACACAGCATGGAAGCTCCTGAGGCTTCCTGGTTCTGTCAGAAGCCACACCTGGAAGAGAGCAACACCGCAGATTCAGGAGGGCTGTATCTAGAAATCACAGAGGGGCAAGTTTCAAAAAGACTCACCCCTACAACGTCTAGGCAGTCTGAAAGAATACTGCAGATCTTTTTTGGTCCTTAGAGATTGTTTGTGGTTTATTCCTAGTGCTGAGCTTGACATTTCTTCAGGATGGCTGACATCTGCCCTCTCCTAATATCATGGAACTATCCCATGCATCACCCAGAGAAGGCAGGTGAGAGTGCAACACCAATGCAACGCCACATAAGTCTCCTTCTCCGCCAAGAAGCAGGGACTTTTCACTGGGCAATTGTGACATTCATTGTGATGCTAGCCAGAGCTCACAATCAGGCTGGTTCCCTGAGACTAGCGCGTGCTTATTCGTGAGCCAGGATTGGGTGCTCGGCTGTCAGAGCTCTCAATCTGCCTAAGCATAGGAAAAGGTACAGACTGAGGCAGCCTGCTATTAGGAAGAAGGCTGCCTGCAAAATCCCGCTGTGGGACCCTAATCGTCTCTACCTCAGGGCATGTTTGGGCCATCTATGTGGTCGGGTACCAAGGAAGGAGGAGGTGTTTTGAACTCTGAGGTGGTCGCTGGAGCCTGCTCTTTGACTCCATTCTCAAAAGAGACTGTGTGCAAGAATCAGGTCCCAGTTGGATTGGAATATAGTCTGGTGTGTTGTTGAGGGTTCTTTGTGTGATAAAATAATACCTGAGACAACAGAGATGGGTGTCAGTGAAAAATGACTGGGCTCTTAACCTCACTGCCTCTCTTCACCCTGGGCCTCACAGGGGTTTTCTGGGAAATGTAGGTGTGGGAAAGACAGTTTCTGGGGTGCCAGATTAGTTGGTCTCCCTTGTGTGAGACACCCAAGGGGAGCTATAGATGGCCTCTGAGGAGAAAAGTCTCCTTATTGCCTTCATGCCTTTATGCCCCAAAAGCATAACCACTCAGTGGCATTCCACAGGTTGCTCAGGAAGATAACACTCCCTTGAAGCAGTGAAGCACAATCAAACATCTTGGCTCCTCCTGAAACCCACTGCCACCAAATTCAGTCCCAATAAGTTAATTTTTTTTTTATTATTATACTTTAAGTTTTAGGGTACATGTGCACAACGTGCAGGTTTGTTACATATGTAAACATGTGACATGTTGGTGTGCTGCACCAATTAACTTATCATTTGGCATTAGGTATATCTCCAAATGCTATCCTTCCCCCCTCCCCCCCACCCCACAACAGGCCATGGTGTGCAATGTTCCCTTTCCTGTGTCCATGTGTTCTCATTGTTCAATTCCCACCCATGAGTGAGGACATGCAGTGTTTGGTTTTTTGTCCTTGTGATAGTTTGCTGAGAATGATGGTTTCTAGCTTCATCCATGTCCCTACAAAGGATATGAAATCATCATTTTTTATGGCTGCATAGTATTCCATAGTGTATATTGGCCTCATTTCCTTAATCCAGTCTATCATTGTTGGACATTTGGGTTGGTTCCAAGTCTTTGCTGTTGTGAATAGTACCACAATAAATATACATGTGCATGTGTCTTTATAGCAGCATCATTTATAATCCTTTGGGTATATACCCAGTAATGGGATGGCTGGGTCAAATGGTATTTCTAGTTATAGATCCCTGAGGGATTGTCACACCAACTTCCACAATGGTTGAACTAGTTTACCATCCCACCAACTGTGTAAAAGTGTTCCTATTTCTCCACATCTTCTCCAGCAGCTGTTATTTCCTGACTTTTTAATGATTGCCATTCTAACTGGTGTGAAATGGTATTGTGGGCAAAGGATATGAACAGACACTTCTCAAAAGAAGACATTTATGCTACCAAAAGAGACATGAAAAAATGCTCATCATCACTGGCCATCAGAGAAATGCAAATCAAAACCACAATAAGTTAAAGATCTTAAGCAGTTTAGACCCAACCCTTTACTCAAGGAAAATCACAGAAACTGCCACACTGCTATACATCTTTTTGAATGACTCACGAGTTCCATTTCGCTGACCAATCCTTTTCCTCATCCCTTCCTCCCCCTCCCATCTGCCCTAAGAACAAGGATCTTGTAAAGCAAGAAACTGGGCAGAGCCAGAAAGCTCTGGGCCGTGATCAAGACTCTGATTATCTGGTCCCCGGACTTGCCTCTTAAACTCTTATTCTGTCTCTTTCTAACTCCTTTGTCTCTGCTGGACTTGGGGTATGCACTGGGTGGTGTGGGGCTGGTATGCCCAACATCTGATGCCCAACTTTGGACTCCCCATAATTTCTACAAATAGTTCAGTGAAGGAACACCCGAGCATGGAAAATGGAGAATGACTGAGGAAGGAAGCCTGAGTACATTTTCACTTCAAGCTCAATGGGTAAGCACAGCACTCGGAGAACTCCAGGCAAACCTCAGGAAAATATTGGTTAAGCTGAGAGTAAGTTTGCTAATTACTTAAGCCTGCTGCAACAGTTATTGCACTGCAGAGTGGTAATTGTGAGTACCCAAAATCTCACATCTTTGTTCCATCTCATAGAAATATATGTTCCTAGATTTCCAAAATATGGAACTATGAATGTAAAAGATTGGGACAAGGTTGGATCAGACTTAGAATGAGCACAACAAGGAGGCCATGATATTCCCTTTTTCACTTGCTCTGTGTGGTCAGCCATTAAAACAGTACTAGTGCCCTTCTACACTAAGGAGGAGGCGGCGAAGTTTCAGGATGACATAGAAAACTTTAATAATCAGGAATGTGATGATTAGCAAAGTGAACCATCACAGTCTAGTTTAAAAAAGGGGGAGGAAAGGGAAGCTATATATGCTAACTTCCAAAAAATTATGAAAGAAATAGTTCCACTTACTGAAGAAACAGTGTCACCTACTACGCCTTTAGGGGAAGGTCTGGAATAGCCACCCCTGCCTCAACCTTATGAATTTTTGGAAAGGGAGCCTGAAACATGGCTTGCTACTCCCATTGTTGCATGCCCCACCAGTAACTCTGGTGAAGGGAAGCTTCAGGTTCACCCAAATGCCAATTACAGTGAGAGAATGATCCAGGCTTGTCCACCTTATAACTATGGTAGAGGAATGCTGCAAGCCAGCCCAAATACAAATTATGGCACAGGGACAATTCAGGCATACATTCACCAGGCACGATAAATAAGCAATTTAGATGCTTCACAGTTTCTGGTAATTATTTAGCCAGCTGAGAAGCACAGAGAACATGCTCAAGCATGCTGGGAGCCATTTTCATTTAAAATATTAAAAGACTTAAAGTAAGCAATGGGGCAATATGGGCCAAATTCTCCTTATGTTCATTCCCTGTTAAAATCTTTGGCTTATAACTGGCATTTAATACCTATAGAATGGGAGTCATTAGCCTAATCCACCCTGTCCCCTTCTCAATTTCTCCAATTTAAAACCTGGTCGATGGATGAAGCAACAAATCAGGCATGCAGAAATTCTCAAGCCCAACCTCCTGTTATTATCACATCTAATCAATTGTTTGGAATCCGACAGGCATGGGGTACTGTAAATCAGCACATGGTAATGTGTGAAGAGGCTGTTGATCAACTCAAAACTATATGCCTAAGAGCCTGGGAAAAAAGTTCATGACCCTGGTACTACTTATCTCTTTTAACTCAGCTTGAAAAGACCCAAGGGAGACTTATCCAGATTTTATTGCCCATTTGCAAGACATGGCTCAAAGGCTATTTCGGATTCTTATGCCAGGAAAGTGATCATTCAGCTGCTTGCTTATGAAAATGCTAATACAGAATGTCAGGAAGCAATTAGACCTATTAAGGGAAAGGCAGATCTAAATGAGGAAAAAACATTAAAGCCTGCGATGGCATCAGGGAGCACTTATATAAGACCAGCCTCCTTGCTCAGGCAATGGCTGGACTAAGGGTAACAAAAAGCACACAAGTATTCCCTGGATCTTGCTATAATTGCAGACAGATAGGACACACAAAAAGAGAGTGTACAAAGAGCCATAAAGGCAAACCTCAGGAGTAAAAAGCAGGGAAGCAGGTACCTGTCCCAGATGTAAAAAAAGAAAACACTGGGCTAATCAATGTCATTCAAAGTTTTATAATAGCAGACAGCCTTTGCCGGGAAACAGACAGAGGGGCCAGCCCCAGGCCCCAAATCAAAATGGGGCATTCCCAATTCAGGACAGGACATCCCCAACTCCAAATGGATTGTTTCTGGCCCAGTCTATCCCTATACAAATGTACAGCCATTGACCCCATCAACTGCAAAAAGCAGGGCAATAGATTTATGGTGTACTGAAGTCATATTCCTCCTTCCTGGGGAGCCTCCTAGGAAGGTCCCAATGGGAGTTTACAGCCCATTGCCAAATGGCATCGTGGGACTTGTACTGGGGATGTCCAGCTTAAACTTAAAGGGAATTCAAGTACATACTGGAGTAGTGGACTCTGATTGCCAGGGAAAGATATAAATTTTTATCTCCTCCACTGTTCTCTGGAGTGCTAATCCACGTGACAGAATTGTTCAACCATTACTTTTACTGTATATGCTAAGTTAGGAGAAATCTCAGAAAAAAGAACAGGAGGATTTGGAAGCACAAATTCGGTGGCAAGGCTGTCTATTGCATAAATCAAGTCTCTGAAAACCTACCTATTTGTATGGCCACTATTCAAGGATAACAATTTGAGGTTCTGGTCAACACAGGAGCAAATATTTCAATCATAACTTTTTATCAATGGCCAAAAAACTGGCCCAAACAAAAGTCCCCAGTCAGTATTGTTGGGGTCAAGGATTTGCTTGTATCTCAACAGGAGAGAATCAGCTTCCTGTCTTGGTACCCACAAGACATCTTAAGCTGTACCATGAGCCAGATTCCAAGAAACAGAAAAGACCTCGGAACGTCCCTGCATCCCTAGTTCATCAAATGTTTCAGATGACCATTTCTGTTGAGAAGATGGAAACCAGTAAAACGCACCAAGCTACTCCACTAACCTGGGGGCAGATGAAGAGATTGGCTCACATTACAGAAGAGAACCTGAGGTCTCAAAACAAGCGACTGACCACCAATAATCTAATGGTAACTATGATGGTGGTAATTTCCCTGGTGGAGAGTCTGCCAGCAGCTGAGGCAGATCAAAATAACACTTATTGGGCCTACATTCAATTTGCACCACTGATTATGACTGTTATATGGATAGACACGACAGTGGAGGTTTAAGTTAATGATAGTGTCTGGGTGCTTGGACCAATAGATAACCAAGGTCCTATTTATCCAGAGGAGGAAGAAATGTTAATTAATGTTTCTATTGGTTATTGCTTTCCTCCCATCTGCCTAGTGCCTGCAGAAGGATGTTTAAATTATGGTAAACAAAGTTGAATAGTTTACGTCTCTGCACATATTGGATCAAAAGCCTCTATTCATGCAATCAGTGGAAGGACATTTCAATCTTTGGACACTATTAAATACCTTGAGCATGGCTATGTTATGACTCATCAGTAGATTAATAAATTTAAACCAAATAAGAAGCCCTGCTTTGGACAGGCCACTGAATGGTCTGAAAAGCTAGACGTACTAAACTGGGAAGATTTTATTGCAAATAGCACTGCCATACTGCAAAATAATTCCTATGGAATCATCATTGATTGGGCCCCTAGGACACTTCGCAGTAAATTGTACTGGACAGCATGAAGCATATAGAAAGGCTCCTTTTGCAAATGACTACCCAGATAATGCACCAAAATTATACAGAAAAATTGAAACAAATTACCCTATTAAATGGGAGGAGATCTGTATGGCTCCTCCAAGCTCAAAACTGATTGATTCAGTTATAAGTCCAGAACATTCAGAATTGTGGAAATTAATGATGGCTCAAACCCCAATTCAGATTGGGAAAAGAGACTATAAAACAGAGACACATAACAAAAAACTTTGATTTGTTGTAGCCATGACCTCTAATCAGACAGTCCCTTTGCAGAGTTGTGTTAAACCTCCTTTTATGTTGGCAGTGGGAAAAGTTAATATCCTACATGACTCTCAAACCATATCATGTCTCAACTGTCATCTTTTTGCCTGCATTAATTCTACCTATAATAAAGATAATAGCATTTTACTGGTTAGGGCCTGACAGGAAGTTTGGATAGCTGTTTCCCTCAATAGACCTTGAGAGGCCTCTCCCTCTATGCATATTATCACTGAAGTATGACAAAGAATACTTAGTATATCAAAGTGACTCATATTTACTTTAATAGCTGTGATTGTGGACCTTTTTTCTGTCATAGCTACTGCTGCTGCTGCTGGTGTTGCTTTGCACTCTTCTATTCAAACTGTGGGCTTTGTGGATATTTGCAGAAAAATTCTTCTAAGCTTTTGAATTCCCAAATCCAGATAGATAAAAAATTGGCAAATCAAATTAATGATCTCCATCAAACAGTAATTTGGATGGGAGACCAGATTATGAGCTAGGATCACAGAATTCAAATGCAATGTGATTGGGGTACTTCTGATTTTTATGTTACTCCTAGCTCTTATAATGAAACTGAACACCATTGGGAGAAGAATAGATGACACCTCCAATGAAAATAAGATAATTTAACATTAGATATTGCTAAACAGAAAAAAAAAGTTTGTGATGCATCTCATGCTCATCTCACTCTGTTGCCTGGAGCTGATATTCTAGCTGGAGCCACTGATGATCTTTCTAATACCAATCCTTGAAAGCAGATTAAAATCATAGATGGATCAACAATAACAATTTTTATTTTTGTTTGTGTCTGTTTATGCTGTTTGTTTTTAGTCCACAGATGTGGATAGCACCTTGGGAGAGAAGCCAGACACCGTGAGCAAGCCATGATAGCAATGATGGTTAATAATAATAATAATAATAAATAGAGACAAAAAGGGGGACATGAGGGAAAGAGAGTGTCTATGGTGCCAGATGAGTTGGTCTCGCCTGTGTGAGATACCCATGGGGAACCATGGGTGGCCTCGGAGAAGAAAAGTCTCCTTACTGCCTTCCTGTCTTTATGCCCTGAGGGCATTACCACTCAGTGGCATTCCACAGGTTGCTCAGAGAGATAACATTCCCTTGAAGAAGTGGAGTATAATCAAACATCTTGGCTCCTCCTGAAACCTGCTCCACCAGTTTCAGTCCAGATAAGTTAAAGATCTTAAGTAGTTTAGAAACACCCCTTTGCTCAAGGAAATTCACAGAAACTGACTGCTATACATCTTATTGAATGACTCAGGAGTTCTCCTTCACTGATTAATGCTTTTCTTCATCCCTTACTCCCCCTCCCACCTGCCCTAAGAACAAAGAGCTTGTAAACCAATAAATTGGGCAAAGCCTAAGAGCTCTGGGCAGTGAGCAAGCCTCCTATGCTCCAGTCCCCTGGACCCACCTTTTAAACTTACTCTGCCTCTTTCTAACTCTTTTGTCTCTGCTGGACTCAGGGTACCCACCAGGTGGCGTGGGGCCAGTTTCACCAACAGTAAGAACCACAACAAAGGAACTAGTGTTTCCTTGTCAGCAGGAATTTACAATTTTAAAATAATCAAAGATGCCCAGTCATTAAAACATGACAGTGTTTAGAAGGAAACATTCCTGCAATAGATACAGATGAGAGTCATTTTCTGAGAAGTGGGAAATTTTTAGTAAGAAAATCTTTGAGCCAGAACCAGGAAACCCTAGGGCAATGAGGAACATGGAATTTGAGAAAAGAAGAGGAAAGTGTGATAGCTACCACAAAGCATCAATCTATTCCACTTCAATTTGGCTCTGAGCATAGAAGCCCTCAAATCAGGATTTTGTCAGGATTGCCCCAATTTTCCCTCCAAATGTTTCTTGCATATTTGGGTACTCCCACCTGTACACTGGGCCATGACATGGACTGCTTGTGCAATTAAGGGAATGTGGGGATGGAGCTGGAAGCACTTTCAGCGTAATGTGTCTTTTTTTTTTTGTAGGTGAAGTTGCAGGTCCCCATCCACCCATTATTAGATTATATCCTCACCCCTCTCTGACCTTATTGCTGCTCACACTATCTCCCAGGATGAAATCCAAAGACAATAGAGGAGTTCCACCTCATGAGGTGAAACACCTGCTTGGCTAAAAACTGAATTCAAGGTACATTCAATTTGCTCTGCCAACAGGACTGCTAGTGTCTTTTTCTGGGTTGGCCACAGGACAACTAAATCCTAGGTGATATTCATTTTTTGGTTTGGTGGCCTCCCCCCTTTTTTTTTTAGAAGAGGGGCTTTTTCTTTTCTTTTCTTTTTTTTTTTTTTTTTTTTTTGTGTGCAGAGGTAAGTGATTTGGACATCGATGGGTCTCAGGCTGCCTCCTAATTCACTGTGGGTTCATGATCCACAGAAACCTAAATAACACGGAGCCCCATAGCCCAAGCAGAGCCACACAGACAGGCCCAAAAAAGGTTGGGTGACTCAAAAATGGAAGCACTGAAGTGTGTTAGCCACATTTTTGTAAGCAGAGTTCACTTACTGGTGCACACACACACAAACACACAATGCCACACACACACACTCAGACATCTAACACTCACAACACTCTCATAGAAACACACAGCTCTGCAGCTCCTGAGGTTGTGTGGTTCTGCAGGAAGCCCCTCCTGGGAAAGAACAACCCCAGGGAAGACAGGTGGGCTGTACCTAGAAATCAAAATGTGAGAAGTTTCAGAAACTCTCACCTCTACAACGTATAGGCTGTCCTGAGGGATACTGCAAATTTTTTTGGATCCTTAGGCATTTCCTGGTTTATTCCTGGGGAGGGGCTTGATGTTTCTTCTGCCTGACTCATGTCTGCTGTATCCTAAGATCATGGGACAATCCCATGGGTCCCACAGAGAAGACAGGTAAGAGTTCACCGCTGATGAACCACCAAGGAGGTCTTCTCTGCCAAGCCACAGGGACTTTTCACTAGACAAATCTATCATTCATTGTGTCACTAGACAGAGCTCACAATGAGGCTTCATGACCTGAGACCAGTGCATGCACATTTGTGAGGCAGTTCTGAGCATCCAGCTGTCAGAGCTGTCAGCCAGCCTAGGCAGATAAAAATGGTACGAGCAGAGCCAGCCTCATATCAGAAAAAAAGATCCATATGAAAACTCACTACAGGATCCTAAAAGTCTCAACCTGAGGGTCACATCGGTCTGTCTACATGGTTGGGTCCTGTTGGAAGAGAAATTGTTTCAACATTGTGCAGTGGTTGCTGGAAACTGCTTTTCTGACTTCATTTGCAAAGAAGGCTGTGTAACAGAATCAGGCATCATGGGGATTGGAATATAGTTAGGTGTGTTTTTGAGGGTTCTTTGGGGGATAGAATCATACCTGAGACCCTGGAGGTGGGTGTCAGTGAAAGGTGACCGGACTCTTGACCTCACTTCTTCCCTTCACCTGGAGCCTCACAGGGGATCTCTGGGAAAGGTAGGAACCACACTAAGGCAAGTCCAACATGAAGCAGTGTTCTAACACCTTGGACTGGCCTGTCACATATGCACATAAGGTTAAAACAGTTTCTTAAAGGTGCTCTGTGGTGATGACAAGCTGGAAAAAGGTGCCCAGTACTGCTTTTGAGGGACACTGTGGATTCCCCAAGAAAACAAAGAAAAATCGAAGCTTGCCTGAGAGAACAACCTGCCTTCTGCTGGAGCCCAAGCAAGGTTCAATGATTCCTGTCAGAGGACTCGAAAGTCTCCTGCAAAGTGCAAACAACCTCAGCCCCAACAACAAGAAAATGACCCACAACCTGAAGTGCAGTCATCTGACCTGAAGTCCACTTTGCTCTTGGAAATCCCTGGTAGCTAGACAATCCATGGCAAGAGGCAGTCCAATCCAGCAACAGCCCAATGAAAGAGCCCCTTCACAATGAGAATGCCACACAGATAAAATGAAAGAGAGGCTAGATTACCAGGCAAAAGTCAGACACCACTACCTTCTTCTCATTATAAAAGAATCATGCCATCCTCCAATAGAAGTGGGAGAATAAGAGTTTCCTTGTTGGTGGCTATAATGGGAATTTAGCATTTTAAAAGTATCAAAGCTGCCCAGTCATTAAAACGTGGCAGTGTTTAGAAGGAAACGCTCATGCAGTGGATTCCCATGAGGGTCATTCTATGTGAAATGGGAAACATTCAGTGTGGAAGTCATTGAGCCAGACCCAGGAAACCCTAGGCTGATGAGGAACATGAAAGTCAGAAAAGGAAGAGGCAAGTGTGGAGGCTACATCCTACTGAGGAACAATCCATTCCACTTCCTTTTGGCTTCGGGTATGAAAGCCTTCAAATCGGGAATTTGCCAGGATGGCCTTAATTTGCACTCCAAATATTCCTTACACTCTGGAGTAGTCACACTTAAACACCAGGCCATGTTGTGGACTGCTTGTGCCATTAAAGGAATCTGGGATGGTGTTGAAAGCACCTTCTGTGTCATCTGTCTTCATTTTTTTTTAGATAAAATTGTGGGATACCATTTACCCCTCATCAAATTATATTCTCAACCTTATCTGACCTTATTTCTGCTTACACGCTACATCCCAGGGTGGAATCCCAAGACAATGAAGGAGTGTCCTCTCAAGACATGAAGCACCTGCTTGGCTGGGACCAAATTTGGCATAAATTCAAGGTGGCCTGTAGAGTGTAATGTAGTGTCTCTCCCTGGGCTAGTCACATGACAAGGAAACACTGGGAGGTGTTTGTTTTCTGGTGTGGTGTACTCCCGTTCTTTCTAGAACGGTGACTTTTTTTGACATGGGTTGATAATGTGGATGCCGCTGGGTCTCAGCACACCTCCCAATTCACTGCAGATTCATGATGAACCTAAAAAATTACAGGGAGTCCCACAGCCCAATCAGAGCCATGCGGACAGGCCAACAAAAGGCTTTAAGACTCAAAAATCAAGCACTGAAGAGTGTTAGCCAAATTTCTTTAAGCAGACAACATTACAGTCACACACAGACACACACACACACACACACCCCAAAACACAATGCTGCACACACAGGAGACATCCAACACTTGCAGCACTCCCACAGAAGCTATGCAGCCTGGAAGATCCTGAGGCTGCGTGGTTCTGCAGAAAGCCCCACCTGGGAGAGACGAACTTGGAGAAACACAGGCTGGCTGTACCTAGAAATCACAGTGGGGCAACTATCAAAAAGACTCACCCCTACTACATCTAGCCATGCCTGAGAAATCCTGCAGATCCTTTTGCATGTCTGAAAATTTTACAGTTTATCCCGGGAGCACTGCTTGATGTTTCTTCTAGCTTGCTCATGGCTCCCTTCTCCTAGTGTCGTGAGACTATCCCATGGATCCCACAGATAAGACAAGTGAGATCCCACCACTGAAGCACCTCACAGAAACTCTAGGCCAATGAGAAACATGGAAGCCAGAAAAATAAGAAGCAATTTTGGAGGCCACATCCCACCCAGCATCAATCCAATCTACTTTCATTTGGCACTGGATATGAAAGCCCTCAAATCTGGAGTTTACCAAGGTGGCCTCAGTTTGCACTCAAAATGTTCCCTGCATGGTTGAATACTTTCACCTGAACACTGGGCCATGGTTTGGATTGCTTGTGCAAGTAAAGGAATGTGGGGATGCATCTGGAAGCACCTTCTGTGTCATCTGTCTTCATCTTCTTTGCAGGTGAAGGTGTGGGACCCCATTTATCCCTCACAAGATTGCATTGTCACCCATATCTGACTTTATTGCTGCTAAGACTGTCCCAGACTGAAATCCCAAGATGATGGAAGAGTGTGCCCTGACAATATGAAGCACCTGCTTGGCTGGGAACCAAACTCAACTTAAATTCAAGGGACCCTGTGGACAGGACTGCTAGTGTGTCTCCCTGGGTTGGCACAGGCCAGTGAAACACTGGGAGATGTCTTATTGGGTATGGTGTTCTCCTCTTTTTCTAGAAAAGTGGCTTTTTTTTGCAGAAGCCCTGCAGCCCAAGCAGAGACACCCAGACAGGCCACCAAAAGGTTGGAAGACTCAATAATAATAATAATAATAATAATAATAATAATAATAATAATAATAGCTGTAGTGTGTTAGCCACATTTCTTTAAGCAGACTCCACTTACAAGCACCCACACACACAAAGCCACACTCATGCACAGCAATTAAACACTTGCAACATTTCCACATAACCACATAACCGAGCAGCTTCCAAGGCTGCATGTTTCTGCAGGAAACCCCACCTGGGAGAAAACAACTGTTGGGAACCCAGGCAGGCTGTACCTAGAACTCACAGTGGGCTAAGTTTCAGAAAGACTTATCTCTCCAAAGTCAAGCCATCCCAGAATCATCCTGCAGATCCTTTTGCATTCTTAGTGATTTCGTGGTTTACTCCTGTGCTTGACATTTCTTGAGGCTGGCTCGTGTCTGTCTGCTTCTAGGATCATGGGACTATCCTGTGGATCCCACAGAGAAGATAGTCAAGAGTACACCACCAATGCACCTCCACAGAGGTCTCCTTCTTCACCAACCAGGGACTTGTCACTAGCCAATGGTGGCATGCTTTATGACATGAGCTGGAACTCATGACTGAGTCTTGGTACCCTGAGATTAGGGCACGTGCATTTGTGAGGCAGGTTTGAGTCCCCAGCTCTCAGAGCTATCTGCCTGACTAAGCAGAGGAAAGTGGAATAGGCAGAGGCACCAGGTGTTTGGGAAAATACTGCCTGTGATAACCCACTGTGGGACTCTAAATTTCTGAACCTTAGAGCCCTTTCAGGTCACCTCTGTGGTTGTGTTCTGCTGCAGGAAGGGGTCTTTGGAGACTATGAGGTGGTTGCTGGAAACTGCTTTTCTGTCTCCATTCCCAAAAGTGGCTGTGCACAAGAATCAGGTCCAATGGGGATTGGAATGTATTCTAGTGAGTTGTTGAGGGGTCTTTGAGTGCTGGAATCATACCTGAGACACCTGAGGCTGATGTCAGTGAAAGATGGCCATACCCTTTACATCACTGCCTCCCTTCATCCTTGGCCTCACAGGGGCTCTTTGGAAATGGCAGAAACTGTAGAAAATGCAAGTCCAACTTGGAGCAGTGTTCTCACACCTAGAACTGGTCTCTCACATGTGCAGAAGAGGTTGACACAGTGTCGCATAAGCTGTCTGTGGTGATTGCAAACCTGAAAATGGCTTCCAGTAATGCTGTGGTGGTGCAATTAGGAATCTAAATGAAAGCAAAGGGAAGTCAAGCCTCGCCTGATGAAGAGCTGACTTCTCCTGGAGTCCCAGAAACATTCAAAAATTCATGCCAGAGGACCCAGAAGACACCTGCAAAGTGCAAACAACCTCAACCACCACAACAACATCATGACACACAACCCAGAGCACTGGCAGCCTACCCATGGTTTCTTTTGCTACTTGAAATCCTTGGCAGCCAAAGAACTGTCGTAAGAGGCACTGCCATCTGATAAAAGCTTAAAGGCCCCCTGCATAATGAGAAAGGATGTGCTGATGAAGTGAAATAAGCCTTGATTATCTGGCAAATCCAGACAAGTTTCCCTTCTTCTCATCCTACAGGAATCATGCAGCCTTCCAATAGAAGTGGGAGAATAGGGGCCTGGTGTAGTGGCTCACACCTGTAGTCCCAGCACTTTGGGAGCCTGAGGGAGATGGATCACAAGGTCAGGATATCAAGAACATTCTGGATAAAATGGTGAACCCTTGTCTCTACTAAAAAATACAAAAAATTAGCCTGGCATGGTGGCAGGTGCCTGTATTCCCAGCTACTCAGGAGGCTGAGGCAGGAGGATGGTGTAAACCCAGAGGCAGAGCTTGCAGTAAGATGAGATAATGCCACTGCACTCCAGCCTGTGCAACAAAGTGAGACTCTGTCTCAAAAAATAAATAAGTAAATAAATAAATAAATAAATGGGAGAGCAAGAGGGAGAACAAGAGATTCCTTGTTGGTGGCTGTAATGGGAATTTATGCTTTTAAAATAATTACAGCTGCCCAGTCATCAAAACCTTACAGTGTTTATAAGGAAACAGTTACACAATTGACTCCCATGAGTATTGACCTCTGGGACATGAGAAATGTTAAGTGTGGAAGTCATTGAGTCAGAGCCAGGATATCCTAGGCCAACGAAGAACATGAAAGTCAAGAAAAGAAGAGAGAAGTATGAAGGCCACATCTCACGCAGCATCAGTCCATCCCACTCCCATTTGGGTCTGGGTATGAAAGCTTTCAAATGGAGAGCTAGCCAGGATGGCCTCAGTTTGCACTGCAAATATTCTCTGCAAGGTGGAATACTCCCACCTGAACACCAAGCCATGATATGGACTACTTGTGCAATTAAAGGAATGTGAGGATGCTGTTGGAAGAGCCTTCTGTATCGTTTGTTTTCAATGTGGTGTGGGACCGCATCTACCCTCACCAGATTGTATCCTCATTCCTATCTGAGCTTATTACTGCTCATACTTTCTTTTCCAGAATGAAACCCAAGGAGATGGAGGAGTGCCCCCTCATGACATGAAGCACCTGCTTGCCTGGGAACTGAATTTAGGTAAATTTAAGGGTCTTTGCAAACAGGACTGCTAGTGTCTCCCCTGGATTTGCCACAGGGCAATGAAACACAGGGAGATGTCTGTTTTTGAGTGTGATATACTCCTCTTTTATTCTAGAAGAGTGGCTTCTTTTTTTTTTTTCAGTGGGATATGATTTGGACAGCAGCAGTCTCAAGGTCTGGGCAAACCTTCCAATTAACTGCAGATTCATGACTTACAGAATATGAAAGAACATGGAGCTCTGCAGCCTAAGTGGAGAAAGAGAGACAGGCCACCCAAAGGTTGGGAGACTAAAAAAAAAAAAAGAAGCACTACAATGCATTAGCCACATTTTTAAAAGCAAACTACACTTATATTCAAACACACCCACACACAAAAAGCCACACCCACACAAGCAGACATCCAACACTCACAACACTGCCACAGGAACACACAGCTCAGCAGATCCTGAGGCTGCATGGTTCTGCGGAAAGCCCTGCTTGGGAGAAGAGCAACTCCAGGGAACAGAGTCAGGCTGTACCTAGAAATAACAGTGGGGCAAATTTCAAAAAGACACACCCCTAAAACATCTAGGCCAGCCTGAAAAAATCCTGAAGATCCTTTTGATAGTTAGTAATTTTGCAGTTTATTCCTGGGACTTTGTTTGACTCTTCTTCAGGCTCGCTCACATCAGCCTTCTCCTAGGATCTTGGGACTATCTCTTGGATCACACAGAGAAGACAGACAAGAGTCCACTGCCAACGCACCTCCAAGAAGTTATCCTTCTCCACAAACACACAGAAACTTGTCATTAAACAACAGTGAAATTAAATGTCATGCTAGCCAGAGCTCACAATCAGGCCCGGTGTTCTGAGACTAGCCCATGCACATTGGTGAAGCAGGCTCAGACTCCCAGCTGTCAGATCTGTCTGCCTGCCTCAGAAGAGAAAAATGGTACAGAGAGAGGCAGCCTCATATCAGGAAAAAGGCTGCTTGCAAAAACCCAATGTGGTACACTAAAAGTCTCGACCACACAACCCTTTCAGGACATCTCTGTGGTCTAGTCTCAATGCAGGAGGTGGCTTTTCAGAATAGAAAGTGGTCACTGGAAATTGCTTTTCTGACTCCATTCCCAAAAGAGGCTGTGTGCAAGAATCCAGTCCCATGGGTATTTGAATATAGTCTGGTGTGTTCTAAAGGGTACTTTGGATGATAGAATCATACCTGAGACCATAGAGGTTGTTATTAGTGAAAATGGCCAAGCTCTTGACCTCACTGCCTCCCTTCATCGTGGGCCTCAAATGGGCTCTCTGGAAAAGGCAGGAACCACATCAAAGGCAAATCCATGTTGGATCAATGTTCTCCCACATTGGACTGGCCTCTCATGGGTGAAGATGAGGTTGAGATAGTGTCTCACAGGATGTCTGTGGTGGTGGAAAACCCTGTTGAGGGGCACCATAGATTCCCCATGAAAACAAAGATAAATCAAGGCTCACCTGAGAGAACCAGCTGCCTTGTGCTGGAGTCCAAGCAATGGTCAATGATTCCTGTCAGAAAATTCAAAATCCTTCTGCAAAGTGCAAACAGATCAGCCACACAATGATACAAGGACCCACAACCTGGAGTGCAGCCAGCCTAACTGAAGTCTGTTTTGCTCTCTGAAATACCTGTCAGCTTAACAATCTGTTGTGAGAGGCTGTTCTATCCAGCAACAGCCCAATGAAAGGGACCCTCTAAAATAAGAAAGGTGTGCAGATGAAATAAAACACAGGCTATATCACCAGGAAAATTCCAGATACAGTTGCCTGCTTCTCATCCTGCAGGAATCATGCAGCCCTCCAATAGAAGTGAAAGAAAAAACAGTTTCCTTGTTGGCAGCTGTAATGGGAATTTACACCATTTAGAGTATCAAAGCTGTGCAGTCATTAAATCATGACAGTGTTAAGAAGAAAACACTCATGCAATGGATTCTCAAGAGGGTTACAGTCTGGGAACTTGGAAATGTTTAGTGTGTAAGTCAGTGAGCCAGATCCAGGAAACCATAGGCCAACAAGGAACATGGAAGTAAAGAAAGAAAGAGGCAAGTTTGGAGGCCACATTCCACCCAGCATCAATCTATTCCACTCCCACTTGGCTCCAGGTGTGAAAGTTGTCAAACTGGGAATTTTTCTGGATGACCCCAATTTGCACTAGAAATGTTCCTGGCATGTTAGTGTACACCCACGTGAACACAGGGCCATGATGTAGACTAATTGTTCAATTAAGGGATTTCAGGAATGGAGTTTGAAGGAACTTCTGTGTCATATGTCTTTATTTTTTTTGCAGGTGAAGTTGCAGCACAACATCCACCCCTCATCACATTGTATCCTCACCCCTATCTGACCTTATTACTGCTCATTGCTCTACATCCCATGATGAAATCTCAAGATGACAGAGGATTATTCCCTCATGACCTGAAACATCTGCTCAGCTGGGAACCAAATTCGAGGTAAATCCAAAAGTTGCTGTGGAGAGGACTGCTAGTGTCTCTTCCTGGGTTTGCTGCAGGACAATGAAACATTGGGAGATGTCATTTTTTTTTTTTCTTTTTGGTGTGGTGTTCTCCTCTTCTTTATAGTAGAGTGTTTATTATTATTATTATTTATTTATTTATTTAATTTTTTTTGAAGGGGAAGGTTTTTTTGGATGCTGGAAGGTCTTGGCCATCCTCTGTATTCACTGCGGATTCATGATCCACAGAATAACAAGAAACATGGACCCCCATAGCCCAAGACAAGCCACACAGGAAAACAAAAGCCTGGGAGACTCAAGAAAAAAAAACAAAAAACAAAGAAGCTCTGAAGTGCGGTAGGCACATTCCTTTAAGCAGACTTCACTTACAGACACACATACACACACACACAAACACACACTGCCACAAACACATACAGACTTCCAACATTAGCAACACTCCCACAGAAACAGAAAGCTCAGCTCCTCCTGAGGCTGTGTGATTCCACAAGAGGCCCAACTTGGGAGATAGTATCCCCAGGTTACACAGGTGTGCTGTACCTGGTAATCGCAGTGGAGCAATTTACAAAAAGAGTCACCCTACAAAGTCTAGGCAGGTCTGAGGAGCCCTGCAGATCCTATTGGAATCTTAGGTATTTCTCAGTTTATTCCTTGGGTTCCACTGATGCTTCTTTAGGCTGGCTCATGTCTGCCCTCTCCTAAAATCATGGGAATATCCCATGGATCCCACAGAGAAGATAGGTGAGATTCCACAACTGATGCATCTCCACGGAGGTCTCCTTCTCCACCAAGACACAGGGACTTGTTGCTAGGCAATAGTGACCTTCATTGTGACACTGGTCACAGCTCACAATCAAGCCTGCTGCCCTGAGCCCAGTGCATGTGCATTTCTGAAGCTGACTCAAGCTCCAGCTGTCAGAATGCCTAAGCAGACAAAAATGGTACAAGCAGAGGTGGCCTGGTATTGGGAGAAAGGTTGCCTGTAAAAACCCACTGCAAGACCATAAATGTCTCAACCTTATGGTTCCTTTGGCCATCTCCTTGGTCAATTCCCACTGGAGAAGGAGGTGTTTCAAGACTATCAGGTAGTCACTGGAAATTGCTCTTCTGACTTCATTCCAGAAAGAGATTCTGTGCAAGAATTGAGTCCCACGGGGATTGGAATATAGTCTGGTGTGTTTGTTGAGGGTTCATTGGCTGATAGAATCATACCTGAGATCCCAGAGGTGCATGTCAATGAAAGATGGCTGGGCTGTTGACCTCAATGCCGCCCTTCATCCAGGGCCTCACAGGTTCTCTCTGGGAAAGGCAGGAACCATGACAAAGGAAAGTCCAAAGTGGAGCAGTGCTCTCACACTTCAGACTGGCCTCTCACAGGTGCAGATGAAGTTGAGACAGTGTCTCTGAGGCTGTCTCTGGTGATGACAAGAATGAAAAGCATGTCCAGTAATGCTATTGAGGGGCACTGTGGATTCCCAATGAAAGCCAAGAAAAATCAAGGCTCATCTGAGAAAATTAGCTGCCTTGTGCTGGAGTCCAAACAATGTTCAGTGATTCCTGTAAGACTACCCAAAAGCCTCCTGCAAAGTGCAGACAAACTCAGTTCCCACAATGAGACAATGACCAACAACCTGGAGGACAGCCCACCTAGCCAAAGTCTTTTTTGCTGTCTGAAATACCTGGCAGCTAAATAATCTTTTGTGAGAGGCAGTCCCATCCAGTAGAAGCACAGTGTAAGAGAACCTCCACATTTAGAAGGCCATGCAGATGAAATAAAACAGAAGCTAGATTACCAGACAAAAGGTAGACATGGCTGCCTGCTTCTCCTCCTACAATAATCATGCAGCCCTCTGATAGAAGTGAAAGAACAAAAGTATTCTTGTTGGCATCTCCAATGGGAATTTATGGTTTAATAAGTATCACGACTACCCACTCATTAAAACATGACAACATTGAGAAGGAAACACTCACACAATGCATTCCAGTGAGAGTCATTCTCCTTGAATTGGGAAATGTTTATTGTGGAAATCATTGAGGCAGATCCAGGAAACCCTAGGCCAAGGAGGAATATGGAAATCAGGAGAAGAAGAGGCAAGGGTGGAAGCCACACCCCACACAGCACCAATCCATTCCACTCCCATTTCACTCCAGTTATGAAAGCCCACAAATAGGGAGTTTGCCAGGATGGCCCCAATTTGCACCCCAAATGTTACTTGCACATTGATGTACTTTCACTGTAGCAGGATGAGCTGTGGACACAACCCATCAGACACTGGGTTAAAGAAAGAAGTGTCTTTATTCTGCCGGGAGTTTTGGTAGCTTACATCTTAAAAACTGAGCTCTCAAAGAGAGAGATTCCTTCCTCTTTTAAAGGCTTGCAACTCTAAACACATGATCCATACAAAAGGGTCATGAAAGATTGAGCAAGCATGGGGTATGTGGCTGGGACTGTATGCATCAGTAATCAGGACAAAACAAAACAGAACAAAAAGTTTCACAACACTTTTCATACAATGTGTGGAATCTATAGATAATACAAGCAGTTAGGTCAGGGGTTGATTTTTAACTTCCAGGCCTGGGGTGCAGCGCCGGGCTGTCTGACTATTGATCTTATTTTTGCCTTTCTTTAGCTTTTTCTTCCTCTTTCTTTTTCTGAGGTATGAGACAATAAGAGAGGTGGTCTCCTTCCATATCACCCTTTTTAAGGATCTCACTTGTTAGTGGGAGTTCTCTCGCTCATCCTCAGTACCTGGGTCTTCTGAATCATTTTGGTGGACCAAGGCAGTAAAAAAGCTTATTATTTGAAGGAGCACGGGTAGCAAGCAGGGAAGCAACAAGCCTGTTCCTACTACTATTATTATTATTACAAGAGTTTTAAATCTTCCTACTGCTGGAAACCATTTTCCAAACACTGACCCAGGATCAAACCCATGCCAAACCTGTACAGACATATGTGCCAGCTTTGTTATATTTATAACTATATTTTTGACTTCTTGCCCTTGATCATCTTTATGCAGACAGCAATTGACTAGGTTACATTTTCCACAGTCTGCTTCTTCAGCTGCTATCCAGTAGTCTAGAGCTAATCTACTTTGATAGATAACATTTGTCATCTAGGCTTACTGACTGGTTAAAACAGTCAAAGCTCTGCTGGTTTTATTAGTGATTAATTCTGAGACAGCTTGCAACCATATGATCCAGTTGATCATTAAATGGGGATTTGGTATGCCCACAAGCCATCTTGTGCCCAAGTTTTGGGCCCATAGTACTGCATGATTCTTTCAGGGGGCCAATCATCATCTTTCCAATTGTCTATATTATGCTCCTCTTTTCTCAGGAAGCATAGACTGAGAAGTTCAGGAGTTCACCTGTTTTCCTGGGCAGTAGGAATAAAGATGGTTTAATGGTGCTGATAACACAACTACCAACCCATTGGTCAGGTAACTTGGCATAGGCTGTATGCCCATATCCAATATAGCCTGGTGGGGGCAGTCCAGTCCCAAAAAGTCTCTCCATGGGTCCACATGGATTGCAACTTTGGAAATTTACTAAACGGATTTTTTTCACTGTGGTTTGAACTACACCAGAAGGGTGGTTTTACTGTGTTGTTACACAGTTTTTGTCCAAGGCAGTTGAGCCTTCCCACAGGGAGGGTGAAGTTCTTTCCTTCTCTAGCTATGAAGTACTCCCCAAAAATTGAGGTACTTACAATCCAGAAGTTGCCAGTGTGGGAGTTCTGGACTGGAATCATATCAGGGCCTGGGTCAATGGACACTAATTATCAGGTTTCCCAAGGCCGCTTGTCTCCCATAGTGGTTTCCTCACAACATAACAGGAGGTAACATTGAAGGAATGGACTACATTTTCTGCTAACTGCAGGAGCAACTTCTTTGTCTTCCCTGGGGGCTCTGGTACTGGCACATTAATTCATCATAGGAGGTCTGAAACACCGGTTCAGGAGAGCACATTTTGACCTCTCCTAGGACTCAAATATTTACTGGAGGATCCAGTCCAGCTCCCTTGATCCATAGACTTACATGTTCTCCCTTTTTTTCAATGGGGATCTAGTGGATTGGGGATTATTAGTTCTAAGGTGATTATTAGTTCTACCGAGGCTGAAATTTTCTATGTAATTTTTCCAAGCCACTCATTCAAGGGGAATTGCCCTTTCCTTTCTGAAGCCATACCAGAACTTTTTCATTCTCTTTCCAGGTAGCCCAAATGTTGCAAGACAAATAATTACATACTTTATCACATAAGCCTAATTCATGAAAAATGTACTTATTTTCTGTTGTATAACTCTTTTCCTAACCTAGAGAGCTACATCCTAATCCTTGCTGGTTACTATTAATGGCTGCCCAAGCATCAAATTTTAAGGTTATATGTTTGGGGATTCTGTTTTCTTCTGTTTTATCTGTTATTTTTCTTGTATCACTGAGAAAATGACCTGTTCTTAATCTTATTTCAAATACTGTGATCATAGGAGGCTCAGATGTGTTGTAGCACACATCAGGTCAGTCATTTCCTGTGCTGCACACTTTATACTGAGTGAAGTTATACAGGCAACTTCCTTTGAAGTTTCTAGGTGTTTATAATAAAACAGAAAGATTGTTTTAACTTGTTTCCCTACCTCAGTAACCTGATTAATGCACTGGGATTAGTCCTCCATGCAGGGAAAATCAGTCTTTATTATACAAGTCCAAATTTTAAGAAGAATAAGTCCCATGATGAGTATCCTCATGCTTTGACCATGCATAGACCAGTAAGCTTCTGGGTGTAACTGGAGAAGGGTTTGTCATCTTCCTCAGTGTCACTTCCAGGGATTGTCCAGGCTCGGTCTCTCCTCTCAGATGTCAGGCAATACAGGTGTTACATGATTGTGATGGATCCAGGCCGGGATTGCTTCTACCTTCATGGTGGTGGGAGTGGTCAAAATGATGGTCTGGGGTCTTTCCACTGTGGATGTAGGTGGGCTAGGTTCCAGTCTTTGATCTACACATGATCACCTGGAGAGAAGGGGTGAACTGGGGAGAATAAGTTAATAGGGCAAATTTCATTTACCCAGGCTGAAATTTTTTGTGTAATTTTTCGTGGAGCCTGTAACTGTTGCTCTAACTCAACTTCACGTAACTCTCAAGGAGTGCCTGGCAGTCCCTGTAATATTGGAGGAGGTCTGTGATATAATATTCCGTAAGGGGAATATCCTGTTCTTTTACAAGCGGTACATCCTACCTTAAACAATACCATAAGGAGAGCCTGTAACTCTCTTAATCTTGTTTCCTGGCACACTTTCCCTAAGCTATTTTTGATAGTCTGATTCACTTGCTACACCTTTCCAGAACTCTGAGATCAGTAGGCCGCATGCAGTTTCCAGGTGATTCCCAATACCTTTACTGTCTTCTACACCAAATCAGGCACAAATGTCCGCCCATGATCTGAGCTGATTCATATGAGCAGTCCAAATCTATGAACAGGATCTGGAAGAAGCACATGGGTTACTTAATGAGTTTTTAAGTTCATGTTGGATAAGCTTCTACTCACCAAGAGTAGGTACACACAAGAACTAATAAATACCCTTTATCTCCACACATTGGCATTTCTGTGAAGTCCACCTGGGGATCTCCAAAGGGGACTTCTCCATAATCTTGTACACTGGGCAGAATGGCTGGACACTGCCTTGCATTATGCGGTTGGCAGCTAATACATAGCTGTGCCACCATTTTGGCAAGGGCTGACAAATGTGAGATGTAGAAGTATGAGCCTAACAACTTTTCAAGTGATTCCTGACCTAGATGGGTAGTTTCATGCACAGCCAGTACAATTGCAGCTCCTAGCAGCTGTGGCACAGCTATTCTTCCATCTGGTAACCAGATCCATCTCTTTTTTGCTATAAGCCTTCCTTCTGCTTGAAAAAAATCTTTCTCTTCTTTAGAATAATTAGGTATCTAAGGAGGCAGGGGGCTGAGAACAATGCCTGGTAGGGGGTGGAGGCTGCTTTTTGAGCCCCTGAGTCAGCTCTGGAGTTCCCTAAAGCAACCATAGTAGAAGCTCACTGGTATACCCTGCAATGCATGACTGCCACTTTTTGAGGCTTCCATACTGCTTGTAATAAATACACAATTTATTTCTGAGGTTTTATGTCCTTTCCTCCAAAGTTCAACAGGCCCTTTTCTTTATATAATGCTCCATGCACTTGGAGGGTTAAGAAGTCATACTGAGGGTCAGAGTAAATGTTTTATAGTCTTACTTTCACCAAGTTCTAGGCCTGAATTAAAACAATGAGCTCGACTTTCTGGTCTGAAGCACCCTGGGACAATGGTTTGGCCTCAACGACAGTGTCCAGGATTACCACTGCATATCCTGCATACCCCTCTCCTTGTGGGTTGACAAAGCTGCTCCTGTCCATTTCCAGTTCCCAGTCCACTGATGTCCAAGTCTGGTTCCCCAGGTCAGGCCTTCTAGAATAAACTGAGTTCAACATCTCTACACAGTTATGCTCCATTGGGCTTTCTGATACTGGGAGCAAGGTGGCAGGGTTCAGGTTGTTAGAAACTTCAATGGTTATATGGGGATTTTCACAGGGTAAGCTTTGGTATTCAGTTAGTCTAGCATTTGTTAGTCAATGATGTCCTTTGGTTTTCATTAAAGTCACCACAGCATGGGGGTGATTTTATGTTCAGGTTTTGTCCAAAAGTTAGTTTATCTGCTTCTTGTGCTATCAGGAGAGTTGCTGATAAGGCCCTCAAACATGGTGCCCAACTTTTAGGAACCCCATATATTTGTTAAGAGAAGTAGGCCAAAGGCCTTGGCCATGTGTTCATACTGCAAACCCAGCCTGTTTCTAAAGTTTTCTTCTAATGTCTTCATTGCTTTGACTAACAAAAGTCATGGTAATCATGCACGGATTTTTAGGGCTTTCAGGATGAAAGGGAATATACACATGATAGGCCTCACATAGTCTTCCATAAAATTGTGCTGGACTTCTTTTTCTTCAATGATATCAGAGACTTTGTTGACATTTGCGATCTTCTGAGCTCCCTTATTTAATCCTTCTAGGAGGGCTTTCCTATATCATTTTAGCCTTTGTGTACCTTCCCCTTCATTTGGGTCCCACTGGAGGTCCATTGCTGGTAATTAGATCCTCACATACAATTGCGAGTTTTTGTAATCAGCCATAGCATGTTCCTCCAGTCACTTGTTTGCCAGTTGGAGCACCCTTTACCTCTCATCTGTGTTTAACAGGTACATTAGCAACTGGTGGATGTTGGCCCAAGTAGGGTTGAGGGTCTGGCTAATAGTTTGGAGCAAATCAATTAAAGCTTGAGGCTTTTCAGTATAAAATATGGTATTGCTTTTCCAGTTTAGGAGATCAGCAAAGGTAAAGGGCACAGAGGTATGCCTTTCCACCATATGCCAGTACTTGTCTGCAACAGCATACCACTGCTCCCTCACGGGCATTTGTATCCTAGTCTTAAGTCATAAGCAAGTTGCCAAGGGTGGGTTTTCTCTCGCAGCTTCACATCCTCTTTTCTTCTCTGGGTGGCCTAGGGATGTGTGTTTCCTTCAGAGGTGCAGGAGCTGTGGGTTCAGGATTGGGGAGTTCTTTTCTTAAAGAGGGGTAATCACCTGTGCCATTTACTGCCATGAATCTTCTGATATTGGGTCACACCAAAATTTAGGAGCCCACTTCCCTCAGTGGGTGAAACAGAATCCTTTCTTGGCTATCTGTCCCTTTGCAACTAACACTCCTGCTGCTGTCTGCCCTCTTAATCACTGTGGGTGTTCTAAAACCAGTTGGAACCAAGTTTTTATGTCCAAGAACTGATATGGTTGCCTTCACTTACAGGTTATCTTGTGCCATACTTTTGAAACAAGGAACCTATCTAGGCTTCCTTCTGATGGCCAACTCACTTCTAATGCTGGCTAGCCTATCTCACACAAAGTTCTAATTTTCCCTTATATCATAGTAATTCCATAGTCTCCTTTAAATCCCTCCTTGAATTTTTTCAACATAGTTCCTAGCAGGGTGGTCTTACATTGTGTCTGACCCATTTTTCTCCCAAGACAACAGTTGCACTGCAAGAGGAAAAGTGTAAATGTCACTCACTCATCTAATTCACAACAAATCAAGTAAATCAAGCCAAGTCAAAATCAAAACCAAAACTAAAGTGCCGAGAAAGCCATGCCATAGGTGATCATGTCACGCTTCCACTCAAAAAGAGTACAAGTTCCCAAGACTGGTCTTACCATGTTCCAGATATCTGGACTCCAAGTGCCAGTTCCTTCCCGGTGTTCAGACACAGCATCAACACTCTGTGGGGCCTGCTGTGCACTGCTCTGGTGAGGCTTTCTGCTAGGACAATTGCCTACCCAGGAGAGCTCTCAGGATCCACATCACTCAAGCTGGCCAAAGTCCTGTGCAAGCATGCTCTACAGGATAGGTCTAAGTCACCTAAGGGGCTGCCTCGACTGTCCACCAATCACCTCACATCCAGGTATGGGAGCCAAAAAATGTAGCAGAATGAGCTGTGGACAAAAACCTTCAGACACCATATTAAAGAAGGAAGTGGTTATGTTCAGCTGGGAGCCTTGGCAGACTTGAGTCTCAAAAACCAAGCTCCCTGAGAGAGAGAGAGAGAGAGAGAGAGTTTCCTGCCCCTTTTAAAGGCTTAAAATTCTAAGGAGTCCATCTGAAAGGGTCATGACCTATTGAGCAGGCAAGTGGTACCTGGCTGGGGCTGCGTGCATCAGTAATCAGAACAGAACATAACATAACAGAATGTTTCAGAATGCTTCCTTATACAATGTCTGGAATTTATAGATAATACCACTGGTTAGGTAAGGGGTTGATTTTTAACTACCAGGACTGGGGTGTGACACTGCGCTGTCAGATGGTTGATCTCATTTCCTCCTTCCTTTAGCTTTTGATTCTTCTTTCTTATTCTGAGTTCTGAGATAATAAGAGAGGTGGTCTTGGTCCTTAATACCAGAACACCGAGCCATGATGTAGACTGCTTGTGCAATTAAGAAAAAGTGGGGATAGAGTTGGCATCAATTTTTGTGTCATCTGTTTTCATTTTTTTTGCAGGTGAAGTTGCGGGACCCCATCCACCTATCAACAGCTTGTATCCCCACCCCATCTGACCTTATTACTGCTCACACTTTATGTCCCTGAATGAAATATCATTAAGATGGAGAAGTGCCCCCTCACAACATGAAGCCCCTGCTCAGGTGGAAACCAAATTTGAGGTGACATCAAGGAGCCCTGCTGACAGAACTGTTGGTGTCTCTCCCTGGGTTGGGTGCAGGACAATGAAACACTGGGAGGTTTTCTTTTTTTGGTGTGGTGTGCTACTCTTCTTTCTAGAAGAGTGGATTTTTTCTTTTTTTTTTTGTAAGGGGTGGTGATTTGGAGGCTGGAGAGTCTTGGCTCCCTCCCAATACATTGCAGATTCATGATCAACAGAAAAGTAAAGAACACGGAATCCTACAGCCCAGGTAGAGCCACATACACAGGGCACCAAAGTGTTAGGATACAAAAGTAAAAAAATAAAATAAAAAAAAAAGAACCCCAGAAGTGTTTTAGCCACATTCCTTTAAGCAGACTCCACTTACAGGAACAGGCATGCACACACACACACACACACACACACAGACAAACACACACACAATGCCACACACACACGCAGACATTCAACACTCACAACACTCCCACAGAAACACACAGCCTGGCAGCTTCTGAGGCTGCTTGGTTTTACAGGAAGATCAACCTATGAAAGAGCAACCTCAGGAAACACAGTCGGGCTGTACCTAAAAATCATAGTATGGCAAGTTTTGAAATACCCCTACATCATCTAGGCAGGAATAAGAAATCCTGTGGATCCCTTTGGATGCTTGGAGATTTCAGCTGATTTTGGAGGATTGACTTTTTTCAGGCTGGCTGGTGTCTGCCCTCTCCTCGGTTCATGGGATTATCCCATGGATTTCAAAAAGAAGACAAGTGCAAACCCAATGCTGATTAACCTCCATGGATGTTTTCTTCTCTGCCAAGCCACAGGGACTTGTTGCTAGGCAATGGTGATATTCACTGTGACGTTATTCAGAGCTCACATTCAGGCCTGGTGCCCTGAGACTAGCTCACACACATTCATGAGGTAGGCCCAGGAGCCCAGCTGTCAGAGCTGTCAGCCTGCTAAGCAGAGAAAAATGGGAAAGGCAGAGCCATCCTGGTATCAGGAATAAGACAGCCTGTGATAATCCTTTGCTGGACCCTAAAAGTCTCTACTTCAGTGACCCTTCTGGCTGTCTCCATGGTCTGATACACCTGGAGAAGGAGGTGTTTCAAGACTGTGAGATGGTCCCTGGAAACTGCTATTCTGACTCCAATACCAAAAGAGGCTGTGTACCAGAATCAGGTTCAGAGTGGGTATAGGAATATAATCTAGTGTGTTGTTGAGCCTTCCTTGGGAGATAGAACTCTACCTGAGACTCCAAAAGTGGGTGTCAGTGAAAGATGGACAAGTTCTTGACCTCACTGTCTCCCTGCATTCTGGGCCTTGAAGGGGCTCTCTGAGAAATGCAGGAACCATGACAAAGGCAAGTCCTTTGGTGGAGCAGTCTTCTCACTCCTCTGACTGGCCTCTCACTGGTGCAAATGAGGTTGAAATAGTGTCCCAGTTGCCATCTGAGTTGATGGAAAGCCTTAAAATCATGTCCAGTAGTGCTGTTTAGAGTATGGATTACCCATTATAGAAAGGAAAAACCAAGGTTTGCCTAAGTGAAAGAGCTGCTTTGTGCTGGAGTCCAATCGATGTTCAATGATTCCTGTCAGGGAATGCAAAAGCCTAATGCAAAGTGTAAACAACCCCAACACCCACAAGGAGATAACAACCCAAAACTTGGAGTGCAGCCATGCTACCTGAAGTTCCTTTTCCTTTTTGAAATCCCTGACAGCCAAATAATCTGTGGTGAAAAGCTGTTCCATCCAGTAACAGACAATAAAATAACTCCTTTACAGTGAGAAGACCTTGCAGATGAAATAAAACAGAGGCTTGATTACCACTCAAAAGCCAGACTCAGCTGCCTGATTCTCATCTTACAGAAATCATGCAGACCTCCAAAAGAAGTGAAAGAACAAGAGTTTCCTTGTTGGCGGCTGTAATGGGAATTTACAGTTTTAAAAGTATCAATGTTATCCTGTCATTAAAACGTCACAGTGTTTAGAATGGACTCCCATAAGGCTCATTCTTTATGAACTTGGAAACATTTAGTTTGGAAGTCGTTGAGCCAGTCACAGGAAACACTAGGCAGATTAGCATCATGGAAGTAAGGGAAAGAAGAGGCAAGTGTGCAGGCCACATTCACTCAGCATCAGTATATTTTACTCCCATTTGGCTCCGGGTATGAAAGCCCTCAAATCGGGAGTTTGCTAGGATGGTCCAAATTGCACTCCAAATGTACCTTGAATATTGGAGTATTCCCACCTGAACACTGGGCCATGGTGTGGACTGCTTGTGAAATTAAGGGAATGTGGGTGTGGATTTGGAAGCATCTTCTGTGTCATCTGTCTTCATTTTTTTTTACAGGTGAAGGGACCCCTCACCAGAATGTATCCCCACCCCATCTGACCATATTCCTGCTCACACTTTATGTCTCAGAATGAAATCCCAAGATGCTGTAGGAATGCCACCTCATGACATGTAGCAGCTGCTCAGCTGGGAACCAAATTTGATGTAAATTCAACGGTTGCTGTGAACTAGACTGCTACAGTCTCTCCCTGAGTTGGTCACAGGACAATCAAACCCTTGGAGATGTCTATTTTTTTTGGTGTTGTGTGCTTCTTATCTTTCTAGAAGAGTAGTTTTTTTTTTCAGAAGTAGGTGATTTGTACACTGGCAGCTCTCAGCAACCTCCTAATTCACAGTGGATTCATGATACAGAAAAATTAAAAAGATGGAACCCCACAGTGCAAGCAGAACAACATAGACAGGCCAGCAAATGGTTGGGAGACTTTAAAAAATAATTGCTGAAGTGTGTTAGCCACATTTCTGTAATCTGGCTCCACTTACAGGAGAACACACACACAAACAAACAACAACAAAAAACCCTCAAACAAACACACAATGCCACATTAACATGGAGATATCCAACACTCACAACACTCCCACAGAAACACACAGCCTGGAAGATTCTGAGGCTGTGTGGTTCTGCAGGAAGACCCACTTGGGAAAGAGTAACCCCAGGGAACACAGCTGGTCCATACCTTGAAATCACAGTGGGGTTAGTTTCAAAAAGACTCATTCTTACAATGTCTATGCAGGTCTGAGGAATCCTGCTGATCCTTTTGGATCCTTGGGGATTTTATGATTTATTCTTGGGGCTGTGCTTGATGTTTCTTCAGGCTGGCTCACGTCTGTCTTCTTCTAGGATTATGGGACTATCCTGTGGATCCTATAGAGGAGACAGTCGAGAGTCCACCACTGATGCCCCTCCATGGAGGTCTCCTTCTCTGCCTAGCCAAAGAGTCTTGTCTCAATGCAACAGTGACATTCATTGTGACAATAGCCATAGCTAACAATCAGGCCAGGTTTCCTGAGGTTAGCATTTGCTCATTTATGAAACAAACAAGGGCACCTGGCTGTCAGGGCTGTCTGCTTGCCTAAGCAGAGATAAATGTTAGAGGCAGAGCCAGCCTGGTATGGGCAAAATGTCTGCCCGCAAAAACCCACTGCAGAATCCTGAATGTCTCAACCTCAGGGGCCCTTCTTGTCTTCTCCATGATTGGGTCCTTCTGGAGAAGGAAGAATTTCAAAATTGTGAGGTGGTCGCTGGAACCTGCTCTTATGACTTCATTCCCAAAAGATACTGTGTGTAATAATCAGGTCCCATGGTGATTGGAATATAGTCTGGCATGTTGTTGAGGGTTATTTGCGTGATGGAATCATACCTGTTACCCAGATGCAGATGTCAGAGAAAGATGGCCAGGCTCTTGACCTCACTGCCTCCTTTCATCCTAGGTTTTGAAGAGACTCTCTGGGAAATGCAGAAACCATGACAAGGTAAGTCCAAGGTGGAGCAGTGTTCTCACACCTCAAGCTGGCGTCTCACAAAGGCAAATAAGATTGAGACAGTGTCTCAGAGGCCATCTGTGGTGATGACAAGCCTGAAAGTGTGTCAGGTAGTGCCATTGAGGGGCACTGTAAGTTCCTCATGAAAGCAAAGAAAAATCAAGGCTCACCTGACAGAATGAGCTGCCTAGTGCTGGAGTCCAATAATGTTCAATGATTCCTGTCAGAGGAACAAAAATCCTCCTGCAAAGTGCAAATAACCTCAGCCCCCACGGTCTCATTCTTTGCCCATTTGCAGGATCTTGCATCTAAGAAATAGAGACATTTACTGTGAGGCTATCCAGATCCCAGAGCTCAAGCCTGGTGCCCTGAGACTAGTGCACACACATTAGTTATGTATGCTCAGGTGCCTGGCTTTCAGAGCTTTCAGCCTAAGAAGAATATGGTACAGGAAGAGCTGGTCTGGTATCAGGAAAAAAAGGCTGCCTGTGATAATCCACTCCCAAATTATAAAATATCGACCTTAACGGTCCTTCATGCTGTCTCAGTTGTCAGGTCCCTTTTGGTAAGGACGAGTTCTGAGACCATGAGGTGGTCACTGGAATCTGCTCTTTGTGCTCCATTTTGGAAAGAGGCTATGTGACAGAATCAGGTCCCATGTGGTTTGCAAAATAGTCTTGTGACTTATTGAGGGGTGTTTTGGTGATAGAATTATACCTGAGACCCCAGAGGTGGGTGTCACTGAAAGATGCCCAAGCCCTTGACCTCACTGCCTCCCTTCATCTTTGGCCTAGCATCGGCTGTCTTGCAAAGGCAGGAACCATCACAAAGGCAATTCCAAGGTGGATCAGGGTTCTCACACTTTGATCTAGCCTCTTACCGATGCAGATGAGGTTAAGACAGTGTCTCAGAGGCCTTCTGTGGCTACTGAAGGCCTGAAAATAGTAGAACTGTTAAGGGCACTGTGGACCATTCATAAGAGCAAATAAAAATCAAGGGTCACCAGAGAGAATGAGCTGTCTTCTGCTTGAGTCCAAGCAATGTTTAAAGATTCCTGGCAGATGACCCAGAAGCCTCCTTAAAAGTGCAAACAACCTCAGCCTCCACACTGACAACATGACCAACAACCTGGAGTACTGCCAGTCTACCTGAAATCCCATTTGCTCCCTGAATTCCATGGCAGCCAAAGATCTGTAGTGAGAGGCAGTCCCATTCACCAAGAGCCCAGTGAAATGCCCTCTACACAATGAGAACAGATGGGCATATGAAATGAGACAGAGCTTAGATTACCAGGCAAAAGGCAGGCAGTGCTGCCTGCTTGTCACTCTGCAGGAATCATGCAGCCCTCTTACTGAAGTGGGTAAACAAGTGTTTCCTTGTTGGCAACTGTAATGTGAATTTACACTTTTAAAAGTATCACAACTGTCCTGTCATTAAAACGTGACAGTGTTTAGAAGGAAATACTCATGCAATGGAATCCCATGAGGGTCATTCTCCATGAACTGGGAAGCATTTACTGTACACAGAGCACTATAGCCCAAGCAGAGCCACACAGACAGGCCACCAAAAGCCTGGGAAATTAAAAAAAAAAAAAGTGCTGCAGTGCGTTAGCCACATTGCTTTAAGCAGACTCCACTTACAACCACACTCACCCATACAAACATGCAAAAAAAAAAAAAAAAAAAAAAAAAAGCCACACACACATGCAGAAATCCAACACTCCCAAAACTCCCAAAGAAATACACAGCCTGGAAGCTTCTGAGGCTTCCTGTTTCTGCAGGAAGTCCCACCTGGGAGACAGCAACCCCTGGGAATATAGGCAGGCTGTACCTAGAAATCACAGTGGTGCAAGTTTCAAAAAGACTCACTACTACAATGTCTAGGCAGACCTAAGGAATCTTGCAGATTCTTTTGGATTCTTTGGGATTTCACAGATTATTCCCGGGGCTGTGTTTGATGATTCATCAGGCTGGCTTATGTCTGCCCTCTTCTAGGATTATGGACTCTCCCATGGATCCCACGAAGAAGTCAGATGAGAGTCCATCACTGACATAACTTTACAGAGGTCTCCTGCTCCGCAAAGCTGCAGGGACTTGCCACTAGGTAACCATGATTTTCATTGTGACGCTAGCCACAGCTCACAATCAAGCCTGGTGCCCTGAGACTAGCACATGTGTGTTTGTGAGACAGGCTCTGGTGCCTGGCTGTCAGAGTTGTCAGCCTTCTTAAGCAGAGAAAAATGGTAGAGGCAGAGACTCCCTGCTATTTCAAAAAAGGTTGTCTGCAAAAACCCACTGTAGGGCCCTTCAAATTTTTACCTCAGCACCCCTTCAGGCCGCCTCCGTTGTCAGGTCCCAGTGTAGGAGGCAGCAATGCAAGACTGTGAGGTGGTCCCTGGACACTGTTCTTCTGACTCCCTTCCCAAAAGAGAACGTATATGTATGCAAGAATCGAGTCCTGTGAAGATTAGAATATAGTCTGGTGTGTTTTTGAAGGTTCTTTTGGTGATAAAATCAGACCTGAGACCCCAGAGGTGGATGTCAGTGAAAGATGGCTGGGGTCTGGACCTCACTGCCTCCCTTCTTCCTGGGCCTTGCAGGGTCTCTCTGGGAAAGGCAAGGACCATGATAAAGGCGTGTCCAAGGTGGAGCAGTGTTCTCACAGCTCAAACTGGCCTCTCAAGGATGCAGGTGAAATTGAGACAGTGTCTCAGAGGCCATCTGTGGGGATGGCAAGCATGAAAACATGTGTCCTATAGTGCTGTTTGGAAGCACTGTGGATTCCCCATGAAAGCAAAGAAAAATAAGGGCTTGTGTGAGACAAAGAGTTGCCTTGTGCTGGAGTCCAAGCAATATTCAGTGATTCCTGTCAGAGGACACAAACACTTCAGCAAAGTGTAAACAACCTCAGCTCTCAGAACAAGGAAAACAACCCACAACTTGTACTGCAGCCAGCCTACTTGAAGTCTCTTTTGCTCTCTGGAATTCCTGCAAGCTAAATCATCTGTTGTGAGAGGAATTCCCTGTCAGGATCTGCCAATTGAAACAACCCCTTCCCAATGAGAAGGCATTAAAGATGAAATGAAACAGAAGCTAGGTTACCAGGTGAAAGCCTCACAAGGTGGCCTACTTCTCATTCTACAGAAATCATGAAGCCCTCTCATAGAAGAGGGGGATCAAGAGTTTCCTTTTTGGCTGCTGTAATGGGAATTTGTGGTTTTAAAAATGTCAAAGCAGCCCAGTCACTAAAACGTGATGGCATTTAGAAGAAAACACTGAAGTGATGGATTCCCATGAGATTCCTTCTGCATGAACTGGGAAACATTTAGTGTGGAAGTCATTTTGCTAGACCCAAGAAACACTAAGCCAACTAGTAACATGGAAGTCAAGAAAAGAAGGGGCAAGTGTGGTGGCCACATCCCACCCAGCATCAATCCATTTCACTCCCATTTGTCTTCATATATGAAAGCCCTCTAAGCAGGAGTTTGACAGGATGGCCCCAATTTGCACTCCAAATGTTCCGTGCACATTTGGGTATACACACCTGAACACTGGGCCATGGTGTAGACTGCTTGTGTAATTAAGGAAATGTGAGGATGGAGTTGGAAGTACCTTCTGTGTCATCTGTCTGTATTTTATTTGCAGGTGATGTTGTGAGACTATATCCATACCCCATTAGATTGTATCCTTGCCTCTATCAGGCCTTATTGCTGCTCGCTGTCTACATTCCATAATGAAATCACAAAACAAAGAAGGAGTCCCTTTTCACAATGTGAAGCACCTGCTCTGCTGTGAACCAAATTCAAGGTAAATTAAATGGGCTCTGTGAACAGGACTCAAAGTGTCTCTCTCTGGGTTGGTGGCAGGACCATAAAACACTGGGAGATGTGTGTTTTTTGGTGTGGTGCCCTTCTCTTTTTTCTAGAAGAGTAGCTTTTCTTGCAGCAGAGGTGATTTGGATGCAGGCAGGTCACAACATGCCTTCCACTTCACTGAGGATTCATGAACCATAGTAAGGTAAAGAACATCACCCCCCTACAGTGCAGTCCAAGCAGAGCCAGACAGAAAGGCCATAAAAACATTGGAGACTCAAAAAACAGACATGCTGAAGTGCATTCACAGCATTTCTATAAACAGACACAAAAAGTCCAAGCAATGTTCAAAGATTCCTGTCAGAGGACCCAGAAGCCTCCTGCAAAGTGCAAACAACCTCAGCCCCCAAAACAAGACCACAACCCAGCCCTGAAATGCAGTGAGCCTACCAGAAGTCCTCTATGCTTCTTTAAATAACTGGAAGACAAAAGATACGTGACAAGGAGCAGTTCCATCCATCAATAGCCCAATGAAGGACCCGCTCCACAATGAGAAATGGCATGCAGATGAGACAAACAGAGCTTGTAAAAGCAAGCAAAAGCCAGACATGGCTGCCTCCTTCTCATCATACAGGAATCATGCAGCCTTCTGATAGAAGTGGGAGAAAAAGGGTTTCCTTGTTGGTGGCTGTAAAGGGAGTTATCAGTTTTAAAAGTATCATAGCTGCGCAGTCATATAAACATGACAGTGTTTAGAAGAAAACAATCATGCAATGGATTCCCATGAGGATCTTTCTCTGTGAACTGGGAAATGTTTAGGGTGGAATATTTTGAGACAGATTTAGGAAACCCTAGGCCAATGAGGAAAAAGAAAATCAGAAAAAGAAGAGGCAAGTGTAAAGGCCACATCCAATCCAGCATCAATCTATTCCACTGCCATTTGGCTCCGGGTATGACAGCCCTCTAATCAGGAGTTGGCCAGTATGGCCCCAGTTTGCACACCAAATATTCCCTGCATGTTGGAGTACTCCAACCTGAACACCACGCCATGGTGTGGACTGTTTGTGCAATTAAGGGAATGTGGGAGTTGCCATGGAAGCACCTTCTGTGTCATCTGTCTTCACCGTTTTTTGCAGGTGAAGGTGCAGGACCTCATCCACCACTCACCAGATTATATCCTCACCCCTATCTGACCTTACCGCTGAGCACACTCTGTTTCCCAAAATGAAATCCCAAGACAATGGAGGAGTAGATCCTGACAAGGAGAAGTACCTGCTCAGCTGGAACCCAAACTCCAGGTAAATTCAAGCAACTCTATGGACAGGACTGACAGTGTGTCTCCCTGGGTTGGCAGCAGGGCAATGAAACACTTGGAGATGTCTGTGCTTGGATGTGGTATGCTCCTGTAATTTTTAGAAGATTGGCATTCTTTTGTAGGGGGAGGTGATTTGGAAACTGGCAGGTCTCCACCAGTCTCTTAATTTACTCTGGATTCATGATCCACAGAGAAATAAAGAACCTGTGCCCCACAGCCCAAGCAGAGCCACAGAGAGAGGCCACCAAAATGTTGGAAGCCTCAAAAAAAAAAAGCACTACAGTGGGTTACTCACATTTTTTTAAGGAGACTCCACTTGTAGACACACACAATCACACAGACACACACACACACACAGAAACACACAAAGCCAACAGAAACACACAAAGCCAACACAAACACAGAAATCCAACACTCACAAAACTTCCATAGAAACACACAGCCTGGCAGCTTCTAGGCTGCTTTTTTTCTGCAGGAAGCCCCACCTGAAAGAGCGCAACCCCAGATAACACAGGTGGGCTATACCTAAAAATCACAGTGGTGCTAGCTTCAAAAAGAGTCACACCTACAACATCTATGCAGGCCTGAGGCATACTGTAGATCTTTTAATATCATTAGGAATTTTGCAGTTTATTCCTGGAACTCTACTTGATGTTTCTTCAGGCTGGCTCACATCTGCCCTGTACTGGGATCATGGGACTATCTTGTGGATCCCACAGAGAAAGCAGGCGAGAGTACACTGCTGATGCATCTCCATGGAGGTCTCCTCTGCCAAGCTGCAGGGACTTGTCACTAGGCAACAGGGACATTCATTGAGATGCTAGCCAGAGCTCACAGCATAGACCTGATGTTCTGAGACTAGCACATGCTCATTCACAGACAGACTTGAGTGTCTATCCATCAGAGCTGTCAGCCTGCCTAAGCAGAGGAAAATGGCACAGGTAGAGCCGGCCTGGTATTGGGAGAAAAGCTGCCTGTGGTAACCCATAGCATGAACCTTAAAGTCTTGACTTTAGGGCCCCTTCAGGCTGTCTCTGTGGTCATTTTCCACTGAAGGAGGAGATGTTTTGAGATTGTGAGGCGGTAGCTGGAAACTGCTCTTCTGACTGCCTTCCCAATAGAGGCTCTGTGCAAGAATTGGGTTCCATGGGGACTGGAATGTAGTCTGGTGAATTGTGGAGGAGACTTTTGGTGATAGAATTGTACCTACAACCCCAGAGGCAGGTGCCAGCAAAAGATGGCTGGGACCTTAACCTCACTGCCTCCCTTCATCCTGGGTCTTGCATGGGCTCTCTGGGAAAGGCAGGAACCATGACAAAGACACATCCAAAGTGAAGCATTGTTCTCACACCTCAAACTGGCCACCCACGGGTGCAGATGAGGTTGAGACAGTGTCTCAGAGCTGTCTTTGGAGATGTTAAGCCTGAAATGGATGTTCTGTATTGCTGTTTTGGGGCATTGTGGACACCCCATGAAAGGAAAAAAAAAAAAAGGCTCGCATAAGAGAAACAGATGACTTGTGCTGGAGTCAAAGCAATGTTCAAAGTTTCCTATAAGAGGACTGTAAAGTCTCCTGGAAACTACAAACAACCTCAAACCCCAAAACAAGACCTTTACCCACAACCTGGAAGTCAGCCAGCCTACCAGAAGTCCCTTTTGCTCCTGGAAATCCCTGGCAGCCTATAGAACTATGGCAAGAGGCAGCCCTATCCAGCAACAGCTTAATGAAAGACCACCTCCACAATGAGAAAGGACATGCAGATTCAATGAAATAGATCCTAGAATACTAGGCAAATGACAGACATGGCTGCCTGCTTCTCATCCTACAGGAATCATGCAGCACTCCCATGACAGCTGGAGAAGAAGGGTTTGCTTGCTGGCAGCTATAACAGAATTTATAGTTTGAAATTATCACAGCTGCACATTCATTAAAATGAGAAAGTGTTTAGAAGGAAACACTCAGGCAACGGATTCCTTTGAGGCATATCTTCTGGGAACTGAGAAATGTTTAGCATGGAAAATGTTGAGTCAGACCCAGAAATCCCTAGGTCAAAATAACAACAACAGCAACAACAACAACAACAAAAACATGGAAGTCAGGAAAAAAGTGGTAAGTGTGGAGGCCACATTCTAAATTGTATCAATCAATCTCAGTCTAATTTGGCTCCGAGTATGAAAGCCCTCAAATAGAGAGTTAGCCTGGATGGCCCCAGTTTGCACTCCATATGTTTCCTGCACGTTGGAGTACTCCTACATGAACACCGAGCCATGGTGTGGATTGCTTGTGCAATTAAAGAAATGGAAGGATGCTGTTGGAAGAACCTTCAGTGTCATGTCTTCACATTTATTGCAGGTGAATATGGTGGACAACATCCACCCCTCAACAGACTGTATCCTCAGTGCTATCTGACTTATTGCTGCTCACACTGTCTGTACCAGAATGAAATCCCAAGACAATGGAAAAATGCCCAATCATGACATGAAGCACCTGCTCAGTGGGCAACAAAATTCGAGGTAAATTCAAGGGGCCTTGCAGACAGGATTGGTAGTCTCTCTCCCTGGGTTTGTGGCAGGACAAAAAAACAATGAGAGATGCTGTTCTCACGTGTGATATGCTTCCCTTTTTCTAGAAAAGTGGCGGCTTTTCTTTTTTGCAAAAGGAGGTGTTTTGGACCCCAGTGTGTCTGAGCCTGCCTCCCAGTTGACTGCAGATTCATGATCCACAGAAAAATGATGAACAGGGATCCCCAAAGTCCAAGCAGAGCCCATAGACAGGCTACCAGAAGGTTGTGACACTCAAAAAAAAAAAAAAAAGAAGCAAGCTTCACTTACAGTCACACACACAGAAACACACAACCACGCCAAGCCCCCCCCCCCTAAACACACACAGACATCCAACACGGGCAACACTCTCAAAGAAACACATAGCCTGGCAGCTCCTGAGGCTGTATAGTTCTGCAGGAAGAACCTGAATGAGAGCAACACTGGGGAACACACATGGGGAACACAGGTGGACTGTACCTAGCAATCAAAGTGGGGCAAGTTTGAAAAAATCTCACACCTACAATGTCTAGGCAGGTCTGAGGAATCCTGCAGAACATTTTGAATCCATAGGGATTTTGTGGTTCATTCCTGGGACTATGCTTGATGTTTCTTCAGGGTGGCTTATGTCTAACCTCTCCTAGGATCATGGGACAATCCTGCTGATCTCACAGAGAAGACAGGTGAGATTCCACCACCTACGCACCTCCATGGTGGCCTACTTCTCAGCCAAGCTGCAAGAATATTTTGCTAGGCAATGGTGACATTCATAGTGACACTAGGCAAAGCTCATAATCAGGCCTAGTGCCCTGAGACAGGTGCATGTGCATCCCTCAGACAGACACAGGAGCCAGGCTAACAGAGCTGTGAGCTTTCTTAAGCAGAGGAAAATGATACAGGCAGAGCCAGTTTGGTATCTGGAAAATGGCTGCCTGTGAAAACCCACAGCGGGACTCTAAAAGTCTTGACCTCAGGGCCCTTTCAGGCCATCTTTGTGGTTTGGATTTCACTGGAGGAAAATGCATTTCAAGACTGTGAGGTGGTTGCTGGAACCTGCTCTTCTGATTCCATTCCGTAAAGAGGCTGTGTGCAAGAATCGGGTCCCAAGGGGATTGGCATATAGACTGGTGTGTTGTTGAGGGTTCTTTGGGTGATAGAATTATACCTGAGACCCAAGAGGCAGGTGTCAGCCAAAGATAGCTCGGCTCTTGACTTCACTGCCTTGCTTCATCTTGGGCCTCTCAGGAGCTCTCGGGGAAAGGCAGAAACCTCGACAAAGCAAGTCAAGAGGGAACAGGGTTATCACACCTGGGACTGGCTTCTCACATGAGCAAATGAGATTGAGACAGTGTCTCAGAGGCTGTCAGTGCATACAGCAAGCCTGAAAAAGGTTTCCAGTAATGCTATTGAGGTCCACTGTGGATTCCCCATAAAAGCAAAGAAAAATCAAGGCTCACCTGGCAGAAGGAGCTGCCTTGTGCTGGAGTCCAAGCAATGTTCCACGATTCCTGTCAGAGGACCCAAAATTCTCCTGTAAAGTGCAAACAATCTCAGCCCTAACAATGAGACAATGACCCACAATCTGCAGCCCTGACAGCCTACCTGAAGTCCCTTTTACTTTCTAAAATCCCTGGCAGCTAAATAATCTACGTGAGAGGCAGTCCTATCCAGCAACAGCCCAATGAGAGAGACCTCCTAAAATGAGAAGGCCATGCAAATGAAATGAAACAGAGGCTAGAATATCAGGACAAAGCCAGATGCAGCTGCCAGCTTCTTATCTTACAGGAATCATTCAGGCCTTTGATAGAAGTGGAAGAAGAAAAGTCTCCTTGTTAAAGCAGTAATGGGAATTTATGGTATTAAATGTATCAAAGCTGCCCAGTCATTAAAATGTGACAGTGTTTAGAAAGAAACACTCACACAATGAATGTCCTTGAGGATAGCTCTTCAGTAACTGGTAAACGTTTAGTGTGGGTGTCATGTAGCTACTTAGGAAACGCTAGGCCGACAATGAACATGAAAGCCATGAAAAGAAGAGGCAAATATGGAGGCCACATCCCACCCAGCACCAATGCTGGAATCACTTTCATTTGGCTCTGGGTATAAAAGCACTCAAATCAGTAGTTTGCCAGGATACTGCCAATTTGCACTCCAAATGTTAATTGCATGCTACAATATTCCTGCCTGAACACCAGGCTATGGTGTGGTCAGCTTGTGTAATTTAGTAAATATGCAGATGCATTTGGAAGCACCTTCTGTGTCATCTGTTTTTATTTTATTTTTATGTTTTTCCAGGTGAAGTTGCAAGGCCCTATCCACCCCTCACCAGATTGTATCCTCATCCATATCTCACCTTATTTCTCCTTATACTCCCCATCCCAGGATGAAATCCCAAGACAATGGAAGAGTACCCCCTCATGGCATGAAGCCCCTGCTCAGCTGGGAACCAAATTTGAGGAAATTCAAGGGGCCCTATGGACAGGACTACTAACATTATCTCCATGGATCGGCCACAAGGCAATGAAACACTAGGGGATGTCTCTTTATTGATGTGGTGTTCTCCTCTTCTTTCTAGAAGAGTGACTTTTTTTCTTTGAGAAAAGTGATTTAGATGCCAATGGATCTAAATTTACTTCAGATTTATGATCCACAGAAAAATTAAAAAAATGGAGTTGTGCAGCCCAAGCAAAGCCACACAGACAGGCCACCAAAAGGTTTTGAGACTAAAAAAAAGAAAAAAAAAAAGAAGCACTGAAGTGAATTAGCCACATTTCTTTAAGCAGACTCCACTCCACTTACAGGCACAGACACATCCACTCACACACACAGAAACACACAATGCCATACACACACACAGACATCTAACACTCACAACACGCCCACATAAACACACAGACCAGCAGCTCCTGAGGCTGTGTGGTTCTGCAGGAAGCCCCACCTTGGACAGACAAACCATGGAGAACACAAGTTGGCTGTACCTAGAAATCACAGTGGGGAAAGTTTCAAAAAGACTTCCCCCTACAATGTCTAGGCAGGCCTGAGAAATTCTGCAGTTTTTTTTAGATCATTAGGCATTTTGTGGCTTATTCCTGGGGCTGTCCCTGATGTTTCTTCAGGCTTGCTAACATCTGCTGTCTCCTAGGATCATGGGAATATCCTGTGGATCCCACAGAGAACACAGGTGAGAGTCCATGGCAGACACACCTCCACAAAGGTCTCCCTCACCTCCAAGCAACAGGGACTTGCCACTAGGCAATGGAGACAATCATTGTTAAGCTAGGCAGAGCTTACAATCAGGACTGGGTACCCTGAGCCTAGTGCATGCATATTTGAGAGGCAGGCTCAGGCACCCAGCTGTCAGAGCCATCAGCGTGCCTAAGCAAAGGAAGGTGGTACAGGCAAAGTCTTCATGGTATCAAGAAAAATGCTGCCTGTGAGAACCCAGTGTGGGATCATAAACTTCTAGAGCTCAGGGCCCCTTCAAGCCATATCCGTGGTTGTGTCTGGCTGCAGGAGGAGGTGTTTCGAGACTGTGAAGTTGTTGATGGAAACTACTCTTTGACTCCATTTCCGAAAGAGGCTGTGTGTAAGAATTGCATCTCATGCAGATTGGAATATTGTCTGGTGTGTTTTTAAGGGCTCTTTGGGTGATAGAATTACACCTGAGACCCCAGATGAGGGTGTCAGTGAAAGTTGGCTGGGATCTTGACCTCACTGCATTCCTTCATCCTGGGCCTCACAGGGGCTCTCTGGGAAAGACAGGGACCACCACAAAGGCAAGTCCACAGCAGAGCAGTGTTTTCACCCTTTGGACTGGCCTCTCATGGGTGCAGATGAGGTTCAGAGTGTCTCAGAGGCCATTTTTGGTGATGGCAAGCCTGAAAAATGAGTCCAGTAGTGTTGTTGAGGGGCACTGTGGGTTTCCCATGACAGCAAAGAAAAATCAAGTCTTGCCTGAGAGAACAAGCTGCCTTGAGTTGGGGTCCAAGCAATGGTCAATGAGTCCTGTCAGAAAATCCAAAAGCTTCTTGAAAATTGCAAACAACCTTAGCCTCCAGAACATGACAATCACCCACAACCTGGAGTGCAGGCAGCCTACCCTAAGTGCATTTTGCTCCCTGAGGTCCCTGGCAGCCAAATTTTGTGGCGAGAGGCACTTTCATTCAGCAACTGCCCAATGAAAGACCCCCTCCACAATGAGAAAGAACATGCAGATCAAATGAAACAGACACTAGATTACCAGACAAAAGACAGACACTGCTGTCTTTTTCTCATCCTATAGCAATTATGCAGCTCTTTGATAGAAGTTGGAAAACATGAGTTTCAGTTTGGCTGTAATGGGAATTAATGGTTTTAAAAGTATCACCACTACCCAGTCATTAAAACATGACAGTGTTTAGATGGAAACACTCATGCAATGGATTTCCTTGATGGTTGCAATCTGTGAACCACAGTTCCCAAAATTTTTAGTGTGGAAGATGTTGAGGAAGACCTGGGAAACCCTAGGCTGACAAGCAACATAGAAGCTAATAAAATATTCAGCCACTGTGGAGGTCACATCCCACCCAGCGTCAATCCATCCCACTCCAATTTGGCTCTGGGTATGAAAGCCCTCAAATCTGGAGTTTGCCAGGAAAGCTCCTGTTTGTACCCCAAATATTTCCTGCAATTTGGAGTGTTCCCACCTGAACAACTGGCCATGGTGTGGACTGCTTCTGCAATGAAGGGAATGCACTGATGCAGTTCTCCATCTGTGTTATTTGTCTTCACCTTTTTTGCAAGTGAAGGTGCAGAACCCCATTTACCCCTCACCAGATTGTATCCTCACCCCTCTCTGACCCTATTACTGCTCACACTCTCTGTTCCACAGGCAAATCACAAGACAATGGAGGAGTGGCACTTCACAACCGGAAGCACCTGCTCTGCTGGGTGCAGAACTCAAAATAAATTCAAGGGGTCCTGAGGACAGGACTGCTAGTGTCCTGCCCTGCATTGGTCACCAGACAAAGAAACACTGGGAGATTTCTGTCTGTTTTGGGTGTGGTGTCCTCCTCTTCTTTCTGGAAGACTGTATTTTGTTTGTTTGTTTGTTTGTTTGTTTTTGCTGGGGGAGGTTGGGAAGGTGATTTGGACACCAGCTGGTCTCAGCCAGCCTTCCAGTTCACTCAAGACACAGCCACACAGGCAGGCCACAAAAAGGTTGGAAGACTCAATCAAAAAAAAGAAGCTCTGCAGTGCATTAGCCACATTCCTTTAAGCAGGCTCCATTTACAGGCACACATGCAAACACACACACACACACACGCAAATCTGCAAAGCCACACACACATGCAAACATCCAATACTCACAAATCACCCACAGAAACACAGTGCCCGGCAACTTCAGAGGCTGTGTGGTTCTGCAGGAAGTCCCATTTGGGAAAGAACAACCCTGGACAACACAGGCAGGCTATACCTTGAAATTGGTGTGTCTAGTTTCAAAAAGACTCACTCCTACAACATCTAGGCAGGCCTAAGGCATCCTGCAGATCCTTTGCTTCAAACAACTTCCCTGACATCTGTCAACTTTTTTGCAGGTGAAGATGTAGGACCCCATATACTCCTCACCAGATTGTATCCTGACCTCTATCTGACCTTAATCCTGCTCACTCTCTCTGTCCCAGAATAAAAAAGAAGATGATGGAGGTGTGCCCCCTCACGATGTGAAGCACCTGCTCAGCTGGGAACCAAATTTGAGGTAAATTCAAGAAGCCCTGCAGACAGGACTATTAGTGTTTCTCTCTGGGTTGGCCACAGGACAATGAAACACTGAGAGATGTCTGTTTTTGAGTGTGCTGTGCTCTTTTTCTTCTAGAAGAGTGGCTTTTTTTCAGAAGAGTAGGGGATTTGGACCCCGGTGTGTCTCAGTCAGCCTCCCAATTCACTGAAGATTCATAATCTACAGAAAAATAATGAACATGGATTCCCACATCCCAAGTAGAGCCATACAGACAGGCAACCAAAAGGATGTGAAACCCATAAATAAAATAAAATAAAATAAAATAAAATAAAATAAAATAAAATAAAATAAAAGACAAAATAAAATAAAATAAAATAAGAGATGCAGTGCAATAGCCATATATTTTTAAGCAGGCTCCACTTACAGGCACACAAACACAAACACACCAAGCCTCACACACATGCAGCCATTCAACACTCACAATACTCCCACAGTAACACATGGTCTGGCAGGTTCTGAGGCTGTATGGTTCTGCAGGATGCCCCATTTGGGAGACAGCAAACCCAGAGAACACATACGGGCTGTACTTAAAAATCACAGTAGGGCAAGTTTCCAAAGGACTCACCGTTATGATGTCTAGGAAGGTCTGTGGTATCTGGCAGATCCTTCTGGGTCCTTAGGAATTTTGTGGTTTATTCCTGGGGCTGCACTTGAGGTTTCTTCAGGCTGGCTCATGACTACCCTCTCTGGGATCATGGGACTATCCAGTGGATCTCAGATGGAAGATAGGTGAGGTTCACCACCATTGTACCTCCAAGAAGGCCACCTTCTGTGCCAAGTCCCAGGGACCTGTTGCTAGGCAATGGTGGCATTCATTGTGAATATAGCCAGAGCTCAAAACTCAGGCCAGGTGCCCAGCCTGAGAAGAGGAATATGGTACAGGCAGAGCCGGCCTGACATTGGGAAAAAGGCTGCCTGTGATACCTTACTGCAAGACTTAACTTTTGGGCCCCTTGGGGCTATCTCTGTGGTCAGTCCTGCTGGGGTAGGAGGCATTTCAAGACTTTGAGGTGTTCACTGGAAACTGCTCTTCTGACTCCATTCCCAAGAGTTTTATGTAAGAATCAGACCCATAAGGATTGGCATATAGTGTGCTGAGCTGTTGAGGAGTGTTTGGTTGGTGGAATTATGCCTGAGACCTCAGAGGCCGGTGTCAGTGAAAGATGGCTGGGCCCTTGGGCTCAGTGCCTCCCTTCAACCTGGGCTTCACAGGAACTGTCTGAGAAAGTCAGGAACCAAGAAAAAGGCAGGTCCGAGGTTGAGCAGTGTTCTCAAATCTTGAACTGTCCTTTCAATGGTGCAGATGAGGTTTAGACTGTGTCTCAAATGCTGTCTGTGGCTATTGCAAGCCTGAAAAGGGTGTCCAGTAGTGCTTTGAAGAGCATGGTGTTGACCACCATGAAGGAAAGGCAAATCAAGGCTCACCTGACAGAAGCAGCTCACTTGTGCTGAGTCGAAGCAACATTCAAAGATTCCTATCAGAGGACCCAAAAGCCTCCTGCAAAGGTCAAGCAACCTCAGCTCCCAAAAGGATACCACCACCCACAATATGGAGCAAAGCCAACCTACTTTGATGTCTTTTTGCTACCTGAAATCCCTGTTAGCCAAAAAATGTGTGGTGAGAGGTAGTCCCATTTAGCAACAGCCCAATGAAAGACCCCCTCCATAAACAGAAAAGATGTACAGATGGAATGCAAAAGAGCCTAGATTACAAGTCAAAAGCCAGACATGGCAGCTTGCTTCTCATCCTTCAGGAATCATTTAGTTTTCTGATAGAAGTGGGAGAAGAGTTGGGTACAAGTCTTTGCTATTGTGAATAGTGCTGCAATAAACATACATGTGCATGTGTCTTTAAAAATGATGGACTGGATTAAGAAAATGTAGCACATATACACCATGGAATACTATGCAGCCATAAAAACTGAGGAGTTCATGTCCTTTGTAGGGACATGGACGAAGGTGGAAACCATCATTCTCAGCAAACTATCGCAAGGACAAAAAACCAAACACCACATGTTCTCGCTCACAGGTGGGAATTGAACAATGAGAACACTTGGACACAGGAAGGGGAACTTCACACACCAGGGCCTGTTGTGGGGTGGGGAGAGGAGGTAAGGATAGCATTAGGAAATATACCTAATGTAAATGAGTTAATGGGTGCAGCACACCAACATGACACATGTGTACATATGTAACAAACCTGGACATTGGGTACATGTACCTAGAACTTAAAGTATAATAAAAATATATATAAAAAAATAAAAAAGAAATGGGAGAATTTTCTCATTGGCAGGAGTAAAGGAAATTTACAGTTTTAAAAGTATCGCAGCTGCACAGTCATTAAAACATGTCAATGTTTACAACAAAACACTCACGGAATGGATTTCCATGAGGATTGTCCTTCCTGAGCTGGGAAATATTGAGTGTGGAAGACATTGAGCTAGACCCAGGTAACTCTAGGCCAATGAGGAACTTAAAAGTCAGAAAAAGAAGAGGCAAGTGTGGAGGCCACATTCCACCCAGCATCAACCCATCTCACTTCCATTTGCCTTGGGGTATGGAAGCCCTCAAATCGGGAGTTTGCCATGATGGCACAAGTTTGCACTGTACGTGTTTCCTGTGTGTTGGAGTGCTTTCACCTGAACACTGGGCCATTGTATGGACTGCTTTTACAATTAGGGAAATGCAGGGCTGCAGTTGGAAGCACCTTTTCTGTCAACAGTCTTCACTTTTTCTGCAGATGAAGTTGTGGGACCCAATCCATCCCTCACTAGAGAGTGCTGTCACCTCTAACTCTCATTGCTGCTCACACTCTCTGCCTCAGAATGAAATCCTAAGATGATGGAGGAGTGCCTCCTCATGATCTGAAGGACCTGCTTGACTGGGAACTGAATTAGATGTAATTTCAAGGTCCCTACAGAAAAGACTGCTAGTGTCTCTCCCTGTGTTGGCCACAAAACAACAAAACACTGAGAGATGTCTGTTCTGGTGTGTGGTGTGCTCATCTTATTTCTAGGTTTCTTTGCAGGGGTAGCTGAGTTGGACCTTCATGGGTTTCAGCCAGCTTCCCAATTGACTGTGGATTCATGATTAACAGAAAAATAAAGAAGAGGGAGCCTTGCATTCCAAGGAGAGCCACACAGACAAGCCACCAAAAGTTGGGAGAACCCCCACCAAAAAAAAGCAGCTCTGTAGTGCATTAGCCACATTCCTTTAAATAGACTCCACTTACAGGCAAACAAACCCACACACAGATGCATGCAAATGCAAGATGCCACACACACATACAAGCATCCCACACAAGACTCCCACAGAAACACACAGCCTGGCAGTTTCTGAGGTGGTGTGATTCTGCAGAATGCCCCACCAGGGATAGAGGGACCCCAGAGAACACAGACAGGCTACGCTTAGAAATCAGTGTGGCAAGTTTCAAAAAGACTCACTCCTACAAAGTCTAGGAGGCATGAGTCACCCTGAAAATTCTTTTGAATCCTTAGAGATTTCATTGTTTATTCCTGGGGCTCTGCTTGACATTTCTTAAGCCTAGCTCAGTTCTGTCATCTCCCAGGATAATAGGAGTATGCCCTGGATCCCATAGAAAGGACAGGTGAGAGTCCACCATTGAGGTCTCCTCTGCCAAGCCACAGGAACATGTCACTAGGCAACAGTGCCATTATTGTGACAATAGCCAGAGCTCACAGGTGAGGCCTTGTGTCCCGAGACTAGCTCATGCACAATCTTGAGGCAGGCTCAGGGGCCCAGATGTCAGAGTTGTCAGCCTGCCTAAGGAAAGGAAAATGGTACAGGCAATGCAAGTATAATATTGGGGGAAAAGCCTGCCTGCAATAATTCTCTGTGGAACCCTAAAAGTTTTGACCTTAGGGTGCATTCAGGCCATCCCCGTATTCAGGTCCCACTGGAAGATGAGGTATTTCAAGATTCTGAAGTGGTCACTGGAAACTACTATTCTGACTCCATTCCTGAAAGAGGGTGTGCACAGTAATCGGGAGACTGTGAGGTGGTCCATGGACACTGCTCTTCTGACCCCATTATGGAAAGAGGTTGTGTGGAGGAATCAGGTCCCATAGGGATTGGAATATAGTCTGGTGAGTTGTTGAGGGGTCTTTGGGTGATGGAATCATAGCTGAGACCCTAGAGATGAGTGTCACCAAAGGATGGCTGGGACATTGGCCTCACTGCCTCCCTTCATCCTGGACCTCCAAGGGGTTCTCTGGGAAAGGGAGGAATTACAACAAAGGCACGTGCAAGGAAAAGCAATCTCCTCACACCTAGAATTGGCCTCTCATGGGTGCAGATCATTTTGAGATAGTATCTCAGAGACCTTCTGTGGTTATTGCAAGCAGTAATAGAGTGTCAAGTAGTACTGTTGAGGGGCACTCTGGATCACCCATGAAAGCAAAAAAAATTAAAGCTCAACTGAGAGAACAAGTTGATTTGTGCTAGAATCCAAGCAATGTTCAAATATTCCTGGCTGAGGCACATAAAGCCTCCTACGAAGTGCAAACATCCTCAGTCCCCACAACAAAACCAAGACCAAAAGCCTGGAGTGAAGCCAGCCTACCCAAAGTCCCATTTGTTCCCTAAAATCCCTGGCAGCAAAAGACCTGTGGTGAGCAGCAGTACCATCCAGCCCCATGAAAGATCCTCTCCACAATGAGAAAGAATGTGCAGATGAAATGAAACAGAGCCTAAATTATGAGGAAAAAGCCAGAGACTGCTGCCTGATTCTCATTCTAAAGTAATCATGCAGCCCTCCAATAGAAGTGGGAGAACAAGAGTTACTTTGTTGGTGGCTGTAATGGGAATTTACACTTTTAAAATATCACAGCTGACCAGTCATTAAAACGTTACAGCATTTAGAAGGAAACACTCACACAATGGATTCCCATGAGGATCATCCTCCATGAACTGTAAATTGCTTAGTGTAGAAGATGTGGAGTCATACCCATTAAATCCTAGGCCAAAGAGTAACATAAAAGACAGGAAAAGAAGAGGCAAGTGTTCAGGGCACATCACACCCAGCATCAATACATCCACTCCCATTTGGATTGGGGTATGAAAGCTCTCAAATCTGAAGTTTGCCAGGATGGCTGCAGTTTGCACTCCAATGATGTGGACTGCTTGTGCAATTAAGGGAATGTGGCGATCCATTTGGAAGCACCTTCTGTGTTATCTCTCTTCACCTGTTTTGAAGGAGAAGGTGTCAGACCTAATTTACTCCTCAACAGATGATATCTTCACCCCATCTGACATTATTGATGCCTAAACTCTCTGTCCCAGAATGAAATCACAAAACAATGGAAGCGTGCCTCAGGATGACTTGAAACATCTGCTTGGCTGGGAACCAAATTTGAGGTAAATTCAAGGGGGCCTTTTGGCATGGACTGCTAGTGTCTCTCCCTGGATTGGCCACAGGACAGTGAAACACAGAGAGATGTCTATATTTTGGGTGTGGTGTGCTCCTCTTCTTTCTAGAAGAGTGGCTTTTATTTATTTATTTTTTTTTGTAGGGGGCTGAGAGTGATTTGAACACTGTCTTGTCTCGTCCAGTTTCCCAGTTAACTGAAAATTTATAATCCACAGAAAATTAAAGAACACAAAGCCCCAAAGCCAAAGCAGAGCCACACCAACAGGCCACCAAAAGGTTGGAAGATTCAAAAATAGGAAGAACTGCAGTGTGTTAGACACATTCTTTTAAGCAGACTCCACTTACAGCCACACACACACACACACACACACACATATGCAGACATCCAACACCCACAACACTCCCATAGAAATACACAGTAAGGCAACTTCTGAGGTTGCATGGATCTACACAAAGCTTCACCTGAAAGACAGGCTGTACCTGGAAATCACAGTGGGGTAGTTTTAAAAAGACCCAGCTATATAACATCTAAGCATGCCTGAGGCATCCTGCAGATCCTTCTGGGTGCTTAGAAATTTTGTGGTTTGTTCCTGAAACTGTCTGATATTTGTTCAGGCTGGTTAACACCTGCTGTCTCCAAAGATCATGGGACCATCTCAAGGATCCCAGAGATGGTCCTCTGAGTGAGAGTCCATGGTGAGAGTCCATGGCCTACGCACCTTTATGGAGGTCTCCTCTTCCACCAAGATGCAGGGAATTGTCCTTAGGCAAATTCATTTTGATACTTGCCAGAGCTCAAAACTCAGGCCTTATGCCCTGAAACTAGCAAATGTGTATTTAGGAGGCAGCCTCTTGCACCTGTTTGACAGAGCTGTCAGCCTGCCTGAGCAGATGAAAATGGTACAGGTAGAGCAATTTTGGTGTCAGGAAAAAGGCTACCTGGAATAACACAGTCCAGGACCCTAAAAGTCTCAAACTTAGGGCCCCTTTGGGTCATCTCTGTGGTCTGGTCCCACTGTAATAGGAGGCATTTCAAGACTGTGAGGTGGTCGCTGAAAACTGCTCGTCTGACTCCATTCCCAAAAAAGGCTGTGTGCAAGAATATGGTCTCATGGGGATTGGCATATAGTCTGGTGAGCTGTTGCATTTCCTTGGCTGCTGTAACAAATATTTATGGTTTCAAAAGTATCAAAGCTGCCTAGTCATTAAAACATGGCAATGTTTAGAAGGAAAGACTCACAAAATGGATTCCCATAAGGGTCCTTCTCTATGCACTGAGAAACGTTTAGTGTGAAAGTGGTTGAGCCAGACCAGGAAACTGTAGGCCAACAGAAAACATGGAAGTCAGAAAAAGAAGAGGCAAGTGTGGAAGCCACATCAGACCCAACATCATTCCATTCCACTCCCATTCAGTGCGGATGTGAAAACCCTCAAATCGGAATTTTGCCAAGAAGGCCTCAATTTGCACTCCAACTATTCCTTGAATGTTGGTGTACTCTCACATGAACACTAGACCATTCTGTGGGTTGATTGTGCAATTAAGGGAATGCAGGATTCAGGTGAAAGCACCTTTGTGTCATCTGTCTTCATTTCATTTGCAGGTGAAGTTGTGGGACTCCATCCACCCCTCATCAGATTGTATCTTCACCCCTATATGACCTTGTTGCTGTTCACACTGTATGACCCAGGACAAAACTCTAAGACGATGGGATGGAGGAGTTCCCCCTCATGACATGAAGCACCTGCTCGGCTGGGAACCCAATTCGAGATAAATTCAAAGGGCCCTTTGGATAGGACTGCTAGTTTCTCTCCCTGGGTTGGGCTCAGAACAATGAAACACTGGGAGATGTCAGTTTTTTGTGTGGTGTGCCCCTCTTTTTTCTAGAAGACGGGCTTTTTTTGCAGAGGGAGAGGATCTGGATGCCAGCAAGTCTTGGCATGACTTCCAATTCACAGCAGATTCATAATCCATAGAAAAATAAAGAACACAGAGCCCTGCAGCCCAAGTACAGTCACACAGACAGGCCACCAGAAGGTTGTGAGACTCAAAAAAGGAAGCATTGAAGTGCATTAGCCACATTCTTTTAAGCAAACTCCACATACAACCCCACACACTCACACACACAAACAAACACATAATGCCATACACACAGAAATCCAACACTTGCAACACTTTCACAGAAACACAAGGCCTGGTAGCTCTTGAGGCTGTGTGGTTCTGAAGGAAGATCCATCTAGGAGAGAGCAACCCCAGGGAATACATAAGGGCTGTAACTAGAAATCACAGTGGGGCAAGTTTCAAGAAGACTCACCCCTACAAGTCTAGGCAGATCTGAAAAATCCCAGAGATCATTTGAACACTTAGGGATTTTTCAGTTTATTCCTGGGGCTGTTCTTGACATTTATTCAGGCTGGCTCACATCCGCACTCTCCTAGGATCATGGGACTATCCTGTGTATCCCACAGAGAAGTCAAATGAAAGTCCACCTCCAACGCACCTCCACAAAGGTCTCCTTCTCCACCAAGCCACAGGGTGTAACTTGTTGCTAGGCAATGGTTACATTCACGGTGAGGCTAGCCAGACCTGATATTCAGGCCTGGCATCCTGAAACTAGTGCATTCACATTTGTGAGGCAGGCTCCTGTGTTCGGCTGTCAGAGCTGTCAGCCTGCCTAAGCAGGGGAAAATGGTACAAGCAGAGTCAGCCTGGTTCTGGGGAAAAGACTGCCTGTGAAAATCCACAGCCAGACCCTAAAAGTGTCCACCTCAGCGCCGCTTCAGGCCATCTCCATGGTTGGGACCCGCTGGGTGAGGAAGTGTTTCAAGGCTGTGAGGAGGTCACTGAAAACTGCTCTTCTGACTTCATTTCTGAAAGTGGTTGTGTGCAAGAATCAGGCACCATAGGGATTGGAATATGGTCTGGTGTGTTGTTGAGGTTTCTTTGGGTAATATGATCATACCGAAGACCCCAGAGGTGAATGTCACTGAAAGATGGCCGAGTTCTTCCCCTCACTTCCTCCCTTCCTCATGGGCTCACAGGGGCTCTCTGGGAAATGCAGCTACCACAACAAAGGCAATTCCAAGTTGGATCAGTATTCTCACACTATGGATTAGCCTCTCACAGGTGCAGATTAGGTTAAGACAATGTCTCAGAGCCCGTCTGTGGCAAAGGCAAGCCTGAAAACCCTGTCCAGTAGTGCTACTGTTTGGCAATGTGGATTCTCCATGAAAGCAAAGAAAAATCAAAGCTTGCATGACAGAACAAGCTGCCTAGGCTGGAATTCGAACAATGTCCAGTGATTCCTGTCTGAGGACCCAAAAGCCTCAGGCAAAATGCAAGCAACCTCAGCCCCCACAGAGAGACTACGACCCACTATCTGGACTGAAACCAGCATACCTGAAGTCCCTTTTGCTCTCTGAATTCCTTGGCCTCTAAATAATCTGTGGTGAGAGGCAGCTTCCTCCAGCAACAGACCAATAAGAGCACCTCTTCAAAATGAGAAGGCAAAGCAGATAAAATGAAATAGAAGTTAGATTACCAGGCAAAAGCCAGACATGACTGCCTGCTTCTCATCCTACTGGAATCATGCAGCCCTCCGATAGGAGTAGGAGAACAAGAGTTTCCTTGTTGGCAGCCATAACGGATTTTATGGTTTAAACTGTATCAAAGCTACCCAGTAATTAAAAAATTACAGTGTTTAGAAGGAAACACTCATGCAATGTATTCCCATGAGGGTCATTATCTGTGAAGTGGGAAATGTTAATGAAGAAGTCATTGAGTCAGACCTAGAAAACCCAGGGCTGAGGAGGAGCAAGGAAATCAAGAATAGTAGACACAACTGTGGAGAGCACATCCCACCAAGCATCAATCCATTCCACTCCCATTTGGCTCTGGGTATGAAAAGCCTTCAAATCAGGAGTTTGCTAGAATGGCCCCAATTTGCACTCTAAATGTTTCTTGCATTTTGGAGTATTCCCACCTGAACACCAGGCTATGGTGTGGACTGCTTATGCAATTAAGGGAATGTGGGGATGGAGTAGGAAACTTCGGTATCATCTATCTTCATTTTTTTGCAGGTGAAGTTGCAGGGCCCCATGCACTGCTTACCGGATTGTTTCTTCTTCACCCCATCTGACCTTATTGCTCTTCACACTCTATGTCACAGGATGAAATTTCAAGACAATGGAGGAGTGCCCCCTCAAGACAAGAAGCACCTGCTTGGCTGAAAGCTTAATTTGAGATGAATTCAATGGGCCCTGCAGACAGGACTACTCATGTCTCTCCCTGGGTTGGCTGCAGAACAATGAAACACAGGGAGGTGTTTCTTTTGTTATGGTGTGCTCCTCTTCTTTCTAGAGGTGTGTCTATATTTACAGAGGGAAGGGATTTGGACACTGGTGTGTCTTGGCATGCCTCCCAGCACTGTGGATTCATGGTCCACAGAAAAATAAAGAATATGGAGCCCCTTAGCCCATGCAAAGAAACCATAAAAGGCCACCAAAAGTTTCAGAGTTAAAACTTTAAGAGGACTCCACATACAGGCACACACACACAGAGACAAACACACAGACACACAAGGCTGCATCCACACAGACATCCAAGATTTGCTGCAATTCCACAGAAACCTGCAGGCTGACAGTTTCTGTGGCTGCATGGTTCTGCAGGAAGCTCCACCTGGGCTATGGCAACCCTGGGGAACACAGGTGGGCTATATCTAGAAATCACAGTGGGGCAAGTTTCAAAAAGACTCACCCCTACATCTTCTAGACATGCCTGAGGCATCCTGCAGATCCTTTGGGATGCATAGGGATTTTGCTGTTAATTTCTGGGGCTCTGCTTGACGTTATTTAAGTCTGGCTCATGTCTGCTTTCTCCCTGGATCATGGGACTATTTTGTGGATTTGACAGAGAAGAGAGGGAAGGGTACAAGGCTGATGCACTCCACGGAGTTCGCCTTCTCTACCAAGCTGCAGGGAGTTTTCACTAGGAAATGGTGACAATCATTGCGACTCTAGCCAAAGCTAACAGCTCAGTCCTTGTTCTCTGAGACAAGGACATGCACATTCAAGAACATTCACGAAACCGGCTGTGGAGCCTGGCTGTCAGAGCTGTCAGACTGCTTAAGCAGAGGAAAATGATACAGGCAGAGCCAGCCTGGTATCAGGAAAAGTGTTGCTTATGATAACCCACTGCGGGACCCTAAAAGTCTTGTTGTTAGGGCTCCTTTGGGACATCTCTGTGGTCAGGTCTTATTGGAGGAAGAGAGATTTTGAGACTTTGAGGTGATCATCAGAAACTATTCTTCTGACTCCGTTCCTTAAAGAGGGTGTGCACAATAATACTGTCCAATGGGTACTGGAATATTGTCTGGTGAGTTGTTGAGTGGTCTTTAGGTAAGACAATTATACCTGAGACCCCAGAGGTTAGTGTTAGTGAAAAATGGCCAGGCCCTTAACCTCACTGCTTCCTTCTATTCTGGACCTCTCAGCAGCACTCTGGGAAAGCCACAAACATCGACAAGGGCAATTCCAAGGTGGATAGACCTTTTGACACCTCAAAAAGTCCTCTCAAGGGTGCAGATGAGGTTGAGACAATGTCTCAGATGCCCTCTGTGGTGACTTCCAGCCTGAAAAGTGTGTCCAGTAGTGCTGTTTAGGGGCACAGTGGACCCCAAATGAAAGGAATGAAAAATCAAGGCTCACCTGAGAGAACAAGCTCATTTGTGCTGGAGTCCTAGCAACATTCCAAGATTTCTGTCAGAGTACTCAAAAGCCTCCTGCAAAGTGCAAACAACCTCAGCTCCCACATCGAGACCTTGACCCACAACCTGGAGTACAACAAGCCTACTTGAAGTCCCTTTTGCACCCTGAAATTTCTGGCAGTGAAAAGATCTGTGGTGAGAAGCAGTCCCATCATGAAACAGCCCAATGAAAGACACCCTCCAAAATGAGAAAGGATGTACAGATAAAATGAAACAGAGCCTAGATTACAAGCCAAAAGCCAGACATGACTGCCTGCTTGTCATCCTGCAGGAATCATGCAGCCCTCCAATAGAAATGGGAGAATAAAAGTTTCCTTGTTGGTGGCTGTAACGGGAATTTACAATGTTAAAATTCTCACAGCTGCCCAGTCATTAAAATGTGGCAGTGTTTAGAAGGAAACACTCACACTGTGGATTCCCATGAGGGTCATCCTCTGTGAGGTGGGAAAGGTTTAATGCAGAAGACGTGGAACCAGCCTCAGGAAACCCTAGGCCAAAAAGGAAGGCCACATCACACCCACCATCAATCCATTCCTCTCCCATTTGGCTGTGGGTTTGAAAGCCGTCATATCGAGAGTTTGCCAGGATGACTGCAGTTTGCACTCCAAATATTTTATGCACTTTGGAGTACTCCCATATGAACACCAGGCCATGGCATTCACTGGCTGTGCAATTAAGGGAATGCAAGAATGCAGTTGGGAGTACCTTCTGTGTGATGTGTCTTCACTTTTGCAGGTGAATGTGTGGGTCAGCACCCACCCACCAGATTTTATCCTCACTCTTATCTGACCTTATGGCTGCTGACACTCTCTAACCAAGAATGATATTCCAAGATGATGCAGGAATGCCCCCACAAGATGTGAAGCACCTGCTCAGCTGGGAACCAAATCTGAGGTAAATTCAAGAGTTGTTGTGGACAAGATGGCTAGTTTTTCTCCCTGGGTTTGCTGCAGGACAATGAAACTTTGGGAGATATCTGTTCTTGGATGTGGTGTGCTCCTCTTCTCTCTAGAAGAGTTTGTTTTGGTTTTTTTTGTTTGCAGGGGAAGTGATTTGGAACCTGTCAGATCTCAGCCAGCCTCCCAACTCACTGCGGATGCATGATCCACAGAAAAATAAAGAACACAGAAACACACAGCCTAAGAAGAGCCACAAAGACAGGCCAGCAAAAAGCTGGGAGAGGGAAAAAAAAACAAAACAGCGCTGTAGTGTGTTAGCCACATTTATTTAAGCAGACTCTACTTACAGACACACATATGCATACACACACACAAAGCCACACATACATGCAGACATCCAACACTTGCAATGCTCCCAGAAAAACACACAGCCTGGCACCTTCTAATGCTGTGTGGTTCTGCAGGAATCCCCACCTGGGAGACAGCAACTCCAGGGAACAGAGGTGGGCTGTATGTAGAAATCAGTGGGGCAATTTTCAAAATGACTCACCCCTACTACATTAAGGCAGGCCTGCGGCAACCTGCAGATAATTTTGGAACCTTACACACTATACTGTTTATTCCCAGGGCTCTGCTTCACATTTCTTCAGGCTGGCTGATGTCTGCCCTCTCCTTGGATCATGGGACTATCCTAAGGATTCCACAGAGAAGAAAAGTGAGAATTCATTGCTGATGCACCACCTCAGAGGTATCCTTCTTTACCAAGCCACAGGGGCTTGTCTGTACACAACAGTGGCACTCATTGTGATGCTTGCCAGAGCTCATAGCTGAGGCCTGGTGCCCTGAGACTAGCACAAGAGCATTCGCAATGCAGGCTCAGGTTCCTGGCTGTCAGAGCTTTCACTCTGCTTATGCAGAGGAGAATAGAGCAGGCCTGGTATTGTAAAACAGGTTGACTGCAATAACCCATTGGAGTACCCTAAAAATCTTGACCTTAGAGCCCCTTCAGGTAGTCTCCATTGTCAGATCTCACTGTAGGAGAAGGCATTTTGAGACTGTAAGGTGGTCACTGAAAACTGCTCTTCTGACTTCATTCCCAAAAGAGGATGTGTGCCAGAATCAGGTCCCTTGGTGACTGGAGTATAGTCTGGTGTGCTGTTTGCAGGTCTTTGGGTGATGGAATCACACCTCAGACCCTAGAGGCAGGTGCCAGTGAAAGATGGGCTGGCCCTTGATCTCATTGCTTCCCTTCATTCTGGCCTCAGAGGGGCTCCAGGGAAAGGTGGGAGAAACAACACAAGCAAATCCAAGAGGGAGCAGTGTTCTCACACCTTGAACTAGCCTCTCCTAGGTGCAGATGAGATTGAGACTTTGTCTCAGAGGCCATCTGTGGTGATTGCAAGTCAGAAAAGTGTGTCCAGTAGTGTTGTTGAGGGGCAATGTGGACCCCCCATGAAAGCAAATGAAAATCAGTGCTCACCTGAGAGAACAAGCTGACTTGTGCTGGAGTCCCAACAATGTTAAAATAATCCTGTCAGATGACCCAAAACCCTCTTGCAAAGGGCAAACACACTAAGAGACCACAATGAGACTACAACCCACAACCTGGAGCGTAGCCATTCTTCCGAAAGTCCTTTTTACTCTCTGGAATTTCTGGCAGCCAAAACATCTGTGGCGAGAGGAAGTCTCATCATGCAAGAGCCCAGTGAAAGATTTATTCCACAATGAGAAAGCATGCACAAAGAAGTGAAAAGAGCCAAGACTGTCAGGCAAATTCAGACACAGCTGCCTGCTTCTCCTCCTACAGGAATCATGAATCCATCCAATAGAAGTGTGAGAACAAGTGTTTCCTTTTTGGCGGCTGTAACCGGAATTTACAGTTTTATAAATATCACAACTGCCCAGTTATTAAAATGGGATAGTGTTTAGAAGAAAACACTCATGCAATGGAATCCCAGGATGGTTATTCTTTCAGCCGACTCCACTTACAGGTGCACACAGACACACAAAAGCAAGTCCAAAGTAGAGCAGCATTCTCACACCTCAAAACGGGCCTCTCACAGGTGCAGAAGAGGTTGAGATAGTGTCCCAGAGACAGCTGTTGGTGATTGAAAACCTGAAAAAAAAGTCCAGTATTGATGAGGTGGGGCAATGTGGAACCTTCATTAAAGCAAAGACAAAGTAAGGCTCACCTGTGAGATAAAGCTGACTTGTGCTGGAGTGACAGAAATGTTCAAAGATTCCTATGAGACAAGCATTCTTCAACATGCAGACAACCTCAGTCCCCACAATGAGTTCATCATTCATAACCTGGATGGCAGCCAGCCTACCTGAAGTCAATTTTGCCCCTGAAATCCCTGGCAGCCAAAAGGCAAGAGGCAATCCCATCAAGCATCAGCCCAGTGAAATACCTCAGCACAATGCAAAAGCATGAAGAGATGTAATGAAACAGAGCCTAGGTTATCAGGCAAAATCCAGACACAGCATCCTGCTTCTCATCCTACAGGAATCATGAAGCCCTGTGATAAAAGTGGGAGAACAAGAGTTTCTTTGGTGGTAGCTGTAATGGGAATTTATGGTTTTAAAAGTATCAAAGCTGCAAAGTCATTAGAATGTGAATGTTTACAAGGGAACATTCACACAATGGATTCCCATAAAGATTGTTCTCCATAAACTGAGAAACATTTAGTGTGGAAGCCATTGAGCCAGACCCAGGAAAACCTAGGCTGATGAAAAGCATGAAAATCTGAAAAAGAAGTGGTAAGTGTGGAGACAAAAATCCCACACAGCATCAATCCATTTCCCTCCCATTTGTCTCTGGATATAAAAGCCCTCAAATCAGGAGTCTGCCAGGAAGGCCCAAATTTGCACTCCAAATGTTACTTTAACATTGGAGTACTCCCACCTGAACACTGGGCCTTGGTGTGGACTGCTTGTGCAACTAAGGGAATGTGGGGATGGAACTGGAAGCAACTTCTGTGTCATCTGTCTTCATTTTTTTTTGCAAATGAACTTGTGGAAACCATCGACCACTCATCAGATTGTAGCCTCACCCCTATCTAACCTTATTGCTGCTCATACTCTTTGTCACAGGATGAAATCTCAAGATGATGGAGGAGTGTCCTCTCATGACACGAAGCACCTGCTTGGCTGGGAACTGAATTCAAGGTAAATAAAAGGGGCCATGGGGACATGAGTGCCAGTGTCTCTTCCTGGTTTGGCCACAGGACACAGGACAGTGAATCCCTGGGAGATGTCTGTTTTTCGGTGTGGTGTACTCCTCTTCTTTATAGAACAGTGGCTTGTTTTTTGGAGAGGATGGTAATTTGAACGTCGATGTGTCTTGGACTACCTCTGAATTCACTGCAGATTCAGGATCCACAAAAAAATAAAGAACATGGAGCCTTGCAACCCAAGCAGAGCCACACAGACTGACTACAACAAGGTTGGGAGACTCAAAGAAAAAAGAAACACTGAAGTGTGCTAGTCACCTTTCTTTATACAGACTCAGCTTACAGGCGCACACACACACACACACACACACACACAATGCCAAATATATACACAGACCTGCAACACTTACAACATTCTCACTGAAACACACAGCCTGACAGCTCCTAAGGCTGCCTGGTTCTGCAGGAAGCCTCACCTAAGAGAGAGAAACCCCAGGGAACACAAGCAGACTGTACCTAGAAATCACACTAAGGCAAGTTGCAGAAAGACTCAAACCTACAACATCTAGGCTGGCCTGAGGTATCCTGTAGATACTTTTGGATCTTTAGGGATTTTGCTGTTTATTCCTTGGGCTCTGCTTGACCTTTCTTCAGGCTATCTCACTTCTGTTCTCCCTGAGGATTAGGGACCTATCCTGTGGATCTCACAGAGAAGAGAGGTGACAGTCCACACCTACTGCAACTCCACAGAGATCTTCTCCACCAAGCTACAGGGACTTGTTGCCAGGCAATGGTGACATGCATTGTGAGGCTAGCTATAACTCACGGCTCAGGCCTGGAGCACTGAGACTTGTGCATGCACGTTTATGAGACAGGTTTTGATGCCCAGGTCTCAGTGCTTTTCACCTGTCTAAGCAGAGGAAAGTGGTATAAGCAGACCTGGCCGGGTATTTGGAAAAAGGCTTCCTGGGAGATAACCCACTTGCAGGACCCTAAAATTCTAGATATCCAGGCCCCTTCAGGCCATTCCTGTGGTTGTGTCCCACTGCAGAAAGAGGCATTTCAAGACTGTGAGTTGGTTGCTGGAAACTGCTTTTCTGACTCCAATCCTGAAATAAGCTGTATGCAGAAGTTAGGTCCTATAGGGAATGGAATGTAGTCTGGTAAGTTATTGAGAGGTCTTTGGGTGATGGAACCATACATGAGATCCCAGAGGCTGATTTCAGTGAAAAATTGTCAAGATTCTTGAACTCACTGACTCTTTTCATCCTGGGTCTCACAGGGGCTCTCTGGAAAAGGCAGGTATCATGACAAAGTCAAATCCAAGGTGGAGCATTTTTCCCACACCTTGGACTGGTCTCTCACGGTTTTAGATGAGGTGAAGACAGTGTCTCAGAGGCCATCTGTGGCAATGGAAAGCCTTAAAAGGGCATCCAGTAGTGCTGTTGTGGGGCACTGTGGATTTTCCATGAATACAAATAAAAATCAAGGCTCACCTGAGAGAACAAGCTGCCTTGTGCTGGAGTCCAGGCAATGTTCAATGATTCCTGTCAGATCACCCAAAGCCCTCCTGTGAAGTGCAAACAACCTCAGAACCCACAGTGAGACAACAATTCACAACCTGGACCACTGCCTACCTGAAGTCGCTTTTGCTCTGTGAAATCTCTGAAAGCTAAATAATCTGTGGTGAGAGGCAGTCCCATCTAACAACAACCCAATGAAGAGGCTTTCTACAATGAAAAGGCCATGCAGATGAAATGTAACAGTGGATATATTAACAGGCAAAAGCCAGACATGGCTGTCTGCTTGTGATTTTACAGGAATTATGCAGCCCTCTGAAAGTGGCGGGAGAGCAACAGTTTTCTTGTTGGCAGAGGTACTGAGAATTTATGATTTTTAAAGTATCAAAGCTGCCCAGTCATTAAAACATGCCAGTGTTTATAAGGAAACGCTCATGTAATGAATTCCAATAAGCGTTATTCTCTGTGAATTGGAAAATATTTAGTTTGGAAGTCAGTAAGCCAGACCTCAGAAACTATAGGCTGACAAAGAACATGGAAGTCAGGAAAAGAAGAGGCAAATATGGAGGCCACATCACACCAAGCATCAATTTATCCAACACCCATTTGGCTCAGGATATAAAAGCCCTCAAATCAGGAGTTTGCCAGGTTGGCCCTACTTTGCACACTTAGTGTTTCCTGCATGTTGGAGTACTCCCATTTGAAAACTGGGCCACTGTGCGAATTGCTTGTGCAATTAAGGGAATGCAGGGATGGTGTTTGAAGCACCTTCTGTGTCATCTGTCTTCATTTTTTTTGCAGATGAAATGGTGGGACCCCCTTCACCTTTCACCAGATTGTATCCACACTCCTATCTGATGTTATTGCTGCTCACACCCTGTGATCCAGAATGAAGACCCAAGGTGATGGAAAAGTGTCCCCTCATGATGTGAAGCACATGCTTAACTGGGAACCAAATTCGAAGCTAATTCAAGAAGCCCCACAGGCAAGACTACTACTGTCTTTCCTTAAGCTGGCCACAGGACAATGAAACACTGGGAGATGTCCGTTTTTGGGTGTGGTGTGCTCCACTTCTTTCTACAGGAGTGGATTTTTTTTGCAGAGGGAGGTGATTTGGATGCAAGCAGGTCTTGGCCTACCTCTAAATTTGCTGCAGATTCATGCTTGATTAAAAAAAAAGAACATGGATCTCCACAGCATAAGCAGAATAACACAGACAGGTCACAAAAAGGTTGGGAGACTCCAAAAAAAAAAGTGCTGAAGTGAGTTAGCCACATTGCTTTAAGCAGACTCCATTTACAGGCACAAGCACACAAAGCCATGCACACACACTCACACACAAGCAGAAATTCAACTCTTACAAAACTCCTGCAGACACACACAGCCTAACAGCTTTTGAGTCTGTGTGGTTCTGCAGAAAGCCCCACCTGGGAGGGATCAACCCAGAAGGACAAATGCATCCTGTACCTAGAAATCACAATGAGGTATGTTTCTAAAAGACTAATCCCTATAACTTTTAGGCTGCCCTGAAGAATCCTGAAGATCCTTTCGAATTCTCAACAGTTTCACAGTTTATTCCTGGCACTCTTCTTGATGTTTTTTGGTCCAGCTTATGTCTGCCCTTTTCTACAATCATGGGACAATCCCGTGGATCCCACAGAGAATACAAGCGAGAGTCCACTGCCAATGTCCCTCCACAGTAATCTCCTTCTCTGCAAGCCACAGGGACTTGTCATTAGGCAATGGTGACAGTCATCATTACACTAGCCAGAGCTCACAATCAGACCTGATGCCCTGAGTCTAGAGCACATGCATTCATGAGTCAGGCTGGGGTACCCAGCTCTCAGGGCTGTCAGCCTGTCCAAGTAGAGAAAAATGGTACAGGCAGAGCTGGCCTGGTGTTGGGAAAAAGGCTACCTGCAAAAACCCACAGTGGGACCCTAAAAGTCTCAAAACCAGGACTACATTTTGCAGTCTTTATGGTCTGTTCCCACTGGAGCGGGGGATGTTTTGAGACTCAGAGTTGGTAGCTGGAAACTGTTCTTTTGACTCCATTCTCGAAGGAGGCTTTGTGCAAGAAACAGGTTCCATGGGGATTGGAATATAGTCTGCTGTGTTTTTGAGTTTTATGCAATTGATAGAATCATACTTGAAAGCCCACAGGTCGGTGTCAGTGAAAGATGGCCAGGCACTTGACCACACTGCCTCCCTTCACCCTGGGCCTCACAGGCCCTATCTGGGGCAGGCAGGAACAATGACAATGGCAAATCCAAGGTGGAGCAGTGTTCTCATACTTTGTGCTGGCCTCCCAACACTGCAATTGATGTTGAGACAGTGTGACAGAGTCTGTCTGTGGTGATGGCAAGCCTGAAATTTGTGTCCCATAGTGCTGTTGAGGGACACTGTGGATTGACCATGAAAGCAAAGAAAGGTCAATGCTTGTCTGAGGGAATGAGCTGCTGGATGCTGGAGTCTAAGCAACATTGAATGATTTCTGTTAGAGGATCCAAAATCCTCCTGCAAGGTTCAAACCACCTCAGCCCCCCAAAACGTGTCAATGACCCACAATTTGTAGTGCAGCCAACATAGCTGAAGTCCCTTTTGCTCTCTGAAATTGATGGTAGCTAAATAATTTGTGGTGGGAGGCAGCCCCAACAAGCAACAGCCTAATGAAAGAGACTCACAAAAATGAAAAGGCTGTAGAGATGAAATGAAACAGAGGCTAGATGTCCAAGCAAAAGCCAGACAAAGCTGCCTGCTTTTCATCCTACAGGAATCATGCAGTCCTCTGACAGAAGTGGGAGAATGAGAGTTTCCTTGTTGGCAGCTGTAATGGGAATTTATCATTTTAAAAGTATCAAAGCTACCCAATCATTAAAACGTGATAGTGTTTGGAAGGAAAATCTTAGGCAATGGATTTCCATGAGGGTCATTCTTGAACTGGAAAACAATTAGTGTGGACATCCTCGAGCCAGACCCAGGAAACACTAGGTTGCCGAAGAACATGGAAGTCAAGAAAAGAAGCGATAATTGGATAATTGCGGAGGCCACATCCTACCCCATCCTACCCAGAATAAATCTATTCCACTTTCATTTGGCTCCAGATATGAAAGCCTGCCAATAGTGAGCTTGCAAGGCTGGCCCCAGTTTGCACTCCACTTTTTTCTCGCATGTTGGAGTACTCCCCCCATAACACTGGGCCATGATGTGGACTGCTTGTGCAATTGAGGTAATTCAGGGATGGAGTTGAAAGCACATTCTGTGTCATAAGTCTTCACTTTATTTGCAGGTGAAGTTGTAGGACCACACCAGATCATATTCTCACTCTTACCTGACCTTATTGCTGCTCATGCTCTACATCCCAAGATCACATCTCAAGATGATAGGGGATTACTCCCTCATGACGTGAAGCACCTGTTTGGCTAGAAAACCCAATCTAAGGTAAATTCAAAGGCCCTGTGTCAGGTCTGTTGGTGTCTCTCCTTGGGTTGGCCACAGGACAATTAAATACCAGTAAATGTCTGTTTTTTGGTGTGGTGTGCTCCTCCTCTTTCTTGAAGAATGAAGAATTTTTTTTTTTTTTTTCAGGGGAAGGTGGTTTATACGCCAATGGGTCTTGGCCTGCCTACATATACACTGTGGATAATGATTCACAGAAAAATAGAGAACATGGAGCCATGTAGCCCAAGCCAAACCACACAGACAGGCCATGAAATTGTTGGGAGACAAAAAAAAAAAAGTAGTGAAGTGCAATAGCCACATTCCTTTCAGCAGATTTCACATACAGGCACACACATACACTCTCACATACACACACAGACACAAAATGCCACACACACACATGCAGGAATCCATCACTCACAATACTGCCACAGAAATACACAGCCCAGCAGCTCCTGAGGCTGTGCTCTACAGGAAGCCCCACGTTCGAGAGAGCAACCCCAGGGAACACAGGCAGGCTGTATCTAGAAAGCACAGTGGGGCCAGTTTCAAAAAGACTCACATATACAATGTCTAGGCAGGCCTGAGCAATCCTAGAGATCCTTTTGGATATGGAGGGATATGTAGGGATTTTGTGGTTTATCTGTGGGGCTGTGATTTACATTTCTTCAGGCTGGCTCATGTCTGCCCCCACTCCTAGGATCATGAGACTATCCATGGATCCCACAGAGAAGACAGGCAAGAGTCCAATGCCAACACACCTTGATTAATGTTTCCTTCTCTGCCAAGCTGCTGGGACTTGTCCCTAGGCAAAGGTGGCTTTTACTGTGAAGCTGGCCAGAGTTCACATTCAAGCCTGGTGCCCTGAGACTATGACATGCACGTTCATGGGTAGACTCAAGCGCTGACTATCAGACCTGTCAGCCTGACTAAACAGAGGAAAATGATCCATGCAGAGTCGGCTTTGTATCAGGAGAAAGGCTGCCTGGGAAAACCCACTGCAGTTCCTTAAAAGTCTCAACCTCAGGTCCCCTTCATGCCACCTCTGTGTTGGGTTCGGCTGGAGGGGGAGGAGTTTTGAGATTGTGAGGTGGTCACTGGAAACTGCTCTTCTGACTCCATTTCTGAAAGAGGCTGTGTGCAATAATTCGGTCACATGGGGATTGGAATATAGTCTGGTGTGTTGTTGAGGGTTGTTTGCATGATAGAATCATAGCTGAGAACATAGAGTCAGGTGTCAGTGAAAAGATGGATGGGCTCTAGACCTCACTGTTTTCCTTCATCCTGCACCTCACAGAGGCTTTCTGGAAAAGCAGGAGCCATGACAAAGGTGAGTCCAAAGTGGAGCTGTGTTTTCACCCCTAGGACTTGTCTCTCAAGAATGCAGATGAGGTTGAGACAGTGTCTCAGAGGCTGTCTGGGGCAAAGGGATGCCTGAAAAGGGTGTCCAGTAGTGTTGTTGAGGCACACTGTGGATTACACAAGAAAGCAAAAAAATAAAAATAAAAAAAACAAGCCTTATCTGAGAGAAGGAACTGCCTTGTGCTGCAGTCCAAGCAATGTTCCATAATTCCTGTCAGAAGACCCAAAAACCTCCTGCAAAGTGCAAACAACCATAGCCCCTACAAAGAGATAACAACCCACAACCTGGAGTGCAGCCAGAATACTCAAAGTCCCTTTTGCTCTCTGAAATCCATGATACCTAAATAAACTCTGGTGAAAGGCAGTCCCATACAGCAGCAGCCCAATGAAAGTGTACCCGCACAATGAGAAGGCTGTGTAGATGAAACTAAACAGAGGCTACATTACAGGGCAAAAGCTGGACATGGCTGCATGCTTCTCACCCTACAGGAATCATGCAGCCCTGTCATAGAAGTGGGAGATCAAGAGTTTCCTTGTTGTGGCTGTAATGAGAATTTATGTTTTTTGTTTTGTTTTGTTTTGTTTTTTGTTTTTTTTCTGAGATGGCATCTGGCTTTGTTGCCCAAGCTGGAATGCAATGGTGCCATCTCTGCTCACTGCAGCCTCCACCTGTCAGGTTCAAGGGATTGTCTTGCCTCAGATTCCTGAGTAACAGGGATTACAGGCACCCGCCATAACACCCAGTGAATTTGTGTATTTTTAGTAGAGACAAGATTTCACCATATTGGCCAGGCTTTTCTCTAACTCCTAACCTCAAATGATCCACATGCTTCAGCCTCCCAAAGTGCTAGGATTACAGGCATTAGCCATTGCACCTGGCCAAATTTATGGTTTTAAAAGTATCAAAGCTGTGCAGTCATTAAAACATGACAGTATTTGAAGGAAACAATCATGCAATGGATTCTGATGGTCATTTTCAGTGAACTGGGAAACTTTTAGTATGGAAGTCTTTGAGCCACACCCAGGAAACCCTAGGCTGATGAGGAGCATGGAAGTCAGGAAAAGAAGAGGCAAGTCTGGAGGCCTCATCCGACCCAGCATCAATCCATTTCACTCCCATTTGGCTCTATGTATGAAAGATATCAAATCTGGAGTTTTCCAGGATGGCCCCAATTTGCACTTCAAATATTCCTTGCACTTTGGAGTACTCCCACCGTAACACCTGGCCATGATGGGGACTCCTTGTTCAATTAAGGGAATGTGGGAATGGAGTTGGAAGCACCTTCTTTGTTATCTTTCCTTGCCTTTTCTGCAGGTGAATTTGTGGGACCCTATCCAAACCTCCCCAGATTGTATCTTCACCTCTATCTGTTCTTATTGCTGCTCACACTCTATGCCCCAGAATGAAATTCCAAGATGAGAGAGGAGTACCCTTAATATGAGATGAACCTGCTTGGCTGGGAACCAAATTCGAGGTAAATTGAAGGGGCCCTGCAGACAAAACTGCTAGTATCTCTCCCTGGGGTGGCTGCAGCACAATGAAACCCTGAAAGATGTCTGTTTTTTGGTGTGGGGTGCTAGTGTCTCTTTCTGGGTTTGCCACAGGAAAATTAACACTGAGAAATGTCTGCTTTTTGGTGTGGTGTGCTCCTTTTCTTCCTATAAGAGTGGTTTTTTTCTTCTTTCAGGGCAAGGTGGTTTGAATGCCAGCCAGTCTCTCCCCACCTCCATATTTACTGCAGATTCATGATAAACAAAAAAATAAAGAAAACGGAGCCCCACAGCCCAAGCTGAGCCACAGAGAGAGGCTGCAAAAAGGTTGAGACACTCAAAAGAAAAAGAAACACTGAAGTTCATTAGCCATATTCCTTTAAGCCGACTTCAATTACAGGCACACGTACACACACACACACACACACAAACACAATGCAAAACACACACAGAAATTGAAGACTCACCATACTACCACAGAAATATATACACAGAAGCTCCTGAGGCTGTTGGTTCTGCAGGAAGCCCCAACTCTGGGGAACACAGGTGGGCTGTACCTAGAAATCACATGGTGGCAAGTTTCAAAAAAACTCACCCCTGCAATGTCAAGACAGGCCTGAGAAATCCTGCAGATCCTATTGGATCCTTAGGGATTTCGCATTTTATTCCTTGGGCTGTGATTGACATTTACACAGATTGGCTCTTGTGTGCCCTTTGCATGGATTATTGGAATATGCCATGGATCCCACAGAGAAGACAGAGAAGACTCCATCACCAACACATCTCCACGGAGGTATTTCTTCTCTGCCAGGCCACTGGGACTTGTCACTGGTGACATTCATTGTGATGCTAGTCAGAGCTCACAATCAAGCCTGGTCCTCTGAGACTAGGGCATGCACATTCATGGAAAGACTCAAGCATCAGCTGTCAGGGCTGTCAGTCTGCCTAAGCAGAGGAACATGGTACACACAGAGTCTGTCTGGTGTCAGGAAAAAGGCTGCCTGGGAAAACCCTCTGTGGGTCCCTAAAGGTCTTGACTTCAGGGCCCGTTTGTGCTGCCTTCATGGTCAGATCCTACTGGAGGAGGAGGTGTTTTGGGACTATGAGACGGTCGTTGGAAACTGCTCTTCTGACTCCATTCCTGGAAGATGCAGTGTGCAAGAATCAGGTTCCATGAGGATTGGAATACAGTCTGGTGTGTGTGTTGTTGAGGGTTCTCTCAGTAATAGAAACATACCTGAGACCCCAGAGTCAGGTGGCAACAAAACATGACCAGACTGTTGACTTAAATGCCTCCCCTTATCCTGGGCCTCACAGGGATTTCTGGGAAAGGCAGGAACCAGGACAAAGGCAAGTCCAAGGTAGAGCACCGTTCTCACACCTTGGACTCACTTCTCACAGGTGCAGGTGAGGTTGAAACAGTGTCTTAGAGGCTACCTGTGTGTGTGGAACAGTGTGTCCAGTAGTGCTGTTGGGAGACACTGTGGATTCCCAATGAAAGCAAAGAAAAATTGAGACTCACCTGATATAACAAGCTTCCTTGTGCTGGAATCAAAGCAATGTTCAATGATTTTTGTCAGAAGATGCAAAATTCTCCTGCTATGTGCAAACAACCTCAGCCCCCACATCGAAAGAATAACCCAAAACCTGTAGCACAGCCAGACTACCCAAAGTCCCTTTTGCTCTTTGATATCCTTGGCAGCAAAATAATCTGTGATGAGAAGCAGTCCCATCCAGCAACAGCCGAGTGAAAGAGCCGTTACAGAATGAGAAAGCAATGGAAATGAAATGAAACAGACTAGATTACAAGGAAAAAGCCAGGCACCACTGGCTGCTTTTCTTCCTACAGGAATCATGCAGACCTCTGACAGAAGTGTAAGAACAAGTATTTCCTTGTTTGCAGCTGTAACAGGAATTTATGGTTTCAAAAGAATCAAAGCTAACCAGTCATTGAAACATGACAGTCTTTAGAAGGAAACACTCATGCAAAGGATTTCCATTTGGGTTATTCTACCTGAAGAGGGAAAAGTGTAGTGTGAAAGTCATTGAGCCAGACCCAGGAAACCCTAGGCCAAGAATGAACATGGAAGTCAGGAAAAGAAGAGGCAAGAGTGGAGGCCACATCCCACCAGTCATCTATCCATTTTACTCTGGGAATAAAAACCCTCAAATTGGGAGTTTGCCAGGATCATCTCAATTTGCAATCCAAATCTTTCTTGCATATTGAAGTACTCCTACCTGAACCCTGGGCCATGGTTTGGACTGCTTGTGCAATTAAGAAAATGTGGGGATGGAGTTGGAAGCACCTTCTGTGTTATCTGTCTTTATTTATGTATTTTTTTTTTGCAGGTCAAGTTATGGGACCCCATCGACCCATCATGAAATTTTATCCTCACCCCATCTGATCTTATTGCTGCTTACACTCTATGTCACAGGATATAATCCCAAGACAATGGAGAATTGCACCCTTATGATGTGAAACACCTACTCAGCTGAACCAAATTTGGGGTAAATTCAAGAGGCACTGGGAACAGGACTGCTAGTGTCTCTTTATGAGTTGGTTGCAGGACAGTGAAACACTGTGAGATGTCTTTTTTTTCTTTCGGTGTGGTGTGATCCTCTTCTCAGAAGAATAGTAGCTTTTTTTGCAGGGAGACATAATTTGGACACTGGTGGGCCTGGAAATGCCTTCAAATTTGCTGCATATTCATGATCCAAACAAAAATAAAACAACAGAGCCCCACAGCCCAAACAGAGCCACACAGGCCAGCAAAAGTTTGGAAGACTCAAAAAATAAAATAAAATAAAATAAGGGACTGAAGAGCATTAGCTGCATTCCTTTAAACAGACTCCACTTATAGGCACACACAGACAAAAAACACACACACACACAAACACAGCATGCCACACACACATGGAGATATCTAACATTCACAATACTCCCACAGAAACACACAGTCTGACAGCTTCTGAGGCTGTGTGGTTCTGCAGGAAGCCCCACCTGGGAGAGAGCAACCACGGTGAACACCCTCATGCTGTACCTAGAAATGACATTCTGGAATGTTTCAAAAATACTCACCGCTACAACTTCTAGGTAGGCCTGAGAAATCTTGCAGAACCTATTGGATCCTCAGGGAAATTGTGGTGTATTCCTGGGGCTGTGATTTACATTTATACAGACTGGCTCATGTCTGCCCTTTGCTAGAATCATTGGACTATACCATGGAATCTACAGAGAAGGCAGGGGAGAGTCCACTGCCAACACACCTCCACAGAGGTCTTCTCCTACGCCAAGCCACTGGGACTTATTGCTAGGCAATAGTAACATTCACTGTGATGCTAGTCAGAGCTCACAATCAAGCCTGGTGCCTTGTGACTAGGGCATGCACGTTCGTGGAAAGATTCAAGTGCCAGCTGTCAGAGCTGTCAGCCTGCCTAAGCAGAGGAAAATGGTACATGCAGAGCCTTGTATTGGGAAAAGGGCTGCCTGCAAAAACCCACAGTGGAACCCTAAAGGTCTCAAACTTAGGGTTTCTTCACTCTGTCTCCATGATCAGGTCCCTCTGGAGGAGGAAGCATTTTGAGACAATAAACATTTCCACTTTACAAAGGACTACCCTCCCTCATGAAAATCTGTTGCGTGATTGTTTTCTTCAAAGTACTGTCACAGTTTAATAACTGGGCAGCTGTGATGATTTTTAAACATAAATTCCTGTTCCAGCAGACAAGAAGGAAACTGTTGTTCTCCCACTTCTATCAGAGGGCTTCCTGGTTCCTGTAGTATGAGAAGCAGGCAGCCATGTCTGGCTCTTGTCTGCTAGTGTAGACTTTGTTTCATTGCATCTGCACATCTTTTCCCATTTTGGAGGGGGTCTTTCACTGGGCTGTTGCTGGATGGGACTGCCTCATGCCACAGATATTTTGGCTGCCAGAGATTTCAGGGAGCAAAAGCGACTTCAGGTAGGCTGACTTCACTCAAGATTGTGGGTCACTGTTTCATTCTGGGGGCTTAGGGTGTTTGCACTTTGCAGGAGGCTTTGGGCTCTCTGACATGAATCTTTGAAAGTTGCTTGGACTCTAGCACAAATAATCTAATTTGCACAGAAGAGCCTTTTTGTTTGCTTGTTTGTTTGATGTGGGGTCCTCAACAGCACTAATGAATGCTTTGTTCAGGCTTACAATTGTCACAGACGTCCTCTGAGACACTGTCTCAACATCATCTGCACTTGTGACAGGCCAGTTCAAGGTTTGAAAACATTGCTACATATTGGACTTGCCTTTGATGTAGTTCTTGCCTTTCCAAGAGAGTGCTTGTGAGGCCCAGGATGAAGAGAGGCAGTGAGGTCAAGGGCCCAGCCAGCTTTCACTGACACCCACCCCCTGGGTCTCAGATATGATTCCATCACCCAAAGACATCTCAGCAACTCACCAGACTATATTCCAATATCCATGGTTCTTGATTTCTGCACACAACCTATTTCATGAATGGAGTCAGAAGAGCAGTTTCCAGTGACCACCTCACTGTCTCAAAACACCTCCTCCTACAGAGGGACCCGAGAATGGAGACTGCCCAAACTGGTGCTGAGGTCAAGATTTTAGAGTCCCAAAGTGGGTTATCACAGGCAGTTTTCTTCTATATACCAGGCTGGCTTTGCCTGTAAATTTTTTTTCTGTTTAGGCGGGCTGACATCTCCAAATGCCAGTGTACCAGCCAGCCTTGCAAATGGGCATGTGATAGTGTCAGGGCACCAGGCCTAAGTTGTGAACTATGGCTAGTGTCACAATGAATGTCAGAATTGCCAGCGATAAGGCCTTATGGCTTGGCAAAAAACGGAGACCTTCGTGGGTTCATGTCGGTGGTGGACTCTTGCCTGTCTTCTCTGTGAGATCCACAGGATAGTCTCCTGATCATAGGAGTGGGCAGACATGGGCCAGCCTGAAGAAACATCAAGCAGAGCCCTGGAAATAAACCACAAAGTGCCTAAGGATTCAAAATGATCTGCAAGATGCCTCAGGCCTGCCTAGATATTGTATGAGTGAGTCTTTTTGAAACTTGCCCTACTGTGATTTCTATGTACAGACTGCTTGTGTTACCTGGGGTTGCTATCTCCCAGTTGGGGCTTTCTGCAGAACCATACAGCCTCAGAGGCTGACGGGCTGTGTGTTTTTGTGGGATTGTTGTGTTTGTTGGATATCTGCATTTGTGTGTGACATTGTGTGTTTCTGTGTGCCTGTAAGTGGAGTGTGCTTAAAGAAATGTGGCTAACGCATTGCAGCACTTTTTTTTCTTCTCCCAACACTTTTGTGTCCTGTCTTTGTGGTTTTCCTTGGGCTGTGGGACTCTGTCTTCTTTATGTTTTGTGGATCATCAATTCACAGTAAATTGGGAAGCTGCATAAGAAACACCGGTGTCCATATAACACCCCCCTGCAACAAAAAGCCAATGTTTTAGAAAAAAAGGAGAGCACACCACACCAAAAAATAGACATGTCCCAGTGTGTTTTTGTCCTCTGGCAAACATAGGAAGAAACACTAGCAGTCTTGCCTGAAGGGCCCCTTGAATTTACATCGAATTCTGTTCCTAGCCAAGAAGTTGTTTCAAGTCGTAAGGGAATACTCCTCCATTTTCTAATTTCATCCTGGGACAGAGAGCGTGAGCAGCAAGAAGATTAAATAGGGTGAGAATACAATCTGGTGAGTGGTGGATGGTGTCCTGCACCTTCACCTGCAAAAAATGTGAAGACAGATGACACAGAAGTTGCTTTCAACTGCATCCCAGCATTTTCTTAATTGCAAAAGCCGTCCTTACCATGGCCCTGTGTTCATATGGGAGTACTCCAACGTGCAGGGAACATTGGGAGTGCAAACTGCAGCCAAGCTGGTAAACTCCATATTTGATGGCTTTCATACCAGGAGCCAAATGGGAGTGGGATAATTGATGCTGGGTGGGATGTGGCCTCCACACTTCTGTGTTCTTTCCCTGACTTCCATGCTCCTGGATGGCCTAGGATTTCCTGAGTCTAGCTCAACATTTTCCACACTAAACATTTCCAAGTTCACAGAATAGGATCCTCATGTTGATCCATTGCAGGAATATTTCCTTCCCAAGACCATCACAGTTTAATGACTGCAGAGCTGAGATGCTTTTTAAACAGTAAATACCCGATACACCTGCCAACAAGGAAACTCTTGTTTTCCCACTGGTATCAGTCGGCTGCATGATTACTCTAGGAAGAGAAGCAGGCAGCCGTGTCTGGCTTTTGACTTGTAATCTAGGATCGCTTTCATTGGATCTGTACCTCCTTTCTCATTGTGTAGGAGGTCTTTCATTGGGTTGTTGCTGGATGGGACTGCTTGTTGCCACAGATCTTTTGGCTGCCAAGGATTTCAAGGAGAAAAAGAGACTTAGAATAGGCTAGCTGTGCTCCAGGTTGTGGCTCGTGGTCTCTTTCTGGTGGCTGAGGTTGTTTGCACTTTGCAGGAGGCTTTGACTTCTCTGACAGGAATGTTTGTATGTTGCTTGGACTCCTGCTCAAGCCAGTTCATTCACTTTGGCCAGTCTTGACTTTTCTTTGGTTTCATGGGGTGTCCACAGTGCCCCTCAACAGTGTAAATGGACAACATTTTCAGGCTTGCAATCACCACAGACGGCCTCTGAGACATTGTTTTAACCTCATCTGCACCAGTGAGAGGCCAGTTTGATATGTGAGAACACTGCTCCAAACTGCACTTGACTTTGTTCTGGTTCATGCCTTTCTCAGAGAGCACCTGAGTTGCCCAGGATGAAGGGAGACACTGAGGTCAAGGGCTCAGGCATGTTTTGCTGGCACCTGCTTCTGGCATCTCAGATATGATTCCATCACCCAAAGACCTAACAACAACTCACCAGACTATATTCTAATACCTATGGGACCCAATTCCTGCATGGAGCCTTTTTCAGGAATGGAGTCAGAAGAGCAGTTTTCAGAGACCACTTCAAAGTGTTGAAACACCTTCCCCTCCAGAGGGACCCGACCATGAAGAGAGCCCAGATGGGCCCTAGGGACAAGATTTTTAGAGTCCTGCAGTGCGTTATCACAGGAAGCATTTTTCCTGATCCTAGGCCGGCTCTGCCTGTACTGTTTTTTTGAGGTTGTTTTCTAGGCAGGGTGACATTTCCAACAGCTAGGGGCACTCAACTGCCTCACAAGTGGGCTTGCACCAGTGTCAAGCCACCAGGCATGAGCTGTGAACCATGGTTAGCTTCATAATCACTGCTGCCATTGCCTAGCGAGGAGTCCCTGTGGCTTGGCAGGAAAGGAGACACCCATGGAGGTGCATCAGAGGTTGATTCTAGCCTGTCTTCTCTGTGGGATCCACTGGATAGTCCAATTATCTTAAGAGAAGACAAATGTGAGCCAGCCTGAAGAAATGTCAGCAGAGCCCCAGGAATAAACCATGAAATCCCTGAGGATCATAAAAAAAAAAAATCTGCAGGATATTTCAGGCCTGCCTAGAAGTTGTAGGGGTGAGTCTTTCTAAAACTTGCCCCACTGTGATTTCTAGATACAGCCCTCCTGTTTTCTTGTGGTTGCTCTCTCCCAGTTGGGGTTTCCTGTAGTACCATGCAACCCAGAGGCTGCCAGGCTGGGTATTTCTGTGGGAGTATTGCATGTGTTCGATGTCTGTGTGAGTGTGTGGCTTCTGTTGTTTGTATGTGTGTGTGTGTGTGTCTGTCTATAACTGGAGTCAGCTTAAAGAAATGTGGCTAACACACTTTAGCACTTCCTTTTATTGAGTCCCCCAACCTTTTAGTGTCCTATCTATGTAGCTCTGCTTGGGCTGCGGAGCTCCATGTTTATTGTTTTTCTTTGGATCATGAATTCGCAGTGAATTTGGAGGCTGGCTGAGACCCCCCCAAAGTCAAAGTCACCTCCCCCTGCAAAAACAGCCACTATTCTAGAAAAAGGAGGAACATATGACACCCAAGAACAGACATCTCCCAGTGTTTCCTTGTCCTGTGGCCAACCCAGGGAGAGATACTAAGCAGTCCTATCCATAAGGCCTCTTGAATTTACCTTGAATTTGGTTCCCAGCTAAGCAGGTGCTTCCCCTTATGAGGAGGCACTTCTCCACCATCTTGGGATTTCACTCTGGGTCAGAGAGTGTGAGCAGCAATTAGGCCAGATAGGGGTGAGGATACATTCTGGTGAGAGGTGGATGGGGTCCAATTCCTTCACCTGAAAAAAGGGGAAGACAGATTACACAGAAGGTCCTTCCAACTGCACCCCTGTATTCCTTTAGTATCACAAACAGCCCTCTCCATGGTCTGGTGTTCAGGTGGGAGTACTCTAACATGCAGGGAACTTTTGGTGTGCAAACTGAGGCCATCATGGCAAACTCCAGATTTTGGGGCTTTCATACCCAGATCCATATGGGAGTGTTATGAATAGATGCTGGGTGGGATGTGGCCTCTACACTTCACTCTTCTTTTCCTGACTTCCATGTTCCTCATTGACCTAGAGTTTCCTGGCTCTTGCTCAATGTCTTCCATGCTAAACATTTCCCAGTTTAGAAGGATGACCCTTATGGAAATTACTTAAGTGTTTTCTTCTAAATACTGTCATGTTTTAATGACTGGGCAGCTGTGATACTTTAAAAAATGTAAATTCCCAATACAGCTGCCAACAAGGAAACTCTTGTTCTCCCACTTCTAGTGGAGGGCTGCCTGATCCCTATAGGAGAAGAAGCAGGCATCTGTGTCTGGCTTTTTCCTGGTAATCTGGCCTCTGTTTCATTTCATCTCTATTGCCTTCTTATTCTGGAGTGGCTCTTAATTATTCTGTCATTGGATGGGACTGGCTCTCACCCCAGATTACTTTGATGTCAGCTATTTCAAAGAGCAAAAGGGACTTCGGGTAGATTGGCTGTGCTCTAGGTTTTGGGTCATTGTCTCCTTGTGGGGACCGAGGTTGTTTGCACATTGCAGGAGGATTTTCTATCCTCTGACAGGAATGATTGAATATTGCCTGGACTTCACCACTAGGAAGCTTGTTCTCTCTGGTGAGCTTTGATTTATCTTTGTTTAACTTGGAAGTCAGAAAAAGAAGATGCAAGTGCAGAGGCCACATCCCACCCAGTATTATCCATTCTACTCCCATTTATCTCCGGGTTTCACTGATCTGCAAGTCTTTTCTCATTGTGTAAGGGGTCTTTCATTGCGCAGTTGCTGGATGGGGCTGTCTCTAACAGCAGATTTATTGACTGCCCGGGATTTCAGGAAGCAAAAGCAACTTCAGGTATGCTGGCCCCCTACAGGTTGTAGCTCATGGTCTCATTGTTGGGGATCAGGTTGTTTGCACTTTGCAGGAGGCTTTTGGGTCTTCTGAAGGAATCATTGAACATTGCTTGGACTCCAGTCCAAGGAAGCTCATTCTCTCAGGTGAGCTTGGATTTTTCTTTGCTTTCATGAGGAATCCACAGTGCCTCTCAACAGCACTACTGGACACTATTTTCAGGCTTCTGATCACCAGAGATGCCCTGTGAGAGGTGTGAGAGAATGGTTCATCCTCACCTGCACCCGTGAGAAGCCAGTCTTCTCCAACATGGACTTGCCTTTGTGGTGGTTCCTGCATTTTCCAGAGGATTCCTCCCTTTCCCAGATTGCCCCTGTGAGGCTCTGGATTAAGGGAGGCAGTGAGGTCAAGATCTTGGCACCTGCTCAGTTGAGAATAGAACTTGTGGTAAATTCAAGGGGTGCTTTGAACAAGACTGCTAGTGTCTCTCCTTGGGTTGGCCACAGGACAAAGAAACACCAGGAGATGTCTGTTTTTTGGATTGCCATCCTCCTTTTCTTTCTGGAAGGTAGCTTTTTTCCAGGGGGAGGTGATTTGGACACCAGAAGTTCATAGCACATCTCCCAGTTCACAGTGGATTTAAGATTCACAGTAAGATCAAGAAGACAAAGAACCACAAACAAAGTAGAGCCACACAGACCAGCCACCAAAAGGTTGGGAGAATCAAAAAAGGAGAAGCAGTGAAATGTGTTAGTCACATTCCTTTAAGCAGACTCTAATAGGCACACACACACACACATACACACAAGCACCCAATGCCACACACACGCAGATATCCAACACTCACAATACTCCCAGAGAAACACACAACCTGGCAGCTCCTGAGGCTGTGTGGTTCTGCAGGAAGCCCCACCTGAAAAAGAGCAACCCTGGGGAACACAGGCAGGCTATACCTAGAAATGAAAGTTGAGTAGGTTTCTAAAGACTTACCCCTAGAACATCTAGGCATGCCTGAGTCATCCTGCATATCCTTTTGGATCCTTAGGGATTTTCAGTTTATTTTTTGGATTGGTGTGGCACTCAAAAAAAAAAGGGGCAGGGGCTGAAGTTCATTAGGCACATTCCATTAAGCCGACTCCACATACAGCCACACATGTACACACACAAACACAAACACATGCCCCACACACACATGCAGAAATCCAACACTTGCAACACTCCCAAGGAAACATGGCCCAGCAGCTCCCGAGGCTGCATGGTTCTGCAGAAAGCCGCATCTAGGAGAGAGCAACCCCGGGGAACACAGATGGGCTGTACCTAGGCATCACAGTGTGGCAAGTTTCAAAAAGATGCACCCATACAACGTCTAGTCAGGCCTGAGGAAACTGCTCTTTTGACTGTATTTGTGAGTTTGTGTGCAGTAATCAAGTCTCATTGGTATTAGAATATCATCTGGTTGGTTGTTGAGGGGTCTTCAAATGATGGGATCATACCTGCAAGCCAGGAGGTGGGTGTCAGCGAAAGGTGGTTGGGCCGTTGACCTCACCCTCTCCCGTTATCCTGGGCCTCACATGCTTTTTCTGGGAAAGACAGGAAACACGACAAAGGCAAGTCCGATATCTAGCAGTGTTCTCAAACCTCAAACTGGTCTCTTATTGGTACAGATGATGTTGAGACAGTGTCTTGGAGGATGTCTGTCACTATTGCAAGCCTGAAAAGGTTGTTCATACACCCTTTTCACACACCCTTTTCACACACACATACACATACAACAGACTCATAGTGAGGAGGACTATGGACCCCGCATGAAACCAAAGAAAAATTAAGGCTCCACTGAGCAAATGAACTTACTTGTGCTAGAGTCAAAGCAACATTCAAAGATTCCTGTCAGAGGGCCCAAAGCCTCCTAAAAAGTGCAAACAACCTCAGCCCCCACAGAGAGACAATGAACCACTATCTGGAGCACAATCTGCCTACCTGAAGTCCCTTTTGCTCTCTGAAGTTCCCGGAAGCTAAATAATCTTTGGCTCATGGCAGTCACTTCCAGCAACAGCCCAGTGAAAGAAACTCTCCAAAACGAGAAGTCCATGCAGATGAAATGAAACAGGCTAGATTACCAGCCAAATCCAGATATGATAGCCTGCTTCTCATTCTGCAGGAATCATGTAGCCCTCTGACAGAAGTGGGAAAATAACAGTTTCGATGAAGGCAGCTGTAACACGATATTATGGTTTTAAATATATCAAAGCTGCACAGTTATTAAAACGTGACAGTGTTTAGAAGGAAACACTTATGAATGGATTCCCATGAGGGTCATTCTCCGTGAACATTTAAAAGTTTAGTGTTGAAGTCGTTCAGCCACAACCAGGAAACCTTGGGTGGACGAGGAACATGGAAGTCAGGAAAAGAAGATGCAACTGTAAAGGCCATATTCCACCCAGCATCAATTCATTTCACTCCCATTTTGCTCCAGTTATGAAAGCCCTCAAATCAGGAGCTTGCTAGGATGGCACCAGTTTGCACTCCAAATGTTTCTTGCACATTCGAGTACTCCTACCTGAACACTGAGCCATGGTATGGACTACTTGTGCATTTAAGGGAATGTGGGGATGGAGTTGGTAGCACCTTCTGTGTCATCTGTCTTCATTTTTTTTTTTTTTTTTTTTTTTTTTTTTGCAGGTGAAGTTGCAGGACCTCATCCACCCCTCACCAGATTGTATCCTCACTCCATCTGACCTTATTGCTGCTCACACTGTATGTCCCAGTATGAAATCCTAAGACAATGGCAGAGTGCCCTCTCACAACGTGAAGCACCTGCTTGGCTGGGAATTGAGTTCGCAGTACATTCAAGGGGCCCTGCAGACAGGACTGCTACTATCTCTTCTTGGGTTGGCTGTAGGACTATGAAACATGGGGAGATGTGTTTTATGGTGTGGTATGCTCCTCTTCTTTTTAGAAGAGTGGCTATTTTTCACAAGGTGGTGATTGGATGCTGGCAGATCTCAGCATGCCTCCCAATTCACTTCAGATTCATGATCTGAAGAAAAAATAGAGGACACAGAGCCCCACAGTCAAGGCAAAGCCACACAGACTGGTCACCAAAAGCTTGTGAGACTTAAAAAAAAAGAAGCTCTGAAGTGTGTTAGGCACATTTCTTTAAGGGAACTCCACATATGGGCACACAAACACACACACAAACACACAAGGCCACAGACACATGCAAATGAAATTTGCCACAATCCCACAGAAACACACAGCCTGGCAGCTTTTGAGGTTGCATGGTTCTGCAGGAACCCCAAATCAAGAGAGAACTACCCTGGGGAACACAGGAAGGCTATACCTAAATATCAGATTGCGGCAATTTTCAAAATGACTCATCCTACAACATCTAGGCAAGCCTGAGGCATCATGCAGATTACTTTGGATTTGTAGGGATTTTGTGGTTTATGTATGGGGCTCTGCTTTATGTTTCTGCAGCCTGGTACATGTCTGCTGTTTCCTAGGATCATGGGATTATTACGTGGATCCTAAAGAGAACACAGGGGAGAGTCCATAGCAAACACACCTCCCAGGAGGTCTTCTCTGGCAAGCTGCAGGGACTTGTCATTAGGCAAAGTTGGCATACATTGCAACTCTAGCCAGAGCTCACACCTCAGGCCTGATGCTCTGAGAAAAGCACATGAGCATTCACAAAGCCACCTCTGGTGCCCGGCTGTCAGAGCTGTCAGACTGCCTAAGCAGTGAAAAGTGGTACAGTCAGAGCCGGCTTGGTATCAGGAAAAAGATTACCTGAGATAAACTACTGCAGGACCCTAAAAGTTTCCCCATAGGACCCCTTTGAAACATGTCTGTGGTCATTTCACATTGGAGGAGGAGGTGTTTTGAGACTTTGAGGTGGTGCATAAAAACTACTCTTCTGACTCCATTACCAAAAGAGGCTGTGTGCAAGAATGGGGTCCCATGGGGATTGGAATATAGTCTGGTGAGTTTTTGAGAGTCTTTAGGTGATGGAATCATACCTGAGACCCCAGAGGTGGGTGTCAGTGAAAGATGGTTGGGCCCTTAGCCTCACTGTCTTCCTTCATCCTAGGCCTCTCAGTGTCTCTCTGGGAAAGCCAGGAACAGCAACAAAGTCAAGTCCAAGTTGGAGTAGTGTTCTTATACCAGGGAAAGGCCTCTTGCAGGTGCAGATGACATTGAGACAACTTCTCAGATGCCTTCAGTGGTGATTGACAGCCTGAAAAGGGTGTCCATTAGTACTGTTGAAAAACACAGTGGATCCTACATGAAAAAAAAAAATCAAAGCTCACCTAAAAGAATGAGCTGATTTGTACTGGAGTCGTAGCAATGTTCCAAGATTCCTTTCAGAAGACTCAAAAGCCTTCTGCAAAGTGCAAAGAACCCCAGCCCCCACATTGAGAACAGAAACCCAAACCTTGAGCACAAAAAGCCTATTCAAAGTCCCTTTTGCTCCTTGAAATTTCTGGCAGTCAAAAGATCTGTGAAAGAAGCAGTCTTATCCAGCAACAGTCCAATGAAAGGCAACCTCCACAATGAGAAAGGATGTGCAGAGGAAATAAAGCAGAGCCTAGATAACCAGCCAAAAGCCAGTCATGGCTGCATGCTTCTCATCCAAAAGGAATAATGCAGCCTTTCAATAGAAGTGGGAGAATAAGATTTCCTTGTTGGCGGCTGTAACAGGAATTTATGGTGTTAAAAGTATCACAGTTGCCCAGTCATTAATACGTGACAGTGTTTAGAAGGAAACACTCATGTAATAGATTTCCATGAGGGTCGTCCTCCATGACATGGGAAATATTTAGTGTGAAAGACATGGAGCCAGACCTAGGAAACCCTAAGAAGAAGAGAAATATGGAAGGCAGGAAAAGAAGATGGAAGTGTGGAGGCCACACACAACCCAGCATCAATCCATCCCACTCCCATTTGGCTCTGGGTTTGAGAGTCCTCATATTCAGAGTTTGCCAGGATGGCCCCAGTTTGCACTCTAAATATTCCCTGCACGTTGGAGTACTCCCACATGAACACTGGGCCATGGTGGAGACTGCTTGTGCAATTAAGGGAATGTGGGGATGCAGTTGAAAGCACCTTATGTGTCATGGGTCTTCACTTTCTTGCAGGTGAAGGTGGGGGCAGTAACCACCCCTCACCAGAATGTATTCTCACCCCTATCTGACATTATTATTGCTCACATTCTGTAATCCAAAATGAAATCCTTAGATGATGCAGGAGTGCCCCACATTATGTGAAGCACCTGCTCAGCAGGGAACTGAATTTGATTTAAATTCAAGGGCCCCTGTGGACAGGACTGCTATTGCCTCTCCCTGGGTTGACTCCAGGACAGTGAAACATAGGAAGATGTCTGTTCTTGGGTGTGGTTTGTTCTTCTTCTCTCTAGAAGAGTGGTTTTTTTTTTTTTTTTTTTTCTTGCAGGGGGAGGTGATTTGGAACCTGGCAGGTCTCATCCAGCCTCCCAATTCACTGCAAATTCTTGATCCACAGACAGGCCACCAAAAAGTTAGGAGACTAAAAAACAAAAAACAAACTAACAAAAAAAGCGCTACAGTGCATTAGCCCAATTCCTTTAAGCAGTTGCCTATTACAGACACACACACACACACACACACACGCACACACACACACAAAGCCCCAAGCACATGCAGACATCAAACACCTACAAAACACTCCCACAGAAACACAGCCCAACAGCTTCTGAGGATGCTTGGTTCTACAGGAACCAGGGAGAGAGCATCCATGGGAAACACAGGTGGGCTGTACCTAGAAATCACAGTTGGGCAAGTTTCATAAAGAGTCACCCTACAACCTCTAGGCAAGCCTGAGGCATCGTTCAGATTATTTTGGATAGGTAAGGATTTTGGGTTTATTTCTTGGGCTGTGCTTGAAGTTTCTTCAGCCTGGCTCACCTCTGCCCTCTACTAGGGTCATGGGACTATTCTGTGGATCCCACAGAGTAGACCAGGGAGAGTCCACCACTGCCACACCTCCAAGGAGGTGTCCTTTACTGCCAACAGGCAGGGAATTGTTGCCAGGCAAAAGTGGTATTCATTGTGACTCTAACCAGAGCTCACAGCTCAGGCCTGGTGCCCTGAGACAAGCACATGCACATTCACAAAGGGGACTCTGGCACCTGACTGTCAGAGCTGTCAGGCTGCCTAAGCAGTGGGAAATGGTACAGCCAGAGCCGGCTTGGTAGCAGGAAAAGCCTGCATGTGATAACCCACTGCTGGACCCTAAAAGTTTCCACCTTATGGCTCCTTCAAGACATTGCTGTGATCAGGTCCCACTGGAGAATGAGGCATTTTGAGACTCTGTGGTGGTCACTGGAAACTACTCTCCTGACTCCACTCCCAAAAGGGGCTGTGTGCAAGAATAAGGTCTTATGGGGATCAGAATATAGTCTGGTAAGTTGTTGAGGGGTCTTTAGGTGAAGGAATCATACCTGACACCCCAGAGGCAGATGTCAGTGAAAGATTGCTGGCCTTTAGCCTCACTGCCTCCTTTCATCCTGGGCCTTGCTGCCACTGTCTGGGAAATCCTGTAACACCGACAATGGCAAATCCAAGGTGGAGCAGTGTACTCACACCTGAAAGACCTCTCACAGCTGCAGATGAGGTTGAGACAATGTATCAGATGCTGTCTCTGGTGATTGCCAGACTGAAAATGGTGCCCAGTAGTGGTGTGGAGGGACACAGTGGACCACACACGAAAGGAACAAAAAAATCAAGGCTCACCTGGCAGAATGAACTGATTTGTGCTTGAGTCCCCTCAGCATTCCAAGATTCCTATCAGAGAACCCAAAAACCTCCAGAGAAGTACAAAAACCCTCAGCTCCCACATCAAGACCACAATCTATAACCTGGAGTGCAGAAAGCCTATTTGAAGTCCCTTTTGCTTCATGAAATCGCTGGCAGCCAAATGATACATGGTGAGTGTGAGTCCCATCCAGCAACAACCCAATGAATGACACCCTCTGCAATGAGAAAGGACTTGCAGATGAAATGAAACAGCCTAGATTACCAGCCAAAAGCCAGACAAGGCTGCCTGCTTCTCATCCTACTGGAATCATGCAGCCCTCTGATAGAAGTGGGAGGATAAGAGTTTCCTTTTTGGTGACTGTAATGGGAATTAATGATTTTAAATTTATCACAGCTGCCCAGTCATTAAAATATGGCAGAGTTTAGAAGAAAATAATAATGAAATGAATTTCCATGAGGGTCATTCTCCATGAACTGGAAAAAGTTTACTGAGAAAGACTGGAAACCAGACCCAGGAAACCCTAGGCTGAGAAAGAACATGGAAGTCAGGATAAAAAGACACAAGTGTGAGGAGGACACATCCCACAAAACATCAGTTCATCCCCCTCCCATTTGGCCCTGGGTTTGAAAGCCCTCAGATGGAGAGTTTACCAGGATGGCACTGTTTATCCTCCAAATGTACCCTGCATGTTGCAATACCCCTGCATTAACACTGGGCCATGGTGTAGACTGCTTGTGCAATTAAGGGAATGTGGGGATGCAGTTGGGAGCACCTTCTGTGTCATGAGTCTTAATTTTTTGCATTTGAAGGTGTAGGATGATATCACCTCCTCACCAGATTGTATCCTAAGCCCTATCTGACTTTATTGCTGCTCATACACTCTAATCCACAATGAAATTTCACAATGATGCAGGAGTGCCCCTTCAGGACATGAAGCACCTGCTCAGCTAAGAACTGAATATGGGGTAAATTGAAGAGTCCCTGTGGACTGGACTGCTAGTGTCTCTCCCTAGGTTGGCTGCAGAACAATGAAACATTGAGAGGTGTCTGGTCTTGGATGCAATGCGCTCCTCTTCTCTTTAGAACAGTAGTTTCTTGTTTTTTTTTTCCAGGGGGAGGTGATTTGGAATCTGGTGGTTTTCAGCCAGCCTTCCTATTTGCTGCAGATTTATGATCCCCCCCCACAAAAAACAAAACACTGAACTACATGAACCACAGCCTAAGCAGAGTCACACAGACAGGCCACCAAAAAGTTAGGAGACTAACAAAATAAAATAAAATAAAATAAAATAAAATAAAATAAAATAAAATAAATAAGAACTGTAGCACATTAGCCTCATTCCACTAAGTGGACTCCTGTTACAGATGCATGCACACATACACACACACACAAACACGCACACACACACACACAGAAACACATCAAGCCACAAGCACATACAGACATCAATCACCCACAAAACACTTCCACAGAAACACAGCCTGGCATCTTCTGACATTGTGTGGTTCTGCAGGAATCTCCACCTGGAAGAGAGCAACCATATGGGAGACAGGCGGGCTGTACCTGGAATTCACAGTGGGGGAAGTTTGAAAAAGACTCACCCTACAACCTCTAGGCAAGTCGAAGGCATCATGCAGATACTTTTGGATGTGTAGGGATTTCATGGTTTATTTATTGTGCTCTGCTTTATGTTCCATCAGTCTGGCTGACATCTGCCCTCTCAAGGATCCATGGCTCCCACAAAGAAGACAGTCCAGAGTCCTTGGCCAAAGCACTTCCATCGAGATAGCCTTCTCTGCCAATCCACAGGGGCTTGTCGCTAGACAAAGGTGGCATTCACTGAGACTCTAGCGTGAGCTCACAGTTCAGGAGAGGAAAATGGTACAGGCAGAGCTGGCCAGGTATCAGGAAAAAGGTTGCCTGTAATAACCCACTGCAGGACCCTAAAAATTTGAACTTTAGGGCCCCTTCGGGACATCTCTGTGATCGGGTCCCACTAAAAGAGGAGGTATTTCAAGACTGAGGTGGTCAATGATAACTACTCTTCTGAATCCATTCTGAAAGAGGCTGTGTGCAGGAAGCAGGTCCCATGGGAATTGGAATATAGACTGCTGAGATGTTGAGGGGTCTTTAGGTGATGGAAACATACCTGAGACCCTACAGGTGGGTGTCATTGAAAAATGGTTAGACCCTTAACCTCACTGCTTACCTTCATCCTGGGCCTCACAATGGCTCTCTGGAAAAGCCAGGAACACTGACAAAGTCAAGTCCAATGTGGAGCGGTGTTCTCACACCTGGAAAGGCCTCCCATGGGTGCAGATGAAGTTGAGACAATGTCTCAGATGCCCTCTGTGGCCCTTGCATACCTGAAAAGGATGTCCAGTAGTGCTGTTGAGGGTCAATGTGGACACACTATGAAAGCAAATAATAATCAAGACTCACCTGAGAGAAGGAGCTGAATTATGTTGGAGTCCAAACATGTTAAAAAATTCATGTTGGAATGCTTAAATCCTCCTAAAAAGTGCAAACCACCTCAGCTGCCACCATGAGACCATGACCCACAACCTAGAGTGCAGCCAGCCTACATGAAGTCATTTCTGCACCCTGAAATTCCTGCAGCCAAAAGATCTGTGATGAGAGGCAGTACCATCTAGCCATAGCCCAGTGAAAGACCCCCTCCACAGTGAGAAAGGATATTCAGATGAAATGGAACAGAGCCCAGAATGTCAGGCAAATGCCAGGCATGGCTGCCTGCTTCTCATCCTACTGGAATCCTGCAGCCCTCTGATAGGAGTGGAAGAACAAGAGTTTCCATGATGGCAGCTGTAATGAATTCACGGTTTTAAAAGTATCACAGCTGCCAAGTAATTAAAATGTGACAGTGTTAAGATGAAAAACTCACGCAATGGATTTTTATGAGTCTCCTCCATGAAATGGGAAATGTTTTAGTGTGGCTTTATTGCAGGGGGAGTTGATTGGGATGCCAGCGGGTCATGGCCCACCTCCCAAATCACTGTGGAATCATGATCCACAGAAAAGTAAAGAACATGGAGCCCCACAGCCCAAGCAGAGCCACACAGGCAGGCTACCAAAAGCTTGGGAGATTCAAATACAAGAAGGGCTGTAGTGCGTTATCCACATTCCTTTAAGCAGATTTCACTTACAGGCACACACACACACACACAAACACAAACACACACACAGACACATAGCCACACACACACACAAACATCAAACACTCACAACACTTCCAGAGAGACACACAGCCTGGCAGATCCTGAGGCTGAGTGGTTCTGCAGAAAGCCTCACCTGGGAGGGCACAACGTCGGGGAAAACAGGAGGGCTGTAGCTGGAAATCACAGTGAGGCAAATTTCAGTAATAGTCACCCCTACAATCTCTAGGCAGTCCTGAGACATCTTGCTTATCCTTTTGGATTCTTAGGGATTTTTTGGTTTATTCCTGGGGCTCTGCTTGATATTCCTTCAGGCTGGCTCATGTCTGCCCTCTCCTAGGATCATGGGACTATTCTGTGGATCCCACAGAATAAACAGGCAAAAGTCCACTGCAAACACACCTCTAGGGAAGTCTCCTTCTCCACCAAGCAACAGGGACTTGTCGCTAGGCAAGGGTGGCATTCACTTTGACACTAGCCAGAGATCACAGCTGAGGCCTGTGCCCTGAGACTAGGGCATGTGCATTCGCAAGGCAGGCTTGGGCGCCCTACTGTCAGTGCTTTCAGCCTGCATAGGTAGGGGAAACTGCAGAAACAGCATGGTATTGGGAAAATCGCTCCTGTGATAACCCACTGCAGGACCCTTGAAGTCTCAAACTTATGGCCTCTTTGAGCTGTTTCTTTGTCAGATCCCACTGCAGAAGGAGGTGTTTTGAGACTGTAAGGTGGTCTCTGGAAGCTGTTTTTCTGCTGCATTCCCCAAAGTGGCTGTGTGCAAGAATCAGTTCCCATGAGAATTGGAATGTAGGCTTGGGAGTTGTTGCGGGGCCTTTGGGTGGTAGAATCATACCTGAGACCTGAGAGGCAGATGTCTGTGAAATAAAGCCATAGCCTTGACCTCACTGCCTTCCTTCATCCTGGCCTCACAAAATTAAGTTCAAGGTGAGCAATGATCTTACATCTAGAACTATCCTTTCACAGGTGCAGAAAAGCTTAAGACAGTGTCACAGGGGCCATCTGTGGCAGTTGCAAGCCAAAAAAGCTGTCGAGTAATGCTGTGGATGGGCAATGTGGGGTCATAATGAAAGTTAAGAAAAATCAGGGCTCATCTGTGAGAATGAGCTGACTTGGGCTGGAGTCTCAGAAATGTTCAAAATTTCTGCCAGAGGACCTAAAAGCCTCCTACAAAGTGCAAACAACCTCAACCACAACAAAAAGACCATGTCACACATCCTGAAGCACAGTCAGCCTACCCAAGGTCCCTTTTCTCCCTGAAATTCCTGGCAGCCAAAAGATCTCTTGTGAGAGGCAGTCCCATTTAGTAAAATCTTAATGAAAGACTCCCTCCACAATGAGAAAGAAAGTGCAGATGAAGTGAAACAGAGCCTTGATTACCAGGCAAATGCAGGCAAGGCTACCTGCTTCTCATCCAACAGGAGTAATGAAGCCTTCTGATAAAAATGGGAGAACAAGAGTTTCCTTAATAGCAGCTGTAATGGGAATTTATGGTTTTAGAGGAAATACAGCTGCCCAGTCATTAAAACCTGACAATGTTTAAAAGGAAACACTCATGTAATGCATTCCCATGAGTTCAACCTCCGTGAAGTGGGAAACGTTTAGTGTGGAAGATGTCAAGCCACATGCAAAATATCCTAAACCAACGAAGAATATGGAAGTCCGGAAAGAAAAGGAAAGTGTGGAGACCACATCCTACCCAGCATCAGACCATCCCACTTCCACTTAACTCCAGATATGAAAGCCCACAAATCAAGAGTTTGCCAGGATGTCCCAGTTTGCACTCCAAATCTTCTTTGCAGGTTGGTGTACTCCAACCTGAACAACAGGCCATGGTGTGAGCTACTTGTGCAAATAAGGGGATGCAGTTGGACACACCTTCTGTGTCATTTGTCTTCACCTTATTTGCAGGTGAAGGTGCGAGTCCCCATCCACCCATCACCAGATTGTATCCTCATCCATATCTGATATTGCTGCTTACACTGTGTCCAAGAGTGAATACCCAAGGTTATGGAGGAGTGCCCCTCATGACACAAAGCACCTGCTAGCCTTGGAACAGAATTTGAGGTACATTTAAGATTCCCTGAGGACAGGACTGCTTGTGTCTCTCCTTGGGTGGGCTGTAGGACAACTAAAAACTTGTATATGTCTGTTCTTAGGTGTGGTGTGCTCATTTTCCTTCTATAAGAGTGGCTTTATTTGCAGAAGGAGCTGATTTGGAGAGTGGGATGTCTCCACCATCCTCTTAATTCACTGTGGATTCATGATTCACAGAAAAATCAAGCATGTGGAGCTCTGTGTCCCAAACAGAAACACACAGAAAGATACCAAAAGGTTGGGATACTCAACAAAATAAAGAGCTGTGGTGTGTAAGCCACATTTCTTTAAGCAGACTCCACTTACAGGCACACACACAAACGCACACTCAACTCAATGCCACACAGACACAGACCTCCAATACTCACAACACCCATGGAAACACACAGCTCAGCAGGTCCCAAGGGTATGTGGTTCTGCAGGAAGTTCCACTTGGGAGGGAGCAACAGAGAGGAACACAGTAGGGTTGTATCTAGAAATCACAGTGAGACAAGTTTCAAAAAGACTCACACCTACAACATCTAGGCAGGCCTGATGCATCATACAGATCCTTTTGGATCCTTTGGGAATACCTGGTTTATTCCTGGGGCTCTGATTGATGTTTTTTTTTCAGACTATCTCAGGTCTGCACTCTCCTAGGATCATGGGACTATCCCGTAAATCCAACAGAGAAAAAGGAGAGAATCCACAGCTGCCACATCTCCAAAAAGTCTCCTTCTCTGCCAATCCGGAGGAACTTGTCACTAGGCAATGGTGACATTCACTGTGATGCTAGGCAGAGCTCACAACTCAGGCCTGGTGCTTTGAGATGAGGGCATTCACATTTATGAGGCAGGTTCTGGCACCTGGCTCTCAAAGCTATCAGCCTGCCTAAGTAGAGGAATATGGCACAGGCAGAGCTGGGCTTGTATTGGGAAAAACACTGCCTGCCATAATCCACTGCTAGACCCAAAATGTCTAAACAATATGGCCCTTTTTGGCAGCCTCCAGGATCAGGTTCTGAGGAAGGAGGAATCATTTTGTGACTGTGAGGTGGTCACTGCAATCTGCTTCTCTGCTTCCATTCCTGAAAGAGGCTGTGGGCAAGTCCATTCCCACGGGCATTGGAATACCATCTGGTGAGTTTCTGAGGGGTCTCTGGGTGTTGGAATCATCACTGAGACCAAAAAGGCTGGTGTCAGTGAAAGATGGCCAGGCTCTGGACCTCACTGCCTCCCTTTCTCCTGGGCCTCACAGAGGCACTTAGGGAAAGGCAGGAACCATGACAAAAGCAAGTCCAAGATAAAGCATTGTTCTCACACTTCAAACTGGCCTCTCACGAGTGTAAATGAGGTGAAGACAGTGTTTCAGAGGCTGTCTGTGGTGATTACAAGCCAGAAAAAAGTGTCCAGGAGTGCTGATTAGGGGCGAGGTGGATCCCCTGTGAAAGAAAGAAAAATGAAGGCTCACCTGAGAGAAGGAGCTGACTTGTGCCAGAGTCCAAGCAATGTTCAAAGAGTCCTGTCAGAGGACCCAAAACCCTCCTGCAAAGTGTAAACAACATCAGTCCCCACAATGAGACCACAACCCACAACCTGGAATGTAGGCAGTCTATGCAAAGTCTTTTTTGCTTCCTAACATTCCTGGCAGCCAAAAGATCTGTAGGGAGAGGCAGTCCCATCCAGCAAGAGCCAATGAAACATCTAGTCCACAGCAAGGAGGGACATGCAGATGAAGTGAAACAGAGCCAGGATTACCAGGCAAATACAGATATGGCAGTCTGCTTCTTATCCTACAGGAATCATGCAGCCTTCTGATAAAAGTGGGAGAACAACTGTTTCCATGTTGGTGGCTGTAATGGGAATTTACCCTTTAAAAAGTATCATAGCTGACCAGTCACTGAAATGAGACAAAGTTTAGAAAGAAACAATCATGCAATGTATTCCCATGAGAGTCATCACCTTTCAACTGGGAAACTTTTAGTGTGGAAGATGTGGAGCCAAACACAGGAAACCCCAGGCTGAAGAGGAACATGGAAGTCAGAAAAAGAAGAGGCAAGTGCGGAGGCCACATTCCACCTAGCATTAATCTACCATGCTCTGCTTTGGCTCCCAATATGAAAGCCCTCACATCAGGAGTTCACCAGGATGGCCCCAGTTTGTACTTGAAATATTCCCTGCACGTTGGAGTACTTCCACCTGAGCACTGGGCTATGGAGTTGGAAGTACTTTCTGTGTCATCTGTCTTCATTTTATTTGTAGGTGATCTTGAGGTACCCCATGTACCCCTCACCCTATCTGACCTTATTGCTGCCCACACTCTATGTCCCAGGATGGAATCTTACGATGTTGGAGGAGTGCCCTCCCCCATCAAGACGTGAGTCACTTGCTTAGCTGGGACTTGAATTAGAGGTTAAATCAAGGGGCCCTTCAGACAAAACTGCTAGTATCTCTCCCTAGGTTGGCCACAGGACAATGAAACACCGGGAGATGTCTCTTTTTTGGTGTGGTGCATTCCTCTTGTTAATAGAAGAGTGGCTTTTTTGTACACACAATGTCACAACCACACTCAGACATCCAACACTCACAGCACTCTCACAGAAACACACAGCCCAGCATCTCCTGAGGCTGCATTGTTGTGAAGGAAGCACCATATTGGAGAGAGTCCACAGCACAAGCAGAGCTACACAGGCCACCAAAAGCTTGGGAGACTCAAAAACAGGAAGTCATGAAATGTGTTAGCAGCATTCCTTTAAGGAGACTACACTTACAGTCTCACACACACACACACACACACACACACACACAAACAAAACCACAATGCCACACACACATGCAGATATCCAGCACTCACAACATTCCCACAGGAAAACACAGCCTGGCAGCTCCTGAGGCTGTGTAGTTCTGCAGGAATCCCCACTGGAAGAAAGCAACCCAAGAAACAGTTGGGCTACACTTAGAAATCACACTGGGGCAAGTTTCAAAAAGACCCACTCCTACAACATCTAGGCAGGCCTGAGGAATACTGCAGATCTTTTTGGATCCTTACAGATTTCACAGTTTATTTCTGTGGCTGTGCTTGATGTTTCTTCAGGCTGACTCACATCTGCCCTCTCCTAGGATCATGGGACAAGTCCATGGATACAGCAGAGAAGACAGGCAAGAGTCCACCACCAACACACATGCATGCATTTCTCCTTCTCCACCAAGCTATAGGAACTTTTTCCTTGGCAATAAGTGACCTTCATTGTGATTCTAGCCAGATCTCACAATCACGCCTGGTGCTCTGATACTAGTGTATGCCCATCCATAATGCAGGCTCAGGCATCTGGCTGTCAGATGTGTCAGCTTGCCTACCCAGATGAATATGGTAGAGGCAGAGCCGACCTGGTATTGAGAAAACACTGCCTATGAAAACCTACTGCAAGACACTAAAAGTCTTGAACTCAGGGCCACTTACAGCTGACTCCATGGTCATGTCGCACTGCAGGAGGAGATGTTTTGAGAAAGTGAGCTGGTCGCTGGAAACTGCTCTTCTGACTCCATTCCCAAAAGGGGCTGTGTGCAAGAATCTGGTTTCATAGGGAATGGAATATGTTCTGGTGTGTTGTTGAGGGTTCTTTGAGTGATAGAATCATACCTGAAATGCCAAAGGAGGGTGTCAGTGAATGATGGCCAGGATCTAGACCTCACTCCTTCCTTTCATCCTGGGTCTTGCAGGCACTCTCTGGGAAAATTAGGAACCCCAACAAAGTCATGTCTGATGAGGGACAGTGTTCTCATACCTCAGACTGGCCTTTCACCAGTGCAGATGAGGATGAGACAGTGTCTTAAGTGCTGTTGTTGTGATGGCAAGCCTGAAAATTGTGTCATGTTGTTCTCTTGAAGGACACTGTGGATTCCTCATGAAAGCAAAGACAAATCGAGGCACACCTGAGAGAATGAGCTGTCTTGTTCTGTAGTCCAAGCAATGTTCAATGACTCCTATCAGAAAACACAAAGGCCTCCTGCAAAGTGCAAACTAACTCACCTTCAACAATGAGACAACGACCCACAACCTGGAGTGCAGTGAGCATATCCGAAGTCCAACTTGCTCTCTGAAGTCCCTGGCAGCTGAATAATATGTGGGCAAAAGCAGTTCCATTTAGCAATAGCCCAGTGAAAGAGCCCTTCTACAAGGAAAAGGCAGTTCAAATGAAATGAAACAGGGGACATATTACCAGGCAAAAGCCAAACATGGCTGCCTGCATCTCATCCTACAGGAATTATGCTGTCCTCCAATAGAAGGGGAAAAACAAGTGTTTCCTTGTTGGAGCCTGTAACAGGAATTTATGATTTAAAAGTTATCAAAGCTGCCCAGTTATTAAAATGTGACAGTGTTTAGAAGGAAACAATCACACAGTAAATTCCCATGAGGGTTTTTCTCCATGAATGAGGAAATGTTTAGTGTAGAAGTCATTGAGCCAGAAAAAGTAAACCCTAGGATGACAAGAAACATGGAAGGCAAAGAAAGAAGAGGCAATTATGGAGACCACATTCCACCTAGCATCAATCCATTTCACTCCCATTTGACTCCCGGTATGAAAGCTCTCAAATCCAGAACTTTTCAGGGTGGCCCTAATTTGCATTTCAAATGTTCCTTGCTCCTTGGAATACTCCCACTTTAACACTGAGCCATTGTGTGGACTAATTGTGCAATTAAAGGAATGTGAGGATGGAGTTGGAAACACGATCTGTGTCATCTGTGTTCATTTATTTTTTTTTGCAGATGAAGTTGTGGGACCCTGTCCCCCCCTCAACAGATTGTATCTTCACCCCTATGTGACCCTTTTGCTGCTCACACTTGATGTCCAAAGATGAAAAGCCAAGAAGATGGAGTACCCGCTCATGTCATGAAACACCTGCTTGAATGGGAACCAAATTCAATATGATCTCAAGAAACCCTGCGGACAGTACTACTACTGTCTCACACTGGGTTGGTTGCAGGACAACAGAACACTGGGAGAGATTTGTGTTTTTTTTTTTTGTTTTTTGTTTTTTTTTTTTTTTTGGTGCGTTGTGCTCCTGTTCTTCCTAGAAGAGTGGCTTTTTTTGAGGGAGTAGGTGACTTGGATGCTGGCGGGTCTCAGCCCGCCTCCCAATTCATTGCAGATTTATGATCCACCAAAAAACAAAGAACACAGAGTCCCAAAGCCCAAGCAGAGCCACACAGATAGGCCATCAAAAGGTTGGCAGACTCAAAGAAAATTCATTGAAGTGCGTTAGCCACATTCCTTTTATAGGAATTTATAGGCACTTCATTTATAGGCACACCATTTATAGGCACTATAAACTCCATTTATAGGCACTCAACACACACAAACACACACATCCACAGACACATTCAATGCCATCCACACATGCAGACATCTAACACTCTCAACGCCCACAGAAACACAGCCTATCAGCTTCTGAGACCACATGGTTCTGCAGAAGGCCCCACCTGGAAGACAGCAACCCCAAGGAACAGAGTTGTCTTTTACCTAGACATCACAGTGGGGTCAGTTTCATAAAGTTATTCCTGGGATTCTGCTTGACCTTTCTTCAGGCTGACTGATGTCTGCTCTCTCCTAGAATCATGGGACAATCCTGTGGATGCCACAGAGAAGACAAATTAGAGTCCACTGCCTATGCACCTCCATGGAGGTCTTCTTCTCTGCCAAGCCACAAGGACTTGTTGCTAGTCAATGGTACATTCATTCTGACACCAGACAGAGCTCTCAATCAGGCATGGTACCCTGAGACTAGCAGAGGCACATTCATGAGGTGGGCTCAGGCTCCAGGCTGTCAGAGATTTCAGCCTTCCTAAACAGAGAAAAATGGCACAAGCAGAGCTGGCCTGGTATAGGAAAAAAGGGCTGCCTACAAAACCTCATTGCAGGACCCTAAAAGTCTCAATCTCAGGGCACCTTTGGGCCATCTCCATGGTTGGATCCCACTTGAGTAGGGGACGTTTCCAAACTATCAGCTGGTCACTGGAAACTACTCTTCTGACTCCATTCCTGAAGGAGGCAGTGTGCAAAATTGAATCCCATGGGAATTGGAAAATAGTCTGGTGTGTTGCTGAGGTGTCTTTGGGTGATAGAATCATACCTGAGACACCAGAGGTGGGTGTCAGCAAAAGATGGCTGGGTGTTTGACCTCATTGCCTCCCTTCATCCTGAGCCTCGCAGGGGCTATCTGGGAAAGGCAAGAACCAAAACAAAGAGAAGTCCAAGGTGGAGCAGTCTTCTGAAACCTCGAAATGGCCTCTTACATGTGCAGTTGAGACAGACTCTTAGATGCTATCTGTGGCCATTGCAAGCTGGAAAATGATGTTCAGTAGTGCTGTTGAGGGGCAATGTGGACATCCCATGAAAGCAAAGAAAAATCAAGGTTCATCTGAGAGAATGAACTGCCTTGTGCTAGATCCAAGAAACGTTCAAAGATTCCTTTCAGAGGACTCACAAATTTAATGCAAAGTGCAAACCACCTCAGCCTTCACAAGGAGACCATGACCCACATCCTGGAGTGCAGCCAGCCTACCCAAAGTTTATTTTGCTTCCTGTAATTCCTAGAAGAAAAAAAAAAAAATTCTGTGGTGAGAGGCAATACCATCCAGCAGCAGCACAGTGAAATTCCCCCTCCAGTATGAGAAAGGATATGCAGATGAAATAGAACAGAGCCTAGAATATCAGGCAAAAGCCTGATATGGCTGCCTACTTCTCACCCTACAGAAGTCTTGCTGCCATCCAATAGAAGTGGTAGAACAAGAGTTTCTTTGATGGCAGCTGTAATGGGAATTCACAGTTTTAAAAGTATCACAACTTCCAAGTAATTAAAATGTGACAGTGTTAAGATGAAACACTCAAGCAACGGATTCCCATAAGGTTCACCCTCCCTGTACTGGGAAATGTGTAATGTGGAAGATCTTGAGGCAGACCTAGGAAACCCTAGGCCGACAAGGAACATGGAAGTCAGGAAAAAAAGAGGCAAGTGTGGATGCCACATCCCACCCAACATCAATCCATCACACTCCCATTTGGCTTCTGGTATGAAAGCCCTTAAATCGGGAATTTGCAGGATGGCCCCAGTTTGCACTCTAAATGTTCCGTGCATGTTGGAGTACTCCCACCTGAACACTGGGCCATTTTGTGGAGTGCTGTGCAATTAAGGGAATTTAGGATGCAGTTGGAAGCAACTTGTGTGTTATCTGTTCCATCTTTTTTGCATGGGAAGGTGCAGGTCCCTGTCCACACCTCACCACATTGTATCCTCACTCCTCTCTGACTTTACTGCTGATTACACTCTCCCAAGAATAAAATCCCAAGATAACAGAGGAATGGCCTCTCGCAAAGTGAAGCACCTGCTCAGCTGGCATCCGAATTCAAGGTAAGTTGAAGAATCCCTGTGGACAGGATTGCTTATGTCTCTCTTTGTGCTGGCTGAAAACAGTGAAACACTGGGAGATATCTGTTCTTGTGTGTGGTGTGCTCTTCCTCTTCTACTCTTTCTAGAAGAGTGGCTTTTTTTTTTTTTTTTTTTTTTTTTTTTTTGCAGAGGGAGGTGGTTTGGACCCCGATGGGTCTCAGCCAGGCTCCACTTTCATTGTGGATTCATGATCCACAGAAAAATAAAGAACACAGAGCCCCTCAGCCTAAGCAGAGTCACACAGAACACAGATGGTCCACCAAAATGTTGGAACTCAAAAAAAGGAAGTAATGTAGTGCTTTAGCCACATTCCTTTAAGCAGATTCCACTTACAAGCACATACACACACACTCATACACCCTAAAGCACACTTACATGCATATATCCAACACTTGCAACACTCTCAGAGAAACACACACACCAGCAGCTCCTGAGGCTGTATGCTTCTGCAGGAAGTCCCATATGGGAGAGAGAAAACCCAGGGAACACAGGCAGGCTTTACCTAGAAATCACAGTGGGGCATGTTTCAAAAAGACTCACCCTTACAACTTCTAGACTGGCCTGAGGAATCCTGCAGATCTTTTAAATCATTAGGAATGTTGTGGTTTATTCCTGAGGATCTGCTTGACAGTTCTTCGGGCTGGCTCATGTCTGCCCTCTCCTAGGATCATGAAACTCTCCTGAACATTCCACAAAGAAGACAGGAGACAGTCCACTGGTGACAGACATCCAAGGAGGTCTCCTCCTTTGCCAAGCTGCAGGGACTTGTCACTAGGAAATGGTGGCATTGATTGTGAAGGTAGCCAGAGCTATCTATTAGGCCTTGTGCCCTGAGACTAGAGCATGTGCATTCATGAGGTAGGCTCAGGCACCCGGCTGTCAGAGCTGTCAGCCTGATTGAGCAGAGGAAAATGGTACAGGCAGAGTGGGCCTAGTGTCATGAAAAAGGCTGCCTGTGATAATCCACTGTGGGACCCTAAAATTCTCAACCCTAGGGCTCCTTCGGGATGCCTCCATGGTTGGTACCCACTGGAGGAGGACACATTACCAAACTGAGGAGGTCAGTGAAAATTGCTTTTCTGACACCACTCGTGAAAGAGGCTCTGTGTAAGAATCAGGTCCCATAGAGAGTGGAATATTGTCTAGTGAGTTGTTGAGGGGTTTTTGTGTGATGGAATTATGCCTGAGACCTCAGAGGCTGGTGTCAGTGAATGGTGGCTGGACCCTTGGCCTCTTTGCCTCCCATCATCCTGGGCCTTGCAGGGGCTATCTGGTAAAGGCAGAAACCATGACAAAGGCAAGTCCAAGATTGAGAAGTGTTCTCCCATGTTGAACTGGCCTCTCACTGGTGCAGATGATATTGAGAAATTGTCACAATGGAGGTCTGCAGTGATTGCAAGCCTGAAAAAGGTGCCCAGTAGTGCTGTTGTGGGGTAATGTGGATCCAGCATGAAAGAAAAGAAAAATCAAGGCTTTCCTGACAGAACAAGCTGACTTGAGCTGGAGTCCAAAAAACTTCCAAAGACTGCTGTCAGAGGAAATAAAAGCCTGCAAATTACAAACAACCTCAGCCCCCACAATGAGAAAATGACCCACAACCTGGAGTGCAGCCACCTTACTTAAAGTTCTTTTTGATCTCTGAAATTGGTAGCAGTAAGAAGATCTGTATGGAGAGGCAGTCCCATCCAGCAACAGCCCAGTGAAATACACCCTCTACAGTGAGAAAGGACTTGCAGATGAAATGAAACAGAGGTTAGATTACCAGGCAAAACCCACATATGGCTGCTTTCTTCTCATCCTACCATAATCTTGCAGCCCTCCAATAGAAGTGGGAGAACAAGAGTTTCCCTATTGGTGATTGTAATGGGAATTTATGGTTTTAAAAGTATCACAGCAGCTCTGTCATTAAAATGTGACAGTGTTTAGAAGGAAACACGCAATGCATTCCCACGAGGGTCATCTTCCATGAACTGAGAAATGTTTAGTGTGGAAGATGTCGAGCAAGACCCAGGAAATTCTAGGCCGATGAGGAACATGAAAGTGAGAAAAAGAATAGGCAACTGTGGAGGCCGCATCCCACCCAGCATCAATCCATCCCACTTTCCTTTGTCTCCACATATGAAAGCCCTTAAATTGGGAGTTTGCCGGAATGACTCCAGTTTACACTATCTATGTTCCCTGCACCTCGGAGTACTCATACTAGAACATCTGGCCATGGTGTGGACAGCTTTTGCAAGTAAGGGAATGTAGTAAAGGAGTTGTAAGCACCTTCTGAGTCTCTCTTCACCATTTTTGCAGGTGAACATGCGGGATCCCGTCCACCCATCACCAGATTGTATCCTCACCCTTATCTGACCTTATTGCTGCTCATACTCTAGGTACCACCATGAAATCCCAGGATGAGGGAAAAGTTCACCCTCATGACATGAAGAAACTTCTCATCTGGGAACCAAATTCGATTTAAATTCGAGGGGGCCTGTAGATAAAACTGCTAGTGTTTCTTTCTGGGTTTGCTACAGGAAAATGAAACATCGGTACATATACATTCTTGGGTGTGGTGTGCTCTTCTTATCTCTAAAAGAGTGGAGCTTTTTTTTTTTTTTTTTTTTTTGCAGAAGGAGTTTGTTTTCACCTCTGCATGTCTCAGCCAGCACCAAATTCACTGCAGATTCCTGATCCACAGAAAAATAAAGAACACGGAGCCCTGCAGCCTAAGCAGAGCCAACACAGAGAGGCCACTAGAAAGTTTGGAGACTCAAAAAAAAAAAAAAAAAAAGAAGTGCTGCAGTGCATTACCCACATTCCTTTAAGCACACAAACACACACATACTAAGCCACACATACACGCAGACATCCAACACTCACAACACTCTCACAGTAACACACAGCCCAGCAGCTTCTCAAGCTGTGTGATTCTGTAGGAAGCCTCACCTGGGAGACAGCAACTCTGGGGAACACAGCTGGGCTGTATCTAGAAATCAGAATGGAGCAAGTTTCAACAAGTCTCACCCTCACAATATCTAGATAGGTTGAGGCATCCTGCAGAACATTTTGGATCCTTAGGGATTTCACTGTTTATTCCTGGGGTTGTGCTTGAGGTTTCTACAGGCTGGCTCATATCTGCAATCTCTGACAGTCATGGGACTATCCCATGGACCCCACAGAGAAGACAGGTGACAGTCCACAACTGATGCACCTCCATGAAAGTTTCCTTCTCCTCCATTCCATAGGGGTTTGTCCCTAGGCAAAGGTGGCTTTCATTGTGACACTAGCCAGCTTTCACAATAAGGCCTGTTGCCCTGAGACTAGCAAATGCACATTTGTGAGGCAGACTCAGGCACCCAGTTGTCAGAGCTGTCATACTGCCTAAGCAGAGGAAAATGGTAGAGGCAGAGTTGTCCTGGTATCAGGAAAAAGGCTGCCTGGGATAACACATGGTGGGACCCTAGAAATCTTGACCTTAGGGCACATTTGGGCAGTCTGTGTGGTCAGATCATGCTGGAAGAGAAGATATTTTGAGACTGTGAGGTATTCAGTGGAAACTACTCTTCTGACTCCATTCCTGAAAAAGGCTGTGTGCAAGAATCTGGTCCCATGGGGTTTGGAAGATAGTCTGGTGATATCTTAAGGGTTCTTTAGGTGACAGAATCATATCTGAGACCCCCAAGGCACAAATCAAAAAAAGATGGCTGGGTTCTTGACTTCATTGCCTTCCTTCATCCTGGAAGTCACTCTGGGAGGTTCTCTGGGAAAGTCATGAACAATGACAAAGGCAAGTCCATGTTGGAGCAGTATTCTCACACCTCCAAATATCTTCTCATGGATGCAGATAAGATTGAGACTATGTCCCAGAGATGCTCTTTGGCAATTGCAAGCCTGAAAAGGGTGTCCAGTAGTGCAATTGAGGGAACTGTGGAACCCCATGAAATCAAAGAAAAATCAAAGCTCACCTGAGAGAAGGAGCAGATATATGCTGGAGTTCAAGCAATGTTCCAAAATTTGGATCATCCAAAAGATGATCCAAAAGCCTCCTGTAAAGTGAAAACAACTTCAGTCCCCACAAAAAGACCACAACCCACAAGCAGGCACACAGCCAGTCAACCCAAAGTCCCTTTTGCTCCCTAAAATCCCTGGCAGCCAAAATATTTATGGTGAGAGGCAATCCCATGCAGCAACAACCCAATGAAAAACCCCCTCCACAAAGAGAAAAGATGCATAGAATAATTGAAATGTAGCCTAGATTACTAGGGAAAATCTAGATGTGGCTGCCTGCTTCTAATCCTAAAGGAATCATGCAGCCTTCCAATAGAAGTGAAAGAATAAAAGTTTCCTTGTGGGCTGCTGTAATGGGAATGTATGGTTTTAAAATATCACAGCTGCCTGGTCATTAAAATGTGACAGGGTTTAGAAGAAGACACTCATGCAGTGGATTCCCATGAGGGTCCTACTCCATGAACTCAGGAAAGTTTACCATGGAAGACATTGAGCAAGACCCAGAAAACCCTAGGCTAACAAGGAAGATGGAAGTCAGGAAAAGAAGAGGCAAGTGTGGAGGCCACAGGCCACCCAGCATCAATCCATCCCATTCCCATTTGGCTCCAGGTATGAAATCCCTCAAATCAGAACTTTGACAGGATGGTCCCAGTTTGCACTCTGAATGTTCCCTACATGTTGCAGTACACCCACCTGAACAGCGGGTCATGTTGAGAACTGCTTGTGAAATTAACTCATTCAGGGATGCAGTTGGAAGCACCTTATGTCATCTGTCTTCATTTTTTTTGCAGGTGAATTTGTGGGACCCTATCCACCCCTCTCAGATTGTATCCTCACCCCTCTCTGACTTTATTGCTGTTCACACTCTTTGTCCCAGAACGAAATCCCAAGATGATGGAGGAGTGCCCACTCATGACTCGAAGCACCTGCTAAGCTAGGAAGGAAATTCAAAGTAAATCAATGGGCCTTGTGGACAGGACTGCTAGAATTTCTCCCCGGGATGACTGCAGGACAATGAAACACTGAAAGATTTATGTTCTTGGGTTTGGTGGGCTCCTCTTCTTTCTAGAAGGTTGGATATTTTTTTGCAGGGGGAAGTGATTTGGACCACAGATGGTCAGAGTCAGCCTCTCAATTTATGGCTGATTCAAGATCCACAGAAAAATAAAGAACACCTAGCCCTGCAGCCCAAGCAGAGCCACATAGACAGGCCACCAAGTAGGTTGGCAGACCCAAAAAATAAATAAATAAAAAGAAGGTCTGTGGTGTGTTAGTCACATTCTGTTAAGCACACTCCACTTACAGGCACATGCACATACACTCAAAAAACAAATACAAAATGACACACTTAGGCAGATGTTCAACATGCACAACACTCCCATGGAAACAAATAGCCCAGCAGCTTCTGAGGCTGCATGGTTCTGCAGGAAGCCCCATCTGGAAGAGAGCAACCCCAGGGAACATAGACAGGCTGTACCTCAAAATCACAATGGGGCAAGTTTCTAAAGAACACAACTTATAGGCATCCCTGAGGCATCCTGCAGATTTTTTGGATACTTGGGAATTTCACTATTTCTGGGTCTCTGCTTGAAGTTTCTTCAGGCTGGCTCATGTCTGCCCTTTCCTAGGATGATGGGACTATCCCAAAAATCCCAAAGGGAACACAGGTAAGAGTCCACTGCCAACGCTCTTCCACGGAGGTCTCCTTCTCCACCAAGCCACAAAGACTTGCCACTAGGCAATGTTGGCATTCATTGTGATGCTAGCCAGAGCTCACATCTCAGGCCTGGTGTCCTGAGACTGGCACATGCCCATTCATGAGGCAGTTTGAGTACCTGGTTGTCAGAGCTATCAGCCTGCCTAAGCAAAGAAAAATGTTCCAGGCAGACCTGGCATGCTATCAGGAAAAAGGCTGCCTGTGATAACCCACTGCAGAACCAAAAACTCTCAACCTCAGGGCCACTTCAGGCCATCTCTGTGGTCTCATCCCATTGGAAGAGGAGATGTTTCAATACTGTGAGATGGTCACTGGAAACTGTTTTTCTGACTCTATTCTGGAAAGAGGCTTTGTGCAAGAATTGGGTCCCATAGGGATTGGAAAATATCCTGTTGGGTAGTTGATAGGTCTTTGGGTAATGGAATCATAAATGAGTCACCAGGGTCAGATGTCAGAAGAAGATGGCCAGGCCCTTGACCTCATTGCTTCCCTTCATCCTGGTCCTCACAGAGCCTCTCTGGGAAAGGCAGGAACCATGACAAAGGCAAGTCCAAGCTGAAGCAGTGTTCTCACACCTCAAACTGACTTCTCAGGGGTGCAGATGAGGTTGAGATAGTGATGCCAAGGCCGACTGTGGCAATTGGAAGTCTGAAAAGGGTGTCCAGTTGTTTAGAGGCACTGTGGACCTGACATGAGAGCAAAGAAAAATCAAGACTAACCTGAGAGAACAAGTTGACTTGTGCCACAGTTTAAGCAATGTTTAAATATTTTTGTCACAGTACAAAAGGCACCCTGCAAAGTGTAAACAACCTCAGCACACACAGTGAGACAAAAACCCACAACCTGCATGTAGCCATCCTGCTTGAAATCCCAATTTGCTTTCCAAAATTGTTGGCAGCTAAATAATCTGGGGGGAGAGGTAGTCCAATCCAGCCACAGCCCAGTGAAAGGTCCCCTCCACAATGAGAAGACAATGCAGATTAAATGAAACAGAGGCTAAATTACCAGGAAAAGGTGAGACATGGCTGCTGCTTTTCACTCCAGGAATCACGTAACCCTCCAATAGAAGTGAGAGAACAAGAATTTCCCGGTTGGCTGCTTTAAAGGGAATTTATGGTTTTAAATGTATCAAAGCTGCCAACTCAGTAAAACGTCACAATAATTGGAAGGAAACACTCACAAAATGGATTCCCATGAGAGTAATTCTCCATTAACTGAGAAAGGTTTATTGTGGAAGTCAGACCCAGAAAACCCTAGGCCAATAATGAACATGGAAATCAGGAAAAGAAGAGCCAAGTCTGGAGGCCATATCTCACACACGGTCAATCCATTACACATCTGTTTGGCTCTAGGTATGGAAGCGCTCAAATGGTGAGTTTTCTGGCATGACCCCAGTTTGCATTCCAAGTGTTCCTTGTGGGTTGTAGTATTTCCATATCAACACCAGGCCTTGGTGTGGACTGCCTCTTCAATTAAGGGAATTCAGGGATGGAGTTGGAAGCAACATCTGTGTCATCTGTCTTCAATTTTTTTGCAGGTGAAGTTGTGGGACCCCACCCCCCTATCCAGATTGTGTCCTCAACCCTATCTGACTTAATTGCTGCTCACTTTCTATGTCACAGGATATAATTGCAAGACAATGGAGGAGTGCCCGCTCATGACATGAAGCACCTTTTTAGTTGGGAACCAAATTCAAGGTAAATTCAAGGGGCTCTGTGAACAGAACTTACACTGTCTCTCCCTGGGTTGGCAACAGAACAATGAAACACTGGGAAATGTCTGTTTTTCCATGTGGTGTCCTATTCTTTCTTGAAAAGTGACTTTTTTTTTTTTTTCAGGGGGGAGGTGATTGGGAGTCTGGTGCATCTTGGCATGCCTCCCAATTCACTGTGGATTCAGGATCCACAGAAAAATAAAGAACACAGAATCCCACAGTCCAAATGAAGCCACACAAATGGCCACCAAAAGGTTGGGAAACTCAAAAAAAAAAAAAGCGCTGAAGTGCATTAGCCACATTTCTTTAAGCAGGCTCCAATTAAAGGGACAGAGACACACTCACACAAACAGACAATACCACACCCACAAGCAGAAATCCTACTCTTGCAACACTCCTGCAGAAGCAGCCCAGAAGGTCCTGAGGCTTCATGATTCTGCAGGAAGCCTCTCCTGGGAAACAGTAACCCAGGAATATACAGGCAAACTCTTCCTAGAAATCACAGTGAGATAAGTTTCAAATATATTCACCCATGAAAAGTCGATACAGATCTGAGTAATTCTGCAGATGCTTTTGGATTCTTAGGGATTTTGTGGTTTATTTCTGGGTTGTGCTTGATGTTTCTTCAGGATGGCTCACATCTGCTCTCTCCTAGGATCATGAGACTATCCTGTGGATCAACAGAACAGACAGGTTGAAGACACAAACACATTTCCACAAACACATGGAAGCCTCCTTCTTTGCCAATCCACAGAGAATTGTTGATAAGCAATGGGGACATGTATTGTGATGCTAGCCAGAGTTCACAGTCATGCCTAATGCCCTGACAGTAGTTCATAAAGATTCATGAGACACCTGGCTGTCAGAGCTATCAGCCTGCCTAAGCAGAGAATAATGGTACAGGCAGAGCCAGCCTGGTATTAAAAACAAACAAACAAACAAGCAACAAACAAACAAAAAACTGCCAATGAAAATCCACTGTGGGACCCTAAAACTCCTGAACTCAGTGCTTCTTCTGGCCATCTCAGTGGTCAGGTCCCGCTAAAGGCTAAGGCGTCTTGAGACTGTGAAGTGGTCATTGGAAACTGCTCTTCTGACTCCATTTCTGAAAGAGGCTGTGTGCAAGAATCAGGTCCCATGGGGTTGATGCTACATAGGATGTGGCCTGCACACTTGCCTCTTCTTTTCCTGACTTCCATATTCCTTGTTGGTCTAAGGCTGCCTGGGTCTGGCTCAATGACTTTCACAGTAATGCTTCCTCACTCAAGGAGAACGACCCTCATGGGAATGACCCTCAGTCTGGTGTGGTGTTGAGGGTTCTTTGGGTGATAGAATCATACCTGAGACACCAGAGGCAGGTGTAAGCAAAAGATGGTCGAGCTCTTGATTTCAGTGTCTCCATTCATTTTTGGCCTTGTAGGTGCTTTCTGAGAAAGGCAGGAACCATGATAAAGGCAAGTCCAATTTTGAGCTGTGTACTCACACTTCAGACTGGCCTCTCACAGGTGCTGATGAGGTTAAGACAGTGTCTCAGAGGTCATTTGTGTTGACAGCAAGACTGAAAAGACTATTCAATAGTGTGTGAAGTGGCAGTGTGGATTACCCATGAAAACAAAGAAAAATAGAGGCTCTCCTGATAAAATGAGCTGCCATGAGCTCAAGTCCAAGCCATGTTCAATAGTTCCTATCGAGAACCCAAATGCTTCCTTCAAAGTGCAAACATTCTCTGCCCCCACAGTGAGATAATGACCCACAACCTGGAGTGCAGTCAGAATACCCGAGGGCCATTTTGCTCTCTGAAATTTCTGATATCTAAATAATCTGTGGCCAGAGGCAGTCCCATCCAACAAAAACTCAATGAAAGACCCCTGCCACAATAAGGAGGCTGTGCGGATGAAATGAAAAAAGGCAGATTACCAGGAAAATGCCAGACATGGGTTCCTGCTTTTCATCCTACAGGAATTATGCAGCCTTCTGATGAAAGTGGGAGAACAAGAGTTTCCATGTTGGTGGCTGTTACAGGAATTTATGGTATTAAAAGTATCAAAACTGTCCAATTATTAAAATGTCCATTGTTTAGAAGGAAACAGTCATGCAATGGATTCCCATGAGGTTCGTTCTCCATGAACTAGGAAACAGTTAGTGTGGAAGTCATTGAGCCAGACCAAGGCAACCTTAGACCAACAAGGAATATGGAAGTCAGCAAAAGAAGAGGCAAGTATGTAGGCCACATCCTATTCAGCATCAGTCCATTCCATTCCCATTTGTCTCCTGGTATGAAAGCCCTCAAATCGAAAGTTTGCCAGGATAGCCCAAATTTGCACTCCAAATGTTCATTACACATTGCAGTACTCCCACTTAAACACCAGGCCATGATGTGAACTGCTTGTGCAATTAAGAGAATGCAGGGATGGATCTGGAAGCACCTTCTATGTCATCTGTCTTCATTTTTTTGCAGGTGAAGTTGTGGGACCCCATCCACCTTTCACCAGATTGTATTCTCATCACTATCTGGCTTTATTTCTGATCATACTCTATGTTCCAGGATGAAACCCCAAGACAACGGAGTACTGCCCCCTCATGAGGTGAAGCAACTGCTCAGCTGGGAACTGAATTCAAGGTAAATTCAAGGGGCTCTGCAGGAAGAACTTGTGGGTTGGCCACAAGACAATGAAACACTTTGAGATATCTGTTGTTTTGTGTGGTGTGCTCCTTTTCATTGTAGAAAGTGGCTTTTTGTGCAGAGGTGGTGATTTGGATGCTGGCATGTCTCAGCCCTCCTCCCAACTTACTGTGGATTCATGATCCAAAGAAAAATAAAGAACACAGAGCCCCAGAGCCAAGCAGAGCCTTAAAGACAGGCAATGAAAAGGTTTTGAGATTTAAAAAAAGGAGGACTGAAGTGTGTTAGGCACTTTCCTTTAAGCAGACTCCACTTACAGGGAAACACACACACTCACACAAACACACAATACCACACACACACACGAAGACATCAAGTCTTGGAACACTCCCACAGAAACACACAGCCTGGAAGTTCCTGAGGCTGCGTGGTTCTACCGGAAGCCCCAACTGAGAGAGACTTCACTGACTCACGTCATCCTGAGCCTCTCAGGGGCTTTCTGGGAAAGATAGGAACCACGACAAAAGCAAGCCCAAGATGGAGCAGTGTTCACACATCTCAGACTGGCCTCTCAGGGTTGCAGATGAGGTCAAGATGGTGTTTCAGAGGATGACTGTTGCAATGGCAAGCCTTGAAAGAGCTTGACCAGTAGTACTGATTAGGGGCACTGTGGATTCCCCATGAAAGCAAAAAAAAAATCAAATTTCACCTGAGAGAACCAGCTGCCTTGTGCTGGAGTCCTAGCAATGTTTAATGATTCCTGTCAGAGGGGTCAAAAGCCTTTTGCAAAGTGCAAATACCTCAGCCCCCACAACGAGTCAACTACACACAAGTTGGAGCACAGCCAGCCCATGCAAAGTCCGTTTTGCTCTCTGGAATCCCTGGCAGCTAAATAATCGATGGCCAGGCAAAAGCCAAACACAGCTGCCTGCCTCTCATCCTACAAGAATCATGTAGCCCTCGATAGAAGTGGGAGAACAATAATTGTTTGTTGGCAGATGTAATGGGAATCTACAGTTTTAACAAAGCTGCTTAGTCTTTAAAACATGACAATATTTAGAAGGAAACTCTCATGCAATGCATTCCCATGAGGTTAGTTCTCTGCAAACTGAGAAACATTCAATGTGGAAGTTGTTGAACCAGACCCAGGAAACTCTAGGCCAATGAGGAACATGGAAGTCAGAAAAAGAAGAGGCAAGTATGGAGTCCACATCCTACCAGGCGTCAATCCATTCCACTCCCATTTTGCTGCAGGTATGAAAGCCCTCAAATCAGGAGTTTGCCAGGATGGCCCCAATTTGCACTCCAAATATTGGAGTACTACCACCTGTATACCAGGCCATTATGTGTACTGCTTGTGCAATTAAGAGGATGCAGGCATGTATTTGGAAGCACATTCTGTGCCATCTGTCTTTATTTTGTTTTTGCAGGTGAAGTTGTGGGATGCCATCCACCCCTCACCAGATTGTATCTTCACCACTGTCTGACCTTATTGCTGCTCACATTCTATATTCAAGGATAAAAATCACAAGATGATTGAGAAGTGCCCCCTCATGATGTGAAGCACCTGCTTGGCTGGGAACCAAATTCGAGGTAAGTTCAAAGGGCCCTGAAGACAGGACTGCTAGTGTTTTCCTTGCGTTGTTTGCAGGGCAACAAACCACAGGAGATGTGTGTTTTTTCATGTGATGTGCTCCTCTTCTTTCTAGAAGACTGACTTTTTTTTTTTTTTTTTTTGTAGTGGGAGTTGATATAGATGCTGGCAGGTCTTGGCCCACTTCCCAATTTACACTGAATTCATGATTCACAGAGAAATAAAGGACTAGGACCCCCGCAGCCCAAGCAGAGCAACACAAACTGGCCACCAAAAGTTTAAGAGACTAAAAAAAATTGATGAAGTACATTAGCCACATTCCTTTAAGCTGACTCCACTTACTGCCCCCCAGCAACACAAACACAGACAATGCTGCACACACATGCAGGCATCCAAATTTCTCAACATTCTCACAGAAGCAAACAGCCAGCAGCTCCTGAGGTTGTGTGGTTGTGCAGGAAGCCCCACCTGGGAGAGAGTAACCCTGGGGAACACAGGCAGGCTGTACCTAGAAATTACAGTGGGGCAAGTTTCAAAAAGACCCACCCCTACAACATCTAGGCAGGCCTGAGGAATTCTACGGATCCTTTTTGATCCTTAGAAATTTCACAGTTTATTCCTGGGGCTCTGCTTCAGGTTTCTTGAGGCTGGCTCACAGCTTTCCTCTCCTAGGATTGTGGGACTATTCTGAGGATCCCACAGACAAGATAGGCAAGAGTCCACTACCAAAGCACCTCCACAGATGTCTTTTTCTCTCCCAAGCCTCAAGGACTTGTTGCTAGGCACAGTGATTTTCATTGTGCCACTAGCCAGAGCTCATAAGCAGTCCTGATGCACTGAAACTACTGCAAGTACAGTCATGAGGTAGGCTTGTGTGTCTGGCTGTCAGAGTTGTCAGCCTGCCTAAGAAGAGGAAAATGGTACAGGCAAAGGTGGCCTAGTACTGGGAAAAAGGCTGCCTGTGAAAACCCACTTTGGGAACTTAAAATTCTCAACCTCATGGTTCCTTCTGTCTGTCTCCATGGTCAGGCCCTGCAGAAGGAACAGGCCTTTCAAGACTGTGAGGTGGTCACTGGAAACTGCTCTTCTGAGTCCATATCTGAAAGAGGCTGTGTGCAAGAATTGAATCCCATGGGGATAGGAATATAGTCTGATGTGTTGTTGAGGGTCCTTTGGGTGATAGACTCATACCTAAGACAGCAAAAGCAAGTGTCAGCCAAAGATGGCTGGGACCTTGACCTCACTGCCTCACTTCTTCCTGGGTCTTTCAGGGGCTCTCTGGGAAAGGCAGGAACAACATCAAAGGGAAGTCCAAAGTGGAGCACTGTTCTGAAAAGTGAATTCAAAGTAAGTTCAAGGGGCCCTTTGGACAGGACTGCTAGTGTATTTCCCTGGTTTGGCAACCAGACAATGAAACACTAGGATATGTCTTTTGGTGAGTGTGTGGTGTACTTCTATTCTTTCTAGAAAAGGGTGTTTTTTTTTTTTTTGCACAGGGAAGTGATTTGGATGTCTGTGGATCTCAACCCACCTCCCAATTCACTGTGGATTCATGATCCACAAAAAAATAAAGAAAATGGAGCCTAGCAGCTCAAGCAGAGCCACAAAGATGGACACCAAAAGATTGGGAGTCTCAACAGGGAGAAGCACTGAAGTGTGTTAGCCACATTCCTTTAAGCAGTCTCCAATTACAGGCACACACACACACACAAACACAGACAAACACACAATGTCACACACACATGCAGACATCCAACACTTGCAACACTCCTACAGAAACACACAGACTGGCAGGTCCTGAGGCTGCATGGTTGTCCAAGAAGTCCCACCTGAAAGAGATAAATCCCAGGGAACACTGGTGGGCTGTACCTAAAAATTACAGTGGGGCAATTTTCAAAAGACTCAGTACTACAATATCTAGGTGGGCCTGAGGAATCCTGCAGATAATTTTGGATCCTTAGGGATATTATGGTTTATTCCTGGGGCTGTGCTTGATGTTTCTTCATGCTGGCTCAGCTCTGCCCTCTCCTAGGATCATGGGACTATCCAATGGTTCCCAAGAAGAAGACAGTTGAGAGTACACAGCTGATGCTTCTCCACAGAGGTCTCCTTCTCCCCCAAGCCACAGGGACTTGTCATTAGGCAATGGTGACATTCATTGTGATGCTAGCCAGAGCTCACAATCAGTCCCGATGCCTTAAGACTAGTATATGCACATGGAAGTCAGGAAAAGAAGAGGCAAGTGTGGAGGTGACATCGCACCCACCATCAATCCCTTCCACACCCATTTGGCTCCAGTTATGAAAGCCCTTGAATCGGGAGTTTGCCAGGATGGCCCCAATCTGCATTCCAAATGTTCATTTCATGTTGGAGTAATTGCACCTGAATACCAGGTCTTGGTGTGGACTGCTTGTGAAATTAACGGAATGCTGAGTTGAACTTGGAAGCAATTTCTGTGTCATCTTTCTTCATTTTTTGTTCTTTTTGCAGGTAAAGTTGTGGGACACCATTCATCACTCCCAGATTGTATCCTCGCCCCTGCCTTACTTTATCGTTCCTCACACTCTATGTGCCAGGATAAAATCCCAAGATGATGAAGGGGTGATCTCTCATGATGTGAAGCCCGTGCTCATCTGGGAAACAAATTCAAGGTAAATTCAAGGGGCCTTGTGGGCAGGACTGTTAGTGTCTCTTCCTTGGTTGGCCAAAGGACAATAAAACACTGAAAGATGTCAGGTTTTGGTGTGGTGTGCTCCTCTTCTTTCTAGAAGGGTGGCTTTTTTGCAGGGGTAGGTGATTGGGATGCCAGCATGTCTTGGCATGCCTCCCAATTCACTGCAGATTCATGATCCACAGAAAAATGAAGAAGACAGAGCCTTGCCACCCAAGCAGAGCCACATAGGCCGCCAAAGCATTGGGAGACTCAAAGAAGCACTAAAATGAGTTAGCCAAATTTCTTTGAGCTGGCTCCATTTACAGGCACAGAGACACACACACACACACACACACACAAACATGCAGACATGCCACACTCACAACACTCTCAAAGAAGCACACATTCTGTTGGCTCATGAGGCTGCTTGGTTCTGTAGGAATCTCCATTTGGAAAAGAGCAACCCTGGCTAACACAGCCAAACTGTGCATAGAAATCACAGTGGGAAAAGTTTCAGAAAGACCCCGAAAATGTCTACGCAACCCTCAGAAATCTTGAAGATCCTTTTGATATTTAGGGATTTCAGGGTTTATTCCTGGGCATGTGCTTGATGTTTCTTCAGGCTGGCCCACATCTGCCCTCTCCTAGGATGATGGGGCTAGCCTGTGGATCCCACAGAGAAGAGAGGTGAGAGTCCACCACTGACACACATCCTTGGATGTCTCCTTCTCTCCCAAGCTGCCATGACTTGTCACTAGGCAATGGCGCCATTCAGTGTGATCCTATCCAGAACTCACAGTCAGACCTGTTGCCCTGAGACTAGTGCATGTGCATTCGTGAGGCATGCTCAGGTGCCCTGCTTTCAGAGCTGCCATCCTGCCTAAGCAAAGGAAAATGGTACAGGCAGAGCCAGCCTGTTATCAGGTAAAAGGCTGCCTACCCAAAGTCCTTTTTTGTTCTCTGAAATTGCTGGCAGCTAAATAATCTGCAGCAAGAGGCAGTGCCATCCAGCAAAAGCCCAATGAAAGAACTCCTCCACAATGAGAAAACTGTGCAAATAAAATGAAACAGAGGCTAGATTACCAGACAAAAGTCAGACACAGAGCTATCAGTATGCCTAAGCAAAGGAAAATGGTACAGGCAGAGCCACCCTGGTATTGGGAAAAATGTTGCCTTTGAAAACCCATTGAATGACCTAAAAGTCTTGACCTCAGGGCTCCTTCGGGCCATCTCCTTGTTCAGGTCCACTCAGGAGGAAGCATTTCAAGTCTGGAAGGTGGTCACTGAAAGCTCCTTTTCTGACTCCATTCCCAAAAAAGGCCGTGTGCAACAGTCAAGTCCTGTAAGGATGGGTGTATAATCTGGTGTGTTCTAGAGGGTTCTTGGATGGTAGAATCATGCCAGAAACCCCATAGGCAGGTGACAGTGAAAGTTGCTGTGCTCTTGACCTCACTGCCTCCCATTCATCCTTTGTGTTGCAGGAGCTCTCTGGAAAAGGCAGGAACCACGACAAAGTCACATCCAAAATGGAGCAGTGTTCTTACACCTTGGACAGGCCTCTAAAGGATTCAGATGAGGTTGAAGCAGTGACTCAGATGTTGCCTGTGGAGATGACACACCTGAAAAAGTTGGTCAGTAGTGCTATTGCAGAGCACTGTGGATTCCACATGAAAGCAAAGAAAAATCAAAGCTCAAATGAGAGAATGAGCTTCTTTGTGCTGGAGTCCAAACAATTTTCAGTGATTCCATTCTGAAGACTCAAGGCCTCCTGAAAAATGGAAACAACCTCAACCCCTACAACAAGACAATGACCCAAAACCTGGAGCATGGCCATCCTACACACAGTCCCTTTTGCTCTCTGAAATCCCTGGCAGCCAAACAATCTGTAATGAGAGGCAGTCCAATCAGCAATAGCTCAATGAAAGAGTCCCTCCACAATGACAAGGCAGTGAAGATGAAATGAAACAGAGGCTAAATTACCAGGCAAAAGCCAGACACAGCTCCCTGCTTCTCATCCTACAAGAATCATGTCGCCCTGTGATAAAAGTGGGAGAACAAGAGTTTTATTTTTGGTGGCTGTAATGGGAATTTATCATTTTAAAAGTATCTAAGCTGCCCAGTCATTAAAACGTGACACTGTTCATAAAGAAACATTCACAAAATGGATTCCCATGAGGATTGTGTTCCATAACCTGGAAACATTTAGTATGGAAGTTGTTTAGCCAGACCCAGAAAAACCTAGGTCAGCAAGGAACATGGTAGTCAGGAAAAGAAAAGGCAACTGTGGAGGCCAAATCCCACCCAGCATCATTCCATTCCACACCCATTTGGCTCTGGGCATGAAAGGCCTCAAATCAAAAGTTTGCCTTGAAGGCCCCGATTTGCATTCCAAATGTTCCGGGAATGTGGGGATGGAATTGAAAGCACTTTCTGTGTTCCCCACCTTAATTTGTTTTGCAGGTGAATGTTCAGGATTCCATCCACTCTTCACCAGATTTTATCCTCACCCCTATTTGACCTTATTGCTGCTCACACTCTATGTCCCAGGATGAAATCCCGTTGTGATGGTGGAGTGCCTCCTTAGGACTTTAAGTACCTGTTTGGCTAGAAACTGAATTTGATATAAATTAAATTGAGCCTGTGGACAGGACTGCTAGTGTCTCTCTGGATTGGCCACAGGACAATGAAACATTAAGAAATATCTGTGTTTTTGTTGTGCTATGCTCCTCTTCTTTCTACAAGACTTGCATTTTTTGCAGGGGAGGTGAACTGGACGCTGGGGTGTCTTGGCATGACTCACAGTTCACTGCAGATTCATGATCCACAAAAAAAATAAAGAACATGGAGCCCCACAGCCCAAGCAGAGCCACACAGACAGGCCACCAAAAGGTTTGGAGACTTAAAGAAAAAAAAGCACTAAGTGCATTAGCCACACTCCTTTAAACAGGCTCCACTTACAGGCACACAAACACACAGACACACACACATACACAAATACAAAATGACACACACATACAGACATCCACCACTCACAACACTATCACAGAAACAAAGTCCAGCAGCTCCTAAGGCTGTAAGTTTCTACAGGAAGCCACATCTTGGAGAGAGCAACCCCTTGGAATACAGGTGGGCTGTATCTGGAAATAAAATGGGGCAAGTTTCAAAAAGACTCATCCCTACAATGTCCAGTCATGGCTGAGGAATCCTGCAGGCCTTTTGGATCCTTAGCTATTTCCCAGTTTTTTTCCTGGGGCTCTGCTTGGTGTTTCTTCAGGATGGCTCAAGTCTGTGCCCTCTCCTAGAAACATGGGAATATCCCATGGATCCTACAAAGAAGACAGGCAACAGTCCACAGCTGACACACCTCCACGGAGGTCTCCTTTCCTGCCAAGCTGCCAGGACTTGTCACTACACAAGGGTGACATTTATTTTTAGGCTATCCAGAGCTCATAATCAGGTCTGATGCCTCTAAGGGCCTCTCAACCTAAAGGACCCCTTTGGCCATCTCTGTGGTCAGGTCAAGCTAGAGGAGGAGGTGTTTGTAGACTCTGAGTTGGTCGGTGGAAACTGTTCTTCTGACTCTATTTCTGAAAGAGGCTGTAAGAATCAGGTCTCATGAAAATTGGAATATAGCCTAGTGTGTTTGGGTCCCACTGGTGAAGAATGTGTTTTGAGACTGCGTGGTGCTCACAGGAATCTGCACTTCTGACTCCAATCCTGAAAGAGGTTGTGTGCAAGAATCACATCCCATGGGGATTGGTATATAGTCTGGTGTGTTGTTGATGGGTCTTCGGCTGATAGAATCATACCTGATAGCCCCAAGGTGAGTATCAGTGAAAGATGTCCAGGCTCTTGGCCTCACTGCCTCCTCTCATTCAGGGCCTTGCAGGGGCTCTCTAGGTAAGGCAGAAACCACAACAAAGGCAAGTCCAAGGTGAAGAATTGTTCTCACACCTCAAAGTGGCCTCTCAAGGGTGCAGATGAGGTTAAGACAGTGTCTCAGAGGCCATCTGTGGCAATGGCAAGCCTGAAAAGAGCATCCAGTGGTGATGATGAGGGGCATTGTGGCTTCTTTAGGAAAGCAAAGAAAAATCAAGTCTCATCTGAGAGAAAAAACTGCTTTGTGCTGGTGTCCAAGCAATGTACAAAGATTCCTACCAGAGAATCCAAAAGTCTCCTGCAAAGTGAAAACAACCCTGGCCCCCACAAAGAGACAATAACCCATAACCTGGAGCACATCCAGCCTACCCAAAGTCCCTATTGCTCTCTGAAATCCCTGACAGCTAAATAATCTGTGGCAAGGGGCAGTCTGTCTCATCCAGCAACAGCCCAATTAAAGAGCCCCTCAACAATGAGAAGGCTATGCAGATGAAATGAAACAGAGGTTAGATTGCCAGGCAAAAGCCATATTCTCATCCTGCAGGAATCATGTGGCCCACTGACAGAAGTGGGAGAACAGGAGTTTCCCTGTTTCCAAATGCAACTGGAATTTATGGTTTTAAAATATCAAAACTGCCCAGTCATTAAAATGTGAGAGTGATTAGAAGGAAACACTCACAGAGTGGATTCTCATGAGGGTTGTTTTCTGTGAACTGGGAAACTTTTAGTGTAGAAGTCATTGAGCCAGACCCAGGAAACCCTAAGCCAATGAGAAACATGGAAGTCCAAAAAAGAAGAGGCAAGTGTGGGGGCCACATCCCACCCAGCATCAAATCATTCCATGCCCATTGGCTTCAGGTATGAATGCCCTTAAATGGGGAGTTTCCAGGATGGCCCTAATTTACACTCCCAATGTTTCTTGCCCATTGGAGTATTCCCACCTGAACACCAAGCCTTGGTGTAGACTGCTTGTGCAATTAAGGGAATGCAGGAATGGAGTTGAAAGAATTTTCTGTTTCATCTGTCTTCATTTTTTTTTTTGCAGGTGAAGTTATGAGACCCCATTCACCTCTCAACAGATTGTAGCCTCACAACTATCTGATGTTATTGCTGCTCACACTCTATATCCTAGGATGAAATCAAAAGATGGAGGAGTGCCTCTACATGACATGAAGCACCTGCTTGGCTGTGAACAGAACTCAAGGTAAATTCAAGGGGCTCAGAAGACAGAACTGCTAGTGCCTCTCCCTGGGCTGGCCACAGGACAATAAAACACTGGGAGGTATTTGTTTTTTTGATGTGGCATGCCCCCCTTCTGCCTAGAAGATTGGCATTTTTTGCAGGGGGAGGTGATTTGGATGTTGGTAGGTCTCAGCTGGCCTCCCAATTCACTGTGGATTCATAATCCACAGAAAAATAAAGAACATAAAGCCCTGCAGGCCAAGAAGAGCCACACAGACAGGCCACCCAAAGGCTGGAAGACTCAAAGACTAAAAGAAGCACTGAAGGACATTGGCCACATTCCTTTAAGTGGACTCCATTTACAGGCATACATGTGCACATACACACACACACAAACACAATGCTACACGCACACACAGACATCGAACACTTGCAACACTGCCAAAGAAACACATAGCCACATAGATCCTGAGGCTGCATGGTTTGGCAGGAAGCCCCACCTGGGAGAGAGCAACCAAGGGAGACACAGGCGGGCAGTACCTAGAAATCACAGTGGGGCAATTTTCAAAAAGACTAACTCTTAAAATGACTATGCAGGCCTCAAAAATCCTCTAGATCTTTTTGGCTCCTCAGGAATTTTGCAGTTTATTCCTTGAGCTGTGCTTGACATTTCTTCAGGCTGGACACTGTCTGCCCACTCCTAGAATCATGGGACTATCCAGTGGATCCCAAAGAGAAGACAGGTGAGAGTTCACCACTGACTCATCTCCAAGTAGATCTTCTCCATCAAGCCGCAGGGACTTGTTGCTAATCAATGGTGACTTTAATTGTGATGCTAGCCAGAACTCATAATGAGGCCTGGTGACCTGAGACTAGCACTTGTTCATTCATGAGGCAGGCTCCAGCGCCCAGCTGTCAAAGCTGTTAGCCTGCCTAAGCAGATGAAAATGTTACAGGCATAGCTGCTCTGCTCTCGAGAAAAAGTATACATGAGAAAACCCACTGTAGGACACTAAAATCTCAATCTCCGTGCCCCTTCTGGCCATCTCCATGGTGGAGTCATACTGGAGGAGGAGGTGTTTTGAGAACGTGAGTTGGTCAGTGGAAACTGCTTTTCTGATTCCATTCCCAAAAGAGGCTGTGTGCAAGAATTGGGTCCCATGAAGATTGGAATATAATCTAGTGTGTTGTTGAGGGTTCTTTAGGTGATAGAATCATACCAGAGAATCCATAGTTGGGTTCCAGTGAAAGATGGCCAGACCCTTGACCTTACTACCTCTCTTCATTCTGTGCCTTTCAGGGCCTCTCTGGGAAAGGAAGAAACCATGACAAAGACAAGCTCAAGGTTAAGTATTGTTCTTACACCTCAGACTGGCATCTCATGGATGCAGATGAGGTTGAGATATTGTCTCAGAGGCCTTCTGTGGTGATGGCAAACCTGAAAATACTGTCCAGTAGGGCTGTTGAGGGGTGCTGTGGATTCCTTATAAAGGCAAATAAAAATCAAGACTCACCTGAGATAATGAGCTGCCTTATGCAAGAGTCCAAGCAATGTACAATGATTCCAGTCAGAGAACTCAAATGCCTCCTGCAAAGTGAAAATGTCTTCAGCCCCCACAATGAGACAATGACCCATAACATTGAGGGCAGCCAGCCTACCTGAAGTCCCTTTTACTCTTTGAAATCCCTGGCAGCTAAATAATCTATGGTGAGAGGCAGTCTCATCCAGCAGCAGCCCAATTAAATAGCCCCTCCACAATGTGAAGGCCAGGCAGGTGAAATGAAACAGAGGCTAGATTCACAGACAAAAGCCAGTCATGCTTGCCTGCTTCTCATCCTACAGAAATCATGCAGAACTCCAATAGAAGTGGGAGAACAAGAGTTTCCTTGTTGTTGGCTGTAATGGGAATTTACATTTTTAAATATACCAAAGCTCCCCATAATTAAAAGGTGACAGTGTTTAGAAAGAAACACTCATGCAATGGATTCCCATAAGGATCTTTCACAATGAAGTGGGAAATGTTTCATGTGGAAGTCACTGAGCCAGACACAGGAAACTCTAGGCTGATGAGGAACCTGGAAATCAAAAAACGAGTCAAGAGTGGAGGCCCACATCCCACCCAGCATCAACCCATTCCACTCCCATTTGGCTCCTGCTGTGAAAGCCCTCAAATCTGCAGATCCTTTTGTATCCTTAAGCATTTTGTGGTTCATTTTTGGATCTCTGCTTGACATTTCTTCAGGCTGGCTCACATCTGCTCTCTTCTAGGATGATGGGACCATCCCATAAATCCCACTGAGAAGATAGGCAAAAGTCCATTGCAGATGCAACTCCATGGAGGACTTTTCTCTGCCAAGCCTCAGGGACTTGTTGCTACACAATGGTGACATTCATTGTGATGGTAGCCAGAGCTCCCAATCTGGCCTGGTGCCCTGATACTAGTGCATGTGCATTCTTGGGGCAGGCTACCATGCCCAGCTGTCAGAGCTGTCATCCTGTCTAAGTAGAGGAAAATGACACAGGCCGAGCTGCCCTGGTATCTGGAAAAAGGCTGCCTGTGAAAATCCACTGCAGGACCCTGAAAGTCTCAACCTCAGGGTCCCTTCAGACCATCTCCATGGTCGGGTTCCACTGGAGGAGGAGGCACTTTGAGACTGTAAGCTGGTCTCTGGAAATTGCTTCTCTAACTCCATTCTCAAATGACAATATGTGTGTGCTAGAATCTATTCCCATGGGTACTGGGATATAGTCTGGTGTGTTGTTGACTGTTCTTTTGCTGGTAGAATCATACCTAAGACCCTAGAAGCAGGTGTCAGTGAAAGATGGCCAGGATCTTGACTGCCCTGTCTCCTATCATCCTGGGCCTTTCATTGACTCTGTGGTAAAGGCAGGAACAAAGACAAAGGCAAGTCCAAGGTGAAGCAGTGTTCTCATATCTTGGACTTGTCTCTCATGGGTCAGATGAGGTTGAGACAGTTTCTCAGAGGCAATCTGTTGCAATGGCAAACATGAAAAGATAGTCTAGTAGTGCTTCTGTGGGGCACTGTGGATTCTCCATGAAAGCAAACAAAAATCAAGGCTTATCTGAAAGAAAAAGCTACCTAGTGCTGGAGGCCAAGCAATGTTAAATGATTCATGTCAGAAGACTCAAAAGCCTCCTGCAAAGTGAAAACAACCTCATCACCCACAACAAGACAATGACCCACAATCTGGAACACAGAAAGCCTGCCTGAAGTCCCTTTTGCTCTCTGAAATCCCTTGCAGCTAAATAATCTGTGGCTAGATGCAGTCCCATCCAGCAATATCCCAGTGAAAGAGCTCCTCCACAATGAGAAGTCTGTGCAGATGAAATGAAACAGACGCTAGATTACCAGACAAACCCAGTCATAGCTATGTGCTTCTCATCTGAGAGGAATCATGCAGCCCTCTGAGAGAAGTGGGAGAACAAGAGTTTCCTTGGTGGTGGCTGTAATGGGAATTTAATTTTAAATGTATCAAAGCTGCCCAGTCATTACAATGTGACAGTGTTTAGAAGGAAACACTCAAACAATGGATTCTCATGAAGGTCATTCTCCATGAACTGGGAAAGATTTAGTGTGGAAATTGTTGAGCCAGACCTAGGAAACCTTAGGCTGATGAGAAACATTGAAGTCAGGAAAAGAACATGAAAATATGGAGACCACATCCCACCCACCATCTATCCTTTCCACTTCGTTTTGGCTCCCGGTATAAAAGCCCTCAAATCGGGAGTTTGCCAGGATGGCCCCAATTTCCACTCCAAAAATTCCTTACATGTTGGAGTACTCCCACCTGAACAATGCACCATGGTGTGGATTGCTTGTGCAATTAAGGGAATGTGGGGTTGGGCTTGGAAGTACCTTCTGATTCATCTGTCATTTTTTCTCTTTTTTTTTTTTTTTTTTGCAGGTGAAGTTGTGGGACCACATCCACCTGTCACCAGATTGTATCCTCATCCCTATCTGACCTTATTTCTACTCACACTCTATGTCCCAGGGTGAAATACCAAGACATTGGATGAATGACCCCTCGTGACTTGAAGCACCTGCTCAGTGGTGAATTGAACTCACGATAAATTCAAGGGGTCCTGTGGACAGGACTGCTACTGTCTAACCCTAGGATGGTTGCTGGACAATAAAACACTGGAAGATGTCTGTTTTTTTTTTTTTTTTTTTGGCTTGGTGTGCTCCCCTTCTTTCTATAAGATTTGCCTTTTTTCTAGGGGTAGGTGATTTGGATGCCAGCGGGTCTCAGCCTGCTTCCCAATTCACCGCAGATTTGTGATCCACAGAAAAATAAAGAACACAGAGCCCCGCAGCTCAAGCAGAGCCACACAGATAGGTCACCATAAGGATGGGAAACTGAAAAAAAGAAGCATTGAATGCATTAGCCAGATTCCTTTAAGCAGAATCCACTTATAAGCACACACATGCACACACACAAACACACACATACTCAGACATCCAACACTCAACACTACCACAGAAACACACTGCCCAGTAGCTCCTGAGCCTGCAGGAATCTTCACCTAGAAGAGAGCAAACCCTAGGAACACAGCCAGGCTATACATAGAAATCACAGTAGGGCAAGTTTCAAAAATACTCATCCCTACAACCTCTAGGCAAGCCTCACAAATCCTGCAGATCTGTTTGGATCATTAGGGATCTTGTGGTTTACTCCTGGGGCTCTACTTGATGTTTCTTCAGACTGGCTTACATCTACCCTCTCCTAGGATCATGGGACAATCCCCTGCATCCCACAGAAAAGACGGGTGAGAGTACACCTCTGATGCATCTCCAGGGCAGTCTTCTTTATTGCTAAGCCCCAGGGACTTGTCACTGAGCAACAGTGACATTTATTGTGACACTAACCAGAGTTCATTTTCAGAGCTGGTGCCCTGAGAATATAGCATGTGCATTTGTGCACAGGCTCAAGTGCCCGGCTGTCAGAGCTATCAGCCTGCCTAAGCAGAGAAAAATGGTACAGGCAGAGCTGGGCTGGTATTGGGGGAAAGGCCTCCTGTGCTAGCCCAGTGTGGGACCCTAAAAGTCTCCATCTTTTCTGACTCAATTCATGAAAGAGGCTGTGTGGAAGAATTGGGTGCCAGGTGGATTGGAATGTAATCTGTTGAGTTGTGGAGTGATCTTTGGGTGATAGAATCATACCTGAGACCCCAGAGGCAGGTGTCAATGAAAAATGTCTGGGCCATAAACCTCACTGTTTCCCTCCTTTCTGGGTCTTGCAGGGGCTCTCTAGGATATGCAGCAACCATGAGAAAGGCAAGTCCAAGGTGGAGACATGTTCTGACACTTTGAACTAGCTCTCCCAGATGCAGATGACATTAAGACTGTGTCTCAGAGGCCATCTGTGGCAATTGCCACAGTGGAAAGTGTGTCAAGTAGTTTTAATGAAGGGTGGTGTTGACCTACCATGAAAGCAAAGGAGAATCAAGACTGGCATGAGAGAAAGAGAAGACTTCTGTTGGAGTACAAGCAACATTCAAATATTCCTGTCAGAGAACCCAAAATCCTCCTGCAAAGTGCAAACAACCTCAGCCTCCATAACAAGACCAAGACCCACAACCTGTGGTGTGGCCAGCCTACACAAAGTCCCTTGTACTCCCTGAAATCTGTGGCAGCCAATAAGTCTGTGTTGAGAGGCAGCACCATCCCACAATAGCCCATTGAAAGACCCCCTTCACAATGGAAAAGGACATGCAGAGGCAATTAAACAGTTTAAATTACCAGGCAAAAGCCACACATGGCTGCAAGCTTCTCATCCTACAGGAATCATGCAGCCCCTGATAAAAGCTGGAGAGCAATCATTTCCTTATTGGTGGCTGTAACAGGAATTTAGAGTTTTAAAATTATCACAGCTATTCAGTCACTCAAACATGACAGTGTTTAGAAGAAAACACTCAGACAATGGACTCACTTGAGGCCCATCTTCCATGAGCTGGGAAATGTTTAGCATGGAAGATGTTGAGCCGGACCCAGGAAACTCTAGGTCAACAAGGAACATGTAAGTCAAGATATGAAGAGGCAATTGTGGAGGCCACATCCCACCTTCCATTGATTCATCTCCCATTTGGCTCCAGGTATAAAAGCCCTCAAATCAGTTTTGCCAGAATGGCCACAATTTGCACAACAAATGTTACTTGCACATTGGAAAACTTCCATTGTAGCAGAATGAACCATGAACAAAATCCTTCAGACACCAGGTTAAATAAGGAAGTGGCTTTTTAAGGCAGGGAACACTGGCAGACTTGCATCTCAGAAATTGAGCTCTGAGAGAGAGAGAGAGAGAGAGAGGGAGGGAGAGAGAGAGAGAGAGAGAGATCTGCCCGATTTAAAGACTTGCAACTCTAAGGGGGTTCATGTGAAAGGGTCACCATCAATTGAGCAAGCATGCCGTACATGGATGGGGTTGCATGCATTGGTAATTAGGAGAGAACAGAACAGAACAGAGAGTTTCACAATGCTTCCTCATACAATGTCTGGAATATATAGGTAATACAAGCGGTTAGGTCAGGGGTTGATTTTTAACTAGCAGACCTGGAGGCCATGTAATATTGATCTCATTTCTGCCTTCCTTTTAACTTTTGCTTCCTCTTTCTTTTACTGAGGAATAAGAAAATAAGGGAGGTGTTCCCCTTCCTTATTGCCCCCTTTGAGGGTCTCACTTATTAGTGGGAGTTCTCACTCTTATCCTCACTATGTAGGGCTTCCTGAAAGACAGATTGATAGTGGTTCATGTAACATGTTGTGCTGAAGAATTTTGGTTGATGAGGGCAGTAAGAAAGCTTCTCATTATTTGAAGGAGCATGGGTATCAAGCAGAGTAGCCACAAGCAGATTCCTATCACTATTATTATTCTTATTATAAGAGTTTTAAACCTTTCTAGTGCTGGAAACCATTTCAAAATACTGATCCAGGATCAAACCCCTGCAAAACATGTACAGACACATGTGTCAGCTTTGTCATATCTCTGATTATATATTTGACTACTTGTCCTTGATGATCTATAGGCAGACAGCAATTTTTTAGGTTAAATTTTCCACAGACTCCTCCTTCAGCTGTTAGCCAGTAGTCTAGGGCTAATCTATTTTGATAGATAGTGTTTCTCATCTGGGTTTTCTGCCAGGCTAATGCAGTCAAAGCTCTACCAGTTTTATTAGTGATAATTTCTAAGACAGCTTGTAACTGTATGATCCAGTTGAGCATGTAAATGGGGGTTTGGTGTCCCCATGAGCCATCTTGTGTTCAAGTGGCAGGCCCATAGTACTGCATAATTCTTTCAGGGGGCTACTCTTCATCTTTTCAACTGCCTATAGCTATGCTCCTTTTTCTCAGGAAGCATAGACTGGGAAGCCCAGGAGTTCACCTGTTCTCATAGGCAGTAGGAAAAATGATGGTTTAATGATACCAATAAAAAAACTACCAGCCCATTGGTCAGGTAACCTGGCATAGGCTCTATGCCCATATATCCAGTATAGTCCAGCCGGGGCTGTCCAGTCCGGATGACACTCTAGGTGGGGTCCACATGGTTTGCAACTTTGAAAATTTACTAATTAGATATTTCTCAGTGTGGTTTGAACCCCACCAGGGGGATGTTTTTGCTGTGCTGTTATACAGGTTTTCCCCAAGGCAGTTGAGCCTTCTCACAGGGAGTGTGAACTTCTGTCATTCTCTAGCTATACAGTACTGCCCAATAATTGAGGTTCTTAAAACCCAGAAGTTGCCAGCGTCAGCCTTCTGGACTAGAGTCATATTGGGAACTGGATCACTGGGCACTAATTATCATGTTTCCCAAGGCCATCTGTCTTACATAGTGGTTCTCTCACATACATAACAGTTAGTAATATTGAAGGAATGAGCTACATTTTCCATTAACTGCAAGAAAAACTTCTTTGTCTTCCCTGGGAGCTCTGGTACTGGCACATTTAATTCATGATAGAAGATATGAAGCATTGGTTCAGGAGAGCACATTTGACCTCCCCTGAAACTAAAATATTTATTCAAGGATCCAGTTCAGCTCCATTAATCCCTAGAGTTACATGTTCTCTTTTTTTTCAAAGAGGATCTAGGGGCTTGGTGATTATTATTTCTAAGGGGTTACAGTGGTCATTCAGGCAAAAGGAATAACCCTTTCCTTTCTGAAGGCACACTGATCTTTTTCATTCTTTTGCCAAGTAGCCCAAATGACACAATACCAGTAATTACATACTTTATCACATAGGCCTAACTGATGGCAAATATACTTATTTTATGCTGTATAACCTTTTTCCAAATCTAGACAGCCACATCCTAATCCTTGCTGGTTACTATTAATGGTGGCACAAGCATCAAAATGTAAGGTTATGTGTTTGGGGGTTCCTCTTTCTTCTGTTTTAGCTATTATTTTACTTGCATCATTTAGAAAAGGACCAGTTCTTAATCTTATTTCATAGACTGTGATCACAAGAGGCTCAGAGGGGTTCTAGCACAAATAAGGTTGGTCATTTGCTGGGCTGTAAACATTTTACCAAGTGAAGTTATACAGGCAAGTTCCTTTTGAAGTTCCTAGGCATTCATAATAACTATAAAACAGAATGATTGTTTTAAATTGTTGACCTACCTCAGTAACCTGAGGAATACACTGCGAACAATCCTCCATGTGGGGAAAATCAGTCTTTATTATACAACTCAAAATTTTAAGGAGAATAAGTCCCATGATGAGTTTCCTAATGCTTTGGCCACATGTAGACCAGTCAGCTTCCAGGTGTGACTGGAACAGAGCTTGTCATCTTTCTCAATGGCACTTTTCAGGGGTTTTCCAGGCTTGGTCTCACCTCCCAGGTCTCAGGCACTGCAGATTATACACTATGGTGATGGATCCAGGCCGGGATTACTTTGATCTTCAAGCCAGTGGGAGTGGTCAAAATGACGACCTGGGATCCTTTCCACCATGGCCATAGGTGGGCTACATTCCAGTCCTTGATCCACACGTGATCACCTGGAGAGAAGGGGTGAACTGGGAAGAATAAGATAATAGGGAATTTCTCTTTAACTCAAGCTGAAACTATTTGTATAATTTTTCCTAGAGCCTGTAGCTGTTGCTCTAACTCAATTTCACCTCACTCTTGAGGATTGCCTGTGAGTCCCCATAATATGGGAGGGGGTTAAAACAGAATATCTCATAAGGGGAATAAATGTCCTGCTTTTTTAGATGGGACACATCTTATGTTAAAAAATACCATAGGGAGAGTCTGTAACCATATTAATCCTGTTTCCTGGCACACTATCCCTAAGCTACTTTTGATAGTTTGATTCATTCTCTCCACCTTTCCAGACCTCTGAGGTCAGTAGGCTGCAAGCAGTTTTCATGTGATCCCCAATACCTTTGCTGTCTTCTGCACCAACTCAGCAACAAACACTGGCCTATTATCTGAGCTGATTCATAAGGGCAGTGCAAATCTATGGATAAGATCTCAAAGAAGCACACAGGTTACTTCAAGAGCTTTTTCAGTTTGTGTTGGATAAACCTCTACCCACTCTGAGTAGAAACACACACAAAAATACTATTAAATATGTGTTACCTCCACACTTTGGCATTTCTGTGAAGTCCACCTGAAGATCTTCAAAGATACAATAAGCTCCAAACTTGTATGCTCCATAAGCAATAAGTTCCATAAGCTTGTATGCTGCAAGGAACTGCTGGACCCTGCCTTGCATTGTTCTATCGGGAGGTAATACATTACTGCACAACCATTTTGACAAGAGCTGATAAATGTGAGATGTAGAAGTACAAGCCTAATAACTTTTCAAGTGATTCCTGACCTAGATGAGTAATTTCATGCACAGCCAATATAACTGCAGCTCCTAGCAGCTGTGGCACGATTATTCTTCCATCTGGTAAACTGATCCATCTGTTTTTTTCTGTTTGCCCTCCTTCTGCCTGGTAGGGGGTGGAGGCTGCTTTGTGAGACTCTGAGTCAGCTCTAGAATTCCCTAAAGCAACCATGGGAAAAGCTCCCTGGTGTCCCCTGCAATGCATGACTGCCAGCTTTTGCGGTTTCCATACTGCTTCTAATAATTGCAAGATTTCTTGTTGATGTTTATGTCATTTCCTCCAGAGTTTAACAGGCCCTTTTTTATGAAATGTTCCATGCATTTGTGGGGTTAAGAAGGCATACCAAGAATTAGCATAAATGTTTACAGTCTTACCTTCACTGAGTTCTAAGGCCTGAATTAAACCAATGAGCTTGGCTCTGGGCTGAAGTACCCTGGGGCACCTGTTTGACCTCAATGACAGTGTCCAGAATTACCACTGTGTATCTGGCATATCTCTCTCCTTGTGGGTTGACAAAGCTGTTTTCATCCATGTACCTCTCCCAGTCCACTGATACCGAAGTCTTGTCCTGGAGGTCAGGTTTGCTGGAGTAAGATGGTTCCATCAGCTCTACACAGTTATGCTCAACAAGGCTTCCTGATACAGGGAGAAAGGTGGCAGAGTTAAGGTTGTTACAAACTTCAATGGTTATGTGGGCATTTTCACAGAACAAACTTTGGTGCTTGGATAGTCTAGCATTCATTAGCCAATGATGTCCTTTGGTATTCGTTAAAGTCACCACAGCATGGGGAGGGGCTTTATGTTCAGGTTTTGCCCAAGAGTTAGTTTATCTGCTTCTTGCAAGGCAGTTGCTGCTAAGGCCCTCAAACATAGTGGCTAACCTTTAGAAATCCCATCTTAGTTGTTCAGAGAGGTAGGCCACCAGCCCCAGCCAGGGACCCACAGTCTGGTTCAAACCCCCAACTGCCATTTTTTCTCTCTCTGACACATATAGTGTAAAGGGTTTTGGCAAGTTGGGTAGACCCAGGGCTGGGGCTGACATGAACTTCTCTTTTAACTCATGAAAGGCTTGCTGTTGTTGGGACCCCCATTCAAAAAGTTCTGGTTGCTCCCCTTTTTAACCACATACAGAGGCTTGGCTAGTACTGCAAATTTTGGAATCCACAGTTTGCAGAGCCCCACAGCTCAGAAGAATTCTCTCACCTTCCTTCTGGTCATAGGCTTTGATAGGCTGCAGATGACCTGCTTTCTTTATGACCCCAAGCTGCATTCTCCCTGTCAGATAGCAAATCCCAGGTAGCATATCTGATGTCTGCAGATCTGAGCTTTCTTCCTGGACACCTTATACCCACAGTCCTCCAGGTGTTGAAGCAGGGCATCCATCCCTCTGGTGCACCCAACTGTCATGGGGTGTCCCAGCAGAAGGTTTGCTGGAGCAAAACTCAGCCTAGGCCTTTGGTGGGGAACTTTAGGAGATCTCAAGCCAGTGCCTCCCCAAAAATAGTGGGGGAGTTCTTGAACCCTTGGGAAAGCCAGGTCCATGTGTACTGGATGATGACACCTGACCTTGGATCTTCCCACTGAAAGGCAAACAGTTTCTGGCTCTCTGGAGCTAGTCTGATGCTAAAGAAAATGTCTTTCTAGTAAACTTCTAGGGTGGTTACTACTGAATGTGCTAGGACACGTACTTCTCGGCAGGTGAACCAGCTGTCCTTAGCTGGCAATAACCCCAACGATGTGTACGGGTTAGGTACTGTTTGATGTAAAGTCACTGTAGCTTGATCAGCCAAGTGCAAGTCCTGTACTGGTCTGTAGTCCTTGGTCCCTGGCTTGGGAACATGCAGGAGGGCATTTTTCCATGGAGACTGACAAGGGACTATAATCCCAAAGGCTTTCAGGCATTTGAGATGAACCTGGAGACCTTCAACAGCTTCTCTGGGGACAAGGTACCGTCTTTGCCTGACTGGATGGGACTGAGGCTTAACTTCTATTAGAACAGGGGCTTGGTTGACTGCCAGCCCTGGAGGATTATCTTCAGGCCAAAACCTTTGCCACTGATTAGCCAGAGCTGGTTCTGTCTCTTGGCCTGACTCAGATAAGAAAAGTCTCCATTCCTCCTCCTAGGGGAGCATAAGGGCCATGAAGAATCACTTCATGTCCCCCTATGCACAAGTACATGGCAAGCAGAAAACTGGTTTAGCCAAGGCTCCTGTGGCTCTGAGTATATCAATAGTATTTTTTGATAAGGGGGCAACTGGGGTGGTTACTACTGAATGTTTAGAACCAGTATCAACAAGAAACTCAATGTCCTTGCACCCAATTGTCATTCTGACCATGGGTGCATTGGGGGTAACTGAGCCCGGTCCCCCTCAGTCCAGTAACCCTTCTGTAAGATTAAACAAGGCCTCTTCATCCTTCCTTGAAACCTCTGGCTTGGAGGCATTTTGTTTCTCTTTTAACTTGGGGCACTTGTATTTCCAATGTCCTATTTCTTTACAGTATGCACACTGGTTATGCTGCAAGTGTGGTTGGTCAGACTGAGTGTTTTTTCTGGGCCTCCACCCCTACCTTGGCCCTTTGGGGGGACATCTCTAATAGCTGCAGCAAGCAGGTTGGCTTTTCACTGGGCTTGGCACTTGCTTTCTTTGAGGCTTTCTCTATGGCCTGCTGCATAACACCTGATAAACACTAGATTGGCTATTTCCAATAACTGTGAAGTGTTCATATACACAAACCCAGCCTGTTCCTGAAATTCTAATGTCTTCTGTGCTTTGACTAACTAAAGCCAGGTTAATCATGAGCTGATTTTCAGGGCTGTCAGGATCACAAGAGGTATACATATGATAGGCCTCACACAGTCTTTCATAAAATTGTGCCAGACTCTCTTCTTTTCCTTGAATGACCCAAGAGACTTTGTTAACATGTATACCTTCTGAGCTCCATTCTTTAACCCATCTAGGAGGGCTTCCCTATACTGCTTTAGCCTTTCTATAACTTATCCTTCATTTAGGTCCCACTGGGGGTCCATTCTTTATAATTATATCCTCACATACTCCTAGGGGTTTTAATAATTAGCCACAGCATGTTCCTCCAGCCACTTGGTTGTTGCCTGGAACACTCTTCACCTCTCAACTGTGTTAAAGAGGTACATAAGCCACTGGTGGCAATCAGCCCAAGTAGTGTTGTGGGTTTGGATATTAGTTTGGAGCAAATCAATTAAAGCTTGAGGCTTTTCAGTATAATGTCTCTTTTTTTTTTTTTTTCAAGTTTAGGAGATCAGTAGCGGTAAAGGGTTGATACACAAAGGCACACCTTTCCAACATATGCCCATCCTCATCTACCCCAGTATACTACTGCTCCTGCAGGTGCATTTGTATCCCAGTCTTAGGTCCTAAGTGAGACGCCAAAGGCAGGGTTTCTCTCACAGCTTCACACCATCACTTGACTACTTTGGTTGGCCTAGGGGTGTGTGTGTGTCCTGCAGAGGTGCAGGTGCTGTGGGCTCAGGAGTGGAGAGTCTCTCATCTCAGGAAGTAGGTGGGGTATCACCAGTGCCATTTCCAGCCATGAGTCTCCTGATATTGGGTCAGACAGAACTTTAGGAGCTGGCTTCCCTCGGCAGGTGGAGTGGGATCCTTCCTTGGCTATCTGTCCCTTTGCCACTAACACTGATGCTGCTGCCTGTCATCTTAACCACTGTGGGGGTTCTAAAACCAGTTGTAACCAAGTGTCTATGTACAGGAACTGGTCTGGGTGCCCTGGCTAACAAGTTATCTTGTGCTATACTGTTGAAACAAGGAACTTATCTAGGCTTCTTTCTGATGGCCAACCCACCTCTAATGCTGGCTGGTACATCTCACACACAAGTTCTAGTCCCTGGTGTCATAGTAACTCCATAGTATCTTTTAAATCACTTCTTGAAATTGTTCAACATAGTTCCTAGTGGGGTGGGCTTACTTTGTACCTGACCCATTTTCTCTCTAGACAAGACAACACTCACACTGAAAGAGGGGAAGGGTAAAGGTCACTCACCCATCTAATTCACACTAAATCAAGCAATTCAAGCCAAGTGAAAATCAAAACCAAAACTCAGGTGCTGATAAAGACATACCATATATGATCAGGCCATACTTCCACATAGACAGAGTGGACAAGTTTCCAAGATCAGTCTTACTGTGTTTCAGATGTCCAGACTCCAAGTGCCAGTTCCTTCCCGTGTTCAGTGACTGCATCAGTCCTCCATTACAGCCTGCCACGCACTTCTGTGGTGAGGCATTCCACTGGGGCAATTGCCTAACTGGAAGTGTTCTCAAGATTTCCGTCACTCAAGCTGGATGGAGTCTCCTGCAGGTGTGCTCCACAAGGGAGGCCTAAGATGCCTAAAGGGCTACCTCAACCTTCTGCTAATCACCTTGCATCTCAATCAGGGAACCAAGAAATGTAGCAGGATGAGCCACAGAAAAACCCTTCAGACACCAGGTTAAAGAAGGAAGTCTCTTTATTCAGCAGGGAGTGTTGGCAGACTTGTGTCTGAAAAACAGAGCTCTCAGAGACAGATCTCTGCCCCTTTTAAAGGCTTACAACTCTAAGGCATCCATGTGAAAGGATTGTAACCATTGAAGTAGCACAGGGTACATGGCTGGGGCTGCATGCAATGGTAATCAAGACATAACAGAGTTCATTGTAGATTCTGGATATTAGCCCTTTGTCAGATGAGTAGGTTGTGAAAATTTTCTCCCATTTTGTAGGTTGCCTGTTCACTCTGATGGTAGTTTCCTTTGCTGTGCAGAAGCTCTTTAGTTTAATTAGATCCCATTTGTCAATTTTGGCTTTTGTTGCCATTGCTTTTGGTGTTTTAGACATGAAGTCCTTGCCCATGCCTATGTCCTGAATGGTATTGCCTAGGTTTTCTTCTAGGGTTTTTATGGTTTTAGGTCTAACATTTAAGTCTTTAATCCATCTTGAATTGATTTTTGTATAAGGTGTAAGGAAGGGATCCAGTTTCAGCTTTCTACATATGGCTAGCCAGTTTTCCCAGCACCATTTATTAAATAGGGAATCCTTTCCCCATTTCTTGTTTTTCTCAGGTTTGTCAAAGATCAGATGGTTGTAGATATGTGGCATTATTTCTGACGGCTCTGTTCTGTTCCATTGATCTATATCTCTGTTTTGGTACCAGTACCATGCTGTTTTGGTTACTGTAGCCTTGTAGTATAGTTTGAAGTCAGGTAGCGTGATGCCTCCAGCTTTGTTCTTTTGGCTTAGGATTGACTTGGCGATGCGGGCTATTTTTTGGTTCCATATGAACTTTAAAGTAGTTTTTTCCAATTCTGTGAAGAAAGTCATTGGTAGCTTGATGGGGATGGCATTGAATCTGTAAATTACCTTGGGAAGGATGGCCATTTTCATGATATTGATTCTTCCTACCCATGAGCATGGAATGTTCTTCCATTTGTTTGTATCCTCTTTTATTTCCTTGAGCAGTGGTTTGTAGTTCTCCTTGAAGAGGTCTTTCACATCCCTTGTAAGTTGGATTCCTAGGTATTTTATTCTCTTTGAAGCAATTGTGAATGGGAGTTCACTCATGATTTGGCTCTCTGTTTGTCTGTTATTGATGTATAAGAATGCTTGTGATTTTTGCACATTGATTTTGTATCCTGAGACTTTGCTGAAGTTGCTTATCAGCTTAAGGAGATTTTGGGCTGAGACAATGGGGTTTTCTAGATATACTATCATGTCATCTGCAAACAGGGACAATTTGACTTCCTCTTTTCCTAATTGAATACCCTTGATTTCCTTCTCCTGCCTAATTGCCCTGGCCAGAACTTCCAACACTATGTTGAATAGAAGTGGCGAGAGAGGGCATCCCTGTCTTGTGCCAGTTTTCAAAGGGAATGCTTTCAGTTTTTGCCCATTCAGTATGATATTGGCTGTGGGTTTGTCATAAATAGCTCTTATTATTTTGAGATACGTCCCATCAATTCCTAATTTATTGAGAGTTTTTAGCATGAAGGGTTGTTGAATTTTGTCAAAGGCCTTTTCTGCATCTATTGAGATAATCATGTGGTTTTTGTCTTTGGTTCTGTTTATATGCTGGATTACATTTATTGATTTGCGTATATTGAACCAGCCTTGCATCCCAGGGATGAAGCCCACTTGATCATGGTGGATAAGCTTTTTGATGTGCTGCTGGATTCTAAACAACCCCATCAAAAAGTGGGCGAAGGACATGAACAGACACTTCTCAAAAGAAGACATTTATGCAGCCAAAAGACACATGAAAAAATGCTCACCATCACTGGCCATCAGAGAAATGCAAATCAAAACCACAATGAGATACCATCTCACACCAGTTAGAATGGCGATCATTAAAAAGTCAGGAAACAACAGGTGCTGGAGAGGATGTGGAGAAATAGGAACACTTTTACACTGTTGGTGGGACTGTAAACTAGTTCAACCCTTGTGGAAGTCAGTGTGGCGATTCCTCAGGGATCTAGAACTAGAAATTCCATTCGACCCAGCCATCCCATTACTGGGTATATACCCAAAGGACTATAAATCATGCTGCTATAAAGACACATGCACACGTATATTTATTGCCGCATTATTCACAATAGCAAAGACTTGGAACCAACCCAAATGTCCAACAATGATAGACTGGATTAAGAAAATGTGGCACATCTACACCATGGAATACTATGCAGCCATAAAAAATGATGAGTTCATGTCCTTTGTAGGGACATGGATGAAATTGGAAATCATCATTCTCAGTAAACTATCGCAAGAACAAAAAACCAAACACCGCATATTCTCACTCATAGGTGGGAATTGAACAATGAGAACACATGGACACAGGAAGGGGAACATCACACTTCAGGGACTGTTGTGGGTTGAGGGGAGGGGGGAGGGATAACATTGGGAAATATACCTAATGCTAGATGACGAGTTGGTGGGTGCAGTGCACCAGCATGGCACATGTATACATATGTAACTTACCTGCACATTGGGCACATGTACCATAAAACCTAAAGTCTAATAATAATAATAATAATAATAATAATTACAATAAAAGAAAAAAAAAAGACATAACAGAACAGAAAGTTTCACAGTGCTTCCTCACACAATGTCTGGAATCTATAGATAATACAAGTGGTTAGGTCAGGGGTTGATTTTTAATGACCAAGCCTAGGGTGCTGTGCCAGGCTGTCTGACTATTGATCTCATTTCTGCCTTTCTTTAGCTTTTGCTTCCTCTTCTTTTTTCTGAGATATAAGACTGTAAGAATGGTGGTCTCCTTTGTTGCCACCTGAAAACTGGGCCACAATGCAGACTGCTTGTGCAATTAAGGGAAAGCAGGGATGGAGTTTGTGGCACGTTTTGTGTCATCTGTGTCTGTTTCTTTTGCAGGTGAAGTTGTGGGGCACAATCCACCCCTCATCTGGCCTTACCTGACCTTATTGCTTCTCACACTGTATGTCCCAGGATGAAATCTCAAGATGATGGAGAACTGCCCTTTCACAATGTGAAGCACCTGGTCAACTGGGAACCATATTCAAGGTAAATTCAAAGGTTACTGTGGACAGGCCTGCTAGTATCTCTTCGTGAGTTGGCCACAAGACAATGAAACACTAGGAGATGTTTGTTTTTGGTGCGATGGGCTACCCTTCTTCCTAGAAGAGTGGCTTTTATTTATTTATTTTTTTTTGCAGGGGCAAGTAATCTGGATGATTGAGGGTCTCAGTCCTGCTCCCAACTCACTGCAGATTCATGATACACAGAAAATTTAAAAAGCATGTAGTCCTGCAGCCCAAGCACAGCCACACAGACAGGCCACTAAAAGGTTAGGAGACTCAGGGAAAAAAAAAAAAAAGGCAGTGCAAAAGTGTGTTAGCCACATTCCTTTAAGCAGACTCCACTTAAAGGCACACACACACCCCCCCCACACACACACACAATGCAACAGACACACGCAGACATCCAACACTCACAACACTCCCAAAGAAACACACCCTAGAAATCACAGTGGTTCAAGATTCAAAAAGACCCACCCCTACAATGTATAGGCAGGACTGAAGAATCCTTCAGATCTTTTGGATCCTTAGGAATTTACAGTTTATTCCTGGGACCCTGCTTGATATTTTCTCATGCTAGCTCACGTCTGTCCTCTTCTAGATTGATGAGACTATCCTGTGGATCCCTCAAAAAAACATAGGTGACAGTCCACAGCTGATACACTTCCACGGATGTATCCTTCTCTTCTACACTGCAGGGACTTGGGGCAAGGCAACAGTGACATTTACTGTGATGCTAGCCAGAGCTCACAGTCAGGCCAGGTGCTCTGAGCCTACATCATGAGCATTTGTGAGGCAGGCTTGGGTGCCTGGCTGTCAGAGCTGTCAGCTTGCTTAAGCAGAGGAAAATGTTACAGGCGGAGTCATCCTGGTATCAGGAAAAACCTGCCTGAGAAAACCCATGAGGGACCTTAAAAGTCTTGACCTCAGGGCCCCTTCAGGCCTTCTACATGGTCAGGTCCCTGTGGATGAGTAGGCATTTTGAAACTGGGAGGTGTTCCCTGGAAACTGCTGTTCTGATTCTTTCCTGAAAGAGGCTGTGTTCCAGAATCAGGTCCTATGAAAATTGGAATATAGTCTGGTGTGTTGTTGAGGGTTCCTTGAGTGATAAAACCATATCTGACACTCCAGATGTGGGTGCCAGTGAAATATGACTGGGTTCTTGACCTCACTTCCTCCTTACATCCTGGGCCTCATAGGAGCTTTCTGTGAAAGGCAGGTACCCCTAAAAAGGCAAGTCTAAGGTGGAGCAATGTTCTCACACCTCAGACTGGCCTCTCACGGGTGCAGATGAGGTTGAGACAGTGTCTCAGAGGCCATCTGTGGCAATAACAAGCCTGAAAAACAAATCCATTAGTTTTGTTGAGGCATATTGTGGATTCCCAACAAAAGTAAAGAGATGTCCAGGCTCACCTGAAAGAATGAGCTGCAATGTGCTTGAGTCTAAGCGATGCTCAATATTCCTGGCAGAGGAAGCAAAGCCTCCTGCAAAGTGTCAACAACTTCAGCCCCCAGAATGAAATAATGACATGAAACCTGGAGCACAGCCAGCCTATGAAGTACCTTTCACTCTTTAAAATCTCTGGCACCAAAACAATTTTGTGGTGAGAGGCAGTCACATCTAGCAACAGCCCAGTGAATGAGACCCAACACAATGAGAAGGCTGTGTAGATGAAATGAAACAGAGGCTAGATTACAGGTCAAAAGCCAGACATGGCTGCCTGCTTTTCATCCTGCAGGAATCATGAAGCCCTGCGATAGAAGTGCGAGAACAAGGGTTTCTTGTTGGTGGCAGTAGCTGGAATTTCCGGTTTTGAAAGTATCAAATTTGCCCAGTTATTGAAACATAACAGTGTTTAGAAGAAAATAATCACACAGTCTATTCCAATGAGGGTCATTCTCCATGAAATGGGAAATGTTTAATGTAAAAGTCATGGAGCCAGACCCAGACAAACCACTGGCAGATGAGGATCATGGAAGTCAGGAAAAGAAAAGGTAAGCCTGGAGGTCACATCCCATTCAGCATCAATTCATACCACTTCCATTTGGCTCTGGGTATGAAAGACCTCAAATCAAGAGTTTGCCAAAATGGCCCCAACTTGCATCTCAAATGTTCCTTGAACGTTGGAGTACTCCCACCCGAACACCGGGCCATGGTAAGGATGGCTTTCTCAAAAAATGTGTTGCAGGGAAAAAGTTGGAAGCCACTTCAGATCATCTGTAATCTTTTTTTTTTTTCAGGTGAAGTTGCAGGAACTCATAAACCTGTCACCATTTTATTCTCACCCCATCTGACATTATTGCTGATCACATTCTATGTCCCAGGATGAAATTCTAAGATGATGGAGGAGTGCTCCTTCATGATTTGAAGTCCTACTTGGCTGGGAACCAAATTGGAGGTAAATTCAAGGGGCCCTGTGGACATTTCTGCTACTGTCTCTCACTGGGTTGGTGTCAGGACAATAAAACACTGGGAAATATGTGTATTTTGGTGTGATGTGCACATTTTATTTTTATAAGAGTGGCTTTTATTGCAGGTGGAGGTGATTTGGCTACCGGCAGTCCACCTCCCAATTCACAGCAGATTCACGATACACAGAAAAATAAAGAATATAGAGCTCCACAGTCCAAGCAGAGCCACACAGACAGACCACCTAAAGTGTAGGAGACAAAAAAAAAGGCACTGAAATGCATTAGACACATACCTTTAAGCGGACTTTATTACAGGCACACACACACACACACAAACACACAATGCCACACTCACTCGCGAATATGCAACACTCCGATAGAAACACACAGCCCAGCAACTTCTGAGGCTGCATGGTTCTGCAAGAAGCCCCACCTGGGAGTGAGAAACCACAAGAAAAAGAGGTGGACTGTATCTAAAAATCACAGTGGTGCAAATTTCAAAAAGACTCACCCCTAAAACATCTAGGGAGGCCTGAGCAATCCTGCAGATCATTTTGGATCTTTAGGGAATTCATGGTTCATTCCTGGGATTCTGCTTGATGTTTCTTCACGCTGGCTCACTTCTGCCCTCTCCTAGGATCATGGGACAATCCCGTGGATCCCGAAGAAAAGACAGGTGAGAGTCCATGGCCTATGCACAGCCACAAAGGTCTCCTTCTTCTCCAAGCCACAGGGACTTGTCTCTAGGCAATGGTGATATTCATTGTGAGCTAGCCAGAGCTCACAATCAGGGCATGTGCCCTGAGACTAGAGCATGTGCATTTGTAATGCAGGCTGGGGTGCCCAGCTGTCAAAGTTGTCAGCCCACCGAAACAGGAAAATGAAACAGGCAGAGTCCACCAGGTATCAGGAAAAATGTTGCCTGTAACAACCCACTGCACAACCTTAAGAGTCTCCACCTCAGGGCCCCTTCAGGCCCGCTTCATTGTTGGGTCCCACTGGAGGAGGAGGTGTTTCAAGATTCTGAGGTGGCTGCTGGAAACTACTCTTCTGACTCTATTCCTGAAAGAGGCTGTGTGCAAGAATCAGGTCCCATCTGAATTGGAATATAGTGTGGTGTGTTGTTGAGGGTTCATCGAGTGACAGAATTTGACCTGAGTCCCCAGAGGTGGATGTAAGTGAAAGAGGGCCAGTCTGTTGACCTCACTGCCACTTTTCATTCTGGGCCTCACAGGGGTTCTCTGGAAAACAACAGGATCCATGACAAAGGGAAGTCCAAGGTGCAGCCATTGCTCTCACACCTCAGACTGGCCTCTCATGGGTGAAGATGAAGTTGAGACAGTGTCTCTCAGAGGCTGTTGGTGGCAATGGCAAGCCTGAAAAGCATGTCCAGTGGTGCTGTTGAGGGGCACTGTGGATTCCCTGTGAAAGCAAAGAAATATCAAGTTTTGCTGAGAGAATGAGCTGCCTTGAACTGGAGTCCAAGTAATGTTTCATGATTCCTGTCAGATGACTGAAAATCCTCCTGAAATGCGCAAACAAGCTCAGCCCCTGCAAGGAGAAAACTACCCACAACCTGGAGCACAGCCAGCCTACCTGAAGTCCGTTTTGCTCTCTGAAATTTCTGGCCACTAAATAATCTGTAGGAGAGGCAGTCCCATTCAGTAACAGACCAATGAAAGAGCTCCTCCATAGTGAGAAGGCCATGCAGACTAAATGAAACAGAGACTAGATTACCAGACAAAAGCCAGACATGGCTCTGTTCTTCTCAACCTGTAGGAATCATGAAGCCCTCTGATAGAAGTGGGAGAACAAGAATTTCCTTGTTGGCAGCTGTAACAGGAATTTATGGTTTTAAAACTATCAAAGCTGCCCAGTCATTTAAATGTGACAGTGTTTAGAAGGAAACACTCATGCAATGGATTCCCATGAGGGTCATTCTCCATGAACTGGGAAATATTTAGTGTGGAAGTTGTTGAGCCAGACCCAGGGAACACTAGGCCAATGAGGAACATGGAGGTGAGGAAAAGAAGGGCAAGTCTGGGGGCCACATCTCCCCACCCCAACACCAATCCATTCTCCTCACATTTGGCTAGAGGCATAAAAGCTCTCAAATCAGGAGTTTGCCAGGTTGGCCCAATTTGCAGTCCAAATGTTCCCTGCATGTTGGAGTATCCCCACCTAAACACTGGGCCATGTTGTGGACTGCTTGTGCAATTGAGGAAATTGTGGAAGATGGTGAGCCAGATCCAGGATACCCTGGCCAATAAGGAACATGGAAGTCAGGAAAAGAAGAGGCAAGTCTGGAGGCCACATCTCACCCAGCATCAATCCATTCCACCCCCATTTCACTCTGGATATGAAAGCCCTCAATTCAGGAGTTTGCCAGGATGGCCCCAATTTGCACTCCACATCTTCCTTGCACATTGGAGTACTCCTTCCTGAACACAGACCATGCATGGTGTGCACTGCTTGTGCAACTAAGAGAATGTGGGGATGCAGTTGTAAGAAATTTCTGTGTCATCACTTTTCACCTTTTTTGCAGGTGAATGTGTGGAACCCCATCCAATCCTCATCAGATTTCATCCTCACCCCTCTCTGACCTGATAGTTGCTCACACTCTCTGTCCCAGAATGAAATTCCAAGACAATAGAGAAGTGCCTCCTCATGATACGAAGCACCTGCTTGATTGCCAACCGAATTCGAGGTAATTTAAAAGGGCTCTGCAGACAGGATTGCTAGTGTCTCTCTCAGGCTTGGCCACAGAACAATGAAACACTGGGAGATATCTATACTCGGGTGAGGTGTGCTCCTCTTCTTTGAAGAAGAGCAGCTTGTATTGCAGGGGTAGGTGACTTGGATCCTGATGGATCACAGCCAGCCTCCCAATTCACTGCAGAATCTTTTTTTTTTTTTTTTTTTTTTTTTTTTTGAGACAGAGTCTCACTCTGTTGCCCAGGCTGGAGTGAAGTGGTGCAGTTTCAGCTCACTGAAAGCTCCACCTCCCAGTTTCATGCCATTCTCCTGCCTCTGCCTCCAGAGAAGCTGGGACTACAAATGCCTGTCACCAGGCCTGGCTAATTTTTGTATTTTTAGTAGAGACGAGGTTTCACCTTTTTAGCCAGGATGGCCTCAATCTCCTGATCTCGTGATCCTCCCACTTCAGCCTCCCAAAGTGGTGGGATTACAGGTGTGAGCCACCATGCCTGGCCGGATTCTTCATCTGTACAAAAATAAAGAACATGGATCCCTGCAACCCAGGCAGAGCCACACAGGCAGGCCAAAAAATGGTTGGGATATTCAAACAGCAGAAGGACTGTAGTGCATTAGCCACATTCATGTAAGCTGACTCCACTTACAGGCACACATGCACACACACACACACACACATGCACACACACACAAACACACACACAAACACACAAAGGCAGATATCTATCACTCACAACACTCCCACAGAAACACACAGCCAGGCAGCTTCTGAGGCTGCACAGTTCTGCAGAAATCCCCATTATGGAGAGAGCAACCCCAATAACACAGGCTGGTTGTACCTAGAAATCACAGTGGGGCAAGTTTCTAAAGGACTCACCTCTGCAATGTGTAGGCAGGCCTGAGGCATCCTGCAGATTCTTTTGGATGCTTAGGAATTTCACTGTTTATTTTTGGGGCTCTGCTTGATGTTTCTTAAGGGTGGCTCCCATCTGCCCTCTCCTAGGATCATGGGACTATCCAGTGCATCCCACAAAAAAAAACAAGTGAGAGTCCACCACTGACACACCCGCACAGAGGTCTCCTTCTCCGCCAAGCTGCAGTGACTTGTTGTTAGGCAATGGTGTCATTTATTATCACAATAGACAGAGCTCACAGCTCAGGCCTGGTGCCCTGAGAACAGCGCACACGCATTCGTGAGGCAGCCGTGGGCTCCCAACTCTCAGATCTGTGAGCCTTCCTAAGCAGAGGAAAATGGCACAGGAAAGGCTGGCCTGGTATTAAGAGAAAGGCTGCCTGTGATAAAACCCTCTGCGGAAACATGTAAGTCTCGATCTTATGGCTCTGTAAGGCTGCTTTTATGGTCTGGTCCAGCTGGAGAAGGAGTTTTGAGACTGTGAAGTTGGGGTTTGGAATGTAGTCTGGTGAGGTGAAGATGGGCCTTTGATGGATAGAATCATATCTGAGACCCCAGAGGTAGGTGTCAGTGAAAGATAGCCTGGCCCTTTACCTCACTTTCTCCCTTCAACCTGGACCTCACAAGGGCAGGGACAACCAAAAAGGCAAGTCCAAGGTGGAGCCATGTCCTCACACTTCAAATGGGGCTCACAGGTGCAGAAGGTTGAGACAGTGTCTCAGAGGCCATCTGTTGTGATTGCAGTAGTGGTGAAAGTGACTGTGGACCCAGCATGAAAGCAAATAAAAATCAAAACTGACTCACAGAGAATGAGCTGACTTGTGTTGGAGTCCAAGCAATGTTCAAAGATTCCTGACAGAAGACCCAAAAGCCTCCTGCAAGTGCAAACAATCTCAGCCCCCACAAAGAGATCATGACTCACACACTGAAGCACAGCCAGCCTACATAAATTCCCTTTTGCTCCCTGAAATCTCTGGCAGCCAAGAGATCTTTGGTGAGAGGCAGTTGCATCCAGCAGCACCTCAGTGAAATACTCCATTTCACAATGAGAAAGGATGTGCAGATGCAGTGAAACATAGCCTAGACACACATACCTGCTTCTCTTCCTACAGGAATCATGCAGTCACCTGATAGAAGTGGGAGAACAAGAGTTTTCTTTCAGGCATCTGTAAGGGAAATTATAGTTTTACATGTATCAAAGCAGCCCAGTCATTAAAATGTGACAACCTTTAGAAGGAAACACTCACACAATGGATCCCCATAAGGGTTATCCTCCGTGAACTGGGAAAAAATTAATGTGGAAGCTGTTGAGCCAGACCCAGGAAACCCTGGGCAGATGAGGAGCATGGAAGTCAGGAGAAGAAGAGGCAAGTGTGGAGTCCACATGTCTCCCAGCATCAATCCATCCCACTCCCATTTGGCTAAGAGAATGAAAGCTCTCAAATCAGGAGTTTGCCAGGATGGCCCCAGTTTGCACTTCAAATGTTCCCTGCATGTTGGAGTACTCCTAGGTGAATGTGGGACCATGATGTGGACGGCTTGTGCAATTAAGGGAATGCAGGGATGCAGGTGGAAGCAACTTCTTTGTCATCTGTCTTCCTTTTTTTTTTTGCAGGTGAAGTTGCAGGACCCCATTCACCCCTCACCAGATTGTATCCTCACCCCATCTGACCTTATTGTGGCTCATGCTATCTATCCCAGAATGAAATCCCAAGACAGTGCAGGAGTGTCCCCTGATGACTGTAAGCACCGGCTTAGCTGGGAACTGAATTTGAGGTAAATTCAATGGGTCCTCCATACAAGACTGTGAGTGTCTCTCCCTGGGTTGGCCACGGGACAATGAAACATTGGGAGATGTCAGCTCTTGGTTATGACATGCTTCTCTTCTTTCTAGAAGAGTAGCTTCTTTTTTTTTGTTGTTCAGTGGGAGGTGATTTGGACTCTGGTAGGTCTCACCCAGACTCCCAATTCATTGCGGATTCATGATCCACAGAAAATTAAAGAACATGGAGCCCTGCAGCCCAAGCCAAGCCACATAGACAGGTGACCAAAATGTTGGGATACTCCAAAAAAGAAGCACTGCAATGGGATAGCCATATTACTTTAAGCAGACTCCACTTACAGGCACACAGTCCCATACATACACCCACAAATACTCAAAGCCACACATGCAAGTAGACATCCAACCCTCGCAACAATCCTACTGAAACACCCAGCCTGGCAGCTTCTGAAGCTGCATGATTCTGCAGGAAGACCCACCTGGGAAAGAGAAACCCAGGGGAACACAAGTAGGCTCTACCTAGTAATCACCATTGGGCAAGTTTCAAAAAACATCACCCCTACAACCTCTAAGCAGGCCTGAGGAATCCTGCAGATTCTTCTGGATCCTTAGGGATTTTGCAGTTCATTTCTGGGGCTCTGCTTGATGTTTCTTCAGGCTGGCTTATGTCTACTGTTTCCTAGAATCATGGGACTGTCCCATGGAATCCACAGAGAATGCAGGTAGGAGTCCACCACCGACACATCTCCAGAGGTCTCATTCTCCACCAAGCCACAATGACAAGTCACTAGGCCACAGTGTCATTCAGGTGCCTGGCTGTCTGAGCTGTCAGCCTGCCTAAGCATAGGAAAATGGTATAGTCAGAGCCGGCCTGATATTTGGAGAAAGATTGCCTGTGATAACCTACTGCAGGACCCTAATAAGTCTCTAACGTATTGCCCCTCCGGGTCATCTTGGTGGTGGGGTCCTGGTGGAGGAGGAGGTATTTTGAGTCTGTGAGGTAGTCACTGGAAACTGCTCTTCTGACTGCATTCCCAAAGAGGCTGTGTGCCAGAATCATGTCCCATTGGGATTGGAATAGAATCTGGTGTGTTGTTGAGTGCTCTGTATGTGTTGGAAACATACCTGAGACCCCACAGGCAGTTGTGTGTGAAAGGTGTCCGGGCTCTTGACCTCCCTGCCACCTTTCATCCTGGTCCTCACAGGGGCTCTCTGGGAAAGTCGGGAACTACTAGAAAGGCAGGTCCAAGGTGGAGCAGTGTTCTCTCACCTCAAACTGTCCTTGCCTGTGCGTAGATGAAGTTATCACACTGTCTCAGAGGCCATCTGTGGCCATTGCAATCCTGAAAATCGTGTCCAGTAGTGCTGTTGACAGGTAATATGGACCCCCTAGCAAAGCAACAAAAAACCAATGCTCACCTGAGAGAACAAGCTGCATTGTTCTGGAGTCTAAGCAACGTTCAATGATTTTTGTCAGAGGACCCAAAATCCTCCTGCAAAGTGCAAACATCCTTAGCCCCCACAACATGACCGTGACCCACAACCTGGAGCTCAGCCAGTCTATGCAAAGTGCATTTTGCTCTCTGAAATCCCTGGCAGCCAAAAGATCTGTGGTAAGAGGCAGTCCCATCCAGCAACAGCCTAATGAAGGAGCCCTACAACAATGAGAAAGGACATCCAGATGAAATGAAACAGGGCCTAGATTACCAGGCAAATGTTAGACATGCCTGCTTCTCGTCCTACAGGAATCATGCTGTCCTCTGATAGCAGTGGGAGAACAAAGGTTTCTGTTGATGAGTGTACGGTAATTTACACTTTTAAAAGTATGAAAGCTGCTCAGTCATTAAAACCTGACAGTGTTTAGAAGGAAACACTCAGGAAATGGATTCCCATGAGAGACATCTTTCGTGAACTGGGAAATATTTGGTGTGGAAGATGGTGAGCCAGACCAAGGAAACCCTAATTGGATGAGGAACATGGAAGTCAGAAAAACAAGAGGCAAGTGTGGAGGCCACATCCCACCCAGCATCAATCCATCCCACTCCCAGTTGGCCCCAGATATGAAAGCCCTCAAATCAAGGGTTTGCCAGGATGGCCTAGTTTGCACTCCCTGTGTTTATGGCATGTTGGAGAACTCCCACTTGAAGACTGGGCCATGGTATGGCCTGCTTGTGCTTAACAAAATGTGGGGATGCAGTTGGAAGCAACTTCTGTGTCATCTGCAGGTGAAGGTGATTGACACAATCCACAACACACCAGATTGTATCTTCTCCCCTATCTGACCTTAATGCTGCTCACACTGTTTCAGAATGAAATCCCAAGATAATGAACGGAGTATTGCCCCCTCACGATGTTAAGCACCTGCTCGGTTGGTCTCATGTATTGATTAATCATACTTATAGTGGTTTACACTCATTGTGAAATACAATGTTTCATTTTTCTTCTTTATTCTCCACCATTTATTTTCCTCTCACATTAGTTATAGATTGTAACTTATTTTGTCAAATATATGCAATGAGGTAACACTGCAGTATTGCAGAAAGCACACTGCATTGGAAACAGACTAATATTGAAATGGGACAACGTCCCTTATCCTCTGCCACTGGGCAAGCAATGAGGACAGGTTGTGGGGCTCCGACTCCAGGTAGCATCTGGGGGTGAATCTTTACAGCTTGTGAATCCCCAGTGGGCTTGTGTTACATGGTGATAATTTAGTTTATCCATCTGTAGGTGGCTTGTGTTAGCTCAATTAGACATGCTGCCTTACTGCAAAGACAATGGGCTTTCTGCATCCCAGGGTTTCCTGCCTTGGTGTACCTGGAGAATTGGCTCAACGTGGACTTGGAGAATAAGTGCAAGGTTTAATTGAGTGGAAGTTCTCAGTAGATGAATAGGGAGCCAGAAGGGAGATGGAGTGGGAAGATGGATTTCCCTTGGAAAGGAGCAGCTCAGCATTCTCCTCCCACAGCCCCATGGAACTCCATGTTCTGCAGTGGATGGCCTGCCACCTCAGTCTTTGTTCTTTCCTTTCTCTGGTGTCCTCTTGAGGTCCAGTTGCTGTGCCTTCTTCTGCAGATGGTTTCTCTTAACATCCACCTGCTCTGTCTCTGCCTGCTAGAGTCTCTGGGTTTCTTATAGCACAGGATGGGTGTATTGCAGGCCACGGTGGTCTTGGAAAATTCAACACTTTGGCAAAAAAACAGAAGCACATGTCCTCATTAATTTGGGTAAGAAAACAGAAGTGTGTGTCCTCATGTAGGTCAGCAAATACAGGCCTGAAGGTGGAGCTTTAGCCAAGAACCACACCATCCTCTGCAAGGACTTCCCTGCCCCCCTTCTGTATTAATATTTTTTTTAAGTTTAAAACTCCAAAAATAGTGCCCAAATGCCTTGGAGAAGACAATTAGAGAATATGGCATTAGAAGAGCCAGTCTAGGATTAGTGTCACTACATGGAAAATGGAAACACAGAGAGCATGTCCTGCAAGCCATGGAATCACTGCAGAAACATATCCCCTGCTGAGAAGGAGAGGGACACACACTGGCTTCTCTCATCTTCTTGGTATCTAATGTCTGCAGTATCACCCTTTGGCTGAACTGAAAGAGGAAGTCATTTTTATGGGAGCCTAGGAACCATGCCTCCCAGGGGCCAGGCCTCTCTTACAGAACAGTGCCAGGGATAGGTGAGTGATGTAGCTGTGGGCATACAAACTGGACCTCACACAAAGGAGTATCAGAGACAAATATAGTAGTAGGGATCAAGACAGAAGTAGTCTCAGGAATGTTTCATGCACGATATTTATAAAAAGACGAAAAAGTACATCAGAGCTTATGATATAGTAAACATAACAAGAACGTAAAGAAAAGCAGGCAAAATTGTAAAGTCCAGGGTACTTACCATTTCTTTACAGGATTTTGAAAATCCCCTCCAGAATCCTTTTCCAAATATCTTCCACTCATGGATTCATTCAAGAAATATTTGTTGAGCTAGTATGTTCTAAGAATTGGGCAGATGGCATCATATGCCTTGTCAGTACTTCTATCATTGATAGAAAGAATGTTTCTTTTTTTCTCCAATGTTTTTCTCCCAAATTTTGTTCTTCCAAATTGGTATCCTTACAGATGTGGTCAACTGTTCCTCCTCTAAGAAGGTTCCCAATACCTCTATAAACCCAGTTAAGAACTTCCCTTCTCTCCAACTAAATTACTAAATTGTATCTATTGTAACACTTGTCAAAGTACATTGCAATTTTTGTTCTTCTCTTCCTTCTCCAATTAAACTATGAATGTTTTGAAGGAAAATCTATAAACACAATGGCTTGATATTTGTCAATATTTATTGTAAAAAAGATTATTAGATAATTATATATAATATTCTAACATATTTATCCTAATTTCTAGAAAACAGTATAAACAACGTTCACTACCTGTTTCCCATGAACTGCTCAACTTTAAACAATGTCTATGCTTTTGGAGCAATTATACAAACTTGCAAAAAGCACCTGAAAGTGTTTATATTTTAATTTTTTGTGTTATTATATTGAATTATTTTGTAGAGACAAAGTCTTGCCCCATGGTCAGGCTGAAGTGCATTGTGCAATCACAGCTCACTACAACCCTAAACTCCTGAGTAAACAGAACAACACATGTGTGCCATCATGCTCAATTTAATTAATTAATTAATTAGTTACATTTGTAGAGATAGGTCTTACTATGTTGACTGTGCTCGTCTCGAACTCTGGGCTTGAAGAAATTATCCTTTCTCAGCCTTCTAAAGAGCTGCAATTTCAGGCATGAACCACCAGAACTCCAAGAGGAAATTTTAGATTTTAGAATATTGCAATATATTAGACTTAATTTCTTCTTTCAATTTTGCATGTGCAGTGGCACTTGAGATTAATTATTTCTTATGGTGAGAGTGTGGTTTCTCATACTTGGTCACCAAATTTTGAAATCTTTATTCTGTTTACTTAAACTGTAATAACTAGTAGTCAACTTGGCTGTAAATCGAGTACATGAGTGTTTTTGTGTTGCAGTTATGAAGACAAATGTAGAGAGATATTAAGAAACAAACACATTTGTTTTTTATATATGTTAAAGCTTTATCCTTGCAGGTAAAGCAATATACATGGCACAGATAGTTTTACAAAATACCCTGAAATACATACTTTAGTAACAAATTCAGTGCTTGCAATTTTCCAACTTTGTTTTCATCAGGAGTTAATGATGTATGGCACTTCCAGTAAGTAAATGAATGTTTGAATTGTTGTGAGTTATTCTGGTAATTGCTCAGCTAATCATTTAAGTTATCAAAGGTCTTTAATTGTGCAATATCAGAAATGCTGGACATTAAAAATTAATCAAAATGATTTATATAATTAAAAGTTGCCATCTTATGTGATATTTTTTCAGTAAGATAACATCAATCATGATGCTGAAACATAGTCATTCCTGTAATTTGAGTCATTATAGCAATTTTTACCAGAAGATTTTGAAGATTTCACAGTCGGAGTCCACATCTGGGCAACAGTGATTAACATAATGGTATAAATGAGAAGACATTTTGATACATCTAGCTGTGTTTAGATGTCAGTGCCTTGAAGGGAGGGGTTTGGCATATTAATAAGTAAGGATGCATTCGACTGGATACAAAGAAACGTACTGAATTGCTTTTCTTGTCCTCTGTAACATGAAAGGTCAATTAGAGATCTGGAAACAATGGAACATTTCACAGCATGACCTAATATTTCGCTGCACTTTTATTTTTTTAACTATGTACAAAGTTCATTAAATATGTAAAAGTAGGACTGTTATAGGATGAAACTGGTGGAGTCAGAGGTCACAATCCACAGCAAGGGGACAGTTTCTTGGGGATGGCACCCTGAATAATGAATTAAAGTGAGAATCAACTTTCAGCTGCTAACGGGTGACAAGGAGAATGAAGCTATCAGCAGTTAACATTATTGGATTAATTGAGATGAATGTTGATAGAGATTTTGTTGGCATTATATCAAATTGGGTGTAGTACTTCAAATTGAGAATTTGATAAGGATAAAGTCTTATCAAATTTCCTACATGTAAAATCGAGGATTAATTAAAAGATTACACAACCAACACATTATGGTTATCTCATATAAATTTATATACACATGTACAAATTTGCAGTGTTCAAATATTTCTCTATATCTAAATATATCCAAATCCATTTATGAGCAGTTAGAAATTTAGAAATTATTCTCCCATTTTACTATTCTCTTTTCTAGAATTTTGTCACAAATATACTTTTTCCATCTGTTTGAATCCTACTCTCTGGAGGCATGTAATGTATGGATACAGTAAAGTTGTGAGAAATCACAGGGTTTGTATCAGAGAAAACATTAACACTGGTGTTATAAAAGATTCAATTTGAGGAGAAAGTTCTGCTTCACATGACTACAAATACAGAAATATTATTTCATTGAAAGGTGATACCAGTCAGTATCATTTGTTTTCAACATTTTATTTAAAATACTTAATCTCAAAAGGATTACATGAGTAAAACAATGCTACTTGTAATAAAAAAAATAACAATTTCCAGGAGCTGGTTTTTTGAAAAGATCAACAAAATTGATACACTGCTAGAAAGATTAATAAAGAAGAAAAGAGAGAAGAATCAAATAGAAGCAATAAAAATGATAAAAGGGATATCACCACCAATCCCACAGAAGTACAAACTACCATCAGAGAATACTATAAACACCTGTATGCAAATAAACTAGAAAATCAAGAATAAATGGATAAATTCCTCGACACACACATCCTCCCAAGACTAAACAAGGAAGAAGTTGAATCTCTGAATAGACCAATAACAGGCTCTGAAATTGAGGCAATAATCAATAGCTTACCAACCAAAAAAAGTCGAGGACCAGATGGATTCACAGCCAAATTCTACCAGAGGTACAAAGAGGAGCTGGTACTATTCCTTCTGAAACTATTCCAATCAATGGAAAGGGAGGGAATCCTCCCTCACTCATTTCATGAGGCCAGCATCATCCTGATACCAAAGCCTGACAGAGACACGACAAAAAAAGAGAATTTTAGACCAATATCCCTGTTGAACATCAATGCAAAAATCCTCAATAAAATACTGGCAAACCAAATCCAGCAGCACATCAAAAAGCCGATCCACCATGATCAAGTGGGCTTCATCCCTGGGATGCAAGCTTGGCTCAATATATGCAAATCAATAAATGTAATCCCACATATAAACAGAACCAAAGACAAAAACCACATGATTGTATCAACAGATGCAGAAAAGGCCTTTGACAAAATTCAAAAATGCTTCATGCTAAAAACTCTCAATAAATTAGGTATTGATGGGATGTATCTCTAAATAATAAGAGCTATCTATGACAAACACACAGCCAATATCATACTGAATGGGCAAAAACTGGAAGCATTCCCTTTGAAAACTGGCACAAGACACGGATGCCCTCTCTCACCACTCCTATTCAACATAGTGTTGGAAGTTCTGGCCAGGGCAATCAGGCAGGAGAAGGAAATACAGGGTATTCAATTAGGAAAAGAGGAAGTCAAATTGTCCCTGTTTGCAGATGACATGATTGTATATCTAGAAAACCCCATCATCTCAGCCCAAAATCTCCTCGAGCTGATAAGCAACTTCAGCAAAGTCTCAGGATACAAAATCAATATACAAAAATCACAAGCATTCTTATACACGAATAACAGACAGAGAGCCAAATCATGAGTGAACTCCCATTCACAATTGCTTCAAAGAGAATAAAATTCTTAGGAATCCAACTTACAAGGGACATGAAGGACCTCTTCAAGGAGAACTACAAACCACTGCTCAATGAAATAAAAGAGGATACAAACAAACGGAAGAACATTCCATGCTCGTGGGTAGGAAGAATCAATACCATGAAAATGGCCATACTGCCCAAGGTAATTTATAGATTCAATGCCATCCCCATCAAGCTACCAATGACTTTCTTCACAGAATTGGAAAAAACTACTTTAGAGTTCATATGGAACCAAAAAAGAGCTCACATCCCTGAGTCAATCCTAAGCCAAAGGAACAAAGCTGGAGGCATCATGCTACCTGACTTCAAACTATACTACAAGGCTACAGTAACCAAAACAGCATGGTACTGGTACCAAAACAGAGATATAGACCAATGCAACAGAACAGAGCCCTCAGAAATAATGCCGCATACCTACAACTATCTGATCTTTGACAAATCTGAGAAGAACGAGCAATGGGGAAAGATTCCCTATTTAATAAATGGTGCTGGGAAAACTGGCTAGCCATATGCGGAAAACTGGAACTGGATCCCTTCCTTACACCTTATACAAAAATTAATTCAAGATGGATTAAAGACTTACATGTTAGAGCTAAAACCATAAAAACCCTAGAAAAAAACCAAGGCAATTCCATTCAGGACATAGGTACGGGCCTAAAACACCATGTCTAAAACACCAAAAGCAATGGCAACAGAAGTCAAAATTGACAAATGGGATCTAACTAAACTAAAGAGCTTCTGCATAGCAAAAGAAACTACCATCAGAGTGAAAAGGCAACCTACAGAATGGGAGAAAATTTTTGCAACATACTCATCTGACAAAAGGCTAATATCCAGAGTCTACAATTAACTCAAACAAACTTACAAGAAACAAACAAACAAACCCATCCAAAAGTGGGCGAAGGATATGAACAGACACTTCTCAGAAGAAGACATTCATGCAGCCAAAAAACACATGAAAAAATGCCCATCATCACTGGCCATCGGAGAAATGCAATTCAAATCGACAATGAGATACCATCTTACACCAACTAGAATGGGATCATTAAAATGTCAGGAAACAACAGGTGCTGGAGAGGATGTGGAGAAATAGGAACACTTTTACACTGTTCATGGGACTGTAAACTAGTTCAACCATTATGGAAGTCAGTGTGGTGATTCCTCAAGGATCTAGAACTAGAAATACCATTTGACCCAGCCATCCCATTACTGGGTATATCCCCAAAGGATTATAAATCATGCTGCTAAAAAGACACATGCACACGTATGTTTATAGCGACACTATTCACAATAGTAAAGACTTGGAACCAGCCTAAATGTCCAACAACAATAGACTGGATTAAGAAAATGTGACACATATACACCATGGAATACTATGCAGCCATAAAAATGATGAGTTCATGTCCTTTGTAGGGACATGGATGAAACTGGAAACCATCATTCTCAGCAAACTATCGCAAGGACAAAAAACCAAACACTGCATGTTCTCACTCATAGGTGGGAATTGAAGAGTGAGAACACATGGACACAGGAAGGGGAATATCACATACTGGGAACTGTTATGTGGTGGGGGGAAGGGGGAGGGATAGCATTAGGATATATACCTAATGCTAAGTGACTAGTTAATGGGTGCAGCACACCAACATGGCACATGTGTACATATGTAACAAACCTGCACGTTGTACACATGTACCCTAAAACTTAAAGTATAATAATAATAAAATTAAAAAAAATGTTTACTGAACACTGAAAAAAAAGAATTTCCTTTAAATTGTTGATTATTTAAAATATAAGTAAAATAAGTAGTGTATAGTGTAGTTTCATGAAGCATTCTCTATGGTTTTGTAAAATTAATAACCTCAATGGAATTTTTTAACACAGATACAATTTCCTTATGTCATTTTATTATTGTACTTTCACTTTACTACTTGCTTGTATGTCATAAATGAGAGAAATAAAAATATATTTATTTACACATATACAAACCATGGATTTTTTTTTTATGTTTTCTAGTGAGAGAAAGTCACCAATCATTTTATCTATATACGAAAATTCTGACAAGCCCAAAATTCTTAACTTCCTTTTTTTTAGAATTTTCATATTTCAGTCTAGGTATGAGACACAATTGACTGTGATCATTTTTTGATTTCATTATGACTACTGTGTTTCTGATACATTATTACTAATATATAGACTTAAAAGCTTTCTTTCTTCTTCTTCTCATTTTGGAACTGTACATGTGGTTTCTGCAGTGATGTGCATCATTATCTGAAATAAGCTTGCTGTAAGATACAAGCATAAATGTAATTCTTTATTTCTGCGAACCTTTAGGAACAGACAAGTAAAATTCAACATGTTATTATATGAATATAAGTCTGCAGTTCCTCACAGAAGTACAAAAAGGTGAAAATAAATTTTAAAATACATGCCTCATCCAAAACATGAGGTAGAATAACGAAAAATTTAATTTGACATAAAGAACCATTTAAAAGTTGTGAGTATTCCTGGTGAGATAATGTAGCACTAAAAATACTATTTTCTCTCTTTTAATACATGAAACTATTACTGTATCTTCAGGCTTTAAAAAAAGTTAACTCGTAACTTAAGTGAAAACTTTATGGTGATTTCTAACAACAGGTTCGTCATCTTAGAATTTGAGAATCTTTTGGGAGAAATATAATCTAATCTAGCTCTATAAACAACTGAATTAATCAATGAAATTATTTTGACTGTAGTTTCACAATTTCATTGACTTCTCTTTTCAGTTTTTACATATTCTCTCTAAAATTCAAAATCCCCAGGAAGCATATGCTAAATGATAATGACTGAAAGAGTTGAAAAATAAAAACTGAGCAGCAGACACATTTCAAACTTTCCTTTATGAGAATGCTACACTAATCATGTAATATACACATTGTATAAATCACTGTTAGAAAATAACATTTGTGTAGTACTTGGCAGTTTATACAGCAACAGTAAATATTCTCATTTGAACTTCAAAAGGATTTTTAAACTCCTGTTTCATAAATGAGGAAAATGTGATTTATATTTCCTGTATTTGCCTATTAAAGCAGGTATCACACTTATTATTCCTCATTTATCTCTATGCCTGTAACAACTGCACACTCAGAAGGGCAAGGACCATGTTTTTCTGAGCTTCTTACAGACTGCCAGACTTATTGTGGCATTTAGAAACTATCTGCTGAATGTTTGTGACATTTTCATGTAAGTTACTTTCTAGGCCACTGGATACTAATTTTCCATTTAGTATTTGGGTTTGGAGAGCTATTTTTCCTTTTAAGTTTTTTTCTGTTTTTTTAAATTATACTTTAAGTTCTAGGGTACATGTGCACAACATACAGGTTTGTTACACAGGGATACATGTGCCATGTGGTTTGATGCACACATCAACTTGTCATTTACATTAGGTGTTTCTCCTAATTCTATCCCTTCCCCCAGCCCCCAGCCCCTGACCGCCCAGTGTGTGATGTTCCTTGCTCTGTGTCCATGTGTTCTTATTGTTCAACTCCCACTTATGAGTGAAAACATGAGGTGTTTGGTTTCCTGTCCTTGTGATAGTTTGCTTGGTATGATGGTTTCCAGCTTCATCCATGACCCTGCAAACACAATGAGATACCACCTCATGACAGTTATAATGGCGATCATTAAAAAGAAAACAACAGATGTTGGAGAGGATGTGCAGAAATAGGAATAATTTTAAGATTTTTTTAAGTATATTTTAAGGATATACTTATCTGGACATGGAGTGGACAGTGCACGTTGTGGTCAGTGGGACCTCCAAAGGAGGTGCCCCATTCAAATTGGAGGCTCTGCAGGAGAGGGCAGCCAGGGCATGGAGCATGGAGGCAACCTTGTGGGAGGAGAAGGTGCTGGTGGTGGATGACATCATGGCAGTGGGCCAGGTGGTGGTTGAGGAGAAGGCCGACATACAGCAGCAGGAGGAAGACCAGGGGCCACAGCCTGGCCCTCACCCCAGCACTCCCCATGCAGCAACAGATTCGCTGGAGTTTCTTTCTTGGAGCTGGGCTCTGTGAATGCCCCAGGCTGCATGGTCTGTCCACAGCTGAGGCGGAAGCCTTGGAAGACATGCCTGCCCAGTCTGAAGGGCATGGGGGCCATCAGCCAGGACATCTCTGGCTTCTGGGCCAGAGCCATATCCTTGCAGCTGCCCATTCGGGATGACTGGTAACAGGGTTAGGCATCAGGCTTCTGCCGATGGGGAGCAGGGGAGCCAGGGAAGAGGCAGACATGGTCAGCAAGGAGGCAGGGGATGGGGGACAGTGAGGGGAGCTGAGTCCAGGCTCCTGCAGATAGGAGGGCAGCTTGCTTGTGGGTGTCATGAAAGCAGGTGGTAGGGACTGGGAGCCAAGCTCAGCACTCACAAGGGAGAAAAGTGGGGTCAAGGACCCTTTATGCACAGCAGAAAGTTGAAGGGTACGTTTCCCTGGGAAAGTCCTTGGAGGAAGGGGAGGTCTGCATGCTCATGTCAGCCATAGAACCACCCCCACTCCTCATGTCTGTGTCCAGCAGCCTTTCCCCAGAAACACAAGGTGCTTGAGACTTAGGTTCATGGTACATGGGGCTGCTGTTCTTTGCAAGGCAGGCACCAGCTTCCCAGACAGGCTTTCTTCCTTCTGCCTGCACTGCATCCAAAGAACTGTAGGTACTGATCATATAAAATCACCGTTGCACATATGCCTCCATTACAAACACACAAGCCCCATGGGGAGTGCCAGGCACAGACCCACAGTCCCTTCTACCCACAGTAATTCCCTCAAGTGGACACGCCCACCCCTCAGGGAGACCAGGAGAAGAGGGGACCCCACACCTGGACATCCTCAGCAGAGCCTATCTAGCACCCAGCACACAAGGGGCACGTGCAGCTCAGCAACTCTGAGGAAACAGCCGTCTCACAGGACAGCACCCCACACCCAATCTCCTGCCTACTTGTGCTCCCCAATCATTGTTGGAAGAGGCTTTCTGGGCCTCCCTCTACCCACCCACAAAACCACCACACCCACTACCATGCCCCCGATGCCTGACAGAGACAGGACCACCAATGCAGGGTGCCAGGCCAAAGGTCTTGGGATGGCCCTGACCAACACTCTCCCAGTTCTGGCAGAGTTGCAGGGTGTTTCCTGGCATGACAACCCAATCATCTGGAGGCTCCTAGACCAGGGGCAGATTGTGTGGCACACCTAGATGTCAGCTGGGTTTGGAAAAAATGAGGAAGTCCTGCTAAGTAAGCTACATGTTGGATTTGCAGATCAGGCTGGGGTGCCTGGGTCTTGGGGAGGGATCAAGGGTCCTGGTCAGGTTGAGGTTCTCCTGGGGCCCGGAGCTGTCTCAATGGGAAAACTGGGAAGGGGAAACCCATGCTTCACCCCAGCCAGCAGGCCCTCAGCCCAGCTAGATGAAATGGTCACTTTGAGTCTGTCCTCTTCTTCTTGGCCTGGCAGGTGGAGGAACCCAGCCATCCCAGGTACCCATGGCATGATGAAGTTTTCCTTTCATCACAACCTTTTATTTTGGCAATTAACAAATATTGCACTGTGGGAATAAAAACCCTTATTTCCAAAATTAAGGAAATTGGCATCCTCATTAAGGAGTGCCTCCTGGCATGGTAGAGGGGGTGAAGTGTGGGATGCTAGGCCTGGCATGAGCATTCCAGACTCCTCTTATTCCAGGATAAAAGGTATCTGGGTCTACTGTGGTCCAGTGGTTCTAAAGTCATCAGGAGAAGACCCCAGCTTCAGGCAGGACACAGCCTAACTGACCTTCTTCAGCTGGTTGACTGACTCTGACCACCTAGTGTCAGCCAGGTTTGCTGAGGTGGGGGCTGCTGTGGGGCATCATGGGAAAGGACCTTGCAGGTCTTTCCTTGATGTCTGGAATTGGCTTTGAACCATGACCAGACCAGTCATGGACACCTTTCCCCAGTCACCGAGATCATTAGTCAGAGCCTCTGTCTCAATCCCCTGAAGCTTTATCAGAAGGAGTTAGGCCCTCAGGGAGGGAACAGAGAGGAGGCCAGGTAAGCAGCCCACAGCCCGGGGCTCAGAGGCTTGTGGGTCCTGGAGCTAGGACTCACATGGAAATTTCAAGGCTCAGGGAGGAGCCTGCAGTGAGATATCCCGGGCCACCCCTAAGCTGGGGGAGGAAGGCCCATCAGGGAACTTTAACACTCATATTTCAGAATTGGGGAAACTGAAGTGCTTAAGAGGCAGAACTGGTGAAGGTCAATGGATGAGAAGCAAGGCTCAACGGATAGCTGCCTCATCATCCTTCTCTGACTCCCTTTAGTGTCTTGAGGCCTGCTACTACCTGGGGCTCAGTTTGGGCTCTATTAGGGCCCTCTTAACCTCCACAGAGAGGTGCACACAAGGTGTGTCTAGGTCTATGTCCTTTGAGAATGGATATCCCAGTCCTGTCATGTTTTGTTTCAATGACCTCAGGCTCCCTTGACATGCTTTCCTCCTCTGCCATCCTCACTCATGCTTCCCAAGCCCCCAAGACATCTCCTATGTCATTTAAAAAATAGACATAATTTTTTAAATGCCTTACTAATATAGATGCAGATAAAGAATTTTATTATAAAAAATGTTCTTCCTCTTTATTTGTGTCAAAGACTTTTTCATGATGGGGGAAAGAATGCTACATACTTTGGTAAGTTAAAAAATATAAAAGTAAAAATAAATCCCACTGTAGATGATCAATTAAATGGCAGGGGACCTTCTGTGTGTGTTCAGGGAGAGAATGTGGCTGAGTTTTAAGGCCCACCTGAGTATTGGTGTAGACACCCAGTTTCACCGGTACCAGTGTGAGTGTGGGCATGTTCCAGCCCAATGCATGTCTGAGCTGGTGCACATGTGTGCACACCTGTGCCTGTGTACCTGTGTGTACCTTCGTTTCGGGGGTCCACACTCCTGCCCACAGGTGTACTTTAAACTCAGCTCTTGAGCTGGCAAGCAGGGTGCCGCTGGGTTTGGCAATCCAGCTTCAGGACCCATGAACCCTGTGCACTTGGGAGATGTGAAGAGTCCTGATGGTTCTCACAAATGGCAGAGGGAGGAGAAAAAGGATGGCTAGTGCAAGCTACCTAGAGGAGATGTCATGGACCTGAAATTACACCCGGAGGGAAATAAAACCTAGCAGCTGCCTGCATCTTCTGTGTGTTCAGTCGGAGAAGGGGGCCATTCAGGAAAGAATCAATGGAAATTGAAGGGCTTTGGGATTCGCTGCCTGGGAATCTCTGTGCACCAGAGAGTGTCCTGTCCATGAGAGAGGAGCACAGCATGTGGGTATGGCAGGGCCTGAATCTCCACAGAGGCTACATTCTCCCCAGTAGGGCACGGGTCGGTAGGTGGAGGAAAAACCTGGGCTGCAGGGTCAGGTAAATCGGACACTTATCACTTAGCTAGGTGGGAGCTCAGGAGAGGGCCTGGTGAGCAGCGGCTTAAGTGGCTGGTGACATCCTGTTCCAGTGCTGCATGTGCTCAAATGACCTTCACCCTAAGCATCCTCTCCAGGATGCCTCACCTGGGCTGATAGGAAGCAAGGCACACAAAATCCTAAGCTTATGGTCCTGAGTGGACCCAGAGGGGGGCCCCCAGGATCACTGGTCCCAAGAAAACCAGGCATGCACGGTCTCTTCAGGACAGGGGCAAAATGCATAAGCCCCATGGGTGTCTTGACTTGATGATGTTAGACATGGCAGATACAACTCTTCCACCTAGATTGCAGATCCATAGGCTTCTGACTTCCCCCAGGCTTCTCCAGGATAGGCCCCTGGACTTGGAACATCCAGTGCCCCATGAGCTTTCCTTCCCAGTCTCCAAGCTCAGGGAAGGCTCAGTGAGGACTCTCCTCCTAGTACATGGCCACCCACAGACACTGTCAACAACCCAGGGCCCTTCTACATTCCGGGGTCCTGCCTCCTTACCCAGCAGTGTGATAATAGGAAGGGAAAGAGCTGGAACAGACAGAGTGGAGGTCTCAAGCCTCACCCTCACACATGGCCAGGGAATGGGGAGATTCTTCCCAGTCCAGCCAGCTGCTTCCCAAGCACACCTGGAAACCAAGCACCAGCTGAGGGATTCACTCTGCCACAGCTGGGCATGGGGGATTTCAATGTGTGCCAGAGACCTTGATCCTGGTCACCCTACCAGGTGTAATTCTCCTCCAGAACACATTATGTTGACACCCTCCTTAACGTAGATGGATTCCTCATCCTCATCACATGGTGTCGTCCAAAATTGTTATTCCTGGTGCCCCAGCTGAGGTTTCAAAGTGCAGAGACTGACTAGCAGACCCCTGGATCCTTGTCCTCCTGTCCAAATAATATCCATAGAAATAGGAAATGAGTGGCACATTAGACCTTATAAGATTTTTAAGGCTGACATCTTTATAAACATTTCATCCAGATATTTTGACTTTATCTGATTTATTTATTTATAGCTGTCATTTCAAAATCAATTTTTGCTTGAGAGTTATTTCAACACATAACCGAATGTTTGGAGCTTTGATACACAGGTGTCAAGCTTAAAAGTCTGTATCTGCTGTTGTGTTGTGTAATACCCATCCAGCACATATAAAAATAAATAATTATTAGTCATGGCCATGGTAGTGGTGCAAAACACACTTTGAAATTCCTATCAAATCCATTTGAAAATATTCCTGATGCAACTGAACACAATACTTGCTTCCAATGAATGGAAAACAGTGCAAGCATTTTCTGGATATTGGGCCACCTCTGGCCTAGGTTAGAAAAGGTGACACAGCACTTTCTAAGTCTCCTGCTGTCATGAGGCTGAACCACTCTGGAGTCCTGGACAAGTAGATTACAAAGTCTAACACCCTGATAACACTATGCAGAAGGGACATCCCATGGAGAGACTCATAGAAATAGAGCAAGATGCCTGAGGATCACAGCAGTCCATGCCCCGCTATTTGAGTCATGCTAGCCATGGCACAAGGGAGATGAGAAGACAACTGACAATGTCCCCATCCTGAGTCATCACTAGAATGCATCCTCCTTAGTGCCCCTGAACCATAATAATTTGGCTGAGAAACTGTGGAACATTTGCAAAGACTGAGAATTAGTAAATTATAATTATTGTTTTAAGCTACTAAGCTTTAGATAATTTTGAAAAGCACTGTAGACTCCTAGAAAAACTGAGTTGTCTACTGATTTAAGTAATTGCAGAGAGCTTTAAAGGCCAACATCACAGATGCTAATACCTTGGAAAAGGCAAATCATCAAGACTCTTCTAAACACAACAGATATTTAATGTCCCTTTGCTATGGCAGAGAATAATCTAACAGGTATCTGTTAGAGTTTTTTGGAAGCCTCTGTTCACATCTCTAGGCTGGGTATGGGCCAACTCTGGTATCATTTAATTCTAGTCAACTGCAGCAACTCATCTTTCATTTTGGGTCCTGACCTACTGTAATTTTTTGATCAGTGACTGTGTCTGTGTCTGTGTCTGTGTGTGTATGTTTTGTGTGTTACCATATTTTATCTGAAGGGGCTAAATAATAATGCTATAGTTGTTTTGTAAACATACAACACCAGGAAGACAATATTGCTTATCAACTGAGCTTTAAAACAGATATGAGGCAGGGCACAAAGGCTTACCACTGCACTCCCAGCAGTGTGACAGGCTAAGGAGGGCGGATCTTTTGATGTCAGAATGTTTGAGACAAACCTGGCCAACATGGCAGGATCCCATGTCTAATAGCATACCAAAGATATGCGGGCTTGGTGGCCCATAGATGTAATCCCAGCTACCCATGAGGCTGACGCTGGAGAATCCATTGAAACCTGGGGACAGAGTTTACAGTGAAGTGAGATCATACTGCTCCAGCCTGGCCACCACATCGAGAGTCTGTCTCAGAAATAAAAATAATATAAAATAATAAAATAAGAGAGCTCACTGAAGAGAGAAATTGCACAAAACTAGGTGGGCATTGTGGTTCATTCCTGGAATCCCAGCAGTTTGAGAGGCTGAGGTAGGTGGATCACTTGAGGACAGGAGTTCAAGACCAGCCTGAGCAAATATTGTGAAACCTGGTCTCTAGTAAAAATACAAAAAAAAAAAAAAAAAAAAAAAGCCAGGATTGGTGTCATATGCCTGTAGTCACAGCTGCTTGGGAGGCTGTGACTGGACAGTTGCTTGAAACTGGGATCGAGATGTTGCAGTTTGCTGAAATCATGACTCCGCACTCCAGCCTATGTGACAGAGCAGGATTCTGTCTTAAAAAAATCAAAGAGAGCAAAAGGTACAGAGAAAGAAAAGAAAGAAAGAAAGAGAGAGAGAAAGAAAGAAAGAAAGAGAAAGAAAGACAGACAGACAGGAAAGAAGGAAGGGAGAAAGAAAGAGAGAGAAAGAAAGAAAGAAAGAAAAAAGAAAGTAAGAAAAAAGAGAGAGAAGGGAGAGAGGGAGGGAGGGAGGAAGGAAGAAAGGAAGGCAGGAAGGGAGGGAGAGAGGGAGGCAGGGAGGAAGGAAGGAAGAAAGGAAGGCAGGAAGGGAGAGAGAGAGGGAGGGAGGAAGGGAGTGGGGAGGGAAGGAAGGAAAGAAAGAGGGGGGGAGGGAAGGAAGGAAATAAGGAGGGAGGGAAGGAGGGAAGGAAGGAAGGAAAGGAGAAGGAGGGAAGGAGGGAGGGAGGGAAGGAAGGAAAGAAAGAAGGAGGGAGGGAGGGAAGGACGGAAGAAAAGAAGGAGGGAGGGAAGGAAGGGAGGAAGGAAGGGAGGGAGGGAGGGAGAAAGGAGAGAATTAAAGGTATAAAACCAAAGGGAAATGAATAAAAATAAAAACTTGCCATTTTGCCCATTATCTGCATACATTTTGAATTATGTTTAAAATAATATTTAGGTCTCTAGTGGACTATCTGAAGCTTTAAAATAATCCGGTGAAAGTTACTTACGTAAGTATGGTGTTATCTAAGATTCTTTTAGTTTTCAACTACCAAATTTAATTGGCATTTATCATCAAATCGTATACTACTAGGGGCAGTGTTGTCTATATTATGCTGCCTGCCTAATCTACACTAAATTAAAAATGAAATCAAATCAGAAAGTGATTTTACAGTTACTACTACCAGTAAAGACTGTTTTGTTTCCTGACTTTTGGAGGGTTTTATTTCCCCAGTGTTGATGGCTGTGGCAGAAGGCCTTCCTGGTCCAAACTCACCCCTTAACATCAGAGTGTACACGTGTTCGGGCATTAAGGGAAAAGAGCTTCCAATCCTACTGGTTTCCTGCATTGGTTCCCAGACACAAGAAAATATGTTGTGTTAGTGACTATCAAATATTCACATATTTGATCAAGGACATTTGTATTTCCAAATGGTAAAATAAAATATTACTATCAGTTGTATTTTTATTATTTATTTACTTAGAGGAAAGGTCTTGCTCTGTCACCAGGCTAAATCATACATCACTGTAGTCTCAGACTTTTGGGCTCAGAGGATCCTCCAACATCAGCCTCCCAAAGTACTGAAATTACAGACTTAAGCCATTGTACACAGCCTCAAGTTTAGAGATAAAGGCTAATGAATATATTGTAAACCATATAAATAAACATAATTGCAGTTTCTCTAGAGAGCTGCGAGAGACCACTGAAAAACTGCCATTGTGGACAAGGATGCTGGCAACAATTTAATGCAAGCAAATTAGTGGGTCTCTCTCCACTGAAACTTCAGATGATACCAGAGGCCAGCTTGGCATTTCCAATGCAGCTTTTTGAGAGAACATGAAACATAGGTGTGTGCATTTTTGTTTGTTTGCTTTTGTGTGTGTGTGTGTGTGTGTAAGCATACATACATAATACATTGAACAAACTAGGATCACAAACAAAAGGGAATATAATGCAGCTTTCTTTTAGATCTGATAAAATTATCCTGAATCGATCAGCTCCTGGGCTTTTTTTTTTTTTTTTTTCATTTTTCTGGTAGGTTACTAATTACTAATGATTCCATTTAGTAAATTGAAATTGGACAGGCTGGAGCTGAGACTGGGTCCACTTAAATTCTGTTATAGAACAGAGAATGGCATGTCTGTAATTTTGGCTGTAATGGTTACTGGAAGGTCTGCATAGATGGGCTAGTTTTCTGCCTGCAGCAAGAGGGCTGGGATCTCACAATCTGTTCCCTTGGCATCTGCTGTTGAACAGTGGGAAGGGCTGGAGCTGAGACTGAGATTCTCTGTTTCTGAACAAGGTCATGTGCTCTAGAGATTCTGTCACCCAGTGATTTCCATTAAATATATCAGAAGCAAACTGCCTTCCAGGGGTACCAAGTCTTATTATATAAGCTACTTGCCCACTGGGTCTAGCTAGGGCCAGAACTTCATCCTTAACTACTAAATTGCCTCTGCTTTTCAACATGGGCATGGGTGGAACACACAGGAATAGGATGGCCAAAATATGGCAGCTGGGATTGGGTAGGGTCACATGCCCCTTCTGTGGATAATCACCAAGCTGCCTCTTTGTTACAGTCTTGGAAGTTTTGTAGAGAAAAGCCAGGGTGGGATTTGGCAGTTAGCCAGTGATTTGAGCCTGGCAGACTCATCAGCCATGGTTGGTTGCTGCAGAATGATGCTGTTGCCTAGTTTTTCTGGTGGTGCACCTCTGCTGGTTAGAATGCAAAGCCACCAGTAAGGTTACTGTTATGGTCCCTGTGAGCCCCATCCATGTACTTTGTTTCTAACTGACGCCAGTTTTCTGATACCCCCAGTGTTTGCCACAGGGTAAGACTAGAGAGAATATCATGTGAAGAATTGCAAAATGGAAAAGAAAGGGCTGAATGTACACCTTCAACTCTCTCCTCTGTGAAGAAACTGTGAGTCTTGGGAAATTTTTTGAGAGCTGGCCTGATATTGTGAAAAATGCTGCCTCCCATAACCTACTGTGGCACCCTAAACTTCTCAACCTTAGGGCCCCTCAGAGACATCTCTGTTTTAGGTCTCACTGTAGGAGGACGTGTTTTGAGAATGTGAGGTGCTTACTGAAGTCTGCTTTTCTGATTCCATTCCCAAAAGGGGGCTATGTGCAAGAACTGGGTCCCATGAGGGTTGGAATATAGTCTGGTGATTTGTTGAGAATGTTTTGTGTGAAGGAATCATATCAGAAATGCCAGAGGTTTGTGTCAGCGAATGATGGCTGGGCCCTTCACTTCCTTTCTTGTCTTTATTCTGGGCCCCACAGGGGCTCTCTGGGAAAGGCAAGAACCACAACAAAGGCAAGTTCAAGGGGGAACAGTGTTCTCAGACATGAAACTGTTGCATGGGTGCAGATGATGTTGGAAAATAGACTCAGAGGCTGTCTGTGCTGATTGCAAGCCTGAAAAGGGTGTCTAGCATTGCTGTTGAGGGGCAATGTGGACTTAGCATGAAAGCAAAGAAAAATCAAGGCTCACCTGAGAGAATAAGCTGACTTGTGCTAAAGTCCAGGAAATGTTCAAAGATTCCTGTCAGAGGACCCAACACCCTCCTGCAAAATTCAAACAATCTCAACCCCAACAATGAGACAATGACCCACAACCTGGAGCTCAGCCAGCCTAATTGAAGTCAATTTTGCTCTCTGAAATTGCTGGAAGCAAAAAGATCTGTGGTGAGAGGCTGTCCCATCCAGCAACAGCCCAATTACAGACATAACTGTCTGCTTCTCATAGTACAGGAATCATGCAGCCCTTTGATAGTAGTGTGAGAACAAGAGTTTCCCTTTTGCCAGTTATAATGGGAAATTATGGTTTTAAAAGTATCTCAGAAGCTCAGTCTGAGGGGAGGGAGGAATGGTGAGTTATTGATTCATGGGTACAAAGTTGCAGTTTGGGCTAATACAAAAAGTTCTGGAAATGGGTGGTGGTGATGGTTGCCACCTTGGCAAGATCCCAATTTAAGGGCTTTCATACCAAGAGACAAACGGGAGTGGGATGGATTGATGCTTGGTCAAATGTGGCCTCCACATTTGCCTCTTCTTTTCCTGTGGCTCCAGTTTGTACTCCATGTGTTCCCTGCACGTTGGAGTACTCCCACCTGAACACCAAGCCATGGTGTGGACTGCTTGGGCAATTAAGGGAATGTGTGGATGTGAACTTCTGTGTCATCTGTCTTAAAATTTTTTGCAGGTCAAGGTGCAGGACACTATCCACCACTTATCAGATTGTATCCTCACCCCAATATGACCTTATTGCTGCTCACACTCTGTCCCATAATGAAATCCCAAGACAATGGATTGAATTCCATGTTCCACATCAGCCTAGGGAGGAGTTCCACCTCATGGTGTGAAGCACCTGCTTGGCTGGGAAATGAATTAGAGGGAAATTCAAGGGGCCCTGTGCACAGGACTGCTAGTGTTTCTCCATGGGATGTCCAGAGAACAAAGAAACACTGAAAAGTGGCTGTTCCATGCACAGGCCAAGAAAAGGTTGGTAGTCTCAAAAAGATAATTGCTGCAGTGCGTTAGCAGCATTCCTTTAAGCAGACTCCACTTACAGTCGTGCACACACACATATACACACACACACACAAACACAACCAAAGCCAAAAAGACAACCACATGCAGACATCCAACAATCCAACACTCCCAAAGAAAGACACTTCCTGGAAGCTTCTGAGGCTGCATGGTTTACTGTAGGAAGCCCCACCTAGGAGAGAGCAATTGTAGGGAACACAGGCGGGGCACACATAGTAATCACAATGGGCCAAAATTCAAAAAGATTGACATGTACATCGAGGCAGTCCTGAGGCATCCTACAGATCATTTTGGAATGTTAGGGATTTTGTGGTTTATTCAAGGGGCTCTGCTTGACATTTCTTCAGGTTGGCTCATGTCTGCCCTCTCCTAGGATCTTGGGGTTATCCCATGGATCCCACAGAGAAGAGAGGTGAGCATTCGCCACTGATGCTACCCCATGGAGGTTTTCTTCTCCACCAAAGCACGTGGACTTCTCATGGGGCAATGGTGACATTCATTGTCATGCAAGCCAGAGCTCACAATCATTCCTGCTGCCCAGAGACTAGCAAAAGCACATCTGTGAGGCAGGCTCGGGCACTAGGCTTTCAGAGCTGTCAGCCTGCCTAAGCCAAGGAAAATATTACAGGCAGAGATGGCCTAGTATGGGGAAAAAAAGCTGCCTATGAAAAGCCAGTGTGGGACCCTAAATATCTTGACCTCAGGAACCCTTTGGGCTGTTTCCCTGGTAGGGTCCCACTGAAGTAGGAGGTGTTTGGAGACTGCAAGGTGGTCACTGGAATCTGCTGTTCTGACTCCATTTCCAAAAGAGGCTGTGAGAAACAATCAGGTCCCATGGCGATTGGAATATAGTCTGGAGTGTTGCTGACAGTTCTTTGGGTGACAGAATAATACCTGAGACCCCAGAGGGGAGTGTCAGAGAAAGAATGCCAGGCTCTTGACCTCACAGCCTCCCTTCACCTGATGTTTAACAAGGGCACTTTGGGAAAGGCAGGAACCATGACAAAGGCGAGTCTGAAGTGGAGCAGTGTACTCACACCTGAGATTGGACCCTCTTGGGTGCAGATGAGGTTGATATAGTGTCTTAGAGGGTGTCTGTTTTAATGGCAAGCCTGCAATGGGTGTCCAGTAGTGTTCCTCAGGGACAATGTGGATTCCCCATGAAAGCAAAGAAAAATCAAGCCTCACCTGAGGGAATGAGCTGCCTTGTGCTGGAGTTTAAGCAATGTTCAATGATTCCTGTCAGAGGACACCAAATCCTCCTGCAAAGTGCAAACAACCTCAGCTCCCATAAAGATACAAAGACCCAAAATCTGGAGAACAGCTAGCCACCCCAAAGTCCCTTTTTCTCTCAGAAATCCCCGGCAAATAATTAATCTGTGGCAAGAGGCCATCCCATCCAGCAACAGCCCAATGAAAGAGCACTTTCAGAAGAAGAAGGCTTTGCAGATGAAATGAAAGAGGCTAGATTACCAGGCAAAAGCCGACACTGATGCCTGCTTCTCATCCTACGGGAATCATGCTACCCTCAAACAGAAGTTGGAGAAAAAGCGTTTACTTATTGGAAGCTTTAATGGGAATCTATGGTTTTAAAATTATCAAAGCTGCCCAGTCATTAAAACGTGACAGTGTTTCGAAGGAAACACTCAGGTAATGGATTCCCGTGAGGGTCGTTATCCATGAATTGACAAACGTTTATTGTGGTTGTCATTGAGCCAGACCCAGAAAACCCTAGGCATAAGAGGCACATGGAAGTCAAAAAAAAAAAAAAATAATGGTGGAGGGCACATCTCACCCAGAATCATTCCAGTTTACTCCCATTTGGCTCTGAAAGCTCACAAATAGGGTGTTTGCCAGGAATGCCCAAATTTGCACTCCAAATGTTCCTTGGACATTGGAGTACTCCCAGCTGAAAACAGAGATATGGTGTGGACTGCTTGTGCAATTACGGGAATGTGGGGATGGAGTTGGAAGCACCTTCTGTGTCACCTATCTTCATTTTTTTTCTTCAGCCGAAGTTGCGGGACCCCATCCACCCCTCAACATATTGTATGATCACACCTAACTGACCTTATTGCTTCTCACACTCGATGTCCCAGGATGAAATCCCAAGATGATGGAGGAGGGTCCCTTCATGACATGAAGCACCTGCTTGGCTGGGAAACAAATTCGAGGTAAATTCAAGGAACCTTCGAACAGGACTGATAGAGTCTGTCTTTGGGCTGACTGCAAGACAACGAAACAGTGGAATATGTCTGTTTTTTGGTGTGGTGTGCTCCTCTTCTTTTAGAATAGTGGATTTTTTGAAGGGGAATTGATTTGGACGCTGGCAGGTCTTTGCCTGCCTCCCAATTCACTGCAAATTCATGTAAAAGAAAGGAAGGAAGGAAGGAAGGAAAGAAAGAAAAGAAAGAAAAAAGAAAGAAGCAAAGAAAGAAGGAGAAATAAAGAAAGAAAGAACACTGAGACTTGCATCCCAAGAAAAGACACACAGACAGGACAACAAAAGGTTGAGAGACTTAAAAAAGAAAGAAAAAAGAACCGTTGAAGTCATTAGCCACTTTACTTTAAGCAGACTCCACTTACAGACACACACACACACAAACACACACACACTCCAACACACAATGCCACACAAAGACGCAGACATCCAACACTTGCAGTACTCCCACAGAAACACGCATCCCACAGCTCCTGAGGCTTTGTGGTTCTGCAAGAAGCCCCACCAGGGAGAGAGCAACACTGGGGAACACTGGTGGGCTGCTCCTAGAAATCATAGTGGGAGGGTTTCAAAAAGACCGCTACAACATCTAGGCATGCCTGAGGAATCCTGCAGATTCTTTTGGATCCTTAGGGACTTCCGTGGTTTATTCCTGGGAGAGTGTGAGATGTTTCTTTAGGCTGGTTCTCATCTGCCCTGTCATTGTGTCATGGGACTATCTCATGGAAACCACAGAGTATTCAGATGAGAGCCCACTGCCACCCCACCTCCACGGAGGTCTTTTTCTCTACCAAGCCACAGGGACTTCTCGCTAGGCAAAGGAGACATTCATTGTGATGTTAGTCAGAGCTCACAATCAGGCCTGGTGCCCTGAGAATAGCACACGAGAATTTCTGAGGCAGGCTCAGACCCCTGGCTTTCAGAGCTGTCAGCCTGCCTAAGCAGAATAAACTGGTACAGGCAGACCTGGCCTGTTATCTTGTGAAAGGCTGCCTGGTAAAACTGACTGTGGGACCCTAATTGTCTCTACCTCAAAGTCCCTTTGGGCCATCTCTGTGGTCATGTCCCACTAGAGGAGGAGGTGATTTGAGACTGTGATGGGGTCTCTGCAAAGTGCTCTTCTGTCTCCATTTTCAAAAGAGGCTGGGCGCAAGAATAAAGCTCCATGGGGATTGGAATATAGTCTGGTGTGTTGTTGAGTGTTTCTTGGGTCATGGAATCATACCTGTGACCCCAGAGGCGGGTTCCCTTGAAAGATAGCTGGGTTCTTCACCTCACTGCCTCCCTTCATCCTGGGCCTCACAGGGGCTCTTTGAAAAAGGCAGTAACCACGACAAAGGCAAGTCCTAGGTTTAACAGTGTTCCCACACCTTGGACTGGCCTCACAGGCATGCAGATGAGGATAAGACAGTGTCTCAGACACCATCGGTGGCATAATTGTTATAGGACCAAGCAATTCCACTCATACAACCAGAAGTGAATAAGTGTACTCAAACAAATATTGGTGCATAGAAATACTGGGGTGGAAACAACCCAAATAAAATAATGGGTTAATAGCTTGTGGAAGGAGTGAAGTGCTATGATATAAACGAACCCTCAGGACATCATGCAAAACGAAAGGAGACAGATACAAAAAGACATGTAGTGTTTGAGCCCATTAACATTAAATACCCACAACAGGTAAGTTCAGAGGCAGAACACAGATTGGTGTTTGCTAGCTGCTGAAGAAAGGGAGAAAATGGAAGGGACTCCTTAACTGGTAGTTGGATTTCTAGTTTGGAGTGATGAAAATGTTTTGGAACTCGATGGAGGCAGTTTTTGCATGACACAGAATGTATTAAATGCCACTTAACTGTTTACCTTATAATGTTTAATTTTGTTGTGTGAATTTCATAACTGCAACACACAAAAAATCAACTGTTTTTTTTTATCTTTTCCTTTATCTATGCTTTGTTGCGTAACCATTATCTCTTGGTGACATATGGTCATTTCTCTGGGAAGAGACTGGCTCTCTACATGGGGGACCTCCATAATTCTCTCTTCTTTGTGATATGGGATCTTTAACATTAAAATGATGGAACATTATGTAAAGAACACCAAATCTGAAACACTATTTTCTCTTCTCTCAAACAACTTTTAAAAATTATTATCCTATGACTCTGTTCTTTGTTCCCTAAATTACCAGACAGTCATGGGACTGTGAATGTTTCTTATGGCTTTGGATAATCCTATGGCTCCTGCAAGGCCAGTTCTTCTAATGAAGCTGAAACAAAACATTAATTCTTAGGTAAAAGTTAATTTGTAATAGTTAATAACTACCTAGTGATTATTTTCCTTTTCATATGAATTACTGATGATTACTAATGACACAGGGAAAACATGTAAAACCATCAAACTTTTCATGATTTTAAAGTTTACATACATTGTCCTTTCTCAGCTGAAGAAGGCAAAGTTTCCCGTGTTGTTCAGTCCATCTCACACACACAAATACTGCTACCTTTGGATGACTTCATGCTAAATTTTTACATAGAAGTGCTCCTTTATCTCTAAGTGCTTGGCTCTACTTTAAATGTTGACAAATTAAAATGTACTAGTGAAAACATTCTAATGATGGCCAAGATCTACTTTTACTGCAATAAGCAATAATATGAAAGGGTTTATTACAAGATTGTTGCTATTTGAAAATAGAAAAAGTTCTCCTTTAATATACTCTTGATGTACTATTCTTTAGAAGTCAGTCTCTCACTTATGATATGTTCACTGGCTAATTTTCCAATGGAAATTGTGTATACTGAGGTCAATACACACCTAACTTCACTTAAACTCTACACATGAAATGTAAAACTCAAAATGGCAGTTTTTAAAATCCTGCATATTAGGATGGAGGACTAAATAAGAATTTTAATTTGTTCTGCTTAAATTTCTTTGCTAAAAATCTTATTTATTCTCTTGCGTTTTTCTGTTCAGTCTGCAATCTTACAATTCTCCTAAAAATATTACTTCTATTCAATCCTACTGTTAATCTCATGTTGCTTAGTTCTAAATTCTCTCCTCAAATAATTTCTAATCTTACACTAAGGATCTAGCATTAATGTTTAAACATCCTGGTACACTCTTAATTATTGGTTTACATCCTGTTATATTTGACAACTATGATATTGGTTTATACCCCATTATATTTCACAACTATGATATCCATTCACTTTAAGAATGTTGGAATCCTTCATGTCTACCTTTCAAGGCTTAAATTTATTTTCAAATAATATTTAAGCCCAGTGACTCCTTTTCTGCTAAATGCTCTTGTAGTTCTTTTGAATCTTTATATAAGCAGTAAGAATCTCATCTGCCCTGTCATAGGGTCATGGGACTATCACATCGAAACCGCGGAGTATTCAGGCGAGAGTCCACTGCCAGCCCACCTCCATGGAGGTCTTTTTTTCTGCCAAGCCACAGGGACTTGTCGCTAGACAATGGAGACATTCATTGTGATGCTGGTCAGAGCTCACAATCAGGCCTGGTGCCCTGAGAGTAGCACATGAGAATTTCTGAGGCAGGCTCAGACCCCTGGCTTTCAGAGCTGTCAGGCTGCCTAAACAGAATAAATTGTTACAGGCAGAGCCAGCCTAGTATCTGGTGAAAGGCTGCCTGGTAAAACCGACTATGGGACCCTTATGTCTCTACCTCAAAGGCCCATTGGGCCATCTGTATGGTCGGGTCCTGCTGGAGGAGGAGGCATTTTGAGACTGTGAGGTGGTCATTGGAAAGTGCTATTCTGATTCCATTTCTGAAAGAAGCTGTGTGTTAAAAATGAGTCCCATGTGGATTGGAATATTATCTGGTGTGTTGTTGAGGGTTCTATGTGTGACTGAATCATACCAGAGACCCCAGAGGTGGGTATCAGTGAAAGACACGCTGGCTCTTGACCTCACTGCTTCCCTTCATCTTGGCCTCATGGGGGTCTTCTGGGAAAGGCAGAAACCACAACAAAGTCAAGTCCAAGATGGAGCAATGTCCTCATACATCAGACTGTCCCCTCACATTTGCTGATGTTGAGACAGTGTCTCAGAGTCCATCCATGGCAATGACAAGCCTGAAAAGGGTGTCCAGTGGTGCTGTTGAGGGGCACTGTGGATTCCCCATGAAAGAAAATAAAAATCAAAACTTGCCTGAGAGAATCAGCTGCCTTATGCTAGAGTCCAAGCAATGCTCAATGATTCCTGTCAGAGGACCTAAAAGCTTCCTGGAAAATCCAAACAACCTCAGCCACCATAACAAGAAAACGACCAGAGCCTGGAGTGCAGCCAGCCTACTGTAAGTCCCTTTTGCTCTCTGAAAGCCCTGGCTGCTAAATAATGTGTGGAGAGTGGCAGTCCCATTTAGCAACAGCCCAATGAAAAGCCCTTCCACAATGGAACGCCTTGCAGATTAAATGAAACAGAGGCTAGATTACCAGGCAAAAGCCAGACAGGGCTGCTTGCTTCTCATTCTTCAATAATCATGCAGCTCTTCAATAGAAGTGAGAGAACAAGAGTTTCCTTGTTGGCAGCTGTAATGGGAATTTATGGTTTTAAAAGTATCAAAGCTGACCACTCATTAAAACATGACAGTGTTTAGAAGAAAACACTCAAGCAATGGATTTCCATGAGGGTCTTTCTCTGTGAAGAGGAAAGTTTACTGTGGCAGTTGTTGAGCCAGATCCAGGAAACCATAGGCCAAGAAGGAACATGGAAGTCAGGAAAAGAAGAGGAAAATGTGGAGGCCACATCCCTCCCAGCATTAATCCATCCCATTCCCTTTTGGCTCTGGGCATGAAAGCCCTCATATTGGGAGTTGGCCAGGATGGCCCCAATCTGCACTCCAAATGTCCTTGCATGTTTTTGTACTCCCACCTGAATACTGGGCCATGGTGTGGACTGCTTGTGCACACCACAGGGAATGCGGGGATGAAGTTGGAAGCAACTTCTGTCATTTGTCTTCACTGTTTTGCATGTGAAGTTGCAGAACCCCATTTGCATCTCACGAGACTCTATCCTCACCCCAACTGACCTTATTCATCCTCACAATCTATATCCCAGGATGAAACATCAAGACAATGAAGGAGTTCCCCCTTATGACCTGAAGCACCTGCTGGGCTGGGAACACATTTTGAGGTAAATTCAACGGGGCCTTGCAGACAGGACTGCTAGTATCTCTCCTTAATTTGGCCTCAGGACAATGAAACAGTGGGAAATGTTCATTTTTAGTGTGGCATATTTCTTTTCTTTCTAGGATAGTGGCCTCTTTTTTGAGGGGGAGGTGATTTGGATACTGGCAGGTCTTGGCCCACCTCCCAATTTACAGTGGATTCATGATCCACAGAAAAATACAGAACACGGAGCCCCACAGCCCAAGCAGAGCCACACAGATGAGCCACAAAAGGTTGGGAGAAACAAAAAAAAAAAAAAAAAAAAAAAGAAGCACTGAAGTGCGGTAGCCATATTCTTTTAAGCAGACTCCATTGACAGGCACACACACACAGACACAAACACACTCACACAGAAACAAACACACAATGCCACACACACACACACACACAGACATCCAACCCTTGCGAAACAGACACAGAAACACAGTGTCTTGAACCTCCTGAGACTGAGTGTTTCTGCTGGAAGCCCCACGTGGGAGACAGCAAACTTGGGGAACACAAGCGGGCTGTACCTAGAAGGAACATTGGTGCAAGTTTCAAAAAGACTCACCCCTACAACCTCTAGGTAGGCCTTCAGATTCTGCAGATCTTTTTGAATCCTTTGGGATGTTGTGGTTTTTTCCTGGGACTCTGCTTATCATTTATTCAGGCTGGCTCACATCTGCCCCCTTTTAGGTTTATGGGAGTATCTCATGGATCTCCATGGCCAACACCCTTCCATGGAACTCTCCTTCTTCATCATGCTGCAGGGAATTGCCACAAGGCAATGGTGACATTTACTGTGACAGCACTGAGCTGACAGAGCTGTTAGCCTGCCTAAGCAGAAAAAAACTGGTACAGGAAGAGCTGTCCTGTTACCAGAAAACAGGCTACCTGAGAATACTCACTGTGGGACCCTAAAAATGTCAACCTCAGGGCCTCTTTGTGCCATCTTCATGGTCATGTCCCACTGGCAGAAAAGGCATTTGGAGACTATGAGGTCGCCGCTGCAAACTACTCTTCTGACTATATTCCAGAAAGAGGCTGTGCATAAGAATTGAATCCTATAAGGAATGGAATATAGTCTGTGTGTTTTTGAGGGTTCTTTGGGTGTCAGAATCATACCTGAGACCCCAGACGTGGGTGTCAGTGATAAATGGCTTGTCTCTTCTCACAGCCTCCCTTCATGCTGGCCCTCACAGGGGTTCTCTGGAAAAACAGAAAACACAACAAAGGCAAGTCCAAGTTGGAGCAGTGTTCTCATACCTCAGACTTGCTTTTTACTGGGACAGATGTGGTAGAGACAGTGAGAAGGAGCTGCCTTGTTCTGTAGTCCAATCAATGTTCAGTGATTGCTGTCAGAGTACTCAAAAGCCTCCTTCAAAGTGCAAACATCCTCAGCCTCCACAATGAGATGACACAAAAGCTGGAACACAGCCAGGCTACCGGAAGTCTTTTTGACTCTCTGAAATCCCTGGCAGCTAAATAAACTGTGGCGAGAGGCACTCCCATCCAGCAACAGCCCAATGAAAGAGCCCCTCCACAATGAGAAGGCCATGCATATAAAATAAAACAGAGGTGAGATTACAAGGCAAAAACCAGAAAACGCTGCCTGCTTCTCATCCTACAGGAATCAGGCAGCCGTCTGATAGAAGTGGGAGAACGAGAGTAGTCTTGTTGGTGAGTGTAACAGGAATTTGTGGTTTTAAAAGTTTCAAAGCTGCCCAGTCATTAAACCATGACAGTGTTTAGAAGGAAACACACATGGCCGTGCAGTGGCTCAAGCCTATAATTCCAGCACTTTGGGGAGGCCGAGGCCGGTGGATCATGAGGTCAGGAGATCGAGACCACCCTGGCTAACATGGTGAAACCAGTGTTAAACTAAAACTGGAGGTTTTTAGTCTCTACTAAAAATACAAAAATTAGTCAGGCATGGTGGTGGGCACCTGTAGTCCCAGCTACTCAGGAGGCTGAGGCAGAATGGTGCGAACATGGGAGGTGGAGCTTGCAGCAAGCCGAGATGATGTACCACTCCACTCAAGCATGGGTGGCAGAGTGAGACTCCATCTCAAAAAAAAAAAAAAAAAAAAAAAAAAAAAAAAAAAAAAGAAATCACTCACAGAATGAATTCTCATGGGGGGTCTTTCTTCGTTATCTGGGAAATGTTTAGTGTGGAAATCGTTGAGCCAAAGCGAGGAAATCGTATGCTGACCAGGAACATGGAAGTCAGAAAAACAAGAATCAAGTATGGGGGACACATGCCAGCCAACATCAATCCATTCCACTCCCATTTGGTGCTGGGTATGAAAGCACTTAGATCAAGAGTTTGCCAGAATGGCCCCAACTTGCAATACAAATGGCCCATTCATGTTGTAGTACTCACACCTGAAGAGTGGGAGATGCTGTGGGCTGCTTGTGCTATTAACGGAACGTGAGGATGGAGTTGGAAGCACCTCCTGTGTCATCTATCTTCATTTATTTTGCAGGTGAAGTTGCAGGACCCCATCTACCCCTCATCAGATTGTATCCTCATACTTATTTGACCTTATTGGTGCTCATACTGTATGTTCCAGGATGAACTCTCAAGATGATGGAGGAGTGTCCCCTCAAAACCTGAAGCACCTGCTCGGCTGGGAACCAAATTTGAGGTAAATTCAATAGGCCCTGTGGACAAGACAGCTAGTGCCTCTCCCTGGGTAGGAATCAGAAGGAAACACTAGGAAATGTCTGTTTCTTAATGTGGTGTACTCCTTTTCTTTCTAAAGGAGTGTACATATATATTTTTTATTTTTTGCACGAGGAGGTGATTTGGACATTCACCAGTCTTGGCCCACCTTCCAATTAACTGGGGATTTATGATTTACATAAAAATAGATAACATGGAGCCCCAGAGCCAAGCAGACCCACACAGACAGGCCACTAAATGGTTCTGGTATTCAAAACAAAGAAGTGCTGAAGGGCATTAGCCATACTCCTTTAAGCAGACTCCACTTACAGGGACAGACACACACCAACACAAACACACAATATCACATACAGACAGATATCCAACACTCACAACACTCTCACTGAGACACACAGCCTGGCAGCTCCTGAAGCTCCAGGATTCTGTAGGAAGCCCCACCTGAGAGACAGCAACACTGGAAAACACAGGTGGGCTGTTCCTAGACATCACAGTGGGCAAGTTGCAAAAAGACACCCCTACAATGTCTAGGCTGGCCTAAGAAATTCTGCAGCTTCTTTTGGATTTTTAGGGATGTTGTGGTTTATTCCTGTGGTTCTGCTTGATATTTCTTCATGCTGGCTCATGACTGCTTTCTCCTAGGATCATGAGACTATCCCGTGAATCCCACAGAAAAGACAGGTGTGAGTCTACCACTGACGCACTTCCACGGAGGTATACTTTTCCACCAAGCCACAGAGATTTCTCGCTAGGCAATGGTGACATTCATGGTGACACTAGCCAGAGCTCAAAATCAGACCCGGTGCCCTGAGACTAACACATCCACACTGCACATCAACATTCATGAGGCAGATTTCGGGGGCCCAGTTTTCAGAACTATCAGCCTGCCTAAGCAGGGAATATTGCTACAGGCAGAGACAGCCTGGAATTTGGAAGAAGACTGCTTGTGAAAACCCACTGCCAAACCCTAAATCTCCCAACCTCAGTGACCCTCTGAGCCATCTCAGTGGTCAGGTACTGCTGGAGAAATAGGCCTTTTGTGACTGTGAGGTGGTCGCTAGAAACTGCTCTTCTGACTTCTTTCCTGAAAGAGGCTGTGTGCAAGCATCGGGTCTTGTGGAAATTGGAGTACAGTCTGGTGTGTTGCTCAAGGTTCTTTGGATGATAGAGTCATACCTGAGACCCCAGAGGTGGGTGTCAGTGAATGATGGCCAGGCTTTTGACCTCACTGCCTCCCTTCATCCTTGGCCTTGCATGGGCTCTCTGGGAAAGGCATGAACCACAAAAAAGGCAAGTCAGAGTTGGAGCAGTGTTCTCACACCTTGGACTGGTCTCTTTTGGGTGCAGATGAGGTTGAAACAGTGTCTCAGATTCTCTGTGGTGATGGCAAGCTTAAAAATGGTGTCCAGTAGTGCTGTTATGGGACTCTGGATTCCCCTGAAAGCAAAGAAAAATCTAGGCTTCCTGAGAGAATGAGCTGCCTTGTGCTGGAGTCCAAAGAATGTTAAATGATTCCTGTCAGAGAACCCAAAAACCTCCTTCAAACTGCAAAGACTCATTATGGGGCAAAGACCTCAGCCCCATAATGAGTCAGCAAGCTACAACCTGGAGCACAGTCAGCCTACCTGAAGTCCCTTTTGCTGTATTAAATTCCAGACAGCTAAATAATCTGTGGCCAGAGGCAGACCCATCCAGCAAATACTCAATGAAAGAGCCCCTCCAAAATGAGTAGGCCATGCAGATGAAATGCAACAGAGGCTAGATTACCAGGCAAAAGCCAGACACAGCTGTCTGCTTCCCATTCTACAGGAATCATGCAGCCCGCTGATAGAAGTGGGAAAACAGGAGTTTTCTTGTTGGCAGTTGTAATGAGAATTTAACGGTTATGAAAGTTTCCCAGTCATTAAAATATGACAGTGCTTAGAAGAAAACACCCACATAACGGGTTCCAATGAGTATTGTTCTCTGTGAACTGGGAAACATGAAGGTGGAAGTTGTTGAGCCACAGCCAAGAAACCCTAGGCCAATGAGGAACATGGAAATAAGGAAAGAAAGAGGCAAGCGGTGATGCCACATTCCACCCAGCATCAATCCATTTCACTCCCATTTGGCTCCGGGTATAAAAGCCCACAAATTGGGAGTTCACCAGGATGGCCCCAATTTCTGCTCCAAATGTACCTTGCACATTAGAGTACTCCCACATGAATGCTGAGCCATGCTGTGGACTGCTTGTACAATTAAGGAAATACAGGGAAGAACATTCTGTGCCAACTGTCTTAATGTTTTTTTTGCAGGTGAAGTTGTGGGACTCCATCCACCCCTCAGCAGATAGTATCCTCGCCCCATCTGCCTTACTTTGTTCACACTCTATCTCACAGGAAGAAATCCCAAAATGATGGAGGAGTGCCCCTCATGACCTGAAGCACCTGCTCAGCTGGTAACTTAATTCGAGGTAAATTCAATGGGAACTGTTGACAGGACTGCTAGTGTCTCTCTCTAGATTGGCTGCAAAACAAAGAAACACTGCAAGATGTCTGTTTTTTGGTTTGGTGTGCTCCTCTTCTGTCTAAAAGAGCGGATTTTTTTTTTTTTTTTTTTTTTTTTTTGCATGGTTGGTGATTTGGATGCAGGCACATTTCTGCATGCCTCCCAATTCACTGCAGATTCATGATCCACAGAAAAATAAAGAACACAGATTCTCACAAGCCATGCAGAGCCACACTGGCAGGCCACCAAAATGTTGCAAGACTAAGAAAAATGAAGCACTGAAGAGCATTAGCCACATTTCTTTAAGCAGACACCTTTTACAGGCAAACACACACACAGACACACACAGAAACACACAATGCTACACACACATGCAGACATCTAACACTCACAACACTCCCCCAGAAACACACAGTCTGGCAGCTCCTGAGGCTGTGTGGTTCTGCAGGAAGCCCCACCTGGGAGAGAGCAACCCCGGGGAACACAGGCGGACTGTACCAAGCAATCACAGTGGGGCAAGTTTCAAACAGACTCACCCCTACAGTGTCTAAGCAGGCATGAGGACTCCTGAAGATCCTTTTTGATGTTTAGGGATTTGTGATTTACTCCTAGGGCTCTGCTTGATGTTTTTTCAGGCTTGCTTACATCTTACCTCTCCTAGGATTAAGGGACTATCCCATGGAACCCACAGAGAAGACAGGCAAGAGTCCACCAACAACAACACTCCACGGAGGCCTGTTTTTCCACCAGGCCACAGGGACTTGATGGGACTTGACGCTAGGCAACAGTGACAATTATTGTGATGCTAGCCAGAGCTCACAATCAGGCCTGGGTTCTCTCAGGGTGGTGCTTGCTGGCTCATGGAGGCAGGCTTGGGCTCCTGCCTGTTAGAGCTTTCAGCCTGCCTAAGCAGAGGAAAATGGTACAGGCAGAGCCGGTCTGGTATAATATCAATGCAAAGTTACTACAATTTTAAGACAAATTTTAGATATTAGTTCAATAATTCTCATAATACACTTTAGTACTTAGAAATAATTTTGCTTATTATCAGTAAGTTAATTTTCTGTTCATAAAGGAAATAAATAAAATTGAGAAATTTCAATATCTTCAAATGTATTTTATTTCAGTCCTATGGTTCCATCTTTATATTTTAAAACATTACCCAAGTGTCCTTTCATGTGAGGGGAGCCACCCTTTTTTTTCTCCACTACCTCCTCTTGTAGATCTCAGACTTCCTGAAAGCCTTCTGTTTCTTGAAGAAGGTGGTTGTCTCCATCTACCACCACTTTGAAAAGATGGTTTATTGGCTTGTTCTGCTATAAAAGCAGATTTTCCATCCAAAGACTAAAAGTATTAAGGATATAATCAATAACATTGGCATATTTAACCTAAGCATATTTTACAAACATTTTTGAATCAACTATAGTTCAATTCTAGATATTTCCCCCAAAGGAAATATTTTTTCTCCTAAAATGAATACATTTTTCACAATGCCAAATTTGACACTTACTGAGTACATGCCTTCAATTAAGGGATCAAACACAGATTCTATTATTCAAATGCCTTGAAATCTCCTCCATTATTAAAAAAAAAAAAAAGAAACAAAAAAAAATTAACCCATCACACATTCTACGGAAGAATGTGGCACATCTGTTTTTTACAGCATATAATACAATTCATCTTTGTATTCACATCACTGATTTAAAAGTTTCAGGGTCCCAACAATCCTTGTGTCTTTTAAAAAAATTAGGTTACTTTTTAAAAGGGATTAGTCACATTAGTCATTATGAGTTTTTTTCTTGTTTGATCTGCTAACACATAAAATGTCCCCATATGATTCACAATTCTATATTTACTCCAAAAATGTTTCTGTAAATGTGATCCTTGTTTGATCTCATTAAGGTTTCTTGCCTTACACATTTCTTATATTGCCTTAGACATGTCCCTAAAAAACAACTCTTAATATAGCACTTCATGTTGTTTCTCAGAAATGCTTAAATATTCTAACTAATTTCACAATAATATTTTTGATGTAATCTTTTCTATAGGCCAAAGTAATTTCTGAAAACAGTACAGGTAATAACTTGATTTAAAAATTACATGGCTTTTGTTGTTTGGGGGAAGATCTTAAATCCCTTACAAGACTTTTGCAGCTACACTGCCAGTTGTTCCCACCTTGAAACTTCTTTTGTTTTTTTCTGGGCCCAAATTATTTTCCCCAGATTTGCCCATTGCTACTTCCTTGCCAGTGTTCCAAAGTCAGCTAAAATTCCTTAAACTGTTAATTCCCCCTGAAAACTCTAAGAACCTCCTTTATTGGCCATATTAACATTCATGTGCATATAACATTCATATTTATTTTTACATAATAAAATACATGAGATAAAGTAATTTAGAAATAATATTGGCTGGGTGTGGTGTCTCACACCTGTAATCCAACACTTTGGGAGGCCAAGGGGGAGGATCACAAGGTGAAGAGATAGAGATAGAGACCATCCTGACCAACAAGGTGAAACCCTGTCTCTACTCAAAGTACAAAAATTAGCTGGGAGTGGCGGCACATGACTGTAGTTCCTGCTACTTGGAGGCTGAGGCAGGAGAATTGCTTGAACCTAGGAAGCTTGCACTGAGCCAAGATCACCCCACTGCAATCCACTCTGGTGACACAGTGAGTCTCCATCTTAAAAAACAAACAAACAAAACACTCTACACAAATTACCTCTCTTTTGCTTGAAAACTAGGGGGAAGAAAGAATTATTATAGATTACTATACATAAGTCAAAATTATCTCCATACCTACGACAAAGCCATGAACCAAAAGCTAATCTCGGTTTCTACAACAGCTAAAAATACTAATTTATAAAAGAAAATAAAAATGTACTTTCTGCTATGTGCCAGAAAGTGTGCTAGATGTAACAGAAATAAAAGCAACTAGGAAGACTTAAATATGCACTATAGACAACTTAACAATCAATAGATTAATATATAGTACAGTGAGTACAAAATACCTATGATATGCAATGAGGAAGAAAATATGAAATCTAAGAAAATAAGAAATCTAAGTTGTTCTTGAAGCATAAATTGTTATTTGTGAGATATATACTGGGAAGGATAATTCTCAAGAATTCCAAATAAGCATTTCAGGGCTAGTGTAAAGACTAACAGGAGCTAAAAACAGATTGGGATAGTGTTATTTATTTATTTTTTTATGTTGTATAGTTTTGAGATGGAGTCTTGCTCTGTTGCCAGCCTGGAGTGTAGTGGCATAATCTCAGCTCACTGCAACCTCCGCATCCTGGGTTCAACTGATTCCCCTGCCTCAGCCTCCTGAGTAGCTGGAACTACAGGCACACAAAACCATGCATGGCTAATTTTTTGTATTTTAATAGAGATGAGGTTTCACCCTATTGTCTATGATGGTTTCATTCTCCTGACCTTGTGATCTGCCTGCCTCGGCCTCCCAATGTGCTGGGATTACAGGCATGAGCCACCATGCCCAGCCTGATTGGGATAATGTTATAAAGCAAAAAAGATCTAAAGGGCCTGGAATGGAATGATCTTGACTACAATATAAAATAATTCAATAGTTAATGGAATTACATAAAAATTTAAAACTTTAGTAAACACACAACCCCTAGATTTAAGACTCAATAGGACAAGAGACCACTGGTTGGATCGAAACAAGTCCTCAAACACACTGGGGAAATGAATAAATAGGTATTCGTATTACACAAGTCACTCTGGTGACAGAAAATAAACATCCTTAGGAGAAAAGAGCAAGGATGGGGCAAAAATGGCCATTACTTCTTCTGTTGTCTAACTTCAATGTTCTCATAGTATTCTCTATTTTCAAGTACTTAACACTTCCTTAAATGTAAAGGTCTTATTTAAATATACCTTCTCAAGAATACATTTTCAGAAAACGGGAGAGAATATTTCCTTCTTGGGAGACTGTCTAGATGTCTATCCACAGTTTGTCTATGCTCTAGAAGTAATTCCATGAATTGGAAGTAATTCCATTAATATCATTTAATAAATGTTGATTTATTCCTTTCATTTACATGAGGGTTATAAGTTTTAAAGCTCTTCAAAACCATTGAAAATCTATTTACGCTCATATTGAAAAAAGTTACCATATATTCATTTATATAATGTTAATTCTAATACCTTTACAACTACACTTGCATGTAAATGGCACAAAGAAAAGGATGGCTTCATATGGCATTCTACTATCTTCAAAAGTTTAGTAATAATAAAAAGACATAGAAATACTGTTAATTGAAGAACAGAGTTAGAATATTATTAAGAAGGGACTCTTAACTTTACATTCATATCTTTGGCAGCATTCTTAGCTTCTGCAGAATTCTCAAAAGTAATAAATGCAAAGCCTCTGGATTTTCTGGTGCGATCCTTTATCAAAAGAACTAAAATATATGAAAACATTTTACATTTATATAATGGACTTACCAAGGTACTAACCATCTGAAAGTTACTTCAAGCCAAAAAACAATTGCATTTCACATCACTACTAGGATTCCTAATACTAAGTCACCGCTATAGTCAGCCTATTTGATTTTAGTTTGTTCCCTAACTCCATAACACATTTACTTTTCCTGCTACTATAAGAATTTTCCAAATATCAAATAGATACTTCAAAATAAGAGTTTAAAAATGATAAGGCATTTAATGTACATACACAATGAACTTTGAAAAAACATATTTTTTCAAAACATATATAACATACATATTTTAAACATACATATTGAAATACACATATGAAAATACACACACACACACACTCTCACACACTGTTTTAAGAGTTACCTTCAGATATAGGACCCTGTTTTGCAAATACTGCTTTAGGCATCTTTACATTGGTTTCTCTATTGAGGCTACCAATGAAAAGCTTGCCAGGACAATCTGCTTCTACCACTGTGCTGTAAATTGTAAAACATTATCTATATTTACATAAAAATAAATAATATAAAAAGATAAAATTTTATTACATACTGTAATAAAATGCAAGTAAATTTCCCTTCCAGAGGTTGACATCTTTTTAGTACTTTTTACTTTAAATATGTAAAATTTGTAACACACAGGGCAAAAGGGGCACTAACTTCATGGACAAATGCTGCATTTTAACATGTACCTGACAAAATCTCATTATAAAAATTAGATAAGAGAAGCTATTTTAATTTACCTAAGTTGCAATATGAAGGATGCCCCCATTTAAATAATTTTATTTTAAAACTACATATTTATGAAGTACAGTGTGATATTTTGTGTATTTTCTTTCTTGAGATGTATATCTCTTGTTGCCAAAGTGCACTGCTCACTGCAGCCTCGTTCACCAAGCCTTAACTGATAGTCCCACATCTCAGCTTCCCAAGTAGCTGGTACCAACAGGGGCTTTCTACCAGAGCTGGGCATTTTTTCTGTGTGTGTGTGTGTTTTTTTTTTTTTTTAATAGACATGGGTTTCCCTATATTGCCCAAGCTGGTCTCCAAATCCTGGGCTCGAGTGATCTGCAGACTTGGGACTACAAAAGTCATGGAATTTCAATTGTGAACCACCATGCCCAGTGTGATATCTGGACCAAAGAGTAAATCAAGCTAATTAAAAAGTTCTTGGGGGAGCACATTTTAAATATTTTACCATCTTTTAGTGATTTGAAATATACAATAAGGATCCCCAAACCCTGGCCTTCCACCTGTACCTTTCTGTGGCCTGAATGTAATGCCTGAAGATGACCTGTAAATACCTCTCTGTGGAGAACGTAACGCCTGAGGATGACCCGAAGTGGTACAGTTTAATCCGGAAACCATCCTCCCTATTCCCCCGCTGCTCGACCCTGTCCCAGTGACAGCCCCGCTTCCCCACCTGCTCTCTGTCACACTGCTTCCACCGGAAGCCCCGCCCCACCACGTGCCCCTCGGTGCCCTGCTGCCTGCCCCCAAACGTGTATACCTCGCTGCCTTCTTCCCCTGGACAACGCTTGTCTCAGCAAAAATTGTCTTCCACTAAACTGATCCCTGAAGCGAAAATGGCAATAGATTAAAGGAGCTCTTTATGTTAGCCAGGCTGGTCTCCAACCCCCGACTTCAACCAATCCTCCTACCTCCTCTTCCCAAAATGCTAGGATTACAAGAGTAAGTTAGTGTGCCAGGTTAATAGAATAACTTAAGCACATCTATTTTCTTCGCGTTTCAGGCTATCTAACTCCATTTATCTCGATTACACCCACTTACTCCATTGAAATTATTTATGGTGCCAGAGATACATGAAACATGTTTCAAATACTGTCATACAAGGAAGGAGACAATTACAGTTTTTATGGAGGCAAATTTAAACTGAGATTATGTATGGCCCCAGATTTCTACATACACGAAAGCAACACAATTTATATCAAGATTTGATAATTCCTTCCAAGAAAATCAGACATATGACATGTCGTGACTAACAGCATAAGTTTTAAATACAGTGGTTAAGTATATAGCCTGTATTTTGAACGATGACCACACTGACGAGAAAAACTGCTTTAATAAAAAGTGCACATGAAAACAATAGCGCCGTAGCACTATCTTCCACAACTTGTCCACATGTCGGACATATCTGACTATTAAAGGTAGAGTCCTCAAGAAAAATAAATGAGTTTAACAAAAATGAGTTTCTTAATAGCACTAAAGAGTTCTCTCCCGACTGTCTTCTCCCATAATTCAACACCCACACATAGCAAACCCATTCCCTTTTATAGACAAAAATCCCAAAACTTTGCTTTCTATTTTTGCCGAGAGACCAACCTGTCCAGAGAAACAGAAAACAGGTGCTTTTCATTAGGACAAACAGCCTTAGGGTCGCCTGTCCCTCAGGTTGTATGCATCTGGCTTCTGGACACCACAGGGGCAACTGCAGGAAGGACACCTGTAGCTGGCCTGAGCAGAAGGACGCCAGGAGCCGTGACCGGAAATCCCGCCTACCGCCGGTGGCCAATTATGGCGAAGGCGGTGGGTGTCGGCCAATTATTGTGAGGGCAGTAGGCGTCTCCCGAGCCGCCCCGCCCCTGGCTGGCCTGCAGCAACATCCTCCCCGGGTAAGCATCCTCTGAGAAGCAACTTGTGCTGCCTGGCTGTGGATTCATTCACATGCAGACTGTGAGCCCTTTGGAATTGTGGGCATGGAAGGCCTACACCCTAACTGGCATCCTGAGTGTGGCAAAACTGATCCACAGGGAACACATGAAACATCTCGCTTCATTAGGCCGGCTAGGCTGATGGTACTGAATATTGCAGATCCAGACGGGAGAGAGAGGGACCAGCGCTGCCTGCTGGGGCGAGGGCGGTGGCAGTGGCTTGGGGGGAGTTGGGCACGGCTGGGGTGTGGGAGCAAAGTCGACTGGTACGTTGCTGGGGGTAGAATTCATCTGCACCAGAAGGTGAAACCTAGCTGGGACTCTATCAGGTCTAGGCAAAGACAGACTCCAAGTTCCATGCTTCCTCCCTGAGTATGCTGTACTCACAGGGGCATTCCAAAGGACCTCTCATCCTGTGCCCTGGGCACACGGGAGGCCAGGCGCCATGGTTGCCAATCCGATGACCCGTGTGCACTGCCTCGCTGGCGCAGAGGCTCCCGCAAGGGCAGCAGTGGCCGTGGTGCCTGTGAGTGGGGCTCTGGAAGCTGGGGCCTCGGCCTCCGACTCCACGGCTACTGTGCGCATCTAACCCTGCTGGGTATCTGGGGCCCCTGGCGAGTGCGGTGGGCTGTGGGCCCTGCGGGGCTCCTCAGGAACCCTGTATCCACGCAGGTGTGGGACGTGTTTCTCAGCAGGTCAAGGCCCGCGGTCCTCTTTGGCAGCTGCCCCAGAGTCGAGAGGTGCTGGGGGCATGGGGTGGGCGGCACAAACTTTGGTCTGTGGGAGCCTCAATAAGGGCACAGTGTTAAAGTGGAGGCTCCGCAGGAGACGGCGGCTTGTGCACAGAGCAAGGAGGCAACCCTGGGGGAGGAGGCATGCTAGCGGGAGATGACATCATGGCAGACATGGAGATGGTGGCCATGGAGAATGCTAATATGGAGCGGCAGCAGAAGGACCTCTGGGCAGAGCCTGGCCCTGGCCCCAGTACACCCCGGCCGGCAAAGGACTCGCTGGACGTCCTGCACTTGGAGCTGGACTCCGTGGATGTCCCAGGCCGCAGGGCATCCCCGGCTTCTGGGCCAGAGCCATATCCTTGCAGCTGCCAATTAGGGATGGCTGGCAGCAGGGGGTGGGCGCCGAGCTCCCGGGAGTAGTGTTGCGGGAAACAAGGTGGCAGGCACCGGGGGTCAGCCAGGATTCACGGCATGGGGGTCAATGAGGGGAACCTAGGACAGGCTCATGCAGATAGAAGGGCAGCTTAATTGTGTGTGCCCTGAGGGCATGTGGTGGGGACAGGAAGCCAAGCACAGCAGGCACAAGGGAGAATAGCTACTCAAAGGACCCTTCATAAACAGCAAGTTGAAGGACACTTTTCACTGGGAAAGTCCCTGGAGGAATGGGAGTCTGCATGCCCATGCCAGCCATGGGACTACTCCTTCTCCCCGAGCCTGTGTCCAGCAGGCTTACCCCAGAAACACAAGGTGCTGAAGACTCGGGTTCACTGTGCACGGGGCTGCTGTCCTCTGCAAGATAAGCACCAGCTTCCCAGTCACGATTTCTTCCCTCTGCCAGCGCTGCACCCAAAGATGTGTAGGCCCTGAGCATATATAACCTCCGTTGAAACCACTCGAGCCCCATGGGGAGAGCAAGGCACAGCCCTGCAGCTACTTCTACCCACAGGGGTTCCCTCGTGTGGACACACCCACACCTCAGGGAGACCAGACGAAGGGGACACTGCACACCCGGACAGCAGCAGAACCTGTCCAGCACCCAGCACAGGAGGGCCTCCTGCAGCTCAGGAACCCTGAGCAAGTAGCCGCCTGACACCACAACACCTCGCCCCCAACCCCCTGACCACTTCTGTGCCTGCTGCTGGTCAGAGCAGGCTATTTGGGCCTGCCTCCACCCACCTCCAAGACCACCACAGCTGCGACGGTGCCCCCCACACCAGACAGAAACAGAGGAACAGGAAGGGCGGGTGCCACACCAGAGGCCTTGTGGATTGCCCTGCCCCACACTCTCTGTGCTCTTATAAGGTTGCAGGGTGTTTCCTTGTGCTCCCAGCCAATCGTCTGGCAGCTCCTTGACCAGAGGCAGATTATGCGGCACACCCATATGTTGTCAGCGATCAAAAACGATGAAGTCCTGCTAAGCTACATGATGGATTTGCAGGTCAAGCTAAGGAGCCTGCCTCTGCAGGAGGGGTCTGGTGTCTGGGTCAGGTTGAAGTCCCGCTGGGACATGGGTGTGTCGCAGCAGGACAACTGGGAAAGAGAATGGCATGCTTCACCCCAGCTAGCAGGTCATCTCAGCCCGATACATGAAATGCTCCTTTGAGTCTGTCTTCTTTTTTCATTCTTGGCCAGGTAGGGGGAGGAACTCAGCCGTCCTGCGTACCGGCGGCAGGATGAAGTTTTCCTTTCGTCACAACTTTTACTTCCACAACGAAGTTATTATTAAGACATACTGTGTTGGCATCCTCAGTAAGAAGTGCATCCCTGCATGTTAGGGGAGGTTGTGTGTGGGATGGTAGGTCTGGCATGAATCTTCCTGAATCCTCTCCCTTAGGGACACAGGGTGTCTCACTCCATTGCAGTCCAGTGGTTCTGGGATCATGAAGGTCAAGCCTCCAGCTGCAGGCAGTACACCTCCTACCTGAGCTTCTTCAGCTGGTTGGCTGACCATGACTCTCCAGGTTCTGGCAGGATTGCTGAAGTGGGCCCCGCTTTGTGGCATCATAGGAAAGGAACTTTCTGGTCATTCCTTGGTCTTTGGGGAACTAGCTTTGAGCCGTAACCTGATCTGACCTGTACCCACTTCTGCAGTCCCCCAGATCATCAGCCAGATCCTGTGGCTGAATCCCCTGCAGTACTTCCCAAGGGAGGGAGGTCGATTAGAGAGGGAACAGACAGAAGGCCAAGTGAGCAGTCTAGGGCTGGGGACTGAGATGCCTTTGATTCCTGGAATTGTGCCCCACATGGAGAACCCAAGCCTCAGGGAGGTGACTGCAATGAGTAATCCCAGGCCATCCATGGGGTTACAGAGAAATGGCCATCAGGGAACTGTAACACCCACATTTCAGGATTGGAGCACCTTAAGCTGTCTAAGAGGCATAAGTATCTAAGGTCAGTGGGTGAGAAGCAAGGCTTAAGGGGTAGCTGTCTCATTATCCCTTGCCAGCTCCCTTCCCTACCCTGAGACCGGCTATGACTTGGGGCTCAGTTTTGGCTCTACTAGGGCCCTCTCACCCTCCACACAGATGTCCTCCTGAGACCCATCTCTATGTCCTCCCAGAATGGCTCTCCCAGGCCCATCATTTTCTGTTACAATGACCCAAGGCTCCCCTGACATGCTTTCTCCCCTCTGCCATCCTCACTCAGACTGTCTTGCCCCCTGAGACAAGAGAGGCCACTACACCGGGAATCTGGAGGACCACACTGGGCTCACAGAGGAGGAAATGTGAAGAGACTGCAAAATGGCTGGGACCTTCAGTGTGTGCCCACGGAGGAAACCTGGCTGAGAATTAAGGCCCACCTGAGTGGTGGTGTGGACACCCAATGTTACTTATCATGATGAAGATCTGCTTTGTCACATCACAGAATATTAATATGGAAGTTACTTTCTTACAATAGTGAAACCATGAGTATGAAGAAATAGTGTTTGTTCAGATTTGTGTGGAAATAATGCAGATGCATCCATTTCACATTACAATTCTTATGTGAGACTTCAAGTGTTTATTGAGTTTTAAGATACATTTTGATTGTTCTGCTCCTGCAAATTTTATGATCATGTTTGCATTGTAGATACATAGAATCTAGAACAATCTTTAGTGACTTTCAGCTTCTTTTAGAGTACTTACTTTTACATTTTGAATTTTTTCCCCTGTGAGTCTCTTCAGTTTATTATTTAACTCTATAAGCACGGTGATAAATTTGCTTTATTTGCCTCTTGTGGAACTTTCATTTCAAAGGACTTTTTTTTCTGTTAGATATGTGAGTTTGACTGTGAGTACTTTGTCTAGTATAAAATTTTTATTTTCATTTGTTAGTTTTGTGTGTGTGTGTGTTCATGCATGTGTGTGTGTGTGTGTGTATGTGTTTTGAGAAGGAGTCTTGCTCTGTCACACGAGTTGGAGTGAAGTGGCAGGATCTCGGCTCTCCTCAACCTCTGCTTCCCAGCTTCAAATGATTCCCCTGCCTCAGCCTTTCCAGGAGCTAGGATTATAGTCACATGCAACCATGTCCAGCTAATTTTTGTATTTTTAGTGAAGACTAGGTATCACCATATTTGCCAGGCTGGTCTCCAACTCCTGACCACAAGTAATCTGCCAGCTTTGGCCTGACAAAATTCTGGGTTTACAGGTGTGAGCCACCATGCCCAGCCTCATTTATTTGTTATGTATTTGAACCCCTGTTCTATTTTCTTTTTTTTTTTTAGCATTTAATTATTAATTTATTGGGATTTAGGGTTTTTATTATTATTATTATTATTATTATTATTATTATACTTTAGGTTTTATGGTACATGTGAGCAATGTGCAGGTAAGTTACATATGTATACATGTGCCATGCTGGTGCGCTGCACCCACCAACTTGTCATCTAGCATTAGGTATATCTCCCAATGCTATCCCTCCCCCCTCACCCGACCCCACAACAGTCCCTGAAGTGTGATGTTCCCCTTCCTGTGTCCATGTGTTCTCATTGTTTAATTCCCACCTATGAGTGAGAATATGCGGTGTTTGGTTTTTTGTTCTTGCGATAGTTTACTGAGAATGATGATTTCCAATTTCATCCATGTCCCTACAAAGGACATGAACTCATCATTTTTTATGGCTGCATAGTATTCCATGGTGTATATGTGCCACATTTTCTTAATCCAGTCTATCATTGTTGGACATTTGGGTTGGTTCCAAGTCTTTGCTATTGTGAATAATGCCGCAATAAACATACTTGTGCATGTGTCTTTATAGCAGCATGATTTATAGTCCTTTGGGTATATACCCAGTAATGGGATTGCTGGGTCGAATGGAATTTCTAGTTCTAGATCCCTGAGGAATCACCACACTGACTTCCACAAGGGTTGAACTAGTTTACAGTCCCACCAACAGTGTAAAAGTGTTCCTATTTCTCCACATCCTCTCCAGCACCTGTTGTTTCCTGACTTTTTAATGATTGCCATTCTAACTGGTGTGAGATGGTATCTCATTGTGGTTTTGATTTGCATTTCTCTGATGGCCAGTGATGGTGAGCATTTTTTCATGTGTTTTTTGGCTGCATAAATGTCTTCTTTTGAGAAGTGTCTGTTCATGTCCTTCGCCCACTTTTTGATGGGGTTGTTTGTTTTTTTCTTGTAAATTTGTTGGAGTTCATTGTAGATCCTGGATATTAGCCCTTTGTCAGATGAGTAGGTTGCGAAAATTTTCTCCCATTTTGTAGGTTGCCTGTTCACTCTGATGGTAGTTTCTTTTGCTGTGCAGAAGCTCTTGAGTTTAATTAGATCCCATTTGTCAATTTTGGCTTTTGTTGCCATTGCTTTTGGTGTTTTAGACATGAAGTCCTTGCCCATGCCTATGTCCTGAATGGTAATGCCTAGGTTTTCTTCTAGAGTTTTCTTCATGTACACGTATTTTAAAGTTCTTGAAATAATGTTTTATTTATTTACTCAATAGTAGAATTTTAAAAGTAATATTTTTATTCACTAAATACAGTATTGTGAATAGGTTAAACATTGTATAGCATTGTCATTCTCTCTTTCAAAATTCTTCAAGAACTGTTTTTCCCCCATGTGAGGAGAACAGGCAGATAACTACAAAAAATTGTGTGAGTGACTGGGTATGAAAATACAATTTGAAGGCCAATTGTGGTGGCTCATGCCTGTAATCCCTGCACTTTGAGAGACCAAGGCTGGTGGATTACCAGATGTCAGAAGTTCAAGACCATCGTGGTCAACATGATGCAACCCCATCTTAACTAAATATTCAAAAGTTAGTCTGATGTGGTGGCTGGTGCCTGTAATCCCAGCTACTCGGGAAGCTGAGGCAGGAGAATTGCTTGAACCTAGGAGCCAGGGGTTGCAGTGAGCCAAGATCATGCCACTGCACTCCAGCCTGGGCCACAAGAGCAAAAATTATCTCCACCAGCCCTTCCCATGCCCTGCAAAAAAGCATCAAATTTACATAACCATAATTATCTAAAAAGCCAGCATAATTTTAATTCTATTGTAGTTATCACCTTCAGACACTGTTTATTTTGGAGAAGTGATTACAGAAATCTGAAAAGTCAAGGCCTGATGAGAATACTTAAATTAACCATACTCCAGAAGCCCAAATCTGAAAAGCAAAGGTGTTTCTGGTACAATAGCACAAATTCTGCATTTCTTATATATTGTGCAGTGAAATATTGCACATATGAGAAATAAATGCAGTGTTAAATAAAAAGTAATGGGATTAAGAGGAATCATTGCTTAATGAGTTAAAATGACACACAAATAAATTGAGACAAAAAGAAAGACAATGACAGAAAATATATTGTCTATTGATTTAATTTAAAAAATTGTCCTTTTTGTGTATTAGCATTATATAGAACCATTAAAATAATATAATTTTGTATATTGACTTCTAACATGTAAGAAGTGGTTTTTATTTTGTATATTTGGAGACCTGATCAAAGATTCTTTACACATTTTATTTTTTCCCAAATTTGCTAGCTAATAGCTAGCTAAATGCTAGTTGCCTGAATACCTCTAAGTAGTTTCTTTTCCCATTAATTTTAATATGAACTTGGTGTGTATTTTGTTGGCATCTTTGCTAAATCTACAAGTGTTGAAGTTCTTCAGATCTCAGTCATGGATTCTCTTTGGTTTTCTCAAGGCTAAAACACCCTTGCTATGCTGACCATTAACAAGTTCCCAACTTCAGGCCAGATAGTTGTACTGACCTTCAGTCTTGGCATATCCAAGTGCATGTCTTACATCTCCATATACCAAAACCAGAACTTAATTTCATCCCCCAAACATGTTTCCTCCTACGATATTCCATTATTTCAGAAATTCACAACACCAAATACCCTGTATTTCAAGCTAGAAATGTAGAGGATGATCTTTGAGGCAGCCTTTTCTCAGTGACTTTTCATCATTTACATCCAACTCTTCACAGGTTGGGTGTCCCCTCTGAGAATTATAGTCTTAGTAAATAAAGACTGACCCCCAGGTAACCTTCAATCATTCAGTTTTGTTTTTTGTTTTTTTTAATTCATGTCAGTTTCTCTACACAACAGCTGCAGCTCTACGATGTCAATGTTGGAGTCCAAGTACCATTCTCTGCCAGTATTATTATTTTATTTATCATGAGATAAATGTTTCTTAAAAATGCCCGCATGAAGCTATACTAACAGAATTAAATGATGTCTTTGTTTTACAAAAAAATACAAGACCAATAGAATGAACTGTTATTAAGTTCTCTTTATAACTACACACACAGGTACTAGATATTTTAGACCCCACTTCATACATCTGAAATTTGAGTCTCAAAATAATTAACTTCTCATAACATCTAATTTCAGATTACAACACTACCTCTTTCTACAATTTGTGCTATCTCCCTTTAAGAAAAAACTGGGGTTCTTAATTCATTAAGAATAAAAAACATAATTTTCTTTAACATCTTCTAGCTGAGGCAAAATCTAAATTTTCTGTGTAGATGTTGTTATGTGCAATTTCACCAAAACTTTTACAACTTTAACTAGAGTTATGCTTCAAAGGCCTACATGTTCATCAAATGCCTGCACACGTGCTTTAACACAGAAACATTTGGAAGTTAATAGGAGTATTAACTCTTATCATTATAGACAATGACATCTGAAGATGCTTTCCAATCTTCCCTAAATATATGAAATTCAAAATGTTAGTACAGTCTCCAAATTATCAATGTAATCTTAGTAGCATTGGATCATTTACAGAAGGTAATTTTGTCACTAATATTTTTTTTAAACACTGCTATTTTATACCCATACATAGCATTAACTGTCACACGGTGTATAGTTAGAGATAAGATCCTAAAGGAAATGTTCAGAAATAGGTTTCATATATTTCACTAAATTGCAAACTAAGAGGTTAATTACTACTCTGAAGTGCTAGATAGTAGGACTAGTGTTTACCAAGACTGAAAAAGAAGATAGGGGCTTCTTGAGAAGCTGGTGATTTGAGAAGGCTGGATTTAGGAAAAGATAAGGTATTTATTCCTGACTCCTGGCTAGATGCTTTTGTTGCATTGTTTATTTTTTGTTTTTTTATTCTGTTTTTGGTTTTGTTGTTGTTGTTGTTTACTTTCTCTTATGTGTCAGACCAGAGTTTCACAAACATCCCCAAATAAATATGCGGGTCATAAAATACATATCCAGATACCTCTAGCTATTTTCCTTCAAAATCCTGGTTCAATCATCTGAAATGAGACCTAGAGAACCAGTAATTCTCACAAGTAGGCTAAGTGATTATTAGCAAAATGACAATTGTGAAATATTTAGAAAACCATCCAGGAGCTAGGTAACGTAAGCGTAAAGGATTTTGTAGAAATGACTATTTAAATGAAAGTTTTATTAAAAAGATAGAATTGACCACTTTCGTGCTTTCTAACTAGTACCTTTAAAGTAGCTTTTGCTAAAGTGGCAAAATTATTTCTTCATTTGAAGTTAGCATTATGGCGACAAATGACTTCTGAGTTAGCTTTTTGAAAATCTTCAGATCATAAATTCTAAAAACAATCTTGGGTGTTTATAAATGACCAGAAAATCACTAAGAAAAATATAAATATCAGGATGATGCTGGCCTCATAATATGAGTTAGGGAGGATTCCTTCTTTTTCTATTGATTGGAATAGTGTCATAAGGAATGGTACCAGCTCCTCCTTGTACCTCTGGTGGAATTCAGCTGTGAATCCATCTGGTCCTGGACTTTTTTTCATTGGTAAGCTATTAATTACTGCCTCAATTTCAGAGCCTGTTATTGGTCTATTCAGAGATTCAACTTCTTCCTGGTTTAGTCTTGGGAGGGTGTATGTGTCGATGAATTTATCCATTTCTTCCAGATTTTCAAGTTTATTTGCATAGAGGTGTTTACAGTATTCTCTGATGGTAGTTTGTATTTCTGTGGGATTGGTGGTGATAACCCCTTTATCATTTTTTATTGCATCTATTTGATTCTTCTCTCTTTTCTTCTTTATTAGTCTTGCTAGTGGTCTATCAATTTTTTTGATCTTTTCAAAAAAACAGCCCCTGGATTCATTGATTTTTTGAAGGGATTTTTTTTGTCTCTATTTCCTTCAGTTCTGCTCTGATTGTAGTTATTTCTTGCCTTCTGCTAGCTTTTGAATGTGTTTGTTCTTGCTTCTCTAGTTCTTTTAACTGTGATGTTAGGGTGTCAATTTTAGCTCTTTCCTGTTTCTCTTGTGGGTATTTAGTTGCTATAAATTTCCATCTACACACTGATTTGAATGTGCCCCAGAGATTCTGGTATGTTGTTTCTTTGTTCTCATTGGTTTCAAAGAACATCTTTATTTCTGCCTTCATTTTGTTATGTACCCAGTAGTCATTCACAAGCAGGTTGTTCAGTTTCCATGTATTTGAGTGGTTTTGAGTTAGTTTCTTAATCCTGAGGTCTAGTTTGATTGCACTGTAGTCTGAGAGACAGTTTGTTATAATTTCTGCTCTTTCACATTTGCTGAGGAGTGCTTTACTTCCAATTATGTGGTCAATTTTGGAATAAGTGCAGTGTGGTGCTGAGAAGAATGTATAGTCTGTTGATTTGGGCTGGAGAGTTCTGTAGATGTCTATTAGGTCCACTTGGTGCAGAGCCGCGTTTAATTCCTATATATCCTTGTTAACTTTCTGTCTCTCCCATTCTGTAGGTAGCCTGTTCACTCTGATGGTAGTTTCTTTTGCTCTGCAGAAGCTCTTTACTTTAAATAGATCCCATTTGTCAATTTTGACTTTTGTTGCCATTGCTTTTGGTGTTTTACACGTGAAGTCCTTGCCCATACCTATGTCCTGAATGGCATTGCCTAGGTTTTCTTCTAGGGTTTTTATGGTTTTAGGTCTGACATGTAAGTCTACAGAATGGGAGAAAATTTTTGCAACATATTCATCTGACAAAAGGCTAATATCCAGAATCTACAATGAACTCAAACAAATTTACAAGAAAAAAACAAACAATCTCATCCAAAAGTGGGCAAAGGATATGAACAGACACTTCTCAAAAGAAGACATTTATGAAGCCAAAAAACAAATGAAAAAATGCTCATCATCACTGGCCATCAGAGAAATGCAAATTAAAACCACAATGAGATACCATCTCACGCCATTTAGAATGGTGATCATTAAAAAGTCAGGAAATAACAGGTGCTTGAGAGGATTTGGAGAAGCAGGAACACTTTTACACTGTTGGTGGGACTGTAAACTCGTTCAAGCATTGTGGAAGTCAGTGTGGCGATTCCTCGGGGATCTATAAATAGAAATACTATTTGACCCAGCCATCCCATTACTGGGTATATGCCCAAAGGATTATAAATCAAGCTGTTATGGAGACACATGCACATGTATGTTTATTTTGGCACTATTCGCAATAGCAAAGACTTGGAACCAACCTAAATGTCCAACAACGATAGACTGGATTAAGATAATGTGGCACATATACACAATGGAATACTATGCAGCCATAAACAATGATGAGTTCATGTCCTTTGTAGGGACATCGATGAAACTGGAAACCATCATTCTCAGCAAACTATTGCAAGGACAATAAACCAAACACCGCATGTTCTCACTCATAGGTGGGAATTGAACAATGAGAACACATGGACACAGGAAGGGGAACATTACACACCGGGGCCTGTTGTGTGGTGGGAGGAGTGTGGAGGGATAGCTTTAGGAGATATACCTAATGCTAAATAACGAGTTAATGGGTGCAGCACATCAACATAGCACATGTATACATATATAACAAACCTGCATTTGTGCACATGTACCCTAAAACTTAAAGCATAATAATAATAAAATTAAACAAAAAATACTTTCTGTCTCATTGATCTGTCTGATGTTGACAGTGGGGTGTTAAAGTCTCCCAAACCCTGTAAGAGACACAACAAAATAAGAGAATTTTAGACCAATATCCCTGATGAACATCAGTGCAAAAATCCTCAATAAAATATTGGCAAACTGAATCCAGCAGCACATCAAAAAGCTTATCCACCATGATCAATTGGGCTTCATCTCTGGGACGCAAGGCTGGTTCAACATACGCAAATCAATAAACATAATCCAGCATATAAACAGAACCAACGACAAAAATCATATGATTTTCTCTATAGATGCAGAAAAGGCCTTTGACAAAATTCAACAATGCTTCATGCTAAAAACTCTCAATAAATTAATTATTGATGGGATGTATCTCTAAATAATAAGAGCTCTCTATGACAAACCCACAGCCAATATAATGCTGAATGGGCAAAAACTGGAGGCATTCCCTTTGAAAACTGGCACAAGACAGGGATGTCCTCTCTCACCACTCCTATTCAACATAGTGTTGGAAGTTCTGCCCAGGGCAATCAGGGAGGAGAAGGAAATAAAGGGTATCCAATTAGGAAAAGAGGATGTCAAATTGTCCCTGTTTGCAGATGACATGATTGTATATCTAGAAAACCCCATCGTCTCAGCCCAAAATCTCCTTAAGCTGATAGGTAACTTCGGCAAAGTCTCAGGATACGAAATCAATGTGCAAAAATCTCAAGCCTTCTCATACAGCAATAACAGACAAACAGAGAGCTAAATCATGAGTGAACTCCCATTCACAATTGCTTCAAAGAGAACAAACTACCTAGGAATCCAGCTTACAAGGGAGATGAAGAACCTCTTCAAGGAGAACTACAAACCACTGCTCAATGAAATAAAAGAGGATACAAACAAATGGAAAAACATTCCATGCTCATGGGTAGGAAGAATCAATATCATGAAAATGGCCATACTGCCCAAGGAAATTTACAGATTCAATGCCATCCCCATCAAGCTACCAGTGACTATCTTCACAAAATTGGAAACAACGACTTTCAAGTTCATATGGAACCAAAAAAGAGCCCACTTTGCCAAGTCAATCCTAAATCAAAAGAACAGAGCTGGAGGCATCACGCTACCTGACTTCAAACAATACTACAAGGCTACAGTAACCAAAACAGCATGGTACTGGTACCAAAACAGAGATACAGATCAATGGAACAGAACAGAGCCCTCAGAAATAATGCCACATACCTACATCCATCTGATCTTTGACAAACCTGACAAAAACAAAAAATGGGGAAATGATTTAATATGTGGAAACCTATTTAATAAATGGTGCTGGGAAAACTGGCTAGCCATATGTAGAAAGCTGAAAATGGATCCCTTCCTTACACCTTCTACAAAAATTAATTCAAGATGGATTAAGGACTTAAATGTTAGACCTAAAACCATAAAAACCCTAGAAGAAAACCTAGGTAATACCATTCAGGACATAGGCATGGGCAAGGACTTCATGTCTAAAACACCAAAAGCAATGGCAACAAAAGCCAAAATTGACAAACAGGATCTAAATAAACTAAAGAGCTTCTGCACAGCAAAAGACACTACCATCAGAGTGAACAGGCAACCTACAGAATGGGAGAAAATTATTGCAATCTACTTATCTGACAAAGGGCTAATATCCAGAATCTGCAATGAACCCTAACAAATTTACAAGAAAAAAATCCCATCAAAAAGTGGGTGAAGCATATGAACAGACACTTCTCAAAAGAAGATATTTATGCAGCCAAAAAACACATGAAAAAAATGCTCATCATCACTGGCCATCAGAGAAATGAAAATCAAACCACAATGAGATACCATCTCATGCCAGTTACAATGGTGATCATTAAAAAGTCAGGAAACAACAGGTGCTGGAGAGGATGTGGAGAAATAGGAACACTTTTACACTGTTGGTGGGACTGTAAACGAGTTCAATAATTGTGGAAGTCAGTGTGGCAATTCCTCAGGGTTGTAGAACTAGAAATACCATTTGACCCAGCAATCCCATTACTGGGTATATACCCAAAGGGTTATAAATCATGCTGCTATAAAGACACATGCACAAGTATGTTTACTGTGGCTCTATTCACAATAGCAAAGACTTGGAACAAACCTAAATGTCCAACAATGATAGACTGGATTAAGAAAATGTGTCACATATGCACCATCGAATACCATGCAGTCATAAAAAGGGATGAGTTCATGTCCTTTGTAAGGACATGGATGAAGCTGGAAACCATCATTCTCAGCAAACTATCACAAGGACAAAAAAACAAACACCACATGTTCTCACTCATAGGTGGGAACTGAAAAATAATAACGCACAGACACAGGGAGGGGAACATCACACACTGGGGCCTGTTCTGGGGTGGGGTGTGGGTTGAGGGATAGCATTAGGAGATATACCTAATATTAAATGACGAGTTACTGGATGCAGCACACCAACATGGCACAGGTATGTATATGTAACTAAACTGAATGTTGTGCACATGTACCCTAAAACTTAAAGTATAATAAAAAAGAAAGACGAAAAATATAAATAAAAATGCCAGTATCCAAAATAATCAAAATAACTCTTACAAATATACAAGAAAAAAATACATACAATCTAGCCCAGTAGAAGAAAGCAGTATAGGTAAATAGTTGGATCCTTTTCAGAAAAGAGGAAAGTCAAATGACCCATGAAAAATGGCTAGATGCTTGATCTCATTAGTAATCCAGGGACATAAATCAAAACCACGTTTCGTTCATTAGCTTGGCAATTATTAAAATAATAATACTGAGTGCAGTCAAGAATGTAAAGAATGGTAATTTTTTTAAGTCAATCCGCAGGACTATCTAATGATATTTAGTTAAATTAGGGTGACTAATACCTTTATTGTTTCAATGGAAAACTTTTTTAGGATAAAAGAGTACTAACACTTACAAAATCATTTATTATTTAATATAGTATTTCCTTACAGGCAAATTGTTTTTACTGTATCGATGGATCTATTAAATAGCTATCTTCCAATTATTTTTGTAAATGAAATCCCTTCAAAAATTTAAAATCACAATTACATATCTTGAGGTAAAACAGAAAAATAACTTATTCATATTTATTATTTAAATATTAGAAGTAGTAGGCAGGATAATGATTTTGGAACATGTTTATATGAATTAATATGTTTCTTAACAATAATTATCCACACTTCTTTTGTGGAAAATGCATTTCTTTTAATTTTATATTGATTTCTAAATAAAGTTACTTGCCAGCTTTTCCAAAGTTGCTTCTTCTTGTCACCAATAAATTGTCATCAACAATGTTTAGCTTTTTAACTGAACATTAAAAATCATTTATCACATTGTTCAAAGTTTTATTTCTGGGCCAAAAAAATTTCAACAGGTTTATTTTGGTTCCAATGATGGATTAAAAATTCAAACAATTTTTTAATTTAATATTCTGTTTGAAACTTCTAAATGGCATTATTCAACTTTTTTGGAATTTCTTCTGCAGCTAATGGAGCTAACATAGTAACAATTATTAATGCATATTTCTTAATTGCAGAAAAATTTTAAAAAATTAGAATTAAAAATATACACAATTAATTTTTCAAAAATAATAATTTGATACAAATAAACAGCCACGCATTTCAGAATTATGTGCTTAATTTTTCCAAATTCACATATTAAATCTGTGAAAATGTCATCTTTAGGCATAGTTTTATTAATGTAACTAAGTATTACCTTTTGAAATAGCAGCTGCTTTTTCCCCTCAGCCCTCTATATTCTGGATTTCAGGGTATCACTTTTAGTCTGTGGTCCCAACATGGACTACAAGGCTTCATGATTACATCATGGTTACTGGCATTTTCAACCCATAATTTGATTGAAAGGGAAATCAAGTAGATTTTAATTAGATATCTACTTGAATTTTTAAGTCATTATTGCTGAAACAGATTTTGTTTAAATAGTCATTAGCAAATAGCTCATAAATAAATAGTTGTAGGTATATGAGAGATGACAAAACCACTGTGGCCAGACCAATTAACTACACTCTGTGAGCTAACTTCTAATTCCAGCACATAATTTTCATATATCTAGCCTATTATTTCCTTCATTTTCCCCAAACTTACCATATGATGATCTGCCAGTGTCATTAATTGGATCACATAGAAAAAACATATGTCAAATACTTCCCCAACATCAGGCGTGATTGGAAGAAACCACATATTTCCAGCCAATACTGCCTCAGTGCATATTGATTTATTATTACTCACTCTGCTGCATGCTGTCTTTGAAAATATGGCACTATCTATGTTTTGTGTGAACTATGTCAGGAAAATAAAGTTGGTTTTCAGATTTATCTCCCTACTAAAGTCATCATTCTGTTAACATTTTATTTTTCTCACATGCTGATAGAGGCCTGACAATAGCTATAATTATTAAACACAATGAACATTTAACACACATACAGGTTCTAATCAATTTATAATACTACTTCATTAAAAATGAAAAATCTAAGACATATGCTTACCTGATTAGCATGGATCAACAGCAGCAATAGTGTGGTAGTCAAGGGAGCTAATGAGAATATTTTATCCCTTTAAATTTAAAAGTTTACACACCGTGGTCCAGCCATTCTTCTAGTATATTCATTAGAAACTCTCACACATATGTAACTGGAGGCATAGGGAAGGTTTTCATTGTAGCATTTCAATAAACCCATCATGAGCGTGAGAATTTAGTAGACTGAGAATTATGCCATCAATAATGGCAGCTCTCAACAAGAATGTTAACAGAAAAAAATGCAAAATAATACACACCTTATAATATTCACATAAACAATACAATTTTACAAAACACCAGTATTACTTAGAAATAAATATTTGAATAAATTTAAAAAAAATGAAGGTAATACCAAGTTCATGATAATGGTGCCTCTGGAAATAGAAGAAAGGAAATGAGCCTGAGGGCATATATTCGAATTACAACGAGCGGTAATTTAAATAGAACAAGGAATGTTTTAATAACTGTTATTTTTAAGTGGGGTTAAATTGGTATTTGTTATATTATTTTGTATTGGTATATATTTTTCAAATTTTACTCAAAAACAAAATAATTTTGTAATGCACAATATACTGTTTACATTAGAATTACCTTGTGATGTAATTGCTTTAAAATTTCTCTGTCCCCATTGCCACTTCCAAGGAATTAAAAAAATTAAAATTTAGAGCATGTGATATTTTTCAAAGAACAACATTTTACAAGTATGAAATAAAATGTATTACCTACACATCACATTTTTTGACTCATTATCCATGTAAAATCTTGTAGTAGAAGAGAGAAGGACATAGGCAGAATTTCACATATTAATACAGGAAATAATTGTATGTTTATTTAAAACATACAATTATTTTGTATTTATTTGTTTTATCTTCTTAAGACATACAAGTGGCCAAGAAACATAAGAAAAGTACTCAACATCACTAGTCATCAGAAAAATCCAAATCGAAATCACAACAAGATACCCTCTCATATTCAGACAGAATGACTATTATTATTAAAAGCCAAAATAATAACAATAAGAATAATTGGGCAAGGATACAGAGAAAAAGGAACTCTTATACACTGGTGGTGAGAATGTTCCATCACTGTGGAAAGCAGTTTGGGGATTTGTAAAAGAACTAATAATAGAACTATGATGACACCCAGCAATCCTGTTACTTGGTATGTGCTCAAGGGAAAATAAATCATTAAAGCTACCAAAAAGACACATGAATTCTAATATTCATCACCACAGCAAAGACATGAAGTCAACCTAGAAGCCCATTCAAGATGGATGGGATAAAGAAAATGTGTTACATGTGAACCCTGGAATAGTACACAGCCATAAAAAGAACAAAATACTGTCCTTTGCGGCAACATGGATGCAGCTGTAGTTCATTAACCTAAGTAAATTAATGAGGAAACAGAAAATCAAATATTGAATATTCTCACTCATGCATAGGAGCTAAAACGTGGGTGCACACAGAAATAAAGACAGGAACATATATTCCAGACACTGGGGACACAAAAGGGGGGACAGAGGGAGAACGGAAGGGGGTGAAAATCTTCCTATTGGGTTCAAGGTTTCCTATCTGGGTGATTGGATCAGTAGAAGAATAAATGTCAGCATCATGCAACATACCTTTGTGACAAGCCTGCACATGTACTCTGAATCTATAATAAAAAATGGAAATAAAAATAAAATAAAATAATTATTAAAGGAAATAATATATTACATTATATAATTGACATTATTGCAGTGACACATAATGGAAACCTACTGATAAAATTTATATAAGCTTTATGGAAACAGTGAAAAGTCTCCTGTCTTTAAAAGTATAAAAATGAGATGGCTATCTATATGCAAATTAACTAGACTTCAGTTGCACTAATTAAAAGAGCAAGAGCTGAGTCAATCAAACAATAACAGAAAAGTTATAACTGATGCCAAAATTCCACCTTTTTATATTATCTTGGAAATCATATCCCAAGTTTTATTCTATTTTGAGAAACATCACTTTACATGTATATAGAACAAAGATTGCTTTTGCAGATTAGTATGATTTTAATAGAGCAAATTTCATCTTCAAATCTGATAAGCATTTTCCAATCCATAAAATACTGTTGGGAAAAAACTGTCAATCAGGCTAGACAAACATTTCAAAGAACCTATGAGGTTACAAATCATTTATGCCTCACTCTTGTTTTATCATAATAATGCATAGCACTTAGATAATGTTTCTTAGCTTGAAATTGCCCAGGAACTGTAATTAATCCTTTGACTATCCAGTGAGAGAGTGTTAAGAAACCCTTCGAAGAGATGATTTAACTCTGTAACTCACTCTTGCCTAAATGTAATTCATTACATGTGCTGTGTTGTATTTTCCTAGCTTTCTATTTCAATCTTCAGAGAAGTAATATTTATGTGTGAATGTATGACACATAGGCATCTATTATGAATAAAATTATGTAGACTGCAGTCTGTCTGCCACTAAAAGCTAACAGATATATGGTACATTCTGTCATGTTTTCTTTTTTTGTTCATTTCGTATCTCATTTTCAGGTATTTCAGAGTGTACTTCTTAGATTTGAATAGGCTAAAAATTTTAAATGAGGAATATACAATTCTCTTGTTAATTTTTATAATTGCTTTAGTATTTTGGAAAGTGTATTAAAACTAAATGTTTATAATTATGCTGAATATAAAAGAATATCATATGTAAATGCTTCACCCAAATGAAAAAATATTTAAGTATTCTATTTAGTGTTCTTTCTAGTAGGATTTTCTTCTCTGAAGGTAGCTGGCTACAGGGGTCTACCAAAACCAGTCTATTTCTGCAGTAAATACCAACACGGGTTACACAGGAAAGAACTTTTTCAGCATGCAAAGCACAATGCATATTTTCCCTGAGCAGAATAAATTCTTATACAGTTTTACTGTCCAACTAAAATTTCAATTAAAGTTAATCATTTTGCTTTTTATTACAGAGAAAATCTGATTACTTTCTAATTACTTACCCAAAATCTATTTTCTATAATTATCTAAAATTACATAGACATTAACACCTGCATACAAAAGAAACAGTACAACTGGAAGACCAACCAATGTGTATATGTCTTCTGTTTTAAAAATCTTTCTACTATACTATTTGCATTAAGGTTACAGTTGTAATTCAATCAATGACCTATTTTAAATGAGTGAATAGGACATCACTGGAGAAAGTGTGTACAATGCAAGAAATATTTTCCTATGCATACACTTTATTTGTAAATGTGTTTAGACTGTGTAGTTAAAATGGTTAACTTTGTTGTCAAAGACTGATACTGGCTAAAGTTTTGTTTCTTAATATATTCTTATTTAATTTTTTCCAGAATGTTTTGAAATATTGTTCATATATTTACTTTAATTTCATCTGGGAATAGATGGCCAAATAAAAATGGAGAAAAGCAATTTTTTTCCTATAAGTTGAATCATCTCCTTAGTGTCAAACCTGTCACAAAAGGAGAGATGCATCTGCTGCTCTTACTTTAGGAGCAGACTTTCCACCAATAGATTATAAATGTGAAAATATCTGCCTACTTAATGCCACTATTCTTCAGAAAACACTAATGCAGTCTGAGTTTGAACCTGAAGGATTCGCATTGGGAACTTGGAGACTTTGGTCAACTAATTTCTAAGCTAATTTCTAAGGATGTTCTCTGTTGCAACGTCCTTAGATGTTTGACTCTAGTCAAACACTCTATCATGGAAAATCTAACCTAGTGGGCCATTTAGTTATGAGATGGTAAAAAAATAATAATAAAAATATTCCTGGAATGCAGATAGCCAGAACTATAGGTCTTTAAGGAAAAGTACTCCCAGTAACAATGTGGAAGTTTGTCTGAATTTCCATTTCTACATTATGATGACTTTGTAAATTATGTCTGGTTTTGAAAATCTTTACTTTTGAATGTGGATTTATCTTTTAAAATTAATATTGTTTCATAGGACCATTTTCATGTACAAAGTATGCAACATTTTATGGGAGCTCATACATAGACACCTCATAAAAGCAAAGGGGAACATTTGTGGAAGTCAGTGTGGTGATTCCTCAGGGATCTAGAACTAGAAATACCATTTGACCCAGCCATCCCATTATTGGGTATATACCCAAAGGACTATAAATCATGCTGCTATAAAGACACATGCACACATATGTTTATCGAGGCACTATTCACAATAGCAAAGACTTGGAACCAACCCAAATGTCCAACAACGATAGACTGGATTAAGAAAATGTGGCACATATACACCATGGAATACTATGCAGCCATAAAAAATGATGAGTTCATGTCTTTTGTAGGGACATGGATGAAATTGGAAATCATCATTCTCAGTAAACTATCACAAGAACAAAAAAACGAAACACCACTTATTCTCACTCATAGGTGGGAACTGAACAATGAGAACACATGGACACAGGAAGGGGAACATCACACTCCAGGGACTGTTGTGGGGTGGGGGGAGGGGGGAGGGATAGTTTTAGGAGGTATACCTAATGCTAAATGAGGAGTTAATGGGTGCAGCACACCCTAAAACTTAAAGAATAATAATAATAACAAAAAATACTTCCAAAAAAAAAAAAAGCAAGGGGTGAGACAGATGTTTTAGATGCATTAGGATGGATGAAGACGAAGCACTGTTTCTACTCTCTGGGTCTCTGATTTCTGATATGACAAACTATAAAATAATGACAAATTATAGTTTAAAAAGAAGGACCCAGTCTCTTGTGTTCCACTGTTATTTTGTATCCTATAAACGCTTTGTGCTATATCTAAGACTTAAAATGTTTTAAACATTAGATGTTGGTCTTTAGGACACCAAGTAGAGGTGGGAGCACACATGCAGTTGCTGCCTGGGAGATCTTATCTAACGAAAGAAGTTAATAACAGCCAGCAGAATGGGCAGTGGTCCAGTGCCAGGTGTTTAACTGAGACTTGCGTAAGTTTCTCAGAAATTCTCGGAAGCATTTGAGGGAAATGAAACTGGTTTACCAATGCCCTTTAAAAAAAATCAGCTGAAGAACATGCTATAGTGTGCTAAGGAGAAAAGTGAGCAAGACACTTAATTTGAGACAGGAAAATTCTAGGTGACTGCAGGAGCATAGAAATTCTCAGGCAGCTGTTTCACATGACTAGCAAAAAAATACACTATTAAAATAGATGCATAAACAAGGAGTTGATAAGACTGTGTAAAGCCAGCATGAAGACAAAGCTGGCTAGAAACAATTGAAGCCAACATGGTGTTGAATTTCAGCTAGGTTTCACCTTGGAGAAAATAGCGAAAAACTCACTGCTACTACCATGCGGCTCTGCTACTACCATACAGCAGAGCAACTGATCAAATGCAGTAACTGCCTAACTATGGCTGGTTCACATGTGAAAAACAGAAATCCTTGTTTATTTAATTCATGCTTCCTTTTTCTGCTATATGAAGTAAAAAACATTCCTTACTGACACAATGCTTCATTTTCTTAATTATTCTCCACCATTTATTTTCTTCTCACATTGCTTATAGTTTGCGACTTATTTTGTCAAACACTGCAATGAGGTAACACTGCAGTATTATAGAAAGCACACTGCATTGGAAAGAGACTCATGTTGAAGTGGGAAAACACCTTATCCCTCCCCCGCGGGGCATGCAATGAGGACAGGTTGTGGGGCTCTGATCCTAGGCAGCATCTAGGGGTGAAAGTTTACAGCTCCTGAATCCCCAGCAGGCAGGTGCTACACGGCCCATCCATAGGTGGCTTGTGTTAGTCTGCTCCATCAGACAACCTGTCTTACTGCAAAGAGAGAGGGCTATCTGAAACTAGGCGTTTCTTGCCTTGGTGTACCTGAAGAATTGGCTCACACGTGGACTTGGAGAATTAGTGCAAGGTGTCATTGATTGGGAGTTCTCAGCAGATAGATGGGGACCCAGAAGGGAGATGGAGCAGTAAGGTGGTTTTCCCTTGGAATGTGGCTGCTCAAGATTCTCCTCCCACAGCCCCACAAAACTCCGTGTTCTTCTGGGATTGATGGCCTGTCACCTCTGTCCTTGTGCGCTCCTTCCTCTGGTGTCCTCTTGAGGTCCAGTTGCCTTGTCTTTTTCTGCTGACGATTCCTCTCAAAGTCTAGCTGCTGTGTCTCTGCCTGCTAGGTTCTCAGGGTTTCTTATATCACAAGATGGAGTTGTGGCAGGCCAGGATGGTCTTGGGAAATGCAACATTTTGGCAAGAAAATAGAAGTGCTCTTCTTCACCTAGGTCAGTGAGCACAAGCCTGATGATGCAGCCCTAACCAAGGACCATGCCCTCCTCTACCCAGCCCTTCCCTGCTCCCCTTCCATATCAATATTTTTTTATTTAAATCTCCAAAACTAATACCCAAATTATTTAGAGAAGACAATTGGAGGAAATGATATTAGAAGAGTCTAGGATTAGGGTCACTAAATAGAAAATGGAAACACAGAGATCATGTCCTGCAGGCCACAAAATCACTGCGGAAACATATCCCCTGCTGAGAAGGAGAGGGACACAGACTGGCTTCTCTCCTCTTCTTGTTCTGTAATCTCTGCAGTGTCACCCCTCGACTGAACTGAAAAAGGAAGTAATGTTTATGGAAGCCTAGGAACCATGCCTCACAGGGGACAGGCCTCCCTATTACAGAACAGTGCCAGGAGAGGTGATTGGTGTACCTGTGGGCATATAAACCCAGGACCACACACAAAGGAATATCAGAGAGAATATAGTATCAAAGGATCAAGAAAGAAGTCATCTCAGGAATGACTCATGCATGGTATTTGTGAAGACCAAAAAAGTAAAACAAAGCTTATGAGATAGTAAACATAACAAGAACTTAGAGAAAAATGGGCAAAATTGTAAAGTCAAGGTTACTTATCTTTCCTTTTAGGAGTTTTGAAATCCCTTCCAGAACACTTTTCCCAATATCTTTCATTCATTGATTCATTCAAGAAATACGTACTGAGCTAGTATGGTCTGAGATTTCAGCAGATGACATCATATGCACTGTTACTACTCCTATGATTGACAGAAAGAATGTTTCTTTTCTCCCACAGTGTTTTTCTCCCAAACATTCTTCTTGCAAATTCGTATACTTACAGATCTGGTCAATTGTTTCTGCCCTAAGAAGTTTCCCAAACCCTGATTTTTGGAAAACAATGTAAACAATTTTCTCTGACCATTTCCCATGAACTGCTCAACTTTAAACAATGTCTATGCATTTGGAGCAATTATGCAAACTTCCAAAAAGCACCTGACAGTGTTTTTATTTTGTTTTGTTTTGTTTTATTGTATTAATTTTTAGGGACAAATTCTTGACCTGTGGCCCAGGCTGAAATGCAATGTGTCATCATTGCTGACTGCAACTTTAGACTCCTGAGTAACTAGAAAAACAGATGCATACCATCATGCCCTATTTAATTAATTCATTACTTTTGTAGAGTTAGGTCTTGCTAGGTTGCCTGGGCTGGTCTCCAACTCTGGGCTTGAAGCAGTCCTCCCTTCTCAGCCTCCCAAAAAGTTGGGATTCCGGGCATCAACCACTGGACCTCAAAGAGGAAATTTTAGATTTTAGAATGTTGCAATGTTAGACTTAAATCATTTTTTCAAGTTTGCAGTTGCAGTGGCACTTGAGAATAATTATTTCTTATGGTGAAAGTGTGATTTCTCATATCTAGTCATCCACTTTTGAAATCTTTATTCTGTTTACTTAACCCCTAATAACTTGTAGTCAGCTTAGTTGAAAACTCAGTACATTGCTGTTTTGTGTTGAGGCCATGAAGACAAATGTAGAGAGGTATTAAGGACAAAAGACATTTATTTTGTACATAAAACACTAATCTTTTTATTATGGCCATAAATTTTAGAATTATCACAGGCATTTGATATGAGAAGGATTATGTATTGCTTAGTATATTCCAGGTGTTATCTAGGCAAATCTATATTTCTTGAGTCATATTATCTCATGGTACAGTATTATGAGCTAAGTACAGTTACCTTCTTACTTTACAGATAAACTGAAAGTTATTAAAGCATTCACAGTTCATAGGAAGATTAAAACAAGTCAATAGAAATATCAATTGTACAAAAGAATAAGAACTCATTTTTGTCTTGTAAATATTGAAACATTCATTTGTTTTAAATAAAAGAGGTACTGGGGTGTATGAAAATGGTAATATTATACACCATATAAATTGCCTCCCTAAAGGCACAAATATGCACTCGAGCACACAATTGAGATGCCATGTTGCCAGTATTGTTTAGATTTCTTTTCTTTGAAACATTTATGCTAAAGCTTTATCCTTTCAGGTGAGACATCATATATGGCATGGGTAGCTTTCAAAAATACTCTGAAATACATGTAAGTATACATACTTTAGTAACCAACTTCCCAATTTTGTCTTAATCAGGAGTTAATTATGTATGGCACTCCTAGTAAGTAAATTAATCTTTGAGTTGCTGTGAGTTATTTTAGAAATTGATCAGTTAAGCATTTAAGTTATCAAAGTTCTTTACTTGTGTAATATCATATAAATGTGGGATATTAAAAATTAATAACAGGATTTATGTAACTAAAAGCTGCCATCTAATGTGATATTTTTCAGTAAGATTACAGTAGTAATTATGCTGAGAAATAGTCATTCCCATAGTTTGAGCCATTATAGAAATTTCCACCTGGGAATTTCACAGTCAGATTCCAGTTCTGGGCAACAGTGATTAACATAATGGTTATTAATGAGAAGAGATTTTCAGACATCCAGCTGTGTTTAAATGTCAGTGCCTTGAAGGGATGGGTTTGGCATATGAATAAGAAAGGGTGCATTGGACTGGATACTAAGAATCGTATTGAATTTTTTCTCTTGTCGTCTGTAACATGAAAGGTCAATCAGAGATATAGAAACAATGGAACATTTCACAACATGGCCTGACATTTCACTGAACTTTTATCCTTTTAACCATGTACAAAGTTTATTAAATATGCAAAAGTAGGACTGCTATAGGAAGAAAGATGAGGAGTCAGAGGTCACAATCCAAAGCAAGGTGACAGTCTCTTGTGGATCACACTCTGAGAGTTAATTAGAGTGAGAGCCAACCTTCAGGTTGCCAACAGGGAACAGGGAGAATGAAGTTATCAGCAGTTAGCATTATTGGTTTAATTGAAATGAATGTTGACAGAGATTTTGTTGGCTTTCTATCAAATTGAGTATAGATAAGGTAACTGCTTATCAAATTTCAAATATATAAAATTGTGGATTAATTAAATGTATACACAACCCATATAATATGGGTATCCCATATAAATGTATATGTGCATTTTCAAACTCACAGTGTGCAAATATGTGTCTATATCTAAATATATATACATACATTGACCAACAGTTATAACTTATTCTCCCATTTTAACACTCTCTTTCCTAGAATTTTGTCACAAATATAAATTTTCCATCTGTTTGAAGCCTACTCTTTGGAGATATTTAATGTATGGATACAGTAAAGCCATGAGATATCACAGTGTTTGTATTAGAGAAAAAAATAACACTGGTGTTATAAAAGATTCACTGTGAAGAGAAAGTTATACTTCAAGTTACTACAAATACAGAAGTATGATTTCATCAAAAGCTGAAATCAGTCAATATAATTTGTTTTTGTTGTTTTACTTAAAATACTTAATTTCAAATGGATTACTCAAGTAGAATAACGGTACTGGTATTAAATAATGTTGAAGAATTAATTACCTTTAATTTGATTATTGAAAATGTAAGTAAAATATAAGAAGTACTGTATAATGTAGTTTCATGAAGCATTCTTTATGATTTTCATAAAATTAATAGTCTCAATGGAATATTTTGAGACTGGGAAAGTTCCATATACCATTGTATTGTACTTTCATTCTATTACTTGCTTGCATGTCATAACTGATGGAAATAAAAATATTTAAATTTCCACTTATACAAAACATGGATTTTTGTTTATGTTTTCTAGTGAGATAAAGTAACCCAAAATTTTATCTATATAGGAAAATGTTTACAAGCCCAAACTTCTTAACTTTCTTTTCTTTTGAAGTTTCATATTTCAGTCTAGGTATGAGATGGAATTGACTGTGATCATTCTTTGATTTCACTATGATTACTGAGTTTCTGATACAGTGTTAGGAATGTGTAGACTTTAAAGCTTGCTCTCTTCTTCTTTATCTCTCTTTGGACCTGTATATGTGATTTCTTCAGTAATGTGCATCATTGTCTGACATAAGGCTGCTGAAATATACAAGCACAAATAGAATTCTTAGTTTCAGTGAAACTTTAGGAACAAACAAGTAAAACTGAAAGATAATTATGATATGAATGTAAGTAAGCAGTTTATCACAAAGGTACAATAAGGGTGAAAATCAATTTAAAAATACATGCCTCATCCAAAACATGAGGTAGTAAAAATGAAAAATTTAATTTGGCATAAAGAACAGTTTAAAAGTTATGATTATTTCTGGTGAGAGAAAGTAGCTCAGAAACCGTGAGGAAGTCCTGAAAACTACATGTTGGATTTACAGGTCAGGATCTGGGAGAGGGTGCCAAGGTCCTGGCCAGGTTGAGGCCCTCCTGGGACTAGCGAGTGTCTCAGTGGAAGAGTTGGAAAAGGGAAACATATGCTTCACCCTAGCTAACAGGCCACCTCAGCACACCTAGATAAAATTATCCACTGACCGTCCTCTTTCTCCTTCTTGGACAGGCAGGTGGAGGAACTCAGCCATCCTGAGTAACAGCAGGAGGATGAAGTTTGCATTTCATCACAACATTTACTTCCACAATGAAGTGATCATTAAGGAGTATTGTGTTGGCGTTCTTATTAAGGAGTGCCTCCCAGCATGGTAGAGGGGGTGGTATGTGGGAAGCTAGGCTGGCATGAGCCTTCCTGACTCCTCTCCCTCCAGGATACAGAGCAACTGGAACCACTGCAGTTCACTCGTTCTAGGATCATGCAGGTGAAAGCCCCAGTTTCAGGCAGGGCACCACCTAACTGAGCTTCTTCAGCTGGTTGGTTGACAGTGACTGCCCAAAGTATGGCAGGATTATTGAGGTGGAGTGCCTGTGGGGTTTCATGGGAAAGGACCTTGCTGGTCATTTCTTGGCATCAGAGGAATTGGCTTTGAACCAGAATCTGACCTGTCATGACCACATTGCCTAGTCCCCCAGATCATCAGCCAGGGCCTGTGGCTCAGTCCTCTGCAGCACTACCTGAAGGAGTTATTTCCTCAGAGACGGAACAGAGAGGAGGCCAGGGGAGCAGCCCAAGGCTGGGGTCTGAGAGGCTTGTGGGTTCTGGAGCTATGACACACATAGAGAAGCTGAGGCTCAGGGAGAGGCTGCAGTAAACAATCTCAGGCCATCCATTGGTTGGGGGAGAAAGACCCATCAGGGAACTGCATCATGCACATTTCAGGGTTGGGGAACCCTAAGCAGGTTAAAAGGCCTAAGTAGCTAAGGTCAATGAGTGAGAGGCCACCTGGGGCTCAGTTTGGACTCAACCAGGGTGCTCTCACCCTCCACACAGATGCCCACCTGAGGCCTGTCTATGTCTACATCCTCCCAGAATGGCTCTCTCAGGCCTGCCATGTTCCATTTTGATGACCCCTGTCTCCCCTGATGTGCATTTTCTCCTATTCTATCCTCATTCAGCCAGCCCCTGTCCAACCCCAGAAAAGAGAGGCCACTACACAGGGAATCTAGAGGACAATAAAGGGCTCACAGGGGAGGAAATGTGAAGAGACAGCAAAACAGAAGGGGACCTTCTGTGTGTGTCCAGGAAGGCAATCTGGATGGACATTAAGGCTCACCTTGCTATTGTTGAGGACACCCAGTGTCTCTTGGCCCTGAGCATGTGCACACAAACACACACATTGTCTAAATGGCATTGACTTCACTACTCCTTAAGTGATCTACAGATTCTATACAACTCCTGTAAAAATATCAATGACCCATTCTTCTTAGAAAAACAATCTGAGAATCCTAAATTTGCTGTGAAATGGCAGAAGATCCTGAAAACCCAGATGAATCCAGTAAAAAGCACAAAGCTGGAGGCATCACACTATCTAAGTTCACAATATACTACAAAGTTTTACACATGAAAATAGAACAGCACTGGCAGAAAAGCAGAGTCATGAGCTAATGAGCAACAATAGGGGCCCAGAACTAAGTCACGGCATTTGCAACTCATGATATTTTCCCAAAGAAGCAAGAATACACAATGCAAAATCAAGCATCTGCTGTAAACTAGGTTGGGGAAAAACTGAATATCCATATAAAGGATTTTTTTTTCTTTTTTCTTTTTGTTTTTTTGAGACAGAGTCTCACTCTGTCATCCAGGCTGGAGTGTAGTGGTGTGATCTCCATTCACTGCAAGCTCCACATCCTAGGTTCATTCCATTCTGCTGCCTCAGCCTACCAAGTAGCTGGGACTACAGGCACCTGCTACCATGCCTGGCTAACTTTTTTCATATTTTTAGAAGAGACAGGGTTTCACCATGTTAGCCAGGATGGTCTTGATCTCCTAACCTTGTGATCAGCCCACCTTGGTCTCCCAAAGTGGGATTACAGGCATAAGCCACCACACCTGGCCACATAAAGGACTTTAAAAGTAGATTACTTCTTACCAAACTCAAATATCAGACCTGAAACAATAAAAATACCAGAAGAAATCACAAGGTAGAAGCTCCATGATATTGCTGTGGGTAGATGGTCTCAAAGAGCACAGTAAACACCATCAAAAATAAAGAATGGGATTATATCAAACTAAAGTGCTCCAGCACACCATAGAAAACTAAACAGAGAGAAGGGACACATTACAGGATGGGAGAATTTTTCAGATCACCATATATCTCTTAATACACGAATATTTACAGTACATAAGGAAATGCAACAACTCAATAGCATGAAAATAAATAGGCTAAGGATGTGAATACTCATTTGTGAAACTAAGACACACTAAAGAGGACACACTAAAAAGTGCTCATCATCCCGAATACATTGGGAAAATGCAAATCAAAGCCACGATGAGATTTCATCTCACTTCAGTCAGAATGCCTATTACACAAAAGACAAAAAAAAAACAAACAAAAACGAAAACAAAAACCCTCATTTCTGGTGAGGATGCAGAGAAAAGGAAAGTCTTGCACACTTTTGGTGAGAATATAAATTAATGCAGGCATTACAAGAAGCTTTATGGCTTTAATTTTAGTATAGTCTTCAGAAATCTACAAAGTAGAATAACCCACCTTATGGTCCAGCAAATCAGAATACTGGTTCACACCCACAAGTACACAAATCAGTATGTTGCAGCAGTGAGTGCACCCCTGCAATTATTGCTGCACTCTTTACAGTTTTGCTATAGGTAAAATATGGAAGCAACCTCAGTGTCCCTCAGTTGAAGAGTGGATTTAAAAAATGGGAAATAAGCACAACAGAAAAATGTGCTGCAGTAACAAAGAAGGAAATCCTGCCAGTTTTGATAATGTGTGTGAATCTGGTGAATGTATGCATGCCATTTTGTTAAATGACATAAGCCAGGTATCAGAAAGGCAAATAGCACATGACCTCATTCCTATATGACATCTAAAAAGCAGACCTCACAGAGGTAGTGACTGTTGGGAGCAGGCCCCTCAAAATCTGGCCATAAACTGGCCCCCAAACTGGCCATAAACAGAAACTCTGCAGCACTGTGACATGTTCATGATGGCCATAACATAACATAACCCACACTGGGAGATTGTGGGTTACAGGAATAAGGGCAAGGAACTCCTGGCCCACTCAGGGCAGAAAATGACTTAAAGGCATTCTTAAGCCACAAACAATAGCATGAGTGATCTGTGCTTTAGGCACATGCTCCTGCTGCACTTAACTAGCCCAAGCCCAATCTATTCCTTTAATTTGGCCCATCCCTTCGTTTCCCATAAGGGATGCTTTTAGTTAATTTAATATCCATAGAAACAATGCTAATGACTGGCTTGCTATTAATAAATATGTGGATAAATCTCTGTTCAGGGCTGTCAGCTCTGAAGGCTGTGAGACCCCTGATTTCCCACTTTACAGCTCTATATTTCTGTGTGTGTGCCTTTAATTCCTCTAGTGCCACTTGATTAGGGTCTTCCCCACCGAGCTGGTCTCAGCAAGTGGCATCCATCATGGGGGCTTGAATCCAGGTTGAAGGGTCACCAGAATGATGGTTAGAGAACGTGGAATTAGCTGGAGGACACCCAAGTACTCTTTAAGCAATCCCTATGGTGAGTAAGAAGGGGAGCTCAGAGGCATCAGGGTAAAAATGGAACAAGTATGCGGTGTGGTTCATACTACCTTGGAACATCTTCACACTGATGATGAGGAGGAAGGAGAGTATAGTGAAGTAACAGAAGAGGTTACAAAGCATGTTTATTTGCTAGCTAAAGCTAAAGTGGCAAAGGAAGGAGAGGTTCATACCTACCTTTCTGCACCCCATCATTATTATTTTGAAGAAAAAGATCCTCCATATCTTTCTTTTCCAGAGGACACTGGGCAAAAAGTAATTGGTCCTGTGACTGTTCAAGCAGTGCATCAAGTGACCACTCTTTTTTCTATTCAGGCAGGAACTCAGCAAGCTAGATGAGAGAGTGATTTAGAGGCTTAGCATCTCCCTGTTAGAATATAACCCCAGACAAACAGGGAAATATTATAGCTACATTTGAGCTTTTTACTTTTAAATTATTCAAAGAATTTAAACAAGTTATAAATCAGTATGGACCAGGTTCTCCTTTTGTAATGGTACTGTTAAAGAACGTTGCTCTTTCCAGTCAGATGATTCCTACTGAATGGGATGCTCTTACTCGAGCTTTTTTAACTTCTGCTCAGTTCTTACAATTTAAAACTTGGTAGGCAGATGAAGCTTCCATTCAGGCTGCTTGCAATGCCCAGACCCAACCTCAAATTAATATAACTGCAGAACAACTTTTGGGGGTTGGCGGCTGGACTGGCTTAGATGCACAACAGGTCATGCAGGATGAGGCCATAGAACGGCTTAGAGGAGTGTGCATTAGATCTTGGGAAAAAATCACTTCAAGTGGAGAAAAATACCCTGCCTTTAGTGCTATAAAACTGGGACCTGAAGAACCATACTCTACTCTGCTAGCATGGGCAATGGTAGGACTGAGAGTGGATAAAGAAAATACTCCATTTCCTGGAGCTTGTTTTAACTGTGGGAAGCATAGTCATACTAAAAAATAATGTAGAAAAAATCAGCTAGTCAGGCTTCCTGATAGGGGAAAAAAGAAAATTGCTGAGCCTGAAATATATCCAAAATGTAAAAAAGGAAAACATTGGGCTAATCACTGTCACTCTAAGTTTGATAAAGAAGGGAACCCGATTTTGGGAAACGCCATGAAGGGCCTGTCTGGGGCCCTGTTCTAAACCAGGGCATTTCCAGCTCAAGACATTCCCTCACCCCCATACAATTTCTGTCCCCCACCACAGCTGATAGTGCTGCAGTAGATTTATGTTGCACAAAAGCTGTAAGCCTTCTGCCTGGGGAAGCCCCACAAAATGTCCCAACAGGAGCCTGTGGACCCTTGCCAGTGGGGACAATAGGACTGCTTTTAGGAAGGTCTAGTTTAGGTTTAAAAGGGGTACAAATATATACAGGAGTCATTGATTCAGACTACAATGGGGAAATTCAAATTATTATATCTACTTCTGTTGCCTGGAAAGCAGAGCCAGGAGAGCACATAGCACAGTTCCTGATTGTGCCATATGTGGGAATGGGAAAAAGTGAAATTAAATGAACAGGAGGATTTGGAAGCACAAATAAACAAGGCAAAGCAGTTTATTGGGTAAATCGAATTACTGATAAACATCCTACCTGTGAAATAACTATTCAGGGAAATAAATTTGAAGGTTTGGTAGATAGAGGAGGGAACATTTCAATAATTTTTCTACAGCACTGGCTGTCTGTGTGGCCAAATTCAACCTGCTCAATGTAACATAGTTGGAGTTGGTAAAGCTCCTGAAGTACATTAAAGTAGTTATATTTTGCATTGTGAAAGGCCCAATGGACAACCTGGGACTATTCAACCTATTATAACTTCTTTATAAATTTATAGGGGAGAGATTTATTACAACAATAAGGAGCACAAGTTCTAATTCCAGAACAATTATAGATCCCTCAACATCAACATACAATGGATGAAATGGGGTATGTCCCTGGTATTGGTCTAGAAAAACTTTGCAAGTTTTGAAAGAACTTCTTCAAAGGGAAAGACAAAGTTCCTGCCAAGGTTTAGAATATCATTTTTGATGGCGGCCATTGTTAAGCCTCCAGAACCTATACCTCTAAAATGGTTAACAGATAAGCCAATTTGGATACAACAATGGCCACTAAGTAAAGAGAAACTGGAGGCTTTAGATAAATTAGGTACTAAACAATTAGAAAATGTGCACATAGCTCCAACATTTTCCCCTTGGAATTCTCCAGTTTTCAGAATTAAGAAAAAATTAGGCAAATGGAGAATGTTAACTGACGTAAGAGCTATTAACTCAGTTATACAACCTATGGGAGCATTACAGTCAGGATTGCCTTCTCCTGTTATAATTTTGAAAAATGGCCTTTAATAGTAATAGATTTAAAAGACTGTCTCTTTACTATCCCTTTAGCTGAGCAAGACTGTGAACAGTTTGCCCTTACAATTCCTGCAGTAAACAACCTGCAGCCAGCTAAGAGTTATCATTGAAAAGTGTTGCCACAGGGCATGTTAAACATTCCCACAATTTGTCACATGTATGTGGGGCAAGCAACTGAACCTACACCTAAAAAAATTTCACTGTGTTACATTATTCACTATACGGATGACATAATTTATGCTGCCCCCACTTGAGAAATATTACTTCAGCTCGTTCTCTGAAGTGAGGCTTGATTTTTATTTGCCTTCATGGGCAATCCACAGTGCCCTTCAGCAGTACCACTGGACATAATTTTCAGGCCTGCCATCAACAAATACTGCCTCTGAGACACTGTGTCAACAACATCTGCACCTGTGACAGGACAGTCCGAGGTGTGAGAACACTGCTCCACTTCAGACTTGCCTTTGTCATGGTTCCTGCCTTCCTCAGAAGCCCCTTTCAGCCAGGCTTAGAGGAATTTGGCTAACACACTTCAGTGCTTTTTGTTTTTTTGAGTCTCCATTGTGGAGTGTCTGTTTGGCTCTGCTTGGGTTGTTTGGTTGTGCGTTCTTTATTTTTTTGTGGATCCTGAAACTGCAGTGAATTGGGAGACATGCCAAGAGAAGCTGACATCCAAATCACCTCCCCTTGAAAAAAAAAAACACTCTTCTAGAAAGAAGAGCAGCACATGACACCAAAAAACAGGCATCTCCTAATGTTTCATTGTCCTGTGTCCAAACCAGGGAGAACACCTGCAGTTCTGTCCACGGGGCTCCTTGAATTTACCTCCAAATCAATTCCCAGCTGAGCAAGTGATGCATGTCATAAGGGGAAACTCTTCCAACATCTTGATATTTCATCTTGGGACAAACAGTATGAGCAGCAATGAGGCCAGAAAGGGGTAAAAATACAATCTGGTGAGGGGTGTATGGGTCTCACAACTTTACCTGCAACAAAAATGAAGACAGATGACACATAATTGCTTCCAATTCCATCTTAGCATTCCCTTAATTGCACAAGTGGTCCACACCATAGCCTGGTGTTCAGATAGGAGTAATCCAATGTGCAAAACACAGCTGAAGTGCAAATAAGGGCTGTGCTGGCAAACAACCGATTTGAGGGCTTTTATACCAGAAGCCAAATTGAAGTTGAATGTGTTGATGCTGGGTGGGATGTGGCCTCCACACATGCCTCTTTTATTTTTCTGACTTTCATGTTACTCATCAGCTTAGGGTTTCCTGGGTCTGGCTCAACAGCTTCCACATTAAACGTTTCCCAGTTCATAAAGAAAAACCCTCAAGGAAATCCATTGCATGAGTGTTTCCTTCTAAACAGTGTCACACTTTAATGACTGGGCAGCTTTGATACTTTTAAAATTATAAATTCCCATTACAGGCACCAACAAGGAAATTCTTGTTCTCCCACTTCTACTGGAGGGATGCATGATTCCTGTAAAATGAGAAGCAGGCAGCTGTGTCTAGCTTTTGTCTGTCTGACAGTGTAGCTTCTGTTTCATTTAATTGGTGAATGGGACTGCTTCTCACCACAGATTACATAGCTGTCAGGGATTTCAGAAAGTAAAAGGGATTTTGGGCAGGCTGGCTGCACTCAAGGTTGTCAGTCACAGTCTCATTGTGGGGGCTGAGTTTCTTTGCACTTTGCAGGAGGCTTTTCCGTCCTCTGACAGGAATCATTGAACATTGCTTAAATGCCAGCATGAGGCAGCTCATTCTCTCAGGTGAGACTTTATTTATGTTTTGCATTCATGGGGAATCCACAGTGCCCCTCAACAGTACTACTGGACACCATTTTTAGGATTGGCAATGCCACAGATGGCTTCTGAGACATGGTCTCAATCTCATTTGCACCCATGAGAGACCAATCTGAGGTGTGAGAACATTGTTCCACCTTGGACTTGCCTTTGTCAGGGTTCCTTCCTATTCCAGAGAGTCCCTGTGAGGCCCAGGATGATGAGAGCCAGTGAAGTCAAGATCCTGGCCATCTTTCACTGACACCCACCTCTGGGGTCCGAAGTATGTTTCTATCAACCAAAGAACCCTCAACAACCCACCAGACTATATTCCAATGCCCATGGGCCTGGATTCTTGCACACATCTTCTTTCTGGAACGGAGCCAGAAGAGCAGTTTCCAGTGACCTCCTATCATTCTCAAAACACCTCTTCCTCCAGCATGACCTAACCACAGAGATGCCCTTACTGGGCCCTGAGGTAGAGATTTTTACAGTCCCAAAATGCGTTTTTTGCAGGCAGCCATTTTTCCAGTAACAGGGCCGCTCTATCTTTTTCCTCTGCTTAGGGAGGCTGACAGCTCTGAGAGCGAAGTGTCGGAGTCAGCCTCATGAACGTGCACTCACTAGTCTGAGGGCACCAGGCCTGATTGTGAGCTTTGGTTAGTGTCACAATGAATGTCACCATTGCCTAGTGACAAGTCCCCAGGATTTGCCAAAGAAGGAGGCCTTTGTGGAAGTGCATCAGCTGTGGACTCTCACCTGCCTTCTCTGTGAGATTTGTGGGCTAGTTTCATAACACTAGGACAGGACAGAGATGAGCCAGTCTGAAGAAAACTCAAGCAGTTTCCCAGGAGTAAACCACGAAATCCCTGATGATCGAAAAGCTCTTCAGGATTCCTCAGGTCTGCTTAGATGTTGTAGGGGTGAGTCTTTTTGAAACTTGCTCCACTGTGATTTCTAGGTACAGCCCACCTGTCTTCCCCAGGGTTGCTCTCTCTCAGGTTGGTCTTCCTGCAGAACAAAGCAAAGTCAGGAGCTCCCAGGCTGTGTGTCTGTGGGAGTGTTGAGAGTGTTGGATGTCTGCATATGTGTGTTTATGTGTGTGTTGTGTGTTTGTGTGTGTGTTTGCCTATAACTGGATTCTGCTAAAAGGTATGTAAATAATGCACTTCAGTGCTTCTTTTTTTTGTTTTTGGTCTCTCAATCTTTTGTTGGCCTATGTGGCTGTTCTTGGGCTGTGTAGCTCTGTGTTATTTATTTTTCTGTGGATCTTGAATCTGCTGTGAATAGAAAGGTGGGCCAAGACCCGTCGGTATCCACATCACCTCCCCCTGCAACAAAAATCCACTCTTCTAGAAAGAAGAGGATCACACCACACCAAAAAAACAGCATCTCTCAGAGTTTCATTTTCCTGTGGCCAACCCAGGGAGAAAAACGAGCAGTCCTGTCTGCAGGGCCCTTTGCATTTACCTTGAATACTGTTCATTGCCAAGCAGGTGCTTAATGTCTTGAGGGGACACTCCTTTGTCATCTTGTGATTTTATTCTGGGACATAGAGTATGAGCTGCAATAAGGTCAGACAGGGGTGACGATAAAATATGTTGAGGGGTGGATAGGGTCCTTCAATTTCACCAGCAAAAAAAAAAAAAAAAAAAAAAAGAAAAACAAACAAACAAACAAAAAACAGGAAGACAGATGACACAGAAAGTGCTTCCAAATTTATCCCCACATACCCTTAATTGCACAAAGAGTCCACACCATGGCCCTGTGTTCAGTTGGGAGTACGTCAACGTGCAAGGAACATTTGCAGTGCAAATTGGGGCCATCCTGGCAAACTTCTGATAGGTGTGCTTTCGTATCTGGAGCTAAATGGAAGTGGATGGCATATGGCCTCCACTCTTGCCTCTTCTTTTTCTGACTTCCATGTTCCTTCTTGGCTTAGGGTTTACTGAGTCTGCATTAACTACTTCCACAATAAATGTTTCTCAGTTCATGGAGTACAACCCCCATGGGATTCCATTGTGTGAGTGTTACCTTCTAAAAATTGTTACATTTTAATGACTAGGCAGCATGGATACCTTTAAAACCATAAATTCCCATTACAGCCGCCAACAAGAAAACTCTTGTTCTCCCGCTTCTATTGGAGGGCTGCATGATTTCTGTAGGATGAGAAGAAGGCAGCCACGTGTGGTTTCTGCCTGGTAATCTGGACCCATTTTTAATTTATCTTCATTGTGGAAGTTCTCTATCATTGGGCTGTTGCTGGAAGGAACTGCCTCATGCAACAAATTATTTTGCTGCCAGAAATTTTGGTGAGCAAAAGGGATTTTGGGTGGGCTGGCTAGGTTCTAGTCTGTGGTTCATTGACTTGTTGGGAGGCTGAGTTTGTTTGCACTTTTCAGGAGGGTTTTTGGTCCTCTGACAGGAATCATTGAACATTGCTTGGACTCCAGCACAAGGCAGCTCATTCTCTCAGGTGAGCCTTAATTTTTCTTTGCTTTCATAGGGAATACCCAGTGCCCTCAACAGCACTACTGGACACCCTTTTCAGGCTTGCCGTCACCACGGACAGCCCCTGAGACACTGTCTCAACCTCATCTGAACCCATCAGAGGCTAGTTTGAGGTGTGAGAATATTTCTTCACCCTGGACTTGCCTTTCTCATTGTTCTTGAATTTGCTGGTAGCCCCTGTGCTGCCCAGGGTGAAGAGAGGCAGGGAGGTTAAGAACACAGCTGTCTTTCACTGGCACTCACCTCTAGGGGCAGAGGTATTATTCTATCATCCAAAGAACACTCCACAATTCAACAGAAAACATTCCAATCCTCATGGGGCCTGATTCTTGTGAACAGCCTCTTTCAGGAATGGAGTCAGGAGAGCAGTTATCAGTGACCACCTCACAGTCTCAAAACACCTTTTTCTCCAGTGGGACCAGATCATGCGTATGGCCTGAAGGGGCCCTAAGTTTGAGACTTTTAAGGTTCCAGGTGGGTTATCACATGCAACATTTTTCCCAATACCAGGCCAGGCATGCGTGTACCATTTTCCTCTGCTTAGAAAGGCTGACAGCTCTGACTGTCAGGTGCTGAGCTCACCTGTGAATACACATGGGCTAGTCTCAGGGCACCAGGCCTGAGCTGTGAGCTCTGGCTAGTATCACAATGAATGCCACCATTGCCTAGTGACAATTCCCTGAGACATGGCAGAGAAGGAGACCTCCATGGAGGTGTGTCAGTGGTGGGCTCTCATCTCTTTTTGTGGGATCCATGAGATTGTCCCATGACCCTAGGAGAGGGCGGATGTAAGCCAGCCTATAGAAATGTCAAGAAGAGACCTAGGAAAAAATCTAAAAGTCTTTAAGGATCCAAAAAGATCTGCAGCATTTCTCAAGTGTGCCTAGATGTTTTAGAGGTGAGTCTTTTTGAAACTTGCCCCATTGTGATTTCTAGGTACAGCCTGAATGTGTTCCCCAGGGTTGCTCTCGTCCAGGTGGGCCTACCTTCAGAACCACACAGCCTCAGGAGCTGCCAGGCTGTGTGTTTCTGTGGCAGTGTTGTGAGTGTCGAATATCTCTGTGTGTGTGTGGCATTATGTGTTTCTCTCTGTGTGTGTTTGTGTGTGCGTGTGCCTGTAAGTTCAGTCTGCTTAATGCAGTGTGCCTAACACACTTCAGAGTTGTTTTTTTTTTTTTGAGTCTCTCAACATTTTGGTGGCCTGTCTGTGTGGCTCTGCTTAGGCTTCAAAGCTTCATGTTCTTTGTTTTTCTGTGAATTATGAATCTGATGTGAATTGGGAGACAGGAGGAGTCCCACTTGTATCAAAATTACCACCCCCTGCAAAAAATTCCCACACTTCTGGAAAGATGAACACACCACATCAAAAAAAAAAAAAAAAAAAGAGAAAAAGAGAAAAAGGAACAGACTCTTTTTAGTGTTTTGTTGTCTTGCAGCAAACACAGGGGAGACATTAGCAGTCCTGTCCACAGGGCCAATTGAACTTACCTTGAATTCAGTTCCAAGCTGAGCAAGTGCTTCATATCATGAGGGGACACTTCTCCATTGTCTTGGTATTATGTCCTGGGACATACAGTGTGAGCAGATATAACATCAGATATAGGTGAGGATATAGTCTGGTGAAATGTGATTGGGGTCATGTAAGTTCATCTGCAATAAAAATTAAGACAGATTACACAGAAAATTCTTCCAACTCTATCCCATATTCCCTTAATTGCACAAGCAGTCCACACAATGGCCTGGTGTTCAGGTGGGAGTACTCCAACATACAATTCCAAAGTTTAACGGATATTTGGAGTGCAAATTGGGACCATCCTGGCAAACTCCTGATTTGAGGGCTTTCATATTCGGAGACCAATGTGAGTGAAATGGATTGACGCTGGGTAGGATGTGGCCTCCACGCTTTCCTCTTCTTTTTCTGACTTCTATGTTCCTCACCTACCTAGAGTTTCCTGTGTCTGGCTCAACAACTTCCATACTAAAGATTTCCCCGTTCACAGAGAACAACGTTCATGGGAATCTATTGCATAAGTGTTCCCTTCTAAACACTGTCACGTTTTAATGAATGGCAGACTTGATATTTTAAAACTGAAAATTTCCATTACCGCTGCCAACAAATAAACTCTTTTTCTCTCACTTCTATCAAATGGCTGCATAATACCTGTAAGATGAGAAGCCATGTCTGCCCTTTGCCTGGTAATCCAGCCTCTGTTTCATTTCATCTGCACAGCTTTTTCATTGTGGAGGGGCTCCTTCATTGGGCTGTTTCTCGATAGGACTTCCTCTTGCCACAGATTATTTAGCTGCCAGGGATTTTAGAGAGCAAAAGGGACTTTGGGTAGGCTCACTGTGCTCCAGGTTCTAGGTTGTTGCCTGATTGTGGGGGCTGAGGTTGTTTGCACTTTGAAGGAGGCTTTTGGGTCCTCTGACAGGAATCACTGAGCATTGCTTGGACTCTAGCACAAGGCAACTCATTCTGTCAGGCAAGTCTTGATTTTTCTTTGATATAATGGGTAATTCACAGTGAATCTTGATGGCACTAACGTTCACATTTTCCAGGCTTGCCATCACCACAGATGGCCTCAGAGACACTGTCTCAACCTCATCTGTGCCCATGAGAGGGCAGTCTGAGGTATGAGAACACTGCTCCACCTTGTACTTGTCTTTGTCATAGTAACTGCCTTCCTCAAAGAGCCCCTGTTAGGCCCAAGATGAAGGGAGGCAGTGAGGCCAAGAGCCCAGCTGTCTTTCACTGACACATGCCTCAGAGTTCTCAGGTAAGATTCTATCACTCACATAATCCTCAACAATACACAAGACTATTCCAATCCCCATATGGCCTGATTTTTGCACACACACACATTCTCTTTTGGGAATGCAGTCAGAAGAGCTGTTTCTAGCGGCCACCTCACAGTCTCAAAATGCCTCCTCCTGCAGTGAAAACTGATGGCCTGAAGGGGACCTGATGTCAATACTTTTATGGTCCCCCAGTTGGTTTTTGCAGTCAGATTTTTTTCTGATACCAGGCCAGCACTGCCTGTACTATTTTTCTCTGCATAGGCAGGCTGACAGGTCTGACAAACAGGCACCCAAGCCTGCTTCACAGATATGCATGTGGTAGTCTCAGGGCACCAGAACTGATTGTGAGCCCTTGCTGGCATCACAATAATGGTGACTGTTGCATAGCAAGAAGTCCCTGTGGCTTGGCAGAGAAGGAGACTTTCTTGGAGGTGTGTTGGTGGTAGACTCTCGCCTGTCTTCTCTGTGGGATCCATGGGATAGTCCCGTGATCCTAGGAGAGGACAGATATAAGTCAGCCCGAAGAAATATCAAGCACAGCCCCAGGAATAAACTGCAAAATCCCTAAGGATCCAAAAGGACCTGCAGGATTTCTCAAGCCTGCCTAGACATTGTAGGGGTGAGTCTTCTTGAAAGTTTCCCCATCATTATTTCTAGGTAAATACCACCTGTGTTCACTGGGGTTGCTCTCTCCCAGGTGGGACTTCCTGCAGAACCATGAAGCTTCAGCAGCTGCTGGACTGTGTGTTTCTGTGGGATTGTTGTGAGCATTGGATGTCTGCATGTGTGTGTGGCATTGTGTGTGTGTGTTTTTGTGTGCCTGTTAGTGGAATCTGCATAAAGGAATGTGGCTAAAACACTTCAGTGCTTCTTCTTTTTTTTTTTTTTTGAGACTCCCACTCTTTTGGTGGCTGCCCTGTGTGGCTTTTCTTGGGCTGTGGGACCTCGTGTTCTTCATTTGTCTGTGGATCATGAATCCCCTGTGAATTGGGAGGCATGCCAAGAGCTGCTGGCATCCATATCACCTCCCCCTACAAAAAAACCCACCCTTTTAGAAAGAAGAGAAACACACCATACCAAAAAACAGACATCTTTCTGTCTTTTATTGTCCTGCAGCCATTCCAGAGAGGGACACTAGAATTACTGTTTACTGTGTCCCTGGAATTTACCTCAAATTTGATTCCTATCTGAGTAGGTACTTCACATCATGAGGGGACATTCCTCCATTGTCTTAGGATTTCATCTTGGGACATGGAGTGTGAGAAACAATACAGTCAGATGGGGTGAGAATACAATTTCATGAGAGGTGGATTGGGTCCCGCTTCACCTGCAACACAAAGGAAGACAGATGACACAGAAGGTGCTTCCAACACCATTCCCACTTTCCTTTAATTGCACAAGCAGTTCATACCATGGCCCAATGTTCAGATGGGAGTACTCCAACATGAAAAAAGATTTGGTGTGTAAATTGGGGACATCCTAGCTAACTCCTGATTTGATGGCTTTCCTTCCCAGAGTCAAATGGGTGTGCAATGGATTGATGCTGTGTGGGATGTGGCCTCCAGAATTTCCACTGCTTTTTCTGGATTCCATTTTTCTCATTGGCCTAGTGTTTCGTGGGTCTGGCTCAATGAATTCCACACTAAATGTTTCCCAGTTCACAAAAAACAACCATCTTGGGAATCCATTGCATGAGTGTTTCCTTCTAAACACTGTCACATTTTAATGAGTGGAACCCTTTAATACTGTTAAAACCATAAATTCATGCTACAGCCACCAACAAGAAACTTTGGTTCTCTCACTTCCATCAGAAGGCTGCAAGATTCCTCCAGGATGAGAAGCAGGCAGCTGTGTCTGGCTTTTGCCTATTAATCTAGTCTCTTATTCATTTAATCTTCATGTCCTCCTTGTGGATGGGCTCTTTCACTGAACTGTTGCTGGATGGGTCTGCCTCTTGCCACAGGTTATTTAGGTGCTAGAGATTTCAGAGAGCCAAATGGACTTCAGGAGACACTTCCAGGGAGAGACACTAGCAGTCCTGTAAACAGGGCCCCTTGAATTTACCTCAAATTCTGTTCCCAACTGAGCAGATGCTTCATGTCACAAGGCGTCACTCTTCCATCCACTGGGATTTCATCCTGTGAAATAGAGTGTTAGGAGCAATAAGGTCAGATAGGGTGGGGATACAATCTGGAAGGGGTGGATGGGGTCCAGTAACTTCACCTGCAAAAAAAAAAAAAAAAAAAAAGTGAAGACAGATGACACAGAAGGTGCTTCCAACTGCATCCCCACATTCCCTTAACTATAAAAGTATTCCACACCATGGCCTGGTGTTCAGGTGGGAGTGCTCCAATATGCAAGGAACATTTGGAGTAGAAATTGGAGCCATCAAAGCAAACTCACGATTTGAGGGCTTTCATATTCAGAGACAAATGGAAGTGGAATGGATTGATGCTGGGTGGGATGTGGTATTTACACTTGCCTCTTCCTTCCCTGACATCCATGTTCCTCCTTGGACTAGGATTTTCTTGGTCTGGCTCAATGACTTCCACAATAAATGTTTCCCAGTTCATGGAGAATGACCCTCATGAAAATCCATTGCCTGAGTGTTTTCTTCTAACCAGTGTCATGGTTTAATGACAGGGAAGCTTTGAGATTTTTAAAACTGTAAACTCCTGTTGCAGCTGCCAACAAGAAAACTCTAGTTCTCCCAATTCTATCAGAGGTCTGCATTATTCCCGCAGGATGAAAAGCAGGCAGCCATGTCTGGCATTTTCCCTGGTCATCTAGCCTCTGTTTCATTTCATGTGCATGGATTCCTCATGGCGGAGGGTCTCTTTCATTGGGCTGTTACTGGATGGGGCTGCCACTGGCTGCAGATTATTTAGCTGCCAGGGACTTCAGAGAGCAGAAGCAACATCAGGTAGTCTGGCTGCACTCCAGGTTGTCTGTCATTGCGGATATTGTTTGCACTTTACAGGAGTCTTTTGGTTTCTCTGAAAGTAATCACTGAACATTGCTTGGACTCCAGCACAAGGCAGCTCATTCTTTCAGGTGATCCTTGATTTTTCTTTGGTTTCCTGGGGAATCCACATTGCCTATTAACAGCACTACTGGACACCATTTTCAGGCTTGCCATCACCACAAACGGACTCTGAGACACTGTTTCAACCTCATCTGCACCCGGGAGGGTAGTACGAGGTGTGAGAACACTGATCCAAATTTGACTTATCTTCGTCGTATTTCCTGCCTTTCCCATACAGCCCCTGAAAGGTCAAAAATGAAGGGAGGCAGTGAGGTAAAAAGTCTGGCCATCTTTTGATGACACCTGCCTCTGAGTTCTCAGGTATGATTATATTACACAGAGAACCCTCAACAACACACCGAACTATATTATAATCACCATGTGACCCAATTCTTTCACACAACCTGTTTCCAGAATGGAGTCAGAAGAGCAGTTTCTAGTGACCACCTCACAGTCACAAAATGCCTTCTCCTCCAGCAGGACCTGACCACCAAGACCGCCCAGAGGGTCCCTGTGGTCAGGAGTTTTAGGGTCCTAAAGTGTGTTTTTGCAGGCTGCCTTTTTCCTGATACCAAACCGACTCTGCCTGTACCATTATTCTCTACTTAGGCAGGCTGATAGCTCTGGCAGCTGCACTCCGAGCCTCCCTCACAAAAGTGCACATGCTAGCCTCAGAACACCAGGCCTCATTGTGAACTCTGGAATGTGTCAATATGAATGTCACTGTTGCCTAGCGACAAGTCCCTGTGGCTTGGTGAAGGAGACCTCTGTCGAGGTGCCTTGGCAGTGAACTTTCTTCCATCTTCTCTATGGGATCCATGGGATCATCCAGTGATCTTAGGAGAGGGCAGACATGAGCCAGCCTGAAGAAATATCAAGTGCAGCTTCAAGAATAAACCACAAAATCCCTAAGGATCCAAAAGGATCTGCAGTACTCTTCAGGCCTGCCTAGACATTGTAGGGTTGGGTCTTCTTGAAACTTGCCCCACTGTGATTTCTAAGTACAGATTCCCTGTGTTCACTGGGGTAGCTCTCTCCAGCTGGGGTTTCTTGTAGAGCCACACAGCCTCAGGAGCTCCTGGACACTGTGTTTCTGTGGGAGTGTTGAGAGTGTTGAATATCAATGTGTTTGATGTGTGTGTGTCTGTGTGGCATTGTGTGTGTGTGTGTATGTGTATGTATTTGTGTGTTTGTGTGTGCATGTGTGACTGTATATTGATTCTGCTTGTAAGAATGGAGCGAATGTACTACAGTATTTCTTTTTCTTTTTTTTTTTCAGTCTCCCAACCTTTTGGTGGCCTGTTTGTGTGGGTCAGCTTGGGCTGCATCACTGCATGTTCTTTATTTTTTCTGTGGATCATGAATCTACAGTGGATTAGGAAGCATGTCAAAACATGCCAGTATCCAAATAACCTCCCTTTGAAAAAAAAATTAAAAGCCACTCTTCTAGACAGAAAAGGAACACACATACTAAAGGTTTCCCAGTTCACAGAGAATGACCCTCATGGGAATCCATTGCATGAGTGTTTTCTTCTAAAGACTGTCATGTTTTAAAGACTGGGAAGCTGTGATGAGTTTTAAAACCATACATTCCCATTGCAGCTGCCAATAAGAAAACTCTTATTCTCCCACTTCTATCAGAGGGCTGCCTGGTTACTGCAGGTTGACAAGCAAGCAGTTGTGTCTTGCTTTTCCCTGGTAATCTAGCCTCTGTTTCATGTCATCTGCACAGTCTTCTCTTTGTGGAGGGGCTCTTTCATTGGGATGTTTCTAGGTTGGACTGTCTCTCACCACAGATTATTTAGCCATCACAGATTTCAGAGATGAAAGAAAAAAGAAAAAAAAAGAAATCCTGGTACTCTGGCTGCACTCCAGGTTTTGGGTTGTTGTCTGATTGTGGGGGCTGAGGATGTTTGCACTTTGCAGGAGGCTTTGGGTCCTCTGTGAGGAATCACTGAACATTACTTGGGCTCCAGCTCAAGGCAGCTCATTCTCTGGTAAGCCTTGATGATTTTCATTTGCTTTCATGGGGAATCCATTGTGCCTATCAACAGTAATACTAAACACCATTTTCAGGCTTACCATTGCCACAGATGGCCTCTGACACACTGTCTCAACACATTTACACTCATGACAGGCCAGTCTGAGGTGTGAGAACATTGCTCCAACTTGGACTTGCCTTTGTCATGGTTCCTGCTTTTCCCAGAGAGCCCTGCAAGGCCCAGGATTAAGGGAGGAAGTGAGGACAAGAACCCAGCCATTTTTCACTGACATCTACCTCTAGGGTCTCAGGTATTATTCTATCGCCAAAAGAACACTCAACAAAACACCAGACTATATTCTAATTCCCTTGAGACCTGATTCTTGCAAATTGATCTTTCTTGAATGGAGTCATAAGAGCAGTTTCCTGTGACCACCTCACAGTAACAAAATGCTCCAACCTCCAGCAGGACCTGACCACCAGAACGGCCTGGAGAGTCCATCAGTTCAAGAGTTTTAGGGCCCTGCCATGGGTTTTTGCAGGCAACCTTTTTTTTCAATACCAGGCTGACTCTACCTATACCATTTTCATCTGCTTAGGTAGACTGACAGGTCTGAGACATGGGTGCCAGAGCCTCCCTCATGAATGTGCATGTGCTAGTCTCAGGGCACCGGGTCTGATTGTGAGCTCTAGCTAGCATCACAACAAATGTCACTATTGCCTAGCAACAAGTCCCTTCAGCTTGGTGGAGAAGATTTCCATGGTAGTGCATCAGCTTTGGACTCTCACTTGTCTTCACTGTGGGACCCATGAGATAATCCCATGACCCTAGGGGAGGGCAGACATGAGCCAGCTTGAAGAAACATCAAGCACAGCCCCATGAATTCAACCACAAAATTCATAAGGATGCAAAAATCTGGAGGATTCCTCAGGACTGGCTGGATATTGTAGGGGTGTGTCTTTTTGAAACTTGCCCCACAGTGATTTCTAAGCATAGCCAGACTCTTTTTTGAGGTTGCTGTCCCCCAGGTGGGGATTTCTGCAGAACCACTCAGTCTCAGGAGCTGCCAGTCTGTGTTTTTATGTGGAAATGTTGCAAGTGTTGGATGTCTGCATGTGTATGTGGCATTGTATTGTGTGTGTGTGTGTGTGTGTGTGTGTGTGAGTATGTGTGTGTGTATGTGCCTGTAAGTGGAGTCTGCTTAAAATAATGTGGCTAACACACTTCAGCACTTCTTTTTTGAATCTGCCAATGTTCTGTTGGGCAGTCAGTGTGGCTCTGCTTGGGCTGTGGGACTCCATTTTTCTGTGGAGCCTGAAGCAGCAGTGAATTGGAAGGCATGCCGAGAGATGCCAGCATCTAAATCACCTCCCCCTGCAAAAAAGCCATTCTACTATAAGGAAGATGAGCACACCCCACCAAAAAACAGACAGACATCTGCCTGTGTTTAATTGTCCTGTAGTGAACCCAGGGAGAAACTCCTGCAGGGCCGCTTGAATTTACCTCGTATTTGGTTCACAGCTGAGCGTGTGCTTCATGTCATGAGGGCAATCCAGCATCACCTTGAGATTTCATCCTCAAACATAGAGTGTGAGCAGAAATAAGTTCAGGTAGGGTTGAGGATACAATCTGGTGAGAAATACATGGGGTCCCACAACATCTCCTGCCAAAAAAATAAAAAAATAAGACATGATCCGGAATGTGTTTCCAACTGCATAGCCAGGTGTTCAGGTAGAAGTACTGCAACATGCAGGGAACATTTCAAATACAATCTGGGGCCATCCTGGTAAATTCCTGATGTGCAGGCTTTCATACCCGGAGCCAAAGCAGAGTGTGATGGGTTGATGCTGGATGGGATGTGGCCTCCACACTTGCCTCTTCTTTTCTTGCCTTCCATGCTCCTCTTTGGCCTAGGGTTTTCTGGATCTGGATCCATGTCTTCCACACCAAAAGTTTCTCAGTTAACAGAGGAAGAACCCCATGGAAATCCATCATGTGAGTGTTTCTTTCTAAACTCTGTCATGTTTTAATGACTGGGCAGCTGTGATACTTTTAAAAACTTAAATTCCCATTACAGCCACCAACATGGAAACTCTTGTTCTCCCCCTTTTATCAGACGGCTGCATGATTCCTATAGGAGGAGAAGTAGGCAGCCCTCTCTGCATTTGCCTGGTAATCTTGGCTCTGTTTCACTCCATCTGCACATCATTCCTCACTGTGGAGTGGACCTTTCATTGCCTCTTGCTGGATCAGACTGCCTCTCACTACAAATCTTTTGGCTGCCAGGAATTTCAGGAAGCAAAAAGAACTTTGGGTAGGCTGGCTGTGCTCCAGGTTGTGGATCATGATCTCCTTGTGGGGGCTGATGTTGTTTGTCCTTTGCAGGAGGCTTTTGGTTCCTCTGACAAAAATTTTTGAGCATAGCTTGAACTGCACCAGTCAGCTTGTTCTCTCAGGTAAGCCTTCATTTTTCTTTGCTTTTGCCAGTGGTCCACATCACCCCTCATCAGCACAACTGGACACCCTTTCTCATGATGCCCAGAATGAAGGGAGGAAGTGAGGTCAAAGTCCTGGCCATCTTTTGCTGACACCCACCTCTTAGGTCTCTGTGATGATTCCATCATCCAAAGACACCTCAAAAACTCACCAGATGGTATTCCAATCCCATGAAAACCAACTCGTGCATAGCTTCTTTCAGGAATGGAAGCAGAGTAGCAGATTGCAGCAACCTCCTCGCAGTCTAAAACTATTCCTCCTTCAGTGAAACCCAACGATGGAGACTGCCTGAAAGGACCCTATGGTCTAGACTTTTTGGGTAAGACAGTGGGTTATTACAGACAGCCTTTTTTTCCCCATACCAGTTGGTTCTGCCTGTACCATTTTCCTCTGCTTAGGCAGTCTTACAGCTCTGAGAGATAGTTTCTCAAGCCTGCCTCACAAATGCACATGGGTTACTCTCAGGGTACCAGACCTGATTGTGAGCTCTGGTTAGCATCACATTAAATGTCACCATTGCCTAGCGACACATGCTTGTGGCTTGGCAGAGAAGGAGACCTCCGTGTAGGTGTGTGGGCTGTGGACTCTGGCCGGTCTTTTCTGTGAGATTTACTGGATAGTCTCATAATCCTAGGATAGGGCAGATGTGAGCCAGCCTGAAGAAAGTTCAAGCAGAGCCCTAGGAATAAACTATGAAAACCCTAAGAATCCAAAAGGATCTTCAAGATTTCACAGGCCTGGCAACAAGTTGTAGGGGTGAATGTTTTTGAAACTTGCCCTACTATGATTTCTAGATACAGTTCCTCTCTGTTCTTTGGGGTTGTTCTGTCTCAGGTAGGGATTCCTGTGAAACCATGCAGCCTTAGGAGCTGCTAGGCTGTATTTTTCTGAGGGAGTGTTGTGAGTTTTGGATGTCTGCATGTGTTTGTGGCATTGTGTGTTTGTGTGTGTGTGTGTGTCTGCCTGTAAATGAAGTCTGCTTAAAATAATATGGCTAACGCACTTCAGTGCTTCTTTTATTTTGAATCTCCCAATATTTTGTTGGCTTGTCTGTGTGGCTCTGCTTGGGCTATGGGGCCCAGTATTCTTTATTTTTCTGTGGATTATGAATCCACGGTGAATTGGGAGGTGAGCTGAGACATGCCGGCTACTCTTCTAAAAGAAGAGGATCACACAACACAAAAATAAGACATTGCCCAGCGTTTCATTTTCCTGTGGTCAACCCAGGGAGAGACACTAGCAGTCCTGTCTGCAGGGCCCTTGAAATTACCTTAAATTTGGTTCCCAGCTGAGCAGGTGCTTCATGTCATGAGGATGCATGCCACCATCATCTTGGGATTTCATACTGGGACATAGACAGTGAGCAGCAATAAGGTCAAATAGGGGTGAAGATACAATCTGGTGGAGTTGGATGGGGTCCCACAACTTCACTGGTAAAATTAATGAAGACAGATCAAGCAGAAGCACTTCCCACTCCATCCCCACATTCCCTTAATTGAACAAGCAGACAACATCATGACTCGGTGTTCAAGTGGGAGTACTCCAACGTGCAAAAAACATTTGCAGTGCTAACTGGGGCCAACCTGGAAAACTCCCAATTTGAGGGCTTTCATACCCAAAGCCAAATGGGAGCAGAATGGAATGATGCTAGGTGGGATGTGGGTTCCAGACTTGCCTCTTCTTTCCCTGACTTCCATGTTCCTCATCCTCCTGGGGTTTCCTGGGTCTGGCTAAACCACTTCCACCCTAAACGTTTCTCAGTTCATGGAGAATGGCTATGATGGGAATCCATTGTGTGAGTGTTCCCTTCTAAACACTGTCACATTTTAATGACTAGTAAGCCTTTATACTTTTAAAATAATAAATTGCTGTTTGCTGTTACAGCCCCCAGCAAAGAAACTCTAGTTCTCCCACTTCTATTGGAGGACTGCATAATTCCTGTAGGATGAGAAGCATGGAGCCATGTCTCACTTTTGCAGGGTAATCTACCCTGCTTCATCTCATCTGGATGGACTTCTCGTTGTGAAAGGAGTCTTTCATTGGGCTGTTGCTGGATGGGACTGCCTCTGGCCACAGATTATTTAACTGCCAAAGATTACAAAGAGCAAATGGGACTTCGAGTAGGTGTCTGTTCTCCAGGTGGTGGGTCATTGTCCCATTGTTGAAACTGAAGTGGTTTACAATTTGCAAGAGGCTTTTGGATCCTCTGATAGGAATCATTGAACATTGCTTCAACTCAAGACAAGGCAGCTTGTTCTCTGAGGCATGCCTTGATTTGTCTTTGCTTTCCAGGGAAATTCACAGTGCCCTGCAACAGGCACAACAGGACACCATTTTCAGGCTTGCCATCACCACAGATGGCATCTAAGACACTGTGTCAACCTCATCTGCACAGATGAAAGGCCAGTCCAAGGTATGAGAACACTGATCCACCTTGGACTTGCCTTTGTTGTTGTTCCTACTTCTCCAATGAGCCCCTGTGAGGCCCAGGATGAAGAGAGGCAGTGAAGTCAAGAGTCCTGTCATCTTTCATTGAAACCTGCCTCTGGGGTCTCAGGTATGATTCTATTACCCAAAGAACCCTCAACAACATGCCTGACCATATTCCAATCCCCATGGGACCTGATTCTTGCACACATCCTCTTTCTGGAATGGAGCCAGAAGAGCAGTTTCCAGTGACCAGCTCACTGCCTTGAAACATCCCTTCCTTCACTGGGACCTGACCACGAAGACGGCCCAAAGGAGCCCTGAGGTTGAGACATTTAGGGTCCTGCAGTGGGTTTTCACAGACAGCCTTTTTTGTGATACCAGGCTGGCTCTGCCTTTTTCCATTTTTGTCTGCTTAGGCAAGCTGACAGCTCTGACAGCTGGGTGTCTGACCTGCCTCACGAATGTGCATTTGGTAGTCTCAGAATATCAGGCCTGATTGTGAGCTCTGGCTAGCATCACAATGAATATCACCATTGCATGTTGACAAGTCCCTGTGGCTTGGCAGAGAAGGGGGCCTCCTTGGAGGTGCATTGGCAGTGTACTCTCACCTGTCTTCTCTGTGGTATCCACAGGATTGTCCCATGATCCTAGGAGCTGGCAGACATGAGCCAGCCTGAAGAAACATCAAACACAGCCCCAGAAATAAATCACAAAATTACTAAGGATGCAAAAGGATCTGCAGTATTCCTCAGGCCTAACTAGATATTGTAGGAGTGAGTCTTTTTTAAACTTGCCCCACAGTGGTTTCTAGATACAGTCCACCTGTGTTTCTTGGAGTTGCTGTCTCCCAGGTGGGGATTCCTGCAGAACCATGTAGCCTCAGGAGCTGCCATGATTTGTTTATCTGTGGAAGTGTTGCAAGTGTTTCATGTCTGAGTTTATGTGTGGCATTATGTGTTTTTGTGTGTGTGTGTGTGTTCCTGTAAGTGGAGTGTGCTTAAAATAATGTGGTTAACACACTTCAGTGCTTCTTTTTTAGTCTCCACACATTTCTGGTGGAGTGCTGCAAGTGTTGCATATCTGCATGTGTGTGTCGCATTGTGTGTGTTTATGTGTGTATGCATGTGTGTGAGACTGTAAGTGGAGTCTGCTTAAAGGTATGTTGCTAATGCCCTTCCATGCTTCCTTTTTTTTAGTCTCCCAGCCTTTTGGTGGCCTGTCTGTTTGGCTCTGCTTGGGCTGTAGGGCTCTCTTCCAGGTGGTGCTACCTGCAGAACAACACAGCCTCAGTGGCTGCTGGGCTGTGTGTTTCTGTGGCACTGTTGTAAGTGTAGGATATCTTAGTGTGTGTGTGTGGCATTGTGTGTGCAAAAAAACCACTCTTCTAGAAAGAAAAGGAGCACACCACACCAGAAAAGAGACATCTCTCAGTGTTTTGTTGTCCTGCTGCCAACCCACGGTGAGACACTACCAGTCTTGTCCACAGTGTCACTTTAATTTACCTCGAATTTGGTTCCCAGCTGAATAGGTTATTCACATATTGGGGGGCACTCTATCATATTGGGATTTCATCCTGGGACATAGAGTGTGAGCAGAAATAAGGTCAGTGTGAGGATACATTCTGGTGAGGGTTCCATGGGGTTCCACAACATCATCTGCAAATAAAATGAAGACAAATGGCACAGAAGGTAGTTCCAACTCCTTAGCCTGGTGTTCAGGTGGAAGCACTACAATGTGCAGGGAATATTTCGAGTACAAACTAGGGCCATCCTGGCAAACTCTCGATGTGAGGGCTTTCATACCAGGAGCCAAATGAGGGTGTGATGGATTGAGTCTGTGTGATAAGTGGTCTCCACAGTTGCCACTTCTTTTCCTGACTTCTATCTTCTTTTCCTTACTTCCATGTTCCTCTTCAGACTAGGGTTTCCTGGGTCTGTCTCCATGTCTTCCACACTAAAATTTCCCAGTTCATGGAGGATGACCCACATGGGAAGCCATCATGTGAGTGCTTCTTTCTAAACTCTGTCATGTTTTGATGACTGGGCGGCTATAATACTTTTAAAAGTGGAAATTCCCAATACAGCCACCAACATGAAAATTGTAGTTCTCCTACTTTTATCAAATGGCTGCATGACTCCTGTAGGATGAGAAGCAGGCAGCCATGTCTGTTTTGGCCTGGTAATCTTGACTCTGTTTCACTTCATCTGCATGTCCTTCCTCAATGAGGAGTGGATCTTTCTTTGGCTCTTGCTGAATGGGACTGCCTCTCACTACAAGATCTTTTGGCAGCCAAAAACTTCAGGAAGTAAAAAGGACTTTGTGTACCCTGGCTATGCTCCAGGTTGTGGGTCATGGGGGGCTGATGCTTTTTTTATTATTATACTTTAAGTTTTAGGGTACATGTGCACAATGTGCAGCTTTGTTACATATGTATACATGTGCCATATTGGTGTACTGCACCCAGTAACTCATCATTTATATTTTTTGCACTTTGCAGGAGGCTTTTTGGGTTCTCTGACAGGAATTTTTGGACATCGCTTAGATTCCTGCACAAGTCAGCTTGTTCATGCAGGCCAGCCTTCATTTTTCTTTGCTTTCATGGGGTGTCAACATTGCCCCTCATCAGCACTACTGGTCACCATTTTCTGGCTTGCCCCTCATCAGCACTACTGGTCACCATTTTCTGGCTTGCAATCACCACAGATGTCTGCTGAGACTTTGTCTCAACCTCATCTGCATGTGTGAAGGCCAGTTTGAGATGTGAGCACAATGCTTTACCTTGGACTTGCTTTTGTCGAGGTTTTTGCCTTTCCTTGAGAGCCCCTGTGAGGGCCAGGATGAAGGGAGGCAGTGAAGTCAAGGGCACGGCCATCTTTTGCTGACTCCTGCCTCTTGGGTCTCTGTGAGGATTCTCTTACCAAAGGACACATAAAAAACTCATCAAACAGTATTCCAATCCCCATGGGAATTGAATCTTGCACACAGCCTCTCTGGGCAATGAAGGTAAATGTGCAGATTGCAGTGACCACTTCACAGTCTCAAAACGACTCCTCCTTCAGTGGAACCCAAACCTGGAGACTGCCCAAAAGGGCCCTATGGTCTAGAATTTTTGGGTCCAGCAATGGTTTATCACAGGCAGTGTTTTTCACCATGCCAGGTAAGCTGTCTGTACCATTTCCCTCTGCTTATTATGCAGGCTGACAGCTCTGAGAGCTGGGTGCCCGATCCTGCCTCAAGAATGATCAGTCACTAGTCCCTGTGGTATCCATGGGATTGTCCCATAATCCTAGAAGATAGCAGACATGAGCCAGCCTGAAGAAACATGATGCACAGCTCCAGGAATACACTGAAAAATCCCTAAGGATGCAAAAGGATATGGAAGAATCCTCAGGCCTGCCTAGAAGTTGTAAGGGTGAGTCTTTTTGAAGCTTGCCAGTGATTTCTAGGCACAGTTTCCCTGTGTTTCTTGGTGTTGCTCTCTCCCATGTTGGGATTCCTGTAGAAATCCACAGCCACAGGAGTTGTCTGGCTTCCTTTTTTTGTGGGGGTGTCACAGATGTTGGGTGCTTGCATGTGTGTGTGGCATTTTGTGTTTGTGTGTGTGTTTGTGTTTGTTTGTGTGCCTGTAAGTGCAGTGTGTTTAAAATAATGTGGCTAACACACCTCAGGCCTTCTTCTTTTTTTTTTTCTCCAGAATCCCAACCTTTCTGGTGGTGTTGCACATGTATGTGGCATTGTGTGTTTTTTTTTTGTGTGTGTGTGTATGTGAGCATAAGTGGAGTCCGCTTAAAGGAATGTTGCTAACGCACTCCAGTCCTTTCTTTTGTTTTGCATCTCCCAAACTTTTGGTGGCTTCTCTGTGTGGCTCAACTTGGGCTGTGGGACTCTCTCCCAGGTGGTGTTTCCTGTACAACAATGCAGACTGAGTAGCTGCTGGGTTGTGTGTTCCTATGGAAGTGTTGAGAATTTTGGATATTTGAGTGTGTGTGTGACATGGTGTGAGCCAAAAAGGCTACTCTTCTAGAAAGAAGAGGAGCACACCACACGAAAAAATATATATCTCCCCATGCATTTTTGTCTTTTGGCCAGCCAAGGGAGAGACACTAGCAGTTCTGTCCACAGGGCCCCTTAAATTAACCTTGAATTCACTTCCCAGCTGAGCAGGTGATTCACTGTTGTTGTTTTTGTTATTGTTGTTGTTGTTGTTTTTTGGGGTGGGTTCAGGGAAAGCACTTTTTATCATCTTGGAATTTCATCCTGGAACATACAGTGTGAACAGCAATAAGGTCAGATATGGGTCAGAATAAAATCTGGTGAGGGATGCATGGGCTGTCATAACTTTTCCAGCAAGACAAATGAAGGCAGATGACACAGAAGGTGCTTCCAACTCAATAACCTGGTGTTTCAGATGTAGTACTCCAACATGCAGGGGACATTTGGACTGCAAACTGGGGATATCCTGGTAAACTCCTGATTTGAGGGTTTTCATACCCGGAGCCAAATGGGAGTGTGATGGACTGATACTGAGTGGAATATGGCCTCCACACTTGCCTCTTCTTTTCCTGTCTTCCATGTTTCTCATCAGCCAAGGGAATCCTGCCTGTGGCTCAACATTTTCCACACTAAACGTTTCCCACTTCATGGAGGTCAAACTCATGGGAATCCACTGAGTGAGTGTTTCCTTCTAAACACTGTCATGTTTTAATGACTGGGCAGCTGTATTTCTTTTAAAAGCATAAATTCCCATTACAGCCACCAACAAGGAAACTCTTGTTCTCACACTTCTATCGGAAGGCTGCATGACTCCTGTAGGATAAGAAGCAGATAGCCGTATCTTGATTTTCCTGATAATCAAGGCTTTGTTTCACTTCATCTGCATGCCGTTTCTTATTGTGGAGGGAGTCTTTCACTGAGTTTTGGTGGATGGGACTGCCCTTCACAACAGATGTTTTGGCTGCCAGAAATTTAATGGAGCAAAAGGGACCTTTTAGGCTGGCTGTGGTCCATATTGTGTTTCATGGTCTTGTAATGGCTGAGGTTGTTTGCACTTTGCAGAGAGCTTTTGGTTTCTCTGGAAGAAATCTTTGAACATTTCTGGGAGTCCAGCACAGGTGAGCTCATTCTCACAACTGAGTCTTGATTTTTCTTTACTTCATGAGTGGTCAACAGTACCCCACCAAAGCATTACTGGACACCTTTTTCAGGCTTGCAATCACCACAGAAGGCCTCTGCAACACTGTCTCAACCTTTTCTGTACCTGTGAGAGGCCAGTTTGAGGTGTGAGGACACTGCTCCAACTTGGACTTGATTTTTTTGTGGATTCTCCCTTTTCCAGAGAGCCCTGCAAAATCCAGGATGAAGGGAAAAAGTGAGGTCAAGATTATGGCCTTCTTTCACTGACACGTGCATCTGGGGTCTCAGCTATGATTCAATCACCCAAGGACCCCTCAACAACTCACCAGACTACATTCCAACCCCCAGGGGACCCAATTTTTGCAGAAAGCCCTTTTCTAAAATGGAGTCAGAAGAGCAGTTTCCAGCAACCACCTCACAGTCTTCTAGGGTCTTGCAGTGGGATATCATAGGCAGTGATTTTCCCATTATCATGCCAGCTGTGGCTGTACCTGTTTTCCCTGCTTAGGCAGTCTGACAGCTTTGACAGCAGGACAGCCTGAGCCAGCCTCAGGAATGTGCGTGTGCTAGTCTCAGAACACCAGGCCTGAGCTGTGAGCTCTGGCTAGCATCAGAGTGAATGCCACTGTTGCCTTCCGACAAGTCCCTCTGGCTTGGAAGAGAAAATGACATCCATTGAGGTGTGTTGGTGGTGGACTTTAGCTTCTTTATTCTGTGGGACCTATGGGATAGTCCCATGATTCTAAGAGAGGGTAGACATGAGCCAGCCTGAAGAAACATCAAGTAGAGCCCTAGAAATAAACCAGGAAATCACTAACAAAACAAAAGAATCAGCAAGATGTCTCAGGCCTGCCTAGACACTGTAGAGGTGAGTCTTTTTGAAACTTGCCCTGCTCTGATTTCCAGGTACAGCCTTCTTGTGTACCCTGGTGTTGCTCCATCCCAAGTGGGGCTTCCTAAAGAAAAACACATCCTTAGAATCTGCTGGCTGTGTACCTCTCTGAAAGTGTTGTGAGTGTTGGATATCTGCGTGTGTGTGTCTTTGTGTCTGTGTGTGTGTCTGCACCTGTCAGTGTAGTCTACTTAAAGAAATGTGGATAACTCACTTCAGTGCTTCTTGTTTTTGAGTCTCCCAACCTTTTGGTGGCCTGTTTGTGTGGCTCTGCTTGGGCTATGGGACTCTGTGTTTTTAAATTTTTTGTGGATCATGAGTCCGCAGGGAATTGGGTGGTCAGCCATTACCTGCTGGCATCCAAATCACCTCCCCCTGCAAAAAAGCCACTCTTCTAGAAAGAAGAGGAGCACACAAGACCAAAAACCAGACATCTCCCACTGTTTCATTGTCCTGCAGCCAACTCATTGAGACACACTGGCAGTCCTGTCCACAGGGCTTCTTGAATTTACTTCGAATTCAGTTCTCAGTCAAGCAGGTGCTTCACATCATGAGGAGGCACTTCTCCATCATCTTGGGATTTTATTCTGGGGCAGAGAGTGTGAGCAGCAATAAGGTCAAGTAGGGGTGAGGATACAATTTGGTGAGGATGGATAGGGTCCCGCACATTCACCTGCAAAAAAGGTGATGACAGATGTCACAGATGGCACTTCCAACTGCATCTCTGCTTGCCTTAATTGCACAAGCAGTCCACACCATGGATCAGTGTGCAGGTGGGAGTACTCCAACATGCCATGAATATTTGAAGTGTAAACTGGAGCCATCCTGCAAATTCCTAACCTGCGATCTTTCATAACTGGAACCATGTGGGAATGGGATGGGTTGACCCTGGGTGGTAGGTGGCCTCCGCACTTGCCTCCTTTTTTCCTGACTTTCATGTTCATCATTGGCCTAGGTTCCCTGGGCCTGGCTTAAATTCTTCCCCACTAAACATTTCACACTTAACAGAGGAGACTCTCATGGGAATCTATTGCATGAGTGTTTCATCTTAACACTGTCATGTTTCAATTTCTTCACAGCTGTGATACTTTTAAAACTGTGAATTCCAGATACAGCTACCATCATGGAAACCCTTGTTCTCCCACTTCTGTCGGAGGGCTGCAGAATTCCTGTACGATGAGAAGCAGGCAGGCATGTCTGGCTTTTGCGTGGCATTCTGTGTTCTGTTCCATTTAATTTGCACATCCTTTCTCATTGTGGAGCAGGCCTTTCACTGGGCAGTGGCTGGATGAGACTGCCTTTTGCCACAGATCTTTTAGCTGCCAGGGATTTCTGGGTCCAAAAGGGATTTCAGGTAGGCTGGCTGTGCTTTAAGTTGTGGGTCATGGTCTTGTTGTGGAAGCTGAGGTAGTTTGCACTCTGCAGGAGGCTCTTGTATATTCTGACAGGAATCTTTGAATGTTAATTGGACTCCAGCATGATTTACCTCATTCTCCCAGGCAAGCCTTGATTATTTTTTGCTTTTATGGGGGGGGCCCACTTTGCCCATCAACAGCACTACTGCACATAATTTTCAGGTTTGCAATGGCCTCAGATGGCCACTGAGACTCTGTCTCAACCTTATCTGCACCCATGAGAGGCCAGTTTGAAATGTGAGAACATCAAAAAGCTTATCCAGCATGATCAAGTGGGCTTCATCCCTGGGATGCAAGGCTGGTTCAATATACACAAATCAATAAATGTAATCCAGCATATAAATAGAACCAAAGACAAAAACCACATGATTATCTCAATAGATGCAGAAAAGGCCCTTGACAAAATTCAACAACTCTGCATGCTAAAAACTCTCAATAAATTAGGTATTGATGGGAAATATCTCAAAATAATAAGAGCTATCTATGACAAACCCACAGCCAATATCATACTGAATGGGCAAAAACTGGAAGCATTCCCTTTGAAAACTGGCGCAAGACAGGGATGCCCTCTCTCACCACTCTTATTCAACATACTGTTGGAGATCTGGCCAGGGCAATTAGACAGGAGAAGGAAATACAGGGTATTCAATTAGGAAAAGAGGAAGTCAAATTGTCCTGTTTGCAGATGACATGATTGCATATCTAGAAAACCCCATTGTCTCAGCCCAAAATCTCCTCAAGCTGATAAGCAACTTCAGCAAAGTCTCAGGATACAAAATCAATGTACAAAAATAACAAGCATTCTTATACACCAACAACAGACAAACAGAGAGCCAAATCATGAGTGAACTTCCATTCACAATTGCTTCAAAGAGAATAAAATACCTAGGAGTCCAACTTACAAGGGATGTGAAGGACCTCTTCAAGGAGAACTACAAAGCACTGCTCAAGGAAATAAAAGAGGATACAAACAAATGGAAGAACATTCCATGGTCATGGGTAGGAAGAATCAATATCATGAAAATGGACATACTGTCCAAGGTAATTTATAGATTCAATGCCATCCCCATCAAGCTACAAATGACTTTCTTCACAGAATTGGAAAAAACTACCTTAAAGTTCATATGGAACCAAAAAAGAGCCCACATTGCCAAGTCAATCCTAAGCCAAAAGAACAAAGCTGGAGGCATCACACTACCTGACTTCAAACTATACTACAAGGCTACAGTAACCAAAACAGCATGGCACTGGTACCAAAACAGATATAGAGATCAATGGAATAGAACAGAGCCCTCAGAAATAATGCTGCATATCTACAACTATCTGATGTTTGACAAAACTGAGAAAAACAAGCAATGGGGAAAGGATTCCCTATTCAATAAATGGTGCTGGGAAAACTGGCTAGCCATATGTAGAAAGCTGAAACTGGATCCCCTCCTTACACCTTCTACAAAAATTAATTCAAGATGGATTAAAGACTTAAATGTTAGATCTAAAACCATAAAAACCCTAGAAGAAAACCTAGGCATTACCATTCAGGACATAGGCATGGGCAAGGACTTCATGTCTAAAACACCAAAAGCAATGGCAACAAAAGCCAAAATTGACAATTGGGATCTAATTAAACTAAAGAGTTTCTGCACAGCAGAAGAAACTACCATCAGAGTGATTAGGCAACCTACAAAATGGGAGAAAATTTTCACAAGCTACTCATCTGACAAAGGGCTAATAACCAGAATCTACAATGAACTCAAACAAATTTACAAGAAACAAACAAACCCATCAAAAAGTGGGCGAAGGACATGAACAGACACTTCTCAAAAGAAGACATTTATGCAGCCAAAAAACACATGAAAAAATGCTCATCATCACTGGCCATCAGAGAAATACAAGTCAAAACCACAATAAGATACCATCTCACACTAGTTAGAATGGAATCATTAAAAAGTCAGGAAACAACAGGTGCTGAAAAGGATGTGGAGAAATAGGAACACTTTTACACTGTTGTGGGACTGTAAACTAGTTCAACCATTGTGGAAGTCAGAGTGGCGATTCCTCAGAGATCTAGTACTAGAAATACCATTTGACCCAGCCATCCCATTACTGGATATATACCCAAAGGACTATAAATCATGCTGCTATAAAGACACATCCACACATATATTTATTGCGGCACTATTCACAATAGCAAAGACTTGGAACCAACCAAAATGTCCAACAATGATAGACTGGATTAAGAAAATGTGGCACATATACACCATGGAATACTATGCAGCCATAAAAAATGATGAGTTCATGTCCTTTGTAGGGACATGGATGAAAGTGGAAATCATCATTCTCAGTAAACTATCACAAGAACAAAAAACAAAACACCACATATTCTCACTCATAGGTGGGAATTGAACAATGAGACACATTGACACAGGAAGGGGAACATCATACTCTGGGGACTGTTATGGGGTTGGGGGAGTGGGAAGGGATAGCTTTAGGAGATATACCTAATACTAACTGACAAGTTAATGGGTGCAGCACACCAGCATGGCACATGTAACTAACCTGCACATTGTGCACATGTACCCTAAAACTTAAAGCATAATAACAATACAATACAATACAATACAATACAATACAATACAATACAATAAAAAGAAATGTGAGAACACTCCTCCACCTTGGATGTGCCTTTGTCATAGTTCCTACCTTTCTCAGAGAAACCCTGTGAGGCTCAGGATGAAGGGAGGAAGTGACGTCAAGAGCCCCACCATCTTTTGTTGGTACCTTCCTCTGCAGTCTCAGGTATGATTCTATCACCCAAAGAGCCCTAAACAACACACCAGGAAGTACTCCAATACCAATGGGACCTGATTCTTGTACACAGCCTCTTTCTTGAATGGAGTCAGAAGAGCAGTTTCCAGCGACCACACCACAACCTCAAAATGTCTTCTTCTTCAGTAGGACCCTACCACAGAGATGACTCAAAGGGACCTTGTGGTTGACAATTTTAGCTTCGTGTAGAGGATTTTTGCAGAAATCCTTTTTACCAAAACCAGGCTGGCTATACCTGTACCATTTTTTTCTTTTTCTATTTAGGCAGACTGGCAGCTCTGAAATCCTGGCACTTGAGACTGTATCATGAATGCACAAGTGCCATTCTGAGCTCACCAGGCCTGACTGTGAGCTCTGACTAGCATCATAATGAATGCCACCATGGCCTATTGACAAGTCCATGTGGCTTGGCAGATAAGGAGACATCCGTGGAGGTGTGTAGGCAGTGAACTCTCGCTTGTCTTCTCTGAAGGATCCACAAAATAGTCCCATGATCCTAGGAGAGGGCAGACATAAGCCATGCTGAAGAAATGTCAGACACAGCCCCAGGAATAAAATGCAAAATCCCTAAGGATCCAAAAGAATCTGCAGGATTCCTAATGCCTGCCTAGATATTGTACAGTTGGGTCTTTTTAAAACTTGCCCAACTGTGATTTCTAGGTACAGACCACCTGTGTTCCCCAGGGTTGCTCTTGCCAAGGTGAGGTTTCCTGCAGGAACAGACAGCCACAGGAGTTGCCAGGCTGTGTGTTTCTGTGAGAGTTTTGTAACTGTTGGATGTCTACATGTGTGTGTGTGACATTGTGAGTTTGTGTGTGTGCTTGTAAGTGGAGTCTGCTTAAAAAAATGTGTCTAACACACTTCAGCGCTTTTTGTTTTTTTGAATCTCCAACACTTTTTGTGACCTGTCTGTGTGGCTCTGCTTGGGCTGTGGGACTCCATGTTCTTTAGTTTTCTGTGGACCATTAATCTGCAGTGAAGTTCGAGAAGCGCCAAGACCACCAGCATCCAAATCAACTCCCCCTGCAAAAAAAGCCACCCTTATACGAAAAAGAGGAGCACACCACACCAAAAACACAGATATCTCCCAGTGTTTCATTGTTTTCTAGACTACTGAGGGAGATAGACTTCCACTTCTCCCTGAAGGACCCTTGAATTTATCTCATATTCAGGTCCCAGCTGAGCAGGGGCTTCATGTCATAATGGGGCACACCTTCCTCATCTTGGGACTTCACCTGGGAACATTAACTGTAAGGTCAGATAGGGGTGAGGATACAGTCTCCTGAGGGGTAGATGGGGTCCCACAACATCACCTGCAAAAAATAAAAATAAAGACAGATAATATGGAAGCTTCTTCCAACTCCATCCCCACATTCCCTGAATTGCACAAGCAGTTTACACCATGACCTGGTGTTCACCTGGGAGTAATGCGATGTGCCAGGAACATTTGTAGTGCAAATTGAGGCCACCCTGGCAAACTCCTGATTTGAAGGGTTTCATACCTGAAGACAAAAGTGAGTGGAAAAGATTGATGCTAGGTTGGATGTGGCCTCCCCACCATTTCTTATCCTGATTTCTATGTTTCTCATCAATCTAGGGTTTCCTGGGTCTGGCTCAACGACTTCCACAATGAAGGTTTCCCAGTTCACGGATAACGACTCTCATGGGAATCTATTGCTTGAGTGTTTTTTGGCTAAACACTGTCAAGTTTCAATGACTGGGAAGCTTCAATACTTTTAAAACCATAAATTCCCATTACAGCCATCATCAACAAGCAAATTTGTTCTTCCACTTCTATCAGAGGGATGCATGATTCCTTTAGAATGAGAAGCAGACAGCCATGTATGGCTTTTATCACATAATCTATCCTCTGCTTCATTTCATCTGCATGGCCCTCTCATTGTGGACTGGCTCTTACATTGAGCTGATGCTTGATGGGACTGCGTCTCTCCACAGATTATTTAGCTGCCAGGGATTTCAGACAGCAAAAGGGACTTCCATAGGCTGGCTGTATTACAAGTTATGTATCTTTATCACGTTGTGAGGCTGAGATTTTTTACACTTTGAAGGAGGTATTGGGTCCTCTGTCAGGAATTATTGAACATTTCTTGGACTGAATAACAAGGCAATTTGTTCTCTCGGGTGGGTTGTACCTAGAAATCATGGTGGGCAAGTTTCAATAATACTCAATCTTACAACATCTAGGAAGGAATGAGAAATCCTGCAGATCCTATTGGATCCATCGGGATTTCACACCATGGCCTGGTGTTCATCTGGACCTTGATTTTTCTTTGCTTTCATGGGAAATCCACAGTGCTTCTCAATAGCACAACTGCACACCATTTTCAGGCTTGCCATTGCCACATATGGCCTCTGAGACACTGTCTCAACATCATCTGCACCCGTGAGAGGCCAGTCTGAGGTGTGAAAATGCTGCTTGAACTTGGACTTGCCTTTGATGTGTTTCCTACCTTCCACATAGAATGTGTGTGAGGCCCTGGATGAAGGGAGGCAGGGAGATCAAGAGCCCTGCCATCTTTCACTGACACCAGCCTTTGGGGTCTTGGGTATGATTCTATCACAAGAGAACCCTCAACAACACACTTTACAATATTCCAATCCTCATGGGATCCGATTATTTTACACAGCCTCTTTTGGGAATCAAGTCAGAAAAGCAGTTTCCAAAGCCCACCTCACAGTCTAGAAATACCTCTTTCTCCAGCTGGACCCCACCTCACAGATGACCTGAAGGGACTCTGAGGTTGAGACTTTTAGGGCCCCTCAGTGGGTTTTTGCCAGCAGCCTTTTTTCCTGATACCAGACCCGGTCTTCCTGTACCATTTTTCTCTGCTTAGGCAGGCTGACAGTTCTACCAGGCAGTCACCTGAGGCTGCCACACAAATGCACATATGCCAGTCTCAGGACACCAGGCCTGATTGTGAGCTCTGGATAGTGTCAAAATAAATATTGTTGCCTAGCTACAAGTCCCTTAGCTTTGTGAAGAAGGAGACCTCCGTGGACTCTCACTTGTCTTCTCAGTGGGATCCAGGGGACAGTCCCATAATTCTTGGAGAGGGCAGACGTGAGCCACCCTGCAGAAACATCAGTCAGAGCCCCAGTAATAAACAGTGAAACCCCTAGGGATCTTAAAAGATCTGCAGGATTTCTTATTCCTTCCTAGATGTTGTAAAGTTGAGTCTTTTTGAAACTTGCCCACTGTGATTCCTAGGTACAGACCACCTATGCTTCCCAGGGTTGCTCACTCCCTGTTGGGGACTTCTGCAGAAACATGCAGCCTCAGGAGCTTCCAGGTTATGTGTTCCTGTTGAAGTTTTGTGAATGTTGGATATCTGTGTGTGTGTGTGTGTGTGAGTCAAAGTGTGTTTCTGTTTGTGTGTGTGTGTTGCGACTGTAAGTAGAGTCTGCTTAAAGAAATGTGGTTAATGCACATTTTCAGTGCTTCTTTTTTTTTTAAGTCTCAAAGGCTCTTGGTGGCTTGTCTGTGTGGCTCTGCATGGGCTATGGGACTCTTTTTTTAATTATTATTTTTCTGTGGATCATGAATCTGCCATGAATTGGGAGGCATGCCATTAACCGCTGGTGTCCAAATCACTTTTTCTTTCATAAAAAGCCACTATTCTAGAGAGAAGAGTAGCACAACATAACAAAAAACATAGCTCCCAGTGTTTCCTTGTCCTGCAGACTACCCATGGAGAGACACAAGTAGTCCCGACCACAGATCCCCTTGTATTTACCTCAAACTTGCTTCACAGCTGAGCAAGTGCTTCATGTCCTGAGGGGGCACTCCTTCATAGTCTTGGGATTTTATCCTGGTACATAGAGTTTGATCACCAATAAGGTCAGATAGGGGTGGAAATAAAATCTTTTGAGGGGTGGATTGGGTCCCGCAACCTCACCAGCAAAAAAAAAAAAAAAAAAAATTGAAGACAGATGACACAGATTATTCCAATGCCATCCCCACATTCCCTTTGTGGCAGGACAGGCAGTGGAGAAAACATCTCGGACACTGGATTAAAGAAAGAAGTGACATTATTTGTCTGGGAGTATTGGCAGATGCACATCTCAAGAGCCATGTTCACTGAAGAAATATTTCCTGGTCTTTTTAATGGATTACAACTCTGAGGGGTTCCACATGAAAGTTTTGTGATAGAATGAGATCTGTAGATAGCATATGTGGTTAAATTGGTGGTTAACCTTTTAACCTCAGGCCTGGTCATCAGTGGCACCAGCTGGTCTTGCCACTGCTATCATTCATGCTGTTTTTCAGCTTTAACTTCCTCCTTCTCTTCAAAGAACAGGAGACAGTAAGAGAAATGGCCTCTCTCCTCCTTCCCCACTTTGAGAATCTCACTCACTAGTAGGAGTTCTCACTCTCATCTTCACTACCTATGTCTTCCTGTGAGGCAGATCAGTAGTGATTCATGTAATATACTCATGCTGTGGTCTTCTGAGGAACTAAGGTGCTAGAAATACTGGTACCATACAGGGGAGTAAACACTGGCTTGGGACTGTGCCTGTGGACCTCCCATTAGACTAAAATATTTACTCAGTGATCCAGTCCAGTTCCATTGATTTGTAGAGTTGCATAATCTCCTTTGTTTCCAACTGGGTCAAGTATTTCTAATGGGTTATCACACATCACACTTGTTACTTCCTGGGCTGCATAGTTTCTACTGTTTGGTATTATACAAACAAGCCCTTTTCAAAGTTTCAGTATATTCATAATAACTATAAAACAGAAAGTCTGCTTTATTTCTTTGCCCTACCTCATAACTTGAATGGTCCTCAGTCTGAGGAAGTTCAGTTGAAGTCCTTACTGTACATGTCCAAAATATAAGGAAAAAGAGTCCCATGATGAGTTTCCTCATGTTTTGGCCATGCATGGACCAGTCAGCTTCTGTATGTGACTGGTGCAAGGCTTTTCATGTTCTTCAAAGTAACTTTGCAGGTGTTGTCTGGGCTTGGACTCACCTCCCAGGTGTCAGGTGCTGCAGGTTTTACGTGGCTATGGAGGATCCAGGCTAGGATTTCCTCTACCTTTATGGCTGTAGGAGTGCTCAAGACAAGGCTCTAGGGTTCTTACCACCTGTGGCCACAAGTAGCCTAAGTTCCAATCCTTGATCAACACCCAATCACCTGAGGAGAAAGGGTGAACTGGGGAGATTAAGATGATGGAGCACCTCTCATTAACCCAGACTGAAATTGTTTGTGCAATTTTCTCTAAAGCCTGTAGCTGTCCCTGAAACTCAATTTCACCTAGCTCTCAAGGAGTGCCTAGGGGTCCCCAAAGTATGGGAGGGGGCCTATGATATAATATTTCATAAGAGAAATATCCTGTTCTTTTAGAAGTTGTACATCTAATCTTAAACAATACCATAAAGAGAGCTTGTAACCACTTGAATGCCATTTCTTGACACACTTTTCCTAAACTATTTTTGATAGTCTGATTTATCTATTCCACCTTTCTGGAACTCTACACATAATTATCTTTATTGGAAGAAAGTGCCTGAATTCAACTTCTGACATTCATCTAACCACCAAGCAGGTATGGTAAATTGAATATTACTACAGAAATAAGAGTCATCTACAATTAGTCTTAGAAAATATTTTCCTAATCTATAAAAATACTAAAAATCTTGTACACAATCATCATGAACATCAAGTATTCTTCTAATCAGTTTTCTATGATTCATTCTGATTCAATGTTTATTTACTCTCAATTTTTTTTGGAGTGTCAGATGCCAGCCAGTCTTTCTCACATAAAATTCTAAGTTTCCCTTGTGTCTTGAAATTTTGCAGCATAGTTTCTAACAGAATGGGCTTACTTTGTGTTCCACCTATCTTCCTTCTGAGTCAAAACAACACTCACACCACATGTAGGAAAGAGCAAAGTGGTCACTCATTCAACTCTCCCATCTGAAACTCAAGCATGCACTCACTTTCACTTTCCTTTTTGCAAACAAGTCAAGCCAAATCAAAATCAATACCGAGACCAAAGTTCTAATTACAAACAAGTCAAGCCAAATCAAAATCAACACCAAAGTGCTGATAAGGGCACATCGTGGGTAATCAGGCCACCTTTCCACTCAAATGATGTGGATAAGTTCACAAGACCTGTCCTGTTGTGCTCCAGATGTCTTAACTCCAAGCATCAGTTTCTTCCTGGTGTACAGCCACAGCATTGAACCTTTGTGGTGGCCTTCAGTGTACTGCTCTGACAAGGTATTCCACCGGGGAAAATGTCTACCCAAGAGCACTCTTAGGATACATGTCACTCAAGCTAGAAGGAGTCCTCTGCAGCGGTACATCGCAGGACAGATCTAAGCTGCCTTAGGGGCTACTTTGATGGTCCATTAATCATCTTGCTTCCGGCTCACAGAACCAACAAATGTAGCAGCATGCGTGGAGGACAAAACCACTCAGACACCGGATTAAGAAGACAGTGGCTTTATTTGGCTGGGAGAATTGGCAGACTCACATCTCAGGAACCAAGCTCCCTGAAAAAAAGAGTTTCTGGCCCTTTTAAGGGCTTACAACTCTAAAGGGTTTCACTTCAAATGGCCATGATAGATTGAGATCTATATATAGCACATGTGGTTAGAGTGGTGGGTTTATCTTTTAGCCTCAGGCCTGCTCATTAGTGGCACCAGCTTGTCTTGCCACTGATAAATTCCTTTTGTTTTTAGCTTTTACTTCATCCTTCTCTTCAGAGACAGAAGACAGAGAAATGGATTTTCTCCTCACCTTAATTGAATAAGAATTCCACATCATGACCAGGTGTTCAGGTGGGAGTTCTCCAATGTGCAGGGAACATTTTGAGTGCAAATTGGGTTCCTAGGTCTGGCTCAATGATTTCAACACTAAAAATTTTCTATTTCACAGAGAATGACACTCGTGGGAATCCATTGCATAAGTGCCTTCTTCTAAACACTGTCACATTTTGATGACTTGGCAGCTTTGATACTTTCAAAACCATAAATTTCCATTAGAGCCACAAAAAACACCACCAACAAATAAGCTCTTGTTTTCCCACTTCAGTTAGAGGTTTGCCATGTCTAGCTTTGGCCTGGTAAACTAGCCTCTGTTACCTTTCATCTGCCTGGCCTTCTCACTCTGGAGGGGCTTTTTCATTGAGCTGTTGCTAGATGGGACTGCCTCTCACCACAGATTATTTAGCTACCAAGGATTTCATAGAGCAAAAGGGACTTTGGGCAGGCTGGCTGCATTCCAGCTTGTAGGTGGTTATCTCTTTGCTAGGGTTGAGGTTGTTTTTACTTTGCAGTGGGCTTTTGGATCCTCTGAGAGGAGTCACTGGACATTGCTTGGACACCAGCACAAGCCAGCTCTTTCACTCAGGTGAACTTTTGACTTAAATCAAATTCTCTTCTCAGCTGATCAGGTGTTTGACATCGTGAGAGGGCACTACTCCATCATCTTGGGATTTCATCCTGGGATATAGATGGTGAGCAGCAATAAGGTAAGATGGGGTGATGATAAATTCTGGTGAGTGGTATATGTGGTCCCGCAACTTCACCTGAAAAAAAAAAAAAAAAGATGACATAGACGGCGCTTCCAACACCATTCCACCTTCCCTTAATTTCAAAAGCCATCCACAATATGGCCCAATGTTCAGGTGAGAGTACTACAACACGCTAGGAAAATTTTGAGTGCAAATTGGGGCCATCCTGGCAAACTCCAGATTTGAGGGCTTTCATATGTGTACCATATCACAGTGGAACATATTGATGCTGGGTGGGATGTGGCCTCTACACTTGCCTCTTCTTTTCCTAACTTCCATGTTCATCATTGGCCTAGGGTTTCCTGGGTCTGGTTCAACAACTTCCACACTAAACATTTCCTAGTTCATGAAGATCTACCCTCTTGGAAATCTATTGCGAGAGTGTTTCCTTGAAAACACTGTCACGTTTAATGAGTCGGTAGTTTTGATACTTTTAAAATTTGGGCTGTTGCTGGATAAGATTGCCTCTCACCTCAGGTCTTTTGGCTGCCATGGACTTCAGGGATCTAAAGGCACTTTGGGTAGGCTGACTGCCATTCAGGTTGTGAGTAATTGTCTCATTCTAGGGACTGAGGTTGTTTGCAGATTGCAGGAGGAGTTGGGGTCCTCCGACAGGAATCTTTGAATGTTTCTGGGACTCCAGCACAAGTCAGCTCTTTCTGACAGAAGAGGCTTGATTTTCTCTGCTTCAGTGATGGGTCCATGTTGCCCCACCAGCATTACTGGAGACCTTTGTCAGGCTTGCAATCATTACAATTGGACTCTGTGATACTGTCTCAACCTCTTCTGCACCCATGAGAGGCTTGTTTGTAGTGTGACAGCACTGCTCCACCTTGAAGTTGCTTTTGTCTTGGTTTCTGCCATTTCCAGAGAGCCCCTGAGATTCCCAGGATGAAGGGAGGCAGTACATTCAAGTGTATAGACTTCTTTCACTGACACCCACCTCTGAGGTCTCAGGTATGATTTCATCACCCAAACACCCATCAACAACTCACCAGACTAAATTCCAGTCCTATGGGACTCAGTCTTGCACACAGCTCCTTTTAGGAATGAAGTCAGAGGAGCAGTTTCCAATGACCACCTCAGAGTCTTGAAACCCCTTCTCCTCTCATAGGACCTGACCATGGAAATGGCACTAAGAGGCCATAGTTTGAAAATTCTAGGGTCCTGGAGTGGGTTATTGCAGGCAGTGATTTTCCTGATGCCATGCTGGCTCTGCCTGTATGGCACCCTTGCTTAAGCAGGCTGAAAGTTCTGATAGCTGGGTGCCCGACCCTGCCACATAGTGGCACAGGCTGCCACATGGTGAACTCTCACTCGTCTCCTCTGTGGGATGCTCAGGATAGTCCCAAGAGCCTAGGAAAGAATAAAAGTGAGCCAGCCTGAAGTAACATCAAGGAGAGACCCAGGAATAAACTGCAAAATCCCCCAAAATTGAAAATGATCTGCAGGATACTTCAGGCCTGCTTAGACTTTGTAGGGGTGAGTCTTTTTGAAACTTACATTATTGCAATTTCTAGGTATAACTCACCTGTGTTTTCTGGGATTGCTGTCTCTCAGATGGTTCTTCCTGTGGAACCACACAGTCTGAGAAGTTGTTGAGCTGTGTGACTCTCTAGCAATGTTGCAAATGTTAGACGTTTGCATGTGGGTGTGGTTTTGTGGGTTCATGTTTGTGTGTTTGTGTGTATGTACCTGTAAGTGGAGTCTGCTTAAAGGAATGTGGCTAATGTATTGCATCTTTTCTTTTTTTGTTTCCCATCCTTTTGGTGTCTCTCTGTTGCTTAGGGTGTGGGGCTCTGTTTTCTTCAATTTTCTGTGGATCATGAACCTGAAGTGAATTGGGAGGCTGGCTGAGACATGCTGGGGTCCAAATTATCACCTCATGCAAAAAAACAAACAAACAAAAAATCTACTCTTCTAAAAAGAAGAGGAGCACACCACTCCCAAGAACAGACATCTTCCAGTGTTTCATTGTTCTGCAGCCAACAGAGGGAGAGACACTAGCAGTTTTCTCCTCAGCCCCCCGTGAATTTACCTCAAATTCAGTTCCCAGTCAAGCAGATGCTTCACGTTGTGAGAGGGCACTCCTCCATCATCTTGGGATTTCTTTGTAGAATAGAGAGTGTGAGCAGCAACAAGGTCAGATAGACATGAGGATACAATCTTTTGGGGGTGGATGGGGTCCCACATATTCACCTGTGAAAAAGATGAAGTCAGATGATACAGACGGTGCTTCCAACTGCATCCTTGCATTCCAGTAATTATGCAAGCACTCCACACTATAGCCTGGTGTTCAGGTGGGAGTACTCCAACATACTGGAAGCATTTCAGGTACAACTGGGGCCTTACTGGCCAACTCCAAATTTCAGGACTTTAATATCTAAAGCCAAATGGGAGTTGGATGTATTGATGCTAGGTGGGATGTGGCCTCCACATTTGCCTCTTCTTTTCCTGACTTTAATGCAACTCATCTGCCTAGGGTTTCCTGCAGCTGACTTCATGTCTTCCACAATAAATTTTTCCAGTTTATGGAGGATGACACTCATGAGATTCCATTGTGTGATTGTTCCTTTAAACGTCCAGCAGTGGATTTTCACAGACAGCGTTTTTCCCGATACTAGGCCGGCTCTGTCTCTACCACTTTTCTTAGCTTAGGCAGGTTGACAGGTCTGAAAGCCAGGTGCCCGAGCCTGCCTCATGGATGTGCAAGTGCTAGTCTCAAGGCCAGATTATGAGTTCTGACTAGTGTCACAAAGAATGTTACCATTGCCTAGCGACAAGTCTCTGCTTCTTGGCAGAGAAGGAGACCCCCAAAGAGGTTTGTCAATGGTGGACTGTCGCCTTTCTTCTCTGTGGAATCCACAAAGTAGTCCCATGATCCTAGGAGATTTCAGACAAGAGCTAGCATAAGGAAACGTAAGCACAGCCCAAGGAATAAATGGTGAAATCTTTAGGAATCCAAAAGGATCTGAAGGAAACCTTAGGCCTGCCTAGACATTGTAGGGGTGAGTCTTTTCTAACTTGACCCACTGTGATTTCTAGTTACAACCCACCTCTGTTCCCCAGGGTTGCTCTATGTGAGGTGTGGCTTCCTGAGGAAACTTGCAGCCTCAGGAGCTGCCAGACTGTGTTTCTGTGAGAGTGTTGCGAGTGTTGGAAATCTGTGTGTGTGTGGCATTGTGTGTTTCTCTGTGTGTAAGTGTGTGTGTTTATGTGCCTGTAAATGGAGTCTGCTTAAAGAAATGTGGCTACTACACTTTACCACTTCCTTTTTTGTGTCTCCCAACCTTTTGTTGGCCTGTCTGTGTGGCTTTGCTTGGGCTGCAGGGCTCCATGTTTTTTTAATTTTTCTGTGTATCATGAATCCTAATGAATTGAGAGGTGGGCCAAGACCAGCTGACATCCAAGTCACCTCCCCTTTCAAAAAAAAAAAAAAAACACTCTTCTAGAAAGAAGAACAGCACATCAAGCCAAGCCAAAAAATGGACATCTCCCACTGTTTCACTGTCCTGCATCTAACCAACGGAGAGACACTAGGAGTCCTGTTTGCACGGCCCCATGAATTTACCTTGAATTCAGTTTCCAGCCATGTAGGTGCTTCACATCATGAAGGGGAACTCCTCCATTGTCTTGGATTTTCATCCTGCAACATTGAATGCAAGAATAAATGAGGTGAGATTGGGGTGAAGATACAATGTGATGAGGGGTGGAAGAGCTTCCACAACTTCACCTGCAATAAAAATGAAGACAGATGACATAGGAAGTGCTTCCAACTCCATATTCACATTTCATTAATTGCACAAGCTGTCCACTCCATGGCCCAATGTTCAGGTGGGAGTTCTGCAACATGCAAGGAACATTTGGAATGCCAACTGGGACCATCCCAATAAAATCCTAAGATAAGGGTTTTCATACCCGGAGCCAAATGGGAGTGGAATGTATTGATGCTAGGTGGGATGTGGCCTCCACACTTGCCTATTCATTCCCTGACTTCCATTTTCCTCATCAGCCTAGGGTTTCCTGGTCTGGCTCAAAGACTTCCACACTGAACATTTTTCAGTTCATGAAAAATGAATGTCATTGGAATCTATTGTGTGAGTGTTTCTTTCTAAACACTGTCATGTTTTAATGACAGCAGCTTTAATATTTTTAAAACCATAAATTTTCATTACAGCTGCCAATAAGAAAACTTTTTCTCCCCCTTGTATCAGAAAGCTGCATGATTTCTGAAGGATGAGAAGCAGGAAACTGTGTCTAGCTTTTGCCTGGTAACCTAGCCTCTGTTTTATTTAATCTGTCCGGCCTTCTCATTGTGGTGGGGCTCTTTCACTGGGCTGTTGCTGGATGGGACTTCCCCTCTCCACAGTTTAATTAGCTGCCAGGGATTTCAGAGAGCAAAAGGGCTTGGATGCACTCCATGTCATGGTTGTTGTCTCATTGTGGGGGCTGAGGTTGTTTACACTTTGGAGGAGGTTTTTGGGTCCTGGGACAGGAATCATTGAACATTGCTTGTACTCCAGCACAAGGCAGTTCATTCTCTCAGGTGAGCCTATATTTTTATCTGCTTTCATGGGGAATCCACAGTGCCCCTCAACAGCACTACTGCACTTGTTATTCAGCCTTGCTGTCACCACTGATGGCATCTGAGACACTGTCTCACCATCATCTGCACCCATGAGAGGCCAGCCTGAGGTGTAAGAACACTCTACTTTGGATTTGTTTTTGTTGTGGTTCCTGCCTTTCCCAGAGAGTCCATAAGAGGCCCAGGATGAAGGGAGGCCATAAGGTCAAGTGCCTGGCCAGCTTTCATTAACACTCACCTCTGGGGTCTCAATTATGATTCTATCACCCCCCCAAAAAAAAACTCTCAACAAAGTATGATCATGTCACCCAAAAAACCCTCAGTAACACACCAGACCACATACCAAATTCCATGGGACCTGATTCTGGTACACATCCTCTTTTCAGAATGTTGCTAGTCAATGGTGGCATTGATTATGATGCTAGCCATACTTAACAGCTCATGCCTGGTGCCCTGATACTATTGCATTCCATTTGTGAGGCAAGCAGGTGCTTCCATTTCTAGAAGATGTCAGCCTGCCTAAACAGAGGAAAAAGTTACAGAAAGAGCCAGCCTTTTATCGGAAATAAAGATGGCTGCAGTAATCCACTTTGGGACTCTAAAATCTTGACCTTAGGGCATTTTTGGGCCACCTCCAGATTGGGTCCTTCTGGAGGAGAAGGAGTTGTTTCCATACTGTAAGGTGGTCACTGGAAAACTGCCCTTCTGAATCCATTGCTGAAAGAGGCTGTGTGCAGGAATTGAGTCACATGGGTATTAGAATATAGTCTGGTGAGTTGTTGAGGGGTCTATGGGTGATGAAATCATACCCGAGACCCCAGAGGCAGGTGTTAGTGACAGATGGCTGGGCCCTTGACCTCTCTGCCTCCCTTCATTTTGGGCCTTGCAGGGGCTCTCTGGAAAAGGTGGGAACCATGACAAAGGCAAATCCAGTTCAGAGCAGTGTTCTCACACCTGGAACTTGCCTTTCACAGGTGCAGATGATGCTGGGACAGTGTCTCAAAGGTTGTCTGTGGTGATTGTAAGACTGAAAAGAATGTCTATTAGTGCTGTTGAGGGGCACTGTTGAGGGGCACTGTGGGCCCCCCATGAAGAAAAATCAAGACTCCCCTGAGTGAATGAGGTGACTTGTGCTGGAGTCCAAGCAATGTTCAGAGATTCCTGTCTGAGAACCCAAAGCCTCCTACAAAGTGAAAACCATCTCAGCCCCCACAATGAGACTACAACCCACAACCTGGAGTGCAGCAGCTTACTTGAAGTCCCTCTTTCTCCCTGAAATCCCTGGCAGCCAATAGATCTGTGGCAAGAGGTGGACCCATCCAGCAATAGCGCAATGAAAGAACCCCTCCACAATGAAAAGGACGTGCAGATCTGATAAAACAGATCCTAGATTACAAGAAAAAGCCACACATGGCTGCTTGCTTTTCATCCTACAGGAATCATGCAGCCCTACGATAAAAGCAGGAGAACCAGAATTTCCTTGTTGGCCATTGGAATGGAAATTCATTGTTTTAAAAGTATCACAACCGCCCAGTCATTAAACCAAGACAGTGCTTAAAAGGAAACAATCACACAATGGATTCCAGTCCTTTGTGAAGTAAAAATGCTCATTGTGGAAGATGTAGAGCCAGAAAAGAAACCTTAGGTTGAGGACCCCCAAGCAGCCTAACTGGGAGGCACCCCCAGCAGGGGCAGACTGACATCTCACATGGCCGGCCAGGTATGCCAACAGACCTGCAGCTGAGGGTCCTGTCTGTTAGAAGGAAAACTAACAGAAAGGACATCCACACCAAAAACCCATCTCTACATCACCATCATCAAAGACCAAAAGTAGATAAAACCACAAAGATAGGGAAAAACCAGAGAAGAAAAACTGGAAACTCTAAAAAGCAGAGTACCTCTCTTCTTCCAAAGGAACACAGTTCCTCACCAGCAATGGAACAAAGCTGGAATGACTTTGATGAGCTGAGAGAAGAAGACTTCAGACAATCAAATTACTCTGAGCTATGGGAGGATATTCAAACCAAAGGCAAAGAAGTTGAAAACTTTGAAAACAATTTAGAAGAATGTATAACTAGAATAACCAATACAGAGAAGTGCTTAAAGGAGCTGATGGAGCTGAAAACCAAGGCTCGAGAACTACATGAAGAATGCAGAAGCCTCAGGAGCCGATGCGATCAAATGGAAGAAAGAGTATCAGCCCTGGAAGATGAAATGAATGAAATGAAGTGAGAAGGGAAGTTTAGAGAAAAAAGAATAAAAAGAAATGAGCAAAGCCTACAAGAAATGTGGTACTATGTGAAAAGACCAAATCTACATCTGATTGGTGTACCTGAAAGTGATGGGGAGGATGGAAACAAGTTGGAAAACACTCTGCAGGATATTATCCAGGAGAACTTCCCCAATCCAGCAAGGCAGGCCAACATTCAGATTCAGGAAATAAAGAGAATGCCACAAAGATACTCCTCGAGAAGAGCAACTCCAAGACACATAATTGTCAGATTCACCAAAGTTGAAATGAAGGAAAAAATGTTAAGGGCAGCCAGAGAGAAAGGTTGGGTTACCCTCAAAGGGAAGCCCATCAGACTAACAGCGGATATCTCAGCAGAAGCCCTACAAGCCAGAAGAGAGTGGGGGCCAATATTCAACATTCTTAAAGAAAAGAATTTTCAACCCAGAATTTCATATCCAGACAAACTAAGCTTCATAAGTGAAGGAGAAATAAAATACTTTACAGACAAGCAAATGCTGAAAGATTTTGTCACCACCAGGCCTGCCCTAAAAGAGCTCCTGAAGGAAGCGCTAAACATGGAAAGGCACAACCGTTACCAGCCACTGCAAAATCATGCCAAAATGTAAAGACCATCGAGACTAGGAAGAGACTGCATCAACTAACGAGCAAAGTAACCAGCTAACATCATAATGACAGGATCAAATTCACACATAACAATATTAACTTTAAATGTAAATGGACTAAATGCTACAATTAAAAGACACAGACTGGCAAATTGGATAAAGCTCAAGACCCATCAGTGTGCTGTATTCAGGAAACCCATCTGACATGCAGAGACACACATAGGCTCAAAATAAAAGGATGGAGGAAGATCTACCAAGCAAATGGAAAATAAAACAAGGCAGGGGTTGCAATCCTACTCTCTGATAAAACAGACTTTAAACCAACAAAGATCAAAAGAGACAAAGAAGGTCATTACATAATGGTAAAGGGATTAATTCAACAAGAAGAGCTAACTATCCTAAATATATATGCACCCAATACAGGAGCACCCAGATTCATAAAGCAAGTCCTGAGTGACCTACAAGGAGACTTAGACTACCACACATTAATAATGGGAGGCTTTAACACGCCACTGTCAACATTAGACAGATCAACAAGACAAAAAGTCAACAAGGATACCCAGGAATTGAACTCAGCTCTGCACGAAGTGGACCTAATAGACATCTACAGAACTCTCTACCCCAAATCAACAGAATATACATTTTTTTCAGCACCACAAAACGCCTATTCCAAAATTGACCACATACTTGGAAGTAAAGCTCTCCTCAATTAATGTAAAAGAACAGAAATTATAACAAACTATCTCTCAGATCACAGTGCAATCAAGCTAGAATTCAGGATTAAGAATCTCACTCAAAACCACTCAACTACATGGAAACTGAACAACCTGCTCCTGAATGACTGCTGGGTATATAATGAAATGAAGGCAGAAATAAAGATGTTCTTTGAAACCAACGAGAACCAAGACACAACATACCAGAATATCTGGGACATATTCAAAGCAGTTGTAGAGGGAAATTTAAAGCACTAAATGCCCATAAGAGAAAGCAGGAAAGATCCAAAATTGACACCCTAACATCACAATTAAAAGAACTAGAAAAGCAAGAGCAAACACATTCAAAAGCTAGCAGAAGGCAAGAAATAACTAAAATCAGAGCAGAACTGAAGGAAATAGAGACACAAAAAACCCTTCAAGAAATTAATGAATCCAGGAGCTGGTTTTTTGAAAGGATCAACAAAATTGATAGACCACTAGCAAGATTAATAAAGAAAAAAAGAGAGAAGAATCAAATAGATGCAATAAAAAATGATAAAGGGGATATCACCACCAATCCCACAGAAATACAAACTACCATCAGAGAATACTACAAACACCTCTATGCAAATAAACTAGAAAATCTAAAAGAAATGGATAAATTCCTCAACACATACACCCTCCCAAGACTAAACCAGGAAGAAGTTGAATATCTGAATAGACCAATAACAGGAGCTGAAATTGTGGCAATAATCAATAGCTTACCAACCAAAAAAAAGTCCAGGACCAGATGGATTCACAGCCAAATTCTACCAGAGGTACAAGGAGGAACTGGTATCATTCCTTCTGAAACTATTCCAATCAATAGAAAAAGAGGGAATCCTCCCTAACTCATTTTATGAGGCCAGCATCATCCTGATACCAAAGCCGGGCAGAGACACAACCAAAAAAGAGAATTTTAGACCAATATCCTTGATGAACATTGATGCAAAAATCCTCAATAAAATACTGGCAAACAGAATCTAGCAGCACATCCAAAAACTTATCCACCATGATCAAGTGGGCTTCATCCCTGGGATGCAAGGCTGGTTCAATATACACAAATCAATAAATGTAATCCAGCATATAAACAGAACCAAAGACAAAAACCACATGATTATCTCAATAGATGCAGAAAAGGCCTTTGACAAAATTCAACAGCCCTTCATGCTAAAAACTCTCAATAAATTAGTTATTGATGGGACGTATCTCAAAATAATAAGAGCTGTCTATGACAAACCCACAGCCAATATCATACTGAATGGGCAAAAACTGGAAGCATTCCCTTTGAAACTGGCACAAGACAGGGATGCCCTCTCTCACCACTTCTATTCAACATAGTGTTGGAAGTTCTGTCCAGGGCAATTAGGCAGGAGAAGGAAATGAAGGGTATTCAATTAGGAAAAGAGGAAGTCAAATTGTCCCTGTTTGCAGACGACACCATTGTATATCTAGAAAACCCCATTGTCTCAGCCCAAAATCTCCTTAAGCTGATAAGCAACTTCAGCAAAGTCTCAGGATACAAAATCAATATACAAAAATCACAAGCATTCCTATACACCAATAACAGACAAACAGAGAGCCAAATCATGAGTGAACTCCCATGCACAATTGCTTCAAAGAGAATAAAATACCTAGGAATCAAACTTATAAGGGATGTGAAGGACCTCTTCAAGGAGAACTACAAAGCACTGCTCAAAGAAATAAAAGAGGATACAAACAAATGGAAGAACATTCCATGCTCATGGGTAGGAAGAATCAATACACTGAAAATGGCCATACTTCCCAAGGTAATTTACAGATTCAATGCCATCCCCATCAAGCTACCAATGTCTTTCTTCACAGAATTGGAAAAAACTACTTTAAAGTTCATATGGAACCAAAAAAGAGCCCACATCACCAAGTCAATCCTAAGCCAAAAGAACAAAGCTGGAGGCATCACACTACCTGACTTCAAACTATACTACAAGACTACAGTAACCAAAACGGCATGGTACTGGTACCAAAACAGAGATATAGATCAATGGAACAGAACAGAGCCCTCAGAAATAATGCCACATGTCTCAACTATCTGATCTTTGACAAATCTGAGAAAAACAAGCAATGGGGAAAGGATTCCCTATTTAATAAATGGTGCTGGGAAAGCTGGCTAGCCATATGTAGAAAGCTGAAACTGGATCCCTTCCTTACACCTTATACAAAAATCAACTCAAGATGGATTGAAGACTTAAACGTTAGACCTAAAACCATAAAAACCCAAGAAGAAAACCTAGGCATTACCATTCAGGACATAGGCATGGGCAAGGACTTCATGTCTAAAACACCAAAAGCAATGGCAAAAAAAGCCAAAATTGACAAATGGGATCTAATTAAACTAAAGAGCTTCTGCACAGCAAAAGAAACTACCATCAGAGTGAACAGGCAACCTACAAAATGGGGGAAAATTTTCGCAACCTACTCATCTGACAAAGGGCTAATATCTAGAATCTACAATGAACTCCAATAAATTTACAAGAAAAAAACAAACAACCCCATCAAAAAGTGAGCGAAGGACATGAACAGACACTTCTCAAAAGAAGACATTTATGCAGCCAAAAAACACATGAAAAAATGCTCACCATCACTGGCCATCAGAGAAATGCAAATCAAAACCACAATGAGATACCATCTCACACCAGTTAGAATGGCAATCATTAAAAAGTCAAGAAACAACAGGTGCTGGAGAGGATGTGGAGAAATAGGAACACTTTTACACTGTTGGTGGGACTGTAAACTAGTTCAACCATTGTGGAAGTCAGTGTGGTGATTCCTCAGGGATCTAAAACTACAAATTCCATTCGACCCAGCCATCCCCTTACTGGGTATATACCCAAAGGACTATAAATCATGCTGCTATAAAGACACATGCACACGTATGTTTATTGCGGCATTATTCACAATAGCAAAGACTTGGAACCAACCCAAATGTCCAACAATGATAGACTGGATTAAGAAAATGTGGCACATATACATCATGGAATACTATGCAGCCATAAAAAGTGATGAGTTCATGTCCTTTGTAGGGACATGGATGAAATTGGAAATCATCATTCTCAGTAAACTATCTATCACAAGAACAAAAAACCAAACACCGCATATTCTCGCTCTTAGGTGGGAATTGAACAATGAGAACACATGGGCACAGGAAGGGGAACATCACACTTCAGGGACTGTTGTGGGGTGGGGGGTGGGGGGAGGGATAGCACTGGGAGATATACCTAATGCTAGATGATGAGTTGGTGGGTGCAGCACACCAGCATGGCACATGTATACCTATGTAACTTACCTGCACATTGCGCACATGTACCATAAAACCTAAAGTATAAAAATAATAATAATAAAAAGAAAGACTTCTTCAGAAAAAAAAAAAAGAAAAAAGAAACCTTAGGTTGATGAGGAACATGGAAGTCATAATAAGAAGATGAAAGTGTGAAGGTCACATCCCACCAAGCATCAATCCCTCCCACTCCCATTTGACTCCAGGTATGAAAAACTTCAAATATGGAGTTAGCCAGCTTGGCCCCAGTTTGTATTTCAAATGTCCCCTGCATGTTGGAGTACTTTTGCCTGAACACAGGGCCATGGTATAGGCTGATTGTGCAATTAAGAGAAAGAGGGGATGCAGTTGGAAGCACCTTCTGTGTTATATGTCTTCATTTTTTTTTTTTTTTTTTTGCAGGTGAAGGTGCAATATGGTATCAACCTCTCACCAGATTGTATCTTCAACCCTATCTGACCTTATTGCTGCTCACAGTCTCTGTCCCAGGATGAAATCCCAACACATTGGAGCAGTGCCTCCTCACTATGTGAAGCACCTCCTGTGCTGGTAACCAACTTCGAGGTAAATTTAATGGGCCTTGCAGACTGGAATTCTAGTGTCTCTTCCTGGGTTGGCTGAAAGACAATGAAACCCTGGTAGATTTCTGTTCTTGGGTGTGGTGTTCTTCTCTTCTTTCTAGAAGAGTGGCTTTTTTTTTTTTTTCTTGCAGAGGGAGGTGATTTGGACAGCAGCATTTCTCAGCCAGCCTCCCAATTCACTGCAGATTTATGATCCTCAGAAAAATAAAGAACACAGAGTCTAACAGCCCAAGAAGAGCCACACAGACAGGCCACCAAAATGTTTGGAGACTCAAAAAAAAAAAAAAAAAAAACAAATCAGTGCAGTGCATTAGCCACATTCCTTTAAGCAGACTCCACTTACAGGCGCACATACACTCAATCACACACTCATACTACCACACACACACACACACAGATTTCCAACACTTCCAACAGTCTCACAGAAACCCAGAGCCTGGTAGCTTCTTAGGATGCTTTGTTCTGCAGGAAGCCCTACCTTTGAAAGAGAAACCCCAGGGAACATATGCGGCCTGTACCTAGTAATTACAGTATGGCAAGTTTCAAAAAGACTTACCCTGACAACAAATGGGAGGCCTGAGGCATCTGGCAGATCATTTTGGATCCTTAGGGATTTTGTGGTTTATTCCTGTGGCTGTGCTTGGCTTTTCTTTGGGCTGACTCACCTCCTTTCTCTCCTAGGCTCATGGGACTATCCCGGGAATCGAACAGAGAAGTTAGTTGAGAGTCCACCGCCGACGCATCTCCACACAGTTCTACTTCTCCATCAAGCCACAGGGACTTATGTCTAGGCATTGGTGGCCTTCATTGTGATGCTAGCTGGAGCTCACAGCTCAGGTCTTGTTCCCTAAAAGTAGTGCATGAGCATTCACAAGGCATGCTTGGGCACCGGGCTATCAGATCTGTTAGCCAGCCTAAGTAAAAATAAATAAATAAATAAAATAAAAAATAAAAATGTTACAGGAAGAGCCGGCCTGGTATCAAAAAAAAAAAAAAATGCTGCCTGTGATAACTCACTGCGAGATTATAAAAGTCTCTACTGTAATGTCCCTTCAGGTTGTCCCCATGGTTGGGTCCTGCTGGAGACAGAGGCGATTTGAGACTGTGAGGTGGAAAAGGAGAATTTCCTGGAGGGGCTTCAGCATTGGCCTCCTGGCTGTCTTCTCTGTGGGATCCATGGATAGTCCCATGATGCCAGGAGAGGACAGACGTTAGCCAGACTGAAAAAAACCCTCAAGCAGAGCCCCAGGAATAAGCCCTGAGATCTCTAATGATTCAAAAAGATCTGCAGGATACCTTAGTCCTGCCTAGATGTTGTAGGGGTGAGTCTTTTTGAAACTTGCCCTACTGTGATTTCTAAATACAGCCCGCCTGTTTTCCCCATGGTTGCCTTCTATGAGGTTGGGCTTCCTGCAGAACCATGAGGTGGAGCTTCCTGCAGAATCTCACAACCCAGAAGCTGCAGGGCTGGGTGTTTCTGTGGGAGCACTGGGAATACTGGATGTCTGCATATATGTATATGGCTATGGGTGTTTTTGTGTGTGTGTTTGTATGTTTGTCCATGTGCCTGTAAGTGGAGTTTGCTTAAAAAAAATATGGCTAACGCACTGCAGCGCTTCTTCTTTTTTTTGTTTTTTTGAGTCTCCCAACATTTTAGTGGCCTGTCTATGTGGCTCTGCTTTGGTTGCAGAGCTCCATCTTCTTTATTTTTCTGTGGATGATAAACCTGCAGTGAATTGGGAGGCTAGCAGAGACATTCTGGGGTCCAAATCACCTTTCTGTGCAAAAACAGCCCCCTTTTAGAAAGAAGAGGAGCACGCAAAACCCAAGAACAGATATTGCCCAGTGTTTTTTTGTCTGTTTGTTTTTGTTTTTGTTTTTGTTTTTAATCCTGTGACCAGCCCAGTGATAGACACTGGGCCCCTTGAATTGACCTCAAATTCCATTCCCAGCCAAGCAGATGCTTTACCTCATGAGGAGGCACTAATCCATCCTTGGGGTTTCACTCTGGGTCAGAGAGTGTGAGCAGCAATGAAGTCAGATGGGGGTGAGGATACAATCTGATGAGGGGTGGATGGGGTCCCGCACTTTCACTTGAAAAAAGATAAAGACAAATGACACAGAGAGTACTTCCAATTGCATCTTATATGAACTTAATATCACAGGCAGTCCATACCATTGCCCGCTGCTCAGGTGAGAGTACGTTAACGTTCTGGGAACATTTGGAGGGCAAACTGGGGCCATCCTGGCAAACTCCCAATTTGAGGGCTTTCAAACACCGAGCCAAATGTGAGTGGGAGGGATTGATGCTGGATGGGATGTGGCCTCCACACTTGCCTATTCTTTTCCTGACTTCTATTTTCCTCATTGGTTTAGGGTTTCCTTGCTCTGGCTCAACCTCTTCCAAACTAAATGTTTCCCAGTTTACAGAAAATGACCCTCATGGGATTCCATTCTGTAAGTATTTCCTTCTAAACCCTGTCATATTTTGGTGACTGGACAGCTGTGATACTTTTAAAACCATAAATTCCCACAACAGCCACCAAGGTAACTCTTGTTCTCCCAATCCTATAGAAAAGCTGCATGATTTCTGGAGGATGAGAAGAAGGGAGCAGTGTCTTGTTTTTGCCTGGTAATCTAGGCTGTTTCATTTCATCTGCATGTCCTTTCTCATTGTGGAGGGGGTCTTTCATTGGGCTGATGCTGAATGGGACTGCCCCTCACCACAGATCTTTTGGCTGCCAGGGATTTCAGGAAGCAAAAGGGATGTAGTGTAGACTGGCTGCACTCCATGTTGTTGGTCATGGTCTCATTGTGGAGACAGTTTTTCACACTTTTCAGGAGGCTTTTGTGTTCTTTGACAGGAATCTTTGTATGTTGCTTGGAGTCCAGCACAATTCAGCTCTGTCTCTCAGGTGAGCCTTGACTTTTCTTTGCTTCCCTGTGGGGTCCACAGTGCCCCTCAACAGCACTACTGGACATCCTTTGCAGGCTTCCGATTGCCACATATGTCCTCTGAGTCACTATTGCAATCTCATGTGTATGTGTGGGAAGGCAGTTCGAGGTGTGAGAACACTGCTGCTCCTTGGACTTGCCTTTGTTACAGTTCCTGACGTTCCCAGAGAGCCCCTGCAAGGCCCAGGCTGAAGGGGGACAGTGAGATCAAGAGTCCATCCATCTTCTAGTCACATTCACTCTAGTGTCTCATTTATTATTCCATTACCCAAAGACTTATCAACAACTCACCAGATTATTTTCCAATCCCCATGGAACCCAATTCTTGTGTACAGCCTCTTTTGGAAATGGAGTCAGAAAAACTATTTCCAGAGACCATCTCACAATATCAAATTGCCTCCTCTTCCAAAGGTCCCCAACCATGGAGATGGCTTGAAGGTGCCCTGAGGTCTATTATCCTGCAGTCGATTATCACAGGAAGGTTTTTTCCCAGTGCCATACTGTCTCTACCTGAATCTTATTCCTCTGCTTAGGCAGGCTGACATCTCTGACAGCCAGGTGCCTGACACTGCCTTGTGAATGTGTATGCACTAGTCTCAAGGCACCAGGCCTGAGCTGTGAACTCTGGCTAGTGTCACAGTGAATGCCACTGTTGCCTAGTGACAAGTCCCTGCAGCTTGGTGAAGAAGGAGACTTATGTGGAGGTGCGTCGGAGATGGACTCTCACCTATCTTCTTGGTGGGATCCACGGGATGTTCCTATGATCCTAGGAAAGGGCAGATGTCAGGCAGCCTGAAGAAACTTCAAGCAGAGCCCCAGAAATAAATTGTGAAATCCCTACATGTCCAAAAAATCTGCAGGATTCCTTAGCCCTGCCTAGATGTTGTAGGGGTGAGTCCTTTAGAAACTGGCCTCACTGTAATTTTTAGGTACAGCCTGCCTATATTCCTCAGAATTGCTCTTTCCCAGGTGGGGCTTCCTGCAGAACAATGCAGCCTCAAAAGCTCTTGGCCTGTATGTTTCTGTGGGAGTGTTGTGAGTGTTGGAGGTCTGCATGTGGGTGTTGATTTGTGGCTTTGTGGCTTTGTGTATTTGAGGTTGTGTGTGTTCACATGCTTGTAAGTGGAGTCTGCTTAAAGGAATGCGGCCAATGCACTGCAGCGCTTCTTTTTTTGTGAGTCTCCCAACATTTTGGTGGCCTGTGTGGCTCTGCTTGGGCTGCAAGGCTCCATTTTCTTTATTTTTCTTGGGATTTTGAATCTGCAATAAATTGGGAGGCTGGCTGTGACCAGCCAGGTTCGACATCACCTCCCCATGCAAAGAAAGCCTCTCTTCTAGAAAGAAGAAAATCACACCACACAGAAAAATGGAAATCTCTCAGTATTCCATTGTCCTGTGGCCATCCGAGGGATAAACACTAGCTGTCCTGTCCTCAGGGCCCCTTGAATTTACCCCAAATTCAGTTCCTAGCTGACCAGGTGCTTCATGTTATGAGAGAGCACTCCTCCATCTTCTTGGGATTTCATTCTGGGACAGAGAGTGTGAGCAGCAATAAGGTCAAGGAGGGGTGAGGATATAATCTAATGAGGGGTGGATGCCATCCCACACATTTACCTGCAAAAAAGTGAAGTCACATGATACAGAGGGTCCTTCCAAATGCATCTCTGCATCACTTAATTGCACAGTCCACACCATGGCCCATTGTTCAGGTGGGATACTCCAACCTGCAGGGAACATTTGGAGTGCAAACTAGGGCCATCTTGTCAAACACTGCTTTAAGGGATTTCACACCCAGAGCCAAATGGAAATGGGATGGATTGATGCTGGGTGGGATGTGGCCTCCGCATTTGCCTCTTCTTTTCTTGACTTCCATGTTTCTGGTCAGCCTAGGATTTCCTGGATCTGGCTCAATGTCTTCTATGCTAAACCTTTCCCAGTTCATGGAGGATGGCCCTCATGGGAATCCACTGGGTAGACTGTTTTCTTCTAAACACTGTCACATTTTAATGACTGGCAGCTGTGATACTTGTAAAACTGTAAACTCCCATTTCCTCCAAACAACAAGGAAACACTTATTCTCCCACTTCTTTTGAAAGGCTGCATGCTACCTTTAGGATAAGAAACAGGCAGCCATGTCTAACTTTGACCTTGTGATCTATCCTCTGTTTCAATTCATCTACAAGTCTTTTCTCATTGTGGAAGGAATCTTTCACTGGGTTGTTGCTGCATGGGATTGACTCTCATCATAGATCTTTTGGCTGCCAGTGATTTTAGGGAGGAAGAAGAGACTTTAGGTTAGCTGGCTGTGCTCCAGATTGTGGGTCATGGTCTCCTTGTGAGGGCAAAATAGTTTTGATTTGTCTGACAGAAATCTTGGAACATTGCTTTAACTCTAGTGAATGTCTGCTTATTCTCTCGGGTGAGCTTTTATGTTTCTTTGATTTCATGGGGTTCCACAGTCCCCTAAACTGCACTACTGGACACTCTTTTCAGTCTTGGAGTTGTCACAGAGGTTCTCTGATGCATTGTCTCAACCTCATTTGCACCTTTGAGAAGACATTTCAAGGTATGAGAACACTGCTTACAACATGTTGTGGTTCCTGGCTTTCCCAGAGAGCTGCTGTAAGGCCAAGGATGAAGGGAGGCAGTGAGATTAAGGGCCCTGTCAACTTTTGTTGACATGCACCTCAATAGTCTGAGGTATGATTACTTCACCCAAAGACCCCTCAACCTCTCCCCAGACTGTATTCCAATTGCCATGATACCCGATTATTGAACACAGCCTCTTTTGTGAATGGAGTCAGAAAAGTAGTTTTCAGTGACCACCTCATAGTCTTGAAACACCTTCTCCTCCAGCAAGACCCAACCATGGAGATGTCCCAAAGGGGCCCTAAGATTGAGACTTCTAGGGTTATCAGAGGCAGAGTTTTTCCCAATACCTGGCTGGCTCTACCTGAATCATATTCCTCTCCTTAGGGAGTCTGACAGCTCTGACAGCCAAGTGCCCAATTCTGCCTCGTGAATGTACATGTGCTAGCCTCCAGGCACCAGGCCTTAGCTATGAGCTCTGACTAGCATCACATTGAACACCACCATGGCCTGGTGACAAGTCCCTGCGGCTTGGCCAAGAAGGAGACCTCCGTGGGTTTGTGTCAGTGGTGAATTCTCGCCTGTCTTCTCTGTGGGTCCGTGGGATAGTCCTATGATCATGAGAGGGCAGATGTGAGCCGGCCTGAAGAAACACCAAGCAGAGCCCCAGGAATAAACCACAAAATTCCTAAGGATCCAAAACATCTGCAGGATGCCTCAGGCCTAACTAGAGTTTGTGAGGCTGAGTCTTTTTGAAACTTGCTCCACTGTGATTTGTAGGTACAGCCTGCCTGTGTTTCCCAGGGTTGCTCTCTCCCAGGTGGGGCTTCCTACAGAATCACACAGCTTCAGAAGCTGCTGGGCTGTGTGTTACTGTGAGAGGGTTGAGAGTGTTTTATGTCTGTGTATATGTGTGGCTTAGTGTGTGTGTGTGTGTTTGTGTGCCTGTAAGTAAAGTCTGCTTAAAGGAATGTGGGTAATGCACTGCAGAGTTTCTTCTTCTTTTTTTTTTTTTTTTTTTTTTTGTCTCCATACCTTTTGGTGGCCTCTCTCTTTGGCTCTGCTTAGGCTGTGGGGCTCTGTGTTCTTTATTTTTCTGTGGATCATAAATCTCCAGTGAATTGGGAGGCTGGGTGAGATGCCCTGGGTTCTAAACAAATTTCTGCAATGAAAAAACACTTTTCTAGAAACAATAAGCACACCACAATTAAGAACAGAAATCTCCCAATGTTTGATATTCCTGCAGAAACCCCAGAAAGAGACTGTAGCAGTCCTGTCCACAGGGCCCCTTGAACTTACCTCAAATTTGGTTTCCAGCTGAGCAGGTTCTTCACATAATGAGAGGACATTACACCATCATCCTGCAATTTCATTCTGGGACACAGAGTTTGAGTAGCAATAAGGTTATACAGGGGTAGGGATACAAACTGGTGAAGGGTGGATGGGGTCCTGCACCTTTGCCTGCAGAAATGGTAAAAACAGATGACAGAGAAGGTGTTTCCAACTGCATTTAAGCATTCCCTTAATTGCAAAAGTAGTTCACACCATGATCCGGTGTTCTGGAGTGAGTACTGCAAGGTGCAGGGAATATTGGTAGTGCAAACTGGGGTCATCCTGTCAAATTCCCTATTTGAGGGCTTTTGTACGTGGAGACAAAGGAGAGTGGGATGGAATGATGCTAGGAGGGATGTGGCCTTCACACTTGCCTCTTCTTTTCCTCAGTTTCATGTTCCTCATTGGTCTAAAATTCCTGGGTCTTGCTCAACCTCTTTCACACTAAACATTTCCCATTTCACAGAAGACAACCCTCATGGGAATGCATAGTATCAGTGTTTCCTTCTAAACACTGTCCTGTTTTAACAACTGAGCTGCTGTGATACTTTTAAGATCATAAATTCCCATTACAGCCACCAACAAGGAAACTCTTTTTCTCCCACTTCCATGAAAGAGCTGCATGATTCCTGTAGGATGAAAAGCAGGCAGCCATGTCTGGCTTTTGCCTGGTAATCTATGCTCTGTTTTATTTCATCTGCAAGTCCTTTCTCATTGTGGAGGGTGTATATCATTGGGCTGTTCCTGGATGGGATTGCCTCTCAATACAGATCTTCTTGCTGCCACTGATTTCAGAGAGCAAACATGACTTAATGTAGGCTGGCTGCACTCCAACTTGTGAGTCGTGGTCTCATTGTGGGAGTTGAGGTTATTTGCACTTTTCAGGAGGCTTTCAATTCCTTTGATAGGAATCCTTGAAGGTTTCATGAATTCCAGCTCAAGTCAGCTCATTTTCTGAGGCAAGCCTTGATTTTTCTTTGCTTTCATGCTGGGTCTACATTGCCCCTCAACACCAGTATTGAACACCCTTGTCAGGCTTGAAATTTCCACAGATGTCCTCTGTGAAAATTTCTCAATGTCATCTGCACCAGTGAGAAGCCAGTTTGACTTGTGAGAACACTGCTTGATTTTGGACCTGACTTTGTCATGGTTTTTGCCTTTCCCATAGAGCCCCTGCCATGCCCAGGATGATGGGAGCAAATGAGGTCAAAGGCCCAGCCCCCATTCACTGACACCTGCCTCTGGGGTCTCAGGTATAATTCCATCTGACATAATCCCCTCAACAACTTGCCAGAATATATTCCAACCCCCATGGGACCTGATTCTTGCACACTACCTCTTTTGGGAATGGAGTCAGAAGAGCAGTTTTCAGTGACCATTTCACAGTTTGCAAATGCCTCCTCCTCCACTGGGTCCTGGCCATGGACATGTCCAGAAGGGGCTCTAGAGTGGAGAATTTTAGGGACCCACAGTGGGTTATCACAGGCAGCCATTTTTTCAATACCAGATCATCTTTCCATGTACCACTTTCCTCTGTTTAGGCTGGCTGACAGGTCTGACAGCTGGGCACCGGAGTCTACCTGGAGAATGTGCGTGCTCCAGTCTCAGTGCAGAAGACTTGATTGGGAGCTCTGGATAGTGTCACAATAAATGCCACCATTGCCTATTGACAAGTCCCTATGGCTTGAAGGAGGAGGAGACCTCCATGTAGGTGAATCCATAGTGGACTCTCCCCTGTCTTGTATGTAAAATGCATGGGATAGTCCCATGATTCTAGAAGAGGACATATGGAAGTCAGCATGAGGAAACCTCAAGGAGAGCCCCAGGAATAAACCGTGACATTCCTGATAATTTAAATATCTGCAGTATTTCTAATGCCTGTCTAGACACACTAGGGGTGAGTCTTTTTTAATGTTACCCCACTGTGATTTCTAGGTAAAGCCCACCTGTGTTCCCTGCGGTGGCTCTTTCCCATATGGGGCTTCCTGCAGAACCAGGAAGACTCAGGAGCTGCTGGGCTATGTGTTTCTGTGAGAGTGTAGGGAGTGTTAGATATCTATGTGTATGTGTAGCTTTGTGTGTGTGTGTGTGTCTGTGTTTGTGTATGTGTGTGCGCCTGTAAGCGGAGTCTGCTGAAAGTAATGTGGCTAATGCACTGAAACGCTTTTGTTTTTTAAGGCTTCCAACTTTTTAGTGGCTTGTCTCAAGCTGTGGGGCTTTGTGGGGTTTTTTTATTATTTTTCTGTGGATTCTGAATCTAAGTCTAGGGCAAGATGAGACCCGCCTGGTAAAAAACCACTCCCTTCTGCAAAAAAATCCACTCTTCTAGAAAGAAGAAGAGCACACCACACCCAAGAAAATACATCTCCCAGTTTTTATTGTCCTTCAGCCCACCGAGGGGGAGACAATAGTAATCCTGTCTGCAGGGCTTTTCGAATTTACCTTGAATTCAGTTCCCAGCGGAGCAGATGCTTCAGGTCGTGAAGGGGTACTCCTGTGTCATCTTCAGATTTCATTCTGGGACACACAATGTGAGCAGAAATAAGGTCTGAGAGAGGTGAGGATAAAATGTGGTGAGGGCTGGATAGGGACCTGCAAGTTCACATGCAAAAAATGTGAAGACAGAAGACAGAAGGTGCTTCACACTGCATCCCTGCATTTGCTTGCACAGTAGTCCATGCAATCGTCCAGTGTTGAGGTGGGAGTTCTACAATGTGCAGGAAATATTTGGAGTACAAACTGGAGCCATCTTGCAAACTGCCTATTTGAGGGTTTTCATACCAGGAGCCAAATGACAGTACAATGGATTGATGCTGGGTGGGATGTGGCTTCCACACTTGCCTCTTCTTTCCCTGACTTCAATGTGCCTAGTCAGCCTATGGTTTCCTGGGTCTGGCTCAACGTCTTCCACACTAAACATTTCCCTGTACAATGATCCTCCTTACAGGAATCCACTACATGAGTGTTTCATCTTAACAATGTCATGTTTTAATTACTTTGTAGCTGTGATATTTTTAACACAGTGGTTTCTTGCTACAGCTGCCATCAAGGAAACTTTTTTTCAACCACTTCTATTGCAGGGCTTCAAGATTTCTGTAGGATGAGAAGTAGCCAGCCATATCTGGCTTTTGCCTGGCATTGTAGGCTCTGTTCCATTTCATCTGCACATCCATTCTCATTGTGGAGGGGGTCTTTCAGTGGAATGTTGCTGGATGGTACTGCCTCTCACCACAGATCTTTTGGCTGCCAGGGACTTCAGGGAGCAAAAGGAACTTCAGATAGGCTGGATGAAATCCAGGTTGTAAGTTGTACTCTCTCTGTGGGGGCTGAGGTTGTTTGCACTTTACAGGAGGATTTTGGGTCCTCTGACGGGAATATTTGAACATTGCTTGGACTGCAGCACAAGGCAGTCCTCTAACGATCTTGCAGCACAAGATCGTTCTCTAAGGTGAGCATTGATTTTTCTTTGCTTTCATAAGGTATACATAGTACCCCTAAACAGCACTACTTAACACACTTTTCAGGTTTGCCATGGACACAGATAGCCTCAGAGACATTGTCTCAGCCTCATGGGTACCGGTGAGAAGCTGGTCTGCATTGTAAGAACACTGCTCCACTTTTGACTTGCCTTTCTATGGTTCCTGCCTTTCCCAGACAGCCCTGTCTCCAAAAGAAAGGGAGACAGTGAGGTCAAGAGACCAGCCATCTTTCTCTGACACCCACCTCTGGGGTCTCAGGTTGATTCTATCACCCAAAGAATCTTCAACAACTCACCAGACTATACTCCAAACCCCATGGGACCCAATTCTTGCACAGAGCCTTTTTCAGAAATGAAATCTGAAGACCAGTTTCCAGAGGTCACCTCACAGTCTCAAGATGCTTTCTCCTCCAGCAGGAACCAACCACGGAGATGACCTGAAGGGGCCCAGAGTTTGAGAATTCTATGGTCCCACAATGAGTTTTCACAGGCAGCCTGTGTCCTGATACCAGGCCAGCTCTGCCTGTACTATTTTTTCTATGCTTAGTCAGGTTCACAATTCTGACAGTCAGGAGCCCAAGCCTGCCACATGAATGTTCATGTACTAGTCTCAAGGTACCAGGCCTGATTGTGAACTTTTGCAAAGGTCACAAAGGATGTCTCCATTGCCTAGTGATGAGTTCCTGCCTCTTGGTGGAGAAAGGGACCTCTGTGGAGGTGTGCAGCTGTGTACTCTCGCCTGTCTTCTCCGTGAAATCCATAAATAGTCTCAATATCCTAGGAGAGGGCCTGGGGCTTGGTGGAGAAGGAGGCCTCTGTGGAGGTGCATCGGCAGTGTAACCTCACCTGTCTTCTCTATGGGATCCACAGGATACTCCCATAAACCTAGAAGAGGGAACACATGATCCAGCCTGAGGAAACATCAAGAAGAGCCCCAGGAATAAATGGTGAAATTTCTAGGGATCCAAAAAATCTATAGGATTCCTCAGGTCTGCCTAGAGGTTGTAGGAGTGAGTCTTTCAGAAACTTGTCTGATTGTGATTTCTAGGTATAACCTGTGTGTGCTTCCTGGGGTTTCTCTCTCCCAGGTGGGGATTTCTGCAGTACTGCATAGCCTCAGTAGCTGCTTTGGTGTGTTTCTATGGGAGTGTTGTGAGAGTTGGACATCTTCGTGTGCGTGTGGCATTGTGTATTTTTGTGTGTGTTTCTCTGTAAGTGGGGTCTGCTTAAAGGAATATAGCTAATGCACTGCAGCATTTCTTTTTTTTAGTCTCCCAACCTTTTGGTGGCCTGTCTGTGTGGTTCTCCATGGTTTGCAGGGCTTCGTGTTCTTTATTTTTCTGTGGATCATGAATCCGCAGTGAATTGGTAGGTGGGCCGAGACATGCAGACACCCAAATTCCCTCCCCCTTAAACAAAAGCCACTCTTTTAGAAAGAAGAGGAGCACACCACACCAAAAAACAGACATCTCCTGGTGTTTCATTGCCCTGAGGCCAACCCAGGAAGAGACACTAGTGGACCTGTCTGCATGGCCCCTTGAATTTACTTCGAAATCAGTTTCCAGACCAATAGATGCTTCATGTCATGAGGAAGATCTCTTCCATCATGTTAGGATTTCATTCTGGGACATCAATTGTGAGCAGAAACAAGGTCAGATGGAGGTTAGCATACAATCTGGTGAGGAGTGAATGTGGTGTTGCAACTTCACCTGCAAAACAGTAAAGACAGATAATACAGAAGCTGCTTCCAACTTCACTCTGCATCCTCTTAATTGCACAAACCATCCACACCATGGCCCAGTGTTCTGGTGGGAGTAGTTTAACCTGCAAGGAATATTTGGAATGAAAATTGGGGCCATTTTTGCAAACTCTCAATTTATGAGCTTTCATACATGGAGCCAAATGGGAGTGGAATGTACTGATTCTGGGTTCGATGTGGTCTCCATACTTGCCTTTTTTTTTTTTTGACTTCTATGTTTCTCATCGACCTAGGGTTTTCTGGTTATGGCTCAATGACTTCCACACTAAACGTTTCTCAGTTCACAAAGAACGACCCTCCTGGGAATCCATTGCATGAGTATTTCCTTCTAAACACTGTCACGTTTTCATGACTGGACAGCTTTGATACTTTTAAAATGGTAAATTCTTGTTACAGCTGCCAACAAGGAATCTGTTGTTCTCCCACTTCTATCAGAGGGTTGCATGATTCCTGTAGGATGATAAATAGGCAGCCATGTCTGGCTTTTGCCTGGTAATATAGCCTTTGTTTCATTTCATCTGCATGGACTTCTCATCATGGAGGGGCCCTTTCATTGTGCTGTTTCTGGATGGGACTGCCTCTCACCACAGACAATTTTGCTGCCGGGGATTTCCACAAATCTTCAGGTAAACTGGTTGCACTTCAGGTTGTGGGTCATTGTCTTGTTGTGGAGGCTGCAGTTGTTTGCACTTTGCAGAAGGCTTTTGGTTTCTTTGACAGGAACCATTGAACATTGCTTAGACTCCAGCACAAGGTAGCTCATACACAAGTGAGCCTTGACTTTTCTTTGTTTTCATGGGAAATCCACAGTGCTCCTGAACAGTAGCACTGGACATTTCCAAGCTTGTCATCACCACAGATGGCCTCTGAGACACAGTCTCAACCACATCTGCACCCATGAGAGGCCAGTCTGAGGTGTGAGAACACTGCTCCACACTGGACTTGCCTTTGTCATGGTTGCTGCCTTTCCCAGAGAACCCCTGAAAAGCTCAGAATGAAGGGAGGCATTGAGGTCAACAGCCTGGTCATCTTTTGCTGACATCCACCTCTGGGGTTTCAGGTATGATTCTATCACCCTAAGAACCCTCAACAACACACCAGATAATATTGCAATCCCCATGGGACCCAATTCTTGTACACACCCTCTTTCACTAATGGAGCTAAAAGAGCAGTTTCCAGGGACCACCTCACAGTCACAAAACGCCTCTTATCCCAGCTGTACCTGACCAAGGAGACAGCAAGAAGGGGCCCTGAGGTTGAGAATTTTAGAATCCTATAGTGGGTTTGTATAGGCAGCCTTTTTCCTGATACCAGGCTGGCTATGCCTGTACCATTATCCCCTGCTTAGACAGACTGACTGCTCTGGCAGCCTGGTGCCTCAGCCTGCCTCATGAATGTGCATGGGCTAGTCTCAGGGCACCTGGTCTGATTGTGAGCTCTGTCTAGGGACACAATAAATGTCACTGTTGCCTAGTGACAAATCCCTGGCTCTTGGTGGAGAAGGAGACCTCCACGGAGGTGCTTCAGTAGTGTCTTCTTGCCTGTCTTCTCTGTGAAATCCATGGATAGTCTTATGATCCTAGGAGAGGGCAGACATTAGCTAGCCTGAAGAAATGCCATACACAGCCACAGAAATAAGCTACAAAATCCTTAAGCATCCAAAAGGATCTGCAAGACTTCCTAGGCCTGCCTAGACATTGTAGCGTGAATCTTCTTGAAACTTGTCCCACTGTGATTTCTAGGTACAGCCTGCCTGTGTTCTTTGGGGCTGTTCTCTTCCAGGTGGAAATTCCTGCAGAGCCATGCAGCCTCAGGGGCTGCTGGGCTATGTTTTGTGTGGAAATGTTGTGACTGTTGAATGTCTGAGAGTGTGGCATTGTGCGTTCGAGAGTGTGTTTGTGTCTGTAAGTAAAGTCTGCTTAAAATAATGTGGCTAATGCAATTCAGTGCTTCTTTTTTTTTTTTTTTTTTAATCTTCCAACCTTTTGTTGGACTGTCTGTGTTGCTCTCTCTGTGTTGCAGGGTTCCATGTTCTTCATTTTTCTGCGGATCATGAATCTGCAGTGAATTGGGAGGTGGGCCAATACACACAGGCATCAAAATAACCTCCTCCTGCAAAAAATTTGACACTTCAACATAGAAGGTGAGGCTTCCTGCAGAACAATGTAGCCTCAGGTGTTGCCAGGTTGTGTTCCTGTGTGACTGTTGTCAGTGTTGGATGTTTGTATGTGTGTGTGGCATTTTGTGTTTCTGTGTGTGTCTGTGTGCCTGTAAGTGGCATCTGCTTAAATGAATGTGGCTAATGAACTTTATCGCTTGTTTTTTATTTATTTTTTTAGTCACCAAACCTTTACCTGGTCTATCTGTGTGGCTCTGCTCAGGCTGTGGGGCTCTGTGTTCTCTATTTTTCTGTGGATCATGAATCTGCAGTAAATTGGGAGGTGGGCTGAGACCCGCAGTTGTTTAAATCATCTCTGTCTGCAAAAAAAAAGCCACTCTTCCAGAAAGAAGAGGAGCACACCACACCAACAAATAGACATATTGGTGTTTCATTGTCTCAACCTTATCTGCACAGTCTGAGACAAGTCTGAGGTATGAGAACAACCTCATCAGCAAATGAAAGGCCAATCTGAGGTATGCAAATACTCCTTCACCTTGGACTTGCCATTGTCGGGGTTTCTACCTTTCCAATAGATCTTCTGTGAGACCTAGGGTGAAGTGAGGCAGAGAGGTCAAGAGCCTGGCCTTCTTTCACTGACACCAACCTCTAAGGTCTCAGGTATGATTCTATCCCCCAAAGAACCCTCAGCAACACACCAGGTCATATTCCAATCCTTATGGGACCTGATTCTTGCATACAGCCTGTTTCAAAAATGGAGTCAGAAGGGCAGTTTCCAGCAACCAGGTCACTATCTCAAAACACCTCCTTCTCCATCGGGACCCAACCATGGAAATGGCCCAAAGGGTTCCTGAGGTCGAGACATTTAGGGTCCCACAGTGGGTTTTCACAGACAGTCTTTTTATCAATACCAGGTGAACTCTGCCTGTAACATTTTTCTCTGCTTAGTCAAGCTGACAGCTCTGACTGTCAGCTTGCCTAAGCAGAGACAAAAGCATCTGCAGGATTGTCAGATGCAAAAGCATCTGCAGGATTCCTTAGGCCAGACTAGATGTTGCAGGGGTGAGTCATTTGAAACTTGCCCAACTGTGATTTCCAGATATATCATGCCTGTGTTTCTTATGGTTGCTCTCTCCCAGGTGGGGATTTCTGCAGAACCACATAGCCTCAGGAGATGCCAAGCTGTGTTTTTCTGTGGGAGTGTTGTGAGTCTTGGATGTCTGTGTGTGTGTGTGTGGCATTGTGTGTGTGTGCCTGTAAGTGGAGTGTGCTTAAAATTGTGTAGCTAACCCACTTCAGCCCTTCTTTTCTTTTTTTATTATCACAACTTTTTCTGGTGGGGTATTTTGAGTGCCTGATGTCTACATGTGTGTGTGGCATTGTGGGTTTGTTTGTGTGTGTGTGTGTGACTGTAAGTGGAGTCAGCCTAAAGGAATGTCCTAATGCACTTCAGTGCTTTTTATTTTTGAGTCTCCCAACATTTTGATGGCCTGTATGTATTTCTCTACTTGGGCTGTGGGACTCTCTTCCAGGTGGTGCTTCCTGCACAACAACTCAGCCTCAGTAGCTGCTGGGCTGTGCATTTCTGTGGGAGTACTGTCAGTGTAGGATGTCTGAGGGTGTGTGTGGCATTGTGTATTCAAAGAAAGCCACTCTTCTAGACAGAAGAGGAGCACACCACACCAAAAAGAGACATCTAGTGTTTTATTGTAGTGCAGCCAACCCAGGGAAAGACACTAGAAATCCTGTCCACTGGACACCTTCAATTAACCTTGAATTCGGTTCCTAGATGAGCAAGTGATTCACATCTGGTGGCAGGACGGGGGCTGTCCTCCATCATCATGGGATTTCATCCTGGGACATAGAGTATGAGCAGCAATAAGATCAGATAGGGGTAAGTGTACAATCTGGTGAGTGGTACATAAGGTTTTGCAACATCATCTGCAAAAAAAAAAAAAAAAAAAAAAAAAAAATTAAGACAGATGGCACAGAAGCCGCTTCCAAGTAAATAGCCTTGTGTTCAGGTGGAAATACTCCAACGTGTAGAGAACATTTTGAGAACAAACTAGGGCCATTCTGGCAAGCTCTCAATGTGAGGGCTTTTAAACCTGAAAGAAAAATGAGAGTGTGATGGATTGATGCTGGGTGGGATGTGGCCTACACACTGGCGTCTTCTTTTCCTGACTTTCATGATCCTCTTCAGCCTAGGGTTTCCTGTGTCTGGCTCCATGTCTTCCACACAGAAAGTTGCCCAATTCATGGAGGATGACCTTCATGGGACTCCATTATGTGAGAGTTTCTTTCTAAATTCTATCACGTTTTAATGATTGGGCAGCTGTGATAATTTTAAAAGTGTAAATTCCTGTTACAGTAACCAACATGGAAACTCTTGTTCTCCAACTTTTTTTGGAGTGCTGCATGATTCCAGTAAGATGAGAAGCAGGCAGCCATATCTGCATTTGCCTTGTAATCTTGGCTATGTTTCACTTCATCTGCACATCCTCTCTTTGGAGTGGATCTTTCATTGACTCTTGCTAGACTGACTGCCTCTTGCTACAGATCTTTTTGCTGCCAGGAATTTCAGGAAGCCAAAAGGACTTTGCATAGGCTGGCTATGCTGCAGGTTGTGGGTCATGGTCTCCATGTGGGGGCTGATGTTTTTTGCTCTTTGCAGGAGGCATTTGGGTGCTCTGACAGGAATCTTTGGACATTGCTTGGACTTCTGCACAAGTCAGCTTGTTCACTCAGGTGAGCCTTCATTTTTCTTTGCTTTCCCGGGGGGGTTGTCCACATTTCCTCTCATCAGCACTACTGGACACCCTTTTCTATCTTGCAATTTTCACAGATGGCCTCAGAGACAATATCTCAAATTCACCTGCACCCTTGAGAGGCGAGTGTGAGGTGTGAGAACAACACTGTATCTTGAAGTTTCTTTTGTTGTAGCTCCTGTCTTTCCCTGAGAGCACTATGAGGCCCAGGATGAGGGGAGGCAGTGATGTCAAGGGCCCGGCCATCTTTTGCTGACACCGCCTCTTGGGTCTCAGTGATGATTCCATCACCCAAAGATGCCTCAAAAACACACTAGATGGTATTTCAATCCCTATGGGAATTGACTTTTGCATACATCCTCTTTTGGGAATGGAGACAGAGGTTCAGATTGCAGCAAACACTTCACAGTCTCAAAATGACTTTTCCTTCAGTGGAACCCAAACTTAGAGACTGCCCAAAGGACCCTATAATCTAGATTCTTGTGTCCAGCAGTGGGTTATTGCAGGCAGCCTTTTTCTCTATACCAGGCATGCTCTGCCTATATCATTTTCCTCTGCTTAGGCAGGCCGACAGCTCTGACATCTGGGTGCCTGAGCCTGCCTCACAAATGTGCATGTGTTAGTCCCAGAGTACCAGCCTGATTGTGAGCTCTAGCTAGTGTCACAGTCACCACTGCCTTGCGACAAGTCCCTGTGGCTCAGCAGAGAAGGAGACCTCCGTGGAGTTGCATCAGTGGTGGACTTTGACTCTCTTCTCTTTGGTGTCCCTTGGATTGTCTCATCATCCTAGAAAAGGGCAAGAATGAGTCAGCCTGAAGAAATGTCAAGTACAGCTCCAGGAATATACTGCAAAATCCCTAAGGATGCAAAAGGATATGCAAGATTGCTCAGGCCTGCCTAGATATCGTAGGGGTGAGTGTTTCTGAAACTTGCCCCACTGTGATTTCTGGGTATAGTTCCCCTGTATTTCTTGGGGTTGCTGTCTCCCAGGTTGGGTTTCCTTCAGAATCACAAAGCCTCAGGGGCTGCTGGTCTTTGTTTTTCTATGGGCATATTGCATGTGATGTATGTGTGCGTGTGTGTGTGGCATTGTGTGTTTGTGTGTGTGTGCCTGTAGGTGGAGAGTGCTTAAAATAATGTGGCTAATGCACTTCAATGCTTCTTTTATTTATTTTCATTTTTTTAAGTCTCCCATCCTTTCTGGTGGAGTGTAGTGAGTGTTGGATGTCTTCGTGTGTGTGTGGCATTGTGTGTGTGTTTGTGTGTGTGTGTGTGACTCTAAGTGCAGTCTTCTTAAAGGAATGTTGATAACCCATTTCAGTGCTTCTGTTTTTCTGTCTCTCAACCTTTTGCTGGCTTGTCTGTGTGGCTCCACTTGGGCTGTGAGGCTCTCTCATGTGGTGCTAACTGCACAACAAGGCAGCCTGAGTAGTTGCTGGGTTGTATGTTTCTGTGGAAGTGTTGCGAATGTTGTATGTCTGTGTGTGTGTGGCATGGTGTGTACAAAAAAAGCCACTCTTCTAGAAAGAAGAGGAGCACACTACACCAAAAAAGAGACATCTCCCAGTGTTTCATTGTCCTACAGCCAACCCAGAAAGAGATCATAGCAGTCCTGTCCACAGGGCATATGAATTAACCCTGAATTCAGTTCCCCACCAAGCAAGTGAGTCATGTCTTAGTGGGGCACTCTGATATCATTTTAGGATTTTATCTTGGGACATAGAGTGTGAGCAGCAATAAGGTCACCTAGGAGTGAAGATGCAATCTGGTGAGGGATGCATAGGGTCCTGCAACTTCACCTGCAAAAAAAAAAAAAAAAAAGAAACAAAAAAGACAGAGGACACAGAATGTGTTTCCACCTAAATAGCCCAGTGTTCAGGAGGAAGTACTCCAACATACAGGGAATATTTTGAGTACAAACTGTGGCCATTGTGGCAAAATCCCGGTGTGAGGGCTTTCATACATGAAGCCAAAGGACAGTGTGATGGATTGATGCTGGATGGGATGTGGCCTGATTTTCTTGACTTCCATGTTTCTCTTCAGCCTAGGGTTTCCTGAGTCTGGCTCCACATCTTCCACATTAAAAGTTTCCCACTTCCTGGAGTATGACTGTCATGGGAATCCATTGTGTGAGTGTTTCTTTCTAAACTCTGTCACATCTTAATGACTGGGCAGCTGTGATATTTATAAAAGTGTACACTCCCATTACAACCTCCAGCATGAAAACTCTTGTTCTCCCACTATTATTGGCATGCTGCATGATTCCTTTAAGATGAGAAACAGGAAGCTGTGTCTGCGTTTGCCTGGTAATCTTGACTCTGTATCACTTCATCTGCACGTCTTTCCTCGCTGTGGAGTGGATCTTTCATTGGCTCTTGCTGGATGGGTCTGTCTCTCTCTACAGATCTTTTGGCTGTGGGGCACTTCAGGAAGCCAAAAGGACTTTGTGTAGGCTGGCTACTCTCCATGTTGTGGGTTGTGGTCTCCTTGTGGGAGCTGATGTTTGCATGTTGCAGGAGGCTTTTAGGTCCTTTGACAGGAATCTTTGAACATTGCTTGGACTCCTGCAAGAGTCAGCTTGTTCACTCAGGTGAGCCTTTATTTCTCTTTGCTTTCAAGTGGGATCCACATTGCCCCTCATCAGCACTATTGGACACATTTTTCCGGCTTACGTTTCCCACAGACGGCATCTGAGAAACTGTTTCCACCTCATCTGCACCCGTGATAGACCAGGTTAATGTGTAAGAACAATGCTTTATCTTGGACGTTCTTTTGTTGTGGTTCCTGCCTCCTTCTGAAAGCCCCTGTGAGACTCAGGATGAAGGGAGGCAGTGAGGTCAAGGACCCAGCCATCTTTCACTGACACCCACCTCTTGGGTCCCAGCGATGATTCCATCACACAGAGACCTCTCAAAAACTCACCAGACAGTATTCCAATACCCATGGGTACTGCCTCTTGCACACATCCTCTTTCTGGAATGGAGGCAGAGTAGTGGATTGCAGTGACCATCTAATAGTCTCTGAATGACTTCTCCTTCAGTAGAACTCGACCTTGAAGACTATCCAAAAGGGCCTTATGGTCTAGACTTTTTGGGTCCAGCAGTGGTTTATCACAGGCAGCATTTTTCATAATACCAGACTGGCTCTCCTTGTTCCCTGTTCCCCTTCTTAGTCAGTCCAAAAAGTCTGACAGCCATGTGCCAGAATCTGCCTCTTGAATTGAAATATGCTGGTCTCAAGGCAACAGGACTGAGCTGTGATATTTGGTTAGCATCACAGTGAATGCCACCTTTGACCAGAGACAAGTTCCTGCAGCTTGATGGAGAAGAAGACCTTTTTACAGGTGTGTTGGTGGTGGACTTTCACCTGTTTTCTCTGAGGGAATTACAGGATAGTCCCATGATCCATCCTGAAACAATGTCAATAAGAGCCTCAGGTATAAACCGCAAATTCCGGATGAATCCAAAAGGATCTGCAAGATGCCTCAGGCCTGCCTAGGCTCTGTAGGCATGAGTCCTTTTGACACTTGCCCCACTGTGGTTTCTAGGTACAGCCCTCCTGTGTTCCTTGGTGTTGCTCCTTCCCAGGTGTGGCTTTCTGCAGGACCATGCTGCCTCAGGTGCTGCCAGGCTCTGTGTTTCCGTGGGAGTCTTACAAGTGTTGGATGTCTGCATGTGTGTTTGGCTTTGTGTATTTGTGTGTGTGTTTGTGTCTGTGTGCCTGTAAGTGAAGTCGGCTTAAAGGAATGTGGCTAACTCACTACACTACTTCATTTTGTTGAGTCTCCCAACCTTATGTTGCCTTTCTGTGTGCCTCTGCTTGGGATGTGGAGCCCCATGTTCTTTTTATTTATTTTATTTATTTATTACTGTGTGTGTGTGTGTGTGTTTGTGTGTGTGTGTGTGAATCATGAATCCGCAGTGAGTTGGGAGGCCGACCAAGACACACCGCTCTCCATGTCTCCTCACATTGCAAAACTGCACCTCTTCTAGATAGAAGAGAAAACCACACCCAAGAGCAGACATCTCCCAGTTTTTCATTGTCCTGTGGCCAATCCAGGAAGAGACACTAGCAATCCTATCTGCAAGAACCCTTGAATTTTCCTCAAATTCAATTTGCAGGTGAGCAGGTGCTCCACGTCATGAGGGGCACTCCTCCATCACCTTGACTTTTCATTCTTGGGCAGAGAGTGTGAGGAGCAATAAGGTCATATTGGGGTGAGGATACAATCTAGCGAGGGGCGGATGGGGTCCCACAACTTCACCTGCAAATAAGGTGAAGATGAGTGACACAGAAGGTGCTTCCAACTGTGCTCCCCACATTCCATTAATTGCATAAGTAGTCCACACCATGGCACATTGTTCAGGTGGGAGTACTCCAACATGCAGAGAACATTTGGAGTGCAAACTAGGGGCATCCTGGCAAACTCCAGATTTGAGGGCTTTCATACCCAAAGACAAATTGGAGTGGGATGGATTGATGCTGGGTGGGATGTGGCCTCCATTTCACAGAGGTCAAACTCATTGGAATCCATTGTGTGAGTGTTTCCTTCTAAACACTGTCATGTTTTAATGACTGGGCAGCTGTATTCCTTTTTAAAACATAAATTCCCCTTACAGCCACCAACAAGGAAACTTTTGTTCTCCCACTCCTATCAGAAGGCTGCATGACTCCTGTAGAATGAGAAGCAGGGAGCCGTGTATGGATTTGCCTGGTAATCAAGGCTCTGTTTCACTTCATCTGCGTGTCCTTTCTCATTGTGGAGGGAGTCTTTCATTGAGCTTTTGTTGGATGGGACTGCCTCTTACAACAGATCTTTTGGCTGCCAGGAATTTCAGGGAGCAAAAGGGACCTTGGTAAGCTGGCTGTGCTCCAGGTTTTGTGTCATGGGCTTGTTGTAATATCTCAGGTTGTTTGCACTTTGCAGGAGGCTTTTGGTTCTTCCAGTAGAAACATTTGAACATTTCTGGAAATCCAGCACAAGTTAGCTCCTTCTCACAGGTGAGGCTTGATTTTTCTTTGCTTTCATGCTGGGTCCACATTGCACCCCAACAGCAATACTGGCCATCATTTTTAGGCTTGCAATCACCACAAACGGCCTCTGAGACAATTTCACAATGTCATCTGCACCTAGGAGACACCAGTTTGACATGTAAGAACAATGCTTAACTTTGGACCTACCTTTTTTTGTTCTTGCCTTTCCCAGAGAGCCCCTGCAAGGACCATGATGAAGGCAAGCAATGAGATCAAGAGACCAGCTACCTTCAGCTGACACTCATTTTGGGGGTCTCAAGTATAATTCCATTACACGAAAACTCCTTGACAACTCACCAGACTATATTCTAATTTAGATAAGACCCGATTCTTGCACAAAGGTGCTTTTTGGAAATGGAGTCAGAAGACCTCTCTTAAGCAACCACCTCAGAGTCTCAAAATGCCTCCTCCTCCACCAGCACCCAAAGATGCAGGTGTCCTGAAGGGGTTTTAAGGTCAAGAATTTTAGCACTAGTCTCAAGACACTGGGCCTTAGCTGTGGGCTCTGGTTGGCATCACAGTGAAGGCCACCTTTGCTTAGCGACACGTCCCTGCAATTTGGCTGAAGAGGAGACATTTGCAGAGGTGTGTCAGTGGTGGACTCTGTCCTTTATTACCTTTTTTCTTTGTGGAAACTTCAGGATAGTCCCATGATCATAGGAAAGGGCAGACATAAGCCAGCCTGTAGAAACATCAAGCACAGCCCCAGGAATAAACAGTGAAATTCCTAAGGATCCAAAACAATCTGCAAGATTTTTCAGGCCTGGCAAGATGCTGTATTGGTGAGTCTTTCTGAAACTTGCCTTACTCTGCTTCCTGGGTAAAGCTGTCCTGTGTTCTCTGGGGTTGCTCTCTCCCAGGTGGGTCTTTTTGCAGAACAACACAGCCTCAGGAGCTGCTGGGTTGTGTGTTTCTGTCGTAGTGTTGTGAGTGTTGGATGCCTGCCTGTGTGTGACATTATGTGTGTGTGTGCCTGTAAATGGAGTCTGCTTAAATGAATGTGGCAAACGCACTTCAGAGCTTGTTTTTTGTTGTTGTTGTTGTTGGGGAAGGTGTTTCCCAACCTTTTGGTGGTCTGTCTATGTGGCTCTGCTTGGACAGTGGGATTATGTCTTCTTTATTTTTCTGTGTATCATAAATCTGCAGTGAATTGGGAGATGGACTAAGACCCACCCTTGTCCAAATCACCTACTCCTGGAAAAAAAAAGTCACTCTTCTAGAAAGAAGAGGAGAACACCACACCAAAATAATGGACATTTCTTAGTGTTTTGTTGTTATGGGACCAACCCAGAAAGAGACACAAGCAGTCCTGTTTGCAGGGCCCATTCACTTTACCCAGAATTCAGTTCCCAGCTTAGCAAGTGTTTCACATCATGAGGGGGCACTCCTCCATCATCTTGAGATTTTATTCTGGGACATAGAGTATAAGCAGCAATAACATCAGATAAAGTGAAAATTCAATTGGGTGAAAGTTGTCACCTGAAGACAGTTGACACAGAAAGTGCTTCCAACTTGATCCCCACATTCCCTTAATTGAAGAATCAGTCCATACCATGGCCCAATATTCAGGTGAGTGTGCAGGCTGGGGCCATCCTGGCAAACTCCCCATTTGAGGGCTTTCATACCTGGAGCTAGGTGGAATGTGTCCTCCACACTTGCCTCATCTTTTCCTGACTTCCATGTTCCTCATTGGTCTAGGATCTCTTGGGTCTGGCTCAATGACTTCCAACACTAAGCATTTCCCAGTTCACAAAGAATGACACTTATGGTAATACATTGCATGTGTGTTTCCTTCTAAACACAATCACATTTTAATGATTGACCTGTTTTGATACTTTTAGAACTGTAAAGTCCCATTACAGCCACAAACAAGCAAGCTCTTGTTCTCCCACTTCTATCAAAATCTGCATGATTTCTGCAGGATGAGAAGCAAGCGTTTGTGTCTGGCTTTTGCCTGGTAATCTAACTTCCATTTTTTTTCATCTGTATACTTTTCTCATTGTGGACAGGCTCTTTCATTGGGTTGTTTCTGAATGGGGCTGCCTCTCTCCACAGATTATTTAGCTACCAGGGATTTCAGAGAGGAAAAGGGACTTCAGGTAGGCTGGCTGCCCTCTAGGATGTGGGACATTGTCTCATTTTAGGGAATGAATTTCCTTCAACTTTACAGCAGGCTTTTTGCTCCTCCGACAGGTATCATTGAATATTGCTTGGACTCCAGCACAAGGCAGCTCATTCTATCAGGCAAGGTTTGGTTTTTCTTTGCTTTCATGGTGAATCCACAGTGCCCCTCTACAGCAGTATTGGACACCCTTTTCAGGATTGCTATGCCACAGACAGTGTTTGATATGCTGTCTCAACCTCATCTGCACCCGTGAGAGGCCAGTCCAAGGTGCGAGAGCATAGCTTCACCTTGGACTTGCCTTTGTCCTTGGTCCTGCCTTTCCCAGAGAGACCCTGTGAGGCCCCAAATGAAGGGAGGTAGTGAGGTCAAGAGCCCAACTATTTTCACTAACCCCAGCCTCTGTAGTCTCAGATATGATTCTATGAAACAAATAACCCTCAACAACACACCAGACTATATTTCAATCCCCATGGGGTCTGATTCTTGCACACAGCCTCTTTCAAGACTCAGTCAGAAGAGCAGTTTGCAGCGACCAGCTCACAGTCTCAAAAAGCTTCCTCCTCCAGCATGACACAGCCACGGAGACACCATGAAGGAGCCCTGAGGTCACCACGTTTAGGGTCGCACAGTAGGTTTTCACAGGCAGAATTTTTCTTCCTACCAGGCCAGCTCTGCCTGTACCATTTTACTCTGCTTAGGCAGGCTGAAAGCTCTGACAGGCAGGAACCTGAGCCTTCCACATGAGTGGGCATGTGCTAGTCTCAGGACATCAGACCTAATTATGAGCTCTGGCTGGGGTCACAATGAATGTAACCATTGCCTAATGACAAGTCCCTGCAGCTTGGTAGAGAAGGAGATCTCCATGGAGGTTCATCAGCAGTGGTATCCAGCCTATGTTCTATGTGGGATCCACAGAATTGTTCCATGATCCTAGGAGATGGCAGATGTGAGCCAGCCTAAAGAAACCTCAAGAAGTGTTCTAGCAATAAACCAAAAAATCCCTAATAATCCAAAATGATCTGCAAGATTCCTCGTTCATTCCTAGATATTGCATGGGTAAGTCTTTTTGAAACTTGTCCCACTGGGATTTCTAGGCAGAACCAGTCTGTTCACCCTGGGGTTGCTCTCTCCCAAGTGTGGCTTCCTACAGAACCAGGCAGCCTCTGGAGCTTCCAGGCTGTGTGTTTTTTGGGGAGAGTTGCAATTGTTGGATGTCTGCATGTGTGTGTGTCCTTGTGTGTATGGTTGTGTGTGTGACTGTATGTATACTCTGCTTAAAGGAATGTGATTAATGCACTTCAGCACTTCTTTTTTTAAGTCTTAAGCCTTTTGGTAGCCTGTCTGTTTGGCTGTGCTTTTGCTGCAGGGCTCTGTGTTCTTTATTTTTCTGTGGATTATGAATCTGCAGTTAATTGGAAGGCATGCTAAGACCTGCCAGCATCCAAATCACCTTTCTGTGCCAAAAAAAAAAAGAAAAAAAAAAAAAAAAAGGCCATTCTTCTTATAAGGAGAGAAGCACAACAAAGCAGAAAACAGACATCTCCTGGTATTTCATTGTCCTATGGCCAACCCATGGTGGTACACTAGCAGTCCTGACCACAGGGCTTCTTGTATTTACCTCAAATTTACTTCTTAGCTGAGTAGGTTCTTCTTGTAATGAAGGGGCACTCCATCATCTTGGGATTTTATCCTCACAAAAAGTGTGAGCAGCAACAAGGTCAGATAGCAGTGAGGATACAATTGGGTGAGCGGTGGAAGGGATCCTGCCACTTCACCTGCTAAAAAAAGAATGAACACAGATGACACAGCAGTTGCTTCTAGCTCCATCCCCACATTCCATTTTTAGCAGAATGAGCCACAGACAAAACCCCTCAGACACTAGACTCAAGAAGAAAGTGGCTTTATTCAGCTGGGAGAGTTGGCAGACTCCCGTCTCAAGAACTGAGCTCCTGGAAGAAAGAGTTCCTGGCCTTTTTAAGGGCTTACAACCTTAAGGGGTTCCATGTAAAAGGGTCTTGATAGATTGAGATCTATAGGTAACACATGTGGTTAGAAAGGTGGGTTAAACTTTTACCTGCTCTTCTTGTAGGCTGATGATACTGCTCCCGTCCAGGTACAGCTCCAAGCCAGCTGATGTCCAAGGTTGGTTTCAAAGGTCAGGCCTGCAAAAATAAACTGTGCCCAACACCTGTACACAGTTATGTTCAACTGGGCTCTCTGATACTGGGAGTAAGGTGGTGAGGTTCAAGGTATTGAAAACTTCAGTGGTTATGCAGGGGTTTTCACAGAGGAAGCTTTGGTAGCTAGTTAGTCTAGCACTCATTATCCAATGATGTTCTTCCATATTCATTAATGAAATTCCATCTAGCTCTTTGGAGAGGTAGGCAGATAGTCTTGGCCAGGGTCCCACTGTCTGGGTTAAAACCCCAACTGCCATCTTTTCTCTTTCTGACACATATAGGGTGAATGTCTTTGTAAGATCATGCAGCACCAGGGCTGGGCCTGATGTGAGTTTCTCTTTTAACTCATTAAAAGCTCATTACTATTGGGACTTCCATTCAAAATGCTCCTTGTTACCACCCTTTGTGACTTCATACAGAGGTTTAACCATACTGCAAATACAGCTGCTAATAATTCTCTCACCTGCCTCCTGGTTTTAGGCTCTAGTAGTTTGCAAATGACTTGCTTTCTTTCTGATCCCAGGCTGTGATCCATTGTAGGACACTAAATCCCAGGTAAAGTAAAAGCTGTCAGCAGATATGAACTTTCTTCAAGGACACCTTATACCCACAGTCCTCCAGGTGCCAGAGTAGGGTATCCATTCCATTGTTGCACCCGACTACTGTGGGGTGTCCACACATGAGGTCGTTGATGCACTGGAGCAACATGCAGCCTAGGTCTCTGATGGGAAGTGTCTGGAAGTCTTGAGCTAGTGCATTCCCAAAGATGGTGGGGGAGTTCTTGAACACTTGGAGAAGCCAGGTCCAAGTGTACTGAGTGGTGACACTTGCCCTGTATATTCCCACTGAAAGGCAAACAGTTTCTGGCTCTTAGGGGCTAGTCTGATGCTTAAGAAGGCATCCTTCAGCTATCTTCAGCTGGCAGCAACCCCGACAATGGATATGGATTAGATACCATTGGGGGCAAAGTCACTGTAGCTTGGCTGACTGAGCACAGATCCTATACTGGCTTCTAGTCCTTTGTCCATGGCTTGGGAACAGACAGGCGGGGAGTTTTCCATGGAGGCTGACTAGGGACTATAATTCCCAAGGTCCCCAGGTGCTTGAGATGGACCTGGGTACCTTCAAGAGCTTCTCTGGGAACTAGGCACAGTTTTGCTTGACTGGCTGGACCCCAGGGTTATCCTCTATGACTAAGGGGGCCTAGTTAATTGCCAACCCTTGAGGGTTCTTTTCTGCCCACACCTTTGGCCACCGCTTAGCCAGATCTGGTCCTTTTAGCCTGATTCAGTTAAAAAGAGTCTCCATTCCTCCTCAAGAGGAACCATAAGGGCCATGATGACCCCAGTTCCAGATAACCTTAGCTGTAAAGAGTGTGCTTTTTTAAAAAGATGGTAGCTCTCAGCTTGCTAAGAAGGCCCCTTCCTACCAAAGGCAAGGAGCAGTCAAGCATGTACAGGAACTGGGGAATCACTTCAGCTCCCCCCCACCCCCATAGTGCAGGTCCAGGGCAAAGAGAAAGGTTGCTTTGCTGAGAATCATGTGGCTCTGATTATATTAATAGTATCTGTGGAAAAGAGGGCCACGAGGGTGGTTACTACAGCACAGGAGCCTGGACCCTCTCTGTCCAGTAACACTTCTGCCAGATCAAAGAAATCCCCTTGATCCTTGTCTAAGGCCTCCTGCTCAGAGTCACCTTGCTTCCCTTTCGACTGGGGGCACTTGTTCTTCCAATGCCCTATTTCCTTATAGTAAGCACACTGGTTACGCTGCAATCATGGATGGTCAGACTGGATATTTTTCCTGGGGCTCCCCTTCTCTTGCCCCTTAGGGGGCATCCCTTTAATAGCTGCAGCTAGTAGTTTGGCATTTTGCCAGGCTTGGCATTCACTCTCTCTGTGGTTCTCTCTGTGGCTAACTGCATCCCCATTTACAAACACCCTGTTGGCTATCTCCAATAACTGTGAAGTATTCATGCCTGAAAACCTAGTCTGTTTCTGCAAGTTTCTTCTGATATCTTCTGTATTTTGACCAACTAAAGCCAAGTTAATCATGGGCTGACATTCATGGGTATCAGGATCAAAGGTAGTATACATATAATAGGCCTCACATGGTCTCTTGTAGAACATTTGTGGATTCTGAGTTCCCTGTTTTAACAATTCCAGAAGGGCTTCCCTGTACCAGTTTAGGCTTTGTATACAATTTCTTTCATTTGAGTCCCTCTGGGGGTCTGTTTCTGGTAATTGGATCCTCATATACTCTTAGGGGGTTTGGTAATCAGCTGGAATATGTTCTTCCAGCCACTTAGTTGCTGCTGGGAACACTCTCCTCCTTTAATCTGTGTTAAAGGCATACATGAGCAACTGATGGTAATAAGACCAGGTGGGGTTGTGTGTTTCAATAATAGTTTGGAGGAAATAAATTATAGCTTGATCACTTTTTGTATAGGATGGTGTATTGTTTTTCCAATTGTGGAGATGGGCAGAAGTGAAGGGTTGGTACACAAAGGCATAACTTTGCACCATATGCCCATCCTCGTCTACCTGAATATATCATTGCTATCTCAGGGTCATTTGTATCCCAGATGTAGGCCTCAAATGGGCTGCCATGGGAGGGGTTTCTCCCAAGGTCTCACATCCTTTTATTTCTACTCTGGGTGTCCTGGGGATATGTAGACCTTATAGAAGCTTGGTTGCAGTGGGCTCAGATATGGGAGGTCTTCCTTCTTAGTGAAGGGGGTGGTGGGCACTGGTGCTGTTTATTGCTGTCAATCCTATGATTTTGGGTCAGGACTTCAGGAGTCGATTCTGCTCAGTGGGTAGAGCTGGAGTCTTGCTTGGCTGTCTGTCATTTTGCTACTACCACTATTGCTTTTAACCACTGTAGGGGGTCTAAAACCAGCTGTAACCAAGTGTCTATTTACAGACTCTGGACTGGGTATCCTGGCTTACCAGTTATTTGTGCCACACTTTTGAAGAAACAGACCTATCTAGGCTTCTTTCTGATGGCCAACCCATTTCCAGTCTTCAAAAATGTATTTATAGGAGCAGATACATTCAAATACAACCCTGGACAACAACAAAAATGTTGAAATGTCAATAAGAGAATCTCACTTGCACTTTACATTTCTCTGAATTAGCACCATTTGTGCAGAAATCACAGACATAATTATAATTGCTAATCCAATTCTACAGCTTATCAAAGGAAATGAGCCATAATTAGCTTTATTGAAAGAAAGTGCCTGAATTCAGCTTCTAGCCTTCTTCTAACCACCAAGCAGGTACAGTAAATTGAATATTACTGCAGAAATAAAAGTCATCTAAAACTTGTCTTCAAAAATATTTCCCCAAACTATAAAAATAATAAAAACATAGTTAAAACTATCTTGTACCACAGTCATCATGAACATCAAGTATTCCTCTAATCAATTTTCTATGATTCATTCTGATTCAATGTTTATTTACCCTGAAGTTTTGTTGTAGTATCAGATGCTGGCCAGTCTATCTCACACAAAGTTCTAAGTTTTCCTTGTGTCTTGAAATTTGTCAGCATAGTTTCTAATGGAATGGGCTTACTTTGCATTCCCCCCATCTTCCTCCTGAATCAAAACAACACTCACACCACAAGAAGGAAAGGGTAAAGGTGTCACTCACTCATCTCTCCCATTTCAAACTCAAGCACTTACTCGCTTTCACTTTACTTTTTGCAAACAAGTCAAGCCAAATCAAAATCAATACAAAAGTGCCAATAAGGACATATCCTGGGTAAGTAGGCCATGTTTCCACTCAAATAGAGTGGGCAATTTTGCAGGATGAGTATTACCATATTCCAGATATCTGGATTGTAATCATTAGTTTCTTCCTGGTATACAGTCACTGCATTGATCCTTTGTGGGGACCTGCAGTGTACTGCTCTGAGGAGGTGTTCCACTGGGGAAAATGCCTACCCTGGAGCACCCTCAGGATACATGTCACTCAAGCTGGCCAGGTTCTGCCACAGAGATACATTGCAGGGCAGTCCTAAGCTGCCTTATGTGCTGCCTCGATGGTCCATTAATCACCTCGCTTCCCAGTCAGGGAACCAAGAAATGTAGTAGCACCAGTGTTTGACAAAACCACTCAGACACGGGATTAAAGAAGAAAGTGGCTCTATTTGGCCAGGAGCATTGGCAGACTCAGATCTTAAGAAACAAGCTTCCTGGAAAAAGAGTTCCTTTGGCCCTTTTAAGGACTTACAACTCTAAGGGGTTCCACGTGAAAGGGTTGCTATAGTTTAAGATCTATAGATAGCACATGTGGTTAGAGTGGTGAGTTAGTATTTTATCCTCAGGCCTGGTCATTAGTGGCACCAGCTGGTCTTGCCACTGATATCATTCCTGTTGTTTTTTAACTTTTACTTCCCCCTTCTCTTCAGAGACAGGAGACAGTAAGAGAAATGGCCTCTCTCCTCACCTTAATTGCACAAGAAGTCTGCAACATGGCCTGATTTCAGGTGGGAGTACCCCAATGTGCAAGGAGTATTTGGAGTGCAAATTGGGGCCATCCTGGCACACTCCCAATCTGAGGGCTTTCAAACCTGGAGGAAAATGGGAGTGGAATATATTGATGCTGGGTGGAATGTGGCCTCCTCACTTGCCTGTTCTTATCCTAAGTTCCATGTTCCCCCTTGCCCTAGGGTTTCTTGGGTCTGGCTCAGTGACTTCCACAGTAAATGTTTCCTAGTTCACAGAGAGGGACACTCATGGGAATCTATTGCATAAGTGTCTCCTTCTAAACACTGCCACTTTTTAATGACTGGGCAGCTTTGAAAATTTTAAAGCCGCATATTTGTGTTACAGCCACCAATAAGAAAACTCTTGTTTTCCCACTTCTATTAGAGGGCTGCATAATTCCTGTAGGATAAGAAACAGGCAGCTGTGTCTGGATTTTGCCTGGTAATCTAGCCTCTGTTTCATTTCATCTGCACGGCCTTCTCATCGTGTAGGGGCACTTTCATTGGGCTGTTGCTGGATTGGACTCCCTGTCACCACAGATTACTTAGCTGCCAGGGATTTCAGAGACCAAAAGGTATTTTGGGTAAGCTGGCTGAGCTCTAGCATGTGGGTGATTGTCTCGTTGTCAGGGCTAAGGTGGCTTGCACTTTGCAATGGGACTTTGGGTCCTCAGAGAGGAATCATTGAACATTGCTTGGACTCCAGCACAAGTTAACTCATTCTCTCAGGTGAGCCCTGACTTTTTTTATTTCATCAGGAATCCACAGTGCTTATCAACTGCACTACTGGAAACAATTTTCCAGCCAGCTTTCACCACAGACACCCTCTGAGACACTGTCTCAACCTCACCTGCACCTGTGAGAAGACAGTTGGAGGTGTGAGAACACTGTTCCACCTTGGACATGTCTTTGTCCTGGTCCCTGCCTTTCCCAAAGAGCCCCTGTGAGGCCCAGGATGAGGGAAGGCAGTGAGTTCAAGAACCTGGGCATCTTTCATTGACACTCATTTCTGGGGTCTCAGGTGTGATTCTATCACCCAAAGAACACTCAACAACACATGAGACTATATTCCAATTCCAATTGGACCCAATTCTTGCACACAGCCTTTTTCATGAATGGAGTCAGAAGAGAAGTTTCCAGTGACAAAGCCAGAGTCTCCAAATGCCTCTTTCTCCAGCAGCACCCAACAACTGAATCCACCCAAAAAGCCCTGAGTTTAGGGTCCCACAGTGGGTTTTTGCTGGGAGCTTTTTCATGAAACCAGAATGGCTCTGACTGTACCATTTTCCTCTGCTTAGGCAGGCTGGCATTTCTGACAGCCTGGCACCAGAGGATGCCTCACAAATGTTCATGTGGTAGTTTGAGGGTACCAGGCCTGATTGTGAGCTCTGGCTAGCATCACAATGAATGTCACTGTTGTCTAGAGACAATTCCCTGCAGCTTGGCTGAGAAGGAGGCCTCCATGGAGGTGTGTTGGCAGTGCACTTGCCTGTCTTCTCTGTGTGATCCATGGGATTTTTCCATGATCCTAGGCAAGGGCAGACATGAACCAGCCTGAAGAAATGTCAAACAGAGCCCAGGAATAAACTGTGAAACCCCTAAGGATCCAAGAAGATATGCAATATTCCTCAGGCCTGCCTAGACGTTGTAGGGGTGAGTCTTTTTGAAACTTGCTCTACTGTGATTTTTTGGTACAGCCCACCAGTGATTTTTGAGGTTGCTCTCTCCCAAGTAAGGCTTTCTGAAGAACCATGTAGTGTCAGAGCTGCTGGGCTGGGTGTTACTGTGAAAGCATTGTGAATGTTGGATGTGTGCATGTGTGTGACACATGGTGTGTTTGTGACTCTGTGTGTTTGTGTACGTGTGTGTGAATGTAAGTGGAGTCAGCTTAAAGAAATATGGCTAACACACTTCAGCACTTTTTTTTTTAGTCTAGCCAACTTTTGTTTGCCTTTCTGTGTGGCTCTGCTTGGGCTGTGGGACACCATGTTCTTTAATTTTATGTGGATCATGAATCCACAGTGAATTTGTAGGTGGGCCAGGAACCACCAAATCAACTCCCTCTGCAGAAAAAAAGCCACTCTTCTAGAAAAAAAGAAAAGCACACCACACCCAAAGGCAGACATCTCCCTGTGTTTCATATTCCTATGGCCAGCAGGTAAAGACACTAGCAGTCTTGTCAGCAGGGCACCTTAATTAACTCAAATTCGGTTCTGAGTTGAGCAGGTGCTTCACGTCCTGAGGAGGCATGCCTCCATTGTCTTGGGATCTTATCCTGGAATACAGAGTATGAGCAGCAATAAGGTCAGATGGGATGAGAATACAATGTAGGGAAAGGTGGATGGGGTCCCACAACTTCACTTGTGCAAAAAAAATATAAAGACAGATGACAAAGAAGGTGCTTCCAACTCCATCCTCACATTCCCTTGGTTGCAAAAGCAGTCCACACAATATCTTGATGTTAAAGTGAGAGTACTCCTACACTCAAAGAATATTTAAAGTGCAAATTGGGGCCATTCTGGCAAACTGCCAGTTTGTGGGCTTTAATACCCAAAGTCAAAAGTGAGTGGAATGGATTGATGCTGGTTGGACGTGGCTTCCAGGCATGCCTCTTCCTTTCATGACTTCCATGATTCTCATAGTTTTAGGTTTTCCTGGGTCTGGCCTAACGACTACCACAGTTGACAATTTCCAATTCATGGAGAACGATCCTCATGGGAATCCATTATGTGAGTGTTTCCTTCTAAACACTGTCATGTTTTAGTGACTGGGAAGCTTTGATATTTTAAAAACCATATATTCCCATTACAGTCTCCAAAAAAAAAACTTGTCCTCTCACATCTATTGGAGGGGTACATGATTCCTGTAGTATGAGAAGCAGGCAGTTCTGTCAGGCTTTTACCTGGTAATCTAGACTCTGTTTTAGTTCATCTGCATGACTTTCTCATTCTGGAGGGGCACTTCCATTGAGCTGCTGCTGGATGGAACTGCCTCCTGCCACAGATTTTATACCTGCCAGAGATTTCAGTCAACAAAATGACTTCTATTAGGCTGGCTGCACTTCATGTTGTGGGTCGTTTTCTCATTTTGGGGGATAAGGTTGTTTGCACTGTGCAGGAGGGTTTTGGGTCTTCTGACAGGAATCTTTGAACATTGCTTGGATTCAAGCACAAGGCAGATTGTTCTTTCCAGTGAGCCTTTTTTTAATTTATTTTTTTTTCCATCTGGAATCCACAGTGCCACACAATAGAACAAATGGACACCCTTTTCAGGCTTTTCATCGCTACCGATGGATCTGAGACAGTGTTGAAACCTCATCTGCACCCTTGAGATGACAATACGAGGTGTGAGAACACTGCTGCACATTGAACTTACCTTTGCATTGGTTCCTGCATTTCCAAGAAAGCCTCTGTGAGACCCAGGATGAAGGGAGGATGTGAGGTCAAGAGCCTGGTCATCTTTCACTGACATCTACCTTTGGGGTCTTAGGTATTATTCTGTCACCCAAATAAGCCTTAGCAATATACCATACAATATTTCAATCCCCATGGTACCCAATTCTCTCAAACAACATCTTCTAAGAATGAAGTCAGAAGAACAGTTTCCAGTGACCACTTCAGAATCTCAAAACATTTCCTCCTCTAGTGAGACCCAACCATGGAAACCATCCAAAAGGGTCCTGAGTTTGAGTCTTTTAGTGTCCAACAGTAGTTTTCTGCAATTGCATAGGCAGACTGACAGCTCAGACAGACTGGCGCCAAAGCCTACCTCATGAATGCACATGGACTAGTCTCAGGGCACCAGAACTGATTGTGACCTCTGGGTAGAGTGACAATTAATGTCATTGTTGCCTAGCACCGAGTCCCTGTGGCTTGGAGAAGAAGGGCACCTCTATGCAGTTGAGTCAGCCATGGACTCCTGTCTTTCTTCTCTGTAAGATAGACTGGATAGTCCCATGATCCCAAGAGAGGGCAGATATAAGAGTCTGAAGAAACATCAAGCAAAATTCAAGAAATAAGTTGTGAAATCCCTAAGGATACAGGAAATCCCTAAGGATACACAAAATCTGCAGGATTCTTCTGGCCTGCCTAGGCATTGTAGTTGTGAGTCATTTCGAAACATGCCCCACTGTGATTTACAGGTACAGCATGTCTGTGTTCCATGGTGTGGCACTCTCCCACGTGGGGCTTCCCGTAGAACCATGCAGCCTCAGGAGCTTCCTGTTGGTGTTTTTCTGTGGGAGTGATGTAAATGTTGGATATTTGCATGTGTGTGTGCCATTGTATGTTTGTGTGTGTGTGTATATGTGTGTGTGTGCCTGTAAAAGGAGTCTGCTTAAATGAATGTGGCTACTGCACTTCATTGCTTCTTTTTTTTTTTGAGTCACCATACCTTTACTTGGCCTGTCTGTGTGGCTCTGCTTGGGCTGTGGGGATCCATTTTCTTTATTTTTCTCTGGCTTATGAATCCACAGTGAATTGTGAGGTGGGTTGAAACCCGACATAGTTTAAATTACCTCCCTCTGCAAAAAAAGTCATTTTTCTAGAAAGAAGAGGAGTATACCACACCAAAAAAAACAGACATCTCACAGTGTCTCATTGTCCTGTGGCTAACTTGGGAGAGACACTAACAGTCTTGTCCATAGCGCCCCTTGAATTTACATTGAATTGAGTTCCCAGTCAAGCAGGTGCTTCATGTCAAGAGGGAGCACTCCTTCATTGTCTTCGGATTTCATCCTGGGACATAGAATTTGAGCAGGAATAAGCTCAGCCAGGGGTGAGGATAAAATCTGGTGGTGGGTGTATGTGGTCCCACAATTTCATCTGCAAATAAAATTAAGACAGATGACAGAGAAGGTACTTCCAATTCCATCCCCACAATTCCTTAATTGCACAAGCAGTTCACACCATGGCCCAGTGTTCAGGTGAGAGTACTCCAATACACTATGAACATCAGGAGTGCAAATTAGGGCCATCTTGGCAAATTCCTAATTTGAGGTTTCATACCCATAGCGAAAAGGGAGGAGAATGGATTGATGCTTGGTGGGACATGGCCTACAGACTCGCCTCTTCTTTTCCTGACTTCTATAATTCTCATCACCCTAGGTTTTCCTGGTTCTGGCTCAACGATTTCCACCATAATTTTTAGTCTGTTAATGGGGAGCAAACCTCATGGGAATCCATTGCCTGAGTGTTTCCTTGTAAACACTGTCACATTTTAATGACTGGGAAGCTTTATACTTTTAAAACTGTAAATAACCATTAGAGCTGCAAACAAGGAATGTTTGTCTCCCATTTCTATCAAATGGCTGCATGGTGCCTGGAGGAAGAGAAGAAGGAAGCCATGTCTGACTTTTTTCTTGTAATCTAGCCTCTATATCGTTGCATCTGCACAGCCATCTCATTGTGGAGGAGCTCTTTCATTGTGATGTTGCTCATTAGGACTGCTTCAAACAACAGATTGTCTAGCTGTCAGGAATTTCAGAAAGCCAAAGGGACTCTGGGTAGGCTGGCTGCATTCCAGGTTGTGGGTCATTTTCTCCTTGTGGGGGCTGAAATGGTTTGCACTTTGAAGGAGGCTTTTGGGTCCTCTAACAGGAATCATGGAACATTGCTTGGACTCCAGAACAATTTAGCTCATTCTCTTAGGTGAGCCTTGATTTTTCTTTCCTTTCATGAAGAATCCACAGTACCCCATAACAGTACTATTGGACACACTTTTCAGGCTTGCCATGGCCACAAATGGACTCTGAGACACTGACTCAACTTCATCTGCACCTGTGACAGGCCAGTTCAAGGTGTGAGATCACTGCTCCACACTGGACTTGTATTTGTCATAGTTTCTGATCTTCCCAGATAGGCCCTGCAAGACCCAAGCTCAATGGAGGCATTCAAGTCAAAAGCCTGGCCATCTTTTGCTGAAAGCCACCACGTGGGTGTCAGGTGTGATTTAATCACCCAAAGAAGCCTCTACAATACACCAGACTCTATTCCAATGAACGTGGGACCCAATTCTTACTCCCTCTGCAAAAAAAAGCCACTCTTCTAAAAAGAAGAGGGTCATATCACACTCAGAAACAGACATCTCCCAGAATTTCATTGTCCTGCGGCCAACCCAGAAGAGACACTAGCAGTCCTCTCCGCAAGGCTTCTTGAATTTACCTCAAATTTGGTTTACAGCCAAGCTGGTGCTTGATGTCTTGAGGGGGCACTCCTTCATCATCTTGGAATTTCAACCTGGGACATAGAGTGTCAGAAGCAATAAGGTCAGATAGTGGTGAAGATACAAACTGATGAAGGGAGGATGGGGTCCCACAACTTCACTAGCAAATAAAATGAAGACAGATGATATAGAATGTGCTTCCAGCTACATCCCTGCATTCCCTTAATTGCACAAGCAGTCCACATCACTGCCCATTGTTCAGGAGACAGCACTGTAATGAGCAAGGAATATTTAGAATGCAAATTGGGGCCATTCCACCCCACTCCCGATTTGAGGGCTTTCATTCCTGGATCCAAATGGGAGTGGAATTGACTGATCCTGCGTGGGATGTGGCCTCCACCCTTGCCTCTCTTTTTTTTTTAAATTCCATGTTTCTCATCAGCCTAGGGTTTCCTAGGTCTGGCTCAATGACTTCCACCCTAAATATTTCCCAGTTCATGAAGAAAGACCCTCATGGGAATCCACTGAGTTAATGTTTCCTTCTAAACAATGTCAGGTTTTAATGACAGGACAGTTTCCTAATTTTAACACTGTAAATTCACATTACAGCCACCAACAGGAAAGCTGTTTTCCTCCCACTTCCATCTGAGGGCTGCATGATTCCTGTAAGATGAGAATCAGACAGTCACGTCTGGCCTTTGCCTGGTAATGTATCCTGTGTTTCATTTTATCTGCATAGCCTTCTCATTGTAAAAGAGCTCTTTCATTGGGCTATTGCTGAATGGTATGGCCTCTGGCCACAAATTGTTAAGCTGCCAGGCATTTCAGAGAGCAAAAGGGACTTCAGGTAGGCTGACTGTGCTCCATGTTGTGGGTCATGGTCTCATTGTCAGGGCTGAGGTTGTTTGCACTTTGCAGTAGGCTTTTGGGTCCTCTGACAGGAATCATTGAACATTGCAGAGATTCCAGCACAAGGCAGCTTGTTCTCTCAGGTGAGCCTTGATTTTTCTTTACTTTCACGGGGAATCCACAGTGCTCCTCAAGAGGACTAATGGACAGGTTTTTCAAGCTTGTCATTGCCACAGAGGGCATCTGAGACACTGTCTTAACCATATCTGCACACATGAGAAGCCAGTCTGAAGTGTGAGAACACTGCTCCATTTTTGGCTTGCCTTATCCTGGCTCCTGTATTTCCCAGAAAGCCCCTGCAAGGCCCAGAATGAAGGGAGACAGTGAGGTCAACAGCCTGGCCATCGTTCACTGACACCTGCTTCTGGGGTCTCAGGTATGTTTATTTCACTTAAATAAGCCTCAAAAACAAACCAGACTATATTGCAATTCCCATGGGGCCTGATTCTTGGACACAGCCTCTTTCAGAAATGGAGTCAGAAAAGCAGTCTCGAATTGCCTCCTTCTCCAGTGGGATCCCAAAACAATGAAGGACCTAAGGGCCTCTGAAGTCTAAACTTTTAGGGTCCTGCAGTGGGTTTTCACAGGCAGCCTTTTTATCAATACCAGGATGGCTCTGCCTGTACCATTTTTCTCTATTTAGGCAAGTTGATAGCTCTGAGAGCTTGACACCAATCCTGGCTCACGAATGTGCCTGCACTAGTCTCAGGGCACCAGGCCTGATTGTGAGCTCTGACTTGTGTCACAATGAATGTCACCACTGCCTAGTGAAAAGTTCCTGAGGTTTGGCAGAGAAGGAGACTTTGTGGAAGTGCTTTGGTGGCTGACATCACCTCTCTTCTCTGCAAGAACCATGGGATAGTTCCATGTTCCTAGTAGAGGGCAGACTTAACTAGCCTGAAGAAATGTCAAGCACAAGCCCATGAATAAATTGGGAAATCCCTAAAAATCCAAAGGAATCAGCAGGATTCCTTTGACCTGCCTACACCTTATAGAGGTGAGTCTTGAAACTCTCCCTATTGTGATTTCTAGGTTCAGGCCACCTGTGATTCCCAGGATTGGCTTCCTGCAGAATCACACAGCCTCAGGTGCAATCAGGCTGTGTTTTTCTGTGGGAGTGTTGTGAGTGTTGGATGTCCGTGTGTGTGTGGCATTGTGTGTGTGTGTGTGCCTGTAATGAAGTCTGCTTAAAGGAATGTGGCTAATACACTTCCACACTCCCAGATGCAGGGTTCTGTGTTTTCTTTTTTTGTTTGTTTTCTGTGGGTCATGATCTTGCAGTGAATTGGGAGGCATGCTGAGATGTGCTGGAGTCCATATCACCTCCCCTTGCAAAAAAAGTCACTCTTCTAGAAAAAAAGAGGAGCACACCACACCAAAAAAAAAGACATCTCCACTGTTTCATTGTGGCCAACCAAGGAAGAGAGGCTAGCAGTCATTAATGCATGCCCCCTTGAATTTACCTCACCTTTGATTCCCAGCTGAGCAGGTCCTTCATGTTGTTAGGGGGCTCTCTTTCATTGCCTTTGAATTTCATTCTGGGGCATAAAGTGTGAGCAACAATAAGGTCAGACAGGGTTGAGGATACAATCTGGTGAAGGGCAGATGGGGTCCCAAAACTTCACCTGCAATTAAAGTGAAGATAGCTGATGCAGAATATGCTTTTAGCTCCATCCCCACATTCACTAAATTGCAAAAGCAGTCAACACCATTACCTGGCGTTCATGTGGGAGTACTCCAACATGGAAGGAATATTTAGAATGCTAATTGAGACCATCCTGGCAAACTCCCAGTTTGAGGGCTTTCATACCCAGAACAAAATGGGAGTAAAATGAATTGATGCTGGGTGGGATGTGGCCTCGACACTTACCTCTTCTTTTCTTGAATTACATGTTCTTCTTCATGCCTAGTGTTTCCTGGGTCTGGCTCAAAGACTTCCACACTAAACGTTTCCCAGTTCATGGAGAACGACCCTCATGGGAATCCAGTACATGAGTGTTTTCTTCTAAACAGTGCCACGTTTTAATGACTGGGCAGTTTTGATACTTTTAAAACCATAAATTCCCATTACAGCCACCAACAAGGAAACTCTTGTTCTCCCATTTCTATCAGTGAACTGCATGATTTCTGTAGGATGAGAAGCAAGCATCTGTTTGTTGCTTGTGCCTTATAAACTAGCCCATTTTTAAATTTTATCTGCAAGGGCTTTTTTTGTGCTGGAGGGATTCTTTCATTAGGCTGTTGCTGGATGAGACTGTCTCTCATCATGGATTATTCAGTTGCCAGATATTTCAGAGAGCAAAGGGGAGTCTAGGTAGGCTGGCTGCACTCCAGGTTGTGAATTTTTGTTCTCATTATGGGGGCTGAGCTTGTTTGCACTTTGCAGGAGGATTTAGGGTCCTCAGATAGAAATCATTGAAGATTACTTGATGCCAGCACAAGGCAGCTCATTCTCTCAGGCAAGCCTTAATTTTTTTTTTTTTTTTTGGCTTTTATAGGGAATTCATAGGTCCACAGGGCCCCTCAAAAGCAATACTGGACACACTATTCAGGCTTGCCATTACCAGAGGCGGCCTTTGAGATACTGTCTCAACCTCATCTCCACCTGTGAGAAGCCAGTCCAAAGTATAGAAACACTTGAAAACACTGTTCCACTTTGGACTTCCCTTTGTTGTGGTTCCTACCTTTCCCACAGAGGCCCTGTGAGGTCCCAGAATGAAGGGAGGCAGTGGAGTCAAGAGCCCAGCCATCTTTCACTGACACCTGCCTCTGGGGTTTCAGGTATGATTCTATCACCAAAATAACCCTCGACAATACACCACACCAGACTCTATTCCAATTCCCATGGGACCCGATTCTGAGACACAGCCTCTTTTGGGAATGGAGTCTGAAGAGCAGTTTCCAGTGACCAACTCTCAGTCTCAAAATGCATCCTTCTTTAGTGGGGACCGTCCTCGCAGAGTGCCCTAAGGGGCTCTGAGGTCAAGAGTTTTAGTGTTCCGCAGTGGATCTTTGCAGGCAGCCATTTTCTTTATTTTATTTTATTTTATTTTATTATTATTACACTTCAAGTTTTAGGGTACATGTGCACAATGTGCAGGTTAGTTACATATGTATACATGTGCCATGCTGGTGTGCTGCACCCATTAACTTGTCATTTAACATTAGGTGTATCTCCTAATACTAGCCTTCCCCCCCTCCCCCCACCCCACAACGGTCCCCAGAGTGTGATGTTCGCCTTCCTGTGTCCATGTGTTCTCATTTCAATTCCCACCTATAAGTGAGAACCTGCAGTGCTTGGTTTTTTGTCTTTGTGATAGTTTACTGAGAATGATGATTTCCAATTTCATCCATGTCCCTACAAAGGACATGAACTCACCACTTTTTATGGCTGCATAGTATTCCATGGTGCATATGTGCCACATTTCTTAATCCAGTCTATCATTGTTGGACATTTGGGTTGGTTCCAAGTCTTTGCTACTGTGAATAGTGCCACAATAAACATACGTGTGCATGTGTCTTTATAGCAACATGATTTATAGTCCTCTGGGTATATACCCAGTAATGGGATGGCTAGGTCAAATGATATTTCTAGTTCTAGATCCCTGAGGAATCACCACACTGACTTCCACAATGGTTTAACTAGTTTACAGTCCCACCAATGGTGTAAAAGTGTTCCTATTTCTCCACATCCTCTCCAGCACTTGTTGTTTCCTGACTTTTTAATGATTGCCATTCTAACTGGTGTGAGATATTATCTCATTGTGGTTTTGATTTGTATTTCTCTGATGGTCAGTGATGGTGAGCATTTTTTCATGTGTTTTTTGGCTGCATAAATGTCTTCTTTTGAGAAATGTCTGTTCATGTCCTTTGCCCACTTTTTGATGGGGTTGTTTTTTTCTTGTAAATTTGTCTGAGTTCATTGTAGATTCTGGATTTTCTAAATACCAGGCCATCTCTGCCTGTACCGTTATCTTCTGCTTAGGCAGGCTGACAGATCTAAGAGTCGCATGCCTGATCCTGCCTCACAATTGCATGCTCACTAATCTCAGGGTACCAGTCCTGATTATGAGCTCTAGAAAGTGACATAATGAATATCACCATTGCCTAGTGACAAGTCTCTGACTCAGAAAGGAGAAGGAGATCTTTGTGGAGGTGCATCAGCTGTAGACTCTCAAATCTTCTCTGCAGGATTTATGGACTGGTCCCATGATTCTAGAATAGGAAAGGTCTGAGCCAGCATGAAGAAATATCAAGTACAGTCCCAGGAATAAAACGCATTGTACCTAAGAATCCCAAATGAGCTGGATGATTTATCAAGCCTGCCTAGAAGTTGTAGGGTTGAGTCTTTTTAAGACTTGCCCCACTGTGACTTCTAGGTACAGCCCACAGGTGTTCCCTGGGGTTGCTCTATCCCAGATGGGGCTTCCTGCAGGACCATGAAGTCTCAGGAGCTGCTGAACTGTGTGTTTCTGTGGGAGTGTTGTGAGTGTTGAATATCTGCGTTTGTGTGATATTGTCTGTTTGTGTGTATTTTGTGTGTGTGTGTGTGCATGCCTGTAAGTGGAGTCTGCTTAAAAGAATGTGGCTAAAGCACTTTAGTGCTTTTTAAAATTATTACTTTAGTTTCCCAACATTTTTGTGGCCTGTGTGTGTGCTTTTCTTTGGCTGTGGACTCTGTTTTCTTTATTTATCTGCGGATCATGAATCTGCATTGAATTGGGAGGCTGGCCAAGAGCAGCCAGCATTCAAGTAAACCGCCTCTGCAGAAAAAGCCACTCTTCAAGAAATAAGAACACCATGCCAAAAAACAGACATCTCCCAGTGTTTTATAGTTCTGCAGTGAACCCAGGGAGAGACAGTAGCAGTCCTGTCCACGTGGCCACTCAAATTTACCTCTTATTTGGTTCCCAGCAGAGCAAATACTTCACTTTGTGAGTGTACACTACTCTACCATCTTGGTATTTCATCTTGGGACATAGAGGGTAAGCTGCAATTAGTCAGTACGGGGTGAGGATACAAGCTGATGAAGAGTGAATGGGGTCCCATAACTTCACCTGCAAAAAAAAAAAAAAATGAAAACAGATGACATAGAAGGTGTTTCCAAACCCATTCCTGCCTTCTCTTAACTGCACAAGCAGTCCACAATATGTGCTGGGGTTCAGGTGGGAGTACTCTAAGGTGCAAGGAACAGTTGGAGTGCAAATGAGAGGCATGCTTGCAAACTCCCAATTTGATGGCTTTCATACCTGGAGCCAGATATGAGTGGAATGGATAGATGCTGGGTGGGATATGACCCCCACACTTGCCTCTTCTTTTTATGACTTCCATATTCCTCATTGTCCTAGGGTTTCCTGGGTCTGGCTTAAAGACTTCCACACTAAACCTTTCCCAGTTCACAAAGAACAACCCTCATGGGAATCTATTGTGTGAGTGTTTCCTTCTAAACACTGTCGGGTTTAATGTCTGGTCAGCTGTGATACTTTTAAAACTGTAAATTCCCATTACTGCCTGCAACAAGGAAACTCTTGTTGTCCAACTTCTATCAGAGGGCTGCATGATTCCTGTAGGATAAGTATGTAGCCATGTCTGGCTTTTGCCTGGTAATCAAGCCTTTGTTTCATTTCATATGTACGTCCTTCTCACTATGGAGGGCTCTTTCATTCAGCTGCTGGTGGATGTGACTGCCTCTTTCCACAGATTATTTAGCTGCCAGTTATTTCAGACAGCAAAAGTGACACCAGGAGTGCTGGCTGTTCTCCAGGTTGTGTGTCATTTTCTGGTTGTGGGGGCTGAGGTTGTTTTCTCTTTTCAAGAAGCTTTTGGGTTCTCAAAAAGGAATCACTGAACATTGCTTGGTCTCTAGGACAAGGCAGCTCTTTCTCTCAGGCAAGCCTTGATTTATTTTTGTTCTCATAGGGAATCCACAGTACCCCTCAACAGCACTACTGGACACAATTTTCAGTGTTGCCATCACCACAGATGGCCTCTGAGACAATGTCTCAACTTCGTCTCCACACTTGATTATTCAGTCCGAGGTGTCAGAACACTGCTTCACCTTGGACTTGCCTTTTTCGTGGTTTATGCCTTTCCTACAAAGCCCCTGCAAGGCTCAGGATGAAGGGAGACAGTGATATCAAGAGCCCAGGCATTATTCACTGACAACCACCCGTGTGGTCTCAGATATGATTCTATTACCCAAAGAATCCTCAAAAACACACCTGACAATATTCCAATTCTTATGGGACCCGATTGGCACACAGCCTATTTCAGAGATGGAGCCAGAAGAGCAGTTTCCAGCGACCACCTCACATTCTCAAAATGCCTCCTCCTCCAGTGGGACTCATCAATGGAGACAGCTTGCGGGGCCTTGAGGTCGAGAAGTTTATGGACCCACAGTGTGTTTTCGCAGGTAGCATTTTTCCCAATACCATGCTGGCTCTGCCTGTACCATTCTCCACTCTTAAGGCAGGCTGACACCTCTAACCACTTGTCACTCAAGCTGCCTCATGAAGGTGCATGTGCTAGTCTCAGGGCACCAGGCCTGCTTTTGAGCTCTGGTTAGCTTCACAACAAATGTCACCATTGCTTAGTGACAAGTCCCTTTGGCTTGGTGAAGGAAGAGCTCTCCATAGAGGTGTGTCAGCTGTGGACTGTCTCCTGACTTTTCTGTGGGACTCCGGGATAGTCTATTGATCCTAGGGGAAGGCAGACATGAGCCAGCCTGAAAAAACATCGGGCACAGCCTGAGAAATAAACTGAGAAATTCCTAAGGATCCAAAAGGGTCTGCAGGATTACTTAGGCCTGCATAGACATTGTAGAACTGAGTCTTTTTGAAACTTGACCAACTGTGATTTTCAATTACTCCTGCCTGTGTTCCCTAGTGTTGCTATTGATGGGGCCTTCTGCAGAACCACAAAGCCTCAGGAGCTTCCAGGGTGTGTGTTTCTGTGGTACTGTTGTGAATGCTGAATGTCTGCGTTAGTGTGTGCTATTGTGTGTTTGTGTGTACATGTAAATGAAGTCTGCTTAAAGAGATTTGGCTAGTGCACATCAGTGCTTCTTTTTTTTAATTATTTTTTTGAGCTCCCAACCTTTTGGTGTCCTCTCTGTGTGGTTCTGCTTGGGCTACAGGGCTCCGTGTTTTTTATTCTTATGTGGATCATTAATCCACAGTGAATTGGGAGGCAGGCTTAGACTCAATGATGTTGAAATCAACTCCCCTGGCAAAAAAAACCCACTCATCTAGAAAGAAGAGGAGTACACCACACCAACAAGCAGATATATTCCACTGTTTTATTGTCCAGTGGCCAAACCGGGAAGAGACACTAGTAGTCCTGTCCACATTACCCCTTGAATTTACCACAAATTCTGTTCCCAGCCGAGCAGTTGCTTCACATCATGATAAGGCACTCCTTCATCGTCTTAGGATTTCATCCTGGGAAATAGAGTTTGAGAAGCAATAAGTCAGATAAGGGTGTGGATACAATCTGGTGAAGAGTGGATGGGATCCAACAACTGCACATGCAAAAAAAAAATAAAATAATAAAGACATGACACAGAAGGAGCTTCCAACTCCATTCCCATATTCCCTTAATTACATAAGCAGTCCACAACATGGCTTGGTATACAGGTTGGGGAACTGCAATGTGGAAGGATCATTTGGAGTGCAAATTGGGATTATCCTGACAAAATCCAGATTTGAGGACTTTCCTACCCAAAGCCAAATGGGCATGAAATGGATTGATGCTGGGTGGAATGTAGCCTCCACACTTGCCTCTTCTCCTGACTTCAATATTCTTCAGCAGCCAAGATTTTCATGGTACTGGTTCAAAGGCTTTCACACTAAATGTTTCACAATTCACAGAGAACAACCCTCATGGGAATCCATTGCATGAGTAACTACTTGTAAACACTGTAACGCTTAAATGACTAGGCAGCTTTGACACTTTTAAAACCATAAATTTCCATTGCCGCCTCCAACAAGAAAATGCTTATTCTCCCACTCCTATCAGAGAGTTGCATAATTCCTGTAGGATGAGGAGCAGACAGCATTGTCTCACTTTTTCTGGTAATCTAGGTGGTTTCATTCCATCTACATGGTTTTCTCATTTTCAAGGGTCTCTTTCATTGGGCTGCTGCTGGATAGGACTGCCTTTCACCACAGATTATGTATCTGCCAGGATTTCAGAGAGCCAAAGGGACTTCAGGAAAGCTGACTGAGCTCCAGGTGGTCAGTTATTGTCTCATTGTGGGTGCTGAGGTTGTTTGCAATTTGCAGGAGGCTTTTGGGTCCTCTGACCCAAAATGATTGAACATTGCTTGGACTCCTGGACAAACCAGCTCATTCTCTCAGGTAAGTCTTGATTTTTCTTTGCTTTCATGGGGAATCCACAGTGTCTCTGAACAGCACTGCTGGACACCATTTTCAGGCTTGCTATCACCACAGATGGCCTTTGGGACACTGTCTCAATGTCATCTGCACCTGTGAGAGGTCAATCAGTGGTGTGAGAACACTACTACACACTGGACTTGCCTTTGTTGTGGTTACTGTCTTTCCCAGAGGTCTCTGGTGAGGCCCAGCATGAAGAAAGACTGTGGTAAAGAGCCTGGCCATCTTTCACTAACACCAGCCTTTGGGGTCCCAGTTATGATTTTATCACCCAAAGAACCCTAAATAACACACCAGTCTACAGTCCAAATCCCATGGGATCCAATTCTTGCACACAGCCTCTTCTGGGAATTTAAGCAGATTGAGCAATTTCCAGCTACAAACTCACAGTCTTAAAATGCCTCCTTCTCCAGCAGGAAGAAACCACAGAGATGGCACAAAGGGGCCCTGAGGTTGAGACTTTTAAGGTCTAACAGTGGGTTTCACAGGGAGACATTTTTTTCTGATACCGGGCTGTCTCTGCCTGTACCATTTTCCTCTGCCTAGGCAGGCTGAGAGCTCTGAGAGCTGGGCACACTAGCCTGCCTCACAAATGAGTATGCGCCAGTTCTAGGTCACCAGCCTGATTGTGAGCTCTGACTAGCATCATGGTGAATGTCACCATTGCCTAGTGAAAATTCCTCAGGCTTGGCAAGAAAAGGAGACATCTGCAGGAGTGAGTCAGTGGTGAATTTTTGCCTGTGCTCTCTGTAGGGTCCAAGGGATGATCCCATGATCCTATGAGAGGGTAGACATGTACCTGCCTTTAGATATGTCAAAAGAGCCCCAGGAATAAACCACAAAATACCTAAGGATCCAAAAGGATCTGCAGGATTTTTCATGCTTGCCTAAACATTGTAGGGTTGAGTCTTGAACACAGCTGGCCTGTGTTCTCAAACCACAGAGCCTCAGGAGCTGCTGGGCTGTGTGCTACTCTGGGATTGTTGTGAATGTTGTATGTCTGCATGTGTGTTTGGCATTTTGTGTGGGTGTGTGTGTGTGTGCCTGTAAGTGGAGTCTGCTTAAAGGAGTGTGGCTAAAGCACATCACTGCTTTTTTTTTTTTTTTTTTTTTTGAGTCTCTTAACTTTTTGATGGCCTGTCTGCGTGGCTCTGCTTGGGCTGAGGGCCTCTGTGTTTTTTTAATTTTTTGTGGAAAATGAATACACAGTGAATTGAGAGACTTGCTAAAACCGTCAGAAACCATATCACCTCCTTTCTGCAAAACCAACATCTTCTCGAAAGAAGAGGAACACACCACACACAAAAGCAGACATCTCCCAGTGTTTCATTGTAATGAGGCCAATCCAGGAATCCTGTCTGCAGTGTCCATTGAATTTACCTTGAATTCCATTCCCAGCTGAGCAGGTGCCACAGGTTGTGTGGGAGCACTCCTTCATTGTCTTGGGATGTCACTATGAAACAGAGTGTGTGAGCAACAATAAGGTCAGATTGGGATGAGGATACAATCTTGTGAGGGGTGGATGAGGACCTGCATCTTCACCTGCAAAAAATGTGAAGACAGTTGACACAGAATTTGCTTCCAACAGCATACCTTCATTATTTTAACTGCACAACTAGTCCACACCATGGCCCAGTATTCAAGCGGGAGTACTCCAACATGAAGGGAACATTTGGAATGCAAACTGGGTCCATGCTGGCAAACTCCCGATTTTAGGGCTTTCATATCCAGAGCCAAATAGGAGTGGGATGGACTGATGCTTTGTGGGAGGTGGCCTCCACACTTCCCTCTTCTTTTCCTGACTTCTGTGTTTCTCATTGGCCTAAGGTATCCTGAGTCTGACTCAATGTCTTCCATACTTAAAGTTTTCCAATTAACTGAAAATGACCCTCTTGGGAATCTATTGCATCAGTGATTCCTTCTAAAAACTGTCACGTTTTAATGACTGGGCAACTGTGATACTTTTAAATCCATAAATTCCTGTTACTTCGGTCAACAAGGAAAGTCTTGTTCACCCACTTAAATCAGAGGGCTGCATAATTCCTATAGGTGAGAAGCAGACAGCCCCATCGGGCTTTTGCCTGGGAATCTAGGTTGTGTTTTATTGCATCTGCTTCTCGTTTCTCACTGTGGAAGGTGACTTTCATTGGGTGGTTGCTGGATGGGACTGCCTCTTGCCACAGATCTCTTCACTGCCAAAGATTTCAGGGAGCAAAAGGGACTTCAAGTAGGCTGGCAGCACGCCAGTTGTAGGTCATGGTCTCTTTTTGGAGGTTGAGGTTTTTGCAAATTACAGCAGGCTTTTCAGTTCGCTAACAGGAATCTTTGAATGTTGCTTTGACTCCAGCACAAGACAGCTCATTCTGTCAGGCAAGCCATGATTTATCTTTGTTCTCTTGGGGAATGCATAGTGCCTCTCAATAGCTGTACTGGACACACTTATCAGACTTTTAACCACAACAGTCGGCCTCTAAGGCACTATATGAGCCTCATCTGTACCCGAGAGAAAATAGTTCGAAGTGAGAGAACACTGCTCTAGCTTGGACTTGATTTGTCATTGTTCCTACCTTTCTGAGAGAGCCCATGCGAGGTCGAAAATGAAGGGAGGCAGTGAGGTCAAAGGCCTGACCATCTTTCACTAACACCCACCTCTGGAATCTCAGGTATGATTCCCTCATCCAAAGACCCCTCAAACTCTGGCCAGACTACATTCTGATCCCCATGGGACTCAATACTTGTGCACAGCCTTTTTCAGGAATGGAGTTAGAAGAGCAGATTCCAGTGACTACCTCACAGTTTTGAAATGGCTCTTCCTTCAGCATGACCCTACCATGGTGATGGTGCATAAGGGCCCTAAGATTGTGACTTTTATAGTCCTGCAGTGGGTTGTGACAGGCAGTCTTTTTCCCAACATAATGCCAGCTCTGTCTGTACTATTTTCCTATGCTTAGACAGGCTGACAGCTGAGTCCACCTTGCTAATATGCATGCAGTAATCTCAGGGCACCAGGCCTGAGCTATGACCTGTGGCTAGCTTCACAATGAATTTGACCTTTGCCTAGAGACAAATCCCTCTGGCTTGGCAAGAAGGAGATCTCTATGGAGGTGCATCAGCAGTGGACTCTCACCTGTCTTCTCTGTGTTGTCGATGGGATAGTCCTATGATCCAAAGAGAGGGCAGACATGAGCCAACCTGAAGAAACATCAAGCAGATCCCCAGAAATAAACTGCAAAAATTCTAAGGATTCAAAAGAATCTGCTGAATTCCTCAGGACAGCCTAGATGCTGTAGGGGTGAGTCTTATTGAAACTTGCCCCACTGTGATTTCTAGGTTCAGACCTCCTGTGTTCCCTGGTGGTGTTCTCTTTCAAGTGAGGCTTCCTGCAGAACCATGCAGCCTCAGAAGCTGCTGGGCTGTGTGTTTCTGTGGGAGTGTGGTGAGTGTTGGATATCAGTGGGTGTGTGTGGCTTTCTGTGTTTGTGTGTGTGTATGTGTGTGTATGTGTGTGTGCCTGCAAGTGATTTCTGCTTAAAGAAATGTGCTTAATGCACTGCAGCACTTTTTATTTTTTAGTGTCTTAACCTTTGGGTGGCCTGTCTGTGTGGCTGTGCTTGGACTACAGGGCTCCCTGTTCTTTATGTTTCTGTGGATAATGAATCTGCAATGAATTGGTAGGCTGGTTGTGACCAGCTGGGATCCCCATCATCTTCTCCTGCAAATAAAGGCACTCTCCTAGCAAAAAGAGAACACCACACCCAAGAAAACCATTTCCCAGTGTTTCATTGTAATGCAGCCAACCCAGAAAGAGACACTAGCATTCCTGTCTACAGAGTCCCTTGAATTTACCTGAAATTCAATTTCCAGCTGAGCAGGTGCTTCCCGTCATGAGGAGGCCTTCCTCCATCATCTTTGAATTTTATTCTAAGATAGAGAGTGTGAGCAGCAACAAGGTTAGATGGGGTTAGAATACAATCTGGTGAGGTGCTGATGGGGTCCTGTACTTTCACAAGCAATAAAAGGTGAAGACAAGGGACACAAAGGTACTTCAAACTGCATCCCCACATTCACTTAGTTGCACAAGCCATCCATACCATTGCCCAGTGTTAAGGTGGAAGTACTCCAACTTGCAGGAAACATTTGTAGTGCAAACTGAGGGGCTTTAATACCCAAAGCCAAATGGGAGTGGGATAGACTGATGCTGGGTGGGATGTGACCCCCCACCCTTACATCTTCTTTTCCTCACTTCCATGTTCCTTGCTGGCATAGGGTTTCCTGGGTCTGGCTCAAAGTTTTCCACAGTAAATGTTTTCCTGTTCAGGAAAAATGACTCTCATGAAAATGCATTGCATGAGTGTTTCCTTTTAACACTGTTACATTTTAATAACTGAGCTTCTGTGATAATTTTAAAACCATAAATTTCCATTACAGATAGCAAAATGAAAGCTTTGTTCTCTGACTTTTATCGAAGGGCTACATGATTCCTGAACTATGAGAAGCAGGCAGCCATATCTGGTTATAACCTGGTAATCTATGCTGTTTCCTTTTATTTGTATGTCCTTTCTTCTGTGGAGGGGATCTTTCATTGGGTTATTGGTGGATGGGCTGCCTCTCACCACAGATCTTTTTGATGCTACTGAGTTCAGGGAGCAAAATGGACTTCTGTTAGGGTGGCTGTGCTCCAGATTGTGAACGGTTGTCTCATTATGGGGGCTGAGATTGTTAGCACTTTGTAAGAGGATTTTGGATCATTTTGTAGAAATCTTTGAACATTTCTTGGACTCCAGCACAAGTCAGCTCATTCTCTTAGGTGAGCCTTGATTTTACCTCGCTTTCATGCTGCATCCACATTGCCCCTCAACAAACTGGAACTTTTCAGGCTTGCAATCAACACAGATGGCTTCTTGATAAAATTTCTCAATGTCATCTGCACCTTTGAGACCACTATTCAATGTATAAGAACATTGCTCCACTTTTGACTTGGGTTTGTCATTGTTCCTCCCTTTCCTAGAGAGCCCCTGGAAGGCCCAAAATGAAGAGAGGCAATAAAGCCAAGGGCCTGGCCACTTTTCACTGATGCCCACCTCTGGGGTCTCAGGTATGATTCCATCACACAAAAACACTTCATCAGTGCCCCAGACTATATTCCAATTCATATGAGACCCAATTCTTGCACAAAGCCCCTTTCAGGAATGGAGTTAGGAGAGCACTGTTCAGCAACCATGTCACAGGGTTGAAATACCTCCTCCTCCAGCAGGAATCAAAGACAGAAACATTCTGAAGGGGCCCTAAGGTCAATAATTTTAGCATCCCACAGTCATTAATGGCAGGCAGTATTTTTCATGATACCAGGACAGCTCTACCTATACTGTTTTCCTCTGCTTAGGCAGGCTGACAGTTCTGACAGCCAGGTACCTGAGTTGGTCTCATGAACCTGCATGTGCAAATCTCAGAGCACCAGGCCTAATTATGAGCTCTGCCTAGTGTCACAATGGATGTCACCATTGCCTAGCAACAATTCTTCTGACTTGGTGAAAAAGGAGACCTCCATGAAGGTGAGTTGATGGTCTACTCTGGCCTATCTTCTCTATGGGATTCATGGGGTAGTCCCATGAACCTGGAAGAGGGCAGACTTGAACCAGCCTCAAGAAATTTCAAGCACAGCCCCAGAAATAAACAGCTCAATCCTTCAGTATCCAAAAGGATCTGCAGGATTCCTCAAGCCTGCCTAGACATTGTAGGGGAGAGTCTTTTTGCAACTTGCACCACTGAGATTTTGAGGTTTAGCTCACATGTGTTCCCCATGGTTGCTCTCTCCCAGGTGGGACTTGCTGCAGAACCACACAGCCTCAGGAACTGCTGGGCTGTGTGTTTTGCAGGGAGTGTTGTGAGTGTTGGATGTCTGCGTGTTTGCATGGCATTATGTGTTTGTGTGTTTGTGTGTGTGCCTCTAAGTTGAGTCTGCTTAAAGGATTGTGGCTAGCTCACTTCAGCGCTTCCTTTTTAGTTTCCCAACATTTTGGTGGCCAGTCTGTGTGGCTCTGCAGAAGCTCCTTGTTCTTTAATTTTGTGTGGATCATGTATTCGTACTTCAATTGGGAGGTGGGCGGAGAACTGCCAGTGTCCAAATCACCTTCCCCTGTAAAAAAAAGCTACAAAACAAGTAATAAAAATAAAAGCTCACCACATCGAAAGATCAGACATCTACCAGTGTTTTATTGTCCTGAGGCCAATACATGGAGAGACACTAGCTGTTCAGTCTGCCAAACCCCATGTATTTTCCTCAAATTTGGTTCCCAGCTGAGCTTCACATTATGAGCTGGCCCTCCTCCATTGTCTTGGGATTTCACCCTGGGACATAGAGTGCAAGCAGCATTAAGGTCAGGTAGAGGTGAAAATACAATCTGGTGAGGGGTGGATAGGGTCCGGCAACATCCCCAGCAAAAAATAAATAAATAAATAAATAAACAAATAAATAAATAAATAAATAAAGACAGATTACACAGAAGGTGCATCCAACTTCTTCCCTGAGTTCCCTTAATTGCACAATCAGTCCACAGCAGTCCTGTGTTCGAGTGGGGTTATTCCAACATGCAAGAAACATTTGGAATGCAAATTGGAGACATCCTGTCAAACAGGCAGTTTCAGGGCTTTAATAACTGGAGCCAAATGGGAGTGGAATGGATTCATGCTGGTTGGGATGTGGCAACCACACTTGCCTCTTCTTTTCTGTATTTCCATGTTCCTCATCAGCCTAGAGTTTCCTGGCTCTGGATCAATGACTTCAACACTAAACCTTTCCCAGTTCATGGAAAATGACCCTCATGGGAATCCATTGCATGAGTGTTTCCCTCTATCTCCCATAATGTATTAATGACTGGGCAGCTTTCATACTTTTAAAGTCGTAAATTCCTGTTACAGCCACCAAGAAGAAAACTCTAGTCCTTTGCTTTGACTCCAGCACAAGGCAGCTCATTCTCTCAGGTGGGCTTTTATTTTTCTTTGCACTCATGAGGAATCCAAAGTGCTGCTCAGCAGCACTACAGGACAGAGTTTTCAGGATTTCCATCACCACCAATGGCATCTGAGAGACTGTCTCATCCTCATCTGAATCCATGAGAGGCCAGTACAAGGTGTGGGAACACTTCCCAGCCTTGGGCTTGCCTTTGTCATGGTTACCGCCTTTCCTGAAGAGCCTGTATGAGGCCCAGGATGAAGGGAGTCAGTGAGGTCAAGAACCTGGCAATCTTTCACTGACACCTGCGTCTGGGGTCTCAGGTATCAGTCTATCACCTAAAGAATCCTCAACAACACATCAGACTATATTACAATCCCCATGGGGCTTTATGCTTGCACACAGCCTCTTTTGAACATAGAACCTGAAGAGCAGTTTCAAAAGACCCTGTCACAGTCTCAGATCCCTTCCTCCTCCAGTGGGTCTGGAGAAGTGATATGGCCAAAAGGGACCCTGAGGTCAGCACTTTTAGGGTCCTGCAGTGGATTTTTGCCTTCAGCATTTTTCCTGATACCAGGCCGGCTCTACCTGTACCATTTTCCTTTGTTTAGTTAGGCTGAAAGCTTTGACAGGCAGGCACTCAAACCTGCCTCACGAACCTGCAAGCATCACTCTCAGAGCACCCAGGCCTGATTGTGAGTTCCAGCTAGCATCACAATAAATCTCAGCGTTGCCTAGTGTCAAGTCCCTGTGGCTTGGTGGAAAAGGAGGCATCCATGGAGTGTTGTTGGCAGTGGACTCTCGCCTGTCTTCTCTGGGGGTAGTCCTGTAAACCTAGGAGTGGGCAGATGTGAGCCAGCCTGAAAAAACCTGAAGCAGAGCCACATGAGTAAACCACAATATCCCTAAGGATCCAAAAGGATCTTTAGTAGTCCTCAGGCCTGCCTAGATGTTGTAGGGGTGAATAATTTTGAAACTTGGCCCACTGTGATTTCTAGTTACAGCCTGCCTGTGTTCTCTTGGGTTACTCTCTCCCAGGTGGGGCTTCTTGCAGAACCACACAACCTCAGGAGCTGCTGGACTGTGTGTCTCTGTGGGAGTGTTGTGAGTGTTGGATGTGTGTGTGTGTGTAGCATTGTGTATTTATGTGTGTCTGTGTGTGCGTTTGGGTGTGTGTTTGCCTATAAAAGTCATCTGCTTAAAGGAAAGTGGCTAACACCCTTCAGTGCTTCATTTTTCATAGTCTTGAAACATTTTGGTGGGCCCCAGTGTGGCTCTGCATGGCCTGCAGGGATCTATCTTCTTCATTTTTCTATGGATCATAAATCCACCATAAATTGGGAGGCATGCTGAAATGTGCTGGCGTCTAAATCACCAACCATGCAAAACAAAAGCCACTCTTCTAGACAGAAGAGGAGCACACCACATGAAAAAAACAGATATCTCTCAGTGTTCCATTGTCTTGTCACCAATCTAGAGAGAGATACTAGCAGTCTGTCAACAGGGCCCCTTGAAGTTACCTCGAATAAGTTACCAGCTGAGCAGGTGCTTCAGGTCACAAGGGGGCACTTCTCTATTGTCTGGGGATTTCATACTGTGACACAGTGTGAACACAATAAGGTCAGATAGGGGTGAGGATACTATCTGCTGAGGGGTGGATGGGGGTCCCACAACTTCACCTGCAAAAAACAAAAATGAAGACAGATGACACAGCATATTCTTCCAGCTAAATCTCTGTATTTCCTTATTGCAAAAGCTGTCCACAACATGGCTTGACATTCATGTGGGAATACTCCAACATTCAAGGAAGATTTGGAGTTGAAATTAGGGCCATCCTGGTGAACTCCCAATTTGTGGGCTTTCATACCTGGAGCCACGTTCCTCATTGGCATAGGGATTCCTGGGTCTTGCTCAAGGACTTCCACATAAATGTTTCCCAGATCATGAAGAAAGATCCTTATGAGAATTCATTGCATGAGTTTTACAGTCACCAACAAAGACACTCTTGTTCTCCCACTTCTATCTGAGGGCTGCATGATTCCTGTAGGATGAGCAGCAGGTGGGCGTTTCTGGCTTTTGCCTTGTAATCTAACTTCTGTTTCATTTTATATGCATGACCTTCTCATTGTGGAGGGGTGATTTTCTTGGGCTTTTGTGGACAGGAGTGCCTCTTGCCACAGATTATTTAGCTGCCAGGGATTTCAGAGAGCCAAAAAGATGTCAGATAGGATGGCTGAGCCCCAGGTTGTGTGTCATTATCTCATTGTGGAGGCTGAGGATGTTTGTGCTTTGAAGGAGGCTTTTGTGTCGTCTGACAGGAATCATTGAACATTGATTGGACTCCAGAACAAGGCAGCTTGTTATAACGGTCTCAACCTCATCTGCCTCCATGAAAAGCAAGTCTGGGGTGTGAGAACACTGCTCCATCTTGGACTTGCCTTTGTCATGTTTTCTGTTTTTTCAGGAAGCCCCTGTGAGGCCCAGGATGAAGGGAGGTTGTGGGAAGAAGAGATCAGCCATCTATCACTGACATCCACATCTGGGGTCTTAGGTATGATTCTATCACCCAAAGAACCCTCAAAAACACACCAGACTATATTATATTCCTTATGGGATTCAATTCTCATGCACAGCTTCCTTCTGGAATGTAGTCAGAAGAGCAGTTTTCAGAGGCCAACTCACAGTCTCGATATTCCTTTTCTGTCCGCAGGAACCAACCACGAAGACACCTGAGGTTGACATATTTAGGGTCCTGCAGTGGGTATTCTCAGGTAGCCTGTTTTCTGATACCAGGCCAGTTCTACCTGTACCATCTTTTCTGCTTAGGCAGGCTGACAGCTCTGACAGCTCACTGCTGTCACAGTGAATGTTACCGCTGCTTTGTGGCAATTCTCTGCAGCTTGGTGAAAAAGACCTCCATGGAAGGGTGTCAGCTGTGGACTCTTCTGTCTTCTCTGTGGGATCCATGAGATAGTCTCAAAAAATTAAAAGTGGGCAGACATAAGCCAGCCTGCAGAAATGATAAGCAGAGCCCCAGGAATAAACTGCAAAATCCCTAAGCATTCATAAATATCTGCACAATCTGCAGGCCTGACTAGACGTTGTAGGACTTAGTCTTTTTGAAACTTGCTCCACTGTTTGTTCACCAAAGTTGCTTTCTCCCAGGTGGGGCTTCCAGAAAAACCACAAAGCTTCAGGAGCTGCCAGGTGGTGCATTTCTGTGGCTGTGTTGTGAGGGTTGGAAGTCTGCATGTGTGTGTGGTATTGTGTGCTTGTGTATGAGTGTGTTTGTGTCTGTGTGTGTGTGTGTGTGCCTGTAAGTGGAATCTGCTTAAAAGAATGTGGTTGCAACACTTCAGTGCCTTTTTTTTTTTCTCCCAATCTTTTCTGGCCTGTCTGTGTGACTCTGCTTGGGCTACAGGGATCCGTGTTCATTTTTCTGTGGATCATGAATCCACTGTGAATTGGGAGTTGGGCGGAGACAAACCAACATCAAAATCACCAACCCCTGCAAAAAGAAGTCACACTCCTAGAAAGAGAAGCACACCATACTAAAATTAAGCATCTCTTAGTGTTTCATTATCCCGTGGCCAACTTAGGGAGAGAAACTAGCAGTCCTGTCTACAGGGGCACCTTGAATTTACCTGGAAATTGGTTCCTAGCTGAGCAAGTTCTTCAAGTCATAAGGGGCACTCCTCCATTGTTTGCTATTTCATCCTGGAACACAGATTGTGAGCAGGAATAAGGTCTGTTTGGGTGAGGACACAATCTGGTGAAGTGTGATTGGGGTCCTGCAACTTCACCTGCAAGAAAATGAAGACCAATGACACAGAAGTTGCTTCGAAATCCATACCCAAATTCCTTTAATTGCATAAGCAGTCCAGAGCATGGCCCAGTGTTCAGGTGGGAGTACCTCAATGTGAAAGAACATTTGGAGTGCAAATTGGTGCCATCCTGGTAAACTCCTGATTTGAGGGCTTTCATAGCCAGAGCAAAAAGGAGTGGAATGGATTAATCTGGGTGGGACATGGCCTCCGCAATTGCCTCTTCTTTTTCTGAGTTCCATGTTCCTTGTTGGCCTATGGTTTCCTGGATTTCAACTACAGCAACACCAAAATTTTCCCAGTTAATGGAAGATGACTCTCATGGGAATCCATTGCATGACTGTTTCCTTCTAAACCCTGTCATGTTTTAATGACTTGGCAGCTTTGATATTTTTAAAACCGTAAATTCTCATTACAGCCACCAATAAGGAAACACTTATTCTCCCACTTTTATTGAAGGGCTGCATGATTCCTAAAGAAAGATAAGCATGCAGCCATGTCTGGCATTTGCCTGGTAATCTAGCCCCTGTTTTATTTCATCTGCAAGGCCTTTTCGTTGTGGAGGGACTCTTTCACTGTGCTGTTGCTAAACAGGACTGCTACTCACCACACATTATTTAGCTGCCATGGATTCCAGAGAGCAAAATTGACTGTGGGTAGGCTGGCTTCACTCCAGGTTCTGGTCATTGTCTTGTTTTGGAGGCTGAGGTTGTTTGCATTTTCCAAGAGGCTTTTGAGTCCTCTGACCTGAATCATTGAACAATGCTTGGACTCTAGCACAACGCATCTCATTCTCTCAGGTGAGCCTTGATTTTTCTTTTCTTTCCTGGGGAATCCACAGTGCCCCTCAGCAGCAGAACTGGACATCCTTTTCAGGCTTACCATCAACATAGATGGCCTCTGAGACACTGTCTCAATCTCATAAGCACAAAAGACAGCCAGTTCAGTGTGTGAGAACACTGCTTCACCTTGGACTTGCCTTTGTAGCGGTTTCTGCCTTTCTCAGAAGACCCCTGTAAGGCCCAGGATGAAGGGAAGCAGTGAGGTCAAGAGCCAGGCCATCTTTCATGGACACCCACCGCTAGGGTCTCTGGTATGATTCTATCACCCATAGAACCCTCAGCAACACAACAGATTATATTTCAGTCCCCATGGGACCTGTTTTTAATGCACAGCTTCTTTCAGGAATGGAATCAGAATGGCAGTGACCACCTCATAATCTCAAAAATCCTCCTCCTCCAGCAGGACTCAACAACAGAGATAGCCCAAAGGGGCTTTGAGATAGAGACAATTAGGGTCCCACAGTGGGTTTTACCAGAAAGTCTTTCACCAGATACCAGGCTATCTCTGCCTGTACCAGTTTTTTCTGTTTAGACAGGCTGACAGCTCTGATAGCCAGGGGTCTGAGCCTGCCTCATGAATTCTCATGGGCTAGTCTCAGGGCACCAGGCCTGATTGTGAGCTCTGGCTAGAGTCACAGTGAAAGTCACTGTTGCTTAGCAACAAGTTCCTTGTGGCTTGGTGGAAAAAAAGACCTCAGTGGAAATGTGCTAGCAGTGGACTGTGGCCTGTCTTCTCTGTGGTTTCCATGGGATAGTCCCATGAACCTATGAGAGGACAGATGAGAGCCAGCCTAAAGAAACATCACACACTGCCCTAGGAATAAACTGAAAACTTCCTAAGTATCCAAAAGGATCAGCAGGATTCCTCAGGCGTGCCTAGACAGTGTAGGGGTGTCTTTTTGAGACTTTTCCCACTGTTATTTCTAGGAGCAGCCTGCCAGTGTTCCCCAGTGTTACTCTCTCTCAGTGTTACTCTCACATACACATACCTGTGTATGTGGCTCTGCTTGGGATGAGAGTCTCCGTCTTGTTTCTTTTCTTTTTTTTTTTTTTTTGAGCATAAATATGCAGTGAATTGGGAGTCAGGCCAAGACTTGCCAGTGTCCAAATCAATTCTCCTTCTAAAGAAATCTCTCTTCTGAAATAAAAGGATCTCACCACATCAAGAAAACTGACATCTTCCAGTGTTTCATTGTCTCACAATCAACCAAAAGGGAGACACTATCAGTCCTATTCACAGAGTTTCATGAATTTACCTCGAATTTGGTTCCCAGCCAAGCAGGTGATTCACATCATGAGGGGACACTCCTCCACTCCTCCATCATCTTAGGATTTCATCCTGGGACACCAAGTGTGAGGAGCAATAACATCAGTTAGGGATAATCATACAATAATCATACAATATGTTGAGGGGTAGATGGGGTCCCGCAACTTCACCTGTAGAATAAAAATAAAGATAGATGGCACAGAAGGTACTTCCAACCTCATGCCCACATTCCCTTATTTGCACAAGCAGTCCACACCATATCCAGGTTTTCAGGTGGGAGTACTGCAACACACAAGGAATATTTGGAATGCAAATTTGGTCTAGCCTGGCAGACACCCGATTTGAGGGTTTTCATATCCAGAGCCAAATGTGAGTAAAATGGATTGATTCTGGGTGGGATGTGGCCTCCACAGTTGCCTCTTCTTTTTTGGACTTCCATGTTCCTCATCTGCCTAGGATTGTCTGGATCTGGCTCAAAGATATCCACACTAAATGTTTCCCAGTTCATCATGGGAATCCATTGCCTGAGTGTTTACCTGTAAATACTGTTACGTTTTAATGACTGGGCAGCTTTGATACTTTTAAAACCATAAATTCCCGTTAAAGCCGCCAACAAGTGAACACTTTTTCTAGAACTTCTATCAGAGGGCTGCATGATTCCTGTAGGATGAGAAGCAGGCAGCCATGTCTCCTTTTGCCTGGTAATCTGGCCACTGTATTGTTTCATCTGCACAGCCTTCTCATTGTGGAAGGGCTTCTTCATTGGCCCGTTGCTGGACGGGACAGCCTCTCACCACAGATTATTTAGTTGCCAGGGATTTTTGAGAGCAAACAAGATTTTGGAGATGCTAGCTGTGCTCCAGGTTGTGGATCATTGTTTCTTTGTGGGATCTGAGGTTGTTTACACTTTGCAGGAGGCTTTGGTGTCCTCTGACAGGAATCATTGAACATTGCTTAAACTCCAGAACAAGTCAGGTCATTCTCTCAGGCTAGCCTTGATTTTTCTTTGCTTTCATTGGGAATCCACATTGCTCTTCATCAGCATTACCAGACACCCATTTCAGGCTTGCCATCACCACAGATGCCCTCTGAGATACTATATCAGCCTCATCTGCACCCAAGAGATGACAGTCTGAGGTGTGACAACACTGCTCCACCTTAGACTTGCCTTTGTCATGGTTCCTGCCTTTCCCAGAGAGCCCCTGTGAAACCTTGGATAAAGGGAGGCCATGAGGTCAAAAGCCTGGCATTCTTTCACTGACACCCCCCTCTGTGGTCTCAGGTATGATTCTATCACCCAAAAAACTGACAACAACACTCCAGACTATATTCCAATCTCCATGGGACCTGATTCTTTCTCACAGCCTCTTTCAGAAATGGAGTCAGAATAGCAGATTCTAGCAGCCACCTTGCAGTCTCCAAATGCCTCTTCCTTCAGTTGGACCTTACCACAGAGATGGCCCAAACGGGTCCTGAGGTCAAGACTTTTAGGATCCTGCAGTGGCTTTTCACATGCGGCTTTTTTCCCAATAGCAGGTCTGCTCTGCCTGTACCATTTTCTTTGGCTTAGGCAGGCTGATAGCTCTGACAGCCTGGCACCCCAGTCTGTCTCACGAATGTCCTTGTGCTAGTCTCTGGTCAGCAAGCATGATTGTGAGCTCTGGTTTGCATGACAATGAATGTCATCGTTGCCCAATGACAAGTCCCTGTGGCTTGGTGGAGAGAGAAGAAAACCTGTGCGGAGTTGCGTCAGTGGTGAACTGTCACCTCTCTTCTCTGTGGGATCCATGCCATAGCCCCATGATCCTAGGAGAGGGTAGACATGAGACAACCTGAAGAAATGTCAAGAAGAGCCCCAGGAATAAACCGTGAGACCCCTAACATTCCAAAATGATCTGTAGGATGACTTAGGTCTGCCTAGACGTTGTAGATGTGAGACTTTTTGAAACTTGCCTGATTGTGATTACTATGTTCAGCCCACCTGTGCTCCCCAGAATTGCTGTCTCCTAGGTGGGTCTTCCTGCAGTAAACCACGCAGCCTCAGAAGCTGCCTGGAAGTGTGTTTCTTTGGGAGTGTTGTGAGTGTGGGATGTCTGCATATGGGTGTATCTTCGTGGCTTTGGTTGTGTTTGTGTGTATGTGGTGTGTGAGTGCATGCCTGTAAGCAGAGTCTGCCTAAAGGAATGTGGGTAATGAACTGTAGTGATTCTTTTTTTTTTTTTTTACACTCCCAACCTTTTCAGCCTCTGTGTGGAACAGGCATCTTTCTGTGTTTCTTTGTTCTGTGGACTTCCCATGGAGGAAAACTAGCAGTCTTATTCACAGGGCCTATTGAATTTACCTCAAATTTGTTTCCCAGCTGACCAGGTGCTTCACATGGTGAGGTGGCACTCCTCCATTGTCTTGGGATTTCATTATGGGACAGAGAGTGTCAACAGCAATAAGGTCATAATGGAGTGAGGATACAATCTGGTGAGAGGTGGATAATGTCCCACTCCTTCACCTGCAAACAATTTTAAGACAGATGACACAGAAGGTCTCACAACTGCATCCCTATATTCACTTAATTGTACAAGCAGTCCACACCATGGCTTGGTGTTCAGGTGGAAGTACTCCAGCGTGCAGGGAATATATGGAGTGCAAACTGGGGCCAACCTGGTAAGCTCCAGATTTGAAGGCTTTCATATCCAGAGAAAAATGGTAGTGGGATGGAATGGTGCTTGGTACAATGTGGCCTCCACACTTGCCTCTTCTTTTCCTGAATTCCATGTTCCATATCAGCCTAGGGTTTTCTGAGTCAGGCTCAATGTCATTTACAATAAAATTTTCGCTTTCACTGAGGACTAACCTCATGGGAATCCATTGTGTGAGTGTTTCCTTCTAAACACTCTCACATTTTAATCACTAGGCAGCTTTGATATTTTTTAAAACCATAAATTGTAGTTACAGCCACCAACAAGGAAACTCTTGTTCTCCCACTTCTATTGGAGGGCTGCATGATTCCTGTATGATGAAAAGCAGGCAGTCTTGTCTGGCTTTTGCTTGCTAATCTAGCCTCTATTTCATTTTATCTGCTCATCTTTTCTCATTGCGGAGGGTGTCTTTCATTAAGCTGTTGCTGAATGGGAATGGTTCTCGCTGCAGATCTTTTGGCTGCCAGGGATTTCTGAAGGCAAAAGGGACTCCTGTTATTATGGCTGCACAACCAGTTTTGGGTCACAGATTCATTGTTGGGGCTGAGGTTCTTTGCACTTTCCAGGAGGTTTTTGATCCTCTGACAGGAGTCTTTGAACATTGCTTGGACTCCAGCACAAGTCAGCTCATTCTTCCAGACTAGCCTTGATTTATCTTGGCTTTCATGGATGGTCTACATTGCCCCTCAACAGCAATATTTGATACTCTTTCCAGGCTTACAATTGCCACAGATGGCTTCTGAGACACTGTCTCAACTGAGTCTGCACCTGTGAGAGGCCAGATTGAAGTCTGAGAACACTGCTCCACTTTGGACTTCCCTTTGTCATGTTTCCTGTCTTTCCTAGGGAGCATCTGCATAGCCCATAATGAAAGAACTCACTTAGGTTAAGGGCCAGGCCACGTTTCACTCACATCCATCTTCCACCTCTGTGGTCACAAGTATATTTCCATCACCCAAAGACCCCTCAATATCTCACCAGACTATATTCCAATTTCCATGGAAACAAATTCTTGCAGACAGAATTTTTCAGGAATAGAGTCAGAAGGGCAGTTTCCAGAGACAACCTCACAGTCTCGAAACAACTCTTCCCCTAGTGTAAACCGACAATGGACATGGCATGTAAGGGCCCTAAGGTCAAGACTTTTAGGGTCCTAGAGTGGGTTATCACAGGCCATCTTTTTTCCAATACCAGGCTGGCTCTGCCTGTACCATTTTTCTCTGCTTAGGGAGGCTGAAAGCTCTGACAGCACAACACTCAATTCTGCCTCTCTAGTCTGAATGCACTAGTCTCAGGGCACCAGGCCTGAGCTGTGAGTTCTGGCTAGTGTCAGAATGAATGCCACCTTTGCCTAGAGAAAAGTCCCTGCTGTTTGTTGGAGAAGGACACCTCCATGGATTTCTGTTGGTGGTGGACTCTAACCTGTATTCTCTGTGTGATCCATGAGATAGTCACCAGATCCTAGGACAGAACAGACATAAGCTAGCCTGAAGAAACATCAAACAGAGCCAGAGGAATAAACTTTGAAATTCCTAAGAATGCAAAAGAATCTGCAGGATGCCTCATGCCTGCCCAGATGTATTAGGGGGTCAGTCTTATTGAAACGTGCCCTACTGTGGTTTCTAGGTTCAGCTTTCCTTTGTCCCCGATGGTTAGTCTCTCCAAGTGGGGCTTTCTGCAGAATGACCCAGCCTCAGAAGCTACCTGGTTGTGTGTTTCTGTGGAGTGTTGTTATTGTTGGATGTCTGCATGTGTGGGTGACTTTGTGTGTTTGCGTGTGGGGTGTGTGTGTTTGTGTGTGTCTACGTGTGTGTGCCTGTAAGTGGATTCTTCTTAAAGAACTGTGGCTAACACCCTGCAGCGCTATTGATTTTTTGGTCTCTTAACCTTTGGGGGGCCTGTCAGTGTGGCTCTGCATGGGCTGCAGGGCTCCCTGTTCTTTATTTTTCTGTGGATCATGAATCTGCAATGAATATATAGCCTGGCTGTGAATAGTCAAGGTCCCCATCATCTCCCCCTGCAAAAAAACAAACAACAACAAAAAAACAAAAACAAAAACAAACAAACAAAAATACCCACTCTTCTAGAAAGAAAAGAACATCATACCCAAGAAAAGACATCTCCCTGTGTTTCATTGCAATGCGGCCAATCCAGAGAGTGACACTGGCAGTCCTCTCCACAGAGACCCTTGAAATTACCTCAAATTTGCTTCCCAGATGAGCAGGTGCTTTATGTCATGAGGGGGGCACTCCTCCATCATCTTGGGATTTCATTCTTGGACAGAGAGTGTGAGCAGCAATTAGGTCAGTTAGGGGTGATAATACAATCTGGTGAGGGGTAGATGGGGTCCCGTACATTAAGCAGCAAAAAAAGGTGAAGACAAATGACACAGAAGGTGTTTCAAAGTGCATCCCCACATTCCTTTAATTGCACAGGCAGTACACAAAATGGCCCAGTGGTCAGATGGGAGTATTCCACCCTGCAGGGAACATTTGTAGTGCAAACTGGGGCCAACCTGGCACACTGCAGTTTTCAGGGCTTTAATGCCAGAAGCCAAATGGGAGTGGGATGGACTGATGCTGGGTGGAATGTGGCCTCCACACTTGCCTCTTCTCTTCCTCACTTCCATGCTTCTAGTCAGAATAGGGTTTCTTGAGTCTGGTTCAACACCTTCCACATAAAATGTTTCCCAGTTCATGGAAAATGACCCTCATAGAAAATGCATTGAGTGAGTGTTTTCTTCTAAATACTATCACTTTTTAATGATTGATCTTCTGTGATACTTTTAAAACCCTAATTTCCCATTATAGGTGCCAACAGGGAAACACTTATTCTCACACTTCTTTTGGAGGGCTGCATGATTCCTGTATTATGAGAAGCAGGCAGCCATGTCTCGTTTTTACCTGGTAATCTAGGCTTTATTTCCTTTTATCTGCACGCTCTTTCTTATTGTTAAGGGAGTCTTAATTGGGCTGTTACTTGATGGGAGGGCCTCTCACCACAGATCTTTTTGCTTACACCGATTTCAGAGAGCAAAATGGACTTTGGTTAGGCTGGCTGCACTCCAGGTTGTGGGCCATTGTTTCATTGTGGGGACTAAGATTGTTGAATTTTGCAGGAGGCTTTTGGGTCCTCTGATAGGAACCTTTGAATGTTTCCTAGACTTTACAGTAAGTCAGCTTGTTCTTTCAGGAGAGCCTTTATTTTTCTTTGCTTTCATTCTGGTTTCACATTGCCCCTTGACACCAATGCTGGACACACTTTTCAGGCTTGCAATCAATCCAGACAGCCTCTGAGTCTATTTTTCAACATCATCTGCAACGGTGAGACCATAGTTTCATGTGTAAGATAACTGCTCCACCTTGGACTTCCCTTTGTCATGGTTTCTGCCTTTCCCAGAGAGCCCCTGTGAGGCCCAGGATAAAAGGAGGCAAGAGAGGGAAGGGCCTTGCCATCATTCACTGAGGCAAATCTCTGGGGTCTCTGGTATAATTCTATCACACAAAAAATTCTCAACAACTCACCAGACTATATACCAACCCACATGGGAATCAATTCCTGCACACAGCCCCTTTTGGGAATGAAATCAGAAAAGCACTCTTCAGTGAGCACCTCAAAGCCTTGAAATGCCTCCTTCTACAGTGATACCCAAAGATGGAGATGTCTCAAAGGGGCCCATAGGTAGACAATTTTAGGGTATTATGGTAGGTTATGGCAGGGAGCATTTTTTGTGATACCAGGCCAGCTCTGCCTGTACTGTTTTCCTCTTCTTAGGCAGGCTGAAATCTCTGATGGTTGGGCATATGAGCCAGCCTCATGAACACACATGAGCAAGTCTCAGAGCACCAGGCCTGATGGTCAGCTCTGACTAGCATCACAATGAATGTCACTATTGCCTAGCAAAAATCCCTATTTCTTGGCAGAGAAGTAGACCTGCATGGAGATGTGTCAGTGGTGGGTTGTCCCCAGTCTTCTCTGTGGAATCCACAGGATAGTCCCATCAACCTAGAAGAGGGTAAACATGAACCAGCCTTAAGAAACTTCAAGCAGAGCCCCAGGAATAAATTGCAAAGTACCTAAAGATCCAAAAAGACCTGCAGAATTCCTCAGGCCTGCCTAGACATTGTATGGGAGAGTCATTTGCAAACTTGCCCCACTGTGATTTTGAGGTGTAGCCCTCATGTTTTTGCCGTGGTTGCTCTTTCCTAGATGGAGATTCCTGCAGAATGATGCAGCCTCAAAAGCTGCTCGGTGGACTGTTTCTGGGGGAGCGTTGCAAGTGATGGATATCTGTGTGTGTGTGTGGCATTGTGTGTTTGTGTGTTTGTTTGTGTGTCTATGTGTGTGGGTGCCTTTAAGTGGAGTCTGCTTAAAAGAATGTAGCTAACTCACTTCAGCGCTCCTCTTTTGAGTCTCCCAACCTTTTAGGGGCCAGTCTGTGTGGCTGTGGAGGGGCTGTGGGGCTCTGTGTTCTTTAATTTTCTGTGGATTATGAATCCACAGTAACTTAGAACATGAGACGAGATTTGCTGACATCCAAATCACCTTCCCTGCAATAGAAGCCACTCTTCTGGAAACAAGAGGAGCACACCTCACCAAAAAACAGACATCTACCAGTGTTTCATTGTCCTGAGGCAAACACACAGAGACACAAGCTGTTCTGTCTGCAGAGCCCCTTGTATATACTTCGAATTTAGTTCTCAGCGGAACAGGTGCTTCATGTCATGAGGGCACCCTTCTCCATCATCTTGAGATTTCATCATGGGACATAAAGTGTGAGCAGCAACAATAAGATCAAATAGGGATAAAGATACAATATAGGGAAGGGTGGAGGAGGTCTCTCAGCTTCCCCTGCAAATAAATGAATGAATAAATAAATAAATAAATAAATAAATAGCAGATGACAGGGAAGGTGCTTGTAAATTTTCCCAACATTCATTTAATTGCACAAGCAGTCCACATGATGGCCCTGTGTTCAGGTAGAAGGAAGGAACATGCAAGGAACATTTGGAGTTTAAATTGGAGCCATCCAGGCAAACTCCCAATTTGAGGGCTTTCATACCTGGAAACAAATGGGAGTGGAATGGATTGATACTGGTTAGGATGTGGCCTTCACACTTGCCTCTTTTTCTGATTTAAATGTTCTTCATCAGCCTAGGGTTCCCTGGGTCTGGATCAATGACTTTAACACTGAACATTTCCCAATTCATGGAGAACGACCCTCACAGGAATCCATTGCATGAGTGTTTCCTTCTAAACACTGTCAGGTTTCAATGACTGGGCATCTTTGATACTTGTAAAACCATAAATTCCAGTTACAGTGGCCAACAACAACAACAACAACTCTTGTTTTCCCATTTCTATTGGTGGGCTGCATTTTATCTGTAGGATGAGAAGCAGGCAGCCACATCTGGCTTTTCCCTGGTAATCTATTCTCCGTTTCATTTCATCTGCATGGCCTTCTTTTTGTGGAGGGGCTCTTTCATTAGGCTGTTGATAGATGGTACTGCCTCTTACCATAGATTATTTAGCTGCCGCGGATTTTAGAGAGCAACAGGGACTTCTGGTAGGGTGGATGCACTCCAGATTATGGGTTGTGGTCTCATGATGGGGGCAGAGGTTGTTTGCAATTTGCAGGAGGCTTTTTGGTCCTCTGACGGGAATCATTGAACATTGCTTAGGCTCCAGCACAACGCAGATCATTCTTTCAGATGAGCCTTGGGGCAAGAATGGGGAATCCCAAGTGCCCCTCAACAGCACTACTGGAGACCCTTTTCATACTTGCCATTGCCAGAGAATGCCTTTGAGACACTATCTCAACCTTGTCTGCAACAGTGAGAGGACAAGCAAGGTGTGAGAACACATTTTCACCTTGGACTTGCCTTTGTCATGTTTCCTGCCTTTCCCAGAGAGCCCCTGCAAAGGCTAAAATTATGGGAGGCAGTGAGGTCAAGAACCCAGCCATCTTTCACTGACACCTGCCTCTGGGGTTTCCAGTATGATTCTATCATTCAAAGAACCCTGAAAAACACAGCAAACTCTATTCCAATCCCCATAAGGACACAATTCTTGCACACAGCCTCCTTCAAAAATTGAGTCAGTAGAGCAGTTTCCAGAGACCATGTCGCAGTCTCAAATCAAATTCTCCTCCAGCAGGACCCGACAACTGATATGGTCTGAAGGGCCCTGAGGTCAAGACTCTCAGGGTCCCACAGAGGGTTTTTGCATGTATGTTTTTCCTGTTACCAGGCTGGCTCTGCCTGTACTATTTTCCTCTGTTTAGGCAGGCTGAAAGTTCTGATAGCCAGGGGCCTAAGTCTGCCTCACGATTCCATAAGAGCAAGTCTCATAGCACCAGGCATAATTGTGAGCTCTGGCTAGCATCACAATGAATGTCACCATTGCCTAGTGTCATGTCCCTGTGGCTTGGTCAATAAGGAGTCTTCCATGGAGGTGTGTCGGTGGTGGACACTCACCTATTTTATCTGGGTGATCCATGAGATAGTCCCATAATCCCAGGAGAGGGCAGATTTGACCCAGACTGAAGAAATCAAGCAAAGCCCCAGCAAAAAACCATGAAATCCCTAAGGATCCAAAAGGATCTGCAGGGTTTCACAGGCCTGCCTAGACGTAGAGCTGAGTCTTTATGAAACATGTCCCCATGTGATTTATAGGTACAGCCCACTTGTGTTCTCCAAGTTTGCTCTTTCTCAGGTGGGACTTCCTACAGAACCACGGGACCTAAGAAGCTGCTGGGTGGTGTGTTTCTGTAGGAGTGTTGCGAGTGTTGTATGTCTACGTGTGTGGCATTATCTGTGTGTGTTTGTGTGTATGTGTTTGCCTGTAAGTGTAGTCTGCTTAAAGGAATGTGGCTAATGCATGTCAGCACTTCTTGTTTTTTCAGTCTTCCATCCTTTTGGTGGCCAGTCTCTGTGGCTCTGCCTGGGCTGCAGGGCACCGTGTTCTTTATTTTTCTTTGAATCATGAATCTGCTATGAATGGGGAGGCCGGCTGAGACCTGCCAACATCAAAGTCACCTCCTGGTGCAAAAAAAAAAAAAAAAGCCACTTTTATAGAAAAAGAGGAGCACATGCCACAAAAAACAGACATCTCTCAGTGTTTCCTTGTCCTGCAAACAAACCATGGAGAGACACTAGCAATCCTGTCCACAGGACCACTTGAACTTACCTCAAATTCGGTTTTCAGCTGACCAGGTGCTTCACATCATGAGGGGGCCCTCCTCCATCATCTTGGCATTTCATCCTCAGATATAGAGTGTGAGAAACAATAAGGTCAGATAGTGGTTAGGATACAATCTGGTGAGCAGTGGTTGGGTCCCACAACTTCACCTGCAAAAGCAAATGAAGACTGATGACACAGGAAATGCTTCCAACTCCATCCCTGTGTTCCCTTAATGGCAAAAGCAGTCCACATTATGGCCTGGTGTTCAGGTGGTAGAACTCCAACATGGAAGGAATAGTTGGAGTGCAAATTGGGGCCATCCTGGCAAACTCAATTTGACAGCTTTCATACCACGAACAAAACGGGAGTGAAACTTATTGATTCTGTGTATAATGTGGCACCCATACTTGCTTCTTCTGCTGTCTTCCATGTTCCTCATCAGCCTAGGGTTTCCTGGATCTGGCTCAATGACTTCCCCAATAAATATTATTCAATTCTTGGAAAATGACCCTCATGGGAATCCATTGTGTGAGTGTTTCCTTCAAAACACTTACATTTTAATGACTGGGTAGCTTTCATAATTTTAAAAGAGCAAATTCCCATTACAGCAACCAACAAGGTAACTGTTATGCTTCCACTTCTATCTGAGGGCTGCATGATTCCTGTAGGATGAGAAGCAGGCAGCCATGTCTGGGTTTTGCATGGTAATCTAGCCTCTGCTTTATTTTATCTGCATGGCCTCTTCATTGTGGAGGGATTCTTTTATTGGGCTGTTTCTGGATGGAGCAGCTTCTTGCCACTGATTATTGTGCTCCCAGGAATTTCAGAGAGCAAAGGGCACTTTGGGTAGGCTGGCTGTGCTCTAGGTTTTGGAACATTGTCTCATTATGAAAGCTGAGATTGTTTGCACTTTGCAGGAGGATTTTGGGACCTATGACTGAAATCATTAACATTGCTTGGACTCCAGCACAAGGCAGCCCATTCTCTTAGGCAATCCTTGATTTTTCTTTGCTTTCATGGGGAATCCAGAGTACCCTTTAACAGCACAACTGGACAGGCTTTACAAGCTTGCCATCACCACAGACCATCAATCAGACACTGTTCCAACCTCATTTGCATTTGTGAGAAGCCAGTCCATGCTGTGTGAGAACACTGCCACTGCTCCACCTTGGGCTTGCCATTGTCATGGTTCCTGTCTTTTCCAAAGAGTTCTTGCAAGGGCAAAAAAAAAAAAAAAAAAAAAAAGAGAGTGAGGTCAAGCACCTAGCCATCTTTCACAGACACCCACCTCTGGGTCTCAGGTATGAGTCTATCACCCAAAGAACCCTCAACAACACACCAGACTATATTCCAATCACCATGTGACCTGATTCTTGTACACAGCTTTTTTTTGGAAATGGAGTCAGAAAAGCATTTTTAAGTGACAAACTCACAGTCATGAAACTCCTCCTCCTGCAGCAGGACCTGAACATGGAGATGACCCTTAAAAGCCCTGAGTTCAAGAATTTCAGGGTCCCACAGTGGGTTTTCTCAGTCATCATTTTTCCTGATAGCAGGACAGCTCTGCCTGTACTATTTTCCTCTGCTTGGACATGCTGACAGTTCTGACTGCCAGGTGCCTGATCCTGCTTCACAAATGCACATGCTCTACTCTCAGGGCACCTGGCTTCACAGTGAGCTCTTGCTAGTGTCACAGTGAAGGTAACAATTGCCTAGTGACAAGTCCTTGATGCTAGGTGGAAAAGGAAACCTCTGTGGAGGTGCGCTAGCAGTTTGTCTCTCGTTTGTCTTCTCTGTGGGAATCTCAGGATAGTCCCATGAACCTAGGAGAGGGCAGACATGAGCAATTTTGAAGAAATGCCAAGCACAGCCCTAGGAATAAAACTTGAAATTTTCAAGGATCCAAAAAGATCTGCAGGATTGCTCAGGACTACCTAGACATTGTAGGTGTGAGTCTTCTTGAAACTTGCCCCGCTGTGATTTCTAGGTACATCGGTACATTCCACCTGTGTTCGCCAAAGTTGCTCTCTCTCAGATGGGGCTTCCTGCAGAACGATGAAGCCTAAGGAGCTGCTGGACTGTGTGTATCTGTGGGAGTGTTTCAAGTGTTGGATATCTGCGTTTTTGTGTGGCATTGTGTGTGTGTGTGTGTGTGTCAGGGGAGTCTGCTTAAAGGAATGTGGCTAAAACACTTTTTTTTTGTCTCCTAACTTCTTGGTGGCCTTATATGTGGCTCTGCTTGGGCTGTGGCACTCCATGTTTTTTGTTTTCTGTGGATAATGAATCTGCAGTTAATTGGGAGGTGTGCCGAGATCTGCAGGTGGCCAAATCACCTCCCCCTGCCAAAAAAATAAAAAAAGCACTCTTCTAGAAAGAACAGGAGCACATCACCCCACAAAAGACATCTCCCAGTTTTTTACTGTCCTGCAGCCAACCAAGGTAGGGATATTAGCAGTCCTTTCCTCAGGACCCCTTGAATTTACCTAGGTTCCTAGCCAAGCAGGTGCTTCCCGTCATGAGAAGGGCACTCCACCATCGTCTTGGGATTTCATCCTATGGCAGTGTGTAAACAGCAATAAGGTCAGATAGGGGTAAGGATACAATCTGGTGAGTGGTGGATGGGTCCGGCAACTTCATCTGCAAATAAAATGAAGACAGATGGCATAGAAGGTGCTTCCATCTCTATCTCCGCATTCACTTAATTGCACAAGCAGTCCACACCATGTCCCAGTGTTCAGGTGGGAGTAGTACAGCATGTAAACAACATTTAAAGTGCCCATTGGGGTCATCCTGGCCATCTCTTGATTATAGGGATTTCATGCCCAGGGCCAAATGGGAGTAGAATGGATTGATGCCTGGAGGGATATGGGCTCCACAGTTACCTATTGTTTTTTTCAGTCTTCCAGGTTCCTCATCTTCCTAGGGTTTTCTGGGTCTGGCTTAAAGTCTTCCATGCTAAACCTTTGCCAGTTCATGGAGAACAACCCTCTGGTCAATCTGTTGGGTGAGGGTTTCCTTTTAAACACTGTCATATTGTAATGACTGGGCAGCTTTGATATTTATAAATCGTAATTTCTGTTACAACTGCCAATAAGGAAATTCTTGTTCTCCCTCTTTATCAAAGGGCTGCATGATTTCCATAGGATGAGAAGCAGGCAGTCATATCTGGCTTTTTCCTGGTAATCTAGCCTCTGTTTAATTTCATATGTAGGATCTTCTCATTGTGAAGGGGCTCTTTCATTGGGTTGTTGCTGGATAAGACTGCCTATCACCACAGGTTATTTAGCTGCCAGGGAATTCAGAAACCAAAATGAATGTCAGTTAGGCTGGCTGCACTCCAGGTTGTGGGTCCTTCACTCATTTTGGGGGCCAAGGTTGTTTGCATTTTGCAGGAGACTTTTGAGTCCTCCAACAGGAGTCATTAAACTTTGCTTGGACTTCAGAACAAGGCAGCTTATTCGGTCGGGCGAGGTTTGATTTTTCTTTCCTTTCATCAGGCATCCACAGTGCCCCTCAACAGCACTATTGGATACTCTTTTCAGTTTGTCATCACAACAGACAGCCTCTAAGATACTGTTTCAAACTCATCTGCACATGTGAAAGGTCAGTTTAAGGTGTGAAAACACTGCTCCACCTTAGACTTGCCTTTTTTATGGTTCCTGCCTTTCTCAGAGAGCCCCTGTGAGGCTCAAGATGAAGGGAGGAAGTGAGGTCAAGAGCCTGGCCACTTTTCACCATCACCTGCCTCTGGGGTCTCAGGTATCATTCTATCTCAATACTACACCAGACTATATTCCAATCCCTGTGGAATCATATTCTGGCATACAGCCTTTTTCAGGAATGGAGTGAGAAGAGCAGTTTCCAGTGACCACCTTATAGTCTTGAAACACCTCTTTCTTTAGCACTACCTGACCACAGAGATGGACTGAAGGGGCCTGAGGTCTAGAATTTTAGGGTTCCTCAGTGGGTTTTTGCAGACAGCCTTTTTCCCAATACCAGGCTGTCTCTGCCTGTACCATTTTTATCTTCTTAGGCAGGCTGACACCTCTGACAGCCAGACACCTGGGCCTGCCTCATGAATGCACATGCACTAGTCTCAAGGCACCAGGCATGATGGTGAGCTCTGGCTAGTGTCACCATTAATGTCACCATTGCCTACTGACAAGTCTATGTGGCTTAGAGGAGAAAAAGACCTCCATGGAGTTGTGTCAGCTGTGAACTCTTGCCTGTCTTCTCTGTGGGATCCAAGGTATAGTCCCACGATGCTAGGAGAGGACAGACATGGCCCAGCCTGAAGAAACATCAAGCAGAGCCCCAGGAATAAATTGCAAAGTACCAAAGGACCCAAAAAGATCTGCATCATTTCTCAGGCCTGCCTAGACATTGTAGAGGTGAATCTTCTTGAACCTTGCTTCACTGTGATTTCTAGGTATATCCTGCCTGTGTTCCCTGCGGTTGTGCTCTCCCGGCTGGGGCTTCCTGCAGAACCATGCAGCCTCAAGAGCTGCTGGCCTGTGTGTTTCTGTGACAGTGTTGCAACTGTTGGATGTCTGTGTGTGTTTGTGGCATTGTGCATGTGTACCTGTAAGTGTTGTCTGCTTAGATGAATGTGGCTAACGCACTTCAGCTCTTCTTTTTTTTTTTTTGCATCTCCCAATTTTTTGGTGGCCACTCTGTGTGGCTCTGCATCAGCTGTGGGGCTTCTTGTTCTTCATTTTTCTGTGGACCATGAATCCGCAGTGATTTGGGAGACGTGCCAAGACCTGTTGTCATCCAAATCACCACCCCCTGAAAAAACAGCCACACTTCTAGAAGGAAGAGGAGCACATCCCACCAAAAGACGGACATCTCACAGTGTTTTATTATTTTTCAGCCAACCCAGGGAGACAGGGTAGTAGTCCTGTCAACAGCGCCACTTGAATTCACCTCGAATTTGATTCCCAGATGAGCAGGTGCTTCACATTGTGAGGGGGCACTTCTCCATCAACTTGGGATTTCATCCTTGGACATAGTGTGTGAGAAGCAATACAGTCAGATGGGGTAAACATACAATCTGGTGAGAAGTGATTGAGTCCTGCAACTTCACTGCCAAAAACAAAATGAAGACAGATGACACAGAAAGTTCTTCTAACCCCATCCCCAAATTCACTTAATTGCACAAGTAGCCCAAACCATAGGATTGTGTTCAGGTGAGAATACTCCAATGTGCAAGAAGTATTTGGAGTGCAAATTGTGGCCATCATAGCAAACTTCCCATTTGAGGGCTTTTATATCCAGAGCCAAATGGGAGAGGAATACATTGATGCTGAGTGGGATGTGGCCTCCACACTTGCCTCTTTCTTTTTTGACTTCTATGTTTCCCATTGGCATAAATTTTCCTGGGTGCCGCTCAATGAATTTCACACTAAATGTTTCCTATTTCTCTGAGAAAGACCCTCATGGGAATCCATTGCATCAGTGTTTTCTTCTAATCAGTGTCATGTTTTAATGAATGGGCAGCTTTTATACTTTTAAAACAGTAAATTCCCATTCCACCTGCCAACAAGGAAACTCTTCTTCTCTCACTTTTGTCAGAGGGTTCTATGATTCCTGTAGGATGAGAAGCCCACAGTCCTGTCTGGCTTTTGCCTTGTAATCTAGCCTCTGTTTCATGTAATTTGCATGGCCTTTTTTCATTGTGGAGAGGCTCTTTAATTGGGATGTTGCTTTATGGGACTGCCTCTCACCGCAGATGATTTAACTTCCAGTGATTTCAGAGAAGAAAATAAATAAAAATAAAATAAAATAAAAATAAAAACATCGGTACACTGGCTAAGCTCCAGATTGTGGATGTTGTCTCATTGTTGAAGCTGAGGTTTTTGAAATAGCAGGAGGCTTTTTGTCCTCTGACAGGAATCATTGAACATTGCTTGGGCTCCAGCACAAGGCAGCTCATTCTCTCAGGCATGTCTTGATTTTTATTTGCTTTCATGAAGAATCGATAGTGCACCTCAATAGCACTACTGGACACAATTTACAGGCTTGCCATCACCCCAGACAGCCTCTGACACACTGTCTCAACCTCATCTGCACCTTTAAGATGGGCAGTCCAAGGTGTAAGAACACTGCTTCACCTTGGACTTGCCTTTGTCGTGGTTTCTGTTTTTCCAAGAGAGCCCCTTCAAGGCCCAGGATGAAGAAAGGCAGTAAAGTCAAAAGCCTGGCCAACTTTCGCTGACACTTGCCTCTGGGGTCTCAGGTATGACTGAGATCCCCTCCTGCAAGAAAAGACACTCTTTTAGAAAGAAGAGGAGCATACCACAGCAGAAAACAGACATCTCCCAGTGTTTTATTGTCAAGCAGACAACACAAGGAAAGTCACAAGAAGTCTTTTCCACAGCACCTCTTGAATTTACCCAAAGAAACCTCAACAACACACCAGATTATTTTCCAATCCCCATGGGACCTGATTCTTGCACCCTGCCTTTTTCAGAAATGGAGTTAGAAAAGCAGTTTCCTACAACCACCTCACAGTAACAAAACACTTCCTGCTCCAGCAGGACTCCACCACTGAGACGGCCTGGACAGTCCTGAGTTCTGGAGTTTAGGATCCCACAGTGGGTTTTTGCCGGCAGCATTTTTTTCAATACCAAGCCAGCTCTGCCTGTACCATTATTCTCTGCTTAGGCACGCTGATAGCTCTAACAGCCAGGTGCTTGATCCTGCCTAAGCAATGTGCATGGGCTAATCTTAGGGTACCAGGCCTGAGTATGAGCTCTTGCTAGTGTCACCATCAGTGTCACCATTGCCTAGCAAAACGTCCCTGTGGCTTGGTGGAGAAGAAAATTTCTGGGAGGTGTGTCGGCAATGGACTCTCACCTGTCTTCTCTGTGGGATCCACAGGATAGTCCCATGATCCAAGTAGAGGGCAGTGATGAGCCAGCATGAAGAAACGGCCTAGTGGTGAGTCTTTTGGAAACTTGCCCCTGCGATGTCTAGGTACAGCCCACTTGCATTATCTAGGGTTGCTCCCTCCCAGGTGGGGCTTCCTGTAGAACCACACAGACTCAGGAGCTGCCGGGCTGTGTGTTTCTTTGGGAGTGTTGTGAGAGTTGGATGTCTGCATGTGTGTGTGTGGTATTGGATGTTGGTGTGGGTGAGTGTCTGTTTCTGTAAGTGGAGTCAGCTTAAAGGAATGTGGCTAATGCACTTTAGTGTTTCTTTTTTCTTTCTTTCTTTTTCTTTTTCCTTTTCTTTTTTTTTTTTGAATGTCAAAACCTTTTGGTGCCCTCTCTGTGTGGCTCTGTTCAGCTCCAGGGCTCCATGTTCTTTTTATTTTTGTGTATCAGTAATCCGCAATGAAGTGGGAGACAGGACGAGACCCGCCGGCATCCAAATCACCTCCTCCTGCAAGAAAAGACACTCTTCTAGAAAGAAGAGGAGCACACCACAGCAGAAAGCAGACATCTCCCAGTGTTTTATTGTCAAGTGGACAACCCAAGGAAGGAACAAGAAGTCTCTTCCACAGCACCTCTTCAATTTACCTCAAATATGGTTTCAAGCCAAGCAGGTGCTTCAGCTCGTGAGAAGGTACTCCTCCATCATTCTTAGGATTTCATCCTCAGACACAGAGTGTGAGCAGGAATAAGGTCGGATAGGGATGAGTATAGAATCTGATGATGGTTGGAAGGGATCTTACAACTTTATCTGCAAGAAAAATGAAGACAGATGACAGAGAAGGTACTTCCAAAGACATCCCCACATTCTTTTAATTGCATGATCAGTCCACATCATGGCCCTGTGTTCAGTTGGGAATACTCCAATGTGCAAGGAATATTTGGAGTGCAAAGTGCAGCCATCCAGACAAATTTCGATTTGATGGCTTTCATAACTGGATCCAAATGGTAATGGAATGAATTGTTGCTGGGTGGGATGTGACCTCCACACTTCCCTCTTTTTTTCCTGACTTCCATGTTCCTTACTGGTCTAGGGTTTCATGGGTCTGACTCAATGACTTTCACACTAAACTTTTCCCAGTTCATGGAGAACGACCCTCATGGAAGTTCATTGCATGACTGTTCCCTTCTAAACACTGGACTTTTTAATGATTGGACAGTTTTGATACTATCAAAACCATAAATTCCCATCACAGCCACCAATATGAAACTCTTATTCCACTTCTATCAGAGCACTGCATGATTCCTGTAGGATGAGAGGGGGGCAGCCTTATCTGGCATTTGCCTGATAATCTAGTCTCTCTTTTATTTCATCTGCATGGCCTTCTCATTGTGAAGGGGCTCTTTAATTGGGCTGTTGCTGGATGGGACTGCCTCTGACCACAGATTATTTATCTGCCAGGCAGAGAGCAAAAGAGACTCCAGGTAGGCTGGCTCTATTCCAGGTTTTGGGTTTTTGTCTCGTTGTGGGGCCTGAGCTGGTTTGCACTTTGCGGGGGCTTTTGGGTCCTCTGACAGGAATCATTGAACATTATTTAGGCTCCAGCACAAGGCAGCTGGATCTCTCATGTGAGTATTTGTTTTTTTTCTTTTTGCTTTCATGGGTAATCCACAGTTCCCCTTAACAGCACTACTGGACATTGATTTCAGGCTCGCTTTCACCCCAGACAGCCTGTGAGAACTGTCTCAACATCATGTGCACCTGTGAGAGGCCAGTCTGTGGTGTGAGAACACTGCTCCACCTTGGACTTGCCTTGTCCATGGTTTCTGCATTTCCAAGAGAGTCCCTGCATGGCCCAGGATGAAGACAGGAAGTGAGGTCAACAGCCCATCCATCTAACAGTGACACCCAACTCTGGGGGTCTCAGGTATGATTCTATCACCCAAATAACTCTCAACAACACATCAGACTATATTCCAATACCCAAGAGACCCGAATCTTGCGCACAGCCTCTTTCAAGAATTGAGTAAGAAAAGCAGTTTCTAGCAACCACTACACAGTCCCAAATTCCTCTCACTCCAGCAGTACTGGACCACAGAGGTGGCCCAAAGAGGCTCTGAGATTGAGACTTCCAGGGTTTTTCACTGTGTTTTCACAGGCAGCATTTTTGACCATACTAAGCCTACTGTTCCTGCATCATTTTCGTTTGCTTAGGCAGGCTGCCAACTCTGACACCCAGTGCCCAAGACTGTCTCATGAATGCGTTTGCTCTAGTCTTAGGGCACCAGGCCATCTTGTGAGCACTGGTTAACATCACAGTTAATGTCACCATTGCTTAGTGATAAACCTTTAAGGCTTGGCAGAAAAGGAGACCTCCTTGGATGTGCATCAGCTGTGGACTCTTGCCTCTCTTTTGTGTGGTATCCATGTGATTGTCCCGTGCTTCTAGGAGAGGGCAGATGTGAGCCAGCCTGAAGAAACCTCAAGCACAGCCTCAAAAATAAACCACAAAATCTCAAAGGATCCAAAAGGATCTTCAGGATTCCTCAGGTCTTTTTAGACATTTTAAGGGTGAGTCTTTTTGAAACTTGCCCCACTGTGATTTCTAGAACATAGACCTGCCTGTGTTGTTCGGTGTTGCTCTCTTCCAGTCTTCCAGGTTGAGATTCCTGCAGAACCTCACAGCCTCAGGAGCTGCTTGACTGTGTGTTTCTGTGAGAGTATTGTGAATGTTCAATGTCTTTGTATGTGTGTGGTATTGTGTATGTTTGTGTGTGTATGTGCCTGTAAGAGGAATCTGCTTAAAGGAATGTGATTAACGCATTGCAGCCCTTCTTTTTTTTTTTTTTTTTTTTTTTTGAGTATTGCAACTTTTTGGTGGCCTGTCTCTGCACCTCTGCTTGGGCTGTGGTGTTCCATGTTTTTTGTTTTTATGTGGATCATGAATCCGCAGTGAATTGGGAGGCATGCTGAAACAAGCCGGTGTCTAAATCACCTCTCCCTGAAAAAAAGGGACTCTTCTAGACAGAAGAGATTAACAACACACCAAAAAACATACATCTCCCAGTGTTTCATTGTCCTGCAGTCACATCAGGGAGAGACACTAGCAGTCTTGTCATCAGGGCCCAATCATTTTACCTCAAATTCAGTTCCCAGCTGAGCAGGGGATTCATGTCGTGAGGGGGCACTCTTCCATTGTCTTGAGATTTCATCCTGTTACATATAGTGTGAGCAGCAATAAGGTAGACAGGGTTGTGGATACAATCTGGTAAGAGGAAAATGGGGTCCTGCAATTTCAACTGCAAAACAAGTGAAGACAGATGACACAGAAGTTGCTTCCAACTCCATCCCTGGATTCCCTTAATTGCACAAGCAGTCCACACCATGGCCCGGTGTTCGGTTTGGTACTCCAAATATAAAGGAATATTTGGAGTAGAAACTGGGGCTATCCTGGCAAACTCCTGATTTGAGGGCTTTCATACTTGGAACCAGATGGGAGTGGAATGAATTGACACTAGGTTAGATGTGGCCTCCACACTTGCCTGCTCTTTTCTGACTTCCATGTTCCTCATTGACCTACAGTTTCCTGGGTATGGCTGAATGACTTTCACACTAAATGTTTCCCAGTTCACAGAGAGTGACCCTCATGGGAATCTATGGCATGAGTGTTTTCTTCCAAACACTTTCACATTTTAATGACTGTGAATCATTGATAGTTTTAAAATTGTAAATTCCCCTTACAGCCACCAACAAGAAAACTCTTGTTCTCCCACTTCTATCGGAGGGCTGTGTGATTGCTGTAAGATGAGAAGCAGGCTGCCGTGTATGGCTTTTGCCTGATAAACTAGCCTCTGTTTCATTTAACCTTCATGGCCTCCTCATTTTGGATGGGCTCTTTCATTGGGCTATTGCTGGATGGAACTGCCTCTGGCCACAGATTATTTAGCTGCCAGGGATTTCAGGAAGCAAATGGGAGTTTGGGTAGTCTGGTTGCACTCCAGGTTGTGGGTCATTTTCTTGTTGTGGGGGCTGAAGATGTTTGCACTTTGCAGGAGGCTTTTGGGTTCTCTGACAGTAATCACTGAACATTGCTTGGACTCCAGCACAAGATAGCTCTTTCTCTCAGCTGAGCCTTGATTTTTCTTTGCTTTCATTGGAAATCCACAGGGCTCCTTAACAGCATTACTGGACACAATTTTCAGGCTTCCCATCACCACAGACAGCCTCTGACACTCTGTCTCAACTCCATCTGCATCCATGAGATGCCAGTCCGAGATGTGAGAACACTGCTTCAACTTTAACTTACCTTTGTTGCAGTTTCTGCCTTTTCCAGAGAGCCCCTACGAGGCCCAGGATGAAGGACGGCAGTGATGTCAAGAGCCCACCCATCTATCACTGATATCACATCAGTGATATACACCTGCCTGTGATATCACATCAGTGATAGATGCCCACCTCTGCGGGTCTCAGGTATGATTCTATCACCCAAAATATTCTGAGCAACATACCAGACTATATTCCAATCGCTGTGGGACCTGATTTCTGCACACAGTCTTTTTCAATAATGGAGTCAGATGAGCAGTTTTTAGCGACCATGTCACAGTCACAAAATGCCTCCTTCTCCAGAGGGACCTGACAACTGAGATAGCCTGGATGTTCCCTGAGGTAGGGAATTTTAGGGTTCTGCAGTGGGTTTTTGCAGGCAGCCTTTTTTCCAATACCAGCCTGGCTCTGCCTGTACCATTATTCTCTCCTTAGGCAGGCAGGTAGCTCTGACAGCTGGGTGCCTGAGCCTGCCTCAGGAATGCACATGTGCTAGCCTCAGGGCACCAGGCCTGATTGTGAGCACTGGCTATCTTCACCATGAATATCACCGTTGCCTAGTGACAAGCCCTTGTGGCTTGGCAGAGAAGGGGACCTCCGTGGAGGTGCATCAGCCATGGACTCTTGCCTGTCTTCTCTGTGTGATCCATGTAATAGTCCCATGATACTATGAAAGGAAAGATGTGAGCCAGCCTGAAGCAACATCAAGCACAGTCCCAGGCATAAATTGCAAAATCTTTACAAATCCAAAGTAATATGCAGGATTTTTCAGGCCAGCCTATACTTTGTAGAGGTGAGTCTTTTTAAAACATGCCCCACTTTGATGTCTAGGAACAGACCGCCTGTGTTTTCCTGGGTTGCTCTCTCCCAGGTGGGGCTTCCTGCAGAAGCATGCAGCCTGAGGATCTGCCAGGATGTGTGTTTCTATGGGGGTGTTGCAAGAGTTGGATGTCTGTGTGTGTGTGTGTGTGGTATTGGGTGTTTGTGTGGGTGTGTGTCTGTCCATGTAAGTGGAGTCTGCTTAAAAGAATGTTGCTATCGTGCTTCAGCACTTCAGTTTCTTTTTTTTTTCTTTTAATTTCAATACCTTTTTGGTGGCCTGTCTTTGTCTCTCTGTTTGGCTATGGAGTCTGTGTTTTTTTTTTTTTTTTTTCGTTTTTCCGTGGATCTTGAATCTGCAGTAAACTGGGAGGGGTGCCAAGACTTGCTGGTATCCAAATCACCTCCGCCCCCACCAGGAAAAAAAAAAAAAAAGCCACTCTTCTAGATAGAAGAGAAGCATACCACACGGAAAAGCAGACATCTCCCAGTGTTTCATTTTCTGTGTGTGTGTATGTTATTGTGTGTGTGTTTGTGTGTGTACCTGTAATTGGAGTCTGATTAAAGAAACATGGCTAATGCACTGTAGTTTTTCCTTTTATTTGAGTCTCCCAAATTTTTGGTGGCCTGTGTCTGCTGCTTTGCTTGGGGTCTGTGTTTTTTATTTTTCTTGGATCTTAAATCCACAGTGAATTGAGTGATTGACTGTGACCCGCTAGGCTCCAAATCATCTCTCTTTGCAAAAAAAAAACACTCTTCAAAAAAGAAGAGGAGCACACCACACCCAAGAAAAGACACCATCCAGTTTTTCATTGTCCTGTGGCCAACTCAGGGAGAAACACTAGCAGTATTATTTGCATGGCCTTTTGCATGTACCTCCAATTCAGTTGCCAGCAGAGCAGGTGCTACCAGATGTGAGGGGCCACTCCTCCATTGTCTTGGGATTTTCTTCTGGAACAAAGAGTGTGAAAAGCAATAAGGACAGATAAGGGTGAGGATACAAATCTGGTAAGGTGTGGATGGGGTCCTGCACACTTACCTGCAAACAAGTTGAATGTAGATGACGCAGAAGGTGCTTCCAACTGCATCCCTGCATTCCCTTAATTGCACAACCAGTCCACACCATGGCTTGGTGTTCATGTAGGAGCACTACAATGTGCAGAGAACATTTAGAGTGCAAACTGGGGCCATCCTGTCAAATGCCTGATTTGAGGGGTTTCATATCTTGAGCCAAATATGAGTAGGATGGACTAATTTGGGTGGGATGTGGCCTCCACACTTGCCTCTCCTTTTATTGACTTCCATGTTTCTCATTGGCCTAGGGTTTTCTTGGTCTAGCTCAAGGTCTTCGAAACTAAACCTTTCCCAGTTCATGGAGAACAACTCTCATGGGAATCCATTGCATGAGTGTTTTATTCTAAACACTGTCATGTTTTAAAGACAGGGCAGCTGTGCTACTTTTAAAACCATAAATTCCCATTTCATCCACCAACAAGGAAACTCTTATTCTCCCACTTCTTCCAGAGGGCTGCATAATTTCTTGAGAACCAGGCAACCATGTCTAGATTTTGCCTTGTAATCTAGGCTGTTTCAATTCACCTACACGTCCTATCTTATTGTGGAGGGGGTCTTTCCTTGGGCTGTTGCTGCATGGGATTACCTCTTACCACAGATCTTTTGGCTGCCAGGAATTTTAGGGAGCAAAAGCAACTTTGGGTTGGCTGGCTTTGTGGGTCGTGGTCTCCTTGTGGAGGCTGGTGTGATTTTCACTTTGCAGGAGGATTTTGGGTCTTCTGACAGAAATCTTGGAATGTTGTTTGAACTCCAGCACATGTCTCCTTGTTCTCTCAGGGGAGCTTAATTTTTCATTGATTTCATGGGGTTTCATAGTCCCCTGTCCTGCACTACTGGACACCATTTTCAGGCTTGCTATTGTCATGGACGGAATCTTAGACATTGTCTCAACCTCATCAGCACCTGTGAGATGACATTTTGAGGTGTGAGAACACTGCTTCAACATGGACTTGCCGTGCCGTGGTTCCTGGCTTTCCCAGAGAGCCGCTGCAAGGGCCAGGATGAAGGGAGGTAGTGAGAGGAAGGGCCTGGCCATTTTTTGTTGACATGCATTTCAGGGATCTTAGGTATGATTCCATCACTCAAAGACCCTTCAACCTCTCACCAGACTATATTCCAATCCCCACGGGACCAGATTCTTGCACACAGCCTCTTCAGGGAATGGAGTCAGAAGAGTAGTTTTCAGTGACTACATCACAGTCTCAAAATGCCTTTCTCCTTCAGTGAGACCCGAACATGGAGACATCAAGAAGGGGCCCTAAGACTGAGACTTCTAGGGTCCCACAGTGGGGTATCACAGGCAGCATTTTTCCAATAACAGACCAGCTCTGCCTGAACCACTTTTCTCTGCTTAAGCAGTCTGACGGCTCTGACAGCTGGGCAAGCATGTATTCCTCTCAAATGCACATGAGCTAGTCTCAGGACACCAGGCCTGAACTGTGAATTCTAGCCAGTGTCATATTGAATGCCACCATTGCCTAGTGACAAATCCCTGCTGCATGGCGGAGGAGGCCTCCTTGGAGGTGGGTTGGTGGTGGACTCTTGCCTGTCTTCCCTTTGGGGTCTATGGAATAGTCTCATGATTATAGGAGAGGGCATACATGAGCCAGCATTAAGAAACATCAAGCACAGCCCCAGGAATAAACCATGAATTCCTTAGGTATAGAAAAACATCTGCAGGATGTCTCAGGCCTACCTAGATGTTGTGAGCTTGTATTTTTGAAACTTGCTCCCCTTTGATTTACAGGTATAGCATGCCTGTGTTCCCTGGGGTTGCTCTCTCTCAGATGAGACTTCCTGCAGAATCACACAGCTTCAGAAGCTGCTGCGCTCTGTTACTGTGAGAATGTTGCCAGCGTCTTATGTTTGTATGTATTTGTGGCTTAGTGTGTGTGTGTCTCTATGTGTGTGTGTTTGTGTGTGTGTTTGTGTTTGTGCCTGTAAACAAAGTCTGCTTAAAGGACTATGGGTAATGCACTGCAGCACTTCTTTTTTTTTTTTTGAGTCTCCCAACCTTTGGTGGTCTCGATGTCTGGCTCTGCTTAAGCTGCAGGGCTCCGTGTTATTTTTCTTTTTATGCAGATCATGAGTCTGCAGTGAATTGAGAGGTTGGCTAAGACACTCTGCAGTCCAAATCACCTTCTGGAAAAAAAATAAAAATAAATAAGAATAAATAAAACATTTCTAGAAAGAAGAGCACACCACACCCAAGAACAGGCGTATCCCAGTGTTTCATTGTCCTGAAGCAAACACAGAAAGACACACTAGAAGTCCTGTCCACAGAGCCCCTTGAATTTACCTTGAATTTGGTTGCCAGCTGAGCAGATTATTCATGTCATGAAGGGGCACTCCTCCATCTTCTGTGATTTCATTCTGGAACAGAGAGTGTGAGCAGTAATAAGGTCAGTTAGGGGTAAGAATCCAATCTGATGAAGGGTGGATGGGGACCCTCACCTTCATCTGCAAAAATAATGAAGACACATGACACAGAAGGTGGTTCCAACTGTATTTCCACATTCTCTTAATTGCAAAAGTAGTCCACAGCATGGCCTGATGTTCTGGTGTGAGTTCTACAAGTGCAGGGAACATTGATTGTGCCATCATGGCAAAATCCCTTTTTGAGGTCTTTTTTAGAGGGAGCCAAAGGGGGGAAGGAGGGATTGATGCTAGGTGAAATGTGGCCTTCACACTTGCTTTTTCTTTTCCTCACTTTCATGTTCCTCATCATCCTAAATTTATGGGATCTCGCTCAACATCTCCCAAACTAAATGTTTCCCAGTTCACGGAGAATGACTCTCATGGAAATGTGTTGCATGAGGGTTGTCTTCTAAACACGGTCACATTTTAATGACTGCACTGCTGTGATATTTCCAAAACCACAAATTGCCATTACAGCCACCAAAAGGGAAACCCTTCTTCTCCCACTTCTATTGTAGGGCTGCCTGATTCTCATAGGATGAGAAGAAGGCAGCCGTGTCTAGCTTTTGCCAGGTAATCTACACTGTTTCATTTCATCTGCAAGTCCTTACTCATTGTGGAGGGTGTATTTCATTGGGCTGTTGCTGGATGGGACTGCCTCTCGATAAAGATCTCACTGCCACCCATTTCAGACAGCAAAAAAATAAAGAAAAAACACTTTGGGCAGGGTGGCTGTGCTGCAGCTTGTGGGTCATGGTCCCAAAGTGGGGGTTGAGGTTGTTTGTACTTTGCAGGAGACTTTTGGTTCCTCTGACAATACTCTTTGAATGTTTCTTGGCCTCCAGCTCATGTCAGCTCAAAGTCTCGGGTGAGCCTTAATTTTTCTTTGCTTTCATGCTGTGTGCTCATTGCCCCTCAGTAGCACTACTGGACACCCTTTTCAGGCATGCAATCACCATATACAGCCTCGGAGACACTGTCTCAACCTCACTTGCACCTGTGAGATGCAAGTCTGAGGTGAGAAAACACTTCTCCTCCTTGGATTTGCCTTTTTTATGGTTTCTGCCTTTCCCAGGGAGCCCCTGTGAGTCCCAAAATGAAGGGAGGCAGTGAGGTCAAGATCCCAGCCATCTTTCACCATTACCTGCCTCTGAGGTCTCAGGTATCATTCTATCACTCAAGGAGTTCTCATCAACACACCAGACTATATTCCAATCCCTGTGGAATCCTATTCTGGCACACAGCCTCTTTCAGGAAGAGCTGTTTCCAGTGAACACCTTACAGTATCAACATGTCTCTTTCTTTAGTGCTGCCTGACCATGGAGATGGACTGAAAGGGTCTGAGGTCTAGAATTTTAGTGTCCCACAGCGGGTTTTTGCAGACAGCCTTTTTCCCGATACCAGGCTGGCTCTGCCTGTACCATTTTTCTCTTCTTAGCCAGGCTGACACCTCTGATGGCTGGACACCCAGGCCTGCCTCACAAATGCACATGCTCTAGTCTCAGGGCACCAGGCATGATGGTGAGCTCTGGCTAGTGTCCCCATTAAGGTCACCATTACCTACTGGCAAGTCTCTGTGGCTTAGTGGAGAAAAAGACCTCCATGGAGTTGCATCGGCAGTGAAGTTTCACCTCTCTTCTCTGTGGGTTCCAAAGGACAGTCCCATGATCCTAGGTAAGGGCAGATATGATCCAGCATGAAGAAACATCAAGCAGAACCCCAAGAATAAATTGTAAAATACCCAAGGATCCAAGAGGATCTGCAGGATTCCTCAGGCCTGCCTAGATATTGTAGGGGTGAGCCTTCTTGAACCTTGCTTCACTGTGATTTCTAGGTACACCCCACCTGTGTTCCCTGGGGTTGCACTCTCCCAATTAGAGCTTCCTGCAGAACCATGCAGCCTCAAGTATTGCCAGCCTGTGTGTTTCTGTGAGAGTGTTGCAAGTGTTCAATGTTTCTGCATGTATGTGTGGCTTAGTGTGTGTGTGCTTACGTGTGTGTGTGTTGTAAGTGTATGTGTACCTGTAAGTGGAGTCTGCTTAAAGGGTTGTGGGTAATACACTGCAGTTCTTCCTTTTTTTGAGTCTTCCAACTTTTTAGTGGCCTGTCTGTGTGGCTCTGCTTAGGATGTGGGGCTCCGTATTCTTTATTTTTCTGTGGACCAGTAATCTGCAATATGTAGGAGGCTAGCTGAGACCTGTCAGAAAAAAAAAAAAAAAATGCCACACTTCTATTTAAAAAAAGTACCCCACACCCTGGAACAGACATCTCCCTGCGTTTCATTATCCTTCAGCCAACCCAGGGAGAGACACTAGCAGTCCTGTCTGTAGGGTTTCTTTTATTTACCTCTAATTCAGTTCCCAGCAGAGCAGTTGCTTCACCTCATGAGGGGGCACTTCTTCATTATCTTGGGATTTTATTCTTGGACAGACAGTGTGAGCAGCAGTAACATCAGAGAGGGGTGAGGATAATATATGTGAAAGGGTCGATGAGGACCCACATTTTTGCCTGAAAGAAAAGGTGAAGACAGTTGACACAGAAGGTGCTTCCAACTGCTTCCCCAAATTCCTTTAATTCCACAGCAGTCCACACCATAGTCCTGTGTTCAGGTGGGAGTACTCTAATGTGAGGGAACATTTGGAGTGCAAACTGAGGCCATCCTGCAAACTCCCAACTTGAGGGCTTTCACACATGGAGCCTAATGGAAGTGGGATGGATTGATGCTGGGTGGTATGTGGTCTCTACACTTGCCTCTTTTTTTTTTTTTTTTTTCTGACTTCTATGTTTCTTGTCAGTTTAGGGTTTTCTTGATCTGGCTAAACCTTTTCCACACTAAATGTTTCCCGGTACAGGGAGGACATTCCTCTTGGGAGTCCATTGCTTGTGTGTTTCTTCTTAACACTATCATGTTTTAATTACTTGGCAGCTGTGATGCTTTTAAAACTGTGAATTCCTCTTACAGCTGCAGTGAAGGAAAGTTATTCTACAATTTCTATTGGAGGGCTGCAATATTCCTCTAGGATGAGAAGTAGGCAGTTGTGACTGTTTTTTGCCTGGCATTCTAGGCTCTGTTCCATTTCATCAGCACGTCCTTTCTCATTGTGGAAGGGATCTTTCACTGGGCTGTTGCTGGATGGTACTGCCTCTTACAACAGATCTTTTGGCTGCCAGGCAGTTCAGGGAGCAAACAGGACTTTGTGTAGGCTCCCTTAAGTCTAGCTGGTGCATTGTGGTCTCATTGTCAGGGCTGAGGTTGTTTGCACCTTCCAGAAGCCTTTTGGGTCCTCTGACAGGAATTGTTGAACGCTGCTTGGACTGCAGGAAAATGCAGCTTGCTCTCTCAGGCTACCCTTGATTTTTCTTTGGATTTATGAGGGGTCCACATGGACCCTCAACAGCAATACTAGATATCCTTTTCCAGTTTGCAGTGGCCACAGATGGCCTCTGAGACTCTGTCTCAACCTCATCTGCACCCCTGAGAGGTCAGTTTTAGGTGTAAGAACACTGCTTCACCTTGGACTTGCCTTTGTCCTGGTTCCTGCCTTTCCTAGACAACCCCTGTGAGGCCCAGGATGAAGGAAGTCAATGAGGTGAAGGGCCTCACTATCTTTTGCTGACATCTGTTTCTGGGATCTCGTGTATTTCTGCATCAGTTAAAAAACCTTCAACAATAGAGCAGACCATATTCCAATCCCCACAGAATGCGTTTCTTGCATGCAGCCTTTTCAGGAATGGAGTCAGAAGAGCAGTTTCTAGCCACAAGTTCAGTCTCCAAATGCCTCCTCTTTCTGTGAAATCTGAAAAGAGAAATGGCCCAGAGGGGCCCTGAGGTCAAGGCATTTAGGGACCCATGTTTGATTTTTGCAGACAGCCTTTTTCCAGATACCAGGCCAGCTCTGCCTGTACCATTTTCCTCTGCTTAGGCAAGCTGATGGCTCTGACAGCTGGGTGCCCCAGCCGGCCTCATGAATATGCATGCACTGGTCTCAGAGCACCAGGCCTGATTGTGAGCTCTGGCTAGAGTCATAATTAATGCCACCATTGTGACAATGTCACCATTGCCTAGCAACAAGTCCCTGCATCTGGGCAGAGAAGGAGACCTGCATGAAGGTGCATTGGTGGTGGACTCTCCCGTTTTCTCTGTGGTATCCACAGTTTTTCCCAAGATCCTAGCAGAGGGCAGAGGTGAGCCAGCCAGAAGAAACATTGAGCACAACCCCAGGAATAAACTGTGATATTCCTAAGGATGGTAAAGGGTCTGCAAAATTCCTCAGGACTGCCTATATGTTGTACGGGTGAGTCTTTTGAAACTTGCCCTACAGAGATTTATAGGTAAAACATGACTATGTTTCTTGGGGATGCTCTCTCCCAGGTGGGGCTTCCTACAGAATCACGCAACCTCAGGGGATGCGGGGCTGTGTTTTTCTGCGGGAGTGTTGAGGGTGTTGTATATCTGCATGTGTGTGTGGCATTTTGTTTTTGTGTGCATGTGTTTGTGTATGTGTGTGTACCTGTAAGTGGTTTCTGCTTAAAATAATGTGGCTGATGCACTTCAGCGATTCTGTTGTGTTTTTTTTTTTAATCTTCCACCATTCTGTTTGCCAATTTGTGTGGCTCTGCTTGGGCTGTGGGGCTCCGTGTTCTTTATTGTTCTGTGGATCATCAATCTGCAGTGAAATGGGAGGCCGACTGAGACACGTTGTCATTCAAATAACATCCGCCTGCAAAAGAACCTACTCTTCTTTTTTTTTTTTATTTTTATTTTTATTTTTTTTCTTTTATTATTATTATTATTATTATTATTATTATTATACTTTAGGTTTTATGGTACATGTGCGCAATGTGCAGGTAAGTTACATATGTATACATGTGCCATGCTGGTGCGCTGCACCCACCAACTCGTCATCTAGCATTAGGTATATCTCCCAATGCTATCCCTCCCCCCTCCCCCCACCCCACAACAGTCCCCAGTGTGATGTTCCCCTTCCTGTGTCCATGTGTTCTCATTGTTCAATTCCCACCTATGAGTGAGAATATGCGGTGTTTGGTTTTTTGTTCTTGCGATAGTTTACTGAGAATGATGATTTCCAATTTCATCCATGTCCCTACAAAGGACGTGAACTCATCATTTTTTATGGCTGCATAGTATTCCATGGTGTATATGTGCCACATTTTCTTAATCCAGTCTATCATTGTTGGACATTTGGGTTGGTTCCAAGTCTTTGCTATTGTGAATAATGCCGCAATAAACATACGTGTGCATGTGTCTTTATAGCAGCATGATTTATAGTCCTTTGGGTATATACCCAGTAATGGGATGGCTGGGTCGAATGGAATTTCTAGTTCTAGATCCCTGAGGAATCGCCACACTGACTTCCACAAGGGTTGAACTAGTTTACAGTCCCACCAACAGTGTAAAAGTGTTCCTATTTCTCCACATCCTCTCCAGCACCTGTTGTTTCCTGACTTTTTAATGATTGCCATTCTAACTGGTTAGAACCTACTCTTCTATAAAGAAGAGGAGCACACCCGCCCCCAAAAAAAACATCTCAAAGTGTTTTATTGTCCTGCAGCCAACTCAGGAAACCCTTAGCAGTTCTGTCCACAGGGCACCTTGAATTTATCTCAAATTTGGTTCCCAGAAGAGCAGGTGCTTCATGTCATGAGGGGGCACTCTGCCATCATCTTGGGATTTCATCCTTGGACATAGAGTGTGAGCAGAAATAAGGTCAGATAGGTTTGAGGATACAATCTTTTGAGGCATGCATGGGGTCCCTCCACATCACCTGCAAAAAAAATAAATAAAGACAGATGACACAGTAGGTGCTTCCAACTCCATAGCCTGGTGTTCAGTTGGAAGTACTCCTTCGTGCAGAAAACATTCTAATTTCCAGTTTCTTCTTTGGCTAGGACGGGATCCATGTCTTCCACAATAAACATTTCCCAGTTCATGGAGGAAGACCTTCATGGGAATTCATTGCTTGAATTTTTCTTTCTAAACTCTGTCATGTTTTAATGACTGGGCAGCTGTGATAGTATTAAAAGCATTAAATTCCTGTCACAACTGCCAACAGGGAAACTCTTTTCTCCCACTTTTATTGGAGGGCTGCATGATACATGTAGAATAAGAAGCAGGCAACCATGTCTGCATCTGCCTGGTAATCTTAGCTCTATTTCACTTCATCTGCATGTCCTTTCTCCCTGTGGATTAGATCTGTCATGAGTTTTTGCTGGATGGGACTGCCTCTCACTACAGATCATTTGGCTGCCAGGAATTTCAGGAAGCAAAAAGAACTTTGTGTAGGCTGACTATGCTCAGGTTGTGGGTTGTGGTCTCCTTGTGGGGGCTAATATTGTTTGCACTTTGCTGAAGGATTTTGGGTCCTCTGACAGGAATATTTGAATGTTGCTTGGAATCCTGCACAAGTCAGCTTGTTCACACAAGTGAGTCATCATTTTTCTTTGCTTTCACAGGGAGATAAACATTGCCCCTCATCAGCATTACTGGACACAATTTTCTGGCTTGGAATCACCAGATACAGCCTCTGGGACACTGTCTCAGCCTCATCTGCACCCGTGAGAGGCCAGTTTGAGGTTTGAGAACAATGTTTTATCTTGGACTTGCTTTTGTAGTCATTCCTGCATTTCGCGTACAGCCCCTGTGAGGCCTAGGATGAAGGGAGGTAGTGAGGTCAAAGGCCCAGTCATCTTTTGCTGACACCCGCCTTTTGGGTCTCAGCAATGATTCTACCACCCAAAGACTTCTGAAAAACTCACCAGACGGTATTCCGATCCCCATGGGAAATGACTCTTGTGCACAACTTCTTTCAGGAATGGGAGTACAAGAGTAGTTTGCAGCGACCAACTTAGAGTCTCAAAACAACTTATTTTTCACCGGAACTTGACCATGAAGACTGCCCAAAAGGTCCCTATGGTGTAGACATTTTGGTTCCAGCAGTGGGTTATCACAGGCAGCCTTTTTCCGGATACCAGGCCAGCTATGCCTGTACCATGTTCCTCTGCTTAGTCAGGCTGACAGCTTTGACAGCCAGGCACTAGAACCTGCCTCATGAATATGAACGCGTTAGTCTCAAGGCACTGGGACTGAGCTGTGAGCTTCATTTAGTGTCACAGTGAATGCCACCATTGCCTAGCGAGAAGTTCCTGCAGCTTGGCTGAGGAGACCTTTTTGGAAGTTTGTCAGCTGTGGACTTTCAACTGTTTTCTCTGTGTGATTTATGGGATACTTTCATGATCCTAAGTGAGGGTAGATCTGAGCCAGCCTGAAATAACGTCAATAAGAGCCACAAGAATAAACCGCAAATTCTGGAATGATACAAAAGGATCTTCAAGATGCCTCAGTCTTGCCTAGATGTAGGGTGAGTCCTTTTGAAACTTGCCTCACTGTGATTTCTAGGTACAGCCCTCCTGTGTTCCGTAGTGTTGCCCCCTCCTAGATGGTGCTTCCTGCAGAAGCACCAGCCTCAGGAGCTGCCGAGCTGTATGTTTTGTTGGAGTGTTGTGAGTGTTAGATGTCTGCGTGTGTGTGTGGCCTTGTGTGTTTCTGTTTTTGTGTGTGGGGGTGAGCACCGGTAAGTGGAGTCTGCTTAAAGAAATGTGGCTAATGCACTGCAGCACTTCATTTTGTTGAGTCTCCCAACATTTTGGTGCCTTTCTGTGTGCCTCTGCTTGGGACAGTGAGCAATTCATACTCTCAAAACGCCTCCTCCCACAGGACCCGACGATGGAGATGGCCTAAAGGGGCCCTGAATTCAATATTTTTAGGGTCCTGCAGTATCTTCTCGCATGCAGCTTTTTCTTGATACCAGACTGAATACCTGTGCCATTCTCCGGTGCTTAGGCAGGCTGACAACTCTGATAGCCAGGCACCAGAACCTGCCTCAGGAATGAGCAAATGCTAATCTCAGAGCAACAGTCTTATTTGTGAGCTCCGGTTAGTGTCACAATGAAAGTCACCGTTGCCTACCTGACAGTCCCTGTGGCTTGGCGGAGAAGGATGCCTCCATGGAGGTACGTTGGCTGTGGACTCTTGCCTGTCTTCTCTGTGGGTTCTACCAAATAGTTTCATGATCCCAGGAGAAGGCAGACATGAGATAGTGTGATTAAATATCAATCAGAGACCCAGGAATAAACCGTGAAATCCCTAAGGTTACAAAAGTATCTGTAGGATGCCTCAGGCCTACCTAGATGTTGCAGAGGTGAGTCGTTTTGAAACTTGCCCCACTGTGATTTCTAGGTGCAGCCCGCCTGTGTTCCCCAGAATTACTCTTTCCCAGGTGGGGTTGCCTGTAGAACCATGCAACCTCAGAAGCTGCAGGGCTCTGCGTTTCCTTATCAAGGAGACGACTAGACGGGGCCATGGAATTGAGACTTTTAGGGTCCTGCAGTGGGTTTTCACAGGCAGCCTTTTTCGTGATAACAGTCCAGCTCTGCCTGTATCATTTTTCTCTGCTTAGGCAGGCTGACGCTCTGACAGCCAGGCGAACGGCCTGCCGCACGAATGCACATGCGCTAGTCTCAGCACACTCTGCCTGATGTGAGCTTTGACTAGCATCACAATCAATGTCATCGTTGTTTAGGGGCGAGTCCCTGCAGCTTGGCAGAAAAGGAAACTTCCGTTGAGGTGCATCGGCTGTGGACTCTCACCTGTCTTCTCCGTGGGACCCATGGGATTGTCCTATAATCGTAGCAGAGGGCAAACCTGAGCAAGTCTGAAAAAACATCGAGCAGAGATACAGCAATAGACCATGAAATACCTAAGGATCCAAAAAGAGCTTCAGGATTCCTCAGGCCTGCCTAGACATTGTAGGGGTGCATTTTATAAAACTTCCCCCACTGTAATTTCTAGGTACAGCCCACCTGTGTTTCCCAGGGCTTCTCTCTCCCAGGTGGGGCTTCTTGAAGAACCACACAGGCTCAGGAGCTGTTGGACTGTGTGTTTCTGTAAAAGTGATGTGAGTGTTGGATATCTGTGTGTTGGGGGGGGCGGGGGGGGGCAGGCAGGCATTGTATGTAGGCGTGTGTGTGTGCCTAAAATGGATTCTGCTAAAAGGAATGTGTCAAACGCATTTCAGTGCTTATTTTTTTAAGTCTCCCTACCTTTTGGTGGCCTGTCTGTGTGGCTGTGCTTGGGCTGCAGGGCTCTATTTTCTTCATTTTTATGTGGATTATGAATCTGCAGTGAAACGGGAGGCAGGCCCAGACTTGTCGGCGTCGAAGTCCCTTCCCCCAGGAAAAGAAGCCACCCTTCTTGGAAGAAGAGGAGCACACCACACACACAAAAACAAACATCTCCCTGTATTTTACTGTCCTCTGGACAAACCAAGGAGGGACACTAGCTGTCTTTTGTCAGGGCCCCTTGCATTTACCTATTATTTTGTTCCAAGTTGAGCAAGTGCTTCACGGCATGAGGGGGCACCCTTCCATCATCTTTGGATTTCATCCTGGGACATAGAGTGTGAGAAGCAATAAGTTCAGATAGGGGTGAGGATACAATTTGGTGAGGGGTGGCTGAGGTCCCTCATTTCATCCGCAAAAACAATAAAGATAGATAGATGACACAGAAGGTGCTTCCAGCTCCATCCCCACATTCCCTTCATTGCACAAGCAGTCCAAATTATGGCCCGGGGTTCACGTTAAAGTATTCCAATGTGGAAGGAACATTTGGAGTGCAGATTTGTTCCATCCTGGCAAACTCCGAATTTGAGGGCTTTCATTTCTGGAGCCAAACGGGGGTGGAATGTATTCACGTTGGGTGGGATGTGGCCTCCACACTTGCCTCTTCTTTTCCTGACTTCCATGCTCCTCCTTGGCTTGGGGTTTCCAGGGTCTAACTTAACAACTTCCTCACTAAACATTTCTCAGTTCTCAGAGAATGACCCCCATGGGAATCCAATGCATGAGTGTTTTTTTTTTGTTTGTTTGTTTTTTTCTAAACACTGTCACATTTTAATGACTGGACAGCTTTGATATTTTAAAAACTGTAAATTCCCATTACAGCCACCAATAAGAAAACTATCCTTCTCCCACTTCTATAAGAGAGCAGCATGATTCATGTAGGATGAGAAGCAGGCTGCCATGTTTCGCTTTTGCCTGGTAATCTAGCCTCTGTTTCATTTCATCTGCACTTCATTCTCTTTGTGTAGAGGCTCTTTCATTGGGCTATTGCTAAATGTGACCAGCTCTCACCACAGATTAGTTAGCTTCCAGGGTTTTCAGAGAGCAAAAGGGACTTCAGGAAGGCTGCTGTGCTCCAGGTTGTGGGTGGCTGTATCATTTTGGAGACTGACATTGTTTGCATGTTGCAGAAGGCTTTGGGGTCATCTGACAGGAATAATTGAACATTGCTTGCACTCCAGCACAAGGCAGCTCATTTTCTTAGGTGAGCCTTAATTTTTCTTTGCATTCATGGAAAATCAACAGTGCCCCTCAACATCACTACTGGACATCTTTTTCAGGCTTGCCAACACCAGAGACAGCCTCTGAGACAAAGTCTTAACCTCATACGTGCTCATTTGAGGACATTCCGAGGTGTGAGAACACTGCTCCATATTGGACTTGCCTTTGTTGTTGTTGTTGCTTTTCCAGAGAGCCCTTGTGAAAGCAAGGGTAAAGGGAGGCAGTGAGGTCAAGAGCCTGGCCATCTTTGACTGAAACCCACATCTTGGATCTCAGGCATGATCCTATAACCCAATAAACCCTCAACAACACACCAGACTATATTCCACTTCCCAAGGGACCTGAGTCTAACACAGAGCCTCTTTCAGGAATGGAGTCAGAAGAGTAGTTTCCAGCAACCACCTCATGGCCTTTAAATGCTTCATTCTCCAGTGGCAACCGACCATGGAGATGGACTGAAAAGGCCCAGAGGTTGAGACTTGTAGTATTCCACCAGTGATTTCCCAGGCAGCCTTATTCCTGATACAAGTCCAACTCTGCCTGTACCATTTTCCTCTGCTTAGGCAGGCTGAGAGTTCTGACAGCCCAGTGCCCAAGCTGCCTCACAGATGCCCATGTACTTGTCTCAATTGTGAGCTCTCATTAGCAACACAATGTCACCATTGCCTAGCACCAAGTTCCTGTGGCTTGGCAGTGAAGACCCCTGGAAGGTGTGCCAGCGGTGGAGTCTTGCCTATCTTCTCTGTTCAATCCATGGGATAGTCCAATAATTCTAGGAAAGAGCAGACATGAGCCAGCCTGAAGAAATGTCAAGCAGAGCCCCAGGAATAAAGCATGAAATCACTAAGGATCCAAAAGAATTTGCAGGATTCCTCAGGCCTGACTAGACATTGACAGTATGATTGTTTTTAAATCTCTCCCCTGGGTGATTTTTTTCTACAGCCAGCCTGTGTTCCCAGGTATTGTTCTCTTCTAGGTGTGGATTCCTGTAGAAACACTAAGCCTCAAGAGCTGCTGAGCTGTGTGATTCTGTGGGCGTGTTGTGAGTGTTTGATGTCTGCATGTATGCATGGCTTTGTGTGTTTGTGTGTGTGAGTGTGTGTGTGTGTGTGTTTGTGTGTGTTGCTGTGTGTGCCTGTAAGCTGAGTTGGCTTAAAGGAATGTGACTAATGCACTTTAGCCTTCTTTTTTTTTTTTTTTTTGAGTCTCTCAACCTTTTGCTGGCCTCTCTGTGTGACTTTGCTTGGGCTCCGGGGCATGATGTTCTTTAATTTTCTGTGGATCCTATGTCTGCAGTGAATTGGGAAGTTGGCCAAACCTGCCGGTGTCCAAAAGACTTCTGCCTGCAAAAAGAAAAAGCCACTCTCCTATACAGAAGAGTACCGCACCACACCAAAAAAAAAAAAAAAAAAAAGACATCTCCCATCTCCCAGTGTTTTGTTGTCCTGAAGATATAGCAGGGAGAGACACTAGCAGTCCTGTCTTCAGGGCTCCTTGAATTTACCTCAAATTTTGTTACCAGCTGAGCAGGTGCTTCATGTCCTGAGGGTGCACTCCTTCATCATCTTGGGATTTCATTGTGGAAAATAAAGTGTAAGCAGCAATAAGATCATATAGGGTTGAGGATACAAATGCTGAGGGGTTAATGGGGTACCACAACTTCACTGCAATAAAAATGAAGACAGATGAAACAAGAGTTACTTTCAGCTAAATCCCCATATTACATTAATTGCAAAGGCAGTGCACAAGATGGCCTTGTGTTAAAGTTTGAGTACTCCAACATGCAAGGAACATTTAGATTGCAAATTAGGGGCCAATCTGGCAAACTCTCAATTACAGAGTTTTCATACTCTGAGGCAAATGGGAGTGGAATGGATCAATACTGGGTGGGATGTGGCCTCCAGACTTGCCTCTTTCTTTTCCAGCTTCCATGTGCCTTATTGGCCTAGGGTTTCCTCGGTCTGGCTTAATGTCTTCCTCACTAAACATTTCCCAGTTCATCGAGAATGACTGTCATGGGAATCCATTGCATTTTTGTTTCCTTCTAAACACTGTCATGTGTTAATGACTGGGCAGCTATGATACTCTTAAAACTGTAAATTCCCATTGCAGCCATCAACAAGGAAACTCTTGTTCTCCCACATCTATCAAAGGACTGCATGATTCCTGTAGGATGGAAAACACGCAGCTGTGTCTGGCTTTTGCCTCATAAAGTAGCTTCTGTTTCATTTCATCTGCATGGCCTTCTCATCGTGGAGGGTCTCTTTTATTGGTCTGTTGCTGGATAAGACTGCCTTTCACCACACATAATTTAGCTGCCAGGGTTTTCAGAAAGCAAAAGGGACTTTGTGGAGGCTAGCTGCACTCCAGGTTGTTGGTCATTATCTCATTGTGGGTGCTGAGGTTGTTTGCACTTTACAGGAGGCTTTGGGGTCCTCTGAAAGGAATCATTAAATATTGCTTTGACTCCAGCAAAAGACAGGCCATTATTTCAGGTGAGCTTTGATTATGCTTTGCTTTCTTGGGGAATTTACAGTGCTCCTTAACAGAACTACTTCACACAATTTTCAAGCTTGCCATCACAATAGATGACCTCTGAGAAACTAACTCAGCCTCTCCTGCACCCGTGAGAGGCCAGACTGAGGTTTGAGAACAATGCTCCACATTGCACATGCCTTTGCTGTGCTTCCTGCCTTTCCCAGAGAGGCCCTGCATGGCCAAAAAGAAGGGAGGCAGTGAGGTAAAGAGCTTGGACATCTTTCACTGACACCCATCTCTGGAGTCACAGATATGATTCTATCTCCCAAAAAACCCTCAAGAACACATCAGACTATATTCCAATCCCCATGGGACCCAATTCTTACACCAGCCTTTTTTAGGAATGGAGTCAGAAGGGCAGTTTTCAGTGACCATCTCACAGTCTTGAAATGCTTCATCCTCCAGTGGGACTTGACCACAGAGATGGCCAAAGAAGCCATGAGGTTGAGACTTTTAGGGTCCCTCAGTGTGTTTTGCCAGGCAGTCTTCTTTTCTGATAACAGGCCATCTCTGCCTGTACCATTTTCCTCTGCATAGGCAGCTGATAGCTCTGAAAACCTGGTGCTTCAGCCTATCTCACGAATGTACATGCACTAGTCTCAGGGCATGTGGACTGATCATGAGCTCTGTCTAGCATCACAATGAATGTCACCATTGCCAAGTGACAAGTCTCTGCCTCCAGGCAGAAAAAGAACCTCCACAGAGGTGTATTAACAGTGGACTCTCGCCTGTCTTTTCTGTGTGAACCACAGGATAGTCCTATGATCCTATGAGAGGTCAGACTTGAGCCAACCTGAAGAAACAGCAAGCAGAACCTCAGGAATAAATCAGAAAATCCCTAAGTATGCAAAAGAATCTGCAAGACTCCTCAGGCCAGCCTAGACACCATAGATGTGAGTCTTTTTGAAATGTTTCCCACTGATTCCTTCTCTGTATGAACCACAGGATAGTCCCATGATCCTGGGAGAGGCCAGACGTGAACCAACCTGAATAAACAATAAACACAATCCCAGAAATAAACCAGGATATCCCTAAGTATCCAAAGGATCTGCAGGACTCCTCAGGCCAGCCTAGCCTTTATAAGTGTGAGTCTTTTTGAAATTTAATCAACTGTGATTTCTGTGTATAGACGGCTTGTGTTCCCTGGAGTTGTTCTCCCCCAATTGGGGCTCCCAGCAGAACCACACAGCCTCAGAAGCTGCTGAGCTGTGTATTTCAGTGGGTGTTGCAAGTGTTGTATGTCTGTGTGTGTGTTTGGCACTGTGTGTGTGTGTATGTGTGTATGTGTCTATAAATGGAGTCTGCTTAAATGAATGTTGCTAATGCACTTCAGCCCTTCTTCTTTTTTTTTTTTTTTTTTGAGTCTCTCAACCTTTTGGTGGCCTGTCAGTGTGGCTATGCTTGGGCTGAGGGGCTACATATTCTTTCTTTCTTTATTTTTGTAGGTTATGAATCCACTGTGTACTGGGAGGAGTGGCTAGACCCAACAGCTTCAAAATCACCTCTCCGGGCAAAGAAAAGAAAAAAACACTCACCTAGAAAGAATAAGAGCACACCACATGAAAAATCAGACATCTTCCACTGTTTCATTGTACTGTGGCCAACCCAGGAAGATATACTAGCAGTCCTGTCAGCAGGATCCCTTGAATTTACCTCGAATTTGGATCCCAGCCGAGCTGGTGCTTCACGTAATGAAGAGGCACTCCTCCATAGTCTTGGAATTTCATCCTAGGACATAGAATGTGAGCAGCAATAAGGTCAGATAAAGGTAATGATACAATCTATTGAGTTGTTTATGGGGTCCCGCAACATTACCTGCAATAAAAATGAAGACAGAAGACACAGAAGGTGTTTCCAACTCCATCCCTGCATTCCCTTAATTGCACAAGCAGTCCACAATATGGCCCGGTGTTCAGGTAGGAGTACTCCAATGTGCAAAGATTTGTAATTGTAGAATTACAAATTTTGCAATGTAAATTTTACCCATCTTGGCAAACTCCTGATTTGAGGGCTTTCATACATGAAGCCAAATGGAAGTGGAATGGATTGATACTTGGTGGGATGTTGCCTCCAGATTTGTCTTTTCCTTTTCTGACTTCCATGTTCCTCATTGGCTTGGGGTTTCGTGGGTCTGCCTCAGTGATTTCCATGCTAAACATTTCCCATTTTATGAAGAATGACCTTCATGGGAATCCACTGGGTAAGTGTTTCCTTTTAAACAATTCTACATTTTAATGACTGGGTAGCTCTGATAATTATAAAGCCATAAATTTCCATTACAGTCATCAAGAAGAAAACACTTTTTCTTCCACTTATATGGGAGGGCTCCATGATTGCTGTAGGATAAGCCCTGTCTAATTTTACATGGTAATCTAGCCTCTGTTTCATCTGCATGGCCTTCTCATTGTGGAAAGTCTCTCATTTGGCTGTTGCTGAATGGGACTGCCTCTCACCAGAGATTATGCAGCTGCCAGCTATTTCAGAGAGTAAAAAGGACTTTGGGTAAGCTGGCTGTCTTCCAGGTTGTGGGTCATTTTCTCATTGTAGGTGCTGAGGTTGTTTGCATTTTACAAGAGGCTTTCAGGTTCTCTGACAGGAATCATTCAACATTGGTTTGACTACAGCAAAAGCCAGACCCTTACTTCAAGTGAGCCTTGATTTTACTTTGCTTTCATCCACAGTGCAGTTCAACTGCACTATTGGACACAATTTTCAGGCTTGACATCATCACAAATGGCCTCTGAGAAACTGTCTCAACCTCATCTGCACCTGTGAGAGGCCAAGCCAATGTTTGAGAACACTGCTCCACCTTGGACATGCCTTTTTTGTGCTTCCTGCCTTTCCCAGAAAGCCCTTGTATGGCCCAAAATGAAAGGAGGTAGTTAGGTAAAGAATTCAAACATCTTTCACTGACACCCACCTCTGGGGTCACAGGTCTATTCTATCTCCCAAAGAAACCTGAATAAGACACTAGACTATATTCCAATCCCCATGGGATTTGATTTTTGCACACAGCCTTTTTTCAGGAATGGAGTCAGAAGAGCAGTTTTCAGCTATCGTCTCACAGTCTTGAAATGCTTCCTTCTACAGAGGGCTTCACTCTCTTGAGGTCGAGACTTTTATTGTCCTGTCATGTGTTTTCACAGGCAGCCTTTTTTCCAATACCAGGGCATCTCTGCCTGTAACATTTTCCTCTGCTTAGGCTGGTTCACAGCTCTGACAGCCTGGCAACAGAGCCTGCCTCATAAATGTGCATGCGCTAGTCTCAGGGTACCTGGCCTGATTGTGAGCTCTGTCTAGCAGCATAATGAATATCAGAGTTGCCAAGAAACAAGTCCATGTCTCTTGTTGGAGAAGGAGACCATCATGGAGTTTTATCAGCCGTGTATTTTTGCCTGTATTCTCTGTGAAATCCAGAGATAGTCTCATGATCCTAGAAGATGGCAGAAGTGAGCCAGCCTGAAGAAACTTCAGGCACAGACACAGGAATAAACCGTGAAGTCCTAAAGGATCAAAAAGGATCTACAAGATTTTTCAGGCCTGTCTAGACATTGTGAGGTGAGTCTTTTTGAAACTTGCCCCAATGCAATTTTTAGGTACAGCCCAGTTTTCTTCCTTGGAGTTTTTCTCTACCAGGTGGGAATACCTGCAGAACCACAAAGCCTCAGGAGCTGCCAGGCTATGTTTTCCATGGGAGCATTGTAAGTGTTGGAAGTCTGCGTGTGTGTGTGGCTTTGAGTGTTTGTGTGTGTGTGTGAGTGTGTGCGCCTGTAAGTGAAGTCAGCTTCAAATAATGTGACTAACGGACTTCAGCTCTTCTTTTTTTTTAATGTCTCAATGTTTTGTTGGCCTGTCTGTGTGGCTCTGCTTGGGCTACAGTGCTCCATGTTCTTCAATTTTGGGTGGATCATAAATCCACAGTGAATTGGGAGAAGGACAGAGACTCACAGGCATCCAAACCAACTCCCACTGCAAAAAAAAAAAAGAAAAAAAAAAGCCTATTCTTCTAGAAAGAAGAGTAGCACACCAAACCAATAAACAGACATCTCCTAGTGTTTCATTGTCCTGTGGCCAACCCAAGGAGACACACTCGCATTCCTGACTGCATAGCCACTTGAATTTACCTGGAATTTAATTCCCATCCCAGCAAGTGCTTCAAGTTGTTAGAGGCATTCTGCCATCATCTTTGGATTTCATCGTAGGATGTAGAGTGTAAGCAGTAATAAGATTAGATAGGGGTGAGGATACAATCTGGTGGGAGGTGGACAGGTCCCACAACCTCACCTGAAAATAAAATGAAGACAGATGACACAGAAGGTGCTTCTAAATCCATCCTGACATTTCCTTAATTGCACAAGCAGCCAACACTATGGCCCAGTATTCAGTTGGGAGTACTCCAATGTTCAAAAAACATTTGAAGTGCAAATTTGGACAATCCTGGCAAACTACCGATTTGAGGGTTTTCATGCCCCAAGCCAAACAGGTGTGGAATGGATTGATGTTTGGTGGTATGTGGCCTCCACACTTGCCTCTTCTTTTCCTGACTTCCATGTTCCTCATTGGCCTAGGGTTTCCTGGGTATAGCTCAACCACTTTAACACTAAACGTTTCTCATTTCATGGAGAATGATTCTTATGGGAATCCAATGGATGAGTGTTTCTTTCTAAACACTATCACATTTTAATAATTTAATTCAAGATGGATTAAAGACTTAAATGTTAGACCTAAAACCATAAAAACCCTAGAAGAAAACCTAGGCATTACCATTCAGGACATAGGCATGGACAAGGAATTCATGTCTAAAACACCAAAAGCAATGGTAACAAAGGATCTAATTAAACTAAAGAGCTTCTGCATGGCAAAAGAAACTACCATCAGAGTGAACAGGCAACCTACAGAATGGGAGAAAAATTTTGCAATCTACTCATCTGACAAAGGACTAATATCCAGAATCTACAATGAACTCAAACAAATTTACAAGAAAAAACCAAACAACCCTATCAAAAAGTGGGTGAAGGATATGAACAGACACTTCTCAAAAGAAGACATTTATGCAGCCAAAAAACACATGAAAAAATACTCACCATCACTGGCCATCAGAGAAATGCAAATCAAAACCACAATGAGATACCATCTCACACCAGTTAGAATGGCAATCATTAAAAAGTCAGGAAACAACAGGTGCTGGAGAGGATGTTTAGAAATAGGAACACTTTTACACTGTTGGTGGGACTGTAAACTAGTTCAACCATTGTGGAAGTCAGTGTGGTGATTCCTCAGGGATCTAGAACTAGATATTCCATTTGACCCAGCCATCCCATTACTGGGTATATACCCAAAGGACTATAAATCATGCTGCTATAAAGACACATGCACACATATGTTTATTGCAGCACTATTCACAATAGCAAAGACTTGGAACCAAGCCAAATGACCAACAATGATAGACTGGATTAAGAAAAGGTGGCACATATACACCATGGAATACTATGCAGCCATAAAAAATGATGAGTTCATGTCCTTTGTAGGGACATGGATGAAGCTGGAAACCATCATTCTCAGCAAACTATCACAAGGACAAAAAATCGAGCACCGCATATTCTCACTCATAGGTGGGAATTGAACAATGAGAACACAACGACACAGGAAGCGGAACATCACACACTGTTGTGGGGTAGGGGGAGGGGGGGAGGGATAGCATTAGGAGATATTCCTAATGCTAAATAACAAGTTAATGGGTGCAGCACACCAACATGGCACATGTATACATATGTAACAAACATGCACGTTGTGCACATGTACCTTAAAACTTAAAGTATAATACAAGTAAAATAAAATAAAATAAAATAAAATAAATATAAATATAAATAAATAAAATCATAAATTCCCATTACAACCACCAACAAAGAAACACTCATTCTCCCACTTCTGTCAGAGGGCTTCATAATTCCTGTAGGATGAGATGCAGTCAGCCGTGTCTGGCTTCTGCCTGGTAATCCATGCTCTGTTTCATTTCTCATTGTGGAGGAACTTGCACATATCTCATTGTGGATAGCTTTCTCATTGTGGAGGAGATTTTTCACTGGGCTGTTGTTGGATGATACTGACTTTGGCCAGAGATTATTTAGGTGCCAGGGGTCTCAGAGAGCAAATGCGATTTCAGTTAGGCTGGCTGTGGTCCTGGTTGTGGGCTATTGTCTCATTGTTGAGGCTGAGGTTGTTTACAATTTGTAGGTGGCTTTTCGGCCTCTGACAGGAATCATTGAACATTACTTGGACTGCACAGCAAGACAGCTCAATCTCTCAGGCATGTCTTGATTTGCTTTGCTTTCATTGGGAATTAGCAGTGCCCCTCAACAGCACTACTGGAAACACTTTTCAGGCTTGCGTTCATGACAGACAGCCTCGGAGACACTGTCTCAACCTCATCTTCACCAGTGAAAGGTCTGTCCGATGTATGAGAACCCTGAGGTCAGGACATTTAGGGTCCCACAGTGGCTTTCCTCAGGCAGCGATTTTCTCAATAGCAGGCCGGCTCTGCCTGTGCCACTTTTCTCTGCTTAGGCAAGCTAACAGCTGTTACTGCCAGGTGCCCCAGCCTGCCTCATGAATGTGCATGGGCTAGTCTCAGAGCACCAGGCAAGATTGTGAGCTCTGGCTAGTGGCACAACGAATGTCACCATCGCATTTTGAAATATTCCTGTGGCTTGGCAGATAAGAAGACTTCCATGTAGTTGCATCAGTGGTGGACTCTCGCCTATCTTCTCTGTGGGGTTGTCCCATGATCCTAGTAGAGGGCAGGCATGAGCCAGCCTGAAGAAACTTCAAGCACAGCCCCAGGAATGGACAGCAAAATCCATAAAAACACAAAAGCATCTGCAGGTTTCCTCAGGCCTGCTTCAACGTTGTAGGAGTGAGTTTTTTGAAACTTGCCCCACTCTGATTTCTAGGTACAGCCTGCCTGTGTTTCTTGGAGTTCCTCTCTCCCAGGTGGGATTGCTTCAGAACTACACAGCCTCAGAAGTTGCCAAACTGTCTGTGTTTGTGTTTCTGTGAGAGTGTTTCTGTGGGAGTGTTGATAGTGTTGGATGTCTGTGTGTGTGTGGCATTGTTGGTGTGTGTGTACCTGAAAGTGTAGTGTGCTTAAAATAATGTGGCCAACACACTTCAGCGCTTCTTTTTTTTTTAGTTTCCAAACCTTTCTAGTGAAGTGCTGTGAGTGTTGGATGTCTGCATGTGTAGGTGGCATTGTGTGTTTGTGTTTGTGTGTGTGTAACTGTAAGTAGAGTCTGCTTAAATGAATGTTGCTAACTCAGCAGAGCACTTCCTTTTTTTGAGTTTCCCAACCTTTGGTGGCCTGTCTTTGTGGCTCTCTGATTTTGCTGGGGACTCTCTCCCAGGTGGTACTTTCTGCACAACCATGCAGCCTCAGGAGCTGCTGAGCTATATGTTTCTGTGAGAGTGTTGTGAGTGTTGGATGTCTGACTGTGTGTGTGGCATTGTGTGTGCAAAAAACAAACAAACAAAAACACTCTTATAGAAGAAGTGGAGCACACCACACCAAAAAGACACATCTCCCAGTGTTTCATTTTCCTGTGGCCAACCCAGGGAGAGATACTAGCAGTCCTATTGACAGGACCCCTTGAATTAACCTAGAATTAGGTTCCTAGTTGGGCAGGGATTCATGTCTTAGGGGTCACTCTTTCATCGTCTTTTGATTTCATCCTGGGACATAGAGTGTGAGCAGCAATAAGGTCAGATAGGTTTGAGGATACAATCTGGTGATTGGTGCATGGGTTACTGCAGCCTCATCTGCAAAAAAAATGAAGACAGGTGACACAGAAGTTTCTTCCTACTCCATAGTCAGTGTACAAGTGGAAGTACTCCAACATGCAGGGAACCTTTTCAGTACACACTGGGGCCATCCTGGCAAACTCCCGATATGAGGGCTTTTATAACCACAGTGAAAGGAGAGTGTGATGGATTCATGCTAGGTGGGATGTGGCCTTCACACTTGCTTCTTCTTTTCCTGACTTCTATGTTCCCCTTCAAACTAGGGTTTCCTGGGTTTGTCTCCATGTCTTCCACACTATAAGTTTCCCAGTTCACAGAGGAGGACCCTCATGGAAATCCATTGCATTAGTGTTTTTTTTCTAAACACTGTCATGTTTTAATGACTGAGTAGCTGGTATACTTTTAAAAGCATACATTCACATTACAGCTGCCAACATGGAAACTCTTGTTCTCCCACTTTAATCAAAGGGTTGCATGATTCCTCTAGGATGAGAAGTAGGCAGCCATGTCTGTATTTGTCTGGTAATCTTGGCTCTGTTTTCCATCATCTGCAGGTCCTTCCTCATGGAGTGGGTCTTTCATTGTCTATTGCTGGATGGGACTGTCTCTCACTACAGATCTTCTGGCTGCCAAAAATTTCAGGAAGCAAAAAGGATTTGCATTAGGCTGGCTATGCTCCAAGTTCTGGGTCTTGGTCTCATTTTGGGGGCTGTTGTTGTTTGGACTTTGCAGGAGGCTTTTGGGTCCTCTGAAAGAAATCTGTGAACATTGCTTGGCCTCCTGCACAAGTCAGCTTGTTTTCTCTAGTGAGCCTTCATTTTTCTTTGCTTTCAGGTGGGGTCCACATTGCCCCTCATCAGCACTACTGGACACATTTTTCTGTCTTGCAATTGCCACAGACAGCCTCTGAGAGACTGTCTCAACCTCATCTGCACCTGTCAGAGGCCAGTTTGACGTGTGAAAACAATGTTTTATCTTGGACTTGCTTTTGTCGAGGTTTCTTACTTTCCTGGAGAGTCCCTGTGAGGCCCAGGATGAAGGGAGGCAGTGAGGGCAAGAGCCTGGCCATCATTTGCTGACACGCACCTCTTGGTTCTCAATGATGATTCCATCATCCAAAGACCCCTCAAAAACTCACCAGATGGTATTCCAATCCCCATGGGACCTGACTGTTGCACACAGCCTCTTTCAGGAATAAAGGCAGAGGAGCAGTTTGCAGTGACCAACTCACAGTCTTAAAGAAAACTCAACCACGTCCACTGCCCAAAAAGGCCCTAAAGTCTGAAATTTTTTGGTCTGGCAGTGAGTTATTGCAGGCAGCATTTTTCCTGATACCAGGCCAGCTCTGCCTATATGTTCCTCTGCTTAAGCAGGCTGACATCTCTGAAAGCAAGGAGCCCAAACCTGCATCATGAACTTGAATGTGCTAGTCTCAAGACACCAGGCCTGAGCTGTGACCTTGGGCTAGTGCCACAGTGAATCCCATCGTTGCCTGCGGCAAGTTCCTGTGGCTTGCAATGAAGGAGACCTCCTTTGGGGTGCATAGACAGTGGACTCTCGCCTGTTTTCTCTGTGGAACTTACGGGATAGTCCCATGATCTTAGGAGAGGACATACATGAGCCAGTTTGAAAAAACCTCAAGAAGAGCCCTAGGAATAAACCGCAAATTCCTGAAGGATACAAAAGGATCTGCAAGATTCCTCAGGCCTAAATAGACTTTATATGAGTGAGTCTTATTTAATCTTGCCACACTGTGATTTCTAGGTACAGCTCTCCTGTGTTCCCAGGTGTTGCACCTTCCCAGATGGGGTTTCCTGAAGAACCATGCAGCCTCAGGACATCCTGGGCTGTGTGTTTCTGTGGGAGTGTTGTGAGTGTTTGATGTCTCTGTGTGTGTGTGGCTTTGCGTGTTTGTGTGTGTATGGGTGCCTGTAAATGGAGTTTGCTTAAAGGACTGTGCCTAACGCACTGAAGCAGATCATTTTGTTGAGTCTCTCAACCTTTTGCTGCCTTTCTGTGTGACTCTGCTTGAGATGCAGAGCCCCATGTTCTTTGTTTTTCTGTGAATCGTGAATGCACAGTGAATTGAAAGGCTGGCTGAGACAAGCCACTGTCTGAATCAACTCCTTCTGCAAAAGAGGTCACTCTTCTAGAAAGAAGAGGAGCACACCAAACCCAAGAACAGACAACTGTCCGTTTTTCATTGTCCTCCAGCCAACCCATGGAGAGACACAAGCAGTCCTGTCTGCAGGGACCCTTGAATTTACCTCAAATTTTTTTCCCAGGTGAGCAGGTGCTCCATGTCGTGAGGGGTACTCCAACATCGCCCTTGGTTTTCACTTTTCGACAGAGTGTGAGCAGTAATAAGGTCAGTGAGGGGTGAGGACACAATCTGATGAGGGATGGATGGGGTCCCACACCTTCACCTGCAAATAAGGGGAAGACAAATGACACAGAGCATGCTTCCAACAGAATCACCACATTCCCTTAATTGCTTGAGTAGTCCACACCATGGCCAGTTGAACAGGTGGGTGTACTGCAACGTGCAGGGAGCACTTGGAGTGCAAACTGGGACATCCAGTCAAACTCCTGATTTGAGGACTTTCATATCTGTAGCCAAATGGGAGTAGGATAGACTGATGCTTGTGGGATGTGGCCTCCACACTTGCCTCTTCTTTTTCTGACTTTCATGTTCCTTGTTGGCCTAGAGTATCCTGCATGTGGCTCCACGTCTTTCACACTAAACATTTCCCACTTTACAGAAGTCAAGCTCAGGGTAATCTTTGCATGGGTGTTTCCTTCTAAATACTATCTGATTTTAATTAGTGGCAGCTGTATTTTTTTAGAAAAGCATAAATTCCCCTTACTACCACCAACAAGGAACCTCTTGTTCTCCCACTTTTATTGGAAGGCTGCATGGCTCCAGTAGGATGAGAAGCAGGGAGACATGTCTCGATTTGCCTTGCAGTCAAGTCTTTGTTTCACTTTACCTTCAGGCCCTTTCTCATTTTGAAGGGTATCTCTCATTGAGCTTTTGCTGGATGAGACTGCCTCTCCCAACAGATCTTTTGGTTGACAGAAACTTCAGGAAGTGAAAGAGACCTTGGGTAGGCTTGGTGTGCTCCGTGTTGTGTGTCATGATCTTCTTGTGGTGGCTGAAGTTGTCTGCACTTTGGAGGAGGCTTTTGGGTCCTCTGGGAGAAATCTTTGAATGTTTCTGGGACTCCAGTACAAGTCAGCTCGTTCTCACAAGCGAGCCTTGATTTTCCTTTGCATATATGAGGGGTCCACATTTCTCCACCACAGCATTACTGAATATATTTTTCAGGCTTGCAATCACCACAGATGGCCTCTGTGACACTGTCTGAACCTTTTCTTCACCTATGAAAGGCCAGTTTGAGGTGTGAGAACACTGCTCCACCTTGGACTTGCTTTTGCCATGGATTCTGCCATTTCAGAGAGCCACTGTGAGGCACAAGATGAAGGGAGGCTGTGAGCTCAAGGGTATGGCCTTCTTTCACTGACTCCCACCTCTGGGGTTTCAGGTATGATTCCATCACCCGAAGACCCATCAACAACGCAGAAGACTACATTCCAATCTCTGTGGGACCCGATTCTTGTGCACAGACCCTCTCAGAAATGGAGTCAAAGAGGAGTTTCCAGCGGACACCTCACAGTCTTAAAACACCTCCTTCTCCAGTGGTGTCCAACTACAGAGACAGCCATAGGAGGCCGTAAGTTAGAGACTTCTAGGGTTCTGCAGTGTGTTATCACAGGCAGCGATTTTCCCGATACTGTGCTGGCTATGCTTGTACCAATTTCCCCCGCTTAGGCAGGCTGACTGCTCTGACAGCCAGACGCCCTAGCCTCCCTCACAAATGGTCATGCACTAGTCTCATGGTACCACGCCTGAAGTGTGAGCTCTGGCTAGCATAAGAATAAATGCCATCATTGCCTAGAGACAAGTCCCTCTGGCTTCACAGAGAAGGAAACCTCTGTAGAGGTGCGTTGGCAGTGGATTTTTGCCTGCTTATTCTGTGGTAATTATGAGATAGTCCCACAATTCTATGGGAGGAGAGACATGAGCCATCCTGAAGAAACATCAAGCAGAGACACAGCAATAAACCATGAAATATCTAAGGATCCAAAAGAATCAGCAAGATGCCTCAGGCCTGCCTAGACATTGTAGGGGTGAGTCTTTTCAAAACTTGCCCCACTGTGATTTCCAGGTACAGCTCTGCTGTGTTCCTTGGTGTTGCTCACTCCCAGGTGGAGCTTTTTGCAGAACCTTGCAGCCTCAGAATCTGCCAGGCTGTGTGTCTTTCTGGAATTGTTGTGAGTGTTGGATGTCTGTGTGTGTGTCTTTTTGTCTTTGTGTGTGTGAGAGAGAGAGAGAGTGTCTGTGTGTGCCTGTAAGTGGAGTCAGCTTAAAGGAAGGTGGATAATGCAATTCAGCCCTTCTTGTTTTTGAGTCTCCCATCCATTTTGTGTCCTGTCCATGTGGCTGTGCTTCAGCTGTGGGGCTCAGTGTTCTTTATTTTTCTGTGGATCATGAATCTGCAGTGAATTGGGAGGCAGGCCAAGACCTGCTGTCATCCAAATAACCTCCCCTGGCAAAAAAATCACTCTTCTAGAAAGAAGAGGAGCACACTATACCAAGAAACAGACATCTCTAAGAGTTTTATTGTCCTGCAGTCAACCCAGGGAGAGACATTAGCAGTCCTGTCTGCAAGACTTCTTGAATTTACCTTGAATTCGGTTCCCAGCCAAACACGTGCTTCAAGTCATGAGATGAGACACTTCCATTGTCTGGCATGCCATTCTGGAACAGAGAGTGTGAGTAACAGTAAGGTCAGATAGAGCTGAGGATAAAATCTGGTGAGGGGTGGGTGGTCCTTGACATTCACCTGCAATAAAGGTGATGACAGATCACACAGGTGGTGCTTCCAACTGCATCCCCACATTCCCTTAATTGCAGAAGCAGTCCATACCATGATCCAGCATTCAAGTGGGAGTATTCCAAACAGGGAAAATTTGGAGTGCAAACTGAAGCCATCCTGCAAACTTCTAATTTGAAGGCTTTCATATTCAGATGCAAAAGGGAGTGGGATGGATATATGTTCAGTGGGAAGTGGCCTCTACACTTGCCTCTTTTTTCCTGACTTCCATGTTCCTCATCAGCCTAGGTTACCTGTGTCTGGCTCAATGTCTTCCACACTAAACATTTTCCTCTTCACGGAAGAGACACTCATGGGAATCAATTGCTTGAGTGTTTTATCTTAACACTGTCATGTTTTAGTTACCTAACAGCTGATACTTTTAAAACCATGAATTCTACTTACAGCTGCCAATATGGAAACACTTGTTCTCCTACTTCTATCAAAGGACTGCAGGATTCCTTTAGGATGACAAGCAGTCAGCCATGTCTGGCTTTTGCCTGGCATTCTGGGCTGTTTCATTTCTTCTGCAAGTCCTTCCTCATTGCGAAGGGGGTCTTTCACTGGGCTGTGGTTAGGTGGTACTGCCTCTCACCACAGATCTTTTTCCTGCCAGGGATTTCAGGGAACAAAGGGGACTTCATGTAGGCTCTCTGTGCTCCAGGTGGTGGGTCCTGCTCTCCTTGTGGGAGCTGAGATTGTTTGAAATTTGCAGGAGTCTTTTGGATATTCTGACAGCAGTAAGGTCAAATAGGGGTGAGAATACATGCTGGTGAGAAGATGTTGTCCCGCAACTTGATGTGCAATGAAAATAAAGACAGATGACACAGAAGTTGCTTCCAACTCCATCCTCGCATTCTTTTAATTTCACAAGCAGTCCACACCATGGCCCGGTGTTCAGGTGAGTACCTCAACATGAAAGAAACATTTGGAGTGCAAATTGGGGTCACGCTTGCAAACTCCTGATTTCAGGGCTTTCATACCTGAAGCCAAATGGGGTGAAATGGATTCATGCTGTTTGGGATGTGTCCTACAGGTTTACCTCTTCTTTCCCTGACTTCCATGTTCATCTTTGACCCAGAATTTCCTGAGTCTGGCTCAAAGACTTTCACACTTAATGATTCCCAGTTAAGGGAGAATGGCCCTCATGGGAATCCATTGCATGAATATTTCCTTCTAAACACTGTCACGTTTTAATAACTGCACATCTTTGATAATATTAAAACCATAAATTCCCATTATGGCCACCAACAAGTAAACCCTTTTTCGCCAACTCTATCAGTGGGCTGTGTGATTCCTGTAGGATGAGAAGCAGAAAACTGTGTCTGGCTTTGCCTTGTAATCTAGACTCTGTTTCATTTCATCTGCATGGCCATCTCATTGTGGAGAGATACTTTCATTAATCTGTTGCTAGACACACAAGTTATTTAGCTTCCAAAGATTTCAGAAAGCACAAAAGGCTTCAGGTAGGCTTGCCTGCATTTCAGGTTGTGTGTCATTGTCTCATTGTGGGGGCTGAGGTTGTTTGCTGTTTGCAGGAGTCTTTTGGGTCCTCCAACAGGAATCATTGACTGTCACTTGGACTCCAGCACAAGGAAGTTTGGTCTCTCAGGTGAGCCCTGATTTGTCTTTGTTTTCATGGGGAATACACAGTACCCCTCAACAGCACTACTGGACACCCATTTCAGGCTTCCCATCACCACAGACAGCCTCTGAGACATTGTCTCCATCTCATTTGTAACTGTAAGGGGCCTATCCAAGGTGTGTGAATACTGTTCCACATTGGGCTTGCCTTTGTCATGGTTCCTGTCTCTCCCAGAGAGCCCCTGTGAGTCCAAGGATGATGGGAGGCAGTGAAGTCAAGAGCCCAACCATCTTTCATTGGTAACCAACTCTGGGGTCTCAGGTATGATTCAACCACCCAAAGAACCCTCAAAAATACACAAGACAATATTCCAAACCCCATGGAACCCAATTCTTGCCCACAGCCTCTTTTGCAAATGGAGTCTGAAGAGCAATTTCCAGCAACCACCTTACAGTCTCTAAATGCCTTTTCCTCCAGCGTGACCCAACCACAGAGACAGCCCAAAGAAACCGTGAGTTTGAGACTCTCAGGGTCCCACAGTGGGTTTTTGCAAGCAGCCTGTTTCCAAATACCAGGCCACCTCTACCTGTATCATTTTCATCTGCATAGGCTTGCTGACAGCTCTGACAGCTAGGCACCAGAATCTGCCTCATGAAGGCACATGCACTAGTTTCAGAGCACCAGGACTGATTCTGAGCTATGGCTAGCATCACAATTAATATCACCATTGCCTAGTGACAAGTTGCTGCAGGTTGGCAGAGAAGAAGATGCCATGGAGGTGTGTCAGTAGTGGATACTCACCTGTCTTCTCTGTGGGATCCATAGGATTGTTCCATGGTCGTAGGAGAGGGCCAACATGAGCCAGTCTGAAGAAACATCAAGCAGAGCCCCAGGAATAAACCCCCAAATCTCTAAGGATCCAAAAAGATCTGCAAGGTGCCACAGGCCTCTCTTGACATTGTAGATGTGTGTCTTTTTGAAAATTGCCCCACTGTGATTTCTAAGTACAGCCCACCTATATTCACCAGGGCTACTCCCAACCAGGCAGGGCTTCCTGTAGAGTAAAGCAGCCTCAGAACCTGCCAGGCTGTGTGTTTCTGTGGGAGTGCCTGTGTGTCTGTGGCGCAGTGTGTGTGTGTTTGAGTGTGCGTGTGTGCCTGTAAGTGGAGTCTGCAAGTGGAGTCTGCTTAAAGGAATGTGGCTAACGCACTACAGCACTTCTATTTTTTGAGTCACCCAACCATTTCGTGCCCTATCTGTGTGTCTCTGCTTCAGCTGTGGGGCCCCATATTTTTTATTTTTCAGTGGATCATGAATCCAAAGTGAATTGGGGGGCTGGTTGAGAATGGCTTGGGTCCAAATTACCTCACCTTGCAAATAAAAAAGCCACTCTTCTAGAAAGAAGATGAGCACACCACACTAAAGAACAGACATCTTGCATTGTTTCATTGTTTTTGGCCAACCCATAGAGAGACACTAGCAGTTGTGTCTTCAGGGCCCCTTGAATTTACCTCGAATTCACTTCCCAGGTTAGCAGATGCCTCACCTTGTGAGGAGACACTTCTCAATCATTTTGAAATTTTACTCTGGGTCAGAGAATGTAAGCAGCAGTAAGGTCAGAGGAGTGGGGATACAGTCTGGTGAAGGGTGGATGCAGTCCTGCACCTTCATCTGAAAAATGATGAAGACAGATGACACAGAAGGTACTTCCAACTGTATCCCCACATTCCTTTAATATCACAAGCAGCCAACACCATGGCCCAGGGTTCAGGTGGGAGTACTCCAATGTGCATGGAACATTTGGAGTGCAAACTGGGGCCATCCTGGCAGACTCCCAATTTGAGGGCTTTCATACTCGGAGCCAAATAAAAGTGGGATGGATAGATGCTGGGGGGGATGTGGCCTCCACACATGCCTCTTCTTATCCTGACTTTTATGATCCTCGTTCTGGGTCTGGGTCAACATCTTCCACACTAAACATTTCAAAGTTCATGAAGGACAACTGCCATGGGAATCCATTGTGTGAGTGTTTCCTTCTAAACACTGTCACGTTTTAATGAATGGGCAGCTGTGATATTTTAAAACCGTAAATTCCCATTACTGCTCCCAACAAGAAAACTCTTGTTCTCCCACTCTTAACAGAGGGCTGCATGATTTATGTAGGATGAGAAGCAGGCATCTGTGTCTGGCTTTTTCCTGGTAATCTAGGCTCTGCTTCATTGCACCTGCATGTCCTTTCTCATTGTGGAGGTGGTATTTCATTGGGCTGCTGCTAGATGAGACTGCCTCTCTCTACACATCTTTTAACTGTCAGGAATTTCAGGGAGCAAAAGAGACTTTGGGTAGCTGTCTGTGTTCCAGATTGTGGGACATGTTCTCCTTTGGGGGACTGAGGTTGTTTGCAATTTGCAGAAGGTTTTGGGTCTTCTGAAAGAAGTCTTCTAACATTACTTGGACTACAGCACAATGGAGCTGGTTCTCTCAGGTGAGCCTTTATTTTTCTTTGCTTTTATGGGGGGTACTCATTGCTCCTAAGCAGCAATATGGCACAAAATTTTCAGGCTTATACTGTCTGAGACACCTCTGAAACACTGTCTCAACCTCATCTGCACCTGTGAGAGGCCTGTTCAACCTGTGAGGACACTGCTAAACCATGGGCTTCCCTTTGTTGTGGTTTGTTTTTCTCAAACAGCACCTGTGAGACCCAGGATAAAGGGAGGCAGTGAGTTCCCTGGCACAGCCATCTTTTGTTAACACCCACTTCTGGGGTCTCAGACATGATTTCATCACCCAGAGACCCCTCAACAACTCACCAGACTATATTCCAATCCCCGTGGGACCTGATTCCTGCACACAGCCTCTTGCGGAAATGGAGTCAGAAGTGCAGTTTCCAGTGACCAGGTCACAGTTTCGAAACGCCTCCTCTTCCAGTGAAACCTGACCAAGGAGACAGCCCAAAGAAGACCTAAGGTCAAGACTTTTAGAGTCTCTCAGTGGTTATCTCATGCAGCCATTTTCCCAACACCAAGCCAGCTCTGCCAGTAGCTTTCCCTCTGCTTAGGCAGGTTGACAACTTTGACAGCTGGGCCCCCAAGACTGTGACATGGATGGAAATGGGCTAGTCTCATGGCACCAGACCAGAGCTGTGAGCTCTGGCAGGTGTCACAATGAATAGCACCATTGCCTAGCAACAGGTCCCTGCGGCTTGGCAGAGAAGGCGACCTCCATGGAAGTGCATCAGCACTGGATTCTTGCAAGTCTTCTCTGTGAGATCCTCAGGAAAGTCCCATTATCCTAAAAGGGGCAGATGTTAGCCATCATGAAGAAAGTTCAAACACAGCCCCAGGAACAATCTGCAAAATCCCTAAAGATCCAGAGGATCTGCAGGATGACTTAGGCCTACCTAGACATTGTAGGAGTGAAACTTTTTGAAACTTGCCCTGCTGTGATTTCTAAGTACAGCCTGCCTGTGTTATCTGAGGTTGTTCTCTCTCAGGTGGGGCTTCCCGCAGAACCACACAGCCTCAGAACATGCAGGGCTGTAGTTTCTGTGGGAATGTTGTCAGTGTTAGATGTCTGTGTGTGTGTGTGGCTTTGTGTGTGTGTGTGTGTATTTGTGCGTTTAAGTGGAGTCTACTTAAATTAGGCTAACGTGCTGCAGCTTTTTTTTTTTTTTTTGAGTCTCCCAAACTTTTGGTGGCCTGTTTTTGTGGGCCTGCTTGGGCTGTGGGGCTCTGTCTTTTTTATTTTATTTTTTTTGAATCAAGAATTACAGTTAATCAGGAGGCTGGCTGTGATCTGCCCTGGCCCAAATCCCCTACACTTGCAAAAAAAGCCACACCTATAGAGAGAAGAGGAACACACCTCACCCAATAGTAGACATCTCCCACTCTCATTTTCCTGCAGCCAACCCAGAAAGAGACACTAGCTGACCTGTCTGCAGGGCCCCTTGAATTTACATAGAATTAGGTTCACACTAAAGCAGGTGTTTTACATCATGAGGGACACTCCATCATAGTCTTGGGATTTCATTCTAGGACAGACAAAGCAGCAATAACATCAGATAGGGGTGAGTATTCAATCTGGTGAGGATTGGATGCAGATCCTCACCTTCACCTGCCAAAAAGGTGAAGACTGATGGCACAGAACTTGCTTCCAACAGCATCCCCACATTTGCTTAATTGCACAAGCCATCCACATCATTGCCGGAAGTTCATGTGGGAGTAAGTCAAGTTGCAGGGGACATTTGGAGTGCATACTTGGGCCATGCTGGCAAACTCTTCATATCAGGGCTGTCATATGTGGAGCTAAATGGGAGTGGAATGAATTGATGCTGGATAATGTGGCCTTCACACTTGCCTCCTCTTCTCCTGACTTCCATTTTCCCCGTTGGCCTAGAGTTTCCGGAGTCTGTCTAAATGTCTCCCATAATAAAGGTTTCCCAGTTCATGGAGGACAACCCTCATGGAAATCCATTGCAGGAGTGTTTCCTTCTAAATACTGTCACGTTTTAATGACAGAACAGCTTTGATACTTTTAAAACTGTAAATATCTGTTACAGCCACCAACAAGGAAACTCCTACTCTCCCACTTCTTTCAGAGGGCTGCATGATTCCTATAGGATGAGAAGCAGACAGCCTTATCTAGCATTGCCTACAAATCTAGCCTCTGTTTCAATTCATCTACATGTCCTTTCTCATTGTGGAGGGGGCCTATTCTTGGCTTGTTGTGGGATTACATTGACTGTCACCCCAGATCTTCTGCCTGCCAGGGATTTCCAGGAGCAAAAGGGACTATGGGTAGGCTATCTGTGCTTCAGGTTGTGGGTCATTGTCTTATTGTTGGGGCTGAGGTTGTTTGCACTTTGCAGGAGGCATTGGGTTCTCTGACAGGAATCATTGAACACTGCTAGAACTGTGAGGTGGTCACTAGAAACTGCTCTTCTGACTCCATTCCCAGAAGAGGATGTGTGTAAGAATTAAGTCACATGGGGATTGGAAAATTGTCTGGCATGTTGTTGAGGATTTTTGGGGTGATAGAATTACACCTGAGACCCCAGAGGTGGGTGTCAGTGAAAGATGGCCTGGCTCTTGACCTCACTGCCTCCCTTCATTCTGAATCTTGCAGGGGCCCTCTGGGAAAGGTAGGAACCATGACAAAGGCAATTCAAAGATGGAGTAGCATTCTCACACCTTGAAGTGGCCTTTCATGTGTGCAGATGAGGTTGAGACAGTGTCTCAGAGGCTGTGTGTGGCAATGGCAAGCCTGAAAATTGTTCCAGTAGTGTTGTTGGGGATCACTTGTTTAGAAGGAAACACTCATACAATGGATTCCTATGAGGGTTGTTCTCCATGAACTGGGAAACGTTTAGTGTGGCAGTCATTGAGCCAGACCCAGGAAACATAGGTTGATGAAAAACATGGAAGTCAGGAAAAGAAAAAACAAGTGTGGAGGCCACATCCAAACCACCATATATTGATTCCACTGCAATTTGGCTCTGTACATGAAAGCCTTGTAATCAGGAGTCTGCCAGAATGACCTTAATTTGCACTCCAAATGTTTTTTGCATGTTGGAGTACCCCAACCTGAACACTGAGCCATCATGTGGGCTGCTTGTGCAATTAATGGAATGCAGGAATTTAGTTGGCATCACCTTCTGTGTCATCTGTCTTCATTTTATTTGCAGGGAAAGTTGCCAGATTTCATCCACCCATATTGAGATTGTATTCTCACCCCTATCTTATCTTATTCCTGCTCACCCTCTCTATTCCAGAATGAAATTTCAAGATCATGGAGGTGTGTCCCCTAACAACATGAATGACCTACTAGGCTGGGAATGTAATTAGAGGTAAATTCAACGGGGTTCTGAGGACAAGACTGCTAGTGTGTCTCCCTGGGTTGGCTGCAAAACAATAAAATACTGGGAGATGTCCGTTTTTTGGTATGGTGTCCTTCTCTTTTTTCTAGATGAGTGTTTTTTTTTTATGTTTTTGTTTTTGTTTTTTGCAAGGGGAGGTGATTTGGACACTGGTGTGTATTGGCCCTCTTTCAATTCACTGCAGATTCACAACCCACAGAAAATAAAGAACATAGTGCCCTGAAACCCAAACAGAACCACACAGACAGGCCATCAAAAGCTTTGGAGACTCAAAAAAAGGAAGCGCTGAAGTGCAGTAGCCACACTTCTTTAAGCATACTCCACTTACAGGCACACTCACACACACACAGACAAATACACAATTCTACAAACACACAGACATTCAACACTCACAACACTCCCACCGAAACACACAGCCTGGAAGCTCCTGAAGCTGAGTGGTTCTGTGGGAAGCTCCAACTGGGACAGGACATCCTGGGAGAAAACAGGTGGGCTGTACCTAGAAATCACAATGGGGCAAGTTTCAAAAAAACTCACCCTTACAACGTCTAGACAGGCCTGAGGAATCCTGCAAATAACTTTGGATCATTAGAGATTTCACCATTTATTCCTAGTGCTGTGCTTGACATTTCCTCAGGCTGGCTCACATCTGCCCTCTCCTAAAATGATAAAACTATCCCATGGATCCCACAGAGAAGATCAGAGACAGCCCAACACCGACCCAACTCCAAGGAGGTCTTCTTCTCCTCCAAGCCGCAGGGACTTGTCACTAGGCAATGGTGACATTCATTGTGATGCTAGCCAGAACTCACAATCAGGCCTGGTGCCCTGAGACCAGCACATGCTCATTCATAAGGCAGGCTCAGTCGCTGGGCTCTCAGAGCTGTCTGCCTGTCTAAGCAGAGGAAAATGGTACAGGCAGAGCTGACTTGGTATCCGGAAAAATCCTGCCTGTGAAAACCCACTGTGGGATCCTAAAATTCTTGACCTCAGGGTATTTTCTGGCTGTCTCTGTGGTCAGGTCTCACTGTAAGAGGGGGCATTTAAAGGCTGTAAAATGGCCACTGGAAGCTGCTTTTCTGACTCCATCTCCGAAAGAGGCTGTGTGCAAGAATATGTTCCATGGGGATTGGGATATAGTCTGGCATGTTGTTGAGGGTTGTCTTGATGACAGAATCATACCTGAGACCTGAGAGGTGGGTGTCAGTGAAAGATGGTCAGGCTCTTGACCTCACTGCCTCCCTTCATTCTGGGCCTCTCAGGGGCTCTCTCAGAGAATCAGGAACCCTGACAAAGGCAAGTCCAAGGAGGAGCAGTGTTCTTGCACTTCAGACTGGCATCTCACCAAAGCAAATGAGATTGAGACAGTGTCTCAAAGGCCGTTGGTGGGGAAGTCACACCTGAAAATGGTGTCTGGTCAAGCTCTTAAGGGACACTGTGGATTCCCTCTGAAAGCAAAGAAAAATCAAGTCTTGCCTGAGAGAATGAGCAGCCTTGTGCTGGAATCCAGACATTGTTCAATGACTCCTGTCAGAGGACCCAATCTCAGCAAACAATCTCAGCCCCCGAAACGAGACAATAATCCACAACCTAGAGTGCAACCAGCCTATCCAAAGTATTTTTTGCTCTCTGAATTTCCTGGCAGCTAAATAATCTGTGGTGAGAGGCAGTCCTATCCAGGAAGAGCCCAGTGAAAGAGCCCCACCACAACAAGAAGGCGATGCAAATAAAATGAAACAGAGGCTAGATTACCAGGCAAAGGCCAGACATGGCTGCCTGCTTCTCATTCTACAAGAATTATGCAGCCCTTCAACTGAAGTTTAAGAACAAGAGTTTCATTTTTGGTGGTTGTAATGGGAATTTGTGGTTTTAAAAGTATGAAAACTGCCCAGTTGTTAAAACTTGACAGTGTTTAGAAAAAAACACTCATGCAAATGATTCCCATGAATGTTGTTCTCCCTGAACTGACAAAGTTTTTGTATGAAAGTCTTTGAGCCATACCCAGGAAACTCTAGGCCAAGGAGGACAATGGAAGTCAGGAAAAGAAGAGGTAAATGTGGAGGTCCCATCCCAGCCAGTATCAATCCATTCCACTCTTATTTGGCTCCGCGTATGAAAAAGATTATATCAGTGGGTTGCCAGGATGGCCCCAATTTGCACTCCAAATGTTCCTTGCACATTAGAGTACTCCCACCTGAACACCAGGCCATGGTGTGGACTACTTGTGCAATTAAGGAAATGCGGTGATGGATTTGGATGCACCTTCTGTGTCATCTGTCTTCATGTTTTTTACATGTGAATTTTTGGGACCCCATCCATCCTTCAAAATATTGTTTCCTCACTCCTTTCTGACCTCGTTGCTGTTTACACTCTATGTCCCAGGATGAAATCCCAATATGAGTTAGGAGCGCCATCTCATGACATGAAGCACATGCTAGGCTGTGAATCAGATTTGAGGTAAATTCAAGGAGGCCTGTAGACACTACTGCCAGTTTCTCTCCCTGGGTTAACTGAAACACAAGAAACCACTGGGAGATGTCTGGTTTTTTTTGTATGGTGCACTCCTCTTCTTTTTAGAAGAGTGGCTTTTTTTGCAGGGGGAAATGATTTGGATGTCGGCATGTCTCTTCCCACTTCCCAGTTCACTGCAGTTTAATGATCCAGAGAAAAATAAGTAACATGGAGCCCCGCAGCCACAGGAGAACAGACAGGCCACCAAAAGATGGGAGATTCCAAAAAAAAAAAAAGTGCTGAAGTGCATTAGCCACAGTTTTTCAAGCAGACTTCAATTACAGGCATCCACACACACACAACACACAACACACACCCAGTGCCACACACACATGCATACATCCAACAATCACAACACTCCCAGAGAAACACACAGCCTGCAAGGTCCTGAGGCTACTTGGTTCTGTCAGAAGCCACACCTGAGGGAGAAAAACCCAAGGAACACAGGCCAGCTCTACCTAGAAATCACAGTGGGGCAAGTTTCAGAGTCTCACCCTTACAATATCCAGGGAGGTCTGAGGAATCCATCACATCCTTTTGGATCCCTAGGATCTCGCCATTAATTCCAGAAACTTTGCTTGACATTTCTTTAGGCTGACTCACATCTGCCCTCTCCCAGTGTCATGGTACCATCCCAAGGATCCCACAGAGAAAACAGACAAGAGTTCATTGCCGATGCATCTCTGCAGAGATCTCCTTCTCCACAAAGCCTCTTATGCTTGTCACTAGGCAACAGTGACATTCACGGTGACACGAACCAGAGCTCATAATCAGGCCTACTGCCCTGAGACTAGCAGATTTCCATTCATTTTGCAGGCTTGGGAGCCTGACTGTCAGAGCTGTTGGCCTTCCTAAGCAGAAGAAGATGGTACAGGCAGACCCGTCCTGGTATCAGGAAAAATGCTGCCTTCAAAAACTGAATGTGGGACCCTAAAATTCTTGAACTCCTCACCCATTTGGGCCTTCTCCGAGGTGAGGCTCCCAGTGGCAAGGAGGGGTTCCCATACTCTTAGGTGGTCACTGTAAAATGTTCTTCTGACTCATTCCTACAAGAGACTGTATGCAAGAATCGGGCCCCATGAGTATTGGAATATAAGCTGGGGTGCTGTTGAGGGTACTGTGGGTGATAGAATTATACCTGAGACCCCCAGAGAGCTCCCATTCAGGCCCAGGGCCCTGAGAACAGGGTATGCACATTCATATAGCAGGCTTGGGCACCCACCTGTCAGAGCTGTCAGCCTGCCTAAGCAGAGAAAAATGGTACAGGCAGAGCCGTCCTGATATCATAAAAAAGACTACCTGCAAAAACCCACTGCAGAACCCTAAAAGTCTCGACCTCAGGGCCCCTTTGGGTGGTCTCCATGGTCAGGTTCCACTGGACGAGGTGTTTCAAGACTGTGAAGTGGTCACTGGAAACTGCTCTTCTGACTGTATTTCCAAAAGATGCTGTGTGAAAGAATCGGGTCCCCTGGGGATTGTAATATAGTCTGGTGTGTTGCTGAGGGTTCTGTGGGAGCTAGAATCATACCTGAGACCCCAGAGGGGTGTGTCAGAATTATATCTGAGACCACAGATGTGGGTGTCAGTGAATGATGGTGGGGCTCTCGTCCTCACTGCCTCCCTGCATCCTGGGCCTTGCAGGAGCTATCTAGGACAGGAGGAACAATGACAAAGGCAAGTCCAAGTTAGAGGAGTGTTCTCAAATCTCCGACTTGCCTCTCACAAGTGCAGATGAGGTTGAGACAGTGTCTCAGAGGCTATCGGTCATGATGGCAAGCCTGAAAATGGTGTCCAGTAGTGCTGTTGAGGTGCACTGTGGATCCCTCAAGAAAGCAAAGAATGTCAAGGCTCACCTAAGACAACAAACTTCCTTGTGCTAGAGTTCAAGCAATGTTCAATGACTCCTGTCAGAGGACCCAAAAGTCTGCAAAGGGCAAACAACTCAGCCACAACAACGAACCACAATCTGGAGTACAGCCAGCCTACCTGAAGTCCTTTTTCTCTCTGAAATCCCTGGCAGCTAAATAAACTTTGGTGAGAGGAAGTACCATCCAGCAACAGCACAATGAAAGAACCCATCCACAATGAAAATGCCATGCAGATGAAATCAAACTGATGCTAGATTACTAGACAAAAACCAGACACAGCTGACTGCTTCTCATCTTACAGGAATCATGCAGCCCTTCGATAGAAGTGGAAGCACAAGAGTTTCTTTCTTGGTAGCTGTAACAGAAATTTATGATTACAAATTATCAAAGCTGCCCAGTCATTAAAATGTGACAGTGCTTAGAAGGAAACACTCATGCAATGGATTCCCATGATGCCTATTCCCTGTGAATTGGGAAACATCTAGTGTGGAAGTCATTGAACCAGACCCAGAAAACCCTAGGACAACAAGGAACATGAAGTCAAGAAAAGACAGGCAGAAATCCATGGCTGATGCACCTCCGTGGAGATCTCCTTCTCCGCCAAGCAGCAGGGACTTCTCACTAGGCCAAGAAGTTATTCATTGTGATGCTAGCCAGAGCTCACAGCTCAGGCCTGGTGCCATGAGACTAGCACATGCTTGTGAGGCAGGCATGGGCCCCAGCTGTCAGAGCTGTCATCCTGCCTAAGCAGAAGAAAATGATACAGGCAGAGCCTGCCTGGTATCAGGAAAAACTGCCTGCGATAACCAACTTTGGGTCCCTAAAAGTGTTGACCTTAGGGCACCTTCGGACTGTCTCCATGGTCTGTTCTTGCTGGAGGAAAAGGCATTTTGAGACTTTGAGGTGGGTGTTGAAAACTGCTCTTCTGACTTAATTCCCGAAAGAGACTGTGTGCAAGAACTGGGTCCCGTATGGATTGGAATATAGTCTGGAGAGTTGTTGTGGGCTCTTTGATGGAATCATACCTGAGACCCCAGAGGTGGGTGTCAGCAAAATATGGACTAGCGCTTTACCTCACTGCCGCTCTTCATCCTGGGCCTAACAGGGTCTCTCTAAGAAGGGCAGAAACCATGACAAATGCAAGTCCAAAGTGACTCAGTCTTCCCACACCTCGAACTGTCCCCTCACAGGTGCAGATAAGGTTGAGATAGTATCTCTGAGGCCATCTGTGGTGATTGCACGCCTGAGAAATGTGTCCGGTACTGCTGTTGAGGGGTAATGTGGACACCCTTGAAAGCCAGGAAAAATCATGCTCGCCTTAGAGAACAAGTTGAATTGTGCTAGACTCCAAGCAAAGTTCAAAGATTCCTGTCAGAAAACCCATACTCCTTCTGCAAAGTGCTAACAACCTCAGCTCCCACAATGAGACCTCAACTCACAAACGGGAGTGCAGCCAGCATACACAAAGTCCCATTTGCATTCAGAAATCCCTGGCAACCAGAATGTCTGTGGCAAGAAGCAGACCCATCCAGTAACAACCCAATGAAAGACTCCCGCCACAGTGAAAAAGATGTAAAGATGAAACAAAACAGAGACTATATTAAGAGGCAAAAACCAGACAGAGCTGCCTGCTTCTCATCTTACAGGAATCAGGCAGCCTTTCAATAGAATTGAGAGAACAAGAGTTTCCTTGTTGGCAGCTGTAAAGGGAACTTATGGTTTTAAAAATATCACAGCTACCAAGTAATTAAAACATGACAGTGTTGGCACCGTGGCTCATGCCTGTAATCCCAGTACCTTTCAAGGCCAAGGTGGGCAGATCACAAGGTCAGAAGATTGAGACCATCCTGGCTAACTCAGTGAAACCCCATCTCTACTAAAAACACACACAAACAATTAGCTTAGCATTGTGGTGGGCATTTGTAGTCCCAGCTACTCAGGAGGCTGAGGCAGGAGAATGGCCTGAACCTGGGAGGCGGAGTTTGCAGTGAACAAAGATCATGCCACTGCACTCCAGCCTGGGCAACAGAGCAACACTCCATCTCAAAAACAAACAAACAAAAGTGACAGTGTTTAGAAGGAAACACTCACACAATGCATTCCCATGAGGGTTGTTCTCTGTGAAATGGGAAACATTTAGCATGGAAGAGATTGACCCCGACCCAGGAAACCCTAGGCCAGCATGGAACACGTAATTTGGGAAAAGAAGAGGAAATTTTGGAGGCCACATTTTACCAAGCATTTATCCACCCCATTCCCATTTGGCTCCAGGTATGAAAGCCTTCAAATCAGAGGTTGCCAAGATGGCCCCAGTTGGCACTTCAGATATTCCCTGCATGTTAGAGTACTGTCACCTGACACCAGATCATGGTGTGGACTGCTCATGCAATTAAGGGAATGGGGGGATGGAGTTGAAAGCACCTTCTGTCAGCTATGTTCACCTTTTTTGCAGGTGAAGCTGTGGGACACCATCCTCCCCTCACCAGATTCTATCTTCACCCATATCTGACCTTATTACTGCTCCAACTGTCTGTTCCAGAATGAAATACTGAGATGATGGAGGAGTGTCCCATTAAAATGTGTGAAGCACAAGCTCTGCTGGGAATTGAATTCAAGGTAAATTCAAGGGGCCCTGCAAATATGACTGCTGGTGGTGTCTCTCCCTGGGTTGGCCATAGGACAATGAAACACCTGGAGATGTCTGTTCTTGGGTGTGGTGTACTCCTCTTCTTTCTAGAAGAGTGGTTTTTTTGTTTGGTTGTTTGTTTTGTTTTTTCGCAGAGGGAGGTAATTTGGATGGCAGCCTCCCCATTGACTGCAGATTTGTGATGAACAGAAAAGTAAAGAACATGGAGCCCCACAGCCCAAGCAGAGCCATACAGAAAGGCCACCAAAATTAAGATACTCAAAAAAAAAAAAAAGAGAAGTGTTGCAGTTCATTAGCCACATTCCTTTAAGCAGACTCCACTTATAGGCACACACACAAACACACACATACACACAAAGCCCCACATACACACGCAGACAACCAACATATTCAACACTCTCACTGAATCACACAGGCTGGCAGCTTCTGAAGCTGCATCGTTCTGAAGGAAATCTCACCTGGGAGAGAACAACCCCAGGGAACACAGGCAGGCTGTACCAAAAAAAAATCACTGTATGGCAAGTTTCAAAAATACTCACCCTACAATGTCTAGGCAGGCCTGAGGAATCCTGCAGATCCTTTTGGATTCCTAGGAATTTCACCATTTATTCCTGGGGTTTGGCTTGACAATTCTTCCAGCTGGTTCATGTCTGCTCTCTCCTGGGATAATGGGACTCTCCCATGAATCCCACAAGGAAGACAGGCAAGAGTCCACCGCCGATGCACTTCCATGGAGGTCTTCTTCTCCCCAAGCTTCAGAGACTTGTCTCTAGGCAATGGTGGTATTCATTGTGATGCTAGCCAGAGTTCACAGCTCATGTGTGGTGCCCTGAGATCAGTGCATGTGCATTCGCAGAGTACCCTCTGGCACCTGACAGTCAAAGCTGTCAGGCAGCCTAAGCAGAGAAAATTGGTAACAGCAGAGCTGGTCTGATATTGGTAAAAAGTTGCCTGTGATAACCCACTGCGTGACTCTGAAAGTCTCATACTTAGGGCCGCTTTGGGTCATCACCGTTGTTGGGCCTTGCAGGAGGAGGAGGCTCTTTGAGACTGTGAGGTGGTAGGTGGAAACTGCTCTTCAGGCTCCAGCCTCGAAGAGGCTGTGTGCAAACATCAGGTCCAACGGGTATTGGGATATAGTCTGGTGAATTTTTGAGTGGTCTTTTGGTGATGGAAACATACCTGAGACTGCAGAGGTGGGTGTCCATGAAAGATGGCCAGGCTCTTGACCTCATTTTCTCCCTTAATTCTGGGACTCACAGGGGCTCTCTGGAAAAGACAGGAACCACAAGAAAAGCAAGTCCAAGGTGAAGCAGTGTTCTCCTACCTCAAACTGGCATCTCATGGGTTCAGATGAGGTTGAGACAGTGTCATAGCATCTGACTGTGGCAATTGGAAGCCTGAAAAGTGTGCCTAGTAATGCTTTTGAGGGGAAATGTGAACCTACAATAAAAGCAAAGAAAAATCAAGGCTTGCCTGAGAGAATGAGCTGAAATGTGCTGGAGTCACAGCAACATTCAAATATTAATGCCAGTGGACCCAAAAGCCTTCTGCAAAGGCTGCATTTTGGAGATGCAGTCCCATCCAGCAAGGGCCCAATGGAAGACGCTCTCTACTATGAGCACAGACTTGCAGAGGAAGTGAATCAGATCCAAGAATATCAGGCAAATCCAGATACAGCTACCTGCTACTCATCCTACAGGAATCTTGCAGCCCTATGATAGAAGTCAGAGAAGAGTTTCCTTGTTGGTGGCTGTAATGGGAATTTTCACTTTTAAAAGTATCACAGCTGACCAGTCATTAAAATGTGACCCTATTTAGAAGAAAACATTCACATAAAGGATTACCATGAGGATCATCTTCGGTGAACTGGGAAACATTTAGTGTGGAAGACTTTGAGCCAGACCCAGGAAACCCTAGGCCACCAAGGAACATGGAAGTCAGAAAAAGAAGAAGCAGGTGTGGAGTCAAGTTTATCACCGTTAACATTTTACATCACACATTTATCTATTTCATTCTCTTCCTAGTGAATTTTTTTTTTTTTTTTTTTTTTGAGATGGAGTTTTGCTCTGTCACCAGTCTGGAATACAGTGGCCTGACCTCAGCTCAGCTCACTGCAGCCTCTATTTCTTGGGTTTAAGCAATTTACCTGCCATAGCCTCCTGAGTAGCTGGGATTACAGGCACATACCACCACTCCTGGCTAATTTTGTATTTTTAGTAGAGATGGTTTTTCCCCATGTTGGTCAGACTAGTCTCAAACTCCTGACTTCTGGTGATTCACCAGCCTCAGCCTCCCAAAGTGCTGGGATTACAGACCTGAGCCACAAAGCCTGGCCCTGGTTTCTTTTGAGACAAGTTCTTGCTTGGTCACCCAGGCAGGAGTGCATTGGCACAATCTTCACACACTGCAGCCTCAGCCTCCCAAGCTCAAGCTATCTTCGTGTCTCAGCTTCCCACATAGCTGGGACTAAATGCGTGCAACAACACACCAGGACATTTGTTGTTGTTGTTTACTGTGAAGTCTTGCTATATTGCATAATGGGTATTAAATTACTGGGCCCAAAGGGTCCTCCTAGTTCAAGCTTCCAAAGTGCTGTAATTACAGAAGTGAGCCACTGCAGACAGCCTTGCCACTCTTTAATCATTTTATAAATGTCAGCCTTCAAAATTAACAAGTAATTTTTTACTTATGAAATTCCAAATTCCAAATCAAGTTCAGCTTCATTTCATAAAGAGGTAAAAACAAAATAAAAACCTTATTGCTCTGTCACACAAGCTGGAGTGCAGGGGAGCAATCTCAGCTCACTGCAAGCTCCGACTCCCAGGTTCATGGGAGTCTCAGCCTCCCCAGTAGCTAGAACTACAGGCACCTGCCATCACACCCAGCTAGTTTTTTTGTGTGTTTAGTACAGAGGTGGATTCACCATGTTAGCCAGGATCGTGTCGATGTCCTGACCTCATGGTCAACCCACCTTGGCCTCCCCTCATTTTCAAAAAGAGGTAAAACAAAACAAAATGAAAAAATATTATTTTTCCTTTGTTTTGAAGTTAGCAAAGAGTTGGAAAGTAAATCATCTCTATTTTATTTTACAAAATTGACTGTACAAAGAAAGATTTCACATAAATTTTTTCAGATCTAAAATCCTGTGAAGTTATCAACAGAAATATCATCTTATAAAACAACAACAAAAAAATCTCCTAGTTGGTCTTTTATGTGGATTAAATATCTTATAATTAGTAATGTATACAATTGTGATGATAGTTTTTCCTAGAACCATAATAGTAAAAATATGAACCTCATTTTTTTAGAACTACTACCTTAATAAGAAAACTAACTGCTGACCTGGTATAATAATTTTTGTCCCAGACAGCTAGCATTCTGAACTATTCAGTTCCTTCTGATAGCCCAAGGGAGCTAAGAGCTGAATCACAGTCTGGACATCCTGGAGGAGTAGAAAGGCCAGATCATTTCTTGCTGACTCCTCACCAACCAGAATCTCTCATGCAGTAGAATGGTAGACATCTTCACAATTCTCAGTGGTGTCCCAGGGTGCCTCAGGTCCACAATCACAGGAGTGTCTCCAGGATTCCTGTGTGCATAGGCAAAGATTTATTATGGTACATTCATTAGAAAACCTGAACCTTAAACCTACATCAGGCTTTCCAGCAGATTTCTTTAGTCATGACACACAAGATCCCTAGCTCATCTTCAGAGAAATCTGAAATCTATGAATAAAGAGTCCACAGACAATGGAATTTCAGAAGAATTAACTAACAGAGGTACTAATAAGCCAAACACAGTGAGATAATTTCTTTTTAGACTAAAATAAAATGTTGTCTGTATAAGTGAGATGATCATGCCTTATAGAAGTGAATGTTGACAGAGAAACCTTCAGTAATGTAATTATGGGATAATCAATTTTAGGGCATGGGAAGAGGCAGGCAAAAACTTACATGTTCCTGACACGGTGTGTGAAATCCCAAGAGCTGCTAACTGTGGAACCACTGCAGATCTGACTGCCGCAGCTGATGATCACAGCCTGCCAAGTCGTGGCATATTGCAGAGAAATCTGATCTGCCTAAGCTGAGGACAAAAATAAGCTAATTGGGCTAATTTGAATACAATTGCCATCTGTAGAGGATTTTTTTAAGTTTTAAATCCCTCTTACTTCTGCTGTGTCAGCATTGTTAAATATGACTAGCAAAGACAAACTTCTACCTCTTTTTTGCTTATGCATTTTTCTTGAAAAAAAGTGTTCCTTTTATTATCTTTCCAAGTTCATAGTTTCTTTATGTCCTGGCTTAAGTTTCTTTAATCAAAATATTGGGAGTCATTCCAGTCTTCTCCTCCATTGCAACATGTATATAGATATAATTTTAGCTACTTAGAAGTCACTGAATTACATAGGAAACAAAAAACAAAATCATTTGAAGATATTAGATGAATAATGAAAAATTTGGAGATAAGGCACCTTTCTCTAAATTGTAGGGAGCTTATCTTCCTACACTTATAATCTTACTCAGATATCAAACCAAAAGTTTCAATAAAAAATTCCAGTTTGAGGTTCAGGAAAGAGTTCATATTTAAAAAATTATTTTAGAGTTCCTCAGAAAACTGAGTTGAAGCAATGCTCATTATATAGATAGAGATAAAAATGGTGAAGATAATCTGTAAAAGAGGTAGGGAAGTATAGATGAAATTTGAAGCATAACTAAGATTTTAAGTGTAGTTGTCTTTGAATTAGACTTTGGAAGATGTGAACAATTAATTATGGCCTCTTTTATGTTTTAAATGTATTATTCACTGTAGCTATGGCAATAGGTGGTAGCTATAAAACAGCTGCAGTTAAGTGCACATTTAATACATGAGACCAAAACAGAGCCCTCAATTTCCAAGGAAATAAGTGGAAGTACAGTAACGTGAAATAGCCATTGATAATATAGTGATAGGTTTTGTGATAGCCAAGGGAAGAGGGAAACTAATAATTGCAATGTAATACATTTTAGTACACCATCACTTAAAACACATTACTTACCAACTACTATACTGTTTCCAAGCACCATAATATCTTTAACTTAAATATATTTAATTTAAAATAACTCTATTATAAATATAAGACACTGTGTGGTAGTAAAGAAATGTCTTTGTGTTAGAAGCGTGTGTCTTAATGTTAGCCGTATTCATCTTTTGCCATGAGAAGTCGATCAATCCATTATACTTTCTAGTATCAGAATACAAATTTAAGATAACCATAATAATCATGTTATATGATCTATATCACAGAGTAATCTATAGGGATACTATAGAAATTGAATGATATATCAAGTATGAAATGCCGTTGTAAGCCAAAAGGAAACAAATTTATATTATTGGTAGATAAAAAACTCATGCATTTCTCATGAAGAGCTATCCTGTCCCTCTCCATCCATCTATTATTTTCTATTTCCATTCACTTCTTCCTTTACTTCTGCTACCAAGTTTCTGAGACATACTCTGAGGCTATGGCAGAAAGACGAAGTGTGGCTGAATAGAATTTGGAGTGGAGGTAAAAGCTGAGTCATTTGTAGAGGTAGAGACTGAAAGGGACATGGAAGCAGAGGTAGTCATGGGTCCTTGCTGGTGCCAGGGTGTATGGCTAGGCCGTGTCACTCCCTGGAGCCAGAAAAGGAAAGGGTGCACTTGGCCAAAGACATGGGGCTTTGTGCAATGCTTCTCAAAGTGACTCAAGATTCCCAAGTGCCCTCAAGTGTCCTTTTGCTGTAGATGGCACACCAAATGTGCTCCCAACTCACCCTGCAAGAAACAAGAGACAAGATATCAATCAATATTTTGAAGGAGGACTAGAAGTAACTTTTGGTGTTCAAGATATTCCTCTTTCTCCCTGGCATTCACACCCCATGAATTTGTCACCTTACAGCCAAATTCCCCCAAAGCCTTCTTGGCCTCCACAAAAAGATTGAATTTATTTAGCTTGGGGCAAAATTTGGCAGCACAAGTGCTGATTGTAAGATGCTCAGGTGGTTTTTGCACAATTCCCAGACTTCCTGTTGGAAAACAGAGAAGAGGTGTTTGTGCTTGTTTGTTTTTTGAATTTAGCCTAGATTAGAGGGAGAAGTATGGTGAATAGAAAGACAAGATTTTTATTGTTCAAGAGAGGATGTTATTCTCTTTGCAAACATGCTTCTCTTCCATCCCGTTGTCTTCTTCATTACTCACCCTTCATAAGGGACCAACTAGGTAGCCAGCAGTCATATAGTTGTATAAATTTCTCCTGTTCCAGACTTTCGTCTGGGCATATAGGAAGGACCAGGGGTTGAAAATGTAGTGGCTTCTTCAGGAAGATCAACCCAGGTCCTAGAGGTCCCTTGAGACCTATATAGGGTATGGCAAGTTCAAGGCTGACAGTCTGAGCTTGGGCAGAATACAGAAGATCAATAAGCCCCACTTAAACCAGGGCAAGGACTCCTGAGATTTTTTGTGGGTAAAAAAATCAAGAAAAGGTCTTATTATTTCCACATTTCAAACTGAACAAAACCCTGGAGGTCAAGTGAATCAGATGAAGTCCAGGTCAGCAGTAAAGTACTAATATCACCTTAGAAACTATTTTAGAGGATCATTTGAGACCAGAAGGGCAACATAATAAGACTTTATTTTTGCCAAAAATAAAAATTAGCCAGATGCAGTGGTGCGTGCCTGTGGTCCCATATATTCAGGAGGTGGGATTATCCCTTAATCTTGGGAGTTTGAGGCTACTGTGAATCACACCACTGCACTCCAGCCTGGGCAACAGAACAATACCCTGTCTCTCTTACACACACACACACACACACACACACACAGATATTCATTAACAATCTGAATACTGTAATTGCTTTATAATGATATCTTAAACTTGAAATGAGTTACTCAGACTTACATAAAATTGGCACATCTAGCTGTAGTAAGCAACCACTGTTCATTTAGTATGGAGCCAACACAGAAATGGGAGAAAGATAGCTGTAAAGAGATTATCCAAAAGAATTCAATAATTTCTGCCTTCCAGCAGTTGGGACAGAGGGGGACATGGCCAGGATGTAATCCACATTCTGCAGAAGGAATACATATGTGGAATAGATTGAGATTAGTGTTACTACTCTCCCATTTCTAAAATATAATTTTAGGTTGTTAGGAATATGCTTGGAAATTCAGTATCTTCAATTCTGAGAAAATAATTGGAAATATACATTGTTTATCCTACAATTTTAGATATACTTCAGAGGTTATCTGCATAACTTTTCTTCAAATAATAATTTAAAGTAAATATATATATATAAAATATATCTTATTATTTATATCCAAGATATTATACTATTATCCAACAGTGTGTGTATATATTCATATACCACAAGTGGAATAATAAACCACTTTATTTTTTTTTTTTAAGACAGCGTCTCACTCTGTCACACAGGCTGAAGAGCACTGCTGCAATCTTGGCTCACTGCAAGCTCTGCCTCCCAGGTTCATGCCATCCTTCTGCCTCAGCCTCCCAAGTAGCTGGGACTACAGGTGCCCACCACCATGACCGACTAATTTTTTTTTTTTGCATTTTTAGGAGAGACAGGGTTTCACTGTGTTAGCCAAGATGGTCTCAATCACCTGACCTCGTGATCCACCAGCCTTAGCCTCCCAAAGTGCTGGGATTACAGACATGAACAACCGCACCTGGCAATAATAAACCACTTCTAAGAAGTAAGACTATTTTTAAAATACTGTTCTCTGAATAGAATTGTGTTTACAAAACATAGCCTATAAATTCTGCTTGGCAAATATAAGATATTATCTCAATATTTAGACATTCCTGCTGATTCATACAATAACCTAAATTTTGATTTTGCAAAGGTCTGAGAACGTAACCTCTGATGTCACAAACTCTGGTTTTAGGGCTCAACAAGAATCTTCACACTAACATATGACTAGAGTAAACATACCTGTGGTTTCATAAGAAATAACAGCTTCCTTGAAGAGCCAGAAAGCCTGGAAACTTTCTATCCAGATCACAGATAGTTGACACTCAACCAGGTAAACATTGAGTTCTGAATACCTGAGAGGTTGCTTTCCAGGCTTAGGTCCAGATTGAGATCCAGGCATCAGGAGAGGTTGTTTTGTTAAAAATGTGGCTGGAGCTGCATGCAATGATGAAAAAGAAGGAGAAAGAATGTACTCTTCAGTAAATGTTGAGGAAGATATTTTCTGAAGAGGATTACAGAAGAGGCTATGGATAAGAGAATAGCAGAGGAAACCAGAGGAGAAAAAACTGAGCAAGATGGGAAAATGCAGAATGAAGGGACAGTACAAGAAAAAAAAAAAAAAAACTAAATAAGAAGGGCACAGTGTAAACAGAGATGGAAGAGAACAAGAAAGAAAAAGGAAGATGAATGAGAGATAAGAGAAATACACGGGACATCAGGGCTTTCTTTTATCTTAATAGTTTTTAATTTCCTGCAATGGTGTTGCTAAACAACTCTTGCAGCAAGCCAAATGCTTATAAGCTGGCTTGGTTGGAGAGAATTGATTTTATCCTGAATTTCTGTGGCAGTTATCTCAGTTAACAAAGTGATAGAATACTGATCTGGGAAAGACACAGTTTTTACTGGCAGAAAGGGGGTACACATTTAGACAAAGAGCCAAAATGACTCATTAAGTTTTTCTCCATTAGGCTCAATTTCAGGAGGAGAAAATGATGCAATTATATCAGCCTTATAACGGCTTCTGGGTCTTAGTATTTCTGCTGCAGGCTTGATCCTGGTTCTCACTTTACCAGCTTTAAAAACAGCAAAGGATTCAATAATGTGGTTTTCAGGCTGGATCCAGTGTCTCTCTGATTAGGTTACAGGCAGTATCCAAGATATGAGTGTTATCCTTTAAACAAGGTCCCTGTTTTGACTGCTGGAGATAGAACCTTGGGCTAGAATCTTAGTAGGAAGATTTTATACTGGATGAAAGGGTGAATTATATCAACTTTGGGCTGGATGCAGGGACTGACTGTTTGAGATTTTGAATAAACCCAGAGCTGCCTTTATTCATTTAAATATAAAACAAAGATCTGACTATATCAGTTTCCTGCTTGATCCAGGTCTCACTGCTTGGGTTTCAGGGTGGGTCTAGGTTTGATAGGTAGCAGCTCTCTGCTGAGTCCAGGGCCAAAATATACCAATTTCAGTCTGGGGCCAGGGAGAGAATGGCTGACTTTCAGGATGAATCCAAGGTCTAACTGTATCACATTGAGTCTGTAAGTAAGATGTGACTATATCAATTTCAGTCATGCTTCGGGGTTTTATTCCTCAACTTATAATCCAAATTTGGAATATTTCAATTTTAGGTTGTTTCCAAGGTCTTATTGAATTCATTTGACTCTGGAACCAGTATCTTATCAATGTACTGGCTACAGGGTGGGTCCAGGGATGAATTTCAGAGTAAGTCCATGATCTGATAGTAGCAAGTACATATTAAGTCCAGGAGTAATTTATGCTAACTTAATTCTGGTTCCAGGAGTGTGCCATTTGAGATTCAAGTTGGGTCCAGGGCCAAACTGCATCGTTTTGAGTTGGAAACCAACATGTCAACATGTCCGCCTCAGGACAGGTCCTAATTGCTTGAGATTCAGGCTCAGTCCATTGTTCTATTTTATCAGTTTCAGAATGGGTCCAATGTTTGACTGTATTGGTTTCATCATATGTCCAAGGTTGGATAACATCACCTTCTGACTGGGTCCGGGGTCTGACTGCATTCTTTTCAGATTGGTTTAATTGATGAATTTTTTTGCCATTCTGTCTGGCTTCATCCAGGTAGCAACTGTATGAGAATAAGGTTGAGTACCCTTTCTTCCTATATGGTTTTGGGTCTGAAACCAAGCACTCAGAGTATTAATGTCAGGTATGGTCGAGCCTGATACAGTAGTGTATCACAACGATACAATAGTCTATCAGACAAGGACAGGGTACAAGGTCTGACTGCTTGAAATTCAGCATGAGTCAAGGTCTGATTGTATTAGTTTTATCTCTAGGGGAGGATTGTGCCTGCTTCAGTCTGGAGCCATAGTTTTACTGTATCAGCTTCAGAAATGGTCTGGGATCTCATTGTACCTACTTCACATTGGGTACACAGGAAGAAGACGTCAGTTTCGGATTGGATTAATGTTATAAATGTTGTAGTTCTATGTTTGGCCCAGGATTCTTTTTACCAGGTCCAAAGGAAGTAAATGTGATCAGTGTTTGAAATTCTGGCTGAGACCAAGATTTTATTTTTTCTGTTCCAGTTGTAAATGAAGTTCTGCTAGCTAGAGCTTCAGGTTGGGACCATGGTTTTGCTGCTTGAGGCAGAGGCCCTATCAAGGATATAAGTGTTCCAAATTCAGGCAAGGTCCATTCACTGATATTTTCAATTCCATGATGTGTCCATAAAATAGACACTTGATTTTCATCTTGGATCAAAGGTTGTGTGGTATCAGGTTGAGGCTGTAATGAAATTCTATACAAATTTTAGCTTCAGGAAGTGCCCATAGTTTCTTAGCTTCAGTTTTAAGTATTGTCCAAAATGAGCGCATATCACTCTGTGTATAAGAATTTGCCTCTGGAAAATCATCATGAGTCTACTTTGTGTCTGTGGAAGCTGTGGATTCTGTCCATGTGTTTACCACTGGAGACTCAGACTGGGATCATGGGGTGATTGATTCAGATATAGGTAGTGTCTAGGTTTTTCCTGCTGAAGGGATACCTGGGTCTATGGTAACACTGAGGAAACTGCAGTCTGTGCCTCTGGATTTTCTACTGAAATTTCATCACAGTTCCATGATATAAGTATATCAGATACAGTCTGTGTCCAGGTAATTTCTACTGCAGCCTGGGCCTGCAGCCACGGTATAATTTTGTAAGATACTGGCTGTGTGGAGGTAACGACTGCAGAAGCTTCAGCCTGCGCCCACAGTGCAACTATATCAGATACACGATGTGTCCAAGGATTTGCTGACAGAAGTAAAGCTTTGGTCCATGGGGTGACTGTGGAAACTATTTCCTCTATCCACACATTGACTGCTAGAGATAGAGGCTGGGTACACAATGATAATGTGTTAGATTTAGGCAGTATCCAGGTATTTACTGCTGAAGATTCAAATTGGATCAATCCTATGTACGTGTCAGATACAGGCAGTATCCATGTAATTAATGCTGCAGATTCAGATTGGGACCATAATCTGGTTGCATTAAATGAAGGCTGTGACCAGGCCTTTACTGTGACTGTGCCCAAATTGTAGCTGTATAAAAACAGGCAGTGTCCAGGGATTTATTGCTGGAAATTCAGCCTGGGTCCAGGGTATAACTTTGGAAGCTACAGCCTCTGTCCAGGTATTTACTGGTAGACATTCAGTTTGAGTCCATTCTTTCAGTGTACCACGTAAATTTTGTGAAAAGAAGATTAATGATGGAGTTACAGGCTGTGTACTCAGTGTGAGTGTATCAGCACATGCTTTGTCCAGGGATTTACTGCCAAAGATTCACTCTGGGTCTATGGTGTGACTATTTCAATCTCAGCCTGTAGCAGAGGAGTTGGGGATGGAGATTCGGACTCTGTCCAGAGAGTTACAATTGGAGACTTAGACTGCAACATGGGATTTACAGCTGAAATTCTGCCTCATTCCAAGTGTTTACTGATGCATATTTCATTTGGGTCCACAATGTGACTGCATGAGATAGAGGTTGTAACCAGGGACTGATTGCTGGAGGTTTTGTCTGTCTCCATGTTATGACTGTATCAGCTAGGGCCTCTCTCCTGTGAATTATTACTAGAGATACAGACATGTACTGCAGTGTGACTATACCAGTTACAACCACTGTTAAGGGATTTATTGCTGGCAACAGATCCTGGGTCCATGATGTGACTATTTCAGTTTTAGACTGTCTCCATGGATTTACTGCTGCATAAACATTGTTAGCCAATGATTTCACTCTATTAAGTAGAGTACATGTGCACAGATTATTGATTTTAGAATGAGCTTGCGTCCACAGTAAGACAGTTTCTGTTTCAAATTTTGTGGAGGAATTTACTCCTACAGATTCAGGTTGGTTCAGTGGTATAACTCTAGCAGGTGTAGGTTGTGTCCAGTCATTTACTTTTGGAGATTCAGCCTTGGTCTACTGAGTGAATATATCACTTTTATATTGTGTCCAGAGATTTATGGCAGGTGATTTGACTTGATTCCATAGTTTGATTGTATAAGCTATTGCCTGTGTCAAATGCTTTACTGCTGAAGACTCAGCCTGGGTACATGGTATGAGTGCATCAGATACATATTGGATCCAAGGCACTAGTGTTAAAAATTCAAACTGATTCCATGGTGTGGTTGTATCAGCTATAGTTTCTGTCCAATAAACTAATGCTGGAGATTCAGAATGAGGCCATGGTGTGTCTCTGTCATACAGAGGCTTAGTCCAAAGATTTCCTGCTGGAGATTCAAACTGTGCCCATAGTGTAACAGTAGCAGCCTAAGGTAGTATCCGTGGATATTCTGTTGTTAACACAGACCCTTTCCATAGTCTGATGCTATCAGCTATGGACATTGTCCAGGTATTTACTGATGGACATTCAACCTGGGTCTACATTATGACTACTGAAGGTATAGGCTGTGTCCATGGAATTACTGCTGGAGATACAGCCTGGGCCCATGGTATGACTGTGGAAGGTACAGCATCTGTGCACAGATTTACTGTTGGAGACTCAGCTTGTGTGCACAGGATAATGTTATCAGATTCAGGTAGTGTACAGAGATTTACCGCTGAAGATTCATCTTGTGTCCATGGTTTTATGTCCAGAATTTATTCACAATGTTCTTGGTCTCGCTGACTTCAACAATGAATCCACCGACCTTCATGGTGAGTGTTACAGCTCTTAAACATGGTGTGTCTGGAGTTTGTTCCTTCAGATACTCAGATGTGTCTGGAGTTTCTTCCTTCCATTGGGTTTGTGGTCTTGCTGACTTCAGAAGTGAAGCCACAGAATTTCCCAGTGAGTGTTACAGCTCTTAAAGTTGGTACCTTCAGAGTTGTTTGTTCCTTCTAGTGGGTTCGTGGTCTTGTTGACTTCAGGAATGAAGCCACAGACCCTCAAGGTGAGTGTTATAGCTCATAAAGGTAGTGCAGACCCAAAGAGTGAGCAGCAGCAAGATTTATTGTGAAGAGCGAAAGAACAAAGCTTCCACAGCATGGAAGGGGACCCAAGCAGGTTGCCACTACTGGCTAGGGTGACCAGCTTTTATTCCTTTATTTGACCCCATGAACATCCTGCTGATTGGTCCATTTTCCAGAGCACTGATTGGTCCATTTTATAGAGTGCTGATTGGTCCATTTTACAGCATGCTGATTGGTGCATTTTTACGGAGTGCTGATTGGTGCCTTTACTATCCTTTAACTAGACACAAAAGTTATCTATGTCCCCACCTGACCCTCAAACTGAGGTGAAGCTCAGCTGGTTTCACCTTTCAGTTTGATTGTACAAGATAGATTCTATGTAAATGTTTTTATTGGTGGAGACTCATTCTGAATCCATGGTATAGTACTAAGCCTACAGAATTTGTCCAGGGATTTATGGCTGGAAATTCAGGCTTGGTCCACACCTTGTCTCCATCAGCTATTGTTTGTGTCCATTAATTTACTGTTGGAAAATCACTCAGGATCCCTCGTGTGACTAGTAAGTTTCAGACTCTGTCCAGGTATTTTCTTCTATAAATTCAGCCTGATTCCATGGTAGGACCATATCAGCTGTAGCCTTTCTTCGGGGATTCATTGCTGGAGTTTTACCCAGAAACCACAGTTGAGTCCAAGGTACTGGTGGATGTTCAACGTGGGTGCATGGTAGGAATACATCATGTACACAGGGACTCAATCCTAGAGTTTCAGCCAGATTTCATGTTGTGAGTATATCAGTTTCAGACTGTGTCCAAGGATGTGATAATAGTGATTCAACCTGGATACACATTATTATGACTGTATCAGATATAAGAGAATACATCCATGAATTCATCACTAGTGATTCAGCATGGGACCCTAGTGTGATGATATCAGCTTCCAACTGTTTCCAGGTATGTATTACTGGAGACTCAACCTGGGTTCACATTGTTATTGTTTCAGTATCAAACTGTATCTACTAGTTTACTGGTGGCAAGTAATCCATGGTCCACAATGAGACTGGAATAAATTCAGATGGGAGTCAGTTGTTTCCTTCTAGATATTCAGGCTGCAATTTTGTCCAAGGATTCATTGGTGGCATTTCATCAAGAGTAAATGCTATGGCTGTTTCAGCTATAGTTCTTGCCCAAGGATTCATTGTTGGGAATCTATCCTGGATCCATGGTGTGACTGTCTTAGCTATAGGCTCTGTCAGGGGAAATAAGGCTAGAAATTAACCTTGATTCCAACATGTGACTTTATCAGATACAGAATGTGTCCACAGATTCAGTGTTGGAGGTTCGGCAAGAGTCCACAGTATGATTGGATTGGTTTCAGACTATCTCCAGGATGTTAATCCTTGAAATTCAGCCTTTGTCCATGTTGTGACTATATCTGCTAACATCTTGGTCCAATAGTTTACTGTTGGAGTTTCAGTCTGGGTCAACAGTGGGACTGTGTGAGTTTCAGATTGTGTCCATGGATTTAATTGTTGAGACTCTCCCTGCATCCATGGTGTTAAGATACTTCATTTCATATCTTAACAAATGTGTTAAGTAGTTTCATTTTGTACCCAAGAGTTGATTACACCAATGTCTTTCTGAATCCAGGGTCTCAGAATGTCATCTTCAGCTTGGGTCCACGATCTAACTTTATCACTTTCAACCTCACCCCAGTGTCTAAATGCATAAGTTTCATGATGTATCCGGTCTCTTATCAGCCTCAGGTTGGTTCCAAAACCTCACTATTTCAGTTTCAGACTGTATCCAATGATGATCTGTCAGAGTTACTGGTTCTCTCCACTACGTGACTATCTCTGCTTGAGACTAAAACAAAGGTTTGATGTTATCAGCTTCAGTGTGATTCCAGGGTCTGCATTTAACACCTCATGTTGGGGCCCGGGTACCATTGTTTCCATTCCAGTTTGGGCCCAATATCTAACTGGATCTGTTTCTGGTTGGGTCCAATGTTTTTCTTTCCATTCTTCAGTCTGGGTTCTGGGCCACAGTATTTTAAATTTATGCTGAATCCTGGGTCTCATTCTTTGAGTTTCAATTTGTAACCATGGTTTAACTGTATCAGCTTCCAGGTGAATCAAGAATCTTCCTGATTGAGTTTCTGGCTGGGTCCATGTTTGGAATATGGTTGTTTCGCGTTGATTCCGTGGTCTAATCATGTCAACTTTAGAGTGAATTAAGGGCACAATTACATCATAAAAGGATTTATTAAGATCCATGTCTTCATCAGGGGTTTGAGTATAACAGCCTCCTGTTTATTCAATTACTAAATCTGTTCATTTGATATGAAGGCCTGATCATATTTGTTTTCTGTTGCATCCAAGACCTAATATTTTCACCTTTTGACTTAGCGTATGAATATGGAGTATGCAGTGTAGAAGAAATCTAGAACTGAGTTGACTCAACTACCATAAGAATCCAGTACCCATTTGTCCTTTCTATAGTTTCTTGGGATCAAAATATATTTAAGACTAGCTGACACCATGGTTCAAAGCTATGGATTACTGTAGGATACTGAGATCCGTCTTCATTGAGGGATGAATGAGCCTGTAGTTCAATTTTATTAACTGTGAAAGGTACCAGTGGAATCAAGTTGTAAGTTACTGGCTTAGCACCAGGTTTAACTCTATGAGCTACATAATACTTCTGGTGTTCAAATCTGCATCACTGTTCCTGTTTTATAAGACACAAACTATTTCCAAGTTTCAACTTCAAGAGTAATTTCTAGCCAAGGTATAGCTACAAGTTGCCCATGAGATGGAACATTAATAGGTTGAACCTGAGACTGACCAGTATCCATCTCAGAAGAAACTTGAGATCCATCTATCCCACTTGAAAAGACAAACCAGGATCCACCAGCATTAACTAATGGTACAGTATGAATCCTAATTGTACCAGCTAATGTATTAATCCAGGATCTTGCCAAATCAGTCACAGTGTGATATTTAAAATGCACTGCATTTTTCTGAGGAAGATTCCAGGGTATAGGTATAATAGCAATTTGGGAGTTCTGGGGTCCAGAAAAAAAGAAATATTGAGAAGTGTCCATTTCTGGGGTACTCCAGTGTTCAGCTCTATCAGGATGATCCCATGATTTGGCAACAGGAGAAATCCAGGATATACCATTGGGAATTTGCTAGGAGAAGAGAGGTGACCACTTTGAAAGTGTGATAGTATATTGGCATGAAAAAAAGTCTCTTATTTGAACCAAAAAACACTGAATGAGGATTCTGGTGCTTTCTGTTCACTGGGGAAGTGCTCAATCTTCTCCTCCATGTTTGTATGGATAATCTATGGAAGACCAAGTTGTCAGAGCCTGTGTTAGAGGAAAGTGTGTTTTGTAGACTATCTTCTACTCCAGGAGGAAAGTTGCAGGGTACAGAAAAATTAGGACCCAGTGGCTTCTGGGATGCCTTGATAAGCCATCTCATCCATGATATGTACGGGGCTGTCCTGATGACAAGAATAGGGTCATACCTCATAGGCTTCTGAGGTATCACTGACCAGGCCTACAATTTCCCAGTGACTGCCAAACAGGCAAAGAACAGGAATATCTTGCTGTACCTGAACGGTTGGAAACAAAGGTAACTATATATATATTAGAAATACATATAAACTGGCGGGGCGCGGTGGCTCACACCTGTAATCCCAGCACTTTGGGAGGCCGAGGCGGGCGGATCACAAGGTCAGGAGATCGAGACCATCCTGGCTAATGCGGTGAAACCCCGTCTCTACTAAAAATACAAAAAATTAGCCGGGCGAAGTGGCGGGCGCCTGTAGTCCCAGCTACTCGGGAGGCTGAGGCAGGAGAATGGTGTGAACCTCGGAGGCGGAGCTTGCAGTGAGCCAAGATCGCGCCACTGCACTCCAGCCTGGGTGGCAGAGCGAGACTTCGTCTCAAAAAAAAAAAAAAAAAAGAAATACATATAAACATATAGTACACAGTATTAAAATATATAATTCATAAATTACATATATATGCAATACATATATTAATTATAAAATATACAAATACACATATTGTATGTTTATCAATACTTATAAATTAGTTATATAGCTTATGATTTATACATATATTAAATTTTCAGATATTTAATTGTAAGTAAAAGTTATACTTTTCTATCATATGTAAATTTCATATTACGTGAAGGGCAATAATAAATATTACATAGTCCATACTTCAAGAGTTCCATAAAATGCTCAGGCATAACTAATTCTAACTCTGGTTAAAATAGTAAAATTAAATGCTAGATGGAAATTAGAGGAAAGTTCTATACAATAAAAAATCACCTATATACTCAAAATAATTATCTGAATATTACTTACGCCCTTAGCCATGTAATCTTAGGCAAAGCACAACTTATACAGTCATATGAAATGACTGTATCACCTCCTCTGCCATTATGTTTGTTGAAACCATCATCATTTGTTTCATCTCTTTGATTGATTCTGATACCCAATTGCAGCTTACAGTTTGTTCTCCCAGTTGCCAGAATTACACTCAGAGTAAAAGCACTTGCTGTAAAATTGACTACATAATTGGAAGTAAAACACTCCTCAGCAAATGCAAAAGAACAGAAATCATAACAAATAGTCTCTCAGGCCACAGTGCAATCGAATTAGAACTCAGGATTAAAAAACTCACTCAAAGCTGCCCAACTACATGGAAACTGAATAACCTGCTCCTGAGTCTACTGGGTAAATAATGAAATGAAGGCAGAATAAAGATGTACTTTGAAACTTTGAAAGATGTGCTTTGAAATAAAGGGGAGATCACCACTGTTCCCACAGAAATACAAACTACCATCAGAGAGTACTATAAACACCTATACCCAAATAAAGTAGAAAATCTAGAAGAAATGAGCATGTTCCAAGATGGCTGAATAGGAACAGCTCCAGTCTAGTAGCTCACAGTGTGAGCAACACAGAAGAGGGGTGATTTCTGCATTTTCAACTGAGGTACCAGGTTTATCTCACTGGGGCTTATGGGACAGTGGCTGCAGGACAGTGGGTGCAGCCCACCAAGCATGAGCCAAAGCAGGGCATGGCATTGCCTCACCTGGGAAGTGCAAGGGGTCAGGGAATTCCCTTTCCTAGCCAAGGCAACCTATGACAGATAGCACCTGGAAAATCAGGTCACTCTCACCATAATACTGTGCTTTTCCAATGGTCTTAGCAAATAGCACACCAAGAGATTGTAACCCATGCCTGGCTCAGAAGGTCCCATGCCCACGTAGCCTCACTCATTGCTAGCGCAGCAGTCTGAGATTGAATTTCAAGGCAGCAGTGAGGCTGGTAGAGGGGCACCCACCATTGCTGAGGCTTGAGTAGGTAAAAAAAATGCCAGGAATCTCAAACTTGATGGAGCCCACTGCAGCTCAAGGAGGCCTCACTGCCTCTGTAGACTCCACCTCTGAGGGCAGGGCATAGTCAAACAAAAGGCAGCAGAAACCTCTGCAGACTTCAATGTCCCTGTTTGACAGCTTTGAAGAGAGAAGTGGTTCTCCCAGCACAGAGTTTGAGATCTGAGAATGGACAGACTGCCTCCTCAAGTGGTGCCCTGATGCCCAATTAGCCTAACTGGGAGACACCACCCAGTAAGGGCAGACTGACAAATCACACAGCTGGGTACCCCTCTGAAATGAACCTTCCAGAAGAATGATCAGGCAGCAACATTTGCTGTACAGCAATATTCACTGTTCTGCAGCCTCTGCTGCTGATACCTAGGCAAACAGGGTATGGAGTGGACCTCCAGCAAACCCCAACAGATCTGCAGCTGAGGGTCCTGTTAAAAGGAAAAGTAACAAACAGAAAGGACATCCACACAAAAACCCATCAGTACCTCACCATCACAAAGACGAAAAGTAGATGAAATCACAAAGATGGGGAAAAAAACAGAATAGAAAAGCTGAAAATTCTAAAAATCAGAGCACCTCTCTCCCTCCAAAGGAATGCAGCTCCTCGCCAGCAACAGAACAGAGCTGGATGAAGCATGACTTTGACGAGTTGAGAGAGAAAGGCTTCAGATGATCAAACTTCTCCAAGCTAAAGGAGGAAGTCCAAAACCATCGCAAAGGAGTCAAAAACCTTGAAAAAGGATTAGACGAATGGCTAAGAAGAATAGCCAATGCAGAGAAGTCCAAAAAGGACCTAATAGAGCTGAAAACCATGGCACGAGAGCTAAGTGACAAATGCACAAGCTTTAGTAGCCAATTTGATCAACTGGAAGAAAGGGTACCAGTGATTGAAGATCAAATGAATGAAATGATGCCAGAAGTGATTAGACAAAAAAGAATAAAAAGAAATGAACAAAGCCTCCAAGAAATATGGGACTATGTGAAAAGACCAAATCTACATCTGATTGGTGTACCTCAAAATGATGTGGAGAATGGAAATAAATTGGAAAACACTCTGCAGGATATTATCCAGGAGAACTTCCCCAACCTAGCAAGGCAGGCCAACATTCAAATTCAGGAAATACAGAGAACACTACAAAGACACTCCTTGAGAAGAGCAACTCCAAGACACATAATTGTCAGATTCACCAAAGTTGAAATGAAGGAAAAAATGTTAAGGGCAGCCAGAGAGAAAGGTCTGGATACCCACAAAGGGAAGCCCATCAAACTAACAGCTGATCTCTTGCAGAAACTCTACAAGCCAAAAGAGAGTGGGGGCCAATATTCAACATTCTTAAAGAAAAGTATTTTCCACCTAGAATTTCATATCCAGCCAAACTAAGCTTCATAAGTGACGGAGAAATAAAATCCTTTACAAACAAGCAAATGCTGATTTTGTCACCAGCAGGCCTGCCCTAAAAGAGCTGCTGAAGGAAACACTAAACATGAAAAGGAACAATTGATACCAGCCACTGCAAAAATATGCCAAATTGTAAAGACCATTGAGGCTAGGAAAAAAACCACATCAAATAACGAGTAAAATAACCAGCTAACATCATAATGACAGGATAAAATTCACACATAACAATATTAACCTTAAATGTAAATAGGCTAAATGCTCCAATTAAAAGACACAGACTGGCAAATTGGATAAAGAGTCAAGACTGATCAGTGTACTTTATTCAAGAGACCCATCTCACATGTGGAGACACACATAGGCTCAAATAAAGGGATGGAGGAAGATCTACCAAGAAAATGGAAAATAAAAAACTCAGTGATTGCAATCGTAGTCTCTGATAAAAGAGACTTTAAGCCAAGATAGATCAAAAGAGACAAAGAAGGCCATTACATAATGGTAAAGGGATCAATTTAACAAGAAGAGCTAATTATCGTAATATATATGCACCTGATCCAGGAGCACCCAGATTCATGAAGCAAGTCCTTAGAGGCCTACAAAAAGACTTAGACTCCTACACAATAATGATGGGAAATTTTAACACCCCACTGTCAACATTAGACAGATCAACAAGACAGAAAGTTAACAAGGATATCCAGGAATTGAACTCAGCTCTGCACCTAGCAGACCTAATAGACATCTACAGAACTCTCCACCCCAAATCAACAGAATATACATTCTTCTCAGCACGACATCACACTTAGTCCAAAATTGACCACATAGTTGGAAGTAAAGCTCTCCTCAGCAAATGTAAAAAAACAGAAATTGTAACAAACTGTCTCTCAGGCCATAGTGCAATCAAACTAGAACTCAGGATTAAGGAACTCATTCAAAACCACTCGATTATGTGGAAAAAGAACAACCTTCTCCTGAATGACTGCTAGGTATATAACGAAATGAAGGCAGAAATAAAGATGTTCTTTGAAACCAATGAGAACAAAGACACACCATACCAGAATCTCTGGGGCACATTCAAAGCATTATGAAGAGAGAAATTTATAGCACTAAATGCCACAAGAGAAAGCAGGAAAGATCTAAAATTGACACCCTAACATCATAATTAGAAGAACTAGAGAAGGAGCTGGTTTTTTGAAAAGATGAACAAAATTGAAAGACTGCTAGCAAGAGTAATAAAGAAGAAAGACAGAAGAATCAAATGGACACAATAAAAAATGATAAAGGGAATATCACCACCGATCCCACAGTAATACAAACTACCATCAGAGAATACTATAAACACCTCTATGCAAATAAATTAGAAAATCTAGAAGAAATGGATAAATTACTGGACACGTACACACTCCCAAGACTAAACCAGGAAGAAGCTGAATCCCTCAATAGACCAATAACAGGCTCTGAAATTGAAGCAATAATTAATATCCTACCACCCAAAAAAAAAGTCCAGAACCAGATGATTCACAGCCGAACTCTACCAGAGGTACAAGGAGGAGTGGTACCATTCCTTCCGAAACTATTCCAATCAATAGAAAAAGAGGGAATCCTCCCTAACTCATTTTATGAGGCCAGCATCATCCTGATACCAAAGCCGGGCAGAGACACAACAAAAAAAGAGAAATTTAGACCAATATCCCTGATGAAAATCAGTACAAAAATCCTCAAAAAAATACTGGCAAAGCAAATCCAGCAGCACATCAAAAAGCTTATCCACCATGATCAAGTGGGCTTCATCCTTGGGATGCCGGGCTGGCTCAACATATGAAAATCAATAAACATAATCCAGCATATAAACAGAACCAATGATAAAAACCACATGATTATCTCAATAGATGCAGAAAAGGCCTTTGACAAAATTCAACAACTCTTCATGCTAAAAACTCTCAGTAAATTAGGTATTGATGGGATGTATCTCAAAATAGTAAGAGATATTTATGACAAACCCACAGCCAATATCATACTGAATGGTCAAAGACTGGAAGCATTCCCTTTGAAAACTGGCACAAGACAGGGATGCCCTCTCTCACCACTCCTATTCATCATAGTGTTGGAAGTTCTGGCCAGGGCAATCAGGCAGGAGACATAAATAAAGTATATTCTTTAATAAAAGAGGAAGTCAAATTGTCCCTGTTTGCAGATGACACTATTGTATATTTAGAAAACCCCATCATCTCAGCCGAAAATCTCCTCAAGCTGATAAGCAACTTCAACAAAGTCTCAGGGTACAAAATCAATGTGCAAAATTCTTATACACCAATAACAGACAAACAGAGAGCCAAATCATCAGTGAACTCAAATTCAGAATTGCTTCAAAGAGAATAAAATACCTAGGAATTCAACTTACAAGGGATGTGAAGGACCTCTTAAAGGAGAACTACAAACCACTGCTCAGCAAAATAAAAGAGGACAAAAACAAATGGAAGAATATTTCATGCTCATGGATGGGAAGGATCAATATCGTGAAAATTGCCATATTCATCAAAATAATTTAGAGATTCAATGCCATCCCCATCTAGCTACCAATGACTTTCTTCACAAAATTGGAAAAAATTACTTCAAAGTTCATATGGAATGAAAAAAGAGCCTGCATTGCCAAGCAATCCTAAGCCAAAAGAACAAAGCTGGAGGCATCATGTTACCTGACTTCCAACTATACCACAAGGCTACAGTAACCAAAATAGCATGGTACTGGTACCAAAAAGAGACATAGACCAAGGGAAGAGAACAGAGCCCTCAGAAATAATACCACACATGTACAACCATTTGATCTTTGACAAACCTGACAAAAACAGGAAATGGGGAAAGGATTCCCTATTTAATAAATGGTGCTGGGAAAACTGGCTAGCCATATGTAGAAAACTGAAAATGGATCCCTTCCTTACACCTTCTACAAAAATTAATTCAAGATGGATTAAATACTTACATGTTAGACCTAAAACCACAAAAACCCTAGAAGAAAACCTAGGCAATACCATTCAGGACATAGGCATGGGCGAGGACTTCATGTCTAAAACACCAAAAGCAATGGCAACAAAAGCCAAAATTGACAAATGGGATCTAATTAAACTAAAGAGCTTCTGCACAGCAAAAGAAACTACCATCAGAGTGAACAGGCAACCTACAGAATGGGAAAAAAAATTTTGCAATCTACTTATCTGACAAAGGGCTAATATCTAGAATCTACAAAGAACTCAAACAAACTTACAAGAAAAAAACAAACAATCCCATCAAAAAGTGGACCTAGAACTAGAAATACCATTTGACACAGCCATTCAATTTCTGGGTATATACTCAAAGGATTATAAATCATGCTGCTATAAATACACATGTACACGTATGTTTATTGTGGAATTATTCACAATAGCAAAGACTTGGAACCAATCCAAATATCCATCAATGATAGACGGGATTAAGAAAATGTGGCACATATACACCATGGAATACCATGCAGCCATAAAAATGGATGAGTTCATGTCCTTTCAGGGACATGGATGAAGCTGGAAACTGACATTCTTATTATACTATTGCAAGGACAAAAAACCAAACACCGCATGTTCTCATAGGTGGGAATTGAACAATGAGAACACTTGGACACAGGAAGGGGAACATCACACACGAGGGCCTGTCATGGTGTGGGGACTGGGGGAAGGGATAGCATTTGGAGATATAGCTAATGTAAATGATGAGTTAATGGGTGTAGCACACCAACATGGCACATGTATACATATGTAACTAACTTGCATGTTGTGCACATGTACCCTAGAACTTAAATTGTAATTTAAAAAATGTTCTTATTACAGATTAGTCTGTTAGTTTTCAGAATTATGGACTGTAAAAATCTGGATCTTCATATATTTCATTTCTTTAGCGTGTATGATTATGAAAATTAATTGGTTTACTTATTTGGGTCCAAATCTTTTCAGTTTTATCATTAGATGATATCTTAAACCATTAAGCAATTGCCTATCTGAAACTTTATGATGTTGTCTCATGTTTTATACTCTTCACTTTCCAAAAACTATGAGGTTTAAAGCATTCCTATTCATATCTTCACTTAAATTTGATAGTCTGAGCCTGGTGGCTCATGCCTGTAATCCTAGCACTTTGGGAGGCAGAGGAGGGTGAATCAGGATTTTAAGACCAGTCTGGCCAACATAATGAAAAGCTGTCTGTACTAGAAATACAAAAAAAAAAAAAAAAAAAAAAAAGCTAGCTGTGGTGGCACACAGCTGTAAACCCAGTTACTCACGATGCTGAGGTGGGAGAATAGCTTGAACCCAGATGGTTGTAGTCATAGTGAGCCAAGGTTCAGCCACTGCACCCCACCTTGGGTGACAAAGTTAGGCGCTGTCCAAAAAATAAAAATAAAAAATAAAAAATCTGATAAAATCCCAAGCCTCCTAGATAATTTCTGTTTGCAAGAACTTACTGCTAAACCATTACTTACAACAACTATTGTCAAATATTATAGGAAATAATTAACCTGAGTACTTCCCATTTAAAACACTTATTTTCCACTATTTAAAACTAGGAACACTGAATTTCATTAAGCTATGTACTTTGGAAACTTAGCTGGTTAAGTTTTTATTTAGGTTGAAAAAATATTTCATTACCATTATCCCCCTTCAGTCACAGAATGCTTCAAGAAGAATGTTCTGGATGTCTTAAACTTTAATATCAACCATATCAAATTATTTCCTTTGACCTACATGATTCGTCTGAATGATAAACATTTTATGGTGAGGCAGACAGTTTTGTAGTCTTTCTGAAGACTTCTCAAACTTTTAAAGCTTTAAGTTTTTAAGGAGAAACACGCCTAATTAGAAAACATGTGCAGCTTGCAAGGAAGACATAACCTGTGACTACTTTTGTATCTATTTATATTCAAAGCTACAAAAGAACATTTTCCACAAACACCACAATTTAATCTCCTATTTTATTTGCTTTTAAGCATGCGTAGCAATAAAATCAGGCATTATGCTTTACATGTGTAATTTTATTCTGAAAATTTTAATATAGCCATATCATCTAAACTGATAGTTTTCAAATAGCATTAACAGCTATGAAATTACTTTGAAAAACGTTCCTTTTCATCTTAATACCTCAAAAAATTCATGGAGGAAGTTAAGATCTACCTCTCTCCCCAAAATCAACATTTTATTTTAGTGGTACTAACATAATGATACAGAAATGACATTTTAATTTTTCATTTGCGAGCAAGGATTGTATGAAGTAACTATTATTTTTCTTTATTTTTTTCTTTTTATTTTGTGAGACCATTTCATTTTGTTGCCCAGGCTGGAATGCAGTGATGAGCTCTTGGCTCACTGCAACCTCTGTCTCCTGGGTTCAAGCAAAATTCTCCCGTCTCAGCCTTCTGAGTACCAGGGTAACTATTATTTTTTAATATCTCCTTTAATATCTGCTTCAGTCTACTTTTTCACATTGGCTTCCCCCACCACTTTCTGTAGATGCCCCATAACTTGAGCTACAATATCCTTCATGAGGAACAGGGTGCACCCTCTCCAGAGAAGGTAGATTCCTTCATTCTTTTCTGCCACAGTGCTCACAACCACAGGAATATAAATCACCACAGCTCCGTGAGTAACTCTCCTGATTTATGCCATATCTATCCCATGTGCTGTTATAATCATAGCGACTACTTCCACCATAAATCATCCAAGGCCATCGTGCGGGTGGTGCACCATGAGAGGTCCCTGCAAGGTTGACAAAATATAGAACTTATAATGAACTACATTTAAACATTTTCAATGGTATCCCTAATGCATGTCTCACTTAAAGTACTATTTGGAAAAATCTGCTTTCCTCTATCTTCATTGACAGCATATCAATTATGCCTGAAATAGCCAAAAGATTTTATTTAAAAGAAGTATAAGAATAGTATTTCAAAGCATAAGAAAGTTTATTTTAAAGTAAACGTTAAGTCACATTTTCTGAAAATGAACTGAAATTCTCACCTACGTGTTCACTATGCATTATACTGTTAAGAATTCTCAGTGTTTAAACATGTTATATTTTTCCTTTATGATTTTCCTTAAACTTCAAACCCGGACACTTACCATAACTCTGATATGCATCTCTGTAAGAACTTCCACTTGGAAGTTCAGAATGATCTCTATCATGGCCATAAATTTAAAAAAGATTTGCTAATGTCAGCAGGAACAACTTAAAAATTCCATTTGACAATACCAGAAAATAGTACAGTACCTATATCCTCTAGAGGAATGTTCATCCCGACTAGAATAACCATAATCATGGTATCCATAATCCCTAGATGATGGAGCAAAATCCCTGGTGTCTTGAGAACTTTTATGAATTCTGCTTGCATAAGTTAAAGAAACAAATTTTAAATTATCAACTTGTAGTATCCAAAACATAACTTACAACTTAAATAAAATAAAGGGCAACATAAAATAAAAGACCAACCACCTGAATAGATATTTCCCCAAATAAAATATGCAAATGCTCAATAAGCACATGGAACAAATAATCATAGTAATTCAGAAAATGCATTTCAAAACCAAAATGAGATACCATACTTCACATATACGGGAATGGAAATAAATTTTAAAAAGCAGGAAATATCAAGTGTTTGAGAGGATGTAAATAATTTGGAACCCTGATACAATGCTAGTTGGAATGGAAAATGACGCAGCTACTATGGAGAAATGTGGCTGTTACAAACAACACAATTATCATAGTACCAAGAATTCCACTCATATATGAGTGTAATGTAATAAATATATATAGAGAGAAATACTATGGTAGAAACAACCCAAACAAAATAATGAGTCAGCAGTTGTTTAAGGAGAGAAGTGCTATAGTGTAAATGAACCTTCATGGCGTCATGCGAATGAGAGCAGACAGTTATAAAAGTCATGTAGTGTTTGGGCCATTAACATGAAATGTCCACAACAGGTAAGTTCAGAGACAGAAAACAGATTGTTGTTTGCTAGTGGCTGACAAAAGGGAGAAAATGAAAGGAAATGCTTAACTGGTAGTGGAGTTGTCATTTGGAGTGATGAAAATCTTTTGGAACTAGATGGAGGTAGTTGTTGCACAATACAGAATATATTAAACACCAATTAACTATTTACCTTTAAATGTTTAAGTTTGTTATGTGAATTTCTTCACCACAACAAAAGTCAACTATTTTTCCATTTTTCCTTTACCTATCCTTAGTTGCATAACCCTCCTCTCTTGGTGACACAAGGTCAATTTCTCCAGGAAGAGACTGGCTCTCTGTGTGGAGGACCTCCATAATTCTCTCATCCAGGTGACATGGGACATTTAATGTTAAAATGATTAAATATTATGTAAAGAACACAAAATCTGAAACACAATTTTTTCTTCTCTGAATCAACTTTCTAAAATTATTTCTTGTATGATTCCATTCTTCCTTCCCTAAATTACTAGACATTCATGACAACTTAAATATTTCTTCTGGCTTTAGATAATCCCATGGCTCCACAAGGCCAGTTCTTCTAATGAAGCTGAAGCCAAACATTAATTCTTAGGTAAAAGTTAACTTTTAATTGTTAGTGTCTAGCTAGTTGTTATTTTTCTTTTCATAAGAATTACTGATGACAACTAATGACACAGGGAAAACATGTAAAACATCAAACTCTTCATTGAATATAAAGTTTACATATGTTGTCCTTTCTCAGCTGAAGAAGGTAAATTTTCCCATGTTGTTCAATCCATCTCACACATACAAATATTGCTACCTTTGAACTACTGCATGCTAAATTTTTACATAAAAGTGGTCCTTTATCTCTAAGTGATTGGCTCTAACTTAAATGTCCACAAATTAAAATGTACTAATGCAGCTCTTCTAATGATGGTCAATATTTATTTTTACTGCAATTAGCAATACTCTTAAAAGGGTAATTACAATATTGTACCTCTTTCAAAAATAGAAAACTTCCTCCTTTAACATACTCTTCATATGCTAATTCATAGAGGTTAGTCTTTCAGCTATGATGTGTTTGCTGGCTAGTTTTCTAATGAAAATATGCTGGCTTGTGTATTCTGACATCAATAAATACTTCACTGATACACTACCCGAGAAATGTAAAATTGAAAATGGCAGTTTTCAATTTCCTCCATATGATGGAGGGCTAGGTAAGGATTTTAATTTGTTCTGCTTAAATTTCTTTGCTAAGATATGTTACTTCATGGTCTTGTTTTTTTCTGTTCAGTCTGACATATCACACTTCTTCTCAAAGATAATACTTCTATTCAATACTACTGTTCACCTCATGCTGCTTAGAACTATTCTCTCCTCAACTTCAAATCCTACACTAAGGATCTTGTGTTAAGGTTTCAACTTCCCTGTACAATTTTAACAATTGTACACCCCCCATATATTTACACCCTTCACATATTAATTTACACCATATATTAATATACACACCCCATATATTTCATAACTGTGCACTTTTCTGGTATGCTCTTAACTTAAAAATGCTGGACTCCTTCAAGTCTACCTATCAAGCCTTAACTTAATTATTAATTATTATTTAAGCCCAGTGATTGCTTATCTGCAAAATGCACTTTTAGTTAGTTCTTAGTATCCTCACATAACCAGTAAGAATGCCTTGCACAAAAATATTATTGAGGTCTCAGAACCTGGATGGCCAGGCACAGTAGCTCACACTGTGAGCCAGTGTGGAAGGCTGAGACAGCTGGACTGCTTGAGCCCAGGGCTTTAATGTCAGCTATGTCAATGTAATGAGATCCTGTCTCTACAAAAATATAGAAAGAAGAAAAACAAATTTAGCTATGTGTGGTGGTGCATGCCTGTAGTCACAGCAACAAAGGAGGCTAAAACAGGAAAATTACTTGAGCCCAGGAATTTGAGGCCATAGTGAGCTATCATCTCATCAATGCACTCTGGCCTGGTGAGAGCAAGACTCCAACAAAACAAAGAAACTGAACAATTTTTAGATTGGCACACTGAGGGACCACTACCGTGGGACCTAGGAAATTGAATAATTCATTAGATTAAGAAGCCTACCATCAAAGAATACTGCCAAGAACTTTAAGAAAAATTAAAAGGAGTTCTCTAGCAAACACAAGATTAAAACTAATGTTTGCTCACAATGTGAATCCCAGCACTTTGAGAAGCTGAGGTGGGCGGATCATGAGGTCAAAAGATCAAGACCATCCTGGGCAACATGGTGAAACCCCATCTCTACTAACAATAAAAAAAAATTAACTGGGCCTTGTGGTGTACAACTGTAGTCCCAGATACAGGTGAGGTTGAGTCAGGAGAATCGCTTCGACCCGGAAGGCAGAGGTTGCAGTGAGCTGAGATCATGCTGCTGCACTCCAGCCTGGTGAAAGTAGAAAATATAAAAAATAACACAATAATGGGATGGCTAGACATCATGTCTAAAACATCAAAAGCCATGGCAACAAAAGCCAAAATTGACAAATGGGATCTAATTAACCTAAAGAGATTCTGCACAGCAAAAGAAACCACCATCAGAGTGAACAGGCAACCTACAGAATGGGAGAAAATTTTTGCAACCTATTCATTTGACAAAGGGCTAATATCCAGAATCTACAATGAACTCAAACAACTTTACAAGAAAAAAACAACCCCATCAAAAAGTGGGCGGGAGGTGGGGTAGGTGGGGTGTGGAGAGCGGGGAGGCGGGGGAGGTTGTGGGAGGCGGGGGAGGTTGTGGGAGGCGGGGGAGGTTGTGGGAGGCGGGGGAGGTTGTGGGAGGCGGGGGAGGTTGTGGGAGGCGGGGGAGGTTGTGGGAGGCGGGGGAGGTTGTGGGAGGCGGGGGAGGTTGTGGGAGGCGGGGGAGGTTTGGGAGGCGGGGGAGGTTGTGGGTGCTCAGGCATGGCAGGCTGCAGGTCCGGAGCCCTGACACATAGGGATGCAGCTGAGGCCAGGCGAGAATTGGGCTGGCAGTGCTGGGGGGCCCGGTGCACCCTCCACAGCTGTTGGCCTGGATGCTAAGCCCCTCGCTGCCTGGGGCAGGTGGTGCCAGAGGTCCTTCCGAGCTCGGGGCCGTGGAGCCCGCCCACACCCAGAACTCGCGCTGGCCCGGGAGCACCATGTGCACCGCCCGCACCTAGCGCAGCCGGGGTTCCCGCCCTCGCCTCTCCCACCACACCTCCCACAAGCAAAGGCAGCAGGCTCCAGCTTCGGCCAGCACAGAGAGGGACTCCCACAGTGCAGCAGCTGGCTGAAGAGCTCCTCAAGTGCAGCCAGAGTGGGCACCGAGGCCGAGGAAGAGCTGAAAGCGAGCTAGGGCTGCCAGCACTGTCACCTCTCATTACCATTTATCTCGATTACACGCACTGACTAGGTTTAAATTATTTACAGTGCCAGAGATACATGAAACATGTTTCAAATACTGTCATACAAGGAAAAAGACAAAGATTTTAGGAAGACAAATTTAAACTGTGATTATTTATGGCCCCAGACTTCCCCATATACTAAAGTAATGCAATTTATGTCAAAATTTCATAATTCCTGTCAAGCAAATCACAAATTTGACATGTGATGAGTAGAAGTACAAGTTTTTAATCACAGTGGTTAAGTATATTGCCTATATATTTGAATTATGACCACATTCACGGAGAAAAACCGCTTTAACAAAAAGTGAACATGAAAAAAATGGTGCTCTAGCCCCATCTCCTACAACTTGCCTACATGTTGGACATGTCCGACAGTAAAGGGAAGAATACTCAAGAAAAATCAGTAAATTTAACAGAAGTGAGTTTCTTAATAGCAGTAAAGTGTTCTCTCCCTACTTTCATCCCATAATTCAACACCCACACACTGAAAATCCATACCCTTTTATAGAAAACAAAATCCAAAAACTTCTGGGTCTTTGTATTCCTGCCAAGAAACCAGTTATACTCATATACATAAATCCACACATAATGACAATTAAAACATTTCTTAACAGTTGCCAAAAAAAAAAAATAACTTGAGAGAAATGGTCTGAATTACATTTCCTCTATTCACAGGAGATGATTTGGACATTAACTCTTTCAACTGAGATACAAACATGTCCTCTCTGCTTAAAATGAAGAATTTTTTTGCCTAATTTCCCTGATTTTCCAAGAAACTGCCTGTGCGCCACCCTCTATCATCACGAGCTGAAGGAACAGTCGAGGCTAGTGGCGTACCCAACTAAAAAGCTTAGAAATCCGGATGTACCACCCCTGCGGGAGCTGCTAGTGAAGTAGGAAAAGAGAAGCATAACGAAAATAAAAGGAAGCGTGGCCGGAGAAACTTTTGAATTAAAAACAAAAAGAAAAGGAAAAAAAAATAAAATGCCAAAATATGTTCCATATTATTTTCATTTTTTGCTTTTTTTCAATTGTGGTAGTATGATCAACTTTAAAGAAGTATTTTATTATGAAATAATCATCCGTGTTTCATCCCCCTCTAAAATATTAGCAATAAGCTCACTCGACATGGTGTCTGCTTATTTCATAAAATAATGCGTAAAGGGGAAAAGTAATAACAAATTTTAAAGAAATCTATAAGAAACAAGCAATAATAAGTAAAATAACATTAAAAGAAAGTGAGAAAAATAAGTCAATTAGGAATGTAAAGTTTCTACTTCTTAATCTTGTGTCTTCTCTTTTTGGTTGTAATATAAATATTTGAACACCTTATTTAATTTGGTTAGTAGATAAATGTAGTGTTTTGACACAAACTTCCAAAATAAACAAAGACAAGATACACACATAGGCAGTTTCTATTCCTCAATTTGTGTATAATAAATAACATCTTTAATTAACAGAGCTCTTGTAAAATAAATACCATTTATATTCATTAAAAAATTTTTATTAGCTGACAGACTATATTGTCCATTAAGTTATTCTCCCCCTACCTATTCCATTGTATGAATTTTGTTGCAAAATAAAATGTAACATAAGAAAATACATTTAAATATCTACACAATGCAACCCAAACATTTTTCTGAGTTTGTCTATAAATTGTGCATATCAGAATTTTAAAGAACAGTTGTTTTAAAAATGCTTATTATAAGCCAAATTTTAAGTGCTTTATATTAATTTTAGCAAATTAAACTCTATACGTTCTATACTCACACTTATGAACTACTTAGTTCATAAACTATACTATACCAACATAGAGCTCTTTGTGTCTGCATAAATATTTTAATTTATCTTTTCAATGTTTTCTTCTGATGAGTATCCTAACAGCAAAAGCAAGCTCTGAAGGTAAAGACATTTTATATGTTCATGTATATTTTAGAAAAAGTTTCTTAAATTATGGTTACAAATCTATTGGTATTTTAGTTTGTTTGTTACAAAATCCACTCTAGCATTCTATTCTCACAATCTTTTTGTCACATTCTTACCAGAAAAACATTAATTTGACCATGGCTCTTTCTACATTATAGATTACCCTTTTTCCATTTTGAACAGATCATATTTCCTTTTGTTTCAATTTATATTTACTTGAGGGAATATGTTTATTAATGTCATATATAATTGAGTAGTATATTTTATTAAATTGATAACTAATACACAAAAGAATTAGTAAGTTAGCTAGTGAGACTACACCACACGAGAAACAGATATGTATATAATACGTTATGGTTGATGCCATAAGATGTATCAGAAAATGCTTCAGTGTTTTTTTTTTTTTTTTAAAGAGGATATACATAATGTCATTTTCTAAATAGTGATAAGGGTCAACCCGTTTGATGAAATATCTACACATATCTTATACCAACTTCATTTTTAGAAGTCCCATAACATTTGTATAATTTTTATTAGGCCTAATTTGCAAAGCAGGGAAATTTAGTTACAAGTATTTAAAAGGTACACAATTTTAGGAGTCTATTACTAAAAAAAATAGGATTTAAACCAACAAATCTTTCCTCCAGAAATATTTTGTTCTTAAAACTGTCTCTTATAAAGAAATGGAAAAAAAAACAAGACTGAAAATGATTTTTAGTCTATTACATACTACTAAGAAATATTTTCTAGGCAGAGATAAAACATGCAGATGAACAGGATTTTTAAAATCTGTGTGGTGGAAGGAAAAGCAAAAACACAAATATAGAATGATATTTGCTGGAAGAATGTGCAGAAACTTGCAGTGTTATAAGTAAAAAATCAACTTGATGGAATAACCTGCATTTTCTTGTGATCAATGAAATAGGACTAAATACACAAATATAGGGGAATGTCAGTAGTGGACACAGGGAATGGAGGGCAAGATCATGAAACATTTTGCTTGCCATGCAAATAGGCTACTTTTTTTGTAGGGCAGCAGTTAAAAATCATTTGACCAAAGCTGAAAGTCTACGAGACAGTATAATGCATATGGTGATTTGTACAATATAAAGTTAGGCAAACTAAGAAAAATCTAACCTTTACCACTTAATAGCTGTGTGAAGTTAGACTGCTTAATCTTTGAAATTTACCCGATCAACAAAGATGATATAATAATGGTATCTACTAGATATTATTATCATAAGATTAATAATGTACTGAGCACATACAACATAGTTTAGGGCTAAAAAATTGTATGGAATTGTCATAATGACATTTATTTTCAGTGACACCTAGAGGTTTACTTGCAATCCTGCTTTCTTTAGTGATTGGTCAAAAATATACAAAATATACTTTAACAATTGTGTTGCTTTGGATGTTTTGCATCAAGTGAAATATTCAATAGTTTGTGTTAATGTATACTTACACTTATGCACGCATAAAGAAGGAAGACAAAGAAATGAAGAAACACAGATATATGAGTACACACATATACATACACACACACACTGGAAGAATAAATAACAAGAGAGTAATTTAACAAGAGAAAGAAACATAAAAGAATTGTAAGAAATATTTGCACTATTTCATAGACGTGGAAAATAAGATTACAGATAGTGTCAAAAAAGCATGATTTATTAAGAATTGTTTGGAAAGAAAGAAAAACCCTATATGTAGGCCCAGCTTGGTGGCTCATGTCTGTAATTCCAGCAAATTGGGAGGCCAAGGTGGGGGCAGATAACTTGAGGCCAGGAGATGGAGGTCAGCCTGGGCAAAATGGTGAAACCCTGTCTCTACAAAAAAAATAAAAATAAATAAATAAATAAATAAGTTAGCTGGGAGTAGTGGCATGGGCCTGAGGTCCCAGCTACAGGTGGTGAGCTGGGAGAATCCTTTAAACCCGGGAGGTGGAGTTTGCACTAAGCCAAGATCATGCCACTGCACTCTGGACTGGGTGATACAGCATGACCCTATGTCAACAACAAAAACAAAACAAGTAAACACACAAAAATACCAAATTCGTGTGCAAACACACAAAAAAACCAAATTCATATGCAATGAATTCTAGGGAATAAATCTGAAAAATCTGCTTAAGAGCCACTATTTTGCTGAAAAATTCTTCCTTCTTCCTTTCCCTTTATTTCTTTTTCTTTTCCCTTCCCTTCCCTTCTCTTATCTTTATTTTCTTTCCTCCCTTCCTTCCTTCTTTTCTTCTTTTGTTCTTCTCTTTTTCTTTTCTTTTTTGAGACAGGGTCTCTGTCCCCAGGCTGTAGTGCACTGGTGGTGTGATCATAGTTCACTGCAGCCTCCAATTCCAAGTCTCACGTATCCTCTTCTTTTGCTTCCCCAGTAGTTAAGACTAGGGGAATGCACCGCCATGCCTGGCTAATTATTTTTTTTTAAACCGTTTATTGGCTGGGTGTGGTGGCTCACACCTGTAATCCTAGCACTTTTGGAGGTCAAGGTAGGTGGATCACCTGAAGTCAGGGTTTGTGATTAACCTGGCCAACACAGTGAAGATGGCCAACTCCATCTCTACTAAAAAGAGAAAACCAGGCATGATGGTGGGCACTTGTAATCCCAGCTACTCCACAGGCCGTTGCAGGAGAATCAATTGAACCTGAGAGGCAGAGGTTGCAGTGAGCTGAAATCACACCTCTGCACTCCAACCTGGGCTACAGAGTGAGACTACATCTCAAAAAAAAAAAAAAAAAAAAAAGAATCTCCCCTATTTTCTCCCCTATTTTGTTTCCTCTTTTTTTTTTTTGGTATTTTGAACAAGGACCTAAAGATGGGTACAGTGAGGCCATCTTACAGTCATCTTGAAGTTGAAAATAATGTACTATAATTGCTAAGTGGAATGATAGAATATATTTGGGTCTAGAATAAAATCATTAATCTGCCTAATCTGCCTTCTCTGTTATCTCATGAATTACATAGTATGGAATATAAATTTATTTATATATAATTGATTTTAGTTTTTCTATTTTGTTTAGTATAAATTTCCCACATTATATATTAATTGTTTTCTCCTGCCTTGAAAACTCCCTGAAAGCAAAGACTGGTCCTCCTCATATATGTGTCTAAATTATAGCACACTACATTTTAGAGGTTTGATAAATATTTACTGGATTGTAGCTCTTTGCTTCAGATTGCCATTAAAGGAAAGCCAGATAATTTGTCTTGAGATATTTTCTGTAAATTTACAACATGGGTGCTTCTGAATAGAGACATAATAATGAGTAGATGTGGGTATGTCAAAAGATATATGAATGAAATGTGCTATTGTTCCTTATATTGATTAATGGGTTATTTTAAATAAATATAAATATTTCCTTAACTTATTTCAGAAAATATGTCAGATAATATATGTTATCTATTTCTTTTTAATTACTAAGTAGTATTAGATAGATAAAGAATGCTACTTATTGGCCTGGCATGGTGGCTCATATCTGTAATCCCAGCACTTTGGGAGGCTGAGATGGTGCGATCATTTAAGTCCAGGAGTTCGAGACCAGCCTGGGCAACATGGTGAAACCCTGTCTTTACTGAAAATACAAAAATTAGCCAGGCATGCTAGTGTGCACTTGTAGTCCCATCTACTCAGGAGGCTGAGAGAGCAGAATGTCTTGAACTCTGGAGGCAGAAGTGGCAGTGAGCTAAGATTGTACCACTGCACTCCAGCATGGGTGACAGAGTGAGACTGCATTTCAAAAAAAGAATGAAAGAAAGCTACATAGTAACACAGAATAGATCCTAAATTTTTACAAGGTGTGGGACTGGAAAATTATCTGTCCCTACTCCAAAATTAATGGTTAATATTGAACTAATGAGTTAAAATTTTAATATCCCCTGTAATTTGGGTACATTTCTTGAATGTAACAGTTAATCCTAAAGGAAGGCAGTTATCTCACAAGGACCTCTTATGATGTCAGACATTCCATATCCTGCCATTTCAATCTCCACCTTCATAGATAGTATCCTAAAACCCTATCTTCTAACTGCACACTCTTAAGCCAACATGGGAGTTCTACTTTTCTTCTCAGGAATTGTTTCTTCACTGTTCTGGTGGTACGTACAGATACTTGGAATTTTTTTTCTCAAGTAAATCTCCTTACTAAGACTTGTTTGTCTGAGTACTTAAGGTTTTGTTTTGTTTTGTTTTCTAGGCTTTAAAATGCTATCATTTCTTTATTCTCTACTTTATTTATCTCATCTATTTTTAATGGCTCTCTTTCACTTAATTCTACATTTAGAGGATGATTTTCTTTACTCCTCCTCATCCTTCTGTATATTTCCTTAATTTCCTCTTCCTCAAACAAACATATAGGATGACATATCTTACTGATCATTTGAAAAGATACTGTTTTTCATGTTATATTTACCATTTCCCCTCCCATTTATAGTACTTAATTCTCAGAAGCAGTGGTTATACTCGTTGACCTCAAGTTTTGCCCCGTTGTCAGCATCCAGCAATATGTCATGGCTAGTGTACATGGCTGAATTCTGCCAGGGTATTATTCTGATTCGGTGGTGGATCCTCTCTACAGCCAGCTGTCTGACTAAACTGTAAGTATTTAGAAACATGAGAATGGAATTATGCTTATATTTACTTTTTAGATCTATTTCATCATTATTAACTATATTTGCCTTGGATTTTGATACATGAAAGGGACTTTGATCTTCTTTAGAAAATAATAGGCCAGGCGTGGTGGCTCATTCCTGTAACCCCCCGCACGTTGGGAGGTCAATGCATGAAAATTGCTTCAGCCCAGGAGTTTGAGAACAGCCTGGGCAACATGCTGAAACACGACCTGTATCAAAAACACAAAAATTAGCTGGCCATGGTGGTGCATACCTGTACTTGCAGATACCCAAGAGGCTGAGGCAGGAAGATGGCTTGAACCTGAGAGGCAGAGGTTGCAGTGAGCCAAGATTACTCCACTACACTCCAGCCTGGGCAACTGGTGTGAGACCCTGTCTCAGCCCCTTGGGAAACTGAGGTGAGAGGATCACCTAAGCCTGATAACTTGGCTGTATTGAGGCTTGATACCACCACTGCTCTTTAGCCTGGTTCCAAATACTTACAGTTTACAGACAGCTGGCTGTAGACCGGATCCACTAATGACTCAGAATAAAGCCCTGGCAGGATTCAGCCATGGACAGTAGCCACGACATGTTGCTGGGGGTGAGATCCTCTAAGAAAGAAAAGAAGAGAAAAGAAAAGAAAAGAAACTGAGAAAGAGAGAAAAAAGAGAAAGAAAGAAAAAGAAAGAAAGAAAGAAAGAAAGAAAGAAAGAAAGAAAGAAAGAAAGAAAGAAAGAAAGAGAAAGAAAGAAAGAGAAAATATTGAGCAGGTGCTGTGGCTCACATCAGTAATCTTAGCATTTTGGGAGGCTGCAGTGAAAGAATCACTTGATCCCAGGAGTTCATGATCATCTTAGGCAATACAGGGATACCCCATCTCTAATACAAGTATTTTTTAATTAGCCATGCTTGGTGGTGCACGCCTATGGTGCCAGCTGCTTTGGAGGCTGAAGTGGGAGGATCAGTTGAGTCCAGGAGTTCAAGACCAACCTGAACAACATAGAAAGACCTTGTCTCAAAAATATTTATTTCAAAAACTAGCTACTTTTGATGGTATATGCCTGTAGTGTCAGCTACTCAGAAGTCAAAGGTAGGAGGATTGCTTGAGTGGAGAGGTCAAGGCTGCAGGTAGTCATGATCAAGCCACTACACTCCAGTCTGGGTGACAGAGTGAGAACCTGTCCCAATAAAGCAAACAAATTAACAAAAAGTACAAAATAAAGTACAATATAAAGACATTGCAGTCTGTTAAAGAAATTTATACTCTTTACATTTCAATGTAATGATATAGCATATAGAATAAAGACAATGAGGGATCATTCATTTGTAAAATATCAAGTGCTTAAATTGCTAAATAAGGATTTATTTTATTTTATTATTTTTATTATTATTATTGAGATGGAGTCTCACTTTTTCATCCAGGCTGTAGTGCAGTGGCACAGTCTCAGACACTATAACTTCTGCCCCCCAGATACAAGTGATTCTCTTGCCTGAGCCTCCTGAGTACCTTGGACTAAATGTGCATGCCACAGTGCCTAGCCAAGTTTTTCTTGTATTTTTAGTAGTGATAGGTTTCACCATACTGTCTAAGCTGGTCTGAAACTCCTGACCTGAAGTAGTCTGCCTGCCTTGGGCAGTCATGGGATTACAGGCCTCTCAAAATGCAGGGATTACGGGTCTGACCTACCATGCCAAGCCAACAAAAAATATATTTAAGCAAACATTTAAGTTTAAATTGAAGTAAAATTAAACGCTTCTCTCACTTTAATTTTAATTGTATTCTTTATGTTTCCATTCTATAAAGAAGCATTTGCATCCTAACCATTTCAGGAGACATTGACCAGGAAGGTGTTTTACTGGGCCACAAAATCTGCCTGCACCCAAGATTTAATCCACAAATCAGAACAGATCCTGGAATGAGAGCTATAGGTGTGGTCCTTCTTCAGTACCCCATCAGAAGTGAAGAAATGTCAGATTCTCACACTTACATCTTTTGGAAGAGCTGTTATAACTGCTTGTACAGACACTGCAGGGTATACCAGTATCAGACTAAGCCACAAGAGTCATATTCTCTATATCATTAATAAAATTCAGAGGTTGAAAATAAAAACAAAATTAATGGAAAAATAAAATCAGAAGTATATAAAAATCAATATACAATTGAATTCAAATTATTCTTCTTTATAGGAGTAAAAATGGAAGTAAAATCACAATGTCAGGCATTGAAATTACTCTGTATTCTGTCACAAGATGTAAGGTGATTTGCCAAAATCCAAGATTCTATGAAGTAAGTATGTATGAGATGAGATGGAGAAAAGAGAATTTGAACTATCTCAGGGATATTTGTAATGAATGAAAGCTATAATATAAAATCTTACAGGAAAGCCATACTATAAATTGCCTAATAGAATAATGCATATCCCATATCCTTCTCATCTCTATTTCTTCAGATCACAATAACTTTGGCAGCCGTATCAAGAAGTTGTCTGTTAAGCTTCTAGATCTCTTCTTCTGCCACCATCAACATACTTACAAGACTAGAAATAATAATTTATGTAACTAGAGTCAGCCACAAGAAGATTGCTGGGTACTTCCTATATAAAGGCAAAGTTGGCATTGTCACGGGGTTGTAGAAACATATTACCAATTCTATAAAGGTGCATGAAGACATGTGTTTTCCTTATTCACAGATAAATAAAGCACAAGCATTTTTAGTGATTTTAAAAAATTGAGAAGTAGGGAAGTTATTAAAAAACTCTTTGAAGCCACAGTGGCTCATGCCAATAATCTCAGTATGTTGGGAAACTGAGGCAGGAGGATCATTTGAAGCCAGACTAGCTTGGTGAACATAGTGAGATGCTGTTTCTAAAAAAAAAAAAAAAGCTGGACTGTGCCTGTAGCCCTAGCTACTTTGAAGTCTGCTTGAGCCAGGGAGTTTAAGGTTGCAGTAACCTATAATCTTGTCACCTCACTCCAGCCTGGGAGACTATGTTTCTAAAAAAAGAAAAATGAACAAATAGAATAAATGCCAGAGGTACAAGGAGGAACTGGTACCATTCCTACTGATACTATTCCAATCAATAGAAAAAGAGGGAATCCTGCCTAACTCATTTTATGAGGCCAGCATCATCCTGATACCAAAGCTGGGCAGAGACACAACCAAAAAAGAGAATTTTAGACCAATATCCTTGATTAACACTGATGCAAAAATCCTCAATAAAATACTGGCAAACCGAATCCAGCAGTACATCAAAAAACTTATCCACCATGATCAAGTGGGCTTCATCCCTGGGATGCAAGGCTGGTTCAATATACGCAAATCAATAAATGTAATCCAGCATATAAACATAACCAAAGACAAAAAACACATAATTGTCTGAATAGATGAAGAAAAGGCCTTTTACAAAATTCAGAAACCCTACATGCTAAAAACTCTCAATAAATTAGGTATTGATGGGACGTATCACAAAATAATAAGAGCTATTTATGACAAACCCACAGCCAATATCATACTGAATGGGCAAAAACTGGAAGCATTCCCTTTGAAAACCGGCACAAGACAGGGATGCCTTCTCTTACCACTCCTATTCAACATAGTGTTGGAAGTTCTGGCCAGGACATTAGGCAGAAGAAGGAAATAAAGGGTATTCAATTAGGAAAAAAGGAAGTCTAATTCTCCCTGTTTGCAGATGACATGATTGTATATCTAGAAAACCCCATTGTCTCAGCCCAAAATCTCCTTAAGCTGATAAGCAAATCCAGCAAAGTCTCAGGATACAAAATCAATGTACAAAAATCACAAGAATTCTTATACACCAATAACAGACAGGGAGCCAAATCATGAGTGAACTCCCATTCACGATTGCTTCAAAGAGAATAAAATAACTAGGAATCCAACTTCCAAGGGATGTGAGAGACCTCTTAAAGGAGAACTACAAACCACTGCTCAATGAAATAAAAGAGGATACAAACAAATGGAAGAACATTCCATACTCATGGGTAGGAAGAATCAATATCGTGAAAATGGATGTACTGCCCAAGGTAATTTATAGATTCAATGCCATCTCCATCAAGCTAGCAATGAGTTTCTTCACAGAATTGGAAAAACTACTTTAAAGTTCATATGGAACCAAAAAAGAGCCCACATCACCAAGTCAATCCTAAGCCAAAAGAACAAAGCTGGAGGCATCACGCTACCTGACTTCAAACTGTGCTACAAGGCTACAGTAACCAAAATAGCATGGTACTGGTACCAAAACAGAGATATAGATCAACGGAACAGAACAGAGCCCTCAGAAATAATGCCACATATCTACAACTATCTGATATTTGATAAACCTGAGAAAAACAAGCAATAGGGAAAGGATTCCCTCTTTAATAAATGGTGCTGGGAAAACTGGCTAGCCATATGTAGAAAGCTGAAACGGGATCCCTTCCTTACACCTTATACAAAAATTAATTCAAGATGGATTAAAGACTTAAACGTTAGACTTAAAACCATAAAAACCCTAGAAGAAAACCTAGGCATTACTATTCAGGACATAGGCATGGGCAAGGACTTCATGTCTAAAACACCAAAAGCAATGGCAACAAAAGCCAAAATTGACAAATGGGATCTAATTAAACTAAAGAGCATCTGCACAGCAAAAGAAACTGCCATCAGACTAAACAGGCAACCTACAAAATGGGAGAAAATTTTTGCAACCTACTCATCTGACAAAGGGCTAATATCCAGAATCTACAATGAATTCAAACAAATTTACAAGAAAAAAACAAACAACCCCATCAAAAAGTGGGCAAAGAACATGAACAGACACTTCTCAAAAGAAGACATTTATGCAGCCAAAAAACACATGAAAAAATGCTTACCATCACTGGCCATCAGAGAAATGAAAATCAAAACCACAATGAGATACCATCTCACACCAGTTAGAATGGCAATCATTAAAAAGTTAGGAAACAACAGGTGCTGGATGTTTAGAAATAGGAACACTTTTACACTGTTGGTGGGACTGTAAACTAGTTCAACCATTGTGGAAGTCAGTGTGGCGATTCCTCAGGGATCTAGAACTAGAAATACCATTTGACCCAGCCATCCCATTACTGTGTAGATACCCAAAGGACTACAAATCATGCTGCTATAAAGACTCATGCAGACATATGTTTATTGCGGCACTATTCCTAATAGCAAAGACTTGGAAGCAAGCCAAATGTCCAACAATGATAGACTGGATTAAGAAAAGGTGGCACATATACACCATGGAATACTATGCAGCCATAAAAAATGATGAGTTCATGTCCTTTGTAGGGACATGGATGAAAGTGGAAATCATCATTCTCAGTAAACTATCGCAAGGACAAAAAACCAAACACCGCACGCTCTCACTTATAGGTGGGAATTGAACAATGAGAACACATGGACACAGGAAGGGGACATCACACTCTGGGGACTGTTGTGGGGTGGTGCGATGGGGAGGGATAGCATTAGGAGATATACCTTATGCTAATTGATGAGTTAATGGGTGTAGCACACCAGCATGGCACATGTATACATATGTAACTAACCTGCACATTGTGCACATGTACCCTAAAACTTAAAGTATAATAATAATAAAAAAATAAAAAAGAAAAAAAGAATAAATGAAAAGGTATTTAGAAACAATGGGAAAAACTGACAGAGTTATAGTTAGATTCCTGGACTCAGTTGTTAGAAGAAAAATATAATCCAATTAAACAAATATAAACTGAAAATGTATAAAAAATGAAAATCTGCAGTTATGAGAGGTCATTATCAATCATGAAAACTCAAAATAACACAACAAAATTTATCATGAAAAACACACTTCTACAAATAACTGCTTTTGAAAAGAATATGATGGTCCTTTTCTTAAAGCCTAATGTAAGATATAATGTAGTACCTCCTGAAGGGGATAATATTTGGTATATAAGTAGCCACAATTAAGAAGACAACGATGGCCAGAATTATTTATTTATTTATTTTTATACAGGGTCTCACTATGTCATCCAGGCTGGAGTACAATGACACAATCAGTGTTCACTGCAGCCTTGATATCCCCGGCTCAAGTGATACTTCCATCTCAGCCTTCCCAGTAGCTGGAATCATAGGCATGCACCACAACACCCAGCTAATTATTTTTCTCGAGTGGTGCAGTGACACTGCTGCCGAGTCTAATCTTGAAGTCCTGGGCTCAAGTGATCTACCCACCTCAACGTCCCAAAATACATGGGATCACTGTCGTGTGCCACCACGCTTGGCCTTAGAAGAAAACTTAACAAGGCTGACCAACATGGTGAAACCTGCTTCTCTACTAAAAATACAAAAATTGGCCTGTTGAGGTTACGCACACCTGTAATACCAGCTACTCAGGAGGCTGACGCACAAGAATCGCTTGAGCCCAGTAGACAGAGTTTGCAGAGATTGAGCCCAGTAGACAGAGTTTGCAGAGATTGTTCAAACTCCACCCTAGGGGACAGAGAAGAGTCATTCTCTCAAAAAAAAAAAAAAAAAAAAAAAAACCAGAAAATTTAAACTATTTGAAATATGAATGGAATTCATTATGGAGAAGGGATACTAAATCATTTCAATATTCTTTGCTAACAAACATTATCAGAACATTTTCTAAGTCCAAAAGACTAACATAAAACAATCATAAAATCAATACTCAAAAAACTTGTAATTAAGACTAGACAAGCAGAATACCTGTACAGACAAAGAATTCTAACCTAATAGGGCACATACAGGAAACAGGCCTCATGCCAGTTCTCAGAAAATCCAATCCTGAGCCCATTAGTTAGAGAGCTTACTGTCTGATATGAAATAAATCAAGTGTACGGTATAGTGCAATAACATTATGAGATATTGTTGTCAATGTTCATGCAGAAATCTGTGTTGCAAACAGTAGGAATATATAGAATATATGGTTCATTATATGTACACATTGATTAGATTTTTAGATTGGGCTTTGAAAGAAAAGCAGCTCTTTATTATAGAAATAAGCTATACAGAGGTATGAAGAACATTTAATACATAGTTTATATTTGGACAGGAAAATGTGTTTTTTTCTGGAAAAAGTTGGTAAAAAGAGATACAGAAAACATGAGAACAGAAAAATAAGCTGAATTCATAATTTTAAGTTATGATATTTATACCTGGTTATTTAATCAGTAGGAGCCACAGAAAAAAAATTCCTACAGAAATATTTTAAGGCAAAAGTAGCCTGTTTTAGAAGAATAAAACATTTTCTGTTCTGGAAAGCAATAGGCAATGTGGCCTTTAAAAATTAAATCACATTTAAGAATCTATTAAGCAGTCTATTGACGTTTATACCCTTTACATTTCAACATAATGATATAGCGTATAGAACAAAAACAATGAGCAGTCATTCATTTGTAAAATATCAAGAGCTTAAGCATTTATTTTCATGTGGGCTAAGAGTTATTGGTTATGCAATCATGTAGTTAGGCTTACTCTCATGAAGCTTACATTTTTTGTCAACTTACAAGCATGAAAAAAAAGTAAAGTAAAATGTTCAGTGGTAAAATATATTTTAATAAATTAATAGGTGATAGGAAGATGTTGGAAAATGTCTTTTGGAGTCACATGCCTTTAAAATGCTTTACTTGAGCAAAGACTAAATCCTTGGGGTGGTAATCTAGGCAGGGGGGAAGAGAATTCCAGGCAGAGAAAATAACCATTGAAATAATTCCGAGACTAGAATTAAGCAAGTAGTTAAACTCCCATCATGTGGCAAGATGAACAAAATAAAACACTTGAGTGAGATCAAAGGCAAATCCTTTTGGTTTTACTCTGAGTATAATTCTGGCTACAGGGAGAACAAACTGTAAGCTGCAAGTGAGTATCAGAGTCAAGCAGAGAGACCAAACAAATGATGATGCTTCAACAAGCGTAATGGCAGAAGAAGTGATACCCCCAGTCATTTCTTGTGACTGTATAAGTTGTGCTTTGCCTAAAGTTATTTAGCTGAGGGCTTAAGTAATATTCAGATAACGATGTTGTGTATGTAAGTGATTTTTGTTTAGAACTTTCGTCTAAGTTCACTTTAGTATTTTATTTCACTCTTTTAACCAGTTACAATTATTTATGCCTAAGTGTTATATGTAGCTCATGAAGTATATACCATGTAAAATGTATTACTGTCCATCAAGTAATATGGAATTTACATGTGATAGAAAAGTATAATTTATACTTTTAAGTTAACATCTTATAATTTAATATATGTATAAACCATATAAGCTATATAACTAATTTAGAAATATAAGTATTCCTAAACATATACATCTATCAATATATTTTATAATTATATATGTATTGCATATAGATGAAATTAGTGCAGTATATATATTTTAATCCATGTATATTGTGCATTATATATATTTTAATACATGTATAGTATATTTCTATATATATGTATTTCTTTTTTGTATATACTTTAAATTCCAGGGTACATGTGCAGAACATGCTGTTTTGTTACATAGGTATATACGTGCCATGGTGGTTTGCTGCACCCATCAACCTTTCACATACATTAGGTATTTCTCCTAATGCTATACCTCGTCTAGCCCTCCACTCACCGACAGGCCCTGGTGTGTGATGTTCCCCTCCCTATGTCTATGTGTTCTCATTGTTCAGCTTCAACTTATGAGTGAGGACATGCGGTGTTTGGCTTCTTCCTGTTCTTGTGTTAATTTGCTGAGAATGATGCTTTCCAGCTTCACCCATGTCCCTGAAAAGGACATAAACTCATCCTTTTCTGTGGCTGCTTAGTATTCCATGGTGTATATGTGCCACATTTTCCTTATCAAGTCTATCATTGATAGATATTTGGGTTGGTTCCAAGTCTTTGCTATTGTGAACAAGGTCTCAATAAACATAAGTGTGTGTGTGTCTTTAGAGTAGAATGATTTATAATCCTTCAGGTATATAACCCATAATGGGATTGCCTGGTCAAATGGTATTTCTAGTTTTAGATCCCTGAGGAATTACCAGACTGTATTCCACAATGGTTGAACTAATTTACACTCCCACCAACAGAGTAAAAGCATTCCTATTTCTCCACATCCTCTCCAGCATCTGTTGTTTCCTGACTTTTTAATGACCACCATTCTAAATGGCATGAGATGGTATCTCATTGTTGTTTTGATTTGCATTTCTCTAATGACCAGTGATGATGAGCTTTTTTTTCATATGTTTCTTGGCTGCATAAATGTCTTCTTTTGAGAAGTGACTGTTCATGTAATTCGGTCACTTTTTGATGGGTTGTTTTACTTTTTTCTTGTAAATTTGATTAAGTTCTTTGTAGATTATGGATATTGGTCCTTTGTTAGATGGATAGATTGCAAAAATTTTCTCCCATTCTGTAGGTTGCCTGTTCACTGTAATGGTGATTTCTTTTGCTGTCAGAGCTCTTTAGCTTACTTAGGTCCCATTTGTCAATTTTGACTTTTGTTGCCATTGCTTTTGGTGTTTTAGACATGAAGTGTTTTCTTATGGCTGGGTCCTGAATGGTATTGCCTAGATTTTCTTCTATGGTTTTTACAGTTTTAGCTCTTATGCTAAAGTCTTTAATCCTTCTTGAGTTAATTTTTATATAAAGTGTAAGGAAGGTGTCCAGTTTCAGTTTTCTGCATATGGCTAGCCAGTTTTCCAAATATCATTTATGAAATAGGAAATCCTTTCCCTCCTACTTGTTTTTGTCAGGTTTGTCAAAGATCAGCTGGTTGTAGAGGTGTGGTATTATTTCTGAGGACTCTGTTCTGTTTCACTAGTCTATGTATCTGTTTTGGTACTGGTACCATGCTGTTTTGATTACTGTAGCCTTGTGTTATAGTTTGAAGTCAGGTAGCACGATGCCTCCAGCTTTGTTCTTTTTGCTTATGATTGTATTGGCAATGCCTGCTCTTTTTTGGTTCCATATGAAGTTTAAAATTGTTTTTAACAATTCTGTGAAGAAAGTCAATCAAAGCTCTAATGGATAGCACTGAATCTATAAATTACTTTGGGCAGTATGGCCATTTTCACAATATTGATTCTTCCTATAATGAGCATGAAATGTTTTTTCCATGTATTTGTGTCCTCTCTTATTTCCATGAGCAGTGGTTTGTAGTTCTCCTCGAAGAGGTCTTCACATCCCTTGTACGTTATATTCCTAGGTATTTTATTGTCTTTGTAGCAACTGTGTATGTGAGTTCACTCATGATTTAGCTCTCTGTTTGTCTGCCATTGGTGTATAGGAATGCTTGTGATTTTTGCACATTGATTTTGTATCTTGAGACTGCTGAATTTGCTTATCAGCTTAAGGAGATTTTGAGCTGAGATAGTGGGGTTTTCTAAATATACAATCTTGTAATCTGCAAACACAGATAATTTGACTTCCTCTTTTCATACTTAAATGCATTTATTTCTTTCAATTGCCTGATTGCCCTGATCAGAACTTCCAATACTATGGTGGATAGAAGTGGTGAGAGAGGGGGCAACCTTGTCTTGTGCACATTTTCAAAGGGAAATAAAGCTTCCAGGTTCTGCCATTTAGTATGATATTTGCTGTGGGTTTGTCATATGTAGCTCTTATTATTTTGAAATATGTTCCATCAATGCCTAGTTTATTGAGTTTTTATCATGAAGGGGTGGTGAATTTTGTCGAAGGGCTTTTCTGGATCTATTGAGATAATCATGTGGTTTCTGTCATCGGTTCTGTTAATGTGATGGATTATATTTATTGGTTTGCTTATGTTCAATCAGCCTTGCATCCAGGTATGAACCTGACTTGATCATGGTGGATACACTTTTTGATGTGCTGCTGGATTCAGTTTGCCAGTAATTCATTGAGGATTTATGCATTAATGTTCATCAGGGATATTGGACTGCATTTTTTTTTTTCTGTGTCTCCGCTAGGTTTGGATATCAGGATGATTCTGGCTTCATAAAATGAGTTTGGGAGGATTCTCTCTTTTTCTATAGTTTGGAATAATTTCAGAAGGAATGTTACCAGCTCCTCTTTGTACCTCTGGTAGAATTTGTCTGTGAATTTATCTAGTCCTGGGTTTTGTTTGTTTGTTTGTTTTGTAGCTTATGAATTACTGCCTCAATTACAGAACTTGTTATTGGTCAATTCAGGGATTCAACTTCTGCCTGGTTTAGATTTGGGAGGGTGTGTGCATCAAGGAATTTATCCATTTCTTTTAGATTTTCTTTTTTATTATTATTACACCTTAACGACTAGGGTACATGTGTACAATGTACAGGTTTGTTACATATGTATGTATGTGCCATGTTGGTGTGCTGCACCCATTAACTCATCATTTATATTGGGTATATCTCCTAATGCTATCCTTCCCCACTCCCCCCACCCTGTGACAGGCCCCAGTGTGTGATATTCCCCTTCCTGTGTCCAAGTGTTCTCATTTTTCAGTTCCCAGCTGTGAGTGAGAACATGCAGTGTTTGGTTTTTTGTCCTTGTGATAGTTTGCTGAGAACAATGGTTTCCAACTTCATCCATGTCCCTACAAAGGACATGAACTCATCCTTTTTTATGGCTGCATAGTATTCCAAGATGTATATAGGTCACATTTTCTTAATCCAGTCTATCATTGCTGGACATTTGGGTTGGTTCCAAGTCTTTCCTATTGTGAATAGTGCCACAATAAACATACGTGTGGATGTGTCTTTATAGCAGCATGATTTTTAATCCTTTGGGTATGTACCCAGTAATGGGATGTCTGGGTTAAATGGTATTTCTAACTCTAGATCCTTGAGGAATCTCCACACTGTCTTCCACAATGGTTGAACTAGTTTACAGTCCCACCAACAGTGTAAAAGTGATCCTATTTCTCCACATCCTCTCCAGCACTGGTAGTTTCTTGACTTTTTAATGAACGCCATTCTAACTGGTGTGAGCTGGTATCTCATTGTGGTTTTGATTTGCATTTCTCTGATGGCTAGTGATGATGAGCATTTTTTCATGTGTCTGTTGACTGCATAAATATCGTCTTTTGAGAAGTGTCTGTTCATATCCTTCCCCCACTTTTTGAGGGGGTTGCTGTTTTTTTCTTGTCAGTTTGAGTTCTTTGTAGATTCTGGATATTAGCCCTTTGTCAGATGAGTAGATTGCAAAAATTTTTTTCCCATTTTGTAGGTTGTCTGTTCACTTTGTTGGTAGTTTCTTTTGCTGTGCAGGAGCTCTTTAGTTTAATTAGATCCCATCTGTCAATTTTGGCTTTTGTTGTCATTGCTTTTGGTGTTTTAGACATGAATTCCTTGCCCATGCCTATGTCCTGAATGGTATTGCCTAGGTTTTCTTCTATGGCTTTTATGGTTTTAGGTCTAACATTTAAGTCTTTAATCCATCTTGAATTAATTATTGTATAAGGTGTAAGGAAGGGATTCACTTTCAGCTTTCTACACATGGCTGCCAGTTTTCCCAGCACCATTTATTAAATAGGGAATCCTTTCCCCATTTCTTGTTTTTGTCTGGTTTGTCAAAGATCAGGTATTTGTAGATCTGTGATATTATTTCTGAGGGCTCTGTTCTGTTCCTTTGGTCTATACCTCTGTTTTGGTACTAGTACCATGCTGTTTTGGTTACTGTAGCTTGTAGTATAGTTTGATTTCAGGTAGTGTGATGCCTCTAGCTTTCTTCTTTTGGCTTAGGATTGTCTTGGAAATGAGGGCTTTTTTTGGTTCTGTATGAACTTTAAAGTAGTTTTTTCCAATTCTGTGAAGAAAGTCACTGGTATCTTGATGGGAATGGCATTGAATGTATAAATTACCTTGGGCAGTATGGCCATTTTCATGATAGGAGGATATATATTTATGAGAAAATTTTGACAAGATCAATTTTTATAGGGTAAGGTAGCAAATAATTTTAAAGGGAAAGGTTACCAACTTTGATTTTTCAAGTGAGTTATTTGTTATAAAATTGTGTTTCATTCATCTATAATGTAAGATTGTGAGGATTAAGTGAAAAGATACAACTCCCTGGTCTAGTGTATCTTCACAGTAGCAACACAAGAAACAGTGTCTATCCAGGTGTGATGGCTCAGGTCTTTAATCCCAGCATTTTGGGTGGCTGAGGTGGGCATATCACTTCAACTCAGGAATTTGAGGCCAGCCTGGGCAACATGGAGAAATCTTGCCTGTATAAAACACACAAAACATTGCTGGATGTGGTAGTGCATCAGTGAAGTCCCAGATCTTGGGGGCTGAAGTGGGAGGATCACTTGAGCCCATGAAGTCCAGGCTGCAGTGAGCCTCTTTGCTCCACTGCATTTCAGCCTGCGTGACAAAGCAAGACTGTGCAGAAAAAAAAAAAAAAAAAAAAAGGACAAGGTGTCTACGAAACTCCGTCCCTAGGCTTTTTTAACCCCATTTATCTCCATGAGGCATTCTGTCATAATGATTAAAATGTATGGGAGACAGAAGAGTAACTACTAAGATACAATTTATCAATTTTGGAATAGAGATTCTGTTTCAGCAAGTTAGAATAAATGCTGAAAACACTTTATATACCAAGAGTGAAAGTCTGATTGCATCATTTTTCATAGGAACATAATGCTTTTGAGTGAATAATAAGTTATTTTTTTATCATCTTTGTCCACAGGCATTACTATGAGAAAATACCTGGACTTGGTGGTTTATAACAAACATTTCTTGTAATCTCAGAGGCTGAGAAGCCCAAGGTAAAGCATCAGCAAATACAGTGTTCAGGTAACAGGTCATTTACTGGATTTTAATTTTATTTATTTATTTTTGAGACGGAGTTGCTATGTTGCCAGGCTAGAGTGCAGAGGCGTGATCTCGGCTCACTAAAAACTCTGCCTCTGGGGTTCAAGGGATTCTACTGTATCAGCCTCATGAGTAGCTGGGATGACAAGTGTGTGCCACCATGCCCAGCTAGTTTTTTGTATTTTAGTAGAGACAAGGTTTCACCATTTTGGCCAGGATAGTCTCGATCTCCTGACCTTGTGATTTCCCTGCCTCGGCCTCCCAAAGTGCTGGGACTACAGTCATGAGCCATCTCACCCAGCCACTTCCTGGGTTTTGAACACCCCTCTTGTGGAGTCTACATGTTATAGAAGTAAACAAATTTACAAGAAAAAAACAAACAACCCCATCAAAAAGTGGGCAAAGAACATGAACAGACACTTCTCAAAAGAAGACATTTATGCAGCCAAAAAACACATGAAAAAATGCTCACAATCACTGGCCATCAGAGAAATGCAAATCAAAACCACAATGAGATACCACCTCACACCAGTTAGAATGGCAATCATTAAAAAGTCAGGAAACAACAGGTGCTGGAGAGGATGTGGAGAAATAGGAACACTTTTACACTGTTGGTGGGACTGTAAACTAGTTCAACCATTGTGGAAGTCAGTGTGGTGATTCCTTAGAGATCTAGTACTAGAAATACCATTTGACCCAGCCATCCCATTACTGGGTATATACCCAAAGGACTATAAATCATGCTGCTATAAAGACACATGAACACATATGTTTATTGAGGCACTATTCGCAATAGCAAAGACTTGGAAGCAAGCCAAATGTCCAACAATGATAGACTGGATTAAGAAAATGTGGCACATATACACCATGGAATACTATGCAGCCATAAAAAATGATGAGTTCATGTCCTTTGTAGGGACATGGATGAAAGTGGAAATCATCATTCTCAGTAAACTATCTCAAGGGCAAAAAACCAAACACCGCATGTTCTCACTCACAGGTGGGAATTGAACAATGAGAACACATGGACACAGGAAGGGGAACATCACACTCTGGGGACTGTTGTGGGGTAGGGGGAGGGGGGAGGGATAGCATTAGAAGATATACCTAATGCTAAATGACGCATTAATGGGTGCAGCACACCAGCATGGCACATGTATACCTATGTAGCTTTTATCCTATGAAGTAAGAAAATAATTCCCTACTCAGGGATATCAGGAAGTCGGGATATCAGGAAATCAGGATTTCCTGACTTAAGTCCAGTGAGCCAGAAAATAATTTTTACTAGCAGGAGAGTCAGGAAGAATGGATATCCAACCTATATGCAAGGAAATGGGTTTCCTATAAAGAAAAACAGCTATTAAGAAGACAGTTTCAGATCAGGAGTAAAGGTCAGTCTAATGTTCACTGAAAAAAATGGGCCAGGCACGGTGGTTCACACCTGTAATCCCAGCACTTTGGGAGGCTGAGGAAGGTTGATCACGAGGTCAGGAGATGGAAACCATCTTGGCTAACACAGTGAAACCCCATCTTTACTAAAAATACAAAAAATTATCTGGGTATGGTGGCAGGCACCTGCAGTCCCTGCTAATTGAGAGGCTGAGGCAGAAGAATGGTGTGAATCCAGGAGGTGGAGCTTGCAGTGAGCCTAGATGGAGCCACTGCACTCCAGTCTGGCTGACAGAAGCGAGACCTCATCTCAAAAAAAAAAAAAAAAAAAAAGGAAAAAAGAAAAGAAAATACTTAAATAGAGCTGCCTTTCACACCAGGCTTGGAAGAAACATTTCACACTGAAGAATATATTCCCCTCTCAAAATAGGGTATCAAGTATCAGGATGAAGAGAATTACAGCCCAGGGGAGTTGTAACCAAGGCTGTAATCCCTACTCAAAACAAACCAACAAAGAAAGAAAGAATAAATCTTGTGGAGCCTAATGGGAAGGACATCAATCCCTGGGCCTTCTTCCCTGGCTTTCTTCAGTGATTAGAAAAAGCCTTTTTCCTTTCCCTAGAAAGAGGTTTAAAGTCTTCAGGAGCAAGAGGAAAGGCCTCAGCACTTCTAGTCCTTCTTCCTTAGCTTACTTTAGTAATATATCTCTGAAATTTCTCCCTGCAAGGATAGAAAAAATACTTATGAAAATCCTAAATGAGAAGAATGGCAATCACTGTGCCTTCTTTCACTTCCTTCAGTGATTTCAGCAATTATTCTCTCAAAGTAGGCTAGAGACAGACCTCTATGAGCCAAACAGACAGAGACAGCACTCCCCAAGATATTTTCCCTCAATTGCTCCAGTAAAATTTTCTGCAGTCTCTATCTGGAAAGAGGCAGAGAGTCAGAATACTTCCAACGTAAATGAGAAGTAAAGCACTTCCCACACTCACTTTCCTGGCTTGCTCTAATAGCAAATTTCTGCCATCACTCGCTAGAGAAAACCAGGGAGTTAGATATCTGAAATCTTGAATGGAAGAGACAGGACTTCCCTTCTGTCACTAGACCTAGCATGCTTGCTTCACAGGCTTGTTCTAGCAACAGATCCCACCTGCTATTCTCCATGGACAGATTTTTGGTAAAGTATAAATGTGACAGTGAACACCTCTCAGGCCTTCTCACCTTCTTCTCTGCCTTGCCACAGCAAGAAATCTGCCTTGCAGTTTCTTCCTGAAAGAAACTTATGTGACTTCAGCTATGCGCAATGAGAAAGCAGGCAGTCTGCACTACCTTCTCCCTGGCTTGCTCTGGTGAGAAATCAAGGTCTGTAGACCCTCCCTGGAAGTAGCTTCTGCATACATCATGAGTCACACATTTTACAGCATAAGCTTGTCCTAAATTATCTACTTCTGGAAGTGAATGGGACTCTGTATTCCTGAGTCTTCTATATCACAGAGAACAAGACTGTCAAAGTTGTAAATATTTGGTGGCTACCTGTCCAGATTCAGAGTAAGCATAATGTATGACTGTACAGATGTCAGTTGTGGACACTATTCTTGGCATAGGACAGAACTAGTTGGGCATAAACTCTGAATCTAAGGTTCTCCAGAAGTAATATACATCTAATCTCAAAACCTTTTAGCTGCCTATAATGGGGCTGGCTACTGTCTTGCCTACATCAAAGGAAGAGTATGATTTCACACACCTTACAATCCAGGGGGTCATAAGAAGAAAGACAGTGAGTTGGACAATCAGAATTGAGAAGCACCTAGAATCTCTGGTTGCACTGATAAGGAAATGAAATTTCCTACATAGGATGAGTTAAGGAAAACCAAGAAAGACGGTTGTCTTCACGGACCTGCAGAAACCAACTCATAGTAAAGAAAAGTTGGGGTGGTAGCAGGGGGTATGGGAAGGCAGGGTGATGAAGGAGTGCCGTGGAGAGGAAAATATGTTCTGTGGAAAAGGACAAAAGAAATCTACAGAATTAGACTCTGATAAAATGAAATTATTTAACGTCCCTGATGGGGAAATCAAAACAAAAAGCACTAATGTAGTAACAGAAGTCAGGAGAGCAATGCATCTAAAAACTGAGAAGTTTAACAAAGAGATAGAAAATATTTCAAGATATCAAACAGAAATCAAAGAAGTGAAAAATACAGGATCCTAAGTCAAAAATTAGATGCAGGGGCCAAACAGAAAACTGGATGAAGCAGAACAAAGGATAAGCAGAATTAAGCCGAGTCTTTGAAAATAATCAAAATGGAGGATAAAAATGAAAGAGAAAAATAAGAAATCATGAAGACAGCCTAATGTTATGGAACATTAGGCTATGGAACATAATGTTCCATAACGTTATGGAACAGTATGAAGCAGGATGATAATATATTGAGTACTGTAAGGAGAAGACAAAGATAAAAGGAGAGAAAAATAATTGACATATATTTTTAAACAAACAAAAAATAAAAGGCTGGGCATGGTGGGTCATGACTTCAATCCCAGCACATTGGGAGGCCAAGGTGGGCTGAGGTCAAGAGTCTGAAACCAGCCTGGCCGATATGTGAAACCCCATCTCTACTAAAAATACAAAATATAGCCAGGCTTAGTAGTGGGGGCCTGTAATACCAGTTACTTGGGAAGGTGACAGAGGTGAATCACTTGAACCTAGAAGGCAGAGGTGGCAGTGGGCTGAGATTGCACCACTGCACTCCAGCCTGGCTGACAGATTAAGAGTCCATCTCAATAAATATGCATATAATAAGATAAATAACAACAACAACAAATAAAGGATAAAGATGGCTGCTAGAGTCACTCAAGACACACCTCTTCCACAAAGAAAATCCAAAATAGCACATAGATAACTATGCACTAAATCGAACATCTTTGGGAGAATGCTAGAATTCAGCAGGGAACTGACTGTGACTCTCTGAGGCATGAAACCTAAGGATGGCAGCAGTATAGAGAGGGACCAAAGCAGCCGGCTGGAATTGGCTCAAAACCAAAAGGAATTCTCCACTGTGGGAGAAAGAAAGACCACATTTGCAATCTTAGATGCAGAGAATCCCCTTGGCCCTGTGAGGACAGGTCCTAAGCCTAAAACAGAGACCTGCCTAATGTCCACACATCTACAGTATACCAGAGAGGGAACTCACGCAAGACCCCATGTCCACAGAGGCCCACACTGCTGGTGTATGGCCCAATATTGAGGGTGATATTGGGCAAAAGGCTGTCTAGGACCTACATCAGAAAGCCTTTTGCCCAGGGGTCCAATACCCTCTGCATCTCCATATCCTGGGTTCTTGGTGACATGCCCTCTTGTCCACCCAGAGACTTCAGTGTCATGAAGTCAGCTGGATGCAGCAATGTGGCTGGGTTCATGGTAATGGAAATCATGCAGCATCCTATAACCCAGGCAATAGGCATTCTAGCATATTTCAGAGGCTGCTTCAAAACATAGGGAACAAAAATGTGTGATCCATAAAGCATGGGAAATACATGCCTGAGGTTGCTGCCACTGAGGCACCAACTCCTCTCAGCCCCTCAGCAGCAAGACAACCAGACACCAGTGAGTGTCATGTCAGGACGCACAACCCAGAACCTAAGCTGCTACTGCCACTATAGGCACCCACATGTTCCTCATGGGGGACCAAAGACGGGCCCACCTAGTCCACAGCCACCACAGTGGGGCCCTTCCATGATGCCCGGGAACCCTAGGACTTACCTGCCCAATGCAGCTGCCACAGCTGCTGTCTTCTGATGCTACCCAGGAGCCTGAGTACAGGCCTGCTCAGTACACCAAACCCCAGCAGAGTCTCACCACAGGCTCTTAAAACAACTACAGCCTAAGCCATTAAGGCACTCTCATACATTTCAGATATTGAGCATAGCTAAAGAAATAATAGGAAGACCATGCTATGCTTCTTACCCAGAACCAAAGTCAAAGTACTCTGCGCAATCAACATTATAGATGCATATACAAGGAATAGTTTTGTTCCAGCACTTTCTTTTAAACTTCAAAGAACTATCTCAAATGGATATGCAGATTAACAGCCAGCAGAAGACCTGCAAGAACTCTTTTGCCTCTCTGGGTTTTTCTTTTTGTGTAAGCCCTCTTTTGTTCTGGCATTTTGCTCTAGAAATTCTAGTTTTCTTGGTATAGTTGAACTCTGATTTTAGTTTTCTCAGTCTAGTAAGAGCTCTTAAGTTGCGGCCTGGTGATAAGCAGGGTTCATCCTTACAGTGTCTTTGTTCATCTTTCCTGAGAAATTATTGTTTAGTACTGCCTGCAATTGAATCTAGAAAAATCTTTGTTTCATATTTCTGTCTAGTTTTATAGTTATTTACCCAGGGAGAGTAAATATGGTCCCCATTACCCCATTACAGTTAGTGGCATAACGGCGGCAATGGAAGGCTTTCAGAAGTCACTTTGAAGACACAGCACAAATTCTGTTCGCATAATGAACTTAGATAAAATACAGCCAAGAAAATAATGTTAGGAGAAACCAGGCCCTACAGAAATATTTTAGTGAGTTACTATGCTCAGACTTAAAAGAATCAAAAAAACAGACCAAAGGGTAAAATATACATATTCTAACTTTAATCTAGGGTATTAAAATTATTCAGACAGTTGTGCAAATAAAATTCAAATATAGTTGAAACATTTGTATCAGCTTGTCTATACGCTCCTTTTTGTGTCAAAAGAATAGATACAGATAAAAATTTCAGAAATAACATAAAAACTAGCTTATTATGTCTCCAAAATATCCACATTTATTTTATTGTATTTCACTTTTTTGAAAGAGTGTCAGGTTCTCTGGCCCATGCTGGAGTGCAATGGAGTGATATTGGCTGTCTGCAACCTCCACCTCCTGGAGGCAATTCTCCTGCCTCCTGAGTAGCTGGGACCATAGGCATATGCCACCAGACCTGGCAATGGTTTTATATTTTTAGTAAAGATGGGCTTTTGCCATGTTGGCCAGGCTGGTCTCATTGAGATACACCTGCCTCAGCCTCCCAAAGTGCTGAGATTACAGGCATGAGCCACCTTGCCTGGCAAAAAATAAAAAATAAATCCACATTTTAAAATAAAATATAATACAAATTATTATGGACATTACCATTTTTATATCAGTCACTGGAAAAATGGCACTTCTTTCAAATGAGTATTGTTTACAGGAATCAAATTTGCCAAATCAGAAAATGTGTTTTATTTCTGGGGATTCTAGGCATATTAGACATTTTTTGCTCGTTGCATTTACTATGAGGAAAAGAGCTACACAGAGAAATTCTGTGACTTAATCCAGCTGGTCTTTGGCTATAATCTGATAAAATTGCATTGACTTGCTAGAATAAGATAGACTATGCCTGAGGGGCAACAAAACTAATAAAAGTAGGTACTGTAGGATTTATGGAAAGGTGGTGAATAGATATTTAAACAGAGCAGAGTTTAAGTAGATTCAAGGTAAAGTACACCGATGTATGAAAGGCCAAAACATCGTGTTTAGACTGTGAGAGAATCCAGTGTCTTTATTCCTTGTAGACCACAAGTTGACGTTTTTGTGGAATTTTCAGTGCAAATCCTTGTTATTTGGAGCTATGCACCTGGACTGGAAATCATTTTTTCTTCTGTGGAAACTGACATAAATCAGCTGGGTAAGAATGCTAAGTTTTCTCTTCACTGATAACATTTCAAACAGAAAATACTCTGTTCATAAATAAAGTTTCTCAGTGAGTAAGAAAGCAGAAGTCATTCAGAGGTGATAAATTTTATGACCCTTTATAGCTGTGCCCAGACTTTGGCAGAAATATTGATTTCCATTAAGTCAGGAGATGGCTTTTCAGTTCTTCTCCCCTCAGTGTGATGGATTGAGACGGTGGATTTTAACCTTCTCAGCTTTGCTTTATTTTCTAACCTGTTACAATTTACTTATCACAGTATTATTGCTATTTCCAGTAACAAGCTGAACTTGCTTGTTTATTTTTATATATATATATATACTTTTTTATTATACTTTAAGTTCTAGGGTTCATGTGCACAATGTCCAGGTTTGTTTCATATGTATACATGTGCCATGTTGGTGTACTGCACCCATTAACTCATCATTTACATTACGTATATCTCCTAATGCTATCCCTCCCCCCTACCCCCACCCTACCACAGACCCCAGTGTGTGATGTTCCCCTTCTCATTTTTCAGTTCCCACCTATGAGTGAGAAGATGAGGTGTTAGGTTTTTTGTCCCTGTGATAGTTTGCTGAGAATAATGGTTTCCCTCTTCATCCATGTCCCTACAAAGGACATGAACTTATCCTTTTTTATGGCTGCATAATATTCCATGGTGTATATGTGCCACATTTTCTTAATCCAGTCTATCATTGATGGACATTTGGGTTGGTTCCAAGTCTTTGCTATTGTGAATAGTGCCACAATAAACATACGTGTGCATGTGTCTTTATAGCAGCATGATTTATAATCCTTTGGTTATATACTCAGAAATGGGATTGCTGAGTCAAATGGTATTTCTAGTTCTAGATCCTTGTGCTATCATCATACTGTCTTCCACAATGGTTGAACTAGTTTACAGTCCCACCAACAGTGTAAAAGTGTTCCTATTTCTCCACATCCTCTCGAGCACCTGTTGTTTCCTGACTTTTTAATGATTGCCATTCTAACTGGTGTAAGATGGTATCTCATTGTGGTTTTGACTTGTATTTCTCTGATGGCCAGTGATGATGAGCACTTTTTCATGTATCTGTTGGCTGCATAAATGTCTTCTTTTGAGAAGCGTCTCTTCATATCATTCACACACTTGTTAATGAGGTTGTTTGTTTTTTTTCTTGTAAGTTTGTTTGAGGTCTTTGTGAATTCTAGATATTAGCCCTTTGTCAGATGAGTAGATTGCAAAAATTTTCTCCCATTTTCTTTATACTATATACAATTTAAAGTAAAGAAAACTACCACATTAGCATCTACATTTCAAAGTAAAACTAAGTAAAATTTGGTTATTTTTATTACCATGAATGTCCATGTACTTTTACTGCATTTGTTTGCAATTTAATGTAAGTAGTTTAAATTTAATGTTAGTATTAATGGTATCGACTATGGGTGGTCTTTTTTCTATTGGCCCTTTTTTGTGCTCACTTAGGTGATTTCTTACATTTTGCTATTAAATATTGTTTCAGATAGCTTTATTCTGCATCACTACTTTCCTAATGTACAAGGAAATTGGTAAGTAGAGATTTTATGTTGATAGTCATGCAGCAACACACATATGCAGTTGTACATGTTTAATATAAAGATGAGTTAGAGAATATAAAGTGCAAAATAAGACAAGTAAATATTTCCCAGGTCTCAAATGATGAAGAAACCAGTCTTCATGGCAAAATCTTTAGCATGAAGTCATTTGCCACTCTACAAAATCTACAAAGGTTGGGAGCTATGGTTCACACTTGTAACTCAGCACTTTCCGAGGCCAAGAAACTCAGATCAATTTAGGCTAGGAGTTCAAGACCAGCCTGGCCAACACCAGGAAACCCTGTCTCTACCAAAAATACAAAAATTAGCTGGATGTGGTGGTGCATGCCTGTAGTACCTTAACTTGGGAGGCTGGGGCATGAGAATCATTTGAACTTGGGAGGCTGAGTCTGCAGTGAGATGAGATTGCACCATGCACCCTAGCCTAGGTGACATAATGAGTCTTCAACTCAAAAATAAATCTAAAAATAAACAAGTAAATAAATAATAGGGTATCTTTCACTTCAGGCAGTTATCATTTTTTTTTCCTTTCTTTCTTTTCTTTTCTTTTTTTTTTTCTTTTTTTGAGACAGTGTCTTACTCTGTTGTCCACACTGGATTGCACTGGCATCATCATGGCTCACGGCAGGCTTGAACTCCTAGGTTCAAATGCTTGTGCCTCCCATTTCAGCCTCCTGAGTAGCTGGAATTAGAGGCACCCACAACCATGTGCAGCATGTGTATCTGTGTGTGTGCTCTTTTTGTTTGTGAACTATATTTTCTTGTAAATCACATGTTTTTATAACACAATCTTTCTATTAATTATTTTAGTTAATATCTGGTTCAACTGCCATGTGCTCTTATGTTAACTTTTTTTTTTCATGGGGTAGCATGGGTTACACTTTTCGAGCTCTGGTATATGTAAAGTTGTCTTTCCAATAATATACTATGAGTTTGAAAATGTAGGTGTATGAATATTGGGTCATGCCATATTTTTTACCAATAATTCTTTAGACATTGCCAAATATTCTGGAGTTTTGTCTATAGAACAGAAATGTGAGGCCAATTTGACCAGTGACTTCTATTCAGGAAAATTCTTAATTTTTTTTTGTTATAAGATTTTTTAACACATTAAATTCAAAAATTTGACCAGGATAAGCTCAATGCCTCTCTCAGTTTGTATAAGTGAGGTTACCACAGGATCATTGTGTACTGTGTTGTTTGTTTATGCCGTTAATTTATTTTGCTGAATTATCACTACCTGTTGACCTGCCTCCTTGCCTCATAGTCTCCACTTACCTCTTTAGCCACATTAATGTTGCCTTTTTAAATGTAGTATCTTTAGCATGTTACACAGTGCTTGACACAGCGTAAATCTCAATAAATATTTATTGAAGGGATGAGTAAGCCAGCAAATATAAACCTTTCATAAAATTCCAGAATTTGACACCATTTCTGTAAATGAAGTTGAATGCAATCCATGGGATAGACATGTTTAGGAATGAGAATTAAAAGTCTATATATTTTTAAATAGAAAATTGAGAGAAGACTAAAATATTGGTGTAAAAATTAAAAACATTATTTGATAATGTTATTTAATAATATTTGATAACAGATTATCAAGTATTATTACTGAATCAACTCTCCTTGTCTTTAGTGCATCTGTTGACTCTTTCATGGATGTTTACTTCATTATGGTAACTTATAGTGATTTCTGATGCTATGATTACTTCTAGTAGGCACTATCTTTTCTGGGAGCACCATGCATTTTGGATGCTAGTACACACATGTGTTTCCATTTTACCTCTAAAAGGAGGCAAAATTTACTGTCAATGCAGTACACGCTGATGTTCATTGAGAGGGTGGACAACAGACCCCAAAACATTTCAGGAAAAATAATAACAAATAATGTGAAAGGGGAGAGTATAAAACAGCAGACAACCCAACACTAAGGAATAATTTCTGGGACTTGGAAAAGCTGCCTGAGACCTGATTTCTGTAGGAAAGTATTTTTAAAGTCACCATAATGACCCTAGTTTTACCATGCTGATACTGTATTTCATTTTATTAAGGTTCTGTAGCTCTTCACTAAATACACGCTATAAAACTGCTGCCCAAACAAAGGAAAATGTCATCAAAAATAAACAGTTTGGAATAGTGGAAATACCATCGAATGCAACTTTCTGGGAGGAAATTCCTTTTTGTAATACCTCTGGCTTGACAAATTCGGATCATACTACAGGTGATCCGAATCTCCATTTTTTGGCAATAATGGTAATTTTCTCCCAAATGGAAACTTCGTGTTGACTGCCTTCCAGACATGCTCCCCCTGGCTAATTTGTATGAAAATGTCTTTCATTGTTCAAATTTTAAAAAAATAAGAAATTTCTCAGTGTATCTATTTTCCATTTGACTAAGAAAAAAATAGTTTATCTAACTAGGACATGCATTCCATTCTGTCAGCCACTGTGGTAACAGAGCTTTTTTTTTTTTTTTTTTTTTCCCAACTGCATTTGCTGAATACAGTATGAATGGCAGGGTAGTCCTTGCTTTGCTAGGAAAGTAGATTATAAAGATAAATTTTAGAAGCATTACATTATTTCCCCAACCAGTTCCAAATGCCTTAATCGGATCCCATAAACACCAGGACAACTACACCAGCTGCTCTCTACTCTCCCAGGGCATGATATTTCTTCTTCTTACGGCACCAGCCACCAATCCTCTCCTCTCCCAGGGCATGATATTTCTTCTTCTTATGGCACCAGCCACCAATCTCAAAGGGAAGAAGCTCTCACAAGCCTGAAGTAAGCAGCTGGAGCTTTCACCAGTGCTACGGATACAACAGTAGGTCCTGATAGGCAGGTGGAACTTTCACCAGTGCTGTCATTAAAACCATAGGACCTGATAGTTCTCTGCTGACAGTGTGTTTCCATTAAAAAAAAAAAAACACTAAAGTATAAAAGACATGAAATTCAGATATTAAAAACAGTTATTTGGATATTAAAAATTGTGATCTTCTGATATTTTATAACTGTTGTATCTATTTCTCTTGGCAATATGTGGGAGTGAAAACAAACAGACTTGACTCCCTAGACAGACTGGATAATACATGGCTTACTTCCATTAGTACGAACACTTTGTTTTTTGTTATTGCATTTTTGTACAAAGCAATAACAGAAAAGAAAATTGCGTTATTGCACTTACAACATGCACTGTACAAAAACATGCATTGTGAAAAATTATGTTACTGCATTGTACAAAATGTACAATGTGTTAGCTTATGTTAAAATCAGAAACATTATTCAAGTACCATAAAAATATGAAATGTATATTATTATTTATTTTATGGGTTTCATTATATTTTATCAAATGGTGAGATTAGACATTTTCTTTCTCTTAATGAAAACGTAAGACTACACTTTCAAAGAAAGAAGAGAGAAATCAAAATATCTAAACTGTCTAAATGGAAACAATGGACTTTGGCCATGGAGTAACAAAGGATACTGAGAGTGGCTTGCTCTTGAACAGCCGTTAACTGCATAAGTTTGGGCCCTTCATTTGTCCTTTGTTAATATCATTATCGTAGTACTTTCAAACAATAGCAGAAATTAAAAATGCAGCAAAGAAGTATTTGAGATATGATACATCCTATTGGTGAGAGTAAGATGATGAAATGAAAATGTTATTAAATTAAAATGAGCAGGGGAAAGATGGGAATACAAAGAAGTAAGTATCACCAAATTGATCAAATGTTGCAGAAAGAGCTAAATCATGCATTAGAGTAATTGTACCCATAATGTACTCTTTGACTAGAACAACATGTCCTTAAGAGCTAACCTTAAGTAGGCATGGCACCAACAATACTTTTGTGGGGAAAGCAGAAATTTAGATGCATTTACAGAGTGTGTTATGGGTTATATGCAACTACTCTTCGCTACTCGATCTCTTTCTGTTTTTTATGACTACTTTTTTAGTGATTTTAATATTGCTTCCCAGTTACCAAATACCTAATCACATAACATTACTTTCTACCATGCACTTTAGCTGCCTGAAGGAGAGATGACTTTGGTAACGGGGCATAACTGTTTATTTGTGATCTATCACTGAGTAACAAATTATAGCAAAACTTAGTGGCTTAAAAAAACACCATTAATTATTTCACAGTTTCTGTGGGTCTGAAAACCGGGCATAGTTATCAGGGTATGTCTGGCTGAAGGCTTCTCACGAGATTGCAATCAAGGTGTTAGCCAGGATTTCAGACATTTTAAAATGCATGTGGGGAAAGATGTGCTTCCAAGCTTGTTCACCTGGTTGTTGGCAGGATTTAGTTCTTCATGGGCTGTTGGACTAAAGACTTGAGTTCCTAACTGGCTATTAGCTAAAGGTGGTCTCTACTGTGTTGACCCATGAGCGTGCTCATAATGCAGCTCAAACATGACAGCCAGCCATCTAGGAAACAGCTTGGACAGGGGATGGATGAGGTGTTCCACATTTGGGCTTCCACAGGTGAGATGTATAGGCAAGGAACTTTAAAATATTAGTAAAATGAATCATTATGGGGACCAGGCATGGTGGCTTATTCCTATAATTCCAGCACTTTGAGAGGTCAAGTCAGGAAGATTGCTTGAGACCAGGAGTCTGACTAGCCTGGGCAACATAGCAAGAGCCATCTCTACAATAAGTACATAAATAAAAAAATTCACTTGGCATGGTAGCATGCATCTCTTGTTCAAGCCACTTGGGAAGCTTAGGTGGGAGGACCACTTGAGCCCAGGATTTCAGGAATGCAGGGAGCTGAAATCATGCCACTGCACTCCACCCTGGGCAACAGATTGAGACCCTATATCAGAAAACAACATAGTTAAGAGAAAACAGTGAAAGACAATGGCTGAACTATAGTGTAAGTGAAGGTCTTTGGAAACTAGGAATTTCAGGAACTGGTATTATTTGGTGGGCCTTTGTGTGAATGTCAAAGTCTCTGTAATCATTGGCAGGAATTGGAATGGACAAGAAGATTGTGAGACAATGGGAATGGGTCATAAATTTAGGAAAGTGTACATGAATACCATATTAGAAAGGGAGGAAGAAGAATCTGTGACCTCACTCAGGCCTTCCAGTATATGGAGTGTGACAGAATAAGTGGCCTCTGCTTGGGTAGGCTGCAAGAGATGTAGTGACCTCTATGGAGAACCTGTGTTATTTCAGGCACAGAGGTTGAAGGTTATTAATTGAAGTTGTTGTGTACACAGAGGAGTTTCTTTATCATAAAGTATTAACTCTCGAATTGCCCAAACTCCCTTTCAAACTGGACTACTTTATAAAATGTTATAGTAAATCTTCTTCCTTCCGAGTGTTGCTTGTTCTGTATCTCATATACCCCCCTAAAGTACTCCACATAAGCTCTTCTATTTCAGGCTTGTTTTCTGGGGAACTCAAGCTAGGACAAAGGGAAAGGGTAACATAATACTGTTTATTCAAAGGGGTTTGTGTGGGCACATGTAATATACATGATGTATACCAAAGAATGTTAGCAAATTATAATCAAACAAAAGATAAGATATGAATTATCCTGTTTCTAGTAATCACCATCATTACCATCACCATCATCATTGTCGATCTCTTAAATTCGCTGTAGAGTAAAAAGCCATATGATTTATTCCGGAATGCTTAGAGTGGGAGGCCCAGGCCAGATTGCAGGAGAGAAGGAGGATGTTTTTCTTTACCCAATCAACACTTATTTTATTAAGAAGACTACATGTGTTTTTCCCTTTAAATTTACATATTCTGTTCAGAAATCCCTAAGATTACTAGAAGTTTTAAAAGATATAGCAACACCTTCTACACAAATGTTGGAAATTACATGTTTTTATTAGCAATGAGAAAATGTTGAAAAAGATAACAATGAGTAGGTAATTTATAATCGGGGAAAAATTATAGTTCTGAGAATGTGTTAGATTCCTAGAGCTGCCGTAAAAAAAAATACCACATTTTGAATGGCTTTTAAAAACTTCTTTTTTTTCCTGCATTCTGGAAGCTAAAAGTCTGAATTCAATATGTTGTCAGACCTCTCAGATTTCTAGAGGAGAATTCTTCCTTGCCTTTCCCAGCTTCTGGTTGTTGCCAGTAATCCTTGGCATCCATCAGCTTGTAGCTATATCGCTTCAGCATACACCTGTCTTTACATTGCTGTCTTCCCTCTCTGTGTGTCTCTGTGTCTCTAAATCTCTCTTCCTTTGTAATGATACAAGACATTGAATTTAGGGAATACCCTAATCTACAATGACCTTACTTTAACTTGATTATATTTGAACAGTTTATATTTCCAAATAAAGTTATAGTCACATGTCCCCATGGTTATCATTTCAACATTTTTTTTTAGAAAAGTCAACCAACTGCAGGGTTATTATCAAATAAGTATTGGAATTTTGACACTAATTCCTACGAAACAAAGCTTCTACTAAAACAAATAAATAAAAATGACTTAGCAAGGTAAAAACTGTATTACTCAGGTAAACCACCAAATCTCATGATCTGGAAGCAGTCATGAGATTTGGCAGTTTACCTAAGTAAATAATTCAAAAGAAATTATCTCCGTAACCACAATTGAGATAGTTCTTAGATTAGACATATCGTTCATCGTGCTGATGTAGCTTTGCTTTGCTTCACACTTCCAGAGTTGAAGCCACCTTAGGGGCCTCATCCGTTAAGGAAAACAAAAATGAAAAGGGTAGTACATCAGAGTTGTTTTCCTACTTCCAATGACTGGATTTTGAGCTTCCTCACTATCTGAACGTTCTCTGAGGTGGAGTGCTTAGCATCCAAACAACGTGCAAATTCATACTGTGAAACACTAAGCTTCTTTCTTATGGGAAACACCACTAGGAAGGAAAAGGGAGTTTCTCTATATTTTGCTACAAAGGATACGTGAAAGCAAAGAGATTTTGCTCCACTCTCACAGCCTCCAGCACTGCAAAGAAGTGCTATCATGCAGACCAGCTCTCAGTTCTAAAACATAGGACCCTCTAGGAGACTGGACTATCTACAGAAAGTACAAAAGTTGAAAGTCTTTTTACATGGCCTGTTTAAATACACATTAGTTTTGTTGTTGTTGTTTGTTAAAACCATGTTTTATTAATTTTATACCACTATGTGCAATAATTTTCAAGGAAATATGAATATGGAGTTCATTTACTGTAATATTTATGTTACACCCACAAGAAAGTCCAAATTGCAGGTTATACATTAAGATTTTTACATCTTAAGCTCTTTGTCACCTTTGATAATGGATTTCCCAGTTTATATGTAATATTTTCTTATTGTTAAAAATTCAGCCTGATTAATTTTAGGGCCAAGAATCTATTATTAGAATTTGAATCATTTATATAAACACATGACACAATCCTGCTGTATTTTTCTTTACCCCATCCTATGGACTCACTTTATTCTCTTTATCTGCATTACTGTAGTCTTCTTCTAAAACCAAGGAAGTTTACAAATTGCTCAAAAATTGTTTTTGGTTTTTATTTCCTCACGGGTGTTTTTAGCTCCATTCTTTCATCATTAGTTCATTTTGTCAACATTCATTGTCACAAACTATATAACTGTCACGTTGAACTTTATACGATTTTTCAACTGACTCCCCATCTTCTAAAACACAAACCTGAAATTTATATTTGCTTCAAAACTGGCTACCTGTCCCCCAATACTCACCATTATTGAATTAGTTATTAATACTTTTGGTTTATGCATATTTACCTTCCATTACACCAATTTGTTTTCAAAGATCCTGTTCAGAACACATGTCTCAAATAATTTCTGAACCTAAAAATGAAAATTACTTTAAAATAATTCCTGTTTACAACTTTGCCTTTTCTAGATGACCTTTAGTTTCTTCATCTGTAAAATAAGTGATTAGATCATTACTATTTGAGTCTGCTACACATTTTGTGGCCTTTTAAACTTGACACAAGCCCTATTTGCTAATTGAGTCTACTACATATTTTGTGGCCTTTTAAACTTGACACAAGCCCTATTTGCTAAGTGCTACTATTAATTAATATTGCAAAAACTCAGTAAGAAAATACATTTGATATAATAATATACTTAATCATATTTGTTAATGTTACTTAAATATTTCAAGTAAAAAGATAATGTAAAGATAAATTTAATAAGTAAGAATACATACTTTTTCCAAAAAAAATACATTTGAAGACTTTTGTTTACATCCATTGACCTTGTATGTTGCTGGCCTGCGGCTAAGGTTACATTATTCAATTTGAATTTTGTGTTAAAACAATTCAATAATTTTTGTTGTTTGCAATTGATGAGTGATGGGCAATATTATTTTTGGAGCCAAATGGAAAAATAGCATCTGATTAGACAGAATCCAGACCAAAAAAAAAAGAGTGTAATATGTAAAAGAAGAAAATCTACAAAATGTGTTTTCTCTTTTCCTTCTGTTTCCTTCTGTTGCAATGTGAACAAAGGGAATCAGGGAATCGGAGCAGAGAAGCAAAGGGGAAAGGCCCAGATATTTAGTTTGATGAGAATATGTGTAATACTAAAAATACAATGAACAAATAAACATGGAAAATAACCATTATTAGCAAAATTGTTGCAATAAATACTTAAAATTAGTGTGCATAACACAGAAACTTTTTCAGCATCTGAACTAAATACAATTTATTGTATTTTATGATAATCTGAAACCAGAGGGTCAGCCCAATGGTGACTCTAGTGTCAGTGTAGGAATTAATACTAATAAATATCCAATCCATACTTAAGTATGTGAATTAGGTCTGATTAAAGATAATAGAGGAAAGTGAGGGAAAATATTCAATTCTATTTATTTACTAAAGAGAGATCTTTCTAAATAAGATTTATCTGCTTAACTTGTAATATTGCTTAAGTTCAATTGTTTAATTAAAATACAAATTTTTAAATAAAAAAGACTGGGGTAACTAATATCTTGTATGTCAGACACCTCTCTAACCCTTAAGTTTTGCTGTTCACATAGTGTGATAGTGACCACTGACAATAGTAAACAAGTTTATTCATTCATTAAATCAATTGTATTGAATCAACAAAAATGTATTTTTTATCTAGATGTTGTCAGAGTTGAATCTTGAGGCATAAATGAACAATAATTATTTGTTAACATGCATGGTATTCTGCTGATCATTATGACTTTATCTGCCTATGTGACAGCTTACAATTTTCCAGACTGATGGTATTATGGGCTGATTTCCCAAGCCCCCACCCATTCATATTTACATCCTAAAACCATTACATCAGAATGTTACTGTATTTGGCTATAAGGGCTTTAAAAACATAATTATGCTAAACTAAAGCAATTGGATATGGCATTATTCCAATGTCGCTGGTGGCCTTATAAGAGGAGGACATTTTGACACACAAGGGTACACCAGGCATGCCTGAGCACAGAGATAAGACCATGTAAATACCCAAAGGGTGATCCACAATCTGCAAGCCAAGGACAGAGGTCTCAGAAAAAATCAAAGCTGATGACATCTTGACTTGGACTTCCAGCCTCCAGAACTATAAGACAATACATTTCTCTGTGTGTGTGTGTGTGTGTGTGTCTGTGTGCATGTGTGTGTTTTGATAATATTACCAAGTGTCACCAAGTGTGTGATGATTTGCTATGGCACTAACCCACATAGGTCAAGGGCTGAAAAAAGCTAAAGGAATTTCTTCAAAAATGTTTCCATTTACAACATTATATTGCTAGGGTTTCTAGCTCCAGGGAATGACTGAATGAGTTTGTGTTTCAGATGTTTGGTGTCCCCTTATACTACAATAATATGCTACCAAGGAAGGGATTTCCACTGGCTTTCCTCTACTCTGCCTTCTGGATTTCAGTTTTGTTTTCACCAGATTGATTTTCCAGGCACTACCTAGGGTCTCTCTGGGCAGCCAAAGCTGTGGGCATCAGAGCTGAGAAATAAGTTTACTGAAATTCATTCAGACCATTTCAGTGAGCTAGCCATCCACCAGCTGCTATAGGCTGTCCGGGGTCAGGAACGAGCTCAGCTGACCCAGCACTGGTGAGGTCCTGACAGTGAGACCTCCTAAGGTTTTGACAGCAGGCACCCTACTCTCTTCACTTGAGTTCCAGCACTGTTGATGCTACACCTCTCCCAAGCATTTCTTGGCATTCCTTCAGAGCATTTATAGTTTTGTGGGGAGGACACAGCCAATAGTTACAGGAGATTAGAAAAATGTGTTAGCTTTGAAAATAAGTACGAAATGAATGATCTAAGTGAGTTCTTCATGAGTTCAGGACATAGATTGCTTTGCCTCAATGTTATAAAAATAGCTTCAGAGAGAATGGGGAGCTTGGATAATGTATAAGATTTTCACAATGCCTGGAAACTGTTATCTTCAATCAAACAATGTAAAAAGATGGAAATAAGTATTATCATATGTAATTTAGCAACTTCAGAGAAAACATGAGTGAGAAGTCTGGCTATGCCAGTTACCAACTGTGTAGCATAGAGCAAATTACAAACTCTCTGAACTTCTGTTTCCTCATGGGGCTGTTTAGATGATTAGAAATAACTTATATAAAATGACATACTTTTTGCCAGGCAAATGGCCTGGACTCACTAAATGGTTGTGTACTTGTTAACCTTGTTTCATGATTAATACCAATGTAACCATGATCATCTCAGCAGTCCTTATTTTAGCACTCTCATGAATGAAAGACATCAGAAATCAAAATAGTCCTCAGCAATGATTTAGTCCAGTCTCCTCAGTTTCTGGAGAAAATGAATGCCCAGAGAAATTAAATGACCTGGCCTAGGATACAGAGCCAGTTGGCAGGAGAGACAACATCAGCAACAAAACATAATTTTTTTACCCTGGGTTAGAATACTTTTCATTTTAGATTTCTTTATTTTATTTATTTATTTATTTTATTTTATTATTATTATTGTACTTTAAGTTTTAGGGTACATGTGCACAATGTGCAGGTTAGTTACATATGTATACCTGTGCCATGCTGGTGTGCTGCACCATTAACTCATCATTTAGCATTAGGTATATCTCCTAATGCTATCCCTCCTCCCTCCCGTCACCCCACAACTGTCCCCAGAATGTGATGTTCCCCTTCCTGTGTCCATGTGTTCTCACTGTTCAATTCCCACCTGTGAGTGAGAACATGCAGTGTTTTTTTTTTGTCCTTGCGATAGCTTACTGAGAATGATGATTTCCAATTTCATCCATGTCCCTACAAAGGACATGAACTCATCATTTTTTATGGCTGCATAGTATTCCATGGTGTTTATGTGCCACATTTTCTTAATCCAGTCTATCATTGTTGGACATTTGGCTTGCTTCCAAGTCTTTGCTATTGTGAATAGTGCAGCAATAAACATACGTGTGCATGTGTCTTTATAGAGCATGATTTATAGTCTTTTGGGTATATACCCAGTAATGGGATGGCTGGGTCAAATGGTATTTCTAGTTCTAGATTCCTGAGGAATTGCCACACTGACTTCCACAATGGTTGAACTAGTTTACAGTCCCACCAACAGTGTAAAAGTGTTCCTATTTCTCCACATCCTCTCCAGCACCTGTTGTTTCCTGACTTTTTAATGAATGCCATTCCAACTGGTGTGAGATGGTATCTCATTTTGGTTTTGATTTGCATTTCTCTGATGGCCAGTGATGGTGAGCATTTTTTCATGTGTTTTTTGGCTGCGTAAAGATTCCTTTATTGACAGCAGTACACATATCTTCCGTATGTATTTTTAAAATCATATGAAATGTGAATGAACTGAAATAGATGGAAGGACATTAAATCTAAGCATTGTGGTAGTGCTACAAATTAACACGTAGAACAACAGCGATGTACCAGTACTTGAAAGTTTTTCATTGTGATTTATCAATCTAATCTTCCTCACAAGCCCTGACCCTGACAAATTTATGGTGGAGGTATAAGTGGCTAATTAATAGTATCTAACACTATTGTTTATATTTTGTTTTCAGGAAAGAGCTTTGTTTTACAGAGTGCTGTAGGATTTCTGAATCATTTCTGAGATTCTCATGCTCTGTTCTGAGTGACAGCATAAATTTGTGCCTTGTATTGGACAATTCAGGAATTAGTTGTGCTCTAATTTTCAAAAATTTGAAAATAAATAAATAGATACATAAATAAATAAACTCTCTATTAGATGCACAAAGAGGCTGTTTATGCAGTGGCTTCAGCACCATGACTACCTTATCTCTTGTCAGGGTAGCTCAGGGAATGCCTCCTAGCACTGCACTGAGTACTCTTCCATCTCTTCCAGGAAACACTTGGGCACATCAGAGTCCTATCCTTGGCCTCTATATAAGAGCATCTCTGAAACTTCTCTCAGCATTCTCTCTCTGCTTAACAATGCCATACGCTCATTTTACTTTTTCTGTGCCATAGGTGACCTGTGTTGCCACAAACACCACATGGTGAAGTTCTTTTTCAGAGATCAAATCACAAGGGGGCAAAACTTTCCTTTAACTCCATACCTCTGACTCTGGGATTTCAGAAGAGCAGGAAAAAACTATGCTCCTTATGTTTTACTATTTTTTTCCCTTTCTTTTTGTGTGTTTCACTCTTTTGCCTAGGCTGGAGTACAATGGGGCAATCTCAGTTCACAACTACCTCTGCTTCCTGGGTTTAAGAGATTCTCCTGTCTCAGTCTCTGGAGTTATCTGGGATTACAGGCATGCACCACAATGCTCAGGTAATTTTGTATTTTCAGTAGAGTTGGTGTTTCTCCATGTTGGACAGGCTGGTCTCGAACTCCCGACCTCAGGTGCTCTGCCCACCTCAGCTGGCAATATGCTGAGATTACAAGTATGAGCCACTGCACCTGGCCTGGGATTTGTGGCGAGATTTCTATCTTCCTAGGGATTCCTAGGCCACCAGAAGTTATTCTGGGGTCTTTTGTGCATGCACCAAGAGTGGCAAGACAGAGTGAAGAAAAGTAATTTTGACTGAGAAAAACCCTTTTTCAGGAAAACAAGATTTATGCAGAGAAAAACATAAAGGACTTTTGAATATACTTATAGCTTAGATATCCATTTTAATTAAGCTGAGAACTCCTTTTTATTATGGGTAAGGGTGGAGATTAGAATTATGTAAATGTTATGCCAAGTTAAAGGATTGGGTTTTGTGCAGGAATTTCCCGTGATAATGAGAGGGATTTTTAGAGAAAAATCCCAGAAGCTGTTTGATTTGCCACAAATTAGATATGGAGAAAGGGGAATGAATGCGAGGACTGCGTTTAACCCTAGCCACTTCCTGTAGAGGCAGAGTGGCAGAGAAGGTTTAACCGGTTGAAGTAGTTTTTGAACAGGTAGAGGAGGAGGAGGGGTGAGGTTGATGGTAGAAGAAAGTCTGAATATGGGGAAATCTGTTATTTGCCATTTCTAGTAATAAAGTTGTTAAGTCTCTGTTGAAGTAGAAAATTAAATGCTTTGGCTTTAAGGTCCTCCACAAGCCAAGTTTGGCTAGGTTGTGAATATAGCAGTCTAGTGGGGAGGATGCAGGGATGTGAGATTGTTTGGCACCCATTTGGACTGGTAAGAGGAAGCTGGGTGTGTGTGTTTTGTTCTAGGCATCCCCAGACAAAAGACAGAGACCCAGAATCCTCTTTCCATAAGGATATGGTTAAGCTGAGAAGCAACTGGTTGTGAAGGTTTCCTCTAGCTCAGCCCCATTAATCCCATTGGACCTCCCAGGACCTGAATGGCAGGCCAGAGTTTCTCCGGCACTGGCAGAAAGCCAGGAGAAGGCAAATCTCACCAGTCATCTGAATTAGTATCTGATATTTGATGTTCCAGCTGGAACTGGCAAAGGGCCTCACAGACTGTAGCCATTTGAGGAAGAGAGAGAGAGAAACAGAGAGAGAGAGAGTGACAGAAAGACCCAGAGAGAGAAGATGAAGGAAGAGGTGGAAAGGGAGGGTTAGGGAGCAAAATACTCATTGCAGGTTGTCAGAAGTGGATTCCTGAGACCTGAGTGCTTTGAGAGCCTACCAGGGAGTACCCTCAGCCTGAGCCTCAGAGTCTCTTCAAGTTAATTGTCCTCCTCACAAAAATCACTTGAAAAGTGAAGTGAGAGAAAAGATGGGGCATGTAGCCAAAGACCTTTAGGGTACAGGAGTTAACTCAGGATGAGCTGCCATTGCCTACTGGTTCCTGGGTTGCAAGACAGCCTGTGCTCCCAACACCAGTCACAGGTTTTGGCACCAAATGTAGGAATTGAAGAAAGAGGAAAGAAACATGAAAAGTGGCTTGACAGTGAAGGACAGGTTTATTATAAAGAAAACAAATATGAGAGGGATTTTCTGGCTGAGTTAGTGCAAGGGACAGTGTCTTACACACTAAAATTTCTAAGGATTTAGGGCGAAACAGTATATCAAGGCTTGGACTGCTTCTGTGTCTCTTCGTTGTGCTTATCTGGGAGGGACGGTTGTGTGTCTGCTCCCATACATCTTCCAGCAGCTGCAGGCATACCTGCTGAGACTGCTACCCTATATCATCTCTCTGAAGTTCAAAGTTTCACAAATCTGCTGGGCAGGGGCAATATGCTGCATTCTCTTTGCTAAAACATAATAAGAGTCACCTTTGCTACAGCTCCCAACAAGTTTTTCCTCTCCTTCTTAGACCACCTCATCCTGGACCTATTGTTCATATCATTATCAATATTTTTGTCAAAGCCATTCAACAAGTTTCTAGGAAATTCCAAATTCTTCACATTTTCTCTCTTTTTCTGAGCCCTCCAAACTGTTCCAGTATCTGCATGTTACCCAATTTCAAAGTCATTTCCACATTTTCAGGTATCTTTTCAGCAGCACCCCACTCCTCATAACAATTCACTGTATTAGTATGTTTTCATGCTGCTGATAAAAGACCAATTCTCATTGAAAACTTTAATTAATACATGAGTATATAATAAAAAGCCAAAGTTATTCACTTACCATTTTAACTGCTCTCCCAGAGGACATAACTGATAAGTCATTATGTAAACTTTCATGATGTTTCTTTGAATATACATTGACACATTCATACAAATGTGCATGAATATATAAATGTATATTTATAAGCAAAAACTGTATCATAGAATACATATTATTGTTAAATGAAAGTTTTCAAGTTAATTTTATAAATATGTTGTTCTTAAATTATTATAAAATTAAGTTATTAGAAAAGGTAATACATATTTTCAGCTTTCTACATATGGCTAGCCAGTTTTCCCAGCACCATTTATTAAATAGGGAATCCTTTCCCCATTGCTTGTTTTTGTCAGGTTTGTCAAAGATCAGATGGTTGTAGATATGCGGCATTATTTCTGAGGGCTCTGTTCTGTTCCATTGATCTATATCTCTGTTTTGGTACCAGTACCATGCTGTTTCGGTTACTGTAGCCTTGTAGTATAGTTTGAAGTCAGGTAGCGTGATGCGTCCAACTTTGTTCTTTTGGCTTAGGATTGACTTGGCGATGCGGGCTCTTTTTTGGTTCCGTATGAACTTTAAAGTAATTTTTTCTAATTCTGTGAAGAAAGTCATTGGTAGCTTGATGGGGATGGCATTGAATCTATAAATTACCTTGGACAGTATGGCCATTTTCATGATATTGATTCTTCCTACCCATGAGTATGGAATGTTCTTCCATTTGTATCCTCTTTTATTTCATTGAGCAGTGGTTTGTAGTTCTCCTTGAAGAGGTCCTTCACATCCATTGTAAGTTGGATTCCTAGGTATTTTATTCTCTTTGAAGCAATTGTGAATGGGAGTTCACTCATGATTTGGCTCTCTGTTTGTCTGTTATTGGTGTATAAGAATGCTTGTGATTTTTGTACATTGACTTTGTATCCTGAGACTTTGCTGAAGTTGCTTATCAGGTTAAGGAGATTTTAGGCTGAGACAATGGGGTTTTCTAGATATACAATCATGTCATCTGCAAACAGGGACAATTTGACTTCCTCTTTTCCTAATTGAATACCCATTATTTCCTTCTCCTGCCTAACTGCCCTGGCCAGAACTTCCAACACTGTGTTGAATAGGAGTGGTGAGAGAGGGCATCCTGTCTTGTGCCAGTTTTCAAAGGCAATGATTCCAGTTTTTTCCCATTCAGTATGATATTGGCTGTGGGTTTGTCATAAATAGCGCTTATTATTTTGAGATTTGTCCCATCAATACCTAATTTACTGAGAGTTTTTAACATGAAGGGTTGTTGAATTTTGTCAAAGGCCTTTTCTGCATCTATTGAGATAATCACATGTTTTTTGTCTTTGGTTCTGTTTATATGCTGGATTACATTTATTGATTTGCGTATGTTGAGCCAGACTTGCATCCCAGGGTTGAAGCCCACTTGATCATGGTGGATAAGCTTTTTGATGTGCTGCTGGATTCGATTTGCCAGTATTTTATTGAGGATTTTTGCATCAATGTTGATCAAGGATATTGGTCTAAAATTCTCTGTTTTGGTTGTGTCTCTGCCAGGCTTTGGTATCAGGATGATGCTGGCCTCATAAAATGAGTTAGGGAGGATTCTTTCTTTTTCTTTTGATTGGAATCGTTTCAGAAGGAATGGTACCAGCTCCTCCTTGTACCTCAGGTAGAATTCGGCTGTGAATCCATCTGGTCCTGGAATTTTTCTGGTTGTTAAGCTATTGATTATTGCCAGAATTTCAGAGCCTGTTATTGATCTATTCAGAGATTCAATAGGTGGGAATTGAACAATGAGAACACATGGACACAGGAAGAGGAACATTACACTCCGGGGACTGTTGTGGGATTGGAGGAGGGGGGAGGGATAGCATTAGGAGATATACCTAATGCTAATTGATGAGTTAATGGGTGCAGCACACCAATATGGCACACGTATACATATGTAACAAACCTGCGCATTGTGCACATGTACCCTAAAACTCAAAGTATAATAATAATAAAAAAGAAAAAGTAATATATATTATATTATATTATATTTATTGAAATATTCTCTTTTCTTTTGCTGCTGAATGGAGTATCAGAGCAAAAACCAAGACCTAGGCATGGTTCAGATGAAATTGTGTTACATTTTAATTTGAAATTATTTTATATTCTAGCATTTATCCGTTTGTCATCTAAGTTGACAAATATGAGACGAGGATGGGAAGATACTGATCCAGTTGGTTTCTGATAACCTGTCATGATAACTTTATTTGATTCTGTAGTAAAGTTTGCTGCATACAATAGTGGGAGTGATAATAGCAACTGTGGAATCAATGAGTTGTTCTTCATTAAAATGTAATTGTAGTTTTAAATGAGACAGATGTTAATTTTTCTTTTATATAGAATTCTAAGCTGATGTGGTGGCTCCAATCTTCAGTGTTTTCAGAGACCTATGTTCCCTCTATTTTGTTGTTCTGCTATCCTCAACAGACAACAGCTTATGGTGCAAGAAGGCTGTTCCATCTCCTATAGTCGTGACCACATTCTAGCCAGCCAGATGATTTATAAAGACAATGGAATGATAGCTCCCTCCTTTGGAAGACACAGCCCAGAAGTTGCACAAACCTATTCTGATGTAATGCATCACACAGAAATTTATAACATGGTTATATCTGACTTCATGCAAAGCTGGAATATAATGTATTGATCTCTACAGTTACACAATAAGCCAAAAATTCTGTTGTATTAAAAATAAAAGAATGGACATGGGGGACAAGGGATATCACAGTTAGCCAAAAGTTAAGAATAATTACTAATTCTTATGAAGTGTATGATTTTATGAAGAAAGGTGGTGTCTAAAAGATTTGCAGATTAAAAAATGAGTTAAGGAAACTGAGGTTCAATTGTAAATAACGATTTACACCACATGCCAGTTCCACCATGCTCAGGCTTTGGTATTTCTGGTTTTTTGGAGTTTTTCAGTCTTTATACTTTTAAGGAAAGGACTAGCATATCTACCTGACTTGTTTTACTCTCTTGAATGAATAACCCATTTAAAGCGTTTGTTGAGCTCCAGATTGCCTGCAAACTATTGTATTAGTTTTGTGAGGAAAAAAATTAATAAATTAGATAAAAGCCCCACCCTCAAGGAATGTTTTTAAAGCTGATTAACCATGCTAGAAAATAGAAAGTGAATGGTGCTGTGAGAGAGATAAAGAGGTATAGTAGTACTAAGAAGGCTAAATAGAGAAAGAGATTGAGTACAGCGGAAGATAATCATTTCTTTCAGAGAAGAGATGGCATAGGAGATGAGGAAGAAAGAAAAAGATTTACACAGAAACGTGGAGAGATGTGTATCTCTTGATTAGAGAAGGCAAGAAGAAGAGAAACTCTACGGACAGTATAAGCAAAAAGTGAAAACAGAATTTTTTTTTTTTTTTTTTTTTTTTTGGCCAGGCATGGTGGCTCACACCTGAAATCCTAGCACTTTGGGAGGCCAAGGCAGGTGGATCACCCGAGGTAAGGAGTTCGAGGCAAACCTGGCCAAAATAGAGAAACCTAAACCTATTTCCTAAAAATAGAAAAATTAGCTGGGCATAGTGGCACATGCCTGTAATCCCAGCTACTCAGTAGGCTGAGGCAGGAGAATCACTTGAACCAGGGAGGTAGAGGTTACAGTGAGCTGAGATTGCATCACTGCACTCCTGCATGATAGGATCAAGACTCCATCTCAAAAAATATACATATTCCCAATGAAATGGGCAATTCATTGACTCTCTTGGTGCAAAATATCATAGATGAGGTAGAAAACACGTTTAGGAATACATTCACATTTTCAGGAACACAGCTAATTTCTGTATTCAAATCCCTGGCAGGCAGGGGCAGACATCATGAAACAAAGAAGCTCCACATTTTTAGAAATAGATATCCAACTAATACACTTACAAATTGTCTTTGTGGAGTAAAATGCATATTTAATCAATCGAATCAAATGCCACCTCAGCTAAATTCTTCCCTAAGACATACACACACCCACTAGCAAAAGGAATAAAATGTCTTGTCTCTAAGAAAATACAGAAGTTAATTCGCTTCAATAATACTTTATATTTGCCATTAAAAATAATTTTCAATTTACAGTAGCACCTCATTAGAACATAGAATATGGTGATGCCTTGGACTATTTTATTAAAAATGGTTATATTTGGTCCTTATCTCAATGTTTGTCTTTAGGTATATAGCTGATTAATAATGTAAAGTAGTTCATTAAGAAATATATTTGCATATTACTGTGAAATCATAGTGTATTAAATGGACAAAATAAAGCCTATAATGCCCAGGAAAATATTGCATACTGCAAAAATAATATAAAGTTCAGTTCTTTTATCTATAGTTTTATTCTTAAGTTGTATATATAGATAGATGATAGATAGATATTAACACACACATGAATTTTTACAAATTACTGAAGTTACAAATTTAAAACTCAATTTTTATCTCAAAATAATGATTAAAATGTTAGCAATGTTCATCAATTGGTCAAAATTTTGCATCTTTGTCTTGGATTCTTGCTCATATTCATCAATTTTAATCTAGTTCAAAACACTGAAATAAATGAAAATAACATATTAAATAAATTCGTTTATGTGCTGCACTTCTTTTCTAATGGTATCACATGCAATAGTGGAATGCATGATGCAATAGAATTTATGTTACTGTTTGAGTGTTTCCATGCCCAAATTAAAGTTAATAAAATTTTATAACAGAAATACTGAAAATGAAGAATGATGATGAATTGAGCACTGATATTAAAAAGACTAAATATGGTTCAACTTTTTATAAGCTAATTAGATATATGTTTTAAAAACTTTATAGGAAGCCTTACATGTATCTGCATTATACTCAGAGTTATAAATAAATTATAACTTCTTTATTATGTATTCAAGTTATCTGATATTCCTCTTGAGTATCTCAAACCTCAGGATAGGGAAAGATTGTATGCAACAAACCAAGTAAATACAATGACTGTGTATTCACAAAAATTTAAAAATTAAAAAGAAGAAAGCAAGTAGTCTTAGCTCAGAGCAATATTAAAAATAGTCCCTTACGTACAATGCCCAAATGCTCAGTTTTCTCATTTCACTTCTCTCTTCCTTTTCTTATCCAAGACAGTATCTCATGTATGAGATGGACTTTACTAATAACACAGGCAAATGAGGAGACATTGATTAAGAGTGTATAGAATCTATAAATAAATTTAGAAAAAATTTAAATCTTAAAAATATGGCTTTTAATCTGTGAACATGTTATATTTCTCCTATTATTAAATATTTTCTAATTTATCTCAATAATAACATGTAGTTTTGGTAAAACACCTTGTTATTACATTTAAATCTAGGTATTACATAATTTGTGTAATATAAATTCCTTATTTTTAGAATTTTATTTTTGAAATTTTCTTTACTGATATAGAGAAATGGGAGATGGCCTTCATTTTTCACATTGTACTGTAAGTCTTTTGAGTGAAGGACTGACTCCTCAATCCTTATTGTATCCACAACACTAAACAGGATATGTATGCCACATAAAATTTGTTGAACAAAAGAAAGAAAATTTTGTAGGACCCCACATACGTATGCCTCCAGAAAACTCACTTCTGCATTTTGTGTTTGCTCATTCTTGTGACTTCAGACAGTAAGTCCTTAGCAATAGCATCCTGTCATCTGAAAATGGATATGATATGGCCCAAATGCATAATGCTAAATTATTTGATCATAAATTGGGAGTCTCCACTCTCAATACTAAAGACAAGCATTATCTCCAATACTAACCATGTGCAAAAAGTGTAATGAGATTAGATTTAGAGATTGTTGCAAAGCCAAAACTGCAAATAAGGCAACAATTCTCCAAGTTTAATTTTCTCAATAAGGTCCTTTTTTAAAAATTATTATTATACTTTAAGTTCTGTGGTACATGTGCAAAACATGCAGGTTTGTTACATAGGTATACACTTGATGTGGTGACTTGGTGCACCAATTAAGTCATCATCTACATTAGCTATTTTTCCTAATGCTGTCCTCCCCATCCCCTGCCGCCGACAGGCCCAGGTGTCTAATGTTCCCCTCCCTGTGTCCATGTGATATCATTGTTCAACTCCCAGTTATGAGTGAGAACATGTGGTGTTTGGTTTTCTGTTCTTGTGTTAGTTTGCTGAGAATGATGGTTTTCAGCTTCATCCATGTTCCTGCAAAGGGTATAAACTCATCATTGTTATGGCTGCATAGTATTCCATGGTGAATATATGCTATATTTTCTTTATACAGTCTAACATCGATGGGCATTTGGATTGGTTCCAAGTCTTTGCTATTGTGAACAGTGCCATAATAAACATACATGTGCATGTGTCTTTATGGCAGAATGATTTATAATCCTTTGGGTATATACCCAGTTATGGCATTGCTGGGTCTAATGGTATTTCTACTTCTAGATCCTGAGGAATCGCCACACTGTCTTCCACCATGGTTGAACTAATTTTCACTCCCTCCTACAGTGTAAAAGCATTCCTATTTCTCTACATCCTCTCCAGCATCTGTTGTTTCCTGACTTTTTAGTGATTGCCATTCTACCTGGCATGAGATGGTATCTCTTTGTGGTTTCGATTTGCATTACTCTAATGGTCAGTGATGATGAACTTTTCTTCCTATGGTTGTTGGCTGCATAAGTGTCTTCTTTTGAGTAGTATCTGTTCATATCCTTCGTCCACTTTTTGATGAGGTTGTTTGATTTTTTCTTGTAAATTTGTTTAAGTTTATTGTAGATCCTGGGTATTAATCCTTTGTAAGATGGATAGATTACAAACATTTTATCCCATTCTGCAGGTTGCCTGTTCAATCTGACGATAGTTTCTTTTGCTGTGCAGAAGTAGTTTCATTTAATTAGATCTCATTGTCAAATTTGGCTTTTGTTGCCATTGCTTTTGGTGTTTAAGTAATAAGGTCTTTGTCCATGCCTATCCTCAATGGTATTGCCTAGGTTTTCTTCTAGGGTTTTTATGGGTTTAGGTCTTATGTTTAAGTCTTTAATCCATCTTAAGTTAATTTTTGTATAAGGTCTAAGGAAGGGATCTAGTTACAAATTTCTGCCTGTGGCTAGCCAGTTTTCCCAACAACGTTTATTAAATAGGGAATCCTCTCTGCTTTGCTTTGTGTTGTTAGTTTTGCCTAAGATCAGATGTTCGTAGATGTGTGCTGTTATTTCTGAGGCCTCTGATCTGTTTCATTGGTATATATATAAGTGTGTGTGTGTGTGTGTATGTATATGTGTGTGTGTGTATATATATATGTATATATATATATGTGTGTGTGTATATATATATATATCTGTTTTGGTACCAGTACTATGCTGTTTTGTTACTGAAGACTTGTAGTATAGTTTGAATTGAGGTACCGTGATGCCTCCTGCTTTGTTCTTTTTGCTTAGGATTGTCATGGCTATGCAGGCTTTTTTTGGTCCCTAGGAAATTTAAAGTAGTTTTTCTAATTCTGTGAAGAAAGTCAGTGGTAGCTTGTTGGGGATACCATTGAATCTATAAATTACTTTGGGCAGTATGGACATTTTCACAATATTGATTCTTCCTATCCATGAGCATGGAATGTTTTTCCATTTGTATGTGTCCTCTTTTATTTCCTTGAGTGGTGGTTTGTAGTTCTCCTTGAAGAGGTCCTTCACATCCCTTGTAAGTTGTATCCATAGGGATTTTATTCTCTTGGTAGCAATTGGGAATGAGAGCTCACTCACTATTTGGCTCTCTGTCTATTATTGGGGTATAGGAATGCTTGTGATTTTTGCAGATTGATTTTGTACTCTGAGACTTCGCTGAAGTTGCTCCTCAGCTTAAGGAGATTGCAGGCTGAGATGATGGGGTTTTCTAAATATACAATCATGTTATCTACAGAGACAATTTAACTTCCCCTTTTCCTATGAGAATACTCTTTATTTCTTTCCCTTGCCTGATTGCCCTGCCCTTGTCTTGTGCCAGTTGTCATAGGGAATGCTTCCAGTTTTTACCTATTCAGTATATTGGCTGTGGGTTTGTGACAAATAGCCCTTATTATTTGGAGATACATTCCATCAAGACCTAGTTTACTGAGTTTTTAGCAGGAAGGGGCATTGAATCTATTGATATAATCATGTGATTTTTGTCATTGCTTCTGTTTATTTGATGAATTATGTTTATTCATTTGCCTGTGTTGAATGACATAGTTATCCCTGGGATGAAGCTGCATCCCAGGGATGAAGCTGACTTGATTGTGGTGGAAAAGCTTTGTGATATGCTGATGGATTTGTTTTGCCAGGATTTTATTGAAGATGTTTGCATCGATACTCATCAGGAATACTGGCCTGAAATTTTCTTTTTTGTTGTGTCTATGTCAGGTTTTGGTATCAGGGTGATGCTGGCCTCATAAAAGAAATTAGGGAAGAGTCCATTCCCTCTTTTTCTATTGTTTGGATTTTTTTTTTTTTTTTTTTTTTTTTTTTTTGAGATGGAGTTTCACTTTGTTGCCCAGTCTGGACTGCAATGGCATGATTTCAGCTTACTACAACTACCGCCCCCCAGGTTCAAGTGATTCTCCTCCCTCAGCCTCGAGTAACTGGAAATCCAGGTGCACGCCACCACATTGAACTAACTTTTGTATTTTTTGTAGAGATGGGGTTTCACATGTTGGCCAGGAGGGTCTGGAAATCCTGACCTCAGGTGATCCACCCTCGTCGGCCTCCCAAAGTTCTGGGATTACAGGCATGAGCCACTGTGCCAGACTGGTACTTTTTTTTCAACTGAAAGAAAGAAACGTACTGTTATACTTTATTCCTGTGAGAAAGTTCAACACAAGGAGGAATCTAATAACATCCAAATTTCCAACTGATTTTAATAAACATTTTCACATAATCTAAGAAATAGGCAGTGTAAACAAATTTGTCATGGGCATTAAAATGAGACAGTTTCTATGTGCTAATTCAAATCAAAGATTTGGCCTCGCTGGCCTCGCTCCTTGGAATGAAGTATCTGTCAACGTCAAATGTCAAGCTACATGAGATTGAAGGAGAGAAGGGGAAGAGCATATTGGGAAAGAAAGATTCCTTCTGCTTATGTTGTCACATTTCACAGCATCCATGCATGGTTTTCATTAACTATCAGTGTCTTTGCTCTAATATTCAGCCCCGTTCTGCCATCTGGAAGGTTCAAAACACTTCTGCCAATTAAAAACTCAGTGGTTTTAATTTTAAGTAAATGTTTGTATTTAAAGACGACTTCGTATATTTTCGTTTGATGAAATAGTGAGTTATTGTTACTCTTATTTCTACTCTTCTGGATTTCTACACCAAATTATTGTGCAGTAGTCAGCTTGCTTTCTAAGATATCTTTCAACATTTCATTAGATAAAATATTTTTCTGAGAGAATAATTTGTGTGTTTCTTAATGACATGTTACTTGACTTAAGATTTGGGATAATATCACCATTTATGATTTTGTGTATTGCATTTTCTTTGAAAATTTCTAAGCTGCAAAAATTTTAATTTGCAAAGACTTCATTTGATTAACAAATATGAAAGATATATGGCAGGCATTTCTGAAGTCAAACACTGTGATTAATGCTTTCCAGGATTTAGATATTTAGTAAAATACTATCCAAATAACATAAATTAAACTTTAGATGTACATCTTACATAAGTGTCTGGCAAAGCCCATACTCATTACTAAAATTGCAATCTAAAAATTTTAAGTAGGTTCCTCTCATTATATTTCATAATGTGATAGTGTATAAGCCAAATGATTACTTATATTTTAATAAGAGCATTGCCAGTGGAGAAAGATAGTGAAATACTGCTTTAAAGCTCAACATCAGTATTTTCTTAATGTTACACATAGGACACAGAGAGGAGCTACGGTCTCTGCTCATAGCTTCAGAGGCCTGCAGAGACCCCCGAAAGACTTTGCCATGGAGAAGAGCCACCCTTTCCAGGGCTTCCTCTCTGCTAAAAGCTGAACACTTGGCTGGACAACCTGCCTACAGAGAGGAGCAAATCGTTCCTCTGAGCTGTACTAACACTAAATAAAATGTTTCTTCTTGTTCACCGTTCACTTGTCTGCATATCTCATTCTACCTCATTCTTCCTGACACAGGACAAGATCTCAGGCAAAGGTGTCACAGCCTCAGACGTGTCTGGCTAGAAAAAAATCAACACCCTAGAGATCAGTAACAATGAAACAAAATTTCCAGTTCTCAAAAAAAAAAAAAAATGAAGTTAAGATAATAGATAATACATTCATTAGCTTACAAAATAAAAACTAATAGTAGCAACCATTGGTGATGAAATTGTAGGTACTAGAAGAAATGTGATTACTACAAGGTTTTTGGAAAGTAACTTGGTATTTAAAGTTATAGTTTTATTTAATATTATATAAATTTAGTATTTAAATAATTTCAAGACATAGTACTTACACACTTCGCCCAGTTTTCACATTTTGTACCCCTGATTAAATACAAACAAAATTACCAGGATTAGAAGATAAATATACCACCATGTTTATTATAGCATTGTTAGTAATAGAAAAGATTTGGAATCATACAATTTTCCTCAATTTTAATCGGAAAGATTAAATGGTACATCCATTGAAACGTTGGTATAAATATAATATTGATTATTATGTTGCTATTAATGCAAATAAGGTTGATATATGTGTTGCTTTGGAAGAAAAATCTAAAATATGTATTTTAGCAAAGGCAAATTATAGAATGTGCATATATTGTGTGTGTACATGGACGTGTGTACAGCAGTTTCGGTTTTATAAATGTGAACATAATCTTAGCATATGTTATACATGGAAAATTAAGTTCATGAAGATTATTGTCAAATTGCTATTAGTGCTTATATTTGAAATTGGAAGAAGAAAAGTATTAATTTATCTTCCACACATCTTATTTTCAAATGTTACTATGATTAATTTTTTGTAAGAGCATTGAAAAACCAGCAAGTACTTCTAGTTTTTAATTTTACAGTCAAAGGTAATTTGGTTATTTTGTTAATATACTTACAACAATATTGTGAGTATTAATATATGATTTTACTTATAAATAATTGAGTTTCATAAAGTTTAAATGACATATATAATGACACATATCAGAAAGTGCTAGTGCCAAGACTCAAAAACAAGTGTATTTGTGGTTCCAAGTTCTTTTTTTTTTTTTTTGAGATGGAGTCTTATTCTATCGCCCAGGCTGGAGTGCGGTGGCGCAATCTTGGCTGACTGCATCCTCCACCTCCCAGGTTCAAGTAATTCTCTGCCTCAGCCTTCCGAATAGCTGGAAATAAAGGCACCCACCACCACTCCCAGCTAATTTTTGTATTTTTAGTACAGACAGGGTTTCACCATCTTGGCCAGGCTGGTCTTGAACTCCTGACCTCGTGATCCACCCACCTCAGCCTTCCAAAGTGCTGAGATTTCAGGCATCAGCCACCATGACCAGCCCCAAGTTCTTGTACTTTCCAATTTATTTCATTACTTCTTGGCTGTGTGTATGTAAATGTGTATGTGAATGTTGAATTTTTTAGACAAACACATTTGGGTAACAAATTGGATACACATTAATTCAGTTCTTGTTTTTTGATGTTCAGATGAAGGAATTGAGTAAAAGTCTCAGAGAATTACAAAAGTGAGAGAAATCATATTGGTTTCACAACTTTTTTTTTTTTTTCTTTTGTATAGAAAACCTGGGACCAAATAGGGATGATTTTTCAGCTTGTGAAAAACAGGAGCTTTGCCTTCAGGCAGTCCCAGCATCAACTTCCAACTGAGTCTTTTATTAACAGCCACATTCACTGCAAAATACCTGTAAGCCACTATCAACCACTCAAGACAAAACACCAAAGGTTTATCCTCAATTTCTTTCTTCCTTAAAATTTTACATCAAATCCATAATTAAGTCCTGCTAAACTTAGTTTCTCAATATCCCCAGACTATGCTCTGCTCTAAATATCCACTGTAAATCCAAGCCACCATTATATTTTGCTTCATTTACTGCAATAGCTTTCCTAAAATTTAACACCTTCTCACTCCTGCCTTCTCAAATTTATTCTCTGTAATACTCTCTTTCTTAAAAATATAAATTATATTAAGTCACTCTTCTTAAGGGATGTTTGTGGAGCATATGTCTCAGAAAGTAACATATCTGGCATCCACAAGGCCCTCATAATGTGCCTCCTCTCCAATGCTCTAGCTTCATATCTCAGGCCCACCCCGTTTTCCAGAGTCAATAATATTTTATTCAAGTTGCCCATGTTTTCAAGTTCTGTCTTGGTTCATAGCTTTTCACCTTTGCTTTTTTTCCATACTGTTCTGTTAGTCTTCTCAGAGCTGACACTTTCTTTTTCTTTAGGTCTTAGATTACACTTTATTTTCTCACAGTTATGGATGTCAGAAGTCTGAAATGGGGTCAGTAAACTATAACCAAAGTGTAGGCAAGGCTGCATTTCTTCTAGAGTCTCTACCAGAGAGTCCATTCCCTTTATTTTTTCTAGCATCTAGAAGCCATACTGCCTACCACCTTCTTGAACACTAACTTTATTTTCTTCTCCAAGTCTTGCTAAAAACTTTTTAAATTTCTCAGATATTGAATTATCTCTGCTAATTCAGCCTTTTTATCTTTTCTTTTAAGTCCTTGAACACACCGTTTCAGTATCCTTGTGTGTAAATTCCAAAATCTCAGTCACGGAGGAGTCTGACTTCTTACTTATCTCTCCTGTGTCAATATGCTCCTGTTTCTTTGTATACATAATAACATTTTTCTGTGAACTGCAGTTGCATGTTTAGAGAATGGATTCATCTTCTTTCTCTGAAAAAGATTGGTGTTTGTTCTAGCAGAAATTGTTGGCTAGTCATACCTATGTTGTAGAACATTTGTCTTATACTTTATTAGGATGAGACTGTTTGGATCTTATCCTTATTCTCATTGTGAATTCTTTATTCCTGGCATATAGATTTTCTTCCTAAAGTGTATCCTTTCTGCAATTTCAATAGGAAGCCAAGGTTTTTGTCTACTCTCTCTAACTTAGTGGGACTCAAACTCAACTACCCTGAGTTGAACTACCAGTAGTTTGAGTTTCTTAACTGAGGTATGGCTCCTCACAAGAGGGCATTAGCTGCGGGGGCCTGCCTGCAGACTCTGACCCAAATGACAGATGAATAAAATCTACACTGATACAAAGACACTCTGTTTTGCCAGTCCTGTTGTGTCTGACCACCTGCACACAAAGAGAGGTTTGTCACTGCAGCCAGCCCTGAGCAGCTGGCACTCCAGGCATTGATTTAGTATACAACTACCAACAGAAGCTTTGAGTAAATACACTTGAAGATAATGAAAATGGTTAAGACAGTAGTTCTATGAATAATTAAACCTCAGGTATACTGGTCTAAAGTAAATACTGTTAGGGGGCAATATCTTTGTTCGACCGCCTGAGAGGGCCATTTGGCTCAAAAGCTAGTTAATGGAGGTAGGATAAACAGACTTAACTGGGGAAGCCTCTATTGTCCCTCGTATTTACCCTATGACCTAAAGTTCTAAGGTAAGAACCGGCTGCCTTCAGCCTGTTCAATTATTACAAGCTATGTGATCTTTTGGCCTTCCAAAAGGTTTGTGACTTTTCCCTAGAACTTTCCCTAATATTTCCCCTTAATATTTCTGCCACCATCCTGAGTGAATTGCAACATTTCCCCATTTTGGTTTCATTATTAGGGTTTTTTAATTGCAGAGCACAGATATGTGCAGCTACCGGATTTTCAGATGAGGCAGTCACTGCTCTTATTGAGAATTTGCATCCTAGAATTAGCAAATAACATAAGACAGACATGAGCATAATTAGCAAAATTCTTTTCCAGTCAAAGAGTGCCCCCCAAGAGTGAGGGTCTAACTAGGAGAGATGATCTTGTACACCCTTCCACATGGCTATTTGTTGGGTGTGCAGATCTATGGTGGGAACAGATTCCAAAATTTTAGTTTTAAGTTGCTTCACGTCTGCTGTTAAATTGTTATGAAAGGTTCCCCAGAGGGGTTGTTTCTCCTCAACCCAGCTATGCATTGATTGATTCAATGGTAGAGAAGTGACACAGTTGTGTTTATGTTCCCAGTCACAGTTTAACTGTTGACAGAATGCTAGTGCATCTTGTCGCTTTCTCGCATATTTTTCTCTTACTGTAAGAGAAGTTCATTACGTATATTGTTGGCCAGATTACCTTCAAAAGCAGCTGTTTGTACTGATTCAGTAATAGAAGCAACAGCAACACTAGCTGTTGCCAGAACAACTATAGCTGAGACTATAAAGTCCATAAGTGTAAATGTGAATCTTTTTTGTCTGACCTGGGACAGGGCACATTCTAAGGTGGTAAAGGCAGAAGAACCTTGCCAATCACGTGTCAAATTGACTGGTAGAAATGCCTCAGTTTGTCTGCTTAATACCATGACACTAGAAGTTTTTAATTTAGATATACTGTGACAAGTGATACATGAGGCAAACCAAGCATGTCCCTGCACCCAGGTCACAAATGTGGAGTTTCCGGGTGTAATGGAAATGTTAGTTCTCATAAGGAAACATATGGATGGGTAGTGCAAACCACGTACTCATCAGGGTGACTATGAATAAAGACTATAGTGTAGTTGCAACTGGAATTATTATATCTCCCATGGCAGGTGTTAAGGGAGGTACTAAGATGACCCAGGCACCATAAGGTGCCTTGGATTGGCGTGGACTTTACTTGGGATCTGGGGATATCCCATCCCCCCATCAGCCCAAATTAGAGGGGAATGAGAAGTGGCTATGAAATGGTGATTAATCCTATGATGGACAAAGACATTTGTAAGGCTGCCCTGCAGGTGGCTGTAGGGACTCCAGTTTAAAATGTTTTAATTGTCCAACTGGAGGCTGTAGGCTTGTTTCCCATGATAGACTTCCAGCTAAAGTGAAATCCATTACTTTCTCAGCTCTGTTCTTTAGCACAGAAAGGAATACTTGGGAAAGCAGCATGGATTGCATTACCCGGTTTGAGGCTACCTGCAGCCAAAAATGTTAAGGTATTTTCTTTGCCATGATGTAGCCATACTTGGCTTTTTCCAGGTACACAGTAAGGGTTAGAGACTTTATAACTTACACACAGTGGGAGGATAGTGGAGTGATACATAGTGTTATCTGGCACCTTAGTCCAATGTGTGCCATTATTGAGGGACCCTGCTGGGGGTAATTCTATCCCTTCTTGCCAAGCAGTCACATTATTGTAGACTGGGAAGGCAGTGTCCGCCCAGGTGATAGGGTAAAAGAAAAGTGGGCCTAAGATATGAGCCCAATAGAGTATAGCAGGTACAGGTTACAGACAAAGCAAGAGTATAAAAAGGATCAATACCCTATGTGAGTTGCAATGTACAAGAGAAAGCACATCAAGAAACAAATTATCTAGAATAAATGTTGTCTGTGTCCAGAGCTGGATTTGTTCAGCCTCCTGAGTTGTCTGCTTCAGCATCCCCCAGCTAATGTCCAGGGCTGTGTTGTCTTTTGAAGCTGCATTGTCTGGAACTGTGGGCCTTGCAGGGTTAACTCTCAATTCTGATACTGGGTTGGATCCTAGCTACACCATGGTATGGTTTGATGCCTCATGCTGGAATCCAAAGAGGACCTGAGGGAGTGTAAACACAAGCATACCATCTCCCCAGTGTTAATAATTCACTAGGACCACACCATTCATGACTATTTACATCTTTCTGTAAAACTGCAGGTTTTATGCCTTGAGAGGTTTTAGCAAAGTTCTTTTCTATAGCTGACTGAAACTTGACATCTAAATTTTAAACACTGAGAGTAAATAAGGCTTGTGCCAGTAGTGTTGCAGGGTCCTTACCTATATTCCCCTTTTTCTTTTCTTTGTGAATATTTTTAAGGGCGAAGTGTGCGTGTTGTACTATTGCCTGTCCTTCGGGGTTTTATGGGATGCCTGTGGAATGTTGGATATTCCACAGTTTCAAAGTATAAGCTTGACCATTTCAGTCTTAATTTTTGTGGGTCACCCCATAAATGCAAAAGTTAAAAGAAGATGTTTAATGACATATTGAGTAGGCTTTCCAGGCAAAGCATGCACGCTAATTAAATGAGTTTCCCATATCTTTGTTACCCATATCTTAGATTCTCCTCAGGAATGTCTGTAACATCTGTTTGCCACAACTGATTAGGTCACAATCCTCCAGGGTTCACATGTCTAGAAGAAGGGATGTGCCTGTGAGCTGGCAATCTAGGCATTATAGGATAATTTGTTTAGCCAGTCTCTGGGCTTGAAATTGTTTGATAAGTTTCTCCAATTTTGGTGGAAAAATTGATGTGATTGGGTGGCTTGGTCCAGCAGTGATGTCATAACCTGAAGGTCTGCTTGTTCATTGCCATAAGCCAATGGGCCATGCAGTGAGCTATGGGCTCAAATGTGTGCAATAAAAATAGGATGCTTATGTTGGTCTAGCAATTGCTGAAGTCGGAGAAAAAGAGTAAACAGGGCTGGCTCCAGAGTGGACTTAATCAGTGCTGTTTCAAACTTTTGTAATAATGAAGAGAGCATGCAGAGTCACTAACTATATTTATGGGCAGAGTAGAAAAAGTTTCTAAAGCTAAAATCAGAGCCCTAATCACAGCTCTCTGAGTGCTAGTAAACCCAGATTGAGTGATTGGATTCTGGGATCTCCAGGCTGCTGCTTTTCCATGTTTCGCAGACCCATCAGTAAACAGGGTTAAAGGATTATGCATAGAGGAGTAAATTATTTTTATAGGCAATATTAACAGAGTGTGAGATAAGAAATTAAGAAGTTTATCAGTAGAGAAGATGTGCTTTATTTGCCTTGTGTAATCAGAGAAAGCTATTTACAGGTCTATTGACAAAGGTAATACTGCTTCAAATTGCTTTTTATTTAAAGGGATCTTGACATAAGGGTAATAACTTAGTAACTGATTGCAACGTTTGCAAACTGAATAGATAACTCTAGTAATTAACTGAATATAGGGAGACAGTATTTTAGTCTCAGTATGTGAGCAAAAAAACCATTGTGGGAAACATAGCCTAGGGGTCACTTGTCCTAGTAACCCTGTAAGGGAGCGTTTGTTGGGAAAGATATACAAATGAATTGAATACCATGGATCAATACGATCTAGCTGCCTCTGAGAGATGGCTTGCTCAATTTCCTCAATTTCTTTTTTTGCTGCAGGAATTAAATATCTGGGAGAATCAAGAGCTGGACTGACCTTTAAGACAGAAAACAGGTTATGTAGTTTATTAGTAGGAATTCTCAAAATGGGATGGAGCCAGGTAATATCACCCAGTAATTTCTGATAATCATTTAAGGTGTATAAGTTGCTAGTACTTAGTTTAACCTTTTGAGGTCTTACTGACCAGGAGGTTGACAGATATCCAAGGTATTTCCAAGGAGAGGACATTGGACACTTGTAGTTTTCCAGGTGCAATGACTAAACTTCTCAGCTGTCTATTCTTTAGGACAGAGGTAAACAAATTTAAAAGTATTGCTCTATTGGGGCTGCTAGTAGAATATCATCCATAGGATGAATAATTTTGCAATCAGGAAATTATTTTCTACTAGGGAGCAAAGCTTGATTTACATGATACTGACACATGGTAGGACTATTTAGCATTCTTTGAGGAAGCACTTTCCAATGAAATCGACAAGCTGACTTTTCATTATTGATAGTCGGTATTGTAAACACAAATTTTTCTCTCTCCTGTTCTGCTGGAGGAATGGTACAGAAGAAATCTTTTAAGTCAATAACAATTATAGGCCAATCTTGAGGAATCGTCATGGGGGAGGGGAGGCCTTTTGAAGGGGTCCCATGGGCTGTAAATTAGCATTAATATCATGTAAGTCATTTGAAAGCCTCTGTTTCCAAGACTTTTTGGGAATGACAAAAATAGGCGAATTCCAGGGGCTGGTAGAATGTTCAAGATGCCCAGCCTTTAACTGCTTCTCAACTAACTCATGAGTTCTCTGTAATTTCTCTCCCGTCAGAGGCTACTGTTCTACCCAGACCGGATGTTGAGAGAGCCAAGTCAGAGGTAGGGAAGGATTAACAAGAGTGGCCATTGTTAGAAAAGGGTCTGAAGAGTGTCCTCCCTCACCATTGGGCTAATAGGTCCCATCTCCAAAGATTAACAGGGTTGGGCATGATCAGAGGTTGTATAACTGCCTTTCTTCCTTCTGAATTGCAGCATGTTTGAGGGCATGCGCTCTGTTTTGCTGTGTGCGCTTCCCAATGCTGACAGTTTTCTGTTTCTGAGTGATCCAAGGCCAGGTTCTTCACCATTTCTGGTGACTAATGATTGAAATGTCCATGCCTGTGTCCAATAAGCCAGTAAAATTCTTATTACCAATTTTTAAGGTAATCATTGGTCTCTGATCAGTGATTAGTTGATTCCAATATGCTCCTGTGCTTCCAAAACTTTCCTTTCCCCTTTCCTTTCCATGGGCATTAGTGATCCAGTATGATAAAATCTTTAACTAAGCTTTAACTTTAACTGATCCAGGGGGAAGAATATACAGACCTTTACATTCCATCATAACCAATATCTCACCTTGGTAATCATTATCAATTGCCCCAGGGAGCACATTAATTCCTTTACTGGGTAGGCTATACTGCCCCAGGATTAATCCTGCTGTTCACGGAGGCAGCCAGCTATAGATTCCGGTCTCAAACTTTTAGGGCCTTCTCCCTCCTTTAGCAGTAATTTGTCAGGGCAGAGTAAATCCAGCCCTGCACCCCCAGTAGTGCTGTAAGAGAGAGGACTGTGGGCTTTCCAGCTGACCAAGGAAAGCTGTTGGCATTACCCCAGTTGGGAGCGGGGCCTGGGGCCCGTGAAGTTTCCTGACTGATTTCCTATAAGATTGCCATTTTTATCACATTTAGACCTGCATTGATTTGCCTGATGTTTCCCTTTACTACATCTGAGACATACAGAAGAGGGTTCTTTCCCTGAGTTAGCTTGGTTTTCACTGTGGGAGCATTGCCTCTTCACATGATCTTTCACTCCACATAGTAAACAATTTTGGTTTCTCTCCTTTTTTTACTTTAGGAGGCCTTAACGCTGCAGCTAATATTCTTCCCTTGTTTGTCTCAGTTCCTACCAGGTGACATGCTTATATCAGCTCCCTGATGGTGCTTGCCTTTCTTTTGATTGCCTGCTTTGCCTGCTGGCAATCCACATTGGCATTTTCAGAAGCCAATTCCAACAATAAGATAGGAGTGGCCTGGGTGTGACTAATGTGCCTCTTAACTGCCTGAGTTAACTGATCCATAAACTCAATAAATGGCTCATGAGGCCCTTATCAAACATTTACAAAAGACCTCTGCTGAACTCTGCTCTTGGGAATTTGGTCCCAAGCTCTGAGAGCACAGAAAGACACTTGAGCATAGGCCTGGGGATCAAAATTTAGTTGTTGTACATCAGCATGACGACACATCCCCTGGAGCTTATCCACTGTTATATTTTGCCAGGCCACCTGATTCTGATTGGCTTATTGTTTGCACAGTTCATTATATTCTGCCTTCCAGAGGAGGTATGGACTACGCTCCAGAGTTGCTTTAGCCAGCATTGACCAGTCCCATTGGGCCATACAGAAGTGGTCTGCTAAGGCCTCAATCATTCCTTTTGTAAATGGTCTATTGGCTCCATTTTCTTTAATGCTTTTTCTTAGTTATTTGTAAGTGTGAAAGGAAATGGGTTCATGTACTTGATTACCATGTCAGTCTTGCATTACCGGACAGGCTAAGAGCTCTCCATGTAATGCTGCTTGTTTAAGAAAATGTCCCATATCTGAAGTATGTTTCTTGCTTTTTTATCTACTTATAGTAAGAAGGGGCTCAGGCAAACCCTCCATTTCCTCTTTGTTATTTTGGCCCAGTGATAGTGGGACTAAGGGAAAAGGAAGTGATAAGGCAGGTGATGTTTCTCCCTCCTTCTCCTTTTTAGACTCTTCTGTGTATGATGGGACTAAAGCCATCCTTAGTAAAGCCCATCGTGTTAAAGCTGATGCTGGGACCTGATGCCCCTGTGCATAATATTAAGATTTCTCCCTACTTGTTCCCAGAGTTCTACATGTAGCTTTCCTTCTTTGGGGAACCATGGATTATATGAGACCACAGTTTATATTAATTTCCTTAACTGAACCTGGGAAACTGAAGCTCTGCTAGCCTTAAGCAACTGTTTTAATACTTTTATATACTGTTTCTGAGGAGCTGATAACTGTTGTCACATAATGAAAACTCAGCTTGAACCAACCTCCCCCAGAGCTTGGTGACATCAAGTGTGGACCAATGACTTACAGATTACTCACTGAGTTGACCATGCAGTTCCTTTCTTCACCTTCTTTTTCTGGAATCCAAGTCTTTGCTATTGCAAACAGTGCTACAATAAACATAAGTGTGCATCTCTCATTATTGTAGAATGATTTATAATCCTTTGGTACATGCCCAGTAACAGGGTTGCCAGGTCAAATGGTATTTCCAGTTCTAGATCTTTGAGGAATCACCACACTGTCTTCCACAATGGTTGAACTAATTTACACTCCTACTGACAGTGTAAAAGCATCCTATTTTTGCACAAGCTCTCCAGGATCTGTTGTTTCCTGACTTTTTAATGATTGCCATTCAAACTGGAGTGATACCAAACTGGTATCTCATTTTGGTTTTAATTTGCATTTCTCTAATGACCAGTGATGAGGAGCATTTTTCATATATCTGTTGGCTGCATAAATTTATTCTTTTGAGTAGTGTCTGTTCATATCCTTTGCCCATTTTTTGATGGGGTTGTTTGTTTTACCCTTGTAAATTGGTTTAAGTTATTTGTAGATTCTGGATACTAGCCCTTTGTCAGATGGATAGATTGCAAAAATTTTCTTGCATTCTATAAGTTGGCTCTTCACTCTGATGATAGTTTCCTTGGCTGTGTAGTAGCTCTGTAGTTTAATTAGATCCCATTTGCCAACTTTGTCTTCTGTTGCCATTCCTTCTGGTGTTTTGGACATGAATTCTTTGCCCATGCCTATGTCCTGAATAGTATTGGCCAGGTTTTCTTCTAGGATTTTAATGGTCCTAGGTCTTACATGTAAGTCTTTGATCCATCTTGGGTTGATTTTTGTAAATGGTTTAAGGAAGGTGTCCAGTTTCAGCTTTCTGCATATGGCTAGCCAGTTTTCCCAACACCATTTTTGTACTTCTTAAGAGTATACTTAAAAATTCCCTGTCATGATCAAAATTTATTTCTTTTAGAAAAAGCAAGCTAGTAACATTTTAGATATAATACACACCGAGCAGTTTTCTTTTTTCACAGGAATTGGCTTTATTCGAAATTTCCACTAGTTTTAATATTGATCAAAGTAAACAAATTATACTTAAAAAAAAAAGTTTTCCTACAATTCCAGAGTAGTATTTGCTAAACAAATTCTCCCTTAAAACAATTTGCATTGGCTAAACTTAATTTTGTCTAAATTAAAGGCTATAAAAACCTTGGAAGAAAATATTTAGTACAATGTAATTAAGGGAATTAGTATCACATTTTCAGTTACCCAACAATTATTACATTTTTGCAAACATGAAAGAAAAAGATAACAACTATGAATCTTATTATATCATTACAGTCTGTGATTTTTCTTCCTTTTTTTCATTTATTTGTATTCATCGTGGGCTTAGCTCTGTCTCTGCATTTCTCAGTATAGCTCTGTATATGGTTCTGTAATTATATATTCATTTTACCTTTGAAAATGTGAACAGCATATCATGATATATTTTTTATTAATATAACTATCTCAGAATACATGTATTTGGTTAACAACTAGGTAATGTTGAACAGTATTTATTTCCAAACATGTCTAATTTATAATGGGAATAGGATAAGAAAAGATGCTTTCTTTGGGTTTGACAACATTATGGCTCTGATGGTTACTCATAGAAGACAGATTTTATCTTAGAAGTGGGTATTTGCTAACTAGGGTTGAAAGCATTATGGTGGTAGTACACTCCCAGGTTACCACTTGAGATGCAAAGCTGCAGAGCAGCTTTGATTGTGGTTTTACCAAGCCAGATTCCTGCTGCCTTCGCAGCAAAGTCTGTTTTCTTTTGTTTGTAGTCAGAGGGGAAGTGATGCTTGATTTTCTACTTTCCTCTGAACTTTAAAGCTTAATTTTGCTCCAGGAAAGAGGAGAATTTCTTGAACCTGAAGTGTTTCACTTAGCTTTATGAAAGTGGGAAAAATAAAATAAAATAAAATAAAAACAATCCTTGCTGGTTTCTTGTTCATACTCCTTGTCTTAGCTATTGGATTGCAAATTCTTTTTTTAAATTTCTTGATGACCTCTGAATCAAACCAACAATGTAAGCAATGTTCCCAAACCTGGAAACTAAGAAAGGAAAGGACTTGCACAAAAGAAAGTAAGACAAAAAGAGAAAGTATGAAGGTTGTGAGGTTACCATGAAATCAGTTCTCAGTTCCTTTGCCTGATAGTCAAGTCCCTTCTGCAGTTGGTTGGAGTTTTATTCTCCTTTCAGGACTCAGCTCATGTCACACTTTCTCTCTATTCTTCTGCGCCTTTTCCTTACATTACTTTGTTTTCTCTGGCATGAAGAAAATAATGCAGAGGAAAATAAAATATTGAGTGGATTTTGCAATAAAATCTTTTAATTGCAGAATAGTATAGAAAATATGGATGCTAGGATAAAAATTGTGCATGCAAGCTTACTGAGAAATCTGAATGAATGTCAGTTTAAGGAGAGTTTAGACTTTAAAGTGTCATTAAAATTATGCTTTCATATCATGCTTGTGTTTGACATAAAAATTGGTAATATTTTTTATATCAGATATGGTAGTTTTCATATATTGTGCATCAACCTATCAATCTCCAAGTTCCAAGTGTGCAGTTCATGCTCAACAAAGTGTTGAACAGAATGAAGAATCAGTAACATTAACTGTACTCTTTAGAAAATTGGCATACTAAAGTTCATACTAAAATATGAATGCATTCTATTTACTCAAATAATTAATTTCAAATAATGCCATTCATCTTAGATACAACACTTAATTAGTTCAGTAATAAAATTATTGGTGATAGCATATTATTTTACTACATATATGCCTTAGAATGTATACATAGTTTCTGTCCAAGTTTATCCTTATGAAAATATAGTAGTAAAAGCATTATGTGCAGTTTTCTTTTTATGAGGTTCCAAAGAAAAGACATATTAATAGTACACATTATAAACATTAGCTGACTGAATTTTTTAAAGATTAAAATTAAAATAAAGAAGCACCAAGACAAGTATTAAAATTTTATAAACAATTATTACTTATGCTTCATTAGTCAGCAACAATATTGATAAGTTAACAGGCAGCATTTATACCTGGTCAGGGGTGTTTGAGTACTCACTGGATTTGTTAATGTGAAACAATGCCCAAAAAACCTCAAGAAAATGTACACATTTTAAAAGATATATAAAAGGTTACCTACTGTAACCTACTTAGAGATTATTTGAAATTTCTACTTGGATGTGCCCTTTCATCCCTATAAGAATGTAGGGCAGGTGAAGTTCTCCTGGGATGTTGTGGGAATAGCCTTTTGTGCAGACTGGTTCATGTTTTCAGATTTTTTAGTTTCTTAGGTCGCTCATATGTCTTAGTCGTTATGTTTTCTCTGTAGTGGTTGGCCTGGGGCAGATGCTCCCAACCTTTCTGGCAACAGGGACTGGTTTCATGCAACACAATTTTTCCACAGATAATGGGTGGAGAGGTGATGGTTTTGGGATGATTCAATCACATAACATTTATTGTGTACTGTTATTTCTATTATTCCAACATTGCAATATATAATTAAATAATTATATAACCACCATAATGTAGAATCAGTAGGAGGCCTGAACTTGTTTTCCATCCCAGTGTGATGGCAGACAGTGACAGATCATTAGGCATTAGATAATCATAAGGAGTGGACAACTTAGATCCCTCAAGTGGGCAGTTCACCAGGAGGTACAAGAATCTAATGCCACTTCTGATCTGACAAGAGGTGGAGCTAAGGCAGTAATGCAAGCAATGAGGAGTGCCTGTAAATACAGATGAAGCTTTGCTGGCCTGCTGGCCACTCACCTCTTGCTTTGCAACCAGTTCCTAACAGGCCTTGCACTGGTACCCTGGTCTGGGGTACCTGAATGAGTGTTTAGAATCATCAAAGCCTTTGAAGTGGTTAGCATATCTAGAACAAACAATGTGTCCAGGTAAGAAGGGCCTACTTATGGGGAGTGATTAGTCACTGCTGTAGAGTCAGTCTATTAAGGCTGATTGACGTATCTTACAGTTTTTATCAAGACAATCCTTGGTGAATAAATATGCAATAAATAAATAAATAAATGTGTATATATTCAAAATTAGTGTTTTCCTAATGTTTCAGCTGGATTTCTTTTCATTTGGTCATATCATTTCTTCATGGAGTAGTCATAAGAATACTTAATTGAATGCCTCAGTTGAATCTTGGAGGAAAAATGCATCACTGTTGATATAGCAAAAATAACTGAAGTAAATTGTTTGTTTAGTGTCTCCTGGCTCTGCTAAAGTCACCAGAATAATTGCAGCTTAAAAGTTTATCACAGATAGTACATATTTGAATCTATGCAGATTTATTAACTATGAAAATGACTGCCATATTAATAACAACAGTAATATAAAACAGTTTATGGGCACTCACTGGAAATCAAAGGTCAAAGGTAGACTCAGAGACTAAGTCATTTAGAAAAGAAAATAAATTCATTTGCAGAAAATTATTAATTGGAGTACAGGTTTTAACAACTTGCTCTAAAATTAAAAAAATTAAAAATGACTAGATAATTTATCAAATTTGTAATGTACATGATGGACAATTAATAACTTCTTTGAATTATTGTCAAATTAGATGATATTCTCCCATTTCTATATATCAACATTTCAAAGGCCAAGATAAAGATTGTTTTTTTTGTTAGGGAGTCAGTAACTTACAGAAAAGCTCAAGGTTTGATTTAATTTTTGGGCTAGAACTAGACAGAATGAGTCTGTTTTAGTTGTTGTTGTTGTTGTTGTTGTTGTCACTGTGGTTTACCTTAGGGAAAATGAAGCACTTAAAAATGTTTTCTTTGGGTGGAATATGATGTGAACCTTTATTCCTTTAATGGAGCAGGGTAAGGTGATACAGTATTTGCTTATAGACATTGTATTAGGCACTGTATTCACTTATCTCTAATAACAAGCCCATGATGATCACAGGGAATTATTTACTCATTGAATTTTACAGTTACACTAGAGGTGGAGTTAAACCTGCATTAGCAATACATTAGGCTTAGTAAATAATTTGGTGAGCCCCTTGAGAATGATCTAATATATGAGCACCTAATTATACCAAATGTATGTATGGTCAATATTATTTTCTTTTAGAGACTCATGATGAGATTACAGAGAAATTAGAAACTAGCTAAACATATAGAACCAAAGTTTTCATTCCCTAGTTCAAACTCACTAGTAAATTTTGCTTTAAGATGCAGAAATAATTTCTTGTTCTTGAAGAATCTCTTTATCTCTTTCTCTTTCTCTCTGTTTCTCTCCTGTTTCCCTCTCTGTTTCTTTGTTTCCCTCTCTCTATTTCTCTATTTGCTTCTCTCTGTATGTTTCTTTCTCTGTTTCTCTCTCTCTGTGTTTCTCTCTGTGTGTTCCTCTCTCTCTTCCTCTCTCTCTGTCTCTCTCTCTCTCTCTCATGCTTCATATTATATGCTAGCAAAAGGTTGAGACAAGGATAGATGTTCTCTAAAGACAGATATTGCCTGTTTGAAAAGCTAAGGACAGGCCAACCAAGAAATAAAGAAACTAACACTGATTTTTTTTTAAAAGCCATACATAGTGTTAGTGATGAGGACATCTTGTTTTTGTTATTACTGCTGTTTCATTCAAGAAACTAAAAACTAAGACAAGATTTATTCCCATGTATACAGTTAAGAGCAGCTCAGCCACACTAAAGGGATGTCTCACTGATTTGAGTGAAAAATGCAGGACCCCATTTACATGGTAATATAGTATTTTAAAATAAAAAAGCTGAAGTTTTAAGCATTCCAATTCACAATGTGAATTGTGTCTTTTTTTATATAAAATGAGAAAATGTAAGTAAGACATTTCTGTTTTAATTGTTATTGCTATTGAGGTTATCATCCCTGTTCTTGTTAATGTCACTTACTTTTAATTTTCTGTATTAATTGTTTTTGCTACTGAGGTTACCATCACTGTTCTAGTTAATATTACTTACTTTTAATTTTCCTGTATAGGCCTTAGTCTAACACTTTCTGTACCAAATGCTTGTTTGGCAAAACAATTTTTCTTTTAGGTACAGAGTATAAATGTTAGTGTCTTAATAATGCTGAATAATTACCCATACCAAAACTTGGTGGCATTTTATAGTAAACATGTGTTTTTGCCTTTGTAACCGCAGAAAAAGAGGGATTTTTTACTCTTCTAAGCTTAGCTGGAATTGGTTTTGTTGCAGTCGATTCTAATGTGTTCTCTTTAAACCTATAGCTAAGTTATTTTCTTCTTGTAAAGAAAGGCAGGAAGGCAAGTGGGTAAGTTCAATTGCCAAACACATTTCAAGACCGTCCTTGTTTTTCATGTCTGCGCATCCCATTGGCCCCTAACAGGAAGAAAGGAACAAGAAAGCACAATTCTGCCATGGAAAGTATGAATATGTGCTAAGCAACAGGACTATTAATTTTAAATAATAAGCTGTTAGGTGGTTTTTATTCTGTGAAAAATTAGTTTGCAAGTGACTTGCACATGTTACCTTCCTACTAGAAATCCATACCCAGAAAGCTTTATCCCTTGCTCTTGATTTTAGAGGTGTTCAGTTGTCAGATTTTTTTTCTCACTTCCACTGGCTGTATTCCTCCACTCTTCTAACCATCCTCCTATTCATTTTAGAGTCAAGGTGCATTATGTCTTGCCTGTCAGAGTTTATTAATCTTGGATCCTGAAATTATAAAGATTGTTATGTATCTTTCCAATTCTTGTGGCATTACTATTATGGTAAAATGTATACTTTTTTGAAAATAACTAAGTTGCTTTTCTAGTTCTTTTAATTGTGATGTTAGGGTGTCAATTTTGGATCTTGTGGGCATTTAGTGCTGTAAATTTCCCTCTACACACTACTTTGAATGTGTCCCAGATATTCTGGTATGTTGTGTCTTCGTTCTCACTGGTTTCAAAGAACATCTTTATTTCTGCCTTCATTTCGTTATGTACCCAGTAGTCACTCAGGAGCAGGTTGTTCAAAAATCCTCGATAAAATACTGGCAAACCGAATCCAGCAGCACATCAAAAAGCTTATCCACCATGATCAAGTGGGCTTCATCCCTGGGATGCAAGGCTGGTTCAACATACACAAATCAATAAATGTAATCTAGCATATAAACAGAACCAAAGACAAAAAACACATGATTATCTCAATAGATGCAGAAAAGGCCTTTGACAAAATTCAACAATGCTTCATGCTAAAAACTTTCAATAAATTAGGTATTGATGGGACGTATCTCAAAATAATAAGAGCTATCCATGACAAACCCACAGCCAATTTCATACTGAATGAGCAAAAACTGGAAGCATTCCCTTTGAAACTGGCACAAGACAGGGATGCCCTCTCTCACCACTCCTATTCAACATAGTGTTGGAAGTTCTGGCCAGGGCAATTAGGCAGGAGAAGGAAATAACGGGTATTCAATTAGGAAAAGAGGAAGTCAAATTGTCCCTGTTTGCAGATGACATGATTGTATATCTAGAAAACCCCATTGTCTCGGCCCAAAATCTCCTTAAGATGGTAAGCAACTTCAGCAAAGTCTCAGGATACAATATCAATGTACAAAAATCACAGCATTCTTACACACCAATAACAGACAAACAGAGAGCCAAATCATGAGTGAACTCCCATTCACAATTGCTTCAAAGAGAATGAAATACCTAGGAATCCAACCTACAGGGGACGTGAAGGACCTCTTCAAAGAGAACTACAAACCACTGCTCAATGAAATAAAAGAGGATATAAACAAATGGAAGAATATTCCATGCTCATGGGTAGGAAGAATCAATATCGTGAAAATAGCCATACTGCCCAAGGTAATTTATAGATTCAATGCCATCCCCATCAAGCTACCAATGACTTTCTTCACAGAATTGGAAAAAACTACTTTAAAGTTCATATGGAACCAAAAAAAGAGCCTGCATCGCCAATTCAATCCTAAGCCAAAAGAACAAAACTGGAGGCATCACGCTACCTGACTTCAAACTATACTACAAGGCTACAGTCACCAAAACAGCATGGTACTGATACCAAAACAGAGATATAGATCAATGGAACAGAACAGAGCCCTCAGAAATAATGCTGCATATCTGCAACTATCTGATGTTTGACAAACCTGCGAAAAACAAGCAATGGGGAAAGGATTCCCTATTTAATAAATGGTGCTGGGAAAACTGGCTAGCCATATGTAGAATGCTGAAAATGGATCCCTTCCTTACACCTTATACAAAAATCAATTCAAGATGGATTAAAGACTTAAATGTTAGACGTAAAACCATAAAAACCCTAGAAGAAAACCTAGGCATTACCATTCAGGACATAGGCATGGGCAAGGACTTCATGTCTAAAACACCAAAAACAATGGCAACAAAAGCCAAAATTGACAATTGGGATCTAATTAAACTAAAGAGCTGCTGCACAGCAAAAGAAACTACCATCAGAGTGAACAGGCAACCTACAAAATGGGAGAAAATTTTCACAACCTACTCATCTGACAAAGGGCTAATATCCAGAATCTACAATGAACTCAAACAAATTTACAAGAAAAAAATAAACAACCCCATCAAAAAGTGGGTGAAGGATATGAACAGACACTTCTCAAAAGAAGACATTTATGCAGCCAAAAGACACATGAAAAAATGCTCATCATCACTGGCCATCAGAGAAATGCAAATCAAAACCACAATGAGATAACATCTCACACCAGTTAGAATGGCATTCATTAAAAAGTCAGGAAACAACAGGTTCTGGAGAGGATGTGGAGAAATAGGAACACTTTTACACTGTTGGTGGAACTGTAAACTAGTTCAACCATTGTGGAAGTCAGTGTGGCGATTCCTCAGGGATCTAGAACTAGAAATACCATTTGACCCAGCCATCCCAATACTGGGTATATACCCAAAGGACTATAAATCATGATGCTATAAAGACACATGCACACATATGTTTATTGTGGCACTACTCACAATAGCAAAGACTTGGAACCATCCCAAATGTCCAACAACGATAGACTGGAATAAGGAAATGTGGCACATATACACCATGGAATACTATGCAGCCATAAAAAAATGATGAGTTCATGTCCTTTGTAGGGACATGGATGAAACTGGAAACCATCATTCTCAGCAAACTATCAAAAGGACAAAAAAACCAAACACCGCATGTTCTCACTCATAGGTGGGAATTGAACAAGGAGAGCCCATGGACACAGGAAGGGGAACATCATACTCTGGGGACTGTTGTTAGGTGGGGGGAAGGGGGACGGATAGCATTAGGAGATATACCTAATGCTAAATGAGGAGTTAATGGGTGCAGTACACCAGCATGGCACATGTATACATATGTAACAAAACTGCACATTGTGCACATGTACCCTAAAACTTAAAGTAAAATAATAATAATAAAAGAAAAGAAAAAGAAAAAAATTAAATAACTAATTTGAAATAATTTTGTAACATAATCTATTTTACAATATGAAATGTCCTCTCTCAAACACACACACACACTTAAATATTCTCCACAGCAAATTTATTATAATTCAAATAAACATGAAATATTAAATATTTAAATATTAAATTAAATTTAATATAATACAAATATGTATATATTAGATAATGAAGATATTATTTTTTGTTAAATACAAGGTAAATTGATGTGTTGTTTTTTTATTTTTGTCACAAAATTGCCAAACACATGTGCCAAAGTATTAATAGACAGTGTCATACATATGAGATTCCGTCTGACAAATTTTGACATTAATTCATATTTTGATCCAAAAATTTCATCCTATTTTAATAAAGATACATATTTGAACTTTATTTGTTCTGCACCTTTTTAAGGCTCCTTTTAATAATGACCTTAAAAACTAAACTTTTATATATAATATTATGGCTGGTATAGTTTCATTTTTATAAATAGATGTCCTGTCCTTTAAATGATGATGTATGATACATAGGCGAAAGGATATCCTGGAGCTTTTATATTTTATTATATATATATTTTTGAGACAGAGTCTCACTAGGTCACCCAGGCAGGAGTGCAGTGGCATGATCCCACCTCATTGCAATCTCCAACTTTGGGTTCAAGCGATTTTTCTGTCTCAGGCTCCTGAGCAGCTGGACCAAAGGCATTCACCCCATGCCTGGCTAATTTTTGTATTTGTAGTAGAGATGGGGTTTTACCATATTACCCAGGCTCGTCTTGAACTCCTGACCTCAAGTGATCCACCCAACTCAGCTTCACAAAGTTCTAGGAATTCAGACGTGAGCCATCACACCTGGTGTTTTGCTAATTTTATGTCAATCTCATGCATAGTTGCTTGTAGTGAAAGAGTCAGGAATTAATCAACACATCATAGATATACACAACTAAATTTCCGAGAGGAATATATTGCCCAGATCAAGTAAGTTTCCATGGAAAATTATTAAGAAAGACCTCATTGAAGAGGATTGCAGAAAGTGAACTATGCTTAGAGGGATTCTTATCATAATGTGATACTAAGACAGTGAATAAGATTATATGATTAATGTTTTTGTTGCGGTTGCAGGTCAGCATTGATTGCTTATACCACGTACAGTGCCCCACTCAAACTGAAATGGCAGTGAGGCAGTCAGGATTTGAAAGAAGGCCCAGCAAGAACAATCAGGGCACAAGGACAGAATCTTGGATTTGCCTATGGTACTTTATGATCTTTCACAAGGTAACTGCGAAATGATGAATGTAGACAGCATATCTTCTATCATAAATTAGACATTTCAACCAACATTATTACCTTAAATATATCTTCTTACTCTAAATAGTTAAATCCACTGTATTCAAGATTTAAAGTTGAATCCAAAGACTGTTTAATGTTACAAAGAAATATGAAGTTACCTTAAGTTAAAATTGTTTAGTAAATATTGAAATAACAATGGCCATCAACTGTGGCTCACACCTATAATCTCAGCACTTTCGGAGGCCGAGAAGGGTGGATCACCACGTCAGGCGATCGAGGCCATGGCTATGGTGAAATGCCATCTCTACTAAAAATACAAAAAAAGCCGGGTGTGGTGGCAGACGCCTGTAGTCCCAGCTACTTGGGAGGCTGGGACAGAGAATGGCGTGAACCTGGGAGGCAGAGCTTGCAGTGAGCCAAGATCATGCCACTGCACTGTAGCCTGAGCACAGAGCATGAGACTCTGTTTCAAAAAAAAAGGAAAGAAAAAACAAATAACTATAAACACCTCCCAAAATTATTCTTTATGTTGACATAAATAATGTTATTTCAGAAGTATATTTTAATATGTGCTTCAATAATGATCTCTCTCTCCATTAGAAGCCTCTAGGAGAGAAGGAATCATTGAGTTTCAATCACACAAATATTACCAGAGATGGACTTACATTTGCTTTGAAAAGTGTGCTCTTTTACAGTTTTCATTGGAGGAAATGAATATCTGACAGTAGAGAACAAATTTTATAATTCCTAAATACCTGACTAGTAGTGTCACTTTTATATATATTTATTTTCATTCATCAGGAATTAATTGTACTTACCAACTTACCAACTCAGTGAAGTTAAAATCACACTATACCTAAAAATACAAACACTATCCTAGTGAAGTTGAACATGCTATCATGCTGAGGTTGGGTTGCCATCTTCTCCTCTGAAACCACAAAGATATTCTGCATGTTATTTCCTTCAACATATGCACTTGCTAGTTTCTGTTACCATTGTTAAAAATAGACTCTTCTGATGATTTTTTAAAATACTTTCCATTCTAGAAAGCTTATTAGTTTTACTTTACACAACCATTCAGCACATATTGCTACTAAATAGATGATTTGTTACCAAATAATGGAATCTGTAATTTGTAGGAAGAATGGAAACCTAGGCTCCAGGAATCCCAAAGTAGAAATACTCCTAGGAGTTATACTAATTTGGAGCTCTGCCATAGTTTATTAGTGATGAAGAGGTCCATAAAACTTTGTGGGAGGTACTGCATCTGTGACATTGTGTCTAGCAAGGATAAGGGATACTCAAGATACATACTAGTTTCACTTATTTCACATTTATACCCATGAATCAGTGACACAACTCTTCAAAATGTTGTGGATCAGCTACTCGCAAGGCAAGGAGAATAAGATGTGACTATATACTGTGTTCCAGACATTAAGGATTTAATCCTCAAACTCACCCAGATGAATACAGTTTTAATAATGGCTACGCATTTCTGGGTAAAATAAAATGCATTGTAAACCTTAACTTTTTCATTAAAATGTAAGTATAGTATTAACCATCATTGTTCATGTTATCTTTTAACCTCATTGCAATGAAGAGAATAGTGGATGATATGCAGACCATCACTCTCCTGCCTCTTGAGTAAAATTATAAAGGATGATTTATTGCGCGTTCTTGGAGAAGCAAATTCATTTGCACAACTTTTCTAGGTTTCTCATTATCAAGTGATTACTTCTTATAAAGAAATAGAAGACAGTTCTGCCAAACTAAAACATGATGTATCAATTGGTCTCAAATTTCTGTCTTCTCTTTTAACTGAGGCCTTATTTGAGAATATTCAAGGTATGCATTTTCTGTTTTTGTACTGTTTTGTTTGGTTTTAAGTAGGCACCATGGAGCCAGAAAAAGGTGCCCTGCTGCTCAGTTAAAGTTAACAGAGGCTTTCCTGGTCTTACAGTAGATCCAGGGGGCAGATTGGCCAGGAAAGCAGGACTATGGTGACGAACCATTAGTGTTCCCCTTGGAGTGCATTAATAACAGCAGAGGCATTAGAGGGATTCCCTCTAGAGTCATCGGCTTTGATTTTTTAAGCCGTTTTTCCCCCTGTTGACATATAGACAGACACAAAGCTAGGGAAGCAATAATTCTACTCTAGTTACTGTAGGTTCTGGTGTAAAATCACCAGTCTCAAAAGCCACATGTAAATACAGGACCCATCTGACTAAACAGTGTTCCTCTTGGAAAATATGCTGTATTATCAAAAGGAGACATTTTGTGAACTGATACTAGAGTTTAAACTCAGGTTACCGGTTCTTCCGAAGTTCTTATAATTATAGATTGAGGTGATGATGGTTTGTTTTATTCCAACTCATTGAAGGTTCAGTTATATTCCATTCTACCACTCCAAAAAATGTATTCTAAAAACTGAAACAAAGTGACAGTGTTCTTTTGGAAAAGTCCATCCCCACATCTCTGCCCATCCCCACACAAAGATTTATTTTGACAAAAAGTTTTAGTGGTACCTCACTGATGGCAATCAATGTATTGAGTTGTTATTTTGTAAAGATTTATGGAATTCTGATTAGCTCCATCACTGTAGTTAGAAAACCAGTCCCATCTACATTATTGAAAAAGAAAGTTCTTCCTAGAAAGGGGAGGTGGCTGGCAAAGTCCAATTGGAAAGGCATTCAGAATACAAGAAGGTGAATTAGCGAAGTGGAAAGAGATGTTGAATGAAAATGTATGCTTTTTTTAATGACAAACTGGGTGTAAATCATAGTTTATGTATAATTCTAAAGACAGACGATTGATGGCCCTACATCAACCTTAGTGCCAGTATAAAACAAAAGGAGACACGTGCCACTGGGGTCTTTCCTAAAATACAAAGTTTCAAAAAAAATAATAAACATAGAACTAATAAACTGAGGGGCTGAGAGTGAATAAGGGTCTGACGGTCAATAAGACTATCTGGAAGTCACTGAAGAAATAAAGCCATAAACTGAAAAAATGAACCATGTTTAAAGAGCTGAAGGAACATGATCGGGTCATGCCATGCACTGTAAGTTGGGTTTGACTGGTTCAGTTGAAGCCAGAACCTACAAATAATATATGGATAACATTGATCCACTTCCATTTACACTTCCTGCATAGCACACATTTTGGCTTTCTTATTTAATGAAATAATACAGTAACGGAGTTCATGCTGATGACAAGCTGTATAACCTTTAGATTTTTGCAGCCCCCTCTTTCCTTTCTTCCTTCCTTCTTTCCCTCCTTCCTTCCTTCCTTTCTTCTTATCTCATTTTAAATTAGAAATCCAATTTAACCATGTCTTGCACTTTTTTTGCCCTGACATACAGGCTTTAAAATGTTACTGATTGGACCGTAATGTCAGGTGGCCAATGAAAAGCGGTAAATAATTCAATCTGATTTAGTTTGTCTTTGATCTGAAACTTAAGACCATGAAATGGTATCATCTCCAGCACCCTGAGTAGTAGTAGTTCCACCACAGAAATAGGTGATAATTCATTTATTTAACCACTCAGTTTTGAAATCTTCAAGAACTTAGTTGAAATAAAGACATTGTAGTCTACCAATAAAATGAGCTAAGGCTAAGATCAAGCAGAGGTAAGGCACTAAAAATTTTGAATTGGTAAAGCTGATGTTGTGTTACTAATTTTTTCTGAGAAAATAACATGGAGCAAGATTTGAGGCCATCAAAAAACAAACAAAAAATGTACTTAATTGAATTTAAAAGAAGTTAGATTACCTTAAATTTATTTAAAGATATTTTAAAATCTATGATTTCACAAAATTGAATGTTTTATAATAAAATAAACTTGTTTTGAGTTTTAAAGTCATGCAAGCATACCTACACAAGTTCTACCTATTCACATAGTGGCAAAATAATAAAAAGGAACATACAACTCAATTTTTTCTAGACACACACAGGCATTCTAAATGACATAGAGGGTTAATTCTATGTAGATTTCATAAAATATTTCAGTCTTGTGTCTTGTTCTTCTCTTTAAAAATAAAGAATAAATACAGGCAGAATAAAACCTAACCAAAATGAAATAAACTTTTTTTTTAACGGAAGTAGAGATTAAGTCTGGATGATGTCATTGGGAAATCCATGAGGGCTAAACTTAAATGAATATACATAAGATGCTAAGAGATATGTCTTAAAGGAGTATTTGCAAAGTAAGCACAGTGTTTTCACTTACTTTACATGTGATAAATTGGGCCGGGAGTGCAAGGAGAGCCACTGTTTGTCCCTGCACTGATCCTCAGCCACAGCCTATGACAGTGATAATGAAAATTTAGATAATACGTCTGATATAGAACATTCAGACTGAGTGCAAGGTAATACATATCTGCAGACATCAGGCAGAGTGCAAAGGTTCCACATTTGCTGCAACTTTTTTTTTTTTTTAAAGATTTTAAATGCTGGGAGAAGTAAGCTATACCATTACAGATCTGATACATCTGGAGAGGGAAACTCATTATCCGCCACAAGTCTTGACAGCTGGAACTTCACTGCTAGCTCATGCAAACATTCCCCTGTGGTGACTACGGTTACCAATACTGTACTGTATACTTCAAAAACTTCCTCAGAGACTAGAGCTTTATTGTTCTCCCCCAAAACAAACAAACAAACAAAAAACACCCTAAACAGATACCAGACACAATGAAATTATCTTAAAGGGTACTAGAAATAATGACAAATTTCCTATAAATGAATGGCATTTACACTAGCAAGAAGTTTCTAAAAGCAACAATTTAAATAAAGAAGCAGGGTTTTTTCAAGTCATGATCTAAAATAATATATTTTTTTAAAAAACTATCATTAAAGTGTGAGTGTGAAATAAAGATACTTTATGATACACAAAACTTGAATGTATGTATTACAGGCAGTTTGTCTGCTGAAATAATTTCTTAAGGTTAAGCTTCAGGAAAGAGGAAATTTCACACAAAAGGGAAAATTCAAGAAGCAAGGTGAGTAAAGAAATTAATAAAGAAGAACATATCCCTAAGCTAGCAATAACATTGTAAACAATAACACTAACAATGAGTATTTAAGCATATAGGTAAGGCACACGTAAAATTCTAAACAATATGATTAGAATTTAATTACAATTGATAGAGTTTATGGGAACAAACAAAATTATGAGCCATATAAAAACAAACATTTAAAAAACAACAATTTTCAAGGAAAAGTACTAAATTTTATTGAAGAGCATAATAAATGAATGCCAAAATACACATAAAAAGGCAAAATGGACTAAACACATTTGTTAAACACATATAAAAATTAATCTTTATGTTACAGTATACACAAGAGTAAATGGATAATGATTTTAAAACTACATGTAAAAACCAAAACCACCACATTACCAGAAGAAAATATTAGAGAATAATTTATAATATCAGAAAAATACTGTTAATAAGGTTTAAAACTCTCTAATAAAAAATTAAAATTTTAGCCGGATGTGAAGGTTCACACCTGTAATCCCAGGACTTTGGGAGGCCAAGGTGGGCAGATCACGAGATCAAGAGATTGAGACCACCCTGACCAACATGGTGAAACCCATCTCTACTGGTTAGTAGGGATTATTTTAATTATATTCTATTTCATCCTCCGAACACGTTTCCCCCTACAGTATTCTACTATTCAGAAATTCACAGCACTATATACCTTGTGTTTCCAGCTAGAAATGTAGAGGATGATCCTCAAGGCAGCCTCTTCTCTTCACATCCAACACTTCATAGGTTGTGTGTCCTCTCCGAAAATTATGCAGTCTTAGTAAATAAAGACTGGCCCCTAAACAACCTTCAATCATCCACTTTTTTTTTTTTTTTTTTTTTTTTCGCAATTCTCATCAGTTTCTTACTGAACAGCCGGAGCTCTGCAAAGTCAATGTTGGAGTAAGTACAATTCTCTGCCAGTGTTACTATTTTTTTATCACAATACAAATGTTCCTTAAAAATGCCCACATAAAGCTATACTAAGTAACAAAGTTAAATGATGTCTTTGTTTTACAGAAAAGTACAAGGCAAACAGAATCAATTGTTATTATACGATCTTTATAACTATACACACAGGTACTAAATATTTTAGACCCCACTTCATACATCTGAAATTTGGGCCTCAAAATATTTACCATATATTAAAGTCTAATGTCAGATTACAGAGCTACCTCTTTCCACAGTATTTTGCTATCTCACTTTAAGAACCAGCTGGGGAATCATTAAGAATATAAAATATCCTTTTCTTGAACATCTCCCAGGTGAGCCAAAAATCTAAATTTTCTGTGGAGATGTTGTCATGTGCAATTTCACGAAAACTTTTACAACTTTAACCACACTATGCTTCACTGTCATACCTGTTTATCCAATACCTGCACACCTGCTTTAACACAGAAAAATTTGGAAGTTAATACAAGTTTTAACTGTTATCATCATCGGCGCTGACATCTGAAGACACTTTCCAATCTTCCATGAATATGTGAAATTCAAAATGTCAGTACAGTCTCCAGGATGTCAAGTAATCTTAGTAGCAGTGGATCATTTACAGAAGGTAATTTTGCCACAGTGGTCAACTATTTTTGTTAAATACTGCTATTTTATAGCTATCCATAGCATTAACTGACATACAGTGTATAGCTAGAACCATGTTCCTAGAGAAAGTGTTCAGAAATAGATTTCTTATTTTTGCTAAATTGCAAACTAACATGTTAATTACTCCTGTGAAGTGCTAGATAGATGGTGTAGTATTTACTAAGAATGAGAAAGAAGATAGGGGCATATGACTTGAGAAGTAGGGAGTGAGGAAAAGATAAGGTATTTATTCCTGACTCCTGACTTGATGTTCTTTGTTTGATTTTTTTTCTTTTTGTTGTTGTTGTTGTTGTTTTACTTTATCTTATGTGTTAGACCAGAGTTTCACAAACATCCCCAAATAATTACATGGTTCATAAAAAATATATCCAGATAATGCTCGTTATTTTCCTTTAAAATCCTGGTTTAATAATTTGAAATGAGACCTGGAGAACCAGTAATTCTAACAAGTATGCTAAGTGATTGTTACCCAAATGACTATTGTGAAATATTTAGACAACCAGGCAGGAGCTAAGTCATCAATATTTAATAGTTGATTCTTACAGTAAGGGTAAAGGATTTTATTGAAATGACTATTTAAATGCAAGTTTTATGAAAAAGGTAGAATTGAGCACTTTAGTGCTTTCTAATTAGTATCTTTAAAATATGTTTTGCTAAAGTGGCAAAATTATTTTTTTCATTAGAAGTTAGCATTATAGTCACAAATGTCTTCTGAGTTAGCTTGTTGAAAATCTTCAGATTGTAAATTGTAAAAATTATCTTTGGTGTTTATAAAACTCCAGAAAATCACTACGAAAAATATACATAAAAATACCAGTATCTAAAAAGATCAAAATAACTCTTACAAATAGACAACAATCTAGCCCAGCAGAAGAAAGCACGACAGGTAAATAGATCCATTTTGGCAAAGAGGAAAGTCAAATGACCAGTGAAAAATGGTTAGATGCTTGAACTCATTAGTAATCTGGGAATATAAATCAAAACCACATTACGTTCCAACTTTTGTTCATTAGCTTGTCAACAATTAACATAATAATACCGAGTGTAGTCAAGGGTGTAAGGAATGGTAATTTGGTTCCATCAATCACAGGAATATCTAATGATACTTATTAAAATTAGGATGACTAAAACTTTCATTGTTCCAACAGAAACTTTTTTTAGAATAAAGAGTACTAACATATACAAAATTATTTAATATTTAATATATTATTTCCTTTCAGGCAATTTTTTTATTGTATTGGTGGATCTATGTAATAGTTATCTTCCAATTATTTTTAAAAATGAAATCAAAAAAATGAAATCACTTCAAAAATTTAAAACCACAATTACATGTCTTGAGGCTAAATAGAAAAATAATTTCTTTATATTTGTTATTTAAATATTAAAAAGAGGAAGAATAATTATCTAGAACATATTTATATGAATTAATCTGTTTCTTAACAATAATAATCTGTATCTGTTTTCTGGAAAATGCATTTATTTTAATATTATATTGATTTTTACATAATATTACTTGCAAGCTTTTCCAAAGTTGCCTCTTCCTGTCACCAATAAAAGTTATCAACAATGTTTAGCTTTTTAAATGAACTTTAAACAACCATTTATCATATTGTTCAATTTTTTTTTCTGGCACAATAATATTTCCACAGCTTTATTTTGGTGCCAATGATTGATTAAAAATTCAAACAATGTTTTAATCAAATTTTCTGTTTGAAACATCTAAATGGCATTATTCAACTCTTTTTGAATTTCCTCTGTAGCTAATGTAGCTAACATACTAACAATTACTGATGAATATTCCTAAGTGCAGAAAAAATAGAATTAAAAATGTACCCAATTGATTTTTAAAAATATTAATTTGATGTAAATAAAAAGCCAAGCATCTCGGAATTATATGCTTAATTTTTCCAAATTCACATATTAAACCTGTGAAATGTTATCTTCAGGCATAGTTTTCTTAATGTAACTAAGCATTACCTTTTGAAATAGCAGTTGCTTTTCCCCCTCAGCCCTCTATATTCTGGATTTCAGGATATCACTTTTAGCTTGTGGTCCCAACAGGGAGTACAAGGCTTTATGATTACACCATGTGTTTACTGGCACTTTTCAACCCATAATTTGATTGAAAGGGAAATCAAGTAGTTATTAATTAAATATCTACTTGCATTTTCAGGTGATTGCTGCTGCAACAGATTTTTTAAAAATAGTCATTAGCAAGCAACCTATAAATAAATAGTTGTAGGTATATGAGAGATGACAAAACCACTGTGGCCGGACGAGTTAACTACTCTCTGTGTGCTAAGCTTCTATTTCCAGCACATAATTTACATATATCTAGCCTATTATTTCCCTCATTTTCCCCAAACCCACCATGATGATCTGGCAGTGTCGTGTAAGTGAGTCACACAGAAAAAAAAAAAAAAGAAGAAAAGAAAAGAAAACTAGTCAAATACTTTTTCCAACAAAAGCAAGACTGGAAGAAGCTAGTCATTCCTAGTCAATACTGACTCAGTGCATATTGATTTATTATCACTCTGCCACACGCTGTCCTTGAAAAAGCATTATATATGTTTTGTATAAACTGTTAGGAAAATAAAGTTGATTTTCAGACTTATCCCCCAACTCAAGTCATCATTCTGTTAATATTTTATTTTCCTCACATACTGATAGAACCCTGACAATAGCTGTGGTTATTAAACAAAATGAACATTTAACAAACACGTTTGTTCTAATCAATTTAACTTTAATAATACTTCATTAAAAATGAAAAATCTAAGACATATGCTAAGCCAATTAGCATGGATGAACAATGGTAATAAAGTCATAGTCCTGGGGGCCAATGAGAATATTTTATCCCCTCAAACTTAAAACTGTACACACACTGCAGTCCAGCAATTCTTCTAATACATTCATTATAAACTCTCACACATGTGTACCCAGAGGCCTAGGCAAGGTTTTTCATTTCAGTATTTCAAAAAACACATCATGGAACCTGATGGTATTTAGTAGGCTAAGAACTATGCCATCAATAATTGCAGCTGTCAACAAGAATGTTAACAAAAAAGTGAAATAATACACACCTTATAATATTCACATAAACATTAAAAATTCACAAAACACCAGTATTGTTTAGAAATAAATATTTTAATAAATTTATAAAAATATGAAGGTAATACAAGGTTCATGATAATGGTGCCCCTGGAAATGGAGAAAAGCAAATGAACCTGATGGTGTGTATCCCAATTACAACCAGAGGCAATGTAAATAGAACAAGGAATGTATTAATAGCGGTTATTTTTAAGTGAGATTAAAATGGTATTTATTATGTTATTTAGTATTTGTATACATTTTTAAATCTTACTCAAAAACAATTTTATATGAACAATATTCCGTATAAATTGGAATCACCTTGTGAAGTAATTACTTTAAAATTTCCCTGTCCCCATTGCCATTTTTAAAGAATTAAAAAAATGAAAAATTGGAGAATGTGTTACCTTTCAAAGAAAAATATTTTACATATATAAGTATGAAATAAAATGTAATACCAGCACATCACATTTTTTGACTCATTATCCATGTAAAATCATGTAGCAGAAAGTGAGAGAAGGACATAGGCAGAATTTGACATATGAGTAGAGGAAGTAATCATATGTTTATTTAAAATACCTTCTTAAGACATAAAAGTGGCCAAGAAACATAAGAAAAGTGCTCAACATCACCGATCATCACAGAAATGCAAACCAAAATCACAACAAGATACCATCTCATACCAGTCAGAATGACTATTATTATTAAAAAGCCAAAATAAAAAAAAATAACTAAGGTGGGCCAGACTGCATAGGAAAAGAAATACTTATACACACTGGTGGAGAGAATGTTCAGCCACTGTGGAAAGCAGTTTGGGGATTTCTAAAACACTAACAATAGAACTACCATTCCACCCAGCAATCCTATTACTCGGTATATGCTCAAACGAAAATAAATCATTAAAGCTACCAAAAAGACACAAGAATTGTCATATTCATCACCATAGCAAAGAGATGGAATCAACCTAGAAGCACATCCATGGCGAATGGGATAAAGAAAATGTGGTACACATGAACCGTGGAATAGTACACAGCCATAAAATGAACAAAATCATGTCCTTTGCACAACATGGATGCAGCTGGAGGTCATTAACCTGAGCAAATTAATGCAGAAACAGAAAATCAAATATTGAATATTCTCATAAATAGGAGCTAAAACTTGGGTGCACACAGAAATAAAGATGAGAACAATAGACACTGGAGACTTCAAAGGAGGGACAGAGGGAGAGGGGCAGGCACTGAAAACCTTCCTATTGGGTACTAGGTTCACTATCTGGGTGATGGGATCAATAGAAGACTAAATGTCAGCATCGTGAAATAACCTTTGTAACAAGCCTACACATATACTCTCTGAGTCTATAATAAAAGTGGAAATACAAAATAAAATAAAAATATTAATGGAAATAATAAATTATTATTAATATTATCATATAAACATTATTAAAGGAAATAAATTACATTTTAGAATTGACTTTATTGCAGTCATGCAATAAATACGTGATTCAAACATGCTGATAAAATCTATATAAGCTTCATGGAAACGGTGAATAGTCTCCTTAAAGTGTCCTTAAAGACAGTCTCCCGACTGTCTTTAAAAGTACAAAAGATGGGATAGCAATCTTTATGCAAATTAACTATACTTCAGTTGCACTAATCAAGACAGCAACAGCTGAGTAAATCAAACAATAATAGACAAGTTATAATTGATGTCAAAATTCTACCTTATTATATATCAACTTCGAAATCATAGCCCAAGTTTTTTTTCTATTTGGAGAAATATTTTCTATTTCTGTTTTTTCTGTTTTGTTTCTCAAAAAGTGTCGTGGCCACTTCTATGTCTTAAGAAGATATTTTAAATAAACATAGACTCTACTAATATATAGAACAAAGACAGATTGTTGCATGATTTCAATAGAGCACATTTCATCTTCAAATATGACAAGCACTTTCCAATCCATAAAACACTGTTAGAGAAAACTGACAATCAGGCTAGACACACATTTCAAAGAGCCTATGATATTGCGAATCACTTATGCCTCACTCTCCTGTTACCATGATAATGCATAGCACTTACATAGTGTTTCTTAGCTTGAAAGAGCCTACAAACTTTAACTAATTAATCCTTAGACTAACTAGTGAAATAGTGATAAGAAGCCCCGTAAAGAGATCATTTAACTATATAACTCACACTTGCTTAAATGTAATTCAGCATATGTGCCATGTTGTGTTTTCCTAGCTTTCTATTTCAATCTTCAGAGAAATAATATTAATCTGTGAATATATGATGCATAGGCATCTATTATGAATAAAATTATGTAGACTTCACTCTGTCTTCCACTAAAAGGTAAAAGATGTACATACAGCCAATACCTAAAAAAAAACTGGTACATTCTGCTGTATATTCTTTTCTTATTCATTTCATATATTATTTTCAGGTATTTCAGAGTGGACTAGTTAGATTTGAATAGGCTAAAGATTTTTGAAACAGGAATATACAATTCCCTTGTTAATTTTTATAATTTTTTTGGAAAGTGAATAAAAATTAAAGTTTTATAATTATGATGAATGTAAAACAATATCATATGTGAATGCTTCACCCAAATGAAATAATATTTAATATTCAACTTAGAATTCTTTCTAGCAGGATTTCCTTCTCCGTAGGTAGCTGGCTACAGGGATCTACCAAAACAAATGTATTTCTGAGGTAAATATCAACACTGGCTTACTCCAGAAAGAACTCTTTTAGTCTGCAAAGCATGGTACATCTTTTCCCTGAGCAGAATAAATACTTATCCAGTTTTGCTGTTCCACTAAAATTTCAATTAAAGTTAATCATTTTCTTTTTTATTGCAAAGAAAATCTGGTTAATTTCGAATTACTTGTACTAAATCTATTCTCTATAACTATCTAAAATTACATAGACATACACACACGCATACAAAAGAAACAGTACAATTGGAAGACCAAATAATGTGTACATGTGATCTGTTAAAAAAACAAAAAACTTTCTACTCTACTATTTTCATTATAGGTTATAGTTGTAATTCGATGAATGACCTATTTTAAATTAATGCCTAAGACATCGCTTGAGAAAGTGTGTACAATGCAAGAAACATTTCCCTATGCATATAGTTGATTTGTGAATACATTTATACTGTAGGGTTAAAATGGTTAACTTTGTTGTCAAAGACTGATACTGGCTAAAATTTTGTTTCTCAGTATATGTATGCCATTTGTTGTTTTGTATCCTATAAACCCTTTATGCTATATCTAAGACTTAAAATGTTTTAAATGTTGGATGTTGGTCTTTAGTGGAAGTGGTGGGAGGGAACCATACAGTTGCTGTCTGCGAGATCTTATCTAAAGAAAGAAGTTAGTACAGGTAGCTGAGTGGGCAGTGGTCCAGCTCCAGGTTTTTAGCTGAGACATGTATAAGTTTCTCAGGATTCTCAGAAGTAGTTGAGGGAAATGAAACTGGTTTACCAATGCTCTTTTAAAAAATCAGGTAAAGAACATCCTATAGTGGCCTAAGGAGAAAAATGAGCCAGGCATATACTTTGAGATGGGAAACATACTAGGTGATTTCAGGTGAACAGAAATCTCAAGCAGCAATTTCACAGGACAAGCAAAAATACACTGTTAAAGCAGCTGCATAAACTAGAAGCTGGTAAGACTCCAACAAACCAGAGCGTGGGCAAAGCTGGCTAGCAACAACTGGACCCAACATGGTGTTGGATTCGAGCTAGGTTTCACTTTGGAGAAAATAGAAAAAAACAAAAAGGCACTGTTATTACCATGCAGCTCTGCTACTACCATGCAGCCGAACAACTGATCAAAGGCAGCAACTGCCTAACTATGGCTGGTTCACATGTGAAAAATAGAAATCCCTGTTTATTTAATTCATGTTTACTTTTTCTGTTATATGAAGTCAAAAGCGTTCCTTACTGACACAGTGTTTCATTTTTCTTCTTTATTCTCCACCAGTTATTTTCTTATCACATTAGTTATAGTTTGTAACTTATTTTGTCAAATATATGCAGTGAGGTAACAATGCAGTATTGCAGAAAGCACACTGCTTTGGAAACAGACTCATATTGAAACGGGAAAACGTCCCTTATCTCTCATCACTGGGACAGCAATGAGGACAGGTTGTGGGGCTCCGACCCCAGGCAGCATCTAGGGGTGAATGTTTACAGCTCCTAAATCCCCAGTGGGCATGTGTTACGTGGTAATAATTTAGTTTCTCCATCTGTAGGTGGCTTGTGTTAGCTCAATTAGGCACGCTGCCTTACTGCAAAGACAGAGGGCTTTCTGGATCCTGGGGTTTCCTGCCTTGGTGTACCTGAAGGACTGGCTCACACGTGGGCTTGGAGAATAAGTGCAAGGTTTCATTGAGTGGAAGTTCTCAGCAGATGGATGGAGAGCCAGAAGGGAGATGGAGTGGGAAGGTGGTTTTCCCTTGGAATGGGGTAGGTCAGCCCTCTCCTCCCACAGCCCCAAGGAACTTCGTGTTCTTCTGCGATGGATGTTCTGCCACCTCAGTCCTTGTGCTCTCCTTTCTCTGGTATCTTCTCAAGGTCCATTTGCTGTGTCTTCTTCTGCTGATGGTTCCACTCAATGTCCAGCTGCTGTGTCTCTCCCTGCTAGAGTCTCAGAGTTTCTTATAGCAGAGGACGGGAGTATGGCAGGCCAGGGTGGTCTTGGAAAATGCAACACTTGGGCAAAAAAACAGAAGTGCATGTACTCACCAATTTGGGCAAGAAAACAGAAGTGCATATCCTCACCTAGGTCAGTGAGCATAGGCATAAGGGTGGAGCCCTAGCCAAGAACCACACCCTCCACTAACCAGGTACTTCCCTGTCCCCCATCCATATCAGTATTTTTTAAATTTAAAACTCCAGAAATAGTACCCAAATCCTTTAGAGAAGACAATTGGAGAAAATGGCATTAGAAGAGCCAGTCTGGGATTAGGGTCACTATATGGAAAATGAAAACATAGACAGCATGTCCTGCAGGCCATGGAATCACTGCGGAAACATATCCGCCACTGAGGAGAGGGAAACAAACTGGCTTCTCTCATCTTCTTGTTCTCTGATCTCTGCAGTGTCACCCCTTGACTGAGCTGAAACAGGAAGTAATTTTTATGGGCACCTAGGGACCCTGCCTCCCAGAGGCCAGTCATCTCTGTTACAGAACAGTGCCAGCGAGAGGTGAGTGATGTATCTGTGCACATACAAACCCAGTACCTCACACAAAGGAATATCAGAGACAAATATATTATCAAGGGATCAAGACAGAAGTAGTCTCAGGAACGATTCATGCATGATATTTGTGAAAAGACCAAAAAGTAAAACAGAGCTCATGAGGTAATAAACAACAAGAACGGAAAGAAAAGCAGGCAAAATTGTACAGTCCAGAGTATTTACCTTTCCTTTATAAGATTCTGAAAATCCTTTCCAGAATCCTTTTTCCAATATCTTCCATTCATGGATTCATTCAAGAAATATGTATTGAGCTAGTATGGTTTAAGAATTGGGCAGATGGCATCATATGCACTGTTAGTACTTCTATCACTGATAGAAAGAATGTTTCTTTTTTTCTTACAATGTTTTTCTCCCAAACATTCTTCTTACAGATTGGTATCTTTACAGATGCAGTCATTTGTTCCTGCCCTAAGAAGTTTCCCCCAGCCCCTGTAAACCCAGTTAAGCACTTCCTTCCTCTCCAAATAAGTTCTTAAATTGTATGTATTGTAACACATGTCAGAGTACATTGCAATTATTGCTCTTCTCTTCATTCTGCAATTAAACTATGAATATTTTGAAGGAAAAGTCTATAAACACAATAGGTTGACATTTGTCAGTATTTGTTGTATAAAAGGTTATTAGATATTTATATATAATAGTCTAACATATTTATCCTAATTTTTGGAAAACAATATAAACAGTGTTAATTGCCCATTCCCCATGAACTGCTCAACTTTAAACAATGTTTATGCTTTTGGAGCAATTATACAAACTTCCAAAAGACATCTGAAAGAGTTTTTATTTTAATTTTTTGTTGCTGATATATTGAATTAGCTTGTAGAGACAAAGCTTGCCCCGTGGCCCACGCTGAAGCACAGTGTGTGATCACAGCTCACTACAACCTTGAACTCCTGAGTAAACAGGACAACAGACGTGTGCCATCATGCCCAATTTAATTAATTAATTAATTAAATTTGTAGAGACAGGTCTTGCTATGTTGTCTGTGCTGGTCTTGAACTCTGGGCTTGAAGCAATCCTCCCTTCTCAGCCTCCCAAAGAGCTGTGATTCCAGGCATGAACCACCAGACCTCAATGAAAAAAATTTAGATTTTAGAATATTGCAATATGGTAGACTTAATTTCTTCTTTCAATTTTGCATTTTCAGTGGCACTTGAGAATAATTATTTCTTACAGGGAGAGTGTGACTTCTCATATTTGGTCCAAATTTTGAAATCTTTATCCTGTTTACTTAAACCCTAATAACTGGTAGTCAAGTCAGTTGACAGTCAAGTACGTGGGTGTTTTTGTGTTGAGGTTATGAAGACAAATGTAGAGAGATATTAAGAACCAAAGACATTTATTTTTATATATGCTAAAGCTTTACCTCACAGGTGAGGCATCATACATGGCACAGATAGTTTTATAAAATACCCTGAAATACATACTTTAGTAACCAGTTCAGCAATTGCAATTTCCCAACTTTGTTTTCATCAGGAGTTAATGATGTATGGCACTTCAGGTAGGTAAATGAATGTTTGAATTGCTGTGAATTATTTTAGTGATTGCTCAGCTAACCATTTAAGTTATCAAAGATATTTACTTGTACAGTATCATAAATGCTGGACATTAAAAATTAATCAACAGGATTAGCTGCCATCTAATATGATATTTTTCAGTAAAATAACTGCTGTAATTATGCCAAAAGATAGTCATTCCTGTAGTTTTAGCCATTATAGCAGTTTCCACCTGAGGATTTCACAAAGCCCAGATCTGGGCAACAGTGATTAACATAATGGTTATTAATAAGAAGATATTTTTGATACATCTAGGTGTGTTTACATGTCAGTGCCTGGAAGGGATGGGTTTTGCATATTAATAAGAAAGAGTGCATTGGACTGGATACTGAGAAATGTATGGAATTGGTTTTTTTTTTTTTTTTTTTTGTCCTTTATAACATGAAAGGTCAATTCAAGATATAGAAACAATGGAACATTTCACAGCAAGGCCTGACATTTCACCGCACTTTTTTTAACTATGTATAAAGTTCATTAAATATGCAAAGGTAGGACTGTTATAAGACGAAAGTGTTGGAGTCAGAGGTCACAATCCACAGCAAGGTGATAGTCTCTTGTGGATGGCACCCTGAGTGATGAATTAGAGTGAGAATCACCTTTTGGGCTGCCAGCAGTGGACAAGGAGAATGAAGCTATCAGCAGTTAACATTATTGGATTAATTGAAATGAATGTTGACAGAGATTTTTTTGGATGTACATCAAATTGAGTGTAGTACTTCAAATTGAGTATTTGATAAGGGTTAACTCTTACCACATTCCCCACATGTAAAATTGAGGATTAATTAGAAGATTACATAACCCATACATTAAGAGTATCTCATATAAATTTATATACACATGTGCAAACTTACAGTGTGCAAATATTTGTCTATATCTAAATATATCCAAATCCATTGATGAACAGTTAGAAATTTTGAAATTATTCTCCCATTTTACCATTCCTTTTCCTAGAATTTTGTCATAAATATAATTTTTCCATCTGTTTGAAGCCTACTTTCTGGAGGCATGTGATGTATGGATACAGTAAAGCAGTGAGATATTACAGGATTTGTATCAGAAAAAACAATAAAACTGGTGTTATAAAAGATCCACTGTGAGGAGAAATTTATACTTCACATGACTACAAATACGGAAGTGTCATTTCATTGAAAGCTGATATCAGTCAATACAATTTGTTTTTAAGTTTTATTTTAAATATTTAATCTCAAAAGGATTGCTTGAGAAGAATAATGTTATTGATAATAAATAATGATTAAGAATTTCCTTTAAATTGTTGATTATTTAAAATTTAAGTAAAATACTAAAAAGTAGTGTATAATGTAGTTTCATGAAGCATTCCCTATGGTTTTTGTAAAATTAATAGTCTCAATGGAATTTTTCACAGATAAATTTCCTTATATCATTTTATCATTGTACTTTTACTTTATTACTTGCTTGCATGTCATAACTCATAGAAATAAAAATATTTTATTTATACATATATAAACATGGATTTTTGTTTACGTTTTCTGGGGAGAGAAAGTCACCAATAATTTTATCTATATAAGAAAATTTGGACAAGCCCAAAGTTCTTAACTTTCTTTTCTTTGGAAGTTTCAGACTTAAGTCTAGGTATGAGATGGAATTGGCTGTGATCATTTTTTGGTTTCACTATGACTACTGAGTTTCTGATATAGTGTTACAAGTGTATAGACTTAAAAGCTTGCTTTATTCTTCTTCTTCTCCTTTTGGACCTGTACATGTGATACCTGCAGTAATGTGCACCGTTATCTGAAATGAGGTTGCTGAAACATACGAGCATAAATGGAATTCTTTATTTCTGTGAACCTTTAGGAACAGACAAGTAAAACGATAATTATATGATTAATTTAAGTCTGTAGTTTCTCACAGAAGTACAGTAAGGGTGAAAACACATTTATAAATACTTGACTAATCCAAAACATGTGGTAGGGAAATGAAAAATTTAATTTGACATAAGGAACAGTTTAAAAGTTATGATTATTTATGGTGACAGCAAGTCCCACTAAAAATCCTATTTTCCCTGTTTTAATACATGAAACTATTAATGTATCTTTGTGCTCCAAAAAGAGTTAACTCTAACTTAAGCAACAACTTTATGGCCATTTCAAACAGTGGGTGCATCATCTTAGAATTTCTCCAGGAATCTTTTGGGAGAAATCTAATCTAATCTAGCTGTATAAACAATTGAATTAATAAAATTATTATGACTGTAGCCTCACAATTTCATTGTCCTTCTCTTTTCAGTTTTTACATATTATTTTTAAAATTCAAAAGCCCCTAGGAAGCATATGATAAATAACAATGACTGAAACAGCTGAAAAATAAAAACTGAGCAGCAGACACATTTCAAGATTTCCTTTATGAGAATGCTACATTAACCATGTGATATACACATTAACCATGTGATATACACAGTATAAATCACCATGAGAAAATAATATTTGGGTAGCACTTGACAGTTTATCCAGTAACAGCAAATATTCTCATTTGACCTTCAAAAGATTTTTAAACTTCGTGTTTCATAAATGATGAAAATGTGATTGAGTAATACAAATCAGAGCTGTTACATCTCTTTAGGAACATGTCAGCCAATAAAGCAGAGGCATGAGTTTTCTTCTGGAGGGAGGAAGAAGGCAGCATTTATTAATATAATAAGTCTCATTTTTTTTTACATTTCATCATTTATCAATGTTTTGTTTATCAAAATCATTGCCCTTATTTCCAGTTATATTTCCTTTATTTGCCTGTTACAGCAGTTACAACACTTATTATTCATTTATTGCTGTGCCTGTTACTACTGCACACTCAGAAAAGCAAGGACCATATTTTTCTGAGCTTCTTGCAGACTGCCAGGCTCATTGTGGCATTTAGACACTATCTGATGAATGTTTGTGACATTTTCATTTAAGTTACATTGTAGGCCACTTGATACTAATTTTCTATTTAGTATTTGGGTTTGGAGAGCTATTTTTCCTTTTAAGTTTTTTTTTCTTTTTTTTGTTTTATTATACTTTTAAGTTCTAGGGTACATATGCACAACGTGCAGGTTTGTAACATAGGGATACATGTGCCATGTTGGTTTGCTGCTGCCATCAATTCGTCATTGACATTAGGTATTTCTCCTAATGTTATCCCTCCCCCAAACCCCCACCACACTACTGGCCCCAGTGTGATGTTCCCCACCCTGTGTCCATGTGTTCAACTCCCACCTATGAACAAGAACATGTGGTGTTTGGTTTTCTGTCCTTGTGATAATTTACTTAGTATGGTTTCCTGCTTCATCCATGACCCTGCAACTGCAATGAGATACCATCTCATCCAGTTAGAATGGTGATCATTAAAATGTCAAGAAACAACAGATGTTGGAGAGGATGTGGAGAAACAGGAACGCTTTTAAGTTTTTTTGGTATATTTTAAGGATATACATATGTGAACGTGGAATGGACAGTGAAAATCGTGGTCAATGGGACCTCCAAAAGAGGCGCCCTGTTCAAATTGGAGGCTCCTGCAGTAGAAGCCAGCCAGGGCAAGCAGCACGGAGGCGCCCTTGTGGGAGGAGAAGATGCTGGTGGTGGATGACATCACGGCGGTGGTCCACGTCGTGGTCAAGGAGAAGGCAGACATGGAGAGGCAGGAGGAGGACCAGCAGACACAGCCTCTCCCTGGCCCTATCACGCCCTAGCCAGCGACAGACTCGCTGGAGGTCCTTCACTTGGAGCTGGGCTCCGTGAATGCCCCAGGGCACATGGCCTGCCTGCAGCTGAGGCGGAAGCTTTGGAAGAGGCGCCTGCCCAGCCTGGAAGGCACAGGGGCCATCAGCCAGGGCATCTCCGGCTTCTGGGCCATAACCATATCCTTGCAGCTGCCCATTTGGGATGACTGGCAGCAGGGGGGGCACGACAGGCTTCTGGGGACGAGGAATAGGGGATCCAGTCCAGGGGCACACGGGGTCACCCAGAAGGCAGGGCATGGGGGACAGCGAGGGGAGCAGAGGCCAGGCTCCTGCAGATAGGAGGACAGCCTGCTTGCAGCTGCCCTGAGAGCATGTGGCAGGGACTGGGAGCCAAGTTCAGCACTCACAAGAGAGAAAAGTGGCGCCAAGGACCCTTCATGCACAACCGCAAGTTGAAGGGTACGTTTCCCTGGGAAAGTCCTTGGAGGAAGGGGAGGCTACAGGGCCATACCAGCCATTGAACCACTCCCACTCCCCATTTCGGTGTCCAGAAACCTCACCCCAGAAACACAAGGTGCTCAAGACCGGGGTTCACGGTGCATGTGGCTGCTGTCCTCTGCAAGGCAGCCACCAGCTCTCCAGATAGGCTTTCTTCCCTCTACCTGCGTTGCACCCAAAGAGCTGTAGGCCCTAAGCATATATAACCTCCATTGCACAGAAGCCTTCATTGCATACACGTGAGCCCCATGGCGAACGCCAGGCACAACACTGCAGTCCCTTCTACCCACAGCCCTTCCCTCAAGTGGACATGCCCACCCATCAGGGAGACCAGGAAAAAAGGGGACAGCACACCTAGATACCTTCAGCAGAGCCTGTCCAGCAACTGGAATGCAAGAGCCATGTGCAGCTCAGGAACTCTGAAGAAACAGACGCCTCACACCACAGCACCCCATACCAAAATCCCCTGCCTACTTGTGCTCCGGGCTTGTTGTTGGCAGAGGCTTTCTGGGCCACCATCCACTCGCCCACAAGACCACCACACCCACTACCATGTCCCCCACACCGGTCAGAGACAGGACCACCAGTGCAGGGTACCAGACCAAAGGTCTGGGGGAAAGCCCTACCTAACACTCCCAGCTCTTGAAAAGTAGCAGGGTGTTTCCTGGCATGCCCACCCAATCATCTGGAGGCTCCTTGACCAGAGGCAGATAGTGCCGCACACCCAGATGTCAGCCGGTTTCAGAAACCATGAGGAAGTCCTGCTAAGTAAGCTATAGTATGGATTTGCAAATCAGGCTGGGGAGCCTGGGTCTGAGGTAAGGGTCAAAGGTCCTGGTCAGTTTGAGGTCCTCCTGGGGCCCCCGGGGGTGTTTCAGTAGGAGAGCTACAAAGGGGAAATGAATTCTTCACCCAAGCCAGCAGGCCCTAAGCCTAGCTAGATGAAATGGTCCCTTTGAATCTGTTCTCTTCTTCTTGGCCTGGCAGGTGGAAGAACTCAGCTATCCCTGGTATCAGCAGCAGGATGAAGTTTTCCTTTCCTCACAACCATTATTTCTGCAATAAATGATCACTAAGGGGATCGTGTTGGCATCCTTGGTAAGGAGTGCCTCCCAGCATGATAGAGGGGGTGGGAGGCTAAGCCTTGGCATGAGCCTTCTAGACTCATCTTGCCCCAGGATACATAGCTTCTGGCTTTACTGTAGTCCAGTGGTTTTAGAGTTATGCAGGAGAAGCCCCAGCTTCAGGCAGGACACAGCCTAACTGAGCTTCTTCGGCGGGTTGACTGACCATGACCACTCAGGGTCAGCCAGGATTGCTGAGGTGTGGGCTGCTGTGGAGCATCATGGGAAAGGCCATTTCTGGTCTTTCCTTGATGTCTGGGGAACTGGCTTTGAACCATGACCTGGCCAATCACAGACCCCTTTCCCCAGCCCCCCACATCATCAGTCAGGGCCTCTGTCTCAATCCCTGCAGCACTACCAGAAGGATTTAGGCCCTCAGAGAAGAAACAGAGAGGAAACCAGTTAAGCAGCCCAGGGCTGGGGGCTCAGAGGCCTGTGGGTCCTGGAGCTGGGACACACATGGAGAACTCAAGGTTCAGGGAGGAGCATGCAGTGAGAAATCTCAGGCCATCCCTGGGCTGGGGTATAAAGACCCATCAGGGAACTCTAACACTCATATTTCAGAATTGGGGAACCTGAAGTTGCCTAAGAGGCAGAAGTGGCGAAGATCAATGGGTTAGAAGCAAGGCTCAGTGGATAGCTGCCTCATCATCCTTCTCTGGGTCCCTTCTGTGCCTTGAGGCCTGCTACCACCTGGGGCTGAGTTTGGGCTCAACTAGGGCCCTCTTATCCTCCACAGAGAGGTGCACATGAGGCGCGCCTAAATCTATGTCCTTCTAGAATGGCCAGCCCTATCATCATCTGTTTCAATGACCTCAGGCTCCCCTGACATTCTTTCTCCCCTCTGCCATCCTCACTCATGCTGCCCCAGCCCTGAGACATTGCCTATGACATTAAAAAAAAAGACATATTCCTAGGTATTTTATTCTCTTTGAAGCAGTTGTGAATGGGAGTTCACTCATGATTTGGCTCTCTGTTTGTCTGTTATTGGTGTATAAGAATGCTTGTGATTTTTTGTACATTGATTTTGTATCCTGAGACTTTGCTGAAGTTGCTTATCAGCTTAAGGAGATTTTGCACTGAGACAATGGAGTTTTCTAGATATACAATCATGTCATCTGCAGACAGGGACAATTTGACTTCCTCTTTTCCTAATTGAATACCCTTGATTTCCTTCTCCTGCCTAATTGCCCTGGCCAGAACTTCCAACACTATGTTGAATAGGAGTGGTGAGAGAGGGCATCCCTGTCTTCTGCCAGTTTTCAAAGGGAATGCTTCCAGTTTTTGCCCATTCAGTATGATATTGGCTGTGGGTTTGTCATAGATAGCTCTTATTATTTTGAGATACGTCCCATCAATACCTAATTTGTTGAAAGTTTTTAGCATGAAGCATTGTTGAATTTTCAAAGGCCTTTTCTGCATCTATTGAGATAATCATGTGGTTTTTGTCTTTGGTTCTGTTTATATGCTAGATTACATTTATTGATTTGCGTATATTGAACCAGCCTTGCATCCCAGGGATGAAGCCCACTTGATCATGGTGGATAAGCTTTTTGATGTGCTGCTGGATTTGGTTTGCCAGTATTTTATTGAGGATTTTTGCATCAATGTTCATCAAGGATATTGGTCTAAAATTCTCTTTTTTGGTTGTGTCTCTGCCCGGCTTTGGTATCAGGATGATGCTGGCCTCATAAAATGAGTTAGGGAGGATTCCCTCTTTTTCTATTGATTGGAATAGTTTCAGAAGGAATGGTACCAGTTCCTCCTTGTACCTCTGGTAGAATTCAGCTGTGAATCCATCTGGTCCTGGACTCTTTTTGGTTGGTAAGCTATTGATTATTGCCACAATTTCAGCTCCTGTGATTGGTGTATTCAGAGATTCAACTTCTTCCTGGTTTAGTCTTGGGAGAGTGTATGTGTCGAGGAATTTATCCATTTCTTCTAGATTTTCTAGTTTATTTGCGTAGAGGTGTTTGTAGTATTATCTGATGGTAGTTGGTGTTTCTGTGGGATTGGCGGTGATATCCCCTTTATCATTTTTTATTGCATCTATTTGATTCTTCTCTGTTTTTTTCTTTCACAGACAATTCTCAAAAGAAGACATTTATGCAGCCAAAAAACACATGAAAAAATGCTAATCATCACTGGCCATCAGAGAAATGCAAATCAAAACCACAATGATATACCATCTCACACCAGTTAGAATGGCAATCATTAAAAAGTCAGGAAACAACAGGTGCTGGAGAGGATGTGGAGAAATAGGAACACTTTTACACTGTTGGTGGGACCGTAAACTAGTTCAACCTTTGTGGAAGTCAGTGTGGCGATTCCTCAGGGATCTAGAACTAGAAATACCATTTGACCCAGCCATCCCATTACTGGGTATATACCCAAAGGACTATAAATCATGCTGCTATAAAGACACATGCACACGTATGTTTATTGTGGCATTATTCACAATAGCAAAGACTTGGAACCAACCCAAATGTCCAACAATGATAGAGTGGAATAAGAAAATGTAGCACATATACACCATGGAATACTATGCAGCCATAAAAAATGATGAGTTCATGTCCTTTGTAGGGACATGGATGAAATTGGAAATCATCATTCTCAGTAAACTATCGCAAGGACAAAAAACCAAACACCGCATATTCTCACTCATAGGTGGGAATTGAACCATGAGAACACATGGACACAGGAAGGGGAACATCACACTCTGGGGACTGTTGTGGGGTGAGGGGAGGTGGGAGGGATAGCATTAGGAGATATACCTAATGCTAGATGAAGAGTTAGTGGGTGCAGCGCACCAACACGGCACATGTATACATATGTAACTAACTTGCACATTATGCACATGTACCCTAAAACCTAAAGTATAATAATAATAAATAAAATAAATAAATAAAGACATAAAATATTTAAAATGCCTTAATAGTATAGATGCAGATAAAGTATTTTATTATAAAAAATGCTCTTCCTCCTTACTTGTATCAAAGTCTTTTTCATGATGGGGGAAGAAAGCAACATACTTTGATAAGTTAGAAAAGTATAAAAGTAAAAATAAATCCCACTGTAGATGATCAATTAAATGGCATGGGAACTTGTGTGTGTGTCCAGTGAGGGAATGTGGCTGAGCATTAAGGCTCACCTGAGTATTGGTGTAGAGACCCAGTTTCCCTCATGCCAATGTGAGTGTAGGCACATTCCAACCTGTGTGTTTGAGCTGGTGCACGCATGTGCACACCTGTGCCTGTGTACCTTTGTGTACCTTGGTTTTTGGGGGGGCCCACACTCCCGCCCACAGGTGTTATCTCAAACTCAGCTTTTGAGCTGGCAAGCAGGGTTTGGCAATCCAGCTTCAGGATTATGAAGCCTGCATGCTAGGGAAATGTGAAGAGTCCTCATCGTTCTCAAAAATGGCAGAGGAAGGAGGGAAAGGTTGGTTGGTGCAAGCTACCTAGAGGAGATATCATGGACCTGAAATGACACCCAGAGGGAAATAAAACCTAGAAGCTCCTTGTGTCTCCCTGTGTGTTTGGTCGGGGAAGGCGGGCATTCAGGGAAGAAGCAATGGAACCTGTGGGGCTTAGGGATTGGCTGTCCAGGAATCCCTGTGCACCAGAGAGTGTCCAGCCCATGAGACAAGAGGACAGCATGTGAGTCCATAAGGGCCTCTTCAGAGAGGCTGGCATTCTCCCCAAGAGAGCGCGGGTCAGTAGGTGAAGGAGAAACCCAGGCTGCAGGGTGAGGTAGATGAGACACTTATCACTTAGCCAGGTGGGAACTCAGGGGAAGGCCTGGTGAGCAGTGGCCTAACTGGCCGGTGACACCGTGTCCCAGTACTGCATGTGCGCACATGAGCTTCACCCCGCACATCCTCTCCAGGATGCCTCACCTGGGCAGACAGGAAGCAAGGCACACAAAATCCTAAGCTTATGGTCATGAGTCGTCCCAGAGTGGGTTCCCCAGGATCACCGGTCTCAGGAGAGGCTGGCATGCAGGGTCTCTTCAGGACAGAAATAAAAATGCATAAGCCCAGCTCTCCACCCAGTGGGTGTCTTTCCCTGATGATGTCAATCATGGCAGATACAGCTCTTCCATGTAGATTGCAGATCCATAGGCTTACAACTTCCCCCTGGCATTCTTCAGGATGGGTCCCTGGACTCTGGACCAGCCAGTGCCCCATGGGTGTTTCTTCCCAGCCTCCAAGTTCACAGAAGGCTCATTGATGACTCTCCTCCTAGTACATGGACACCCACAGGAACTTTCAAGAACTCAGGACTGTTGTACATTGCAGGGTCCTGCCACCTTACCCAGCAGTGGGATAATGGGAAGAGAAAGAGCTGGAATAGATAGAGCAGAGGCCACAAGCCTCACCCTCCCTCATGGCAAGGGAATGGGAGTATCCTTCCCAGCCCAGGGAACTGCTTCCCAAACATCCCTGGAAGCCCAGCACAAGCTGAGGGATTCACTCAGCCACAGCTGGGCATGGGGGATTTCAATGTGTGCCAGAGACCTGGATCCTAGTCGCCCTGCCAGGTGTACTTCTCCTCCAGGTCACATTATGCTGAAACCCTCCTTAACCCAGATGGACTCCTCATCCTCACCATATGGTGTTGGCTGGAAAGGTTATTCCTGGTGGCCGAGCTGCTGTTTCAAGGTACAGAGAGTGACCGTCAGTCCCCTGATTCCTTGTCCTCCTGTCCAAGTAATATCCACAGAAATACTAAAAGAGTGGCACATTAGACCTCATGACTTTTTGTTTTTTTTTTTTTTTTGAGATGGAGTCTCGCTCTGTCTCGCTTAGTCTCGCGCTGTCGCCCAGGCTGGAGTGCAGTGGTGCAATCTGGGCTCACTGCAAGCTCCGCCTCCTGGGTTCATGCCATTCTCCTGCCTCAGCCTCCTGAGTAGCTGGGACTACAGGCACCTGTCACTGCGCCTGGCTAATTGTTTGTATTTTTAGTAGAGACGGGGTTTCACTGTGTTAGCCAGGATGGTCTTGATCTCCTGACCTCGTGATCCACCCTCCTTGGCCTCCCAAAGTGTTAGGATTATAGGCGTGAGCCACTGCGCCCGGCGACCTCATGACATTTTTAAGGTTGACCTCTTTATAAGCATTTCATCCAGATATTTATGAGTTTATCTCATTTAATTTATTTATTTATGGCTCTCATTTCAAAATCTATTTTTGCTTGAGAGTTATTTCAACATATAACGAAATGCTGAGTGCTATGATACATAGGTTTCAAGCTTAAAAGTCTGTATCTGCTATTATGTTGGGTAAAATCCATCCAGCACTTACAAAAATAAGTAATTATTACGCATGGCCACTGTAGTGGTCTAAAACACACTTTGAAATTCTCCGCAAACCCATTCGAAAACATTCCTGATGTGACTGAATACAGTACTTGCTTCTAATGAATAGAAAACAGTGCAAGCATTTTTTGGATACTGGTCCACTTCTGGCTTAGGTTAGAATAGGTGACATAGCTCTGCCTAAGTCTCCTGCTCTCAGGGGGACAAACCCCTCAGGAGCCCCCGACCAGTACATCACGAAGTCTAACACGGTGATAACACTATGCAGAAGGGACATCCCATGAAGAGACTCACAGAAATAGGAGATGCCTGAGGATCTCAGCAGTCCAGCCCCCACGATTTGAGTTATGCTAGTTATGACACCAGGGAGATGAGAAGACACCTGTCAATGTCCCCATCCTTGGCCATCACTAGATTGCATGCTCATGAGTGCCCCTGAACCACAATCATTTGGCTGAGAGACTGTGGGAGATTGCAGAGACTGACAGTTAGTAAATTATAATTATAGTTTTAAGCCACTAAGTTTTAGATAATTTTAAAAAGCACTTTCAACTCCTAGAAAAACTGAGTTTTCTACTGATTTGAGTAACTGTGGAGAACTTTAAAGGCCAACATCATAAATGCTAATAATCTGGAAAAGTCAAACCATCAAGGCTCTTCTAAATACAACAGATCTTTAATGTCCCTTTGCTGCACCTGGAGAATAAGCTAACATGTATCTGAGAGAGTATTTTGAAGGCCTCTGTTCACATCTCTTGGCTGGGTATGGGTCAACTCTGGTCTGCTTTAATTCTAGACAACTGCAGCAACTTATCTTTCATTTTAGGTCCTGGCCTACACTGATCTTTTGATCACTAACTGTGTCTGTGTCTGTGTGTGTATGTTTTGTGTGCTACCATATTTTATCCGAAGGCACTAAATAATAGTACTATAGTTGTTTTGTAAACAAAAAGCATTCCAGGAAGACAATATTGCTTATCAACTGAGCTTTAACACAGATATGAGGCAGGTCAGGGAGGTTCACACCTGCACTCCCAGAAGTTTGGCAGGCTGAGGTTGGCAGATCTCTTCATGTCAGGAGTTTGAGACGAGCCTGGCCAACCTGGCAAGATCCCATGTCTAATATCATACCCAAGCTAGCCAGGCTTGGTGGCCCATGGATGTAACCCCAGCTACTTAAGAGGCTGATGCAGGAGAATCTATTGAACCCCGGGGATGGAGTTTGCAGTAAAGTGAGATCACACTTCTGTGCTCCAGCCAGGACACCAGAGTGAGACTCTGTCTCAAAAATAAAAATAAAATAAAATATTAAAATAGATAGGAGAGATTACTGAGGTGAGAAATGCATAAAACTGGGTGGGCATTGTGGTTCACACCTGGAATCCCAGCATTTTGAGAGGCTGAGGGCAGTGGATCACTTGAGGACAGGAATTCGAGCCCAGTCTGAGCAAACATTGTGAAACCCGGTCTCTAATAAAAATACAAAAAAAAAAAAAAAAAGCCAGGATTGATGCCATATGCCTATAGTCACAGCTACTCAGGAGGTTGTGACTGGATAATTGCTTGAACCCGGCATGGGGAGGTTGCAGTGAGCCAAGATCATGCCACTGCACTCCACCCTAGATGACAGAGCAGGATTCTAAAAAAAATTGAAGAGAGAAACAGAGAGAGAGAAAAAAGAAAGGGGTGGGGGGAAGATAGAGAGAGGGAGGGGGGATGGAGGGGTGAGGGAGGGAGAGAGAGGGAGAGAAAATGGAAGAAAAGAAGGAAGGAAGGAAGGGGAGAAAAGATAATGAATGGCATAAAACCAAAAGGAAATGAATAAAAATAAAAACTTGCCATTTTGCCCCTTGTCCACATGAATTCTGAACTATGTTTAATAGTATTTAGGTCTTTAATGGGCTAACTGAAACTTTAAAATAAGCTGGGGTATATTGCCGAAATTACTCATGTAACTATGGTGTTAACTAAGATTCTTGTAGTTTTCAACAATGACATCTAATTGACATTTGTCATCAAATCACATACTACTAAGGGCAGGGTAGTCTGTGTTATGCTGCCTAAACTACTATAAGTTAAAAATGAAATCAAATCTGCAAGAGATTTTATAGTTACTATTACCAGTAAAGGCTCTTTTGTTTCCTGACTTGTGGAGGATTTTATTTCCACAGTTTTGATGGCTGTGGCAGAAAGCCTTCCTGGTCCAAACTCACCCCTTATCATCATAGTATGTATATGTTCAGGAATTAAGGGGAAAGAGCATCAAATCCCACTGCTTTCCTGCACTGGTTCCCATGTACAAGCAAATGTGCTGTGTTAGTGACTATCAAATATTCAAATATTTGATGAAGGAAATTTGTGTTTCCAAGCTATAAAACAAAAATATTACTATCAGTTGTGTTTTCACTATTTATTTACTTAGAGGCAGGGTCTTGCTCTGCCACCAGGCTGAATCACACATCACTGTAATCTCAGACTTTTGGGCTCATAGGATCCTCCAACATCAGCCTCCCAAAGTACTGAGATTACAGACTTGTGCCATTGTACCCAGCCTCAAGTTTAGTGATAAAGTCTAAGGAATATATTATAAACCATATAAATAAACATAATTGCAGGTTCTCTAGAGAGCTGTAAGAAACCACTGAAAAACTGCCATTGTGGACAAGGCTGCTGGCAACAATGTAATGCAAGCAAAGGAGTGGGTCCTTCCCCACTGAGCCTTCAGATAATACCAGAGGCCAACTTGGCATTTCCACTGTAGCTTTTTGAGAGAACATGAAACATAGATATGTGCAGTTTTTTTGGGGGGGGCTTGTTTTTGTTTTTTGTTTTGTGTGTGTGTGCATGTGTGTGTGCGTAAGCATGCATACATAACCAGTTGAACAAAACTAGGATCACCCACACAATGGAATATGATGCAGCTTTTTGTAGATCTTGTAGAATTCATCCTGAATCTATCAGTTCCTGTTTTTTTTTTGTTTTTGTTTTTTGCTGCTGGTTACTTATTACTAATAATTCCATTTCAGAAATTGAAATTGGACAGGCTGGAGCTGAGACTGGATCCACTTAGATCCTGTTGTGGAACAGAGAATGGCATGCTTGTAATTTTGGCTGTGATGGTTACTGGAAGGTCCCTGCACAGATGGGCTAGTTCTGTCTGCAGCAAGAGGGCCTGGGGCTGACAATCAGCTCCCTTGACATCTGCTCTTGAATAGATCATTTAGAGCCTGGTCTCTGCTAAGAAAGTTGCATATTGCCCAGAAAGTTTCTCAAAGATATGGTTCCTTGACTAAAGTGGAAGGGCCAGAACTGAGAGTGGGTCTTCCCCATAGTGGGCAGAGGCTGGACGGTCTAGATCCATTTTCTGCTAGACAGAACCTGGATAGACTACATTCATTGGCTCAGATAGGCATGTTCCCCAGCACCGTAGTTGCTTCCCAGCAGCACTGGGAGGGGCTGGAGATGAGATTGGGATTCTCTGTTTCTCAATAAAGTCGCATGCTCTAGAGATTCTAACGCCCCAGTGATTTCCATTAGATATATCAGAAGTGAACTTCTTTCCAGGTGTACCAAGGATTATTATATAAGCTACTTGCCCACTGGGTCTAGGTAGGGCCAGAAACTTCATCCTTAACCACTAAATTGCTTCTGCTAGTCAGCCTGGGGATGGGTGGAGCATACAGAGCTAGGATGGTCAAAAGTATGACCTAGGTTTGGGTGGGGTAACATGCCTCTTCTGTGTTTAATCACCAAGCTACCTCTTTGTCACAGCTTTGGAAGTTTTGCAGAGAAAACCAAGATGGGATTTGGCAGTTGGCCAGTGATTTGAGCCTGGCATACCCATCAACCATGGTTGGTTACTGCAGAATGATGCTGCTGCCTAGTTTCTCTGATGGTGCACTTCTGCTGGCTGGAATGCAAAGCTACAAGTAAGATCACTGTTAACGGTTACTGTGAGCCCCAACCATGTACTTTGTTTCTAACTGACACCAGTTGTCTGATAACCCCAATATTTCCCACAGGGTAAGACTAGAGAGAACATCATGTGAAGAATTGCAAAATGGAAAAGAAAAGGCACCTTCAACTCTCTCCTCTGTGAAGAAACTCTGAGTCCAGGGAAATTTTTTGTATGCAACACTGTGCTTGCCTGGGGAGGAGAAAAAACATCAAATTAAAACTGTTTTTTTATCCTATGTGTGTGGTTATTCTCAGATCCACAGTTGAAAAATGTGTCATAGATCCAATCCCAAGTTATAGAATCATTCACTAAGGTGTCCTTATCTAACAATAGTTGAGTTGAGGTTTTTTTTTTTTTTTTTTTTTTTTTTTGTGGAGAGGGTGGGAATTGGCAGAATCACAGAATGCCTATTCTGGCACATTGACCCTAGAAACAGGCAAGTTAAAAGACTGGTATAGACCAAGCACAGTGGCTCACGCCTGTAACCCCAGCACTTTGGGAGGCCAAGGCAGGCATATCACGTGGTCAGGAGGTTAAGACCGTCCTGGCTAACACGGTGAAATCCCCTCTCTGCTAAACATACCCAAAAAAATAGTCGGGCCTGGTGGCAAGTGCCTGTAGTCCCAGCTACTTGGAAGGTTGAGGCAGGAGTATCTCCTGAACCTGGGAGATGGAAGTCAAAGTGAGCTGAGATCACGCCACTGCACACCAACCGGGGTGACAGAGTGAGACTCGATCTCAAAATATATATATATATACTGGTCCTAATGGAGGAGTTTAAAAGTTTAGAGTACGTCCCTGGAGAAGCTGAAAGCTAGAGCAAGCCAAGGGCTGGATTTAAGGAAGAGCTCACAGGACCATTGAAAACCACCTCTTTGTTCTCTATGGAATGCAGGAAATAGTGAATGCTGATCTCCACTGCTTAGTGATATAGGCAAGTTATCAGCCAGAGATACATGTCTTAGTCGGTTTGTGTTCCTATAAAAGAATATGAGGCTGGAAAATTTATAAAGAAAAGTGCTTTCATTGTCTTCTGGTTCTTCAGGCTGTAAAAGATATGTGGTGCCAGCATACACATCTGGTGAGAGCCTTCCGAGGCTTCCACTCAGTACAGAAGGTAAAAGGAAAACAGGCATGTCACATGTAGAGAGAGCAAGAGAGAGAAGGGGAGAAGGTTATCAGGCTTTTTTCAATAACCTGTTTGGATGTAAGCTCCACTGTGGGAACCAATACAGTGGAAGACTCAATTCTTAACCCTGGCGAGGGCACCAAGCCATTTATGAGGGATCCAGCCCCATGACACAAACAAATACCTCCCACTATGTGCCATTTACAGTGTGGAGGACCACATTTAAACCTGACACTTGGAGGGACAAATGTCCAAACTATATCAATACGCTAGTTTAAAAATCATGCAGAGTTATTGTAAAATAATCATTTTTTTCTCTTTAGAATCCTGGGACTACAAAAAACTATGCTTCATTAGCTTCCAGAGATTGGCAAGTTAGTTTTCAAACTCTCAGGCCGCAACCTGAGAAGTCAGGGCCATAGTTGGGTAATTTTGGTACTACCAAAATTTGGTAATTTTACCTCTTGGAAGTAAAATTTAGAAGCTCAGTATATTGCTAGAGTGAGTTATGATGAAGACTGAAGAGAAATGCCTATGTGCATGCTCTCAGAGGACCTTTACAGATCCAAAAGTCAGGAGGATTAGAAGCAAGATACCTGGGCAGAAGCTATGAAAGTCAAGATATGGCCGGGTACAGTGGCTCAGGCCTGTAAACCCTGCAATTTGGGAGGCTGAGACAGATGGATCTCCTGAGGTCAGGAGCTCAAGACCAGCCTGACTAACATGGTGAAACCTTGTCTCTACTAAAAAATACAAAAGTTAGCCTGGTGTGGTGGCAGGTACCTGTAATCCCACCTGCTCAGGAGGCTGAGGCAGGGGAATCACTAGAGCCCCGGGAGACAGAGGTTGCAGTGAGCTGAGATCATGCCATTGCTCTCCAGCCTGGGTGACAGAGCAAGACTCTATCTTAAAAGAAAAAAAGAATAAAGAAGTCAAGGCGTTAGACGTACAATCTAAGTTCTTCGAGGTACAAAGTGGGAGCTGAGCTTTCTTGACTGCTTGAGATCAAGTAAGCCAGGAGGAAACAGTTTCAGAAGTGTTTGAATGTATATTTAAATCACTCTTTTATTTTGGAGGTCCTAGGAGAGTGATGAATGCCAATCTGTGTTAGAATCCAGAGACGGGCAAGTTAGGAATCATTTCATTGTGAAGCAGCTGTTAACAGATGGGGCATTACATATGTGGTTTAGTACTTCAGTCCTCTGAGAAAAGCTGTGAAATAACAGTTCCCTACTGATTCTAGGGCACTGGCTCAGACATAAACTCTAGAACAAGATCAGGATTCAGTTTTTCTTACCTCTTTTTAAGTGAATATTTTCATAATCCTATGTGCAAGAGTATCCCAACTTGTTTCTGAGTTTATCTCATAGGGAATTGATGTGGGTATGGCTTATTTGTTGCATTTGTGGATGAAAGAACAAATTATAGCCTCCTATTTTATCACCTTGTTGGAGACACCCTTTTTATTAATTTTTTACTTATTTTAAAAAAAATGTGTACATAACAATTGTAGATACTTTTGGCATACATGCTATATTTTGATACAAGTAATGTGGACTGGTAAGGAAGGGATCAAAGAGGGGTTGGGGTGGGTTAAATTATGGTTGCTTAGAAGGAATAAGATCTAGTATTCCATAGCACAGGATGAGAACACTTAGTGATGATTTATTATATATCTCAAAACAATTAAAAGAGCAAAAGTGGAATGTCGCTCACACCAAGAAATGACATGCCAGACTCAGAGGCTCACAGCTATAATCACAACACTTTGGGAGGTCAAGGAAGGAGGATTAGTTAAGCCTGGAAGTTTGAGACCAGCCTGAACAATATATCCAAAGCATTGTCCCTACCACATACATACAAACACAAAAGCTGGGCACAGTGGTGTGTGTTAGTAATTCCAGCTACTTGAGAGGCTGAAATGGAAGGCTTGTACATTTGAACCCAGGAGTTCAAGGCTGTAGTGAGCTACGATGGTGCCACTGCAGTCCAGGCTGGGCAACAGAGTGAGACCCTGTCTCTAAAAAAGAAAAAAGAAATGATAAGTGCTTGAACTGAAAAATACTCTAATTTATATATTTGTTGATTTATATAATTATTTTTGAGATGGAGTCTCCCTCTGTCACCCAGGCTAACGTGCATGCTGCAATATCGGCTCACTGCAGCCTCAGGTTCCCAAGTTCAAACGATTCTCCTGCCTAAGCCTCTCAATTAACTGTAACATACTACAGGCATGCACCACCACACCCAGCTATTTTTTGTATTTTTGGTAAAGATAGGGTTTCATGGTGTTGGTCAGCCTGGTTTTCAACTCCTGATCTAAAGTGATCTGCAAACCTCGGCCTCCCCAAGTGTTGGCATTAAAGACCTGAGCCATCACACCTGGACAGTAAGATACCCAAGACCAGGGAGTTTTATCTTTTCACTTCATCCTCACAATCCTATGTTACAGGTAAATGAAAACACAAGGTCATAAATAAGTAACTCACTTGAAAATCAAAGTTTGTAACTTTCCCTTTAAAATTATTTACATCGTTACCCTATAAAAAGTGATGATCTTGTCAAAATTTTCTCAAGAAAATACTCCTTCTTGTGGATTAGTCTGTTAATTATAAGAATTATAGACTGTGAAACTTCTGGAACTTCCTGTATTTCTGGAACTTCATGAAAATACATGAATTAACCAGGAAAATTAATTGGTTTAATTATTTAGGTCCAAATCTTTTTATTTTTATCATTCGATGATTTCTTATGCCTTTAAGCCATCCTATCTGAAACTTTATGCTGTTTTTTATGTTTTATACACTTCACTTTCCCAAAAGTATGAGTTTTAAGCGTTTCCATTCATATCAATTAAATCTGATAGGCTGAGAGTGGTGGCTCATGCCTGTAATCTTAGCACTTTGGGAGTCCAAGGACGTGGATCAAGATTTTAAGAACAGCCTGGCAAACATGGTGAAACACTGTCTGTACTAAAAATACACAAAATTAACCAGCTGTGGTTGCACACATATCTAATACCAGTTACTCAGGATGCTGAGGCAGGAGAATAGCTTAGACTTAGAAGGCAGAGGTTGCAGTAAGCCAAGATGGAGCCACTGCACCCCAGCTTGGGCAACAAAGCTACGCTCCATCTAAAAAAAAAAAAAAAATAGATAAAATCCCAACTATTCTAGATTTTTCCTATTTGTAAGAACTTATTACTAAACCATTACTTACAGCAACCATTGTCAAAACTTTCATGAAAAAATTAACATGAGTACCTCCCAAGACAAAACACTTACTTTCCACTATTTAAACTAGGAACATTTAATTTCATTATGCTATGCGCTTGAGAAACTTACCTGGTTCACTTTTGATTTAGGTAAAAAAGAATTTTCATTACCATTATCCCCCTTCAGTCACAGAATGCTTCAAGTAGAATGTTCCAGATGTCTTAAACTTTAGTATCAACCACATCTAATTATTTCCTTTCACCTATACTATTCCTCTAAAAAATAAAATGTTTAATTGTGAGGTAGATAGTTTTGTAGTCTTTCTGAAAACTTCTCAAACATATTAAGCTTGTAAATTTTTAAAGAGAAACAGCCTAATTAGAAAACTTATGCAGCTTGCAAGAAGACATAACATATGCCTAATTTTGTATTTATTTATGTTCAAAGAAACAAAGGAAAATGTTCAACACCACCATTTACTCTCCTACTGAATTTGTTTTTAAGCATGTACAGCTAAGCAATAACATCAGCCATTTTGCATTACACGTAACATTTCATTCTGAAAATTTTAATGTAGATATTACATCTAAACAGATAGTTTTCAAATAGCATTAACAAGTATGAAATTAATTTTTAAAAAATTCCTTTTCCTTTGAATACTTCAAAAAATTCATGGAGGAAGTTAGCATCTACCTCTCTCCACAAAACCAACATGTTTCTTTTAGTAATATTCAGGTAACAATGCAGAAATAACACGTCAATTTTTGATTTGCAAACAAGGTTTGGTATGCAATAACTATTATTTTGAATACTTGCTTTAACATCTGCTTCAGTCTCCTTTTTCAGATCGACTTTCCCCATCATCTCCTGTAGATGCCACATAACTTAAGCTACCATATGCTTCACGAGGAGCAGGGTGAACCCTGTCCAGAGAAGGTGGATTCCTTTGGTCTTGTCTGCCAACATGCTCATGACCACAAGAATAAAAATCACCACAGCTCCTTGAGTAACTCTCCTGACTTCTGCCATATCTATCTCATGTATTGTTATAATCATGGCAGCTGCTTCCACCATAAGACATCCGAGGCCCTCGTGCAGGTGGTGCACCATGAGAGGTCCCTGAAGGGTTGATAAAATAATATGTTGGACTACATTTAAACATTTTTACTGCTACCACTAAAGCATGAATTAGTTAAAGTACTATTTGGAAATATCTGCTTTCCTCTGCCTTTGTTGACAGGATATTAATTAAGCCTGCAATAGTAGGTTTTATTTAAAAGAAGTGTAAGCATAGTATTTTGAAGCTTGCCAAGTTTAATTCTAAAGTAAACGTTGAGTCACAGTTTCTGAACTTGAAGTCCTCACCTTCATATCGTCTCCTACGTTTTATATTGTTAACAATACTCAATATTTAAGCACATTATATTTATCCTTCATAACTTTCCTTAGAATTTCATTAAAATAACAATCTGGTCTATTAAATATAATTCTATAATTTACAAATCCATCCAGGATCCTTACCATACCTGTGAAATGCATCTCTATAAGAACTTCCACTTAGATGTTCAGAATGATCTCTACCATAGGCCTCACCGTAGCCACCACTATCACTAAACTGAAAAAAAAATTTTCTTAATGTCAGAATGAACAATTTAAGAAATCTATTTAATAAATCCAGATGACGTTATAGTACCTATATCCTCTAGAGCAATGTTCATCCTGACTAGAACGACCATAATCACGATATGCATAGTCTCTAAGTGGTGGAGCATAATCCCTGGTTTCTCAGGAACTTGGATGATTTCTGTGTGCATAAGTTTAAACAACGAATTTTAAACTTTCAGCTTCTAGTATCCAAAACGTCACTAAATTACAACTAAAACCCAATTAAAGGGCCAAACATCTAAATAAATTTTAGTCCAAATAAAATAGGCAAATGCCCAAAAATCACATGGAACAGATACTCATAATCAGTGATGCAGAAAATCCATTTCAAATCCAAAATGAGATACTGAGAGGTGACAGTGTGCTGACAGCCCTTGCAGCCCTCGCTCGCTCTCATTGCCTCCTCGGTCTTGGTGCCCACCCTGGCCACGCTTGAGGAGCCCTTAAGTTCGCCGGCGCACTGTGGGAGCCCCTTTCTGGGCTGGCCAAGGCTGGAGCCGGCTCCCTCAGCTTGCAGGGAGGTGTGGAGGGAGAGGCGCGGGCGGGAACCGGGGCTGCGCGAGGTGCTTGGGGGCCAGAGCGAGTTCCGGGTGGGCGTGGGCTCAGCGGACACCGCACTGGAGGGGCAGGATGGCCCGCAAGCCCTAGGCAGTGAGGGGCTTACCATCTGGGCCAGCAGCTGCTGTGCTCAATTTCTGGCGGGGCCTTAGCTGCCTCCCTGCAGGGTAGGGCTTGGGACCTGCAGCCCGCCATGCCTGAGCCCCCACCCCAGCTCTGCTCCCCTCCCCCCGCCACCCTCCCCCTGCCACCCCCGCCCTTCCCCCGCCACCCCCGCCCTTCCCCCACCACCCCAGCCATCCTCCCGCCCTCACCCCGCCAGAGACCAGGAACCCACCAGAAGGAAGAAACTCCCAACACATCTGAACATCAGAAGGAACAAACTCCAGACACGCCGCCTTTAAGAACTGTGACACTCACCGCGACGGTTCGCGGCTGCGTTCTTGAAGTCAGTGAGACCAAGAACCTACCAATTCCGGACCCAATAGCATGCTTCACACACACACCAGAATGGCAATAAATTTTAAAAAGCAGGAAATAGCAAGTGTATGAGAGGATGTAGATAAATTGGAGCCCTGATACAATGTTAGTTGGAATGAACAAGTTAAGAATTCTATTTGACAAATGTAGAAAAAGTTATAGTACCTATATACTCTAGAGGAATGTTCATCCCGACTAGAATGACCATAATCACTGTATGCATAGTCTCTAGGTGGTGGAGCATAATCCCTAGTGTCTCGGGATCTTGGATGATTTCTGTGCGCGTAAGTTTAAGCAACAAATTTTAAATTTTCACCTTCTAGTGTCCAAAACATAACTAACTTAAAATTTAAACAAAATTAAAAAGTCAAACATCTAAACAGATATTTCTCCAAAAAAATAGGCAAATGCCTAAAAAGCACATGGAACAGATACTCATAATGAGAGATTCAGAAAATGAGTCTTAAATCCAAAATGAGATACCATTCTTCATACACACACTGGAATGGCAATAAATTTTAAAAATAAGGAAATAACATGTGTTTGAGAGAATGTAGGTAAATTGCAACCCTGATACAATGCTAGTTGGAATGGAAAATGATACAGCTACTATGGAGAAATGTCGTGGTTTCTCAAGAAAACAAACAGAATTATCATAGGACCAAGCAATTCCACTTACATATACACCCAGAATTGAATAAGTGTACTCAAACAAATATTGGTGCATAGACACACTGTGGTGGAAACAACCCAAATAAAATAATGGGTTAATAGCTTGTGGAAGGAGTGAAGTGCTACAATGTAAATGAACCTTCAGAACATCATGCAAAAGGAAGGGAGACAGATATAAAAAGTGGTGTAATGTGTGAGCCCATTAACATTAAACATGCACAACAGGTAAGTTTAGAGGCAGAAAATAGATTGGTGTCTGTTAGCAGCTGAGGGAAGGGAGAAAATGAAAGGGACTACTTAACCGGTAGTTGGAGTTTTAGTTTGGAGTAAAGAAAATGTCTTGGAACTGGATGGAGGTAGTTGCTGCACAACACAGAATGTATTTAATGCCACTTAACTGTTTACCATGTAATATTTAATTTTGTTATGTGAATTTCATCACCACAACAAAAAAATCAACTTTTTTTTCATTCTTCCTTTACCTATCTTTAGTTGCATAACCATCATCTCTTGGTGACATATGGTTATTTCTCCAGGAAAAGATTGGCTGTCTGTTTGGAGGACCTCCATAATTCTGTCTCCCAAGTGATATGGGACCTTTAAAATTAAAATGATGGAACATTGTGTAAAGAATACCAAATCTGAAATACTATTTTGCTTCTCTCAAACAACTTTTTAAAATTAGTTCGTTTATAACTCAGTTCTTTGTTCCCTAAATTACTAGAAAGTCATGAGACTCTGAATATTTCTTATGGCTTTGGATAATCCCTTGGCTCCCACCAAGGCCAGTTCTTCTAACAAAGCTGAAGGCTGACATGAATTCTCAGGTAAAAGTTCATTTTTAATGCTTAATAATAACTTAGCTATTATTTTCCTTTTCATATGAATTACTGATGACTACTAATGACACAGGAAAAACATATAAAACCAACAAACTCTTCACCGATTTTAAAGTTTACATATGTTATTCTTTCTCAGCTGAAGAAGGTAAATTTTCATTTGTTGTTCGGTTCATCTCACACACACAAATACTGCTACCTTTGAACAACTGCATGCTAAGTTTTTACATAAAAGTTCTCCTTTATCTCTAAGTGGCTGGCTGTATCTTAAATGTTGACAAATTAAAATGTACTAGTGGAGATTTTCTAATGATTGCCAGGATTTACTTTTACTGCAATAAGCAGTACTTTTAAAGGTGTTGTTACAACATTGTTGCTATTTCAAAATAGTAAAGGTTCTCCTTTAGTATACTCTTCACCAGCTATTCCTTAGTGCTCAGTCTTTCACCTATAATATGTTCACTGGCTAATTTTCCAATGGAAATGTGTTGGCTTGTGTATCCTGAAGTCAATAAATACCTAATTTCACTGACACTCTACATATGAAATGTAAAATTAAAAATAGCAGTTTTCAATTTCTTCCATATTAGGATGGAGGACTAAGTAAGAATTTTAATTTATTCTGCTTAGACTTCTTTGTTAAGAAATTTTATTTATTGTCTTACTTTCTTCTTTCAGTCTGGAATCTTACAATTCTTCCTTCTCAAAAATACAACTTCTTTTCAATCCTACTGCTCACTTCATGGGGCTTAGTTCTAAATTCTGTCCTCAAATAATTTCAAATCCTACACTAAGGATCTTGTGTTAACGTTTAAACATCCTGATACAATTGTAATTATTGATTTATATCCCCTTATATTTCACAACTCTGCACTTCTGTGATATCTACTTAACTTAAGAATATTGGACTCCTTAATGTCTACTTTTCAAGCCTTAAATTTATTTTTAAATAATATTTAAGCCCAGTGATTCCTTTTCTGCTAAATGCTCTTGTAGTTCTCTTGGGTCTTCATATAAGCAATAAGAATGCCTTGCACATAAGCATTATTGACGTCTCAGAAGCTAGATGGCCAGGTTTAGCAGCTCACACTGTGAGCCAGTGTGGAAGGCTGAGGCAGCTGGACTGCTTGAGCCCTGGGATGTAATGTCAGTTTTTTTTTTAATTTTTATTTTATTTTATTATTATTATACTTTAAGTTTTAGGTACATGTGCACAATGTGCAGGTTAGTTACACACGTATACATGTGGCATGCTGGTGTGCTGTACTCATTAACTCGTCATTTAGCATTAGGTATATCTCCTAACGCTATCCCTCCCCCCTCCCCCCACCCCACAACAGTCCCCAGAGTGTGATGTTCCCCTTCCTGTGTTCATGTGTTCTCATTGTTCAATTCCCACCAGTGAGTGAGAACATGCGATGTTTGGTTTTTTTGTGCTTGTGATAGTTTACTGAAAATGATGATTTCCAATTTCATCTATGTCCCTACAAAGGACATGAACTCATCGTTTTTTATGGCTGCATAGTATTCCATGGTGTATATGTGCCACATTTTCTTAATCCAGTCTATCATTGTTGGACATTTGGGTTGGTTCCAAGTCCTTGCTATTGTGAATAGTGCAGCAATAAACATACGTGTGCATGTGTCTTTATAGCAGCATGATTTATAGTCTTAGGGTATATACCCAGTATTGGGATGGCTGGGTCAAATGGTATTTCTAGTTCTAGATCCCTGAGGAATCACCACACTGACTTCCACAGTGGTTGAACTAGTTTACAGTCTCACCAACAGTGTAAAAGTGTTCCTATTTCTCCACATCCTCTCCAGCATCTGTTGTTTCCTGACTTTTTAATGATTGCCATTCTAACTGGTGTGAGATGGTATCTCATTGTGGTTTTGATTTGCATTTCTCTGATGGCCAGTGATGGTGAGCGTACTTTCATGTGTTTTTTGGCTGCATAAATGTCTTCTTTTGTGAAGTGTCTGTTCATGTACTTTACCCACTTTTTGATGGGGTTGTTTGTTTTTTTCTTGTAAATTTGTTTGAGTTCATTGTAGATTCTGGATATTAGCCCTTTGTCAGATGAGTGGGTTGCAAAAATTTTCTCCCATTTTGTAGGTTGCCTGTTCAGTCTGATGGCAGTTTCTTTTGCTGTGCAGATGCTCTTTAGTTTAATTAGATCCCATTTGTCAATTTTGGCTTTTGTTGCCATTGCTTTTGGTGTTTTAGACATGAAGTCCTTGCCCATGCCTATGTCCTGAATGGTAATGCCTAGGTTTTCTTCTAGGGTTTTTATGGTTTTAGGTCTCACGTTTAAGTCTTTAATCCATCTTGAATTACTTTTGTATAAGGTGTAAGGAAGGGATCCAGTTTCAGCTTTCTACGTATGGCTAGCCAGTTTTCCCAGCACTGCTTATTAAATAGGGAATCCTTTACCCATTGCTGGTTTTTCTCAGGTTTGTCTAACATCAGATAGTTGTAAATATGCAGTGTTATTTCTGAAGGCTCTGTTCTGTTCCATTGATCTATATCTTTGTTTTGGTACCAGTACCATGCTGTTTTGGTTACTGTAGCCTGGTAGTATAGTTTGAAATCAGGTAGCGTGATGCCTTCAGCTTTGTTCTTTTGGCTTAGGATTGACTTGGCTATGCGGGCTTTTTTTTTGGTTCCATATGAACTTTAAAGTAGTTTTTTCCAATTCTGTGAAGAAAGTCATTGGTAGCTTGATGGGGATGGCATTGAATCTATAAATTACCTTGGGCAGTATGGCCATTTTCACGATATTAATTCTTCCTACCCATGAGCATGGAATGTTCTTCCGTTTGTTTGTATCCTCTTTTATTTCATTGAGCAGTGGTTTGTAGTTCTCCTTGAAGAGGTCCTTCACGTCCCTTATAAGTTGGATTCCTAGGTATTTTATTCTCTTCGAAGCAATTGTCAGTGGGAGTTCACTCATGATTTGGCTCTCTGTATGTCTGTTATCGGTGTATAAGAATGCTTGTGATTTTTGTACATTGATTTTGTATCCTGAGACTTTGCTGAAGTTGCTTATCAGCTTAAGGAGATGTTGGGCTGAGACAATGGGGTTTTCTAGATATACAATCATGTCATCTGCAAACAGGGACAATTTGACTTCCTCTTTTCCTAATTGAATACCCATTATTTCTTTCTCCTGCCTAATTGCCCTGGCCAGAGCTTCCAACACTATGTTGAATAGGAGTTGTGAGAGAGGGCATCCCTGTCTTGTGCCAGTTTCAAAGGGAATGCTTCCAGTTTTTGCCCATTCAGTATGAAATTGACTATGGGTTTGTAATAAATAGCTCTTATTATTTTGAGATACATCCCATCAATACCTAATTTATTGAGAGTTTTTAGCATGAAGCATTGTTGAATTTTGTCAAAGGCCTTTTCTGCGTCTACTGAGATAATCATGTGGTTTTTGTCTTTGATTCTGTTTATATGCTGGATTACATTTATTGATTTGTGTATATTGAACCAGCCTTGCAACCCAGGGATGAAGCCCACTTTATCATGGTGGATAAGCTTTTTGATGTGCTGCTGGATTCGGTTTGCCAGTATTTTATTGAGGATTTTTGCATCAATGTTCATTAAGGATATTGGTCTAAAATTCTCTTTTTTGGTTGTGTCTCTGCCAGGCTTTGGTATCAGGATGATGCTGGCCTCATAAAATGAGTTAGGGAGGATTCCCTCTTTTTCTATTGATTGGAATAGTTTCAGAAGGAATGGTACCAGTTCCTCCTTGTACCTCTGGTAGAATTTGGCTGTGAATCCATCTGGTCCTGGACTCTTTTTGATTGGTAAGCTATTGATTATTGCCACAATTTCAGAGCCTGTTATTGGTCTATTCATATATTCAACTTCTTCCTGGTTTAGTCTTGGGAGGGTGTATGGCTGAAGGAATTTATCCATTTATTCTAGATTTTCTAGTTTATTTGCGTAGAGGTATTTGTGGTATTTTCTGATGGTAGTTTGTATTTCTGTGGGATCGGTGGTGATATCCCCTTTATCATTTTATATTGCGTCTGTTTGATTCTTTTCTCTTTTCTTCTTTGTTAGTCTTGCTAGAGGTCTGTCAATTTTGTTGATCCTTTCAAAAAACCAGCTCCTGGATTCATTAATTTTTTGAAGGGTCTTTTGTGTTTCTATTTCCTTCAGTTCTGCTCTGATCTTAGTTATTTCTTGCTGTCTGCTAGCTTTTGAATGTGTTTGCACTTGCTTTTCTAGTTCTTTTAATTGTGATGTTATGGTGTCAATTTTGGATCTTTCATGCTTTCTTTTGTGGGCATTTATTGCTATAAATTTCCCTCTACACAGTGCTTTGAATGTGTCCCAGAGATTCTGGTATGTTGTGTCTTTGTTCCTATTGGTTTCAAAGAACATCTTTATTTCTGCCTTCGTTTCATTATGTACCCAGTAGTCATTCAGGAACAGGTTGTTCAGTTTCCATGTAGTTGAGCGGTTTTGAGTGAGTTTCTTCATCCTGAGTTCTAGTTTGATTGCACTGTAGCCTGAGAGACAGTTTGTTATAATTTCTGTTCTTTTACATTTGCTGAGGAGAGCTTTACTTCCAACTATGTGGTCAATTTTGGAATAGGTGTGGTGTGGTGCTGAAAAAAATGTATATTCTGTTGATTTGGGGTGGTGAGTTCTGTAGATGTCTATTAGGTCTGCTTGGTGCAGAGCTGAGTTCAATTCCTGGGTATCCTTGTTAACTTTCTGTCTCGTTGATCTGTCTGATGTTGACAGTGGGTGTTAAAGTTTCCCATTATTATTGTGTGGGAGTCTAAGTCTCTTTGTAGGTCACTCAGGACTTGTTTCTGAATCTCAGTGCTCCTGTATTGGGTGCATCTATATTTAGGATAGTTAGCTTCTCTGGTTGAATTGATCCCTTTACCATTATTTAATGGTCTTCTTTGTCTCTTTTGATCTTTGTTGGCTTAAAGTCTGTTTTATCAGAGACTAGGGTTGCAACTCCTGCTTTTTTTGTTTTCCATTTGCTTGATATATCTTCCCCCATCCCTTTATTTTGAGCCTGTGTGTGTCTCTGCACGTGAGATGGGTTTCCTGAATACAGCACACTAACGGGTCTTGACTCTTTATCCAGTTTGCCAATCTGTGTCTTTTAATTGGAACATTTAGTCCATTTACATTTAAAGTTAATATTGTTATGTGTGAATTTAATCCTGTCATTATGATGTTAGCTAGTTATTTTGCTCATTAATTGATGCAGTTTCTTCCTAGCCTTGATGGTATTTACAATTTGTCATGATTTTGCAGTGGCTGGTACCGGTTTTTCCTTTCCATGTTTAGTGCTTCCTTCAGGAGCTCTTTTAGGACAGGGCTGGTGGCGACAATATCTCTCAGCATTTGCTTGTCTGTAAAGTATTTTATTTCTCCTTCACTTATGAAGCTTAGTTTCTTGGATATGAAATTCTGGGTTGAAATTTCTTTTCTTTAAGAATGTTGAATATTGGCCCCCACTCTCTTCTCTCTTTTAGAGTTTCTTCCAAGAGATCCGCTGTTAGTCTAATGGTCTTCCCTTTGTGGGTAACCCAACCTTTCTCTCTGGCTGCCCTTAACATTTTTTCCTTCATTTCAACTTTGGTGAATCTGACAAATATGTGTCTTGGAGTTGCTCTTCTCAAGGAATATCTTTGTGGCGTTCTCTGTATTTCCTGAATCTGAACGTTGGCCTGCCTTGCTAGATTAGGGATAATATCCTGCAGAGTGTTTTCCAACTTGGTTCCATTCTCCCCGTCGCTTTCAGGTATACCAATCAGACGTAGATTTGGTCTTTTCACATAGTCTCATATTTCTTGGAGGCTTTGTTCATTTCTTTTTATTCTTTTTTCTCTAAACTTCCCTTCTCACTTCATTTCATTCATTTCATCTTCCATCACTGATACCCTTTCTTCCAGTTGATCGCATCGGCTCCTGAGGCTTCTGCATTCTTCACGTAGTTCCCAAGCCTTGCCTTTCAGCTCCATCAGCTCCTTTAAGCACTTCTCTGTATTGGTTATTCTAGTTATACATTTGTCTAAATTTTTTTCAAAGTTTTTAACTTCTTTTCCTTTGGTTTGAATTTCCTCCTGTAGGTCAGAGTAGTTTGACCATCTGAAGCCTTCTTCTCTCAACTCGTCAAAGTCATTCTCCGTCCAGCTTTGTTCCATCGCTGGTGAGGAATTGCGTTCCTTTGGAGAAGGAGAAGCACGCTGCTTTTTAGAGTCTCCAGTTTTTCTTCTCTGTTTTTTCCCCATCTTTGTGGTTTTATCTACTCCAGGCTACAGCTGCCAGTATGAGTGACACAGAAGACAGGTGATTTCTGCATTTCCATATGAGGTACTGGGTTGATCTCACTAGGGAATGCCTGACAATGGGCGCAGGACAGTGGGTGCAGCGCACCGTGCGTGAGCCGAAGCAGGGTGAGGCATTGCCTCACTCTGGAAGTGCAAGGGGTCAGGGAGTTCCCTTTCCTAGTCAAAGAAAGGGGTGATGGAGGGCACCTGGAAAATCGGGTCACTCCCACCCTAATACCGCACTTTTCCAAGGGGCTTAAAAAACGGCACACCAGGAGATTATATCCCGCTCCTGGCTTGGAGTGTCCTACACCCACGGAGTCTTGCTGATTGCTAGCACAGCAGTCTGAGATCAAACTGCAAGGCAGCAGCAAGGCTGGGGGAGGGGCACCCACCATTGCCCAGGCTTGCTTAGGTAGACAAAGTAGCTGGGAAGTTCAAACTGGGTGGAGCCCACCACAGCTCAAGGAGGCCTGCCTGCCTCTGTAGGCTCCATCTCTGGGGGCAGGGCACAGACAAACAAAAAGACAGCAGTAACCTCTGCAGACTTAAATGTCCCTGTCTGACAGCTTTGAAGAGAGCAGTGGTTCTCTCAGCACACAGCTGGAGATCTGAGAACAGGCAGACTGCCTCCTCAAGTGGGTCCCTGACGCCTGACCCCTGAGCAGCCTAACTGGGAGGCATCCCCTAGTAGGGGCAGACTGACACCTCACACAGTCGGGTACTCCTCTGAGACAAAACTTCCAGAGGAACGACCAGACAGCACCATTCGTGGATCACAAAATTCCATGGTTCTGCCGCCGCCGCTGCCGATACCCAGGCAAACAAGGTCTGGTTGGACCACTAGCAAACTCCAACAGACCTGCAGCTGAGGGTCCTGTCTGTTAGAAGGAAAACTAACAAACAGAAAGAACATCCACATCAAAAACCCATCTAATGTCAATTTTGACAATGCAGTGAGATCCTCTCTCTACAAAAATATAGGAAAGAAAGAATTTAGCTAGGTATGGTGGTGCATGTCTATAGTTGCAGAAACTCAGGAAGCTGAAACAGGAGAATTGCTTGAGCCCGGGAATTTGAGGCTGTAGTAAGCCATCATCTCACCAATGCACTCTGACCTGGTAAGAGCAAGACTCCAACCCAACAAAGAAACTCAACAAGCAATTTTTAGCTTGGGACACCAGGGGAACATTACCAGGGAACCTAGGAAATGGAAGAATTCATTAGATGAAGAAGCCTACCATCAAAGAAAACTGCTAGGAACTTTTAGAAAAATTGAGGGGAATCTGCTAGCAACACAGGATGAAAAGGAATGTTGGCCTCACTCCAATCCCTTCTTTGATCTGCAGTGAGAAGCTGGAATATTTCTTCACCATAAATCTAAAATATACCCAGTGAGATAGAAACTATAATAAAAGCTATCGATCAGTAATTTTTCCAATGTATATGTCATTTTTATTTTGTTTGATGAACTTAAAGTTAAGCATCCAGTTAAAATAGCTCATTTTTAGTCATACAAAAAGTAAGTTCTTTCTATCAGGTAGCATTTACCTTGGCCTCCCACCCAACTATTCCTTCTTTCCACAGCAGAAGGAGCAGATTTTTTAGGAGGAGGACCTCCACTTCTTGAAGATGGACCTCTTTTAACTAGAATGGCTCCCCTAGAAGAACTCATGTTGAGATCAAGAGTGTATCCACCATCATCTGTATTTCAAACAATATTTTTTAGTTAACTAACATCACTGTTTCTTAAATGGCTAAGTTTTAGTTGTTTATAAAGACTTTCTACATAGTATAATCTTACAAATTCATATTTGTCTAAACTAATAAAACTAACATTTGTATATGAAATTAGTACAGTTCAAACAATAAAAGTCCATTTAGAAAATCTAGATAGAAATTCAAGAATCATAATATATTGGTGTGAGAGAGAGATGTGGGAAAAGTGAGGAGTGAACAGGGAGCAGATATCAATCAGTAAAATATCTAAGTATAATATACATTAAAATATTAAAAGAAAAATGATAAATGACTGTTTATATCATTCTGTTATGAGGAAACATTTTCAAAGCATATCATAAAGATAAACTAAATTCTATTCAAAGAAACTCAAATATTTACAATATCAAAAAGTGACACATCGCGAAAATACAGTATCTTCAAATTTGTTAACATAATGTAGAATTCTTACAATTCCTTTATGAAACACTAATTTTCAGATTACACTATGTTAAATTTTAATAATTTTCAGAATTGCATATTAATATAACAATATTTTTATATATCTACAAAAAATATAGATATATGCCAATTGCCAGGTGGTGTTACAGGTTAGAATCTTACATTAGAATATGCACATTCTCATACATGGCAGAGTGTTATTGAACCTCACTCTCAAGATCAATGGACACAAAATAGCCATGAAGCTATGCATCTTAAAATAGAGGAAACACTACAATTTCAACTTTAAAAAAAAAAACTCCAATTAATTACACATCTGGTTATTAAAACATCAAGTTAAATGTTATATTTTTGAAGGTTGGTTAATAGATAATACAAGTTAACTGGTAGATTTATTATTTATTTATTTATTTATTTATTGAGATGTACTTTTGCTCAGTCCCCCAGGCTGGAGTGCAATGGTGTGATCTCAGCTCACTGCAGCTTCTGCCTCCCAGATTCCAGTGATTCTCCTGCCACAGCCTCCTGAGTAGCTGGGATTACAGGTGTACACCACCACGCCTCGCTAATATTTTGTATCTTTAGGAGAGACAGGGTTTCACTATGTTGACCAGGCTGGTTTGGAACTCCTGACCTCGTGGTCCACCTGCCCTGTATTCTCCAAGGGCTGAGATGACAGGCATGAGCCACCTTGCCCAGCCCATCCAATAGTTTTTTTTTTTTTTTTTTTAATACATGGTTTGTTTTTCTTTGGTATGTAAAAATTGACCCCTCATTTCTATAGTGTAAATCACTAATAAATATCATTTTCAGTGACTCATCCTCCTGTAAATAAAGATACATACGTATCTGTGAATCAATGGTTTTTAGACCTTTCCAGAGTCACAAACTCTTTTCGGAAATTAAAGTTCTACATTTCTTAAATTGAAAATGCTTTATAGCAGGCCAATGTACAAACCCTCCATATCAAAATTACAAAATATATTTTCATAGATGTTTGCACATGTATACACAAAAAAACAAATATTGCAAAATCAATCTTAAGTACTGAGTTACTTTTTTCCTGTTGGAAAGTTTTAAATATTCCATCATATCTTGATAGTACAACTAATATGAACTTCTGGGCCCCAAATTAGAAAACTCTAAAGTATAATGAATATAAATCAGTTCTGCAGAATACCTGTTGAGTACAAACAGCATTCATAAACTCAATTCAGTTTTAAATTTGTGTTATTTTAATGCAAATTTATTATAACTTTAAAATGAATTTTAGATATTAATTCAATCATTCTCAAAATACACATTTAGTAGTTAGAGATAATTGTGCTTATTATCAATAATTTTCTGTTCATAAAGATAATAAATAAAATTGGGAAATTTCGATATCTTCAAATTTATTTTCTTTCAGTCCTATGGTTCCATCTTTATATTTAAAAACATTACCCAAGTGTCCTTCATCTGAAGGAAGCCACCCTTTTGTTCCTCCACTACTTCCTCTTGCAGATCTCAGACTTCCTGAAGGTCTTCTGTTTCGTGAAGAAGTTGGTGGTCTCCACCTACCACAATTTTGAAAAGATGGTTTCTTGGCTTGTTCTACTTTTATTGCTTTTCCATCCAAAGACTAAAAGTATTAAGGGTACTATCAATAACATTGGCAAATTTAAGCTAAGCACATTTTACAAACGTTTTTACATTAACTATAGCTCAATTCTAGATATTTTCTCCTAAAGCAAACTTTTTTTTCTCTTAAAACGAACACATCTTTCACAATGCCAGATTTGAGACATTTACTGAGCACATGCCTTTCATTAAGGGATCAAACACAAATTCTATTATTCAAAGTCCTTGAAAATATCTCCATTATTTACAAAAAAAAAAAAAACCTCAAATAACAACAACAACAAAAAGATTAACCCATCACTCATTCTATGGAAGAATGTGGCACATCTGTTTTTTACAATATATAACCCACTTCTTCTTTGTGTTCACATCACTGATTTAAAAGTTTCAGTGTCCCAACAAAACTTGTGTCATTTAAAAAAATGAGGTTACTTATTCAAAGTGATTAGTCACATTAGTTATTATGAGTTGTTTCTTGTTTGATCTGCTAGCACTTACATAAAATGTCCCCATATGATTTACAATTCTATATTTACTCTAGAAATGTTTCTGTAAATGTGATCCTTGTTTGATCTCATTAAGTTTTCTTGCCTTACTCATTTCTTATATTGCCTTAGACATGCCCCTAAGAAACAACTATTAATATAGTATTTCATGTAATTTCTCCGAAATGCTTAAATATCCTAATTAATTTCACAATAACACTTTTCAGGATAATCTTTTCTATAGGCCACAGCAATTTTTGAAAACAGTTCAGGTAATAAATTGATTTAAAAATTGCATGGCTTTTGTTATTTGGGGGAAAATCTTAAATCCCTTCCAAGACCTCTTGCAGGCACATTGCCAATTGTTCCTACCTTGAAACTTCTTTTGTTATTTCTGGGCCCAAAATATTTTCCATAGATTTGCACATGGCCGCTTCCTTCCAGTATTCCAAAGTCAGCCAAAATTCCTTAAACTCTTAATTCCCCCTGAAAACTCTGATAATTTATATGCACATATTTTTACATAATAAAATATGTGAGACGAAGTAATTTTTTTTTCATTTTCTTTTTTTTTTTTTCTTTTATTGTAATTATTATTATTATTATTATTATTATTATACTTTAGGTTTTATGGTACATGTGCCCAATGTGCAGGTAAGTTACATATGTATACGTGTGCCATGCTGGTGCACTGCACCCACCAACTCGTCATCTAGCATTAGGTATATCTCCCAATGTTATCCCTCCCCCCTCCCCCCAACCCACAACAGTCCCTGAAGTGTGATGTTCCCCTTCCTGTGTCCATGTGTTCTCATTGTTCAATTCCCACCTATGAGTGAGAATATGCGGTGTTTGGTTTTTTGTTCTTGCGATAGTTTACTGAGAATGATGATTTCCAATTTCATCCATGTCCCTACAAAGGACATGAACTCATCATTTCTTATGGCTGCATAGTATTCCATGGTGTAGATGTGCCACATTTTCTTAATCCAGTCTATCATTGTTGGACATTTGGGTTGGTTCCAAGTCTTTGCTATTGTGAATAATGCGGCAATAAACATACACGTGCATGTGTCTTTATAGCAGCATGATTTATAGTCCTTTGGGTATATACCCAGTAATGGGATGGCTGGGTCAAATGGAATTTCTAGTTCTAGATCCCTGAGGAATCGCCACACTGACTTCCACAAGGGTTGAACTAGTTTACAGTCCCACCAACAGTGTAAAAGTGTTCCTATTTCTCCACATCCTCTCCAGCACCTGTTGTTTCCTGACTTTTTAATGATCGCCATTCTAACTGGTGTGAGATGGTATCTCATTGTGGTTTTGATTTGCATTTCTCTGATGGCCAGTGATGGTGAGCATTTTTTCATGTGTCTTTTGGCTGCATAAATGTCTTCTTTTGAGAAGTGTCTGTTCATGTCCTTCGCCCACTTTTTGATGGGGTTGTTTGTTTTTTTCTTGTAAATTTGTTGGAGTTCATTGTAGATTCTGGATATTAGCCCTTTGTCAGATGAGTAGGTTGCAAAAATTTTCTCTCATTTTGTAGGTTGCCTGTTCACTCTGATGGTAGTTTCCTTTGCTGTGCAGAAGCTCTTTAGTTTAATTAGATCCCATTTGTCAATTTTGGCTTTTGTTGCCATTGCTTTTGGTGTTTTAGACATGAAGTCCTTGCCCATGCCTATGTCCTGAATGGTAATGCCTAGGTTTTCTTCTAGGGTTTTTATGGTTTTACGTCTAACATTTAAGTCTTTAATCCATCTTGAATTGATTTTTGTATAAGGTGTAAGGAAGGGATCCAGTTTCAGCTTTCTACATATGGCTAGCCAGTTTTCCCAGCACCATTTATTAAATAGGGAATCCTTTCCCCATTTCTTGTTTTTCTCAGGTTTGTCAAAGATCAGATGGTTGTAGATATGTGGCATTATTTCTGACGGCTCTGTTCTGTTCCATTGATCTATATCTCTGTTTTGGTACCAGTACCATGCTGTTTTGGTTACTGTAGCCTTGTAGTATAGTTTGAAGTCAGGTAGCGTGATGCCTCCAGCTTTGTTCTTTTGGCTTAGGATTGACTTGGCGATGCGGGCTCTTTTTTGGTTCCATATGAACTTTAAAGTAGTTTTTTCCAATTCTGTGAAGAAAGTCATTGGTAGCTTGATGGGGATGGCATTGAATCTGTAAATTACCTTGGGAAGGATGGCCATTTTCATGATATTGATTCTTCCTACCCATGAGCATGGAATGTTCTTCCATTTGTTTGTATCCTCTTTTATTTCCTTGAGCAGTGGTTTGTAGTTCTCCTTGAAGAGGTCTTTCACATCCCTTGTAAGTTGGATTCCTAGGTATTTTATTCTCTTTGAAGCAATTGTGAATGGGAGTTCACTCATGATTTGGCTCTCTGTTTGTCTGTTATTGATGTATAAGAATGCTTGTGATTTTTGCACATTGATTTTGTATCCTGAGACTTTGCTGAAGTTGCTTATCAGCTTAAGGAGATTTTGGGCTGAGACAATGGGGTTTTCTAGATATACTATCATGTCATCTGCAAACAGGGACAATTTGACTTCCTCTTTTCCTAATTGAATACCCTTGATTTCCTTCTTCTGCCTAATTGCCCTGGCCAGAACTTCCAACACTATGTTGAATAGAAGTGGCGAGAGAGGGCATCCCTGTCTTGTGCCAGTTTTCAAAGGGAATGCTTTCAGTTTTTGCCCATTCAGTATGATATTGGCTGTGGGTTTGTCATAAATAGCTCTTATTATTTTGAGATACGTCCCATCAATTCCTAATTTATTGAGAGTTTTTAGCATGAAGGGTTGTTGAATTTTGTCAAAGGCCTTTTCTGCATCTATTGAGATAATCATGTGGTTTTTGTCTTTGGTTCTGTTTATATGCTGGATTACATTTATTGATTTGCATATATTGAACCAGCCTTGCATCCCAGGGATGAAGCCCACTTGATCATGGTGGATAAGCTTTTTGATGTGCTGCTGGATTCTGTTTGCCAGTATTTTATTGAGGATTTTTGCATCAATGTTCATCAAGGATATTGGTCTAAAATTCTCTTTTTTGGTTGTGTCTCTGCCCGGCTTTGGTATCAGGATGATGCTGGCCTCATAAAATGAGTTAGGGAGGATTCCCTCTTTTTCTATTGATTGGAATAGTTTCAGAAGGAATGGTACCAGCTCCTCCTTGTACCTCTGGTAGAATTCGGCTGTGAACCCATCTGGTCCTGGACTTTTTTTGGTTGGTAAGCTATTGATTATTGCCATAATTTCAGCTCCTGTTATTGGTCTATTCAGAGATTGAACTTCTTCTTGGTTTAGTCTTGGGAGGGTGTATGTGTTGAGGAATTTATCCATTTCTTCTAGATTTTCTAGTTTATTTGCATAGAGGTGTTTGTAATATTCTCTGATGGTAGTTTGTATTTCTGTGGGATCGGTGGTGATATCCCCTTTATCATTTTTTATTGCATCTATTTGATTCTTCTCTCTTTTTTTCTTTATTAATCTTGCTAGCGGTCTATCAATTTTGTTGATCCTTTCAAAAAACCAGCTCCTGGATTCATTTATTTTTTGAAGGGTTTTTTGTGTCTCTATTTCCTTCAGTTCTGCTCTGATTTTAGTTATTTCTTGCCTTCTGCTAGCTTTTGAATGTGTTTGCTCTTGCTTTTCTAGTTCTTTTAATTGTGATGTTAGGGTGTCAATTTTGGATCTTTCCTGCTTTCTCTTGTGGGCATTTAGTGCTATAAATTTCCCTCTACACACTGCTTTGAATGCATCCCAGAGATTCTGGTATGTTGTGTCTTGGTTCTCGTTGGTTTCAAAGAACATCTTTATTTCTGCCTTCATTTCGTTATGTACCCAGTAGTCATTCAGGAGCAGGTTGTTCAGTTTCCACGTAGTTGAGCGGTTTTGAGTGAGATTCTTAATCCTGAGTTCTAGCTTGATTGCACTGTGATCTGAGAGACAGTTTGTTACAATTTCTGTTCTTTTACATTTATTGAGGAGAGCTTTACTTCCAAGGATATGGTCAATTTTGGAATAGGTGTGGTGTGGTGCTGAAAAAAATGTATATTCTGTTGATTTGGGGTGGAGAGTTCTGTAGATGTCTATTAGGTCTGCTTGGTGCAGAGCTGAGTTCAATTCCTGGGTATCCTTGTTGACTTTCTGTCTCGTTGATCTGTCTAATGTTGACAGTGGGGTGTTAAAGTCTCCCATTATTAATGTGTGGGAGTCTAAGTCTCTTTGTAGGTCACTCAGGACTTGCTTTATGAATCTGGGTGCTCCTGTATTGGGTGCATATATATTTAGGATAGTTAGCTCTTCTTGTTGAATTAATCCCTTTACCATTATGTAATGGCCTTCTTTGTCTCTTTTGATCTTTGTTGGTTTAAAGTCTGTTTTATCAGAGACTAGGATTGCAACCCCTGCCTTTTTTTGTTTTCCATTTGCTTGGTAGATCTTCCTCCATCCTTTTATTTTGAACCTATGTGTGTCTCTGCATGTGAGATGGGTTTCCTGAATACAGCACACTGATGGGTCTTGAGTCTTTATCCAATTTGCCAGTCTGTGTCTTTTAATTGGACCATTTAGTCCATTTACATTTAAAGTTAATATTGTTATGTGTGAATTTGATCCTGTCATTATGATGTTAGCTCGATGTTTTGCTCGTTAGTTGATGCAGTCTCTTCCTAGTCTCAATGGTCTTTACATTTCGGTATGATTTTGCAGTGGCTGGTACCGGTTGTGCCTTTCCATGTTTAGCGCTTCCTTCAAGAGCTCTTTTAGGGCAGGCCTGGTGGTGACAAAATCTCTCAGCATTTGCTTGTCTGTAAAGTATTTTATTTCTCCTTCACTTATGAAGCTTAGTTTGGCAGGATATGAAATTCTGGGTTGAAAATTCTTTTCTTTAAGAATGTTGAATATTGGCCCCCACTCTCTTCTGGCTTGTAGGGTTTCTGCCGAGAGATCTGCTGTTAGTCTGATGGGCTTCCCTTTGATGGTAACCCGTCCTTTCTCTCTGGCTGCCCTTAACATTTTTTCCTTCATTTCAACTTTGGTGAATCTGACAATTATGTGTCTTGGAGTTGCTCTTCTCGAAGAGTATCTTTGTGGCGTTCTCTGTATTTCCTGAATCTGAATGTTGGCCTGCCTTGCTAGATTGGGGAAGTTCTCCTGGATAATATCCTGCAGAGTGTTTTCCAACTTGTTTCCATTCTCCCCATCACTTTCAGGTACACCAATCAGAAGTAGATTTGGTCTTTTCACATAGTCCCACATTTCTTGGAGGCTTTGCTCGTTTCTTTTTATTCTTTTTTCTCTAAACTTCCCTTCTCGCTTCATTTCATTCATTTCATCTTCCAGGGCTGATACCCTTTCTTCCATTTGATCGCATCGGCTCCTGAGGCTTCTGCATTCTTCACGTAGTTCTCGAGCCTTGGTTTTCAGCTCCATCAGCTCCTTTAAGCACTTCTCTGTATTGGTTATTCTAGTTATACATTCTTCTAAATTTTTTTCAAAGTTTTCAACTTCTTTGCCTTTGGATTGAATATCCTCCCGTAGCTCGGAGTAATTTGATCGTCTGAAGCCTTCTTCTCTCAGCTCGTCAAAGTCATTCTCCGTCCAGCTTTGTTCCGTTGCTGGTGAGGAACTGCGTTCCTTTGGAGGAGGAGAGGTACTCTGGTTTTTAGAGTTTCCAGTTTTTCTGCTCTGTTTTTTCCCCATCTTTGTGGTTTTATCTACTTTTTGTCTTTGATGATGGTGATGTACAGGTGGGTTTTTGGTGTGGATGTCCTTTCTGTTAGTTTTCCTTCTAACAGACAGAACCCTCAGCTGCAGGTCTGTTGGAGTACCTGGCCGGCCGTGTGAGGTGTCAGTCTGCCCCTGCTGGGGGTTGCCTCCCAGTTAGGCTGCTTGGGGGTCAGGGGTCAGGGACCCACTTGAGGAGGCAGTCAGCCCATTCTCAGATCTCCAGCTGCGTGCTGGGAGAACCACTGCTCTCCTCACAGCTGTCAGACAGGGACATTTAAGTCTGCAGAGGTTACTGCTGTCTTTTTGTTTGTCTGTGCCCTGCCCCCAGAGGTGGAGCCCACAGAGGCAGGCAGGCCTCCTTGAGCTGTGGTGGGCTCCACCCAGTTCAAGCTTCCAGGCTGCTTTGTTTACCTAAGCGAGCCTGGGCAATGGCGGGCGCCCCTCCCCCAGCCTCGCTGCCGACTTGCTGCTTGATCTCAGACTGCTGTGCTAGCGATCAGCGAGACTCCGTGGGCGTAGGACCCTCTGAGCCAGGTGCGGGCTATACTCTCCTGGGGCACCGTTTCCTAAGCCCGTCGGAAAAGCACAGTATTCGGGTGGGAGTGGCCCGATTTTCCAGGTGCCGTCTGTCACCTCTGGAAGGGGAACTCCCTGACCCCTTGCGCTTCCCAAGTGAGGCAATGCCTCGCCCCTGCTTCGGCTGGCGCGCGGTGCGCTCACCCACTGACCTGCGCCCACTGTCTGGCACTCCCTAGTGAGATGAACACGGTACCTCAGATGGAAATGCAGAAATCACCCGTCTTCTGCGTCGCTCGCGCTGGGAGCTGTAGACCGGAGCTGTTCCTATTCGGCCATCTTGGCTCCTCCCGAGACGAAGTAATTTAGAAATAACATTGGCTGCGCACGGTGGCTCACGCCTGTAATACCAACACTTTGGGAGGCCGAGGCAGGCAGATCACGACGTGAAGAGATAGAGACCATCGTGACCAACAGGGTGAAAACCCGTCTCTTCTCAAAGTACAAAAATTAGCTGGACGTGGTGGTGTGTGCCTGTAGTCCCTGCTACTTGGAGGCTGAGGGAGAAGAATCGCTTGAACCCAGGAGGTAGAGGTTGCAGTGAGCCAAGATCGACCCACTGCAATCCAGCCTGGCGACACAGCGAGACTCTGTGTTAAAAAACAAATAAGCATACAAACAAGAACTCTACACATATTACCTGCTCTTTTGCTTGAAAACTAGAGAGAAACAAAGAAATTATCATAGATTACTATATATATAAGTCAAGATTATCTCCATACGTAGCACAAAGCCATGAACCAAAAGCTACTCTTAGTTTCTACCACAGCTTAAAATACTAATTTATAAGGGTGAATACAAATGTACTTTCTGCTATGTGCCAGGAAGTGTGCTAGATGTCACAGAAATAAAAGCAACTAGGAAGACTTAAATATGTACTATATACAATTTCACAATCAATAGATTAATACATGGTACAGTGAGTACAACATACCTACGATATGCAATGCAGAAGAAAATATGAAATCTAAGTTGTTTTTGAAGCATAAATTGTTATTTTTGGGACTTACACAGGGAGGGGCAATCCTCAAGAAGTCCAAAAAAGCATTATGGGGATAGCGTAAAGAGGAACAGGAGCTAAAAACAGATTGGGATAATGTTATTTATTATTATTTTTATTTATTATTTTTTTGAGATGGAGTCTTGCTCTGTTGCTAGCCTGAAGTGTCGTGTCATGATCTTGGCCACTGCAACCTCTGCCTCCCGGGTTCAATTTCACCATGTTGGACATGATGGTTTTGTTCTACTGAACTCATGGTCTGCCCGCCTCAGCCTTGCAAAGTGCTGGGATTACAGGTGTGAGCCACCACGCCCGGCCTGATTGGAATAATGTTACACAGCAAAAAAGCTCTAAAGGGCCCATAATGGAATGATCTTGACTACAATGTAAAGGAATTCAATAGATACTTGAATTACATGAAAGTTTAAAGCTTTAGTTAACACGCAATCCCAGATTTAAGACTCAATAGGACAAGAGACCATTGGCTGGATCAAACAAGTCCTTAAACACACTGGGGAAATGAGTAATTACGTATTCATATTACATAAATCACTCTAGTGACAGGAAAAAAAATGTCCTTAGGAGAAAAGAGCAAGGATGGGGCAAAAATGCCAGTTACTTCTTCTATTATCCAACTTCAAAGTTCTCACATTATTTTCTATTTTCAAGTACTTAACACTTCCTTAAATATAAAGGTCTTATTTAAATATACTTTCTTAAGAATGATTTTCAGAAAATGGGAGACAATCTTTCTTTCTTGTGAGTCTGTCTAGATATCTATCCACAGTTTGACTATACTATAGAAGTATTTCCATGAGTTGGAAGTAATTACATTAATAGCATTTAATAAATGTCGACTTATCTCTTTCATTTACATGAGGGCTCCTTATAAGTTTTAAAGCTCTTTGAAACCTGTAAAAATCTATTTACACTCATATTGAAATACAAACATAGAAAAAGATTACCATATATTAATTTATGTAATGTTAATTCCAATACCCTTCCAACTACACTTGCATGTATATAGCACAAAGAAGAGGATGGCTTCATATGGTATTCTACTATCTTCAAAAGTTAGTAATATTAAAAAGACCTAGAAATATTGTTAATTGAAGAACAGAGTTAGAATATTATTAATAAGCGACATTTAACCTTTCCTTTCATATCTATGGCAGCCTTCTTAGCATCTGCAGCATTCTCAAAAGGAACAAACGCAAAGCCTCTGGAGATTTGCTGCTTCAATCCTTCATCAAAAGAACTAAAATATATAAAAACATTTTAAATTCATATAATGGACTCACCAAGGTACTAACCATCTGAAAGTTACATGAAACCAAAAAATAATTGCATTTCACATCACTACTATGATTCTTAATACTAATTCACCCCTATAGTCAGCCTATTTTTTCCAGTTTGTTCTCTAACTCCATAACACATTTACTTTTACTCATTTTCCTTTCTAAGTAGTAGGTGATCTTTACCACATACCCTTCGCCTGCTGCTATAAGAATTTTCCAAAAATCAAATAGATACTTCAAAACAAGAATTTAAAATCGATAAGGCATTTTAATGTATGTATACAATGAACTTTGAAATATATATATTTTCAAAACATATATATATAACATACATATTTTAAATATACATATTGAAATATATATATGAAAATACACACACACACACACACACACACACACACACAGTTTTAAGAGTTACCATCTGATACCAGACCATGTTTCGCAAATACTGTTTTAAGCATCTTTTCATTGGTTTCTCTATTTAGGCCACCAGTGAAAAGCTTACCAGGATGATCTGCTTCTACCATTGTGGTGTAAAAGGTAAAAAAATTATCTATACTTAGATAAAAATAAATAAGCTAAAAAGATAAAATTTTATTACACACTGTGTTGAAAACTCAAGTAAAATTCTCTTCCAAAGGCTGACATCTTTTTAATATTTCTTAATTTCAATATGTAAAATTTGTAACACACAGAGCACAAGGAGCACTGACTTCGTGGACAAATGCTGCATTTTAATATGTACCTGACAAAATCTTGTTTCTAAAAATTAGATAATAAAAGCTATTATAATTTTCCTAAGTTACAATATGAATGATGCCCCCATTTAAACAATTTTATTTTAAAACTGTATATTTATGAGGTACAGTTTGATGTTTTGTGTATTTTCTTTCTTGAGATGTATATCTCCTATTGCCAAAGTGCACTGAGCACTGCAGCCTCCTCCACCCAGCCTCAACTGATCATCCCACGTCTCAGCTTCCCAAGTAGCTGGTACTACAGGGACTTTCTACCAGAGCTGGGCAATATTTTTGTGTTTTTTTAATAGACACAAGTTTCCTCATATTGCCCAAGCTGGTCACCAAATCCTGGGCTCAAGTGATCTGTCCGCTTGGGACTACCAAAGTGATGGTATTTCAAGGGTGAAACACCATGCCCAGCATAAGATTTTGATAAAAGATTAAATCAAGCTAATTAAAATATTATTGGGGAAGAACATTTTAAATATTTTACCATATTTTAGTGATCTGAAATATACAATAGGTCAAGGATCCCTAAACCCTGGCCTTCAACCTGTATCTATCTGTGGCCTGAATGTAATGTCTGAGGATGACCTGTAATACCTGTCTATGGATAATGTAATGTCTGAGGATGAGCTGAGTGGTACAGTTTTATCTGGAAACCATCCTCTCTATTCCCCTGCTGACCCACCCTGCCCCCATGGCAGCCCCGCTGCCCCACCTGTCCTCTGTCACACTGCTCCCACAGGAAGCCCCGCCCCACCACGTGCCCCTCTGGGCCCTGCAGCCAGCCCCCACTGCCAAACGTGTCCATCTCGACACCTTCTTCCCCTGCACAACCCTTGTCTAGGGAAAAATTGCCTTCCACTAAACCGGTCCCTGATGCGAAAATGGCAATAGATTAAAGGAGTCCATTATGTTACCCAGGCTGGTCTCCAACTCCTGAACTAAAGCCATCCTCCTACCTCCACTTCCCAAAATGCTAGAATTACAAGAGTAAGTCCGTGTGCCAGGTTAATGGATAGTTAAGCGCATCTATTTTGTTCCTGTTTTAGGCTAACTCCATTTATCTAGATTACGCCCACTTATTCAGTTTAAATTATTTACTGTGCCAGAGATACATGAATCTTGTTTCAAATACTGTCATACAAGGAAGGAGACAATTACAGGCTTTACAGAGGCAAATTTAAACTGAGATTATTTATGACCCCAGACTTCTATATACACTAAAGAAACACAATTCATGTCAAAATTTGATAATTCCTGACAAGCAAATCAGACATGTGACATGTACTGACTAAAAGTATAAGTTTTTAATCGCAGTGGTTAAGTTTATTGCCCGTATTTTGAATTATGACCACATTTACAGAGAAAAACGGCTTTAATAAAAAGTGCACATGAAAACAATGTTGCCTTAGCACCATCTCCCACAACTTGCCCACATATCGGACATGTCCGACAGTTAAAGGTAGAATCCTCAAGAAAAATCAATGAGTTTAACAAAAATGAGTTTCTTAATAGCACTTAGATGTTCTCTCCCCACTGTATCCTCCCATAATTCAACACCCATACATAGAAAACCCATCCCCTTTTATAGATAAAATCCCAAACCTTTGCTTTCTATTCTTGCCGAGAGCCAACCTGTCCAGAGAAACAGAAATTACAGGTTCTTTTCTGCAGGACAAAAAACCTCAGGGTCACCCGGCCCTCAGATCGTATGCATCTGGCTTTGGGTCACCACAGGGCCAACTGCGGGAAGGACATCTGGAGCTGGCCTGAGCTGGAAGGACACCAGAAGCCATGCCCAGAAATCCCACCTACTTCCAGCGGCCAATCATTGCCAGGGCGGTGGGCTTCAGCCAGTTATTGCAAGAGTGGTAGGCACCTCCCGAGATGCCCCACCCCTGGCTGGCCTGCAGCTCCATCCTTCCGTGGTAATAAGTTGCAGCTTGTGCCGGGCGGCGGTGGATTCAGGCACACGCGGACTGTGAGACCTTTGGAAATGTGGGCATGGAAGACTTACACCCTAAACGGCATCCTGAATGTGGCACAACATTGACCCACACGGAACGCATGAAACATCTCACTTCGTTAGACAGGCTATGCCGATAGTACTGAATATTGCCGATCCAGAAGGGAGAAAGAGGGACCAGCGCTGCCTGCTTGGGCAAGGTGGCGATGGCTTGGAGGGAGTGGGGCAGGGCAGGTCCATGGGAAGAAAGTCGACTGGTACGTTGCTGGGGTGGAATTCCTCTGCACCAGAAGCTGAAACCCCACAACGACTCTTTCATGTCTAGGCAAATACAGACTCCGAGTTCCATGCTTCCTCCCTGAGGATGGCATACTCACAGAGGCATTCCAAAGGACCTCTTATCCTGTGCCCTGGGCACACGGGAATCCAGCCACCATGCTTGCTAATCCAATGACCGTTTGCAGTGCCTTGCTGATGCAGAGGGTCCCTCAAGCACAGCAGTAGCCTTGGTGCCTGCTAGCGGGGCTCTGGAAGCACAGAGCCTCAGCTTCCCACTCCAGGGCTACTGTGCACAGCCAATCCTGCTGGGTATCTGGGCCCCATGGTGAGTGTGTGGCAGGCTTGCAGGCCCTGCGGGGCTCCCCAGGAACCCTGCATTCACGTAGGTGTTCTCAGTAGTGCAAGCCCCGTGGGCCTCTCCGGGAGCTGACCCAAGAGTAGAGGGGTTCTGGGGGTGTGGGGTGGGTGGCACAGTCCTTGGTCTGTGGGAGCCTCGAGGAGAGCACCATGTTAAGGCGGAGGCTCTGCAGGAGAGGCCTGTGCGCAAAGCAGGGAGGCAACCCTAGGGGAAGAAGTATGCTACTGGGGGATGACATCAGAGATGGAGGTGGTGGCCAAGGAGGAGGCCAATGTGGAGCAGCAGCAGGAGGACCCGCAGGCACAGCCTGGCCCTGGCCCCAGTACGCCCTGGCTGGCAATGGACTTGCTGGACATCCTTCACTTGGAGCTGGGCTCCGTGAATGCCCCAGGCCATAGGGCATCCCCTGCTTCTGGGCCAGAGCCATATCCTTGAAGCTGCCAATTCGGGATGGCTGGCAGCAGTGGGTGGGCACCAAGCTCCCGGGAGCAGGGTTGAGGGAAACAAGCTGGTGAGTACCGGAAGTCAGCCAGGATTCAGGACATGAGGACAATGAGGGGAACAAAGGACAGGCTCATGCAGATAGAAGGGCAGCTTGATTGCAGGTGCCTTCAGGGCACATGGTAGGGACAGGAAGCCAAGCACAGCACACACAAAGGAGAAGAGCAGCGCAAAGGACTGTTCATAAACAGCAGAAAGTTGAAGGACACATTTCACTGGGAAAGTCCCTGGAGGAAAGGGAATCTGCATGCCCATGCCAGTCATGGAACTACCCCTGCACCCCGTGCCTGTGTCCAGCAGACTCACCCCAGAAACACAAGGTGCTCAAGACTCAGGTTCACAATGTACTGGGTTGCCATTTCTTCTGCAAGGCAGTCATCAGCTCCCCAGACATGATTTCTTCCCTATGCCGGCACTGTTCCCAAAGATGTTTAGGCCCTGAGCATACATAACCTCTGATGAAAACACTTGAGCTACATGGGGAGAGCCAGGCACAGCCCTGCAGCCACTTCTACATACAGCTGTTCCATCAGGTGGACATATCCATCCCTCAGGGAGACCAGGAGAAGGGCAGACCACACACCCAGACAGCAGAGCCTGTCCAGCACCCAGCACATGAGGGCCTCCTGCAGCTCAGGAGCCCTGAGAAAGTAGCCACCTCACCCCACAACACCCCACCTCTGACCCCCTGGCCACTTCTTCTGTTCCTGCCCCTGGTAACAGCAAGCTGTTTGGGCCTGCCTCCAGTTGCCGCCAAGACCACCACAGCCGTGACAGTGCCCCGCACACCAGACAGAGACAGAGGACCTGGAAGGGAAGGTGCCAGGCCAAAGTCCTGGGGAATACCCTGCCCCACACTCTCCATGCTCTTGCAAAGTTGCAGGGTGTTTCCTTACACACCCACCCAATCATCTGGTGGCTCCTTGACCAGATGCAGATTGTGCGGCACACCCAAGTTGTCTGTGATCACAAATGATGATGAAGTCCTGCTAAGCTACATGATGGATTTGCAGGTCAGGATAAGGAAACTGGGTCTGCAGGAGGGGTCCGATGTCTGGGTCATGTTGAGGTTCCCTTGGGGCCCAGAGGTGTCTCAGCAGGATTGCTGGGAAGGGGAAATGCATGCTTCACCCCAGCTAGCAGGTCACCTCAGCCCAGCTACATGAAATGATCCTTTAAGTCCATGCTTTTTCTCCTTCTTGGCCAGGTAGGGGAAGGAACTCAGCCATCCCGGGTACCAGCAGCAGGATGAAGTTTTCTTTTCATCACAACCTATATTTCCACAATGACGTGATCATTCAGGAGTTGGCATCCTTGGTAAGGAGTGTCCCCCAGCATGGTAGGGGAGGTTGTGTGTGGGAGGGTAGGTCTGGCATGAGCCTTTCTGACTCCCCTCTCTCCAGGATACAGGGTGTCTCATTCCACTGCAGTCCAGGGGTTGTGGGATCATGAAGGTCAAGCCTCCAGCTGCAGGCAGTACACCTCCTACCTGAGCTTTTGCATCTGGTTGGCTGACCATGACTGCCCAGGTTCTGGCAGGATTGCTGAGGTGGGTGCTGTGGTGGGGCATCATGGTAAGGGACCTTGCTGGTCATTCCTTGGCATCTGGGGAATTGGCTTTGAGCCATGACCTGACCTGTCTTGTACCCACTTCTGCAGTCCCCTAGATCATCAGCCAGGGCCTGTGGCTCAATTTCCTGCAGCACTTCCCAAGGGAGGGAGGCCATTAGAGAGTGAACAGAGAGGAGGCCAGGTGAGCAGTCTAGGGCTGGGGACTGAGAGAAGCCTTTGGTTCCTGGAGTTGTGCCCCACAGGGAGAACCCAAGCCTCAGGAAGGTGACTGCAGTGAGCAATCCCAGGCCATCCATGGGCTGGCAGAGAAATGGCCATCAGGGAACTGTAACACCCACATTTCAGGATTAGGGATCCTTAAGCTGCCTAAGAGGCATAAGTGTCCAAGGTCAGTGGGTGAGAAGCGAGGCTCAAGGGGTAGCTGTCTCATCATCCCTTGCTGACTCCCCCTCTCTGTCCTGAGGCCAGCTACCACTTAGGGCTCAGCTTGCACTCAGCGAGGGCCTTCTGACCCTCCATGCAGATGTCCTGCAGAGGCCTGCATCTATGTTCTCCAAGACTGGCTCTCCCAAGCCCATCATTTTCTGTTACGATGACCCCAGGTTTCCCTGACATGCTTTCTCCCCTCTGCCATCCTCATTCACTCAGGCCCTGCCCACTCCCAGAAAAGACATGCCAATGCACAGGGAATCTGGAGGACCACACAGGGCTCATAGGGGAGGAAATGTGAACAGATGGTAAAATGGAAGGGGACCTTCTGTGTGTGTCCAGGAAGGCCATCTGGCTGGGCATTAAGGCCCACCTCACTATTGGTGAGGACACCCAGTGTCCCTTTGTCCTGAGAATGTGCACACAAACACACATATTGTCTAAATGGCATTGACATCAGTACTACCTAGGGATCTACAGATTCCATACAATGCCTGTAAAAATATCAATGACCCACTCTTCATAGAAAAACAATCTGAGAATCCTAAATTTTCTATGAAATGGCAGAAGATCCTGAAGACACAGAGCAATCCAGTAAAAAGCACAAAGCTGCAGGCATCACACTACCTAACTTCACAATCTACTACAAAGTTTTATGTACCAAAATAGAACAGCACTGGCAGAAAAGCAGAGACTTGAGCTAACGAAAAACAATAGGGGCCCAGAACTAAGTCACTGCATTTGTAGCTCATGACCTTTTCCCAAAGAAGCAATAACACACAACGCAAAATCAAATATCTTCTATAAACTACGTTGGGGAAAACCTGAATATCCACATGAAGGATCTTAAAAGTAGATTATTTCTCACCAAACTCCATTATCAGACCTGAAATGATAGAAATACCAGAAGAAATCACAAAGAAGAAGCTCCATGACATGAGTGTGGGCAATGATGGTCTCAAAGTCACTGCAAGAGCACAGTAAATACCATCAAAAATAGAGAATGTGGTTATATCATACTAAAGTGCTTCAGCACTCCACAGGAAACTAAACAGAGGGAAGGGATATCCTACAAGATGGGTGAAATTATTGGGTCACCATAGATCTGTTAATGGGTGAATATTTACCATACATAAGGAACTCCAACGACTCAATAGCATGAAAACAAATGGACTAAGGATGTGAATACGTTTTGTGAAACAAAGACATATAGTTGCCCAGAAGACATATTAAAACGCACTCATTGTCCCTAATCCATTAGGAAAAAGCAAATCAAAACCACAATGAGATTTCATCTCACTTCAGTCAGAATGCCTATTATCCAAAAGATTTTTAAAAAAATTCATTTCTGGTGAGGATGCAGAGAAAAGGAAATTCTTGCACACTTTTGGTGAGAATGTAATTTATGGCAGGCATGACAAGAAGTCTCATGGCTTTTATTTAAGTAGAAAGAGGCTTCAGAAATCTACAAGTAGAACCACCCACCATATGATCCAGCAAATCAGAATACTGGGGAACACCCATAAGTACACAAAACAGTATGTTGAAGTGGTGCGTGCACCCATGCAATTATTGCTGCACTCTTTACATTTTTGCTATAGCCAAAATACGGAAGCAATCTCAGTATCACTCAGTTGATGAGTGGATAAAAAATGGGGCATATATGCACAATGGAAAAATGGGCTGCAATAACAAAGAAGGAAATCCAGCCAGTTATGACAATGCGTGTGAATCTGGTGAATGCGTGCATGCCATTTTGCTAAGTGACATAAGCCAAGTATCAGAAAGGCAAATAGCACATGACCTCATTCCTATATGAAATTTAAAAAGCAGACCTCACAGAGGTAGTGACTCCAATGGTTGAGGTGGTGTTTAGTGAAGAGGGTGCACTGAGGAGATGTTGGATCAAGAATACATATTTCTAGTTAGAAAGGAGGAATAGGTTAAAAACCTTTTCTAAAGCATGCTGACTATAACTAGTGATAACACATTCTTTCTCTAAAAAATTCTAAGAGAGTGCATGTGAAGTTTTATCACCACAAAAATGACAAGTATGTGAGGTCATGCATGTGTTGATTAGCTGGGTGTATCCAGTGCATAACATACATGAACTTTTGAACATCGCCTTGTAAGTCATAAATATGTATCATTTCACGTCAATTTAAAAAATAAACATACAATTTTTAAAATGCCTTAAGAGAATCAATGTTGATAAAATATTTTATTATAAAGAAGTGCTTTTATTTTCCACCTGTATCAATGTCTTTTTCATGACACAGGACAGAATGCAACGTAGTTTGTTAAGTTAAAAAATATATATAAAAATAAAAATAAATCCCAATGTAGATGATCAATGAAAGATAGAAATCACAGGCCCATAGACTATAGTCCATGAATGGAAACCTTAACTGCATGTTTCAAACGAAGACGTGAGCGGGCAGAAGGAGAAAGCAAAAAATTCAAAAAGCCATTCCAGGGCCCTGGGTCACACCTGTAATCCCAACACTTTCAGAGGCTGAGGTGGGAGGATTGCCTACACTCAGGCATTCCAACCCAGCCTGGGGCAACATGGGTCCATGTCTAAAAAGTAATTAATTAGTTAATTAATATGTAGCTGGGAGGGGTGGCATGCATCTGTAGTGCCAGCTATGTGGGAGTCTGAGTTGAGAGGATCACATGGGAGTGGGGTGTCCAGGCTGCAGTGGGCTGAGATCCTGGTGCTGCTCTCCAACCTAGGAGACAGAGTAAGACCCATTCTCAGAAAACAAACAAACAAAAATAAGAGGTACATTATGCAAATTAAAACAATATAGTGTGAGGAGAATCAAAATAAACAAAACATCATCAGAGCCTATATGATCCGATGAAAGGAACCAGCTTTCACATAACAGCCACAGATGGGGAGAACAATGAGAAAGGGCAGAGAGAACATGTAAATAATAATTCACCAAACTCCCCAAATGAGTTAAAAGACATGAATGTACAAAGAGTACTTCCTTTGGCTTCAAAACCCTTAGTAATAAGTGTCTTTTCCTGAATCCCTGACATGCATTCACCTCACCTGAACCTCTTGTTGAGGTTCTGAGATCATAATCTGCCCTTTTTTCTGTACGCTCTCATTTTGTTATTTCACATCACTTATCTGTAGCAGGTCATAACGAATCATGATTCTTTGACATTGTTGACACAATGAAGAACTCAGATATGAGTTCAATAAACAATAGTTTATGATATGTCATGAAAAAATGCTGTATACACAATGTTTGTTAAAAGGATAATACAAAATAAAAATGTAGGAAGAAGTACATTTTCTTCATTTCATCACTGAGCTTGTGTTTACATAACACTTTATCTGTGATCTATAGCTGCCTCCTAGAAAATGATCTGACAGAGTCATTTGAAAGTTCTCATTCCACTTTGGAGAACACAGGCATAACCCACTTTTTCACTTTTCTACCTATTGGATATACTTAGTGGGATGAGTGAGATCCATGTGACTTTTGGCTTTGCTGTAATACCCAGTTATTTTTTTTAACACTGTCTTTGCTAGATAAGCCTGAAATAAATGGTTAATTATGGCTTACAAAAAGAATTCCTCTCTTTCAGCTGAGATTCTTTATAACAGGAATTTCATCCAGCCATGCAAACAATAATCTGATGCCACTGCTGACAGATTCAGAATTACAAACTAAATTCAGACAGAGGATTGGAAGATAGATGATGCAGATGGAGAGAGGGGGGTTGGGGAAGGAAGGGAAGGATGAAAGGAGGGGTGTAAGGGAAGGAAAGGAAATAAGGAAGGGAGAGAGAGTGATAGGTGTTCAAAGACACAGATACAAAGTCTAGTACGGTTGTAGAGATAGGTGTGTACAAATTAACACAGGCAGTGTGGAAACATATTGGACAGACAGAGACATAGGTGGAGTCAGAGAAAAGATACAAACCCACACAGAGAAATAAACATACAAAATAAATAAACATAAACATACATAGAAATCACAGAGACACCCTTGGCAGTTTAAACATTAAAAAACACCAAGACCCTGAAACTAGAAATAACGAGGTGTTTCAGAGTTACTGAGACAGAATGCAAATTTGTCAGTGACCTTAGCATCTGTGCCCCATGTGCATGGATATTCAGTGGAAGAAGCATTAGACAGACCGTACAATTCAGCATGATCTCTGATAATACCTAAACAATGAAGCTTATGTTAAATCACTAGACTGAACTGCATGTAGGATTTGAGGAAGAAGCCCAGTCAGCCATGTTCACTCGGTGGGGTGGACAATATGGCTGAGCCACCAGTCCATGGCATGCCAATCCACTGTAGACAGTTGCTGGTTTGCTGCCTGCCTTGGGAAAAGCTCTTCCCATACTACCACTTTAAAACAGGCTAGCTCCAAAACTAGCCCTGTCATTGACTTACAGTCTTTTCCTTATCATTTGTCTCCTAGAAAAATTATTGCAAGATCCTTTCCTCAACTTTTTCCTATGCATTAAATTTGGGGCAAGACCTTTTCAGACGACCTGATTACAGGCAAGTACCCAGACATTTCCCAATCTGAGTAGCCCTGAGTGCAGACACCAATCTGCTGCCCCAGTCAGACTCTTTACATTATTAACCTTATGCAAAGTATGCTGAAAAGGCCACAGAAAATAAAAGGGCCCTGGGCTCCAGAAACAGTCTGCAATTCCAATCATTGGGGAGAATAGATCCTCATGAAGGTTTACATGAGCACAAAATGCACTCGTAATGCTGTTAGCTACATACGTTATTAGCTCCTCACCTAATAAGAAACTTGGAGAAAAGTTTAACCCAACTAAAGATGTAAACATCAACAACAGTGTCCATATCATGTGTCATCAAGTGACAGAGAGTCCATGTGTCATTCCCCCTGCAATCTTATATTCCACAAATCCACCCCTTTTCCCTTCACTTCTGCATGTCTGTGTTTTCCCTTAATCACCTATGCCAGAAAAAAAAGAGGTGTATACTGAAAGCCTTCCCACATGCCTCTGTAAGCTTTCCCACAGTCCCTCCATAAACCTTACATGCCCATTTCTTCTCACATTGATGGAATCCCTTGTACTGAGAGGCTGGTTGTCCCAGAAAAGGATTATGCATTCATCTTTAAAAGGAGAACATGTGAGAAAGTGAACTTTAAGATTTCCATCATCCTGTGCTATCTTAATGTGTCTGATGATACCTAAAATGATTTTGGAGTTACCTTATCCCAGCAAACTGGGCCCTGGATATCTTAGTGCCCATTAACCCCTTTTCTTCAACTATCTCTGCTTCCACAGGATGAAGTAGCCTCCAAATAAACTCTCTTCTCTTTTTTTACCTTCCCAACTCTGTCCTGTAGGAAGAATCCCAAAACATTCCACACTCATTCACTCTACAACTTTAGAGGCCCAGCTCCAACACAGACTGGTCATTTCCATGAAGAGAATGAAACATATGGATTGATGTATTCATTATGACACCTGAATCCAGGGGATGAACACACACACACACACACACACACACACAGTCACATATCCTTAATAGTGTTTATTTTTCATTCCATACAATCCAAGTATACCCCCTTTTACTGTCTGCATTTTTTGTGACTGGGTCTGTTTTTCCTTTAGTTCCTGTGCATAAGACCATGCTGAGTACTGAAATCCTGCATACCACAGTAACTTTTTAGGAGTTCTGCTGTTTTAGGTAAAGTCTGATGCTCCATCATATTTAACTCAAAGTCTGGGGGTCTCCTAGAGAAAAACAAACATGTCAAAATGCACTTCTTCTGAGCCATACTTTAAAATGTTTTAATTTTAGGACCTGCCAAGAAAAGACTACCCCTTCCTCATTTGTGACCTCTTAAACTTCCTCCTACCATGTGTTACAAACTGTTCTCTGCAATACCTGCCCCATTCCCAGTATTCTCTGTGATGGGAGTCAGCTAACAAGACGCATTGTACACTAAAAGCACACAGAAATATGATGAGGCAATAGCTTAAGAAAATTCATCAGTCTAAACAGTCTTTTGTGGTTTGTGGCAAGGATGACAAGGAGGCACATTTAGGGAGCCCAATCTTAAGGGGTTGGTAGGATGACTGCCGGTGGGGTTGATGGCCATGGAATCAAGTGCCACATATTGAAGTTAATTGTTCAGCTTTACTTCTCAGTGAGTCTGGACATGCACTATGCTTCCCTGGGCTTAAGACTCCACAGCTATAACCTGCTTTGCAGTCCAGTGTCTAATGTGCCTTTTTCAGCCCAATGGCCTGAATGTCCTGGATTTTGTCACTCTCTGTCTTCCTATCAAGGAATTTCTACTTGTATGAAATGAGCCTCAATTTCTACATTTCTGAAATGAGCGTCCAGGCTCCCTGAAAAGGGAGGTGTGTCACACCCTTCATAGTGGGAATAAAACAGCTCCAATTACAACTGAATGGCTCACCTGAAATCTCTGTTCCCTTTTCAGATGGCTTCATCCTTATATAGTATTGCAGGGGATTGCACCACAGGTCCTTACATAGGATCTATCATGGGAATCAATAGGGAAAGCCCTCATCAGGGCTCAGACTCGTGACCCAAGCAGCTGGGAACACACCGGGGTCATTCCTGATGTTTCCTAGCAAGGACCCACCTCAGCAATCCTGTTAGATCCTGTGAAGTTGTGGTCAGAAAACAAGTTGAAGAAGTTAAGGCTGCTGTTGTGGTGTCTGTGGCCATAGGCCTCAACGTCATAATCCTGATACCACTGAATTGGAGTGAAATGAGAAGCCCTGTATTCTACAGAGACAGGATTTTGTGGGAAGGGGGCTGGATCACGTTGGCAATGATCCACCCACCATCTTCCTTCCACTACCTATCCTGGGAGCCACTTGTCACTTGTGACATTCACCAGATATTCCTTGGTAATCACTTTATTCTGGAAGTAGGGGTCGTCAGAAAGAACAACATGATCTTGCAGACATGAATGGGATGTTTCTCTTCTTTCACCTGTCAGGACAAGGTGAAGGAAGCTTAAATGCCTTTTTGGGTGAGGTGCCCACTGTTGCTTACAGAAATGAATTATTTCCCTTGCCCTTCCCGACTCTACCCTCTAGCCTCAGTCTTCCTGGCCTCAACTCCAAGTTGATCATGTAGCTCAACATGTCTTCATCTTGGCCAGTGATCAGTGCTGACATCTGGGGGTGGTTTGCAATCTGATTTAGGTCAAAGAAACTTTAGATGTGATGGAAGGTAAAGCTAGAAGCAACAGGGAAGAAGGCCTAAGAGCACCCAGAGGCAGAGGTAGGAGGTAGGGAATTTCTCAGATTTGCTTCCACTTATGACCTCCCTTTCTCCTCTCCCTCCCCCTGAATTAAGTCCTGCTGGGTTCACGGAGGGTGTATAATTCTGAGGCTAACTGCATTGACATGGGGAGGGGTGATTTGCAGAGAGGTGCTGCTGTCTGAGGAGTGGCAGAATCTGCTTATACCTGAAGACGCCCAGTCCGAGTTCGGACTGGCAAGGGACAGCAATCACACTCCCTTAACAATAGCTTGATTCACAGAAAAACCTGTTCTAGTCTGAACTCGCTTCTGCTCTTCAAAAAGATGCCGCAAACGTCTGCTGCTTGGCATCACGAAGGGTTTCATTGCCGCATGCAGGAAAACAGTACCCGTGTCTGCTCCGGCTTTCTACAGCCACATTTGTCCGTGGCAACTCACTGTTGCTCCCCAAATAGTAATATTGACGCAGAGCTGCCAGTATGTTACTTACGCTTCCCCAAGAGCACCTCTCAACGAGAAAGGCAGAAGAAACACTGAAAAGGAAACACAATTGGCCCAGAAGCCAGGGATGCTCTGGATGATGGCGCCTCTGCGGTCCAGGTGGGGCTTCCACCTCCACTCCATCTTTCCCCTCTGCTGAGAAAAGGCCTTAGCTCAGGCATTAACCGGCTCCAGCTCCACCTGAACAGCCAGCAGCTCCTCCAGTGCTGACTCTGGAGTCATGGGTCCAGGGCCAGGCTGTGCCCACTGGTCCTCCTCCTGCCATTCCAGGTAGGCCACCTTCTGGGCCACCACCTTCACCTCCGCCATTATGTCATCCGCCATCCTCACCACCTCCTCCTCCAAGGCTGCCTGCTCGCTCAGCACCCCGGGCACCCCCACCTGTAGAGCCTCCATCCTGAAGACTGTACCCTTCTTCGAACTCCCACAGACCACCACCTGTGCTGCCCTACCCATGCGACAGGAACCCTGCCGCCGCCTTTATTGAACCCAGTGGATCAGCGGGCCCTCAGGGGGCATCTGCTGGGCTTCCAGGCGCCCCCTAAAGGATTGCGTGCAAAGGGCGCCGGGAGCTGCTCCAAGACTTCCCGCCTCTGCAGCGTGGCCAATCAGTGCGACGGCGGTGGGCGTCTCCCTGGGTGGCCTCACTCGAGGCTGGCCTGCAGTCCCAGCCTCCCGGGGTAAGCCTCCTCTGAGAAGCCCTCCGAGCTTGTGCCAGGTAGCGCTGCGTCCAGGCACATGAGGGCTGTGTGGCCTTTGGAATTGTGGGCATGGGAAGCCGTGCGCCCTAACTGACATCCTGAGTGTGGCAAGCCATTGTCCCACAGGGAACACATGAAACATCTCACATCATTAGGCAGGCCAGGTAGATAGTACGGAATACTGCAGATCCAGAGGAGAACTCTCTCTGGCTGCGGGGGCAAGGGCAGGGGCAGTGGCCTGAGGAAAGTAGGTCACGGTGGGCGCGTGGCAGGAAAGTTTCCTGCTTGCGCTGAGGTTGAATTCGTCTGCTCCGGAAGCCAGAACCCTGGCACACACTCTCCCAGATCTAGGCAAATACAGGCTTCGCATACAATGCTTCCTCCCTGAGGGTGCTGTATTCCAAGGAGCAATCCAAAGGGCCTCTCGTCCTGTGCCCTAGGCATACCGGAGGCCAGCCAGCAGGGTTGGCCATAGACAGCCTGCGTGCACGCTGTTGTGCACTGCCTTGCAGACCCATAGGCTCCCGCAAGTGCAGCAGCGGCTGTGGTGCCCGTTGATGGGGCTCTACAAGCCCAGGGCCTCTGCCTCTGGCTCCTGATCTCCTGTGCAGAGTTGACACTGCTGGAGACCTGAGTCCCAGGGAGAGTGCGATGATCTGCGGGGGCAAGCAGGGGCTTGTCAGGAAACCTGGGTCCATGTAGGCCTGGGACTATGTTCTCAGCAGCGTGAGTTCTGTGGGCCTTTCGGGGAGCCGGCCTCCTGGGGAGCGGCCCCCAGAGCCAAAGGGTGCCGAGGATGGGCTGGGCTGCACAGGCCGGGGTCTGTGGGATCACCCAGGAGGGCATAGTGTTCAGGCTGAAGGCTCTGCTGGACAGGACGGATGGGGTACAGACCAAGGAGGTGGCCTTGGAAAAGGAGGCGGTGCTGATGGTGGAAGTCATAATGGTTGATGTGGAGGTGGTGGATGAGGAGGAGACCGACATGGAGTGGCAGAAGGTGGACCAGTGGGCACAGTCTGGCCCTGGACCCAGCACAACCAGGCCGTCAATGGACTCACTGGAGGTCCTTCACTTGGAGCCGGGCTCCGTGAATACCCTAGGCCACAGGACATCCCCGGCTTCTGGGCCAGAGCCATATCCTTGCAGCTGCCCATTCGGGATGGCTGGCAGCTGGGGATGGGCATCAGGCTTCCCGGGGGGGACATGGGGATTGAGTGGGGGATGGAGCCAGGTGGGAGGTGCATGGGGTCAGCCAGGAGGCAGGATATGGGGGACAGGGTGGGAGCTGAGGCCAGGTTCCTGACGATAGGAGGCCAGCTTGCTTGTAGGAACCCTGGGAGCGTGTAGTAAGGACGAGGAGCCAGGCACAGCACTCACAAGGGAGAATTGCGGTGCCAAGGTCCCTTTATGCACAGCACAAATTCAAACAGCACGCTTCCCTGGGAAAGTCCCTGGAGGACAGGGAGTCTGCATGCCATTGCCAGCCATTGAACCACCCCTGCTCTCAGTGCCTGTTTCCAACAGGCTCATCCCAGAAACATAAGATGCTTAAGACTAGGATTTGTGGTGGATGGGGCTGCCGACCTCCACAAGGCAGGCACCGGCTCCCCAGATACACTTTCTTCCCCCTGCCGGTGCTGCACCCAAAGGGGTGTAGGCCCTAAGCATATATAACCTCCTTTGCACCCAGGCAATTCCCATGGGGAGTGCCAGGTAAAACCCTACAGACCCTTCTACCTACAAAGCTTCCCTCAAGTGGATAGAACCACCCCTCAGGGAGACTAGGATAAGAGGCCACCACACACCTAGACATCCACAGAGCATGTCCAGCACCCAGCACACAAGGGCCTCCTGCAGCTCCTGAACCCTGAGAAGCAGCTGCCTCACACCACAGCACACCCCGCCCCTTCAGCTGCAACCACCTGCCCACTTTTTCTGCCTCCCCTCTCTGGTCAGCCCAGGCCATCTTGGCCGGGGTCCACCTACCCCAAAAACCACCACAGTTGTGGCGTTGCCTCCTCGCCAGACAGAGACAGAGGACCAACAAGGCAGGGTGACAGGCCAAATATCTGGGAGATAACCCATCTCCACATTCTCTGTGCTCTTTCAAAGTTGCAGGGTGTCATGAGGCTTGCCCACCCAATCATCTGGAGACTCTTTGACCAAAGGTATATTGTTTGGCACACCCAGATCCTGTGTGAGAAACCATGATGAAGTCCTGCTTTGCTACATGATGGATTTGCAGGTCAGGCTGGGGAGCCTGGGTCTGTGGGAGGGGTCCAGTATCTGAATCAGTTTGAGGTCCCCTGGGGCCCTGTGATGTCTCAGTGGCAGAGCTGCGAAGGGGAAACTCATGCTTCACTCCAGCTAGCAGGCCACCTCAGCCCAGCTAGATGAAATGGTCCCATTGAGTCTGTCTTCTTTATCCTTCTTAGTCAGGCAGGTGACGGAACTCAGCCATCCCAGTTACCAGCAGCAGGATGAAGATTTCCTTTTGTCACAACCTTTGCTTCCACAATGAAGTAATAATTAAGGAGTACTACTATTGGTATCCTCGGTAAGGAGTACCTCCCAGCATGGTAGGGGAGCTGGTGTGTGGGAAGGTAGGCCTAGAATGAACCTTCCTGACTCCTCTCCCTCCAGGGTACAGGGTGTCTCATTCCACAGCAGTCCAGTGGTTCTGGGATCATGAGGGTCAAGCCTCTAGCTGCAGGCAGAACATTGCCTACCTGAGCTTGTTCAGCTGGTTGACTGAACATGACTGCCTGGGTTTTGGCAGGATTGCTGAGGTGGGGGCCGTGGTGGGGCATCATGGGAAAGGACCCCGCTGGTCATTCCTTGGCCTTTGGGGAATTGGCTTTGAACCATGACCTGACCTGTCCTGGATGACCTTCTGCAGTCCCCCTGATCATCAGATAGGGCCTATGGCTCAATCTGTTGCAATACTGCCCCAGGGACAGAGGTATGGCATTAGAGAGGTAACAGAGAGGAGGCCAGGTGAGCAGCCTAGGGCTAAGATCTGAGAGGCCTTTTGAGTCCTCGATCTGTGCCCCACATAGAGAATCCAAGGGTCATGGAGGAGACTGCAGTGAGCAATCCCAGGCCATTCATGGGTTGGGAGAGAAAGGACCATTAGGGAACTGTAACACCCACATTTCAGGATTGGGGAACCCTAAACTACCTACGATACATATGTGGCTAAGGTCAGTGGGTGAGAAGCAAGGCTTAAGGGATAGCTGTCTCATCATCCCTTGCCAGCTCCTTCTCCTGCCCTGAGGCTTGCTACCACCTGGGGCTCAGATTGAGCTCAACCAGGGAGCTCTCTCTCTCCATATAGATGTCCACATGAGGCCCATCTAGGTCTATGTCCTTTCAGAATGTTTCTCCCAGGCCTGTCATGTTCTGTTTCAATGAAGCCAGGCTTCCCTGACATGCATTCTCCTCTCTGCCATCCTCACTCCCACTGCCCTGCCTTCCCAGATGAGATAGGCCACTGCACAGGGAATCTGGAGGACCACACGGGGCTCCAGTGTGAGGAAATGTTCTATTTTCTTCATGTACATGTATTTTAGAATTTCCTCCAGGGGAGGAAATGTGAAGAGATTGCAAAATGGCTATGGACCTTCAGTGTGTGTCCAGGGAGGGAACCTGGCTGGGAATTAAGGCCCACCTGTGGAATGGTATGGACATCCAGTGTCAGTTATCTTGATAAAGACCTGCTTTGTTACATCACCTACTATTAGTATAAAAGTTAATTTCTTAGAATATTGAAGAAACAAATTTAAGTGTGAATAATTATAATTTGTTCATAATTGTATGGAAAAACTGCATACAGATCCATTTTCCATTAAAATTCTTATGTGAGACTTGAAGAGTTTACCAAGTTTTAAAAAGCAGTTTTATTGTTCTACTACTGGCAATTTTTATGATCATTTTTTCAATACAGGGACATAGATTCTAGAAAGTTTTTGAGGGACTTTCAGCTTCTTTAGAGTACTTACTTGTAAATTTTGATTTTTTTCCCTGTGGTTCTTTTCAATTTACTATTTATACTTTATATGTGAGGTGTTAAATTTGTTTTCTTATTTGCCCCTTCTGGAACTTTTAAAGGATTTTTTTTTTTTTCTGTTAGATATGTGCGTTTTTCTGTGAGTACTTTTTCTACTACAGATTTTTTTGTTGCTGTTCGTTAGTTTTTGGGGTGTGTGTTTGTTTGTTTACTGGTTTTGAGATGGAGTCTCACTCTGTCACCCAGGCTGACATGAAATGGCACAATCTTGGCTCACTGCCACCTCTATCTCCGAGTTTCAAGAAATTCCTCTGCCTCAGATTTCTGAGGAGCTGGGATTATAGGCACATGCCACCATGTCCAGCTAATTTTTGTATTTTTAATTGAGACTAGGTTTCATCGTATTTGCCTGGCTGGTCTCATACTCCTGACCTCAAGTGGTCTACTCGCATTGGCATCCCAAAATGCTGGGATTACAGGTGTGAGCCACCACACCCGGCCTCATTTGTTTGTTTATGTATTTTAATCATTGTTCTATTTTCTTCATGTACACGTATTTTAGAATTATTGAAATAAAATATTTTATTTAGTTACTCAATACTTTAGTAGGTTTTTAAAACTAATTTTTCATTCACTAAATATGGTATTGTGTATAGGTTAACCTTATATAGTATTGTCATCCCGTCTTTTACTCAAGAACTCTGATACTGTTTTTTGCCCCACCTGAGGAGAACGTGCAGATAGTTAGAAAAAATTGTGTGAGTGAGTAGGTATGAAAATATAATTTGAAAGAATAGTAAAGTTCACAAATACAATTTCATATTTGTATTTTGCATCATTTTGAAAATTTTAGTTGCTGACACATGAAATTCTGTATTCACTTTTATGTTAAATGTACACTTTTGAATCAATTTCAACAATGAAAACAATCCAAGGCCAAGCATTAGTTCAGGAAGTAGAAAGCAGTTGTTCTGTAGAAAAAACATGTTTATTGAAGGTATATTTAGAGAGATTTTAGAAGGCTTCAGTCAATATTTTTGTTTCTGTTGCTCTGGTGTTTTATCATACTGTGACCAGACTGTAGCGTCAGTAGTTATAGTTACTAGGCTACCAAAGTCTCAGGGCTGCAGTAATTATTGAGGAAAGTGGCAGTGTGGTTGGCTGTTTAAGGAGACTAGAGGACTTAGGAGTTTCCACCGAAAGCACAAGGGCCTGGTTTAGTGGGTAGCCTTCTTTTGCTGAAGTAGGTAAGATCCAGGAGAAGTGTGGACTCATTGTAGTAGCTAGGGCTTTGAGATTGGTGAAGCATGTTAGTCTCCAACTGCCATTGCCAGTATTGGTCTGCACATAATGTCACTTCCTGGACATGCTGACTCCTGTAAATTAAAACATATAGTTTGGATTTAAATCCCTATTCCAACTTCTTAAACTTGGATCTAATAAGTGTGTAATAAAATATGTATACAGAACAAAGGGAGACATCAGATAAGTACATAAGTAAAGCATCCTGATCAAATATCTTCAAAAATATTACTACAAAAAATCACTGAAGATTAAACCTTAAAAAGTTATTTTAATTGGGGAAATAGAGAAAGGTTGGACTTGTTTAAAACTCTGAGGTGTAAAAATACTATTATTAGAATATGGAAATTATATAAAATGTCTAATTTGTTTGAAGAGCAGCATACTAGCTATTTAGTATGGCTAGAGATTAATAACTCATGTAAGAAAACTCAGAGATTAACAACAATTTTTTTCAGAGATTTTGTTCTGTAATTAAAGACTTTTAAAATGGTTTCCTACTGATGAGTGATTCACATATATTTATCACTTAGTCATATGCTGTATATCCTTTGATATAGGAACAAATTTATAGTTTCTATCATGTAGAAAGAGAAAAAATGATTGTGTACCACATTTGCATTAGTCTTTGGCCTGAGTAATGAAGCAAACAATGGAACTGCCTATGTCAGGGTACAGGTGGGCACAGCTGGAAGCTTCCATCACTTGCACTTTAACATTTCTGCATTCTCATCAGTCTCTCCTAGAAAGAAAATGGACTATAACTATCCTAAAGAACATATGTTACATTTAAACACCAAGTATCGAGATAAGATCATGATCTGTCTTATCAATGTCTTGTCATTACTTTAAAGTTATATGTATAACTTATACAAAGAAATTCAGTTTACCACCATTAACATTTTACACCACACATATATCTATTTCATTCTCTTTCTAGTGAATTTTTTTTTAGATGTATTTTTACTCTGTCACTCAGTCTGGAATGCAGTGGCCTGATTTCGGCTCACTGCAACCTCCGCCTCTTGGGTTCAAGCAATTCTCCTGCCTCAGCCTCCTGAATAGCTGGGGTTACAGGCACATGCCACCACTCCTGGTTAATTTTGTATTTTTAGTAGAGATGGGGTTTCCCTAGGTTGGTCACACTGGTCTCAAACTTCTGAGTTCAGGTGATTCACCAGCCTCAGCCTCCCAAAGTGCTGAGATTACAGATGTTAGCCACCATGCCTGGCCCCCCCTTTTTTTTGAGACAAGTTCTTGCTTGGTCACCCAGACTGGAGTGCATTGGCACAATCTTCACACACTGAAGCCTCAACCTCCCAGGCTCAAGCTATTTTCCTGTCTCAGCCTCCCATATAGCTGGGACTACATGTGTGCAACACCACACCAGGCTATTTGTTGTTGTTGTTTAGTGATGAAATCTTGCTATATTGCCCGAGTGGGTATCACATTCCTGGGCCCAAAGGGTTCTCCTAGTTCAAGCTCCCAAAGTGCTGAAACTACAGGAGTGAGCCACTGAGGACAGCATCGCCGCTCTTTAATCACTTTTTAAATGCCACTCTTCAAAATTAACAAGTAAATTTTTACTTATGAAATTCCAAATTAAAGTCAAGTTCAGCCTCACTTTTATAAAGAGGTAAAAACACAACAAAACGTAAAAACCTTCTTTTTCCTTTGCTTTGAATTTAGCAAACAGTTAGAAAGCAACTCATCTCTACTTTGGTTTACAAAATTGACTACAGAGAAAGATCCTCATCTAATTGTTTTCAGAACAAAAATCCTGTGAAGTTATCATCAGAACCATCATCTTATAAAACAAAAACAAATCTCCTAGTGGGTCTTTTAGGTAGATTAAATATGTTATAATTAGTCATGTACACAATTGTGATTATAGTTATTCCTTAAACCATAGTGTTAAAAATATGAACCTCATTTTTTTAGAACTGCTACCCTAATAAGAAAACTAACTACTGATGTGGTATAATAATTTGTGGCCCAGAGAGCCAGCATTCTGAACTATTCAGGTTCTTCAGAGAGCGCAAGGGTGCTAAGAGCTGAATGGGAGTCTGGACATCTTGGAGGAGTAGCAATGCCCGATCATTTCTTGCTGCCCCCATCACCAACCAGAATCTCTCATGCAGTAGAATGGTAGACAACTTCACAATTCTCAGTGGTGTCCCAGGGTGCCTCAGGCCCAGAATCACAGCAGTGTCTTCAGGATTCCCATGTGCATAGGCAAAGATTTATTATAGTACATTCATTAGAAAACCTGAATCTTAAACCTACATCAGGCTTTCCAGCATATTTTTTTAGTCATGATACACAAGGTCCCTAGCTCATCTTCAGAGAAATCAGAAATCTATGAATAAAGAGTCCACAGACAATGGGATTGTAGAGGAATTAACTAACAGAGGTACTAATAAGCCAAACACCGTGAGACAATTTCTTTTTAGTCTAAAACAAAAATGTTATCTGTATAAGTGAGATGGTCATGGATTACAGAAGTGAATGTGGACAGAGAAACCTTCAGCAATGTAATTATGGGATAATAAATCATAGGGTGAGGGAAGAGGCAGGCACAAACGTATATGTTCCTGACACAGTGGGCAGCTGTGAGAACCCACAAGCTGCTAACTATGGAACAACTGCAGACCTGACTGCCACAGCTGATGATGCCAGCCTGCCAAGGCATGGCATATCACAGAGAAATCTGATCTGCTAAATCTGAGGAGAAAAATAAGCTAATTGTGCTAATTTGAATATAATTGCCATCTGTAGACCATATTTTTTTAAGTTTTAAATCCGTCCTATTTGTGCTAACCAAGTTAGCATCGTTAAATATGACTAGCAAAAACAAACTTCTACCTCTATTGTGTTTATGCATTTTTCTGGAAAAAAAAAAAGTGTTCGTCTTAATATCTTTCCAAGTTCATAGTTTCTTTATGTCCTAGCTTAAGCTTCTTTAATCAAAATATTAGGAGGCATTCCAGCTTTCTCCCCCATTGCAACATTTATATAGCTATGATTTTAGCTACTTAGAAGTCATTGAAGTAGACAGGCAACAAAAAATACAATGATTTGAAAATATTAAGTAAATAATGTAAAATTTGGAGATAAGGCACCTGTCTCTAAATTGGAGGGGCTTATCTTCCTAAACTTATAATCTTAGTGAGATATCAAACCAATAGTTTAAATAGAAAATTCAAATTTGAGGTTCAGGAAAGAGCTCATATTTTAAAAATTATTTTAGAATTCCTCAGAAAACTGAGTTGAAGCAATGCTCATTAATATATGTAGAGAGAGAGATAAAAATGGTGAAGATAACCTGTCTATAGAAGGGGTAAGGAAATATAGATAAAATTAGAAGCATAAATGTGTTATTAAATTTAGTTGTCTTTGAATTAATCTTTAGAGGATGTGAGCAAATAATTGTGGCCTCCTTTATGTTCTAAATGTAGCTATGGCAATAGGTGGTAGCTATAAAAATAGCTGTGGTTAAGTGCACATTTAATAGATGAGACCAAAAGAGATCCCTCAATTTTCAAGGAAATAAGTGGAAATACAGTAATGTGAAATAGCCATTGCTAATATTGTGATAGGTTTTCTGATAGCCAAAGGAAGGGGGAAACTGATAATCTCAATGTAATACAGTCTAGTATACCAGCACCTAAAACGCATTACTTACCAACTACTATGCTGTTTCCAAACATCATAATATATTTAACTTAAAATATACTTAATTCGAAATAAATCTATTACAAATATAAGGTGCTGTGTGGTAGTAAAGAAATGTTTTTGTGTTAGGAGAATGTGTCTTAATGTTAGCCCTATTCATCTTTTGCCATGAGAACTTGATCAATCCATTCTACCTATATAGTATCAGAATATGCATTTAAGATAACTATAATAATCATGTTATATAATCTACATCATAGAGTAATCTATAGGGATACTATGGAAATTGAATCATATATCAAGTATGACATGCCTTTGTAAGCCATAAGGAAAATAATTTCTTTGATTTGGTAGATTAAAAACTCATGCATTTCTCAGGAAGAGCTTTCTCTCCCCTCTCCTTCCCTCTATTCTTTTCTATTTCCATTCTCTTCTTCCTTTACTTCTCCTACCAAGTTTTTGAGCCTTACTCTTAGGCTGTGGCAGAGAGATGTAGTGTGGCCGAATGGAATTGGAAGTGGAGGTAAAAGCTGAGGCATTTGTAGAGGTAGAGACTGAAAGGGACATGGAAGCAGGAGTAGTCATGGGCCCTTGGTGGTGCCAGGGTGAATGGCTAGGCCATGTCACTTCCTGGAACCAGAAAAGGACAGGGTGCACTTGGCTGAAGACATAGGACTTTGTGCAATGCTCCTCAAAGTGACTCAAGATTCCCACTTGCACCCAAGTGTCGTTTTGCTGTAGATGGCATAACAAAGGTGCTCCCAGGTCACCCTGCAAGAAACAAGAGACAAGATATGATCAGTATTTTGAAAGAGGGCCAGAAGTAACTTTTGGTGTTCAAGATATTCTTTTTCTCCCCGGCATTCACACCCCATGAATTTGTTACCTTACAGCCAGCCTCCCGCATAGCTTTCTTGGCCTCCATGGACAAAGTGAATTCACTCAGCTTGGGGCCAAATTGGGCACAAGTGCTGACTGGTAGGATGCTCAAGTTGCCTTTTTTTTTTTTTGCAGAATTCCAGGACTTCCTGATGGAAAACAGAGAAGAAGCCGGGCGCGATGTCTCACGCCTGTAATCCCAGCACTTTGGGAAGCTGAGGCAGGCGGATCACGAGGTCAAGAGATCGAGGCCATCCTGGCTAACACGGTGAAACCCCGTCTCTACTAAAAATACAAAAAAATTAGACGGGTGTGGTGGCGGGCACCTGTAGTCCCAGCTACTCCAGAGGGTGAGGCAGGAGAATGGCGTGAACCCGGGAGGCGGAGCTTGCAGTGAGCAGAGGGAGGAGTTCGTGCCACCGCACTCCAGCCTGGACAACAGAGCAAGACTCAGTCTCAAAAAAAAAAAAAAAAAAAAAAAAAAAAAAAAGAAGTGTTTGTGTTTGTTTGTTTTCAAATCAAATTTAGCCTAGATTAGAGAGAGAAGTATGGTGAAGAGAAAGACAATTTTTCAGTATTCAAGAGAAGATACTGTTCTCTTTCCAAATATACTTCTGTTCCATCCCAGTGTCTTCTTCATTACTCCCCCCTCATAAGGGACCAAATAGGTAGCCAACAGTCATATAGTTGTATAAATTTCTCCTGTTTGAGACTTTCCTAAGGGCATAGAAGAAGGACCAGGGTTTGAAAATGTAGTGGCTGCTTCAGGAAGATCAACCCAAGTCCTAGGGGTGCCTTCGGACCTAGGTAGGGTATGGCATGTTCATTGCTGACAGTCTGAGCTTGGGCAGAATCTAGAAGATAATTAAGCCCCAGTTGGACCAGGGACAGGGCTCCTGAAATTTTTCTGGGGAACAAAAATCAAGGAAAAGTCTATTATTTCCACATTTCAATTTGAATAAACCCTGGAGGTGAATCAGATGAAGACCAGGTAAGCGCTAAAGTACTAATACTACTTTAGAAACTATTTTCGAGGATCATTTGAGACCAGGTGGGCAACAAGGTAGGACTTCATTTCTGTGGAAAATAATAAAAAAATTAGCCAGATGCAGTGGTGTATGCCTGTGGTCCCATGTACTCAGGAGGCATAGGTGGGAGAATCCCTTAATCTTGGGAGTTTGAGGCTACTGTGAATCACACTACTGCACTCCAGCCTGGGCAATAGAGCAAGACCCTGTCTCTATCTCTCTTTCTCTCTGTCTCTCTCTCACTCACAGACACATACGCACACGCACACAAAGGAAAGATATTCATTAACAACATCAATGTTGTAATTGCTTTATAATGATCATCATTTTGAAATGAATTACTCAGACTTACATAAAATTGGCACATCTGGCTGTGGTAAGGATCCACTGTTCATTTAGTATGGAGCCAGCACAGAAATGGGAGAAAGACAGCTGCACAGAAACTATACAAGGGAATTCACCAATTTCTGACTCCCAGCAGCTGGGACAGAGGAGGACATGGCCAGGGCATAATCCACACTCTGCAGAAGGAATACACATGTGGAATAGAGTGAGATTAGTGTTACTACTCTCCCATTTCTGAAATCTAATTTTAGGTTTTTAGAAATAGGCTTGGAAATTCAGTATCTTCAATTCTGAGAAAATCCATGGAAATATACATCATTCATCCTACAATTTTAGATATACTAAAGAGGTTATCTACATATTTACCCCTCAAATAATAATATATATATGTATATATACACTTATGATATATATCTTATTATTTATATCCAAGATAATATACTATTATGCAATAGTGTGTGTATATATTCATATACCTCAAGTGGAACAATAAACTATTTCTAAGAAGTAAGACTATCTTTAAAATACTGTTCTCTGAATAGAATTGTGTTTATAAAACATAGCTCATAAATCCTATTTGGCAAAAATAAGATATTCTTCAATATTTAGACATCTCTGCTGATTCATACAATAACCTAAATTTCAGTCTTCTGAAGTTCTGAGAACATAACCTCTGATGTTACAAATTCTGGTTTTAGGGTTCAACAAGAGTCTTCGTACCAAGTATATTAACTCAAACATATGACTAGAGTAAGGGTGCCTGTGGTTTCATGAGAAATAGCAGCTGTCTTGAAGAGCTAGAAAGCCTTGAAACTTTCTTTCCAGATCACAGATAGTTGACACTCAACCAGGGAATCATTGAGTTCTGAATGCCTAGGAGGTTGTTGTCCAGGCTTGGGTCCAGATTGAGATCCAGGCATCAGGAGAGGCTGTTTTGTTAAAAGTGTGGCTGTAACAGCATGCAAGGATGAAAAAGAATGAGAAAGAATGGACTCTTCAGTAAATGTTGAGGAAGACATTTTCTGAAGAGAATTAGCAGAAGAGGCTATGGATAGGAGAATAGAAGAGGAGACCAGAGGAGAAAATAATAAAACAAGATGGGAAAATGCAGAATGAAGGGAAGGTACAAAAGAAAAGACTGAACAAGAAGGGCACAGTGTACATGGAGATGGAAGAGAACAAGAAAGAAAGAAAAAGGAGAAAGAAAGAGAGATAAGAGAGGTGCATGGGGCATCAGGGTTTTCTTTTATCTGGATTTTTAATTTCCTGCCATAGTGCTGGTAAACAACTCTTCCAGGAAGCCAAATGCTTGTAAGCTTGCTTGGTTGGACAGAATTGATTTTATCTTTGCTTTCTGTGGCACTTATCTCAGTTAACAAAGCTATAATATACTGATCTGTGAAAGGCACAGTTTTTACTGGCAAAAAAGGGTACACATTTGGACAAGGAGCCAAAATGACTCATTAATAGTGTTTCTCCATTAGGCTCAATTTCAGGAGGAGAAAATGATCCAATTATATCAGCCTTATAATGGGTTCTGGGTCTGGCTGTTTCAGGCTGGATGCAGGTTCTCACTTTGTCAGCTTCAAAAACAGCAAAGGATTCAATAATATCAGCTTCAGACTGGATACAGTGTCTGTCTGCTTGGGTTACAGGCAGTATCCAAGATATGAGTGTTCTTCCTTTAAGCGAGGTCCATGATTTGACTACTGGAGATAGACTCTTGGGCCAGAATCTTAGCAGCAAGGTTTCAGACTGGATAAAAGGGTGAATTATGTCAACTTCTGGCTGGATCCAGGGACTGACTATTTGAGATTTTGAATAAGCTCATGATCTGCCTTTATTCATCGTAATGTAAAACAAAGATCTGACTATATCAGTTTTCTGCTTGATTCAGGGTCTCACTACTTGGGTTTCAGGGTGGGTCCAGGTTTGAAATGTAGCAGCTCTTTGCTGAGTCCACGGCCAAAATATACCAATTTCAGTCTGGGCCAGGGAGAGAGTGGCTGATTTTCAGGATGAATCCGGGGTCTAACTGTATCACATTGAGTCTGTAAGCAACATGTGACTCTATCAATTTCAGTCATGTTTCAGGGTTTTATTCCTTTGCTTACAGTCCAAGTTTGGAATACTTCAGTTTCAGGTTGTTTCCAAACTAACATCATCAAATAGGTTAAAGCATAAAAATAACAGGCCAAGAGGAAAAAGGTTTAAATCTCTGAGAAATAAATAAAGCTCACAAACCTACTGGAAACCAATCTGCATATCAAGGAAAAGGTTCTGAATAAACGCTCATCTTTCCTGTACTAGCTTGTTAACCCATAAAATTGAGCTTTTTTGAATTAAAAAGAGAACTGTGTCCTTATTTTAGTTTGTAACCTTGTCTTCCCCTGCAAACACTTTATATAGTATCCATTCACTTCATTTCCACATCAAGATCACAGTTAGCTTCAAAGGCTGAAGAAGGACACCTCATTGGGGTACTTTTGCCTTCACCCATGTCATTCAATCACATATGACCACAGACAACTGGTGAGAGTGGCATCTATACTGTGGTTCTTAAAATGGAGTGAGCCTCAGAATCTCCCACAGGGTTGGCTAAAATGCAGACTGCCAGGCCCCACCCTCAGAGGGTTCAGCAGATTTGGAGCTGGCCCCAAGAATCTGCATTTCTAACAACTTCCCACATAATGGTGATGCTACCAGTCCTGGAGTCATACTAATTTTCAAGAACCATTTTATAGATGATTTTGGATCACTGCCATCACATCATCTGTTTTGAGGAACCACAGAGCCCTACCTTAACAGCTATTTTAATATACAGACAGCATGAATTTTACACACATCCCCATGGCCTGCCAATCACTTGGCACAGGCACATGTTTTGCGTGCAGCCATGCATTGCTACAGTTAAAGCCAAATGTTACAGAGAAAACTGAATGCTGGATGCTCAGTCCTTCAGATCCTCGACTCTTGGCATTTCATATTTCACCACCACCTGGAGCTTTCACTCCACCACACATGATGGGGCACGTGACTTGCTAGGCTTACAGTTGAGGAAGGGCACGGTCCTAAGAAATGACAGGAACTGCCCACGCTTGCTTGGTATCTTAGACAGAGCCTTATTTCCTCTGCATCCCATTTCTAGTTAGGAGCATGGATGCTGGAGAGATCAGGGGCACCACGGTGACACAGGAGTAACTGGTGGAGCTGACCTCACACCAGGTCATCACCTCATTCCTTACTTCCCTCAGGACTTGTAGCCCCTATGCTAACCAGCCCTGGATGCTGTGATTTTCCAACTCCTGCTTCTGACTCCTCCAGTTCCTCTGGGTACTCAATTGCTAACACACTTGCAATCAGTTATTTCCCATCCCTGTTCAGATGCAGGCATGCCCCAAACAGCCTGACTCCCCAGTTCACGCATACTATGAACCACTGCAGCTTCAAAGCTGAGTATTAGTGTCCTGTGGGGGCATCCAACTTACCCCTAACCTCATCTCCACCTCAAAAAACAGGCAAGGGACTGCCTCAAGGCTGCAGATCTAGCAGGCACAAAGGTGTGTCAAGCACTGACTGTCTAGAGGATCCCAGTGCCTCACACTCCTCACAAGGCTGTATCCACCTCTGACTGGCCTCAGCCTGGAGAGCCTGGTGTGGCAGAGACCCTCACAGCAATGCCAATCCTGTGTTCTTCCAAGGTGTTCAGAAATCAGTTGTCTATATCCATGGCAGGGTGCAGTGGCTCACACCTATAATCCCAACACTTTGAGAGGCCAAGGCAGGCAGATAATTTGAGGTCAGGAGTTTGAGACCAGCTTGGACAAAATGATGAAACACTGTCTTTACGAAAAATACAAAAATTAGCCAGGTGTGCTGGTGGGTGCCTGTAGTCCCAGCTACTCTGGAGGCTGAAGCAGGAGAATCACTTGAAGCTGGGAGGCAGAGGTTGCAGTAAGCCAAGAATGCACCACTGCACTTCAGCCTGGGCAACAGAGTGAGACAAGATCTCCAAAAAAAAAAAAAAAAAGAAAAAGAAAAAGAAATTACATTTAACATTAGGTATATCTCCTAATGCTATCCATCCCCCCTCCCCCTACCACACAACAGGCCCCAGGGTATGATGTTCCCCTTCCTGTGTCCATGTGTTTTCATTATTCAATTCCCACCTATGAGTGAAAACATGTGGTTTTTGGTTTTTTGTCCTTGCAATAGTTTGCTGAGAATGATGGTTTCCAGCTTCATCCATGTCCCTACAAAGGACACGAACTCCTCATTTTTCATGGCTGCATAGTACTCCATGGTGTATATGTGCCATATTTTCTTCATCCAGTCTACCATAGTTGGATATTTGGGTTGGTTCCAAGTCTTTGCTATTGTGAATAGTGCCGCAATAAACATACATGTGCATGTGTTTTTCTAGTAGCATGATTTATAATCCTCTGGGTATGTACCCAGTAATGGGATGGCTGGGTCAAATGGTATTTCTAGTTCTAGATCCCTGAGGAATCGCCACACTGACTTCCACAATGGTTGAACTAGTTTACCATCCCACCAACAGTGTAAAAGTTTTACTATTTCTCCACATCCTCTCCAGCACCTGTTGTTTCCTGACTTTTTAATGATCGCCATTCTAACTGGTGTGATATGGTATCTCATTGTGGATTTGATTTGCATTTCTCTGATGGCCAATGATGACTAGCATTTTTTCCTGTGTCTTTTGGATGCATAAATGTCTTCTTTTGAGAAATGTCTGTTCATATCCTTTGCCCACTTTTTGATGGGGTTGTTTGTTTTTTTTCTTGTAAATTTGTTGGAGTTCATTGTAGATTCTGGATATTAGCCCTTTGTCAGATAAGTAGATTGCAAAATTTTTCTCCCATTCTGTAGGTTGCCTGTTCACTCTGATGGTAGTTTCTTTTGCTGTGCAGGAGATCTTTAGTTTAATTAGATCCCATTTGTCAATCTTGGCTTTCGTTGCCATTGCTTTTGGTGTTGTAGACATGAAGTCCTTGCCCATGCCTATGTCCTGAATGATATTGCCTAGGTTTTCTCCTAGGGTTTTTATGGTTTCAGGTCTAACATTTAAATCTTTAATCCATCTTGAATTAATTTTAGTATAAGATGTAAGGAAGGGATCCATTTTCAGCTTTCTACATATAGCTAGCCAGTTTTCCCAGCACCATTTATTAAATAGGGAATCCTTTCCCCATTGCTTGTTTTTTTCAGGTTTGTCAAAGATCAGATAGTTGTAGATATGTGGCATTATTTCTAAGGGCTCTGTTCTACTTCATTGGTCTATATCTCTTTTTTGGTGCCAGTATCATGCTGTTTTGGTTATTGTAGCCTTGTAGTATAGTTTTAAGTCAGGTAGCATGATGCCTCCAGCTTTGTTCTTTTGGCTTAGGATTGACTTGGCAGTGTGGGCTCTTTTTTGGTTCCATATGAACTTTAAAGTAGCTTTTTCCAATTCTGTGAAGAAACTCATTGGTAGCTTGTTGGGGATGGCATTGAATCTATAAATTACCTTGGGCAGTATGGCCATTTTCATGATATTGATTCTTCCTACCCACAAGCATGGAATGTTCTTCCATTTGTTTGTATCCTCTTTCATTTCATTGAGCAGTGGTTTGTAGTTCTCCTTGAAGAGGTCCTTCACATCCCTTGTAAGTTGGAATGCTAGGTATATTATTCTCTTTGAAGCAATTGTGAATGGGAGTTCACTCATGATTTTGCTCTCTGTATGTCTGTTATTGGTGTATAAGAATGCTTGTGCTTTTTGCACATTGATTTTGTATCCTGAGACTTTGCTGAAGTTGCCTATCAGCTTAAGGAGATTTTGGGCTGAGATGATGGGGTTTTCTAGATATACAATCATGTCATCTGCAAAGAGGGACAATTTGACTTTCTCTTTTCCTAACTGAATATGCTTTATTTCTTTCTCCTGCCTGATTTCCCTGGCCAGAACTTCCAACACTATGTTGAACAGGAGTGGTGAGCGAGGGCATCCCTGTCCTGTGCCAGTTTTCAAAGGTAATGCTACCAGTATTTGCCCATTCAGTATGATATTGTCTGTGGGTTTGTCATAAATAGCTCTTATTATTTTGAGATACATCCCATCAATGCCTAATTTATTGAGAGTTTTTAGCATGAAGCGTTGTTGAATTTTGTCAAAGGCCTTTACTGCATCTATTGAGATAATCATGTGGTTTTTGTCTTTGGTTGTTTATATGCTGGATTAAATTTATTGATTTACATATGTTCAACCAGCCTTGCATCCCATGGATGAAGCCCACTTGATCATGGTGGATAAGCTTTTTAATGTGCTGCTGGATTTTGTTTGCCAGTATTTTATTGAGGATTTTTGCATTGATGTTCAACAGGGATATTGGTCTAAAATTCACTTTTTTTGTTGTTTCTCTGCTAGGCTTTGGTATCAGGATGACAGGATGATGCTGGCCTCATAAAATGAGTTAAGGAGGATTCCCTCTTTTTCCATTGATTGGAATAGTTTCAGAAGGAATGGTACCAGCTCCTCTTTGTACCTCTGGTAGAATTTGGCTGTGAATCCATCTGGTCCTGGAGTTTTTTTTGGTTGGTAAGCTATTGATTATTGCCTCAATTTCAGATCCTGCTGTTGGTCTATTCAGAGAGTCAACTTCTTCCTGGTTTAGTCTTGGGAGGATGTATGTGTTGAGGAATTTATCCATTTCTTCTAGATTTTCTAGTTTATTTGCATAGACATGTTTATAGCATTCTCTGATGGTAGTTTGTATTTCTGTGGGATCGGTGGTGATATCCCCTTTATCGTTTTTTATTGTGTCTATTTGATTCTTCTCTCTTTTCTTCTTTATTAGTCTTGCTAGTGTTCTATCAATTTTGTTGTTCTTTTCAAAAAACCATCTCCTAGATCATTAATTTTTTGAGGGGTTTTTTGTGTCTCTATTTCCATCAGTTCTGCTCTGATTTTAGTTATTTCTTGCCTTCTGCTAGCTTTTGAATGTGTTTGCTCTTGCTTTTCTAGTTCTTTTAATTGTGATGTTAGTGTGTCAATTTTAGATCTTTCCTGCTTTCTCTTGTGGGCATTTAGTGCTATAAATTTCCCTCTACACACTGCTTTGAATGTGTTCCAGAGATTCTGGTATGTTTTGTCTTTGTTCTTGTTGGTGTGAAAGAACGTCTTTATTTCTGCCTTCATTTCATTATTTACCCAGTAGTCATTCAGGGGCAGGTTGTTCAGTTTCCATGTAGTTGAGTGGTTTTGAGTGAGTTTCTTAATCCTCAGTTCTAGTTTGATTGGACTGTGGTCTGAGAGACAGTTGGTTATAATTTCTGTTCTTTTACATTTGCTGAGGAGTGCTTTCTTTCCAACTATGTGGTCAATTTTGGAGTAGGTGTGGTGTGATGCTGAAAAGAATGTATATTCTGTTGATTTGGGCTATAGAGTTCTGTAGATATCTACTAGGTCCACTTGGTGCAGAGCTGTGTTCAATTACTGGGTATCCTTGTTAACTTTCTGTCTCATTGATCTGTCTAATATTGACAGTGGGGTGTTAAAGTCTCCCATTATTATTGTGTGGGCGTCTAAGTCTCTTTGTAGGTCACTAAGGACTTGTTTTATGAATTTTGGTGCTCCTGTATGGGGTGCATATATATTTAGGATAGTTAGCTCTTCTTGAATTGATCCATTTACCGTTATGTAATGGCCTTCTTTGTCTCTTTTGATCTTTGTTGGTTTAAAGTCTGTTTTATCAGAGACTAGGATTGCAATCCCTGCTTTTCTCGTTTTCCATTTGTTTGATAGATCTTCCTCCATCCCTTTATTTTCAGCCAATGTGTGTCTCTGCACGTGAGATGGGTTTCCTGAATACGGCACACTAATGGGTCTTGACTCTTTATCCAATTTGCCAGTCCATGTCTTTTAATTGGAGCATTTAGTCCATTTACATTTAAAGTTAACATTGTTACAGGTGAATTTAATCCTGTCATTATGATGTTAGCTGGTTATTTTGCTCATTAGTTGATGCAGTTTCTTCCTAGCCTTGAAGGTCTTTACAATTTGGCATGTTTTTGCAGTGGCTGGTACCGGTTTTTCCTTTCCATGTTTAGTGCTTCCTTCAGGAGCTTTTTTAGGGCAGATCTGGTGGTGACAAAATCTCTCCACATTTGCTTGTCTGTAAAGTATTTTATTTCTCCTTCACTTATGAAGCTTAGTTTGACTGGATATGAAATTCTGGGTTGAAAATTCTTTTCTTTAAGAATATTGAATATTGGTCCCCATTCTCTTCTGGCTTGTAGGGTTTTACTTTCATGAATCTGACAATTGTGTGTCTTGGAGTTGCTCTTCTCGAGGAGTATCTTTGTGGTGTTCTCTGAATTTCCTGAATTTGAATGTTGGCCTGCCTTGCTAGATTGGGGAAGTTCTCCTGGATAATATCCTGCAGAGTGATTTCCAGCTCGGTTCCATTCTTCCCATCACTTTCAGGTACTCCAATTAGACATAGATTTGGCTTTTTCACATAGTCCCATATTTCTTGGAGGCTTTGTTCATTTCTTTTTATTCTTTTTTCTCTAAATTTCTCTTCTTCATTTCATTCATTTTGTCTTCCATCACTGGTACCATTTCTTCCAGTTGATCGCATTGGCTACTGAGTCTTCTGCATTCTTCCTGTAGCTCTCATGCCTTGGTTTTCAGCTCCATCAGGTCCTTTAAGGACTTCTCTGCATTGGTTATTCTAGTTATCCATTTGTCTAATTTTTTTCAAAGCTTTTAACTTCTTTGCCATTGGTTCGAATTTCCTCCTGTAGCTTGGAGTAGTTTGATCATCTGAAGACTTCCCTCAACTCGTCAAAGTCATTCTCCATTCAGCTTTGTTCCATTGCTGGTGAGGAGCTGTGTTCCTTTGAAGGAGGAGAGGTGCTCTGATTTTTAGAGTCTCCAATTTTCTGCTCTGTTTTTTTCCCCATCTTTGTGGTTTTATCTACCTTTGGTCTTTGACGATGTTGATGTAAAGATGGTTTTTTGGTGTGGCTGTCCTTTCCATTTGTTAGTTTCCCTTGTAACAGACAGGACCCTCGGCTGCAGGTCTTTTGGAGTTTGCTAGAGGTCCACTCCAGACCCTGTTTGCCTGGGTATCAGCAGTTGGTGGCTGCAGAACAGCAGATATTGGCAAACCGCAAATGCTGCTGCCTGATTGTTCCTCTGGAAGTTTTGTCTCAGAGGAGTACCCGGCCCTGTGGGGTGTCAGTCCACCCCTACTAGGGGGTGCCTCCCAGTTAGGCTACGCGGGGTTCAGTGACCCACTTGAGAAGGCAGTCTGCCTGTTCTCAGATCTCAAGCTGCGTGCTAGGAGAACCACTACTCTCTTCGAAGCTGTCAGAGAGGGACATTTAAGTCTGCAGAGGCTACTGCTGTCTTTTTGTTTGTCTGTGCCCTGCCCCCAGACATGGAGCCTACAGAGGCAGGCAGGCCTCCTTGAGCTGTGGTGGGGTCCACCCAGTTGGAGCTTCCTGGCCGCTTTGTTTACCTAATCAAACAACTAACTCGGCAATGGCGAGGCCCCTCTCCCACAGCCTTGCTGCTGCCTTGGAGTTTGATCTCGGACTGCTGTGCTAGCAATGAGCAAGACTCTGTGGGTGTAGGACCCTCAGATCCAGGTGCAGGATATAATCTCCTGGTGTGCCGTTTTTTTAAGCCCATTGGAAAAGCGCAGTATTAGGGTGGGAGTGACCCGATTTTCCAGGTGCCGTCTGTCACCCCTTTCTTTGACTAGGAAAGGGAATTCCCTGACCCCTTGGCTTCCCGGGTGAGGCGATGCCTCACACCAGGGCCTATGGTAAGTCATCTTTTATGATTGGTGATAATTGGCTCAGCTTGAATTAGCTAAAGCTAGTTGCAATTTCCTTACCATTTTTAATCTGAGATCTGATTTTAGCCTTTCCTTTTCTCTGAGTAAAGTTTCTGTTGTTGTTGTTATTGTTGTTTTAACTCATATGTTGGGTTGTATGTGAGGAAATGCTTCAGCCTTTCCCCCCTTACTCCATCACTCTATTTGGGCTGATTTATGCATTAAGCATCTAATCTGAAGATATCAAAGATATGAAAAGGGATCTGTAAGTGTTTTAACGGCTTGGAAGAGAAAAATCCCACCAAAGGGAGAAATGCGCCCTTTAATCAGTCAGTGCTGTTAGGATCTGATGCCTGATCCCAGGGTGGGGACGTTTTTGACAGTCATGGGATGTAGGCAGACAGCATCTAAGGGAGCCCCACTTATCTATCAGAAACTAAAGATGAATGCAGTTACTTCAAAAATGAATGACAGTGAGGGTTTGGGAAATCCTACAGATAAGTTTCCAAATGCAAATGATAAGAAGCCTGTCAGTTGAAAGGGAATAAGGAATGAGCCACATAAATTAAGCTGACAGAATTTCTAGAGAGTGAAGTGTGCTGAGGCATCACCAACTGTGGGATATAAATATAGCTCACCATGTTAATATTCTGGGGTCTGCAGTCTCCATATTGATGTTTCTATGTTTTGAGTAAGCAGTTTCTGAATGTTCCAGTCTTTGGGTCTAGCAGACTTGATTTATGAAGAAAAGATGATGAGAATGAATGGGAAAGGCTTGCTGAGGAATTAATTGGGGTTGATAGTAAAAGTGAGCCTGCCTCTCTCACTCTTTTTCCCCAAAAACCTACTCTCAGGTGGGTGCTGCCGAAATGCTCAGGTGGGGTGAGGGAGGAAGCTCTCATAACTTCCTTCCTCTGGGGTTCTGCTCTATGCTCTGTCTGCCAGAGATATTTGCTGTCAAAGGCCTTCACCAATTTCTGTCTTTTTTCCTTCCTATCTTTGTTCCTTACTTCAACTGAACTTTGTTTCCATTCAGTTTTATGCCCCTGAAGGTTTTGATGTGCATGAATTGATGTTGGCTTTTTGCATCTCTGGTTTCCCTTCCATGGCACAGTGTCATCACCACTTTGGCCACTCCTCTTTAAGGGCTTTTCTCTGTTTCCCCTTAACTCTGGCATTCCCCAAGGCTCAGGACCTGCCCCACTCTCTTACAGAAGACTTCTTCTGGGGCAAGAATGTGCTTGGCATGTTTAAGGATCATGGAGTCAAGTGTCTGGATTGAGTAGAGATGGGGACGAGTGGCAGGCAGCGGAGGCAGCTGGGGCCATGTCCTGTGTGTAGGGCCTGTGTAGAATGTCATGGATGGCGCTGGAGCAGTCGAGAAGCATGGGGCTGCATCTAGATGGCTGACTTTGTTAGCCAAGGGGCCTCTGCATAAGTGAGGTGTTGACTTTGGGCTCTTTGTTCCTCAAAATTGAAAGACCAAGGTGCTGTGGTTTATTCTCCCATCCCTCATTTCCAGTGTCATCATATCCACTTGATTCTTCTTTCCAGCATCTCTCTATTCATCCCTCTGTTTCATTCCTCCCACTGGCTCCCAGGCTTGGCCTTTAGCTCTAGAGTAGACTGCGATCATATTATTTTTCAACCCCAAACCCTCAGCCCCCTTCTTGTTTTGTGCATCTCTCACACACTATTTAGATTAAACACTGCTGGTATCACATTCTTTTCCACACTGACAAGATAAATATTGACCTTAGTCCTGCCACTCGCTTTCCCCCACATCTGGCCTTTGCATCCAACCCCCTACTAACCATCTCCTCTTCCATCAGAGTGACCTTCCTTTTTATGCTCTCTCCCTTTTTCTGTAGTGTAATTACTGTGTATTGACTTGTATTAGATACTCACTGTCTAGAAAGAACTTGATAAATATTGTTTCAGTTATCTTTTGCTGTGTCACAAACTACTCTGAAGTTGGTGGCTTAAAATAATGCCTTAAAATAATGCCTTATTACTCATGATGCTGTGGGTTAGCCCTTCTTCTGCTTCATGTGGTGTCAGCTGGGGTCACTCACATGGCTGCATCAGCTGGGAGCTTGAATGGAAGGCTCACGGTGTCTTCCTGCACACGACTGATGCTGACTATTGATTGCAGCCTCTTGGTGCTCCTCCACATGGTCTCTCTCTCTCTCTCTCTTTCTCAACTGAATATATAGTCTTTCAGTACTCTGGCCTGAGCTGGATCCTAAGAGGGTAAAAGTGCAAAGTGCCATGATTTTAGACTTAGGCCAGGAAATAGAACAGTGTCACTTCAGCCACCATTCTATTCCATTGGTGAAGGAAAGTCACAAAGCCAGCCCAGATTCAATGGGATGTGAAATAGACTTCCCCTCTTGGTGGGAAGAGCATACAGGAATGGAAGGAGTGGGGGCTGCTAATTTTGCATACAGGTATATCAGTTAGTAAGCTATTAGTACAATACCAATGATTTTAGCAACCATAGCAGTATGCTTTCATTCATTTACTTGAGGTTTGTTGAATACTTATTATGTCCCAAGAAGAGGTATTATGCAGAGGAAGATGTGCACTTTTTCTGAGATGTCCTCCAGAAAAGTTAAAGATTCAACTAGAGGTGCTAGAGATTAATCCACCTTCGGTAGGCCATAGAAATCTCTGTTTCCCTGAGTCTTTTCCTTCCAGGGTGACATTTCTCTGCAGACTAGCAAGGTTGAACTTTATTTTTTTTTAAATCTGATTACTAATCATTTGTATCTTTAAAAATAAATGGCTGGAATTTTTTTTTGTCTTCAACATTTTCTATTGGCATGCATGAATTTTGCTTACTGATTTTTGAAGTTGTTTATATATTGAAGATTTTGAATTCCTTGCTCTCATAATAACCTTTGTTCAATAGTTAACATGTTATTTAAAGTATTATATGTTACAATGGTTAAATTTCATGATTAAAAAAATCTTAATTCCTCAGCTACACCATTAGTTTCTCGGGCTCAGAGGCCCTTTTATTTTGCATGTCTCATAGGTGCTCAAATTAATGCCTGGACTGCCTTGCATGTTTTCAGCTATGAGAAACACGTGCATGTCTGTGTATGTGTGTGTCCATGTGTGTGCATGTCCTTGTGTGTCTCTGTGTGTGTGGGTGTCTATACCTATCTCAGTATAGTACTTGCTTTGGGAAGCTGGCGGTCTTGTTTGCCAGACAGGAGGTATGATTTTGAAATTCTCAGGTAACAGGTTGGAAGAAACTTCTGCCTGTAAAGAAGTTTGGTTTCTTAGGAAGGTTGGTGTTTAATTTTTCCTTAAAATCAGAAAAGAGCCTGACAGAAAGAAAGAGGCATAATGGCTAGTTATCTGACATGGCCTTTGGGTTTTCCTCAGAAAGCAGGAGGAATTCTCTGCATCTTTTTCTGAGCTTGGTGAACCACCAGTTGAGGAATTTGGAGTATATGATATTGGAGGTCCCTTCATACTTCAAAATTCAGTGATTTTTTATAATATTTTTAATATCACAAGTATGTGACAACAGAGATTTCATAGATGTTACATCTTTTAAAATAAAGTAAAACACTGTTTTTTTCCACAAATCCCTGAAGTAGGAATGTAGCTTCATATGTACCTATTCCTTTGCAATCTGGGATGACAAGCTAAATAAAGAATTAAGATATAATTGTATGCTCTAATCGAGACACCCATCTCAAATAAGTTCAAAATATAGGGAAAAAGAAAAATCTACCAAGCAAATAGACAACAGAAAAAAAGCAGAGGATGCAATCCTAATTTCTGGCAAAACAGATTTTAAATCAATATAGATTTTAAAAAATGAGAAAGAAAGACATTACACAATAGTAAAATGCTATATGCGCATCCAACACAAAACACCCAGATTATAAATCCAGTTCTTAGAGACTCTCCAAGATGTTAAGTTAAATGTTAAGAAGATGTTAAGTTCTTCACCAGTCATTACCTTATACTGCATGTGTTCACTATTAAGTCTGTGATGTTGAACACAATATTATAACTTGTTAAATGCTTTTCAACATTTTTTACACTTGTGTAGTTTCTCTCTAGTGTGAATTCTCTTATGTCTAATGAAATATGAGAATGAGCTCAATGTTTTTCCACATTCTTCACATCTGTAGGTTTTCTCTCCAGTGTGCATTATCTTATGATTTTTAAAGTCTGAGAAGCACTTAAAGGTTTTGCCACATTCTTCACATGTGTAATGTCTCCGTTTCATATGAATTATCTTCTGGTTAACAAGGTTTGATGAGTGGGAAAATGTTTTGTGACATTCTTCACAGATGTAAGGCTTCTCACCAGTATGAATTATCTTATGTTTTCTAAGAGCTGAGAACCACATAAGAGGTTTCCACATGCATTATATTTGTAGGGCTTCTCTTCAGTATGAATTATCGTATGCTTAGTAAGGTCTCACTACTACCTATAGGTTTGTTAGATTCTTCAGATTTGTAGGGTTTCTCTCCAGTGTAAATTCTCTTAGGTTTAGCAAGTTCTGAGAACCACCTATAAGATTTGTTACATTCTTTACATTTGTACTGTTTCTCTCAAGCATGAATTATCTTATGATTAGTAAGGTCTGAGAAGCACTTAAAGTCTTTGCCAAATTCTTCACATTCTTAGTCTGTCTCCAGTATGATTTCTCTTGTGTTTGATAAGGGTTGAGAAACAGGTAAAGGTTTTAGCACATTCTCCACATTTGTAGGGTTTCTTTCCAGTATACACTCTCTTATGTTCAGTAATGTTTGAGAACTTTTTAAAGGCTTTGCCACATTCTTCACATTTTTATAATTTCTCTGCAGTATGAGTTATCTTGTGTATTGTAAAATCTGAGAACAATCTACAGTCTTTGCCATATTCTTCATACATGTAGCATTTCTAACTGCTAAAATTTTTCTTGTGTCCAGTGAAGTTTGAACACATCAAAAAAGCTTTGCCCCATTTATTACATTGGCCTGTTTTGCGGTGGGTAGTTGACAAACATTGTTGAAGGCCATTATAACAACTTTTCTGCACCTTTCAATTACCCACACTTTGGTAGTATTTCCTTAAATGTAAAATGACTTTAAATATAGATCCCCAACTTTTTAATTTTCCCTCCAAACATAAAATAGTGGTACCTGTGTCCATGCATCCCGCTTTTTGAGACCTATTTTCTATATTTCATGACAGTGTTGGCAGTAAAGGTGGTATGTTTTGATGGTTTTGAATAGCCGAGACCAAAGTTAAATGGTTGTTACAAGAAAAGATAGACTTCAGTATCATAGACTGATTATGACTACAGGAACAGACTACAGGATCTCAAAAAGAAACATTGGGAATGGCCAGGAGCATTGACTCATGCCTGTAATTTCACCAGTTTTGGAGGCAGAGACAGGTGGATTACTTAAGGTCAGAAATTCGAGAACAGCCTGGTAAACACTGTGAAACCCTGTCTCTAATAAAAATACAAAAATTAGCTGGGCACAGTGGCAGGCACATGTAATCCCAGCTACTTGGGAGGCTGAGGCAGGAGAATGGCTTGAACCCAAGAGGTGGAGTTTGCAGTGAGTCAAGGTCATGCCATTGCACTCCAGTGTGTGGAAAAAAAGCAAAACTCCAGCTCAAAAAGAAAAAAAAAAACCCAGAAATTAAAAATAATAATAATAATAATAAAAATGAGAGAAAATTTTCTAACTAAAAACACACACAAGCCTGGTGAAAACACCTATACTACAGGCCTGAGAGACTCCAAGAATGTCTAGCCTAAATAAATAATATTATATTCTTCCGGACAAAATCTACTTAATAAAGATCTAACATGTGGCTTTTTATTATACACTTTGTAACCTAAGATTATAACGTATACATAACAGCAAGATAATATGACTCAATTAAAGATAAAAATGAATATCCAGAGATCAATTGTAAAAATGGAGATGTAAAAATTACCTGAGACAATTTTAATTAAAGTCTAGATCTATTTATTTAAAAGAAAAAATGAATCACCATAAAGACCCAAAATTACCATTTCATTGATGTTCAATGAGTAAAATGGAAATAAACAAAGCAAAATGAAATAATAAAAATAAATACAATAAAAAGATAAAATCATAGAAGTAAATAAAAATCATGGAGTAGAAGTACAAAAAATGATTATTATGCACTTCAATGTTAGAAAAATAGTAAAAAAAATCAAGAAGCTTAGCAAATTTCAACTAAGATTAACACAAAGATTTCTAACAAGACAAAACATAAGTAATATTTTGTAACTCACAGACAAGTAGAGAATCTATAATGAGGGAAGAAGAGATGTGTTATTTGTATGCATACTTCTGCACGATTTCTAACAAGACAAAACATAAGTAATATTTTGAAACTCACAGACAAGTAGAGAATCTATAATGAGGGAAGAAGAGATGTGTTATTTGTATGCATGCTTCTGCACGATATATTTATGAACATAATTCTTTCAGCCAAAAAGGGAGTAGAATGACATAGTTACAACACTGATAAAAATGTCTAACCAAAAATACTATATTCAGCAAAAGTATTCTTCAAAATGAAAAATAAATCTAACTATATCATGATTTATATCAAGATCTAAGTATCTCATGTCTTCAAGAGACTCATTTCAGATCTAATTAAAAATAGACTGAAAATGGCAGAAAGAAACATACTTTCCATCCAAAAGTTAACCAAACGATTGGAGAAGAGACAGCAATTTATTAACTTGAAAACTGTCATATTTCATATAATTTCCTTTAAGTCAAAATTCACAAGAGATAAATCAAAATTCACAAGGGTAAATTAGGACATTTAATTATAGTAAGAGGGTTCATTCACTGAGAACCTATAAATGTATGACAGTTTTGCCAAACACATAAAGCAGACATTGACAGAATTGAAGCAAAAATAAACAGCTATATAACAATGGAAATATACATCAATATCCAACTTTTGGTAATAAATAAAAACAGAATATCAATAATGGAACAAAAAACTGGAATTTACTATTCAATAATTATACCTAACAAATGTATCCAGATAACAGAATACATATTCTTTTCAATAGCTCATAAAACATTGTTTGTATATAGGCGACCTGTGACTCCACAAAAAAGCCTTAACAATTTTTAATTGAAATTCTACAAACAACTATGTATAGCCCAATTGGAATGAAACTAGAAATCAGTAACAAGAAAATCTAAAAATAATAATAATAATAAATTAAACAACACTTTTTTTTTTCTTTTTTTGAGACTGAGAATGGCTCTGTCACTAAGCTGGAGTGCAGTGGTGTAATCTGGGCTCACTGCATCCTCCACATCCCAGGTTCAAGTGACTCCCTGGTCTCAGTTTCCCCAGTAACTGGGACTAAAGTCGGACACCACCACACCCAGCTGTTTTTTTTGTATTTAGGAGAGTTGACGTTTCACCATGTTGGCCAGAATGGTCTCCATCTCCTGACCTCAACATGCACTCTCCTCAGCCTACCAAGGTGCTGAGATTATAGGCATAAGCCACCTTGGCTGGCCAACAGTACATGTTTACACGAAATTACGTAAAATCTCAAGGGACTATGAAAGTCCTGCCAAGTTTTAAAAAGAAGAAATATATTGGAAGCATTACATTTAACCATTTCCAAACACAAAACAAACTTGCAGTAATCACAGCACTCTGGTAGTTGTATAACAATAGAGCACCAACATAAGGAAACAGAATGCAGCAAAGATACAAACTCTTCAATAGAGAGGAGAGATATACTACCTAGGTTTTGCATTAAATTGTAGGTGAAAAATCCTTCCATAAGCAGGACCCAGGGAAAAGGGGAGTTATATTACCTAGATTCCAGTTTCATAAATATTTCAAAATATACTCTGGAGGCAAGGAACAGGCTGGAGAGACACATCACCTAGCTGATAGGGCCAGATATATGTGATAATATATTGGATTTACAGGGCCCAGGTAGAAGAGTCACATTATTATGATTCTGTCTGACGCAGCGATATGTAATAAGGCAACCATGGAAAAGAATATCAGTCAAAAAGTCTAAAGACCTGAGTATGAGGCACAGTGATATGACACTATCTCTTTGCCTTTGAAAGTGACATCTTTACCTTTTAGCTGAGCATGTATATTAGACTCACAATCTCACATGTGTGCTGGGCAAAGGTATGACACTGTCTACAACAACTGAGGGCTTTTTAAAACCTGCATGAGTGTTGCATACCTCTCTGAGGCCTATGTGCTAGTAAGGACTCACAATCTTACATATTGACCTAAATCCTGGTTTGATAGTCAACATCTCTCCTATAGGCAGGGTTAAGGGAGAAGACCATTTTTCCTGTGGACTGGATCCAGAAATGAGTCAACAACCCATCTGTGGCCAGATGCACGTATAAATGTCATAATTCCAACTTTGTGCTGTATTCCCTTGTTAGACTCAAAACCTCAACACTGGGTATTGTAAATGTGGGATGGTGACAACTTTGAATTTCACCTGGGTGTGTAACCAATAGTCCCAATCTGAACTTTTTATTGGGCCCTGTTATGAAACTCTCTACCACCAAAGAGTTTATACAATATAAGTTAGTGTTTTAAGCTTCTGTGAGGTTTGTACACACATGTGACCGAGGACATTACCTATTAACATAAGTGTAACAATGATAGGCAAAATATCTCCTATTGGCTGAATCCCAATATAAGTTTGATTATTATACCTGTGAACTTAAGTCTTCTATATGTCATAATCCCATATGTGGACAAAAAAGTAGGTAGGAGGTTAATATCACTTAGTTGCTGTGCCAGGCAATATGTTACAATGCCTTCTCCAGGCAGGGTATAGGAAAATGGGTCACATTAACAAGGTGCTGGACCAAGCAATATGACAGCATCCCACCTGTGGAAAAAGCTCAACCAATTTATGAGAGACAAAACACCTGTATAATGGACCCAAGATATGTCAAAATACCTTCGGTAGCTCTGGCAATCACAGGAGTCACATCATAAGGGTGTTGTGCCCAGAATATGCAATTTAAATTTAATTTAATTTCCTCTTTAGGCTGAACCCAGGCAGAAGAGTAACATAATAAGGCTGCTAAGCCCAGAAATAGGTCAAAATTCCTTATTTGTGGGTATCGTAAATGAAAGAGAGGAGACTCATATATCTTGAGTTCTGGACTCAGCAATGTGCCAGAATACTATTGTGAAGGTGCAGGCAGAAAAAGAGAATCACATCACTTAGGTCATGGGCTCATATATACGTCCCAATATCCCAAGTAGGCAGTGCCCAGGCAGATGAGGAGAGTTATATCACCTAGGTGCTTCCCTAGGAATAAGTAGCAATACAACTTTTGGGCAGAAACCACGCAAAAGAGCCACATCACTTGGGTGCTGGGTCCTGAGATACACCACAAGGCTCTCTTAGGAAAGCACCCAGCAAAGAGAGTTACATCACCTAGGTGCAGGTACCCTGCTAATGACACAATGCTTCAAGTGGGTAGAGCCCAAAGAGGGAGTCTCTTCACCTAGGTAATAGGCCTAAAGAAATGTCACAATGTCCTCTATAAAGCATAGCCCTGGCAAAAGAGTACCATCACCTGTGTGCCTGGCCTAGAAATATATCACACTCAAGGTTGGCAGGGCCCAAGCAGGAGAGCCACGTAACCTAGGTGATAGGCCCAGAGATATGTCACAATCCATTTTATGGCCGTGTCTTTGTCTAAAGAGTGCCCTCACCTGTCTGCCTTGCCTGGAAATATGTCATTATTCTTTCTTTGTGCAGGGCCCATTCCAGAGAGGAGAGTTACATGACCTATAAAGTGGACACAGAAATATATCACAATAATTTTGATTTGCATGGTGCAGGCAAGAATGTAATGTCACCTATGTGCTAGATCCAGTGATATGTCACATCTTTACTAAGAGAAAGGCCTAGGCAGGAAAGTCAGATTACCTCAAATTTGGCCTAGATAGATTTTCAATCCTATATATGGTCTGGAACAAATATGGAGAGTCAAATTACACAGGCGATTGGCAAAGATTTGAATCACAATCAAGCTGTTCAGAAAATTCCACAGATGATATTTACAATACCACACCTGTCCTGTTTTCCTGTGTGACACTTGGCCTCAGCCATGTGGGAGGATGACAGTCCTTAGTGCCACCTGCGTGTGCATACAAGACACAATATCAGCTATGTATTGAGCCTTTCTTTGACTCTGTCTGTATAACCCAAAGACTTTAAAAATTGTGTCTGAATTTTATAATCTTGTGTGACCTTTGCACAAGAAGGTGATCCAGGATATCACATATGTCCCTAAACCTCATTATAAGAGTAAAATATCCTCTATTTTCTGACTTCACATATGAGAGTCAATTTCCTTTCTGTGAGCTGTGCCTAGGTATATGTTACAATTTGCTCTGTGGTTATGAAGCAGGCAGGAGAGTTACATCACCTAAATGTTGGATAAGAAATATGCCAATATTCTCTTTGTAGGTAGGGTCCTGTCAGAAATGTTACATAACTTGTTTACTAGATCCATCTCTGTGGCACAATATTCTTCTGGGCAGATTCCAGGCAAGAGAGGAGAGTCATGTCATCTAAATCATGGGCCCCAAAATATGTCACAATACCTCCTCTTGACAGGGCCCAGGCAAGAGAGTAGTATTATTTGATTGCGGTGTTTACAAATGCTACAATTACCAAGGGAAGCAGGACACAGGCAGAAAAGGAGAGTCAAGTAACCTAAATTATGGGTCCAAGAATATGTTACAATCCCCCTGAGAATATTGTTAAGATAGCACAGTCAAATCATCATGGTGTTTGTCCTAGGTGTTTGTCAAAAATCTCATTTGTGGGCTATACCTTGTCAGAATTATTAAATTACTCTGGAGTTGGGCAAAGTTATATGTCACAATTACACTCATGAAAAGGTTTAAGAATAAGATTCACCATCCTGCACATGTCCTGACTCCAGACATATGAGTTGTTATTAGGATTTGTTATGATCGCAGATATATAGCACAATATCATCTTTGGCCAGAGAGAGGGCAAAAAAGTGAAATTACCTACCTGAGTGTGGGTCCAGGGAGATGCCACAATCCACCTTGTGGACAGGACCCTGGTGGAAGAGTCACATCAACTGTATGTTGATTTCAGTGATGTATCAAAATCTTCTCTGTGGGCAGGACTTTGGCAAGGGAGGAGATTCGCTTCACCTAGGCAATTGGCCTAGACATATGGCAAAATGGCCCTTATTTGCAGTACCAAGGCTAGAGAGTGAACTCACATTGGTGTATGGCTCAGCAATATGTCACAATCTACCTGTTTTCAGGGCCCAGGGAAAAGTGAAGAAACATCACCTAGGTGTTGAGCTAGGTAATATGTTATAAGGCTTTCTGTTGGCAGAACACAAACTTCACCTGGGTGCAGTATCCAGTTGTGTCACAAGGCACTGTAAGTGCAGGACAGAAGCAGTAGAAGAAAGTCACATCACTTACATGATGCACCTAGATATAAGATACAATTCTGTTTGTAGGCAGGTTTCAGGCAGATAATTCACACCACCTGGGTGATGGTCCAAGTGATACATATAATTGCTTTTTGAAGGCAGAGACAATGAAGGTGTTATATACTGGTTAGGTGCTTATTCCACATATGGCTCAATTTTATTTGTGGTCTGGCCTAGAAATGATGATGAAATGATTTATGTGCTGGGCAAAATGACCTCTCTCAATCACACTCTCAGTAAGCTTCAGAAATAAGTCTCACATCCCACACAAGTCTTGGTTTCATGTATGTGAGCCAATTCTTCCTATGAGTTGAGTCAAAGTAGAAGAGTCACAATCTCAACAATGGACTAGATCCATGTATAAGATCCCCAATCCCACTTGAAGATTGTGTTCCAGTAGGGGAGTCACAGCATCACAGGTGTACTCAATCATACTTCCAATGTTACCAAACTACCTGTGAATCACATTCATCTATGAGAGTAATTATTTCAACTTTTGACTGAATTTTATGTGTGAGATTTAGTACAATCCTAGACCCTGTTCATATGTTAGAATGAAAAACATGTCAACTAGATGTGCATACAAGATTTGCATATTGCTGATACACAATGGTGGATACATACCATTATGTATTGTCAAAATCTATAGAAGGAACAACAGCAAGAATGAACCCTAAACTCTCAACTTCGGGTAATAATGATTTGTTAACTTAGGTTCACTGATTTTAGCAAACGTATCACTGTAGTATGTCATGTTCACAGTGGAGTAGGTCAGACATGTGTGGGAACAAGGGGTACAGGGAAACTCTCTGGTTAATTATTCTGTACCAGGGGTACAGGGAAACTCTTCTGCTTAATTATTCTGTAAACTTAAATCTGCTCTAAAAAAAAAAGTTTTTTTAAAAAATAAATAAAAAAAAAAAGATTTGCATTCACACCTGGTTACTGTTTTCTGTTATGACATGCTTTGTACTATTAAGACTATATAATACACCTGAGTGTTATAATCCTTTGTGAAGTTTATACAAGTGACAAACCCAGGACTTTACCCATGGTGATGAGACTAACTATGAGAGTAAAAATACCTCTATTGACTGGGTCCAGGTCTGATATTATTGCACATGTATGCTTAACTCAGATATATTTCACAATTTCAACCATAAGCAATGACAATGCAGGATAGCCACATTATCTGGATGCTGAGCCAGTGATACAGTATAATCCCGTTTGTAGGATGGGCCTAGTCAGAAGAGTCATATCACCTGGCTACATACTTAAGTTGTATGTCATGAAGCCCACTACAGACAGGGGGCAATAAACAGAGGAAAATCCACAGAACATGGTAGCTCATGCCTGTAATCCCAGCATTTCCAAGACTGATGCCCATGTATTATGAAGTCAGGTGTTTGAGACCAGCTTGGCCAAAATAGTGATACCACCTCTCTACAGAAAATACAAAAAAATTCTGGGCATGGTGGCAGGCACCTGTAATCCCAGCTACTCAAGATATTGAGGAAGAAAAATTGTTTAAACCCAGAAGTCAGAAGTTGCATTATACCCAGATGGCACCACTGCACTACAGCCCAGGTGACAGTACTTGATTCTGTCTCAAAAAATAAAAAAGAAGAGAGTCACTGCACCTAGGTGCTGGGTTCTAAAATATGTAATAATCCCCTTTCTTGGCAAAATATATAATATAAAAGAAAGTCACATCCCCTAGGTTTTGTAATTAGTGATATGTCAATATTTCTTTGGGTTGTAGGACCCAGGCAGGAGAGGAGAGTCATATTACCTAGATGTTAGGCTATACAGTATCTTACAATGTCCTCTGGGGGCAGGACACAGGCAGGAGAGACAAATCACCTACCTTATAAGCCCAGAGATACCTGATAATATCCCCTGTTGGAAGGGTCCAGGTAGAAGAGTCACTTTGTTATGAATCTAATCTAGCAAGATGCCACAATATACACATGAAGGAATTTAAGCCAAAAAGTCTCAAAACCTCAGTACTAGACCTACTAATATACCAAATCTTTTTGTCTTTGAGGGTGACACCATTAACTGTGAGATGGGTGTGTATATGAGAGTCACAATCTCATGTGTTCCTGGGCCATTTTTTACCCTCTAAAACATTCAAAGGCTTTATGCAGCATGCATGAGAGTTTCAAACCACTCTGAAGTCTACATGCTCAAATGGGTTCACAATCATACATACTGCCCTAAACCCAGGTATAATAGTCAACATGTCTTCCGTAGGCTGGGTTCAGGAGTGAGGCACATTATTATGCCTATGAGTTGGATCCAGAAATGAGTCACCATCCCACCAGTGGCCAGATCCACATATGAAGGTCACAATTCCAAATTTGTACTGTATTCACTTGTTAGATTCAGGACCTTAACATTGGGCTTTGAACATGTGGGATGCTGACAACATTTGCTTTCACCCAGGTGTATAATCAAGAGTCCCAAGCTGAATTCTTTGCTGGTCCCTCTCATGAAACTCTCTGTATCACTCAAGGAGTTTATACATTATGAGTTAGTGTTGTAGAGATCTGTGAGCTTGGTACAAATATGTAACTGAAGACATTATTTATTGCCCTAAGCCTGGTGATGAAAGGCAAAATATATTCTTTTGGCTAAATCTCAGCATAAGTTTGACCATCATGCCTGTGAACTGAAGTAAGGTAAACGTCATATTCAAATTTGTGGCAAAAGCCTAGGCAGCAGGGAAATATCACTTACAGGCTGTGCCAAGCAACATGTCACAATGCCCTCTCTAGGCAGGTTATAGGAATTAATGTCACATTAACTGGTTGTTGAAATCAGCAATATGACACCATCCCACATGTGGAAAAAAGCCAGCCAAGTGATGAGAGGCAAAACAACTATGTAATGGCCCCAGGATATGTCAAAATACCTTCTGTGGCTACAGGAGAGAAATCAGAGTCACTTTATCAGGGTGCTGGGCCCAGGAATATGTAATAATGCTCTCAATATGCTGGACTCAAGCAGAGAGTTATATTATTTGGGTGCAAGGCCCTACAATAGGTCAAAATTTCTGTTTCTGGGCATCGTTTGAGAGAAAAAGGAGTCAAATAACTTAAGTACAGGGCTCAGCAATATGTAACAATTCTCCTATTATAAAGATTATACAGAAAAAGAGAGTCACTTTACTTTGGCTATGATCTCAGAGATATATCCCAGTTTCCCCAGTACACAAGGCCCTGGAAGAAAAGGACTGTCATATCACTTATGTGCTTCCCTAGGTACATGTCCCAATAAAACATATGGGCAGAAACTAGGCAGAAGAGCCACATCCGTTGGGTATAGCATCAAGTAATATTTCACCATGCCCAGTGTAGACAGGTTGAAAACAAAAAAAGAGAATAACACAATCTGGTTGCTGGCATCAGCAATACGAATTAATTCCCTCTCTTGACAGAGTCCAGGACAAAGACTAGAGTCAGGTCACCTAGGTTTTGCACTCAGTGGTATGTCATAATTTTTTCAGTGGGCAGGATTCAGGCAGGAGAGGAGAGTCACATTACCTAGAAGCTATATCTAGTGATATTCCACAGTGTTTTCTGTTGGCAGGATACTAGTGGGAGTGACATATCACTCAGTCAATAGGCCCACATATATCTGAAGTTATCCCCTGTCTGCAGGGCCCAGGTACTAGAGTCACATTATCATGATTCTGACCCAGTGATATGCAACGATACCCCATGAAAAGGAATTTAAACCAAGAAGTCTCAACACTGAGGTACTAGGCCATGGATATGGCACAATCTTGTCATCTTTAAGTTCTTATCTTAGCTAGTTGTGTATGTAAAAGTCACCATCTCACATGTGTGATGGCCATTGTATGACACCCTCTACAACATCTGAGAACATTGTACAACATATATGAGAGTTGCAAATCTTTCTGAGGTTTCTCTGCTCATATAAACTCATGATCTTACATATTGCCCTAAACCAAGGTATGGCAGTATACATCACTCATATAGGCTGGCTTCAGGGATGAGAACATTATTATGCCTGTTAGCTGGGTCATGAAGTGAGTCACCATCCCACCTGTGGCAAGATTCATATATGAATTCCACTATTCAAATTTTGTGCTGTATTCACTTGTTAGACTCAGGACCTCAACAATAGGCTTTGTGAATGTAGGATGGTAACAACATTTACTTTCACCTCAGTGTGTAGTCAAGAGTCACAATCTTAACGTTTTGCTGGGCCCTGTTGTGAAACTCTGTGTACCACCCAAGAATTTCTATATGATTTAATATTGTAAACTTCTGTGAGCTTTGTAAAAATATGCAATGAAATACCTTACTTATTGACCTAAACCTAGTGGTGAGAGGCAAAATATCTCCTATTGGCTGAATCCCAATATGAGCTTCATTATCATGCCTTTGTACAGAAGCAAGGTATATGTCATAATCTCATTTGTGGGAAAAGCTAGGCAGAAGGTTAACATCAATTAGGTGTTGTGCCAAGCAATATATCATAATGAACTCTCTAGGCAAGGCCTAAAAATGAGGGCTCCATTAACTGGGGACTGTAGCCAGCAGTATAATACAACCCAACATTGAAGTAAACCAGCATAGTCATGAGAGCTAAAAGACCTATAGAATGTGCCAAAGATATGTCAAAATACCATCCCTGGCTCTGGCACAGGAAGAGGATTTACAACATTATGGTGCTGGGCCCTGAAACTTGTGCTGGGAAAAAGTCCTGTTTGTGGGCATTGTTCAGCTACAAGATGACGTCATATTACTAAAGTGCTGGGCTCTTCAAAATGTCCCAAACTTCTCACTGTAAATGTCCTGGAAGTGGAAGACAGTAACATCACTGAGGTCATGGGCTCAGAGATATGGCCCAATGTCACCAGTAGGCAGGGCTGAGGCAGAAAAATAAAAGTCATATCTCCTAGGTGCTTCTTTAGGTATATGTTGGTAGACACCAGGCTGAAGAGCCACATCATCTCTGTGTCCTGAGATATTCACTTTTGGGGTTTAATCAGGCTGGTAGAAAAAATATAAAAGATAGTAATAGCAATAGTCTGAAGCTCTGTTTGAAGGCCTGAGAGTTTGCATAGCTTCAGACTGCTTGGATAAAGGTAGCCAATGCCTCTTTGCAGGAGCCATAAAGATTAGGGTGCAAGTACAAAGGAATGTGGAAAGTTTATTTTACTAACCTATTTACTTATATGTGCTAAAGACTAAACTTTTCCTTCCATGGGTACATTACTACCTACTACTTGTTCAGTCAGCAGAAATTTATTACCCACAAATGGTGTTTGATTTGGGCCTTAGAACCTGGCCTTAATCTTTACCCTCTAGTGTTGTTTACTCACAAATTTTGTGAGTCTTACTGAATAAATGCAAGCCTAACTGGTGAATCAGAGCCAAGTTGCAACTTTTTACAGAACTCAGCTTAGAGGCTGTAAGTGCCTTGGACCCTCAGCTGGACTGGCAGAGCAGAATATCTGTATGTCTCTGTACTTTATTCATCCATTGCTGAATCAGGGGTCTGCAGGAATAGACCCGCTGCAACTAGGGTCCAAACAAAAATAGCGCTGCTTCGATTCACAAGTCCCATTTAGAAAAGGGCCCAGGTAAGAGAGTCACATTACCGACATGCAGGTTCCAGCTTTATGTTGCAATGCTCTATTTAGGCAGGGCAAAGCAGGAAGAAACATCACCTAGGTTATAGGCCCAGAGACATGTCAGATATGTCACAAAGCCTTCCTAAAAGATTGGCTCTGGCAAAGTACCATCACCTTTGTGCCTTGCCTAGCAATATACCACTATTCAAGTGGGCAGGTCCCAAGCAGAAGAGCCATATTACATATAATAGACCCATGATATGTCAAAATCGCCTATTTTGGGCATTGCCCTGGTGAAAAAGTATCATCATCTGGCCTAGGAATATGTGTGCCTGGCCCAGGTAAATGTCACTATCGTCTTGTGTGCAGGTCCCTTTCTGGAGAGGAGAGTTTTACCTTCTAAGTGATGGGCACAGCAATATGTCACAATAATGTCTGTGGGCATGGTGCAGGCAAGAATGTAACATCACCTGGGTGCTGGATCCAGTGATGTTACAATTCTTATTGAAAGGAGGGTCCAGGGAGAAGAGTCACATCACTTCAAGGATGGTACAGGTAAATATCAAAATCTCAAAGGTAGGCTGGAACCAGTTTGAAGACTAGTGCTTGGCCAAGATTTATACCACAGTCACAATGGAATAAAATTGTAGAGATTAGATTTACCATACCACACATGTCCTGTTTTCATGTAGGACAGTTGCCTTTATCCATCTGTGATGGTTCTTACTGACAGCTGGGTGTGCACAGGAGACTCACAATTTCCTGTGTATGCTAGGCCCTGTTATGACATTCTCTATGCAACCAAAAGGTGTCATAAAATATGTGAGAGTGTTCTAATCCTCTGTGATCATTTTTCTAGAAGGAGATCTTGGACATCTGTCATGTCCCTAAACCTAGTTATGAGTCAACATTTCTCCTATTGGCTGGGTCCACAAAGGAGAGTCATTATCATGCCTGTTAGCTGTGCCTAGGTATGTGTCACCATCACTACTGTGGTTATTAAACAGGAAGGACAACCACATCATGTAAATCCTAAACCAGAAATATTTTAATATTCTGTTTGTAGGCAGGTCCCTAACAGAAAAGTCACAAAACTTGGGTTCTAGGCCCAGCTCTATGGTATAATGCCTTTTGTGGAGATTGTCCGGGCAGGAGAGGAGAAAAATATCACCTAAATAATGATTTCAGAGATATGTTACAATGACTACTGTTGAAAGTCACATCACCTGAGTGGGTGCCTTTCCAGTGAAATATCACAGTCCTTTTTGTGGGTAAAACTCTGGAATTAGAGTCACATCAACTGGATGCTGGTTTTAGTGATATATCTCAATACCTCTGTGGGCAAGGCTTAGGCTGGAAAGGAGAAAAACATCACCCAGGCAATATTACTGGATATATGTCAAAATGTCACCTGTGTGCAGGACAAAAGCAGATGGTCCAGTTTCAGCAATATGTCATAATCTCTCTGGTGGTCAGGTCAAGCAAGAGAGAAGTAACATCACCTAAGTGCTTAGCCAAGTGTTATGTTACAAAGCTTTCCACTGGCAGAAATCCCCACAAAAAAGAATCACATCATCTGGGTGCAGTACTGAGTTATGTGTCAAAATGCACCACAAGTTCAAGGCCAAGGAAGTAGAAGGAAGTCATATAACTTATGTAATGGACCTAGATAAAAGTCTCAAAGCTCTTTGTATGCAGGGTTCAGGCCAACATTTCACATCAGATGGTTGCTGGTCCCAGTGACATGTAAATATGACCTTTGTCACACTGCCAAAGAAGGTGTTATACATTGCTTAGGTGCTTGGTGCTCATATGTCAGAATTTCAGCTGTGCTCTGCACCAAGAAAGGAGAGTCAAAACACTCAGATCTAGGCTAATTCTTACTTCCCTATCACAGACTTGAAAATCTTCAGAAATAAGTTTCACCGTCCACACAAGTCCTGGCTCCCATTATGAGAGTCAAAACCTGCTATGTCACAATGTCAACAATGGTCAAGACTCATATATAACAGCTCCAATCCCACTTGAAGACTGTGTTCCAGTAAAAGAGTCAAAGCACTACAGGTCTGCTGAATCATGGTTCCAATGTCACTAAACAACTTGTGTATCAGATTTATGTATGAGAGTAACAACTTCAAGCTCTGATTTCTTATGTGTGTGAGATTTAGTACCTCATTCATAAGCTGTGTTCATGGGTGAGAATGACAGTTATGTCAGCTGGTGTGCATCCAAGAGTTACAATAGCACCTGTTATGACACTTTTTGTACTACCTGGACTTTAGGTGATATGCCTGGGCAGCATACATTTTTGTGAATTCTTATAGGTGGGAGATCTAGGACTTTACCCACAGCCATAAGGCTAGCTATGAGAATCAAAATGTCTTCCCTAGTTGGGTCTATGTATGAGAGTTATTATTGTGCTTATGAGCTAAATCCAGGTATATGTCCCAATATCACCTATGGACAGAGACAAGACAAAAGCATCACATCATCTGGGTGCTGAACCAAGGATACATTATAATCTCCAATAATTTTAGTTTGTGTGGCACAGGCAAGAATGTAACATCACCTCGAGTTTGGCCCAGGTAGATATCAAAATTCCATATATGGGCTGGAAAAATCTGGAGAATCAAATTACAGTTGCTTGGCAAAAATGTATATCACAATAACACTGTTAGAAAATTCCAAAGGTGAGATTTGCAATGTCACACAAGTCTTGTTTTCATGTGTGACAGGTGGCTTGATCCGTGTGAGCTTATGACAGTCATTACTGTCACCTGGGCATGCATACAAGACTCACAATTTCACCTGTGTGCTGAGCCCTGCTTTGACTTTGTCTGTATAAACCAAAGACTTTATAAAATATGTGTGACTATCATAAAGTCTTGTGACCTTTTTACAAGAAGCTGATCCAGGACATCATCACTGTCCCTAAGCCTAGTTATGAGATTCAAAATATCCTCTATTGGCTGAGGCCACATAGGGGATTCATTATCATTTTCTTTGTGAGCTGTGCCTAGGTGTATGTGACAATTCCCTCTGTGGTTATAAATCAGGCAGAACAGCCTGATTCATATCACATGAACTATATGCTGGACCAGAAACATGCCAATATTCTCTTTGTAGGGAGGTTTCTGTCAGAAATGTCACCTAATATGTGCTATGTCCGGCTCTGTGGTAAAATATCCCTTGTAGGCAGTGTCCAGGCAGAAAAGGTGAGTCATATTGCCTAAATAAGGGGCCAAAAATAAGTCTCAATGCCTCCTCTTAACAGGATCCTGGCCAGAGGGTCATATCATTTAGATGCACTGTTTAGAAATGGTACAATTACTGAAAGAAGCAGAAGACAGGCTGAAGTAGAGAGTCATTTAACCTAGATTATGGATCTATAAATATGTTACAGTCTCCCTGAGGACATTGTTAAGATAGCACAGTCAAACCACCAAGGTGTTTGTCCCAGTCATTTGTCAAAATCTCATTTGTGGGCTATACCTAAGTAGAATTACTAAACCACTTAGGAGCTTTGCAAGGTATATTTCACAATGACACTTGTGGAAACGTTTAAGAACAAGAGTCACCATCTTGCACACACCTTGGCTCCAGGCATATGAGTTGTTATTAGGTTTCTGTTGTGGTCTCAGGTGTATGGCACAATATCACCTGTGGCTAGAGCGAAGGCAAGAAAGTCACCTCACCTACATGGGTGCGGGTCCAGTGAGATGTCACCATCCACCTTGTCAGGAGGACCCTGGCAGAAGGGTCACATCACCTATATGCTGATTTCAGTGACATATCAAAACAACCTCTTTGGATAGTACTTTGGCAAGACCACATCACCTAGGCAATTGGCCTAGATATATGTCACAATGGTCCTTATCTGTAGTGTCAAGGGTGGAGATTGACCTCACATTAATGCTTGGCCCAGCATTATGTCACAATCGTCCTATGGTCAGGGGATAGGCAAAAGAAAAGAAACATCACCTAGTTGCTGAGCCAGATTATATATCACAGTGCTTCTTGTTAGCAGATCTCAAAAAGTAGAATCACATCGTGTGTGTGCAGTACCTAGTTATGTGTCACAATGCACTGTAAGATTCAGGGCCAAGGCAATAGAAGAGAGTCACAGCCCTTATGCGATGAACCTAGATATAATACACAATTTTCATTGTAGGCAAGTTTCAGGAAGATAATTCTTATCAACTGGGTGATGGTCCCAGTGATATATAGAAATGCCCTTTTTAGGCAGAGCCAACGAAGTTGTTGTATATTGCTTAGGTGCTTGTTCCACATATGGCACAATTTTGTCTATGGTCTGGGCTTGGAAAAGAGAGTAAAATTATTCATGTGCTCAGTAAATTTCCCTGTCCCAATTACACTCTAAAAAGGTTCAGAAATAAGTTTCACATCCCACAGAATTCCTGGTTTCATATATGTGAGTCAGCTTTTTGTATGAGTTGGACCAAGGAGAGGAGTCACAGTCTCAACAATGAGCAAGATCCATGTATAAGAGTCCCAATGACACTTGAAGATCATGTTTCAGTGGGAGAGTCACAGCACCACAGGTGTGCTGAATCATGGTTCAAATGTTACCAAACCACCTCCGAATAAGATCCATGTATGAGAGCAATTACTTTCACCTTCAACTGCTTTTGTGTATGAGATTTAGTACCTTATTCCTACACCTTGTTCCTGTGTGCGAATGACAATCATGTCAACTAGTTGTGTATACAGGAGTCACATTTTCACCTGGTTGCTGGTCTCTGATATGACACTCTTTGTACCATTAAAGTTTTATATGATATACCTGAGTGTTATAATCCTTCATGAACTTTACACAAGTAAAACACCCAGGACTTTACCCATAGCCATTAGACTTCCTATGAGAGTGAAAATATTTCTGCTGTCTGGTTCCAGGTATAAGAATTATTGTTGTGCATGTGAGCTTAACGTAGATATATGTCACAATGTCACCTGTGTGCAGGGACAAGGCAGAAGAGTCACATCACCTGGGTGCTGAGTGAGTGATACAGTATAATCACATTTACAGGCTGGGCCTAATCAGAAGAGTCACATCACCTGGGTGTAGCCTCAAATAGTATGTCACCCAGCCCACTATACACAGGGAAGAAGAAAAAGAAGAGAGTCATTTCACATAGGAGCTGGGCTCTGCAATATGTAACAACTCTCCATCTTGGCAGTCTAGAATATGAAGGACAGTCATATCACCTAGGTTTTGCAAACAGCAGTATGTCACAATTTCTTTGGCAAGCAGGACCCAGGCAAGACAGGAGAGTCAAATGACCTAGATGTTAAGTCAAACAATATTTCACAATATCGCCTGGGGGCAGGGAAGGGGCAGGAGAGAGAAGTCACCTAGCTTATAGGCCATGGGACACATTATAATATATCTTGTTGTTAGGTTCCAGGCAGAAGTGTAACATTATTATGACTCTAACCCAGTGGTATATCACAATGCTCCCAAGGGAAGGAATTTAAGCCAAAAATTCTCAACACCTGGGTATTAGGCCTACATCTCTTGGATGAGGCGACCACACCCACAGAATCCTCATGCAATACACTCACCTTCTCAACCTCAAAAATTATTCAACTATCTACACTGCTAAAATCAATCATGACCACCACCTTATCGTACTCAACTATTCATGGAACCAATATCACCTCTATTAATAATGCTAATAATAAAGTCCCTGAAATGTCAATATTGGCCCTCATGTTTCACTATATTTATTCTTCAATAGCCATGCTGCAGCGTAACCAAAAACAACTATGATACAAACCAAATAAATCAAAGACTATTAACCCCATGAAAACATCACAAAAATTCCACACAATACCAAAACCTACAGCATGACTAATAATTAGACCTAATCCTCCAATAACAGGAGAAAGTTTAAAAGAAAAACCTACAAACAATATAACCAAGAGAATATTAATAAAAATAAAGTATATGGCATTATTCCCCCATGGACTATAACTATGACTAATGATATAACAAAACCATCATTGTACTTCAACTACAAGAACACTAATGACCAATACCTGCAGAAGCCACCTGCTAATAAAATTTATTAACTACTCATTCATTAATCTTCCCACAGCAGCTAAAATTTCTACATGATAAAATTTTGCCTCACTACTTCATGCCTACTTAATTCTCCAGATCATTACAGGATTTTTTTTTTTTTTTTTTGCCATGCACTATATATGAGACACCTTACTTGCCCTTTATTCAGTCTCTCATATAAGCTGAGATGTAAACTATGGCTTAATGGTCCACTATTTTCATGACAACTGTGCTTCAATATTTTTCATCTGTCTCTTTTTACATGTTGGCTGGGGCTTATACTACGCATCATTTCTATTCCTAGAAAACTAAAACATTTACAATATCTTCCTATTGAAAATTGTAACAACAACATTCATAGGCTACATGCTCCCATGAAGTCAAATATCATTCTGAGGTGGTACAGTAATTACAAATCTACTATCAGTCATCCATATATTGGAAGTGACCTTGTACAATGAATTTGAGGCAGATTCTCAGTTGACAAAGCCACCCTCACATGATTTTTCAACTTCCACTTCATTTTAGCCTTCATCATTACAGCTGTAGCAATTGTTCACCTTTTTTTTTTTTCATCAAAAGGGATCTAACAACACTTGAGGGGTTTCATCACATCGCAACAAAATCACCTTCCATCCCAACTATACCACCAAATATATTCTAGGTTTAATTTTTCTTTTCCTCCTTCTAAAAACTCTAGTACTAGTTTTGCCTGACCTTCTGAACAACCCAGATAATTACACTTTAGACAATCCCCTCAATACCCCACCCCACATTAAGCCCAAGTGGTACTTTTTGTTTGCCTATGAAATCTTATGATCTATCCCTAACAAACTAGGAAGTGTACTGCCCTCGTATTCTCCATTCTCATTCTAGCAGTTATTCCCATACTTCACATGTCTAAAAAACAAAACATAATATTCTGGCCATTAAGTCAATATTGATTCTGAATCCTAGTGACTGATGCACTTACACTTACATGAAATGGAGGGCAGCCAGTCGAATACACTTTTATTGCCATCAGACAGACATCATCTATCGTGTACTTCTCCACCATCCAAACTCTTATACTGCTCACTACCCTAACTGAAAATAAATTACTTAAATAAAGACACTATTGTAATACAATTCAATACTCTGGTCTTGTAAACCAGAAGTGGAGAATACCCTCCCCAAAAGAACTCAGGAAATAAACATTCCCACTTCATCATCAACATCCAAAGCTGAAAGGCTAACTCCCTGAATTTTTTCACAGCACACACTTTTACTACTGTGTCAGGTTTAATCATCTAGCACTAATACACTAATACATTAATGCTTTTATGTACTTTGTGCATTATTGCAAGCTCCCATGAATAATATATAGTAGTATAATTGTTGACTCTTACATAGTGCATTCATATGTGAGGATACATTACAAATTTAGTCCATATACATATAAGCATGGGTTAACATTCCCTTAGTCAATTATGGAACATCTACTATTATTGACTGTATAATACAAATCTAATCCATATGAATATTGACTCATACTATATATCCTTAATATTACGTACTGCATACATTCATTCTTCAGACGTAGCACACTTCAGTCAAGAAATCACTTCTCAACACGGATATCCCCTTCCAAATTCTGGTCTCTTAATCTACCAACCTCTGTGAAATCATCATCTGACTCAGGAATACTATTCTCCTTGCTCTGGGCCAAAATATTTCCGGGTGACTATTTTGAAACTATACCTGGCATCTGGTTTTTACGTCAAGGCCATTAGACTAAGATCGGCCACATATTACCCTTAAATAAGACATCTCGATGAAATAATTACTATCACCCTATTAACCAGTCAGGGGAGCACTGTCATCCCTTTGGTATTTTTAACTTTGGTGTATGCTACTACTCACCATCGCTGAAGGTGTGTTCCCTGCCAAATCAGCTGTAGATGAATTTGGATTTCACTCCTGCTGAATAAATTGTAGAAACTGAGCATACATTGAATATTCTGGGCTGGCATAATAACCATAAATTATTAATTAATTCATGCCTGAAAGACAAAACAATTAATCAATAGGCATGTATGCTCACGCACTTATGCTTACTTACAAAGACTATTTCTGATTAAATCTGCAAACTCCTCCTCCCTCCATCTCTGACTTTTCCATCAACCTAGATAAATGTACCGTTGTCAAACTCTCAGAACAAGAGACTAAAATACAACCCAGTTAGAGTCCTAAAATCATATTTTAACCATGAATATCTCACACAGCTAACCCTCAATTGATGTAATTTTCCTAAAAATCTTAATACCCCCAAATCAAGCCTCCATTTTATATTATAAATACATATCTAAACTTCCACCCTAATGCTAATATAATACCTTGAGCAGATCACTGTAAAAGCACTATCACATATATTATACCCTAAATCATTATATTATAATTATGAGTAATCCTCTCAACCAAACCTCTGCCAATTCAACTTTAAAGACCCTCAGTTCCCGGAACTGTAAATGATTATTTATATTTACTTTTTTTCATTCTAATATTCTGATTTTAGATGTAAATATTTACATGGTTAATGTAGCTTAATTATTTCAAAGGAAGATACTGAAAATGTCTAGATGGGTCTGCATAACCCCATAAAAATAGGTTTGGTCCTGTCCTTTCTATTAGCTCTTAGTAAGATTACACATGCAAGGATCACCATCCCAGAGAAAATGCCCTTTAGATCACCCATATCAAAAGGAGTAAGTATCAAGCACGCACAAATGCAGTCAAAACACTTTGCTAACCACACCCCCATGGGAAACAACAGTGATAAATATTTAGAAATAAATGAAAGTTTAACTAAGCTAGACTGATATCTAGGGTAGGTCAATTTCAATGCCAGCAACCGCGGCCATATGATTAACCCAAGCTAATAGATCTCAGTGTAAAGAGTGTTTAAGGTCTATCCTTAATAAAGCTAAACTCCATCTCAGTTGTAAAAGACTCCAGTTCAAATAAAGTGTGCTATGAAGGTAGCTTTAATATCCTGAAAACACAACAGCTAAGACCCAACTGGGATTTGATATCCCACTATGATTAGCCCTAAACTCTAACATAGGAACTTTGTTTCCTAAGGTCTTAAAAGCTGTCCCTCTTTAGACTAACAGTCAAAGTATGGAAGATTTAGTAATTCTGTGGGTAAGTTTAAGGTTGAACTAAGATTCTATCTGTTACTCTCTGTAGGATGGTTGTTTCCTAAGGTCTTAAAAGCTGTCCCTCTTCAGACTAACAGCTAAAATTACAGGGAAATTAAGTAATTCTGTAAGTTTAAAGTTGAAATAAGATTATATCTTGGGCAACCAGCTATCACCAGTCTCGATAGGTGTGTCAGCGCTACTCATGAATCTTCCCAATATTGCCACATAGATGGGTGCCGTCTTCTAGCTGTTCTTGAGTTGCTCATCTGATTTCGGGGGACTTGGTTATGGTTTTCTGTGTAAAGTTATTTCTAATTAATACATTATGCAGAAAGGATATGTGTTACAGTAAAAAAAAAAAAAAAAATTCTCCAGAATACTACAAGCAGCAGCTTAAAACTCAAAGGACTTGGCAGTGCTTCATATCCCTCTAGAGGAACCCATTCTATAATCAATAAACCCTAATATACCTCACCACCTCTTGCCCCCAGCCTACACACCACCATCTTCAGCAAACCCTGAAAAGGTTACAGAGTAAACACAAGTATACGCATTAAACATTAGGTCAAGGGGTAGCTCATAAGGTGGCAAGAAATGGACTATATTTTCTATACTAAGGCCATGAAGCATGCACACACTGCCCGCCACCTTCCTCAAGTATTATTCCAGAAATTACTATTACTAAAAACTCTCCACGCACATATAGAGAAGGTAAGTTGTAACAGGGTAAGCATACTGGAAAGTGCGCCTGGACAAACCAAAAGTGTAGCTTAACCAAAAGCACCCAGGTTACACCCAGATTTCATAATGTCCTATTCACTTTGAGCCCACTCTAGTTCCTTGTTAAAACCTCGTTAAAAATATTAACAAACCATCTTAATCAAACCATTTACCTTAGACAAAAGTATAGGGGATAGAAATTTTCACCCTGGTGGAATAGACATAGGATAGTAAGGAAAAGATGAAAGAACTGAGTAAAGCATTAATAAGCAAAGACATACTCTTATACCTTCTGCATAATGTAGTAATTAGAAATAAGCTTACACAGAGAACCATAGCTAAGTCCCCTGAAACCAGATGAGCTACTCAAGAACAGCTAAAAGACAGCACCAATCTTTGTGGCAAAACAGTGGGAAGATGCATGAGTAGCAGTGACAAGCCTATCAAGCCTGGTGATAGCTGGTTGTCCAAGATAGAATCTTAGTTCAACTTTAAATTTACCCATAGTATTATTTAATCTCCCCATAAGTTTAACTGTTAGTCTAAAGACAGATAGCCCTTAATGCCTTAGGAAACAACGTTCCTGCAAAGAGTAAAAAATGCTACCACCATAGTTGGCCAAAAAGCACCAACTAATTAGGAAACCATTCCAGGTCAATGTCTTTAAATTCTAATCACCCTACTGAACTCCTAATATCACATTAGACTAATCTATTACCTAATAGAAGCAATAATGTTAATATAAGTCACAAGAACATATTCCCCATTGCATAAAGTTACATTAAACTGGAAAAATCCATTGACAGTTAACAGCCAAATATTAATAAGCAATATATTTAGGACCCTATTATTTAAACTGTTAATCCAAAACAGGCATGTTCTAAGGAAATATTACAAAAACTAAAAGGAACTCAGCAAACCTTACCCCGTCTGTTTACCAAAATCATCACCACTAGCATAAGCAGTATTAGAGACATTGCCTGAACAGTTGCTTATGTTCAACAGCTGTGGTATCCTGACCATGCAAAGGTAGTATAAACACTTGTTCCCTAAATAGGGTCTTGTATAAATGGCCACACGAGGGTTCAGCTGTCAATCACCTTTAATCAGTGAAGCTGACCCATCCATGAAGAGGTGTATACAAACAAATACATTGAAAAGACCCTACAGAGTGTTAATTCATTAATGCAAATAAAACCTCCAAAAAGCCTACTGTCCTGAGCATACTATCCCTGCATTAAAAATTTGATTGGTTTGACCTCAGAGCAAAATTCAACCTCTGAACAACCTTAACTGAGAACACACCAGTCTAAACAAGTTGACACACATTGACCCAATGGTTTGATCAATGGAATAAGTCACCCCAGGGAAAACAGCAGAATTATATTCTGGAGTCTGTATCGACAATAGGGTTTACGACCTAGATGTTGGATTCGGATATCCTAATGGTGTAACCACTATTAAGGGTTTATTTGTTCAAAAATTAAAGTCTTGCATGATCTGAGTTCAGACCAGAGTAACCCAGATCGATTTCTATTTAACTTTTCTTCTAGTACAAAGGGACAAGAGAATTAGGGCCCAATTCATAAAGTGTCCTCACCCCATAGATAAAATTATGTCAATCTAACAAATCACCTCACACCCTACACAAGAACAGGGTTTGTTAAGATGGCAGAGCCTGACAATTGCATAAAATTTAAACTACTTCTTAACAATATGCCTATAATTAACTTTCTCCTACTTATTATTCCCACTCTAATCACTGTAGCATTTCTTAAACTCATTTAACAAGAATTCTTAGGCTATATACACATATGCAATAGATCTAATACTGTTGGTCCCTATGGAATGCTTCAACAATTCACTGACACAATAAAGCTGTTCATCAAGGAACACTACAGCCCTCAACAACTACCATTAACATTTATATCATTGCTCCAACCCTGGCCCATTCTATCACTCTTGCCTTGTGGACTCCCCTCCCTATACAAGATCCTCTAATTAATTTTAGTATGGTCCTCCCATTTATACTACCTTTATCAAGCCTAGCCACCTACTCTATTCTATGATCAGAAGCAGCATCTAATTCAAATTTTTCACTAATTGGTGCAATATGAGCCATGACCCAGATAATTTCATATGAGGTCACCCTAGCCATTATCTTGTTATCCGTTCCACCAATAAGTGGCTCATTTAACTGATATGCACTTTTCACAATGCAAGTATTCCTCTGGCTGCTTCTACCTTCATGAGCCCTAGTTGTAATATGATTTTTCTCCATACTAGCAGAAACTAACCAAGCCTATTTTGATCTAACAGAAGGAGAGTCAGGGTTAGACTCAGGCTTCAATATCAAATATACTGCAGGTCCCTTTGTCCTCTTCTTTATAGCAGAACACATGAATATTATTGTAACAAATGCCCTAACTACTACTATTTTCCTAGGAGCACTAAAAACTATATATTCACCAGAACTCTATACCGCAAATTTCATTACCAAGACCCTCCTGTTAACTGCCCTGTTTTAATGAAGTCAAACAGCATACACCTGGTTCCACTATGACCAACTCATATATATTCTATGAAAAAAATTGCTACCATTTACAATAGCATTCTGCATAGGTTATATCTCAATGCTTGTCCTAATTTCCAGCATTCCACCTCAAACATAGGAAATACGTCTGACAACAGAATTACTTTGTTAAACAATAGAGGTTAAAATCCTCTAATTCCAAAAATATAGGAATTAAACCTACCTCTTAGAATCCGAAATTCTCTGAACTACCTATTGCACTATGTACTGAAGTAAGGTCACCTAAATAAGATATCACACCCATACCCTAAAAACATCGGTTATACTCTTTCCACACTAATTATTCCATTAGCTTAACTTCTTAACTCTCTTATCATTTTCAAAGGAACTCTTATCACAGTGCTAGGCTAACACTGATATTTTCATCTGAACAGGACTAGAAATCATCATACTATCTCTTACCCCAATCTTAATTATAGAAATAAATTTCTGCTCTAAAGAAGCAGTCACCAAATATATCCTTACCAAGTAATCTCATTTATAAATCTTATGATAGGTATCCTTTCTGATAATCAGTCCTCTGGGCAATGAACAATAATAAACACTATTAATCAATTTTAATCCTTAATAATAATAATGGGACTAGTAATAAAATTAAGAATAGCCCCCTTTCACTTCAGAGTCCCAGAAGTAACCCAAAGAACCTCTCATACCTGGCATACTTCTCCTTACATGAAAAAAACTAACCCATATCTCGATGATGTTTCAAATTTTCCCATCAATAAACATGAACATCCTCCTATGTATCACAATCCTCTCCATTATAGTGTGTGGTTGGGCAGGACTTAATCAAACACAACTGCATAAAATTCTAGCCTGCTCCTCAATTACTCTCATAGGTTGAATAATAGCAGTACTAATTTATAACCTAAACATTACCATTTTAGACCTGATTATTTACTTTAACAACTATCGCATTTCTAATACTCAATCTGAGTATAAGCACTAAATGATTATACAAGGAGATATGCCAAACCCTCTTGCCTTGGAGGGTGACACCATTAACTGTGAGCTGGGTGTGTAGAGAGTCACAATCTCACATGTTTCTTGGGCCATTGTATGACACTCTATGAGTTCAAAGGCTTTAAACAGCCTGCTCAAAATTTGCAAACCTCTCTGAGGCCTACATACTCACAGAGATTCAAGAAATTACATATTTCCCTAATCCCAAATATGATAGCCAAAATCTCTTCTGTAGTCTGGATTAAGGACTGAGACACATTATTATGCCTATGAACTGGATCTAGAAATGTGTCACCATCCCTCCTGTGGCCATATTCACATATGAAGGTCACGATTCCCACTTTGCACTGTATTCACTTGTTACACCCATGACCTTAACAGTGGTCTTTGGACATGTAAGATGGTGAAAATATTTACTTTCACCTGGGTGTGTAATTGTGTAACCTAGAGTCCCAGTCAGAAATTTTACTGGTCCCTGTCATAAAACTCTCTGTAACACCCAAGGAGTTTATACATTATGAGTTAGTGTAAAGTTCTGTGAGCTTGGTAAAAGTATGCAACCAACGGCAGGACCTTACCTATGGCCCAAAGACTAGTGATGAATTGCATAATATCTCCTATTAGCTGAATCTCAACTTAAGTTTGACCAACATGCTTCTGTACTGATGTAAGGTGTAAGTCATAGTTCCATTTGTGGCCAAAAAGTAGGCAGGAGGGTAACATCACTAATTTGCTCTGCCAAGAAACACATCCAAATGTCTTCACTAAGCAGGGTATAGGAATAAGAGTGACATTCACTGGGTGCTGGACTCACAAGAATGACACAATTTTACATAAGGAAAAAACACAGCCAAGTTATGAGAGCCAAAACAGCTACACAATGGGCCCAGGATATGTCACAATATCTTCTGTGGCTCTGGGACAGGAATCAGAGTCAGATTTTCAGGTCCTGTGCCCAGAAACATGAGATAATTCTCTCTATATGCAGGATCTAGAAAAAGACTAACATCTGTGTGCTGAGCCCTGCAATAGGTCAAAACTTCTGTTTGTGGGCATTGTTCAAGAAAAAAAGGAGAGTCAAATAACCTGAATGCTGGGCTTAGCAATATGCACAACCCGCCATTGTAAAGATAAGGCAGAAGAAGAGAGTCACTTCACTTAGGTCATGGGCTCAGAAATATCTATGAGTGTCCCCAGTAGACAGGTTTGGAGAAAAACAAACAAACGAAAAACAAAAAAAAAAAACAAAATGAAAACAAACAAACAAAAACAATCATACCACTAGGGTGCTGGGCTCAGCAAAAATTCTGTCTCTTGGCAGTGTCCAGTACAAAGAGGAGAGTCAGGTCACCTAGTTTTAACACTGAGTTGTAGGTTACAAATATTTCAGTGGGCATTATCCAGTCAGGAGAGGGGAGTCACATTACCTAGATGCTATATAAAGCAGTCTGCCACACTGTACCCTGAGGACAGGAAACTGGCAGGAGAGACATATCACCTAGCCAAGTGGCCCAGAGGTACCTGAAAATATCTCCTGTTTGCATGGATCAGGCAGAAAAATCACATTATTATGATTCTGAACCAGCGATACGTAACAATGCCCTTACGAAAAGGAATTTTAACCAAAAAGTCTCAACACCAGGTTATTAGGCCAAAGGATATCACACAATCTCTTCATCTTTAAGGGTGACACCATTAATTGTTAGCTAGTTGTGTATATGAGAGTCACAATTTCACATGTGTGCTAGCCATGGTACGATACACTCTACAACAAGTGAGAGCTTTGTACAACGTGCATGACAGTTGAAAACCTCTTTGAGGCCTGCACGCTTGTATGGACTCACGATCTTACAGACTGCACTAAACTCTGGTATGACAGTCAACATATATCCTATGGCCTGGCTTCATGGATGGGACCGTTATTATGCCTGTGAGCTGGGTCCAGAAATGAGTCACCATCCCACCTGTGGTCAGGTTCTGTTATGAAAATCAAAATTCCAACTTAGTGCTATATTCGCTTGTTAGACTTAGGACCTTAACAAGTGGCATTTTAAATATAGGATTGTAACAATTTTACTTTCACCTGAATGTGTAGTCTAGAGTCACAATCTTAACTTTTTCTGGGCTCTATTATAAAACTCTGCATCACACATGAAGATTTTATTATATATGAGTTAGTGTTATAAAATTATGTGAGCTTTGTACAAACATGGAATGAAGGACCTTACCTATTGATGTAAACCTAATGGTGAGAGACACAATATTTTCTATTGGCCGAATCTCAATATAAGGTTGATCAACATGCCTTTGAACAGAAGCAAGTTAAAAAACTAGGCAGAAGGTTAACATCACATAGGATCTGTACCAACAAATATATTACAATGTGCTCTCTAGGCAGGGCCTAAGAAATATAGTCACATTAACTGGGGGCTATAGCCAGCAATATCACACAACCACATGTAGAAAAATCCCCAGCAAAGTGAGTAAAGTGATGAAAGCCAGGACACCTACAGAGTGGGCCAAGGATATGTCAAAATATTTTTTGTGGCTCTGGCACCAGCAGATGTGTCACATCATTAGGGTGCTAGGCTTAGCAATATGCTACAAGTCCCTTTTTATGCATGATCTAGGGAAAATAGTGACATCATTCAAGTACTAGGCCCTTAAGTATGGCAGAAATCCTGTTCATGGGTGTCGTTCAGCAACAAGATGAGGGTCACATTTCCTAAGTGCTGGGCTCATCAATATGCCACAACCTTGCCATTGTAAAGACCCAGACAAGAAGAGAGTCACATCTCTTAGGTCATAGGCTCAGAGATATAGCCCAATGTCACCAGTAGGCAGGGCTCAGGGACAAAAAGATAGTCATATAACCTAGGTGCTTCTACAGGTATATGTCAAAATTTAATATGTGAACAGGAAGCAGGCTGGAGAGCCCCATCACCTGATCCTGGGTCCTGAGATATTCACAAGGCCCCCTTAGAAAAGGAAACTGGCAAGAGAGTTACATCACCTAGGTTCAGGTTTCATCCTTAAGTCACAATGCTCCATGTGGGCCAGCCAAGCAGAAAGTCACATCACCTAGGTGATAGGCCCAGAGGTATGTCACAAAGCCTTCCTTAAATCATGTCCCTGGCAAAAAAGGACCATCACCTTTGCACCTCGCATAGCAATGTGTCACTATCCAAATGTGCATGCTCCAAGCAGAAGAGCCATATCACCCACACAATAGGCTCTGTGATATGTAAAAATGTCCTCTTTTGGGCATGGCCCTGACAAAAGACTATCATCACCTGTGTGCCTGACCTAGGAATATATCACTATTTTGCACGGTGTGTAGGACCCATTCCAGAGAGGAGAGTTACATTTTCTAAGTGATGGACACAGTGATGTGTCACAATGATATCTGTGGGCATGGTGGAGGCAAGAATGTAACATAATTTCAGTTCAGGATACACTGATGTCACAATTATTACTAGAAGCAGGGCCCATGCAAAAGAGTCATATCACTTGTAGGTTGGCCCTACAAGTGGTGGATATAAAAATCCTATGGGTAGGCTGGAAGAAGTCTGAAGAGTGAAATCACACAGGTGCTTGGCAAAGATTTATATCATAGGCATGATGGGATAAAATTCTATGGATTAGATTTACAGTAACAAACACATCCTATTTTCATGTAGGACAGTTGCCTTCATCCACCAGTAATAGTGAAAGTCCTTACTGTCAGGTGGGTGTGCATACAAGACTCAAAATTTCCTCTGTGTGCTAGGCCCTGTTATGGCACTCTCTATACAACACAAAGGTGTTATAAAATATGTGTGAGTTTTCTAATCTTCTGTGACCTCTTCACCAGAAGGAGATCCTGGACATCACTCATGTCTCTTAACTTAGTTATAAGAATCAATATTTCTCCTATTGGTTGGGTTCACATATGAGAGTCATTATCATGCCTGTTAGCTGTGCCTGTTTATATGTCCACATCTCCTCTGTTGTTGTTAGACAGACAGGAAAATCACATCACCTAAATCGTAAGCCAGAAATATTCCAATATTCTCTTTGTAGGAGAAAAGTCTCTAAACTTGGGTGTTAGGACCAGCTCTATGGCACAATACACCTTGTGGATATTGTCCAGGCAGGAGAGGAGAGCATATCATATAAATGATGGATCCAAAGATGTCACAATCCCTCCTCCTCAAAGGTCTAAGGCAAGAGAGTTATGTCATTTGGATGCAGTAGTTAGAAACGCTACACTCTTCCCTGGAAGCAAAGTTCAAGCAGGAGAAGAGAGTCACATAACCTAGATGATTGGTCCAGAGATATATTATGACCCCTTCTGAGAACACTGCTAAGACAGAACAGTCAAATCACCAACGTTCTTGGCCCAGGTATATGTCAAAATGTCATCTGAAGCTATAACTAGTCAGGAATAATAAATCATTCAGTAGCTGGATATAGGTTTATGTCTTAATAACACCTGTGGACAGGTTCAAGGATGAAAGTCACCATCCTGCACATGTCCTGGCTTCAGGTACAAGAGTCCTTATCAGGCCTTTGATCTTATCTCAGGTATATGGCACAATATCACCTGTGGGCAGGGTAAAGAAAAGAAAGTTACATCAGCTGAATGGATGCTGATCCAGTGAAATGTCACAGACATTTTTTAGGCAGGACTCTGGAAGAAGTGTCACATCACCTAAATGCTGGTTTCAGTGATATATCTAAATCCCCCCTAACGGCAGGTCATAGGCAGGAGAGGTGACAAAATGTACATAGTCAATTGGCCTGGATATATTTCAAAATGGCCCCTACATGCAGGACCAAGGCAGAAGAGTAACCTGACCTTGATGCTCCGTTCAGAAATATATCACTATCTCTCTGGTGGTCAGGGTCCAGGCAAGAGGGAAGAAACATCACCTAGGTGCTGAGCCAAGTGGTATGTTAGAAAACTTTTAAGGGTGTAAGTCCCCCTTTCAAAAAGAAAAAGTCACATTACCTGGGTGCAGTACCAAGTTATGTGTCACAAAGCACTATAACTGCAAGGCCAATTCAGTAGAAGAAAGTCACATAACTTACATGATATACCTATATAAAGCCACAGTGCTCTTTGTAGGCAGGATTCAAAGATTTTATATGAGCTGGCTGCTGGTCCCAGCGATAAGTAAAAGTGTGTTTTTTCACATTGCCAAAGAATTTGCTATACAGTGCTTAGGTGCTTGATGCACACTTTTCACAATTTCAATTGTGTTCTGTGCCTAGAAAGGAGAGTCAAAACACTGAGATGCAGAGCAAAGTCATACTACTCAATTACATACTGGAAAATGTTCAGAAATAAGTTTTCTAGTCCAACACAACTCCTGGTTACTGGTATAAAAGTCAACCCCTTCTATGATTTGGGTCAAAATACAAGAGTCACAATCCCAACAATGGGCAAGATTCATGTGTAAGAGCCCAATCCCACTTGAAGTTTTTGTTCCAGTAGGAGATTCAAAGCACCACTGGTCTGCTGAAATATAGTTCAAATGTCACCAAACCACTTGTGGTTCAGATTAATGTATGAGAGTAACAATTTCAAGTTTTGGTTGCTTGTGTGTGTAAGATTTAGTACCTCACTTGTAGGATCTTTTCATGTGTGAGAATGACAACTGTGTTAGCTGGGTGTGCATCCAATAATAACAATAGCACCTGGTTGCTTATGCCTGTTATGATACTCTTTGTACTTCTCAGACTTTACGTTATATGATTGAGTAGGAGCCTTTTCTGTGAAGTTTTACAGATGGGAGATCTGGGACTTTACCCATGGCCATAAGACTGGCTACTAGAGTCAAAATATCTCCCCTGGCTGGGTCTAGATATGGGCATTATTATTGTGTATATGAGCTGAATCCAGGTATATGTCACAATTTCAACTCTGGACAGAGACAAGACAGAAAAGTCACATCATCTGGGTGCTGAGTCAGGGATACATTATAATCTGCTTTGTAGGCAGGACCCAGTCAGAAGCATCATATCAAATGGGAACAGTCTCAAATAATATGTCATTATGTCTACTGTATACAGGACTGAAAAAATAGTGGATAGTCATCTTCCCTATATACTAGGCTCAGCAATATGACATAATTCCCTCTCTTGGCATAGTCCAGGACAAATAGGACAGCCACATCACATATATTTTCCACTGAGTGGTATGTCACAATTTCTTCATTGGATAGGATCTAGGCAGGAGTGGAGTCACATTACCCAGATGGTGTATGTACCAATATATCACAGTGTTCCCTGTGGGCAGGACACTAGAAGGAGAGACATATCACCTAGCTGATAAGCCTAGAAACATGATATAATATCACCTTTTTGGTGGGTCACAGAAGAAGAGTCACATTACTATGATTCAGATGCAAAGATATTTCACAATGCACACATGGGAACAAATTTAAACCAAAAAGTCTCAACGTAAGAGTACTAGTGCTAGTGATATGACACAATCTCCTCATCTCTTAGTGTGACAACTTTAACTGTCAGTTTGATGTGTATATAAGAGTCACAATCTCATGCATGTTATGGATAATTGTATAAAACACTCTACAACACCCACATGCTTTATGCAACCTGAATAAGAGTTGCAAACATCTCTGAGGCCTACATGCTCATATTGACTCACAGTATTACATATTGCCCTAAACCCAGTTATGATAATCAACATGCACTTATATGGTGGGTTCAGACAGTAGTCCCATTATTATGTCTGTGATCTGTGTCCAGAAATGAGTCACTATCTCACCTGTAGCAAAGTTCACATATGAAAGTCACAATTCCATCATTGTACTTTATTTACTTATTAGGGTCAGGACTTCCACATTGGGCTTTATAAATGTGAGATGGTGACAACTTTTGCTCTTACATGCCTGAGTCATCAAGAAGCATCATCTCAACCTTTTTCTGGGCCTTTTATAAAAATCTTTGTTATCACCCAGAAAGTTTATAGAATGTGAGTTAGTGTTGTAACCTTCTGTTAGCTTTGTATAAATATGCCACACATAACCTTAAGTATTGCCCAAAGTGTAGTGATGAGAGGCAAAACATCTGCTATTGGTGTAATCCCAATTTAATTTTGATTATCATGTCTGCGAACTGAAGCAATCTAAATTTCATAATCCCAGTTGTACAAAAAAGATATGACAGAATGTTAGCACAACTTAGGTGCTGTGCCAAGTAATATGTCACAATGTCCTCTCTAGGCTGGGTCTAGAAATAAGAGTTACATTAACTGAGTGCTGGACCCAGCAATATAACACAATTCCAAATGTAGGAAAAAAAAAAAAAGATGAGAGCAAAAACATCTATAGAATGGGCACAAAATATGTAAAAATACCTTCTATTGCTCTGCCACAGGAAGGACAGTTACATTGTCAGGGAAGGGAACCCAGCAATATGCCACAATTCCCTTTTTATCCAGAACTCAGGCAGAAGAGAAACATCATCTGGGTACTGTGCCCTACAATATATCAAACTTTCTTTTCATTGGCATGGTTGGGGAAAAAAAGTAAAGCCATATTGCTTAAGCATTGGGCTCAACAACATGTCACATCACACCATTGTAAAAACTCAGGCAAAAGAAATGAGTCACATCACTGAGGACACAGGCTTAGATATATGGCCCAATGTCCCAAGTAGGCAGAGTTAAGGCAGGAGAGAATAGTCATATCACATAGGTGCTTCCCTAGGTATATGACACAATCTAACATATGAGGTGATAGCAGGCAGAACCATCTCGCCTTGATGCTGGGTCCTGAGATATCTTACAAGGATCCCTTAACACAGGACCCAGGCAAGAGAATTACAGTAAATAAGTGCAGGTACTTAAGTCATACTAGAAACAAGCCCTAAGCCTGCCATAAACAGGACTTAAAGAAACTGGCCATAAGCAGGATTTCTGTAGCAATGTGACATGATCATGATGGCTATCACACACACTGATAGAAATTGTTGCTTTACTGGAGCAGGGCAAGGAATTCCTGGCCCACCTGGAGTGGAAAACTGCTCAAACCACAAACAATAGTATGAGCAGCCTGTGCCTTAATAAAATCTTCTTGCTGCAGATAATCAGCCAAAGCCTGTTTTTCTGCTCCTCACTAAGAAGGCTTTGTTTCCCATAAGAAATGCTTTTAGTTAATCTATAATGTATAGAAACAATGCTTATCAATGGCTTACTGTCACTTAATATGTGGGTCAAGCTCTGTTCATGGCTCTCAGCTCTGAAGGCTATAAGCCCCCTGTTTCCCACTTTGCAATCTATTTCTGTGTCTTTGTCTTCATTCCTGTAGCACTGCTAGGTTAGAGTCTCCACAACCAAGCAGGTCTTGGCAAGTGATGCTCAACATGGGGGCTTGGACCTGAGTTGAAGTGTTGGCAGAGCAATGGTTAGAGAACATCAAATGACACTGGAGTACACTCTAGTTCTCTTAAGCAATCTCTGTGGAAGTAAGAAGGGGAGCTCAGAAACATCAGGGTAACAACTGGACAAGGGCCTAGCAGGCACAAGTCTTATTTGAGTCTACTTCAGCAACTCCTCAGAAAAGGGGAAGTGAAGGTTAGCACTTCCAAACTTATGCAGCTTTTTATTGTGGTGGAGAAATATTGCCCCTGGTTTCTGGACAAAGGAACTATGAATGTAGAGGCTTGGGAAAATGTAGACAGGGCCTTGAAAAAGGCATGTAAGGACAGTGCTGAGGATATTCCTATAACTGTATGGTCAGTGTGGGTTCTGGTTTGTTCCACCTTGGAGCCATTCCACACAGATTATGAGGAAGAGGAATCAGAGGAAGAAGGAGAGTATAATGAAGAAGAACAATGCCAACAAGAAGAGGTGACAGAGCAGATTTGCCTGCCAGCTAAAGTGGCAAAGGAGGGAGAGGTTTGTCCCTACCCCTCTGCACCCCTCATTATTTTGAAGAAAAGGAGTGGCCTGACCATCCAGATATTTCTTTTCCAGAGGACACTTGGTAAAAAATAGTCACCCCACGGACTGTTTGAGCAGCACTTTGAGCAACTGCTTTCAGTTCTATTCAGACAGGAACCCAGGAAGGTAGATGAGAGGGTGTTATGGATGCTTGGTTTTTCCCTGTTTGAATACACCCACCTGATCAACAGGGGAATCTACATTTATCTACGAACGAATATCTACGAATATCTATGTTTCGCAGATATCAAATGAATATCTACGTTTGAGCCTTTCTTTTTAAAATACTTAAATAATTTAAACAAGCTATTCATCAATAGGGACCATGTTCGCCTTTTGTAATGGGACTGTTAAAGAATGTTGTTGTCTCCAGTCGGATGATTTCTTCTGCCTGGGATGCTCTTACTTAAGCTTGTCTGACTCCTGCTCAGTTCTTACAATTTAAAACTTGGTGGGCAGACGAAGCTTCCATTCAGGTGCTCGCAATACCCAGGACCAATCTCACATTAATATAACTGCAGAGCAACTTTTGGGCATTGACAACTAGGCTGGTTTAGATGCACAAGTGGTCATGTGGGATGATACCATAGAGCAGCTTATAGGAGTATGCATTAGAGCTTAGGAAAAAATCATTTCAGGAGGAGAACAATACCCACTTTAGTGCTGTCAAGGGGACAAAATAAACATATACAGATTTTATAACCAGGTTACAGGAGTCTCTTAAAAGGTCGTTGCAGATTTGGCTTTTCAGGATATAAAGTTGCGGTCATTAGCTTTCAACAATGCCAATCGTGAGTGCAAAGCTGGTCTGCAACCTATTAGAGGAAAAGCACATTTAGTTGACTATATTAAAGCTTGTAATGGTATGAGAGGTAATCTGCATAAGGCTACTCTGCTAGCCCAGGAAATGGAAGGACTGAGAGCGGGTAAAGGAAATACTCTGCTTCCTGGAGCCTGTTTTAACTGTGGCAAGCATGATCTTACTAAAAAATAATGTAGAAAAATTCAGCAAGTCACGCCACCCGTTGAGGAAAAAAAAGAAAAGTGCAATATGTCCAAAATTAAAAAAGGATAACATTTGGCTAATCAGTGTCATTCTAAATTTGATAAAGATGGAAATCTAGTTTCAGGAAATGCCACGAGAGGCCCATCCCAGGCCTGTTCCAAACCGGGGCATTTCCAGATCAGGCCATTCTCTCACGCCTGTACAATGCCTGTACCCTGCCACAGTCAGTAGTGCCACAGTAGATTTATGATCCACAAAAGCTGTGAGCCTTCCGCTTGGGAACCTCCACAAGAAGTGCCAACAGCAGTCTGTGGACCCTTGCCAGCAGGGACGGTAGGTATATTTCTAGGTAGGTCTAGTTTAAATTTAAAAGGAGTACAAGTACAAACAGGAGTCATTCATTCACATTACAATGAGGAAATTCAAATTGTTACATCTACTACTGTTCCCTGGAGAGCAGAGCCAGGAGAGCATATAGCACAGCTCCTGATTGTGCCATATGTGGAAATGGGGAAACATAAACTAAACGAACAGAATTGGAAAGCACAAATAAACAAGGAAAAGTAGTTGATTGGGTGAATCAAATCACTGATAAAGGTCCTATCTGTGAAATAACTATTCAGGGAAAAACATTTAAAAGATTGGTAGATACAGGAGCGGACATTTCAATCATTTTTCTACAGCACTGGTCATCTGTATGGCCAACTTAACCATCTCAATTTAACATAGTTGAAGTTGGTAAAGCCTGTGAAGTATATCAAAGCATTATATTTTGCATTGTGAAGGAACTGATGGACAATCTGGTACTATTCATCCCATTGTAACTACTGTACATATAAATTTATGAGGAAGAAATTTATTACAGCAATGGTGAGCACAAGTGTTAATTCCAGAAAAATTATGTAGCCCTCAAAGTCAGCATGTGATGTAAGAGATGGGGTGCATGTCTGGCATGGGACTGGGAAAGAAATTACAAGTGTTAAAGAAACCGCTTCAAATGGAAGGACAGCATTCTTGTCAAGGGTTAATAAATCATTTTTAATGGTGGCCATTGTTAAGCCTCTAGGTCCTATCACTTTAAAATGGTTAACAGATAAGCCAATTTTGGTAGAACAATGGCCGCTGAGTAAAGAGAAAGTGGAGGCTTTAGAGAATTTAGTTACTGAAGCTAGGTAACTAGCTAGGAAAAGGATGTGTAGCTCCAAAATCTTCCCCCTGGAATTCTCCAGTTTTTGTTGTTAAGAAACAATCAGGTAAATAGAGAATGTTGACAGATCATAGAGCCATTAATTCATTTATACAACCCATGGGGACATTGCAGCCAGGGTTGCCTCCTCTTATTATGATGCCAATAAGCTGACCTTTAATAGTCACAGGTTTAAAAGACTATTTCCTTACTATCCCCTTAGCTGAGCAAAACTGAAAGATTTGCATTTACAATTACGGCGGTAAAAAACCTGCAGCCTGCTAAGCATTTTCATTGGAAAGTGTTGCCACAAGGCACATTATACAGTTCAACAGTTTGTCAGATTTCTGTAGGACAATTAATTGAATCTACTCATAAAAATTTTTCACAGTGTTACCTTATTCATCATATAGATGATATACTATGTGCTGCCCCCACTCAGGAAATATTATTTCAATGTTGTGATCACTTGCAAAATTAATTTATTGCAGTGGTTTAATTTTATCTCCTCACAACATTGAGGATACTATTCTTTATTTTTACTTAGGGACTGTAGTAAATGACATTAAAATTGTGCCACAGAAAGTAACCATATGTAGGGATCAATTGAAAACATTTAAGACTTTCAAAAATTACCAGAGGCCATTAATTGGATATGACCTGCTTCAGGCATTCCTACCGACACCATGAGTAATCTATTTTCTATTCTTAAAGGAGATCCTAGTCTCACTAGCCCTCCACAATTAACAAAGGAGGCTCAGGCAGAGTTACACCTGATTGAGAAGCAAGGGCATAAGGCTCAAATAAATAGAATAGATCCAGAAAAGACTTTAGACTTACCGATTTTTCTTACCCAGCATTTACCTACTGGTGTTATTGTCCAAGAGAAGGACTTGTTATAATGGCTTTTTCTTCCAAATACTAATTCACGGACTCTAACTCCTTATTTGGATCAAATTGCTACTCCGATGGGAAATGGGAAAACTCAAATTGTTAAATTACATGGATATGACCCTGGAAAAATTATTTACCCTCTTGCACAAATACAGCAGGCCTTTATAAATAGACTTACTTGGTAAACCCTTTTAGTTGATTTCATAGATGTTCTTTATAATCACTTTCTGAAAATAAAATTATTTAATTTTTTAAAAAAATTAGCTAATGTTTCTCCCTAGAATAACAAAATTTAAGCCAATTGAAGGTGAAGAAAATGTTCTTACAGGGAGTTCTAGTAATGGTAAAGTTCTGTATCCGGGATCAAAAAGTGAAGTTTTCCAGACCCCTTACACTTCAGCTCAAAAGACAGAGCTTGTGCCTGTAATTGAGTTTCTGACTGCTTTTGAGATGCCTATCAAAGTAATTTCTGATTTTTCATACATGGTTCATTTCACACAATTAATTCAAAATGCTGGCCGGGCACTGTGGTTCAAGCCTGTAATCCTAGCACTTTGGGAGGCTGAGGCAGGTGGATCACAAGGTCAGGAGATCGAGACCCCCCCTGGCTAACATGATGAAACCCCATCTCTACTAAGAATACAAAAAAAAAAAAATCAACCTGGCATGGTGGCTGGTGCCTGTAGTCCCAGCTACTCAGGGGAGGCTGAGGCAGGAGTATGGTGTGAACCCAGGAGGCAGAGCTTGCAGTATGCTGAGATCATGCCACTGCACTCCATCCTGGGCAACAGAGCCAGACTGTCTCAAAAAAAAAAAAAAAAAAAAAAAGAAAAAAAAGAAAATGCTTACTTACTATTTCATACAGATTAACAACTGATGACTTTATTTACCCAGTTACAAACCACAGTTAGGAATAGAATGAACCGTTTTTACGTCACTCATTTAGAGCTCAAACAACCCTTCCAGGACCTTTAACTACAGGGAATTAAGTGGCTGACTGCTTAGTTGCCATGGCATTATCTAATGCTAAACACTTTTACACTTTGACTCATGTAAATGCCTCTGGTCTTAGATGAAGATATAATATTACTTGGAAAGAGGCTAACACCATTATTCAACAATGTCCAACCTGTCAAATGATTCATTCTCCACCCTTTACTGGTGATGTTAACCCCATGGATTGGAACCAAACTGTCTTTGTAAAACGATTGTCATTCATGTTTCTTCTTTGGGTAAATTGGCTTATGTGCATGTATGTGTAGATACGTTTTCTCACTTTGTTTGTTCTACCTGTCAAACAAGGGAATCTTCTGCCTGTGTCAAATGGTACCTTCTACAATGCTTCACAGTCATGGGCATTCCAGCTTCAGTCAAAACAGACAATGCTCCAGGATATACTAGTTAAACTATAAATACATTTTTCTCTCAATGAAATATTAAACATGTCACTGTCATCCCATATAATTCACAAGGACCAGCCATTGTTGAATGTATAAATCTCTCCATGATAATTTCAAAAGCAGAAGGAGGGAGACAAGGACTATGGGACTCCACATATGCAATTGAATCTAGCATTATTGACTTCAAAATTTTTGAGCCTGCCTAAAGGCCAGATATTATCAGCAGCTGAACAGCATCTACAGAAACCGGCTACAAAGACAGAAGCAGAAAAACTGGTCTGATGAGAGATCCAACAATGAAAGTTGGGAAATAGGTAAAATAATAACATGGCTTAGAGTTTATATTTGTGTTTCTCCAGGCCAAAATTAACAGCTGATTTGTATACCATCAAGACTCCTGAAACCTTTTCATGAGCCAGATGCCAAGGAAGATGTTTTGGTAGGAACCCAAGGACCCTCTGGTTGCAGCCATGTAAAGACTGACAATAAGGAAGATGCCAGTCACGGCAAGCAATACTCACCAGGTACAGTCACCCACCCGGGGCCAGATTAAGAAGTTGACACAGAAGGTGGAAAAAATAAATCTGAAAAAGGCGGGATGACCAGTTACAATGAGTAATTTAATGGTAGCTATGATGGCTACACTCACTATTGTCATGAATATTTCCCCAGTAACTGCTGAAAAAAAAGTACAATTATTCTTATTGGGCATATGTTCCTTTTCCACCACTTCTATGGCCAGTAACATGATTAGACACCCCAAGTGGTGGTATACAATAATGATACCTTTTGGATGCCTGGTTCTACAGATGGTAGAGACCCATCTCAGCCCCAAGACGAGGGAACAATTAAATATCTTCTTGGGATTTGAACATCTAAGTATTTTCTTGGGAAAAGCCAATGAGTGTTTACCTCCCAGTAATCAATATTGGCTGGCAATAGTGCTTGAACGTATCATCTCAGTGGCACAATTACATATGCTTTCTGGTCTTAGTATTTATTACAAAGATTATGCTCCTGTAACCAAAGTTTACCACCCTCAGAAAACTATCTGTAAAGTAGATTTGACATGGTCAGAAAAAATGAAGGTGTTTTCTTGGGAAGGCTGTACTGTAAGGCAGGCAGAAGTGTTGTGTAATGACTTACATGGAGTCATTATTGATTGGTCCCTTAAAGGAGCATTTATGAGGCTTACCTCTCAATCTGCAGGTAATGGTCACCCTGCAGCTAAACAAAAGGATCAGATGGTGGACACCATAAGAAGTACAGCAAGAGTTCCTATTATTTGGGCATATGGTGGTATAGTGGCACCTCAACCCCAAATGATATGGCCTACTCTAGAAGTTAAACATAAGGAATTGTGAAAAATATTATTGGCACTAAAGAAGATAAAGATTTGGGAAGGAAAATATATTAAGCCAATCCAATATAATCCTAGTCACCTGTTAGAATTGGCTCACAACGATTCAGTCTAGATACAGAGTTGTGTCCTTCCCCCTTTCCTGCTTGCAGTGGGTGATTTAAAACTGGATCTCCCTAATCATCCTGTAACTTTTCAAGAATGTAGATTGTTTTCTTGTGTGACTTCTTCCTTGTGTAATGCTAATCATTCTATATTAGTGGCAAGAGACCGAGAAGGAGTATGGATACCTGTAAAGTTTCCTATCATTGGGAAGCCTCTTCTTCTGTGCATATTATTACTGAAATTCTTCAAAAGATTTTGAGGTGCTGTCCTCATTTCATTGCCACTTTAATTTTAATTATTATGGGATTCATTGCTGTCACAGGTACTGCCATGGTAGTTGGAGTTGCTTTGCATTCCACAGTACAAACAACAGGCAATGTAAATAATTGGCAGAAAAAGTGTATTTTGCTGTGGAATCCCAAAAGTAATGTAGACCAGAAACTAGCTAATCAAATCAATGATTTCCAACCAACTGTAATTTGGCTAGGAGATCAAGTAACTAGTTTAGAATACAGAATGCGATAACACTGTGATTGGAATACATCTGATTTTTGCATTACTCCTCATCTGTATAATGAAACAGAGCATAAGTGGGAAAGAGTTAAGAGATATTTAAAGGGTAATACTGGAAATTTATCTTTGGATATTGCAAAACTGAAGAAACAAGTATTTCAAGCTTCTAAGACACATCTGACGCTAAGGCCAGGTATTGAAGTGCTTGAAGAAAGTGCAGATGGATTAGCAGCTATTAACCTGTTAAAAGGAATCAAGACACTGGAGGCTCTGTGATTTCAATGATGACTGTGCTTTTATTCTGTGTTGTTTGTCTTTGTGTAGTCTGCAGTTGCGGATCTTGAATCCTGTGAGAAGTAGCCCACCATGACAGAGCTGCCTTTGCCTTTATCGCTTTGCAAAAATAGAAAGGGAGACTTGCTGGGAACAGGCCCTAAGCCTGTCATAAACAGACCTTAAAGTAACTGGCCATAAACACGATTTCTGCAGCAGTGTGACATACTCATGATGGCTATCATGCACACAGCTAGAAGTTGGTTTACTGGAGCAGGGCGAGGAACACCTGCCCCGCCCAGAGCAGAAAACTGCTCAAACCACAAACAGTGGCGTGCATGGCCTGTGCCTTAACAACATGCTTTTGTTAAGGCCTATGCCTTAACAACAGCCAGACCCTGTCTCTCTGCTCCTCACTAAGAATGCTTTGTTTTCCATAAGGAATACTTTTAGTTAATCTATAATCTATAGAAACAAAGATTATCAATGGCTTACTGTCAATAAATATGTGGGTCAAACTCTGTTCAGGGCTCTCAGCTCTGAAAACTGTTAGCCCCGTGATTCCCACTTTGCACTCTATTTCTGTGCCTTTGTCTTCATTCCTCTAGTGCCACTGGGTTAGGGTCTCCATGACTGAGCAGGTCTCAGTAATGTCACAATGCTCCATGTGGGCAGGGCCCAACCAGGGGGTCATAAAACCTAGGTGATAGTCTCAAACATATGTCACAATATCCTCTTTGAGGCATGGCTCTGGTGAAAGATAACCATAATCTGTGTGCCTAGTCTTGCAATACGTTACTACCCAGGTAAGCAGGACTCAAGCAAGAGAGCAACATCACCTAGGTGAGAGGCCCAGAGATTTGTCACAATGCCCTCTTTAGGACATGGCCCTAGCAAAAGAGTACTGTTATCTGTGTGCCTGGCCCAGCTATATGTCACTCTCCCACTCTGTACATAGGGCCCATTGTAATGAGGTGGGTTATGTCACCTAAGTTGTTGACACAGTAATAATTAATAATTTCTATGGCCAAGGTTCAGGCAAAAATGGAACATGACCTGGGTCTGGATCTAGTGACATATCATGATTCTGACTGACAGCAGGGCCCATGCAGGAGAGTCACATCAACTAGAGGTTACATCAACTAGAGGTTAGCCCAGGTAGGTATCACAATAATATATGTGTGCTGGAACCAGTCTGGAGAGTTAAATCACACAGTGGCTCAGCAAAGTTTTGTATCACAATCACACTGGTGGAAAATTCCCATCATGAAATTTACAATACCACATATGTCCTGTTTGCATAAGTGAAATTTGTCTTCATGTATGTGAGATGTTGACAGTCCTTACTGTCACCTGGGTGTGATTATGAGACTCAAAACTTCCCCTTTCTCCTGGGTTCTGTTATGATACTCTCTGTACAAGTCAAGGGCTTTATAAAATATTGGAGGTTGTTATAACATTCTGTGACCTTTTTTATTGGAAGGAATTTTAATTATTCATGTTTCTAAAGCAAGTTATGAGAGTAAAAATTACTCCTATTTGTGGGCTATGACAGTCATTATCATGCCTGTGATCTGTGTCTAGGTATATGTCACAATTTACTCCGTGTAATGAGATAGGCATGTCAGTCAGGTCACCTAAATTCTGAGCTTGGAATTTTCCAATATTCTCTTTCTAGGCATGTTCCTGGCAGAAAAGTTGCATAACTTGGAAGTTACACCCAGATGTATGGCACAATGTCCCCAGTGGGCACTGTGCAGGCAGAAGAGGGAAGTCATATCTCTTAAATAATATCACAATAGATTAATTACAATATATCCTATTGAAAGGACCAGGCAAGAGAATCATATCATTTGGATGCAGTGCTTAGAAATACTACAATCCCCAGTGGAAGCAAGGTCCAGGCAGGAGAGCAGAGTCAGGTAATCTAGATGATGGGTCCAGAAACATGTTACAATACTTCCTAAGGATATTGTTAAGACATGAGAGTCAAATCGCCAAGGTGCTCAGCTGATGTATATGTCCAAATATCATTTGTAAGATACACGTAGGAAGGATTATTAAATAACTCAGAAGCTGGGCAAAGGTATATGTCACAGTAACACTGGTGAAAAGTTCCAAGAATAGGAGTCACCAGTTGGCATATGACCTCACTCCATGTTTAAGAGTCATGACTAGTCCTCTTACCTGGTCTCATGTATATAACACAATACCACCTGTGGGCAGACAGCAAGCAGGAAAGTGACATCACCTGTGTGGGTGCTCATTCAGTGATGCGTCGAAATCTTTCTTGTGGGAAGGACGCTGAAAGAAGGGTTATATCACCTGGATGCTGGTTTTAATAACATATAAAAATTCCATGTTTGAGCATGGCTTAAGAAGGAGAGGAGATTTACTTCACCTAGGCAATTGGCCTAGATATGTGTTACAATGGACGCTATGTGCAGGACCAAGATATGAAAGTGATGTCACTTGGGTGCTGGGTTTAGCAATATGTCACATCCTCATCTGTGGTCAGGGCAAGGCAAGAGAGCAGAAATATCACCTAGGTGCTGAGTCAAGTGGTATGTTACAATGCTCCCATTGGAAGAACCCAAAACGGAGAGTAACATCACCTAAGTGCAGTACCCAGTCATGTGTCACAAAGCACTGTAAGTGCAGTGCCAAGGCAGTAGAAGGGAGTCACATCACTTCCATAATGGACTTAGATATAAGCCAGAGTGCTTTTTCTAGGCAGGGATCAGGCAAAGAATTCACATCACTTAGGTGCTGCTACTAATGATAGGTAAAATGCCCTTTGTAGGCAGGCCTAGGAAACTTAGTTTAGGTGTATTTTCCACCTATGTTACAATTTTATCCGTGTTCATGACCTAAAAAGGAGAGTCAAATTTTTCAGGAGCTGGGCTAACTTTTATGTCATAATCACACACCAGGAAATATTCAGAAAAAAATTTTCACGTTCCCACACAAGTCCTGGTTTTGTGTAAGTGAGTCAACACCTCCTGTGATTTGGGCCAAAGCAGAGGAGTCACAATCTCGATAATAGGCAAGATCCATGTTTAAGATGCCCAATCCCACTAGAAGATTGTCTTCCAGTAGGGGAGTCACAGCCTCAGAGGTATGTAGAATCATGCATAACCAAACCACTCGTGAATTAGGTCCATGTATAAGAGGAACAATTTCCAACTTCAACTGCTCTTTTGTGTGGGATTTAGTACCTTATTTGTAAGCCATTTTATTGGAAGTGAATGGGAATTGGGTCAGCAGGGTGTGAATCTAACAGTCACAATGGCATCTGGTTGCTCTTCCTTGTTATGACATTCTTTGTACTACTCAGAATTTATATGATATGCCTAAGTGCTATAATCCTCTGTGAACTTTATACAATTAGGAGACATAATACTTTACTTATGGCTATAAGACTGGCTATAAGAGTCCAAATATCTCTCCTTTCTGGATCCAGGTATGATGGTTATATTTGCACATGTGAGCTGAACACAGGTACGTGACACAATATCACCTAAGGGCAGAAACAAGGCAGGAGAGTATCATCACCTGGATTCTGAGATCAGAATGCAACATAATCTCTTTTACGGGCAAGGCCAAATCAGATAAGTAATATCACCTGGGTATATTCTCAAGTAATATAGTAACATGTCTGATGAGGTTGAAGACAAAGAGGAAAATCACACCAACTTGGTGCTGGGCTTAGCAATATGTAATAATTCCCTTTTTTAGCCAACTCCAGAATAATGAGGAGACTTGCATTACCTACTTTTTACACTCAGCAGTATGTCACAATTCCTTTAGTGAACAAGACCTAGGCAGAAGATAAGAGTCACATTTACTAGATACTACGTCCAACAATGTCACACTATTCCTAGAGGGCAAAGCAAAACCAAAATAAACAAATCACCTAGTTGGTAGGCTGAGAGATATGTCATAATATCTCTTGTTGGCAGAAATCAAAAAGAATAGTCACGTTATTGATTCTGACCAGATGATATGTCAAAATGCACACATGGGAAACAATTTAAGCGTAAGTTTTAACACCCAGAGACTATGCTAGTGATATGACACATCTATTCATCTTTGAGAGTGACACATTTAACTGTTAGCTTAGTGTGTATATAAGTCTCAATGTCACGCATGTGATAGGCTATCATATGACACCCTCTACCCATCCAAGGGCTTTAGACAGCAGGCATGAGATTTGCAGACTAATCTGAGGCCCACATGCTCATATAGACTCACAATCTTATGTATTACATTAAACGCAGGTGTGATAGTCAAAATCTCTCATTTAGGCTGAGTTCAATTATGAGACCTGTTTTTATGACGGTAAGCAGGGTCCAAAAATGAGTCATGATCACACCTGTGGCCAGATCCACATATGAGAGTTACAATTCCATCTTTGTACTCTTTGCACATATTAGACTCTGTACCTCAAAGATGGCCTTAGTAATGGTGATGTTGTGACAACTTTTCCTTTCATCTGTGTGTGTAATTAAAAGTCACAATCTTAACGTTTTGCTGGGCCTTGTTATGAAACTCTCTGCACCACCCAAGCATTAATACAATGTGAATTATTGTGGTAAACTCATGTGAGCTTTGTACAAATAGACACCCAGAATTTTACCTATTGCCCTAAGCTTAACGACGAGAGGCAAAAAATCTTTTATTGGTTGGATCCCAATATAAGTTGATAATCATGTCTGTGAACTGAAGCAAGGTATATGTCAAAATCCCATTTGTGTGCAAAAAATTAGGAAAAACAGTAACATACGTTAGGTGATGTGGCAAGCAACAATGCCATCTCTAGGCAGAACCTAGGAAGGAGGGTCACATTAACTGGGTGCTGGACAAACCAAACTGACAAAATGCTGCATGTGGAAAATCTTACCCTAGTGATGAGAGCCAAGACACCTACAGAATTGGCCAAGTATATGTCAGAATACTCTCTCTGACTCTGGCACAGGCAGGAGAGTAACATCATAAGTGTTCTAGGTCAACTAGTATGCAATAATTTCCTCTTTATTCAGGACTCTGGCAGAAGAGCGACATCATCTGTGTGCAATAGGTCAAAGTTTCCCTTTGTGGTCATGTTTCAGATAAAAAGAGAAGAGTCACATGACATAAATGCTGGGCTCAGCAATATGCCACAATCCCACAATTTTAAAGGCCTAGGCAGAAGAAAAGAGTCATATCACTTAGATCATGGACTCAGAGATATGTCCCAATGCCATCATTGGCAGGATTCACACAGACAGAGAGAGTAATGTCACCTAGGTGCCTCCGTATGAATATGTCAGTTGTAGCATGTGGGCAGAAACCAGGCTGAGTGGCCACATCACCTGGGTTCTGGGTACTAAGGTATGTCACAAGGCTCTTTTAGGAAAGGAACCAGGCAAATAACTTACATCACCTAGGTGCAGGGTTTTGCTTATGCCAAAATATTCCACATGGGTAGGACCCAAAGAGGGAGTTCTCCACCTAGATAATAGGTCCAGAGATATGTCACAATGTCCTTTATGAAGCATAAGGCTGGCAAAAGCATACTGTCACCTGTGCGCCTGGCCTAGAAATACGTCACACTCCAGGTTGGCAGAGCCCAAGCAGGACAGCCACATAATCTAGGTGATAGGTCCAGAGATATGTCATGATGCTTCCTTTGGGCGTGGTTCTGGCAAAAGTGTACACTCCCCTTTGTGCTTGGCCTTGCATGTTATTACTATACTTCTTTTGTTCAGGGCCCAAGGCAGAGAGAAGAATTACCCTGCTGTGAGCTAGACAGAAATGTCACAGTAATTTTACTGGGCATGGCACAGGCAAGAATGTAACATCATCAGGGAGCTTGATCCACTGATATGCCACAATTCTTACTGAGAGAAGGGACCAGGCAGGAGAGTCATATTACATTGAGGTTGGCCTAGGTGATGTAATTCTCTTGCCTGGGTGCTTTCCTAAGAGAGACTTGTGACATATCTCAGGACCCAGCTCCCAGGTGATGTGGCTCTTCTCCCTGCCTTCTGCCAACATGTTGACATATTCCTAGGGAAGCACCTAGGTGGTATGACCCTCCTTGTCTACCTGAGCTTTGCCTACTGGGAAAATTGGGGTATATTTCTGAGCCCATGAGTCTCTTCTCCTGAATAGACCTTTAAAATGGTAAGATTGTGACATATTCCTGAGCCAAGAGTTTAGTTTGCAAATCTCATGCATGCTGTATAACGTTCTTGGATGTTGTAGAGGGTGTCGTAGAATGGCCCATCACATACATGACATAGTGACTCATATAGACAACAAGCTAACAGTTAAAGGTGTCACCCTCAAAGATAAAAAGACTGTGTCTTGTCAATGGGCCTAGTATACAGGTGTTAATACTTTTGCTTAAATTGTTTCCCATGTGTGAATTGTAACATATGGTTTGGTCATAATCATAATAATGTGACTCTTCTGTCTGGGCCCTGCCAGCAAGGCATACTATTGCATATCTCCGAGACTATCATCTAGGTTATTTGTCTGTTTTGCCTGTGTTTTGTCCCCAAGGAACATTGAGACATCTCCGGACGCAACACCTAGGAAGTGTGACTCTCCTATCCCATCAATGTCCTGCCTACTAAAGGAATTGTGGCATACTGCTGAGTGCAAACCCCAAGTAATGCAACTCTGCTATTTATTCTAGAGTCAGAAAAAAAAAGGATTATTACATATTGCTGAGCCCAGGGCCTAGGTCATGTGGCTCTCTTCTTTCTCTTCAACACTGTCTGTAGTGAACATGGTGCCATATTACTTGAGGCTGTACCCAGGTGATGTGATTCTACTGACTTGGTCCTGGCTGAAAATGGGATTATAACATATCCTGAGCTCAGCATCCAGGTGATGATAGTCTCCTGCTTCGTTTCTGCCCACAGGTTAAATTGTGACATATACCTGGGTTCAGCTCACATTCACAAATATAACCATTATACTCGGACCCAGAAAGGAAAGATAGTTTTGCTCTCATAATCAGCCTTATGGACATAAGTACAGTAATATATCTCCTAATTGTATAAAGTTGACAGAGGATTATGACACTCAGGCATATCATATAAAGCCTGAGTGGTACAAAGAGTATCATAACAGGGAACAGCAACCAGATGCCATCGTGACTCTTGGATGCATACCCAGCTGACCCAATTGTCATTTTCTCACAAGAACAGAGCCCACAAATAAGCCCCTAAGTCTCACACAAAAGAGCAGTCGAAGGTTGAAATTGTTTCTCTCATACACGGGTGGTTTGGTGATATATGAATCAGCACACCTGTGAGGCTGTGACTCTCCTTCAAGTGGGATTGAACATCATATACAAGGAATTTGCTCATTTTTGAGAATGTGGCTCCTCTGCTTCAACTCAACTCACAGGAGGTGTTGACCCACATATACACAACCAGGAATTGTGTATGACTGTGAAACCTACTTCTGAATATTTCTTAGTTTGTGATTAGAACATTAAAGTTAGCCCAGCTGCTGAATAATCTGACTCTCATTTTTAGGCCATGACCACAGATGAAATTGTAACAGAAATGGACAATAAACCTAAGCAAAAGTGCCTGCGCCTGCCTACAAAGGGCACTTTTACATATCACTGGAACCAGCACACAGGTGATGTGAATTATTTGCCTGATCCCTGCTCATAAAAGCATTGCGGCTTATATCTAGGATCAGCATGTAAGTCAGATGTGGAGCATACACCTAAGCAAAAGTGTCTGTTCCTGCCTACAAAGTGCACTTTTACATATCACTGGGACCAGCACCATGATGTTGTGAATTCTTTGCCTGATCTCTGCCTATAAAAATCATTGTGCCTTATATCTAGGTCCATCCCATAAGTGATGTGACTCCCTTCTACTTCGTTGGCCCTGCCCTTATGGTGCATTGTGACACATAACTGGGTACTGCACCCAGGGGACATGACTCTCCATTTTGGGTTCTGCTAACAGGAATCATTGTAATATATGACTTGGCTCAGCACCTAGGTGATGTTTCTTCTCTCTTACCTTGCCCTGACTGCAGTGGAGATTTTGACATATTGCTAAACTCAACACCAAAATGAGTTCACTTTTATACCTTGGTCCTACACATTGAGGACATTATGACATGTATCTAGGCTAACTGTATAGGTGTAGTGAGTGTCTTCTCATTCATAAGCTCTGCCCACAAGGGAAATTTTGATATATCACTAAAACCAGCATCCAAGTGATGTGACTCTCCTTCCAGGTCCCTGCCCACAAGGATTGTGACATATCACCGGTCCAGTACACCCTCAGGTGATGTGACCTTACTTCTTATGCTCTGCCCATAGGTGATATTATGCCATATATGTGAGAACAGGTAGAAGGCCTAATTATGACTCTTCAGTCTTGAGCCAGTTCACATGAAAGTTTGTGACTGCCATTCCCGAAACTTTCCACTATGTTTTTGTGACATACCTTTGCCCAGCTCCTGAGTGATTTAAAAAAATCCTGCTTACATGTAGCCCACAAATGAGATTTTGACCTTTACCTCAGATGAGCAGCTTGGTGATTGGACTCTCCTGTTTTGACAATATCAGCAGAAAGGAATGTAAAATGTGACAGAACCCATTATCGAAGTAACCTAATGCCTCTCTTTTCTGAACCCTGCTTCCACTGGGAATTGTAGCATTTCTAAGCACTGCATCCAAATGCTATGACTCTCTTGCTTGGTCCTTTCAACAGGAGACATCATGACATATCTAAGGCCTATCATTTAGTTGATATGACTCTCTTCTGCCTGTACAAGGCCCACAGGGGCATTGTGACATATAGTTGGGTTTAGCGCCGGGGTTTTGTGATTTTTCTGCTAGAAAATTACCTACAAAGAAAATATTGGAACATTTATGACTCAGCACTTAGGTGACTTGCCTGTCATGCCTCTTTCATTACCACAGAGTAAACTGTGACATACACCTAGGCACAGCTCACTGGCATGATAATGCCTCTCATTTGTGGACCCTACAAGTAGGTGTAATTTTGACGCTCATAACTTACTTTAGAAACATGAATGATTAAATCTCTTTCCGGTAAAAGAAAAATCACAGAAGACTAACAGCCACGGATATTGCACAAAGCTCTTGTCTTGTGCAGAGTGTTAGAACCAGCAGATAGGTGAAATTTTGAGTTTCATATGTACACCCAGCTGACAGGATATGAACAGACACTTCTCAAAAGAAGACATTTATGCAGCCAAAATGTGCATGAAAAAATGCTCATCATCATTGGCCATCAGAGAAATGCAAATCAAAACCACAATGACATATCATCTCACAACAGTTAGAATGGCGATCATTAAAAAGTCAGGAAACAAAAGGTGCTGGAGAGGGTGGAGAAATAGGAACAATTTTACACTGTTGGTGGGACTGTCAACTAGTTCAACCATTGTGGAAGTCAGTGTGGCGATTCCTCAGGGATCTAGAACTAGAAATACCTTTTGACACAGCAATCCCATGACTGGGTATGATTACAAATCATGCTGCTATAAAGACACATGCACACGTATGTTTATTATGTCACTATTCACAATAGCAAAGACTTGGAACCAACCCAAATGTCCAACAATGATAGACTGGATTAAGAAAATGTGGCATATATACACCATGGAATACTATGCAGCCATAAAAAATGATGAGTTCATGTCCTTTGTAGGGACATGGATGAAACTGGAAACCATCATTCTCATCAAACTATCACAAGGACAAAAAAAAAAACACTGCATGTTCTCACTCACAGGTGGGAATTGAACAATGAGAACACATGGACACAGGAAGGGGAACATCACACACTGGGGCCTGTTGTGGGGTGGGGGGAGGGGGAAGGGATAGCATTAGGAGATATACCTAATTTTAAATGACGAGTTAATGGGTGCAGCACACCAACATGGGACATGTATATATATGTAACAAACCTGCATGCTGTGCACACGTACCCTAAAACTTAAAGTATAACAAAAAAAAGTACTGTCACTATCTTAAATATATGAAGCCAACTGTCACTCATGAAAACAGAACCTGTGTGGCATTGTAAATCTCATCCTGAGAATTTTCTGCCATTGTGATTGTGATATAAATCTTTGCCAAGCACATGTATGATTCTACTCTCCAGACTGGTTCCAGCCCACATGTGTTATGGTAATAGGTACCTGGCCAGCCTCTAGGTGATGTGACTGCCTGGCCTGGGCTCTCCTGTCAGTAAGAATTGTGACATATTACTAGTTCCAGCACTCAAGTCATGTTACATTTTTGCCTGAGCCATGACCACAGAATTATTGTGACATATCACTGTGTCAACAACTTAAGTGATACAACTCTCCTTGTTAGGACAGTCCTTGCACGCAGTTGGGTATAGTGACATATTGCTGCACCAGGCACACAAGTGATGGTACACTTTTGCTAGGGCCATGTCCTAAGAAGGGCATTGTGTCAAATGTCTGGTCCTCTTACCTAGGTATGTTGCTCTCCTGCATGGGTCCAGCTTACCTGAATAATGACATATTGCTACGCTAGGCTCACATGTCGTGGTACTCTTTTGCCAGGGCCATGCCTCAAGGAGGACACTGTGAAATATATTTCTGGGCATTATCACCTAGGTGATGTGACTGACTGCTCCATCCCTGTCTACATGGAACATCGTGACATGAGGGTAGAACCTGCACCTATTTGTTGTAACTTTGTTGTCATGGTTTTGTCCTGAGGGAGCCTTGTGACATATCTCAGGCCCAGCATCAAGATAATGTGGCTCATCTGCCTGGGTTCACCTCATATGTAAGATTGTGTCATATACCTAGGGAAGCACCTATGTGATATGACCTTCTCTTCTGGGTGAGCCATGACTACTTGGGACATTGGGCCATATATCTGAGCCTATGTTTTAAGTGAAGTGAATCCTTTCTTCTGGTGAATCTTTACAATGGGATGATGTGACATATTGCTAAGTCAAGTACTTAGGTAATACAACTCTTTTTTTTTTTTTTTCCTATCCATGCCCTTGAAAAGGAATTTTGATGTATTGCAGGGCCCTGCACCCAGATAATATTTTTATTCAATCTGGGTCCTGCATAAAGAGATAATTATGGCATATTGCTGGGCCCCTCACCCTGATAATGTAACTCTCCTGCCTGTGCCACAGCAACAGAAATTATTTTTACATGTCTTGGACACATTCTATATGAGTTTTTGCTCTCATACACTGGTCTGTTTTGTTTCTTTCTTTTTTTTCTCATTTGGGATTGTGATATATTGCTGGGTCCAGCATCAGTTAGTATAACCCTCATTTCTAGACCCTTCCTAGAGAGGACATTTTGACATATTGCTTGCCACAACACATTAGTTGTGCTACCCCTATGCCAAGTTTTTTTTTTTTCCTTTTTCTACAAATGGGATTATGAAATTTACATTGCTTCAATTCAGAGGCATGGTGATTAAACTTAAATTGGGATTCCATCAATACTAGATATTTTGCCTCTCATCGCTACACTTAGCACATTTGTAAGGTTATTAGTTGCATATTTGTACAAAGCTCCCGGAAGATTACAGCACTAAATCATATTCTATAAACACCTTGGGTGGTACAAAGAGATTTATAACAGGGCCCAGCAAAAGATTATAATTGTAACTCTTGATTACACATGCAGGTGAGAGAAAAATTTGTCACCATCCCAAATTTACAAGCCCAATGTTGAAATTTTGAGCCTAACAAGTTGATAAAGTACAAAGAATTGTGACTTTCATATATGAATTTTGCTACATGTCACATGGTGAATCAATTCTTGACCCAGATGACAGGCATAATAATGGGTCTTCTATCTGAAATGAACCAATAAGAGAGATGTTGACCATCATAACTGGGTTTAAAGCAATATGTAAGATTGTGAGTCAATATGAGCATGTAGGCTTCAGAGTGGATTGCATTTCTCATGCATTTTGCATAAATCCTTGTAGGTTGTAGAGTGTGTCATATCATGACTCAGAACAGATATGAGATTGTGACTTTTATATGCACAGCAAGCTAAGAGTTAAAGTTGTCACCCTAAAAGGTAAGGAGATTATGTCATATCACTGGGCCTAGTACCACGGTGTTTAGACATTTTGCTTAAATTCTTTCCCATAAGCACAATATTAAATATCGTCTGATCAGAATCATAGGAATGTGACTATTCTCCTTGGACCAAGACAACAGGGTATATTATCACATATCTCTGGGCCTATAAGCTAGGTGATATGTTACTCCTGCCAGTGTCCTGACTACAGAGACACTGACATATCACTAGATATAGCATCTATGTAACGTTACTCTCCTTTCCTTCCTGGATGCTGCCCATTGAAGAAATTGTGAGATACCACTGAGTAAAAACCTAGTTGATGTGACTCTCCTCTTTATCCTGGACTCTGCCAAGAGTGTGAATTATAACATACTGCTGAGCCCAGCACCTATGCAATGCGAATATTTACTACATTTTCAACCCTGTATATAGTGGGGATGATGACATATTGTATGTGACTGTGCCCAGGTGGTATGACTTTTCTGAGTGGGTCCTGCCTACAAAGGATATTATAACATATCATTAGCTCAGCACTCAGTGATGTGACTCTTCTGTCTTGTCTCTGTCCAAAGGTGACATTGTTACAAACACCTGGATGCACAATGATATTTCTTATATCTCGATTCAGCCAGGGGAGATATTATGACTCTCATAACCAGTCTTATAGTCACTGGTAAAGTCCTACATCTCCCATCTGTAAGAATTCACAGGAAGTATGCTACTCAGGTATAATTTATAAAGCCTGAATGGTACAAGGATTGTCTTAACAGGCAACAGAAACCAGGTGCTATTGTGACTATTGGATGTACACCCAGCTGACATGATTTTCATGCTCACACGTAAATGGAGGTTATGAATGAATTACTAAATCTCACATACATAAGCAGCAGAAACTTGAAATTATTACTCATATATATATGAATCTATCCATAGGTGGTTTGCTGATGTTTGAACTATGATTCAGCAGACTTATGGTGCTTTGACTCTCTTACTGGAACACAATCTTCAAGGGGAATTGGAGCTCCTATACAAGAATCTTGCCCATTGATAAGACTGTTATTCCTGTACTTTGACCCAACTAATAGAAGGTGTTGACTCTCACACTTGAAGACAGGAATTATGTGAGATTGTGAAACTTATTTCTGAACATGTTCAAGTGTGTTATTGAGAAATATGACTTTCCCAGCATCTGAGTGTTTTGAGTCTCCTTTCTAGGAGCAGTACACTGTTGAAATTGTGCCATATGTGAACCACTTACCTAAGCAATATATAACAACTTCGTCTGCAATGGGACGAAGGGAAGTTTTACATGTCACTGGGACCAGCACCCAACTGATGTAAAATTTTGTCCAGAACCCTGTTTACAAAGAGCGTTGTGGCTTTTATCCAAGTCCATCACATAAGTGATGTGACTTCCTTCTACTGCCTTGGCCCTTCATTTATGGTGCACTGTGACACATAACTGGGCACCACAACCAGCTGATATGACTCTTTTTTTGTGGGTTGTTCTGCAAATAGGAAGCTTTGTAACATGTCACTTGTCTCAGCATATAGGTGTTTATTCTTCTGTCTTGTCTGGGCACTGACCACCAGAGATATTGTGACATATTGCTGAACCCAGTACCATGGTGACCAAGAGGTCACTCTCCTGCCTTGGTCCTGTATATAGGAGCCATTGTAACATATACCCAAGCCAGTTACCTAGGAGAAATTTGTATCCCCATCTGCCTAATCCCTGTCTACAAGTGGGATTTAGATATATCACTGAAACCAGCAGCCAGGTGATGTAACTCTTCTTCCAGAGTCCTGCCCACAAGAAGGTTTGCGACATTTCACTGAACCAGCACCCGCTCAGGTGATGTGGCTTTCCTTTCTTCTCCCAGCCCACAGATGATATTGTGCCATATACCTGAAACAAGATAAAAAGCCTGATAATGACTCTTGTACCTGGCACCAGGACAGGAGCAGGATGGTGACTCTCATTTCTGAACATTTGTTTTACAATATCACACATATTCTGTTTTCAAATATTCAAAATAACACCTGTTTCCATGGGAAATAACACCTGTTTCCCACAGGTGTTTTTTGACACTTACCTTTGCCCATCTCCTGAGTGATTTAGTAATCCTGCCTAATTAAAGCATGCAGATGACATTTTGACATATATCTGGGCCAAAAACCTTGGTGATTTGACTGTCTTGTCTTAAAATGGATCAGAACATATCTCTGGACCCATCATCTAGGTTAGGTGACTCTCCTATCCTACATGAATCCTGTTTCCAGTGAAAAGTGTAGCATTTCTAAGCACTGCATCCAAATTACATGACTCTTTTGCCTAGACCCTTTCAACAGGAGGCATTGTGACATATCTCTGGTCCAATCATTTAGGTGATATGACTCTCTTCTCCTGCCTGTATGCTCTCTGCAAGGTGCATTATTCCATAGAGCTGGGCCTAGTACCTAGTTTGTGCTTTAATTTTAGGGCCATGCCTACAGCAAGAATATTGGAATATTTCTGTCTTAGGATTTCAGTGATATATTCATTCTGCCTGTTTATTAACCACAGAGGGGATGGTGACATATACCTAAGCATGACTAACAGGAATGATAATGAGTCTCACATGTGGAATCAGCCAGTAGAAGAAATTTTGACTTTTATAACTAGGGTTAGGGACATGAGTGTTGTCCAGGGTCTCCTACTGTTAAAAATGTCACAGAAGATTACAACACTTACACATATTTGTGTTGTATAGAGAGTATCATAACAGGATATAGCACGTAGAAAATTGAGAGTTTCATATGCACACTCTGCTGACAGTAAGAATTTTGCCATCATAGATGGTTAAAGGTAACTCTCCTAAGTGAAAACAGAATATGTGTGATATTGTAAAACTAATGCCTAGAATTTTATTCCGTCATTACTATGATATAAATCTTTGCCAAGCACCTGTGTGATTTTACTATTTAGACTAGTTTCAGCCTATATATGGAATTTTGATATCTACCTGGGCCAACCTTGAAGTGATGTGACTTTTGTGCCTGGGGCCGGTTCTTAATATGAATTATGACATCACTGGGTCCAGCACCCAAGTGACTTTACATTCTTGCCTGCACCATGCCCACAGACATTATTGTGACATATCACTGGGTCCATCATTTAGAAAATGTAACTCTCCTTTCTGAAATGAGCCCTGTACAGAGGGCAGAATAGTGACATGTTCCTAGAGCAGACACACAAGTGGGGATACTCTTTTGCCAAGGCCATGCTCAAAAGATGGCATTTTGACGTATCACAGGGCCTATCATGTAGGTGATATGGCTCTTCTGCTTGCGACTTGCCCCCTGAATAGTGATATAGTGCTAGGCCAGGCAAAAAGGTGATGGTACTCTTTTGCCCAGGCCATGTTTAAGGAAGTCTTTCTGACATATCACTGGGCCTATCAGCTAGGTGATTTGACTTACAGCTTGGCCCTGTGCACATGGAGCATTGTGATGTAAGGGTGGAACCTGACCTAGGTGCTGTAACTATCTTGCCTGGGCCCTTTTCTAAGGGGGATTGGTGAATATCTTAGGACCCAGGACCAGGTGATGTGGCTTTTGAGCCTAGTTTCTGCCCACATATTAAATTGTGACATATACCTAAAGGAGCACGTAAGTGATATATTTCTATTTTTATACCTCAGCCCAGTCTACTGGTGATATTGGGCCATATCACTTAGCCTATGACTTAAGTAATGTGACTCTACTTCTGTTTGGGCCTTTACAATGAAAAGATTGTGACATATTGATGAACTCAGCACTTAGGTAATGTAACTCTCATCTTGTTATTGCACAACGTCCATGTACAAGACTTTTGGCATATTTCAGGGCCCAGTACCCAGGTGATGTCACTATTCTGCCTAGGTCATGCCTAAACAGGAAATTATTGAATATTGCTTGGCCCAGAAACCTATGAATGTGACTGTTCTGCCTGTGGCAGAACCAAAGAAGATATTTTAAAATATCCTTGATCCATTCTGTATGTGTTTTGGCTCTCGTAACTTGGCTGGGTTTCTTACGTGTGTGGTTGTATCATATTCCTGGCTCAATCCCTCAGTTAAAGTGACCCTCTTTCCTAGGCGCTGCCTAGAGAGGGCATTGTGATATACTGAATGGCAAAGCACTTAAGTGATGTAAACCTGCTGCCTAGTTTTTGCCCACAAATGGGATTATGACAAATACCTTTCTTCAGTTCAAATTCATGATGATCAACCTTATATTGGGATTGAGCCAAGAGGAGATATTTTGCCTCTCACCACTAGGTTTAGGTCCATAAGTAAGGTCCTTTATTGCATATATGTACAAACTTTACAAAAGATTAAAACACTAACTTACATAAACATATTCTCAAGTGGCACAGAGAGTTTTATAACAGCATCCATCAAAAAGTTAAAATTGTGACTCTCCACTACACACACATGTGAAAGTAAAAGTTGTTACCATCCTATATTTACAAAGCCCATTGTTGAGGTCCTGAGTCTAATAAGTGAATACAGCACAAACTTGGAGTTGTGACTTTCATAAGTGAATTTGGGCAAAGGTGGCGTGTGACCCATTTCTGGACCCAGCTGACAGGAATAATAGTTCTCTAACCTCTGAAGCCAGCACATAAGAGAGATGTAGACTGTCAAACCTGAGTTTAGAGCAGTATATAAGATTGTAAGCCCATAATATCATGTAGGCCTCAGAAAGATTTGCAATTCTCATTAATGTTTTCTAAATTTCTCAGATGTTGTAGAGAGTGCCATATAATGGTCAGCACACACCTGAGATTGTGACTGTCATATACACAACTAGCTAACAGTTAATGGTGTCACCATTAACTATGAGAAGAGTGTGTCAAATCTCTTGGTCTACTGCACCAGTGTTGAGACTATTTGGTTTAAATTTCTTTCCATAAAGGCATTGTTACATATCACTTTGTCAGAATTATGATATTGTGGCTCTTCTGCCAATGACCTTTAAACAGGGGATATTTTCACATATCTCTGGGCCTATTGGCACTCTTGCCAGTGCCCTATCCAAAGGGGACAATGTGACATATCACTAGATATAGCATCAAAATAATGTAACTCTCCTCTCCTGCCTGGATCCTGCTCATTGAAGAATTTGTGACATACCAATGAGTGCAAAACCTAGGTGACATTACTCTCCCCTTTGTCTTAGACTCTGACAAGAGAAATAATTATTAGATACTGCTGAGTCTAGCTCCAAGATGGTGTGATTCCCTTCTTTTTCTTCAAACCTGTCTACACGGGGCATGGTGACATATTACTTGAGTCTGTACTCCACTGATGTGGCTCTTTTGCCTGCTTTCAGCCCATGTGTTAGCTTGTGTAACTAGGGAAACACCTGGACGATATGACTCTCCTTTTCTGCCTGGGCCCGGCCTACTGGGGACACTGGTATATATCTCCGTGCCCATGACCTAAGCAAAGTGGACTCTAATTTTCTGCCTAATCTTTACAACTGGGGGATTGTGACATATAGCTGAGCTCAGCACTCAGGTTATTTGACTCTCCTTTTTTCTTGAACCATGTCCACAGACAGAAATTTTGACTCATTGCAGGGCCTAGGACCCAGATAATGTGACAGTTTTTCATGGGTCCTGAAAAGAATTATACCATATTGCAGGACTCAGCACCCTAATAATGTGACTCTCATGCCTGTGCCACAGCCACACAAGGTATTTTGACATATCCTGAGCCCATTAGTTAGGTCTTTTGCCTCTCATAATTTGGCTGTTTTTTTTTTTTCCACATGTTGGTTGGTGTCAAATCGCTGAGTCCAGCAGTCAGTTTTTGTGACTCTAATTCCTATACCCAGCCTAGAGAAGACATTGTGACATATTGCCTGGCACAGCATCTAAGAGATGTTACCCTCCTACCTAGTTTTTTGCCCACATATGGAATTATGATATATATTTGCTTCAGTTCAAAGGCATGATGATCAAACTTATATTGGGATTCAGCCAATAGGAGATATTTTGTCTCTCATCATTAGGCTTAGGGCAATAGGTAAGGTTCCTTGGTTGCATATTCGTACAAAGCGCACACAAGATTATAAAATTAACTTATATTGTATGAGCTCTTTTGTGGAAGAGAGTTTCAAAACAGGGGCCAGCAAATAGTTCAGATTGGGAGTCTCAATTATGTACTCAGATAAAATTAAAAGTTTTCACCATCCACCATTTACAAAGCCCACTGTTGTGGTCCCGAGTCTAAGAAGAGAATACAGTACAAAGTTGGAATTATGAGCTTCATATGTGAATCTGGCCACAGGTGAGATGGTGGCTCATTTCTTGATCCAGAGGACATTGAGAAATATCATGTGACTTAACTTCCTCGTAATATGACTCCTCTCTCCTGCCTGGGTCTTCGTCACCAAAGAAATTGTGATATACCACTATTTGCAAAACTTAGGTCATATGCTGCTCCTTCATATTCTAGACTCTGCCCAGAGAGGGGGTTATTACATATTGCAGAGCTCAGCACCTAAGTAAAGTGACTCATGGCTCTCCCCGTGCTTTTTTATTTTTATTTTTGAGACAGAGTCTTGCACTGTGGCCTGGGCTGGAGTACAGTGGCGCAATAACGATGTACTGCAACCCCCACCTTTCAGGTTCAAGCAATTCTCCTTCCCCAGCCTCCCAAGTATCTGGGATTACAGGAGCTCCCCACCATGATTGGCTAAATTTTTGGTATTTTTAATAGAGATGTGGTTTCACTGTGTTGGGCAGGATGGTCTCAAACTCTTATGTGATCCACCCTCTAGGCCTCCCAAAGTGCTGGGATTACAGACATGAGCCACCGCACCTGGCAAACACTTTTCTTATTCTTCTATCCTGTCTTTAGTGGGCTTGGCAACATATTATTTGAGGTTGTACCCAGATTATGTGACACTTCTGGCTAGGCCCAGCTTACAAATGAGAAAATACTATATCACTGGCTCAGCAGCCAGGTGTAACACGCTCCTGCTTTGTCCTTGCTAACAGTTGAAATAATAAAATATGCCTGGGTTAAGCAAATATGCACAATAAAAAGTATTATACCTGGACCCAGCCAGTAGAGATATTTTGACTCTCAAAGCCACTCTCACAGCCATGGGTAAAGTTCTTGGTTTTAAATTTGTATAAAGTTCTCAAAAGATTATAACACTTAGGTGTAACATATAAAGGATTAATGGTACAAAGAGCATCATAACAGAGACCAGCAACTAGCTGGTCTTGTATGCACCAGCTAGCTAACAGGATTGTCATTCTCACACAGAAATAGGGCCTAGGAATGAGGTACTAAATCTCACACACAAAAAAAGCAGTTGAAGGTTGAAATAATTACTCTTATACGTGGATCTGATTCGCAGGTGGTTTGGTAACACTTGAACCATAATTCAGCACACCTGTGGTGCTGTGACTCCTCAAATGAAACACAATCTTCAAGTGGAATTTGAACTCTTATACCTGGATGTTGCCTATAGTTGAGATTGTGGGTCCTCTACTTTACCCCAACTTAGAAAGTGTTGACTCACATACACAAAACCAGGACTTGTGTGGGATTGGTGACTTATATCTGAACTTTTCTGAGAGTGTGATTGGGACAGGTAATTTTGATCAGCACAAGAATAATTTGACTCTCTTTTCTAGGTCCATACCACAGATACAATTGTGCCATATATGGAAGAAACACCTAAAGAGTATATAACGCTTTTTGTGGCTCTGCCCATAAAGGACACGTTTATATATCACTTGGATCATCACCCTGGTGATGTGAATTATTTGCTTGAAATCTACTAACAAAGAGGAGTGTGTCTTATTTCTAGGCCCATCACGTAAGTGATTTGAATTTCTTCTATTGCTTCCACCCTGCATTTACAGTGCATTGTGACACATAACTGTGCACTGCACCCAGGTGATGTAATCCTCTTTTTTTGTGTTCTGCCAATAGGAAGCCATGTAATATATCACCTGGCTCAGCAGCTAGATGATGTTTCTTTGCTTTTCTTGGGCCCTGACCACAGGGAAATTGTGACATATTGCTGGGCCCAGTACCAAAGTGAGGTCACTCTCCAGCCTTGGTACTGCACATGAGTATCGTGACATATATCTAGGCCAATTGCCTAGGTGAAGTGAGTCTTTTCTCTTGCCAAATTCCTGTTGACAGAAGGGATTTTGATATATCACTGAAAGCATAATCCAGGTGATGTGGCTCTTCTGCCAGGATCCTGCCCTGGATGGATTGTGATATCTCAGTGGACCTGCACCCATGTTGGTGATGTGACTTTCTTGCCTTCTTTCTGGCCACAGGTGATATTGTGCCATATACTTGTGATTATAACAAAAGCCTAATAACAACTCATATGTCTCAAACCAGAAATGTGCCGGATGGTGATTCTTATTTTTAAATCTTTCCACAAGTGTAATTGTGACATGTACCCTTGCCCAACTCCTAAGTGTTTTAATGTATCTGCCAAATTATAGCCCAGAAATGAAATTTGACATGTACCTGGGACAAGCACTATGGTGATTTGACTGTGCTATCTTAATAATGTCCTCCAGGGGGACCCATATGGACCCATAATGTAGGTTATATGACTCTTTTCTTCTGCCTGTATCCTGTTTCCTTTGGTAATTTTAGCATTTGTAAACACGGCATCCAAATGATTTGACTGTATTGCCTGGGCCCTGTCAATAGCAGGCATTGTGATCTATTTTTGGGCACATCATTTAGATGGTATGATTCTCCCCTTCTGCCTAGACATTACCCACAAGGGACATTATAGCACAGAGCTAAATCTACCACACAAGTTATGTGAAATTTCTGACAGGACCCTGCCAACAAAGATAACATTTGAAAATTTTTGGCCCAGCATTTAGATTATGTGGCTATTCTGCCTGCTTTATGACCACAGAGGGAATTTTAGCATACAACTAGGCATGGCCTACAGGCATGATAATGACGCTTACATGTGGACTCAGTCTATGGAAGATATTTTGACTCTTATAACTAGGTTTAGAAACATGCCTGATGTCCTGGATTACTTTCTTGTTCAAAGGTCACAAAAGATTACAACACTCACACATATTTTACAGTCTTTGGATTATACAGTCTTTGGATTATACAGTCTTTGGACTGTCTTTGGATTATACAGTCAATGCAGGGCCCAGCACACAGGTAAAACTGAGAGTTTTGTCTGCCCACCCAGCTCGCAGTAAGCACTGTCATCATCTTACATGGATGAAGCCAACTTTCACACATGAAAACAGGACATATGTGGTATCATAAATCTCATCTGTGGAATTTTTTGTTGGCATGATTGTAATATAAATCTTTGCAAAGTACCTGTGCAATTTGACCCTCCAGATTTGTTTCAGCCCATGTATGGGATTGTAATATCTACCTAGGCCAACCTCGAGGTGATGTGTCTCTCTTGCCTGGGCTCTTCTGTCAGTAAATATTGTGACATAACTCTGAATCTAGCATCCAGGTGATGTTACATTCTTGCCTGCCCCATGTCCCAAAGAATTATTGTGATATATTTCTGTACCCATGTCATAGGTGATATAACTCTCCTTTATGAAGTGGGTCCTGCACAAAGAAAGAATAGTAACATATTGCAAGGTCAGGCACATAGGTGAGGGTATACTTTTGACAGAGCCATGCCCAGAAGAGAGAACATTGTGACATATACCAGGGTTTATCACCTAGGTTACGTGGCTCTCCCACTTGGGCCCTGCCAACCTGGAGACTGACATATTTCAAGTACAGGCACAAAGGTGATGGTACTCTTTTGCCAGGTCTCTGCTTCAGAGAAGACATTGTGAAATATCTCTGTACCTATCACTTAGGTGAAGTAACTTCCTCTTTGGGTCCTACCCACATGAAGCATTGTGGCATAAGCAGAAAACCTGCACCAAGGTGATGTAACTATCTTGCCTGGGTGTTGTCCTATGAGAGCCTTAGGACACATCTCTGGATGCAACACCCAAGTGATGTGGCTCTTCTGTCTGGCCTCTGCCCACAAGTTGCACTGTGAAATATTTATAAGGAAGTACCTAGACAATATGACCCTTCTCATCTTCCAGAGTGCTGCCTACTGGGGACATTGGGACATATCTCTGTACCCATGACCTAAGTGATATGACTCTCTATTTCTGCCTCACTCTTCACAATAGGAAGATTTTGACACATTGCTGAGCTCAGCACTCAGGATGTGTGACTCTCCTGTTTTTCCCAAGCCATGCCCACAAAAAAAATTGTTTGACTTATTGCAGGGCCCAGCACCCAGATGATGTTCTCTTCTGCCTGGATTCCACATAAAGAGGAAATTATGATATATTGCATATTGCTAAGCCCAGAACCATTACTGTGTGACTCTCCAGCTTGTGCTGCCACCACAGAAGGTGTTTTCACATATCCTGTGCCCATTATGTAGGTGTTTTGGCTCTCATAACTTGGCTGGGTTTCTTCCACATGTGGTTTTGTGACATAATGCTGAATCTAGCACCCAACTAAGGTGACCCAGTTTCCTATAATATGCCTAGAGAAGGCATTGTGACATATTGCTTAACAAACATCAAAGTTATGTTAACTTTTTGCCTAGTTTTTTTGCCCACAAATTAGATTATGACATTTTGCTTCAGCTCAAAGGAATGGTGATTAAGCTTACATTCAGATTCAGCAAATAGGAGATATTTTGCCTCTCACCACTTGGTTTAGGTCAATAGGTAAGGTCCTTCATTGCATATTTTTACAAAGCTTACAGAAATTTACAACAATAACTTACCATAAAAACTTCTCAGAGGATACAGAGAGTTTCATAACTGGGCTCAGCAAAAAGTTATGATTGTGACTACATACTCAGGTAAAAGTAAAAGATGTTACCATCCTACATTTACAAAGCCCATTGTTGAGTTCCTGAGTCTAACAAGTGAGTAAAGCACCAAGTTGGAATTGTGACTTTCATAAGTGAATCTGGTCACAGCTGGGATGGTGACTCATTCCTGGACCCAGCTCACAGGCATAATAATGGTCTCCTCCCTAAAACCAGCCTATAGGAAAGATATTGATGATCATACTTGGGTTTAGGGTAATGTGTAAGATTATCAGTCCATATAAGCATGTATGCCTTAGAGAGGTTTGCAATTCTCATGCAGGATGTATAAAGTTATCAGATGTTGTAGAGAGTGTCATGCAACTGCCAATGCACATGTGAGGTTGGGCTGTCATATACACAACTAGCTAACAGTTAATGGTGTCACTCTTAATAATGAGGAGATTGTGTCATATCCCTTGGTCTAGTACCATGGTGTTGCGTCTTTTTGTTTAATTTTTTTTTTCCATAAGGGCATTGTTGCATATCACTGGGTAAGAACCATGACAATATGACTCTTCTGCCTGGGCACTGCAAACAGGGGATATTTTCACATATCTCCAGATCTATTGGCTAGATGATATGTCTCTCTTGCAGTGCCCTACCCACAGAGGAAACTGATATATAGCTAGATATAGCATCTAGGTAATGTGACCCTCCGCTCCTGCCTTGATTCCAAACACTGAAGAAATGGTGACAAATCACTGAGTGCCAAACCTGGGATATGGCTCTCCTTTTTTTTCTGGAAGCTGTCAAGTGGAGGGGGGTAGTTATTACATATTACTGAGCCCAGTACCTAGATGGTGTGATTCTCCTCTTTTTTTCTTCAAAACTGTCTACATTGAGCATTGTGACATATTACTTGAGGCTGTAGCCAGGTGATGTGGCTCTTTGGCCTGGTTTCTGTTCACATGTTAGATTGTGACATGAAACTGGGGAAGCTCATAGATGATATGTCTCTCTTTGTGGCCTGCACTCTGCCTACTGGGGACACTAGAGTGTATCTCTGAGTCCATGACCAAAGTGAAGTTACTCTCTTCTTCTGCCTGGTCTTTAAAATGAGGGGATTGTGACATATTGCTGATCACAGAACTTACATTATTCAACTTTCCTTTTTTTTCTTGAACCATGCCCACAAACAAAAATGTTGACATATTGTAGGGCCCAGTACCAAGTTAATGTTACTTTTTTGCCTGGGTCCTGCATGTGGAGAGAATTATGGCATATTACTGGTATTTTTACATATCCCAGGCCCATTCTGTAGGTGTTTTGGCTCTCATCCCTTATCTGTTTTTTCCACAGGTAGGATTGTGTCATACTGCTTAATCCAGCACACAGAAAATGTTATTCTAATTTGTATACCCTGTCTAGAGAGGGCACTGTGACATGTTGCTTGACACAGCATCTAAGTGATGTTTCCCTCCTGCCTAGTTTTTTTGCCCACAAATTGTACTACGACATAAACCTTACTAAAATACACAGGTAGGAAGGTCTAACTTATATTGGGATTCAGTCAACAGGAGATATTTTTCCTTTCATCACTAGGCTTAGTGCATCAGGTGAGGTCCTGGGTTGCGTGTTTGTACTGATCTCACAGAATTTTACAACACTAACTTATAATGTATAAATGTTGTGACCATTCTACATGTTCAAAGCCCACTGTTAAGGTCCTGAGTCACTCAAGTGAATTGAGTACAAATTTGCAATTGTGACCTTCATATGTGGATGTAGGCCTCAGAGTGATTTGCAACTCTCATGCTTGCTGTATGAAGCCTTTGAATGTTATAGAGTGTCATACAATGACCCAGGAAACACATGAGATTGTGGCTCTCATATACACACCAAAGTCACAGTTAATGGTGTTGCCCTCAATGAAAAGAAATTTGGCATATTACTAGGCCTTGTACCCAGGTATTGAGACGTTTTGGCTTAAATTTTTTCCTATGGGTGGATTGTGACTTATTGCTGGGTTAGAATTTTAACAATATGACTGTTCTGCCTTGATCCTGCAAACAGGGATATTATCACATATCTCTGTACCTATATAGTAGGTGCTTTGTCTCTTCTCACTCTTCCCTACCCCCTGAGTACGCTGTGAAATATCATGTGACTTAACATCTAGGTAATGTGACTCCTATCCTGCCAGTTTCCTGCTCACCAAAAATGTTGTGACATAGCGCTAATTGCAAAACCTAGGTGATGTGACTCTCCTTCGTATTCTAGATTTTGCCAATAGAGTGGATTATTACATATTGCAGAGCCCAGTGCATAGGTGGAGGTACTCTCTGCTTTTTCTTCCTCCCTGTCTATAGTAGGCTTGGTGACATACTATTTGAGGCCATACCCAGGTGATGTGACTTTTCTAACTGAGTCCAGCCTACAAATGAGATTATACTGTATTACTGACTCAGCACCCAGGTGATGTGATTCTGCTGCCTGGTCCCTGCTCACATGTAAAATTGTCACATACACCTGGGTTAAACACACAGGTACAATAATAACTGTGATACCTGGACTCAGCTAGTAGAGATATTTTGACTCTCACCACCAGTCTCATGGCCATGGGTAAAGTCCAGGATTTTTCACTTGTATAAAATTCATGAAGGATTATAACACTTATATATATCAAATACAGCTTTAAAGGTACAGATTTTTATAACAGAGACCAGTAATCAGATGAGAACATGACTTTTGTGTGCACACCTAGCTAAACAATTATCATTCTCAAACAATAACAGGAACAAGGAATGAGGTACAAAATCTTACACATAAAAAGCAGTTGAAGGTTGAAATATTCTCATATATGGATCTGATTCACAGGTGGTTTGTTAACATTTACCATGATTAAGCATGTCTGTGATTCTGTGACTCCCCTACAGGAACACAATCCTTAAGTGGGATTGGGGATTTTATACACGGATTTTGCCCATTGTTGAGATAGTGACTCCTCTACTTTTACCCAACTTATAGAACCAGCAGACTTACATACACAATACCAGGACTTGTTTTAGATGTGAAACTGTTTTCTGAAACTTTGTGAGAGTGTGATTTGGACACATAACTTTTTCCAGCATACAAATAAATTTGACTCGATTTTTTTTGGCTTAGACCACAGATGAAATTGTTCCATATATGGAACAAGCATCTAAGAAATATATAACACCTTCCATGGGTCTGCTTAAAAATAGCACTTTTTTATATCACTGGGACAATCACCTAGGTGATCTGAATTATCTGCCCAAAACCTTCCTACAAAGAGAATTGTGTCTTATATCTAGGTTCCCCATGAAAGTGATGCCATGCCTTTCCACTGGCTTGGCCCTGCACTTAGAGTACACTGTGACACATAACTGAGTACTGCACCCAGGCGACGTGATTTTTATTTTTGGGTTGTGCCAAGAGGAAGAACTGTAACCTATAACTTGACTGAGCAAGTGCAGGATATTTCTTCACTTTTGCCTGGGCCCTGACCCCAAGAAGATTGTGACATATTGCTCTGTCCAGCACCAATGTGAGGTCACTCTCCAGCACTGGTACTGCACATAAGGGCCATTTTGACATATATCTAGGCAAATTGCCTAGGGGAAGTGAGTCTCCTCTCTTGCCAAACTCATGCCCACAGTAGGGGTTTTGATATATCACTGAAACCAGCATCCAGCTGATGTAACTCTTCTGCCAGGTTCCTTTTCACAGGGTGGATTTTGACATTTCATGGGACCCACACCTACATAGGTGATATAAATTCTTGCCTTCTCTTTGGCCACAGGTGATTCCATATACTTGAGACCATAACAAAAGCCTAATAACAGCTCATATGCTAGGATCCAGGACATGTGCAAGATGGTCATTCTTAATCTTAAAACTTTCCACAAGTGTAAATGTGACATACACCTTTGTCCAACTCCTAGGTGATTTAATAATTCTTCCTAGGTATATCCCACAAATGAGATTTTGACAAATACCTGGGTCAGGTACCTTAGGTATTTGATTGTGATATCTTACTAATGTCTTCAGGGGGTTTGTAACATATTTCTGTACCCATCATCTAGGTTACCTGACTCTCTTCTTCTGTCTGTACACTGTTTCCTTTGGTAATTTTAGCGTTTCTAAGCACTGAATCCAAATGATATAAATCTCTTGCCTAGGACCTCTCAACAGGAGGCACTGTGACAAAATTTTTGGCCATTATTTAGGTGATATGACTCTCTTCTCTGACCTGAACACTGCCCAAAAATGACATTGGGCCAAAGAGCTGAACCTAGCACACAAGTTATGTGACATTTCTGACAGGATCCTGACTACAAAAAAAATATTGGAATATTTCTGGCCCAGTATTTAGGTGATGTGGCTGTTCTGGCTTTTTCATAACCACAGAGAGAATTGTAACATATACCTAGGCATGAATTACAGTCATGACAATGACTCTTATATGTGGACTCAGCTAATATAGACTATTTTGACTCGTAACTATGTTTGGGGTCATGCCTGATGTTCTGGATCACTTCTTGTACTAAGGTCACCAAAGATTATAACACACATATTTTTCAAAGTCTTTGGGTTACATAGACAGAGGCAAAGCAGGGCTCAGCACATAGTTGAAATTGTGACTCTTGTATGCACACCCAGCTGACAACAAGAATATCTCACAAGAATGAAGTCAGTTTTGAAAATGAAACAGGATATGTGTGGTATTGTAAATATCAACTTTGAAATTTTCTGACAGTGTCATTTTGATATACATATTTGCCAAGTGCCTGTGTAATTTGACTCTCCAGAATGTCTCCAGCCCATATATGGAATTGTGATATCTACTTAGCCCAACGTCAAGGTGTTGTGACTCTATTGCCTAGGCCTTTCTCTCAGTAAAAATTGTGACATATCATTGGATCTAGCACCCAGGTGATGTTACATTCTTGCCTCTGACATGCACACAAAAATTATAGTCACATGTTTTTGTGTTCACTTCATAGGTAATGTAAGTCTCCTCTCTGGAATGGTCCCTGAACAAAATAAGGATAGTGATATATTGCAGGCCAGGCACAGAGCTGAAGGTACCTTTTTACCAGGTCTATCCTTCATAGAGAACATTGTGACTTGTCTCTGGGCCTATAACTTAGGTGAAGTGACTCCTTTCTTGGATCCTATCCACATGGAGCATTGCAGCATAAGCAGAGAACCTGCACCTAGGTTATATAACTCTCTTGCCTGAGTGCTGTTCTAAGAGAGCTTGTGACATACCTCAGGACCCAGCACCCAAGTGATGTGTCTCTTCTGCCTGGTCTCTGCCCACATGGTACATGGCATGTTCCTAGGGAGGCACCTCGGTGATATGACTCTCCTCATCTGCCTGAGCCCTGCATATTGTAGACATTGGGACATACCACAGACCCCATGACCTAAGTGATGTGACACTTTTTCTGCCTTGGTATTCACAATAGTTGTATTTTTGACACATTGCTGAGCCCAGTGCTCAGGATATGTGACTCTACAGTTTTCCCTGAACCATTCTCCCAAAAAAGAAATTTTGACCTATTGCAGGGCCCAGCACCCAGATGATGTTACTCTTCTGCCTGGATTTTGCATAAAGAAGAAATTATGGCATATTGCCATAATTTCTGGGCCCAACACCCTTATGATGTGACTCTCCTGCCCATGCTGGAATGACTGAAGATATTTTGACATATATTGGGTCCATTATGTAGGTGTTTTGGCTCTCACAACCTGGCTGCATTTTTCCACATCTGGAATGGTGTCATATTGCTGAGTGCACCACCCGGTTAATGTGACCCAATTTTCTATTTCCTACATAGACAAGGCATTGTGACATATTGCCTGGCACAGCATCTAAGAGATGTTACCCTCCTGCCTAGTTTTTTGCCCACATATGGGATTATGATATGTATTTGCTTTAATTCAAAGCCATGATGATAAAACTTATATTGGGATTCAGCCAATAGGAGATATTTTGCCTCTCATCATTAGGCTTAGGGCAATAGGTAAGGTCCTTGGTTGCATATTTGTACAAAGCGCACACAAGATTACAAAACTAACTTATATTGTATGAACTCTTTTGTGGAAGAGAGTTTCATAACAGGGGCCAGCAAATAGTTCAGATTGGGGGTATTGATTACACACTCAGGTAAAATTAAAAGTTTTCACCATCCAACATTTACAAAGCCCACTCTTGTGGTCCCAAGTCTAAGAAGAGAATACAGAACAAAGTTGGAATTTTAACTTTTATATGTGAATCTTGCCACAAGTGTGATGATGACTCATTTTTGGATCCATCCAAAGGCATAATAATGGGTCTTCTCCCTTAACGCCATCTATAGGACAGATGTTGACCATCAAACTTGAGTTTAGGGAAATATATGAGATCATGAGTCTATATGAGCATGTAGTCCTCAGAGAGGTTTGCAACTCTCACGTAGGTTTAATAAAGCCCTCGGATGTTGTGGAGAGTGTCATATATTGGCCCAGCACACATGTGAGATTTTGACTCTAATATGCGTGCTCAGCTAAAGTTAAAGGTGTCACCCTCAAAGATTAGGAGATTGTCTCATATCACTGAGCCTGCTACCCAGGTGTTGAAACTTTATGGAAAAAATTCATTTCGTTGAGTGTATTGTTACATATCGCTGGGTGGGAATCATAATAATGTGATTCTTCTGCCTGGCCCCTGTCAACAGGAGGTATTATTATGTATCTCTGAGCCTATTAGCTAAGTGATGTGTCTCTCCTGCCAGTGCCCTGCTAAGAGGGGACACTGTGACATATCTCTTAGCATAGCATCTAGGTAATGTGACTCTCCTCTCCTTCCTGGATCTTGACCACTGAAAAAAATGTGACATACCACTGGATGCATAACCTAGGTGATGTGATTTTTCTCTTTGTCCTGGAATCTGCTAAGAAAGGGAATTATTGCATATTGCTCAGCCCAGCACATAGAGTATGTGACTATGCACTATTTTTTGAACCTGTGTTTAGTGGCCTTATGTGATATTATTTGAGACTGTACCCAGGTAATATGACTCTTCTGACTGATCATGCCTACAAAGGAGATTATCGTTTATCCCTGGCTCAGCAATCAGATGATGTAACTCTTCTGTCTTTTCTTTATGCAAAAGTGAAATTGTGACATATACCTGGATTAACCTTATATACACAATAATAAGTCTTATACCTACACCCCAGTCCAGGAGGATATTTAGACTCTCAACAACTCTTATGGCCATGGTTAATGTACTAGGTCTCCCACATGTAAGAATTCACATAAAAGTATGCTACTCAGGCATATCATATAAAAACTGAGTGGTATAAAGAGTTTCATAACAGGCATCAGCAATCAAGTGCAATTGTGACTCCTGGATGCACACCCAAATTACATGATTATAATTCTCAAACATGAACACAGCTTATGAATGAGGTATTAAATTTTACACACACAACCAGTCGAAGCTTGAAATTGTTACTGTCATGCATGAGTCTGATCTACATTGCTTTGGTGACATTTGAACCATGATTCAATTGACTTGTGGTGCTTTTATACTCCCACTGGAACCCAATCTCAGGTTGGACTGGGGCTCTTTTATGTGCATCTTTCCCATTATTAAGATTGTGACTCCTGTACTTCAACCCAACTCACAGGGGTGTTGACTTTCACACCCAAATCCAGAACTTATATAAGACTGTGAAACTTATTTTTGAACATTTTCAAGTGTGTGATTAAGAAGTGGAACTTTGCCAGGCATTTGAGTGTTTTGACTCTGCTTTTTATGCCCAGAGCACTGTTCAAATTGTAACATACTTGCCCCAAGCAGCTACACAATGTACAACACCTTGTTTGGCAATGCAACATAGGGTGCTTTTATATATCACTGAGACCAGCACCAAGCTGATATAAAATCTTGGCCTAAACCCTGCTGACAAAGTGCATTTTGGCTTTTATCTAGGTCTATCATGTAAGTCATATGACTTTCTTCTACTTCCTTGGTCCTGCAGTTATTGGGTATTTTGACACAATTGGGTACTGAAACCAGGTGATGTGACTCTTTTTTTAGGGGGATAGGGGATATCCTGCAAATACAATGCTTCATAACATATCACTTGGCTCAGAACCTAGATGATATATCTTCTCTCTTGTCTGGGCCATTACCACCAGAGAGATTGTGACATATTGCTGAATATGTGGCTAGGTCCCAAGAAAGAAGTCACTTCACCTAGGTGATAGGTGCAAAGATATGTCACAATGTCCTCTGTGAAGCATAGCCCTGGCAAAAGAGTACCATCACCTGTGTGTCTGGCCTAGAAATATGTCACTCACAAGGGTGGCAGGACACAATCAGGAGAACCACATTACCTAGTTGATAGGCCCAGAGATATGTCACATTGTCCTTTGGGCATGACTCTGGCAAAAGAGTTGCCTCCTGTGTACCTGGTCTTGAAATACATCACTTCTTTCTTTGTGCAGGGCGCAATCCAGAGAAGAGTTATATAACTTATGAGGCGGACACAGATATATGTTACAATAATTTTGATGGGCTTGGTTCAGGCAATAATATTACATAGTCTGGGTGCTAGATCTAGTAATATGTCACAATCCTTACTGAGAGAAGGGCACAGGCAAGAGAGTCACATCAGCTCTAGCATGGCCTTGGTAAATATCACTATCCGATATATGGGCTGGAACATGTCTGCAGAGTCAGTTTGCACAGGTGCTTGGCAAATATTTGTATTACAATTACACTATTAGAAAATTCCAAAGATGAGATTTGCAATACCACACATGTCCTGTTTTCTGTGTGACTGTTGGCTTCATCCATAGGAGATGATGAAATCCCTATAGTGTGCATACAAGACTTTTTATTTCATCTGTGTGCTGAGCTCTGGTTTGACTCTGTGTATATAACCTAAGGACTTCATAAAATATGTTTAAGTGTTGTAATCTTTTGTGATCTTTATACAAGAAGGTATTACACAACATCACACATGTCCCTAAACCTAGTTATGCATCAAAATATTGGCTCAGTCCACATGTGAGAGTCATTATTATGCCTATAAGCTATGCCTATGTATATATTCCAATTCCTTCTGTGGTGATGTAGCAGGCAGAACAGACACATCATGTAAATGTTGAGCCAGAAATATTCCAATATTCTCTTTGTAGGCAGGTTCCTGTAAGAAATGTCACACAACTTGTTTGTTAGGCCCATCTCTGTGGCACAATATCCCTTGTGGGCAATGTCTAGGCAGGAAAGGAGAGTCATATCACCTCAATGATTGGCCCAAAAATATGTCACAATGCTCCAGTTGACTGGGTCCAGGAAAGAGAGTCATATCATTTTGATGCAGTGTTTAGAAATGTTACAATTACCAAAGGAATCAGGGTACAGGCAGGAGAGGAAAGTCATGTAACCTAGATAACTGGTCCAGAAATATGATACAATCCCCTCACTCTTGAATACATGTGAAGACAGAACAGTCAAATCAACTAGGTGATTCACCAGGTATTTATCAAAATCTCATTGTGGGTTATGCCTATGCATAATTATTAAATCATTCAGGAGCTGGGCAAAGTGATATTTCACAATTACACTTGTAGAAAGGTTAAGAATAAGAGTCACAATCCTGCACATGTCCTGGCTCTAGGCATATGAGTTGATATTAGGCTTTTGTTATAGTCTCAGGTACAGGGTGCAATATCACCTGTGAGCAGAGAGAAGGCAAGAAAATCACATCTGGGTGCATATCCAGTGAGATGTCACAATTCACCTTGTGGGGCCGACACTGCCAGAGTAGTCATATCACTTGGATGCTGGTTTCAATGAAATATAAAAATCCCCTCTGTGCACAGGACTTTGGCAAGAGAGGAGACTCACTTCACCTAGGCAATTGGCCTATATATATGTCAAAATGGCCCTTATGTTCAGTACCAAGGCTGGAGAGTGACCTCATCTTGGTGCTGGGCCTAGCAAAATGCAACAATCTCCCTGTGGTCAGGGCCCAGGCAAAAGCAAAGAAACATCACCTAGGTGCTAAGCCAAGTGATATTTCACAATGCTTCCTTTTGGCAGAGCCCCAAAAGAAAAATCATATTACCTTGGTGAAGTACTCAGTTATGTGTCACAATGCACTGTAAGTGCAAGGCCAAGGCAGTAGAAGGGAGTCACATTCCTTACATGATAAATCTAGATATTGCGAGAAAGAGTTTCTGGGTCTCCCCTGTATGAGACAGTCACGGGGAGCCATGGGCGGCCTCTGAGGACAGAAGTCTCCTTATTGCCTTCATGTGTTTATGCCCCAAGAGCTAAACTGCTCAGTGGCATTCCACAGGTTGCTCACGGAGATAACACTCCCATGAAGTAGTGGAGTAAAATCTAATATCTTGGCTCCTCCTGAAACCTACTCCCACCCATTTCAGTCACGATAAGTTAAAGATCTTATGTAATTTAGACACACTGCTCAAGGAAATTCACAGAAACCCCCACTGCTATACATCATATTGAATGACTCACATATTCTCCTTCATCGATTAATCATTTTCCTCATTCCTTCCTATCACTCCCATCTGCCCTAATAACAAAGATATTGTAAACCAATAAATTAGGCGGAGCTGAAGAGCTCTGGGCCTTGAGCAAGCCTCCGATGTTCGGTCCCCTGGACCCACCTTTTAAACACTTATTCTGTCTCTTTTCTAACTCCTTCATCTCCCTTGGATTTGGGGTACCTGCTGAGTGGTGTGGGGCTGGTTTCCTCAACAGATGTAAGACCCAATTCTTTTTGTAAGCATGTTTCAGGCAGATAATTAATATCACCTGGGTGATGGTCCCCATGACATATAAAAGTGCGCTTTGTAGGCAGAGCTATGGAAAGTGCTACATATTGCTTAGGTGTTTGTTCCACATATGGCACAATTTCATCTGTGGTCTGGGCCTATAAAAGAGAGTCAAATTATTCATATGCTGGGTGAAGTTAACTGTCCCAATCACACTCTCAGAAAGTTTCGGAAATAAGTTTCACATCCCACACAAGTCCTGGTTTTCTGTATGTGAGTCAACACTTTCTATGAGCTGGGTGAAAGTAAATAAATCAAAATCTCAAAAATGGGCAAGATCCACATATAAAACACCCAATCCCATTTAAAGTTTGTGTTCCAGTAGGGGAGTCACAGCACCACAGTGTGCTGAATCATGGTTCAAATGTTACCAAACCACCTAAGATTCAGATCCATGTGTGAGAGTAATTGTTTCAGCCTTCAACTGCTTTTTATGTGGGAGATTTTGTACATTATTTCTAGGCCCTCTTCATGTCATAGGATGACAATCATGTCAGCTAGGTGCAAATATGACTGTCACATTCTCACCTAATTGCTGGTCTCTGCTATGACACTCTTAGTACTATTAAGGCTTTATATGATATACCTGACTGTTAAAATCCTTTGTGAAATTTACCCAAGTAATAAACCCAGGATTTTACCCATGGCCATAAGACTTCCTATGAGAGTCAAAATATCTCTAATGACTGAGTCCAGATATGAGAGTTATTATTTTGCATGTGTGCTTAACCCAGATATATGTCAAAATTTCACCTGTGAGAAGGGAAAAGGCAGGAGAGTCACATCACATTGGTGCTGAGCCAGTGATACAGTATAATCTCCTTTGTAAGCTGGGCCTAGTCAGAAGAATCACATTACCTGGGTAGAGTCTTAAGTAATATGTCACCAAGCCCACTGTCATCAGGGAATAAGAAAAACAGGACAGTCACACGACCTAGGTGCTGGTCTCTGCAATATGTAATAACCCCCTCTCTTGGCAGGGTCTAGAATATGAAGGAGAGTCACAACAGTTAGGTTTTGCAGTCAGCGGTATGTCACAATTTTTTGGTGAGCAAGAACCAGGCAGGAGAGAGGAGTCAAATTACCTACATGTTAAGTCAAACGATATTTCACAATGTCCTCTGGGAGCAGAGTACATGCAGGAAAGAAAGACAAATCACCTTGCTAATAGGCCGACAGATACGTGATAAAATCCCATTGTCCAGGCCCAGGCTGAAGAGTCACGTTATTATTATTATAACCCTGCCATATGTCACAATGCACCCATGGGAAAGAATTTAAGCCAAAAATTCTCAACACCTGGATACTTGGCCTAAATCTCCTGGATGAGGCAGCCACATCCACAGAATCCTCATGCATAAACCTTGCCCCCTTACCCTCAAAAATTATCCAACTCTCTGTGCTATTAAAATCAATTGTGGCTGGGCCCAGTGGCTCATGCCTGTAATCCTAGCACTTTGGGAGGCCGAGGCAGTTGGATCATGAGGTCAGGAGATCGAGACCATCCTGGCTAACATGTGAAACCTCATCTTTAGTAAAAAAATACAAAAAAAAACTTAGCTGGGCCTTGTCGCGGATGCCTGTAGTCCCAGCTACTTGGGAGGCTGAGGCAGGAGAGTGGTGTGAGCCGTGAGGTGTAGCTTGCAGTGAGCTGAGATAGCACCATTACACTCCAGCCTAGGAGACAGAGTGAGACTACATCTCAAATAATAATAATAAAAATAATAATTATTAATAATAATAATTAATAAAATAACAAAAATAAATATAAAAATAAATAAAAATAACTAAAAATTCAATCATAACCACCACCCCATCATACTCAACTATTCATGGAACCAACATAATCTCTATTGATACTCATAACAATAAAGCCTCTCAAATGTCAATAATTTACCCTCATGTTTCAGAATATTCCTCAATAGCCATAGCCAGAGTATAACCAAAAAACAACCATCATACCACCCAAATAAATCAAAAAGGCTATTAACCCCATGAAACCTAAACCAAAATTCAACACAATACCACAACCCACAGCACCACTAATAGTTAGCCCTAGGACTCCTTAAATAGAGGAGAGATTCAAAGAAAAACCTGCGAACTCTGTAAACAAGAGAATATTTAGTAAAAATAAAGTATATGCCACTATTCCCACATGGACTATAACCATGACAAATGATATGAAAAACTATCATTGTACTTCAACAGTAAGAACTCAAATGACCGATACCCTCAAAACACATCTGCTAATAAAAATTACTAATGATTCACCCATTGATCTTCCCACACCATCTAACATTTCTACATGAGAAAACTTCGGGTCATTCCTTGGTGCCTGCCTAATTCTCCAGATCACTACAGGATTATTTTTTGCCATGGACTATGCCTCAGACAACTCAACTGCCAATTTCTTCAGTTGCTCATATCAGCCAAGATGTAAACTATGGCTGAATGGTCGGCTATTTTCATGCCAATAAAGCTTCAACATTTTTCGTCTACTTCTTCATACATTTTGGCTGAGGCTTATACTGTGGACCATTTCTACTCCTAAGAAACTGAAATATTGGCGTTATCCTCCTATTCAAAACTACAGCAACAGCATTCTTAGGTTACATGATCCCATGTGGCTAAATGTCATTCTGAGGCACTACAGTAATAATAAATCTACTATCAGCCCTTCCATATATTGGAAGTGACCTTGTACAATGAATCTGAGGTGGATTCTCAGTTGACAAATCCATGCTTACATGATTTTTTGCCTACCATTTCAACTTTTCCTTCAACATTACAGTTCTAGCAACTAGTCACCTATTATTCTTGCATGAAACAGGATCTAACAACCCTTCAGTGTTTCATCAGACCCTGAAAAATTCACTTTCCACCCCTATCATGAAACCAAATGTATTCTAGGTTTAATTTTTCATCTCCTTTTACTAATAACTCTAGTGCTATTTTAGCCTGAACTCCTGAGCAACACAGATAATTACACTTTAGCCACCCCCTTCAATACCCCAACCTGTATTAAGCCAGTTTGGTACTTTTTCTTTTCATACACAATCTTATAATCTATCTCTAACAAACTAGGAAGCATACTGACCCAAGTATTCTGCAATCTCATTCTAGCAGTTATTCCCATATGTCACAGGTCTAAACAACAAAGCATAATATTCCAGCCATTAAGTCAATGCCTATTCTGAATTGAGTGGCTTACCTGTTCACACTCACATGAATCAAAGGACAGCCAGTCGAATAGACTTTTATTGCCATCAAGCTGACAGCATGTATTATGTACTTCTCTATCTTCCTCACCCCTAAACTGCTCACTATGCTAATTTAAAATAAACTACTTAAATGGAAATGCTCTTGTAGTATAATTTAATACTCTGGTCTTGTTAATCAGAAATGGATTGTTGCCTCCCCAGGACAACCCAAGGAAAAAGAATTCCTGCTTCACTGTCAACATCCAAAGCTAAAATTATAATTGAACTACTCCCTGATTTTTTCCACAGCACAGACTATAACTACTATGTTAGTATTGATCAACTAGCATCAATACATTAGTGCTGTGTATGTACTTTGTGTAATACTGCTAGCCCCCATGAACAATATATAGTTCTATAAGTGTTTAGTGGTATATAGTACATTCATACATGAGGATACACTACAAATCTAGTCCACATACATATAAGTATGTATTAAAATTCCTTTAATCAACCATGGTACACTTATTATTGACTGTACAATATAAATCTAATCCATATGAACAGTAACTCCTAATATATATGCTTAACATTACATGGTGCATACATTCATTCATCAGACATAGCAAGCTTCAGTCAAGCAATCACTTGTCAACATGGATGCCCCCTTCTAAATTCTGGTCTCTTAATCTACCAACATCTGTGAAATCATCATTTTGCTGAGGAGTACTATTCTCTTCACTCCTGGTTGACTATTTTGAAACTATGCCTGGCATCTGCTTCTTACTTCAAGACCTTTAAACTAAGATTGGCCACATGTTACTCTTAAATAACACATCTTGATAGACTACTGACTACCATCCTATTAACCAGTCAGGGTAGCACTGTCATTCACTTGGTATTTTTAACTTCAGGGTATGCTATCACTCACCATAGCAGAAGGCCAGGTTTCTGCCGAATGAGCTGTAGACAAACTCAGGTTTGATTCCTGCCAAATCAATTGGAGAAGCTGAGCATATACTGAATATTCTAGTAGCATAATAAACATAAGTTCTTAATTACTTCATGCCTGAAGGACATAACAATCATTAGGCATATATGCTCATGCATGTACGTTCACGCACATAAGCTCCCTTTAAAGAACTATTTCTGATTAAATCCACAAACTCCTCCTCCCTCCATCTTTGACTTTTCCATCAACCTAGGTAAATGTACCCTTGCCTAACCCCCAAAACAAGAGACTAAAAGCAACCAAGTCAGAGCCCCAAAATTATATTTTCACCATGAATACTCTAACAGCTAACCCTCAATTGATGTAATTTTCCTAAAAATTGTAAGACCCCCCCAATCAAGCCTCCATGTTATATAATAAATACAATATCTAAACTGCCACCCTAATACTAATGTAATAACTTGAACATATCCCTTTAAAAGCTCTACCCCATATCTTATACTCTAAATCAATTATATTCTAATTATGAGTAATCCTCTGAACAAAACCTCTGCCACTTCAACTTTAAAGACCCTGAATTTCCAGAAGTGTAAGCAATTATTTATATTTGCTTATTTCCTTCTCATATTCTAATTTTAGTCTTAAATATTTATATGGTTAATGTAGCTTAATTATTTCAAAGAAAAAAACTGAAAATGTCTAGATGGGTCTGCATAACCCCATAAAAATCGGTTTGGTCCTGTACTTTCTATTAGCTTTTAGTAAGATTACACATGAAAGGACCACCACCCCAGTGAAAATACCTTTCAGATCACCTGGATCAAAAGAAGCAAATATCAAGCATTCACAAATGCACCTCAAAACACTTTGCTGAACTGCACCCCCATGGGAAATAACAGTGATAAATGTTTAGTAATAAATGAAAGTTTAACTAAGCTATACTGATATTTATGGTTGTTCAATTTCATGTCAGCCACCTGGCCATATGATTAATCCAAGCCAATAGTTCTCAGTGTAAAGACTGTTTAAGATCTACCCTCCATAAAGCTAAACTCCAACTAAGTTGTAAAAAAGTGCAGCCCAAATAAAGTAAATTACAAAGATGGTTTTAATATCCTGAATACACAATAGCTAATACCAAAACTGGGATTTGTTACCCAACTGTGTTTAGCCCTAAACTCTAATGTAGGAAGTTTCTTTCCTAAGATCTTAAGAGCTGTTCCTCTTTAGAGTCACAGTTAAACTTACAGGAGATTAAGTAATTATGTGGGTAAGTTTAAAATTGAACTAAGATTCTATCTGTTACTCTCTGTAGGAAGGTTGTTTCCTCAAGTCTTAAAGGCTGTCCCTCTTGAGACTAACAGTTAGAGGGAGATTAAATAAATCTGTGGGTAAATTTAAAGTTGAAATAAGAGTCTATCTTGGACAATCAGCTATCACCAGGCTCAACAGGCTCGTCAATGCTACTCATGAATCTTCCCACTATTTTGCCACATAGATGGGTACATTATTTTAGGTGTTCTTGTGTAGCTCTTCTGGTTTTGAGGGACTTGGATATGGTCCTCTGTGTAAAGTTATTTCTAGTTAATATATTATGCAGAAGGAATACAGTTACATCAACAAAACCATTCACCAGAATACTACAAGCAACAGCCTAAGACTCAAAGGACTTGGTGGTGCTTTAATCCCTCTAGAGGAGCCTGCTCTATAATCAATAAACCCCAATTATGAATTCCTCACCAATCTTGCCCCGAGCCTATATACCGCCATCTTCAGCAGACACTAAAAAGTTAGAGAGTAAGCACAAGTATACACATAAAAATATTAGGTCACAGTATAGTTCAAGAGGTGGCAAGAAATGGACTACATTTTTTATACCCAGGAAATCTCACAACAACTTTTATGAGATCTAAGGGCTCAAGGGGAATTTAGCAGTAAACCAAGATCAGAGTGAAAAGGCCATGAAATACACACACCACCCACCACCCTTCTCAAATACCATTCTAGAAATTACTATTACTGAAAACTCTCTACGCACATATACAGGAGACAAATCATAACATGGTAAGCACACTTGAACGTGCGCTTGGACAAACCAAAGTGTAGCTTAACGCAAACCATCCAGCTTACATCCAGAAGGTTTTATTATGACCTGATCACTTTGAACACACTCTAGCCTCAAACCTCATTAAAAACATTATCAAACTTACCCGCAGTATTACTTAATCTCCCTGTAAGTTTAACCATTAGTCAAAAGAGGGACAGCTCTTAATATCTTAGGAAACAATCTTCCTGCAGAGAGTAAAATATATTACCACCATAGTTGGACTAAAAGCACAAACAAATTAGGAAAGCATTTGAGCTCAGCATATAATTATTTTTGTTCTAATCACAATACTGAACTCTTAACATCACATCGACTAATCTATTACTTAATAGAAGCAATAATGTTAATATAAGTAACAATAAGGTATTCTCCAATGCATAAGCTTATATCAGACTGGAATAATCCACTCACATTTAGCAGCTTCATATTTATAAGCAATATATTAATGGCCTTATTATTTAAACTGTTAATGCAAAACAGGTATGCTAAGGAAATATTACAAAAACTAAAAGAAATTCTGCAAATCTTACCCCACCTGTAAGGTAAAACATCACCACTAGCATTACCAATATTAAGGACATTGCCCGCCCAGTGACACAGGTTCAAAGGTAGCTGTATCCTGATGGTACAAAGGTAGCAAAAACACTAGTTCCCTAACTAGGGACTTGTATAAATGTCCACACGAGGGTTCAGCTGTCACTGACTTTTAATCAGTGAAGCTGAGCTATCCACGAAGAGGTAGATATAAACAAATAAGGTGAATAGACCCTATGGAGTGCTAATTCATTAATGCAAATAAAAACTCAAAAAGGCCTACAGGCCCTAGTGTAGTGTTTCTGCATTAAAAATTTTGTGGCTGGGTTTGGTGGATCATGCCTATAATCCCAGAACTTTGGGAAGCCAAGGCAGACAGATCACAAGGTCAGGAGATCGAGACCATCCTGGCTAACACGGTGAAACCCCATCTCTATTAAAAAATACAAAGAATTAGCTGGGAGTAGTGTCGCGCACCTGTATTCCCAGTTACTCAGGAGGCTGAGGCAGAAGAATGGAGTGAACCCAGGAGGCGGAGCTTGCAGTGAGCCGAGATCGCGCCACTGCACTCCAGCCTCGGCAACAGAGCAAGACTTCATCTTAAAAAAAAAAAAAAAAAATTGATTGGGATAGTAGAACCAGGCAATCGCATAAAATTTAAACTGTATAAACAGAGGTTCAACTCTTCTTCTTAACAATATGACTATAGTTAACCTTCTCCTACATATTTTTCCCACTCTAATTGCTACAGCAATCCTTATACTCATTTAATGAAAATTCTTAGGCCATATACAACTATGCAATGAATCTAACACTGTAGGTCCCTACGGACTGCTTCATCCATTCACTTACACAACAAAACTTTTAACCCAAGAATGCTTACAGCCCTCAACATCTACTATTAACCTTTATACTTTTGCTCCAAACCTGACCCATTCTGTTGTTCTTGTCTTGGGGACTCCCCTCCCTTTACCAGAATATCTAATTAATTTTACTATAGTCCTCTTATTTATACTACCTACATCAAGCCTACTTGTCTACTCTATTCTATGATCAGTATGAGCATCTAATTCAAATTATGCACTAATTGGCACATTAAGAGCTGTGGCCCCCAGACAATGTCACATGAGGTCACCCTAGCCATTATCCTATTATCAATTCTACTAATAAGTGGCTCATTTAACTTATATGCACTTATCACAATGCAAGAATTCCTCTGACTGCTCTACTTTCATGATCCCTAGTTACAATTTAATTTATCTCCACACTGGAAAAAACTAACTGAATCCACTTTGATCTAACAAGAGGAGAGTCAGAATTAGTCTCAGGCTTCAGCATCAAATATGCTGCAGGTTCATTTGTCCTCTTTTTTACAGCAGAATACATGAATATTATCGTAACAAATACTAACTACTAAAGTTTTCGTAGGAGCATTGAAAAATAAATATTCACTAGAATGCTATACCACAAATATCATTATGAAAACCCTCCTTTTAACAACTCTGTTTTTATGAATTCTAAAACATATCTCCGGTTCCACTATGACCAACTCATACATGTTCTATGAAAAAAATTCCTAACACTTACATTAGCATTCTGCATATGACATATCTCAATGCCTGTCCTAATTTCCAGTGTTTCACCCCAAACATAGGAAATATGTCTGACCAAATTATTACTTTGATAGAGTAAACAAATGGTGTTAAAATCCTATTGTATCTGGAAATATAGAAATTGAACCTACCCCTGAGAATTCAAAATTCTTCCTGCTCCCTATTACATCACATCCTAAAGAAAGGTCAGCTACATAAGCTATCAGGCCCCTGAAAATTTTGGTTATACCCTTCTCTTACTAATAATTATTCCATTAACTCAACTTCTTATCTCCCTTGCTATTTTCAAAGGAACTCTTATCACAATAGTAGGCTCACACTGATTTCTTATCTGAACATGACTAGAAACCTATATACTAGTTCTTACTCCAATCTTAATTATAAAAATAAATCCCTGCTCTGAAGAAGCAGCCACCAAATATATTCTTAGACAAGCAATTGAATTTATAAACTTCATGATAGGTATTATTTCTGATATACTGTCCTCCAGACCGTGAACGATAATAAAGACTATTAATCAATTTTCATCCTTATTAATAATAACAGGCTCAATAATAACATTAGGAAGAGCCCCTTTCACTTCTGCATCCCAGAAGTAACCCAAGGATCCTCTCTAATATCTGGTATACTTCTCACATGACAAAACCTAGCCCGTATTTCGATTATGTTTCAAATTTTCCCGTCAATAAACATGAACATCCTCCTATCTGTCACAATCCTGTGCAATACAGTGGGCAGTTGGGGCAGATAATAAAACGCAACTGCATAAAATTCTAACCTACTCCTCAATTACTCACATAGGTTGAATAATAGCAGTACTAAATTATAAGCCAAAAGTTGACATTATAAGTCTGATTATTTACTTTATTATAACAAATACCACATGTCTAATACTCTACCTGAGTAAAAGCACAAAGTCATTATACAAGGAGATATGCCAAATCTCCTTGTCTTTGAGGGTGACACCATTAAATATGACCTGGGTGTGTATATGAGAGTCACAATTTCATGTGTTCCCTGGGCAATTGTATGACACTCTACAACATTCCAAGGCTTTTTACAGCATGCATGACAGTTTAAAACCTCTTTGAGACCTACATGCGGATATAGATTCATGATCTTACATATTTTCCTAAAACCAGGCATTACAGTCAACATCACTTCTGTAGGCTAGGTTCAGAATTGAGATCCATTATTATTGCCTGTGATCTGGATCCAGAAATGAGTCACCGTCTCAACTTTGGGTCATATCCACATATGAAGGTCACAATTTCAACTTTGTTCTGCATTTACTTGTTAGACTCAGGACATTAAGAGTTGGCTTTGAACATGTGGGATAGTAAAAACATTTTCATTCACCTGGCTGTGTAACTGAGAGTCCCAATCTGAACTTATGCTGGTTCCTGTCACAAACTCTCTGTACCACACAAGGAGTTTATACATTATGTGTTAGTGTTATAAAGTACTGTAAGCATAGTATAAACATGCAACCAAAGACAGTACAGTTCCTCTTGCCCTAAGACTAGTGATGAAAGGCAAAATATCTCCTATCAGCTGAATCCCAAAATAAGTTTGACCATCATGCCTGTTAACAGAAGTAAGGTATATGCTATTGTCCCATTTGTGTCAACAACTAGGCAGGAGGGTAACATCACTTAGGTGCTAGACCAAGGATCATGTCACAATGCCCTCTCTAGGCAGTGTGTAGGAATTAGAGTTATATTAACTGGGTGCTGGACTCACCAGTTTTACATAATCACCCAAGTGGAAAAAAAACAGCAAAGTTATGAGAGCCAAAACACCTACATAATGGGCCCAGGATATGTCAAAATTCCTTCTGTGGCTCTGGGACTGGCATAAAAGTCACATTATTATGGTGCTGCACCCAGCAATATGCCATAATTCTCTCTACATGTAAAACACAGGCAAAAGAGTAATATTTTCTGGGTGCTTGGCCATGTAATACATCATAATTTCTGTTTTTGGGCATGGCTTGAGAAAAAAGGAAGAGTCAAACAACCAGAGCGTTGGGCTCTTTAATATGTTACCATTGCCCCATTTTAAAGACCAAACAGAAGAGGACAGTCACTTCACTTGAGATATGGAATCAGAGATATATTCCAGTGTCCTAAAGAGGCAGGGACCAGGCAGAAAAGAATAATCATATTGTCTAGATGCTTCTGTAGTTATATGTCACAATGTGTCAGGTGAACAGAAAGCAGACAGCAAAGCCACATCACTTGGTTACAACAGCAATTAATATGTTACCATGCCCAGTGAAGATAGATTTGAAGAAAAAAAAAGAAAATCACACCTTCTGGGTGCTGGGCTCAGCAATATGTAATAATTCCTTCTCTTGACAGAGTTCAGAACAAAAAGGTGAGTCATGTCACCTAGGTTTTGCACTCAGTTTTATGTCCTAATTTCTTCAGTGTGCAAGATCCAGGCAGGAGAGGATTGTCAAATTACCTAGATGCTATATCTAGCTATATGTCACAGTGTCCCTGTGGGCAAGGCACTGGCAGGAGAGACATATCACTTAGCCAGTAGGCCTGGAAATATGTGAAAACATCCATTGTTTGCACTGCCCAGGAAGAAAAGTCGCATTATTATGTTTCTGATCCAGTGACAGATAACAATGCCTTTATGGAAAGAAATTTAAACAGAAAATCTCAACACAGGGGTACTACGCCAAGGGATATAACACAATTGCCTCATCTCTAAAAGTCACACCATTACCTGTTAGCTAGTTTTATATGTGACAGTCACAATCTTGCGTGTGTGCTGGCCATTTTAGGACACTCTCTACAACCTCTGAGATCTTTATACAACATGCATGAAAGTTGAAAAACTTTCTGAGGTGTGCCTGCTTATATGGAATCATGATTTACATATTGTCCTAAAGCCTGGAATGACAGTCAGTATCTCTCATGTATGCTGGCTTCAGCGATAAGACCTGTGAGCTGGTACAGAAATTAGTCACCATCCCATCTGTGGCCAGATTCACTTATGAAATTCACAATTCCAAGTTTCTGTTGTATTCACTTGCTAGATTCAGGATCTCAACAACAAGCTTTTAAAATATAGGATAATAACATATTTTACATTCACCTGAATATGTAATCAAAATTCACAATCTTAACTTTTTGCTGGGCCCTGTTATAAAACTGTGTGTACCACCCAAGACATTTTATAATGAGTTATTGCTGTAAACCTCTGTGAGCTTTGTACAAATATGCAATGAGAGACCTTATCTATTGACTTAAACCTTGTGGTGAGAGGCAATATATCTTTTACTGCCTGAGTCCAAATATAAGCTGGATCATCATGCTTTTGAACTGAAGCAGGATATATGTCGTAGTCCCATTTGTGGGGAAAAACTAGGCAGAAGGTTAACATCACTTAGGTGCTGAGCCAAGTGATATGTTACAAAGTCGTCTCTATACAGCAACTAGGAAAGAGGGACACATTAACTTGGGGCTAAAGCCAGCAATATAATACAACCCCACACAGAAGAAACCCAGCAGGTAGAGATGAGAGCCTAGGCACCTAAAGAATGAGTCAAGGATATGTCATAACACCTTCTGTGGCTCTGGCACAGGCAGGAGGGTCACATCATTAGGGTGCTGGGCTGAGCAACATGCTATAGTCCCCTAAATGTGCACAACTTAGTCAGAAGAGTGACATCATCTGGGTGCTGGACCCTGAAATATGGGAAAAGTCTTGTTCATGGATGTTGTTCAGCAACAAGATGAGAATCATCTTATCGAATTACCTATGTTCTGGGCTCATCAATATGTCAGTCTCCCCATTGTCAAGGCCCAGGCAGAAGAGAAAAGTCACAACACTTTGGTCATGGGCATAGAGATATAGCCCAATGTCACCTTTAGGCAGGACTTAGGTGGAAAAAGAGAGCCATATTACCTAGCTGCTTCTATAGTATATGTCAAAATGCAATATGTGGCCAGAAACTAGGCTGAACAGCCACATCACCTGGTTCTGGGTCCTGAGGTATACACAGTTTCTCCTTAGGAAAGGACCCAGGCAAGAGGGTTACATTACTTAGGTGCAAGGTACACCCTTATGTCACAATGCTCCAAGTGGACAGGGCCAAGCAGGAAGTCACATCACCTAGGTGATAGGTCCAGAGATATGTCACAAAGCCTTTTTGAAAGCATAGCCATGGCAAAAGAGTACCATCACCTTTGTACCTGGCCTAGCAATATGTCACTATTCAAGTGGGCACTTCCCAAACAGAAGAGACATATCACATAAATGATAGGCCCTGAGATATGTCAAAATGCCTGTTTTTGGGTTTAGTCCTGGCAAAATGGTATCATCTCCTCTGCACCAGACCTAGAAATATGTCACCATTTTGCCCTGTGTGCAGAGCCCATTTTAGAGAGGTGAGTTACCTCTTCTAACTAATGGACTCATTTATAAGTCACAATGATATCTGACGGCATGGTGCAGGCAAGAATGTAACATCTCCTGGGTGCTGGATCCAGGTTATGTCACAATTCTTACTGAAAGAAATGTCCAGGCAGAAAAGTCACATCACCTTAAGGTTGACCCAGGTAGATGTCAAAATCCCATATGTAGGCTGCAACCAGCCTGAAGAGTCAAACCACACAGGTAGTTGGCAAAAATTTATATCACAGTTATGATGGAATACAATTCTAGGGTTTAAATTTACAATACCACACAATGTCCTGTTTTCATGTTGGAAAGTTGTATTCACCCATCTCTGATGGTGAAAGTCCTTACTGTCTCCTGGCTGTGCATATGAGACTCATAATTTTCTCTGTGTGCTAGGCCCTGTTATGACACTGTCTATACAACCCAAATTTGTTATAAAATATGTGTGAGTGTTGTAATCTTCTGTGACTTTTATATCAAAAGTAGATCCTGAACATTACTCATGTTGCTAAGCCTAGTGAGAGAAGTCAAAATTTCTCCTATTGGCTGGTTCCATGTAGGAGAGTCATTATCGTTCGTGTTAGCTGTGCCTAGGTATATGTCATCATTGTCTTTGTGGTTATAAAACAGGCAGGACAATCACACCTCCTAAGTCCTAAGCCAAAAATATTTCAATATTCAATTTTGTAGTCAGGGCCATAATAGAAAATTCCCAAAACTTTGGTGCTAGGCCCAGCTTTATGGCATTATGCTGTAGGAATTCAATCAGGCTGGTGGGAAAATACTGAAAATAGTTATAATAATTGCCACAAACTCTCTTGGGAGGCCTAAGATTTTCCATCACTTCAGATTGCTTGGCTGAAGGCAGCCAGGGTCTCTTTGCAGGAGCGAGAAAGATTGGGGTGCAAGTACAAAGAACGTGGGGAGTTTATCCTACTAACCTGTTTAGTTATATGGACCTAAGACTAACCTATGTCCTACCACAGATAATTAACTGTTTCCAGCTTGGGGGTCAGCAGAAGTTTAATACCTGCAAGTGGTGTTTGCTTTATGTCTCAGAAACTGGCCTTTAATCTTTACCCTCTAATGGTGTTTATACTTACGATCTTTGTTAATTAATCTTTTCTAAATAGATGCAAATCTCAGGGACCAATCAAGGCCACAGTTGTAACTGTTTACAGTACTTTCCGGGAACTCTCTAAGAAGCTCAGACACTCAGCTGGACTGGCCATGCAGAATATCTATGTGCCAGCTTACTTCATTACTCTGTCACTGGGTCAAAGTTTGCAGGTAAGACCCCTGAAGTTGGTTCCCTGCCCCTGTTTGTGGAACGCTGTGAAGGAAACATGATGGACCCCCAAAAATAAAGTGAAGAAGAACAGTGTTGTCAAGTCAGTAAGTAATCAGTAAGTAGTTAGTGCCCACTCGAAATTTCCAAGTTCAGTGGGGACTGGTCACCCTGAGGTTTCATTGTGGGACCACAGTTATCAGCTCAACAGAAACAGTATATAAAAGAGTTGAAATAGTTGATTAAGGCTGGTGGAGCATCAGTTTCACAGGCTTATTTAAGGGACCTAATAATGCAAAGTGTTGTAACCCAAACCCAATGGTTCTTGGAAAAAGGAATACTAGATGTGGAACTAAGGGAACAAGTGGGGAGAAATCTTAAACAATGTTATACACAAGAGCAATAAGTCCAAGTAACAGCTTTAACATTATGGGCTTTAAATTGAACAGCCCTGGTTTTGTTATACACGGAAAAGCCTCAAAAGGGGAAAGAGGAGGAACTGTCACATGCATTATGGCCTCCTCTTCCCTCAGCCCTGATATCACCAGGCCAAAATAACAAAGAGGAAATGGAGGTTTTACCTAAGCCCCCTCTTCCAACATTTAGGAAAAGAGACCAGGGATAGCCTACAGCTATAAGTCCCTGACTTAGGAAGAATTACAAGGGTAGCTATTAGCCTATCCAGTAACGTAAGATCAGCAAAGCAATCAGTTACCTAAAAAGTTAAGAAAAAGCATTAAAGGCCAAAGCTGCATAGCCAAGCAGGTGGTGGACAAAAGGGAAAACCCAGCAGCAGGGATGTTCACAAATCTGGAGCTAAGAAGTGCTCCAGACAACTCAGCCTGCACAGCAGGGTCAGCGACAGGGAGTCAGGCACAGCTCATCAGCACTAGCCTGCTGGGGAGGGGCAAGAGGCACATGTGACAGGGTCCACCCTGGCTGGCAGCATCTGCCCAGCAACAGAGGGAATGAGCAGGGGCAAAAAACAGCACAGAAAATCAGTGGCACCCTTACAAATGAAAAGCTGCCCCTGACTTGGGACAGGCTTGCTCAGCTCTCTAGCTCTGCAGCAGACACAAGACAAAATCTTGTGGGCTCCTTGTTTACAAGTGACATCCTAGATTATAGTTCTCTACTGATGGTTAAGTAAAACTTAAAAATTTAAAAAACATTTTTCTAATAGAGGCCACTGCTATTATTTCTCTCTCTTACCCTTAACATAACTCTCTCCAAATTCAATTTAAGTAAAACAGTAACCTCTAAAGGGAGAAACAACACAAAAGGTTCATGAGTTAGCTAAGGAGCAATTAAAAGCAAGCTTTACTCCCTGGTAAATAAAAAAAGTTTCCTAATTATGGGGTTACTTATTTTATAGGTGATGTTCTCCTAACAGTCCTTAAAATTCACCCATTTTCGTCTTTCCCAAAAAGTCTTTTAAATTTTACCTACAAAATAGTTTATGTCCCCATACCTCATGCATACCTAATGCTTTAACACTGCTTACTGAGGGTTCTGGTAAACATGGAAAGGTGGCAGTCTAGTAGAGACCACATAACTGACTCACTCAATCTGAGTTTGCCAGCACTTAAAAAGCTAAAGTTAAAACCTTAATATTAACTCTATAGGACTTTTAAATACCTGATTAAGTCCACTCTGGAGAACACTCTGGAGACCCTGTGTGCTCTTTTTCTCCAACTTCAGCAATTGCTAGATGGACATACACATTCTATTTTTATTACATCAATTCAAGCCCACAGCTCACTGCCTGGCCCATTAGGTTATGACAATCATCAGTCAGCCCAGTTTATGACATCATTGCTTGAGCAAGCCATACAATCACATCAATTTTTCCATCAAAATTGGAGAAACTTATCTAAACAATTTCTAAGTACCCAGAGACTTGCTAAACAAATTATCCTACAATGCCCTGATTGCCAGCTCACAAACACATCTCCTTCCTTCAACAGATATTAACCCAAGAGGATTAGAACCTAATCAGTTATGGCAAACAAATATTACACACATCCCTGAATGTGGAAAGCTAAGATACATGCATGTGCCCATTGATACCAATACTAATCTAATTAGTGCATATTAAAGAGATAAATAAAATAAAAAAGTAAGAAAGAGACTAGAAAAGACAGAGTTCAGAGAGAGACACAAAAAGTAAGACAGAGATAAAGTAAGAAGAAAAGAAAGACATATTAATAAATTTGTAGTTATAAGAATGCACCTTTACTAAAGAAAGTTATAAAACAAAGTCAGAAAGTTAAGGCATGTTGAAGATTGTCTGTGAAAACCATAGAAAATATTCTAAATAGAAATTTATGCAGAACATGTATAATTTTTGTATTGAAGATCTAAGCAGTTTTAAAACATTAATTGTAAAAGAAATTCTGTGTGTAAGCATATTGGACAAAATTAAAGTGATTTTCCAGTTTTTCTGTAAACTAGACATTAAAAAAAAAAAAAAAAGCACTATGGGTTTTCCTTAAAGCACTAACTTGCTCTTTAATAAAGACTGTAAGAAGTCTCTTAGCACAGAGACCACACTTAGAATTTCCAGTACACCAACACCAGCCTGGAGACTATGTTCTCAACAAAGGTTGGAAAGAAGAAAAAACTCAAGCCAGCCCAAGAAAGACCTTACAGGAAATGCAGCCCCAAGTGATGCAGCTTCCGTGGATGACACAGGCCCCAGAAACTATGCTGAATAATTAGAAGGACAATCTTATTGAGGGAACCTGCCCCCAATATTTCAACTTGGTTCTTTCTATTTTCCATAAGTGTCAGCTGGCTGAGAAATAAAGAGAGACAGTACAAAGAGGAGAATTTTGCAGCTGGGATGCCATGGGTGACATCACATATTGGTAGTACGATGATGCCCGCCTGAGTCTCAGACCAGCAAGTTTTTATTAACGGTTTCAAAAGGGGAGATGGTGTAAGAACAGGGAGTAGATACAAAGATCACATGCTTCAAACAGCAAAAAGTAGAACCACTAATAAGGGTCTAACAAAAATCACATGCTTCTGAAGGAACAGGACAAAAGGCAAAAGCAGAACCACTGATAAGGGTCCAATAAAGATCACAAGGCAAAGAGCAAAACAGAATCACTGATAAGGGTCTATGTTCAGCAGTGCACGTAGTGTCTTGATAAACATCTTAAACAACAGAAAACAGGGTTTGAAAGCAGAGAACCAGTCTGATCACAAATTTACCAGGGCAGAGATTTCCCCACCCTAGTAAGCCTGAATGCTCTGCAGGAAACCAGGGTGTATCCCAGTCCTTATTTCAAAAGCACAAGACAGACATTCCCAGAGTGGCAGTTTATAGACCTCCCCCCAGGAAGGTCTATAACATTTATCAAAAAATTATAAAAAGGAATATAAACATTCCTTTCAAAGGGTATTAATATTAGTATTCCTTGCTAGGAAAATAACTTCATGATATCTTCCCTAGAATGTTGCTAATTGTACTCATGATTGTTCTTTGTTATTTGCTAAATCTAAAATGCAAAGCCAGAATAAGAGCAATAACCACCATGTCTGACAAACCCGATGCTGCACACATTTACACCCTCCAATTCAATAAAATTTATGCAGAAAACAAAACGTGGAGATTCAGAGATTCAATCAGGCTAATGGGAAAAACATTAAAGATAGTTACAGTAATAGCCACAATCTCACTTGGAAGGCCTTAGAGTTTGCATAGCTTCATATTGCTTGGCTGAAGGCAGTCAGGGTCTACTTGGAGGAGTGAGAAAAATTAGGGTGCAAGTACAAAGGAAAGTGGGGAGTTTATCTTGCTAACCTGTTTACTTATATGGGCCTAAAACTAACCTTTGTCCTAATGCTGGTGCTGAAATGCTTCCTACTTGGCAGGTCAGCAGAAGTTTACTACCCACAAACAGTGTTTGCTTTAGGTCTTGGAACCTGGCCTTTAATATTTACCCTCTAGTGGTGTTTACTCATGACCTTTATCAATTAACCTTCATGAAATAAATGCAAGTCTCACTGACTGAGGGTGGCTGAAGTCACAACTGTTAGAGTACTCTCCAAGGAGTCCATAGTTGCTCAGACACTCAGCTGGACTTGCAAACCGGAATATCCCTTTCTCTGTAAACTTCATTCATCTGTTACTGGGTCACGGACTTCCACATATGAAGAGTGTCCAAGCAGCAGAGTAAAGTCATATCACCTAAATGATGGGCCCACAGATATGTCACAATGCCTCTTGTTGAAACAGGTTAGGCAAGAGAGTCATGTCATTTGGATTCAGTGCTTATAAATGTTACATTATTTACTGGAGACAGGATGCATGCCAGAAAGGAGAGGCACATATTGTCTATGATGGGTGCAGAGATATATTGTGATCCCTTTGAGGGCACTGTTAAAACACGAGAGTCAATTCCCCAAGTTCTTGACCCGGGTGTATGACAAAATGCTATCTGTTGTTTAGAAGTCGGCAGAATTATTTCATCACTCAGAGGCTGGGCAAGGGTAAATGTCAAAATAACAACTCCGCAAAGTTTTAGGGATGAGATTCAACATCCTGTATATCCTGGCTCCAGGTACAGGCGTTGTTATTAGGCCTTTGATCTATTGTCAAGTATATGGCACAATATCACAGTGGGAAGGGAGAAGAAAGAAATCACATCACCTGAGTGGTAACTGGTCCAGTGAAATGTCACAATCCTCCTTTTGGCAGCACCCTGGAAGAAAAGTCATATCTCCTGGATGCTGGTTTCAGAGATATATCTAAATCAACCCTGTGGGCAGAGGTTAGGATGGAAAGCACACAAACTACACCTAGGCAATTGACCTAGATATATGTCACAATGGCTCCTATGTGCAGGACCAGGGCAGGAGAGTGACCTAACCTTGGTGCTGGGTTCAGCAATACATCACAATCTTTTTGTTGGTCAGGGCCCAGGCAAGAGGGAAGGAAGATAACTTCGGTGTTGAGCCAAATGACAAGTTACAAAGCTCCTACTGGCAGAACACGACCCCCCAAAAAGGTGAGGCATATCACCTGGATGCAATAGTCAGTTATGTGTCAAAATGCACCATAACGCAGGGCTAAGATAGTAAAAGGAAATTACATCAGTTATGTGATTGACCTACATAAAAGTGACAATGCTCTGCATAGCCAAGCTTCAGGACAAAATTTTACATTAGCTGAGTGCCGGTTTCAGTGATATATACTAGTGCCCTTTGTCACATTGCCACAGAAGTTTTTGCATATTGCTTAGTTGCTTGGTGCATGTATGTCACAATTTCGATTGTGTTTTGGGGTAAAAAAGAGTCAAAAAAGAGTCAGATCCTTGGCAAAGTCATACATCTCAATCACAACCTCGGAAATGTTCAGATATAAGTTTCATAGTCCCACACAATTCCTCGCTTTGTGTATAAGAGTCAACACCTCCTACATGTTGGGTCAAAGTACAGCAGTCAAAACCTCAACAATGGGCAAGATCCATGTATAACAGCCCCAATTCCACTTGAAGATTATGTTTCCATAGGGGAGTCAAAGTACCACAGGTGTGCTGAATCATGGTTCAAATGTCACCAAACCACCTGTGAATCAGACTAATGTATGACAGCAACAATTTAAAGTGTCTACTGCTATGAGTGTGAGATTTATAGCTCATATGCAGGCTCTGTTTATGTTTGAGAATGAAAATCTTGTCAGTGGGTTGTGCAGCTAAGAGTCACAAAAGCATCTGGTTGCTGGTGACTGTTATGACACTCTGTACAACTCAGGCTTTATATGATATTCCAGAGTAGCATACTTTTGTGTGAATTCTTACAGGTGGGAGATTTAGGACTTTACCCATGGCTGTAAGACTGAAAATGACAGTTGAATTATCTTTCCTGGCTGGCTCTAGATATGATAGTTATTATAGTGCATATGTGCTGAATCAAGATAAATGTAACAATTTCGCCTTGGACAGAGACAAGAGAGAAGAGTCACATCATCTGTATGCTGAGCCAGGGATATATCATAATGTCCTCTGTAGACAGGACCCAATTAGAAGAGCCATATCACTTGGGTAAAATCTCAAATAATATGTCATCATGCCCACTGTATACAGCGTTAAATATTTAGTGGTTAGTCACATTCCCTCAGTGGTGGTGGTGTCACCAGTATGTGAGAATTCCCTCTCTTTGCAGAGCCCAGCACAAAGAGGAGAGTCACATCGCCAAGGTTTTGCACTCAGTGGTATGTCAACATTTCTTCTGGCAGGATCCTGGCAGGAGAGGAAAGTCATATTTCCTAGAAGCTATAGCGATATGTCACAGTGTCCCATATGGGTAGGGCACTGGCAGGAGTCATACATCACCTAGCTGAAAAGCCCAGGGATATGTGACAATATCCCCTGTTGGCTGAGTCCAAGAAGAAGAGTCACACTATTCTGATTCTAACCCAGCAATATTTCACAAGGCACCTATGGGAAAGAATTTACACCCCAAAATCTCAACACTCAGGGATACTAGGCCTAGTGATACGACACAATCTCTTCATCTTTTAGGGTAACACCTTCAATGGTTAGCTTGGTGTGTATATAAGTGTCACAATCCCATGTGTGTTCTTGGTCATTGTATGACACACTCTACAGCATCTGAATGCTTTATGCAATATACAGGAGAGTTTTAACACCCTGCAGTCTACATGCTTGTTTTGACTCACAATCTTCCATATTGCTTTAAACCCAATTATGACAGTTAACATCTCTCTTGTAGGATGGTTTCAGACAGGAAAACCATTATGATGTCTGTGATCTGGGTCCAGAAATGAACCACCATCTCACCTGCAGCAAGATACGTATGTGAAAGTCACAATTCCATCTTTGTGCTTTATTTACTTGTTAGACTCAAAATTTCAACAGTGGGCTCTGTAAATGTGGGATGGTGTCAACTTTTCCCTCACCTGCATGTGTAATCAACAGTCACAATTTTAACTTTTTACTGGGCCCTCTTATAAAACTCTGTGTACCACCCAAGTAGTTTATAGAATATGAGTTAGTGTTGTAACCTTCTGGGAGCTTTGTACAAATATGCAACTCATCACCTTACCTATTGATCTAAGTGTAGTGATGACAGGCAAAATATCTACTATTGGTGGAATCCCAATTTAAAATTAATTGTCATGCCTCTGAATGGAAACAATATAAATTTTATAATCCCGTTTGTAGGAAAACAACTTGGCAGGATGTTAGCACAACTTAGGTGTTTTGCCAAGCAATATGTCACAATCCCCTCCTAGAGAGAGTCTAGAAATGAGGGTTACTTTAACTCAGGGCTGGAGCCAGCAATATGACACTATCCCAAATGTGGAAAACAACAACAACAACAAACAACAAACAGACAAATGATGAGAGCAAAAACAACTACAAAATGGGCCCAAGATATGTAAAAATACTTTCTGCTGCTCTGGCTCAGGCAAAACACTTACATCATCAGACTGGTGGAGGTCCAGCAATTTGCCATAATTCTCTCTTTATGCAGGACCCAGGATGAAGATGAACATAATCTGTGAGCTATGCCCTGCAAAAATACATCAAAATTCCTTTTCATGGGCATGGTTCAAAAAGAAGAAGAGTCATATTACCTAAGTATTGTGTTTAGCAATGTCACATCACCCCATTTTAAAGGTTCTGGCAGTAGAAAAGAGTCACATTACTTAAGACATAGGCTCAGGTATATGGCCCAATGGTCCCAAGTAGGCAGGGCTCAGGTAAAAGGGTAAAGTCATGTCTCTTATGCATTTTCCTAGGTATATGACACAATCTAATATGTGAGGTGGCACCATGCAGAAGAGTCACATTACCTTGAGGCTGGGTCCAGAGATATGTCAGGAACTTCCCTTAGAACAAGACCCAGGCAAGAGAGTTTCAACAAATAGGTGCATGTTCTACCTTTATGTCACAATGCTTCATATGCGCAAGGCTCAAGCAGGTAGTCATATCACCTAGGTAACGGGCCCAGATATATGTCACAATATCCTCCTTGAGACATGATTCTGGGGAAACTCTACCACCATCTGTGTGCCTTGCCTAGCAATACGTCACTATCCAGGTAAGCCAGACCCAAGCAGGAGAGCAGCAATACGCACCTGATAGGCCAAGATATTTGTCACAATGCCCTTTTTTGGACATTACTCTAGCACAAGAGTACCATCACCAGTGTGCCAGGCCCAGCCATGTGCTACTATCCCCTAGTGTGAGTACAGCCCATTCTAATGAGTAGAGTTATGCAACCTAACTGGTGATATGTCACAATGACTTCTGTGGGCATGGCTTAGGCAAAAATGCAAGATGACCTGGGTGCTGGATCTAGTGATATATTACTATTCTTACTGAGAGCAGGCACCAGGCAGGAAAGTCACATTACCTAGAGGATGGCCAAGGTAGATACAACAGTAACATATGTGGGCTGGAACCAGTCTGGAGAGTCAGATCACACAGGTGCTTGGCAGAGATTTATATCATAATCACACTGGCAAAAAAAATTCCTTGGATAAGATTTACAACACCACACATGTCCTTTTATCATGAGCAACAGTTGGCTTCATATATGTAAGATAGTGACAGCCCTTACTGTCATCTGGGTGTGAATATGAGATGATTTCACCTTTCTGTTGGGTTCTGTTATGACACTCTCTGTCCAAGTCAAGTGCTTCATAAAATATCTGAGGCTGTTATAATCTTCTTTGACCTTTTTCTACCAGAAACATATTTAATCACTCCCTTTTCTAAAACAAGTTATGAGAGTCAAAATTACTCCTATTTGTGGGATGCACATATAAGAGTCATTATCATGCCTGTGAACTGTGCCTATATATGTAAGAATTTACTCTGTGGTGATGAAATAGACATGACAGTGAAGTGACCTAAATTCTGAGAGAGAAATGTGCCAATATTCTCCTTGTAGGCATGTTCCTGGCAGAAAAGTTGCATAACTTGTGGGTTAAACTCAGGTATATGGCACAGTGCCCATTGTGGGCCATGTTCAGACAGAAGAAGAGACTTATATCACCTAAATGATAGGTCTAGAATATATCACAATGTATCCTGTTGAAAGGACCAGGTAAGAGAGTTACATCATTTGGATGCGATGCTTAGGAATGTGACAATCCCCATTGGAAACAGGGTCAGGGCAGGAGAGGACAGTCAGGTAACTAGATGATGGGTCCAGAGACACACAACAATCCTTCCTGAGGTTATTGTTAGGACAGGGGTGTCAAATTACCATGGTGCTCAGCTATGATATACATCCAAATCTCATTTTTTGGCTATACCAAAGCAGGATTATTAAATAACTCAGGAGCTCGGCAAAGGTATATGTTACAATAACACTGGGTGAAAATTACAGGAATGGGAGTCACCGTCTTGCATATGACATGGCTCCAGGTTTAAGAGTCATAATTAGTCCTCATATCTGGTCTCAGTTATATGGCACACTATTACTTCTGGGCAGAGGGCAAGAAGGAAGGTCACATTACCTAGGTGGGTGCTGGTCCAGTGAGATGTCACAAACCCTTCTTGTGGATAGGACACTGGAAGAAGAGTCAAATCACCAGAATGTAGATTTTAGTGACTTATCAAGATTCCCCCTGTTGACACGGATTAGGAAGGTGAGAAGACTCATGTTACTTTTGCAACTGGCCTAGATATATGTCACAATGGCTGCTATGTGCAAAACCAAGGTACGAATGTGACCTCACCTTGGCCCTGGGTTTAGCAATATGTCACAATCTCCCCTGTGGTCAGGGCAAGACGTGAGAGAAAAAAAAATATCTGGATTCTGAGCCAAGTGTTTCTGTTGGCAGAACCCAAAAAGGAGAGTCACATCACCTGCTTGTGGTACCCAGTTATGTGTCATAATGCACGATAAGTGCAGGCAAAGGCAGTAGAAGGGAGTCACATCACTTACATGATGGACCTGGATTTAAGCCACATATATCCAGATATATTATCTTTTATAGGCAAGAATCAGGCAAAGAATTCGGATCACCTGGGAGCTGATACTAGTGATATATAAAAGTGCCCTTTATAGGCCTGCCCAGACATCTTCGCTTAGGTGTATGATCCATGTATATCACAATTTAACCTCTAGTCGTAACCTAAAAAGGAAAGTCAAGTTATTCAGGAGCTGTGCTACCTTTTTGTCCTAATCACACACTAGACAATATTCAGAAGTAAGATTCATAGTCCTGCACAAGTCCTGGCTTCTTGTATGTGAGTCAACACCTCCTATGAGTTAGGTTAAAGCAGAGAAGTCACAATCTCAACAATAACAATAGGCAACATCCATGTATAAGATGCCCAATCTCACTTGAATATTAGGTTCCAGTAGAGGAGTCACATCCTCCCAGGTGTGTAGAATCATGCATCACCAAATGACACGTGAATAAGAACCATATATGAGAGGAACATTTTCAACCTTTGACTGTTCTTTTGTGTGAGATTTAGTAACTTATTTGTAGGCTCTGTTCTTGTGAGAGAACGAAAATTGGGTCAGCTGGGTGTGCATCCAACAGTCACAAACATACCTGGTTGCTCTTCCCTGTTATGACACTCTTTGTACCACTCAGGCTTTATATAATATGCCTGAGTGTCATAATCTTCTGTGAACTTTATACAATTTGGAGACCCATTACTTTACTTATGGCCACGACTGGCTTTGAGAGTCAAAATATCTCTAATTTCTGAGTCCAGGTATGATGATTATATTTCTGCATGTGAGTTGAACCCAAGTTTATGTCACAATTTCAACTGTTGGCAGATCCAAGGCAGAAGAGTTTCATTGCCTGGATTCTGAACTCAGGATATATTACAATCTCCTTTGCAGGCAAGGCCAAGCCAGAAGAAACACATAAACTGGATACAGACACAAGTAATATGGCACCATGGCCACTCTACACAGGATTGAGGAAAGAGAGGAGAGTCACACCACATAGGTGTTTGGCTCAGCAATACGTAGTAAACCACTCTTTTGACAGAATAAAGAGGAGAGTCTCATTACCTAGGTTTTGAACTCAGCTTTATGACAGAATTCTTTTAGTGGGTAGGATCTTTGCAGAAGAACCACATTTCTTAGATGCTACTTGCAACGATGTCACAATGTTCCTTGGGGGCAAAGTGCAGGCAAAGTAGACAAATTACCTCTGACAGGCTCAGAGATATGTGATGATATCCCCTCTTTGCAAGGCTCAGGGAGACTTGTCACATCATTGTGATTCTAACCCAGTAATTTGTCAAAAATGCATGCTTTGAAAACAATTTAACCAAAAGTTTTAGCACATGGGTACTAAGCCCAGTGATAGGACACAATCTCCTCATTTTTGAGGGTGATACCTTTAACTGTTAGCTTGGTGTGTATATAAGTCACAATGCCACGTGTGTGTGCTGGGCCATTGTATGACACCCTCTACAACATCCAAGTGTTTTACACAGTAGGAAATGCTCTGTACCACCCAGGAGTTTATACTATACATACTAGTGTTCTAAATTTCTGTGAGCTTTGCAGAGATACGCAATCCAGGATTTTACCTATTCCTCTAAACCTAGTAAAGACAGCCAAAATATCTTTTATTGGCTGAATCCCAATATAAGTTTGACCATCATGCCTGTGAATTGAAGCAAGTTATATGTCATCTTCCTGTCTCTTGGCCAAAAAAAAGGTGGCGGGGGAGAGTAGCATCGCTTAGGTGATGTGGCAAGCAACATGTCACAATGCTCTCTCTAGGCAGAACCTAGGAAGGAGTGTCACATTAACTGGTTGCTGGTCTCAGCAATATGACACAATTACACATGTAAAAACTTAGCAAAGGGATGAGAGCCAAAACACCTACAGAATGGGCCAAAGGTATGTGAAAATACCCACTGAGGCTCTGGCCCACGCAGAACAGTAGCATCATGAAGGTGCCAGATACACCAGTATGCAATAATTTTCTCTTTATTTAGGAAAATGGCAGAAGAGTAATATCATTTGAGTGCAATAGGTCAAAATTTCTCTTTGTGGGTATGGTTCAGAAAAAAATTGTATAGTCACATGACCTAAACACTGGGCTCAGCCATATTTCACAATCCCACCCTTTTAAAGGCCCAGACAGAAAAAGAAGAGAGTCATATCACATAGGTCATGAGCTCTAAGATATGTCCCAATGTCCCTAGTACGAAGGGATCAGGCAGACATCGATAATATATCACCCAGGTAGCTCCGTAGAAATATGTCACAGTGTAACACTTGGGCAGAAACCGGGCAGAAATGTCATTAACACTTGGGTTCTGAGTTGTGAGATATGTCACAAGGTTCTCTTATGACAGCACCCAGGCAAGAGACTTATACCACCTAGGTGCAGGTTTTCTGCTTATGCCTCATGTTCAATGTGGCTAGAGCCCAAGGAAGGAGTCACTTCACCTAGGTAACAGGCCCAGAGATTTGTCACAATGTCCTCTAGGAACCATAGCCCTAGCAAAAGAGTACCATCACCTGTGCGCCTGGACTATAAATGTGTCGCGCTCCAGGTTGGCAGAGCCCAAGCAAGAGAGCCACATAACCTAGGTGATAGGTCCAGAGATATGTTATAATGCCCTACATTGAGCATAGCCCTGGCAAAAGAGTACTCTCACCTGTGCCCCTGGCATTGCATAATGTCATTATTCTTCCTTTGTGCAGGGAACAGTTTAAAGAGAAGAATTACATTACCTATGAGGTGGACGCAGAAATATCTCACAACAATTTTGGTGAGCATGGTGCAGGCAAGAATGTAACATCACCTGGGTGCTAGATCCAGTGATATGTCACAATCTTTTCTGAGAGAAGGGCTCAGGCAAGATAGTCACAACACCACAGGTTAGCATAGGTAGATATCACAATTCCATATATGGGCAGGAATAAGTCTGGATAGTCAAATTACAGAGGTGTTTGACAAAAATTTATAAGAGTATCACACTGTAAGAAAATTCTAAAGGTGAGATTTACAATATCACACAGGTTCTGTTTTTATGTGTGAGATTTAGTACCTCACTCCTAAGCCTTGTTCTTGTGTGAGAATGACAATCGTGTCAGCTAGGTGTGCATACAAGAATCACATGTAAGCTCATTGCTGGTCTCTTTTTTGACACTCTTTGTACCATTAAGACTTTGCATGATATACCTGAGTGTTATAATCCTTCATTAAACTTAGAAGCAAAAACCCCAAGACTTTATCCATGACCGTGAGATTGGCTATGAGAGTCAAAATATCTGTACTGGCTGGGACCAGACATGATAATTATTATTGTGCATATGTGCTTAACCAAGATATATGTCACAGTTTTACCTGTGAACAAGGATAAGACAGGAGAGTAGCCTCATCTCTGTGCTGAGCCAGTGATACAGTATTATCTCATTCGCAGGCTGTGTCTAATCAGAATTGTCACATAACTTGGGTACAGCTTCAAATAGTATGCCAAAAATCCTCTATATACAGGAAAGAAGAAAAGGTGGAGAGTCACTAAACCTGGGTGCTGGGCTCTGCAATATGCAATAATCCCTTCTCTTGACAGTCTAGGATATGAAGGAGAGTCACATCACCTAGGTTTTGCAATCAGTGGTATGTTACAATTTCTTTGATAGATAGGGCCCAGGCAGGATGGAAGAGTCACATTACCTAGATATTAAGTCAAATGATATATTAAAATGTCCTCTGGGGACAGAGCATGGGTAGGAGGGAAAAATCACCTAGTTTATAGGCCCAGAAATATGTGATAATATCACCTATTGCCAAGGTCCAGGCAGAAGAATCACTTCATTATGATTGCAATCCAGCGATATGTCACAATTTACCCTTGGGAAGAAATTTAAGCCAAAAACTCTCAATACCTGGGTAATAGGACTAGTAATATGCCCAATCTTTTTGTCTTTGAGAGTGACATAATTAACTGTGAGCTTGGTGCCTATATGAGATTCACCATCTCACATGTTTCCTGGGTCATTTTATGATACTCTTCAACATTCAAAGGTTTCATACTGCATGCATCAGAGTTGCAAACCCTTCTGATGCCTACATACCCTTATGAATTTACAATCTCATATATTGCCCTAAACCTATGTATAATAGTCAACATCTCTTCTGTAGGCTGGGTTCAGGGATGAAACACATCATTTTGCCCATGAGCTGGATCCAGAAATGAGTCACCATCTCATCTGTGGCCATATCCACATATGAAGGCTACAATTCCAGCTTTGTACTGTATTTACTTGTTAGACTCAGGACTTTAACAGTGGGCTTTGGGCATGTGGGATGCTGACAACATTTGCTTACAACTGAGTGTGAAATTCAGAGTCCCAATCTGAATTTTTGCTCTTCCCTGTCACGAAACTCTCTGTACCACTGAGGGAAGTCATACATTATGAGCTAGTGTTGTAAAGTTCTGTGAGCTTCGTACAAATATGCAACCCAGGACCTTTCCTATTGCCCTAAGCCTAGTGATGAAAGGCAAAATATCTCCTATTGGCTGAATTCAAATATGAGTTTGATCATCATGCCTGTGATCTGAAGTAAGTTATATGTCACAATCCCATTTGTTGGCAAAAAAAAAAAAAACTACACAAAATGATGACATCTCTTTGGTGCTACACCAAGCGACATATCAACAATGCCCTCCCTAGGCAGAGTATAGGAATTAGAATCACATTAAGTAGGTGCTAGACTCAGCAATATGACACAATCCCACATGCGAAAAAAACTTAGCCAATTTATGGGAGAGAAAACACTTACATAATATGGCCAGCAGAAGTCAAAATACCTTCTGTGGCTCTTTCAGAAATGTGAGAGTCACATTATCAGGGAGCTGGGTTCAGCAATATGCCATAATTATCTTTATATCCAGAACCCAAGGAAAACAGTTACAATCTGGATGCTGGGCCCTGCGATATGTCAAAATTTCTGTTTGTGGACATGGTTTGAGAAAAAAGGGGGAGTCAAATAACCAGAGTGCTGGGCTCAGCAATATGTCATAATCCCCCCATTGTAAAAATCAGGCAGAAGAAGAGAGTCATTTCACTTAGGCATAGACTTGGAGATATACTCTAGTGTCCCCAGTAGGCAGAGCCCAGGCCAAAAAGAGAGACATATTATCTATGTGCTTCCCTAGTTTTATGTCACAATCTTATATGTGGGCAGAAACCAAGCAGAAGAGCCACACCACCTAGGTACAGCCTCAAGTAATAGGTTACTATGCACAATGTAGACAGGTTTAAAGAAAAAAAAAAGATAAATCACATAACTAGGGCTCTGGGCTCATTAATATGTCATAATTCCCTCCCTTGGCAGAGTACAGGGCAAATAGGAGAGTCAAGTCACCTAAGCTTTTCACTCAGTGCTATGTCACAATTTTTTCAGTGAGCAGGATCCAGGCAGGACAAGAAAGTCACATTACCTAGATGCTATATCTTGCAATGTGTCACAGTGTACCCTGTGGGCAGGGCACTGGCAGGAAAGACATATCATTTAGTTAAATGATATGTGAAAGTATGCCCTATTTGCAGGGTCCAGACAGAAGAGTCACATTGTCAGGATTCTGACCCATTGATGTGTAACGATGCTTTTATGGAAAGGAACTTAAATGAAAAAGTTTCAACACCCAGGGTAGAAGGCCAAAGGAATTGACACAAGCTCCTCATCTTTAAAGGTGACACCATTAACTCTTAGCTAGTGGTATATATGAGAATCACAATCTCCCATGTGTCCTAGTTGTAGTATGAAACTCTCTACCATATCTAAAAATTTTGTAGGACATGCATAAGTGTTGCAAACCTCTCTGAGGCCTACATGCATATGTGTACTCATGATTTTACATATTACCCTAAACACAGATATGACAACCAACATTTCTCCTATAGGCTTGCTTTAGAAATGAGACAATGATTATGCCTGTGATATGGGTCTGGAAATGAGTCAGCCTCCCATCTGTGGCCAGATTCACTTGTGAAATTTACAATTCCAAGTTTGTTCTTTATTTACCTGTTAGACTCAGGACCTTAACAATGGGCTTTGTAAATGTAGGATGGTAACAATATTTACTTTCACCTGAATATGTCAATCTTAACTTTTTCCAGGGCCCTGTTATAAAACTCCCTGTACCACCCAAAATATTTTATGATATGAGTTAATGTAAACTTCTGTGACCTTTGTACAAATATGCAATGAAGGACATTACCTTCTGATGTAAACCAAGTGGTGAGCGGTGAAATATCTGTTGACTGTATCCCAATACAAGCTTGATCAGCATGCTTTGATCTGAAACTAGGTATATGTCATAATCCCATTTGTGAGCAAAAAACCAAACAGAATGTTAACATCACTTTTGAGTTAGGCCAAACAATATATCACAATGCCCTCTTTAGGCAGAGGCTGGAAAGAGCACCACATAAAGCAGGGGCTGCAGCCAACAATATGGTACAACCACATGTGGAAGAAATCCAGGGAAATGATGAGAGCCAAAACACGTACAGAATGGGCCAAAGATATGTCAATATACCTTCTGTGGCTCTGGTACAGGCAGGAGAGTCGCATGATTATGGTGCTGGCCAGAGCAATATGCCATAATTTTCTCTTTATGCATAATGTAGAAAGAAGAGTAACATCATCCAGGTGAAGGGGCAGGAAATACAGCAAAAGTCCTCTTTGTGCACATTGTTCAGTTACAAGACAAAAGTCACATTACCTAAGTTCTGGGATCATCAATTTGTCACAATCTTCTAATTGAAAAGTCCCAGGCTGAAATAGAGAGTCACATCACTTAGGTCATGGGCTCAGAAATATGGCCCAATGTCACCAGTAGGCTGGCCTCAGGCAGAAAAAGAGGATCATATTACCTAGGTGTTTATTTAGGTATATGTCACAATTTAATATTTTTATAGAAACAAGGATGAATCTCCACATTATCTGGTTCTGGGTCCCGAGATATTCACAAGTCCCCTTAGAAAACAACTCAGGCAAGAGAGTTACATCACCTAGATGCAGGTTCCACCCTTATGTCACAGTGCTTCGTGTGGACAGGGCTAAGCAGAAAGTCACATCACCTAGGTGATAGACCCAGAGACATGTCACAAAGCCTTCCTGAAAGCATGGCCCCAGCAAAAGAGTGCAATCACCTTTGTCCCTGGTCTAGCAATGTGTCACTATTCAAGTGTGCAGGTACCAAGGAGAGAAGCCATACTACCTACATTATAGGCCCTGTGTTATGTCAAAATGCCTTCTTTACATCATGGCCCTGGAAGAATGTATCATCTCATATGTGACTGGCCTAGGAATATGTCACTATCCTGCCATGTGTGCAGGGCCCATTTTAGAGAGTAGGGCTATGTCTTCTAAGTCATGGACACAGTGATATATCACTACGATGTCTGTGAGCATCGTATCACAGACAGGCAGGAATGTAATGTTACTTGCATTCTAGATCCAGTGATGTCAATTCTTACTGAGGGCAGAGCCCAGTCAGAAGAGTCATATCCTTTACAGGTTGGCCCAAGTAGATGTCAAAAACCCCTATGGAATAGATTTAGAATACCACACATGTCTTGTTTTCATGTAGGACAGTTGCCTGCATCCATCTGAGATGATGGAAGTCCTTACTGTCAGCCAAGTGTGCATATGAGACTCACAATTTCCTCTGTTTGCTATGCACTATTATGACACTCTCTATCCAACCCACTGGTTTTATAAAATATTTGTCAATGTTGTAAATTTTGGTGTCTTTTCTTACTAGAAGGTAATCATGGACATCACTCATGTCCTTAAACCTAGTTTATATGTGACTGGGTCCACATATGTTAGTCATTATCATGTCTGTGAGCTGTGCCTAGGTATGTGTCACCATCCTCTCTGTGGTTATTAAACAGGCAGGACAACTACATTACCTAAATCCTAAGCCAGAAATATTCCAATATTATCTTTGTAGGTAGAGCCCTAACAAAAGTCACAAACTTGAGTACTAGTCTCAGCTGTATGGCATAATGATCCTTGTGGAGATTGTCCTGACAGGAGAGGAGAGTCATATAACCTAAATAATTGTCCCAGAGATATGTCACAATGCCTCCTGTTAAAAAGGCCAGGCAAGAGAGGCATGCCATCTGGATGTCGTACTAAGAAATGCTACACTCTTCACTGAAAACAGGGTTCAGGGAGCAGAAGAGAGACACATAACATGGAGGATGGGTCCAAAGATATGTTATGATCCACTTTGAGGACATTGATAAGACACAAGAGTCAAATCACCACAGTTCTTGACCCAGGTATATGTCAAAATGTCATCTGTGCGCTATAACTAGAAAAAGGTTATTAAATCACTGTGGAGCTGGGCTAAGGTAAATGTCACAATAACATCTGTGAGAAGGTTCAGAGAAGAGAGTCAAAATCCTGCATATGTCCCGGCTCCAGGTACAAGAGTCATTATTATGCCTTTGTTGTGGTCTCAGGTATATCATAAAATATCACATGTGGGCAGGGAGAAGTAAGGAAAGTCACATTAACTGAGTGAGTTCTGGTCCAGTGAAATGTCACAATCCTCCTCGTGGACAGGACTCTGGAGTCAAATTAACTGGATGCTGGTTTAAATTATATATTGGAATACCTCCTGTGGTCAGGGCTTAAACAGGACTGGAGACAATCTTTACCCAGGCAATTGGCCTGGATGTATGTCACAATGGCCACTGTGTGCAGGACCAAGGCTCACCTTGGTGCTGGATTCAGCAGTATGTCTGATTTAGCAATCTCTGTGCTGGTCAGGGCCCAGGCAAGAGAGAAGAAACATCACCTAGGTGCTGAACCAAGTGATATGTTACAAGGCTTCCTATTTGCAGAATATCCCTACCCCAAAAAATAAAGAGTCACATCACCCAGGTGCAGTAGCCAGTTATGTGTCACAATGCACCATAAGTGCAGGGCCAGGGAAGTAGAAGGAAGTCACATCACTTACATGATTGACCTAGATAAAAGCCACAATGCCTTTTGTAGGCAGGTTTCAGGCCAAGATTTTACATCAGCTGGGTGCTGGTCAAAGTGATATGTAAAAGTTCCCTTTGAACAACGCCAAAGAAGTTGTTATATATTGTTTAGGTGCTGGGTGCACATGTCACAATTTCAAGTGTGCTCCGGGTCTAGAAAGGAGAGGCAAAAACTCAGATGTTGGTCAAAGTTATACTTGTCCATCAGACACTGAAAAATATTCAGAAATAAGTTTCACAATCCCACACAAGTCCTGGATTCGGGTATGAGAGTCAACACCTCCTATGGATTGTGTCAAAATACATGAGTCACATTCTCAATAATGCGCAGGATCCATGTAAAAACTCCAATAACACTTTAAGGTTGTGTTCCAGCAGGAGAGTGAAAACACCATGGGTCTGATGAATCATGGTTAAAATGTCACCAAAGTATCAATGTATCAGACTCATGTATGAGAGTAACAAAATCAAGCTTATGCTGCTTATGTATGTGAGATTTAGTACCTCATTCATAGGCTCTGTTCATATATAAGAATGATAATCATGTCAGCTTGTTGTGCATCCAACTGTCACAGTAACACCTGATGGCTGGTGCCTGTTATGACATTCTTTGTGCCACTTAGGCTTTTTGGATATGACAGAGTTGCATACTTTTCTGTGAATTCTTACAAGTGGGAGATCTAGGACTTTAACCATGGCCATGGGACTGGCTATGAAAATGGAAATATTTCCCCTGGCTGGGTCAATGTATTAGTTATTATTGTATATACGCGCTGAATCCATGTATATGCCACAATTTTACTTTTGGACAGAGACAATACAGAAGAATCACATCATCTGGGTCTTAGCCAAGGATACCTTGTAATCTCCTTTGTAAGCAGGACCCTGTCAGAAGAGTCATATTCCCTGGGTACAGTCTCAAAAAATATGTCATCCTTCCCACAATATACAGGGTTGAAAAATTGTAGATAGTCACATTTTCTACTTGCTGGGATCAGGAATATGTTATAATTTCCTCTTTTGGCACAGTCCAGAACAAAGAGAAAAGTCACATTGCTTAGATTTTGCACTCAGTGTTATGTCATAATTTTTTCGGTGGGCAGGATCCTGGCCAGAAAGGAGATTCACATTACCTAGGTGCTGTATCTAGTGATACATCACAAGATTACCTGTGAGAAGGGCACTGGCAGGAGAAACACATCACCTAGCTCATAGGCACAGAAATATGTGATTATATTCTTTGTTGTCTGGGTACAAGCAGAAGAGTCACATTATTATTATTCTGACCCAGCAATATGTAAGAAGTCACCTATGGGAAAGAACATAAGACAAAAAGCCTCAACACCTAGGTAATAGTTCCAGTGATATAACACAAACTCCTCATCTTTGAAGGTGATACCTTTAACTTTTAGCTGAGCATGTATAGTAGAGTCACAATCTCATGTGTGTGCTGGGCCAATGTATGAAACTCTCTACAATATCCAAGGGCTTTATAAAATCTGCATGAGAGTTGCAAATCTTCCAGAGGCCTACAAACTCGTATAAAATTACAATCTTATATATTAATCTAAACCCAGGTTTGACAGTAAACATCTCTCCTATAGGCAGGGTTAAGGGAGAAGACCCATTATTATGCCTATGATCTGGGCCAGGCATGGTGGCTCATGCCTGAAATCCCAGTACTTTGGGAGGCTGAGACAGGCAAATCACAAGGTCAGGAGATCGAGACCATCCTGCTGAACACCATGCAACCCCATCTCTACTAAAAATACATATAGAAAAAATTAGCCGGGTGTGTTGGTGGGAGGCTGTAATCCCAGCTGCTTGGGAAGCTGAGGCAAGAGAATGGTGTGAACCCAGAAGGCGGAACTTGCAGTGAGCTGAGATGGTGCCACTGCACTCCAGCCTGGGTGACAGAGCGAGACTCCATTTAAAAAAAAAAAGTCACAATTCCAACTTTGTGCTGCATTCCCTTGTTAGACTCAGGACTTCAACAGTGGACATTGTAAATGTGGGATGGTAACAACTTTTAACTTCACCTGAATGTGTAGTCAAGAATCACAATCTGAATCTTTAGTTGGGCCCTGATACCTCCGAAGGCCCTCTCTACCACCAAAGAGTTTATACAGTACAAGTTAGTGTTGTAAACTTCTGTGAGATTTGTACAAGTATGCAAACCAGGACCTTAACTATTGCCCTTAGCCTAATGATAAGAAGCAAAATATCTCCTACTGGCTGTAATCCAATATAAGTTTGATCATCATACATGTGAACTGTGAACTGAAGCAAGGTATATGTCATAATCACATTTATAGGCAAAATCTGGGCAGGAGCATAATATCACTTAGTTATTGTGCCAAGCCATATGTCTCAATGTCTTCTCTAGGCAGGGTGCATAAAATTGGGTCACATTAACTGGGTTCTGGACCCAGCAATATGACAACATTCCATATATGAAAAAAAAAAGCAGCCTAGTTATGGGAGCCAAATCACTTACATAGTGAGTCCAAGATTTGTCACAATATCTTGGCTGGCTCCTGCACAGGCAGGAAAGTCACATCATAAATGTACAGAACACAGCAATATGCAGTATGCTATATGCCATAATTTCTCCTTCTGCAGAACCCAGACAGAAGAGTAACATTATCTGGATGCTGGGCCCTGCAATAGGTCAAAATTTCTTTGTGTGGGTGTGGTTGCAGAAAAAGAGAAGAGTCACATGTCCTGAGTGCTAGGCTCAATAATCTGTCAAAATCCTCCTATTGTGAAGGTTTGGCAGAAAAAGAGAGTCACATCACTTAGGTCATGGGTTCAGAGATATGTTCAAATGTCCCTAGAAGGCAAAGCTCAGAAAGAGGAGGAGAGCCATATCACCTAGATGCTTCCCTAGGAAAGTCACAGTGTAACATGTGGGCAGAAACCAGGCAGGAGAACCACATCACTTGAATGCTGGATCCTGAGATATGTCACAAGGCTTTCTTAGGACTACACACAAGCAAAACAATTACATCACCTTGGTGCAGGTTCTCTGCTTATGCCACAATGCTCCATGTCAGTAGGGCCTAAGGAGGGAGTCACTTCATCTGGGTGATAGGCCCAGATATATGTCAAAATGTCCTCTGTGAAGCATAGTCCTGGCAAAAGAGCTCCATCACCTGTGTGCATAGCCTAGAATTATGTCACTGTCCATGTTGGCTGGGCCAAAGTAGAAGAGCCACATAACCTAGGTGATAGACCCAGAGATACATCACAGTACCTTCTTTTGGGCATGGCTCTGGCCAAAGAATACCCTTACCCATGTGCCTGGCCTTGCGATATGTCACTATACTTTCTTTGTGCAGGGCCCATTCCATAGAGGAGAGTTACAACAACTATGAGGTGGGCACAGAAATATGTCACAATAATTTTGGTGGGCATTGGGCAGGCCAGCATGTAACATCACATAGGTGCTAGATCCAGTGATATGTCACAATCCTAAGAGAAACACCCAGGCAGGATAGTCACATCACCTGGAGGTTAGCCTACGTAGATATCACAATCCCATATATGGATTGAAAAAAGTCTGGAGAGTCAAATTACACAGGTGCTTCACAAACATTTATATCACAATCACACTGTCAGAAAATTATAAATATGAATACCACACATGTCCTGTTTTCATGTGTGATATTTGGCTTCATCCATTTGAGATGATGACAGTGCTTACTGTGAGCTGGGTGTGCATACAAGATTCACAATTTCCCCAGAGTTACGAGCCCTGCTTTGACTCTTTCTGTATAACCCAAAGACTTTGTAAAATATGTGTGAATGTTGTAATCTTTTGTGGGCTTTGTATGACAAGGTGACCCAGGCCATCGCGCATGTCCCTAAACCTAGTGACAAGAGTCAAAATATCCTCTGTTGGCTGAATACATATTTTACAGCCATGATGATGGTTGTGAGCCATGCCTAGGGATATATTATAATTTATTCTGTGTTTATGACGCAGGCAGAGCAGCCATGTCACCTAAATGCTGGACCAGAAATATTCCAAATATCTCTTTGTAGGCAGTGTTCTGTCAAGAATGTCACATAATGTCTAAGATAGGACCAGCTAAGGGGCACAATGTCCCTTGTTGGCAGTGTTTAGTCAGGAGAGGAGAGTCATATTACCTAAATGATGGGAGCAAAAACATGTCATAATGCCTTCTGTTGACAGAGTCCAGGCAAGAGGGTCATATCATATGGTTCCAGTTCTTATAAATGCTGCAATTACCAAAGGAAGCAGGGTACCAGCAGAAAAGGAGAGTCATGTAACTTAGAAGATGGGTGCAGAAATATGTTGCATTCCCCCTTGAGGACATTGTTAAGATAGCACAGTCAAATCACCAAAGTGCTTGGACCAAGTATTTGTCAAAATCTCATTTGTGGTCTATACCTAGACAGACTTATTAAATTATCCAGGGGCTGGGCATAGGTATATGTCAAAATTTCACTGTGTAAAAGTTAAAAATAAGAGTCACCATCCTGCACATGTCCTGGGTCCAGGCACATGAGTTGTTATTATGCTTTTGTTATGGTCTCAGGTATATGGGCACAATATCACCTGTGGCCAGAAAGAAGGCAAGAAATTCACATCACATACGTGGGTGCAGGTCTAAAGAGACATCACAATCCACCTTGTGGGCAGGACCCTGGCCAAACAGTCACATCACCTAGATGCTGATTTCAGTGTCATATCAAAACTGATTCTATGGGTAGAATTTGGCAGAAATAAGACACACATCACCCAGGCAATTGTCCTAGATATATATCAAAATGCCCCTTATATATAGTGTCAAGGCTGGAGAGTGACCTCACATTGGTGCTGGTCTCAGCAATATGTCACAATCTCCCTGTGGTCAGGGCCCAGACCAAAGTGAAGAAACATCACCTAGGTGTTGAGCCAAGTGATTTGTTATTCTTCCTCTTGGCAGAACTCAAAGAGGGGAATCACATCAACTAGATGAAGTATCCAGTTATATGTCACAATGGCACTGCAAGTGCAGGGCCAAGGCAGTGGAAGGGATTCACATCACTTACATGATGGACCTAGGTATAAAACATAATTCTCTTTGTACACAGATTTCAGGGAGATAATTCACATAACTTAAGAAATGGCCCCTGTTATATTTAAAAAGTGCCATTTTTAGGCAGAGCCAGGGAAGGTGTTATACATTGCTTAGTTGCTTTTTCCACATATGGCCCAATTTTATCTATGGTCTGGGCCTAGAAAAGAGGGTCAAATTATTCATGTGCTAGGAAAAATTACCAGTCCCAATCACACTCTCACAAAGTTTCAGAAATATCCTACAGAAGTCCTGGTTTCATGTATATAAATTCACTCTCTATGAGTTGGGTCGAGATAGAGAAGTCACAATCTAAAAAATGGGCAATATCCATGTATATGAGCCCCAATTCCATCTTAAGACTGTTCCAACAGGGAAGTCACAGCACCACAGTTGTGCTGAATCATAATTCAAGTGTTTCCAAATCACCTGTGAATCAGATCCATGTATGAGAGTAATTTTTACAGCCTTCAACTCTTTTTTATGCGTTTCATTTAGCTCCTCATTTCTAGGCTCTCTTCATGTGTGAGAATGATAACTGTATCATCTAGGTGTGCATACAAGAATCACATTCTCACTTAGTTGCTGGTCTCTGTTATGACACTCTTTGTATCATTAAGGCTTTATATGATATATCTGAGTGTTATAATTCTTTGTGAATTTCATACAAGTGAAAAATTTAAGACTTCACCCATGACAGTGAGACTGAATATGAGAGTCAGAATATCTCTAGTGGCTAGGTGTAGGTATGAGAGTTATTTTTGCACATGTGTGCTTAACTCAACTATATGTCACAATTTCCACTGTCAGCAGAGAGAAGGGAGGAGAGTCTCATTACTTGGAAGCTGAGCCAGTAATACAGTATAATCTCAGTCATAGGCTGGACCTATTCAGAAGAGCCACATCACCTGGGTACAGCCTCAAATAGCATATCACCAAGCACACTATATGCAGGGTAGAAGAAAAGAGGAGAATCATTCCATCTAAGTGCTGAGGTCTGCAATATGTAATTATCCCGTCTCTTGTCAGACTCTAGAATATAAAAGAGAGTCATAACATACAGATTTCAAAATGAGCGCTATGTTACAATTCTTGGGTGAGCAGGACACAGACAGGAGAAGAGAGTCACATTGCCTAGATGTTAAGTCAAATGATATTTTACAATGTCCTGTGGGGACACAGCAGAGGCAGGAGAAAAAATAATAATCTACCTTATAGGTCCAGAGATATGTGATAATATCCCCTGTTGGCAGGGCCCAAGGAGAAGGGTCACATTATTAATATTCTATCCCACTGATGTGTCACAATGCAGCCATGGGAAGGAATTTAAGCCAAGAAGTCTCAACAACTGGGTACTAGCCCTAGTAATATGCCAAATTTCATTGTATTGGAGGGTGACATATTTTACTGTGAGCTGCATGTGTATATGAGTGAACAATCTCACTTGTTTTCTGGCCATGGTATGACAATCCACAACATTCAAAGTGTTTAAACAGCATGCTAGAGAGTTGCAAGCCACTCTGAGGCCTACTTGTTCAAATGGATTCACAACATTACATATTGCCCTAAACTCAATTATAACAGTCAACATCTCTCATGTAGGCTGAATTCAGGAATGAGACCAATTATTATGCCTGTGACCTGGATCCAGAAATGAGTCACCACCCCACCTATGGCCAGATCCACATATGAAGTTCACAATTCCAACTTTGTACTGTATTCACTTGTTAAACTCAGGAGCTTAACATTGGGCTTTGGACATGTGTGATGCTGACAATATTTTCTTTCACCCCAATGTGTAATCGAGAATCCAAATCTGGTCTTTTTGCTGGTCTATCTCATGAAGCTCTCCATATCACTCAGTAGTATAGATGTTATGAGATAGTGTTGTAAAGTTCTGTGAGCTTGGTACAATTATGCAACACAAGACCTAACCTATTGTCCTAAGCCTAACAATGAAAGGCAAAATATCTTCTATTGGCTGAATCCCAGTACAAGTTTTACCATCATGCTTGTGAACTAAAGTCAGGTATATGTCATAGTCCCATTTGTGGGCAAATCAAGGGAGAACGGTAATGTCACTTATGTGCTGTGCCAAGCACTATGTCACATTGCCCTCTTCAGGCAGACTATAGGAATCAAAGTCACACTACCTGGGTGCTGAACTCAGTAATTGACACCATCCCACGTGTGGAAAAAACCCAGACAACTTATGAGGACCAGAAACCTACATAATGGGCTCAGAATATGTCAAAATACCTTCTGTGACTCTGGTACATGCCTGAGAGTAATATTATCAGGGTGCTGGGTCCAGCATGATTGTTTCTATATGCATTAATACTCACTATATGCAGGACCCAGGAAAAAGAAAAACATTATCTGCATGTTGGGCCTTGTAATAGGTGAAAATTTTTGTTTGTGGGCATGGTTTGAAAATAAAAGGAGTGTCAAATAACCTGAGTGCTGGGATCAGCAAAGGTCACAATCCCCTCATTTTAAAGACCAAGCAGAAAAATACAGTCACTTCACTTAGATCATGGGCTTATAGATATATCTCAGTGTCCCCAGTAGGCAGGGACCATGCATAAAATGAGAGTAGTATAACCTAGGAGCTTCCCTAATTACATATAACTAACATGTGGACAGAAACCAGGAAGGAGATCCATATCACCTGGTACAGACTCAAGTAATATGTCACCATGCCCAATGTAGACAGGTTTATAAGGAAAAAAGAGAATTACAAAACATGGGTGCTGGGTTCAGCAATATGTAGTAACTTCCTTTCCTGGCAGATTCCAGGAAAAAGAGGACGGTAATGAAATCTAGATTTTTCACCTAGCGGTATGTCACCATTTCATCAGTGGGCAGCACCAACCAGGAGAGGAGATTCTAATTACCTTGATGCTATATCCATTGATATGTCACAGTGTACCCTGTAGACAGGGCACTGGCAGGAGAGCCATATCACCTAGCCTATAGACCCAGAGATATGGGAAAATATGACCTGTTGGCAGGGCCTGGGGAGAAGAGTCACATTATCATGATTCTGACCCAGTGATATTTAACAATGGCCTTATGAAAAGGAATTTATATCAATAAGTCTCAACACCAGTGTAATAGGTCAAGACACATGACAATCTTTTCATCTCTAAAGTTGACACCATTAAGTGTTAAATAGTTGTGTATATGACAGTCACAATCCCACATGTTTATTGAGGATTGTATGACACTCTCTGCAACATCCGAGTACTTTATACAACATGCGTAAGAGTTGCAAACCTCCGTGAGGCGTACACGCTGACGTGGACTCACGATCTTACATATTGCCCTAAACCCAGGTATGATAATTAACATCTCTCCTATAGGCTGGCTTCAGGGATGAGACCATTATTAAGCCTGTTAGCTGGGTCAAGAAATGAGTCACCTACCCACCTGTGGGCCAGAAACACTTACAAAATTCACAATTTCAAGTTGGTGTTGTATTCATTTGTTAGACTCAGGACTTCAACAATAGGCTTTGTAAATGTAGGATGGTAACAACTTTTACTTTCACCTGAGTGTGTAGTCAACAGCCACAACCATAACTTTTTGCTGGGCTCTGTTATGAAACTCTCTGTAACACCCAAGAAGTTTTCATGATATGAGTTAGTGTTGTAAACTTCTGTGAACTTTGTATCCATATGCAATGAAGGACCTTACCTATTGACCTAAACCAAGTAGTGAGAAGCAAAATATCTCCTATTGCATGAATCTTAAAATAAGCTTGATCATTATGCCATTGAAATGAATCATGGTATATGTCCTAATCCCATTTACGCACAGAAAAATCTAGGCAGAATTTTTACACTTAGGTGCTTTACCAAGCAATATGTCACAATGCCACTTCTAAGCAGCACCTAGGAGACAGGGTCACATTAACTAAAGCCTGAAGCCAGCAATATGATACAACCACACATGGAAGAAACCCAGCAAAGTGATGAGAGACAAAACACTTACAAAATGAACCAAAGTAATCTCAAAGTATTTTTTGTGTCACAAGCAGGAGAGTCACATTTTTATGTTGCTGCGATAAGCAATATGCCACAATTTCCAATTTGTGCACCACCTAGGGAGAAAAGTAACACGTCATAGTCTTCCAATTCTAAAAGCCCAGACAGAATCAAAGAGTCACATCACAAACATCATTGACTCAGAGATATGGCCCAATGTCACCAGTAGACAAGGCTCAGGAAGAAAAGGAGAGTCATAACACAAAGGTATTTTTTAAGTGTATGTCACAATTTAATATGTTTTCAGAAACCAGGTTGAAGAGCTATATCACCTAGTCCTGGGTCCTGAAATATTCACATACCCCCCCTCAGAAAAGGACCCAAGCAAGAGAGTTACATCACCTATGTGCAGGTTCCACTCTTATGTCACAATGCTCCATGTGGGCAGGACCAAACATAAGTCACATCACCTAGGTGATTGACCCAGAGATATGTCACAATGCTTTGCTTAAAGTGTGACCCTAGCATAACAGAACCATCACTTTTGTGTCTGACCTAGCATTATTTCACTATTCAAGCGGACAGGCCTGAAGCAGAAGAGCCATATCACTTACAAGATAGGCCTTGTGATATGTAAAAATGCCCTCTTTTGGGCATGGCACTGGAAAAGAGTATCATCATTGTTGTGCCCAACCTAAGAATATGTGACTATCCTGCTCTTTCTTCAGGGCCCATTCCAAGGAGGAGAGTTGCAACTTCTAACTAATGGAAACAGTGATATGTCACAATGATGTCTGTGATCATGTTTCAGGCAAGAATGTGTTTTCACATGGATGCTAGACCCAGTGATGTCACAATACTTACTGAGAGCAGGGCCCAGGCAGAAGTGTCACATCACTCCAAGTTTGGTCCAAGTAGATATCAAAATCTCATATAGACCAGCATCCAGTCTGAAGAGTGAAATCACACAGGTGCTTGGCAAAGACAAAATTCCTGTTGGCTGGATCCACATATGACAGTCATTACCATGGCTGTTAGCTGTGCATAGCTATATGTCAACTTCACCTCTGTGGTTCTTAAACAAGCAGGATAAATCCATCACATAAATTCTTTTTTATTGTTATTATTATTATTATTATTATTATTATTATTATACTTTAGGTTTTAGGGTACATGTGCGCAATGTGCAGGTTAGTTACATATGTATACATGTGCCATGCTGGTGCACTGCACCCACCAACCGGTCATCTAGCATTAGGTATATCTCCCAGTGTTATCCCTCCCCCTTCCCCCCACCCCACAACAGTCCCCAGAGTGTGATGTTCCCCTTCCTGTGTCCATGTGTTCTCATTGTTCGATTCCCACCTATGAGTGAGAATATGCGGTGTTTGGTTTTTTGTTCTTGTGATAGTTTACTGAGAATGATGATTTCCAATTTCATCCATATCCCTACAAAGGACAAGAACTCATCGTTTTTTATGGCTGCATAGTATTCCATGGTGTATATGTGCCACATTTTCTTAATTCAGTCTATCATTGTTGGACATTTGGGTTGGTTCCAAGTCTTTGCTACTGTGAATAATGCCACAATAAACATACGTGTGCATGTGTCTTTATAGCAGCATGATTTATAGTCCTTTGGGTATATACCCAGTAATGGGATGGCTGGGTCAAATGGTATTTCTAGTTCTAGATCCCTAAGGAATCACCACACTGACTTCCACAATGGTTGAACTAGTTTACAGTCCCACCAACAGTGTAAACGTGTTCCTATTTCTCCACATCCTCTCCAGCACCTGTTGTTTCCTGACTTTTTAATGATTGCCATTCTAACTGGTGTGAGATGGTATCTCATTGTGGTTTTGATTTGCATTTCTCTGATGGCCAGTGATGGTAAGCATTTTTTCGTGTGTCTTTTGGCTGCATAAATGTCTTCTTTTTAGAACTGTCTGTTCATATCCTTCACCCACTTTTTGATGGGGTTGTTTATTTGTTTCTTGTAAATTTGTTTGAGTTCATTGTAGATTCTGGATATTAGCCCTTTATCAGATGAGTAGGTTGTGAAAACTTTCTCCCATTTTGTAGGTTGCCTGTTCACTCTGATGGTAGTTTCTTTTGCTGTGCAGAAGCTCTTGAGTTTAATTAGATCCCATTTGTCAATCTTGGCTTTCGTTGCCATCGCTTTTGGTGTTGTAGACATGAAGTCCTTGCCCATGCCTATGTCCTGAATGGTAATGCCTAGGTTTTCTTCTAGGGTTTTTATGGTTTGAGGTCTAACATGTAAGTCTTTAATCCATCTTGAATTGATTTTTGTATAAGGTGTAAGGAAGGGATCCATTTTCAGCTTTCTACATATGGCTAGCCAGTTTTCCCAGCACCATTTATTAAATAGGGAATCCTTTCCCCATTGCTTGTTTTTCTCAGATTTGTCAAAGATCAGATAGTTGTAGATATGCGGCATTATTTCTGAGGGCTCTGTTCTGTTCCATTGATCTATATCTCTGTTTTGGTACCAGTACCATGCTGTTTTGTTTACTGTAGCCTTGTAGTATAGCTTGAAGTCAGGTAGTGTGATGCCTCCAGCTTTGATATTTTGGCTTAGGATTGACTTGGCGATGCGGGCTCTTTTTTGGTTACATATGAACTTTAAAGTAGTTTTTTCCAATTCTGTGAAGAAAGTCATTGGTAGCTTGATGGGGATGGCATTGAATCTATAAATTACCTTGGGCAGTATGTCCATTTTCACCATATTGATTCTTCCTACCCATGAGCATGGAATGTTCTTCCATTTGTTTGTATCCTCTTTTATTTCATTGAGCAGTGGGTTGTAGTTCTCCTTGAAGAGGTCCTTCACATCCCTTGTAAGTTGGAGTCCTAGGTATTTTATTCTCTTTGAAGCAATCATGAATGGGAGTTCACTCATGATTTTGCTTTCTGTTTGTCTGTTGTTGGTGTATAAGGATGCTTGTGATTTTTGTACATTGATTTTGTATCCTGAGACTTTGCTGAAGTTGCTTATCAGCTTAAGGAGATTTTGGGCTGAGACGATGGGGTTTTCTAGATATACAATCATGTCATCTGCAAACAGCGACAATTTGACTTCCTCTTTTCCTAATTGAATACCCATTATTTCCTTCTCCTGCCTAATTTTCCTGGCGAGAACTTCCAACACTATGTTGAATAGGAGTGGTGAGAGAGGGCATCCCTTTCTTATGCCAGTTTTCAAAGGGAATGCTTCCAGTTTTTGCCCATTCAGTATGATATTGGCTGTGGGTTTGTCATAGATAGCTCTTATTATTTTGAGATACATCCCATCAATACCTAATTTATTGAGAGTTTTCAGCATAAAGCATTGTTGAATTTTGTCAAAGACCTTTACTGCATCTATTGAGATAATCATGTGGTTTTTGTCTTTGGTTCTGTTTATATGCTGGATTACATTTATTGATTTGCGTATATTGAACCAGCCTTGCATCCAGGGATGAAGCCCACTTGATCATGGTGGATAAGCTTTTTGATGTGCTGCTGGATTTGGTTTGCCAGTATTTTATTGAGGATTTTTGCATCGATGTTCATCAAGGATATTGGTCTGAAATTCTCTTTTTTGGTTGTGTCTCTGCCCGGCTTTGGTATCAGGATGATGCTGGCCTCATAAAATGAGTTAGGGAGGATTCCCTCTTTTTCTATTGATTGGAATAGTTTCAGAAGGAATGGTACCAGTTCCTCCTTGTACCTCTGGTAGAATTTGGCTGTGAATCCATCTGGTCCTGGACTCTTTTTGTTGGTAAGCTATTGATTATTGCCACAATTTCAGCTCCTGTTATTGGTCTATTCGGAGCATTTTTTTCAGCACCACACCACACCTATTCCAAAATTGACCACATACTTGGAAGTAAAGCTCTCCTCAGCAAATGTAAAAGAACAGAAATTACAACAAAGTATCTCTCAGATCACAGTGCAATCAAGCTAGAACTCAGGATTAAGAATCTCACTCAAAACCGCCCAACTACATGGAAACTGAACAACCTGCTCCTGAATAACTACTAGGTACATAACGAAATGAAGGCAGAAATAAAGATGTTCTTTGAAACCAATGAGAACCAAGACACAACATACCAGAATCTCTGGGATGCATTCAAAGCAGTGTGTAGAGGGAAATTTATAGCACTAAATACCCACAGGAGAAAGCAGGAAAGATCCCAAATTGACACCCTAACATCACAATTAAAAGAACTAGAAAAGCAAGAGCAAACACATTCAAAAGCTAGCAGAAGGCAAGAAATAACTAAAATCAGAACAGAACTGAAGGAAATAGAGACACAAAAAACCCTTCAAAAAATTAATGAATCCAGGAGCTGGTTTTTTGAAAGGATCAACAAAATTGATAGACCGCTAGCAAGACTAATAAAGAAAAAAAGAGAGAAGAATCAAATAGATGCAATAAAAAATGATAAAGGGGATATCATCACTGATCCCACAGAAATGCAAAGTACCATCATAGAATACTACAAACACCTCTGTGCAAATAAACTAGAAAATCTGGAAGAAAAAGATAAATTCCTCAACACATACACTCTCCCAAGACTAAACCATCACATAAATTCTAAGCCAGAAATATTCCAATATTTTCTTTGTAGGCATGTAATAAAAAAGTCACAAAACTTGGGTGCTGAGCCCAGCTGTATGGCATAATGCTTCTTGTGGAGAGTGCCCAGGCAGGATAAGAGAGTCATATCACCTAAATGATGGTGCCAGACACGTGTCACAATGTCTCCTGTTGAAAGAGCCCAAACAATAAAGTCATGCCATTTGGATGCAGTGCTTAGAAACTCTACACTCTTCACTGGAAGCAGTGTTCATTCAGGAGAGGAGAATCATATAATCTAGATGATGGGTCCAGAGATATGTTAAAATCCCATTTGAGGACACTCTTAAGACACAAGAGTAAAATAAGTGAGGTTTTTGGCCCAGGTATATTTTAAAATGTCATCTGTGGGCTATTACTAGGAAAAATTATTAAATCACTCAACAGGTGGGCAAAGGTAAATGTCACAATAACACCCATGGAAATAATCAGGGATGAGAGTCACCAGCCTGCTCCTCCTGGCTCCAGGTACAAGAGTCATTATAAGGCCTTTGATTTGGTCTCAAGTTTTTGGCACCATGTCACCTGTTGGCAGAGAGAAGAAAGGAAATTCACTTCACCTAAGTGGGTGCAGGACCAGTGAAATGTCACAATCTTCATTGTGGGAAGGACTCTAGAAGAAGAGTCACATCAACTGGATGTTGGTTTCAGTGATATATCCAAATCCTCCCTGTGGGCAGGGTTTAGGCAAGAGACAAGACAAACTTCAGCTCTTCATTTGGCCTGAATATATGTCACAATGGCCCCTGTGTGAAAGACCAAAGCAGGAGAGCAACCTCACCTTGATGCTGGGTTTAGCAATATGTCACAATCTGTGTGCTGGAAAGGTCTCAGAAAAAGAAAAGAAAGATTACATAGTTGCTGAGCCAAGTGATATGTTACAAAGCTTTTCACTGGGAGAACCCCCCTCAAAGAAGCACCAAACAACTTGGGTGCAATAACCAGTTGTGTGTCACAATGCATGAGAAGCACAGGGCCAAGGCAGTAGAAGTAAGTCACATCACTTACATGATTGACCTAGATAAAAGCCAAACATGCTAGTTGTAGGTAGGGTTCAGGCTAAGATTTCACATCAGCTGGTTGCTGGTCCAAGTGGCACATAAATGTGTCTTTTGGCACATGGCCATAGAAGGTGTTATACATTGCTTAGATGCTTGGTGTATGTATGTCAAAATTTCAACTGTGCTGTGGGCCTAGGTAGGAGAGTCAAAACACTCAGATGGTGGGTAAAGTCATAATTGTCAATCACAAACTCAAAAATATTCAGAAATATGTTTCACAGTACCACACAAGTCCTGACTTTGTGTTTGAGAGCGAACACCTTGTATGAGTTGGATTGAAGTTCAGGAGTCACAATCTCAACAATAGCCAAGATTCAGGTAGAAGATCCCCAATCCCACTTGAAGATTGTGTTCCAGTAGGAGAGTCAAAGTGCCACAGGACTGGAGAATCATGGTTCAAATATCACCAAACCACCTGTGGATCAGATTCATATATGAGAGTAACAATTTCAATCTTCAACTGCTTATGTATGAGAGATTTAGTACCTCATTCATAGGCTCTGTTTATGTGTGAGAATGACAATCGTGTCTGCTGGGGTAGCATCCAAAAGTCACAATATCACCTGGTTGTTGGTGTCTTTTATGACACAGTTTGTACCACTCAGGCTTGGTATAATATGCCTGAGAAGCATACTTTTCTGTGAATTCTTACTAGTGAGTGATCTAGAATTTTTTCCGTGGCCGTAAGACTGGCTATGAAAGTCAAAATATCACCCCTGGCTGAGTCTAGGTATGTGAGTTACTATTATGCATATGAGCTGAATCCAGTTATATGTCATAATCTCACCTTTGGACAAAGACAAGACAGAAGAGTCACATCATCTTCATGCTTAGTGAGGGATACATTATAATCTCTTCAGTAGTCAGGACCCAGTCAGTCTTTCCATCTGGGTAAAATCTCAAACAATATGTCATCATGCCCACTGTATACAGCGTTGAAAAGATGTTGGATAATCACAGCTATTAAGTGCTGCACTCAGCAATATGCTATTATTCCCTCTTTTGGCAGAGTCCAGGACAAAGGGGAGAGTCAATTTGCCTAGGTTTTGCACACAATTGTACGTCACGATGTCTTCAGTGGTGAGGATCCAGGCAAGAGAAAGAGTCACATTACCTAGTTTCTATATAAAGTGATATGTCACAATGTAACCTGTGGGCAGAGCACTGGGAGGAGAGATATATCATCCAGCTGATAGGCCCAGAGATATATGATAATATGCCCTGTTGGCTGAGTCCAAGCGGAAGAGTCACAGTATTATGAATCTAACCTAGCAATAATTTAAATTGCACCCATGGAAAAGAATTTAAGCCAAAAATTCTCAACTCCTAGGGATATTGGCCTTGTGATATAAAATAATTTTATCACCTTTTAAGTGACACCTTTAACTGTTAGCTTGGTGTGTATATAAAAATCACAATCTCATGTGAGTTCTGAGTCATTGTATGACACACTACAATGTCCGAAGCCTTTATGCAACATGCAGGAGAGGTGCAAACCAGTCTGAGGCCTACATGCTTACATTGAATCACAATCTTACATATTTATTTAAAGCCAGATAAGACAGTCAACAGGTCTGCTATAGGCTAAGTTCCGATATGAGACCCACTATTACACCTGTGATTTGGGTCCAGAAATGAGTTACCATCTCACCTATAGCAAGATCCACATACCAAAGTCACAATTCCCTCTGTGTTCTTTATTTACATATTAGACTCAGGACTTCAACCCTGGGCTTGCTAAATGTGGGAGGGTGACAAATTTTGCTATCACCTGGCTTGGTAATCAAGGTCCGAATCTTCACCTTTTCCTGGGCCCTGTTATAAAACTCTGTACCACCCGAGGAGTTTTTAGAATATGAGTTATTGTTGTAACTTTCTGTGAACTTTGTTCCAATATGCAACTCATAACAGTACCTATTGCCCACAGTGTAGTGATGAGAAGCAAAATATCTACTATTTGTGGCATCCCAATTTAAGTTTGATCAGCATGCTTCTGAATTCAAGCAATGTAAATTTCACAATTGCATTTGTAAGAAAAAATCTTGTCAGGAGGGCAGCACAACTTTGTTGTTGTGCCAAGCAGTATGTCACAATGCCATTTTTTTGTTTGCTTCTCTGGCGCAGTCCAGAGAGTTATATCATCAGGGTTGGGGTCCTGGCAACATGCCATAAAAGTATATCACAATGGCCACTATGTGCAAAACAAAAGTATGAAAGTGACATCACCTTAGCACTGGTTTAGCAATATGCCACAATCTTCTATGTGATCAGGGTGAGGCAAAACAGAAGAAACATCACCTGGTTTCTGAGCCAAGTGATATGTTAACAAAGCCTTCTGTTGGCAGGACCCAAAACAGAGTCACATTACCTGGGTACAGTATCCGGTTATGTGTCACAATGAACTATAAGTGCAGGCTCAAGGCAGTAAAATGGAGTCACATCACTTACAAAATGAATCTAAATATAAGCCAGAATGCTTTTTATAGGCAGGGGTAAGGCAAATAATTCACTTCACCTGGGTGCTGGTCACAGTGATATGTAAAAGTGCTCTTTGTAGGCAGTCTCAGACAACATTGTTTATGTGCATGGACCACATATGTCACAATTTCATCTGTCATCATGGCCTAAAATGGAAAGTCAAATTATTCAGAAGCTGGACTAACTTTTGTATTCTAATCAAACCAAACTGAATATTTAGAAATATGCTTCACAGTTCCACAAAAGTCCTGGCTTTTTGTATGTGAGTCAACACCTCCTGTGAGTTGAGTCGAAGCAGACAAGTCACAATCTCAACAGTCAGCCAAGAGATTAGAGCCAAAACACCTACAGAATGAGCCAAAGATATGTCAAAAATACTCTCTGTTCCTCTGGCACAGGCAGGACAGTAGCATCATCAGGGTGCTAGGCCTCCCAGTATGCAATAATTCCCGCTTTATTGAGGTCTCTGGCAGAAGAGTAACATCGTCTGTGTGCAATAGGTCAAAATTTCCCTTTCTGGGCATGTTTCAGAGAAAAGAGTATAGTCAAATGACCTAAATGCTGAGCTCACCAATATGCCACAATCCCACCTTATTAAAGGCCCAGGCAGCATAAAAGAGTCATATCACTTAGGTCATGGCTCAGAGACATGTACCAATATCCCCAGTAGGCAGGACGTGGCAGAAAATAAGAGTTGTATCACCTAGGTGCTTCTTTAATTCTATGTCACAATATAACAAATGGGCAGAAATCAGGCTCTGGGTCCTTATATATGTTGCAAGTTCCCTTAGGACAAAACAAGTTGAAAGAGTTAATCGCCTTGATGCAGGTATAACATTTATTTCACAATGTCCTAATGTGGAAGAAGTCAAAGCATTGAGCTACATCACCTATGTTATAGGACCAGAAATATGTCACAATGTCCTCCCTGAAATATAGCCCTGGCAAAAGACTACTATAACCTTAGTGACAGCCTAGCAATATGTCACTACCACCTGCTGTGTTCAGGACCCATTCCAGAGATGTCATAATTATTTCTGTGGGTATGGCCCAGGCAAGAATGTAACATCACTTGGGTTTTAGATGCAGGGATATGTCACAATCCTTACTGAGAGAACAGCCAAGGCAGAGGTATCACATACGTTCAATGGGAAAATCCTCATTGAAGACTCCTCAGTATGATTGAAAGAACGTTGTTCAATCAATCATTGATAGATGCACAGCGAAGTAACTTCTGGTTTTAATTGGGTACTCTCAAAGCTAGGATTGAAACCTCTTGGTTCTAAACTCACATGATGTGGAGTTATACTATGCTGTCCTTTTCTGCACGTTTAGTTACAGTCACAATTGTTTCAACTCGCCAATGAATAGAGTAGAAAATTGTTTCCCTGAGACCTACCCATCTCCCTTTCATAGGTTTTTAGATTGTGCATTTTTCTTATTTCTTATAAGATCATGATCACAGAGATCATATTTGTCAAGATAAAGCTCTGTTGCACCAGGATTAAGTAAAGGTGTTTACTACCCAGTATGAAGCTCAAAAACCATTACTGAAGCCAGAAAGTGAAGACAGAAGTTAAGGGCTACCCACAGGAAAAAGCAAAATGCTTTCGCTTTCTTTCACTTTCCAAGTGGTCACTGCTTATCCTGACATTAAACTTGCATCTATGTTTCTTGTTCATCTTTCTTGGTATTCGACTAAATGTGCATCTAATGAAAAGAGACATGGATAAGAGTAGCAAAGACAGTAACAGCATTTTTCTATAGATGATGCCTTAGTGAGCTTTGAAGCACATTGAGCAGAGCCTGAATTCTTCCTCACTTTTGGGTAAGTTGTGTCAAATTTGACACTCATGTAAATGGTACCAGGTTTAATATGTCAAAGAAGAAACTCAGAACCAGTGAATGAGATGGAGTTTCATTCTTATTGTCCAGGCTGGAGTTCAATGGCCCAATCTCAACTTACCACAAACCCTGCTCACCAGGTTCAATTGATTGTCTTGCTTCAGCCTTCCAAGTAGCTGGAATTAAAAGCATGTGCCAGCACACCCGGCTAATTTTGTATTATTAATAGAGGCAGGGTTACCATGTTGGTCAGGCTGGTGAAACCCCAACCTCAGGTGATCCACCCACCTTGGCATGCCAAAGTTCTGGGATTACAGGCATGAGCCACTGTACATGGCCAGGCTACTGCTAGATTTTTTAGGTTGGAACTTGAACACGAAGATGCATTTTTTTATATAATATCAGTCTTCAGCTATGCCAAAGTCAAGTTAACATTGTCAACTGCATCCACCATACAGGCTGGTTCAGGCAATGGAGATTCTTCTTCCTGAGACTCTAGATTCAAAAAAGGTTTTGCTGATTCTTGAGTAGCTGGTTTGACAGGAGTTTATCTAAAAGACCTTATGTGTGTGCACATTGCTGGTATGGTTGTCTAAGTTAATGAGATGGCTTCTTAGTTGGCAAGTCTGTTTCAGCTACAAGTGTGTACAGGCTGCTGAGGTGCCCCTTTTCCAGATTTTCATTGGAGCATGACATTCTGGAGCCCTAGTTCAACTATTTTCCAAGGTGGGACATGCTCAATGAGGCCCTTAAATTGTGGTTCAGGTGATCAGGCTGAGGTTGCCCTTTAAAAAACAGAACTGCTTTGTTTATTTCTTATTTTACTTGTCATTCTAACATATCTTTTGGTATGGAGAACAGAAAAGAATGTGAATATGTGACAGCACTCTTCCTAGAGTTGGGACTATTTATACATGACACTTAAGTGTCAAGGTAGGTTGACAGATCTATCTGCCTGGTGCAGCCTGTGTAGGATAGAGCACTGTGACCCCTATAGCTCAGCTCATGCAATACTTCAGAGGAATTTCAAAAACCACAGGATGTGGGGGATAGAGAAAGAGCTGGTATAAATAACAAGTTGTAAGTGAAATAATTGGAGGCAGGAAGATAATGGAACCTGTTTGGAACAGTATACATACTACTTGCATGCAGCTGAACAACCAAGCCAGTTCTCTGATTTGGGTTGTGTGCCATGGAATTAACAGGCCCACTTCTGCTCTGGCCTGGATGCTGAACTCTTTGGTTCTAGAATCAAATGTGAGTTCTGGATTCTGGAAATCCAGTTCAGTTTCACAGACCAATAGAGTGAGGATGGCAAGGTGGGCCAACAAATGTGGCTGTCGGTGGGCTTACCACACATGACTGGTTGTGTCTGTGCCTACACTCACAAGGAAGAGGGATCTTCTTTCTCAAGACAATCCCAGGGAATTTTAATACAAGCCCAGGGAGGTGTCAGGCTTATGGGAGCCAGTGAAGAAAATAGTTCATGCCTCAGCCCAGTGCTTTTCCTATCCTGGCTTGTGGCTTTGGGGGCTCAATATGATCATCAGAAAAATAAACAATGAAAGCCCCTCAGTGACTGGCTGCTCACCCCACTTTTACCAGGCCACCGCACAGTACCCACCCGACAGCTCCAGGTATATATAGCCTGTGCTTCAAAATGCTGGGGGATTTCTGGGCTGAGTTCAGGGCCCTGAGAGGGTTCCCCCCTCACAGGGTTCGCTCATGCCAAAACCTCTGTGTGCACTGGATAGCTCAGCATGTCTGCTATATGCTACCCTTATTACCTGCTCTTGTCAAGCCCATGTCTTCCTGGGTTGGCAAGGGGCACATGCTCACTGAAGCCCATGTGGCCTCTCCATCCTTCCTCCAATGCACAGCCTCAGGGAGGTGTCATCCAGGTTCCCTCCTAGATTGTGATCTCAGCGGGTAAAAACAGCACATTCTTCTCCAACTTATTTACTAGTAAATTAGTTCACTTAATGTGCCAAGATGGGTGTGGGCCTTGATACTCTTGATCTCTTTCCTCTATTGGGGCTTTATTGGGGGTTGCCATCCTGATTTCCTTGTGGAAATAGCCAGCAGGTGAGGCAGAATGCAAGGGCCACCTAGGTAGGAGGTCTCAGTGTATTTCCAGGCCCCTTTCCTAAGTCAGTGTCCATATCCCCTTTCTGGGCCTCTAAGAATGGTTTACTCTATCTGCAACCTGCACCCACTGCTCTGTAGGTGGTGAGCATCCATCTATCTTTTTGGATTTGATGTTGTCCTTCATTTCCATTGGATGTCCTCCTGGAAGAAATGCCCAGGGAATCCTGAGCCTGTGCTGAAGGTTACCTAAGAGCCAAAGTCAGTAAGAAGTTTTTAAAAATATAATTAATAGTATTTTCTGCATGTTGCTATCTCATAGTTGATTTTACCACATAATGTGAAAAAATAAATATTAAAATTTTATCCTTTCCCTTATTTTAATTAGATCATCATACAAAGCTTTTAGTTTTCTGAAACTTATTTTTATGCCAATCGTTGAATTTTTGTTTCCACCTTTGTTCAAATTGTTACATGCTTCAGAGGCATAATCTTAAAAATCTATGCTACAAAAATACTAACAGGTGATAGCAATTTATTTAAAATGTAATTAAGTTTCTTAAATAAGTAAATAATTACAGTTAACTTAGTTTATATTATTTGCATAAATTATTTTTTATCTTATCCCCAATCTTCAAAAAATGTTAGTTTGGTATGCGATTCAAAATTAACAGATTTCATTGTAGATTCTGGATATTAGCCCTTTGTCAGATGAGTAGGTTAGGAAAATTTTCTCCCATTTTGTATGTTGCCTGTTCACTCTGATGGTAGTTTCTTTTGCTGTGCAGAAGCACCCTAAAACCTACAGTATAATAAAAAAAATTAAAAAATTAACAGATTTAATTGGAGGATTTGGCCCATTTATGTTTAAGGATAATATTGTTATGTGTGAATTTGATCCATTCATTATGATGTTAGCTGGTTATTTTGTTCATTAGTTGAAGCAGTTTCTTCCTAGCCTTGATGGTCTTTACAATTTGGCATGTTTTTGCAGTGGCTGGTACCACTTGTTCCTTTCCATGTTTAGTACTTCCTTAAGGAGGTCTTGTAGGTAGGCCTGGTGGTAACAAAATCTCTCAGCATTTGCTTGCCTTTAAGAGATTTTATTTTTCTTTCACTTGTGAAGCTTAGTTTGGCTGGATATGAAATTCTGGGTTGATGCAAATAAACTAGAAAATCTAGAAGAAATGGATAAATTCCTTGACACATACACCCTCTCAAGACTAAACCAGGAAGAAGTTGAATCTCTGAATAGACAACCAACAGGGTCTGAAATTGAGGGAATAATTAATTGCCTACCAACCAAAAAAAGTCCAGGACCAGATGGATTCACAGCTGAATTCTACCAGAGCTATAAAGAGGAGATTGTACCGTTCTTTCTGAAACTATTACAATCAATAGAAAAAGAGGGAATCCTCCCTAACTCATTTTACGAGGCCAGCATCATCCTGAAACCAAAGCCGGGCAGAGACACAACCAAAAAAGGATTTTAGACCAATATCCCTGATGAACATCGATGCAAAAATCCTCAATAAAATACTGGCAAGCTGAATCCAGCAGCACATCAAAAAGCTGATCCACCATGATCAAGTGGGCTTCATCCCTGGGATGCAAGGCTGCTTCAACATACACAAATCAGTAAATGTAATCCAGCATATAAACAGAACCAAAGACAAAAACCACATGATTATCTCAATAGATGCAGAAAAGCCCTTTGACAAAATTCAACAGCCCTTCATGCTAAAAACTCTCAATAAATTAGGTATTGATGGGAATTATCTCAAAATAATAAGAGCTGTTTATGAAAAACACACAGCCAATGTCATACTGAATGAGCAAAAACTGGAAGAATTCCCTTTGAAAACTGGCATAAGACAGCAATGCCCTCGCTCACCACTCCTATTCAACATAGTGTTGGAAGTTCTGGCCAGGGAAATAAGGCAAGAGAAAGAAATAAAGGGTATTCAATTAAGAAAAGAAGAAGTCAAATTGTCCCTGTTTGCAGATGACATGATTGAATATTTAGAAAAATTCATCGTCTCAACCCAAGATCTCTTTAAGCTGATAAGCAACTTCAGCAAAGTCTCAGGATACAAAGTCAGTGTGCAAGAATCACAAGCATTCTTATACACCAGTAACAGACAAACACAGAGCCAAATCATTAGTGAACTCCCATTCACAATTGCTTCAAAGGGAATAAAATACCTAGGAATCCAACTTCCAAGGGATATGGAGGACCTCTTTAAGGGATATGGAGGACCTCTTTAAGGATAACTACAAACCACTGCTCAGTGAAATAAAAGAGGGCACAAAAAATGGGAGAACATTCCATGCTCATGGTTAGGAAGAATCAATATTGTGAAAATGGACATCCTGCCCAAGGTAATTTATAGATTCAATGCCATCCCCATCAAGCTACCAATGACTTTCTTCACAGAATTGGAAAAAACTACTTTAAAGTTCATATGGAACCAAAATAGAGCCCACATTGCCAAGATAATCCTAAGGAAAAAGAACAAAGCTGGAAGCATCACGCTACCTGACTTCAAACTATACTACAAGGCTACAGTAACCAAAACAGCATGGTACTGGTAGCAAAACAGAGATATAGACCAATGGAACAGAACAGAGCCCTCAGAAATAATGCCACACATCTACAACCATCTGGTCTCAGACAAACCTGACAAAAACAAGAAATGAGGAAAAGATTCCCTATTTAATAAACGGTGCTAGGAAAACTGGCTAGCCATATGTAGAAAGCAGAAACTGTGTCCTTTCCTTACACCTTATACAAAAACTAATTCAAGATGTGTTAAGGACTTAAATGTTAGACCTAAAACATGAAAATCCTAGAAGAAAACCTAGGCAATATCATTCATGACATAGGCATGGGTAAGGGCTTCATGTCTAAAACACCAAAAGCAATGGCAACAAAAGCTATAATTGACAAATGGTACCTCATTAAACTAAAGGGCTACTGCACAGCAAAAGAAACTACCATCAGAGTGAACAGGCAACCTAAAGAATGGGAAAAAAATTTTGCATTCTTCTCATCTGACAAAGGACTACTATCCAGAATCTACAAAGAACCCAAATAAATTTATAAGAAAAAAACAAACAACCCCATAAAAAATGCGTGAAGGATATGAACAGACACTTCTCAAAAGAAGACATTTATGTAGCCAACAGACACATGAAAAAATGCTCATCATCACTGGCCATCAGAGAAATGCAAATCAAAACCACCATGAGATACCATCTCACACCAGTTAGAATGGTGATCATTGGAAAGTCAGGAAACAACAGGTGCTGGAGAGGATGTGGAGAAATAGGAACACTTCTACACTGTTAGTGGGACTGTAAAGTGGTTCAACCATTGTGGAAGACAGTGTGGTGATTCCTCAAGAATCTGAAACTAGGAATACCATTTGACCCACCCATCCCATTACTGGGCATATACCCAAAGGATTATAAATCATGCTGCTCTAAAGACATATGCACACTTATGTTTATTGTGGCACTATTCACAATAGCAAAGACTTGAAACCAACACAAATGTCCATCAATGATAGACTGGAGTAAGAAAATGTGTCACATATACACCACAGAATACTATGCAGACCTAAAAAGATGAGTGCATGTCCTTTGTAGGGACGTGGATGAAGCTGTAAACCATCATTCTCAGCAAACTATTGTAAGGACAAAAAACCAAACACCACATATTCTCACTCATAGGTGGGAATTGAAAAATGAGAACATTTGGACACAGGAAGGGGAACATCACAACTGGGGCCTGTCATGGGTTGAGGGGAGTGGGGAGGGATAGCATTAAGAGATATACCTAATGTAAATGATAAGTTAATGGGTGCAGCAGACCAAGAATGCACATGTATATACATAGGTAACAAACTTGCATGTTGTGTGTATGTACCCTAGAACTTAAAATATAATAAAAATAAATAAATAAATAAATAAATAAATAATAAAAATAAAAATAAAAATCACCAAATTCATACTCCAAACAGGAACCGGTCTTACTGAGTTTTACTACTTGTAGAAGGTGGGTTGACATAGAACCTGACAGACCATAACCACTTTTTATATATCACCCAATTGCCCATAATATACCCAGAATTGAAGGCTGATCTCGTCAATTCCTTAGAAGACAATCTTGACACACACACAATTTTCTATTAAGATTGTTTCCTACTTTTACCTTCCAGTAATACTGTCAGCCCTACACTTCTGAGAATCCGGGACAGCAGGGCACAAGTAAAATCTCCTTTAATTGTGGCAAATGTTTGGTTTTGTTCTTCCATATCACACAGCTTTTCTATCCTCAGAAACAATAAGTTGAAAATGTGTTGTGTCAAGATCTAGAATCAAGTCTGGGAGTCGTGGCTCATGTCTGTAATCCCAGCACTTTGGGAGGTTAAGGAAGGAAGATCACAAGGTCAAAATATCTAAACCATGCTGACTCATATGGTAAAACCCCATCTCTACTAAACATACAAAAATGTAGTCAGGCGTGAAAACCCCTTCCTGTAGTCCCAGCTACTTGGGAGGCTGATGCAGGGAAGTCACTTGAACCCAGGAGATGGAGGTTGCAAAGAGCAAAGATCATGACACTGCACTCCAGCCTGGGTGACAGAGTGAGACTCTACATCAAAAAGTAAGTAAATAAATAAATCTAGAATCAAATCTACATGAAAAGCCTTGATAATTCCATCTAAGCCAGAATTTAGAGAAGGAAGAAAAAAACTATACTTTGTTAAACAAAATGAATAGAATTCTGACCATACATGTGGTAAATAATGTTAACATGTGTCAGACATTTCAAGTTTGACTGGATAGACTTGTGCACTACTTCTCTCAGTGATGTTTACATGTAGAAACATAATCTGAAAATTTTACAATGTTTTCACTTAGTTTTGCTAAAATGTCCATCTGTTAATCTTGTTTCAACTTTGAGATGCAGTCTTGCAGCATTGGTACAATTATGATGTCTTCATATGCAAAATTAATGTCATTTTTTTTACTATAGATATTTTAAATGTTTCACTTGAGACCACAGGCTAATTTTAAAAAGAATACTTATTTATAATTATGTAGCTTCCTTTACGTAGCTAGTATTGCCTTTGTTTACTTCATGTATATGTCAAAAAAACCTCATGACTTATTAAGCGTTCTATTGTTCACCTGAATATATTGGCCCAATAAAATTAATAAACTCAATTATGTCATTTTTGTAGAGTAAAATAGATAAAAACTAAACAAATATTGGATTATTGGATTAAATAGAATTCTATAATTGAAAAATGTAAAATGTACAAAATAAATAACATACACACACTGTAAAATTACTCACATGTGAAAATTATTTTCTGAAAAGCATTCAATTTTATCTAAGTCACTTTCATAATTTCTGAGGTGAGTGTAGAAAGAATGCCTTTTTGTTTGTTTGTTTGTTTTGAGATGAAATTTTGCTTCATTGCCCAGGCTGGAGTGCAATGGCACCATCTTGGCTCACTTTAATGTTTGTCCCCTGAGTTAAAGTGATTCTCCCTTACTCAGCCTCCTGAGTAGCTGTGATTACAGGAGCCCAACATCATAGCCAGATAATTTTTGCATTTTTAGTAGAGAAAGGGTTTCACCACATTGGCCAGGCTGGTCTCAAACTCTAGATCTCTGGAGATCCACCTGCCTTGGCTGCCCAAAGTGCTGGAATTTCAGGCATGATCCACCAAGTCCAGTCCAAAGAGTGTTCTATGAAATTAGATGAAAAAATTTATATATTATGTTTAGGGTGAGCAACAGGCAAACATACAAAAAAAGAGAAATATTTGCAGAAGATGATTCTAAGCCACTAGCAATAATATTTTACATCATGGAGTTTAATACAAAGCAGAGAAAATAGATTTGCTTTGAAAATCTTGAAGTTTCTGGTTTGTTTGTAAGATATGAACATTTGTAAAATTATCTGTTTTATTCTAATATTTTTCTTTTCTTCTCTATGTAACCAATGATAAACAAATATGATTATTTTCTATCAATGTATTACACATCTAAAGTTTATTTTACAGTAACATATTTCTTATATTTAAATTCATGTAAATCAAAACTAAAGTACTGTATGTGTTTATCAGAGCAGAGATGTCATACATTTAATAGAACAAAAGTAGGATAAAATTTCTAAATAGTTGTTCAATATTCAGAAACATATAGCTCCATTATACTAATTTGTATCTTCATTACCACCATCATAATAACCTGTAGGTACAAAGAAAACAAAAATATAAGTTTTAAGAAACATACTTTCCAAATTATTTTAAGTTAAAAAACACTAACAACACAAAAATATTACTAGAGATGTTATTCCACTGTTCCCCAGTAGCGTATTGTTACCATCTCTTACCTACAGCCTTGGTTAAGATGGGATAACTTAACATCACTGGCAAGATACACATTCAATGTACAATAGCTTTAACATGACAACAACAATACTGGTTTATTAAAACAAATAGAGTCCACATATTATCATTAAAAAGGCATTTTGGAATTCACTTTATTTTGATTACCTTAATTTGCAAATGGTAAAACAATTTCCAACTAAAAATCAAATTGTTTCTCTTACTCTGCAGAATGTTGCCCTTACCACACTCCTATCATACTGTCATTTATGATACTCAATTAAACCATCCACTAAGTTGCCTCTGCACATATAAATTCTTCAAGTATCTTGGATTTGTGTTTTCCTCACTTTCCATGGAAAAGTATATAAATCTGTCCTTCTAATATAGAAGAAACTCTCATAACTCTGGTGCAGCAAATATTGACCATGTTCTTTCACACACATTCCAGAAATAAAGATATACTTTCAAAGGTAAGAGATAAATTACATCAATATTTGTTTTTGATAATATTTATTTTCAAAAAATATTAAATTATTTTAATATAGATTCCCTTTAGAGGAAAGTGATCAAGATTGCTGACTAGAAAGAGGCAGCTAGAATGCATAGTTCCCATAGACAGGAAGGCAAGGTGTGCATAAATACATAACTTTCAGTGGAAACTTCTAGTTATTTCCATTAGGACTGATCAAAGAAGCAACTTAACATAAGGAGAATGGAGTAAAGCAAGACAAGACACTGGGACTCCTGAAAACAACATGGAGTCAGGGAAACTGTCACACCCAGTAAGGCAGTAAGTGAATGTGTGATCCTGGGAACCCATGATTCTTTCACAGATCTTTGCAATCCTCTGGTGAGGTGATCCCCTCATAAACCCACTTCACGAAGGCCTTCCGTATAGGACACATAGCTACATGGAGTCTCAGCAGAGCAGCTGCTCAGGACTGTGCAGTGATTCAAAAGCCTTACATATGATGTTTCCAGGCTTCCCAGAAAAAGTAGCTGCAACTCCAGAAAAGAAGGATGCTACAACCCTGTACATACACATAGGAAAAAGGCAGAATCCAGGGGGCTTAGCAGTGATGGTCTCTAGGAAACATTTTCTTAGTGTCTCACAGATGTACTGGCTTTGAATTCCAGCCAATGATCGGTAGCAGCACTACCCCTCCTTGGGATGAAGCAATCAGAAAGAGGAGTTGGCCACAATCTTTGCTGCCTGATAAAATTAGCCATTCCAGTCTTCAGGCTTTGAGGAGCCCAAGCTTACTAGAAGCACAAAGGATCTGTTAGCCCAGTACAGGTGCTCTAAAAAGACATGGCCAGACTGCCTGTTAAAGCAGGTACCCAATCTCCTTTCTCCTCACTGAAAAGTACTTCCCGATGAGTGTCTCCGGCTAACATCACTGGCCCTGTTTGGTAGATGGAATTTTGAAAACTTTTTCTGCTATAGTTCCTAGAGCAAAGAGTGGGCTGCCATTTTTTCCTGTTTATGTGACTTAGCTGATCCAGCCTTCTGGCTTTGGAGAATCCAAATAAACTGTGAATGGAAGTGGCACCTCTGCACAGCAGAGGTGTTCTACAAAAATATGGCTAGACTTTCCCTCCCTCCTTCCTTCCTTCCTTCCTTCCCTCCTTCCTTCCTTCCTTCCTTCTTTTCTTCCTTTCTTTCTTTCTTTTTCTTTCTTTCTCTTTCTTTCTTTCTCTTTCTTTCTTTCTTTCTTTCTTTCTTTCTTTCTTTCTTTCTTTCTTTCTTTCTTTCTTTCTCTTTCTTTCTTTTCTTTTCTCCTTCCTTCCTTCCTTCCTTCCTTCCTTTCTTTCTTTCTTTCTCTTTCTTTCTTTTCTTTTCTTTTCTTTTCTCCTTCCTTCCTTCCTTCCTTCCTTCCTTCCTTCCTTTCTTTCTTTCTTTCTTTCTTTCTTTCTTTCTTCCTTCCTTCCTTCCTTCCTTCCTTCCTTCCTTCCTTCCTTCCTTCCTTCCTTCCTTCCTTCCTTCCTTCCTTCCTTTCTTTCTTTCTTTCTTTCTTTCTTTCTTTCTTTCTTTCTTTCTTTCTTTCTTTCTTTCTTTCTTTCTTTCTTTCTTTCTTTCTTTCCTTTCTTCATTTTGAAACAGAGTATTCCTCCTGTTGCCCAGGCTGGAGTGTACTGGGGCAATCTCAGATCACTGCAACCTCTGCCTGTTGGGTTCTAGCAATTCTCCTGCCTCAGCCTCCCGACTACCTGGGATTACAGTCATGTGCCACCATGCCTAGATAATTGTGTATTTTTAGTAGAGATTCAGTTTCACTATGTTGGCCACACTGGTCTCTAACTCCCAATTCCGATTGATCAGCCCACCTCAGCCTCCCAAACTGCTGAGATTACAAGCATGAGCTGCTGTACCCAGCAGACTTCTTTCTTAAGTGGGTCCCCAATCACTTTCTTTTCACTAGGGAATTCCTTTCAACAGGTATTTCCAGCTACAACCTACAGGTGTTTTTGGGCTGAAAACAGGTCTGTACCTCCCTGGGATGGAGCTCCCAGAGAAAAGGGCATGCTGCCATTGTTACTTTTTTGCACATTCACTGGTGATAATTTCAGGTACTGGAAATTCTATGGTGACTAGATACTGCAGTGGACACCCAGCCTATTGCAGTTGCAGCAGCTCTTTACAAAAGCGGACAGACTGTTACATGTGTTCTTGCTCTCATATATTTTCACTGGGCAGGTTCTTCAGGCCTGGGCCACTAGCCAATCATTGCCACAGCTGTTGAGCTAGTAACAACTTAAGAACTCCATGGACAGAACTTCCAGGGGCAACTGGATATATTTATTCACTGTCTCTGCAGTAGAACTGTCCTTACTGCCCTGAAACTAATGAAAAATCCAAAACCCTAAGTGCCTTATTCACACCTCAAACAAGCTGCAGCATACCCAAGGAGAGGAGGTCAGTCCATTCTCCATGGGTCCCACAAACTCCCCAATGCTCCTCACAAGACAGTGAGTCCCTAACTTGGCCAAAAGCACAGATTTTCCATCCAGGACTGACTGCACTGAGGGATTGATCACCTACATCTCTCTTAGATGCAGCCCTTCAGAAGACTGGCAAACAGGTGGGGCAGAGAGCCAGCTTATGTGGTTTCCAAGGGTTTGGTGCAAGAGCCTCTATAGCAAAATATGGCCAGTGATGGCCAGTTCTCTAGGCTAAACTTTCTCCTATAAGACACTTTAGGCTGAGGGGAACTGTTGGAACTAATTTCTACAGGATGATGTTGCAAATCAGAAGGGGGTGGTCCAACTGAGCACTCCTTTGCCATCTGGCCTCTCCCAGGGTCCCAGTCTAGCTAAAGCTTCTTACAGGGCAGTCTCAGGTATCCTAGAAACCCATACCATAGCCTAGAAGCCCATACCATAGCATCTGCCTGGTAATCAATGCTTGGCTCCTGAAGAGCTCCAGGAAAGCAGACACTATCACTGCAGTTTACATGTATCTTCCCCATTCTGCAGCCTACGTGTATCTTTCCCATACTGCATCTTCCCCTGACACCATGGCAACTCCCCATATTACTTTGCTGGCACATGTCTGCAAAGGTGGGTTTGACTTTGCTTGCCCCACCAGCAAATGGGAATGCAGTATGCTTCTCCTACCCTCAGGAACTCCTACTGTAGATAAACTTTTGGTAGGCAGAAAGCCAGAAAGCCTCATCTGTGCTTTTCTGCTAACACTGTGGGACAAAAAGTGTATTCTCCCACACTCTGAGCAATTATTACTTCATGGGTGGGGGGCAAAAATAAGGCATCATAAACTTCACTGGCCAGCATCCTGCCCAAGCCAACACCACCTTTAGTGCAACAGACCACACAGTCTCCAGCAGGTACAGCTGACTCTCTCTCAACTGCTTTGTTTCTGCCACTGAGGTGAATGCCCAAAGACAGGGAGATACCCCATATCCACTATCTTCTAAAGCTGTGACACCTTAGTGACAAAGAGTGACTGACTCCAAATATCAAGGAGCCAGAGAAGAGAGTTGGAGCACAATACAATTTCCCCAGAGTATGCAGCCTCTGAATTGTGAGCTGTGCATAGCCCCTCCACCACCAAAAAAAAAAAAAAAAAAAAAAAAAAAAAAAAAAAAAAAAAAAAAAAAAAAATCCCAGGAACAAAGTTTGTTGGTTGCAAACACCTTATTCCACATCAAATACTCAAGACCATTAAATAGGATAAAAAAATTCAAAGGTCAACAACCTCAAAGATATACATGCAAACATTAGACAAAATCAGTACAAAAATTTTGAAAACACAAAAACCCATAGTGACTTCTTTCATCCAAATGATGAAATTACATTTCCAGTGAGGCCTAAGATGACAGAAGTAGAATTCAGAATATGGAACTTAATAAACTTCATTGAGCTACAAATTTAAGTTGCAACCCATTGCAATGAAGGGGAAAAAATGCAGGAATAGATAGAAAAAAACAGCCAGTTAGGGGGAAAGTGTGACCAATCTAATAGAGCTGAAAAAACACAATACAAAATCTTTATGATTTAATCACAAAAATTAACAGCAGAATAGGACAAGCAGAGGAAAGAATCTCAGAGCTTCAATACTGGCTTTCTTAAATTAGACAAGAAGAGTGAAAACAATAATAATAATAATAATAATGAGGAGGAATGAACAAAACACCTAAGATATACAGGATTATGAAATGAATCCAAATCTATGGTTAAAAAGAGTGTCTGAAAGGCATGGGGAGAATGAAAACCACTTGAAATACATATTTCCACATATTATCCATGAAAAGCCAGGTCACCTCTAAATGAAGGCCATCAAACAAACAATAAACCTTTCAGCTGAAATTCTACTTGTCAGAAGAGATTATGGGCCAATATTCAACATTCTTAAGCAAGAATTTTAAACCAAAAATTTATATCCAATGAAAGTAAGCTTCAGAAATAAAAATAAATATGATCCTATTCAGTTAAGCAAATGCTGAGGAAATCTTTTACCACAAGACCTGCCTTATAAGAACTTCTAAAGAAAACATTAAATAAGAAAGAGACTATAACCAGTCACTACAAAAACACACTAAAATACATAAATTGCTGACACTATAAAGCAACCACATAAATTTGCAAAAGAGCCAGCAAAGATCATAGTGATAGAATGAAATCCACACACATGAATACTAACCTTGAATGAAAATTGGCTAAATTCCCCAATTAAAAAACAGAGTGGTGCCAGGTGAGGTGGCTCACGCCTGTAATCCCAGCACTTTGGGAGGTCAAGGTGGGCGGATCATAAGGTCAGGAAATCAAGACAATCCTAGCTAACACGGTGAAACCTCATCTCTACTAAAAATACAAAAAATTAGCCATGAAAATTGGCCAGGTGTGGCGGCATGTGCCTGTAGTCCCAGCTACTCAGGAGGCTGAGGGAGGAGGATGGCATGAACCCAGAAGGCTAAGCTTCCAGTGAGCCGAGATTGCACAACTGCACCCAGCCTGGGCAACAGAGCAAGACTCTGTCTCAAAAACAAACAAACAAAACAAACAAACAAACAAAAAACAAACAAACAATAAAAACAGAGTGGCAAGCTGAATAAACAGTCAAGACCTAATGGTATGCTGTAATCAAGACACCCATCTCCAATAACCTCAAATGAAAGGAGAAAAAGAAAAATCTACCAAGCAAATAGAAAACAGAATAAAAGCAGAGGTTGCACTCCTAGTTTCTGGCAAAAGAGACTTTACATCAATATAGGTTTTAAAAAAAGACAGAGAAGGACATTACATAATAGTAAAGGCCTATATATATATACACACACACCCCAAAAAAAGCACTCAGATTTTAAAGCAACTTCTTAGAGACCCTCCTAGATCATAAGTTAAATGTTCTTCAACAGCCATTAGCTTTATGTTGCATTGGTTCAGTATAAAGTTTCTGATGTTGAACACAAAATGAGGACTTGAAGACTTTTCCACATTTTGAACACTTATGGAGCTTCTTTCTAGTGTGAATTATCTTATGTTTAATGAGATGTGACAATGAGCTCAATGCTTTGCGACATTCTTCACATTTGTAGGGTTTCTCTCCAGTGTGAATTATCTTATGATTAGTATGGTCTGAGAAGCACTTAAGGGTTTTGCCACATTATTCATATTTGTAAGGTCTATCTTCCATATGAATTATCTTGTGGTGAATTAGGGTTAAGGAGTGGGTAAAGGCTTTGCCACATTCTTCACAGATATAGGGTTTCTCTCCAGAATGAACTATTTTATGTTTATAAGGGCAGAGAACTACATAATTGTTCTTCCATGTTCATTGTATTTGTAGAGTTTCTCTCAAGTATGAATTATCTTATATTTGGTAAGGTCTCAGAACCACCTATAGGCTTTGTTACATTCTTCACCTTTGTAGAGTTTCTCTTCAGTATGAGTTATCTTATGTTTATGAAGTTCTGAGAACTATTGATTGGCTTCATTACATTCTTCACACTTGTAGGGTTTCTCAGTAGTATGAATTTTATTATAATTAGGAAGGTTTCAGAAGCACTTAAAGGCTTTGCCACTTTCTTTGTGTCTGTAGGTTCTGTCTCCAGTATAATTTCTCTTGTGTTTAATAAGAGTTGAGGAGCAGGTAAAGGTTTTGTCACATACTTTTCATTTGTAGGGTTTCTCTCCAGTTTAAACCCTCTTATGTTCAGGACAGTTTGAAAACTTTTAAAGTCTTTGCCACATTCTTCACATTTGTACCATCTCCCTGTGTATGAATTTTTTTATAGTAAAATCTGAGAACAGCCTACAGATTTTGCCACATTCTTCACATTTGCAGCATTTCTGTCTGCTAAGAATTTTTTCTGTTCAGTGAAGATTGAGCAAAACTCAAAAGCTTTGCCATATTTATTAGGTTGTCAGGTTTTGCTATGGATAGTTGACAAATATTGATGTGGGCCATTATAATCGCTTTTCTGCACCTTGGAATTACCCACACTTTGGTAGTCTTTCTTTAAATTTAAATTATGAAGATCACAGCTTCCAAATTTTATCAGGAACCCTTTTTGAAATGATTCTTTTATGTCATACTCCAGCAATATATCCACAGTAAGATAAAATGAGCAGCTAAAAAATAAAATAAAATAACTAAAAATTTCTCTCTCATTAGACCCAGGTGAATACACTTTGCAAATATGTAATTAAACAAAGCACATTAACAAGGTGACAATAAAATATTACAGGCTCTAATTCTTTGATATAAATTTATACTTAACAGCAATATACTGATCCAAATGCCTTTGTGAGAACTCTAAGAATCAGGTACAAATTTGCAGCACCCTAAGTGAGCAAAATGCAAAAAACCACATAGTAGTTTAAAAAAAGTATTTTGTATTTACCCACGACAACCATTCTTCATCCTATAATGACTTTAAATATAGACTCCCTGCTTCTGTCTCCCCTGTCCAACAATAAGTAAAGTATTGGCACCTGCGTCCATGTTTCTAGGTTTCTGAGACCTTGCCATAGGCTAATTTCTATATTCCATGGTAGTGTTGAAAGGAAAGTTGGTAACTGACAGTTTTGGATAGCTAAGATCAAAGATAAATAACTGTTACAAGTGAAGAAAGACTTTAGTATCAAAGACAGACAATGGGTATAGCAACTGACAACAGGATTTCAATAAGAAACATGGGGAATGCTGGGAGTGGTTGCCCACATCTGTAATATTGGCACTTTGGGAGGCTGAGGCAGGCAGATCACCAGAGGTGAGAAGTTCAAGACCAGCCAGGTAAACATGGTTAAAGCTTGTTTTCTACTAAAAATACAAAAATTAGACGGGTGTGGTGCAGGTTCCTGTAATTCCTGCTACTCAGGAGGCTGAGGCCAGCAAATATCTTTAACCCAGGAGTTGGAGGTTGCAGTGAGCCCAGACTGTGCTATTACACTCCAGCCTGTGTAACAAGAGTGAAGCTCCCACTTAAAGAAAAAAGAAAGAAAGAAAGAAAGAAAGAAAGAAAGAAAGAGAGAAAGAAAGAAAGAAAGAAAGAAAGAAAGAAAGAAAGAAAGAAAGAAAAGAAAAGAAAGAAAGAGACAGAAATAAAAGAAACAAAAAGAAAAGAAGAAAAAACACGGGAAAACTTTTTTTTTTTTTGAGATGGAGGCTTGCTCTTATTGCCCAGGCTGGAGGGCAGCCCGGCTTACTGCAACCTCTGCCTTCCAGATTCAAGTGATTCTCCTGCCTCAGCCTCCCCAGTAGCTGGGATTACAGGTGCCCACCACCACACTTGGCTAATTTTTGTATTTTTAGTAGAGACGGGGTTTCACCATGTTGGCCATGCTGGTCTCAAACTCCTGACCTCAGGTGGTTCACCCACCTCAGCCTCCCAAGGGAAAACTTTTTCAACTAAAAAACACACAAACCCAGACAAAACATCCATAGAACAGGCTTCAGAGATCCAAGAATATCTAGACTAAAAATTTGTATTATATTCCCCCAGATAATAAAAAACTTAATAAAGATTTTGATGCCACTTTTTATTATACAAATTGCAACGTAAGATTATAACATATTCAAAACATCAAGATAATGTGGTTCATTCAAATATAAAAATATACATCCAGAAATCAATTAAAAAAATGATGATGTAAAAATTACCAGAGACAATTTGAGTTAAAGTCTAGATACATTGTTAAAAAGAAAAAAAAAAAATTACCCTTAAAAATTAGCATTACCATCTCACTGATGCTCAATGAATAAAATGGAAATAAGGAAATTAAGAAAATGGAAATAAATGAAATAACACAAATTAAACCAAAAAATAAAATAAAAAGCTCAAAAAGAAACAAAAATCATAGAGTGGAAGTACAAAAAAGACTAATATGCACTTCAACATTAGAAATAAATATGAGAAAATCAATAAGCTCAGCAAATTTCAAATAAAATTAACACAAAAGAGATTTACGAGATACAAGTTTTGAAAGTCACAGAAAAGAGAATGAGAAATGCAGGAAGAAAAAAACAGATGTATTATTTCTATTCATGCTTCTGCAAGATTACCAGTAAATTTATGAACATAAATCTTTCAAGCAAGAAGGGGGTAGCATGACATAGTTAAAACACTGAAAGAAAAAGATGTAAGCAAAAATACTATATTTTGCAAAAGTATCCTTCAAAATAAAAAAAATAACTCTAAATATAATATGATCTATATTAACATCGAACTATGTCATGTCTTCAAAAAGACTCACCCATATCTAACAAAAACAGACTAAAAATGGCAGGATAAAAATACATTTCATTCAAGTGTTAACCAAATGAGAGGTGAAGAGGCAACACTTCATTAAGGTGAAAATTTCCATAGTTCATATAATTTACTTTAAGTCATAATTTACAAGAGACAAAGTAGGACATTCAATTATAATAAGAGGGTTCATTCACTAAGAACTTATAAATATCTGACAATTTTCCCAAACACATAAAGCAAACATTGACAGAATTGACGCCAAAATAGACAGCAATATAGTAATGGAATAATACATCAATATTTCACTCTCAGTAATAAATAAAGCATGACAGAATATCAATGAAGGAACGAAAAACTTGAGTGCATTATGCAATAATGCATTATACAATAATTACAGCTAGCAAATGTACACAGACAACAGAATACACATTCTTTTCAATACCTCATAAAACATTTTTCTAGATGGACCACATGTGACACCACAAAAGAAGTCTTAATAATTTTTAACTAAAATTTTATAGTTATTTATAGCTCAAATGGAAAGAAACTAGAACTCAGTAACAGCAGAAAAGCTGGAAAGTTCAAAAATTATAAAGATTAAACAACACAGTTTCCTGTTTTGTTTTGTTGAGATGGAGTATCACTCTCTCACTAGGCTGAAGTGCAGTGGTGCAATGTCAGCTCACTTCAACTTTCACTTCCTAAGTTCAAGTGATTCTTCTGCCTCAGGCTCCTAAGTAGCTGGGATTACAGGCATGCACCATCTTGCCCAGCTAATTTTATGTATTTTAGTAGAGACAGGGTTTCACCATGTTGGCCAGGATTGTCTCGATCTCCTGAACTTGGCATGCCCCCTCCCTAGCCTATCAAAGTGGTGGGTTAGAGGCATGAGCCTCCCCACCCAGCTCCAATGCCCTTTTTATCATGCTCTTTTTCAATGATTGGAATACCTAACGTTGTGAATATGTCCATGCTGTTTAAAGTGACCAACACATTCTTATATATTGCTCTAAACCAGGTTTTATAGTCAACATCTATAGGAAGGGTTACGGGAGAAGATCCATTATTGTGCCTCTGGGCTGGGTCCAGAAATGAGTCACCATCTCCCCTGTGGACAAATCCACATAAAAATATCACAACTTTAACTGTGTGCTATATTCTTTTGTCAGGCTCTGGACCTCAATAGTGGCCACTGCAAATGTGGAATGGTGACAACTCTTAATTTCATTATGGTGTGTAACCAAGAGTTCCATTCTGAACCTTTCTCTGGTCCCTGTTATGAAACAGTTTACCACCAAAGAGTTTATACAATGTAAGTTAGTGTTGTAAGCTAAGGTGAGCTTGGTACAAATATGCAACCCAGGACCTTACATATTGCCTTAAGCCAAACAATGAGAGGAAAAATATCTCCTATAGGCTGTATCCCAATATAAGTTTAATTTTCATGCCTGTGAACTGAAGTGAGGTATATGTCACAATTCCATATGTGAGCAAAAAACAAGACATGAGGTTAACATTACATAGATGGTGTACTAAGCAATATGTCACAATGCCTTCTCTAGGCAGGGTATAAAAAATTTAGGCCATGTTAACTTGGTGCTGGACTCAGCATTGGACAACATCCCACATGTGGAAAATATCAAGCCAAGTTATAAGATGCAAAACACTTACATAATGGGCCAAAGATATGTCAATGTATATTTGGTGGCTCTGGCATGGGCAGAAGAGTCACATCATAAGGGTGGTGGGCCCAGCAATATGCAATATGCCATAATTTCTCTTTATGCACAATCCAGGAAGAAGAGAAAAAATTACATGGTATTGGGCCATGCAATAGGTCAGAATTCCTTCTTTCTTGTTATAATTCTGGAAATATAGGAGGATCACATGTCCTGAATGCTGGGCTCAGCAATATGCCAAAATTCTCCTATTTTGAAGGCCCAGTTTGAAAAAGAGAGTCACATCACTTAGGTGAAGGGCTGAGAAATATTTCAAAGAGTCCCAAGTAGGCAGGGCTCAGGCAGATGAGGAGAATCATATCACCTAGGTGCTGCCCTAGGAGTATGTTACAGTGGAATATGAGAGCAACATCCAAGCAGAAGGGCCACATCACTCAAGTGCTGGGTGCTGAGGTATTTCACAAGTATCTCTTAACACAACACACTACAAGGAGAATTTCGTCACCTAGTTGAAGGTTCTCTGCTTGTGCCACAATGCCCCATGTGGGTAGGACTCAAGAAGGGACTCATATCTCCTAGGGGATATGCACAGAGATGTGTCACAATGTCCTCTGTAAAGCATAGCACTGGAAACAAGAGTACCATCACCTGTGTGCCTGGCCTAGAAATATGTCACTCTCCAGGTTCACAGGACCCAAGCAAGAGTCCCACATAGCCTAGGTGACAGGCCCAGAGATATGTCACAATGCCCTTCTTTGGGCATGACTCTGGCAAAATAGTTCTCTCATCTGGACTTGCAATATGTCACTCTACTTCTTTTGTGCAGGGCCCATTTCAGAGAGAAGAGTTATATCACCTGTGGAGTGAATAGAAAGATATATCACAATAATTTTTGTGGGCATGGCACAGGCAAAATTGTAACGTCACCTGGGTGCTAAAAGCAGTGATAAGATACAATCCTTACCGAGAGATGGACCCTGGGAGGAGAGTCACAAAACCTTGATGTTGGCCTAGGTAGATATCACAATCCCATATATGGGCTGAAAGAAGTCTAGAGAGTCAAATTACACAAGTGCTTGGCAATAATTTATATCAAAATCACACTTCCAGAAAATTCCAAAGGTGAGATTTACAATACCAAACATGTCCTGTTTTCATTTTTGACAGTTGACTTCATCCATGTGAGGTAATGTCAGTTCTTACTGTGAGATGGGTGTGCATACAAGACTAACAATATCACCTGTGTGCTGATCCCAGCTTTGACTCCTTCTGTATAACCCAAAGACTTTGTAAAATATGTATGAGTGTTGGAATCTTTTGTGACCTTTCTATAAAAGGTGATCCAGGGCATCAGGCATGTCTCTAAAACTAGATATAAAAGTCAAAATTGCATCTTTGCATGAGTCCACGTATGACAGTCATTATCATCCCTGTCAGCCATGCCTAGGTATAGGTTTCAATTCCGTCTGTGGTTATGAAACAGGCAGAACAGGCACATCATGTAAGTGCTGGGCCAGAAGTATTTCATATTCTTTTTGTAGTCAGGGTTCTGTCAGAAATATCACATACTTGTGTGCTAGGTCCAGCTCTGTGTCACAATGTTTCTTTTGGGCACTGTACAGGCAGGAGAGGATAGTCTATCATCAAAAAGATGGGCCCCAAAATATGTCACAATGCCTACTGTTGACAGGGCCCAGGCAAGAGAGTAATATCATTTGGAAACAGTGTTTAGAAATGTTACAATTACTAAAGGAAACAAGGTACAGGCAGGAGAGGAGAGTTATGTAACACAGAAGACAGCACAGTCAAATCACCAAGTTACTTGGCTAAGGTTCTTGTGAAAAATCTCATTTGTAGGCTATACTTATGCAGAATTATTAAATCACTTAAGAGCTGGGTAAATGTATAAGTCACAGTTACACTTGTGGAAAGGTTTAAGAATAAGGGTCACTAACCTGCATATGTCCTGGCTCCACTCCTATGAACTGTTACAGGCTTTTGCTGTGGTCTCTGGTATATGGCACAATGTCACCTGGCCAGACAGAAGGCAGGAAATTCACATTACCTACATGGGTATGGCTCCAGTGTGATGTCACAATTTACCTTTTGGACAGGACACTGGCAGAAAAGTCACGTAACCTGAATGCTGATTTCAGTGACATATGAAAACACCATCTGTGGGCAAGACTTTGGCAAGAAAGAGACTTACTTCACCTGGGCAAATGACCTAGATATATGTCACAATGTCTGTTCTGTGCAGTACCAAAGTTGCAGAGTGACTTCATATTTGTCCTGGGACCAGCAATATGTCACAATCTCCCTGTGGTCAGTGTACAGGTAAAAGTGGACAAACATCAGCTAGGTGCTCAGCCAAATGATATGTTACAATGCTTTCTATTTGCAGGACCCTTGAGAAAGAATCTTATCACCTGGGTACAGTGTTGTGTGTCACAATGCACTGTAAGTGCAGGGCCAAGGCAATAGAAGGGAGTCACATTACTTATGTGGTGGATCTAGATATAAAACATAAATTATCTTTGTAGCCAGGTTTTGGGCAGATAATTTACATCTCCTGGTAACAATATGAGTGGTATATAAAAATTCCCTTTGTAGGCAGAACCATGATAGATGCTATATATTGTGTAGGTGTTTGTTATAGTTATGGCACAATTTCATCTGTGGTCTGGGCCTAGGAAAAGAGTCACATCATTCATGTGCTGGTAAAAGTTGCCTGCCCCAATCACACTCTCAGAAAAATTCACAAATAAGTTTCACATTCCATATAAGTTTTAGTTTCCTGTATGTGTGTCAATACTTTGTATGAGTTTGGTGGAACTAGGAGTCACGATCTCAACAATGGGCAAGATGCATGTACAGGAGCTCCAATCCCATTTGAAGATTGTGTTCCAGTAGGGGAGTCGCAGCACCACAGACATGATGAATCATGGTTCAAATGTGACCAAAACACCTGTGAAATTAATCCATGTATGAGAGTAATTATTTCAGTCTTTGACAGCTTTCATGTGTGAGGTTTAGTGCCTCATTACTAGGCCCTGTTCATATGTGAGAATCACAATTGTATCAATTAGGTATGCATACAAGTCACATTCTTACCTGATTGCCGGTCTCTGTTATGACACTCTTTTTACCATAAAGGGTTTAGATGACATACCTGACTGTTATAATCCTTTGTGAACTTTATACAAGTTAAAAACTCAGGACTTTTTCTTTATCAATAGAATGGCTATAAGAGTCAAAATATCTCTATTGGCTGGGTCCAGAGACGAAATTTAATATAGTGAATGTGTGCTTAATCAAGGCATATGTCACAATTTCACCTGTGAGCAGAGTCAAGGCAAGGGAGTCACATCAACTGGGTGCTGAGTTAGTGATACACGATAATCTCATTACTCAGCTGGGCCTAATAAGAAGAGTCACATCACAGCCTCAAATAGTATTTCACCAAGCCCACTATAGACCGTGAAGAAGAAAAAAAGAAGAGTCAGCCAGGTGCAGTGGCTCATGCCTATAATCCCAGCACTTTGGGAGGCCAAAGTGGGGAGATCATGAGGTCAGGAGTTAGAGACCAGCCAGCACAACATAGTGAAACCCCATCTCTACTAAAAATACAATATATATATATTGCAATATTGCAGGGCATGATGGTGGTGCCTGTAATCTCAGCTACATGGGAGGCTGAGGAAAGCAAATTGCTTTAACCCGTGGTGCAGAGATTGCAGTAGGCTGAGATTGCACCAGTGCACTCCAGGCCAGGCAAGAGTGAGAGACTTTGTCTTAAAAAAATAAACAAATAAAGAGAGAGAGAGAGAGTCACTCCTCCTAGATTCTGGGCTCAGCAGTACGTAATAATCTTTCCTCCTGGCAATGTATAGAATACGAAGGAAAGTCACATTACTTAGGTTTTGCAATCAGAGGTATGTCACAATTTATTTGGTGAGCAGGACCCAGGCAGGAGAGGAGAGTCACTTTACCAAGTTTTTAAGTCAAATCATATTTCACAATTTGCTCTGGGGGCAGGGCACAGGCAGGAGAGACAAATAACCTAACTAATTGTCCAAGAGATATGTGATAATATCCCCCGCTGGCAGGGTCCATGCAGAAGAGTCATATTATTATGATTCTAACCCAGAGATATGCCACAATGCACCAAAGATAAGAAATTTAAACCAAAAAGTCTCAACACCTGGGTACTAGGCCTAGTTACATGCCAAATCTTCTTGTCTTTGAGGGTGACACCATTAACTCTGAGCAGAATGTGTATATGAGATTCACAATCTCACAAGTTTCCTGGGTTGTTGTATAATATTCTACTGCATATGAAGGCTTTATACAGCATGCATGAGATTTGCAAACCACTCTGAGGCCTACATGCTCCTATGGATTCACGATCTTACATACTGCCCTAAAACCACATATAATAGTCAATATCTCTACTGTAGCCTGGGTCCAGGGATTAAAACCATTATTATGCCTATGAGCTGGATCCAGAAATGAGCCACCATCTCACCTGTGGCCAGATCCATATATGAAGGGCACAATACCAACTAGCACTACATTCACTTGTTAGAATCAGGAACTTAACAGTGTGTTTTGGACATACGGGATGGTGTCAACATCTGCTTTTACCTGGGTGTCTAATCAATAGTCCCAATCTGGACTTTATGCAGGTCTTTTTCATAAAACCCTGCCAACTCTGTCCCACAGAAACTGCCCAAGTGATGGATGGATGAAAGAATATCACTGACACAGGTATTTTTCCTGGAAGTGTGGTTAGCTGACTGTATGTTTAACACTGCCGAAGAGAGTGCAGCAACAGCATCAGGAGAAGGAGTAGCTGAGAGTGTAGCCACCAAGAAGAGAGTGCAGCAGCCACCAAGAGCATGCAGCAGCTGATTACAACATGCTTCTACGCAACAGCAGTGAAGTGTGTAGAGCAGCAGTAGCTGAGAGTGCAGTGCTGAACTTTCAGCGATGCACACATTTATTTAGTAGAGATTTAATAACAAAGGCTTGGAGCAAACCCAGTTTGTGGTTAATAAACATTTTCCACTTCCCAAGTAGAGAGCAGTCCTGCATGCAAATGATCAAAGGTTGGTTTCTGGAGACATATGTAAACCAAAGTATGTAGATAAGCTCCTTTATATTCCCTCATTATCTTCCGTTTACTCTCAGGCTCTGAGTAAGAGTTTGGCTGCCTTCAGACAAAATTCTTTTCCAAAGATTTTGCAAGACATCCCAGTGTTCCAGGAAAATTTGCATCTTTCCTATCATTTTTTCCATCACACACTGACTGACGTCCTACATCTCCCTCTTTTCTTTCTTTTTTTTTTTTTTAAATCAAGTTTTGTTTACTGAAGACTACAGATGTTTGCAGCAACAAGATTGCCAGATACAGTGGTTATAACTGGTATTTTGGCTTTGCATCCTAGAATTACTAAATAACAGAAGACAAACATAAATATAATCATAAATATTCTATTCCAATCAAGGAGTGACATGTAGTGTTAATTGACACCTCAGTTCAATGTGTGCTGTTACTAAGGAATCCCACTGAGGGTATTTTAACACTTTCTAGCCAAGCAGTTGCATTGTCAGAAGCTGGGAAGGTGGTTTTTGTCTAACTAACAGGACAGTAGAAAGGCTGATTTAAAAGATGTGCCTAATAGAGTGTAGCAGATATGGGATTCAGGCAAAGTGAGAAAATAACAAAGGTTAATAAAACATTGCAAGGAACAAATTTTCTGGAGTGAATTGTGTCTGTGTCCAGAGCAGGATTCACTCAGCCTTCTGAGTTGTCTTCTTCAGCCTCTCTCTGGTAATGTCTGGGGCCTGAGTTGTATAAGTAAGCCACATTTTGGGGGGCTGTGGGGTTTGCATGGTTATTTCCTTTATTTCTGGTACAAGGTTGCATTTTAGCTATGCTATGTTTAGATTTGATGCATTGCATTGGAATTCAAAGAGGGCCTGAGGAAGTGTGAACATAAGCATATCCTCTTCCCCACATTAGCAAATTATTTGGACCATACCATATGCAAGTAACCACATCTTTCTATAAAACTGTGGGTTTTATGTCTTGACAGGTTTTAGCAAAGTTCTTTTCTATAGCTGAAATTTGTCATCTAAATTTAAGAAATTAAGGGTAAAGAAAACTTGTACTAGTAGTGTTGCAGGGTCTTTACTTATATTCCTTCTTCTTTTTTTCTGAGCCTATCTTTAAGAGAGCAATGGACATATTCTGTCCTTGGGGTTTACATGGGATGCCTGTGGAATGTAGGACACTCTGTATATGACAAAATTGTGTCAGTTGTGAGCAGCCATAAGCCAGAATAATTCTGCAATTAGGCAATCCTTTTTTACTGGGGATCAAAGCCTGATTTACATGATACTGTCCCATGGTAGTGTTACCAGTGGGTCTTTTTTTTAGAGCTCCCAAGATGGTGGCAGGCAACTTCCAAGGTGGTGGCAAGCCTTTTGTTCTCTGACCAAGGGTTCTTGGCCTCCTGGATTCCAAGGATTGAAATTTTGGACCATGTGGTGGATGTTATAACTCTATTAAAAATTGTAGGTCATGGAAGAGAATGGTGGAACACAGCAACTAGTGTTCAGCTTGATTAGGATGAACCTGAAGTCAGTGGCAGGTCTGTGATCGTGGTGACCAGCAGTGGCGGATGGCGAACAAAAGCTCATCTCAAGCTGGAACAAACGTGGACCAGAAGAGTGTGCAGTTTCAAGATTTATCAGAGTGAAAACAGAGCTCCCATACAATGGGAGGGGACCCAAAGGGGCTTGCCTCTGCTGGGACAAGTGCCTGGGGATATATCCCAATAATTATCCCTCCCCCTGTGCTGTCAGGTGATAGATGATTTGATTATTTCTTTACCTCCTGCTTTCAGCCTAATTGGTATTTTAGGGAGGTCTCTTTACTACCTGATTGGTTGAGTTTGAGCTGAGTTACAAGCCCCGGGATTAAAGGTGGGTGTTGTCACCTTCCCCAGCCAGGCTTAGAATTCATAGTTGGCCTAGGAAATCCAGCTAGTCTTTTCTCTCAGTAGGACAGCTGGGCATCCCTTGAGGAAGTATTTTCTAATGAAGTCTGTGAGCTGGCCTTTCATTATTGAGAGCTGCTATGGTAAATGCAAATTATTATGTTCTGTTCTTCAATGGGAATAGCATAAAAGCAGTCTTTTAAGTCAATAACGACCATAGACCAATCTTGAGGAATAGCCACAGATGAAAAGATCCCCTGTTGAAGGGTTGTGCAAATTAGCATTGGTAGGCCATAAATCATGCACAATCTCCATTTATGGACATTTTGGGAAGGAAGAAAAAGGGCAAATTCCAAGGGATGTTTGACGGCTTTATATGGCCAGCTTCTGATTGCTTCTCAGCTTATTCATGGGCTTGTTGTAACTTCTCTCACTTTAAAAGTTTCTGTTCTACCCAAATTGTATTTTAAGAGAGCCATGTCAGGGGTAGGGGAGGAATAACAGTGGCCCTTATTAGAAAGAGATCTGTAAAGTAACCTTGATTAACCCTCTCATAGATGGGCTAGTGGTTACATTTTCTCTAATGCTTTTTCTTATTTCTTTATGTACGTGATTGCCTTGTTGATCTTGCATTACTTAGCAGGACAAGATTTTCCCTTTTAATGCCACTTGCTTAAGACAGGTTCCCATACCTGTGACATATTCCTTGTCCTTTTTCTTATTTATTGAGGGAGGGAGCTCAGGGGAAACCTCCATTTTCTCTGTGGCAATTTTACTCTCAAATAATGGAACTGAGGGAGGAAGAGGAGGTTGTAAGGTAGGTGATGATTCTTCCTCCCTTCTCTTCTTAGGCTCTTCTGTGTAGAGTGGGACAAAATCAGTCCTAACATTAAAGATGTTACTGGAAACTGTTGCTCTTGTGCCTGATGTTGTTTAAGATTTCTGCTGACTTTTTCCCAGAAGTCTATGTCTAGTGTGCCTTCTTCTGGGAACAATTGGTCATGAAAAAAAAAAAAAAAAAAAAACAGTTTGCCTTAGGTTCCTTAATTGAGACTTTGAAACTGAGGCTCCATTAGCTTTAAGCAGCTGTTTCACTGTTTTTATATACTGTTGCTGTTGAGCTAATAACTGATGTCCCATGATGAAACCCTAGTCTGAAAAATTCCCTCTAATTTGGAAATCCCAAGAAGGTACCAATGACTTATTCACTGCACAGTCTCTTCACCTTCATTTTTGAGGGTTTCATCATGATTTGTTGCGCCATTCCTCACACAGGGCACCATCTGCTGAGTCTGTCTCATGGACTCTGGCTGAGCAATGGATGAAAGAATTTTGCTGACACGGGTATTTTGCCTGAGAGCTCCACAAAGGGACTGCATGCTCAGCATCACTGGCAAGTATGCAGCAGCAGCAGCAGCAGCCAAGAGTGCAGCCACCATGAAGAGAATGCAGTAGCCACTGATACAGTGTAGCAGCTGCCGAGAGTGCAGCATAACAACAGCAAGAGTGCAGCACCCAGAAGCCAGTGACACTTGCATTTATTTAGTACAGAATTAATGACAAAGGCTTGATGCAAGCAAAATTTTTGGGTAATAAGATTTTTGACTCCCTGCATAGATAGCATTCTTTGTTCATTCATGTGAATGAAAAAAAGATTGGTTTCTGGAAACATAAGTAAACCAAATTATCTAGATAAGTTTCTATACATTTCATTGTTATCTAATATTTGCTCTCAGGTTCTGGATAAGAGAATTTGTCTGCTTTCAGCCCAAATTATTTTCTGAAGAGTTTGTGATATCTCCCAGCCTTCCAAGAAGGTTTGCGTTTTTCCTATAATTTTTCCACCACCCTGACAGATCTCCTACAAAACTCTCTGTACCACCCAAGGAGTTGGTACATTGTGAGTAAGTGTTGTAAAGTTTAGTGAGTTTGGTATAAATATGAATCACGGGACCTTACCTATTGACCTAAGCCTAGAAATGAAAGGCAAAATATCTCTTATTTGCTGAATCCCAGTATAAGTTTAACCATCATGACTTAAAACTGAAGTAAGGTATTTGTTATAGTCTCATTTGTGGGCAAAAAACTATGCCAGAGAATGACATCAATTGGGTGCTGTGCCAAGCAACGTGTCACAATGCGCTCTCTAGTCAGGATATAGAAATTAGAGTCACATTAACTTGATACTAGATGCACTAATATGACACAATACCATATGTGGGAAAAAAAATGCCAAAAGATGAGAGCTAAAACACCTACACAGTGGGCCAAGGATATGTCAAAATACCTCATGTGGCTCTGGTACAGTAATGAAAGTAACATTATCAGAGAATGGGCCTAGAATATGCCATAATTTTCTGTATATACAGGACTCAGGTGAAAGGGTAACATTATATGGGTGCTGGGCCTTGTGATAGATCAAAATTTCTGAGTGTCAGCATGGTTTGGGAGAAAAGGGAGTGCCAAATAACCTGAATGCTGGGCTCAGCAATATGCCACTATCTCTCCATTGTAAAGACCAGGCAGAAAGAGAGTCACAACACTTAGGTCATGGGCTCAGCAATTTATCCCAGTATCCCCAGTAGGCAGGCCCAGACAGAAAAAGAGAGTCATATCACCTGGGTGTTTCTGTGGTAAAAATGCACCTATGGGAAAGTATTTGAGTCAAAAAGTCTCAATACCTTGGTACTAGGCACAGTGATATGACACAGTCTCTTCATTTTGTAGGTTGACACCTTTAACTTATAGCTGAGCATGTACATTAGAGTTACAATCTCACTTGTGTGCTGGGTCAATATATGGTACTGTCTACAACATCTGAGTGGTTTATAAAACATGCATGAGAATTCCAAACATCTCTGAGGCCTTCATGCTGGTATGGACCCACAATCTTACATGTTGCCCTAAACCAGGTTTTATAGTCAAAAATATCTCCCAAAATCAAGGTTAAAGAAGAATACCCATTATTCTGTCTGTGGGCTGGGAATGGAAATGAGTCAGCATCCCCCTTGTTGCCCAATCCAGGCATAAATGTCACAATTCCAACTTTGTGCTGTATTCCCTTGTTGGATTTGGGACCTCAACAGTGCTCATTGTAAAAGGATAGTGGACACTTTTAATATGACTTTTAACTGAGAGTCCCAATCTGAACATTTTGCTGGATACTGCTAAGAAACTCTCTACCACCAAAGAGTTTACAAAGTATAAGTTAGTGTTGCAAGCTTCTGTGATCTTGGTACAAATATGCAATGCAGGACTTTACCTATTGCCCTAAGCTTAACGATGCGAAGCAAAATACCTCCTATTCATTGCATCCCAATAGAAGTTTGATCGTTATGCCTGTGAACGGAAGCAAGGTATATGTCATAATCCCATTTGTGGGCAAAAAAGTAGGCAGGAGGGTAGCATCACTTAGGTGCTGTGCCAAGCAATATGTCACAATGCCTTCTCTAGGCAAGGTATAAGAAATTGAGTCACATTAACTGGCTGCTGGACCCAGCAATATGAAACCAATCCCACATGTGGAAAAAAACCAGCCAAGTTATGTGAGCCAAAACACTTGCATAATGAGCACAAGATATATCAGAATACCTTCAGTGGTTCCAGCACAGGCAGGAGGGTCACATTAAGGTAGCTGGGCCCAGCGATAAGCAATATGCCATAATTTTATCTTTATGCAGAATCCAAGCAGAAGAGTAACATCTGGATTATGCACCTTGCAATAGGACAAAATACCGTTTTAGTGGACATGATTTGAAAACATGAGAGTCACATATTCTAAGTGCTGAGCTCAGCAATATGTCAAAATACTTCTATTATGAATACACAGGGAGAAAAAGGAAGTCAAAACACTTACATCAAAAACTCAGAGATATGTCCCAATATGACCAGTAGGCAGAGCTTAGCCACATGAGGAGAGTCATATCACATAGGTGCTTCCCTAGGAATATGTCACAATTTAACATATTTACAGAAACCAGGCAGAATAGCCATATCTCTTGGGTGCTTGGTTCTGAGATATTTCATAAGACTCTCTTAGGACAGCACCCAGGCAAGAGGGTTACATAACCTATGTGCAGGTTCTTTGCTTATATCACAGTGCTCCTTGTGAGTAGGGCCCAAGGAGGGAGCCAGTTTACGAAGGTGATAGGTCCAGAGATATGTCAACATATTCTCTATGAAGCATAGCCCTGGCAAAAGACTACCATAACCTGTGTGCATGGCCTAGAAATATGTCACTTTCTGGGTTGACAGGGCCCAAACTGGAGAGCCACATAATCTAGGTAGTAGGCCCAGAGTATGTCACAGTGCCTGCCATTGTGCATGGCTCTGGCAAAAGAGTACCCTCATCTGTGTTCCTGGCCTTGCAATATGTCACTATCATTCCTTAGTGTGGGCCCCATTCCAGAGAGAAGAGTCGCATCACCTATGAAGTGGACACAGAAGTATGTCACTATGATTGTGGTGGGCATGGAACTGGCAAGAATGTAATATCACCTGGGTGATAGATCCAGTGACATATCACAATTCTTACTGAGAGAAGTTCCCAGCCAGAAGAGTCACACCACCTCAAGGTTGGCCTAGGTAGCTATCACAAGCCAGATATAGCCTGAAACAAGTCTGGACAGTCAAGTTACACAGGTGCGTGGCAAAGATTTATATCATAATTACACTGTCAGAAAATTCAAAAGATAAGATTTACAATACCATTCATGTCCTGTTTTCAAAGGTGACCATTAACTTTATCCATGTGAGATCATGACCATTCTTACTGTCAGCTGGGTAGGCATACAAGACTCACAATTTTAAATGTTTACTGAGCCCTGCTTTGACTCTGTATAACCCAAAGACTGTAAAATATGTGTGAGTGTTGTAATATTTTGTAACCTTTGAACAAGAAGGTGATCCACAACATCACGCATGTTCCTAAACCCAGTTTTAAAAGTCAAAATATTCTCTGTTGGCTGAGTCCACATATGACAATCTTAATCATGCCTATGAGCTGGGCCTAGGTATATGTTACAATTCCCTCTGTGATTATGAAGCAGGCAGAACTGCCACATTACCTAAATGCTGGACCATAAATATTCCAATATTCTCTTTGTAGGCAAGGTCTCATCAGAAAGTCACATAACTGTGTGCTAGGTCCAGCTATGTGGCACAGTGTCCCTGTGTGCAGTGTCTAGGAAGAAGAGGAGAGTCATATAACCTAAAATCTGGGTCCGAAAATGTGTCAAAATGCTTCTTGTTGACAGGGCCCAGGCAAGAGTGTCATATACTTAGATGCAGTGTTTGTAAGTGCTACCATCTCCAAATAAAGCAGGGTGCAGTCAAGAGAGGAGAGCCATGCAACCTAAATGATTGGTCCAGAAGTATGTTACAATCCCACTTTGGCACCTTTTTATAATAACACAGTTAAATCACCAATATGCTTGTCCCAGGTATTTGTCAAAATCCCATTTGTGGGCTACACCTAGGCAGTATTATTAAATCACTCAAGAACTGAGCAAAGGTGTATGGCACAATTACACTTGTGGAAAGGTTTCAGAATAAGAGTCACCATTCTGCACTTATTCTGGCTCCAGGCATATAAGTTGCTTCTAGGCTTGTCTTATGGTCTCAGATATGCAGCACAATATCACTTGTGGCCAGAGAGAAGGCAAGAGAGTTACATCATCTATGTGGTAAATCAAAACGATTTATCTGGGCAGAAATTTGACAAGAGAGGAGACTAACTTCACCTAGGCAATTGGCCTAGATATATGTCACAATGACTTTTATGTGCAGTACCAAGCCTGGAGCGTGACCTCATGTTGGTGCTGGGCACAGCAATATATCAAAATCTTCCTGTTGTCACAATATAGGCAAAAGGGAAGAAACGTCTTGTAAGAGCTGAGTCAAGTGATATATTATATAACGCTTCCTGTTGGCAGAACATAAAAGGAGAATCATATCACTTGGGTGCATTACCTAATTATATTTCACAATGCACTGTAAGTGCAGAGCCAAGGCAATAGTCAACTCCAACTTTGTGCTGTATCCCCTTGTTAGACTCAGGACCTCAGCAGTGGGCTTTGTAAATGTGGGATGATGACAACCTTTAATTTCACATGTATTTGTAACTGAGTGTCCCAATCTAAACTTGTTGCTGGCCCCTGCTTTCTCTGAAGGCCCTTTATACCACCAAAGGGCTTATACAATATAAGTTAATGTAGAAAGATTCTGTGAAGTCCTTACAAATATGCAACCCAGGACCTTATCTATTGCCCTAAGCCTAACAATGAGAGGCAAAATATCTCTTATTGGTTGAATCCCAATATAAGTTTGATTATCATGCCTGTGAACTGAAGACAGGTATACATCATAATCCCATCTGTGGGTAGAAATATCAGGCAGGAGCGTAACATCATTTAGATGTTTTGCCAAGCAATTTGTCACAATGCCTTCTCTAGGCAGTGTATAGGACATTGGATTACATTAACTTGATTCTTAGCACACTAATATAAACTCATTGCACATATGGAAAATATCAAGCCAAGTTATGAGAGCCAAAACACCTACATAATGGGCCTAAGATATGTCAAAATACCTTTGCTGGCTCCAGCATAACCAGGGCAGTCACATCCAAAAGATGCTGCACCCAGCAATATGCAATATGCCAAAATTTCCTCTTTGGGCAGAATCCAGGCAGAAGAGTAACATAATCTGGGTGTTTGGCCCTGTAATAGGTCAAAATTACTTTTTTGTGGTCATCGTTAGGGAAAAAGATGAGACTCACATACCCTGAGTGCTGGGTTCAACAATGTGTCAAAATCCTCCTATTTTGAAGGCCCAGACAGAAAAAGAGAGTCACTTCTCTTAGGTTATGTACTCAGAGTTATATATCAATGTACCCAGTAGGCAAGAATCAGGTCAACAAGGAGAGTCATATCACCAAGTGCTTCCCTAGAAATATGTCACAGTGTAATATGTGGGCAGAATCCAGGCAGAAGAGCCACATCATTTGGGTGCTGGGTCCTGAGATATGTCACAAGCCACTCTTAAGAAAAGCCCAGACAAGAGAATTACATCACTTTGGTGCAGGTTCTCTGCTTATGCCACAATAATACATGTGGGTAGGGTCCAAGGAGGGAGTCCCTTCACCTAGGTGATAGGCCCAGAGATATGTCAAAATGTTTTCTATGAAGCACAGTCCTGGCAAATGAGTACCATCACCTCTGCACCTGGCCTAGAATTATGCCACTCTCCAGGTTGGCGAGGCTGAAGCAGGAGAGTGACACAATGTATGTGATAGGCCCAGAGATATGTCATAATGTCCTCCTTTGGGTATGGCTCTGGCAAAAGAGTACTATCATCTGTTTGCCTGACCTTGTAATATGTCACTATCTTTTATTTGTGCAGGGCCCATTCCAGAGAGGAGAGTAACAACACCTGTGAGGGGAACACAGAAATATATCTCAATAATTTTGGTAGGCATGGCACAGCAAGAATGTAACATCAATTGGATATTAGGTCCAGGGTTAAGTCACAATACTTACTGTTAGAAAAACCCAGGTAGGAAAGTCACATCACCTCAAGGTTGGCCAAGGTAGATATCACAATCTCATATATGAGCTGGAACAAATCTGGAGAGTCAAATTACACAGGCTCTTGGCAAAGATTCATATCAAATTCACATTATCAGAAAATTCCAAAGATGAGATTTACAATACCACATGTATCCCGTTTGTGTGTGTGACAGTTGGTTTTATCCATGTGAAATGATGATTGTACTTACTGTCAGCTGGGTTTGCATACAAGACTCAAAATTTTAAATATGTGCTGAGACTTGCTTTGACTCTGTCTGTATAAACCAAAGACTTTGTAAAATATGTATAAGTGTTATAATATTTCATGACTTTGTACATGAAGGTGATGAAGGACATCACACATGTCCCTAAACTTAGTTGTAAGAGTCAAAATATCCTCTATTGGCTAAGTCCACGTATGAGAGTCATTATCATGCCTGTGAGCCATGCCTAGATATATGTTATATTATATGTTATATTAATATGTTATATTTTGCTGGTCCCTGTCGTGAAACTCTCTGTACCACGAAAGGAGGTTATAAATTATGAGTTAATGCTGTAAAGTCCTGTGAGCTTTGTAGCAATGTGCAACTCAGGACATTAACTATTGTGCTAAGTCTAATGATGAAAGGCAAAAATGTCCCCTGCTGGCTGAATCCCAGGTTAAATTTGACCATCATTCCTGTGAACTGAAGTCAAGTATAGGTAATAGTCCCATATGTGGGCAAAAAACTAGGCAGGAGGGTAATATCACTTGGGTGGTGTACCAAGCAGTGTGTCACAATGCCCTCTTGAGGCAGAGTATAGGAATTAGAGTCACATTAACTGGGTGATGGACTCAGCAATATGACACCTTCCCACATGTGGAAAAAAAATGCCAACTTATAAGAGCCAAAATACCACGTAATGGGCCTAGGATATACCAAAATACCATCTGTGGCTCCTGCACAGGCATGAGCATCACATTTTCAGGTTGCTGAGCCCAGTAATATGCCCTAATTTTCTCTATATGCAGGTTGCAGATAAAAGAGTAACACTGTCTGCTTGCTGAATCCTCCAATACATGAAAACTTCTGTTTGTGGGCATGGTTTGAGAAAAAAAGGTGAATCAAATAAACTAAGTGCTAGGCTCAGCAATATGTCACAATCCTCCCATTGTAAAGAGCAGGTAGGAGAAAAGAGTAACTTCACTAATATCATAGGCTCATAGATATATCCCTGTGTCCCCTATAGAAAGGTTCCAGGCAGAAAAGTGAAGTCATTTTGCCTAGGTGCTTCCCTAGATACATGTCACAATCTCATACGTGGGAAGAAACCAAACAGAAAAGCTATGTCACCTGGGTGCAGCCTGATGTAATGTCACCATGCCCAATGTAAACAGATTTGAAGATATAAAAAAAAAATAGAACCACAACACCTGGGTGCTGGGCTCAGCAGTATGTGATAATTCTCTTTCTGGGCAGAGTCAAAGACGAAGAGTAGAGTCATGTCACCTAGGATTTGCACTCAGTGGCATGTCACAATTTCTTCAGAGGGCAGAATCCAGGCAGGAGAGGAGAGTCACATTACCTAGATGCTACATCTATAGAATGTCAGTGTTCCCTGTGGGTAGTACACTGGCAGGAGAGACACTGGGGGCTTCAGCCAAAAATACAATAAAAACCACATGAGGAAGAAATCCAGCAAATTGACAACAGCTAAAAAACCTACAGAATGGGCCAAAGATATTTCAAAATACCTTTTGTGGCTCTGGCACAAGCCAAAGAGTCACTTCATTAGGGAGCAGGGCCAAGCAATATGCCATAGTTCCATCTTTATTAATGACCTAGGCAGAAAAGAAACAGCATCCGGGTTCTGGGTGCTGAAATATAGCAAAAGTCCTGTTTGTGGGCATTGTTCAGCAACAAGACAGGTGTCAGTTTACCTAAGTGCTGAAGCTGGACTCCTCAATGTATTACAGTCCTGCCATTGTAAAGGCTAAGATAGAAGAAGAGAGTCACATCCCTTAGGTCATGGGCTCAGACATATGGCTGAAAGCCAGCAGTAAGCAGGGCTCAGGCAGAAAAAAACAGTTATATCACCTAGATGCTTATTTAGGTATATGCCACAATTTTATATGTGGGTAGAAACCAGGCTGAAGAGCTACATCACCTGGCCAAGGTACCTGAGTTATTCACAAGCACCTCTTAAAAAAATAACCCAGGCAAGGGAGTTACATCACCTAGGTGCAGGATTCACAGTGCTTCATGTAGGCAAGGCCAAGCCATAAGTCACGTCACTGAGGAGATAGTCCCAGAGATATGTCACAAAGCCTTCGTTAAGGCATGTCCCTGCCAGAAAAGTACCATCACCTTGGTGCCTGGCCTAGAATTATGCCACTATTCAAGCACAAAATTCCCAAACAGAAGAGCCATGTAACTTACATGATATGCCCTGTGATATGTCAAAATGTCCTCTTTTGGAAATGGCCCTTGCAAAAGAATGTCATCACCTGTGTGCCTGGCCTAGGAATATGTCACTATTTTGCCCTGTGTGCAGGGCCCATTCCAGAGGAGAGTTATGTCTCGTAACTGAGGGACACAGTGGTATGTCACAATCATGTGTGTTGGAATGGTGCAGGCAAGAATGTACCATCACCTGTGTGCTAGTTCCAGTGATGTCACAATACTTACTGAGAGCAGGGCCCAAGAAGAACAATCAAATAACTTCAAGGTTGACCAAGGTAAATATCAAAATTCCATTTGTAGGCTGGCAACTGTCCGAAGAGTGAAATCACACATGTGCTTGAAAAACATATATATCACAGTCACAGTGGAAGATAATTCTAGGGCTTAGATATACAATACCACATAAGTCCTGTATTCATGTAGGAGAATTGCCTTCATCCATCTGTGATGGATAAAGTCTTTAGTGTCAGCTGGGTGTGCATATGAGACTTACAATTTCCTCTGTGTGCTAGGCCCTGTTATGACACTCTTTATACAGTGCAAGGGTGTTATAAAATATGTGTGAGTGTTTTAATCTTCTTTGACATTTTTACCAGGAGACCCTGCACTCATGTCCCTCAACCTTGTTATTAAAGTGGCCTTATTGGCTGGGTCAACATATGAGAGTCATTATCATGCCTCTTAGCTATGCATAGGAATATGTAACATCCCCACTGTGGTTATATAATAGGCAGACAAACATATCACCTAAATCCTAAGCCACAGATATTTCAATATTCGCTTTGTTGGCAGGGCGCTAAGAGAAATATCACAAAACTTATGGGCTATGCACAGCTTTAAGGCATAATGTCCCTGTGGAGAGTGTCCAGGCAGGAGAGGAGAGACATATCACATAAGGGATAGCCCACAGATATGTGACAATGCCTCATGTTGAAAAGGCTTAGGCAAGAGGATCATGTAATTTGTATGTAGTGCTTAGAAATGGTATGTTATTCACTGGAAGCAGGGTTTACACAGGAAAGGAGAGTCACATAACCAAGATTATTGATTCAGAGATATGTTAAAATCCCATCTGAGGACAGTGTTAGGACATGATAATCAAATCACTGAGGTTTTTTGCCCAGGTTTATGTCAAAATGTCATCTGGGGGCTGTAACTAGGAAGGATTATTAAATCACTCAGAAGATGGGGACAGGTTAAACTCACAATAACCCCTGTGGAAAGATTCAGAGATGAGTGTCACCATCCTGCATATCTTGGCTCCAGGTACGAGAGTCATTATTCAGCTTTTTATTTGGTCTCAGCTATATGGCACAATATAACCCATGGGTAGGGAGAAGAAAGGAAAGCCTCATCACCTGCGTGGGTGCTGGTACAGTGAAATGTTACAATTATCCTTGTGAGCAGGATATTGGTAGAAGATTCACATCATCTGGATGCAAGTTTCAGTGATATATCTAAATCCTGCCTGTGAATAGGACTCAGGCAGTGGAGGAGACAAACTCTACCTAGGCTATTCGTCAGGATATGTGGCAGAGTGGCCCCTATGTGCAGGACCAAGGCAGGAGAATGATCTTAACTTGGTGCTTGGTTCTGCAATATGTCACAATCTCTGTGCTGCTCAGGGCCCAGGAAAAAGAGAAGACACATCACCTAGGTGCTAAGTCAAGTGATATTGTACAAAATTTTCTGTTGGGAGAATCCTCCCAAAAAAGAGTTACATCACCTGGGTTGAATAACCAGTTATGTGTCACAATGCACCCTAAGTGCAGGGCCGAGGCAGTAGAAAAAAGTCACATAATTTATGTAATGGACCTAGATAAAAGCCACAGTGCTCTTTGAAATCAGTGTTAAGGCCAAGATTTTACATCAGCTGGGTGCTGGTTTAAATGATATGTAAAAGTACCCTTTGCCACATTGCCAAAGAAAGTGTTATTTATTGCTTAGGTCCTTGGTGTGCTTGTGTCATAATTTCAAATGTGTTCTGGGCCTAAAATGATAGTCAAAGTACTCAGATGCTGGGTAAGGTCATACTTTTCAATTACATCCTCGAAAATGTTCACAAATAAGTTTCACAGTCTCACACAAGTCCTGGTTTTTGGTATGAGAGTCAACACACCCTATGAGTTGGCTTGAAGAGTAACAGAAGTCACAGTCTCAACAATGATCAAGATCCATGTATCATAGCTTAAATCCCGCTTGAAGATTGTGATCCAGTAGAAGAGTCAAATCACCAAACATCTGATGAATCACAGTTGAAATGTCACGAAACCATCTGTGGATCAGATTTATGTATGAGAGTCACAACTTCAATATTCGACTGCTTATGTGTGTAAGATTTAGTACCTCACTGGTAGGCTCTGTTCATGTGTAAGAAATACAATTGTGTCAGCTAGGTGTGCATCCAACAGTCACAATACTACCTGGTTGCTGGTGCCTCTAATGATGCTCTTTGTACCCCTCAGGCTTTATATGATATACTTGGTAGCATACTTTTCTGTCAATCCTTTCAGGTGGGAAATCTAGGACTTGGCAAGCAATATGTAACAATGCATTCTCTAGAAATGAGGGTTTCATTAAATGGGTACTGGCCCAGCAATATGACAAAATCCCAAACATAGAAAAAGTAAACCCACCCAAATAATGAGAGCACAATCACCTACAGAGTGTGCACAAGGTATATAAAAATACTTTCTGTTGCTTTGGCACATTCAAGACAATTACATCATCAGGATTGGGGTGGGGGCAGAAATAGGCCATAATTATCTCTTTATGCCTGACCTAGGCAGAAAAGGAATATCATCTGAGTGCTGGGCCCTGAATTACATCAAAATTCCTTTTCTTGGGCATTGTTTGGGACAAAAAAGCAATGTCATATTACCTAAGTATTCAGCTTAGCAATATGTCACATAAACACATTTCAAATGCTGGCAAAAGAAAAGAGTCACATCACTTATGACTCAGGCTCACATGTATGGCTTGATGTCCCAAGTAGGCAGGGCTCAGGCAGAAGATAAGAGTCATATCACCTAAGTCCTTCTCTCCTTATAAGAAAAAATCTAGCATGTGATGTGAAGCCAGGCAGAAGAGTCACATCAACTTGATGGCGGAACCTAAGATATGTCTCAAGGCTCCCTTAGGACAGGACACAGGCAAGAGTGTTACAACAAATAAGTGCATGTTCTACCCTTATGTAACAATGCCACCTGTGAACAGGACCTAAGCAGGGAGTCACATCACCTAGGTGATAAGCCCAGAGATATTTCACAATGTCGTCCTTGAGACATGGCAGTGCTGAAAGACTATCATTACCTGTGTGCGTAGCCTAGCAATATGTCACTATCTAGGTAAGCAGGACCCAAGCAGGAGAGCAATATCACCTATGTGATAGGCCCACAGATTTTTCACATTGCCCTTTTTATGACATGGCCCTAGCCAAACAGTACTGTCATCTGTGTGCCTGGCCCAGCCATATGTCACTATCCCCCACTGTGTGCAGTGCCCATTCTAATGAGGAGAGTTACATCACCTAGGTGGTTGACACAGTGATATGTCACAATGATTTCTGTGGGCATGGTTCAGGCAATTCTTACTGAGAGTAGAGCCCATGCAGGAGGGTCAAATCACCTAAAGATTGGCCCACATTGATTTCAAAATAACATAACTGGGCTGGAAACAGTCTGGAGAGCCAAATCAGACAAATGCTCAGAAAATATTTACATCACAATCACACTGGCAGAAAATTCCCAGGATGAGGTTAACAATACCATACATGTTCTGTTTTCATTAGTGACAATTGGCTTTATATATGTGAAACAGTGACAGTCCTTAGTGTCAGCTGGGTGTTCATATGAGACTCACAATTTTCCCTTTCTGGCAGGTTCTGTTATGACACTTTCTATACAAGACAAAGCCTTTTTCATATCACTTATAGTGTTATAATCTTCCATGACCTTTTTACCATAGAGATTTAATCACTTGTGTTTCTAAAGCAAGTTAAGAGAGTCAAAATTACTCCCATTTTGGCGGGGGGGAGTCTACATATGAGAGTCATTATCATGCCTGTGAGTTGTGCTTAGGTATATGTCCCAATTTACTCTGTGGTAATGAAACAGGCATGAGATCCATATAATCTAAATGCGGTGGCAGAAATCTTCCAATATTCTCTTTTTTGGCAAATTTCTAGAAGAAAAATCACATAACTTTGGGGCTAAGCCCAACTGTATGGGACAACAACCCTTGTGGGCAGTGTTTGACAGAAGAGGAGAGACATATCAAATAAATGATAGGTCCAGAGATAAGTTATAGTGTCCCTTGTTGAAAGGACCAGGCAAGAAAATTATTTCATTTAAATGCAATCCTTAGAAATGCTACAATCTCCAGTGGAAGCAGAATCCAGGCGGGACAAGATAGTGAGGCACCTAGATTATGGGTCCAGAGACATGTTACAAAGCTGCCTAAAGATATGTTAGGCCAGGAGAGTCAAATCACCAAAGTGCTCAGCTGAGATATACGTCAAAATCTCAATTGTGTGCTACACCTAGGCAGGATTACTAAATCACTCAGGGTCTGGGCAAAAGTATATGTCACTATAACACTGGTGGAAAGTTCCAGGAATAGGAGTCACCATCATGCATATGACCTGGCTCCAGGTTTAAGAGTCATGATTAGTCCTCTTATCTGGTCTCAATTATATGGGACAGTATCCCTTGTGAGCAGAGAGGAAGCAAAATATCACATCACCTGGGTGGATGTTGGTCCAGTGAGATGTCACAATCATCGTAGGCAGAATTCTGGAAGAAGGGTCACATCACCTGGATGCTGGTTTAAATGATATATCAAAATTCCCCTTTTGGGCTGGGCTTAAAAAGGAGAAGATACTCACTTCACCTAGGCAATTGGTGTAGATATGTGTCACAATGGCCGCTATGTGCAGGACAAATGTTTGAAAGAGATCACAACTTGGCCCTGGATTTAGCCGTATGTCACAATCTCCCTTGTGGTCAGGCCAAGGCAAGAGAGGAAAAACATCACCTAAGTGTGGTGCTGAGACAAGTTATATGTTACAAAGCTTTCTGATGGCAAAACCCAAAATGGAGAGTCCCATCACTTGGGAGCAGTACCCTGTTATGTGTCACAATGCACTGTTAATGAAGGGCCAAGGCAGTAGAATTGAGTAACATCACTTACTGATGAACCCGGATGTAAGCCATAGTGCTTTTTTAGGAAGGGAATAGGCAAATAATTCACATCACCTGGGAGATGGTCCTAATTGACATGTAAAAGTGCCCTTTTTATATAGGTCCAAGTATATCACAATTTCACCTGCGGTCATAGCCTTAAAAAAGCAGTCAAATTATTCAGGAGCTGGACTAACTTTTATGTCCTAATCACACACTAGACAATATTCAGAAATAAGTTTCACAGTCCCACACAACTCCTGGCTTTGTGTATGTGAGTCAACACCTCCTGTGAGTTGGGTCAAAGCAGAGGAGTCCCAATCTCAAAAACTGGTAAGATCCATGTATAAGATGCCTAATCCCACTTGAAGACTGTGTTCCAGTTGGAGAGTCACAGCCTCACAGGTGTGCAGAATCATGCATAACCAAACCACTCATGAATCAGGTCCATGTATAAGAGGAACAATTTCAACCTTCAATTGTTCATTTGTGTGAGATTTAGTACCTTATTTGTAGATAATATTCTTGTGAGAAAATGACAATCATGTCAGCTAGGTGTGCATCCAAGAGTCACAACCACACCTGGTTAGTGGTCCCTGTTATGACAGTTTTGTGCCACTCAGGATATGCCTGAGTATCATAATCCTTTGTGAACTTTGCACAATTAAGTGACTCATTTCTTTACTTATGGCCATGAGGCTGACTATGACAGTCAAAATATCACTCCCTTCTGGGTAATGGTATGATAACTAAATTTGTGCATGTAAGCTGAACCTATGTCAAAATTTCACCTGAGGACAGAAACAAAGCAGCATAGTCACATTAACTGGATTCTGAGCACAGAATACATTATAATCTCCTTCGCAGGCAGGCCAAGTCAGAAGAGTCATGTCAAATGGGAACAACCTCAAGAAATATGGCACCATGCCAACTGTAGACATGTTTGAAGAAAAAGAGTCACACCACATAGGTGCTTAGCTCAGCAATATGTAATAATTTCCTCTTCTGGCTGATACCAGAATAGAGGAGAGTTACATTACCTAGGTTTTGCACTCAGTAGTATGTCACAATTCCTTTTTGAGAAGAACCTAGGCAAGAGATGAGAGTCACATTTCCTAGATGCTATGACCAGCAATGTCACAATGTGCCTTGGGGCAAAAGCAAAGGAAAAATATGCAAATCATCTAACTGATAGGCTCAGAGAGATCTGATAATATCCCTTGCTGTCAGGGCCCAGGCAGAAGAGTCACATTTTTATGATTCTCACTCAATGATATGCCAAAATACACACATGGGAAACAATTTAAGCAAAAGTTTTAACACATGAGTACTTGGCCCAGTGATATGACACAATATCCTAATTTTTTTTTTTTTCTGAGATGGAGTCTTGCTCTGTCACCCAGGCCAGAGTGCAGTGGCAGGATCTCAGCTCACTGCAAGCTCCGCATCCTGGGCTCACACGATTCTCCTACCTCAGCCTCCTGAGTAGTTGGGACTACAGGCACTCACAACCACGCCTGGCTAATTTTCTGTATTTTTAGTAGATACAGGGTTTCACCGTGTTAGCCAGGATGGTCTTGATCTCCTGACCTTGTGATCCACCCTCTTGGCCTCCCAAAGTGCTGGGATTACAGGCATGAGCCACCGCGCCCAGCCCAATATCCTAATTTTTGAGAGTGACACTTTTAACCATTAGCTTGGTGTCTATAACAAAGTCACATGGTCATATGTATGCTGGGCCACCAAATGACACCCTCTACAACACCCAAGGGCTTCATATGGCATGCATTATATTTGCAAGCTTCTCTGAGGCCCATATGCTCGTATGGACTCACAATCTTATATATTGCCTTAAATTCAGATACGATAGTCAATATCTCTCATTTAGGCTATGTTCAGGAAGGAGAACCATTTATAAACCTGTGAGATGGGTCCAAAAATAAGTCATGATCGCATCTGTGGCCAGATGCACATGTGAGAGTCACAATTCCATTTTGGTACTGTCTTCTCATGTTAAACTTAGTAACTCAACAGTGTACTTTGTAAATGGGGATAGTGACAACTTTTATTTTCACCTGGGTGGGTAACTGAGAGTCAATATTTTAACTTTTTGCTGGACTTTGTTATGAAAATCTCTGTACCACCCATAAAGTTTATACAGAATGAGTTATTTTTGTAAACTTCTGTGAGCTTTGTACAAATATGCAACCCAGAATTTTTTCTATTGCTGTAAGCCTAGTGATGAGAGGCAAAATATCTTCTATTGGCTGAATCCCAATATAAATTTGATCATCATGTCTGTGAACTGAGCAAGGTATATTCCATAATCCCATTTGTGGGCAAAAAGTTAGAAAAAGTGTAATATCACTTAGGTGATGTGGCAATCAACATGTCACAATGTTCCCTCTAGTCAGAATCTAGGAAGGAGGGTCACATTAACTGGGTGCTGGATCCAGCAGTATGTCACAATTCCACATGTCAAAAAACATAACAAAGTGATGGGAGCCAAAACACTTAATGAATAAGCCAAAGATATGTCAAAATACTCTCTGTGGCTCTGGCATAGGCAGGACAGAACTACAGTGAAAGAGTTATATTACCTTGGTGCAGGTTTAACTTTTATGTAACAATGTTCTATGTGGGTGAGGCCCAAGTATTCAGTCATATCACCTAGGTGATAAGCCCAGAGATATGTCACAAGGACTTTCTTGAAATATAGCTCTGGCAAAAATTATCATCACCTGTGTTCCTGGCCTACCAATATGTCACTATGATCCTCTGTTTTCAGGGAACCTTCCAGAGAAGGGAGTTACATCACCTAAGTGGTGAACACAGTAATATGTCACAATGATGTCTGTGGGTGTGGTCCAGGCAAGAATGTAACATCATCTCGATGTTAGATACAGTGATATGTCATGATCCTTACTGAGAAAAGGGACCAGGCAGGAGAATGACATCACCTAGACATTGGATCCGGTAGAGATCACAATCCCATATATGTGCTAGAACCTGTCTGGAGAGTCAAATCACACAGATGCTTGACAAAGATATGCATGACATTCACACTGGGAGATTATTGCAGAGATGAGATTTACAATAACATACATGTCCTGTTTTCATGTTTCACAGTAGTCTTCATATATATGAGATGCAGACAATACTTCCTGTCAGCTGGGTATGTATATGAGACTCGCAATTTCATCTTTTGGCTGGGTTTTGTTATGGCATTATCTGCACAAGCCAAAGGTTGTGAAATATCTGAGGCTGTTATAATCTTCTGTGAACTTTTTACCAGAAAGATTATCTAAGACATCACTTGCATTGCTAAACCAAGTTACAAGAGTCAAACTTACTCCTATTTGGGGGGTCCACATATGAGTCATTATCATGCCTGTGAGCTGTGCCTAGTTATTTGTCAAGTGTTACTCTGCAGTAATGAAACAGGCATGACAGCCACATAACCTAAATGCTGGCAGACATGTTCCAATATTCTCTTTGTAGGCAGGTTTCTCACAGAAAAATCGCATAACTTTGGGTCTATGCCCAACTGTATGGCACAGTGTCTCTTGTGGGTAGTGTCAGGCAGAAGAAGAGAGTCATATCACCTAAATGATAGGCCCATAGATATGTTACAATGCCACCTGTTGAAAGGGCCAGGCATGTATCATTTATAATTACAGTCATTTTATCTGGAGTCATTTGGTAACTTACTGTAGCTTTGATTTGCATTTTTCTAATAATGTTGAGCATCTTTGCATGTGCTTGGCCATTTCTATGTCTTCTTTGTAGAAATATCACTTGGTATGTCTTGACTATTACTAAATTTTCTGTTATTTTTGCTTTAAGTTTCCTATATATTCTTTATATTTTTCCATTGTTGTATGTATATTTTGCAAATATATTTTCCCACACTGTAAGTTGTCCCTTCACTCTGTTAATTTATTTTTGCTATGTAAATTTTTTTTAGATTCTGGTAATTTTGTTTGTCTGCTTTTGCTTTTCTTGCCTGTTCTTTTGAGGTCTTATTTAAATTTTTTTTTCCTGTCCTATTTGGTAAAGAATTTCTCTATGTTTTATTCAAACAGTTTTATAAGTTTGAATTTACATTTCAATCTTCCACTTATTTTTATTTACATTGTTTTAATATGGTAACAGGTAGGAACCTAGTTGTATTCCTCTGTATTTAAATAATCAATTTTCCCAGTACCATTCATTGAAAAGATTGTCTTTTCTTAAATGTATGTTCTAAAGCACTTAAAACTTACTTGGCTCTAGGTTTATGAATTTTATTACTGGGATCACTAGATACTTTGGTCTACGTGTCTGTTTTCTATGCCATTATCATGCTGTTTTGCTTGTTATAGCTTTGCAGCATGTTTTGAATGAAGGTAGTTTGATGTTTTTAGCTTTGTTCTTTTTTCACAGGATTATTTTAGCTATTTCAGGAGTGTTTTTTTTGTTGTTGTTGTTCCACATAAATTTTATGCCTCTTTATTTCATTTCTCTACAAAAATATTCATGGTATTTTTATAGATTTTGTATGGAATCTGTAGATTTCTGTGTAGCATAGCTATTTTACCTATATTTTTTATAACTCATGAGAAAAATATCTAATGTTTTTACATTTTTACCAATGTTTTATAATTTATTGTGTAGAGACTTTTTCTCTTTCTAATTAAGCTTACTGCTACACACCTTTATTTTTTATTCTAGATAAACAAAAAGTATTTGGAAAATTTTACATGCCTTTGTAATTAAAACAAGTTAACAAATTACATATAGATGATATGTACTTCAACACAGCTAAGGCAAAATATGACAAATCAATAGAAGTTATTGTTACTGGTGGGTCTTCTTTATTCTCAGAGCTCCAAAGATGGTAGTAGGATGCTCCCAACATGAGGTGCACAGCTCCCAAGATGACAGCAAGCCTTTTGTTCTTTGACCTGGGGTTCTTGGCCTCAGGGATTCCAAGGAATGGAACCTTGGGCCATGTGGTGAGTGTTATAGCACTACTAGAGACCATGGGTCATGGAAGAGAACCATGGAAGCCAGCAACTACTGTTCAGCTCGATTAGGACAAACCCAGGCACTTACCCATGCAGGAACAATGGTGAGCCTGTAGCCCAATCATGCGTGGCAATGGACACCTAGCTGGATTAGGAGCTCCATGAACACCCTGCCAGATCCAGAGGGGTGGAAGTCAGTGACTGGTCTGCCATGGCAGCATTTAGCAGTGGTTGTCAGTGAGCAAAATCTCAGCTCCAGCAGGAACAAATACAGACCAGAAGACTGTGCATTTCCAAGATTTAATAGAGTGAAAACAGAGCTACCATAAAATGTAAGGGGACCCAAACATGATTGCTCCTTCCTGCTGGAATGCCAGGGTTTATATCCCAATCATTGTCCTTCTCATCTGTGTTCTTAGGTGATATATGATTTGACTATTTCTTTATCTCCTGCTTTTGACTAATTTGTATTTTAGTGAATCCTCTTTACTATCTGATTGGTCGTGTGTGAGCTGAGTTACAAGCCCTGTGTTTAAAGGTAGGTGTGGTCACCTTCCTCAGCTAGGCTTAGGAATTCTCAGTCAGCCCAGGAAATCCAGCTTGTGCTATCTGTCATCCCCCCTCTAAACAGGAAAACAAAAGTGCTATTGGGCAGGTTGGACAACGATGGCTCTTAATTATTTCCTGTTGAATTGGGGTGTAGTAGGGGTTGTGCAGTTGAGATTTCCTCAGAAGGGGTGCCTTTAATGTCATTAACATTAGATCATGGGATTGCAGGCAAGTCCTGTTGTCCAAGGCAGATCTTAGTCATGGACTGCATCTGGAGCTCCATTTGAAGAGTGATTTGTAATTTTACAGCTTCAATTCTGGAAGAGAAAAACTTAACAAGAAGGTTAAAGGTACAGAGATTGAAATGTAAGGCCTGAAGTGCAGGGGATTATTTCTTTGGCACACTTCACAGGCCCTGACTATCTACTTGATAGTTTTGAAAAGGCCTGGTCCAGTAAATAATGATTTGGCCATCTGATGGATGCTATCAATGCCTAAATGAAAGGTTAGGTGAAGGGTTTGAAGTAATTTCCATTGGTTAGCTGCAGGCAAAATTATTTTTTCTTCTTCAGTGGCTAGCCATCCTGAAGGGTGGAAACTATGTCGTCATGAGGTTCCCCATTCTATTTCTTCTGCTAAATACTGGGGATTGATTTCCCAGAGGGAATTACGCCATACTATGGGTCCTTCTATAAGCATTTCTAATGAGGTCCCACATTGTGGCTCTTTTGCCTTCAATATCTGCATGGCAGTCCCCTTCTATTTCCCTTTCTTTTCCTTTCTGATGACCCTGGCAGTGTAAGAATGCCACCTCTTTAGCTTTCCATACAGCCAGTAATAATTTCCTAATGGTTTTCTGATGTTTGATAGGTATTCCCTAGGAAGTTAGGAATTCCCTTTCTTTTCATATTGCTGCATGGGCATGGAGGACTAAATGGGTATTGGCTTTCTAAGCTTCTTTAATTAGTGTGTATAATGGCCTGGCTATTTCACTGTATCTGGGAATCCATATTCAGTAGAAGCCTGATAATGGGAAGGAGCCCTCTTAGTTGACCCAGTGTTTTGGGATAAGCATAAGGAAGCATAGGCTGGATGGATTCCTCACTGAGGAATCTGGTGCCTTTTGATAAATTTTAGCCCTAAGTATTTAACCTGTTGTAAGCACAGCTGAGTCTTTGGTTTGGAAATCTTGTAGCCACAGGTGGCAAGGAAGTTCAAGAGCATGTGAGTGGCTTGATGGCATGAGATTTCTGAACGGGTGGCTAAAAGTAAATCTTCTACATACCGAAGGACAAGAGTGTCTAAGTATGAGAACTGTCTCAAGTCTTGGGCTAATGCCTTGCCAAATAGATGGGGGCTATCCCTGAACCTTGGGTAAAACAGTCCAGGTGAGTTGAGACATTGGGTTCAAAGGATCTTCAAAGGCAAACAAAAATTGAGAGTCAGGATGTACAGGGATGAAGAAAAAGGCATCCTTGAGAACCAGGACTGTAAACCACTCAGCTTCCTCTGGTATTTCGGAAAAGTAGAGTATAAGGGTTAGATACATCTGAGTGTAGATGGACAATGGTGTTATTGATAATCCTGAGATCTTGAGCTAACCTACCCTATCCATTTGGTTTTTGTACTCCTAAAATTGGAGCATTGCTGGGACTATTGCATGGTTTTACCAGGACTTGGCCTTTTAGGTCCTTAACAATCTTTTGGAGTCCTTGTTGAGCCTTGGGTCTAAGGGATTACTGCCTTTGGTAGGGAAAGGAGGAAGAATCCTTTAGTTTAACTTTAATGGGATGGGCAATCTTTGCTTGTCCATATTGTTCTTCTGTTGCCCAGACTTCAATATTATTTCCTTCTTCAAGTAAGGTAAAACAAATGGTGTACCTTCTTGAAAGGCATGTGAAAGTTCTGTGAGGGTGATGGCATGTGCTTCCACTTGCCCCAGGCACCATCAGTTCTGCTGCTAGATCATCTGGTTAGTGTCTTCTGACTTGGAGGACCTTTGTCCCTTGGGGCAGTGGTCTTCCAGTGATTCCCTTGACATAAGGTACATGGACAAGGGGGAGCTTATTTCTATTCGGACAATCTTTATTAAAATGTCCTCATAGACTGCACTGGAAGCAAGCCCTATTAGGCATTTGATTTGCCCAGGCTTTCCCTGTTCCAGAGCCTCCAAAGTCCAATTGCCTGAGGACCATGACTAAAGTAGTAGCCTTTTATTTATTTATTTTTTAAATCACGTATGTCCCATTTTGCCTGCTCCTCCTGATCTTTATTATAAAAAACAGAGGCTGCCAAGTTCAATAGGGTTTCTAAGTTTTGCTCTGGTCCTAAGGCAGACTTTTAATTTTTTTGTAATGTCTGCAGCTGACGGAGTGATAAACTAATCTTTTAAGATTAGTTGACCTTCAATAGAGTCAGGTGACAGAATGGTATGATTGCTCAATGCCTCCATTAGTCTTTCCAGGAAAGCAGTAGGATTTTCTTCCTTTCCCTTTGTTATAGTGGACATCACCAAATAATTCACAGGCTTCTTCCTAGTTTCCCTTAGTTATTCTAAAACACAAGTTAGCAAATGTCTGTGACACCACTCTCCATGTTCTGATTATGCATTCCAATGAGTGTCTACACTGGGAACTGCCTGCTGGCTTGTGGGGAATTGTTCTCTTTCCTCTGTTGTCATCTTATCATTGACCTGACTGAGTTACTAGAAGTCACCAAACTCTCGGGCTGCTGTTATGGAGGCACTTCTCTCATTTAAGATGAGTGCCTGATCTAGTAGTAACATTATGTCTCTCCATGTAAGATCAAAGGATTGCCCTAACCCTTGTAAAACATCAATAGAGCCATCAGGGTTATTTGATAATTTGCCTAGGTCTATTTTGACTTGTTTTAAGTCTGAAAGGGAAAAGTACATATACTCTGACTGGGCCGAATTCTCCAGAATATATCATAGGGGCATTTTTGACTTAGGGAGAATGATTCTCATCTGAAAAAAGAACACAGGGATGCCAACACCCCTAGTCATTTTCTCATAAGTGTTAGTTCCTAGAGCATCCTCTATGGTCCTAATGCTTATTCTTTTACAAGGTGCATAACCACACATGGACCTCTGTTTATCAGATTAGTGACACTCACTGATGTAGCAGTACTGTACCCCTTTTCTCACCTTTCTTGACCACAAACAAATGGGTCCAGGTTGCTGGAATCTAGTGGTCCTTTAACCAGCATGCCCAACATTGCCTTTGTGCTCAGAGGTGAGTTTCTTTCTAGGGTGCATAATCACCCATGGACATCTGCTTATCAGATTAGTTATGCTCACTGATGTAGAAGTTCTGAACCCCTTTTTCTGCCTTTCTTGACAACAAGGAAAGGGAACCAGGCTGCTGGATTCTAGTGGTCCTTTACCAGCATGCCCAACATTGCCTTTGTGCTCAGGGGTGAGTTCTAGAGCTGGGCTGGGTTTCTGAGTATTTAATAACAACCAAGTTGCCCCATCAAGATGCATTCCCATAAACAGTTTTTATGAAAATTTGCTTCAGAGATGGTGTAGGTAACATTTTGAGTCAGGATTGAGATAGAGTTTTTTGATTATGTAAGTACTTTAAGGCTTGGCTGAGTGCAAACAGCTTGCACGTTTGAGCAGACCAGTTATTAGGCAGTTCTCTTAATTCTGTTCCCACAAGAATATCCTTAGCAATTACTGAATACCCATTGTGCATTTTTTGTTTGTTTGCTTTTTCTCAAACACCCGGGGTGAACCATCTATCTTCCTGTCCTGAAGGGAGTTCCTCCTAGATGTGGTCAGATATTTGTATGGTAATTAAAATTTAAATCACCTGTTAAAAAATCTGCTGCATTAAGGGAATTTTCAGTGATTGGTGTTAAATCAATTTTATCTACCAGAATAGCCCCATACTTTAAGATTTTTGTGTTAGTAAGCTAATTTTTGCTTTTTTTTTTTTTTGATTTAGGATAGCTCTGAAGCGGTAAGTTGTGCTCACAATGAGGTTTGCTCTAAAGGTTAGTTTTCTACTTTTAGCAAAGCAGTTGCTGGTACCGGCTGAATGCATTTGGTCCATCCATGAGTTACTAGGTTAAGGATTTTTGATAGGAAGGCTATGGGTTGTCAGCAATCTAAGTGTTTTCAAGCTATGCCCTTGTTTATACTGACAACAAGGTAGAATTGGAGAGTTATAGGGTCATGGAGAAGACATTCTATTATCAATTATAGGTTTTAAATTTAGCCTGTCTTTTAAAATAGGGCACATTGTTTTTTCTTTACTACTTTACCTTTCTCTTTCTCTCTTTGTCTCCCTTTTGTCTCTCTCTCTCTCCTCTCTATGTCTCTTTCTGTTTCTCTCTCTCCAATTTGTTTTTCTCTCTCTCATCTTTGTCTCTCTCTCTCCTTTCTGTATCTCTCTGTCTACTCTCTGCCTCTCTCTCTCTGTGTCTCTCTCACATTCCTCTCTGTTTCTGTCTCCTCTCTCTCTCTCTCTCACTCTCTCTTTTCTCCTCTCTCTCTCCTTTCTGTCTTTGCAGATGGATTTTGGAAACACAGTGGAAGGATGGTTGCTTGTTGCTCCAATTTTCCACTATAGGAATATGGGCCACCCTTTAGTTACTCAATTTGGGAGAGAAAGTGAAAGTCTGAAGCATTAGTATCTAGGAGGCAGGGATCAGAGGAAATAGATTCAGAGGTAAGGACAATTTTGTCAATACATTTTCAAGAAGTCATGGTCAGGACCCAGGAGGTATGGGTCAGGAGAGGTAGGGGTGCATGCATGGGTGACTGCTGAGTAGAGACTTCTGGATGTGCCATGATCTCAACCAACCAATGCCAGCAGTTTGGGAAGACAGCTTTCTGCCTTTAGTTGACACTCGGCTTCCCCAGGAAAATTGTGAAAGTGGAAGCTGGTTCCAGGCAGACCAATGCTCCTAATGCAGAAGGGTTGGGGGTTGTTAGAAAGCCTTTTCCCTGAAAGCCTCACACCTGAGTCTTTAGTCTGGCAGCTACGCTAATTGTTTTTAACCAGCTGAGAAGTGCCTAGTATTTTCTTCCAACTCTAAGGAAGGATAGGACAAAATAGCAAGTGAAAGTGGTCTGATATTACTTGCCTCTTTGGAGAAGCCCCATATGGGTCATCAAATGTTACCAGTTGGTCTTTGTTCTTAGTGTTCCCAGGATGGTGGGGGGCCACTGCCAAGATGGGGTGGGCTGCTCCCAAGGTGACAGCAAACCTTTGTTCTCTGACCTGGGTTTGTTGGCCTCACAGATGCCAAGGAATGGAACCTTGGGCCATGTGGTGAATTTTATAGCTCTATTAGAAGCCATGGGTCACGGAAGAGAATCGTTGGACCCAGTGACTAGTGTTCAGCTAGATTAGGATGAATCCAGGCACTTAGCCATGCAGAAACAATGATGAGACTGTGGCCCAATCAGGAGTGGAAATGGGATCCTCACTGGATCAGAAGTGCAGTGAACACTCTGCTAGATCTGAGAGGATGGAAGTCAGCAGCAGTTATGCAATGGTAGCATTCAGTAGTGGTGGATGGTGAGCAAAAAGTCAGCTCCAGCTATAACACAGACCAGAAGACTGTGTACTTGCAAGATTTAATAGAGTGAAAACAGAGCTCCCATACAGTGGGAGAGGATGCAAAGGGGACTTCCACCCTGACTTGAATGCCTTAGTTTATATCCCAATAATTGTCCATCCCCCTGTGCTCACAGGTGATATATGATTTGACTATTTCTTTACCTCCTGCTTTTGCCTAATTGGTATTTTAGTGAGCCCTCTTTACTGCTGATTGGTAAGGTGTGAGCTGAGTTACAAGCCCCATGTTTAAAGGTAGGTGAGGTCACCTTCCCTACCTAGGATTAGGAATTTCTTAGTCAGCATAGGAAATCCAACTTGTCCTGTCTCATTACAGCAAACAGGAAAGGAAAATGCTTTTTATTGAAGATTTGAAACAAGACAATTACATCAACTTTTACAACTTGTATTCAACAGAGTACTGGAAGGCCCAGAAAGATCATTTATGGAAGATAAAGAAATAAAGCACATCCAAATAAAAAAGTAGGACTTCAAAATTTCTCTGTTTGCAGATCACATGATTGTCTCTATAGCAAAACTAAAACACTGCACTAAAAATCTTGAGAATTAATAAAAAATTCAATAAAGTGGCAGAATACCAAATTAACATACAAAAATTAGTAGAAGCAGTTTTTTTTGAGATGGAGTCTTGCAGTAGAAGCATTTTGGTATGCCACCAATAAGCCATCTAAAAAACAAGTTGAAACAAAAATACTTAAAACTGCTATATGTTTTACTTAATTTTAATTTCATGCTTGTGGAAAGGTTCAACTTTATTTGTTTGTTTGTATGTTTGTTTATTTATTTATTTTTGAGACAGTCTTGCTCTGTCACCCAGGCTGAAGTGCAGTGGCATGATTTTGCTTCACTGCAAGCTCCACTGCCCAGGTTCATGCCATTCTCCTGCCTCAGCCTCCTGAGTAGCTGGGACTACAGGCATCCACCATCACTCCTGGCTAATGTTTATGTATTTTTAGTAGAGATGGGGTTTCACCAGTTAACCAGGATGGTCTCAATCTCCTGACTTTGTGATCCACCCACCTCGGCCTCTGAAAGTGCTGGGATTACTGGCATGAGCCACAACACCCAGCCAGTTCAACTTTATTTTTTATAATTCAGACATTCAGCACTCTCTCTCTAACCAATTTGTTAAAAAGACTGTGTTTTATTTTCTCATTTTGAGTGATACAGACAGGGGATAGCCAAGGGAAATTTTTATTTTGAGTGATGAAGACAGGAGATAGCCAAGGGACCTATTCTCTTTTTCAGTGATAGAAACAAGAGACAGTCACTGGTCCTGGCCAAAACTCCGTCTTCAAGCTTAAAACAGCCTGAAGGCTGAAAAACTGGATAACTTTTTTCACACTCACTCTTTTCTAATTGCTTCTCTGTGAATAATATCTACCTCTATACTGGGAAAAGGAAGTGGAGGCATTTAAATTCACACCTTTTGGCAGGGCAGGAGCCTGAACTCTTTAGTTGGTATGTGGTGAACTTGTGTTCATCAACCTGTGAAAAGGGGCCTGTTAACAGGAATTCCACTCACTTTGCTGACAGGTTTGTTTTTTGTCTGTTTGTTTGTTTTCTTTTGCCCAATAAACTTTATTCCTCCCCCTTCAGTATGTCTGTTAGCCTATTTGTTCCTGATCATGTGACAAGATCCTGGTTTCAGCTTTCAAAAAAAAAATAAATAAAATAAAATAAAGTAAAATAAAATAAAATAAAATAAAGAAAAGAAAGAAAAAAACTTCTAAAACATTTCAGTGTCTACATGTGGGGCTTGAGGAGGGGTAAGAGGTATACCAAAAAATAAAAATTCTATTTTATTTGTAAGCCTTTTCATTCTTGGATTTCTCCTGAGGCTAGAGGAAACTGCACCACCTCACCCCAACAGCCCCAGGCACATCCAATGGAGAGATGTATGGTGGCCCTTACCTTTATCTCCTTTGGGTGGGAAAATGGCAAGCATTCATGGTGTCTGCCCATTCACTGACCAAGGGATTCAGTCTCCTCTAAAAGCAATTATGTTTTTCTCTCTGTTGATGAAAACAATTTGCAAATGAATGAATATTTTCTTCCCTCCCCTTTAGCCTTTCATTTGTTTTTGTGTCTTTTTTGTTTGTTTGTTTTGTTTTGCTGCTGTTGTTTTTCTTCATACTGTCAGCAGTTTCCTTTTAAACAAAAGGGTTTTTTAAATTTTTTCTTCATAGAAAATGTTTTGCTGGGATAAGACCCCAATGATCACTGCTTATATTCTTTGTAGTGTTTTAATCATTAAAGGGTATTTGTGAGGTTGATCTTGAGCTGTGGCCAATCTGGCATGCTTTCTATGTGATTCTCTATGATTGTTAGGAAATTTTGCAGCAGGCCTCCCTCTTGTTTTATGTTTTAGAAACATGACCTGTAACCATGTTGTAATGTTTTATTTTGGCCTCTTCAATTTTATGATGGTGGTCCAAGTTTAATTCTGGCTTAGGGAATGTGTCTCTTCTGGTTTCACATCATCATGTGACTTTTGCTATTTGTAGATTCTCTTCCCCTTCACAAACTACCTCAACCTTTTTTTTCTCTGAGCACCTGGTAAGGTATCTCTGATAAAGTTTGAAAGCCAGAAATACTGGCTACTTGGTGCTTCTTGCAGCAGATAATAAGAATGTAAAAGGATTTTCTTAAAGAGTACTCAACTCAATTAAAAGTACATATCCAAATAATCAGTATGGTTAAAAGACCTTTATATTTTTCTCTTCTGGGTTCTTGTTTGACTGGGGAAAGAATTTTTTCTCAGCTAACTGAATTATTTTTCTTTATTTTGGCTTGCCACTGTCCTGCATGAATGAGAGTCCAGTAATTAAATCAGGAAAATGGTAAATAAAAAACATATTGGCTACTGGGTTTTCCTTTGCCAGTCTGTGTAGTTATATGTGTGCTGTGTGAGTGACATGTCTATAAAGACGAGCTCTAATAAATTCACTTAAAGAATGATAAGACCTTGGATCAAATATTTTTTGAAGGGAAGATAAAAGCTATATACATTTAAGTTCACATAATTTTCATCTTAGGGACATAAAAACAGCCTTAAAGGTGATCATAAAAACACAAATGTCATCAATGTATGAGTAGGTGGACTAAACTATGCAGGTCAGATACTAGGCTTGCTAAATATTTTAAGGTTATAAACTGATTTTTTGATTTTAGAGAACAGTTCAATTTTGCATTAAAATTGGTAAGGCCTGAGAACAAATGGAATTAACCACACCCTTACGCTGAAAGGAGACAAAACTTTGGCTGCACTTAGCACATAATTAAAACAATTTATGTGGCATTACATTAAAGTTAAAATTGCTAGAATTTGCCATTATAACATGTAATAGAAACCAATGGAAATGTATTTACAAATGACTTAGATTATAAGAGGTCATGGTAATATAAATTCTTGGCTAGGCTTGAACAATTGTTTTGAAATAGATAAGATGAAGTTTAAAGTTCAAACAAATTGTGGAAGTATTGTAAAAGTAAATAGTGAAAAAGAAATTCTTCATGTGAACATTAATTAAATTCTAAAAGTATTATATGGGGATTTTGTAAATTAAACATTGAAATAAAAACAGCACAGTAGTCTTAATGCAATAATCTGCTTTTTAGCATAACTTTTAAAGAATTATTAAAAGTTTTTGCTTTTTACATTTCTAAGTCATTGTTTTTGCTAAATAAGTTATTTATGATAATCTGGAATTTTATTTCATAATATTAAGTGTTTTAAACCAGTAACATGTAACATGCTTCTCAAAATCAATGTTAGTTACAAAATTGTCATCCTGAATTTATGACTTTTAGATGATACAGAGCACCCATGGAGTATCCACAATAGTGGCAAACAGGATTATATGACATGATTAGTTACATGAAATTGCCAAAATGGTGTTCAATATTCTTTAGATGATGTTTTGGCAAATAATACTAGTTCATGTTTCAAAACTGTATGGGATTTCTAAAATTCCAATATATGAAGTATATGCTATCAACCACAATTAAAGTTGTTATGTTAAGTTGTTGGAACCATAGAAATAACCAAATTTTTTTTGTCAAAGAAATAGCCAAAATTTTTTGTCAATCATGTTTCTTACTGTAATTACTCTAGACATTTTGTTATACACAGTTAGATCTTTTCCTGTTTTGATTTTTTTCAAAAAAGGATTAATCAGCTATAGAACTTTGTACAGATGCTCTAAAATGCTGGTTTCTGATAAATTTGTAGATTTACATAAAAGTTAAATTAAAGTTCAAGTTAAATTAAAGTTCAAGTTAAATTAAAATTAAAGTAAAGCTAAACTTAAAGATTATGATATTTGGAAAATAGAAAAAATGTACAGGACTCAGAGAGCTAAAATGTTCATGAATATGAAACAAAACAAGAGTTAACTGAATAGACTGGAAGAATAGAGAGCCAAAGTAATCTTTCTGACTTTTGCTTGTACCATTACTGATCATTGTATTGTTTATGAGAGTCAAGGAAAATATTTTGTGTCAAGGAAACATATTCTGAGTTCCTTACAGCCTTTAATATTTGACTAAATTGTACTCTTGTGACTAAAATTTAGAGCATGTTTGTCTCTCTCTGTCTGATTTCTGCACAATTTGAAAAATAGTTCTGAGTATTTTTAACTTTAGGCAATATATCTATTTGCATAAGTGCCATAATAATCCCTTTTCTTTTGCAACAGGACACAGCTAAAGTAACTGATTATTTTCCCAAAGCCTAGACTACAATGGTATGCTTTCCTTTAAGGAGGCAAGATCTACTTGCAGAGCCAATAAAAGTTCCTTGGAAGAACTGGGCTTATACCTTGTCTTCACAATCCTTGCACAGGTTTCCTGATCTGTGGTAAGTAAAGAAAGAAACTTTCTGATAGGCCCAGTAGCTCCAAGTTTCTCTTGGGATTATAGGAGGAGATTACCCAAGTTACAACTAATTGAGGATACAAGCCGATTGCTGGGCATGACTTTTGAAAGTCCTATCTGAAATTTCTTGTGGAACAGAGTTCCATCAAATCTAACATAAAAGACCTATGGATACAAAATTATTCTTGCTGCACTTTATGCAAATAATTAGGCCTTATATAAGACTAAAGTTAATTTCACAAGCAAATCAGCCCTATTGTGATTTGTTTTTTTAAATTAGAGGACTGGACAGAGAAAGATTATGTATCAAAACTTACTATGCATTTGTCATTAAATTCTAAAACCATGAGTTTTGAATTTTTGCCTACATTCTGGACCAACCATGCTTATTCCTGTGAAGTAACTTGTAATCTTCAACTGCAGCTGAGAAGAAACAAAAAGGGATGAGTAATGCAAAAATCTGGTTTAATATTCTAGTTCTGGGCAATTATCCTGCAAATTTTTCAGGTGATGAAAATAAATAGGGTGCCCACCCAAATCTTAGCAAGTTTAACTATTGTCGCTAGTTATCTGAGTTTGTCACAAGACTTTTTTTTTTCTCTTCCTGTGGAAAGAGGACTCAATTCCACAACTTCATCTTAGCATTCAGCTATTAATAAGGAGTCCATGCAATCCCCTGAGAAACGTTTTTGTCCCAACCTCAATTCCTAGCCTCAAGTTGAAGCCATAAGAAAGTATAATGGAGCTGAGAAACCCAGAAGTAGATGATTATGGGGGTTAAAATTCACAGTGGAGGAGAGCATGACTAATTCCAGTGGATTAAGCCAAGTCTCATATTTCATGGATAAAGGTCATGATACTATCTGTTGCATAAATGAGATCTAGTGAACGCCAGAACTACTGACAGCAGGGGAGAGAGGACATATGTAGCTAACAGCAGATATTTCCACCCCCAACAGGCCTCCATGTTAACGTGAGTGAAAGCTGCTTTGACATCCATGGATTGCTCCCTATCACAATCACTGGTATTTGGGGATACAAGGATGCAAGTGTGAAAGGCAACATTCCTTCTTCTATCCCTCAACATACACTGGATATTTGGTAGAAAGATAAAGGAATCAGGCATACCTGATCTTCTCTCTCTTTGTAGATGAGGAGCCATTCATTTTCAGTCTATATTCCTTTTAAATCCATCCTAAAATTTTGGGCCTCCTTTGAAAAAGTGCTTACTTTTTACCTTTTTTTCTCCTCTGTCCTCTGTTTACAGACAGGTAATCATGTCTTCATACTATGGGACAGTCACCTCAGATGCATCCTAGAAGTTTGGAACAGTTAATTTCCCAAACCTTAGACTGGTTGGCTTAGCTTAGGATTGGACTCAGGTCAGAAGAACACAGAACCCAGACATGCTTGCAAAAGGGTAAAAAAAAAAAAAAAAAAAAAAAAATTTGATGTTGTGCTTTCGTTTCCTTTCTTCCTATGAACACTGGAAAAAATATCTTGGAATTTTTGCGCTGTAATTTCCACCTTCTCCTTGTTTCATTTTAATACATGATTTTTAATAACCCAGTTTGATTCTTCTCACATTTAGGCTACCAAATTTCTAACACTCATGCCACCAGAGGCTCAGACAAGGCCCCTTTCACTAGAGAAATTAAATAGGCCTCTTAGGAAAATCTGACTGCTGGTTTTTCAAAACAATGCCCCTGGCAGCAGGAAGCTTTTAAAAGTGGTGTTTGTCCTGATCCTTCTTATTCTAATGGCAGTTAGATATACTTCTTTATATGGGGAAATTACAGAGTTAGAAAACATCCAAATAGTCCTGGGTGAAACCCCACCTTCAAGCCTAAAACAGCATAAAGACTGAAAAATCAGACTGCTTCTCCTGGATGAAGCCACCCTTTTTTCAACTGATTCTGAATAATGTCCACGTCCACAATGGGGGAAGTGATTGGAGCCATGGAGCCATGGAGTGTTCACTCTTGTGCAAGGAGGAGACTGGTCTCTGAAGTTCTTGTGTGATAGTTTAGTGTTAATCTGTCTGGGAGGTGGGGCCTCCTCGTAGGACTTCCACTCATTTTGTTGACAGTTTATGTGTTCTTCTTTTGATCTTTTTACCCAATCAACTCTACTCCTCATCCTTCAGAGTATCCCTGAGCCTCATCTTTCATAGTCATGTGAGAAGAACCCAATTTTGCTGAAGTAAGGAGAAAGCTCTGCAAAATGAGGATTGTGAAACCTCATTTATGGTAAGCTGAGTATAAGCATGTGGATTTCTTTCTGGCTTCTCTTATTGGTTTCAACAATTATTTTTCTGTCTTTATGCCAGCACCACACAATTTTGATTAATGGAACTTTGCAATATGTTTGGAAATATAAAACAATTATTCCTCTGAGTTTTTTTTTTTTCAGGTTGTTTTGTTATTTGTGGGTTTTTGAGTGTTTATAAGGCAATATTTGTTGGCTCATTCTGGTAAACCCAGAACTTTGGGAAGCCAAGTTAGGTAGATTGCTTGAGCCCAGGAGTTTGAGACCAGCCTGGGAAATATGGTGAAACCCTGTCTCTAAAAAAAAAAAAAAAAAAAAATACAAAAAATTTCTGAGCTTACTGGCATGCATCCGCAGTTTCAGCACTTGTGAGGCTGAGGTGGGAGAATCAATTGAGCTTTAGACATCAAGGATACAGTGAGCAATGATTATGACACTGTACACCAACCTGAGTGACACAGGTAAATATTGATTCAGACATTTTATCATAGTTTAGTATTTCTGCAAAAATTATCATTTTTAAAGAGATCTCACTGATCTGTAGGTCACTTTATATACCATTAACATCTAAAAACTTGCATGTTCTAACTCTTGAAAAATAGTATGATAAAGATTATGTCTATTTTTCAAATACATGCAAACATGCTGGATTTGTTTTAACTTCCAGTTATATTTTATTATAGTCAGAAATAATATTTTTTGTGATTACCATCTGTTTAAATATGCTAAAACTAGCATACTACCTTAGTAGTTTCCCTATTTTAGAAAAGGTGTCATATGAAATTAGTAGTAGTATGTATTATGCTATTGTTGGGTAAAGTGTTTTGTAGATTAACTTAACATCTCATTTCTCTATTTAGCATTTTTATTTCTTTGTGCCTTTGTCTTTATCTTTATTTTGTTTCTCTTTATTTTTTATTTTTTTTCATATTTTCTGTTAATTTAATTTCTATTTTTTGTCATTACATTCTCTTCATCTCCAATATACTCCAACTTGTATCTTCTTTGTAGCAGTTTATTTAATTTTATACTGTTACTTTTATTTATTTCTATGCATATTCCTTCATATTATCTTTTTTATTTTTTAATTTTTGTTTTTTTCTTTCTTCTGAAAATTTTTACTGCTAAGATCCCTGGGCATATCGTCCATTGTTACAGGCCCATCTAGCGTTCAGTGTCATTGGTCATTTCTGCTGCTTTCAGAGGGCCCCTGCAAGCCTCAGTGTTGCTAGGCCTAAGCCCTGACTGCCTCTTTGTTTGTGTCCCAATGGATCCCCCAGACATAATCCAGGGTCCTGACTGCTCTTTCTTTTTTCCCAGAACAGGGTCACACCCACTCCACTCCACATCAGGGCATATCTAGACGATAAATGTGTCTTTATGTTTTTAAAAAAAGAATTTTTTTTTTTTGGACAGAGACTTGCTTTGTCATTCAGGCTGGAGTGCAGTGGCACGATCTCTGTTCAATGCAACCTCTGCCTCGTGGATTCAAATGATTCTCCTGCCTCAGCCTCCCAAGTAGCTTGGATTACAAGTGCCTGTCATTTTTTAAATTTTTAGTAGAGATGTTGCTTCACCATATTTGCCAGGCTTGTTTTGAACTCTTGACTTCAAGTGATCCACCCTTCTCAGCTTCCAAAAGTGCTGGGATTACAGTTGTGAGCCACCACTCCTGGTTGAATTTTTTTTTAAATATATGTTAACTTGACATATAACTGATTTATTATGAAAATATCAGCTTTATTGGTAGATATACATGCAAATTTGTGCAAAAATGCTAATGATATTAGGAGATGACATTTCTACATTTTATCTGATGATTTCATGGCATTGCTATTTTACTTTTTCTGGTCTTTATATTTTCAATGGGAAAATCCTCAGTGAAGACTCCTCAGTATGATAAAAAAAATGTTGTTTAATTGATCATTGATAGATGCAGTGAGTTAACTTCTGGTTTTTACTCAGAGCTCTTACAGCTAGGATTAAAAACTCTTGGTTATCAACTCACATGATAAGGAGTTATACTATGCTGTCCTCTTCTATACATTTGTCTACTGTCACAACTTTTTGAACTTGCTAAGGGAAATTGAGGGAAATTGTTTCCCTCAGACCTACTCATTTCCCTTTCGTAAGTTTTAAGGTGGTGCATTGTTTAGATTTCTTATAAGCTATAATCACAGAGGCCATATTTGTCAACAGAAAGCTTTCTTGCTTCAGGATTAAGTAAAGGTGTTTAACGATCATGGCTTATGATTCCTCCAGAGGCAAAATGGAGCTTAAAAACCATTACTGAAGTAAAAAAGTAATAAAAGAAGTTGAGGGCTGCCCAGATGATAAAGAAAAAATGTTCTCTTTTACTTCCCAAGTGGTCACTGCTTATTTTGGCATTAATCTTGCTTCTGACCATGATGTGTTTCCTACTGATCTTTCTTGGTATTCCACTGATTGTGCATCTACACAAAGAGGCCTGGATGAGAGTAGTAAAAAGAACAATGGCATCCTTCTATAGCTGATGCCTTGGTGAGCTGTGAAGCACATTGAGCCGAGTCTGAATCCTTCCTCACTATGGGGTAAGTTGTATCAAACTCAACACCGACTGAAATGGCACAAGGATCAGGATGTCAAAGAAGAGACTCAGAACCAGTACATGAGATATGGACTTTTAGTGGAAACTTCTATAGAGGGCAGAAAGTACAGTGTCAGTGGGCTTAACTGAATAACTATGCCCACTTGCAAAAAGCCTGCAGTTCATATAGCCTTTTTATTTGGCACTTTTTCCCTGAACAAACTTTCACCTGTCAGCCTTCATTTAACAAAAATGGAATAGCCTCAATTCCATGTGTGGCCTGTGTTCCATGTCACATGATGAGACAGAACAGATGCTCAGACATTAGTTATAGATAAATAGTTATCTCCAGGTTGACCACAGCTAGATTTTTTAGCAATGGAACTATGAACAATCAGAAGCATTTGTTTATACAGGGTCAGTATTCAGGTATTCCCAAGTCAACACTGTCAGTTTTGTCCATCATACAGGCTGGTTCAGGCTGTGGAGTTTCTTCCTCCTGAGATTCTAGATTCAAAATTGTTTTTGCTTTTACTTGAATGTTTGGGTTGACAGGAGTTTATCTAAAAAGACTGATGTCTGTCAATATTTCAGGTACAGTTGTATAAGTTAATGCAATGAATTCTTAGTTGGTAAGAGCCTCTTTCTGTTACAGGTGTGACTGTGTGTTTACAGGTTGCTGAGGTGACCTCCAGATTTTCACTGGACTGTGACATTCTGGAGCCCCAATTCCACTATTTTCCATGGTGGGATATGCTGAACCAGACCCTGAAAATGTGGTTCAGTGTGACCAGGCTGAGATTGCCCTTTAAAAGAAAGAACTGCAAGGTTGGTGTCTTATTTTCTTTGTCATTCCAGTGTATCTTTTGATAATGAGACCAGAAAAGAGTATTTTGGTATGGAGACCAGAAAAGAGTGAGTATGTGACAGCTCTCCTCATAGAGTGATACTATTTATTCATGACTCTTAAGTGTCAAGAAAGGTTGAGAGAACTCTTTTCCTGGCACAGCCTGAGTAGGCTAGAGCTCTGTGACCCTTAATGATTAGGTCATGTGTTCTTCACAGAAATTAAAAAAAAAAAAAAAACAGGATATAGGGAGTAGATAAATGGTTGGTACAAATAACAAGTTGCAGGTGAAATAATTGGAGGCAGGAAGAGAATGGGATCTGCTTGCAACAGTAGACATACTGCCTAGGTGCAGCTGCATACTGCCTAGGTGCAGCTGAACAGTCATGTCAGTTCTCTGATTTGAGCCTTGTGTCTTGGAATTAACAGGTCCACTTCTGCTCTGGCCTGAGTGCTAAACTTTTTTGTTCTAGAATCAAATATGAATTCTGGACTCTGGAATTTCAGTTGGGTTTCACAGGCCAGTGGATTAAGGAGGCCCAAATCAGCCCACAAAAGGGGCTGTGGATGGCTCTACCACAAATGACTGGTTGCTTTTGTGCCTACACTCATGAAGAAGAGGCATCTTCTTCCTCAAGGCAAGCTCAGGGAGCTCTGAAGCTTACAGATGCCAGTGAAGAAAAAAGGTAATGTCTCAGGCCAGTACTTTTGCCTCTCCTGACTTGTGGCTTTGGAGGCTCGATTTGCTCATCCAAAAATGGGCAATAAAGGCCCTTCAGTGACTGACTGCTTACTGCACATTTACCAGGCCACTGCAGAGTGCCCACCCTGCAGCTCCAGGTATATCCTGTGCTTCAAAAAGCTGGAGAACCTCTGGGCTGAGTTAACAGCCCTGAGAGGGTTCTCCCACTCTGGGACCACTCCTGCCCACCCCTTTATGTCCACATGACAGCTGAGCATGTCTGCTATATGCCAACCTTATTTTCTGCTTTTGCCAAGCCCAGGGCTTCACTGATTGGCTAGGGAAACGTACTCACTGAAGCCCAGGTGAACTATCTATACTTCCTCCAATGCACAGCCTCATGCAGGTGCCACCCAGGTTTTCTTTTAGAGTGTAATCTTAGGGGGTTAGAAGGCACTAACTTATTGACCAATTAATCTGCTCTAACTTATTGACTAATAAATCAATGTTACTTAATATGAAAAGATGGGTGTGGGCCTTGATATTCTTAATCTCCTTCCTCTAGTGGGACTGCATTGGGGGTTGTCATCCTGATTTCTTTTTGGAAAAAGCTAGCAAGTGAGGTGGGACTCAAGGTCCAGGAACAGGACAGAACTCCTAGGCTGGCCTCCCACAGGGCCTTCTGAGGTCCCTGCAGGTAGGAGGCCTTAGTGGAGGTCCAGCTCCCTTTTCTAGGATGGTGAATATAGACCCTTCCTGTACCACCAAGGAGGGCCTACTCTTTCTACAAATTGCAATCTCTGGTTTCTAAGAGGTGAGATTGTGTGTGTGTGTGTGAGAGAGTGTGTGTGTGTGTGGACATGGCCTTCTGCTTCATTTCCAGAAGTTGTTTCCCTAGAAGAAATTCCTAGGGAATCTTGGGACTATGCTGGAGTTTGTCATACTGCCAAAGTCATTAAGAGTGTCTCAAGACTATAATTAATAGTGTTTTCTGTGCATTATTTTGTCAAAGTTACTTTTGCCAAATAATGTGTAAAAAAATAGTTGTTTATCCTTTACATTATTTTAATTAGGTCATCAAACAAACCTTTTATTTTCTTCAAATTTATTTTCATCACAATCATTTAATTTTTGTTTTCTTCTTTGTTCAAATTGTTACCTGATTTAGAGCCAAATATTTAAAGAATGTGATACACAAATACTAAAAAGTGACAACAATGTATTTGAGATGTAATTACATTTCTTAAATTAGTAAATAATTTCAATAAACTTAGTTTGCTACTTATATAAATTATATTTCATCTTATCCTCAATCTTAAAAAAAATTACCTAAGTATACAATTCAAAATTGAGGAATGATTTAAATAGGCAACTTAAAAATATTTTATTGGACATGTTGAGTAGTTTAATTCTCAAATATTTTATCATAGAAATCAATACACTTGACAATTGATATTCATTGTATCTATATAAGTGACATTATAAACATGCTTTTATAGTTTCCAAAATTTTAGAAGAAAAAAATCTATTCTTGTCTTCATAAGTAAAACTTTAAGATTACTGCAATGAGATTATGTTTACTGGCTAAATTACCCACAAAAAACTGAAACAGATTAATTTACTTACTCTTTATCTTTCAGTATCTGATAATGAACAGATTTTAAGATGCTCAGAATCTCCTTCAGTATAGAAATAAAGCCAAACAACTCTTCTGAAAGAATTATTAAAAATATACAGAAAAAACTGATTATTTATAATATTAAAAAAATTACCCAATTCATAATTCAAAAAATATCGCTCATACTGAGTTTTACTACTGGCAGAAGTCAGGTTTTCTTAATGACCTGACACAACATAACCACTCTTTATATATTATCTAATTGCCCAAAATCTACCCAGAACTGAAGGCTAATTCTGCCAGTTCCTAAAAAGACAGTTTTCAGACACACAGACCATTTTCATTTAAGCTTGTTGCCTACATCAACCTTCCAGTAATGTCTGTCAGAACTACACTTCTAAGAGCCCAGGCCAGTAGGGCAGAAATAAAGACTCCTTCGGTTATAACAAATATTTGGTTTTGTTCTTCCATATCACACAGTATTTCTATCCTCAGAGACAGTAAGTTGAGGATGTGCTGTGTCAAGATCTAAAATCAAGGCCAGGAGTACTGGCTCATGTCTGTAATGTTAGCATTTTAGTGTGCCAAGGTGGACAGATCACAAGGTTAGGAGATCAAGAACGTCTTGCCTAAAATGGTGAAACCTCATCTCTACTAAAAATACAAAGAATTAGCTGGGCTTGGTGGAGAGTGCCTGTATTCTCAGCTACTCGGCACGCTGAGTCAGGAGAATCAAACCCGGGAGACAGAGGTTGCAGATCATACCACTGCACTACAGCCTGGGTGACAGACGGAGACTCCATCTCAAAGGAAAAACAAAAAAAAAATTAAAAAAAAAACCTAGAGTTAAATGTGAGAAAAATGGAACGATAATTCTGTCTAAGCCAGAATACGGAGGGGGAAGACTAATACCATGTTTTTTTAATCTAAATGAAAAGAGTTCAGGGAATTTTAGGTTTCAATATCTGTAGTGAATACCCTTAACATGTGTCAGCCATTGCAGATTTGACTGCATAGACTTGCCATCTGCCCTCCTCAGTAAATGTTTAAATGTATAAACATAAACCAAAAAAAATTACAAGTTTTTTATTCAATGATGCTCTCTTCTTGTGAACAATTAATGTCATTTCTTTACTACAGCTATTGTTAATTTTTCACCTGAGACAACAGGCTAATTTCAGAAAGAATATCTATTTCTAATTATGTGGGTACTACTACATAGCTAATTTTATTTTTTTTACTTCATGTATATGCCAAAAAGACTGTATGACTTATAAAACATTCAACTGTTCACTTGAATGAATTGGTCCTTTACATTTAATAAACTAATTTATATAAATTTTATAAAATAAAATGAATTATAACTAACCAAAAATATGGATTAATAGGATTTTTAATTGAAACAACTTATAAAATGTATTAAATAAATAACATACAATAATACACGCACTATGAAATTACTCATATATGAAAATTATTTTGTAAACACCATTAAATTTTATTAAAGCTATTTTCATAATCTGTGAGGAAATTATACAAATAATGTTTTATAAAATTAGACAAACACCAAATTGTGTACTATATTTATGGTTAACAACATGCAAACTGATATAAAAAAAAATTTTCACAAGATGTTTCTAAGCCAGCAGCAATAACATTTTAGATAAATAAATTTAATACAAAGCAGATAAAACAAATTTGCTTTCAAAATCTTTGAAGATTTTGGTTTGCTGGTAATTTATCAATGCTTGTAAAATTGTTTCATTATAATATTTTTCTTTTCTTGTAAAATTAGGTACACGATCATAAAAAAAATGATTATTCTCTATAAATCTGTTACACCTAAAGTTCATTTTACAGTGATAGATTTGTATATTTAAATCCATGTAAACCAAAACTGAAAGTGTCTATATGTTTAGCAGACCAGAGAAGTCATATTTCCAAAAAAATATGGGATAAAATTTTGTAAATAGTTGTTCAGAATCCCGAAACATATATTTTCATTATATTCATAATCTTCATTACAACCATCATAATAATCTGTAGTTACAAGAAAAACAAAAATGTAAGTGGTAGAAACCATATTCTCCACATTATTTTCAGTTAAAGACCATGACAAAGTAATCACTAGAGATGTTATTCCACTGTCATCCAATAGTACATTGTTACCATATATTACCTACAACCTTGGGTAAAATGGGATAAGTTAACATCAGTGGCAAGATACATATTCAATGTTAAATAGCCTTAACACAGTAATAACAATTTTGATTTATTAAAACAAATTAAGTTCACACTTGTCATTAAAAAGGCATTTTTAAATTCACTGTTTTAATTACCTTAATTTGCAAATGGTAAAGAAATTTCCTTCTAAAATTCATATTGTTTCTCTTACTGTGTATAACATTAACATGATCACTTATCACACTCCTGTCATCCTGACACTTATAATATTGCTGCAAACCAACCAGTAAGTGACATTTCTACTTAGATTTTCTTAGTGTATCTTAGATTTCAGTTTCCTTAATCTCCCATTGAAAACAACATAAATTTGTCTATGTAATATAGAAAACCTCTCATAACTCTGATACAGCAACCATTGACCATGTTCTTTCACATAAATTCTATAAATGAAGAGATCATCAAATGTATGAGTTAAATTACATCAATCATTGCTTTAAAAATTTACATTTTATTTTTTGTTTTTGTTTGAGACATAGTCTCACTCTGTTGCCAGGCTGGAGTGCAGTGGTGTCATCTCAGCTAACTGCAACCTTCACCTCCTGGGTTCAAGAGATCTTCCTGCCTCAGCCTCATATGTAGCTGGGACTAAAGGCATGCACCACTATGGCCAGCTAATTTTATTGTATTTTTAGCACAGATGGAGTTTCACCATGTTGGACAAGATGGTCTCGATTTCTTGACCTCTTGATCTGTCCTCAGCATTCCAAACTGCTGGGATTACAGGTGCGAGCCACAGGCCAGGCCTAATTTCTTTTAAAGTAGATAATTAGGTTTCTTTTAGAGAAAAGTAATCAAGATTGCCGACTAGAAGCTGTTAGACTGTGTAGTTCTCACAGAGAGAAATGCAAAATGTGCAGAAATACAGCACATTCAACTGAAACATCAGGTACTTGCATTGGGATCAATCAAAGAAACGATTTATCTAATGGAGAATGGAATAAAACAAGGCCAGAAAATGGGCCACCCAGGAGAAACATGAAGCCAAGGAAAATTCCCCACCCAGTAAATCAGTAATTGCATGTGTGGCCCTGGCAACCCGTGATTCTCTCACAGATCTTTGCAGCCCTCAGGTAACGAGATACCCTCATGAACCCCCTTCATCATGGCCTTCCGTTTAACACTCAAAGGATTCCAACCAACCACTGAAACAGAATTTCACCTTCTTGTGATAGAGCTACCAGAAAGAAAAGTGGGCCACCATCTTTGCTGCTTGTGCAAGTTAGCTATTCCAGCCTTCAGGCTTTGAAGAGCCTAAGCCAACTGGGAACAGAAAGAATCTCCTGCCATGGTACAGGTGCCCTAAAAAGAAGTGGCCAGACTGCCTGTTAAAGCAGGTCTACAATCTCATTCCTCCTCACTGGAAAGTGCTTTCCAACCAGCGTGTCCAGCTACCACCACTCGTGCTATTTGGTCGATGGAATTTTGAAACATATTTGGTATATATTTCCTGGAGAGAAGAGTGAGCTGCCACATTTACTGTTTGTGTGACTTAGCTGTTCCAGCCATCTGGCTTTTGAGAATCCAAATAAATTGAGTGTGAAAGTGTTACCTCTGTCCAGCAGAGCTGTCCTACAAAAATGTGGCTAAACTGCTTTTTAAGTAGGCCCCTAATCACATTATCCTCACTGGTTAAACTTTTCAACAGAAGTTTTTAACTACCTCCTGTATGTGTTTTTGTCCTGGAAACAGGTCTATACCTCCCTAGGATAGAGTGCCCAGAGAAAAGGGCATACTGCCATTGTTGCTGCTTTTCAGCATTTACTGGTGATAACTTCAGGTACTGGAAAATCTGAGGTGACGAACTGTAGTGGACACTCACCGTACTGCAGCAGCCCTTCAGAAAGTAGTTGGACTGTTACGTAAGTAGCTGTTCTCATATATTCTCACTGGGAAGGTTCTCTAGGACTGGGCCATTAGCCAATCATTGCCAGAGCTGTTGAGCCAGTAGCAAATTAGCAATTCCCTGGACAGAGACTACAGCACCAACTGAATATGTTTCTACCACTGCTTCTGCAGTAGATCTGTCCCTGCTTCCCTCAGGCTAATGAAAATTCCAAAAACTTAAGTGCATTATTCACACCTTAAACAAGCTGCAGTTTACCCAAGAAGAAGAGGCCAGTCCATCCTCCATGGATTTCACACATTCCTCACTGCTGCTCACCAGACAGTGAACCTCTAACTTGGCCAAAAACACAGCTCCTCCATCCCGGGCTGACTGCACTGAGGGGTTGCTGACCTACATCCTTCTGAGATGCAGCCCGCAGAAAAGAAGCAAAGAGGTGGGACAGCAAGCCACCTTATGTGGTGCCCAGTGGGTTTGTCACAAGAGCATCTGTATTAATGTGTGGGCAGTGATGGCCATTTCTCTAGGCTAAACTTTCTCTCATAAGAGGCTTTAGCCCTAGATAACCTGTTGGACCTAATTTCTGCAGGATGGTTTTGCAAATGAGAAGAAACTGCTCCAAGTGAGCACTTTTAAGTCTGCTGGTCTCTCCCAGGGTCCAAGTCTGGCTGCAGCTGCTTACAGTGCGGTCTCAGCTCCCCTAGAAGAGTGGTTTACCATACCATAGCATCTGCATTGGTGGGCCATGCCTCAGCCCTAAGTGCACCAGCAAGGCAGCCCCTATGACTGCACCAGCCCATATTTATATTCTCCATACTGCAGCTTCTCCAGAGACCATGGCAACTCCTGCCATTACTTTGGTGGCACATGTCTGCAAAGGTGGGTTTGACTTTCCTTGCCCAAGCAGCAAATGGGAATGCAGTATGCCCCTGCCACCCACAGCAGCTGCCATTATAGATGAAGTTTGGTGGGCAGAAAGCCACAACTCTGCCTTTGTGTTAACACTGTGAAGAGAAATGTGTATTCTCCCACACTCTGAACCATCACTGCTTTATTGGTGGGGTACAAAAAAGGCATCACGACATTCGTTGGCCAGCATCCTGTCCCAAGCTAACATCACCATTAGTGCAATGGCACACACAGTCTCCAGCAGGTAACTCCCAGTTCCCCTTCCAGCTTCTCTGCTCCTGCCAGTAAGGTAAATGTGCAAAGACAGGCAGAAAACCCATATCCACTAGCACTTTGCTGCAGCTGTGGCAGGCTAGTCATACAGAGTGATGGACTCCAAATATCAAGGAGCCGCAGAAGACAGCTGGAAAAAAATACAACTGCCCAAGAGCACGCAGCCTCTGAGTTGTGAGCTGAGCATTGCCAAACACACCACCAAAAAACAAACAAATAAAAATCTTCCAGGAACAAAGGCTATTGGCTTAATCCACCTTATACCACAGTTAAATATTATAGACAATTGAATAGGATAAAAAAATACTCCATTCAAAGATCAGCAGCCTCAAAGTTATGCCCACAAAGATTAGGCAAAAATCACTGCAAAAATGTTGAAAACACAAAAAGCTACAGTGACTTCTTTTATGCAAATGACCAAATTACATAACTTGGTCATGACAGAAGCCCAAAGATGACAGAAGGAGAATTCAGAATATGGATAGAAATAAACTTTATTGAGCTACAAATGTAAGTTGAAACCCAATGCAATGAAGGGAAAAGAATTGCAGGAATTGCTAGAGAAAGCAGCCAATCAGGAGGAAGATGTGGTCAACTGGATAGAGCTAAAAAACAAAATACAAAAACTTTATAATGTAATCACAACTATTAACAGAAAAACAGGCCATGTAGTGAAAAGAATCTCAAAGTTTCAAGACTGGAAACAGACAAAAATAGTAAAAAAGAATAAAGAGGAATGAACAAAGTCTCTAAGAAATACAGGATTATGTAATGAAACCAAATCTATGATTAAAAAGGGTGCCTGAAGAGATGGGAAGAATGAAAGCAACTTGAAATACATATTTCCAGATATTAACCAACAACAAATCTTTCAGCTGAAATCCTACAAGTCAAAAGAAACTTGTGGCCAATATTCTGCATTCTTAAAAAAAAGAATTCCAAACCAGAATTTTATATCTTACCAAAGTAAGCTTCAAAAGTAAATAATAAATATAATCATATTCAGATAAGCAAACCTGAGGAAATCTATTACCACAAGACCTGCCTTACAAGAGCTTCTGAAGAAAGCATTAAATAAGAGACTATTAGTAGTCACTACAAAGAAAATACACTAAAGTACATAAATAGCTGGCACTTTAAAACAACTACATAAAAGTGCAAAATAGCCAGCTAAGATCATAGTGACAGAATCAAATCCACACTCATAAATAGTAATGTTAAATGTAAATGGGCTAAATGCCCCAATTGAAAAACAGAGTGGCAAGTTGAATGCAGATTTAATATCTAATGGTATATTGTAATCTACACACCCATCTAAAATAAGGTCAAAATAAAGGGGAAAAAAAAATTCTACCAAGCAAATAGCATTAAAAAAGCAGGGGTTGCAATTATAGTTTCTTGCACAACAGGCTTTTAGTTAACATTGATTAAAAAAAGACAAAAAAGAATATTCCATAAGAGTAAAGTGCTATATATACATCCAACACAAAAGCATCCAGATTATAAAGCAAGTTCTTAGAGACCCTCCAAGATGTCAAATTAAATGGTCTTAAAAAGTCATTACCTTTATATTGCATTTGTTCAGTATAAAATCTCTGCTGTTGAACACAATATGAGGATTTGTTAAAGGTCCACTTTTTTAACACTTGTGGACCTTCTCTCTCATATGAATTATCTTACGTCTAATGAGCTGTGAAAACAAGTTCAATGTTTTGCCACATTTTTCACATTTGTAGGCTTTCCCTCCAGTTTGAATTTTCTTATGATTAGTAACGTTTGAGAAGCACTTAAAGGCTTTTCCACATTCTTCACATTTGTAGGGTTTACCTCTAGTATGATTTCTCTTGTGTTTAAAGAAGGGTTGAGGAGGAGGTAAAGGTTTGCCACATTCTTTGTATTTGTAGGGTTTCTCTCTAGTATGAACTCTCTTTTGTTCAGTAAGGCTTGAAAACTTTTTAAAGGCTTTGTCACATTCTTTACATTTGTAGCATTTCTCTGCAATATGAATTTTTTTTCGAGTAAAATCTGAGAACAACCTACAATCTTTGCCACATTCTTCACATTTGTAGCATTTCTCTCCACTAAAATTTTTTTATGCTCACTGAAGATTGAGCACATCTCTAAAGCTTTGCCACATTTATTACACTGACAAGTTTTGCTATGGGTAGTTGATAAACATTGATGAAATCCATTAAACTGCTTTTCTGCCCCTTGCAATTACCCACACTTTGGTAGTCTTTCTTTAAATGAAAATCAGTAAAGTCACAGCTTTCATATTTTATCAGAATCACTTTTTGGAATTAATCTTTCTTTTGTGCTCTGTCAATATCTCTGCAGTTAAATGAAAAGAGCCAGCTGAAAACAAAAGACAAAATTTCTCCCTCATTAGACATAGGTGAGTACATTTTACAAATGTGTAATTATACAAAGCACATTGACAAAGTGACAATAGAATTCCATAGGCCCTAATTCCTTTATAGACATATAAATTTAACAGTAATATACTTACCAAAATACCTTTGTGAGAAGTCTAAGAATCAGTTAAATATTTGCAGCACCCCAAGTGAGCAAAATGCCAGGAACACATAGAAGTGTAACAAAACTATTCTATATTTACACACTATGGACCTTTTTTATCCTGTGAAAAATGTAGAGACTGATAACTCCTGTCTTACCCTCCAAAAATAAATAAAATAGTGGCAACTTTGTCCATGCTTCTGTCTTTCTGAGACCTTATCAAAGACTAATTTGTATATTCCACAACAGTGTTGAAAGGAAAGGTGGTATACTTTGACAGTTTTGGGCAGTTGTGGCTAAAGACAAATGATTGTTAAAAGAAAAACACTTCAGTATCATAGACAGATGATGGGCATCCAGCTGACTGTAGGATCTCAATGAAAAACATGGGGAATTACTGGGAGCATTGGCTCACACCTGTAATTCTAGCACTTTCGAGGCTGAGGAGGGTGGATCACCTGAGGTCAAAAGTTCAAGACCAGCCAGGTCAACATGGTGAAACCCTGTCTCTACTGAAAATACAAAAGTTAGCCACATGTGGTGGCAGACACCAATAATCCAAGCTCTTAAGTAGGCAGAGGCAGGAGAATTGCTTGAACCTGGGATGCAGAGGTTGCAGTCAGCCGAGTTTATGCCATTGCACTCCAGCCTGGGCAACAACAGCGAAACTCCAACTGTAAAATAAAAAAAATAAAAAAAATAGAAGAAAGAAGAAAAAAAGAAAAAAACATGGGGGAATCTTTTTAAGAAACAAACAAACAAAAAACAGAGAAAGCATCCAAAGAACAGGCTTGAGAGACTCTAGCCTAATAAGTTGGTATGATATTCACCCAGACAATGCCACTTAATAGAGATTTTGAAATGCTGCTTTTTATTATACGAATTGCAACCTAAGAAAACAACATGTACAAAACATCAAGATAATATGGCTCAAAGATAAAAATGAATATCCAGAAATCAAGTATAAGAAAATGGAGATGTAAAAATTACCAGAGGCAATTTGGATTAAAGTCTAGGTTTATTTTTAAAAAGAAATAAATAAATTACACTAAAATTTAAAATCACCATCTCAATGATGTTAATCAGTAAAATGGAAATAAAGAAAAAAATAAAAAAAAGAAATGAAACCAACAAAAAGATAAAAATCCCCAAAGAAATAAAATTTGTGGAGTAGAAGTACAAAAACAGGCTAATTTGAACTTCAACATTAGTAAAAAATTTTAAGAAAATCAAGAAGCTCAGCAAATTTTAACTAACGTTAATAGAAAGATATTTCTAATGGGCAAAATATAAGCAATGTTGTGAAAGTCACAGACAAGAAGATAATCTGGAATTAAGGAAGAAAAAGTAGATGTGTATGTATGCTTCTGCAAGATTACTATAAATTTATGAACGTCAATCTTTTGGGCATGAAGTGTATAAGATGATGTAGTTAAAACACTGAAAAGAAAAAGCCTAAGCAAGAATACTATAGCCGACAAAAGTCGCCATCCAAATGAAAAAACAAATCTGACTATACTGTAATCTGTATCAAGATCTAACTATTTAGAAGAGGTAACTATTTATTTGGTTGAAAACTCTTATATTTTCTATAATATATTTTAAGTCAAAATTCACAAGAGACAATGTAGGACATTCAAATAAAGTAAGAGGTTTCATTCACTGAACACCTATAAAGACAGTTCTTCCAAACACAGAAACCAAACATTGACAGAATTGAATGAAAAATAGGCAGCTATATAATAATGGATGTATACATCAATATCCCACTTTCAGTAATAAATAAAGCAAGACAGAATATTAATAAAGGAACAAAAAACTGGAATGCACTATACAATAATTACACTTAACAAATGTATGCAGACAACAGAATAGACATTCTTTTCAATAGCTCATAAAACATTTTCCTAGATGTATGATCTGTGACACCACAAACGAAGCCTTAATAATTTTTGGTAGAAATTTTACAGAAAATTATTTATAGCACAGGTTGAATGAAACTAGAATTCAATAACAAAAGAAAAGCAGAAAAACCCCAAAAATATAAAAAATAAGCAACACTGTATTTATTTATTTATTTATTTTATTTATTTTTTTGACTTAGTATCACTCTGAAGCTTGGCTACAGTCCAGTGGCACAATCTCAGTTCCACAGCAATCTTCACCTTTTGGGTTCAAGTGATTATCCTGATTCGGCCTCCAGAGTAGCTATGACTACAGGCATGCAACACCAAGCCCAGCAATTTTTTTGTATTTTAGTAGAGATGGGGTTTCATTATGTTGTCCAGTACCATCTGTATCTCCTGATCTCACTATGCACTCTAGTTGGCCTCCAAAAGTGCTGGGTTTACAGGCATGAGTCACTGCACCCAGCCAACAACGCACTTTTAAGCATGCTGTTTTTCTAGGGTTGGAAGATAAAATATTATGAAGATGTCCATGCTGCTTAAAGTGACCCAAACCTGGAACACACACTTTTTCAATTTTTAATTTTACTTTTCCAGAATAGAAAAAACCCACAAATTACATAAGATTTCAAGAAGCCATGAAAAGCCCAACAATCTTAAAAAAAAAAAAAAAAAAAAAGAAAAATATTGGAAGCATTACACAGCAATTCCCAAACACTAAGCAAACCTACAGTAACAAAGGACTTTGCTACCAGTATAATGGTAGAACACAAAAGTAATGAAATAAAATGCAGCACAGATATAAACTCTTGAATAGACAGGAGAGACATAATACTTAGGTTTTTCATTCAGCCATATGTCACAATTCCTTCAATAAGCAAGACCCAGACAGGAGATCAGAGTTACATTACATAGATGCTAGTTTCAGTGATATTTCAAAATGTCCTCTGGGTGAAGGGCACAGGCTAGAGAGACACATCACCTACCTGAAAGGCCCAGAAATATGTAATAGTACCCCCTATTGACAGGACCCAGGCAGAAGAGTCACGTTATTATGATTCTGACCTAACAATATGTAACAATGAACCCATGGGAAGGAATATGAGCCAAAAAGTCTCAACACCTGGGTACTAGGATGAGTCATATGACCCAATCTCCACATCTTTGAGTGTGACAGCTTTAACTTTCACTTGAGCATGTATATAAGAGTCACAATCTTGCATGTGTTGCAGGACACTATATAACACTGTCTACAGGAGCTGAGGGTTTTATAAACCTGCATGAGAGTTGCAAAGTTCTCTGAGGCCTACATGCTCCTATAGACTCACAGTCCTACATATTGCTCCAAACTCAGGTTTGATAGTCAACATCTTTCCTACAGGCAGGGTTAAGAAAAAAGATCCATTATTATGCCAGTGATCTGGATCCACAAATGAGTTACCATCCTAATTCTTGTCAGATTAAAATATAAAAGTCAAACCTCCAACTCTGTGCTGTATTCCTTTGTTAGACTCAGGACCTCAACATTGGGCATTGTAAATGTTGGATGATGACAACTTTTAATTTCACCTAAGTATGCAAACATGAGTCCCAATCTGAACTTTTTGGTGGACCCTGTTAGGAAACACTCTACCACCAAGGAATTTGAAAAATATAAGTCAGTGTTGTAAGCTTCTGTAACATTGGTAGAAATATGTAACGCAGGACCTTACCTATTGCTCTAACCCTAATGATGTGAGATAAAATATCTCCTATTGGCTGAATCCCAACATAAGTTTGATCATCATGCCTGTCAGCTAAACAAAGTATATGTCATAATCCCATATGTGGGCAAATAACTAGGCAGGAGGGAAATGTCCTATATGCTGTACCAGGAAATATGTCAAAATACCTTCTCTAGGCAGGGTATAGGATATAAAGTCACATTAACTGGGTGCTGGACCCAGCAATATGACCCTATTCCACACGTGGAAAATAGCCAGCCAAGTTATGAGAGCCAAAACATCTAAATAATGGGCTGAAGCTATGTCAAAATACCTTCAGTGGCTCTAACACAGGCTGAAGAGTCATATCATAAGGATGCTGGGCTTAGCAATATGCAATATGCCGTAATTTCTTCTTTATGGAAAACACAGACAGGAGAGTAACATCATCAGGATGCTGGTCTGTGCAATTGGTAAAAATTCATTTTTTTGTGGGCATGGTTCAGAAACAAGAAGAGACTTACATATTCTGAGTGCTGGGATCAGCTATGTGCCAAAATCTTCTTATTGTGAGGCCCAGTCGAAAAATAGAGTCACATTTTTAGATTATGGGCTCAGAAATATGTCCAAATGTTTCCACTGGGTAGGCCTCATTGAGATGAGGAAAGTCATATCACCTAGGTGCTTCCCTTCAAATATGAACAATGTAACGTGTTTGCAGAAATCATGAAGAAGAACCACATCACTTGGGTGCTGGGTCCTGAGATATGTCATAAGGCCTTCTTAGAATATCACCAAGCAAAGAGGGTAACATAAAATTTGTGCAGATTCTCTGTTTATTCCACAATGTTCCATGAGGGTAGGTCCCAGAGAGGGAGTCACTTCAACCAGGTGACAGCCCAATAGACATGTTACAATGTCCTCTGTGAAGCATAGCCCTGGCTAAAAAGTACCCTCACCTGTGTGTCTGGCCTAGAAATATGTCACTCTCAAAGTTGGCAGGGCCCAAGCAGGAGAACCACATAACCTAGGTGATAGGCCCAGAGATATGTCACAATGTCCTACTTTCAGGATGTCTCTGGCGAAAGAGTATCCTCACATGCTGGATTGGCCTTGCAGTATGTCATTATCCTTCTTTTGGGCAGGGCTCACTCCAGAGATGAGAGTTACATCACCTATGAGGTGGACACAGAAATATGACATGGTAATTTTGATGGACATGGCACTGGCAAGAATGTAACACCACCTAGCTGCTAGATCCAGTGATATGTCACAACACTCACTGAGAGAAGTGCCCAGGTAAGAGAGCCACATCCCCTTGAGGTTGACCTAGGTAGATATCACAATTTCATATATAAACTCAGACCATTCTGGAAAGTCAAACTACGCAAGTGCTTGACAAATATGTATATCATAATAACACTGCAGAAAATGTCAAAGGGGAGATTTAACAATACCACACGTGTTCTGTTTTTATGTGTGACAGTTGGCTTCATCCATGTGAAATGATGATGGTTTTGTCAGCTGGGTTTGCATATAAGACTCACAATTTTGCCTGTGTGCTGAGTGCTACATTGGCTCTGCTTATATAACCCAAAGACTTTATAAAGTATGTGTGAGTGTTGTAATCTTTTGTGACCTTTGTAAAAGAAAGTGATCCGATCCATGACATCACAGATGTCACTACACCTAGTTATAGGACCCTAAATATTCTGTATTTGCTGAGTTCACATATAAGAGTCATTATCATTTCTGTGAGCCATGCCTAGGTATATGTAACAATTCCATGTGTGGTTATGAAGCAGGCACAACAGCCTCATCATCTAAATTCTGGGCCTAAAATATTTCAATATTCTCTTTGTAGGCAGGGTCCTGTCAGAAATGTCACATAAGTTGTGTGCTAGGTCCAGGTCTGTGGCACAATGTCTCTTGTGGGCAGTGTCCAGGCAGAAGAGGAGAATACTATCGCCTAAATGATGGGCTGAAATATATGTCAAAATGCTGCCTGTTGACAGAGCCCAGGAAAGAGAGTCACATAGTTTGGATGCAGTGTTTATAAATGTTACAATTATCAAAGGAAGCAGGATACAGGCAGGAGAGGAGTCATGTAACCTAGATGGTGTGTTCAGAAATATGTTGCAATCCCCCGTGAAGACATTGTTAGGATAACACAATAAAGTCACCAAGTTACTTGGTCAGGTATTTGTCAAAATCTCATTTGTGGGCTATACCTAAGGAGAATTATTAAATCTATCCAGAGCTAGGCAAAGGCGTGTGTCACAATTTCACTTGTGGAAAGATTTAAGAATTAGAGTCACCATCCTGCACATGTCCTGGCTCCAGTCATATGAGTTGTTATTAGGCTTTTGTTTTGGTCTAAGTTATATGGCATAATATCACCTGTGGCCAGAGATAAGGCAAGAAACTCATATCATCTACATGGGTGCTGGTGCAGTGAGACGTTACAGTCCACCTGGTGGACAAAGCCCCTGCAGAAGAGTCACATCACTTGGATGCTGGTTTCAGTGATATATAAAAACCATTCTCTGTGGGAAGGACTTTGGCATGAGAGGAGACTCACTTCATCTAGTCAATTGGCCTAGATATATGCCACAATGACCATTAACTGCAGGAATAAGGCTAAAGAGTGACCTCACCTTGGTGCTGTGCCCAGCAATATGTCACATGCGACCTGAGGTCAGGGAACAAGGAAAAGTGAAGAAACATCACCTTGGTACTGAGGGAAGTTATAGGTTACAATGCTTCCTATTGGCACCCTCCAAAAAAAATCACATCTTCTGGGTGCACTACCCTGTTATGTGTCACAAAGCTCTGTAACTGCAGGGCCAAGACAGTAGAAAGAAGTCACATCACTTACATGATGGACCTAAATATAAGACACAATTCTCTTTGTAGGCAGTTTTCAGGCAGGTAAATCACATCACCTGGGTGATGGTCCTAGTGATATATAAAAGTGCGCTTTGTAGGCAGAACCAAGGATGATGTTATGTATTGATTTGGGACTTGTTCCACATATGGCACAATTTCATCTGTGGTCTGGGCCTAGAAAAGTGCATCAAATTACCCATGTGCTGGGCAGAGTTACCTGACCCAATCTCACTTTCAGAAAGGTTCAGAAATAATTTTCAGTCCACACAAATCCTAGCTTCAGGTATGAGAATCAACACCTTCTATGAGTTGGGTCGAAGTACAGGACTCACAATCAGCAATGGGAAGATTGATATGTAAGAACCCCAATCCCACTTGAAGACTGTGTTCCAATAAGAGAGACACAACACCACAGTTCTGCTTAATCATGGTTGAAACATCATCAAACACCTGCGGATCAGATTCATGTATGAGAGTAACAATTTCAAGCTTTGATGGCTTATGTGAGTGAGATTTAATATCACATTGGTAGGATCTGTTTATGTGTGAAAAAAAATTGTGTCAGCTGGGTGTGCATCCAAGAGGCCCTGGTTTCTGGTTCTTGTTATGACACAATTTGGACCACTCAGGCTTTATATGATATGCCTGAAAGGGATACTTTTCTGTGTATTCTTACAGGTGAGTGATATAGGACTTTTCCTATGGCCGTAAGACTGGATATGAGAGTTGAAATACCTTCCCAGGCTGGGAGTAGTTATGAGAGTTATTATTATGCATATAAGCTGAATCCAGGTATATGTCACAATCTCACCTTTGGACAGAGACAAGACAGAAGAGTCCCATCATCTGGGCTCTGATCCAGGGATACATTTTAATCTCCTTCATAGGCAAGATCCAGTCCAAAGAGTCATGTCACCTGGGTACAGTCTTAAGTAATATGTCATTATGCCCACTGTAAATACAGTGTTGAAAAAGTAGTGGATAATCACACTCTCTTGGGATTGGCCTCAACAATATGTTATAATTTCCCCTCTTGGCTGAGTGCAGGACAAAGAGGAGAGTCACATCACCTAGATTTTACACTCAGTCATATGTCACACCTTCTTCAGTGGCAGGATGCTGCAGGAGAGGAGATTCACATTACCTAGATGCTTTCTCTAACAACATGTCACAGTGTCCTCTATGGGCATGGCACTGGCAGGAGAGATACACAACCTAGCTGATAGGCCTAAAGACATGTGATAATATCCCCTGCTGTCAGGGTTCAAGCAAAAGGATTACATTATTGTAATTATAACCCAGGGATGTTTTACAATACAACCATTGAAAAGAATTTTTTAAATGTATTTTTTTATTATTATTACACTTTAAGTTTAGGGTACATGTGCACAAAGTGCAGGTTAGTTACATATGTATACATTTGCCATGCTGGTGTGCTGCACTCATTAACTCGTCATTTAGCATTAGGTATATATCCTAATGCTATCCCTCCCCCCTCCTACCACACCACAACCATCCCCAGAGTGTGATGTTCCCCTTCGTGTGTCCATAAATATTCTCAACACCTAGAGGTACTTGTCCTAGTGACATGGCACAATCTCTTTATGTATTAGGGTGACAACTTTTACTGTTTACTTGGTGAGCATATAAGAGGCACAATCTCATGCGTGTTCTGGCTGATCCCAAGACACACTCTACAACATACAAAAGCTTTAAGCAATATGCATTAGAGTTGCAACCCATTCTGAGGCCTACATGTTCCTATTGACTCACAATGATACGCATTGCTTTAAACTTAGTTATGATAATCAACATCCCTTTTATAGGTTATGTTCAGACAGGAGACCAATTATTATGCATGCGATTTGGGTCCAGAAGTAAGTCACCATCTCACCTGTAGCAAGATCCACAGGTGAAATCCACAAATCTATCTTTGTACTTTATTTACTTATTAGACTCAGGGCTTCAACAGTGGACTTTGTAAATGTGGGATGTTGACAACTTTTGCTGTCACCTGCATGTGTAATCAAGAGTCATGATCTTAACTTTTGCTGGGCTCTGTTATAAAACTCTGTGTACCAAGCAAGGAGTTTATAGATTGTATATTAGTGTTGTAATGTTCTGTGAACTTTCTACAGACTTTCACCTCCTAACCTTACCTGTTGTTCTAAGTATAGCAATGAAAGGCAAAACATATAGTACTGGTGAAATTCCAATTTCAGTTTGATCATAATGCTTCTGAATTGAAGCAATGTAAATTTCATAATATCATTTGTAGAAAATAAAAAACTTTTCAGAAAGGTAGAAAACTTAGGTGCTGTGTCAAGAAACATGTCACAATGTCCCCTCCATGAAGGGTCTAGTAATTGGGGTTATGATAACTGGGTGTTGGGCTCAGCAGAATAACACAACCCTAAATGTAGAAAATGGAGGAAAAACAAACACATACAAATTATGAGAACAATATTATTTACAGAATAGGCCCATGGTTGTAAAAATACTTTCTGCTACTCTGGAACAGGCAGAAGATTTACATCATCAGGGTGGGAGTCCCAGCAATATGCCATAATTCTCTCTTTATTTTGGACCTAGTTAGAGGAGAAACATCATCTGCATGCTGGGTGCAGCAATAAATCAAAGTTCCTTTCCAGAGGCATGGTTCAGGAAAAAAGAAGTCATATTACCTAAGTATTAAGCTTAGCAATATGTCACATCACTCCATTCTAAAGCCTCTTGCGGAAGAAAAGCTTCACATAACTTAAGACACAGGCTCAGATACAATGCACAATGTTCCAAGTAGGCAGTACTCATACAAAAGAGAAGGGTCATATCACCTAGGTGCTTCCTAGGTATATGACACAGTCTAACATGTGAGGGGAAAGCAGGCAGAAGAGTCACATCATGTTGATGCTGGGTCCAAAGATATGTCACAAAGCTTCCTTAAGACAGGACACAGGCAAGAGAGTTATAAAAATAAGTATGAAAAATGTCACAATGCTCCATACGGGCAGGACACAAGCAGGGACTCACATCACCTAGGTGATTGACACATATATATATATATATATATATATATATATATATATGTCACAATGTCCACCTTGAGCCATGGCCCTGGTGAAAGAATGCCATCACCTGTGTGCATAGCCTAGCAATATGTCACTATCCGAGTAAGCAGGACCCAAGCAGATGAGCAATATCACCTAGGTGATAGGCCAAGAGATTTCTCCCAATGCCCTCTTTAGGACAAAGACCTAGCAAATAAGTACTGTCACCTCTGTGCCTGGCCCAGTCATATATCACTATCATTCACTCCGTGCAGTGTCCATTCTAATGGGGAGAGTTTTGTTGCCTAACTGATTGGCACAGTGGTATGTCCCAATGCCTTCTGTATGCATGGCTCAGGCAAAAATGTAACATGACATGGGTACTGGATCTAGTGATATATAATGACTCTTACTGAGAGAAGGGCCCAGGCAGGAGCATCACATCACCCAAAGTTTGGCTCTCGTAGATATCACAATAACATATGTGGGCTGGAACAAGTCCAGGAGTAAAATCACACAGCTGCTTGGCAAAGATTTCTGTCAGTCACACTGGCAGAAAATTCCCTGGATGAGATGTACAATACCACACATGTACTGTTTTTATGATTGACAGTTTGTGTCATGTATGTGAGACAGTGACAGTGCTTACTATCAGCTGGGTGTACATATAAGATTCACGGTTTCACCTTTCTTTAGGGTTCTGTTCTGAAACTCTTTGTATGAGCCAAGTTCTTTATAAAATGTCTGAGGCTGTTATAACCTTCCTTGTCTTCTTTTTTTCCAGAAAGTGATTCAATCCATTGTGTTTCTGAAGCAAGTTATAAGGCTCAAAATTGCTCCTATTTATGGATTCCACATATAACAGTCATTATCATGCCTGCAAGTTGTGCCTAGTTATATGTAAAAATTTACTCTGTGATGTGTTCCAATATTCTCCTTGTAGGCATATTCCTGGCAGAAAAGTTGCATAACCTGCGGGTCACACCCACATATATGGCACAATGCCCCTTGTGGTGCAGAGTTCAGACAGAAGAAGAGACTCATATCACCTAAATGCTAGGCCCAGTGATATGTCACAATTTCTCATGTTAAAGGGACCAGGCAAGAGAGTCATATCATTTGGATGGCATGCTTAGAAATGCTATAATCCCCAGTGGAAGGAGGGTCCAGGCAGGAGAGGAGAGTAAGATAACTAGATGGATGCTGGGTCCAGTGCCATGTTACAATCCTTCCTGAGGATACTGTTGAGACAGGAGAGTCAAATCGCCAAGGTGCTCAGCTGAGGAATATATCCAAATATCATTTGTGGGAAATATTTAGGCAGGATTATTAAGTCACTCAAGAGACGGGAAATGAAATATGTCACAATAACACTGGTGGAAAGTTCCAGGAATGGGAGTCTCCATCTTGGATACGACCTGGCTTCAGGTTTAAGCGTCATGATTAGTCCTCTCATTTGATGTCAAGTATATGGCATGATATAATCTATAGGCAGAGAAAAAGCAGAAATGTCACATCACCTGTGAGGGTGCTCATCCTGTGAGATGTCACTTTTTTTCTTGTGGCCAGGACCCTGGAATAAGTGGCACATCACCTGGATATTGATTTTAGTGGTGTATCAAAATTTCTTCTGTGGGCAGGGCTTAGGTGAGGAGAATCACTTTACCTAGGCAATTGGCCTAGATATATGTCACAGTGGCTGCTATGTGCAGAACCAAGGTATGAAAGTGCCCTCACCTTGGAGCTGGGTTTATCAATATGTCACATCTCCCCTGTGGTCAGGGCAAGGCAAGAGAGTAGAAACATCACCTAGGTGCTGAGCCAAGCGATATGCTATAAAGCTTTCTTTTTTTTTTTTAATTACTTACTTTTTTTTAGTGCAGTACAGTTTATTATTTTTCCCTTATGGTTAGTGTTTTCTTTTATTATTATTATTATTATTATTATTATTATTATTATTATTATACTTTAAGTTTCTGTTTGTAGAACACAAAATGGATTGTCATATTACCTGGGTGTAATACCCAGTTGTGTGTCAAAATTCAACATAATTGCAGGGCAAAGGCAGTAGAAGTAAGCCACATCACTTATGTGATAGACCTAGATATAAGCCACAATGCTTTATATAGGCAGGAATCAGAAAAAGAATTCATCTTACCTGGGTGCTTGTCCCAGTGATATGTAAAAGTGCCATTTGTAGGCAGGAACAGGTACCTTTTCTTAGGTATTTGGTCCAGGTATGTCACAATTTCATCTCAGGTTATGGCCTAAGAAGGACAGTCAAATTACTCAGGAGCTGGGCTAACTTTTATGTCCTAATCACACACAAGAAAATATTCAGAAGTAAGTTTCACAGTCCCACACAAGTCCTGGCTTTGTGTACATAAGTAAACACCTCCTGTGAGGTGGGTCAAAACAGAGGAGACACAATCTCAACAATGGGCATAATCCATGTAAAAGATGGCAATCCCACTTGACGACTGTCAAGTGGAGATGAGTGTCAAGAGGGAGAGTCATAGCCTCATAGGTGTGCTGAATCATGCATCCCCAAATCACCTATGGGTCAGAGCCACATATGAGGGGAAAAATTTCATACTTTGACTGCTCTTTTGGTGGATTTATTACCTTATTTGGAGGCCCTTTTCTTGTGAGGCAATGACAGTTGTGTCTGAAGGGTGTGAATCCAATAATCTCAATAGCATTGGGTTGCTTTTCCCTGTTATAACTCTATGTATACCTCTCACACTTTATATGATATGCTGGAGTGTCGTAATATTGTGTGAAATTTATACCACTAGGAGACCCATTACTTTACTTATGGCTATAAGACTGGCTATGATAATCAAAATATCTCCCCTTTTTGGATCCAGGTATGATAGTTATATTTATGCATGGTAGGTGAACCCAGGTGTATGCCAAACTTTCACCTGTGGGCAGAAACATGGCAGGACAGTCTCATCACCTGGAAGGTAAGCTCAGGATACATTATAATCTCCTTTGCAGGCAGGGCCAAGTCAGAAGTGTCACATCACCTGATTACAGCTTCAAGTAATGTGACACCATGTCCAATGTGAACAGGGCTAAAGAAATAGAGGAGAGTCACACCACCTAGATGCTGGGCTCAGCAATATGTAATAATTCCTGTTTTGGCAGAACCTAGAATAAAGAGGAGAATTGCATTACCTAGGTTATGCATTCAGCATTATGTCACAATTCTTTTAGTGGGCAGGACCTAGGCAGCAGAGAAGAGTCACATTTCCTAGATGTTACCACCAGTGATGTCACAATGTTCTTTGGGGAAGAACCATAAGCAAAATAGACAAATCACCAGCACATAGGCTCAGATATATATGATAATGTCCCTACCTTGCAGGACCAAGGCAAAAGAGTCACATTATTATGACTCTGACCTAACGATATGTCAGAATGTGCACATGGCAAACAATTAAGTCAGTTTTTACATCTGGGTACTAGGCCCAGTGATATGACAGAATCTCCTCATCTTTTAGGTGACACTTTTAACTGTCAGCTTTGTGTGTATATAAGTCACATTATCACATGTGTGCTGAACCATTACATGAAACCCTCTAGAACATCTGAAAGTTTTATACAACATGCACGAGATTTGCTAACTACTCTGAGGTCCACATGGCCATATCAACTCTGAATCTTGTATATTGCCTTAAACCCAGACATGATAGTCAACATCTCTCATTTATGCTTAGTTCAGGAATGATACTTATTTTTATGCCTATGAGCTGGGTCTAAAAATGCACGATTGCACCTGTGGCAAAATCCCCAAATGAGAGTCACAATTCCATCTTTGTACTGTTTTCACTTGTTAGACACAGCATCTCAAAAATGGGCTTTATAAATGAGGGATGGTGACAACTTTTATTTGCATCTGCCTGTGTAATTGAGAGTCACAATTTTAAACTTTTTGCTGGGCCTTGTAAGGAAAGTCTTTGTACCACCCAAGGATTTTATACAATATTGATTATTGTTTTATACTCTGTTAGCTTTGTACAAATATGCAACCCAGGATTTTACCTATTGCCTTAAGCCTTGCGATGAGAGGTAAAATATCTTCTATTGGCTGAATTGCAATGTAAGTTTTACCATCATACCTATGAACTGAAGCAAGGTATATTTCATAATCCCATTTGTGGGCAAAAAAGTCACATCACTTAGGTGATGTAGCATGTGATGTGACACACAGCATGTCACAGTGCCTTCTCTAGGCAGAATATACAAAGGAGTGTTACACTAACTGAGTGTTGGACCCAACAATATGACAAAATTTTACTTGAAAAACAACTTATCCAAGGGATGAAAGCTACAACACTTACAGAATAGGCTGAAAATGTGTCAAAATACTCTTTGTGGCTCTGGCACTGACAGGAAAGTATCATCATTAGGGTGCTGGGCCCACCATTATGCAGTAACTCCCTTATTATTCAGGACTCTTGCAAAAGAGTAACATCATCTGAGTGCAATAGGTCAAAATTTCCATTTGTGGGAATGGTTCAGAAAAAATAAAATAGTCACATATCCTAAATCCTGGTCTCAAAAATATGTCACACTCTCAGCATTTTAAAGGTTGAGGCAGGGGAAGAAAGTCATATCACTTAGTTCATCAGCTCAGAGATATGTTCCAATGTCCCAGTAGGCAGAACTCAGGCAGAAGAGGCTTATTTAGGTATAGTCTCAATCCAACACATGAGCAGAAACCAGGCAGAAGAGCCACATCTTCTGGGAGCTGGGTCCTAAAATATGCCACAAGTCCCCCTTAGGAAAGAACCAAAGCAAAAGAGCTACATCATCTTGATGTAGGTTTCACTTTTATGTCACAATGTTCTATGTGCATGAGACCAAAGCATTCAGTCCCGTCGACTAGTTGATAGGCCCAGGAGGTAGGTCACAAAGTCCTCTGTGAAGCATAGTACTGGCAAAAGAGTATCATCACCAGTGTGTCTTGCCTAGATATAATTTACTCTCCAGGTAGTCAGCGCCCAAGCAGGAGAGCCACCTAACCTAACTGATAGGCATAGAGATGTGTCACAATGACCTACTTTGGGCATGGCTCTGGCAAAAAGTACCCACAGCTGTATGCCTGGCTTCATTTTATGTTGCTATCCTTCCTTTGTGCAGGATCCATTCCAGAAATGAGAGTTACAACACCTACAAGGTGCACACAAATATATATCACAATAATTGTGATTGGCATGGCACAGGCAAGAATGCAACATCAATTTTATGCTAGATCCAGTGCCCTTACTGACAGAACGGCACAGGCAAGAGAGTCATATCTCCTTAAAGTTAGCCTAGGTAGATATCACAATCCCATATATGGGCTGGAACAAATCTGGAGAGTCAAATTACACTGGTGCTTTGCAAAGAGTTATATCATAACCACACTATCAGAAAATTCCAAAGATAAGTTTTACAATACAACACATATCCTGTTTTCATGTGTGACAATTGACTTCATCCATGAGAGATGATGGCAATCCTTATTGTCGGTTGGGTGTGCATACAAGACTCACAATTTCACCTGAGTTGAACCCTGGTTTGACTCTTTCATTACAAACCAAAGACTTTGTAAAATATGTGTGTGTTGTAATCTCCTGTGACATTTGTACAAAAAAGTGATTCAGGACATCACACATGTCTGTAATCTGAGTTATAAGAGCCAAAGTATCCTCTATTGGCTGAGTCCACATATAAGAGTCATTATTCCTGTGAGCCATTCCTAGGTATTTGTTACAATTTCCTCTGTGGTTATGAATCAGGCCAAACAATCACATCACCTAAATACTGGGCCAGAAATATTCCAATAGTATTTTTTCAGGCAGGGTGCTGTCCAAAATATCACATAACTTGTGTGCTAAATGCAGCTCTGTTGCACAGTGTTCATTTTGGGCTGTGTCTAGGAAGGAGAGAAGAGTCATATGACCTAAAAGCTGGGTTCAAACATACGTCAAAATTCCTCCTCTTGAGGAGGTTCAAAAAAGAGAGTCATGTCATTTGAATGCAGTGATTAGAAATGCTACAATTACTAAAGGAAGCAGGGTACAGGTCAAAGAGGAGAGTTATATACCTTTGATAATGGGTCCAGAAATATGTGACTATTCTGCCTGAGGACATTTTTAGACAGCACAGTAAAATCACCAAGGTGTTTGATGCAGATATTTGTCAAAATCTCATTTGTGGGCTATATCTAGGCAGAAACATTAAATCACTCAGGAACCGAACTAAAACATATGTCACAATTACACTTGTGGAAAGGTTTAGGAATAAGACTCAACTTTCTAAATGTACGATGGTAGCAACTCTTAATTTCACCTGGGTGTGTAATCAAGAGTCCCAATTTGAACTTTATGTTGGCCCTTGCTATGGAGATTTCTACTACAAAAGAGTTTATAAAATATAAGTTAGTTGTGTAAGCTTCTGTGAGCTTGCTACAAATATGCAACCTAGGACCTTTCTTATTGCCCCAAGCCTAAGAATGAAAGGTAAAATATTTTCTATTGGCTGAAACCCAATATGAGTTTCATCATCATGGCTGTGAACTGAAGCAGAATATATCTTATCATCAAATATGTGGGCAAAACACTACGCAGAATGGTAACATCACTTAGATGCTGTGTTAGTCAATATGTCACAATACCTTCTGTATGCAGGGTATACAAAATTGGGTCATATTAACTGGGTGCTGGATCCAGAAATATGACACAATTTCACATGTGGAAAAAACCCAGCCAAGTTATGAGAGTCAAAACACCTACATAATGGGCCCAATATATGTCAAAATACATTCAGTATCAGCAGCACAGGCAGAAACATCACATCTTAATGGTGCTGAGCCCAGCTATATATGATATGCCATAATTATCTCTTTATGCAGATCTCATGCAGAAGAGTAACATGATCTGGGTGCTGGGCAATGTTATATGCCAAATTTCTTTTTTGTGGGTATGGTTCAGGAGAAAGAGGAGAGTCACATATCCTGAGTCCTGGGCTCAGCAACATGACAAAATCCTCCTATTGTGAAGGCCCAGGAAAAAAAGAGAGTCACATTACTTAGGTCATGGGCTCAGAGATATATCCCAGTGCCCCCATTAGGCAGAGCTCAGGCAGATGAGGACAGTAATATCATCTATGTGTTTCCCACAGAATATGTCAGAATTTAACATGTAGACAGAAACCAGGTAGAAGCACTATATCACTTGGGTGCTGGGTCCTGTGATATGTCATAAGTCTCTCTTAACACAACACCTAAGCAAAAGAGATACATCATACTAGGTGCAGTTTTGTTGCTTATAACACAATGCTTCATCTGGTTAGGACCCAAGGAGAGAGTCACTACATTTAGGTGATAGGCCTAGAGATATGTCACAGTGTACTGTATGAAGCATAACCCTGGAAAAGAGTACAATCACCTCTGTGCCTGGCCTAGAAATATGTCACTTCAAGGTTGGAAGGACCCTAGCAGGAGAGCCACATAACATATGTGATAGCCCCAGACATGTCACATTGCCCTCCTCTAGTCATCCACAGGATAAGGAGGAAATTTGCTTGTGTGCCTGTCCTTGCAATATGTCACTATTCTTCTGTTGTGCAGTGCCCATTCCAGAGAGAAGACTCACATCAGCTATGAGGTAAACACAGAAATATGTTACAATAATTTTGGTGGGCATGGCACAAGTAAGGATATAACATTATCTGGGAGTTATATCCAGTGATATGTCACAATCATTACTGAGAGATAGGACAAGTAAGACAGGAAAGTCATATCACATCGAGGTTGGCCTAGGTAGATATCACAACCCCATATATAAGAAGGAACAAGTCTGGAGAATCAAATTTCACAGGTGATTAGAAAAATTTATGTCATAATTGCACTGTCAGAAAATTACAAAGATGAGTTTTACAATACCACAAATGTCCTGTTTTCATGTGTGACAGATGCCTTCATCTATATAAGATAAGGTGTCTTTACTTTCAGCTGGTTGTACATACAAGACTCACAATTTCACCTGTGTGCTGAGTCCTGCTTTGACTTTGTCTGTATAACCCAAAGACTTTGTAAAATATGTATGAGTGTTGTAATAATTTGTGACCTTTGTACAAGAAAGAGACAAAGGACACCACGTGTGTCCTTAAACTGAGTTATAAGATTCAAAATATCCTCTATTGACTGAGTCCACATATGAAAGTCATTATCATGGCTGTGAGCCATGCACAGGTATATGTTACAATTCCCTCTGTAGTTAAGAAGGAGGCCTAACAGCCACATCAATGTCGGGTCAGAAATACTCGAATATTCTTTTTGCCCAAAATTATGTCAAAATGCTTCCTATTGACAAGGCCTAGGCAAGAGGTTCATATCATTTGGATGCAGTGTTTATAAATACTACAATCACCAAAAGAAGCAGGGTACAGGCAGAAGAGGAGAGTCATGTAACCAAGATTAAGGGTTCAGAAATATGTTACAATATCCCCTGAGGACATTTTAAGATACATCAGTCAAATCGCAAAGGTGCTCGGCCAAGCTATCTGTCAAAATCTCATTTGCTATACCTAGGCAGAATTATTAAATCACTCAGGAGTTAGGCAAATGTATATGTCACAATTACACTTGTGGAAAGTCTTAAGACTAAGAGTCACCAACCTGCACAAGTCCTAGGCTCCAGTCATGTGAGTTGTTATTAGGCTTTTGTTTTGGTCTCTGGTATGTGGCCAGAGAGAACACAAGAAAGTCCCATCACCTATGTGGGCCCAGGTTCAGTGAGATGTCGCAATTCAATTGGTGGACAGGAACATGTTGTAAGAGTCACATCACATGGATTTCAGTGACATATCAAAATTCCCTCTCTGGGCAGGACTTTGGCAAGAAAGGAGACATTTCACCAAGGCAGTTGGCCTAGATATATGTCACAATGTCTATTCTGTGCAGTACCAAAGCTGTAGAGAGGCCTCGTATAGGTGTTGGGCTCAGGAAATATGTCACAATCATCTTGTGGCCTGTGCCATGGCAAAACATCACCTAGGTTCTGAGCCAAGTGATATGTTACAATGCTTCCTGTTGGCAGAACCCAAAAAGAAGAATCACATCATCTGAATGCAGTACCCAGTTATTTGTCACAACGCCCTGTAACTGCAGGGCAAATGAAGTAGAAGTGAGTAACATCACTTACCTGATGGACCTACACATGTCACAAAATTCTTTTTGTAGGAAGGTTTCAGGTAGACAACTCACATCACCTGGGTGATGGTCCCAGTAACATATGTAAAATTTCTCTTTGAAGACAGAGCCACGATGGATGTTATCTATTGTTTAGATGCTTGTTCCACATATGGCACAATTACTTCTGTGATCTGGGCCTAGAAAAGGAGTCAAAGTATTCATTTACTGGGCAAACTTACCTGTCCCAATCACACTCTCATATATGTTGGGAAATAAGTTTCATAGCCCACACAAAGCCTGGTTTTGTGTATGTGAGTCAATTCTTTCTATAAGTTGGGTTAAAATAGAGGATTCAAAATCTCAACAATGGGCAAAATCCATGTTTAAGAGCTGTAATCCCACTTGAACATTGTGGTCCAGGAGGGGAGTCACAGCACCACAGGCATGCTGAATCCTGGTTCAAATGTTAAGGAACCACTTGTGGATCAGGTCCATGTATGTGAGTAATTATTTCAAACATCAACAGCTTTTTATGTGTGAGATTTAGTATCTCATTCCTAGGCCCTATTAATGTGTTACAATGAGAATCATGTCAGCTAGGTGGGCATGCAAGAGTCACATTATCACCTGGTTGGTGGCCTCTGTTATGACACTCTTTGCACCATTAAGGCTTTATATGATCTACCTGAGTATTATAATCCTTCTTGATTTTATACAAGTGAAAAACACAGGGCTAAACCCATGGCTATGAGACTGGCTATGAGAGTCAAAATATCTCTACTGGCTGGCTCCAGTTATGAGAGTTATTTTTGTGCATGTGTGCTTAATCCAGTTATATGTCACAATTTCACCTATAGGAACAGAAAAGGCAAGAAAGTCAACTCACCTCGACGCTGAACCAGTGATACAGCATAAACTCATTTGTATACTGGGCCTAGTCAGCAAAGTCACTTCACCTAGGTATAGCCTCAAATAGTTTGTCACCAAGCCAACTATACACAGGGAAGAAATAAAAGAGGAGAGTCACTCCACTTAGGTGCTGGACTCTGCAATGTATAATAACCCTCTCTCAGAAGAGTTTAGAATATGAAGGAGAGCCATATCATGTAGGTTTTTCAATCAGTGGTATGTCACAATTTATTTGCTGAGCAAGACCCAATCAGGAAAGGAGAGTCACATTACCTAGAGGTTAAGTGAAATGATATCTCAAAATGTCTTCTGGGGGCAGGACACTGGCAGAAGAGAAAAATCATCTAGCTTATAGACCTCAAGATATGTGATAATATCCCCTCTTGGCAGGGTTGAGACAGAAGAGTCACATTATGATTCTAACACAGTGATACATCACAATGCACCCAAAGAAATGAATTTAGGCCAAATAGTCTTAACACCTAAGTACTAGACCTATTAATATACTAATTCCCCTCATCTTTGAGGGTGACCCTATAAACTCTGAGCTAGTGTACATATGGAAGTAACAATCTCGCATGTCTCCTGGACCATTGTATGACACTCTACAGTATTCAAAAGCATTATACATCATGCATGAGGTTGCAAACCACTCTAAGGCCTACGTGTTCATATGTATTCATGATCTTGCATATTGCCCTAAACCCAGGTATAATAGTCAGCATCTCTTCTCTAGGCTGGGTTAGAAGTGAGACCCATTTTCATGCCTGTGAACTGGATCTAGAAATAAGTCATAATTCCACCTCTGGACAGATCCATATATGAAGGTCATAATTCCAACTTTGTACTATATTCATTTGTAAAAATCACATTCTTAACAGTGACCTTTGGACACAAAGAATGATGACAACACTTGCTTTTACCTGGGTATGTAATCAAGAGTCTCAAACTGAAATTTTTGTTGGTCCCTATCACCAAACTCTCTAAACCATCAAAGGAGTTCATACATTATGAGTTAGTGTTGTAAAGCTCTGTAAGCGTGGTACAATTATGCAAACTAGTGCTTTGTCTATTGCCTTAGGCCTAGTGATGAAAGGTAAAATATCTCATATTGGCTGACTCCCAATATAATCCCAATATAAGTTTGACCATCATGACTGTGAACTGAAGCCATAGTTGCATTTGTGTGAAAAATAATAAATAAAAAAATAAAACTGGCCAGAGGGTAACATCACTTGGGTGCTATGCCAAGCAACATGTCACAATGCCCCCTCTAGGTAGGGTATAGGACTTAGAGTCACAGTAACTGGGTTCTGGACTCAGCAATATGACACAATACATTATGTGGAAAAAGAAAAACAGCAAAACTTTGAGAGCCAAAACACCTACATAATGGGCCCCTGATCTGTGAAAATACCTTCTGTGGCTCTAGCAAACTCATAAGTTTTACATTTTCAGGGTGCTGGGCCCAGCTGTATGTCATAATATTGTCTACATACAGAACACATGTAAAAGAGTAATATTATCTGGGTGCTGGGCCCTGCAAGAGGCCAAAATTTCTGTTTGTGGGCATGATTTGAGAAAAAAAAGATAAATCAGATAACCTGATTGCTGTACTGAGCAGTCTTTCACAATCCCTCCATTGTAAAGACCAGGCAGGAAAATGAGAGTCACTTTCCTTAGTTCATGGGTTCAGAGATATGTCCCAGTATCCCCAGTGGACAGGGCCCAGGCAGAAAAGGAGTGTCATATCACTTAAATGCTTCACTAGTTATATGTGAAAATCTTAACTGTGGGCAGAAACCAGGCAGAAGACCCACATCATCTGGGTACAACCAGAAGTAATATCTCATGATCCTCACTATAGGTAGGTTTTTAAAATAAATAAATAAATAATGACACCACGTGGGTGCTCTGGTCACCAATATGTAATAATTCCCTCTCTTGACAGAGTCAAGGACAAAAAAGAGATTTATGTCACCTAGGTTTTGCACTCAGGGGTATATCACAGTTTTTTCAGTGAGGAGGATCCAGGCAGGAGAGATGAGTCACATTACCTAGATTCTAAATCTAGTAATATGTCACAGTTTCTCTTCTCAGCAGTGTAATGGCAGGAGAGACATATTACATAGTCAATGGGCCCAGAGAAATTTGAAAATATCCTCTGTTTGCAGAGCCCTGGCAGAAGAGTCACCTTATCTTGATTCTGACCCAGTGATATGTAACAATGCCATTATGGAAAGAAATTTAAACTAAAAGTTCTCAATACCAGGTACTTGGGCAAGGAATATGACTAAATATCCTCATCTTTAAGGGTGACACCATTAAATATTAGCTATTTGTGTATAACAGACTCATAATCTCATGTGTATGCTGGCCATTGTATGGCAGTCTCTACGATATCTGAGAACGTTATACAATATGCATGAGAGTTGCAATCCTCTCTGAAGCATAAAGACATTTACAGACTTATGATTATACATATTGCCCTAAACCCAGGTATGACATTCAGCATCTCTCCTATAGGCTGACATTAGGGATGAGATCATTATTATGATTGTGAGCTGGCTCCAAAAATGAGTCACCATCTCACTTGTGGCCACATTCCTTTATGAAAGTCACAATTCCATCTCTGTGTTGTATTCACTTGATGGACTCAGGATCTCAATAATGGACTTTGTAAATGTAAGATGATAAAAACTTACTTTCACCTGAGTATGTAGCCAAGAAATAACCTTAACTGTTTGCTGGGCACCTTTAAGAAACTCTCTGTGCCATCGAGGAAGTTTTTATTACATGAGCTAGTGTTGTAAACTACTGTGAGCTTTGTAGAAACATGCAAAGAATTACCTGACCTTTTGACCTAAAGATAATGGTGAGAGGAAAAGTATCTCCTATTGGCCAAATCCTAGCACAAGCTTGATCATCATACCTTTGGACTTGTTAGCATTACTTAGGTTCTTTTTCAAGCAATATGTCATGATGCTCTCTGTAAGCAGCACTTAGGAAAGAGGATGACATTAACTGGGGGCTGGAGCCACCAATATAATACAACCACATGTGGAAGAAATTCAGCCAAGTGATAAGAGCCCAAACACCTACAAAATGGGCCAAAGATATGTCAAAATACCTTCTGTGGTCCTGATACAAGCAAGAAAGTCATGTTCTTTCTTATGCAGGGTTCTAGGCCATATCGCTTGGGAATGGTGCGCAATTCCCTCTTTATGCACAACCTAGGCAGAGGAGCAACATTGTCTGGGTACTGGGCCCTGAAATATGGCAAAAGTTCTGTTCGTGGGTATTGTTCAGTTACAAGATGATAGTCACATTACCTAAGTGCTGAGCTCATCAATATGTCACAATCTTACCATTGTAAAGGCCCAGACAAAAAGAGTCACATCACTTAGGTCATGGGCTCACAAATATGACCCTATGTCACCAGTAGGCAGGTCTCAAACAGAAAAAGAGTCATATTACTTAGGTGCTTCATTAGCTATATTTCACAATTTAATATGTGGGCCAAAACCAGGTTGAAAAGCCACATCACCCGGTTGTTATGGACCATTTTGGAGTGTGTCCAGGCAGTAGAGGAGAGTCATATCAACTAAATGATGGTCCCAGGGAGATGTCACAATGCCACCTTTTTAAAAATCCCAGACTCATATCATTTAAATGCAGTGCTTAGAAATGCTGCACTCTTCACTGGAAACAAAGTTAATGCAGGAGAGGAGAGTCACATAACCTAGACAATGGGTCCAGAGATATGGTATGATCACTTCTGAGAAGCTGTTAAGACATGAGAGTAAAACCACAAATGTTCTTGGCAAAGATATAGGTCCAAATGTCATCTGTGTGCTATAACATGGAGTATGTCACAATAACACCTGTGAAAAGGGGCAGGGATGAGAATTAAGATTCTGCACATGTCCTGGCTCTGGTGACAAGTGTAATCATTAGGCTTTTGATCTGGTCTCAGGTAAATGGAACAATATCACCTGTGGGCAGGGAGAAAAAAGGAAAGTTCCATCACCTTACTGGATGATAGTCCAGGGAAATATCTCAATTGTCCTTGTGGCTAGGACCCTCGTAGAAGAGTTTCATCACCTGGATTCTGGTTTCAGTGATATATAAAATCCCCTTGTGAGCAGAACTTAGGCAGGAGTGAAGACAAACTTCACTAGGCAATTGGCCTGAATTTACATCACAATGGCTGCTATGTGTAGGACCAATGTAGGGGAGTAACCTCACTTTGCTGCTGGGTTCAGCAATATGTCACAGTCTCACTGGTGGTCAGGGCACAGGCAAGAGAAAAGAAGCATCACCTAGGTGCTGAGCAAAGTAATATATTACAAAGCTTACTATTGACAGAAACTTCATCTCCCAAAAAAGAGTCACATCACCTGGGTGCATTACCCAGTATGTGTCACAATCCACCAGAAGTGCAGGGCCAAGACAGTATAGAAGCAATGCATATCATTTAAGTAATTGACTTAAATAAAAGCCACAGTGCTCTTTGTAGGCAGGCTTCAGGCCAAGATTTCACATTAGCCAAGTGCTGGTCTTAGTGATATGCAAAAATGCCCTATGTTGCATTGCCAAAAAAAGATGTTACTTATTGCTTCAGTGCTTGGTGCAAGTAAGTCACAATTTCAACTCTGGGCCTAGAAAGGAGAGTCAAAACACTCAGATGCTGTGCAAAGTCATACTTCTCAATTACACAGTCAAAAATGTTCAGAAATAAGTTTCAAAGTCCCACAAAAGTAATGGCTTCAGGTATGAGAGTCAACACCTCCTATAAGTTGGGTTGAAGTACAGGAGAGAAACCACAAAGGTTCTGGGCAAAAGCATAGGTCTAAATTTCATTTGTGCACTAAAACAAGGCAGGATTATTAAATCACATGGGAGCTGGGTAAATGCGTATGTCACAATAACACCTGTGAAAAGCGGCAGGGATGAGAATCACCATTTTGCACATGTCCTGGCTCTGGGAATAAGTGTCCTCAGGTATCACAATCTCAAAAATAGGAATGATCTATATATAAGAGTCTCAATCCCACTCAAAAATTATGTTCCAGTAGGAAAGTCAAAGTACCACAGGTTTGCTAAATCATAGCTCAAACATCACCAAACCACCTGTGGATCAGACTCATGTATGAGAGTAACAATTTCAAGCTATGACTGCTTATGGGAGTGAGATTTACTACCTTATTTGTAGGCTTTCTTCATGTGTGAAAATGAAAATTGTATCAGCTGGGTGTGCATCGAAGAGTCACACAATTGTACTTGGTTTCAGGTACCTGCTATGAAACTCTTTGTAACACGCTGGCTTTATGTGACAGGCCTGAGTAGCATAATTTTCATGATTTCTTATAGGTGGGAGATCTAGGACTTTACCCATGGCGTTAAGACTGTCTATAGAGTCAAATAGCTCCCCCTGGGTAGGTCTAGGTATGAGAGTTATTATTGTGCATATGAGCTGAATCCAGGTATATGTCACAATTTCACCTTTGGAGTGAGACAAGACAGAAGAGTCACATTATCTGGGTGCTGAGCAACGGATACATTATAAATTCCTTTTTAGCCAGCACCCAGTTAGAACAGTCATATCACCTGGGAACAGTCTCTAATAGTATCCTCATTACTACTAAACACTGGGTTGAAAAATAGAGGATTGTCACACTCCTAGGTACTGAGCTCAGCAATGTTACTATTTCTTCATTGGCAGAGTCCAAGACAAAGAGGAGAGTCACGTCACCTAGATTTTGCACTCAGTGATATGACACAATTTCTTCAGTGGCCGGAATCCAGGCAGGAGTGATGAGTCACATTACCTAGATACTATATCTAGTGCTATGTCACAGTGTTCTCTGTGGCAGGGCACTGGCATGAGAGACACATCACCTAGACCATAGGCCCAGAGATATGTGATAATATCCCCTGTTGGCTGTGTTTTAACATTATTAGGATCTGACCCAGTGGTAATTCACAATGCACCTATGGGCAAGAATTTAAGCCAAAAGTCTCAACACCTGATTACTAGGACTATTGATATGACACAATCTTCTCACCTTTTATGGTGACACCTTGAACTTTCAGCTAAACTTGAATATTAGAGTCACAATCTCACATGTATGCTGGGCCAATGTATGACACTCTCTACATCTGAGGGCATTATAAAACCTGAGTGAGAGTTGCAACCTCTCAGTGACCTTATGCTTGTATGGATTCACAATTTTACATATTGCATTAAACCCAGGTTTGATACTCAACCTCTCTTTTCTATGTAGGGTTAAAGGAGAAGATCCATTATTGTCCCACCTCTGGACAGATCTACATATAAATTCACAATTTCAACTTTATACTGTATTCCCTTGTCAGACTCAGGATCTCAACAGTGGGCATTGTATATATAGGATGGTGACAACTTTTAATTTCACCTGGATGTGTAATCAATCATCCAAATTGGAACTTTTTGCTGGGCCCTGTTCTAAAATGTATTAACACTAATGAGTTTACACAATATACATTAGTGTTGTATTCTTTGAGCTTGGTACAAATCTGCAACCCAGGACTTACTTATTGTCCTAAACCTAATGTTAAGATTCAAAATATCTTCTATTGGCTGAACTGCAGTGTAAATGTGATCATCATGCCTATGAGCTGAATCAAGGTACATGTCATAATCCCATTTGTGAAAAAAAAAAAAACAGGAAGGCAACACAAGTTAGGTGCTGTGCCAAGCAATATGTTTCAGTGCCTTCTCTAGGCAGGGTATAGAAAACTGGGTCACATAAACTGGGTACTAGACCAAGAAATATGACACAATTTCACACGTGAAAAAAACCCAAAAATGTTATGAGAGCAAAAACACCTACATATTGGACCCAAGGTATGTCGAAATACCTTCAATGGCTCTAGCACAGACAGGAGAGTCACATCATAATAGTGCTGCACATAGTAATAGGCAATATGCCATAATTTCCTCTTTTTATAGAAATCAGGGAGAACAGTAACATTAACTGGGTGTTGGGCCCTGCAATAAGTCAAAATTTCTTTTCTGTGGGGCATCATTTAGGAAAAAAAGGAAAGCAACATATCCTGAGTGCTGGGTAAAGCAATGTGTCAAAATCATCCTATTGTGAGGTCCAGGCAGAAAAAAGAAAGTCACTTCACTTAGGCCATGGGGTCAGAGACATGTCCCAGGGTCCCCAGCAGGCAGAATTCAGGCAGACAAGGAGAATTATATCAACTAGGTGCTTTTGTAGGAATATGTCACAGTGTAACATGTGCACAGAAACCAGGCCGAAGAGCCACATCACTGGGGGCTGGGTCCTGACATATGCCATAAGACTATCTTAGGACAGCACCCAGGTAAGACTGTTACATCACCTAGGGGCAGGCTTTCAGCTTATACTTCAATTCTCCATGTCTGTACAGCCCAATTCGGGAGTCACTTTACTGAGGTGATAGGCACAGAGATATGTCATAATGACCTCTATGAAGAATAGCTCTGTCAAAGAGTAACATCACCTGTGGGTCTGTCATAGAAATATGTCGTTCTCTAGGTTGGCAGTGCCCAAGGAGAAAGGCCACATAACATAGATGATAGGCCCAGAGATATGTCACAATGCCCTTTTTTGGGAATACCTCTGGAAAAACAGTACCCTCACCTGTGTGCCTGGCCTTGCAATAAGTAATTGTCCTTCCTTTGTGCAGGGCCCATTCCATAATGGAGATTTACATCACCTATGGGTGGACACAGAAATATGTCACAATAATTATGATGGGCATGGAACACACAAAATGTAACATCACATAAGTATTAGATTAAGTGATACTCCACAATCCTTACTGAGAGAAGGGCCTAGGCAGGAGAGTCACATCACCTCGAGGTTGGCCAAGATCGGTATCACCATTCCATACATGAGCTGGAACAAGTCTGGAGTGTCAAATTACATAGGTGCTTGGCAAAGATCCATATCACAATCATAATGTCAGAAAATCCCACAGATGAGATTTACAATATGACACGTCCTATTTTAATGTGTGACAATTGGTTTCATCCATGTGAGATGATGACAGTCTTTACTATCAGATATATGTGCTTCCAAGACACAATTTCTCCTGTGTGCTGAGCCCTGCTTTGTCTCTGTCTGTATAACCCAAAGACTTAGTAAAATATGTGTGAGTTTTGTAATCTTTTGTGACCTTTGCAGAAGCTGATCCAAGACATCACAAACGTTCCTAAACTTATTTATAAAAGTCAAAATATCCTCTATTGGCTGAGTCCACATATGAGAGTCACTATTATAACTGTGAGCTGTGCCAAGGTTTATGCTACAATTTCCTCTGTGGTTATGAAGCAGTCAGAGCAGCCACATCACTTAAGTTCTTGGCCAGAAATATTCCAATATACTCTTTGTAGGCAGGACCCTGTCAGAAATGCTACATAACTTGTGTGCTATATCCAGCTTTATGACACAACGTCCCTTGTTGGCAGTGTCCAGGGAGCAGAGGAGAGCCATATCAGCTAAGTGATGGGCCCCAAAGTATGTCACTATGCCTTCTCTTGACAGGGCCCAGGTAAGGGAGTCATATCATTTGCATGCAGTGTTTAGAAATGCTACAATTACCAAAGAAAGCCATATACAGGCAGGAGAGAACAGTCATGTAACCTAGATCATGGGCCAGAAATATGTTACAATAACTCCTGTGGATTGTTAAGATAACACAGTCAAATCACAAAGGTATTTAGCCCAAGGATTTGTCAAAAATCTCATTTGGGGACTATACCTACACAGAATTATTACATCACTAAGGAGCTGGGCAAAGGTATATGTCAAAGTTACACTTGTAGATAGGTTTAAGAATAAGAGTCAACATCCTGTCCATGTCCTGGCTCCAGATATATGAACTGTTATTAGGCTTTTATTATGTTCTCTGGTGTATGGCACAATATCACCTGTGGCCAAAGAGAAGAAAAGAAAGTCTCATTGGCTACATGGGTGCAGATCCAGTGAGATGTCACAATCCACCTTGTGGACAAGACTCTGGCCGAAGTGTCAAATTACCTGGATGCTGGTTTCAGTGATACATCAAAACTCCTTCTCTAGGCAGGATTTTCACAGAAGAAGAGACTCATTTCACCTGGGCAATTGGCCTAGCTATGTGTCACAATGCTTCTTATGTGCATTACCAAGGCTGGAGAGTGACCTCACAGGGGTGCTGGACCCAGAAATATGTCACAATCTCCCTGTGGTCAGGGCCCAGGAAAAAGCAAAGAAACATGAGCTACATGCTGAGCTAAGTGATATTTACAATGTTCCTGTTGGTAGAAGTCAAAAAAGAGAATGACATCACCTGGGTGCAATATTCAGTTATGTGTCAAAATCCACTGTAAGTACAGGACCAAGGCAGTAGAAGGGAGTCACATCCATTCATGGTAGATGTAGATATAAAACACAATTCTTCTTGTAGGCAGATTTCAGGCAGATAATTCACATTACCTGGGTGATGGTCCCAGTGATATATGAAAGTGCCCTTTTCAGGCAAGGCCAAAGAAGGTATTATATATTTCTTAGGTTCTTGTTCAAAATATGGCACTATTTCATCTGTCATCTGGGCCTAGAAAAGAGAGTCAGATTATTCATGTGCTGGACATGGTTACCTGTTCCAGTCACACTCTCAGATATGTTTGGAAATAAGTTTCACATGCCACACAACACCTGGTTTCTTGTACGTGAGTCAACTCTTTCTATGAGGTTAATCTTAATAGAGGAGTCACAATCTCAACAATGGTCAAGATTCAGGTACAGGAGCCCCAATCCCACTTGAAGACTGTGTTCCAGTAAGGAAGACACAACACCACAGGTGTGCTGAATCATGGTACCAATGTTACCAAATCATCTGTGAATCAGATCTATGTATGAGAGTAATTATTCAAACATTTGACTGCTTTTTTTGTGCAGTATTAGTACCTTATTCCTATGTCCTGTTCATGTGTGAAAATGACAATCATGTCAGCTAGGTGTGCATTCAAAAGTCCCATTCTCATTTCGTTGCTGGCCTCTGTTATAACATTATTTGTACAATTAAGGCTTTATATGATATAGCTGAGTGTTATAATCCTTTGTAAATTTTATACAATTAAAAAACCCAGGACTTTACCCATGGCTATGAGATTGGCTATGAGAGTCAATTATCTCCACTGGCTGGGTCCAAGTATGAGTTATTATTCTGCATGTATGCTTAATCCATATATATGTCACAACTTGACCTGTTAGCACTGACAAGAAAGGAAAGTCACATCACCAGGATGTTGAGTCAATTATACAGTATAGTCTTATTTGTGGACTGGGGGCCTAGTCAGAAATGTCACATCACATCACCTTGGTGCTGAGCCAGTGATACAGTATAATCTCCTTTGCATATGGCAACTAGTCAGAAGAGTCACATCACCTTGGGACAGCATCAAAGAGTATGTCACCAAGTGCACTATTGACAGGAAGCAAGAAAAAGAGGAGCATCACTCTACCTAAGTGCTGGGCTCTGCAAGCTGTAATAATCCACCCTCTTGGCAGAGTCTAGAATATGAAGGAAACCCACATCACACAGATTTTTCAATCAGTGGTATGTCAAAACTTTGGTGAGCCGGACCCAGACAGGGGAGGAGAGTTACAAGACCTAGATGTTAAGTTAAACAATATTTCCCATTGTCCTCTGGGGGCAGGGAACATGGAGGAGAGACAAATTCCCCAGTTTATAGGCCCAGATATATGTGATAATATCTCCTGTTAGCAGAATCCAGACAGAAGAGTCACATTATAATAATATGAACCCAGTGATATATCACAATGCACCCATGGGAAGAAATTAATGCCAAATTATCTCAACAGCTGGGTACTAGCCATAGTAATATACCAAATTTCCTTGACTTTGAGGGTGAAGCCATTAACTGTGGGTTGGGTGTGTATATAAGAGTGACAATTTCATGTGTTTCCTGTGCCATTGATTGACACTTTACAACATTTGAAGGCTTTATACAGCATGCATGAGAGTTGAAAACCATTCTGAGACCTACATGCTTATGTGTATTTATGATCTTACATAATGCCCTAAACCTAAGGTATAGCAGTCAACATCTTTTCTGTAGTCTGGTTTCAGGGATGACACACTTTATTATGCCTGTGAGCTGGATCCAAAAAAGAGTCACCATCCCACCTATGGCCAGATCCACATATGAAGGTCACAATTCCAATTTTGTAGTGTATTCACTTGTTAGACTCAAGACCTTAACAGTGAGCTTTGGATATTTTGAATACTCTCAAAATTTGCTTTTACCTAAGTGTGTAATCCAGAGTCCCAATGTGAATTTGGTAGTCCCTGTCATGAAACTCTCTGTACCCTACAAGGAGTTTATACATTGTGAGTTAGTGTTATAAAGGTCTTTTAGTTTGGTGCAAATATGCAACCCACAACCTCACCTATTAACATAGTCCTAGTGATACAAAGCAAAATATCTCCTATTGGCTAAATCCCAGTATAGTTTGGACCATCTTGCCTGTAAACTGAAGTAAGGTGTATGTCATTTTCTCCTTTGTGGGCCAAAAACTAAGCAGGGTTGTAACATCACTTAGGTGCTGTGCCAAGCATCATGTCACAATGTTGTCTCTAGGCAGAGTATAGGAATTAAAGTCATATTAACTGGGGAATAGACCCAGCATTATGACACTATACCATATGTGGAAAAAGAACAGAAAAGAAATCAGAGCCAAAACCCTACAGAATAAGCTCAGGATATGTCAAAATACCTTCTGTAGCTGCAGGAAAGCATGATAGTCACATGTTAGTGTGTTGGGACCAGCAATGTGCCACAATTCTCACTGTATGCACAATCCAGGCTAAAAAGTAACATTATATGCATGCTGGACCCTGCAATAGTTCAAAATTTCTGTTTGTTTGCGTGGTTCTACAGAAAAAGGAGTTAATTTCAGTGCTCGGCTGAGCAATAAATCACAATTCCCTCATTGTAAACACCAGACTGAATAACAGAGTCACTTCACTTAAGTCTTGGGATTTGAGATAGATACCACTTCCCCAGTAGTCAGGGAAGAGTCAGAAAAGGTCAGTCATATCACATAGGTGCTTTCCTAGTTATATGTCACCATCTAAAATATGTGCAGAAATCAGGCAGAAAAGTCACATCACCTGGGTGGAGCCTCAAATAATATGTCACCATGCCCAATGTAGACAGGTTTGATGAAATAAAAAGTCAGGACACCTGGGTGCTGAACTCAGGAACATGTAGTAATTCCATGTCTTGGCAGAGTCCAGAAAAAAGAGGAGAGTCGTGTCACCTAGGCTTTGCACTCAATTGTATGTCACAGTTTCTTTGGTAGACAGGTTCCAGGCAGAAGAGGAGAATCACATTACCTAGATGCTATATCTAGTGATATATCACAATGCACTGGCAGGAGAGACATATCACCTGGCCAATAGGCCAGAGGTGTATGAATATACCCCATTTTCAAGGCCCAGGCAAAAGAATCCCATTATCATGATTCCAACCCAGTGATATATAACAATGCGCTTATGGAAATGAATTTAAACTAAATGTCCCAACACTGGGGTATGATGCCAGGTAATATGACACAATCTCCTCATCTTTAAGGGTGACACAATTAATGGTTAGCTAGTTGTTTGTATGGCAGTCACAATCTCACATGTGTTGTGACCACCGTATGACATTCTCTGCAAAATCTGTTAACAATATACAACATACATAAGAGTTGAAACCTCTCTGAGGCCTACATGCTTATATGAACTCATGATTTTACATATTGCCTTAAGCCAAAGTATGACACTCCATCTCTCCAACAGTCTGGCTTCAGAGATGAGAACATTTATAAACCTGGGATCTGGGGCCAGAAATCTGTCACCATCCTACCTGTGACAATATTAACTTTTGAAATTCACAATTCCAACTTGGTTCTGTATGCACTTGTTAGACTCAGGATCTTAACAATGGGATTTGTAATGTGAGAAGGTAACAACTTTTACTTTCACTTGAATGTGTAGTGGAGATTCACAATTTTAACATTTTGCTGGCATCTGTTATAAATATCTTTTAGTATAGAATTAATAACAGAACTTTTGAGTAAACACACTTGTGGATAATTAACATGGTTAAGAGAGTAGTTCTAAAAATGATTAAGGTCAGGTACCATTGTCTGAAGTAAATACTATTAGGGGGCAATTTTCTTGGTCAAGCTCCCCACTGAGAGGGCCATCTGGTTCAAATGGAGGTAGAATAAACAGACTTAACTGGGGAAGCCTATGTTGTCCCTAATTTTACCCTATGACCTAATATTCTAAGGTAAGAAGAGACCACCTTAAGCCTGTTCAATTATTACAAGCTATATAATTTTTCAGCCTTCAAAAACGGTTTGTGACTCTTCCTTATAACATCCCCTAATATTTCCTTTTAATATTTCTGCCAGAAACCGGAGCAAATCTCAACATACTGGCTGTGTCTAGGTATGAGAGTTATTATTGTGCAGAAGTGCTTAACCCAAGCATTTTTCACAATTCCACCTATGAGCAGGAAGAAGCCAAGATACTCACATCATCTGGATGCTTAGCCAGTGATACAGTATAATCACATTTGTAGGCTGGGCATAGTATGAAGAGTCACATCACCTGGATACAGACTGAAATAGTATCAAGCCCGCTATTGACAGAAAAAGAGAAGAGCCACTCAACCTAGGTGCTGGGCTTTGCAAAATGTAATAATCTCCTCTTTTGACAAAGTCTAGAACATGAAGGAGAGTCACATTATGTAGCTTTTGCAATCAGCTGTATGTTACAGTTTACTTGGTGAGCAGAAGCCAGACAGGAGAGGTGGGTAACATGACCTGGATGTTAAGACAAACGATATTTTACAATGTCTTCTGGGGGCAGGCACAGGAGAGAAAAATCACCAAGTTTTTAGGCCCGGAGATACATGATACTATTCTCTGTTGGAAGAGTCCTAGCAGAAAAGTCACATTTTTATGATTCTAACCCAACAATATGTCACAATGTACCCATGGGAATTTTAAACCAAAATGTATCAACACCTGGGTACTATGCCTAGTAAGATGCCAAATCTCCTCATATTTTAGGGTGACACCATTAACCATGAGCTGGCTGTGTATATCAGAGTCACAATCTCACATGTTTCCTGGGGCACTGTATGACCCTCTACAACATTAGAAGGCTTTATACAGCATGAATGAGAGTTGCAAACCTACATGCTGCTATGGACTCATGATATTACATATTTTCCTAAACTGAAGTATGACAGTCAACATCTCTCCTGTATGCTGGCTTCAGGGATGAGTCCATTATTACGCCTGTGAGCTGGGTCCAGAAATGAGTCACCATCCCACTTGTGGCCAGATTCCCTATGAAAGTTACAATTCCAATTTTTTACTGTATTCACTTGTTAGACTCAGGACCTCAACAATGGGCCTTGTAAATATAGGATGCTCACAACGTTTACTTTCACCTCAATGTGCAGTTGAGAGTCACAATCTTAACATTTTGATGGGTCCTGTTATGAAACATTCTGCACCACACAAGAAGTATTTATGATATGAGTTAGTGCTGTAAACTTCTGTGAGCTTTGTACAAATATCAAATGAAAGACCTTATCTATTGATCTAAACCTAGTGATGAGAGAAAAAAAAAAAACCTCTCCTATTGGCTGAATATAAGCTTGATCATCATGCCTTTGAACTGAAGTAAGGTATATGTCATAATTCAATTTTTAGGGCAAAATCTAGCCAGAAGGTTAAAATCAATTAGGTGCTATGCAAAGCAATATATAACAATGCCCTTTTTAGTCAGGGGCTAGTAAAGATGGTCACATTAACAGGGGGATGGAGCTTAGTAATATGATACAATCACATTTGGAAGAAAGGAAGCAACATAATGAGGGCCAAAATACCTACAGATTGGGCCAAAGATATGTCAATATACTTTCTGTGGCTCTGTCACAGTCAGGAGAGTCACATCACTAGGGTGCTGGGCCAAACGATATGCCATAATTCCCTCTTAATGCATAACAGGCAGAAGAGTAACATCATCCAGGTGCTGAGCCCTAAAATATGGCAAAAGGCTTGTTCATGGGCATAGTTTGGCAACAAGTCGAAAGTAACATTACCTAAGTGTTGGGCTCAATATCTCACAATATGTCAATTGTTTACATGTATTTAATACACCTAGGCAATTTAATAAGTGGGCAGAATCCAGGCTGAAAAGCCACATCACCTGGTCCTGGGTCCTGAGATATTCACAAGCCCTCCTTAGAAAAGGACCCAATCAAGAGACTTGCATCACCTAGGTGCAGGTCTCACACTTATTTGACAATGCTCCATGTGGGTAGGACCAAAGAGGAAGTCACATCACCTAGGTAGAAGGCATAGAAATATGTCACAAAGCTTTCCTTAAAGCATGTCCCTGGCAAAAAAGTACCAACACCTTTGTGTCTTGCCTAGCGATATGTCACTCTTCAAGTGGGCAGGTCCCAAGCAGAAGAGACATATCATCTCTATGATAGATCCTGAGACATTTCAAAATGGCCTCTTTTGGGCATTTTGAAATTTGCCAAAAGAATATCATAACCTCTGTGCCAGGCTTAGGAGTATGTCATTATCCTGCCTTGCTTGCAGGGCCCATTCTAGAGAGGAGAGTAATGTCTTTTAAGTGATTAATGCAGTAATATGTCACAATGATGTCTGTCTCATGGTGCAGGCAAGAATATAACATCATCTTGTTACTGCATCCAGTAATGTCACAACACTTACTGAGAGCACGGCCCAGGCAGAAGAGTAACATCAATCCAAGGTTGACCACGGTAAATGTCAAAATCCCATATGTATGCTTGAACCAGTCTGAAGAGTGAAATCACACCAGTAACTGGCAAAGATTTATATCACAGTCTTGATGAAATAAAATTCTAGAGATTAGATTTAAAATACCACACATGTCCTGTTTTCATATAGGACAGTTGTATTCATCCATCTGTGATGGTGAAAGTCCATACTGTCAGTTGGGTTTGCATATGAGACTCACAATTTATTCTTTGTGCTAGGCCATTTATGACCCTCTCTAAACAACAGAAGGGTGTTATAAAATATGTGTGAGTTAATAATCTTCTGTGACCTTCATACCAGAAGGAGATTCCACATCACTCGTGTCCCTAAACCTAGTTATAAGAGGCAAAATTTCTTCTATTGGCCAGTCCCACATACAAGATTCATTATGATGCCTATTAGCTGTGCCCAGGTGTACGTCACCATGACTTACTTGGTTATAAAACAGACAGAACAAACACATCACCTAAATTCCAAGCAAGAAGTATTCCAACCTTCTCTTTGTCAGGAAGGCACTAACAGAAAATTCACAAAACTTTGGTGCTAGTCTGAGTTGTATGGCATAATGCCTTTTCTGGAGAGTGTCCAGGTAGGTGAGGAGAGTCACATCACCTAAATGATGGGCCCAGAGATATGTCACAAAGCCTCCTGTTGAAATGACCCAGGGAAGACAGTCATGTCATTTGGAAGCAGCATTTAGAAATGCTATACTCTTCACTGGAAGGAAATTCAGGCAAATGAGGAACATCACATTACCTAGATGATGGGCCCATAGATATGATATAATTTTTTCTGAGGACACTATTATGAGAGGAGAGTCAAATCACTGAGGTTGTAGGTCCAGGTATGTGTCAAACTGTCATATGCAGGCTATAATTAGACAGGATTATTAAATCACTAAGGAGCTGGACAAAGGTATATGTCACAATAACACCAGTGGAAAGGTTCAGGAATGAGAGTCACCATTCTGCTATCCTAGTTCCAGGTATAAGAGTTGATATTATCCCTTTGATCTGTTCTCAGATATATGGCACAATATCACCTGTGGGCAAGGTGAAGAAAGGTAAGTCATATCACCTTAGTGGGCTCTGGCCCAGTGAAATATCACAATCCTCCTTGTGGGCAGGACTCCTGGAAAAGAGTCACATCACCTGGTTGCCAGTTTAAGTGATACATCAAAATCCACCCTATGGGCAGGGCTTAGGCAGGAGATGAGACAAACTTAAGCAATTGGCCTGGAGATATGTCACAATAGCCCCTATGTGCAGAACCAAGGCAGGAGAGTGTCCTCACTTTGCTTCTGGGTTCAGCAATATTTCACAATCTCTCTGGTGGTTAGAGCTCAGGGAAGAAAAAAGAAACATCACCTAGGTGCTGAACCAAGTGTTATGTTAAAAAGCTTCCTATTGGCAGAGCCCCACAAAAAATGAGTTGCACCACCTGAGTGCAGTACCCAGTTATGTGTCACAATGCACCATAAGTGCAGTGCCAAGGCAGTAGAAAGAAGTCATATCAGTTACATGATGGATCTAGAAAAAAGCCACAGTGCTCTCTGTAGGCAGGGTTCAGGCAAAGATTTTACATCAGCTGCATGCTGGTGTCAGTGACATTTAAAAGTGCCCTTTGTCACATTGTGTTATATTTTGCTTGTTGTTATATATTGCTGAAGGTGTTATATATTGCTTGTTGCAGTTGTGTCACAAATTCAACTGTGCTGTGGTCCAGAAAGGAGAGTCAAAATACTCAGATACTGGGCAAAGTCATACTTCTCATTCACATACTGAAAAATGTTCTGAATCAGTTTCACAGTCCCACACAATTCCAAGCTTTTGATATGAGAGTCAACATCTCCTATGATTGAGTCAAATTACAGGAGTCACAATATCAGCAATGGGTAAGATGCATTTATAAGAGCCACAATCCCACTTGAAAATTGTATTCCAGGAGGAGAGTCAAATCACTAAAAGTCTGCTGAATGATGGTTTAAACATCACCAAACCACATGTAGATCTGATTCATATATGAGTGTAACAATTCCTACCTTCGACTGCTTATGTGAGGTAGAATTACTACATCATTCATAGGCTCTGTTTATGTGTGAGAATGAAAACCATGCCAGCTGGGTGTGCATCCAACAGTCACAATAACACGTGGTCGCTGGTACCTTTTATGACATGCTTTGTACAACTCAGGCTTTATATGATATGCCTGAGTAGGCTAATTTTCTGTGAATTCTTATATGTGGGAGATTTGGACTTTATCCATGGCTGTAAGACACACTATGAGAGTTAAAATATTTCCCCTGGCTGGGTGCCTTCATGAGAGTTATTATTGTGTATGTGCACTGGTTTCAGGCATATATCATAATTTTGCCTTTGGACAGAGACAAGACAGAAGAGTCACATCATTTGTGTACTGAGCCATGGATACACTATAACCTCCTCTGTAGGAAGGAGCCAGTCCCATGGGTCATCTCACCTGGGTGCAATCTCAAATAATATGTCATCTTGTCAGCTGTATACAGGACTGAAAAAATAGTGGATAGTCACATCCTCTAAGTGTTGGGCTCAGCAATATGATATAATTCCCTCTCTTGGCAGAGTCCAGAACAAAGCGGGGAGGTTCACATCACTTACGTTTTGCACTTAGGGTATGTCACAATTTCATCAGTGAGCAGGATCCAGGCAAGAGAGATGAGTCACATTGCCTTGATACTATATGTAGTTGTATATCAGGGTCCCCTGTGGTCAGGACACCGGAAGGAGAGACACATCACTTAGCAAATAGGCCTAGAGATATTTGATAATATTTCCTGCTTACTGGGCCCAAGAAGAAGAGTCATATTATTATAATTCTATTCCAGCTATATTTCACAATCCAACAATGGCAAAGAATTTGAGTCATTAATCTCAACACCTAGGGTTACTAGGCATAGTGGTGTGACACAATCTCCTTATCTTCTAGGTTGACACTTTTTACTAATGTGTATTTAAGTGTCAAAATCTAACACTATTGTGGGATCTGGCCAGCAGCACACAATGCAATGGGGCTCTTTCTTTGTTCCCAAGCAGATCAGCAGTTCAAGAAATAAAAAACACACACAAGATACTGAAAGCTTGGTTCAGGAGGGTCACCACATTCTGATCCTGCAATGTCACCAATGTACTGGATATAACAGCATTTATTATTAAGTTTAGTGAAGGTGGAGGTAGGTTCATGAGGGATTTAGGATCATTTGATTATGAGGTGAGGTGTTCACATGGGGATGAAGTAACTCTTTAACATAGCATCGGTATGTATGCAGAAGTACAGTATACGGAGATAGGAATTTACAATATAGTGTGTGCATCAGCAATTTCTAACAGAGCCTTAAAACAGAAACACAGTCTTTCCATAACCTGTGATTAGCAAGATATTAATCAATTGTAATGGTTGCAACAAAAGCTGGTGGCAAACAATCAATGGAAGCAAGAGATGAAGCTAGGCAACTAGTTAGACCACAAATTCTCAGAAGGGAGTATGCCTTAACCCTAAAGAAACATAGGAGAGCCATGGCAAAATAAGGGCGTTTATAGTCATGCATCAGTTTATTGGCTCTCCACAAGGGTCGCATTCCATTCCCAGAGCTATGAACATCTGCTTTTCTGGGATAGGAATCTTGGTGATGTGAAACCTCCCTGACTGCACGTCTATTTACAGGCTCTTTGCAGGGGGAAGAACATCACATGCTGTTGGCTCATTCTGGCAGCCCACCTTGGCATTGTCTTTACACAATCCTGCATGTAATTTTGTATTTGCAATAATCAGGAGCATTTCATCTTTTATGCCATAGAAATAGTTTCAGGGTTCTCCCTACATCTCTCCCTTTTCTCTGATTTAAATGAAGCATAGCAGTCATAGCTTGGCACTGACCATGACTGGATTGAAGAATATTTTTCCAATTTTACTCGTGAACAATAAACCAACAGTATAAATTATACACAGAAGAAAATTACGATAGTGGATCCTCTAAAGGATTTTACCCATTGAATGCAGTATAGATTAGATTTAGCTTGCTTATGTCCAAACTTAAAGTATCTTCACTTCCTTGAAAATGGTATTTTACTGCTTCCCAATTGTGAAGACTTATTATATTGAAACAAAGTTATACAAAAAATCAGAAGTATTCTAATCCCATTGCATTTGTAATCTATGTTCTAAACTCATAATTGTATCTCCCATCCATATAACCATTTGTCTTAGATCATTAATTTGATTGACGAGATTTTTAACAACACCTGAGTGATAATTCTACATCTGAGTAGATTTTTTTTTGCCATTCATCCTCAAAATGAACAGTTTGAATAGATTGATGTAATGCAACCCCAGCAGTAGCAGCAGTCATAATAACAGCAATCAAACCCATTATTACTGCAATTAATGTAAAAATAAATCATTCACTACTTTTAAGAATTTCTGTAGAGTATTTTTAACAATGTGGACAGAAGGGGAAGATTCCCAAGACCTATGTAAGGCTACAGGGAGCCAAATAACCTCTCTGGCTCTGATATTAAAATACTATGATATTGATTAAAGCATGAGTTGACACAAGTATACAAGTAATAATTAACACAGGTAATTATGTTGGTTTTTGAACTAATATGTATCTTTCCTAGTAATAACATATATGGTGGTTTAACACAACTCTTAAGAGGTATAGTTTTGTTAGACTCCATATAGATAGTATATATATTTTGGGATAGTGCTTTTTTTTTTGTGAATGTGGAGTGTGGGGAATAGGTTATATGGGAGGTGTTGGGGGGACATTAGCAATGGGGGGGGTATAAATCCTCATAATCTTCACTGTCCCATCTTTGAGTTGCCATATGATTGCCATACTGATATTTTTGGCTGTGTGGGGATAATAGTGTGAATCAATTTGTTGTCTTAGTTTTTTAGGTGACAAGGTGGATTTACATATAACACTTTCTCCAGCCTAAACTCTCATACCAGTTATAGCTGTGGTTAATCTTCATAATTCTGAATGTTCAGCTCCTAAGTGGGGGTCAATAAGCCTTGGCTTTAGAGGGGAAACCCCTGCCCCTTTCCATTTAAAAGGAATAAAGTAGTTAAATCTATGATATAATAGGGGAGGTTGGACACTACTTTTTTGATAAGTAATATCATAGAGAATAAGTAGACAATCTCTGTGACCTTGAGAACAGTCATTAGTAATATGACCTTTAGGAGCCCAATCAACAAAGTTTAGTGAAAAGAATTAAACAGCACATTTCCTTCTGGACTAATAAAATCATTGCATATTAATTTATCAGCATTTGAAGACAAGTTGAGAGGATATGCAAGTCCTAAAGGCTTATATTGGGATGTGTGAATATAATCAGCAAATACTATTTTGATCTGCCTTAGAAGTTTTAATGACAGCCCTTATACCAAGTGTCCTAAAGGATGGACAGAGTGACCAGATGTTAGTGTGACCACCCAAGTTTGAATATCTAATGAGAGATATACATTAGTGGGTCCTAGGCAAAAAGGTGGATACCTAAAACCTAAAGTGATATTGAAAGGGATTCCTTCTTCTGAAGGTTGGGCAGGACAATGATCATCTAAAATACCAGGTATCCAAATACTATCATTAACATAGACCTTGAGAGGAGCATCCATCCATGTCATGGCTCAAATAGGAGAAGGAAAAGGAATATAGGCCCAATATGTATACTTTCAACAGTCTGTGGACTGACAGAGGCTAGAAGCATCAGTGTCATCAGTAGGAGGCAGAGGTTGAGACAAACCTGGATCACTGAAGATGAGTTGTTCAGGATGTCTGACTGGAATGTCTGTTATAAAGGAGTTAGCGTGGTTACTTTTTTTCTTTTTGACATTGGATGTGTTAATTGTTTCCTGCTTTGGTGTTTTCTCAGCAAATGCCTCTGCCTTGTTGTAGCATGGATCTTCAGTACACAACTTCAGGTGTCTAGTAGGAATCCAAACAGGAGATTGATGTTCACCTGGGGAAACACAAGCATAGCCTCTTCCCCACGTTAAAATAGAATCTTTTGACCATATATTAGATTGAACATCTTTCCACCATACTTCCCATCCTTGGTTTACTGTGGGACGGTTACCAGAGAAATGTTTTCCAGCAGCATAACAGAACTGGATTTAGGAATATTAAGAAAATCTAATGTAAGCAATGCCAAGTTTAGTTGTATGTGAGTTGTAGACAACTCCTTATCCCCCTCTTATTGTTTCAGTAATTGTACTTTTAAAGTTATGTTACTTCTTTCTACAATAGCTTGACCTTGTGGGTTATAAGGAATACCAGTAATATGTTTAATATGCCACTGATCAAGAAAATTTTTAAAAGTTTTACTGCAATAGGCTGGATCATTGTCTCTTTTGAGCTCACTAGGAATTCCCATAACTGGAAAACATGAAAACATATGTTTTTTAATGAGAGAAGTGTCTTATCCTATTTGACGGACAGCCGAGATGAAATTGGAAAACATGTCAACTGTGACACGCATGTAAGCTAATTTTCCAAAAGAAGGTACATGATTAACATCCATTTGCCAAATAGCATTAGGAGAAAGGCCTTGAGGTTTAAGTCAGGGAGATTGTGTGGGTAAGACAAGAACCTGACATTGAGAACAGTGTTGTACAATTTGTTTAGCTTGTTTCCAACTGAGAGAATATTTATGTTTAAGACTTGAGACATTAGTATGAGTGAGTTGATGAAATTGTTCTGCATCTGTAATGGCTAGAGAAACTAGAGTATCAACTTTATGATTACCACTGGATAAAGGTCCAGGAAAATTAGTATGAGAACAAATGTGAGTGATGAAAAAAGGGTGGTTTCAGTTTGTGACAGTTTTTTATAATAAGAGAACAAGGAAAACATAGTAGTTTCAGCAATATTTTTGATGGTAGTTGTTTCTATTGCCTTAGTGCCATGGACTACATAAGCTGAGTCAGAGACATTAAGAGGCTGATCAAAATCCTGTAATGCAGAGATAACAGCAAATGACTTGGCTTTTTGAGCAGAAGTATATGGAGTAGAAATGACTTTATCTTTTGGTCCTACATACCCTGCCTTTCCATTACTGGATCCATCAGTAAAAATGGTAACGGCTTCCTCTAGTGGTGATGAACGAGTAAGATTTGGTAGAATCCAGGAAGTATTTCATAGAAATGGAAAAAATTTTGACTTAGACAAATGATTATCAATAGTGCCAATGAAGTCAGCCAGATTAATCTGCCAGCACAAAGATGTAGAAAAGGCATTTTTAACTTCATTTTTTCACAGAAGGACTACAATAATGTTTGGATAAAAGCGGGAAATTTTAGTGACATGTTGAGGTCCTAACCCAATTAAAGTGACCATTTGATCTAGATATATTGAAAGAGTTTTAGAGGCTGAATTAGGAAGAAATACCCATTCAACTAGAGAATCATTTTGTACTATAAGTCCCGTAGGAGAGTGGATGGAAGGAAAACACTAAAAATTGTAAAGACAACTTTGGGTCAATAGTAGAGACTCGTGCCTCTCTCACTTATTGTTCTACAAAAGGCACTCTTCTTTTGCTGGTTCAGATAGGGTGAGGACTGTTTAAATTTGTGTCTCCTGATAAAGTGGAAAATAGATGAGATAATGCATAAATAGGGATGCCTAGGGTTGGTCTGAGATAATTGATGTCACCTAGTAAATTTTGAAAATCATTTAAGGTGTTTAAATTATCAGTATGAAGTTTGACTTTTGGGGGCTTAATGAACAAAACTTCTAGATGCATTCCTAAGGACAGAAAAAGAAGTGGCTTGTTGAATTTTATCAGGAGTGATGTGGAGTCCTGCATTGGCAACACCTAATTTCAAAGAGGTAAAACATTGAATTAATTCATCTTTAGTGGGAGCAACAATCAGGATATCTTCCATACAGTGAAGAATGTAATTATTTTAAAGTCTGTCAGATAGGTTGTAACACAGTAACGACAAACAACTAACAAATTGTAGAACTGTTAATCATTTCTTGAGGTAAATCTTTCCATTGATATCTAGCTGCAGAATGTGAATTGTTAATGGAAGGTATAGTGAAAGGAACTTTTTCAGTCTTACTTGTCTAAAGGAATATGAAAAAAGCAGACCTTAAGGTCAATGATAATTAAAGGCCATTCCTTAGGAATCGTGGAGTAGGGGGACATACCGAGTTGCAATGCCCCCAGAGGTTTAATAACTGCATTAACAGCTCTGAAGTCTGTTACCATCCTCCATTTTCCTGACTTTTTTTGTACAACAAACACATGCGAGTTCAATGGAGACAAGAAGGGCTCTATAGGGTTTGCTTGTAGTAAATCATTAACAACTTCAATTAAGGACTCCAACTTGTATTTGGAAAGAGGCCACTGCTCTACCCAAACAGGTGACTCACACATTCATTGTAACGGGATTGGTGGGTGAGGCATAGCAGTGACAGCACGTAAAAAGGCTATCAAAGTCCTGATTTATTGAGTTTTGGGGAGTGTTCCAAGGGTTCTTCAGTTTCCTCTCTTTTAATTCCCAATCCTTTTCTAGGAACAAAATTCATTTTATATATCATGTTTTTGCGAGCTTCGCTATAATTTGATAAAGGGATAGATATTTTAGCCCACCATTGTTGCAGTAAGTCACGTCCCCATATGTTTATGGTAATTGGAGTGATAAAATGTTGAATAGTGCCAATTTGGTCATCAGGTCCTGTGCAAGAAAGCATGAGAACTTTGGTATACATCAGATGACGTTCCAACTCCTACTAAGTTAGTTGAAGAGGGTTGTTTTGCCCAAGAGGAAGGCCACTGATTATCAGTGATTATAGAAAGATCAGCCCCAGTGTTGGCTAAACCTTCAAACATTTTTCCGGAAATTTATATACTACAGTTGCAGTGGCAGATTCTGCGGAGGGGCACAGTGCAGGGAGAAATAGTAGTTGAGCAATGCGTTCTCCTGGTTCAATGAAAATGGGAGATTTGGTAGAAATAACCAAATTTCATCTGTAGTGTTGGCAAGTATAAGACCAGGCCACTATAAACAATTACACCTTTTAAGGCTAATGAAGCCGCGACAACAATTAAGCCAATATGACCTTTAGGTAGAGGCCTTTTAACTCCAGTTGAGCAAGAATGGGTTTTTCTCTTGGGAGTAAAGACACAGGGAGAGTACTACGCAAATCTGTTGAGCCCCCTTCTGTGGTGGAGGTGGACAGGCATTGTACGGGGACAAGAGGAGGGGGTAACTGGCACTGTATTGTGGGTATTTAATTTGAGGTAATGCCTGTGGCACTGTTTGTACTTGAATCTGTGGCATCGCTGGTGCAGTTATAGGGGTAGCCTCAGGGAGGAATAAATGAAATCCCAGAGCCCGGATTGGGATCCGGGCTGGAGGCTGGCTCCTCCCCCGGTTTCCCTGCAGTGGAATGGGATTAGAAACAGTGTTGGCCACATTTAAAGGAGGGAATGTATTACCGCTGATATTAAGTTTAGATCTACAAGAATTCATTCAATGTTTACGTTTTTTACATTGTGGGTAAACGGTAGCAGGTATTTTCTGTAAATCTGGAGTTTGTGGAGTAGGTTGTTGGGGATTAGCATTAAGTAAAGGGCAAGATTTTTTTTAAGTGTTCTACTCCCACACATTTATAGCAAGTACCAGGGAAAGTATTGGGCACATCTATTGCAGGAATATTAGGAATAACAGCAGCCACTTTTAAGGATCGAAGTCATGGATTGAGCCATGAGCATAGCTTTATGAATTTCAAAACCAGTACCGTCACAGGCTCTAATGTAGGAAGGAATTATGGCATAATCAGGTATGTTTTGAGTCTTATGATGTAATGGTCATATGGCAGCCAGACACTCAGTGTTAGCATTTTCAAACACCATAAGTGAGATAACCACATCTCTTGCTCTAGTATCAGAAATAGCCTTTTCAGTAGGATCTTTGAGTTGAGCCAGGATATCAGGATAGGGTTCAGAAGGACCTTGCTTCATAGCGAGTTAGTGGGTGCAGCGCACCAGCATGGCACATGTATACATATGTAACTAACCTGCACATTGCACACATGTACACTAAAACCTGAAGTATAATAATGAATGAATAAATAAATAAATAAATAAATAAATAAATAAATAAATAAACTGTTATATCCTAAAGAGATTTAGAAAAATATGACAAAAATAAACATATGGTTGCAAAATTCAAAAAAAAGAAAAGAAAAGAAAAAAGACAAAAGGGCCTTGCCTGCATCTTGAATATGTTCCCATGCTTATAAACACCCTTGAGTAACCTGAGTTACAATATGTTGATCATATTCCAGTTGTTGAGCAGGTGTATTCCACAAATCGCTAGTACTCATAAGCATAGCATAAAACCCTTCAGTCCCATTTTCAGAATTTATAGAAGTTTGAATCATGGCCTCTTCTGACCGTCTTGTCTTAAATTGTAGGAACTGAGAAGGAGTAAGAGAAGCACCAGCTAACAAATTCCAATCAATAGAAACAAGATGTTTTTCAGTAGTAAGGGAATGTAGAACAGTTTTGACATAAGGAGAATTCGGTCTGTATTGATCACCAGCAGCTTTAAAATCTTTAAGGAGTTGCAAAGAGAAAGGTTCATAATATCACTGGCCTTTAGCAGTGCCTTTGCCCCACTCTCCTGTACCCTCAGACTTAGGGACTACAGCTATGGGGAACTGATGGGCATCCAAATCATCAGAAGCCCTGGCTCTACCCATCACCTCCTGAATAGAAGTGAAGACAGGTCTATCAGGGGTAGAGGAAAGGAGAGAAGGAGAGCAAAGGCACCGGGATGCAGACTTGGGGGAAGCAGGATTCCAAGCCTATGAAAGAAAGGGTCATGGAGCATTGAAAGAAATGGTAGGCTTAGAAGAGGGGAGAGGTCCAAAAGGATGAGAGGAACAAGAAACAGGTCATTCAGATGAATGCCAAACCTCCTCTGGCAGAGGGGGCAACAGATTACTAGAAGAAGAGTTAACATATACAGGTTCCAAGATGGGAGGCAGAGGGAGGGGATCATCACCAGGTACTTCCTTTTGGGGAGAAAACAAGGAGAGATTTAATTCCTCCTCATGATCAGAAGGAAGACTATTAGAGGCATCAGGTACCCAAGTAAAGGGAGTGGCTGACAATCCGAGTTAACTTATGGCAGTTGAAGAGGATCTCCAGACAGAAAAGGAAGTAAAGCAACAGGAATAAGAACCCAGACAGTCCAAACAGAAATAGGAAGTAAAACACCATCTCTCATGAGTTGTTGGAGTGTGGCATCAACTCTATCTCAGTTTAACAGGTCCATAGAACTTTTGTCAGGGAACCAAGGACAATGTTTTTCAATAGTCTGAAATAAAAGCATAAGGTTATTGGAATCAGCCTTGATTCCACCCTGTTTAAGAAGTTAATAAATGACAGATAAGCCTGGTGTTTAGACTGTGATTGTCCCATGATAACCCTGGAATAATACCGGTCAACAAACCCAGAAGGAGGGGAGAGTCAGAAAAGGCATACCTAGAGACCTTACCGTTGAGACTGAAGACTAGTCATCACGAACCCCCACTCAAAGTGCACTGAGCCAAGGAATAAAGAAGGCCACATTAGGCATCAGATATTGTGGGATCTGGCCAGCAGCCCACAATGCAACAGGGGCTCTTTCTTTGTTCCCAGGTGGGTCAGCAGGTTGAGAAACAAAAGACATACATGAGATAGTGAAAGCTGGGTTCAGGGGTGTCACCATCTTCTGGTCCTGCTATGCTGCTAATGCACTGGATATACCAGCATTTATTATTAAGTTTAGTGAGGGTGGGGGTAGATTAGTGAGGGATTTAGGGTTGTTTGATTATGAGGTGAGATGGTCACATGGGGATGAAGTAATTCTTTAACATAGCATCGGTATATATGCAGAAGTACAGTATATGAAGATAAAAATTTACAATATAGTGTATGCATCAGCAATTTCTAACAGAGCCTTAAAACAGAAACACAGTCTTCCCATAACCTATGATTAGCAAGATATTAATCAGCAATAACAGCTGCAGCAAAAGCTGGTTGCAAACAATCAAAGGAATCAGGATGTGAAGCTAGACAACTAGTTAGACTACAAATTCTCAGAAGGGGGTATACCTTAACCCTAAAGAGGACTAGAAGAGCCATAGAAAGATAAGGATGTTTATAACCCTATCTTATCCATATGAGCAGGCACCCCTCATCATCCACTTATAGACTCTCCACAAGAGTCACATTCCATTCCCAGAGCTATGAACATCTGCTTTTCTGGGATAGGAATCTTGGTGATGTGAAACCTCCCTGACTGCATGTCTGTTTATGGGCTCTTTGCAGGGGGAAGCACATCACACACTGTTGGCTCATTCTGGCAGCCCAACTTGGCATTGTCTTTACACAATCCTGTATGTAATTTTGTATTTACAATAATCAGGAGCATTTCCTCTTTTATGCCATAGCAATAGTTTCAGGGAGTCTCCCTAGATAACATGTGTTCTTGGTCATTGTATGACACACTCTACAACATCCAAAGGCTTTATGCAACATTCATGAGATTTGCAATCCATTCTGAAGCCTACATGCTCCTGTTGACTCACAATCTTACATGTTGCTTTAAACCCAGTTATGATAGTCAACATCTCTCTTGTAGGCTGGCTTCAGTCAGGAGACCCATTATTATGCCTGTGATCTTGGTCCAGAAATGAATCACCATCTCAACTGTAGCAAGACACACATATGAAAGTCATAATTCCATCTTTGTACTTTATTTACTTGTTAGACTGAGAGATTTAATAGTGGTCTTTATAAATGTGGGATGATGAAAACTTTATCTCTCACCTGCATGTGTAACCAAGAGTCACAATCTTCTTTTGCTGCACCCTGTTATGAAACTCCATGTACCAGCCAAAAAGTTAACAATATGAGTTAGTGCTGTAACTTTCTGTAAGCTTTATGCAAATATGCAACTCACCCTCACCTATTGCCCTAAGTGTGGCAATGACAGGCAAAATATCTACTATTGATGGAATTCCAATATAAGTTTGTTTATTGTGCCTTTGAAATAAAGCAAGGTAAATTTCAAAATCCCATTTGTAGAAAAATCTTGGCAGGAGGGTAGCACAATTTAGTTGCTGTCTCAAGCAATATGTCACAATGTCATCTCTAGACAAGGTCTAGAAGTGAGGGTTACATTAAATTGGTGCTGGACCAAGCAATGTGGCACAATCCAAAATGTGGAAAAAAAAATAAACCCAGACAAATGATGAAACCAAAAACACCTACTGAATGGGTCTATAATATGTAAAAATACTTTATGTTGCTCTGGCACAGGAAGGAGAGCTACATCATCAGGGTTAGGGGCCCAGCAATATGACATAATTATCTCTTTATGCAGGACCCAGACAGAAGTGGAAGATTATCTGGGTGCTGGATGCTGCAATACATCAAAAATCTTTTCCTTGGGCATGGTTGGGGAAAAAATGAAGAGTCATATACCTAAGTATTTGGCTTACCAATATGTCAAATCACCCTATTGTAAAGACTCAGGCAGAAAAAAAGATTCACATCACTTAAGACACAGGCTCAGATACATGACCCAATGTCTCAAGGAGGCAGGGCTCGGGTAGAAGGGAAGAGTCATATCATGTAGATGATTCCTTAGGTATATAAAACAATCTAACATGTGAGGTGAAAGCTGGCAAAGGAGCCTCATCACCTTGATGCTGGCTCTTGAGATATGTCACACAAAGTTCCCTTAAGACAGCACCCACACAAGAACATTACAACAAATAGGTGCAGGTTGTACCATTATGTCACAATGCTCCAAGTGGGCAGGGCTCAAAAAGTAGTCACATCACCTAGATAATAAGCCAGAAATACATCACAATATCCTTCTAAGTCATCACCCTGACAAAAGAGTACCACCCCTGTTTGTCAAGTGTAGTAATATGTCACTATCCAGGTAAGCAGGGCTCAAGCAGTAAAGCAACATCATCTAAGTGATAGTGCCAGAGATCTGTCACAATGCCCTCTTTAGAACATGGTCCTAGTAAAAGATTACTGTCATCTATGTGGCTGACCCAGCTATATGATACTATTCCCCATTGTGTGAAGGGTCCATTGTCTTGTGTAGAGTTGCATCACCTAACTAGTTGACACAGCAATATGTCACAACAATTTCTGTAGGAATGGCTCAGGCAAAAGTGTAACATGACTCTTGTGGTGGACCTAGTGATATTTCATGACTGTTACTGACAGCAGGGCCCAGGCAGGAGAGTCATATCACCTAGAGGCTGGCCCAGGTAGAAATCACAGTATCATCCTCAGGCTGGAACCAGTCAGGAGAGTCAAATCACACAGATGCTCAGCAAAGACTTTTATCAAAATGACACTGGGAGAAAATTCCTGAAATGAGATTTGTACTACCACACATGTCCTGTTTTCATGAGTGACAGTTGGCTTCATATATTTCAGATAATGACAGTCTTTCCTGTCAGCTGGGTGTGCATATGAGACTCACAATTTCATCATTCTGATGGATTCTGTTATTGCACTTTCTGTACAAGCCAAGGGCTTTATAAAGTATCTGAGGCTGTTATAATCTTTAACCTTTTTTTTTTTACCAGAAAGAGATTTATTCACACTTCTTTCTTTCATCTTTCTTTTTCTTTTTCTTTCTTTCTTTTTCTTTTTCTTTCTTTCTTTCTTTCTTTCTTTCTTTCTTTCTTTCTTTCTTTCTTTCTTTCTTTCTTTCTTTCTTTCTTTCTTTCTTTCTTCCTTTCTTTCTTTCTTTCTTTCTTTCCTTTCTTTCTCTTTCTTTCTTTTTCTTTCTTTTCTTTTTATTATTATTTATTTATTTATTTTTAAAGATGGAGTCTGTCTCTGTCACCCAGGATGGAGTACAGTGGTGCAATCTCCACTCACTGCAACCTCTGACTCCTGGGTTCAAGAAACTTGCCTGCCTCAGCCTCCTGACTAATTTGTACTCCAGTAGTGCACAACCAGACCCACTATCTTTTTGTATTTTTAACAGAGTGGTGTTTCACTATGTTCATCAGTATGTTCTCAGTCTTTTGACCTCATGATCCACCAGACTTACCTTCCCAAAGTGCTGGAATTACTGAGCCACCATGACCAGCCAACTCACTTGTTTCTAAAGTAAATTAGAAGTGTCAAAGTTACTTTTATTTCTGGGGTCGATATACAAGAGTCATTATAACTATAAGTTGTGCCTAGGTATATGTCACAATTTACTCTGTGGTAATGAAACAGCAATGACATCGAAGTCACCTAAATACTGAACCAGAAATTTTCCAGTATTTTCCTTGTAGACATGTTCCTGGCAGAAAAGTTGTGTAACTTAAGGGTTACTCCCAGATGTATGGCATAATGCCCCTTGTGGGCAGTGTCTGGACAGAAAAGGAGTCTCATATCACCTAAACAATAGGCCAGAGATACGTCACAATGTGTCCCATTGAAAGAACCAGGCAAGAGTGTCATATTGTTTGGATGCAGTGCTTAGAAAAGCTATAATCCCTAATTGAAGCAGCATCCAGGCAGGAGAGGAGAGTCAGATAACTGGATGATGGATCCAGAGACATGTTATAGTCTTTCCTTAGGATGTTATTTACACAGGAGAGTAAATCACCAAGGTGCTCACCAGAGGTATATTTCCAAATCTCATTTGTGGGCTACACATAGGCAGGATTATTAAAGCTAGGCAAAGGTATATATAACAATAACAGTGGTTGAAAATTCCAGGAATGGGAGTCACCATCTTGCCTATGACCTGGGTCCAGGTTTAAGAGTCATGATTAGTCCTTTTGTCTGGTATCAGGTATTGGCACAATATCACCTGTAACCAGAGTGCAAGCAGGAAGATCACAACACCTTTGTGGGTACTAGTCCCATGAGATGCAGCAATCTTTCTCATAAACAGGACCTTGGAAAGGGAGTCACATCACCTGGATGCTGGTGTTAGTGACATATCAAAATCTTCCATGTGGGAAGGACTTAGGTAGGTGAGGAGACCCTCTTCACCTAGGCAACTGTCTTGGACACCTGTCACACTGGCTGCTATGTGCAAAACCAAGGTGCAAAAGTGACCTCAACTTGGTGTTGGGTTCAGCAATATCACAATCTCCCCTTTGGTCAGGGTGATGCAAGACAGGAGAAACATCACCTAGGTGCTGAGTTAAGTGATATGTTACAAAGCTTTCTGTCAGCAGAACCCAAAATGAAGAGTCACATCACCTGGGTGCAGTATCCAGTTATGTGTCACAATGAACTGTAAGTGCAGGGGCATGGCAGTAGAAGGGAATCACATCACTTACATGATGAACCTAGATATAAGCCATAATGCCTTTTATAGGCAGGGATAAGACAAAGAAATCACATCACATGGGTGCTGGTCCCAGTAATATGTAAAATTGCCCTTTGTATGCACACCCAGGCACCTATGCTTAGGTGTACAATGGTCAAATTATTCAGGCTCTCAGCTAACTTTTATGTCCTAATCACATGCTAGGAAATATTTAGAAATAAGTTTTCCAGTCCCACACAAGTCCTGGATTTGTGTATGTGAGTCAACGAAGGGTTGTGAATTGGGTCAAAGCAGAGAAGTCACAGCCTCCACAATGGGCAAGATTCATGTATCAGATGTCCAATTTCACTTGAAGATTGTGTTCCAGTAGAGGAGTCACAACCCCACAGGTATGCTGAATCATGCATCATCAAACTCACCATATAGGAGAGGAGCAATTTTAACCTTTGACTGCTCTGTTTATGAGATTTAACATCTTATTTCAAGGCACTGTTCTTGTGAGAGCATGAATACTCGATCAGCTGGCTGTACATTCAAGAGTCACAATTGTACCTATTTCCTGTTCCCATTATAAGACTGTTTTTAACACTCAGACTTTATATACTATGCCAGAGTGTCATAATCCTCTGTGAAATTTATGCCATTGGGAGACCTAGTACTTTACTTGTGGCCATAAGACTGGTTATAAGAGTCAAAATATCTGTCCTTTCTGATTCTAGGTATGATAGTTATATTTGTGCATGTAAGCTGAACCCAGTTATATGTCATAATTTAACCTGTGAGCAGAAGCAAGGTGGTACAGTCTCATCACCTGGATTCTGAACTCAGGATGCATTGTAATCTCCTTTGCAGGCAGGGCAAAGTCACATCAACTGGGTACTGCATCAAGTAATATGGCATCATGTCCACTGTAGACAGGTTTGAAGAAAAAGAGGAGAGTCACACCACCTAGGTGATGGGCTCAGCAATATGTAATAATTACCTCATTTGGCTGACTCTAGAATAAGGAGGAGAGTTGCATTACCTATGTTTTGTACTCAGCTATATGTCACAATTCATTCAGTGGTCAGGGCCTAGGCAGGAGACAGTCATCACATTTCCAGATACTACTTCAAGAGATGTCATAATGTTCCTTGGGGGTAAAGCACAGGCAAAATAAAGAAATCATCTAGCTGATAGGCTCAGAGATTTGTGATAATATACATTTTTGGCAGGGCCCATGCAGAGGAGTCACATTATTATGATTCTGAATGAATGATATATCAAAATGCAAACATGGGAACAAATTTATGCTAGTTTTAACACCTGGGTAATAGGACCAGTGATAAGACACAATCTCCTCATCTTTGAGAAGGACACTTTTAACTGTTAGCTTGGTGTGTATATGAGTCACAATGTCAAATGTGTGCTGGGCCATCATATCGCATTCTCTAGAATGTCTGAGGGTTTCATATATCTTGCATGAGAGTTGCAAACTACTCTGAGGCCCACATGCATATATGAAACCACAATCTCATATATTGCATTACACACAGGTATGATAGCAAACATCTCTCATTCAGGCTGATGTCAGGAATGAGACCCATTTAATACCTGTCAGCTTGGTCAAAAGTGAGTCATAATCATACCTGTGGCCAGATCCATATATGAGAGCCACAATTTTATCTTTATATTATCTTCAGTTGTTAAACTTAGTACATTAACACTGGCCTTTGTAAATGTGAAACAGTGATAACTTTTACTTTCACCTGGGTGTTCAATTGAGAGTCACAATCTTAACACTTTGCTGGGACTTGTTTTGAAACTCTGTATCCCCCAAGTAGTTTATGCAAGATAAATTAGTGTTGTAAACTTCTGTGAGGTTGGTACAAATTTCCAACCCAGAATTTTACCTATTGCCCCAAGACTAGCAATGAGAGGCAAAAAATCTTCTCTTGTCTGAATTGTAATATAATTGACCATCATACCTGTAAGCTGAAGCAAGGTGTATGTCATTATCCCATTTGTGGGCAAAAAAACAGGGAAAAGAGTAACATCACATAGCTGATATGGCAATCAACATGTCACAATGTACTCTCTAGGGAGAACCTAGGAAGGAGGCTTACATTAACTGAGTGCTGGAACAGGTAATATTACAGAATTCTGCATATGAAAAAACTTAGCAAAGGGGTAAGAGCCAAAACACCTACAGAATAAACCAAAGATATGTCAAAATACTTTCTGTGACTCTGTCATGTAATACTACAGAATTCCACATGTGAAAAAACTTAGCAAAGGGGTAAGAGCAAAAACACCTACAGAATAAACAAAAGATATGTCAAAATACTTCCTGTGGCTCTGTCACAGGCATGACAGTAGCATCATCAGGGTGATTAGCCCACCATCTGCAATAATTTTCTCTTTATTCAGGACTCTGGCAGAAAAGTACATCATCTGAGTCCAACAGGTCAAAATTTCTTTGTGGTCATGGTTCAGACAAAAGAATAGAGTCACATGATGTTAATGTTGGGCTCAGCAATATGTCACAATCCTACTATTTTAAAGGCCCTGGCAGAAGAGAGTCATATTACTTAGGTCATGCACTCAGAGTTGTATCCCACTGTCCCTAGTAGGCAGGGCTCAGGCAGTCAAGGAGATTCATATCATATATTTGCTTCCCATGGAATATGTCACAATGTAACATGTGGGCAGAAAATAGACAGGAGAGCCACATCACTTGGGTACTGCATCCTGAGATATTTCACAAGGCTTTCTTAGGACATCAACCAGGCAGTGGAGTTACATCACCTACAGGCAGTTTCTTGGCTTATGCCACATTGCTCCATGTGGGTGGTATCAAAGGAGGAAGTCACTTCACCAAGGTGATAGGGCCAAAGATATATCACAATGTCCTCTATGAAGCATAGCCCTGGAAAAAGAGTACCATCACTTCTGAGCCTGGCCTAGAAATATGTCACGCTCCGAGTTGGCAGTGCCCAGGCAGGAGAGCCACATAAGCAGAGATATTTCAAAACCCTCTCTTTTGGGCATGGCTTTGGCAAAAAAAGTAGCTTCATCCATTTTCTCAGCCTTGAATCATGTCACTACTTTTTCTTTGTTCAAGTCCCATTCCAGAGAGAATAGTTACATTGCCTATGAGGTGGACACAGAAATATTTCACAATAATTTTGGTAGGTGTGCTGCAGGCAAGAATGTAACATAACATGTGTGCTAGATCCAGTGATATGTCACCATTCTTACTGTTAATAGGGTCCAGGCAGGAGAGTCATATTACTTCGAGGTAGGACTAGGTAGATATTGCAATCCCATATATGGACTGGAAACATTCTGGAGAGTCAAATTACACAGGTTGTTTGCAAAAATCTATAAAACATTCACACTGTCAGAAAATTCCAAAGATGAGATTTAGAATACTACACATGTCCTGTTTTCATGTGTAACAATTGACACCATCCATGTGAGATGATGGCAATCCTTACTATCAACTGGGTGTTCATAGAAGACTCACAATTTTGCCTATGTGCTGAGCCCTGCTTTGACTCAGTCTGTACAACCCAAAGACTTAGTAAAATATGTGAGAGTGTTATAAACTTTTGTGATGTTTGTACAAGAAGGTGATGCAAGATGTCATGCCTGTCTCTAAACATAGTTATGAGAGTCAAAATATCCCCTATTAGCTGAGTCCACATATAAGCATCATTATCATTGCTATGACCTGTGCCTAAATATATGTTACAATTCCCTCTGTAGTTATGAAGCAGGAAGAATGAACACAACACCTACATGCTGGGCCAGAAATATTCCAATATTTTCTTTGTACTAAGTATCCCATCAGAAATGTCATATACCTTGTGGGTTAGGTCTAGCTCTATGGCACAATGTCCCTTGTAGGCAGTGTCCAGGGAGAAGACAAGAGTCATATCACATAAATGATGGGATCCATAATATGTCACAATGCCTCCTGTTGGCAAAGACAACAAGCAAGCTATTAATATCATTTGGATGCAGTGCTTAGAAAAGCTACAATTACCAAAGGAAGCAGGGTGCAGGCAGAAGAGGAGAGTCATGTAACCTAAATACTAGATCCAGAAATATGTTACAATCCCCCCAAGGACATTTTTCAGATAGCACAGTCAAATCACCAAGGTACTTGTCTCAGGTATTTGTTAAAATCTCATCTGTGGGCTATACCTAGGCAGAATTACTAAATCACTCAGGAGCTGGGCAAAGTTATAAGTCACAATTAGACTTGTGAGAATGTTTAAGAATAAGAGTCACCACACTAAATATTAGGTTTGGTTATGTTCTCAGGTATATGGCACAATATCACCTGTGGCCGCAGAGAAGGCCAGAAAGTCACATCAACTATGTATGTGCAAGTCCAGTAAAATGTCACAATACACTTTGTGGCAGGAACCTGGCAGAAGAGCCATATCACCTGGATGTGGCTTTCAGTGATATATCAAAACCCATTATGTGGGCAGGACTTTGGCAAGAAAGGAGACTCACTTAGCCTAAGCAACTGGCCCAGATATATGTCACAATGGCCCTTATATGCAGTACTAAGGCTGGAGAGTGACCTTATCTTCATGCTGTCTACAGCAATAGGTCACTATTTTCCTGTGGTCAGGGCCCAGGAAAAAGTGAAGAAGAATCACCTAGGTGCTGAGCCAAGTGGTATGTTCCAATTATTCCTGTTTGCAGAGCACAAAAAGGAGAATCATGTCACCTGAGTGCAGTACACAGTTATGTGTCATATAGCAGTTAAGTGCAGGGCCAAGGCAGTAGAAGGGACTCCCATAACTTACATGATATGCCTAGATTTCAGACACAATTCTCCTTGTAGGCAGTTTTCAGACAGATAATTTACACCACTTGGGAGATTGTCCCAGTGACCTATAAAAGTGACCTTTGCAGTGGGAGCTCTGGAAGCTGTTATATATGGCCATAACCAATATATATGGCACAATTTAATCTGTGGCCTAGGAGTAGAAAAGAGAGTCAGATTATTCATGTGCTAGGCAAAGTTATCTCTCCCTTTTATGTTCTCAGAAAGATTTGGAAATAAGTTTCACATCCCACAAAAGTATTTCTTTTGTGTATGTGAGTCAATTTTTTCTGTGAGTTTGGTTGAAATAGAGGAGTCACAATCTAAACAATGAACCAGATACATGTACAAGAGCCCCAACTGCACTTGAAGATGGTTTTCCAGTACGGGAGTCACAGCACTACAGGCATGTTGAATCATGGTTCGTATGTTATTAAATCACCTGTAAATGAGATCAATGAATGAGAGTAATTATTTCAATCTTTCACTGCTTTTTATGTGTGAGATCTAGTACCTCATTCCTAGACCCTGCTCATGTGTGAGAATGTCAATCGAGTCAGCTAGGTGTGCATACAAGGGTCACATTCTTACCTCATTGCTGGTTTCTGTTATTACACTCTTTGTATCATCAAGGCTTTATATGATATACCTGAGTGTTGTAATCCTTCATGAAATTTATACAAGTGAAAAACACAGGACTTTACCCATTGCCATGAGACTGGCTGTGAGAGTCAGTTATCTCTACTGGATGGGGCCAAGTATGAGAATTATTATTGTGCATGTGTGCTTAAACCATGTATATGTCACAACTGGACCTGTGAGCAGAAAAAAGGAGAGTCACATTACCTTGGTGCTAAGCCAGTTATATAGTATAATCTTATTTGTAGGCTGGGACCAATCAGAAGAATCACATCACTTCACCTGGGTGCTGAGCCAGTGAGACAGTATATATTAATTTTTTGTCTGGGCCTAGTCAGAAGAGTTACATCACCTGGGTACAGCCTAAAATAGTATGTCACCAAGCCCACTACAGACAGGAAAGAAGAAAATGTGGTGTGTCCCACTACCTAGGTGCTGAGCTGTGCAATACGTAATAATCCCTTCTCTTGAAAGAGTCTAAAATATGAAGGAGATCTACATCACCTAGGTACTGCAATCAGCGGTATGTCACAACTTCTGTGGTGAGCAGGGCTCAGGCAGGAGAGGATAGTCAGATTTTCTAATTATTAAGTAAACCGATATTTCACAATGTCTTCTGGGGGCAAGGCACAAATAGGAGAGACAAATCACCTAGCTTATAGGCCCAGAGTTATATGATAATATTCCCTGTTTGCAGGGTCAAGGCAGAAGAGTCACATTATTATGATTCTAACCTGGTGATATGTCACAGTGAATCCATGGGAAGGAATTTAAGCCCAAAATCTCAACACCTGGGTACTAGGCCTCGTAATATTCCAGAACTTCTTGTCTTTCAGAGTGAAATGATTCACTGTGAGCTGCGTGTGAATAAGAGAAATACAATCTCATGTGTTTCCTGGATCATTTGATGACACTCTACAGCTTTCAAAGGCTTTATACAGCCTCATGAGAATGGCAAACTACTCTGAGGCCTACATGGTTGTACGGATTCATGATCTTACATATTACCCAAAACAAAGATATAATAGTTAACATATCTTCTATAGGCTGGGTTCAGAAATAATACCCATGATTTTCTTGAGAGCTGGATCCAGAAATAAGTCACCATCCCATTTGTGGCCAGATCAACATATGAAGATCACAATTCCAGCTTTGTACTCTATTCACATTTAGATGCAGGAACTTAATAGTAGGCTTTGTACATGTGGGATGGTGACAACATTTGCTTTCACCTGGCTATCTAATGGAGAATCCTAATCTAAATTTTTGCTAATGTCTTTTATAAACTCTTTGTACAACACAATAAATATAGTCATTATGGGTTAAATTTTGTAAAGTTTTTGAATTTGATAGAAATATGAAACCCGGACATCATCTATTGCCCTAAGCCTAGTAATGAAATGTAAAATATATCCTATTGGCTGAATCACAGGATAAGTTTGTCCATCTTGCCTGTGAACTGAAGTAAAGTATATGACACAGTTCCATTTGTGGGCAAAAATCTAGGCATGAAGGTAACATCACTTAGGTGCTGTGACAAGCATCATGTCATAATGTCCTCTCTAAGAATGGTATATGAATTAGATTCACATTAACTGGATGTTGGATCCTGCAATATGACAAAATCCCATATGTGGAAACAAATCAACATAGAAATGAGAACCAAAATGCCAACAGAATAGGCCCAGGATATGTCAAAATACCTTCTGTGGCTTCAGCATTGGCATGAGAGCCACATTATTAGGGTGCTGGGCCCAGCAATATGCCACAATTCTCCATATATGCAGGACCCAGGCAAAAGAATAACATTATCTGCATGCTGGGCCCTGCAGTAGGTCAAAATTTTTGTTTTTCTAATAACATGAGTGTTGTGCTCAGCAGTATGTCACAATCCTCCCATTGTAAAGACCAGGCAGGAGAAGAGATTCTCTTCACTTAGGTCATGGTCTCAGAGGTATATCCCGCTGTCCTCTGTATGCAGGGATCAGGTAGAAAGAAGAGTCATATCACCTATGTGTTTCTCTAGTTAAATGTCACAATCTGACATGCGGGAAAAAACCACGGAGAAGAGCCACATCACCTGGGTACAGCCTCAAGTAATATGTCACCATGCCCAACATAGACATGTTCAAAAAAAAAAAAAAAAAAAAAAAAGAATTACACCACAAGCATTCTGGGCTTGATAATATGTAATAATTCCCTCTTTTGGCAGAGTCCATGAAAAAGATTAGAGCCATATCTCCTAGAATTTGCACTCAGTGGTATGTCACAATTTCTTCAATGAACATGATCCATGCAGGAGAAGAGAGTCATATTACCTAGATGCTATATCTAGCAATATGTCACAGAGTCCTCTGTGAGCAGGGCACTGGCAGGACAGAAATGTCACCTAGCCAATAGGCCCAGAGATACATGAAAATATCTGCTGTTTGCAGGGTCAAGACAGAAGAGTCACATTATCATGGTTCTGATCCAGTGATATGTAACACTGCCCTTATGGAAAGGAATTAAAACCAAAAACTCTCAATATCAGTATACTAGGCCAAGGAATATGACCTAATCTCCTCATCTTTAAATGTGACACTATTTTAGGTGTTATCTAGTTATATATATGACAGCCACAATCTCCTGAATGTCCTTGCCATTGTATGATGGCAACATCTGGAAACTTTACACAACATGCATGAGTGTTACAAAACTTTCTACAACATCTGGACACTTTACACAACATGCATGAGTGGTCAAAACTTTCTGAGAGCTACACACTTATATGGACTCATAATCTTCCATATTGCCATAAACTGAGGTATGTCAGGCAACATGTCTTCTATAGGCTGGCATCAGGGTTGAGACCATTATTAGGCCTGTGAGCTGGGTGCAGAAATGGGATTCACCATCTCACCTGTAGTCAGATTCACTTATGAGAGTCACAATTCAAACTTTGGGTTGTATTGACTTGTTTGATGAAGGACCTCATCAATACGCTTTGTAAATGTAGGACATGAGTTAATGTTGTAAAATTCTGTGATCTTTGAACAAATGTGAAATGGAAGACCTTAAATATTGACTTAAACCTAGGGGTGAGAGGCCAAATATCTTCTATTGGCTTAATCCCACAGTAAGCTTGATCATCATGCCTTTGAACTGAAGCAAGGCATATGTCATAATCCCATTTTTAGGCAAAAATCTAGGCAGAAGGTTAACATCATTTAGGTGCTGTGCCAAGTAACTTATCTCAATGTCTTCTCTAGGCAGGGCCTAAGAAATAGAGTAACATTAACTGGGGGCTGGAAACCTCAATATGATACAAAACCAGGTGGAAAATCCCAGCAAACTGATTAGTGGCAAAACACATATAGAATGAGCCAAAGATGTGTCAAAATACTATCTGTGGCCCTGGCACAGACAGAAGAGTCACATCCTTAGGGTGCTGGGCCAAGCAATATGCTGCAATTCCCTCTTTATGCATGACCTAGGCAGAAGGGTAACATTATTTAGGTTTAGGGTCCTGAAATACAGCAAAATTCCTGTTCATGGGCATTCTTTGGCAACAAGACAAGAGTAACACCACCTAAGTACTGGGCTTCTCAATAAGTCACAGTTCTCTGATTGTAAAATCCCAGACAGAAGTGAATCAAATTACTTAGATTGTGGACTCAAAGAGATGACCCAATGTCATTAGTAGGCAGGGCTCAGGCAAAAAAAGTGAATCATATCACCTAGGTGTTTCTTTAAGTATAGGTCACAATTTAATATGTGGGACAAAACCAGGCTGAAATGCCACATCACCTGGTCCTGGTTCCCCAGATATTCACAAGTCCCCCTTAGAAAAGGACCCAGGCAAGAGAGTTACACCACCTAGGAGCAGGTTCCCCCCTTATGTTACAATGCTCCATGTGGGCAGCCCATGAAGGAATTCACATCATCTAGATGATAGGCCCAGAGATGTCACATAACCATCTTGAAAGCATGGACCTGGAAAAAAATACCATAAACTTTGTGCCTCATCTAGCAATATGTCACTATTCAAGTGGGCAGGTTTCAAGCAAAAGAGCCATATCAGCTATATAATAGGCCCTGTAATATGTCATAATCTTGTCTTTTATGCATGGCCCTGGCAAAAAAAGCATCATTACCTGTGTGCCTTGCCTATGAATATGTCACTCTCCTGACCTGTGTGTAGGGCCCATTCCAGAGAGGAAAGTACATCACCCCAGTGATGGACAACATAGTATGTCACAAGGTTGTCTAGGGGCATGGAGCAGGCAAGAATGTAATGTCACCTAAATACTGAATCCAATGATGTCACAATCCTTACTGAGAGCAGGGTCCAGGCAGAAGAGTCAAAAACTTCAATGTTGGCCCAGGTCAATATCAAAATCCTTTATGTAGGCTGGAACCAGCATGAAGAGTGAAATCACAAAAGTGTATGGAAAAGCTTTATATTACAGTCAGGATAAAATAAAATTCTAGGTATTAGTTTACAATCCCACATGTGTCTTGTTTTCTTGTAGAACAGTTGCGTTTATCCATCTGTGATGGTAAAAACCTTTACAGTTAGCTAAGTGTTAATACAAGACTCACAATTTACTCTTTATGCTAGGCCCTGTTATGACACTCTCTATGACTTAACACCTTTATAACTTAATGTTGTTATAAAATGTGTGAGTGTTGTAATCTTCTGTGACTTTGTTAACAGTAGCAGATGCTTGACATCATTCATGTCTCTAAACCTAGTTGTAAGAGTCAAAATTTCTCCTATTGACTGTGTCCCATATGAGAGTCATTGTCACGCCTGTTAGCTGTGCCTAGGTATATGTCACCATCCCCTCTGTGGTTATTTAAACAAGCAGGACACCACATTACCTAAATCCTAAGCCAGAAATATTCCAATGTACTCTTTGTAGGCCAGGATCTAACAGAGAAGTCACAGAACTTAGGTGCTATGCCCAGCTATGTGGCATAATGTCCCTTGTGGAGAGTGTCCAGGCAGGAGAAGAGAGTCATATCACCTAAATGATGGATCCAGAGATATATCACAATGTCTCCTGTTGTAACAGCCCTGGAAAAGAGTCATATCATTTGGATGTAGTGCTCAGAAATGCTACACTTTTTACTTTAATCAGGGTTCAGTCAGGAGAGGAAAGTCACATAAGCTAGATGATATGTCCAGAGATACGTTATCATCCCTTCGGAGGACATTGTTAAGACAAAAGTCAAATCACCAAGGTTTTGGCCCAGTTATATGTAAAAATGTCTTATGTAGGCTATAGATAGACAGGATTATGAAATCACTCAGTAGCTGGGCAAAACTAAATGTCAAAATAACACTTGTGGAAAGGTTCAGTTGAGAGTTGAACTGTCCTGAAAACAGGACAGTTGAAAGGTTCAGTTGAGAGTCACAATCCTGCACATGTCGTGGTTCCTGGTACAAGAGTCATTATTAGGCCTTTTATCTCTATCATGTATATGGCAGAGTATCACCTGTGGGGAGGGAGAGGAAACAAAAGGAAAGTCACACCACTTAAGTGGGTTCATGTCCAGTGAAATGTCACAATTATCCTTGTAGGTGGGACTCTTGGAGAACAGCCAGTCAACTGGATGCTGGTTTCATTGATATATCTAAATCCTCTCTGTTGGCAGGGCTTAGGAAGGAGAGGAGAGAAACTGCATATAGGCAATTGGCCTTGATATTTGTCAAAATGACCCTTGTGTGTAGGATCAAGGCAGGAGAGTGACCTCACCTTGGTGCTGGGTTCAGCAATATGTCAAAATCTCTCTGATGGTCAGGGCCAAGGCAAGAGAGAGGAAACATCACCTAGGGCCTGAGCCATGTAATATGTTACAAAGCTTTTTATTGGCAGAAATCCCCTCAGAAAAGTTTCACATCACCTGAGTGCAGTACCCAGTTGTATGTCACAATACACCATAAGAGTAAGGCCAAGGCAGTAGAAAGAACTCACATCATTTACATGATGGACCTAGATAAAAGCCATAGTGCTCTTTATAGCTAGAGTTTAGGCCAATAGTTCACATCAGCTCGTTGCTGGTACCAGTGATATGTAAAATGCCTCTAGTTGCATTGCCAAAAAGTTGTTATACATCGCTTAAGTGCTGGTGCACATATGTCACAATTTCTAGGTTTGGGGCCTAGAAAGATTACTCAAAATACTCAGATACTGGACAAAGTCAAACTTCACAATCACACATTCAAAAATGCTCAGAAATAAATTTTACAGTCCCACACATCTTCTGTCGTTGGGTATGAGAGTCGACACCTCCTATGAGTTGGGTCAAAGTAAAGTCATAAACTCAACAATGGTCAAGATGCATGTGTAAAAGCCCAAATCACATTGAAGGTTGTGTTCCAGTAGGTTAGCCAAAGCACCACAGGTCTTGAGAATTATGATTTAAATGTCACCAAACCATCTGTGGATAAGACTCATGTACGACAGTAACAATGTCAAGCTTTGACTCCTTATGTGTGTGAGATTTTGTAACTCATTCATAGGCTCTGTTCATGTGTGAAAATGACAGCTGTGTCAGCTGAATGTGCGTAACACCTGTTGCTGGTATCTGTTATGACACTCTTTGTACCTTGCAGACTTTATATGATAGACTGCATAGGATACTCTTGTCTGAATTTTATGGGAGGATATCTAGGACTTTACTCATGGCCATAAACCAGCTATAAGAGTCAAAATATCTCCCTTGGCTGGGTCCATGCATGAGAATTATTATTGTGCATATCAGTTGAATCCAGGTATATGTTAGAATTTCATCTTTGGACTGAGACAAGATAGAAATGTCACATCATCTGGTGTCCTGTGTCAGAAATACATTATATCTTATTTTTAGGCAGCATCCAATCAGAAGAGTCATGTCACCTGGGTATAGTCTCAAATAATATGTCATCTTGACCACTGTATACAGGGTTGAAAAAATAGGGGATAGTCACATTCCCTAGGTACTGGGCTCAGCAATATGTTATAATTCCCTGTCATGGCAGATTCCAGCACAAAGAGGAGAGTCACACCACCTAGGTTTTACATTCAGTGGTATGTCACAATTTCTTAGGTAGGTGAGATCCAGGCAGGAGAGTAGAGTCACATTACCTAGATGCTGTATCCAGCATAAGCTCAGTGTCCCCTGTGAGAGGGCACTGTCAGAGGAGAGACACATCACCTAGCTGATAGGCCAAGAGATATGTGATAATATCCCCTTCTGGCTGGATCCATGCAGAAGAGTCAACTTTTTATGATTCTAACCCAGCAATATTTCACAATACACCCATGGGAAAGAATTTAAGCCAAGAATCTCAACACCTTTAACTGTTAGTTTCTTATGTGCATAAGTGTCACAATCTCTCATGTGTTCTTGGTCATCCTATGAGACGCTCTACAATATCTGAAGGATTTATGCAAAATACCTTAGAGTTGCAAGCCACTCTGAAGCCTACATGCTTGTTTGACTGAAAACATACATATTGATATAAACCCTGTTATGATAATCAACAGAGCCCTTGTAGGCTGGGTTCAGATGAAAAATCCGTTATCATGCCTGTGATCTGTGCCCAGAAATTAACCACCATGTCATCTGTAGAAAGATCCACATATGAAAGTCACAATTCTGTCTTTGTATTTTATTTACTTCTTAGAGTCAGAACTTCAACAGAGGGCTTTGTAAATATGGGATGCTAAAATCTTTTGCCGTCACCTGAATTTGTAATTATGGGTCACAATTTTAATCTTTTGTTGGGCCCTGTTATAAAACTCTGTGTACTACCCAAGTTTCTGGAATATGAGCTAGTGTTGTAAACTTTTGTGAGCTTTGTGCAAATATGCAACATATAACCATAACTATTGCCCTAAGGATAATGATGAAAGGCAAAAATCTACTATTTGTGGAATGCCAATTATCTTTGATCATTATGCCACTGAGTTGAAGCAATGTAAATATTGTGAACTCACTTTTAGAAAAAAACTTGTTGGAAGGGTAGCACAACTTACTTGCTGTGACAAGAAATATGTCACCAAACCCTCTCTAGGAAAGGTCTAGAAAGGAGGATTACATTAACTGGGTGTCGGAATTCTAGACCCAGCAATATGACACAATCCCAAATGTGTAAAAACAAGCCCAAAGAAATGAAGAGAACAAAAACACCTACACGATGGGCCCAAGATATATAAAAATACTTTTGGTTGCTCTGGTACAAGCAGGAGAATTACATCATGAGTGTGAGGGGCCAAGCAATATGCCATAATCTTCTCTTTCTGCAAGACCCAGGCAGAATCAGGACATCATCTGGGTGCTGTACTCTGCAATAGATCAAAATGTATTTTCACTGGCATGGTTTGGTGAAAAAAAAAAAAGAAAGAAGAGTCACTTTATCTAGGTATTCGACATAGCAATACATATCACATCATTGTTAGGGATCAGGGTGAATAAAAGATACACATCACATATGACACAGGCTCAGATATATGACACAATGTCCCAAGTAGGCAGGGCTCAGTCAGAAGAGAAGAGTATATCACCCAGGTGCTTCTCTAGGTATATAATACAATCTAACATGTGAGGTGAATTCAATCAGAAGAGTCACATCATCTTTATGCTGGGTCCTGAGATATGTCACAATTCTCCCTTAGGACAGGACCCATTTAGGAGAGTTATAACAAATAGTTACAGGTTTCAGGTTTCACATTTATGTCATAATGCTCCATGAGGGCAGGACTCAAGAAGCGAATTACATCACGTAGGGTTAGGCCAAGATATTTGTCACAATGCCCCCTTTAGAAGTTCCTATCAAAGGAGTTCCAACACCTCTGTGCTTAGAACACATATATCACTATACCACACTCTGTGCAGACCACAATCTAATGAGGAGACTCACATCACCTAAGTGGCTGACAGAGTGATGTGTCACAATAATTTCTGTGGGCATGGCTTAGGGAAAAAAGTAACATGATCTGGGTGCTGGATGTAATGATTTGTCATGATTCTTACTGGGAGAAGGGCCCTGGCATATCACCTGAGATTGGCCCAAATAGATACCACAATAACACATGTGGGCTGAAACCAGTGTAGAGATTCAAATCACACAGGTGCTTCACAAATATTTAAATTACAAGCACACTGGCAGAACATTCCCAGTGTTATTACAATACCACACATAACTTGTTTTTATGAGTGACAGTCATATTCATATATTTATGAAAATGACATTCTTACTGTCAGCTGAATGTGCATATGAGACTCACAATTTCACCTTTCTTCTGGGTTCTGTCATAACACTCTGTATAAGCAGAAGACATTATAAAATATCAGAGGCTATTATAGTCTTCTTTGAACTTTTTTATTACCAGAAAGAGACCGAATCACTCGTGTTTCAAAAGCAAGTTAAGAAAGTCAAAATTACTTCTATTTGTGAGGTCCACATATGACAGTTATTATCATGCCTGTGAGATGCTTGTAAGTTGAGCATTGAAATATAAGCTCAACGAGATACTCTTAAGGCATTAATCTGTTCCTTACCAAAATTCATAAAGAATTATAAAAGGATTTTGCTTTTTCCACGTCCAAGTCAGCATTTTAGTTAAATAAGAAGTAATTTATGATAATCTGGAATTGTATTTCTTTACATAAGAGGTGTTTTAAACCCCTAACATGTAACATCCTTCTCAAAATCAAATTTTAGCTCCAAAATTATGTTTCTTAATTTCTGGATTTTGGATGCTACAGACGGCCCATGGAGTATCCACGAGAGAGGTAAACAGGATTATATGACATGATTAATTACATAGACTTTCCAAAATGTTGTTCAATATTCTTTGGATGATGTTTTGGTGACTAATACTAATACATGTTCCAAAATTGTTTGGGATTTCTAAAATTCTAATATCTGAAGTGTATGCTATTATCCACAATTAAGGTTGTTATAGTATTTCAAACCATAGAAATAAAAATTTTTGTCATGTTTCTGACTGTAACTACCTTGCACATTTTGTTATACATAGATAATTGTTGTCTTGTTTTAATTTTTTATAAAAGGGTTTTTAAATCAGCTATAGATCTTTGACAGGTGTTCTCACTTGCAGGTTTCTGCTAACTTTGGAGCTTTTGACACTGGAATACAGGAAAAACTTACAGGACTCTTAAAAAGCTAAAATATTCATGAATATCAAACAACAGAAGTGTTAACTGAATGGACTGTACTAATAGAAAACTGAAGTAAACTTTTTGAGTTTTACTTGAAACATTAGTGATTCTTGTACTGTTTACCAGAGTCAAGGAAACAGCCATTAATATGTGAGTAAGGTGTCCTCCTGTGTACAACATTTGAAACATGTTTGTCTTTCTCTGCAGGGCTTCTCCAGAATTTGAAAAATAGTTGTGAGTGTTCTTAACTTATGTAAATATAGGTGTTTGCATCAGTGCAATAATAGTCCAATTTCTTTTCCAACAGAACACAACTGGAGAAACTGTTTTTTTACAAAGGCCTTGACTAAAAAAGAAGCTTCCCTGTAAGTAGTCAAGCTCAACTTGCAAAGCCAAGAACACTTCAGTGGAAAAATTGGCTTCACACCTCATCTAAACGGTCCTTTAGTAGGGTTCCTTATTTGCAGTAAGTAAAGAATGACACTTACTGACAGGCCCAGGAGCTCCAACTTTATCTTGGGACCATAAAAGGAGAGAATCACCCAACTCAAAAGTATTTGATGGTACAAACCCATGACTGGGCTTGACTTTAGAAAGTCCTGTCTGAAATTTCTTGTGGAACAGAGTTCCATCAAAGCCAATGTAAAAGACTTACATAGAAATACTTATTCTTGCTGCACTTTATGAAAATAATCAGGTCAAGTATACGAATAAAGTTTGTTTTACAAACAATGCAGTCCTATCTTGATTTGTTTCTTTAACAGAAAAGAGGAGTGGATAAGGATAATATTTCACAACTTTTTATAGACTTGTCATTAAATTCTAAGCCCATTGGTTTTGAATTTTTGTCTACATTTCAGACCAATCCTGCTTATTTCTGTGACTCAACTAGTGATTTTCAACTGCAGCCCACAAAAAAAAAAAAAAAAGGAATTGGTAATGTAAATATCTGGATTAACATTCTAGTTCTGGACAATTATACTGCAAATTCTGCATAGTGACGGGAACAAATAAGGCACCCACCCAAATTTTATGAGTACAACTGTAGCCACTAGTTTCCTCAGTGTGTCACAGTCATTCTTCTCTCCCTTGTAGAAGAAGAACTCAATTCCACAGCTTTATCTTAGCATTCAGCTCATGATAAAGAGTCCATGCAATGCCCTGAGACAAAATTTTCTCCCAGTCTCAATTCCAAGCTTCTGGTTGACACTGTAGAAAAAAATAGAAAATTTGAGAAATCTAGAGGCAGATGATAATGGAGGTAAAAAGCATGGTGCAGGTGAGCATAACTAATTCCCAGTGATTAAGCCAAACCTCCAATTTCATGGATAAAGATTATGCTGTTATCCATACCATAAATGAGGTCCGGTGAACTCCAGAACTACTGACAGCAAGGGAGATAGGGCACATGTGGGTAAGAGCAGATATTTCCATACCCCAGGCCTCCCTGTTAACATTGGTGAAAGCTGCCTTGACACCCATGGGTGGCACCCTTTTACAATCACTGGGACTCAGGGATATATGGATTGAAGTGGAAAAAAAGAATATTCCTTCTCCTATAGCTCAACATATCCTGGGAATTTGCAAGGAAGAGAAAAGAATCAGGGACACGTACTCCTCTCTCTCTTTCTAGATAAATAGCCATTCAACTTTAGTCTATACCCCTTTTGAATGCATCCTGAATGCTTAGAACACCTTTGAAAAAATGCTTACTTTTCATGTTTTCTCCTCTGTTTGTTATCTACAGATAGGTAATCACAATCACATCTCCATACTTTGGGATGTTCCACTTCAATGCATCCTCCAAGTTTGGAAGAGCTAATTTCCCAAACATTAAACTGGATGGCTTAGGACTGGACTTAGGGGAAAAGCACCCAAAAGACTGATACATTGTCAAAAGAGTAAATTTTTGTTTGTTTGTTTGTTTGTTTGTTTTCCCTGTTGGGGTTTGGCATCCCTATCCTTATGCAAACTGGTGAAAGACCTTGAAGTTTTGAACTGTCCATTCAAGCTCTCCCTTTGTTTCATTTAAATATGTGCTTTTTATAACCCAGTTTGATTCTCTTCACCATCAGGCTATCAAACTTCAAACAGTCATACTATCAGAGACTCAGGCAATGGCCCCTTTCACTGGGGACACTTAGGCCTCTAAGGAAGATCTGACTGCCATTTTTTCACAAGAGTGCTCCCTGGCATCAGGAAACCATTTAAAAGTGGTTTTTGGCCTCATCCTTATCCTTATTCTAACAGAAATTAGTTGTACTTCTTTAGAGGGGAAAATAACGGAGTTAGAAAACAGCCAAGAGTCTTAGCCAAAACCCCATCTTCAAGCCTAAAACAATCTGAAGGCTGAAAAATCAGACTGCTTGTCCCAGATGAAGCCTGCATTTTTCCAAATGAGTCTCTTTGAATAATTTCCACCTGAACACTCGGGGAAGGGATTGGAGCTTTGGAAAGCCATGGAAACTTTAACCCTTGTACAGGGAAGACGAGCCTGGCTTCATCAGTTCCTGTGTACTGGTCTGGCATTCAGCAATCTGGGAGGTAGGAGCCTGTAAACAGGAATCCAACTCTCTTTGTTGAGAGTTTTTATTTTTTATTATTATTACTTTTTTTACCCAATCAGCTCTACTCCTTATCCTTTAGGAGCATTCCTGAGCCTAATCTTTCCTAGTAATGTGACAAGAACCCAATTTTGCTGAAGGAGAACATTCTGTAACATGAGGAATTTGAGCCTTTGTTTAAGAGAAGCTGAGTTTATGCATGTGGGTTTTATTCTGGTTTCTCTTCTTTGTTTTAACACTTATTTAACTGTGTTTATGCCTGCACCATACTGTTTTGATTACTGTAACTTTGCAATATATTTTGAAATAAAACAATATTTCTCTAAGTTTATTCTTTTTTTTTCCAAGTTGTTTTCTTACTTGTGGTTTTTTGAGTGTTTATGGAAATTACAGAGCAATATTTGATGTCTCACTCCTATGATCCCAGAAGTTTAGGAAGTCAAGGAAGGTGGATTGCAGGAGCCCAGGAGTTTGAGATCAGCCTGGGCAATATGGGGAAACCATTTATGTACAAAAACACAAAAACTTGCTGAGCATGGTGACATGAACCTGCAGTCTCACCTAATTCAGGGGCTGAGGTGGGAGGATTAATTGAGCTTGACATGTCAAAGCTACAGTGAGCCATAATTATAACACTGCACTCCAGCATGGGTGACAACTAAATATTGACTCAAACATTTTACAATATTTTAGCACTTGTGCAGAAAGAAACATTGACTTTTTGGAAGAGTTCTCATTGTTCTGTCAATCATTCTAATATCATTAACTTAGGCACCACTCCTTTCATGGGGGCACTAGCTGCAGTGTGTCCATCCCTTGCAGACTCCTGACCCAGCAATGGGGGAATAAAGTACCTTGACACACAGATATTCTGCTTTACAAGTCCAGCCGAGGGCCTGTGTACACTGATAGACTCCAAGGAGGGTCCCATAAAGAGTGGCAGTGGCACCCTGAGCAGCTCACACTCCAGGAATTTATTTAGTGTAGAAATAATAACAGAGCTTTGACTAAATCTACTTTGGATAATTAAAATGGTTAAGAGAATAGTTTTCTGAATAATTAAACCTCAGGTACCACATTCTAAAGTAAATAACACTGGGGGAAATTTTCCTGGGCGACGTTTTCCAGAAAGGGCCATCTGGCTTAAAAGTTAGTTAATGGAGGTAGGGTTAATAAGATTAACTAGGAAAGCCTCTATTGTCCCTAGTATTTACCTTATGAGCAAAAGCTTTAAGGTCGGAACAGGCTGCCTTCAGCCCATTGAATTATTACAAGTTATGTAACCATTCAGCATTCCAAAAATTTGTGACTATTCCCTATAACTTTTACTAATTATTTTATTTTAAAATTTCTGCCAACATCCTGAGGGAATCCCCAAATCTCCCCATTTGTTGTCTTCTGCATCAGGATTTTTTTTTTTCTTGCAGACCACAGATATGTGCAGCCATAGGTTTGTCAGGTGAGGTGGTCACTGCTCTTATTCTAGCTTTGCATCATAGATATAGAAAATAACACAAAACAATCATGGGTATAATTAACAACATTTCTTCCAGTCAAAGAGTGACCTGTAGAGTTTTACTTTGCATCTGAGTTCACTGCATGCTATTAATGAGGAACCTCATTGGGTGAATCTTAATTTCCTTTTAATTAAGCAGTTGTATTGTTAGAAGCTGGAAAGGGGGTGGTAGGCTAAGTACCAGGTAGAAAAATGCAGGTTAGGAGATGGGCTTAATAGAGTGTGGCTGATACAGGTTGTAGGCAAATTGAGAGAATAAAAAGAAGCAGGATTTACATAGCCTTCTGAGTCACCTTCTGATAAAGTTGAATCGTCTTACAGGGTCTCCTCTAGGCTGGATTCAGTTTTTTCTTCTTCTAACCCTTTCATGAGGATGCAATGTCTTGGCTGGTGCTGGTGTATTGGAAATTGTAGAGATTGTGTCTGTGCTAAAAGATCTCTTATAATCTTTGTTAAAGAGCAGGTTAGCACTTTAAGAAAAAAGTGTGCATTTAATGTCGTTTACAGACTGTATGTCATCTTTATTGTCTGCTTTTGCCAAACCCATGTCTCCCTGGTTTGGCTAGGGGCACACATTCACTGAAACTCAGGTAGCCTGTTGATCCTTACTCCAGTGAAAATTGTCAGTGAGGTGCCACCCAGGTTTCCCCCTAAAATGTGATTTCAGGAGGTCACAGAAGCACATTCTGCTCCAACTTATTGACTAATTAATCAATAACTTACTTAATGTTTCAAAATGGGTGTGAACTTTGAGACTCTTGATCTCTTTCCTCTAGTAGGGCTGTATTTCTGGGAGCCATCCTGATTTATTTGTGGAAAAACTAACTGGTGAGGCAGGGCAGGAATAGGTCAAACCACCTAGGCTGGCATCCCTCAGGGTCCTCTGAGGCCTCTGCAGGCAAGAGGGCTCAGTGGAGCTCCAGGCCCTTTATCTACATTGGTGCCCAGAGCCCCTTGATGGACCCCCAAGACAAGACTGCTCCTTCAGCAACCTGCACCTGCTGGTATCTAGGAGGTGAGCATCCATTTATATTTGTGAATGTGGTCTTGTGATTCATTTCCATTGTTTGTTCTCTTGGAAGAAGTGCCTAGGGAATAATGGGCCTGTGTTGGAGGTTTTCTAAGTGCAAAATTCAGTAAGGGAGTCTTAAAATATAATTATAGTATTCTCTGCATATTTCTATCTCAGAGTAACTTTTGCTCAACAATGTGTAAAAACATATATTAAAAAATTTACTCTTCACATTATTTCAATTAAGTCATCATACAAACCTTTTATTTTTCTGAAATTTATTTTCATGCCAATCATTGAATTTTTGTTTCCCTCATTGTGTAGATTGTTACCTGTTTTAGAGGCAAAATCTAAATAAAATAATATGCTAACAAATACTAACAGGTGACACCAATTTATTTAAAATGTAATAGGATTTCTTAAATGAGTAAATAATTTCAGTAAACTTAGTTTATCTTAGTTTCATAAATTATTTTACATCTTATCCTCAATATTAAAAAAGGATATTTATGCATACAATACATGTGACAAATTTTTTAACTAGGCAACTTAAAACATTGTATTGGACATGATAAGTAATACAATTCTCAAATGTTTTATTTTAGACATTAACACACCTGACAATTGATATTCATATCATCTGTGAAAGTGGCATTATGAACATACTTATATAGTTGCCAAAATTGAGGAGAAAAAATCTACTCTGGTCTTCAGCAGTAATAATTAAAGATTGTAAAAATGATATTAAACTTACTGCCTGCATTACCCACCAAAACTCAAACAGATTCATTTACATGTTCTTTATTTTTCAGTATCTGAAAAAATGTTACCAACATTATTAGGTTTTACTACTGGCAGAAACCGGGTTTTCATAGAGCCTGATGCAACGTAACCACTCTTTATGTGTCACTCAAATGCCCAAAATCTACCCAGAACTGAAGACACATTGAAACCTTCCCACCTCCCTGTTTCAAATAATTCTCCTGTCTCAGCCTCCTGAGAAGCTTGGATTGCAGGGACCTGCCACTACACCCATATACATATATATATATATATATATATATATATATATAGAGAGAGAGAGAGAGAGAGAGAGAGAGAGAGAGAGACAGAGAGAGAAATACATAGATAGATAGATAGATAGATAGATAGATAGATAGATAGATAGATAGGTGTACTTTTTTTGTATCTTTAGTAGAGATTGGGTTTCAATATATTGGTCTGGCTGGACTCGAACCCCTGATCTCTGGTGATCCACCTGCCTCAGCCTCCCAAATTGCTGAGATTTCAGATGTGAGCCACCACTCCCAAACCAAAGAATGCTGTATGAAATTTTCTGAAGAGAAAATTAAATATTATATCCAGAGTTGGCAACAGACAGACAAGAAAAAAAGTAGAATTAGCCCAAGATTATTGTAAGCCAAGAGCAATATGATTTTAAATAAATGAGTTTAATATAAAGCTGAGACTTTGCTGAAGTTGCTTATCAGCTTCAGGAGATTTTGGGCTGAGACAATGGGGTTTTCTAGATATACAATCATGTCATCTGCAAACAGGAACAATTTGACTTCCTCTTTTCCTAATTGAATGCATTTTATTTCTTTCTCTTGTCTAATTTCCCTGGCCAGAAAATCCAATGCTATGTTGAATAGAAGTAGTGAGAGAGGGCATCCCTGTCTTGTGCCAGTTTTCAAAGGGAATGCTTCCAGTTTGTGCCCATTCAGTATGATATTGGCTGTGGGTTTGTCATAGATAGCTCTTACTATTTTGAGATACATCCCATCAGTACATAATTTATTGAGAGTTTTTAGCGTGCAGGTTGTTGAATTTTGACAAAAGCCTTTTCTACATCTATTGAGATAATCATGTGTTTTTTGTCTTTGGTTCTGTTTATATGCTGGACTACATTTATTGATTTGCATATATTGAACCAGCCTTGCATCCCAGGGATGAAGCACACTTGATCTTGGTGGATAAGCTTTTTGATGTGCTGCTGGATTCAGTTTGCCAGCATTTTATTAAGGATATTTGCATCAATGTTCATCAAGGATATTGGTCTAAAATTCTCTGTTTTGGTTGTGTCTCTGCCAGGCTTTGGTATTAGGATGATTCTGGCCTCATAAAATGAGTTACGGAGGATTCTCTCTTTTTCTATTGATTGGAATAGTTTCAGAAGGAATGGTACCAGTTCCTCCTTGTACCTCTGGTAGAATTCAGCTGTGAATCCATCTGGTCCTGAACTCTTTTTGGTTAGTAAGCTATTGATTATTGCCACAATTTCAGAGCCTGTTATTGGTCTATTCAGAGATTCAACTTCTTCCTGGTTTAGTCTTGGGAGGGTGTATGTGTCAAGGAATTTATCCATTTCTTCTAGATTTTCTAGTTTATGTGCATAGAGGTGTTTGTAGTATTCTCTGATGGTAGTTTGTATTTCTGTGGCATCCATGGTGGTATCCCGTTTATCATTTTTTATTGCATCTATTTGATTCTTCTCTCTTTTCTTCTTTATTAGTCTTGCTAGTGGTCTATCACAAGAATTCTTACACACCAATAACAGACAAGCAGAAAGACAAGTCATGAGTGAATTGCTTCAAAGAGAATAAAATACCTAGGAATCCAACTTACAAGGGACGTGAAGGACCTCTTCAGGGAGAACTACAAACCACTGCTCAATGAAATAAAAGAGGATACAAACAAATGGAAAAACATTCCATGTTCATGGGTAGGAAGAATCAATATCATGAAAATGGCCGTGCTGCCCAAGGTAAATTATAGATTCAATGCCATTCCCATCAGGCTACCAATGTCTTTCTTCACAGAATTGGAAAAAAACACTTTAAAGTTCATATGGAACCAAAAAAGAGCCTGAATCACCAAGTCAATCCTAAGCCAAAAGAACAAAGCTGGAGGCATCACACTACCTGACTTCAAGCTATACTGCAAGGCTACAGTAAACAAAACAGCATGGTACTGGTACCAAAACAGAGATATAGATCAATGGAACAGAACAGAGCCCTCAGAAATAACACTACATGTATAAAACTATCTGATCTTTGACAAACCTGAGAAAAACAAGTAATGGGGAAAGGATTCCCTATTTAATAAATGGTGCTGGGAAAACTGGCTAGCCATATGTAGAAAGCTGAAACTGGATTGCTTCCTTACACCTTATACAAAAATTAATTCAAGATGGATTAAAGACTTAAACATTAGATGTAAAAGCATAAAAATCCTAGAAGAAAACCTAGGCATTACCATTCAGGACACAGGTATCGGCAAGAACTTCATGTCTAAAACACTGTAAGTAATGACAAAAAAAGCCAAAATTGACAAATGGGATCTAACTAAACTAAAGAGCTTCTGCACAGCAAAGAAACTACCAGTAGAATGAAGAGGCAACGTACAAAATGGGAGAAAATTTTCACAACCTACTCATCTGACAAAGGGCTAATATCCAGAATCTACAATGAACTCAAACAAATTTACAAGAATAAAACAAACAACCCCATCAAAAAGTGGGCAAAGGACATGAACAGACACTTCTCAAAAGAAGACATTTATGCAGCCAGAAAACACATGAAAAAATGCTCACCATCACTGGCCATCAGAGAAATGCAAATCAAAACCACAATGACATACCATCTCACACCAATTAGAATGGCAATCATTAAAAAGTCAGGAAATGACAGGTGCTGGAGAGGATGTGGAGAAATAGGAACACTTTTACACTGTTGGTGGGATTGTAAACTAGTTCAACCATTGTGGAAGTCAGTGTGGCGATTCCTCAGGGATCCAGAATTGGAAATACCATTTGACCCAGCCATCGCATTACTGGGTATATACCCAAAGGATTATAAATAATACTGCTATAAAGACACATGCACACGAATGTTTATGGTGTCACTATTCACAATAGCAAAGACTTGGAACTAACGCTAATGTCCAACAATGATAGACTGGTTTAAGAAAATGTGGCACATATACACCATTGAATACAATGCAGCCATAAAAAATGATGAATTCATGTCCTTTGTAGGGACATGGATGAAATTGGAAATCATCATTCTCAGTAAACTATTGCAAGAACAAAAAACCAAACATCCCATATTCTCACTCATAGGTGGGAATTGAACAATGAGAATGAACACATAGACACAGAAAGGGGAACATCACACTCTGGGGACTGTTGTGGAGGGTGGGAAAGGGGGAGGAATAGTTTTAGGAGATATACCTAGTGCTAAATGATGAGTTAATGGGTGCAGCACACCAGCATGGCACATGTATACATATGTAACTAACCTGCACATTGTGCACATGTACACTAAAACTTAAAGTATAATAATAATAAAATAAAAAGAAAGCTGAGAAAATAGAATTGCTTTCAAAATCTATGAAGTTTCTTATTTTGTAGTAAGTTATCAACACTTGTAAAATTATCTGTTTCATTCTAATATTTTGGTTTCTTCTCAAAGTAGATACAGAGCCAAAAATAACTATGGTTACTTGCTATAGATCTGTTACACACCCAAAGTTTATTTTACAGTAATATATCTTTTACTTTTAAATTCATGTAAATTAAAACTGAAGGTCTTTATGTGTTTAGCAGACCAGAGAAGTCACATGTTTAACAGAAAAAAGTTGAATAAAATTTTGTAAATAGTTGTTCAGAATTCAGAAGAATGTAGCACCATTATACTCATACAATTTCCATTGGAACCATCATAATAACCTTTAGTTACAAGAAAAACATAAATGTATCTTGTAGAAACCCTATTTTCCAAATTATTTTAAGTTAAAGACCACTGACAAAAGAATCACTCGGGATTTTATTTCACTGTCACCCAATAGTATATTGTTAGCCTGTGTTACCTACAATCTTGAGTAATATAAGATAAGTTAACATCAGTGGCAAACACACACATTTAAAGTAAAATAGCCTCAACAAAACAAAAAAAATTCTGGTTAATTAGAAAAAATTAAGTCCAAACATTGTCACTAAAAAGGTATTTTCAAATTCACTGTATTTTAATTACCTTAATTTGCAAACGGTAAATCAATTTTTCTCTAAAATTCAAATTTTTCTGTTACTATGCATAATATTATCCTGATCACTTACCACACTCCTATCACCCTGTCACTATGATACTGTTATAAATCAACCAATATTTGGCCTTTTCACTTAGAAATTTTTCATGTATCTTAGATTTCAGTTTTCTTAATCTTCCATTGCAAAATATATTAATTTGTACATCTAATATGGAAGAACCTCTCATAACTCTGGTGCAGCAACCATTGCCCATGTTCTTTCACATAAATTCTAGAAAAGAAGTCACAGCAACAAATATAAGAGTTAAATTACATCAATATTTGCTTTTCAAAAAATATTAAATTATTTTAATATAAAAATTTTGTTTCTATTATAGGAAAGTGATCAAGATTGCTGACTAGATGAAGCTAGCCTGTGTAGTTCTCATAGAAAGAAATGTAAGGTGTGCATAAATACATCACCTTCAACTGAAACATCCAGGTAATTGCATTGTGACTAGTCAAAGAAACAACTTAACTTATAGAGAATGGAATAAAGCAAGGCAGGAAAATGGGCCACCTGGGAACAATATTGAGTCATGGGACAGTCCCCACCCAGTAAAGCAGTGAGTGCCTGTGTGACCCTGGGAACCCATGATTCTCCTACAGATTTTTGCAACTCTCAGGAGAAGAGGTACCCTTATGAACTTACTTCACCCAGGCCTTCAGTTTAACACACAGGGCTACTTGGAGTCTCAACAGAGCAGCCTCAAAGGCCTGTGCATAGATTCAAGAACCTTAGATACTCTGGCTTTCCAGGCTTCCCAGAAAAAGTAGTTGCAAGTTGAGCAAAGGAGGATGCTATACTTCTGTAATTACCCTTAGAAAAGAGGCAGAATCCAGGAGGCTGAGCAGTGACGGTCTATAGGACTCATGCACACAGTGCCCCACAGTGTAAGACTTATTGGCTTAGCATTCTGGTCAACCATTGGTATTAGCCCTGCATCTCCCTGGAATGGAGCTACCAGAAAGTCAAGTGGGACACCACCTTAGCTGCTTGGGCAACTTAGCCCTTCCAGCCTTCAGACTTTAAAAAGCCCAAGCTGACAAGGGGTAGAATCTCCTAACACAGTACAGGTGCCCTAAAAGGACATAGCCAGACTGCATATTAAATCGGGTTCCCCATCTCATTTCTTACCACTGGAAAGCAGTTCCTAACCAGCGTGTCCAGTTACCACCACTGGTGCTGTTTGGTCGATGGAATTTTGAAATCTCTTTGGAATATATTTGCTAGAAGGAAGCATGAGCAGCAATTTTTCCTATGTGTATGACTTAGCTCTTCCAGCCTTCTGGCTTTAAAGCACCCAAATAAACTGGGGATGTAAGTGGTACCTCTGCACAGCAGAGATGTACTAAAAAAAATGTGGCTGGACTGCTTTCTTAAGTGGCTCCTCAATAACTTTCTCTTTACTGAGTAAGAAATTTCAGCAAGGAATTCCAGCCACCTCCTACAGGTACTATTGAGCTGCAAAGAGGTCTATACCTCCCTGGGATTGAGCTCCCAGAAAAAAATGGCACATAGAAATTGTTTAGTGTTTCAGCATTCACTGGTGGTAACTTCAGATACTGGAAAATCTGAGGTGACTAGGAACCGCAGTGCACAGCTAGCATACTGAATCAGCCCTTCAGAAAAGTGGCCAGATTGTTATGAGAGTGCCTGTTTCCATACATTCTCACTGGGCAGGTTCTCCCAGCCTGGTCCACTAGCTAATCACTGCCAGAGCTATTGAGACAGGAGCAACTTAGCAACTCCCTGGACAGAGATTCTAACAGCAACTGAAAATATTTCTGCTACTGCCTCTGCAGTAGTTGTGTCCTTGTTACACTCAGACTAGTGAAAAATCCAAAATCCTAAGTGCCTTATTCAAACATCAAACAAGCTGCAGTTTACCCAAGGAGAAGAGGCTAGTCCATTCACCATGGGCCCCACAAACTACCCACTCCTCTTCACCATCTGCTAACTTGACCAAAATCACAGATCCTCCATCGTGGGCTGACTGCATTGAGGTATTACTGACCTACATCTCTCTGAGATGCAGCCTCCAGAAAACAAGCAAATTAAACAAGCCTCCAGAAAACAAACAATGCAAAAAAGGGCAGCAAGCTAGCTCATTTGCACCAGAGGTTTTGGTGCAAGAATGTCTGTAGTAAAGTGTGGCTAATGATGGCCATTTCTCTAGGATCAGGTTTTTCCCACAAGAGACTTTAGCCCTATGGAACTGTTGGACCTAATTATTGCACTATAGCCTTGCAAATCAGAGGCTTATCCAACTGAGCACTCTTTGGTTTGCTGTCTCCTCCCAGGCACCCAGTCTGGCACCCAGATCTTTACAGGGACATCTCAGGCATACTGGGAGCCCATACCATACCATCTGCAAAGGTGGGTTACATATTACCCTCGAAGAGCTCCAGCTAGGCAGCCCTTATGATTGCAACAGCCTACATGTTTCTTTCCCATACTGCAGCTTCCTCTGAAAACATGGCAACTCCTCATATTACTTTGATGGCACATGTCTTGAAAGCAGATTTGTCTTCACTTTGCCCACCGGCAAATGGAAATGCAGTATGCTCCTGCCACCTCAGCAACTGCCATTGTACATAAAGTTTTAGTGGGCTTAGAATCAAAAAGCCTAACCACTACCTTTGTGCTGACACTTTGAAGAGAACAGGATATGCTCCCACACTCTGAGCAATTACTTCTCCTTTGGGGGGCAAAAATAAGGCTTCAAAACTTCTTTGGCCAGCATCCTGCCACATGCTAACACCACCTTCAGTGCAACAGCCCACACAGTCTCCAGCAGGTACAACTAATCCTATCCCAGCTACTTTGCTCCCACTACTGAGGTGAATAACCAAAGACAGGTGGAAACTCCATACCCACTAGCACTCTGCTGAAGTTGCAGCAGCTTAGTCCTAGAGAGTGGCAGAGAGACAAGGAAGAGAATTGGGTCTCAATACAAGTTGCTCTGAGTATGCACACTATGAGTTGTGAGCTGAGCATTTCCCCCCACCCCACAACACACAACACACACATGCATAAAGAAACCTCTCCCAGGAACAAGGCATATTGGATGAAAACACCTTATGCCATAATCAAATACTCAAGAATATAAAAAAGTTAAAAAATAAAAAGAAAAGAAAAAAAAAAAAACCTCAATCAAAGTTCAACAACCTCAAAGATATGGCCACAAAAGTGAATCAAAATCAATGCAAAATGTTGAAAACAAAAAAGCCAGAGTGACTTGTTTCATCCAAATAACCAAATCACATTTCCAGCACGGCCTAAGATGACAGAAGCAGAATTCACAATGTGAAAAGAAATAAACTTCATTAAGCTACAAAACTAAGTTGCAAGCCAATGCAAGGAAGGGAAAAATGCAGAAACTGACAGATAAAACAGCTTGTCTGGAGGAAAATGTGGCCAACGTGATAGAGCTGGAAAACACAATGCAAAAACTTTATAATTTATTCACAAATATTATCTGCAGAATAGGCCAAGCAAAGGAAGGAATCTCAGAGCTTCAAGACTGGCTTTCTGAAATAATACAGATAAGAATAATGAAAAAAAGAACAAAGAAAATGAACAAAACCTCTGAGAAATATTTAATTATGTAAAGAAACCAAATATATGATTAAAGAGAGTGACTGAAAGTGATGGGGAGAATGAAAACAACTTGAAATACATATTTTGGAATATTATCCATGAGAACTTCCCCACCTAGATAGCCAAGCAAACATTCAAATGCAAAAAATGTGGAAACCCCAGTAGGATACCCCATGAGAAGGTGTTTTGCAAGACACATAATCATGAGATTCTCCAACTACAAATTGAATGAAAAAAAATTATTAAAGGCAGCTAGGGACAAAGTACAGGTCATCACTAAAAAAAAGAACCCTTCCAACAAACAACAAACATTTCAGATGAAATTCTACAAGTGAAAAGAGATTATGGATCAATCTTTAACATCTTTTAAAAAATAATTCCAAGGAAGAATTTTATATCGGACCAAAGTAATCTTCAGAAGTAAAAAAAAAAAAAAGATCCTATTTACATAGCTAAACACTAAGGAAATGTTACCACAAGACATGACTTACAAGATTTTCTGAAGAAAGAACTAAATAAGAAAAAGACTATTGCCAGTCAGTATAAAAACACATGAAAGTTCATAAACGTCTAACACTATACCACATAAACAAATGTGCAAAATAGCCTGTTAAGATTATAGTGACAGAAACAAATCCACACATATGAATACCCCCCTTAAATGTAAGTGGACTAAATGCCCCAATTAAAAAGTTGATGACAAACTAAATACCATTTTAATATCTATTGGTATGCTATAATTGAGAGACTCATCTCAAATAAGCTCAAAATAAAGCAAAAGAGATAAGTCTACCAAGCAAATAAAAAACAGAGAGAAGCAGGGGTTGCAATCCTAGATTCTGTCAAAACAGACTTTAAATCAACATAGATTTAAAAAAGACAAAGAAGGGCATTACATAATAGTAAAGAGCTACATATGCATCCAACGGAAGAGCACCCAGATTATAAAGCAATTACTTAGAGACCCTCCAATATGTTAAATTGAATGTTCTCCAACTGTAATCCCCTTTATATTGCATTTGTTCAGTATTGTCTCTGATGTTTAACACAACATGAAGACTTGTTAGTAGGTTTATCACATTTTTAACACTTGTAGAACTTCTATCTAATATGAATTATTTTAATGTCTAAATCAGGTGTGAGAACAAGCTCAATTCTTTTCCACTCTTCACATTTTTTGGGGGTTTCTCTCCAGTGTGAATTATGTTATGATTAATAAAGTCTGAGAAGCACTTAAAGGTTTTGCCACATTCTTCACATTTGTGAGCTCTCTCTTCCATATTAATACTCTTTTTGTTAATAAGGGTTGAGGAGCAGGTAAAGGCTTTGCCACATCTGCATAGATGTAAGATTTCTCTACAATATGAATTCTCTTATGTTTACTATGTGTCAAGAACCATGTAAAAGCTTTGCAAATTTATGACATTTGTAAGATTTATTTCCAGGATGAATTATCTTACGTTTGTTTAGGTCTGAGAAACACTAATGGGGTTTATAACATTCCTCCCATTAGTACGGCTTCTCTCCAGTGTGAATTGTCTTAGGTTTAGCAAGTTGTGAGAAGCATTTAAAGGCATTGCTACATTCTTTGCATTTGTCCGGTTTTTCCACAGTGCAATTTCCCTTGTGTTTAATATGGGTTGAGGACCAGGTAAAAGTTTTGCTACATTCTTTCCATTTGTAGTACTTCTCTCCAGTGTGAACTTTCTTATTTTCAGTAAGGTTTGAGAAATTTTTATTGCGTTTGCCTTTTTACTTTACATTTGTAACATCTCTTTGTAGTATGAACTTTCTTCTGTACAGTAAAAACTGCAAAAATCCTGTCTTTGCAACATTCTTCACATTTTTAGTGTTCCTCTCTGCCAAAAATTTTCTATTGCTAAGTGAATATTGATCAGAACCCTAAAGCTTTGCCATATGTTTTACATTGACAGGGTATGCTATGGGTAGTTGACAAACCTTGATGAAGCTGTTTTTAACTGTTTTTCTGCCTATTGGGTGAAATTCAGCCAGATATCAGGTGAAATTTACCCCTGACATTTCATGTAGATTCTTTTCTATATTCCCTAAGTGTTGGCCAGTCTGAGAAATAAAGGGACAGAGTACAAAAGAGAGATATTTAAAGATGGGTGTCCAGGGGAGACATCATATGTCAGCAGGTTCTGTGATGCCCCCTGAGCTGCAAAACAAGCAACTTTTTATTACTGATTTTCAAAAGGGGAGAGAGTGTATGAATAGGGTGTGGGTAGCAGAGATCATGTGCTTCACAAGGTAATGGAGTAACACAAGACAAAGGGAGACAGGGTGAGATCACAGGACCACGGGACTGGGGCAAAATTAAAATTGCTAATGAGGTTTCGGGCATGCATTGTCATTGATAATATCTTATCAGGAGACAGGGTTTGAGAGCAGACAACCTTTCTGACCAAAAACTTAGTAGGCGGAATTTCCTCCTCCTAATAATCCTGGGAGTGCTATGGGAGACTGGGGCTTATTTCATCCCTACATAAAAGATGGCTGCCCCCTGAAGTGGCCATTTTAGAGGCCTACATTCAGGGATGCATTCTCTTTCTCAGGGATGTTCCTTGCTGAGAAAATAATTCAGCTATATTTCTCCCATTTGTTTTTGAAAGAAGAGAAATATGTCTCTGTTCCACCCAGCTCACTGGCAGTCAGAGTTTGAGGTTATCTCTCTTGCTCCCTGAACATTGCTGTTATCTTGTTGTTTTTTCAAGGTGCCCAGATTTCATATTGTTGAAACACACTTGCTTTACAAACAATTTGTGCAGTTAACGCAACCATCACAGGGTCCTGAGGTAACATACACTCCCCTCAGCTTACAGAGATGATGGGATTAAGAGATTAAAGTAAAGACAGGCATAGGAAATCAAAAGGGTATTGATTGGGGAAGTGATAAGCATCCATGAAATCTTCACAATTTTGGTTCAGAGATTGCAGTAAAGACAGGAATAAGAAATTACAAAAGTATTAATTTTGAGGAACTAGTAAATGTCCATGAAGTCCTCACAATTTTTGCTCTTCTGCAATGGCTTCAGCTGGTCCCTCTATTCAGGGTTCCTGACTTCCTGCAACATCTCTCCCTTTCTTTTTATATAAATCTGCCATGGATATGAAGGCTTGTTCATTCTCTCAATTTTGACACAGGATTCTTTGACTGGTCCGGCACACTAAAAATAAGCCAATTAAACAGACAAACATAATTCCAAAATTTACTACAGTGGAGCCCCCAATACACTTAATCCAAGTCGTGAGGTTTAGTCCATAAAGATTTTCTGCCAGCTGATCTAACTCCTCAGCTCCAGGCACAATGGATAAGTTAGCTTGAGCAGTTTCAAAAATTTGTTTCTCTAATTTAGTTACGTCCAATGATAAATTACCTCCCCTACCCAGAATGTGTCCTCTGAACATTTCCCATGAATGATCAGTCTCATTATGGGAATACCTGGTGTTACAGAAATCTAAAGTATTCCAATCACACTGCATTTGCATGTGATGTTCGAGACTCACCACCCAATCTCCAAACCAAATAACAGACTGTCTTAAATCATTAATTTGATTTGCCAATTTTTGATCAATGCTTTGTTGAGAATTCCACATTTGGGTGGAAGTGGCTTGCCAATCATTAACAAAATGAGCTGTTTTAATGGATTGGTGTAATGCCATTCCAGCAGGGTGGCCATTGTTGTGACTGTAATTAGGCCTCTGATAACAATGATTACAGTGACAACAAATCTCTTAGATCTTTTTTTAGAATTTGCTGTAGCACTTCATTAATTAAATGTATTAAGGAGGAAGATTCCCAAGGACTGGGTAAAGTTATGTATAGATGACAATTAATGCACTGGACAGTTTGGTTGTTCATCCAAATTTTGATGTTTCCCACTAACAACACTTAAGGAGGCTTAACACAACTCTGTACGGGAAAACTCAGGTTGGAGGTAAGTAAAGCAGAATGTCTGGATCTATGTTGATACTGAGAGCGTGGGACAGTAGTGCGGACAAAAGACAGAAAAGTTTTCCCTTCCCATATTCACAGTCCACACATGATAATAGCCAATTTCCAAAGTTCTGGGGGTTCTGGCCTCAGAATGGGGAGTATCGTACGAGGCCTTGTGGGGGGGTGTCATAATGCCTTTATCTTCCCATTTTAAGGGAAAGAATGAGCTGAACCTCCTATGCAAAATAGAATGATGATTCTCCTTCTCCTGAAAAGAAATAAATAATGCCTCCAGGCATTCCCTTCCACCAAAGGAGCAATTGTTTTTTAAATAGCCCTCTGGTGTCCAGTCTATTACTAAACCATATGAGTCATTTTTTAATATTACTGCATGTGAGTTAACACAGTCTTCCCAGATTAAAGTTTTAGATGGGCCTTCAACATTTTTAGGGCATGGTTTTCCTGCAGGTTTATATTGAAAGTATGGGGTATTTTCCATTACTCCCCTTTCATTTATTTTAAAGGAGAAAGGGAGAGGTCGGAGACCAAATGTCCCAGTTTCTCTGTAGCTGATATTTCTGGAAGATAAGCATCCCAGACTTGAGTTTCTAGATGGATACAACCAGGTGTATGTCTGAGGCACAAAGTGGGGTATTTATAACCCATGGTAACATTAAATGCAGTGCCTTCTTCTCCTGGTTGAGCAGGACAACAGTCATCTGTAGCTCCAGACATCCACACACTATTGTTAGTGTAGATTTCTGCAGGAATATCAACCCAGGTGAGAGGTTGAATAAGTGGAGGAAAAGGACATAAACCCAATAAGAATAATTATATGTAGTAGGTAAATCAGTGTGAGACGAAACTGGTGAGACAGAAAGTATGAGGAGGAGAATCATTAAATAAAACATATTGTAAGTGAGATTAAGTGTTAAAGGAGGAAGAGAACAGAGGGATGTTATTTTCACGCTAATATAAATGGTGAGATTTTAAGGTTGGTAAGGAGAAAAAGAAAGGTAATCAGAAGTGGGATTAGTTAGATGGTTCTCTGTTGGCCTCAGGGAGGACTGAATCAGACCCACTGTGATTTGGAGTGCCTGCTGCTGAGGAGTTGGTACAGATCTCACCATGTCTGAGGGTAGTCTCTGACATGGACGTCTTTTCTCTGTGGCTTTTGTTTGATGATCTACTGGTGAAACACAAGCATATCCTCTTTCCCACATTAGGTAGAATTGGAGACAATATATAAAGGTTTGGGGAAGTCCTGTAAGGTAGTAATGACAGCAATTAACTCTACCTTTTGAGCAGAGGTGTAAGAGGTAGAAATAAGTTTGTCTGTAGGTTTTAAATAATTAATGTTACCCAAGTTTTTGGAACTCATTTAAAGTTTTGAAAGAATCTCTCCTAATTTGAAGTTTTTGAGGTTGAATACTTTGTTTATCGACCACCATTCCTAAATATTGAACAGGAGTGGTCTGTTGAATTTTATCCTGAGCAATGTGTAATCCAGCTTCTGCAACATGGTGGCTGAAAATTTGATAACAGTCAATTAATTATCAGTGGTGGCAGCAATTAAAATATCATCAATATAATGAAGAATATAGGCATTGGGAAATTGGGCTCAATCTGGTCGAAGCACTTGTCCAAGATAAAGCTGGCAGATTGTAGGGCTGTTCAGAATTTCCTGAGGAAGTACTTTCAATTGATAATGAGTTGCAGGCTACTGATTATTGATAGATGTTACAGTAAAAGCAAATTTTTCACAATCCAATTTGTGTAAATCAATATAAAAAAATCTTCAAGATCAATATCTATGAAAGGCCAATTTTTAGGTATTAAAGCTGGGGCAGGCATGCTAGGCTGGATGGCCCCCATAGGTTTAATTACAGTGTTAATAGCCCTTAAATCGGTTACCATTCACCATTTGCCTGATTTCTTTTTTACTAGAAACAGGAGAATTCCAGGGGGAAAGAGAAGGTTCCACATTTATAAGTTGTAACTGTTAAGAAACCAAATGAGTTAAAGCTTCCAGTTTTTCTTTAGAAAATGTCCACTGCTGAATCCAAATGGGCATGTCAGATTTCCACTGTAACAGGATAGGATCAGGAGGCATGGCAGTGGCTGCCACTAAAATGGATAACCCAAACCAGCCCTGTTTTCCTTTATAGTAACTGGGAGGCGTTTAGTAATCCCTTCATGTTTTGGACCGAGACTGAGTCCAGGAACAATCCCCATGTTCTCCATCCTATGCTGACTGGGAGCAATATAAGAGTTATGTGGAATATTAATTTCAGCATCAGTATTTACTAGGCCCTCAAACTTTATTCCTTGAATGTGTATGGTGCCGGTTGGCCATTGTTTAGAAATTACATTAATCCAATAAGTGGCCTTGTCAATGCCAGAGCCCATCCCAGGGCCACCTGCCTTATCTCCTTTGTTTAAAATGATATTAGGTAGTAAAATTAATTGAGTTTGCTTAACAGTAGTAAAAGAAACAGGAGCTTGACCTGGGGCATGCAACTTATCCTAAGCTCTCATACACAACTTTGTTACTTGTTTAGCAGAAGAGCATCAAAGTTTATTTGGGCATAAGTATCAGAGAAATTATCTGAGCCTGTGAGCTGAGCCTGAGTAGTTAGAATGCCATTAGTCTGATTTAGCTGAGCCTGAAGATGGGCCTCCTCTGCCCACCAGGATGAGATGAAATTAGAACAGCTTTTTGCCAAAAGGTCACAGTCTAAAGGAAGCAAAACAACCTAAGTACAAAAAGTTTGTAATATAATTTTAACATGAGGAAAAGTAGGACCATACTGAGTACAAGCCTTCTTAAATTTTTTAAAAAAGTAAGATTGAGAGGGACATATCAACACAGACCAGTTGAGGAACTGAAATGACAGGAGGGTGAGGGGCTATAGTGGATGGCAGCGGGCCTGGAGAATTATAGCTAAATTTTAGTTTGGTCCTGGAGACATTAGCTGATGCTGGAGATTTGAAGAGAGAAGAATTAGCATGTCTATGGTCCTGGGCTGTGTGAGTCATGGCTGCGGGAGCTTCAAGTATTGGCTGTTTGTGAAAAGAAGTAAGATAAGTAGGGGGTAACATTAAGCCAAAGTTATCCGACTTAGACATTGAATTGTCAGCATGATGGGGAGAAGTAACCGAAGGGAGAAGCTGATCAGATAACAAAGGTGGTATGGGAGAAGAAGGCTGAGGAAATGTCAGAGAAACTGAAGAAAAGCCAGAAAACTGTGGCAACTGCCAGGGGTCATGAGATCAGCAAGCTGCTAAGATGACATGCACCATGGCCCAACCACCCCAAACAGTGACAGGAACATAACTTCCTGCTGGAACCAGCTCCCAGAATGTTGTACCAACACAATCCCATACTTTTACATATACGGTTCCTTTTTCAGGAAACAAAGGACAGAATTTTTCCACCACCCTGAATAGAGTGACCATATTTTCCATGGTTACTTGGACCCTTCCCTGTTTCAACAGGTCTATGTCTAAGGTTCCTTTTTCAGGAGACCAAGGACAGAATTTTACCACTGCCCTGAATAGACTGATCATATTTTCCATAGGCAATCTAACCCTTTTCTCTTTTAACCAGAGTTTAATGTAGAAGAGATAGGTATAATGTTTATACTCAATGTGACCCATAGTTAACCCAGACCATACGCAGACTACTCACCACTCATCAGGGAGTTGAACACTTGTATCTGTGGACCAAACCAATGATGTTTCTCTGCACCTACCAAAGGGAACTGGGTTCCCTCATGTACTTAGGAAAAAAGAAAGACCACGTGGATGTCAGATATCGGGTGAAATTCACCCCCGATATTTAATGTAGGATCTTTTCTATATTCCCTAATTGCTGGTCAGTCTGAGAAATAAAGGGACAGTGTACAAAAGAGAGAAACTTTAAAGCTGGGTGTCTGGGGGAGACATCAAATTTCGGCAGGTTCCGTGAAGCCCCTTGAGCCGCAAAACCAGCAAGTTTTTATTAGTGATTTTCAAAATAGGTGACAGTGTACGAATAGGGTGTGGGTCACAGAGATCACGTGCTTCACAAGGTAATAGAATATCACAAGGAAAAATGAGGCAGGGTGAGATCACAAGACCAGAGGACCAGGGTGAAATTATAATTGCTAATGAAGTTTCAGGCACACATTATCATTTATAACATCTTATCAGGAGACAGGGTTTGAAAGCAGACAACCATCCTGACCAAAAATTTATTCAGCAGTAATTTCCTCATCCTTATAAGCCTGGGAGTGCTATGGGAGACTGGGGCTTATTTCATCCCTACAGCTCGATCATAAAAGACAGGCGCCCCCACAAAGTGGCCATTTTAGAGGCCACTTTTTAGCATAAGGAAACATACACTCAAGGATGCATTCTCTTTTTCAGGGATGTTCCTTGTTGAGAAAAATAATTTAGTGATATTTCTCTCATTTGCTTTTGAAAGAAGAGAAATATGTCTCTGCTCCTCCTGGCTTACCAGCAGTCAGAGTTTAAGATTATCTCTCTTGTTTCCTGAACATTGCTGCTATCCTATTCTTTTTTCAAGTTGCCCAGATTTCATATTGTTGAGACACACTTGCTTAACAAATAATTTGTGCAGTTAATGCAATCATCACAGGGTCCTGAGGTGACACATATCCTCCTCAGCTTACAGAGATGATGGGATTTAAGAGATTAAAGTAAAGACAGCCATAGGAAATCACAAGGATATTGATTGGGGAAGTGATAAGTGTCCACAAAATCTTCACAACTTCGGTTCAGAGATTGCAGTAAAGACAGGCATAAGAAATTACAAAAGTATTAATTTTGGGGAACTAATAAATGTGCATGAAATCTTCACAATTTATGTTCTTCTGCCATGGCTTTAGCTGGTTCCCAAATTTGGGGTTCCTGACTTCCTGCAATAATGCCCCTTGTAATTACTGACACATTGGTAGTCTTTATTTCAATGTAAATTATTAAAGCCACAGGTTCCAAGTTTTCTTAGAATCACTTTTTAAATGAATCCTTCATGTCTTGATCCAGTAATATCTCTGCAGTAAAATGAAAAGAGCGAGCTGAAAAAAAAAAAAACTCACAAAATTTATCCCTCATTAGACTTAGATGAATACACTTTACAAATATATAATTAAACAAAACAGATAAACAAGGTGACAATAAAATGCTACAGACCCTAATTTCTTTATAGACATATAAACTTACCAGGAATACAACGACCAAAATGCCTTTATGAGAAATCTAAGAACCAGATAAGCATTGTGGCACCCTAAGTGAGCAAAATGACAACAACCACATTGAAGTGTAACAAAAGTTTTGCTTATTTATGTATGACAGCCATTCATCATCCTATGATGACTTTAAATAGAGACTCCCAATTTCAGTCTCCACCCTCCAAAAATAAATAAAATAGTGGCACTTGTGTCCATACTTCTGGCTTTTTGAGGACTTACCAAAGAATAATTTTTATATTTCATGACAGTGTTCAAAACAAAGGTGGTATACTCTGACAGTTTGGGACAGCTGAGACCAAAGGTAAGTGACTTACAAGAGAAGAAAGACTTCATTGTCACAGACAGACAATAGTTGTAGCAAATGACTATAGGATCCCAATAAGAAACATGGGGAATGTCAGGGGCAGTCACTTATGCCTGTAATATCAGTATTTTGGGTGGCTGAGGCAGGTGAATCACCTGAGGTGAGAAGTTCAAGACAAGCCAGGTTAACATGATGAAATGCTGTGTCCTTAAAAAATTCAAAAATTTGCTGGCTGTCATGGCAGCTGCCTCTAATGACAGCTACTCAGGAGGCTGAGGCAGGAGAATCACCTGAACTGGGGCAGTGGAGGTTACGGTGAGTCAAGATTGAGCCATTGCACTGCAAATTGAGCAACAGGAATGAAAGCCCAACAAAAGAAAGAAAAGGAAAGCAAGAAAGCAAGAAAGCAAGAAAGCAAGCAAGAAAGCAAGAAAGCAAGCAAGTAAGCAAGGAAGCAAGCAAGCAAGCAAGCAAGAAAGAAAGAAAGAAAGAAAAGAAAGAAAGAAAGAAAGAGAGAAAGAAGGAGAGAAAGAAAGAAAAAAGAAAGAAAAAAAGGAAGAAAGAAAGAAAGAGAAAAGAAAGAAAGAAAGAAGGAAAGAGGGTGGGTGTGGTGGCTCATGCCTCTAATGCCAGAAGTTTGGGAGGCTGAGGTGGGGAGATCATGAGGTTAGGAAATTGGGACCATCCTGGCTAACAAGGTAAAACCCCATCTCTACCAAAAATACAAACATCAGTCGGGTGTGGTGGCAGGAACCTCTAGTCCCAGCCACTCAGGAGACTGAGGCAGGAGAATGGCATGAACCCAGGAGGCAGAGCTTGCAGTGAGCCAATATTGTGTCACTGCACTCTAGCCTGGGCAACAGAGTGACACTCCTTCCAAAAAAAAAAAAAAAAACACAACAACATGAGGAAACTTTTTAAGCTACAAAACACACAAGATCAGAGAAAACATTCATATAACAGTCTTGAGAGACTCCGGGAATCTCTAGCATAAAATACTGGTATCATACTCCCACAGAAAAAAAGCCACTTAAGATTTTAACAGGTGGCTTTTTACTTTACAAATTGCCATCTAAGATTACAACATATGGAAAATATCAACATAATATGGATCAAGCAAAGAAAAAAATGAATATACAGAACAAAATTATTTAAATATTTGAGATTTTAAAATTACTTGTGGCAATTTGAATTAAAGTCTGATCTATTTTCAAAAGAAAAAATAAATTACCCTAAAATATCAGTATTACCATCTTAAGTAGTAAAATAGAAATAAAGAAAACAAAATGGAATAACCAAAAGGAATTCACAAAAAATAAAAATCACAAAAAGAAATAAAAATCGTAGAGTAGAAGTACCAAAAAAACTGATAGGGACTTCAACATTAGTAAAAAATGTAAGAAAATGAAGAAGCTCAGCAAATTACAACTAACATTAACACAAGATATTTCTAACAAGACACAACATAAGCAATGTTTTGAAATTCACAGACAACGAGAGCATGAAATGCAAGAAGATAAAAGAGATATGTTATTTATATGCATGCTTCTGCAAAATAACTGGTAAATTTATGAACATAAATAATTTGGGAAAGATGGGAGTAGGATAACATAGCTAAAACATTGAAAAAAAAAAAGTCTAAGAAAGAATATTATACCCAGCCAAAGTATCCTTCAAAATGGAAAAAGTAAAAAAGTCCAACTATATCATGATCTATATCAAGATCAAACAATGTCATGTTTTCAAGAGACTCACTTCACATCTAATAATAATAAAATAATGAAAATGGCATGATGAGAAATACATTCAAAGCAATGTTAACCAAATGACAGGAAAAGAAGCAACAAGTTATTAAGTTGAAAACTCTCATATTTCATATAATTCACTTCAAGGCAATATTTACAAGAGACAAAGTAGTACATTCAATTGTAATAAGAGGGTACATTCACTGAGAACCTATAAATATACAAAAGTTTTCTGAAAAACATTAAGTAAACAATAACAGAATTGAAACCAAAATAGACAGCAATATAATAATGGAAGTGTAAATCACTATCCTACTTTTAGGAATAAATAAAGCAAGACAGAATATCGATAAGAGAAGAAACAACTTGAATGCAATATACAATAATTACACCTAACAAATATTTATAGAAAACTGAATACCCATTTTTTTTTCAATAGCTAATAAAACATTTTACTAGATGGACCACGTGTGACACCACAAAAGAAGACATAACTTTTTTTAAATTAAAATTTTATAATTATTTATAGACCCAATGGAATAAAACTAGAAATTGGTAACATAATTTTTTTTTTCTTCAGATGAAGTATTGCTCTGTTAGTAGGCTGAATCAGTGGCACAAATTCTGTTAACCGCAACCTCCAACTCATGGGTGCAAGCAATTCCTCACCCTCACCCTTTCGAGTAGCTGGGAATGTAGGCCCACAAACCACCACTTTTCCCGAGTAGCTGAGAATACAGTCACACAAACAACCATAAAGTACATTTTTTTTTTTTTTTGGTTATTTTAGTAGAGATGGGGTTTCACTATGTTGGCCAGGAGGTTCTCAAATACCTGAACTCTCCATGCACCCTCCTAAGCATTCCAAAGCACTCAGATTATAGGTGTGAGCCACCACATCTGGGCAACACATTTTGAGCATGCTTTTTAAGGGTTGGAAGACATAATATTGGGATGTGTCCATGCTGCTTAGTGTAACTCAGATATACAACACACCCCTTTACTTTTTTTTTTTTTTGGAATGTTTATATTTATTTTATTTATTTTTACTTATTTTTACTTTATTATATTATTATTATACTTTAAGTATTAGGGTACATGTGCACAACATGCAGATTTGTTACATATGTATACATGTGCCATGTTGGTGTGCTGCACCCGGTAACTAGTCATTTAGCATTAGGTTTATCTCCTAATGCTATCCCTCCCCCTTCTGCCCACATCACAACCATCCCCAGTGTGTGATGTTCCCCTTTCTGTGTCCATGTGTTCTCATAGTTCAATTCCCACCTATGAGTGAGAACATGCAGTGTTTGGTTTTTTGCCCTTGTGATAGTTTGCTAAGAATGATGGTTTCCAGATGCATCCATGTCCCTACAAATGACATGAACTCATCATTTATTATGGCTGCATAGTATTCCATGGTGTATATGTGCCACATTTTCTTAATCCAGTCTATTGTTGTTGGACATTTAGGTTGGTTCCAAGTCTTTGCTATTGTGAATAGTGCCACCATAAACATACGTGTGCATGTGTCTTTATAGCAGCATGATTTATAATCCTTTGGGTATATAACCAGTAATGGGATGGCTGGGTCAAATGGTATTTCTAGTTCTAGATCCCTGAGGAATCGCCACACTGACTTTCACAATGGTTGAACTAGTTTACAGTCCCACCAACAGTGTAAAAGTGTTCCTATTTCTCCACATCTTCTCCAGCACCTGTTCTTTCCTGACTTTTTAAAGATCACCATTCTAAACAGTGTGAGATGGTATCTCATTGTGGTTTTGATTTGCATTTCTCTGATGGCCAGTGATGATAAGCATTTTTTCTTGTGTTTTCTGGATGCATAAATATCTTCTTTTGAGAAGTGTCTTTTCATATCCTTCACCCACTTTTTGACAAAGTTGTTTGTTTTTTTCTTGTAAATTTGTTTGAGTTCATTGTAGATTCTGAATATTTGTCCTTTGTCAGATGAGTAGGTTGCAAAAGTTTTCTCCCATTCTGTAGGTTGCCTGTTCACTCTGATGGCTGTTTCTTTTGCTGTGCAGAGGCTCCTTAGCTTACTTAGATCCCATTTGTCAATTATGGCTTCTGTCTTTGCTTTTGGTGTTTTAGACATGAAGTCCTTGTCCATGCCTATGTCCTGCATAGTATTGCCCAGGTTTTCTTCTAGGGTTTTTAAGGTTTTAGATCTAACATTTTAGTCTTTAATCCATCTTGAATTAATTTTGTATAAGGTATAAGGAAAGGATCCAGTTTCAGCTTTCTACATATGGATAGCCAGTTTTCCCAGCACCATTTATTAAATAAGGAATCATTTCCCCATTGCTTGTTTTTGTCAGGTTTGTCAAAGATCAGATGGCTGTAGGTATGTGGCATTATTTCTGAGCACTCTGTTCTGTTCCGTTGGTCTAGATCTCTGCTTTGGTACGCGTACCATGCTGTTTTGTTTATAGTAGCCTTGTAGTATAGTTTGAAGTCATATAGCTTGATGCCTCCAGCTTTGTTCTTTTGGCTTAGGATGGATTTGGTGATATGGGCTCTGTTTTTGTTCCATGTCAAATTTAAAGTATTTTTTTTTTCCAATTCTGTGAAGAAAGTCATTGGTAGCTTGATGGGGATGGCATTGAATCTATAAATAACCTTGGGTATCGTCTTTTATTTCACTGAGCAGTGGTTTGTAGTTCTCCTTGAAGAGGTCCTTCACGTCCCTTATAAGTTGGATTCCTATGTAATTTATTCCCTCTGAAGCAATTGTGAATGGGAGTTCACTCATGATTTGGTTCTCTGTTTGTCTCTTATTGGTGTAACAGAATGCTTGTGATTTTTGTACATTGATTTTGTATACTGAGATTTGCCGAAGTTGCTTATCACCTGGAGAAGATTTTGGGCTGAGATGATGAGGTTTTCTAAATATACAATCATGTCATCTGCAAACAGAGACAGTTTGACTTCCTCTTTTCCTCATTGAATGCCCTTTATTTCCTTCTCCTGCCTAATTGCCCTGGCCAGAACATCCAACACTATGTTGAATAGGAGTGGTGAGAGAGGGCATCCCTGTCTTGTGCCAATTTTCAAAAAGAATGCTTCCAGTTTTTGCCCATTCAGTATGATATTGGCTGTGGGTTTGTCATAGATAGCTCTTATTATTTTGAGATACATCCCATCAATACCTAATTTATCAAGAGTTTTTAGTGGGAATGGTTGTTGAATTTTGTCAAAGGCCTTTTCTGCATCTATTGAGATAATCATGTGGTTTTTTTCTTTGGTTCTGTTTGTATGCTAGATTACATTTATTGATTTGCATATGTTGAACCAGCCTTGCATCCCAGGGATGAAACCCACTTGATCATGGTGGACAAACTTTTTGATGTGCTGCTGGATTTGGTTTGCCAGTATTTTATTGAGGATTTTTGCATTGATGTTCATCAAGGATATTGGTCTAAAATTCTCTTTTTTTGATTGTGTCTGTGCCAGGCTTTGGTATCAGAATGATGCTGGCCTCATAAAATGAGTTAGGGAGGATTCCCTCTTTTTCTATTGATTAGAATAGTTTCAGAAGGAATGGTGTCAGCTCCTCTTTGTACCTCTGGTAGAATTCGGCTGTGAGTCCCTTTGGTCTTGGACTTTTTTTCTTTGGTAAGCTATTGATTATTGCCTCAACTTCAGATCCTGTTATTGGTTCTATTCAGAGATTCAACTTCTTCCTGGTTTAGTCTTGGAAGGATGTATGTGTTGGGGAATTTATACATTTCTTCTAGAACTTCTAGTTTATTTTCACAGAGGTGTTTATAGCATTCTCTGATGGTAGTTTGTATTTCTGTGGGATCAGTGGTGATATCCCCTTTATCATTTTTTTTTTGCATCTATTTGATTCTTCTCTCTTCTCTTCTTCATTAGTCTTGCTAGCAGTTTATCAATTTTGTTGATCTTGTCCTCATTGGTTTCAAAGAACATCTTTATTTCTGCCTTCATTTCATTATTTACCCAGTAGTCATTCAGGAGCATGTTGTTCAGTTTCCATGTAGTTGAGCCGTTTTGAGTGAGTTTCTTAATCCTGAGTTCTAGTTTGATTGCACTGTGGTCTGAGAGGCAGTTTGTTATAATTTCTGTTCTTTTACATTTGCTGAGGAGTACTTTACTTCCAACTATGTGGTCAATTTTGGTGTACGTGTGATGTGGTGACTAAAAGAAGGTATATTCTGTTGATTTGGGGTGGAGAGTTCTGTAGATGTATATTAGGTCCCCTTGATGCAGAGCTGACTTCAATTCCTGGGTATCCTTGTCAACTCCCTGTCTCATTGATCTGTCTAATGTTGACAGTGGGGTGTTAAAATCTCCCATTATTATTCTGTGGGAGTCTAAGTCTCTTTGTAGGTCACTGAGGACTTGCTTTATGAATCTGGGTGCTCCTGTATTGAGTGCATATATATTTAAGATAGTTAGCTCTTCTTGTTGAATTGATCCCTTTACCATTATGTAATGGCCTTCTTTGTCTCTTTTGACCTTTATTGGTTTAAAGTCTGTTTTATCAGAGACTAGGATGGCAACCCCTGCTTTTTTGTTTTCCATTTGCTTGGTAGGTCTTCTTCCATCCCTTTATTTTGAGCCTATGTGTGCCTCTGCATGTGAGATGGGTTTCCTGAATACAGTACACTGATGGGTCTTGACTCTTTATCCAGTTTACCAGTCTGTGTCTTTCAATTGTAGCATTTATCCAATTTACTTTTAAAGTTAATATCATTATGTGTGAATTTTATCCTGTCATTATGATATTAGCTGGTTATTTTGCTGGTTAGTTGATGCAGTTTCTTCCTAGCCTTGATGGTGTTTACAATTTGACATGTTTTTGCAGTGGCTGGTACCAGTTGTGCCTTTCCATATTTAGTGCTTCCTTGAGGAACTCTTTTAGGGCAGGCCTGGTGGTGTCAAAATCTCTCAGCATTTGCTTGTCTGTAAAGTATTTTTTTCTCCTTCACTTATAAAGCTTAGTTTGGCTGGATATGAAATTCTGGGTTGAAAATTCTTTTCTTTAGGAATGTTGAATATTAGTCCCCCCTCTCTTGTGGCTTGTAGAGTTTCTGCCATGAGATCAGCTCTTAGTCTTATGGGCTTCCGTTTGTGGGTAACCCGACCTTTCTCTCTGGCTGCCCTTAACATTTTTTCCTTCATTTCAACTTTGGTGAATCTGACAATTATGTGTCTTGGAGTTGCTCTTCTCGAGGAGTATCTTTGTGGCATTCTCTGTATTTCCTGAATTTGAATGTTGGCCTGCCTTGCTAGACTGTGGAAGTTCTCCTGGATAATATCCTGCAGAGTGTTTTGCAACTTGGTTCCATTCTCCCCTTCACTTTCAGATACACCAATCAGACATAGATTTGGTCTTTTCACATACTCCCATAATTCTTGAAGGATTTTTTCATTTCTTTTTATTCTTTTTTTTCTAAACTTCTCTTCTCACCTCATTTAATTCACTTCATCTTCCACCACTGGTACCCTTTCTTTCATTTAATTCACTTCATCTTCCACCACTGGTACCCTTTCTTCCAGTTGATTGTATCGGCTACTTAGGCTTCTGCATTCCTCGTGTAGCTTTTGTGCCTTGGTTTTCAGCTCCATCAGGTCCCTTAAGGACTTCTCTGCATTGGTTATTCTAGTTATCCATTTGTCTAATTGTTTTTCAAAGCTTTTAATTTCTTTGCCATTGGTTCGAATTTCCTCCTGTAGCTCAGAGTAGTTTGATCATCTGAAGCCTTCTTCTCTCAGCTCATCAGTCATTCTCCATCTAGATTTGTCCCATTGCTGCTGAGGAGTTGCGTTCCTTTGGAGGAGGAAAGGTGCTCAGATTTTTAGAGTTTCCAGTGTTTGTATTCTGTTTTCTTCCCATCTTTGTGGTTTTATCTACCTTTGATCTTTGATGATGTTGACATAGAGATGAGTTTTTGGTGTGGCTGTTCTTTCTGTTTGATAGCTTTCCATCTAGCAGACAGGACGGTCAGCTGCAAGTCTGTTGGAGTTTGCTGGAGGTCTATTCTAGACCCTTTTTTCCTGGGTATTAGCAGTTGGTGGCTGCAGAGCAGCGGATACTGGTGAACTGCAAATGCTGCTGCCTGATCATTCCTCTGGAAGTTTTGTCTCAGAGGAGTACCCGGCCCTGTGAGGTGTCAGTCTGCCCCTACTGAGGGGTGCCTCCCACTTATGCTACTCAGATGTCAGGCACCCACTTGAGGAGGCTGTCTGCTTGTTCTCAGATCTCAAGCTGCATGCTTGGAGAACCACTACTCTCTTCAAAGCTGTCGGACAGGGACATTTAAGTCTGCAAAAGTTATTGCTGTCTTTTGTTTGTCTGTGTCCTGCCCCCAGAGTTGGAGCCTACAGAGGTAGGCAGGTCTCCTTGAGCTGTGAAAGGCTCCACCCAGTTTGAGCTTCTGGGCCAGTTTGTTTACCTACTCAAGCCTCAGCAATGGTGGGCACCCGTCCCCCAGCCTCACTGCCACCCTGCAGTTTGATCTCCGACTGCTGTGCTAGAAATGGGTGAGACTCTGTGGGTGTAGGACCCTCTGAAACAGGTGTGGGATATAATCTCCTGGTGTGCTGTTTTCTAAGCTAGTTGGAAAAGCACAGTATTATGGTGGGAGTGACCTGATTTTCCAGGTGCTGTCTGTCACCTTATTCTCTGACTAGGAAAGGGAATTCCCTGACCCGTTGCACTTCCTGGGTGAGGTGATGCCTTGCCCTGCTTCAGATCATGCATCTTGCCCTGCACTCACTGTCCTGCACCTACTGTCTGGCACTCCCCAGTGAGATGAACCTGGTACCTCAGTTGGAAATGCAGAAATCACCTGTCTTCTGCATCACTCATGTTGGGAGCTGTAGACCAGAACTCTTCCTATTCAGATATCTTCAACACACCTCTTTTCAAATTTAAATTTGGGTTTTCCAAAAATAGAAAGAAAAAAAACACAAAATTACTTAAGATCTTAAGGGACTGTGAAAAGTCTGGCAATCTTTAAAAGAAGAAAACTATTGCACACCTGTTCCAAAATTGACCACATGGTTGGAAGTAAAGCTCTCCTCAGCAAATATACAAGAACAAAAATTACAACAAACTGTGTCTCAGAACACAGTGCAATCAAACTAGAATTCAGGATTAAGAAACTCACTCAAAACTGCTCAACTACATGGAAATTGAGCAACCAGCTCCTGAATGACTACTGGGTACATAGTGAAATGAAGGCAGAAATAAAGATGTTCTTTGAAACCAATGAGAAGACACAACATACCAGAATCTCTGGGACACATACAAAACAGTGTGTAGAGGGAAATTTATAACATTAAATGTCCACAAGAGAAAGCAGGAAAGATCCAAAATTGACACCCTAACATCAGAATTGAAAGAACTAGAAAAGCAAGAGCAAACACATTCAAAAGCTAGCAGAAGGCAAGAAATAACTAAAATCAGAGCAGAACTGAAGGAAATAGAGACACAAAAAACCCTTCAAAAATTTAATAAATTCAGGAGCTGGTTTTTTGAAAGGATCAACAAAATTGATAGATGGCTAGCAAGATTAATAAAGAAGAAAAGAGAGAAGAATCAAATAGACACAATAAAAAATGATAAAGGGAATATCACCAGCAATCCCACAGAAATGCAAACTACCATCAAAGAATACTACAAAGACCTCTATGCAAATAAACTAGAACATCTAGAAGAAATGGATAAATTCCTTGACACATATACCCTCCCAAGACTAAACCAGGAAGAAGTTGACTCTGAATAGACCAATAGCAGGCTCTGAAATTGTGGCAATAATCAATAGATACCAACAAAAAGAGTCCAGGACCAGATGGATTCACAGTCGAATTCTACTGGAGGTACAAGGAGGAACTGGTACCACTCTTTCTGAAACTATTCCAATCAATAGAAAAAGAGAGACTCCTCCCTAACTCATTTTATGAGGCCAGCATCATTCTGATACCAAAGCCAGGCAGAGACACAACCAAAAAAGAGAATTTTAGACCAATATCCTTGATGAACATCAATGCAAAAATCCTCAATAAAATACTAGCAAACCAAATCCAGCAGCACATCAAAAAGCTTATCCATGATGGTCAACTTGGCTTCATCCCTGGGATGCAAGGCTGGTTCAATATACACAAATCAATAAATGTAATCCAGCATACAAACAGAACCAAAGAAAAAAAACACATGATTATCTCAATAGATGCAGAAAAGGCCTTTGACAAAATTCAACAACCATTCATACTAAAAACTCTCAATAAATTAGGTATTGATGGGACGTATCTCAAAATAATAAGAGCTATCTATGACAAACCCACAGCCAATATCATACTGAATGGGCAAAAACTGGAAGCATTCTCTTTGAAAACTGGCACAAGACAGGGATGCCCTCTCTCACCACTCCTATTCAACATAGTGTTGGATATTCTGGCCAGGGCAATTAGGCAGAAGAAGGAAATAAAGGCATTCAATGAGGAAAAGAGGAAGTCAAACTGCCTCTGTTTGCAGATGACATGATTGTATATCTAAAACACCCCATCATCTCAGCCCAAATCCTCCTCAAGGTGATAAGCAATATGAGTAAAATCTCAGTATACAAAATCAATGTACAAAAATCACAAGCATTCTTTTACGTCAATAACAGACAAACAGAGAACCAAATCATGAGTGAACTCCCATTCACAATTGCTTCAAAGAGAATAAAATACCTAGGAATCCAACTTACAAGGGACATGAAGGACCACTTCAAGGAGAACTACAAACCACTGCTCAATGAAATAAAAGAGGATACAAACAAATGGAAGAACATACCCTGCTCATGGGTAGGTATAATCAATATCATGAAAATGGCCATACGGCCCAAGGTAAGTTCTAGATTCAATGCCATCCCCATCAAGCTACCAGTGACTTTCTTCACAGAATTGGAAAAGACTACTTTAAATTTCACATGGAACCAAAAAAGAGCCCGCATTGCCATGTCAATCCTAAGCCAAAAGAACAAAGCTGGAGTCATCATGCTACCTGACTTCAAACTATACTACAAGGCTACTGTAACCAAAAGAGCATGATACTGGTACCAAAGCAGAGATATATATCAGTGGAACAGAAAAGAGCCCTCACAAATAATGCCACATATCTACAACTATCTGATCTTTGATAAACCTAAGAAAAACAAGCAATGGGGAAAGGATTCCCTATTTAATAAATGGTGCTGGGAAAACTGGCTAGCCATATGTAGAAAGTTGGAACTGGATCTCTTCCTTACATCTTATACAAAAATTAATTCAAAATGAATTAAGGACTTAAATGTTAGACCTACAACCATAAAAACCCTAGAAGAAAACCTTGGCATTATCATTCAGGACATAGGCATGGGCAAGGACTTCATGTCTAAAACACCAAAAACAATGGCAACAAAAGCCAAAATTGACAAATGTGATCTATTTAAACTAAAGAGCTTCTGCATGGCAAAAGAAACCACCATCAGAGTGAACAGGCAACCTACAAAGTGGGAGAAAATTTTCACAACTTACTCATCTGATAAAGGGCTAATATCCAGAACCTACAATGAACTCAAACAAATTTACAAGAAAAAAAACAACCCCATCAAAAAGTGGGCAAGGGACATGAACAGACACATCTCAAAAGAAAACTTTTATGCATCCAAAAAACACGTGAAAAAATGCTCATCATCACTGGCCATCAGAGAAATGCAAATCAAAACCACAATGAGATACCATCTCACACCAGTTAGAATGACAATCTTTAAAAAGTCAGGAAACAACAGGTGCTGGAGAGGATGTGGAGAAATAGGAACACTTTTACACTGTTGGTGGGACTGTAAACTAGTTCAACCATTGTGGAAGTCAGTGTGGTCATTCCTCACAGATCTAGAACTAGAAATACCATCTGACCCAGCCATCCCATTACTGGGTATATACGCAAAGGACTATAAATCATGCTGCTATAAAGACACATGCACACATATGTTTATGGTGGCACTATTCACAATAGCAAAAACTTGGAACCAAGCTAAATGTCCAACAATGATAGACTGGATTAAGAAAATGTGGCACATATACACCATGGAATATTATGCAGCCATAAAAAATAATGAGTTCATGTCCTTTGTATGGACATGGATGAAATTGGAAATCATCGTTCTCAGTAAACTATCACAAGAACAAAAAACCAAACACCGCATATTCTCACTCATATTTGGGAATTGAATAATGAGAACACATGGACACAAGAAGGGGAACATGACACTCTGGGGATTGTTGTGTGGTAGAGGGAGGGTGGAAGGATAGCTTTAGGAGATATATCTAATGCTAAATGGTGAGTTAATGGGTGCAGCTCACCAGCATGGCACATGTATACATATGTAACTAACCTGCACATTTTGCACATGTACCCTAAATCTTAAAGCATAATAATAACAAAATAAAAAAAAAAAGAAAACTATTAGAAGTATTACACATAATAATTTCCAAACACACACACACAAAATCTGCTGTAATCAAAGAATTTTGGTACTGGTATAAAGTGGAATACCAAAGCAATGAAATAGAATGTAGCACAGACATACACTCTTGAATAGAGAGGAGAGACGTGCCACCTGTATTTTACATTCAGCTTTATGTGGCATTCCCTTTGGGCTTAGGACACAGGCAGGAGAAGAGAGCTACATTACCTAGATGCTAGTTTCAGTGCTATTTCAAAATATTCTCTGGGGGAAGGTCACAGACAGGAGAGAAAAACCACCTACACATTCAGTTTCCATTTTAAATTTGATTTTTCAAAAAATAGAAAAAAAGAATTATGTAAGATATTAAGGGACTGTGAAAAGCCTGACAAACTTTATAAGAAGAAAAGTATTTGAATCATTACACATAACAATTTCCAAACATGTACACACACACAAATCTGCAGTAATCAAAGCATTTTGATACTGGTATAAAGGTGGAATACCAAAGTAATTAAATAGAATGCAGCACAGACATATACTCTTGAATAGAGAAGAGAGACATATCACCTAGATTTTACATTCAGCCTCATGTCACATTTCCTTTGAGCTTAGGACACAGGCAGGAGAAGAGAGCAACATTGTGTAGATGCTAGTTTCAGTGATATTTCAAAATGTTCTCTGGGGGCAGGGCACATGAATGAGAGAAAAACCACCTAGGCAAAGACCCAGATATATGTGATAATATCCTCTGTTAACTGCGCCAGGCAGAAGAGGCACATTATTATGATTCTTCCCTGGTGATATGTAACAATGCACCCATGGAAAACAATTTGAGGCAAAATGTCTCAATACCACGGTACTAAGGCCAGTGATATGACACAATCCAATCATCTTTGAGGATGACACCTTTAACCTTTAGTTGAGCATGTCTATTAGAGTCACAATCTCATGTGTTTGCTGGACCCATATATGACACTCTCAAAAACTTTCAAGGGCTTTATAAAACCTGAATGAGAGTTTCAAACCTCTCTGAGGACTACGTACGTGTTCATGTGGATTCACACTCTTACATATTGCCCTAAACCCAGTTATGACACTCAACATCTGTCCTATAGGCAGGGTTAAAAGAGAAGACACATCTTATTATTTATTTATTTATTTTGAGATGGGGTCTCACTGTGTTACCCAGGCTGGAGTGCACTGATGCCATCTCTGCTCATTGAAATCTCTACCTCTTGGGTTCAAGTGATAATCCTGCCTCAGCTTCCTAGGTAGCTGATACTAGGAGTGTGTGCCATCATACCCAGCTAAGTTTTTGTATTTTTAACACAGATGGGATTTCACCATATTAGCCAGGATGATCTTGATCTCCTCATCTCTTGATCCACCCACCTTGTCCTCCTAAAGTGCTGGGATTGCAGGTGTGAGCCAACATGCCTGGCTGGGAACACCCACTATTATGCTTATGGGCTCAGTTCAGAAATAAGTTACCATCCCACCTGTGTCCAGATCCACATAAGAAGGTTCCAATTCCAATTTTGTCATGTATTTCCTCGTTAGACTCAGAACTTCTACAGTGGGCTTTGTAAATGTGGGATGGTGACAACTTTTAATTTCATCTGGGTTTGTAAATGACAATCCCAATCTGAACGTTTTTCTGTGCCCTGTTATAAAACTCTCTACCACCAGAATTTATACAAGTTAGTGTCATAAACTTCTGTGAGCTTGGTAAAAATATGCAACCCATGACTTTACCTATTGCCCTAAGCCTAACACTGAGAGGCAAAATATATTTTATTGGCTGAATCCCAACATAAGTTTGATCATCATGCCTGTGAACTGAAGAAAGGTATATGTCATCATCCCATGTATAAGCAAAAAATTAAGCAGAAGGGTAACATCACTTAGATGCTGTGTCAGGTAATATGTAACAATGCCTTTTCTAGGCATGGTAGAAGAAATTGGGTCAAATTAACTGAGTCTTAGACCTATCAATATGACACCACACCAAATGTGGAAAAAAAACAGCCAAGTTATGAGAGCCAAAACACCTACATAATGGGCCTAAGATATGTCAAAATACCTTCATTCGCTTGAGCTTGGGCAGAAGAATCACATCATACAAGTGCTAGGCCGAGCAATATACAGTATGTCATAATTTTCTGTTTGTGCAGAACCAAGGTTGTAGAGTGACATCATCTGTGTTATGGACCCTGAAATGTGTCAAAATTCCCTTTATTGTGGCATAATTCAAGAAAAAAGAGAGAGTCACATATTGTGGGTGCTGGGCTGAGTAATGTGCCAAAATCCTCCTATTGTGAAGTCCCAGGCAGTAAATGAGTCACATCACTTAGGTCATAGGCTCAGAGATGTGTCATAATTTTCCCAGTATGCAGGGCTCAGACAAGCAATGAGAGCCATATCACTAACGTGCTTCCCTTGGAAGATGTCACAAGGTAACATGTGGTTAGAATTCAGAAAGAATAGTCACATCACTTGGCTGCTGTGTCCTGAGATATGGCACAAGGCTCTCTTAAAACAGCATCTAGCAGAGAGTTACTTCACCTAGGTGCAATTTCTCTGCTTATGCCACAATGTTCCATGTGGGTAGGGCCCAAAAAATGGGTCACTTCACCTAGGAGATAGGTCCAGAGATATATCACAAGGTCCTTTATGTGGTGTAGCCCTGGAAAAAGAGCACGACTACCTGTCTGCCTGGCCAAGAAATATTTCACTCTCAAGTTTGGCAGGGCCCAAGCAGGAGAGCTACATACCCTAACTGATAGGCCCAGAGATATGTCAAAATGCCCTCCTTTGGGCATGGCTCTGGCAAAAGAGTATCCTTGTCTGTGGGCCTGGCCTGGCAGTATGTCACTATCCTTCCTTTGTGCTTGGCCCATTCCGGAGAAAAGAGTTACATCACCTATGAGGTGGACACAAAAATATGTCCCAATGATTTGGGTGGGCATGGCACAGGCAAGAATGTAACATCACCTTGGTGCTAGATCCAGTGATATATCACAATCCTTACTTAGAGAAAGGCCCAGCGAGGGGAGTCCTATCACCTAGGGTTTGGCCTAGGTAGATATCATAATCCCATATATGGGTGAGAACCATTCTGGATAATCAAATTACACAGAAATTTGGCAAAAATTTATATCACTATCACATTTTCAGAAAATTCCAAAGGTCAGATTTACAATATCACACATCTTGCTTTTATGTGTGACAGCTGGCTTAATCCATGTGAAATAATGACCGTCCTTATTCACAGCTTGGTGTGTATACATGACTCACAACTTCACCTGTGTGCTGAGCGCTGCTTTGACGGAGTCTGTATAATCTAAAGACTTTGTAAAATATGTGTGAGTGTTGTAATCTTTTGTGCTTTTGCAGAATGGTGATCCAAGACATCACGCATGTCCCTGAAGTTAGTTATGAGTCAAAATATTCTCTGCCGGGTGTGGTGGCTTATGCCTGTATTCCCAGCACTTTGGGAGACTGAGCTGAGAGATCATGAGATCAGGAGATAGAGACCATCCTGGCTAACACGGTAAAATCCCATCTCCACTAAAAATACAAAAAATTAGCCAGGCCTTGTGGCGGGTGCCTTTAGTCCCAGTTACTCGAGAGGCTGAGTCAGGAGAATAGCGTGAACCTGGGTTGCAGGGGTTGCAGTCAGCTGAGATCGCACCACAGCACACAAGCCTGGGCAACAGAGCAATACTCTGTCTCAAAAAAAAATATATATATATATTTTATATATAAAATATATATTATAAAATTGTATATAATATATGAAAATATATTTATAATATATTATAAATATATAAATATATAATATATTTTTAAAAATATATTTTATAATATATTTTTATATATTTATATATTTTTATATAATATATTTTTATATATTTATATATTGTACATTATATATTTATATAAAAATATGTAAAAATATATTTTATAATATATATTTATATATTATATACATAAATATTTTTTTTTCTGTATTGGCTGAGTCTACATATGACAGTCATTATTATTCCTGTGAGCCTTGCTTAGGTATATGTTACAATACCCTCTGTGGTTATGAGGCAGGCAGAACAGTTACATCACCTAAATTCTAGGCTAGAAATATTTCAATATTCTCTTAGTAGACAGGGTGCTGTCAGAAATTTTACATATCTTGTGTGCTAGGTCCAGCTCTGTGCTACAATGTCCTTTGTGGGCAGTGTCTAGGCAGGAGGGGAGAGTTATATAACCTAAATGATTGGTCCAAGCATATGTCACAATGCCTCCTGTTTGCAGGGCCCAAACAATAAATTCATATCATTTAGATGCAGTGTTTAGAAAAGCTACAATTACCAAAGGAAACAGGGTCCAGGTAGGAGAGAAGTGGCATGTAAACTAGAAGATGTGTCCAGAAATATGTTACAATCTCCCCATGAGGACATTGTTAAGATAGCAAAGGGCAATCACTAATAAGTGTGGCATAGCTATTTGTCAAAACCTCATTTATGAGCTATACCTAGGCAGAAATATTAAGTCACTCAGTGTTGGGGAAACCAGCCCCACACCACCGAGCAGGTACCCCAAGTCTGGCAGAGACAAAGGAGGTAGAAAGATACAGAATAAGCATTTAAAAGGTGCGTCCAGGGGACCAGAGCATCGGAGGCTTGCTCACATCCCTGAGCACTTTGGCTCCGCCTAGCCACCTAATGTATTGGTTTACAAGCTGTTTGTTCTTAGGGCAGATGGGAGGGGTAGGAAGGGATAAGAAAAGGAATAATCAATGAAGGAGAACTCAGGAGTCACTCAATAAGATGTATAGCAGTGGAGGTTTCTGTGAATTTCTTTGAACAAAGGGATGTGTCTAAACTACTAAAGATCTTTAACTTATCTGGACTGAAATGGGTGGCAATGGGTTTCAGGAGCAGCCATGATGTAAGATTATACTCCACTGCTTCAAGGGAGTGCTTTCTCCCTGAGCAACCTGTGGAAAGCTGCGGAGCAGTTATGCTCTTGGGGCATAAAGACTTGAAGGCAATAAGAAGACATTTCTCCTCAGAGGCCTCCCATAGCTTCCCATGGGTGTGTCACACAGAGGAGACCAACCCATCTGGCACCCCAGAAACTCTCTTTCCCACAACTCAGAAGCTGGGCAAAAGTACATGTCACAATGACACTTGTTGAAAGGTTTAAGAATAAGAGTCAGCATCCTGCACCTGTCTTAAAGTCAGGTATAAGAGTTGTTTTTAGGGTTTTGTTATTATCTCTGTTATATTGCACAATATCATCTGTGGCCATAAAGAAGGCAAGAAAGTCACATCACCTATGTAGAGGTGGCTCCAGTGAGATGTCACAATCCACCTTCTGGACAGGACCCTGGCAGAAAGTCACATCACTTGTATGCTGATTGCAGTGACATATCCAAACCTCCTCTCTCAGCAGGACCCTAGAAAGAAAGGAGACTCATTTAACATAATCAATTTGCCTAGATATATCTCACAATGTCTGTGATGTACAGTACCAATGCTGGAGAGTGCCCTCATGTTGTTTCCAGGCTCAGCAACGTGTCACGATCTTCTTGTGGTCAGGTCCCAATCAAAAGTGAAGAAACATCACGTAGGTGCTGAGCCAAGTGAGATGTTATGTCACTTTCTGTTGACAGAACCCAAAAAGAAGAATCACATCACCTGTGTGCAATACCCAGTTATGTGTCATAGTGCACTGTAAGTGAAGGACTAATGCAGTAGAAGGAATTCTCATCACTTATGTGGTAGACCTAGATATAAAACACAATTATCTTTGGAGGAGGTTTCAAGCAGATAATTCTCATCACCTGAGTGATGGTCCAAATGATGTATAAAATTGCCATTTGTAGGCAGAGCCATGAAAGGTGTAATATATTGCTAGGTTGCTTGTTCCACATAGGGCACAATTTCTTCTGTGGTCCAGTCCTAGAAAAAAGAGTCAAATTATTCATATGCAGGGCAAAGTTACCTGTCACAATCACACTCTCAGAAAGTTTTGGAAATAAGTTTCACATTGCATACAAATCTTGGTTTTGTGTATGTGAGTCGACACTTTCTATGAGTTCAGTCAAAGTATATGAGACACAATCACAACAATGGGCAAGATTCATGAATAGGAGGCCCAATCGCATTTGAAGATTGTGTTCCAGTAGGGTAGTAACAGCCTCACAGGTGTGCTGAATCATTCATCATCAACATACCCATGAAACTCTCTACTACCGGAGTTTATACAATATAAGTTAGTGTTGTAAGCTTCTGTGACCTTGGTAAAAACATACAACCTAGGACCTAAACTAATCCCCTAAGATTAACATTGAAAAGCAAAATATATCCTATTGGCTGAATCCTAATATAAGTTTGATCATCATGCCTGTGAACTGAAGAAAGGTATATGTCATAATCCCATATGTGGACAAAATCTAGGGAGGAGGGTGATATCACTTAGTTACTGTGCCATACATAATGCCACAATATCTTCTCTAGGTATGGTATAAGAAATTGGCTCATTAATTGGGTATTGACCCAGCAATATGACATTATTCCACATGTGGAAAAAAACCCAGAAAAGTTGTGATAGCCAAAACACATACATAATTAGGCTAAGATGTCAAAATACCTTCACTGGCTCAAACACAAGCAGGAGAGTCACATCATAAGGGAGCTGGGCCTAGCAATATGCAATATGTCATCATTTCCTCTTTATGCAGAACCAAAGCAGAAGAGTGATATCATCTGGGTTATGGGTCCACAAAAGGACAAAATTCCTTTTTTGTGGTTACAGTTCAGGAAAAATAGGAGAGTCACGTATCCTGAATGCTAGGCTCAGCAATGTTCCAAAATACTCCAACTGTGAAGGCCCAGGCAGAAAATGAGAGTCACACAATTTAGATCATGGTCTCAGAGATATGTCCCAACATCCCCAGTAGACAGGGCTCAGGCAGAATAGGAGTCTTATATCACCTAGGTGCTTCCCGTGGATTATGTCACAAGGTATCATGTGGGCAGACATCAGGGAAAAGAGCTACATTACTTGAGTGCTGGGTTCAGAGATATGTCACAGGATCTCTTAGGACACCACTCAAGTTAGAGATTTACATCATGAATGTGCATGTTCTCTGCTTATGCTGCAATACTCTATGAGGTGGGGCCCAAGGAGGGAGTGACTTCACCTAAGTGACAGATAGGCCCAGAGATATGTCAGTGGCAAAGTCATCTATGAAGCATATTCCTGGCAAAAGAGTACCATCAACTGTGTGCCTGGATTAGAAATATGTCACTCTTCAGGTTGGCAGGGCCGAAGCAGGAGAGCCACATCACCTAGGTGATAGGCCCAGAGATATACCAAAATGCCCTTCTTAAAGCATGGCTCTAAGAATGGTACTCTGGCAAAAGAGTACCATCACCTCTGTGCCTGGGCTTTCGTTATGTAAGTGTCCTTTCTTTGTACAGGGCCTATTTCAGAGAGGATTTATATCACCCATGAGGTGGACACAAAAAACTATGTTACAATGGTTTTGGTAGTCTTGGAGCTGGCAAGATTGTAACATCGAGTGGATGCTAGATCCAGTGACACGTCATAACACTTACTTAGAGAAGGGCCCAGGGAGTAGAGTTGCCTCACCTTGAGGTTGGGCTAGGTAGATATCAAAATCCCACATATGGCTGGAACAAGTCTGGAGAGTCAAATTACTCATGTGCTTGGCAACGATTAATATCACAATCACACTGTCAGAAAATTCCAAAGATGAGATTTACAATACCACACAAGTCCTGTTTTCATGTGTGACATTTGGTTCATCTATGTATGATGATGACAGTCCTTATTGTCACCTGGGTGTGCATACAAGACTCACAATTTCACCTGTGTCCTGAGCCCTGCTTTTACTCTGTCTGTAATAACTCAAAGACTTTGTAAAATATGTGTGAGTGTTGTAATATTTTGTAACCTTTGTACAAAAAAGGTAATTTAGGACATCAAGCATATCCCTAAACCTAGTTATGAGTCAAAATGGCATCTATTAGTTGAGTCTACATATGAGAGCCATTATCATGCCTGTGAGCCATTCCTGGGTACATATTATAATTCCCTCTGTAGTTTTGAAGCAGGTAGAACAGTCTCATCACCTAAATGCTGGGCCAGAAATATTCCAATTATCTTTTTGTAGGCATAGTTCTGTCAGAAATGTCACTTAAATTCTGTACTAGGTCCAGCTCTGTGGCACAGTGTCCCATGTTGGCAGTGTCCAGGCAGGAGAGGACTGTCATATCACCTAAATAATGGGCCCCAAAACATCTTGTGATGCCTCTTGTTGACAGGTCCCAGGAAAGAGACACTTATCATTTGAATGCCATGTGTAGAAATGCTCCAATTACCAAAAGAATTAGGGTCCAAGCAGGAGAGGAGAGTCACGTAACCTAGACAATAGCTCCAGAAATATGTTACAAGCCTCATGAGGACATTGTTAAGATAGTAAGTTCAAATCACCAAGGTGCTTGCCCCAGGTATTTGTCAAAATCTCATTTGTGAGCTCTACCTAAGCAGTATTATAAAATCACTCAGGAACTGGACAAAGGTATATGTCACAATTACACTGGAAAAGTTTAATAATAAGAGTCACCACCCTGAACATGTCCTGGATGTTGGCATATTAGTTGTTAATAGACTTTTCTTATGGTCTCGGGTATATGACACAATATCACCTGTGGCAGAGAGAAAGTAAGAAACTCACATCACCTACATGGTTGTGGGTCCAGTTAGATGTCACAATCCACCTTGTGGGCAGAACCCTGGCAGAAGAGTCATATTACCTGGATGCTGGTTTTAGCGATATAGTTAAACTCCTTCAGTGTGCAGGACTTTGGCAAGAAAGGAGGCTCACTTTACCTAGGCAATTGACGTAGATATATTTCACAATGTCTGTAATGTTCAGTACCAAGCCTGGAGAGTTACTTCACCTTTGTGCTGGCTCAAGCAATATCTCACAATATCTCTGTGGTCAGGACCCAGGCAAAAGCAAGAAAACGTCACCTAGGTGCTGAGCCAAGTGACATGTTACAATGCTTCCTGTTGGCAGTACCCAAAAAACAGAATCACATAATCTGGGTGCAGTTTCCAGTTACATGTCACAATGCACTGTAAGTGCAGGGCCAAGGCAGTAGAAGGGAGTCACATCACTTACGTGACGGACTTAGACATAAGACACACTTTTCTTTGTAGGCAAGTTTCAGGCAGATAATTCACATCAGCTGAGTGATGGTCCCAGTGATTTATAAAAGTGAACTCTGTAGAGGCAAGGAATATGTTATCTATTGCTTAGGAGCTTGTTCCTCATATGGCACAATTTTATCTGAGGTCTGGTCCTAGAAAAGTGAGTCAAATTATTCATATGCTGGGCAATTACACTCTCAGAATCATTCAGAAATAAGTTTCACATCCCACACAAGTGCTGGATTCATGTATGTGATTCAATACTTTCTATAAGTTGTGTCAAAGTAGAGGGGTCACAGTCTCAACAATGGGCAAGATCCATGTATAAGAGCCCTAATTTCAATTGAACATTGTGTTTCAGGAAAGGAGTCACAGCCCCACAGGTGTGATGAATCAAGGTTCAAATGTTATCAAATCACTTGTGAATCAGAGCCACGTATGAGAGTAATTACTTAAACTTTGGCTGCTTTTTAAGTGTGAGATTTGGTACCTCATATATAAACCCTGTTCATGTGTGAGAATGACAATCATGTCAGCTATGTGCACAAATAAGAGTCACATTCTCACCTCGTTGATGACCTCTGTTATGAAACCCTTTGTCCCTTTGAGGTTTATATGATATACTTTAGAGTTATAATTTTTCTAGAAATTTATAATTGTAAAAAACCCAGGACTTTATCCATGGCTGTGAAACTGGCTATGAGAGTCAAAACATTTCTACTGACTAGGTCCAGGAATGAGACTTTTTATTGTGCATGTTTGCTTAACCCAGGTATATGTCACAATCTCAGCTGTGAGCAGAGACAAGGCAGGAGAGTCTCATTACCTGGGTGCTGAGCCAGTGACACAATATAATCTCATTTTGTAGGCTGGGGCTAGTTAGAAGAGTCACATCACTTGGGCAAATCCTCAAATAGTAAGTCACCAAACCCACTATAGACAGGGTAGAAGACAAAGAGGAGAGTCCACTGGGTACAGTGGCTCATGTGTGTAATTGCAGCACTTTGGGAATCCAAGGCAGGCAGATCATGAGGTCAAGATTTTGAGACCAGTGTGCCCAACATAGTAAAACCCAGTCTTTACAAGAAAGAAAATAGTTAGCCAGGCCTTTCTTTCTTTACAAGAAAGAAAATAGTCAAGCACCTGTAATGCCAACTACTCAGGAGGCCGATAAATGAGAATCACATTAACCCTAAAGATGGAGGTTGCAGTATTTCGAGATTATACCTCTGCACTCTAGCCGAAGGTACAGTGTGAGACTCTGTCTCAAAACAAAGAAAAAAACAAAAGAAGAAGAAGAAGAGTATCATTTAACCAAGGTGCTGGGCTCTGCAATATGTAATAACCACCTCTCTTGGCAGAGTCTAGAGTATGAAGGAGAGTCACATTATTTAGGTTTTAAGTCAACAGTATGTCAGAATTTCTTTGGTGTGCAGGATGCCGCAGGAGAGAAGAGACATATTACCTAGATGCTATGCCAAATGATATTTCACAATGTCTTCTGGGGGCTTGACACAGGAAGAAGAAACAAATCACCTAGCTTATAGGTCAAGAGATATATGATAATATCCCCTGTTGCCAGATCCAGGCAAAAGAGTCACATTTTTATGATTCTAACCCAGCAATATGTCACAACCCACCCATAAAAAGAAATTTAACACAAAAAGTCTCAACACCTGGGTACTAGGCCTAGTAAGATGCCAAATCTCCTTGTCTTTTAGGGTGACCCTACCAACTGTTAGCTGAGCGTGTATACGAGATTCACAATCTCCCATGTTTCCTGGACCACTGTATAATACTCTACAGCATTCGAAGGGATGTATTAGAGTTGCAAACCACTCTGAGGCTTAGATGTTCCTATGGATTCACAATCTTACATATTTCCCTAAAGCCAGGTATAACAATCAACATTTCTTCTGTAGGCTGGGGTCAGGAATGAGACCCATTTTTATGTTTGTGAACTGGATCCAGAAATGAGTCACTTTCTTAACTGTGACCAGATCCATATATGAAAGTAATAATTCCAATGTTGTACTGCATTCACTTATTAGACTCAGGACCCTAACAGTGGGATTTGGACATATAGGATGGTGACAGCATTTAATTTCACCTGGGTGTATAATCGAGAGTCCCACTCTGAAATTTTCCTGATCCTTGTCATGAAACTCTATGTAATACTTAAGGAGATGATACATTATGATTTAATGTTGTAAAGCTCTGTGAGCTTGGTACAAATATGCAACCCAGGACCTTACCTATTGCCCTAGTGCTAATGATGAAAGACAGCATATCTCCTATTGGCTAAATCCAAATATAAATTTGACAATCATGCATGTATACTGAAGTAAGGTATATATCAAAGTCCCATTTTTGTGGCAAAAAATCTAGGCCAGAGGGTAACATCACTTAGGTCCTGTGACAAGCAACATGGCACAATGACCTCTCTAGGCAGGGTGTAGGAATTAAAGTCACATTTACTGCGTTCTGGACTCAGCAATATGTACATTCCTACATATGGGGGAAAAAAAAAAAAAACAGCCAAAAGTGAGAGCTGAAACACCTACACAATGGGCCCACGGTATGACAAAATACCTTCTGGTGTTCTGGTACAGTCATGAGAGTCATGTTATCAGGGTTCTGGGCCCAGCAATATCCCATAATATTCTGGATATAGAGGACCCAGGTAAACAAGTAACAGTATCTGGGTGTTGTACTCTGCAATATGTCAAAATGTCTGTTTGTGGTCATGGTTCAAGAGAGAAAGGAGAGTGAAATAACCTGAGTCCTGAGCTCAGCAATACATCACCATCCCCCCATTGTAAAGACCAAGAAGAAGAAGAGAGTCACTTCATTTAGGTCATGGACCCAGAGATATATCCCAGTGTCCCCAGTAGGCAGGGCTCAGGAAGAAAAGGAGAGTCATATCACCTAGCTGCTTCCCTACTTATATGTCACAATCTAAGAAATGGGCAGAAACAAGGCAGAAGAGCCACACCATCTGCATACTGCCTGAAGTAATATCTCACCACGCCCAATGAAGAGAGGTTTAAATAAATAAAAAAAAGAATCACACTACCTGGGGGCTGGGATCAGCAATGTGTAATAATTACCTCTCTTTGTAGGCTCCAGGACAAAAAAAAGAGTCACATCACTTAGGTTTTGCACTCAGTGGTATATCAAAATTTTTTCAGTGGGCAGGATCCAGGCAGGAGGAATGAGTCATATTACCTAGATGCTATATCTGTCAATATGTCAGTGTCTCCTTTGGGCAGGGCATGGGCAGGAGAGAAAAGTCACCTAGCCAATGGTCCTGGAGATATGTGAAAATATTCTCTGTTTGCAGAGCTCATACAGAAGAGTCACTATATCAATATTCTCACCCAGTGATATGTAACAATGCCCTTATGGAAAAGGAATTTTAATCAAAAAGTCTCAAGAGCAGTTTACGTTGCCAAAGTTATGACACAATCACCTCATTATCAAGGATGACACCATTAACTGTTACCTAGTTGTGTATATGATAGTCACAATCTCACATGTGTGCTGTTCATTGTATGACACTCTTTACAACTCGAGATGTTTATAAAACATGTATGAGAATTGCAAAACTCTCTGAGGCCTACATGCTTATATGGACTCACAATCTTATATACTGCCCTAAACTCAGGGTTAACAGTCAACATCTCTCCTATATGCTGGCTTCAGGGATGAGACTACTATTATGCCTGTGACCTAGACCCAGAAATTAGTCACCATTCCACCTGTGGCCATATTCATTTATGAATGTCACAATTCCAACTTGGTGCTGTATTGACTTGTTAGGATCAGGACCTCAACAATGGGTTTTGTAAATGCAGGATAGTAAAAACTTTTATTTTCAACTGAGTGTGTAGATGAAAGTCACCATTTTAACTTTTATTGGGTCCCATTGTGAACCTTTCTGTATCACCCAAGAAGTTTTTATGATATGAGTTAGTATTGTAAGCTTCTGTGAGATTTGTACAAATATGCAATGGAATATCTTACCTAGTGGAGACAAAAACCTAGTGGAGAGAGGCAAAATATCTCCTGCTGGCTGAATCCCAATATAAGCTTGACCACCATGTCTTTGAACTGAATCAAGGTATATGTCATAATCCCACTTGTGGGCATAAAACTAGGCAGAAGGTTAATATCACTTAGGTGCTGTGCCAACCAATGTGTCATAATGCCCTATTTAGGCAGGTCCTAGGAAATAGGGTCACATTAGTTGATGGCAGGAGCAAGCAAAATGATACAACCACACATGAAAGAAAGCCAACAAAGTGATCAGAGCCAAAGAAAACCTACAGAATAAACCAAAGATATGTCAAAATATCTTCTGTGGCTCTGGTATAGGCAGAAGAGTCATATCATTAGGGAGTTGGGAGGAGCAATATGCTATAATTTTCTGTTTATGCATGATCTATGCAGAATAGTAACATCATGTGGGTGCTGGGCCTGAAATATGTCAAAAGTCATTTTCATGGGTGCTATTCAGCAACAAGGTGAGAGTCACATTACCTAAGTGCTTGGCTTATCCATATGTCACATTCTTCTTATTGTAAAGGCCCAGAGACAACCAGAGACTCACATCACTTAAGTCATGGACTCAGAGATATGGCCCAATGTCACCAGTAGCCAAGGCTCAGGCAGAAAGAGGGAGTCATATTACATAGGTGCTTCTTTATTTAGATATCACAAATTAATATGAGGGTAGAAACCAGGCTGAAGAGCCACATGTTCGGGTCCTGCATCCTGAGATATTCACAAGTCTCTCTCAGAACAGGACCCAGGCAAGAGAGATACATCACATAGATGCAGCTTCAACCCTTATATCATGAAGTTCCTTGTGGACAGGGCCAAACAAGAAGTCACACCACCTAGGTGATAAGCTCAGATATATGTCACAAAGCCTTCTTTAAGGCATCACCCTGGCAAAAGATTACAATCACGTTTGTGCCTGGCCTGGCAATGTGTCACTATTCAAGTGGGCAGGTCCCAAGTAGAAAAGCCATATTACCTATATGATAGTCCGGTGATGTGTCGAAATGCCCTCTTTTGTGCATGGCCCTGGCATCCTCTTTTAAGTGATGGACATAGTGATATGTCACAATGATGTCTGTGGGCATAGTGAAGGCAAGAATTTAATGTCATCTAGGTGCTAGATCCAGTGATGTCACAATTCTTACTGACACAAGAGACCAGGAATTAGAGTCATATCACTTCAAAATTGGCCCAGGTAGATATCAGAATTCCATATATAGGCTGGAACCAATCTGAAGAATGAAATCACACAGGTGCTTGGGAAAGATTTATATCACATTCACAGTGTAATTAAATTCAAGGGATTACATTTACAATACCACACATGTCCCCTTTTTAGATAGGATAGTTGCTCTCATTCATCTTTGATGTTGAAAGTCCTTACAGTTATTTGAGTGTGCAAACGAGTGTGCCTCATAATTTTCTCTGTGTGCTAGGCATTATTATGACACCCTCTATATAGCCCAAGGGTGTTATAAAATGTCTGTGTTTGTTATAATTTTCTGTGACCTTTTTACGATAAGAAGACCCTTGACATCACTCATGTTGTGACAAAAGTCAAGATTTATCTTATTGGCTGGGTCCTCATATTACATTCATTATCATCCTTGTTAGCTGTGCCTAGGTATATGTCGCCATTACCTCTGTGGTTGTTAAAACAGGGAGGACAATCACATCGCCTAAATTTTAAACCAGTATTATTCCAAAATTCTCTTTGATGGCAAGACTTTAACAGAAAATTCACAAAATGTGGGTGCTAGGCAAAGCTCTATGGCATAATGTCCCTTGTGGTGAATGTCCAGGAAGGAGAGTAGAGTCATATTACCTAAATCATGGTCCCAGGTATATGTCACAATGCCTCCTGTTAATAAATGGTGCTGGGAAAACTGGCTATCTATATGTAGAAAGCTGAAACTGGATCCCTTCCTTATACCTTATAAAAAAATTAATTCAAGATAGATTAAAGACTTACATATTAGACCTAAAACCATAGAAACCCTAGAAGAAAACCTAAGCAATAGCATTCAGGACATGGGCATGGGCAAGGACTTCATGTCTAAAACACCAAAAGCAACAACAACAAAAGCCAAAGTTGACAAATGGGATCTAATTAAACTAAAGAACTTCTGCACAGCAAAAGAAACTACCATCAGAGTGAACAAGCAACCTACAGAATGGGAGAAAATTTTTGCAATCTACTCATCTGACAAAGGGCTAATATCCAGAATCTACAATGAATTCAAACAAATTTACAAGAAAAAAAAACAAACAACCCCATCAAAAGTGGGTGAAGGATATGAACAGACACTTCTCAAAAGAAGACATTTATGCAGCCAAAAAACACATGAAAAAATGCTCATCATCACTGGCCATCGGAGAAAAGCAAATCAAAACCACAGTGAGATACCATCTCACACCAGTTAGAATAGCATTCATTAAAAAGTCAGGAAACAACAGGTGCTGGAGAGGATGTGGAGAAACAGGAACACTGTTACACTGTTGGTGGAACTGTAAAGTAGTTCAACCATTGTGGAAGTCAGTGTGGTGATTCCTCAAGGATCTACAACTAGAAATACCATTTGACCCAGCCATCCCGTTACTGGGTATATACCCAAAGGATTATAAATCATGGTGCTATAAAGACACATGCACAACATATGTTTATTTTGGCACTATTCACAATAGCAAAGACTTGGAACCAAGCCAAATGTCCAACAACGATAGACTGGATTAAGAAAATATGGCATATATACACCGTGGAATTTGATGCAGCCATAAAAAATGATGAGTTCAAGTCCTTTGTAGGGACATGGATGAAGCTGTAAACCATTATTCTCAGCAAACTATCACAAGAACAAAAAACCAAGCACCACATGTTCTCACTCATAGGTGGGAATTGAACAATGAGAAAACATGGACACAGGAAGGGGAACATCACACACTGGGGACTGTTGTAGGGTGGGGGAGGGGAGAGGGATAGCATTAGGAGATATGCCTAATGCTAAATGAAGAGTTAATGGGTGCAGCGCACTAACATGGAACATGTATACATATGTAACAAACCTGCACGTTGTGCACATGTACACTAAAACTTAAAGTATAATAATAAAAAAAAGAAAAGGGCCCATGCAACAGAATCATGTCATTTGGATGCAGTGCAGAGAAATGCTACAATCTTCACTGTAATCAGTGTTCAGGCAGGAGAGGAGAGACACATAACCTAGATAATGAATCCAGCAATATGTTATGATCCTTTCTGAGGACACTGTTGAGACACAAGCATCAAATCATCAAGTATTTGTCCAGGTATATGTCAAAATATCATCTGTGGGCTATAACTAAGCAGAATTATTAAATCACTCAGGAGCTTGACAAAGATAAATGTCATAATAATACCTATAAAAAGGTTCAGGGAGGAGAATCACCATCCTGCACATCCTAGCTCCAAGTACAAATGTCATTATTAGGCCTTTGATCTGACCTCACATATATGACGCAATGTCATGTGTGAACATGGGGAAAAAAGGAAATTCCCACCACCTGAGTGGGTGCTGGTCCAGTTTAATGTCACAATCCTTGTTGTGGACAGGCCTCTAGAAGAAGAGTCATATCACCTGGATGCTGGTTTCAGTGATATATCTAATCCCCCACTGTGGTCAGGGCTTAAGCAGGAGAGGAGACAATCAACACCTAGGAAATTGTCCTGGATATATATCACAATGGCCCCTATGTTTAGGACCAAGGCAGGAGAGTGAACTCACCTTGTACTTGTTTCAGCTATATGTCACCATCTTTCTGGTGGTCAGGGCTCAGTCAAGAGAGAAGAAGCATCACCTAGGCACTAAGCCAAGTGTTATGTAATATAGTTTTTTATCAGTAGAACACCCCCAAATGAACAGTCATATCACATGGGTGCAGTACCCAGTTATGTGTAACAATGCACCAGAACTGCAAAGCAAAGGCAGAATAAGGAAGTCGCATACTTATATGATAGACCTTGGTAAAAGCCACCATGTTCTTTGTAGGCAGGGTTCAGGCCAAGATTTTACATCAGCTGAGTGCTGCATTCAGAGATATGTAAAAGTGCCCTTGGTCCCATTGCCAAAGAAGGTGTTGTATATTACTTAGGTGATTGGTGCACATATGTCACAATTTGAACTGTGCTCTGGGCCTAGAAATGAGAGCCAAAACAATCAGATGCTGGACAAAGTCATACTTCTCAGTCACATACTTGAAAATGTTTAGAAATACATTTCACAGTCCCACACATCTGGCTTTGGGTGTGACAGTCAACATCTCCTATGATTTTGGTTGAAGTACAAAAGTCACAATCTCAACAATGGGCAAGATGCATGTATAAAAGCCCCAATCCCATTTGAGGATTTTGCTCCATTAGTAGAGTCAAAGCACCACAGGTTTGCTGAATCATTGTTCAAATGTCACAAAACCACCTGTGGATCAGATTCATGTATGAGAGTTACAATTTTAAGATTTCAACTGCTTATGTGTGTGAGATTTAGTACCTCATGTATAGGCTCTGTTTATGTATGAGAATGAAAATAGTGTCAGCTGGGTGTTCATCCAAGACCCAAAATAGGTTCTGGTTGTTGGTGCCTGTTATAAAACTCTTTGTACCACTCAAGCTTTATGTGATATACCTGAGTAGCACACTTTTCTGTTAATTCTTACAGGTGGGAGGTCTAGGACTTTACCCATGGCTGTGAGACTGGAAATGAAAGTGGAAATATCTCCCTTGGCTGGGTCAATGTATGAAAGTTATTGTTATGCACATTAACAGATTTAATAAATAAGTCTCAATTTTACTTTTGGGCACAGACAAGACAGAAGAGTCACATCATCTGGGTCCTTAGTCAGGCATACATTATAATCTCCTCTGTAGGCGGAACCCAGTCAGAAGGCTCATATAACCTGGGTAAAATCTCAAATGATATGCTGTCACACCCACTGCATACATAGTGGAGAAAAATAGTGGGTAGTCACACCCCCTAGGTGCTGTGCTCAGCAATATATTATAATTCCATCTCTTGACAGAGTACAGAACAAATGGGAGAGTTACATCTCCCAGATTTTATACTCAGTTGTATGTCACAGTTTCTTCAGTGGGCAGGATCCAGGCAGGAGAGGAGATTCACATTATCTAGATGCTATACTAGCAACAGGTCACAGTGTCCCCTGTGGGCAGGGCACTGGGTGGAGAGACTCATCACCTACCTGTTAAGCCCAGAGATGTGTGATAATATCCCCTGGTTCCAGGATCCAAGCAGAAGAGTCGCCTTTTTATTATTCTAATCCAGCGATGATTCACAATGCAAACATGGTAAAGAATTTAAGCCAAAAATTCTCAACACCTAGGAGTACTAGGCCTAGAGATATGAGACAATCTCTCCATCTCTTAGGTTCACACCTTTAACTTCTAGCTTGATGTGTATATGCCAGTCATAATCTCTAGTGTTATCTGGATCATTGTATGACACATTCTACAGCATTCGAAGGGTTTATGCAAGAAGCATGAGAGTAGCAATCCACTCTGAAGCATACATGCTTGTATTGAATCACAATCTTATATACTGCTTTAAACCCAGTTATAATAGTCAACATGTCTCTTATAGGGTGGGTTCAGATTGGAGACCCATTATTATGCCTGTGATCTGGGCCCAGAAATTAGTCACCATCTCATCTGTAGCAAGATCCACATATGAAAGTCAAGATTCCATCTTTGTACTTTATTTACTTGTTAGACTCAGAACTTCAACAGTGGTCTTTGTAAATGTAGGATGGTGACAACTTTGCCTCTCACCTGCAAGTGTAATGAAGAATCATGATGTTACCCTTTTGCTGGGCCATGTTATAAAACTCTGTGTACCACCCAATAAGTTTATAGCATATGAGTTAGTATTGTAACATTCTGTGATTTTTGTACAAATATGCAACTCATAACCTTACCTGTTGCAATAAGCATAGCGATGAGAGGCAAAATATCTACTATTGATGTAATACCAATTTAAATTTAATCATCATCACTGAATAGAAGCAATGTAAATTTAATAATCCGGTTTATAGGAAAAATCTTGACAAGAGGTTAGAACAAATTAGGTGGTGTGCCAAGCAATATGTCACAATGCCTTCTCTAGGCAGGGTGTAGAAATGAGGGTTATATTAACTGGGTGCTAGACCCAGCAATATAACACAATCCCAAATGTGGAAGAAAAACAGACAAATGATGAGAGCAAACACACCTACAACATGGGCTCAAGATATGTTAAAATACTTTCTATTGCTGTGGCACAGGCAGGAGAATTACATCATCAGGGTTATGGGCCCAATAATATGCCATAATTCTGTATTTATGAAGGACCCAGGCAGTAGAGGAACATCATCTGGGTGCTGGGCCAGCCAATATGTCAGAATTCCTCTTCATGGGGACAGTTGAGAAAAATATTAAGAGTCATATTATGTAAGTATTGGGCTTAGCAATATTTTGCATTACCCCATTGTAAAGCCTCTGGCAGAAAAACAGGGTCACATCTCTTAGGACACGAACTCAGATATATGGCCAAATATCCCAAGTAGGCACGGCTCAAGCAGAAGAGAAGAGTCATATCTCATATCATGTAGGTGCTTCCCTAGGTACATGACACAATCTTACATGTGAGGTGAAAACAGGCAAAAGAGCTATATCACCTTGATGTTGGATTCTGAGCTATGTCACAAGTCTCCCTTAGGACAAGACCCAGGCAAGAGAGTTAGAGCAAATAGGTGCAGTTTTTGTCCTTATTTTTCAATGCTGTATGTGTGCAGGACCAGAGCATGAAGTCACATCATCTAAGTAATAGGCCCAGAGATATGTCACAATGTCCCCCTGAGATCCTGGTGAAAGAGTACCATTACATTTGTGCCTAACCTTGCAACATGTCACTATACAGGTAAGCATAACCCAAGCAGGAGAGCAGAATCACCTAGGTGAAGTCTCAGAAATTTGTCATAATGCACTTTTTAGGACATAGCCATAGCAAAACAGCACCATCAGCTTTGTGCCTAGCCCAGCCATATGTTGCTATACCCCACACTGCACAGGGCCCATTATAATGAGACTTATGTCACCTAAGTTGTTGACATAGTCATATGTCACAATAATTTCTGTAGGCAGGGCTCAGGCAAAAATGTCACATGACCAGTGTCCTGGATCCAGTGATATGTCACAATTCTTACTGACAGCAAGGCCCAGGCAGGAGAGTCACATCACCTAGAAGCTGGCCAAGGTACACATCACAATAACTTATGGGGGATGAAACCAGTCTGGATAGTCAAATCACACAGGTGCTTGACAAATATTTATGTCACAGTCACAATGGCAGAAAATTCCCTGGATGAGATTTACAATATCACACATATCCTGATTTCAGGAGTGACATCTGGCTTCATATATATGAGATGGTTACAGTCCTTACTGTTGGGTTGGTGTGTGTATGAGACTCAGAATTTCACCTTTCTGTTGTGTTCTGTTATTACACTCTCTGTACAAGCCAAGGGCTTTATAAAATTTCTGAGGCTATTAAAATCTTCTGTAACCTTTTTTAACTGAGAGAGACTTACTCATGCTTTTTTAGAAAAAGCAAGTAATAAGGGTCAAAATTACTACTATTTGTGGGGTATGAGAGTCAATACTATGCCTGTGAGTTGTGCCTAGTTATATGTCACAACTTTTTCTGTGGTAATGAAAGAGGCTTGACAGCCAAGTCACCTAAATGCTGAACCAGAAATTTTCAAATATTCTTGTAGGCAAGTTCCTGGAAGAAACGTTGCATAACTTCAGGGTTACACCCAGATGCATGGCACAATGCCACTTTTAAGCAGTGTCTAGACAGAAGAGGAGAGTCATATAATCTAAATGATTGGCCAAGATATCTGCAACAATGCCTTCTGTTGAAAGGACCAGGCAAGAGAGTCATGTCATTTTCATGAAGTGCTTAGAAATGCTACAGTCCCCAAAGTGGAGGTTGTAGTGAGCTGAGATTGCAGCACTGCACTCCAGCCTATGTGACAAAAAAAAAAAAAGAAAAAGAAAAAGAAAAAAAGTTACAATCCCCAGTGGAAGCAGCATCCAGTCAGAGGAGGTCAGACAGGTAAACTAGACGATGGATTCAGAGACATGTTACAATCCTTCCTGAGGATATTGTTAAGACAGGAGAGTCAAATCACCAATGTGACCAGCTGAGGCATATGTGCAAATCTCATTTGTGGACTGCACCTAGGCAGGATTATTAAATCACTCAGGAACTGGGCAAATGTGCATGTCAAAGTAACATTAGTGAAATGCTTCAGAAATGGGAGTCACCTTCTTGTATATGATCTGGCTCCACATTTAAGAGTCATAATTAGTCCCCTTAACTCATCTCAGGTATATGGCAAAATATCACCTGTGTGGAGACAGCAAGTGGGAAGATCACCACACCTGGGTGGGTGCTGGTCCAGTGAGATGTCACAATCCATCTTGTGGGCAGGACCCTGGAAGAAGAATCACATCAGCCGGATACTGTTTTTAGTGATATTTCAAAATTCCACGTGTAAGCAGGGCTTAAGAAAGAGGAGGGTCACTTAACCTAGGCAATTGGCATAGATATATGTCACAATGGGTGATATGTGCAAAACCAAGGTATAAAAGTGACCACACCTTGGTGCTTGGTTTATCAATATGTCACAATGTCCCCTGTGATCAGGTCAAGACAAGAAAGGAGAAACATGACCTAAGTGCTGAGCAAAGTGATATGTTGTTATAAAGGTTTACATTGGCAGAACCCAAAAGGGAGAGTCACATCACCTGGCTGCATAACCCAGTTATGTGTCTTAATGCACCATAAGTGCAGGGCCAAGGCAGTAAAAGGGAGTCACATCACTTACATTATGGACTCAGATAAAAGCTGCAATGCTCTTCTTAGGCAGCACTCAGGCAAATAATTCACATCACCTGGGTGCTAGTCCCAGGGATATGTAAAAGTGCAGTTTGTAGGCAAGCCCAGGCACCTATGCTTAGGTGTATGGTTCAATTACATCATAGTTTTGTCTCTGGTTATGGCCTAAAAAAGAGAGTCAAACTAATCAGAAGCTAGGCTAACTTTTATGTCTTAATCGCACACCAGGAAATATTCAGATATAAGTTTCACAGTCCCATTCAAGTCCAGCATTTGTGTATTTCAGTCAACATCCCCTATGAGTTGGGTTGAAGTAGAGGAGTCACAATCTCAACAGTGGAAAAGATCCATGTATAAGATGCCCAATTCCACTTGAAGACTGTATTCCAGTAGGGGAGTCACAGCCTCACAAGTGTGCTGAATCATGCATCACCTAAGGACCCATGGATCAGATCCTTATATGAGAGGAACAGTTTCAACCTTCGCAGCTCTTTTGTGTGTGATTTAGTACCTATTTTTTGTCCCTTTTCTTGTGAGAGAATGACAGTTGGGTCAGCTGAATGCATATCCAAGAATCTCAATAGCACTGGCTTGCTGTCCCTGTTCTGACACTCTTTGTACTACTCAGGCTGTATATCATATGCCTGAGTGTCATAGTTTTCTGTGAACTTTATAAAATTAGTAGACCCATTTCTTTACTTATGGTCATAAGACTGGTTATGAAAGCCAAAATATCTCTTCTTTCTGGGTCCAGATATAATAGCTATATTTATGCATGTCAGCTGAAACCAGATATATGTCACAGTTTCTCCTGTGGGCAGAACCAAAACAAGAGAAACTCATCACCAGGATTCTGAGCTCAGAATACATTATAATCTCTTTTTCAGGCAGTGCCAAGTCAGAAGAGTCATATTATCTGGGTACAGCCTCAAGTTGCTAGCCTCAGCAATATTTAATAATGCCTTATTTGGCGGACTCCAGAATAAGGAGGAGAGTTGCATTATTTAAGTTTTACATTCAGCACTATGTACCTATTTCTTTAGTGCACAGGACATAGACAGGAGAGAGAAGTGACATTTCCTAGATGCTACATTAAAAGATGCCACAATGTTCCTTGGGAGCAAAACACAGGTAAAATAGACAAATCATGTAGGGGATATGTGATAATATGTCTTGTTGGCAGTGCCCAGGAACAAGAGTGGTACAATGCAGACATAGGAAACAATTTAAGCAAAAGCCTTAACTTGTGGCTACTAGAACCAGTGATATGATACAATCTCAATGACACAATATGTCATCAGGGCTCTTATACATGGATCTTGACTATTGTTGAGATTGTGACTCCTCTACTTCGGCCTAACTCATAGACAGGATTGATTCACATACATGAAACCGGGACTTGTGTGGGATGTGAAAAATATTTCTGAACCTTTGTTAGCATGTGATTGGGGCAGGTAACTTTGCCAAGCACACAAATAATCTGCCTCTCTTTTCTAGGCTGAGACCACAGATGAAATTGTGCCATATGTGGAACAAGCACTTAAGCAATATACAATATTTTCCTTGACTCTGCCTAACAAGGGCACCTTTATATATCACTGGGACCATAATCAAGGTGATGTGAATTATCTGCCTGAAGCCTGCCTACAAAGACAATTGTGTCCTATAACTAGATCCATCACATAAGTGATGTGACTCCTTTGTACTGCCTTGACCCTGCAGTTACAGTGCATTGTGACACACAACTAGGAACTTCATCCAGGTGATGAGATTCTCCTTTTTGTGTTCTGCCAACAGGAAGCATTGTAACATATCACTTGGCGTGGAACCTAAGGTGATGTTTCTTGCCTTTTGCCTGGGTTCTGACCACAGGGAGATTGAGACATGTAGCTGAACCCCCTGACCAACATGAGGTCACTCTCCAGCTTTGGTACCACACATAAGTCAAATTGGAACATACATCTAAGTCAATTGCCTAGGCTAACTGAGTCTCAACTCTTTCCAAAGTCATGTTCACAATGTGGTTTTGATGTCATTGAAACCAGCATCCAGGTGATGTGACTCATCTGCCAGGATTCTACCCACAAGGTGGATTGTGATATCTCAATGGAGGCAGACCCATGCATGTGATGTGACTTTCTTGCATTCTCTCTGACCAGAGGTGATATTGTGCCATATACGTGAGACCATAACAAAAGCCTAATAACAGCTAATAAGGCTGAAGCAAGGATGTGTGCAGGATGGTAACTCATATTCTTAAACCTTTCCACAAGTTTAATTGTGACATATACCTTTGCCCAGCTCCTCAGTGATTTGATAATTCTGCTTAGATATAGCCCACAAATGAGATTTTGACAAACACCTGGGCCAAGCACCTTGCTGATTTCACTCTTGCTATCTTATTTTATTTTTTAAGTCATTATACTTTAAGTTTTAGGGTACATGTGCACAACATGCAGGTTTGTTACATATGTGCACATGTGCCATGTTGGTGTGCCGCACCCATTAACTCATCATTTAACATTACGTATATCTCCTAATGCTATCCCTCCCCCCTCCCCCCACACCAAAACAGGCCCCAGTGTGTGATATTCTGATTCCTGTGTCCATATGTTCTCATTGTTCAATTCCCACCTGTGAGTGAGAATATGTGGTGTTTGGTTTTTTGTCCTTGTGATAGTTTGCTGAAAATGATGGTTTCCAGCTTCATCCATGTCCCTACAAAGGACATGAACTCATCATTTTTTTATGGCTGCATAGTATTCCATGGTGTATATGTGCCACATTTTCTTAATCCAGTCTATCACTGTTGGACATTTGGGTTGGATCCAAGTCTTTGCTATTGTGAATAATGCCACAATAAACATACGTGTGCCTGTGTCTTTGTAGCAGCATGATTTATAATCCTTTGGGTACTTACCCAGTAATGGGATGGCTAGGTCAAATGGTATTTCTATTTCTAGGTCTTTGAGGAATCGCTACACTGATTTCCACAATGGTTGAACTCTTTTACATCCCACCAACAATGTAAAAGTATTTCTATTTCTCCATATCCTCTCTAGCACCTGTTGTTTCCTGACTTTTTAATGATCACCATTCTAACTGGCGTGAGATGGTATATCACTGTGGTTTTGATTTGCATTTCTCCGATGGCCAATGATGATTTTTTGTATGTGTCTTTTGGCTGCATAAATGTCTTCTTTTGAGAAGTGTCTGTTCATATCCTTCACCCACTTTTGGATGGGGTTGTCTGTTTTTTTCTTGTAAATTTGATTGAGTTCATTGTAGATTCTGGAGATTAGCCCTTTGTCAGATGAGTAGATTGCAAAAATTTTCTCCCATGCTGTAGGTTGGCTGTTCCCACTGATGGTAGTTTCTTTTGCTGTGCAAAAAATGTTCAGTGTAATTAGATCCCATTTGTCAATTTTGGCTTTTGTTACCATTGCTTTTGGTGTTTTAGACATGAAGTCCTTGCCCATGCCTATGTCCTGATTGTTAATGCCTAAGTTTTCTTCTAGGGTTTTTATGGTTTTAGGTCTAACATTTAATTCTTTAATCCATCTTGAATTAATTTTTGTATAAGGTGTAAGGAAGGGATCCCAGCACCATTTATTAAATAGGGAATCATTTCCCCATTGCTTGTTTTTATCAGGTTTTTCAAAGATCAGATAGTTGTAGATTTGTGGAATTACTTCTGAGGGCTCTGTTCTGTTCCATTGTCTATATCTCTGTTTTGGTACCAGTACCATGCTCTTTTGGTTACTGCAGACTTGTAGTATATAGTTTGAAGTCAGGTAGTATGATGCCTCCAGCTTTGTTCTTTTGGCTTAGGATTGACTTGGCAATGTGGGCTCTTTTTTGGTTCCATATGAACTTTAAAGTATGTTTTTCCAGTTCTGTGAAGAAAGTCATTGGTAGCTTGATAGGGATGGCATAGAATCTATAAATTATGTTGGACAATATGGCCATTTTGATGATACTGATTCTTCCAACCTATGAGCATGGAATGTCCTTCCATTTGTTTGTGTCCTCTTTTAATTCATTGAGCAGTGGTTTGTAGTTCTCCTTGAAGAGGTCTTTCACATCCTTTGTAAGTTGCATTCATAGGTATTTCATTCTCTGAAGCAATTGTGAATGGGAATTCACTTATGATTTGACTCTCTGTTTGCCTGTTATTGGTGTATAAGAATGCTTGTGATTTTTGCACATTGATTTTGTATCCTGAGACTTTGCTGAAGTTGCTTATCAGCTTAAGGAGATTTTGGGCTGAGACGATGGGGTTTTCTAGATATACAATCATGTCATCTGCAAACAGGGACAATGGCATCCCTGTCCTGTGCCAGTTTTCAAAGGGAATTCTTCCAGTTTTTTGACCATACACTATGATATTGGCTGTTGGTTTGTCATAGATAGCTCTTATTATTTTGAGACACATCCCTTCAATACCTAAGCTATTGACAGTTTTTAGCATGAAGAGCTGTTGAATTTTATCAAAGGCCTTTTATGCCTCTATTGAGATAATCATGTGTCTTTTGTCTTTGGTTCTGTTTATATGATGGATTATATTTGTTAATTATCATATGTTGAACCAGCCTTGCATCCCAGGGATGAAGCCTACTTGATCATGGTGGATAAGATTTTGATATGCTGCTGGATTCAATTTGCCAGTATTTTATTGAGGATATTTGCATTGATGTTCATCAGGGATGTTGGTCTAAAATTATCTGTTTTTGCTTTGTCTCTGCCAGGCTTTGGTATCAGGATGATGCTGGCCTCATAAAATGAGTTAGGGAGAATTCTCGCTTTTTCAATTGATTGGAATAGTTTCAGAATGAATGGTATCAGCTCCCCCTTGTACCTCTGGTAGAAATCGGCTGTGAATCCATCTGGTCCTGGACTTTTTTCATTGGTAAGATATTAATTATTGCCTCAATTTCAGATCCTGTTATTGGTCTGTTCAGAGATTCAACTTCTTCCTGGCTTAGTCTTGGGAGTGTGTATGTGTCAGGGAATTTATTCATTTCTTCTAGGTTTTCTAGTTATTTGCATAGAGGTGTTTATAGTATTCTCTGATCCTAGCTTGTATTTCTGTGGGATCAGTGGTGATATGCCATTTATAATTTTTCATTGTGTCTATTTGATTCTTCTCTCTTTTTTTCTAAGAATTTTCAACCCAGAATTTCATATCCAGGCAAACTATCCTTCTTAAGTGTAAGAGAAATAAAATCATTTACAGACAAGCAAATACTGAGAGATTTTGTTACCACCAGGCCTGCCCTAAAGGAGCTCCTGAAGGAAGCACTAAACATGGAAAGGCACAACAGGTACCAGCCACTGCAAAAACATGCCAAATTGTAAAGACCACCAAGGCTAGGAAGAAACTGCATCAACTAATGAGCAAAATAACAAGCTAACATCATAATGGCAGGATCAAATTCACACATAAAAATATGAACTGTAAATGTAAATGGGCTAAATGCTCCAATTTAAAGACACAGGGGGGGAAATTGGATGAACAGTCAAGACCCATCAGTGTGCTGTATTCAGGAAACCCATCTCATGTGCAGAGACACACATAGGCTCAAAATAAGTGGATAGAGGAAGATCTACCAAGCAAATGGAAAACAAAAAAGGGCATTGGTTGCAATCCTATTCTCTGATAATACAAACTTTAAACCAACAAAGATCAAAAGAGACTAAGAAGGCCATTACATAATTGTAAAGGGATCAATTCAACAAAAAGAGCTAACTATCCTAAATATATATGTACCCAATACAGGAGAACCCAGAGTCATAAAGCAAGTCATTAGTGACCTGCAAGGAGACTTAGACTCCCACACAATAGTAATGGGAGATTTTAACACCACACTGTCAACATTAGACAGATCAAGGAGACATAAAGTTAACAAGGCTATCCAGTAATCAAACTCAGCTCTGCATCAAGAAGACCTAATAGACAGCTACAGTACTCTTTACCCCAAATCAACAGAATATACATTCTTTTCAGCACCACACCACACCTATTCCAACACTGACCACAAAGTTGGAAGTAAAGTACTCCTCAGCAAATGTAAAAGAACAGAAATTATAACAAACTGTCTCTCAGACCACAGTGCAATCAAACTAGAACTCAGGATTAAGAAATTCACTCAAAACCACTCAGCTACATGGAAACTGAACAACCTGCTCCTGAATGACTACTGGGTATATAACAAAATGAAGGCAGAAATAAAGATATTTTTTGAAAGCAAAGACAACAAAGACACAACATACCAGAATCTCTGGAACACATTCAAAGCAGTGTGTAGAGGAAAATTTACAGCACTAAATGCCCACAAGAGAAAGCAGGGAAGATCTAAAATTGACACCCTAACATCACAATTAAAAGAACTAGAAAGGCAAGAGCAAACATATTCAAAAGCTAGCAGAAGGCAAGAAAGAACTTCTGAATTCTTCACATAGTTCTCAAGTCTTGGCTTTCAGCTCTGTCAGCTCCTTTAAGCACTTCTCTGTATTAGTTATTCTAGTTATACATTCATCTAAATTTTTTTCAAAGTTTTCAACTTCTTTGCCTTAGGTTTGAATTTCCTCCTGTAGCTCAGAGTAATTTGATCGTCTGAAGCCTTCTCCTCTCAACTCCTCAAAGTCATTCTCCATCCAGCTTTGTTCTATTTCTGGTGAGGAATTGCATTCATTTGGAGGAGGAGAGGTGCTCTGTTTTTTAGAGTTTCCAGTTTTCCTGGTCTGTTTTTTCCCCATCTTTGTGGTTTTATCTATTTTTGGTCTTTGATGATGGTGATGTACAGATGGCTTTTTGGTGTGGATGTTCTTTCTGTTTGTTAGTTTTCCTTCTAACACAGAGGACCTTCAGCTGCAGGTCTATTGGAGTTTGCTAGAGGTCCACTCCAGACCCTATTTGCCTGGGTATCAGCAGCAGTCTCTGCAGGACCATGGTATCAGTGATGGAAGATGAAATGAATGAAATGAAGTGAGAAGGGAAGTTTAGAGAAAAAAGAATAAAAGAAAAGAACAAAGCCTCCAAGAAATATGGGACTATGCGAAAAGACCAAATCTGCATCTGATTGGTGTATCTGAAAGTGACAGGGAGAATGGAACCAAGTTGGAAAACACTCTGCAGGATATTATCCAGGAGAACTTCCCCAACCTAGCAAGGCAGGGCAACATTCAGATTCAGGAAATACAGAGAACACCACGAAGATAGTCCTCGAGAAGAGCAACTCCAAGACACATAATTATCAGATTCACCAAAGTTGAAATGAAGGAAAAAATGTTAAAGGCAGCCAGAGAGAAAGGTTGGGTTACTCACAAAGAGAAGATCATCAGACTAACAGCAGATCTCTCAGCAGAAACTCTACAAGCCAGAAGAGAGTGGGGGCCAATATTCAACATTTTTAAAGAAAAGAATTTTCAAACCAGAATCTCATATCCAGCCAAACTAAGCTTCATAAGTGAAGGAGAAATAAAATACTTTACAGACAAGCAAATGCTGAGAGATTTTGTCACCACCAGGCCTGCCCTAAAAGAGCTCAAGGAAGCACTAAACATGGCAAGGCACAACTGGCACCAGCCACTGCAAAATCATGCCAAAAAGTAAAGACCATCAAGGCTAGGAAGAAACTGCATCAACTAACGAGCAAAATAACCAGCTAACATCACAATGACAGGATCAAATTCACACATAACAATATTAACTTTAAATGTAAATGGACTAAATGCTCTAATTAAAAGACACAGACTGGCAAATTGGATAAAGAGTCAAGACCCATCAGTGTGTTGTATTCAGGAAACCCATCTCAAGTGCAGAGACACACATAGGCTCAAAATAAAAGGATGGAGGAAGTTCTACCAAGCAAATGGAAAACAAAAAAAAGCAGGGGTTGCAATCCTCATCTCTGATAAAACAGACTTTAAACCAACAAAGATCAAAAGAGACAAACAAGGCCATTACATAATGGTAAAGGGATCAATTCAACAAGAAGAGCTAACTATCCTAAATATATATGCACCCAATACAGGAACATCCAGATTCATAAAGCAAGTCCTGAGTGACCTACAAAGAGACTTAGACTCCCACACAATAATAATGGAGACTTTAACACCCCACTGTCAACATTAGACAGATCAGCGAGACAGAAAGTTAACAAGGATACCCAGGAATTGAACTCAGCTCTGCACCAAGTGGACCTCATAGACATCTACAGAACTCTCCACCCCAAATTAACAGAATATACATTTTTTTCAGCACCACATCACACCTATTCCAAAATTGACCACATAGTTGGAAATAAAGCTCTCCTCAGGAAGTGTAAAAGAACAGAAATTATAACAAACTGTTTCTCAGATCACAGTGCAATCAAACTAGAACTCAGGATTAAGAAATTCACTCAAAACTGCTCAACTATAGGGAAACTGAACAAGCTGCTCCTGAATGACTACTGGGTACATAACGAAATGAAGGCAGAAATAAAGATGTTCTTTGAAACCAATGAGAACAAACACACAACATACCAGAATCGCTGGGACACATTCAAAGCAGTGTGTAGAGGGAAATTTATAGCACTAAATGCCCACAAGAGAAAGCAGAAAGATCCAAAATTGACACCATAACATCACAATTAAAAGTACTAGAAAAGCAAGAGCAAACACATTCAAAAGCTAGCAGAAGGCAAGAAATAACTAAAATCAGAACAGAAGTGAAGGAAATAAAGACACAAAAAACCCTTCAAAAAATTAATGAATCCAGGAGCTGGTTTTTTGAAAGGATCAACAAAATTGATAGACTGCTAGGAAGACTAATAAAGAAAAAAGAGAGAAGAATCAAATAGATGAAATAAAAAATGATAAAGGGGATATCACCACCAGTCCCACAGAAATACAAACTACCATCAGAGAATACTACAAACACCTCTATGCAAATAAACTAGAAAATCTAGAAGAAATGGATAAATTCCTCGACACATACACTGTTCCAAGACTAAACCAGGAAGAAGTTGACTCTCTGAATAGACCAATAACAGGCTCTGAAATTGTGTCAATAATCAATAGCTTACCAACCAAAAAGAGTCCAGGAGCAGATGGATTCACTGCCAAATTCTACCAGAGGTACTAGGAGGAACTGGTACCATTCCTTCTGAAACTATTCCAATCAATAGAAAAAGAGGGAATCCTCCAAAATTTAATCACATTTCTATAATCTGTAAGTTTTACTACTCAAGACCAGAATAGGTTTTTTTCTGCTTTTTGGAAACTATAATAGCATGTTCATAATGTCACTTTCATAGATGCTATCAATATCATCTATCAAGTGTGTTGGTTTCTAAAATAAAATATTTTAGAATTATATTATTGAACATGTTCAATGAAATGTTTTTAAGTTGGCTATTTAAAAACTCTGTCAATCTTGAATTGCATGTGTAGCTAAAATTTTCCAGAGATGGAGAATAAGATGTAAAATAATTCATACAAGAAATATAAACTCAGTTTTATGAAATTATTTGCTTTTTTAAGAAATCTAATTACATTTTAAATAAATTGTTATTACCTGTTAACATTTCTGTAGCATATAATTTTATTAAGATTTTGCCTGTAAAACAGGTAACAATTAGAACAAGGAAGAAAAAATACAATAATGGTCATGAAAACAATTTCAAGAAAATACAATGTTTCTATGATGACCTAATTAAAATAATATAAAGAGAAAAGGGTAATATTTGTTTTACACATTATTGGTAAATTAAACCTGAGATAGTAATATGTAGAAAATGTTATTAATTATATTTTTGAGACCGTCTTACTTACTTTGACACTTAGAGAACCTCCAGCACAGGCCAAGAATTCCTTTGGCATTTTTTCCAGGAGAACACCTAACAGAAATGAAGTAGAGGTTCACATACATAAAGGTAAATGAATACTCATCTTCTGCAGACAAGTGGGTGCAGGTTGCCAAGAGCAGGTCTTTCTTGGAAGTTGTGGAAGTGGTTATGGGCAACCATCTTAGAATAGGGGTCTGGAGCTCCATGGACAACTGATGCCTACAGTGGTGTCAGTGGGCCATATGATAGGACAGCCTAGGTGCTCTGTCTTATTCCTGGCCCTTGGTCCTTCCTCACCTGCTAGCTTTTTCCACAAAGAAATCAGGATGGCAACCACCAATGCAGTCCTACTAGAAGAAGGAGATAAAGAATGTCAAGGGCCACACCCTTCTTGGCACATTCAGTGATTTATTGATTAGCTGGTCAATAACTTATAGCAGAATGTGCTGCTGTGGACCCCCAGAGATCAAATTCTAGGAGGAAATTTGAGTGACACCTGCCTGAAGCTATACATTGGAGGAAGGATGAACAGGTCACCTGAAGTTTAGTGAGCAAGTGCCCCTAGCCAATCCAGGGAGACATGGGCTTGGCAAGAGCACGCAATAACTGTGGCATACAGCCAACATGCTGTGCTGTCAGGTGGGCATACAGGTGGTCCCTGAGTGGGAGAACCACCTCAAAGCCCTGAACTCACCCAAGAGATCCCCCAGCCTTTTGAATCACAAGCTCTACCTAGAACTGCAGGGTGGGAACTCTGCAGTGCCCTGGTAAAGTGGGGTGAGCAGCCGGTTACTGAGTGGCTTTCATAGCTCATTGCTCTGATGAGAAAACTGAGTCCGCATAGCCACAAGCCAGGAGGCACAAAAGCAGTGGGCTGAGGCATCACCTTTTTTCTTCACTGGCACCCATAATCCTTGACTTCCCTGGGCTTCCCTCGAGGAAGAAAATTCATCTTCATTATGAGTGTAGGCACAAATCAGGGAAATGGCTTGACTGTTCAGCAGCACTCAGGCAATGCGTGTACTGTTCCAAGCAGGTCCCATTTGCTTCCTGCCTCCAATTATTTCACCTACAACTTGTCATTTGTAACAGATCTTTGTCCACCCCAAAAGTTCTACGGTTTTTGAGATTCCCCTGAAGACTGCAAAAGCCAAGCATCAAGGGTCATACCTCTAGACTACTCAGACTGTGGTAGGAAGACGAATCTCTCAACTGCATTGACTCTTATGAGTCACATATAAATAGTGCCAGATCTAGGCAGAGGGCTGTCACATATTCAGATTCTTTTCTCGTCTCCATTCCAAAAGATATGTTAAAATTACAAGGAAAACAAGATACAAATCTGACAGTTCTCCCTTTTAAAGAGCAGCCTCAACCTGGCCACCCTGAACCACAATTTCAGGTTCTGGTTCAGCATGTCTCACCTTGGAAAATAGTTGAACTGGGGCCCCAGAATGTACAATAAAAATCTTGAGAATGGGCACCTCAGCAGCCTGAACACACTTATAGCAGGAACAAACCCTACCAACTAAGAAGCCATCTCATTAACCTGGAAAACTGTACCAGCAATATGCACACACATCAGGCTTTTCAGATAAACTCCTCTCAACTCAACAATTCAAGAAAAAGCAAAAAAAAAAAAAGAAAAAAGAAAAAGAAAAAAAATGAATCTAGAGTCTCCAGAAGCAGCAGCTCCAGTGCCTGAATCAGCTCATACTATGGATGCAACTGACAGTGGTAACTTGACTTGGGCATAGCTGAAGACTGATCCTATATAAAAAATGCTTCTGAGTGTTCAGAGTTTCAAGTTAAAAAATCTAGGAGTGGCCTGGCCAGGTGCAGTAGATCAGGCCTGTACTTCCTACACTTTGGGAGGCAGAATTGTGTAGGTCATCTGAGGTCAGGAATTCGAGACCAGCCTGATCAACATGGAGAATCCTTGTCTCAACTAAAAATACAAAATTAGGTGGGTGTGTTGGCAAATGCTTGTAATCCCAGCTACTTAGAAGTCTGAGGCAGGAGAATCACTTGGACCTTCGAGGTGGAGGAGGTGAGCCGAGATTGCACCAACACACTCTAGCTCCAGCCTGAGCAACATGAGTGAAACTTTGTAAAAAAAAAAAAAAAAAAAAAAAACAAAAAAAAAACTAGTAGTGGCCAACCTGGTGACTGGAGATTACTCTATATCTATGAGGAACATCTAAGCTCTTGGCCTGTCCCATGCTGTGGCATGAAACACAGGCCACACAGGGGAATGAGGCCTTTACTTTTTGTTAAATGAAGGATGATAGGTAAAATATTGTTCAGAAAAATGTGCTTAATAAAAATTCTATGCAAACTGCATGCTTTTTGCAAGTGTGCATGGTTATTCTGCTAAGCCCACTGACACTGGAGTTTTTCCCCACTATGTAAGTCCCCATTGAAACTCCATATCCTATTTACTAAATCTGGGTCTCTTCTTTGACATCTTGATCCTGGTGCCATTTACATGGGAGCTGAGTCAAATTTGACACAACTTACCCCAGAGTGAGGAAGGATTTCAGGTTCTGCTCAATGTGTTTCAAAGCTCACCAAGGCATCAGTTACAGAAGGATGCAGTTGTTCTCTTTATGACTATCATCTCAGACTCATTTCCTTAGATGCACCTTCAGTGGAATACCAAGAAAGATGAACAAGAAACACATCATGGTCAGAAGAAATATAAATGACTAAATAAACAGTGACCACTTGGAATGCAAAACAGAGCATTTCGCTTTCTCCTGTGGGCAGCCCTCAAATTGTGTCATCACTTTCTGGTTTCAGTAATGGTTTTTAAGCCCAATCCTGGCTGTGGAGAAACCTTAGGCATTAGGTGGTAAATACCTTCACTTAGCCCTGGTGAAACAAAGCTTTCTTTTTTCAAATATGACCACTGTGATCATGCTTCTAAGCAATATGGACAATGCACTACCTGAAAACCTATGAAAGGGAGATGAGTAGGTCTTAGGGAAACAATTTTCCACTTTTTTCAGTGGCAAGTTCAAACAACCGTGATAGTAGACAAATGTGCAGAAGAGAACAGCATATTATAACACCTCATTATGTGAGTTTACAACCATGAGTTTTCATTCCTAAGTGTGAGATCTCCAAATGAAAACCAGAAATTACTTCACTGTGCATCTATCAATGATTGATTGCACAACATTTTGTCTATCGCACTGAAAAGTATTCACCGAGGATTTTCTAACTGAACATATGAAGACATGAAAATATAAAATAGCAAATCCATACAATCATTAAAGAAAGTGAAGAAATGTCCAACTTCCCATATTAGTAGCATTTTTGCACATATTTTCATGTATATCTACCCATAAAGCTGATATTTTCATAAATCAGTTAAATGTCAAGTTAAAATAAAATAAAATAAAAATTTTCAGCTGAACTCGGTGGCTCACACCTGTAATTCTAGCACTTTGGCATGCTGAGGGGGGCGAATCACTTGTGGTCTGTAGATTGAAACCAGCCTGGTGAATATGGTGAAACATCATCTCTACTAAAAATACAAAAAAGAAAAAAAAATAGCTGGGCATGCAGAGATTGCACCACTGTATTGCAGCCTGGGCAATATAGCAAGATTCTGTCTCCAAACAAACAAACAAAAACTTTTTTTTCCTTTTTCAACAACAAAAAGACACACATATGGTCAAGACATGCATGGGTGGATTTGAGTCGGTGTGAAGTCTGTTCAGGAAAGAAGAAAGAAGAGTCAGTGCCCTGAATTGTGTGAGGAGGATCCACTGGGACACAAATAAAGAAGTAGTCATGGCCTCAGCTCAGCTTTACTGAGGCTTGCACAGGGCTTATGAAAGTAGCAGAAATGGCCCATGACAATGAATGCTAGATGAGCGTGTAACAATAAAAGATCTGCCCAGGGATCTTAGCAATCCTGCCTGGAAGCACTGACTGTACCCTAGTTTGGAGGCTTCTAGGGTAGAGTGGCTACCACAGAGCCACAGCAAACACGAGTCTTGACCACTATGGTTCATTCAGTTTAAAATAGCTCATTTATTCTGTTTTACAAAACAAAAAGTAAGGTTAAAAAAACAAAATAAAGAAATATAAAATAGAAATTAAAAATAAATTTAAATTAATTAAAACATACCAATGGAAAATTAACCAAAATAAAATAGAGAAAATAAATAAAAATGTAATTAAGGTCAGGGAAAATAAACAAAAATATGAAGATAATAAATATGATAAATAAGAGTAATAAACAGAAATAAAATAATTAGCAATATAATAAGATAAGAAAAATTTAAGAATGAGGAGAAAAAATAAAAATAAAATATAAAAAATGGGGAAAGAAAATGAAATAATATGAAGGGAAATTAATGGAAATAAATTTAAACAACAAAACAAAATTAAATAAAATGTTACAAACAAGATACAAATTGGGGAAAATTTGAAATGAAGAGAATGTAATAAGAAAATTAAAACAAAAATAGAAATGAATTAAATTATTAATAAAAGCAAAGTAAATAAATAATAAAGAGAAACAAAATAAAGATAAAGACAAATATGCAGAGAAATAAAAGGGTAAAAAAATTTCACACAACAGCATAAAACATATTTACAATTACATATGACACATTTTCTCAGATAGGCAAACTTCTAAGCTAGATGAACATTTCAGCATATTTAAACAGATGGTAATAACAAAAGGTATTATTTCTGACCACAATAAAATATAACTGGAAGTTAAAAACAAAAAGAAAACCAGCACATCAACATATATATGAAAACTAGACAAATTCTTGAGCACACTATTTTTCAAGAGTTAAAACATGCAAGTTTCTTTAATTGTTAATGGCATACAAAATTATCTACAGATCTGTGAGCTCTCTTTCACAAAACCAGTGTTTCTTTTTGGAGAAATACTAAAATACCTAAAACATTTGAATCAATATTTTGCTATGTCACCCAGGTTGGAGTGCCGTGTCATAATCATGGCTCACTTTAGCCTTGAACTCTCAAGTGCAATAGATCCTCCCATCTCAGCCTCACAAGTAGCTGGGACTGAAGATGCACGTCATCATGCTCAGCAAGTTTTTATATTTTTTGTAGAGACAGGGTTTCACCATATTGCCCAGGCTGGTTTCAAACTCCTGGGCTAAAGCAATCCACTTGCCTTGGCTTCCCACAGTTCTGGGATCACAAGAGTGAGCCATCAAATATTGCTCTATAATTTCTATAAACATTCAAAAAACCACAAGTAGGCAAACAGCCTGGAAAAAAGGAATAAACTCAGAGGCATAATTCCTTTTTATTTCAAGACATATTGCAAAGTTACAGTAATCGAAAGTGTTGTGCTGGCATAATGACAGAAAAATAAATTTTGAAACAGACAAGATAAGTCAGATGTACTCAACTTATCTTAAATGAGGATTCCAAACCCTCATGTTGCAGAACTTTCTCCTTACTTCAGTAAAATTGGGTTCTTGTCCCATGACTAGGAAAGATTAGGTCAGGGACACCCTGAAGGATGAGGAGTAGAGTTGATTGAGTAAAATAAAAGAAACAAAAAACTCTCAAGAAAAAAACAACTCTCAACAAAATGAGTGGGAGTTCTGTTTACGGGCCCCCACCTCCCATATTGCTGAACACCAGACCATCACACAGGAAGGGAAGAGGACTGACTCCTCCTCTCCACACAAGGGGTGAGATTTCCATGGCTCCACTTTCTTCCCCCAGTATGCAGGTGGACATTATTCAGAGACAATCATTTGGAAAAAGGCAGGCTTTATCTGAGACCAGCAGTCTGATTTTTCAGCCTTCTGGTTGTTTTTAGGTTTGAAGGTGGGATTTCACTCAAGACCCTTGGCTGTTCCCTAACTGTGTTATTTCACCCAATAAAGAAGTACGTCTAACTGTCATTAGAATAATGATAAGGATAATGACAAAGACCACTTTTAAGTGCTTCCTGCTGACTGGGTGCTTTGGCTTGAAAAAAAATGGCTGTCAGAACTCCCTAAGAGGCCTATGTGTCCCCAGTTATAAGGGCCATTGTCCAAGGCTATGGTTGTGTGACTGGAGTTCTATAGCCTGAAGGTGAGAAGAATCAAACTGGGTTATTTAAAACAACAACAACAACAAAATGCAATAAAATGAAACAAGGGTAAGGGGGAAAGGACAGTTCACAGATTCCTGGGTCTTTTACCAATTTGCATAAGGAGAGGAAGAACATAGCCCAACTGGAACAAAGAAAAATTTACCCTTACCCTTTTTCAGGATGAATCCAAGAAGAGTGTCCCATAGTATTGAGACCTGATTACCTATCTGTTAAGAGAATACAGATAAGAAGAAATGAAAAATGCAACCATTTTTTTTCAAAGGAGTTCCAAGGGTTCAGGATACTTTCAAAAAAATTATAAAGTAAAGATGAATGCCTACTTATCTAGAAAGACAGAGAGGAGCAAGTGTCTCTTGTTTCCTTCTCTTACTAGCACATACCCTGGTCATGTTGACAGATAGGAGAAAGAACGTTCTCTTTCTGCTTTCAAACCTTGAATCCCTGAGTCCCATAATTGTTACAGGCTGCCATTCCTGAGTGTTCAGGCAGTTTTCATCCACATTAACAGGGAAACCTGGGGAGGGAAACTATCTTCTCTTACCTGCATATGCCCTATTTCCCCTGCTGTCAGTAGTTCTGGAGTTCACTTGACCTCATTTATGACAAGGATGCTGGTGTAATCTTTATCTATGAAATGGGAGGCTTGGCATTATCAGCTAGAATTAGTCATGTCCACCTGCACAGCTTTTTAACCTCCTTTATCATCAGCCTCTGAATTTCTCAGATTCAGTAGTCTTTCCTAGAGTGTCAACCTGAAGCATGAAATTGGGGTTGGGACAAAAATGTGTCTCACTGGATTACATGGAATTATTTCTTCACAGATCATTTACATTGGCTTTGATGGAACTCTGTTCAACAAGAAATTTCAGATAAGACTTTCTAATGTGAAGCCCAGCCATGGGTTTGTACCATTAAATACTTATGAATTGGGTGATTCTTTTTTCCTATGGCCCCATGTTAAACTTGGATCCCTGGGCCTGTCAGAAAGTGTCATGATTTACTTACCTACCACAGATAAAGCTGCATGAGGACTGTGTAGATGAGGTATGCATCCGATTTTTCCAAGGAGTTTTTGTTGGCTCTGCAAGTTGTGCTTGACTCCTTAAAGGGAAACAAACCATTTCAGTCAAGTCCTTGGTAAAACAACTGGTTTCTCCAGTTGTGTCCTGTTGCAAAAGAAAATGGATTATTATTACTCTGATGCAAGCAGCTATATTGCTATAAGTTTGGAAGACTCACAACTATTTTTCAAATTCTAGAGAAGCCAGACAGAGAGAGGCAAACATGTTCCATACTTTGTTCACAGGAGTACAGCTTACTCAAATGTTAAAGGCTGTAAATAGCTCAAAAAATTTGCCTTGACTCTGGTAAACAATACAAGAAGAAGTAATGTTACAAGCAAAAGTCAGAAAAATTACTTCAGTTTTCTATTAGTCCAGTCCATTCAATTAACTCTTGTTTGTTTGATATTCATGAACATTTTAGCTCTTATGACCACTGTACATTTTTCTTGTATTCCAATGTCACAAGCTCCAAAGTTATTGGAAGCCTGCAATTGAGAGCACTTGTCAAAGATGTATAGCTGACTAAAAACCACTTTATAAAAAAAAATCAAAACAAGACAACAATTTCTGTGTATAACAAAATGTCCAGGGTAGTTATAGTCAGAAATAAGATTGACATAAAATTTCAGTTTATTCTGTGGTTTACACTATCTTAACATAACAATGTTAATGTGATTGACAGCATATACTTCAGATATTAGTATTTTAGAAATTCCATACAATTTTGGAACATGTATAAATATTATTCACCAAAATATCATCTACAGAATATTGAACACCATTTTGGCAATTCCATGTAACCAAACATGTCATATAATCCTGTTTACCTCTCCTGTGGATACTCCAGGGGTTCTCTTTAGTATCCAAAAGCCACAAGTTAGGAAAAACAATTTTGTAACTAAAGTTTCATTTTGAGAAGGATGTTACATGTTACAGGTTTAAAGCAATAGATGTTATAAAACAAAATTCCAGATTACCATAAATTACTTATTTAACCAAAATGATGACTTAGAAATGTAAAAAGCACAAACCTTTTATTAATTATTTGCAAATTTTGCTAAAGAACAGATATGTGCTTTAAGAGTACATTGGCTGGGCATGGTGACTCATGCCTGTAATCCCAGCACTTTGGGAGGCAAAGGCAGAAGTATCACGAGGTCAGGAGATCAAGACCATCCTGGCTAACATGGTGAAATCCTGTCTCTACTAAAAACACAAAAAATTAGCCGGGCATGGTTGCAGACACCTGTCATCTCAGCTACTGGGGAAGCTGAGGCAGGAGAATGACCTGAACTCAGGAGGCAGAGCTTACCATGAGCTGACATTGTGTCACTGCACTCCAGCCTGGGTGACAGAGTGAGACTCCCTCTCAAAACCAAAAACAAAAGAGTACCTTGTTGTGTTTTTATTTTAATGCTCAATTTACCAAAAAAAAAAAAAAAAAAAAGCCTGTATAATACCTTTTTGAATTTAATTAGCGTTCATACAGAGAATTCCTTTGGCAAGATTTATTTTGACAATAGTTGTACAACTTGTTTGAACTTTTAGCTTTATCTTATGTAATTCAAAACAATTGGTTGACCATACACAAGAATTTATATTTCCATGCCTTATACTCTTTTATTAAAAACACATTTTACTGTTCTTACACACCTCATATGTAAATCTAATTCCAGTGGTTTCAATTACATGTTATAATGGTAATTTCTAGCAATTTTAACTTTAGGGTAAAACCAAGTATATACTTTTTATTTTTTATTATTTTATTTTATTTTTTTAAATTAATTAATTTATTTATTTACTATTATTATACATTAGGTTTTAGGTGGGAATTGAACAATGAGAACACACGGACACAGGAAGGGAAACATTACACTCTGGGGACTGTTGTGGGGTGGGGGGAGGGGGGAGGGATAGCATTGGGAGATATACCTAATACTAAATGACGAGTTAGTGGGTGCAGCGCACCAGCATGGCGCATGTATACATAGGTATATTGTTTTGCAGCCAAGGGTTTGAATTTTTCCAACATAATTAAAGGTGTGGTCAATTCCATTCATCCTCAGGTTTTACCAATTGTGAAGCAAAGTTAAGCTGTTCTCAAAAAGCAAAAAACAGTTTATAATTTAGCAAACATAGTATCTGACCTGCATAATTTAGTCCACCTACTCATATATTGATGACATTGTGTTTTACTGATCATCTTTAAGGCTGTATGTACTTCTCAATTAAATTTATTAGAGCCCTTTTTTTATATTCATCACACACACCCAACACATATGTAACTACACAGACAGGCAGATGAAAACCCAGTAGCCATAAAAGTTTTTGTTTGCCAATTTCCTGATTAAATTACTGCTCTCACATGCATGCATTAGAATGGCATGACAAAATAAAGAAAAAGAATTCAGTGGATGGAGAAAAAAAAAAAAACCCTTTACCAGCAAAACAAGATCTCAGGAGAGAAAAACATACAGGTCTTTTATATATGCCTATAATTTAGATATCCACTTTTAATTAAATTGAGCACACTTTAACAAAATCCTTTTAAATTTTTTACTTCCTGACTCTAGCAGCCCCAAGCACCCAGTATTTCTGGCTTTACAACTTTACTGCAGGTAACTTACCAGTAGGTCAGAAAAAATATATAAGGGAATTTATGAAGGAAAAGAGAATCTGCAAATGGCAAAAGTAACATGATGATATGAAACCAGAAGGGACTCACTTCCTATGCCAGGATTAAATCTGAGCCACCATTGTAAAATGGCAGAGGCCAAAATGAAACATCGCCACATGGTTACAGCTAATAGTCCTAAAACATAAAACAAGATGAACACCTGCAGCTAAATTTCATAACAAACATAGAGAATGGCATACAAAGCACACCAGATTGGCCACAGCTCATGACTAAACTCACAAATACCCTTTCACAATTAAAATTCTATTAAGAATATAAGCAGTGATCATTGGGATCCTAGCCCAGCAAAACCTTTTCTAAGAAGAAAAAAAGGCCTTTTTCTTAAAAAGTAGACTGCTGACAGAGTGAATAAAGAAAAACAAAAAGTCTTAAGCCTAGGGCAGGGAAGAAAATTTTCATTCCTATGTAACAGTTTCCTTCAACGGAGTGAAAACTTAATTGCTGTTGTATGAAGCTGGACCTCTTGGACTTTGAAGGGGAAAACACTGTAAATTCCTGGCATTTTACATCCCAGAAGAGATGGGGGTTAGAAGACGACATTCATCTCTCATCCCACATGTACTTTGGGATGCTTAAAAAGTAGACTGCTGACAGAGTGAATAAAGAAAAACAAAAAGTCTTAAGCCTAGGGCAGGGAAGAAAATTTTCATTCCTATGTAACAGTTTCCTTCAACGGAGTGAAAACTTAATTGCTGTTGTATGAAGCTGGACCTCTTGGACTTTGAAGGGGAAAACACTGTAAATTCCTGGCATTTTACATCCCAGAAGAGATGGGGGTTAGAAGACGACATTCATCTCTCATCCCACATGTACTTTGGGCTGTTATAGTCAGGTGTTGCACAGTTTCCTCTACCCTCCAGAGAAGTCCAAGGATGAAAGGCTTACAAGCAAAAGAGAAAAAAAAATTTGGTTTACATATTACCTTTCCTCAAGCCTCACATGTAGACACTGTTATGTTGTAGGACTTTTTCCTTACTTAGCTAAAACTATGATCTTGTCACACAATCAGAAAGGAATAGGCTAATGTACACACTGAAGTGTGAGGAGTAAAGTTTATTGGGCAAAATGGAAACAGAAAAACAAAACAAACAAACAAAAACTGTCAGCAAAGTGAGAGGGAATCCTGTTGGTGGGCCCCCACCTCACAGATTGATGAACACCAGGTCTCCACATAGCAACTCTAGATTCCATGCTCCACCCCTGCCAAAAAATGTGAATTTCCATGGCTCCACCTTCTTTACTCAGCACACAGGTGGGTATTATTTAGAGAGAAACAGTAAGGAAATGACCGGCTTCATCTGAAATCGGCAGTTTAGTTCCTCAGCTTCCAGCTATTTTGGGCTTGAAGGTGGAGTTTCGCCCAGTACCCTTGACGGTCTCCTCTCTCTATCACTCAAAATGTTAAAAGGTCCCTTGGCTATTTTCTGTCTATGTCACTCAAAATGAGAAAGGAAGAGTCACTAACAAATGGGTTGGAGAACACTGAATATCCAAATGATAAAAAATGTTGTGGTAAGGTTCATTATCACAAGAGTGAATGTAAAATGAAGTAAGATTTATTATTTTATAGCTGTTGGGAATTTTTTTATTGAATTTCTTTTCCAAATGGCTTAATCTTGGCATGTAAAAAGTCTCCTACTAATTATTGTAGGTTAGCTTGGTAGTCTGCCACTTTACTAAATTTCTTTATTTTCAAGCTTTTTATTGTAGTATTAAAATTTTGCTATATAAACAATTATGTAATCTGAAGAGACAATTAAATTTTCCCTCTTTTTATTTGGATTTATTTTGTTTATTTCCCTTGCATAAACGATCTGGCTAGAAGTTCCAGTACTCTGTTGAATAAAAGTGGTAAAAGTAGATATCATTGTCTTGTTCCAGGTCTCAAATAAAAATCTTTCTTCTTTTCCCATTCTGTATGATATCAGCTATTGATTTTTCATATGTTGTCTTAACTGTTTTGAGGTGCATACTATCTATATCTAATTTGTTCAGTTGTTTTAATCACAAAGACATGTTAAAATTTCCCAAATATTTTACTGCACCTAGAATAAAAAAAAAAAGGTGCCTAGCCATGAACTTAATTAAAAAGATAAATCCTCTCTACACTATAAGTTATAAAACATTGATGAAGATAATAAAAAATGCAAAATTTTAGAGATGGTTTTTCTCATGAGTTATTTAAAAATTGTTTAAATGGCTATGATACTCAAAGTAATCTACAGACTCAGTGCCAAGTCTATAAAAATACCAATGCCTTTTTTTTTCACAGGAATGGAGAAAGCAGGCCTAAAATTTATGGGGAACAAAAAAACTCCCCAAACAGCCAAAGTAATTTTGTGAAAAAAATGAAGCTGAAAGCACAAAACTAACTGACTTCAAAATATATAGCAAAGCTCTAACAAGAAAAACAGCATGATACTAGCTTATAAAACAGACACATAGACCAAAGTATACAGTGATCCCAGTAATAAATTCATAAACCTATTGCCGAGTAATTTTTAAGTAGTTTAGAATACACATTTAAGAAAAGACAATAGTTTCAATTAATGGTGCTAGGAAAATTGATTAAATGAAAGCAACTAGGTGCCTACCTGTTACCATATTAAAACAACTTACATAAAAATAAATAAAAGAGTTAAATATACAACTGATACCTACTATTTGGATAAAACATGGACAAATTCTTTACCAGATAGGAGAGGGAAAAATATTTTAAATAAGACCTCAAAAGCACGAGCAACAAAAGCAAAAGCAGGCAAGTGAAATCACCAGAATCTAAAAAATATTTACATAGCAAAAATAAATTGGCAGAGTAAAGGGATAACTTTCAGTGTAGAAGAATATATTTGCAAAATATACATATGACAAGGGAAAAAGATACAGAATATATAACAAACTTTACAACAAAAATAACACAAAATTTAATAATAGACAAGAAACCTTAAGTGACATTTGTCCAAAGAAGACAAAAATGGCCAAGTACATGGAAAGATGCTCAACATTATTTACTAATAGAAAACTGCAAATCAAAGCCACAGTAAGACACCAAGCCACTCCAGTTAAAATGACTATAATTAGAAATGATACATGCCTAGCCCTTTCAACAGGATGCATTGTGACATCTTGGGACCTATCATTTACATTATATGATTTAATGAGTCTCATGTGTGGACCCCACAAATAGGAGTAATTTTGACTCATGTAACTTGCTTTAGAAACATGAGTGATGTCTTTGATCTCTTTCTGGTAAAATGGTCTTAGAAGATTATTACAGCCTCAGATATTTTATAAAGCCCTTGGCTTGTACAGAGTGGCATAACAGAACCCAGCAGAAAAGTAAAATTGTGAGTCTCATATGCACGCTCAGCTGACAGTAAGGACTTTCACATTTCACATATATGAAGCCAACTCTCACTCATGAAAACAGAACATGTGTGGTATTGTACATATATTTATTTGGAGTATTCTGATACTATGACTGTTATACAAATATTTGCCAAGTATCTGTGTGATTTAACTCTCCAGTGCAGTTCCAGTCCATATACAGGATTGTGATATTTACCTGGGCCAACCACTAGATGATGTGACTTTCCTGCCTGAGCCCTTCTCTCAGTAAGTATTGTGACATATCACTTGATCTAACACACAGGGGATGTTACATTCTTGCCTGGGCCATGCCTACACAGAGCATTGTAACATTACCACTGTGTCCCCCACTTAGGTGAAGTAACTCTCCACTCTGGAATAGGCACTGATCACAGGGGACCCTGAAAACAGGGGACATATTTCCAGTCCAGGAACACACGTGAGGTGTTGCTCTTTTGAAAGGGCTATATTTCCAAAGGTCATGGTGACATATCTCTGGGCCTATCACCTAGGTTTTGGGACTCAATGCTTGAGACTCAGCCACACAGAGCATTGTGATATTAAATTTAAACCTGCACAAATGAGATGTAACACTTTCACCTTGGTCCTGTCCTAAGGGAGCCTAGTGACTTATCTCAGGACCCAGCAGCTGGGTGATGTGTCTTGTCTAGTTTCTGCCCATGTGTTAAATTATGACATATAGCTAAAGAAGCACCTAGGTGATACAACTCCCCTCTTTTGCCTACTGGGGAAATTGTGGCATATCTCTGAGCCCATGACCTAAGTGATACAACTGTCTTCCACTACCTGGACCTTTAAAATGGTGGGATTGTGAGGTGTTGCTGAGACCATCGTTTAGGTCATGTGACTCTATTCTTTGTTCTGAAACATGCCCAAAAAGGAAAATTTTGACTCTTGCACTCAGATGAGGTTACTCTTCTGCCAGGGTCCTGAATAAAGAGGGAATTATTTCATACTGGTAGGACCAGCACCTTGATGATGCAACTCTCCTGCATATGCCAGAACCACAGAGGGTATTTTCACATGTCTTTAGCCCATTCTGTAGGTGTTTTAGCTCTCATCACTTGGCTAAATTTTTTCACACGTGGAATTGTTTTATATTTCTGGGTCCAGCACGCAGTTAACATGAAACTTATTTCTAGGTCCTACTTAGAGAAGGCATTGAGACATGCTGCTTGCTACATCACCTAAGTGATGTTACACTTTTTCCTATTTTTTTGTCCCCATATTGGATTATGACATATACCTTGCTTCAGTTCACAGGCATGATGGTCAAACTTATTTTGGGATTCAGTCAATTTTGCCTCTCAATGCTAGGTTTAGGGCAATAGGTAAAATCCTGGGTTTCATATTTGTACAAAGCTTGCAGAAGTTTACAACACTAATTCATATTGAATACACTCCTTGGGTGGTACAGAGAGCTTCATAACAAAGACCAGCAAAATGTTAAGATTCTGACTCTCATTTACACACCCAGGTGAACGTGAAAGTTCTTCACCATTCCACTTTTACAAAGCCCATTGTTGAGATACTGAGTCTAACAAGTAAAAACAGTAAAAGATTGAATTGTGACTCTCATATATGGTTCTGCTCACAGGTGCAATCAGGACTCAGTTTTGGACAAGGCTCACAGGCATAAAAATGAGTCTCATTCCAGAACTCAGCCTAAATAAGATATATTGACTATCATATGTGGGTTTAAGGCAATATATAAGATAGTGAGTCCATAGGATCATGTGGGTCTCAGAGTAGATTTCATCTCTTATGCATGCCATATAAAGCCATCAGATGTTGTGGTGGGTGTCGTGATGGCCCAGCACACACAAGACCTTGTGACTGTGTGTTAAACCTGTCACTCTTAAACCTGGAGTCAGGATGTATGCATGATGGTCATTCCCATTCTTGGAAATTTCCACTTGTAGTTTTGTAACATATACCTTTTCACAGCTTCCTGAGTGATTTAATAATTTTTCCTAGGTGTAGCCCACACAAATGATTTAGACATTTACCTATGCCGAGGACCTTGGTTGTTAGACAATACTGTCTTTACAATATCCTCAGGAAAGATATAACATGTCTCTGGATCCATTATCTAGGTTACCAGACTTTTCTCACCTACCTGAACCCTGCTACTAGTTGGGATTGTAGCATTTCTAAACACTGCATTCAAATCATATGACCGTCTTGCCTAGTCCTTTCAACAGGAGATATTGTGACACATCTCTGGTCTTTTCATTGAGGTAATACGGCTCTCATCTTCTGCCTGGACACTGCCCACATTAGGCATTTCTGGCCCAGCATTCAGGTGTTGAGAATCTTGGCTGTTGTGACTCTTTCATTATCACAGAGCAAATTATGACATGAACCTAGGCACAGCTCACATGAATAATAATTACTCTCATATGTGGGATCCCACATATAGGAGTAATTTTGACTTTCCTAACTTGCTTTAGAAACACCAGTGATTAAATATCTTTCTGGTAAAAAAAAGTTCACAGGAGATTATTATAGTCTCAGATATTTTATAAAACCCTTTGTTTATGCAGAGAGTGTCATAATGGAACCAAGCAGAAAGGTGAAATTATGAGTTTCATATGCACAGCCACCTGAATTTAAGGACTGTCACCCTCTTACATATATAAAGACAACTTCAACCTAAGTGGTTGAAACAATGATATGTCACAATGACACAATATAAATATAAATATATATATACACACACACACACACACACACACACACACACATATATATATATGTCACCCATGAAAACAGAACATGTGTGGTATTGTAAATCTCAACTCAGGAATTTTCTGCCAGTGTGATTGTGATATAAATATTAGCCCAGCACCTGTGTGATTTGACTCCCCAGACTGGTTCCAGCCCACATATATTATTGTGATATCTACCTGGGCCAATCTCTCGGTGATGTGACTCTCCTGCCTGGGCCCTTCTCTCAGTAAGAACAGTGACGTATCACTAGATCCAGCACCAGGATATGTTACATTTTTGACTGAGAAGTGCATACATAAGTTATTGTGACATATTACTGTTTCAACCACTTAGGTGATGTAATTCTTCTCGTTAGAATAAGCCTTGTACACAGTGGAGGATAGTGACATAAGGCTGGGCCAGGCACACAAGTGATGGTACTAATTGCTAGGGCTATGCCCTAAAGATGAAACTGTGACAAATCTCTGGGCCTATCACCTAGATGATGTTACTGTCCTGCTTGGGTCCTGCTTACCTTGATAGTGACATATTGCTAGGCTAGGGAAACAGGACATGGAGCTCTTTCACCAGGGACATGCCTCTGGACCTATCACCTAGGTCATGTGACAATGCAAGGGACATGTCTCTGGACCTATCACCTAGGTGATGTGACTCCCTGCTGGAGTCCTGCCCACAAGGAGCATTGTGACATAAAGGTAGGATGTGCGACTATTTGTTGTAACTCTTTTACATGGGTCCTCTCTTAAGGGAGCCTTGTAACATATCTAGGATCTAGCGTCAAGCTGATTTGACTCTTCTGCCTGGCTTCACCTCACATGCTAGATTGTGTCATATATCTAGGGAAGCACCTATGTGATATGACTCTTCTCTTCTGCCTGACCACTGCCTATTTGGGACATTGGGCCTTTTATCTGGGTCCATGTCCTATTTGATGTGACTCTTTTCTTCTGCCTCAGTCTTTACAATGGGGTGATGTGACGTATTGCTAAACCCAAAGCTTTGGTAATATAACTCTTCTATTTTTCCCAAACCATGCCATGAAAAGGAAGTTTGATGTATTGCAGGGCCCATTACGTAGATGATGTTCCTCTGCTGCCCGTGTCCTGCATAAAGAGAGAATTATGGCATATTGCTGCCCCCACCCCCAACCCTGGTGATGTAACTCTCCTGCCTGTGCCAGAGCAACAGAAAGTATTTTTACATATCTTGGGCCAATTTGCAGGTGTTTTTGCTCTCACAATTTGTCTAGGTTTTGTATTGTGTCATATTGCTGGCTACAGCACCCAGTTAATGCAACCCTCATTAGTAGACCCTACCTAGAGATGGCATTGTGACATATTCACAGAAGGTAAGTTGTGCTACACTTCTGCCAGTTTGTTTTTCTACAAATGGGATTATAAATTTTATATTGCTTCCATTCACAGGCATGATAATCAAACTTAAATTGAGATTCCACCAATCATAGATATTTTGCCTCTCAACACTAACAACGCAATATGTAAAGTTATGGGTTACATATTGTTCAAAGCTCACAGAAGTTTACAACAGTAACTCAAAATTCTGTATACTCCTTTGCTGATACACAGACTTTCATAACCGGGACCAGAAAAATCGTAAGATTGTGACTCTTGATTACACATGCAGTGGGAGCAAAAGTTGTCACCATCTCACATTAACAAAGCCCATTGTTGAAGGTCTCAGTCTAGCAAATAAATAAATTAGAAAGATGGAATTCTGACTTTTATACGAGGATCTTGCTACAGGTCAGATGGTGATTATTTTCTGGAACCAGATCACAGGCATAATAAGGGGTCTTATGTCTGAACCCAGCCTGTAAGACAGATGTTTACTGTCATAAATGAATTTAGGCAATATGTAAGATTTTGGGTCAATATGAGCCCATAGGCCTTAGAATGGTTTGCAATTCTCATTCAGGTTGCATAAAGCCTTCAGATGTTGTAGTATGTCCTAAGCTGAAGAAGTACACATGTGAGATTGTGATTCTTATATACACACCTATCCTAAAAGATAAGGAGATTGTGAATACCCAGTACTACTAGGACTAGAACTCCGGTGTTGAGACTATGTTGTTTCAATTCTTTCTAATGGATGCATTTTGAAATATCCCTGAGTCAGAATCATAACAATGAGACTCTTCTACTTGAACCCAGGGAACAGGAAATATTATCACATATCTCTGGGCCTACCAACTAGATGATGTGTCTCTCCTGCCAGTGCCCTACCCACATGGGACACTGTGACATATCGCTAGATCTAGCATCTAAGTAATGTGACTCTCTTCTGCCTAAATCTTGCCCACTGACAAAATTGTGACATACCACTGAGTGGAAACCCTAGGTGATGTGACTCTCCTTTGTCCTGGACTCTGCCACAAGAGGTAATTATAATATATTGCTGATCCCAGTACACAGAAGATGTGACTATCCACTATATATATTTTTTTTCTTGAGATGCAGTTTTGCTGTTGTCATCCGGGCATGATTTCAGCTCAGTGCAACCTCCATCTTCTGGTTTCAAGTGATTCTCCTGATTCAGCCTCCCAACTAGCTGGGATTGCAGGCACATGCCACGTCACCTGGCAAATTTGTTATTTTTTTTATAGAGAAGGGGTTTCACCATTTTGGTCAGGTTAGTCTTGAACTCCTGAACTCAGATGATCCACCCCACCTCAGCCTCCCATAGTGCTGAGATTACAGGCATGAGCAACATGCCCAGCCAACTACCCACTGTTTTATCATCCCTGTAAACAGTGGGCATGATGACATATTATTGGAGACTCAACACATGTGATACGACTCTTCTTCCTGGCTCCTGACTAAAAAGGAGGTTAAAATGCTTCTCTGGCTCATCACCCACATGATGTGACTATTCTGTCTTGTCTCTGTCCAAAGGTGAGATTGTGACATATACCTGGCTTCAGCTTATATGCACAGTAAAAACTCTCATGCTGTTGTACCCAAGCGAGTTAGAAAAGCTCCACACTTTGAGATGAATTAAGAGTTCTTTATTAGCCAGCCACTGAGAGACAGCTAATGCTTAAAATTATCTTGGCCCTGAGGAAAGGGCTTGATTAACTTTTATACCTTGGTTTAGGAAGGAGGGGGTCTAGTTAAAACAATTTTACAGAAGTAAAGTAGGGAAAAAGTTATAGGATAAATGGTTACAGGAAAGTAAACAATTCCAGGTGCAGGGGCTTTAAGACTATTACAAGGTGATAGATGTGGGGCTTTGGACATTACCAATCAGATGAATTCCTGGGAACTGCAGATATAGCTTGCCACAGTATCTTATTGGTTAATTGCATTCTTGGATGTTCTGGGAGTCAGCTTGCACAAGTTAAGTCCTTGAGGAATGGGCTGCCAGTGAAAGAGCCAAGATGGAGTCAGTCTGGCTCTCTTAGCTAAGAGATAGTCAATTCAGGTGGAAACAAGGCTAGGTGATTAAAGGAAAAGGGAGAGTCTAAAAACAGAGTTAATAAAATCCAGGTTGGGCATTACATTCCCCATTTGTGTTTTTGGGGAATCAAATCATTGATTCCTCAGTTAAAACTAGGGGGTTATATTGAGTCTTAAGATACATAAGTTTGACAGAAACTATGCATTGTTTTATAAAATTAAGAAACCAATTTAATACACAATGCTCAAAAATTAAACTTAATAGTATGATGACGAGAGGTCCAGCTAATGCAGAGATTAAAGTACTTATCCATGGGTTCCAGTTGAACATGTTTTGATACCTGGGGATGTTATTTTTTTGTTCCTGTTGATGTCTGTCTAGATTTTCTCTAACTTTTGAAGTGTATCTTTTATGACTAAGAATGGTGGAGGAACAGTTAAATCAATTTTGTCAGGGGGTTTCTGAAATATAGGGTCACCTAGAGCAGTTGAAGGCCTGATTGGCTTTGGTGGGCTCCATGAAACTAAGTTTTTTTTTTTTTTTGGATGGTGAACATAGTCCCAACATCAAATCCTGGGATATAAAATCTTAATTCCCATGACAGGCCATAATATTATTGAGCTGAATTAGGGACATGGACAGTTACAGTAAGAGGATTACAATTTTTTCTAGTACATAATTTAGGACAAGAAGCACGAGTTATGGAATGAAGATCTGGTTGATCCCCTAGAGTAGGTGGTTAAAGTTACACATGTCCAATCAGAACAGAAAAAGTAATAAGTGTCTCAACAGCTAGCATCAGAGTGATTCCCAGGACAGAGGTAAAAGTCAACATTTTGGAGTTCTTTTTCTGCACCTTTGGAGCTTCCACATCCAGTTTGGCTCCCAGAGCATCCAAATCCTGCTGCAAGGTCGACACTTCCTACTTTTGGGACCAGAAGATTGTATTGCTCTTCATGGGTATGGCCTGGACATGGGAACAGTATACATAAATCAACTGCAAAGGAGACTTCCTCAGAGGTACCAGCCCTCCACGTGGTGTTTGCAAATACACATCCTGTTGTGAAAGAGGTGAGGAGGAAGAAGTAGGAAGGTGCAGAGGACTTGACAGGCAAAAACAAACAAGTGAGGTAGATAAAAAGAATTAATCTAATGGCTTCACCTGACATAGGCACAGTTTTAAAGGGGTCTGACCCAGGCCTGGAGACCCATGTTTTTGTTGGGCTATGTTGGCCTTTCTGATGCAGGAGTGATGAATCTAAACAGTAATGCCATCCACCTTCAGAGCCATTGGCGTTGTGAGGATGATGGCGTGAGGTCTTTTCTAAGCAGGAGTGAGTCCTTCTTTTTGGAACTTTTTAACAAACACTAGGTCTCCTGGCTGGAATGAATGGCAGGACCCCATCTGGTTAGGAATTGGATTGGGATGGGTTCCTCAAGCAAGTGGCAGGATGATATCTTGTACCTGTTGGGGAGAGTGTAGGTACTGTAATAAATTAGCTTGTGATATTTCTGCCAGTTGGGCATCTCTTAGCTTAAGCAAGATAGGCAGAACCCTCCAATACATGATTTTAAAATACGAGAACCCAGCCCAATAAGGGGTGCACCTTACTCTAAGTAGGGCTAAAGGAAGGAGACTTACCCAATTTTCACCGGTTTCTAAAATTAATTTTCTAAGAGTGTTTTTTAGGGTGCAGTTCATGCATCCTACCTGTCCAGAGCTCTGGGGTCAATAGGCACAATGGAGTTTTCACTGAATGTTTAATGCCTTACTGACTGACTGAGCTATGGACGAGGTGTAGGAAGATCCATTATCAGACTCTACAGCAGCAGGCAGCTCATATCAAAGGATGATTTCGTTGAGTAAGAACTTAACTACCATATTGGCAGTTTCATTTTTGGTAGCAAATGTTTTAGTCCATCCAGAGAAGGTGGCTGCTATTATTAGAAGGTATTTGTACCCAGCCTGGTGTGGTTTTACTTCTGTAAAGTCAATTTCCCACTTTTCTTCTGGTGAGTTTTCTTGGAGTTGGTGGCCTGGGCTGGGTTTAGGACCTTGCTTGGCATTAGCCTGGGTGCAGGTTGTGCACTCGAGAGCTGCTTGATTTGTTAGACTTTGAAGATGGGGGATTCTTCTTTGTTTTTGGTAGTCTTTCCTGCTGAGGTGAGTAGCCCGTGCTCCTGGTAGATAGCTTCATGTACCTGTGCAGTAGCAAAGGCATACCTGCTGTCAGTGTAAACATTAATACGTTTATCCTTACCACATCGGAGAGCCTGAGTGAGGGCGATCAATTTAGCTTTTTGCACTGAGGTGTTTGCTGGTAAATCTTGAGCCCACAACACATCTGTCTCCATGGTAACAGCTGCACTGGCCTTTCATACTCCCTGATTGAGAAAGCTGCTACTGTCTGTGAACACAGTGGCATCTGCCTTCTCTAGTGGCACATCTTGAAGATTGGGTCAGCCAGTTTTGGTAGTTTCTAATAGTTCCTGACAGTCATGGATAGTAGCTGGATTTAAACACCATGTGGGAGAGAAAGTCAAATGAGGCTGATCTAACAGTAAACTCTGATACTGCAGGATGCGAGCATTTGACACCCATTTGCCAGAAGCACTTTGAAGTAAAGTCTCTAAGGCATCAGGAGCTTTAAGTGTTAAATTTTGTCCCAGAGTTAACTTATCAGTCTCTTTGACTAGGCTTGCTGTAGCCACTACAGCTCGCAGAAACTTTGGCCATCCAGAGGCCACAGGATCCAGCCTCTTAGATAAATATGCTACTGAGCATCTTCAAGGTCCTAAAGTCTGAGGAAGCACCCCTTTAGCAACTCCCTGGCTTTCATGGACAAACAAGTGAAGCAGCTTTGAGATATTAGGGAAGGCTAAAGCATGGGCTTCAGTTAATGCCTTTTTCACATTTTGAAAAGCCTGTTCTTCTGTGTCTGTCCAAATTAATGGGCCATTTTATTCTGTACCTATTGGATAGCCACCAATAAGATTTTTGTTTGTCCTTTGAATGCTTTATCAGCAGCCTTCTTAGCTGTCTGTGTTGCTTGTTTTTGTTTTTCAAACTCTCAGGTGTAAAAAACCTTTTGGGCTATTTCTAAAAGTGGGCTGATATTCATTCCAGTAAATCCCTCCAGTTTTTGGAGTTTTCTTTTAATATCTGGGGCTACCTGGGCCACAAATGCCAAATGAAGAATGGCTATTTTCAGGGGCAGCCAGGTCAAAAGGGGTGTAAATCCAATAAGCCTCCTGGAAGCACTCTAAAAATGCTCCTTGTGACTCATTGGGCCCCTGGGTGACTTCAGTCACCTTAGACAAGTTTATGGTTTTCCAAGTTGCTCCCTTAATACTTGCAAGGAAATACTGGTGAAAATCATACAAGGCTCTCCTTTCACTTGAGGAATTTGGGTCACAGTCAGGCCGGGTAGAAGGAAAGACCTCCTCCAGGAGGTCTCTAGCTTCCTCCTCCAGTCTATTGGCTGTTGCAAGGAAGTGCTTTCTGGCGTCTCTCCAGATATGCTCTCTCTCCTCAGAGGTAAAGAGAGTTAAAAGGAGTTGTTGGCAGTCATCCCAGGTGGGCCAATGGGTCCAGAGTATGGACTCCATCAGTGATGTCAAAGCCTGGGGCTTTTCAGAGAAGGGAGGATTATGGGTTTTCCAATTATACGAGTCAGAAGTAGAAAAAGGGACATAAACCAAGAAGGGGCTGAACGCTCATCACCTGAAGGGACTTGTGCCTCTCTCAGTGATAGTAGAGGGGCTGCTTCCTCTCACCATGGCCACAGTCAAGAGGCAATGGGTGGTGAGCCCACAGGGACGTCATCGAGGAGACATGGGATGACCCTAAGGGAGAAAGTTGGTAGTAAGGTGGTGGGACTGAGTGAGGGAGACTCTCTTCTTCTTTAGAGGGAGGCAGTACATGGGGAGCCAAATCAGCTGAGGGTGAGGCAAAAATGCGGCCTGGCTCAGGAGGACTTTGGAGGTGGAATTGTGAATGACGCATGAACAGAGCCATAGAGGAGGACTCCTGACCAAACTTAACCATTGATCTATATAGGGAAATTGATCAGGGTGACTGGGAGCATCAGTAACAACCCAACACATCGCTTGAACAATTGTAGGATTCAATGACCCTTCGGAGGGCCACCCAACTCCAAACTTTGGCCATTCTACTTTACAGAGTGTCCGGAGCTTGCCTTTCTTAAGGTGGACTCCATAATCCTCTAAGAAACCAAGAGAAAAATTTTTCAGCATACACTGGAGGGGTCTCCAACCCTTGCAAGGCCAGGAGGAGGTGTTTCCCTTTTTTTTGTTTGTTTGTTTTAGAAGACAATATAACAGAATTTGAGAAGAGATATCAGATCCAACGTGGACAGAGAAACTCACTCCCTGGGGGGCTGGAGTATCAGGAAAACTGAATTAACATAACCAGAAAGAACAGAATAACCACAACAGCTAATATCACTTGCCACACTGCTGTAGCTTTAAGATTGAGGGAAGGGGACTAGAGGCCAGCCCGAGGTCTCCTGGGTTGGTTGGATCTAGGTGTTCTCCCTCTTCTTCTTCCTCTAGACCTGTATCCTAAATACCTTTGATGTCTCCATGATTCAAAGGCAAATAACTCAAATTCAGCTTTTTCCTTTAAGGGTTCAAGGAGTGAGAACAGAGTCAAGTACTGGAGATGCTGAAATTGCTGTCACACCGGAAAAGAAGATGTGCAGTGTAGGGGGCAGGGATGAGGTGGAAAGGGTCTTAATGACTCAGGTCATTTTTAAGATGAGAGAGTAGCCACAGGGGAACAGAGCAGGAGACTAAATGAAATAAAGCATGATGGGCATAGGGAGGTGTGGGTTTTCCTACACAGTGTTCTATTTAAGGGCACAGGAAAAGTTACAAAATGACAAAAGAGGTGAGCAAGGAAATATGCAGGGTGGCTGTTTTGAACCCACCTCCTGTTTAATCTAGAGGAGGTCCAACCAGTTGGATGTGGGGTATGGCAATCTAAATGCCCACAACCTCCATGATGCCATAAATTCCAATTAGACAAATGCTCTTTACACTCCTTCCCATAACACCTGACTTGCCTCTGGCAGAAAAGACAGGACTGTGGTGGCCAGCCTAAATGATTGATGAGAAATTTAACCTCTTGTGACAAAAAAATCGGCACTAAGTACCTTGAAGAAGTTTTTACCCAGACATCTTGGGCAATACCAACATCCTGACATGCAAAACCTTGACAACCACTAAACAAGACAACAAAACACTAAACAGAACAATAAACATAAAAGAAAAAATTTGACCCTAGAGCATGTAAACAGTTTTGGCAGTTTTTTCCTTTTTTTTTTTTAATTAGACAGACAAGGGGAGGGGGTCCCATGATGGGATCAGTCAGATGCCCACTTGGCTGCTACCACTGAGGGGGCTTGTGCTCCTCTTAGCATTGGCAGGCCAGTATAAAACCCCAGCTCAGATCAAGCTATGCCCGATGCTGCCTTAAGCCTTATGAGGTTGCCACAGAACAGCAGAGGAAGGCCCACTTGAACTCTGTAGCTTTCACCATGGAGCTACAAACTGGAGGATAAGCACAAGCCCTTATCCTCCCCATCCATAAACCATTCACATAGAATTTATGACAGTTTTTTTTTTTTTTCATCTCCTTCTTTCCTGGAGATTCTCCAGGAAACCTGAACAAGAGAAAGATGAGAGATAGAAAAAGAGAGAGAAAGAGAGAGAAAGAGAGAGAGAGAGAGAGACTGGTCTGCCAGAAACCAAGACTCAGTTCCCCAGTGTCCTGGGATGTGAACTGAGTCAAGGGAGGGTCCTTATCAGGATCACTTTCCACCCAAACCAAGACACAAAGATGCCTACCAGAAAACCAAGGCTCAACCCTCAAGTGTCCTAGAAAAACAGGCAGAGTCAAAAGAGGGATGCCCTCATCAGGGCGGCTTCCCTCTTACCAGAACCAGAGCGAAGTCAAATCTGACCTGTCTGACTCTGGGGTCAGAAGTTGAGGACTCAGATGTTGAATTCTAGGGCACTCACACAGTAGCCGATCCACTCTCCTCTGGAAGATGGTCACCCTTTGGGGACCTGAAAATTCTTTTTTTTTCAGGTGGCACCCCCCCACACAAGATTTCCATCCCTCTGGGGGAGCCCAGAGTGAGACTGGCTCTTGCCCAGCAGCATTAAAATCTCCCTAGGGCCTCCAAATGTTGTACCTGAGGGAGTTAGAAAAACACCACTGTTTGAGATGAATTAAGAGTCCTTTATTAGCCAGCCACCGAGAGACAGCTAATGCTTAAAATTATCTCGGCCCTGAGGAAGGGGCTTGATTAACTTTTATACCTTGGCTTAGGAAGGGGATGGGGTCTAGTTAAAACAATTTTACAGAAGTAAAGTAGGGAAAAAGTTAAAAGGATAAATTGTTATAGGAAAGTAGACAGTTCCAGGTGCAGGGGTTTTAAGACTATTACAAGGTGATAGATGCGGGGCTTTGGACATTGCCAATCAGATGAATTCCTGGGAACTGCAGATATAGCTTGCCACAGTATCTTATTGGTTAATTGCATTCTTGGATGTTCTGGGAGTCAGCTTGCACAAGTTAAGCCCTTGAGGAATGGGCTGCCAGTGAAAGAGCCAAGATGGAGTCAGTCTGGCTCTCTTAGCTAAGGGAGAGTCAATTCAGGTGGAAACAAGGCTAGACGATTAAAGGAAAAGGGAAAGTCTAAAAACAAAGTTAGTGAAAACCAGGTTGGGCATTACAATACCTAGACCCCGCTAGGAGAGATACATGGAATTTAATAGCCAGTCTTTTGGTTATGGGTAAAGTTCTATATCTCCCACCCTGTAAAAATTCACAGGAAAGTACGCTAACTACTCAGGCATATCATATAAAACCTGAGTGACAAAAATAGTGTCATAACAGGCACTGACAGCCAGGTGTTATCTTGACTCTTGCATCCACACACAGCTGACATGATTGTCATTCTCCTACATGAGCAGAGCCTACGAATTTTGTGCTAAATCTCACACACACACACAATAGATGGTTGAAATTGTTACTCTCATACATGAGTCTGATCCACAGGTGGTTTGGTGACTTTTGAATTATGATTCAGCAGAACTGCAGTGTTTTGACTCTCCTACTGAAACACAATCTTTAAATGGGATTGGGGCTCTTATATATAAATCTTGCCCATTCTTGAGATAGTGACTCCTGTGCTTGGATCCAGCTCAAAGGATGTGTTCATTCACATACCTGAAGCTGGGACTTTTGTGGGACTGTGAAACTTACTTCTGAACACTTTCAAGTGTGTGATTGAGAAGTATGACTTTACCCAGCCTCTGAGTGTTTTCACTCTGTTTTCTAGGCCCATAGCACCGTGGAAATTGTGACATACTTGCAACAAGCACCTAAACTTTATATAACACCTTCTTTGTCAATGCAACGAAGGGCAGTTTTATGTGTCACTGGTACCAGCAACCAGCTGATGTAAAATCTTGGCCTGAACCCTGCCTACAATGAACATTATGGCTTTTATATAGGTCCTTCATGTAAATTATGTGACTTTCTTCTAGTGCTCTGCCTCTACACTTACAGTGCATTGTGAAACATAACGTGTATTGTATCCAGGTGATGTGACTCTCTTTTGGGGGTTAAAGGGTTTTGCCAATAGAAAGCTTTGAAACATATCACTTGGATCAGCACCTAAGTGATGTTTCTTTTCTCTTGCCTAGGCCCTGTCCACCAGAGAGATCATGACATATTGCTGAAGCCAGCACCAAGAAGTCACTCTCCTGCCTTTGTCCTGCACATAGGTGCTATTGTACATCTATGAAGGTCAATTGCCTATGTGAAGTTTGTCTCCTCTCCTTCATAAGCACTGATCCCAGTGGGGATTCAGATGTATCACTGCAACCAGCATCCAAGATGTGTGACTGTTATTCCAGAGTCCTGCCCACAAGGAGGATTGTGACATTTCACTGGACCAGAACCCATTCAAGTGATGTGACTTTCCTTTCTTCTCCCTGCCCACAGGTGATATTGTGCCATATAACTGAGACCACAATAAAGGCCTAATAATGACTCTTGCACCTGGATCCAGGACACGTGCAGGATGGTGACTCTTATCACTGAACCTTTCCACAGGTGTTATTGTAACATGTACCTTTGCCCAGCTCCTGAGTGATTTAATAATCCTGCCTAGTTGTAGCCCACATATGACATTTTAACATAAGTCTGTGCCAAGAATCTTGTGGATTTGACTCTCATGTGTTAACAGTGTCCACAGAAAAGATTGTAATATTTCTCTAGACCCATTGTCTAAGTTATATGACTCTTCTCTCCTGCCTGAACCCGGCTTCCAGTGATGAATGTAGCATTTAAAGCATTGCATCCAAAAGACATTAGTCTCTTGCTAGGGCCTCATTTTAATATGAGGCATTGTGACATATCTCTGGGCCCATCATTAAGGTGAGGTGACTCACCTCTCCTGCCTGGACAGTCTCCACAGGAGGCATTATGCCATAGAGGTGGGCCTAGTCCCCAAGGTTTATGATTTTGTGTTAGCACCCTGCCTAGAAAGAAAATATTAAAATATTTCTGGCTTAAAATGTAGGTGATGTGGCTTTCCTACCTGTTTAGTACTTCAGAGGGTAGGGTGAAATATACTCAGGCACAGCTAACAGACATGATAATGACTGACATATGAGGACCCAGCCAATAGGGGAAATTTTGACTCTTAAAGCTATATTTAGGAATATGAGTGTCATCCAGGATCTCCTTCTGGTAAAATGGTCACAGAAGATTACAATGCTCACACATATTTTATAACAACATTGTGTTGCATACAATGTCACAATAGGGCCTAGCACACAGAGTAAATTGTGAGTCTCACATGCACACCCACCTGACAGTAAGGAGTTTCACTATCACATGGGTGAAGACAACTGCTCTACATGAAACCTGGACATGTGTTGTATTGTAAATCTAATCCCAATAATTTTATTCTTTTGTGACAGTGACATAAATCTTTACCAAGCACCTTTGTGATTTCACTCTTCAGATTGGTTTGAGCCTACATATGGGATTTTGATATCTACCTGAGCCAACCTTGAAGTGATGTGATTCTTCTGCCTCAGTAATAATTGTGACATCAAGGGATCCAGCACCCAGGTGATGTTACATTCTTGTCTGGGCCATAGCCACAGACATCATAGTGACATTTCATTGTGTCCATTACTTAGAAGACATAATTAACCTCTCTGGAATGGGCCTGCACTCAGAGAAGAATAGTGATATATTCCTAGGCAAGGGACCCAGGTGTTGATACTCTTTTGCCAGGGCCCAGCCCAAAAGAGGGCATTTTGACATATCATAGATCCTATCATGTAGGTGATTTGGTTCTTCGGCTTAAGATCTGCTTGCTTGAATAGTGACATATTGCTAGGCCAGGCACAAAGCTGATGCTACTTTTTTGCCAGGTCTATGCTTTAAGGAAAGCTTTGTGACATATCTCTGAACCTATCACCTAGGTGAGCTGACTTCCTGATTGGCCCTTCTCACATGGATAAGAGTAGAACCTACACCTAGGTGATGTAAGACTCTTGTTGGGGCTTTTTCTAAGAGGGACTTGTGAATATCTCAAGACACAAGACCAAATGATGTGGCTCCTCAGCCTGGTTTCTTCCCACATGGTAACTGGTGACATATGTATAAAGAAGCATATAGGTGATAAGACTCTTTTTCTGCCTGAGCTCTGCCTACTCATTAGGCCTTATCTCTGAGCCCATGGCTAAAGTGATGTGACTCTCTTATTCTGTCTGGGCCTTTACAAATGGGAAGATTGTGGCATACTGATGAGCCCAGCACCTAGGTAGTGTGACTCTTGTCTTCTTGCTGAACAAGGCCCACAAACAGGGCTTTTGCTGAATCTTAGGGCCCAACACCTGGATGATGTTACTCTTTTGCGTAGGTCATTAATGAAGAGGGAATTTGGACATATTGATCTGCCTAGCAACCTAATGATGTGACCCTTTTTCTTGTGCCAGAGCCACAGAAGTTATGTCAACATATCTTTGTCCCATACTGTAAAGGTTTTGGCTCTCATCACTTTGTTATGTTTCTTCCAAATGTTGTTGTATCACATTGCTGGCTCCAGCCCCCAATTAATGTCATCCTCATTCCTAGGCCCTGCCTAGAGAGGGCATTGTGACATACTGCTTGGCAGAGCACTTAAGTGATGTTACCCTTCTGCCTAGTTTTTTGCCCTCAAATGGGATTATGACATATACTTTGCTTCAGTTTAAAGATATGTTGATCAAGATTACATTGGGATTCAGCCAATAGGAAATATTTTGACCCTAACCACTAGGTTTAGGTCAATATAGAAGGCAATTCATCATGAAAACTTCTTGGGCTGTACAGAGAGTTTCATAACAGGGCCCAGCAAAAAGTGAAGATTGTGACTCTCAACTACACACTCAAGTGAATGTAAAATTTGTTACCATCCTATATTTCCAAAGCCCAATGTTGAGGTCCTGAGCCTAATAAATGAATACAGCACAAATTTGGAATTGTGACTTTCTTAAGTGAATCTGTCAACCTGTAAGATGGTGATTCATTTCTGGATCCAGCTCACAGGCATAATAACGGTCTCATCCCTGAGGCCAGCTTATAGGAGAAATGTTACTGTCACACCTGGGTTTAGGGCAATATGTCAGATCATGGGTCCATATAAGCATGAAGGCATCAGAGAGGTTTGTGACTCTCATCCATGTTGTATAAAGTTCTCAGGTGTTGTAGAGAATGTTACACAATGTCAAGCACACCTGTGAGATTGTGACTCTCCTATACACAACTAGCTAATCATTAATGATATGACTATTAAACATGAGGAGGTCATGTCATATCCCTTGGCCTAGTACCCTGGTGTTCAGACATTTTGGTTTAAATTCCTTTTCATAAGGGCATTGTGGGTCAGATAATGATAATGTGACTCTTCTACCTGGGCCCTGCAAATGGGATATTTTCCCATCTCTGGGTCTAATGGCTAGGCGAGACATCTCTCCTGTCAGTTCTGTGCTGACAATGGACACTGTGACATATCAATATATATAGCATTTAGGTAATATGATTCTACTCTCCTGCCTGGATTCTGCCCACTTAAGAAATTGTTACATATGATTCTACTCCCCTGCCTGGATCCTGCCCACTTAAGGAATTGTGACATACCACTGAGTGCAAAACCCACATGATGCTTCTCTTTGTCCTGGGTTCTGCCACAAGAGGGAATTACTTCATATTTGTGGAGTCCAGCAACCAGGTGGTGTGACTCTCATTTTTCTCTTCAAACCTGTCTATATTAGGCATGGTGAGCTATTATGTGAAGCTGTACACAGATGATGTGGCCCTTCTGCCTAATTACTCCCCACTTGTTAAATTGTGACAGATAACTAGGGAAATTTCTAGGAGATATGACTCTCTTTTTCTACCTCAGAACTGCCTACTGGGAACACTGTGATATAACTCTCAGCCTATGTTTTCAGTGAAGTGAATCTTCTTCTGCCTGGTCTTTACAATGGGAGGATTTTGACATATTACTGAGCCCAACACTCAGTTTATTTGATTCTTTTTTTTTTTTCTTGAACAATATCAGCAAACAGAAATTTTGACCTATTGCCAGGCCCTTCAAACAGATGAAGTTAATCTTTTTCCTGGATCCAGCATATAGAAAGAATTATGGCATATTGCTCGGCCAAGCACTCAATAATGTGACTCTTTTGTCTATGCCAGAGACACAGAAAGTATTTTGACATATCCTGAGCCAATTATGTAGGTGTTTTGGCTCTCATAACTTGCCTGCTTTTTTCCCCATGTTGGGTGGTGTCATATTGCTGAGTCCAGCACCCATTTAATGTGACTATAATTCCTATTCTCTGCCTGGGAGGGCACTATGACATATTGCTTGGCACAGCACCTAAGTGATGTTACCCTCCTACCTATTTTTTTGCCCACAAATGGGACTATCACATATACCTTACTTCAGTTTACAGGCATAATTTTCAGACTTCTACTAGGATTCAGCCTATAGAAGATATTTTGCCTTTCAATCCTAGGCTAAGGGAAATAGGTAAGGTCCTGATTTGTATATTTGTACCAAGCTCACAGAACTTTACAACCCTAACTCTTAATGTGTAAACTCCTTATGTGGTGTAGAGAATTTCAGGAAAGTGATCAACAAATAGTTCAGATTGGAAGTCTTATTTAAGCACCCAGGTGAAAGCAAATGTCACCATCCCACATGTCCAAAGCTCACTGTTTAGATCTTGGTCTAACAAGTGATACAGAACGAAGTTGGAATTGTGACTTTCATATGTGGAGCTGGCCACAGGTGGGATGATGTCTCAACCCCTAATCTAGCTCACAGGCATAATAATGAGTCTCATACCTGAACCCAGTCTACAGTAAAGATGTTGACTATTATACCTCAGTTTAGGGCAATTGTGAGATCATGACTCCATATGAGCATGTAGGCCTCAAAGTGGTTTTTCACACTGATTGATGCTAGATAAAGCTTTTGAATGTTGTAGAGTTTCATACAATGGCCAAGGTAAAACATGAAATTATGATTCTAATATAAACACCCAGCTCACAGTTAATGGAGACATTCTCAAGGACAAAAAGATTTGGCATATAACTTGGCCTAGTACTCAGGTGTTGAGACTTTTTGGCTTAAATTCCTTCCCATTGGTGCATTGTTACATATCACTGGGTTAGAATTATAATAATGTGACTTTTCTGCCTGAACCCTGAAAATAGGGGATATTGTCACATATGTCTTGGCCTGGAAGCTAGGTCATTTGTCTCCACTGACTGTACCCTGCCTCCAGAGGACATTGTAAAATGTTCTTTGACTTAACATCTAGATAATGTGACTCTCCTCTCCTGCCTGGGTCCTGATCACCAAAGAAATTGTGACATACTACTTATTGCAAAACCTAGGTTATGTGACTGTCTTTTATATTCTAGACTCTGGCAAGAGAGGGAATTATTACATATTGCAGATCCAAATACCTAGGTGGAATAATTCTCTCCTTTTTTTTCTCTCCCCTGCCTATAGTGAATTTGTGACACACTATCTAAGGCTTTACCCAGGTGATGTGACTCTTCTAACTAGGCCCATACTACAAATGAGATTATACTGTATCACTGGCTCAGCACCCAGGTGATGTGACTCTCTTGCTTTGTCCCTTCTCACTGTGAAATTGTGGCATGTACCTTGGTTAAGAAAACATGCACAATAGTAATCCTCAAACCTGGACTCAGCCAGTGGAGATATTTTGGCTCTCATGGCCAGCATCACAGCCATGGGTAAAGTCCTGGGTTTTTCACTTGTATAAAGTTCACAAAGGATTATAACACTCAGGTATATCATATAAAGCCTTAATTTTATAAAGAACTTCAAAACAGAGACCAGTAACCAAGTGAGAATGTGACTCTTGTATTCACACTTAGCTGAAATGATTGTTATTCTCAAACATCAACAGGGCCTAGGAATGAGGTGCTTAATCTCACACATAAAAAGCAGTTGAAGATCGAAATAATAACTCTCATACATAGATCTGATTCACAGGTGGTTTGGTAATATTTGAACCATTATTCAGCACACCTATGTGCTCTGAGTGTCCTACTGGAATACAATCTTCAAGTGAGATTTGGGCTCTTATACATGGATTTTGCCCAAGGTTGAGATTGTGACTCTTCTACTTTGACCCAACTCATAGAAAGATTTGACTCACCTAAAAAATGCCAGGAATTCTATGCGATGTAAAAATTATTTCCAAACCTTTCTGAGAGTGTGATTGTCACAGGTAATTTTGCGCAGCACAGGAATAATTTGACTGTCTTTTCTAGGCCCAGGCCACAGATGCAACTCTACTATATGTAGAATAAGCACCTAAGCAATGTATACCATCTTCTTTGGCTCTGTCTATAAGGGAACTTTTACATACCAGTGGGTTCATCACCCAGATGATGTGAATTGTCTGCCTGAAACCTGCCTACAAAGAGAATTGTATTTTATATCTAGATCCATCATGTAAGTGATGTGATTCTCTTCTACTGGCTTGGCCCTGTGCAAACAGTGCATTGTGACACATCGTTCAGTACTGCACCAAGGTGCTGCAATTCTCCTTTTGGGGTTCTGCCCACTGGAAGCCTTGTAACATATCTCTTGGCTCAGCCCAAAGGTGATGTTTCTTTGTTTTTGCCTGGACACTGACCACATGGAGATTGTGACATATTGCTTTCCAGCACCAAAGTGAGGTTACTCTCCAGGCTTGGTACTACACATATGGGTCATTGTGACATATATCTAGGTTGATTCCCTAGGTAAAGTCAGTCTCCTCTCCTGCCAAACTTTTGCCCACAGTGAAACCAGAAACCAGATTACGTGACTCTTCTGACAGGATTATGCCCAAAAGGTTGATTGTGACATCTCAATGGACCCGCACCCATGTAGGTTATGTGTTTTTCTTGCCTTCACTTTGGGAACAGGTGATATTGTGCCACATACTTAAGACCATAACAAAAGCCTAATAACAACTCTTATGCCTGGATCCAGGGTAAGTGCAGGATGGTGACTCTTATTCTTAGACATTTCCACAGGTGTAATTTTGACATATACCTTTGACCAGCTCCTTAGTGATTTAATAATATGACTCTCTTCCCCTGCCTGTGCCTTTAAAATAGTGACATATTGTTAAGCCCTGCCTTTAGGTTATGTCTTCTTTATTCTGAACCATGCCCACTAAAAGAAATTTTGTACCATTCCCCTAGATGATGTTAGTCTTCTGCCAGAGTCCTGAATAAAGAGGGATTTATTGCAGACTGGTGTGTACAGCACCTTGAAGATGCTAGAGTCCTGCTTGGTCAGAGACACAGAGTGTATTTTGACATATCTTCCACCCATTATGTAGGTGCTTTGTCTCTCATCTATTGGCTAAGTTTTTCACATGTGGAATTGTGTCATATTGATGTGCTGAGTACCCAGTTAATATGACCCTCCTCTCTAGTTGTTTCCTAGAAAGGGCATTGTGACATGTTGATTGCCACTTCATCTAAGTGATGTTACTTTTTTCCCTAACTTTTGCCCAAAAATGGGATTATGATATATGAATTGCTTCAGTTCACAGGCATGATGGTCAAACTTATATTGAAATCTACCCAATAGGTGATATTTTACCTCTCATCATTAGGCTTAGGGCAATAGGTGAAATTCTGTGTTTCATATTTGAACAAAGCTCAGAGAAGTTTACAATGCTAATTCATATTGTATAAACTCCTTGGGTGGTACAGGGAATTACATAACAATGCCCAGCAAAAAGTTAACATTGCAATTCTCAATTACACAGCCAGGTGAAGTAAAAGTTGTCATCATTTTACATTTATAAATCCCCCTGTTGAGGTACTGAGTCTAACAAGATAAAACAGTATCAAGGGGGAATTGTGACTCTCATATATGGATCTGGCCACAGGTGTGATCGTGACTCATTTTGGACTAGGCTCATAGGTATAAAAATGAGTCTCATTCCTGAACTCAGCCTAAATGATAAATGGTGACTATCATATCTGGATTTAAGACAGCATATAAGATCATCAGTCCTTATGAGCTTGTGGGCCTCAGAGTAGTTTCCGACTGTCATGCATGCTATATAAAGCCCTTGGATGTTTTAGAATGAGTCATATGATGACACAGCTCACAATGACATTGTGATTTATATATCCATAAAGCTAACATTTAACATTGTCACTCTCAAGGATGAAAAGATTGCATCATGTCCTGAGTCAAGTACTGAGGGGTTAAAATTTTGCTTAAATTGTTTCACATGAGAAGATGGCCAAATAGGAACAGCTCCAGTCTACAGCTCCCAGAGTGAGAAATGCAGAAGGTGTGTGATTTCTGCATTTCCAACTGAGGTACTGGGTTCATCTCACTGGGGAGTGCCAGACAGTGGGTGCAGGATGTGGGTACAGCACACCATGTGTGAGCCAAAGCAGAGCAAAGCATCGCATCACCCTGGAAGCACAAGTGGTGAGGGAATTCCCTTTCCTAGTCAAATAAAGGGTGATAGATGGGTCACTCCACCCAAATAATGCGCTCTTGCAATGGGCTTAGCAAATGGTACACCAGGAGATTGTATCCTGCACCTGGCTCAGAGGGTCCTATGCCCATGGAGCCTCACTCATTGCTAGTACAGCAGTCTGAGATCAAACTTCAAGGTGGCAGCGAGGCTGGAGGAGGGGTGCCTGCCATTGCCCAGGCTTGAGCAGTTAAACAAAGCAACCAGGAAGCTCGAATTGGGTGGAGCCCACCACAGCTCAAGGAGGCCTGCCTGCCTCTGTAGGCTCCACCTCTAGGGGTAGGGCACAGACAAACAAAAGACAGCAATAACTTCTTCAGACTTAAATGTCACTGTCTGACAGCTTTGAAGAGAGTAGTCATTCTCCCAACATGCAGGTTGAGATCTGAGAATGGACAGACTGCCTCCTCAAGTGGGTCCCTAACCCCTGAGTAGCCTAACTGGGAGGCACCCCCCAGTAGGGGCAGACTGACACCTCACACATCCGGGTACTCCTCTGAGACAAAACTTCCAGAGGAACAATCAGGCAGCAGCATTTGCGATTCACCAATATCTGTTGTTCTGCAGCAACTGCTGCTGATACCCAGGCAAACAGCGTCTGGAGTGGACCTCCAGTAAACTCCAACAGACCTGCAGCTGAGGGTCCTGACTGTCAGAAGGAAAACTAACAAACAGAAAGGACATCCCCACCAAAAAGCCAACTGTAAGTTACCATCATCAAAGACCAGAGGTAGATAAAACCACAAAGATGGGGAAAAAACAGAGCAGAAAAACTGGAAACTCTAAAAATCAGAGCACCTCTCATCCTCCAAAGGAATGCAGCTCCTCACCAACAATGGAACAAAGCTGGATGGAGAATGACTTTGACGAGTTGAGAGAAGAAGGCTTCAGAAGATCAAACTACTCTGAGCTAAAGGAGGAAGTTCGAACCAATGGCAAAGAAGTTAAAAAACTTTGAAAAAAATTAGATGAATGGATAACTAGAATAACCAATGCAGAGAAGTCCTTAAAGGACCTGATGGAGCTGATAACCATGGCATGAGAACTACATGATGAATGCACAAGCCTCAGTAACCGATGCAATCAACCGGAAGAAAGGGTACCAGTGATGGAAGACAAAATGAATGAAATGAAGCCTGAAGAAAAGTTTACAGAAACAAGAATAAAAAGAAAAGAACAAAGCCTCCAAGAAATAAGTGACTATGTGAGAAGACCATATCTATGGCTAATTGGAGTACCTAAAAGTGATGGGGAGAATGGAACCAAGTTGGAAATCATTCTGCAGGATATTATCCAGGAGAACTTCCCCAATCTAGCAAGGCAGGCCAATATTCACGTTCAGGAAATACAGAGAACATCACAAAGATACTCCTCAAGAAGAGCAACTCCAAGACACACAATTGTCAGATTCACCAAAGTTGAAATGAAGGAAAAAATGTTAAGGACAGCCAGAGAGAAAGGTCGGGTTACCCATAAAGGGAAGCCCATCAGACTAACAGCTGATCTCTCAGCAGAAACACTAAAAGCCAGAAGAGAGTGGGGGTCAATATTCAACATTCTTCAAGAAAAGAATTTTCAACTGAGAATTTTATATCCAGCCAAATTAATCTTCATAAGTGAAGGAGAAATAAAATCCTTTACAGACAAGTAAATGTGGAGAGATTTTGTCATCATCAGGCCTGCCCTAAAAGAGCTCCTGAAGGAAGCATTAAACATGGAAAGTAACAACCGTTACTAGCCACTGCAAAAACATGCCAAATTGTAAAGACCATCAAGGCTAGGAAGAAACTGCATCAACTAATGAGCAAAATAACCAGCTAACATCATAATGACAGGATCAAATTCACACATAACAATACTAACCTTAAATATGAATGGGCTAAATTATCCAATTAAAAGACACAGACTGGCAAATTGGATAAAGAGTCAAGACCCATCACTGCTTTGTATTCAGGAAACCCATCTCATATGCAGAGACACACATAGGCTCAAAATAAACGGATGCAGGAAGATGTACTAAGCAAATGAACAACAAAAAATGAAGGGTTGCAATCCTAGTCTCTGATAAAACAGACTTTAAACCAACAAAGATCAAAAGAGACAAAGAAGGCCATTACATAATGGTAAAGAGATCAATTCATCAAAAAGAACTAACTATCCTAAATATATATGCACCCAATACAGGAGCACCAAGATTCATAAAGCAAGTCTTTAGTGACCTACAAAGAGACTTAGACTCTCACACAATAATAATGGGAGACTTTAACACCCCACTGTCAATGTTAGACAGATCAAGGACACAGAAATTTAACAAGGATAGTCAGGAATTGAACTCAGCTCTGCACCAAGAGGATCTAATAGACATCTACAGAACTCTCCACCACAAATAAACAGAAGATACATTCTTCTCAGCATGACGTTGCCTTCATTCCAAAATTGACCACATAGTTGGAAAGTACTCCTCAGAAATGTAAAAGAACAGAAATTATAGCAAACTGTCTCTCTGACCACAGTGTAATCAAATTAGAACTCAGGATTAAGAAACTCACTCAAAACCACTCAACTACATGAAAGTTGAACAACCTGCTCTGAGTGACTACTGGGTACATAATGAAATGAAGGCTGAAATAAAGATGCTCTTTGAAACCAATGAGGACAAAGACACAATATATCAGAACCTCTGGAACACATTCAAAGCAGTGTGTAGAGGGAAATTTATAGCACTAAATACCCACAAGAGAAAGCAGGAAAGATCTAAAATCGACACCTTAACATCACAATTAAAAGAACTAGAGAAGCAAGAGCAAACACATTCAAAAGCTAGCAGAAGGCAAGAAATAACTAAAATCAGAGCAGAACTGAAGGAAATAGAGGCATAAAAAAACTTTCAAAAAATCAATGAAACCAAGAGCTGGTTTTTTGAAAAAATCAACAAAATTGACAGACCACTAGCAAGACTAATAAAGAAGAAAAGAGAGAACAATCAAATAGACACAATAAAAAATGCAAAAGGGGATATCACCAACAATCCCACAGAAATACAAACTACAATCGGAGAGTACTATAAACATCTCTATGCAAATAAACTGGAAAATCTAGAAGGAAAAGATAAATTCCTCAACACATACACTCTCCCAAGACTAAACCAGGAAGAAGTTGAATCTCTGAATAGACCAATAACAGGTTCTGAAATCGAGGCAATGATTAATAGCTTACCAACCAAAAAAAGTCCAGAACCAGATGGATTCACAGCCAAATTCTACCAGAGGTACAAGGAGGAGCTGTTACCATTCCTTCTGAAATTTTTCCAATCAATAGAAAAAGAGGGAATCCTCCCTAACTCATTTTATGAGGCCAGAATCATCCTGATACCAAAGCCTGGCAGAGACACAATAAAAAAATAGAATTTTAGACCAATATCTTTGATGAACATTGATGCAAATATCCTCAATAAAATACTGGCAAACCGAATCCAGCAACACATTAAAAATGTCATCCACCTTGATCAAGTGGGCTTCATCCCTGGGGTGCAAGGCTGGCTCAACATACAAAAATCAATGTGTAATCTAGCATATAAACAGAACCAAAGACATAAACCACATGATTATCTCAATAGATGCAGAAAAGGTCTTTGACAAATGCAACAGTGCTTCATGCTAAAAACTCTCAATAAATTAGGTATTGAGGGGATGTATCTCAAAATAATAAGAGCTATCTATGAGAAACCCGCAGCCAATGTCATACTGAATAGACAAGAACTGCAAGCATTATCTTTGAAAGCTGGCACAAGACAGGGATGTCCTCTCTCACCACTCCTATTCAACGTAGTGTTGGAAGTTCTGGCCAGGGCAATTAGGCAGGAGAAGAAAATAATGGGCATCAATGAGGAAAAGAGGAAGTCTAGCAGATGACATGATTGTATATCTAGAAAACCCCATCGTCTCAGCCCAAAATCTCTTTAAGCTGATTAGCAACCTCAGCAAAGTCTCAGGATACAAAATCGATGTGCAAAAATCACAAGCATTCTTATACACCAATAACAGACAAAGCAGAGAGCCAAATCATGAGTGAACTCCCATTCACAATTGCTTCAAAGAGAATCAAATACCTAGGAATCCAACTTACAAGGGATGTGAAGGACCTCTTTAAGGAGAACTACAAACCACTGCTCAATGAAATAAAAAAGGATCAAACAAATGGAAGAACATTCCATGCTCATGGGTAGGAATTATCAATATCATGAAAATGGCCATACTGTCCAAGATAATTTGTAGATTCAATGCCATCCTCATCAAGCTACCAATAACTTTCTTCGCAGAGTTAGATAAAACTAATTTAAACTTCATATGGAACCAAAAAGGAGCCCGTGTTACCAAGTCAATCCTAAATCAAAAGAACAAAGTTGGAGGCATCACGCTACCTGACTTCAAACTATACTACAAGGCTACAGTAACCAAAACAGCATGGTACTGGTGCCAAAACAGACATATAGACCAATGGAACAGAACAGAGCCCTCAGAAATAATGCCACATATCTACAACTATCTGATCTTTGACAAACCTGAGAAAAACAAGCAATGGGGAAAGGATTCCCTATTTAATAAATGGTGCTGGGAAAACTGGCTAGCCATATGTAGAAAGCTGAAAGTGGATCCCTTCCTTACACCTTCTACAAAAATTAATTCAAGATGGATTAAAGACTTACATGTTAGACATAAAACCATAGAAACCCTAGAAGAAAACCTAGGCAATACCATTCAGAACATAGACATGGGCAAGTACTTCATGTCTAAAACACCAAAAGCAATGGCAACAGAAACAAAAATTGACAAATGGGATCTAATTAAACTAAAGAACTTCTGCACAGCAAACACTTCTCAAAAAAGTTATTTATGCAGCCAAAAACCACATGAAAAAATGTTCATCATCACTGGCCATCAGAGAAATGCAAATTAAATCCACAATGAGATACCATCTCACACCAGTTAGAATGGCAATCATTTAAATGTCAGGAAACAACAGGTGCTGGAGAGGATGTGGAGAAATAGGAACACTGTTACAGTGTTGAACTGGTTTACAGTAGGGCTGTAAACTAGTTCAACGATTGTGGAAGTCAGTGTGGTGATTCCTCAGGGATCTAGAACTAGAAATACCATTTGACCCAGCCATCCCATTACTGGGATTTTGTATATACCCAAATGATTATAAATCATGCTGCTATAAAGACACATGCACACATATGTTTATTGTGGCACTATTCACAATAGCAAAGACTTGGAACCAACTGAAATGTCCAACAATGACAGACTGGATTAAGAAAATGTGGCAAATGTACACCATGGAATACTATGCAGCCATGAAAAAGGATGAGTTCATGTCCTTTGTAGGGACATGGATGAAGCTGGAAACCATCATTCTCAGCAAACTATCACAAGGATGAAAAAAAACAAAGACCACACGTTCTCACTCATAGGTGGGAATTGAACATAACACATGGCCACAGGAAGGGGAACATCACACACCAGGGACTGTTGTGGGGTGGGGGGAGGGGAGAGGGATAGCATTAGGAGATACATCTAATGCTAAATGATGAGTTAATGGGTGCAGCACCCCAATATGGCACACGTATACACATGTAACAAACCTGCACATTGTGCACATGTACCCTAATAATTAAAGTATAATAATAATAATAATAATGCTTCACATGTGTTCATTGTGACATATCATTGGGTGAGTATCATAATAATGTGACTTTTCTGCCTGGGTTCTGCATAAAAGGGATATTATCACATATTTCTGACCCTATCAGCTAGGTGATTTGTATATTTTGCATGTGCAAAGGAACATTGTGACATCGTTGGACGTAGCATCTAAGAAATCTGACTCTTCTTTTCTGTCTGGGTTTTGCTGACTAAAGGAATTGTAATATACCAATGAGTGGAAAACATAGGTAATGCAACTTTCCTCTTTATTCTGGAATCTGCCAAAAGAGGAGATTTTTACCTATTGCTGAGCCCAGCACCTAGGTGGTGTGGCTCTCTTCTTTTCCTACAAACCTGTCTACATTGGACATCGTGCCATATTATTTGAGGGTATACCAATGTGATGTGACTATTCTGACTTAGCCCTGCCTGCAAAGACATTTGTAAGGTATCTTGAGCTCAGAATCCAGGTGATTAAACTCTCTTGCCTTGTTTCTGTATACAGGTGAATTTGTGACGTTTATCTGTGTTCAGCTCACATGCACAAATATGACTATCATACCTAGACCCAGAAGGGAAAGAAATTCTGACTCTCATAGCCAGTCTTATGACCATAAGTAAAGCAATGGGTCTGCTAATTGTATAAATTTCACGAAGAATTATGACACTCAGGGATATCATATAAAACCTGAGTGGTACAAAGAGTGTCATAACATAGAACTGCAAGCAGGTGCTATTTTGTCTCCTGGATGCACACCCAGCTTACCTGATTGTCATTCTCTCACAAGAACAGGGCCCAGAAATAAGGTTCTAAATCTCAAAAAAAAAAAAAAAGAAAGAAAAAGAGCAGTCAAAATTTGAATTTGTTCATCACACACACAGATCTGACCCAGGGGTGATTTGGTGATGTATACTTCAGCAAAACTGAGGTTCCATGACTCCCCTAGTGGAACACAATCTTCATGTGGGAGTGAGCATCTTATATATGAATCTTTCCCATTGTTGAGATTGTGACTTCTCAGCTTCAACCCAACTTATAGGAGGTGTGGACTCATGTACTCAAAGCCAGGACTTGTATGGGACTGTGAAACTTATTTCTGAATATTTCTTGGTGTGTGATTAGGACATAAAAGTTAGCCCAGCTCTTGAAAATCTTTACTGTCCTTTTTAGGCTGACTGCAGATAAAATTGTGACATACATGGACTATACTCCTAAGCCAATGTGCCTGGACCTACCTACAAAAGGCACTTTTACATATCACTGGGACCAGCACTCAGGTGATGTGAAATATTTGCCTGATCCCTGCCTATAAATATTATTTGAGCTTATATCTAGGTCCTTTATGTAAGTGATGTGACTCCTTTCTGCTGCCTTGGCCCTGAACTAATGGTGCATTGTGATGCAAAACTGGATACTGCACCCTGGTGATTTGACTCCGTGTTTTGGGTTCTGCCAACAGGAACTTTGTAACATATCACTTGGCTCAGCACCTTGATAATGTTTCTCCTCTCTCTCCCCACCTTGAACTCAGGGGAGATTTTGACATATTGCTAAACCCAGTGCCAAGGTGAGGTCACTTTAATACCTTGGTCCTGGACATAGAAATTATTGTGACATATATCTAGGTCAATTGCCTAGATCAACTGAGTCTACTCTAATTCTTAAGCTTTGCCCACAGGTAGAATTTTGATATATCACTAAAACAAGCATCCATGTGATGTGACCCCATTTTCAGGATCCTGCCCACAAGTATTGTGACATCTCACTGGACCAGCACCCACCCAGGTGACATGACCTTCCTGCTTGCTCTCTGCCCAAAAGTGATATGTGCCATATATCTGAGACCCAATAAGAGGACAAATCATTACTCTTAAACCTGGAGCCATGCTACATACATGATAGTGATTCCCATTCCTGGAATTTTCCACCAGCGTTACTCTGACATATACCTTTTCCCAGCTCATGAGTAATTTAATAATCCTGCCTAGATGCAGCCCACACATTTGGATATTTACCTCAGCTGAACACCTTGGAGATCTGATTCTCCTGTTTTAACAATATCCTCAGGGAGGATTGCTACATATTGCTGGATGCAACATCTAGTCACCAGACTCTCTTTCCTGCCTAGACCCTGCCTCCACTGGGAATCGTAGCATTTCCAAGCTCCGCATCCAATTCATATGATTTTCTTGTCCTGTCCTTTCAACTGGATAAGTTTTGGCATATCTTTGGGCCTATCATTTAGGTGATATGAGTCTCATCTTCCATCTGAACGCTGCCAAAAAGAGGCATTATGGCATACATCTCAGTGTAACCCCCAAATTTTGCAACTTTTCTGCTGGGAACTTGCCTACAAGGAGAATATTGGAAATTTTCTGGTTCAGCATTTAGGTGACTTGGCTGCGTTCACTGTTTCATTACAACAGATTAAATTCCAATATACACCTAGGCACAACTCACAGGCATGATAATGACTCTCATATGTGGACCCCAGAAATAGGAGTAATTTTGACTCTCATAGCTAGCTTTAGAAACATGAGTGATTAAACCAGTTTCTGTTTTTAAAAAAAAAGTCAAATAGTATTATAACACCTCAGATATTTAATAAAGACTTTGGTTTGTACAGAGAATGTCACAACACAACCCAACACAAAGATGAAATTGTGAGTCTTGTATTCTCACCCTGCTGATGTAAGAACTGTCCTGTCTCACCTATGGGAAGTCAACTCTCACTCATGAAAACAGGACATATTGTAAATCTCCTTTTGGGTGTTTTCTTCAAGTGTGATTGTAATATAAATATTTGTAGAGTTTCTGTGGGATTTGACTCTCCATACATGTTTCTGCCCACATATGTTATTGTGGTATCCACCTGGGCCAACCTTTAGGCAATGTTTCTCTCCTTCCTGGGCCCTGCTTTCAGTAAGACTCATGGCATATCACCAGATCCAACACTCAGGTCATATTACATTTTAGCCTGAGACATGCCAACAGAATTTATTGTGACATTTCACTCTTGCAACCACTTGGGTGACATAATTCTCCTCATTAGAATGGGCCCTGCACACAGTGGGGAAAAATAACATATGGGTGGGCCAGGTACACAGGTTATGGTACTCTTTGGCTAGGGCCATGTCCCAAAGGGGATATTGTGACAAATCTCTTGGCCTATCACCTAGGTGATGTTGTTCTCCTTAGGTCCTGCTTTCCTGGATTGTGTTCTATTGGTAGGCTAGGCATTCAAGTGATAATACTCTTTCAGCAGGGCCATGCCTCAAGGAGGACATTTTGACATAACCCTGAGCCTATCACCTAGGTGGTGTGACTTACTGCTTGGGCCCTGATCACATGGAGCATTGTGAAATAAGGGTGGAACCTGCAGCTATTTGTTGTAACTCTCTTGCCTTGGTCCTGTCCTAAGAAAGCCTTGTGACATATCTAAGAACCCAGCATCAAGGTGATGTGGCTCTTCTACCTCCTTTGACTTCACATATTAGATTATGTCATCTACCTAATGAAGCACCTAGGTGATATGACCCTTCTCTACTGCCAGATCCCTGCTTACTTGGGCCATTGGGCTATATATATGAGTTTGTTTGTTAATTGGATTGACTCTTTTCTTCTCCCTGGGCCTTTATAATGTGGTGATGTGATATATCACCAAGCCTAATACTTAGGCAATATGACTCTACTCTTGTTTCCAAACCATGTCCATGAAAAGGAATTTTGACATAATGCAGGGCTCAGCAACCAGATGATGTTCCTCTTCTACTTGGTTCCTGCATATAGAGAGAATTATGGCATATCTCTGGGCCCTCCATCCTGATAATGTAACTCTCCTGCCTGTGGCAGAGTGACAGAAAGTATTTTGACACATCATGGACCTAATCTGCAGGTGTTTTTGCTCTCACCATTTTTCTGTTTTATTTTTTTTTCCACTTTAGGATTGTGTCACATTGCTGAGTCCAGCACCCAATTAATATAACCCTAATTACTGTACCCTCCCTAGAGAGGGCATTGTGACATATTGCTTGGCACAACACTTAAGTTGTGCTACCCTTCTGACAAGTTTTTTGTCTTACAAATGGGATTATGAAATTTACATTGCTTCAGGTCACAGGCATGATAATCAAACTTAAATTGGGATTCCACCAATAAGAGACAAGTTGCATCTCATTGCTAAACTTGCGACAATAGGTAAGCTTATGAATTGTGTATTTTTACGAAGCCCACAGAAAGTTACAACATTAACTTCAGTGGTACACAGAGTTTCATAACAGGGTCCAGCAAAAAGTTAAGATTGTGACTCTTGATAACACATGCAGATGAAAGCAAATTTGTCACCATTCCATATTTACAAAGCCTAGTGTTGACGTCCTGTCTAACAAGTAAATAAAGTACAAAGGTGAAATTGTGACTTTCATATATGGATCTTGTTATAGGTAAGATGGTGATTCATTTCTGGACCCAGATCATAGGCTTAATAGCTCTTTTATCTGAAACCATCCTATAGGATAGATGTAAACTATCATAACTGTGTTTGTGACAATATGTAAGATTGTGAGTCAATACGAGCATGTAGACCTCAAAGTGGTTTCCAACTCTCATACATGTTGCATAAAGCCTTTCAATGCTGGAGAGTATTTCATACAGTCCCCCAGAACACATGTTACATTGTGACTGTAATTTACACGGCAAGTTAACAAAATGAGGAGATTGCATTATATTCCTAAGTTTAGTAACAAGAGGTGGAGAATTTTTGGCTTAAATTCTTTCCCATGGGTTCATTGGGATATATTGCTGTCTTAGAATTTTAATAATGTGACTTTTCAGTTTGGACCCTGCAAACAGGGAATATTATCTCCCGGCTTTGGGCTTATAAGCTAGGTAATGTGTCTCTCCTGTCAGTGTTCTTCCCACCAGAGACACTGTGACATATAGCTTGATATAACATCTAGGTCATATGACTCTTCTCTCCTCCCTGGATGCTGCCTACTGAAGAAATTGTGACATACCCCTGAGTGCAAGTCCTAGGTGATGTGACTCCTCTCTTTGTCCTGGACTCTGCCAAGAGAGATAATTATAACATATTGCTGATCCCAGCAACTAGAAAATGTAAATATCCACTATTTTTTAACCCTGTATCTAGTGAGGATGATGACATATTTTTTGAGACTTTACCCAGGTAATATGACTCTTCTAATATGGTCCTGCTTACAAAGGAGATTATAATGTATGCCTGGCTCAGTATAGTGATGATATGGCTCTTCTGTCTTGTCTCTGTCCAATCATGAAGTTGTGACATATATCTGGGTTCAACTCATATACACAATAATAACTCTCACAGCTAGACCCAGCCAGGGATGATATTTCAACTATCATAGCTAGTCTTGTGACCATGGGTAAAGTCCTAGGTCTCCCACCTGTAAGTATTCACAGAAAAATATGCTATTTAGGCAGATTATATGAAGCCTGAGTGGTACAAAAACTGTGATAACAGACATCAGCAAACAGGTGCTATTGTGACTCTTGGGTCTACACCAGATGATACAATTGTCATTCTCACAAATAAACAGAGCCTATCAATGAGGTACTAAATCTCACATACATAAGCAGTTGAAGCTTAAAGTTGTTGTTCGCATACATGAACCTGATCCATGAGTAGTTTGGTGATGTTTCAACCATAATTCAGTGTACCTGTAGTGCTTTGACTCATCTCTTGGAACACAATCTTCAATTGGGGTTCTTATACACGGATATTGCCCATTGTTGAGATTCTGATGCCTGTACTTTGACCCAAATATTAGGAGATTTTGAATCCCATACCAGAAGCCAGGACTTGTGTGGGACTGTAAAACTTATTTCTGAACATTTTCAAGTGTGCAATTGAGAAGTGTGACTTTGTCCAGCATCTGAGTGTTTTACTCTCCTTTGTAGGCCCAGACCACTGTTGAAATGGCAACATACATATATCATGCACCTAAGCAATGTAGAACACCTTGTTTGGCAATGTGACCAAGGGCACTTTTTCATATTACTGGGACAAGCACTCAGCTGATGTGAAATATTGGCCTGAACCTTGCCTACAAGGAGCATTGTGACTTTTATCAAGGTCCATTATGTAAGTGACATGAATTCCTTCTACTACCTTTGCCTGGTACTTAGGGTGCATTGTGACACATAACCGCTAACTCAACCCAATTGATGTGACTCTTCCTGTGGAGGTCTCTGCCAATTGGAAACTTTGTAACATATCACTTGACTCAGCACGTAGGTAGTGTTTCTTCTCTCTTGCCTGGACCATGACAACCAGAGAGATTGTGACAAAGTACTGAACCCAACACCAAGGTGAGGTCATTCTCCTGCATTGTCCTGTACACAGGGGTAATTGTGACATATATCCAGGCCAATTGCCTAGGTGAAGTTTGTCTTTTATCCTACCTAAGTCTTGCCCACAGAGGGGATTTAGATATATCACTGAAACCAGCATCCTGGTGATATGACTCACCTTCCAGAGTCCTGCCCACAAAATGCATTGTAATAATTCACTAGACCAGCACCCACTCAGCTGATGTGACTTTCCTTTCTTCTCCCAGACCACAGGTGATATTAAGCCATACACCTAAGACCAGATCAAAGGCCTAGTAACGACTCTTGCACCTGGAGCCAAGACATGTACAGCATGGTGACTATCATCCCTGAACATTTCCACAGGTGTTACTGTGACATTTGCTTTAGCCCAGCTCCTGAGTGATTTAATAATTCTGCCTAATTATAGCCCACAGATGACATTTTGACATGCACCTGCCTAGGAACTTTAGTGATTTGACTCTTGTGTCTTCACAGTGTCCTCAGAAGGGATCATAACATATCTCTGGACACATAGTCTAGGTTAAGTGACTCTCCTCTCCTGCCCCAACCCTGCTTCTAGTGAAGAGTGTAGCATTTCTAAGCCCTGCATCCAAATTACATGAGTCTCTTGCCTGGACCATTTCAACAGGAGGCATTGTGACATATCTCTGGGCCCACAATTTATGTGATATACCTCTCCTGCCTGGACACTCTCCACAAGAGGCATTATGCCATAGAACTGGGCCTAGAATCCAAGGTGTGTGAATTTTCTGCCTACAAAGATAATATTGGAATATTTCTGGCTTAGGATTTAGATGTTGTGATTGTCCTGCCTGTTTAATAACCACAGGAGGTGATGATGACATATACCTAGGCACAGCACAAAGGCAAGGTAATAAGTCTCATATGTACACTCAGCCAATCAGAGAAATGTTGACTCTCATGATTACATTTGGGGACATAAGTGATGTCCAGCATCTCCTTCTGGTGAAAAGTTCATAAAAATATTACAACCATCACACATACTTTATAAAACCCTTGGATTTTGTAGTGAATGTCATAACAAGGCCAAGCACCCAGAGGAAATTATTAGTCTCATATGTACTCCAAGCTGACAGTAAAGACTTTCACCATCACAGATAGATGAAGGTAACTGTCTTACATGAAAGCAGAACATGTGTGATACTGTGAATCTAATCCCTAGAATTTTATTTTATCATGACTGTGATATAATTCTTTGCCAATCACCTGTGTGATTTCACTCTTCAGACTGGTTCCAGCCTACATTGGGAATTTTGACATCTACCTGGGCCAATATTGAAGTGATGTGACTTTTCTGCCTGGATCCTGCTCTCAGTAAGAATTGTGACATCAGTGGATCCAGAACCCAGGTGATGTCACATTGTTGCCTGCACCATGCCTACAAACATCATATTGACATGTCACTCTGTCAATCTGTTACAAGATGTAACTCTCCTCTCTGGAATGCGCCCTACACACAGGGCAGGATAGTGACATATACCTTGGACAGGCACACAGGTAATAATACTATTTTTCCAGGGCCATGACCAAAAGAGCATTTTGACATACCACAGGGCCCATCAGGCAGGTGATGTGGCTCTTCTGCTTGGGATCTGCCCACTTGAATAGTGACATATTGCTAGGCCAAGCACAATGGTACTCTTTTGCCAGGGCCATGCTTTAAGGAAGGCTTTGTGACATATCCCTGGGTCTATCATCTAAGTGATATGACTTCCTGCTTGGCCCTGTCCACTTGGAAATTTGTAACATAAGGGTGGAACCTGCACCTAGGTTATGTAACTCTCTAGCCTGAGTCCTTTTCTAAAGAGGACTTGTGAATATCTAAGAACCCAGGACCAGGAAATGTGGCTCTTCACCACCACTTCTGCCATCATTTCTGCCTACATATTAAATTGGGATGTATACATAAAGAAGCACCTAAGTATGATATGATTCTCTTTTTTTACCTGAGCAGTGTCTACTGATGACTTTGGGTCATATCTCTGAGCCCATGTCATAAGTGATGTGACTCTCTTCTGTCTGGGTCTTTACAATGGAAAGATTGTGACATATTGATGACCCCAGCACTTAGGAAATGCGACTCTTGGTCTGTTGCTGAAAAAATAAAAAGGGACCACAAACAGGACCCTAATGATATGTGACTCTCCTGCCTGTTCTAGAGCCAGATAAAGTGTTTTGACATATCTTTGATTGATTGTGAAGGTGTTTTGGCTCTCATCACATTGCTGAATTTTTTTCCATGTGTGGTTGTATCATATTGCTGACTTCAGCCCTCAGTTAATGTGACCACATTTCCTAGGCCCTGCCTAGGGAGGGTGCTTTTATATTGCTTGAAACAGGACATAAAGGATGTTAACTTTCTGCTTAGATTTTTGCCCACAAATAGGATTATGGCATACACTTTCCTTCTGTTCAAAAACATTATGATTAAGCTTACATTGGGATTCAGCCAAAAGGAGATATTTTGACTCTCACCATAGGTTTAGGTTAATAGGTAAGGTCCTTCATTGCATATTTGTGTAAATATTCTTGATAGATAGGGGGATGTTAATGTTTATTGATGGAAAATTTGAAACATAATTGAGATTTGGGCTAGTTTTTTCATGTGGGGAGAAGTATGCCAGATATTAGAGAAGTTCTTTGGGTTACCTTGGACTCAGAATTAAGGGGGCTATTCCTAGCATTATTACTAAGGCAGTTATTATTATTAAGGATAAACTTGATTAATAGTGTTTATTATTGTTCATTGACTGGAGAAAAAGTTATTGGAAATGAAACCTATCATGAGAATTGTAGATGTGGTTGTATGTGTAAAGAAATGTTTGCTGTCTGCTTCTGTAGAGCAGAAATTTATTTTTTAATTAATATTGAGGTAAAAGCTATTATATTTATTTCTAGTCCTGTTCAGCTGAGAAATCAATGTGAGCCTAGCATTGAGATAAGAGTTTCTGTGAAAATACTAATGAAGATAATAAGTTGAACCAATAGATTAATTAGTATGGGAATGGTATAATGAGCATTTTTAGAGTATGGGCCTGATAGCTTATTTAGATGACCTTACTTTAGGTTGTGGTGTAATAGGTAGCATGGAGAATTTTGGATTCTTGTGGGTAGGCTCAATTCCCATAGTTCTAGAAATAAGAGGATTTTAATGCCTATTGTTTACTCTATCAAAGTAATTATTTTGTCAGACATATCTTATTTGTTTGGGGTGTAATACTGGAAATTAGGACAGGCATTGCGATATATCATATGCAGAATGCTGGTGTAAGTGATAGAAAAATTTTTATAGAAAATGTATGAGTTGTTCTTAGTTAAATCAGGGTATTCTGTTCCAATTTACAAAAACAGGGTGGTTAAAAGCAGGGTCTTGTTAATGAAATTTGTGATACAGTGCTGGTGAATATATATTGTGTTTCTCCTAGGAAAATAAGCAGTAGTTAGGGCATTTTTTATGATCATATTCATGTATTCTGCTATAAGAAAGAGGACAAACGAACCCGAAGCATATTTGACATTGAAGCTTGAGAGTAACCCTGACTCTCCTTCTGTTAGGTCAAAAGGGGCTCAGATAGTTTCTTCTAGTGCGGAGATAAATCATATTATGGCTAGGGTCATGATGGTAGGAGCAGTCAGAGCAATTCTTGTGTTGTTATAAGTACATATAAGCTAGTTGAGCCATTTATTATTATAACTAATAACAAGATAATGGGTAGGGTGACCTCATATAAAATTGCCTGGGCCATAGCTTGTAATGCACTGATTAATGCATAATTTGAATTAGGTGCTCATCCTGATCATAGAATAGAGTAGATGACTAGGCTTCATGTAGCTAGTATAAATAGGAGGCCTGCATTAAAATTAAATAGAGGATCTGGTATAGGGAGCGGAGTCCACAAGAGGAGAGTGATACAAAGGGCTAGGATTGGAGAAATTAAGTAAAGGGTAACAGTAGATGTTGAGGGATGTAAGAGTTCTTTGGTGAAAAGTTTTATTGCATCAACAAATGGTTAAAGCAGTCCACAGGGACCTACAGTGTTGGGTCCTTTGCACAGTTATATATAGCCTAAGAATTTTTTTTTTCAATGAATGTAAGGAATGCCACAGCAATTGGAGTGATAAAAACTATGAGAAGGTTAATTATGGGCATGTTGTTAAGAAGAGGAGTTGAACCTCTGATTATAAAGTTTAAAGTTTTATGAAACTGCTAGGCTCTGTCGTCTTAACAAACCCTGCTCTTGAGTATTGTGTGTGACAATATGCTAGATTAACAGAACATCATCTGTTGGGTGAGGGTGCTTTATGAAGTGAGTCCTATTTCTCTTGTCTCTTCATACTAGGAGAAATGTTAAATAGATAGAAACTGACCTGGGTTACTCTGGTCTGAACTCAGATCACAAGGGACTTTAATCCTTGAACAAAGGAATCCTTAACAGTGTCTGCACCATTAGGATGTCCTTATCCAACATGGAGGTTTTAAACTCTATTGTGGATATAGACTGTAGAATAGGATTACGCTGTTATCCCTAGGGTGACTTATTTCATTGTTCGAATTATTGGATCAAAGTGTGTCAACTCGCTTAGACTAATGCAGTCTTAGTTTAGGTTGTGCAAAGGTTGAATTACGCTCTGAGGTCACCTCAACCCAAATTTTGAATGCAGGGATAGTACATTAGGGCCTGTAGGCTCTTTTGAGGTTTTATTTGCATTAATGAATTAAAGCTCTGTGGGATCTTCTCATCTTATTTGTTTATATCCACCTCTTCATGGATAGGTTATCAATTTCACTGATTAAAAGTGAGAGACAGCTGAACCCTTGTATGGCCATTCATACAAGTCCCTATTTAGGGAACAAGTAATTATGCTACCTTTGTACGTTCAAGGATACTTTAGCCATTGAACATTTTTCACTGGGCAGGCAATGCCTCTACTACTAGTAATGCTAGAGGTGATGTTTTTGTTAAACAGGCAGGGTAAGATTTGCTGAGTTCCTTTTAGATTTTGTAATCTTTCCTCAAAGCATACCTGTATTGGATTAACAGTATAAATAATAGAGTGCACATTATATTGATTATTAATATTTGGCTGTTAGCTCTCAGTGAATTATTCTGGTCTGATGTAAGCTTATGCAAAAAATAATTCATGTTACTTATATTAACATTATTGCTTATATTAAGCAATAGGTTAGTCCAATGTGATGTTAAAAGTTCAGTATGGTGATTAGAATTTAAGATAATTGGATGTTTAGCTTGAATGCTTTCTTAATTTGTGGCTGCTTTGGGACCAAATAGAGTGGTAATATTTTGTACTCTCTGTAGGAAGGTTGTTTCCCACAGAGCTTCCTCTGTAGGAAGGTCTACAGAGCTGTCCCAATTTAGAATAACAGTTAAACTTACAGGGAGATTAAGTAATATTGTGAGTAAATTTAAAGTTGAACTAAGACTCTGTCTTGGACAACCAGCTATCACCAGGCTCTGTAGGCTTGTCATCGCTACTCATTAATTTTCCCATTCTTTTTCCACATGGTTGGATGTGCTCTTTTAGCTGTTTTTGAGTAGCTCTTCTGATTTGGGGGGACTTGGCTATGGTTCTCTGTGTAAAGTTATTTCTAGTTTACACATTATTCAGAATGTGCAAGGGCTTGTCTTTGCTTTTTAATACTTTTTTCAGTTTTTTCATCTTTTCCTTATGGTACTATGACTATTGTGTCAGGGTAAAAATTCATATTGCCTGTACTTTTTTTCTAAGGTAAATGGTATGATTAAGATTGTTTGATAATATTTTTAGGGAGGTTTGGGCCTAGAGCTGGCTCAAAGTCATCAAGTTGTGATGAAATCTTCTGGGTGTAAACCAGATGCTTTGGGTTCAGCTACACTTTGATTTGTCCAAGCACACTTTTCGGTATGCTTACTATTTTATGATGTATCTCCTCTATATGTGCATAGAGAGTTTTCAGTAATAGTAATTTCTATAATAATATTTGAGGAGGGTTATGGGTGGTATGGGCATACTTCAGGGCCTCATTCAACCAAGCACTCTACTCTTGGCTTACTGCTAAATCCTTGAGCCATTAGGTCTCATAAAAGTAACTGTGAGATTTTCTGTGTATAGAAAATGTAGTCCATTTCTTGCCATCTCATGAGCTGCAAATTGACCTAACATTTGTATGTGTATACTTGTGCTTATGCAATAACGTTTTTAGCATTTGCTAAAGATGGGGGTATATAGGTTGTGGGGATGAGGTGCTGAGGTATATTGGGGTTTATTGTTTATAAAACAAGCTCTTTTAGAGTGATATAAAGCACTGCCAAGTCCTTTAAATTTTAAGCTGTTGCTTTTAGTATTCTGGTGAATAGTTTTGCTAATGTAACTATTAGAGTTTGGGGCTGAGCACAGTGTGTTATCTAATCCCAGTTTGGGTCTTGGCTATTTTGTCTTCAGGATATTAAAACCACCTTCATGATATATTTTATTTCAGCTGGAATTTTTTTTACAACTTAGATGGAATTTAGCTTTGCTGAGGGCAGACCTTTAACACTCTTTACACAGAGTTTCATTATCTTGGATTAATCATCTGGCTGCAGTGGCTGGCACAAAATTGACCAACCCTAGATATCAGTATAGCTTAGTTAAATATTTATTTATTACTAAATATTTATCACTGCTGTTTCCTGAGGGTCAGTGGTTGAGCAAAGTGTTTTGAGCTGCATTTGTGCATGCTTGGTACTTACTTCTTTTGATCCAGGTGATCTGTAAGGCATTTTCACCAGAGTGGGGATGTTTGCTTGTGTAAACTTACTAAGATCCATTAGAAAGGCCAGGTGTAAATCTATTTGTTTATGGGATTGTCTAGACCCATCTAGACATTTTCAGTGTCTTGTTTGCAATGATTAAGCTATATTAACTGTATAAATACTTAAGTCTAAAATTAGAATATGAGAAGGAAAGAAGTAAACTTAAATAGTCATTAATAGTTCTGAATATTCCGGGTCTTTAAACTTGAATTGGCAGAGATTCACTTGAGAGGATTACTCATAATTTAGGGTGGGAGTTTAGTTATTGTGTTCATTATATAAAGTGGAGGTTTGATTTGGGGAGTCAAGGCATTTTAGGAATATTTCATCAATCAAGGGGTAGCTGTTGCGGTATTCATTGTTAAAATATGGTTTTTGAGTTCTAGCTGTGTTGCAGTTTTGTTTCTTGTTTTTGGAATTTTGGAAGGTTACATTTACCTTGATTGATGGTAAAGTCAGTGATGAGGGGAGGAGGAGTTTGTGAATTTAATCAGAAAAAGTTCTTGAAAGTGAGCATACCTGCATGAGCCTATGTGCCTCTTGCTTAATTCTTACATCTTTTAAGCATAAATAAATTAACAGCTATGGTTACTATGTGAGGCTGGAATATTCAATATAAGCTCAGCTTCTAGAATTGCTTTGGCAGGAATTAAATCTGAGTTCATCTACAGCTTATTCAGAGGGGACCAGGCCTTCCTTGATGGTGAGTGACAGCAGCAGCCTCCAAAGTTAAAAATATCAAATGCATGTTAGTGCTCCCATTACTGTTTAATAGGGGGTAGCCTTTAGTACACCAAGATGACTTATTGAAGGGGCAAATGTGGGTGATCTTAGTTTTATGTCCTTGATGTAAGAACCAGGTGCCAGTTATACTTTCCTTTTTTTTTAATTATACTTTAAGTTTTAGGGTACATGTGCACAATGTGCACATTAGTTACATACGTATACATGTGCCATACTGGTGTGCTGCACCCATTAACTCATCATTTAGCATTAGATATATCTCCTAATGCTATCCCTCCCACCTCCCCCCACCTCACAACAGTACCCAGTGTGTGATGTTCCCCTTCCTGCATCCATGTGTTCTCATTGTTCAATTCCCACCTATGAGTGAGAACATGCAGGGTTTGATTTTTTGTTCTTGCAATAGTTTACTGAGAATGATGATTTCCAATTTCATCCATGTCCCTACAAAGGACATGAACTCATCATTTCTTATGGCTGCATAGTATTCCATGGTGTATATGTGCCACATTTTCTTAATCCAGTCTATCATTTTTGGACATTTGGGTTGGTTCCAAGTCTTTGCTATCATGAATAGTGCCGCAATAAACATATGTGTGCATGGGTCTTTATAGCACCATGATTTATAGTCCTTTGGGTATATGCTCAGTAATGGGATGGCTGGGTCAGATGGTATTTCTAGTTCTAGATCCCTGAGGAATTGCCACACTGACTTCCACTAGTTTACAGTCCCACCAACAGCGGAACTAGTTTACAGTCCTACCAACAGTATAAAAGTTTTCCTATTTCTCCACATCCTCTCCAGCACCTGTTGTTTCCTGACTTTTTAATGATTGCCATTCTAACTGGTGTGTGATGGGGTTGTTTGTTTTTTTCTTGTAAATTTGTTTGAGTTCATTGTAGATTCTACATATTAGCCCTTTGTCAGATAAGTAGGTTGTGAAAATTTTCTCCCATTTTGTAGGTTGCCTGTTCACACTGATGGTAGTTTCTTTTGCTGTGCAGAAGCTCTTTAGTTTAATTAGATCCCATTTGTCAATTTTGGCTTCTGTTGCCATTGCTTTTGGTGTTTTAGACATGAAATTCTTGCCCATGCCTATGTCCGGAATGGTAATGCCTAGGTTTTCTTCTAGGGTTTTTATGGTTTTAGGTCTAACGTTTAAGTCTTTAATCCATCTTGAATTAATTTTTGTATAAGGTGTAAGGAAGGGATCTAGTTTCAGCTTTCTACATATGGCTAGCCAGTTTTCCCAGCACCATTTATTAAATAGGGAATCCTTTCCCCATTGCTTGTTTTTCTCAGGTTTGTCAAAGATCAGATAGTTGTAGATATGTGGCGCTATTTCTGAGGGCTCTGTTCTGTTCCATTGGTCTAGATCTCTGTTTTGGTACCAGTACCATGCTGTTTTGGTTACTGTAGCCTTGTAGTATAGTTTGAAGTCAGGTAGCATGATGCCTCCAGTTTTGTTCTTTTGGCTTAGGATTGATTTGGCAATGCGGGCTCTTTCTTGGTTCCATATGAACTTTAAGGTAGTTTTTTCCAATTCTGTGAAGAAAGTCATTTGTAGCTTGTTGGGGATGTCATTGAATCTCTAAATTACCTTGGGCAGTATGGCCATTTTCACGATATTGATTCTTCCTACCCATGAGCATGGAATGTCCTTCCATTTGCTTGTATCCTCTTTTATTTCATTGAGCAGTGGTTTATAGTTCTCCTTGAAGAGGTCCTTCACATCCCTTGTAAGCTGGATTCCTAGGTATTTTATTCTCTTTGAAGCAATTATGAAGGGGAGTTCACTCATGATTTGGCTCTCTGTTTGTCTGTTATTGGTGTCTAAGAATGCTTGTGACTTTTGTACATCGATTTTGTATCCTGAGACTTTGCTGAAGTTGCTTATCAGCTTAAGGAGATTTTGGGCTGAGACAATGGGGTTTTCTAGATATACAATCATGTCATCTGCAAACAGGGACAATTTGACTTCCTGTTTTCCTAATTGAATACCCTTGATTTCCTTCTCCTGCCTGATTACCCTGGCCAGAACTTCCAACATTATGTTGAATAGGAGTTGTAAGAGAGGGCATCCCTGTCTTGTGCCAGTTTTCAAAGGGAATGCTTCCAGTTTTTGCTCATTGAGTATGATATTGGCTGTAGGGTTGCATTGACAGCACCTATTATTTTGAGATACATCCCATCAATACCTAATTTATTGAGAGTTTTTAGCATGAAGGTTGTTGAATTTTGTCAAAGGCCTTTTCTGCATCTATTGAGATAATCATGTGTTTTTTGTCTTTGGTTATGTTTATATGCTGGATTACATCTATTAATTTGTGTATATTGAACCAGCCTTGCATCCCAGGGATGAAGCCCACTTGATCATCATGGATAAACTTTTTGATGTGTTGCTGGATTCAGTTTGACAATATTTTATTAAGCATTTTTGCATCAATGTTCATCAAGGATATTGGTTTATAATTCTCTTTTTTGGTTGTGTCTCTGCCTGGCTTTGGTATCAGGATGATGCTGGCCTCATAAAATGAGTTAGGGAGGATTCCCTCTTTTTCTATTGATTGGAAAAATTTCAGAAGGAATGGTACCATTTCCTCCTTGTACCTCTGGTAGAATTCGACTGTGAATCCATCTGGTCCTGGACTCTTTTTGGTTGGTAAGCTATTGATTATTGCCACAATTTCAGAGCCTAAAACAATTTTTGTAAAAACAAAAAACCAGCTGCGGGATTCATTAATTTTTTTGAAAGCTTTTTTGCGTCTCTATTTCCTTCAGTTCTGCTCTGATTTTAGTTATTTCTTGCCTTCTGCTAGCTTTTGAATGTGTTTGCTCTTGCTTTTCTAGTTCTTTTAATTGTGATGTTAGGGTGTCAATTTTGGATCTTTCCTGCTTTCTCTTGTGGGCATTTAATGCTATAAATTTCCCTCTACACACTGCTTTGAATGTGTCCCAAATATTCTGGTATGTTGTGTCTTTGTTCTTGTCGGTTTCAGAGAACATCTTTATTTCTGTCTTCATTTTCTTATGTACCCAGTAGTCATTCAGGAGCAGGTTGTTCAGTTTCCATGTAGTTGAGTCATTTTGAGTGAGTTTCTGAATCCTGAGTTCTAACTGCTTTTCTGCCCCTTGCAATTATCCACACTTTGGTAGTTCTTTTTTTTTTTAATGTAAACTATTAAGGTCACAGCTTCTATATTTACTCAGATTCACTTTTTGAAATGAATCTTTTATGTCATGCTCCAGCAATATCTCTGCAGGAAAATGATAAGAGTCAGCTGGAAAAAAAAAAAAAAAGAACAACGTAATTCCCATGTCATTAGACACTGATGAATACACTTTACAAATGTATAATTGTACAAAACACATTAACTAGGTGACAATAAAATACCACAGGTTCTAATTCCTTTATAGACATATAAACTTAACAGAATTATACTGACCAAAATGTCATTGTGAAAAGTCTAAGAACCAGTTAAACTTTTGCTATTCTTTATCCTATTATGAGTATAAATATAAACTCCTAACTTCTGCCTTACCCCCCAAAAAATAAGTAAAATTGTGGCATCTTTGTCAATGCTCCTGGGTTTTTTTTGACCTTAATAAAGACTAATTTGTATATTCCATGACAGTATTGAAAAGAAAGGTGGTGCACTTTTACACTTTTGGACAGCTAAAACCAAACGTAAATGACTGTCACAAGAGAAGAAAGATGTTAGTATCATTGACAGACAATGGAAATAACATCTGACTACAAGACCTTAACAAAAAAACATGAAGAATGGCCAGGAGCAGTGGCTCATGCCTGTAATCCCAGCACTTTGGGAGGCTGAGGCCAGAGAATCACATGAGATCAGAAATTCAAAATCAGCTAGGTTAACATTGTGAAACCAGTCTGTAATAAAAATACAAAAATTGGCCAGGTGTGGTGGCAGTCTGCCTGTAATCCCAGCTACTTAGAAGGCTGAGGCAGAAGAATTGCTTGAAGCCAGAAAGTGGAGTTTGCAGTAAGCCAAGATTGCACCATAGCACTCTAGTTTGGGAACAAGAGTGAAAAAGCAACTCAAAAATACATACATACATACATACATACATAAAAATAAAAAAAAAGGGGAAACTTTTTTAACTAAAAAACACACAGGACCAGGGGAAATATTCATAGAACAGGGTTGAGAGACTCCAAGAATCTCTAGGCTAAAACTTGGTAACTTATTTTTCAAGACAAAAGACACTTAATAAAGATTTGATATGTGGCTTTTTATTATAAAAATTGCAACGTAAGATTACAACATATAACAGGCCAGGTGCGGTGGCTCACGCCTGTAATCCCAGCAGTTTGGGAGGCTGAGACGGGAGGATCATGAGGTCAGGAGATCGAGACCTTCCTGGTTAACACAGGGAAACCCCATCTCTACTAAAAAATACAAAAAAAATAAAATAAAATTAGCCAGTGTGGTGGTGGGTGGCTGTGGTCCCAGCTACTCAGGAGGCTGAGGCAGGACAATGGCATGAATCTGGGAGGCGGAGCTTGCAGTGAGCCGAAGTTGCACCACTGCACTCCAGCCTGGGCGACAGAGTGAGACTCCATCTCAAAAAAAAAAAAAAAAAAAGATTACAACATATATTGAACATCAGGGTAATGTAACTCACGCAAAAATAAAAATAAATATTCAGGAATCAATTATTAAAAATGAAGATGGAAAAATTACTTGAGACAATTAGATTTAAATTACAGAGCTATTTTTTTAAAAGAAAAAAGTAAATTACCCTAAACAATCAAAATTACCATCTCAGTGATGCTCAGTGACTAAAATGGAAATAAACAAAACAAAATAAAAGAACGAAAATATTTCCGACAGAAACAGAAGAGAGTGACACAGTCAAAACACATGAAAAAAAAAAAAAGTCTAAGCAAAATACTGTATCCAGCTACAGTATCCTTCAAAATAATAATAAAAAACTAACTATGTCATGATCTATATCAAGATCTAACTATGTCATGGCTTCAAGAGACTCACTTCACAGCTAATAATAAAAAAAAACCCTGAAAATTCCAGGATGAAAAACAAATTCCATGCAAGTATTAACAAAATGAAATGAGAAGAGGCTGCCATTTATTAAGTTGACAACTGTCATATTTAATAAAATTTACTTTTAGTCAAATTTTACAAGAGACAAAGTAGGACATTCAATTATAGTAAAAAGGTTCATTCACTGAGAACCTATACATATATTACTGTTTTCCCAAACACATGAAGTAAACATTGACAGAATTGATGCCAAAACATACAGCAATATAATAATGGATGCATACATCAATATCCCACTTTCAGTAAAAAATAAACAAGGCAGAATATTAATAAGGAAACAATAATTGAAGGAACTGTACAACAACTACAGTTAACAAATGTATACAGACAACAGAATACACATCCTTTTCAATAGCTCATAAAACATTTTCCTATGTGAACCATCTGTGACACCACAAAAGAAGCCTTAACAATTTTTTAATTGAAATTTTATGGTTATTTACAGCCCGAATGGAATGAAACTAGAAATCAGTAAAAGAAGAAAAGCTGAGCAATTCAAAAAATATAAATATTAAAATATATAGTTTTTTTTTTCTTTTTCAAAATTTCTTTATTGATGGAGTATCACTCTGTCACTAGGTTGGAGTGCAGTGGCAAAATCTCAGTTCACTGCAACCTCCAGTTTCTAGGGACAAAGGATTCTTCTGCTTCAGTCTCCCAAGTAGTTGGAACTACAGGCATGAACAACCACACCCAGCTAATTTTCTGTATTTTATTAGAGATGTGGTTTTACCATTTTGCCCAGAATTCTCTCAATCTCCTGATTTCTCCTTGCATCATCCTCGGACCCTCAAAGTGCTGGGATTACAGGCATGAGCCACCATGCTCAGCCAACAACACACTTTTGAGTAGGCTTTTTTTCAATGGTTGGAAGACATAATATTGTGAAGAAGTCCATGTGCTTAAAGTGACCCAATGCTCAACATATCCCTTTTTAATTTTAATTATATTTTTGAAGTGAAAAATGAGAACACATGGACACAGGAAGGGGAACATCACACTCTGGGGACTCTTGTGGGGTGGGGGAGGGAGGAGGGATAGCATTAGGAGATATACCTAATGCTAAATGATGAGTTAATGGGTGCAGCACACCAGCATGGCACATGTATATATATGTAACTAACCTGCACATGGTGCACATGTACCCTAAAACTTAAAGTATAATAATAATGATAATAAATAAAAATAAATAAAAAATAGAAAAAAATGAAAGGATCTCAAAGGACTACAAAAGGCCTGACAATCTTGAAAAATAAGAAAAATATTGGAAGCCTTACAAGTTAACAATTTTCAAACACACGCAAAAACCTACAGTAACCAAAGCACTTTGGTAGGGCTGTAAAGGTGGAACACCAAAGTAATGAAACAGAATGCAGCACAGGAATAAACCCTTGAGTGCAGAAGGGAGACATAACATCTAGGTTTTGCAATCAATCGTATGTCACAATTCCTTTGGTGGAAAGTACTCAGGCAGGGGAGGAGAATTACATTACCTCGATGCTAGTTTCAGCGATATTTCAAAATGTCCTTGGGGGCAGGGCACAGGCTGAAGAGACATATCACCTAGCTGATAGACCCAGAGATATGTGATAATATACCTTGATGACACGGCCCAGACAGAAGGGTCACATTATTATTATTCTGACCCAGCGATATGCAACAATGCAGCCATGGGAAAAAAATAGAGCCACAATCTCACAACACCTGGATATTAGGCCCAGTGACATGACACAATCTCAGCGTTTTTGAGGTTGACACCTTTAACTTTTAGCTGAGGGTGTATATTAGAGTCACAATCTCACATGTGAGCTTGGTCAGTGTATGACACTCCCTACAACATCCAAGGGCTTTATAAAACCTGCATGAATTGGCAGGGCATGGTGGCTCACATCTGCAATCCCAGGAATTTAGGAGGCTGTGGCAGATAGATCATAAGGTCAAGAGTTCAAGACCTACCTGATCGTGAAACCCCATCTCTACTAAAGATGGTGAAACCCCATCTCTACTAAAAGTACAAAAAAATTAGCCCAGGGCAGTGGCAGCCTCCTATAATCCCAGCTAATTGGGAGGCTTAGGCAGGAGAATCTCTTGAACTCATAAGGCAGAGGTTGCAGTGAGCTGAGATTGTGCCACTGCACTACAGCCTGAGTGACAGAGTGAGACTCTTTAAGGCCCAAGTGCTCATATGGACTCACAATCTTACATATTGTCCTAAACCCTAGTTTGATAGTCAACATCTCTCCTATAGAAAGGGTTAAGGGAGAAGATTCATTATTATGTCTGGGTCCAGAAATGAGTCATCATTCCACATGTGGCCAGATCAACATATAAAAGTCACAATTCCGACTCTGCTGTATTTCCTTGTTACACTAAGGACCTCAAAAGTGGGCATTGTAAATGTGAGATGGTGAAAACTTTTAATTTCACCAGGGTTCATAGATGAGAGTCCCAGTCTAAACTTTTTGCGGGGTCCTGTTATGAAACTCTCTATCAACAAAGAGTTTATACAATGTAAGTTAGTGTTGTAAGCTTCTGTCAGCTTGGAACAAATACGCAACCCAAAAGTTTACCTACTGCCCTCAGCTTAGCAATGAGAGGTGAAATATCTCCTATTGACTGAATCCAAATATAAGTTTGATCATCATGCCTGAAAAACGAATCAAGGTGTATGTCATAATCCCATTTATAGGCATTAAAGTAGGCAGGAGAGTAACATCACACAGATGCTGTGTCACATGTGTCACATGTGATGCTGTGTCACAATGCCTTCTCTAGGCAGGGTATAGGAAGTTGGATCACACTAACTGGGTGCTGGACCCAGCAATATGACAACATCCTACATGCAGAAAAAAGTCCAGCCAAGTTATGAGAGGCAAAACACCTATATAATGGGTGCAAAATGTGTCAAAAATCCTTCAGTTACTCCAATACAGGCAGGAGAGACACACCATAAGGGTGCTGAGACCAGCAATATGCAATATGCCATAAACTTCTCTTTATGCAGAACCCAGACAGAAGAGTAACATAATCTGAGTGCTGGGCCATGCAATAAGACAAAATAGTTATTTTGTGGGCATGGATCAAAAAAAGAGGTGAGTCTCACATCCTGAATGCTGGGCTCAGCAATGTGCCAAAATCCTCCTACTGCGAAGGCCCAAGCAGACAAAGAGCATCACATCACTTAGGTCCTGGGCTCAGAGATATGTCCCAATGTCTCCAGTAGGCAAGGCTCAGACAGATGAGGAAAGTCATGTCATCTAGGTGCTTCCCTGGAAATATGTCACAATGTAACACATTGGCAGAAACCAGGTAGAGGAGCCATATCACTTGCATGATGGGTCCTGAGATATGTCACGAGGCTGTCTTAGGACAGCACTGAGCAAAGAAAGTTACATCATCTAGATGTAGGTTTTCTGCTTATTCCACAATGCTTTATTTGGGTAGGGCATAAGGAGGGAGTCACTTTACCTACGTGATAGCATTGAAATATGTCACAATGTCCTCTATGAAGCATAGCCCTGGCAAAAGAGTACCATCAACAGTGTGCCTGGCCTAGAAATATGTTACTCCAGGTTGGAAAGGCCCGAGCAGTAGAGCCATACACCTAGGTGACAGGACCAGATATAAGTCACAATGACCTCCTTGGAACACGGCTCTGGCAAAATAATAACTTCAACTCTGTGCCTGGCCTTGCAATCACTATCCTTCCTTTGTGCATGGCCCACCCCAGAGAGCAGACTTACATCACCTATGAAGGGGACACAGAAATATGACACAATAATTTTGGTAAGCATCATGCAGGCAAGAATATAACAATTGCCTGGGTGCTAGATACAGTTGTATCTCACAATCCTTACTCAGAGAATGGACTAGGCAGGAGAATCACATTACCTTGAGGTTGGCCTAACTAGATATCACAATCCCATATTTGGGCTGGAATAAATATGGAAAGTCAAATTACACAGTGCTTGGCAAATATCTATATCACACAGTGTTAGATAATTGCAAAGGTGAGATTTACAATACCACACTTATCCTGTTTTCATGGGTGATATTTGGCTTTATCCATGTGAGATGATGACAGTCTTTACGGTCAGCTGGGTGTGCATACAAGACTCACAATTTCACCTGTGTTCTGAGCCCTGCTTTGTCTCTGTCTCTATAACCGAAGACTGTAAAATATGAGTGAATGTTGTAATCTTTTGTGACATTTGCATAAGAACATTATTCAGGACATTATGCATGTACCTAAACTTGGTTATAAGAGTCAAAATAAGCTCCATTAGCTGAATCCCCATATAACAGTCATTATCATTCCTGTGAACCATGCCTAGGTGTTTGGTCAGAAATGTCACAAAACTTGTGTTCTAGGTCCAGTTCTGTGGCACAGTGTCCACCTAAATGGTGGGCCCGAAAATATGACAGAATACCCCTTGTTAACAGGGCCCAGGCAGGAGTCACGTCATTTGGAGGCAGTGTTTAGAAATGTTACAATTACCAAAGGAAGTGGATTATAGGCAGTTGAGGAGAGTCACGTAACCTAGATGGCGGGTCCAGAATTATATTACAATCCCCCCTGAGGACCTTCTTAAAATAGCACAGTCAAATCACCAAGGGGGTTGGCCCAGGTATTTGTCAAAATCTCATTTGTGGCCATACCAGGCAAAATTATCAAATCATTCTGGAGCTGGGCAAAGGTATATGTACACAATTATACTTGTGGAGAGGTTTGAAAATAAAAGTCATTATCTTGCACATGTTCTGCCTCCATGTATATGTGTTGTTATTAGGCTTTTGTTATGGTTTCAGATATATGGCACAATATCACCTGTGGACACAGAGAAGACAAGAAAGTCACATCACCTACATGGGTGAGGGTCCTGTGAGATGTCACAATCCCCCTTGTGGGAAGCCCCTTATAAAAAATTCACATCACCTGGATGCTGGTTTCAATGACGTATCAAAAACCTCTCAGTGGGAAGGCCTTTGGAAAAGGAGGAGACTCACTTCACCTAGGCAACTGGCCTAGATGTATGTCACAGTGTCTGTTCTGTGCAGTACCAAAACTGGAGAATGACCGCACATTGATGTTCATCCCAACAATATGTCACAATCTCCTTGTAAGCAAGGCACAGGCTAAAGCAGAAAAACATAACTAGGTGTTGAGCCAAGTGATATGTTACAATGTTTTCTGTTGGCAGAACCCAAGAAGTAGAATCACATCACCCAGGTGCAGTGCCCAGTTATGTGTCACAATGCACTGAGAGTGCTTGGCCAAAGCAGTATAAGATTGTCACATCACTTACATGATGAACCCAGATATAAGACACAGTTCTCTTTATAGGCAGATTTCAGGCAGATAATTCACCTCATCGGGGTGATGGTCCCAGGGATATATAAAAGTACCATTTTGAAGGCATAACCAAGGAAGGTGTTATACTTGGCTTAGGTGTTTGTTCCAGGTATGGCACAATTTCATCTGTGGCCCGGAACTGGAAGAGATAGCCAAATTATTCATATGCAGGGCAAATTTATTTGTCCCAATCACACTCTCAGAAACATTCAGAAATAAATTTTTTATCCCACATGAATCCTGGTTTTGTGTACTTGAGTTAACTCTTTCTATGAGTTGGGTCAAAGTATGAAAGTCACAATCCCAACCATGGGCAAGATCATGTATAAGAACCTCAATCCTACTTGAATATTGTCTTCCAGTAGGAGAGTCACAGCATCACAAGTGTGTGAATCATATTTCAATGTTACCAAACCACCTGTGAATCAGATCCATGTATTACAGTAATTATGTCAACCTTTGACTGCTTTTTATGTGTGAGATTTAGTACCACATTCCTGGGCCCTGTTTATGTGTGAGAATGAGAATTGTGTCAGCTAGGTGTGCATACAAGAGTCACATTCTCATCTGCTTGCTGTTCTCTGTTATGACACTCTGTACCAATAAAGCTTTATATGACATACCACAGCATTATAATCCTTTGTGAACTTTACTCGAGTGAAAAACCCAGGACCTTACCCATGGCAGTGAGACTGGCTGTGAGAGTCACAATATCTCTACTGGCTGGGTCCAGAAATGAGAGTTACTATTGAGCATGTGTGCTTAACCCAGGTATATGTCAGTTTCACCTGTGAGCTGGGACAAGGCAAGAGAATCATATAACCTGGGTGCTGAGCCAGTGACACAATATAATCTCATTTGTAGGCTTGGCCTATTCAGAAGAGCCTAATCACCTAGATGTTGAGCTCTGCAATATGCAATAATTCCATCTCTTGGCACAGTCTAGGATATTGAAGGAGAGTAACATCAGCTAGGTTTTGTAATCAGTGCTATGTCACCACATCTGTGGTAAGCAGGACCCAGGCAGGAGAGGAGAGTCACATGACTGAGATGTTTGGAAAAATGATATTTCACCATGTACTGTGGGGGCAGGTACAGGCAGGAGAGATAAATCACCTATCTCATAGACTCAGAGATATGAGATATGTGATAATATCCCCTGTTTGCAGGGTCTAGGCAAAAGTAACATGATTATGATTCTAACCCTGCAATATGTCAAAATGCACCCATGGGAAAAAAAATTAACCAAAAAGTCTCAACACCTGGGTACTAGGCCTAGTAATAGGCTAAATATTTTTGTCTTTGTGGGTGACACCATTAAATTGAGCTGCATGTGTATATGAGAGTCACAATCTCATGCGCTTTGGGGGCTATTGTATGACACTCTAAAACACTTGAAGGCTTCATACAGCATACATCAGGGTTGGACACCACTCTGAAGCCTACATGCTCATAGGAATTCATGATCTTATGTATTTCTGTAAACCCAGGTATAATAGTACACATCTTTTATGTAGGCTGGTTTTAGGTATGGGACCCATTATTATGCCTATGAGCTGGACACAGAAATGAGTCACCATCCCACCTGTGGCCAGATCAACATATGAAGGTCAAAATGCCAACTTTGTACTGTATTCACTTGTTAGATTCAGGATGTTAACAGTGGGCTTTGGACATGTGGGATGGTGACAACAATTGCTTTCAGCTGGGAATGTAATTGAAAGTCCCAATCTGAACTTTTTGGTTGTCCCTGTCATGGAACTCTCTGTACCAATCAAGGAACTTATACATTCAGAGTTAATGTTGTAAAGTTCTGTGAGCTTTCTACAAATATGCAGTCAAGGACCTTACCTATTGCCCTATGCCTAGTGATGAAAGCCAAATATCTCCTATTGGCTGAATCCAAGTGTAAGCTTAGGACAATATGTAAGATTGTGAGTCCATATGATCATGTAGGCCTCAGAAAGTCTCACTCTGTCACCCAGGCTGGAGTGCTGTGGCACGATCTCAGCTCACTGCAACCTCTGCCCTATGAATTCAAGGGATTCTCATGCACAAGCCTCTCAATTAGCTGGGATTACAGGAGCCTGCCACCGCACCTGACTAATTTTTTGTGTTTTTAGTAGAGATGGGGTTTCACCATCTTGGCCATGTGGTTCTTGAACTCTTGACCTTAAGATCTACCTGCCTCAGCCTCCCAAATGCTGGGACTACAGGTATGAGGACATTTTGAAGTATCACTGAAACTAGCATCTAGGTAATGGAATTCACCTCCCCTGCCTGGGTGCTGCTTACCAAAGGAATTGTGACATATGATTGATTGCAAACCTAGATGGTATGTCTCCCTTCTGCATTCAAGCGTTTATTCCTGTGCTGCATTCTGTTCCATTACTTTGGTGTTCTACCTTTACAACCCTACCAAAGTGCTTTGGTTACTGTAGGTTTTTACATGTGTTTGAAAATTGTTAAGCTGTAAGGCTTCCAATATTTTTCTTATTTTTCAAGATTGTCAGGCTTTTCATAGTCACTTGAGATCTTTTTTTTTCTATTTTTGAAAAATATAATTAAAATTAAAAAGAGATATGTTGAGCATTGGGTCACTTTAAGCACGTGGACATCTTTACAATATTATTTCTTCCAACCATTGAAAAAATGCCTACTCAAAAGTGTGTTGTTGGCTGAGCATGGTGGCTCATGCCTGTAATCCCAGCACTTTGAGAGTCGGAGCATGATGCAAGGAGAAATCAAGAGATTGACATAATTCTGGGCAAAATGGTAAAACCACATCTCTACTAAAATACAGAAAATTAGTTGGGTGGTGTTGTTCATGCCTGTAGTTCCAATTACTTGGGAGACTGAAGCAGAAGAATCCTTTGTCCCCAGAAACTGGAGGTTGCAGTGAACTGAGATTTTGCCACTGCACTCCAGCCTAGTGATAGAGTGATACTCCATCAATAAAGAAATTTAAAAAAGAAAAAAAACTATATATTTTAATATTTATATTTTTTGAATTGTTCAGCTTTTCTTCTTTTACTGATTTCTAGTTTCATTCCATTCGGGCTGTAAATAACCATAAAATTTCAATTAAAAAATTGTTAAGGCTTCTTTTGTGGTGTCACAGATGGTTCACATAGGAAAATGTTTTATGAGCTATTGAAAAGGACGTGTATTCTGTTGTCTGTATACATTTGTTAACTGTAGTTGTTGTATAGTTCCTTCAATTATTGTTTCCTTATTAATATTCTGCCTTGTTTATTTTTTACTGAAAGTGGGATATTGATGTATGCATCCATTATTATATTGCTGTATGTTTTGGCATCAATTCTGTCAATGTTTACTTCATGTGTTTGGGAAAACAGTAATATATGTATAAGTTCTCAGCGAATGAACCTTTTTACTATAATTGAATGTCCTACTTTGTCTCTTGTAAAATTTGACTAAAAGTAAATTTTATTAAATATGACAGTTGTCAACTTAATAAATTTTATCCTCTTCTCACTTCATTTTGTTAATGCTTGCATCAAATTTATTTTCATCCTGGCATTTTCAGTTTATTTTTTTATTAGCTGTGAAGTGAGTCTCTTGAAGCCATGACATAGTTAGATCGTGATATAGATCATGACGTAGTTAGTTTTTTTATTATTATTTTGAAGGATACTATTGCTGGATATAGTATTCTTGCTTAGACTTTTTTTTTCGTGTGTTTTAAGAGTTTACATGATATACCTGATTCTTGTAATTATTCATGAACTTTATACTAGTAAAAATTCCAGGGCTTTACCCATGGACCTGAGACTGGCTATGAGATCAAAATATCACTACTGGCTGGGTCCAGGTATGAAAGTTGCTGTGCATGTGTGCTTAACCCAGAGTGTTAAAATATTTCTACTGGGTTGGTCCAGTTATGAGAGTTATTATTGTGTATGTGTTCTTAACCCTTGAATGTGTCACAATTTCACCTGTGAGCAGTGACAATGCAGGGGAGTCACATCATCTAGGTGCTGAGCCAGTGATACAGTATAATCTCATTTGTAAGCTAGGCCTAGTCAGAAAAATGATGCAACCTGGGTACAGCCTCAAATAGCATGTCACCAAGTCCACTATAGAGAGGGAATAAGTATAAAATGAGAGTTACTCCACCTAGGTTCTCAGCTCTGCAGTATGTAGTAATGTATCTTTTGGCAGAGTCTGGAATATAAAGGAGAGCCATATCACCTAGGTTTTGCAATAAACAGTATGTCACATGTTTTTTAGTGAGCAGGACCCTGGCAAGGAGGATAGTCACATGACATAAATGTTTGGCCAAACAATATTTCACAATATCCTACAGGGGCAGGGCACAGGCAGGAGAGACAAGTCACCCAGCTTATATGACCAGAGATATGTGATAATACCCCAGGTTGGCAGGGTCCAGACAGGACAGTCAAATTATTATTCTAACTCAGCAATATGTCACAATGTACCCATGGGAAGGTATTTAAGCCAAAAGTCTTAACATCTCATACTAAGCCTAAAAATATGCCAAACCTTTTGGTCTTTGAGGGTGACACCATTAACTGGAACTGGGGTATATATATGACAGTCACAATCTCACATGTTTCCTGGGCTATTGCATGACACTCTACAACATTTGAAGGCTTTATACAGCATGCGTGAGAGTTGCAAACCACTCTGAGGCCTCTATGTTCATATAGATTAACAGTCACACATATTGACCTAACCCAGGTATAATGGTCTCTTCTGTAGTCTGGGATCAGGGATGAGACACATTATTATGTCTGTGAGCTGAATCCAGAAATGAGTCACCATCCCGCTTGTGGCCAGATCCACATATGAAAGTCACAATTCCAATTTTGTACTTTATTCCCTTGTTAGACTTAGGACCCTAACAGTGGAATTTGCATATGTGGTATGACAACAACATTCACTTTTACCTGGGTGTGGAATTGCAAGAAACCCAGTCTGAACTTTTTGATGGGTCCTGGCATAAAAACTCTCTATGCCATACAAGGAGATAATATATTATGAGTTATTGTTGTAAGGCACTGTGCCTTTGGTACAAATATACAACTCAGGACCTTAACTATTGTCCTAACCCTAGCAATGAAAGGCAAAATAACTGCTATTGGCTGAAACCCAACATAAGTTTTACTCTCATGCCTGTAAACTGAAGTGAAGTATATATCATAGTCCCATTTGTGGGCAAAAACTAGGTTGGCAGGCAAAATTGTTTAGCTGCTGGGCCAAGTAGCATGTCACTAATTCCTAGGCACAGTATAAGAATTAGAGTCACATTAACTGGGTGCTGGACTCAGTAATGTGAAACCATCCCAACCAAGAGATGAGAGTCAAAACACCTACACAATAAGCCCAGAATATGTTAAAAAAAAATTTATGATTATGGGGCAGGAATGATGGATGAAATAATGCTCTGCTCTGAAATGACATTGTCATGGTGCTGGTCTCAGCAATATGCCATAATTTTCTCTATATGCTGTACTCAGACAAAGGAGTAACATTATCTCAAGGCTGGGCCTTGCAATAGGTCAAAAAGTCTGTTTGTGGGCATGGCTCTAGAAAAAAAGTAGAGACAAATAAACTGAGTGATGAATTCAGCAATATGCCACAATACCGTGATTATAAAGACCAGGCAGAAAAACAGAGTCACTTCACTTAGGTCATGGGCACAAAGATATATCCCACTGTCCCCAGTAGGCAAAGCCCAGACAGAAAAGGTGAGTCATATCACCTAGGGACTTTCCTAGTTATATATCACTTTCTAACATGTGGGCAGACACCAAGCAGAAGAACCATATCACCTGGGTCATCAAGCAATGTGTCATCAAGCAATATGTCATCAAGCAATATATCACCATCCCCAATAAGGAGAGGTTTGAAGGGAAAAAAAGAGAATCACAACTCCTGGGTGCTGGGCTCAGCAGTATGTAATAATTTCCACTCTTAGCAGAATCCAGGACAAAGATGAGACTCATGTCACCTAGGTTTTGGACTCAGTGGTGTGTCACACTTTCTTCAATGGGCAAGATCCAATCAGCAGAGGAGAGTCACATTTCCTAGATGCTATATCTAGCCATATATCACAATGTCCCCTGTGGGCAGGGCACTGGCAGGAGAGCTATATCAGCTAGCCAAGAGGCCCAGAGATATATGAAAATATATGCTGTTTGCAGGGCCCATGCAGAAGTCACATTATCATGATTCTGACCCAGTGATATGTAACAATGCCCTTAAGAAAAAGAATTTAAACCAAACATCTTAATACATGGGGTACTAGGCCAAGAAATATGACTCAATCTCCTCATCTTTAAGGGTGAGACTATTAATTGTTGGCTACTTGTGTGTAGGAGAATCACAGTCTCATGTGTGTGCTGGCCATTGTATGACAGTCTCTAAAACATCTGAGTACTGTATACAACATGCATGAGTTTCAAACTTCTCTGATGACTACATACTTATATGGATTTGCAAACTTACAGATTCCCCTAAACCCACATATGACAGTCAACATCTCTCCTACAGACTGGCTTAAAGAATTTGGCCACTATTATTTCTGTGAGCTGAGTCCAGAAATGAGTCATGATTCCACCTGTGGCCAGATTGACTTAACGAAAATCACAATTCCAACATTGTGCTTTATGCACTCATTAGACTCAGGACACCAACAATGGGCTTTGTAAATGTAGGAGGGTAACAATTTTTACTTTCACTTGTGTAGTCAGGAGTCACAATCCTGACTTTCTGCTGGGCCCTGTTATAAAAGTCTGTGTACCACCCAAGAAGTTTGTATGATATGAGTTAGTGTTGTAAACTTCCGTGAAATTTGTACAAATATGAATAAAGGAACTTATTGACCAAAACCTAGTGGTGAGTGGCAAAATATTTCCTATTGGAAGAATCTCAATATAAGTTTGATCATCATGCCTTTCAACTGGAGGAAGGTATATGTCATAATATTGTTTGTGAGCTAATAACTAGGCAGAAAGTTAACATCACTTAGATACTGGGCCAAGTAATATGTCACAGTGCCCTCTCTAGGCAGGGAACTGGGGGCTGAAGCCAGCATTATAATACAACCACAGGTGGAAGAAACCCAGCAAAGTTATGAGAGCCAAAGCACTTAAAAAATTGGCCAAAGATATCCCAAAATACTTCCTGTGGCCAGGCACAAGCAGGAGAGTAATGTCATTAGTGTACTGGACCAAGCAATATGCCACAATTCCCTGTTTATGCATGACTTATGTAGAAAAGTAGCATCACCCAGGTGCATGACCCTGAAATATTGCAAAAGCCCTATTTGTGGGCATTGTTCAGCAAGAAGACAATAGTCATATTACCTAAGTGCTCGGCTCATCAATATGTCAAAATGTTCCTATTGTTAAGGCCCAGACAGAAGAAGTCACATTACTTATGTCATAGGCTCAGAGGTATGACCAAATGTCACCAGTAGACAGGGCTCAGGCAGAAAGAGTCAGATTACCTAGGTGCCTCTTTAAGTATATGTCACAATTTAATATGTGGGCAGAAACCAGGGTGAAGAGCCACATCTTCTGTTCCTGTGTCCTGAGATACTCACAAGTCAATCCCCCTTAGAAAATAACCTAGGCAAGTTGGTTACATCACCTAGGTTCCTGTTCCACTGTTCTTTCACAATGCTCCACGTAGTCAGGGACAAGCAGGACCAAGGACCAGGGTCAAGCACATCACCTAAGTGATAAGCTGAGAAATATGTCACAAAGCCTTTCTGAAAGCATGGCCCTGACAAAAGAGCACCATCACCTTTGTGGCTGACCTAGCAATATGTCACTATTCAAGTAGGCAGTTCCTGAGCAGAAGAGCCCTATCACTTCCATTATAGGAACTGTGATATGTCAAAATGCCCTCTTTTGGGCAGGGCCCTGGCAACAGAGTATCATCACATGTGTGTCTGTCCTAGGAATATGTTGCTATTTTGCCCTGTGTGCAGGACTCATTCCAGAGAGGAGAGTTACTTCTTCTAACTGATGTACAAAATGATATACCATAATGATATTTTCAGGCATGGTGCAGGCAAAATGTAATGACACCTTGATGCTGGATCCAGTGATGTCACAGTTCTTACAGAGAGCAGGGGTCAGGCAGAGAAGTCTCTTCTCTTCAAGTTTGGCCCAGGTAGATATCCAAATCTCATATGTAGGCTGGAATCAGTCTGAAGAGTGAAATCACACAGGTGCTTAGCAAAGATTTATATCACAATCACAATGAAATAAAATTCTAGGGATTCGATTTACAGTACCACACATGTCCTGTTTTCATGTAGGTGAGTTGCTTTCATCCATCTGTGATCGTGAAAGTCTTTACTGTCAGCTGAATGTGCATATGAGACTCAGAATTTCCTCTCTGTTCTAGTCCCTTTTATGACACTCCCCATACAACCCAAGGGTTGTATAAAATACGTGTAAATTTTGTAATCTTCTGTGACTTTTTTTTCCAGAATTAGACCCTGGACATCACTGATGTACCTCAACCTAGTTATATGGGTCAAAATTTCTCCTATCGGCTGGGTATATAAGAGTCAGTATCAAATAAGAGTCAGTATCATGCCTTTTGGCTGTGTCTAGGTATATGGCACCATCACCTCTGTGGTTATTAGACAGGGAGGACAACAACATCACCTAAATCTTCAGCCACAATTAATCCAACATTCTCTTTGTAGGCAGGGATATAAAATAAATGTCACAAAACTTGGGTTCTGGTCTCTGTGATTTGTAAATTTTCCTATATTACATTGCCAAACAAGGTGTTACACATTGCTCAGGTGCTTGGTGCATGTATGTCACAATTTCCACTGTGCTCTGAACTTGGAAAGGGAAGTCAAACACTCAGATGCTAGGCAAAGCAACACTTCTCAATCACACACTCAAAAATGTTCAGAAATATGTTTCACAGTCCCACACAAGTTCTGCCTTTGAATATAAGAGTGAACATCTCCCATGAGTTGGGTCACAGTACAGGAGTCACCGTATCATCAATGGGCAAGGTCCATGTACATAGGCCCCATTCCCACTTGAAGATTGTATTCCAGTAGGAGAGTCAAAGCACCACATGTCTGCTGAGGCATTGTTCAAACATCAAAAAACCACCTGTGGGCTGGTTTTATGTACGACAGTAAAAATTTCAAGCTTCAACTGCCTGTCTGTGTAAAATTTAGTACATCATTCATAGGCTCTGTTCAAGTGAGAGAATGACAATTGTGTCAGCTGGATGTGCATCCAAGAGTCACAACAGCATCTGGTTGCTGGTACCTGCTATGACACTCTATGTACCACTCAGGCTTTACGTGATATATCAGAGTAACATATTTTTCTGTGAATTCTTACAGGTAGGAGATCTAGGATTTTATCCGTGTTGTTAAGTCTGGCAATGAGAGTCAAAATATCTTCCCTGGCTGGGTCTAGGTAGCAGAGTTATTGTTTTTCTTACGAGCTTAATCAAGGTGTAAATGACAATTTCACCTTTGGACAGAGACAATCGGAAAAGTCATATCTTCTAGGCCCTGAGACAAGGATACATTATAACTTCCTCTGTAAACAGAACCCAGTCAAAAGAGTCATAAAAAAAAGGTTCAGTCTCAAATAATATGTCATAATGCCCACTGTATACAAGGTGAAAAAATAGTGGTACTCCCTAGGTACCACATTCAGCAATACGTTATAATCTTTTCTCCTGGCAGTGTCCTGGACAAAGTGGAGAGTCACATCACCTAGTTTTGCACTCAGTGGTATGTCATTATTTCCTTAGTGGGCAGGATCCAGGCAGGAGAGGAGAGTCATATTACCTAGATGCTATATCTATGATATGTCACAGTGTCCCCTGTGGGCAGGGCACTGGCAGTAGAGATATATCACCTAGCTGATAGGCCCAGAGATATGTGATAATATCCCCTGTTGTCTGGGTCCGAGCAAAGGAGTCACATTGTTATAATTCTGACACAGTGATTTGTAACAATGCACTAAGAGAAAGAATTTAAGCCAAAAACTCTCAAAACCTGAGTACTAGGGCCAGTGATATAACACAATCTCTTCATCTTGTAAGATGATGCCTTTAACTTTTAGCTGAGCATGTATTTTAGAGCCACAATCTCATATGTGTGCTGGGCCAATGTATGACACTCTCTATGACATCTGGGGCTTTATAAAAACTTCCCTGAGAGTTGCAAACCTCTCTGTGGTTTTTATGCTCATGTGGACTCAAAATCATAAATATTTCCCATGTTTGATAGACAATATCTCTCCTATAGACAGGGTTAAAAGAGAACACTTATTTGTATGTCTCTGATCTGGGTTCAGATATAAGCAGCCATCTCATCTGTGGCCTGATCCACGTGTAAAACCACAATTCCTACTTCATGCTGTATTCCCTCATTAGAATCAGGACCTCGCCAGTAGGCATTGTAAGTGTGGGATAGTGACTACTTTTAATTTCAACTGGCTGTGTAACTGAGAGTCTCAATCTGAGATTTTTGGTGGCCCTTGTTATGAAACTGTCTACCACAAATAATTTATACAATATAACTTAGTGTTGTAAGATTCTGTGACGTTGGTATCACTATGAAACACAGGACCTTACCTATTGTTTTAAGGCTAACGATGAGAGAAAAATATCTCCTACTGGCAGAATCCCAATATAAGTATAATCATTATGCCTGTGAACTGAAGCAAAGCATATGTCATAATCCCATTAGGAGCAAAAAGTTAGGCAGCAGAGTAACATTGCTTAAGTGCTGTACAAACCAATATGTCACATTTCCTTTTCTATGCAGGGGATAGGAAATTGGGTCACATTAACTGGGTGCTGGACCCAGAAATACACCATCTCACATGTGGAAAAAAACCAGCCAAGTTTTGTAAGCCGAAACACCTACATAATGGGCCCAAGATATGTCAAAATACTTTCAATGGCTCCTGCAGATGCAGGAGAGACACATCATAAAGGTTCTGGGCCCAGCAATAGGCAATATGCCATAATTCTCTCTTTATGCAGAACTCAGGCAGAAGAGTAATATCATCTGGGTTATGGGTCCTGCAATAGGTCCCAATACCTTTTTCATGGGCACAGTTCGGGAAAAAGAGGAGAGTCACATATCCTTACTGTTGGGGTCAGCAATGTGTCAAAATCTCCTCTAGTGAAAAGCCAGGCAGAAAACAAGAGTCACAATACTTAGGTCATGGGCTCAGTCATTTATTTCCCAATGTTTCTATTTCCAAAGATATGTTATGATCTCTTTTAATGAAACTGTTAAGACATGAGAGTCTAATCATCAGGGTTCTTGGACATGGTATATATAAACACATCATCTGTGGACTATAACTAGGCAGGATCATAAAATGACTTAGGTCCTGGGCAAAAGCGTATGTCACAATCACTCTTGTGAAAAAGTTCAGCTATGAGAATCATGATCCTACACATGTCCTGGCTTCAGGTACAAGAGTAATTAATAGGCCTTTGATCTGGTCTCAGGTATATGGCAAAATATCACCTGTGGACAGGGAGAAGAAATAAATCTATCACCTGAGTCGGTACTGGTCCATTGCAATGTCACAATCCTCCTTGTGGGAAGGACTCTGAAAGAAGGATCACATCACCTGGATGCTGGTTTCAGTGATAGACTTAAGTCCCCTTCTCCCACCTTGGGCAGAGCTTAGGCACAAGAGAAGATGTATATCACCCAGGCAATTGGGCTGGATATATGTCACAATGCCCTCTATGTGAAGGACCAAGGCAGGAGAGACACCTCACTTTGGTGCTGGGTTCAGCAATATGACACAATCTCTATAGTATTCAGGGCCCAGGCTAGAGAGAGGAAACATCACCTAGGTGCTGAGACAAGTAAAAATTTACAAAACTTCCTATTGGCAGAACTGTTTCAAAAATAGAGTCATATCATCTGGGTGCAGTACCCAGTTATGTATCACAATGCACCATAAGTTCAGGGCCAAGGCAGTAGCAGGAAGTCACATCACTTATGTGATAGACCTACATAAAAGCCTCAATGCTTTTTGTTGGTAGGGTTCAGTCCAAGGTTTTACATCAGCTGGGGGCTGGTACCAGTTATATATAAAACTGCCCTTTAACACATTGCCATAAAAGTGTTACACATTGCTTAGGTGTTAGATGCATGTATGTCACAATTTCAACTGTGCTCTGGGAATAGAAAGGAGAGTCAAAATACTCAGATGCTGGGCAAAATCATGCTTCTCAATCATATACTCGAAATGTTCAGAAATAGGTTTCACTGTCCCACACATGTGCTGGCTTTGGGTGTGAGAGTCAACACCTCCTATGAGTTGGGTCGAAGTACTGGAGTCACAATTGCAACAATGGGCAAGATACATGTATAAGAGCCACAATCCTACCTGAAGATTGTGTTCCAGTAGGAAAGTCAAAGCACCACATGTCTGCACCACATATCTGCAGATTCACGATTCACCATGACAAGACCCCCTTTGGATTGGATTCAAGTATGTGAGTAACAATGCTTATGTGTGTGAGAATTAGTTCCTTATTCATAGGCCCTGTTTATGTGTGAGAATGACAATCATTTCAGCTAGGTATGCATCCAAGAGTCAGAATAACACCTGGCTGCTGGTGACTGTTATGACACACTTCGTACCAACCAGGCTTTATATGATATGCCTGAGTAACATAATATTCTGTGAATTCTTACAGGTGGGAGATCTAGGTCATTACCCATGACCACAAGACTGACTAGGAGAGTTGAAATGTCTTCCCTGACTAGCTCTGGTTATGAGAGCTATGATGGTGTATATGAGCTGAATCCAGTATATGTCACAATTCCACCTATAGACAGAGAAAAGACAGAAGAGTCACATCATCTGGGTACTGAGCAAGGGATACTTGTAATCTCTTTTGTAGGTGGGACCTAGGGAGAAGAGTCATAACACCTTAGTACAGTCTAAAATTATATGTCATAATGCCCACTGCGTACAAGTTTGACAAAATCATGGATTGTCACAGCCTCTAGATGCTGGGCACAGAAATATGTTATAATTTCCTCTCTTGGTAGAGTCCAGCACAAAGAGAAGAGTCACATCACCTAGGTTTTGCACTCGGTGGTAAGTCACAAATTCTTCAGTGGGCAGTATCAAGGCAGAGAGCAGAGTCACATTATGTATATGTTATATCCAGCAATATATGACAGTATCCCCTGTGGGCCGGACCCCGGCAGAAGAGACACATCTTCTAGCTGATAGTCCCAAAGATATGTGATAGTATCCCCTGTAGTCTGACTCCAAGAGGAAGAGTCACCTTATGATGATTCTAACTCAGAGAAATTATATATCACACATACATGTTATATATATATACATTGTGTGTGTATATATATCCATGTATGTATATATGTATACATATGTGTATATATCCATGTTTTATATATATAGTGTATATATACATTGTATATATATACATTGTGTATATGTACATTATATATACATACATTGTGTATATGTACACATTATGTATACATTCATTGTGTATATATACACATTATGTATACATACATTGTGTATATATACACACATTATTTATACATACATTGTGTATATGTATACATTATATATACATACATTGTATATGTATAGACAGTGATATTTCACAAGGCACCCATGGTAAACAATTTAAGCCAGAAATCTAAACACCAGGGTACTAAGCCTAGTAATATGACACAATCTCCTCATCTTTTAGGTGACACCTTTAACTGTTAGCTTGGTATCTATATTACATTCACAACTTTACATGTGCTCTGCATCATTATATGGCACACTTTACAACATCCAGAGGCTTTGTGCAACACACATGAAAGTCACAAACCACTCTGACGCCTACAGGCTCATATTTCCTCACAATCTTACATATTGCCTTAAACCCAGTTATGATTGTCAACATCTCTCTAATAGGCTGTGTTCAGACAGGAGACTCATTATTATGCCTATGATCTAGGTCTGGAAAATAGTCACCATCTTACCTATAGCAAGATCTACATATAAAAGTGAAAAAATTCAACTTTGTACTTTATTTACTTGCTATTCTCAGTACTTCCACATTGGCTTTGTAAATATGGGATGCTGAAAACTTTTCACTCACCTGCACATGTAATCAAGAGTCATGATCTTAACCTTTTGCTAGGAACTGTTATAAAACTCTGTGTACCACCCAAGCAGTTTTTAGAATATGAGTTATTGTTGTACATTGCTGTAAGTTTTCTACCAATATGCAACTCACAACTTTAAGTATTGCCCTATGTGTAGATGATACGAAAATATCTGTTGTTAGTGGAATCCCAATTTCAGTTTGATCATCATGACTCTAAATTGAATCAATGTAAATTTCATAATCCCAATTGTAGGAAAAAAATACTTGGTGGGAGGGTGGTACAACTGAGGTGCTGTGCCAAGCAATATGTCACAATGTCTTATCTATGGAGGGTCTAGAAATGAGGGTTACATTTACTGGGAGCTGGAGCCAGCAATATGGCACAATCCTGAGTATTAAAAAAACAAAAACAAACAAAAAACAAAACAAAACAAAAAAACAGACAAGTGATGAGAGCAAAAACTCCTACCTGGTGTGCCCAAGATATGTAAAAATACTTTCTGTTGCTCGGCTACAGGCAAGAGAGTTAGAGCATCAGGGTGGGGGACACAGCAATATGCCATAATTCTCTCTTTATTCAGGACCCAGGCAGAAGAGGAACATCATTTGGGTGCTGGGCCCTGCAACATGTCAAAATTCCTTTTCAAGGGTATGTTTTGGGAAAAAAAGGAGAGTCATATAATCTAAGTATTGGGCTTAGCAATATGTCATATCATCCCATTGTAAAGGCTCAGGCAGAAGAAAGGAATTACATCACTCAGGAAACTGGCTCAGAAATATGGCCCAATGTCTGAAACAAGCAAGTCTCATACAGAAGAGAAGAGTCATATTGCATAGGTGTTTAGCTAGGTATATGAAAAAATCTAACATGTGAGGTGAAGCCAGGCAGAATTACATCACTTAGGAAACTGGCTCAGAAATATGGCCCAATGTCCAAAACAAAGCAAGCCTCAGATAGAAGAGAAGAGTCATATTGCATAGGTGTTTAGCTAGGTATATGAAAAAATCTAACATGTGAGGTGAAGCCAGGCAGAAGGGTCACGTCACCTTGATCCTGGTTCCTGAGATATGTCACAAGGTTCCCTTAGGACAAGTGTTAAACAAGAGAGTTACAACAAATAGGTTTAGATTCTACCTTTATGTCACAATGCCCTTTGTGGGCCACACTGAAGCAGGGAGTTACATTTCTTAGGTGATGGTCACAAGGATATGTCACAATGTTCTCCTTGAGACATGACCCTGGCAAAAGAGCACCATCACTTGTATGCCTGGTGTAGAAATATGTCACTATTCAGGAAAGCAGGACCGCAGCAGGAGAGCAACATCACCTAAGAGATTGGCCCAGAGAATTGTCACAGTGCATTTTTTAGGACATGGCTCTAACAAAAGAGTACTGTCACCTGTGTGCCTAGCCCAACCATATGTAATTATCCCCAAATATGTGTAGGACCCATTATAAAGAGCAGAGTTACATCATCTAAGTGGTTGACACAGTGATATATCACAATAATTTCTGTGGGCATGGCTAAGGCAAAAATATAACATAATCTAGGTGCTGGATCTAATAATATGTCATGATTCTTATTGAGAGCAGGGCCCAGGCAAAAGAGTGACATCATGTACAGGTAGGCCCAGGTAGACACTATAATAACGTATGTGGGCTGTAACTATTATGAAGAATTATATCACACAGGTGCTTGGCAAAAATTTATATCATGATAACACTAGCAGAAAATTCCCAGGATGAGATTTACAGTATCACACATGGTCTGTTTTCATGAGTGACTGTTAGCTTCATATAGGTGAGATGGTGATAGTATTTACTGTCAGCTGGGTGTGCATTTGAGACTCACAGTTTCACCTTCTGCTGTGTTCTGTTGTGACATTCTCTGTACAAGCTAAAGGCTTTATAAAATATGTAAGGCTGTTATAATCTTCTTTGATTTTTTTTTGTACCAGATAGAGATTTAACCACTCGTGTCTCTAAAGCAAGTTATGAGAGTCAAAATTATTTCCATTTGTGGGATCCACAGAAGAGAGTCATTATCATGCCTGTGAGCTGTGCTTGGGTATATGTCACAATTTAGTTTGTGGTAATGAAACAGGCATGACAGCCAAGTCACCTAAATAGTGAGCTAGAAATTTTCTGATATTCTCCTTGTATGCATGTTCTGGGCAGAAAAGTTGCATAACTTGGGGGTTACATCAAGATGTATAACACAATATCCCTTGTGGGTAGTGTCCAGACAGAAGAGGAGACCCAAGTCACCTAAATGACAGGCCCAGAGATATGTTACAAAGTCTCCCTTTGAAAGGACCAGGCAAGAGAGTCACATAATTTGGATGTAGTGCTTAGAAGTGCTACAAACCCTAGTGGAAGCAGGGTCAAGGTAAGAGAGGATTGTCAGGTAATTAGATGATGGGTCCAGAAATCTGTTACAATCCTTCTGGAAGATATTATTAAGGCAGGAGAGACAAATCATCAAGGTGATCAGTTGAAGTATACATCCAAATCTCATTTGAGGCCTACAACTAGGCAGGAGTATTAAATCACTCAAGAGCTGGGCAATGGTATATGTCACAATAACACTGGCGGAAAGTTCGAGGAATGGGAGTCTCCATCTTGAATATTACCTGGATCCATGTTTAACAGTCATGATTAGTCATCTTAAGTGGTCTTAGGTACATGGCATAATATCATCTGTGGGCAGAGAGCAAGCAGAAAGGTCACGTCATCTGGGTGGGTGCTGGTGTAGTGAGATGTCACAGTCTTTCTTTTGGGCAGGACCCTGGAAGAAGACTCACATCAGCTAGATACTGGCTTTAGTGATAAATCAAAATTTCCCCTCTGAGCAAATCTTAAAAGGGTGAGGAGACTCACTTTACCCAAGCAATTGGCCTAGATATATGTCAAAATATTCAATATATGCAGAACGAATGTATGAAAGTGACCTCACTTTGGTGCTGGGTTTAGCAATATGTCACAATCTCCCCTCTGGTCATAGCAGGGCAAGAAAGAAGAAACATTAGCTAGGTCCTGAGCCAAGTGATATGTTACAAAGCTTCCTGTTGGCAGAACCCAAAATGGAGAGTCACATCACCTGGGTGCAGGACCCAATTACGTGTCACAATGCACTATAACAGCAGGGCCAAAGTAGTAGAAGGGAGTCACATCACATATATGATGGATCTAAATGTAAGCCATAATCCCTTTTATAGACAGGAAAGAGAAAGAATTCACATCACCTTGGTGCTGGTCCCAGTGACATGTAAAAGTGTCCATGGTAGGCAGGCCCAGGCACCTTTGCTTAGGTGTATTGTCCACATATGTCACAATTTTATCTGTGGTCATGGCCTAAAAAGGAGAGTCAAATTATGCAGGAGCTGGGCTACCTGTTACATTCTAATCACACACTTGGAAATATTCAGAAATAAGTTTTACAGCCCTACAGAAGTCCTGGCTTTGTGCATGTGAGTCAACACCCCCTGTGAGTCAACACCCCCTGTGAGTTAGGTCTAAGCAGAGGAGTCACAGTCTCAACAATGGGCAGGATCCACGCAACAATTTCCCAATTCCACTTGACGATAGTGTTCCAGTAGGAAAGTCCAGCCTCATAGTTGGATGGAATATTGCATAACCAAACCATCCATGGGGTTATACTGTGTATGAAAGGAACAATTTCAGCCTTCAAATGTTCCTTTGTATGAAATTTAGTACCTTATTTGTAGGCCATGTTTTTGTGTGAGAATGACAATCAAGTTAGCTGGGTGTGCATCCATGATTCAAAATAACACCTGGTTGCTATTCCCTGTTATGACACTGTTTGTACCACTGAGGCTTTATATGGTATGCCTGAGTGTCATAATCCTCTGTGAAATTTATACAAATAGGAGACCCATTATTTTACTTATGGCAATAAGACTGGCTATGAGAGTCAAAATGTCTCTCCTTTCTGGGTCCAGGTACGATGGTTATAATTGTGCATGTGAGATGACCTCAGGTATATGTCACAATTTCATCTGTGGGCAGAAACAAGGAATGAGAGTCTCATCATCTTGATGCTGAGCTCCTGAAACATCAACTCCTTTGCTGGCAGGCCAAGTCAGAAGAGTCACATCACCTGCGTCCAGCCTCAAGTAACTTGGCACCATGTCTACTGTACACAGGGTTGGAAAAAAAAAAAGAAAACAGGAGAATCACACCACCTAGGTGCTAGGCTCAGCAATATGTTATAATCCCCTCTTTTGAGAAATCCAGAATAAAGAGGAAAGTTGCATTACCTAGGTTTTGCACTCAGCAATATGTCACAATTCCTTTAGTAGGAAGGACCTAGGCAGGAGAGAAGAGAAATATTTCCTAGGTGCTACATTCAATGATGTCACAATGTTTCTTGAGGGCAAAGCACAAGAAGAAAAGACAAATCACTTAGCAGTTAGGCTCAGAGATATGTGATGATATTTCTTGTTGTCAGGGCCAGGGCAAAAGAGTCACATTATTATGATTCTGACACAGTATGTCACAATGCACACTTGAGAAACAATTTAAGAAAAAGTTTTAACACCCGGGTACTAGGACCAGTGATATGACACAATCTGCTCATCTTTGAGAGTGGCACATTAAACTGTTAGCTTGGTGAGTATATGAGTCACAATGTCATGTGTGTGCCGGGCCATTATATGACACTCTCTACAACATCCGAGGGATGTATATGGCATTTATGAGAGTTGCAAACTACTCTGAGGCCCACATGCTCATATGGACTCCTAGTGTTATATATATATTGATAAATATTTGAAGTTTATAAACAGCATTTTTGGTTTTTTTGAGAACAGTTCGACTTTGCTTCATTATTGGTAAGGTCTGAGGACAAACAGAATTAACCATAGCATTAATTAGGCTGAAAGGAAGTCAAACCCTTACTGCACCAAGCACATAATTAAAATAATTTACCTGGTTTTACATTAAAGTCAAAATCGCTAGAATTTACCATTCTAAAATGTAATTAAAAGCACTGGAAGTAGATTTACATATGAGTAAATGATTTACATATAGTAAAATGTGTTTCTAATAAAAAATTATAAGAAGGCATGAATATATAAATTCTTGCCTAGGGTAAAACATTTATTCTGAGTTAGATAACATAAATCTAAAAGTTCAAACAAGTTTTGGAAGAATTGTAAAAATGAATCTTGCCAAAGGAATTCTCTTTGTGAACATTATTTAAATTTAAAAAGATATTATATCGGTTTTTTGTAAATTGGGCCTTGAAATAAAGTACAACAATGTATTCTTAAAGGTATGAATCTGTTCCTTAGCAAAATTTGTAAAGAATTATAAAATGTTGTTGCTTTTTACATTTCTAAGTCATCATTTTGGTTAGATGATTGATTTAACCTAATTAATTAATTAATTAACATGTTTAGTGATATTGTCTCACTCTGGACAGTCTCCGCTTGCTGAAGCCAAAGGGAATACAGAATGGGTCTTAGAAAAAGGTAGTCATCAATACCAGCTGCAACCGCTTGACCAGCTGGAAAAATCAAGGACTGTAACTGTCATATGTATTTTCTCCTTCAATTGTTAAAAACATTTTTGTGTTTATACACTCATACTTAGAAAATATCTTCATTTCCTTTTTCCTTTATAATGTTTTATAAGATTTATTGACTTTGCATTAGCATTTAAGTATTATTAACTTTATGTAATGATATTTGGGTTGGGGATTGGTGCATTTCCAGTTGTATGAAGAAAAGTTGTATTGTATTAGGCATAATCGTGACTTTATTATTTTCCTTATTCAAAGATTATGTATAATCTCAGTAGATGTGCCTGGGTTCAGGTTGCCAAGGGGTAGACTTGGGATAGTTATTACTGTGTGTCAATGTGATTGGATTGAAGAATGAAAATGGTGTTGATAAAGGAGATTAATGTTTCAGTAAGTGACCTCAAACATCAGGCTCCAAGTTCTTTAGTTTTGAAAACTGCATAGGCTTTCCTTGCTCCTTGCTCCTCAGCTTGCAGATGACTTATAGTGAAACCTTTGATAAATACAATGATTCAAACTCTCTCCACAGAGAGAGAGAAAGACATTCATCTTAACTTGGTTTTCAGTTTTAAAGAGTATAGATGTGATGCTTACTCTTTAATTTTATTACCAAAATCTGTTATCATGTAGGTTTGACAGAAGAATGTATACCCTCTCTGTCACTTTCCAAAAACTCAGTGTAAGAATTGGGTGTAAAAAAAGTCTTTTGTATAGCACCTGACTGCTGCACAACAAATATCCCTTTAAAAAATTTAAACTCAGGTCTTGAAGAATTTTCCTAAAGTTTAGGTGATTCACATAAATAAGAAAAATGTTTAAAAGTTATGAAAGAAACCATCATGAAAAATATAAGCAGAAACAGCTAGTACCATTTGAGAAATACTGCAGATCCTTTTATAAGCAGGCATTTAATATAACATAAGTAGCTTAATGAAATTTAAAAATAAAACAGTAATATTAAAAGTGTGGCCAGGTATTAAAAGACAATCATAAAGGATAAGATATGTCTGAAAATCTAGACAGAAAAATAGAAATTTTAGATGCAATAAATACAATATATGGAAAGTAAAAACTCAATAGAACACTTAGACAACAGAAGTCAGAAACAGTTTAATTCCTTGAAAGACCTGAATGAGTAAACTAAAATCAAGAGCAGAATTTTATTCCCAGAAAAGAAAGAAAAATTCATAAAAAATAAAATGACTGAAAAAATGCTGAAAGATGTCTAGAACAGAGATTTTTCTCTATAAGAAATTTCTAGGAAAAAAGAGAAGTTCATTCTTCAAGAAACCTAGTAAAAAAATGGCAAGCAGTTATCAACAACAATGAATAATAATAATACATTTCATACAATTTAATGAAATGAGATAGAATTTAAAATATCATATTAAAGCATACAAAATAAAACAAATCAAAATATAACATAAGATCTTGAAATTTTTCTAAAGCTGGTAAAGATATTGATTAGTTCTAAACATAAGATATATTTTTTAAGTCATGAGAATATAAAAAATGATGAAAAAATATTACAGGTTAATACAACCAATTTTAAACAGGAGATGAAGGTGAAACCTAAAAGTGAAGCAAATATAAATAAAAACTTAAAGTTACAGACATATATCTAAACATTTGAATAATTAAAAGTTTAAATTAACATGTAAATTAAAAATGTATCTTTTTAAAAACCAGAGCTCTGTGCTGCTTATGCAACATACATCAAACACAAGGCAAGAAACAGTTAATAAATTAGGAAAATTGATATACCTGCTAAATTCTATGCTCCTAGTAAACACTGCATATTTTCAGATTTAAAACAACAATTAATACTATAGGAAAAATTATGGTCACCGAGATAACAACAAACTTTCAGTAGACTAGGAGGATAATGCAATTTTAATCTACACTTCTACAATATAGACAGCAAAAATTGATGAAATTATAATAAATTAATTACATTAAAATGAAGCATTTTAATACAACACTCCTAGATTATTGGTTCAGCAGAGGTTTAATTATGTAAGAAGCTATTCAGAAACTTTGTATGATAGGAAGTTATAAGATATAGTATCTAGCAATGCATATTGTTCTAAAAATTCAGAAACATTTAAAAACATACTATCCATAAGGCAAGTCTAAATACATTTCAAATGTTCATGTATTATCAAGAACACATTCTCTGATTCCAATATAAACAAGTCTAAAAACATACATACTTTTAAATCCTGTATATTAGAATTATATAAGACAGACTTCTTAATAATGCATGAAAAAATAAAATTTGAAATTCTGAACTAAATAATAGTTTAAAATATTAAGTATCAGCACTTTTGGAAACCTGCTAAAAGAAAAGTTAGTGATAAATTAAAAGGTTAAAATGTTGTATTTCATGAAGAAAAAAGAAGCTGGCACTAGTATGTGAATCATTTGTTATAATTAGGAAAAGAAGAAACACGTACATCAAAAGAAAAAAAAAGCATAAATAAGAAGATAATGAATGAAGAGCAGAAGTTAAACAAATAGAAATAGAATTAGTTATTTGAGAAGATTATGAAGCTTACAACTCTTGGACGAGATTGACTGAGCAAAGAAAGAACACATAATATTAAGATATAAAGAGAGGGGAGGTTCAGGTAGGCAGCAGAAATTTAGAAATACAACAACAGTATTAGGAACATCTTTATGCAAACAAATTTTATTTTTTCAGTGAAACAGAAAAGTCTCTACAAAAAAGTACAGTTACCCAAACCAACTCAGGAAGAACTAGGAAACTGCACTTGCTATATCATTTTGAAAAATTGCATCCACATTTAAATTATCCCTATAAAAATGTATTAGAATAAACTGCTTTTATAGTTGGATTCTACTACACATTCAAGGAAAGAAATGTATCTGAAAAGTGAAAAAGAGAAGAAAAACACAAAAGCCTAATAAATTTTCAAATTAATAATGTCTTGTTACTACATTCAAAGAGTATGAGAATTAAAAACAAAAAAAAGATTGATATCACTTCCAAACAACAAAGTGAAAACATGAGCAAAATATAAATGTATTATTTTGTTTTTCACACAGCTGTGAAGAAATACCTGAGGCTGGGTAATTTATAAAGAAAGGAGACTTAACTGGCTCATAGTTTCTCAGGCTGTGCAGAAGGCATGGCTAGGAGGCCTCAGAAAACTTACAATTATGCAAGAGGGCCAAGGGAAATCAAATGTTTCTTCACATGGTGGCAGGAAAGAGAATGTAAAGGGGGAAGTGCTACACATTTTCAAAAAGCTCGATCTCATGAAAACTTATTTACTATAAGGAGAACATAAAGAGAAAGTCTGCTCCCATGATCCAAACATCTCCAACCAGGCCCCCCTCCAAAACATGAGGGTTAAAATCAGCATGAGATTGGAGTGAAAACAGAGCCAAACCATATCAATGAGGAAACACATGTAAGCTTACACATCGTAAATGCATATCTACTCTAAATTAATTTCAAAGAGAAAAGAGTGGCTCAACTTAAGAAAATCTATTAATTTAATGCATTATACTAATATATTAAAGTAGGAAAAAGTAGAATTACATCAGTGAATACAGAATAAGCATCAAATAAAATATAATAGCTATTTATAATAAGACATTAAAGTACAAATGAAGGAATTGTTCCTTATCTGAGAATACTTTCTTCAAAATCAGAAGAAAGAGAAGAAGTCTCACTATTACCATTTCTCTTCAACATTGTCCTTGTGATTTTTAACTTATACAATAAATAATACAAATAATAATACTTTAATACATAAGAATTGGAAAGAAAGAAGTAAAATATTCCTCATCCATAGATGACTTGATTATCTACATGGACAACTTCAAATAATATACAAACCATATATATCAATAAGAAAACCTAGAAAATTTTCTAGATGTAGTATTAAGATGTCAAAAGTTGAAATTACTTACCTACCTGTAAGAGAAAGCCACAGGAAGGCCAATTACTTGAGTGATAACGCAGGCTTTACTTCCATTGTGAGCCATGTGATATTGAAGTATACATAATCCTCCCTCAGTATCAGTGGGGGATTGGTTCAGGACTTCCATGGATACCAAAATCAGTAGATTCTCAATTTCTTGGCACTAAATGGTGTAGTGTTTGCATATAACTAGCTGTCCATCTCCTAAAGAAGGTTAGCAGTGATTCAGTGCACTAGGCACTAAAAAGAAGGCCTTTCTATTGTTGAAGGAAATTCTCAGGGAGAGAAAACAGCTAAGGCCACATCTAAAGAGGTAGCATTGTTACAGGCAACTGGCTAATGCAAGGTACTGCACCCATGTCTGAGACACCACACTGTATCCATGAAGAAATTTAATGAGCAGAACAAAAAGCATTATAAAAGAATCTCTCAGGATAGTTACAGAAAGCAACAAAACTCTTTCTCCCTGTGGCAATGCAATGAAAGACAGTTAAGCCTTTATGTGACTTCTCACATTTGGGATAAGTCTCAATATACAACTTATTTTCTCAAATCATTTAAGGAAAGAAACTATTCTAGACTATAAAGAGGATGACCAGGGCCTGTGAACTTTTGCTGTAATAATCCAGGAAGGTACTCCGTACCCCTACCTCTATTCAAACCTTTACAACATTGAGAGACATACCCTGGGAAGACTGGACATGGAGTCTTTCTTTGTCACTAGGCTGGAGTGCAGTGGCATGATCTTGGCTCACTGAAACCTCTGCTTCATGGGTTTAAATGATACTCCTGCCTCAGCCTCCCAAGTAGCTGATATTACAAGTGCATGCCACCACCCCCAGTTAATTTTTGTATTTTTAGTAGAGACGGGGTTTTACTATGTTGGCCAGGATGGTCTCAATCTCCTGACCTGATGATCCACCCACCTTGGCCTCCCAAAGTGATGAGATTACAGGCATGAGCCACCATGCCTGACAAGCAAATAGATTTTTATCAGATACAACCATACAGGGATGGAAATATTTGCCAGTATTTATAGATATCTTTAACCAAGTGAGTTAAGGCTTTTCCCCCAAGGACAGAGAGGGCATTATGAGTGTCCAAATTGTTACTTAATGAGATCAACTGTAAAGTTTTGAATACCTGAAAGTCTGCTAAGTGATAATGGACCACTTTCACAGCTAAAGTGACCCAGCAGCTTTCATTCAGCCTTAGGCATTACCCATCACTCTCACTCCCCGTGAAGTACTCTCAATCCTCATGTAAAATAGAAAAAGTTAATCATGTTTTGAAAAGACATTAGCTAAGCCATGTCAGGAGACCTCAGATATCCAAGTTCCTTTCTTAGCCATAGTCTTTATACACATATGAATGATCCTTAAAAAACCTCCCATACAATCCATTTGAAAGGAGTTATGTGAGGCCATGTTTAGCTTGAGATCTCCTGCTTAATAAAGAGATATATAGTTGACTCATAAGTTGACACATATTGTCAACTTTGGCCAGGTTAGAAAAGTCCTCCAAGCCTATGGACAAAAAGTATTGGTCCCTCTCACAAGGCAATTAACTGACCTCCTATTTAGTCATGAAAGTAAACATTTTGAAAGAAGGATCCCCTGAGAATCAATTACAACCAAAATAGAAGGGCCCCTATCAGGTGTTGTTGACCATCCCTGCCCTTTTAAACTTTAGGGCATACTTAGTTGGATACAATTGTCCAGGATTAAACCTATTTCTTATAAGTTGCAGGGACAAATGGAAGGCACTGTTAATCTAAATCTAAATTTTTGGAAGATAGCCACTATCTATTTAAAAGAATCAGCAGTCACTCATCCACAAGTGGCAACATGATGCTGCCAGTGGGAATACAGGGTATTCCTACCAGGAAAGACTAAGAAAAACACAATTGAGTTCCTTAATTTTCTAGAAAAGGAAGGGTATCATTGTCAGTTTCCTAATTTCTGGAGAGAAGGGTATTTCTCTGTTTTTCCACCTTGTAAAAATCTATCATAGGACCCTTGACTGCTGTCTTGTTGTTACTAATTTATTTACTTGTTTGTTTAACTTCAAAGTAAGTTTTGTATCTTGTAGATTATGATATTTCCAGGTGAAAACAATGCTGACAAAAGGCTTTTGAGTTATATACTGATCTGGATAATTGTGGTGTTCTGCCTTTCACCCCTTTAGCTTTTGTATCCAGAGACATTTGCTTCTCTAGTGCTAGGCAAGGCCAGTGCTCATGACTCAGCAGGAAGCAGTTACACTTCATGGACCTCCTCTCTCCTGCAGCCCCCTTAAGATTAAGGGAAAGTATTTAATATCTGAATGGAGAATGAGGTTGAAGGTGGGACTCACCTCCAGGGGAAGGGCTCACACATGACTCAGTTTGAGGACTACCTAAATCAGGGAGAAGACAGAAGCAGTTTTTCAATCAAACATGCCCACCAGTGTGCCATTTAATTTACCCTTGCTATCATAACACCCAGGAGTTATCACCCCTCTGTGGCAATGATCAAATGATTACCACCTCTTCCCTATAAATTTCTGCATTTATCAATCCATCCAATTAAAAGAGAATATAAATATGGCTGCAAAATATCCCTGAGCTGCTACTCTCTTGCTTATGGCATAGCCCTGTTCTGAAAGAGGAGTCACAGAGCTGTAACACTGCCAGAGATGTAATTCTGTCTTATCAGCTACACTATTTTTTTTTTTTTTTTTTTTATATTTCTGGTTTGGCATTGAATTCTTTCCTGGACAAAGCCAAGAAACCCATGAGCCTAGCTCTGCTTGGGCCTTGCCTTTCCTGAATTGTGTCTACTATTCCATTCCAATATTTAGTAAACTACGAATTGAGCAGATGGAGTAAATGCAATTACTTTAAATGCAAAAGTTAAAGGTCATCAAAAGAATTCAATAATCAACATAGAGAATATTTTAATGCAATATTTTCAAAATTCAAAATAATGCAATAATAATCATAATAAAGTATTAAAATATTTTTAAGGATAGCATATTGTTGATTCTTTATTTATTTTGATTCCTGCTTCAATATTCTTCATATAGCCTTAATATTGATACTGAGCTTATCTTTCTATAAAATATTTTGTTCAACATTAATTTTTTATTAATAATTATTTATGAATATTGAACTGAAATACAAATCTTAATTATTGAGCTTTTTAAATCAATAAATCTTAGTAGATTAGTTTTAGGCTTACAACAAAATTGAGTAGAAAGTACAGAAAGCTCCCTTACACCCTGTGTCCACATGTATAACCTTCCCCACTATCAACATTTCTGATGAGACTGGTATGTTTGTTCCAATTCATAAACCTATATCAATACATTATCACTCGATATCTGCAATTTACCTTAGGGCCCACTTTTACTGTTGCACATTCTATGGGTTTTGGCAAACCTGTAACAAAATGTATCCAAAATTGTAATATTATATGGAATATTTTCACTATTGTATACTCTAATAATCACCTGACTTGTGCCTATTTATTCCACTCTCTCCTGTAAACCATTAGGACCACTAATCTTTTTACTGCTTCAATAACTTTCTAGATTGTCATATATTTATTTATTTTTATTTTTTATTTTTTTTATTTTATTTTATTATTATTACACTTTAAGTTTTAAGGTACATGTGCACAATGTGCATGTTAGTTACATATGTATACATGTGCCATGCTGGTGTGCTGCACCCATTAACTCGTCATTTAGCATTAGGTATATCTCCTAAAGTTATCCCTCCTCCTCCCCCAACCCCACCACAGTCCCCAGAGTGTAATGTTCCCCTTCCTGTGTCCATGTGTTCTCATTGTTCAATTCCCACCTATGAGTGAGAATATGCAGTGTTTGGTTTTTGGTTCTTGCAATAGTTTACTGAGAATGATGATTTCCAATTTCATCCATGTCCTTACAAAGGACAGAGAAGAATCAAATAGACACAACAAAAAATGATAAAGGGGATATCACCACCAATCCCACAGAAATACAAACTACCATCAGAGAATATTACAAACACCTCTATGCAAATAAACTAGAAAATCTAGAAGAAATGGATAAATTCCTCGACACATACACCCTCCCAAGACTAAACCAGGAAGAAGTTGAATCTCTGAATAGACCAATAACAGGCTCTGAAATTGTGGCAATAATCAATAGCTTACCAACTAAAAAGAGTCCAGGACCAGATGGATTCACAGCTGATTTCTACCAGAGGTGCAAGGAGGAACTGGTACCATTCCTTCTGAAACTATTCCAATCAATAGAAAAAGAGGGAATCCTCCGTAACTCATTTTATGAGGCCAGCATCATCCTGATACCAAAGCCAGGCAGAGACACAACCAAAAAGAATTTTAGACCAATATCCTTGATGAGCATTGATGCAAAAATCCTCAATAAAATACTGGCAAACCAAATCCAGCAGCACATCGAAAAGCTTATCCACCATGATCAAGTGGGCTTCATCCCTGGGATGCAAGGCTGGTTCAATATACACATATCAATAAATGTAATCCATCATATAAACAGAATCAAAGACAAAAACCACATGATTATCTCAATAGATGCTGAAAAGGAAATTCAACAATGCTTTATGCTAAAAACTCTCAATAAATTAGGTATTGATGGGATGTATCTCAAAATAATAGGGGCCATCTGTGACAAACCCACAGCCAATATCATACTGAATGGGCAAAAACTGGAAGCATACCCTTTGAAAACTGGCACAAGACAGGGATGCCCTCTCTCACCACTCCTATTCAACATAGTGTTGGAAGTTCTGGCCAGGGCAATCAGGCAGGAGAAGGAAATAAAGGATATTCAATTAGGAAAAGAGGAAGTCAAATTGTCCCTGTTTGCGGATGACATGATTGCATATTTAGAAAACCCCATCATCTCAGCCCAAAATCTCCTTAAGCTGATATGCAACTTCAGCAAAGTCTCAGGATACAAAATCAATGTACAAAAATCACAAGCATTCTTAGACACCAATAACAGACAAACAGAGAGCCACATCATGAGTGAACTCCCATTCACAATTGCTTCAAAGAGAATAAAATACCTATGAATCCAACTTACAAGGGAGGTGAAGGACCTCTTCAAGGAGAACTACAAACCACTGCTCAATGAAATAAAAGAGGATACAAAGAAATGGAAGAACATTCCATGCTCATGGGTAGGAAGAATTAATATCTTGAAAATGGACATACTGCCCAATTTGTAGATTCAATGCCATCCCCATCAAGCTACCAATGACTTTCTTCACAGAATTGGAAAAAACTACTTTAAAGTTCATATGGAACCAAAAAAGAGCCCACATCACCAAGTCAATCCTAAGCCAAAAGAACAAAGCTGGAGGCATCACACTACCTGACTTCAAACTATACTACAAGGCTGCACTAACCAAAACAGCATGGTACTGGTATCAAAACAGAGATATAGCTCAATAGATTGTCATATATTTTAAATAATATGTATAGTATTTTATGATTGACATATTTCACTTACAAATATACACTAAAATTCCTCCCATGTCTTTTCAAGACTTGAAAGCTACTTTTTTTTCTGTGCTGCACAGTATTCCAGAAATATTCCATAAGCCACAGTTTATCCTCTTAATTACTATAGAACAACATCCATATGCAGATTTTGAGGTAAACATGTTCTTAATTTAGTTAGATAAATTCTAAGAATCAAGACTGCTGGATGAGATCAAAAGAATAGGTTTAGTTTTGTTAAAACAAAACAAAACAAAGTTTACCGAACATTCTTCTAAATTTGCTGTTATCAGTGCTTTTGATTTTTGCAATTTTATGTTTAATTTATTTATTATTACCACATTCACGACTCCCAAATAATATATGATGTTTATCATCCTTTCATATGCTGATTCCCTTAGTCTTAACTACTGGGGAAGCAAAGGAAGAGGATATGTGAGATGAAATTGGAGGCTGCAGTGAGCTATGATGCACTACAGCCTAGGGACAGAGACCCTGTCACACACACACAAAAAATAAATAAACAGAAGAAAAGAAGGAAGGAAGGGAGTAAGGAAAAGAAAGGGAAGAGAAGAGAAGGGAAAAAGAAGAAGAAAGAAAGAGAAAGGAAGAAGGAAGAATTTGTCAGCAAAATAGTGAATCCTAAGCCAATTTTTCAGGTTTATTCGCTAGAATTCATTACATACAAATGGGTTTTTTTGTGTGTGTATTTACTTTTTTTGTTTTGTTTTTGCTTGGGACAGGGTCATGCTGTATCACCCAGTCCGGAGAGCAGTGGTGAGATCTTGACTTAGTGAAAACTCCACCTCCTGGGTTTAAGGGATTCTCCCAGTTCACCACCCGTAGCTAGGACCACAGACCCACACCACTACTCCCAGCTAATTTTTTGTATTTTTGATAGAGACAGAGTTTCACCATTTTGCCCAGGCTGGCGTTGAACTCCTGGCCTCAAAGTTACAGGCATGAGCCACCAAACGCTAAAAAAAAATAGCGTTTTTATTTCTTTCCAAACACTTCTTGATAAATCATGATTTTTTTTAACTTATCTGTCATCTTATTTTCCACATCAGTACGATAACAGTGCAAAGATTTCTTATAATTCTTTTATGTGTCTTTCTCTTGTTAAATTACTCTCTTATTATTTATTCTTCCAGGGTGTGTATGTATGTGAGTATGTATGTGTACTTATGCATGTGTGTTTCTTCATTTCTTTGTCTTCCTTGTTTAGGCATGTATAAATGTAAGTATACAATAATATAATTAAACTATTGGATGTTTTACTTGATGCAAAGCAACCAAAGCAACACAATTTTTTAAAAGTATATTTTGTATAGTATTGACCAGTCACTAAAGAAAGCAGGATTGCAAGTAAACCTCTAGGTTTCACTGAATATAAATGTAATTACAACAATTCTATAGATTTTTTAGACCTAAACTATGTTGCATGTACTGTGCTCAGTACATTATTAATCTTATGACCATAATATCTAGCAGATATCATTATTATATTCTCTTTGTTGATTGGGTAAATTTCAAAGATGAAGCAGTCTAACTTCACATAGCTATTTAGTGGTGAAGTTTAGATTTTTCTTGGTTTGCCTAACTTTATATTGCACAAATCATCACATGCATTATAGTACCTTGTGGACATTAAGCTTTTTTCCAAATGATTTTTAACTGCTGCTCTAAAAAAAGAAAAAAAATGTTGCCAATTTGCATGGCAAGCAAAATGTTTCATGATCTTGCCCTCCCTCCCTGTGTCCACTACTGACATTCCCTGATCTTTGTGTATTTAGTCCTTTTTCACTGATCACAAGAAAATGCAGGTTATTCCATCAAGTTGATTTTTACTTACCACTACATGTTTCTGCACATTCTCCCAGCAAATATCATTCCATATTTGTGTTTTTGCTTTTCCTTCCATCACACAGATTTTAAAAACAACATTCATCTGCACATGTTTTATCTCTGCCTAGATAATATTTCTTCATAGTATATGTAATAGATTAAAAATCATTTTCAGTCTTGTTTTTTTCCAAGTCTTTGTAAGAGGTAGTTTTCTTTAAGAACAAAATATTTATGGAGGGAAGATTTGTAGGTTTAAATCCTAATTTTTTTAGTAATATTCTTCTAAATCTGTGTACTTTTTAAAGGCTTGTAACTTAAGTTTCCTGATTTGCAAATTAGGCCTAATAAAATTATACAAATATTATGAGACTTCTAAAAATGAACTTGCTATAAAATATATGTATATATTTAATCAAAGAGGTTGATCCTTATCATTATTTAGGAAATGACATTATGTGTATCCTCTTTTAAAAAAAACACTGACCGGAGCTGTTCCTATTTGGCCATCTTGGCTCCTCTCCCCAGCTTCTGTAAACTAGTTCAACCCTTGTGGAAGTCAGTGTGGCAATTCCTCAGGGAACTAGAACTAGAAATTCCATTCGACCCAGCCATCCCATTACTGGGTATGTACCCAAAGGACTATAAATCATGCTGCTATAAAGACACATGCACACGTATGTTTATTGCGGCATTATTCACAATAGCAAAGACTTGGAACCAACCCAAATGTCCAACAATGATAGACTGGATTAAGAAAATGTGGCACATATACACCATGGAATACTATGCAGCCATAAGAAATGATGAGTTCACGTCCTTTATAGGGACATGGATGAAATTGGAAATCATCATTCTCAGTAAACTATTGCAAGAACAAAAAACCAAACATCACATATTCTCACTCATAGGTGGGAATTGAACAATGAGAACGCGAGTGGTTCACCACTTGTTCTGCAGCCGGATTCCTAACAGGCCACAGACAGATACCGGTTGGAGACCAGGGTTTGGGGATCCCTGATCTATTGTATATTTCAAATCACTAAAATATTGTAAAAAATTTAAAATGTTCTCCCCCAAGAAAGCATGTATTTTAGTTAGCTTGATTTAATCATTTATTAAAATATCAAGCTGGGTGTGGTTGTTCATCCTTGAAATCTCATCACTTTGGTAGCACCAGGCCAGAAGATCGCTTGAGCCCAGGATTTCGAGAACAGCTTAGGTACCCTGGGGAAACCCATGTCTATTAAAGGAACACACAAAAAATTGACTGCTAGCTCTGGTAGTGAGCACCTGTAGCTTCCCAAGCAGCTGAGACATGGGAGGATCACTAGAGGCTCGGTAGAGGAGGCTGCAGTGAGCAGTGCACTTTAGCAACAGGAAATTTACATCTCAAGAAAATGTTGGGGAAACCAGCCCCACACCACCTGGCAGGTACCTTGAGTCCAGCAGAGACAAAGGAGTTACAAAGAGACAGAATAAGCATTAAAAGGCAGGTCCAGGGGACCAGAGCTTCAGAGGCTTGCTCCTGGCCCAGAGCTCTTCAGCTCTGCCTAATTTATTGGTTTACAAGCTCTTTGTTCTTAGGGCAGATGGGAGGGGTAGGAAGGGATGAGGAAAAGGATTAATCAGTGAAGGAGAAGTCATGAGTCATTCAGTAAAATGTATAGCAGTGACGGTTTCTGTGAATTTTCTAGAGCAAAGGCATGTGTCTAAACTACTTAAGATCTCTAACTTATTGAGGCTGAAAGGGGTGGGAGTGGGTTTCAGGAGGAGCCAAGATGTTTGATTATACTCCACTGCTTCAAGGGAGTGTTATCTCCCTGAGAAACCTGTGGAATGCCGCTGAGCGGTTATGCTCTCAGGGCATAAAGACTAAAAGGCAATAAGGAGAATTTTATCCTCAAAAGCCACCCCTTGCTCCCCATGGGTGTCTCACACAGGGGAGACCAATTCATTTGGCATGCCAGAAACTATTTCCCACAGAAAAAAATACACACAACATCACATTGTACAGTATAAATATATAGATTTCAAATAAAATTATTTAAATGGCGCATCCTGTGTATTACAGCTTAAGAAAATTACAATATCTTTTCCCATCTCATTTTTACAAATAAGTTTCTGTCAGGTACACATTAAAATGCAGCATTTGTCCATGAAGTCACTGCCCCTTTCGCTCTGCATGTTACACATTTTACATATTTAAAGTAAGAAATACTACAAAGATGTCAGGCTCTGTAAGGGAATTTCACTAGAGTTTTCAACACAGCATGCAATAAAATTTTATCTTTTTGGCTTATTTATTATCTCTTTTTTTCTTTTTCTTTTTTCTTTTTTCTTTTTTTTTGAGACAGAGTCTTGCTCTGTCACGCAGGCTGGAGTGCAGTGGTGCAATCTCGGCTCACTGCAAGCTCCACCTCCTGGGTTCATGCCATTCTCCTGCCTCAGCCTCCTGAGTAGCTGGGACTACAGGCGCCTGCCACCATGCCCAGCTAATTTTTTGTATTTTTAGTAGAGACAGGGTTTCACTGTGTTAGCCAGGATGGTCTCGATCTCCTGACCTCATGGTCTGCCCGCCTTGGCCTCCCAAAGTGCTAGGATTACAAGCATGAACCATCACACCTGGCCTTATTGTTATTTAAATATATATATATATTGTTACCATTTACAGCAAAATGGTAGAAGCAGATTGGCCTGGCAAGCTTTTCATTGGTGGCCTCTGTTTAGAAACCAGTGAAAACATGCTTAAACCAGTATTTGGGAAATATGGTCCCATACTGGAAGGCAACTGTTATATATGTTATATATATGTGTGTGTTTATATATATATTTACATATTTATATTTATAAATAAATACGTTGGACTCAGGGTACTTGCCAGGTGGTGTGAGGCTGGTTTCCCTAACATATATATAGAGGTTATATATATATATTTTCCAAAGTAAATATATACTCAATACATTTACTTGGTACATAAGTTAAAATATTTATTTGTTTTTAAACAAATATTTTTATTTATTTTCCAGTTTCTATTTGATATTGGGAAAATTCTCATGGCAGCAGGTAAAGCATCTGTGGTAAAGTTCACCTACTACTGAGAAAGGAAAATGAGCAAAAGTAAATGTGTTGCAGTGGTAGGGAAAAAATTGGAATAAAATAGGCTGAATATAGAGGTGTGTGACTTAGTATTAATAATCATAGTAATGATATGAAATGCAAGTTTTTTGGTTTGTTCCTACTATGTCTGGAAATGGTGGGTTCTTGGTCTCACTGACTTCAAGAATGAAGCCGTGGACCCTCGCGGTGAATGTTACAGTTCTTAAACGCAGGATGTCTGGCGTTTGTTCCTTCTGATGTTCAGATGTGTTCAGAGTTTCTTCCTTCTGGTCAGTTCGTGGTCTTGCTGGCTCAGGAGTGAAACTGCACATCACTCCTGATGAGTGCTGTGAGTGCTACAGCTCCTAAGGTGGCATGTCTACAGTTGTTCATTCCTCCCAGTGGGTTTGCGGTCTCACTGGCTTCAGGAGTGAAGCTGCACACCTTCGCAGTGAGCATTGCACCTCATTAAGGCAGTGCAGACCCAAACAGTGTGCAGCAGCAAGATTTGTTGCAAACAGCAAAAGAACAAAGCTTCCACAGTATGGAATGGGACCAAACCTGGTTGCCACTGCTGGCTCAGGCAGCCTGTTTTTATTCCCTTATCTGGCCCCACCCACATCCTGCTGATTGGTCCATTTTACAGAGAGCTGATTGGTCTGTTTTACAGAGAGTTGATTGGTCCGTTTTGACAGGGTGCTGACTGGTGTGCTTACAATCCCTGAGCCAGACAAAAAAGTTCTACAAGTCCCCACTAGATTAGCTAGACGCAGAGTGCTTTTTAGTGTATTTACAAACCCTGAGCTAGACACAGAGTGCTGACTGGTATATTTACAAACCTTGAGCTAGATTGCGGATTGGTGTATTCACAATCCCTTAGCTAGACATAAAGGTTCTCCAAGTCCCCACTAGACTTAGGAGCCCAGCTGACTTCACCCAGTGGATCCTGCACCTGGCCGCAGGTGGAGCTGCCTGCCTGTCAGTCCTTGCGCCTTGCCAAGTCCTTGCCTTGTGCCTGCACTCGTCAGTCCTTGAGCTGTTGAAGTGACCTGGCACCCTGGAGCAGTGGGCGGTGCTCGTCCGGGAGGCTCAGGCGGCGCGGGAGCCGCTGGCTGGGCTGGGGAGGCTCAGGCATGGCGGGCTGCAGGTCCTAAGCCCTCCCCCATGGGGAGGCAGCTAAGGCCCAGTGAGAAATGGAGTGCAGCACCGGCAGGCCGGCACTGCTGGGGGACCTGGCGCACACTCTGCAGCTGCTGGCCCTGGTGCTAAGCCCCTTACTGCCTGGGGCTGGCCGGGCAGCTGGCCGCTTGGAGTGCTGGGCCCACCAAGCCTATGCCCATCCAGAGCTCTAGCTGGCCCTCAAGTGCTGCTGGCAGCCCAGGTTCCCGCCCCCCCACCTTTCCCTCCAGACCTTGGGGCAAGCTGAGGGAGCCAATTCCGTCCTCAACCAGGCCAGAGAGGGGCCCCCATAGCGCAGTGGGGGCTGGGTGATAGTGGGACTGAGGGAAAAGAAGGTGATAAGGCAGGTGATGTTTCTCCTTCCTTTTTTGTTTTTAGGCTCTTCTGTGTATAAAGCCATCCTTAGTAAAGCCCATTGTGTTAAAGCTGATGCTGGGACTTGATGCCCTTGTGCATAATATTGTTTATGATTTCTCCGTACTCATTCCCAGAGTTCTATGTTTAGTGTTCCTTTTTCTGGGAACCATGGATTATATGAGACCACACTTTATACTAATTTTTGAACCTGTGAAACTGAAGCTCTGCTAGCCATAAGCAACTGTTTCAATACTTTTATATCTTGTTTCTTCTGTGCTGATAACTGTTGTCCCATAATGAAAACTCAGGTTAAACCAACTTCCCTCAGAAGTTGGTGACCTCAAGTGTGGACCAACGACTTACTGATTACTCACTGACTTGACCACGTGGTTCCTTTCTTCACCTTCTTTTTCAGGAGTCCAAGTCTTTGCTATTGTGAATAGTGCCACAATAAACATAAGTGTGCATGTCTCTTTATTGTAGAATGATTTATAATCCTTTGGTATATACCCAGTAATGGGGTTGCTGGGCCAAATGGTATCTCCAGTTCTACCTCCTTGAAGAATCACCACACTGTCTTCCACAATGGTTGAACTAATTTACATGCTCACTGACAGTGTAAAATCTTCCTATTTTCCCACAAGCTCTCTAGGATTTGTTGTTTCCTGACTTTTTAATGATTGATATTCTAACTGGAGTGAGATGGTATCTCATTGTGGTTTTGATTTGCATTTCTCTAATGACCAGTGATGATAAGCATTCTTTCATATGTCTGTTGGTTGCGTAAATGTCTTCTTTTGAGTATTGTCTGTACATATCCTTTGCCCATTTTTTGATGGGGTTGTTTGTTTTATTCTTGTAAATTTGTTTAAGTTATTTGTAGATTCTGGATATTAGCCCTTTGTCAGATGGATAGATTGCAAAAAATTTTCTGCCATTCTGAAGGTTGGTTGTTCACTCTGACAGTTTCTTTTGCTGTGCAGTAACTCTTTAGTTTAATTAGATCTCATTTGTCAATTTTATCTTTTGTTGCCATTGTTTTTGGTGTTTTGGACATGAAGTATTTGCCCATTCCTATGTCCTGAATAGTACTGCCCAGGTTTTCTTCAAGGATTTTAATAGTCCTAGTGTGCCTGGAAATTAATCCTTCTGATAGATTCTTGGTCTCCCTAACTTCAAGAATGAAGCCACAGACCCTCCCAGTGAGTGTTGCAGTTCTTAAAGATGGTGTGTCTGGAATTTGTTCCTTCAGAGGTTCAAATGTGCCCAGAGTTTCTCCCTTCTGGTGGGTTTGTGGTCTCACTGACTTCAGGAGTGAAGCCACAGACCTTTGCAATGAGTGTTACAGCTCTTAAAGGTGGCATGTCAAGAGTTGTTTGTTCTTTCTGGTGGGTTTGTGGCCTTGCTGACTTCAGGAATAAAAATGTGGACCCTCCTGGTGAGTGTTACAACTCATAAAGGTAGTGCAGACCCAGAGTGAGCAGTAGCAAGCTTTATTGTGAAGAGCGAAAGAAAAAAGCTTCCACAGCATGGAAGGGGACCTGAGCGGGTTGCTGCTGCTGGCTTTGGTGGCCAGCTTTTATTCCCTTATTTGGCCCTGCCCACATCCTGCTGATTGATCCATTTTACAGTATGCTGATTGGTCCATCTTACAGAGTGCTGATTGGTCCACTTTGCAGAGTGTTGATTGGTCCATTTCACAGAATGCTGATTGGTGCATTTACAATCCTTTAGCTAGACACAGAGTGCTGATTGGTGCAATTTTACAGAGGGTTGATTGGTGCATTTACAATCCTTTGTCTAGACACAGAGCACTGGTTGGTGCATTTACAATCCTTTAGCAAGACACAAAAGTTCTCCAAGTCCCCACCCAACCTAGAAGCTCAGCTGACTTCACCTGTCAATAGGACACCCCAACTGCTGTTGGGAATTCGGTGATGATCACTCTAGCTACTTCCTGTTGGATGGGGCATAGATGGGGCCTGCAGTTGTAGTGTCATCCAGAGGGGAACTCTTTAGGCCAGTGAAAGGGCCAGAGGGTCAGTCCAGGGGTCATCAGTAGAAGTTGTGAATTTAGCTCATTTGGGGTTCCATTTGTAAGACTATCTGTAGCTTGATGGCCTCGATTCCAGAGGAAACAAATTTTACAAGGAGGTTAAAAATACAGGGCCTGAAGACAAGTAATGGCAAGATGGCTTCCACGGGACCTAGAAAGTGGAGAAGCAATGCTGCCTAGCTCCAGAGGTTGATATAAGAGTTCGAAAGGTGTTGTCTGATTTCAGGAGCCTTCTCCTGTAAATGCCAGGTGACATCTTGTACTATTCCTGACTGTTTAGTGTAAAAACAACACTCTTCCCCCAGGTGCAGAGTCCTCCTTTCTCAGCAGTGAGGAGGTCTAGGCCTCAGTGGTTTTGGAGAGTCACTGCTGCCAGAGTTTATTTGGGATTGTAGAGTAAGAACAGATTTTGTTATTTCTTGCAAACTGTCTGAGAAATCCTTTGAGAGTGTGTGGTAGTAGGATAATGAAGTAGATAAACTGGCTATTCCAGTTCCTGTAGCAGTAGCCACTCCTAACCCTATACATAGGGGTATTAGTTGTATGGTTCTGCACTGATGGACTTGAGTTTTTGAGGGGTACTGATAGGGTCAGATTTCCTCAAGATTAGGAGTTGGGATAATAAATGTTACATTGTTAACTTTTAGCAAACTTTTGTTGAAAACTTATAAGTTTGGGATTTCAACTATTCTGTGCTATTAATAAGACCACGTTCAGTCCAGTCCGTATTAACTTAGAATTCATATAGATGGCTCCTTCCTGATTCTGTAAGTACTTTAAAGTTTGGCTGAGTGCAAACAGCCCACATATTTCAGCAGACCAATTATCAGGCAATTTTCCTAACTCTGCTTCTACAAGAGTTTCCTTATCACTTACTGAATACCATTGTGTCTTTTTCCCTCAATCACCCGGGAGGAAGCATCTATTGTCCTGTCCAGAAGGGAGTTCCTCCTAGATCTGGTTGGACCTTTTTATGGTAATTAAGATTTAGATCCCCTGTTAGGAAACCTGCTGGGTTAAAGATTTTTGATAGTAAGGCTATGGGTTGTCAGTGGCCTCAGTGCTTATGGGCTATGCCCTTGCTTACACTGAAAACAAGGTAATATTGGAGTGTTATAGGGTCATGGAGAAGATCTTCAATTATCAATGATAGGTTTTAAATTTACCCTGGCTTTTAAAGTAATAGGGTACACTGTTTTTCTTTACTACTTCTCTCTCTTTCTCTCTTTCTTTGACTCTTTCTTTGTCTCTCTCTTTCTCTCTTACTTTCTGTCTCTTTCTCTGTTTCCTTTCTGGTAATCTTTCTCTGCCTTTGCCAGCCACTTATGTTGCTGTTCTCACCTCTCCTTCCCCTTTTGATGGCTCTGGCAATGTAAGACTGCCACCTACTTGGGTTTTATGATTTCCTTGTTACATTTAATGGAGGTTTCCCAGAGGTTATGTAATCCCTTTCTTTCCATATTGCAGCATGGGCATGTAGGATTAGATAAGCATACTTACTATCTGTATATGCATTTATGCTTCTTCCTTTTCCCAGTTCTAAGGCTTGGGTAATCACCACTAGTTCTGCTAACAACTGGGCATTTGTCCCTGGGGGAAGAGGCTTACTTTCAATTACTGTTACATCACTAAGTATGGCATAACCTGCTCTTCATATCCCATTTGCCACAAATGAACACAATTGGTATATATGTTAATGTCATAATTAGCTAAGGGGACATCTAAGAGATCCACTCAGGCAGCATAAGTCTGAACTTATTTAACTTAGTGTAATTTATTGGCTGTCATGCTGAGTTGGTTCTCCATCTTCTTGGAGAAAAGTGGCAGGGTTGGGGGACACATGCACCAGTCCCTCAAGGAGTAGTGTCTGGTATCTAAATAGGCAGTTGTCTGATAGCCAGAAACTTCCTTTGGCACCTACTGTGCCATTTACATCATGAGTAATCCAGACAGTGAGATAGTTTTCTTGTAGTATTTTGATAGTCTCTCACACTAAGACAGGCACCAACACAACTACCTGTAACCAGTGAGGCCAGTGTTTTGCTACTGCATCAATTTCCTTACTTAGGTAGGCCACTGGCTGTGGGGTTGCCCCATGAGTCTGAATAAGGACTCCAAGAGCTATTCCTCCTCTCTCTGTGATGTATAAAGAGTTTTTTTTGTTTGTTTTTTGTTTTTGTTTTTGTTTTCTGTGGGAAGGCTTAAAGCTGGAGCTTGTACTATGACCTGCTTTAAGGTTTTGAAGGCTATTTCTGCCTCTGGTTCCCATTCTACTAGATGAGTATTTGCACTCTGGGTCTCATTGATTAGAGTCTAGAGTGGTCTGGCCATCTTGCTGTATTCAGGGATCCATAGTCTTCAAAAGCCAGTGATTGCAAGGAACCCTCACAACTGTTTTAATGTCTTAGGGTGAGGGTAAGCCAGTAATTCATTCCTTGCTGAGGGTCCTGGTCCCTTGGGTTCAGATTAGGCCTAGATATTTGACCTGCTGTAGGCAAAGCTGTGCCTTTGACCTAGACACATTGTACCCTTGATTAGTTAGAAAGTTCAAGAGATTTAGAGTAGCCTGCTGACATGAGGCTTCTGAACTTGTAGTCAAAAGTAAATCATCTACATACTGAAGGACCAGAGTGTCTAGACTTGAGAAGTAACCAAGATCTTGGGCTTGTGCTTGACCAAACAGATGAGGGCTATCCCTAAACCCTTGGGGCAAGACTGTCCATATAAGTTGGGATGTGTGGTCTGTAGGATCCTCAAAGGCAAATAGAAACTGAGAATCAGAATGCAGGGAAATAGAGAAGAAGGCATCCTTGAGGTCCAGAACAGTGAACCATTCTTCTTCTGGTATTTGAGAGAGCATTGTATAGGGGTTGTGTACAACTGGATATAGAGGAATTACTGCCTCATTGATGAGTCTAAGATCTTGCACTACTCTCCACTGACCATTTGGTTTTTGTGCTCCTAGAATTGGGGTGTTGCAGGGACTGCTGTATTTCCTTACTAAGAATTGAGCTTTTAAATGTTTAACAATATCCTGTAATCCTTTATGAGCTTCAGCCTTTAAGGAATATTGCCTTTGATAAGGAAAAATGGTGGGGTCTTTTAGCCTGATTTGGACTGGGAAGGTATTTTTTGCCCTTCCAAATTATCCTTCCAATGCCCAGATTTTAATGTTGATTCACTCTTCAAGTAACTTGTTCCCCATATTTATGTATATAATTGCTTCAGCTTTGGCTAATATATCCCTCCCTAATAAGGGTGTGTGAATTTCAGGCTTAATAAGAAAGGCATGTGAAAAGAGCACAGTCTCCCAATTACAACTCTGGAGGTGGGAGAAATACCCGGTTACAGGCTGTCCCAGGATTCCTTGGATGGTAATGGACCTTGAGGACAGCTTTCCAGGACAGGAGATTAACACCAAGAAAGCAAAGCCAGTGTCCAGGAGGAAGTCAATTTCCTGACCCTCAATGGTTAAACGTACCCAGGGAACAGTGAGAGTGATGACATGAGCTGGAACTTGCCCCAGGCACTCTCAATCCTGTTGTTGGATTGTCTGGTTGGGGGCTTCTGACACAGAGAAGCTTTGTCCTCTGGGGCAGTGTGCCTTCCTATGATTGCCTCAGCATAGTGGACATGGGCGAGGCAGCAGCTTGTTTCTTGTTGGATAATCTTTTTTAAAGTGTCCTTGCAAACCACACTGATAATAAGCCTTGTGGGTTATTGTCCTGCTCTATTTTCTGTCCTCTCTGAACCACCATGACTTGTTTTTTTGAGGACCATGACTAAGGCTGTGGCCTTTTTCTGATCTCACTTTTCCTTTTTGGTCTGTTCCTCTTGGTCCCTATTATCGAACACTATGATTTCCAGGTTTAATAATGCCTCCAGATTTTGTTCAGGGCCCAGGGCTCACTTTTGGAGCTTTCTCCTGATATCTGTGGTGGATTGGGTAATAAGCTTATCTTTTAGGATCAGTTGACCCTCAAGGAAGTTGGGTGACAGGGGAGTATATATTCTTAAGGCTTCCTGTAACCACTCAAGGAAGTCAGAAAGGTTTTCTTCCTTTCCCTGAGTTATGATGGACATCATTTAATAATTAATGGGCTTTTTCCTCATTCTCCTTAGTCCTTCTAGAACACAGGTCAACAGATGTTTACTACTCCTGTCCACATGATCTGAGTCTAGATCCCACTGATGATCCACACTGGGGATTGCTTGCTGACTAGTATGGAATTTGTCCCTTTCTTCAGCTGTCATTCTATCATTTACTTGACTAAGATACCAGGTATCTCCAAACTCTCAGGCTGCAGCTAAAGCCACATTATTTTCATTAAAGGCCAGGGTTTGGTCTAACAATAGCATGATGTCTCTCCAAGTGAGATTGAAGGTGTGCCCTAGACCCTGTAGGACATCTGTGTACCTATGAAGATCATCTGAAAACTTCCCCAGGTCTGCCTTGATCTGCTTTAAATCAGAGAGGGAGAAGGGGACATTCCTCTCCCCTCACAGCTTGAAGGGGATATAACCAATAGCCCAGGGGTTTTTGTGGTCCTTTGGGGATTTCTTTGCTTGTTTCCTTCTGGGTGGGGGAGAATAGAGGAGGCTTATCATTAAAAGGAAGGGGAGCCATAGGGAGTCTAGGATATGGGGGTAAGCTAAAAGGTTCTCCTTTGGGATATAAATTGCAAGTTTTGCATAGTTTTGTATTCTCCTTCAATGAAAATAAAGCTTGAACAAAAGTTATTTCACTCTATTGCCTTCTCTCTTACAGAAAAGGTCAAGCTGCAGGATATTATTGTAATTTATGCTTCCCTCAGGTGGCCATTTTTCCCCATCAGTGAGAGAATATTGGGGCAAAGACATAGTGCAGGAAAAGATGAGCCATCTCTTTTTCAGGGTTTGTGGGACAAATTGATCACAATGGCTTAGGATGCATTTCAAGGGTGAGCCTATTGATGCCTAAGTGTTTCCCATATGAAAGACAAAACCACCCATGGTTTTGGTTTGTTTGTTTCTCCCTCTGCCCAATAACCTGCAATGGTCCCAATAGTTGATCACAATAGTTGCACTCACTTATGCTGCAGAAATGCCTCCTACCCAAGTAAACACAATGGCCCCTGAACCCTGCTGATAGGAAAAGTTGTGCTTAGTGACATAGCAGAAATACTAGTTGTCCTCCTAGACCACAAGGAGGACTGAGGAATGTCAGATTTAGTGGCCCTTACTGACGCATTCTCAAAAACCTGTTAGAATCCTAAGCATTCTCTTGTTAGTATTGGGATGTTACCACTCCCCTATAAAGGTGTTATGCCCCAGAAATGAAGTGGAGGGCCATACACTGAGGGAGGGAAGGGATTTCCAGGGTTGGAAGAGTGATGCCTTTTGTCTTCACTTGAATAGGAAGGATATCATTTCTGAGGCTCCCCATATCCTAGCTTCAGGAAAAGCTTTTGTTGGGCCTGCTTATCTGAGAAAGGATTCTAAAATTCCAGATAGTCCCCCCTACAATGGGGCTTTGGGCAAAAATTATGTCTTTCTAATTGGTGAGACTGGTGCCTAAAGAAGGGAATAGAGTCCTGGAGTTTATACTAGAAATCATTCTTATAGGAAAAACTAGAAAAGTACCAGAAACAGGGAGTGGTTTTTAGAAGCATGACTAGCCTTGGAGAAGAGAGATGAGAGGAAGTTCACCTGACAGGCATTAGGACCCAGGAGGCAAGGGTCAGGATAGATAGGATAGATGGGTGAGTCTCACTTGGGTAACGTAACTTTGAGAGTTCCACTCACAGCTGCAGGGTCAACCAATTTGTTATTGGACCCTCCAACTGAATGGCTTTCCTCTCTGTTGACACTCAGCTCAGCCTAGAAGTACAGGAGGAGTGCAAGCTGACTCCAGGCAAACCAACACTCCCAGCTGTGAAGAGTCTGAGGTTGTTAGAGAGCCCTTTCCGAGAAAGCCTGACACCCATGTCTTTAGTCCAGCAGCTGCACTAGTCACTTTTAACTGGTAACTGGTGAACAAGTTCCTGGTATTTAGCCCCCAAATTCTAAGGAAAAATAGGACAGAATAGCAAGGGAAAGGGGTCCAATGGTACTTACCAATTGGCAATAGATGATAATCCCTTTGTGATTGCCAAAATGTTTCCAGAATTTATTCCTTCCAGTGGGTTCTTTATCTGTTGACTTCCAGAATGAAGCTGTGGACCCTCACAGTGAGTGTTACAGCTCTTAAAGATGGTATGTCCAGAGTGTGTTCCTTAAGATGTTCAGATGTGTCTGGAGTTTCTTCCTTCTGGTGTGTTCATGGTCTCGCTGACTTCAGGAGTGAAGCCTCAGACCTTAATAGTGAGTATTACAGCTCTTAAAGGTGGTGCATCAGGAGTTGTTTGTTCCTCCTGGTGGGTTTGTGGTCTCACTGACTTCAGGAATGAAGTTGTGGATCCTCACAGTGAGTATTACAGCTCATAAAGGTAGTGCAGACCCAAAGATTGAGCAACAGCAAGATTTATTGTGAAGAGCAAAAGAACAAAGTTTCCACAGCATGGAAGGGGACCTGAGCAAGTTGCCACTGCTGGCTTGGTTGCCCAGTTTTCATTCCCTTATTTGGCCCCACTGATCCTGCTGGTTGGTCAATTTTACAGAGTGCTGATTGTTCCCTTTTACAGAGTGCTATTGGTCCCTTTTACAGAGTGCTGATTGGTCAATTTTACAGAGTGCTGATTGGTCCATTTTACAGAGTGCTGATTGGTGCATTTACAATCCTTTTAGCTAGACACAAATTGCTGATTGGTGCAGTTTTACAGTGTGCTGATTGGTGCATTTACAATCCTCTATATAGACACAGAGCACTGATTGGAGCATTTACAATCATTTTGCTAGACATAAAATTTCCCTAAGTCTTTACCTGGCCCAGAAGCTCAGCTGGCTTCACCTCCTACTAAGTCTTACATTTAAATCTTTGATCCATCTTGAGTTGATTTTTGTAAATGGTGTTAGGAAAGGGACCAGTTTCAGTTTTCGGCGTATGGCTAGCCAGCTTTCCCAACACTAATTTTGTACTTCTTAAGAGTATATTTAAAATTCTTTGTCATGATTAAAATTTATTTCTTTTAGAAGGAGAAGCAAGGTACTAGCATTTTAGATATAATACACACCAAGCTATTTGCTTTTTTCACAGCTTTTATCTTTACTCAAAATTTCCACTAGTTTTAAAATTGATCAAAGTAAACAAATTATAATAAAAAAAGTTTTCCTACAATTCTAAAGTAGTGTTTCCTAAATAAATTCTCCCACAAAATGATTTGCATCAGCTAAACTTAATTTTGTCTAAAAGGCTATAAAAACCTTGGAAAAAATATTCAGTACTATGTTAATCAAGGGAATTAGTACACATTTTCAGGTACCCAACAACTATTACGTTTTTACAAACATGAAAGAAAAGACAACTATGATTCTTATTATATAACTACAGTCTGTGATTTTTCTTCTTTTTTTTCATTTATTTATATTCATCATGGGATTATTTGTATGTCTCTGTATTTCTCTGTATACCTCTGAAAGTTTAATGTATGGTTCTGTAACCATATATTCTTTTTACCTTTGAAAAGGTGAACAGCATATCATGATACATTTTCTATTAGTATACCTATCTCAGAATACACATAACTTTGAACCTATAAAACTTTTGTATTTGGTTAAAACCTAGGTAATGATTACCACTTGGGATGCACTGCTGGCTGATCTACAGAGCAGCTTTGATTTCAGTTTTACCAAGCCAGATTCCTGCTGTCCTAGGTGGAAGGTTTGTTTTATTTTGCTTGTAGTCAGAGGGGAAGTTATGCTTAATTTTCTACTAGCCTCTGAACTTTAGAGCTTAATTTTTCTCCAGGAAAGAGACTTTTTAAACCTGAAGAGCTTCATTTAGCTTTACAAAAGTGGGAAAAAATAAAATAAAATAAAATATAATATAATAATAACAAACCTTGCTGATTTCTTGTTCATATTCCATCTATTAACTGCTGGATTGAAACTCTTTTTTAAATTTCTTGATGACCTCTGAGTCAAAGAAACAATGTAAGCAAGGGTATCACACCTGGAAACTAAGAAATAATTTGCACAAAAGAAAGTAAGACAGAAAGAAAATATGAAAATTCAGAGGTTACCATGAAAGCAGTTCTGAGTACCTTTGCCGGATAGTCAAGTCCCTTCTGCAATTAGTTGGAATTTCATTCTCCTTTCAGGGATCAGCTCATGTTGCAATTTCTCTCTGATCTTCTGCACCTTTTCCTTACATTACTTTATTTTCTCTGGCATGAAGAAAATAATGCAGAGGAAAATAAAATATTGAGTACATTTTGTAGTGAAATATTTTAATTGCAGAGTAGTATAGAAAACAATGGATGCTAGGATAACAATTGTGTTTGTAAGCTTATGGATAAATTTGAATGAATGTCAGTTTAAGGAGAGTTTAGACTTCAAAGTATCATTAAATGTATGCTTTCATATCATGCTGATGTTTGACATAAATGTATATACATAAAAACATTTACATCAGAGAAGGTAGTTTTCATATATTGTGCATTAACCTATGGATCTCCAAGTTCCAAATATGCAGCACATGCTCAGCAAACTGGAACTGAATGAGGAATGAGTAACATTAACTGTACTTGTTAGAAAATTGGCACACTAAGTTCATACCAAAACATGAATGCATTCAATTTTTTCAAGTAATTAATTTCAAATAATCTCATTCATCTTAGATACAAAACTTAGTTCAGTGGTAAAATTATTGGTGATAGCATATTATTTTATTAAACATATGCTTTTGAATGTGTAAATAGTTTCTGTCCAAGTTTATCCTTATGTAAACCTTAGTAGTTAAAGCATTCTTATGTGCAATTTTCTTTTTATGAGGTTCCAAAGAGAGAACATATTAATAGTACATGTTATAACCATTAGCTGACTGGATGGCTAAAAGATAAGTAAAGAAGCACAAAGACAAGTATTAAAATTTTATAAACAATTATTACTTATCCTTCATTAGTTAGCATCAACATTGATAAGTTAACAGGCAGCATTTTTACCAGGTCAGAGGGTGCATGAGTACTCACTGGGATTTATTATGGTAATCAATGCCCAACTAAACCTCAAGAAAATGTGCACATTTTGTGTACATAAAAGATAGTAGGTAACCTACTTAGAGATTATTTGAAATTTCTATTTGGTTTGGCCCATTCATCTGTCTAAGAATGTAGGGCAGGTCAGGTTCTCCTGGGATGTTGTGAGAATAGTCTTTTGTGCAAATTGGTTTATGTTTTTAGAACAAGGAATCTAAAAATTTCCTTGTTTCCCATCTCTGGGCATCCAATTGGCCCCTAGCAGGAAGCAAGGAGCAGGGAAGCACAATTCTTCCTTGGAAAGTATGAACATGTGCTCAGCAACAGGACTATTAATTTTAAATAATAAGCTGTTAGGTGCTTTTTATTCTGTTAACAATTAGATTGCAGGTAACTTGTACATGTTACCTTTCCACTAGAAATCCATACCCAGAAAGTTTTATCCCTTGCTCCTGATTTTAGAGGTGTTCAGTTGTCAGATCTTTTTCTAACTTCCACTGGCTGTATTCCTCCACTCTTATAGCCATCCTTCCACTTATTTTAGAATCAAAGTGAATTATGTCTTGCCTGTCAGAGTTTATTAATATTGGATCCTACAATTATAAATATTGTTATGTAACTTTCTAATTTTGGTGGCATTACTATTATGGGAAAATGTATACCTTTTTCAAAAATAACTAATTTGAAATAATGTTGTAACATAATCCATTTTACAATAAGAAATTCCCTGTCTCAAATACACACACACTTAAATATTCTCCATGGCAAACTTATTATAATTCAAATAAACATGAAATATTGAATTTAACTTACATGGTTAGTAGGGATTATTTTTTGTTAAATACAAAGTAAGTTGATATGTTAGGAATTTTTTCTCTTTTTGTCACAAAATTGCCAAACACATGTGCCAAAGTATTAATATACAGTATCATACATATGAGATTCCATATGACAAATTTTGACATTAATTCATCTTTTGATCCAAAAAATTCTTCTTATTTTAATAAAGATACACATTGGAACTGTATCTGTTCTGTACCTTTTTAAGGCTTCTTTTAACAATGAACTTAAAAATTAAAATTTTATATTTAATATTATTGCTGATCTAGCGATAATATAAATTTTTATAAATAAGTGTCCTGTTCTTTAAATGATGTGTGATACACATACAAGAGGATATCCTGGAGCTTTTTTATTTTATTTTATTTTATTTTATTTTATTTTATATATATTTTGTATATATTTTTGAGACAGAGTCCCACTGGATAACTCAGGCAGGAGTGCCATAGCACAATCCTGGCTGGCTTCAATCTCCAACTTTAGGTTCAAGTGATTCTTCTGTCTCAGCCTCCTGAGTAGTTGAACCAAAGGCATTCACCACCATGCATGGCTAATTTTTGTATTTGTAGCACAGATGTGGTTTCACCATATTACCCAGGCTGGTCTTGAAACCCTGACCTCAAGTCATCCACCCAACTCAGCCTCACAAAGTGCTGGGATTACAGATGTGAGCCATCGCACCTGGCATTTTGCTAATCTTGTTTCAATCTTATGCATAGTTGCTTGCAGAGGAAGAGCCAGGTATTAGTCAACTTATCATAGATATAGCCAACTAAATTTTCAAGAAGAATATATTTCCAAAAGTTACCATGAAAAATTATTAACAAAGGCATCATTCAAGAGGATTGTAGAAAGTGAACTATACTCAGTGGGATTAGTATCATAATGTGGTACAAAGACACTGAATAAGTTTATAGGATTATTGTTTTGTAGTGGTTGCAGGTCGGCTTTCACTGCTTAAACAATGTACAGCACGCTACTCAAACTTGAATGCCAGTGAGGCAGTCACGATTTGGAGGAAGGCCCAACAAGAACAATCAGGGAACAAGGACAGAATCCTGGATTTGCCTATGGTGCTTTATGATCTTCCACAAGTAGGCAAACTGATCAGTGCAGGGAGCATATCTTCTGTCATAAATTAGATATTTCAACTAAAATTATTACCTTAAATATATCTGTCCTTACTCTAAATAATTAAATCCACAGTGTTCAAGATTTAAAGTTGAATCCAAAAACTCTTCAATATTACAAAGAAATATGAAGTTACCTTAAGTTAAAATTGTTTAGAGGATATTGAAATAACTATGGTCTAGAACAGTGGCTCATGCCTGTAATCCCAGCACTTTGGGAGGCTGAGGCAGTGGATCACAAGGTCAGGAGATCAAGACCATCCTGGCTATGGTGAAACCCTGTCTCTACTAAAAATACAAAAAATTAGCCAGGCATGTTGGCGGGCACCTATAGTCCCAGCTACTCGTGAGGCTGAGGCAGAGAATGTCATGAACCCGGGAGACGGAGCTTGCAGTGAGCTGAGATGCGCCACTGCACTCCAGCCTGGGTGAAAGAGTGAGACTCCATCTCAAAAAAAAAAAAAAAAAAGAAAAGAAAAGAAAGAAAGGAAGGAAGTAAGGATGGACAAACAAACTACAAATATCTCCCAAAATTCTTCTTAATGTTGACATAAATAGTGTTATTTCAGGAGTCTATTTTAATGTGTGCTTCAGTAATGATCTCTCCATTAGAAGCCTCTAGGGGAGAAAGAATCACTGAGTTTCAATCACACAAATATTTACAGACAGACTTACATTTACTTTGAAAAATGTGCCCTTGTACAGTTTTCACTGGAGGTAATGAATATCTAACAGTAGAAAACAAATTGTATAATTCCTAAATACCTGAGTAGTAGTAGTATTTTTATATATGCTATTTATTTTCATTGATCAGGGATTTTCCCTGCACCTACCTTAATTATAATTACCAACCCAGCAAAGTTAAAATCACACTGTACCTGAAAATAGAAACACTATTCTATGAAGGTGAACATGCTATCATGCTTATGTTGGGTTGCCATCTTTTCCTCTGAAACAACAAAGAGGTTCCGCATGTTATTCTGCCTTCAACATATGCACTTGCTAGTTTCTGTTACCATTGTTAAAAATAGACTCATTTGACAATCTTTTTTTAAAATACTTTCCATCCTAGAAAGCTTATTAGTTTTACTTTACACAACCATTCAGCACATACTGCTACTAACTAGATGATTTGTCACCAAATAATGGAATCAGTAATTTGTAGGAAGAACAAAAACCTAGGCTCCAGGAATCCCAAAGCAGAAATCCTCCTAGGAGTTATAGTAATTTGGAGCCCTGCCATCTATTATTAGGGATGAAGAGATCCATAAAACTTTGTGGGAGGTAGTGCATCTGTGACATTGCATCTAGCAAGAATAAGGGATACTCAAGATACATACTATTTCACATTCATACCCATGAATCAATGACACAACTCTTCAAAATGTTATGGAACAGCTACCCACAAGACAGGGAAAATAAGTTATGACTGTATGCTGTGTTCCAGATATTATGGATGTAATGCTTAAACACATCCAAATGAATACAGTTGGAATAATGGCTACCTACTTCTGGGTAAAATAAAATGCATTATAAACCTTAATTTTTAGTTAAAATGTAAGTATATTATTAACCATTATTGTTCATACTATCTTTTAACCTCATTGCAATGAAGAAAATAGTGGATGATATACAGATCACTACTCTCCTGCCTTTTGAGTAAAACTATAAAGGATGATTTATTTCACATTCTTAGAGAAGCAAATTAATTTTCATAACTTTTCTAGGTTTCTCATTGCCAACTGATCACTTCTTATAAAGAAATAGAAGACAGTCCTGCTGAATTCAAAAATGATATATCAATTGGTCTCAATATTTGTCTTCTGTTTTAACTAAGGCCTTATTCAAGGATAATCAAGATATGCATTGCCTGTTTTTGTTTTAAGTAGACACCATGGGGCCAGAAAAAGGTGGCTTGCTGGTCAGTTAAAGTTAACAGAGGCTATCCTGGTCTTACAGTAGATCCAGGGGGCAGATGGGCGAGGAAAGCAGGGCTATGGTGATGAACCATTAAAGTGTTCCCCTCGGAGTGCATTAGTAACAGCCGAGGTATTAGAGGGATTCCCTCTAGAGTCACTGGCTTTGATTTTTTAGGCCGTTTTTCCCCTCTTGTTATATAGAAAGACACAAATCTAGGGAAGCAATAATTCTATTCTAGTTATGGTAGGTAGTGGTATAAAATCATCAGTCTTGAAAGCCACTTGTAAATACAGGACCCATCTCATTAAAGAGTGTTCCACTTGGGAAATATGCTGTATTATCAAAATGAGGAATTCTGTGAACTGATACTACAGTTTAAACTCAGTGTACCCGTTCTTCCAAAGTTCAATTATAGACTGAAGTGATGATGGTTTGTTTATTCCAGTTCATTGAAGGTCCAGTTATTCTACTACCCCTGAAAATGTATTCTAAAAACAGAAATAAAGTGATGGTACTCTTTTGGAAAAGTCCATCCCCACATCTCTGCCCATCCCCACATCTCTGCCCTTACCCACACCAAGATTTATTTTGACAAAAATAGTTTTAATGATACCTCACTGATGGCAATCAACGTATTTAGCTGTAATGTTGTAAAGATTTATGAAGTTCTGATTAGATCCATCACTACAGCTAGAAAAGCAGTCTCATTTACATTGTTGAAAAAGAAAGTTCTTTCTAGAAAGGGGACGTGCCTGGCAAGGTCCAATTGGAAAAACATTCAGAAGACAAGAGGTAAATTAGAAAAGTGGAAAGAGATGTTGAATGAAAATGTATGCAAATTTTTGATGACAAACTGCAGGTAAATCATAGGTTATATATAATTCTAAAGACGGAAGATTGATGGCCTTACGTCAGTCTTAGTGCCAGAGTAAAACAAAAGGAGATGCGCACCACTAGGGTCTTTCCTAAAATACAAAGTTCCAAAAAAAATACGTAAACATAAATAATAAACTGAGATTTGAGAGTGAATAAGGGACTGATGGTCAATATGACTATGTGGAAATCACTGAAGAAATAAAGCTATAAACAAAAAGATGAACCATGTTTACTTAAAAAGCTGCAGGAACATGATCAGGTCATGCCATATGGTGCCAGTTGGGTGTGACTGTTTCAGTTGACGCCAGAACCTACAAATAATATATAGATAACAGATCTACCTCCATTTACTCTTCCTGCATAGCACAAATTTTGGCTTTCTTATTTAATGAAATAATACAGTAGCAGAGTTCATGCTGATTACAAGCTTTACCTTTAGCTTTTTGTGGCCCCTTCTTCTCTCCTTCCCTTCCTCTTTCTCTTTCTTTCCTTCCTTCCTTCCCTTCTTCCTTCCTGCCCTCCTTCTTTCCTCATTTTAAATTAGAAGTCCAACTGAACCATGCTTTGTGCTTATTTTGACCTAATGATCAGGCTTTAAAATGTTACTGATTCAACTGTAATGTCAGGTGGCCAAGAAAAAGCAGTGAATAATTCAATCTGATTTAGTATGTATTTGATTTGAAACTTAAGGCCATGAAATAGTGTCATCTCCAGCACCGTGAGTAGTAGTTCCACTACAGAAATAGGTGGTAGTTAATTTATTTACCACTTAGTTTTGAAGTCTTCAATAACTTAGTTGAAATAAAGATGGTGAAGTCTCCCAATAAAATGAGCTAAGACTTTAAGATTAAGCAGAGGAAAGACATGACAATTTTGAATTGGTAAAGCTGATGTTGTGTTACTAATTTTCCCTGAGAAAATGACATGGAGGAAGATTTGAGACCATCAAAAAAACAAGCAAAGAAAAAAAGATACTTTATTGAATTTAAATGAAGTTAGATGACTTTAAATTGATTTAAACATATTTTAAAATCTATGTCCAATTTCACAAAATTAAATTGAATGTTTTATAATAAAATAAACTTGTTTTGAGTTTTAAAGTCACGCAACCATACCCACACATTATTTTTGTTAATTAAAAGAAAAGAACACAAGTTCTACCTATTGACATAGTGGCAAAATAATAAAAAGGAATGCACAACTCAAATTTTTCTACACACACACAGACATTCTAAGTGACATAGAGGGTTAATTCTATGCAGATTGCATAAAATATTTCAGTTTTGTGTCTTGTACTTGTCTTTAAAAATAAAGAATAAATACAGGCAGAATAAAAACTAACCAAAATGAAATAAACATTTTTTTTTAACAGAAGTAGGGAATAAGTCTGAATGACATCATTAGGAAATCCACGAGGGTTAAACCTAAATGAATACACATAAGATGCTAAGGGATATGTCTTAAAGCAGTATTTGCAAAGTAAGCACACTGTTTTCTCTTACTTTACATATGATACATTGCAAGGAGAGCCACTGCTCGTCCCTACACTGATCTTCAGTCATATGTTATGACAGTGGTAGCGAAAATTAGATAATAGGTGTGATATAGAACATTCAGATTGAGTGCAAGATAATACATATTTGCAGACATCAGGCAGAATGCAAATGTTCCACATTTGCAGCTACTATTGTTTTTCTGAAAAACAAAGTTTATAAATGCTAGGAGACGTAAGCTATACCATTACAGATCTAAGACATCTGGAGAAGGAATCTCATTATACACCACAAGCCTTGACAGCTGGAACTTCATTGATAGCTCATGCAAACATTCCCCTATGGTGACTATGTTTACCAGTACTGTACTGTATACTTTACAAACTTGCTCAGAGAGTAGAGCTTTATTGTTCTCCCCCAAAACGAACAAAAAAAACACCCTAGACAGATACCAAATACAATGAAGTTATCTTAAAGGAAACTAGAAATAAATGAGAAATGTTGTGTGCCTGAATGGCATTTACACTAGCTAGCAGTTTCTAAAAAGCAACAATTAAACATAAAGAAGCAGGGTTTTTTCAAGCCGTTATCTAAAATAATATATTAAAAAAACTATCGTTAAAATTTGAGTGTGAAATAAAGATACTTTATGATATAAAAAACTTGAAAGGACATAGTACACAGAGTTTGCTTGCTGTAATAATTTCTTTGGTTAAGTTTCAGGAAATAGGAAATTTCACACAAAAGGGAAAATTTAAGAAGTAAAGTGAGTAAAGAAATTACTAAAGAAGATCATATGCCTAAGCTGGCAATAACAATGTAAACAATAACACTAACAATGGGTAATTAAGCATATGTTTAAGGTGCACTTAGAATTCTAAATAATTTGATTCGAATTTAATTACAATTTAATTGATAGAGTTTATGACAACAAACAAAATTATAAGCCATATAAAAATGAATGTAGTAAAAACTGAAAATTTTCAAGGAAAAGTTTTAAATTTTATTGAAGGGCAAAATAAATGAAAGCCAAAATACACTAAAAAGGTGTGCCAAGCAATTGTTAAAAAATCTTCACATTGTATGGAAGAACATACCATGCTCATGGATAGGAAGAATCAATATCATGAAAATGGCCATACTGCTCAAGGAAATTTATAGATTCAATGCCATCCACATCAAGCTACCAATGACTTTCTTCACAGAATTGGAAAAAACTACATTAAAGTTCATATGGAACCAAAAAAAGAGACCACATTGCCAAGTCAATCCTAAGCCAAAAGAACAAAGCTGGAGGCATCACTCTACCTGACTTCAAACTATACTAAAAGGCTGCAGTAACCATAACAGCATCCATGATACTGACTAAAATTGAAAAGTCAAACATCATCATGTGTTGAAAAGGGTATGGAGAAGCAGGAACCTTAGTATTTAATACACTGTTGCTGTGAATTGAGGTGGTAACTTCAGAGTGTTCTGTACCCATGCTTGGTTAATTTGGAGACAGTCACACCAAATTACCAGGAGCTTTTATTTCTTGATCTACACTATAAAGAAGCAGTTTTATATGTTTATTAAAAATAAGCACATGCCAAAATGTTTTGCGGTTAAGAAGAAATTGTTGAAAAATATTAACTGTCTTTCAATGGAGGATATGTATTAAAAATCACTTTTCTCTCACATAATGGAATGTAATACCATGGTTAAAATGAATGAAATAGAACTGTCAGTGTAAACATTTGCAATTTCAAAACTATAACAAGTTTGAAAACTAAATTGCAAGGGAATACATTTGGTATGAAATACTTATATACTCTTTAAATGCCTTTAAAGCAATAGTATATATGGATAAATATTATTCTATAAAACATGATGTGGGAGAATTACACACAAAATTCAGGACAATGATTACATATGGAGAGAAAGAAGGAAGGAAGAATGGAAGTGTTGTGCAGCCTTCAATAGTCTCATGATATTTATTTACTTTTTCAACTTCTAAGAGAGATTAACTGACATGGAAAAATGTTAACATTTAATTTGTGCATTACATTTCATAAAGGCATACCTTCCCTAGTATGCAGCAGTTGCTGTTGTACATGCTTTACAAATGTTGCTTGATTTAATTTTAATGGTAAAACCTATGAGGTAGTATTAATATAATGCTCATTTCCTATATTACAAGACTAAGGCAAAGAAAGTTTAAATGGCTTGCACAAATTCACATAGAGCTAGATTTGAAGCCAGGTATGTCTATTGTCTATTGATATGATGCCCTTTCTTGCATGGCCCATTTCTTCAACATCTATAGTACATGTAGATGGATATTTACAATATATTTTTTCATACTTTGGGATTTTTTGAAAATTATCACAATTAAAATCAAACACTTAAAAATTCAAGAAAATTTTGCTTTCCACTATTAGGTGACAAAAGGACCACATATATGTAGAAAGGCAGTTGTTAGGAATAAGTCCCAACATAACAATAATTATTGATAGAACAGGAGCACTGGCATGTTGGACAAACACCACCACATTAAATTCCATCTCCTTTTCTGGCCTCATACATTTCAAGGAAATCACTTATCTTCTGAAAAAAGCAGCTAAAAAGAGCAGACAGTAAAACACAAATAAGACAACTTAGCACAGAGGGAAGTGAAGGGAAGGTCCATTGAGTAACTGTCAAAATTCCCCTGATACAATGGGCCCCAGTAAAGCAGTGGGCCTTATTAAGTACACTCCTTTCCCTTCAGGTGCACCAAGTTAGGGAAGCTAAAAGCAGAAAGTGGGGATAAGCCTGCAGCTGCAGAAAGATGTATGGGAACAGGTACCCACCTATCCCTCCCAAGCAAGCACAACAAAGAGACACAGAAGTGGTCCAAGCCTCTGATAAACTCTCCCACCCTGAATCCGTAAAAACTCTTAGTCCCCAAGAAAGTGTGTCTCTGACCTAACTCAGCCAGAAGGTGCCCTCTCAGGTTTGTTTTCTTTAAAATAAATCTGTCCTTACTGGTGAGCCACCTTTTTGTGTTTCTTTCCTCTCTTCATTTCTTATAATCATAATAAATGTAAATGATTAAAACTCACTCATTAAATATCAGCTAAATAATACTTGCAAGAGAGAAGCCTAATGCATCAAGCACATGGGGACTGAAAATAAAAAGATAAGAACAAATAAACTAGGTAAATACTCATCAATAGAAAGATGGTATGTTTATATTAATTTTATAAAAACTAAGCTTTTATACAAGAAAATATATATTTTTAAGAATAGAGAAGGCCATTCCATCACGGAAGTCTTTATTCAACAAGAAGTTAGTTACTTAAAATGTGCATGCACCCAATAAAGTTAGCACACATATATAATAAAAAAGGATAAAATTTCAGGGATATATTTTTTCATCCACTCATATTGTAATTTTATGTGTCAGTCTGACTGTGCAACTGTGCACCCAGATGTGTGGTCAAGCATTATTCTGTTGTGTCTGTGGGGGTGTTTCTGGATGAGATTAACATTTTAGGTAATGAGTAAAGAAAGATATAAGACTTAGGTAGAACAAAAGGATAAAATAAAGGGGAATACTTCCTGCCTAGTTGAATTTGAGCTGGAGTTTTGAATTCTTCTGCCATTAGATTCAAACTAAAACCTTGGCTCTTCCCAGATCTCAAGGTTGTCAGCCTTCAAACTGGAAACACACCATTGGCCATCCAGATTCTCTGGCTTTTGGACTCAGACTACAACTATACTATCAAAGCTCCTGGGTCTCCAAATTGCCAGCTCTATTTATTAGAACTTGCCAGCCTTCATAGCTGCAGGAACCAATTTTTTATAATCAATTTCCTTGTCTACATATTTGTGTGTGTGTGTTTGTGTGTGTGTGTATGTGTGTGTATTTGTAGGCATCTGTGTGTATACACACACACATATATGCATCATATTTATTTCTTCTACTGTGGAGAATCCAGAATAATACAACCTCCAAAATGGGTGATTTCAATAAAAATTTCTTGGAGATTGATAGGTCAGGTTTACAAAAAAACATTAAAAACAAGTCTTGAAAAATTAAGTGAACATTCTAATAGATACATATCAACTTCTAAGTACTATAATTAGAGAAAAACAATATTCCCAAACACAAATGAAACTTCACTATTACCATTTTACATTTGGTCACATGATAGTATGTAAGTAAGTCTTAACAAATGTCAAATAATCAGTGTCATAAACACCACAAGTTCTTTGACCTCATGCAATTAGGTTGAAGTCAGTTACAAATGAGTTGTTTCAGTCACTGTTTACTGGAAAAACGAAAAAAAACACACACAAGAAAGCAGTTCTCATGAATCTTTTGGATCTATACATCAAAATAATTTAAATGTGCTCACATATGTATAGAAAGATGTCTGTGTAAGATCTTACTGGTTTTTTTTTTATTATAGCAAAAGCCTCGAAATGACATAGTTTTTCAACATGAAATAAGGAACTTCTTTAGTACAGTATTTTGCCTTCAGAAAATGGTATGTGATAGCCGTTAGTGTTATTAGAGAACAAATTTGCTCTTTGTTGATAAAGTAGTATTAGGATAAATAAGGTAGGTACAGAAAGCACATAAAGTATACACTCATTTTAACTTAAAAATTCTGTTTTAATATATATTTCTGAGAAATTTAACAAACTTCTATTAGGGACAACTTCAGAATGGAAAATTATACATCTGGGCTCATATACTCTGTTTTGTTGTCTAATTTGTTTTTTTCATATCCTTTATTCATTTACAACTTAAAAATACTAGTTAAAATGTAGAATGAATCAAAGAACCCCAGTCTAAAAATGCATCTTCTGAAATGTTGTCAAATGGCTTTCAGATCCTTCCACAAGTGATTTTTTCCTTTGGTTTTAGCACTGGCATGTGCATTGGAATACTCTTCAATAAAATCCATCCTCATGGAAGTATACCATATGATGTCATCAGTAGATTACTGTAAAAAGGATAATTGGATTTTCAAACCATAATTCTCTGGACTAAAGACACTGGGTGCCAGGGAAAGGAAAGGAGACACCTGGAAATGAGAAGGTAAGCTAAAGACACTGATACTTCCTAGGTCTGACAACAAAATTTCAGGTTGAGACTTCACCGAATTATCTTAAAATTCTTGAAACATTTCCTGCAGGCACTATTTCTCCAGATAAGAATGTCAAGTTCTGCAATATTCTTCATTATAATATCTGGTCTGAAGGGAAAAATGATTGAGATTCCGGGGAAAGTGAACAGAGAACTATGACGAAAGCAATGGTTAACATAGGCCTCAAACTTAAAAGCACAAAATTTACATAAACATAATTTTTTAAAAACCAGCATAATTTTAATTTTATTATAGTCATCACCTGCAGACACTTTATTTTGGAGAAGTGATTACCAAAATGTGAAAAATCAAGGCCTGATGAGAATACTTAAATTAAGCACACTCCAGATGCTCAAATATGAAAAGCAAAGGTGTTTCTGATATAACAGCCCAAATTCTGCATTTCTTCTCTATTGGGCAGTGTAATATTGCACATATGAAAAATAAATGGAGCATTAAGTAAAAAGTAATGGATTAAGAGGAGTCATTGCTTAGTGAGTTAAAATGACACACAAATTCAGAAGAAGAGGAAGACAGTGATAGAAAATATACTATTGATTTATATCAGAATAATTTTTATTTTTATTACCATTAAATAGTACCATTACAATAATATAATTTTGTATATTGACTTCTAACATGTGAGTGGTTTGTATTTTGTGTATTTGGAAACCTGATCAAGGTTTTTTAGATATTTCATTTTTTCCCAAATTTACTAGCTAATAGCTAGCTAAATGCTAGTTGCCTGAATACCTCTCACTAAGTAGTTTGTCTTTTCCCATTAATTTTAATATGAACTTGGTCTGTATTTTGTTGGCATCTTTACTACATTTCTATAAGTTGAAGTTGTTCAGATCTCAGTCATGGATCCTCTTGGGTTTTCTCAAGGCTAAAACACCCTTTCTATGCTGACCATTAACAAATTCCCAACTTCAGGCCAGATCTTTGCTCTGACCTTCAGACTTGGCATATCCAACTGCATACCTTACATCTTCACACACCAAAAATAGACCTTCATTTCATCCTCCAAACATGTTTCCCCCTACAGTATTCCATATTTCAGAAGTTCACAGCACTGTAAACCTTGTATTTCAAGCTAGAAATTGAGAGAATGACCCTTGAGGCAGCCTCTTCTCAATGAGTCTTCATCCTTCACATCCAACACTTCACAGGTTGTGTGTCATCTCCAAAAATTATGTGTCCTCCCAAAAATCTTAGTAAATAAATCTTAGGACACACAAAAATTGTGTGTCCTCTCCAAAAATCTTAGTAAATAAAGACGGGCCCCTAAACAACCTTCAATCATCCAGTTTTTTTTTTTCAATTCATGTCATTTTCTTTGTGGAACAGCTGGAGTTCTGCAAAGTCAATGTTGGAATAAGTACCATTCTCTAACAGTATCACTATTTTCTTTATCACGAGATAAACATTCCTTAAAAATGCCCACACAAAGCTATACTAAGTAACAAAGTTAAATAATGTCTTTCTTTTACAGAAAAGTATAAGGCAAACAGAATCAATTGTTATTATATGATCTTTATAACTACACACACAGGTACTAGATATTTTAGACCCCACTTCATACATCTGAAATTTGGGTCTCAAAATAGTTAGCTTATCTTAAAGTCTAATGTCATATCACAGAACTGCCTCTTTCCACAATATTGTGTTATCTCCCTTTAAGAACCAGCTGGGATATCATTAAGAATAAAAAATGTCCTTTTCTTGAACATCTCCAAGGTGAGCCAAAAATGTAAATTTTCTGTGGAGATGCTGTCATGTGCAATTTCACCAAAACTTTTACAAATTTAACCACAGTTATTCCTCAGTGGCCTGTTTATCCAATACCCACACACTTGCTTTAACATAGAAAAATTTTCAAGTTAATACAAGTATTAACTCTTATCATTATAGATGCTGACTCTGAAGACGCTTTCTGGTCTTCCATGAATATGTGAAATACAAAATGTCGGTAGTCTCCAAAATGTGAGCGTAATCTTAGTAGAAGTGGATCATTTACAGAAGGTAATTTTGCCACAGTGGTCAAATATTTTTGTTAAATACTCCTATTTTATAGATATACATAGCATTAACTGACACACAGTGTATAGCTAGAAACATGTTCCTAAAGGAAATGTTCAGAAACAGATTTCTTACTGTTTGCTAAATTGCAAACTAACAGGTTAATTACTGCTGTGAAGTGCTAGATAGTTGGAGTAGTATTTACGAAGAATGAGAAAGAAGATAAGGGCATATGATTGAGAAGGTGGGAGTGAGGAAAAGATAAGGTATTTATTCCTGACTCCTGACTTGATGTTCTTTGATTCTTCTGTTTTTGTTGTTGTTGTTTTTCTTTATCTTATGTGTCAGACCAGAGTTTCACAAACATCCCCAAATAATTACATGGGTCATAAAAAATATATCCAGATACTTCTCGTTATTTTCCTTCAAAATCCTGGTTCAATCATTTGAAATGAGACCTGGAGAACCAGTAATTCTAACAAGTATGAAAAGTGATTGTTACCAAAATGACCATTGTGAAATATTTAGGAAACCATGCAGGAGCTAGGTAATTAACATTTAATAATTGGTTCTTACTGTAGGATAAAGGATTTTATTGAAATGACTATTTAAATTTAGGTTTTATGAAAAAGAAAGATTGAGCACTTTAGTGTTTTCTAATTAGTATGTTTAAAATATGTTTTGCTAAAGTGGTAAAAAATTTTTTCACTGGAAGTTAGCATTATGGCCACAAATGTCTTCTGAGTTAGCTTTTTGAAAATCTTCAGATTGTAAATTCTAAAAATTATCTTGGGGGTTTATAAAACTCCAGAAAATCACTAAGAAAAATATGCATAAAAATACCCATATCCAAAACATCAAAATAACTCTTACAAATAGTCAAGAAAATATGTAGACAATCTAGCCCAGTAGAAGAAAGCAGGACAGGTAAATAAATCCATTTTAGAAAAGAAGAAAGTCACATGACCAACAAAGAATGGCTAGATGCTTGAGCTTATTAGTAATCTGGGCAAATAAATCAAAACCACATTATGTTCCAACTTTTGTTCATTAGCTTGGCAACAAAATAATAATACCAAGTGTAGTCAAGGGAGTAAAAAATGGTAATTTGGTTCCATCAATCACAGGACTATCTAATGATATTTAATGAAATTAGGGTGACTAAAACTTTTATTGTTCCAACGGAAACTTTTTTTAGAATAAAGAGTACAAACATATACAAAATTATTTAATATTTATTATATTATCTCCTTACAGGCAATTTTTTAATTTTATCAATGAATCTGTAAAATAGTTATCTTCTATCTATTTTGGAAAATTAAATCCCTTCAAAAATTTAAAACCACAATTACATATCTTGAGGCAAAGTAGAAAAATAACTTCTTTATATTTATTATTTACATATTAAAAACAGTAGACAGAATAATTATTCTAGAACATATTTATATGAATTAATCTGTTTCTTAACAATAATTATCTGTATTTATTTTCTGGAAAATGCATTCATTTTAATATTATATTGATTTTTAAATAAAGTTACTTGCAAGCTTTTCCAAAGTTGGTTCTTCCTGTCACCAATAAAAGTTATCAACAATGTTTAGCTTTTTAAGTGAAGTTTAAAAAAAATTTGTCATATTGTTCAATTTGTTTTTTTCTGGCACAATAATATTTCCACAGCTTTATTTTGGACCCAATGATTGATTAAATATTCAAAACACTTTTTAATCCAATTTACCTCTTTGAAACATCTAAATGGCGTTATTCAACTCTTTTGGAATTTCTTCTGGAGCTAATGGAGCTAACATGCTAACAATTACTGATGCATATTTCTTAAATGCAGACAAATTAGAATTAAAAATGTACACAATTGATTTTAAAAAATTGTAATCAGATATAAATAAAATGCCAAGCATCTCAGAATTATATGCTTAATTTTTCCAAATTCACATATTAAACCTGTGAAAATGTCATCTTCAGGCATAGTTTTCTTAATGTAACTAAGTATTACCTTTTGAAATAGCAACTGCTGTTTCCCCTCAGCCCTCTATATTCTGGATTTCAGGATATCACTTTAGCCTTGTGGTCCCAACATAGACTACAAGGCTTCCTGATTACACCATGTGTTTATTGACACTTTTCAACCTATAATTTGATTGAAAGGGAAACTGAGTAGTTTAATTAAATATCTACTTGTATTTTAAGGCCATTGCTGCTGAAATCATTTTTTAAAAAATAGTCATTAGCAAATAGCCCATAAATAAATAGTTGTAGGTATATGAGAGATGACACAAACACTGTGGCCAGACCAATTAACTACTCTCTGTGTGCTCAGCTTCTATTTCCAGCACATAATTTACATATATGTAGCTATTATTTCCTTCATTTTCCCCAAACCCACCAAATGATGACCTGGCAGTGTCATGTAAGTGAGCCACATAGAAAAAAAAAATAAACAACTATGTCAAATACTTCTTCCATCACCAAGCCAAGATTGGAAGAAACTAGCCACTTCTAGCCAATACTGACTCAGTGCATATTGATTTATTATCAAGCACTCTGCTGCATGCTGTCCTTGAAAAAGAAGCATTATCTATGTTTTGTATAAACTATGTTAGGAAAATAAAGTTGATTTTCAGACTTATACCCCTACTCATCATTCTGTTAATATTTTATTTTCTTCACATACTGATAGAGCCTTGACAATGGCTGTAATTATTAAACAAAATGAGCATTTAACAAACACATGCTGGTCCTAATCAATGTAACTTATAATAATACTTCATTAAAAATTAAAAATCTAAGACATATGCTAAGCCAATTAGCATGGATGAACAATAGTAATAAAGTAGTAGCCCTAGAAGCTAATGAGAATATTTTATCTCCTCAAAGTTAAAACTGTATGCACACTGTAGTTCAGCCATTCTTCTAGTGAATTCATTAGAAACTCTCACACATGTGTACCCAGAGGCAAAAGGAAGGTTTTTCATTGTAGCATTTCAATAAACACATCATGGAACTTGATGGAATTCAGTAGACTGAGAACTATGCCATCAATAATGGCAGCTCTCTACAAGAATGTTAACAAAAAAATGTGAAATAATACACAGCTTATAATATTCACATAAACATTAAAAATTCACAAAACACCAGTGTTGTTTAGAAATAAATATTTTAATAAATTTATAAAAAATATGAAGGCAATACCAGGTTCATGATAATGGCACCCCTGGAAATGGAGAAAAGCAAATGAACCTGATGGGGTGTATTCCAATTACAACCAGAGGTAATGTAAATAGAACAAGGAATGTATTAATAGCTGTTTTTTTTTAAGTCAGGTTAAAATGATATTTATTATGTATATATTTTTTAATTTTACTCAAAAACAAAATAATTCTATAATGAACAATATTCTGTATGAATTGGAATTGCCTTGTGAAATAATTGCTTTAAAATTTCCCTGTCTCCATTGCCACTTTCAAGGAATTAAAAAAAATTAAAAGTTGGAGAATATGGTGTCTTTCAAAGAAAAACATTTTACATTTATAAGTATGAAATAAAATGTATTACCACCACATCACATTTTTGACTCGTTATGCATGTAAAATCATGTAGTGGAAGAAGAAAGAAGAACATAAGCAGAATTTGACCTATGAATGGAGGGAATAATTGTATGTTTATTTAAAATATCTTCTTAGGATATACAAGTGGCCAAGAAATATAAGAAAAGTGATCAACATCACCGATCATCAGAGAAATGCAAATCAAAATCACAACAAGATACCATCTCATACCAGTTAGAATGACTATTATTATTAAAAAGCCAAAAAAAATAAATAAATAAGGAAGGTGGGCCAGGCTGCAGAGGAAAATAAATACTTATATGCTGGTGGAGAGAATGTTGAGCCACTGTGGAAAGCAGTTTGGGGATTTCTAAAATAACTAACAATAGAACTACCATTCCACCCAGCAATCCTGTTACTGTGTATATGCTCAAACAAAAATAAATCATTAACGCTACCAAAAAGACACAAGAATTCTCATATTCATCACCATAGTGAAGACATGGAATCAACCTAGGAGCACATCCATGTGAATGGGATAATGAAAATGTAGTACATATAAACAGTGGAATAGTATTCAGCCATAAAAAGAACAAAATCATATCGTTTGCAGCAATGTGGATGCAGCTGGAGGTCATTAACCTAAGAAAATTAATGCAGAAACAGAAAATCAAATATTGAATATTCTCATAAATAGGAGCTAAAACTTAAGTGCACACAGAAATAAAGATGAGAACAATAGGCACTGGAGACTTCAAAGGAGGGACAGAGGGAGAGGGGCAGGGCCTGAAAATCTTCCTATTGGTTACTAGGTTCACTATCTGGGTGATGGGATCAATAAAGACTAAATGTCAGCATCAAACAATGTACCTTTGTAACAAGCCTGCACTTGTACTCTCTGAATCAATAATAAATATGGAAATAAAATATAAAATAAAAATATTATTAAAGAAATAATAAGTTACGTTTTAGAATTGATATTATTGCAGTCATACATGATTTTAACATGCTGATAAAATCTATATAAGCTTTACGGAAACAGCAAATAGTCTCCCAACTGTCTTTAAAAGTATAAAAGATGGGATAGCCACCTTTATGCAAATTAACTAGACTTCAGTTGCACTAATTAAGAGAGCAACAGCTTAGTCAATCAAATGATAATAAACAAGTTATAATTGATGTCAAAATTCTACCTTATTATATATTGACTTTGAAATCATATCCCAAGTTTTATTCTACTTTGAGAAACATCACTCTACTAATATATAGAACAAAGATTGATTTTGCAGATTTACATGATTTCAATAGAGCACATTTCATCTCCAAATATGATAAGCACTTTCCAATGCATAAAACACTGTTAGAAAAAAACTGTCAATCAGGCTAGACACACATTTCAAACAGGTTTTGAGGTTGCAAATCACTAATCCCTCAAACTCGTGTTACCATGATAATGCATAGCACTTACATAGTGTTTCTTAGCTTGAAAGAGCCTAGGAACTTTAATTAATACTTAAGACTAACCAGTGAGAGAGTGATAAGAAGCCCATTGAAGAGATCATTAAAGTATATAATTCACAGTTGCTTAAATGTAATTCAGCATATGTGCCATGTTGTGTTTTGCTAGCTTTCTATTTCAATCTTCAGAGAAATAATATTTATCTGTGAATACATGATGTGTAGGCATTTATTATGAATAAAATTATGTAGACTGCACCCTGTCTGCCACTAAAAGCTAACAGATATATGTACATCCAACACACAGAAAAACATCTGGTACATTCTGCTGTATCTTCTTTTCTTATTCAATTCATATCTCATTTTCAGGTATTTCAGAGTGGACTTCATAGCTTTGAATAGGCTAAAACTTTTTAAATGAGGAATATACAATTTTCTGGTTAATTTTTATAATTACTTTAGTTTTTTGGGAAGTATATTAAAACTAAACATTCATAATTATGCTGAATATAAAAGAATATCATATGTGAATGCTTCACCCAAATGAAAGAATATTTAATATTCAATTTAGAATTCTCTCCAGTAGGATTTCCTTCTCCGTAGGTAGCTAGGTACAGGGGACTACCAAAACAAATCTATTTCTCCAGTAAATACCAACACTGGCTTATTCAGGAAAGAACGCTTTCAATCTGCAAAGCAGAATACAACTTTTCCCTGAACAGGATAAATTCTTATACAGTTTTATTGTTCAACTAAAATTTCAATAAAAGTTAATCATTTTCCTTTTTATTACAAAGAAAATCTGTTTACTAATTACTTGTCTGAAATCTTTTCTCTATAACTGTCTAAAATTACATAGACATACACATACGCATTCAAAAGAAACAGTACAACTGGAAGACCAACCAATGTGTACATGTGTTCTGTTTTAGAAATCATTCTACTGTACTGTTTGCATTGAAGTTATAGTTGTAATTCAATCAATGACCTATTTTAAATGAGTGCCTAGGACATCACTGGAGAAAGTGTGTACAATACAAGAAACTTTGTTTGTAAATATGTTTATACTGTATAGTTGAAATGGTTAACTTTGTTGTCAAAGGCTGATACTGGCTAAAGTTTTGTTTTTTAATATATTCTTCTTTAATTTTTCCAGAATGTTTTGAAATAGCATTCATATCTTTACTCTAATTTCATCTGGGAATATATGGCCAAAGAAAAATGGAGAAAAGCTTTTTTTTTCCTATAAGTGTATCATCTCTTGAGGGTCAATCTTGTCATAAAAGGAGAGATGCCTCCACTGCTCTTACTTTAGGACCAGACTTTATATGAATAGATTATAAATATGAAAATATCAGCCTACTTAAAGCTACTGTTTTGCAGAAAACACTATTGCAGTCTGAGGTTGAACCCAAAGGACTGGCCTTGGGAACCTTGAGACTTGGTCAACAAATTTCCAAGTGAATTTCTAAATATGTTCTCCAGTATCAAAGACTGATACTAGCTATAGTTTTGTTTCTTAATATATGTATCTGATTTGTTGTTTTGTATACTATAAACTCTTCATGCTATATCTAAGACTTCAGATGTTTTAAACATTGGATGTTGGTCTTTAGTGAAGTCAGGTGGGGGGAACCCACACAGTTGCTGTCTGGGGAATCTTATCTAAAGAATGAAGTCAGTAACAGGCAGCTGATTGGGCAGGGGGCAGTGGCCAGGTTTTTAGCTGAGACATGTAGAAGTTTCTCAGGAATTCTCAGAAGTATTTGAGAGAAATGAAACTGGTCTGCCAATGCTCTTTTTAAAAATCAGCTAAAGAACATCCTTAAGTGTCCTGAGGAGAAAAAATGAGCAAGCACATAATTTGAGACTGGAAACATGCTAGGTGATTGCAGGAGAAAAGAAAATCTCAAGCAGCAGTTTCACATAACTAGCAAAAATACAATGTTAAAGTAGCTGCATAACCTAGAAGCTGTTAAGACTCTGAAAAACCAGAGCATTGGCAAAGCTGGCTAGCAACAACTGGACCCAACATGGTGTTGGATTTGAGCTAGGTTTCACCTTGGAGAAAATATCAAAAAAAAATCCTCGACACATACACTCTCCCAAGACTAAACCAGGAAGAAGTTGAATCTCTGAATAGACCAATAACAGGAGCTGAAATTGTGGCAATACTCAATAGCTTAACAACAAAAAAGAGTCCAGGACCAGATGGATTCACAGCCAAATTCTACCAGAGGTAAAAGGAGGAACTGGTACCATTCCTTCTGAAGCTATTCCAATAAACAGAAAAAGAGGGAATCCTCCCTAACTCATTTTATGAGGCCAGCATCATCCTGATACCAAAGCTGGGCAGAGACACATCCAAAAAAGAGAATTTTAGACCAATATCCTTGATGAACATTGATGCAAAAATCCTCAATAAAATACTGGCAAACCGAATCCAGCAGCACATCAAAAAGCTTATCCACCATGATCAAGTGGGCTTCATCCCTGGGATGCAAGGCTGGTTCAAGATCTGCAAATCAATAAATGTAATCCAGCATATAAACAGAACCAATGACAAAAACCACATGATTATCTCAATAGACGCAGAAAAGGCCTTTGACAAAATTCAACAATGCTTCATGCTAAAAACTCTCAATAAATTAGGTACTGATGGGATGTATCTCAAAATAATAAGAGCTATCTATGACAAACCCACAGCCAATATCATACTGAATGGGCAAAAACTGGAAGCATTCCCTTTGAAAACTGGCACAAGACAGGGATGGCCACTCTCACCACTCCTATTCAACATAGTATTGGAAGTTCTGGCCAGGGCAATTAGGCAGGAGAAGGAAATAAAGGGTATTCAATTAGGAAAAGAGGAAATCAAATTGTCCCTGTTTGCAGATGACGTGATTGTATATCTAGAAAACCCCATTGTCTCAGCCCAAAATCTCCTTAAGAAGCTGATAAGCAACTTCAGCAAAGTCTCAGGATACAAAATCAATGTACAAAAATCACAAGCATTCTTATACACCAATAACAGACAAACAGAGAGCCAAATCATGAGTGAACTCCTATTCACAATTGCTTCAAGGAAATTAAAATACCTAGGAATCCAACTTACAAGAGACATGAAGGACCTCTTCAAGGAGGACTATAAGCCACTGCTCAATGAAATAAGAGGATAGAAACAAATGGAAGAACATTCCATGCTCATGGGTAGGAAGAATCAATATCATGAAAATGGCCACACTGCCCAAGGTAATTTGTAGATTCAATGCCATCCCCATCAAGCTGCCAATGACTTTCTTCACAGTATTTGATAAAACTACTTTAAAGTTCATATGGTACCAAAAAGGAGCCCACATCACCAACTCAATCCTAAGCCAAAAGAACAAAGCTGGAGGCATCACGCTACCTGACTTCAAACTATACTACAAGGCTACAGTAACCAAAACAGCATGGTACTGGTACCAAAATAGAGATATAGATCAATGGAACAGAACAGAGCCCTCAGAAATAACACCGCAGGTATACAACTATCTGATCTTTGACAAACCTGAAAAAAACAAGCAATGGGGAAAGGATTCCCTATTTAATAAATGGTGCTGGGAAAACTGGCTAGCCATATGGAGAAAGCTGAAACTGGATCCCTTCCTTACACCTTATACAAAAATCAATTCAAGATGGATTAAAGACTTAAATGTTAGACCTAAAACCATAAAAACCCTAGAAGAAAACCTAGGCATTACCATTCAGGACAAAGGCATGGGCAAGAACTTCATGTCTAAAACACAAATAGCAATGGCAACAAAACCCAAATTGACAAATGGGATCTAACTACACTAAAGAGCTTCTGCATAGCAAAGGAAACTATCATCAGAGTGAACAGGTAACCCACAAAATGGGAGAAAATTTTCGGAATCTACTCATCTGACAAAACGCTAATATCCAGAATCTATAATGAACTCAAATAAATTTACAAGAAAAAACAACCCCATCAAAAAGTGGGCAAAGGATATGAACAGACACTTCTCAAAAGAAGATATTTATGCCACCAAAAGACACATGAAAAAATGCTCACCATCACTGGCCATCAGAGAAATGCAAATCAAAACCACAATGAGATACCATCTCACACCAGTTAGAATGGCAATCATTAAAAAGTCAGGAAACAACAGGTGCTGAAGAGGATGTGGAAAAATGGGAACACTTTTAAGCTGTTGATGGGACTGTAACCTAGTTCATCCATTGTGGAAGTCAGTGTGGCGATTCCTCAGGGATCTAGAACTAGAAATACCATTTGAACCAGCCATCCCATTACTGGGTATATACCCAAAGGACTATAAATCATGCTTCTATAAAGACACATGCATGCATATGTTTATTGAGGCACTATTCACAATAGCAAAGACTTGGGATCAACCCAAATGTCCAACAATGATAGACTGGACTAAGAAAATGTGGCACATATACACCATGGAATACTATGCAGCCATAAAAAATGATGAGTTCATGTCCTTTGTAAGGACATGGATGAAATTGGAAATCATCATTCTCAGTAAACTATCGCAAGGACAAAAAACCAAACACCGCATGTTCTCACTCATAGGTGGGAAGTGAACAATGAGAACACATGTACACAGGAAGGGGAACATCACACTCTGGACACTGTTGTGGTGTGGGGGGAGGAGGAAGGGATAGCATTAGGAGATATTCCTAATGCTACATGGCCAGTTAATGGATGCAGCACACCAGCATGGCACATGTATACATATGTAACTAACCTGCACATTGTGCACATGCACCCTAAAACTTAAAGTATAATAAATAATAATAATAATGATAATAAAGAAAATAGCAAAAAAAAATTACTGCTACTACCATGCAGCTCTGCTACTACCACGCAGCAGAGCAACTGATCAAAGCCAGCAACTGCCTAACTATGGCTGGTCACATGTGAAAACTAGAAATATCTGTTTGTTTAATTAATGCTTACTTCTTCTGTTATATTAAGTCCAAGACATTCCTTACTGACAGTGTTTCATTTCTCTTCCTTATTCTCCACCATTTATTTTCTTCTTACATTAGTTATACTTTGTAACTTATTTTCTCAAATACATGCAATGAGGTAACACTGCAGTATTGCAGAAAGCACACTGCATTGGAAACAGACTGAAATTTAAACGGGAAAATGTCCCTTATGCACCACCGCTGAGTGAGCAATGAGGTGAGGTTGTGGAGCTCCGACCCCAGGCAGCATCTAGGGGTGAATGTTTACAGCTCCTGAATCCCTAGCAGGCTTCTGTTACACTGTGATAATTTAGTTCCTCCATCTGTAGGCAGCTTCTGTTAGCTCAGTTAGACACCCTGCTTTATTGAAGACAGTGGGCTTCATGGATCCCATGTTTTCCTGCCTTGGTGTACCTGGAGAATTGGCTCAAACGTGGGCTTGGAGAATACGTGCAAGGATTCATTAACTGGAAGTTGTCAGCAGATGGATGGGGAGCCAGAAGGGAGGTGGAGTGGGAAGGTGGTTTTCCTTGGAATCAGGCAGGTCAGCACTCTCTCCACACAGCACAGCCCCTTGGAGCTCCGTGTTCTTCTGCAGTGGATGGCCTGCCGCCTCAGTCCTTGTGCTGTCCTTCCTGCGGTGTCTTCTTGAGGTCCAGTTGCTGTGAGTTCTTCTGCTGATGGTCCCTCTCGACGTCCAGCTGCTCTGTCTCTGCCTCTTAGGGTCTCGGGGTTTCTTAAGCAGAGGATGGGGGTATGGCAGGCGAGGGTGGTCTTGGAAAATGCAACACTTGGTAAAAGAAAAACAAAAACAAAAACAGAAACTCATGTCCTCACCAATTTCCGCAAGAAAATGGAAGTGTGTGTCCTCACCTAGATCAGTGAACACAGGCCTCAAGGTGGTGCCCTAGCCAAGAACCACACCCTCTACCAGGCACTCCCGGACCCTCTTCCAGGTCAATATTTTTTTCTTACTTTAAACTCTAAGAATAGTACCCAAATCCTTTAGAGAAGACAATTGGAGAAAATGGCATTAGAAGAGCCAGTCTAAGATTAGGGTCACTACATGGAAAATGGTAACACAGAGAGCATGTCTTGCAGGCGTGGAATCACTGTGGAAACATATCCCCTGCTCAGAAGGAGAGGGACACACACTGGCTTCTCTTGTCTCCTTGTTCTCTAATCTCTGCACTGTCACCCCTTGACTGAGCTAAAACAGAAACTAATTTTTATATAATATAATAATACAAGTATTTAATATTAATATAAATATAATAATTTTATTATTATTATTATTTTGAGATGGAGTCTCGCTCTGTCACCCAGGTTGGAGTGCAGTGGCATGATCTTGGCTGACTGCAAGCTCCACTTCCCAGGTTCATGCCATTCTCCTGCCTCAGCCTCTGGAGTAGCTGGGACTACAGGCGCCAGCCATCATGCATGGCTAATTTTTTTGTATTTTTGGTAGAGACGGGATTTCACTGTGTTAGCAAGGATGGTCTCAATCTCCTGACCTCGTGATCCACCTGCCTCGGCCTCCCAAAGTGCTGGGATTATAGGTGTGAGCCACCCTTCCCGGCATACACTTTATTTGTAAGTACATTTATACTGTATACTTAAAATGGTTAACTTTATTGTCAAAGGCTGATACTGGCTAAAGTTTTTCTTCTTAATAGATGTATCCCATTTGTTACTTTGTATCCTATAAATGCTTTATGCTGTATCTAAGAACTAAAATGTTTCAAACATTGGATGTTAGTCTTTAGTGGAAGTGGGGGAGACTCATGCAGTTGCTGTCTGAGGGATCTTATCTAAAGAAAGAAGTCAATAACAGGCAGCTGAGTGGACAGTGGTCCAGTGCCAGATTTTTAGCTGAGACATGTATAAGCTTATCAGAAATTCTCAGAAGTATCTGAGGGAAATGAATCTGGATTACCAATGCTGTTTTTAAAAAGTCAGCTATTGGAGTATAAGAATGCTTGTGATTTTTGCACATTGATTTATTATCCTGAGACTTTGCTGAAGTTGCTTATCAGCTTAAGGAGATTTTCGACCAGGACGATGGGGTTTTCTAAATATACAATCATGTCATCTGCAGACAGGGACAATTTGACTTCCTCTTTTCGTAACTGAATACACTTTATTTCTTCCTCTTGCCTGATTGCCCTGGCCAGAACTTCCAACACTATGTCAAATAGGAGTGCTGAGAGAGGGCATCCCTGTCTTGCATCAGTTTTCAAAGGAAATGCTTCCAGTTTTTGCCCATTCAGTATGATATTGGCTGTGGGTTTGTCATAAATATCTCTTATTATTTTGAGATACATCCAATCAATACCTAGTTTATTGGGAGTTTTTAGCATGAAGGGATGTTGAATTTTGTTGAAGGCCTTTTCTGCATCTATTACAGGAAGCCAGATCATGAATGAACTCCCATGCACAATTGTTTCAAAGGGAATAAAATACCCAGAAATCCAGCTTACAAGGGATGTGGAGGAACTTATAAGGGATGTGAAGGACCTCTTCAAGGAGAACTACAAACCACTGCTCAGTGAAATAAAAGAGGACAGAAACAAATAGAAGAACACTACATGCTCATGGATAGGAAGAATCAATATTGTGAAAATGGCCATACTGCCCAAGGCAATTTATAGATTCAATGCTATCTCCATCAAACTTACCAACGACTTTCTTCACAAAATTGGGAAAAGGCTACCTTAAAGTTCATATGGAACCAAAAAGGAGCCCACATTGCCAAGGAAATCCTAAGCAAAAAGAACAAAGCTGAAGGCATCATGCTACCTGACTTCAAAATATACTACAAGGATACAGTAATCAAAACAGAATGGTACTGGTACTAAAACAAAGATATAAACCAATGGAACAGAATAGAGCTCTCAGAAATAATACCACAAATCTACAACCATCTGATCTTTGACAAGCTTGACAAAAACAAGAAATGGGGAAAGGATTCTCTATTTAATAAATAGTGCTGGGAAAACTGGCTAACCCTGTGTAGAAAGGTGAAACTGGGTCTGTTCCTTACACCTTATACAAAAATTAATTTAAGATGGATTAAAGACTTAAATGTTAGACCTGAAACCATAAAAACTCTAGAGGAAAACCTAGGCAATACCATTCAGGCTATAGGCATGGACAAGAACTTCATGACTAAAACACCAAAAGCAATGGCAACAAAAGCAAAAATTGACAAATGGGATCTAATTAAACCAAAGAGCTTCGGCACAGCAAAAGAAACTACCATCAGAGTGAACAGGCAACCTACAGAGTGGGAGAAAATTTTTACAATCTACCCATCTGACAAAGAGCTAATCCCAGGAATCTACAAAGAACTCAAACAAATTTACAAGAAAAAAACAACTCCATCAAAAAGTGGGCAAAGGATATGAACAGACACTTCTCAAAAGAAGACATTTATGCAGCCAACAGACACAAGAAAAAATGCTCATCATCACTGGCCATCAGAGAAATGCAAATCAAAACCACAATGGGATACCATCTCACACCAGTTAGAATGGTGATCATTAAAAAGTCAGGAAACAACAGCTGCTGGAGAGGATGTGGAGAAATAGGAACACTTTTACACTGTTGGTGGAACTGTAACCTAGTTCAACCATTGTGGAAGACAGTGTGGTGATTCCTCAAGGTTCTGTAACTAGAAATACCATTTGACCCAGCCATGTCATTACTGAGCATATAACCAAAGGATTGTAAATCATGCTGCTATAAAGAGACATGCACATGCATGTTTATAGCAGCACTCTTCACAATAGCAAAGACTTGGAACCAACCCAAATGTCCAACAATGATAGACTGGATTAAGAAAATGTGGCACATATACACCATGGAATACTACACATCCATAAAAAAAGATGAGTTCATTTCCTTTGTAGGGACATGGATGAAGCTAGAAACCATCATTCTGAGCACACTATCACAAGGACAGACAACCAAACACCGCATGTTCTCACTCATAGGTGGGAATTGAACAATGAGAACACTTGGACATAGGGTGGGGAACATCAAACACCAGGGCCTGTCATGGGGTGGGGGGAAGGGGGAGGGATAGCATTAGGAGATGTACCTAATGTACATGACAAGTTAACTGGTGCAGCACACCAACATGGTACATGTATACATATGTAACAAACCTGCATGTTGGGCACACGTACCTTAGAACTTAAAGTATATTTAAAAAAATCAGCTAAAGAACATCCTAGAGTGTCCTGTGGAGAAAAAATGAGCATGGTACATAATTTGAGACAGGAAAAATACTAGGTGATTGCAGGAGAATAGAAAATCTCAAGCAGCAGTTTCACATGACTAGCAAAAATTAACCGTTAAAGTAGCTGCGTAAACCAGAAGCTGATAGGACTTCGAAAAATGAGAGTGTGGGCAAAGCTGGCTGGGAACAACTGTACCCATCTTGGTGTTGGATTTGAGCTAGGTTTCACCTTAGAGAAAATAGCAAAAAAAAAAAAAAAAAAAAATCACTGCTACTACCATGAAGCTGTGCTACTACCATGCAGCACAGCAATGATCAAAGCCAGCAACTGCTTAACTATGGCTGGTTCACATGTGAAAAATAGAAATCCTTGGTTGTTTAATTCATGTTTATTTCTTCTGTTATATGAAGTAAAAAAAATTCCTTACTGACACAATGTTTCATTGTTCTTCCTTATTCTCCACCATTTATTTTCTTCTCACATTGGTTATACTTTGTAACTTATTTAGTCAACTATATGCCATGAGGTAACACCGCAGTATTGCAGAAAGCACACTGCATTGGAAACAGACTCACATTGAAACGTGAAAATGTCCCTTATCCCCCTCTGGGGAGCAAGCAATGAGGACAGGTTGTAGGGCTCCGACCCCAGGCAGCATCTAGGGTTGAACGCTTACAGCTCCTGAATCCCCAGGGGGCATGTGTCACACAGTGTTAATTTAGTTTCTCCATCTGTAGGTGGCTTATGTTAGCTCAATTAGACACCCTGCCTTACTGCAAAGACAGAAGGCTTTCTGGATCCTGGGGTTTCCTGCCTTGGTGTCGCTGAAGAATTGGCCCACACGTGGGCTTGGAGAATAAGTGCAAGGTTTCATTGAGTGGAAGTTGTCAGCAGATGCATGGAGAGCCAGAAGGGAGATGGAGTGGGAAGGTGGTTTTCCCTTGAGAACGGGGCAGGTCAGTGGTCTCCTCCCATAGCCCGGTGGAACTCCGTGTTCTTCTGTGGGGGATGGACTGCTGCCTCAGTCCTTGTGCTCTCCTTCCTCTGGTGTCTTGAGGTCTGGTTTCTGTGTCTTCTTCTGTTGATGGTTCCTGTTGATGTCCTGCTGCAGTGTCTCTGCCTGCTAGGGTCTCCAGGTTTCTTATAGCAGAGGATGGGAGTATGGCAGGCAAGGGTGGTCTTGGGAAATGCAACAATTTTGCAAAAAAACAGAAGTACATGTCCTCACCAATTTGGGCAAGAAAACAGAAGTTCATGTACTCACCTAGGTCAGTGAGCACAGGCCTGAGGGTGGATCCCTAGCCAAGAACCACACAATCCTCTACCAGGCACTTCCTTGCGCTCCTTCCATATCAATATTTTTAAATTTAAAACTCCAAAAATAATACCCAAATCCATTAGAGAAGACAGTTGGAGAAAGTGGCATTAGAAGAGCCAGTCTGGGATTAAGGTCACTACATGGAAAGTGGAAACACAGACAGCATGTCCTGCAGGCCATAGAATCACTGTGGAAACATACCCCTTGCTGAGAAGGAGAAGGACACAAACTGGCTTCTCTCGTCTTCTTGTTCTCTAATCTTTGCACTGTCACCCCTTGACTGAACTGAAACAGGAAGTAATTTTTATGGGAGCCTAAGAACCATGCCTCCAAGGGACCAGGTCTCTCTATTACAGAACAGTGTCAGGGAGAGGTGAGTGATGAATCTTCGGGCATGCAAACCCAGGACCTCACACAAAGGAGTATCAGAGACAAATAGAGTATCAAGGGATCAAGGGAGAAGTAGTCTCAGGAACATTTCATGCATGATATTTGTGAAAAGACCAAAAAGTAAAACAGAGCTTATGAGGTAGTAAACCTAACAAGAACATAAAGAAAAGCAGGCAAAATTATAAAGTCCATATTATTTACCTTCCCTTTACAGGATTTTCAAAATCTTTTCCAGAATCCTTTTCCCAAATATCTTCCATTCATGGATTCATTCAATAAATATTTATTGAGCTAATATGGTCTAAGAATTGGGCAGATGACATCATATGTACTGTTAGTACAACTATCATTGATAGAAAGAATGTTTCTTTTTGTCTACAACGTTTTCCTCCCACTTGTCAGAGTGCATTGCAATTATTGCTCTTCTCTTCATTCTCCAATTAAACTATGAATATTTTGAAGGAAAAGTCTATAAACACAATGGTTTGACATTTGTCAATATTTATTGTACAAAAGATCATTAGATATTTATATATATAATATTCTAACATATTTATCCTAATTTTTGGAAAACAATATAAACAATGTTCACTGCCCATTCCCCATGAACTGCTGAACTTTATGCTTTTGGAGAAATTATACAAACTTGCAAAAAAACACCTGAAAGTGTTTTTATTTTAATTTATTTTGTTTTGTTATATTGAATTATTTTGTAGAGACAAAGTATTGTCCCTCAGCCCAGGCTGAAGTGCAGTGTGCAATCACAGCTAACTACAACCTTGAACTTCTGAGTAAATAGAACAACAGATGTGTGCCATCATGCCCAATTTAATTAATTAATTACTTATATTTGTAATAGGTCTTGCTATGTTGCCTGTGCTGGTCTCGAACTCCGGGCTTGAAAAAACCCTCCCTCCTCAGCCTCCCAAAAAGCTGGGATTCCAGTAATGAGCCACCACACCTCAAAGAGGAAATTATAGATTTTAGAATATTGCAATATGTTACACTTAATTTCTTCTTTCAGTTTTGCATTTGCAGTGGCACTTGAGAATAATTATTTCTTATGGTGAGAGTGTGATTACTCATATTTGGTCACCAAATTTTGAAATCTTTATTCTGTTTACTTAAACCCTAATAACAGATAGTCAAGTCAGCTGAAAGTCAAGTATGTGGGCGTTTTTGTTTTGAGGTTATGAAAACAAATGTAGAGAGATATTAAGAACCAAATATATTTATTTTATATATATGCTAAAGCTTTATCCTTGCAGGTGAGGCATCACACATGGTATGGATAGTTTTATAAAATACCCTGAAATACATAATTTAGTAAGCAGTTCAGCACTTGCAATTTCCCAGCTTTGTCTTCATCAGGAGTTAATGATGTATGGCACTTCTAGTAAGTAAATGAATGTTTAAATCGCTGTGAGTTATTTTAATCATTGCTCAGCTTAATCATTTAAGTTATCAAAGATCTTTATATCATAAATCATAATGTGCAATATCATAAATGCTACATATTAAAAATTAATCAACATGATTTGTGTAACTAAAAGCTGCAATCTAATGTGATAATTTTCAGTAAGACGACAGCAGTAATTATGCTGAAAAATAGTCATTCCTGTAGTTTGAACCATTTCCACCTGGGGATTTCTCGGTCATAGTCCAGATCTGGGCAAAAGTGATTAACATAATTGTTATTAATTAGAAGAGATTTTGGTACATCTAGTTGTGTTTAGATGTCAGTGCCTTGAAGAGAAGAGTTTGACATATGAACCAGAAAGGGTGCATTTGACTGATACTAAGAAACATATTGAATTATTTTTCTTGTCCTCTATAACATGGAAGTTCAATTAGAGACATAGAAACAATGGAACATTTCACAGCATGGCCTGTCATTTCACTGCACTTTTATTTTTTTAACCTTGTACAAAGTTCCCTAAATATGCAAAGATAGGACTGTTGTTACAGGGCAAAAATGGTGGAGTCAGAGATCACAATCCACAGCAAGGTTATAGTCTCTTGTGGATGACACCCTAAGCACTGAATTAGAGTGAGAATCAACTTTCAGGCTGCCAACAGGGGACAAGGAGAATGAAGCTATCAGCAGTTAACATTATTGGATTAATTGAAATAAATGTTGACAGAGATTTTGTTGGCTTTACATCAAATTGAGTATAGCACTTCAAATTGAGTATCTGATAAGGTTAAACTCTTATCGAATTTCCGATATGTAAAATTGAGGAATAATTAAAAAATTACAGAACCCATACGTTGTGGGCATCTCATTTAAATTTATATACATGTATGCAAACTTGCAGTGTGCAAATATATGTCTATATCTAAATATATCTAAATTCATTGATGAACAGTTAGAAATTAAAAATTATTCTCCCATTTTACCATTCCCTTTCCTGGAATTTTATCACAAATATAATTTTTCCATCTCTTTGAAGCCTACTCTTTGGAGGCATGTAATGTATGGATACAGTAAAGCTGTGAGATATCACAGTGTTTGCATCAGAGAAAACAATAACACTGGTGTTATAAAACCAGTGTTATTTCCCTTTTGTGAGGAGAAAGTTATACATCACATGACTACACATACAGAATTATTATTTCATTGAAAGCTGAAATCAGTCAATACAATTAGCTTTTAATGTTTTATTTAAAATAATCTCAAAAGGATTACTTGAGTAGAATAATGATATTGGTATTAATGTTTAAAAATTTTCTTTAATTTGTTGATTATTTAAGATGTAAGTAAAATTCTAAAAAGTACTGTATAATGTAGTTTCATGAAGCATTCTTTACGGTTTTTGTAAAATTAATAGCCTCAATGGAATTTTTTGACACAGAGATTTCATATATCATTTTATCACTGTGCTTTCACTTTATTACTTGCTTCTATGTCATAACTGACAGAAATAAAAATATTTTTATTTACACATATACAAAGCTTGCATTTTTGTTTATGGTTTCTTGTAACAGAAAGTCACCAATAATTTTATCTATATAGAAAAATTTTGACAATCCAAAATGCTTACCTTTCTTTCCTTTTGAAGTTTCATATTTCAGTCTAAGTATGAGACGGAATTGACTGTGGAATCAAATTCTTTGATTTCATTATGACTACTGAGTTTGTAATATAGTGTTACAAATGTATAGACTTTAAAGCTTGCCTTCTTCTTCTCCTCCTTCTCCTCCTCCTCCTTTTCCTCCTCCTCCTCCTCCTTTTCCTCCTTCTCCTCCTCTTCCCTTTGGACTTGTACATATGATATCTGTAGTAATGTGCACCGTTTTCTGAAATAAGGTTGCTGAAAGATACAAGTATAAATGAAATGCTTTATTTCTGTGAATCTTTAGGAACAGAAAAGTAAAACTGAAAGACATTTATGATATGAAAGTACATCTACAGTTTCTCACAGAAGTACAATAAGGGTGAAAATAAATTTTAAAATACATACCTCATCGAAAACATGAGGTAGAAAAATGAAAAAAATAATAATTTGAGATAAAGAACAGTTTAAAAGTTGTGATTATTTCTAGTGAGAGAAAGTAGCACTAAAAATCCTATTTTCCCTGTTTTTATTTATGAAACAATTACTGCATCTTTACGGCCATTTCAAACAGTGGGTGTGTCATCTTAGAATTTCTCTGAGACTCTTTTGTGAGAAATATTATCTAATTTAGCTCTATAAACAATTGAATTAATGAAATTATTATGACTGTAGTCTCACAATTTCATTGTCCTTCTCTTTTCTGTTTTTACCTATTTTCTTTAAAATTCAAAAGCCCTATAAAGCATATGATAAATAATAATGACTGAAACAGTTGAAAAATAAAAACTGAGCAGCAGACACATTTCAAAGTTTCCTTTATGAGAATGCTACACTAACCATGTGATATACTCATGGTATAAATTGCCATGAGAAAATATTTGCGTAGCACTTGACAGTTTATACAGTGACCGCAAATATTCTTATTTGACCTTCAAACTGATTTTTAACCTCATGTTTCATAAATGAGGAAAATGTAATTTAGTAATACAAATCAGAGCTGTTACATCTCTTTAGGAATATGTCAGTCAATAAAGCAGAGGCATGAATTTTCTTCTGGAGGGAAGAGGAAGGCAACATTTATTAAAATATTGAGTGTTTCTTTTTTCTTAGTTTTCATGATTTACTAATATTTTATCAAAATCGTTACATTTCCTGTATTTGCCTATTATAGCAGTTATTACACTCATTATTCCTCATTTTTCTCTGTGCCTGTAACAACTTCACACTCAGAAGAGCAAGGAGCATTTTTTTCTGAGCTTCTTGAAGACTGCCAAGGCTTATTGTGGCATTTAGAAACTATCTGCAGAATGTTTGTGACATTTTCATGTAAGTTACATTCTAGACCACTTGATACTAATTTACTATTTAATATTTGGGTTTAGTATTTAGTATTTAGTATTTTTCCTTTCAAGTTTTTTTTTGTCTTTTTTTTATTATACTTTAAGTTCTGGGGTACATGTGCAGAACATGCAGGTTTGTTACATAGAGATACATGGGCCATATTGGTTTGCTGCACCCATCAACTCATCAATTATATTAGGTATTTCTCCTAATGCTATCCCTCCCCAAGTCCCACACCCCCTGACCAGCCTGGGTGTGTAATGTTCCCTGCCCTGTGTCCACGTGTTCTCATTGTTCAACTCCCATTTATGAGTGAGAACATGTGATGTTTGGTTTTCTGTCCTTGTGATAGTTTGCTAACTTGATGGTTTCCAGCTTCTTCCATGATCCTGCAACCACAATGAAACACCAAGTCATGCAAGTTAGAATGGTGATCATTAAAAAGTTAGGAAACAACAGATATTGGAGAGGATGTGGATAAATAGGAATGCTTAAGTTTTTTGTTTTTTTTTTTAAGTATATTTTAAGGATATAATTATACGGATGTGGAATGGACAGTGCAGGTCGTCGTCAGTGAGACCTCCAAAGGAGGCACCCAGTTCAAATTGGAGGTTCTGCAAGAGAAGGCAGCCAGGGCATGGAGTGCAGAGGCGTCCTTGGGGAAAGAGAAAGTGCTGGTGGTGGACGACATCATGGCGGTGGTACCGGTGGTTGCTGAGGAGAAGGCTGATATGGAGTGTCAGGAGAAGGGCCAGCGGGCACAGCCTGGCCCTGGCCCGAGCACGCCCCAGCCGGCAACATACTCACTGGTGGTCCTTCACTTGGCGCTGGGCTCCGTGAATGCCCTGGCATTATTGAGGGGGTGAAGTGTGGGAGGCTAGGCCTGGCATGAGCCTTCCCGACTCCTCTTGCTCCAGGATACAGGGCGTCTGGCTCTACCACAGTCCAGTGGTTATAGGGTCATTCTGGAGAAGCTCCCAGTGAGGACTCTCCTCCCAGTATATGGCCACCCACAAGCACTGTCAGCAACCTAGGGCCCTTCTACATTCCGGGGTCCTGGCATCCTACCCTGCAGCAGGATAATGGGAAGGGAAAGAGCTGGAACAGACCGGAGACCACAAGCCTCACCCTACTGCATAGCAAGGGAGTTGGGGGATCCTTCCCAGCCCAGGGAGCTGCTTCACAAACACACCTGGAAGCCTAGCACAAGCTGAGGGCTTCACTTCACCACAGCTGGGCAGGGGGGATTTCAATGTGTGCTGGAGACCTTGATCCTGGTCGCCCTACTAGGTGTACCTCTCCTCCAGGTCACATTATGTGACACCTTCCTTAACCTGGATGGACTCCTCTTCACCACACAGTATTGGCCAGAACTGTTACTCCTAGTGCCCCACCCAGCCTGTTTCAAGGTGAAGAGACTGACCAGCAGACCCCTGAGTCCTTGTCCACCTGTCCAAGTAATATCCATAGAAATAGTAAAAGAGTGGCACATTAGACCCCACAACATTTTTAAGGTTTACCTCTTTATAAGCATTTCATCCAGATATTTATGAGTTTATCTCATTTGTTTTATTGATTTATAGCTCTCATTTCAAAATCAATTTTTGCTTGAGTTATTTCAACATACAACCAAATATTCAGAGCTATGACATATAAGTTTCAAGTTTAAAAGTCTGTGTCTGCTATTATGCTGGAGAAAACCCATCCAGCACTTATAAAAATAAGTAATTATTAGGCATGGCCACTGTAATAGTCTAAAACACATTTTGAAATTCTTTGAAATTTCACATCCATTTGAAAATATTCCTGATGTGACTGAACACAGTACTTGCTTCTAATGAATGGAAAACAGTGCAAGCATTTTCTGGATACTGGACCAAGTGTGGCCTGGGGTAGAAAATGTGACACAGCTCTGCCTAAGTCTTCTGCTCTCATGTAGACAAACCCCTCAGGAGTGCTGGACCAGTATATGATGAAGTCTAACACCCTGATAACACTATGCAGAAGGGACATCCCATGGAGAGACACATAGAAATAGAATGAGATGCCTGAAGATCTCAGCAGTCCTGCCCCCACTATTTGAGTCATGCTAGCCATGGCACTAGGGAGATGAGAAGACACCTGACAATGTCCTCATCCTGAGCCATCACTAGACTGAATCCTCTTAAATGCCCTGGAACCGCAATCATTTGGCTGAGAGACTGTAGAAGATTGCTGAGACTGACAGTTAGTAAACTATAATTATTGTTTTAAGCCAGTAAGTTTGGATAATTTTGAGAAGCAGTTTAGACACCTAGAAAAACTGAGTTGTCTACTGATTTGAGTAATTACGGAGAGCTTTAAAGGCCAATGTCATGAGTGTTATTACCCTGGAAAAGTCAAACCATCAAGGCTCTCCTAAACACAAATAGATCTGTAATGTCCCTTTTCTATGGCTGGAGAATAATCTACCATTAATCTGATAGAGTTTTTTGAAAGCCTCTTTTCACATCTCTTGGCTGGGTATGGGTCAACTCTGATCTGGTTTAATTCTAGTCAACTGCAGCAACTCATCTTTCGTTTTAGGTCCTGGCCTACACTGATCTTTTGATCACTGTCTGTGTCTGCGTCTGTGTGTGTATGTTTTGTGTGTTACCATATTTTATCTGAAGGGGCTAAATAATAGGACTAGTTGTTTTGTAAACATAAAGCATTCCAGGAAGACAATATTGCTTATTAACTGAGCTTTAGAACAGATATGAGGCAGGGCATGGAGGCTCACACTTGCACTCCCAGCAGTTTGTTAGGTCAAAGTGGGCAAATCTCTTGACATCAGGAGTTTCAGACAAGCCTGGCCGACATGGCAAGATCACACATCTAATATCATACCAAAGCTAGATGGCATGGTGGCCCATGGATGAAAACCCAGCTACTCGGGAGGCTGATGCAGGAGAATCCATTGAACCCCAAGGACAGAGTTTGCAGTGAAGTAAGATTACACCACTGCTCTCCAGCCTGGGCACCAGAGCAAGACTCTGTCTGAGAAATAAAAATAAATAAAATAATAAAAGAGATAGGAGAGATCACTGAGGAGAGAAATGCATAAAATTGGTTGAGCATTGTGGCTCGTGCCTGAAATCCCAGCATTTTTAGAGGCTGAGGGGGGTGGATCACTTGAGGATAGGAGTTCAGGACCAGCCTGAGCAAATATTGTGAAACCCTGGTCTCCACTAAAAATAATAATAAAAAAAATTAGCCAAGATTGTTGTCATATGCCTGCAGTTGCAGCTACTTGGGTGGGTGTGACTGGAGAAATTCTTGAACCCAGGTTGGGGAGGTTGCAGTGGGCTGAGATTATGCCACTGCACTCTAGCCTAGGTGACAGAGAAGAATTCTGTCTTTAAAAAAAAAAAGAGTAAAAGAGAGATAGAGAAAGGAAGGAAGGGAGGGAGGAAGGAAGGAAGGGGGAAGAAAGAAAGAAAGAAAGAAAGAAAGAAAGAAAGAAAGAAAGAAAGAAAGAAAGAAAGAAAGAAAGAAAGAAAGAAAGAGAAAGAAAGAGAGAAAGACAAAGAAAGAGAGAGAGAAAGAAAGAAAGATAAAAGAGAGAAGGGAGAGAGGGAGGGAAGGAGGGAAGGAGGGAGGGATGAAGGAAGGAAGGAAAGAAAGAAGGAAGGAACGAAGGAAGGAAGGAGGGAGGGAAGGAAGGAATGAATAAAAGCAAAAGGAAATGAATAAAAAATAATTGACATTTTGCCCATTATCCACATGAATTTTGAACTATGTTTAAAATATTTAGGTCTCTAGTAGACTAACTGAAACTTTAAAATAAGCTGGTATATATTGTCAAAATGACTTGTAACTATGGTGTTAAGTAAGATTCTTGGTTTTCAGCAACCAAATCTAATTGACATTTGTCATCAAATCACATAGTATTAGGGGCACGGTAGTTTGTGTTATGCTGCCTAATCTACATTAAATTAAAAATGAAATCAAATCTGCAAAAGATTTTGTAGTTACTATTACCAGTAAAGACTGTTTTGTTTCCTGACTTGTGGAGGGTTTTATTTCCACAATTTTGGTGGCTCTGGCAGAAAGCCTTCCTTGTCAAATCTCACCCCTTATCATCACAGTATACATGTGTTCAGAGATTAAGGGGAAACAGCATCCACTCCCACTGCTTTCCTGCATTGTTTCCCATGCACAAGCAAATGTGTGTTAGTGACTATCAAATACTCTTATATTTGATCAAGGAAATTTGTGTTTCCAAACTGTAAAACAAAAATATCTCTATCAATAGTATTTTTATTATTTATTTACTTATAGGCAGGCTCTTGCTGTGTCACCTGGCTGAATCATACATCACTGCAGTCTCAGACTTTTGGGCTCAGAGGATCCCCCAATATCAGCCTCCCAAAGTACTGAAATTACAGGCTTGAGCAATTTTACCCAACCTCAACTTTAGAGATAAAGGGTAATGAAGATACTGTAAGCCATATAAATAAACATAATTACAGGTTCTCTAGAGAGTTGTAAGAAACCTCTGAAAAACTGCCATTGTGGACAAGGCTGCTGGCAACAATGTAATGCAGGCAAAGGAGAGGGTCCTTCCCCACAGAGAATTCAGATGATACCAGAGACCAGCTTGGTATTTCCATTGCAGCTTTTAGAGAGAACATGAAACATAGGTGTGTCCGGTTTTTTTTTGTGTGTGTGTGTGTGTGTAAGCATGTATACATAACTGGTTGAACAAACTAGGAGCACTCACACAATGGAATATGATGCAGCTCTTTGTAGATCTGGTAGAAATTATCCTGAATCTATCAGTTCCTGGGCCCTTTATTTTATTTTATTTTTTTTGGCTGGTGGATTATTTATTACTGATTCCATTTCAGAAATTGAAATTGGAAAGGCTAAATCTGAGACTGGGTCCACTTAGATTTTGTTGTGGAACAGAATTACATGACATGCCTCTAATTTTGTCTGCAGTGGTTACTGGAAAGTCTCTGTACAGATGGGCTAGTTTTCTGCCTGCAGCAGGAGGGCCTGGAGCTGAAAAATCAGCTCCCTTGACATCTGCTGTTGAACAGATCATTTAGAGCCTCACCTCTGCTAAGAGAGTTGCATATTGCCCAGAAAGTTTCTCAAAGATTATGTAGTTCCCTGACTAAAGTAGAAGGGGCAGAGCTGAAAGTGGGTCCCCCGCATAGGGGACAGAGGCTGGAGAGTCTAGATCCATTTTCTGCTGGACAGAGCCAGGATACACTACATGCATTGGCTCAGACAGGCATGTTCCCCAGCAGGATAGCTGCTTCCCAGCAGCAGTGGCAGGAGATGGAGCTGAGACTGTGATTCTCTGTTTCCCAATAAATCATGTGTTTTAGAGTTTCTAATGCCCCAGTGATTTCTATTAGATATATCCGAAGTGAACTTCCTTCCAGGGGTACCAAGGCTTGTTATATAAGCTACTTGCCCACTGGGTCCAGGTAGGTCAAGGAACTTCATCTTTAATCACTAAATTGCCTCTACTTTTCAGCCTTGGGATGGGTGGAGTACACAGGGCTAGGATGGTCAAAAGTATGGCAGCTAGCATTGGGTGGGATCACATGCCGCTTCTGTGGATAATCACCAAGCTGCCTCTTTGTCACAGCCTTGGAAGTTTTGCAGAGAAAACTAGGGTGGGATTTGGAAGTTGGCCAGTGATTTGAACCTTGCAAACGCATCAACCATGGTTGGTTGCTGCAGAATGATGCTGTTGCCTAGTTTCTCTGGTGGTGCCCCTCTGCTGGCTGGAATGCAAAGCCACCAGTAAGATGAGTGTTACGGTCACTGTGAGCCCCATCCATGTAGTTTGTTTCTAACTGGCCCCAGTTGTCTGACACCCCTAATGATTCCCACAGGGTAAGACTAGAGAGAACATCATGTGAAGAATTGTAAAATGGAAAAGAAATGGCTGAATGTACACCTTCAACTCTCCCTTCTCTGAAGAAACTGAGTCCAGGGAAATTTTTTGTATGCAACACTGTACTGGCTTGGGGAGGAGAAAAATCATCAAGTTAAAACTGATCTTTTATCCTATGTATGTTCTACAGCCAAAAAAGGTGTCATAGATTCAATCTGAAGTTACAGAATCATTCACTAAGGTGTCCTTATCTAAGGATAGTTGAATTGAGTTTTTTTTGCAGAGAGGGAGGAAATTAACAGAATCACAGAATGCCTATTCTGCCACATCAGACCCCAGAACAGGCAAGTTAAAAGACTGTTCCAGGCTGAGCAAAGTGGCTCATGCCAGTAATCCCAGCACTTTGGGAGGCCGAGGCAGGCATATCACATGATCAGGAATTCAATACCATCCTGGCTAACATGGTGAAATCCCCTCTCTACTAAACACACAAAATAAAAAAATTAGCTGGGCCTGGTGGCATGTGCCTGTAGTCCCAGCTACTTCGAAGGTTGAGGCAGGAGGATCTCTAGAACCCAGGAGGTGGAGGTTGAAGTGAGCTAAGATTATGCCACTGTACTCCAACCTAGGTGAAGAGTGAGACTCAATCTCAAAACAAACAAACAAACAAAAAACATACAACAACAACAACAAAATACTAGTCCTGAGGGTGCAGTTTAAAAGGTTAGGGTGCTTCCATGGAGAAGCTGAAAGCTTGAGCAAGCCAAGGGTTGGATTTAAGGAAGAGCTCACAGGACAATTGAAAACCACCTCTTTGTCCTCTATGGAACGCAGGAAATAGTGAATGCTGATCTCCACCGCTTACTGATACAGGCAAGTTATCAGCCAGACACACATATCTTGTCTGTTTGTGTTCCTATAAAAGAATATGAGGCTGGAAAATTTACAAAGAAAAGAGCTTTCACTGGCTTCTTGTTCTGCAGTCTGTAAAAGATGTGTGGTGACAACATCTGTACCTGGTGAGAGCCTCACGAGGCTTCCACTCAGGACAGAAGGTAAAAGGAAAATAGGCATGTGAAGAGAGCAAGGAAGAGAAGGGAAGAAGGCATCAGGCTCTTTTAAAGAAACCATTTGGATGTAAGCTGCATTGTGGGAACTAATACATAGAAAACTCACTTATTTCCCATGGCGAGGGTGCCAAGCCATTTATGAGGCATCCATCCCCATGACACAAACAAACACCTCCCACTAGGTGCCATTTACAGTGTGGAGGACCACATTTCAACCTGAGGCTTGGAGGGACAAATGTCCAAACTATGTCAATAGGAAAGTTTAAAAATCATGCAGAGTTATTGTCAAACAATCCTTTTTTCCTCTTTAGAATCCTGGGACTACAAAAAGCTGGGCTTCATTAGCTTCCAGACATTGGCAAGTTAGTATTCAAATTCTTAGGCTGAAACCTGACAAGTCAGGGCAATAGTTGGGTAGTTTGACTTCTTGGAAGTAAAATTTAGAAGCTCAGTATATTGCTAGAGTGAGTGATGAATACTGATGAGAAATGCCTATGTGCCTGCTCTCAGATGACCCTGACAGATCCAAAAGTCAGGAGAATTAGAAGCAAGATAACTGAGCAGAAGCTATAAAAGTCAAGATATGGCCAGGTGCGGTTGCTCGCGCCTGTAATCCCAGACCTTTGGGAGGCCAAGGCAGGTGGATCACCTGAGGTCAGGAGTTCGAGACCATCCTGACCAGCATGGTGAAACCTTGTGTCTACTAAAAACTATAAAAGCTAGGCTGGCATGGTGGCAGTCACCTGTAATCCCAGCTACTCTGGAGGCTGAGGCAGGTGAATCACTTTAGCCTGGGAGGCAGAGATTGCAGTGAGCCAAGATTATGCCATTGCACTCCAGCCTGGGTGACCGAGCAAGACTCTGTCTCAAAAGAAAAAAAAAAAAAAAGTCAAGGCGTTAGATGTACAATCTAAATTTTTTGAGGTACAAAGTGGGAGCTGAGCTTTCTTGACTGCTTGAGATCTAGTAAGCCAGGAGGAAACAGTTTCAGAAGTGCTTGAATATCTATTTAAATCCCTCTTTTATCTTGGAGGTCCTAGGAGAATTAGGAATGCCAATCTGTGTTAGAATCCAGAGATAGGCAAGTCAGGAATCATTTCATTGACAAGCAGCTGTAACAGTTGGGGCATTACATATGTGGTTTCATATTTCAGTTCTCTGAGAGAAGCTGTGAAATAACAGTTACCTATTGATTCTAGGGCACTGGGTCAGACATAAACTCTAGAACAAGATCATGATTCAGTTTTTCTTACCTCTTTTTAAGCGAGTAATTTCATAGTCCTATGTGCAAGAGTATCTCAACTAGTTTGTGAATTTATCTCATAGGGAATTGATGTTGGTATGGCTTTTTATTTGTTGCATTTGTAGATGGAGGAATAAATTAGAGCCTCCTATTTTACCATGTTTTTGGAGATATCTTTTTATTAATTTTTTACTTATTTAAAAAAAACTTGTACATAACAGTTGTAGATACTTTTGGCATACATGTGATATTTTTATACAAGCAATATGTACTGGTAAAGAAGGGATCAAAGAGGGATGGGGTGGGTTAAATTATAGTTGCTTAGGAGGAATAAGATCTAATGTTAAGAAGCACAAGATGAGTACACTTAATAATGATTTATTGTATATCTCAAAAGAATTAAAAGAGCAAAGGTGGAATGTCACTCATACCAAGAAATGACATGCCAGACTCAGTGGCTCAGGGCTATAATCACAACAATTTGGGAGGCCAAGGAGGGAGGATCACATAAGCCTTGGAGTTTGAGACCAAACTGAACAATATATCCAAAGAACTGTCTCTACTACACACATGCAAACACAAAAACTGGGCATGGTGGTGTGTGTTTGTAATTCCGTCTTCTTGGGAGGTTGAAATGAAAGGCTCATGCATTTGAACCCAGGAGTTGAAGGTTGCAGTGAGCTACCATGGTGCCGCTGCTGTCCAGGCTCAACAACAGAATGAGAACCTGTCTCTAAAAAGAAAAAAGAAATTATAAGTGCTTGAACTGAAGGATACCCTATTTATTTATTATTTATATATTTGGTGATTTATATAATTATTTTTGAGTTGGAGTCTTGCTCTGTCACCCAGGCTAGAGTGCACGGCGCAATATCAGCTCACTGCAGCCTCAGTCTCCCAGATTCAAATGATTCTCCTGCCTGAGCCTCCCAATTAACTGTAACATACCACAGGTGTGTGCCACCATGCCCGGCTAACTTTTGTATTTTGGGTAGAGATGGGGTTTCATGGTGTTGGCCAACCTGGTCTTGGACTCCTCACCTAAAGTGATCTGCAAGCCTTGGCTGCCCAAAGTGCTGGAATTAAAGACCTGAGCCATTACACCTGGACAATAAGATACACAAGACTAGGGAGTTTCATCTTTTCACTTCATCCTCACAATCCTACACTATAGGTGAATGAAAACACAACTTCATAACATGAATAACTCACTTGAAAATCAAAGTTGGTAACTTCTCCCTTTAAAATGATTTGCACCCTTACACTATAAAAATTGATGATGTTGTCAAAATTTTATCAAGAAAATACTTCCTCCTTACAGATTAGTCTGTTAATTGTAAGAATTATGGACTGTAAAACTTCTGGAACTTGAGGTATTTCACTTCTGTTGGTTGTATAGTCAGAAAAATTAATTGGTTTAGTTATTTAGGTCCAAATCTTTTTATTTTTATCATTCACTGGTTCCTTAAACTTTTAAGCAATCCCCTGTCTGAAACTTTATGCTGTTGTTTTATGTTTTATACACTTCACTTCCCAAAAGTATGAGGCTTAAAGTGCTTCCATTTATATCATTAATTAAATCTGACAGGCTGAGAGCGGTGGCTCATGCCTGTAATCTTAGCACTTTGGGAGTCCGGGGAGGGTGGATCAGGATTTTAAGAACAGCTTGGCAAATATGGTGAAATGCTGTCTGTACTAAAAATACAAAAAATTAGCCAGCTGTGGTGCATACACATCTAATAACAGTTACTCAGGATGCTGAGGCAGGAGAATAGCTTGGACCCAGAAGCTGGAAATTTCAATAAGCCTACATGGAGCCACTGCACCCCAGCTTGGGCTACAAAGCTACACTCCATCTCAAAAAAATAATTAATAAAATCCCAACCATTCTAGATTATTCTTATTTGTAAGAACTTATTATTAAACCATGACTTACAACAACCATTGTCAAAACTTTTAAGAAAAAATTAACATGAGTACCTCTCAAGGCAAAACACTTACTTTCCACTATTTAAACTAGGAACATGTAATTTCATTATGCTATGCACTTGAGAAACAGATGGTTCAGTTTTGATTTATGTTAAAAAAAAAGGTTTTCATTACCATTATCCCTCTTCAGTCACAGAATGCTTCAAGTATGGTTGAAACTTTAGTATCAACCATATTTAATTATTTCTTTGACTTGTACTATTCCTCTAAAAGATAAATGTTGTATGGTGAGGCAGACAGTTTTGTAGTCTTTCTGAACACTACTCAAACATTTTAAGCTTGTAAGTTTTTAAGGAGAAACAGCCTAATTAGAAAACTTGTGCAGCTTGTAAGGGAGATGTAACATATGCCTAATTTTGTATCTGCTTATGTTCAAAGAAACAAAGGAAAATGTTCAACAAACAACACAATTTACTTTCCTATTGAATTTACTTTTAAGCATGGGCAGCTAAGCAATAACATCAGGCATTTTGCATCACATGTAAAATTTTATTTCGAAAATTTTAATGTTGATATTACATCTAAACAGATAGTTTCCAAATAGCATTAGCAAGTATGAAATTTCTTTGAAAATAAATTCATTTTCTTTGGAATACCTCAAAAACTTCATGGAGCAAGGTAGTATCTACCTCTCTCCACAAAACCAACATGTTTCTTTAAGTGGTATGCAGAAAGATGAAAGATGAAGAAATAACTTTTCAATTTTCAATTTGCAAACCAGGTTTGGTATGCTATACCTATTATTTTGAATACGTGCTTTAATACCTGCTTCTGTCTCCTTTTTCAGATCGACTTTCCCCATCATCTCCTGTAGATGCCACATAACTCGAGCTACCATATGCTTCATGAGGAGCAGGGTGCACCCTATGCGAGAAGGTGGATTCCTTTGGTCTTTTCTGCCAACGTGCTCACAACCACAGGAATAAAAATCACCGCAGCTCCTTGAATAACTCTCCCAACTTCTGCCGTACCAATCTCGTGTATTGTTACACATGTTAAAATCATGGCAGCTGCCTCCACCATAAGACATCTGAGGCCCTCGTGCAGCTGGTGCAGCATGAGAGCTCCTGGAAGGGTTGATAAAATAATATGTTGGACTACATTTAAACGCTTTGACTGCTATCACTAAAGCATGAATTAGATAAAGTACTATTTGGAAATATCTACTTTCCTCTCCCTTTGTTGACAGGATATTAATTATGCCTGCAACAGTCACAATGTTTTATTTGAAAGAAATGTAAGAGCAGTATTTTGAAGCTTAACAAATTTAATTCTAAAGTAAACGTTGAGTAACATTTTCTGAATGTGAACTGACGTTCTCACCTTCATAATGTTCCCTATGCTTTATACTGTCAAGAATACCCAATATTTAAATAAGTTATTTTTGTCCTTTATAATTTTCATTAGAATTTCATTAAAATAATCTGGTCTATTAAATATAATTCTATAATTTACAGATCCATGCTGGACTCTTACCATATCGCTGAAATGCATCTCTGTAAGAACTTCCACTTGGGTGTTCAGAATGATCTCTACCAAAAGCCTCACCATAGCCACCAAAAAAAAAAAAAAAAATTCTTAATGCCGGAATGAACCATTTAAGAAATCTATCTGATAAATCCAGAAAATGTTATAGTACCTATATCCTCTAGAGGAATGTTCTTCCCGACTAGAATGACCATAATCACGGTATGTGTAGCCTCTAGGTGGTGGAGCATAATCCCTGGTTTCTGGGGAAATTGCATGATTTCTATGTGCATAAGTTTAAGCAACAAATTTAAAATTTTCAACTTCTAGTATGCAAAACATAACTAACTTACAACTTAAACAAAATTAAAGGGCCAAACATCTAAATAGATATTTCTCCAATAAAATAGGCAAATGCCTAAAAAGCACATGAAACGGGTACTCATAATTGGTGATTCAGAAAATGCATTTCAAATCCAAAATGAGACACCATACTTCACATACACACTGGAATGGAAATACATTTTAAAAAGCAGGAAATGACAAGTGTTTGAGAGGATGTAGATAAATTGGAAGCCTGATACAACACTAGATGGAATGGAAAATGATGCAGCTACCATGGAGAAATGTGGTGGTTCCTTAAGGAAACAAACACAATTACCATAAGACCAAGGAATTCCACTCTTACATACACACAGAATTGAATAAGTGTGCTCAAGCAAATATTGGTGCAAAGAAATACTGTGGTGGAAACAACCCAAATAAAATAATGGGTTAACAGGTTGTGGAAGGAGTGAAGTGCTACCATGTAAATGAACCTTCAGGATGTCATGCAAAAGGAAAGGAGACAGATAGAAAAAGTCTTGTATTGTTTAAGCCCATTAATACTAAATTCCCACAACAGGTAAGTTCAGAGGCAGAACACTGATTGGTGTTTACTAGCAGCTGAGGGAAGGGAGAAAATGAAAGGGACTGCTTAACTGGTAGTTGGAGTTTTAGTTTGGAGTGATGAAAATATTTTGAAACTCAATGGAGGTAGTGCACAACACAGAATGCATTAAACACCACTTAACTGTTTATCTTATAATTTTAATTTTGTTATGTGAATTTCATCACCACAACAAAAAAATCAACATTTTTTTTCCTTTTTCCTTTACCTATCCTTAGCAGCATAACTATCATTTCTTGGTGACCTATGGGCATTTCTCCAGGAAGAGATTGGCTCTCTGAGTGGAGGCCCTGTATAATTCTCTCTTCCACGTGATATGGGACATTTAATATTAAAATAATGGAACACTATGTAAAGAACACCAAATGTGAAGCACTATTTTTTCTCCTCTAAAACAACTTTTAAAATTATTTCTTCTATGACTTTGTTATTTGTTCCCTAAATTACTAGATGGTCATGACACCGCAAAAAATTCTTATGGCTTTGGATAAGCCTACAAAGTCCAGTTCTTCTAACAAAGCTGAAGCCAAATGTTAATTCTTTGGTAAAAGTTCATTTGTAATGGTTAATAATTACTTAGTCATTATTTTCATTTTTATATGAATTACTGATGACTACTAATGACACAGGGAAAACATGTAAAACCATTGAACTCTTCACTGATTTTAAAGTTTACATACATTGTCCTTTGTTGGCTGAAGAAGGTGAATTTTCCTTGCTGTTCAATCCATATCACACATACAAATACTGTCACCTTTGAATGACTGCGGGCTAAATTTTTACATAAAAGTTCCCCTTTAGATCTAAGTGGTTGGCTGTATATTAAATGTTGACAAAATAAAATGTACTACTGAAGATTTCCTAATGATGGTCAAGATTTACTTTTACTACAATAGGCAATACTTTTAAAGGGGTCATTACAACATTGTTGCTATTTCAAAATAGAAAAGATTCTCCTTTAATACACTCTTCACATGCTATTCCTTAGAGGTCAGTCTGTCGTCTATGATATGTTCACTGGCTAATTTTCCATGAAAATGTATTGGCTTGTATATCCTGCAGTCAATAAATATCTAACTTCACCAATACTCTACATATGAAATGTAAAATTGAAAATGTCTGTTTGCAATTTCCTCCATATGAGGATAGAGGACTAAGTAAGAATTTTAATTTGTTCTGCTTAAACTTCTTTGCTAAGAACTTTTATTTATTGTCTTGCTTTCTTCTGTTCAGTCTGCAATCTTACAATTTTCCTTCTCTAAAATAGAGAAGAATCAAATAGATGCAATAAAAAATGATAAAGGGGATATCACCACCAATCCCACAGAAATAGAAACTACCATCAAAGAATACTATAAACACCTCTACACCAATAAACTAGAAAATCTAGAAGAAATGGATAAATTCCTTGACACATACACCCTCCCAAGACTAAACTAGGAGGAAGTTGAGTCTCTGAATAGATCAATAACAGGTTCTGAAATTGAGGCAATAATTAATAGCTTAGCAACCAAAAAAAGTCCAGGACAGGGTGGATTCACAGCCAAATTCTACTAGAGGTACAAGGAGGAGCTGGTACCATTCCTTTTGAAACTACTCCAGTCAATAGAAAAAGAGGAAACCCTCCCTAACTCATTTTGTGAGGCCAGCATCATCCTGATACCAAAGCCTGGCAGAGAAACAGCAAAAAAAAAGAGAATTTTAGACCACTATCCCTGATGAACATCAATGCAAAAATCCTCAATAAAATACTGGCAAACCGAATCCAGCAGCACATCAAAAAGCTTATCCACCATGATCAAAAGGACTTCATCCCTGGAATGCAAGGCTGGTTCAACATACGTGAATCAATAAATATTATCCAGCATATAAACAGAACCAATGACAAAAAACATATTATTATCTCAATAGATGCAGAAAAGGCCTTTGACAAAATTCAACAACCTTCATGCTAAAAACTCTTAATAAATTAGGTATTGATGGGACGTATCTCAAAATAATAAGAGCTATCTATGACAAACCCACAGTCAATATCATACTGAATGGGCGAAAACTGGAAGCATTCCCTTTGAAAACCAGCATGAGATAGGGATGACCTCTCTCACCACTCCTATTCAAAATACTATTGGAAGTTCTGGTCAGGGCAATCAGGCAGAAGGAAATAAAGGGTATTCATTTAGGAAAAGAAGAAGTCAAATTGTCCTGTTTGCAGATGACATGATTGTATATCGAGAAAACCCCATCATCTCAGCCCAATATCTCCTTAAGTTGATAGATAACTTCAGCAAAGTCTCAGGATGCAAAGTCAATGTATAAAAATCACAAGCATTCTTATACTCCAATCACAGACAAACAAAGAGCCAAATCATGAGTGAACTTCCATTCACAATTGCTTCAAAGAGAATAAAATACCTAGGAATCCAACTTACAAGGCACGTGAAGGACCTCTTCAAGGAGAAATGAAAATGAAATAAAAGAGGGTACAAACAAATGGAAGAACATTCCATGCTCATTGGTAGGAAGAATCAATATCATGAAAATGGCCATACTACTCAAGGTAATTTATAGATTCAATGCCATCCCCATCAAACTACCAAAGACTTTCTTCACAAATTGGAAAAAAACTACTTTAAATTTCATATGGAACCAAAAAAGAGCCCACATTGCCAAGTCAATCCTAAGCCAAAAAAACAAAGCTGGAGGCATCATGCTGCCTGATTTCAAACTATACTACAAGGCTACAGTAACCAAAACAGCATGGTACTGGTACCAAAACAGAGATATAGACCAATGGAATGGAACAGAGCCCTCAGAAATAATGCCACATGTCTACAACTATCTGATCTTTGACAAACCTGACAAAACAAGAAATGGAGAAAGGATTCCCTATTTAATAAATGGTGCTGGGAAAACTGGCTAGCCATATGTGGAAAGCTGAAATTGGATCCCTTCCTTACACCTCATACAAAAACTAATTCAAGATGGATTACAGACTTAAATATTAGACCTGAAACCATAAAGACCCTAGAAGAAAACCTAGGCATTACCATTCAGGACATAGACATGGGCTAGGACTTCATGTCTAAAACACCAAAAGCAATGGCAACAAAAGCCAAAATTGACAAATTGGATCTAATTAAACTAAAGAGCTTCTGCACAGCAAAAGAAACTACCATTAGAGTGAACAGGCAACCTACAGAATGGGAGAAAATTTTTGCACTCTCCTTACCTGACAAAGGGCTAATATCCGGAATCTACAATGAACTCAATCAAATTTACAAGAAAAAACAAACAACCCTATCAAAAAGTGGGCAAAGGATTTGAACAGACACTTCTCAAAAGAAGACATTTATGCAGCCAACAGACACAAGAAAAAATGCTTATCATCACTGGCCGTCAGAGAAATGAAAATCAAAACCACAATGAGATACCATCTCACACCAGTTAGAATGGAGATCATTAAAAAGTCAGGAAACAACAGGTGCTGGAGAGGATTGGAGGAATAGGAACACTTTTACACCATTGGTGGGACTGTAAACTAGTTCAACCATCATGGAAGTCACTGTGGTGATTCCTCAGGGATCTAGAACTAGAAATGCCATTTGACCCAGCATTCCAATTACTGGGTATATACCCAAAGGATTACAAATTATGCTGCTATAAAGACACATGCACATGTATGTTTATTGTGGCTCTATTCACAATAGCAAAGACTTGGAACCAAGCCAAATATCCAACAATGATAGACTGGATTAAGAAAATGTGGCACATATACACCATGGAATACTATGCAGCCATAAAAAATGATGAGTTCATGTCTTTTGTAGGGACATGGATGAAGCTGGAAACCATCATTCTCAGCAAACTATCATGAGGACAAAAAACCAAACACCGCATGTTCTCATTCATAGGTGGGAATTGAACAATGAGAACACATGGACACAGGAAGTGGAACATCACACACCAGGGCCTGTTGTGGGAAGGGATAGCATTAGGAGATATACCTAATGTTAAATGATGAGTTAATGGGTGCAGCACACCAACATGGCACATGTATACATATGTAACAAACCTGCACGTTGTGCACATGTATCCTAAAACTTAAAGTATAATATAACAAAATTTAAAAAATATATATTACTTCTATTCAATCCTACTGCTCATCTCAAGTTGCTTCATTCTAAATTCTCTCCTCAAATAATCTCAAATCTTACACTAAGGATCTTGTGTTAACATTTAAACATCCCTGTACAATCTTAATAATTGATTTACATCAGTTTATATTTCACAATTCTGCACTCTTGTGATATCCACTTAAGAATATTGGACTGCTTCATGTCTAGATTTCAAGTCTTAAATTTATTTTTAAATAATATTTAAGCCCAGTGACTCCTTTCTTTGCTAAATATTCTTTTATTTCTTTTGAATTCTCATATAAGCAGTAAGAATGCCTTGCACATGAGCATTATTGAGGTATCAGAAGCTGAATGGCCAGGCTAAGCACCTCACACTGTGAGCCAGTGTGGAAGGCTGAGGCAGATCGACTGCTTGAGCCCTGGGCTTTAATGTTGGTTTTGACAATGTAATGAGATTCTCTCCCAACAAAAATATAGGAAAATAATTTAGCTATGGCTGGTGGTGCATGCCTGTAGTTGCAGCAACTCAGGAGGCTGAAACATGAGAACTGCTTGAACCCAGGAATTTGAGGTTGTAGTAAGCTGTGTTCTCACCAATGCTCTCTGACCTGTAAGAAAGACTGCAACCCATCAAAGAAACTGAACAAGTAACGTTTAGATTGGCACACCAGGGACCAGTACTAGGAGACCTAGGAAATGGAATAATTCATTAGATGAAGAAGCATATCAAGAAAAAATACTGTTAGGAACTTATAGAAAAATTAAGGAGAATTCTCTAGCAAACATGGGATTATAAGGAATTCTGGCCTCATTCTAGTCACTTCTTTGATCTGCAATGAGAAGCTCAAGTATTTCTTAACCTGAAGAAATACTGAAATGTACCTAGGGAGATAGAAACTATAATAAAAGCTATCGATCACTAATTATGCCCATGTTTGTGTCACTTCTATTTTGTTCGATGAACTTTAAGCTAAGCTTCCAGTTAAAATAGCTCATTTTTAGTCATACAAAAACTATGGTCTTTCTATCAGGTAGCATTTACCTTGGCCTCCCATACAACAATTGCTTCTTACCACAGCACAAGAGATTTTCTTAGAGGGGGACCTCCACTTTTTAAAGATGGTCCTCTTTTAAATGGAAAGGGTTCCCCATAATAATTCATATTGTGAGAAAACTGAGATGGCTGAATAGGAACAGCTCTGGTGTACAGCTCCCAGCATGAGCGATGTAGAAGATGGGTGATTTCTGCATTTCCATCTGAGGTAGCGGGTTCATCTCACTAGGGAGTGCCAGAGAGCGGGTGCAGGACAGTGGGTGCAGTGCACCGTGTGTGAGCTGAAGCAGGGTGAGGCATTGCCTCACTCAGGAAGTGCAAGGGGTCAGGGAGTTCCCTTTCCTAGTCAAAGAAAGGGGTGACAGACAGCACCTGTAAAATCGGGTCACTCCCACCCTAATATTGTGCTTTTCTGACAGGCTTAAAAAACGGTGCACCAGGAGATTATATCCCACACCTGTCTCAGAGGGTCCTACACCCACAGAGTCTCACTGATTGCTAGCACAGCAGTCTGAGATCAAACTGCAAGGTGGCAGAGAGGCTGGGGGAGGGGCACCCGCCATTGCCCAGGCTTGCATAGGTAAACAAAGCAGCTGGGAAGCTTGAACTCGGTGGAGCCCACCACAGCTCAAGGAGGCCTGCCTGACTCTGTAGGCTCCACCTCTGGGGGCAGGGCACAGACAAACAAAAAGACAGCAGTAACTACTGCAGACTTAAGTGTCCCTGTCTGACAGCTTTGAAGAGAGTACTGGTTCTCCAAGCATGCAACTGGAGATCTGAGAATGGGCAAACTGCCTCCTCAAGTGGGTCACTGACCCCTGATCCCCGAGCAGCCTAACTGGGAGACACTCCCCAGTAGGAGCAGACTGACACCTCACATGGCCAGCTACTCCTCTGAGACAAAACTTCCAAAGGAACGATCAGACAGCAGCATTCGTGGTTCACAAAAATCCGCTGATCTGCAGCCACCGCTGCTGATACCCAGGCAAAGAGGGTGTGGAGTGGACCTCTAGCAAACTCCAACAGACCTGCAGCTGAGAGTCCTCTCTGTAAGAAGGAAAACTAACAAACAGAAAGGACGTCCACATCAAAAACCCATCTGTACATCACCATCATCAAAGACCAAAAGTAGATAAAACCACAAAGATGGGGAAAAAACAGAGCAGAAAAACTGGGAACTCTAAAAGGCAGAGCACCTCTCCATCTCCAAAGGAACACAGTTCCTCACCAGCAATGGAACAAAGCTGGATGGAGAATGACATTGCTGAGTTGAGAGAAGGCTTCAGATGATCAAACTACTCTGAGATACAGAAGGAAATTCAAGCCAAAGGCAAAGAAGTTGAAAACTTTGAAAAAAAAAATTAGACGAATGTATAACTAGAATAACCAATATAGAGAAGTGCTTAAAGGAGCTGATACAGCTGACAGACAAGGCTCGAGAACTATGTGAAGAATGCAGAAGCCCAGGAGCCAATGCGATCAACTGGAAGAAAGGGTATCAGTGATGGAAGATAAATGAATGAAATGAAGCGAGAAGGGAAGTGTAGAGAAAAAAGAATAAAAAGAAATGAACAAAGCCTCCAAGAAATATGGGACTATATGAAAAGACCAAATCTACATCTGATTGGTGTACCTGAAAGTGACGAGGAGAATGGAACCAAGTTGGAAAACACTCTGTAGGATATTGTCCAGGAGAACTTCCCCAATCTAGCAAGGCAGGCCAACATTCACATTCAGGAAATATAGAGAACGCCACAAAGATACTCCTCGAGAAGAGCAACTCCAAGACACATAATTATCAGATTCAACAAAGTTGAAATGAAGGAAAAAATGTTAAGGGCAGACAGAGAGAAAGGTCAGGTTACCCACAAAGGGAAGCCCATCAAACTAACAGCAGATCTCTCAGCAGAAAATCTACAAGCCAGAAGAGAGTGGGGGCCAATATTCAACATTCTTAAGGAAAAGAATTTTCAACCCAGAATTTCATATCCAGCCAAACTAATCTTCATAAGTGAAGGAGAAATAAAATACTTTACAGACAAGCAAATGTGGAGACATTTTGTCACCACTAGGCCTGCCCCAAAAGAGCTCCTGAAGGAAGCACTAAACATGGAAAGGAACAACCAGTACCAGCCACTGCAAAATCATGCCAAATTGTAAAGACCATCGAGGCTAGGAAGAAACAGCATCAACTAATGAGCAAAATAAACAGCTAACATCACAATGACAGGATCAAATTCACACATAACAATACTAACCTTAAATGTAAATGGGCTAAATTCTCCAATTAAAAGACACAGACTGGCAAACTGGATAAAGAGTCAAGACCCATCACTGATCTGTATTCAGGAAACCAATCTCACGTGCAGAGACACACATAGGCTCAAAATAAAGGGATGGAGGAAGATGTACCAAGCAAATGGAAAACAAAAAAAGGCAGGGGTTGCAATCCTAGTCTCTGATAAAACAGACTTTAAACCAACAAAGATCAAAAGAGACAAAGAAGGCAATTACATAATGGTGAAGGGATCAATTCAACAAGAAGAGCTAACTATCCTAAATATATATGCACCCAATACAGGAGAACCCAGAGTCATAAAGCAAGACCTCAGTGACCTACAAAGAGACTTAGACTCCCAAACAATAATAATGGGAGACTTCAACACCCCACTGTCAACATTAGACAGATCAATGAAACAGAAAGTTAAGAAGGATACACAGGAATTGAATTCAGCTCTGCACCAAGTGGAACTAATAGACATCTACAGAACTCTACACCCCAAATCAACAGAATATACATTTTTTTCAGCACCACAGCACACCTATTCCACAATTGACCACATAGTTGGAAATAAAGCTCTCCTCAGCAAATGTAAAAGAACAGAAATTATAACAAACTGTCTCTCAGAACACAGTGCAGTCAAACTAGAACTCAGGATTAAGAAACTCACTCAAAACCACTCAACTACATGGAAACTGAACAACCTGCTCCTGAATGACTACTGGGTACATGACAAAATGAAGGAAGAAATAAAGATGTTCTTTGAAACCAATGAAAACAAAGACACAACATACCAGAATCTCTGGGACACATTCAAAGCAGTGTGATAAGGGAAATTTGTAGCCCTAAATGCCCACAAGAGAATGCAGGAAAGATCTAAAATTGACACACTAACATCACAATTAAAAGAACTAGAAAAGCAAGAGCAAACACATTCAAAAGCTAGCAGAAGGCAAGAAATAACTAAAATCAGAGCAGAACTGAAGTAATTAGAGACACAGAAAGCCCTTCAAAAAATTAATGAATCCAGGAGCTGGTTTTTTGAACAGATCTGCAAAATTGATAGACCGCCAGCAAGACTAATAAAGAAGAAAAGAGAGAAGAATCAAATAGATGAATCTAGAAGAAGTGGATAAATTCCTCGACACATAGACCCTCCCAAGACTAAACCAGGAAGAAGTTGAATCTCTGAATAGACCAACCACAGTCTCTGAAATTGTGGCAATAATCAATAGCTTACCAACCAAAAAGAGTCCAGGATCAGATGGATTCACAGCCGAATTCTACCAGAGGTACAAGGAGCAACTGGTACCATTCATTCTGAAATTATTCCAATCAATAGAAAAAGAGGGAATCCTCCCTAACCCATTTTATGAGGCCAGCATCATCCTGTTACTAAAGGTGGGCAGAGACACACCAAAAAAGAGAATTTTAGACCAATACCCTTGATGAACATTGACGCAAAAATCCTCAATAAAATACTGGCAAACCGAATCCATCAGCACATCAAAAACTTACCCACCATGATCAAGTGGGCTTCATCCCTGGGATGCAAGGCTGGTTCAAGATCCACGAATCAATAAATGTAATCCAGCATATAAACAGAACCAAAGACATAAACCACATGATTATCTCAATAGATGCAGAAAAGGCCTTTGACAAAATTCAACAACTCTTCATGCTAAAAACTCTCAATAAATTAGGTATTGATGGGATGGATGTATCTCAAAATAATAAGAGCTACCTATGACAAACCCACAGCCAATATCATACTGAATGGACAAAAACTGGAAGCATTCCCTTTGAAAACTGGCACAAGGAAGGGATGTCGTCTCTCACCACTCCTATTCAACATAGTGTTGGAAGTTCTGGCCAGGGCAATTAGGCAGGAGAAGGAAATAAAGGGTATTCAATTAGGAAAAGAGGAAATCAAATTGTCCCTGTTTGCAGATGACATGATTGTATATCTAGAAAACCCCATTGTCTCAGCCCAAAATCTCCTTAAGCTGATAAGGAACTTCAACAGAGTCTCAGGATACAAAATCAATGGACAAAAATCACAAGCATTCTTATACACAAATAACAGACAAACAGAAAGCCAAATCATGAGTAAACTCCCATTCACGATTGCTTCAAAGAGAATAAAATACCTAGGAATCCAACTTACAAGGGACGTAAAGGACCTCTTCAAGGAGAACTACAAACCACTGTTCAATGAAATAAAAGAGGATACAAACAAATGGAAGAATATTCCATGCTCATGGGTAGGAAGAATCTATATCGTGAAAATGGCCATACTGTCCAAGGTAATTTATAGATTCAATGCCATTCCCATCAAGCTACCAATGACTTTCTTCACAGAGTTGGAAAAAACTACTTTAAAGTTCATACGGAACCAAAAAAGAGCCCGCATGGCCAAGTCAATACTAAGCAAAAAGAACAAAACTGGAGGCATCATGCTACCTGACTCCAAACTATACTACAAGGCTACAGTAACCAAAACAGCATGGTACTGGTACCAAAACAGAGATATAGATCAATGGAACAGAACAGAGCCCTCAGAAATAACACTGCGTATCTACAACTATCTGATCTTTGACAAACCTGAGAAAAACAAGCAATGGGGAGAGGATTCCCTATTTAATAAATGGTGCTGGGAAAACTGGCTAGCCATATGGAGAAAGCTGAAACTGGATCCCTTCCTTACACCTTATACAAAAATTAATTCAAGATGGATTACAGACTTAAACGTTAGACCTAAAGCCATAAAAACCCTAGAAGAAAACCTAGGCATTACCATTCAGGACATAGGCATGGGCAAGGACTTCATGTCTAAAACACCAATAGCAATGGCAACAAAAGCCAAAATTGACAAATGGGATCTAATTAAACTAAAGAGCTTCTGCACAGCAAAAGAAACTACCATCAGAGTGAACAGGCAACCTACAAAATGGGAGAGAATTTTCACAACCTACTCATCTGACAAAGGGCTAATATCCAGAATGTACAATAAACTCAAACAAATTTACAAGAAAAAAACAAACAACCCCATCAAAAAGTGGGCAAAGGGCATGAACAGACACTTCTCAAAAGAAGACATTTATGCAGCCAAAAAACACATGAAAAAAATGCTCATCATCACTGGCCATCAGAGAAATGCAAATCAAAACCACAATGAGATACCATTTCACACCAGTTAGAATGGCGATCATTAAAAAGTCAGGAAACAACAGGTGCTGGAGAGGATGTGGAGAAATTGGAACACTTTTACACTGTTGGTGGGACTGTAAACTAGTTCAACCCTTGTGGAAGTCAGTGTGGTGATTCCTCAGGGATCTAGAACTAGAAATACCATTAGACCCAGCCATCCAATTATTGGGTGTATACCCAAAGGACTTTAAATCATGCTGCTATAAAGACACATGCACATGTATGTTTATTGTGGCGTTATTCACAATAGCAAAGACTTGGAACCAACCCAAATGTCCAACACTGATAGACTGGATTAAGAAAATGTGGCACATATACACCATGGAATACTATGCAGCCACAAAAAATGATGAGTTCATGTCCTTTGTAGGGACATGGATGAAATTGGAAATCATCATTCTCAGTAAACTATCACAAGAACAAAAAACCAAACACCGCATATTCTCGCTCATAGGTGGGAATTGAACAATGAGAACACATGGACACAGGATGGGGAACATCACACTCTGGGGACTATTGTGGGGTGTGGGGAGGGGTGAGGGATAGCATTAGGAGATATACTGAATGCTAAATGACGAGTTAATGGGTGCAGCACACCAGCATGCCACATGTATACATATGTAACTAACCTGCACATTGTGCACATGTACCCTAAAACTTAAAGTATAATAATAATAAAATAAAAAATAAAAAATAATTCATATTGAGATCAATCATGTATCTTGATCTCATCTGTATTTCCAACAAAATATTTTAGTTAACTAACATCACTGTTTCTTAAATGGCTAAGTTTTAGTTGTTTATAAAGTTTTCTACCTATTATAATCTTACAAATTCACACTTACCTAAACTAATAAAATTAACATTTCTATATGAAGGTAATACAATTCAAGTAATAAAAATCCTTTTAGAAAATCTAGAAAGAAACTCAATAATCATAATATGTTGGTGTGAAAAGGAGATGTGTGAAAAGTGGGGAGTAAACAGGAAGCAGAAATCTGTCAGTAAAATATCTAAGTATAATATACATAAAGAAAAAATTTTAAAAGAAAAATGATAAATGATAGTTTATATCATTCTGTTAGGAAAAATTGTCCAAGCATATCATAAAGATTAACTAAATTCCATTCAAAGAAACTCAAATATTTACAATATCAAAAGGTGACACATCAGGAAAATATATTATATCTAAAATTTGTTAACAGAATATAGAAGTCTTAAACTTCCTTTATGAAACACTAATTGTCAGATTAGACTATGCTAAATTCTAATAATCTTTAAGAATTGCATATTAAATAATATAAAATATATCTTTATATATCTACAAAAAATGTAGATATATGCCAATTGCGAGGTGGTGTTATAGGTTAGAATACGAAAATTCTCACACATGGTAGAGTATTATTGAACCTCACCCTCAAGATCAATGGAGACAAAATAACCATGAAGCTATGCATCTTAAAATTGAGCAAACACTGCAGTTTCAACTTTAAAAAAAAAAACTCCATTTAATTACACATCTGGTTGTTAAAATTTGAAATTAAATGATAGATTTTTGAAGGTTGGTTAATAGATAATACAAGTTAACTGATAAGTTTATTTATTTATTTATTTATTCATTCATTCATTCATTCTTTATTTATTGAGATGGACTCTTGCCCTATCACCCAGGCTGGAGTGCAATGGCATGATCTCAGCTCACTGCAGCTTCTGCCTCCCAGGTTCCAGTGATTCTCCTGCCTCAGCCTCCTGAATAGCTGGGATTACAGGTGTACACCACCATGCCAGGCTAATTTTTTGGATCTTTAGGAGAGACAGGTTTCACCATGTTGGCTAGGCTGGTCTGGAACTCCTGACCTCCTGTTCCACCCACCCTATCCTCCCCAAGTGCTGAGATGACAGGCGTGAGCCACCTTGCCCAGCCCATCCAATAGTTTTTTTTTTCTTTTTAAATACACGGTTTGTTTTTCTTTTTTATGTAAAAATTGACCCCTCATTTCCATTGTGTAAATCACTCATAAATATCATTTTCCATGACTCATCCTCCAGCAAAGAAAGATACATACATATCTGTGAAGCAGTGTTTTTTTACCTTTACAGAGCCACAGACTGTTTTCAGACATTAAAGTTCTGCATTTGTTAAACTGAAAATGCTTTATTGCAGGCCAATGTACAAACTCTCCATATTAAAATTACAAAGCAATAGATTTGCACAGATGTTTGCACATGTATACACAAAAAAACAAATAATGCAAAATCAATCTTCAGTACTGAGTTATTTTTTTCCTTTTGGAAAGTTTTAAATATGCCATCGTAATTTGATAATACAAATGATACGAAGTTCGGGGCCGCAAAGTAGAAAACTCTGAAGTATAATGAATATAAATGAATTCTTCAGAAAACCTGTTGAGTACAGGCAATTAGCATTCATAAACTCAATTCAGTTTGAAATTCGTGTTATTTCAATGCAAAGTTATTACAATTTTGAAACAAATTTCAGATATTAGTTCAATCATTCTTATAATACAGTTTCAATACTTAGAAATAATTTTGCTTATCAATAAGTTAATTTTCTGTTCACAAAGGAAATAAATAAAATTGAGAAATTTTTATATCTTCAAGTGTATTTTCTTTCAGTACTATGGTTCTATATTTATATTTTGTAACATTACCGCAGTGTCCCTCATGTGAGGGAAGCCACCCTCTTGTTCCTCCACTACTTCCTCTTACAGATCTCAGACTTCCTGAAGGGCTTCCGTTCCTTGAAGAAGGTGGTGGTCTCTGCCTACCATCACTTTGAAAAGATAGTTTCTTGCTTTCTTCTACTTTCATTGCTTTTCCATCCAAAGACTACAAGTATTAAGGGTACTATCAATAACATTGACACATTTAATCTAAGCCCATTTTATAAATATTTTCACATTGACTATAGTTCAATTCTAGATATTTTCTCCCAAAGAAAACCTTTTTTTCTCCTAAAATGAACACGTCTTTCCCCATGCCAAATTTGAGACATTTACTGAGTACATGCCTTCCATTAAGGGACCAATCACAAATTATGTTATTCAGAGTCCTTGAAAACTCCTGTATTATAAAAAAAAAAAAAACTCAGAAAAAAAGATTAACCCATCACACATTCTATAGAACAATATGGCACATCTGTTTTTTTACAATATATAATCCACTTCATCTTTGTATTCACATCACTGATATAAAAGTCTCAGTGTCCCAAAGGTATATGATAGGATGTGTCATTTAAAAAAAATGAGGTTATTTATTCAAAGTGATTAATCCTATTGGTCATTATGAGTAATTTCCTCTTTGATCTGCTAACACTTACATAAAATGTCCCTATATGATTTACAATTCTATACTTACTGTAAAAATGTCTCTGTAATTGTGATCTTTGTTTGATCTCTTTAAGGTTTCTTGCCTTACTCATTTCTTATTTTGCCTTAGACATGTCCCTAAAAAATGACTCTTAATATAGTACTTCATAAAATTTCTCATAAATGCTTAAATGTCCTAATTAATTTCACAATAACATTTTTCAGTGTAATCTTTTCTATAGGCCAAAGTAATTTTTGAAAACAGTTCAGTTAATAACTCAATTTAAAAATTACAGGGCTTTTGTTATTTGGGGGAAGATCTTAAACCCCTTACAAGACCTCTTGCAGCCACATCGCCAATTGTTCCTACCTTGAAACTTCTTTTGTTATTTCTGGGCCCAAAATATTTTCCCCAGATTTGTGCACAGCTGCTTCCTTCCCAGTGTTCGGAAGTCAGCCAAATTCCCTAAATTGTTCATTCCCCCTGAAAACTCTAAGAACCTCCTTTATTGGCTGTCTTAACATTTATATGCATATAACAATTTTATTTATTTTTACACAATAAATTATGTGAAATTAGGTAATTCAGAAATTACATTGGCCAGGCACTTTGGGTCACATCTGTAATCTCAATACTTTGGGAGGCTGAGGCGGGCAGATCATGATGTGAAGAGATAGAGACCATCCTGGCCAATAGGGTGAAACCCCTTCCCTACACAAAATACAAAAATTAGCTGGGTGTGGTGGCACATGCCTGTAGTCCCTGCTACTCAGGAGGCTGAAGCAGGAGAATCACTTGAACCCAGGAGGCAGAGGTTACAGTGAGCCAAGATCACCCCATTGCAGTCCAGCCTGGCGATACAGCAAGACTCCGTCTTAAAAAATAAAAACAAACAAACAAATACTCTACACGAATTACCTGCTCTTGTGCTTGAAAACTAGGAGGAAAAAGAAATTATCCTAGATTACTACACGTAAGTCAAAGTTATCTCCGTACCTACCACAAAGCCATGAATCAAAAACTACTCTCGGTTTCTATCACAGCTTAAAATACTAATTCATAAGTGTGAATACAAATATACTTTCTGCTATGTGCCAGGAAGTGTGATAGATGTAACAGAAATAAAAACAACTAGGAAAACTTAAATATGCACTATAGACAATTTCACAGTCAATAGATTAATACATGGTACAGTGAGTGTAATATATACCTACGATATTCAATGAGGAAGAAAATATGAAATCTAAGTTGTTCTTCAAGCATAAAGTGTTATTCATGAGACATACACGGGGAAGGATAATTCTCAGAAAGCATTTTGGAGATAGTGTAAAGAGAAACAGGAGCTACAGATTGGGATAATGTTATTTATTATTTTTTATTTATTTTTTGTTTGAGATGGAGTCTCACTCTGTCACCAGCCTAGAGTGCGACGGCGTGATCTCGGCTCACTACAACTTCTGCCTCCCAGGTTCAAATGATTCCCCTGCCTCAGCCTACCTAAATAGCTGGAACTACAGACACATACCACCATGGCTGACTAATTATTTGTATTTTAGTAGAGATGGGGTTTCACCATGTTGGCGAGGATGGTTTTGATCTCCTGACCTCATGATCTGCTCGCCTTCACCTCCAAAGTGCTGGGATTACAGGTATGAGCCACCACATCCAGAGGGATTGTGATAATGATGTAAAGCAAAAAAGCTCTAAAGGGCCCAGAATGGAATGATCTTGACTACCATGTAAAGGAATTCAATAGTTAATAGAATTACATAAAAGTTTAAAGCTTTAATAAACATACAATCCCTAGATTTAAGACCCAGTAGCACAAGAGACCATTGACTGGGTAAAAACAAGTCCTCAAGTACACTGAGAAAATGTGTAATTAAGTTTTCATGTTACATAAATCACTCTGGTGACAGGAAAAAAAAAAAAAAAAGTCCTTAGGAGAAAAGAGCAAGGACGGGGCAAAAATGCCAGCCAGTCATTTCTTCTGTTATCCAACTTCAATTGTTCTCATATTATTTTCTATTTTCAAGTTTTCAAGTACTTAACACTTCCTTAAATGTAAAGGTCTTATTTAAATATACTTTCTCAAGAATATAGTTTCAGAAAATGATAGAGAATCTTTCCTCCTTCTGAGTCTGTCTGGATGTCCATCCACAGTTTGTATATGCTGTGGAAGTACTTCCAAGAATTGGAAGTAATTCCTTTAATAGCATTTAATAATTGTTGAATTATTGCTTTCATTTACATGAGGGTTCCTTCTATGTTTTAAAGCTCTTCAAAACCTTTGAAAATCTATTTACACTCACATTGAAATAAAAACATAGAAAAAGGTTACCACAGATTAATTTATATAATGTTAATTCCAATACTCTTTCAACTATACTTAGACGTATATGGCACAAAGAAGAGAATGGCTAAAGCATTTGGTCCATATGGCATTCTAGTATCTTCAAAAGTTTAGTAATATTAAAAAGACCTAGAAATATTGTTAATTGAAAAACAGAGTTAGAATATTATTAATAAGGGACTTTTACCTTTCTATTCATATCTTTGGCAGCATTCTTAGCATCTGCAGTCTTCTCAGAAATAATAAATGCAAAGTCTCTGGACTTGCTGTTCGATCCTTTATCAAAATAACTAAAATATATAAAAACATTTTATGTTTACATAATGGGCTCACTGAAATGGTACTATCTGAAAGTTACATCAAACAAAAAAAAAATTGCATTTCACATCACTACTATGATTCTTAATACTAAGTTACCCCTATAGTCAGCCTATTTTATTTCAGTTTGTTTCCTAACTCCACAACACATTACCTTTTCCTCATTTCCCTTTCTAAGTAGTTGTTGACCTCAGCAGAGACCCTTAACCTGCTGCTATGAGAATTTTCCAAATATCAAATAGATAATTCAAAATAGGAGTTTAAAAATGATATGGTATTTTAGTGTATGTATATAATGAACTATGAAAAAATATATATTTTTTCAAAATATATATCATACACTTTTAAATACACATATTGAAATATACATATGAAAATACACACACATACACACATGGCTGTAAGAACTACCTTCCAATATGGGACCATGTTTCGTAAATACTGCTTTAAGCATCTTTTCATTGGTTTCTCTATTGAGGCCATCAATGAAAAGCTTGTTGGACGATCTGCTTCTACCATTGTGCTGTAAGTGGTAAAAAATTATCTATATTTAGATAAAAATAAACAAGCTAAAAAGATAAAATTTTATTACATACTGTGTTGAAAACTCAAGTAAAATTTCCTTCCAGAGGCTGACATATTTTTAGTATTTCTTACTTTACATATGTAAAATCTGTGACATACGGAGAAAAAGGGGCACTGACTTCATGGACAAATGCTACACTTTGATATGTACCTGAAAAAATCTTGTTTCTAAAAATTAGATAAGAGATAATTTTCCTAAGCTGCAATATGAAGAATGCCACCATTTAAATAATTTCATTTGAAAACTATATATTTATGAGATACAGTGTGATGTTTTATGCATCTTTTTTCTTGAGATGTTTATCTCCTGTTGCTAAAGTGCACTGTCCACTGCAGCCTCCTCCATCCAGCCTCAACTGATCCTGCAACGTCTAAGCTTTCTAAGTAGCTGGAACTACAGGCGCTTTCTATCAGAGCTGGGCAATTTTTTTAAATAGACACGGTTTTCCTCATATTGCCCAAGCTGGTCTCCAACTCCTGGGCTCAAGCAGTCTGCCGGGCTGGGACTACCAAAGTGACGGGATTACAAGGGTGAATCACCACACCCAGTGTGATATTTGAATGAAAGATTAAATCAAGCTAATTAAAATGTTCTTGGGGGGAGAACACTTTAAATATTTTACCGTCTTTTAGTGATTTGAAATGTATAATAATTCAAGGATCTCCAAACCCTGGCCTTCAACCTGTACCTGTCTGTGGACTGAAGGTGATGCCTGAGAATGACCTGTAATACCCGTCTGTGGAGAATATAACCCCTGAGGATGGCCTGAGTTGGTTAAGCTTCATCCGGAAACCATCCTGGCTAGCTCTCCCCCTATCCCCACTGCCCCACCCTGTTCCCATGGAAGCCCCGCCGCCCCACCTGCCCCCTGTCCCACTGCTCCCACAGGAAGCCCCATACCACCACGTGCCCCTCCGGGCCCAGATACCAGTCCCCACTCCCAAACGTGTCCAACTCGCTGCTGCTTCTCCTGGGCAACCCTTGTCTCAGGAAAAATTATCTTCCACTAAACAGGTCCCTGATAAGAAAATGGCAATAGATTAAAGGAGCCCATTATGTTATCCAGGCTGGTCTCCAACTCCTGACCTCAAGCCGTCCTCCTACTTCCACTTCCCAAAATGCTAGGATTACAAGAGTAAGTCCGTGTGCCAGGTTAATAGAATAACTTAAGCACACTTACTTTGTTTCCGTTTTAGGCTATCTAACTCCATTTAATTAGATTACACCCACTTATTCGGTTTAAATTATTCACGGAGCCACATATACATGAAACATGTTTCAAATACTGTCATACAAGGAAGGAGACAATTACAGGCTTTACGGAGGCTTTTTGGAGGCAAATTTATATTGAGATTATTTATGCCCCCAGACTTCTACATACAGTAAAGTATCTCAAAATTTGCTAATTCCTGCCAAGCAAATCAGACATGTGACATTTGCTGACTAAAACTATGAGTTTTTAATCTCAGTGGTTAAGTCTATTGCCTGTATTTTGAATGATGACCACATTCACAGAGAAAAACCACTTTAAAAAAAAAAAAGTGCACATGAAAACAATGGAGCCTCATCCATCTCTCACAATTTGCTCACATGTCGGACATGTCCGACAGTCAAAGGTACAATCCTCAAGAAAAAATCAATGAGTTTAACAAAAATGAGTTTCTTAACAGCACTAAGGCGTCCTCTCCCCACTGTCTCCTCCCATAATTCAACACCCACACATAGCAAACCCATTCCGTTTTATAGACAAAATCCCAAAACTTCGCTTTTTATTCTTGCCGAGAGCCCAACCTGTCCAGAGAAACAGAAAATAAACGCGATTTTCAGTAGGACAAACAGCCTCAGGGTAGCCCGGCCCTCAGGTTCTATGCATCCAGCTTCCGGATCCCAAAGGGCCAACTGCATGAAAGACCCCTGGAGGGGGCCTGAGTGGAAAGGACACCAGAAACTGTGCGAGGAAAGCCCATCTACCTCCAGCTGCCAATCATTGAGAGGGCGCTCGACGTGGACCAATCATTGCGAGGGCTGTTGGCGTCTCCCGAGGCGCCCAGCCCCTGGCTGGCCTGCAACTCCATCCTCCCGTGGTAAGACTCCTCTGAAAAGCTGCTTGTGCCAGGTAGTGGTGGGTTCAGGCACACGCACCCGGACTGTGAGCCCTTTGGAATTGTGAGCATGGAAGACCTACACCCTAACTGGCATCCTGAGTGTGGCAAGCCATTGACCCACCAACACATGAAACATCTCACTTCATTAGGCAGGGTAGGCTGATTGTACTGAACAGTACAGTTCCAGAGGGGAGAGAGAGAGGGAACAACGCTGCCTGCTGGGGCAAGGGCAGCAGAGGTGGCTTGGGGCAAGTGGGGCGGGGCGGGCATGTGGGAGGTAAGTCGTCTGGTACCTTGCTGGGGTGGAATTCGTCTGCCCCAGAAGTCAAAACCCCTCAAGGACTCTTTCAGATTTAGGAAAATACAGACTCCGACTTCCATGCTTCCTTCTGAGGACGCTGAGGATGCTGTACTCCCAGTGGCATCCCAAACGACCTCTTGTCCTATGCCCTGGGCACACCAGAGGCCAGCCACCTTGGTAGCCCATCCAATGACCTGTGTGCACTGCCTTTCTGGCACAGAGGCTCTCGCAATCGCAGCACCGGCCGCAGTACCTGCTAGGAGGGCTGTGGAAGCCCAGGGCCTCCGCCTCTGGCTACTGGGCTCCCGTGTGCAGCTAACCCTGCAGGGAATCTGGGCCCCATGGCGAGGACTGCGGGCTGTGGGTCGTGCGGGGCTTCCCAGGAACTCTGGGTCCACGTAGGTGTGAGACGTGATTCTCAGCTGGGTGAGGCCACGGGCCTTTCTGAAAGAGGCCCGCAGAGTCTATGGGTGACAGGGACGTTCGGTGGAAGACTCAGATGTTGGTCTGTGGGACCATTTTAACTCCTGACACCGTTTTAACATTGGAGGCTCTGCAGGAGGGGGTGGCCTGGGGTAGGAGGCGTGCTAGTGGTGGATGACATCATGGCAGAGATGGAGGCGGTGGCCAAGGAGGAGGCCGACGTGAAGCGGCAGCAGGACCATCGGGCACAGAGCCTAGTCCTGGCCCCAGTATGCCCCAGCCCTCAACGAACTCACTGGAGGTCCTTCACTTGTAGCTGGGCTCCGTAAATGCCCCAGGCCACAGGGTATCCCCGGCTTCTGACCCACAGCTATATCTTTGCAGCTGCCAATTCAGGATGCCTGGCAGCAGGGGGGTGAGCGTCTAGCTCCCGGGAGCGGGGTTGGGGGGAGGCCGGTCGAAGGCACTGCAGGTCAGCCAGGAGTCAGGGTATGGGGTACAATGAGGGGAGCCGAGATCAGGCTTCTGCAGATAGGAAGGCAGCTTGCTTTCGAGTGCCCTGAGGGCACGTAGAGAAGGGACAGGAACCAAAGCACAGCACTCACAAGAGAGAATAGCAGCACAAACGACGCTTTACACACAGCAGAAAGTTGAAGGGCATGTTTCCCTACGAAAGTCCCTGGAGGAAGGGGAGTCTACATGTCCATGCCAGCCATGGAACCACGCTCCCGGTGCCTGCATCCAACAGGCTCACTCCAGAAACACAATGTGCTCAAGACTTGGGTTCATGGTGCACAGGGCTGCTGTCCTCCGCAAGGCAGGCACCAGGTCCACAAACACGCCTTCTTCCTTCTGCCGCCGCTACACCCAGAGAGGTATAGGCCATGAGCATTTATAGCCTCCATTGCACCCAGGCGAGCCCTGTGGGGAGAGCCAGGCACAGCCCAGCAGCCCCTTTAACCCACAGCGATTCCCTCGGGTGGACTCACCTACCCTTCAGTGAGATGAGGAGAAGAGGACACTGCACACCGGGACAGCAGCAGAGCCTGTCCAGCATCCAGCACACAAGGGCCTCCTGCAGCTCGGGAACCCTGAGGAAGCAGCTGCCTCACACCAGAGCACCCTGCCCCATAACCCTCTCTCCACTTCTTCTGTGCCCACCCCTTTTCAGAGCAGGCTGTCTGGGCCTGGCTCCACCTGCTGCCAAGACCACCACAGACACGATGGTGCCACCATGCCAGGCAGAGACAGAGGACCACCAAGTGGTGGTGCCAGGTCAAAGATCTAGGCAATAGCCCTGCCCCACACTCTCTGTGCTCTTGCAAAGTTGAAGGTTGTTTCATGGCACACCCCCATGCCCCCCAGTCATCTGATGGCTCCTAGACCAGATGCAGATTGTGGGGCACACCCAGTTATGGGCCAGGTTCACAAATGATGAAGTCCTGCTCAGCTACATGATGGATTGCAGGCCAGGCTGCCAAGCTTGGCTATGCGGGTGTGGTCCAGTGTCTGGGTCAGGTTTAGGTTCTCTCTGGGGCCCAGGGGTGTCTAAGTGGCAGAGCTGGGAAGGGGAAACACATGCTTTACTCCAGATAGCAGGCCACCTTAGTACAGCTACATGAAATGGTCCTTTGAGTCTGTCCTCCTTCTCCTTCTCCTTCTTGGCCAGATAGGGAGAGGAACTCAGACACCCCAGGTACTGGCGTCAGGATGAAGTTTTCCTTTTGTCACAACCTTTACTTCTACAATGAAATTATCATTCAGGAGTATTGCCTTGGCATCCTCAGTAAGGAGTGCCTCCCAGCATGGTAGGGGAGCTGGTGTGTGGGAATATAGGTCTGGCAAGAACCTTCCTGACTCCTCTCTCTCCAGGACACAGGGTGTCTCATTCCACTGCAGTCCAGTGGTTATGGGATCATGAAACTCAATCCTCCAGCCACAGGTAGTACACCTCCTACCTGAGCTTCTGCAGCTGGTTGGCTGACCATGGCTACCCAAGTTCTGGAAGGATTGCTGAAGTGAGGTCCGTGGTGGGGCATCATGGGAAAGGACCTTCCTGGCCATTGTTTGGCCTCTGAGGCAGTGGCTTTGAGCCATGACGTGACCTGTCCTGTACCCACTTCTGCAGTCCCCCAGATCATTAGCCAGAGCCTGTGGCTCAATCCTCTGCAGTACTTCCCGTGGAAGGGAGGCCATCAGAGAGGGAGCAGAGAGGAGGCCGTTAGAGAGGGAGAAGAGAGGAGGCCAGGTGAGCTGTCTAGGGCTGGGGACTGAGAGGCCTTTAATTCCTGGAGTTGTGCCCCACATGGAGAATCCAAGCCTCAAGGAGGTGACTGCAGTGAGCAATCCCAGGCCATCCATGGGCTGGTGGAGAAATGGCCATCAGGGAACTGTAACATGCACATTTCAGGATTGAGGAACCTTAAGCTGCCTAAGAGGCATAAGTGTCTAAGGTCAGTGGGTGAGAAGCAAGGCTCAAGGGCCAGCTCTCTCATCATCCCATACTGGCTCCCTTCCCTCCCATGAGGCCTGCTACCACTTGGGGCTCAGTTTGGGCTCAAGCAAGGCCCCCTTACCCTCCACACAGACGTCCCCCCAAGGCCAGTCTAGGTCTACATCCTCCCAGAATGGCTCTCCCGGGCCCATCATTTTCTGTTACCATGACAGCAGTCTCCCCTGACATACTTTCTCCCCTCTGCCATCCTCATTCATACTGCCCTCCCCACCCAGGCAAGAGAGGCCACTACACAGGGAATCCTGGGGACCACAATGGGCTCACAGGGAAGGAAACGTGAAGAGATTACTAAATGGCTGGGACCTTCGGTGTATGTTCAGGGAGGGAAACTGGCTAGGAATTAAGGCCCACCTGAGCACTGGCAGTGACACCAAGTGTCACTTATCATGATTAACACCTGCTTTGTCATATCACCTAATATTAATATATAAGTTTTTTATTTTTTTTTTAGGATAGATAGCATTAGGAGATATACCTAATGTAAATGACGAGTCAATAGGTGCAGCACACCAACATGGCACATGTATACATATGTAACAAACCTGCATGTTGTGCACATGTACCCTAGAACTTAAAGTATAATAAAAAAAAGATTTAATCAAAAAAAAAGAATAGTGAAACAATGAAGTTATGTATGAATATATAGTGTTTTTTCAGATTTGTGTGGAAAAACTGCAGACACATCCATTTTCCATTGCAATTCTTATGTGAGACTTGAAGTTTTTATTAAGTTTTAAGATATATTTTGATTGTTCTATTTCTGGCAAATTTTATGATCATTTTTGCAATATAGAGACATAGAATCCAGAAAATTTTTGAATGATTTTCATCTTCTTTTAGAGTACTTACTTCTAAATTTTGATTTTTTTTCCCTTGCAGTTCTTCAGTTTATTATTTGTAATTTATATGCAAGGTAAGAAATTTGATTTTTAATTTGCTCTTGTGGAACATTTGTTTAGAGGACTTTTTTTCTCTGTTAGATATGTGACTTTGCCTGTGAGTACTTTTTCGAGTACAGACTGTTTTTTCATTTTTCGTGTGTGTGTGTGTGTGTGTGTGTGTGTGTGTGTGTTTTGAGATGGAGTCTCTCTCTGTCACTCAGGCTGGAGTGAAGTGGCATGATCTCGGCTCACCTCAACACCTCCTCCCAGCTCCAAGGGATTCCTCTGCCTCAGCCCTCCTGAGGCGGTGTGATTAGAGGTGCATGCCCACATGTCCAACTGATTTTTGTATTTTTAGTCAAGATGGGTTTCATCATATTTGCCAGGCTTGTTTTGAACTCCTAACCTCAAGTGTTCCGCCCACCTTGGCCTCTCAAAATGCTGGGCTTACAGGAACGAGCCACCATGCCTGGCTTCATCTGTTTGTCTATGTATTTTTAATCCTTGTTGTATTTTCTACATCAACATGTATTTTAAGAGTTATTGAAATAATATGTTTTATTTATTTACTCAATACTTTAGTAGGATTTTAAAAGTAATGTTTTCCTTCACTAAATACAGTATGATGAATAGGTTAAAACTTGTATAGCATTGTCTTTTTCTTTTTCATAAATTCTTCAACAACTCTGATACTCTTTTTCCCCCAACTGAAGAGAATATGCAGATAGTTACAAAAAAATTGTGTGTGTGAGTTTGTATGAAAAGATAACTTGAAAGACTAATGAATTTCACAAATACAGTTTCACATTTGTATTTTGCATCATTTTGAAATTTTTTTGCTGATAAGTGAAATCCTGAATTCACATTCATGTTAAATAGGAACTTTTGAATCATTTTCAAGAATGAAAACAATCCAAGGCCATGCATTAGTTCAGGAAGTAGGTAGAAAGCAGTTGTTATGAAGAAAAGCCATATTCACTGAAGGTACATTTAGAGAGAGTTTGAAAGGCTAAGTCAATATTTTCCTTGTTGATGCTCTGGTGTTTTATCATGCTGTGATCAGACTGTGGCATCACTATTTATAGTCACTAGGCTACCAAAGTCCTTGGGCTGCAGTAATTATGATTGAGGAAAGTGACAGTGTGGTTGGCTGTTTAAGGAGACTAAAGGACTTAGGAGTTTCCACCCTAGGCACAACGACCTGTTTTATTGGACGGCCTTCTTTTGTTGAAGTAGATAAGATCCAGGAGAAGTGTGGACTCATTGCAGTAGCTAGGGCTTTGAGACTGGTGAAGCCTATTTATCTCCAACTACCATTGCCAGGTATTGGTCCACACATAATGGCACATCCTGGACTCACTGACTCCTGTAAATTCCAACACAGAATTTGGATTTAAATCCCTATTCCAACTTCTTAATCATAGCTTTAATAAGTTGATAAATGGTGTACTCGGAAGAAAGGGAGACATCAGATAAGTGCATAAGTAAATCATCCTGATCAAATACCTTCAAAAAGTTTACTACAAAAAATCACTGAATATTAAAACTTGAAAAGTTATTTTAATTGGGGAAATATAAAAAATGAGACTCATTTTAAGCTCTGAGGTGTAAAGATACTATTATTAGAATAAAATAATTATATAAAATGTCTAATTTGTATGTAGAGCAGCATACTAGCTATTTAGTATAGCTAGAGATTGAAAACAACCCATGTAAGAAAACAACAAAAATTTTTCAGAGACTTTGTTCCATAATTAAAGAGTTTTAAAGTGTATTCCTACTGATCAATGATTCACTTATATTTATCATATAGGCAGGCTATATACCCTTTTGAATAGGGACAAAGTTATAGTTTCTATTATGTAGTAAGAAAAAAATGTATTGTGTACCACATTTGCATCAGAGTCTTTGCCCTGAGTAATGAAGCAAACAACGGAACTGCCTATGTCAGGGTACAGGTGGGCACAGCTGGACGCTTCCATCACTTGCATCTTTAACATTTCTGGATTCTCATCGGTCCCTCCTAGAAAGACAAATGGACTGTAACTATCCTAAAGAACATATGTCACATTTAAACACTAAGTATTGAGATAACACTATGATTTGTCTTAACATTTATGTCTCATCATCACTTTAAACTTGTATCTATGACTTTTACACAGAAATTCAGTTTATTTTTATCCCCATTAACATTTTACATCACAATTGTTTTCTATTTTATTCTTTTTGGTCACTTTTTTTTCTTTTTTAAGGTAGAGTTTCACTCTATCACCCCAGGCTAGAGTACAGAGGTCTGAATGATCTCAGCTCACTGCAACCTCTGCCTCCAGGATTTAAGCAGTTTTCTTGCCTCAGCCTCTTGGGTAGGTGGGATTACAGGCACACACCACCACTCCTGGCTCATTTTGTATTTTTAATAGAGACGGGGTTTCCCCATGATGGTCAGACTGGTCTTGAACTCCTGACCTCAGGTGATCCATTGCTTCAGCCTCCCAAAGTGCTGGAATTACACGTGTAAGCCACCATTTCTGCTGTTTTTTTTTGTTTGTTTGTTTGTTTTTTGAGACAAGTTCTTGCTTGGTTACCCAGGCTGGAGTGCATTGGCACAATCTTTGCTCACTGCAGCCTCTATCTATCACTGAGCTCAAGCTATCCTCCTGCCTCACCCTCCCACATAACTGGGACTATATGTGTGCCACACCACCCAGGCAATTTTTTTTGTATACTTGCTTAGTGATGACGTCCTCTATATTGCCCAAGCTGGCATCAAATTCCTGGACTCAAACTGTCCTCTTAGTTTAAGCTCCCAAATTGCTGGAATTACAGGGGTGAGCCAATGTAGACAGACTTGTCACTTTTTAATAACTTTTTAAATGCCACTCTGCAAAATTAACAAGTCAATTTTTACTTATGAAATTCCAAATTCCAAGTCAAGTTCAGCTACATTTTCATAAAGAGGTAAAAATGAAACAAAACAATACGAAACCCTACTTTTTCATTTGTTCTGAAGTGAGCAAAGAGGTGGGAGGGAAAACCTTTCTACATTGCTTTACAAAACTAGACTGTAAAGAGAATGTTCCTCATATAACTTTTGTCAGATCTAAAATCCTATGAAGTTACCATCAGAACAATCATCTCTGATGTGGATTAAACACAATTGTGATTATAATTATTCCTTGAACCATAATATTAAAAATATGAACCTTTTTTTTTAACTGCTACCCTAATAAGAAAAGTAACTGCTGATCTGATATAATAATTTGTGGCACAGAGAGCCAGCATTCTGAACCATTCAGGTTCTTCAGATAGCCCAAGAGTGCTAAGAGCTGAATGGGAGTCTGGACATCTTGGAGGAGTCGTAATGCCAGGTCATTTCTTGCTGCCCCACTCAGCAACCAGAGTCTTCCATGCAGTAGAATGGTAGACACCTTCACAACTCTCGGTGGTGTCCCAGGGTGCCTCAGGTCCAGAATCATAGCAGTGTCTTCAGGATTCCTGTGTGCATAGGCAAAGATTTATTACAGTACATTCATTAGTAAACCTGAACCTTAAACCTACATCAGGTTTTCCAGCATATTGCTCTAGTCATGATACACAAGGTCCCTAGCTCATCTGCAGAGAAATCAGAAATCTATTAATAAAAAGTCCACGGAGAATGAGATTGCAGAGGAATTAAGAAACAGAGGTACTAATAAGCCAAACACAGTGCGGCAGTTTATTTTTAGCCTAAAACAAAAATGTTACCTGTATAAGTCAGATGGTCATGCATGGTTTTCATCTTTGGACTATTGTTAATAGTGCATCTGTGAAAATTCATGGACACGTTTGTGTGTGGATGCATTTTTCTTTTTTTGGTTTGGCCTAGGAATGCAATTGCTGGATCATATAGTACTTCTGTGTCTAACCACGACACAGAAGTACTAGATAAACGAACCACCAAATTGGTTTCTAGAGCTCTTGTAGCATTTTACATTTTCTATCAGCAAATTATGAAGGTCGCAATTTCTCTACATTTATGTAAAAACTTGCTGTTTTCTTACTTTATTTTTAAGTATATTCATCTTGAAGTATGTAAAGTCTATCTTATTTTAGATTTGATTTGCCTATACTTTTTTGAGGAAATGTCTATTGAAATAATTTCCTCATATTTCAATAGACTTTGGTCATGGCATTGAAGGTCTGATTTGTATCTTTTTTTGGTATTTGTCGTATTAGACTCTTAGAGATAAATGATTTAAAAATATTTTCTTCCATCTTTTGAAGTCTTCCTTGTAGTATTCTTTGAAGCTACAGAGTTTTAAATGTAGATAAAATCATATTTTTTTTACTTATTTCCAGGCTTCTACTTCGATTTGCTATTTTATTGTGGCAGAATGCACATAAAATAAAATTTTTCCCTCTTAACAGATTTTACTTTTCCTGGTCACTGGTATAATATTCATTTACAGTTTGTGCCTCAGTTTCTTCAAAAGTTTATTATTTTTTAAATTAAAACTTTCTATTCATTAATAGTAATTCCATCATAGTCCCATAGTCATTAGAGGGTGTTGATTTGGAAACCTTGTTTAATTATTTCATTCTGGCAGTGTATTTTTTCCTCTGAGTCTTCTAAAAAAAAAAAACATGGGATACATGTACAGAATGTGCAGATTTTTTACATAGGCATACATGTGCCATGGTGGTTTCCTAAACCTATTGACCCATTCTTTAAGTTCACTCCCCTTGTCCCCCATTCACCAACAGGCCCTGGTATGTGTCGTTCCCCTCTCTGTGTACGTGTGTTCTCAATGTTCAACTGCCATTTATCAGTGAGAACACTCAGTGTTTAGTTACCTCTTCTTGTGTTTGCTGAGAATGATGGCTTCCAGCTTCATCCATGTCCCTGCAAAGGACATGACCACATTTCTTTTTATGGTTGCATAGTATTCCATTCTGTATGTGTACCACCTTTTCTTTATCCAGGCTATCATTGATGGGCACTTGGATTGGTTCCATGCCTTTGCTATTGTAAATAGTGTCTAACAGTGTACTTTTGTATGTAATCTTTAGCAATTCTATTTGGAAGCCTATTATTTGTTATTTTTTGCCTACTTGTTCCAGGATAACTACTATTATGTCAAAAAGAAGTAGTGAAAGTGATAGTTCTGAGTTTTCCTGATAATAGAGAAAAAACTTTTAGTCTTTTATCATTAGAAACTTACCTTAGACAAGCTTGTTTAATCCATCTTATTTCGTTGTTGTTGTTGTTGTTTTGTTGTGTTCTAGGCTTTTAGCAGCTTGAAACCATACTTTTTAGTTTCTGTCGCTAGCAATAAAGGGAAGGTAGGGATGAGGCAGGAGCTTTACTGGCCCACACAGAAACTAAAACTAAAAAGTCATGACTGTATTCTCTTGCTTAGACACCACTGCCTTAGATCATATATAAATATTTATTCAATATAAATCAAAGCTGAACCTTAAAAATGCAACTTTAGAAGTTTTAGAGAAGAATTTATGACAGTGAATTCTGCAATGATTTTTTGTATTACATCAAAAGTAGAGGTGACCAAAGTATAACTAAATAAATAACTTAGTATTCTGATATTCAGTGAAAATATCTCTTAGTTAGTGGGATGTAAATTTATTCTAAAGGAAAAAAGAATCTTGTAAAGGAATTCTTAAATTCTATAGAAAGTTTTGGCAGATAGGTAATTATTGTAGTCTTAATTTTCCTTTCTATTTTTAAAAAACTTCTATGAGTATTGAAAGTAAAAAGAACATCAAATGGATAGTTTAATATAAAATAAAGTAAATATGAGTATTGAAAGTAAAAATAACCTCAAATGTATACTTTGCTATAAAGGGTTTAATATGTTTGACAATTCTAACATACATTTGGAAAGATAAGTGCTTATTATCTAGCTGTGAAGCTTCTGTATTTTACTGGAAGTGGTAAAACATTAACTCTATATAATAATATATTAATAATTTTTAAAAGAAATATTTAAAAGTAATACAAAGAGATACAAAGATGGAAGGTCAATTGACAAATTGAGAGGGAATACTAAACTATGTTTAAATAATTTACAAGCAGAGAAAAAAGTTTATATTCCCAGATACAAACAGTAAAATAACAAAACAGTATACCTTAAATTCAGTTGTATTAGTAGTAATACATAATGTAAATTGGTCTTGGCAAAAAAACAAATGCTCAGATAAGATTAGACAAAACAAGTCTCCATTATATGCAATTATATTAAATCTTTAAGTCACCAACTTTATATTTAATGCTATACATTAAAGTTACAGTGATATATCAAAGCTGACAGTAAATGGGTATAGTTATGAAAAGACAACCAAAAAGGCCCTTTGATGTTGGGACTGTTTTGTATGTTAACTATGGTGATGGATACACAGACACATACTTATTTCTGTATGTATGTTTAATTGACTATATCTGTGTAATAATAACTAAAATAAATATATTACACAGATGCAGACAACTAAACATACATACAGAAATAAGTATTAAAAATCTAGAGAAATTTGAAAATCTAAGATTTTCAAAATTTTAAAATTTTAAAGTTGGGTAAAAGTTACCTATTATTTCTTAAAATAGAGTAATAGAGAAAACATTATCTCTATTATTTATTAAAACTCTATGTAATTCTACGATTATCTCAACTTTTTTTTCAAAATCTAAGATTGGAAAAAGAAAATAAGCAGTCACCATTTTTGAAAACAGTGTATTGAATAGGTACTGTAAAGCTAAATAAAAAACCATACAGAAATACTAATCTCACCAATTCTAGTTCCAAGTGTTACCAATACTGAAACTACTTTAGGTGTTTATTAGGAGTGAACAAAGCTAGTTGTAAATAATTACAGTTTAGATTATAATTTTTGGAAAGGTAAGATACAGGTAAGAGAAGTTAGATGGCTTAAATGGCCCTATGATATTCAACTGTAATCATGGCTATTGTGAACTAGGTATGCTGTGTGATATAAATGTGTGGACACATATACATATGTGTACATATGTATTTAAATTTAGACATATACATACAGATGTGCACAGTAATCAAGGTGTGTGTATATGAGCATTGACAATGGTGTCTTCTAGACATAGGAGAATTTCCTCTGCAAACAGAAACATTTTGACTTCCTCGCTTGCTATTTGCGTACACTTTATTTCTTTCTCTTGCCTGATTACCCTGGACAAATTTATGATATTATGTTGAATAGGAATGGTGAGAGAGGTCATCCTTGTCTTGTGCCTGTTTTCAAAGGGAGTGCTTCCAGCGTTTGCCCATTCAGTATGGTATTGGCGGTGGTTTTTTCATAAGTGGCCGTTATTATTTTGAGGTATGTTTCATCAATATCTAGTATATTGAAAGTTTTTAAAATAAAGAGATGTTGATTTTATCAATGACTCTTCTGCACTTACTGAGATAATAATGTGGTTTTTGGCCTTAGTTCTGTTTTTATGATGAATTACATTTATTGATTTGCATATATTGAATGTGCATTTTATTCTGGGATGCAGTCAACTTGATTATAGTTGATAAGCTTTTAAATGTGCTGCTGGTGTCAGTTTGCCAGTATTTTATTGAGTATTTTAGCCTCAATGTTTATCAGGGATATTGACGTACAGTTTCCTTTTTTGGTTGTATTGCTGCCAGGTTTTGGTATCAGATTGTTGTTAGCCTCATAAAATGAGTTAGAAAAAAATTTCTTTCAATTGTTTGGAATAGTTTCGGAAGAAACGGTATCAGCTCCTTGTTGTGTCACTGACAGAATACAGCTCTAAACCTATCTGGACCTGGGCTTTTTTTGGTTGGTAGACAATTTATTAATGTCTCAATTTTAGAACTTATTATTGGTTTATTCATGGATTCAATTTCTTCCTGGTCCAGTCTTGGAAGGGTTTATGTGTCCAGGAATGTATCCGTTTGTTTTACATTTCCTAGTTTATTTGCACAGAGGTGTATAAAGTATTATCTGATATTGGCATTTCTTTGGGTCAGTGGTGGTATCCTGTTTATCATTTTAATTGTATTTATTTGATTCTACTCTCTTTTTTTATTAGTCTAGGTAGCATTGTATCTATTTTATTAAGTTTTTGAAAAAACAACTCCTGGATTAATTGATTTTTAAAGGGATGTTTCTTGTCTCTATCTCCTTCAGTTTCACTCTTATCTTTATTATTATTATTATTATTATTATTATTATTATTGTTTTAATATGTTAAGTATAAGGTTGAAAAATATCCAGAAATATTTATTTGGAGACATTTTCTTACAATTTAGAAGGAAATGAAGCCATTCAAAAAATTTTGCCATAAACCTCATCCACATGAACTGATTTCCACCTGCAAAATCTAACCCTGCCTTCCTCTTCTTCTGGTAAAGGAACCAGGCCAGTTACTGAATTCTACAGTCACCTCTAAGTATGTCTTCTCTTCACTGTTGTTGTGGAATAAGGAAAAATGAATGTGAGTTTAGCCAGGCTGCAGGCTGTCTGTGAAACGGGCACAGTCATCATGGGCACAGAGTTGTGCTGCCTTGTGTACCCCACATATGGGGCCTGTAGACACTGTGTTTGATTTTGTATAGTCTGTCCTATCCAATTGCAAAAAAAAAATGAAGAACTGAAATAATAACAAACAGTCTCTCTGACCACAGAACAATCAAATAAAAAAATCAAGGTTAAGAAACTCACTCAAAACCACACAACTACATAGAAATTGAATAGCCTGCCCCTGAATGACTTCTGGATAAATAGTGAAGTTAAGAAATCAACAGGTTCTTTGAAACCAATGAGAACAAACAGAGAACATACCAGAATCTTTGAGACACATAGCTAAAATGTGTTAAAAGACAAACTTGCAGCACTAACTGCCTACATTAAAGAGCTAAAAAGATCTCAAATTGGCATTAACATTAAGATGAGTTAGCTAGGTGGCCTTATGTAGACAGCAATGGAAGGGTCCCCAGAGACCCCATGACCCATGGGTCAGTGCCTCCTTCTCACATAACATAAAAAGCAGCCTGAGGAAAAAAAACAAGCTGCAGGCACCAAGAAGAAAACTAACATGGGGGTTCTGCCTGAAGACATGCCTTTGGCTGCACAGATAAAAGGACCTCAGATCCGTTCAGATAAAAATGTGCATAAACGTCTAGCTCACTCAGATAAGAAAGCAAGGCCTGACATAACATGCCTTTGCTCTTTGTATAATCAGCAGGCTTCCAGAAGGAAGTTTCTTTTCCATTTTTGGGCATAAACACAATGAGCTCTGGTGGGTTCCAGTAAGACTTTCCTGTTTTTTTGTTATGTATGTATGTATGTATGCATTTACTTATTTATTTATTTTTGATTGAGAGCCTGGCCTCTATGAATAACCACTTCAGCACTTGATTCCCTGATTGGTCCCAGTCCAACATCTCAGCTCAGGTAAAGCTTTCATTTCAGCTCCTGATAGGTGCTGGCCCAGGCTGAGCAGCCTCTATGAATCACCATTTTGGTCCCACATTGGTCCCAGGCCAAACATCGTGACTGGTCCTAGGCCAAGATCTCAAGCCAAGCTCATTCACACATTCTCCAAGACAGCCCATGGACTAAGAACATTTCTTCTCTCTACCAGTTACAAATATAATATATATATTACATATATAATATATATTGCACATATAATGTATATAATATGTATAATATATATTGCATGTATAATATATATTGCATGTATAATATATATTGCATGTATAATATATATTACATGTATAATATATATTACATGTACTATATATTGCATATATAATATATAATATGTATGCTATATATTGCATATATAATGTATATTACATGTATAATATAGTTATATATATAATATACATATGTTTGTGGTTTGGAGTCCTATTTTGTGCCTTATTAGTTTTCACCCTGTGTAAGGAACTTTACAGATATTTTCACCCATTAAAAGGATACTGAAAAAGTTGTATGGTTACTTAACTAACGAAGATATTTCTGAAGTCTGGGATAATTCTTTTTTTTAAGTAGTAGGTGTATAGTTAATAAAATCATTCATATCTTTTTTTAATTATTTCATAATTTTCTGGTTTAATGTCTCATTTCAGAAGTAATTTGTTATTTTTTATATTGAAATCATAAACTGTCAACTCTTACTTCTCTGCATTATTTTAATTTTGTCATGTGGTATGGTTTAGCATTTCATTCTGTTGGTTTTCAGATGCCTATCTCTGTATAATACCAAATGCTAACCATTACTGTTGCTATAAATGAAGGTCAGCATTTCTGCCTAGATTTGATAAATCATTTTCTTGTTTTAGCTATAAAAATATAAAAAGAATGCATCACAAAGATATTCAGTATAGCTCCTTGGCTACACTGATGAGTCATAATCTGAGATGTGGGATAAAATTTAAGTCACAGATATGATTTACTTTGAAAATCACAGCACTTCTTATGCTTTTATTCACAAAATGCATTATTTTTCAGGCAATAGAAACTAGTAAGTCAAAAGGCCAGGCATGGTAGCTCATGCTTGTATTCCCAGCATTTTGGCAGGCCAAGGTGGGTGGATCATGAGGTCAGGACTTAGAGACCAGCCTGAACAAAAAGGTGAAACCCTGTCTTTACTAAAAATACAAAAAATTAGCCAGGTGTGGTGGTGTGTGCCTGTAATCCCACTTACTCAGGAGGCTGAAGAAGGAGAATCACTTGGACCCGGGAGGCACAGGTTGCAGTGAGCTGAGATTGTACCAGTGCACTCCAGCCTAGCCACTACCTAAGCCAAGATTTTGTAGTTAAGCACATTAATAAATGATAGTCTTCTACACATTTATATCTATAACCTATATCTATCTATTGATAAAAGCTAAAAGCCTGTGATAAAATATGTAAAATGTTAAAGAAATGAGACATTTATGCTCATTTATATAAAGACTCAATATTGCCAAGATGTCAGTTCTCTCCACATTGATATGAAAGTTCAAAAACAATTCCAATTAATATCTCAGATATAATTTTGTGGATTTTGACAAAATGATTTCTAAAACATATGTGGAGAATAAAAAGTAGAGGATAGCTAACTTATTTTTGAGAAAAGAAGAACAAAGTTGAAGCATTGACATCGTTATTCTTCAAAATTTGCTATAAAGCTACAGTAATCAAAATCATGTTACTGATGAAAGAGATGACAAATAGATGACGTGAAAAAAGGTTAATCTGACTCATCACTTCAGCTAAGAAGAAATACAGTTGACAAATTAGCATATGAAAGGATGATAAACATCATATATTATTGAGGAGTTGTGAATGTGATAATAAGTTAAACATAAAATTGCAAAAATTGAAAATCTGATAACAGCAAGTTTAAAAGTATGTTTGGTGGGTTTTGTTTTGTTTTGTTTTAACAAAACTAAACCTACTCTTTTGATCTCATCCAGCAGTCTTGCTTCTTGGAATTTATCCAACTAAATTAAAAACATGTTTACATCAAAATCTGCATATGGATGTTGTTCTATAGTAGGTAAGTGGATCAACTGTGGTTTATGGAATATTTATGGAATACTGTGCAGCACTGAAAAATAAAGAGCTTTCAAGTCATGAAAAGACATGGAGGGCACTTAAATGTATATTTACAATGAAATAAGCCAATCTGAAAATGCTACATATAGTATTTCAAATATACGACAATCTAGAAAAAAATTATTGAAGAAATAAGAAGATTAGTGGTTGCAATAGTTTACAAGCCAGGGTGGAATAAATAGGCACAACTCAGGTGATTATTAGAGCACACAATGGTGAAACTATTCTGTGTAATACTACAATTTTGGTACATTTTATTACATGTTTGTCAAAACCCATAGAATGTTCAACAGTAAAAGTGAGCCCTAATGTAAACTGCAGATACTGACTGATAATATATTGATGTAGGTTTATGAATTGTAACAAACATATCAGCATCATCAGAAATGGTGATAGTGGGGAAGGTTGTACATGTGGGGACAGGGTGTAAGGGAGCTTTCTGTACTTTCTATTCAATTTTGTTGTAATACTAAAACTACCCTACTCAGATGTGTTGATTTAAAAATGTCAGTAATTAAGAGTTATATTTCAGTGCAATATTCATAAATAATTATTAATAAAAAATTAATGTTGAACAAAATCTTTTATGGAAAGATAAGATCAGTATCAATATTAATGCTAAGCTAAGAAATATTGAAGCAGGAATCAAAATAAATAAAGAATCTGTAATATGCTATTTTTAAAAATATTTTAATACTTTGATTATTATTGCATTATTTTGGATTATGAACACATTGCATTAAAATATTCTCTATGTTGGTTATTGAATTCTTTTGATGACCTTTAACTTTTGCCTTTAAAGTAATTGCATTTACTTCATCTGCTTAATTCATAGTTTACTAAATCTTGGAATGGAATAGTAGACACCATACAGGAGAGGCAAGGCCCAAGCAGAGTTAAGCTCACGGGTTTCTTGGCTTTGCCCAGGAAAGAATTCAATGCCAAACCAAAGGTATAAAGAAAATAGTGTAGCTGATGAGACAGAATTACATCTCTGGCAGTGTTACAGCTCTGTGACCCCTCTTTCGGAAAAGGGCTATGCCATAAGCAAGGTAGTAGCAGCACAGGGATATTTTGCAGCCATATTTATATTCGCTTTTAATTGCATGGATTGATAAATGCAGAAATTTATAGGGAAGGGGTGGTAATCATTGGATCATTGCCACAGAACGATGGTTAACTCCTGGGTGTTGCGATAGCAATGGTAAGTTGACATGGCACATTCATGGTCATGTCTGATTGAAAATTGCTTTTGTCTAGGCCCTGTTTTAGATAGCCCTCAATCTGGATCATGTGTGAGCCCTACCCGTGGACTTGACTCCCACCTTCAACCTCATTCTCCACTCAGATATTAAATACTTTCCCTTAATCTTAAGGGGGATGAAGGAGGTCCATGCGCTGTAACTCCTTCCTGCTGAGTCATGAGCATTGGCCTTGCCAGCACTAGAGATGTAAGTTTCTCTGGATACATGAGATAAAGGGGTGAAAGGCAGAACACTATAATTCTTCAGGTCAGTATGTAAGACAACTCAAAAGCCCTATGCCAGCATTGTTTTCACCTGGAGATGTTGTAATATACAAGATACAAACCTTACTACGAAGTTAAGCAAACAAGTAAATAAATTAGTAACAACAAGAAAGCTTTCAAGGGTCCTAAGATAGATTTTAAAAAGGTGGAAAAACAGGGAAATACACTTCTTTCCAGAAAATTGGGAAACTGACAATGATACCATTCCTTTTCTAGAAAATTAAGGAGCTCAATTGTGTTTTCCTCAGTCTTCCCTAGCATGTTCAGAGGTGGTAAGTTCTCGTTGGTTCGTGGTCTTGCTGACTTCAAAAATGAAACGGCACAACTTCATGGTGAGTGTTACAGCTCTTAAAGGTGACATGGACCAAAAGAGTGAGCAACAGCAAGATTTATTGTGAAGAGTGAAAGAACAATGCTTCCACAGCACGGAAAGGGACGCCAGTGGGTTGCTGCTGACTGGGGTGGCCAACTTTTATTCCCTTATATTTGTCTCCTCCCATGTCCTGTTGATTGGCCCATTTTACAGAGTGTTGATTGGTCCATTTTACAAACTTCTTGCTAGCCAGAGAGCGCTGAGTGGTACAATTTCACCAAGCACTGATTGGTGCATTTTACAAACCTCTTGTAAGACAGAAAACTTCTCCAAGTCCCCATTCAACCCAGGAAGTCCAGCTGGCTTCACCTCTCACTAGTAGGAATACCCTCTATTCCCACCATCAACATCATGTTGCTACTTCTAGATAAGTGACTGTTTATTCTTTTAATAGGTAGTGGCAATCTTCAAAAATTTAGATTTAGGTTTCAGTGTCCTCCATTTGAGCCTGGAACTTATAAGAAACAGATTTATTCCTGGACAATTGTATCCAACTAGGTATTCCCTAAAGTTTAAAATGACTGGGATAGTCAACAACACCTGATAGGGGCCCTTCTATTTTGGTTGTAATTGATTCTCAGGAGATCCTTCTTTCAAAATGTATAGTAAGAAGAAGTTTCATGGTTGAATAGGAGGTCAGTTAATTGCCTTGTGAGAGGGACCAATACTTTTTGTCCATAGGCTTGGAGGACTTTTCTAACCTGGCCTAAGTTGACAATATGTGTCAACTTATGAGTCAACTATATATCTCTTTATTAAGCAGAAGATCTCAAGTTAAACATGGCCTCACATAACTCCTCTCAAATGGATTGTTTGGGAGGTTTGTTAAGGATCATTCCTATGTGTATAAAGACTATGGCTAAGAGAGGAACCTGGATTTCTGAGGTCTCCTGACATGGCTTAGCTAATGTCTTTTCAAAACATGATTAGTTTTTCTATTTTACATGAGGAATGAGTACTCCAGGGGGAGTGAAGATGATAGGTAATGCCTAAAGTTGAATGAAAGCTGCTGGGTCACTTTAGCTGTGAAAATAGGTCCATTATCACTCAGCAGACTTTCAGGTAATCAAAACTTCACGGTTGATCTCATTAAGTAAAAATCTGGACACTCATAATGCCTTTTCTGTCCTTGGGGGAAAAGCCTTAATTCACTTGGTTAAAGGTGTCTATAAATACTGGCAAATATTTCCATTCCTGTATGGTTGTATGTGATAAAAATCTATTTGCTGGCCGGGCATGGTGGCTCATGCCTGTAATCTCATCACTTTGGGAGGCCAAGTCGGGTGGATCATGTGGTCAGGAGATCGAGACCATCCTGGCCAACATAGTAAAACCCCATCTCTACTAAAAATACAAAAATTAGTTGGGGGTGGTGGTGTGCACTTGTAATATCAGCTACTTGGGAGGCTGAGGCAGAAGAATCATTTAAACCCAGGAGGCAGAGGTTTCAGTGAGCCGAGATCATGCCACTGCACTCCAGCCTAGCGACAAAGCAAGACTCCATGTCAAAAATAACAATAAAAAATTATATTTGCCAGTCTTCCCAGGGTACAACTCTCAATGTTGTAAAGGTTTGAGTAGAGGTAGGGGTATGGAGTACCTTCCTGGATTATTACAGCAAAAGTTCACAGGCCCTGGTCATCCTCTTTATAGTCTAGAATAGTTTCTTTCCTTAAATGATTTGAGAAAATAACTTGTATATTGAGACCTGTCCCAAATGTGAGGAATCACATAAAGGCCTAACTGTCTTTCATTGCATTGCCTCAGGGAGAAAGAGTTTTGTTGCTTTCTAGTAACCATCCTGAGAGATTCTTTTATAACGCTTTTTGTTCTGCCCATTCAATTTCTTCATGGGTACAGTGTGGTGTCCCAGACATGGGTGCAGTACCTGGCATTAGCCAGTGGCCTGTAACAATGCTACCTCTTTAGATGTGGCCTTAGCTGCTTTCTCTCCCAGAGAATTTCCTTTGACAATAGAAAGGCCTTCTTTTTAGTGCCTAGTGCACTGAATCACTGCTAACCTTCTTTAGGAGCTGGACAGCTAGTTATATGCAAACACTACACCATTTAGTGCCAAGATATTGAGAATCTGCTGATTTTGGTATCCATGGAATTCCTGAACCAATCCGCCACTGATGCTAAGGGAGGATTATGTATACTTCAATATCACACAGCTCACAGTGGAAGTAAAGCCAGCGTTATCACTCAAGTAGTTGGCCTTCCTGTGGCTTTCTCTTACAGGTAGGCAGGTAATTTCAACTTTGATATCTTAATACTACATCTAGAAAATTTTCTAAGTTTTCTTGTTAATATATATGTTTCGTATATTCTTTGAAGTTGTCCATGTAGATAATCAAGTTGTCTATGAATGAGGAATATTTTACTTTTTTCTGTCAAATTCTTATATGCTAAAATATTATTAGTAGTATTTATCATATAAGTTAAAAATTTCAAGGAGAATGTTGAAGAGAAATGGTAATAGTGAACCTTCTAATCTTTCTTGTGATTTTGAAGGAAGTACTCTCAGATAAGGAACACTTTCTTTGTTTGCACTTTAATGTCTTATTATAAATAGCTATTTTGTTTTATTTGATGCTTTTTCTGTATTCATTGATGTAATTCTATTTTTTCCTACTTTAATATATTAGTATAATGCATTAAGTTAATAGATTTTCTTAAGTTGAACCACTCTTTTCTCTATGAAATAAATTTAGTGTAGATATGTAGTTATGATGTACAACCTTACATTTGTTTGCTTGTTGATATGGTTTGGCTCCATTTGCACCCCAATCTCATGCTGAATTTCAACCCTTACATTTTGGAGGGGGCCCTGGATGGAGGTGATTGGATCATGGGAGCAGACTTCTTGTTTATGTTCTCATGATAGTAAATAAGATCAAGTTTTTTGAAAATGTGTAGCACTTCCCCCTTTACACTATCCTTCCTGCCACCATGTGAAGACACACTTGCTTTCCCTTGGCCCTCTCCCATAATTGTAAGTTTTCTGAGACCTCCTAGCCATGTCTCCTGCACAGTCTGAGAAACTATGAGCCAATTAAATATCCTTTCTTTATAAATTCTCCAGCCTCAGGTATTACTTTACAGCTGTGTGAAAACAAAATAATACACTTATATATTGCTCATGTTTTCACATTGTCGTTCTGAAGTAAAATTAATCTTTTTTGTTTTTAATTCTCATGCTGTTTGTTTGAATGTAGTAACAAGACTTTATTCATCTGAAAATTAATTAGGGTTTTCTGTTTTTCTTCTCTTTTTCACTTCTCTGAAACATTTCTTTCTTTGAATGTGTAGTAGAATCCAACTACAAAAGCAGTTGATTCTAATGCTTTTATATAGGGATAATTTAATTGTGGATGCATGTTTTTCAAAATGATATATCAAGTGCAGTTTTCTAGTTCTTCTTGAGTCAGTTTGGGTAACTGACATTTTTGTAGAGACTTTTCTGTTTCACTGAAGAATTAAAATTTGTTTGCATAAAGATGTTGCTGACATTACCATATTTCTAAATTTCTGCTGCCTAGCTGAACATGTCCTCTCTTTGTTTCTTAATATTATGGGTTCTTTCTTTTTGCAATCAATCTGGTCAGAGATTTGTAAGCTTCATAATCTTCTCAAAGAACTAATTCTGTTTCTATTTGATTAATTTCTGCTCTTGGTTCATTATTTTCTGATTTATGCTTTTTTCTTTTGGTCCTAAATCTTTATAACAAATGATTTGCTTATTAGTGTCAGCTTTTCTTATTTCTTCACGAAATACAAAATTTTAACCTATTAATTTATCACTAACTTTTCTTTCAGCAGGAGTCCAAAATAACTGATACTCAATATTTTGAAGTATTATTTAGTTCTGAATTTTAAATTTTGTTTTTTTATGTGTTATTAAGAAGTCTGTCATATATTTCCAATTTACTGGATTAAAAATATGTATATTTTTACTTTTTAATTTTTTTTTTTTAGTGATAGTTTCCCTCTTTATTTCTTTTTTTAATTATTATTTTACTTTAAGTTTTAGGGCACATGTGCACAATGTGCAGGTTTGTTACATATGTATACATATGCCGTGTTTGTGTGCTGCACTATTCACAATAGCAAAGACTTGGAACGAACCCAAATGTCTAACAATGATAGACTGGATTAAGAAAATGTGGCACGTATACACCATGGAATACTATGCAGCCATAAAAAATGATGAGTTCATGTCCTTTGTAAGACTATGGATGAAGCTGGAAACCATCATTCTCAGCAAAAAATATGTGTATTTTTATACTTGTTTGTATTGGAATCAGAGAATGTGTTCTTGATAATACATGAACTTTTGAAACGTATTGAGACTTGCTTTATGGCATAGTATATCTTTAACTGTTACTGAGTTTTTAGAGAGGTTTGCATTGCTACATACTATATCCTATAACCTCCTCTCAGATAGTTTTTGAATAGCCTCTTACATAGTTTAACCTCTGCTGAACCAATAATTTTGGAGTGTTGTATTAAAATGTTTCATTATAATGTAATTAATTTATTATAATCTCATCAATTTTTGCTGTCGATGTTTTAGAAGTGTAGATTAACAGTGTATTATACTCCTAGTCTATTAAAAGTTTTATTGTTATATAGGTGACTATAATTTTTCCTTTATTATTAATTGTTGCTTTAAATCTAAGAATATGCAGTGTTTACGAGGGACACAGAATTTAACCGGCATATCCATTTACATAATTTATTAACTGTTTCTTATCTTGTGTTTGATGTGTGTTTCATAAGCAGCACAGAGCTCCAGTTTTTTAAAAAATATGTCTTTAGTACACATGTTAATTTAAACTTTTTATTATTCAAATATTTAGATATATGTCTATAATTTTAAATTTTTATTTATATTTGCCCCACGTTTTAGGTTTCACCTTCATCTCCTGTTTAAAATTGGTTGTATTAACCTGTTTTTTTTTCTAATTTTTATATATTGTCATGAGTTGAAAAAATATATCTTATGTTTAAAACCAATCAATATTTGTAATCCCAGTACTTTGGGAGGCCGAGGCGGTCAGATCACGAGATCAGGAGATTGAGACTATCCTGGCTAACACGGTGAAACCCTGTCTCTACTAAAAATACAAAAAAATCAGCAGGGTGCGGTGGCAGGCACCTGTAGTCCCAGCTATTGGGGAGGCTGAGGCGGGAGAATGGTGTGAACCCAGGATGCGGAGATTACAGTGAGCAGAGATCACACCACTGCACTCTAGCCTGGACGGCAGAGTGAGACTCTGTCTCAAAAAAAAAAAAAAAAAAAAAAAAAAATCAATATCTTTACCAGCTTTAGGAAGAATTCAAGATATTATCATGTTTTTATTTTGATTTGTTTTATTTTGTATGATTTAATACAATATTTTGAATTCTATCTTATTTCATTAAATTGTGTAAAATGTATTATTATTAAAAATGTTGATAACTACATGCCATTGTTTTACTAGGTTTCTTCAAAAATGACTATCCCTTTTTTTCCTAGAAACTTCTTATGGAGAGTGTCTCTGGTCTAGAAAATCTTTCAGCATTTTTTCAGTCATTTTATTTGTTATGAATATTTCTTTCTTTTCTGGGAATAAAATTATGTTCCTGATTTTAGTTTACTCATTTGGGTCTTTCAAGGAGTTAAACTGTTTTTGACTTTTGTTCTCTAAATGTTCTATTGAGTTTTTACTTTCCAAGTATTGTATTTATTGCATCTAAAATTTCTATTTTCTATCTAGATTTTCAGACTTACCTTATCTTAAATATCTTATGATTATCTTTTAATACTTGACCATAGTTTTAATATTACTGTTTTATTTTTTAAAGTTCATTAAGCTACTTTTGTTATATTCAATGTCTGCTTATAAAAAGATCTGCAGTATTTCTCAAATTGTCATTGTTTTTTCTGCTTGTATTTTTCATGATGGTTTCTTTCATAACTTTTTAACATTTTTCTTGTTTATGTGAATCATCTAAACTTTAGGAAAATTCTTTAAGGCCTGAGTTTAGTTTTTTTAAAAGGATATTTGTTGTGCAACAATCAGGTGCTATACAAAATACTTTTTACACCCAATTTTTACACTTAGTTTATGGAAAGTGACAGAGAGGGTATACATTATGTTGTCAAACTTACTTAATAACAGATTTTGGCTATAAAATTAAAGAGTAAGCATCACATCTATGCTCTTTAAAACTGAAAACCAAGTTTAAGATGAATATCTTTCTCTCTCTCTGTGGGGAGAGTTTGAATGGCTGTATTTATCAAAGGTTTCACTATAAGGCATCTGCAAGCTGAGGAGCAAGGAGAGTCAACCCAGGTCCACAAACTAAACAACTTGAAGACTGTGTTTCAGGGCAGAAAGCATCCAGCATGGGAGAAAGATGTAGTCTGGGAGACTAGGCCAGTCTCGTCTTTTCATATTTTTCTACCTAGATGCTAGTCATTCTGGCAGCTGATTAGATGGTGCCCAGTGAGATTAAGGGAGGGTCTGCCTTTTGCAGCTCACTTACACAAATATTAATCTCCTTTGGCAACACCCTTACAGACACACCAAGGATAAATACTTTTCATTCTTCAATCCAATCATATTGACACTCAGTATTAACTGTCACAAGTCCACCCCTGGTCAACTTGAACCCATACACATTTCCTGAGATTATACATAATCTTTGAATAAAGAAAATAATAAGGTCATAATTATGCCTAATATAATACAACTATTCTTCATACAACAGGAAATGCACCAATCACCAACCCAAATACAATTACATAAAGTTAATAATACTTAAATGCTAGTGTGAAGTTAATAAAACTTATAACACATAATAAAGGAAAAAGGAAATAAGGATATTTTCTTAGTATGAGTGTATAAACACACAAAAATGTAAAATGTTTTTAACAAAAGAAGGAGGAAATACATATGACAGTTACAGTTCTAGTTTTTGCAGCTGGTCAAGTGGTTGTAGCTGGTATTGATGACTACCTTCTTCTACTACCCATTCTGTATTCCCTTTGACTTCAGCAAGCACCTGAGCATGTTCTGAGATTGGCCACAGTGAGACAATATCACTAAGCATGTTAATTAATTAATTAATTAATTTGGTTGAATCAATTATTTAACTGAAATGATGACTTAGAAATATAAAAAGCAAAAGCTTTTTGTAATTCTTTACAAATTTTGCTAAAGAACATATTTGTGTCTTTAGAGTACATTGTTGTACTCTCACTTCAAGGCTCAACTAAAAAAAAAAAATGATACCTTTTTAAATTTAATTAATGTTCACAAAGAGAATTCCTTTGGCAAGATTTATTTTTACTGTCCTTCCACAAGTTGTTTGTACTTTTAGCTTTATCTTATCTAATTCAGATTAAATGTTTTACCCTAGGCAAGAATTTATATATTCATGCCTTCTTATAATTTTTTATTAAAAACACATTTTACTATATGTAAATCATTTAATCATATGTTAATCTACTTCCAGTGCTTTTAATTAGGTGTTAGAATGGTAACTTCTAGCAATTTTAACTTTAATGTAAAACCAGGTAAATTGTTTTAATTATGTACTAAGTGCAGTCAAGGCTTTGACTCCTTTCAGAATAATTAAGGGTATGGTTAATTCTATTTGTTCTCAGGCCTTACCAATAGTGAAGCAAAGTTGAACTGTTCTCAGAAACCAAAAATGCTGTTTATAACCTTAAAACATTTAGCAAAACTAGTATCTGGGCTGCATAATTTAGTCCACCCACTTATACGTTGAAGATATTTGTGTTTTACTGATAATCTTTAAGGCTGTTTTAATTTCTCAAAGATTAAAAGTCATGTGAACAAAAAAGTACACATCTTTTTTCTTCCCTTCAATAAATATTTGATCCAAGTTCTTATCATTCTGTAAGTAAATTTATTAGAGCTCTTTATATACACATCACACACACTATACATGTCTAACTACCACAGACAGTCAGAAGAAAACCCAGTAGTCATAAGGTTTTTTATTTGCCAATTTCCTGATTGAATTACCGGCCTTTCATGAATGTATTAGATTGGCGATGTTATGGGGCAGGGTGGGGTCATGGAGGGTTGGCGATCCTTGCTCCCAGAGCTCCCAAGATGGTGGTGGGCCACTTCCAAAATGGTGACAGGCTGCTTCCAAGATGGTGGCAAGCCTCCTGTTCTCTGACCTGGGGTTCTTGGCCTCATGGATTCCAAGGAATGGAATCGTGGGCCATGCAGTAAGTGTTGTAGCTCTATTAGAAAGTGTGGGTCATGGAAGAGAACCATGGAACCCGGTGACTAGTGTTCAGCTTGATTAGAATGAACCCGGGCACTTAGCCACGAAGGAACAATGGCAAGCCTTTAGCGGAATCAGGAGCAGCAATGGGCACCTGGCTGGATCAGGAGCACAGTGGACACCCTGCCAGATCTGGAGGAATGGAAGTCAGCGGCTGGTCTGCCATGGCGGCAAACAGCAGTGGTGGACGGTGAACAAAAGCTCAGCTTGAGCCATAACAAACATGGACCAGAAGAGAGTGCACTTGCAACATTTAATAGACTGAAAACAGAGCTCCCATACAAAGGGAGGGGACCCAAAGAGGGTAGCCACTGCTGGCTTGAATGCCTGGGTTTATGTCCCAGTCATTGTCCTTCCTTCTGTGCTCTCAGGGAATAGATGATTGGCTATTTCTTTACCTCCTGTTTTTTCTGATTAGCTTTTTAGCGAGCTCTCTTTACTACTTGATTGGTCAGGTGTGAGCTAAGTAGCAAGCCCTGTGTTTAAAGGTGGATGCTGTGACCTTCCCAGCTAGGCTTAGGGATTCTTATTTGGCCTAGAAAATCCAGCTAGTCCTGTCTCTCAGTAAAACAAAATGGAGAAAAGTAATTTAGGTGGCTGAGAAAAAACATTTTACCAGCAAAACAAGATCTAAGAAGAGAAAAACATAAAGGTATTTTAAATATACCCATAATTTGGATATCAACTTTTAAATAAGTTGTAAACTCTTTAAGAAAGTCCTTTTAAATTTTTTATTACCTGACTCTAGCAGCACTAAGTAGCCAGTATTTCTGGCTTTCAAATTTCAACAAAAGTAACTTACAGGTGTTCAGAGGAAAAAAAAAAATAAGGCACCTTGTGAAGGAGAAGAGAATTGACAAATGACAAAAATTACATGTTGATATAAAACCAGAAGGGCCTATTTTCTTAAGCTAGGATTAAACCTGGTCCACCATTGTAAAAATGGCAGAGGCCAAAACAAAACATTGCCACTTGTTACAGGTCATGTTCCTAAAAACGTAAAACAAGATAGATGCCTGCAGCAAAATTTCCTAACAACTGCAGAGAATGACATACAAACCACACTAAATTGGCCACAGCTCTGTAACAACCTGAGAAATACCTATTCACAATTAAAAGTCTACAAAGAAAATAAGCAATGATCACTGGGTCATAGCCCAGCAAAACATTTTTGAAGAAGAAGAAGAAAAAAAAAAAAGACTTCTGATTAAAAGTAAATTGCTGACAGAGTGAAGAAAAGAAAAGAAAAAAAGGCATAAATTTAGGGCAGGAAAGAAATTTTTCATTCTTTTGCAAATGGGTTCCTTCAACAAGGAGAAAAACTTAATTGCTGTTGGGTGAGGCTGGATCCTTTGATCAGTGAAGGTGAAAACATCATGAATGCCTGGCATTTTTCAGCCCAGAGGAGATGGTAATGTGGAGCCGCCATTCAACTATTCTCATCCTACATGTGCCTGGGGCTGTTTGGGTAGGGTGATGCAAAGTTTCCTCTACCCTCTGGAGAAGTCCAAGAATGAAAAGTCTTACAAACAAAATAGAAAAAGATTTTTTGGTTTACATCTTACCTTACCTCAAGCCCCACATCTAGACACTGATGTGTTATAGAACTTTCTCCTTAGTTAAGATTAAACAAGAATCTTGTCACATGATTATGAAGGAAGAGGCTAATGAATACACTGAGGGATCAGGAGTAAAGTTTATTGGGCCAAAAGGAAAAAGAAAACAAAACAAAACAACAAACAAAAAAATCCTCTCAGCAAAGTGAGAGGCAGTCTTGTTATAGGCCTCAACCTCAGAGATTGACTCAAGGCTTGGGCCTCACCCGCATAGAGCATTGTGACATGAAAGTTTAACCTGTAGCAAGATGATGTAACTCTTTTTCCTTGGTGTTTTCCTAAGGAAGCCTTGTGACATATCTCAGGACCCAGCACCCAGGTGATGTGGCCCTTTTGCCTGGTTTCTTCCCATGTGTTAGACTGTGACATATACCTAAAGAAACACCTAGGTGATGCCACTCTCCTCTTCTTCTTGTGTCCTGCTTCAGCACATTGTGACTCTGCATACACACCAAGCTAACAGTTAAAGGTGTCACCCTGAAAGATGAGCAGATTGTGTCATATCACTGGACCTAGTACCCAGTTGTTAAACTTTTGCTTAAACTGTTTCTCATTAGTGTATTGTGACATATTGTGTCAGAATCATAATAATGTGACACTTTTGCCCTGGCCCTGCCAACAAGAGATATCATCACATATCTCTGAGCCTAACTGCTAGGTGATTTGTCTTTTTTTCTTGTGCTTTACCCCCAAGAAATATTGTGATATTGTTGAACGTAGCATCTAGGAAATGTGTCTCTCCTCTCTTGCCTAGGTCCTCCCTACTAAAGGAATTGTGGCATACCGCTGAGTGCAAAACCTAGGTAGTGCAACTTTCCCCTTTATTCTGGAGTTTGTTACAATAGGGGATTATGACATCTTGCTGAGCCCAGCACCTAGGTGATGTGACTCTCCTGTTTTTTTTTCAATGCTGTCTACAGTGGATATGGTACCATATTACTTGAGGCTGTATCCAGGTGATGTGACTCTTCTTACTTGCCCCTGCCAGCAAAGGAGTTGATAATGTATTAGGAACTCAGCATCAAGGTGATGAGACTCTCCTTCCTTGTTTCTGCCCACAGGTGAAATTATGTCATATGCCTGGGATCATCTCACATGCACAATTATAACCATCAAACCTGGACCCAGAAAGGAGAGATATTTTGATTCTCATAGCTAGTCTTATTGCCATAAGTAAAATAATGGGTCTCCTAATTGTATAAAATTCACAGAGGGTTATGACATTCAGGCATATCATATAAAGCCTCAGTGGTACAAACAGTGTCATGATAGGGAAGAGCAACATGGTGTGATTACGAATCATGGAGGCACACCCAGCTAGCTAGATTGTAATTCTCACACAAGAACATGGCCTAAAAGTAAGGTACTAAATTTCACACAAAAGAGCAGTCAAAGGTTGAAATTGTTCCCCTCAAACAATGTTTAACTCCATGGGTGGTATGGTGATACAATATTCAGCCCAACTGTGAGGCTGTGACTTTCCCACTGGAATGTAATCTTCAAGTGGAACTGGACAACTTATGCATGGATTCTGTTAAGACTGTGACTCCTCAGCTTTGACTCAACCCACAGGGGGTGTTGACTCACATGCACAAAGCCAGGACTTGTGTAGGGCTATGAAACTTATTTCTGAATATTTCCAAGTGTGTGATTAGAATGTAAAAATTAGCCCAGCTCCTGAATAATTTGACTTTCCTTTTTAGGCCATGACCACAGATAAAATTGTGACATCTGTGGACAATACACCTAAGCAAAGGTGCCTGGGCCTGCCTACCATGGACACTTTCACATGTCACTGGGACCAGCACCAAGGTGATGTGAATTCTTTCTTTTTCCTGTCTATAAAAGGCATTGTGGCTTACATTTAAGTCCATCATATAAGTAATGTGACTCCCTTCTACTGCCTTGGCCCTGCTGTTATAGTGCATTGTGACACATAACTGGGTAATGCACTCAGGTGATGTGACTCTCTGTTTAGGATTCTGCCAACAGGAAGCTTTGTAACATATCACTTAGCTCAGCACCTAGCTAATGCTTCTTCTCTCTTGCTTTGCTGTGATCAGAGGGGAGACTGTGCCATATTGCTAACCCTAGCACTGAAGTGAGGTCACTTTCATACCATGGCTCTGCACATAGCAAACATTGTGACATATCTAGGCCAATTGCTTAGTTAAAGTGAGTCTCCTCATCCTCTTAAGATTTGCTCACAGGGGGAGTTTTGATTTATCACTAAAACCAGTATCCAGCTGATGTGAACCTTCTTCCAGGGTCCTGCCCACAAGAAAGATTGTGACATCTCACTGGACCAGCACCCACCCAGATGATGTGATATTTCTGCTTGTTCTCTTCCCACAGGTGATATTGTGCCATATACCTAAGACGACTTAAGATGACGAATTATGACTTTTAAACCTGGATCCTGGTCATATGCAAGATGGAAACTCCCATTCCTGGAACTTTCCACCAGTGTTATTGTGACATATACCTTTGCCCAACTCCTGAGTGATTTAATAATCCTGCCTAATTGTAGCCCTCAAATTCGATTTAGACATATAGTTCATCTGATCACCTTTATGATTTCACTCTCCTGTTTTAGCAATATCTTCCAGAAGGGTTGTAACAGATTTCTGGACCCATCATATAGTTACCTGACACTCCTCTCTTACCTGGACTCTGCTTCCAGTAGGGATTGTAGCATTTCTAAGCATTACATCCAAATTATATGAATCTCTTGCCTGGTCCTTTCAAGAGGAGACCTTGTGACATATCTCTGGGCTTACCATTTAGGTGATATGAATCTCCTCTTCTGCCTGGACACTGCCCACAAGGGGTATTGTGTTATACATGTTGATTTAACCCCTGAGTTATGCAACTTTTCTGCCCAGAACATGCCTACAAGGAGAACATTGGAAAATTTCTGGCTCAGTATTTAGGTGACTTGTCTGTCATGCCTGTTTCATTACCACAGTAAAATTAAATTGTGATATATACCCAAGCACAGCTCACAGGCATGATAATGACTCTTTTATGTGGATCCCACAAATAGAAGTAATTTTGACTCTCATAACTTGCTTTAGAGATATGAGTGATTAAATCTTTATCTGGCAAAAAAAAAAAAAAAAAAAAAAAAAAAAAAGGTCAAAGAAGATTATAACAGCCTCACATATTTTATAAAGCCTTTGGCTTGTACAGAGTGTCATAACAGTACCCAGCAGAAAGGTGAAATTGTGAGTCTCAAATGCACACCCAGCTGTCAGAAAGGACTATCACCATCTCACCTATATGAAGCTAACTGTTACTCATGAAAACAGCACATATGTGATATTGTAAACCTCATCCTGGGAAATTTCTGCTAGTGTTATTGTGATATAAATCTTTGTTGGCACCTGTGTGATTTAATTCTCCATAATGGTTCCAGCCCACATATGTTATTGTCATATCTACCTGGGCCAAACTCTACATGATGTGACTCTCCTGCCTGGGCCCTGCTCTCAGTAAGAATCATGACTTATTACTACATCCAGCACCTAGGTCATGTTACATCTTTGCCTTAGCCATGCCCAAAGATATTTTTGTGACATATTACTGTGTCAAACACTTAGGTGATATAACTCTCCTAATTAGAATGGACCCTGCATACATGGGGGATAGTGACATACAGTAGGGCCAGGCACACAGTTGACAGTACTCTTGTTAGAGCAATGTCCCAAAGAAAGAATTGTGACAAATCTCTGGGCTGATCACTTAGATTATGTTGCTCTCCTGCTTGGCTCCTGCTTTCCTGAATAGTGACATGTTGCTACGCTAGGCCTACAAGTGTTGGTACTCTTTTGCCAGGGTCATGCCTCAAGGAGAATAGGAGAATGTTGTGACATGTCTCTGTGCCTATCACTTAGGAAATGCTTCACCGTGGCCCACAAAGAGCATTGTGACATAAAGGTAGAATCTGCATCTATTTGTTGTAACTCTCTTGTCTGAGTCTTGTCCTAAGGGAACCTTGTGACATACCTCAGGAACCAGGATCAAGGTGGTGTGACTGTTCTGCATAGCTTCACCTCACATGTTAGATTTTGTCATATAGCTAGGGAAGCACCTACGTAATATGACTCCTCTTCTGCCTGAACCTTGCTTATCTGGGACATTGGGTCATATATCTGAGCCAGTGTCCTAAGTGATATAATTGTATTCTTCTGCCTGAGCCTTTACAATTGGGTGATGTGACATATTGCTAAGCCCAATACTTATGTTATATGACTCTTCTTTTTTTCCCGAAACAGTCTCATGAAAAGGAATTTTGACATATTGCATGGCCCAGCACTCAAATGATGTTCCTCTTCTGCCTGGGTCCTGCATAAAGAGAGAATTATGGCATATTGCTGTGGCCCCCACCCTAATGCTGTAACCCTCTCCTCTTGCCAGTGCCAGAGCAACAGAAAGTAATTTTACATATCTTGGGCACACCCAATAGGAGTTTTGCTCTCATCATTTGAGGGCTTCTTTTTTTTTTTTTTTTTAGGTTGGGGGATTATGTCATATTGCTGGGCCCTGCACCTAGTTAATGTAACCCTCATTTCTAGACCCCTACCTAGAAAATGCATTGTGACATATTGCTTGGCACAGCACCTCAGTTGTGCTACTCTCCTGCCAAGTTTTTTTTTTCCCCTACAAATGAGATTATGAAATTTACATTGATTAAATTCAGAGGCATGATGATCAAACTTAAATTGGGATTCTACCAATAGCAGGTGTTTGCCTATCATCTCTACACTTAGGGTAATAAATTTAAAATTGGGAGTTGCATATTTGTAGAAAGCTCACAGCAGCTTAGAACACTAACTCATATTAAAAAACTGCTTGGGTGACACACAGAATTTTATAACAGGGCCTAGCAAAAGGTTAAGATTATGACTCTTGATTAGACATGCAGGTGACTGCAAATGTTTTCAGCATCCCGTATTTACAAAGCCAACTGTTGAAGTCCTGAGTATAACCAGTAAGTAAAGTACAAAGTTGAAATTTCGACTTTCACATGTGGATTTTGCTATAGGTGAGATGGTGACTATTTTCTGGACCCAGATCACAGGCATAATAATGGGTCTCCTGTCTGAACCCAGACTATTAGACAGATGTTGACAATCATGACCGGGTTTAGGCAATATGCAAAATTGTGAGTGAATATGAGCATGTAGGCCTCAGAGTGGTTTGAAACTATGATGTATGTTGCATAAACACTCTGAGTGTTGTAGAGTGTATCATATAATGACGCAGAACACTTGTGAGGTTGTGACTGTAATATACATACCAAGCTAACAGTTAAAGGTGTAACCTAAAAGATGAAGAGCTTGTGTCATATTTCTAGGCCTTGCACCCAGGTGTTGAGAACTCTGGCTTAAATTCTTTACCATGGGTGCATTGTGAAATATCACTGTGTCTGTGTGTGTGTGTGTGTGTGTGTATTATATATATATTATATATATGTATTGTATATATAAATATATATGTATTATATATTATCTATGTATTATATATCATATATACATATTATATATGTATATGTATTATATATTATATACGTATATTGTATATATACATGTAGTGTATATATATACATACACAATGTGTATATATATACATACAATATATAATATAGCTGACTTAGAATCATCATAAAGTGACTCTTCTGCTTGGAGTCAGACAACAGGAGATATTATCACATATCTCTGGGCCTATCAGCTAGGTGATATGTCTCTCCTACCAGGGACCTGCCCACAGGGGACACGGTGACATATGGCTGGATACAGCATATAGGTAATGTGGCTCTGCTGTCTGCCTTGATACTGCCCACTGAAGAATTTGTGACATACCACTGAGTGCAAAACCTAGGTGATGTGACTCTTCTCTTTGTCCTGGTCTCTACGCAGAAAGGGAATTGTAACATATTGCTGTGCACAGCACCTGGGGTGTGTAACAATCCACTATTTTTTCAACATTGTATACAGTGGGCATTATGATATATTATTTGAGACAGTACCAAGGTGATATGACTCTTCTGCCTAGGTCATGCCTACAGAAGAGATATTAAGTATTCCTGGCGCAGCACCCAGATGATGTGACTCTGCTGTCTTCTCTCTATGTGTAGGCGAAATTTTGACATATACTGGCTTCATCTCATATACACAATAATAACTCTCATACCCAGACCTAGTCAGAGAAGATATTTTTACTCTCCTAGCCAGTCTTGTAGTCATGGGTAAAGTCCTAGATCTCCCACCTGTAAGAATTCGCAGGCATATCATGTAAAGCCTGGGTAGTACAAAGTGTGTCCTAACAGTCGCCAGCAACCAGGTGCTATTGTGACTGTTGGACGCATAACTAGCTGAAATGATTGTCATTCTCACACATGAACAGAGCCTACGAATAAGGTACAAAATCTCACACACATAAGCACTATTACTCACACACCTAAATCTGATACTAAGGGGTTTGGTGATGGTTTAATCATTAATCTGAAGACCTGTGGTGTTTTGACTTTCCTACTGGAACACAATCTTTAAGTAGAATTGGGGCTCTTATACATGGATCTTGCCCATTGTGGAGATTGTGATTCCAGTACTTTGACCCAACTCATAGGAGGTGTTGACTTTCATACCCAAAGCTAGCACTTGTGTGGTTCTGTGAAGTTTATTTCTGAACATTTTCTAGTATGTGATTGAGAAGCATGATTTTTCCCAAGATCTGAGTGTTTGACTCTCCTTTCTAGGCCCAGAGCACTGTCGAAATTGTGACATACATGCACCAAGCACCTAAGCAATGTATAACACCTTTTTGACAATGAGACAAAGGACAGTTTTATATATAATTGGGGCCAGCACCCAGCTGACACAAAATCTTGGACTGAACCCTGCCAACAAAGATCATTGAGGTTTTTATCCAGGTCCATCACATAAGTGATGTTACTTCATGCTACTGCCTTGACCATGCACTAATGGTGCTTTGTGCCACATAACTGGGTACTACACCCAGGTGATGTGACTCTATTTTTGAAGGAGTTCTTCCAATGGGAAGCTTGGTAAATTATCACTTGTCTCAGCACCACAGTGATGTTTCTTCTTTCTAGCCTAGGCCTTGAAGACCAGAGAGATTGTATCAGATTGCTGAACTCAGCAGCAAGGTGAGGTCACACTCCTGCCTTGGTCCTTCATATACAGGGCATTGTGACATATATCCAGCCCACTTTCTTGTGTGATATTCACCTTCTTTTGTGCCTAAGCTCTGCCCAAAGTTGGGGGGACTTAGATATATCACTGAAATCAGCATCCAGCTGATGTGACCTTTCTTCCAGAGTCCTTCCCACAAGGAGGATTGTGACATTTCATTGTACCAGTACCCAATCAGGTGATGGTTTTCTTTATTCTCTCTGTCCACAGGTGATATTTTGCCATATACCTGAGACCAGATCAAAGGCCTATTAATGACTATTGTACCTGGAGCCAGGACCTGTGTAGGATCATGACTTTCATAGCTGAATCTTGCCACAAGTGTGATTGTGACATACGCTTTTGCCCAGGACCTGAGTGATTTAATGATCCCACCTAGTTACAGTCCACAGTTGAAATGTTGATATATACCTTGGCCAAAGAAACTTGGTGATTTGCATCTCATGTCTTAACAGTGTCATCAGAAGAGACCATAACATACCTTTGGATATAGAAACATTGGGAAATATCACTGAGCCCATGACCTAAGTGTTGTGACTCTCATTTTCTGCCTGAGTTTTTGCTATAGGAGATTTTGACACATTGCTGAGCCCAACAGTTAGGATATGTGACTCTCCTCTTTTTCCTGAACGATGCCCACCAAAAAAGGTATTGTGACCTATTGCAGGACCCATAACCCAGATGATGTTACTCTTCTGCCTGAGTTATGCATAAAGAGGAAATTATAGCATATTGCCTGTTGCTGGGCCCAGAACCCCTACAATGTGTCTCTCCTGTCTGTGCTGGAGCCACTGAAGGTATTTTGACACATCTTGGGCCCATTTTGTACGTGTTTTGGCTCACATAACTTGGCTGGGTTTTTTCCACATGTGAGATGGTGTATTTCTGGGTCCATCACCCAGGTAATGTGACCCAATTTCCTATACCCTGCCTAGAGAAGGAAATGTGACATATTGGCTTGCACAGCATCTAAGTGATGTTACCCTCCTGCCTAATTTTTTGCCCCCAGTGGGATTATATCATATACCTTGATTCAGTCCACAGGCATGATGATCATACTTACATTGGGATTCTGCCAACAGGAGATATTTCCCTCTCATTGTTAAAACAATAGGTAAGTTTCTAGAGTTAAAACGTAGGTAAGTTCCTGTGTTGCATATTGATAGGAACCTCACAGAATCTTACAACACTAACTTATATTGTATAAACTCTTTGTGGTAGAGAGTTTCGTAAAAGGGGCCAGCAAAAATTTCAGATTGAGACTCTCGGTTACACATCCAGTTGAAGTTAAAAGTAGTCACCATCCCACATTTACAATGCATGCTGTTGAGGTCCTGATTCTAACAAGGGAATACAGCACAAAGTAGGAATTGGGACTTTTACATGTGGATTAGGCCACAGGTGGGATGGCTGCCCATTTCTGAACCCAGATCACAGACATAATAATACGTGTTCTTTTAACCCTGCCTATAGAAGAGATATCATCTATCAAACGTGGGCAATATTTATGATTTTGAGTCCACATGAGCATAAAAACCTCAGAGAGGTTTGCATCTCTCAAGGAGATTTTATAAAGCCCCAGATGCCTTAGAAAGTGTCATATGTTGGCCCAGCACACACATGAGATTCAGACTCTAATATACATCCTCAGCTAAAGTTAAAGGTATCATCATACAAGATGAGGAGATTGTGTCATACCACTGGGCCTAGTACTCAGGTTTTGACACTTTTTGGCTAAAATTCTTTTCCTTAGGTGCATTGTTACAAATTGCTGTGTCAGAATTATAACAATGTGACTCTTCTGCTTGGACCCAGACAACAGGGGATATTATCACATATCTCTGAGACTATAAGCTAGGTGATATGTCTCTCCTGCTAGTGCCTTGCCCACAGGAGACACTGTGACATATCGCCAGATATAGCAGCTAGGTAATATGACTCTCCCCTCCTGCCTGAACCCTGCCCACTAAAGAAATAGTGACATACCACTGAATGCAAAACCTAGGTGATGTGACTCTCCTCTTTGGCCAAGACACTGACAAGAGAAAGAATTATAATCTTTTGCTGAGTGCAGAACCTAGGGGTTGTGACAATCCACTGTTTTTTCCACCTTGTACACAGTAGGTATTATGACATATTATTTGATACTGTACCCTTTTTTGTGACTTTTTTGACTTGGTCCTTCCTACAAAGGAGCTTATAATGTATTCCTGTCTCAGGACCGAGAAGATATGGCTTTTCTGATTGTCTCTATCCAAAGGTGAATTTGTCACATATAACTTGATTAAGCTCATATGCAAAATAATAACTCTTATACCTAGACCCAGCCAGGGAAGATATTTTGACTCTCATAGCCAGACTTAAGAACATGAATACAATCCTTGATCTCCCACCGGTAAGAATTCACAGAAAAGTATGCAACTCAGATATATCATGCAAACCCTGAGTGGTACATACAGTGTCATAACAGACACCAGCAACCAGGTGCTATTGTGACTCTTGAATGCACCCTCAGCTGACATAATTGTCATTCTCACACATGAACAGAGCCTACAAATGAGGTACTAAATCTTACACAGATAGGCAGTTGAAACTTGTAATTGTTACTCTCATACATGAAACTGACCTACAGGTGGTTTTTTTGATGTTTGAATGACTCAGAAGATGTGTAGTGCTTTGACTCTCTTACTGGAATATAATCTTCAAGTGGGAATGGAGCTTTTATAAATGGACCTTGCCCATTGATGACATAGTGACTCCTTATACTTCAACCCAACTCATGGGAGATTGGGTTACATCCAATGGCCGAACTTGTATGGGACTGTCAAACATATTTCTGAACATTTTTGAGTGTGTGATTGAGAAGTTTGACTTTGCCCAGCATCTGAGTGTTTGACTCTCCTTTCCAGACCCAGAGTACAGTTGAAATTGTGATATACATGCACCAATCACCTGAGCAATGTATAACACCAAGTTTGGCAATGTAATATAGGAAAATTTACAAATCAATGAGACCAGCACCCAAGTTTTGTGACATTTCTGTTATATCACTACCCACAAAGAGAATATTGGAATATTTCTGGATGAAGATTTAGGTGATGTGGTTGTCCTGGCATGATACTTCTAGTCATATATGGACCCAGTCAATAGGAGAAACTTTGAGTCTTATAAATAGATTGAGGTACATGAGTAATGTCCAGGGCCTAATTCTGGTAAAAATGTCACAGAAGATTAAAACAGTCACACATATTTTATAACACCCTTGTGTTGTATAGACAGTGTCACTATAGGGCCTAGCATAGAGAGGAAATTCTGAGTCTCTTATGCACACCCAGCTGACAGTAAGGACTTCCACCATCACACATGGATGAAGACAACTCTCCTACAAGAAAACAAAATATGTATGATCTTTTAAATTTAATCCCTAGAATTTTATTTCATTGTAACTATGATGTAAATCTTTGCCAAGCACCTATGTGATTTCATTCTTTGGACTTGTTATAGTCTACATATGAGATTTGGATATCTCCCTGAGACAATCTTGAAGTGATGAGACTTTTCTGCCCAGCCCCTGCTTTCAGTAACAATTGTGACATCACTGGATCCAGCATCAAAGTGTCATTACATTTTGCTTGCACCATGCCTGAAGACATCATTGTGACATAACTTCGTACATCAGTTAGAAGATGTAAGTCTCCTCTCTGAAATAAGTCCTGCACACAGGGCAAAAGAGTGACATATTACTAGGACAGGCACACAGGTGATGATACTCTTTTGCCAGGGTCATGCCCAAAAGAGGGCATTTTGACATATCACAGGTACTATCATGTAGGTGATATGGCTCTTCTGCTCAGGAGTTGCCTAGTTGAATAGTGACGTATTGCTAGGACAGGCACAAAGATAATGGTGTTCTTTTGTCAGGGCCATGCTTTCGGGAAGGCTTTGTGACATATCTCTCAGTCTATTACTTAGGTGATATGCTTGGCCTTGGTCCTTGGTCCTGTTTGTCCCTGCCCACATGAAGCATTGTGAATAATAGTGGAACATGAACCTAGGTGATGTAACTAACTCGACTAGGTTCTTTTCTAAGGGGGACTGACTTGTGAGTATCTCAGGACACAGGAACAGAAGATGTGGCTCTTCACCATGGTTTCTGAACACATATTAAATTGTGACATACACCTAAAGAAGCATCTAGGTGATCTGACTCTTTCTGCCTGAGCCCTGTCTACTGGTGACATTGGGCCATATCTCTGAGCCCATGACATAAGTGGTGTGACTCTCCTGTCTGGACCTTAACAATAGGAACATTTTGACATATTGATAAGCCCATCACCTAGGTAATGTGACTCTCATCTTCTTGTTCAAAACCACCCAGGAACAGGGCTTTTGCAATATTTCAGGGCCCAGCACCTGGATGATGCTACTTTTCTGCATAAGTCATGCATAAACAGGGAATTGTGGCATATTGCTTGGTCCAGCACCTTAATGACATGACTCTCCTTCTTAGGACTAAGCAAAATAAAGTATTTTCAGGTATCTTTAACCCATTTTATAGGAGCTTTGGCTCTCATCACTTTGCTGGGTTTCTCCCACCTGTGGTTGTATTATAACGCTGGCTCCAGCCCCCTGTTAATATTACCCTCTTCCCTAGGCCCTGCCTAGAGAGGACATTGTGACATATTGCTTGACCTAACAATATGTTAACCTTCTGCCTGTTTGTTAGCCCACTAATGAGATTATGCCATATACCTTCCTGCAGTTAAAAGGCATGATAATCAAGCTTATATTGGGATTCTGCCAACAGGAGATATTTTGCCACTCACCACTAGGTTTTGTTCAGTAAGTTCCTTTATTGCATATTTGTACAAATCTCACAGAAGTTTACAACACTAACTCATATTATACAAACTATTTGGGTGGCACAGAGAGTTTCATAACAGGAACCAGCAAAAAATTAAGATTGTGACCCTTGACTACACAGGTGAAAGTAAAAGTTTTACCATTCTACATTTACAAAGCCCATTGTTGATGTCCTGAGTCTAACAAGTGAATATAGCATAAAGTTGGAATTGTGACTTTCATAAGTCAACCTGGCCACAGGTGGAATCATGACTCATTTCTGGACTCAGCTCACAGGAATAATAGTGGTCTCATTCTTTAAGCCAGCCTATAGGAGAGATGTTGACAGTCATTTGTGGGTTTAGGGCAATCTGTAAGTTTGTGAGTCCATATAAGCATGCAGGCCTCCGAGAGGTTTGCAACTCTTATGCATATTGTATACAGTTCTCAGATGTTGTAGACAGTGTCATACAATGGCCAGCACACACCTGAGATTGTGACTCTCACATACAAAACTAGCTAACTGTTAATGGTGTCACCCTTAAAGATGAGGAGTTTGAGTCATATGCCTTGGACTAATACCCCAGTGTTAAGACATTTGTATATATATAATTTTTCAGTAAGAGCATTGTTACATATCACTGGGTCAGCATCATGATAATGTGACTCTTATGCCTGGACCCTGCAAACAGCATATATTTTCATATATCTCTGGGTCTCTTAGCTAGCTGATATGGCTCTCCTGCCAGTGCCCTGCCCACAGGGGACATTGTGACATATCACTAGATATAGCATCTAGGAAATGTGACTCTCCTTTGCTGATTGGATCCTGCCCACTGAAGAAACTGTGACATACCACTGAGTCCAAAACCTAGGTGATATGAGTCTCCTCTTTGTCCTGGATTCTGCCAAGAGAGAGAGTTATTACATATTGCTGAACCCAGCACCCAGGAGTTGTGATTCTCTTTTTTTTTTTTTATTCAAAACTGTCCTTACTTGGGGGGATGACGACATATTACTTGAGTCTCTACCTAGTTTATGTTGCTTTTCTGCTTGGTGTCTGCGCATGTGTTAGAATGTGATATATGACTAGGAAAGTCCCTAGGTGATGTGACTCACCTTTTCTGACTGGGCTTTCCTTACTGGGGACAGTGGGATATATATCTATGTCCATGACCTAAGTGAAGTGACTGTCTTTTTCTGCCTGGTCTTTACAATGGGGGGATTGTGGCATATTGCTGAGTTCATTACTCAGGTTATTTGTCTCTAGTTTTTTTCTAGAGCCATGCCCACCAACAGAGTTTTTGACCTATTGCAGGCCTCAGCCATGAGATAATGTTACTCCTTTGCTTGGGTCAAGTATATAGACAGAATTATGGCATATTGCTGGGGACAGAAACCTGACAATGCTATTTCAGAGCAGGACATTATTTCACCTCTCATGCCTGTCCCGTATACACAGAAGATTTTTAACATATCCTGGGCTTATTATGAGGTGTTTTGACTCTCATCCCTTGGCTGGGATTTTGCGCATGTGGGATGGTTTCATACTGCTGAGTCCAGCACCCAGCTAATGTGACTCTAATTCCTATACCCATTCTAGAGAGGACATTGTGACATGCTACTTGACACAGCAGCTAAACCATCTTACCTGCTAACCTAGTTTTTGCCCACAAATGGGACTATGACATATACTTTGCTTCAGTTTACAGACATGAGAGTAAAACTTATATTGGTGATATGGTTCTCCTTCATATTCCAGATTCTGGCAACTGGCAGTAGGACTTACTTTGTCTTTCATCGCTAGGCTTAGGGCAATGTCCTGTGTTGCATATTTGTATCAAACTCACAGTGCCTTACAACACTAACTCATAAAGTGTAATCTCCTCATGTGGTACAGAGAGTTTTATCACAGGAACCATCAAAAAGTTCAGATTGGGTCTCTAGATTACACACCCTGGTAAAAGTAAGTATTGTTACCATACCACATATGCAAATCCCACTGTTACAGGCCTAAGTCTAACAAGTGAATAAAGTACAAAGTTGGAATTGTGATTTTCATATGTCCCACATATGTCCCACAGGTGGGATGATGACTCATTTCTGGATCCAGCTCACAGGCATAATAATGTGTCTCATCCCTAATCTCAGCCTACAGAAGAGATGTTAACTATTATACCTGGGTTAGGGCAGTAGTTATGATTGTGAATCCAAATGAGCATATAGGACTCAGAGTGGTTTGCAACTCTCATGCATGCTGTATAAAGCCTTCAAATGTTGTAGAGTGTCATACAACAACCCAGGAAAAATGTGAGATTGAGACTGTCATATATACATTCAGGTCACAGTTAATGGTGTCACCCTCAAAGGCCAAAAGGTTTGACATATTCTTAGTCCTAGTACTGAGGTGTTGAGACTTTTTGGCTTAAATATCTTCCCATGGATTCATTAGGACATATTGCTGAGTTATAATAAAGATATTATGACTTTTCTGCCTGGACCCTGCCAATCTGGGATATTGTGACATATCCCTGGGATTATAAGCTGGGTGACTTGTCTCTCCTACCTGTACCCTGCCACTAGAGGATATTGTGAAATATTGTTTGGCCAACACTTATGTCATGTGACTCTCCTCCTGGCTAAGGTTCTGCTCACCAAAAAACTTGTGACATACTGCTGATTGCAATACCTAGGTGATGTGTCTCTCCTTCATATTCCAGACTCTGGCAATAAATACATTATTACATATTGCAGAGCCCAGCACCTAGGTGGGGTAACTCTCCTCTTACGCTTCTTCCCTATCTATAGCAGGCTTGATGACATACTATTTGAGGCTGTATCCAGGTTGTGTGATTTTCTGACTAGGCTCAGCCTATAAATGAGATTATACTCTATCACTGGCTGAGCACTCAGATAATGTGACTCTCCTGCCTTGTCCTTGCTCACAGGTGAAATTGTGATATACACATGAGTTAAGCACATACGCACAATAATAACTCTTATAACTGAACCAACCCAGTAGAAATATTTTAACTGTCTGGGTCAAGGACACCTGCATAATAACTTTTATACCTGGACTCAGCCAGTAGAGATATTTTGACTCTTATAGCCAGTCTGAAGTCCATGGGGAAAGTCCTTGGATTTTTACTTGTACAAAGTTCACGAAGAATTATAAGACTCAGGTATATAATATAAACCCTTAAAGGTACAAAGAGTGTCATAAAAGAGATCAGCAACAAGGTGAGAATATGACTCTTGCATGCACACCTAATAGCAGTCAAAGGCCGAAATAATTACTCTTGTACCTAAATCTTAATCACAAGTGGTTTGGTAACATTTGCAGAATGATTCAGCACAATGTGGTGTTGTGACTCCCCAACTGAAACATAATCTTCAATTGAGATTCTGGCTGTTATAGATAGATCTGAATCATTGTTGAAATGTGACTCCTCTGCATCAACTCAACTCATAGAAAGATTTGACTTTCATACACAAAACCAGACTTGTGTAGAATGTGCAACTTACTTCAAACATTTCTGAGAGTGTGATTGGGACAGGTAAATTTCCCCAGCACATGAATAATTTGACCCCTTTTTTAAGGTATGATGAAATTGTGCCATATGTGGAAGAATATGGCACCTAAGCAATACGTAACACATTCCTTGTCACTGCCTACGAAGGGCACTTTTGTATATCACTGGGGCCATCAGCCTGGTGAGGTGAATTATCTGCCTAAACTTGCCTACAGTGAAAATTGTGTCTTATATCAAGGTCCATCACATAAGTGATATGAATCCTTTCTTCTGCCTTGGCCGTGCACTTACAGTGTGTTGTAACACATAGCTTGGTACTGCACCCAGGTGATGTGATTCTCTGTTTTGGGTTCTGCCAACAGGAAGCATTGTAACATGTCACTTGGCTAAGCACCTAGGTGATGTTTCTTCACTTTTTGCCTGTGCACTGGCCACAGGGAGACTGTGACGTATACCTGATTTTGGCACCAACATGAGATCACTCTCCATCCTTGGTACTGAATATTAGAGCCGTTTTGACATATAATGAGGCCAATTGTTAGGTGAACTGAATCTCCTCTCTGGCCAAATTCATGCCCACAGGAGAAGTTTTGATATGTCACTGAAATTAGCGTTCCGGTTGTATGACTTTACGGCCAGGGACCTGCCCACAAGGTGGAGTGTGACATCTCATTGGACCCGCACCCACATAGGTGATGTGACTTTCCTGCCTTCTCTCTTGCCACAAATAATATTGTGCCATGTATCTGAGACCATAAAAAAGCCTAATAGCAACTCATGTCTGGAGTCAGAACTTGTGCAAGATGGTGAGTCATATTCTTAAACTTTTTCACAGGTGTAATTCTGACATGTACTATTGCTCAGCTCCTGAGTAACTTAATAATTCTGCCTAGATTCAGTCCACAAATGAGATTTTGACAAACACCTGGGCCAAGAACCTTGGTGAATTAATTGTGCTATCTCAATGTCCTCAGGGTGAATGGTCACATAATTCTTGACTTGTCATCTAGGTTACATGACTCCCCTCTTTGGCCTGTACTCTGCTTCCTTTAGTAATTTTAGCATTTCTAAACACTGCATCCTAATGACTTGATTCTTTTTCCTGAGCCCTGCCAACATGAGACATTGTGACATATTTTTGGTCCCTGCTGTAAGGTGATATGAGTCTCCTATCCTGCCTGGACACTTCCCACAAGGGACATTGTGCACTAAGCTGGATTTAGCAAACATGTTATGTGACATTTCTTACTGGAATATGCCTACAATAAGAATATTGGAATATTTCTGGCCCAACATTTAGGTGATGTGGCTCTTCTGCCTGCTTTATAACTACAGAGGGAGTTGTAACATATTCCTAGGCCTGGACCACAGGCATGATAATGACTCTTTTATGTAGACTCAGCCAATAGAAGATACTTTGAGTCTTATAAATAGGTTTAGTGACACGTGCGATGTCCTGGATCACCTTCTTTTTCAAAGATCACAAAAGACTATAACACTCACACATATTTACAAAGTCTTTGGGTTACACACACAGAATCTAAGCAGGGCTCAGCTCACAGGTGGAATTTTGAGTCTTGTGTGCACATCTGGCTCACAGTAATGACTATCATCATCTAACCTGTATGAAGCCAATTGTCACATGAAAACAGGATGTGTGTGGTATTGTAAATCTCATCTTTGGAATTTTCTGACAGTGTGATTGTGATGTAAACCTTCATCAAGCACCTGTGTAATTTGACTCACCAGAATTGTTTCAGCCCATATATGAGATTGTGATATCTACCTAGGACAACCTAGAGGTGATGTGACTCTCCTGCCTTGACCCTTTTCTCAGTAATGACTGTGACTTATCACTGGAGCTAGCATCCACGTGATGTTATATTCTTGCCTTCACCATGCAACCAAAATTTCTGTTACATATTTTTATGTCCACCTCTTAGGGGATGCCACTCTCTTCTCTGTAATGGGCACTCCACAAAGGAAGGATGGTGACATATTGCTAGCCCAGGCACACAGGTGAGGGAACTCTTATGCCAGATCCATGCCCAAAGAGGGGCATTGTGACATACCTCTGAGCTTATCACAGAGTTTATGTGGCTCTCCTGCTTGGGCTTTGCCAACCTGGAGAGTGACGTATTTCCAGCCCAGTCACACAGATGATGATATTCTTTTGCCAGGGCTATGCTCCATAGAGGACATTGTGACATATATCTGGGCCTATCACCTCAGTGAAGTGACTCCCTGCTTTGGCCCTACCCATGTGGAGCATTGTGGCATAAGCAGAAACCTGCATCTAGGTGATATAACTCTCTTTGCTGGGTGCTGTGTTAAGAGAGCCTTGTGAAAGATCTCAGGAACCAGAACTCAAGTGATGTGTTTCTTTTGCCTGCTTTCTGTCCACATGTTACGTTGTGACACATTCTCAGGAAAGCACCTTAGGGGATGTGACTCTCCTCATCTGCCTGATCACTGTTTGCGGTGGACACTGGGATGCTGGGGTTCAATCAGCCTGGTGGGGAAAAATTTAAGATAAAGTTATAAAATATAAACACATAATCTCTGGAAGGCCTGGAGGTTTGCATAAAGTGTTTGGCTGAAGACAGCCATATACTTTTTGAGCTATAGCAAGGGTATTTAACAATGGAATGTAGAGAAGTCTATTTAAATAGCTTGTTTACTCATGTGGTCCTAAAACTAACCTTTGACCATTTGCTGGTGCATAATTGCTTTGTACTAGGGGGGTCAGCAATGGTAATTAACTTCTAGTGGTGTTTACTTGAGACTTTTGTCATTTAATGTGTGTTGAATAAATGCCAGGAGAGCCAGCAACTCGGGGCCACAGCTGATAGCACTCTCACTGGAGTCTGCAAGTGGCCTGGACTCTCAGCCAGACTGATAAGCATAATATGTGCATTTGTGTACGTTATTTATTTGTCATTGAGTCAGGGTTTCCTGGACAACCTCACATTGGGACATATCTCTGAGCCCATGACCTAAGTGATGTGGCTCTCTTTTTCTGCCTGGGCCTTCACAATAGGAGGATTTTGACACATTGCTGAGCCCAGGACTCAAGATACATAACTCTCCTCTTTTTCTGGACAATGCCTACAAAAATGGAATTTTGACATACTGCAGGATTCATCACCGGATGATGTTACTCTTCTGCCTGGGTCCTGCGTAAAGAGGAAATTATGACATACTGTATATTGCTGGGCCAAGCACCCTTTTGATGTGACTCTCCTGCCAGTGCTTGTGCCACTGAATGTATATTGTCATATCTTGGGCCCATTATGTAGGTGTTTTGGCTCTCATTACCTGGCTTGATTTTTTCCACATGTGAGATGGTGCCATTTGATGGGTTGAGCACCCAGTTATGTGACACAATTTTCTATAACCTGCCTAGAGAAGGCATTGTGACACATTGATTTGCACAGAATTGCTCGGCATTCAGTTTATTTGGCTAAGTGGTGTTACCCTCCTGCCTAGTTTTTTGTCCACAAATGGAATTATGACATATACCTTGCTGCAGTTCAAAGGCATGATGATCAAACTTATATTGGGTTTGAGCCAATAGGGAAAATTTTCCCTCTTATACTTAGGCTTAGGACAACAGAGAAGCCCCGGGTTGCATATTTGTATCATGCTCACTGAAGCTTACACCACTATCTTATATTGTATAAACACTTTCGTGGTACGGAGTTTCATAACAGGAGCCAGCAAAAAGTTCACATTGGGGCTCTCAGTTACACACCAAGGAGAAATTAAAAGTTGTCATTATCCCACACCTACAAATCCTGCTGTTGACATTCTGAGTGTAACAAGCAAATATAGTGCAAAGTTGGAATTGTGACTTTTATATATGGATCTGGCCAAAGGTGGGATGGTGACTTACTTCTGGACCCAGCCCACAGGCATAATAATAGGTCTTCTCCCTTAACTCTGCCTGTAGGAGAGATGTTGACTATAAAACCTGGGTTTAGGGCAATATATAAGATTGTGAGTTCATAAGAGCTTGTAGACCTCAGAGAGTTTTGCATCCCTCATGAAGGTTTTATAAATTCTTCAGATGTTACAGAGAGAGTCATACATTGGCCCAGTACACAAGTTAGACAGAGACACTAATGCACACGCTTAGCTAAAAGTTAGCTGTCACCCTCAAAGATGAGGAGATTGTGTCATATCACTGAGCCCCAGTTTTGAGACTTTGGGGCTCATATTCTTTCCCATGGGGGCATTATTACATGTCGCTGGGTCAAAATCATAATGATGTGACTCTTTTGCCTGGGCCCTCTAACAGAGGATATTATCACATATGTCTGAGCCTATTAGCTAGGTGACGTGTCTCTCCTGACAGTGCCCTGCACACAGGAAACATTGTGATTTATTGCTAGATATAGAATCTACATAATGTGACTCTTCTCTCCTGCCTGGATTCTGCCCACTAAAGAAATTGTGACATACCACTGAAAGAAAAATCTAGCTGAGTAATATCACCAAATATTTATGTGATACGACTCTCCTCTTCTGCCTGAACATGGCCCACAAGGTGCAATGTGCCACAGAGCTGGATCAAGTACACAAGTTATGTCACATTTCACAAAGTATTCTGCCTACAAATAAAATATTGGACTATTTCTGGCTCATCATTCTGGTTATTTGGTTATCGTGACTGTTTCATTACCACAAAGTAAACTTTGATGTAAACCTGTGCATAGTTCACAGGCCTGGTGATAACTCTCATATGTGGACCCCACAAATAGGAGTAATTTTGACTCTCATAACTTTTTTTAAAAACAGGAGTGATTACATCCCTTTCTGCTAAAAAAAAAAAAAAAAGTCACATAAGGTTATAAGATATTTTTTACAGCCCTTGGCTTGTACAGAGAGTGTCATAAGAGAACCCAGCAGAAAGGTAAAATTGTGTTCTTACATGCACACCCAGCAGTCAGTAACGACTGTCACTGTCTCACATATATGAAGCCAACAGTCACTCATGAAAACAGGACATGTGTGGAATTGTAAATCTCATTTCAGGTATTTTCTGCCAGTGTAATTGTGATGTAAATATTTGCTGACAAACTGTGTGATTTGACTCTGCAGACTGGATCCACACCACGTAAGTTGTGATATCACCTGGGCCAACCACTAGGTGATGTGACTCTACTGGCTGGGCTTTGCTGTCAGTAAGAATCATGGCATATCTCTAGATCCAGCAACCAGGTCATGTTACATTTATTTCTGAGCCATGCCAACATAAATCATTGTGATATATGATTGTGTCAAACACTTGGGTGACATAACTCTCTTCATTAGAAGGCACACAGTGGAGTATAGTGACATATGGCTCAATGAGTCAAACAAGTGATGGTACTCTTTTGCTAGGGCCTTGTCCTAAACAGGGCATTGTGGCAAATCTCTGGGCCTATCACCTAGGTGATATTGATCTCCCGCTTGGGTCCTACTTTCCTGGATAGTGACATATCACTAGGCTAGGCATGCAGGTGATGGTACTCTTTCCGCAGGGCCATGCCTCAAGAAGGATTTTCTGACATCTCTGGGCCTATCATCTAGGTGATGTGACTCTTGGCTTAAGGCCTGGCCACATGGATTATTGTGAAATAAGGGTAGAATCTGCATCTATTTGTTGTAACTCTTTTGCCTAGGTCCTGTCCTAAGGGAGCCATGTGACACATTTCAGGACCCAGCATCAAGGTGAGGTGGCTATTCAGCTTGGCTTCAGCTCACATGTTAGATTGTGCCATATACCTGGAGAAGCACCTAGATGATATGACTACACTTCTAGCTGACTCCTGCCTACTTGGAACATTTGGCTAATTATCTGATAGTGAGTCCTAAGTGATGTGACTCTTTTCTTCTGCTTGAGCCTTTAAATTATGGTGATGTGACACATTGCTAAACCCAATACTTAGGTAATATGATTCTACTTTTTATCCTGAACTATGCACATGAAAAAGAATTTGGACAGCTTGCAGGGCTCAGCACCCAGATGATGTTCCTCTTCTCTACATGTCCTGCATAAACAAATAATTATGGTATACTGCTAGGCACCCTCATCCTGATGATGTAACCTTCTCGCCTGTGCTAGAGCAACAGAAAATATTTTTACTTATCTTGGGCCTATTGTTTAGGTGTTTTTGCTCTCATTATTTTTCTATGTTTTTTTTTCACATTTTGGATTTTGTCATATTTCTGAGTCCAGCACCCAGTTGATGTAACCCTCATTTCTACACCCTGCCTAAAAAAGGCATTGTGACATATTGCTTGGCACAGCAACATAGTTGGGCTACCCTCCTGCCAAGTATTTTTCCTACAAATGAGATTATGAAATTTACATTGCATCATTTCACAGGCAAGATGATCAAACTTAAACTAATATTCCACTAATAGTGATATTTTGCTTTTCATTGCTACATTTCAGCAATAGGTAAGGTAACAAGTTGCATATTCATATAAAGGTCACATAAGTTTTCAACACTAACTCATACTTCATAAACTCTTGGGTGGTACACAGAGTTTTATAACAGGGCCCAGCAAAAGGTAATATTGTGACTGTTGAATACATATGCAGGTGAGAGCAAAAATTGTCACCATACCACATTTACAAAGTCCAGTGTGGAAGTCCTGATTCTATCAAGTAAATAAAGTACAAAGATGGAGTTGTGAGTTTCATATGTGGATCTTACTACAGGCAAGATGGTGAATCATTTCTAGACCCAGATTAAAGGAATAATAATGTGTCTTATGTCTGAACCCAGCCTATAAAAGAGATATTGACTATCATAAATGGGTTTAGGACAATATGTAACATTGTAAGTCAATACGAGCATGTAGGCCTCAGAGAGATTTTCAACTCTCAAACATATTGCATAGAACCTCCGGATGTTATAGAGTGTGTCATACTGTGACCCGAAACAAACGTGAGATTGCGACCCTTATATACACACCAAACTAACCATTAAAGATGTTACACTAAATTATGAGAAGATTGTGTCATATTACTGGGCCTAGTACCCCGGTGTTGAAAGTTTTTGGCTTAAATTTTTTCCCATTGGGGCACTGTAAAATATCTCTGAGTTAGAATCGTAATAATGTTGCTGGACATGGTGGATCATGCTGTAATTCCAGCATTTTGGGAGGCGGAGGTTGGCGGATCTCAAGATCAGGAGATCAAGACCATCCTGACTAACACAGTGAAACCCTGTCTCTATTAAAAATACATAAAAGTTAGCCGGCATGGTGGCAGGCACCAGTGATCCCAGCTACTAAGGAAGTTGAGGCAGGAGAATGGCATGAACCCAGCAGGCGGTGCTTGCAGTGAGCCTAGATCATGCCACTGCACTCCAGCCTGGGTGACAGAAGGAGACTTCATCTAGAAAAAAAAAAAAATCATAGTAATATTTTTCAGCTTGGACCCAGCCAACAGGGGATATTACCCCATGTTTTTGGTCTTATAAGCTAGGTGATGTGTTTCTCCTCCCAGTTATCTGACCACAGAGGACACTGTGACATATCTCTGAATATAGCATATAGATAACGATGTGACTCTCCTCTCTTGCCTGGATCCTGCCTACTGAAGAAATTGTGACATACCACTGAGTGCAAAACCTAGGTGATGTGACTCTCCTCTTTCTTCTGGACTCTGCCAAAAGAGGGAATTATTAGATATTACTGCACACAGCATTTAGGGAATGTGACTATTCAATATTTTTTCAAACCTGTATACAGTGAGCATGATGTCATATTTGAGATTGTACCTAGGTGACATGGCTTTGCTGACAGGGTCTTGTGTACAAAGAAGATTATAATGTATCCCTGGCTCAGCACCTTGATGATGGAACACTTCTGTCTTGTCTCTGTCCGAAGGTGAAAGTGTGACATATACCTGCATTCAGTCCATATGCACAATAATAACTCTTATACCTAGACCCATCCAGGGCAGATATTTCAACTCTCATAGCCAGTCATACAGCCTTGGGGAATGTCCCAGATTTCCAACTATATGAATTCACAGAAAAGTATGCTACTCAGGAATATTATATAAAGCTTGAGTGGTACAAGGACTGTCATAACATAGCAACCAGGTGCTATTGTGATTCTTGGATCCACACCTAGCTGACACAATTGTCATTCACACATATGAGCAGAGCCAATGAATGAGGTGCTAAATCTCTCACACCTGAGCAGTTAATACTGTTACTCTCATACATGAATCTACTCCACAGGTGGTTTAATGTCATTTGAACCATGATTAAGTAGAACTGGGGTGCTTTGACTCTCTTACTGGAACACAATTATTTACTGGGATTGGGGCTTTTATACATGTTTTTTCCCCTCATTGAGATTGTAATGCCTGTACTTCAACCCAAATCATAGGAGGTGTTGACTCTCATAGCAGAAGCCAGGAATTGTGTGGGACTGTGAAACTTATTTCTGAATATTTTCCAGTTTGTGATTGAGAAGTATGACTTTGCCCAGCATCTGAGTGTTTTCACCTTCCTTTCTGGGCCCAGAGCACAGTTGAAATTGTGACATGTATGCACCAAGCACCTAAGCAAAGTACAACACCATCTTTTGCAAGGCAACAAAGGGCACTTTTTTCATATCATTGAGACCAGCACCAAATTGATGTGAAAACTTGTTCTAAACTCTGCCTATGAAGAGTATTGTGACTTTTATCTAGGTCCATCACATAAGTTACTTGACTTTCTTCTACTGCCTTGGCCATGCACTTATGGTGCATTATGACACATTACTGGGTACTGCACCCAGGTGATGTGACTCCTTTTTGGGGGAGGGATTTTGCCAGTAGGAAATGATGTGTCACTTGTCTCAGCACCTATATGAGGCTTATTCTTTTTTGTCTGGGCCCTGACTACTGGAGAGATTGTGAAATATTGCTGAACCCAACACCAAGTTTGGTCTCTCTCCTGCATGGTCCTGCACACAGGGGAAATTGTGACATATATCCAGACCAATTGCTTACGTGAGGTTTGTCTCCTATCCTACCTAAGCCCTGCCCACAGGGGAAATTCAGATATGTCACTGAAACCAACATTTATTTGATGGGACTCTTCTTCCAGAATCCTGCCCACAAGGAGGATTGTGACATTTCACTGGACCAAAATCCACTCAGGTGATGTGACTTTCCTTTCTTCTCCCTCCCTGCCCACGGGTGATGTTGTGTCATATAACTGAGACTAGATGAAAGGCCTAACAACGACTTTTGTACTTGGAGCCAGGACATATGCAGGATGGTGTCCCTCATCCCTAAACTTTTCCATGGGTGGTATTGTGACGTACCTTTGCCCAGCTCCTGAGTGATTTAATAATCCTGCCTAGTTATATCCCACTGATGACATTTTGACATAAACCTGAGACAAGAATCTTGGTGATTTGACTCTCATGTTTTAACAGTATCCTCAGAAGAATTCACAATATACTTCTAGACCCATTGTCTAGGTATGTGACTCTCCTCTCCTGCCTGAACTCAGCTTCCAGTGAAGAGTGTAACATTTTTAAGCACTGTATCCAAATAACATAACCCTCTTGCCTAACCTTTTTGACAGAAGGTATTGTGACATATTTCTGTGCCCATTTAGGTGGTATGAATCACCTTTCCTGCCTGTACACTCTCCACAGGAGGCATTATGCCATAGAGCTGGGTTTAGCACCCAATATTTGTGATGTTTCTGTGAGGGTCTTGCCTACAAAGAGAATATTGGAATTTTTCTGGCTTTGGATTTAGGTGACATGGTTGTCCTGCCTGTTTAGTAACCACAAAGTGGATGGTGACATATACGTAGGCATAGCTAACAGGCATAATAATGACTCTCATATGTGGACTGAGCCAATAGGAGAAATTTTGACTCATCTAACTAGGTTGATGTACATGAGTGATGTGCAGGTTCTTCTGCAAAAGGTCACAGAAGATTACAAAAATCACACATATTTGATAACACCCTTGGGTTGTGTAGAGAGTGTCATACCAGGGCCTAGCACACAAAAGAAATTGTGAGTCTCCAATGCGCACCAGCTAACTGTAAGGACTTTCACTATTACAGATGGATGGAGGCAACTCTTCTACATGAAAACAGTACATGTGTGGTATGGTAAATCTAATCCCTAGAATTTTATTCCACCGTGATTTTGATATAAATCTTTGTCAAGTACCTGTGTGATTTTACTCTTCAGACTGGTTCCAGCCTACATATGGGATTTTGATATCTACCTGAGCCAATCTTAAAATGATGTGACTCTTCTGCCTGGATCATGCTCAGTAAGAATGGTGACATCACTGGATCCAGCTCCTGGGTGACTTTACATTCTTGTCTGCACCATGCCCAGAAACATCAATGTTACATATCACTGTGTCCCTCCCTTAGAAGATGTTACTCTCATCTCTGGAATGAACCCTGCACACAGGGAAGAATAGTGACATATTCCTTGGCCACACACACAGATGATGATACTCTTTTGTCAAGACCTTGACCAAAAGAGGACATTTTGACATATCTCAGGGCCTGTCTTGTAGGTGATATGGCTTTTCAGCTTGGGACCTGCCCACTTGAACGGTGACATATTGCTAGGCCAGGCACAGAGTACTCTTTTGACAGGGCCATGCTTTAAGGAAAACTTTGTGACACATCTCTGTGGCTATCACCTAGTTTATGTGACTTCCTGCTTGGTCCTGCCCACATGGGGCATTGTGACATAAAGGTGGAACCTGGACCTAGGTGATGTATGTCCATTGCCTGGGTCCTTTTCTAAAGGGGACTTGTGAATACATCAGGACCAAAATTCATGTGATGTGTGTTTTCAGCCTGGTATCTGCCCACATATTAAATTGTGACATATAGACAGGGAAGCAACTAGATGATATGACTCTCTTTTTTCTGCTTGAGCCCAGCATACTGGTGACATTGGGCCATATCTCTGAACCCATGACCTAAGTCATATAACTCTCTTCTTCTGACTGTGCTTTTATAAAGAGAATATTATGACATATTGATGAGTCCAGCCCTTAGGTAATGTGACTTTCATCTTGTTGCTGAACAACACCCATAAACAAGACTTTTCCCATGCTTCAGGGCCCAGCTCCCAGATTATGTCACTTTTCTACCAAGGTCATGCATAAATGGGGAATTATAGCATATTGTTCGGCCCAGCACCCCAAAGATGTAACTCTCCTGCTTCTGCCTGAGCCACAGAAGGTATTTTGACATATCTTTGACCCATTCGGTGGGTGTTTTGACTCTTATCACTTTTCTGGATTTCCTCCACATGAGGTTGTATCATATTTGTGGCTCCAGCCCCCAGTTAATGTGACCCTTTTCCTAGGCCTTGCCTAGAGAGGACATTGTGAAATATTGTGTGGCACAACACTTAAGTAATTTTAACTTTTTGCCTGGTTTTCTTGCCCACAAATGGGATTATGACATATACCTTTGTTCAGTTCAAAGGCAAGATGATCAAGCTCATATTGGGATTCAGCCAATAGGAGATATCTTGCCTCTAGCAACTATGTTTAGGTCAATAGATAAGGTCCTTGATTTCACATTTGTACAGAGCACACTGAAATTTGCAATATTAACTCATATCAGAAAAACTTCTTGGGTAGTACAGAGTTTCATAATAGGGCCCAGCAAAAGTTAAGATTGTGTCTCTTGACTACGCACTCTCATGAAAGTTAAAGTTATTGTCATCCTACATTTACAAAGCCCATTGTTGAGGTCCTCAGTCTAACAAGTAAATACAGCAGAAAGTTGGAATTGTGACTTTCATGAGTGAATGTAGCCATACATGGGATGGTGACTCATTTTTGGCACCAGCTTACAGGCATAATAGTGGTCTCATTCCTGAGTCCAGTCTATAGGAGAGCTGTTTACTGTCATGCCTGGGTTTATGGCAATATGTAAGATCATGAGTCCATGTAAATGTTTAGGCCTCAGAAAAGTTAGCAACCCTGATGCGTGTTGAACAAAGTTCTCTAATGTTGTAGAGGGTGCCATACAATGGTCAGCACACATGTGAGATTGTGGCTGTCATATACACAACTAGCTAACAGTTAATATTTTCACTCTTAAAAATGAGAAGATTGTGTCCTAACTATTGGCTTAGCACCCAGGTGTTGAGACTTTTTGGCTTAACTTCCTTTCTATAAGGGCGTTGTTACATATCACTGGTTCAGAACAATGATAATACGATTCTTCTGCCTAGACCCAATAATCGGGGAATATTTTTAGATATCTCTGGTCCTACTTGCTAGGTGATATTTCTCCCTGCCAGTGTCCTGCCCACAAGGAACACTATAGCATACCACAAGATACAATATCTAGGTAATATGACTCTCCTCTCCTGCTTGGATCCTGCCTACTGAAGAAATTGTGACATATTACTGGAGTGTAAAACCTTGTCGACATGACTTTCCTCTTTTTCCTTAACTCTGCCTAGAGGAGGAATTATTCCATATTTCTGAGCCCAGGACCTAACTGGTGTGATTCTCTTTTCTTTTTCAAAACTGCCTACACTGGGGATGATGACATACTATTTGAGGCTGTACCCAAGTGATGTGTCTCTTCTGTCTAGTTTCTGCCCACATGTTAGTTTGTGACATATAACTAGGGAAGCACCTGGTTGATACGACTCTCCTTTTCTGCCTGGGCCCTGCCTATTGGGGGCACTAGGAAATATCTCTGAGCCCATAACCTAGTAAACTGACTGCTTCTTCTCCCTGGCTTTTACATCAGTGCATTGTGCCATATAGCTGAGCCCATCACTCAGGTTATTTTATTCTTTTTTTTCTTGAACCATGAACACAGAAAAATTTTTGACTTATTGCATGGCCCCAGCATATAGATGATGTTACTCTTTTGCTTGGGTCCTGCCTATAGAGAAAACTATGGCATATTGCTGGGCCCAGCACCCTAATAATGTGTAATGTGACTCTCATGCTTGTCCCAGAGCCACAGAAGGTATTTTGACCCCCTGGACCCATTATGTAGGTGTTTTGTCTTTCATAACTTGGGTTTTTTTTTGGAGGGGCGGGGGTGGAGAGAAAGGAGTCTTGCTCTGTCACCCAGGCTGGAATGCTGGAGTGCAACAGCATGATCTCGGCTCAGTTCAACCTCCTCCTCCTGGGTTCAAGCTATTCTCCTGCCTCAGCCTTCTGAGTAGCTGGGATTACAGGCACATGCCACCATGCTCAGCTAATTTTTGTATTTTTAGTAGAGACAGGGTTTCAGTATGTTGGTCAGGCTGGTCTAGAATTCTTCCTTGTGTTTTCCAGCCTTGGCCTCCCAAAGTGCTGAGATTACAGGCGTGAGTCATTGCGCCTGGCCTGGATTTTATTCCATCTTTGAGACTGGGACATATTGCTGAGTCCAGCACCTAGTTAATGTGACTCTAATTCCTATACACCACCTACAGAGGGCATTGGGACATGTTGCTTGGCACAGCACCTAAGTAATGTTACCTTCCTGCCTAGTTTTCTGCCCACAAATGGGACTATGACATATAATGGTCAAACTTATACTTGGATTCAACCAATAGGAGATATTCTGCCTTTCATCTCTAGGCATACGGCAATAGGTAAAATCCTTCATTGCAAATATCTAGAAAGCTCACAGAGCTTTGCAACTCCAACTCATAATGAATATGTTTTTTGATTGGAACAGAGAGTTTCATGACACGGACCAGCAAAAATTTAGAATGGGACTCTTGATTACATTCCCAGGTGAAAGCAAATGTTGTCACCATCCCACATGTCCAAAGCCCGCTGTTAACATCCTGAGTCTAACAAGTGAATACAGTACAAAGTTGGAATGTTGACCTTCATATGGGGATCTGGCCACAGGTGGGATGGTGACTCATTTCTGTGTCCAGCTCATAGACATAATAATGCCTCTCATACCTAAAACCAGCCTACAGAAAAGATGTTTACTATCATACCTGGGTTTAGGGCAATATGTAAGATCATGAATCCCTATAAGCATGTAGGCTTCAGAGTGGTTTGCAACCCTGATGCATGTGGTATAAAGCCTTCAAAATGCTGTATAAAGCCTTCAAGTGTAGCCCAAAAAACATGTAAGATTGTGACTCTCATATACACAGCTAGCTCAGTTTAATGTTGTCACCCTCAAATACCCATGTATTGGGACTTTTTGGTTTAATTTTTTTTTCCCATTGGGGCATTTTGGCATATTGCAGGGTTAGAATCATAATCATGTTACTTCTGCCTGTACCCTGGAAACAAGGGATATTATTGCATATCTCTGGGCTTATGAGATAGGTGACTTTTTTCTTCTGTCTGTACCCACCCCCAGAGCACAGAGTGAAATATCTTTTGACCAAACGTCTAGGTCATGTGAATCTCCTCTGCTGCCTGGGTCCTGCTCACCACAGATGTGGTGACATACCACTGATTACAAAACCTAGGTGACGTGACCTTCCTTCTTATTCTAGACTCTGCCAAGAGAGGGAATTATTACACATTGCAGAGACTAATGTCTAGGTGATTTGACTCTTCTGACTAGGCCCAGCCTACAAATGAAATTATATTGTGTCACTGGCTCAGCACCCAGGTTCTGTGACTCTCCCACCTTGTCCCAGATCACAGGTGAAATTGTGGGTTAAGCACAGACGGGCAATAATAACTTCCATTCCTGGACCCAGCTAGTAGAGATATTGTGACTCTCATATCCATCTCACTGTCATGGGTAAGGTCCTGGGTTTTTCACTTCCATAAAGTTCATGAATGATTATAATGCTCTGGTATATCACATAAAGCCTTATTGGTACGAAGAGTATCATAAGAGAAGAGTAACCAGGTGAGAATGTGACTCTTGTATGCACACCTAGCTGACACAATTGTCATTCTCCCACATAAACAGGGTCTAGGAATGTGGTACTAAATCTCACACATAGAAAGTGTTGAAGGTTGAAATAATTACTATCATACATGGATGTGATTCACAGGTGGTTTTTAAACACTTGAAACAGGATTCAGCACACTTGTGGTGCTGTGACTCTCCTACTGGAACACAATATTCAAGTAGGATTGAGGCTTAAACATGGATCTTGCCCATTGTTGGGATTGTGACTCCTCTACTTTGACCTAAATCATAGAAAAAGTTAACTCAAATGTACGAAACCAGGATTCATGTAGAATAAAAAACTTATTTCTGAACACTTCTGAGAGTGTGATTGGGACAGGTAAGTTTGCCCAGCATATGAATAATTTGACTGTCTGTTCTAGGCCCAGGCCACAGATGAAATTGTGCCATACATGGAACAAACACCTAAGCCATGTATAATATCTTGGCTATGCCTACAAAATGACACTTTTGTATATCCCTGGGATCATCACCCAGGTGAGGTGAATTATCTCCCTGAAATCTGCCTACAAATAGAATTGTGTCTTTTATCTAGGTCCATCACATAAGTAATGTGACTCCCCTATAATTCCTTGGCCTTTCACTTACAGTGCATTCTAACACATAACTGGGTGCTACACCAAGGTGACATGATTCTTCTTCTTCGGTTCGGCCAACAGAAACATTGTAACATATCACTTGGCTCAACACCTAGGTTATGTTTTTCTGCTTTAGCCTGTGCCTTGATTACAAGGATATTGTGAAATTTTGGGGTCCAGCACCAATGTCACTCTCCAGCTTTGGTACTGCACAGAACAGACACTGTGAGACATATCTAGACAAGTTGCCTAGGTGAAGCGGGTCTCTTCTCTTTCCAAAGTCCTGCCCACTGAAGTGTTTTTGATATGTCACTGAAACTAGCATCCAGGTGATGTGACTTTTCTATGAGGGCCTTTCTTCAAGGGGGATTGTGACATCTCACTGGGCCCACACCCACATAGGGGATGTGACATTCTTGCCTTCTCTGTGTCCACATGTGATATTGTGCTATATACCTGAGACCATAACAAAAGCCTAATAACAACTCATATACCTGGGCCCAGAACATGTGCAAGATGATGACTCTTATTTTTAAACCTTTCCACAAGTATAATGGTGACATATACCTTTGCCCAGCTCCAGAATGATTTAATAATTTTGCCAGGTATAGCCCACAGATGAGATTTTGACAAATACCTGGGCAAACCACCTTGCTGATTTGACTGTGCTATTTTAACAATGTCTTCAGGGGGGATTGTAATACATTTCTGGACCCATCATCTAGGTTATGTGACTCTCCTCTACCCTCTACTGCCTGTATTCTGCTTCCTTTGGTGATTGTAGCATTACTAAACACTGCATCTAAATGATATGTCTCCTGCCTGGGCCCTGTTAACAGGAGGCATTGTGACATATTTTTGGGCCCATCATTAAGTGAAATGACTCTACTCTCCTGCTCTGACACTTCCCACAAAGGGAACTGTGACACAGAGCTGGACCTTGCACACAAGTGTTTTGACATTTCTGGCAATACTTTGCCTACAAGGAGAATATTGGAATAATTCTGGCCCAGCATTTAGGTAATATGGCTGTTCTTCCCGCTTCATAGCCATATAAAGAATTGTAACATATACCTTGGCATGGTTCACAGGAATGATAATGACTTTCATATGGGGATTGAGATAATAGAGGTTATTTTGACTCTCATAACCAAGTTTAGGTACTTGCATGATGTCCTGAATAACGTTCTTATACAAATGTCACAAAAGATTACAACATTCACTCATATTTTACAGTCTTTGGGTTATAGAGACAGAGTCAAAGCAGGGCTCAGAACACAGGTGAAATTTGAGTCTTGTATGCACACCCAGCTGACAGTAAAGACTGTCATTATCTCACATGGATAAAGACAAATATCATACATGAAAACAGATATGTGTGGTATTGTAAATCTTTGCAATTATCTAACACTATGATTGTGATATAAAGCTGTGCCAAGCACTTGTGTAATTTGACTCTCCAGACTTGTTGCAGCCCACATATGGGATTGTGATATCTGGCTAGGCCAAACTCAAGGTGATATGATTCTCCTACCTGGGCCCTTCTCTGAGTAAGGATTGTGACATACTGAATCTAGCACCCAGGTGATGTTATATTCTTGCCTGCACCATGCCCACCAAAATTATAGTGTCATATTTCTGTGTCCCCCTCATAGGTGATGTAAGTCTGCTCTCTGGGATGGGCCATGCACAAATGAAGGATACTGACATATTGTAAGGCCAGACACAGAGTTGAGGGTATTATTTTGCCAGAGCAATGTTCAAAGGAGGGCATTGTGACTTATATCTGGGCCTATCACCTGAGTTATATGGCTCTCCTGCTCGGGCCTTGCCAACCTGGAGTAACATATTTCTAGGCTAGGCACACAGATAATGACACTCTTTTGTCAGGGCTATGCTTCATAGAGGACATTGTGCCATATCTCAGGGTCTATCACCTAGGTGAAGTGACTCCCTCCTTGGGCCCTACCGAAATAAAGCATTGTGGAATAAGCAGAAAACCTACACCTAGATGATGTAACCCTCTGTGTTTGTTGCTGTCCTAAGACAGACTTGTGACATATTTCAGGACCCAGCATCCAAGTTATGTGGCTCCTCTACCTGGTTTCTGTCCATGTGTTACCTTATGACATATTTCTAGGGAAGCACCTGGTGATATGACTCTCCTCATCTGCCTGAGCCTCACCTACTGGAGACATTGGGACATATCTCTAAGCCTATGACCTAAGTGATGTGATGTTCTTTGTCTGCCTGGGATTTCACAATATAAGGATTTTGGCATATTGCTGAGCCCAGCTCTCAGGATAGGTGACTCACCTCTTTCTCCCGATCTATGCCCACAAAATAATGTATTGACTTATTGCATGGCCCAGCATTCAGATGATGTTACTCTTCTGCCTGGGTTGTGCATAAAGGGAAATTTATGACATATTGTATATTGCAGGACTCAACACCCTTATCATGTGTCTCTCCTGCCTGTTCTGGAGCCACTGAAGGTTTTTTGACACATCTTGGACCTATTATATAGGTGTTTTGGCTCTCATAACTTGGCTGCATTTTTCCACATGTGGAATGGTGTCATGTTCCTGGGTCTGGCACTCAGTTATTGTGACCCAAATTCCTATACACTGTCAAAAGAAGGAATTGTGACAGAGCACCACATGTGACAAATGTGACATAGCATCACAAGACATTGTGAAACAGCATCTAAGTGATGTTACCCTTTTGCCTAATTTTATGCCCACAAATGGGATTATGTCATGTACCTTGCTTCAGTTCAAAGACATGGCGATCAAATGTATATTTGCACTCAGCCAGTAGGAGATATTTTGCTTCTCATTGCTAAGCTTAGGGCAATAGGTAAACTCCTGGATTGTATAATGGTTCCAAGCTGACAGAAGTTAACAACACTAACTTACATTGTATAAACTCTTTGTTCGTAGAGAGTTTCATAACAGGACCTAACAAAAAGTTAAAATTGGGACTCTCAATTACACACCCAGGCAAAATCAAAAGTTTTCACCTTCCCCAAAATGGGTAGCCATATTTCAAAAGCTGAAACTGGATGCCTTCTTTACACCTTTTACAAAAATTAATTCAAGATGGATTAAAGATTTAAATCTTAGGCCTAAAAGCATAAAAACCCTAGAAGAAAACCTAGGCAATATCATTCAGGACATTGGCATGGACAAGGACTTCATGACTAAAACACCAAAAGCAATGGCAACAAAGCCAAAATAGACAAATGGGATCTAATTAAACTAAAGAGGTTCTACACAGCAAAATAAACTACCATCACAGTGAACAGGCAAGTCACAGAATGGAAGAAAATTTTTCCAATCTATCCATCTGACAAAGGGCTAATATCCAGAATCTACGAAGAACTTAAAGAAATTTACAAGAAACAATTAAACAACCCCATCCAAAAGTGGGCAAAGGATATGAACAGACATTTTGCAAAAGAAGACATATATGCAGCCAATGGACACATGAAGAAATGCTCATCACTGGTCATCAGAGAAATATAAATCAAAACCACAATGGGATACCATCTCACACCAGTTAGAATGACGATCATTAAAAACTCAGGAAACAACAGGTGCTGTAGAGGATGTAGAGAAGTAGTAACGCTTTTACACTGTTCATGGGAGTGTAAACTAGTTCAAACCTTGTTGAAGACAGTGTGGCAATTCCTCTAGCAGCTAGAACTAGAAATACCATTTGACCTAGCCATCCCATTACTGAGTATATGCCCAAAGGATTACAAATCATGCTACTATAAAGACACTTGCATACGTATGTTTATCGTGGTAGTATTCACAATAGCAAAGACTTGGAAACAACCCAAATGTCCATCAATGATAGACTGGATTAAGAAAATGTGGCACATATACACCATTGAGTACTATGCAGCCATAAAAAGGGTGAGTTCATGTCCTCTGTAGCGACACGAATGAAGGTGGAAACCATCATTCTGAGCAAACTATTGCAAGGACAGCAAACCAAACACCACATGTTCTCACTCATAGGTGGAAATTGAACAGTGAGAACACCTGGACACAGGGCGGGAAATATCACACACTGGGGTCTGTCGTCGGGTGGGGGAATGGGGGAGGGATAGCATTAGGAGAAATACCTAATGTAAATAATGAGTTAATGGGTGCAACAAACCAACACGGCACATGTATACATATGTGACAAACCTGCACATTGTACACATGTACCCTAGAACTTAAAGTGTAATAATAATAATAATAAAGTTTTCACAAATCCCACATTTACAATGCCCACTTTTGAAGTCCTGAATGTAACAAGGAAATAAAGCACAGAGTTGGAATTGTGATTTTTATGTGTTGATCTGCCCACACATGGAATAATGAGTCATTTCTGGATCCAGCCCACAGACATAATAATGGGTCTTCTCCGTTAACTCTGCCTATAGGGGAGATATTGACTATCAAACCTTGGTTTTGGACCATATGCAAGATTGTGAGTGCACATAGGCCTCAGAGAGGTTTACAATCTTCATGGAGGTTTTTTTTTTTTTTTTTCTTTTAGATAGAGTCACAGTCTGTCACCCAGGCTGGAGTGCAGTGGTGCAATCTTAGCTCACTGCAACTTCTGCCCTGTGAATTCAAGCAATTCTCCTGCCTCAGTCTCCCAAGTAGGTGGGATTACAGGCCCCTGCCACAATGCCTGGCTAATTTTTTGTATTTTTAGTAGAGATGGAGTTTCACCATCTTGGCCAGGTGGGTCTTGAACTCCTGACCTCATGATCTAGCCGCCTCACCCTCCTAAAGTGCTGTGAATACAGGCATGAGCCACTGCACCCTAGTGCTTCATGTAGGTCTTACAAAGCCCTTGGATATTGTAGAGAGTGTCATATACTGACCCAGCTCACACGTGAGATTGTGACTCTAATATACACACTCAGCTAAAAATTAAATGCATCAACTTGAAAAATGTTGAGATTGTGTCATGTCACTGGGCCTAGTATCCAGATGTTGTGAGATTGTGGCTCTATTTTTTTTCCATGGGTGCATTGTTACATATCGTTGGGTCAGAATAATAATCATGTGACTTTTCTGCCTGGGCCATGTCAACAGGGGATATTATCACATATCTCTGGGCCTATCAGCTAGGTGATATGTCTCCCTAGCCTGTGCCCTGCCCCCAAGGATATTTTGAAATATCACTGAAACTAGCATCTAGGTAATGAAATTCTCCTCCCCTTCCCGGGTACTGCTTACCAAAGGAATTGTGACACATGGCTGAATGCATAACCTAGGTGGTATGTCTCTCTTCTCCATTCAAGGGTTTATTTCTTTGCTGCATTCTGTTTCATTACTTTAGTGTTCTAGTTTTATATCAGTACCAAAGTGCTTTGGTTACTGTAGATTTTTGTGTGTGTATGAAAATTAAGTGTGAGGCTTCCAGTATTTTTCTTATTTTTCAAGATTGTCAGGCTTTTCTTGGTCTCTCGAGATCTTCCAGGGTTTTTTTTTTCTATAGGGGTGTGTCACTTTAGGCAGCATGGACATCTTCACAATATTATTTCTTCCAACCCCTGAAAAAACGCCTGCTCAAAAGTGTGTTGTTGGCTGAGCATGGTGTCTCATGGCTGTAATCCCAGCACTTTGGGAGTCAGAGGAGGGTGCATGGAGAAATCAGGAGATCGAGACCATTCTGGACAAAATAGTAAAACCTCATCTCTACTAAAATACAAAAAATTATCTGGGCGTGGTGGTGTCTGCCTGTACTTACAGCTCCTCAGAAGGCTGAAGTAGAAGAATCCTTTGTCCCCAGAAACTGGAGGTTGGTGACAGAGAAATACTTCATCAAAAAATAAATTTTAAAAAATCTGTTTTTAAATATTTATGTTGTTTGAATTGTTCAGCTTTTCTTCTTTTACTGATTTCTAGTTTAATTCCATTCGGGATGTGAATAATTGTAAAATTTCAATAAAAAAATTGTTACTGCTTCTTTTGTAGTGTCACAGGTGGTCCATATAGGAATTTTTTTTTTCTTTTTCCTTTTTTTTCTTATTTACTTTTTTTTTTCTGAGACAGAGTCTCACTCTGTCGCCCAGGCTAGAGTGCTGTGGCGCGATCTTGGCTCACTGCATGCTCCGCCTCCCAGGTTCATGCCATTCTCCTGCCTCAGCCTCCGGAGTAGCTGGGACTACAGGGGCCCGCCACCACACCGGGCTATTTTTTTTTGTATTTTTAGTATAGACGGGGTTTCACCATGTTAGCCAGGATGGTCTCGAAATCCTGACCTCGTGATTAGCCCACCTCGGCCTCCCAAAGTGCTGGGATTACAGGCGTGAGCTACCCCGCCTGGCCGGAAAATGTTGTATGTGATTTTGAAACGAATGTATATGCTGTTGTCTGTATACAGTTGTTAAATGTAATTTAACAACAAAAATTATTATATAGTTCATTCAATTATTTTGTTTCCTTATTGATATTCTGCCTTGTCTATTTTTTTTTGAAAGTGGGATATTGATGTATGCATCCATTATTATATTGCTGTATGTTTTTGCATCAATTCTGTAAATGTTTGCTTCATGTGTTTGGGAAAACTGTCATATATTTATAGCTTCTCAGTGAATGAACCCTTTTCTATAATTGAATGTTCTACTTTGTCTCTTACAAAATTTCACTAAAAGTAAATTTGATTAAATATGACGGTTGTCAACTTAATAATTGTCTCTTCTCTTCTCATTTGGTTAATACTTGAGTGGAATGTATTTTTCATCTTGGCATTTGCAGTTTATTTTTTTATTTGCTTTAAAGTAAGTCTCTTGAAGCCATGACATAGTTAGATCTTGATACAGATCATGATGTAGTTAGACTAATTTTTTTTATTTTGAATGATACTTTTGCTGGATATAGTATTCTTGCTTAGACATTTTTCCTGTGTCTTGACTATGTCATTCTCCTCTCTTCTTGCCTGAAAGATTTATGTTCATAAATTTACTGGTAATCTTACAGAAGCCTGCATAAAAATAACATATCTATTTTTGCTCCCTGCATTACAGCTTCTCTTTATGTCTGTGACGTTCAAAACATTCCTTATGTTTTGTCTTGTCAGAAATCTCTTTTTGTTAAACTCAATTAAAATTTTCTGAGATTCTTGATTTTCTTATATTTTTTTACTAATGTTAAAGTGCATATTAGTTTTTTTGGTTCTTATACTCCAAAATTTTTATTTCTTTTTGTGCGTTTTTTTGCTGGTTTCATTTTTGTTCTTTTATTTTGCTTGCTTTATTTCCATTCGCTCACTGAGCATCATTAAGATGGCAATTTTGATAGTTTAGGGTAATTTATTCTTTTCTTTTAAAAATAGATCTAGAACATAAATCTGATTGTCTCAGGTAATTTTTCCATCTTCATTTTTAAATAATTTATTCCTGAATATTTATTTTTGTTTTTGATTGAGTCATATTATCTTGATGTTTGCTGTATGTTCTAATCTTAGGTTGCAATTTATTTAATAAAAAGGCACATGTCAAAATCTTGAAAAATAAGTTACCAATTTTTTTAGGCTAGAGATTCTTGGAGTCTCTCAAGCCTGTTCTATGAATATTTTCTCTTAGCTTGTGTGATTTTTAGTGTAAAAAGTTTCCCCATTTTTTTCTCTTTTTCTTTTCTTTGTTTCTTTTCTCTCTTTCTTTTTCTCTCCCTCTCTTTCTTTCTTTCTTTCTTTTTCTTTCTTTCTTTTCTTTCTTTCTTTCTTTCTTTCTGTTTTACTCTTGTTGTCCACCTAGAGTGCAATGGTGCAATCTTGGCTTACTGCAAACTCCACTTCCCAGCTTCAAGCAATTATCCAGCCTCAGCCTCCTGAGTAGCTGGGATTACAGGTGACTTCCACCACACCCAGCCAATTTGTGTATTTTTATTAGAGATGGGATTTCACCATGTTGACCTGGGTGGTCTTGAATTTCGAACTCATGTGATTTGCTGGCTTCAGCCTCCCAAAGTGCTGGGATTACAAGCATGAGCCACCACTCCTGGAAATCTTCCATATTTCTAATTAAGGTCCTGTAGTCAGTTGCTATTTCCATTGTCTGTCAATGATACCAATGTCTTTCTTCTCTTGTAACAATCATTTACATTTGATTTCAGCTGTCCGAAAGTGTTAAATTGCACCACCTTTCTTTTCAACACTGTCATGGAATATAGAAATTAGTCTTTGGTAAGGTCACAAAAATCCAGAAGCATGGATATAGATGTCACTATTTTGACACTATTTTGGAGGAGTAAGGCAGGACATGGGAGTCTATATTTATAGTCATAATAAAATGAAGAATGGCAAATGCTTAACTGATTATTAGACTTCTCATAAACACATTTTTGTCCATATATTTCTGTTGAGTTTATATGTTTATAAAGGAATTAGAACCTGTGGTGTTTTATTGTCACCTTGTTAATGTGTTTTGTATAATTATGCATGTGTAAAGTGTATTCACCTGCATCTAATGAGGGAGGAATCCTGTTCTTTTTTTTTTTTTTTCAACTGGCTCTTTTCATTTTTCTGCAGAGATATTGCTGGAGCAAGACATAAAAGATTCATTTAAAAAAATAAATCTGAGAAAATATGGAAGCTGTGACCTGAATAATTTACATTAAAAAAAGACTACTAAAGTGTGGATAATTGCAAGGGTCAGAAAAGCAGTTATAATGGCCTTCATCAATGTTTGTCAACTACCCATAGCTAAACCTGTCGATGTAATAAATGTGGCAAAGCTTTTGAGTTGTGCTGAATCTTTACTGATTGTAAGAAAATGTTTAGCAGAGAAAAATGATACAAATGTGAAGAATGTGGCAAAGACTTTAGGTTGTTCTTGGATATTACTATACAAAAGTGAATTCATACTGCAGAGAGATGGCACAGATGTGAAGAATATGGTAAAGTCTTTGAAAAGGTCTCAAATGTTACTGAACATAAGGGAGCTCATACTGGAGAGATACCTGACTAATGTGAAGAATGTGGCAAAACCTTTACCTGCTCCTCAACCCTTATTAAAAAGAGAGAAATCATACTGGAGACAAACCCTAGGCATGTGAAGAATACGGAAAAGCTTTTAAGTGTTTCTCAGACCTTATTAATCATAAGAGAATTCATACTGTGGGGAAATGTTACAAATGTGAAGAATGTGGTCTTCATATAGACTTCACAAAGTCTATAGGTGGTTCTCAGAACTTCCTAAGCCTAAGACAATTCATACTGGAGAGAAACCCTACAAATATGAAGAATGTAACAAAGACTATGGTAGTTCTCAGACCTTACTAAACATAAGATAATTCACAGCGGAAAGAAACCCTACAAATATATTGAATAAAAAAAGCTTTTATGTGGCTCTCAGCCATTAGTAAACACAAGAGAATTAATACTGGAAAGAAACTGTACATTGTGAAGAATATGGGACAGCCTTTACCGCCTTCTCAACCCTTATTAACCACAAGAAAATTTATATGAAAAAGAGATCTTATGAATGTGAAGAATGTGACAAAACCTTTAAGTGTGTCTGAGATGTTACTAATCATTAGATAATTCACACTGGAGAGAAACCCTATAAATGTGAAGAATGTGGCAGAGCATTGAGCTTATTCTCACACCTCTTCAGAAAAAAAGAATTCATACTAGAGAGAAGTTTACAAATGTTACAAATGTGGAAAAGCCTTTAACAAGTTCTCATATGGTGTTCAATATCAGAGACTGAATACTGAACAAATGCAGTATAAAGGTAATGACTGTTAATTCCATGACCAGAGAACTAGCCAGCAGTTTTGCTGCATCTAAGCAGCTTCTGCTCTTTTCCAGGCATGTGTCATTCTCTTCATGCTTCCAATTATTTCACCAGCAGCTTCTCATTTGTCCCAGTTATTTTTGACCCCCCACAAACTATGATTTTGAAACTCCTCTGAAGACTGCATGAGCCAAGCACTAAGGTTCACAGTGCTCTAGCTTACTCAATTTCACCTGAGGACAGAAACAATGCAGGAGAGTCTTGTCACCTGGATTCTGTGCTCAGGATATGTTATAATCTTCTTTGGAGGCATGGCCAAGTCAGAAGAGTAACATCATTTGTGTACAGCCTCAAGTAATGTGGCACCATGTCCACTATAGACAGGGTTGAAGAAAAACAGGAGAGTCACACACCTAGGTGACAGGCCTAGCAATATGAAATTATCCCCTTTCTTGGCTAACTCCAGAATAAAGAAGAGAGTTGCATTACCTAGGTTTTGCACTCAGTGGTATCTCACAGTTCGTTTAGTTGGCAGGACCTAGGCCAGAGAGGAGTCATATTTCCTAGATGCTACTTCTAGAAATGTCACAATGTCCCTTGGGGAAAAAACACAGGCAAAATAGACATATCTCCTAGCTAATAGGCTCAGAGATATGTGATAATATCTCTTGTTGGCAGGACCCGGGCAGAACAGTCACATTATTATAATTCTAACACAACAATATGTAACAATGCACCATGGAAAACAATTTAAGCAAAAGTTTTTACACCTTGGTAGTCTGCCCAGTGATATGACACAATCTCTTCATCTTTGAGGGTCACAATTTTTACTGTGAGCTTGTTACTTGTATGAGTTACAATTTCACGTGTGTGCTGGGCCATTGCATGAAACCTCTACCACATCAGAGGACTTTATACATCATGAGTGAGAATTGCAAATTACTCTATGAATCACATGCTCATATGTATTCATAATGTTATATATTGCCTTAAACTGAGATATGATAGAGGTATGATAGCATATTTCTCTCATTTAGGCTGAGTTCAGGAATGAGACTTTTTTTTTTTTTTTTTGAGACAGAGTCTCACTCTGTCACTCAGGCTGTAGTACTTTGGCACAGTGGCACAATCTCGGCTCACTACCACCTCCATTTCCCAGGTTCAAGTGATTCCCCTGCCTCAGCTTCACAAGATATGGAATTACAGGTGCCTGCCAGCATTCTCTACTAATTTTTTGTATTTTTAGTAGAGACGGGGTTTCACTGTATTAGCCAGGATAGTCTCAATTTTGACCTCGTGATCTGCCTGTCTCGGCCTCCCAAAGTCTGGGATTACATGAGTGAGCCACACTATGCCTGTGAACTCAGGATACATGATAATTTTCAAAACTGAGTCATGATTGCACCTGTGGCCAGATCCACATACAAAAGTCAAAATTCATTCTTTGTACTGTTTTCCCTTATTAAACCCAGTACTTCAACAGTGAGCTTTGTAAATTTGGGATGGTGAAAACTTACTTTCAACTGCATGTGTAATTGAGGGTGACAATTATAACGTTTTGCGAGGCCTTGTTATGGAATTCTCTGTATCACCCAAGGAGTTTGTAGAAGAAGAATTAGTATTGTAAATTTCTGTGATTCTTCTACAAAAATGAAACCCAGGATTTTATCTATTGCATTAGTCTAGCGATGGGCGGCAAAATATCTTCTATTGGCTGAATCTCAGTATAAGTTTGACCATCATGCATGTGAACTGAAGCAAGGTATATATCATAATCTCATCTGCAGGCAAAAAATTAGAACAAAGAATGAAATATCTTAGGTGATGTGGCAAACAACATGCCACAGTGCTTTCTCTAGGCAAAACCTAGAAAGGAGGGTCACATTATCTGTTTGCTGGACTGATTAATATGACACAATTCCACATGTGGAAAGACGTAGCCAAGGGTTGAGAGCCAAACACCTACAGAATGGGCTGAAGATACGTCAAAATACTTTCTGTGGCTCAGGCACAGGCAGAACAGTAGCATCATCAGGGTGCTAGGCCCACCAGTATGCAAAAATTCCCTCCTTATTCAGGTCCCTGGCAGAAGACAAACATTATCTGGGTTCAATGGGTCAAAATTTTCCTTTCTGGCATAATTCATAAAAAATGAATAGAGTCACATGACCTAAGCTGGGCTCAGCAATATGTCAAAATTCCACCTTTTTAAAGGCATATGCCATGGACTCATAGAAATGTCTCAATGTCTCCAGTAGGTAGGGCTCTGGCAGATGAGAAGAGTCATATCAGCTAGGTGCTTCCCAAGGATTAAGTCACAATGTAACATGTGGGCAGAAATCATGTAAAAGAGCCACATCACTTGGGTGCTGGGTCCTGAGATATGTCACAAGGCTCTCTTAGGACAGCACCCAGACACTACAGTTACATCACCTAGGGGCAGGTTCTCTGCTTATGCCACAATGTTCCATAAGGGCAAGGTCCAAGGAGGGAGTCACTTCACCCAGGTGATAGGCGCAGAGATTTATCACATTGTCCACTAAGAAGCACAGCCCTGGCAAGAGGACCTTCACCTGTGTTCTTGGCCTAAAACTATGTCACTCTCCAGGTTGGCAGGGCAAAAACAGAGAGCCACATAACCGGGGTGATGCCCTCCATTGGTCATGGCTCTGGGGAAAAATATCCTCACCTCTGTGCCTGGCCTTGCACTATGTCACTATCCTTCCTTTGTGCAGGGTCCATTCCAGAGAAGAGGGTTACATCTCCTATGAGGTGGACATAAAAATATGTCACAAAAATTTTGTTGGGCATGGTGTAGGCAAGAACGTAAGACCACCTGGGTGCTAGATCCAGTGATATATCACGATTCTTACTCAGAGAAGGTCCCAGGCAGGAAAGTCACATCACCTTGAGATTGGCTTAGGTAGATATCACAGTCTCATATATGAGCTGGAATAAGTCTTAAGAGTGAAATTACAAAGCTGCTTCCAATGATTTATATCACAATCACACTGTTGGAAAATTTCACACATGAAATTTGCAATACCACACATATCTTGTTTTCATTCTTGTTTTCATGTGTGACACTTGGCTTCATCCATGTGAGATCATGACAGTCTTGACTGCAAGCTGGGTTTGCATAGAAGACTCACAATTTCATCTGTGTGCTGAGCCCTGCTTTGACTCTGTCTTTATAGCCCAAAGATTTTGTAAAATATGTGTAAGTGTTGTAATCTTTCGAGACCTTTGAACCAGGCAGTGATCCATGACATCACACATTTTCATAAACCTAGTTATAATAATCAAAATATTCTCTATTTGCTGAATTTGCATATGAGATTCACTATCATTCTTGTGAGCCATACCTAGATATATGCCACAATGTCCTATGTTGTTATGAAGCAGGCAGAACAGCCGCATTACCTCAGTGCCAGGACAGAAATATTTCTATATTCTCTTTTTAGGCAGGGTATTGTCAAAAATGTCACATAACTTGTGTGCTAGTTTCAGCTCTGTGGAACTATGTCCCTTGTGGGCAATGTCCAGGCAGAGGAGGAGAGTTATATCACCTAAATGATGGACCCAAATATATGTCACAATGCTCCTGTTGATAAGGCCCAGGCAAGAAAATCGTATCATTTGGATGCAGTTTTTAGAAATGCTGCAATTACCAAAAGAAGCAGGGTACAAACAGGTACTTTCTGTGGCTCAGGCACAGGCAGAACAGTAGCATCATCAGGGTGCTAAGCCCACCAGTATGCAATTTAATATGTTGGCACAACCCAGGTAGAAAAGCAAAATCACTTTGTCCTGGGTCATGGGATATTCTTAAGTCACCCTTAGAGAAGGATCCAGACAAGAGAGTAACATCACCTAGATGCAGGTTTCACCCTTTTGCCACAATGATACATGTGGGCAGAACCAAGCAGGAAGTCATATCAACTAGGTGATAGGCCCAGAGATATGTTCCAAAGCCCTCCTTAAGGCATGGCCCTGAGAAGAGTACCATCACCTTTGAGCTTTGCCTAGCAATACGTCACTATTCAAGTCAGCAGGTCCCAAGCAGAAGAGCCATATCACCTACGTGATAGGTTCTGTGATATGTAAAAATGCCCTTTTCTGAGCATGGCGTTTGCAAAAGAGTATCATCACCTGTGTGCCTGGCCCAGAAATATGTCTCTGTTCTGCCCTGTGCTGCAGGACCCTTCCAGAGAGGAGAGTTACGTTTTCTAGATGATGGACACAGTCATATATCACAAAGATGTCTGTGGGCATGGTGTAGGCAAGAATCTAACATCACCTGGGTGCTGGATCCAGTGATGTCATCATTCTTACTAAGCATGATCCAGGCAGAAGAGTCACATCATTTCAAGGTTGACCCATGTAGATATCAAAATCCCATTTATAGGCTAGATCCAGTCTGAAGAATGAAATCACACAGGGGCTTGCCATAGATTTATATCACAGTTCTGGAATTATAGGCATTAGCCACTGTGCACAGCCTTTGAGTACAACTTTGTGTGAGATTTAGTACCTTATTTGTACCTGTTCTTGTGAGAGAATAAAAATGAGGTCAGCTGGGTATGCATCCAAGAATCACAATTGCATCTGGTTGCTGTTCCCTGTTATGACACTCTTTGTATTACTCAGGATTTATATGACATGCCTGAGTTTCATAATCCTCTGTGAAATTCATGCAATTATGAGACCCATTACTTTACTTATTGCTGTAAGACTGACTATGAGAGCCAAAATATCTCTCCCTTTTGGATTCAGGTATGATAGTTATATTAGTGCATGTGAATTGAACTCAGGTATATGTCACAATTTCACCTGTGGGCAGAAACAAGGCAGGAGGGTCTCATCCCCTGGATTCTGAGCTCAGGATACATTATAATCTTCTTTGCAGCCAGGGCAAGTCAGAAGTGTTCTATCACCTGGGTAAAGCCCCAAGTAATATGACACCATGTTCCCAGTAGACAGGGTTTGAAGAAAAAGGGGAGAGTCACACCACCTTAGTGCTGGGCTTGGCAATATGTAATAATCTCCTTGTTTTTGCAGACTCCATAATAAAAGGAAGAGTTGCATTACCTCGGTTTTGCACTCAGCATTATGTCACGATTAGTTTAGTAGGCAGGACCTTGTGATCCGGGCCTGGAAAAGACAGTCAAATAATTCATGGGCTGGGCAAAGGCAGTTGTCTTAATTACACTCTCAGTAATATTTGGAAATAAGTCTCACATCCCACACAAGTCCTAGTTTTGTATATGTGAGTCAACTCTATGAGGTTTTGTATATGTGAGTATATGAGTTTTTGTATATGTGAGTCAACTCTTTCTATGAGTTGGGTCAAAGTAGTGGAGTCACAATCTCAACAATGGGCAAGATTTATGTATAAGAACTCCAATCCCACTTGAAGATTGTTTTTCAATAGGGGAATTATAGCATAACAGGTGTGCTGAATCATGGTTTAAATATTGCCAAAGCACCTATGAATCTGATCTATGTATGAGAGTAATTATTTCAATCTTTGACTGTTTTTTATATGTCAGATATAGTACCTCATTCCTAGGACCTGTTCAAGTTTGAGAATGACAATCACATCAGCTAGGTGTGCATACAAACGTCACATTCTCACCTGGTTTCCGGTCTCTGCTATGACACTTTGTACCATTAAGGGTTTATATGATAGACCTGAGGGCTATAATCCTTTATGAACCTTATACAAGTGAAAAATCCAGGACTTTACCCATGCCCATAAGACTGGCTGAGAGTCAAAATATCTCTACTGGCTGGGTCCAGGTGTGACAGATATTATTATAAATGTGTATTAAACTCAGTATGTGTCACAATTTCACCTGTGAGCAGGGACAAGTCAGGATAGTCACGTCACCTGGGTGTTGAGCCAGTGATACCCTATGATCTCATTTGCAGCCTGGTCTTATTCAGAAAGGTCATATCACCTGGGTAAAGCCTCAAATAGTATGTCACCAAGCCCATGACAAACAGGGAAGAAGAAAAAAAGGAGAGTCACTCCACTAAGATGCTGGGCTCTTCAATATGTAATAATTCCCTCTCTTGGCAGAATCTAGAATATGAAGAAGAGTCACATCACCTAGGTTTTGCAATTAGTAGTATGTCATAATTTCTTTTGTTGGCAGGGCCTAAGCAAGAGAAGAGGCAACATCACATGACCTAGATGTTAAGCCAAATGATATTTCACAATATCCTCTAGGGGCAGAGGCAGGAGAGAAAAATCACTTAGCTTACAGGCCAAAAAATATGTCATAATATTCCCCATTGGCAGGGTCCAGGCAGAAGAGTCATATTATTATGATTCTAACCTGGAGATATGTCACAGTGCATCTGTATGTAGGAATTTATGCCAAAACGTCCCAACACCTTGGTAGTAGGCCTACATCTCCTGGATGAGTCAGCTGCTCCCACAGAATCCTCACACAAACACCCCAATGTCTCACCCTCAATAATTATCTTTCTATGCTATTAAAATTAATTGTGACCACCACCCCATTATACTCAAAAATTCATTGGACCAACGCCAACTCTCTTAATAACTCTAATAATAAGGACCCTCAAATATCAATAGTCGACCCTCATGTTTCAGGATATTCCTTAATAGCAATAGCCACAGTATAACCAAAAACAACCATCATATCACCTAAATAAATAAAAAAAGACTATTGATCCCATGAATCCCCCAAGAAAATTCAACACAATTCTACAACACACAGCATCACTAATAATTAACTCTAGGCCTCCATAAATGGAAGAAAATTTGGAAGAAAAACCTACAAACCCTACAGCCAAGGGAATACTTAATAAAAATAAAGCATATTCCATTATTCTCACATGGATTATAACTATGACTAACAATATGAAAACCATCATCGTACTTCAACTATAAGAACACTAATGACCAATACTCACAAAACACATCGCTAATAAAATTATTAACTACTCATTCATTGATCTTTCTACACCAACTAACATTTCTACATGATGAAACTTTAGATCACTTCTTGGTGGCTGCCTATTCTCCAGATCCTCACATGATTATGTTTGGCCCTGTACTATACTTCAGACACCTCAATTGCATTTTTTTTTCAGTTGCTCATATCTGCAAGATGTAAACTGCAGCTGAATGGTTCGTTATTTTTAGTACAATGGCCCTTCAATATTTTTCATCTGCTTCTTCTTATGTGTTGACCAAAGCTTATATTATGAATCATTTCTATTCCTAGAATCCTGAAATATTGGCATTATCCTCCTATTCACAACTATAGCATCAGCATTCACAGGCTACATGCTCCCGTGAGGCCAAATATCATTCTGAGGCACTACAATAATTACAAATCTACTATCAGCCATACAATATATTGGAACTGACCTGGTACAATGAATCTGAGGCAGATTCTCAGTGAACAAAGCCACCCTCACACAACTACCCAGATTCAATTTCATCTTACTTTTCAACCCTACAGCTCTAGCAACAATTCACCTTTTATTCTTGCATGAGAGAGGATCTTTAGGGGTTTCATCAGCTCCAGACAAAATCATGCTCCACAGCTACTATAAAACCAAGGATATCTACGTTTAATTTTTCTTCTCCTTCTAATAACTCTAGTACTATTTTCACCTGACCTCCTGAACAACCCAGATAATTAGAGTTTAGCCAATCCCCTCAATCCACCCCACATTAACCAATAGTGGTACCTTTTGTTTGCACACCCAATCTTAATATCTATCCCTAACAAACTAGGAAGTGTACTGGCCCTCATATTCTCCATTCTCATTCTAGTAGTTATTCCTGTACTTTACAAGTCTAAGCAACAAGGCATCATATGCCACCCATTAAATCAATGCATATTCTGAATCCTAGTGGCTGTTCTGTTTACACTCACATGAATCAGAGGGAAGCCATCAAATACCCTTTTATTGCCATCAGACAGACAGCATCTATCATGTACTTGTCTACCATCCTCACCCTTATGCTGCTCACTACCCTAATTTAAAATAAATTACTTAAATGAAAATTCTCTTGTAGTATAATTCAATACTCTGGTCTTCTAAACCAGAAATGGAGAATCCCCTCTACAGGAAAACTCAAGAAAAAAGCATTCCCACTTCACCGTCAACTCCCAAAGCTGAAATTCTAATTAAACTACCCCTGAATTTTTTTATAGCACACACTTGAACTACTATATCAGTATTAATCAACTAACACTAATACATTAGTGCTTTTATGTACTTTGTGCATTACTGCTATCCCCCATGAATAATATATAGTGCTATAATTGTTTATTCATACTTTCATACATGCAGATACATTACAAATCTAGTCCATATACATATAAGCGTGTATTAACCTTCTCTTAATCAGCTATGGTATATCTACTATTATTGACTGTATAATACAAATCTAATTTATATGAATGTTGACCCATACTAGATATCCTTAATATGACATAGTGCATACATTTATTTTTCAGATGTAACACATTTCTGTCAAGAAATCTCTTGTCAACATGGATATCCCCTACCAAATTCTGATCTCTTAATCTACGAACCCCCTGAAATCACCATCCTAATTGGGAGTACTACCCGCCTCGTTCTGGGCCCATAACACATGTGGGTGACTATTTTGAAAGTATAACTGGCACCTACCTGGTTCTTACTTCAGGACCGTAAAACTAAGATCACCCACATGTTCCCCTTAAATTAGACATATCAATAGACTAAAGGCTACCACCCTATTAACCAGTAATGGGAGCACTGTCATGCATTTGGTATTTTTAACTTTGGAGGCTGCTGTCACTCACCATCAAGGAAAGCCTAGTCTCCTCCAAATCTGCTGTAGCCGAATTCAGATTTAATTCCTGTCAAATCAATGGTAGAAACTGAGCTTATATTGAATATTCTGGGCTGGCACAGTAACCATAGCAGTTGATTAATTCATGCTTAAAGACATAACAATTAGTCATTAGGCATGTATGTTCATGAAGTTATGCTCACTTTCAAGAACTATTTCTGATTAAATCCACAAAATCCTCCTCCCCTCATCACTGACTTTACCATCAACTAAGGTGAATTTACCTTTGCCAAATTCCAAAAACAAGAGACTAAACTGCAACACAGCTAGAACTCAAAAATCATATTTTAACCATGAATACCCCAACTGCTACCCCTGGATTGAGGAAATTTTCCTAAAAATCTTAAGACCCACCAAATCAAACCTCCATTTTATATAATGAATATAATAACTAAACTCCCAACCTAACCCTAATGTAACAACCTTAGCATATCTCTCTAAAAGCGCCACCTCATATGTTATAACTTAAATCAATTATATTCTAATTATGAGTAATCCTCTCAACTCAATCTCTCCCAATTCAATTTTAAAGGCCTCAGAAGTGTAAATGACTACTTATATTTGATTCTTTCCTTCTCATATTCTAATTTTAGACTTAAGTATCTATACAGTTAATATAGCTTTATTATTTCAAAGCAAGACACTGAAAATATCCAGATGGGTCTAGAAAATCCCATAAACAAATAGATTTAGTCCTGGCCTTTCTATTAGATCTTAGTAAGATTACACAAGCAGGCATCTCTGCTCCAGTGAAAATGCCTTATAGATCACCCAGATCAAAATGAGTAAGAATCAAGCATGCAAAAATGCAGCTCAAAACACTTTGCTCAATCACAGCCCTGCGGGAAACAGCCGTGATAAATATTTAGTAATAAATGAATATGTAACTAAGCTATGCTGATATCTAGCATTGGCCAATTTCATGCCAGCCACCATGGCCATATGATTAACCCAAGCTAATGCAAGACTGCATAAAGAGTGTTTAAGATCTGCTCTCAGTAAAGCTAAACTCCACCTAGGTTGTAAAAAAACACTCCAGCTGAAAAACAATATACTATGAAGGTGGTTGTACTGTCCTGAAGGCACAATAGACAAGACCCAAACAGGGATTAGACAACACACTATGCTCAGTCCTAAACTCCAATAGTTACATTAACAAAACCATTCACAAGAATACTACAAGCAACAGCTTAAAATTTAAATGACTTGTGTTTTTCTTGTAAATTTGTTTGATTTCATTGTAGACTCTGGATATTAGCCCTTTGTCAGATGAGTAGGTTGCAAAACTTTTCTCCCATTCTCTAGGTTGCCTGTTCACCTGATGGTGGTTTATTTTGCTCTGCAGAAGCTCCTTAGTTTAATTAGATCTCATTTGTCAATTTTGGATTTTGTTGCCATTGTTATCAGTGTTTTAGACATGAAGTCCTCGCACATGCCTATATCCTGAATGGTATTGCCTAGGTTTTCTTCTAGGGTTTTTATGGCTTTAGGTCTAACATATAAGTCTTTAATCCATCTTGAATTAATTTTTGTATAAGGTGTAAGGAAGGGATCCAGTTTCCGCTTTCTACATATGGCTAGTTAGTTTTCCCAGCACCATTTATTAAATAGAGAATCCTTTGCCCATTGCTTGTTTTTCTCAGGTTTGTCAAAGATCAGATAGTTGTAGATATATGGCATTATTTCCGAGGGTTCTGTTCTGTTCCATTGGTCTATATCTCTGTTTTGGTACTAGTACCATGCTGTTTTGGTTACCATAGCCTTGTAGTATAGTTTGAGGTCAGGTAGTGTGACGCCTCCAGCTTTGTTCTTTTGGTTTAGGATTGACTTGGCAATGTGGGCTCTTTTCTGGTTCCATATGAACTTTAAAGTAGTTTTTTCCAACTCTGTGAAGAAAGTCATTGGTAGCTTGATGGAGATGGCATTGAATCTATAAATTACCTTGGGCAGTATGGCCATTTTCATGATATTGATTCTTCCTATCCATGAGCATGGAATGTTTTTCCATTTCTTTGTATCTTCTTTTATTTCATTGCGCAGTGGTTTGTAGTTCTCCTTGAAGAGGTCCTTCACATCCCTTGTAAGTTGGATTCCTAGGTATTTTATTCTCTTTGAAGCAATTGTGAATGGGAGTTCACTCATGATTTGGCTTTCTGTTTGACTCTTATTGGTGTATAAAAATGCTTGTGATTTCTGCACATGGATTTCATATCCTGAGACTTTGCTGTAGTTGCTTATCAGCTTAAGGAGATTTTGGGCTGAGATGATGGGGTTTTCTAGATATACAATCATGTCATCTGCAAACAGGGACAATTTGAGTTCCTCTTTTCCTAATTGAATGCATTTTATTTCCTTCTCCTGCCTGATTGCCCTGGCCAGAACTTCCAACACTATGTTGAATAAGAGGGGTGAGAGAAGGCATCCCTGTCTTGTGCCAGTTTTCAAAGGGAATGTTTCCAGTTGTTGTCCATTCAGTATGATATTGGCTGTGGTTTTGTCATAGATAGCTCTTATTATTTTGAGATACGTCCCATCAATACCTAATTTATTGAGAGTTTTTAGCATGAAACGTTGTTGAATTTTGTCAAAAGCCTTTTCTGCATCTATTGAGATAAACGTGGTTTTTGTCTTTGGTTCTGTTTATATGCTGGATTACGTTTATTGATTTTGATATGTTGAACCAGACTTGCATCCAAGGGATGGCGAAGGTTATGAACAGACACTTCTCAAAGGAAGACATTTATGCAGCCAAAAAACACATGAAAAAAATGCTCATCATCACTGGCCATCAGAGAAATGCAAATCAAAACCACAATGAGATACCATCTCACACCAGTTAGAATGGCGATCATTTAAAGGCCAGGAAACAACAGGTGCTGGGGAGGATGTGGAGAAATAGGAACAATTTTACACTGTTGGTGGGATTGTAAACTAGTTCAAGCATTGTGGAAGTCAGTGTGGCAATTCCTCAGGGATCTAGAACTAGAAATACCATTTGACCCAGCCATTCCATTACTGGGTATATACCCAAAGGATTATAAATCATGCGGCTATAAAGACACATGCACACATCTGTTTATTGTGGCACTATTCACAATAGCAAAGACTTGGAACCAACCCAAATGTCCAACAATGATAGACTGGATTAAGAAAATGTGGCACATATACACCATGGAATACTATGCAGCCATAAAAAATGATGAGTTCATGTCCTTTGTAGGGATATGGATGAAGCTGGAAACTATCATTCTCAGCAAACTATTGCAAGGACAAAAAACCAAACATTCTATGTTCTCACTCACAGGTGGGAATTGAACAATGAGAATACATGGACACAGGAAGGGGAACATCACACACCGGGGAATGTTGTGGGGTGGAGGGAGGGTGGAGTGATAGCATTAGGAGATATACCTAATGCTAAATGATGAGTTAATGGGTGCAGCACACCAACATTTCACATGTATACACATATAACAAACCTGCACGTTGTGCACATGTATTCTAAAACTTATAGTATAATAATAATAATAATAAATTAAAGCACTCGGCAGTGCCTTATATCCCTCTAGAGGATCCTGTTTTATAATGAATAAAACCTGATATACCTCACCACCTCTTGCCCCCAATCTATATACCCCCATCATTAGAAAACCCTAAAATGGTTATAGAGTAAGTACAAGTATACACACAAAAATGTTAGGTCAAGGTGTAGCTCCTTAGCTGGCAAGAAGTGGACTACAGGTTCTGTACCCAGAAAATCTCACAACAACTTCTATGAATTCTAAGGGCTCAAGGAGAATTTAGCAGTAAACCAAGAGCAGAGTGCTCTGTTGAATAAGGCCATGAGGCATGCATATACCACTTGTCACCCTCCTCAAATATTATTCTAGAAATTACTATTATTGAAAATTCTCTATGCGCATATAAAGGAGCTACATGACAAAATGGTAAACATACTGAAAAGTGTGCTTGGACAAACGAAAGTGTAGTTTAACCCAAAGCATCTGGCTTACTTCCAGAAGATTTCATCACAGCCTGATCACTTTGAGCCAACTCTAGTCCCAAACCTCCCTAAAAATATAAAATATCTTAATCATACTATTTATCTTAGACAAAAGTATAGGCGATAAAAATTTTTACCCTGGTGCAATAGACATAGCACCATAAGAAAAAGATGAAAAAACTGAATAAAGCATTAGAAAGCAAAAACAAACCCTTTTACATTCTGAATAATGTATTAACTAGAAATAACTTTACACAGAGAACCACAGCCAAGTCCTCAACACCAGACTAGCTACTCAAGAACAGATAAAAGAGCACAAAGAGTGGGAAGATTCATGAGTAGCAGTGACAAGCCTACTGAGCCTGGTGATATCTGGTGGTCCAATATAGAATCTTAGTTAAACTTTAAACTTACCTGCAGAATTACTTAATCTCCCCGTAAGTTTAAATGTTACTCTAAAGAGGGATGGCTCTTTAGACGTTAGGAAACAACTTTCCTACAGAAACTAAAAAATATTGCCACCAAAATTTGCCCCAAAGCAGCCACCAATTAAGAAAGCATTCAAGCTAAACATCCAATTACCTTAAATTCTAATCAACACACTAAACTTCAACATCACATTGGGCTAACTTATTACTTAATATAAGCAATAATGTTAATATAAGTAACATGAAAATATTCTTCTTTGGATAAGCTTACATGAGATTGGAATAATTCACTGATAGTTAACAGCCCAATATTAATAATTGATATAATAAGCACCCTATTATTTATACTAGTCCAACACAGGTATGCTCTAAGGAATGATTACAAAAACTAAAAGGAACTCAGCAAATCTTACTCAGGCTGTTTCCCAAAAACTTCACCTCTAGCATTACCAGTATGAGAGACACTACCTGTCCAGTGAAAAATGTTCAATGACCACAGTATCCTGAATGGACAAAGGTAGCATAGTTACTTGTTCCCTAAATAGGGGCTTGTGTGAATGGCCATATGAGGGTTTATCTGTTTCTCACTTTTAATCAGTGAAATTGACAACCTACCCATGAAGATGTGGATATAAACAAATAAGATGAAGAGACCCTATGGAACTTTAATTCATTAATGCAAATAAAAATTCAAAAAAACCTCCAGACCCTAGTGTACTATCCCTGCATTAAAAAAATGGGTTATGGTGACCTTGGACCATAATTTAAACTTTGCATAACCTAAACTAAGACTGCACTAGTCTAAGAGAGTTGACACACATCGATCCAATAATTTGATCAATGAAATGTTACCCTAGAGATAACAGCATAATCCTATTCTAGAGTTTATATCGAGAATAGGTTTTATGACCTCGATGTTGGATAACGACATCCTAATGGTGCAGCCAGTATTAAGGATTCCTTTGTTCAATGATTAAAGTCCTATGTGATTTGAGTTCAGACCAGAGTAACCCAGGTCGATTTCTATCTATTTAGCTTTTCTTCTAGTGTGAAAGGACAAGAGAAACAGGGCCTACTTCATAAAGCACACTCGCCCCACAGATGATGTTATCTTACTCTAGTATATCACCACACATGCTACCCAAGAACAGGGTTTGTTAAGATGGCAGAACCTGGCAGTTTCATAAAACTTAAAACTTTATAATCAGAGGTACAACTCCTCTTCTTAACAATATGCCAATAATTAACTTTCTCCAACTTATTACTCCCACTCTAATTGCTATAGCATTCCTTATACTCATTGAACAAAAAATCTTAGGCTATATACAACAATGCAAAGGACTTAACACTGTAGGTCCTATGGACTGCTTCAACCATTCGCTGATGCAATACACTACACACTGTATATTCACCAGAACTCTATATCACAAATTTTATTACAAAGACCTTGCTGTTAATCACCTTGTTTTTATAAATTGGAACAGCATACCCCGATTTAACTGTGAACAACTCATACATTTTCTATGAAAAAAATTTCTATCACTTACACTAGCATTCTGCATATATCACAATGTCTGTCCTAATTTTGAGCATTACACCCCAAACAAAGAAAATATGTCTGACAAAAGAATTACTTTGATAGAGTAAACAATAGGGGTTAAAATCTTCTTATTTCTAGAACTATAGGAATCGAACCTACCCCTGAGAATCCAAAATTCTCTGTGCTACGTATTACACCACATCCTAAATTAAGGTCAGCTAAATAAGCTATCAGACTGATACACTAAAAATGTTGGTTATATCATTCCCATAGTAATAAATCCATCAGTTCAACTTATTATCTCCATTACTATTTTCACATAAAGTCTTATCACAATGCTAGACTTACACTGATTTCTCATCTGAACAGGACTAGAAATAAATATAATTGCTTTTACCTCAATCTCCATTAAAAAATAAGTTTCTGCACTAGAGAAGCAGCCACCAAATATTTATTTACACATAGAACTGCATCTATAATTCTCATGATAGGTATGCTTTCCAATAAACTTTCCTCCAGACAATGAACAATAATAAACACTATTAATCAAATTTTACCCTTAATAATAATAACTGCCCTAGTAATAAAACTTGGAATAGCCCCCTTACTTCTAAGTCCTAGAGGTAACCCAAAGAACCTCTCTAATATCTGGCATAATTCTCCTAACATGAATAAACTAGCCTGTATCTCGATTATGTTTCAAATCTTCCATCAACAAACGTGAACATCCTCCTATCTATCAAGAACCTATCCATTAGAGTGAAAGCTAAGTATTTACCAAGTTATATGGCACAATCTAACATGTGGGCAGAAACAAGGCAAAAGAGCTACAACATCACCAGGGTACAGCCTCAAGTAATGTGCCACCATGGCCAATGAAGACAGGTATGAAGCTAAAAAAGAGAATCGCACCACCTGGGTGCTGGGCTCAGAAATATATCATGATTCCCTCCTTTGACAGAGTCAGGACAAAGGGGAGAGTCATGTCACTTAGGTTTTCACTTAGTGGTAGGTCACAATTTCTTCTGTGGGAAGGATCAAGGCAGGAGATAAGAGTCACATTACTTAGATGCCATATATAGCAAAATATCAGTGTCTGCCATGAACATGGCACTGGCAGGAGAGACATAACACCTAGCCAATAGGCCTGGAGGTATATAAAAGTATCCTGTTTGCAGGGCCTGGGCAGAAGAGTCACATTATCATGATTTTGAACCAGTGATATGTAACAATGCCTTATGAAAAGGAATTAAACCAAAAAGTCTCAACTCAGAGGTACTAGGACAAGGGATATGACAAAATCTCCTCGTCTTTAAGGGTGACACCATTAACTCTTAGCTAATTGTGTATATAAGAGTAACAATCTATCCTGTTTGCTGGCCATTATATGACACTCTCTACAACATCTGATAACTTTATACAAAATGCATGAGAGTTGCGTACCTCCTTGAGGTCTTGATGCACAGTCTTTTTTGTTGCCCTAAACCCAGGTATGACAGTCAACATCTCTCCTATAGGCTGGCTTCAGGGATAAGAGCACTGTTATAACTGTGAGCTGGGTCCAGAAATGAGCCACCATCCCACCTGCGGTCAGATTAAGTTATGAAAGTCAGAATTCCAACTATTTTCTGTATTCACTTTTTAGACTCAGGACTTCAACAATGGGCTTTGTAAAGGTAGGATGGGAAAAACTTATACTTTCACTTCAGTGTGTAGTCAAGAGTTACAATCTTAAATTTTTGCTGGGCCCTGTTATGAAACTATCTGTACCACATAAGAAGTTTTTATAATATGAGTTAGTGTTGTAAACTTCCATGAGCTTTATAAAAATATGCAGTGAAGGACCTTAACTATTAACGTAAACCTAATGGTGAGAGTCAAAATATCTCCTTTTGGCTGAGTCCCAATATAAGGGTTAATCATCATGTTTTTGAATGAAGGAAAGTGTATGTCTTAATCCCATTTGTGGGGAAAAAAATAGGCAGAATGTTAACATCCCTTAGGACTTGTTTAAAGGAATATATCAAAATGTCTTCCCTAGGCAGGGCCTAGGAAAGACAGTCATGTTAACTGAGGGCTGGAGCCAGCAATATGGTACAACCACTAGTGGAGATAATCCAGCAATGTGATGAGAGCCAAAACACCTACACAATTGAACAAAGATATGTCAAAACACTTTCTGTGGCTCTGGAACAGGAAGGAGAATCACATCATTAGGGTGCGGGACTGAGCAGTATGCTGTAATTTCTTCTTTATGCATGACCTAGGCAGAAGAGCAATATCATCCCAGTGCTGCACCCTGAAATACTGCAAAAGTCCTGTTTGTGGGTGTTTTTCCTCTACAAAACAAGAGTCACATTACCTAAGTGCTGTGCTCATCAATATGTCACAGTCTTACCATTGTAAACACCCAGACAGAAGAGAGTCACATCACTTAGAACATGGGCTCAGAGATATGACCCAATGTCATCAGTATACAGGGCTCAGGTAGAAGAGAATCATATCACACTTAGGTGCTTCTTTATGTATATGTCACAACCTAATATGCAGGCAGAAATTACGGTGAAGAGCCACATCACCTGGTCCTGGGTTCTTAGATATCCACAAGTTCCCCTTAGAAAAGACTCAGGCTACAGAGTTATATCATCTAGGTGCAGGTTCCACCCTTATGTTAGAAAGTTCCAAGTGGACAGGGCCAAGTAGCATGTCATATCACTTAGATGATAGGCCCAGGGATATGTCACAAAGCATTCCTTAAAGCATGGCCCTGGCTAAATAGTACCATTGTGCTTGGCCTGGCAATGTGTCACTATTTAAGTAGGCAGATCCCAAGCAAAAGAGCCATATCACCTGCCTGATGGGCCCTGTGATATTTCAAAATGCCCTCTTTTGGTCATGGACCTGGCAAAATAGTATTATTACCTTTGTGCCTGGCCAAGGTATATGTCACTATCCTGCCCTGTGTTTAGGGCCAATTCCAGGGAGGAGAGGTACATCTTGTAGCTGATTGACAGAGTGATATGTCACAATGATGTCTGTAGGCATGGTGCAAGCAAGAATGTAACATCACCTGGGTGCTGGATCCAGTGATGTCACAATTCTTACTGAGAGCAGGTTCCAGGCAGAAGAGTCATATCACTTCAAGTTTGGCCTAGGTAGGTATCAAAACTCCCAATGTAGGCTGGAACCAGTCTGAAAGTGAAATCACACAGGTTCTTGTCAAATAATTATATCACAGTCATGATAAAACAAAATCCTAGGGATTAGATTTAAAATACCACACATGTCCTGCTTTCACGTAAGACACTTGTCTTCATCTATCGGTGATTGTAAAAGTCTTCACAATCAGCTTGGAGTACATATGAGACTAAAAATTTCCCGTGGGTGCTTGGCCTTGTTATGACACTCTATAAAATCCAAGGGTGTTATAAAGTATATGTGATGGTTTTAATATTCTGTGACCTTTTTACCAGAAGGAAATTCTGGACATCACTCATGTCCCTATACCTAGTTAGGAGAGTCAACATTTCTCCTATTGGCTGGGTGTACATATGAGAGTTATGATCTTGCCTTTGAGCTGTGCCTTGGTATAAGTCACCATCACCTCCTGTGGTTATTAAACAGGCAGGATAATTACAAAACCTAAATCCTAAGCCATAAATATTCCAGAAAAGTCACAAACTTTTTGTTCTAGGCCCAACTCTATGGCATAATGCCCCTTGTGGAGAATGTCCAGGCAGGAGAGTCATCTCACCTAAATTATGGGCCCAGAGATATGTTACAATGCCTCCTGTTGAAAGGGTCCAGGGAAGAGACTCATGTAATTTGGATGCAGTACTTAGAAATGCTACACTCTTCACTAGAAGCAGGGTTGAGGCAAGAGAGGAAAGTCACATAACCTAGACTATGTGTCCAGAGATATGTTATGATCTCTTCTGAGGACACTGAAGACGTAAAAGTCAAATCACCAAAGTTCTTGGCCCAGGTACATGTCAATATGTCATCTGTGGGCTATAATTAGGCAGAATTATTAAATCACTCAGGAGCAAAAGTAAATGTCACAATAACACCTGTGGAAATGTTCAGGGATGAGAGTCATCATCCTGTATACATCTTGGCTCCAGGTACAAGAGTTGTTATTAGGCCTTTGATCTGGTCTTAGATGTGTGGCATAATATCACCTGTGGTCCAGGAGAAGAAAGGAAAGTCACATCACCTTAGTGGGTGCTGGTCTAGTGAATTATTACAATGTATTTTTTGGGCAGGACTCTGGAAGATGATTCACATCACCAGGATGCTAGTTTCAGTGATATATCTAAATCACCGCTATGGGGAGGGCTCAGGCAGGACAGGAGACAAAGTTCACATATTCACTTGGCCTGGATATATGTCACAATTTCCCCTGTGTGCACAAACATACAGGAGAATGACTTCACCCTCTGGTTGTCAGGGCCCAGGCAAGAGGCAAGAAACATCACCTAGGAGCTGAGACAAGTGATATGTTACAAATCTTCCAATTGGCAGAGCCCTCACACAAAAGAGTCACATCACCTGGGTTGAGATACAAGTTATGTGTCACAATGCACCCCAAGTGTCAGGCAGAGGCAATAGAAGGAATTCATGTCACTTACATGATGGACCATAATAAAAGCCACAACACTCCTTGTAGGCAGGGTTCAGGCCAATATTTCACATCAGCTGGGTGCTTGTCTCAGTAATATGAAAAAGTGCCATCTGTCACATTGGCAAAAAGGTGTTATATATTGCAATATATTGCATATGTGCTTGATGCATATATGTCACAATTTCAACGGTGGTCTGGGCCTGCAAAGGAGAGGCAAAACACTCAGATGCTGGACAAAGTCATACTTCTCAATTACACAGTCAAAAATGTTCAGAAATAAGTTTTACAGTCCCACACAAGTCCTGGCTTCTGGTATGAAGGTCAACAGCTCCTATGATTTGGGTCAAAGTACAGGAGTCTCAATCTCAATAATGGGCAATGTCCCCATATAAGAACCCCAGTTCCACTTGAAGACTGTTCCAAGAGATGAGTCAAAGCACTACAGGTATGCTGGGTTATGGTTGAAACATCACAAAACTACCCATGGATCAAATTCATGTATGAGAATACAACTTTAAGCTTTGACTGCTTATGTGTGTGAGATTTAGTATCTCATTCATAGGCTCTGTTTATTTATGAGAATGACAATTGTGTCAGCTGGGTGTGGATCCAAGAGTCACAATAGCCACCTGGTTGCTGGTGTCTGTTATGACATTTTTTGTACCACTCAGGCTTTATATAGTATGCCTAAGTATCATATTTTTCTGTGAATACTTACAGGTGGGAGATCTAGGACTTTACCCATGGTCCTAAGACTACTTTTGGTAGTTGAAGTATCATCCCTGGCTGGGACTAGGTATGAGAGTTATTATTGTGCATATGAGCTGAAGAAGGGTAGCACAATTTAGGTGTTGTGCTAAGCAATATGTCACAATGCTCTCTCTAGGCAGGGTCCAGTAATTAGCATTACATTAACTGGGTGCTTGACCCAGCAATATGACACAATCCCAATGAGGGAAAAAAAAAAACAAACCTAAAAATAATGAGAGTGAAAACACCTACAGAATAGGCCCACAATACGTAAAAATACTTTCTGTCACTCTGGCACAGGGAGGAGAGTTACATCATCGGGGTGTGGGGCCCAGAAATATGCCATAATTATCTCTTTAGGCAGGAGCAAGGTAGAAAAGAAACATCATCTGGTTGCTGGGCCCTGCCAATATGTCAAAATTCCTTTTCATGGGCGTGGTTCAGAAACAAAAGTAGAGTCATATTGCATAAGTATTAGCCTTAGCCATATGCCACAACACCCCACTGTTAAGGCTCAGGGAGAAGAAAAGAGTCACTTCAATTAAAAAACAATCTTATACATATAGCCCAATGGCCCAAATAAGCAGGGATCTGGCAATAGAGAAGACTCATATCACCTAGGTGCTTCACTAGGTATATGACATAATCTAACATGTGAGGTGAAAGGAGGTAGAGGAGCCACATCACCTTGATGCTGGGTTCTTAGATGTGTCACAAGGCTCCTCTAGGACAGGACCCAGGTGAGAGAGTTACAACAAATAGATGCAGGTTCCACCCTTATGTCACAATGCTCCATGTGATCAGGGCCCAAGCAGTAAGTCATATCACCTAGGTGATAGGTCCAGAATTATGTCACAATGTCTTCCTTGAGGCATGACCCTGTCAAAAGAGTATTATCACCTGGATGTCTAGCCTAGCAATAGGACACCATCCAGGAAAGCAGGACCCAAAAGGAGAGCAACATAACCTAGGTGATAGGCCAAGCGATTTGTCACAATGTCCCCTTTAGGACATGGGGCTAGCAAAGGAGTGCCATAACCTGTGTGCCTGGCCCAGCCATATGTTACTATTCCCCACTGTGCGAAGGGCTTATTCTAATGAGGAGCGTTATGTCACCCAAGTGGTTGACATAGTGAAATGTCACAATAATTTCTGTGGGCATGGGTCAGGAAAATGTAATATGACCTGGGTGCTGGATCTAGAGATATGTCATGAGTCTTACAGACAGCAGGGCCCAGGAAGGAGAGAAATATCACCCAGAGGTGGGCCCAGGTGGACACCACAATAACATATGTGGGCAGAAACCAGTATGGAGTGGCAGATCAAACAAAAACTCTACAAATATTTATATTACAATCACACTTGCAGAAAATTCCCAAAAGGAGATTTACAATATCACGTATGTCCTGTTTTCATGAGTGAGAGTAGGCTTCAGATATGTGAGATGGTGACAGTTCTTACTGTCAGCAGGGTGTGCATATGAGACTTACCATTTCACCTTTTCTGCTGGGTTCTGTTATGACACTCTGTATAAGTCAAAACCTTTAAGAAATATCTGAGGCTGTTGTAATCTTATTTGAACTTTTTTTTTTTACCACAAAGATATTTAATCACTCTGTTTCTAAAGCAAATTATGAGTCAAAATTACTTCTATTTGTGGGGTCCACATATGAGAGTCATTATCAGGCCGGTGAGCTGTGCCTAGGTTTATGTCAGAATTTACTCTGTGGTAATGAAACAGGCAACACAGCCAAGTCACCTAAATGCTGAGCCAGAAATTTTCAAATATTCTCCTTGTAAGCAAGTTCCTAGAAGAAAAGTTGCATATCTTCAGTTACACTGAGATGTATGGCATAATGCCCTTGTGGACAATGTCTAGACAGAAAAGGAGACTCATATCACCTAAACGATAGGCCCAAAGATATGTCAAAACTTCTCGTGTTGAAAGGGCCAAGCAAGAAAGTCATATGAATTTGATGCAGTACTTGGAAATGCTACAATCCCCAGCGGAATCAGGGTCTAGGAAGGAGAGAGAGTCAGGTAACTAGACCATGAGTCCAGCAACATGTAGCAGTCCTCCCTGAGGATATTGTTAACACAAGAATGTCAAATCACCAAGGTGCTCAGCTGAAGTAAACATCCAAATGTGTGGGTTGCACCTAGGCAGAATATTCAATCACTTATGAGCTGGGCAAAGGTATATGTCACAATAACACTGGTGGAAAATTCCAGGAATGGGAATCCCCATGCATATAACGTGGCTCCAGCTTTAAGAAGAATGATTAGTCCTTTGATCTGCTCTCAGGTATATGACACAATATCACCTGTGGGCAGAGGAAAAGCAGGAAGGTCACATCACCTGGGTAGGTGCTGGTGCAGTGAAATGTCACAATTCTTGTAGGCAGAATCCTGAAAGAAGAATCACATCATGTGGATGCTGGTTTAAGTAATATATCAAAATTCCACCTGTGGGCAATGCTTAAGAATTAGAGTAGACTCAATTCATCTAGGCAATTGACCTAGATATGTCACAATAGCCTCTATGTCCAGGACCAAAGTATTAAAATGACCTCACCTTGGCACTGGGGTTAGCAATATGTCACAATCTCCCCTGTGTTCAGGGTGAGGCAAGAGAGGAGAAACATAATCTAGGTGCTGAGGCAAGTGATAGGTTACAAAGATTCTGTTGGCAGAACCCAAAACACAGAGTCCAATCACCTGGGTGCAGTACCTAGTTTTGTGTCACAATGCGCCGCAAGTGCAGGGCCAAGAGAGTAGAAAGGAGTCACATAACTTATGTGGTGGACCTAGATATAAGCCCCAATACTATTTATAGGCAGGAGTCAGGCAAATAATTCACATTACCTGAGTGCTTGTCCTAGTGATATGTAAAAGTACATTTTGTAGGCAGGCCCAGGCACCTTGACTTAGGTGTATAGTCCACATATGTCACAATTTTATCTGTGGTCATGGCCTAAAAAGGAGAGTAAAATTATTCAGGAGCTGGGCTAACTTTTATGTCCTAATCAGTAAGAATATTCAGAAATAAGTTACACAGTCCCACACAAGTCCTGGCTTTGAGTATGTGAGTTCATACCTCCTGTGAGTTGGGTCAAAGCTGAGAAGTCACAATCTCAACAATGGGCAAGACCCATATATTAGATGCCCAATCCCACACGAAGATTGTGTTTCAGTAAGGGAGTCATGGAACCTCAGTTGTGCTGAATTACGCATCACCAAACCACCCCTGTGCCAGATCTGTGTATGTGATGACCAATTTCAACGTTCGACTGCTCTTTTTTTTTGTGAGATTTAGAACCTTACTTCTGGGCCCTTTTTTTGTGAGAGAATGACAATCAGGTAAGATGGGTGTGCATCCAAGAGTCACAATTGCACCTGGTTGAAGTTCTGTGTTATGATACTGTTTATACCACTCAGGTTTAACGTGATATGCCTGAGTGTCATAATCCTCTGTGAACTTTATACAGTTAGGAGACCCATTACTTTACTTATGGTCATAATGTTAGCTATGAGAGTCAAAATTTCTTTCTCTTCTGGGTCTAGGTATGACAGTTACTTGTGATGTGAGCTGAACAAAGGTGTATGTCACAAATTCACCTGTGTACAGAAACAAGGCAGGAGAGTTTCATTGCCTGGATTCTGAGGTCAAGATACTTACAAACTCCTTTGCAGGCCAGGCCAAGCCAGAAGAGTCACATCACCTTGGTACAGGCTCAAATAATATGGCACCATGTCCACTGTAGACAGGTTTATAGAAAAAGAGGAGAGTTATACCACCTAGGTCCTGGGCTCAGCAATATGTAATAATCTCCTCTTCTGGCAGACTCCAGAATAAAGAGGAACATTGCATTACCTTGTTTTCCACTCATCAGTATATTATAATTCCTTCAGTGGGCAAAATCTAGATGGAAGACAAGAGTCACATTTCTAGATGCTACATCCAATGATGTCACAAAATTCCTTGAGGGTAAAGCACATGCAAAATAGACAAATCACCTAGCTGATCGGGTCAGAGATATGTGATAATATCCCTTTTTGGCAGAACCCAGGCAGAAGAGTCACATTATTATGATACTAACCCAATGATATGTCACAATGCATACATGGGAAACAAGCAAAATTTTAACATCTGAGTACTAGACCCAGTAATATGATGCAATCTTTTCATCTTTGACGATGACACCGTTAAGTGTTAGCTTGGTGTATATATGAGTCACAATGTCATGTGTATGCTGGGTCATGACATGACACACTCTACAACATCCAATGGCTTTATATAGCATGCATGATAGTCAGAGACTACTCTGAGGCCCACAGGCTTATAAGGACTGACAATCTTAAATACTTCCTTAAACCCAGGCATGATAGTCAACATCTATCATTTAGGCTAAGTTCAGAAATTAAACTCATTTTTATACCTATGAGCCTGTTCCAAAATGAGTCACGATCACACCTGTGGCCAGATCCACATATGAGAGTCACAATTCCCCCTTGGAACTGTTTTCCCTTGTTAGACTCAGTACCTCAACAGTGGGCTTTCTAAATTTGGTATGATGACAACTTTTACTTTTACCTGGCTGTGTAATTTAGATTCACAATCTTAATTTTTTGCTGGAACTTGTTATGTAACTCTATGTACCACCAAAAGGAATTTATACAACATGAATCAGTGTTGAAAACTTCTGTGAGCTTTGTACAAATTTGAAACCCAGCATTCTACCTGTTACCCTAATCATAGTGATGAGAGATAAAATATCTCCTATTGGCTAGATTCTAAGTTTAACCATCATGCCTGTGAACTGAAGCAAGGCATATATCGTAATCTCATTTGTGGACAAAAGTTAGGAATAGAGTGATATCACATAAATGATGTGGCAAGCAACATGTCACAATACCCTTTCTAGGCAACACCTAGAGAGGACGGTCACATTAACCAGATGCTGATCCCACCAATATGACACAATTCCACATGTGAAAAAATTAGCCAATAAATGAGAGCCAAAACACCTACACAATGGGAGGAGGATATGTCAAAATATACTCTATGGTTCTGACACAGGCAGGACACTAGTATCTTCAGGGTGCTAGGCCCACCAGTCTGATATAAATCCCTCTTCATTCAGGAATCTGGCAGAAGAGTGACATCATCTGGGTGAATAGGACAAAATTTCCCTTAGTGGGCATAGTTCAGAATAAAGAAGAGAGTCACATAACCTAAATGCAAGGCTTAGCAATACATCACAATGCCACCATTTTAAAGGCACAGGCAGGGGAACAGAGTCATATCCCTTAGGTCATGGGCTCAGTGATATGTCTCAGTGTCCTGAATAGGCAGGGCACATGTAGACAAGGAGAGTCATGTCACATAGGTGCTTCCCTAGGAATATTTCACAATGAAACATGTGGGCAGAAACCAGGAAAAATAGCCACATCACTTGGGTGCTGGGTCCTGACATATGTCACTAGGCTCTCTTAGGACAGCACCTCAGCAAGAAAGTTGTATCACCCTGGTGCAGGTTCTCTGCTCATGCCTACAATATGTGTAGAGCCCAAGGAGGGAGCCATTTCACCTTGGTGACAGGCCCAGAGGTCTATCACAATGTCCACTCTGAAGAATAGACCTGGCAAAAGCTCACCATCACCTGTGTTCGTGGCGTACAAATATGCCAGTTTCCAGGTTGGCAGGGCAAAAGCAGGAGAGCCACATCACCTAGGTGATAGGCCCAGAGATTTGTCATGATGCCCTCCTTCGGTCATGGCTCTGGCAAAAAATACCCTCACCTGTGTGCCTTTCCTTGCATTACAAAACAATCCTTTCTTTGCACAGGGTCCATTACAGAGAGGAGAATTACCGCCTATGAGGTGGACACAAAACTATATCACAATAATCTCGGTGGGGATGGTGCAGGCAAGAATGTAACATCACCTGGGTGCTAGATCCAGTGATATGTCACAATACATACTGAGGGAAGGGCCCAGGCAGGAGAGTCACATCACCTCTATGTTGGCCTCAATAGATATTACAATCCCATATATGGGCCTGAACAACTCTGGAGAACCAAAATACCCAGGTGCTTGGCAAAGATTTATATCACAATCACACTCTCAGAAAATTTCACAGATGATATTTACAATATCATACATGTTTTGCTTTTATGTGTGACAGTTGGCTTCATCCACGTGAAATGATGACAGTCCTTAATGTTCAGCTGGGTGTGCATACAAGAAACAGAATTTTGCATGTGGGCAGAGTCTTAATTTGACTCTGTCTGTATAACTCAAAGACTTTGTAAAATATATGTAAGTATTGTAATCTTTTGTAACCCTTATACAATAAGGTGATCTAGGATATTACACATGTCCCTAAACTTGGTTACAAGAGTCAAAATATCCTCTATTGGCTGACTCCACATATGAGAGTCATTATCAAGCCTGTGGGCCATACCTAGGTATACATTCCACTTCCCTCTGTGGTTGGGAGGCAGGCAGAACAAATACATCACCTAAATGCTGGGCCAGAAATATTCCATTATTCCCTTTTTAGAGGGGGTCCTGTCCAAAATGTCACAAAATTTGTGTGCTAGGTTCAGCTCTATGGCACAATGTCCCTTGTGGGCAATTTCCAGGCAGAAGATGAGAGTCATATTATCTAAATGATGAGCCCAAAAATATGTTACAATGCTTCCTGTTAGCAGGGCCCAGGCAAAAATGTTCATATCATTTGGATGCAGTTTTTAGAAATGCTGCAATTACTAAAGGAAGCATCGTACAGGCAGGAGAGAAGAGTCATGAAATGTAGATGAAGGGTCCAGAAATATGATACAATCTACCCTAAGGACATTGTTAAGATACAAAGAGTCAAATCACTAAGGTGCTTGGCTCAGGTGTTTGTCAAAATCTCATTTGTGGGCTATACTTGAGCAGAATTATTAAATCACTCAGGAGCTGGTGAAAGGTATATGTCACAATTAAATTTGTGGAAATGTCTAAGAATAAAGGTCACCATCATGCAGATATCCTGGATCCCAGCATATGAGTTGTTATTAGGCTTTTGTTATGTCTTTAGTATATGGCACAATATCACCTGTTGCCAGTGAGAAGGCAAGAAAATCACATCACCCACATGAGTGCAGGTCCATTGAGATGTCACAATCAAACTTATGGGCAGGATCCTGGCAGAAGTGTCACATAATGTGGTTTCTGGTTTTAATGTCATATCAAGATCTCCTCTGTGGGCAGAAATTTGGCAGAAGCGGAGACACACTTCACCTAGGGAATCCACCTAGATATATGTCAAAATGGCCAATATGTGAACTACCAAGGCTGGAGATTGACCTCACTTTGGGGCTGGGCAAGAAATATGTCACAATCTCCTTGTGGACAAGTTCCACTGAAAAGCAAAGAAACATCACCTATGTGCTGAGCCAAGTGATATGTTCCAATGCTTCCTGTGGGCACAACCCCAAAAGGAGAATCATGACACCTTTGTGAAGTATTGAATTACGTGTCACAATGCACTGTTTGTGCAGGGCCAAGGCAATAGAAGGAAGTCATATCACTTACATGATGGACCTAAATATAAAACTCAATCATTTTTGTAGACAGGTTTCAGGCAGACAATTCACATCACCTGGGTGATGGTCTCAATGATATATAAAAGTTCCTTTTACGGGCAGATCAAAGGAAGATGGTATACATTGCTTAGGCGTTTATTCCACATATGGCACAATTTCATCTGTGTCCTGGGCCTAGAAAAGACAACAAAATTATTCCTATGCTGGGCAAAATTACCTTTCACAATCACACTCTCAGAAAGGCTCAGAAATAATTTTCATATCCCACACAATTCCTGTTTTTTTGTAGGTGAGTCAAATCTTCCTATGAATTGGGTCAAAGTAGAGGAGTCATAATCTCAACCGTGGGGAAAATCCAGGTATAAGAGCCCAAATCTCATTTGAAGATTGTCTTCCAGTAGGGGAGTCACAGCACCACAGGGGTGCTGAATTATGGTTCAAATATTACCAAACCACCTGTGAATAAGATCCATGTATGAGAGCTATTATTTCTATCTTCAACTGCTTTTTATGTATGAGATTAAGTATCTCATTCGTACGTACTGTTCATGTCTGAGAATAACAATCGTGTCAGCTAGGTGTGGATACAAGAGTCACATCCTCACCTGGTTACTGGTCTTTGTTATGACACTCTTTGTATCATTAAGGCTTTATATGATATACCTGAGTGTTATAATCCTTTGTGAACTTTATACAAGTGAAAATCCCAGGACTTTACCCCTGGCTGTGCTACTGGCAATGATATTCAAAATATGTCTACTGGGCCAGGTGCAGTGACTCATGTCTGTAATTCCAGCACTTTGAGAGGCCAAGGTGGGTAGATCACGAGGTCAGGAGATCGAGACCACCCTGTCTAACATGGTGAAACCTCATCTCTACTAAAAAATACAAAAAATTAGCCAGGCGCGTGGTGGTGGACACCCGTAGTACCAGCTCCTCAGGGGACAAAGGCAGGAGAATGGCGTGAACCAAGGATGTAGAGCTTGCAGGGAGCAGAGATCACACCACTGCACTCCAACCTCGGCTACAGAGCAAGACCCTGTATTAAAAAAAAAAAAAAAAATCTACTGGCTGAGTCCAGGTTTGTAAGTTACTATTGTGATTCTGTACTTAACCAAGGTACATGTCACAATTTCATCTGTGAGAAGGCACACGGCAAGAGAGTCACATCACCTGGGTGCTGAGCCAGTGATACAGTATAATCTCATTTGTAGGCTGGGCCTAATGTGAAGAGTCTCATCACCTGGGTAAAGCCTCAAATACTATGTCACCAAGCTCACTATAGACAGGGAAGAGAAAAAAGGAGAGAATTACTCTACCTAGTTACTGGGATCTGCAATATGTAATAATTCCCTCTCTTGACAGAGCCTAGAATATGAAGGACTGTCACATAACCTAGGTTTTGCAATCAGCAGCATGTCACGACTTCTTTGTTGAGCAGGACCCAGGCAGGAGAGGAGAGTCACATTATCTGGATGTTAAGTCAAATAACATTTTACAATGTCTTCTGGAGGCAGGGTACAGGCAGGGGAGAAAAATCATCTAGCCTGTAGCCCAACAGATATGTGATAATATCCCTTGTTTTCAGGATTCAGGCAGAAGAGTCACATTATTATGATTCTAACCAGTGATACGTAACAATGCACCCATGGGAAGGAATTTAAGCCAAAAATTCTCAACACCTGGGTATTAGGCCAAATAATTTGCCAAATCTTTTCATCATTGAGAATGATACTATTAACTGTAAGCTGGATGTGTATATTAGAATCACAGTCTCATGTTTTTCCTTGGCCATTGTATGAAACTCTACACATTCAAAAGCTTTATCCAGCATCAATCAGTGTTGCAAACCACTTTGAAGCCTATGTGCTCGTATGAATTCATGATCTTACAATTGCCCTAAACTGAGGTATAGTATTCAATATCTTTATTGTAGGCTGCATTCAGGGATGAGACTCATTATTATGCCTGTGAGCTAGATTAGGGATTAAGGCACCATCCTACCTGTGGCCAGATTAACATATGAAGGTCACAATTCCAAATTTGCTCTGTATTAACTTGTTAGTCTTGTGATCTTAACAGTGGGATTTGGACATGTGGGATGGTGACAACATTTGCTTTCACCTGGATTTATAAACAGGAATTCCAATCTGAACTTTTGGTTGGTCACTATCATGAAACTCTCTGTACCACATAAGGAGTTTATACATTAAGAGTTAGTGTTGTAATGTTCTCTGAGCTTGGTACAAATACACAACTCAGGACCTTACCTATTCCCATTAGCCTAGTATTGAAAGGCAAAATATCTTCTATAGGCTGAATCCCAGTATAAGTTTGAAAATCATGCCCATGAACTGAAGTAATGCATATGTGATAGTCCCATTTTGGGGAAAAAACCTAGGTAGGATGGTAACATCACTTAGGTGCTATGCCAAGCAATATGTTAAAATGTCCTCTCTAGGCAGAGAATAGGAATTAGAGTCACATTAAATGTGTGCTGGACTCAGGAATATGACACCATCCAACATGGGGGAAAAAGCAGGCAAGTTATGAGAGTGAAAACACCTATATAATTGGCCTAGGATATATCAAAATACCTTCTGTGGCTCTGACATAGGCATGAGAGTCACATTATCAGGGTGCTGGACCCAGCAATATGCCATAATTCTCTCTATTTGCTGGACTCAGGCAAAAGAGTAACATCATCTGCATACCGGGCCCTGCAATAGGTCAAAGTTTCTGTTTGCTGGCATGGTTGGAGAAAAACAAAGAGTTAAATAACCTGAGTGCTAGGCACAGCAATATATCAAAATCTCCCCATTGTAAAGGCCAGGCAGAAGAAGAGTCATTTCACTTAGGTCATCGACTTACAGATATATCGCAGCATTTACAGTAGGTCAGACAGAGACAGAAAAGGAGAGTCATATCTCCTAGGAGTTTCCATAATGATGTGTCACAATCTAACATGTGAGCAGTAATTAGGCAGAAGGGCCACATCACCTGTGTACAACCTCAAATAATGTAGACAGGTTTGAAGAGAAAAAAGAGAAGCACACTACCTGGTTGCTGAACTCAGCAATATGTAGTAACACCTTCTCATGGCAGAACACAGGACAAAGAGAAGCATCATGTCACCTAGGTTTTGCAGTAATGGTATGTCACAATTCTTAAGTGGGAAGGATCCAGATAGGAGAGTAGAGTCATATGTCACAATTTCTTAAGTGGGCAGGATCCAGGCAGGAAAGTAGAATCATATAACCTAGATGCTGTATCTAGTGATATGTAACAGTGTCAATTGTCAGCAGGGAACTGGCAGGAGAGATATCTCACCTAGCCAGTAGACCCAGAGATATGGGAAAATATCCCCTGTTTGCAGGGGACTGGCAGAAAGCTATCATCATTATCACATTATCATGTGATCATGATATACCATCATTATACACCATCACATTATGATGATTCTGACCCATAATGCTCTTAGGAAAAGGAATTTACACCAAAAATTTGGAACATTAGGATACTAGGCCAAGGGACACGACACAATCTCCTGATCTTAAATGGTGATATCATTAGTGATCAGGTAGTTGTGTATAGGAGAATCATAATCTCACGTGTGTGCTGGCCATTATGTGACACTCTCTACAACACCTGAGAACTTCATACAACATGGATGAGAGTTGAAAACCTCTCTGAGACCTACATGCTTATATGGACTCATGATCTTACATATTGCCCTAAACCCAGATATGACGGTCAAAATTTCTCCCATAGGCTGGCCTCAGTGATAAGACCATTATTATGTCTGTGAGCTGGATCCAGAAATGAATAACCATGCCACATGTTGACAGATTCACTTATGAAAGTCATAATTTCAACTTTGGGCTGTATTCATTTATTAGACTCAGGACCTCAGCACTGGGCTTTGTAAATGTAGGATGGTAACAAATTTTACATTCACCTGAGTGTGTAGTTGAGAGTCACAATCTTCAATTTTTGCTGGGCCCTGTTAGGAAACTCTCTGTACAGACCAAGAAGTTTTTGGGATATGAGTTAGTGTTGTAAAATTCTGTGAGATTTGTATAAGTATGCAATGAAGGACCTTCCATATTGACCTAAGCCTGGTGGTTAAAGCCAAAATATCTCCTATTGGCTGAATCCAAATATAAGCTTAAACATCATCACTTTGAACTGAAGCAATTTGTGGGCAAAAAACTAGGTGGAAGGTTAACATCACTTAGGGGCTAGGCCAAGCAATATGTCACAATGCCTTTTCTAGGCAGGGCCTGGGAAAGAGGGTGAAATTAACTGGGGGCTGGAGCCAGCAATGTGATACAACCACACATGGAAGAAACACAATAAAGTGATGAGAGCCAAAACACTTCCAGTATGGAAAAAACATATGTCAAAGTAACATCTGTGACCCTGCAAAAGAGTCACATCATTAGCGTGCTGGGCCAATCAGTATGTCCCAATTCCCTCTTTATTCATGACCTAGGGAGAAAAGTAACATCATCCAGGTGATGGGCCCTAAAATTCAGCAAAAATCCTGTTCATGGGCATTGTTCAGCAAGAAGGCGAGAGTCATATTACCTAAGTCCTGGTCTCATCAATATGTCACACTCTTTCCATTGTAAAGGCCCAGACAAAATAAGAGAGTCACATCACTTTAGCCTTGGGATCAGAGATATGGTCCAATGTCACCAGTCAGCAGGGTTCAGGCAGAAAGACAGTCTTATCACCAATATGCTCTTTACATGTATGTCACAATTTAATATGTGGGCAGAAACTAGGCTGAGGAGCCACATCACCTAATCCTCAGTCTTGAGATATTCACAAGTCCCCTTAGAAAAAGACCCAGACAAGAGATTTATATCACCTAGGTGCAGGTTCCACTTTTTTGGTCACAAAAATCCATGTGAGAATGGCCAATCAGGAAGTCATCTAACCTAGGTGATAGGTTCAAAGATATGTCACAAAGCCTTCCTTAAAACATAGCTCTGGCAAAAAGAAGTAGCATCACCATTGTGCTTGGCCTGGCAATATGTCACTATTCAAATGGGCGAGTCTCAAGAAGAACAAAATCATCTATATGATACACCCTGTGATAGGCCAAAATGCCCTATTTTGGGCTTGGCCCTGGCGAAAGAGTATCAACAACTGTGTGCCTGGCCTTGGAATATGTCACTATTCTGCCCTGTGGGCAGGGCCCATTCTAGAGAGGAGAGTTTCTAAGTAATGGGCACAGTGAAATGTCACTATGATGTCTGTGGATATGGCCCAGGCAAGAATGTAACATCACTTGGGTGCTGGATCCCTTGATGTCACCATTATTACTGAGAGGAGGGCCCTCACTCAGGGAGAAGAAAGGAAAGTCACATTGCTTGAATGGGTGCTGGTCTAGTGAAATGTCACCAGCCTCCTTGTGGGCAGGACTGTGGAAGAAAAGTCACATCACACGGATGCTGGTAGCAGTGATATATCTGAATCCACACTGTGGGCAGTGTTTAGGAAGGTGAGGAGACAAACTTCACATAGACTATTGGCCTTGATATGTGTAAAATGGCACCTATGTGCAGGACCAAGGCAGGAGAGTGACCCCATCTTTGTGCTGGTTCAGCAATATGTCACAATGTCTCTGGTGGTCAGAGCCCAGGCAAGAGAAAAGAAACATCACCTAGGTTTTGAGACAAGTGATATGTTACAAAGCTTTCTATTGGCAGAACACTCCTCCCCCCAAAAAAAGAGTTACATCATCTGGGTACAGTACACAGTATTGTGTCATAATGCACTATAAGTGCAGAGGCAAGACAGTAGAAGAAATTCACATCTTTTACGTGATGGACCTAGATAAAAGCCATGATGTTCTTTTTAGGCTGGGTTCAGGCCAAGATTTTACATCAGCTGGTTGCTGGTATCAGTGATATGTAGAAATGCCCTTTGTTGCATTGACAAAGAAGGTGCTATATAGTGCTTAGGTGCTTGGTGAATGTATGTCACAGTTTGAACTGTGCTATGGGCCTGAGAGTCAGGGCAAAGTCATACTTCTCAATCACACACTTGAAATTGTTCAGAAATAAGTTTGACAGTCCCACAAAAGTCCTGGCTTCAGGTATGTGAATGAACACCTCCTATTGAGTTGGGTTCAAGTACTACAGGAGTCACTATCTCAACAATGGGTAAGATCTGTATATAAGAGCCCCAATCCCACTTAAAGATTGTGGTCCAGTAAGAGAGTCAAAACACTGCAGATCTGCTGAATCATAATTCAAAAGCCACCAAGCCACCTGTGGGTCAGAATCATGTATGAATGAAAAAATTTCAAGCTTCTACTGTGTATGTGTGTGAGATTTAGTACCCTATTCCTAGGCTCTGCTCATGTATGAGAATGACAATCGTGTCAGCTGTGTGTAGATCCAAGAGCCACAATAGCACCTAGGTGTCGGTGCCTATTATGACACTATTTGTGTGGCTCAGGTTTTATATGATTTGCCTACGTAAGTAGCATACTTCCCTGAGAATTCATACAGGTAGAACATCTAGAACTTTACCCATGGCCATAAGACTAGCTATGAGAGTTGATATATCTCCCCTGGCAGGGTCTAGGTATGAGAAATATTATTGTGCATATGAGCTAAATCCAGGTTTATGACACAATCTCACTTTTGGATAGAGACATGGCAGAAGAGTCACATCATCTGAGTGATGAGCCAGGAAAACATTTTAACCTCCTTTGCAGGCAGGAGCCATGCAGAAGAGTTATGTCACTTGGATGAAGTCTCCAACAATATGTCATCATGCCCACTGTATACAGGGCTGAGAAAAAAGTAGATAGTCGGCTGAGCATGTGGCTCATGCCTGTAATCTCAGCACGTTGGGAGGCTAAGGTGAGTTGATCACCTGAGTTCAAGAGTTCAAGACCAATGTGACCAAGATGGTGAAACACCGTCTGTACTAAAAATATAAAAAAAAAATAGCTGGGCTAGGTGGCAAGTGCCTGTAATCCTAGCTACTTGGGAGGCTGAGGCAGGAGAATCGCTTGAAACTAGAAGGCTATGTTGCAAAGAGCTGAGATTGTGCCCTTGCACTGAAGCCTGGGTGATAACAGCAAAACTCCATTTCAAGGGAAAAAAAATATATATATATACATATATATATATGGTGGATAGTCACACCCTCTGGGTGCTGGGCTCAGCAATATGTTGTAATTAACTCTTGTGGCAGAGTCCAGGACAAAAGAGAGTCACATCACCCTAGGTTTTCCACTCAGTGATGTGTCACAATTTCATCTGTGGACAGGATTCAGGCAGGAGATGAAAATCATATTACTTAGATGCTAGATCTAGCGATATGTCACAGTGTCTCCTGTAGGTAGGGCACTGGCAGGAAAGACACATCATCTAGTTAATAGTCCAGAGATACGTGATAATATTCTCTGTTCCCTGAGTACAAGTAGAAGAGTCACACTGTTATGATTCGGACTCAGTGATATTTCAAAATGCACCCATGGGGAAGAACTGAAACAACATAGTCTCAACACTGGGTTACTAGTTCTAGTGACATGACAAAATCAACTTACCTTTTAGGGTAGCACCTTTAATTGTTAGCTTGGTGTGTATACATAAGAGTCGCAATCTCACATGTGTTCTTCTTCAGCTTATGACAAAGTCTAAAACATCTGAAGGCCTTATGCAACATGAATGAGAACTGCAAACCATTCTAAGGCCTATGTGCTCATATTGACCCAAAATCTTATATATTGCCCTAAATTCAGTTATGATAGTCAACATCTCTCTTATAGGCTGGGTTCAGACGGGAGACATCTTGTTATGCCTGTGACCTGATTTCAGAAAATAATCACTCTCTAACATGTACCAAGATCCACATATGAAAGTCACAATTCCATCTTTCTAATTTATTTATTTGCTAGACTAAGACCTTCAACAGTGGGCTTGTTAATGTGAAACAGTGACAGCTTTTGCTCCTGCTTGCATGTGTAATCAAGAATCACAACCTTAACCTTTTTCTGGGCCCTGTTATGAAGGTCTGTGTACCAGCAAAGGAGTTTACAGTGTATGAGTTATTATTGTAAACATCTGTGAGCTTTGAACACTATGCAACTCATAACCTTACACACCGCATTAAGCTTACTGATGAGAGACAAAATATCTACGATTGGTGGAATCCCAATTTAAGTTTGATTATCATGCCTGTGAATGAAGCAACATAAAATTTATAATCCCATGTGTAGAAAAATAAAGTTGGCAGGAGTATATCACAACTTAGCTGTTGTGAATATGTCATGAGGCCTTCTCTAGGCAGGGTCTAGCAATGAGGGTTACATTAACTGTGTGCTGGAACCAGCAATATGACACAATACTATGTGTGTGTGTGTATATATATATATATATAAAAAAAACAACCCAGACAAATGTTGAGAGCAAAACACCTAGAAATTTGCCCAAGATATGTAAAAATACTTTCTGTTGTGCTGGCACAGGCAGGAGAGTTATATCATCAGGGTGGGGGGCCCAACAATATGCCATAATTCTCTCTTTATGCAGGACACAGGTAGAATAGAAACATCATCTGTGTACTGGGTCCTGCAATACATCAAACATCGTTTTCATGAACATGGTTTGGGAAACAAAGAAGAGTCATATTACCTAAGGATTGGGCTTAGCATATGTCACATCATCCCATTGTAAAGACTCAGGCAGAAGAAAAGAGTCATATCACATAGGACATAGGGCCCAGATATATGGCCCAGTGTCCAAAGCACACATTGGTCAGGCAGAATAGAAGAGTCATATCATGTAGGTGCTTCCCTAGATATATGACACAATCTAACATGTGAGTTGAAGCCAGGCAGATGAGTCAAATCAGCTTGATGCTAGGTCTATAGATATGTTGCATGGCTCCTTAAGAAAGGACCCAGGTCAGAGAGCTACAACAAATAGCTGCAGGTTCTAACCTTATGTCACAATGCTCCTTATGGACAGGGCTCCAGCAGGTAGTCACATCACCTAAGTGATAGACCCAGAGATATATCACAGTGTTATCCTTGAGGCATGGCCCTTGTGAAAAAGCTCCATCTCCTGTTTGCCCAGCCTAGCAATATGTCACTTGCAAGGCAAGCAAGATCTAAGCTGGACAGCAATGTCACCTATGTCATAGGCCCAGAGATTTGTCACAGTGCCCTCTTTAGGACATAGCATTAGTAAAAAAGTACCATCACCTGTGTGTCTGGCCCAGCCATATGTCACTATTTTCCATGGTGTACAAGGCTCATTCTAATGAAGAGAGTTACATCACCTAAGTGGTTGAAACAGTGATATGTCACAATGATTTATGTGCATGTTGCTCAATCAAAAATGTAACATAATCTGGGTGCTGGATCTAGTAATATGTCATGATTCTTACTGAGAGAAGGGCCCAGGAAGGAGAGTCACATCACCTAGAGGTTGGCCCAGGTAGATATCACAATAATATATGTGGGCTGGAACCAGGCTGGGGAGTCAAATCATACAGGTGCTGGGCAAAGATTTATACCACAATCACACTGGCAGAAAATTCCTGAGTTGAGATTTACAATACTACACATGTTCTGTTTTCATGGGTGACAGTTTGCTTTATATATATGAGAAGGTGACAGTCCTAACAGCTGGATGTGCATATGAAACTCATAATTTCACCTTTCTGTTTGGTTCCATTATGACACTCTCTGCACAAACCAAGGGCTTTATAAAATATCTGAAGCTGTAATAATCTTCTGTATCCTTTTTTTTTTTTTTTTTTTTTTTTACCAGAAAGAGATTTAATCACTGATGTTTCTAAAGCAACTTAGGAAAGTCAAAATTACTCCTATTTGTGGGATCTATATATGAGGGTCATTATTATTCCTGTGATACTCTGTGATAATGAAAGAGTTACAACAGCAAAGTCACTTAAACCTGAGCCACAAATGCGTATTGTTGGCAGTGTCCAGGCAGAAGAAGAGAGAATATTACCTCAATGATAGGACCAGATATGTTTCAAAATGTCTCCTGTTGAAAGGACTAGGCAAAAGAGTCACATGATTTGAATGGAGGGCTTATAAATGCTATAATCCCCAGTAGTATCAGAGTTCAGGCAGGAGAGGAAAGTCTGGTAACCTAGATAATGGATGCAGAGACATGTTACATCCTTCCTGAAGGTATTGTTAAGACAGGAGAATCTAACCACCAAGGTGCTCAGTATAGGTAAATGTCTAAATCTTACGTGTGGGCTACACCTGGAAAAATGATTTAATCACTCAGGAAGCTAGGCAAAGGTATATGTCACAAAAACACAGGTGGAAAGTTCCAGGAATGGGAATCACCATCATGCATATATCCTGACTCCAGGTTTAAGAGACATGATCAGCCCTCTTATCTTGTCTCAGGTATATGGCACAATATGACCTGTGGGCATAATAGGAAGTTCACATCACCTGAGTGAGTGCTGGTCCAGTGAGATGTCACAATTCTTCTTGTGGGCAAGACCCTGAAAGAAGAGTCACATCAGCTGGATGGAGTTTTGATACATCAAAACTCCCACTGTGGGCAGGGCATGCGAAGATGAGGAGAATTACTTCACCTAAGCAATTGGCCTAGATATATATCACAATGGCCGCTATGTGCAGGAGCAAGGCATGAAAGTGACTTCCTCTTGGTGCTTTATTTAGCAATATATCACAATCTTCCCTGTGTTCAGGGTGAGGCAAAGGAGGAGAAACATCACCTAGGTGCTGAGCCAAGTGATATGTTATAAAGCTTCCTATTGTCAGAACCCAAAACTCAGAGTCACATCACCTAGGTGCAGTACCGAGTTATGTGTCACAATGCAGCATAAGTGGAGGGCCAAGGCAGAAGAAGGGAGCCACATCACTTACATGATGAACCTAGATAAAATCCACAATGCTTTTTATAGGCAGGTATTAGGCAAAATTTCACATCACCTAGGTGCTAGTCCAAATGATATGTAAAAGTGCTCTTTGTAGGCAGGTGCAGGCAACTTTGCTTAGGTGTATGGTCCACATATCTCACAATTTTATCTGTGGTCATTGCCTAAAAAGGAGAGTAAAGTTATTCAGGAGCTGGGCTAACTTTCATGTCCTCATCACACACTAAGAAATATTCAGAAATAAGTTTCAAAGTCCCACATCAGTGCTTCCTTCGTGTATTTCAGTCAACACAGCTTGTGAGTTGGGTCGAATCAGAGAAGTCACAATTGCAGCAATAGGCAAGATCCATTTATAAGATGTCCAATCACACTTGAAGATTGTGTTCCAGTAGAGGAGTCATAGCCTCATAGGTGAAAGTCCTTACTGTCAGCTGAGTGTGATATGAGACTCACAATTTTACCTTTCCGCTAGGTTTTGTTATGCCACTCTGTACAAGACAAGGGCTTTGTAAAGTATCTGAGGCTGTTATAATCTTATGAGACCTTTTTACCAGAAAGAGATCAAAGACATTACTCATATTTCTAAAGCAAGTTACAAGAGTCAAAATTACTCCTATTTGTGGGGTCCACATATGAGACTCATTATCAGGCCTGTGAGTTGTGCCTAGGTATATGTCAAAATTTACTCTGTGGTAATTAAAAAGGCATGACAGCTGCATAACCTAAATGCAGAGGCAGGAACGTTCCAATAGTCTCTTCATAGGCAAGTTCCTGACAGAAAAGTCCCATAACTTTGGGGCTATGCCCAACTGTATGGCACAATGCCTTTTGTGGGCAGTGTCCAGGCTGAAGAAGAGAATCATATAATGTAAATGATAGACCCCGAGTATGTTACAATGCCTCCTGTTGAAAGGGCCAGGCATGTATGATTTCTAATTATAGTCATTTTAACTGGAGTGGCTTGGTATCTTATTGTGGCTTTGATTTGCACTTTTCTATGAATAAATAATATTAAGTATCTTTGCATGAACTTGGCCATTTGTGTCTTCTTTGGAGAAATGTCATTTAAGCTCTCTTGCCTATTATTAAATTTTGTGTTATTCTTGCTGTTAAGTTTGTTATATATTCTGTATCTTTTCCCCTTGTCATATGTATATTTTGCAAATATATTCTTCTATGCTGAAAATTGTCCCTTTACTCTGCTAATTTATTTTTGCTATGTAAATATTTTTTAGATTCTGGTGATTTCACCTGCCTGCTTTTGCTTTTGTTGCCTGTGCTTTTGAGATCTGATTTAAAATATTTCTCCCTCTCCTATTTGGTAAAAAATTTCTCCATGTTTTATTCAAATAATTTTATAGGTGTCAGTTTTATATAAATCTTTTTTATTTTTATGTAAGTTGTTTTTTATGGTAACAGGTGGGCACCTAGTTGTTTTCATTTAATCAATTTTCCTTGGCACTGTTTACTGAAACTATTGTCTTGTCTTAAATGCATATTCTAAACAACTTAAAAATTACTTGGCAATAAGTTTATTAATTTATTATTGTGATCACTGCATACTTTGGTCTATGCATCTGTTTTCTATGCCAATATCATTCTTTTTTGTTACTAGCTTTGTCATATATTTTGAAGTCAGGTAGTTTGATGCTTTCAGCTTTATTTTTTCACAAAATTACTTTGGCTATTTGAGTAGTTATTTTGTTCCTTATAAATTTTAGGCCTGCTTTTTCCATTTCTGTGAAAAAAAGTCATTGGTATTTTTGTAGGCTTTGCCCTGAATCTGTAGATTACCTTGAGTAGCATAGCCATTTTAACAATAATTTTTATAACTCATGAGCAAAAATATCGCTGAAATTTTTCATATTTTTTAGTTTCTTCATCAATGTTGTATAATTTATAGTGTAGAGGGGCTTTATCTTTTTAATTAAGTTTATGGCTAGCCACCTTTATCTTTTATTCTAGGTGCAGTAAAATATTTGGAAAATTTTAACATGCCTTTGTGATTAAAACAACTGAACAAATTAGGTATAGATAGTATTTACCTCAAAACAATTAAGATAACATATGAAAAATCAAGAGCTGATATCACACTGAATGGAGAAATAAGAAATCTTTTTATTTAAGATCTAGAACAAGACGATGATGTCTACTTTTACCACTTTTATTCAAAAGAGTACTGGAAATCCCAGACAGATCATTTATGCAAGAGAAAGAAATAAAATACATCCAAATAAAAAAAGAGAAAATTTAATTACCTCTGCAGATTACATAATTGTTTATATAGCAAAATTTAAATACTACACTAAAAAGCTTGAAAACAAAGAAATTTAGTAAAATGGCAGACTACCAAATTAAACTACAACAATTAGTAGGAGCATTTTTATATGCCAAGAATAAGCCATTTGGAAAATAAATTCAAGAAAAAAAATTATTCTCAACAGCTGTAAAATCATAAGTCTTACTTCATTTTATGTTCATTGTTGTTATAATGAACCTTACCATGACATTTTTTATCATTTGGATGTTCAGTGTTCTTCAATGTTCTCATTTTGAGTGACATATATTTTGAGTGAGAAAATAGCCAAGGAATCTTTTCACATTGTGAGTGATAGAGAGAGGAGAATGTCAAGGGTCCTGGGCAAAACTGCCATCTAAAACAGCTGGAAGGCTGAAAAACTAAATTGTGGATTTTGGATGAAGCCGGCCATTTCCTGACTCTTTCTCTCTAAGTAATACCCACCTGTGCACTGGGAAAAGAAGGTGGAGCCATGGAAATTCACATTTTTTGGAAGGGGAGAAGCCTGGATTATTCGGTTGATATGTGGACACCTGGTTTTCACCAATCTGTGTGGTGGGGGCCCGTTAACAGGATAACCTCTCGCTTTGCTGACAGTTTTTGTTTTGTTTTTTGTTTGTTTGTTTGTTTCTGTTTCCATTTTGCCCAAAAAACTTTACTCCTCATGCTTCAGCATGTCCATTTTCTTATTCCTTCCTGGTCATGTGACAAGTTCATAGTTTTAGCTGAAGTAAGAAAAAAGTTCTATATTTCAGTGTCTACAAGTGAGGCTTGAGGAAAGGTAAGATGTAAATCAAAATTTTTTTTCTCTTTTGCTTGTAAGCCTTTTCATCCTTGGACTTCTACCGAGGGTAGAGGAAACTGTGCACCACCCCACCATAACAGCCCAAAGTACATGCAAGATGACAAGTGAATGTTGGTTTTTAACCCCTATCTCTTCTAGGATGTAAAATGCCAGAAATTTACCATGTCTTCCCCTTCAATGCCCAAGAGATCCAGCCTTATCCAATAGCAATTAAGTTTTTCACTGGGTTGAAGGAACCCTATTACATAAGAATAAAAATTTTCTTCCCTGCTCTACATTTAAGACTTTTTTTTTCCACCCTGTCAGCAGTTTACTTTTAAGAGAAAGGCCTTTTTTCCTCTTAGAAAAGGTTTTGCTGGGCTAGGACCTCAGTGATCACTGCTTATATTCTTTGTAGAGTATTAATTGTGAAAGGGGATTTGTGATATTGTTCTTGAGCTGTGGCCAATCTGGTGTGCTTTGTATGTCATTCTCTATGTTTGTTATGAAATTTTGCTGCAGGCCTCCATCTTGTATGATTTTAGGACTGTGATCTGTAATCACATGGTGATATTTCATTTTGGCCTCTGCCATTTCACAATGGTGGCTCAGGTTTAATCCTGGCTTAGGAAGTGAGTACCTTCTGGTTTCATATCAGAATGTGACTTTTGCCATTTTCAGATTTTCTTTTCCTTCACAAATTGCCTTATGTTGTTTTTTTTCTGACCACCTGGTAAATTACCTTTAGTAAAGTTGGAAAGCCAGAAATACTGGCTGCTTGGGGCTGCTAGAGTCAGGTAATAAAAAATAATAAAAGGATTTTCTTAAAGTATGCTCAACTTAATTAAAAGTGGATATCTAAATTATAGGCATATTTAAAAGACCTGTATGTTTTTCTCTCCTGGGATCTTGTTTTGCTGGTAAAAGGTTTTTTCTCCACCAACTGAATATTTTTCTTTATTTTGTCTTGACATTGTAGTGCATGCATGTGAGACCAGTAATTTAATCAGGAAACTGGCAAACAAAAAATCTTATGGCTACTGGTTTTTCTTCTGCCTGTATGTGTAGATATATGTGTGTTGTGTGTGTGACATCTATAAAAAGAGCTCTAAGAAATTTAATTGAAAAATAAATACAGCCTTAAAAGTGATTGGTAAAACACAAATGTCATCAATATATGAGTAGGTGGACTAAATTATGCACGTCAGATACTAGGTTTGCTAAATGTTTCAAAATTATAAACTGCTTTTTTTGAGGACAGTTTAACTTTGCTTCACAATTGGTAAGGCCTGAGGACAAATGGAATTAACAACATCCTTAATTATGTTGAAAAAATTCAAACTCTTGGCTGCACCTAGCACTTAATTAATACAATTTACCTGGTTTTACACTCAAGTTAAAATTGTTAGAAATTATCATTATAACATGTAATTGAAACCACTATAAGTAGATTTACATATGAGGTGTGTAAGAGCAGTAAAATGTGTTTTTAAGAAAAGACTAAAAGGAATAGAAATATAAATTCTTGCCTAGGGTCAAACAATTGTTTTGAATTACATAAGATTAAACAAAAAGTTCAAACAAGTTGTAGAAGTATTGTAAAAATAAATCTTGACAGAGGAATTCTCTGTCTGAATGTTAATTAAATTCAAAAAGGTATTATATGGGTTTTTTGTAAATTGAGCATTAACATAAAAGCACAACAAATTACTTTTAAGGCATGTATCTATTCTTTAGCAAAATTTGTAAAGAATTTATAGGTTTTTGCTTGTTAAATTTCTAAGACCCATCAGTGTGCTGTATTCAGGAAGCCCATCACACGTGCAGAGACACACATAGGCTCAAAATAAAAGGATGGAGGAAGATCTACCAAGCAAATGGAAAACAAAAAAAGGCAGGGTTTGCAATCCTAGTCTCTGATAAAACAGACTTTAAACCAACAAAGATCAAAAGAGACAAGGCCATTACATAATGGTAAAGGGATTAATTCAACAAGAAGAGCTAACTATCCTAAATATATATGCACCCAATACAGGAGCACCCAGATTCATAAAGCAAGTCCTGAGTGACCTACAAAGAGACTTAGACTCCCACACATTAATAATGGGAGACTTTAACACCCCACTGTCAACATTAGACAGATCAACGAAACAGAAAATCAACAACGATACCCAGGAATTGAACCCAGCTCTGCACCAAGCAGACCTAATAGACATCTACAGAACTCTCCACCCCAAATCAACAGAATATACATTTTTTTCAGCACCACACCTATTCCAAAATTGACCATATACTTGGAAGTACAGCTCTCCTCAATAAATGTAAAAGAACAGAAATTGTAATAAACTATCTCTCAGATCACAGTGCAATCAAGCTAGAACTCAGGATTAAGAATCTCACACAAAACCACTCAACTACGTGGAAACTGAACAACTTGCTCCTGAATGACTACTGGGTACATAACGAAATGAAGGCAGAAATAAAGATGTTCTTTGAAACCAATGAGAACCAAGACACAACATACCAGAATCTCTGGGATGCATTCAAAGCAGTGTGTAGAGGGAAATTTATAGCACTAAATGCCCACAAGAGAAAGCAGGAAAGATCCAAAATTGACACCCTAACATCACAATTAAAAGAACTAGAAAAGCAAGAGCAAACACATTCAAAAGCTAGCAGAAGGCAAGAAATAACTCAAATCAGAGGAGAACTGAAGGAAACAGAGACACAAAAAACCCTTCAAAAAATAAATGAATCCAGGAGCTGGTTTTTTGAAAGGATCAACAAAATTGATAGACCGCTAGCAAGATTAATAAAGAAAAAAAGAGAAAAGAATCAAATAGATGCAATAAAAAATGATAAAGGGGATATCACCACCGATCCCACAGAAATACAAACTACCATCAGAGAATATTACAAACACCTCTACGCAAATAAACTAGAAAATCTAGAAGAAATGGATAAATTCCTCAACACATACACCCTCCCAAGACTAAACCAGGAAGAAGTTGAATCTCTGAATAGACCAATAACAGGAGCTGAAATTGTGGCAATAATCAATAGCTTACCAACCAAAAAAAGTCCAGGACCAGATGGGTTCACAGCCGAATTCTACCAGAGGTACAAGGAGGAGCTGATACCATTCCTTCGGAAACTGTTCCAATCAATAGAAAAAGAGGGAATCCTCCCTAACTCATTTTATGAGGCCAGCATCATCCTGATACCAAAGCCTGGCAGAGACACAACAAAAAAAGAGAATTTTAGACCAATATCCTTGATGAACATTGATGCAAAAATCCTCAATAAAATACTGGCAAACAGAATCCAGCAGCACATCAAAAAGCTTATCCACCATGATCAAGTGGGCTTCATCCCTGGGATGCAAGGCTGGTTCAATATACGCAAATCAATAAATGTAATCCAGCATATAAACAGAACCAATGACAAAAACCACATGATTATCTCAATAGATGCAGAAAAGGCCTTTGACAAAATTCAACAACCCTTCATGCTAAAAACTCTCAATAAATTAGGTATTGATGGGTCATATCTCAAAATAATAACAGCTATTTATGACAAACCCACAGCCAATATCATACTGAATGGGAAAAAACTGGAAGCATTCCCTTTGAAAACTGGCGCAAGACAGGGATGCCCTCTCTCACCCCTTCTATTCAACATAGTGTTGGAAATTCTGGCCAGGGCAATTAGGCAAGAGAAGGAAATCATGGGTATTCAATTAGGAAAAGAGGAAGTCAAATTGTCCCTGTTTGCAGATGACATGATAGTATATCTAGAAAACCCCATTGTCTCAGCCCAAAATCTCCTTAAGCTGATAAGCAACTTCAGCAGTCTCAGGATACAAAATCAATGTAGAAAAATCACAAGCATTCTTACACATCAATAACAGACAAACAGAGAGCCAAATCATGAGTGAACTCCGTTCACAATTGCTTCAAAGAGAATAAAATACCTAGGAATCCAACTTAGAAGGGATGTGAAGGACCTCTTCAAGGAGAACTACAAACCACTGCTCAAGGAAATAAAAGAGGATACAAACAAATGGAAGAACATTCCATGCTCATGGGTAGGAAGAATCAATATCATGAAAATGGCCATCCTTCCCAAGGTAATTTACAGATTCAATGCCATCCCCATCAAGTTACCAATGACTTTCTTCACAGAATTGGAAAAAACTACTTTAAAGTTCATATGGAACCAAAAAGGAGCCCGCATCGCCAAGTCAATCCTAAGCCAAAAGAACAAAGCTGGAGGCATCACGCTACCTGACTTCAAACTATACTACAAGGCTACAGTAACCAAAACAGCATGGTACTGGTACCAAAACAGAGATATAGATTAATGGAACAGAACAGAGCCATCAGAAATAATGCCACATATCTACAACTATCTGATCTTTGACAAACCTGACAAAAACAAGAAATGGGGAAAGGATTCCCTATTTAATAAATGGTGCTGGGAAAACTGGCTAGCCATATGTAGAAAGCTGAAACTGGATCCCTTCCTTACACCTTAAACAAAAATCAATTCAAGATGGATTAAAGACTTAAATGTTAGACCTAAAACCATAAAAACCCTAGAAGAAAACCTAGGCAATACCATTCAGGACATAGGCATGGGCAAGGACTTCATGTCTAAAACACCAAAAGCAATGGCAACAAAAGCCAAAATTGACAAATGGGATCTAATTAAACTAAAGAGCTTCTGCACAGCAAAGGAAACTACCATCAGAGTGAACAGGCAACCTATAAAATGGGAGAAAATTTTCGCAACCTACTCATCTGACAAAGGGCTAATATCCAGAATCTACAATGAACTCCAACAAATTTACAAGAAAAAGACAAACAACCCCATCAAAAAGTGGGTGAAGGACACGAACAGACACTTCTCAAAAGAAGACATTTATGCAGCCAAAAAACACATGAAAAAATGCTCACCATCACTGGCCATCAGAGAAATGCAAATCAAAACCACAATGAGATACCATCTCACACCAGTTAGAATGGCAATCATTAAAAAGTCAGGAAACAACAAGTGCTGGAGAGGATGTGGAGAAATAGGAACACTTTTACACTGTTGGTGGGACTGTAAACTAGTTCAACCCTTGTGGAAGTCAGTGTGGCGATTCCTCAGGGATCTAGAACTAGAAATTCCATTTGACCCAGCCATCCCATTACTGGGTATATACCCAAAGGACTGTAAATCATGCTGCTATAAAGACACATGCACACGTATGTTTATTGCAGCATTATTCACAATAGCAAAGACTTGGAACCAACCCAAATGTCCAAGAATGATAGACTGGATTAAGAAAATGTGGCACATATACACCATGGAATACTATGCAGCCATAAAAAATGATGAGTTCACGTCCCTTGTAGGGACATGGATGAAATTGGAAATCATCATTCTCAGTAAACTATCGCAAGAACAAAAAACCAAACACCACATATTCTCACTCATAGGTGGGAATTGAACAATGAGAACACATGGACACAGGAAGGGGAACATCACACTTCAGGGACTGTTGTGGGGTGGGAGGAGGGGGGAGGGATAGCATTGGGAGATATACCTAATGCTAGATGACGAGTTGGTGGGTGCACTGCACCAGCATGGCCCATGTATACATATGTAACTTACCTGCACGTTGCGCACATGTACCATAGAGCCTAAAGTATAATAATAACAATAATAATAATAATAATAATAATAATAAAAAGAAAAAAAATCCTAAAAAAAAAAAAAGATTGTTAAGTTAAATAAAGGGAATGATTAATCGTGACCTTTACATCAACTACTCAAACTCAATCTACTTATTTTCTTGACAGATATTTATTGCACATCTACTATGTGCCAGTAAACCTACACTGTTTCCTGCTATATAAAGGTATTTTCTTTTTCTCTCCCAAAACTTGGTATACTCAGGAAATGAAAAAGATTCCTTATATTGGGCTAAATTGTTAGAGTACAAAAATTAGAGTGTAGGGGTTAATTATATCATCCTTTTCAAATTCAAGTACCAAAAAAATTTAAGATTTAGTGTCACTGTCCCCAAAAAAAGAAAAAAAATGAGTATGTCCTTATGAAGAATTTAAGGCAAATTGTTTGTAAATTGTTTTTCTAAAATCTTCAAAATGTTATTAGGTCACTATGCCCACTTTCAAAACTAAAATTTGTCACACAGATACCATGACAAGATAAAGCAGTTAACAATCAAAATAATTAGGGAAGTCAGATCTAGAATAAAATCAGTTCCTTTATATTTTTTAATATGGGTCGAAATAAAATGCTTAAATGCAGAGATAATTTAGTGTCATGCACTACCTGGTATCAACTAGTGCCTGACACAGTATACTCTTCATTAAATATTTCTTGCAAGAATAAATAAAATAATAAGTTACATTTAAACATTTTTCTTGTGTTACTAATGAAAATGGTTTTTTAATGGTGATTAATTTTAGACTATTGGAAAGTCATTCTTATAACCACACACCTGAAAAGAACATATTAGCACCATTACACAATTCTCAAATAAATCTAATTTCTTTATTGTTAAAAGGCCATGAGATTATTTATATTTTACTTTACAGACTGATTATTTGAATCATTCTAAACACTGTTATTTGCATAAAATATTGAAGTTTAGTTGTGGATTATGTTAGAAAATATAGCTTGAAAGTACAATACCTGGTATTTAGTGGCCATGTCTTCCAGCCCTTCGATTGTGGAATCTTGCAGAATTGAATACGTCTTGAGGGTTGTAAAGATGTCTATTATCTTGGCAAGGCGTCGGTGAAAAGTTTCAAATTTTCCAAAAATATACATCTCGCTAAAATCAAAAAAAAAAAAAAAATTTCTAAGTCATCATTTTGGTTAAATAAGTAATTTACAGTAATCTGGAATTTTATTTTATAACATCTAGTGTTTTAAATCCCTAACATGTAACTTCTTTCTCAAAATCAAACTTTAGTTATAAAATTGTTTTTCCCATCTTGTGGCTTTTGGATGCTAAAGGGAGCCCCTAGAGTATCCACATGAGAGGTAAACAGGATTATATGGCATGTTTAGTTAGAATTGCCAAAACGGTGTTCAATGTTCTGTAGATGATATTTTGGTGAATAATACTTATACATGTTCCAAAATTGTATGGGATTTCAAAAATTCTAATGTCTGAAGTATATGCTATCAATCACAGTTAAGATTGTTTGTTAAGATATTGCAAACCACAGAATAAACTGAAATTCTTTGTCAATCTTATTTCTGACTGTAACTACCCTGGGCAATTTGTTATACACAGACAATTGTTGTCTGTTTTGATTTTTTTTTATACAGTTGTTTTTAATCAGCTACAGATCTTTGACAGGGTTCCTCTCAATTGCAGGTTTCCAATCACTTAGGAGCTTCTGACATTAGAATATAAGAAAAACGTACAGCATTAATGAAGAGCTAAAATGTTCATGAGTATCAAACAAAACAAGAGTTAACTGAAAGGGCTGGACTAATAGAAAACTGAAGCATTTTTTCCAACTTTTGATTGTAACATTACTACTTCTTCTATTGTTTACCAGAGTCAAGGAAACTTATTTTGAGTTATTTACAGCTTTTAACATTTGAGTAAGGTGTACTCCTGTGAACAAAATATAGAACATGTTTGCCTCTCTCTGCCTGGCTTCTCCAGAATTTGAAAAATAGTTTTGAGTCTTCTAAATTTATGGCAATATAGCTGCTTGCATCAGAGCAATAATAATCCATTTTCTTTTCCAACAGGGCATAACTGGAGAGACTGGTTGGTTTACCAAGGACTTGACTGAAAGGGTTTGCTTCCCTTTAAGGAGTCAAGCTCAACTTGCAGAGCCAATAATAAAAGCCCCTTGGAAAAATGGGACTGATACCTCATCTACACAGTCATCTTGCAGGTTTATCTGTGGAAAGTAAAGAATGACACTTTCTGACAGCCCCAGGGACTCCAAATTTATCTTGGGCCCATAAGAGGAGAGAATCACCCAACTCATAAGTATTTAATGGTAAAAACCCATGGCTGGGCTTCACATTAGCAGGTCTTATCTGAAATTTCTTGTTGAACAGAATTCCATCAAAGCCAATGTAATAGACCTATGATGAAATAATTCCATGTAATCCACTGAGAAATATTTTTATCCCAACCTCCATTTCAAGCTTCAGGTTGAAGCTCTAGGAAAGACTACTGGATCTGAAAAAATCAGAGGCTGATGATAATGGAGGTTAAAAAACTGTGCAGGTGGACATGACTAATTCCAGCTGATAATGTCAACCCTCCCAATTTCATGGATAAGGATTATGCCAGCATCCTTGTCATAAATGAGGTCGAGTGAACTCCAGAACTACTAATAGCAGGGGAGATAGGGCATATGTAGGTAAGAGCAGATAGTTTCCCTCCCCAGATCTCCCTGTTAACATGGATGAAAACTGCCTTAACACCCAGGAGTGGCAAACTGTAACAATTACAGGACTCAGGAGTACAACGATTGAAAAAGGAAAGAGAATATTCTTTCTCCTATCTCTCAACATACCCTGGGTATTTGCTAGGAAGAGAAAGAAAGTAGAGACACCTGCTTCTCTCTCTCTTTCTAGATAAGTAGCCATTCATCTTCAGTTTATGCTTTTTTCAAATATATCCTGAACCCTTGGAACTCCTTTGAAAAAATGCTTACTTTTTTCATTTATTCTCCTCTGTATTCTCTTAACAGATAGGTAATCAGGTCTCAATACTGTGGGACACTCTTCTTGGATGCATCCTTTGAATTTGAAAGAGTTAATTTCCCAAACCTTAGACTGGTTTGCTTAGAATTCAACTCAGGAGGAAAGAAGCCAGAACCCAGAAAACTGACATGCTGGAAAAGGGTAAGGGTAAAATTTTAGTTGTTCCATTTGGGCTTTTGATCTCTCTTTTCCTATGAAAACTGGTAAAAGACCTAGGAATTTGTGAGCTGTCCTTGCCCCCATTCCCCTTGTTTCATTTTAATACTTTTTTTTTAAAATAACCCAGTTTGATTCTTCTCACCTTCAGGCTATGAAACTCCAAACAGTCATGTAACAATAGCCTTGGATGATGGCCCTTATAACTTGGGACACTTAGGCCTCTTAGGGAGTTCTGACTGCCTTTTTTTTTTTTTTAAACCAAAGCTGCCAGTCAGCAGGAAGCACTTAAAAGTGGTTTTTGTCTTCATGCTTATCGTTACTCCAACCACAGTAAGATGTACTTCTTTGGGGGGGAAGTAACAAAGTTAGGGAACAGCCAAGGGTCTTGGGTGAAACCCCCCCTTCAAGGCTACAACAGCCTGCAAGCTGAAAAATGAGACTGCTGGTCTCAGATAAAGCCTACTTTTTCCAGCTGATTCTCTCTGAATAATGTCCACCCACATACTGGGGGAAGAGAGTGGAGCCACGGAAAGCTCACCCCTTGTACATAGAGGAGGATCCAGGCCTCTTCACTTCCTGTGTGATGGTCTGGTGTTCAGCAATCTGGGAGGAGGGGGCCTGTAAACAGAACTCCCACTCACTTTTTTGAGAGTTGTTTTTTTTTTTTTTCTTCTTTTATTTTACTCAATCAACTCTACTCCTCATCCTTCAGAGTGTCCCTGACCTAATGTTTCCTGGTCATGTGACAAGAACCCAATTTTACTGAAGTAAGGAGAAAGTTTTGCAATGTGAGGATTTGGAACCCCCATTTAAGATAAGTTGAGGATATCTGGCTTCTCTTACTGTTGCAAAATTTATTTTTCTGTTTTTATGCCAGGACCACTCTTTTGATTATTATAACTTTGCAATATGTTTTGAAATAAAAAGGAATTATGCCTCTGAGTTTATTCCTATTTCCAGGCTGTTTGCCTACTTGTGGTTTCTTGAGTGTTTATAGAAATTATAGGGCAACATTTGTTGGCTCACTCTGTGATCCCAGAACTGTGGGAAGCCAAGGTAGGTGGATTGCTTTAGCCCAGGAGTTTGAGACCAGCCTGGGCAATATGGTGAAACCCTGTCTCTACAAAAAACATAAAAACTTGCTGAACATGATGGCATGCACCTGCAGTCCCAGCTACTTGTGAGGCTGAGGTGGGAAGATCAATTGAACATGAGAGTTCAAGGCTACAGTGAGCTAAGATTATGACATGGCACTCCAGCCTGGGTGACACAGCAAGATACTGACTGAAACATTTTAGAGCATTTTAGTACTTCTCCAGAAAAAAACGCTATCTTTTTTTTAAAGAGATCTCATTGATTTGAAGATCATTTTGAATACCTTTAACATCTAAAGAAACTTGCATGTTTTAACTCTTGAAAAATACTATGCTCAAGAATTGGTCTAGTTTTCATATATATGCAGATGTGCTAGTTTTCTTTTTGTTTTTAACTTCCCATTATATTTTACTGTGGTCAGAAATACTACCTTTTATGATCATCATCTGTTTAAATATGCTGAAATATGCATCTAGCTTAGAAGTTTGCCTATCTGAGAAAACATGTCATGTGTAATTATAAATATAAAGTTTTATGCTGTTGTTGGGTGAAATGTTTTGTAGATTATGCCGATGGCTTATTTTTTTATCCTTTTATTTCTCTGTATATTTGTCTTTATCTTCATTTTATCTTATTTATTTTGTTTTTATTAATAATTTACTTTTATTTCTTTTTTTATTTTTCTTATTAGAGTCTCATTTCAAATTTTCTCCAATTTGCATCTTGTTTGTAATATTTTATTTATTGTTTTGTTTTTATAAATTTATTTTCATTCATGTCCCTTCATATTATTTTATTTTATTTCCCTTTTTTATTTTTATTTTTAGTTTTCTCCTCATTCTTACATTTTTCTTGTTTTATTATGTTGCTAATTATTTTATTTCTGTTTATTTCTCTTAATTTATTTTGTTTATTATCTTCATCTTTTTATTTTTCCTGATCTTAATTACATTTTTTCTTTATTTTCTCTATTTTATTTTAGTTTATTTGCCATTACTATGTTTTAATTACTTCAAATTTATTTTTAATTTTTATTTTATTTTTCTTTATTTCATTTTTTTAACTTTATTTTTTGTTTTGTAAAACAGAAGAGATGAGCTATTTTAAACTGACACAGCCATAGTGGTCAAGACTCATGTTTGCTGACACTCTGGTAGCCACTCTACCCCAGGAGTCTCCAATCTAGGGTATAGTCAGTGCCTTCTGGCAGGATTGCTAAGATACCTGGGCAGATCTTTTATTGTTACAGGCCCATCTGGTATTCAGTGTCACAGGCCATTTCTTCTACTTTCAGAAGCCCCATGGAAGCCTCAGTGTAGCTGGGCTGAGGCCATGACTACCTCTTTATTTGTGTTCCAGTGGATCCTCCCCACATAATTCAGGGTGCTGACTCTTCTTCCTTTTTTCCTGAACAGGCTCCACATCCACTCAACTCCATCCATGCATGTTTTGACCATATGTGTGTCTTTTTCTTGTTGAAAAAGGACAAAAATTATTTTTGTTTGTTTGTTTTGAGACAGAATCTTGCTATATTGCCCAGGCTGCCGTGCAGTGGTGTGATCTCAGCATGCACAGCTATTTCTTTTTTTGTTGTTTTTGTATTTTTAGTAGAGATGATGTTTCACCATATTCACTTCACTGGTTTCAATCCACAAACCACAAGTGATTCGTCCCCCTCAGCATCCCAAAGTCTTAGAATTACAGGTATAAACCTCTGAGCTTAGAAGGTATTTTATTTTATTTTATTTCAACTTCACATTTAACTCAATTATGAAAATATTAGCTTTATGGGTAGATATACATGCAAATATGTGCAAAAATGTTAATGATGTGACAAGTTGAACATTTCTTCACTTTCTTTAATGATTTTATGCAGTTACTATTTTACATTCTCCTGTCTTTATCTCTATATGTTCAATTAGAAAATCCTCAGTGAATACTTTTCAGTATGATAGAAAAAATGTTGTGCAATCAGTCATTGATAGGTGCACACTGAAGTAATTTCTGGTTTTCATTTGGAGCTTTCACACATAGGAATAAAAACTGTTGTTTGCAAACTCACATAATGTGGAGTTATACTATGCTGTCCTCTTCTGCACATTTGTCTACCATCACAGTAGTTTGAATGTGCCACTGTAAAAAGTGGAAAATTGTTTCCCTCAGACCTACTCAACTTCCTTTCATAGGTTTTCAGATGGTGCATTGTCCAGATTGCTTAGAAGCTCATGATCACAGAGGTCATATTTGACAAGAGAAAGCACTGTTGTACCAGGACTAAGTGAAAGTGATTACCACCCAGTGCCTAAGTTTTCTCCAGACCCAGAATGGAGCTTAAAAACCGTTACTGCAGTCAGAAAGCAATGACAGAAGTTGAGGGCTGCCCACAGGAGAAAGCAAAATCCTCCCTTTTGCTTTCCAAGTGTTCACTGTTTATTCGGTCATTAATGTTCCTTCTGACCATGATGTGTTTCTTGTTCATCTTTCTTGGTATTCCACTGAAAGTGCATCTAAGGAAATGAGCCCTGGATGATAATGGTAAACATAACAACTGCATCCTTCTATAGCTGATGCCTTGGTGAGCTTTAAAGCACATGGAGCAGATCTTGAAATCCTTCCTTACCATGGGACAAGTTGTGTCAAATTCAACTTCCATGTAAATGGTACCAGGTTCAAGATGTCAAAGAAGAGACTCAGAATTAATAAATGGGATATGGAGTTTTACTGGGGACTTTCATAACGGGACAAAGTCCAGTGTCAGTGGGCTTAGCAGGATAACCATGTGCAGTTGCAAAAAGCATGCAGTGTGAATAAAATTTTTATTAGGCACATTTTTCTGAACAATCTTTTACCTGTCATCCTTCATTTGACAAAAATTAAGGGCCTTAATCCCCTGTGTGGCCTGCGTTCCATACCACAGCATGGGAAGACCAAGAACTTAGATGTTCCTCATAGATAAACAGTAATCTCCAGTTTGGCCACTACTAGATTTGTTGTTGTTGTTGTTGTTATTGTTTTTTTTTTAACTTTATTTTATTTTATTTTTATTATATTTTAAGTTTTAGGGTACATGTGCAAAACGTGCAGGCTAGTTACATATGTATATATGTGCCATGTTGGTGTGCTGCACCCATTAACTCATCATTTAACATTAGGTATATCTCCAAATGCTATCCCTCTCTCCACACCTCACCCCACAACAGGCCCCGTTGTGTGATGTTCCCCTTCCCTTGTCCACATGTTCACATTGTTCAATTCCCACCTATGAGTGAGAACATGCAGTGTTTGGTTTTTGTCTTTGCGATAGTTTGCTAAGAATGATGGTTTCCACCTTCATCCATGTCCCTACAAAGGACATGAACTCATCATTTTTTATGGCTGCATAGTATTTCATGGTGTACATGTGCCACATTTTGTTAATCCAGTCTATCAGTGTTGGACACTTGGTTTGGTTCCAAGTCGTTGCTATTGTGAATAGTGCCGCAATAAACATACATGTGCATGTGTCTTTATAGCAGCATAATTTATAATCCTTTGGGTATATACCCAGTAATGGATGCTGGGTCAAATGGTATTTCTAGTTCTAGATCCCTGAGGAATGGTCACACTGACTTCCACAATGGTTGAACTAGTGTACAATCCCACCAACAGTGTAAAAGTGTTCCTGTTTCTCCACATCCTCTCCAGCACCTGTCGTTTCCTGACTTTTTAATGATCGCCTTTCTAACTGGTGTGAGATATCTCATTGTGGTTTTGACTTGCATTTCTCTGATTGGCAGTGATGATGAGCATTTTTTCATGTGTCTGTTGGCTGCATAAATGTCTTCTTTTGAGAAGTGTCTGTTCAAATCCTTCACCCACTTTTTGATGGGGTTGTTTGTTTTTTTCTTATAAATTTGTTTGAGTTCATTGTAGATTCTGGATATTAGCCCTTTGTCAGATGAATAGACTGCAAAAATTTTCTCCCATTCTGTAGATTGCCTGTTCACTCTGATGGTAGTTTCTTTTGCTGTGCAGAAGCTCTTTAGTTTAATTAGATCCGATTTGTCAATTTTGGCTTCTGTTGCCATTGCTTTTGGTGTTTTAGACATGAAGTCCTTGCCCATGCCCATGTCCTGAATGGTATTGCCTAGGTTTTCTTCTAGGGTTTTTATGGTTTTAGGTCTAACATTTAAGTCTCTAATCCATCTTGAATTAATTTTTGTATAAGGTGTAAGGAAGGGAACCAGTTTCAGCTTTCTACATATAGCTAGCCAGTTTTCCCAGCGCCATTTATTAAATAGGGAATTGTTTCCCCATTTCTTGTTTTTGTCAGTTTTGTCAAAGATCAAATGGTTGTGGATATGTGGCATTATTTCTGAGGGCTCTGTTCTGTTCCATTGGTCTATATCTCTGTTTTGGTACTAGTACCATGCTGTTTTGGTTACTGTAGCCTTGTAGTATAGTTTGAAGTCAGGTAACTTGATGCCTCCAGCTTTGTTCTTATGGCTTAGGATTGACTTGGCAATGTGGGTTCTTTTTTGGTTCCATATGAACTTTAAAGTAGTTTTTTCCAATTCTGTGAAGAAAGTCATTGGTAGCTTGATGGAGATAACATTGAATCTATAAATTACCTTGGGCAGTATGGACATATTCACGATATTGATTCCTCCTACTCATGAGCATGGAATGTTCTTCCATTTGTTTGTAGCCTCTTTTATTTCATTGAGCAGTGGCTTGTAGTTCTCCTTGAAGAGTCCCTTCCCATCCCTTGTAAGTTGGATTCCTAGGTATTTTATTCTCTTTGAAGCAATTGTGAATGGGAGTTCACTCATGATTTGGCTCTCTGTTTGTCTGTTATTGGTGTATAAGAATGCCTCTGATTTTTGCACATGGATTTTGTATCCTGAGACTTTGCTAAATTTGCTTATCAGCTTAAGGAGATTTTGGGCTGAGATGATGGGTTTTTCTAGATATAAAATCATGTCTAGATATAAAATCATGTCATCTGCAAACAGGGACAATTTGACTTCCTCTTTTCCTAGTTGAATACCCTTTATTTCCTTCTCCTGCCTGATTGCCCTGTACAGAACTTCCAACACTATGTTGAATAGGAGTGGTGAGAGAGGGCATCTCTGTCTTGTGCCAGTTTTCAAAGGAAATGCTTCCAGTTTTTTGTCCATTCATTTTGATATCGACTGTGATTTTATCATAGATAGCTCTTATTATTTTGAGTTACGTCCCATCAATAGCTAATTTATTGAGATTTTTTAGCATGAAGGGTCGTTGAATTTTGTCAAAGGCCTTTTCTGCATCTATTGAGATAATCATGTGGTTTTTGTCTTTGGTTCTGTTTATATGATGGATTACGTTTATTGATTTTCATATATTGAACCCGCCTTGCATCCCAGGGATGAAGCCCACTTGATCATGGTGGACAAGCTTTTTGATGTGCTGCTGGATTTGGTTTGCCAGTACTTTATTAAGGATTTTTGCATCAATGTTCACCAAGGATATTGGTCTAAAATTCTCTTTTTTTGTTGGGTGTCTGCCAGGCTTTGGTATGAGGATGATGCTGGCCTCATACAGTGAGTTAGGGAGGATTCCCTCTTTTTCTATTGATTGGAATAATTTCAGAAGGAACAGTGCCAGCTCCTCCTTGTACTTCTGGTAAAATTCGGCTGTGCATCCATCTGGTCCTGGACTTTTTTTGGTTGGAAAGCTATTAATTATTGCCTCAATTTCAGAGCCTGTTATTGGTCTATTCAGAGATTCAACTTCGTCCTGGTTTAGTCTTCAGAGGTTGTATGTGTTGAGGAATTTATCCACTTCTTCCAGATTTTCTAGTTTGTTTGCATAGAGGTGTTTAAACTTTTCTCTGATGCTAGTTTGTATTTCTGTAGGATCGGTGGTGATATCCTCTTTATCACGTTTTATTGCATCTATTTGATTCTTCTCTCTTTTCTTCTTTATTAGTCTGCTAGTGGTCTATCAATTTTGTTTACTGTTTCAAAAAACCAGCTCCTGGATTCATTGATTGTTTGAAGGGTATTCTGTGTCTCTATTTCCTTCAGTTCTGCTCTGATCATAGTTATTGTTTGCCTTCTGCTAGCTTTTGAATTATCTCTTGCTTCTCTAGTTCTTTTAATTGTGTTGTAAGGGTGTCCATTTTAGATCTTTCCTGCTTTCTCTTGTGGGTGTTTAGTGCTACAAATTTCCCTCTACATACTGCTTTGAATGTGTCCCAGACATTCTGGTATGGTGTGTCTTTGTTCTCATTGGTTTCAAAGTACATCTTTATTTCTGCCTTCATTTCGTTGTGTACCCAGTAGTCATTCAGGAGCAGGTTGTTCAGTTTCCTTATAGTTGAGTGGTTTTGAGTGAGTTTCTTAATCCTGAGTTCTAGTTTGATTGCACTGTGGTCTGAGAGACAGCTCGTTTTAATTTCTGTTCTTTTACATTTGCTGAGGAGTGCTTTACTTCCAACTATGTTGTCAGTTTTGGAATAAGTGTGATGTAGTGCTGAGAACAATGTATATTCTGTTGATTTGGGGTGGAGAGTTCTGTAGATGTCTATTAGGTCCACTTGTTGCAGAGCTGAGTTCAATTCCTGAATATCCTTGTTAACTTTCTGTCTTGTTGATCTGTCTCATGTTGACAGTGGGGTGTTAAAGTCTCCCGTTATTATTGTGTAGGAGTCTAAGTCTCTTTGTAGGTCTCTAAGGACTTGCTTTATGAATCTGGGTGGTCCTGTATTGGGTGCATATATATTTAGGATAGTTAGCTCTTCTTGTTGAATTGATCCCTTTACCATTATGTAATGGCCTTCTTTGTCTCCTATGGTCTTTGTTGGTTTAAAGTCTGTTATATCAGAGACTAGGATTGCAACTCTAGATTTTTTGTTTTTGAAATGAAGTTTTACTCTTGTTGCTCAAACTGGAGTGTGTTGGCACAATCTCAGCTCACCAAAACCTCTGCTTCCCAGGTTCAGGTGATTCTCCTGCCTCAGCTTTCTGAGTATCTGAGATTACAAGCATTTGCCACCACACCTGCCTAACATTGTATTTTTAGTAGAGATGAGGATTCTCCATGTTGATCAGGCTGGTCTCGAACTCCTGCCCTCAGATGATCTGCCCAATTTGGCCTCCCAAAATGCTGGGAGTACAGGCCTGACCCACTGCGTCTGGCCAGGCCACTACTAGATTTTTTAGTTTGAAACTCTGAACACTCAGAAGCATTTTTTATGTCGGATCAGTCTTGAGGTCTGCCCTTGTCAAGTCACTACTGTCAATTGCATCCATCATACAGGCTGGTTCAGGCAGTGGAGGTTCTTCTTCCTAAACTTCTAGATTCGTTTTTTTTTTTGCTTTTTCTTGAATTGCTGGATTGAGCAGAGTTTATCTGAAAAGGCAGGCTGATATGTGCACACTTTGCTGGTACAGTTTTCTAAGTTAAAGTGATGGCTTCTTGGTTGGTGGAGTTTGTTCCTGTTACAGCTATATTCAGGTGGCTAAGGTGTCCATTCTCAAGATTTTCATTGGACATTCTGAGGCCCCAGTTCAACTATTTTCCAAGGTTAGACATGCTGAACCAGAACCTGAAATTGTGGTTCATGGTGGCCAGGCTGAGGCTGCCCTTTACAAGGAAGAACTGTCAGGTTTGCATCTTATTTTTCTTGTAATTTAACACATCTTTTGGAATGGAGACCCAAAAATAATCTGAATATATGACATCCTCCTCCTAGATCTGGTACTATTTATACATGACTCTTAAGTGTCAAGGTAGTTGAGTGATCTCTCTTATATTATTTGTATGAATTATTTTATACCTTATTCTCCAACTTAAGAAAATTTTAGCTACATATGCAATTCAAAATTGACAGATTTTTTAAATACCCAACTTAAAAATGTTTCATTGAACATGTTGGGTAATATAATTCTAAAATATTTTATTTTAGAAACCAAAACACTTGACAGTTGATATTCATAGCATCTATGAAAGTGACATTATGAACATGCTTTTATAGTTTGCAAAAAGGAGAAAAAATCTATCTAGTCTTCAGTAGTAAAACTTAAAGATTATAGAAATGTGATTAAATTTACTGATTAAAATATTCACAAAAATTGAGATAGATTCATTTAATTGTTCTTTATTTTTTACTCTCTGATAATGAACAGATTATACAACATTCAGAATTTGCTTCATTATAGAAATAAAGCCACACAGCAATTTTGAAAGAATCATTAAAAATAAACAGAACAAACCTATCATTTATATTTTATAAAAACACCCAATTCACAGTCCAAAAAAAATCTGACTAGGTATTACTACTGGCAGGAGCCAGGTTTTCTTAGGACATGATGCAATGAAACCACTCTTCATATGTCACCCAATTGATCCTGCCAGTTTCTAGGAAGAGCTACAATTCTAAGAGCCCAGGACAGCAGGGCAGAAATAAAATATCCTTTGGTTATGACAAATGTTTGGTATTGTTATTCCATATCACACAGTTTTTCTATCCTCAGAGAAAAAAAAGTTGAGGATGTGTTGTGTCAAGATCTAGAATCAAGGCTTGGCATGGTGGCTTACGCCTGTAATCCCAGCACTTTGGGAGGCCAAGATGGGTGGACCAGGAGATCAGGAGGTCGACCATCCTGGCTAATACAGTGAAACCTCATTTCTATTAAAAACAAAAAGTTAGCCAGGTGTAGTGATGGGCGCATGTAGTCCCATTTACTTAGGAGGCTGATGCAGAAGAATCACTTTAACGTGAGAGGTGGAGGTTGCAGTACAGTGAGATCACACCACTGCACTCCAGCCTGGGCAACAGAGCAAGACTCCATTTCCAAAAAAAAAAAAAAAAAAGAAAAGAAAAGAAAAATCTAGAATCAAATCAAATCTAAAAAAAATGGCCTAGTAATTCTGTCTAAGCCAGAATATAAAGGTGGGAGATTAAAATCATATTTTCTTAATTGAAATAAAAAGAGTTCAGGGAATTTTAAGTTTTGATACCTGGGGTGCATACTATTTACATGTGTTAGCCACTCCAGGTTTGACTGGATAGACTTTCCCTCTACCTCCCTCAGTAGATGCTTAAATGTAGAAACATAATCTAAAAATTTTATAAGGTTTTCACTTAGTTTTCCTAAAATGCCCAACTCTACAATTTGTTTCAATTGTGAGAGTGAACTGTGCAGCGCAGGTATAATAACGCTCTCCTCATATGCAGATTTGATGTTATTTCTTTACTATAGATATTTTCATTTTTCACCCAAGACCACAGGTTAATTTCAAACAGAATATTTATTTCTAATTATGAGGCTTCTATTACATAGCTAGTATTATCTTGTTTACTTCATGTATATGCCAAAAATAACTCATGACTTATTAAATGTTCAACTTTAACTTAAATAAATTGTCCCAATAAATTTAATAAACTCAATTATATCAATTTCATAATGTAAAATGGACAGGAACTAAATGAAAACTGTATTAAATAGCCTTCTCTAATTGAAATAATTAAAGTGTACTAAATAAATGGCATACAATAATAAATGCACTGTGAAATTACATGTGAAAATTATTTTGTGAACATCATTAAATTTTATCAAAGACACATTCATCAACTCTGAGAAAATTATACAAGGAATGCTTTATGAAATTAGGCTAAAAAAATTTATATATTATGTCTGTAGTGAGCAATAGGCAAACAGACCAAAAAAAAAAAAAAAAAGGAGAATTTGCACAAGATGTTTCTAAGAGAGAAGCAATAATATTTTACATAAAGGAGTTTAATACAAAGCAGAGATGACAGATTTGCTTTCAAAATTTTTGAAGTTTCTGGTTTGCTGGTAAGTTATCAAGATATGTAAAATTATCTGTTTTATTCTAATATTTTTTTCTTCTCAAAGTAGGTACACAATCATAAACTAATACGATTATTCTCTATAAAGCTGTTACACTTAATGTTTATTTTACAGTGATTTATTTGTGTAGTTACAGCCATTAAAAACTAATAAAACCAATAAAAACTAAAGGTCTGCATATGTTTAGCAGACTAGAGACATTATCTGTTAAAAAAAAGTAGGATAAATTTTGTAAACAGATTTTCAGAATTCAGAAATAAAACATAAAGCTCCATCATACTCATAATCTTCATGACAACCATCATAATTATCTGTAGTCACAGGAAAAACAGAAATATAAATTGTAGGAACCATATTATCCAAATTATTTCAAGTTAAAGACCACTGACAAAGAATCATGAGATATGTTATTTCATTGTCATTCAATAGTGTATAGTTATCATCTGTTACCTACAACCATGGATAAGATGGGATAACCTAACATCAGTGGCAAGATAAAAATTTGATGTAAAATAGCCTTACCACAGTAACAAATATTTTCAACTGAAACAAAAACAAACTAAGTTTACACATTGCCATTAAAGTGGCATTTTGAAATTCACTGTATTCTAATTCTTACTTTGCAAAGGGTAATGCAATTTTCTTCTAAACTTCAAGTTGTTTCTTTTACTATTCAGAATATTATCCTGATTACTTTTCACACTCCTATTACCCTGTCACTTATGATATTACTGTAAACCAACTACAAAGTAGCGTTTCCACTTAGAATTTCTTCACGTACCTTATATTTGTTTCCTTAAACTTCCGTATGAAAGTATATAAATCTGTCCATCTAATATAGAAGAACCTCTCTTAAATCTAGTGCAGCAACCATTGACTGTGTTCTTTCACATAAATTCTAGAAGTGAAGACATAGCTTCAAATGTAATAGTTAAATGACATCAATGTTTGCTTTCAAAAAATATTAAACTTTTGTTTGTTTGTTTGTTTTGAGAGACAGTTTCACCCTGTTGCCATACTGGGGTGCAGTGTGTGATCTTGGCTCACTGCGACCTCCACCTCCTGGGTTCAATGGAGCCTCCTGCCTCAGACTCTTGAGTACCTGGGACTACAGGTGCATGCCACCATGCCCAATGAATTTTCTTGTATTTTTTGTAGAGATGGGGTTTCACCATGTTGACCAGAATATTCTCGATTTCTTGACCTCGTGATCTGCCCACCTTGACCTCCTGGGATTACACACATTAGCCTCCATGTCCAGCCTAAATTCTTTCAGTATAAAAAAGTAGGTTTCTTTTATAGGAAAGGGATCAAGAATGCAGACTAGGATCAGCTAAACTATGCAGTTCTCACAGAGAAAAATGCAAGGTGTGCATAAATGCAGAACCATCGAATGAAATATCCAGGTACTTGCACTGGGAATAATCAAAGAAACAACATAACTTATGGAGAATAGAGTAAAGCAAGGCCGAACAATGGGCCACACGGAAAACACATGGAGCCAAGAGAACCTCCCCACCCATTAAAGCAGTGAGTGCATGTGTGACTCTGGGAACTGATGATTCTCCCACAGATCTTTTCAATCCTCAAGTGAGAAGACTCCCTAAAGAACCTACTTTACCAAGGTGTTCAGTTTAACACATAGACCTACATGGACTCTCAGCAGAGCAGCTGCACAGGCTTGTGTAGTGATTCAAGAGGCTTAGATACTCTAGCTTTCCAGAATTCTCAGAAAAAGTAGCTGCAACTCCAGCAAAGCAGGATGTTACACCCCTGTACATACCCATAGGAAATAGGCAGAATCCAAGGACCTGAGCAATGATGGTCTGTAAGATCCACTTCCACAGTGTCTCACAGAGTAAGACCTACTGGCTTAGAATTCCAGCCAACCATTGGTAGCAACACTGCATCTGTCTGAATTGGAGCTACCAGAAAGAGGAGTGGACCTCCATCTTTGCTGTTTCAATAACATGGCCATCCCAGCCTTCAGGCTTTGAAGAGCCCAAGTTGACTGGGGCAGAAAGGATCTCCTAATACAGTGCAGGTGCTCTAAGAAGACATGGCCAGACTGCCTGTTAAAGCGGGACCCCAATCTCTTCCTCTTCCCTGAAAAGAACTTCCCAAGCATGGTGTCCAGCTACCACCACCGATGCTATTTGATCAATGAAATTTTGAAAACTCTTTGGGATATAGTTCCTAGAGTGAAGAGTGAGCTGCCATTTTTGCTGTTTGTGTGACTTAGCAGTTCCAGTGTTCTGGCTTAGGAGAATCCAAATAAAATGGGGATGAAAGTGGTACCTCTGCAGAGCTCTCCTACAAAAATGTGGCTATACTGCTATCTTAAGTGAGTCCAGAATTACTCCCTCCTTCCTGGATAAGGCCTTTCAAGAAGGTGCTCCAGCTACCTCCTTCAGGTGCTTTTGGGCTGGAAACATGTCTATACTTGCCTGGGATGGAGCTGCCAGGGAAGAGGGCATATTGCATTTATTGCTGTTTTGTAGCATTCAATGGGATAACTTCAGGGGCTGGAAAACCTGAAGTGACTAGGAACTGCAGTGGACACAGAGAATACTGCAGCAGCCCTTCAGAAAAGTGGCCAGACTGTTACATGAGTGCCTGTTCTCACATATTCTCACTGAGCAGGTTCTCCAGGTCTGGGCCTGGCAGGGATATTGAACTAGTAGCAACTTAGCAACTTCCTGGACAGAGCCTCTAGGGGCAACTGAAAATATTTCTACCATTAATTCTACAGTAGAACTGTCCTTACTATGCCTCTCAGGCTAACAAAAAATCCAAAACCCAAGTGTCTTATTTACACCTCAAACAAGCTGCATTTTGCCCAAGGAGAGGAGGCCAGTCCATCCTCCATGGGTTCCACATACTACCCATTGCTCCTCACCAGACAGTAAACTCCTAACTTGGCCAAAATCACGGATCCTCCATCCTGGGCTGACTGTAGTGAGGAGCTGCTGACCTATATCTCTCTGAGATGCAGCCCCCAGAAGACAAGCAAGGAAATGGGGCAGCAAGCCACCTCATGTGGTGCCAAGAGTGTCGATGCAAGAGCATCTGTAGTAATATGCTGCCAGTGGTGGCCACTTCTCTAGGTTCAACTTTCTCCCATAAGATATTTTAGCCCTAGAGAAACTGTTGGATCTAATTTTTGCAGGATGGTCTTGCATATCAGAAGAAGCTGTTCCAACTGAACACCCATTGGTCTCCTGGCCTCTTCAAGGGACACAGTCTGGCTACAGATTCTTACAGGTCAGTCTCAGGTACCCTGGGAGCCCATACCATAGCATCTGCACTGGTGGGCCATGTCTGACCCCTGAAGAGCTCCAGCAAGTTAACTCCTATGACTCCATCAACCCACATGTTTCTTCCCCATACTGCAGCTTCCCACGAGACCAAAGTAAGCTTATATCCAACCAAAGTAAGCTTCAGAAGTAAAAATAAATAAATATGATCCTATTCACATAAGCAAACACTGAAGAAATCTGTTACCTGAGACTTGTCTTACAAGAGCTTCTGAAGAAAACAATAAATGAAAAAGACTATACTTAGTCACTACAAAAACACACTATATAAACTGCTGACACTATAAAGCAACCACATAAACAAATGTGCAAAACAGCCAGCTAAGATAATAGTGACAGAATCAAACTGACACATATGAATACAAAGCATAAACATAAATGGGCTAAATGTCCCAATTAAAAAATGTGCGACAAGCTGAGTAAAGAATCAAGATCTAACAGGATGCTGTAATCTAGACATTCATCTCAGTTAAGCTCAAAATAAAGAAGAAAGAAAAATCTACCAAGTAAATGGAAAACAGAAAAAAGGAGGGAATGCAATCATAATTTCTGGCAAAACAGACTTAAAATCCACAAAGATTTTTTTAAAAAAGAGAAAGAAAGCATTCCTTAAGAGTAGAATGCAATATACACACCCAACACAAAAGCACCCAGATTATAAAGCAAGTTCTTAGAGACCTTACGAGTTGTTAAGTTAAATCTTCTTCAGCAGTCATTACCTTTATTAGATATTTTTTCAGTATTAAGTCTCTGATGTTGAACACAGTATGAGGACTTGCTAAAAGCTTTTCCACATTTTTAACACTTATGGAGCTTCTCTCTACTATGAATTATCTTATGTCTAATGAGGTGTTGGAATGAAATCAATGCTTGGCCACATTCTTCACATTTGTAGGGTTTCCCTCCAGTGTGAATTCTCTTATGATTACTAAGGTCTGAAAAGCACTTAAAGGTTTTGCCACATTCTTCACATTTGTAAGGTCTCTCCTCTATATGAATTATCTTGTGGTTACTAAGGGTTGAGGAGCAGGTAAAGGCTTTGCATTTTTTTTCAGTTGTAGGGTGTCTCTACAGTATAAATTCTCTTATGTTTACTAAGGGCTGAGAACCATGTAAAAGCTTTTCCACATTAGTTGCATATGTAAGGATTTCTCTTCAGTATGAATTATCTTATGTTTAGGAAGGTCTGAGAACCACCTATAGATTTTGTTACATTCTTCACATTTATAGGGTTTCTCTCCAGTACAAATTATCTTATGTTTAGCAAGGTCTGCTCATTCTCTTAGGAAGGTCTGAGAAGCATTTAAAGACTTTTCCACATTTTTCACATTTGTAGGATTTATTTCCATGATTTCTCCTGTGTTTAATAAGGGTTGAGGAGCAGGTTAAGGTTTTTGCCACATTCTTCACATTTGTACGGTTTTCCTCCAGTATGAACTCTCTTGTGTTCAGTAAGGTTTGAGATCTTTTTACAGTCTTTGTCACATTCTTCACACCTGAAGCATCTCTCTCCAGTATGTATTCTAATTTTTATAGTAAAATCTGCTACATTATTTACATTTGTAGCATTTCTGTCTGCTAAAAGTTTTCTTATGTTCGCTGAAGATTGAACACACCTGAAAAGCTTTCCTATTGACAGGCTTTGCTGTGGGTAGTTGACAAACATTGATGAAAGAAATTATAACTGCTTTTCTGTCCCTTGTAGTTATTCACACTTTGGTAGTATTTCTTTAAATGTAAACTATTAAGGTCACAGATTTTATATTTTCTCAGAATTACTTTTTGAAGTGAATCTTTTATTTCATGCTCTGGCCATATGTCTGAATAATATGAAAAGAGCTAGCTGAAAAAAAAAGAACAACAATATTTCTCTCACATTAGCATTAGGCTCAAGTGAATACATTTTAAATAATTATACGAATCACACTAACAAGGTGACAATAAAATACCACAGGCTCTAATTCTTTTATAGACATATAAACTTAACAGAAATATGCTGAACAAAATTCCTCTGTGAGAAACCTAATAATCAGTTAAGCATTTGTAGCACTTCAAGGGAGAAAAATACCAAGAACTACATAGAAGTGTAATAAAAGTGTTTTATATTTGCCCATCCCAGGCTTTCTTCATCCTATGATGACTTTAAATATAGACTCCCAACTCCTGATTTCCCCTTCAAAAATAAATAAAATAGTGGCACCTGTGTTCAGGCTTCTGGCTTTGTGAGACCTTACTAAAGACGAATTTCTCTATTCTATGACAGTGTTTAAAGGAAATGTGGTATTCTTTGACAATTTGGGGCAGGTGAGACAAGGTAAATGACTGTTACAAGAAAGACTTCAGTATCGTTGACAGACAATGGGTACAGCAATTGACTACATGATCTCAATAAGAAACATAGAGAATGGCCAGGGGTGGTGGCTTGTATCTGTAATCCCAGGACTTTGGGAGTCTCAGGCAGGTGGAATACCTGAGGTCAAATGTTCAAAACCAGCCAGGTCAACGTGGTGAAAACCTGTCTCTACTAAAAACACAAAAATTACATGGGTGTGGTGGCAGATGCCTGTAATTTCAGCTACTTGGGTGGCTGAATCAGGAGAATCACTTGATTCCAGGAGGTGGAGGTTGCAGTGAACCAAGATCACACCATTGTACTGCAACCTGGGCAACAAAAGTAAACTTTAACTCATAAAAAAATGAAAAGAAAAGAAAAGAAAAGAAAAAACATTTGGAATAATTTTTAACTAAAAAACACACAAGCCTAGATAAAACATCTATAGAACAGGTGTGAGAGACTTCAAGAATCTCTAGCCTAAAAGTTGGTATCATATTCCCCCAGAAAATAAGCATTTTCACATGTGGCATTTTGTTATACAATTTGAAACCCAAGATTACAACATATACAAAACATTAAGATAATATGACTCACTCAAAGATAAAAATAAATGTGCAGAAATCAATGATAATAAATAGAGATGTAAAAATTACCTGAGAAAATTTCAATTAAAGTCTGCATCTATTTTTAAAAGAAAAAAATAAATTACCCTAAGAAATTAAAATTGCCATCTGAATGATGTTTAATGAGTAAAACTGAAATAACATAAACAAACTGAAATAACAAAATGAAATTAACAAAATGATAAAAAGAACAAAAAATAAAATTTGTGTGGTAGAAGTACAAAAAAGACTACTATGCACTTCAAAGTTATTAAAAAGTAAGAAAATCAAGAAGCTCAGTAAATTTCAACTAACATTAACACAAAGAAATTTCTAACAAGACCCCAAATAAATGTTTTGAAAGTCATATATAAAAGGAGAATCTTGAATGCAGGAAGAAAAAAAGAGATATGTTATTTATATGCATGCTTCTGTAAGATTACCAGTAAGTTTATGAACATAAATCTTTCAGGAAGAAAGAAGTAGGATAACATACTTAAAACACTGAATAAAAAATTCTGTTAGAAATGCCTATTCCTCAGTGCCAAAAAGTAGAACTAGCACTCAGACAAAGAATTTTCTCAGCAAGGCAATTTTACTCTCTGTAGAAAGCTTGCTGCTCATCAGCAATCCTGCCATGAAAGCACAATGAAACAGAAAGGCAGGAATATTTATCCTGTATGCATTGGGTTCTTACTTCTATTTCCTATCTCCGTTAGTTTCAGCAGCACATCACAGTCTAAGCTAAACCTGATTAGCTAACAAACTAAAACTTCCCTAAATAGGTAAAGGCAGTGGAGAACAAAGAAAAGGAGAAAGTTGCTTGTGAAAAGACTTAGAGAAGCAATAACATTTCCAAATAAGAAAAGGACATAAGCTGCAAACTGGGACATGCTTGAGCATGTACAGAACGAATCTCTTGGTGAAAGTCCAAGGGCATAGAATGTACTTATTCCTTATATATAGCAGCTACATAGAATAGGGCTTAACAGAGGGTCAATAGCACAAAACAGGAAGGCTCTGAAGAAATTTAATTTTTAAAAGAAAATATTATTTCTAACATTTATTATTTAAAAGAAGGAAAACTTTGATGAGAAACTTTTTACTTTTTACAAAGTCTAAATAAGAATACTATATCCAGCAAAAGTATCCTTCAAAATGAAAAAGAAAAAACCTAACTATATCGTGATCTATATCAAGATCTAAGCATGTCATCTCTTCAAGAGTCTCACTTCAGACCTAATAAAAAAATAGAGTGAAAATGGCAGGATAAAAAATGCATGCCATGGAAGTGTTAACCAAATAAGAGGAGAAGAGGTAACAATTTATTAAGTTGAAAACTGTCATATTTTGTAAAATTTGCTCTAAGTCAAAATTCGCAAGAGACAAAGTAGGACATTCACTTATGCTAAGAGAGTTCATTCCCTGAGACTCTATAAATATATGAGAGTTTTCCCAAATACATAAAACAAACATTGACATAATTGAAGTAAAACTAGAAAGCAATATAATAATGGAAGGATACATTTATATCTCACTTTCAGTAATAAATAAAGTAAGACAGAATATCAATAAGGGAACACAAAGTTTGAATGCTCTATTCAATATTTATACCTAACAAATGTATACAGGCAATAGAATGTACATTTTTTAGTAGCTCATAGAATATTTTCCCAGATGGATTTTGTGTGACACCACAAAAGAGGCATTAACGATTTTAATTGAAATTTTACAGACAATTATTTATAGCCCAAATGGAATGAAACTAGAAAACAGTAATGGAAGAAAAGCTGAAAAAAAAAATATATAACAAATAACAACACAGTTTTTCTTTTTTCTTTTTTTTTGGATGCAATATCACTCTGTCACTAGGATGAAGTGCAGTGGCACAACCTCAGCTCACTGCAATCTCCACTTCCAAGTTCAAGCAATTCCCCTGCCTCAGCCTCTCCAGCAGCTGGAACTACAGGCACACACCACCATGCCCAGCTAATTGTGTGCACTTCAGTAGGCGCGGGATTTCATCATGTTGGCCAATGTGATCTCGATCTCCTGATCTGGCCATGGGCCTTCCTTGGCCTTACAAAGTGATGGGATTACAGGTATGAGCCACCAGGCCTGGCCAGTAACACATTTTTAAGCATGCTCATTATCAAGGGTTGGAAAACATAATATTGTAAACATGTCCATGCTGCTTAAAGTAATCCACACACTCAACAGGCTAATTTTCAATTTTAAATTAAACTTTCCCAAAAATATAAATTAAAAAAGCCCAGAAAATTACATGAAAATCCTGGCAATCTTTAAAAGGAAGACAAATATTGGAAGCATTACACTTAACAATTTCCAAACACAAAACAAACATAAAGTAATCAAAGCACTTGGTACCAGTATAAAGGTAGAACATGAAAGTAATGAAGGAGAATGCAGCACAGAAATAAATTTTGAATACAGAGGAGAGACATACCACCTAGGTTTTTTATTCAGCCATATGTCACAATTCCTTTGGTAAGCGGGACCCAGGCAAGAGAGGAGAGTTACACCATTTACATACTAATTTATGCGATATTTCAAAATTTTTTTCTGGAGGCAGAGAGCAGTCTGGAGAGACACGTAACCTAGCTGATAGACCAAGAGATATGTGATAATATACCCTATTGACAGGACTCACACAGAAGAATGACATTATTGTGATTCTGAGCCAGCGTTATGTAACAATGCTCCCGTGGAAAGGAATTTGAGCCAAAAGACTCAACACCTGGGTACTAGGCCCAGTAATATGACACAATCTCATCATCTTTGAGGGTGACAACTTTAACTTTTAGCTAAGTGTATATATTAGAGTGACAATCTCACCTGTTTGCTGTGACAATGTATGACCCTCTGCAACATCCAAGGGACTTATAAAATGTGCATAAGAGTTGCAAAGCTCTCTGAGGCCTATGTGCTGGTATGGACTCATAATCTTACATATTAACCTAAACCCGGGTTTGATAGTCAACATCTCTCCTATAGGCAGGGTTAAGGAAAAAGACCCATTATTATTTCTTTGGGCTGGGTCTAGAACTGACTGACCATTCCACTTGTGGCCAGAGCCACATATAAATTTCACAATTCCAACTTTGTGCTGTATTCCCTTGTTAGACTCTTGATCTTATCAGTGAGTGTTGTAAATGTGGGATGGTGACAACTTTTTTTTCACCTGGGTTTGTAATCTGGAGTCCCAATCTGAAATTTTGGCCACACCCTGTTATGAAATTTTATACCACCAAAGAGTTTATATGATGTAAGTTAGTGTTGTAAGCTTCTGTGAGGTTGTTACATATATGCAACCCAGGACATTATCCATTGCTCCAAGCCTAACAATGAAAGGCAAAATATCTTCTATTGCCTGAATCCCAATATAAGTTTGAACATCATGTCTGTGAACTGAAGCAAGGTATATGTCATAATCCCATATGTGGGCAAAAAACTAGGCAGGAGGGTAACATAACTTAGATGCTGTGCCAGGAAATATGTCACAATGCCTTCTTTAGTTAGGGCATAGGAAATTTGGTCATATTAGCTGGGTGCTGGACCCGGCAATACGACACCATCTCACGTGGAAAAAACCCAGTCAATTTATGGGAGCCAAAACACCTACATAAAGTGACCAAGATACGTCAAAATACCTTCAGTGGCTCCAGCACAGGAGGAGAGTCACATAAAAATGGTCCTGGACTGAACAATACACAATATGCCATAAGTTCCTCTATATGCAGAAGCAAGGCAGAAGGGTAACATCATCTGGGTGCTGGGCCCTGCTGTAGGTCAAAATTCCTGTTTTGTGAGAATGACTTGGAAAAATGAGGAGAGTCACATATCCTGAGTGCTGGGCTTAGTAATGTGCCAAAATCCTCCTATTGTGAATGCCCAGGCAGAAAAAGAGGTCATATCACTTAGGTCATGAGCTCAGACATTTGTCCCAATGTCCCCAGTAGGCAGGGCTCAGGCACACAAGGAGAGTCATGCCACCTATGTTCTTCCCTAGAAATATGTCATAATGTAAAATGTGGGCAGAAATTAGGCAGAAGAGCCACATCGCGAGAATGCTGGTTTCTGAGATATTTCACAAGGCTCTCTTAGGATGGCACCCAGCAAAGATAGTTACATCACCTAGGTGCAGGTTCTCTATTTACGCTACAATTCTCTATGTGGCTTCCATGTGTGTAGGACCCAAGGAGGGAGTCACTTCACCTAGGTGATAGGCCCAGAGATACGTCAGAATGACCTCTATGAAGCATAGCCCTGGCAAAAGAGTACTATCACCTGTATTCCTGGCCTAAAATATGTCACTGTCAAGGTTGGCAGGGCCCAAGCAGGAAAGTCACATAACCTATGTGATGGACCCAGAGATATGTCACAATGCCCTTTTGTCAGCATGGCTGTGGCAAAAGAGTACCTTCCCCTCTGTACCTGGTCTTGCAGTGTGTCACTATCATTCCTTTTTGCGGGCTCATTCCAGAGAAGAGAGTTACATAACTTATGAGGTGAACACAGAAATATGTTGCAATAAGTTTTGTGTGCCTGGCACAGGGAAGAATGTAACATCACCTTGGTGCTAGAACCAGTAATACGTCACAATCTTTACTGAAAGAAGTGCCCAGGCAGGAGAGTAACATCTTCTCTAGGATGGCCTACATAGATATGATAATCCCGTATATACACTGGAACAAACCTGGAGAGTCAAATTAAACAGGTGCTTGGCAAAGATTTATATCACAATCACATTGTCAGAAAATTCCAAGGGCGAGATTTACAATGCCACACATGTCCTGTTTTCATATATGACAGTTGGTTTTATCCATATGAGATGATGATAGTTCTTACTGTCAGCTGGTTGTGCATACCAGATTCACAATTTCTACTGTGTCTTCAGCCCTGCTTTGACTCTGTATAACCTAAAGACTTTGTAAAATATGTGTGCTTGTTGTAATTTTTTGTAAACTTTGTACAAGAAAGAGATTCAGGACATTTGGGATCCCTAAAATTAGTCATTCAAGTAGGAAAAGATGAATTTAAATTATCTCTGTTTGCAGTTGACATGATTGTATATCTAGAAAATCTCATCGTCTGAGCCCAAAATCTCCTTACGCTGATAAGCAACTTCAGCAAAGTCTCAGGATAACAAATCAATGTGCACTCCCATTCACAATTGCTACAAAGAGAATAAAATACCTAAAAATACAACTTACAAGGGATGTGAAAAATCTCTTTAGGGAGAACTACAAACCACTGCTCAAGGAAATAAGAGAGAACACAAACAAATGAAAAAACGTTCCGTGCTTAGGGTAGGAATAATTAATATCATGAAAATGACCATAACTCCCAAAGTCATTTGTAGAATCAATGCTATGCCCATCAGGCTACCAGTGACTTTCTTCACAGAATAGGAAAAAAGAAAAGCTACTTTAAACTTCATATGGAACCTAAAAAGAGCCTGAATATCCAAGACAATCTTAAGCAAAAAGAACAAAAAAGGAAGCATCATGCTACCTGACTTCAAACTATACTACAAGACTACAGTAAATAAAACAGCATGGTCCTGGTACTAAAACAGATATATAGATGAATGGAACAGAACAGAGGCCTCAGAAATAACACCACTCATCTACAACTATCTGATGTTTGACAGACATGATACAAACAAGCAATGGGAAATGCGCTTGCATAACTATGTAACAAAACAGCAAGTTATGCAGAACTTAAAGTAAAATAAAAAAAATAAAAAAAACTAGGCAGAATGTTAACATCTCTTAGGTGGTGTATCACTGAATATGTCACTATGCCTTCTTTAGGCAGGAGCTAGGATAAATGCTCACATTAACTGGGGACTGGAACCAGCAATGTGATATAACCACACATGGAAGAAACCCAGCAAAGCGTGTAGAGCCAAAAGAGCTACAGAAAGTGTCAAGGTTATGTGAAAATTCCTTCTGTGGCTCTGGCACAGAAAAGAGAGTCATATCATTAGAGTGCTGGGCCAAGCAATATACTATAATTCTTTTCTTATTAATACCCTAGGCAGAAGATGACATCCTCCACATGCTGGGCCCTGAAATATGGCAAAAGTCCTGTTCATGAGTGTTGTTCAGCAACAAGATGAGTCGCATTACTCAAGTGCTAGGCTCACCAATATGTCAAAATCTTCCCATTTTAAAGGCACGTACAGAAGAAAGAGAGTCATATCACTTAGATCATGGGCTCAGAGATATGGCCCAATGTCACTTGTAGGCTGGGCTCAGGAAGAAAAAGAGAGTCATATTACCTTGGTGCTTCTTTAGGTAAATGTCACAATTTAATATGTGGGCAGAAACCAGGCTAAAGAGCCACATCAACTCATCCTGGGTCCTGAGATATTCACAAGTCCCCCTTAGAAAAGTACCTATGCGAGACAGTTACATCATGTAGGTGAAGGTTCCACCCTTATGTGACAATGCTCCATGTAGGCAGGCAAAGCAGGAAGTTAAATCACCTAGGTGACATGCCCAGAGATATTTCACAAAGCTTTCTTGAAGCATGGCCCTAGCAAAAAGTACCATCAGTTTTTGCCTGGCCTAGCGATATGTTACTATTCAAGTGCACAGGTCCCAAGCAGAGAAACCATATCATCTACATTATAGACACTGTGATATGTCAAAATGCCCTCTTTTGGGCATGGCCCTGGAAAAAAACTATCATCACCTCTGTGTCTGGTCTAGGAATATGTCACTATCCTGCCCTTTGTGTAGGGCACATTCAAAAGAGGAGAGAATTTTCTTCTAAGTGATGGGCACAGAGATTATGTCACAAGAATGTGACATCACCTGGGTGTGGATTCAGTGATCTCACAATCTTACTGAGAGAAGGGCCCAGGTAGAAGAGTCACATCACTTCAAGGTTGGCTCAGGTAGATATCAAAATTCCATATGTAGGCTGGAAACAGTATGAAGAGTGAAATCACACAGGTGCTTGGCAAAAATTTATGTCAGAGTAACGGTGGAATTAAATTCTAGGGATGAGATATATAATATCACACATGTCCTGTTTTCATGTAGGAGAATTGCCTTCATCCATCTGTTATAATGAAAGTCCTTACTGTCAACTGGGTGTGCATATGAGACTCACAATTTTCTCTGTGTGCTAGGACCTGTTATGACACTCTTTATACAAACCAAGGGTGTGATAATATATGTGGGTGTTGTCATGATATGTGACCTTTTTACCAGAAGGTGATCCTGGACAACACTCATGTCCCAAACATAGTTATAAGAGTCAAAATTACTCCTACTGATTTGGTTTACATATGAGAGTCATTATCATGCCTGCTAGCTGTGCCTAGGTATATGTCACTATCCCCTCTGTGGTTATTGAACAAGCAGGACAACCACATCACCTAAATCCAATCATGAGCAAGAAATATTCCAATATTGTCTTTGAAGGCAAGATCCTAACAGAAAATTCACAAAACTTGGGTGCTAGACAAAGCTCTATGGCAAAATGGCCCTTGAAGAAAAAGTCCAGGCAGGAGAGGAGAGTTATATAACCTAAATGATGGACCCAGACATATGTCACAATGCATCTTGTTGAAAGCCCCAGACCAGAGAGTCATGACATTTGGATGCAGTGCCTAGAAATGCTACAATATTCACTGGAAGCAGGGTTCAGGCAGGAGAGAAGAGTCACATAACCTAGATGATGGGTACAGAGATATATTACTATCCCTTCTGAGGTCACTTTTAGACAGGAGAATCCAATCACCAAGGTTCTTGGCCAGGAATATGTCAAAATGTAATCAGTGGGCTATAAGTAGGCATGGTTATTAAACCACATAGGAGCTGGACAAAGGTATAAGTACAAAAACAATGGTGGAAAGATTCAGAAATGAGAGTCACCATCCTGCACATGTCCTGGCTCCAGGTAGAAGAGTCATTATTAGGGCTTTGGTCTGGTCTCAGGTATAGGGCACAATATCACCTGTGGCAGGGAGAAGAAAGGAAAGTCAACTCATCTTTGTGGGTGCTGGTCCAGTGAAATGTCATAATCCTACTGGTGGGCAGGACTCTGGAAGAAGAGTCACATCACCTGGATGCTGGTTTCAGTGGTATATGTAAATCCCCCCCGTGGGAAAGGCTTAGGAAGAACAGTAGACAAACATCTCCTTGGCAATTGGCATGAATATATGACACAATGGCTGCTATGTCAAGAACTAAGGCTGAATAGTGACCTAATACTGGTGATAGGTTCAGTAATATGTCACAATCTCTTTGGTGGTCAGGGCCCAGGCAAGAGAGAAGACACTTTACCTAGGTGCTGAGCCATGGGATATGTGGAAAAGCTTCCTATTGGCAGAGGTACTAGGCCTAGTGATATGACACAATATCTTCATGTATTAGGGTGACATCTTTGACTGTCAGCTTGGTGTATATATAAGTGTTGCAATGTCACACGTGTTCCAGGTCATTGTATGACACACACTACAACATCCGAAGGTTTTATGCAAGATGTATGAGAGTTGCAATTTACTCTGAGGCCGATATGCTCATATTAACTCACAATCTTACATATTGCTATAAATCCAATTATGATAGTCCACATCATTCTTATAGGCTGGGTTGAGACAGGAGACCCGTTATTATGTCCTTCATCTGGGTCCAGAAATGAGTCACCATCTCACTTGTAACAAGATACACATATGAGAGTCACTATTCCATCTTTTTACTTTATTTGCATTTTAAACTCAGGACTTCAACAATGGGCTTTGTAAATTTGAAATGGTGACAACACTTGCTTTCATCTGCATGTGTAATCAAGAGTCATGATTGTAACCATTTGCTGGGCCCTTTTATAAAGCTCTGTGTACCACCAAAAGATTTTATACAATATGAGTTAGTGTTTTAAACTTCTGTTAGCTTTCCTCAAATTTGCAACTCACAACTTTACATATTACCATAAGTGTAGTGATGAGAGGCAAAATATCTTCTATTTGTGGAATTCCAATTTCCATGTAATAATCGTACAACTGAATTGCAGCAATGTAAATTTCATAATCCCATTTGTAAAAAAAAAAAATAGCAGGAGGTTAGTACAACTTACATTCTATGCCAAGCAATATGTTACAATGCCTTCCCTACACAGTGTCTGGAAGGCTGGTTACAATAACTGGGTGCTGAACCCAGCAATATGACACAATCCCAAATGTGGATAAAACACCCCAGACAAGTGAAGAGGGTCAAATCACCTAAATAATTGGCCCAAGATATGTAAAAAAACTTTCTGTTGCTCTGGCAGAGGCAGGAGGGTTACATCATCAGGGTGTGGGTCCCAGCAATATCCCATAATTCTTTCTTTATGCAGGACCCTGTCAGAAATGGAAAATCATCACAGTGCTGGGCCCAGCAATACATCAAAATTCCTTTTGATGGCCATTATTCTAGGAAAAAAAAAAAGAAGAGTCATATTACCTAATTATTGGGCTTAGCAATATGTCACATCAACCCATAAAAAAAAAACGGCAGAAGTAAAGAGACATATTACTCAAGACACAGGCTCAGATATATGATCCAATGAATCAAGTAGGTAAGACTCAGGTATAAGAGAAGAGTCATATCACACAGGTGCTCCCCTAGGTTTATAACATAATCTAACATGTTAGGTGATGCCAGGCAGAAGAGTCACATCACCTTGATGCTTGGTCTGGTGATAAGTCACAAGGCTCCCTTAAGACAGGACCCTGGCTAGAGAGTTACAACAAATCACTGCAGGTTCTACCCTTATGTTACAATGCTCTATGTGGGCAGGGCCCAAGCAGGGAGTCACACAATCTAGCTGATAAGTGCAGAGATATGTCACAATGTTCTCCTTGAATTATGGCCCTAGTGAAAGAGCACCATCACCTGTGTAACTAGCCAAGCAATATGTCAATATTCAGGTAACAGGTCCCAAACAGGAGAGCAAAGACACCTAGTTGATAGGCCTAGAGATTTGTCAAATGCCCTCTTTAGGACAGGGCCCTAGCAAAAGAATACTGTCACCTCTTTGCCTGATCCAGCCATATCCCCCACTGTGTTCAGGACCCATTCTAATGAATAGAGTTACATCACCTAAGTGGTTGACTCAGTGATATGTCCCAGTGATTTCTATGCACATGACTCAAGAAAAATGTGACATGACTTGAGTGCTGGATCTAGTAATATGTCATAATTCTTATTGAGAGCAGGGCCCAGGCAAAAGCATCACATCACCTAAAGGTTGGCCTAGGTAGATATCACAATAACTTTGTGGGCTGGAACAAGCTTGAAGAGTCAAATCACACAGGTTCTTAGCCAGCAAAGATTTATATCATGGACACAATGGCAGAAAATTACCAGGATGAGATTTAAAATACCACACATGTTCTATTTTCATGAATGACGTTTCTCTTCATCTGTGTGAGACATGACAGTCCTTACTGTCAGCTGGGTGTGCATATAAGACTCACAGTTTCACCTTCCTACTGGGTTCTGTTATTACACTCTCTGTACAGGCCAAGGGCTTTATAAAATATCCAAGGCTGTTAAAATCATCTTTTCACTAGAAAGTCATTTATTCACTCCTGTTTCGGAAGCAAGTTATAAAACTTAAAATGACACCAATTTCTGGGGTCCACATAGGAGAGTCATAATCATGCCTGTGAGTTGTGCCTAGGTATATGTAACAATTTACTCTGTGGTAATGAAACAGCCATGACAACAAAATACACCAAATGCTGAGCAAGAAATGTTCCAATATTCTCCTGGTTGGCAAGTTTCTGTCAGCAAAGTTACATAACGTGGGGCTTACACCCAGATGTACGTCACAATGTGCCTTGTGGGCAGTGTCCAGACAGAAGAACAGACTCCTATCACTGAAATGCTAGGCCCAGAGATACATCACAATGTCACATTTTGAAAGGACCAGGCAAGAGAATCAGATCACTTAGATGCAGTGCCTAGAAAGGTACTATCCCCAGTGGAAGCAGGGTCCAGGAAGAAGAGGAGAGTTGGATAAGTAGATGATGTGTCCAAAGCCATGTTACCATCCTTCCTGGAGATATTGTAAAAATAGGAGAGTCAAGTCACCAAGGTGCTCAGCCGAGGTATATATCAAAATCAAATTTGTGGGTTACACCTAGGCAAGATTAGTAGGTCACTCAAGAAATAGGAAATGGTATATGCCACAGTGACACAGGTGGAAAGTTCCAAGAAAAGAAGTCACCTTCTTGCATATGACCTGGCTTAAGGTTTCAGAGTCACTATTAGTCCTCTTATTTGGTCTCAAGTATATGGCATGATATTATCTATGGGCAGAGAGCAAACAGAAATGTCACATTATCTGGGTGGATGCTGGTCCAGTGAGATGTCACAATCTTTCTTGTGCCCAGGACCCTAGAAGAAGAGTCACATTACCTGGATGCTGGTTTTAGTGATATATCAAAATTCCTTTTGTGGACAGGCCTTAAGAAGTTGATGAGACTCATTTTACCTAGGCAATAGGCCTAGATATATGTCACAATGGCCACTATTTGCAAAACCAAGGTATGAAAGTTACGTCACTTTGGCACTTCGTTTAGTAATATGTCAAAATCTCCCCTCCTGTCAGAGTGAGGTAAGAGAGGAGAAACATGACCTATGCGCTAAACCAAGTGATATTTTACAAAGCTTCCCATTGGTGGAACCCAAAATGGAGAGTCACATCACCTGGGTGCAGTACCCAGTTATGTGTCACAATGCATCATAAATGCAGGCCAAATGAAGTAGAAGTCACATCACTTACATGATAGATCTAGATATAAGCCATAATGCCTTTTATAGGCAAATAAGGCAAATAATTTACCTCACCTGGCTGCTAGTCCCAGTGATATGTAAAAGTGCAATTTGTAGGCAGGTCCAAGCACCTTTGCTTAGGTGTATGTTCTATGTATGTCACAATTTCATCCATTGTCATGGTTTAAATAATGAGAGTCAAATTATTCAGGAGTGGGGCTAACTTTTATGTCCTAATCACACACCAGGAAATATTCAGAAACGTTTTTCATAGTCCCATACAAGTCTTGGCTTTGTATATGGGAGTCAACACCTGTGATTTAGATCGAAACAGAGGAGTCACAATCTCAACAATGCACAAGATCCATGTATAAGATGCCAATTCCACTTGAAGATTGTGTTCCAGGAGGAGAGTCACAGCTTCACAGGTCTGCTGATTCATGCATCACCAAAGAACCTGTGGGTCAGATTCATGTATGAAAGAAAAAATTTCAAACTTTGACTGCTTTGTTTTTTTTGTGAGATTTGGCACCTTATTGGTAGGCCCTATTCTTGTGAGAGGATGACAATCACGTCAGCTGGGTGTTCATCCAAGAGTGAAAATAGCATTTGGTTGCTGTTCTCTGTTATAGCACTCTTCGTACCACTCACACTTTACATGAGATGCCTGAGTGTCATAATCCTCTGTGAAACATATATAATTAGGAGACCAATTATTTATGGCCATAAGACTGGCTTTGAGAATCAAAATCTCTCTCCTTTCTGAGTCTAGGTATGATAGCTATATTTGTTCATGGTAGCTGAACCCAGGTATATGTCCCAATTTCACCTGTGGGCAGAAACACGGCAGGAGAGTCTCACCACATGGATGTCTAGCTCAGGGTACATTATAATCTCCTTTGCAAGCAGTGTCAAGTCAGAAGAGTCACATCACCTGGGTACAGCCTCAAGTAATATGGTCTCAAGTCCACTATAGACAGCATTGAAGAAAAATAGGATAGTTACACCACGTAGGTGCTGGTGTCAGCAATATGTAATAATCACTTGTTTTGGCCAACTCTAGAATACAGAGAAGAGTTGCACTGCCTAGGTTTTGCATGCAACCGTATGTCACAATTTCTTTAATGGTTAGGACCTAGGCAGGAGAGAAGAGTCACATTTCCTAGATGTTAACCCTCCCATGATGTCACAGTGTTCCTTGGGGGCAAAGCAGAGGCAAAATAGAAAAATCACCTAGCCGATAGGATCACAGATGTGTGATACTATCCATACTTGGCAGGACCCCAGCAGAAGAGTCACATTATTATGATTCCGTCCCAATGATATGTCACAATACAAACATGGGAAACAATTTAAGCAAAAGTTTTAACACCTGGGTACTAGGCTCAGTGATGACAAAATCTCCTCATATTTTAGGGTGACACCTTCAACAGTTATCTTGGTGTGTATATAAGTCACATTGTCACGTGTGTGCTGCATCATTGCATGACACCCTCTACAACATCCGAGGGCTTTACACAGCATGCATGAAAGTTGCAAACTACTCTGAGGCCCATATGCTCACATGGACTGTAGATCTTATATATTGCCTTAAACTCAGGTGTGATAGTCAACATCTCTCATTTAGGCTGAGTTCAGGAGTGAGACTTATTTTTATGCCTCTGAATTGGCTCTAAAAATGAGACACAATCACACCTGTGGCCAGATCCACAAATTATAATCACAATTCCATCTTTGAACTGTTTTTACTTGTTGGACTCAGTACCTCAAAAATGGGCTTTGTAAATGTGAGATGGTGACAACTTTTACTTTTACCTGGGAGTTTAATTGAAAGTCACAATCCTAACTTTTTTCTAGGCCTGGTTATGAATCTCTCTGTACCACCAAAGAAGTTTATATAATATTAATTAGTGTTGTAAATTTCTCTGAGTTTTGTACAAATATGCAAACCAGGATTTTACATATTGCCCTAAGTCTTGTGATGACAGGCAAAATATCTTCTATTGGTTGAATCCCACTATAAGTTTGAACATCATGCCTGTGAAGTGAAGAAAAGCATATATCATAATCTTATTTGTGGACAAAAAGGAAAAAGAATAACATCACTTCGGTTATGTGGTAAGCAACTTGTCACAATGCCTTCTCTAGGAAGGATATAGGAAGGAAGGTCATATTATCTGGGAGCTGGACACAGCAATATTACACAATTCTTCTTGTGAGAAAGATTAGCCGAGGGATGAGAGCCAAAACACCCTCAGAATAAGCAGAAGACATGTTAAAATTCTCTCTGTGGCTCTGACACCAGCAGGACAGTAGCATCATCAGGGTGCTAGTCCCAGCTTTATGCAAAAATTCCCTCTTTAATCAGAAATGTAGCAGAAGAGTAATATCAACTGAGTACAATAGGTCAAAATTATTCTTTGTGTGCATGGTTCAGAATAAAGGGTAGAGTCACATGACCTAAATGCTGGTCTTAGCAATATGTCCACAATTTCACCACTTTGAAGGGTGAAGCAGGGGAAGAGAATCATATCACTTAGGTCATGGACTCAGAGATATGTCCAAACGTCCTCAGTAGGCAGAACTCAGAAAGAAAAGGAGAGTAGTATTTCTTATGTGCTTCTTTATGTGTAAGTCAGAATCCAACACATGGGCAAAAACCTGGCAGAAGAGCCACATTTCCTGGGCTCTGGGTCCTTAGATGTGTCAGAAATCCCCCTTAGAATAGAAACAAGGTAAAAGAGATATATCACCTTGGTGCCGGTTTCACTTTCATGTCACAATGTTCTCTGTAGGTGAGGCTAAAATATTGAGTCACATCAACTAGGTGATAGAGCCAGAGATATGTCACAATGTCCTCTTTAGGGGATGATTCTGACAAAAAGTACCATCACCTGTGTGTCTGGCTTTGCAATATGTTACTATCCTTCCTTTGTTCAAGGCCTATCCAGAGAGGAGAGTTACATCACCCATGTGGTGGACACAAAAATATGTCACAATAATTTTCCCGTGTGTGGCTCAAGCAAGACTGTAGCATCACATGGACGCTAGATCCAGTGATATATCACAACTCTTACTGAAAGAAGGGCCCAAGCAGTAGAGTCACATCACCTCGAGGTTGGCCTAGGTAGGTATCACAATCCCATATATTAGCCTGAACAAGTCTAGAGAGTCAAATTAATACAGATGCCTGACAAGGAATTATTCACTATCCCACTGTCAGAAAATTCCAAAGATAAAGTTGGCAATAACACAAAAGTCCTGTTTTCTGTGTGACAGTTGACTTCATTCATGTGAGATAATGACAGTTCTTACTGCCAGGTGGGTGTGCATAGAAAATTCCAACTTTCACCAGTGTGTTGAGCCCTGCTTTGACTCTGTCTGTATAACCCAAACATATTTGTAAAACAAGCATATTTCTGTCTGTATAACCAAACATATTTGTAAAACATATTTGAGCATTATAATCTTTTGTGATGTTTGTACATGAAAGTAATCCAGGACATCACCCATGTCCCTAAACTGAGTTATAACAGTCAAAATATTCTCTACTGTCTGAGTCCACATATGACAGTCATTATCATTCCTGTGAGCCATGCCTAGGTGTATGTTACAATTCCCTCTGTGGTTATGGGGCAGGCAGAACAGCAATGTCACTGAAGTGCTGGGCCAGAAATATTCCAATATTCTCTTTGCATGAAGTCTTCTGTCTGAAATATCACATAACTTTTGTGCTAAATCCAGCACAAATTCCACTGTGGTCAGTGTCCAGACATGAGAGGAGAGTCATATCACCTAAAATCTGAACCCGAAAATGTCAAAATCCCTCCTGTTGAGAGGGTCCAGAAAAGAGCGCCATGTCATTTGGATGCAATGTTTAGAAATGCTACAATTGCTAAAGGAAGCTGGGTACAGGCCAAAGAGGAGAGTCATGTACCCTAAATAATAGCTTCAAAAATATGTGATTATTCCCCTGAAAATAACATCAAGGAAGCACAGTCAAGTCACCAAGGTGCTTCACCCAGGTGTTTGTCAAAATCTCATTTGTGGGCTATACCTAGGCAGAATTATTAACTTTCTTAGGTATTGGACAATGATGTATATACAATTACACTTGTGGGAAGGTTTAAAAATAAGACTCACCATCCTATACATGTCCTGGTTCCAGACGTATGAGTTGGTATTATGCTTTTGCTATGGTGTCAGGTATATGGCACAATATCTCCTGTTGTTAGAGAGAAGGCAAAAAAGTCACATCAGCTACGTGGGTGCAGGTCCAGGGAGATGTGGCAATCCACCTGGTGGGCAAGACCCTGGGAGAAGAGTCACATCACCTGGAAGCTCCTTTCAGTGACATACGAAAAACCACTCGGTGAGGGTTTTAAACTCAGAACTTCAACAACGGCCTTTGTAAATGCGGGATGGTGGCAACTTCTAATTTCACCTGGGTGTGTAATAGACAGTCTTAATTTGAACTGTTTGCTGGTCCATGTTATGAAAATTTCTACCACTAAAGAGTTTATTCAATACAATTTAGTGGTGTAAACTTCTATCAGCTTGGTACAAACATGCAACCCATGACCTTACCCATTGCCACAAGCCTAACAGTGAAAGGCAAAATATTGTCTTTTGGCTGAATCCCAATATAAGTTTGATACAAACATGCAACCCATGACCTTACCCATTGCCACAAGCCTAACAGTAAAAGGCAAAATATTGTCTTTTGGCTGAATCCCAATATAAGTTTGATCATCATGGCTGTGAACTGAATCAGGGTATATATTATAGTTACATATGTATGCAAAACACTAGGTAGGAGTGTAACATCATTTTGATGTTGTGCCAGAAAATGTCACAATGCCTTCTCTGGGCAGGGTACAGGAAATTGATTCATATTAACTGCATGCTAGACCCAGCAATATGATACAATCCCACATGTGGAAAAAACCCAGTCAAGTTATGAGAGCCAAAATACGTATATAATATGCCCAACATATGTCAACATACCTTGTGTAGCTCCAGAACAAGCAGGAAAGTCACATCATAAGGGTGCTGGGACCAGCAATATGCAACATATAAAGTTAGCTCTTTATGCAGATTCCAGGTAGATAATTAACATCATCTGGGTGCTGGGCAATGCAATAGGTCAAAATTTCTTTCTTGTGGGCATAGTTTTGGTAAAAGGGGAGAGTCACATATCTTAAGTGCTGGGCTCAACAATGTGCCAAAATCCTCCTATTGTGGATGCCCAGGCAGGAAGGGAGAGTCACATCACTTAGGTCATGGGCTCAGAGATATGTCCCAATGTCCCAAGTAGTCAGGGTTCAGGAAGAAGAGGAGAGGCATATCATTTATCTGCTTCCCTAGGAATATCTCACAATGTAACATGTGGGCAAAAACCAGGCAGAAGAGTCACATCACTTGGGTGCTTGGTCCCGAGATATGTCGAAGGCTCTCTTAATGCAGCACCCAGCAAAGAGAGAAACATCATAGTAGGTACAGGTTCTCTGATTATGCCACAATGCTCCATTTGTGTAGGGTTCAAGGAGGGAGTCACTTAGCCGAGATGACAGGCCCAGAGATATGTCAAAATGTCCACTATGAAGTAGATCCCTGGCAAAAGAATACTATAACCTTTGTGCCTGGCCTAGAAATATGTCACTGTCAAGGTTGGAAGGGCCCAAGCAGCAAAGCAACATAACCTAGGTGATAGGCACAGAGATATGTCACAATGACCTCTTTTGGGGATCCTCTGGCAAAGGAATGCCCTTGCCTGTGTGCCTTTTCTTGCAATATGTCACTATCCTTCTTTTATAACATTCTCATTTTAGAGAGAAGACTTACATCAACTATGAGGTGGGCACAGAAATATGTCACAATAATTTTGGTGGGCCTGGCACAAGAAAGTATGTAACTTCACCAGGGTGCTAGATCCAGTGATATGTCACAATCTTTACTGAGAGATATGACCAGGCAGAAGAGTCATATCACCTAGACATTGGCCTGGTAGGTATCATAATCCCATATGTGGGCTTGAACAAGTCTGGTGAGACAAATTATATGGTGATTGACAAAGATTTATATCACAACCACACAGTCAGAACACTTCAAAGATAAGATTTACAATACTACAAATGTCCTGTTTTCATGTGTGACAGTTGCCTTCATCCATGTTAGATTGTAACAATCCTTACTTTCAGTGGGGTGTGCATACAAGACTCACAATTTTGCCTAGGTGCCGAGCCCTGCTTTGACTCTGTCTATATAGTCCAAAGACTTTGTAAAATATACATGACTGTTGTAATCCTTTGTGACCTTTGCACAAGAAGGAGATGCAGGACATGTCCCTAAACTTAACTATAAGGGTGAAAATATTCCCTATTTTCTAAGTCCACATATGAGAGTCATTATCATGCTTAGGTATATGTCAGAATTCCATCTGTGGTTATGAAGAAGCCAGAACAGCCACATCACCTAAATGCTGAGCTAGAAATGTTTCAATTTTTTTTTTTGTAGGCAGGGTCCTATCAGAAATCTCACAAAACTTGTGTGCTAAATCCAGCTTTGTGGCACAATGTCCCTTGTGGACAGTGTCCAGGAACGACAGGAGAGTAATATCACCTAAATGATGGGCCTGAATATATGTGAAAATACCAACTGTTGATAGGTCCTAGGAAAGGAATCATATCATTTGGATGCAGTGTTTAGAAAAGCTACAATTATCAAACGAAGCAGGGTATAGGCAAAAGAGGAGAGTCATGTAACCTAGATGAAGACTCCAGGAATATGTTACAATCTCCCCTGAGGACATTTTTAAGACACCTCAGTCAAACCACCAAGGTGCTTGGCCAATGTATCTGTCAAAAACTCATTTATGAGCTATAGTTAGGCAGAATTATTAAATCACTCAGTAGTTGGGCAAAGGTATATGTCAAAATTACCCATGTGGAAAGGCTTAAGACTAAGAGCCACCATCTTGCACAAGTCCTAGGCTCCAGGCATATGAGTTATTAGGCTTCTGTTATAATCTCTGGTATGTGGCACAATATCACTTGTGGCAAGAGGAAAACAAAAAGAAAGAAAGAAATTCCCACCACCTATGAGGGTGAAGTTCCAGTGAGATGTTATAGTCCACCTTGTGGGAAGGACCCTGGTGGAAGAGTCACACCGCCTGGATGCTAATTTCAGTGACATATCAAAACCCCCTCTCTGGGCAGGATTTTGGTAAGAGAGGAACCTCACTTCACCAAGGCAATTGACCTAGACATATGTCACAATATTTGTTCTGTGCAGTAACAGAGCTGGAGAGTGGCATCACATTTTTGCTGAGCCTAGCTTTTATGTCATAATCACCCTGTGGCCAAGGTACAGGCAAAAGCCAAGAAACATCACCTAGGTGCTGAGCCAAGTGATATGTTACCATGCTTCCTGTTGTCAGAACCCATAAAGTAGAATCACATCACCTTGGTTCAGTACATGGTTGTGTGTCACAATGCACTGTAAGTGAAGGGCAAAAGCAGTAGCAGGGAACCATAATACATATGTGATAGACCTAGATATAACACAGAATTCTTTTTGTAGGCAGATTTCATGCAGATAACTCACATTACCTGGGTGATGGTTCCAGTGATATATAAAAATTCCCATTTTAAGCAGAGCCATGAAAGAGGTGATCCATTTCTTAGCTGCTTGTTCCACAGATGGTACAATTTCTTCTGTGGTCTGGGCCTAGAAAAGAGAGCCAAATTATTGATACACTGGGCAAAGTTACCTTGTCCGAATCACACTCTCAGAAAGGTTCAGAAATAAGTTTCACATCCCACACAAGTCCTGGTTTTGTTTATGTGAGTCAACTCTTTCTATGAGTTGGGTTGAAGAAAAGAAGTCACAATCTCAACATTGAGCCAGATCCATGTATAAGATCCCCAATCCCACTTGAAGACTGTGTTCCAGTAGGAAAGTCAGAGCACCACAGTGCACTGAATCATGGTTCAAATGTTGCAAAACCACCTTTTAATCAGATTCCTGAATGAGAGTAATTATTTCAACCTTTGACTGCTTTTTATCTGTGAGATTTAGTACCTCATTCCTAGACCCTGTTCTGTGTGAGAATGACAATCGTGTCAGCTAGGTGTGTATACAAGAGTCCCATTCACACCTCATTGTTGTTCTTGCTTATGATACTCTTTGTACCCTTAAGACTTTATATGATATACCTGAGTGTCATAATCCTTTGTGAACTTTATAAAAGTGAAAAACCCAGGACTTTACCCATGACTGTGAGACTGGTTCTGAGAGCCAAAATATCTCTACTGTCTGAGTCCAAGTATGAGAGTTATTATTATGCATCTGTGCTTAACCAAAGTACATGTTACAATTTCACCTGAGAGCAGGGACAAGGCAGGAGAGTCTCATCACCTGGGTGCTGAGCCAATGATACAGTATAATCTCATTCATAGGCTGGATGTATTCAGAAGAGTGAAATCACCTGGGTATAGCCTCAAATAATATGTCCCCAACCCCACTATAGACAGGGAAAAAGAAAAAGATGAGTCACCCCACATAGATGCTGTGCTCTGCAATATGTAATAATCTCCTTGCTGGCAAGCATCTAGAATATGAAGGAGAGAATATGAAGGAGAAAATCACCTAGGTTTTTCAATCAGTGGTATGTCAGAACTTTTTTGGTAAGCAGGACCCTGTCAGGAGAGGAGATCACATAATCTAGATGTTAAGCCAATCAATATTTCATAGTCTTCTGATGGCAGTGCACAGGCAGGGGAGACAAATCACATAGCTTATAGGCCTAGACATATGGGACAATTTTCCCTGTTGGCAGGTCCCAGGCATAACAGTCACATTATTATAATTCTAAACTAGCGACATGTCACAAGGCACCCATGTGAAAAAAAATTAATCCAAAAAGTCACAACACCTGGGTACTAGGCCAAAACATTTTGTCTTTGATGTTGACACCATTAAATACGAGCTAGGTTTGTACAAGATAGCCACAATTTTGCATGTTTCCTGCCTTGTTTTATGACACTCTACAACATTTGAAGGCTTTATAAAGCATCCGTGAGAGTGGCAAACCACTCTGACCCCTACATGCTAGTATGGATTCACGATCTTACATATTGCCCTAAAACCCAGGTTTTATCTCTTCTGTAGTCTGGGTTAAGGATGAGATCTATTATTACACTTGTGAGCTGGATGTAAAAATGGGTCACCATCCTAGCTGTGGTCAGATACACATAGGAAGGTGAAAATTCCAACTTTGTACTGTATTTACTTTTTAGACTCAGGACCTTACCAGTGGGCTTTGGCCATGTGGGATGGAAACACTTATTTTCACTTAGGTGCATAATCAAGAATCCTAATCTGAACATTTTGCTGGTTCTTGTCTTGAAACTCCTTGTATCACCCAAGGAAGTTATATGTTATAAGTGAGTGTTGTAATGTTCTTTGAGCTTTGTACAAATATGCAACCCAGGACCCTACATATTGCCCTAAGCCTAGTGATGAAGGGCAAAATATCTCCTATTGGCTGAATTCCAATATAAGTTTGATCATCATGCCTGTGATCTGAAGTAAGGTATATGTCACAGTCCCATTTGTGAGCAAAAACTATTCAGCAAGGTAACATCTCTTTGGTGCTGTGCCAAGCAATATGTCACAATACCCTCCCTAGGCAGGGTATAGGAATTAGAGTCACCTTAAATTGGTGCTGGACTCAGCAATAAAAAACCATCCTACATGTGAAAGAAACCCAGCCAAAAGATAAGAATTACAACACCTACATGATGGGCCTGGGATGTGTCAAAATACCTTCTGTGACTGCAGGACAGTCATGAGTCATGAGATAATGTCCTCCTCTGGACAGGAAATTAACAGGGTTTTGTCCGAAAAATATACCCTACCTCTCTCTGTATGCAGGACCTAGGCAAAAGAGGAACATAACCTGGGTGCTGGGCCCTGCAATAGACCAACAATTCTGATTGTGGGAATGGTTTCAGAAAGTAAGGAGAGTCAAACAACCTGAGTTCTGGGCTCTGCAATCAAGTCATTGTAAAGAGCAGGCAGAAGACAAGTCACTTCACTTTAGTCTTGGGCTCAGAGATATATCCCAATGTTCCCAGTATGCAGGTCCCACGAAGAAAAGGACAGTCATATCACTTAGGTGCTTCCCTAGTTGTATGTCACAATCTAACACGTGGGCAGAAACCAGGCAGAAGAGCCACACCACCTTGGTACAGCTTCAAGTAATATGTCACTGTGCTCAATGTAGACAGTTTGCAGAAAATAAAGAAAATTACACCACCTGGGTGCAGGGCTCAGAAATATGTAATAATTTCCTTTATCAATAGAATTCAGGACAAAGAGAACATTAATGTCACCTAGGTTTTGCACTCAGTTCAGGACAAAGAGAACATTAATGTCACCAAGTTTTGCACTCGCAATTTCTTCAGTGAACAGGATCCGGGCAGGAGAGCAGAGTCACCTTAGCTATATGCGATATCTAGCAATATGTTACAGAGTTCCTTATGGAAAGGGCACTGACAGGAGAGACATATTACCTAGCCAACAGGCCCAGAGATATGTGAAAATATCCCCTGTTTGCAGAGCCGAGGCAGAAGAGTCACATTATTATGATTCTGATCCATTGATATGTAACATGCACTTCTGGAAAACAATTTAAACCAAAAAGTCTCAACACTGGGGTACCAGTTCAAGGATATGACACAATTTCCTCAACTTTAAAGGTGACACCATTAGCTGTTACCTAGTTGTGCACATGTCAGTCACAAACTCATGTGGGTGCTGGCCATTGTGTGACACTCTATACAACCTCTGAGAACTTTAAACAACATCCATGAGAGTTGAAACCTCACTGAGGTCTACATGTTTATATGAACTCATGATCTTACATATTGCACTAAACTCAGCTATGACAGTCAACATCTATCTTATACATGTTGGCTTCAGGTATGAGACCATTATTAGGCTTGTGAAATGGGTCCAGAATTGAGTCACCATCCTGCCTGTGGCCAGATTCTCTGATAAAAATTACAATTTCATTTTTGGCTGTATTTACTTATTAGACTCAGGACCTCAACAATGAGCTTTGTAAATGTAGGATGGTAATAACGTTTACTTTTACCTGAATGTGTTGTGGAGAGTCACAATATTAATATTTTTCTGGATGCTGTTATGAAATTGTCTGTACCATCCAAGAAGTTTTTGTAATATAAGTTAGTGTTGTAAAATTCTGTAAGCTTGTTCAACTAAGCAAAGAAGGACTTTACCTACTGACCTAAACGTAGTGGTGAAAGGCAAAATATATCCTATTGGCTGAATCCCAATAGAAGCATGATCATCATGATTTTGAACTGAAGAAATGTATATGTCATAATCAAATTTGTAGGCAAAAATCTAGGAAGAAGGCTGACATCACTTAGGTGCTATGGCAAGAAATATGATACAATGCATTGTCTGGGGGGGTGCATAGGAAACAGGGTCACATTAACTGGGCTCTGGAGCCAGCAATATGACACAACCTCACATGGAAGAAATCTGGCAAAGTGAGGAGACCCAAAACACCCATGGAGTGGCCCAAAGATATATAAAAATAGCTTCTGTGGCTCTGACACAGGCAGGAGAGTCACATCATTAGCATGCTATGCCCAGCAATATGCTGAAATTCCTTATTTATGCATGACCTATGCATAAGTGTAACATAATCCAGGTGTGGGTACCTGAACTACAGCAAAAGTCCTGTTTGTGGGCACTGTTTGGCAACATGATGAGAGTCACATTTCCTAAGTACTGGACTCATCAACATGTCACAATATTTCCATTGTAAAAGCTTAGACAGAATAAGAGACTCATATCACCTAGGTCATGGGCTCAGAGATATGGCCCAATGACACAACTAGTCAGTGCTCAGGTAGAAATAGACAGTCATAACACCTAGACTTTTTTTAGGTATATGTCACAATTTCATCTATGTCCCATCGTTTCATTCAGTCCTTTCTATCAGCTGAGTGTGCATACAAGACTCACAATTTCACCTGTATGCTAAGCTCTTCTTTGATTCTGCCTGTATAACCCAAAGACTTTGTAAAATATTGTGAGTGTTGTAATCTTTTGTGACCTATGTAGAAGAAGGTGATATGGGATATCACACATGTCCCTAAATCTAGTTTTAAATTCAAAATACCTCCTATTATCTGAGTACACATAGAAGAGTCATTATCATTTCTGTGAGCCGTGCCTAGGTATCAGTTACAATATTCTCTGTGGTTATAAAGCAGGCAGAATAGTCATATCACCTAAATTCTGGACCATATGTATTCCAATATTCTCTTTGGAGTCAGGGTCCTGTCAGAAATGTCACATAACTTGTGTGCTAGATCCAGCTCTGTGGCACAACGTTCCTTGCGGGCAGTGTCCAGGCAGAAGAGGAAAGTCATATCACCTAAATGTTGAGCCCCAAAATATGTCACAATGTCTCCTATTGGCAGGACACAGACAAAATTGTCATATCATTTGGATGTAGTGTTTAGAAATGCTACAATTACCAAAGAGAGTAGGGTACAGGCAGGAGAGGGGAGCTATGTAGCCTAGATTATGTTTCCAGAAATATGTTACAATATCCCCTGAGGACATTGTTAAGATAGCAAGAGTCAAATCACCAAGGTGCTTGACCCAGATATTTGTAAAAATCTCATTTGTGGGTGATACCTAGGCAGAATTATTAAATCACTAAGGAGCTGGGCAAAGATACATGTCACAATTACACCTGTGGAAAAGTTTGAGAGTCACCATTCTGCACATATCTTGGCTCCAGGCATATTAGCTGTTATTAGGCTTTTGTTATGGTCTCAGATATATGGCACAATATCAACTCTGGTCAGAGAGAATGCAAGAAAGTCACATCACCTACATGGGTGTGGCTCCAGTGAGATATCACAATCCACCCTGTGGGCAGAACCTTGGCAGAAGAGTCACATCACCTGGATGCTGGTTTCAGTGACATCGAAGCCCCATTGTGAACATGAATTTGGAAAGAGGGGAGACTCAGTTAACCAAGGCAATTGGCCTAGATATATGTCACAATGGCCCTTATGTGCACTACCAAGGCTAGAGAGTGACCTCACCTTGGCCAGTTGGTTCAGCAATATGTCACAATCTGTCTGTGGTGAGGGCACAGGCAAAAGTGAAGAAACATCACCTTAGGTTCTGAGCTGAGTGATATGTTATAATGCTTCCTGTTGGCAGAACACAAAAAAGAGAATCCCATCACCTGGATGAAGTGCCCAGGTAAGCGTCACAATTCACCGTAACTGAAGGGTCAAGGCATTACGAAGGAGTCACATCACTTACATGATGGACCTAGATGCAGGACACAATTTTCTCTGTAGGCAGGCTTCAGGCAGATAGTTTACATCACCTTGGTGATGGTCCCAGTAATATATAAAAGTACCCTTTGTAGGCAGAGTCAAAGAATGTATTATATATTGCTTATGTGCTTGTTCCACATATGGCACAATTTCATTGTGGTCTGAGCCTAGAAAAGAGAGTCAGATTATTTATGTGCTGGGTAAAGCTACCTGTCCCAATTACATGCTAAGAAAGGTTCAGAAATAATTTTCACATCCCACGCAAGTCCTGGTTTCATGTATATTAATCAATCCTATCTATGACTTAGGCTGAAGTAGAGGAGTCACAATCTGAACAATGGGCAAGATCCATGTATAAGAGCCCCAATGACGTACTGTGTCAATGAGATTGTATCATATCACTGGGCTTAGTAGCCAGTTGTTAAAACTTTTGCTTAAATTGCTTCCCATGTGTGTGCATTATAACACTCTTCTGCCTGGGTACTGCAAACAAAAAATATTGTCACATATCTCTGAGCCTATCTGCTAGGTGATTTGTCTGTTTTACCTGTGCTTTGCTCTGGAGAACATTGTGACATCTTTTAATGTGGCATATAGGAAATGTGACTTCTCTCTTCTGCCTAGGTCCTGTGCACTAAAGAAACAGGTACATAGTGCTGAATGCAAAACTTAAATAATGCAACTCTCCTCTTTTTTTCTGGAGTCTGCAAAAAGAGGGCATTATTAAATATTGCCGAGGCTAGCATGTTAAGGCTGTATCCAGATGATATGACTCTTCAGACTTGCCACTGTCTGCAAAAGAGATTGTAATGTATTCTGAGCTCAAAATCCTGGTGATGAGACTCTCCTGCCTTGGTTCTGCCAACAGGAGAAATAGTGACATATACCTGAGTTCAGCTCACACGTACAAATATAGCTATTACACCTGGACCCCTAAAGAAGAGACATTTGGACTCTCGAAACCGGTCATATGTCCATAAATAAAGCAATGGGTCTACTAATTGTATAAAGTTCACAGAGGACTATGACACTCAGTCATATGATATAAGTCCTGAGTGACTCAGGATTTCTACTCAATGTGACTACCACTGAGTATAAAACGTAGGTGATATATCTACAGGGACAGCAAGCCAGTGCTATTGTGACTCTTGGATAAACACTCAGCTGGCACATTTACATATCACTGGGACCAGCATCCAGGTGATGTGAATTCGTTGCCTGAGTGATGCCTAAAAAGAGCATTGTGGCTTATATCTAGGTCCATCATGCAAGTTATGTGACTCTCTTCTACTGCCTTGGCCCTGCACTTATGGTTCATTGAACACATAACTGGGTTCTGCACCCAGGTGATGTGACTCTCCCTTTTGGGTTCTGCCAACAAGAAGCTTTGTAACACATCACTTTGCTCATGACCTAAGTCATGTTTCTTCTATCTTATCTCAACCTGATCACAGGGGAGACTGTGACATATTGATAAGCCCAACACCAAGATGTGGTCACTTTCATACCTTGGTTTTGCACATAGCAGCCATTGTGATGTGTATCTATTCCAATGGCCTAGGTTAAGTGAGCCTCCTCTCTTTCTTAAGCCTTGCCAACAGGTGGAATTTTGATATATCACTAAAACCAGTATCCAGCTGATATGATTCTTCTTCCAGAGTCCTGCCCACAAGATGGATTGTGACATCTCACTGGACCAGCACGCACCCAGGTGATGTGACCTTCCCACTTGCTCTCCACCCACAGGTGATATTGTGCCATATACTTAAGATGAGATAAGAGGACTAATCATGACTCTTAAATCCAGAGACAGGTCATATGCAAGATGGTGTCTCCCAATCCTGGAGAATTTCACTAGTGTGGTTGTGACATATACATTTGCCCAGCTTCTGAGTGATTTCATAATCCTGCCTAGGTATAGTCCACAAGTGAGATTCACACATATACTTCAGCTGGTCACCATGGTGATTTGACTCTCCTGTCTTAACAATATCCTCAGAAAGGATTGTAATATGTCTCTGAATCCATCATCTAGGTTACCTGTCTCTCCTCCTTTGCTTGGACCCTGCTTCCACTGGGGATTGTAGCAATTTTTTTTTTCTTGTCACCTAGGCTGGAGGGCAGTGGTGCAATCTCAGCTCACTGCAACCACCACCTTGGAGATTGCAGCATTTTTAAGCACTGCATGCAAATGACATGACTCTCTTTCCTTATCCTTTCAAGGAACTTTTCTTTCAGGAACATGCCTACAGGGAGAATATTTGAAAATTCCTGATTCAGCATGTAGGTGACTTGGCTATCACACTTGTTTCATTACCACAGAGTAAACCGACATATAACTAGGCACAACTCACAGGCATAATAATGACTCTCATACTTCACAAATAGGAGTAATTTTTGACTCTCATTATGGGCTTTAGAAATATGAGTGATTAATACTCTCAGCTAAAAAAAAAAAAAAGGTCTGAGAAGATTATAATGGCCTCGAAAATTTTATAAAGCTCTTGGCTTGTACAGAGAGCTTAATGACAGAACACAGAAGAAAGATAAAACTCTGAGTCTCATACACACATCCAGTTGATAGTAAAGACTGTCACCATCTCATATACATGAAGCCAGATGTCACTACTGAAAACAAGATATGTGCGGTATTGTAAATCTCATCCATGAAATTTTTTGCCAGTGTGACTGTGACATAAATATTTGCCAAGCACCTGTATGATTTGACTCTCCAGACTGGTTTCATCCCACATATGTTATTGTGATACGTACCTGGGCCAGTCTCTAGGTGAGGTAATTCTCTTGCCTGGGCCTTGCTGTCAGTGAGAATCGTAATGTATCAGTAGATTCAGCACTCTGGTCATGTTACATTTTTGCATGAGCCCTGCCTACAGAAATCACTGTGACATATCGCTGGGTCAACAACTTACGTGATGTAAGTCTCCTCATTTTAATGGGGCCTGTGCACTGTGGGGGATAGTGACATAAGGCTGGGCTAGGCACAAAGCTGATGGTACTCTTTCGTGAGGGTCATGTCCTAAAAAGGGCATTATGACAAATCTCTGGGTCTTCACTTAGCTGATTTTGCTCTCTTACTTGGGTCATGCTTACCTGTATAGTGACATGTTGCTAGCCTAAGTACAAATGTAATGCTACACTTTCACCAGGGCCATGCCTCAGGGGGACATTGTGACATATCTCTGGGCCTATCACTTAGGTGATATGACTCCTTGCTTGGGTCCTGCCCACATAGAGCATTGAAACATAAAGGCAAAAACTGCACTAATTTGCTCTAACTCTCTCGCCTGGGTCCTGTCCTAAGGAAGCCTTGTGACATAGCTCAGGATCCAGCATCAAGGTGATGTGACTCTTTTGCCTGCTTTCACCTAACATGTAAGACTGTGTAATATATCTAGGGAAGCACCTAAGTGTTATGTGATATGACTCTTCTCTTCTGCTTGAGCCCTGCCTACTTGGGATATTGGGCCATATATCTGAGCTTGTGTCCTAAGTGGCGTGACCCGTTTTTCCACCAGAGACTTTACAATGGGTTAATGTGAAATATCGCTAAGCCCAATACTTAGATAATATGACTCTTCATTTTTTCCTGAACTTTTCCCTAAGAAGAGGAATCATGACATATTACTGGGCCGAGCACACAGATGATGTTCATCTGTTGCCTGGGTCCTTCATGAAGAGAGAACTATGGCATATATTTGGGACCCCAGCCCTGATGATGTAAGTCTCCCGCCTGTGCCACAGCAACAGAAAGTATTTTAACATATCTTGGGCCCATGTTGTAGGTGTGTTTGCTCTCATCATTTGTCTATTTTTTCTTCCAAATTTGGGATTTTGTTATATTGCTGGGTCCAGCACCCAGTTAATATAACCCTCATTTCTACATCCTGCTTAGAGATGGCATTGTGACATACTGCTTGGCAGAACACCTAAGTTGTTCTACCCTCTTGACAAGTTTTTTCCGACAAATTGGATTATCAAATTTACATTGCTTCTATTCAGAGGGATGATGATCAAATTTAAATTGTGATTACACCAATAGTACATATTTTGCCTCTCATCACTATGTATATGGCAATAGGTAAGTTTATGGGTTGTATATTTGTACAAAACTCACAGAATGTTACAACTCTAACTCAGATTCTATAAACTTACTGGATGGTACACAGAGTTTTATAACAGGGTCCAGCAAAAGATTAAGGTTGTGATTCTTGATTACACATGCCGGTGAGAACGAATGTCATCATTCCTCATTTACAGAAGCCACTGCTGAAGTCCTGAATCTAACAAGTAAATAAACTACAAAGATGGAATTTTGACTTTCATATGTGGATCTTTCTACTGATGAGACGGTGACTTATTTCTGGACCCAGATCTCAGGCATAATAATAAGTCTCCCATCTGAACCCAGCCTATAAGAGAGATGTTGACTATCATAAATGGGTTTAAAGCAATATATAAGATTGTGAGTCACTATGAGCATGTATGCCCCAGAGTGGATTGCTACTCTTATGCATGTTGCCTAAAGCTTCAGGATGCTGTAGAATGTGTCATACAATGATCCAGAAAACACATGAGATGGTCACTCTCATATACACACCAAGCTGGCAGTTAAAGTTGTCACCCTAAAAGATGAAGAGATTATGTCCTATCTGTAGGCCTAGTACTCCTAGGTGTTGAGAATTTTTGGCTTAAATTCTTTACCATGGGTCCATTGTGAGGCATCACTGGGTTAGAGTGATAAAAAGGTGACTCTTCTGCTTGGACCCCAGCACCAGGGGATATTACCACATATCTCTGGGCCTTTCAGGTAGGTGATGTGTCTCTCCTCCCAGTGTCATATCCACAGGAGACACTGTGACATATTGCTGGATATAGCATCTAGATAATGTAAATCTCCTCTGCTGCCTGGATCCTGCCCACTGAAGAAATTGTGACTACCATTGAGTATAAAACCTAGGTAATGTGACTCTAACTTTGTTCTGTACTCTGTCAAGAGAGGGAATTATAACATATTGCTGAGCATGGCACCTGGGGGTATGACTATCCACATATGATGACATATAATTGGAGATTGTACCCAGGTGATATGAGCCTTCTGACTGGGTTCTGCCTACAGATGAGATTATAATGTATGCCTGGCTAAAGACCCAGAGGATGTGACTCTTCTGTCTGATCTCTGCCCAAAGGTGAAATTGGACTTATTCATGAAATCAGTTCATATGCACAACAATAACTTTCATAGATTGACCCAGCCAGAGGAGATATTTTGAGTCTCATTGCTAGTCTTATGGCCATGGGTAAAGTCCTAGCCCTCCCACCTATAAGAATTCACAGAAAAGTGTGCTACTCAGGTATATCACATAAAGCATGAGTGGTACAAAGAGTTTAATAACAGGCACCAACAACCATGTTCTATTTTGAGTCTTGGATGCATACCCAGCTGACACAATTTTCATTCTCATATATAAACAGAGCCTACAAATGAGGTACTATGTCTCACACACATAAGAAGTCAAATCTTAAAATTGTAACTCTGATACACGAATCCGATCCACAGGTGGTTTGGGACATTTGAACCATGATTCAGCAAACCTGTGATGCTTTGACTCTACTAATGGAGCACAATCTTCAAGAGGGATTGGGGCTCTTATGCATGCATCTTGCCCATTGCTGAGATTGTGACTGCTGTACTTTGACCCAACTCATAGGAGATGTTGACTGTCACACTCTAAGCCAGTACTTGTGTGGGACTGTGAAATGTATTTCTGAATATTTTTGAGGTGTGATTAAGAAGTATGACTTTGCCCAGCATCAGAATATTTTGACTCTCCTTTCTAGGCCCAGAGCACAGTTCAAATTGTGACATATGTGCGCCAAGCACCTACTCAATATATAACACCTTCTTTGGCAATAGGACAAAGGGCACTTTTACACATCCCTGAAAGCAGCACCCAGCTGATGTAAAATCTTGGCCTGAACCCTGCCTACAAAGAGCATTGTGGCTTTTATCAAGGTCCATCATATAAGTGATGTGACTTCCTTCTACTGCCTTGGCCTTGAACTTCTGGTGCATTGTTACACATAACTGGGTACTGCACCCATGTGATGTGACCCTTTGTTTGGAGGGGGGAGGTTATACCAATACAAAAACTATATAACATATCACATGGCTCAGCACCTAGGTAATGTTTCTTCTCTCTTGACTGAGCCCTGACCACCAGAGAGATGGCGACATACAGGTGAGACCAGCACAAGGTGCGTTCACTCTCCTGTCTTGGTCCTAAATATAGAGGTCATCGTGACATATATCCAGGCCAATTGCCTGGGTAAGGTTTGTGTCCTCCCCAGCCTAAGCCCTGACCACAAGAGGGATTTAGATATATCATTGAAACCAGCATCCTGATAATGGGGCTCTTTTTCTAGAGGCCTGTCCACAACAAGGATTGTGACTTTCAACTAGACCAGCATCCACTCTGGTGATGAATATTTCCTTTTTTCTCCATGGTCACAGGTTATATTGTGCCATATATGTGAGACCAGATCAAAGGCCTAATAATGACCCTTGTACCTGGAGCCAGGATGGACAGAATGGGGACTCTCATCCCGGAAACTTTTTATAAGTGTTATTGTGATATTTTTGTTTCCCAATCTCCTGAATGATTTAATAATCCAATTTAGTTATAGCTAACAGATGACATCTTGACTTATACCTAGGCAAAACCTTGATGATTTGACTCTTGTGTCTTAACTGTGTCCTCAAAAGGGATCATAACATATTGCTGGATTCATCATTTAGGTTCTGTGTCTCTCCTCTCTTGCCTGAACCTGATTCCAGTGAAGATTGTAGCATTTCTATGCACTGCATTCAAATGACACAATTCTATTTCCTGGGCCCTTATTAACAGGAGTCATTGTGACATATTTCTGGGGCCATGGTTTAAGTAATATGACTCTACCCTCCTTCCTGGACATTCTCCACAAGGGGCATTATGCCATAGAGCTTTGCCTAGCTTGCAAGGTTTGTGAATTTTCTGTTAGAGTCTTGCCTTCAAAGAGAATATTGGAATAATTCTGGATGAAAATTTAGGTGATGTGATTGTCCTGTTTAGTAACCACAGAGGTAATGGTGACATTTACCTAGGCACAGCTAACAGCCATGATAATGACTCTATTATAGAGACCCAGACAATAAGATAAATTTTGACTTTTGTCACAAGATTTTGGGACATGAGTGATGTCAATGATCTTCTTCTGGTAAAAAGTCACAAAAAATTATAACTAACACATGTATTTTATAACACCCTTGGATTATATACAGAGTGTCATAATAATGCCTAGCACACAGAGAAAATTATGAGTCTCTTATGCACACCTAAATAACAGCAAGGACTTTCAACATCAAAGAGGAATGAAAGCAACTGTCCTACATAAAAACAGGACATGTGTGGTGTTGTAAATCTAATCCTCAGAATTTAATTATATTGTGAATATGACATAAATCTTTCCCAAGCACCTGTGTGATTTCACTCTTCCAATTGTTTCCAGCCTATATATGGAATTTTGATGTCTATCTGGGCCCATTTTGAACTGATGTGACTCCTCTGTCTGGGCTCACTCTCAGTAAGAATTATGACATCACTGGATCCAGCATCCAGGTAATGTTACATTCTTGCCTCCCACAGACATCATTGTGATGTATCACTGTATCCATCACTTAGAAGATGGTGCCAGGTCCATGCCCAAAAGAGGGCATATTGACCTATCACAGGTCTATCATGTAGGTGATATGGCTCTTCTTCTTGAGACCTGCCTACTTGAATAGTGACACATTGCCAGGCCAGGCACAAAGGTGACTGTACTCTTTTGCCAGGGTCATGCTTTAAAGAAGTTTTTGTGACATATCTGTGAGCCTATCACCTAGGTGATGTTACTTCCTGCTTGACCCTGTCCTCATGGAGCTCTGTGACATAAGGGTGGAACCTGCACCTAGGTGATGTAAGTCTTTTGCCTGGGTCCTATTCCAAGGGGAACTTGTTTTCATCTCAGGACCCAGGACCAGTTGATGTGGCTCTTGAGCCTGGTTTCTGCCCACATATTAATTTGTGATATATACCAAAAGAAACACCTATGTAATATGACTTCCTTTTTCTGCCTGAGCCTTGGCTACTGGTGACATTGGGCCATATCTCTGAGCCCAGGACCTAAGTGATGTGAGTCTCTACTCTCTGGGCCTTTACAGTAGGAAGATTGTGACATATTGATGAGTAAGCACTTAGGTAATGTGACTCTCATCTTGTTGCTGAATAATGCCCATGAAATGGACTTTTGCTATATTTCAGGGCCCAGCACTGCATGTTGTTACTATTCTGCATAGGTTATGCATAAAGAGAAAATTATGGCATATTGCTGCACCCAGCTCCCTAATGATATGACTCTTCTGCCTATGCCAGAGCCACAGAAGGAATTTGGACATATCCATTGTTTATTCTATAGGTTCTTTTGGCTCTCATCACTTTACTGGGTTTCTTCCATGTGTGGTTGTATCATTTTGCTTGCTCCTGCCATCAGTTAATGTAACCCTATTTCCTAGGTCCTGCCTAAATACAGCATTATGGCATATTGCTTGGCACAGCACCTAAGTGATGTTAATCTTCTGTCTAGATTTTGCCCACAAATGCTATTATGACATATACTTATCTTCAGTTCAAAGACATGTTGATCAAGCCTATATTTGGATTCAGCCAATAGGAGATATTTTGCCTCTCACCACTAGGTTTTTGTCAATAGGCAAGGTCCTCCATTGCATATTTGTACAAATCTCACAGAAGCTTACAACATTTACTCATATCATAAAAACTTCTTGTGTGGTACAGAAAGGTTCACAATGCGGCCTGAAAAAGTTAAAATTGTGACTTTCTTCTCCACACTCAGTTGAAAGTAAAAGTTGTTACCATCCTACATTTACAAAACACATTGTTGAGGTCCTGAGTCTAACAAGTCAATACAGAACTAAGTTGCCACTGTGACTTTCATAAATGAATCTGGTCACAGGTAGAATGGTGAGTAATTTCTAGACCCAGCTCACAGGCATAATAGTGGTCTCATCCCTGAAACCAGCATATAGGAGAGATGTTGACTGTCATACCTGAGTTCAGGCCAGTATGTAAGGTCATGAGTCCCTACAAGCATGTTGGCCTCGGAGAGTTTTGCAACTCTGATGTATGTTGTATAAACATCTCAGGTGTTATAAAGAGTGCCAAGCAACAAACAGAACACATGCGAGAATGTGACTAGCATACACAACTCTATAACAGTTAATGGTGTCACCCTTAATAATGAGGTGATTGTGTCATATCCCTTGGCAAAGTACACCAGTGTTGAGGCTTTTTGGTTAAAATTCCTTTTCATAAGAGCTTCGCTACATATCACTGGTCAGAATATTGATACAGTGACTCTTCTGTCTGAGCCCTGAAAACAGAGAATATTTTCATTTATCTCCAGGCCCATTGGCTAGGTGATTTGTCTCTCCAGCCAGTGCCCTGCCCAAACGGGACACTGTGACATATTAATAGATATAGCATCTAGGTAATGTGACTCATTCCTCCTGCCTGGATTCTGCCTACTGAAAAAATTTTGATATACCACTGAGTGCAAAACCTAAGTGACATGACTCTTTTTTTTTCCTCCACCATGCAAAGTGAGGTAATTATTACACATTGCTGATCCCAGCCCCCAGGTAGTGTGATTTCCTTTTTTTTTCTTTAAACTTTTCTTCATTGGGCATGGTGACATACCACTTGAGGCAGTTCCCAGATAATGTGGCTCTTCTCCCTGGTTTCTGCCCACTTCTTAGATTGTGATGTATAATGAGGGAAGCAGCTGGGTGATATGACTCTCCTTTTCTTTCTGGGCCCTGACTACTGGGGACATTGGGATATATCTCTGAAGACATGACCTAAGTGAATTGACTCTCTTCTGCCTGGTCTTTACAATGGTGGGGGGTGGTGATATATTGCTGAGCCCAGGACTCAGGTTATTTCACTCTCCTTTTTCTCTTAAGCCATGGCCACAAACAGACATTTTAACATATTGCAGAGTCCAACACCCAGATAATATTACTCTTTTATCTGGGTCATCTATATACAGAATATTATGGCATAATGTTTGGCCCAGAACCCTGATAATGTGACTTTCATGAGGATGTCAGAACACCAGAAGGTATTTTGACATACTCTGGGCCCACTATGTAGGTGTTTTGACTCTCACCTTTTGGCTGTTTTTTTTTTTCTTCAACATGTGGGATTGTGCTGTACTGCTGAGTTCAGCACCCAATAAATATGACTGTAATTCCTACACCCTGACTAGAGAGGGTATTGTGACATGTTGCTTGTCACAGCACCTAAGTGATATTACCCTGTGACATAGATTTTTTTGCCCACAAATGGGACTATGATAAATACTTTACTTCAGTTTACAGGCTTGATTGTCTAACTTATATTTGGATTTAGCCAATAGGAGATATTTCACCTTTCATTGCTAGGCCTAGGGCAATAGGTAAGGTCCTGGGTTGCATATTTGTACCAAACTCAGAGAGCTTCACAACATTAACTCATAATGTATAATCTCCTTCAGTAGTACAGACAGTTTCATGACAGGGACCACCAAAAGCTCAGATTGGGACTCTTGATTACACACCCAGGTGAAAGCAAATGTTGTCACCACCCTACATGTCCAAAACCCACTGTTAGGGTCCTGAGTCTAACACGTGAATGCAGTACAACATTGGAACTGTTACTTTCATATGTGGATCTGGCCACAGGTGACAGGGTGAGTCATTAATTGATCCAGCTCACAAACATAAAAATGGGTCTCATTCCTGACCCCAGCCTACAGAAGAAATATTGACTATTACACCTTGTTTTAGGGAAATACGTAAGATTGTGAATCCATAGGAACATGTAAGTCTCACAGTGGTTTGCAACTCTCATGCATGCTGTATAAAGCCTTCAAATGTTGTAGAGTGTTATGCAATGGTCCAGGAAACACAGGAGACTGTGAATCTCATACACACCCAGATCACAGTTAGTAGGGTTACCCTTAAGACAAGGAGATTTGGTATCTTACTAGGCCTAGTATCCAGGTGTTGAGACATTTTGGATTAAATTTCTTTTCACGGGTGCATTGTGACATATTGCTGGGTTAGAATCATAATAATGTGACTCTTCTGCCTGGACCTGGCAACAGGGGCTATTATCACATATCTCTTGGCCTATAAACTAGGTGATTTGTCTCTTCTCCCTTTGTCATGCCCCCAGAAGACATTGTGAAATATTGTTTGGCGTAACATTTAGGTAATATGTCTCTCCTCTCCTATCACATCCTGCTTACCAAAGAAATTGCAACACACCACTGACTTCAAAACCTAAATAATTTGACTCTCCTTCATATTCTAGACTCTGCTTAGAGTGGTAGTTATTACACATTGCAGAGCCCAGCACCTAGGTTAAGTGACCTTCTTGTTTTTCTTCTTCTTCCTCCTCTTCTTCTTCTTCTTCGTCTTCTTCTTCCTCTTCCTCTTCTTCTTCTTCTTCTTCCTCTTCTTCTTCTTCTTCTTCATTCTTCTTTGTTTTTGTTTTTGTTTTGAGATAAAGTCTTGCATTGTTGCTTGGGCTGGAATGAAGAGACACAATGACAGCATACTTCAACCTTTAGGGTTCATGTGATTCGCATTTATCAGGTTCCTGAGTAGTTGGCATAACAGGTGATTGCCACTAGGGCTGGCTAATTATTTTCTTTTTTAGTAAAGACTGGGTTTTACTATGTTGGCCAGGCTGGTCTCAAACTCTTGACTTCATGATCTGCCTGACTTTGCTTCCCAAAATGATGCAATTACAGGCATGAGCCCCTGCACCCAGTGGACTCTCCTCTTTTTCTTCTACCATATCTATAGTGGGTTGGTGACTTACTATTTGAGGCTTTATCCATGTGATGTGACTCTTCTGACTAGGCTCAGACTACAAATGAGATTATACTGTATCACTGGCTCAGCACCCAGGTGATGAGACTCTCCTGTCTTGTCTCTGCTTACAGCTGAAATTGTGACATATGCAAGGGTTAAGTAAACATGCGCAATAAAAGTCTCATTCCTGGACCTAGTCAGTAAAGATATTTTGACTTTCATAGCCAGTCTCACAGCCATGGGTAAAATCCTGGGTTTTTCAAAATTATAAATTTTTAGAAAAAATATAACTCTAAAGTATATCATATTAATCTCAATGGTACAAAGAGTTTCATAACACAGTACGTCAATGACATGAGAATGTGACCCTTGTATGCACACCTAGCTGACATGATTGTCATCACACTTGAAGAGAGTTAAACATGAGGTACTAAATCTCACACATAAAAAGCAGTCGAAGTTTGAAATAATTACTCTCATACATGGCTTTGATTCACAAGTGATTTGGTAACACTTGAACCATGGTTCATCACACCTCTGGGGCTATGACTCCTTTCCTGAAACACAATCTTCAAGTGAAATCGGGGCTCTTATACATGGATCTTGCCCATTGATGAGGTTGTGACTCCTCTACTATGACCCAAATTATAGAAAGGGTTGACTCACATACATGAATCCAACAATTGTGTGGGATGTGAAACTTATTTCCGAGAGTGCAATTTCCAAGCACAGGAATAATTTGTCTCATTTTCTAGGCCCAGACCACAGAAAAAATTGTGCCATATGTGGAACAAGCCCCTAAGTAATAGATAACACATTCCTCTTTTCTGCCTACAAAGGACACTTTTATAAATCACTGGGACCGTCAACCAGGTGATGTGAATTATCTGCTTGGAAACTGCCTACAAAGAAAAGTGTGTCTTATATCTAGGTTCATCATCTAAGTGATGTCACTCCCTTCTACTGCCTTAGCCCTGAACTTACAGTGAATTGTGACACATAACTGGAAACTGCACACAGGTGATCTTTTGGTTTCTGCTTAAAGGAAGCTTGTAACATGTCACTTGGCTCAGCACTTAAGTGATGTTTTCTTGCTTTGGCCTGGGTCCTGACCACAGAGATATTCTGAGATATTGCTTGAGCCAGCACAAAGGTGAGTTCACTCTCCTGCCTTGGTACTGAACATTACAGACATTGTGAGATATATCTAGCTCAATTGTCTAGGTGAAGTAAGCCTTCTCTCTTGCTGAAGTCCTGCACACTGAAGGGGTTTAGATATACCACTAAAACCAACATCCAGGTAATGTGACTCTTCTTCCAGGGTTTGGCCCACAGGGTGGTTTGTGACATCTCACTGAACCCACACCCATGTAGGTTATGTGACTTTCTTACCTTCTTTCTGGCCACAGGTGATATTGTGTCATATACCTGAGACCATAAGAAAAGCCTATTAACAATGAAAATGCTAACATCCAGCACAAGTGCCAGGTGGTGACTCTTATTATTAAACCTTTCCACAAGTGTAATTGTGACATATACCTTTGTCCATTTCCTCAGTGATTTAATAATTCTGCTAGGTATATCCATCCCACAAATGAGATTTGGACAAATATCTGGGGCAAGCACCTGGGTGATTTGAGCTTGTTAACTTAACAGTGTCCTCATGAGGCTTGTAACATATTTCTGGAGTAATTTTCTAGGTTACAAGACTCTCCTCTCCTACCTGGACCCTAATTCTTCTGGTAATTGAAGCATTTCTAAACGTGGCATCCAAATGATATGACTCTCTTGCCTGTGCCCTGTCAACAGGAGGCACTGTATCATGTTTTGGGGCCCATCATTTAGGTATTATGACAGTCCTCTCCTGCCTGGACACTGCCAACAGGGACATTGTGCCACAGAGCTGGACATAGTGCAGAGGTCAAGTGAAATTTCTGACAGAAATTTGCCTACAAAAAGATTATTGGAAAATTTCTGGCCCAGCATTTAGGTGATGTGACTGTTCTGCCTGCTTCAAAACTACACAGGGAATTGTAACATATAACTAAGAATGGCTCACAGGCCTGATAATGGCTCTCATATGTAGACTCAGCCAATAGATGCTATTTTGATTCATAACTAGGTTTATGGACATGCTTGATGTCCTAAATTACCTTCTTGTACAAAGGTTACAAAAGATTACAACACTCATACATATTATACAAAGTCTTTGAGTTATACAGACAGAGTAAAAGCAGGGCTCAGAACACAGTAAAAGCAAGACTCAGGACACAGGTGAAATTGTAAGTCTTGTATGCACACCCAGGTGACAGTATGGACTGTCATCATCTCACATAGATGAAGCCAAGTATCAACCATGAAAACAAGTCATGTGTGGTATTATAAATCTCATCTTTGGCATTTTCTGACAGTGTGATTGTGATACTAATTGTTGTCAAGCACATAAGTAATTTGACTCTCCACACTTGTTCTAGCCATATATAAAATCATAATATCTACCTAGGCCAACCTGGAAGTGAGGTGACTCTGCTGCCTGGGCCCTTCTGTAAGTAAATGTTGTAACATGTCACTGGATCTAGCATCCACATGATGTTACAATCTTGCCGGTGTCATCCACACCAAAATCATTGTAAAATATCTTTTGTGTTCATCTCATAGGTGATGTAACTAATATCTCTTAAATCAGCCCTGCAGAAAGAAAGGATAGTGACATAATGAAAGGCCAGGCACACAGGTGATGGTACTCTTTTGCCAGAGCCATGCTCAGAGGAGGGCATTTTGATAAATCTCCGGGCCTATCACCTAGGCGATATGGCTTTCCTGCTTGGGCCCTGCCAACCTGGAGTGTGACATGTGTCTAATCCAGGCACACAGTTGATGGCTCTCTCTTGCCAGAGCTGTGCTGTATTGATGACTTTTTGACTGACATATCTCTGGGCCTATATATCACTTAGATGAAATTACTCTTTTCTTGGGCCACATCACATGAAGAATTGCGGCATAAGCAGAGAACATACACCTTCGTGATGTAAATATCTAACTTGCATGGCGTCCTAAGAGAGCCTGTGACATATCTCCAAACTCAGCACCCAAGTAATGTGGCTCTTTTGCCTGGCATTTGCCCACATGTTACCTTGTGACATATTCCAAAGGAAGCACCTAGGTGATATGACTCTCCTCATATACCTGAGCTCTACCTACCGGAGACATTTGGACATATCTCTGAGACCGTGACCTAACTGATGTGACTCTCTTTTTCTGACTGGGCCTTCACAGTAGGAGGATTTTCGTACATTGATGAGCCTAGCGCTCCAGATATGTCACTCTCCTCTTACTGAACTGTGTCCACAAAAAAGGAATTTTGACATTTTGCAGGGCCCATATCCCAGAATATGTCATTCTTCTGCCTTGGTTCTGAATAAAGAGGAAATTATGGCATATTGCATATTGTTAGGCCCAGTGCTCCTATGATGTGACTCTCCTGCCTGTGTTTGAGCCAATGAAGGTATTTTGACATATCTTGGGCTCATTATGTATGTGTTTTGGCTATCACAACTTGGCTGGGTTTTTTTCCACATCTGGTATGGTGTCATATTGCTCGGTCAGCACCCAATTAATGTGACCCAATTTCCTTATTTTATTTTATTTATTTATTTATTTTATTATACCATATCTAGAGAAGGTATTGTGACATTATGTATGGCACAGTAACTAAGGGATGTTACCCTCTTGCCTAATTTGTCGTCCACATATGAGATTATGAAATATACCTTTCTTCAGTTCACAGGCATGATGATCAAACTTATGCTGGGATTCAGCCAATAGGATATATTTTGCTTCTCAATGTTAGTCTTAGGGGAATAGGTAATGTCCTAAGTTGCATATTTTTACCAAGCTCACAGAAACTTAAAACACTAACTTATATTGTATAAACTGTTTGGTGGTAGAGAGTTTCATGGGTCTTTTGGTGATGTATGATTCAGCATACTCATGAGGCTGTGACTACCCTACTGGAACACAATCTTCAAGTGGGATTGGGTCTCTTATTCATGGGTCTTTCCCATTGTTGTGGCTGTGACTCAAATACTTTGACCAAACTCATAGAAAGTGTTGACTCCACATACACAAAACCAGGACTTGTGTGCGATGTGAAACTGATTTCCAAACATTTCTGAGAGTGTGATTAGGACAGGTAACTTTGCCCTGAAAATGAATAATTTGACTGTTTGTTCTAGAACTAGACCATAGAAGAAATTGTGTTGTGAACAAGCAACCTAGCAATATATTACACCTTTCATGGTTCTGCCTACAAAAGGCAATTCTATATATCATTAAGAACATCACCCAGGTGATGTGAAATATCTGCTTGAAACCTGCTTACAAAGAGAATTGTGTTTTACATCTAGGCCCATAACATAAGTGATGCGAATTCCATCTACTGTCTTGTCTCTTCACTTACAGTGCACTGTGACACATAACTGGGTGGAGCACACAGGTGACGTGATTCTCACTTTTGGGTTCTGCCAACAGGAAGTGATGTAACATATCACTTGGCTCAGCACCTAGCTGATGTTTCTTCACTTTTGCTTGGGCCCTGACCACAGGGAGATTGTGGCACATTGCTGGGCTCAGAAAAAAATTGAGGGCACTCTCCAGCATTGGTACTTCACATCAAAGACATTGTGAGGTATATCTTGGCAAATTGCTTAGGTAAATAAGTCTCCTCTCTTGCTAGAGTCCTGCCTATAGAGGCAGTTTGTATATGTCACTGCAATCAGCATACAGATAATGTGACTTTTCTGGCAGGGTCCTGCCCTTCGAAGGTGAATTGTGACATCTCACTGGAGCCAACTCCACATAGGTGATGTGACTTTCTTGCCTTCTCTATGGCCACAGTTGATATTGTGCAATATACCAGAGATAATAACAAAAGTCTAATAACAACTCCTGTGCCTGGCTTCAGGACAGGTGCAGGATGTTGACTCTCATTCTTAAACCTTTCCACAAGAGTAACTGTGCCATGTACTTTTGCCCAGCTCCTGAGTGACTTAATATTTCTGGCTAAGGTATAGCCCATAAATGAGATTTTGACAAATAGCTGTGCCATATATTAGTGATTGGCCTTTGCTATCTTAACAAAGTCACCAGGAGGGAATTGCAACATATTTCTGGACCCATTTTCTAGGATACATGCCTTTCCCTTCCTGCCTGGATCCTGCTTTTTTTTGGTAATTGTAGCTTTTCTAAACACTACATCCAAATGATATGAATTTCTTGCTTGGATCCTGCCAACAGGAGGCATTGTGACATAAGTTAGGGCCCAATATTTAGGTGATATGACTCTCCCCTCCTGCCTGGACACTGCCCATAAAGGACATTGTACCACAGAGGTGGACCTAGAACACAAGTTATGTAAAATTTCTGACAGTATCCTGCCCACTAAGAGAATATGGGAATATTTCTATCCCAGAATTTAGGTGATGTGGCTGTTCTGTCTGCTTCATAAACACAGAAGGAATTGTAACATATACCTAGACACAGTTCACAGGAATGATAATGACTCTCATATGTGGACTCAGCCAATAGAGAATATTTTGACTCATAACTAACTTTAGGGACATGCATGATGTCTTGAATCACCTTCTTCTGCAAAGGTCACAAGAGATTACAACATTCACACATATTTTACCAAGTCTTTAGATTCAGACAGCATCAAAGCAAGGCTCAGCACACAGGTGAAATTGTGAGTCCTGTATATACACCGAGCTGTGAGTAAGGACTGTCATTATCTCACATGGATTAAGCCAACTATCACACACAAAAGTGAGACATGTGGTATTGTAAATCTCACCTTTGGAATTTTCTAAAAATGTGATTGTGATATAAATTTTTGCCAAGCTCCTGTGTAATTTGACTCTCCAGAATGTTTCTAACCCATGATTGTGATATCTACAAACTCTAGGTGATACGACTCTCCTGCCTGGGCCCTTCTCTCAGTAAGGATTGTAATATATCACTGGATCTAGCATCCAGATGATGTTACATTCTTGCCTGTGCCATGCCCATCCAAATTATTGTGACATATTTCAGTGTCCACCTCATAGGTGTTGTAACTCTTTTCTCTGAAATAGACTGTGCCCAAAGAAAGGATAGTGACATATTGGAAGGCCAGTTCTGCAGGCAAGAATACTCTTTTGCCAGAGGCATGACCAAAGGAGGACATTTTGACATATCTCTGGATCTATTACCTAGGAGATGTGGCTCTCCTGCTTGGGCCCTGCCAACCTTGAGAGTGAAATATTTCTTGGCTAGGGACACAGGTAGTGGTACTCTTTTGACAGGGCTATGCTTCATAGAGGACATAGTGACATATCTCTGGACCCATCTCCTAGGTGAAGTGATCCCTTTTTTGGGCCCTACGTCCATGGGATATTTTGGCATAAGTAGAGAAACTGCACCTAGGTAGAGTAACTTTCTCTGCTGGGGGCTGTTTTAAGAGAGCATTGTGCCATATCTCAGAACCCAGCAGCCAAGTAATATGGCTCTTCTTCCTGGTTCTGACCACATGTTACCTTATGATATATTCCAAGGGAAGCACATAAGTGATATCGCTGTCTTTTTCTGCCTGAGCCCTGCATACTGGGGATATTGTGACATAACTTTGGGCCCATGATCTAAGTGATGTGACTCTCTTTTTCTGCCTGGGCCTTCACAATAGGAGGATTTTGGAACATTACTGAGCCCAGCACTCACAATATGTGAATCTCCCTTTTCTCCTGAATTATGCCACAATAAAAGGCATTTTGAAATATTGCAGGGCCTATAACCCAGATGATATCACTATAAAACCTTGGTTCTGCATAAAGAAAAAGTTATGACATAACACATATTGCTGGGCCCACCACCCTTATGATGCGACTCTCCTGCCGGTGCTTCAGCCAGTGAAGGTATTTTGACAACGGTAGCCCATTTTGTAGCTGTTTTGGCTCTCATAATTTGGCATGCTTTTTTCCATATGTGGGATGGTGTTATATTGATGTGTCCAGCACCCAGTTAATTTGACCCAATTTCTTGTACCATGCCTTGAAAAGGCATTGTTACTTATTGACTGGCACAGTATGTAAGTGATGTTATCCTTATGCCCAGGTTTTTGCTCATATATGGGATTATGACATATAACTTCCTTCAGTTCACAGACATGATGATGAAACTTATATTGGGATTCAGCCAATAAAAATATATTTCACCTCTCAGTGTTATGTTTAGGGCAATAGGTAAGGTCCTGGGTTGCATATTTTTTCTAAGTTCACAGAAGTTTACAACATTAACTTATATTGTAAAAACTCTGGTGGTAGAGAATTTTATAACAGTGCCCAGCAAAAAGTTCAGATTGGGGTTCTCGTTTACACACCCAGATGAAATTAAAAATTGTCACCGTCCCACATTTACAATGCCCACTGTAGAAGTTCTGAGTCTAACCAAGGAATACATCATACAGTTGGAATTGGGACATTTTTATGTGGATCTGGACACAGTTGTGATGGTGAATTATTTCTGAACAGAGCCCACAGTCATAATAATGGGTGTTCCTGGCCAGGCACGGTGGCTCACACCTGTAATCCCAGCACTTTGGGAGGTAGAGTCAAGTGGATCATTAGGTGAGCAGATTGAGACAATCCTGGCTAATATGGTGAAAGCCCTTCTCTAAAAAATACAAAAAAAATCCAGGCTTGGTGGCAGGTGTCCCTTGTCCCAGTTACCTCTGAGGCTGAGGCAGGAGAATCACTTGAACCCAGGAGGTGGAGGTTGCAGTGAGCCGAGATGGTACCATTGCACTACAGCCTAAGTGACAGAGTGAGACTCCATCTCAAAAAAAAAAAAAAAAAAAACCTAAATAAATAAGTAAAAATAAAATAAAATGGGTCTTCTCTTTTAACCCTGCCTATAGGAGATATGTTGAGCGTCATAACTCGGTTTAGGGCAATATGTAATACTGTGAGTCCATATGAGCACACAGGCCTCAGAGAGGTTTGAACATCTCATGCAGGTTTTTTAAGGTCCTTGGATGTTTTTGAGAGTGTCATTCATTGGTCCAGCGCACACGTGAGATTGTGATGAGTGCATTGTTACATATCACTAGGTCAGGATCATAATAGCATGGCTCTCCTGTCTTGGCGTTTTTAACAGGGGATATATCACATATATCTGGGTCTATCAGCTAGGTGACTTTTCTCTCCTGCCTGTGCCCTACCTCCAGAGAACATTTTGAAATATCACTGAAACTAGCATCTAGTTAATGTAACTCTCTTCTCCTGCCTGGGTCCTAAGCCCACAGGAATTGTGACATATGGCTGATTGTAAAAGCTAGGTGGTATGTCTCTCCCCTCTATTCAAGAGAATATGTCTGTGCTGCATTCTATTTCATTATTTTGGTATTCTACATTTATACCAGTATCAAAGTGCTTTGATTACTGTAGTTATTTTGTGTGTGTTTGAAATTTGTTATGTGTAATTCTTCTAACATTTTTCTTCTTTTTAAAGCTTGTCATTGTCTCTTAAGATCTTATGTAATTTTGTGATTATTTTTCTACTATTAGAAAATTCATATTTAAAATTTAAAAGGGGTGTGTTTTACATGTGGGTTACACTAAGCAGCATGGACACATCATAATATTGTATCTTCAAACCCTTAAAAAGAGCATGCTCAAAATATGTTGTTGGCTAGGCATGATGGCTCATGCCAGTAATCTCAGTACTTTGGGATGCTGAGGAGGGTGCATGCAGAGTTCAGGATGCTGAGACCATCCTGGCCAACTGGAAGAAACACCATCTCTACTAAAATATAAAAAAGTATTTGTACTTTATGGTTGTTTGTGTGACTGTATTGTGGGATCTTGCCAGAAGCCCACAATGCAATGGGGCTCTCTCTGTTCCCAGGCAGATCAGCCGATTGAGAAATAATAGACACACACAAGACAGTGAAAGCTGGGTCCAGGGGGGTCACTGCCTTCTGGTCCAACGGTATCAACAATGCACTGGATATACCAGAATTTATTATTAAGTTTAGTGAGGGTGGGGGTACGTTAGTGAGGGATTTAGGGTCATTTCATTATGAGGTGAGATGGTCACATGGGGATGAAGTAATTCTTTAACATAACATCTGTATGCAGAAGTACAGTATACAGAGATAAGAATTTACAATACAGTGAGTGCATCAGTAATTTCTAACAGAGCCTTAAAACAGAAACACATTCTTTCAATAACCTATGATTAGCAAAATATTAATCAGCAGTAACAGTTAAAGCAAAAGCTGGTTATAAATAATTCATAAAAACAAGATGTGAAGCTAGACAACCAGTTAGACCAGAAATTCTTAGAAGGGGGTATACCTTAACCCTAAAGAGGCCTAGAAGAGCCATGGCAAGATGAGGGCCTTTATAGCCCTACCTTATCCATATAGACAGGCACCCCCCATGTGTCCATTTATAGGCTCTCCACAAGGGTCGCATTCCATTCCCAGAGCTATGAACATCTGCTTTTCTGGGATAGGAATCTTGGTGATGTGAAACCTCCCTAACTGCACATCCATTCATAGGCTCTTTGCAGGGGAAAGCACATCACGTGCCATTGGCTCATTCTGGAAGTTCAACCTAGAATTGCCTTTACACAATCCTGCATGCAATTTTGTATTTACAATAATCAGAAGAATTTCATCTTTTATTCTGTAGCAATAGTTTCAGAGAGTCTCCCTACATGACTGTATTCTCAGCTACTCAAGAACCATGGCAGTTTGTGCACCTGTATTCCCAGCTACTAGAAAGGGTGAGTCCGGGGAATCACTTGAACCTGGGAGTTGGAGGTTGCAGTTAGCCATGGCTATGACACTGCACTCCAGCCTAGAGACACAGCAATACCCCAGCTCAGAAACAGAGAAACAAACAACAACAAAGCCTTTTTTCTGTTACCAATTTCTAGTTTCATTCCTTTGGGCTATAAATAATCGTAAAATTTTAATTTAAAAAACGTTTAAGTCTTCTTTTACGGTGTCACACGTGGTCCATCTAGGAAAATAGTTTATTAGCTATGGAAAATAATATGTTCTTTAGGCTTAGGATTGACTTGGCAATGCAGGCTCTTTTTTGGTTCCATATGAACTTTAAAGTAGGTTTCCTTCCAATTCTGTGAAGAAACTCATTGCTAGCTTGATGGGGATGGCATTGAATCTACAAATTACCTTGGGTAGTATGGGCATTTTCACGATATTGATTCTTCCTATCCATGAGCATGAAATGTTCTTCTATTTGTTTGTTTCCTCTTTTATTTCATTGAGCAGTGGTTTGTCGTTATCCTTGAAGAGTTCCTTCACATCCCTTGTAAGTTGGATTCCTAGGTATTTTATTCTCTTTGAAGCAATTGTGAATGGGAGTTCACTCATGCTGTGGCTCTCTGTTTGTCTGTTATTGGTGTATAAGAATGCTTGTGATATTTGCACATTGATTTTTACACAAGTCTTTCCCTGAGACTTTGCTGAAATTGCTTATCAGCTTAAGGAGCTTTTGAGGTGAGAAGATGGGGATTTTTAGATACACAATCATGTCATCTGCAAACAGGGACAATTTGACTTCCTCTTTTCCTAATTGAATACCCTTTATTTATTTCTCTTGTCTGATTGCCCTGGCCAGAAACTCCAACCCTATGTTGAATGGGAGTGATGACAGAGGGCATCCCTGTCTTGTGCCAGTTTTCAAAGGGAATGCTTCCAGTTTTTGTCCATTCAGTATGATATTCACTGGGGGTTTTTCATAAATAGCTCTTATAATTTTGAGATAAGTCCCATGAATGCCTAATTTATTGAGAGTTTTCAGCATGAAGCACTGTTGAATTTTGTCAAAGGCCTTTTCTACATCTGTTGAGATAATCATGTGGTTTTTGTTTTCAGTTCTGTTTATATGCTGGATAACATTTATTGATTTGCGTATGTTTAACCAGCCTTGCATCCCAGGGATGAAGTCCACTTGATCATGGTGGATAAGCTTTTTGATGTGCTGCTGGATTCAGTTTGCCAATATTTTATTGAGGATTTTTACATCGATATTCTTCAGGGATATTGGCCTAAAATTCTCTTTGTTGTTGCGTCTCTGCCAGGGTTTGGTATGAGGATGACGCTGGCCTCATATAATGAGTTAGGGAGGATTACCTCTTTTTCTATTCATTGGAATAATTTCAGAAGGAATAGTACCATCTCCTTCTTGTAACTCTGGTGGAAATTGTCTGTGAATGCCTCTGGTCCTGGACTGTTTTTGGTTGATAGGCTATTAATTATTGCCTGAATTTCAGAGCCTGTTATTGGTCTATTCAGAGATTCAACTTCTTCCTGGTTTAGTCTTCGGAGGGTGTATTTGTTCAGGAATTTATCCATTTCTTCTAGATTTTCTAGTTTACTTGTGTAGGGGTGTTTATAGTATTCTCTGATGGTACTTTGTATTTCTGTGGGATCAGTGGTGATATCCCTTTTATCATTTTTTATTGTGTCTGTTTGATTCTTCTCCCTTTTCTTATTAGTCTTGCTAGTGGTCTATCAATTTTGTTGATCTTTTCAAAAAAACAGCTCCTGGATTCATTGAATTTTTGAAGGGCTTTTTGTGTCTCTATCTCCTTCAGTTTTGCTCTGATCTTAGTTATGTATTGCCCTCTGCTAGCTTTGAATTTGTTTGCTCTTTCTTCTCTAGTTCTTTTAATTGTGATGTTAGGGAGTCAATTTTAGATCTTTCTTCCTTTCTCTTGTGGGTATTTAGTGCTATAAATTTCCCTCTACACACTGCTTTAAATATGTCCTAGAGATTCTGGTATGTTGTGTCTTTGTTCTCATTGGTTTCAAAGAACAAAATGAAATGAAGGCAGAAACATCTTTATTTCTACCTTCATTTCGTTATGCACCCAGTAGTCATTCAAGTGCAGGTTGTTCAGTTTCCATGTAGTTGAGAGGTTTTAAGTGAATTTCTTTATCCTGAGTTTTAGTTTGACTGCACTGTGCTCTGAGAGACAGTTTGTTATAATTTCTATTCTTTTACATTTGCTGAGGAGTGCTTTACTTCCAACTATGTTGTCAGTTTTGGAATAAGTGTGATCTGGTGCTGAGAAGAATGTATATTCTTTTGACTTGGGGTGGAGAGTTCTGTAAATGTCTATTAGGTCTTCTTGGTTTTTTAGAGTTGACCTGGCCTTTGTCCCTAGCTGCCTTTAATAATTTGTTTTTCATTCAATTTGACCTTGGAGAATCTCAGGATTATCTGTATTGCAAATGAACTTCTCATGGGGTATCTTACTGAGGTTCTCTACATTTTATGTATTTGAATATTTGCCTCGCTATCTAGGTGGGAAAGTTCTCATGAGTGATATTCTGAAATATGTATTTCAGTTGTTTTCATTCTCTCCATCACTTTCAGACACTTTCTTAAATCATATATTTGGTTCCTTTACATAATTAAATATTTCTCATAGGTTTCATTCATTTCTCTTTTTTTTATTATTTTTCTTCTTCTCTGCCTTATTTCAGAAATCCGGTACTGAATGTCTGATGTTCTTTCCTCTGCTTGGCATGTTCTGCAGTTAATATTTGTGAATAAATTATAAAGTTTCTGTATTATGTTTTTTAGCTCTATCACGTTGGCCATATTTTCCTCCAGACTGGCTGTTTTATCTGTCAGTTTCTGCATTTTCCCCTTCTTTGTATTGGCTTGCAACCTACTTTTGTAGCTTTATGAAGTTAATTTCTATCTGCATTCTGAATTCTAACTCTGCCATAGTAGGCCTTGCTGGAAACATAATTTGGTTATTTGAATTAAATAAGTCACTCTGGCTTTTTTTTTCAACATTTTTGCATTTATTTTTTCTAATCTTTGTGGGCATATCTTTGAAGTTGCTGAATTTTAAATCAGGTTTTTCTTTTTATTAATCCTATTTGATGTTCTTGAGTATTTGATTGTGGCATAAGGTGTTTTCATCCAACAGGTCTTGTTCCTGGGAGAAGGTTATTATTAATTTTTGTGGTGGGGTGGGGGGCAGTGCTCAGCTCACAACTCAGAGGTTGAATACTCAGGGGGACTTGTATTGAGCCCCAATTTTCTTCCTTGTCTCCTTGATATCTGGAGTCTGCCACTTTGTGGGACTACATTGCCACAGCTGTAGCAGAGTGCTAGTTGACATGAAGTTTCTGCATATCTTTGATTATTCACCTCAGTAGCAGGAGCAAAGTAGCTGGAATGGGAATAGGTGTTCCTGATGGAGACTGTGTGTGCTGTTGCACTAAAGGTGGTGTTAGCATGTGTCAGGATGCTGGGTAATGAAGTTTTGAAGCCTTCTTTTTGCCCCCCAAAGAAGAACTGGTTGTTCACAGTGTGGGAGGATATGCTGTTCTCTGCACAGTGTTACCACAAAGGTAGTGCTGAGGCTTTTTGGCTCTAGGCCAACCAAAGCCTTATCTACAGTGGCAGCTGCTGGGGTGGCAGGGGCATACTGCATTCCCATTTGATGTTGGGCCAAGCAAAGCCAAATCTGCCTTTGAAGACATGAGCCACCAAACTAATATGAGAAGTTGCCATGTTTTAGGGGGAAGCTGCAGTGTGGGAAAGAAACATGCGGGCTGGTGCAGTCATAGGGGCTGCCTAGCTGGAGCTCTTCAAGGGTCATGTGTGACCAACCAGTGTAGATGGTATAGTACGGGATCCCAGTGTGGATAAGACTGCCCTGTAAGGATCTGACTGCCAGACTGGGTGCCTGGAAGAAGTCAGCAAACCAAGGAGTGTTCAGTTAGACAAACTTCTTCTGATTTGCAAGGCTATAGTGCAGTAATTAGGTCCAACAGTTACCTAGGGCTAAAGTCTCTTATGGGAAAAGTTGATCCCAGAGAAATGGCCTTCACTGGCCACACTACTACAGATGCTCTTGCACCAAACCCTCTGATCACCACATGAGCTGGCTTGCTTCCCTACTTCTTTGTTTGTTTTCTGGAGGCTGCATCTCAGAGAGATGCACATCAGCAATCCTTCAGTGCAGTCAGCTCATGATGGAGAATCTGTAATTTTGGTCAACTTAGGGGTCCACTGTCTGTTGAGGAGCAGTGGATAGTTTGTGGGACCCATGGTGAATGCACTGGCCTCCTGTCCTTGGGTAAACTGCAACTTGTTTGATGTTTGAATAAGGCACTTAGGGTTTTGGATTTTTCATCAGTCTGAGGGTAGCAAGGACAGTTCTCCTGCAGAGGCAGTGGCAGAAATATCTTCAGTTTCCATTGGAGGCTCTGCCAGGGAGTTGCGAATTTGCTACTCTTTCAACAGCTCTGGCAGTGATTGGCTAGTGGTCCAGGCCTGGAGAACTTGCCCATTGAGGATATATGAGAACAGGTACTCACATAACAGTCTGGCCACTTTTCTGAAGAGCTGCTTCAGTATTCTAGTTGTCTACTGAAGTTTCTATTCACCTCAGTTTTCCAGTACCTGAATTTATCACTAGTGAATGCTCTCAGACTAAACAATTGCAGCATGACCTTTTTTTCTGGGAGCTCAATCTCTGGGAGGTATAGACCTCTTTCCAGCCCAGTAGCACCTGTGGAAAGTAGCTGGAATCCCTTGTTGAAATTCCTTACTTAGTAAGGAGAATATAACTGGGGAGCCACTTAAGAAAGCACTCTAGTTACATTTTTGTAGTACATCTCTGCTATGCAGAGGTACCACTTCCATCCCCAGTTTATTTGGATTCTCCAAAGCCAGAAGACTGGAATAGCTAAGTCACACACATAGGAAAAATTGCTGCTCAGTCTTCCCTCTAGCAGTTATATCCCACAGAGTTTTTAAAATTCCATCGACCAAAGAGCACCAGTGGTGGTAGCTGGACACACTGGTTAGGAAGTCCTTTCCAGTGACAGGAAAGGAGATGGGAACCTGATTTCACAGGCAGTCTGGCCATGTCTTTTTAGAACCCCTGTACTGTGCTAGAAGATTCTTTCTGCCTCCAGTTGGCTTGAGCTCTTCAAAGCCAGAAGGCTGGAATGGGTAACTTGCCTAAGGAGCTAAGGTGGTGTCCCACTCAAATTTCTTGTAGCTTCATTCCAGGGAGGTGCAGTGCAGTTACCAATGGATGACAAGAATGCTAAGGCAGTAGGTCTTACACTGTGAGGCACTGTGGACATGGGTCCTGGAGACCATCACCACTCAGCTTCCTGGATTCTGCCTCTTTTATATGGATACTTATAGAAATGTAGCCTACTGCTTTGCTGGAGTTGCAAGTACTTTTTCTGGGAGGCCTGGAAAGCCCGAGTACCTAAGGCTATGGAATCTCTGCACAGGCCTCAGCAGCTGATCTCCTGGGATTCCATTTAACTCTGTGTGTTAAACTGAAGGCCTTGATGAAGTGGGTTCATGAAAAGATCTCCTCATCTGATGGTTGCAAAGATCTGTGGGAGAATTGTGGTTTCCCAGGGTCACGCATATACTCACTGCTTTACTGAGTGGGGAGATTTACTTGGCTCTATGTTATTCCCAGGTGGTCCATTGTCCTGCCTTGCTCTATTCCATTCTCCATAACTTAAGTTGTTTGATTGTTCCCAATGCAAGTACCTGGATATTTCAGATGAAGGTGATGTATTTATTCACACCTTTCATTCCTCTCCATAAAAACTACACAGACTAGCTGCTTCTAGTCAGCAATCTTGATCATTTTCTTATAATAGGAACCTACTTCTTTATATTAAAATAATTTAATATTTTTTCAAAACCAAATATTGATGTAATTTAACTCTTTCATTTGTTGCTATGTCTTCATTTCTAGAATTTATGTGAAAGAACACAGACAATGGTTACTTCACCAGATTTATGAGAGGTTCTTCTATATTAGATGGACAGATTTATATATTTTCTGATGGAACATTAAGAAAACTGGAATCTAAGATACATGAAGAATTTCTAAGTGAAAAGGCCAATTATTGGTTGGTTTATAACAGTATCATAGTGACAGGATGATAGGAGTGTGGTGAGTGATCAGGATAATATTATACATAGTAACTGCAACAATTTGAATTTTAGAGGAAAACTGCTTTACCATTTGCAAATTAATGTAATTAAAATACAGTGAATTTCAAAATACCTTTTTAATGACAATGTGTGGACTTAATTTTTTTCTAGTTAACCAAAATTGTTGTTATTGTGTTAAGGCTATTTTACATTGAATGTGTGTCTTGCCACTGATATTAACATATCTTATCTTACTCAAGGTTGTAGGTAACAGATGGTAACAATATACTATTGGGTGACAGTAAAATAACATCTCTAGTGATTCTTTTGTCAGTGGCCTTTGACTTAAAATAATTTAGAAAATATAGTTTTTACAATTTACATTCATGATTTTCTTGTAACTAGAGGTTATTATAATGGTTTTAATGGAGATTATGAGTATAATGGAGCTACATTCTTCTGAATTCTGAACAACTATTTACAAAATTTTATCTTAGTTTTTTCTGTTAAACATATGACTTCTGTGGTCTGCTGAACATATAAAGATGTTTAGTTTTAATTTATATGAATTTAAATATAGGAGATATATTACTGTAAGATAAACTTCAGGTGTGTAACAGATCTGTATAGCAAGTAATCATAGTTATTTAGGGATGTGTACCTACTTTGAGAAGCAAATAAAAACATTAGAATGAAAGGGATAATTTTACAAGTGTTGATAACTTACCACCAAATAAGAAACTTCAAAAATTCTGAAAGCAAATCTCTTTTCTCAGCTTTGTATCAAACTTATTTATTTAAAATATTACTGCTCCTGGCTTAGAATAATTTTGTTCAAATTCTGCTTTGTTTGTTTGTTTGTTTGCCTGTTGTGAATTGTAGACATCATATACAATAATCTTTTCAGAAAATTTCATAAAACATTCTTTGGTTCAGATGCATTGGCTCACATTTGAAATCTCAGCATTTTGGGAGACCAAGGCAGGTGGATCACCAGAAATGAGGGATTCGAGACCAGACAGGCCAACATACTGAAACCCCACTGCTACTACCAATCCAAAAATTATCTGGGCATTGTGGTGGTAGCCTGTAATCCCAGCTACTCAGGAGGCTGAGGCAGGAGAATCACTTGAAACCTGGAGGGGGAGGTTGCAATGTACCTTCAGTTCCGGGTAGATTTGGGACATTTGAGTGATACATAGAGTAGTAATGTTGCATCAGGTTCTATGAAAACACAACTGCTGCAAGTAGTAAAACCAAATAAGGTTAATAATATTTTTTCAGATATTGAAAGATAAAGAACAAGTAAATAATCTGTTTGAGTTTTGGTGGTTAATGCAATCAGTAAATTTAATCTCATTTTTATAATCTTTAAATTTTACTACTGAAGAACACAATAGATTTTTTTCTCCTAAATTTTTGGCAACTATATAAACCTGTTCATAATGTCACTTTCATAAACAATATGAATATCAATTGTCAGGTGTGTTAATTTCTAAAATAAAATATTTGAGAATTATATTACTTACCATGTACAATAAAATATTTTTAAGTTGCCTAATTAAAAAGTCTGTCAACTAAATTGCATGTCTAGGCAATTTTTTTAATTGAGAATAAGATGTAAAATAATTTATACAAGTAACATAAACTAAGTTTACAGAAATTATTTACTCATTTAAGAAATCATATTACATTTTAAATAAATTGCTATCACCTGTTAATATTTGTGTAGCATATTATTTTATTTAAATTTTGTCTCTAAAACAGGTAACAATTTAAACAAGGACACAAAAATTCAATGATAGGCCTGAAAATAAATTTCAGGAAAATAAAAGGTTTGTATGATGAGTTAATTAAAATAATGTGAAGAGTAAAAATCCTAATATATGCTTTTATACATTTTTAAGCAAAAGTAACTCTGAGATAGAAATGGTCAGAAAATATTATAATTAGATTTTTTATACTCTCTTGCTGACTTTTGCACTTAGAAAACCTCCAACACAGGCCCAGGATTCCCTAGAAATTTCTTCCAGGAGAACAACCAATGGAAATGAAGCAGAACACCACATTCACAAAGACAAATTCATGCTCACCTCCTAGATGCCAGTGGGTGCAAGTTGCTGAAAGTGTACAGTCTTGGAGGTCCAGCAAGGGGCTCTGGGCATCAACCTAGAAAAAGGTCCTGGAAATCCACTGAGCTCTCCTGCCTGCAGAGGCCTCAGAAAGCTCCGAGGGATGCCAGCCTAGGTGCTCTGACCTGTTCCTGTCCGTTGAGTCCTGCCTTACCTGCTAGTTTTTCCACAAATAAATCAGGATGACACCCACCAATGCAGCCCCACTAGAGGAAGGAGATGAAGAGTGTCAAGGCACACACCCACTTTGAAACATTAAGTGAATTATTGATTAATTAGTCAATAAGTTAGAGCAGAATGTGCTGCTGTGACCCCCTGAAATCACATTTTAGGAGGAAACCTGGGTGGCACCTGACTGACAGATTGCATCGGAGGTAGGATCAGCAGGCTACCTGGGTTTCAGTGAGCATGTGCCCCTAGCCAACCCGGGGAGACATGGGCTTGGCCAGAGCAGGCAATATGGATGACATACAGCACACACGCTGAGCTGTCAGGTGGGCCCTGACAGGTAGGCATGAGGGTTCCCTGAGTGGGAGAAACCTCTCAGGGCTCTGAACTCAGCCCAGAGATCCCCCAGGCTTTTGAAGCACAGGATGTACCTGGGGCTGCAGGGTGGGCACTCTTTAGTGGCTTGGTAAAAGTGGGGTGAGCAGCCTGTCACTGAGGGCTTTCATTGCCCATTTTTCTGATGAGTAAATTGAGCCCCCAAAGCTATAAGCCAGGAGGGGCAAAAGCACATGTCTGATGCATCAGCTTTTTTCTTTACTGGCTCCCTTAAGCCTCAGACTTCCCCCTGGGCTTGCTTGAATCCTCTCTGAGCTTGCCTTGAGAAAAAGGGTTATTCTTCCTTGTGAAGGTAGGCAGAGAAGCAACCAGTCATCTGTGGTAGGCCCACCAACAGCCTCTTTTGTGGGCTGACCTGGGCCTCTGCACTTCACTGGACTGTGAAACTGGAATTCCAGAGTCCAGAATTCACGTTTTGTTCTAGAACCAAAGAATTAAGTGCCAAGAACAGATCGGTCAGGGAGACCCTCACCGAGCGGCACTAGGGGAATTAAAGACACATACACACATAAATATAGAGGCGTGGAGTGGGAAATAAGGGTTCTCACAGCCTTCAGAGCTGAGATTCTCGAACAGAGATTTACTCACGTATTTATTAACAGCAAGCCAGTGATAAGTGTTGTTTCTATAGATTATAGATTAACTAAAAGTATTCCTTATGGGAAACAAAGGGATGGGCCACAATGAAGGGATGGGTTTAGCTAGTTATCTGCAGCAGGAGCATGTCCTTAAGGCACAGATCCTCATGCTATTGTTTGTGGTTTAAGAATGCCTGTAAGTGGTTTTCCACCCCGGGTGGGTCAGGTGTTCCTTGCCCTCATTTTGGTAAACCCACAATCTTCCAGCATGGGTGTAATGGCCAATATGAACATGTCACAGTGTCACAGAGATTTTTTTTATGGCCAGTTTTGGGGCCAGTTTATGGTCACATTTTGGGGGGCCTCTTCCCAACAGTTAAGCATCCAGGCCAGAGCAGAAGTGGGTCTGTTAATTCCATGGCACAAGGACCAAACCAGAGAACTGGCTTCACTGTTCAGCTACACCCAGGCAGGGTTTGTACTGTTTCAAGCAGGTCCCATTCTCTTCCTGCCTCCCATTAGCTCACCTGCAACTTGTCGTCTGTACCAGACCTTTCTCTACCTGCCATATCCTATAATTTTTAAATTCCTTGATGACTGCATAAGCTAAGCATCAAGGGTCAGAGAGTTCTAGCCTACTCAGGCTGTTCCAGGAATGGAAATCTCCCAACTTACCTTGACAATTAAGAATCATGTATAAATAGTACCAACTCTAGGAGGGGGACTGTCACATACTTAGATTCTTTTCTGGTCTCCACAAAAAAAGATATGTTAGAATGACAAGGATGATAAGACACAACCCTGGCAGTTCTCCCATTTAAAAGGCAACCTCAGCCTGGTCATTCTGGGCCACAATTTTAAGGTTTGTTTCAGCATGTCCCACCTTGTAAAATAGTGTAACTGGGGCCCCAGAATGTCATGGTCAAATGAGAAACTGGAGAAGGAGCACCTTAGCAGCCTGAACACATCCATAACAGGAACAGACACTACCAACTAAGAAGCCATCTCATTAACTTAGATATCCATACCATCAATGTGCACACACATGAGGCCTCTTAGATAAAATCCTGTCAACCCAGTGATTCAAAAAAAAAGCAAAAAAAAAAAAAAAAATTTGAATCTAGAGTTGCAGCAAGAAGAATCTCTGTTGCCTGAAACATACTGTATGATCGATGCAACTGACCATGTTAACTTTAATTGGAAATAGTTGGTGACTAACCCTATATTAAAAGGGCTTCTGAGTGTTAAAACTTCCAAGTGAGAAAAATTGGATTGTGGCATGGCTGGGCACAGTGACTAATGCCTGTAACCCCAGAACTTACACAGTCTGAGCCAGGTGAATCACCAGAGGTCAGGAGTTCAAGATCAGCCTGATCAACATGGAGAAACCACATATCTACTAAAAATAGAAAATTAGCCAGGCATGGTGGCACTTGCCTGTAATCCCAGCTATTTGGGAGGCCGAGGCAGGAGAAGATCATGCCATTGCACTCCAGTCTGGTCAATAAGAGTGAGATATTGTCTCAAAGAGAAAAAAATAGTAGTGCCCAACCTGGAAATTATTATTTATCTATGACAAACATCTGAGCCCCTGGTCTGTCCTATTCTGTGGCATGGAACACAGGCCACACAGGGGATTGAAGCCCTTCTTTTTTTTTGTTAAATAAAGGCTGACAGGTGAAAGGTTGTTCAGAAAAATGTGCTAAATTAAACTACTATACAAACTGCAGGCTTTTTGCAGGTGGGTGTAGTTATCCTACTAAGCCCGCTGACACTGGATTTTCTCTCCTTTACGTAAGCCCCCAGTAAAATGCCATATCTCATTCACTGGTTTTGAGTCTATTCTTTGACATCTTGAACCTGGTGCCATTTACATGGGAGTTGAATTTGACACAAGTTACCCCATAGTGAGGAAGGATTTCAGTCTCTGCTCAATGTGCTTCAAAACTCACCAATGTATCAGCTATAGAAGGATCCAGTTGTTCTCTTTACCACTCTCATCCAAGCCTCTTTTTTCAGATGAACCTTCAGTGGAATACCAAGAAAGATGAACATGAAGCACACCATGCTCAGAAGCAAGATTGATGCCAGAATAGGCAGTGACCAATTTCAAAGCAAAAGGGAGCATTTTCCTTCCTTTGTGAGCAGCTCTCAACTTCTGTCATCACTTTCTGACTTCAATAATGGTTTCATCCTGGGTCTGGAGGAACCATAGGCCCTGTGTAGTAAAAAGTTTCACTTTATCCTGCTGCAAAAAATCTTTCTTTTGACACATATGTCCTCTGTGATCATGAGCTTCTAAGCAATCTGGACAAAGCACAACCTAAAAAACCTCCGAAAGAGAGATATACAGGTGTTAGGGAAACAATATCCCACTTTTTTCCTTGTCAAGTTCAAACAACTTTGATGGTAGACAATTGTTCAGAAGAGGACAGCATAGTATAACTCCTCATCATGTGAGTTTATAACCAAAGTTTTCAATCTTAACTGTGAGAGCTTCAAATAAAAACCAGAAGTTACTTCACTGTGCATCTATCAATGTCTGAATGAACCATATTTTATTTGTAATACTGAGGAGCCTTCACTGAGGATTTTTCCACTGAACATATAAACAGGAAAAGATAAAATATCAACTTCACAAATTTATTAAACAAACTGTAGAAATGTTTATCTTCTCATTTTATTACCATTTAGCACATATTTGCATCTATATCTAACCATAAAGATGAAATTTTCATACTAAATGTGTTATATGTCAAGTTTAAATTTAAAAAAGAAATATTTTTCAGACAGTCATGGTGGCTCACACCTGTAATCCCAGCACTTTGGGTTACTGAGATGGATGGATCACTTGAGGTCAGAAGTTTCAAACCAGCCTGGTCAACATGGTGAAACTACATCTCCACTAAAAAGTCAAAAAAAAAAAAAAAAAGCCAGAGATGGTTGTGAATGCCTGTAATGCAACTTGGGAGGCTGAGTCAGGTCAATTGCTTGAATCTGAGATGTGGAGGCTGCAGTCAGACAAGATCATGCCACTGCACTACAGGCTGGATGACACAGCAAGATTCTCAAAAACAGGCAAAAACAAAAATATTTTTTCTTTTTTACAACAAAAAAGACATGCATATGGTCTAGACATGCCCTGGTGGAGTGGATTAAGTGTGGAGCCTGTCCTGGTAAAGAAGGAAGAAGGGTCAGTGCCTTGAATTATGTGAAGTGGATCCACTGGCACACAAATAAAGGAGCAGTCAGGCCCTCAGCCTAACAACACTGAAGCTTGCAGGGGCCTTCTGAAAGCAGGAGAAATGGCCCAGGCAATTAATGCTAGATGGCTCTGTAAAAATGAAAGATCTGCCCAGAGATCTTAGTAGTCCTGCTAGGAGGCCCTAACTATACCCCTGGATTGGAGACGCCTGGGGTAGAGTGGCTGAAAGAGAGCCTCAGCAAACACAGTTTTGACTATTATGGATGGGTCAATCTAAAACAGGTTATCTCTTCTGTTATATATATAAAACAAAATATATTTAAAAAATTTAAAAAAAAACAAGAGAAAAAATGTAAAAATAAATTTAAAGTAATTAAAAATAACAAATAAACTGAAATAAAATAGAGAAAAATAAGCAAGTGTAATTAAGATCAGGGAAAATAAATATAATGAAGATGAAGATAATGAATACAATAAAATTAGGAGAAATAAACAGAAATTAAATAATATGCAATAGAACAAAATAAGAAAATCTTAAGAATTGGGAGAAAAAATAAAAATTAAAAATAATGGTAAATATGGAGAAAGAAAATAAGATAAAGGGATATGAATGGAAATAAATAAACAAAGAAATTAAATAGAATGTTTCAAACAGACACAAATTGGAGAAAATTTGAAATGAAGAGGAGGTAACATACAAAATAAAAAATAGAAATAAAATTAAATGAGTAGAAAATATGAAAGTAAATAAAAAATAAAGAAAAACGAAATAAAGGAAAAGAAAATGTGAAAGTAAATAAAAAATAAAGAAAAACAAAATAAAGGAAAAGAAAAATAAACAGAAAAATAAAAGTTAAAAAGCAAAATAAGATCTGGGGATAATCTACAAAACATTTCATCCAATAATAGGGCAGTACATAATAGTTCTAAATACATTTGGCCATTTTCTTAGACAAACTTTTAAGCTAGAATGCAAGTTTTAGCATACATATACAGATGGTAATCACAAAAAGTATTAATTGTGACAATAAAATAAATCGTTATACAATAAAATATAACTGGAAGTAAAAACCAAAAGAAAACTAGTATGTCTGCGTATATATGAAAACTAGACAAATTCTTGAGCATACTATTTTTTCAAGAGTTAGAACAGGCAAGTTTCTTTAGATGTTAATTGTTGGGATTCACTCAGGCTGCTAGCAGAAATATTAAAGGGAAGTATTAGGGAAAGATATAAGAAATAGTCACAAATGTTTTGGAAGGCTGAAAGGTTGAAATTATTACATAGCTTGTAAGAATTGAACAAGCTGAAGGCAGCTTGTTCTTACTTTAAAGCATTAGGTCATAGGGTAAATACTAGGGAGAATAGAGGCTTCTCCAGTTAAGTCTGTTTACCGTACTTCCATTAACTAAAGTTTAAGCTAGATGGCTCTCTTGGGGTAGGTCGACCAGGGAAATTGCCCCCACTGGTATTTATTTACACCAAGGTAACTGAGATTTAATCATTTGTAGAACTATTATCTTAACTATGTTAATTATTCACAAGTGTGTTTACTCAAAGCTTCTGAGATTAATTCTATACTAAATAAATGCCTGGAGTGTGAGTTGCTCAGGGTGGGGCTGCCATTCTTTACAGGACTCTCCTTGGCATCTGGGAGTGGCCTTGGACCCTCAGCTGGACTGGCAAAGCAAAATATTTGTGTGTCAGGGCACTTTATTCACCCATCACCGTGTCAGGGGTCTGCAAGGGAAAGTCTCCTGCAGCTACTGCCCCTGCAAAAGGAGGGCTGCCTCAACTGGTGTCCCCATATTAGGGCAGCCAGTGGTCTACAGAAACAGTTGCCTGCAGTTGAAGCCCATTAGGTGAGGCAATCTGCAAAGGAAGTATGAGAACCACCCTCATGAGGAAAGCTGTGAAGGAAGAGTGAGGAACACAATGGACCCTCTAAAAGCAAAGGTGGAAAAAGAAACCACATGGTGAAGTCAGTGAGTAAGCATTAAGTCATTGGTGCCCATTCAAGGTTACCAAGTTCTGGGGGAAGTTGGATCAAGCTGAGGTATTATCATGGGACAACATGTATCAGCTCAATAGAAACAGTATCTAAAAGTGTTGAAACAGTTGCTTAAGGCTAGTGGAGCATCAGTTTCACAGGCTTAGCTAAGGAACATAATGCAAACTGTTGTAATCCCAAGATGATGGTTCCCAGAAGAAGGAACACTGGACATAGAACTCTGGGAATAAGTGAGGATAAATCTTGAACAACATCAGACACAAAGGCATCAGGTCCCAGCTGTCATGGGCTTTAATTAGAGCAGTGCTGGCTCCATTATACACAGAACAGCCTATAAAGGGGAAGGAGGAGAAAATGTTATCTGTCTTATCACCTCCTCTTCCCTCGGCCTAATATCACTGGGCCAAATTAACAAAGAAGAAACAGACATTTCACCTGAGCCTCTTTTTTCAATAGATAAGAAAAAAGACCAAGGATATGCTATAGCTATCAGTCCCTGTCTTAAGCAGGCAGCATTAGAAGGAGAGCTCTTAGCCTGCTTGGTAATGCAAAAGTAGCAAAGTAATCAGGGCCAGGACAAGGAAGCAGTAAGTAGAAAGAAAAACTCAACCTACATGGTAGCAGTGGCAATAAAGAGCCAAGCTGCAGCCAGAGCCAGCCTGCTGGGAAGGGGCCAGAGGCACACACCACAAAGTCCACCCAGGCTTATTAGAATGTGTCATTCTTTACATATCACAGATCAGGAACCCTGCTAAAGGACTGTTTAGATGAGGTAGGAAGCCAATTTTTCCACTGGGATTTTCTTGGCTCTGCAAGTTGAGCTTGACTTCTTAAAGTGAAGGTAAATTTTGCAGTCAAGGCCTTGGTAAAACAACCAGTTTCCCCAACTGTGTTCTGTTGGAAAAGAAATTGGACTATTATTGCACTGAGGTAAACACCTATATTGCCATAAATTAAGAATACTCACACTATTTTTCCAATTCTGGAGAAGTCCTGCAGAGAAAGACAAACATGATCAAAACTGCGTACACAGGAGTACACCTTACTCACATATTAAAGGCTGTAAATATCTCAAGATGTTTCCTTGACTCTGGTAAACTATACAAGAAGTAGTAATGTTTCAAGCTAAAGTCAGAAAGATTACTTCAGTTTTCTGTTAGTCCAGTCCATTCAGTTAACTCTTCTTTTGTTTGATATTCGTGAACATTTTAGCTCTTTAAGAGTTCTCTAAGTTTTTCCTGTAATCCAATGTCACAAGCTCCAAAGTTATCACAAACAATTGAGAGCAAGTCAAAGATCTATAGCTGATTGAAAATGCTTTATAAAAAACATCAAAAAAGGACAACACTTGTCTGTGTATAACAAAATGTCCAGGGTAGTTACAGTCAGAAACATGGCAAAAATTTTCATTATTTCTATGGTTTACAACAAATTGACATAACAAACTTAAGTGGGGATTATAGCATATACACTAGAATTTTAGAAATCCCATTAACTTTTGGAACAAGTATTAGTATTAGTCACCAAAATATAATCTAAATAATATTAAACACCATTGTGGCAATTCCACATAACTAATCCTGTCATATAATCCTGTTTCTCTCTCTTGTAGATACCCAGCATCCAAAATCCAAAATTAAGAAAGGTAATTTTGTAGATAAAGTTTAACCAAAATGATGGCTTAGAAATGTAAAAAACAAAAACTTTTTATAATTCTTTATGAATTTTGGTAAAGAACAGATTAGTGCCTTAACAGTAATTTGTTGAGCTTTTATTTCAATGCCCAATTTACAAGCATCTCACAGGCATGATAATGACTGCCATAGGTGGACCTCACAATCTGAAGTAATTTTGACTTTTATAACTTGCTTTTGAAATATGAGTGATTAAATCTGTTTCTGGTAATAAAAAAAGTCAAAGAAGATTTTAACAGCCTCAAGTATTTTACAATGTCCTCAGCTTGTACAGAGTTTTATGACATAACCTAGCAGAAAGGTGAAGTTGTGAGTATCATATGCCCACCCAGCTGACAGTGTAAGAAATGTCACTATCTTAAACATATGAAGCCAACTGTCACTCATAAGAACAAGTAAAGTGTGGTATTGTAAATCTTATCCTGGGAATTTTCTTCCTGTGCTCTTGTGATTTAAATTTTTTTGAAGCACCTGTGTGATTTGACACTCTACTCTGATTTCAGCCCACATATGTTATTATGGTATCTACCTGGGTCAACCTCTAGGTGATGTAACTCTCCTGCCTGGGCCCTGTTGTCAGTAAATATCAAGACAATTCACTATATTCAGCACCCAGGTCATGTTACATTTTTGTCTAAGCCATGCCCACAGAAATTGTTGTGACATATCACTGTGTCAGCCACTCAGGTGCTGTAACTCTCCTCATTAGATTTGGCTGTGCACAGATGATGGAACTCCTTTGCTAGGACTTTGTCCTAAAGAGGGCATTGTGACAAATCTCTTGGCCTATCCCCTAAGTGACGTAACTCCCTGCTTGAGTCCTGCCCACATGGAGTATTGTGACATAAGTTTGAAACCTGTAACTATTTGTTGTAACTCTCTTAACTGGGTTTTGTCCTAAGGCAGCATTGTGACATCTCAGGACCCAGCATAAAGGTGATGTGTCTCTTCTGCCTAACTTCACCTCACACGTTAGACTGTGTTATATACCTAGGGAAGCACCTAGGTGATATGACTTTTCTGCCTCAGCCCTGCCTACTTGGGACATTAGGTCATATGTCTGAGCCTGTGTCCTAAGTGTTGTGTCTCTTTTTTTCTGCCTGAGCCCTTACAATAGTATGATGTGACATATTGCTAAGCCCAATACTTAGATAAAATGACACTTTTTCCTCTGAACCATGTCAATGAAAATAAATTTTGAGATATTGCAGTGTACAGCACCCAGATGATGTCACTTTTCTACCTGGGTCCTGAAGAAATAGATAATTATGGCATATTGCTGGGCCCCTCACTCTGATGATGTAACTTTCCTGCTTGTACCATAGCAACTGAAAGTATTTTTATATATATTGGGCCCATCCTGTAGGTGTTTTTACTCTCTTCATTTGTTTGGGATTGTTTTTCCACATTTGGTATCATGTCATATTGCTAGGTCCAGCACACCAGCTCCCAGTTAATGTGACCCTCATTTCTAGACCCTGCCTAGATAGGGTATTATGACATATTGCTGGCCACAGCACCTAAGTTGTGCTACCCTTTCACCAAGTTTTTTTCTAAAACTGAGATTATAATATTTACATTGCATCAACTCAGTGGCATGATGATCAAACATAATTGGCATTCCACCAATAGCATATGTTTTATCTTTCATCGCTGCACTTAGAACAATAGTTATGGTTATGAGTTGCATATTTGTGCTAAGATCACAGAAGTTTACAACACTATCTCATATTCTATCAAACTGGGTGGCACACAGGGTTTTATAGGGCCCAACAAAAGATTAAAATCATGGCCCTTGATTATAAATGCAGGTGAGAGCAAAAGTTTTTAGCATCCCATATTTACAAAGCCCACTATTGAAGTTCTGACTCTAAAAAGTGAATAAGGTATAAAGATGGAATTGTGACTTTTATATGTAGATCTTGCAGCAGATGAGATGGTGACTGATTTCTGAACTCAGATCAGAGGCACAATAATGGGTTTCCTGTCTGAACCCAGTGTATAAGAGAGCTGTTGATTATCATAACAGGGTTTATATCAATCTGTATATTTTCAGTCAAATAAGCATGTACGCTTCAGAGTGGTTTGTAACTCTAAGGTATTTTGCATAAAGCCTTCAGATGTTGTAGAGTGTCTCATAAGATGACCTAGAACACATGTGAGATTGTGAGTCTTATACATAACAAATTAACGGTTAAAGCTGTCATCTAAAAGATGAAGTAATTCTGTCTTATCACAAACCCTAGCACCCCAGTGTTGAGACTCTTGGCTTAGATTCTTTCCCATGGGTGATTTGTGAAATACTGCTGGGTTATAATCATAAAAAGGTGACTCTTCTGCATGGATCCAGCCAAAGGGGATATTATCACATATCTCTGGGCCTATTGGCTAGGTGATGTGTCTCTCCTCTCACAGTGTCCTCTCACAGGGGACGCTGTGACATTACACTGGATATAGCATCTAGGTAATGCGACTTTCCTCTCCTGCCTGGATCTCCTCTAATGAAGAAACTCTGACATAGCACTGAAGGCAAAACCTAGGTGGTGTGACACTCCTCTTTGTGCTGGAATCTGCTGAAGAATACGTTATAACATATTGCTGAGCTCAGCACCTAGGGAATGGGAGTACCCACTATTTTTTCAACCGTGTATACAGTTGTCAAGATGATATATTATTTGAGATTGTTCACAGGTGATAAGACTGTTTGGACAGGATCCTGCCTATAAAGAAAATATAATGTATTTCTGACTCAGGACACAGATGATGTGACTTTTCTATCTTGTCTCTGTCCAAAGAGGAAATTCTAACATATACCTAGATTCAGCTGATATGCACAATAATAACTCTCATGCATAGACACTGCCAAGGGAGACATTTTCACTCTCATAGCCAGTTTATAGCCATGAGTAAAGTCCTAGGTCAGCCCCCATAAGAATTCAGACAAAAGTATCTTACTCAGGTGTATCATATAAAGCTGCATGGTACAAAGAGTGTCATAACAGACACCAGCAACCATGTGTTATGCACATCTAGCTGGCACAGTTGTCATTTTCACACATGAACAGAGCCTAGGAATGAGTTCCAAAATCTCACACACATAAGCAGTTGAAGCTTGAAATTGTTACTGTCATACATGAATCTGATCCACAGACGGTTTGGTGACATTTAAACTATGATTCTCCAGACCTGTGGTGCTTTGACTGTCCTACTGGAACACAACCTTCAATGTGATTGGGGCTCTTACACATGCATCTTGCCCATTGTTGAGATTGTGACTCCTTTACTTTGACCCAACTCATAGGAGATGCTGACTTTCATACTCGAAGCCAGAAGTTGTGTGGGAGTGTAAAATTTATTTCTGAACATTTTTGAGTGTGTGATTGTGGAGTTTGACTTTGTCCATCATCTGAATATTTTGACTCTCCTTTCTAGGCCCAGAGACTAGAAATTGTGACATAAGTGCACCAGACAATGCAACTAGGGGCAGTTTTACATATCACTGGTACCAGCAACCAGCTGATGTGAAATCTTGGACTAAACTCTGCCTACAAAAAGGATTATGGCTTTTATCTAGGACCATCACGTAAATGATGTGAGTTCCTTCTACTGCCTTGGCCCTGCACTTATGGTGTATTATGACTTATAACTAGGTACTGCACTCAAGTGATGAGAGACTTTTTTGAGGGAAGTTCTGCCATTGAAAAGCTATGTAACATATGACTTGACTCAGCCCCTAGGTGATGTTTCTTCTCTCCCACCTTGGCCCTGACCACCAGAGAGATTTTGACATATTATTGAACCCAGCACCAAGCTGATGTCACTCTCCTGCCTTGATCTTGCACAGAAGGGCCATTGTGATGTATGCCATGGCAAATTGCCTATGTGCAATCTGTCTCCTCTCCTGCGTAAGTCCTGCCAACAGGGAAGATTTAAATATTTCACTTAAACCAGAATCTAGGTGATTGACTCTTCTCCAACAGTCCTACCCACAAGGAGAATTGTGACATTTCACCGGATGTGCATCCACTAAGGTGATGTGACTTTCCTTTCTTCTCCCTCCCCACAGGTGATATTGCACCATATACTTGAGAGCAGATAAAAGGCCTAATAATAACTCTCATACTAGGAACTAGGACATGTGCCGGATTGTGACTCTCAACCCAACCCTGAGCCTTTCCACAGGTGTTATTGTGACATTTACTTTTGCCAAGCTCCTGAGTGATTTACTAATCCTGTCTATTTATAGCCCAGATATGACATTTTTACATATAACTGGGACAAAACCTTGGTGATTTGACTTTTGTCTCAACAGTGTCCTCCAAAGGAGTCATAGCATATCTCTGGACCTATCTTCTAGCTTTTGTGACTTTCCCGACTGAACCCTCATTAAAATGAAGAGTGTAGCATTTCTACACACTACATCCAAATGATATGACCCTTTTGCCTGGGCCGTTACAACAGGAGGCATTGTGATATATCTCTGGACCCATCATTTAGGTGACATGACTCTCCTCTCCTGCCTAGACACGCTCCACAAGGGACATTATGCCACAGAGCTGGGCATAGCACCCAAGTTCTGTGACTTCTCTGTTAGGGCCTTGGCTACAAAGAGAATATTGGAATATTTCTGGCTTAGGATTTAGGTGGTGTGTCATCCTGCCTGTTTAGTAACCACAGAGGGCTTGGTGACATATATACCTAGGTATAGCTAGCAGGCTTGATAATGACTCTCATATGTGGACACAGCCAACAGGAGAAATTTTGAATCTTATAACTAAATTTAGAGACATGAGTGATGTGAAGCATCTCTTACTGTTAAGAAAGTCACAGAAGATTACAACACTCACACATTCTTTATAACACCTTTATGTTGTATAGAGAGTGTTATAAAAGGGCCCAGTGCAAAGAGCAAATTATGAGTCTCATGTAACCACCCAGCTGACCATAAATGCTTTCACTATCACAGATGGATAAAGGCTACTGTCCTACATGAAAACAAGACACATGTGGTATTGTAAATCTAATCCCTAGAATTTTATTTTATCATGACTATGATATAAAACTTTTCAATGCACTTTTGTGATTTCACTCTTCAGACTGGTTCCAGCCTACATATGGGATTTTGAAACCTATCTGGGACAACATTGAAGTCTTCTGACTCTTCTGCCTGGGTCCTGCTCTCAGTAAGAATTGTGACATCATTGGATCCAGTACTTAGGTGACATTACATTCTTGCCTGACCCATTCCCCCAGACATCCTTGTGACATATGATGTTGACCATTATGGAGGTTATGTAACTTTCCCTGCTGGAATGGGTCCTTCACACAGGGCAAGAGACTGACATAGACCAGGCACACAGGTAATGATACTTTTTTTTTTTTTTGCCAAGGCCATGTACAAAAGACAAGATTATGACATATTACAGGGCCTGTTATATAGGTGATATGGCTCTTCTGCTTGAAACATGCCCACTTGAATAGTGACATATTTCTAGACCAGGAACAAATGTGACGGTATTCTTTTGCCAAGGCCATGCTTTCAGGAAGGGTATGTGACATATCTCTGGGCCTGTCACTTAGGTGATGTGAATTCCTTCATGGGCTTCCCACATGGAGCATTTTATCATAAGGGTGGAACTTGCTCCTAGGTGATGTGATGTAACTCTCTTGTCTTGGTCTTTTTCTAAAGGAGACTTGTGGATATCTCAGGACCCAGGACCAGGAGATGTGGCTTTTCAGCCTGGTTTCTTCCCACATATTAAATTGTGACCTATACCTAAAGAAACACCTAAGTGATATAGGTCACTTTTTTTTTTTTTTTTTTTTTTTTTTTTTTTTTTTTTTTTGCCTGAGCCCTGCCTACTAATGACATTGGGTCATATCTTTGAGTCCACGACCTAAGCAATTTGACTCACTTCTTCTGTCTGGGCTTTTACAATGGAGAATTGTGACATATTGAGAAGCCCTGTACTTAGGTAATGTGACTCATCTTCTTCCTAAAGGGTGCCCAGTAATAGGACTTTTGCTCTATTTCAGGACCCAACACCCAGATAATGTTACTCTTCTGCCTAGGTCATATATAAAGTGGAAATTTTGGCATATTGCTTTGCCCAGCATTCTAAGGATATGACCCTGCTGTCTATGCCAGGGCCACAGAAGGTACTTTGACATATCTTTGGCTCGTTCTGTAGGTTTTTTGGCACTAATCAATTTGCTGGGTTTCTTCCATGTGGTTTTGTGTAATATTGTAGGTTCCAGCCCCCAGTTAATGTGACCTCATTTTTTAGGCCCCGCCTAGATAGGGCACTGTGATATATTGCTTGACACAGCACCTTAATGATATTAACCCTCTGCCTAGATTTTTGCCCACAAATGGGTTTATGACATATAACTTGCTTCAGTTCAAAGGCATGATGATCAAGCTTATTGTGGGGTTAAGCCAATAGGAGATGTTTTTCCTCTCACCCTTAGGTTTAAATCAACAGTTAAGGTCCTCCATTTCATATTTGTTCAAAGATCACTGAATTTTAAAACACTAACTTATATCCTACATTTACAAAGCTTAGTTTTGAGGTTCTGAATCTAACAAGTCAATACAACCCAAAGTTTGAATTGTGACTCTCATAAGTGAATCTGACTACTGGTGAGATGGTGAGTCATTTCTGCACCCATCTCACACACCTAATAATGATCTCAACCCTGATGCCAGCCTATAGAAGACATGTTGTCTGACATAACTTGGTTAGGGAAATATGTAAGATTATGAGTCCATATAAGTATGTAGGCCTCAGAAAGTTTTACAACTCTCATGCATGTTGCATAAAGTTTTCAGATGTTGCAGATAATATCATACAATGGCAAGCACACTCAGAAGTTTGTGACTGTCATATACACAACTAGATAACAGATAATGGTGTTGCACTTAAAGATGACGAGTTTATGTCATAACAGCAGATATTTTCACCTATCGCTGGGCCTATTGGGTAGATGACATTTCTCTCCTGCCACTGCCCTGCTCACAGGTGACACTGTGACATATTGCTAGATATAGCATCTAGGTAATGTGACTCTCCTCTTGTGCATGGATCCTGTTCACTGAAGAAATTGTGACATACCACTGAGCACAAACTCTAGGTGACATGGCTCTCCTCTTTGTCATGGACTCTGCCAAAAGAGGGACTTATTACATATTATTGAGCCCAGCATGCTTGTCGTGTAATTCTTTTTTTTTTTTTCTTTGAGCATGTCTACATTGGGCATGGTGACATATTACCTGAGGTTGTACTCAGGTGATGTGGGGGGGGGGGTCTTCTTCCTGGTTTCTACCCACATGTTAGATTGTGACGTATAACTAGAGAAGTACATAGGTGATAGAACTCTTCTTTCCTACCTGAGCCCTGCATAAAGGAGAGAGTGGACAGTGGGATATATCTCTGAGCCCATGACCTAAGTGAAGTGACTCTTTTCTCCTGCCTAGTCTTTATAATGGGATGATTGTGACATATTGCTGACCCCAGCACTCAGGTTATTAGAAAAACAAAAATGTGACCTATTGCAGGGCCCAGAATGCAGATAACATTACTCTTTTGCTTGTGTCCTGATATATGAAGAATTATGGCGTATTGCTGAGTACAGCACCCTAATAATGTGACTCTCATGCCTGTCCTGAAGCCATAGAAGATATTTTGACATATCGTGGGCCCATTCTGTTGGCATTTTGGTTCTCACTTCTAGGTTTTTTCTTTTTCCACATATGGGATTTTGTCATATTGCAGGGTCCAAAACCCATTAATGTGACTCTAATTCCTGTATCCTTCTTAGAGAGGACATTATGACATGATGCTTGACACAGAACTTAAGTGATGTTATCTTCCTGCCTACTTTTTTGCCCACAAATGGGACTTTGTCATATACCTTACTTCAGCTCACATGCAGGATGGTCAAACTTATCCTGGGATTCAGCCAATAGGAGATATTTTGCCTCTCATCACTAGGCTTAGGGCAATAGATGAGGTCCTGTGTTTCATATCTGTATCAAACTCAAAAACTTTACAACACTAACTCATAATGAATACACTTCTTGGGTTGTGCAGAGACTTTTATGACAGAGATCAGCAAAAGTTTAGATCAGAACTCTCCATTAGACACCCAGGTGAAAGCAAATATTGTCACCATCTCACATGTACAAAGACCACTATTATGTTCCTGAGTCTGAAAGTGAATAGAGTACAAAGTCAGAATTGTGAACTTCATATGTGGATCTGGCCACAAATGGGATGGTGACTCATTTCTGGATCCAGCTCACTGGCAAAATAATGGGTCTAATCCCTGAACCCAGCCTATGGAAGATATGATGACTATTATATCTGGGTTTAGGACAATATGTAAGAATTCATACTAGCATGTAGGCCTCAGAATGGCTTGCAACTCTTATGAACACTGTATAAAGCCTTCAAAGGTTGTAGAGTGTCACACATACAGTGTGGTCCAGGAAACATGTGAGCTTGTGATTCTCATATTCACACCCATCTCACAGTGAATTGTGTCACCCTGAAAGACAAGGAGTTCTGGCATATTACTAGGCCTACTACCCAAATGTTGAGACTTTTAGGCTTAAATTCTTTCCTATGGATTAACAGTGACATATCGCTGAGTTAGAATCATAATAATGTGACTCTTCTGCATGGACTCTGCCAACAGGGAATATTTTTGCATATCTCTGGGACTATAAGCTATGTGATTTGTCTCTCCTATTCATTCCCTGTCCCCAGAGGATGCTGTGAAATATCATTTTACTTAATATTTAGAAAATGTGACTATCCTCTCCTGCCTGCGACCTGCTCACCATAGAAGATGTGATATACTGCTGATTGCAAAACCTAGGTGATGTGGCTCTCCTTCATATTCTAGACTATTCCAAGATAAGAAATTATTACACATTGTAGAGCTCAAAAGAATTGGTGGAACACTCCTCTTTTTCTTCTTTCCTGTCCATAGTGGGCTTCATGACATACTATTTGAAGCTGTACCCAAGTAATATGACTCTTCTGACTGGGACCAGCCAAAAAATTAGTATATACTGTATCATTTTTTTTTTTCAGAAAAAAGCCACGAGAGTCATATCACCTGGGTGCTGAGCCAGTTATATAGTATAATCTTACTTTTTTCTGCTCACAGGTCAAGTTGTGACATATACCAGGTTTAAGCACACATGCAAAATAATAATTCTCACATCTGGACCCATCCAGTAGAGACACTTGACTCTCAGAGCCAGTCTCACAGCCATTGGTAAAGTCCTGTGTTTTTCACTTGTATAAATTTCATGACCGATTATAACACTCAAGTATATCATACAAAGCCTTAATGATACAAAGATTGTAATAACAGAAACCAGCAATGAGGTGAGAATGTGACCCTTCAATGCACACCTAGCTGACACGATTGACATTCTCACACATGAACGGGGCCTAGGAATGAGGTAATAAATCTCACACATAAAAAGGAGTCAAAGGTTGAAATAATTACTCTCATAGATGGATCTGATTTACAGGTGGTTTGGTATCATGAACCATGTTTCAACATGCCTGTAGTGCTGTGACTCCCCTACTGGGGAGTCAAGTGGTATTGGGGCTCTTATACATGGATCTTGCTCATTGTGAGATTGTGACTGCTCTACTTGAACCCAACTCACAGAAAAAATTTCATCACATTCACAAAAGAAATACCTATGTGAGTTGTGAAACTTATTTCCAAATCTTTCTGAGAGTATAAAAAATAGTAGTAACTTTGCTCAGCACTTGAATAATCTGACTCTTTTCTAGTCAGACTGCAAATTAAATTGTGCCATATGTGAAACAAGCACCTAAGCAATATATAATAGCTTCCAGAGCTCCCACTGCAAAGGGCACTTTTATATATCACTGGGACAATCACCCAAGTGATGTAAATTATCCACCTGAAAACTGCCTACAAGGAGAATTGTGTCTTAAATCTACCCTGACCACAGGGAAATTGTGACATATTGCTGCACCCAGCACTAATTTGAGGTCACTCAAATTTGAGGTCACTCTTCTGCCAGGGTCCTGCCCACAAAGTGTACTGCAACATTTTACTGGACCCACACCCACATAGTTGATGTGAATTTCTTGCCCACTCTGGCCATAGGTGATATTGTGCCATATACCTGAGAACATAACACAACCTAATGTTCAGGATGGTGACTCTTATTCTTCAATTCCACAAGTTTAATTGTGACCTAAACTTTTGACCAGCTCCTGAGTGATTTAATAATTCTGCCTAGGTATAGCCCACAGATGAGAGTTTCACAAATACCTGAGCCAAGTACCTTGGTGATATGAATGTTCTATCTTAAAAATGTCCTTGGGGGAATTTTAACATATTTCTGGATGTATTATTTAGATAACATTACTCTCTTCTTCTGCTTTTACTCTGCTTAATTGTAGCTTTTCTAAACACTGCATCCAAATGATATTAATGCCTTGCTTATTGGCTTTCCAAAATGGAAGCATTGTGACATATTTTGGAGCCTATCATTTAGGTGATATGACTCTCCTCCGTGGACACTGCCTGCAAGGGACATTACGCCACAGAGTTGGACATAACACAGAAGTTATGTGACATTTCTAACAGTTTACTTACTACAAAGAGAATACTGGAATATTCCTAGCCCAGCATTTAGGTGATGTAGCCATTCTTCCTGCTTCATAATCACAGAGGAAATTGTAACATATATTTAGGCACAGGTCACAGGAGTGATAATGACTCTCATATGTGAACTCAGCCAATAGGGGATATTTTGACTCTTATAACTATGTTTAGAGGCATGCATGACGTCCTACATCAGCTGCTTGTACAATCATCACAAAAGTTCACAACACTCACGTATATTTTACTAAGTCTTTGGGTTATACAGACACAGTCAAAGCTGGGCTCAGCACCTAGCTGATATGACTTCCTTCTTGGCCCTGCTCACAGGGAGCATTGTGATGTAAGTGTGGAACTTGCACATACGTGGTATAACTCTCTTGACTGGGTCCTTTTCTAAAGAGGGCTTGTGAATATCTCAGGACCTAGGACCAGGTGATGTGGTTCTTCAGCCTGGATTCTGCCCACATGTTAAATTGTCTAGGTATATGTAATATACCTAGACAATAGGCATATTGTGACACATTGAGCCCAAAACCTAGGTAATATGACTTTCAACTTGTTGCCAAACAATGCCCATGAAAAGACATTTTGCCATATTTTGTGGCTCAGTAACCAGATAATGTTACTCTTCTGCCTTGGACATGTATAAATAGGGAATTATGGCATATTGTTTGCACAACAACCTAATGACATGATCTCCTACCTGTGCCAGAGCCACAGAATGTGTATTGACATATCTTTGGCCCAATGTGCAGGTGTTTTTTCTCTCATCATTTTGCTGCTTTCTTCCACACGTGATTGTATCATATTACTAAACTCCATCCCCCAGTTAATGTGACCCTCTTTACAAGCCCCTGCTTAATGAGGGCGTTGTGACATATTGCTTTGCACAGCACCTAGGTGATGTTAATGTTCTGCCTAGGTGTTGCAAACACACACACAAAAATAAATTATGACATATACCTTCCTTCAGTTCAAAGATGTAATGATCAAGCTTGTAATGGGATTCAGCCAACAGGAGATATTTTTCCTCTCATGAGTAGGTTTAAGTCAGTAGGTAAGGTCTGCCAGGGATATTTGTACAAAGCTCACAGAAGTTTATAGAGCTAATCCATATCATAAATACTTCTTGTGTGGTACAGAGAGTTTCATAACATTGCCCATCAAAATGTTAAGATTGTGACTCTCAACTACACATTGAGGTGAAAGTAAAAATTGTCTCCATCCTATATTCACGACGCCCTTTGTTGAGGTCCTTATGCTAACAAGTGAATACAGTAAGAAATTTGAGTTGTAACTTTCATAAGTGAATCTGGCCACAGGTGGGATGGTGACATTTCTAGACCCAGCTCACAAGCAAAATAATAATCTCATCCCTGAAGCCAGCATATAGGAGAGATGTTGACTGTCATTCCTTGGTTTAGTAAAATATGTAATATCATGATTCCATAACAGCATGAAGGCCTCAGAGTGGTTTGCAACTCTCATTCATGCCGTATAAAGCCTTCAAATTTTGTAAAGGGTCATAGAGTGGCCCAGGAAACACATGAGATTGTGACTGTCATATACAAAGTCAGCTCACAGTTAATGGCATCACACTCAAAGGCAAGGAGACTTGGCATGTTACTAGGCATAGTGCCCAGGTGTTGAGACATTTTGGCTTAAATTTCTTCCCATGGGTGCATTGTGACATATTGCTGGGTTGGAATCACAAAAATTTGACTCTTCTGCTTGGACCCTGCCAAAAGAGGATAGTGTTACATATCTCTGGGCCTATAAGCTTTGTGATTTATCTCTCCTGCCTGTTCTCTGCCCCCACAAGGCATTGTAAAATATCATTTGGCTTAACATCCTGGTCATGTTATCCACCTCTCTTGTCTGTGTTCTTCTCACCAAATAAATTGTAACATACCGCTGATTGCAAAATCTCAGTAATGTGACTCTCCTTCATATGCTAGACTTTGTCAAGAGAGGGGATTATTACATATTGCAGAGCCCAGCACCTAGGTTGAGGTACTCTCCTCATTTTCTCTTTTTCTGTCAATAGCGGTCTTTATTATTATGATGATTATTATTATACTTTATGGTACATATGCACAAAGTGCAGGTTTGTTACCTATGTATACATGTGCCATTTTGGTGTGCTGCACCCATTAACTAGTCATTTAACATTAGGTATATCTCCTAATGCTATCCCTCCCCACTCTCCCCACCCCACAACAGGCCCCGGTGGGTGAATATTCCCCTTTCTGTGTCCATGTGTTCTCATTGTTCAATTCCCACCTATGATTGAGAACATGTGGTGTTTGGTTTTTTGTCATTGCAAAAGTTTGCTGAGAATGATGGTCTCCAGCTTCGTCCATGTCCCTACAAAGGACATGAACTCATCATTTTTTATGGATGCATAGTATTCCATGGTGTATGTGTGCCACATTTTCTTAATCCAGTCTATCATTGTTGGACATTTGGGTTGGTTCCTAGTCTTTGCTATTGTGAATAGTGCTGCAAGAAACATATGTGTGCATGTGTCTTTATAGCAGTATGATATATAATCCTTTGTGTATATACCCAGTAATGGGATGGCTGTGTCAAATGGTATTTCTAGTTCTAGATCCCTGAGGAATTGTCACACTGACTTCCACAATGGTTGAACTAGTTTACTGTCCCACAAACAGTGTAAAAGTGTTCCTGTTTCTCCACATCCTCTCCAGCACCTGTTGTTTCCTGACTTTTTAATGATTGCCATTCTAACTGGTGTGAGATGGTATCTCATTGTGATTTTGATTTGCATTTCTCTGATGGCCAGTGATGATGAGCATTTTTTCATGTGTCTTTTGGCTGCATAAATGTCTTCTTTTGAGAAGTGTCTGTTCATATACTTCACCCACTTTTCGATGGTTTTTTTTTTTTTTTCCTTGTAAATTTGTTTGAGTTCATTGTAGATTCTGGATATTACCCCTTTGTCAGATGAGTGGATAGCAAAAATTCTCTCCCATTCTGTAGGTTGCCTGTTCACTCTGATGGTAGTTTCTTTTGCTGTGCAGAAGCTCTTGAGTTTAATTAGATCTCATTTGTCAATTTTGGCTTTTGTTGCCATTGCTTTTGGTGTTTTAGACATGAAGTCCTTGCCCATGCCTATGTCCCAAATGGTATTGCCTAGGTTTTTTTCTAGGGTTTTTATGGTTTTAGGTCTAAAATTTAAGTCTTTAATCCATCTTGAATTAATTCTTGTATAAGGTGTAATAAGGAAGGGATCCAGTTTCAGCTTTCTACATATGGCTAGCCAGTTTTCCCAGAACCATTTGTTAAATAGGGAATGGTTTCCTCATTTCTTATTTTTGTCAGGTTTGTCAAAGATCAGATGGTTGTAGACATGTGGCATCGTTTCTGAGGGCTTTTTTCTGTTCCATTTGTCTATATCTCTCTTTTGGTACCAGTACCATGCTGTTTTGGTTACAGTAGCCTTGTAGTATAATTTGAAGTCAGGTAGTGTGATGCCTCCAGATTTGTTCTTTTGGCTTAGGATTGACTTGGCAATTCGGGCTCTTTTGGTTCCATATGAACTTTAAAGTAGTTTTTTCCAATTCTGTGAAGAAAGTCATTGGTAGCTTGATGGGGATGACATTGAATCTATAAATTACTTTGGGCAGTATGGACATTTTCATGATATTGATTCTTCCTACCCATGAGCATGGACTGTTCTCCCATTTGTTTGTATCTTCTTTTATTTCATTGAGCTGTGGTTTGTAGTTCTCCTTGAAGAGGTCCTTCCCATCCCTTGTAAGTTGGATTCCTAGGTATTTTATTCTCTTTGAAGCAATTGTGAATGGAAGTTCACTCATGATTTGGCTCTCTGTTTCTCTGTTATTGGAGTATAGGAATGCTTGTGATTTTTGCACATTGATTTTGTATTCTGAGACTTTGCTGAAGTTGCTTACTATCTTAAGGAGATTTTGGGCTGAGATGATGGGGTTTTCTAGATATACAATCATGTCATCTACAAACAGGGATAACTTGACTTCCTCTTTTCCTAATTGAATACCATTTATTTCTTTCTCCTGCCTGATTGCTGTGGCCTGAACTTCCAACATTATGTTGAATAGGAGTGGTGAGAGAGGGCATCCCTATGTTGTTCCAATTTTCAAAGGGAATGTTTCCAGTTTTTGTCCTTTCAGTATGATATTGGCTATTGTTTTGCCATAGATAGCTCTTATTATTTTGAGATATGTCACATCAATACCTAATTTATTGAAAGTTTTTAGCATGAAGCATTGCTGAAATTTGTCAAAGGCCTTTTCTGCATCTATTGAGATAATCATGTGGTTTTTGTCATTGGTTCTGTTTATATGCTGGATTACATTTATTGATTTGTATATGTTGAACCAGACTTGCATCCCAAGGATGTAGCCCACTTGATCTTTTTGGATAAGCTTTTTGATGTGTTGCTGGATTCGCTTTGGAAGTATTTTATTGAGGATTTTTGCATCGATATTCATCAGGGAGAGTGGTATAAAATTCTCTTTTTTTGTGTGTCTTTGCCAGGCTTTGGTATCAGGATGATGCTGGCTTCATAAAATGAGTTAGGGAGTATTACCTGTTTTTCTATTGACAGGAATAGTTTCAGAAGGAATGATCCCAGCTCCTCCTTGTACGTCTGGGAGAATTCAGCTCTGCATCCACCTTGTCCTGGACATTTTTTGGTTGCAAAGTTATTAATTGTTGCATCTATTTCAGAGCCTGTTATTGGTCTATTTAGAGATTCATCTTCTTCCTGGTTTAGTCTTGGGAGGGTGTATGTGTAGAGGAATTTATCAATTTCTTCTATATTTTCTAATTTATTTGTGTAGAGGTGTTCATAGTATTCTCTGTTGGTAGTTTGCATTTCTGTGGGATCAGTGGTGATATCCCCTTTATCATTTTTTATTGTGTCTATTTGATTCTTCCCTGTTTTCTTCATCAGTCTTCCTAGCGGTCTATCAATTTTGTTGATCTTTTTAAAAAACCAACTCCTGGATTCATTGATTTATTGAAAGGTTTTTTTTGTGTCTTTATTTCCTTCATTTCTGCTCTGATCTTAGTTCTTTCTTGCCTTCTGCTAGCTTTTGAATGTGTTTACTCTTGCTTCTCTAGTTATTTTAATTGTTTTGTTAGGGTGTTAATTTTAGATCTTTCCTGATTTCTCTTATGGGCATTTAGTGCTATAAATTTCCGTCGACACACTGCTTTAAACATGTTCCAGAGATTCTGATATGTTGTGTCTTTGTTCTCCTTGGTTTCAAAGAACATGTTTATTTCTGCTTTTATTTCGTTATGTACCCAGTAGTCACTCTGGAGCATGTTGTTGAGTTTCCATGTAGTTAAGTGAATTTTGTGGGGAAAAACAAGAGAGATAAGATTGTTATTATGTCTGTGTGGAAAGAAGTAGACATAAGAGACTTCATTTTGTTCTGTACTAAGAAAAATTCTTCTGCCTTGAGATGCTGTTAATCTGTGACCTTACCCCCAACCCCGTGCTCTCTGAAACATGTGCTGTGTCAAACTCAGGGTTAAATGGATTAAGGGTTCTGCAAGATTTGCTTTGTTAAACAAATGCTTGAAGGCAGCATGCTCCTTAAGAGTCATCACCACTCCCTAATCTCAAGTACCCAGAGACACAAAACCTGTGGAAGGCTGCAGGGACCTCTGCCTAGGAAAGCCAGGTATTGTCCAAGGTTTCTCCCCAAGTGATAGTCTGAAATATGGCCTCCTGGGAAGGGAAAGCCCTGACCATCCCCCAGCCCAACACCTGTAAAGGGTCTGTGCTGTGGAGAATTAGTATAAGAGGAAGTCATGCCTCTTGCAGTTGAGACAAGAGGAAGGCATCTTTCTCTTGCCCATCCCTGGGCAATGGAATGTCTTGGTATAAAACCCAATTGTATGTTCCATCTACTGAGATAGGGAAAAACTGCTTGGCTGGAGATGAGACATGTGGGCAGCAATACTGCTTAGCAAAGCATTGAGATGTTTTTGTGTATGCATATATAAAGCACAACACTTGATTATTTACCTTGTCTATGATGCAAAGACCTTTGTTCACATGTTTGTCTGTTGACCCTCTCCCCACTATTGTCTTGTGACCATGACACATCCCCCTCTCTGAGAAACACTGACAAATAATCGATAAATACTAAAGAAACTCAGAAGCCAGGGGGATCCTCCACATGCTGAACACTGGTCCCCTGGGTCCCCTTATTTCTTTCTCTATACTTTGTCTCTGTGTCTTTTTCTTTTCCAAATCTCTCATTCCACCTAATGAGAAACACCCACAGGTGTGCAGGGACGACCCACCCCTTCATCTGGTGCCCAATGAGGAGGCTTTTCTCTATGGTGAAAGTACGCTCGAGCGTGGTCATTGAGGACAAGTTGATGAGAGATCTCGAGTACATCTACAGTCAGCCTTAAGGTAAGCTTGTGGACTTGGAAGAAAGCTAGGGTGATAATGGGACAAACTGAAAGTAAAACTAAAAGTAAATATTCCTCTTATCTCAGCTTCATTAATATTCTTTTAAAAAGAGGGGGAGTTAAAATATCTCCAAAAAATCTAATCAAACTATTTCAAATAATAGAACAATTTTGCCCATGGTTTCCAGAACAAGGAACTTTAGATCTAAAAGATTTGAAAAGAATTGGTAAGGAACTAAAACAAACAGGTAGGAAGGGTAATATCATTCCACTTACAGTATGGAATGATTGGGCCATTATTAAAGCAGCTTTAGAACCATTTCAAACAGAAGAAGATGGTGTTTCAGTTTCTGTTGCCCCTGGAAGCTGTGTAATAGATTGTAAAGAAAATACAGGGAGAAGATCCCAAAAGGAAATGGAAAGTTTACATTGCGAATATGTAGCAGAGCCGGTAATGGCTCAGTCAATGCAAAGTGTTGACTATAATCAATTACAGGAGGTGATATATCCTGAAACATTAAAATTAGAAGAAAAAGGTCCAGAATCAGTGGGGCCATCAGAGTCTAAACCACGAGGGCCAAGTCCTCTTCCAATAGGTCAGATGCCCATAGCATTACAACCTCAGACGCAGGTTAGAGAAAATAAGACCCAACTGCCAGTAGCTTATCAATACTGGCCACCGGCCAAACTTCAGTATTGGCCACCCCCAGAAAGTCAGTATGGATGTCCAGTAATGCCCCCAGCACCATAGGGCAGGGCACCTTACCTTCAGCCACCCACTAGGAGACTTAATCCTATGGCACCATGTAGTAGACAGGGTAGTGAATTACATGAAATTATTGATAATTCAAGAAAGGAAGGAGATACTGAGGCATGGCAATTCCCAGTAATGTTAGAACCGATGCCACCTGGAGAAGGAGCCCAAGAGGGAGAGCCTCTCACAGTTGAGGCCAGATACAAGTCTTTTTCAATAAAAATGCTAAAAGATATGAAAGAGGGAGTAAAACAGTATGGACCCAACTCCCCTTATATGAGGACACTATTAGATTCCATTGCTCATGGACATAGACTCATTCTTTATGATTGGGAGATTCTGACAAAATCGTCTCTCTCACCCTCTCAATTTTTACAATTTAAGACTTGGTGGATTGATGGGGCACAAGAACAGATCTGAAGAAATAGGGCTGCCAATCCTCCAGTTAACATAGATGCAGATCAACTATTGGGAACAGGTCAAAATTGGAGCACTATTAGTCAACAAGCATTAATGCAAAATCAGGCCATTAAGCAAGTTAGAGCTATCTGTCTTAGAGCCTGGGAAAAAAATCCAAGACCCAGGAACTGCCTGCCCCTCATTTAATACAGTAAGACAAGGTTCAAAAGAACCCTACCCTGATTTTGTGGCGAGGCTCCAAGATGTTGCTGAAAAGTCAATTGCTGATGAAAAAGCCCGTAAAGTCATAGTGGAGTTGATGGCATACAAAAACGCCAATCCTGAGTATCAATCAGCCATTAAGCCATTGGAAGGAAAGATTCCTGCAGGATCAGATGTAATCTCAGAGTATGTAAAAGCCTGTGATGGAATTGGAAGAGCTATGCATAAAGCTACGCTTATGGCTCAAGCAATAGCTGGAGTCATTTTAGGAGGACAAGTTAGAACATTTGAAGGGAAATGTTATAATTGTGGTCAAATTGGTCATTTAAAAAAGAATTGCCCAGTCTCAAATAAACAGAATATAACTACTCAAGCGACTACAACTACAGGTAGAGAGCCACCTGACTTATGTCCAAGATGTAAAAAAGGAAAACATTAGGCTAGTCAATGTCATTCTAAATTTGATAAAAATGGGCAACCATTGTTGGGAAATGAGCAAAGGGGCCAGCCTCAGGCCCCACAACAAACTGGGGCATTCCCAATTCAGCCCTTTGTTCCTCAGGGTTTTCAGGGACAACAACCCCCACTGTCCCAAGTGTTTCAGGGAATAAGCCAGTTACCACAATACAATTGTCCCCCACCACAAGTGGCAGTGCAGCAGTAGATTTATGTACTATACAAGCAGTCTCTCTGCTTCCAGGGGAGCCCCCACAAAAAATCCCCACAGGGGTATATGGCCTGCTGCCTGAGGGGACTGTAGGACTAATCTTGGGGAGATCAAGTCTAAATCTAAAGGGAGTTCAAATTCATACTGGTGTGGTTGATTCAGACTATAAAGTTGAAATTCAATTGGTTATTAGCTCTTCAATTCCTTGGAGTACCAGTCCAGGAGACAAGATTGCTCTATTATTACTCCTGCCATATATTAAGGTTGAAAATAATGAGATAAAAAGAACAGGAGGGTTTGGAAGCACTGATCTGACAGGAAAGGCTGCATACTGGGCAAGTCAGGTCTCAGAGAACAGGCCTGTGTGTAAGGCCATTATTCAAAGAAAACAGTTTGAAGGGTTAGTAGACACTGGAGTGGATGTCTCTATCATTGCTTTAAATCAGTGGCCAAAAAATTGGCCTAAGCAAAAGGCTGTCACAGGACTTGTTGGCATAGGCACAGCCTCAGAAGTGTACCAAACTACTAAGATTTTACATTGTTTAGGGCCAGATAATTAAGAAAGAACTGTTCAGCCAATGATTACTTCAATTCCTTTTAATCTGTGGGGTCAGGATTTATTACAACAATGGGGTATGGAAATCACTATGCCCACTCCATTATATAGCACCACGAGTCAAAAAATCATAACCAAGATGGGATATACAGCAAAAAAGGGACTAGGAAAAAATGGAGATGGCATTAAAGTTCCAATTGAGACTAAAATAAATCAAGAAAAAAAAGAAATAGGGTATCCTTTTTAGGGGCGGCCACTGTAGAGCATCCAAAACCCATACCATTAACTTGGAAGACAGAAAAACCAGTATGGGTAAATCAGTGGCAGCTACCAAAACAAAAACTGGAGGCTTTACATTTATTAGCAAATGAACAGTTAAAAAAAGGTCATATTGAGCTTTCATTCTCGCCTTGGAATTCTCCTGTGTTTGTAATTCAGAAGAAATCTGGCAAATGGTGTATGTTAACTGACTTAAGGGCCGTAAATGCTGTAATTCAACCCATGGGTCATCTCCAACCCAGGTTGTCCTCTCCGGCCATGATCCCAAAACACTGGCCCTTAATTATAATTGATCTAAAGGATTGCTTTTTTACCATCCCTTTGGCAGAGCAGGATTGTGAAAAATTTGCCTTTACTATACCAGCCATAAATAATAAAGAACCAGCCACCAGGTTTCAGTGGAAAGTGTTACCTCAAGGAATGCTTAATAGTCCAACTATTTGTCAGACTTTTGTAGGTCAAGCTCTTCAACCAGTTAGAAACAAGTTTTCAGACTGTTATATTATTCATTATACTGATGATATTTTATGTGCTGCAGAAATGAGAGATAAATTAATTGACTGTTATACATTTCTGCAAGCAGAAGTTGCCAACACAGGACTAACAATAGCATCTGATAAGATCCAAACCTCTACTCCTTTTCATTATTTAGGGATGCAGAGAGAAAATAAAAAAAATTAAGCCACAAAAAATAGAAATAAGGAAAGACACATTAAAAACACTAAATGATTTTCAAAAATTGCTTGGAGATATTAATTGGATTTGGCCAATTCTAGGCATTCCTACTTATGCCATGTCAAATTTGTTCTCTATCTTAAGAGGAGACTCAGACTTAAATAGTAAGAGAATGTTAACCCCAGAGGTGACAAAAGAAATTAAATTAGTGGAAGCAAAAATTCAGTCAGCGCAAATAAATAGAATAGATCCCTTAGCCCCAATCCAACTTTTGATTTTTGCCACTGCACATTCTCCAACAGGCATCATTATTCAAAATACTGATCTTTTGGAGTGGTCATTCCTTCCTCACAGTACAGTTAAGACTTTTACATTGTACTTGGATCAAACAGTCACATTAATTGGTCAGACAAGATTACGAATAATAAAATTATATGGAAATGACCCAGACAAAATAGTTGTCCCTTTAACCAAGGAACAAATTAGATAAGCCTTTATCAAGTCTAGTACATGGCAAATTGGCCTTGCTAATTTTTTGGGAATTATTGATAATCATTACCCAAAAACAAAAATCTTCCAGTTTTTGAAATTGACTACTTGGATTCTACCTAAAATTACCAGACAGAAACCTTTAGAAAATGCTCTAACAGTATTTACTGATGGTTCCAGCAATGGAAAAGTGGCTTACACAGGGCCAAAAGAATGAGTAATCAAAACTCCATATCAATCAGCTCAAAGAGCAGAGTTGGTTGCAGTCATTACAGTGTTACAAGATTTTGGCCAACCTATCAATATTATATCAGATTCTGCATATGTAGTACAGGCTACAAGGGATGTTGAAACAGCTCTAATCAAATATAGCATGGATGATCAATTAAACCAGTGATTCAATTTATTACAACAAACTGTAAGAAAAAGAAATTTCCCATTTTATATTATTCACATTCAAGCACACAGTAATTTACCAGGGCCTTTGACTAAAGCAAATGAACAAGCTGACTTACTGGTATCATCTGCATTCATAAAAGCACAAGAACTTCATGCTTTGACTCATGTAAATGCAGCAGGATTAAAAAATAAATTTGATGTCACATGGAAACGGGCAAAAGATATTGCACAACATTGCACCCAGTGTCAAGTCTTACACCTACCCACTCAAGAGGCAGGAGTTAATCCCAGAGGTCTGTGTCCTAATGCATTATGGCAAATAGATGTCACGCATATACCTTCATTTGGAAGATTATCATATGTTCATGTAACAGTTGATATTTATTCACATTTCATATGGGCAACTTGCCAAACAGGAGAAAGTACTTCTCATGTTAAAAAAACATTTATTGTCTTGTTTTGCTGTAATGGGAGTTCCAGAAAAAATCAAAACTGACAATGGACCTGGATATTGTAGTAAAGCTTTCCAAAAATTCTTAAATCAGTGGAAAATTTCATATACAACAGGAATTCCTTATAATTCCCAAGGACAGGCCATAGTTGAAAGAACTAATAGAACACTCAAAACTCAATTAGTTAAACAAAAAGAAGGGGGAGACAGTAAGGAGTGTACCACGTCTCAGATGCAACTTAATCTAGCACTCTATACTTTAAATTTTTTAAACATTTATAGAAATCAGACTACTACTTCTGCAGAACAACATCCTACTGGTAAAAAGAACAGCCCACATGAAGGAAAATTGATTTGGTGGAAAGATAATAAAAATAAGATGTGGGAAATTGGGAAGGTGATAACGTGGGGGAGAGGTGTTGCTTGTGTTTCACCAGGAGAAAATCATCTTCCTGTTTGGATACCCACTAGACATTTGAAGTTCTAGAATGAACCCATCGGAGATGCAAAGAAAAGCACCTCCGCAGAGATGGAGACACAGCAATCGAGCACCATTGACTCACAAGATGAACAAAATAGTGATGTCAGAAGACCAGAGAGTATGCTGCTTGCAGCCTTGATTGTATCAACGGTGGTAAGTCTTCCTATGCCTGCAGGAGCAGCTGCAGCTAATTATACCTACTGGGCCTATGTGCCTTTCCCGCCCTTAATTTGGGCAGTCACATGGATGGATAATCCTATAGAAGTATATGTTAATGATAGTATATGGGTACCTGGCCCCACAGATGATTGCTGCCCTGCCAAACCTGAAGAAGAAGGGATGATGATAAATATTTCCATTGAGTATCATTATCCTCCTATTTGCCTAGGGAAAGCACCAGGATGCTTAATGCCTGCAGTCCAAAATTGGTTTGTAGAAGTACCTACTGTCAGTCTTAACAGTAGATTCACTTATCACATGGTAAGCGGGATGTCACTCAGGCCACAGGTCAATTATTTACAGACTTTTCTTATCAAAGATCATTAAAATTTAGACCTAAAGGGAAGCCTTGCCCCAAGGAAATTCCCAAAGGATCAAAAAATACAGAAGCCTTAGTTTGGGAAGAATGTGTGGCCAATAGTGTGGTTATATTACAAAACAATGAATTCGGAACTATTATAGATTGGGCACCTCGAGGCCAATTCTACCACAATTGCTCAGGACAAACTCATTTGTGTCCAAGTGCACAAGTGAGTCCAGCTGTTGATAGCAACTTAACAGAAAGTCTAGACAAACATAAGCACAAAAAATTACAGTCTTTCTACCCTTGGGAATGGGGAGAAAAAGGAATCTCTACCCCAAGACCAAAAATAATAAGTCCTGTCGCTGGTCCTGAACATCCAGAATTGTGGAGGCTTACTGTGGCCTCACACCGCATTAGGATTTGGTCTGGAAATCAAACTTTAGAAACAAGAGGCTGTAAGCCATTTTATACTATCGACCTAAATTCCAGTCTAACAGTTCCTTTACAAAGTTGCGTAAAGCCCCCTTATATGCTAGTTGTAGGAAATATAGGTATTAAACCAGACTCCCAAACTATAACCTGTGAAAACTGCAGATTGTTTACTTGCATTGATTCAACTTTTAATTGGCAGCACTGTATTCTGCTGGTGAGAGCAAGAGAAGGCATGTGGATCCCTGTGTCCATGGACCGACCATGGGAGGCCTTGCCATCCATCCATATTTTGACTGAAGTATTAAAAAGCATTTTAAATAGATCCAAAAGATTCATTTTTACTTTAATTGCAGTGATTATGGGATTAATTGCAGTCACAGCTATGGCTGCTGTGGCAGGAGTTGCGTTGGACTCTTCTATTCAGTCAGTAAACTTTGTTAATGATTGGCAAAAAAATTCTACAAGACTGTGGAATTCACAATCTGGTATTGATCAAAAATTGGCAAATCAAATTAATGATCTTAGACAAACTGTCATTTGTATGGGAGACAGACTCATGAGTTTAGAACATCGTTTCCAGTTACAAAGTGGCTGGAATATGTCAGATTTTTGTATTACACCCCAAATTTATAATGAGTCTGAGCATCACTGGGATATGGTTAGACGCCATCTACAAGGAAGAGAAGATAATCTCACTTTAGACATTTCCAAATTAAAAGAATAAATTTTTGAAGCATCAAAAGCCCATTTAAATTTGGTGCCAGGAACTAAGGCAATTACAGGAGTTGCTGACGGCCTCACAAATCTTAACCCTGTCACTTGGATTAAGACCATTGGAAGTACTACGATTATAAATTTCATATTAATCCTTGTGTGCCTGTTTGTCTGTTGTTAGTCTGCAGGTGCATCCAACAGCTCTGAAGAGACAGCGACCATCAAGAACAGGCCATTATGATGATGGCGGTTTTGTTGAAAAGAAAAGGGGAAATGTGGGGAAAAGCAAGAGAGATCAGATTCTTATTATGTCTGTGTAGAAAGAAGTAGACATAAGAGACTCCATTTTATTCTGTACTAAGAAAAATTCTTCTGCCTCGAGATGCTGTTAATCTGTGACCTTACCCCCAACCCCGTGCTCTCTGAAACATGTGCTGTGTCAAACTCAGGGTTAAATGGATTAAGGGTTGTGCAAGATGTGCTTTGTTAAACAAGTGCTTGAAGGCAGCATGCTCCTTAAGAGTCATCACCACTCCCTAATCTCAAGTACCCAGGGACACAAAAACTGTGGAAGGCCGCAGGAACCTCTGCCTAGGAAAGCCAGGTATTGTCCAAGGTTTCTCCCCATGTGATAGTCTGAAATATGGCCTCATGGGAAGGGAAAGACCTGACCATCCCCCAGCCCAACACCCATAAAGGGTCTGTGCTGAGGAGGATTAGTATAAGAGGAAGTCATGCTTCTTGCAGTTGAGACAAGAGGAAGACATCTGTCTCCTGCCCATCCCTGGGCAATGGAATGTCTCAGTATAAAATCCGATTGTATGTTCCATCTACTGAGATAGGGAAAAACCACCTTAGGGCTGGAGGTGAGACATGCGGGCAGCAATACTGCTTAGTAAAGCATTGAGATGTTTATGTCTATGCATATCTAAAGCACAGCACTTGATTCTTTACCTTGTCTATGGTGCAAAGACCTTTGTTCACATGTTTATCTGCTGACCCTCTCCCCACTATAGTCTTGTGACCATGACACATCCCCCTCTCTGAGAAACACTGACAAATAATCAATACTAAGGGAACTCAGAAGCCAGAGTGATCCTCCATATGCTCAATGCTGGTCCCCTGGGTTCCCTTATTTCTTTCTCTATACTTTGTCTCTGTGTCTTTTTCTTTTCCAAGTCTCTCATTCCACCTAATGAGAAACATCCACAGGTGTGGAGGGGCGACCCACCCCTTCAGATTTAGGTGAGTTTCTTAATCCTGAGTTCTAGTTTGAATGCACTGTTTTCTGAGAGAGAGTTTGGTATAATTTCTGTTCTTTCCTGTTTGCTGAGTAGTGCTTTACTTCAAACTATGTGGTCAAATTTGGAATAGGTGTGGTGTGGTGCTGAAAAGAATGCACATTATGTTGATTTGGGGTGGAGAGTTCTGTAGATGTCTATTAGGTCTGCTTGGTGCAGAGCTGAGTTCAATTCCTGGATATCCTTGTTAAATTTCTGTCTTGTTGATCTGTCTCATGTTGACAGTGGGGTGTTAAAGTCTCCCATTATTATTGTGTGGGAGTCTAAGTCTCTTTGTAGGTCTCTAAGGACTTGCTTTATTAATTTGGGTGCTCCTGTATTGGGTTCATATATATTTAGGATAGTTAGCTCTTCTTGTTGAATTGATCCCTTTACCATTATGTAATGGCCTTCTTTGTCTCTTTTGATCTTTGCTGGTTTAAAGTCTGTTTTATCAGAGACTAGGATTGCAACCCCTGCCTTTTTTTGTTTTCCATTTGCTTGGTAGGTCTTCCTCCACTCCTTTATGTTGAGCCTATGTGTGTCTCTGCACGTGAGATGGGTCTCCCAAATACAGCACACTGATGCATCTGGACTCTTTATCCAATTTGCCAGTCTGTGTCTTTTAATTGGAGCATTTAGCCCATTTACATTTAAGGTTAATATTGTTATGTGTGAATTTGATCCTGTCATTATTATGTTAGCTGGTTATTTTGCTCATTAGTCAATGCAGTTTCTTCCTAGCCTTGACGATCTTTACAATTTGGCATGTTTTTGCAGTGGCTGGTACCAGTTGTGCCTTTCCATGTTTAGTGCTTCCTTCAGGAGCTCTTTTAGTGCAGTCCAGGTAGTGACAAATTCTCTCAGCATTTGCTTGTCTGTAAAGGATTTTATTTCTCCTTCACTTATGAAGCTAAGTTTGGCTGAATATGAAATTCTGGGTTGAAAATTATTTTCTTTAAGAATTTTGAATATTGGCCCCCACTCTCTTCTGGCTTGTAGAGTTTCTGCTGAGAGATTAGCTGTTAGTCTTATGGGCTTCTCTTTGTGGGTAACCCGACCTTTCTCTCTGGCTGCCCTTAACATTTCTTCCTTAATTTCAACTTTGATTAATTGGACAATAATGTGTCTTGGAGTTGCTCTTCTCGAGGAGTATCTGTATGATTTTCTCTGTGTTCCCTGAATCTGAATGTTGGCCTGCCTTATTAGATTGGGAATATTCTCCTGGATAATATCCTGCAGAGTGTTTTCCAACTTAGTTCCTTTCTCCCCATCACTTTCAGGTACACCAATCACACATAGATTTGGTCTTTTCACAGTCTCATATTTCTTGGAGGCTTTTTATTCTTTTTTCTCTAAACTTCTCTTCTAGCTTAATTTCATTCATTTGATCTTCCATCACTGATACCCTTTCTACCAGTTGATCGAATCGGCTACTGCGGCTTATGCATTAGTCATGTAGTTCTCCTGCCATGGTTTTCAGCTCCATCAGGTCCTTTAAGTACTTCTCTGCATTGGCGATTCTAGTTAGCCATTCATTTAATCTTTTTTCAAGGTTTTTAACTTTTTTTGCCATGGGTTCGAACTTCCTTCTTTAGCTCAGAGTAGTTCGATTGGCTGAAGCCTTCTTCTCTCAACTCATCAGTCATTCTCTGTCCAGCTTTGTTCCATTGTTGGTGAGGAGCTGCATACCTTTGAAGGAGGAGAGGCACTTAGATTCTTAGAATTTCCAGTTTTTCTGCTCTGTTTTTCCCCATCTTTGTGGTTTTATCTACATTTGGTGTTTGATGACGGTGATGTACAGATGTGGCTTTGGTGTGGATGTCCTTTCTGTTTGTTAGTTTTCCTCCTAACAGTCAGGACCCTCAGCTGCAGGTCTGTTGGAGTTTGCCAGAGGTCCACTCCAGACCTTCTTTGCCCGGGTATCAGCAGTGGAGGCTGCAGAACAGTGGATATTGTTGAACAGCAAATATTGCTGCCTGATCATTCCTCTGGATCTTTTGTCTCAGAGGAGTGCCAGGCCATGTGCGGTGTCAATCTGCCCCTACCAGGGATGCCTCCCAATTAGGCTACTCAGGGGTAAGGGACCCACTTGTGGAGGCAGTTTGTCCATTCTCAGATCTCAAGCTTTGTTCTGGGATAACCACTACTCTCTTCAAAGCTCTCAGACAGGCACATTTAGGTCTGCAGCGGTTTCTGCTGCCTTTTGTTTGGCTATGCCCTGCCCCCAGAGGTGGAATCTACAGAGGCAGGCAGGCCTCCTTCAGCTGTGAGGGGTTTCACCCAGTTCGGGCTTCCCAGCCACTTTGTTTACCTGCTCAAGCCTCAGCAATGGTGGGCGCCCATACTTCAGCCTTGCTGCCACCTTGCAGTTTGATCTCAGACTGCTGTGCTAGCAATATGAGAAAGGCTCCATGGGCATAGGACCCTCCAAGCCAGGCATGGGATACAATCTCCTGGTGTGCCATTTGCTAAGACTGTTGGAAAAATGCAGTATTGGGGGGGAGTGACCCGATTTTCCAGGTGCCATCTGTCTCCCCCTTTCTTGGCTAGGAAAGAGAATTCCCTGACCCCTTGCACCTCCTGGGTGAGGTGATGCCTCACCCTGCTTCAGCTCATGCTCAGTGCACAGCACCCACTCTCCTGCACCCACTGTCCAACAATCTCCAGTGAGATAAACCTGTTACCTCAGTTGGAAATGCAGAAATCATTCATATTCTGTGTCACTTAAGCTGGGAGCTGTAGACTAGAGCTGTTCCTATTTGGCCATCTTGGCTCAACCTCCAATAGCAGTCTTGATGAATAATATCTCAGTCTGTATCTAGGTGATGTGATTCTTCAGACTAGACCCAGCCTATAAATGTTTTTAAACTGTACCAGTGGCTAAGAATCCAGCTGATGTGACTCTCCTGGCCCCTTCCTGCTTATAGGTGGGATTGTGACAAATGTGTGGGTTAAGCACTCCTGTACAATAATATCTCTAATACCTGGTCCTAGCCAGTATGTTGTGATTCACTCAGGTTGGTGGCAGAAATATTAAAAGGAAATATTAGGGAGCATTATAAGGAATAGTCACAAACCTTTTTGGAAGGCTGAAAGGTTAAATAGCTGGTAAGAATTGAACAGGCTCAAGGTGGCCTGTTCTTACCTTAGAATATTATGTCATAAGGTAAAATTAGGGACAATATAGGCTTCCCCAGTTAAGTCTGTTTATTCTACCTCCATTAACTACCTTTGAACAAGATGGCCTTCTTGGTAGGGACCTCAACTAGGAAAATTGCCCCTAACAGTATTTACTTTAGACCATGGTACCTGACCTTAATCATTTCTAGAACTACTCTCTGAACCATGTTAATTATCCACAATTGTGTTTACTCAAAACTTCTGTTGTTAATTCTATACTAAAGAAATTCCTGGTTTGCAAGCTTCTTCGTGCCATGTTAGTCATTCTTTACAGGACTCTCCTTAGAGTATGTGAGTGGCCTGGGACCCTCAGCTGGATTGGCAAAGCAAAATATCTGTGTGTCAGTGTTCTTTATTTGTCACTGGGTCAGGGGTCCACAAGGGACAGATTCTCCACAGCTAGTGTCCCCAAAAATGTGCAGCCTCACCAGAAGAGATATATTGACTCTCATAACCAGTTTGAAGCCATTGGTAAAGTCCTGGGTTTTTCACTTGTATAAAGTTCACAAAGGATTATAACACTCAGGAATAACATATAAGGCTTTAATGATACAAAGAGTGTCATAACAGAGACCAGCAACCAGGTGAGAATGAGGCTCATGTATACAAAACTAGCTGACACAATCCTCATTCTCATACATGTGCAGGACCTACTAAGATGGTACTGAATCTCACACATGAAAAGCAGTTGAAGGTTGAAATAATTACTCTCATACAGGAATCTGATTCACAGGTGGTTTGGTAACATTTGAAGCATAATTCAGCACACTGTGGTGCTATGGCTCACAGACTGAAACATAATCTTCAAGTAAGAATGGGATCTTATGTAGAGATCTGGCTCATTGTTGAGACTGTGACTCCTCTGCTTCAACCCGTCTGATAGAAAGTGCTGACTCATGAAACCAGGACTTGTGTGACATGTGAAACTTATTTTTGAACCTTTCCGAGAGTGATTGGGACAGGTAACTTTGCACAGCACATTAAAAATTTGGCTGTCTTTTATAGGCCCAGATCACAGAAGAAATAGTGCCATTGGTGGAGCAAGCATCTAAGCAATATATAACACATTATTTGGCTCTGTGAAGGGCACTTTTATATATCACTGGGAACATCACCCAGGTGATGTGAATTATCTGTCTGAAAACTGCCTACAAAGATAATTGTGACTTATATCTAGGTCCATCATGTAAGTGATGTGACTCCCTTCTACTCCTTTGGCCTTGCATTTACAGTGCATTGTGACAAATAACTGGGTATGGCACCCAGGTAATGTGATTCTCCTATTTTGTTTCTGCCAACAGGGTTTATGTGACATATTACTTGGTTTACAAATTAGGTAATGTTTCTTTGCCTTTACCTGGGCCCTGACCAAAGTGATATTGTGACATACTTCTGGGCCCAGCACCAATGTGAGGTCACTCTCCAGGTTGGGTACTATACATGAGGGTCATTGCTACATACAAGTAGGACAATTGCCTAGGTGAAATAAGTATCCTCTTGCCAAAGTCCTGCCTACATAGGGGGTTTTCAAATGTCACTGAAGTGAGCTTCCAGGTGATATAACTCTTCTGCCAGGGTCCTGCCCACAAGGGGGATTGTGACAACTCACTGGACTCTCACCCAAATAGGTGATGTGACTTCTTACCTTCCCTCTGGCCACAAGTGATATTGTGCTTTATATCTGAGGTCGTTACAAAAGTCTAATATCAACTCATATGTGTGGAGCCAGGACATGTGTAGTATGATGAGTTTTATTCTTAAACTTTTCCACAAGTTTAATTGTGACATAGACTTTTGCCCAGCTCCTGAGTGACTTAATAATTCTGCCAAGGTGTAGCCCCAAAATGAGATTGTGACAAATATCCATGCCAAACACCTTGGTGATTTGACCGTGCTATATTAACAGTATCCTCAGGGGGAATGTCACATATTTCTGGACACATCATTTAGGTTACTTGACTCCTCTTTGGCCTGTACCCAACTTCCTTTAATAATTGTAGCATTTGTAAACACTGCATCTAAATGACATGACTGTCTATTCTGGATCCTGTCAACAGGAGACATTGTGACATATTTCTGGGCACAGCTTTTAGATGATATGACTCTCCTCTCCTGCCTGGTCACTGGCCACAAAGACATTGCACAACAGAGATAAACCTAGCACACAAATTTTGAGACATTTCTGAAAAGACCTAGCCTACAAAAAGAATATTGGAATAGTTTTGGCCCAGCATTTAGGTGATGTTGCTGTTCTGTCTGCTTCATAACCACAAAGGCATTTGTAACATATAACTAGGCACGACTAACAGGAATGATAATGACTTTTATATGTAGATTCCTCCAATAGAGGATATTTTTACTCTTATAAGTAGGGTTAGGGACATGCATGGTGTCCTGAATCTCCTTCTTGCACAAAGGTCACAAAAGATTACAATGCTCACACATATTTTACAATGCTCTTGGGTTATACAGAAGGAGTCAAAGCAGGTCTTAGAATGCAGGTAAAATTGTGCATCTTGTATGCTCATCCAGCTGACAGTAAGGATTATTATCATCTCACATGGATGAAGCCAACTGTCACACTTGAAAAAGGACATGTGGGCTATTGTAAATCTCATATTTGGAATAGTTGGACAGTGTGATTGTGATATCAATCTTTGCCAAGCATCTGTGAAGTTTGACTGTCCTGTCTTGTTCCAGAACATATATGGGAGTTTGATATCTACCAAGTCCAACCTCAAGGTGATGTGACTCTCCTGCCCAGGCCCTTCTCTAAGTAAAGATTGTAATATATCACAGGATCTTGCATCCAGGTGATGTTACATTCTTGCCTGCACCATGTCCATCACAATTATTGTGACATATTCCTGTTTCCACCTCATAGGTGATGTAACTCTTCAGTCTGGAGTGGTCTCAACACGAAGAAAGAATAGAGACATATTGCAAGGCCAGGCACAAAGGCATAAGTACCTTTTGCCAGATCCATGCCAAAAGAGGGAATTGTGATATATCTCTGGGCCTATCATCTAGGTTATGCTTTGCCTGGGCTATGCTTTATAGAGGACATTATGATGTATCTCTGGGCCTATCACCTAAGGGAAGTTACTCACTCCTTGGGCCTTTCCCACAAGAAACATTGTGGCATAAACAGAGAACCTCCACCGAGTTGATGTAACCCTCTTGACTTGGTGCTGTCCTAAGAGAGCCCTGTGACATATCTCAGGATCAGCACCCAAATTATGTGGTTCCTCTGCCTGGTGTCTGTCCTTATGTTACCCTGTGACATATTCCTAGGGAAGCACCTAGGTGATATGACTCTCCTAATCTGCCTGTGCCCTGCCTAGTGGGTCTATTGGAACACAAGTATGAAACCAAGACTGAAATGATGTGACTTTCTTTTTCTGCCTGGGCCTTCAAAATAAGGATATCGACTCATTGCTGAGCTGAGCACCCAGGACATGTGACTCTCCTCTTTTTCTGAAACCATGCCCACAAAAAAGGAATTTTGACCTATTGCAAGGTCCAGCACCCAGATGATACTCTTCCACTCAGGTTCTGCAGAAAGAGAAAATTATGGCATATTGCACATTTCTGTACCCAGCATTTTTATAATTTGACTTCCTGCCTGTGCTGGAATCAAATATTTTAACATATCTTCTGCCCATTCGGTAGGTGTTTCGGCACTCATAACTTAGCTAGGTTTTTTTCCACATGTGGGGTGGTGTCTTATTGCTGGGTCCAGCACTCAGTTAGTGTGACTGTATTTCCTATACCATGCCTAGTGAGGACACTGTGACATATTGCCTGGCACAGCACCTAAGTGATATTACCCTCTTGCCTAGCTTTTGCTCACAAAACGGATTGTGACATATACCTAGGTTCATTTCACAGGCATGATGATGAACTTTATATTGGGATTCACCCAATAAAATATATTTTGCATTTCATCATTAGGCTTAGTGCAATATGTAAAGTCCTGGGTTGCATATTTGTACCAGGCTCATAGAAGCTTTAAACACTACCTTATATAGTGTAAACTCTTTGTTGATAAACTTTGAAGACAGGGCCCAGCAAAAAGTTCAGATTATGACTCTCAGTTACACAACTAGTTGAAAATAAAAGTTGTCACCATCCCACATTTACAATGCTCACTCTTGGGATAATGAGTCTGACAAGGGAATACAGCATGAAGTATGAATTTTGACTTTTATATGTGGATCTGGCCACAGGTGGAATGGTGATTCATTTCTGGACCCAGCCCAGAGGCTTAACAATTGATATTCCCCCTTAATCCTGCCCACAGGAGAGATGTTGACTATCAAACCTAGGTTTAGGATAGTATGTGTAATTGTGACTGCATATGAGCATGTAGGCCTCAGAACTCATGAAAGTTTCATAGAACCCACAGGTGTTTTAGAAAATGTCATACATTGGCCCAGCACACACATGAGATTATGACTCTAATATGCATCCTCAGCCAAAATGTAAAAGTTTCACCCTTAAGGATGAAGTTGTTGTGTAATATCACTAGGCCTAGTGCCCAGGTTTTGAGACTTTTTGCCTCAAATTCCTTTCCATGAATGCATTGTTACATATCACTGGGTCAAAATCATAATGTAATTCTCTCTGAGCCCTGTGAACAGTGGATGTTATCAAACATCTCTGCATCTTTCAGCTAGGGAATGTGTCTCTTCTGCCAGTGTCCTGTCTGCAGGGAACATTGTGACATATTGCTAGACACAGCTTCTATGTAATGTGACTCTACCCTCCTACCTGGATCCTTCCCACTGAAGAAGCTGTTACAAAACACGGAGTGCAAAACCTAGGTGATATGACTCTCCCCTTAGTTCTTGATTCTGCCAAGAGAAGGAATTATACTATTGAACCCAGCACCTAAGGGTGTGACTATACACTATTTATTCAATCCCGTATACAGTGGGCATATTGACATATTATTTGAGACTATACCCAAGTGATATGACTCTTATGTCTGGGTCCTTCCTAAAAGGAGGTTATTTTGTATCCCTGACTCAAGACCTAGGTGATGTGGCTCTTCATTTGTCTCTGCCCAAAGGTGAAATTGTGACATACCTGGATTCAGCTCATATGCACAATAACAACTGTCATGCCTGGACCAAGCCAGGGGATTTATTTTGATTCTCTTAGACAGTCTGGCTACCATGGGCAAACTCCTCAATCTCCCATCTGTAAGAATTCACAAAAAGTATGCTATTCATTCATATCACTTAAAGTCTGAGTGGTACAAAGCGTGTCATAACAGGCACCAGCGATGAGGTGTTATTGTGAATCTTGGAAACACACCCAGCTGAACCCTGGTTGTCATTCTCACATATAAACAGAGCCTACAAATTAGGTATTAAATCTCACACCTATAAGCAGTAGAAACTTTCTGTTACTCTTATACATGAATCTGATCCACATGTGGTTTTGTGACATTTGAAGCATGATTCAGCAGACCTGTGGTGCTTTATAAAACAAAGGTTTTATAAAGCCCTTGGATGTAGAGAGCATCATACATACATTGGCCCAGCATACACATGAGATTGTGACTCTAATATTCAAGCTTAGCTGAAAGTTTGAGGGGTCACCCTAAAAGATGAGGAGATTGTGTCATATCACTAGGCCTAGTAACCAGGTGTTGAGACTTTTGGCTTAAATTCTTGCCCATAGGTTCATTGTGAATTATCACTTGGTCAGAATCCTAATAACATGAAACTCCTGCTCGGACCTAGTGAATAGGGGATATTATCACATATCTCTGGGCCTATCAGCCAGGTGATGTGTCTCTCATGCCAGTGTGCTGCCACAGAGGACATCGTGACATAGTGCTTGATATAGTATCTAGGTAATGTGACTCTCCACTTCTGCCTGGATTCTGGCCACTGAAGAAACTGTGACATACCACTGGGTACAAAACCTAGGTGATGTGACTCTCCTATTTGTCTTGGACTTTGCCAATGAGGAAATAAAAACAGATTGCTGAGCCCAGCACCTAGGGCTGTGACAATCCTCTATTTTTCAACCCAGTATTTAGTGGTCATCATATTATTTGAGACTGTACCGAGGTGATATGGCTGTTCTGACTGGGTCCTGACTAAAAAAGGAAATTATAATGCATCCCTTGCACCACCCAGATAATGTGACTCTTCTGTCTTGTCTCTGTCCAAAGGTGAAATTGTGACATATACCTGGATTCATCTCATATGCACAGTAATAACTCTCATACCTAGACCTAGCCAGTGGAAGATATTTGACTCTCACAGGCCGACTTAAGGCCATGGGTAAAGTCCTAGATCTCCCACCTGTAAGAATTAATGGAAAATTATGCTACTCAGGCATATCATATAAAGTCTGAGTGTTACAAAGAGTTTCATAACAAGTACTTGCAACCAGGTACTATTGTGACTCTTGGATGCACACAGAGCTGACATGATTTTCATTTTCACAAATGAACAGAATCTGCAAATGAGGTAGTAAATCTCACACATAGAAGCAGTCAAAGCTTGCAATTGTTACTCTCATAGAGGAATCTGATCCACAGATGGTTTGGTGATGTTTGAACTATGATTTAGCAAACCTGTGGTACTTTGACTTTCCTACTGGAACACAATCTTCAAGTGGGATTGATGCTCTTATATATGGATCTTTCCTATTTTTGAGATTGTGACACCTGTAATTCAACCCAATTTATGGAAGGTGTCGACTTTCATACCTGAAGCCAGGACTTGTGTGGGACTATGAAAGTTATTTCTGAACATTTTTGAGTGCGTAATTGAGAAGTATGACTTTGCACAGCATCTGAGTGTTTTGAGTCCCCTTTCTATGCCCAGAGCACAGTTGAAATTGTGACTTATGTGCACCAAGCACCTAAGCAATAAGTAACATATTTTTTGGCAATGCAACAGAGGTCATTAATATCACTGAGACAAGCACTTGGCCCATGTGAAATCTTGGCCGGAAGCCTGCCTACAAACAGCACTGTGGATTTTATTTAACTTGATTGCTTAAGTGATATGATATTCTTCTACTGTCTTGGCCCTGCACTTCTGGTGGGTTGTGACACATAACTGGGTACTGCACTCAGGTGATGTGACACTTTTTGGGGGAATGAAGTTTCTGCCAATAGGAATCTTTGTAACATATTACTTGGATCAACACCTAGGTGATGTTTGTTATCTCTTGCCTGAGCCCTGATCACCAGAGGGATTGTGACATATTGCTGAACCCAACACCAAAGTGAGGTTACTCCCCTGACTTGGTCATACACATAAGGGACATAGTGACATATATTCAGGCCAATTGCCTAGATGAAGTTTGTCATCTCTCCTGCCTAAGTTCTGCTCACTGGGGGGATTTTATATATCACTGAAACCAGCATCCAGGTGATGTGACTCTTCTACCAGTGTCTTAGCCACAAGAACGATTGAGACATTTCACTGGACCAGCATCCACTAAGGTAATGGAACTTTCCTTTTTTTGCTCTCTGTCCATTTTTACATTTATCTGAGACCAGACAAAAAGCCTAATGATGATGCTTGTCCCCAGAGCCAGGACATGTGCAGGATCATGATTCTCATCCCTGCCCCTTTTCACAGGTAGTATTGTGACGTATGTCTTTGCCCAACTCCTGAGTGATTTAATAATATTGCCTTGTTACAGCATACAGATGACATTTGGACCTACATCTTTGCAAAGAACCTTTGTGATTTTACTCTCATGTTGTAACAGGGTTCTCAGAAGCGATCGTAACATACCTCTGGACCCACTGTCTAGGTTTTGCGACTTTCCTCTCCTGCATGAACCCTGCTTGCAGTGAGGAGTGTAGCATTTCTAAGCACTGCACCCAAATGACATGAAAATCTTGTCTGGGCTTTTTAAAGACAAGACATTGTGATATCTCTCTTGACTCTCCTCTACTGCCTGGACATAGGCCAAAAGGGGCATTATACCATACAGCTGAGCCTAGCACCCGAGGTTTGTGACATTCCTGTTAGGGCCCTCCCTACCAAAAGGATATTGGAGTACTTCTGGCTTAAGATTTAGGTGATGTGGTTGTCTGCCTGTTTAATTACCACAGATGGGATGGTGCCATATATGTAGACACATCTAAAATACATGATAAGCACTCTCATATGTGAACCCAGGCAATAGAAAATATTTTGACTCTTATAAGTAGGTTTAAAGAGATAAGTGATGTCCAGGATCTCCTTCTGGTAAAAAGGTCACAGAAGATTACAACACTCACACATATTTTATAACATCCTTGTGTTGTATAGAGACAGTCATAACAGGGCCTAGCACAGGGAGAAAATTGGGATTTTCATATGCACATCCACCTGACAGCTTTCACCATTATAGATGGATGAAGGCAACTGTCCTACATAAAAACAGAACATGCATGGTATTGTAACTTTAATCCCTAAAATTTTATTCTATCATGACTGTGATATAAATCTTTGCTAACCATCTGCATGATTTCACCCTTCAGACTGGTTCCAGCCTACATGTGGGATTTTGATATCTATCTGGGTCAAACTTGAAGTGATGTGACTCTTTTGCCTGGGCCCTCCACTCAGAATTATAACATCACTGGATCCATCACACAGGTGATGTTACTTTCTTGCTTGCACCATTCCTACAGATATCATTGTGATGTATTACTGTATCCATCAATTAGAAGATGTAACTCTCCTCTCTGGAATGGTCCTTGCACACAGGGCAAAACAGTGACATATTTCTAGGTCAGACACACAAGTGATGATGCACTTTTGCCAGGGCCATGCTCAGAAAAGTTCATTTTGACATATCACAGGATCTACCATGTAAGTGATATGGCTCTTCCACTTGAAACTTGCCCAGTTGAATAGTGACATACTGCTAGACTAGGCACAAATTTGATGTAACTCGTTTGCCAGGGCCATGCTTGCAAAAAGGCTTTGTGACATATCTCTGGGCCTATCACCTAGGTAATATGACTTCATGCTTGGCACTGCACACATGAAGCATTGTGACATAAGAGTGGAATCTGCACCTAAGTGATGTAACTGTCTTGCCAGGGTCCTTTTCTAAGGCGGACTTGTGAATATCTCAGTACCCAGGACCAGGTGATGTGGCTCTTCAACCTGGTTTCTGCCCACATATTAAGTTGTGACATATAACTAAGGAAACATCTAGGTAATATGACTCTTTTTCTCTCTGAGCCCAGTGTACTGGTGACATTGGACCATATTTCTGAGCCCATGACCTAAGTGATGTGACTGTTGTTGTCTGGGTCTTTACAATGGTAAGATTGTGACATACTGATGAACTCAGCACTTAGATAATGTGACTCTTGTCTTGTAACTGAACAATGCCCACGAACAGATCTTTTGCCGTATTACAGGGCCCCATACCTGGATGATGTTGCTCTTCTGCGTAGGTCATGCATAAAGAGGAAATTGGGGCACATTGCTTGGCCTAGAACCCTAATGACATGACTCTCTTTTGTGCCAGGATCAAAGAAGGTATTTGGACACATCTTTGGCCCATTTTCTAGGTGTTTTGGTTCTTATCATTTTGCTGAATTTCTTCCACATGTGATTATATTATATTGCTGGTTCCAGCCCCCAGTTAATGTCACCCTCTTTCCTAGGCACTGCTTAGAGAGGGCATCATGGCATATTGATTGACAAATATCCTAAGTGATGTTAACATTCTGCATAAGTTTGCTAACAAATGGGATTATGACATATACCTTTCTTCATTTCAAAAGTATGATGACCAAGCTTATGTTGGGATTCAGCCAATAGGAGATATTTTTCCTCTCATCACTTGGTTTAGGTCAAAAGGTCAGGTTATTCATTGCATGTTTCTACAAAGCTCACAGTAGTTTACAACACTAACTCATGTAATAAAAACTTCTTGTGTGGTACAGAGGGTTTCTTAAGAGTGCCCAGCAAACAGTTAAGATTATGATCCTTGACTACACACTGAAGTGAAATTAAGTTTCTACCATCCTACATTTACAAAGCCCGTTGTTGAGATCCTAAGTCTAACAAGTGAGTACACCACAAAATTGGAATTATGACTTTCATAAATGAATATGGCCACAGGTGGAATGGTGACCATTTTTGGAGCAAGCTCACCGTCATAATAATGATCTCATCATTAACGCCAGTCTATAGGAGAGATATTGACTGTCATGTCCGGGTTTAGGGCAATATGTATAATCATAAGTCTATGAATGCCTGTAGGCCTCAGAGAGGATTGCAACTCTCATGAATATTGTGTAACGTTCTCAGATATTGTAGACAGCATCATACAATGACTAGCACACACATGAGATTGTGACCCTCTTATACACAAATAGCTAACATTTAATAATGTCACCTTTAAAGATGAGGATATTTTGTCTAATTCCTTGCCCTAGCACCTTGTGTTGAGAACTTTTAGTTTAAATTCCTTTCTATAAGGGCGTTGTTACATATCACTGGGTCAGAATCATGATAATGTGAGTCTTCTGCTAGGGCCCTGAAAACAGAGGATAATTTTACATATCTCTGGGCCTATTGGCTATGTAATATCTCTCTCCTGCCAATACCCTGCCCAGACAAGACACTATGATGTATTGCTAGATTTAGAATCTAGGTAATGTGACTCATCTCTCCTGCCTGGATCCTCCTTTCTGAAAAAATTGTGATATACCACTGAGTGCAAAACCTAGGTGACACAAGTCTTCTTTTTGTCCTGGACTGTGTCAAGAGAGGGAATTATTACATATTGGTGATCAGAGCACCCACGTGATACCATCGTCTTTTTAATAAAACTATCTATATTGAGGATGGTGACATATTACTTGCAGTTGTACCCAGGTGATGTGGCTCTTCTGACAGGTTTCTGCCCACAGGTAAGATTTTGGCATATAACTAGGGAAGAATTTAGGTGATAGGACTCTCTCTTTCTGCCTAGCCCTTGTTTACTGGGGACGCTGGGATATATATCTGAGCCCATTAAGTGAAGTGACTCTCTGACTGGTCTAATGGAGGGATTGTGAAATATTGCTCAGCCCCACTATCAGGTTATTTAATTCACTTTTTTTTTTCTCAAATCATGACCACAGACAGAAATTTTGGCCTATTGCAGGGTCAATCACCCAGATAATGTTACTCTTTTACATGGATCCTGCATGTAGAGAATGTTATGACATACTGCCGGGCCCAGCACCCATATTTTAAGCCTTTTGTGGAACTGCGATTTCTCTTTTATGTGCCGTTTTTCTCAAACCCTTAGCAAGGAATAATTTGTATACTTGTTTCCCAGTCAAATATGTAATCATGGCAATTTGCTAAGTAAGAAGCAGGGAATGGCAGGCATCCTTAAATGGAGTTAAATAAATCCTAATTACTTACACCTGCAGAAGCTGTTGCTTTTGTGAGGTATGTGATTAGCAGCCAGTGTGTACTGGAAAATGTGATTCTCTGTCTAAATATGGGATGCAGCCCAGAGGTCCCTCAGTTCACAGCTCTCTCACTGTGTACATTAGCCCAGCCTGGGCTCTCCTGGCCACTTTTTAAGGCTGACTGCATGCCTGAATGCAGTGTGTGGCCAACTGAGCCCATTCTTCTTGTTCCATGTGCAAAGCAGCTGTGATCATTTAAAAAAAAATTGGTTCTGTTTAACTTAGTGATTATGAACTTTCTGCTTTTCTAGCCCAGTGATTCTTGGCCTTGGCTACATATTAGAATCACCAGGGACACTTTTTTTAAAAATTCTGATTCCCAAGCTGCACACAGTTAAGTCAGACTCTCTGGGGGATCAAATGTGTAAAGTGCCCTTAGCGATTACAAATGTGCTGTCAAGTTTGAAAATGAGTGGTTCCCAAACTTCAGTTAGCAGGCTTGTTAAAACAAAGATTGCTGGACCCTACCCCCTAGATTCAATAAGAGGGAGACAAGGGTGTCCCAAACTTTGCACTTCTCATATTTATTACAAAACACTGTCAAGGTTTGCTGTGGTTTGGATATGGTTTGTCCACACCAAACTCCTACTGAGGCTTGGTCCCCAGTGTAATGGTGCTGGGAGATGGTGAGACTTTTAAGAGGTATTTGGATAACAAGGGATCTGCCCTTGACAAATTTAATGACATCTGGTGGGAGTGCGTTCTCCCTCTCCCCAGACTGGATTAGTTACCAACAGAGGGGATTGCTGTAGAATGAGGCTGACTCTCCTGTATTTTATCTTTGCACTTGCCCACTTCCCATTCTGCTTCTCCATCATGTTATGATACAGCACAAGACTCTCACCAGGGTCATAATATGAAACCCCAGGCTCCAGAATTGTGAGCCAAATTAACCTTTATTCTTGATAAATTAAAAATAAAATCTTATTTATTTATTTTTGTGGGCCTTAAACAACATGAATTTATTTTTCACTGTTTTGGAGGCTGGGAAGTCCAAGATCAAGGTGCTAGTCAATTTTATTATTATTATTATTACCACTATTATTATTATTATACTTTTCTGGGGTACATGTGCAGAACATGCAGTTTTGTTACATAGGTATACACCTGCCATGGTGGCTTGCTGCACCCATCAATCCGTCTCCTACATTAGGTATTTCTCCCAATGCTATCCCTCCCCTAGCCCCTTATCCCAACAGGCCCTAGTGTGTGATGTTCCCCTCCTTGTGTCCACGTGTTCTCACTGTTCAACTCCCACTTATGAGTGAGAACATGTGGTGTTTGGTTTTCTGTTATTTTGTTAGATAAAACCTTTATTCTTGATAAATTATCCAGTCTCAGGTATCATTACAGCAACAGAACACAGACTAAGAGAAAGATCAAAACAATGTTAAATTCCTTTTGGAGTTAGAATATTTAACTATTTTTTGCACATCACAGGCATTGACTGTCATGTTCATAAATGTTTAATAGGTGTTAGCTCATACAATCATTTTCACAAGGCTGTTTCCTTCTTATTTTTCACGTCTTATAAAAAGTGCCATAGCTCAGATTCCCTTAAAAAGTCACCTGACTCAGTTACTCTCTCTCACTTCACCTGGTTTCTTTCATTGGAGACTCTAACTCATCTGTAATCTTGCTTCTGTCTCTTTTAGTTCCACATTAAGTTCCCAAATGGCAGAAACCCCATCTTCTTCACCTATTGGCTAGCATGCGATAGGTACTTCTTTGCCTAGTATGTAGCACATGACCACTATTTTTCTAATTGCAGAATGAATGGGTTCAGGCAGCAACATGGAAAAAGATGTATCATGGTCTACATTTCACAAATCAGCACATAATTATTAAGTAAATTATCTGGGATCACAGTGGAGGAACTAAGATTCAAATTGTCTTCTGACCAGAGCTGGGCTCTCAAACCATTCCAAGAATTGATCATCAGCCTTAAATATCAGTCTTCTTTCCTGGCAATTAACTGAGTTACTCCTTTAAGAATGCCAATTTTCTTTGCCTTACTACCACCTGGCTCAACTATTTTATTTTCCAAATAACAATAAAAATACAGCGCCCAAACTGTAGAAAGTGGCAATATCCTACTGATTTAAAAACTACTGTCCATACCAAAAATCCCATTAACAATGCCCCAAAGAATTAAGTAAGATTTCTACCTCATATAAAATCATAAACATTTTATTTTAAAATGTTGATATTTAGGAGAAAAAAAGCTACATGAAAGTAAGTGGATTTGAATTATCTGACTTTATTTAGCATGCAATGCTATTTATTCTGGCAATAAATTAATATGTACAGTTATAAAAAATGTTGGGTGCTTTTTCCAACAAAAAGGTTTCTGAATATGCACACTAGAATATATGCAGAATCCTTTAAACAGTCAAATTCATAATTTTTAAACCCAGAAGCATGGTAACATCAAGTTACGGAAGAATGGACTTTATCTGTAACTCATGATTTAGTTTGAGTTTATAAAGGTTTCAATTACCATTTCAGTTCCTACAAGCTACCAAGCCTGAAATTAGAGAACTGACAGCTGAGAAATGAAATCACCTGATCGAGTCTCCTAATTGTACAGCTGAAGAATTCAATGGACTTGCCAAAGATTACAAAGCTAAAAAGAGACATAGCCTGGATTACAAATCAGTTTTTATAGGTGCTCCAGAAATGTCTTGGGCTAAATAAGGAATATATATCACACAGAACTTCAGTCATATATCAGTGTCCAGTTTTACTTTCCTGACTCATTATCTTTTAGAGATGAGGTCTTGGCCTGTCACACAGGCTGGAATGCTGTGGTGTGATCACAGCTCACCACAGCCTCAAAATCCTGGGCTCAAACACTTTGCTCATGGCCCCACACCTTGCTAATTAAAAGAAAATTTTTAGAGACAGGGTCTCTCTATGTTGCACAAACTAGTCTTGAACTCCTGGCCTCACATGATCCTCCTGCCTCAGCTTCCTGAGTAGCTGTGATTACAAGCACGAGCCACTGCACCTGGCTCTGATACTACTTTATGCTTAACACAGGATTCAATCTTGATGTGTTCTTTTATAGTTCACAACCTTAGTGACTCAACTTTTTAGAAATAAAGAAATATATGATATGCTTTGCTCCTCTCATTAGAAATGATTTTATTTAGAAATAAAAGAGGTAACATGTTGGCAATACCTAGAAAACCATCAACATGAGCATCTTTGCATTAACATGAGCATCTTTGCAGGTGATCCCACCATAGTAGGAGAGTACTCTGATCTGTTCATCTGAGCAGTCATTTTGCTTTTGCAAGGCAGTTGTGGATTACTTCTGGAATGACAGTGTCCCGAACAGCAATGAGATTTCTCTTCACATCCAGAATATGCCAATAATGTACCAAGCACTTTCAGCATACAATTTTTAGTAATTTATTGTCTCAGTCTAGCGGCTGCACGTAGCCACGCTGATGGCAGGTAAAAAAAGGCTACTCACTTGTTTTTTAACCTCCAATGAACATGTGCAGTGCATTTACCAATCAGTAATGGAACATTCACATTACACTAATTTATTTTTCTAATTGGAGAAGCCATTCCTACAACAACCTGACAGACATCAGTGCATTAAAGTTTTTTATTTATACCCAGTAAAGTTGTGTATATAAAGTTAATTTTCAAATTTCCCATGTATATGATTATTTCTTGCTATTCTTAGTACTGCAGCAAAGGAAGACTGATAGACTATCTTTATGTTTCTTTTTCTCCAAGGCAACATTTCCATGCAGGAATGAATGTCTGGTTTGGCTGAAGGTTATAGAGGCTTATTAAATGTGCTCTCATAGGCATATTTATTCACAATAGGCCCCTCATTTTCAAACTCATTCTCTGTTGTATATGCTTTATCTTGTAGTAGTGGCATGACACTGTGATATCCCAAAAGCACAGTCACTGGCCATGAAGACTTGATATTAACCCCTATCTGGAATGCAATTTCATTAGCCTTATCAAGAAACAAACAAAAACCCTGATACAGAAATATGACGTGCTCTGATCTGCCAAAGTCATTCAAACATTTCATTTACTACACTCGTATGCTTTGCTCTTCTCATTCTGTTAACAATTTCACTTCTTTTGGATGCCTTTCTTTTCATCTTGTCCTGACTTCCAGGGAATATACAGAATATAAGAAAAGTCTCTATTCTTTCATCACTTCACTTTGGACTTTCTTTCTTGTTCACTAACTTTTAGCTCTGGGGAAATTGTGACCTCACTGTATCTTCTTTTAATACTATGACTGAACTCTGTGCAGGAAGCATTACAGAAATGACATGTTGAACAGAATGTGTCCATTCCAATGGGAAAACTAAGGAGACAGGCTTGGTACAGAAACTAGAAGTGTGGGACTGCTGAAGCAACTAGTTTTAAATTTAGAACAGCAAAGCTGATGTCAAATTTCAAAGGAGGGACTAATTTTAATCATCTTAATAACCAAGTCAAAAATATAATCTCTTTTGGAATCCTAATGACTGAGGTAGATGATGCTGTTATCACATATTAAAGCAATTTGGTTTAAGACATGAAAATACCACTGCTGTTCTGTAAGAGTGTGAATTCTTTCCAACAACTGCTGATTTCATCCAACTGTTCAGTATTTGAAGGATTCTTCAGCATTTAACTAATTTAACTAATTGTTGGCTGAAGGGGCTGGGACTGATTCTGCACACACAAACTGATCCCTGTGTCACACACAAACTGATCCCTGTGTCACAATGCATTAATATTAAACCTTCATTTTGTTACAGAATCAATCCAGCTCTTTTAATTTTGTTTTTCCATTGCTATTATCATTTCATCCTTGTTCAAAGAGCCAATAATATCACCAGAATTAGAATCTTAAACATGTATCAGTTTTTGTTTCTGAATTCATTATTTAATATAAATCACCTTATAAACACACATGCCCATTTTCAGTACAGAGCAACCACTTCTCAGAAATCACATAAAGACATGTTACATCTTTTAAATTTCTGTGTTAATTACTACTTACACTAAAACTTCTCCACTTCAATATTTGGTCATTCAAATACCAGTCCTCTTTAAAGTAATTACTTCTTCCAACTAAAAGGGACAGGTCTTTATGTGTTTCCCAAAACAGATAATTTGCAATGTTAGCTACAGAGATGGATAAATGAAATTCCATCTCTGACCACTTATCCAGGCTTATGTCAGCTACCACAAGAAATCTCTGCCTCCGAGGTTATCCCTCATCTCCAGCAATCTGATTCCCAAAAGATTGGCCCTACTCTGTCCCTACTGCTTTGTTGCCCAGTATTTGAAACCCTTTCAGTGTTGTGGTTATAACCGACCATAGAGTTTCAGCTAGGTAAAGAGAATGCGAAGGGAGTGAGGGGCAGTGAAAGGGTGGTAGGATGAATATGATGTCGTTCCAACGGGGTTCGGGTATGGCATCCAGGGTGGATAAATGAGGGCAACAGCACTCTTCTCTCTCTCCTTCCTGTTCTCTTGGGAAAACCATAAACCTAGTTAAATCTAACCTTCTGTGTCTATATTCACTTATGAAGACTGAATTGCTACCACCTTTAACCCTCTCTTTATCCTCCATCACAACTGTTTACCGTCCCATGTCTCTCTCTCGTTTGCAGCAAACTCCTTAAAAGAAATGCCTATACTCACTGCCTTCTGTTCTCTCATCCTCTCCCACCAGTTTTCTGCCCATTGGTTTCTTCAATCATGCACCGTTCCTGTTACTCCATAGAAAATGCTCTATCACCTTCACAAATGAACTCAGTGTTGCTAAATGGTTAAATCCCTTTTTCTTTTTTGAGGTGGGGCCTCACTATGTTGCCCAAACTCCTGGGATCAAGTGATCCTCCTGCTTCAGGCTCCCAAAGTCCTGGGATTACAGGCATGAACCACCATACCCAGCCAAAGCTAATGGTTAATTCTTGATTTCTTTCTATCAGTGTCATGTGACAAGGATCACCACTTCCTTGATCCTTTCTCATCTGGTTTCCAGGATTTGACACTGCTGATTTTCCTCCTTTCTTAGCGGTTGCTCCTTTACCATCAGCTTTGGCAATTCCTCAATTCCCTCCCTGAATTTTTAAAACTGGAGTGCCTTAAGGAGCAATCCTGTATTTTATCCATCTCTACAATCACAGAACTGGTAATCTCATCCAATCTCATGGCTCTAACTGTTACCTATCACTGATAACTCCCAAACTGACATTGCTAGCCAATCTCTCTCATGAACTCCAGACATACATATCCAATTGCCTTCTCAACAGCTCAACTTGGATGACAGACCTCTCAAAGTTTGTAGGTATAATTCCAACCACTATACCAACCCCCATACCTATAGCTACATTGCCTCAACTGACAGTAACTCCATCCTCCCAGTTATTAAGGTCACAAATACTGAAATCATCCTTGACTCACTCCTTCACAAACTATATCCCATCAGTCATTCAAAGTGTATCCAGAATCTAACTACTTCTCATTACTTTCATTGCTGAAACCAGGTCCAATCTACCTATCTCCTTTAATTAGTGTAATAATCCCCTAACTGGTTTTCCCATTTCTATCCTTGCTCTCTATAGTCTACTCTGAACACAGCAGTCAACATCACTTTTTAAAAAAACTTAAGTTGGATCATAGCACTCCTATGTTCAAAAATCCTCCAATAGTTCCCTATACACTTGCAAGAAGAGACAAAGTCCTTAAAGTGATCCACAACTTTATCTTGAACTACTCCCATCCTTCTCTGCTCTGGTCACACCGGCCTTCTTTTTGTTATTTGAGAAAATCAGGCATGTTCCTGTTTTAGGTCCCCTTCGCTGAACGATACTTTACTAGACTGTCTTAGCCCCCATGACCTCATATGTACATGGCTCACTCCCCCACCTCCTTCAAATCTTTACTTAACAAGTCTTTCCTCAGTAAGGCCTGCCATGATCACCCTATGGAAAACTGCAACCTCCGCGCAGACCAGCACTCCTGATCTTCCTTGCCATGTTTGCCTTCTGTTGCAGAGCACGTTTTAATACAAGAATGAATCATTATATTTCTAAATAATAGTATATATTATAGCCTGCTTCTCTTATGAGGCTCTGTGCCTCATCTCAACTTTCTGTATATTCATTTTAGAGCTCATCCTTGAGAGTGTTAAGCTCCTTACCTAAGATTCCATTCAAAGTGCTGAACGAAACTTTTGGCAGGAGTGGGCAGTAATAACATTTTTTTTTCCTATTGTCAACATCCTTGGGTGAAAGACAATAGGGCAAATAAAGGCTAAAATGAAATTGTAAAGCTGCACCTAGTAATTATACCTCAAACAAGATAATGCAGAATTCAACGTATAAGCCAGGCATGAAATACCATACAATTGTTTCCGAAGTAACTCTAGAAGCTCTAAGCAATTTTAATTACATATTAAATAGAAGAGAAATATAAAGATTGTCCATTAAATAATCTATATAATTACTTTCTTCTATTTAATAAGTAATAATTTTCACTAGACAAAGCTAGATTTAGCTTTTTTAAAATTTATTATTTTTTTTAAATTTACTACTTGGCTGTTTATCAAAGGTGTTTAAAACCTGACTAAAAAAACATACCGCACTTTACCTAGCACACTGAAACATTCTCCTGCCCTCATCACTGACAGGCTAATACGAGTCCTTGTCACTGCCTTACAACCCCCTTCTCCTGTTTTAAAATTATATCACTTTCTTTGTCACAAATCACTTTTATAATGAGAGGGCAGCTAGGACACGTTGCCATGTCTTCCACATTCTCCAGATCTTCCTACAAGGAAATCAAACACCATGTCGTCAGCATAGTCTTCTCTTCTCCACCTCCTCCCCCAAACCTATCCCACCGCTAGGTGCAAGTCTCTAGGTGGCTTGCCTTCCCCACAAGGTGAGTGAGAACCCCAGGGCCTTTAGCAAGAAATGCCGAAATCATTTTCCCTTGGAAGCGTCACTTAGGGGAAACAGGAAGGTTAATTGAGCTTCAGTCGCCCCAAAAGCCCTGGGAAAGAAAAACCGAGTCACCTCCTAGACAGAAATATCCCGGACGAGGACTCTAAGGCAGGGAGACAGGTTCCCCGCCGCCCTCTCCCTGGCCTAATCTAAGGTCAGAACTACGTGCCTACCGAAAGAGCTCCGGGTATTAGGTGGGGTGGGGGGATGCGGGAGGAGGAAGATTCAGCAACAGGAGGAATATTCAGCAACAGCTTGGGTAACCCAGCACAGCAAAGGCTACCCAAAGACAGAAGGAACACGGCGGAGCAAAACTGCGCTTACTTGGGTGAAGCTGCATAAGGGGCCCTAAAGTTACCTTGGTGATGGAGAGGTTATCTCCACATGGGCAGCGATAGAAATAGCTATCGGAGTCCTCTTCATATTGAAAGTCCTTGACTTCCAGCTCGTCTTGAAACACTGCCATGGTCAGCCGGGTCGCCAAAGAGATGACACCCAGCTAGGGTCGGAGACACTGGGAAGAAAACAACTCTTGCTCAGTGGGGTAGCGCACCCCTCCTCCTATTGAACGGCCGTGACCAATAGAATGTGGGGCTTGCTCGCGCCACTGCGTTCTGTCTGGGACTGCGTAGTATCCTAGGCAGTAGTAGCTGAACTTGGCCAGGTCTGCAAGCTAGATGCCAATGGAGAAAGTTTCCCTGCTTATCGCCTACTTTAGGCCTTAAACAGCCCGCTGAAGGCTGCAGCAGATGCTAGGTGGCATCTTCCTGGCCCTCGGGAAAGGCGGAGTGGGGAGACGAGAGCAGCTTAGCGTCCTCCACCTCCCTGGTGAAGGACTAAAAGTTCCCCTAGTATTTCTGTTCCCCTAGTGACGTTGAGCCCAGGGCGACTGTCAGCTTGTTAGTTCCTGGTTGCAGGTATATCCCACTTCTTTCTCACCCCTGACATCTTAAAATACCCTAAACTGTGTTGCTGAAAGGACCAAGCCATAGAACATAAAGATTGAATTCAAGTCTTCTGTTTGCCAGGCGTGTAGCATTATTGACTATGATAATTTGTAGTAATAGTAATAACATTACCTTTTATTATTGGGAAGTTATGTGCTAGGTGTTGCAGTAAGTGGAGGTGTCAACTCTAGGAGTTTACATGATATTCCGTTTTATTAATCTTTAAACTGAGGTACAGAAAGTTGGACATCTTGACCAAAATTATACACCTAGGAAATAATGAAGAGCTTGTCTGTCTCCAAAGCCCAGGAACAAATTACTTCTGTGAGCACGTTTTTTCTTTGTGAAAGAAATGTTGTCAGTGGGCAGGTTTATCAGGGTGAGGCCTATCATTTTGTCTTGAAAGCAGTGCTAGTGCCTGTTTTGGTACAACCAATTCCATTGGGTCTTACTCAATTACCAGGCATTTTAATATCTTAGTAGAGAAGGAATGCATCCTAGTGAGAGGTGAAGCCAGCTGGGCTTCTGGGTTAGGTGGGGACTTGGGGAACTTTTCTGTCTAGCTAAAGGATTGTAAATGCACCAATCAGCACTCTGTGTCTAGCTGAAGGTTTGTAAATGCACCAAGCAGCCCTCTGTAAAAACAGGCCAATCAGCGCTCTGTAAAATGGACCAATCAGTGCTCTGTAAAATGGACCAATCAGCAGGATGTGGGCAGGGCCAAATAAGTGAGTAAAACCTGGCCACCTAAGCCAGCATGGCAACCCGCTGGGGTCCACTTCTAGGCTGTGGAAGCTTAGTTATTTTGCTCTTAGCAATAAATGTTGCTGCTGCTCACTCTTTGGGTCAGCACTACCTTTATGAGCTGTAACACTCACCCTGAAGGTCTGCAGCTTCACTCCTAAAGTCAGCGAGACCTCGAATCCACTGGGAGGAAAGACAACTCTGGAGGAGCTGTAATAGTCACTGTGAAGGTCTGAGGCTTCACTCTGAGGTTAGCGAGACCACGAACCCACCGGGAGGAATGAACAACTCTGGAGGTGCAACCTTTAAGAGCTGTAACACTCACTGTGAAGGTCTGCAGCTTCACTCCTGAAGTTAGCAAGACCACGAACCCACCAGAAGGAAGTAACTCCAGGCACATCTGGACATCTGAAAGAACAAACTCCGGACACACCATCTTCAAGAACTGTAACACTCACCCCAGGGTCCACAGCTTCATTCTTGAAGTCAAGGAGTCAACATCTCACTGGAAGGAACCAATTCTGGACACAGTAGTTGGAATAAACGATCTGAGATCAGAGTCTTGAGTTGTTTATTAGCTCTGGCAAATGGATATTTAAGTTCTTTGGGCTTTATTTTCTCTTCTAAGAAAGGGTTGGAGTAGAGATGATTATAAGATCCCTTTTAGATGTAACGCCGCACTTTTGCATGGAAATTATGAGTTTTACTTGGTTCAGCAATTATGTATAACACATTTAGTTTACATGTACATAATATATCCCTGTGCTTATATTTACACACTCATATGTTGGCATGAAGTTACCAATTTTGTGCATACTTAGATGAACCTCCACCAGTGTGGCCCTTTTAGAGCTTGAAAACTTAAAGGCAGAGGAGTTTTAGGGAGAAAATCCAGAAGTTACATTACAGGACTTTATGGAGGATTATTTCGAAGGCCTCACAAACACTTAATTTTGTGTAATTATAGATTTACCCAGCAGCTAGGAAATATTTGTTAAACTTGTCAAGGATTATCTGTGATTATTCTAGTCTGTCTGGGCAAAGGAGAAACCAGAGAAACCCCAGCAAAGCCCACTCAGGTTGATAGCTGCTCCGTTTATCACTGTTGACACAAATACTTCCCACATAGCCTGTTGGAGAGAGGAAAAAAAGGAGATTCTCCATGTCTATTCTGTAGTCCTGATGATCATTTGGAGGTTGAGAGCCATCTTTAGTTCTTTAGTACTTCTGAGTTTAAGTACTTGAAATATGAGCCATTTTTGTATGTAAGAGAAATGGGTGTAGTCATATTTGGCTCATGAGAAGTATAAATTGGTAGATCTTTTCGGAAGCAATTCACATCTTTCAAAAAGAACTTGCTGAGGAATTTTTAAATCTGAAGTTAGTAGTCCAAATGTTTCAGGGTTGTTGGGTAGTTTTTCTTTGTAATGTTCCAACTTTTCGTTGAATACATGTAACCTAAAATGGAAAAAACTAATGAGCTACTTATTAATAATAGTTGACACTATGTTGGTCATACAATGTGACTAAATCCTTTTGTACGTTATGTCATTAAAACAACCCAATGAGTTATAAATGTTATTATCCCCATCTTTAACACTGAGAAGCATGAGGCTTAGGGGCTGAGGAACTTGCCTAAGGCAAAGCTGGTAAATGGCAGTAAGCTCTGATGAGAACTAAAATCTATCTGACCCTAGATCTAGGATTGTAATTAACAATAATGTCATTTTAATTAACAATGATATACCATTTGTGATGGTACTTCAAGCAGAGCTAAATTTAAAAAGCTGGGCTGTAGCTCTGCAGACTGCTGAGATCTTCCACTAAGCAGTGCTCATTCTCATAAGAACTAGATTTGGAGAGGGGGAGGGTCTCCATGGCTTTCCATATGTTTTCATCCTGGCATCTGTTGGCCATCCCCATTGCCTTTCCGAGGCATCCCCATTGCCTTTCTGCCCAATTTGAGCTTGTACTGTGTTGAAGAAGATAAAACCATAGCCAAGCATGTAATGTAGTTTATTTTACTCCACCCAGCACTTTTAAAGAAAACATTACAATGACTACCAAACTTTACATTTATTCCTAAAAGGATGGAAAAATTTTGTAATGACACACTTTTGGACCCTGAGAGTGTGACACAAGCAGATTTACTAGTTTCTTCAGAGTAATTTGAGGTCACAAGTTTATTTTATTTATCATAAATGTTAATTAACACTGCTTATCTAGAAAAAATCAGTGCCTAGGATTCTTAGCATAAGTTCAGATTTAGAAGTAAGTCATAATTGTATAATGGAAATTCTGTGTGATGAGTGCTGTTGTATATCAGGTAAGAGGGAGTTGTTTATTGCCAGTAACAAACCTCCACCTTTCTAGATTGTTTCACGAGGAAGAAAAGGTGTTAATGTATTAAGATTGATTTTAGTAGTACTCTTGCTTGCCAGGGACTTTAGTAGACATTTTATTTATTCCTCTCAGTAATCCAGTGAGGTGGCATGGGTAGTGTTAAAATGGCAGGAGGAGACTTGCTGAGTATTAGAAAGCAGAAAGGAGTCACACCTGAGCCTAGTTCTGCTGATTTCCAGCCAAATACTCTATGTATACTACTTGTTTACCACTTAGGTTTCTTTGCCTAATGGCGTAAGAGGAGCCCTTTTGCTCCCTCAGTGACACCTAAGATTCTAAATAGACAGACGCCATGATTGTTCTTCCATCTTACTAAATTTCAGTACATTTATGCTTGCTGAAGCATTCTTGGTTTTTCTGTTTGTGTCAGTGTCCTCTCACACCCTGTCTAATGTATCAGCAAGTTTTGGGGCTCTAATCCCAAAATTTATGTCATTCATCTACTTCTGCCGTCTCTGTAGCTGTTACCTTATTAAAATCTTAGACCAGAATCTTTTAACTAGACTTTCTGTTTCCACGCCTGCCCCTGTCCCTCTATTATTCTTCCCAGAGCAACTTGAGCAGTAGTTAAAAAATATAAATTAGATCTTGTCCTTCTCCTGATTGATTCAGACTGTTAAGTTGCTTCCTGTAAATTACCCTTAGGATAAAATTCCTACCCTTACCGTAGACTGCTGAACTACATCTCATTTCACTCTTACCAGCTTACTGCTCTCCAGTCACACTGGCCTTGGTTCCTATAACATGCCGGGTTTATTTTTGTGTTGGGACTTTTGTTCTTGCTAGTTCTTCTGCCAGAGTGGCCTGCTCTTAACATTTGCTTTTGTGCCTTTTCATCATCATTCAGGTCTCAGCCAAGGTCTCTTCACTAGAGAGATGTCTTTCCTGATACTTCCCCCACCTACCCACCCCATCACTCTTACTTTGTGTATCACACTCATAATCTGTGATTATCTTGTTATTTGTTTACTACTACCTGTCTCTGGAACTGTAATAGCTTCATTGTGGCAAGGGCCTTGTGTCTGGTTCTTTATTGTATCTTCACGGCCTACAGTAGTGCCTGGCACCCCTGTAATTGTTGAATGAACTGAGTATACCTGTTGAACTGAAACTGGTGTCAACTTAAATCTTAAATTTAATCTGTCACTTCCAGAAATTTGCTTTAATATGTATTTCATTGGTGTCAGTTTTCTTTAGAATTTATTATAATTTTCTTCATTTCAGAAATAAAGTTAATTAAGATTTTTTGGTACGGGAAGGCCTGTGAGGATTCAGACATTGATGGGATATTCTTCTTTATATGCTTTTAGAAATAATTTGATATATATTGTTCTGCTGTTATTGATTAAATATCTATAGTGTGAAACCACTGGACATATTTCAAAAAAATAGTAGCTTTCTAATTTTTTATATTTTATTTAAAGTACTGGTAAGCTTTGGAAAGCGCTTTGGAAACCACTTTGAATAGAATTTTATAAAAGTGTCCTTTATTTACCAATAGGTGACAGACACTCTTGGTCACGGTTACTTTTACAAAATAAAATCTTAGGATTTTAAACAGAACAGGTGTTTTTTTGTTTGTTTGGTTGGTTGGTTTTTTTAATGGAATTTTGTTTGTATTGCCCAGGCTGGAGGGTAATGGTGTGATCTTAGCTCACTGCAACCTCCACCTCCCGGTTCAAATAATTCTTCTGCCTCAGCCTCCCTAGTAACTGGGATTACAGGTGCCTGCCACAACACCCAGCTAATTTTTTGTATTTTTATTAGAAGTGGGGTTAGTTATTTCAAGAAGTTCAAAACTTCTTGGGTTTCAAAAAACTGTTGAATACCTTATGCATTTCAAGTTATCAAAGTGATAGTTGTAGAATTTAGATACTCAAATATGAGTGAAAAACACCAATGTCCATATTTTAGTAAACTGATGTTATCAAGATAGATTCTGGTTTCCTACTTAATCTTGTTTAACAAGTTTAAGAGTTTCCTGTTAATCTTGCTTAACTAGTTTAAGAGTTAACATGTACTTTGACTTGAAACCAGGAGGCAGAGGTTGCAGTGAGTCAAGATTGCCCTACTGCACTCCAGTCTGGGCAACAGAGTAAGAATCTGTCTAGAAAGAAACAATAACAACAACAACAAAAAAGTAGAAAAGTTAACATGTATTTTGTATACTTCTTGATTTTGGAAGCTGATGGCTTCACTAAGGCAGTTGAATCAAGTAATTGTGTGTTCAGGGCTGTGTTAACTATATTTCTCTTTGCCTCATCACTTTAATACAAGTGATTTTTCTGATTTAGCTTTTAGGCATACTTTTTTCTCATCTCCAATTTTTTCTTCTGGAATTTTTTTAGAAGGGTATTTTCCTTGATTGCCTTCACGCAAAGGACAAATTATTGGAACTGTACTTTGTTTTAAATATCACATCCCCCATCTGATGTCAAGAGAGTCAGGAATGAAATGGTCACTACATAGTAACTGGTATTTATTATAAACTCATCAATCTCGCTTTCTATTTTTGCACCACTTTTCAAGTTTTTCTTTGTCATTTAGAGGATATGGGTAAAAACTCAGCTTCTGGTCTTTATTTCTTTTTTGTCCCTGGTGATTCTTAGAGTAAATTGCTTTCCTATAGCTGAGTATCACTTGTCTGAGCTCCTGGGAGACCAGGGCCAACAAGAGGTGCAAGGTGGCCCTTCTCCCATTTCAGATTTTTATAGGAAAAAATTGTTGGACTTTTGGTGGGTTATTGATGAGGGGGTAGAGGGTTGTTTCTAAATCATGCTTTTCTGTAGTGGAATGGATAAGGAATCAGAGAGACCTTGGGGTTGAAGAGGATATTTATTATTTGGGTGCACCGGCCCAGTCGGATTAACATCCAAAGAACTGAACCCTGAACAAAGAGTCAAGTTACCTTTTAAGATTTTCGTGGGTGGGGGGGAGATTAGTACAGAGGGAAACATATCACGGAGGCAAGAAACAAATACAGTTATTCAACTGAGACATGCATTACATTGTTTCTTACTTTTCAAAGAAAAGCATGTTTGACAACTTGAGTTTATCTGTCTAGTGAACTTGCAGCTGCACAGCTAGAGAAACAGGGTCTTCACAATGCCTGGGAAAGGGAGAGATAAGGCTCAGTAGACACAGAAAAACACACAGTTAATTGTTAAAGAACTCCAGCCTTTCTCTTCCTCGGGGGAATTGGGTTTTCTTACATACAACTGAGTTTTTGCTTACACATTCTTTAATTTGTTTTAATTCCTGTTCTATTTCTACTTTTTATTTCACTCATTTGCCATAGTTGTTCTTGGCAACAGCAGCTCCTTAAAACATAGTTGTTGAATGACTGAAAGAAAGAAACTAATGTTTTAACTCCTTGCTAAGCCTGAGGTTGGGAGGTTGTCCCTTAGAGTGGATAGAAAGAATGGTGGAGCCTCATCCCATAGCTGTTCCAATGAAACTGCTAGAAAGCAGATTGTAGTTCTTTGTTTAGATTTTTAAAAATCAAAAATAAATCCTGACTGTGTCCAGGCCATTCCTTTGATGACAAGTAGTCTTGGGCCCAAGGTTGCCTACATGGAGACCACAGGAGGGTGAAGGGAGCCTGGGAAGAAGGACAGATAAGTGCTGGAGATCTAGGAGCTCCAGTTGAGATTCTGTTCTGGCGCTGATGAGAGAAGACAGGTTGCCCTTTCTTATCTTTGTTGCAGGCCTCCCAGGACTTCTTGGCTATAGCACATATGATTTACATGACCTGAAGATGACTCTAGCTTCTGCCCAGTTTTGAGTCTTGTCAAATTTTAAGCAGAGATCATTTGTCAACTATTTTTATCCCAGATTTGAATTTTGGGGGGAAGGGAGGAGCCACTGACCTGGTGGGATATCATAATCCATTCATGGAAATGGTCATCAGTATCTCAGAGGTGAAGGGAATATGTGAAGCTCTGGGCCCCTACAAGGAGCCCTGACTTATCTATTGGCTCCAAAGTGCCCAAGCTGAAGGCATAGGAGCATGATGAGATGCAGGGATGTGGGATTATCAAGGGGCACGTCTACCAACTGGTGGAGGCAGTCTGCAGGGGAGGAAATTTAAAGGTATGGGGAAAGTGCCTAACCCAGGCTTCTCTACATCAGGATTGGAGGTGCAAGGTGAGAATCCCCAGTGAAGCATGGGATGGGAGGATAGGGAGGTGTCACCCACTGCCCGTGTTCAACCAGCACCACAGCTGGCTTTGTGCCTGCTACTGTCAGAGAGCAAGGGTCACCTATCCTGGAGATTTCAGCTCTGCTTGCCATCCTGCTGCTGACTCAGTATTGGCAGAATTGCTGAGATGGGCCAGGTCATAGCCTTTGCCTGGGGTGTTCGTCCTTTCAGTGTCATCATTCTTGTGCCAAGGGCTGAACAGCATTTTCTGGTCTGGCCAAGAATATCCTGTTGCTCTTGCCAGAAATGCCGTCGAGATCTTTTTGATACTTAGGTTGAGCTAATTCCAACCAGAGTGGCTTGGAAATCATAGTGCAGTGGCTCAGAGTATAGGCTCAAGAGCCCCTGAGCCAGATTGCCGGGGTTCAAATCTCAACTATACTACTTACCAGGTAGATGACCTTGAGCAAGTCACAACAGCTCTATGGCTCATTTAAAATTACACACTGACAACTACAAGTGAAAGGGAGATGATACTGCTAGCTACCTACCTACCTACCTACCTGATAGGGCTGTTAGGGGATTGAATGTGATCATACTTGTAAAGTGCTTACCAGAACATTGCATGAGTGTGTTGTCATTATTAATTTGCTATTCCTTGTCCTATTCAGAAAGGATTTCAAGAGCATTAGATTTAGTCCACTAACTTGGAACCTTCTTGTGGGTGTGGTCTGTCTTGTTTATCGCTGTGCCAAGCACAAAATAGGTACTTCATAAATATTTGTTATATGGGTGAAAGGGCCTCTCAAGGTTGATGAGCTGGATTAAAGTAACTTCTTAAGGATCCTCTGGCTCTATGAGTTGGAAAAAATGTCTCTTCTTTTGACATGAGACGCTTTTACAGACTACTCAAGAGACTATGCTACTCTGATATTTGTATCCTTCTCATGTTTTATTTATTTATTTTTATTTTTTCAAGCATACATCAAAATAGAGATAGTAAAATGACTTATCTTACATCCATCCCCAGCTTCCATGACTATCAACATTCTATTGTTTTTGTAAGCCCTCAGCTTCTTTGTGGGGGTGTTCTTCTTGCTGGTGTGTTTCCAACAAAAATGTAGCAATTATATTGTGTCACCTGTAAATTCTTCAGTGTATATTTCTAACACATACATCACCTCAGCACAACCACAATGTCATCATCATATCTAACACAAGAGACAATGACTCCTTAATATCATCTAAGACCTTTCTGTGTTGTGTCTCCTCATGGCCTCAAAAGTCCAAATATTGCATTAGGTTACTGTCTTTTAAGTTGGTTTTAATCAATGGCATACTCCTTGAGCCCTCTACACATATACATTGACACTTTTTTCCTTCATAATGCATTTGTTAAACAAACTGACTCATTTGTTCTGTAGGCTTTCCTATAGTTTGAACCTGGCCTACCATACCCTCAGGGTGTTGCTTGATCCTCTCTCCTCTGTATTTCATGTAAACTAGTAATGAGATCTAGAACTTGTTTATATTCAGATCCAAGATTTTTTTGCAAGCCTATATTATAAAGTGTTTCACTTCCTACTGCATTACACAAGGCATATAATGTCTGTCTCACTTTTAATGCTGTTAAGATGGATCAGTGGTTTCAGCATTTGTCAGCCTGATGAATCCAATATAATGGTCTTCAACTAACTTTCACCTAATTGTTTTAGCAGCCATTGATCATTGCCAATAGCTATTTTTTCATTAAGGATTAATTATCCATTTCTGTTTTTCTTTCTGCATATATTGTCTGTGATTCTTCCATACAGAACTTTCCCTCATCAGCTTTGAGTCCCCTGAAATGAGTCTGTAAAGAAAAAGCAGGATTGCTGCTTGATTTCTTTCCTTTTATTCATCAATTAGTGTACTATGAGTTGGTGCTTTAGCAACCTTCAGATGATCAGTGAGATTATTTAAAATATCATTATGAACTCATGTATTTTTATACATTTGATTGTTTTCATCTATTGCAGTCAATTTTTTTTTAGTGTTCACCTTATTTCAGGTCACCCCTGCTGTGTCAGTGGTTCACACTGGAGTCATTGTGGTTGATGAGGTTTGGGGCTGTTAATAGGTGTAAAAGTGCTCTAATAAACAGGTAGGAGGAAAAGGAGATGTGTGTGGTGTTAAGAAGCCTCATGCAGGAGAATGGTGTGAACCCGGAGGGTGGAGCTTGCAGTGAGCTGAGATTGCACCATTGCACTCCAGCCTGGGTGACAGAGTGAGACTCCACCTCAAAAAAAAAAAAAAAAAAAAAAGGCCTCATGAAGAAAGTGTTTCATAGAGGATGGATTGGCTAGCTGTGTCATGCTGGTGATAGGACAGGAAAGATGAGTTCTGATGAGTGATGATTGAGTGGACATTGATTTGGTAACTGGATGGTCATTGGTGATCTTGATAAAGTGGATGGAGGGAGTGAAACCATTGAAGTAGAGTTAAGAGCAATTCAGAGGAAAGAAATTATAATTAATATAGATAATAGTTTTAAAGAAATGTATATAAAGAGAAGAAAAAAGATGGAATGGTAACTGGAAAGGGAAGAGGGGTCAAGGGAACATTTATTGTACTTATTGGGTTGTTTTATTTTTGAAACTTTTTGTTTTGAAATAATTTTAGATTTACAGAAGAGTTGCAAAGACAGGGGTCCTCTTTATCCTTCATCCAGCTTCCCCAGATGTTTAACATAACTATGGTATGTTTATCAAAACCAGGAAATGAACACTACTGCTAAGTTGGTGCAGTACTATTAACTAAAGCACAGTTTTTTTTTAAGGTGAGTGAAATAACAGCCTGATTGTATGAAAAGCCATGAAAGAGTCATTCGGTGGGACTCAGGGAAGTGACACCTTTTTCCAGAGGATGATGTATTAACTATCATTTTTTGACCATCTGCTCTGTGCAGTCACTGAGTTAGACATTGAAGACAGGGAAGTATAAGACAAAGGTTATATTAGGAATAAGTTAAATACTTTGGGAAACACTTTTTTAAATGAGCCTAAGAGTGATAGAAGGCATCTTCTGGAAATAACCTTATTACACATTGAGAACTTTTCAACAAAATTGAAAGTGGAATTGCACTGGGGGAATTTTTTTTTCACTTGTCACTGTTTGAAAGAGAAGCTATAGCAAATGGATGACTGGGTGAGTCACTGGAATGACAGATCCTAGGGTCCTAGGAGTTGGCGAGTGGGAAAGGCTGCACACGTGCTCTGGAGACTCAGGTGGATTGTTTTACTGGACTCATAGCACAAACACATGTGTGCATGCAGTGATTGTCAAATGATCCAAGGTCATGTCTCTCCTATTTTTTTTCTTTCTGAATTGAAAACAGAAATTTCCTTCATTCCTGGTTATTGCAGATGATCTGATAATTTAACCTGAGAGCCATTATTTCATTTTATTTTATTTTAAAACTCAAAAGATGTATACTGTTCTCATCTTAGAGAAAACAGTCAAATGTCTGGTCTTTAATATTACTCTTTCTTAACATACAGTAAGTTAGCACTGTGATAATGACATGTAGATACCTCCTAATGTGCCATAAAATCAAGGCATGCATTTTAAAATGTTTTGTGCTCAGGAATCCAAACTTTTATAGTTGTTGAGCAGCCATCTTGATCTGGTCTTTTCTGAATTCTTAAAGTTTACAGGAGCTCATCAGCCTAAACTGCCCCCTTCCAGCTCAACCCCCATGTCCTAGTTTGCTATATTTGAGCATAATAAGATTTTGTCTTTTCCTTTTTTAAAATTAATTACCTAATAAATATAACCAAAAATTTTAATTTTATTATCTAATAAAATGTGACCACAAATACTAAATAAAAGTACATAGATTAAAATGCTGAAGTTCTCTTCTCCCCTATCCTATTCCCTCACCTGGAAGGAACCTTTGAATAAAGAACTTGCTAGGTATCCTTTTAGACATTTTACAGTGTATTAACCTTGTATACACACCCAACTACGTAAACATATACAACTATGTGTACATATACAACTATGTATCTCATTCTTTTAACACACTTCAAATTCTTGGTATATACCATAATATATTTAGTGATATCTCCATGATGGACATTTAAATGGTTTGCAGTTTTTGACTATTACAAGCAATATTGCAGTAAACTTGTTTGTATAATTTTTCTGCACATATTCCTGTAGAATTACTAGAAATGCTCTTTCAGAATAAAAAATTGACTAGCGTTGCCAGGTTACCCTATAAAATACCTAATCAGTTTACATTCTAACTGGGCATGAAAGTGCCCATTTTTGGACAACATTAGATACCCTCAGTCTTTAAGTATTTTTCCCCTTCTCAGTTAGATGAAATGTGACTTTTTTAACTAATAATTTTCTGATTGTTCCATAGCTTTTTTTTTCCTAAGGTATTTTAGCCATCCTCATTTCTTCTTTTCAGAATGGTATATTCTTATTGTATATCCATTTTGATATCTTACTGATTTATAACCCTTTATAGTAATAGAATGAGTGCCAATCCTTTGTTATGTATATTACAAATATATATTTTTGCCAGTCTGTTACTAGTTCCTGAATTCTGTTTGTTGTAACATATACCAGAGTTTTCATGTTCTATCTAATCACATATGTTGGTCTTTTCCTTCAGATTTTATGGATATATTTTCTTCTGATACTTCTACAGAATAAAACTCCAATTAGGCCTGTCTGACTTAGAGACTATAGGAGCACAGAACGAAGAAACAAAAACTGAGGCAGATTAGTTGTCCATGTGTTGTGGTGGAAGGAACATGGCAGGAGGCTTCAAGAGACTTAAATCATGCCCATTCTACAATTTGTTGCCTGTGTGACTCATTCTACCTCTCTCTGCAACAGAATTTCCTTATCTGTCACTGTGGGTAGGATTATACAGTTTAAAATTCCTTTCAGCTTTACCATTCTATAATTTCATGATAGAAAACTGGGCTTCAGAGATCAAGACTGACCATCCTTTGAGATGTCAAAGGAGTATCTTAGCTGTCTTCAAATATTTGAATGATTTCTTGGAATGACTTGTTAGTATCTCTGGGGTTGACAGAGTAAGAAGACATTGTCTTGGACTGATTCAAGGGAGAAGTTTGGTTTGATACGGAGGACTTCTGGACTATAGTGTTGATTAAATTCTGGAGTCAGGGCTCAAGAGAAATAGTGGAATTACCATTAGTAAGAAATAAAACTGACTTTTGCGCACTGTGGTTTAAAGTGTACTAGCCTAAGACAGGGACTGGATTCATAAAAAGGAAGTATTTTAGAAGTTATTAACTCAGGCATTTTGTAGATCTAGAAACTGATAAGTTTGCTAGTTCTTCTTCTTCTAAGGTGATTCTCTTTTTTTGTTCTTTTTTTCATTAAACAATCAGCAAGATAGGAGGTACCCAGGAATGAAGGTTCATGAACTCAGAGGCTCATTACAGGAAGCATTTTAATGCTAAGCCTGATAAGTGAAATATATTTCTTACTATCTTTAAGCCATTATATTATTTAGAGGCCACAGAAAAATTCAAATGCAAACAACTTCATGGCTAGTGAGCAATACATTTAAATACACAAGTGTGGGCTGGGCATGGTGGCTCAGGCCTGTAATCCCAGCACTTTGGGAGGCTGAGGTGGGCGGATCACTAGGTCAGGAGATCGAGACCATCCTGGCTAATACGGTGAAACCCAGTCTCTACTAATTATATGAAAAATTAGCTGGGCGTGGTGGCAGACACCTGTAGTCCCAGCTACTGGGAGGCTGAGGCAAGAGAATGTCATGAACCCGGGAGGTGGACCTCGAAGTGAGCCGAGATTGTGCTACTGCACTCCAGCTTGGGCAACAGCGAGACTCTGTCTCAAAAAGAAATAAATGAAATGAAATGAATAAATGAAATGAAATGAAATCTGAAATGAAATGAAATGAATGCTGACATGAAATGAAATGAAATGAAATATCAAGTGTAAGTTTCACTGCATTAAAGGATGAAAATATTTTCTTTCACCCGTCAGCAAGATGTGATCATGTTTTAAAACTGTCTCTTGATGAATGAATGTCTTTACTCTTTCTTCAAGACCCAGTCCCTTGAGTTAACAACCAGGGTGGTTCTCCACCAATTCCTGGCTCAGTGCTTTGCTGGAATTGCCAGCATTACCATTAGACATCATTTGGGGGCAGAATTCCCACTCTGCCTGTCAGACCCGAGACAGACAGTTCCCTTTGCACTCTCACATGCATACCATGGCATCTTCTCAACAGTTGCTGCTTTCTGTTGCCACACAACTGCCTCTCTTGCAAAAAGAAAGACACCATTCTTTGGATCTTCTTCAGTATTATTATTTTGACACAGAGTCTTGCTCTGTCACCCAGGCTGGAGTGCAGTGGCATGATCTTGGCTTACTACAACCTCTGCCTCCTGGGTTCAAGCGATTCTCCTGTCTCAGCGTCCTGAGTACCTGGGATTACAGGCACGCCCCACCAAGCCTAATTTTTGTATTCTTAGTAGAGATGGGGTTTCACCATGTTGGTTGGGCTGGTCTTGAACTCTTCTTTTTTAAAGGGATATAATTGTTTATTATTTAGCTATCTTTTCTTTCTTTTTTTATTATAGTTTAAGTTTTAGGGTACATGTGCACAACATGCGGGTTAGTTACATATATATACATGTGCTATGTTGGTATGCTGCACTCATTAACTCATCATTTAACATTAGGTATATCTCCTAATGCTTTCCCTCACCCTGCCCCCAACACCACAACAGGCCCTGGTGTGTGATGTTCCCCTTCCTGTGTCCGAATGTTCTCATTGTTCAATTCCCACCTATGAGGGAGAACATGCGGTGTTTGCTTTTTTGTCCTTGTGATAGTTTGCTGAGAATGATGGTTTCCAGCTTCATCCATGTCCCTACAAAGGACATGAACTCATCATTTTGTTATGGCTGCATAGTATTCCATGGTGTATATGTGCCACATTTTCTTAAGCCAGTCTATCATTGATGGACATTTGGGCTGGTTCCTAGTCTTAGCTATTGTGAATAGTACCACAATAAACGTACGTGTGCATGTGTCTTTTTAGCAGCATGATTTATAATCCTTTGGGTATATACCCAGTAATGGGATGGTTGGGTCAAGTTGTATTTCTAGTTGTACGTCCTTGAGGAATTGCCACACTGTCTTCCACAATGGTTGAACTAGTTTACAGTCCCACCAACTGTGTAAAAGTGTTCCTATTTCTCCACATCCTCTCCAGCATGTGTTGTTTCCTGACATTTTAATGATCACCATTCTAACTGATGTGAGATGGTATCTCACTGTGGTTTTGATTTGCATTTCTCTGATGGCCGGTGGTGGTGAGCATTTTTTCATGTGTCTGTTGGCTGCATAAAGGTCTTCTTTTGAGAAGTGTCTGTTCATATCCTTCACCTACTTTTTGATGGAGTTGTTTGTTTTTTTCTTGTAAATTCGTTTGAGTTCTTTGTAGTTTCTGGATATTAGCCCTTTGTCAGATGAGTGGATTGAAAATTTTTTTCGCATTCTGTATGATGCCTCTTCACTCTGATGGTAGTTTCTTTTGCTGTGCAGAAGCTCTTTAGTTTATTTAGTTCCTGTTTGTCAGTTTTCGCTTTTGTTGCCATTGCTTTTGGTGTTTTAGACATGATGTTTGCCCATGCCTATGTCCTGAATGATATTGCCTAGTTTTCTTCTAAGATTTTTATGGTTTTTGGTCTAATGTTAAATCTTTAATCCATCTTGAATTTATTTTTGTATAAGGTGTAAGGAAGGGATCCAGTTTCAGCTTTTTACAGATGGCTAGCCAGTTTTGCCAGTACCATTTATTAAACAAGGAATCCTTTCCCCATTTCTTGTTTTTGTCAGGTTTGTCAAAGATCAGATGGTTGTAGATGTGTGGTATTACTTCTGAGGGCTCTATTCTGTTCCATTGGTCTGTATCTCTATTTTGGAACTAGTACCATGCTGTTTGGTTACTGTAGCCTTGTAGTATAGTTTAAAGTGAGGTAGCATGATGACTCGAGCTTTGTTCTTTTGGCTTAGGATTGACTTGGCAATGCAAGCTCTTTTTTGGTTCCATATGAACCTTAAAGTATTTTTTTCCGGTTCTGTGAAGAAAGTCATTTGTAGCTTGATGGGGATGGCATTGAATCTATAAATTACCTCGGGCAGTATGGCCATTTTCATGATATTAATTCTTCCTACCCATAAGCATGGAATGTTCTTCCATTTGTTTGTGTCCTCTTATTTCATTGAGCAGTGGTTTGTAGTTCTCCTTGAAGAGGACCTTCCCATTCCTTGTAAGTTGGATTCCTAGGTATTTTATCATGTTTGAAGTGATTGTGAATAGGATTTCATTCATAATTTGGCTCTCTGTTTGTCTTTTACTGATGTATAAGAATGCTTGTGAGTTTTGCACACTGATTTTGTATCCTGAGATTTGGCTGAAGTTGCTTATCAGCTTAAGGAGATTTGGGGCTGAGACAATGGGGTTTTCTAGATACACAATCATGTCACTTGCAAACAGGGACAATTTGACTTCCTCTTTTCCTAGCTGAATACCCTTTATTTCTTTATCCTCTCTGATTTCCCTGGCCAGAACTTCCAACACTATGTTGAATAGGAGTGGTGAGAGAGGGCATCCATCTTGTGCAGTTTTCAAAGGGAATGCTTCCAGTTTTTGCCCATTCAGTATGATATTGGCTGTGGGTTTGTCATAAATAGCTCTTATAATTTTGAGATATGTCCCATCAATACTTAATTTATTCAGAGTTTTTAGCATGAAGGGCTGTTGAATTTGTCAAAGGCCTTTTCCGCTTCTATTGAGATAATCATGTGGTTTTTATCTTTGGTTCTGTTTATATGCTGTGTTACATTTATTGATTTGTGTATGTTGAACCAGCCTTGCATCCCAGAGATGAAGCCCACTTGATCATGGTGGATAAGCTTTTTCACGTGCTGCTGGATTCAGTTTGCCAGTATTTTATTGATGATTTTTGCATTGATGTTCATCAAGGATATTGGTCTAAAATTCTCTTTTTTGGTTGTGTCCCTGCCAGGCTTTGGTATCAGGATGATGCTGGCTTCATAAAATGAGTTAGGGAGGATTCCCTCTTTTTCAATTGGTTGGAATAGTTTCAGAAGGAATGGTACCAGCTCATCCTTGTACCTCTGGTAGAATTCGGCTGTGAATCCATCTGGTCCTGGACTTTTTTTGGTTGGTAAGCTGTTTATTATGCCTCAATTTCAAAGCCTGTTATTGGTCTATTCAGAGATTCAACTTCTTCCTGCTTTAGTCTTGGGAGGGTGTATGTGTCCAGGAATTTATCCATTTCTTCTACATTTTCTAGTTTATTTGCATAGAGGTGTTTATAGTATTCTCTGATGGTAGTTTGCATTTCTGTGAGATCAGTGGTGATAACCCCTTAATCTTTTTTATTGCATGTATTTGATTCTTCTCTCTTTTTTTCTTTAATAGTCTTGCTAGCAGTCTCATGATCCACCCGCCTCATCCTCTCAAAGTGGTGGGATTACAGGATTGAGCCACTGTGCCTGGCTGCTTACAGTTGTAAGAAAGGTATAAAGACTTCACTTTTTAGTGACTTTGTCTGATACTGAACGCGTCACTCAAGCTCTGAAAATTAATCCAGGCCAGAGGTTATAGAAAAGCTCCAGGCAATATCACTAGGGTATTTGTTACACTGAGGAAATGCGTTTGACAAAGACAAGGTTGGCAGCTTGAATACCTCCCTCATTCACCAATCATTTGCAAAATTCAGTCAGTTTTTGCTACTAAATAACTCTCAATTCTGTCCCCTTCTTTGCTAAGATGCAAGCCAGCAGCCCCTACCTGGACTAAAGCACTGGCCTCTGAACCCTTTCTTGGACCCCTGAATTTTCCTCATTCAGCAGCCAGAAAGATGTTTTTAAAAATGGGAATATGATGCCATTTCCCTGCTTAAAACTGATCAGTGGCCTCCTATTAACCTTTACAACAAGTACCAAAATCTTTACCATGGTTCATGAGGCCCTTCTGCATTGCTGACTTCTCAGCACCTAGCAAAGTTGTATAGGAACTTTAAAATACATATCTGTGTAACAAATCATTTGTTCCCCTCATGCCCACATAAATACACTGGTCTCTTCTGTAGTCTGGCTTCCTCTGCTGGAGGTACATGCTGCTGTTTCCAAGGGCTGGGCAAGCAATCACCAGCCAGGTTCAGAGAGCCAGTTGTCTGCAGCCAGGGTTCGTTTTCCTAGTCTGGCCACTGAAATGATTATTATCAACAGGAACCTCTGATGAACATCACTTTGCTTCCTTCTCTGTTGACAGCTGCCTCAGAAACCCAGCCAAAGGCTCACTGGATCTTGTCCTTAGATCATGTTCACACACTTCCTTGTTTTAAACTCTAGAAGCTGGGTACCAGAAACCCAGCCTCTCCTGGGAAGATGCATCAGTGGTTTTGGCAGGTCATAGTGCAGCCAAAGTACTAATCACCAGGAGTCCGCCCTGCACTACTCACGCAGTTGGCCTCCAGCACTTCCTGCAGGGATGTTGGAAATAGGTCCTATGGAAACAACTGGGAGTCAGTGCTGAGCTTCTTCTGGCCACACCCAAAAGGTCATCCTCACACTTTCCCCATCTTGCCAATCCTTTCAGGAATTGATCTTCAACCCTAGGCTGCTGTGAACCCTAGCAGGACAGAGCCCAGACTGTGTGCTCCCTGCAGCATAGTGCTCCTGTGCCAGCAAGGAGCTGAGCTAGAGTGGGTTGCATGGGTTTTGGGTCAATGTATTTCTGCTAATAATCACTGTCTACACCTGAGAACTATTCCTCAAAGATTTTGTGGTTTATAGAGAGCCGTGATGAATATGTTTAGATTACTGATAAAATGTGCTTCATAAGAAACAAATTAGATTGACTCCTGCTAATGTTTTTGGAAGCTGCTCCCATCAAGCATCAGCATCTCTAGTGAAGCATCGTCAACCTGGAGATATGAAAAATTCAGACAGGCATTTGACTAACATTTATCTTTTTGTTACTTATAAACCACTGGTAAATAATTTAAGACTTTATCAGTAACCAATAAATCTCAAAATCTCGGTGGCTCACCTTAGCAAAGGTTTATTTACTGCCAATGGCAATATCAACTTTTTTTTTTCTTTTTGAGACAGGATCTTCTTTTCTTGTACAGTGGTGTGACCAGAGTGCATTGGTGTGAACACAGCTCACTGCAGACTTGACCTCCTGGGTTCAAGCAATTCTCCCACCTTAGCCTCCCAAGTAGGTGGTACATGTACCACCACACCCAGCTGATTTTAATTTTTGTAGAGACAAGTTCTTGCTGTGTTGCCCAGGCTAGTCTCAAACTCCTGAGCTCAAGCTATCTTCCTGGCTTGGCCTCCCAAAGTGCTGGGACTATAGGCATAAGCCAACACACCCAGCCTCATGATCCATCTTGAACTATGCCAACAGTATTGGAAATGAAGGACTGGGAGTCCCTGGAGATTTTATATGCTTGCCTGTCTCATTGCCAGAACCAGTCCCATGGACCCAAACTGCAAGAGAGGCTGGGGAGTAGGGGATATACATCTATGGATATTGGGTGATCACTAACATTATCTGTCACATTGATTACCTATTAGCATTATAATTAACTGCTACCCACAGAGTGCTTACTGTGGATCAAGCACTTTATTCACATTTTATTAATCCTCACAAAAATCCAAAGAGGTGGTTGTGTTTTGGCCCCATTTCACACTTGAGGACATTGATGCTTACAGCTGTGAGGAAGTTAACTTGAGGAGGTTACACATGTAGACCCTTTCTAGTTGGCCTCCTCACTAGCTCTGTCTGATTCCAAAGCCCAGATAAGTTTTTCCACTACACCAAGCCCAAAACAGTGTTACCATGTTTCCTCAGGCTTTCCATATGTCAGTATTTTGACCTTGTGGTTGTATGCAGTTGAAAGCAATGCACCTGCATTTCTTTAAGCAAGTTTGATAAGAATTCTTCTCCTTCCCCTCATCGCCCTGCCGGCAGTACTAAACTTCACCCACTACCCTCTCCTGAACCTCTAGAGGTGAAGAAGTTGAAAACAGCTTCCCAGTCAAAGATCCTGGATTCAGCCTTAGCATCTTAAGAATGTCTTAATTCATTCAGGTGATAACCACCTGATTGCAGTGGGTTTGCAGGACTCTCTTGCAAACTGACTGTGACAGCTGCAGCTTCACAGATTTAACTGTCAAGTACACCTGATTCCTCATGCCAAACGTTGTTTGTCTTTGTGGCTTTTATGGTCCCTGGGACCTGGTTAGTGCAAATGATGGCCTTTTACCCTATTGGCAATAACAAGGGACTAACATTTCCTTCAAGAATGCCTCCCACTTGAAATGTACATGCAGGATGGTGAGAATGGATTTTAGGGCCTTGATTATTTACCACTTGTAGAAACCATTTTATTTCACAAGGAACAAGTTGTGTTTCAATTCACAGAGACCCTGTGGCCAGTGTTACTCAACCTTGGCTCCACCTTAGAATCCTCTGGGAGCTTTTAGAAATCCTGATGCCCATGCCACTCCCCAGACCACTCATTCACAAGCTATGCAGGTGGGCCCCAGACATCACAATTTTGTGTAGCTTCCTTAGTGTTTTCAAGCTGCTGCTAACTTAATTCCCTCCACTGAGGACTGATTTTTGCCAGAATCAGCAGAGTATAGAGTAGCAAGGGAGAAAAAACAAGACTTTTAGGAATTGTTAGCCTGACACTAGGGCCAAACTCTTGGAATTCAAATTAGTTATTGTCATCTTTTAAATTTTTTTCCCCATAGGAAATACAGCCAACATAAATGTCACTTAATTAATTGAAAAATGTACCAAAGCTGAGCAAGGTAAGGCCCTCCAGCCAGGAACTGTTTGCTTTTCAAAGTTGAGAGTGGTGTTTTTGTCCTGGCCTGTTGCTGACTAGCATATATTTTTAAAGTCATGATCCTTTAAGATATGTGCCAAGAAATAATGTTTTTATGAAATCTAAATGCTGTATAGATATTAGTAACTTAGTTGTGGAAAATGTCATTAAAAATAGTTGTTTGAACAGGGCCTTCAAACTTCTTAAGCTCTGAAGGTTGGGTGGGGAGTTTGTCAAGAAGAAACAACTGTATAATATGGCTGTACAAAGGTTTTAAATTGTGCTCTTTAAAAATATATTACAAAAGTGTGTGTGTGTGTGTGTGTGTGTGTGTGTGTGTGTTTTCCAAGACAGAGCCTTACTCTGCTCCCAGGCTGGCATGCAGTGGTACCATTTTGGCTCACTGCAACTTCAGCCTCCCAGGTTGAAGCAATTCTCCTGCCTCAGCCTCCTGAATAGCTGGGATTCCAGGCGCACCACCACACCCAGCTAATTTTTGTATTTTTAGTAGAGAAGGAGTTCCACCATGTTGGCCAAGCTGGTCTCAAACTCCTGACCTCAGGTGATCCACCCACCTCGGCCTCCCAAAGTGCTGAGATTAGGGGTGTGAGCAACCCCACCTGGCCTACAAATCTGTTTTATTTTAATAAGCTTGCAACAGGAAAATACTTGGCTCATTAAATAATTTACTTAAAAGCTTGGAAACAATGTCATACATTGATGTGAGGTTTTTTGTTTATTTTAAAAAGGTATTTGTCACCACCATCCCAGAAACAGGAGGGGGCTGCACCTCTTACTTACCTGGTGGCATCTGAATTCTGCTTGCCACTTCTTTCTACAAATGATGAGCAAGCACAGCAAGCTTACCCAGCTCTGCAGCTTTTCATGGGAAATTTATCTTCCTCCCCCAGGTCATCATGCTGCCAGGAGTTGGAAACTTATAAAGAGTGAATGGGGGCTGTGGGCTGGAGTCCTTTGGACATTAATCCAGGACTTTTCATAGCAACACAATAAACACTCACTCCTCATGTTACACTAACTCATAGATGATTTATTGCCATAAGTAACTAAACAAGAGAAAAGACAGACTGTTGTTTTGGTCAAGACAATCAGCATTCTTTCTCCAAGTTTTGCCAGTTGCATCTACTTAAAGCCTTAATACTTTCTGGACGATATAAACACGATAGACACTTGACCAATGTTACACTGATTAAAATAGCACATAACAAGCGCACCAGCCAGTCCCAATGCCCTGACATGACAGAAGTAATGTGTGTTCATATGATGTGCTGTATACAAAACCTTTAAAAACAACTTTTTGTCATTAATATTAACACAGAATAATTCCTTGAACATTCTGCAAGAGTAGGTGCAAACACAGAATTACTTCTTCATTTCCAGATTACCAGTATCTATAGGACTATTTTTGAGAAAAGGTAGGAGGTGGAGCACCTCCCCTCCCCATGACATTTTCTTTGCCAAACTAGAGAAGTCTAAGGGGTTTAAGTTGAGGAGGGCAGCAGATAGGGCTTCTGGAGTTGTTAGGTCACCAAGTAGCTGCAGGAGATGGACACTGCCCTGCAAGGTTGGGATCAACAACAGCCTTGGTTTGTAGCCAAGGGTGTCCTTGGATTTGACATGATTGCTCCTGGAAGCCCTGCAGGTGAGAGAGGCACTGGATGGTCCATACCCTCCAGCTGGAGGAGTGGTGGCAAAAGGACTGGGGCTCCAGCATCAGGGCTAGAAGAAATAACCTGACCTCTTGCATTCTGACACTGGGTCATTAATGACACTTTTCCAGTGGATGTGCAAAATACAACACTGTCAGGAACCTGGCCCTGGGATGGCTCAGGTCAGCTCACAAGGACAGGTCGAACCAATCCAAAGGTTAGGTAACACACAACACCAGGGAAACCAGCACCCAAATCAGCTGTTGGTAAGATGCCTTGGGTTTGGCAAGAAACCTAGTTTTAGCACAAGTTGTCCGAGACTCAGTTGTCTTCAGCCATTCCAAGCTCTCCAACTTCCTCAGCATCCCTGTCCCTGGCATCCTCTCCAAGATCGGAGTGTCCAGTGCAACCCCCTACCGGGGCCTTGCTGTGTCTGGCAGGTCCATTCTGCACATCCTCACCCTCCACACATACTTCATACAGCCGGCCACCAGGGGACAGCTGTTCTCCCTTGTCCTCTTGGACAGGGCCCTTCATCTCCTCAGAGACTCCACCCTCCTGCTACTGTCCTGAAACAGTTTCCCACATCTCCAGCTTTGAAAGACTGGTCTTCTAAATTCTTTTCATTTTATTCTGCTTGTCATTTGTTTCTAGAACTAAGTTTACCTTTCAATTTCCTTATCTGCTTGTTGTGCATTTCTTATCTGGAGAATTGCCACTGAAACTAGAAATTGGAAAGGATAGGGATAAATAACAAGCCTCGGGGAACACAGAGCTTCACCCAAAGCCTTGTTTGCATTCATACCCACACCACGTCTGAGTGAGACATGCAATTCCCAGCATCCTCCAGTGAAGCAGTACAGGCACCAAACTTGAATCATACCCAATCACATCACAACCACCCCAAGAGCCTGTACCATGCCTTCCAGGTTCTGGGAGGGCAGAGGAGTATTTCCTTTGATTGAGGAAGGGCTCTTGAAGTCCTATCATTTGGAAGGCCAGGGTGCTGAGGAGATGTGAGGCCTGTCACCAATAAGTGCCAAGGCTACAGCTACTGGTTTCCATTCTGAGCAGGCTGAAGATTAACAAGCACAGAGCTGGCATTCTCTCCCTAGGTCACCTGAGTAAGGCAGGGCCCAAAACATGGGGCAGACACTGTGCTGTACCACTCCGATTCCCCAACAGGACTGGCACGCCTGCCAGTAATTCCAATAATGGAATCGCTCTGTAGGCCAAGTGGCATCTCAGACCCACCTCCCACTTCAGCCAAGCCTTCCACGCAGGCATCTCAAGGCTCCAAACCCACCAGAGGATGCCACTGATTTCAGCCCTCAGCATGACCATGGCTCCCTCCACCAAGTCTCCATATAGCTTCCGTGCACCATGTTAAGGTTCATCACTGCTGCCCTGTGCTAGGTAGCTGCCGTTGAATTTTAATTATAGTCCAAATGTAAGTCTCTCTCTTTTTTCTTTAATGGATGTTCCAAAACAGTCAGAGCCTCTTCACATTTTATATCATTTTACTTCTTTTTAGAAGAAGACCAGTTAAGCCTACCTGTGTAATATAGTACTCTGAGAGGCAGTCACCTCTGAGGGAACTCAGAGGAAGTTTTACTGTTTCCAAAAAAGTGGTGATTGTCTTAGCTAAGAGGCTCTAAGTGCTAAAATGTCAATTATAGTGTGGGTTCAAATCTTAGTTCTTGTGCTCATTAGCTGTCAGTCCTTAGGCAGGTTATGAATCTGAGTTTCAAGTTACTTATCTCTAAAATGGTTGTCTCTAGCTCCAGGCTGTGGTGCACACCTTCAGGGCCCCATTCACACTGTATTTGATGTGAATGGCACCGTTTGCTGTTGTGCACTGTATTACTGAGGACAATTCCACCACGTGTTAGACCTTCCTTCTAGTATGAGCCCAGATACTCTCTCAGGGGTGGCTCTTGCTAAATAAAAAACAGAGCTTCCATAGTTTCCTCTGGGTGCTCCATTGGAAATATTTTCCTGTAGAAGATCACATCTTTTTGATCTCCTGATATAATACAAAAGGAGAACACAGATGGTGGAAAACAAACAATAAAAACTGTTTCAGATCCCAACAATTCAAAAAGGAGACATCTCAGAAAGCAAGAGGAGGTCTGGACTGTGTCAGATTTCAGTTGAGCCTCTGGGGTGAGGTGTAACAACCACACCACTTAAAGGCATGCCGTCTATCCTGGGGAATGGACTCCATGTTTTGAGCAGGACCTGGGGAGTAACCAGCAAGCTGGAGGTAAAACAGGCTGCACTGAGTTGGGGGCCTTCCCAAGACAGAGCATCTGTGACAGTTGGATGTGTCACCAAATCCAATTAGCCACCCAATTCAGAAATAATTTCTAAAAGGAAAAAATAAATTCTTTGCTTTACAGCAGTGTGTGTCCAGAGTTCCATGTCAACATGGGCCAATGGATTTAATTTGCACATTTTAAAAACTGTCCATTATGTGTCCACTTCAAGTCATTTAGCTGGAATTAAGTCTTCCCCTGAATTGTAGAAATCACCTACTCTCTTTGAGGGAGTTTAATATTTGCCTTGAAAATCACACGCATATATACAGAGGTTTCTTTCCAACCCTGAAAAGTCTTGATTAGAAAATTCTGTCCATATTGATGATTAAAAGATGATTAAATATGCCACATCCTCAGTGTGCCAATCTTGCGATTTCTTAAGTTTTAATGCTAGACATACTTGTATGTCCTCGCTCAGAAGTAGATTACTCATTCATTGATTCAACAAGTATTTGTTGAGTACCAACTAAACTCTGGGTACTGGGTACACAACATGGGAAAAAGGTCTTTGCTCTTGTGGAGATTATGTCTGACTCTGCCTGGAAAGGGTAAAATAATGATCACAAATAACTAAAAGCTCAGAGGAGAGCTCTGAAGGAGAAGAATGTGGTTCTTTTCCAGTGTGGTACAAAGGATTCTGATTTGGTGTAAAAGGAGACAGCAATGAACGAAGGAAACGATGCTCAAGTGAAGCTAGAAAGGAGGAGAGTGTCCTTGGCAGAGGGGACACAGAAGAACTGCAGGCCACAGAGGAGCTGGAGGCCACAGAAAATGAGAGGCTGACAGAGGAAGTAAGAGGGGCCAGAGCCCTTGGAGCCTTGAGGGCCAAAATGCTGATTTCCTTCTTTGTCTTCAGAGTCATACAAAACTAGAACTGCTTTGAGCAGTGGGATGATAGGATTCAAGTTGCCTTTTTAACAGATCACTTTGGCTCTGAGTAGAGAACCTATCTGAAGGGGAGATCTGTTATTAGCAGATTGGAGGAGCTGAGGTGAGTAGTGGTAGAGAGAAGTGGAGGAATTCCAGGGCCCCTGGGGCCTAAAAGATTGGTCTTAAGGATAGACTGAATATAGGAGAAGGAGAGGGGAGTGTCAGCAAACACAGCTCCTAAGGGGCAGGTTTTGATTTGCAATTCCTTAATGATTGATTATGTCAAGCATTTTCTAATGTGTTTGTTAGTCACTTGCATATCTTCCTTGGGAGAAATGCCTCTTCATATTCTTTGCCGATTTTAAACTGGGTTACTTATCTTTTCCTCATTGATTTCTATGTGCACATTATATATTTTGGATACAAATCCCTCATCAGGTATATAATTTGCAATTATTTTCTCTGATTTGTGGATTGTGGTGCTACACTCTTTTCATGGATCACTTAATCTTTACAATAGCCTCAAAAGGAGGCTCATCTCCACTCATCTCCAGCTTTTTAAATTTTTTTAGAGATGCAGAGTAGACTGAGTGGGTAAGACTTAACTTAAAATGTGACTAAGGGATTTCAGGATTTGGGCTCATACCTCTATTGGGGAATCAATGAACGCTTCCCTTCTCCTGCCATGACTCTCACATAACGTTGTAAGCATTTGAACAAAAACAATTAAATCTTAGGAATGCATTGCCCTGACTGTGCATAACTCCTAGACATTCCAGTGGATACGCATTGAAAAACATACAAAAACAACACTTTGGCAATACTCTCCAAATTCATTCTCTTGGGACTGTGCTGATTCCTAGCAGGAAAGTGTAAACACAAAGCACCTGAGGCAGGTTGAATTCATGTTCTGAGTCAGGATTTATAAGCATGGGGAACAGTTCTTTTAAAAGACAATAACAAAGATAAACCTTTTTAATGAGAGCCAGATGCAGTCATGATTTTGATTAAATGTTTCCTAGTAACTATTCTTATGTGAGAACATCCGCCCACTGACGAGCTTCCTGGAGTTTTAGCGGGTGAATTTATGTAGGAAATACAACTTCACATGCTTCTTCCTGAGGAGAGAAGTTAGATAAAAAAGACTCACTTACCTTTCTTCCATTTTTTTCCCATCTGCCATTTAGAAAGCCCGAGTAAATATATTCCTACATTGAGGTAGTACATTTCCCTTCAGCCTCTCTGCATCCCCAGCTTTGGCTTTGAAGGTGCCCAGTAAGTGTTGGTGTCTGGGTTCTTTGTGTATCTGGGCTCTGCATATACAGGCATGTTGGGTTGTTCAAGAATAGTTCAGAGCTTCATATGCCTATAATAGCCCTATAATAGCAAACCACTGCTGGTCATACTCCTGAACATACACATTCATCTCTTCAAATCTTCCCTCTCAAATATTCTCAATAGTTTATCCTTGGAAGCCTGGATCAGAAAGTAGAATACATGGTATTTACAGAAAGTCTTTTATTGGTGTTTTTGGATTTTTCTGAGCTCTAGGTCAATCTTAATTAAGCAGGCAATAGGCAGAAGGTCTTTACTCACTTCCTAGACTGTCATACAAGGTACAGAAAAGAACAGTCTTAAGTATCTATCATATTCCAGATAAATACTCTGGACTTTAGCATAATCTAATTAGTGATCCTGAGTCCATCAGGATTGATTCCATCTTGTCTCATCACTTTTAAGTCACCAACCTGCAGATTATTCATCATTGCCTAGTCACTTATCCACATACTGTTATGCACATAACAAAATTAAATCAAGCTCTCTCTCCATCATCATTAGCCCTTCTTTTCTGCCCTCTGTAACTCATAGTCTGTCATTAAGAAACTCCCCAGTAGCTTTGAATTCTTCCCTTCCTCTTGTTATAACTGGAATATAGCTGTGTTCTGGGGGAATAATTTCCCCTGCAGTCCTTTCATGTGAAATCAATTTCCCTCACCTACTCTAGAGGTTACAGGTGGAGTAAGTGGCTACTTTCTTCCTTTTTGTCACTTACAGATCATTTCTGTTTCTTCTTCAAAATCCAGAGCTCATTTGAAGTACAGAAATTTTCAAGGGTAGACTGACTGATGTCACCTGAAATTCTTGACTGCATATCTCAAATGAGCAATCTTTCCATGTTATGTGTCCTTTTCTACTATGAAAACCAACTATTCACTACCTTACCCTCTTCTTGGTTCTTCAGAAACCCACTGTCTCATGCCTGTCATTTTATGACCTTTCCTCTTCCTTCACTGAGAGAATAGAAGAATCAACAGATAATTTCCTTATATCTTTACCACCAAATTCACCATCTTCCCTGCATTTGAAACCACATCATAAACACTTCTTTTCTTCTTTACAATGTATAAGCATAACCTGTTCTCATGTAAGGCCAGATCTTCTACTTTTAGTATAGATCCCATATGCTAGTCCTCTGATACTCCTCTTGCTTTATCAATATTTTCTTTTATTCTGCAATTATCCCCTTGCTCTTTGCAATCATTGATTTCACTTAATCATTCATGTCAGTACACAGGTATGTTGTAAATCTATTCTTAAAAATACACTCTCACCCGGGCACAGTGCCTCACGCCTGAAATCCCAGCACACCTCAAATCTCAGGCCGAGGTGGGCAGATCACCAAGTCAGGGGTTCAAGACCAGCCTGACCATCATGATGAAACCATGTCTCTACTAAAAATACAAAAATTAGCTGGGCATGGTGGTGCACACCTGTAATCTCAGCTACTCAGAAGGCTGACCCAGGAGATCGATTGAACCTGGGAGGTGGAGGTTGCAGTGAGCTGAGATTGTACCACTGCACTCCAGCCTGGTGACAGAGTGAGACTCTGTCTCAAAAAAAAAAAAAAAAAAAAACACTCTCAGGACACCAAATTAACCTCCAACTCCGTGTATTTTTTTTCTTAGCATCGAACTCCTCACTTCCTTACCTCATATAATGTTCTTACTATACATCATTCAGGTTTACACTAAATATTTTCCATTTTTTTATTCTTTTTTTTCAGGGTTAATAATAACTTCCATACTGTCAAGTACAATTTTCCATACTATCAAGTACAATAGTCATTTGTGTTTCCCCATATTACCTGTGAAAAGTATTTAATGAAGCTATTTTTTCTTCTTAAAACATTATTTGCCCTTGGCTGTTGCAATGCTCCACTCAACTGTTTTTTCTGTTTTCAATTATTTTGACTATATACCTAGGAGTATCATGTTGGGTTATATGGTAAGTTTATGTTTAACATTTTGAGGAATTGCCAAAGTGTTTTACATGGAGCCTGAATCATTTTAGCTTTCCTCCAGAAGTGTGAGGGTTCCAATTTATCCAGACCACCACAGACACTTGTTATTTTCCATCTAAAAATTTTTTTTATATAGGCCAGGTGCAGTGGCTCGCACCTGTAATCCCAGCACCTTGTGAGGCCAAGGCGAGTAGATCACCTGAGGTCAGGAGTTCGAGACCAGCCTGGCCAACATGGTGAAACCCCATTGCTACTAAAAATATTTAAAAAATTACCAGGCACAGTGGCACACACCTACAGTCCCAGCTACTTGGGAGGCTGTGGCAGGAGAGTCACTTGAACCTGGTAGGTGGAGGTTACAGTGAGCTGAGATCTGGCTACTGCAGTCCAGCCTGGGTGACAGAGCAAGACTCATCTCAAAAATAATAATAATAATTAATATAATTATCATAGAAGGTGTGAAGTGGTATCTTATTGTGGTTTTGATTTGCATTTTCCTTAATTGTTAATGATGTTAAGCAGCTTTTCATGTTATTTGTTGGTAATTTATATATCTTCCTTAGATAAATGTCAGCTTCAGTTCTTCACATACCTTTTAATTGGGTGTTTTATCTTTTTTTTTGTTGAGTTGTAAGAGGCTTTTATGTATTCTGCATGCTAGAACTTTACCAAATACATGATTTCCAAATGTATTTGTCCTTTTCTTCGCGTTGCCTTTTCATTTTTTTGTGAATTTTTTGCAGCAGATTTTTAAATTTGATACAGTCCAATTTAATCTTTGTTTGTTGCTTGTACATTTGGTGACATATCTAAAAAAATTACTTAACCAAGTTCTATGTGAGTCTGACCTAGTTCTATATTTTTCACAATGTTTCTTTTTTTTTCTTTTATTATTGTTATCCTTTAAGTTTTAGGGTACATGTGCACAATGTGAATGTTAGTTACATACGTATACATGACCCATGCTGGTGTACTGCACCCATTAACTCCTCATTTAGCATTAGGTATATCTCCTAATGCTATCCCTCCCCCACCCCACAATGGTCCTGAGAGTGTGATGTTTGCCTTCCTGTGTCCATGTGTTATTGTTCAGTTCCCACCTATGAGTGAGAATATGCGGTGTTTGGTTTTTTGTTCTTGCAATAGTTTACTGAGAATGATGATTCCAAATTTCATCCATGTCCCTACAAAGGACATGAACTCATCATGTTTTATGGCTGCATAGTATTCCATGGTGTATGTGTGAAACATTTTCTTAATCCATTCTATCATTGTTGGACATTTGGGTTGGTTCCAAGTCTTTGCTATTGTGAATAATGCCACAATAAACATACGTGTGCATGTGTCTTTATAGCAGCATGATTTATAGTCCTTTGTGTATATACCCAGTAATGGGATGGCTGGGTCAAATGATATATCTAGTTCTAGATCCCTGAGGAATCGCCACACTGACTTCCGCAATGGTTGAACTAGTTTCCACTCCCATCGACAGTGTAAAAGTGTTCCTATTTCTCCACATCCTCTCCAGCACCTGTTGTTTCCTGACTTTTTAATAATTGCCATTCTAACTGGTGTGAGATGGTATCTCATTGTGATTCTGATTTGCATTTCTCTGATGGCCAGTGATGGTGAGCATTTTTTCATGTGTCTTTTGGCTGCATAAATGTCTTCTTTTGAGAAGTGTCTGTTCATGTCCTTTGTCCACTTTTTGATGGGGTTGTTTGTTTTTTTCTTGTAAATTTGTTTGTGTTCATTGTACATTCTGGATATTAGCCCTTTGTCAGATGGGTAGGTTGCGAAAATTCTCTCCCATTTTGTAGGTTGCCTGTTCTCTCTGATGGTAGTTTCTTTTGCTGCGCAGAAGCTCTTTAGTTTAATTAGATGCCATTTGTCAATTTTGGCTTTTGTTGCCATTGCTTTTGGTGTTTCAGACATGAAGTCCTTGCCCATGCCTATGTCCTGAATGGTAATGCCTAGGTTTTCTTCTAGGGTTTTTATGGTTTTAGGTCTAACATTTAAGTCTTTAATCCATCTTGAATTAATTTTTGTATAAGGTGTAAGGAAGGGATCCAGTTTAAGCTTTCTCCATATGGCTAGCCAGTTTTCCCAGCATCATTTATTAAATAGGGAATCCTTTACCCATTTCTTGTTTTTCTCAGGTTTGTCAAAGATCAGATAGTTGTAGATATGCAGTGTTATTTCTGAGGGATCTGTTCTGTTCCATTGATCTATGTCTCTGTTTCGGTACCAGTACTATGCTGTTTTGGTTACTGTAGGCTTGTAGTATAGTTTGAAGTCAGGTAGCATGATACTTCCAACTTTGTTCTTTTGGCTTAGGATTGGGGATGTGGGCTCTTTTTTGGTTCCATATGAACTTTGAAGTAGTTTTTTCCAATTCTGTGAAGAAAGGCATTGGTAGCTTGATGGGGATGGGCATTGAATCTATAAATTACCTTGGGCAGTATGGCCATTTTCATGATATTGATTCTTCCTACCCATGAGCATGGAATGTTCTTCCATTTGTTTGTATCCTCTTCTATTTCATTGAGCAGTGGTTTCTAGTACTCCTTGAAGAGGTCCTTCACATCCCTTCTAAGTTGGATTCCTAGGTATTTTATTGTCTTTGAAGCAATTGTGAATGGGAGTTTACTCATGATTTGGCTCTCTGTTTGTCTGTTATTGGTGTATAAGAATGCTTGTGATTTTTGTACATTGATTTTGTATCCTGAGACTTTGCTGAAGTTGCTTATCAGCTTAAGGAGATTTTGGGCTGAGACAATGGGGTTTTCTAGATATACAATTATGTCATCTGCAAACAGGGACAATTTGACTTCCTCTTTTCCTAATTGAATACCCTTGATTTCCTTCTCCTGCATAATTGCCCTGGCCAGAATTTCCAACACTATATTGAATAGGAGTGGTGAGAGAGGGCATCCCTGTCTTGTGCCAGTTTTCAAAGGGAATGCTTCCAGTTTTTGCCCATTCAGAATGATATTGGCTGTGGGTTTGTCATAGATAGCTCTTATTATTTTGAGATACATCCCATCAGTACCTAATTTATTTAGAGTTTTTAGCATGAAGCATTGTTGAATTTTGTCAAAGGGCTTTTCTGCATCTATTGAGATAATCCTGTGGTTTTTGTCTTTGGTTCTGTTTATATACTGGATTACATTCATTGATTTATGTGTATGGAACCAGCCTTGCATCCCAGGGATGAAGCCCACTTGATCATGGTGGATAAGCTTTTTGATGTGCTGCTGGATTCAGTTTGCCAGTATTTTATTGAAGATTTTTGCATCAAAGTTCATCAAGGATATCGGTCTAAAATTCTCTTTTTTGGTTGTGTCTCTGCCCGGCTTTGGTATCAGGATGATGCTGGCCTTATAAAATGAGTTAGGGAGGATTTCCATTTTTTCTATTGATTGGAATAGTTTCAGAAGGAATGGTACCAATTCCTCCTTGCACCTCTGGTAGAATTTGGCTGTGAATCCATCTGGTCCTGGACTCCTTTTTGTTGATAAGCTATTGATTATTGCCACAATTTCAGATCCTGTTATTGGTCTATTCAGAGATTCAACTTCTTCCTGGTTTAGTCTTGGGAGGGTGTATGTGTTGAGGAATTTATCCATTTCTTCTAGTTTTTCTAGTTTATTTGTGTAGAGGTGTTTATAGTATTCTCTGATGGTAGTTTGTGTTTCTGTGCAATCGGTGGTGATATCCCCTTTATCATTTTTTATTGCATCTATTTGATTCTTCTCTCTTTTCTTCTTTAGTAGTCTTGCTAGTGGTCTATCCATTTTGTTGGTCCTTTCAAAAAACCAGCTCCTGGATTCACTAATTTTTTGAAGGGTTTTTTGTGTCTCTATTTCCTGCGTTCTGCTCTGATTTTAGTTATTTCTTGCCTTCTGCTAGCTTTTGAATGTGTTTGCTCTTGCTTTTCTAGTTCTTTTAATTGTGATGTTAGGGTGTCAATTTTGCATCTTTCCTGCTTTCTCTTGTAGGCATTTAGTGCTGTAAATTTCCCTCTACACACTGCTTTGACTGTGTCCCAGAGATTCTTGTATGTTGTGTCTTTGTTCTCATTGGTTTCAAAGAACATCTTTATTTCTACCTTCATTTCGTTATGTACCCAGTAGTCATTCAGGAGCAAGTTGTTCAGTTTCCATGTAGTTGAGCGGTTTTGAGTGAGTTTCTTAATCCTGAGTTCTAGTTTGATTGCACTGTGGTCTGAGAGACAGTTTGTTATAATTTCTGATCTTTTACATTTGCTGAGGAGAGCTTTACTTCCAACTATGTGGTCAATTTTCGAGTAGGTGTGGCGTGGTGCTGAAAAAAATGTATATTCTGTTGATTTGGGGTGTAGAGTTCTGTAGATGTCTACTAGTTCCACTTGGTGCAGAGCTGAGTTCAATTCCTGGGTATCCTTGTTAACTTTCTGTCTCATTGATCTGTCTAATGTTGACAGTGGAGTGTTAAAGTCTCCCATTATCATTGTGTCAGAGTGTAAGTCTCTTTGTAGGTCAATCAGGACTTTCTTTATGAATCTGGGTGTTCCTGTATTGGGTGCATATATATTTAGGATAGTTAGCTCTTCTTGTTGAATTGATCCCTTTACTATTATGTAATGGCCTTCTTTGTCTCTTTTGATCTTTGTTGGTTTAAAGTCTGCTTTATCAGACACTAGGATTGCAACCCCTGCCTTTTGTTTTTGTTTGTTTTCCATTTGCTTGGTAGATCTTCCTCCATCCTTTTATTTTGAGCCTATGTGTGTCTCTGCATGTGAGATGGCTTTCCTGAATACGGCACACTGATGGGTCTTGACCCTTTATCTAATTTGCCAGTCTGTGTCTTTTAATTGGAGCATTTAGTCCATTTACATTTAATGTTAGTATGGTTATGTGTGAATTTGATCCTGTCATTATGATGTTAGCTGGTTATTTTGCTCATCAGTTGATGCAGTTTCTTCCTAACCTCGATGATCTTTACAATTTGGCATGATTTCGCAGTGGCTGGTACCAGTTGTGCCTTTCCATGTTTAGTGCTTCCTTCAGGAGCTCTTTTGGGGCAGGACTGGTGGTGACAAAGTCTCTCAACATTTGCTTGTCTGTAAAATATTTTATTTCTCTTTCACTTATGAAGCTTAGTTTGGGTGGATATGAAATTCTCGGTTGAAAATTATTTTCTTTAAGAATGTTGAATATTGGCCCCCACTCTCTTCTGGCTTGTAGAGTTTCTGCTGAGAGATCCGCTGTTAGTCTAATGGGCTTCCCTTTGTGGGTAACCTGACCTTTCTCTCTGGCTGCCCTTAACATTTTTTCCTTCATTTCAACTTTGGTGAATCTGACAATTATGTGTCTTGGAGTTGCTCATCTCGAGGAGTATCTTGGTGGCATTCTCTGTATTTCCTGAATCTGAATGTTGGCCTTCCTTGCTAGATTGGGGAAGTTTTCCTGGATAATTTCCTGCAGAGTGTTTTCCAACTTGGTTCCATTCTCCCCGTCACTTTCAGGTACACCAATCAGATGTAGATTTGGTCTTTTCATATAGTCCCATATTTCTTGGAGACTTTATTCATTTGTTTTTATTCTTTTTTCTCTAAACTTCCCATCTTGCTTCATTTTATTCATTTCATCTTCCATCACTGATACCCTTTCTTCCAGTTGATCACATCAGCTCCTGAGGCTTCTGCATTCTTCACATAGTTCTCAAGCCTTGGCTTTCAGCTCCATCAGCTCCTTTAAGCACTTCTCTGTATTGGTTATTGTAGTTATATATTCGTCTAAATTTTTTTCAAAGTTTTCAACTTCTTTGCGTTTGGTTTGAATTTCATCCTGTAGCTCAGAGTAGTTTGATCATCTGAAGCCTTCTCTCAACTTGTCAAAGTCATTCTCTGTCCAGCTTTGTTCCATTGCTGATGAGGAGCTGCATTCCTTTGGAGGAGGAGAGGTGCTCTGCTTTTTAGAGTTTCCAGTTTTTCTGCTCTGTTTTTTTCCCGTCTTTGTGGTTTTATCTACTTTTGATCTTTGATGATGGTGATGTACAGATGGGTATTTGGTGTGGATGTCCTTTCTGTTTGTTAGTTTTCCTTCTAACAGACAGGACCCTCAGCTGCAGGTCTGTTGGAGTTTGCTAGAGGTCCACTCCACACACTGTTCACCTGGGTACCAGCAGTGGTGGCTGTAGTACAACAGATTTTTGTGAACTGCGAATGTTGCTGTCTGATCGTTCCTCTGGAAGTTTTGTCTCAGAGGACTACCCAGCCCTGTGAGGTGCCAGTCTGCCCCTACTAGGAGGTGCCTCCCAGTTGGGCTGCTTGGGGGTCAGGGATCAGGGACCCACTTGAGAAGGCAGTCTGCCCATTCTCAGCTCTCCAGCTGCATGCTGGGAGAACCACTACTCTCTTCAAAGCTGTCAGACAGGGACATTTAAGTCTGCAGTAGTTACTGCTGTCTCTTTGTTTGTGCCCTGCCCCCAGAGGTGGAACCTACAGAGGCAGGCAGGCCTCCTTGAGCTGCGGTGGGCTCCACCCAGTTTGAGCTTCCTGGCTGCTTTGTTTACCTAAGCAACCCTGGGCAATGGCGGGCGCCCCTCCCCCAGCCTCGCTGCCTCCTTGCAGTTTGATCTCAGACTGCTGTGCTGGCAATCAGCGAGACTCCATGGGCATAGGACCCTCTGAGCCAGGTGCGGGATATAATTTCCTGATATGCCATTTTGTTAAGCCCATCAGAAAAGTGCAGTATTGGGGTGGGAGTGACCTGATTTTCCAGGTGCCATCTGTCAACCCTTTCTTTGACTAGGAAAGGAAACTCCCTGACCCCTTGCACTTCCCAAGGGAGGCAATGCCTCACCTTGCTTTGACTCAGGCATGGTGCGCTGCACCCACTGTCCTGCGCCCACTGTCTGGCACTCCCTAGTGAGATGAACCCAGTACCTCAGATGGAAAGGCAGAAATCACCTGTCTTCTGCATTGCTCACACTGGGAGCTGTAGACCGGAGCTGTTCCTATTTGGCCATCTTGGCTCCCAGCCACTCTTTTTTTTAATTATACTTTAAGTTTTAGGGTACATGTGCACAACGTGCCAGTTAGTTACTTATGTATGAATGGAAATGCCATTCAATATATATATTGATTTTGTATCCAGTAAGAAAAAAAAAAGAACACAAATTTCAAACTGAATTAAGTTTATGAATGCTAATTGCCAGTACTCAATAGATTTCTGCAGAATTCATTTATATTCATTATACTTTGTAAAGTTTTCAACTTTAGGGCCCAGAACTTCTTATCAGTTGTACTATCAAACTACGGTGGAATATTTAAACTTTCCAACAGGAAAAAGTTTACTCAGTACTTAAGATTGATTTTGCAATTTTTTTGTGTGTATACATGTGCAAACATCTATGCAAGTCTATTGCTTTGTAATTTTCATATGAAGAGTTTGTACATTGGCCTGCCATAAAGCATTTTCTATTTAAGAAATATAGAACTTTAATTTCTGAAAAGAGTCTGTGACTCTGGAAAGGTCTAAAAACCACTGCTTCACAGATACATATGTATCTTTCTTTGCTGGAAGATGAGTCATTAAAAATGATATTTATGAGTGATATACACAATAGAAATGAGAGGTCAATTTCTACATAAAAAATAAAAACAAACCACGAATTAAAAAAAATATATTGGATGGGGTTGGCGAGGTGGCTCATGCCTGTCGTCTCAGCACTTGAGAAGTATAGGGCAGGTGGACCACGAAGTCAGGAGTTCCCGACCAGCCTGGCCAACATGGTGAAATCCTGTCTCTCCTAAAAATACAAAAAATTAGCCTGGCGTGGTGGCATGCACCTGTAATCCTAGCTACTTGGGATGCTGAGGCAGGAGAATCACTGGAAACTGGGAAGCAGAAGCTTCAGTGAGCTGGGATCATGCCATTGCACTCCAGTCTGGGCAATAGGGCAAGAGTCCATCTCAATAAGTAGATAGATAGATAGATAGATAGATAGATAACCTGTCAGTTAACCAGTATCATCTATGAACTAACCTTCAGAAATCTATCACTTAATTTTGTGTTTTAATGACCAGATATGTAATTAATTGCAGAATTTTTTAAAAGTTGAAATTGCAGTGTTTTCTCCATTTTAAGATGCATAGCTTCATGGTTGTTTTGTCTCCATTGATTTTGAGGGTGAAGTTCAATAATACTCTGCCATGTATGAGAATGTGCACATTCTAATATGTACCACCACCTAGCAATTGGCATATGTCTACATTTTTTGTAGATATATAAACATATTTTTATATTACTTATATGCAATTCTTAAAGATTATTAAAATGTAGCATAGTCTAATCTAAAAACAATTGTTTCATAAGAATTGTAAGAATTCTATATTATGTTAATAAATTTTAGAGATAATGTATTTCCCTTATGTGTCATCTTTTGATATTGTAAATATCTGAGTTTCTTTGAATGGAATTTAGTTTATCTTTATGATCTATTTTGAAAATGTTTCCTCATAACAGAATGACATAAACAGTCATTTATCATTTTTCTTTTAATATTTTAATGTATATTATACTTAGATATTTTACTGATAGATTTCTGCTCCCTGTTCAGTCCCCACTTTTCCCACATCTCTCTCGCATACCAATATATTATGATTCTTGAGTTTCTTTCTAGATTTTCTAAATGGACTTTTATTCCATGAATTGTAGCAGTTTCATATAGAAATGTTAATTGTATTAGTTTGGACAAATGTGAATTAGTAAGATTATAATATATAGAAAATCTTTATAAACAACTGAAACTTAGCCATTTAAGATACAGTGATGTTAGTTAACTGAAACGATTTTGTTTGAAATACAGATGATGGTGGATACACTCTTGATCTCAACATGAGTTCTTCTAGGGGAGCCATTCCAGTTGAAAGAGGTTCATCTTCAAGAAGAGCAGGTCCTCCTCCTAAAAAATCTGCTCATTCTGCTGTGGCAAGAACCAATAGTTGGATGGGAGGCCAAGGTAAATGCTACCTGATAGAAAGACCACATTTTTTACATGACTAAAAATAAGCTATTTTAACTGGATGCTTAAATTTAAGTTCATTGAACAAAAGAGAAGTGACACACAAGTGGGATAATTATTGATTAATAGCTTTTATTATACTTTCTATCTCACTAGGAACATTTCAGATTTATGGTGAAGAAATACTGGAGCCTCTCATTGCAGATGAAATAAGTGATTAGAATGAGTCCAACATTACTTTTATTCCTGTATTTGCTAGAGAATTCACCTTAATGTTTCTAAAAGTTCCTAGCAGTATTTTTTGATAGTAGGCTTCTTCATCTAAGGAATTCTTCCATTTCCTAAGTCCCCTGGTAGTGGTCCCCTAGTGTCCCATTATAAAAATTGCTTGTTCAATTTCTTTGCTGGGTTGAAGTCTTGCTCTTATGAGGTCAAAAGGCATTGGTGAGGTGATGGCTTACTACAGCCTCAAATTCCTGGGCTCAAGCAATTCTCCTGTTTCAGCCTCCTGAGTTGCTGCAAGTACAGGCATGCACCACCATATCTAGCCAATTTTTTCCCTATATTTTTGTAGAGAAAGGATGTCACAACATTATCAAAACTGAAATTAAATCCCAGTACTCCAGCAGTGCAGCTGTCTCAGGCTTCCGCACTAGCTCACAGTGTGAGTCACTGAACCTGGCCATCCAGATTCTGAGACCTCAATAATGCTTATGTGCAAGACATTCTTACTGCTTATATGAAGATTTAAAAGAACTACAAGAGCATGTAGCAGAAAAGGAGTCACTGGGCTTAAATATTATTTAAAAATAAAATTAAGTCCTGAAAGGTAGACATGAAGGAGTCTAATATTCTTAAATTAAGGGGATATCACAGAAGTGCAGAGTTATGAAATATAAGGGCATGTAAATCAATAATTAAGATTGTACCAGGATGTTTAAACATTAACACAAGATTCTGAGTGTAGGAGTTGAATTTATTTGAGGAGATAATTTAGAACTAAGCAACCTGACATGAGAAGTAGGATTGAATAGAAGTAATATTTTTCAGAAGGAGAATTGTAAGATTGCAGACTCAGCATAAGAAAGCAAGACAATAATAAAAGTTCTTAGCAAAGAAGCTTAAGCAGAACAAATTAAAATTATTACTTAGTCTTCCATCCTAATATGGAGGAAACTGAAACCTGGCATTTTCAATTTTACATTTCATATGTAGAGTATCGGTGAAGTTAGGTATGTATTGCCTTCAGTATACACAAGCCAACACATTTCCATTGGAAAATTAGCCAGTGAACATACCATAGGTGAAAGACTGACCTCTAAGGAATAGCAAGCAAAGAATATATTAAAGGGGAAACTTTTCTATTTTGAAATAGCAACAATGTTGTAATGACTCCTTTAACAGTGTTGCTTATTGCAATAAAAGTAAATCTTGGCCATAGAAAGTTTTCACTAGTGCATTGTAATTGGTCAACATGTAAGATAGAGCCAAAGACTTAGAGATATATGAGAATTTTTATATAAAAATTTAGCATGCAGTTATTCAAAGATAGCAGTATTTGCGTGTGTGAGGTGGATTGAACAACATGAGAAAATTTACCTTCTTCAGCTGAGAAAGGACAATGTATGTAAACTTTATAATCCATGAAGAGTTTGATGGTTTTACATGTTTTCCCTGTGTCATTGGTAGTCACCAGTAATTCATATGAAAAGGAAAATAATAACTAAGTAGTTATTTACCATTACAAATTAACTTTTACCTAAGAATTAATGTCTGCCTTCAGCTTCATTGGAGGAACTGGTCTTGTGGAAGCCATGGGATTATCCCAAGCCATACAAAATATTCAGTGTCATGACTGTCTAGTAATTTAGGGAACAAAGAATGGAGTCATAGAAGAAATAATGTTTAAAAAGTTGTTTGAGAGAAGAGAAAATAGTGTTTCAGGTTTGGTGTTCTTTACATAATGTGTCATCATTTTGATATTAAAGGTCCAATATCACATGGAAGAGAGAATTATGGAGGTCCTCCACACAGAGAGCAAATCTCTTCCTGGAGAAATGACCATATGTCACCAAAAGATGATGGTTATGAAACTAAGGATAGATAAAGGAAAAATGAAAAAAAATAGTTTATTTATTTGTTGTGGTGATGAAATTCACATAACAAAATTAAATATTATAAGGTAAACACTTAAATGGCACTAAATACATTTTGTATTGTGCAGCAGCTACCTCCATCGAGTTCCAAAACATTTTCATGACTCCAGACTAAAACTCCAACTACCACTTTATCTGTCCCTTTCATTTTCTCCCTTCCCTCAGCTGCTAGCAAACACTAATCTTTGTTCTGCCTCTGAACTTCATGTTGTGGTCATTTAATGTAAATGGGCTCACACACTACACAACTTTTTGTATCTGTCTCCTTTCCTTTTGCATGATGTCCCGAAGGTTCATTTACATCATATCACTTCACTCCTTCCACAGGCTGTTAACCCATTATTTTACTTGTGTTGTTTCCACCACAGTATTTCTACGAATCAATATTTGTTTCAGTACACTTATTCAACTCTGGGTGTATATAAGTGGAATTGCTTTGTTCTGTGATAATTATCTTTGTTTTCTTGATGAGCCACCACATTTCTCCATAGTTGCTGCATCATTTTCCATTCCAACTAGCATTTTATCAGGGTTCCAATTTATCTACATCTTCTCAAACACTTACTATTTCCTGCTTTTTAAAATTTATTGCCATTCTAGTATGTGAAGTGTGATATCTCTTCTTGGATTTGAAATGAATTTTCTGAATCACTGGTTATGAGTATATGTTACATGTGCTTTTTGGGCATTTGCCTATTTTATTTGGAGAAATATCTGTTTAGATGTTTGGCCTTTTAATTTTGTTTAATTATAAGTTTTTTTTTAGTTTTTTAAAAAAAGTAAAAAACTAATAAAAATGGTATCTCCAACAAGGTGATAAAATAGGATGCTCTAATTTGTCCCTCCATCCACAAATGCAACAAATAAAAAGCCACACTGACATCAATTCCCTGTGAGATAAACTCAGAAATTAGTTGAGATACTCTTGCACATAGGATTATGAAAATACTCACTTAAAAAGAGGTACGAAAAACTGAATCATGATCTTGTTCTAGAGTTTATGTTTGAACAGTGCTCTATTGATTCAGTGCCCTAGAATCAATAGGGAACTGTTATTTCACAGTTTCTCTCAGAGGACTGAAGTATTAATCCACATATGTAATGCCCCAACTGTTAACAGCTGTTTCTCAATGAAATGATTCCTAACTTGCCAGTCTCTGGATTCTAACACAGATTGGCATTCATAACTCTCCTAGGACCTCCAAGATAAAAGAGGGATTTAAATAGACATTCAAGCACTTCCAAAACTGTTTCCTCCTGGCTTACTGGATCTCAAGCAGTCAAGAAAGCTCACCTCCCACTTTGTACCTTGAAGAACTTAGATTGTACATCTAACAACTTGACTTTTTTTTTCTTTTGAGATGGAGTCTTGCTCTGTCACCCAGGCTGGAGTGCAATGGCATGATCTTGGCTCACCGCAACCTCTGCCTCCCGGGATCAAGTGATTCCCCTGCCTCAGTCTCCCATGTAGCTGGGATTATAGGTGCACATCAACATGCTGGGCTAACTTTTGTATTTTTTAGTAGACAAGGTTTCACTATTTTGGTCAGGCTGGTCTTGAACTTCTGACCTCAGGTTATCCACCCACCTCGGCCTCCTGAAGCACCAGGATTACAAGCATGAGCCATGGTGCCCTGCCATGTTTGACTTTTATAGCTTCTACCCAGGTATCTTGCTTCTAATTTTGACTTTTGGATCTGTCAAGGTCCTCTAAGAGCAGGCACATAGGCATTTCTCATCAGTCTTCATCATAACTCACTCTAGCAATATACGGAGCTTCTAAATTTTCCTACGAATTAGTCAAACTACCCGACTATTGCTCTGACTTCTCAGGTTGCTGCCTGACAGTTTGAATACTAACTTGCCAATCTCTGGAATCTAATGAATCCCAACTTTTTATACTCCCAGGTTTCTAAACAGGAAAAATTATTGTTTTACAATAATTCTGCATGTTTTTTAAACTTGCCTATTGATATAGTTTGGACATTAGTCCCTCCAAGCCTCAGGTTCAAATGTGGCCCTCCACACTGTAAACAGCACCTAGCAGGGAGGTGTTTCTTTGTGTCCTGGGAATGGATCCCTCATAAATGGCTTGGCACCCTCACCATGGTTAATAAGTGTGTTTTCTGCTGCATTAGTTCCAACAATGCAGCTTACATCCAAATAGTTGTTGAAAAGAGTCACACCTTCTCCTCTTCTCTCTCTTGCTTTCTCTACATGTGACATACCTGGTTTCCTTTCACCTTCTGTCCTGAGTGGAAGCCTTGTGAGGCTGTCGTCAGATGCAGATGATGGCACCACACATCTTTTACAGTCTGCAGAACCAGAAGCCAATGAAAGCTCTTTTCTTTATAAATTTTCCAGTTTCATAGTATTTTATAGGAACACGAACAGACTAAGACATTTATCTCTGGTTGATAACTTGCCTAGATCAGTAAGCAGTGGAGATCAGCATTCACTATTTCCTCTGTTCCATAGAGGATGAAGAGGTGGTTTTCAATGGTCCCATGAGCTTTTCCTTAAATCCAACTCTTGTCTTGCTGTAGCTTTCAGCTTCTCCATGGAAGCACCCCAACCTTTTAAATGCCTCCCTTAGGACCAGTATTTTATTGTTGTTGTTGTTTGTATTTATTTATTTATTTATTGAGATCGAGTCTCACTCTGTCACCCAGGTCAGAGTGCAGTGGCATGATCTCAGCTCACTTTGGCCTCCACCTCCTGGTTTCAAGAGGCACTGCTGCCTCAACCTGCCAAGTAGCTGGGACTACAGGCATGTGCCACCAGCCCCAGCTAATTTTTTTGTTTTGTATATTTAGTTGAGAGCAGATTTCACCATGGTAGCCAGGATGATCTCAACCTCCTGACCTTGTGATATGCCCACTTCAGCCTGCCAAAGTGCTGGGGTTACAGACATGAGCCACTGTGCTCAGCCTGGACCAGTCTTTTAACATGCCTGTTTCTAGGATCTGATGTGTCAGAATCGGCATTCTGTGATTCTGCTAATTCCCACCCTTTCTTCAAAAAACTCAACTCACAGCTATCCTTAGATAAGGACACCACAGTGAATGATTCTATAACTTGGATTTGAATCTATGACACCTTTTCAAAGACTGTAGAACTGAGAATAAACACACACATAGGATAAAAGAACAGTTTTAATTGGATGCTTTTTCTCCTCCCCAAGCTAGCAGAGTGTTGCATGCAAAAAATTTCCCCCAACTCATAGTTTCTTCACAGAGAAGAGAGTTGAAAGTGTACATTCAGACATTTCTTTTCCGTTTTGCAATTCTTCACATGATGTTCTGTCTTGTCTTACCCTGTAGGAAACATTGTGGGTATCAGACAGCTGGGGCCAGTTACAAACAAAGTATATAGATGGGGCTCACAGTGACCATAACATTAATTTTGCTGGTGGCTTTACATTCCAGCCAGCAGAAGTGCACCATCAGAGAAAATAGGCAATAGCATCATTTTGCAGCAACCAATTATGGTTGATGGCCGATGGCCAGGCTCAAATTACTGGCCAACAGCCAAATCCCACCCTGGTTTTCTCTGCAAAATTTCCAAGGCTGTGACAAAGAGGCAGCTTGGTGATTATCCACAGAAGGGGCATGTGACGCCACCCAATCCCAGCTGCCATACTTTTGACCATCCTAGCCCTGTGTGCTCCACCCATCCCCACACTGAAAAGCAGAGGCAATTTAGTGGTTAAAGATGAAGTTCTGGCTCTACCTTGACCCAGTGGGCAAGTAGCTAATATAATAAGCCTTGGTACTCCTGGAAGGGAGTTCACTTCTGATATATCTAGTGGAAATCATTGGGACATTAGAATCTCTAGAGCATATGACTTTATTGAGAAACAGAGAATTTCAGTCTCAGCTCCAGCCCTTCCCACTGCTATTGGGAAGCAACTACCCTGCTGCAGAACGTGCCTCTCTGAGTCAATGAATGCAGTCTATCCAGGCTCTGTCCAGCAGAAAATGGATCTAGAATCACCAGCCTCTGTGCACTATGGGAGGACCCACTCTCAGCTCTGGCCCTTCCACTTTAATCAGGGAACTATATAATCTTTGAGAAACTTTCTGGGCAATATGCAACTTTCTTATCAGAGACCAGGCTTTAAATTATCTATTCAACAGCAGGTATCAAGGGAGCTGATTTTCAGCCCCAGGCCCTTGTGCTGCAGGTAGGAAACTAGCCCATCTGTACAGAAACCTTCCAATAACCATTGCAGCCAAAATTACAGGCATGCCGTTCTCTGTTCCACAACAGAATCTAAGTGGACCCAATCTCAGCTCCAGGCTGTCCAATTTCAATTTCTGAAATGGAATCATTAGTAATAAATACCCTACTAGCCAACAAACAAACAAACAAACAAAAAAACGAGGAACTGATAGATTCAGTATGAATTCTACCAGATCTACAAAGAGCTGCATCTTATTCTATTGTGTGGATTATCCTAGTTTCTTCAACCGGTTACCCATGCATGCTTACACACACACACACACACACACACATGCACACACACACAAAAAAACAAAAAACAAAAACAAGCAAATAAAAAAAACTGCACACACCTATGTTTCATGTTCTCTCAAAAAGGTGCAGTGGAAATGTCAAGCTGGCCTCTGGTATCATCCAAAGGCTGAGTGGGGAAGGACCCACTCCTTTGTTTGCATTACATTGTTACCAGCAGCCTTATCCACAATGGCAGTTTTTCAGTGGTCTCTCACACCTCTCTAGAGAACCTGCAATTATGTTTATTTATACGGTTTACAGTATATTCGTTAGCCTTTTTCTCTAAACTTGAGGCTGGGTACAATGGCTCTAGTCTGTAATTTCAGTATTGGAGAGGTTGATGTTCTAGGATTCTCTGAATCCAAAAGTCTGAGACTACAGTGATGTATGATTCAGCCTGATGACAGAGCAACACCCTGCTTCTAAATGAATAAATAATAAAAATACAACTGGCAGTAATATTTTTGTTTTACAGTTTGGAAACACAAATTTCCTTTATCAAATGTACGAATATGTGATAGTCACTAACACAGCACATATGCATGTGCATGGGAACCAATGCAGGAAAGCAGTGGGATTGGATGCTTTTTCCCCTTAGTGCTTGAACACGTGTATATTGTCATGATAAGGGGTGTGTTTGGATCAGGAAGTCTCTGCCTGAGCTATCAAAACTGTGGAAATAAGACCCTTCACAAGTCAGGAAACAAAAGTCTCTACTGGTAATAATAACTATAAAATCTTTTGCAGATTTCATTTCATTTTTAATTTAGTTTAGATTAGGCAGCATAACACAGATTACCCTGCTCCTAGTAGTATGCAATTTGATGACAAATGTCAATTAGATTTGGTTGTTGAAAACTACAAGAATCTTAGTTAATACCGTAGTTATATAAGTAATTTTGACAATATACACCAGCTTACTTTAAAGTTTCAGTTGGTCCACCAGACACCTAAATATTATTTTAAACATAGTTCAAAATTCATGTGGATAATGGGCAAAATGGCAAGTTTTTATTTTTATTCATTTCTTTTTGGTTTTATGCCTTTCATTCTCCCTTTTCTCCCCTTCCTTCCTTCTATCTCTCTCGTTCTGTCCTCTCCTTCTCTCCCTCCCTACCTCCCTTTTCCTTCTTTTTTCTTTCTTTCTTTCTTTCCTTCCTTCCTTCTTTCCCTCCTTCCTTCCTTCTTTCTTCCTTTCTTTCTTTCCTTTTCTTTTTCTTTCTTTCTTTCTTTCTTTCTTTCTTTCTTTCTTTCTTTCTTTCTTTCTTTCTTTCTTTCTCTTTCTTTTCTTTCTTCTTTCTTTCTTTGTCTCCTTTCTTTCTTTCCTTCTTCCTTCCTTCTTTTCTTTTTTTATTCGTTTCTTTCTTTCTCTTTCTCTGTTTCTTTCCTTCTCTTTCTTTTTTCTTTCTTTCTTTCTTTTCTTTTCTTTTTTTCTTTTTTCTTTTTTTTCTCTATCTCTGTTTTTCTCTTTGATTTTTTTTAGACAGCTTCTTGCTCTGTCACCTAGGCTGGAGTGTGATGGCATGATCTCAACTCACTGCAATCTCCCCATCCCTGGTTCAAGCAATTCTCCAGTCACCCCCTCCCTAGTAGCTGTGACTGCAGGCATGTGACACCAATCCTGGCTTTTGTGTGTGCCTGTGTGTGTGTATGTGTATTTTTAGCAGAGACCAGATTTCACAATGTTAGCTCAAGCTGGTCTTGAACTCCTGTCCTCAAGTGATGCAGTCACCTCAGCTTCTCAAAGTGCTGGGATTCCAAGACTGAGCCACAATACCCACTAAGTTTTATGCACTTCTCTCCTTAGTCTTCTCTCCTATCTCTTTTATTATTTTATTTCATTTTTATTTCTGAGACAGTCTTCCTGTGGTGCCCAGGCTGGAGTGCAGAGGTGTGATCTCACTTCACTGCAAACTTTGTCCCTGGGGTTCAGTGGATTCTCCTACATCAGCCTCGTGAGTAGCCTGGATTACATCCATGGGCCACCAAGCCCAGCTAGCTTTTGTATGATACTAGACATGAGATCTTGTCATGTTGGCCAGGCTTCTCTCAAACTCCTAACATCAAGAGATCTGCCCATCTCAGCCTGCCAAACTGCTGGGAGTGCATGTGTGAGCCTCCATGCCCTGCTTCATATCTGTTTTAAAGCTCAGTTGATAAGGAATATTGTCTTCCTGGAATGCTTTGTGTTTACAAAACAACTATAGCACTATTATTTAGCCCCTTCGGATAAAATATCGTAACACACAAAATGTACACACACAGACACAGATACAGTCAGTAACCAAAAGATCAGTGTAGGCCAGGACCTAAAATCAAAGATAAGTTGCTGCAGTTGACTAGAATTAAACCAGACCAGAGTTGACCTATACCCAGCCAAGAGATGTGAACAGATGCTTTCAAAAAACTCTATCAGATACATGTTAGATTATTCTCCAGCCATAGCAAAGGGACATTAAAGATTCATTGAGTTTAGAAGAGTCTTGATGGTTTGACTTTTCCAGGGTAGCTTTCATGATGTTGGCCTTTAAAGCTCTCCACAATTACTCAAATCAGTATACAACTCAGTTTTTCTGGGAGTCTAAAGCGCTGTTCAAAATTTTCTAAAATGTAGTGGCTTAAAACAATAATTACAATTTACTTACTTCAGTCTCTGCAATCTTCCACAGTCTCTCAGCCAAATGATTATGGTTCAGGGGCACTTACGAGGATGCAATCTAGTGATGGCTTAGGATGGGGACATTGTCAGGTATCTTCTCATCTCCCTGGTGCCATAGCTAGCATGACTCAAATAGCAGGAGCTGGACTGCTGCTATTTGAGTCAGGTATCTCCTTTTGTTTCTATGAGTCTCTCCATGGGATGTGCCTTCTGCATAGAGTTTTGAGGGTGTCAGATTTTGTGATCTGCTCTGGGACTCCTGAGGGTTTTTTCCCCATGAGAGCAGGAGACTAAGGCAGAGCCGTGTCACCTTTTCTATCCTAGGCCAGAGATGGCCCCATATCCAGAAAATGCTTGCACTGTTTTCTATTCATTAGAAGCAAGTACTGTGTTCAGTCACATCAGGAATATTTTCAAATGGGTATGCAGAGAATTTCAGTGTTTTAGACCACTAAAGTTACCATGCCTAATAATTTCTTATTTTTATAAGTTCTGGATGGGTTTTACCCAAGATGATAGCAGATACAGACTTTTTAGCTTAAAGCCTGTATGCCACAGCTCCAAACATTTGGTTACATGTTGAAATAACTCTCAAGCATTTTGAAATAAGAGCTATAATAAATAAAATACATGAGATGAACTCATAAATATCTGCATGAAATGCTTATAAAAAGGTCAGCCGTAAAAATGTCATGAGGTCTAATGTGCCACTCTTTTACTATTTCTATGGATATTACTTAGACAGGAGGACAAGGACTCAGGGGTCTGCTGGTCAGTCTCTGCACCTTGAAACAGTGGCTGGGGCACCAGGAGTAACATTTCTGGCGAACACTGTGTGGTGAGGATGAGGAGTTCATCTGGGTTAAGGAGGGTGTCAGCATAATGTGACTTGGAGGAGAGGTACACCTGGTAGGGCGACCAGGATCGAGATCTCCAACACATATTGAAATCCCCCATGCCCAGTTGCGGCAAAGTGAATACCTCAGCTTGTTCTGGGTTTCCAGGTATGTTTGGGAAGCATCTCCCTTGCCTGGGAAGGATCACCCCATTCCCTTGCCATGCAGCAGGGTGGGACTTGTTGCCTCTGCTCTGTCTGTTCCAGTGTTTCCCTTCCCATTATCTCACTGCTGGGTAAGGTCGCAGGACCCCAGAATGTAGAGGGGCCCTGGGCTGTTGGCAGTGCCTGGGGGGTGGCCATGTACTAGGAGGAGAGTCCTCACTGAGTCTCCTATGGGCTTGGAGGCTGGGAGGGAACACTAGTTGGGCACTGGCTATTCCAGTATCCAGGGGCCCATCCTGGAGAAGGCCGGGGGGATGTCATAAGCTTATGGATCTGCAATCTAAGTGGAAGAACTGTATTTGCCATGGCTGACATCATCAGGGCAAGACACCCACTGGGTGGAGAGCTGGGATTATGCATTTTACTCCTGTCCTGAAGAGACACTGCATGCCAGCCTTTCTTGGGTCCAGTGATCCTGGGGACCCCGCTTTGGAACCACTCATGACCGTAAGCTTAGGATCTTGTGTGCCCTGCTTCCTATCCACCCAGGTGAGGCATCCTGGAGAGGATGTGTGGGGTGAAGCTCCTGTGCAAACATGCAGCACTGAAATGGGGTGTCACTAGCCAGTTAGGCCCCTGCTCACTAGGCCTTCTCCTGAGCTCCCACCTGACTAAGTGATACGTGTTCCATCTACATGACCCTGCAGCCCGGGTTTCTCCTCCACCTACTGACCTGTGCCCTCTTAGGGAGGATGCCAGCCTACCTGGAGACTCAGGCCCTGCCAGAACCCCATGCTGTCCTCCCCTCTCATGGGCTGGACACTCTCTGATGCACAGGGATTCCCGAACAGCTATCCCAAAACCCCGTGGGTTCCATTGCTTCTTCCCTGAATGCCTGCCTTCCCTGACAAAACAGACAGGAAGACACAGGGAGCATCTAGGTTTTATTTCCTTCCGGTTGTCATTTTGGCTCCAAGAGATATCCTCCAGGATGCTCACACCAGCCAGACTTTTCCTCCTCCCTCTCCATTTGTGAGAACCTGGAGGACACTTCACATCTCCCAAATGCACAGGCTTCACGGGTCCTGAAGTTGGATTGCCAAACCCAGCAGCCCCTAAACCAAGGTACACAGAGGTACACAGACACAGGTGTGCACACACATGCATCAACTCAGACATGCAGGCTGGAACATGCCTACACTCATACTGGTATGAGGGAAACTGGGTGTCTACACCAATACTCAGGTGGGCCTTCATGCTCAGCCACATTCCCTGCTGGACACACACAGAAGGTCCCCTACCATTTAACTGATCATCTACAGTGGGATTTATTTTTACTTTTATACTTTCATAACTTACCAAAGTATGTTGCATTCTTTCCCCCATCATGAAAAAGACTTTGATGAAAGAAAGGAGGGAGAGGACTTTTTCTATCAGCATTTATAATGTTAAGGTATTTTAAAAATTGTATGTCTTTTAATGTCATAGGAAATGTCTCGGGGGCAGGGGCAACATGAGTGAGTATGGCAGAGGGGAGAAAGCATGTCAGACAGCCTGGAGTCATTGAAGCAGAACATGACAGGACAGGGATAGCCATTCTATGAGGACATAGACCTAGATGTGCCTCACATGCACCTCCGTGTGGAGGGCAAGAGGGCCCTAGATGAACCCAAACTGAACCCAGGTGGTAGCAGGCCTCAAGATGTGAAAGAGAGCCAGAGATGGATGATGTGACAGCTATCGATTGATCCTTGCTTCTTGCCCATTGACCTTCACCACTTCTGCCTCTTTGGTGACTTCAGCTTTCCCAGTTCTGAAATATGAGTGTTAGAGTTTCCTGAAGAGCCTTTCTCCCCCTGCCCAGGGATGGCCTGGGATTTCTCACCACAGGCACTTCCCTGAGCTTTGAGTTTTCCATGTGTGTCCCAGCTCCAGGACACACAGGACCCTGAGCCACCAGCCCTAGGCTTCTTACCTGGTCTCCTCTCTTTTCCCTCTCTTAAGGCTTAACTCCTTCTGGTAGTGCTGCAGGGGATTTAGACAGAGGCTCTGACTGATGTACTGGGGGACTGTGGGAAGGGGTCCATGACTGGTCATTTCATGGTTCAAAGCCAATTCCCCAGATGCCAAGGAAAGACTAGCAAGGTCCTTTCCCATGACACACCTCAGTGGTGTCCACCTCAGCAATCCTGGCTGACCCTGAGTGGTGATGGTCAGCCAACCAGCTGAAGAAGCTCAGTTAGGCTGTGTCCTGCCTTAAGCTGGGGGCTTTTCCTGCATGACTCTAGAATAACTGGGCTACAGTAGAGCCAGACACCTTGCATCCTGGAGCAAGAGGAGTCGGGAAGGCTCATGCCAGGCCTAGCCTCCCACACTCCACCCCCTCTACCATGCTGGGAGGCACTCCTTACAGAGGATGCCAACCTGATACTCCTTAATGATCACTTCATTGAGGAAGTACGGGTTGTCATAAAAGGGAAACTTCATCCTGCCACTGGTACCTGGGATGGCTGAGTTCCTCCACCTGCCAGGCCAAGAAGAAGAGGACAGACTCAAAGGGACCATTTCATCTAGCTGGGCTGAGGGCCTTCTGGCTGTGGTGAAGCATGCATTTACCCTTCCCACTCTCCTGCTGAGACAGCCCCAGTCCCCAGGAGGACCTCAAACTGACTAGGACCCACAACTCCTCCCCCAGGCCCAGGCAACGAAGCCTGATTTGCAAACTGATTATGGAGATTACTTAGCACGACTTCCTCATGTTTTCTGAATGCTGCCAACATCTGGGAGTGTGCACCATCTGCCTGTGGTCAAGGAGCCTCCAGATGATTGGGTGGGCATGCAAGGAAACACCCTGCAAATTTGCAAGAGCTGGGAGAGTGTTGGGTAGGGCTATCCCCCAGACCTTTGGCCTGGCACCCTGCATTGGTGGTCCTTTCTCTGTCTGGCACTGGGGGCTTGGTAGCAGATCTGGTGGTCTTGTGGATGGGTGGAAGGAGTCCCAGAAAGACTCCACTGACAATGAGCAGGGAGCACAAGTAGGCAGGAGATTGACGGTGGGGTGCTGTAGTATGAGGCAGCTGTTTCCTCAGAGTTCCTGAGCTGCATGTGGCCACTGTGTGCTGGGTGCTGCACAGGCTCTGCTGAGGGTGTCCAGGTGTGTGGTGCCATCTTGTCCTGGTCTCCCTGTGGGGTGGTTATGTCCACTTGAGGGAAGCACTGGGGGTAGAAGGGACTGCAGGGCTGTGCCTGGCACTCCCCAGTGGGCTCACGTGTGTACAACAGAGATTTTATATGCTCAGGGCCTACAGCTCTTTGGTTGCAGTGCAGGCAGAGGGAAGAAAACCTGTTTGGGGAGCTGGTGCATGCCTTGCAGAGGACAGCAGCCCCGTGCACTGTGAACCCATCTTCAGCACCTTGTGTTTCTGGGATGAAGTTGCTGGACACAGACACAGGTAGTGGGGGTGGTTCCATGGCTGGTATGAGCATGCAGACTCCCCTTCCTCCAAGGACTTTCCCAGGGAAACATGCCCTTCAACTTTCTGCTGTGCAAGAAGGGTCCTTGGTGCCACTATTCTCCCTTGTGCATGCTGAGCTTGGCCCCCAGTCCCTCCCACATGCTCTCAGAGCACCTACAAACAAGCTGCCCTCCTATCTGCAGGAGTATGCCCTCAGCGCCCCTTGCTGTCCCCCATGCCCTACCTCCTGGCTGACCCTGTGTGCCTCTGGCCTGGCTCCCTTGCCCTGGAAGCCTGATGCCCATCCCCTGCTGCCAGTCATCCCTAATGGTCAGCTCAAGGATATGGCTCTGGCCCAAAAGCTGGAGATGCCCTGGCTGATGGCCTATGTGCCATCCAGGCCAGACAGATGCCCCTGCCAAAACTTCTGCCTCAGCCCTGGGCAGTCCATGTGACCTGGGGCATTCACAGAGTGCAGCTCCAAGTGAAGGACCTCCAGCATGTCTGTTGCTGGCTGGGACATGCTAGGGCCAGGGCCAGGCTGTGCCTAATTGTCCTCCTCCTTCTGCTGTATGTCAGCTTTCTCCTCAACCACTATCTGGACCATCGCCATGATGTAGTCCACCACCAGCACCTTATCCTCCCCAAAGAGCACCTCTGCGCTCAATACCCTGGCTGCCCTCTCCTGCAGAGCCTCCAATTTGAATGGAGTGCCTTCTTTGGAGGTCCCACTGACCATGGCCTGCACTGTCCACTCCATATCTGGATAATATATCCTTAAAATATCCTTAAAAAAAACTTAAAGCCGGGAAGCTTGAACTGGGTGGAACCCACCACAGCTCAAGGAGGCCTGCCTGCCTCTGTAGGCTCCACCTCTGGGGGCAGGGCATAGACAAACAAAAAGACAGCAGTAACCTCTGCAGAATTAAGTGTCCCTGTCTGACACCTTTGAGGAGAGAAGTGGTTCTCCCAGCACACAGCTGGAGATCTGAGAAAGGGCAGACTGCCTCCTCAAGTGGGTCCCCGACCCATGACCCTCGAGCAGCCTAACTGGGAGGCACCCCCCCAGCAGGGGCAGACTGACACCTCACACGGCTGGATGGGTACTCCAACAGACCTGCAGCTGAGGGTCCTGTCTGTTAGAAGGAAAACTAAAAGAAAGGACATCCACACCAAAAACCCATCTGTACATCACCATCATCCAAGACCAAAAGTAGATAAAACCACAAAGATGGGGAAAAAACAGAGCAGAAAAACTGGAAACTCTAAAAAGCAGAGTGCCTCTCATCCTTCAAAGGAATGCAGTTCCTCACCAGCAATGGAACAAACCTGGACGGAGAATGACTTTGACAAGCTGAGAGAAGAAGGCTTCAGACGATCAAATTACTCCGAGCTATGGAGGATATTCAAACCAAAGGCAAAGAAGTTGAAAACTTTGAAAAAAATGTAGAAGAATGTATAACTAGAATAACCAATACAGAGAAGTGCTTAAAGGAGCTGATGGAGCTGAAAACCAAGGCTCGAGAAATACGTGAAGAATGCAGAAGCCTCAGGAGCTGATGCGATCAAATAGAAGAAAGGGTATCAGCCATGGAAGATGAAATGAATTAAATGAAGCAAGAAGGGAAGTTTAGAGAAAAAAGAATAGAAAGAAATGAGCAAAGCCTCCAAGAAATGTGTGACTATGTGAAAAGACCAAATCTGCGTCTGATTGGTGTACCTGAAAGTGACTGGGAGAATGGAACCAAGTTGGGAAAACAGTCTGCAGGATATTATCCAGGAGAACTTCCCCAATCTAGCAAGGCAGGCCAACATTCAGATTCAGGAAATACAGAGAACGTCACAAAGATACTCCTCGAGAAGAGCAACTCCAAGACACATAATTGTCAGATTCACCAAAGTTGAAATGATGGAAAAAATGTTAAGGGCAGCCAGAGAGAAAGGTCAGGTTACCCACAAAGGGAAGCCCATCAGACTAACAGCGGATCTCTTGGCAGAAACCCTAAAAGCCAGAAGAGAGTGGGGGCCAATATTCAACATTCTTAAAGAAAATAATTTTCAACCCAGAATTTCATATCCAGCCAAACTAAGCTTCATAAGTGAAGGAGAAATAAAATACTTTACAGACAAGCAAATGCTGACAGATTTTGTCACCACAAGGCCTGCCCTAAAAGAGCTCCTGAAGGAAGCACTAAACATGGAAAGGCACAACTGGTACTAACCACAGCAAAATCATGCCAAAATGTAAAGACCATCGAGACTAGGAAGAGACTGCATCAACTAACAAGCAAAATAACCAGCTAACATCATAATGACAGGATCAAATTCACACATAACAATATTAACTTTAAATGTAAATGGGCTAAATTCTCCAATTAAAAGACACGGACTGGCAAATTGGATAAAGACACAAGACTCATCAGTGTGCTGTATTCAGGAAACTCATCTCACATGCAAAGACACAGATAGGCTCAAAATAAAAGGATGGAGGAAGATCTACCAAGCAAATGGAAAACAAAAAAAGGCAGGGGTTGCAATCCTAGTCTCTGATAAAACAGACTTTAAACCAACAAAGATCAAAAGAGACAAAGAAGGCCATTACACAATGGTAAAGGGATTAATTCAACAAGAAGAGCTAACTATCCTAAATATATATGCACCCAATACAGGAGCACCCAGATTCATAAAGCAAGTCCTGAGTGACCTACAAAGAGACTTAGAATCCCACACATTAATAATGGGAGACTTTAACACCCCACTGTCAACATTAGACAGATCAACGAGACAGAGAGTCAACAAGGATACCCAGGAATTGAACTCAGCTCTGCACCAAGCGAACCTAATAGACATCTACAGAACTCTCCACCCCAAATCAACAGAATATACATTTTTTTTCAGCACCACACCACACCTATTCCAAAATTGACCACATACTTGGAAGTAAAGCTCTCCTCAGGAAGTGTAAAACAACAGAAATTATAACAAACTATCTCTCAGATCACAGTGTAATCAAGCTAGAACTCAGCATTAAGAATCTCACTCAAAACCACTCAACTACATGGAAACTGAACAACCTGCTCCTGAATGACTACTGGGTACATAACGAAATGAAGGCAGAAATAAAGATGTTCTTTGAAACCAACGAGAACCAAGACACAACATACAAGAATCTATGAGATGCATTCAAAACAATGTGTAGAGGGAAATTTATAGCACTAAATGCCCATAAGAGAAAGCAGGAAAGATCCAAAATTGACACCCTAACATCACAATTAAAAGAACTAGAAAAGCAAGAGCAAACACATTCAAAAGCTAGCAGAAGGCAAGAAATAACTAAAATCAGAGCAGAACTGAAGGAAATAGAGAAACAAAAAACCCTTCAAAAAATTAATGAATCCAGGAGCTGGTTTTTTGAAAGGATCAACAAAATTGATAGACTGCTAGCAAGACTAATAAAGAAAAAAAGAGAGAAGAATCAAATAGATGCAATAAAAAATGATAAAGGGAATATCACCACCAATCCCACAGACATACAAACTACCATCAGAGAATACTACAAACACCTCTACGCAAATAAACTAGAAAATCTAGAAGAAATGGGTAAATTCCTCAACACATACACCCTCCCAAGACTAAACCAGGAAGAAGTTGAATCTCTGAATAGACCAATAACAGGTGCTGAAATTGTGGCAATAATCAATAGCTTACCAACCAAAAAAAGTCCAGGACCAGATGGATTCACAGCTGAATTCTACCAGAGGTAGAAGGAGGAACTGGTACTATTCCTTCTGAAACTATTCCAATCAATAGAAAAAGAGGGAATCCTCCCTAACCCATTTTATGAGGCCAGCATCATCCTGATACCAAAGCCAGGCAGAGACACAACAAAAAAAGAGAATTTTAGACCAATATCCTTCATGAACATTGATACAAAAATCCTCAATAAAATACTGGCAAACCGAATCCAGCAGCACATCAAAAAGCTTATCCACCATGATCAAGAGGGCTTCATCCCTGGGATGCAAGGCTGGTTCAATATATGCAAATCAATAAATGTAATCCAGCATATAAACAGAACCAAAGACAAAAACCACATGATTATCTCAATAGATGCAGAAAAGGCCTTTGACAAAATTCAACAATGCTTCATGCTAAAAACTCTCAATAAATTAGGTATTGATGGGACATATCTCAAAATAAGAGCTATCTATGACAAACCCACAGCCAATATCATACTGAATGGGCAAAAACTGGAAGCATTCCCTTTGAAAACTGGCACAAGACAGGGATGCCCTCTCTCACCACTTCTATTCAACATAGTGCTGGAAGTTCTGGCCAGGGCAATTATGCAAGAGAAGGAAATAAACGGTATTCAATTAGGAAAAGAGGAAGTCAAATTGTCCCTGTTTGCAGACGACATGATTGTATATCAAGAAAACCCCATTGTCTCAGCCCAAAATCTCCTTAAGCTGATAACTTCAGCAAAGTCTCAGGATACAAAATCAATGTACAAAAATCACAAACATTCTTATACACCAATAACAGACAAACAGAGAGCCAAATCATGAGTGAACTCCCATTGACAATTGCTTCAAAGAGAATAAAATATCTAGAAATCCAACTTACAAGGGATGTGAAGGACCTCTTCAAAGAGAAGTACAAACCACTGCTCAAGGAAATAAAAGAGGATACAAAGAAATGGAAGAACATTTCATGCTCATGGGTAGGAAGAATCAATATTGTGAAAATGGACATACTGCCCAAGGTAATTTACAGATTCAATGCCATCCCCATCAAGCTACCAATGACTTTCTTCACAGAATTGGAAAAAAACACTTTAAAGTTCATATGGAACCAAAAAAGAGCTCGTATCACCAAGTCAATCCTAAGCCAAAAGAACAAAGCTGGAGGCATCACACTACCTGACTTCAAACTATACTACAAGGGTACAGTAACCAAAACAGCATGGTACTGGTACCAAAACAGAGATATAGATCAATGGAACAGAACAAAGCCCTCAGAAATAATGCCACATATCTACAACTATCTGATCTTTGACAAACCTGAGAAAAACAAGAAATGGGGAAAGGATTCCCTATTTAATAAATGATGCTGGGAAAACAGGCTAGCCATATGGAGAAAGCTGAAACTGGATCCCTTCCTTGCACCTTATACAAAAATTAATTCAAGATGGATTAAAGATTTAAATTTCAGACCTAAAACCATAAAAATCCTAGAAGAAAACCTAGGCATTACCATTCAGGACATAGGCATGGGCAAGGACTTCATGTCTAAAACACCAAAAGCAATGGCAACAAAAGCCAAAATTGACAAATGGGATCTAATTAAACTAAAGAGCTTCTGCACAGCAAAAGAAACTACCATCAGAGTGAACAGACAACCTACAAAATGGGAGAAAATTTTCACAACCTCCTCATCTGACAAAGGGCTAATATCCAGAATCTACAAAGAACCCAAACAAATTTACAAGAAAAAAACAAACAACCCCTTCAAAAAGTGGTTGAAGGACGTGAACAGACACTTCTCAAAAGAAGACATTTATGCAGCCAAAAAACACATGAAAAAATGCTCACCATCACTGGTCATCAGAGAAATGCAAATCAAAACCACAATGAGATACCATCTCACACCAGTTAGAATGGCAGTCATTAAAAAGTCAGGAAACGACAGGTACTGGAGAGGATGTGGAGATATAGGTACACTTTTACACTGTTGGTGGGACTGTAAACTAGTTCAACCCTTGTGGAAGTCAGTGTGGCGATTCCTCAGGGATCTAGAACTAGATATTCCATTTGACCCAGCCATCCCATTACTGGGTATATACCCAAAGGACTATAAATCATGCTGCTATAAAGACACATGCACACGTATGTTTATTGCGGCATTATTCACAATAGCAAAGACTTGGAACCAACCCAAATGTCCAACAATGATAGACTGGATTAAGAAAATGTTTCACATATACACCATTGAATACTATGCAGCCATAAGAAATGAGGAGTTCATGTCCTTTGTAGGGACATGGATGAAATTGGAAATCATCATTCTCAGTAAACTATCGCAAGAACAAAAAACCAAACACCGCATATTCTCACTCATAGGTGGGAATTGAACAATGAGAACACATGGACACAGGAAGGGGAACATCACACTTCGGGGACTGTTCTGGGGTGGGGGGACGGGGGAAGGATAGCATTGGGAGATATACCTAATGCTAGATGACGAGTTAGTGCGTGCAGCGCACCAGCATGGCACATTTATACATATGTAACTAACCTGCACATTGCGCACATGTACCATAAAACCTAAAGTATAATAATAATAAAAAATAAAAAAATAAAAAAAAGATGTGAAATAAAAAAAAATCAAGCTATAGAACTAGAGAGTAAAATGGTAATTACTAGAGGCTTGGTGTGGGTAGGGAGTAATTAGTCAAAGGGCACAACATTTTACTTAGGAGAAAGAAATAAGTTTGAGAGATCTAAAAAAAAAAAAAAAATTAAAAGCATTCCTATTTCTCCACATTCTCTCCAACATCTGATGTTTCCTGAATTTTTAATGATCGCCATTGTAACTGACATGAGATGGTCTCATTTTGGTTACAGGGTTATGTATGGAGCTGAAAACCATCATACTAAGCAAACTATCACAAGGACAGAAAATCAAACACCACATGTTCTCACTCTTAAGTGGGAGTTCAACAATGAGAACACATGGACACAGGGCGAGGAACAGCACACTGGTCAGGGGTTGGGGGACTGGGGAGGGATAGCATTATGGGAAATACCTAACGTAAGTGGTAAATTGATGGGTGCAGCAAACCATCATGGCACATGTATCCCTATGTAACAAACCTGCACATTCTGCACCTGTACCCTAGAACTTAAAGTACAATCAAAAAATTAAAAAGGAAAACAGCTCTCCAAACCCAAATACTAAATAGAAAATGAGTATCAAATGGCCTAGAATGTAACTTACATGAAAACATAACAAATATTTAGCAGATAGTTTCTAAATGCCACCATAAGCCTGGTGGTCTGCAAGAAGCTCAGAAAAACGTGGTCTTTGCTTCTCTGAGTGTGCAGTTTTTACAGGCACATAGATAAATGAGGAATAATAAGTGTGAGAACTGTTGTAATAGGCAAATACAGGAAATATAACTGGAAATATGAGCAATGATTTTGATAAAACATTAATAAACAATGAAATGTAAAAAAAAAAAACATGATTTTAATAAGTTTTGCCTTCTTCATCCCTTCAGAGGAAAACTCATGCCTCTGCTTTATTGGCTGACATGTTCCTAAGTAGATGTAGCAACTCTGATTTGTATTACTCAATCATATTTTCCTCATTTATGAAATACCAGTTTACAGATTCTTTTGAAGATCAAATGAGAATATTTACTGTTACTGTATAAACTGTCAAGTGCTACACAACTGTTATTGTCTCATGGTGGATTTATACTGTGTATATCACATGGTTAGGGTAACACTGTCATAAAGGAAATCTTGAAATGTGTCTGCTGCTCAGTTTTTATTTTTCAAATGTTTCAGTCATTATTATTTATCATATGATTTCTAGGGGCTTTTGAATTTTAAAGAGAATATATATAAACAGAAAAGAGAAGGACAATGAAATTGTGAGACTATAGTCATAATTTCATTGACTAATTCAATTGCTTATAAAGTGAGATTAGATTATATTTCTCCTAAAAGATCCTCAGAGAAATTCTAAGATGATACACCCGCTGTTTGAATGCCCATAAACATGTTGCTTAAGTTAGAGTTAACTCTTTTTAAAGCCTGTAGATACAGTAATAGTTTCATGTATTAAAACAGGGAAAACAGGATTTTTAGTAATACTTGCCCTCACCAGAAAAGATCTTAACTGTTAAACAGTTCTTTATGTCAAATTAAATTTTTCATTTTTCTACCTAATATTTTGGATGAGGTATGCATTTTTAAATGTATTTTCACCCTTATTGTACTTCTGTGATAAACTGCAGACTTAAATTCACATCATAATTATCTTTCAGTTTTACTTGTCTGTTCCAAAAGGTTCACAGAAATAAAGAATTCCATTTATGCTTGTATCTTTCAGCAACCTTATTTCAGAAAGTGGTGCCCATTACTGCAGAAATCACATGTACAGGTCCAAAGGTAGTGGGGGGAGGAGGAGGAGGAGGAGGACTAGGAGGAGGAGGAGGAGGAGAAGAAGGAGAAGGAGAAGGAGAAGGAGAAGAACTGGAAGAGAGAGAGGAAGAGGAAGAAGAAGAGAAGCTTTTAAATCTATATATTTGTAACACTATATCAGAAACTCAGTAGTAATAGTGAAATAAAAAAAACATAGTCAATTTCATCTCATACCTAGACTGAAATGTGAATCTTGAAAAGGAAGTTAAGAACTTTGGGCTTGTCAAAATTTTCCTATATGGTAAAATTATTGGAGACTTTCTCTCACTAGGAAACATAAACAAAAATCCATGCTTTGTACATGTGTAAATAAAAATATTTTTATTTCTCTCAGTTATGACATGCAAGCAAGTAATAAAGTGAAAGAACAATAATAAAATGATATAAGGAAATTTCTCTGTATCAAAAAATTTCATTGAGGCTATTAATTTTACGAAAACCATAGAGAATTCTTCATGAAACTACATTATATAGTACTTTTTAGTATTTTACTTACATTATAAATCAACAAATTAAATGAAATTCTTAATAATTATTTATTACCAATAAATTATTCTACTCAAGTAATCCTTTTGAAGTTAAGTATTTTAAATAAAACATTAAAAACAAATTGTACTGACTGACATCAGCTTTCGATGAAATAATACTTCTGTATTTGTAGTCATGTGACTTGTAACTTTCTCCTCACAATGGATCTTTTATAACACCAGTATTAGTGTTTTCTCTGATATAAACACTGTGATAATCACAGCTTTCCTGTATCCACACATTACATGTCTCCAGAAAGTAGGCTTCAAACAGCTGGGAAAATTATATTTGTGAAAAAATTCTCAAAAAGGGAATGGTAAAATGGGAGAATAATTTCCAAATTTCTAACTGTTCATCAATGGATTTGGATATATTTAGATATAGACAAATATTTTCACACTGCAAGTTTGCACATGGGTATATAAACGTGTATGTGATACCCATAATGTATGGGTTCTGTAACCTTTTAATTAATCCTCACTTTTACATGTGGGAAACTTGGTAAGAGTTTAGCCTTATCAAATCCTCAATTTGAAGTACAATACTTAATTTGACGTAAAGCTTACAAAATTTCTATCAATACTTCTTTCAATTAATCCAATGATGTGAACTACTGATAGCTTCATTCTCCTTGTCTCCTGTTGGCAGCTGAAAGTTGATTCTCACTCTACTTCAGAGCTCAGGGTGCCATCCACAAGAAACTATCCCCTTGCTGTGGATTGTGACCTCTGACTCCACCACTTTCATCCTATAACAGTCCTATATTTGCATATTTAATGAACTTTGTGCATGGTTAAAAAAATAAAAGTGCAGTGAAATGTCAGGCCATGCTGTGAAATGTTCCATTTTTTCCATATCTCGAATTCATCTTTCATGTTATAGAGGACAAGAAAAACAATTCAATATGTTTCTTAGTATCCAGTCCAATGCACCCTTTCTTATTAATATGCCAAACCCCTCCCTTCAAAGCACTGACCTCTAAACACAGCTAGATGTATCAAAATCTCTTCTAATTAATAGCCATTATGTTAATCACTGCTGTCCAGATCTTGACTCTGAAATCCTCAGGTAGAAATTGCTATAATGATTCAAATTACAGGAATGACTATGTTTCGGTGTAATTACTGCTATCATCTTACTGAAAAATATCACATTAGATGGCAACTTTTAGTTAAATAAATCCTGCTGGTTAATTTTTAATGTCCAGCATTTATGATATTGCACAAGTTTTGATAACTTAAATGGTTAGCTGAACAATAACTAAAATAACTCACAGCAATTCAGACATTCATTTACTTACTAGAAGTGCCATACATCATTAACTTCTGATGAAAACAAACTTGGGAAATTGCAACTGGCTACTGAAGTATGTATTTCAGGGTATTTTATAAAAGTATCTGTGCCATGTATGATGCCTCACCTGCAAGGATAAAGCTGTAACATATATAAAAATAAATGTCTTTTGTTCTTAATATCTCTCTACATTTGTCTTCATAACCTCAAGACAAAAACACCCATGTACTCGACTTTCAGCTTAGTTGACTACCAGTTATTTGAGTTTAAGTAAACAGAATAAAGATTTCAAAATTTGGTGACCAAATGTGGGAAATCACACTCTCACCATAAGAAATAATTATTCTCAAGTGCCAGTGCACATGCAAAATTGAAAGAAGAAATTAATTCTAACATATTGCAATATTCTAAAATCTAAAATTTCCTCTTGGAGTTCTGGTGGTTCATGCTTGAAATCACAGCTCTTTGGGAGGCTGAGAAGGGAGGACTGCTTCAAGCCCAGAGTTTGAGACCAGCACAGGCAACATAGTAGGACCTATCTCTACAAATGTAACTAATTAATTAATTAAGTACGTTGGACATTTTGGCACATATCTGTTGTTCTATTTAGTTAGGAGTGCAAGGTTGTAGTGAACTGTGATTGCACACTGCACTTCAGCCTAGGCCATGGGGCAAGACTTTGTCTCCACAAAATATTTCAATATAACAGAACAAAATAAATTAAAATAAAAACACTTTCAGATGTTTTTTGGAAGTTTTTATAATTGCTCCAAAAGCATAGACATTGTTTAAAGCTGAGCAGTTCATGGGGAATGGGCAGTGAACATTGCTTATATTGTTTTCTAAAAATTACAATAAATATGTTAGAATATTATATATAAATATCTAACATTTTGTACAATAAATACAGACAAATGTGAAGCCATTGTGCTTGTAGACTTTTCCTTCAAAATATTCATACTTTAATTGGAGAATGAAGAGGAAAGTAATAATTGCAATGTACTCTGACAAGTGTTACAATATATACAATTTAGTAACTTAGTTGGAGAGGAAGGAAGTTCTTAACTGGGTTTACAGGGGTTTAGGCAACCTTCTTAGGGCAGGAACAGTTGACTGCATCTGTAAGTATACCAATTTGCAAGAAGAATGTTTGGGAGAATAACATTGTATAAAAAAAGAAACATTCTTTCTGTCAATGATTTAAGTACTAACAATGCATATGATGCCACCTGCCAAATTCTTAGACCATATTATCTCCATAAATATTTCTTGAAAGAATCCATGAATGGAAAATATTGGGAAAAGGATTCTGGAGGGGATATTCAAAATCCTATAAAGGAAAGGTAAGTACACTGTACTTCACAATTTTGCCTGCTTTTCTTTACATTCTTGTTATGTTTACTACCTCATAAGTTCTGTTTTACTTTTTGGTCTTTTCACAAATATCATGCATGAATTGTTCCTGAGACTACTTTCTTTTGATCCCTTGATACTATGTTTGTCTCTGATACTCATTTGTGTGAGGTCCTGGGCTTGTATGCCCATAGCTATATGTCTTACCTCTTCTTATTACTGTTCTGTAATAGAGAGGCCTGGCCCCTGGGAGGCATGGTTCCTAGGCTCCCATAAAAATTACTTCCTATTTCAGTTCAGCCAAGGGGTGACAATGCAGAGATTAGATAACAAGAAGATGAGAGAAGCCAGTTTGTTTCCCTTTCCTTCTCAGTAGGGGATATGTTTCTGCAGTGATTCTATGGCCTGCAGGACATGCTCCATGTGTTTCCATTTTCCATGTAGTGACCCTAATCCTAAATTGGCTTTTCTAATGCCTTTTTATCCAGTTGTCTTCTTTAAATGATTTGGGTACTATTTTTGGAGTTTTAAATTAAAAAGTATTGATATGGAAGGGGGGCAGGGAAGTGGCTTGTAGAGAAGGTTGTTGTTCTTGGCTGTGGGTCCACCCTCAGGCCTGTGCTCACTGACCTAGATGAGGACATACACTTCTGTTTTCTTGCCCAAATTGGTGAGGACATGTGCTTCTGTTTTTTTTTGTTTGTTTGTTTGTTTTTTTTTTGTTTTTTTTTTTTGCCAAAGTGTTGCATTTTCTAAGACCACCCTGGCCTGCCATACCCCCATCCCGTGCTATAAGAAACCCCGAGACCCTAGCAGGCAGAGACACAGCAGCTGGGCATCGAGAGGAACCACCAGCAGAAGAAGGCACAGCAACTGGACCTCGAGAGGATACCAGAGAAAGGAGAGCACAAGAACTGTGGCAGCAGACCATCCGCCACAGAAAAACAGGGAGTTCCATGTGGCTGTGGTGGGAGAGTGCTGAGCTGCCCCATTCTAAGGGAAAACCACCTTCCCACTCCATCTCCCTTCTGGCTCCCCATCCATCTGCTGAGAACTTCCACTCAATGAAACCTTGTACTTATTCTCCAAGCCCACATGTGAGCAATTCTTCAGGTACACCAAGGCAGGAAAGCCCAGGATCCGGAAAGACCACTGTCTTTGCAGTAAGGCACGGTGTCTAACTGAGCTAACACAAGCCACTTACAGATGGATAAACTAAATTATCACTGTGTAACACATTCCTGCTGGGGATTCATGAACTATAAACATTCACCCCAAGATGCTGCTTGGGGTCAGAGCCCCACATCCTGTCCTCATTGCTCACCCAGCAGTGGAGGATAAGGTATGTTTTCCCATTTCAGTGAGTCTGTCTCCAATGCAGTGTGCTTTCTGCAATACTGCAGTGTTGTCTCATTGCATATATTTGACAAAATAAGTTACAAACTACAACTAATATGATAAGAAAATAAATGGTGAATAATAAGGAAGAAATATGAAACATTGTGTTTCACAATGAATGCAAACAACTATAAGTATGATTAATCAATGCATGAGACCAGCCAAGCAGGTGCTTAATGTCATGAGGGCACACTACTCCATCATCTTGGGATTTCATTCTGGAACAGAGGGTGTGAGCAGCAATAAAGTCAGATAGGGAGAGGATACAATCTGGTGAGGTGTAGATTGTGTCTCGCACCTTCACCTGCAAAAAAGAGGAAGACAGACGACACAGAATTTGCTTCCAACTATATCCCCTTATGCCCTTAATTGCACAAGCAGCCCACACCATGGCCTGGTGTTCACGTGGGAGTTCTCCAACGTGCCATGAACAGGGACAGTGAAAATTGGGGCCACCCTGGCAATCTACCGATTTGAGAGCTTTCACATCTGGGGCCAAATGAGAGTGGGATGGATTGATGCTGGGTGGGATGTGGCCTCCACAGTTCCCTTTTCTTTTTCTGACTTCAATGTTCCTCATCAAATTAGTGTTTCCTTGGTTTGGCTCACCATCTTCCACATTCCATCTTCCTAAACATTTCCCAGTTTAGGAAGGACGACCCTCATGGGAATCTATTGCGTGAGTGTTTCCTTCTAAACACTCAGATTTTAATGGCTGGGCACCTTTGATATTTTTAAAACTGTAAATTACCATACAGTCGCCAAAAGGAAAACTCTTGTTCTCCCACTTCTATCAGAGGGTGGCATGATTCCTGTAGGATGAGAAGTAGGCAACAGTGTCTAACATTTGCCTGGTAATCTAGGCTCTGTTTCATTTCATGTGCATGTCCTTGCTCATTGTCACAGTGCTCCTTCATTGGGCTGTTGCTGGATTGGACTGCCTCTTGCCACAGATCTTTTGGCTGCCAGGGATTTCAGAGAGGAAATGGGACTTTGGATAGACTGGTTGAGCTCCAGGTTGTGGGTCGTGTTCACGTTGTGGGGGCTGAGGAACTTTGAACCTTATAGGAAGATTTGGGTCCTCTGACAAGAATCATTGAACATTGCTTGGACTCTAGCACAATGCAGCTCATTATCTCAGGTGAGCATTGATTTTTCTTTGCTTTCCTAGTGGGTCCATATTGCCTGTCAACAGCACTACTGGACACCATTTTCGGGATTGCAATCACCACTTATGGCCTCTGAGACTGTGTCAAAACCTCATCTACCTAAAAGTGAGACCATTTGTAGGTGAGAGAACACTGTCTCACCTTGGACTTGCCTTTGTAGTGGTTCCTTCCTTTCCCAGAGAGCCCCTGTGAAGCCCAGCATGAAGGGCAGCATTGAGGTCAAGAGCCCAGCCATCTTTCACACACACTTACCTCTAGGGTCTCAGGTATGGTTCCATCACATAAAGAACCCTCAACAACACACTAGATTCTATTCCAGTCCCCATGGGTCCCGATTCTTGCACACAGCCTCTCTGGAGAATGAAGTCAGAAGAGAAGTTTCCAGTGACCACCTTACAGTCTCAAATACCTCCTCCTCCACCAGGACCCCACTACCAAGATGTCCAGAAGTAGCAATAAGTTCTAGACTTTTAGGGTCCCACAGTAGGTTATCACAGACAGCCTTTTTCCCAATACCAGGCTGGCTTTGACTGTACCATTTTCCTCTGCTTAGGCAGGCTGACAGTTCAGACAGCCAGGTGCCAGAGCCTGCCTCACGAATGTGCATGCACTGTTCTCAAAGAACCAGGCCTAAACAGTGAGCTCTGACTGGTGTCACATTGAATGCCACTGTTGCCTAGCAACAAGTCATGGTGGTTTGGAGGAGAATTAGACCTCCATGGAGGTGTGTTAGCTGTGGACTCTCACCTGTCTTCTCTGTGGGATCCAAGGGCAGTCTGATGATTCTAGGAGAGGGTAATCATGAGACAGTCTGAAGAAACATCAAGCAGAATCCCAGGAATGAACTGCACAATCCTTAAGGATCCAAAAGAATCTGCAGGATTCCTCAGGTCTGCTTAGATGTTGTAGAGGTGACTTTTTTTGAAACTTGCCCAATGTTGATTACTAAGTACAGCCCACCTGTGTTACCTGGCATTGCTCTCTCCCAGATGGGTCTTCCTGCAGAACCACACAGCCTCATAAGCTGCAGGGCTGTGTGTTTCTGTAAGAGTGTTGTGAATGTTTGATGTCTGCTTTGTGTGTGTGGCTTCGTGTATTTGTGTGTGTGTGTGTGGGAGTGTGTGCCTGTAAATGGAGTCTGATTAAAGTAATGTGGCTATCCCATTGGAGCGCTTCTTTTTTTGGAGTAACCCAACATTTTGGTGGCCTGTGTGTAGCCCTGCTTGGGCTGCAGAATTCCATGTTCTTTATTTTTCTGTGGATCTTGAATTTGTAATGAGTTGGGAGTCTGGATGAGACCTGCCAGGGTCCAAATCACCTTCCCCTAAAAAGCAAACAAAAAAACAAACAGCTATTCTTCTAGAAAGAAGAGGAGGACATCATACCAAAGAACTGATATCTCCCTGTGTTTCATTGTCCTGCAGCCAACCCAGGAAGAGACACTAGCAGTCTTGTCAGCAGGACCCCTTGAAGTTACCTCAAATTTGGTTCCCAGCTGAGCCAGTACTTAAAGTCATTAGGGAACACTCCTCCACTGTCTTGGAATTTCATTCTGGGACAGAGAGTGTGAGCAGCAATAAGGTTAGATGGGGTGAGGATACAATCCGGTGAGGGGTGGATGGAGTCCTACACCTTCATCTGCAAAAAAGGTGAAGACAAATGTCACAGAAGATGCTTCCAACTGCATCCCTGCATTCTCTTAATTGCACTAGCCGTCCACAACATGGCCCGGTATTCATCTGGGAGTACTCCAATGTTCAGGGAACATTTGGAGTGCAAACTTGGGCCATCCTGGCAAACTCCCAATTTGAGGGCTTTCATTCCGATAGCCAAATGGGAGTGGGATGGGTTGATGCTGGGTGGAATGTGGTCTCTATGCTTGCCTATTCTTTTCCTGACTTCCATGCTCCTTGTCTGCCTAGGATTTCCTGGATCTGGCTAAATGTCTTACACACTAACTGTTTCCCAGTTCAGGGAGGATGGCCATCATGGGAATCCATTGCATGAGTGTCTCCTTCTAAATACTGTCATCTTTTAATGACTGAGCTTCTTTTATACCTTTAAAATTTTAATGCATATTTCTGTTATTGTAAATTTCTGTTACAGATATCAGAAGGAAAACTCTTTTTCTCCCAATTCTATCAGATGGCTGTGTGATTCCTGTAGGATGAGAAGCAGGCAGGCATGTCTGGATTTTGTCTGGTAATCTAGGCTGCATTTAATTGTATCTGCACATCCTTTCTCATTGTGGAGGGAGTATTTCATTGAGCTGTTGCTGGATACAACTGCCTTTCACCAAAGATCTCTTGGCAGCCAGGGATTTCAGGGAGCAAAAGAGAAGTCGGGTAGGCTGGCTGCACTTCAGGGTGGGTCATGGTCTCTTTGTTGGGGCTGAGGTTGTTTACACTTTTCAGGAGGCTTTTGGATCCTCTGACTGGAATATTTGAATGTTGTTTGGACTCCAGCACAAGTCAGCTCATTCTCTTGAGTGAGTTTTGATTTTTCTTTGCTTTCATGGTGCGTCCACAGTGACTTTCAATAACACTACTGGACATCCTTTTCAGACTTGTAATCACAACAGATGGCCTCTGACACTGTGAGCCCCCAGTTCGAGGTGTGAGCACACAGCTCCACCTTGGATTTGCCTTCTTCATGGCCCCTGCCTTTCCCAGACAGTGTTTGTGGGGTCCAGGGTCAAGTAAGGAAGTGAGGTAGAGGACACAGCCATCTTTCACTGACACCCACCTCTGGGGTCTCAGGTATGATTCTATCAATCAAAAATCCCTCAGAAACTCACTGGAATATATTCTATACCCCATGGGACCTGATTCTTGCACACGACCTCTTTCAGGAATGGAATCAGAAGAGCTGTTTCCAGGGACCCTCTCACAGTCTCAAAACTGCTCCTTCTCCAGCAGCACTAAAATGGCCCAGCAGATCCCTAAGGCTGAGACTTACAAGGTCCCACAGAGCGTTATCACAGGCAGCCTTTCTCCAGATACCAGGCCAGCTTTGCCTGTACTATTTTCCTCTGCTTAGGAAAGCTCACATATCTGAAAGTTGGGCATCCACCCCTGCCTCACAAATGCACATGCACTGTTCTCCTGACACCAGGCCTGAGATGTAAGCTCTGTCTGGCATCATAATAAATGACACCAGTGCCTAGTGACAAGTCATTGCAGTTCGGTGCAGAAGGATAGCTCTGTGGAGGTGTCAGTGGTGGACTCTCACCTATTTTCTTTGTGGGATGCATGGGATAGTCCCATGATCCTAGGAGAGGGCAGATGTGTGACAACCTGAAGAATCATCAGGCAAAGCCCTAGGCATAAACAGTGAAATTCCTAAGGATCCAAAAGAATCTGTAGGATGCCTCAGGCCTGCCTACATGTTACAGGGGTGAATTCTTTAGAAACTTGCCCCACTGTGATTTCTAGGTACAACCTGCCTGTGTTCCTAGGGTTGCTCTCTCCATAGTGGGGATTTCTGCTGAACCATGAAGCCTCAGAAGTTGCTGGGCTGTGTGTTTCTGTGGGAGTGTTGTGAGTGTTGGATGTCTGCCTTTCTGTGTGGCTTTGTGTGCTTGTGTGGTATGTGTGTGCATGTGTATGTTCCTGTAATTGGAATGTGACTAATGCACTGCAGCACTAATTTAGGTTGAGTCTCCCAAACATTTGGTGGCCTGTGTGGCTCTGTCTGGGCTGTGGGACTCTGTGTTCTTTATTTTCCTGTGTATGAAGAATGCGCAGTGATTTGAGAGGCTGGCTGGGACCTGTCCGGGTGCAAATCACCTACCCCTGCAATAAAAGCCACTCTTCTTCAAAGAAGGGGATCACACATTACCCAAGAATAGACATCTCCGTGTTTCACTGTCCTGTGGCCAAGCCTGAGAGAGACACTAACAGTCCTATATGCAGGGACGCTTGAAATTACCTCGAATTCAGTTGGCAGTTGAGCAGGTGCTTCCTGTCATGAGGCAGCACTCCTCCATCATCTCGGAATTTCATTCTGGGACAGAGAATTTGAGCAACAATACAGTCAGAGAGGCATGAGGATGCAATCTTGTTAGGATTGGATGGGGTCCTGCACCTTCACCTGCAAAAAAAGGTGAAGCATGATGACAGATAAGTTTCTTCCAGCTGAATTCCCACATTCATTTAGTTGCACAAGCAATCCACACCATGGCCCAGTGTTCAGATGGGAGTACTCCAACGTGCAAAAAACATTTGGAGTGCAAACTGGGACCATCTTGGCAAACTCCCAATTTGAGGGCTTTTATACCCAGAGCCAAATGGGAGTGGAATGGATTGATGCTGGGTGGGATGTGGCCTCCGGACTTGCATCTTCTTGTCCTGACTTCAATGTTCCTCATCGGCCTGGCATATCCTGGGTCCGGCTCACTGTCTTCCACACTAAACATTTCTCAGTTCACAGGTAATTACCCTCATGAAAATCCATTGCATGAGTGTTTCCTTCTAAACACTCTCACGTTTTAAAAACTGTACAGTTTTGATAGTTTTAAAACCATGAATTCCTGTTACAGCACCAACAAGGAAACTCTTGTTCTCTTGTTCTCCCGCTTATATTGGAGGGCTGCATGATTCCTGTAGGATTAGAAGCAGGCAGCCATGTCTAGCTTTTTCCTGGAAATATAGCCTCTGTTTTATTTCAACTGCATGGCCTTCTCATTGTGGAGGAGTTCTTTCGTTGGGCTGTTGCTTGATGGAACTGTCTCTTGCCACAGATTATTTAGCTGCCACAGATTTCAGAGAGCAAAAGGAACTTCAGGTAGGCTGGCTGCCTCCCAAGTTGTGGGTCATGGTCTCGTTTTGGGGGCTGAGGTTGTTTGCACTTTGCAGGAGACTTTTGGGTTCTCTGACAGGAATCATTGAGCATTGCATGCACTCCAGCCCAAGGCAGCTCACTCTCTTAGGCGAGCCTTGATTTTTCTTTGCTTTCATGGGGAATCCACAATGCCCTACATCAGCTCTAATGGACACCCCTTTTAGGCTTGCCATAGACACAGATGGTCATTGAGACACTGTCTCAACCTCATCTGCACCCGTGAAGGGCCAGTCCAAGGTGTGAGAACACACTCCACCTTGGACATGACTTTGTAGTTGTTCCTGCCTTTCCCAAAAAGCCCCTGCAAGGCCCAGGATGAAGGGAGACAGTGAGGTCCAGAGCCAAGGCATCTTTCACTGACACCCACCTCTGGGGCCTCAGGTATGATTCTTTTACCCAAAGAACCCTCAACCAAACACCAGACTATATACCACTTGTCATGGGACGCGATTCTGCCTCATAGCCTCTCCCAGAAATGGAGTCAGAAGAGCAGTTTCCAGCGAGTCTCCAAATGCCTCCTCCTCCAGCAGGATCTCAGAGTCTCCAAATGCCTCCTCCTCCAACAGGATCTCAGAGTCTCCAAATGCCTCCTCCTCCAGCAGGACCTGAACATGCAGACAGCCTAAAAGGGCTCTGAGGTTGAGACTTTTAGGGTCCCACAGTGGGTTGCACAGGCAGCCTTTTTCCCAATACCAGGCTGGCTCTACCTGTACTGTTTTTCTCTGCTTAGGCAGGCTGACATTTCTTACAGCAGAGCGCCTGGGCCTGCCTCACAAATGCACATGCACTAGTCTCAGGGCACCTGGCCTGATTGTGAGTGCTGGCTAGTGTCACAATGAATGTCACCATTGCCTAGTGACAAGTCCCTGCAGCTTGGCAGAGTAGGAAACCTCCATGGAGGTTCATCAGCTGTGGATTCTCGTCTGTTTTCTCTGTGGGATCCATAGGTTAGTCCCATGACTCTAGGACAGGGCAAACATGAGTCAGCCTCAGGAAACATCAGAACCTCAGGAATAAACCATGATATTCTTAAGGTTTCAAAAAAATCTGCTGGATTCCTCAGGCCTACCTAGACATTTTAGGGGTGAGTCTTTTGGAAATTGCCCCACTGTGATTTCTAGGTGCAGCCTGCCTGTATTCCCTGGGGTTGCTTTCTATGAAATGGGGCTTTTTGCAGAACCACATGGACTCAGGGGCTGATGGGCTGTGTGTTTCTGTGGGATTCTTGCAAGTGTTGGATGTCTCCCTGTGTATGGTATTGTGTGTGTGTGTGTGTGCGCGCCTGTAAGTGGAGTCGCCCTAAAGGAATGTGGCTAACGCACTTCAGCACTTATTTTTTGAGTCCTCCAACCTTGTGTGGGGAGCCTGCCTGTGTGCCTCTGCTTCTGTTGTGGGTCTCCGTGTTCTATATTTTTCTGTGGATCATGAATCCACAGTGAATTAGGAGGTGTGCTGAGACCCACAAGTGTCCAAATCACCTCTTGGTAAAAAACAAACAAACAAATAAAAAACAAAAAAAAGCCACTCTTCTAGAAAGAAAAAAAGCACACTACACCAAAAAACAAACATCCCTGGTGTTTCATTGTCCTGCAGCCAATCCAGAGAGACACTAGCAGTCCTGTCTGCAGGGCCCCTTGAATTTACCTCGACTTCAGTTCCCAGCTGAGCTGGTGCTTCACTTCATGAGAGGGCATGCCTGCATTGTCTTGGGATTTCATCCTGGGATATAGACTGTGAGTAGCAATAAGGTCAGATAGGGATGGAGATACAATCTAGTGAGGATTGGGTGGGTTCCTATAACTTCATCTGCAAAAAAATAAAAATAAAAAATAAGACAGATAACAGAAGATGCTGACAACTCCATCCCTGCATTCTGTTAATTGCATAAGCAGTCCACACCATGGCCCAGTGTTTAGGTGGGAGTACTCTAATGTGCAAGAAATATTTGGAGTACAAATTGGGGACATCCTTGCAAACTCCTGATTTGTGGGCTTTTATGCCCGAGTCAAAGGTGAGTGGAATGGATTGATGCTGGGTGCGATGTGGCCTCCACACTTACCTCTTCTTTCCCTGACTTCCATGTTTGTCATTGGGCTAGTGTTTCCTGGGTCTGGCTGAACAACTTCCACACTAAACGTTTCCCATTTCACGGAGAATGACCCACATGGGAATCCATTATATGAATGTTTCCTTCTAAACACTGTCAAGTTTAAATGACTGGGCAGCTTTGATACTTTTAAAATCATAAATTCCCATTACAGCTGCCAAAAGGAAACTCTTGTTCTCTCACTTCTATTGGAGGGTGGCATGATTCCTGTAGGATGAGAAACACACAGCCATGTCTGGCTTTTAGCTCATAATCTAGCCTCTGTTTCATTTCATCTACATGGCCTTCTCATTTTGGAGGGGCTCTTTCATTTAGCTATAGCTGATGGGACTGCCTCTCCCTGTAGATTATTTAGCTGCCAGAAATTTCACTGAGCAAAAGGGACTTCAAGTAGGCTGGCTGTGCTCCAGGTTGTGGTCATTTTCTCCTTGTGGGGGCTGAAGTTGTTTGCATGTTGCAGGAGGCTTTTCAGTTCTTTGACAGGAATCATGGAACATTGCTTGGACTCCAGCACAAGGCAGCTCATTCTCTCAGGCAAACCTTGATTTTTCTTTGCTTTTATGGGGAATCCTCAGTGCCACTCAACAGCACCACTGGACACCCTTTTCAGGCTTACCATAGCCACAAACAGCCTCTCAGACACTGTCTCAACTTCATCTTCACCCACGAGAGGCCAGTCTGAGGTGTGAGAACACTGGTCCACCTTGGACTTGCCTTTGCCATGATTCTTGTTTTTTTCCAGAGAGCCCCTGCAAGGCCCAGAATGAAGGGAGGCAGTGAGATCAAGACCCCAGCCATCTTTCACTGACACCTGCATCTGAGGACTCAGGTAAAATTCTATCATGCAATGAACCCTCAACAACACACCAGACTATATTCCAATCCCCATGGGACCTGATTCTTGCACATGGTCTCTTTCAGGAATAGAGTCAGAAGAGTATTTTCCAACGACCACTTCAGAATCTCAAAACGCCTCATCCTCCAGTGGGACCTGACAATGGAGATCACCCGAAGGGGCCCTGAGGTCAACACATTTAAGGTCTCACAGTGGGTTTTTGCAGGAAACCCTTTTCTTGATACCAGGCAGGCTCTGCCTGTTTCATATTCCTCTGCTTAGGTGGGCTGACAGCTCTGACAGCTGGACATCCCAGCCTGCCTCATGAATGAGCATGTGTAGTCTCAGGTCACCTGGCCTGATAATGAGCTCTGGCTAGCTTACAATGAATGTCACTGTTGCCTAGCGACAAGTCTCTGTGGCTTGGCAGAGAAGGAGGCCTCTGTAGATATGCATCAACCATGGACAGTCACCTGTCTTTTCTGTGGGATCCACAGGATTGTCACATGATCCTAGGAGAGGGCATGAGTCAGCCTGAAGAAACATCAAGTACAGTCCCAGGAATGAACCATGAAAATCCTAAAGATCCAAAAGGATCTGCAGGATTGCTCAGGCTCCCTAAATGTTGTAGGGGTAAGTCTTTTTGAAACTTGCCTCACTGTGATTTTTAGGTACAGTCTGCCTACATTCCTTGGGGTTGCTCACTCCCATGTGGTGCTTCCTGCAAAATCACACAGCCTCAGAAAATGTCAGGCTCTGTGTTTCTGTCGGAGTGTTAGGATTGTTGGATATCTGTGTGTGCATGTATCATTGTGCATTTGTATGTGTTGTGTGCCTGTAATTAAAGTCTGCTTAAAGGAATGTGGCTAACGTACTTCAGTGCTTTTCTTTTCCTTCTATTGTTTTTCTCTTTTTTTTTTTTTTTTTTTGAGTCTCCCACACTGTGGTTGGTCTGTCTGTGTGGCTCTGCTTAGGCTGTGGGTCTCCATGTTCTTTATTTTTCTGTGGATCATGAATCCACAGTGAACTGGGAGGCAGGCCGCCCATGTCCAAATCACTTCTCCCTGCAAAAAAAAGCCACTCTTCTAAAAATAAAGTAGCAAACCACACCAAAACCAGACATCTCCCAGTGTTTCATTGTTCTGCCACTAATGCAGGGAGAGACAGTAGCAGTCCTGTCCACTGGGCCCTTTGAATATACCTCAAATTTGGTTCCCAGATGAGTATGTGCTTCAAGTTATGAGGGAGAACTCCTCCATCCTCTTGGAATTTCATCCTGGGACATAGAGTGTGACCAACAATAGCGTCAGATAGGGGTGAGGATACAATGCTGAGGGGTGAATGGGGTCCTGCAACTTCACCTACAAAAAGAAAAGACTACAGATGACCTGAAGGTGCTTCCAACTGTATCCTTGCATTACCTTAATTGCACAAGTAGTCCTCACCATGGCCCAGTGTTTAGGCAGAAGTACTCTGAAGTTCAAGGAACATCTGAAGTGAAGTTGGGGCCATTTTGGCAAATTCCTGATTTGAAGGTTTTCTTACCTGGAGCCAAATGTTAATGGTATGGATTGATGCTGAATGGGATGTGGCCTCCAGACTTACCTCTTCTTTTCCTGACTTCCATGTTCCTCATCGGCCAAGGGTTTCTCTGGGTCTGGCTCAATGGCTTTTACACTAAATGCTTCCCAGTTCATGGAGAAAGACCCTCACTGGATCTATTGCATGTTTCCTTCTAAACACTGTTACACTAGAATAACTAGGCAGCTTTGATACATTTAAAACCATAAATTGTGGCTACAGCCACCAAGAAACACTTGTTCTCCCACTTCTATTGGAGGGATGGATGATTCCTGTAGGATGAGAAGCAGGCATAGGTGTCTGGCCTTTGTCTTGTAATCTAGCCTCTGTTTCTTTTCATCTATATGGCCTTCTTATTGTGTTGGGACTCATTCACTGGGCTGTTGCTGGACGTGACTGCCTTTCATCATAGATTATTTTGCTGCCAGGGATTTCAAAGATCAAAGGGGACTTTGATTTGGCTGACTGAGCTCCGGGATTCAGGTTGTTTTCTCATTCTGGAGGCAGAGATTTTTGGCACTTTGCAGGAGGCTTTTGGCTCCTCTGACAAGAATCACTGAGCATTGCTTAGACTCAAGCACAAGGCAGCTCATTCTCTCAGGTGAGCCTTGATTTCACTTCACTTTCATTGGGAATCCACAGTGCCCCTCAACAAAACTAACAGACTTGCTTTTCAGGCTTGCCATTGCCACAGATGGCCTCTGAGACACTGTTTCAACCTCATCTGCACTCCTGAGAGGCTAGTTCCATGGTGTAAGAACACTGCTCCACCTCTGACTTGCCTTTTTCAGAGTTCCTGCCTTTCCCAGAGAGCTCCTGTGAGGCCCAGGATGAAGGGAGGCAATGAGGTCTAGAGCCCAGCCATCTTTCACTGACCCCCACTCTTGCGGTGTCAGGTATGATTCTATCACCCAAGGAAGCCTCAACAAAAAACCAGATTATATTCCAATTTTCATGGAACTCGATTCTGCAACACAGTGTCTTTTAGGAATAAAGTCAGAAGAGCAGTTTCCAGGGACCACCTCACAGTATTGAAACATCTACTCCAGGGGGACCTGGCCATGGAGATAGCCCAAAGGGGCCCTGGGTCTTGCAGTGGGTTTTTGCAGGCACCCTTTTTCCTGATACCAAGCTGGCTCTACCTATACCATTTTCCTCTGCTTAGGTGAGTTGACAGCTCTGACAGCCAGGCACACAAGACCACCTCATGAATGCACATCATTGAGGCTCAGGGCACCTGACCCGATTATGAGCTTTGGCTACCATCACAATGAATGTCACCATTGCATTACCACAATTCCTTGCATCTTGGCGGAGAAGGAGACTTCTGTGGTGGTCATCAGCACTGGACTCTCACCTACCTTTCTTGTGGGATCCTTGGGATAGTCCCATGGACCTGGGAGAGGGCAGAAGTGAGGCAGCCTGAGAAAACACCAAGCAGAGCCTCAGAAATAAACTGCAAAATTCCTAAGGATCCAAAAGGATCTACAAGATTCCTTAGTCCTACCTAGCCATTGTAGGGGTGTGTCTTTTTGAATCTTGCTCCACTGTGGTTTCTAGGTAGAGCCTGCCTGTGTTCCCTGGGGTTGCTCTCTCCCAGATGTGACTTCCTACAGAACCATGCAGACTCAGGAGCTGCTGGGCTGTGTGTTTCTGTGGGAGTGTTGTGAGTTCTGTATGTCTGCATGTGTGTGTGTTACATTGTGTGTTTCTGTGTGTGCATGCCTTTAAGTGGAGTCTGCTCAAAGGAGTGTGGCTAACACGCTTCTGTGCTTCTTCTTCTTCTTCTTCTTTTTTAATCTCCTAACCTTTTGCTGGCCTGTGTGGCTGTGCTTGGGCTGTGGGTCTCTGTGTGTGTTTTGTTTTTTTTTTTTCCTGTGCATCATGAATCTGCAGGGAATTGGGAGTGGGGCTGAGACCTTCTGTCATCCAAATCACCTCTCCCTGCAAAAACAAACAAACAAACAAACAAAAAAACAACAAAAAATCACTGTTCTAGAAATAAGAGTAGCACACCACACCAAAAAACAAACATCTTCCAGTGTTTCATTGTCTTGTGGCCAACCCAGGGAGAGACACTAGCAGTCCTGTCTGCAGGGCTCCTTGAATTTACCTCAAATTCCATTCCCAGTTGACTAGGTGCTTTGCATCATGAAGGGGCACTTCTCCATTGTCTTGGGATTTCATCCTGGGACATAGAGTGTCAGCAGCAATAAGGTCAGGTAGGTTTGAGGATACAATATGGTGAGGGGTGGACACAGTCCCATAACTTCACCTGCAAAAGACATAAAAACAGAATGACACAAACTGCTTATAACTCTGTTCCACATTCCCTTAATTGTGCAAGCAGTCCACACCAAGGCCCAGTTTTCAGGTGGTAAGGAAGACAACCAACTTATTGTCTCATAACTCAGAAAAAGAAATAGAAAGCAAAAGTGATAGAAAGGCAGACATGAGACCGGTAGTCAGATAGCCTGAGGCTGCACCCTAGGCCTGTTAGTTAAAAATAAATCCCTGACCTAACCACTTGTATTGTCTAATACATTCCAGACATTGTGTGAGGATGCATTGTGAAACTTTCTGTTCTGTTCTCTTCTGATTACCAATGCATGTACCCTCAGCCATGTACCCCATGCTTGCTTCAATGATCACAACCCTTTCACATGGACCCCTTAGAGTTGTAAGCCTTTAAAAGGGGAAGAAATCTCTCTCTTGGGGAGTTAGGTTTTTGATACGCAAGTCTGCCAACACTCTGTACCAAATAAACCAACTTCCTTCTTTAACCTGGTGTCTGAAGGGTTTTGTCTGTGGCTTGTCCTGCAACATTTCTTGGTTCCCTGACCAGGAAGTGAGGTGATTAGCAGAAGGTTGAGGCAGCCCCTTAGGCAGCTTATGAATAATCTATGGAGTATCCCTGAGGGAGACTCCATCCAGCTTGAGTGACATGAATCCTGAGAGTGCTTCCAGTTAGGCAATTGCTCCAGTGGAATGCCTCACCAGGGCAGTGTATGGCAGGCCCCTGTGGAGGATTGATGCAGTGGCTGAATGCTGGGAAGGAACTGACACTTGGAGTCTGGTTATCTGGAACATGGTAAGACCAGTCTTGGAAACTTGTCTACCCTGTTTGAATAGAAGCATGGCCTGAACACCCACGGCATGCCTTTATCAGCACTTTGGTTTTGGTTTTGATTTTGACTTGGCTTGAATTATTTGATTTACTGTGAATCAGATGAGTGAGTGAATTTTACCCTTTCCCTCTTGCAGTGTGAGTGTTTTCTCAGTAGAAAAATGAGTCAGACACAAAGTAAGCCCATCCTGCTAGGAACTACATTGAACAATTTCAAGAAGGGATTTAAAAGAGACTATGGAGTTACTGTGATACCAGGTAAACTTAGAATTTTGTGTGAGATAGATTGGCCAGCATTAGAAGTGGGTTGCCATCAGAATGAAGCCTAGATAGGTCCCTTGTTTCAAAGGTATGCCACAAGATAACCTGTAAGCCAGGGCACCCAGAGCAGTTTCCATACATAGACACTTGGTTACAACTAGTTTTAGAACCCCCACAGTGGTTAAGAGGACAGGCAGCAGCAGCAATGTTAGTGGCAAAGGGACAGATAACCAAGGAAGGATCCCGCTCCACCCACCTTGGGTAGCTGGTTCCTAAAGTTCTGTCCAACCTAATATCAGAAGACTTATGGCAGGAAATGGCACTAGTGATGCATCCCCTTACTAAGAAGAGAGAGTCTCGACTCCTGAAACCACAGCACTTGTGCCTCTGCAGGACACACACACCCCTAGGACACCCAGAGTAGACAAGAGAGGATATGAAGCCGTGGGAGAAACCCAACCCTTGGCAGCTCATTTATGACCTAAGACTGCAATACAAATGTCCCTGAGGGAAGAGGGGTATACTGGGGTAGACAAGGACAGGCATATGGTGGAAAGGTGTTCCTGTGTGTAGCAACATTTTACCTCGGCTGATCTCCTAAAATGGAAAAAAAAAAATACCCCATCTTCTACTGAAAAGCCTCAAGCTTTAATTGATTTGCCCCAAGCTATTTTCCAGACCCACAACCCTACTTGGGCTAATTGCTGTCAGCTGCTTATGTACCTCTTTAACATAGAAGAACGGTGAAGGGTGCTCCAGGCAGCCACCAAGTGGCTGGAACAACATGCTTGGGCTGATTACCAAAACCCCCAGGAGTATGTGAGGCTCCAATTACCAGGAATGGACCTCTAGTGGGACGCAAATGAAGGGAAAGTTATAGAAAGGTGAAAGCAATATAAGGAAGCCCTCCTAGAAGGGTTAAAGAAGGTAGCTCAGAAGGCCACAAATGTTAACAAAGTCTCTGAGGTCATTCAACAAAAAGAATAGAGTCTGGCACAATTTTATGAAAGACTGTGTGAGGCCTGTGATCCTGAAAGCCTGAAAATCAGTGCATGATTAACATGGCTTCAGTTAGTCAAAGCACAGAGGACATTAGAAGAAAACTTCAGAAACAGGCTGGGTTTGTGGGTATGAACACTTCACTGTTATTGGAAATAGCCAATCAAGTATTTGTTAATAGAGATGCAGCATGCCATAGAGAAAGCCACAAATAAAGTGAGTTCCAAGCCAGCTGAAACACCGACCTGCTAGCTGCAGCTATTAGAAGTGTCCCACCGAAGGGCTGAGGAAGTGGGGGCCTGGGGAAAACACCCAGTCTGACCAACCACATCTGCAGCATAACCAGTGTGCATACTGCATAGAAATAGGGCTTTGAAAAGATAAGTGCCCCCAAGTAAAAGAAAAAAAAAAAAATGTCTCCAAGCCTGAGGTCTCAAGCAAGGATGAAGGGGCCTTGTTTAATCTTGCAGATTGCAAGGACTGAGGGGGATGAGGCTCAGGTGTTCCCAATGAGCCCATTGTCAGGATGAGAGTCTGGGGCAAGGATGTTGAGTTTCTTGCTGATACTGGTGCTGAACATCCAGTAATGACCACCCCAGTTGCCCCCTTATCCAAAAAGACTATTGATATAATTGGAGCCACAGGAGTCTTGCCAAAACAATCTCCTTGCCCCAGACTTGTGCTGTAGAGGGATATGAAGTGACTCTTCATGGCCTCTATGTTTCCCTGGGAGGAGGAATTGAGACTTTTCTTAACTGAGGCAGGCCAAGAAATAAAACTGGCTATGGCTAAGTGGTGGCCAAGGGTGTGGGTAGAAGATAATCCTCCAGGGCTGGCAGTCAACCAAGCCTCTGTTCATATAAAAGTTAAGCCTGGGGACTGCCATTCAGGCAAACACAGTACCTGGTCCCCAGAGAAGTTGTTGAAGATATCCGGGTTCATCTCAAATGCCTGAGAACATTTGAAATTACAGTCCCTTGTCAGTCTCCAAGGAACACTCCCCTCCTGCCTGTCCCAAGCTAGGGACCAAGGAATACAGGCCAGTACAGGACTTGTGTTTTGTTAATCAAGCTACAGTGACTTTAAATCCAACAGTACCTAGCCCATACACACTTTTGGGGTTATTGCCAGCTGAGGACAGATGGTTCACCTACCTAGAACTGAAGGACATTTTCTTTAGCATCAGACTAGCTCCTGAGAACTGGAAACTATTTGCCTTTCAGTGGGAAAATCTGGGCTCAGGTGTCACCACTCAGTACACTTGGACCTGGCTTCCACAAGGGTTCAAGAACTCCCCCACCATCTTTGGGGAGGCACTGGCTCAAGACCTCCAAAACTCCCCTGCCAATCACCTAGGCTGTGTTTTGCTCTAGTACATCGACTACCCTCTGCTGGGATACCCCACAGCAGTTGGGTGCATGAGAGGGATGGATGCTCTGCTTCAGCAGGCACCTGGAGGACTATGGGTATAAGGTGTCTAAGAAGATAGCCCAGATCTGCAGATATCAGGTACGCTAACTGAGATTCACTATCCAGCAGGGAGAATGCAGCTTGTGGTCATAAAGAAAGCAGGTCATCTGCAGCCTGTTGGAGCCTAAGATCAGAAGGAAGGTGAGATAATTCTTAGGAACTCTGGAGTTCTGCTGACTGTGGATCCCAAACCTTGCAGTACTAGCCAAGCCTCTGTATGGGGTTAAAAAGGGGGGTGACCAGGAACATTTTGAATGGGTGTCCCAACAACAGTAAGCCTTTCATGAGTTAAAAGAGGAACTCATGTCAGCCCCAAGCCTGGGTCTGCCAGACCTGACAAATCCATTTACACTATATGTGTCAGAGAGAGAAAAAATGGCAATTGGGGTTTTGACCCAGACTCTGGGGCCCTGGCTGAGGCCAGTGGCCTACCTCTCTAAACAACTAGATGGAGTCTTTAAAGGTTGGCCCCTGGGTTTGAGAGACTTAGGAGCAACTGTCCTCTAGCACGGAAGCAGATAAACTAACTTTTGGGCAAAACCTGAACATAAAGCAACCCCCCAAGCTGTGGTGACTTAATGAAAACCAAAGAACACCAGTGGCTAATGAATGCTAGACTAAGCAAGTACCAAACTTGCTCTTTGAAAATCCCGACATAACCATTGACGTTTGTAACAACCTGAACTCTGCCACCTTGCTCCTGGTATCAGGAAGGCCTGTCGAGCATAACTGTGCAGAGGTGTTGGACTGAGTCTACTTAGCACACCTCACCTCTGGGACCAGCCTTGGGCATCACTGGACTGTGAGCTAGCTGTATGTGAATGAGAATCATTTTGTCAACCCACAAGGGGAGAAGTATGCAGGATATGCAGTGGTAACTCTGGACACTGTAATTTAGGCCAAACCATTGCCCAAGGGTACTTCAGCCCAGAAAGCTGAGCTCATTGCTTTAATTCAGGCCTTAGAACTCAGTGAAGGTAAAACTGTAAACAATTACAATGACTCTTGGTATGACTTCTTAACACTCCAATTGCATGGAGCATTATATAAATAAAAGAGCCGATTAAACTCTGGAGGAAAGGACATAAAACATCAGCAAGAAATCTTGCACCTATTAGAAGCAGTGTGGAAACCCAAAAGGTGGCAGTCATGCATTGAAGGGGACACCAGTGAGCTTCTACCATGGTTGCTTTAGAGAACTCCAGAACTGACTCACAGGCTCAAAAAACAGCCTCCACACCCTATCAGGCAGACAGAAGGCAAACAGCAAAAGGGATGGATCTGGTTACCAGATGAAAGAATAGTCATGCCACAGCTGCTAGGAGCCGCAGTTGTACTGGCTGTGCGTGGAACTACCCATCTAGGTTAGGAATCACTTGAAAAGTTGTTAGGCCAGTACTTCCACATATCAGCCCTTGCCAAAACTGGCACAGCAATGCATTACCTGCCAACAGCACAATGTAAGGTAGGGTCCAGCCTTTCCACCTAGTACACAAGTTTATGGAGCAGTCCCCTTTGAAAATCTCCAGGTGGACTTCACAGAAATCCCAAAGTGTGGAGTTAAGACATATCTACTTGTTTTTGTGTGTACCTACACTCGGTGTGTAGAGGTTTTCCAACTGGAAATGAAAAAGCTCGTGAAGTAACCCATGTGCTTCTTTGAGATTTTATTCCTAGATTTGCACTGCCCTTATGAATCAGCTCAGATAATGGGCTGGCATTTGTTGCTGACTTTGTGCAGAAGATAGCAAAGATATTGGGGATCATATGAAAACTACCTGCAGCCTACTGACCTCAGAGTTCTGGAAAAGTGGAGTGAATGAATTGAACTATCAAAAATAGATTAGGGAAAATGTGCCAGGAAACAGGATTAAAATGGTTACAGGCTCTCCCTATGGTATTGCTTAAGATAAGATGTGCCCCTTCTAAAGGAGCAGGGTATTTCCCTTATGAAATATTCTACCATAGAATCTCTCCCATATCATGAGGACTCCCAGGCAATCCTTCAGAATGAGTTGAAGTTGAGTTAGAGCAACAGCTACAGGCTCTAGGAAAAATTACACAAACAATTTTAGCTTGAGTTAATGAGAGGTGCTCTATTAGCTTATTCTCCCCAGTTCCCCCTTCTCCCCAGGTGATCATGTGTGCTTCAAAGATTGGAAGGTAGCCCCCCTAAGGCCATGGTTGCAAGGGCCCCAGACCGTAAATTTGTCCACTCCCACTTCTGTGAAAATAGAAGTAATCCCAGCTTGGATCCATCATCATCGTGGAAAATCTGTAGTGCCTGAGACCTGGGAGGTGAGACCAAGCTGGGACAACCCCTGGAAAGTGACACTGAGAAAGATGAGAAGCCCTTCTCCAGTCATACCCAGAAGCTGAGTGGTCTACACACAGCCAATGCATGAGGAAACACATTGTGAGACTTATTCTTCTTAAAATTTGGGCTTGTATAATAAAGAATGACTTTCCCCAAATGAAGAAATATTCCTACTGTAATCATCAGGTTACTGAGGTAGGGTAACAAGCTAAAACAATCTTTCTGTTTTATAGTTATTACGAATGCCTATAAACTTCAAAAGGAAACGGCCTGTTTAATTTCACTCAGTATAAAGTATGCAGCCCAGGAAATGAACGATCTGATGTGTGCTATAACCCATCTTATTTTGAAATAAGATCAAAAACTTGTCCTTTTCTAAGTGATACAAGTAAAATAATAGCTAAAACAGAAAAAAAGGAAGCCCAAACACATAACCTTAAATTTTGATACCTGTGCCACCATAAATAGTAATCAGCAAGGATTAGGATGTGGCTTTTTAGATTGGGAAAAAAGTTATACAGCAGAGAATAAGTATATTTGCTGTGAGTTTGGCCTATGTGATAAAGTATGTAATTACTGGTCTTGTGTCATTTGGGCTACCTGGAGAAAGAATGGAAAAGTTCTGGTATGGCTTCAGAAAGGAAAGGGCGATTCCTCTTGTACAAGTGGCCACTGTAACCATTTAGAACTAATAATCACCAGTTCCCTGTACCCATTTTGAAAAAAGGGAGAATATGTAACTCTAGTGGCCAACAGAGCTGAACTGGATCCTCAAGTAAATGTTTTAGTCCTAAAACAGATCAAACGGTGGTCTCCCAAACCAGTGTATTAGACCTTCTACGATGAATTGAATGTTCCAGTACCAGATCTCCAAGAGAAGACAAAGAAGTTTTTCCTGCAGCTAACAGAAAATGTAGCCCATTTCCTCAATGTTACTTCCTGTTATGTATGTGAGGGAACCACTGTGGAAGACCACTGGCCTTGGGAAACCTGAGAATTAGTGCCCACTGATCCAGTTCCCGATGAGATTCCAGCCCAGAAGGCCCACTCTGGCAACTTCTGTGTTTTAAGAACCTCAATTATTGAGCAGTACTGTATAAATAGAGAAGGACAGAACTTCACCCTCCCTGTGGGAAGGCTCAACTGCCTTGGACAGAGCCTGTATAACTTCACAGCAAAAACAGCCACATGGGGGGTTCCAACCACACTGAGAAAAATCCAATTAGTAAATTTCCAAAGTTGGAAACTGTGTGGACCCACCCAGAGTCTCACTGGGACTGGACAGGCCCCACTGGACTATACTGGATATGTGGGCACAGAACATACACCAAGTTACCTGACCAATGGGCAGGTAGTTGTGTTTCTGGCACCGTTAAACCATCCTTTTTCCTACTGCCCATGAAAAGAAGTGAACTCCTGGGCTTCCTGGTCTATGCTTCCCAAGAAAAGAGGAGAATAGCTATAAACGATTGGAAAGATGATGAGTGGCCCCCTGAAAGAATTACACAGTATTATGGGCCTGCCACTTGAGTCATCTTGTGATGGTTCATGGGGATACCAAACCCTCATTTACATACTCAACCAGATCATACAGTTACAAGTTGTCTTAGAAATAATCACTAATAAAATCGGCAGAGCTTTGACTGTTTTAGGCCAGCAGGAAATCCAGGTGAGATATGTTATGTATCAAAATATATTAGCCCTAAACTACTTGCTAACAACTGAAGGAGGGGTCTGTGGAAAACTTAACCTAACCAATTGCTATCTGCATATAGATCATCAAGAGCAAGCAGCCAAAAATATCGTCAGAGATATGACAAAGCTGACACACATGCCTGTGCAGGTTTGGCATGGGTTTGATCCTGGATCAGTATTTGGAAAATGGCTTCCAGCTCTAGGAAGATTTAAAACTCTTATATTAGAATAATAATAGTGATAGGAACATGCTAGTTGCTCCCCTGCTTGCTACCCATGCTCCTTCTGATAGAGAAGCTTTGTTAATGCCTTTGTCCAACCAAATGATTCAGCACAAACATCTTACATAAACAACTATCAATCTGTTTTGCAGGAAGGCCTAGTTAGTGGGGATACTGGTGAGAACTCTCATTAATAAGTGAAACTCTCAAAGGGAGGGAATTAGGAAGGAGACCACCTGTCTTACTGTCTCATACCTCAGAAAATGAAAGAGGAAACAAAAGCTAAAGAAAAGCAGAAATGAGGTCAATAGTCCGACAGCCCACACCACACCCCAGGCCTGCTAGTTAAAAATCAACCCCTCACATAACTGCTTGTGTTATCTATAGATTCCAGACAATGTACGAGGAAGCATTGTGAAACTTTCTGTTCTGTTCTGTTCTGTTCTGTTCTGTTCTGTTCTGTTCTGTTCTGTTCTGTTCTGTTCTGTTCTCTTCTGTTCTCTTCTGTTCTCTTCTGTTCTGTTCTGTTCTGTTCTGTTCTGTTCTGTTCTCTCTTGATTACTGATGCATGCAGCCCCAGCCATGGATCACAGGCTTGCTCAATTGATCACGACCTTTCACATGGACCCCCTTAGAGTTGTAAACCTTTAAAATGGGCAGGAATCTCTCTCTCAGGGAGCTTGATTTTTGAGATGCAATCTGCCAAAGCTCCCTGCCTAATAAAGCCAATTCCTTCTTTAACCTGTGTCTGAAGGGTTTTGTCTGTGTCTCAAACTGCTAAAATGTGAGTTTTCCAAAGTGCAAGTAATATTTCAAGTGAAAATTTGGGCCATCCTGGCAAACTCCTGATTTGAGGGCCTTTATTCCTAAAGCCAAATGGGAAAGAGATAAATTGACGCAAGGTAGAATGTGGCCTCCCCACTAGCCTCTTCATATCCTGACTTACATGTTCCTCATCAGCCTAGGGTTTCCTGTGTCTGGCTTAAGGTCTTCCACACTAAATATTTCCCAGTTCATGGACTGGTAATCCAGGCTATGTTTCATTGCATCTACACATTCTTCTTCATCATGAAGGGGGTCTTTCATTGTGCTGTTCCTGGATGGGGCTGCCTCTCAACACGGATTTATTGGCTGCCATGGATTTCAGGGAGCACAAGGGATTTTGGGTAGGCTGTCCTCACCCCAGGTCATGGGTCTTGGTCTCCTTATGGGGGCTTAGGTTGTTTGCATTTTGCAGGAGGCTTTTGGGTTCTCTGATGGGAATATTTGAATGTTGCCTGGACTCCAGCACAAGCCTTCTCTCTCTCTCACTCCAGCCTTGATTTTCCTTTGCTTTCATGGTAGGTCCACACTGCCCCTCATGCACACTACAGGACACCATTTCCAGTGTTTCAATCATCACAGACAGCCTCTGAGACACTGTCTCAACATCCTCTGTGACACTGTCTCAACATCTTCTGCATCCATGAGAGACCAGTTCAAAGTGAAAACACGTCTCCACCTTGGACTTGCATTTCTCATGGTTCCAGCATATCCTAGAGAGCCCCTGTGAGGTCCAGGATGAAGGGAAACAGTGAGTATAACATCCTGGAAATCTTTCATTGACATCCATCTCTGGGGTCTTAGGTATGATTCTATCACCCAAAGACCACTCCACAACTCACCAGTCTATGTTCTATTCCACATGGGACTCAATTCTGGCACACAGCCACTTTCAGGAATGGAGTCAGAAGAGCAGTTTCCAGTGATCACCTCACAGTCTTGAAATGCCTCTTCCTCCAGCGGGACCTGACCACAAAGACAGCCTGAGGGACCCTAAGGTGGAGACTTTTAGTGTCCCGCAGTGGGTTATTTCAGGCAGCTTTTCTCCCAAAACCAGATTGGCTTTGTCTGTACCATTTTCCTCTGCTTAGGCAGTCTGACAGCTCTGACAGCCGGGCAGCCAAGCCTGCACACAAATAAGCATGCTCTAGTCTCAGGGCACCAGATCTGAAAGCTAACTCTGGCTAGTACCACAATGAATGTCACTATAGCCTAGGGACAAGTCCCTGAGGCTTGGCAATAAAGAAGACTGCCATGGAGATTCATCAGCCATGGGACTCTCACCTGTCTTCTCTGTGGGATGAAGGGGATTGTCCCATGATCCTAGGAGAGGGCAGATATGTGCCAGCCTGAAGAAACATCAAGCAGAGCCCCAGGAATAAATTGTGAAATCCCTAAGAATTCTAAAATATCAGCAGGATTTGTGAGGGTTGCCTAGATGTTGCAGGGGTGAGTCTTTTTGAAACTTGCTCCACTTTGATTTATATGTAAATTCTGCCTCTCTTCCCCAGGGTTGCTCTCTCCAGGGTAAAGATTCCTGCAGAACCATGCAGCCACAGGAGCTGCTGGGCTGTGTGTTCTGTGGGAGTGTTGTGAGTGTTGGATGTCTGAGTGTGTGTGGAGTATTTTGTATTTGTGTGTGTGTGTGCATGTGTGTGTATGTGTGCCTGTAAGAGGAGTCTGCTTAAAGCAATTTGGCTAATACACCTCAGGGCTTCTTTTTTTTGAGTCTCCCAACCTTATGCTAGCCTGTCTTTGTGGCTCTGCTTGGGCTGAAGGGCTCCATGTTCCTTAATTTCTGTGGATCATGAATTTGCAGTGAAGTGGGAGGCAGACTGAGACCCGTTGGCATCCAAATCACCTCCCCCTGCAAAAAAAGCCACACTTACAGAAAGAAGGGGAGCACATCAAAGCAAAAAATGACATCTTCCAGTGTTTTATAGCCCTGTGACAAACCCAGGGAGAGACATTAGTACTCTTGTCCTCAGGACCCCTTAAGTTTACCTCAAATTCAATTCACAGCTGAGCAGGTGCTTCATGTCATGAGGGGTCACTACTCCAACTTCTTGGGATTTCATCCTGGGACATAGAGCATGAGCAGTGATAAGGTCAGATATGGGTGAGGATACAATTTGGTGAGGGGTGGATGGCGTCCCACAACTTCACCTGGGGAAAAAAAAATGAAGACAGATGAATCAGAAGGTGCTTGCAAACCCATCCACACATTCCCTTAATTGCACTAGAAATGCACACCATGGTCTGTTGTTCAGGCGGGAGTACTCCAACATGCAAGGAATGTTTGGATTGGAAATTGGGGCTATCCTATCAAACTCATTATTTGAGGGCTTTCATACCCAGAGAAAAACGGAAGTGAAATATATTGATGGTGGGTGGGATGTGACCTCCACATTTTCCTCTTCTTTTCCTGATTTCCATGTCTCTCATCAGCCTAGGGTTTCCAGGGTCTGGCTAAATGATTTCCACACTAAACATTTCCAAGTCCCAGGAGAATGACCCTCATGGAAATCCATTGCATCAGTGTTTTCTTTTAAACACTGTCATGTTTTAATGACTGGGCAGCTTTGATAGGTTTAAAATCATAAATTCCTGTTATAGCTGCAACAAGGTAACTCTTGCTCTTCCACTTCTATTGGAGGGCTGCATGATTCCTGTCAGATGAGAAGCAGGCAGTCATTTCTGGCTTTTTTCTGGTAATCTAGCTTCTGTTTCATTTCATCTGCATGACCTTCTCATTGTGGAGGGGCTCTTTCGTTGGGACATTGCTGGATGGAACTGCATCTCACCAGAGATTATTTAGCTACTAGAAATTTCAGAGAGCAAAAAGAACTTCACGTAGGCTGCCTACATTCCAGGTTTTGGTATATTGTCTTGTTGTGTGGGATGAGTTTGTTTTCACTTTGCATGAGGATTTGGGTCCTCTGACATGAATCATTAAACATTGCTTGGACTCCTGCACAAGGCAGCTCATTCTCTCACATAAGCCTTGATTTTTCTTTGCTTTCATGGAGAATCCACAATGCCCCAAGAAAAGCACTACTAGACACTCTTTTCAGGCTTGCTATCACCACAGATGTATTCTGAGAAACTGTCTCAACCTCATCTTACCTGTGAGAGGCAAGTCCGAGATGCAAGAACACTGCTCCAAGTCCAAGAACACCTTGGACTTACCTTTGTCTTGGTTCCTGCCTTTCTCACAGAGCCACTGAAAAGCCCAGGATGAAGGGAGGCCGTGAGGTCAAGAACACAGCCATCTTTCACTGACACCTCCCTCTGGGGTCTCAGGTATGATTATATCACCAAAAGAACAATACACTAGACTATACCCCAATACCTGTGGGACCAAATTCTTGCACACACACATTTTCTTTTCAGAATGGAGTCAGAGAAGCAGTTTCCAGTGACCACCTCACAGTCTCAAAATGCTTCCTCCTCTAGTAGAACCTGACCACTGAGATGGCCCAAAGAAGCTCTGAGGTTGAGACTTTTATGGTCCTGCTGTGGATTTTCACTGGCAGCCTTTTTCCAGATACCAGGCCAGCTCTGCCTGTGTCATTTTCCTCTGCTTAGGCAGGCTGACAGCTCTGACAGTCAGGTTCCTGAGCCTGCCCCATGAATGCGAATGCACTAGTCTCAGCACCAGGCCTGATTGTGAGCTCTGTCTAGCATCATAATAAATGTCACTGTTGCCTAGTATCAAGTCTTGTGGCCTGGTGGAGAAGGAGCCCTCTGTGAAGTTTCAGTGGTAGTGGACTCTCGCTTATCTTCTCAGTGGGATCCATGGGATAGTCCCAAGATCCTAGGAGAGGGCAGACAGGAGCCAGCCTCAAGAAACACCAAGCACAGACCCAGAAATAAGCCACAAAATCCTTAAGGATCCAAAAGGATCTGGAGGATTCGGTAGGTCTGCTTAGATGTTGTATGGGTGAGTCTTTTTTAAACTTGCCCCACTGTGATTTTTACATACAGCCTGCCTGTTTTCCCTGGTGTTGCTCTCTCCCAGGTGTGGCTTCCTGCGGAACCCTGCAGCATCATGATATGCCAGGCTGTGTTTCTGTGAGAATGTTGTGTGTTTTGGATGTCTGTGAGTGTGTGTAGTATTGTGTGTCTGGGTGTGTGTGCATCTAAGTGGAGTCTGTGTAAAGGAATGTGGTTAATGTACTTTAGCCCTTCTCTTTTTTTGTCTCCCAACCTTTTGATGGCCTGTCTCTGTGGCTATGCTTGGGCTGCGGTTCTCCGTGTTCTTTATTTTTCTGTGGATCATAAGTCTGCAGTGAATTGGGAGGCTGGTGGAGATCCACCAAATTCCAAATCACCTTCCTCTGCAAAAAAATCAACTTTTCTAGAAAGAAAAAGCACCCCACACCAAGAAATAGATATCTCCCACTATTTCATTGTCCAGCAGCCAAAGCAGTGGGAGACAGTAGCAGTGTTCGCAGCAAGGCCCCTTGAATTAACCTCTAATTTGGTTCATGAGGGGACATTCCTGCATCGTCTTTGGATTTTAACATGGGGCATAGATTGTAAACAGCAATAAAGTCAGATAGGGGTGAAGATACAATCTGGTGAGGGGCGTATGTGGTCCTGCAACTAGACCTGAAAAAAAAAAAAATGAAGACAGATAACACAGAAGGTGCTTCCAACTCCATTTCTGCATTCCCTTAATTGCACCAGCAGCCCATACCATGGTGCCATGTTCAGGTGGGAGTACTCCAACATGCAAAAAAAATCTGGAATACAAATTGGGGCCATCTTGGCAAACTCCCAATTTGGGGGATTTCATATAAGGAGCCAAATTTGAGTGGAATGGATTGATGCTGGGTGGGAAGTGGGCCTCCACACTTGTCTATTCTTTTTTAGTTTCCAGGTTCCTTGTCAGCCTAGAGTTTCCTGTGTCTGGCTCAATGACTTCCACACTAAACAATTCCCAGTTCATGGTGAAAGACCCTCAGGGAGATCCCATTGTGTGAGTGTTTCTTTCTAAACACTGTCACATTTTAATGATTGGGCAGATTTGGTATATTTAAAACAGTAAATTCCCATTATAGCCAAAAACAAGGAAACTCTTGTTCTCCCACTTCTATCAGAGGGCTGCATGATTTCTGTAGGATGAGAAGCAGGCAGGCATGACTGGCTTTTCCCTGTTAATCTAGCCTCTGTTTCATTTCATCTGCCTGGCCTTCCCATTGCAGAGGGGCTCTTTAATTGGGCTGTTGCTAGATGACACTGCCTCTCACCACAGATTATTTAGCTCTCAGGGATTTCAGAGAGCAAAAGGGACTTCAGGTAGGCTGGCTGCACTCCCAGTTATGGGGCATTGTTTCAGTGTGGGGACTGAGATTGTTTTCACTTTGCAGAAGGCTCTTGGGTTCTCTGACAGGAATAGTTTTACATTGCATGGACTCCCGCATACGGCAGCTCATTCTCTCAGGCAAGCCTGATTTTTCTTTGTTTTCATAAGGAATCCACAGTGCCCTTCAACAACACTACTGGAAAGACTTTGCAGGCTTTCCATCTCCACAGATGGCTTCTGAGACACTTCCTCAACCTTATCTGAACCCATGAGAGGCCAGTCCAAAGTGTGAGAACAATGCTTCAACTTGAACTTGTCTTTGTCATGGTTTCTGCCTTTCTCAGAGATGCCCTATCAGGCCCAGGATGAATGGAGGCAGTGAGGTCAAGGGAGTAGCCATCTTTCCCTGAAATCCACCTCTGGGTTCTCCAGTATGATTCTATGACCTAAAGAATCATCAACAACCCACCAGACTATATTCCAATCTTCATAGGTCCCGATTCTTGCACACAGCCTCTTTTAGGAATGGAGTTGGAAGAGCAGTTTCCACTGACCAACTCACAGTCTGGAAATACCTCCTCCTCCAGACTGATGCAACAATGGAGATGGCTAGAAGGGACCATGAGTTTGAGACTTTAGGGTCATATAGTGGGTTTTCCCTGGCAGCCTTTTTCCCGACAGCTGACTAGCTTTGCCTGTACCATTTTCCTCTGTTTAGGCAGGCTGACAGCTTTGACAGCCAGGCACTGGTGTCTGCCTCATGAATGCACATGCACTAGTCTCAGGGCACCAGGCCTCATTGTGAGTTCTGGCTTGTATCACAATGAAAGTCACTGTTGCCTAAGGACAAGTCCCTGTGGCTTGGCAGAGAAGGAGATCTTCATGGAGATGCAATGGCTGTGGACTCTCACCTGTTTTCTCTGTGGGATCCATGGGATAGTCCCATGAACCTAGGAGAGGGCAGAGGGGTCCAGCATGAAGAAACATCAAGGAGAGCTTCAGGAATCAACTGTGAAATTCCTGAGGTGCCAAAAGGATCTGGAGGACTTTTCAGGCCCGCCTAGCTGTTGTGGGAGTGAGTCTTTTAGAAACTTGCCACACTGTGATTTCTAGGTACAGCCCACCTATGTCCCCTGGGGTTGCTCTCTCCCAGGGGGAGCTCCCTGCAGAACCACACAGGCTTAGGGTCTGCCTAGATGTCTCTTTCTGTGGAAGGGTTGCAAGTGTTGGATGTCTGCGTGTGTGCATGGCTTTGTGTTTTTATTTGCATGTGTGTGTGTGGTTGTAAGTGGAGTCTGCTTAAAGCAATGTGGCTAATGCCCTTCCGTGCTTTTTTTATCATCCAACATTTTGGTGGCCTGTCTGCATGTCTCTGCTTGGGCTGCAGTGCATTTTGTTATTTATTTTCCTGTGGATTATGAATCCACAGTAAATTGGGAGTCTGGAAGAGACCCACTGGCATCAAAATCACAACCCCCTACAAAAAAAAGCACTCTTCTAGGCAGAGGAGGAGAACATGACACCAAAAACAGACATCTCCTGGTGTTTTATTTTCCTGCAACCAACCCAGGGAGAGACGCTAGAAGTGCTGTCCTCAGGGCCCCTTAAATTTACCTCGAATTCAGTTCACAGCTAAGCAGGAGCTTCATGGCATGAGGGGACACTCCTCCAACATCTTTGGATTTTATCCTAGGATGTAGAGTTTAAACAGCAATAAGGTCAGATAGTTGTGAGGCTGCAATCTGTTGAGGAGTGAATGGGGTCTCATAACTTTACGTGCAAAAAAAAAAATGAAGACATATGAAACAGAAGATTCTTTAAACTCCATTCCTTCATTCCCTTAATTGCACAAGCAGTCCACACCAAGGCTCCGTGTTCAGGTGGGAGTACTCCAAGGAGAAAGAAACAATTGGAGTGTAAGTTGGGATCATCCTTGAAACTCCCAATTTAAGGGCTTTCATATTTGGAGCCAAATGAGTGCAGAATGGGTTGATGCTTGGTGGTATGTGGCCTCCACGATTGCCTCTTCTTTTTCCCATTTCCATTTTCCTCATCAACCTAGGGTTTCCTATGTCTGGCTCAATGATTTCCACATTAAAAGTTTCCCAGTTCACATAGAATGACCCTCAAGCAAATCCATTGTGTGAGTATTTGATTCTAAACACTGTCATGTTTTAATAACTGGGCAGTTTGACACTTTTAAAACTGTAAATTCCAGTTACAGCCACATGCAAGGAAACTCCTGTTCTCCCACTTCTATCAGATGGCTGCATGATTCCTGTAGGATAAGAAGCAGGCAGTTGTGTCTGGCTTTTGCCTGATAATATAGCCTCTGTTTCATTTCATCTGCATGACCTTTTCATTGCAGAGGGGTTCTTTAATTGGGCTGTTTCTGGATGAGACTGCCTCTCACCCCAGATTATTTAGCAGTCACGGATTTCAGAGAGCAAAAGGGACTTCAGGTAGGCTGGATGTGTTCCAGGTTATGGTTTGTTGTCTTTCTGTGGGGGCTGAGTTTGTCTTCACTTTGTAGGAGGCTTTTGGGTTCTCTGTCAGGAATCATTGTACATTGCTTGGAAACCAGCACAAGGCAGATTGTTCTCTCACGTGAGACTTGATTTTTCTTTGCTTTCATGAGGAATCCACATTGTCCCTCAACAGCACTACTGGAAAGCCTTTTCAGGCTTGCCATCACCACAGATGGTCTATGAGAAGACACTTCATCTTGGACTTGCCTTTGCTATGGTTGCTGCCTTTCCCAGAGAGCCCCTACAAGGCCCTGGATGAAGAGAGGTAGTGAGGTCAAGGGCCTGGCTATCTTTCACTGACCCCCACCTCTGGGTTTTCAGATTTGATTCTATCAAATGCAGAACCCTTAGAAACACAACAGACTATATTCCAATCCCCATGGGACCTGATACTTGCACATAACCTTTTTTGGAAATGGAGTCAGAAGAGCAGATTCCAGCGACCACTACACAGTCTCAAAACCCATTCTTCACCAGTGGGATTTGAACACACCAGGCTATATTCCAGTTTTCATGGGACCCGATTCTTGCACATAGCTTCTTTTGGAAACGGAGTCAGAAGAACAGTTTCCACCCACCAACTGAGTCTCAAAATGCCTAATCCTCCAGCTTGACCCAACCATGGAGACAGCCAGAGGCACCCTTAGATTGGAGGCCCTTAGGTTGAGGCGCCAGGCCTGATAAGGAGCTCTGGCTAGCATCACAGTGAATGTCACCATTGCCTAGGGACCAATACTGGCAGCTTGGCAGAAAAGGAGAACTCTATGCGGGCATGTCAGCTGTCGACTCTCACATGTATTTTCTGTGGGATCCGCAGGATAGTCCCCTGATCCTAGGAGAGGGCAGATGTGAGTCATCCTGAAGAAATGTGAAGAAGAGCCACAGGAATAAACTGCAAAATAGCTAAGGATCTAAAAGGATCTGCAGGATTCCTCAGGCCTGACCACAATTTGTAGGGATGAGCCTTTTTGAAACTTGCCCACTGTCATTTCTAGATACAGCCCACCTGTGTTCCCCGGGCTTGATCTGTCCTAGGTGTGACTAACTGCAAAACCACACAGCCTCAGGAGTTTCCAGGCTATGTGTTTCTAGGATAGTGTTGGGAGTGTTGAATGTATGCATGTGTGTGTTTCATTCTGGTTTTTTTTTGTGTGTGTGTGTGAGTGTATGTGTGTGTTCACCTGTAATTTGAGTCAGCTTAAAAGAATGTTGCTAACACACTTAAGTGTTTTTTTTTTTTTTACTTTCCCAACCTTTTGGTGGCCTATATATGTGGCTCTGCTTGGGCTGTGGCATTCTGTGTTCTTTATTTTATTGTGGATCATGAATCAGCAGTGAATTGTGAGGTGGGCCAAGACCTGTCAGTTCACCTCCTCTTGCAAAAAAAATAAAGTCACTCTTCTTAAAATAAGAGAAGCACATCCAACAAAAAACAGAAATTTCTTAATTTTTTATTGTCCTGTCACCAACCCAAGGAGAGACACTAGAAATCCTTTCCACAAGGCCCTTAAATTTACCTCAAATTTTTTTCCTAGCCTGGCAGATGCTTAATATCATGAGGAGGCACTCCACCATCATCTTGGGATTTCATCTTGGGACATAGAGTGTGAGCAGCAATAAGATCAAATGGGGATGAGGATAAAATCTGGTGAGGGATGAATGGAATCCTGCAACTTCACCTGCCAAACAAATTATGACAGATGAGACAGAATGTGCTTTCAACTCCATCCCTGCATTCCTTTAATTGCACAAGCAGTCCATACCCTGTTCTGGTGTTCAGGTGGGAGTACTCCAATGTGCAAGAAACATTTGGGTGCAAATTGGGGCCATCGAAGCAAATGTTTGATTTGAAACTTTCATACCCAGAGCCAAATGAGTGTGCAATGGATTGATGTCTGGTGGGATTTGGCCTCCATATTTGCCTCTTCTTTTTCTGACTACTATGTTATTCATTGACCTAGCTTTCTTGGGTCTGACTCAACAACATCCACACTAAATGTTTCCTTGATCATGAAGAACAGTCCTCATGAGAATCCATTGCATGAGTGTTTTTTTCAAAACATTTTATTGACTGGGTAGCATTGATACTTTTAAAACTGTAAATTCCCATTACAGCCACCAGAAATGAAACTCTTGTTTTCCTACTTCGATCGGAGAGGGCTTCATGATTCTTGTAGGATGAGAAGCATGCTGCCTTGTCTAGCTTTTTCCTGGTAATCTAGTCTATGTTTCATCTCATCTGCACAGCCTTCTCATTATGGAGGGGATCTTCCATTCGGCTTTTGGTGTATGGGACTGCCTCTCACCACAGATTATTTAGCTTCCAGGGATTTCAGAGAGCAAAAGAGACTTTGGGTAGCCTAGCCACACTCCAGGTTTTGAGTCATTGTCTTGTTGTGGGGGCTGAGGTTATTTCCACCTTTCAGTAGGCTTTCTGTCTTCTGACCAGAATCTTTGAAAATTGCTTGGATTCCAGCACAAGGCAGCTTATTCTGTCATTCGAGTCTTGGTTTTTCTTTTTTTTCATATGGAAGCCACCGTGCCCCTCAATGCACTAGTGGACCTGTTTGTCAGGAATGCCATTGCCACAGACGATCTCTGAGACACTGCATCACCCTCATCTGCATGCTTGAGAGACCAGTCCAAGGTGTGAGAACCCTGCTCCACATTGGATGTTCCTTTGTCATGGTTCCTGCCATTCCCAGAGAGCACCTATGAGGCAAATGATAAAGGGAGACAGTGAGGTCAAGAGCTCAGCTATCTTTCACTGACACCCACCTCTGGGGTCTCAGGTACAATTCTGTCACCCAAAGAAACTACAACAACACACCAGACTATATTCCAGTCCCAATGGGACCCAATTCTTGCACACAGTCTCTTTCAGAAGTAGAGTCAGAAGAGCAGTTTACAGTGACCACCTCACAGTCTCAAAACATCTCCTCATCCAGTGGGACATGGCCAGGGAGACCGCCTGAAGGGGCCCTAAAGTTGAGACTTTTAGAGCCTTGCAGTGGGTTTTCACAGGCAGCATTTTTCTGGATAACATGTAGGCTCTTCCTGTGCCATTTTCCTGTGCTTAGGCAGGCTGACAGCTCTGACTGCCAGGTGAATGAGCCTGCATAATGAATGTGTATGCCCTAGTCTCCTGGCATCAGGCCTGACAGTGAACTCTGGTTAGCATCACAATGTATGTCATCATTGCCTAGCGATAAGTCCCTGTGGCTTGATGGAGAAGGAGACCTTGGAGGTGTGTCGGCAGTGGACTCTCACTTGGCTTCTGTGTGGGATTCATGGGATAGTCTTATAATCCTAGGAGAGGACAGATGTGAGCCAGCCTGAAGAAACATCAAGCAGAGCCCCAAGAATAAAACCCAAATCCCTAAGGATCCAAAAGGATCTGCAGGATTCTTCAAACCTGTCTAGATTGTAGCAATTGGTCTTTTTAAATCTTGCCCCACTGTGATTTCTAGGTACAGCCTGGCTGTGTTCCTTGGGGTTGCTTTCTCCCAGGTGGACCTTTCTGCAGAACCACACAGCCTCAGGATTTGCCAGGCTGTGTGCTTCTGTCAGAGTGTTTTGAGTGTTGGATTTCTGCGTGTGTTTGTGGCACTTTCTCTGTGTGTGTGTGTGTGTGTGTGTGTGCTTGAAACTGGAGTCTGCTTAAAGCAATGTGGCTAATGCATTTCAGCATTTCTTTTCTTTTCTTTTTTTTTTTTTTGTCTCAAAACCTTTTGGTGGCCTATCTGTGTGGCTTTGGTTAGGCTGAAGGGTTCCATGTTCTTTATGTTTTTGTGTATCATGAATCTGCAGTGAATTGGGAGGTGAGCTGAGACCCACTGGCATCCAAATCACTTACCCGTGCAAAAAAAAAGCCACTCTTCTAGAAAGAAGAGGATCACTCCACACCAAAAAATAGACATCTTCCAGTGTTTCATTGTCCTGCAGGCAACTCAGAAAGAGGTAGTAGCAGTCATGCTGCAGGGCCTTTTGAATGTACCTCGAATTTGGTTTCCAGCCCAGCAGATGCTTCACGTCATGATGCGGTAATCTTCCATTGTCTTGGGATTTCTATGTTATGTGACATAGAGTGTGCGCAGCAATAAGGTCAGATAGGGTTAAGGATACAATCTTGTGAGGGCTGGATGGGTTACTGCTACTTCTCCTGCAAAAAAAAATGAACACAGATGACACAGAATGTGCTTCCAACTCCATCCCCACTCTCCCTTAGTTGCACAAGCAGTGTAGACCATGGTCCAGTGCTCAGGTGGGAGAACTACAACATACAAGGAACATTTGGAGTGCAAATTGTGACCATACTGGCAAATCCCTGATTTGAGGGCTTTTGTAACTATAGTTAAATAAAAGTGGAATAAATTGATGCTGGGTGGCTAGTGGCTTCCACACTTGCCTTGTCTTTTCCTGACTTCCATGTTCCTTGTTGGCCTAGGGTTTCCTGGGTCAGGCTCAATGACTTCCACAATAAACATTTCCCAGTTCATGGAAAATGACCCTCATGGGAATCCATTACCTGAGTGTTTCCTTCTAATCACCTCCCCCTGAAAACAAAGCCACTCTTGTAGAAAGAAGTGGAGCACACCAAAACCAAGAACAGACATTTCCCAACATTTAATTGTCCCACAATCAACCCAGGAAAAGACACTAGCAGTCCTGTTCACAGGGCCCCTTGAGAGGAAAGTAAGAGGTGTGAGAACACCGTTTTAACTTGGAGATGCCTTTGTCATGTTTCCCTCCTTTCCCAGAGAGCCTCTCTGAGGCAAAAGATAAATGGGAGGCAGTGAGGTCAAGAGCCTGGCCATAATTCACTGATGCCCACCTGTGGGGTTTCAGGTATGACTCTATCACCCGAAGAACCCTCAATAACACACCAGTCTATATTCCAGTGCTCATGAGACCTGATTCCTTCACACAGACTCTTTCAGGAATGGAGTCAGAAGAGTAGATTTTAGGGACCGCATAGATACAGCCCAGCTGTGTTCCCTGGGGTTGCTCTCTCCCAGGTGGGGCTTTCTGCAGAACCACACAGCCTTAGGGTCTGCCAGGCTGTGTGTTTCTGTGGGAGTGTTCCATGTCTGCATGTGTATGTGGCTTTGTGTGTTTCTGTGTATGTGTGTGTGTATGCCTGCAAGTGGAGTCTGCTTAAAGGAATGTGGCGAACCATTACAGCGCTTCTTGTTTTTGAGTCTCCCAACCTTTTGGTGACCTACCTGTGTTGCTCTACTTAGGCTTTGGAGTTTTGCCTGCTTTATTTTTCTGTGATTCATGAATCTGCCATGAATTGGGAAGTGGTCTGATACTGGTCATTGTCCAAATCACCTCCCTGTGAAAACAAAGCCACTCTTGTAGAAAAAAATGGAGCACATCACATTGAGAACAGACATCTCCCAATGTTTTGGCATCTCAACCAAGGAAGAGATGCTAGCAGTCCTGTTTGCAGGGACCCCTTGATTTTACTTCATATTCAGACCCCCTTTGAGCATGTGCTTCACGTTGTGAGTCGGCACTTCTCAATCATCCTGGGTTTCATCCTGGGACATAGAGTGTGAGCAGCAATAAGGTCAGATAGGGGTGAGGAGACAACCTGGTGAGGGGTGGATTGGGTCCTGAAAATTCACCTGCAAAAAAATAAAAATAAAAAATAAAGATGTAAGACACAGAAGGTGCTGCCAGCCCCATCCCTTCATTCCTCTAATTGCCCAAGCAGTGCACACCAAGGCCCAGTGCTCAGGTGTCAGTACTCCAATGTGCAAGAAACATTTAAAGTGGAAATTGGGGCCAACCTGGCAAACTCTGGATTTGAGGGTTTTCATATCCTGAGCCAAATGGGAGTGGAATAGATTGACGTGGGGTGGGATGTGGCAACCACAGTTGCGTCTTCTTTTCTGACTTCCATGTTTCTCATCAGCCTAGGCTTTTCTGTCTCCAGTTCAATGACTTCCACACTAAATGTTTTCCAGTTCACAAAGAACGACCCTCATGGGAATCCATTTCATGAGAGTTTCATTCTAAACACTGTCAAGTTTTAATGACTGGGTAGCTTTGATAATTTTAAAACCCCAAATTCCCATTACAGCTGCCAACATTAAAACTCTTGTTCCCCCACTTCTATTGGAGGGCTGCATGATTCCTATAGGATGGGAAGCAGGCAGCGGTGTCTGGCTTTTTCCTGGTAATCTATCCTCTGTTTCATTTCATCTGCATGTTTTTCTCATTGTGGAGGAGCTCTTTCATTGGGCTGTTGCTGGATGGAACTTCTTCTTGCTACAGATTATTTACGTGCCAGAAATTTCAGAGAGCAAAAAGGGCTTCAGATAATCTGGCTGTGCTCTAGGTTGTGGGTCATTTTCTCATTGTGGGGGCTGAGGTGGTTTGCCCTTTGCAGGAGGCTTTTGGGTTCTCTGACAGAACTCATTGAAAATCATTTGGAATCCTGAAAAAGACAGCTCATTCTCTCAGGCAAGCCTTAATTTTTCTTTGCTTTCATCAGGAATCCCAGTGTCCCTCAACAGTACTACTGGATATCATTTTCAGGCAAATATTTCAGGCAAATATTTTCAGGCAAATATTTCAGGCAATCTTGCCATTGCCACAGAAGGCCTGTGAGACACCGTATCAGCCTCATCTGCACTTTTGGTAAACCAGTCCAAGGCGTAAGAACACGGCTCCACCTTGGATTTGCCTTTGTATTGGCTCTTGCATTTCCCAGAAAGACCCCGGGAGTCCCAGGATAAAAAGAGGCAGTGAGGCCTAGAGCCCCATCATCTTTCACTAACACCCATCTCTGAGGCCTTAGGTATAATTCCATCACCCAAAGAACCCTCAACAACACAACAGACTATATTGCAATCCCCATGGGTCCCAATTATTTCTCATTCCTTTTGGGAATGGAGTCAGAAGAGCAGTTTCCTGAAACCACCGCACAGTCTCAAAATGCCTCCTCCTTTAGCTAGACCTGACCACAAGACAATCCGCAGGGGTCCTGAGGTCAAGAGTTTTAGGGTCTCATGGTTGTTTTTTTCAGGCTGTATTTCCTCCATACCATGCCGACTCTTCCTGTACCATTATTCTCTGTTTAGGCTGGTGGATAGCTCTGACAGTCTGGCATCCAAATATTCATTATGCCTATGCCGTAGTCTCAGGGCACCAGGCTAGATTGTGAGCTCTGGCTAGTATCACAATGAGTGTCACATTGCCTAGCCAAAAGTCCCTTCAGCTTGGCAGAAAAGGGGACCTCCATAGAGTTGCGTTGATGGTGGGCTGTTACCTGTCTTCTTTGTAGGATCCGTGGAATCATCTCATGATCGTAGGAGAGGGCAGAGATGAGCGATTCTGAAGAAGAATCAATAAAAGCCCCAGAAATAAACTGTGAAATCCCTAAGGATCCAGAAGTATCCACATAATTCCTCAGGACGGCCGAGATATTGTAGGGATAAGTCTTTTTGAAAGTTGCCCCACTCTGAATTTTAGGTACAGCCCTTGTGTTTTCTGGGGTTGCTTTCTGCTAAGTGGGGCTTCCTGCAGAACCACACAGCCTCAGTAGCTGCCGGGCTTTGTGTTTCTGTGAGAGTGTTGCAAAAGTTGAATGTCTGTGTGTGTGTGATATTCTGTGTTTGAGTGTGTGTTTGTCCCTTTAAGAGAAGTCTGCTTAAAGGAATGTGGTTAACGCACTTCAGTGTGCTTCTTCTTCTTCTCTCTTTTTATTTTTTGAGTCTTGCAACCTTTCGGTGAGCTATCTGTGTGGCTCTTCTTGGGTTATGGGGCTCTGTGTTATGATTTTTTTCTGTGGATCATGAATCTGCAATTAATTTTTAAGTGTGCCAATATGCGCTGGCATCCATATCACTACCCCTGGGAAAAAAAAAAAAAAAAAAAAAACCCACTCCTCTAGAAGAAAGAGAAGCACACCATGTGGAAAAAAATGCATCTCCCTATGTTTCTTTATCCTATGGCCAAACCAAGGAGAGACACTAGCGGTCCTTTCTGCAGGGCCCATTGAATTTACCTCCAATTTGGTTCCCAGGGGAAAATGTGTTTCACTTCACGAGGGGGCACTCCTCCATCCTCTTGGGATTTCATTCTGTGGCATAGAGGGTGAGCAGCAACTATTTCAGATAAAGATGTGTATACAATCTGCTGAGGGGTGGACAGGGTCATGCAAATTGACCTCCAAAAAAATAAAATAAAATAAAGACAGATGACAAAAAAGTTGCTTCTAACTCCATTACTGCATTGCCTTCATTGCACAGGCAGTCCACATCATGGCCCAGTGTTCAGATGGAAGGACTCTGACCTTCCAGGAACATTTTATATGCAAATTGGGGCCATGCTGGCAAACTCCTGATTTGAGGGCTTTCATACCCAAAGCCAAATGGGAGTTGAATGGATTGATACAGCATAGGATGTGGCCTCCAGATTTTCCTCTTATTTTCTTGACTTCCATTTTCCTCCTTGGTCTAGGGTTTTCTGGGTCTGGCTCAATGACTTCCACAATAAACATTTCCTAGCACATGGAGAATTACACTCATAGTAATCCCTTGCATGAGTGTTTTCTTCTAAACACTGTCATGTTTAATGACTGGCCAGCTTTGATGATTTTATAACCATAAGTTCCCATTACAGCCACCAATAGGGAAACTCTTGTCCTCCCACTTCTATCAGAGGGCTGAACAATTCCTGAAAAATGAGAAGCAGGCAGCCTTGTGTGACTTTTGCTTGGTAATTTAGCCTTTTTTTCACTTCATCTGCAGGGTCTTCTCACTGTGGAGGGGTTCTGTCATTGGGCTGCTCCTTAATGGGACTGCCTCTCGCCACAGATTATTTAGCTGCCTGGAATTTCAGAGAGCAAAAGAGACTACAGGTAGGCTGGCTGCCCTCCAGGTTGTGGGTCATTGTCTCATTGTGTGAGCTGAAGTTGTTTGCACTTTTCAGGAGGCTTTTGGGTGCTCTGACAGAACTCATTGAACATTGCTTGGACTCCAGCACACCTAACTATGGAGACAGCCTGAAGGGGCCCTGAAGTTGAGATTTTAGGGTCCTGCATTGGGTTTACATAGGCAGCCTTTTTCCCGATAACAGGCCAGCTCTGCATATACCATCTTCCTCTGCTTAAGCAGGCTGGCAGCTCTGACAGCCAGGCCACCGAGCATGCCTCATGAATGAGCATATGTTAGTCTCAGGATAACCAGCTGATTGTGAGTCCTGGCTAGCTTCACATTGAATGGAAGCGTTGCCTAGTGACAAATCCCTGTGGCTTTGGAGAAAAGGAGACCTCCATGTGGAGTTGCATTGGTGGTGGACTCTCGCCTGTCTTCTCTGTGGGATACATGGGGTAGTACCGTGATCCTGGGAGAGGGTAGATGTGAGCCAGCCTGAAGAAACGTCAAGCACAGCCCCAGGAATAAACCCTGAATTCCCTAAATATCAAAATGATCTGCAAGATTTCTGAGGCCTGCCTACATGTTTTAGGGTTGAGTCTTTTTGAAACTTGTCACACTGTGATTTCTCTGTACAGCCAGCCTGTGTTTCCCGGGTTGCTCTATTCCAAGTGGGGATTTCTGCAGAACCACAGAACCTCATGAGCTGAAAAAAGTGTATTTCTGTGGGAGTGTTGTGAGTGTTGGATGTCTGTGTGTTTGTGTCCTTGCATGTTTGTGGGTGAGTATGTGTCTTTGTGTACCTATAAGTGTAGTATGCCTAAAGAAATGTGGCTAACACACTTTAGCACTTCTTTCTTTTGTCTCCCAACCCTTTGGTGTCCTGTCTGTGTGGTTCTGCTTGAGCTGTGGGGGCTCCGTGTTCTTCATTTTTCTGTGGATCATGAATCCACAGTAAATTGGGAGGTAGGCTGAGACACGCCAGCATCGCAATCACCTCCCCCTGCAAAAAAAAAAAAAAAAAAGCCACTTTTCTAGAAAGAAGAGGAGCACACCACACCAAAAACCAGCACCTTTCAGTGCTTTACTGTCCTTTGGCCAACCCAGGGAGAGATGCTAGCAGTCCTCAAGGGCCTCTTGAATTTACTTTGAATTTGTTTCTCAGCCAAGCAGGTGCTTCAAGTCATGATGGGGCACTCCTTTGTTATCTTGTAATTTCATCCTGGGACATAGAGTGTAAGCAACATTAAGGTAAGGTAGCGGTGAGGATACAACCTGGTGATTAGGTTCCCACAACTTTACCTGCAATAAATAAATAAATAAGGACAGATGACAGAGAAGGTGCTTCCAAATTCATCCTGGCATTCCCTTAATTTCACAAGCAATCCACACCATGGCCTAGTGTTCAGGTGTGATTACACCAACATGCAAGGAACATTTGGAGTGCAAATTGGGGCCATGCTGGCAAACTCCCAATTTGAGGGCTTTCATACCTGGAGGCAAATAGGCATGGAATGGATTGATGCCAGGTGGGATGTTGCCTCAATGCTTGCCTCTTCTTTCCTTGACTTCCATGTGCCTCAACAGCCTAAGGTTTTCTGGCTCAACAACTTCCACACTAAACATAGCCCAGTTCATGGAGACTGACCCTCCTGTGCATCCACTGTGTGAGTGGATGCATTATTCGCAATAGCAAAGACTTGGAACCAACCCAAATGTCCAACAATGATAGACTGGATTAAGAAAATGTGGCACATATACACCATGGAATACTATGCAGCCATCAAAAATTATGAGTTCATGTCCTTTGTAGGGACATAAATGAAATTGGAAATCATCATTCCCAGTAAACTCTCACAAGAACAAAAAACCAAACACCTCATATTCTCACTCATAGGTGGGAATTGAACAATGAGAACACATGGACACAGGAAGGGGAACATCACACTTCGGGGACTGTTGTGGGGTGGGGGGAGGGGGGAGGGATAGCACTGGGAGATATACCTAATGCTAGATGACGAGTTAGTGGGTGCAGCGCACCAGCATGGCACATGTATACATATGTAACTTACCTGCACATTGCGCACATGTACCATAAAACCTAGAGTATAATAATTAAAAAAAAGAAAAAGATTACTGAGAATGTAAATATTTTTAAAAAAAAGAAACATTGCCATATTTTAAATACAGGGAAGCTTTGATACTTTTAAAATAAATAAAGTCTTGCTCTCCCACTTCTATTGGAGGGCTGCATGATTCCCAAAGGAAGAGAAGCAGGCAGCCGTGTCTGGCTTTTGCCTCATAATCTAGCCTGTATTTCATTTCATCTCCATGGCCTTCTTATTGTAGAGGGTCTCTTTTATTGGGCTGTTGCTGGATGGGTCTGCCTCTCAGCACAGATTATTTAGCTGCCAGTGATTTCAGAGAACAAAAGGGACTTTGGGGAGGCTGGCTGTGCTCCAGGTTGTGGGTCATTGTCTCATTTTGGGGGCAGAGGTTGTTTGCACTTTGAAGGAGACTTTTGGCTCCTCTAACAGGAATCCCTGAGCATTACTTGGACTCCAGCAAAAGGCAGCTCATTCTCTCAGGCTAACTTTGATTTTTCTTGCTTCCATGGGAAATCCACAGTGCCCTTCTACAGCACTACTAGACATCTTATTCAGGCTTGCCATTGTCACAGATAGCCTCTGAGACACTGTCTCAACATCTTCTGCACCTGTGAGAGGCCAGTCCGAGGTGTGAGAACACTGTTCTACCTTGGACTTGCCTTTGTTGTGGTTCCTGTATTTCCCAGAGAGCCCTGGCAAGACACAAGATGAAGGGAGGCAGCTAGGTCTAGAGCCCAGACATCTTTCACTGACACATGTCTCTGGGGCCTCAGGTATGATTCTATCACCCAAAGAACCTTAAACAACACACCAGACTATATTCCAATCCCCGAGCGACATGATTCTTGCAAACATCCCCTTTCAGGAATGGAGAGAGAAGAGCAGTTTTCAGTGAACAACTCATAATCTCGAAACCCCTACTCCAACTGAACCCAAAAACAGAGACGGCCTGAAGGGGCCCTGATTTGCAGAGTTTTAGGGTAACACAGTGGCTTTTCACAGGCAACTTTTTCCACGATACCAGATCTGCTCACCATGTACCATTTTCCTCTGCTTAAGCAGGCTGACAGCTCTGACAGTCATGCGAGCCTGCATCACAAATGCTAATGCACTAGTTTCAGAGCACCAGGCATGACTGTGAGCTCCAGCTAGCGTCACAATGAATGCCACTGTTGCCTAACGACAAGTCCCTGCAGCTTGGTGGAGAATGAGAAATCCATGGAGGTGTGTAGGAGGTGGACCCTTGCCTGTCTTTTATGTGGGATGCACAGCATAGTCTCATGATCCTAGGAGAGGGCAGAGGTGAGCCAGACTGAAGAAATGCCAAGCAAAGCCTTAGGAATAAACTGTGAAATTTCTAAGGAATCACAAGTATATTCAGCATTCCTCAGGCCTGCCTAGGTATTTTAGGGATGAATCTTTTTGAAACTTGCTGTACTGTGATTTCTAGGTACAGCCGGCCTGCATTCCCTGGGGTTGCGCTGTCTCAGGTATAGCTTCCTGCAGAACCACACAGACTCAGGATCTGCCGAGCTGTATTTTGCTGTGAGAATGTTGTGAAAGTTGGATGTCTCTGTATGTGTGTGGCATAGTGTGTTTGTTTGTGTGTGTGTGTCTGTGTGTGACTGTAAGTGGAATGTACTTAAAGGAATGTGGCTACCACACTTCAGAGCTCCTTTTTTTTTTTTTTTTTTGAGTTTTCCATCCTTTTGGTCACACAGACAGGTCTGTGTGGCTCTCCATGGGCTTTGGGGCTCTGTGTTCTTCATTTTTCTGTGAATTATGAATCTGCAGTGAATTGGGAGATGGGTGGAGACCTATCAGTGTCCAAGTAACCTCCCTCTGGGAAAAAAAGGCCACTCTTCTAGAAAGAAGAGGAGCATACCACATGAAAAGACAACATCTCCTGGAGTTTTATTGTCCTGTGACCAACCCAAGGAGAGACACTAACAATTCCGTCCACAATTACCTCCACTTTGGTTCCCAGTTGGACAAGTGCTTCAGGTCATAAGGGGGCACTCCTCTATTGTCTTGGGATTTCATCCTAGGACATAGAATGTGAGCACAAATAAGGTCAGATGGGGTGAGGATACAATTTAGTGAGGGATGGATGGGGTCCCACAACTTCACCTGCAAAAAAAAAATTAAAAAATGAAGACAGAAGACACAGAAGGTGGATCCAACACCATCCTCACATTCCCAAAAGTGCACAAGCAGTCCACACCATGACCTAGTGTTCAGGTAACAGTACTCCAACATTCAAGGAACATTTGGAGTACAAATTGGGACCATCCTGGCAAACTTCCAAATTGAGGGCTTTCATACCCAGATCCAAATGAGAGTGGAATGAATTGATGCTGGGTGGAAAGCAGCCTCCACACTTGCCTCTTTTTCTCCTGATTTACATGTTCCTCATTGGCCTAGAGTTTCCTGGGTCTGGCTCAGCAACTTCCATGCTAAACATTTTCCAGTTCATGGAGAACCACCCTGGTGAAAATCCATTGTGTGAGTATTTCCTTCTAAACACTGCCACGTTTTAATACTGGGCAGCTTTGATGCTTTTAAAAACATAAATTTCCATTACAGCTGCCAAACTCTGAGACACTCTCAATCTCATCTGCATGCATGAGAGGCCAGTCCAGGGTGTGAGAACACTACTTTATCTTGGACTTGCAGTTGTCATGGTTCCTGCCTTAGCAAGAGAGACCTTTTGAGGGTGAGGATTAAGGAAGGCAGTGCAATGAAGTCAAGAGCCCTGGCATCTTTTGCTGACACACACTTTTGGGGTCTCAGGTATGATTCTATCACCCAAAGAACCCTCAGCAACACACCAGGCTATATTCCAATCCCCATGGGACCTGATTCTTGCACATAGTCTCTTTTGGGAATGGAGTTAGAAGGGCAGTTTCCAGCGAACACCTCACAGTCTCAAAATGCCTCCTTCTCCAGAGGAACTTGACCAAGGAGACACCCCAAAGTGGCCCTGAGATTGAGACTTTTAAGCTCCCAGAGTGGATTTTCACTGGCAGCTTTTTCCTAATACCAGGCTGGCTCTGCCTGTATCACTTTCCTCTGCTTTGGCAGGCTGACAGCTCTGACAGATAGGTCCCTGAGCCTGCCTCACAAATGTGTATGCCCTAGTCTCAGGGCACCAGGCCTGATTGTGCACTCTGGCTAGCATAATAATGAATGTCACCATTGACTAGTAACAAGTCCCTGCAGCTTGGGGGAGAAGGAGACCTCTGTGGAGGTGTGTTAACCATGTACTGTCACCTGTCTTCTCCTTGAGATCCATTGGATACTCCCACTATTGTAGGACAGGGCAGATGTGAGCCAGCCTGAAGAAAGGTCAAGAACAGCCCCAGGAATAAACCAAAAAATACCTAAGAATCCAAAATTATCTGCAAGATTCCTCAGGCCAGTCTAGTCATTGTAGGAGTGAGTCTTTTGGAAATTGTCCCACTGTAATTTTTAGGTAGAGCCCACCTGTGCTTCCTGGATTGATCTCTTTCAGGTGGGACTTCCTAGAGAACCATGCAGCCTCAGGAGCTGCTGGGCTGTGCATGAGTGTAGTGAGTTCTGGATATGGCAGTATAGTGAGTTCTGTGTCAGTGTAGTGAGTGTTGGACGTCTGCATGTGTGTGTGGAATTGTGTGTTTGTATGTGGGGGTGTGTGTGTGTGTGTGCGCATATGCCTAAAACTTTTTAGTTTTATGCCTAAAACTGTTTAGGAAACAGCCTAAAGAATGTGGCTAATGAACTTCAGCACTTCTTTTTGTTGAGACTGCCAATCATTTTGTGTCCTGTCTTTGTGGCTCTGCTTGAGCTGCTAGACTCCATTTTCTTCATTTTTTCTGTGGATCATGAATCCGCAGTGAATTTGGAGGAGGGTTGAGATCCACCAGCATCGAAATCACCCTCTGCAAAAAAATTCCCTCTTCCGAATATAAAAGAAACACACCCCACATATACAAAAACACATAACACAGTGTTTCATCGCTCTGTGGCCAAACCAGGGAAAGACACTAGTAGTCCTGTCCACAGGGTCCCTTGAACTTACCTCAAATTTAGTTTTCATCTGAGCAGGTGCTTCATATCATGAGTGGGCACTCTGCCATCATCTTGGGATTTCATTCTGGGACACACTGTGAGCAGGAATAAGATCAGATAGGGGAGAGGATGCAATCTGGTGAGGGGTGGATGGGGTCCCTCAATTTCACCTGAAAAAATAAAATGAAGACAGATGACACAGAGATGCTTCAAATTCCATTCCCACATTATCTTAATTGCAGAAGCAGTCCATCTCATGGCCTTGTGTTTTGGTGTTAGAACTTCAACATGCAAAGAAGATTTGGAGTGTCAACTGGGGCCATCCTGGTAAACTCCCAATTTGAGAGCTTTCGTGGAGGCAAATGGGAGTGGAATGGATTGATGCCTGGTAGGATGTGGCCTCCACACTTGACTCTTCACTTCCTGATTCCCATGTTCCTCATAGGCCTAGGGTGTCATGGGTCTGGATCAACGACTTCCACACTAAACACTTCCTAGTTCATGGAGAATTATCCTTATGGGAATCAATAGCATGGTGTCTTCTTCTAAACACTGTCATGTTTTAATGACTGGGCAGCATTGATATTTTAAAATGGTAGATTCTCTGTTAGAGCCACCAACAAGGAAACTTATTCTCAATTTTTTTTTTTTTTTTCTGAGGGCAGCATGATTTCTGCAGGATGAGAAGCAGAGAGGCATTTCTGGCTTTTGCCTGGTAGTTTAACCTCTGTTTCATTTCATCTGGATGGCCTTCTCATTGTGGAAGGTCTCTTTCATTGGGCTGTTACTGAATAGGACTGCCTGTTGCCACAGATTATTTAGCTACCAAGGATTTCAGAAAGCAATATGGGCTTTTGGGTAGGATAGCTATGCTCCCGGCTGTGGGTCATTGACTTACTGTGGGGGCTGAGGTTGTTTGCACTTTGCAGGAGGCTCTTGTGTTTTCTGATAGTAATCATTTAACTTTGCTTGGACTTCAGCACAAGGCAGCTAGCTCTCTCAGGCTTGCCTTGATTTTTCTTTGCTTTCATGAATAATCTATATTGCCCATCAAAAGCTCTACTGAACACAATTTTCAGGCTTGCCATCACAACAGATGGCCTCTGAGACAGTATCTCAACCTCATCTGCACCAGTGCATGGCCAGTCCAAGGTGTGAGAACACTACTCCACCTTGGACTTGCCATTGACATTGTTCCTGTCTTCTCCAGAGAGCCCCTGAAAGGCCCAGGAAGTAGGGAGTTAGTGAGCTCAAGAGCCTGTCTATCTTTCGGTGACACTTCCTTCTGCTGTCTCAGGTATGATTCTATCACCCAAAGAACCCTCCACAACACACCACACTATATTCCTATCCTCTTGGGATTTAATTCTTGCACACGGCCTCTTTCAGATATGGACTCAGAAGAGCAGTTTCCAGCCACCACCTCACAGTCTTGAAATGACTGTTCCTCTTGCAGGTTCTGACCGTGGAGACAGATTGAAGGGATCATGAGGTTGAGAATTTTAGATCTCACAGTAGGTTTTCACAGGCAGCCTTTTTCCCAATACCAGGCATCTCTGCCTGTACCATTTTCCTCTTCTTAGGCAGGCTGACAGTTCTGACAGTCAGTAACCCTAGCCTGCCTCATGAATGTGTATGTGCTAGTCTCAGGGCACCAGGACTGCTTATGAGTTCTGCCTAGCATCACAATGAAAGTCACCATTTCCTAGCAACATGTCCCTGTGGCTTGGCAGAGAAAAAGACATCCATGGAGGTGTGTTGGCAGTGGACCCTCTTTTGTCTTCTCTGTGGGATCCATGGGATAGTCCCATGATCCTACAAGAGGAGAGACATGAGCCAGCCTGGAGAGATCTTAAGCAGAGCCCCAGGGATACACTGTGAAATTCCTAAGGATCCAAAAGGGTCTGCAGGGTTCCTCAGGCCTGCCTAGGCATTGTAGCCGTGGGTGTTCTTGAAACTTGCAACACTGTAATTTCTAGGTACAGCCTGCCTGTGTTCCCCAGGGTTGCTCTCTCCCAAGTGAGGCTTCCTGCACAACCATGCAGCCTCAGGAGTTTCTAGGCTGTTTGTTTCTGTGGGAGTGTTGAGAATATTGGATGTCTGCACTTGTGAGTGGCAATGTCTGTGTGTGTGTGTGAGTGTGTGTTTCTATGTGTGTGTGTGGGTGTGTGTGGCAGTAAGTGGAATCAGCTTAAAGACATGTGACTAGCATACTTCACTGCTTATTTTTTTTAATCTCTTAACCTTTCGGTGGCAGGTCTGTGTTGCTCTGCTTGGGCTGCAGGGCCCCTAGTCCTTTATTTTTCAGTGAATCATGAATCGAGTGTAAATTGGGAGGCAGGCTGAGAACCGCTGTCATTCAAATCACCTCCTGCTGCAAAAAAAGCCACTCTTCTAGAAAGAAGAGGAGCACACCACACCAAAAAATAGACATCTCCCAGTGGTTCATTGTCCTGTAATCAACCCAGGGAAATACACTAGCAGTCATGCCTGCAGGGCCCCTTGAACTTACCTTGAACTCGGTTCCCAGCTGAGCAAGTGCTTCATATCATGAGGGGGCACATCACAATTGTCTTAGGATTTCATCCTTGAATATAGAGTGTGAGCAGCAATAAGGTCAGATAGTAGTGAGGGTAAAATCTGGTGAAGGGTGGATGGGATCCCACACCATCACAAGCAAAAAAGAAAAAAGACAGTTGACAGAGAATGTGCTTCCAAATCCATCCCCGCATTTCCTTAATTGCACAAGCAGTCCACACAGCGGCCCAGTGTTCACATGGGAGTACTCCAACAGGCAAGGGAAATTCATAGTGCAAATTGGGGCCATCCTGGTAAACTCCCTATTTTAGGGCTTTCATATCTGGAGCCAAATGGGAGTGGAATGGATTGAGGCTGTGTAGGATGTGTTCTCCACACTTGCCTCTTCTTTCTCTGATTTCCATGTTCTTCATCGGCCTAGTGTTTCCTGGGTCTGGTTCAACAACTTCCATACTAAACGTTACTCAGTTCCTGGAGAACGACCCACAGGGGAATGCATTGTGTGAGTGTTTCCTTCTAAACACCATCACGTTTTAAAGACTGGGCAGCTTTGATAATTTTAAAACTGTAGATTTCCATTACAGCTGCCAACAAAGAAATTCTTGTTCTTCCACCTCTGTCTCAGTGCTGCATGATTCCTGTAGGATGAGAAGCAAACAGCCATGTCTGGCTTTTGCCTGGTATTCTAGCCTCTGTTTCATTTCATATGCAAGGCCTTCTTATTATGGAGGGCCTCTTTAATTGGGTTGTTGCTGGATGGGACTCCCTGTCACTGTGGATTATTTAGCTGCCAGGGATTTCAGAGAGCAAAATGGACTTTGAGTAGACTGCCTGCACTCCAAGTTGTAGGTTGTTGACTCTTTGTGGGGGCTGAGTTTGTTTGCTCTTTGCAATAGGCTTTTGAGTCCTCTGACAGGAATCATTAAACGTTGCTTGGACTCCTGCACAAGGCAGATGATTCTCTCAGGTGAGCTTTGATTTTTGTTTGCTTTCATGGAGAATCCACAGTGCCCCTCAACAGTGCTACTGGGCAAGATTTTCAGACTTTCCATCACAACACATGTCATCTGAACAGTCTCAACCTCATCTGCACCAGTGAGAGGCCAGTCTGAGCTGTGTGAACACTGCTCTACTTTGGACTTGCCTTTTATGTGGTTCCTCTCTTTCCCAGAGTGCCCCTGAGAGGCCCAGGATGAAGGGGGGCAGTGAGGTCTCTCTCAGGTAGGGCTTCCTGCAGAGCCATGCAGCCTCAGGAGCTTCCAGGCTGTGTGTTTCTGTGGAAGTATTTTGAGAGTTGGATGTCTTCGTGTGTGTGTGGTATTATGTGTTTTTGTGGGTGTGTGTGTTTCCCTGTAAATGGTGTCTGCTTAAAGGAATGTGGCCAAAGAACTTCAGTGCTTCTTTTTTTTTTTTTTTTTGAATCTCAAAACCATTTTTTGGCCTGCCTGTGTGGATCTGCTTGGCTCTGGGTCTCCATGTTCTTTATTTTTCTGTGGATCATGAATCCACAGTAAATTGGGAGGAGGGCCAAGACACGCCGGCATCCAAATCACCACCCCTACACAGAAAGCCACTCTTCTAGAATGAAGAGGAGCACATCACACCAAAAACCAGACATCCCCCAGTGTTTCATTGTCCTGCAGCCAAACCAGAAACAGACACTAGGATTCCTTTCCATAGGGACCCTTGAATTTACCTTGAATTTGTTTGCCAGCCAAGCAGTTGTTTCACCTCATGAGGGGGCAATCCTCCATCATCTTGGGGCTTCATCCTGGGACACAGAGTATGAGCAGAAATAAGGTCAGATAGAGGTGATGATACAATCAGTGAGGGGTGGAAGGGTTCCCACAAGTTCACCTGCAAAAAAATGAAGACAGATGACACACGTGGTACTTCCAACTTAATCTCACATTCTCTTAATTGCACAAGCATGGCCCAGTATACAGGTGGGATTGTCCAATGTTAAAGGAACATTTGGAGTGCAAATTTGGACCATCTTTGAAAACTTTCAATTTGAGGGTTTTCATACCAAGAGCCAAATATGAGTGGAATGGATTGATGCTGGGTGGGATGTGATCTTCAGATTTGCCTCTTCTTTTCCTGTCTTCCATATTCATTGTTTGCCTAAGGTTTCCTGGGTCTGGGTCAATGAGTTCCACACTAAACATTTCTTAGTTCATGGACAACAACCCTTATGGGAGTGCATTGAATGACTGTTTTCTTCTTGAGAATGGATGTTTTAATAATTGGACAGTTTTGATAATTTTAAAACCATAAATTTCTGTAACAGCTGCCAACATGGAAACTCTTGTTCTCCTACTTTCATTGGAAGGCTGTATGATTCCTGTAGGATGAGAAGCAGGAGCCTGGGCATGGCATTTGCCTGGAAATTTAGCCTTTGTTATATTTCATCTGCATGGCATCCTCATTTTGGAGGATCTCTTTCACTGGGCTTTTATCAGATGGGACTGCCTCTGGACACAGATTACTTAGATACCAGTACTGCCTCTGGACACAGATTACTTAGATTTCAGAGAGCAAAAGGGACCTCAGGTAGTCTGGCTGTGTTCCAGGTTGTGGGTCATTAACTCATTGTGGGGGCCAAGAGTGTTTGCACTTTGCAGAAGGCATTTGGGTTCTCTGATAGGAACCATTGAACATTGCACATGGCAGCTCATTATATCAGGAAAGCCTTGATTTTTATTTGTTTTCATGGGGAAACCACACTGAATATTTACAGCACTATTGGACACTCTTTTCAGGCCTACCATTGACACAGACAGCCTCTGGGACACTGTCTCAACCTCATCTATACCTGTGAGAGGCCACTCCCAGGTGTGAGTACACTGCTCCAAACTGGACTTGCTTTTTTCGTGATTCTTGCCTTTTCCAGAGAGCCCTTCCAATGTCAAAAGTGAAGGGAGGCACTGAAGTCAAGAGCCCTACCATCTTTTGCTGACACCCACCTCTGTTGTCTCAGGTGTAATTCTATCACCAAAAGAACCCTCAGCAACACACCAGACAATATTCCAATCCCCATGGGAACCCATTCTTGCACACAGCCTCTTTCAGAAATGGAGTCAGAAGAGCAGTTTCCAGTGACCACCTCACAGTCTAAAAATGCCTCAGTCCTTAGCAGGAACAAACCACCAACTTGGCCAGAAGGGGCCCTGAGTTTGAGAGTTTTAGTGTCCCATGGTGGGTTTTAATAGGCAATTTTTTCTTTTCTTTCTTTTTTTTTAAATACCAGGCTGGCTCAGCCTGTACCATTATTCTCTGCTTAGGCAGACAGATAGCTGTGACAGCCAGGCACCTCATAAGTGCTTGTGCCCTAGTGCCAGAGCATTAGGCCTGATTGTGAGCTCTGGCTAGCATCACAATAAATGTCTCCATTGCCTAGGAAAAAGTCCCTGTGGATTGACAGAGAAGAAGACCTCCATGGAAAAGTGTCATCAGCGGAATGTAGTCTGTCTTCTGTGTGGGATCCACAGAATCAACTCATGATCCTAGGAGAGGGCAGATGTGAGACTTCCTGAAGAAACATTAAGCACAGCCCCAGGAATAAACCATGAAATCCCTAAGAATCCAAAAGGATCTGCAGAATTCCTTAGGCCTGTCTAGACTTTTTAGATGTGAATTTATTTGAAACTTACCCCACTGTGATTTCTAGGAACAGCCCGCCTGTGATTTATTCGGTTGCTCTTCCCCAGGTGGGGCTTCCTGCAGAACCACACAGCCTCAGGAGCTTCTGGACTGTGTATTTCTGTGGAAATGTTGCAAGAGTTGGATATCTGTGTGTGGGTGTTGTATTGTTTGTTTCAGTGGGTGTGTCTCTGTCCCTTTAAGTGGAGCCTGCTTGAGGGAATATGTCTAATGCACTTCAGTGTTTTTTTTTTTTTTGGGTCTTCCAACCTTTTGTTGGCCTGTCTGTGCAGCTGTTTGGGCTGTGGGACTCTGTGTTCTTTATTTTTCTTTGGATCATGAATCTGCAGTGAATTGTGAAGCATGCTGAAATGCATCAGCATCCAAATCACCTCCCCCTGAAAAAAGAAAGCCACTTTTCTGGAAGGAGGAAGAGCACAGCACACAGAAAAAGCAAATATCTTCCAGTGTTTCATTGTCTTGTGGCCAACCCACGGAGAGACAGTAGGAGTCTGGTTTGCAGAGCCCGTTGAATTTACCTTGAATTCAGTTCCCAGCTGAGAAGGTGCTTCACATCCTGAGGGTGCACTTCTCCATTGTCTTGCTATTTTATCCTGTGACATAGAGTGTGTGCAGTACACTCACAGATAGAGGTTAGGATGCAATCTAAAGAGGGGTGGATGGGGTCCTGCAACTTCACCTGCAAAATAAATGAAGACAGATGACGTAGAAGTTGCTTTCAACTCCATCCCCGAATCCCCTTAATTGCACAAGCTGACCACACCATGGCCCAGTGTTCAGGTGGGAGTACTATAACCTGCAAGGAACATATGGAATGTAAATTAAGGCCATGCTGGCAAACTCCCCATTTGAGCATTGCCGTAGCTGGAGCCAAATGGATGTGTAATGGATTGATGCTGTGTGGGATGTGGCCTCTAGACTTGCCTTGTCTTTCCCTGACTTCCATGTTCATCCTTGGCCTAGGGTTTCCTGGGTCTGGCTCAATGACTTCCGCAATAAACATTTCTCAGTTCATGGAGAACAACCGTCATCAGAATCCACTGGGTGAGTATTCCTTTCTAAACACCACAACATTTAATTGACTGGACAGCTTTGATACATTTAAAACCACAAATTCCATTTACAGCTGCCAACAAGGAAATTCTTGTTCTCCCACTTCTATCAGAGGGCTGCGTGATTCCTGAAGGATGAAAAACAGGCATCCATGTCTCACTTTTTCCCGGTAATTTAGCCTCTGTTTCCCTTCATCTGCATGGCCTTCTCATTGTGGAGGGGCCATTTCATTGGGCTGCTGCTGGATTGGACTGCCTCTCTCCACATATTATTTAGTTGCCAGGGATTTTGGAGACCAAAAAGGGACTTCAGTCAGGCTGAGTCTTCTGTAGGTTGTGTGTTGTTGTCTCAGTGTGTGGACTGAGGTTATTTGCACTTTGCAGGAGGTGTCTGCATTTCCTGACAGGAATTTTTAAACTTTGCTTGGACTCCCACACAAGTCAGCTTGTTCTGTCAGGTGAGTATTGATTTTTCTTTGCTTTCATGTTGGGTCCACAGTGCCCAACAACAGCACTACTGGAAACCTTTTTGAGGTTTCCAATCACCACAGATGGCCTCAGCATCACTATCTCAACCTCATCTGCCCCCGTGGGAAACCAGTTTGAAGTGTGAGAACACTGCTTCTGCTTGGACTTGCATTTGTCATGACTCCTGCCTTTTTGAGAGAGCCCCTGTGAGACCCAGGATGAAGGGAAGCAATGAGGTCAAAGGCCCATCCATCTTCCACTGACACCCACCCCTCATGTCTCATTTATGATTCCATTAATGAAAGACTTATCAACAACTCAGCAGACTATTTTCCAATCCCTATGGGACCTGATTCTTGCACGCAACCATTTTTGAGAATGGAGTCAGAAAAGCAGTTTCCAGTGACCATCTCACAGTATCAAAACACCTCCTCTTCCAATGCAAGCATGGAGACTGCCCAAAGCAGCCCTGAGGTCAAGACTTTTTGGTCCTGCAGTGGCTTATCACAGTCAGATTTTTTCTTGGTACCAGGCTGGCTATGCCTGGAACATTCTTCTCTGCTTAGGCAAGCTGACAGCTCTGACATCCAGGTGTCCAAACTGCCTTGGGAATGGGCATGTGCTAGTCTCAGGGGCATGAAACCTGAGATGTGAGCTCTATCTAGAGTCACAGTGAATGCCACCATTGCCTAGCAACAATTCTTTGTGGCTTTGTGGAGAAGGAGACCTCCTTGGAAGTGTGCCTGCCTGTACCATTTTCCTCTGCTTAGGCAGGTTGACAGCTCTAACAGCCTGGTGTTTGAGCCTGACCACGAATGACCATTATCTAGTCTCAGGGCACCAGGCATGAATGTGAGCTCTAGCTAGCATCACAATGTATGTCACCGTTGCCTAGCGACATGTCCCTGGGGCTTGGCAGAGAAGACTTCTGTGGAGGTGCTTTAGCACTGGACTCTTGCCTGTCTTCTCTGTGGGATTTATGAGATAGCCCCATGGTCCTAGGAGAGGGCAGAAATGAGCTAGCCTGAGGAAACTTCAAGCAGAGGCCCAGAAATAGACTGCAAAATTCCTAAGTATCCAAAAAACTTGCAGGATGCCTCAGGCCTGCCTAGATGTTGCGCTGAGTCTTTTTGAATCTTGCCTTATTGTGATTTCTAGGTACAGCCTGCCTGTGTTCCCAGGAATTGTTCTCTCCCAGATGGGGCTTCCTCCAGAACCACACAGCCTCAGAAGCTGCTGGCCTGAGTGTTTCCATGGGAGTGTTGTGAGTGTTGGATGTCTACCTCTGTGTGTGTCATTTTGTATTTGTATGTTTGAGTTTGTGTGTGTGTGCACATGCCTGGAAGTGGAGTCTGCTTAAAGGAATGTGGCTAAGACACTGTAGTGTTTTTTTTTTTTTTTTTTTTTTTAATCTCTCAGCCTATTAGTGGCCTGTCTCTGTGGCTCTGCCTGGGCTGTGTAGCTCTGTGTTCTTTATTTTTCTATGGATCTTCAATCCACAATAAATTGGGAGGTTGGCTATGACCAGCCGGGGTCCACATTACCTCGCCCTACAAGGAAAAGCCACTCTTCTAGGAAGAAGAGGAACACACAAAACCCAAGAACAGAGATCTTTCAGTGTTTTCTTGTCCTGTGGTCATCCCAGAGAGAAACTCTAGCAGTCCTGTCTGCAGGGCCCATTGATTTATGTTGAATTCAATTCCTAGCTGAGCAGGTGCTTCACATCATGGCCAGGAACTCTTTCATTGTCTTGGGATTTCATTCTGGGACGAAGAGTGTGAGCAGCAATAGGGTCAGAGAGGGGTGAGGATAAAATTCGGAGGAGTAGATGGAGTCCCACAAATTCATGTGCAAAAAAATGAAGACAGATGACAGAGAAGGTGCTTCCAACTGCATCCCTGTATCAGTTAATTGCACAGACAGTCCACAACATGGCTCGGTGTCCAGGTGGGATTACTGCAGTGAACATTTGGAGTGCAAACTGGGGCCATCCTGATAAACTCCCAATTTGAGGAGTTTCATGCCACATTTGTCAATGAGAATGGAATGGATTGATGCTGGGTGGAATGTGGCCTCCACACTTGCTTCTTCTTTTCCTGACTTCCATGTTTCTCATCAGCCTAGGGTTTTCTGGGTCTTGCTCAAACTCTTCCATGCTAAAGGTTTTTGAGTTCACAGAGTATGACCCCCATGCAAATCCATTGCATGAGTGTTTTCTTCTAAACACTGTCACGTTTTAATGACTGGGCAGCTGTGACAATTTTAAAACCGTAAATTCCCATCAGAGCTGCTAACAAGGAAACTTTTATTCTCTGACTTCTATCAGAGGGCTGCATGATTCCTTTAGGGTGAGAAGCAGGCAGCCATGTCTAGCTTTTGCCTTGTAATCTAGGCTCTGTTTCAATTCTTCTATGGGTCTTTCTACTTATGGAGGGGGTCTTTCATTGGGTTGTTAATGCATTGGATTGCCTCTGGCCACAAATATTTTGGCTGCCAGGGATTTTAGTGAGCAAAAGGGACTTTGAGTTGGCTGGCTGTGCTTCAGGTTGTAGGCTGTGTTCTTTTTTTGGGAACTGAGGTTGTTTGCACTTTGCAGGAGGTTTTTGCATCCTCTGACAAATCTTGGAACATTGCTTGAACTTCAGCACATGTCTGCTTGTTCTCTCAGGTGAGCTTTATTTTTCTTTGATTACACTCGGTTCCACAGTCCTCTCAACTGCACTACTGGACACACTTTTCATGTTTTGCAATTGCCAGAGAAGGCATCTGAGAATAGTCTCAATCTTATCTGCACCTGTGAGAAGGCATTTTAAGGTGTGAGAACACTACTCCCATATAGACTTGTCTTTTTTGTGGTTTCCAGCTTTCCCAGAGAGCTGCTGTGACTCCCTGGATGAAGGAAGGCAGTGATGTTAAAGGCCTGACCATCTTTTATTGACATGTGCCTAGGGTTCTCAGGTATGATTCCGTCACCCAAAGACCCCTCAAACTCTCTTCAGACTACATTCCAATCCCCATGGGGCCTGATTCTTGCACAGAGCCTCTTTTAGGAACCGAGTCAGAAGAGTAGTTTCCAGTGACCACAACACAGTCAGGAAATATCTTCTCTTCCAGCATGACCTGACCATGGAGATGGCATGAAAAGGCCCTAAGGTTGAGATTTCTAGGGTCCTGCCATGGGTTACCACAGGCAGCCTTTTCCCCGATACCAGGCCAACTCTTCTTCTTTCATTTTCCTCTGCTTAGACAGTCTGATAGCTCTTGACATCTGGGTGCCTGAGTGTGCCTCACAAATGTGGATGCCTAGTCTCAGGGCTGATTGTGAACTCTGGCTAGCATCACAATGAATGCCATCATTGTCTAGGGACAAGTCCTTGAGGCTTAGTGAAGAAGGATATTTCCATGGAGGTGCATCTGTCGTCGACTGTCGCTTGTCCTCTCTGTGGTGTCCATGGGGTAGTCCCATGATCATTGGAGATGGCAGACATGAGCCAGCCTGAAGTAACCTCAAGTAGAGGTTACTACTACTAACCACTAAACCCTAAACCACTAAATCCCTAAGCATCCAGAAAGATCTGCAGGATGCCTCAACCTACCTAGATGTTGTGAGGTTGAGTCTTTTTGAAACTTGCTCCACTATGATTTCTAGGTACAGCTCGCCTGTGTTTACTGGAGTTGCTCTCTCCCAGGTGGGGCCTTCTACAAAATCACACAGCTTCAGAAGCTGCTGGGCTGTGTTTTACTGTGAGAGTGTTGCATGTGTTGAATGTCTGCATGTATGCGTGGCTTAGTGTGTATGTGTGTTTGTGTGCCAGTAAGTAAAGTCAGCTTAAAGGAATATTGGTAATGCACTGCAGCAATTCTTTTTTTTTGAGTCTCCAATCTTTCTGGTGACCTCTCTGGCTCTGCTTAGGCTGTGGGGCTCTGTGTTCTTAATTTTTCTGTGGATTATGAATCTGCAGTGAATTGGGAGGCTGGCTGAGATGTGCCAAGGTCCAAACCAACTCCTTCTGAAAACAAACAAACAAACCAACAAAAAACACTCTTCTAGGAATAAGAAGAGCACATCACACTCAAGAAGAGATATCTATCAGTGTTTCACTATCCTGCAGGAAACCCAGAAAGAAACACTAGCAATGCTGTCCACAGGGCCCCTTGAATTTACCTTGAATTCACTTCCCAGCTGAGCAGTTGCTTCACGTTGCGAAGGGGCACTTTTCCATCTTCCTGGGATTTCATATGGGAAGAGAGACACAGAAGGCTTCCAACTTCATTTCCACATTCCCTTAATTGCAAAACAGTCTACATTATGGCCCGGTGTTCTAATGTGAATACTCCACGGTGCAGAGAACATTGGAAGTGCAAACTGGGTCATTCTGGCAAACTTTTGATTTGAGGGTTTGTGTACATGGAGACAAAGGATGGATTGATGCTGGGTGAGATGTTGCCTCCACACTTTCCTCTTCTTTTTCTCACTTTGATGTTCCTCGTTGGCCTAGAATTTTCTGGGTCTGTCTCAACATCTTCCACACTAAATGCTTCCCAGTTCATGGAGGAGGACCCTCATGCAAATGCATTGCATGAGTGTTTCCTTCTAAAGACTGTCACATTTTAATGACTAAGCTGATGTGATAATTTTTAAAGTCATAAATTCCCACTACAGCTGCCAACAGGGAAACACTTGTTCTCCCACTTTTATGGGAGGGCTGCATGATTCCTCTAGGATGAGGAGCAGCCAGCCATGCATGGCTTTTGCCTGGTAATCTGTGCTCTGTTTCATTTCATCTGCAAATCCTTTCTCATTGTGGAGGGTGTATTTCATTGTGCTGTTGCTGGATGGGACTACCTCTCCATACAGATCTTCTCAATGTCACCAATTTCAGGGAGCAAAAAGGACTTTGAGTATACTGGCTGCACTCCAGCTTGTGGGTCATTGTCTTATTTTGTGGGCTGAGGTTGTCTGTAATTTGCAGGCCTTTGTTTCCTCTGACTGCAGTCTTTGAAAGTTTATTGGACTGCAGCTCGTCAGCTCATTCTCTTGAGTGAGCCTTGATTTTCATTGGCTTTCATGCTAGGTCCACATTGTCCCACAACACCACTACTGAACACACTTTTCAGGCTTGCAATCACCACGGACATTTGGTGTGGCAATTTCTCAACATCATGTGCACCTGTAAGAGGCCAGTTCCACATGTGGGAACACTGCTTGATCTTGGACTTGCCTTTGTCATGGTACCTGCCTTTCCAGATAGCCCCTGCAAGGCCCAGGATTATGGGAGGCAGTGAAGTCAAGGGTGCAGTCACTGTTTGCTGACACCTGCCTCTGAGGTCTCAGGTATAATTCCATCACACAAAAACCCCTCAACAGCTCACCAGACAATAATCCAATCTCCATGGGACCCAATTCTTGCACACAGCCTCTTTTGGGAATGAAGTCAGAAAAGCAGTTTTCAGAGACCATATCACAGTTTGGAAATGCATCCTCCTCCAGCGGGTCCCAACTGCAGAGATGTCCCAAAGGGGCCTTAGGGCCAAGAATTTTAGGGTCCTACAGTGGACTATTGCAGGCAGCCTTTTTCATGACACCAGGCCAGATCTGCCTATACCATTTTCCTCTGCTTAGGAAGGCTGACGGCTCTGACAGCTCTGACAGCCAGGCAGTCTCCCAGGTGGGGCTTCCTGAAGAACCACGCAGCCTCAAGAGCTGCCGGTCTGTGGGTTTCTGTTAGAGTGTTGCAAGTGTAGGATGTCTCTGTGTATATGTCTTTGTGTTTGTGTGTGTGTGTGCCTGTGTGTGCATGCCTGTAAGTGGAATCTGCTTAAAGGAATGTGGCTAATGCACTTCAGTGCTTCCTTTTTTGACTTCCAACTTTTTGGTGGCCTGTCTGTGTCACTCTGCTTAGGCTGCAGAGCACCGTGTTCTTTATTTTTCTGTGGATCATGAATCCACAATGAAGGCAAAGGCTGGCTGAGACCCATTGGGGTCCAAACCACTTCCTTCTGCAAAAAAACAAAAACAAAAACAAAAACAAACAAACAAAAAACACCCTTCTAGAAAGAAGAAGAGTGCACCACACCCAAGAACAGACATCTCCCAAAGTTTCATTGTTTATGAGCCAAACCACTAGCAGTCCTATCCACAGGGCTTCTTGAATTTTCCTCAAATTTGGATCCCAGCTGAGAAGGTACTTCACATCATGAGAGGCACTCCTCCATTGTCTTGGGATCTCATTCTGAGACAGAGAGTGTGATCAGCAATAAAGTCAGAAAGTGGTGAGGGTACTATGTGGTGAGGGTTGGATGGGACCTCGCACCTTCACAATGCAAAAATGGTGAAAACAAATGACACAGAAAGTGCTTCCAACTGCATTCCCAAATTCTTTAAATTGCAAAGCAGTGCACCAAATGGCCCAGTGTTCACGTGGGAGTACTCCAACTTTCAGGGAATATTTGAAGTGCAAACTGGGGTCATCGTGTAAATTCCTGATTCGAGGGCTTTCATACCAGAAGCCAAATGGGAGTGTGATGGATTGATGGTGGGTGGGATGTGGTGTCCACACTTGCCTCTTTTTCTTCCCTGACTTCCATGTTCCTCATTGGCCTAGGGTTTTCTTGGTCTGGCTCAAGGTCTTCCACACTAAATGTTTTCCAGTACAGGGAGGATGACCCTTGTGGGAATTCATTGCATGAGTTTTTCATCTTAACACTGTCATGTCACGTTGTAATTACTTGGCAGCTGTGATACATTTAAAAATGTGAATTCCCATTACGTCTGCCATTGAGGAACCTCTTATTCTACCACTTCTGTCAGAGGGCTGCAAGACTTATATACGATGAGAAGCATGCAGCCATGTCTGACTTTTGCCTGACATTCTAGCCTCTGATCCATTTCATCTGCACGTCCTTTATCGTAGTCGAGGGGGTGGTATTTCAATGGGCTGCTGCTGGATGGTACTGTCTCTCATCACAGATTTTTTTTTCTGCCAAGGATTACAGGGAACAAAAGAAACTTTGGGTAGGCTGGCTGTGCTCCAGGTTGTTGTCTCCTTGTGGAGGCTGAGATGCTTTGCACTTTGCATTAACATTTTGGGTCATCTGACAGGAATGTTTGAACATTGCTTGGACTCCAGTACAAGGAAGATCATTCTCTCAGGCAAGTCATGATTTTTCTTTGCTTTAATGAGGTGTCCACATTGCCCCACAGCAGAACTACTAGACATAATTTTCCAGTTTGTAATGGCCACAGGTGACATCTGAGACTCTGTCTCAACCCCATCTGCACATGTGAAAAACAATTTTGAAGTTTGAGAACACTGCTCCTCCTTGGATTTACCTTTGTCATGGTTCATGCCTTTCCTTGAAAACCCCAGGAAGTCCCAGGATGAAGGGAGGCAATAAAATGAAGTGCCTGGCTATGTTTGGCTGGCATCTGCCTCTGGGGTCTCAGGCATGATTCTATCACCCAAAGACCCCTCAGCAACACACCGGACTATATTCCAATTCCCATGGGACTCGATTTTGCACACAGCCTCCTTCAGGAATGGAGTCAGAGGAGCAGTTTCCAGTGACCACCTGAGAGTTTGGAGCAACCCCTACTCAAGCAGGATCAACCCAAGGAGACAGCCGAAAAGTGCTCTGAAATTGAGACATTTAGGGTCCCACAATGAGGTTTTGCAGGCACCCTTTTTTCCTATACCATGTCTGCTCTGCCTGTACCATTTTTCTCTGCTTTGGCAGGCTGAAAACTCTGACAGAGTGGTGCCCAAATCTGCCTCGTGAATGTGCCTCTGCTAGTTTCAGGGCACCATTCTTGACTGAGAGCTCTGTCTAGCATCACAATAAATGTCTTCATTAATGAGAAACAAGTCTCTGTGGCTTGGTGGAAAAGGAGACCTCCCTGGAGGTGCATCTGCTGTGGGCTCTCTCCTGTCTTCTCTGTGACATTTATGAGATTTTCCCATGATCCTAGAATAGAGCCAACATCAGCCAGCCTGAAGAAACATCAAGCAGAGTCCCAGGAATAAACTGCAAAATTCCTAAAAATCCAAAAAAATCTACAGGATTCCTCAGGCTGCCTAAATGTTGTAGGGATGTCTTTATGAAACTTGCTCCACTGAGATGTCTAGGTACAGGCTCCCTGTGTTGCCCAGGGTTGCTCTCTCCCAGGTGGAGCTTTCTGCAGAAGCATGCAGCCTCAGAAGCTGATGGGCTGTCTGTTTCTGTGGAAGTGTTGCAAGTGTTGGATGTCTGCTTATATGTGTGACATTGTGTGTCTGTGTGCATGTGTGCATATTTGTGTGTGTGTGCCTGTAAGTGGAGTCTGCTTAAATTAATGTGGCTAACACACTTCAACAATTTTGTTTTGTGTCTGTCAAACTTTTGATGCCCAGTCTGTGTGGCTCTGCATGGGCTGCAGGCTTCTGTGTTCTTCATTTTTTGGTGGATCATATACCCAAAATGAATTGGGAGGTGGGCTGAGATCTGCCAGCATCTGAGTCATCTACCCCTGCAAAAAAGGCCACTCTTCTAGAAAGAAGAGGAGCACACCACACCAAAAAACAAATATCTATCAGTGTTCCATTGTCCTGCAACCAACTCAGCATGAGACACTAGTAGTCCTGTCCACCAGCCTTCTTGAAATTACCATGAATTCACTTCCCAGCCAAGCAGGTGCTTCACAATGTGAGCGGACACTCTTCCATCATCTTGGATTTTCATCCTGGGACATCGAGTGTGAGTAGAAAAATGTCACATGGGGGTGAAGATACAATCTGGTGAGGGGTGGATGGGGTCCCACAATTTCACCTGCAATAAAATAAATGAACACAGATGACACAGAAGGTGCTTCTAACCCCATCCCCTCATTCCTTTAATTGCAGAAACAGTCCACACAATGGCCAGATGTTAAATTAGGAATACTTCAAAGTGCAAGGGACTTTTGACATGCAAATTGGAGCTGCCCTGAAAAACTATGGATTTGAGAGTTTTCATACTCAGAGCCAAATGGGAGTAGAATGCATTCATGCTTGCTGGGATGTGGCCTCCATATTTGCCTCTTCTTTTCTTGACTTCCATGTTTCTCATCGTTCTAGGGTTTCCTTTGTCTGGCTAAATGACTTCTACACTAAACATTTCCCACTTCATGGAGAACAACCCTCATGGGAATTTATTGCCTGATTGTTTCCTTCTAAACATTGTCACATTTTAATAACTGGAAAGCTTTGACACTTTTAAAATCATAAATTCCCATTACAGCCACCAACAAGGAAACTCTTGTTTTCCCACTTCTATCAGAGGGCTGAATGATTCTTGTAGGATGAGAAACAGGCTATCGTGTCTGGCTTTTGCCTGGTAAACTGTGGTCTGTTTCATTTCATCTGGACAGCCTTTTCCTTGTGGAGGGGCTTTTACCTTGGGCTATTGCTGAATGGGACTGCCTTGGCCACAGATTATTTAGCTGCCAGGGATTTCAGAAAGCAATTCGACTTTGGATAGGCTGGCTGCAATCCAGATTGTGAGTCATTGTATCATTGTTGAAGGGGAGTTTGTTTGCACTTTGTAGGAGGATTTTGGGTCCTCTGACAGGAGTCATTGTACATTGCTTGGAATATACAAAAAGGCAGCTCATTCTCTCAGGCATGTCTTGTTCATTCATTTTTGCTTTCATGAGGAATCCACAGTGTCCCTCAACAGTACAACAAGACATCATTTTCAGGCTTGCCATTACAACATATGGCATCTGAGACAGTCTCATCCCCATCTGCAGACATGAAAGGCCAGATTGAGGTATGAGAACACTGCCCCACCTTAGATTTGGCTTTGTTGTGGTTCCTATTTGTCCTAGAGGGTCCCTGTCAGGCCCAGGATGAAAGGAGAAATGAGGTCAAGAGCCTGGCCATCTTTTTCTGACACCCTCCTCTGGGGTCTCTGATTCTATCACCCAAAGACCCCTAACAACACACCAGATCACATTCCAGTCCCCATGAAACCAGATTCTTGCACACAGCCCCTTTAGGGAATGGAGTCAGAAAAACAATTTCCGGTGACCAGCTCACTTTCTCAAAATGCCTTCTCCAGCAGGACCTAATGACGTAGTGGGCCCAAAGGCGTCCTGAGTTCAAGACTTTTAGGGTCTTGCAGTAGGTTTTCACAGGCAGCATTTTCTCAATACCATGCTGGTTCTGCCTGTGCCATGTTCCTCTGATTAGGCAAATTGACACATCTGACAGTCAGGTGACTAAGCCTACATCATGAATGCACATGCACTAGTCTTAGAACACCAGGCCTTATTGTGAGCTCTGGCTAGCTTCACAATGAATGTCACCATTGCCTAGCAAAAAGTCTCTGCTGCTTGGTGGAGAAGGAGACTTCTCTGGAGTTGTGTCAGTGGTGGAGTCTTGCCTGTCTTCTCTGTTGTATCCACGGGGTTGTCCCGTGATCCTAGGAGAGGGCAAACATAAGCCAACCTGAAGATACATCAAGCATAGCCACAGGAATAAACTGCAAAATCCCTAAGGATCCAAAAGTATCTGCAGGATTCCTCAGGCCTGCCTAGATGTTGTAAGGGTGAGACTTTTTGAAACTTGCCCCACTGGGATTTCTTGGTTTAGCCCGCCAGTGTTTCTTGGGGTTGCTCTCTCCCAGGTAGGTATTCCTGCAGAACCATGCAGCCTCAGGATTTGCAAGGCTGTGTTGTCCTGTGGGAGTGTTGTGAGTATTGGATGTCTGCATGTATGTGTGGCATTGTGGTTTTGTGGGTGTGTGTGTGTGTGTGAATGTAAGAGAAGTCCTCTTAAAGGAATGCTGCTAACTCATTTCAGCACTTCCTTTTTTGAATTTCCCAAGCTTTTGGTGGTCTGTCTATGTGGCTCTGCTTGGGCTGTGGGAATTTCTCCGATTTGGTGCTTTCTGTACAACAACACAGCCTCAAGAGCTGCTGGGCTGTGTGTTTCTGTGGGAGTGTTGCCAGTGTTGAATATCTGAGTGTGTCTGTGGCATTGTGTGTACAAAAAAAAAAGAAAAACAAACAAACAAACATAAAAGCCTCATTCTTCTAGAACGAAGAGAGTGAACCACACCAAAAAAAGAGACATCTCCCAGTGTTTCATTCTCCTTCAGCCAACCCGGGAAGAGACACTAGCAGTTCTGTCCAAAGGGCCCCTTGAATTAACCTTGAATTCAATTCCCAGCTGAGCAGGTGATTTACATGTTGGGGGGCAATCCTCCATCATCTTTGGATTTCATCCTTGGACATAGTGTGTGAGCAGCAATAAGGTCAGATAGGGGTGAGGACACAATCTGGTGAGGGGTATCTGGGCTACCACAAGATCACCTGCAAAGAAAATGAAGACAGATGACACAAAAAGTTCTTCCAACTCCATAGCCCAGTGTTACGGTGGAAGTCCTGAAAAGTGCAGGGAATATTTTGATTACAAACTGGGGCCATCCTGGTGAACTCCTGATGTGAGGGCATTTATATGCAGAGCCAAAGGAGAATGTGATAGATTGATGCTGGGTGGAATGTGGCCCCCACATTTTCCTCTTCTTTTTGTCACTTCCATGTTCCTCTTTGGTCTAGGTTTTCCTGGGCCTGGCTCCATGTCTTCCACAATACAATTTCTCAGTTCATGGAGGATGACCTTTATGGGAATCCATTGCATGATTGTTTCTTTGTAAACTTTGTCACGTTTTGGTGACTGGGTAGTTGTGCACTTTAAAAAGAGTAAATTTCCATTAGAGCCACCTACATGGAAACTCTTGTTCTTCCACTTTTATCAGAGGGCTGCATGATTTCTGTAGATAAGAAGCTGGCAGCCATGTCTGTATTTGACTGGTAATCTTTGCTCTGTTTCACTTCATCTGCATGTCCTTCCTTGCTTTGCGGTGGATCTTTCATTGGCTCTTGCTGGATGGGACTGACTCTCCCTACAGATATTTTGGCTGCCAGGAATTTTAGGAAGCAAAATGGACTTTGTGTAGGCTGTCTATGCTCCAGGTTGTGGGTCATGATCTCATTGTGGGGGCTGGTGTTATTTGCACTTTGCAGGAGGGCTTTGGTTTCTCTGACAGGAATCTTTGAACATCACTTAGACTCTTGAACAAGTCAGCTCATTCTCTCAAGTAAGCCTTTATTTTTATTTGATTTCACAGAGGGGGACAATCTTGCCCCAATCAGCACTAGTGGACACTTTCTTCTGGCGTACAATCTCCACAAATGACCTCTGAAACACTGTCTTAACCTCATCAGCACTCATGAGAGGCCAGTTGGAGGTGTGAGAACAATGCTTTGTCTTGGAATTGTTTTTGTTGTTGTTCCTGCCTTTGCCTGAGAGCCTCTGTAAGGTCCAGGAGGAAAGGATGCAGTGAGGTAAAGAGCCGGGCCATCTTTTGTTGACACTTGCCTTTTTTGTCTCAGTGATGATTCTATCACCCCAAAACCCCTCAAAAACTCATCAGATGGTATTCCAATGCCCATGGGAACTGTGTCTTGCACACAGCCTATTTCAGGAATGGAGGCAGAGAAGCAGATTGCAATGACCACCTCACAGTCTCAAAATGACTCCTCCTTCAACAGAACATGACCACGGAGACTACCCAAAAGTTCCCTATTGTCTAGACATTTTGGTTCTGGCAGTGGATTTTGGCAGACAGCCTTTTTCCTGATACCAAGCCGGCTCTGTCTGTACCATGTTCCTCTGCTTAGGCAGGATGACAGCTCTGACAGCCAGGCTCCAGAACCTGCCTCATGAAAGCGAATGCATTAGTCTCAAAGCACCAGGCCTGAGTTATGTGTTCTGGCTAGCTTCACAATGAATGCCACTGTTGCCTAGTGACAAGTTCCCTGGCTTGGTGGAGAAAAAGATCTTTTGGAGGTGTGTCAATGGTGGACACTCGCCTTTCTCTCTGTTGGATTTATGGGATAGTCCCATGATCCTAGGAGAGGGAAGACATGAGCAGGCCTGAAAAAAAGTCAATCAGACTCCAAGGAATAGCCTGGGAATTCCCAAAGGATCCAAAATGATCTGCAGGATGCCTCAGGCCCATCTTGTCATTATAGAGATGAGTCTTTTTGAAACTTGCCTCACTTTGATTTCTAGGTAGATGCATCCTGTGTTCCTCACTGTTGCTCCCTCCCAGGTGGGGCTTCCTGTAGAACCACACAGCCCAGGACATGCTGTGCTCTGTGTTTCTGTGGGAGTGTTGAGAGTGTTGGATGTCTGTGTGTGTGTGGCATTGTGTTTGTTTGTGTATTTGTTTGTTTGTTTGTGTGCCTGTAAGTGGATTCTGCTTAAGCAAATGTGACTAATGAACTGCAGCCCTTTATTTTGTTGAGTCTCCCAACATTTTGATGTCTTTTGATGTCTTTCTGTGTGCCTCTGCTTGGGATGCAGAATTCCATGTGCTTTATTTTTCTATGTATCATGAATTTGCAGTGAAATGAGACCATGGCTGAGACAGACCACTGTCCAAATCACCTCATTCTGCAAAAAAGCACCACTCTTCTAGAAGAAAGAGGAGCACACCACACCCAAGAACAGACATCTCTCAGTTTTTAATTGTCCTGCAGCCAACCCAGAGAGAGACACAATCATTCCTGTACACAGGGACACTTAAATTTACCTGAAATTCTGTTCCCAGTTGAGCAGGTGCTTCATGTCCTGAGGAGCTCTCCTCCATAACCTTGGGTTTTCATTCTTGGACAGAGAGTGTGAGCAGCAATGTCAGATAGGGGTGAGGATATAATCTGGTGAGGTGTGGATGGGGTCCCTCACCTTAACCTGCAAAAAAGGTCAAGAAAAATGACAAAGAAGGTGCTTCCAATGGCATCCTCTTAATTGCACAAGTAGCCCACACCATGACCCATTGTTCAGATGAGAATACACCAACCTGCAAATAACATTTGGAGTGCAAACTAGGAATATCCTGGCAAATTTTTTATTTGTGGGCTTTCATACCCAGAGCCAAATGGAAGTGGGATGAACTGATGCTGGGTAGGATGTACCCTCTACACTTGTCTTTTCTTTTCCTGACTTCCATGTTCCTCATCAGCCCAGGGTATTTTGTGTGTGGCTCCATGTCTTCCACACTAAACGTTTCCCACTTCACAGAGATCAAACTCATGAGAATCCATTGCATAAGAGTTTCCTTCTAAACACTCACGTTTTAATGACTGGGCAGCTGTATTTCTTTTAAAAGTATAAATTCTGATTATGGCTTCCAACAAGGAAACTATTGTTCTCTCACTTCTATCAGAAGGCTGCATTATATCAGTAGGATGAGAAGAAGGGAGCCATGTCTGGATTTGTGTGGTAATCAAGGCTCTGTTTCACCTCATCTGCACATTCTTTCTCATTGTGTCAGGGAGTCTTTCATTGAGATTTTGCTGGATGGGACTGCCTCTCAGATCTTTTGGTTGCCTGGAATTTCAGGGAGCAAAAGGGAACTTGGGCAGGCTTGCTGTGCTCCAGGTTGTGTGTTGTGGTCTTATTGTTGTGACTGACTTTGTCTGCATTTGCAGGAGGCTTTTGGGTCCTCTGGCAGATATCTTTGAAGGTTTCTGGGACTCCAGGACAAGTCAGCTCATTCTCAGAGGCGAGTCTTGATTTTTCCTAGCTTTCTTGATGGTTCCACATTACCTCACAATAGCATTACTTGGACATCATTTTCAGGCTTGCAATTGACACAGACAGCCTCTTTGACACAGTCTCAACCTTCTCTCTCCCACAAGAGGGCAGTTTGAGATGTGAGAAAATGCCCCATCTTGAACATGCTTTTGTGAGGCCAGAATGAAGAAAGGATGTGAGGTCAAGAGTATGGTCTTATTTCACTAATAGTGACCTCTCAGGCCTCAGGTATGATTCTGCCACCCAAAGACAGCTCAACAACTCCCCTGATTACATTCCAATCCCCATGGGACCTGATTCTTGCACAGAGTCACTTTTGAGAATGGAGCAGAAGAGCAGTTTCCAGTGACCACCTCACAGTCTTGAAGTGCCTCCTTCTGCAGCAGGATCCGACAAACAGACTGCCCTAAGACGTCATAAGTTTGACACTTCTAGGGTCCTGAAGCAGGTTATCACAGGCAGCAATTTTCCCGATACCATGCCGGCTCTGCATCAGTTTCCTCTGTGTATGCAGGCTGAAAGTATTGACAGCTGGATACCCGAACCTGCCTCATGAATGCCTACACCCTACTCTCAGGGCACCAGGACTCAGCTATGAGCTCAGGCTAGCTTCACAATAAATGCCACCATTGCATAGCAACAAGTCCCTGTTGCTTGAGGGAGATGGAGACTTCTGTAGAGGTGAGTCAGCAGTGGATTCTCACCTGTTTATTCTGCGGGATCCACAGGATAGTCCCATGATCCTAGGAGAGGGCAGACATGAGCCAGCCTAAAGAAACATCAACAGAATCACACAGCCACAGCCTCAGTATCTGCCTGGCTGTGTGTTTCCCTGGAAGTGTTGTGAGTGTTGGATGTCTCTGTGTGTGTGTGGCTATATCTTTGTATGTGTGTGTTTGTGTGCCTGTAAGTGAAATCTGCTTAAACAAATGTGGATAATGCACTTCAGTGCTTCTTATTTTTGAGTCTCCCAACCTTTTGAAGGCCTGTCTGTGTGGCTGTGTTTGGGCTGTGGGGATCTTTGTTCTTTATTGTTCTGCGGATCAAGAATCTGCAGTGAACTGGGAGGTGGGTCCTGATCCAATGGCATCCAAATCACCTCCCCCTGCAAAAAAAAAAAAAAATCCACTCTTCTAGGGAGAAGAGGAACACACCACACCAAAAAACAGACATCTCCCAGTGTTTCATTGTGCTGTGGCTAACCCAGGGAGAAACACCAGCTGTTCTGACTGCAAGGCTTCTTTAATTTATCTGAAATTTGGTTCCCATCTGAGCAGGTGCTTCATGTCATGAGGAGGCACTCCTTCACTGTCTTGGGATTTTATTCTGGGACCAAAAGTGTGAGCAGCAGTAGGTCAGAGAGAAGTGAGGATACAATCTGGTGAGGAGCGGATGGGGTACCACACATTCACCTGCAAAAAAGTTAAAGACAGATGACACAGATGCTGCTTCCAATTGCATCCTCACATTTCCTTAATTGCACAAGCAGTCCACACCATTGCCCGGTTTTCAGGTGGAAGTACTACAACATGCAGGGAACATTTGGAGTGCAAACTGGGGCCATCCAGCACACTCCCAATTTGAGAGCTTTCATACCCAGATCCAAACGAAAATGGGATGAATTGATGTTGGGTGGGATGTGGCCTCCACAATTGCCTCTTTTTTACCTGATTTTCATGTTCCTCGATGGCCTAGGTTCCCTGGGTAGGGCTCAACATCTTCCACACTAAACATACCCCACTTTAAGGAGGAGACCCTCATAAAAATCCACTTCATGAGTTCTTCATTGTAAAACTGTCACGTTTTAATTACTTAGAAGCTGTGATACTTTTCAAACGCTAAATTCAGTTACAGCCGCCATCATGGAAACTCTTCTTCTCCCACTTCTATCAGAGGGCTGCAGGATTCCAGGAGGATGGGAAGATGCCATGTCTGAGTTTTTCCTGACATTCTGGGCTCTTCCATTTCATCTACACATCCTTCCTCATTGTGGAGGGGGTCTTTCACTGGGCTGTGACTGGATAGGACTGACTCTAGCCATAGATCTTTTGGCTGCCATGTATTTCAGGGTACAAAACAGACTTCGGGTGTGCTGGCTGTGCTCAAGGTCATGGGCCATTTTGTCGTTTTGGGGACTGAGGTGGTTTGCACCCTGCAGGAGGATTTAAGTATTGTGATGGAAATTTTTGAACACTGCTTGCACTCCAGCACAATTCAGCCCATTTTCTCTGGAGAGTCTTGATTATTCTTTGCTTTCACATGGTGTCCACGTTGCCCCTCAACAGCACTACTGGACATCATTTTCAGATTTCCAATGGCCACAGCGAACATCTGAGACATTGTTGCAACCTCATCTGCACCCATGAGAGGCCTTTTCCCAGTGTGAGAACCCTACTCCACCTTGGACTTGCCTTTGTCAGAGGCTTTGTACTGACTTTCCCAGAGAGACACTTTGAGGCCCAGGATGAAGGGAGGCAGTGAGGTTAAAGGTTGGGCCATCTTTCACTGACACCCACCTTTAGATGATTCCATCACATAAAGACTCCTCAAAATCTCACCAGACTATATTCTAATCCTCATGGGACTCAATTCTTGCACACAGCCTCTTTTGGGTGTGAAGTCAGAAGAGTAGTTTCCAGCGACTACCTCAGAATCTTGAATGCCTCCTTCTTTAGTGGGACCCTACCACAGAGAAGTCCTGAAGGGGCCCTAAGGTCAAGACTCTTAGGGTCCTGCAGTGGATTATCACAGGAACATTTTCCTTATACCAGGCCAGCTCTGCCTGTACCATATTCATCTGCTTGGACAGTGGGACAACTCTGACAGCTGGGCACCAGAGCCAGCTTTGCAAATGGGCATGCCCTTGTCTCAGGGCACCAGGTCTGAGCTATGAGTTCTGGCTAGAGTCACAGTGAATGTCACCTTTGCCTAGTGACAAGCCTTTGTGGATTGGCAGAGGAGACCTTGGTAGAAGTCCATCTGCAGTGGACTCTGGACTGTCTTCACTGTGGGATCCATGGAATAGTCCCATGATCCTTGGAGAGGGCAGACATAAGCCAGCCTGAAGAAACATCAAGCAGAGCCCCGTAAATGACCTTGATCCATTTCCAAGAGGATCTGCATGATGCCTCAGACTTGTTTAGTTATAGGGTGAGTCTTTTTCAAACTTGCCCCACTGTGATTTCTAGATACAGCCTGCCTGTGTTCCCCAGTTTTGCTCCCTCCCAGGTGGAGCTTCCTGAAGAAACAGGCAGCCTCAGAAGTGCTGGGCTGTGTTTCTGTGGAAGTCTTTTGTGGGTGATTGATGTCTGCATGTGTTTGGGGATTGGTGCATTTGTGTTTGTGTGTGTGTGTGTGTGTGTGTGTGCCTGTAAGTGGAGTCTGCTTAATGAAATGGGGCTAAAGCACTGCAGTTGTATTTATTTATTTATTTACTTATTTATTTCTTTTAGTCTCCCAAATTTTTGGTCCCCTGTCTGTTTGACTCTGCTTAGGCTGTGTGGTTCAGTGTTCTTTAATTTTTGTGGATCATGAATCTGCAGTGAATAGGAAGGCTGGCTGAGAACAACCAGGTTTCAAATCACCTCTTCCTGTTTTTTTTTTTTTTTTTTTTTTTTTTTAAAGCCACTCTTCTAGAGAGAAGAGGATCACACAACATCCAAGACCAGACATCTCTCAATATTTCATTTTCCTGCAGCCAACCCAGGGAGAGACATTAGCAGTGCAGTCTGCAGGGACTCTTCAATTTATCTCATATTTGGTTCCCAGACAAGCAGATGCTTCACAAAGTGAGGGGGCACTCCTGCATCATATTGAGATTTCATTCTGGTTTAGACGGTGTGAGCATCAATAACGTCAGATAGGAGTGAGGATACAGTCTGTTGAGGAGTGGATGCTGTCCCACAACTTCAGCTGCAAAAAAGTGAAGACCCATGACAAAGAAGGTGCTCCCAACTGCATGCCTGCATTCCCTAAATTGCACAAGCAGTCCACACCATGGCCTAGTGTTAATGCAGGAGTACTGCAACATGCAAGAAACATTTGGAGTGCAAACTGGGCCATGCTGGCGAACTCTCCATTTGAGGGCTTTCAAACCTAGAGCCAAATGGGAGAGGGATGGATTGATGGTGGGTATAATGTGGCCTCCAAACTTCTGTCTTTTTATTCCATATTCCATGTTCCTCATTGGCCTAAGTTTTCCTGGGAATGGCTCCAAGTCTTTCACACTAAATGTTTCCAAGTTCACGGAGAACGACCCTCATGGGAATCCATTGTGTTAGTGTTTTCTTCTAATCTCTGTTATATTTTAATGACTGGGCAGCTGCGATTCTTTTAAAACTGTAAATTCCCATTACAGAGGCCAAGAAGGAAACTCTTATTCTCTCACTTCTATTGGAGGGCTGCATGATTCCTGCAGGATGAGAAGCAGGGAGCTGTGTCTGGCTTTTGGCTGGTAATCTAGGCTGTTTCATTTCATCTCTACATCCTTTCTTATTGCATAGGGTGTCATTCATTGGGCTGTTGGTGGATGGGACTGCCACTTTCCACAGATAATTTGGCTGCCAGGGATTTCATGAAGCAATAGGGACTTCAAATAGGCTTGCTGAGCTCCAGATTGTAGGTCATGGTCTTGATGTGAAGGCTTAGGTTGTTTGCACTTTTCAGGAGGTTTTTGGGTTCTCTGATAGGAATCTTGGGACATTACAAGGGCTCCAGCACAAATCAGATCATTTTCTCAGGTGAGCCTGTATTTTTTGTTCCTTTCATGTGTGGTCCACTGGGACCCTCAACAGCACTACTCAGCACCCTTTTCAGGCTGGCAATAGCCACAAAGGGCATCTGAGACATTGTCTCAACCTCATCTGCACCTGTGAGAGGCTTTTTCAAGGTGTGAGAATACTGCCTGACCTTGGACTTGCCTTTGTCAGTAATACTAGCTTTCCCAGAGGGTGGCGGTGAGGCCCTGGATGAAGGGAGGCAGTGAGGCTAAAGGCCAGGCCTTCTTTCACTGACACCCCCACTGGGGTCTCAGGTATTATTCCATCACTGAAAGACCACTCAACAACTCACCACACTATATTCCCATCCCCATAAGACCCAATTCTTGCACACAGCATCTTTTGGGAGTGGAGTCAGAAAAGTAGTTTCCAGTGACCACCTCAGAGTCTCAAAACACCTCCTTCTCCAGTGGGACCTGACAACAGAGATGTCTTTAAGTGGCCATAACATGGAGAATTTTAGTGTTCCACAGTGAATTATCACATACCGACTTTTCCTGATACCAGGCCGGCTCTGCCTGTATAATTTTCCACTGCTTAGGCAGCCTGACAGCTCTGACAGCCAGTCACCAAAGTCCGCTTTGCAAATGCGCAGCACATATCTCAGGTCACCAGGCCTGAGCTATGAGCTCTGGCTAGAGTCACAGTGAATGCCACCTTTGACTAGCAACAAGTCCCTGCCGATTGGCCAAAAAGGATACCTCCTTGGAGATGTGTTGGGTTGGACAATACCCTGTCTTCTCTGTGGGATCCACAGAATAGTCCCTTGAACCTAGGAGAGGACAGAGGTGAGCCAGGCTGAAGAAACATCATGCAAAGCCCCAGAAATAAGCTGTAAAATCCCTGTGTATCAAAAATGATCTGCATGATGTCTTAGGCTTGCCTAGAGTTTATAGGGTGAGTCTTTTTGAAACTTGTCCCATTGTGATTTCTAGGCACAGCCTGCCTGTGTTCCCCATGGATGCTCTCTCCAGGCTGGGGCTTCCTGCATAACCAAGCAGCCTGAGAAACTGCCAGGCTGTGTTTCTGTTGGAGTGTTTTGCAGGTGTTTGATGTCTACATGTGTTTGCGGCTTTGTGTGTGTGTGTATCTGTAAGTGGAGTCTGCTTAAAAGAATAGGGCTAATGCACTGTAGTGCTGTTTCTTCTTTTTTTTTTTCTAGTATCCTAACTTTTTGGTGGCCTGTCTGTGTGCTTAGGCTGTGTGGTTCCATGTTCTTCACTTTTCTGTGGATCATGAATTTGCAGTGAATTGGGAGGCTGGCTGAGATGTACGAGGTTCCAAATCACTTACCCCTGCAAAAAAAAAAAAAAAAATGTCACTCTTTTAAAAAGAAGGGGAGCACACCACACCCAAGAACAGGCATCTCCCAATGTTTCATTGTCAGGCAGCCAACCCAGGGAGAGGCACGAGCAGTCTTGTTCACAGAGGCCCTTGAATTTACCTCTAGTTTGGTTCCCAGCTGAGCAGGTGCTCCATGTTGTGAGGGGGCACTCCTGCATCATCTTAGGATTTCATTTTGGTTTGCAGTTTGTGAGCAGTAATAAGGTCAGAGAGGGGTGAAGAAACAATCTGGTGAGTGGTGGATGTCATCCCACACATTCACCCACAAAAAAGTGAAGACACATGACACAGAAGCTGCTTTAAACTGCATCCCTGCATTCCCTTAATTGCACAAGCAGTCTACACCATGGTCTAGTGTTCATATGGGAACACTCCAATGTGAAGGGAACATTTAGAGCGCAAACTGGGGCCATCCTGGCAAACTCTCAATATGAGGACTTTCAAACCCAGAGCCAAATGGGAGTGGGATGAATTGATGCTGGGTGCTATGTGGTCTCCACACTTGCCTCTTCCTTTCTTGACTTCCATGTTCCTCCTCACCCTAGAGTTTCCTAGATCTGGCTCCACATCTTTCACACTAAACATTTGCCATGTCATGGAGGATGACCCTCATGGAAATCCATTGCGTGAGTGTTTCCTTCTGAACACTCATGTTTTAATGACTGAGCAACTCTGATACATTTAACACAATAAATTCCTGTTCTAGCCACCAACAAGGAAACTCTTATTCTCCCACTTCTGTCAAGGTCTACATTATTCCTGTTGGATGAGAAGCAGAAGCCATATCTGGCTTTTGGCTAGTTTCTGTTTTATTTCATCTGCAAATCCATTCTCATTGTGGAGCATACCTTTCACTGGGCTGTTGCTGGATAAGACAGCCACTTGCCACAGATCTTTTGGCTGTCAGAAGTTTCAGGGAGCAAAAGGGACTTCGAATAGACTTTCTGTGTTCCAGGTTTTGGGTTGCGTTCTCGATGTGGTGACTGGGGTTGTTTGCACTTTGCAGGAGGCTTTTTGGTCATCTGAAAGGAATCTTGGAACATTGCTAGGACTCCAGAAAAAATTAGCTCATTCTCTCAGGCAAGGTTTGATTTTTTGTTTTTTGTTTTTTGTTTTTTGTTTTTTTTCATGTGGGATCCACTGTGTTTCTCGACAGCACTACTGGACACCATTCTCAGGCTGGCAATTACCAGAGAGGGCATCTGAGACATTGTTTCAACTTCATCTGCACCAGTGGGAGGCCTTTCCCGGTGGGAGAACACTACTTCACCTTGGAATTGCTGTTGTCAGTGTTCCTGGCTTTCCCAGAGAGCCACTGCAAGGCCCAGGATGAAGGGAGGTAGTGAGGTTAAGGGCACAGTCATCTTTCATTGACACCCAGCTCTGGGGTCTCAGGTGTGATTCCATCACCTAAAGACCTCTCAAACTTTCACCAGGCTATATTCCAAACTGAATGGGACCCAATTCTTGCACACAGCCTCTTTCAGGAATGGAGTCAGAAGAGTAGTTTCCAGGGACCACCACAGAGTCTCAAAACCCCTCCTCTTCCAATGGGAAATCACCACAGAGATGTTCTGAAGGGGCCCTAGGAGGAGACTTTTAGGGTCCCACAGTGGTTTATTGCTAGTAGAATTGTTCCTAATACCAGGACAGCTCTGTCTGTACCATTTTCCACTGCTTAGGCACTGACAGCTCTGACAGCCGGGAACCAGAGCTGGCTTCACGAAAGCTCATGCACTTGTGTCAGGGCACCAGGCCTGAGCTGTGAGCTCTGGCTAGCGTCACAATGTGTGCAACCTTTGCCTATCAACAAGTCCTGCAGCTTGCCAGAGATGGAAACCTCCTTGTAGGTGCATCAGCAATTGAATCTCCTCTGTGTTCTCTTTGGGATCCATGGAATAACCCCATGACCATAGAAGAGGGCAGATATGTGCCAGGCTGAAGAAACATCAAGCAGATCCCCAGAAATAAACAGTGAAATACCTATGCATCCAAAATGATCTGTACAATGCCTCAGGCTTCCCTAAAAGTTGTAGGGTGAGACTTTTTGAAAATTGCCACACTGTGATTTTCAGGTACAACCTGCCTGTGTTCCCCAGGGTTGTTATCTCTCAGGTGGGGTTTCCTGGAGAACCACACAACCCCAGAAGCTGTCAAGCTGTGTGTTTCTTTAGGATTGCAGTGAATCTTGGATATCCACATGAGTCTGTGGCCTTGTGTGTTTGTGTGTGTGTGTGTATGTGTGTGTGTGTGTGTGTGCCTGTACATGGAGTTCTCATGAAGAAATGTGTCTAACGCACTCCAGAGCTGTTTTTTTTTTTTTTTTAAAGTCTCACAAATGTTTGATGGCCTTTCATTGTGTCTCTGCCTGGGCTGTGGGGCTATGAGCTCTCTAATTTTCTGTGGATCATGAATCCACAGTAAAGTGGGAGGGGTAGTGAGACCCACTGGCATCCAAACCACCTGTGCAAAAATAGCCACTCTACTAGAAAGAAGAGGAGCATACCACCCCAAGAAACACATCTCCCAGTGTTTCATAGTCATATGGCCAATCCAAGAAGGGATAGTACCAGTCCTGTCTGCAGAGTCCCTTGAATGCACCTCAAACTCAGTTCCCAGACAAGCAGATGCTTCATATTGTAAGGGGGCACTCCTCCATTATCTAGTTATTTCATCCTGGGACACAGAGTGTGAACAGCAATAAGGTCTGAGAGGAGTTAGGATACAATATGGTGAGGGACGGATGGGGTGCTGCAACTTCACCTGCAAGAAAATTGAAGATAGATGACACAGAAGATGCTTCCATCCCCATCCCCACATTCCCTTAAATGCAGAAACAGACCACACCATGGCCCAGTGTTCAGTTAGGAGTACTTCTATGTGCAAGAAACATTTGGAGTGCAAATTGCTGCCATTCTGGCAAACTCCTGATTTGAGGGATTTCATAACTGGAGCAAAATGGGAGTGAAATAAATTGATGCTGGGTGGGATATCGCCTTTACAGTTTCTTCTTTTCTTGACTTTCATCTTCCTCATCTGCCTAGGGTTTCCTCATTCTGGCTTAACAACTTCAACACAAAATGTTTAAAAGTTCATGTAGAATGACTCTCATTGCACTCCATTGCATGAGTGTTTCCTTCTAAACACTGTCACGTTTTAATGACTGGGCAGCTTTGATACTTTTAAAACTGCAAAATCCCATTACAGCCACCAGTAAGGAATCTCTTATTTTCCTACTTCTGTTGAAGAGCTGCATGATTCCTGTAGGATAAGAAACAGGCTATCATGTCTGGCTTTGGCTGGTAATCTAGCCTCTGTTTCATTTCATCTACATGGACTTCTCATTTTGGAAAGTCTCTTCCATTGGGCTGTTCCTGGATGGGACTGCCTCACACCACAGATCACTTAGCTGCCAGAAACTTCAGAGAGCAAAAGGGACTTCAGGTATGCTAGTTGTGCTCCAGATAGTGGGTTTTTTTCTTTTTGTGGGGGCTGAGTTTGTTTGCACTTTGCAGGAGGCTTTGGGTTCTCTGACAGGAATCTTTGAATGTTGCTTGGACTCTAGCACAAGTAAGCTGATTTGTTCAGAAGAGACTTAATTTTTCTTTGGTTTCATGTGGGGTCCACAGTGCCCCTCAACAGTACTAATGAACATCACTTTTAGGCTTGCAATCACCACAGACATCCTCTTAGACATGGTCTCAACATCATCTGCACCCATGAGAGGCCAGGCCAGTTCAAAGTTTGAGAACTCTGCCACATATTGGACTTGCATTTTTCAGGGTTCTTGCCTTTCCCAGAAAGCATTTGCAAGGCCCAGGATGAAGGGAGGCATTGAGGTTAAGGGCTTGACCACCAGAATATATTCCAATACCCGTGGGACTTGATTACTGCACACAGCCTCTTTCACGAATGGAGTCAAAAGTGCTGTTTCCTCAGGCCTGCCTAGACATTGTATGGGTGAGTTTTTTTGAATCTTGCCCCACTGTGATTTCTAGGTACAGACCGTCTGTGTTCCCCAGGGTTGCTGTCTCCTAGATGGGGCTTTCTGCAGAACCACACTGCCCCTGGAGCTACCAGGCCATGTGTTTCTGTGGGAGTATTGCAAGTGTTAGATTTATGCGTGTGGTGTGTGTGTGTGTGTGTGTGTGTGTGTGTGTGTGTGTGTGTGTGGCTGCAAATGGCGTCTGCTTAATGGAATGTGGCTAACGCACTTCAACCCTTCTTCTCTTTTTCTTATTCGAGTCTCACAATCTTTTGGTGGTCTGTCTGTGTGGCTTTGCTTGGGCTGCCCACCTCCCTGTTCTTTATTTTTCTGTGGGTCATGAATCTACAGTGAATTGGGATGTGTGCTGAGATCCACTGGCATTCAAATCCTCTCCCACTGCAAATAAAATAAAATAAAATAAAAAGCCGCTTGTCTACAAAGAAGAGGAGCACTCCACACCAAAAAAGAGACATCTCCATCATTTCATTTTCCTGCGGCCAACCCAGGAAAAGACACTAGCAGTCCTGTCTGCAGGGCCCCTTGAATGTATCTGGAATTCAGTTCCCAGCCAATCAGATGCTTCACATTGTGAGGGAGAACTCTTCCATCATCTTGGAATTTTATCCTGCTACATAGAGTGTGAGCAGCAATAAAGTCAGATGGGGTGAGGATACAATCTGGTGAGAAGTGGGTGGGGTCCTGCAACTTCATCTGCAAAAAAATAAAGACTGATGACACAGAAGGTGTTTCCAACTCCAGCCTCACATTTTCTTAATTGCACAAGCAGTCCACATAATGGTCTGTTGTTCAAGTGGGAATATTCCAACGTGTAAGAAACATTTAGAGTACAAATCTGGGACACAAGGCAGCTAATTCTCTCAGGCTAGCCTAGATTTTTCTTTGCTTTCATGGGGAATCTACAGTGCCCCAAAACAGCACTACTGGACATTTCTTTCAGGATTTCCATTGCCAGAGACAGCCTCTGAGAAACTGTCTCAACCTCATCTTCACCTGTGAGAAGCCAGTCCAAGGTGTGAGAACACTTCTCCACCTTGGACTTGCCTTTGTAGTGGTTCTTGCCATTACCAGAGGCTTCCTGCCCTTCCAAGATAGCCCCTGTGAAGCCCAGGATGAAGGGAGGCAGTGAGGTCAAGAGCCCAGCCATCTTTCACTGAGACGCACCTCTGGAGTCTCAGATATGATTCTATCATCCAAAATACCTCGACAACACATCAGACCAAATTCTAATCCCCATGGGACAAAATTCTTTCACACAGCCTCTCTGAGAAATGAAATCAGAAGAGCAGTTGTGAGTGAGTGCCTCACAGTGTCAAAACGCTTCCTCCTGTAGCAGGACCCGATCACAGAGACTGCCAGAAGGGGCTCTGAGGTCAAAATTTTTAGGGTCCTTCAGTGGATTCTTTCAGGCAGGCTTTTTACCCATACCAGGCCACCTTGGTCTGTACCATTTTCCTCTGCTTAGGCAGGCTGACAGCTCTGATAGCCTGGCACCAGAACCTGCTTTGTGCATGCACAGGCTCTAGTCTCAGGGCACCAGGCTTGATTGTGAGTTCTGGCTAGCATCGCAATGAACGTCACCATTGCCTAGCGATGTCTCTGTGGCTTAGGGGAGGAGAACTCCATGAAGGTACATGGGCTGTGGACTCTTACCTGTCTTCTCTGTGGGATCGATGGGGTAGTCCCATGATCCTAGGATGGGGCAGACCTGAGCCAGCATGAGGAAAAGTCAAATAGAGCCCCAATAATAAACAGTGAAATCCCTAGGATTTCAAAAGGATCTGTAGAATGCCTCAGGCCTGCCTACACATTGTGGAGGTGAGTTTTTTGAAACTTGCTCTACTGTGATTTCTAGGTGCAGCCCACCTGTTTTGCCCAGAATTTCTCTCACCCAGGTGAGTCTTCCTGCAGAACCATGCAACCTCAGAAGCAATTCTTGGATGTCTGCTTGTAGGTGTGACTTTTTGCCTTTGTGTGTGTGTGTGTGCGTGTGCACACGTGTAAGTGCCTGTAAGTGAAGCCTGCATAAAGGAACACAGCTAATGACCTGCAGTGATTCTTTTTTATTTGAATCTCCCAACCTTTAGGTGGTCTGTTTGTGTGGCTCTGTTAGGCCGAAGGCCACTGTGTTCTGTAATTTTTCTGTGGGTCATGAATAGGCAGTGAATTTGGATGCTGGCTGTGATGTGCTGGTGTCCACATCACCTTCCCCTGCAAAAAAAAAGAGACATTCTTCTAGAAAGGAGTATACAACATCCAAGAACAGACATCTCCAAGTGTTTCATTGTTCTGCAGCCAACCCAGGGAGAAAAACTAACAGTCTTGTCTGCAAGACACTTGAATTTATTTTGAATTCGGTTGCCACCTGAGCAGATGCTTCATGTCATGAGGTGGCACTCCTGCAAAGTCTTGGGATTTCATTCTGAAACACAGAGTGTGAGCAGCAATATGATCAGATAAGGGTCAGTACAAAATCTGGTGAGGGTGGGTGGGGTCCCACGACCTCACCTGCAATAAAAATGAAGACAGATGACACAGAAGGTGCTTTCAACTTTATTCCTGCATTCTCTTAATTGCACAAGCAGTCAACACCATGGTTTGGTGTTCAGGTGGGAGTACTCCAACCTGCAAGGAATATTTGGAGTGCAAATTGGGGCCACCCTGGACAACTCTCGATTTGAGGACTTTCATACTCAGAGCCAAATGAGAGTGAAATTGATTGATGCTGAGTGGGATGTGGCCTACACACTTGCCTCTACTTGGACTGACTTTCTTGCTTCTCATCAGCCTAGAGTTTACTGGGATTGGCTCAACGATTTCCACACTAAATGTTTCCGAGGTCACAGAGAACGACCCTCATGGGAACCCATTGAGTGAGTGTTTCCTTCTAAACACTGTCATGTTTTAATGACTAGGTAGCTTTGATACTTTTAAAACCAAGAATTCCCGTTACAGAGACCAACAATAAAACTCTAGTTCTCTCACTTCTATCAGAAGCCTGCATGAATCTGTTAGAATGAGAAGCACTTAGCTGTGTCTGGCTTTTGCCTGGTAATCTAGCCTCTGTTTCATTTCATCTGCACAGCCTTCTCTTTGTGGAGGGGATCTCTTATTGGGCTGTTCCTGGATGGGACTGACTTAGACCACATATTATCTAGGTGACAGTGATTTCTGAGACCTAAAGGGACTTCAGGTAGGCTGGCTCCAGGTTGTGGGTTGTAGTCTCACTGTCTGGGCTGAGGTGGGTTGCACTTTGTAGGAGGTTTTTGGGTCCTCTGACAGGAATCACTGAGCATTGCTTGGAATCCAGAAAAAGGCAGATTGGTCTCTAAGTTGAGTCTTGGTTTTTCTTTGCTTTTATGAGGAATCCAGAGTGACCCTCAACAGCACTACTGGATGCCCTTTTTGGGCTTGCCATCACCACAGGCAGCCTCTGGGACATTGTCTTAACCTCATCTGCACCTGTGAGTGGCCAGTCTGAGGTGTGCGAACATTGCTCCAACTTAGACTTGCCTTTTTCATGGTTCCTGCCTTTCCAAGACAGTCCCTGAGAGGTTCATGATAAAAGGAGGCTGTGGGGTCAAGAGCCCAGCCATCTTTCATTGATTTTCAACTCTAGTTTATAAAGTGTAATTCTATCACTCAAACAACCCTCAACAACACACCAGACCAAATTTGAATCCTCATGGGACCTGATTCTTTCACACAGCTTCTGTCAGGCATGGAATCAGAAGAGCAGTTTCCACTGACCACATTAGAGTCTTGAAATGCCTCCTCCAGCTAGGCCCAACCACAGAGACTGCCAGAAAGTGTCCTGCAGTTGAGAATTTTAGGGTCATGCAGTCGGCTTTAATAGGCAGTCTTTTTTTCGATACCAGCCCAGCTCTGCCTGTACCATTTTCCTCTGCTTAGGCAGGCTGACACCTCTGAGAGCTGGACACCTGAGCCTGCCTCATGAATATGCATGCGCTAATGTCAGGGCATTGGGCCTGATTTTGAGCTCTGGCTAATGTCACAATGAATGTCACCATTGCCTAGTAGCAAATCCCTGTGTCTTGGCAAAGAAGGAGAACTCCATGGAGGTTCCTTGGCCATGGACACTCACCTGTCTTTTTTGTGGGATCCATGGGATAGTCCCACGATCCTAAGAGAAGGCAGACATGAGCCATTCTGAATAAAAGTCAAGCACAGCCCCAGAAACGGACCACAAAATCCCTAAGTATACAAAATGTCTGAAGGATTCCTCAGGCCTGCCGAGACGTTGTAGGTGTGAGTTTTTTGAAGTTTGCTGCACTGTTTTCTAGGTACAGCCCACCTGTTTCCTGGGGTTGCTCTCTCCCAGTTGGTGTTTACTGCAGAACCACACAGCCTCAGGAGCTGCAGGTCTGTGTGTTTCTGTGGGAGTGTGGCGAGTGTTGGATGTCCGCGTGTGTGTAGCATTTTGTGTGTGTGTGTGTGTGTGTGTGTGTGTGTTCCTGTAATTAGAGTCTGCTTAAAGGAATGTGGCTAATGCACTACAACACTTCTTTTCTTTCTAGTCCCCCAGCATTTTGGTGGCCTGTCTTTTTGCCTTTGTTTAGGCTGCAGGGCTCCATGTTCTTTATTTTCTGTTGATCATGAATCCACAAAGATTTGCCAGGTGGTCCAAGAACGCTGGAGTTCAAATCACCTCCCTTTACCAAAAAAAAAAAAACAAAAACAAAAACAAAAAACAAAACAAAACAAAAAAGCACTCACCTAACAAGAAGAGGAGCACACTTATCCAAAACATGTAAACCTTCCAGTGTTTCATTTTCTTGCAGCCAATGCAGGGAGAGAAACTAGCATTCCTGACTGCAGAGGCTTCAAATTTACCTTGAATTTGATTCCCACCCAAGCTGGCACTTAACATCATGAGGGGACACTCTGAAATTGTGTTGGAATTTCATCCTGGGACATCGAGTGTGAGCAGCAATAAGATCATATATGGTGAGGATACAATCTGGAGAGGGGTGGAAGGGCTCTAGCAACTTCACCTGCCAAAAAAATTAAAGATAGATAACAAAGAAGTTGCTTCTGACTCCATCCCTGCATTCCCTTAATTGTAGAAGTGGTCCTCACCATGGCCCCAGTGTTCAAGTATGAGTACTCCCAAGTGCAAGGAACATTTAGAGTGTAAATTGGGGCCACCATGGCAAAATTCCAATTTGAGGGCAGTCATACCTGGAGCAAAATTGGAGTGGAATGGATTGATGCTGGGTGGGATGTGGCCTCCACACTTGCCCTCCTGTGTTCCTTGGGGTTGCTCTCTCTCAGGTGAGGCTTCTTGCAGAACCACGCAGACTCAGGAGCTGCCATGTTTTGTGTTTCTATGGGAGTGTTTTGGGTGTTGCATGTGTGCATGTGTGAGACAGTGTTTGTTTGTGTTTTGTGTGTGTGTGCCTATAAGTGGAGTCTGCCTAAAGGAATGTGGCTAACACTCTTCAGCAATTCTTTTTTTTTTTTTCTCCCAACAATTTGGTGTCCTGTTTGTGTGGTTCTGCTTGGACTGTGGGACTTCATGCTCTCTAGTTTCTGTGGATCATGAATCCATAGTGAATTGGGAGGAGGGGGTAGAGCTTCTGGCATACAAATCACCTCTCCTTGCAACAACAAAAAAGACACTCTTCTAGAAAGAAGAGGAACACACCACACCAAATAATAGGCATCTTCCAATGTTGCATTGTCCTGTGGCTGACCCAGAGAGAGATACTAGCTGTCTTGTCCACAGGCCCCTTGAATTTACCATGAATTTGTTTCCCAGCCAAGCAGGTGCTTCACATCAAGAGGGGGCAATTTTTCACCATTGAAGGATTTCATCCTGTGACATAGAATGTGAGTAACAATAAGGTCAGATATGGGTGAGGATACAGTCTGCTAAGTGGTGGATGGGGTCCTGCACCTTCACCTGCAATAAATACAAATGACACAGAAGTGCTTCCAAAACCATCCCCACATTATCTTCATTGCACAAGCAGCCCATGTCATGGCCCGGTGTTCAGAAAGAAGACTTTAACATGCAGGGGACATTTGGAGTACAAACTAGGGCAACATGGCAAACTCCTTATTTGAGGGCTTTCATACCTAAAGACAAATGGGAGTAAAATGGATAATGCTGGGTAGGATGTGGCTTCCACATTTGCATCTTCTTTTTCAGACTTCCATATTATTTATTGGCCTAGGGTTTCCTGGGTCTTTCTCAACATCTTCCACAATAAACATTTCCACTTCATAGAGGATGACCCTCATAGGAATCCATTGCATGATTGTTTCCTTCTAAGTACTGTCACAGTTTAATTACTAGGCAGCTGTGATGATTTTAAAACCATAAATTCCCATTCCAGTGGCCAAAAAGGATACTCTTGTTCTCCCACTTCTATCAGAGGGCTGCTTGATTGCTGTAGCATGAGAAGGAGAGAGCTATGTCTGGCTTTTCCCTGGTAATCTAGGCTCTGTTTCACTGCATCTGCAAGTCTTTTCCCATTGTGGAGGGAGTCTTTCATTGGGCTGTTGCTGGATGGACTGACTCACACCACAGATGTTTTGGCTGCCAGAGATGTCAGGGAACAAAAGCAGCTTCAGGTAGGCTGACTGCACTCCAGACTGTGGTCATTGTTTCATTGTGAGGGCTGAGGGTGTTTGCACTTTGAAGGAGGCTTTGGGTTCTTTGATAGAAATCTTTGAACGTTGCTTGGACAAGTAAACTCATTTGCTCAGAAGAGCCTTAATTTTTCTTTAGTTTCTTGTGGGGTCAATTGTGCCCCTCAACAGCACTAATGAACACATTTTTCAGATTTACAATTGGAACAGATGTCCTCTGAGACACTGTCTCAAGCTCATCTGCCCCATCTTCACATGTGAGAGGCCAGTTATAGGTTTGGGAACACTGTTACCTGTTGGACTTGCCTTTGTCATGGTTCCTGCCTTTCCAAGTGAGCGCTTGTGAGGCCCAGGTTGAGGGAGGCAGTGAGGTCAAGAGCCTGCCACCTTTCACTGACACCTGCCTCCTGGATCTCAGGTACGATTTCATCACCCAAAGACCCCTCAACAACTCAACAGACTATATTCCAATACCCATGGGCTTGATTTCTGCACACAACCTCTTTCGTCAATGGAGTCAGAAGAGCAGTTTCCAGTGATCACCTCATGTTCTCAAAAGGCCTCCTCCTCCGGAGGGACCCTACAATGGAGACAGCACAAACTGGTGCTGAGGTAGAGATTTTAGGGTCCCAAAGTGGATTATCACAGGCAGCATCTTTCTATATACTAGGCTGGCGTTGCCTGTAAAATTTTTCTCTGTTTATGCAGGCTGACATCTCTGAGAGCCAGGTGCACCTGCCTGCCTCACAAATGGGCATGAGCTAGTGTCAGGGAACCAGGCCTAAGTTGTGAACTATGGCTAGCATCACAATCAATGCCACCATTGCATAGTGACAGGCCCCTGTGGCTTGGCAAAAAAGGAGACATTCATAGAGGGGCATTGGCAGTAGACTCTCACCTGTCTTCTCTGTGGTATCCAAGATATAGTCCCCCTGATCCTAGGAGAGGGCAGATGTGAGACATCCTGAAGAAATGTCAAGCAGAGCCCCAGAAATAAACCACAAAATGCCTAGGGATCCAAAACAATGTATAGGATGTCTCAGGCCTGCCTAGATGTTGTAGGAGTGTGTCTTTTGGAATCTTGCCCCATTGTGATTTCTACGTACAGCCCACCTTTGTTATCTGGGGTTGCTGTCTCCCAGGTGGGGTTTCCTGCACAACTATGCAGCCTCAGATGCTGATGGACTGTATTTCTGTGGGAGTGTTGCACATGTTGGATGTCTGCATATGTGTGTGGCCTTGTGTTTGTGTGTATGTGTGTGTGCCTGTAACTGGAGTGTGCTTAAAGGAATGTGGCTAATGCATTGTAATGTTTCTTCATCCTTCTTCTTCTTCCTCTTCTTTTTTTTTTTTTTTTTTTTTTTTTTAGTCTCCCAACCTTTTGGCCGCTTGTCTTTGTTGCTTTTCTTGGGCTGCTGGGCTCCTTCTTGTTTATCTGTTGTGGATCATCAATCCACAGTAAATTGGGAGGCTAACTGAGAAACTCTGAGGTCCAAATAGCCTCCCCCTGCTACAAAACCCAATCTTTTAGAAAGAAGAAGTGCACACCACACCAAAGAACAGACATATCCCAGTGTGTTATTCTCCTACAGCAAACCCTGGAAGAAATACTAGCAGTCTTGCCCAAGGGCCCCTTGAATTTACCTCCAATTGGGTTCCCAGCTGAGCAGTTGCTTCACATCATGAGGGAACATGCCTCCATCATCTTCAGATTTCATTCTGGGACAGAGAGCGTGAGCAGCCAGAAGATTACATAGTGGTGAGTATACAATCTGGTGAGAGGTGGATGAGGTTCTGCACCTTCACCTGCAAAAAATGTGAAGACATATGTCACAGAAGTTGCTTCCAACTGCATTCCAGCATTTGCTTAATTGCACAAGCAGTCCACACCATGGCCCATTATTCAGGTGGTAGTACTCCAAGGTGCAGGGAACATTAGGAGTACAAACTGGGGCCAATCTGGTAAAATTCATATTTGATGGCTTTCATACCATGAGCCAAATGGGAATGGGATGGATTGATTCCAGGTGAGATGTGACCTCATCACTTGGGTCTTCTTTTCCTGATTTCCATGCTCTTTAATGGACTAGAATTTCCTGAGTCTGACTCAACATCTTGCACACTAAACATTTCCAAGTTCATGGAAGATGATCCTCATGTTAATCCATTGTGTGTTTCCTTCTCAAGACTGTCACAGTTTAATGACTCGGCAGCTCTGATACTTTAAAAACTGTAAATTCCCAATACACGAGCCAACAAGAAAACTCTTGATTTCCCACTGCTATGAGTGGGCTACATGATTCTTGTAGGAAGAGAAGCAAGTAGACATGTCTGGCTTTTGTCTTTTAATCTAGGATTGGTTTCATTGGATCTGTATGTTCTTTCTCATGGTGGAGGGTGTCTTTCATTGGACTTTTGCTGGATGGAATGGCCTCTCACCACAGGTCTATTGGCTGCCACAGATTTCAGGGAGAAAAATGGACTTGGGATAGGCTAGCTGTGTTCCAGGTTGTCATTCTTGGCCTCTTTGTGGGGGCTGAAATTGTTTGAACTTTGCAGGAGACTTTGGTTTCTCTGGCAGGAATCTGAACATTGCTTGGACTCCTGCACAAGCCAGCTCATTCACTCTGGCAAGTCTTGACTTTTCTTTGGTTTCAGGGGGGTCCACAGTGCCCCTCAACAACACAAATGGACAAGGTTTTCAGGCTTGCAGTCACCACATATGGCCTCTGAGAAACTCTCTCAACCTCATCTGTACCCATGAGAGGCCAGTTTGACATGTGAGAACACTGCTCCAGACTGCACTTGACTTTGTCATGTTTCGTGCCTTTCCCAGAGAGCACCTGAGATACCCAGGATGAAGGGAGGCAGTGAAGTCAAGGGCTTGGCCATCTTTTGCTGTCACCCACCTCTGGGGGCTCAGGTAAGATTCCATCACCCAAAGACCCAACAACAACTCACCAGACTATATTCCAATACCCAGGGAACTCCATTCCTGCACACAGACTCTTTCAGGAATGGAGGCAGAAGAGGAGTTTCCAGGGACCATCTTAAAGTCTAGAAATGCCTCCTCCTCCAGTCCTCCAGAGAAGCCCGACTACAAAGATGGCCCAAATTGGCCCTAAGGTCGAGATTTTAGAGTCCCACGGTGGGTTATCACAGGAAGTGTTTTTCCCAGGCCAGCTCTGCCTGTAGTTTTTTTTGTTTTGTTTTTTTGTTTTTTGTTTTTTTGTTTTTTTTTAAGTCAGTATAACATTTCTGACTTCTAGGCACACCTGCCTGTGTCACAAATGTGCATGCACCAATATCAGGTCACCAGGTATGAGCTGAACTATGAAATATAGCTAGCATCATAATCACTGCTGCCATTGCCTAGTAATAAGTCCCTGAAGCTTGGCTGAAAAGAAGTCATCGTGGAGGTGTGTCAGAGGTTGACTGTAGCCTGTCTTCTCTGTGGGATCCAGGGGATAGTCCCATGATCCTAGGAGATGGCAGATTTGAGTCAGCCTGAAGAAATGTCAGCAGAGTCCCAGAATAAACTGTGAAATCCCTGAAGATCCAAAAAAATCTGCAGGATGCTTTGGGCCTTCCTAGATATTTTAGGGGTTAGTCTTTTTTAATCTTACCCCACTGTGATTTCTCAGCAAAACCCACCTGTTTTCCTTGTGGTTGCTTTCTCCCAGGTGGGGCTTCCTGCAGAAGCATGCAACCCAGAAGCTGCCAGGCTGGGTGTTTCTCTGAGAGTGTTCCATGTGTTGGATGTCTGTATGAGTGTGTGGCGTTGGGTGTTTGTGTGTGTGTGTGTGTCTGCAAGTGGAGTCTTCTTAAAGAAATACAGATAACACACTGCAGTGCTTCTTTTTCTTCTTTCTTTTTTTTTTTTTTTTTTGAGTTTCCCAAATTTTTGGTGACCTATCTGTGTAGCTCTGCTTGGGCTGTGGAGCTCTGTGTTTATTATTTTTCTTTGGATCATGAATTTGCAGTGAATTTGGAGGTTGGCTGAGACTCCCCCAAAGTCCAAATTACCTCACACTGCAAAAACAGCCACTCTTCTAGAAAAAAAGAGAAGCATATAACACCCAAGAACAGACATCTCCCAGTGTTTCATTGTCCTGTGGCCAACCCAGGGAGAGACACTAGCAGTCCTGTCTGCAGATACCCTTGAATTTACCTTGAATTTGGTTTCCAGCGTGCTTTACCTCATGAGGAGACACTTCTCCACCATCTTGGGATTTCAATCTGGGTCAGAGAATGTGAGCAGCAATTAGGGCAGATAGGGGTGAGGATACAATCTGGTGAGGCATGGATGGGTTCCAGCACCTTCACCAGAAAAATGGGGAAGATAGATTATAAAGAAGGTTCTTTCAAATGCATCCCTGTATTACCTTATTATCACTAGCAGTCCTCACAATGGCCGAGTGTTCAGCTGGGAGTACTCTAATGTGCAGGGAAGTTTTGGAGTGCAAACTGAGGCCATAATGGCAAACTCCCAATTTGAGAGCTGTCATACCCAGATCCAAATGGAAGTGCTATTGATAGATGTTGGGTGGGATGTGGCCTCCACACTTGGCTCTTCTTTTCCTTACTTCCATGTTCCTCATTGGCCTAAGGTTTCCCGGGTCTTGCTCAATGTCTTTCACACTAAATCTCTCCCACTTTATGAAGGATGACCCCCATGGGAATATATTACTTCAGTGTTTTCTTCAAAATAGTGTCATGTTTTAACAATTGGGCAGCTGTGATACTCTTAAAAATGTAAATTCCCAGTACAGCTGCCAGCAAGGAAACTCTTGTTGTCCCACTTCTAAAGGAGGTCTGCACGATATCTATAGGATGAGAAGAAGGCAGTTGTGTCTGAATTTTTCCTGGTAATCTGACCTCTGTTTCATTTCATATCTACTGCCTTCTCATTCTGGGTTGATTCTTTCATTAGTCTGTTGCTGGTTGGGACTGCCTCTCACCATAGATTATTTTGCTGCCAAGGATTTAAAAGAGCAAAAGGGACTTCAGGTAGGCTGGCTGTGCCCCAGGTTTTGGGTCATTGTCTCCTTGTGGGGGCTAAGGTTGTTTGCACGGTGCAGGAGCTTTTCATCCTCTGACAGGAATCATGGAACATTGCTTGGACTCCAGGGCAAGGCAGTTCTTTCTCCAAGGCAAGCCTTGGTTTTTTTTTTTCTTCCATGTGGAATCCACAGTGTGACTCATCAACTCTACTGGACACCTTTTTCAGACTTCTGTTTGCCAAGACAGCCTTTGAGACACTGTCTCAACATCATCTTCACCCATGACAGGCCAGTCCTCGAGGTGGACTCCACTTTGGACTTGCCTTTATCATGGTTCCTGTTTTTCCCAGAGAGCCTCTGTGAGGCCCAGGATGAAGGAAAACAGTGAAGTCTAGAACCTGGCCATCTTTTGCTGGCACCTGACTCCGGGGTCTCAGGTCTGATTCTCTCATGCAAAGAACCCTCAACAGCACACCAGACAATATTCCAATCCCCATGTGGCCCGATTCTTACACGCAGCCTCTTTTAGGAATGGAGTCAGAAGAGCAACTTCCAGCAACAACCTCAGTCTCAAAATGCCTTCTCCTCCAGCCTGACCCAACAACAGAGGTGGCCTGAAGGGACCCTGAGGTTGGGACTTTTAGGCACCTGCAGTGGGTTTTCCCAAACAGCCTTTTTCCTGATACCAGGCCGACTCTGCATGTACTGTTTTCCTCTGCTTAGGCAGCCTGAAAAGTGTGACATCCAGCGCTTGAGTCTACCAATTAATGGGCATGCCCTAGTCTCAGAGAAACAGGCTTGAATGTGAACTCTGGCTAGCTTCAGAGTAAAAGTCACTGTTGCCTAGTGACAAGTCCAAGCAGCTTGACAGAGAAGGAAATCTTCCATGGAGATGTGTTGGCAGGGATTCTCACCTGTCTTTTCTGTGGGATCCATGGGATAGTCCCATGATGCTAGGAGAGTGCAGATGTGAACTAGCCTGAAGAAACATAAATCACAGCCCCAGGGATAAACCACAAAATCCCTTCACATCCAAAAGGATCTGCAGGATTCCTCAGGCCTGACTAGGTGTTGTAGCCATGAGTCTTTTTGAAACTTGCCCCATTGTGATTTCTAGGTACATCTCACCTGTGTTCCCCAGGGTTGATCTCTCCCAGGTGGGGCTTCCTGCAGAATCACGCATCCTCAGGAGCTGCCAGCTGTGTTTTTCTGGGAAAATGTTGTGAATGATGGATTCCTGTGAGTGTGTGGCATTGTGTGTGTGTGTGTGTGTGTGTGTGTGTGTGAGTGAATATATTTATGTGCCTCTATGTGAAGTCTGCTTAAAGGAATGTGGATAATGCACTTCAGGGTTTTCTTTCTTTCTTTCTTTCTTTCTTTCTTTCTTTCTTTCTTTCTTTCTTTCTTTCTTTCTTTCTGTCTGTCTCTCTTTCTCTCTTTCTCTCTTTCTCTCTTTCTCTCTTTCTTTCTTTCTTCCTTTCTTTTTCTTTTTCTTTTTTTCTTTCTTTCTTTTTTATCTCTCAACCATTTTTTGGCCTGTCTGTGTGGTTTAGCTTGGGTTACATGGCTTCATGTTCTCTATTTTTCTGTGAATCATTAATTTTCAGTGAATTCATAAACAGACCAGGCCCAGCAGTGTCAGTGTGAGCAGCAATAAGGTCAGATAAGGGTAAGAATATGATCTGGGGAGGGGTGGATGGGTTCATGAAAGTTCACCTACAAATAATATGAAGACTGATGACACAGAATGTGCTTTCAACTACATCACTGCATTCCCTTAATTGTAAAAGCAGTACACACCATGGCCTGGTGTTTGGGTGGGTGTACCACAACGTGCAAGGAATATTTGGAATGCAAATTGGCGCCAGCCTGGCAAGCTCCCAATTGGTGGGTTTTCATACCTGGAGCCAAACGAAAGTGGAATAGATTTATGCTGGGTGGGATGTGGCCTCCACTCTTATCTCTTCTTTTCTTGACTTCCATCTTCTTCATCAGCCTAGGGTTTCCTGGGTCTGGCTCAACGACTTCCACACTGATCCTTTCCCAGTTCTCTGAGAACCAACCCTCATAGGAATCTACAGTCTGAGTGTTTTCTTCCAAATACTTTCATGTTTTAATAGCTGGGTAGCTTTGATCTTCTTTAAACGATAAATTTCCATTACAGCTGCTAACAAGGAAACTATTGTTCTCTCACTTCTATTGGAGTGCTGCATGATTTCTGTAGGATGAAAAGCAGGCAGCCATGTCTTGCTTCTGTCTGGTTATCTGACCTCTGTTTCATTTAATCTCTATGGACTTTTCATTTTTGATAGTCTCTGTCATTGGACTGTTGGTCAATGGGACAAAATAGTTTGTTTTCTATATAATAATAATTTGTGTCCTCTTGCCACAAATTATTTAGCTGCCATCAATATCAGAGAGCAAAAAGACTTCAGCTACATTGGCTGTACTCCAAGTTGTGGGTTGTTGACATATTGTGGGGGGGCTGAGGTGATTTGCACTTTGCAGGACACTTTTGGCTCTTCTGACAGGAATCATTGAACATCGCTTAGACTGTAGCACAAGACAGCTCGTTCCCTCAGGTGAGCATTGATCTTCCTTTGCTTTCATGGGAAATCCACAGTGCTCCTCGACAGCACTACAGGACATATTTTCAGGCTTGCCATCACGACAGACAGCCTCTGACACATTGTCTCCACATCATCTAAAGTGGCGGGAGGCCAGTATGAGGTGTGAGAATGCGGCTTCACTTTGGTCTTGCCATAGTCGTGGTTTCTGCCTGTCCCAGAGGCCCCTGCGAGGCCCAGGATGAAGGGAGGCAGTAAGAACAAGAGCCTGGCTATCTTTCAATGACTCCCACCTCTGGGTTTTCAGGTATTATTCTATCAATCACAGAATACTGAAAAACACACCAGACTATATTCCAATCTGCATGAGACCCTATACTTGTACATAGCCTCTTTTGGGAATGGAGTCAGAAGAGCAGTTTCTAGCAACCACCTCACAGTCTCAAAACACGTCCTCATCCAGTGGGACCAGACCACGGAGACTGTGAAAAGTGGCTCTAATTTTGAGACTTTTAGGGTCCTGCTGTGGGTTTTTGCAGTCAGCTTTTTTCCTGATACCAGGGCGGCTCTGCCTATATGATTTTTCTCTGCTTAGGCAGGCTTGCAGCTCTGACTGTAGGGCACTGGAGCCTGCATCACAAATGCACATGCACTAGTCTCAAAGCATCAGGCCTGATTGTGAGCTCTGGCTAGTGTAACAATGAATGTCACCATTGCTTAATGACAAGTCTGTGTGGCTTGGTAGAGAAGGAGATAACCGTGGAAATGCATTGGCAGTGGACTCTCATCTGTCTTCTCTGTGGTATCCATGTGATTATCTCATGATCCTAGGAGAGGACAGGCATAATCCAGACCAAAGGAACATCAAGAAGAGCCCCAGTGATAAACTATATATATATATATATATATATATATATATATATATATATATAATTTCAAAGCATTCTACAGGATTCTCCAGGGTAGCCTAGAGGTTGTAAGGGTTGGTATTAAAAACATGCCCGACTGTGATTTCTAGATACAGCCTGCATTTTTTCTTTGGGGTTGATCTCTCCCAGGTGGGAATTTCTGCAGAACCATGCAGCCTCAAAAGTTGTCAGACTGTGTGTTTCTGTGGGATTTTTGTGAGTGCTGAATTTCTGCATGTGTGTGTGGATTTGTGTGTTTGTGTGTTTGTGTGTGCACCTGTAAATGGAGTTTACTTAAAGGAATATGGCTATGCACTTCAGCACTTCTTTTTTTGGAGTCTCCCAACTGTTTAGTGACCTGTCTGTATTACTCTGCTTATGCTGCATGGCTCTGTGTTCTTTATTTTTTGGTGAATCATAGATCTGCAGTAAATTTAAAGGTGGTCCAAGACCATCCAGTGTCCAAATCACCTCCCTCTGTGAAAAAAAAAAAAAAAAGCCACTGTCATAGAAAGAAATGGAGACACCACACTCAAGAACAGACATCTCCCAGTGTTTCTTTGTCCTGCCAACCCAGGGAGAGACACTAGCACTGCTGTCCACAGGGCTCCTTGAATTTACATCGAATTCAATCCCCAGTTGAGTAGGTGCTTCATGTCATGAGGGGGCACTCCCTCATCCCCTTGGGTTTTCATTCTGGGTCATAGAGTGTGAGCAACAATAGGGTCAGATAAGGGTGAGAATATAACCTGGTGAAAGGTGGAAGGGGTCCTGCAATTTCACCTGCAAAAAAAAAAAAAAAATGAAGACAGATGACACAGAAGGTGCTTCTAACACCATCCCCTTATTCCCTTAATTACACAAGGAATTCATATCATGGCCCGGTTTTCAAATGGGAGTACTCTAACGTTCAGGAAACATTATGACTGAAAATTAGGGCTAACCTGGCAAACTCCCGATTTGATGGCTTTTTTACCCTTAACAAAATGGCTGTGGGATGGATTGATGCTTGGTGGAATGTGGCCTCCAAAATTGCCTCTTCTTTTCCTGACTTCCATATTTTTCATCAGCCTAGGATTTCTGAGTTCTGGCTCAATGACTTCCAAACTAAATGTTTCGCAATTCACAGAGAACAACCCTCATGAGAATCCATTGTGTGAGTGTTTCTTTCTAAATACTGGCACATTTTAATGACTAGGTAGCTTTGATACTTTTAAAATCATAAATTCCCATCACCTCTGCCAACAAGAAAACTCTTGTTCTCTCACTTCTTTCAGAGGTCTGAGTGATTCCAGTAAAATGAGAAGCAGCCAGTGGTTTCTGGCTTTTCCTGGCAATATATCACCTGTTATGTTTCATCTGCACCACCTTCTCATTGTGGAAAAGCTCTTTCATTGTGCTGTTGCTAGATGGGACTGCCTCTCTCCACAGATTATTTAGCTTCCAGAGATTTCAGAGAGCAAAAGGGACTTCAAGTAGGCTGGCTGTGGTCCAGGTTTTTGGTCATTTTCTTGTTGTGCATTCTGAGGTTGCTTGTACTTTGCATGAGGCTTTTAGGTTTTCTGACAGGATCATTGAACATTGTTTTGAATCCAGCACAAGGCAGTTTGTTCTCTCAGGTGAGCCTTGATTTTTCTTTGTTTTCATGAGGAATCCACAGTGTCCCACAACAGCACTACTGGACACCCTTTTAAGGGTTTCCTTGCCACAGAAGGCCTCTGAGACACTGTTATAACCTCATCTGCAACCGTGAGAAGCCAGTCCAAGGTGTGGGAACACTGCTTCACCTTGGATTTTCCTTTGCCATGTTGCTTGCCTTTTCCAGAGAGCCTCCAGGATGAAAGGAGGCAGTGAGGTTAAGAGCCTATATATCTTTCACTGACACCTACCTCTGGGTTCTCAAGTATGATTCCATCACCCAAAGACCCCTCAACAACTTACCAGAATACATTCCATTCCCTAATGGACCCAATTCCTGCACCCAGCCTCTTTCAGGAATGGAGTCAGAAAAGCAGTTTCCATCAACCAACTCACAGTCTCAAAATGTCTCTTCCTGCTGCAGGACACAACCACAGAGATGGCTTGAATAGGCCCTAATGTCTAGAATTTTAGGGTCCTGCGGTGGGTTATCACAGGCAGCCTTTTTCCAGATACCAAGCTGGCTCTGCTTGTACCACTTTCCTCTGCTTAGGCAGGCAGAAAGAACTGAGACTTCGACGACCAAACCTGTCTCATGAATGTGCATGCACAAGTCGCAGCACACCAGGCCTGAGCTGTGAGCTATAGCCAGCATCACAATGCATGGCACTATTGCCTAGCAACAAGTCCTTGCAGCTTGTTTGAGAAGACCTCCGTGGAGATGAGTCAGCAGTGGACTGTCGCCTGTAAACCTAGGACAGAACAGAAGTGAAACAGCCTGAAGAAACAATAAGCAGAGCCCAGGGAATAAACAGCAAAACCCTAAAGATCTGAAAGGATTTAAAGGCTACCTCAGGCCAGCCTAGACATTGTACATGTGAGTCTTTTTGAAACTTGCCTTAGTGTGATTTCTAAGTACATCTCGCTTGTATTACCTGGGGTTGCTGTCTCTTAGGTGAATTTTCCTGCTGAACCAAGCAGCGCTAGGAGCTGCAGGCTGTGTGTTTTAGTGGGAGTGTTGTGAGTGTTGTATGTATGTGTGTATGTTTGGCATTGTGGGTGTGTGCCTGTAAGCTGAGTCCGTGTTAAAAAAAGGTGAATAACACACTTCAGTGCTTCTTTTTGAGTCTCTCAACCTTGTTGTGGCCTGTCTATGTGACTCTGCTTGGGTTCTGGGGCTACACGTTCTTTATTTTTCTGTGGATCATGAATCCACAGTGAATTGAGACGTGGTCTCAGACACATTAGCATTCAAATCATCATCCTCTGCAAAAATACACGTTCTATAAAGAAGAGGAGGACACCACACCAAAAAACAGACATCTCACAGGGATTCACAGTCCTGTGACCAAACCAAGGAGAGACACTAGAAGTCATGTCCCCACAGCCCCTTGTATTTCTCTTGAATTCGGTTCCCAGCTGAGCGTGTGCTTCATGTTTTGAGGGGGCACTCCTCCATCATCTTGGGATTTCATCCTGGGACATACAGTGTGAGAGACAATAAGGTCAGATAGAAGTGAGAATACAATCTGTTGAGGGGTGGATGGGGTCCGACAAGTTCACCTGCAAAAAAAATGAGGACAGATGACACAGAAGTTGCTTCTAATTCCATCCCTGCATTCCCTTAATTGCACAAGCAGTCCACAACATAGTCCAGTGTTCAGGTGGGAATACTCCAATGTCCAATTAACATTTGGAGTGCAAATTGGGGCCATCCTGGAAAATTCCTGATTGAGGGCTTTCATAACCAGAGACAAATGGGAGCAGAATGGATTGATGCTGGGTGGGATTTGGTCTCCACACTTGCCACTTATTTTTCTGACTTTCATATTATTCATCAGCCTAGGGTTTCCTGGGTCTGGCTCAATGACTTCCACACTAAACATTTCTCAGTTTACAGAGAACAATCTTTATGGGAAACCATTGTGTGAATGTTTCCTTCTAAGCACTGTCACATTTCAATGACTGGGCAGTTTTGATACTTTTAAAACCGTAAATTCCCATTAGCACCTCCACCAAGAAAACTCTTGTTCTTCTACTTCTATGGCAGCACTGCATGATTCCTGTAGCATGAGAAGCAGGCTACTGTGTCTGGATTTTGCCTGGTAACATAGGCTCTGTTTCATTGCATCCACGCATGCATTCTCATTGTGCTGGGGTCTTTCATTGGGCTGATGCTTGTTGGGATTTGCTCTTGCCACAGGTCTTTTGGCTGCCAGGGATTTCAGGGAGCAAAAATGACTTCAAGTAGGCTGGCTGCCATCCAAGTTGTGAATGATGGTCTCGTTGTGGGGACTGAGGTTGCTTGCCCATTGAAGGATGTTTTTGTCTGATCTGACAGGATCTTTGAACATTTCTGGCATTCCAGCACAAATTACCTCTTTCTCACAGGTTAGCCTTAATTTTTGTTTTTCTTTAATGAGGGGTCCACATTGTCCCACCACATCATTACTGGACATGTTTTTCAGGCTTGAAATTGCCACAGTCTCTGCCACACTGTCTCAACCTCTTCTGCACCCATGAGAGGCCCATTTGAGGTATGAGCACACCGCTCAACATTGGACTTGCTTTTGTCATGGTTTCTACTATTTTCAGAGACATCGTGTGAGGCCCAGGATGAAGGGAGGCAGTGCAGCCAAGGGTATAGCCTTCTTTTTCTGATTTCACCTCTGAGTTCTCAGGTATAATTCCATCATCCAAAGACCCCTCAACAACTCACCAGACTACATTCCAATCCCTATGCCACCCGATTCTTGCACACAGACCCTTTCAGAAATTGAGTCAGAAGAGCAGTTGCCAGCAACCACCTCACAGTCTCAAAACTCATCCTCCTCCAGCAAGACCCGATCACAGATATAGCCCAAAGAGGCCATAAGTTTGAGACATCTAGGTTCCTGCAGTGGGTTATCACAGGCACGGATTTTCCTGATGTCATGCCAGCTCTGCCTGTAGCAGTCTCCACTGCTTAAGCAGGCAGGCAGCTCTGACCTCTGGTCACCCAAGCCTGGCAGCAAAATGAGCATTCGCTAATCTCAGGGCACCAGGCCTGACCTGAAATCTCTGGCCACCATCACAGTGAATGCCACCATTGCCTAGCAACAGGTCCCTGCATCTTGGCGGAGAAGGCAACTTTCATGGAGATGTGTTGGCAGTGGACTGACAACTGTTTTCTCTGCAGGATGCTCAGGAGAGTCTCATAGTTCTAGGAAAGGGTAGACCTGAGACAGCCTGAAGAAACATCAAGTGGAGACACAGGAATAAACCACAAAATCCCTAAGGATCTAAAATGATGTGCAGATGCTTCAGGCCTGCCTAGACGCTGTAGGAGTGACTCGTTTTGAAACTTGCCTTACTGTTATTTCTAGGAACAACTCGCCTGTGTTCCCCAGGGGTTTCTCTCTCCCAAGTGGGCCTTCCTGCATTACCACACATTCCCGGAAGTCACTGGGCTGTGTGCTTCTGTGGCAATGTTTTGTGAGTTGGATATCTGCATGTGGGTGTGTCTTTGTGTGTGTGTGTGTGTGTGTCTGTGTGTACCTATAAATGGAGTCTGATGAAAGGAAATTAGTTAACCCACTGCAACACTTCTTTTTTTTTTTTTTCCTCTGGGGTCTCCCAACCTTTTTGTGGCCTGTCTGCATGGCTCTGCTTGGGCTTCGGGGCTCCATGTCCTTTATTTTTCTGTGGATAATGAATTTGAAGTGAGTTGTGAAGCTGCCTGAGAAATGCTGTGGTCTAAATCATCTCCCCCTGCCAAAAATAAATAAATAAATAAATAATAAAGCCACCCTTCTAGAAAGAAGAGAACCACACCACTCCCAAGAACAGACATCTTCCATTGTTTCAGTGTCCTGCAGCCAACAGAGTGAGAGACACTAGCAGTCCTATCTACAGGGCCCCTTAAATTTACCTTGAATTCAGTTCCCAGCTGAGCAGGTGTTTCACATTTTGACAGTGCACTCCTCCATCATCTTGGGATTTCATTGCAGAACAGAGAGTGTGAGCAGCAATAAAGTCAGAGAGAGTGAAGATACAATCTTGTGAGGGGTGTATGGGGTCCTGCACCTTCACCTGCAAAAAAAGTTAAAGTCAGATGACACAGATGGTGCCTCCAACTGCATCACCATATTGCAGTAATTGCACAAGGACTCCACACCATGTCCCAGAGATCAGGTGGGAGTACTCCATGTGTGGGGAACATTGCAGTGCAAACTGGGGCCATATGGATCAACTTCTGATATCAGGGCTTTCATACCTGGAGCCAAATGGGAATTGGAAGTATTGATGCTAAGTGTGATATGGCCTCCACACTTGCCTCTTCTTTTCCAGACTTTAATGCAACTGGTCGTCCTAGGGTTCCTGAGGCTGACTCCATGTCTTCCATACTAAAAGTTTCCAGTTTCATGGAGAAACACCCTCATGGGATTCCATTGCATGAGTCGTTTCTTCTAAATACTGTCATGTTTTAATAACTGGTCAGCTGTGATATTTATAAAAGCATAAATTCTGGTTACAGCCACCAACAAGGAAACACTTGTTCTCACACTTCTATTGGACAGCTGCATGATTCCTGTAGGAGGACAAGCAGGCAGCTGTGTCTCAATTTGCCTGATAATCTTGGGTCTTTTCACTTGCTTGCACATCTTTTCTCATTGTGGAATAAATCTTTCATTGGGCTCTTGCATTGTAAGACTTCATCTCACCGTAGATATTTTGGATGATACAAATTTCATCCAGGACTTTGGGAAGAGTGGCTTTGTTCTAGATTGTGGGTTGTGGTCTCATTATAGTCTCAGGATGTTTGCCCTTTGCAAGAGGGTTTTGGGTCCTCTGATAGGAATATTTTAACATTGCTAGGACTCCAGCAAAAGTCAGCTTATTCTCTCAGTTCAGCCTTGATTTTCATTTGCTTTCATCAGGGGTCCACATTGTCCTTCAACAGGACTACTGGACACCCTTTTCTGACTTGCAATTGCCACAGAAGGCCTCTGAGACACATTCTCAACCTCATCAGCATCCATGAGAGGCCAGCCCAAGGTGTGAGAATATTGCTCCATATTGGATTTTCTTTTGTTGTTTTTCTGATCTTTCCCTGAGAGCCCCAGTGAGGCCCAGAATTAAGGGAAGCAGTCAGATCAAGGACCAGGCCATCTTTCACTGAGACCTGCCTTTAGGGTCTAAGGTAAAATTCCAACACCAAAAGACCCACCTACTTCACACCAGACTATACTCCAATCCCCATGGGACCCTATTCTGGCACATAGCCTCTTTCAGGAATGGAGTCAGGAGAGCAGTTTTCAGCGACCAACTTACAATCTTGAAATGTCTTCTCCTACAGTGAGACCCGACCAGTGAGACTACCTGAAGGGATCCTGAGTTCAAGATTTTTAGGGTACCACAATGGGTTATTGCAGTCAGCCTGTTTTACAATACCAGGCCTGCTCTGCCTGTACTATTCTCCTCTGCATAGGCAGGATGAAAGCTCTGACATCCAGGTGCCTGAGCTTGCATTGTGAATGTGCATGTACCAGTCTCAGGGCACCAGGACTCAGCTCTGAGTTCTGGCAAGCATCACCATGAGTGCCACTGTTGTGCACAGACAAGTCCCTGCAGCTTGGTAAAGAACGAGACTTCTATAGTGGTGTATTGGTGGTGAATTCTCAGTTTTGTTCTCTGTGGACTTCTTGGGATAGTCTCATGATTCTAGGAAAGGGCAGACATCAGCCAGCCTGAAGAAATGTCAAACAGAGCCCCAGGCATAAATGGTAAAATCCCTAAGATTCCAAAATGACCTGCAGGATACCTCAGACCTGCCTTGATTTAGTAGGGGTGAGTCTTTTTGAAAATTGCCCCACTGTAATTTCTATGTATGGCCCATCTCTGTTCCCTGGTCTTGCTATCTCCCACCTAGGGCTTCCTGCAGAACCAAGCAGCCTCAGCAGGTGCCAGGCTGTGTGTTCTTCTGGGAGTGTTGGATGTCTGTGTGTGTTTGTGGCCTTATGTGTTTGTGTTTGTGTGTGTGTGTGCATGCCTGTAAGTGGAGTCTGCTTAAAGAGATGTGGCTAACACACTGCAGCACTTTTTTTTGTCACCCAACATTTTGGTGGCCTGTGTGGCTCTTCTTAGGCTGTGTGGTTCTGTGTTCTTTACTTTTCTGTGACTCAAGCATTCGCAGCTAATTGGGATGGTAGTTGAGACCTGAAAGGTTCCAAATAACCTCTCCTGCAAAAAAAGCCACTCTTCTAGAGAGAAGAGGAACACACCACATCCAAGAACAGACATCTCCCAATGTTTCATTGTCCTGCAGTGAACCCAGGGAGAGACACTAGCAGTCCTGGCAACAGGTACTCTTGAATTTACTTGAAATTCAGTTCCCAGCTGAGCAGGTGCTTCACATCATGAGGGGGTACCCTGCATCAACTTGAAATTTCATTCTGGGTTAGAGAGTGTGAGCAGCAATAAGTTCAGATAGAGGTGATGATACAATCTGGTGGGTGGATGCCAACCTGCACATTCGCCTGCCAAAACTGAAGATCCATTACACACAAGGTACTCAGAACAGCTTTCCCTTATTCCCTTAATTGCACAAGCAGTGAACACCATGACCTGCTGTTCATGTGGGAGTACTTCAAAATGCATGACACATTTGGAATTGCAAACTGCAGCAGTCCTTGCAAACTCTTGATATGAGGGCTTTCAAACCCACAGCCAAATGGGAGAGAAATGGGTTGATGCTGGGTGGGATGTGGCCTTCATGCTCACCTCTTCTTTTCCTGACTTCTATGTTCCTCATTGGCCTAGGGTTTCCTGAAGCTGGTTACATGTCTTTCACACTAAATGTTTCCCACTTCATGGAGGACAACCCTCATAGGTATCAACTGCATGAGTGTTTCCTTCTAAACACTGTCACATTTGAATGACTGGTCAGCTATGATACTTTTAACATAGTAAATTTCCATTACAGCCACCAACAAGGAAACATTTATTCTCCCACTTCTATTGAACGGTGGCATCATTCCTATAGAAGGAGAAGCAGGCAGCTGTGGCTGGTAATCTAGGCTCTGTTTCATTTTATCTGTACATCCTTTGTCAATGTTCAGAGTGTCTTTCATTAGGCTGTTGCAGGATGGGACTTCCTCTTGCCATAGATCTTTTCATTGCCAGAAATTTCAGGGTGCAAAATGGACTTTGAATAGGCTTGCTACACCCAGTTTGTGGTTCAAGGTCTCAGGTTTGTGGAAGCTGAGGTTGTTTGCACTTTGCAGGAGTCTTTTGGGTACTCTGACAGGAATCTTGGAATGCTACCAGGACTCCAGCACAAATCAGCTTATTCTCTTAGGCAAGCCTTGGTTTTTCATTTTGTCCACTGTGTCCCTCAACAGCATTACTGGAAACACTTTTCTGGATGGAAATTGCCACAGAGGGCATCTAAGACATTGTCTTAATTTTATCTGCGTGCTTGAGAGGAATTTTGAAGTGTGAAAATACTGATCCACCATGGAATTGCATTTGTCAGTGTTGCTGGCTTTCCCAGAGAGCTGCTGTGAGGCCCAGAATGAAGGGAGACAGTGAGGCTAAGGGCATGGCCATCTCTCACTAGCACTTGCCTCTGGGGTCTAAGGTATAACTCCATCACCTAAAAACCCCGCAACAACTCACCAGACTATATTCCAATCCCCATGAGACCCAATTATTGTGCACATCTTCTTTAAGGAATAGAGTCAGAAGAGTAGTTTCCAGTGAACACCTCAGAGGCTGGAAGCACCTCTTCCTCCAGTGGGACCTGACCACATAGATGTCCTGAATGTGGCCCTAAGGTCAAGACATTTAAGGTCCTGCAGTGGGTTATCACAAGTAACATTTTCCTGATAACAGGCCGGTTTGAGAATGCACATGCCCTTGTCTCAGAGAACCAGGACTGAGCTGTGAGCTCTGCATAGAGTCACAATGAGTGGCACTGTTACCTAGAGACAAATGCCTGCAGCTTGGCAGAGAAAGAGACCTCCATGGAGGGGCATCAGCTGTGGACACACCGCCCCCCATTCTTGAAATCCACAAAACAGGCCCATGATCCTAGGAGGAAGCAGAAATGAGCCAGCCTTAAAAAACCTCAAGCAGAGCCCCAGAAATTAACCACAAAATACCTATGCATCCCAAAAGATTTGCACAATGCCTCATGCTTGTCTTGATGATGTAGGGGTGAGTTTTTTTTGAAACTTGTGCCACTGTGATTTCTATATAGTCCGCCTGTGTTCCCCAGGTTGCCCTATCTCAGGGTGGAGCTTCCTGCAGAACCACACAGCTTCAGAAACTGCCAGGATATGTGTTTCTGTGGGATTGTAGTAAATCTTGGATGTCTGTGTGTGTGGCCTTGTGTGTCTGTGTGTTTTTCTCTGTGTGTGTATGCCTGCATGTGGATTCCTCTTAAAGAAATGTGGCTAACATATATCAGTGCTTCATTTTTTTTAAACTCTTTCAAATTTTTGGTGGCCTGTCATGGTTAATCTGCATGGGCTGAGGAGCTCCGTCTTCTTTATCTTTTTGTGGATTATGGATCCGCAGTTGATTGGCAGGTGTGCTGAGACCGGTTGGTGTCCCAATCACCTCCCCATCCAAAGGAGCCACTCTTCTAGAAATAAGAAGAGCACACCATACCAAAAAACAGATATCTCCCAGTGTTTCATTGTCCTGCATCCAACCCAGGGAGAGACACTAGAAGTCCTGTCTGCAGGGCCCTTTGAATTTACCTTGAATTAGGTTCCCAGCTGAGTAGGTGCTTCATGTTGTGAGGGAGAACTCCTCAATCATCTTGGAATTTTGTCCTGGGTCATACAGTGTGAGCAGAAGTAAGGTCATATAGGGGTGAGGATACAATCTGATGAGGGGTGGATGGAGTCCTGCAACTTCACCTGCAGACAAAATTAAGACAGATGACACAGAATGTGCTTCCAACTGAATCATGCATTCCCTTAATTGTACAAGCAGTCTGCACAATAGTCCAGTGTTCAAGTCGGAGTACTCCAACATGCAAGGAACACTTGGAATGCAAATTGAGGCCTTCCTGGCAAACTTCCCATTTGAGGATTTTCATAGCTAATACCAAATGGGGTGGAAAGGATTGATGCTGGGTGTGATATGGCCTCCCCACTTGCCTCTTCTTTTTCTGACTTCCATGTTTTTTGTTGGCCTAGGGTTTCCTGGGTCTGGCTTAACCAGTTCCACACTAAACCTTTCCCAGTGCATGGAGAACGACCCTGATGAGAATCCATTGCATTAGTTTTTCCTTCTAAACACCATCATGTTTTAATTAATGGGCAGCTTTGAAACTTTTAAAACCATAAATTCTTGTTACAGCAGCCAACAAATAAACTCAACAACAAACCAGACTATATGGCAACCTCTATTGGACTAGATTCTTGGACATTGCCTCTTTCAGGAATGGAGTCATAAGAGCAGTTTCCAGTGATCACCTCACCATCTCAAAACACCTCAGATTCCAGTGGGACCCTACCCCAGAGACATTTCAAAGGGGCTCTAAGTTTGAGACATTTAGGATCTTGCAGGTATTATCCCAGACAGCATTTTTCCTAACACGAAGCTGTCTGAACCTCTACCATTTTCCTCTGATTAGGAAGGCTGGCAGCTCTGACAGTCAGGCACATGAGCCTGCCTTGCAAATACACATTTTCTAGTCTCAGGGCATGAGGTCTCAGCTTTGAGCTCTGGCTAGCATCACAATCAATGCCACTTTTGCCTAACGACATATGTCTGCATGTTGGGGGAAAAGGATACCTCTGTGAAGGTGCATGTGCTGTGGACTCCTGTGGGTCTTCTCTCTGGGATCTTTGAGTTGGTCCCATGGTCCTAGGAGACATCAGACTTGAACCAGCCTGAAAAAATATCAAGCAGAGTTTCAGGAACAAACTGCAAAATTTCTAAACATTCAAAAGGATCTGCAGGATGCCTCAGTCATGCCTAGATGATGTAGGGTTGGGTCTTCTGAAACCTACCACATTGTGATTTCTAGGTATAGCCCACCTGTGTTACCCAGGGTTGCCGTCTTTCAGGTGAAGCTTCCTGTAGAACTACACAACCTCAGAGGCTGCCTTGCTATGTGATTCTGATGGAGTGTTGCAGGTGTTGGATGTCTTTGTGAGTGTGTGGCTTGTGTGTTTGTGTGTGTGTGTGTGGCTGTAAGTGGAGTCTGCTGAAAACAATGTGGCTAATGCACTATGGAACTTCCTATGATTGAAACTTCCAACCTTTTGGTGGCCAGTCGGTGCTTGCTGTGCTTTGGCTGTGGGGTTGATGTTCTTTGTTTTTCTGTGGATTATAAATTCACAGTAAATTGGGACACTGGCTGAGACATGATGGTGTTCAAGTCATCCCCCCACCGCACACAAAAACAAAAAAAAAGCCACTCTTCTAGAAAGAAGAGGAGCACACCACACCCTAAAACAGGCATCTCTCTGTGTTTCATTGTCCAGGGAGAGATATTAGCAGTCCATTACACAGGGCCCCTTGAATTTACCTCAAATTCAGTTCCCAGTCAAGCAGGTGCTTCATCTCATCATGAGGCATGCCTCCATCATCTAGAGATTTCATTCTAGGACAGAAAGTGTGAGCAGCAATAAGTTCAGATGGGGTGAAGATACAATCTGGTGAGGGGTAAATTGACTCCTGAACTTTCTCCTTTATTAAAGGTGAAGAGAGATGACACAGAAGTTGCTTCCAAGTGGATCCCCACATTCTCTTAATTGCACACACTGTCCAATCATGGCCTGATGTTCAGGTGGAAGTATACAAAGTGCAGGGAATATTTGGAGTTCAAACTGCAGCCATCCTGGCAAACTCCAGATCTGAGAGCTTTCAAACCCCGATCCAAATGAGAGTGGGATGTATTGATGATGGGAGCGATATTCCCTACACAATTGCCTCTTCTTTTCCTGATTTCCATGTTACTTCTCAGCCTAGAGTTTGCTGAGTCTGGCTCCACCTCTTCTACAATAAGCAATTTACAGTTCATGGAGGATGACCCTCATGGGAATGCATTGCATGAGTGTTTCCTTCTAAACACAGTCACATTTTAATGACTGGGCAGCTTTGATACTTTTAAAAGCATAAATTCCTGTTACAACCTCCAGCAAAATAACTCTGGTTCTCCCACTTTTATCGGAGGGCTGCATGATTCCTTCAGAATGAGAAACAGGCAGCAGTGTCTGGCTTTTGCCTGGTAATCTAAGTTCTGTTTCATTTCATCTGCACATCCTTTCTCATGGTGGAGAGAAACTTTCATGGGGCTCTTTCTGGATGGGGCTGCCTCTTGCCACAGATCTTTTGCTGCCAGGGATTTCAGGGAGTAAATGGGACTTTAGGTAATCTGGCTGGACTCCACGTTGTTGCTCTTCCTCTGGTTGTGGGGGCTGTTGTTTGCACTTTGTAGGAGGCTTTTGGTGTCTCAGCCAGGAATCTTTGAACATTGCTTGGACTCCAGCACAATTCAGCTCATTCTCTTACGTGAGCTTTACTTCCTGTTTTTTTGTTTTGTTTTGTTTTGTTTTTATTTCATAGGCGTTTCAGAGTGCCCCTCAACAACACTACTGGTCACTATTTTTCTGCCTTCAATAAACACAGATGGTCTCTGTGACACTGTCTCAATATCATCTGCACCCATGAGAGACCAAATCGAGGTCTGAGAACACTGCTTTACCTTGCACTTGCCTTTGTCATGGTTCCTGCCTTTCCCAGAGAGCCCCAGCGAGGCCCAAGATAAAGGAAGGCAATAAGGTCAAGGTCCCTGACAAACTTAGGTGAACCTGCCTCTGGGGTCTCAGGTATGATTCCATTACCCAAAGACCCCTCAACAACTCACTAGACTATACCCCAATCTCCATGGGATCCGATTCCTCCACACAGCCTCTTTCTGAAATGGGGTCAGAAGAGCAGTTTCCATGACCACCTCACAGCCTCAAAATGCCTCATCTTCCAGTGGGACCCAAATACAGAAAGGGCCCGAATGGGCGCTAAGTTTTAGGGTTCCACAGAGGATTATCACAGCCAGCCTTTCTCCTGATACCATTCTGGCTCTGCTTGCACCATTTTCCTTTCCTTAGGCAAGCTGACAACTCTAACATCTGGGCCCCCCAGCCTGCCTCCCGATTGTTCCTGAGCTAGTCTTAGGGCACCACGCCTGACCTGTGAGCTCTGGCTAACATCACAATAATGGTCCTGTTGCCTAGTGACATGTCCCTGTGGCTTGGCAGAGAAGGAGACCTCTGTGGCTTTGCATCAGTGGTGGACCTTCACCTGTCTTCTCTATGGAATACAGGGGACAATCCTATTATCCTGGGAGATGGCAGACATGAGCCAGCATGAATAAATGTCTAGCAGAGCCCCAGGAATAAATAATGAAATCCCCAAGGATTCAAAATAATCTTCGAGATGCCTCAGGCCTCCTAGATTTTGTAGCAGTGAGTCTTTTTGAAATATGCCACACTTGATTTCTAGGTACAGCCTGTCCCTTTTCCCTGCGGTCTGTTTCTCCCTGGTGGGGATTTCTGCATAACCACACAACCTCAGAACCTTCTGGGCTGTGTGTTTCTGTGGGAGTGTTGTAAGTATTGGATATCTGTGTGTGTGTGGCATCGCGTATTTGTGTGTGTGTGCGTGTGTGTTTGCCTGTAAGTGGAGTCTGCTTAAAGGAATGTGGCTAATGCACTGCAGCTCTTTTTTTCTTTTGAGTCTCCCAACTTTGGTGGCCTGCCTGTGTGGCTCTCCTGAGAATGCAAGCCTCCCTCTTCTTTATTTTTCTGTGACTCAAGAATTTGCAGTGAATTGGGAGGCTGGCTGAAACCCATGAAGGGCCAAGTCACCTCCTCCCTGCAAACAAATCTGCTCTTCTAGAAATAAGAGAAGCACACTGCATGCTACAACAGACATCTCCCAGTGTTTTATTATTTTGTGGCCAACACAGGGACAGACACCAGAAGTACTTTCTGCAAGTAGCCTTGAAATTACCTCAAATTCAGTTCCAAGATCAGCAGATCCCTCAGGTCATGAGGGGGCACTCCTCCAACATCTTGAGTTTTCATCCTGGGGCAGAGATTGTGAGCAGCAACAAGGAACAGTTAGAGGTGAGGGTACTCTCTGCGGTGGAATCGGTCCTGCAACTTCACATGCAAAAAGGGAAAGACTGATGACACAAAAGTGCTTCCAATTGCATCCCCACATTCCCTTAATTGCATAAACAGTCCATATCATGGTCTGGTTTTCAGGTGAAAGTTCTCCAACATGCAGGAAACATTTGTAGTGCAAACTTGGGTGATCATGGCAAACTCCCAATTTGAGGGATTCCATACCCTGAAGCAAATGGGAATGGGATGAGATGGATTGATGCGGGGTGGGATGCGGCCTCCACACTTGCCTCTCTTTTTCTGACTTCCATGTTCCTCACTGGCCGAGGGTTACCTAGAGGCTCAATGTCTTCCATACTAAATGTTTCCCAAGTTCACGGAGGATGGCCTTCATGGTAATCCACTGTGTGACTGTTTTGTTGTAAACACTGTCACATTTTAATGACTGGGCAGCTGTGATAGTTTTAAAATTGCAGATTCCCATTACAGCTGCCAACATGAAAACCCTTGTTCTCCCACTTCTATCAGAGGGCTGCGTGATTCCTGAAGGATGAGAAGTAGGCCACCAAGTTTGGCTTTTCCCTGATAATCGAGGCTCTGTTGCATTCCATCTGCATGTCCTTTCTCCTTGCAGTGGGTGTCTTTCATTGGGCTGTTGCTGGATAGGACGGTCTTTCATCACACATCTTTTTGTGCCAGGGATTTCAGAGAGCAAAATGACATCAAGTAGGCTGGGAACACTCCATGTTCTGGGTGGTGATCTCCTTGTGGGGGCTGGGGTTGTTTGCACTTTACTGGAGGGTTTTGGGTCCTCTGATAGAAATCTTTGAAGGTTGCTTGGATTCCAGCACAAGTCAGCTCATTCTCTCAGATGAGTCTTAATTTTCCTTTCCTTTCATGGCAGTCCACAGTGCCCCTCAACAGCACTACTGGACACAATTTTCAGGCTTGCAATTACCACAGACAGCCTCTGAGACACAGTCTTAACCTTATCTGCACCCATGAAAAGCCAGTTTGAGGTTTGAGAACAATGCTCCACCTCAGACCTGCCTTTGTCATGGTTCCTGGCTTTCACAGAGAGCCCCTGTGAGACCCAGTTTGAAGGGAGGCACTGAGGCCAAGGGCCCAGCCATCTTTCCCTGACACCCACCTCTGGATCTCAGGTTTAATTGCATCAACCAAAGACCCCTCATCAACTCAGCAAAACATATTCCATTCTTCATGGCTCTGATTCTTACATAAAAGCTCTTTTGGGAATCAAGTCAGAAGAGCAGTTTCCAGCAAAGACCTTAAAATCTTGAAACACCTCCTGCTTCAACAGGACTGACCATGGAGACATCCTGAAGGGTCCTGAAAGTTGAATCTTGCAGTGAGTTGTCACAAGCTGCGTTTTTCCTGATATCAGGCTGGCTCTGCCTGTAACATATTTCTCTTCTTAGGCAGGATGACAGTTCTGACAGCTGGTGCCTGAGTCTGCTAACGAATGCACATGTGCTAGTTTGAGGACACCTGGCCTGAGCTGTGAGTTCTGGCTATCCTCACCATAAATGCCAACTTGCCTAGTGACAAGTCTCTGCTACTTGGCACAGATGGCAGCCTTTGTGAAGAGGCAACAGTGAGGAACTCTTGCCTGTCTTCCTGGTGGGATTCATGGGATAGTTTGATGATCCCAGAGAGGGCAGTCATGAGCCAGCATGGAAAAAACCTCAAACACAGCCCTAGGAATAAACCGCAAAATCTCTAAGGATCCAGAAGGATCTGCCAGATGCCACAGGCCTTCCTAGATGTCATAGCAGTGAGTTCTTTCAAAACTTGGCCCACTGTGATTTTAAGGTACAACCCACATGTGTTCCCTGGGGTTACTCTCTCCAAAATGAGGCATCCTGCAGCCTCAGAACCTGATAGATTGTGTGTTTCTTTGGGAGTATTTTGAGTGTTGGATGTCTGTGTGTGTATGTGGCTTTGTGTATTTGCGTGTGTGTGTGCATGCCTGTAAGTGGACCCTGTTTAAAAATATGCCACTATTGCACTGCAGCTATTTTTTTTTGTTTTGTTTTGTTTTTTTTTTAGTTTCACACACTTTTGGTTGTCTGTCTGTGTGGCTCTGCTTGGGATGTGGGGATCCTTGTTCATCATTTTTGCTTTGGATTATGAATCTGTAGTGAATTGGAAGGCTGACTGAACATGCTGGGGTCCAAATCACCTCCTCTTGCCCAAAAAAAGCCACTCTTCTAGAAGAAAAAGAGCACACCAAACTCAAGAACAGACATCTCCCAGTGTTTCGTTGTCCTGTGGCCAACCCAGGGAGAGTCACTAGCAGTCTTGTCCACAGGCCCCTTGAATTTACCTCAAATTAGTTTCCAAGCTGGGCAGGAGCTTCACATCATGAGGGGGCACACCTCCATCATCTTTGGGTTTTATTCTGGGTCAGAGGGTGGACAGCATTGAGGTCAGATAGGAATCAGGATACAATATGATGAGGGGTGTATCCACTCCCACACTCTCATCTGCAAAAAAATTGACAGATGTCAGAGAAGTTATTCGAAAACAAAGGATCTGCAGGATGACTCAGGCCTGCCTAGACATTGTCAGGGTGATTTTTTTTTTTTTTGAAACTAAGCACACTGTGATTACTAGGTACAGCCTGCCTGTGTTCTCCAGGGTTGCTCTCTCCCAAATGGGACTTTGTGCAGAACCACGCATCCTCAGATGTTGCCAGGCACTGTGCCTCTGTGGGTGATTTGCAAGTGTTGGATGTTTGTGTGTGTGTGGCTTTGCAGGTTTTTTTTCTGTGTGTGTGTGTGTCTGTGTGCCTGTAAGTGGAGCCTGCTTAAAGGAATGTGGCTAATGCACTGCAGAGCTTCTTCTTCTTCTTTATTTTTTATTTTTGAGTGTTCTAAACATTTTATGGCCTGTATGTGTGTCTGTGCTTGGACTATGGGGATAGTGTTCTTTATTTTTCTGTGGATCATGAATCTGCAGTTAATTAGTAGGCTGGCTGAGACTGCCAGGGTACAAATCACCTCCCATAGGAAAAAAAATCCACTATTCTAGAAAGAAGAGGAGCACACCACAGCCAAGAACAGACATTTCCCAGTGTTTCCTTATCTGGCAGCAAAAGCATGGCAAGACACTAGCAGTCCTGTCCCCAAGGCCCCTTGAATTTACATCAAATTCTGTGCCCAGCCAAACAGGTGCTTCAGGTTGTAAGGTGCCACTCCTCCATTGTCTTGTGATTTGATTGTGGGACAGAGGATGTGAGCAGCAATAAGGTCAGTTAGGAGTCAGAATACAATCTGGTGAGGGGTAAATTTGTTTCTGCAGCTTTCTCCACTAAAAATGTGAAGGCAAATGACATAAAAGGGGAACTGCATCACCAAATTCCCTTCATTGCACAAGCAGTCCACACCATGGCCCATTGTTCAGGATGGAGTGTTCCAATGTGCAGGGAATATTTGGGGTGCAAATGGGTTCTGTCAGGGCTACCTCCAGATTTGAGGGCTTTCACACCTGGAGCTGAATGGGAGTGGGGTGGATTGATGCTGGATGGGATGTGGCCTCCACACTTACTGAATGTTTTACTGATTTCTATGTTCCTCATCAGCCTAGGGTTTCCTGCGTCTTGCTCAATCTCTTCCACACTGAATGTTTTGGGAACTTTGGTTCATGCATGATGACCATCAAACAAATACATTCTGTGAGTGTTTCCTTCTAAACACTGTCATGTTTTAATGACTGGGTAACAGTGATACCTTTAAAACCATGAATTCCCATTACAGCTGCTAGCAATGAAACTCATTTTCTCCTACTTCTATTGAAGAGCTGCATAATTTCTGTAGAAGAGAAGCAGGTAGCAGTGGCTGTCTTTTGCTTGGTACTAGGGTCTGTTTCGTTTCATCTGCACATTCCTTATCATTGCCGAGGGGGGTCTTTCATTGGTCTGTTGCTGGTTGAAACTGCCTCTCACCACAAAAGCTTTTGACTACCAGGGATCTCAGGGAGCAAAAGGGACTTCAGGCAGGCTGGCTGCACACTAGGTTGGGGGTGATTGTTACATTCTGGGGGCTGAGGCTGTTTGCAAACTGCAGGAACTTTTGGGTTTCCTGAGAGGAATCATTGAAGATTGCTTGGACACCAGCACAAGGCAGCTGATTCTCTCAGGCAAGCTTTGATTTTTGTTTGCTCTCATGGGAAATCCACAGTGTCCCTCAACAACACTACTGGTCACACTTTTCAGGCTTGCCATAGCCAAAGATGACCTCTGAGACACTGTATCAACCTCATCTGCACCCATGAGAGGCCAATCAGTGGTGTGAGAACACCGCTCCACCGTGAACTTACCTTTGTCGTGGTCCCTGTCTTTCCCAGAAAGCCCCTGTGAGGCCCAGGAAGAAGGGATGCAGCAAGGTCAAGAGCCTGGCCATCTTTCATTGGCACCCGCGTCTGGGGTCTCAGGTATGATTCTATCACCCAAAGAACCCTCAAAAACACACCAGACACTATTCCAATCAGCCATCAGTAAGAATCACCAGATAATACTCCAATCTGCAATGCATAAGAATCATGCGGTTCTTACACACAGCTTCTTTTGGAAATGGAATCAGAAGAGCAGTTGCCAGCCACCACTTCACTGTCTCAAAACACACTCTCCTCCACTGGGACCCAACAACGGATACTGCTTGAAGGGGCCCTGAGGTCGAGACTTTCAGGGTCCCATAGTGTGTTCTCACAGGCAGCCTTTTTCCAGACACCAGGCCAGCTCTGACTGTACCGCTTTCCTTTGCTTAGGCAGGCTGACAGCTCTAACAGCCTGGAGCCCAAGCCTGCCTCTCAAATGCACATGCGTTAGTCTCAGGAAACCAGTCCTGATTGTCAGCACTGCATAGCTTCATAATGATTGTCTCTTTTGCCTAGCGATAAGTTCCTGAGGCTTGGCAGAGAAAGAGACCTTTGTGGAGGTGCATCAGTGGTGGATTCTCACCTGTTGGATGCAGGGAATAGTCCTGTTGGATGCAGGGGATAGTCCCATTATTCTAGATGAGAGCAGACGTGAGCCAGCCTGAAGAAACAGCAGCCACAGCCTCAGGAATAAATCGCTAATGATCCAAAAAGATCTGCAGGATTTCTCAGGCCTGCCTAGATGTTGTTGTGGTGAGTCTTCATGAAACTTGCCCCACTGTTATTTCCAGGTACAACCCGCGTGTGTTCTCCATGGTTGCTCTCTCCAAGGTGGGGATTCCTGCAGAACCACACAGCCTCAGGAGCTGCTGGGCTGTGTGTTTCTGTGGGGATGTTGTGAGTGTTGGATGTCTGCATGTGTGTGAGGCATTGTGTGTTTGTGTGCTTGTAAGTGGAGTCTGCTTAAAGGACTATGGCTAACTCAATTCAGTGCTGCTGCTCCTCTTCCTCCTCCTCCTCCTCCTTCTTCTTCCTCTTCTTCTTCCTCTTCTTCTTCTTTTTTGTTTTTTTTTCTTTTTCTTGAGTCTGAAAACATTTTGGTGGCCTGTCTACGTGGCTTTGTTTGGGATACGGGACTCTTTTTTTTGTTGTTGTTGTTGATTATTTATTTATTTATTTTTCCTGTGGATCATAAATCTGCAGTGAATTGGGATGCCTGCTGAGGCCCGTCAGTGTCTAAATCACTTTCCTTTGCAAAAACAGCCACTGTTTTAGAAAGAAGAGCAGAACACCAAATCAATAAAGAGGCATTCCCTAGTGTTTTATGTCTTGCAGCCAACCCAAGGAGAGACACTAACAGTCCTGTCCTCAGGGCCCCTTGAATTTCCTCAAATTCATTTTCCAGCTAAGCAGGTGCTTCATGGTGTGAGGGGACACTCCTCCATCATCTTGGGATTTCATCCTGGGATAGAGACTGTGAGAAGAAATCAGGTGAGATATGGATGAGGATACAATCTGATGAGGAGTGGATAGGGTCCACTTCACCTGCAAAATACGTGAAGATAGATGATATAGAAGGTGTTTCCAAATCCATCCCCACATTTACTTAATTTCACAAGCCATCCCACATCATGGCTCAGTGTTCAGGCAGGAATACTCCAACGTGCAATTAACATTTGGAGTGCAAACTGGTGGCATCCTATCAAACTCCCAATTTGAGCACTTTCATACCTGTAACCAAATGAAGTGGAAGGCATTGATGCTGGGTGGGATATGGCTGCACATTTGCCTCTCCTTTTCATGACTTTCATGTTCCTCATTGGCATAGGGTTTCCTAAGTGGCTACATCACACCCATGCTAAAAGTTTTTGAGTTAACAACTACCCTCAAGGGCATTCATGGTGTGAGTGTTTCTCTATAAACACTGTCACATTTTAATGACTGGGCAGCTTTGATACATTTAATACCATAAATTCCCATTACAGCCACAACAAGGAAACTCTTGTTCTTCCAGTTCTTTTGAAGGGCTGCATGATTCCTGTAAGATAAGAAGCAGTCAGATGTGTCTGTCTTTTTCCTGGTAATCTAGCCTCTGTTTCATGTCATCTGTAAGGCCTTCTCATATTGGAGGGGCTGTCTCATTGGGCTGTTGCTGGATGGTACTGCCTCTCACCATAGATTATTTAGCTTCCAAGGATTTCAGAAAGCAAAAGGGATTTTGGGTAGGCTTTCTGGGCTCCAGGTTGTGTGTTATTGTCGCATTGTTAGGGCTGAGATTGTTTGCACTTTACAGAAGATTTTTGGGTCCTCTGACAGGAATCATTGAACACTGCTTGGACTCCAGCACAAGGCAGATCCTTCTCTCAGGTGAGCCTAGATTTTTGTTTGCTTTTGTGGGGAATCAACAATGCCCTTCAACAGCATTACTGGAAAACTTTTTCAGGCTTGCCGTCTGCACAGACAGCCTCTGAGACACTCTCTCAACCTCATTTGCTTATGTGAGAAGCCAGTCCTAGATGTGAGAACACTGCTTCTCCTTGACTTGCCTTGCTGTGGTTTCTCCCTTTCCTCAAGAGCCTCTGCAAGGCCCAGAATGAAGTGAGGTAGTGAGGTCAAAAGCCCAGGTATCTTTGGCTGGCACCTGCCTCTTGGGCCTCAGGTATAATTCTATCACCCAAAGAACCCTCAACAACACACCAGACTATATGCCACTCCCCATGGGACCAGATACTTGCACACAATCTCTTTGGGGAATGCAGTCAGAAGAGCAGTTTACAGTGACCACCTCATATTCTCAAAATGCTTTTCCTCCAGTGAAACCCAACCACAAAGATGGCCTGAAGGGGCCCTGAGGTCAAGACTTTTAGAGTCCTGCTGTGGAATTTTGTAGGCAGCCTTTTTCCAGATACCAGGCTGTCTCTGCCTGTACTCTTTTCCTCTGCTTAGGAAAGCTGACAGCTGTGACAGCTTGGCTTCTGTGCCTGCCTCAGGGATGAGCATATGCTAGCCTCAGGTCACCAGGCCTGATTATAAGCTTTGCCTAGAGTCACTATGAATGTCACCATTGCCTAGCAACAAGTTCTTGTGGCTTGGCATAGAAGGAGGTCTCCGTGGAGGTGTGTGGGTGGTGGAATCTCACTGCCTTCTATGTGGGATCCATGGGATCATCCCATGATCCCAGGAGAGGGCAGAACATGAGCCAGCCTGAAGAAAGGTCAAGCATAGTCTCAAGAATAAACCACAAATTCCATAAAGATTCAGAACTTTCTGCAGGATTCCTCAGATCTGCTTAGACGTTGTAGGGGTGAGACTTTTTGAAACTTGCCCCACTTTGATTTCTAGGTACAGCCCGCCTGTTTTCCCATCTGTTCTCCCTGGTGTTGCACTCTTTCAGGTTCTTCCTGAACAGCCATGTGGCCTCAAGAGCTGCCAGGCTGTGTGTTTCTTTGATAGTGTCGCAAGTTTTGGATGTCTGTGTGTGGCTTTGTGTCTCTGTGTGTGTGTGTGTGTGTGTGTGTGACTGTCAGTGGAGCCTGCTTAAAAATATGTAGCCAACACAACTGCAGAGCTTCTTTTTTTTGAGTCTCACAACTTCCTGATGGCCTGTGTGGCTCTTCTTGGGCTGTGGGTATCTGTGTTCATTATTTTTCTGTGGATCAAGAACCTTCAGTCAATTGGGAGGCAAGCTCAGACACGCTGAGGTCCAAATCATCTTGTTCTGCCAAAAAAACCCACTCTTCTAGAAGAAGGGAAACATATCACACCCAGGAACAGCCATCTCTCAGTGTTTCATACTCCTGCTACCAACCTAGGGAGAGACACTACCAGTCCTGTCTGCAAAGTCCCTTGAATTTACCTTGAGTTTTGTTGCCCACTGAGGAGGTGCTTCACTTTGTGAGTGGGCACTTTTCCATTGTCTTCTGATTTCATTTTTGGACAGAGAGTGTAGGCAGCAATAAGGTCAGAAAGCAATGAGGATAAAATCTGGTGAGGGATGGATGGTGTCCAGAATTTTCACCTGCAAAAAATGTGAAGAAGATGACTCTGAGGTGCTTCCAACAGCATCCCTACATTTCCTTTATTGCACAAGCTGTCCACTCCATGGCCTACTGTTCAGGTAGGAGTACTCCAAAGTGCAGGGAACATATGGAATGCAAACTGGGGCCATCCTGGCTAACTTATGATTGGAGGGGTTTCATACTGAGAGCCAAATGAGAGTGAGACCAACTGATACATTAGGAAATGTGGTCTGCACACTTACCTCTTTTTTTTCCTAACTTCCATCTTATTTATTTATTTATTTATTTATTTTGGCCTCGGGTTTCCTGGTTCTGACTCAACCTTTTCCATGCTAAAAATTTCTGAGTTCACAGAAGATGACCCTCAAGAAAATCCATTGCCTGAGTGTTTCCTTCTAAACACTTTATCATTTTAATGACTGGGCAGCTGTGATAAATTCAAAACTGTAAATTCCATTACAGCTGACAACAAGCCAGCCCTTCTTCTCCAGCTTTCTTGAGAGTCCTGCCTGATTCCTCTAGGATGAGAATCAGGCAGCTGTGTCTGTCATTTGCCTAGTAATCTAGGTTCTATTTAATTGCATCTACATGTCCTTTCTTATTGTGGAGGGTATATTTCATTCAGCTGTTGCTGGATGAGGCTGCCTCTTGCCATATTTCTATAGGCTGCCAGGGATTTCAAGGAGCAAAAGGGACTTTGGGGAGGCTGGCTGTGCTCCAGGTTGTGGGTCATGGTCTTGTTGTGGTTCTGAGGTTGTTTGCAGTTTCCAGGAGTCTTTAGGGTCCTCTGACAGGAAACTTTGAATGTTGCTTTGACTCTAGCACAAGTCTTCTGTTTCTCTTATCCAAGCCTTGATTTTTTTTTTTTTGCTTCCATGGGGCATCCACAGTGCCCCTCAATAGCAATACTGGATAGGCTTTTCAGGTGTCCCATCACCACAGATGGCTTCTGAGACACTGTCTCAACCTCATCTGTGCCCATTGGAGGCCAGTTCAAGGTGTGACAATAATGCTCCAATTTGGATGTGCATTTGTCATGATTCCTCCCTTTCCCAGACAGCCCATGCAAGGCCTAAGATGAAGGGAGGCAGTGAGGTTAAGAGCCTGGCCATCTTTCACTGGCACTTGCTTCTGGGGTCTCAGGATGATACTATAATTCAAAGACCTCTGCACAATTCACCAGACTACATTCCATTCCCCATGGGACCCGATTCTTGCACATGGCCTCTATAGGGAATGCAATCAGAAGAGCAGTTTCCAGTTACCATGTCACAATCTTGAAACACATCCTCCTCCAGTGGGAACTGACCATGGAGACTGCCTGAAATAGCCCTAAGGTCAAGACTTTAAGGTTCCAGCTGTGGGTTATCACAGTCAGCCATTCTCCTGATACCAGGGCAGCTCTGCCTGTACATTTTTCTCTGCTTAGGCAGGCGGACTGATCTGATGGATAGGCGCTGGATCCTCCTCCTGAATGTGCATGCACCAGTCTCAGAACACCAGGCCTGAGCTGTGAGCTCTGGCTAACATCATGATGAATGTCACCGTTGCCTAGTGACAAGTCCCTGCAGCCTGGCAGAGAAGACCTCCCTGGCGATGTGTCAGTGGTGGACTCTTGCCTGTCTTCTCTGGGATCCATGGGATAGCTCCATGATCGTAGTATAGGGCAGACATGAGCCAGCCTAAAGAAACATCAAGTAGAGCTCCAGGAATAAACTGTGAAATCCCTAAGGATCTAAAAATATCTGCAGGATGCTTCAGGCCTGCCTAGACGTTGTAGGGGTGAGTCTTTTTGAAACTAGCCCCACCGTGATTTGTAAATCCAGCCTGCCTGTGTTCTCTGGGGCTGCACTTTCTCAGGTGGGGTTTCTTGCAGAACAAAGAAGCCTCAGAAGCTGCCGAGATGTGTGTTTCTGTGGGAGTTTTGCAAGTGTTGGATGTTTGTGTTTATGTTGGCTTTGTGTGTTTTTTTGTGTGTGAGTGTCTGCTTGTTTGTGTGTGCCTATAAGTGGAGTCTGTTTAAAAAAATGTTGGTAATGCACTGCAGTGCTTTTTTTTTTTTTTTTTTCAGTCTTCCAACGTTTTGGTGGCCACTCTCTGTGGCTCTTCTTGTACTGTGGAGCATGAGTTCCTTATTTTTCTGTGGATGATGAATTCACAGTGAAGTAAGAGCCTGGCCAAGACCTGCAGGTGTCCAAATCACCTCCCCCTAAAAAAAAAAAAAAAAAAAGCAACTGTTCTAAAAATAAGAGAAGCATACCACACCCAAGAACAGACATCTCCCAGTGTTTCATTGTCCTGCCACCAAACCAGGGAAAGACATTAGCAGTCCTGTCCAGAGGGCAACTTGAATTTACCTCAAATTTATTTTCCAGATGAGCAGGTTATTCTCCTTGTGAGGTCACACTCCTCCATCATTTTGAGATTAATTTTGGGAAAGAGAGTGTGCTCAGCAGTAAGGTCAGATAGGGTTGGGGATACAATCTGGTGAGGGGTGGATGGGTTCCTGCACCTTCACCTGCAAAAAAAGGTGAAGACAGATGACACAGAACATGCTTCCACTGCATCTCCTGCATTCCCTTAATTGCACACAGTCCACACCATGGCCTGGTGTTCAGGTAGGAGTACTCCAACATTCACGGATATTTGGTGTGCAAACTGGGGCCATACAGGCAAACTCCTGATTAGAGGGTTTTCATACTCAGAGCCAAATGGGAGTGGGATAGATTGATGCTGGGCAGGATGGGGCCTTTACACTTGCCTCTTCTTTTCCTGACTTCCCTGTTCCTCATTGGCCTTGCGTTTCCCGGGTCTGGCTTAAAACTACCACATTAAATGTTTCCCACTTCACAGAGGAAGACCCTCATGGGAATCTGTTCTCTGATTGTTTTCTTCTAAACACTCACATTTTGATGACTGTACAGCTGTGATAGTTTTAAAACCTTTAACTCCCGTTACAGCTGCCAAAAGTAAACCCTTGTTGTCCCACTTCTATAGAAGGGCTTCATGATTCCTGTAGGATGAGAAGCAGGCAGCCATGTCTGGCTTTTTCTTGGTTTTCTAGGCTCTGTTTGTTTCATCTGCATGCCATTTCTCATTGTGGAGGGGTCTTTCATTGGGCTTTTAATGGATGGAAATGCTTCTTGTCACAGATCTTTTGTCTTCCAGTTATTTAAAGAAGCATAGAGGATTTCTGGTAGGCTCACTGCATTTTAGGGCTGGGTCATGTTCTTGTTGTGGAGGCTGAGGTTGTTTGCATTTTCTAGGAGGCGTCTGGGTCCTCTAACAGGCATCTTTGAATGTTGCTTGGACTATTGGTGTCTGTTTAAAGAAATGTTACAATATACTTTAGCGCTTCTTTTTTTGAGTCTCCCAACTTTTTCGTTGACTTTCTGTGTGTCTCTGCTTGTGCTGTGGGGCTTCATGTTCTTTATTTTACTGTGGATCATAAATCCTCAGTGAATTGGAAGGTGTGTTGTGACCTGCCTGCATCCAAATCACCTCCCCCTGCAAAACAAGCTACTCATCTAGAAAGAAGAGGAGAATGCCACATTAAAAAACACACATCTCCAAGTGTTTTATGGTCCTGAAGCCAACCCATGGAGAGAGAGTGGCAGTTCTGTTCACAGAGCCTATTTAGTTTATCTCAAATTCTGTTCCCAGCTGAGCAGGAGCTTCACATCATGAAAGGAGACACTTCCTTTCTGTTGGAATTTCATACTGGAATATAGACAGTGAGCATCAATAAGGCCTGATACAGGCAAGAATACAATCTAGTGAGGCATGAATATGGTCCAACAACATCACCTGAAAATAAAATGAAGACAGATGACACAAAAGATGCTTCCAACTCTACCTTCACATTCCCTAAATTACTCAAGCACACAAATGTGCATGGAATATTTGGAGTGCAAATTGGGGTCATCCTGACAAACTCCCAATTAGAGGACTTTCATATCTGAAGCCAAATAGGAATTAAATGGATTAATGCTGGCTGGGATGTAGCCACCACACTTGCCTCTTCTTTTCTTGACTTCCATGTTACTCATTGGCCTAGGGTTTCCTTGGCCAGGCTCAATGACTTCCATACTAAACGTTTCCCAGTTCAGGGAGAAGGACTCTCATGGGAACCCATTATGTGAGTGTTTTCTTCTAAACACTGTCAAGTTTTAATGACTGGGTTGCTTTGATACTTTTAAAACTTTAAATTCCTCTTACAGGCATCAACAATGAAATTCTTATTCTCCCTCTTCTATGGGAGGGCTGCATGATTTCTGTAGAATGAGAAACAGGCAGCTGTGTGTGGCTTTTGCCTGGTAATCCAACCTGTTTTATTTCATCTGCACTGCCTTCTCATTGGGAAGAGATGTTTCGTTTGGCAGATGAGGAAGGGGAATTCCTCTCATCACAGATTACTTAGCTTCCAGGAATTTCAGAGAGCAAAAGAGGCTTTGAGTAGGCTGTCTGCCCTACAAGTTGTGGGTTGTTGTTCTTGTTGTGTGGGCTAAGGTTGTTTACAGTTTGCAAAAGCCTTTTGCACTCTCTACAGGAATCATTGAATATTGCTTGGACTCCAGCATAAAGCAGCTCATTGTCTCAGGTGAGGCTTTATTTTTCTTTGCTTTCATGGAGAATCCACACTACTTCTCAATAGGACTACAGGACACATTTTTCAGGCTTGCAATCCCCATAAACTGCCTCTGAGACCCTGTCTCAACTTCATCTGCACTGATGAGAGAATAGGTCCAGGTGTGAGAACACTTCTCCACCTTGGACTTGCCTTTTTCATGGTTCCTGCCTTTCCCACAGAGACCCTGACAGGCCCAGCATGAAGCGAAGCAGTGAGATCAAGAGCCCAGCCATCTTTTGCTGACTTCCACCTCTGGGGTCTCAGGTATAATTCTATCACCAAAAGAACCTTTAAAAAGACACCAGACTATATTCTAACCTTCATGCGACCCAATTCTGGCACATACATATTCTTTTTCAGGAATGGAGTCAGAAGAGCAGTGTGCAGCAACCACCTCACAGTCTTCAAACGCTGCCTCCTACAGTGAGACCTAACCATGGAGGTGACCCAAAGAGGTGCTGAGGTCAAAAGTTGTAGGGGCCCACAGTGGGTTTTTGCTGGCAGCATTTTCCCCAATACCAGGAAATCTCTGCCTGTACCATTTTACTCTGCCTAGGCAGGCTGACAACTCTGACAGCCAGGTGCCAGGGCCTGCCTAACAAATACACATGTGCTGGTCTCAGGGCACCAGGCCTGATTGTGAGCTCTGGCTAGTGTCACAGTGAATGTCATGTTTACCTAGCAACAAACCCCTGCAGCTTGTTGGAGAAGGAGACCTCGGTAAAGATGCATCTGTGGTGGACTCTCAACTGACTTCTCTATGGGATCCATGGGATAGTCCCTTAATCCTTCAAGAGGGCAGATGTAAACCAGACTGAAGAAATGTCAAGCACAGCCTTGACACAACCATGAAATCCCTAAGAATCTGAAAGGATCTGCAGGATTCCTCAGGCCTGCCTAAACATTGTAGTGGTGAGTCTTTTTGAAATTTGCACCACTGTGATTTCTAGGTACAGTCTACCTGTATACCCAGGAATTGCTGTCTGCCAGGTGGGGCTTCCTGCAGAAACAGGCCTCAGAAGCTGCCAAGCTGTGTTTGTGAGTGTCGGATTTCTGTGTATGTCTGTGGCTTTTTGCTTTTGTGTGTTTGTGTGTGTATGTGTGGCTGTAAGTGGAGTTTTCTAAAATAACTGTGATTAATGCACTGCAGCACAATTTTTTAAATCTCCCTACCTTTTGGTGGCCTGTCTGTGTGGCTCTGCTTGGGCTCTGGTGCTCCGTGTTCTTTATTTTCTGTTGGATCATGAATCTGCAGTAAATTGGGAGGGTGGCTGAGACCAGCCCTGGTTGAAATTACCTCCCACTGAAAAAAAAAAAAAAAAAAAAAAAAAAAGCTATTCTTCCAGAAAGAAGAGAAATATGCACATCCAAGAATAGATGTCTTCCTGTATTTCATTGTCATGCATCCCACCCAGAGTGAGATACTAGCAATCCTGTCTGCAGGGTCCCTTGAATTTACCTCAAATTCAGTTTACAGCAGGGCAAGTGCTTCACATCATGAGGGGGCACTCCTCCATCATCTTGGGATTTCATTCTGTGAAAGAGAGTGTGGACAGCAATAAGGTCAGACATGGGTGAGGATACAATCTAGTGAGGGATAAATAGAGTCCCACACCTTCATTTCCTAAAATCATGAAGACGGATTACACAGATGGTGCTTCTAACTGCATCCCAGCTTTCCCTTAATTGCACAAGCAGTCTACAACATGGCCTGGTGTTCATGCGGGAGTACTACAACATGGAGGGACTATTTGGAGTGCAACCTGGGGCCCTCCTGGCAAATTCCTGATTTGAGGACTTTCATACCCCAAGCAAAATGGGTGTGGGATGTGTTGATCCTGGGTGGAATTTGCCCTCCACACTTGCATCTTCTTTTTCTGAATTCCATGTTCCTCATTGGCCGATGGATTCCTGGGTCTGTCTCAACATCTTCCACACTAAACTTTACCCAGTTCATGGAGAACAACACTGATGGGATTCCATTGCATGTGTGTTTCCTTGTAAACACTGTCATGTTTTAATGACTGGGCAACTATGATACCTTTAAAAACATAAATTCCCATTATAGCCACCAAGAAGGAAACTCTTGTTCTCCCACTTCTGTCAGAGGGCTGCATGATTCCTGTAAAATGACAAGCAGGCAGCACTGCCTGGCTTGTAATCTAAGCTCTGTCTCATTTCTTCTGCCTGTCACTTCTAATTATTGAAAGGGTCTTCCATTGGGCTCTTGCTGAATGAAACGTCCTCCCGTTAAAGATCTTTCACTGCCATGGAATTCAGGGAGCAAATAGGATTTCAGGTAAGCTGGCTGTGTTCCAGGTTGTGGTTGTTGTCAGTGTGGGGGCTGTGGTTGTTTGCACTTTGCAGGAGGCTTTTGGATCCTCTGCCAGGAATCTTGGAATTTTGCTTGGACTCAAGCACAAGACAGCTTGTTCTCTCTGGTGAGCCTCGATTTTTATTTGCTCTCATGAAGGGTCCACAGTGCCCCTCAACAGTTCTACTGGACAAACTTTTCAGGCTTTCAATCACCACCAATGGCCTCTTGAGACACTGCCCCAACTTCATCTGCATCTGTAAAAGGCTAGTTCAAGATGTGAGAACACTGCTCCACCTTGGATTTGCCTTTATGATGGTTCCTGCTTTTCCAAGATTTCCTGTGCTAGGGCAAAGATGAAGGGAGACAGTGAGGTAAAGACTTAGCCATCTTTTGGTGACACCTGCCTCTGGGATTTCAGGTATAATTTATCACCCAATTACCCCTCAACAACTCCCAAGACTATATTGCAAACAACGTGGGACCTGATTCTGGCACACAGCCTCTTTAGGAAACACAGTCAGAAGAGCAGTTTCCAGCAACCACCTCACCATCCCAAAACGCCTCCATCCCCGAAGTGACCTGACCATGGATACGTCCTGAAGGACCCTTAAGATAGACATTTTATAATTTGGGAGTGGATAATCACAGGCAGCCTTTTCCTGATACCAGACTTGCTCTTCCTGTACCATATTCTGCTTAGGCAAGCTGACAGCACTGACTACCAGGTGCTAGAGCATGCATGACTAAAGTGCATATGCTAGTCTCAGGGAGTGTTGCAAATGTTGGATATCTGCATATGAGTGTGGCATTGTGTTTTTGCGAGGGTGTCCTTGTGTGTGTGTGTGTGTGTGTGTGTGTGTTGGCCTGTAAGTGGAGACTGATTACAAAAATGTGGCTAACACACTTCAGCTTTTCTTGTTTTGAGTCTCCCAACCATTTGCTGGCCTGTTTGTGTGGTTTTGCCTGTGTGGAAATGTTCCCTGTTTTTCATTTTTCTGTGGGTCATAAATCTGCTGTGAATTGGGAGGGTTGCTGAGAGCCACTGGTGTCCAAATCACCTACACCTGCAAAAAAATCCAATCTTCTAAAAGTGAGAAACACACAACACGAAACAAATAGACATCTCCCAGTGTTTTATTGTCCTGTGACCAACCCAGGGAGAGAGACGCTAGCAATCTTTTCTGCAGGGACCCTTGAATTTACATAGAATCCAATTTCCAGCTGAGCAGGTGCTTCATGTCATGAGGTAGCACTCCTGCAACATCTTGCGATTTCATTCTGGGACATAGACTATGGGAGCAATATGGTCAGATGGGGAGAAGATACAATCTGGTGTGGGGTGGGTGGGGTGCCACAACTTCACCTTCCAAAAAAGGAAATGAGGACAGAGGACACTGAAAGTACTCCCAACTCTATCCCTGCATTTCCTTAATTGCAAAAGCAGTCCACACCATGGCTCAGTTTTTAGTTGGGAGTACTCCAACATACAAGGAACATTTGGAGTGCAAATCAGGGCCACTTTGGCAAACTTCTAATTTGAGGGCTTTCATACCTAAAAACAAGTGGGAATGGTATTCATTGATTCTTTGTGAGATGTGGTCGGTACATTTCCCTCTTATTTTCCTGAGTTCTATGTTTCTCATAGGCCTAGGGTTTCCTGGGTCTGGCTCAATGTCTTCCACATGAAAGATTTCCCACTTCACAGAGACACCCTCATGGGAATACATTTCTTGAGTGTTTCCTTCTAAAAACTGTCACTTTTTAATGCCTGGGCAGCTTTGATACTTTTAAAGCCTTTAATTCCCATTAGAGCCACCAATAACAAATCTCTTGTTCTCCCACTTCTATTGGAGAGCTGCATGATTCCCACAGGTTGAGAAGCAGGGAGCTGTGTCTGGCCTTTGTATAGTAATCTAGCCTTTGTTTCATTTCATCTGCACGGACTTCTCATTATGGAAAATCTCTTTTATTGGGCTGTTGCTGGATGGAATTGCCTCTCCTTACAGATTATTTAGCTGCCAGGGTTTTCAGAGAGCAAAAAGGCAATTCAGGCAGTCTGGCTGCACTCTGGGTTGTGGTTTGTTGTCTCCTTGTGGAGGCTGAGGGAGTTTGCACTTTGCAGGAGGTTTTTGAATGTTCTGACAAAAATCATTGAATATTTCTTGGACTCCAGCACAGGGCAGCTCATTGTCTCAGGCGATTTTGGTTCTACTTTGCTTTCATGTGGAATCCTCGGTGCCCCACAAAAGCACCACGGGACACCATTTTCAGGCTCACCTTTCCCACAGACCACCTCTGAGACACTCTCTCAACCTCATCTTCACCTGCGGGAGGCCAGTTTGAGGATGGGGGACACTGCTCCACTTTGGACTTGCCTTTGTCATGGTTCCTGCCTTTCTCAGAGAGCCCCTTTGAGGCCCAGGATAAAGGGAAGCAGAGAGGTCATGTAGCCAGCCATCTTTTGCTGACATCCACCTCTAGGGTCACAAGTATTATTCCATCACCCAAAGAACCCTCAGCAACACACCAGACTATATTCCAATCCTCATGGGTTCAGATTGTTGAAAACAGTCTTTTTCCAGAATGGAGTCAGAAAAGCAGTTTCCAGCGACCACCTCACAGTATCGAAATGCCTCCTCCTCCAGTGGTACCCGACTAAGGAGACAGCATGAAGAGACCCTGAGGTCGAGAATTTTACGGTCCCGCAGTGAGTTTTCACAGGCAGCCTTTTTCCTTAAACGAAGTGGGCTCTGGCTATTTCATTTACCTCTGCTTCAGCAGACTGATGTCTCTGTGTGCCACAGCCTGCCTCACGAATGTGCATATGCTAGCCTCAGGGCACCTGGCCTGATTGTGAGCTTTGCCTTGCCTCATAATGCATGTCACCATTGCCTAGCGACAAGTCCCTGCAGCTTGGTAGAAAAGGAGACCTCCTTAGATATGTGTTGGCCTTTGGCTCTGGACTGTCTTTTTTGTGGAATTTAAGTGACTGTCTCATCATCCTAGGAGAAAACATAAGTGAAACAGCCTGAATAAATTGCAAGTAGAGCCCCAGGAATAAACTGAGAAATCCTTATGGATTTAAAAGGATCTGTAGAATTCTTCAGGCCTGCCTAGGCTTTGTAGAGGAAAGTCTGTTAGAAACTTCTGCCACTGTGATTTTTAGGTACAGCCCACATCTGTTCTTTGGGGTATTTCTCTCCCAGTTGGGGCTTCCTGCAAAACTACACAGCCTCAGGAGCTATTGGGCTTTGTGTTTCTGTGGGAGTGTTGAGAGTGTTGGATGTCTGAGTGAGTGTGACATTGTATGATTCTGTGTGTGTGTGTCTGTTTGTCTGTAAGTAAATTCTGCTTAAAGAAATGTGGCTAATTCATTTCAGCAACTTTTTTTTTAAGTCTCACACCATTTTGGTGCCCTGTCTACATAGCTCTGTTTGGGCTGCAGGCTCTGTATTCTTTATTTTTCTGTAGGCCATGAATCTGCAGTGAATTGGGACACCTGCTGAAACCTGCCAGCATCCAAATCACTTCCCTATGCCAAAAAAAAAAAAAAAAAAGCCAGTCTTCTAGAAATAAGAGGAGGCCATCACACCAAATGAAAGACATCTCTGTGTTTTATTGTGCTGCGGCCAACCCAGGGAGAGACACTAGTAGTCTTTTCTGCAGGGCCCCTTTAATTTACCTTGAATTCAGTTCCCAGCAGTGCAGGTGCTTCACATAGTGAGAGGTCACTCCTCCATTTGTGTTGGGAATTCATCCTAGGACATAGACTATGAGCAGCATTAAGGTCAGGTAGGGGTGAGGATTCATTCTGGTGAGGGGTAGATGGGATTAAGCAACTTCACCTGCAAAAAAATGAAGACCCATGACACAGAAGGTGCTTCTGAAACCACTCCTACTTTCCCTTAGTTGCACAAGCAGTCCACTCCATAGCCTAGTGTTCAGTTGGGAATACTCCAAAGTTTAAGGAACATTTAGAGTGCAAATTGGGGCCATCCTGGCAAACTCCTGATTTGAGGGCTTTCATACCTGGAGCCAAATGGGAGTAAAATATATTGATGCTGGGTGAAATGTGACCTTCACACTTGCCTCTTCTTTCCCTGAATTCCATATTCTTTATTGGCCTGTTTTATGTGTCTTGGTCAATGACTTTCAAACTGAACATTTCTGAGTTCACAAAGAATGAGCCTTATGGGAATCCATTGTGAGAGTGTTTAATTCTAAACACTGTCAAGTTTTAATGACAGGACAACTTTGATATTTTAAAACCATAAATTCCCATTACAGCCACCAACAAGGAAATTCTTGTTCTTTCACTTCTTTCAGAGGGCTGCATTATTCCTGTAAGATGAGAAACAGGCAGCCTATTTTGGCTTTTGCATGGTGATCAAGCCTCTGTTTTATTTCATCTGCACAGTCTTCTTATTAGGAGCAGCTCTTTCATTGTCTGTTGCTGGATGGAACAGCCTCTTGCCACAGATTATTTGGCTGCCAAGGATTTCAAAGAGCACAAGAGACTTCAGGTAGGATGGCTTCTCTCCAGGTTTTGGGTCATTATCTCCTTGTGGGGGCTGCTGTTGTTTGCACTTTGCAGGAGACTTTTGGGTTCTCTATCAGGAATCATTGAATATTAATTGGACTCCAGCACAAGAAAAGTCTTTCACTTAGGTGAGCCTTGACTTTTGTTTTCTATCGTGAGGAACCCACAGTGCCTCTCAGCAGCACTACTAGACACACTTTTCAGGCTTGCCATCTCAGCAGCACTACTAGACACACTTTTCAGGCTTGCCGTCACCACAGATGACATCTGAGACCCGATTTCAACCTCATCTGCACCTGTAAGGGGTCAGTCCAAGGGGTGAGAACACTGCTCCACCTTGGACTTGCCTTTGTCATAATTCCTGCCTTTCCCAGAGAGTTGCTACAAGGCTTAGGATGAAGGGAGTCAGTGAGATAAAGAGCCCAGCCATCTTTCACTGCCACCCACCTCTGGGGTCTCAGGTATGGTTTTATCAGCTAAGGAACCCTCAACAACCCATCAGATTTTATTCTAATCTCCATGGGATCCAATTCTGGCACACAGACTCTTTCAGTAATGGAGTCAGAAGAGCAGTTTCTAGGGAACAACTTACTGTCTCAAAACACCTCCTCTTTCAGGTGGATCTGACCATGGAGACAGCCAGAAGGGGCACTGAAGTTGAGAGTTTTAGGGTCCAGCAATGGGTTATCCCAGGCTGCTTTATTTCTGATATCAGGTCAGTTCTGCCTGTACCATTTTTCTCTGCTTAGGCAGGCTGACAATTCTGACAGATGGGCACCTGAACCTGCCTCATGAATGCTCATGAGCTAGTCTCAGGGCACCAGGCTTGAATGTCGGCTCTGACTAGCATCACAATGAATGTCACCATTGTTTAGTGAAAAATCCTTCTGGCTTGGTGGAGAAGAAAACATCCATAGAGTTTCTTTGGCATTGGACTCAGTTTGTCTTCTCTTTGGAATGTATGCCATAATCCCATGAACAGAGGACAGGGCAGAAGTGAGCCAGCCTGAAAAAATGTCAATCAAAGCCCCTGAAATAAACTGTGAAATCCCTAAGGATCCAAAAGTATTCACACGATTTCTCATTCCTGCCTAGAGTTTGTAGGTGTGAGTATTTTTAAAACTTGCCATATTGTGTTTTTTTGTGTGTGTGCCTGTAAGTGAAGTCTGCTTAAAGGAATGTGGCTAATGCACTTCTTGGGTTTTTTTTTTTGAGTATTCTAAACTTTTGCTTGCCTTTCTGTGTGGCTTTTCTTGGGCTGTGGGGTTCCATGTCCTTTGTTTTTCTGTGGGTCATGAATCTGCAATGTATTTGGAGGGGGCCAAGACTCTCGGACCTCCAAATCACTGCCCTCTGAAAAGAAAAGCCACTTTTGTAGAAAGAAAAGTAGGACATCATGACAAAAGTGGACATATTCCAGTGTTTCATTGTCCTGAGGCCAACCCAGCAAGAGACACTGGCAGATATGTCACCAGGGCTCCTTGGAGTTACCTCGAATTCAGCTTCCAGCTGACCAGGTGCTTCATGTAGGGAGAGGGCACTTCTCCTTCATCTTGATATTTCATGCTGGGACAGAGTGTGAGCAGCAATAAGGTCAGACAGGGGTGAGGAAACAACCTAGTGATTGGTGGATGGGGTCCCACAACTTCACCTGCAAAAAAGATGAGGACAGATGACACAAAAAGTCCTTCCAACTCCATCCCCACTTTTCCTTAATGGCACAAGCAGTCCACACCATGGCTGAGTGTTCAGGTGGTAAGGAAGGAGATCACCTCTCTTATTATTTCATAACTCAGAATAAAAAGGGAGAAGCCAAAGCTAAAGAAAGGCAGAAATTAGATCAATAGTCAGACAGTGCAGCCTCACACCCCAAGCCTAGTAGTTAAAATTCAGCCCCTGACCTAAGCACTTGTATTATCTATAGATTGCATACGTTGTATGAGGAAGCACTGTGAAACTTTCTCTACTGTTCTCTTCTTTTCCCTCCTGATTACTGATGCACGCTGCCCCAGCCATGTACCCGCTGCCTGCTCAACCAATCACAGTCCTTTCATATGGGTCCTTAAAGTTGTAAGAATTTAAAAGGGGCAGGAATCTGTCTCTTGGGAAGCTCAGTTTTTGAGATGCAAGTCTGCGATTCTCCCAGGCAAATAAAGCCACTTCCTTCTTTAACGTGATGTCTGAAGTGTTTTGTCCACAGCTCATTCTGCTACATTTTGTGATTTCCCTACATGGAAGGGAAGTGATTAGTGGACAGTTGAGGCAGCCCCTTAGGTGGCTTAGACTTGCCCTGTAGTGCATGCTTGTGCAGGGCTTTGGCCAGCGTGAGCAACGGGGATCCTGAGAGTGCTCCTGTGTAGGCAATTGCCCTAGTGGAACACCTTGCCAGAACAGTGCACAGCAGGCCACCACAGAGTATTCACACTGTGGCTGCATACCCTGAGGGAATTGGCACTTGGAGTCCAGACATCTGTAACATGATAAGACTGGTCTTGGGAATTTACCAACTCCATTTGAGTGAAAGCGTGGCCTGATCACCCATGGCATGACTTTATTGGCATTTTGGTTTTGGTTTTGATTTGAACTTAGCTTCATTTACTTGATGTAGTGAATTAGATGGGTGAGTGACCCTTATCCTTTCCCCCTTGTAGTGCAAATGTTGTCTTGTCTCAGAAGAAACAAGGTTCAGACCCAAAGTAAGACTACCCCACTAGGAATTATGTTGAAAAATTTCAAGAAGGGATTTAAAGGAGACTGTGGAGTTACTATGATATCAAGGAAACTTAGAACTTTGTGTGAAATAGACTGGCCAGCACTAGAAGTGGTTTGGCCATCAGAAGGAAACCTAGATAGGTCCCTTGTTTCAAAGTTATGGCACAAGATAACCTGTAAGCCAGGGCACCCAGACCTGTTTCTGTACATAGACACTTGGTTAAGGCTGATTTTAGAGCCTCCACAGTAGTTAAGAGGTCAGGCAGCAGAAGTAGTGTTAGTGGCAAAGGGACATATATGCAAAGAAGGATTGGGCTCCACCTGCTGAGAGAAGTTTGTTCCTAAATTTCAGTCTGACCCAATATCAGAAGACTCATGGAAGGAAATGGCACCAGTGATGCCCCTCTTTACCAAGAAGAGAGACTATCCACTCCAGAGCCCACAGCACTTGTGCCTCAGCAGGACACAAACTTCCCTAGGCCACCTAGAGTAGACAAGAGAGGATGTGAAGCTGTGGGAGAAACCCCGCCCTTGGCGGCTTATTTACAACATAAGCCTGGAATACAAATGCCCCTGAAGGAACAGCGGCATACTGGGGTAGACGAGGATGGGCATATGGTGGAAAGGCAGGCCTTTGTGTATCAACACTTTACCTCTTATACAATGCACCATCTTATACTGAAAAGCCTCAAGCTTTAATTGATTTGCTCCAAACTATGATCCAGACACGCAACCTTACTTGGGCTGATTGCCATCAGTTGCTAATGTACCTCTTTAACACAGATGAAAGGCGAAGAGTGCTCTAGGTGGCAACCAAGTGGCTGTAGAAACATGTTCTGGCCAATTACAAAAACCCCCAGGAGCATGTGGAATACAAAAAAAGGGGAAGGTATAGAAAGGCTAAAGTGATATAGGAAAGCCCTCCTAGAAGGGTTAAAGAAGGGAGCTCAGAAGGCCATATATGTTAACAATGTCTCTGAGGTCATTCAAGGAAAAGAAGAGAATCTGGCATAATTTTATTAAAAGGACTCTGTTAGGCCTATCATATGTGTACTCTGTTTGATCCTGAAAGCCCTGAAAATTAGTACATGATTAACATGACTCTAGATAGTCAAAGGGAAGAAGACATTAGAAGAAAACTTCAGGAACAGGCTGGGTTTGTGAGTATGAACTGTCCAAGGCTGATGGCCTACTTCTCTAAACAAACTACAGGGTTTCTAAAAGTGGGCACCATGCTTGAGGGACTTATCAGCAACTGCCCTGCTAGCACAAGAAGCAGATAAACTAACTGTTGGACAAAATCTGAACATTAAGGCCCCCCATGCTTTGGTGATTTTAATGAATACAAAAGGACTTCATTGGATAAAGAATGGTAGACTAGGTACCAAATCTTGCTCTGTGAAAATCCCCGCATAACCATTGAAGTTTGTAAAAACCTGAACCCTGCCACCTTGCTTCCGGTATCAGAAAGCCCAGTTGAGGATAATTGTGTAAAGATGTTGGACTCAGTTTAATCTAGAAAACCTGAACTGTGTAGCAAGCCTTGGGCATATATGGACTAGGAGTTGTACGTGGATGGAAACAACTTTGTCAACCCACAAGGAGAGAAGTATGCAGGATATGCAGTGGTAACCATGGACACTGTCATGGAGGCCATACTCTTGCCCCAGGGTGCTTCAGCCCAGAAAGCTGAGCTCATTGCTTTAATTCAGGTCTTGGAACTCAGTGAAGGTAAGACTGTAAACATTTACACTGACTCGTTATGACTTCTTATCCCTCCAAGTGCATGGAGCATATAAATAAAAGGTCCTCTTAAACTCTGAAAGAAAGGACATAAAACATCTTCAAGAAATTGTACAATTATTAGAAGCAGTATGGAAACCCCAAAAGGTGGCAGTCAGGCATTGCAGGTGACACCAGGGAGCTTCTACCATGGTTGCTTTAGTGAACTCAGAGCTGACTCAGAGGTTTGAAAATCAGCCTCTAACCCCTACCAGGCATCAGTTTAAGGCCTCCTGCTTCCTCAGGCATCTGACATTGTACCTACATATTCTAAAGAAGAGAAAGACTTTTTTTTCAGGCAGAAGGAGGGCATACATCAAAAGAGGGATGGATCTGGTTACCAGATGAAGAACAACAGTGCTACAACTGCTGGGAGCTGCATTTGTGGTGGCCGTGCATCTAGGTCAGGAATCACTTGAAAAGTTGTTAGGCAGGTACTTCTGCATCTCATATTTGTCAGCCCTTGCCAGAATGGTGGTGCAGTGATGTATTACCTGCCAACAGCACAATGTGAGGCAGGGTCCAGTCATTCCGCCCAGCGTACAACTTTGGGGAGCAGCCCCTTTTGAAGATCTCCAGATGGACTTCACAGGAATGCCAAAATGTAGAGGTAACAAGTATTTACTAGTTCTTGTGTGTACCTACTCTGGGTGGGTAGATGCTTATCCAACACAAACTGAAAAAGCTTATGAAGTAACCCATGTGCTTCTTAGAGATCTTATTCCTAGATTTGAACTGCCTTTATGAATCAGCTCAGGTAATTGGCTGGCATTTGTGGCTGATTTTGTGCAGAAGACAGCAAAGATACTGGGTATCACATGGAAACTGCCTGCAGCCTACCGACCTCTTAGTTCTGGAAAGGTGGTGCGAATGAATTGGACTATCAAAAATAGCTTAGGGAAAGTGTCCCAGGAAAGAAGGTTAAAATGGTTTTAAGCTCTCCCTATGGTATTGTTTAAGACAGGATGTACCCACTGTAAAAGGACAAGATATTCCCCTTATGAAATGTTATATCACAGAACCCCTCCCTCATTACAGGGACTCCCAGGCAAGCCACAAAATTTAGGTGAAAATGAGTTAAAGCAACAACTACAGGCTCTAGGAAAAATTACACAACCAATTTCAGCCTGGGTAAATGAAAGTTGCCCTATTAGCTTATTCTTCCTCATTCAACCATTCTGCCCAAGTGATCATATGTGGATCAAGGACTGGAATGTAGCCCACCCACAGCCATGGTAGGAAGGACCCCAGACCATTATTTTGACCACTGCCACAGCCATGAATGTAGAAAGAGTCCCAGCCTGGATCCATCTCAGTTGTGTATCATCTGCATTGCCTGAGACCTGAGAGGTGAGACTGAGCCTGGAGAACCCCTGCAAAGTGACATTGAGAAAGATGGTAAGCCCTGCTACATTCACAACCAGAAGCTTACTGTTCTATGCATGGCAAAAGAATGAGGATACTCATCGTGGGATTTATGGTTATTAAAATTTGGACTTGTATAATAAAGACTGATTTTCCCTGCATGGGGGACTGTTCCCAGTTTATTCATCAGGTTACTGAGGCAGGTCAACAAGTTAAAAGGATCTTTTTGTTTTATAGTTATTATGAATACCTAGGAAATTCAAAAGGAACTTGCCTATATAACTCGACTCAGTATAAAGTGCACAGCCTATGAAATGATCGACCTGATTTGAGCCTTCTATGATAACAGTCTTTGAAATAAGATGAGGAACTGGTCTGTTTCTTAATGATACAAATAAAACAATGCTCAAATAGAAGAAAAAGAAACCCCCAAACAGATAATCTTAAATTTTGATGCTTGTGAAGCCATCAGCAGCAACCAGTGAGGAATTACTAGTCTGGCATCCTTTGGGCTACCTGGAAAAAGAATGAAAAATATCTGGTATGGCTTCAAAAAGGAAAGGGCCATTCCCCTTGCATGAATGGCCACTGTAACCCCTTAGAAGTAATAATCACCAACCCCCTAGTCCCCCATTTATAAAAGGAAAAACATGTAACTCTAGGGATCAATGGTGCTGAACTGGTCCTTGAGTAAATATTTTAGTCCTAGAAGAGTTGACAAGGCACTCTCCCAAACCAGTGTTTCAGACCTTCTATGATGAATTGAATGTGTCAGTACCAGAGCTCCCAGGGAAGACAAAGAAGTTGTTCCTGCAGTTAGCAGAAAATGTAGCCCATTCCCTCAATGTTACTTCCTGTTATGTATGTGAGTAAACCACTGTGGGAGAACAGTGGCCTTGGGAAACCCGATAATTAGTGCCCACTAATCCAGTTCCTGATAGGATTGCAGTCCCAAATGCCCTCACTGGCAACTTCTGGTTCTCAACTATCCAATTATTAGGCAGTACTGCATAGTTACAGAAGGAAAGAACTTCACCCTCCCTCTGGGAAGGCTCAACTGCCTTGGGCAAAAACTGTATAATAGCATAGTAAAACCAGCCATTTGGTGGGTTCCAAACCACACTGAGAAAAATCCATTTAATAAATTTCCAAAGTTGCAATCCATGTGGACCCATCCGGGGACTCATTGGGACTGGACTGCCACCACTGGACTGTATTGTATATGTGGGCATACAGCCTACCCCAAGTTATCTGACCAATGGTCAGGTAGTTGTGTTATCAGCACCATTAAACCATCTTTATTCCTACTGATCAGGAAAACAGGTGAACTCCTGGGCTTTCTGGTCTATGCTTCCTGAGAAAAGAGAAGCATAGCTACAGGTGATTGAAAAGATGATGAGTGGCCCCCTGAAATAATCATACAGTAATATCAGCCTGACACTTGGGCACAATATAGCTCATGGGGATACAAAACCCCCATTTACATGATCAACAGGATCATATAGTTGCAAGATGTCTTAGAAATAATCACTAATAAAACCAGCAGAGTTTTGACTGCTTTAGCCAGGCAGTAAGCCTAGATGACAAATGCTATTTATCAAAATGGATTAGCACTAAACTACTTGCTAGCAGCTGAAGAATCAGTCTTTGGAAAATTTAACCTAGTCAATTGCTGTCTGCATATAGAAGGTCAAGGGCAAAAAGTCAAAAATATAATCAGAGATATGACAAAGCTGGTACATGTTTTTGTACATGTTTTGCATGGGTTTGATCCTGGATCAGTATTTGGAAAATGGCATCCCAGCACTAGGAAGATTTAAAACTATTATAGTAAGAATAATAATAGAAATAGGCATTGGCTTGTTGTTCTCCTGCTTGCTATCCGTGCTCCTTCAAATAATGAGAAGGTTTGTTACTGACTTTGTCCACCAAAATCTTTCAGAACAAGTATATTACATGAACCCATATCAATCTGTCTTGCAGGAAGACCCAGGTACTGAGGATGAGAGTGAGTACTCCCACTAATAAGTGAGATCCTCAAAGGGAGGAATAAGGAAGGAGACCATCTCTCTTATTGTCTCATAACTCAGAAAAAAAAAAGAGAAATCAAAAATTAAAGAACGGCAGAAATGAGATCAATAGTAAGACAGTCCAGTGCCACAGCCCAGGACTGATAGTTAAAAGTCAGCCCCTGACCTAACCATTTGCATTATCTATAGATTTGTGACCTTGTATGAGAAAGTGTTGTGAAACTCTCTGTTCTGTCCTGATTACCAATGAATGGAGCCCAGCCACATTGTCCATGCTGGCTCAATCTATCACAATGCTTTCACGTGGGCCCACTTAGAATTGTAAGCCTTTTAAAGGGGCAAGAAACTCTCTCTTGGGGAGCTCAGTTTTTGAGATGCAAGTCTGCCCAAACTCTCAGCAGGATAAAGACACTTCCTTATTTAACCAGATGTCTGAAGGGTTTTGTCTGCAGCTCATCCTGCTACAGTAGAAGTACACCAATGTGCAAGTAATATTTGGAGTGCAAATTGCAACTATTCAGGAAAACTCCTGATTTGTGGGCTTTCATACCTGGGGTGAAATGGGAGTGGAATGGATTGATGCTGTGTGGGATGTGGTCTCCACACTTGTCTCTTCTTTCCCTGACTTCCATTTTCCTCTTCAGTCTAGGGTTTCCTGGGTCTGGCTCAATGACTTCCACAAAAAACGTGTCCCAATTCAAGGAGAAATACTCTCAGGGGAATGCATTGTGAGTGTTTCTTTCTAAGCATTGTCACTTTTTAATGACAGGGCAGCTGTGATACTTATAAAACCATAAATTGCCATTAGAGACTCCAACAGAGATACTTTTGTTCTTTCACTTCTATTGGAGGGTTGCATGATTCTTCTAGGATAAGAAGCAGGTAGGCATGTCTAGCATTTACCTGGTAAACTAGCCTTTGTTTCATTTCATCTTCACAGCCTTCTAATTGTGGAGGTGTGGTTTCATTGGGCTGCTACTGGATTGGACTGCCTTTCACAACATATTAATTAGCTGCCAGGTATTTCAGAGAGTAAAAAGACTTTGGCCAGGCTGGCTGTGGTCCAGGTTGTTGGTCACTGTTTTGTTGTGGGAACTGAGTTTGCTTGCACTTTGCAGGAGGCTTTAGGGTTTTCTGTCAGGAATCATTGAACATTGTTTGGACTCCAGCCCAAGGCAGCTCATTCTCTCAGGTAAGCCTTTATTTTTCTTTACTTTCATTGGGAATCCACAGTGCTCTTCAACAGCATTACTTGACATGCTTTACAGGCTTGTCATCAGCATAGACAGCCTTGAAGAATCTGTCTCAATCTTATGTGCACCTGTGAGAGGCCAGTCCAAGGTGTGAAAACACTGCTCCACATTGAACTTCCCTTTGTAGTGGTTCCTGCCTTTCCCAGAGAGCACCTATGAGGCCCTGGATAAAGGGAGGCAATGACATCAACATCCCTGCCATCTTTCATTGACATCCACCTTTGGGGTCTCAGGTATAATTCTATCAGTTGAAGAAACCTCAGAAACACACCAGACTATATTCCAATTCCCATGGGACTCAGTTCTTACAGAGAGTATTTTTACAGAATGAATTCAGAAGAGCAGTTTCCAGTGACCACCTCACAGTCTCAGAACGCCTCTTCCTCCAGCAGAAACTGACCACAGAGATGACAGAAGGCACCGTGAGGTTGAGACTTTTATGGCCCCACTGTGAGTTTTCACAGGCAGCCTTTCTCCCTATACCAGACAAGCTCTGCCTGTATGATTTTTCTCTGCTTACACATGCTGACAAGTCTGACAGCTGGCTCTAGAGTCAGCATCAGGAATGCACCTGCCTAGTCTCAGGGTACCAGGTTTGATTGTGAGTTCTTGCCTAGCAACAAGTCCCTGTGGCTCATTGGAGGAGATCTCCATGGAGATGCATCAGTGGTGGACTCTCATATGTCTTCCCTGTGGGATCCACAGTATAGTCCCATGATTTTAGGAGAGGGGAGATGTAAGCCAGCATAAGGAACGGTCAAGCATAGCCCCAGGAATTAATCAAGAAATACTGAAGAATCCAAAAGGATCTGCAGGGTTCCTTAGGGCTGCCTAGACTTTGCAGTGGTGAGTCTTCTTGTAACTTGCCCAACTGTGATTACTAGGTACAGCACGCAAGTGTAACCAGGGGATGCTCTCTCCCAGGTGGAGCTTCCTGTGGAATTATGCAGTCTCTGGAGCTGCTGGGCTTTGTGTTTCTGTGTGAGTATTGTGAATGTTGGATGTCTGCCTGTGTGTGTGTGTGTGTATGTGTGAGCATGCCTGTAAGTGAAGTCTGCTTAAAGGAGGGTGGCTAACACATCAGCACTTCTTTTGTTTTTTGAGTCTCCCAAGCTTTTGGTGTTCTGTCTGTGTGGCTTGGCTTTGGTTGAGGGGTCCTGTGTTCCTTATTTTTCTCTGGATCATGAATCCACAGTGAATGTGGAGGCTGGCTGAGACCCACTGGCATCCAAAACACCTTCCACTGAAAAAAAAGAAAAAGAAAAAGAAAAAAAAGCCAGTCTTCTAGAAAGAAGACTAGCACACTACACACACACACACACACACACACACACACAAAATAAACAAATAAGTCATCTCCCAGTGTTTCAGTCTCCTGCAGCCAACTCAGGAAGAGATATGAGCAGTACTGTCTCCAGGGCCTTTTGAATTTACCTCGAGTTCTGCTGCAACTTAGCAGGTGCTTCATGTCATGAGAGGGTAATCCTCCAACATCTTGGGATTTCATCATGGGATGTAGAGTATGAGCAGCAATAGGTCAGATAGAGGTGAGGACACAACGTGGTGAGGGGTGGATGCTGTACCACAACTTCACCTGCAAGAAAAATAAAGACAGATGATACAGAAGGTGCTTCCAACTCCATTTTCACATTCCCTTAATTGAACAATTAGTCTACATCATGGCCTAGTGTTCGGTGGGAGGACTTCAACATGCAAGGAGAATTTCTAGTGCAAATTGGGGCCATCCAGGCAAACTCTTGATTTGAGGACTTTCATATCTGGAGCCAAATGGGTGTGGAATAGATTGATGCTGGTTGGGATGTGGCCTACAAACTTGCCTCTTCTTTTCTTGACTTCCATGTTCCTTGTTGGTCTAGTGTTTCCTGGGTCTGACTCAATGACTTCCACACTAAACGTTTCCCAGTTCATGGCTTACAACCCTCTTCAGAATACATTGCATGAGTGTTTTCTTGTAAAAACTCTCAAATTTTAATGACTGGGCAGCTTTGATACTTTTAAAAACATAAATTCTCATTACTGCCACCAACAAGGATACTTATTATTTCACTTCTATTGGAAGGCTGCATGATTCCTGTAGAATGAGAACCAGGCAGACAAGCCTGGTTTTGCCTGGTAATATAGTCTCTGTTTTATTTCATCTGCATGGCTTTCTTACTTTGGAGGGTCTCTTTCATTGGGCTGTTGCTGTATGGAACTACCTCTTACAACAGATAATTTAGCTTCCAGGTATTTCAGATAGCAAAACAGACTTCAGCTAGGCTGGCCACACTCCAGGTTTTGGGTTATTGTTTCATTATGGGGGCTAAGGCTGTTTGTACTTTACACGAGGCTATTGAATCTTCTGACAGGAATCACTGACTATTGCTTAGACTCCAGCATATGGCAGCTTGTTCTCTCAGGCTAGCCTTGATTTATTTATTTATTTATTTATTTATTTGTTTAGTCTCCTAACCTTTGGGTGACCTGTGTTTCTCTGCTTAAGCTGTGGAACTCCGTGTTCTTTATTTTTCTGTGAGTCATGAATCTGCAGTTAATTGGGAGGCTGGCTGAGACTTACCACTGTCCAAATCACATCTCCCTGTAAAAAAAGAGAGAGAAAAAAAGCCACTCTTTTAGAAAGAAGAGGAATACATCACACCCAAGAACTTACATCTCCCTGTGTTTCATTGCTCTGTGGCAAATCCAGGAAGAGACAATAGCAGTCCTGTTTGCAAGGACCCTTACATTTACCTAAATTTAGTTCCCATGCAAGCAGGTCCTTCACATCATGAGGGGGGACTCCTCCATGGCCTTGTGTTTTCATTGTTGGACATGAAGTATGAGCAGCAATAAGGTCAGATAGGGGTAAGGATACAATCTGGTGAGGGTAGATGGAGTCCCGCACATTGAACTGAAAATAAGGTGAAGACAGCTGATTCAGAAGGTGCTTCCAACTGCATCCCCACATTCCCTTGATTTCACAAGTAAACACACCATGGCTCAGTGATCATGTGGAAGTACTCCAATGTGCAGAGAATGTTTGGAGTGCAAACTGGGGCCATCTGGCTAATTCCCGATTTCAGGGCTTTCATACTTGGAGCCAAATGGGAGTAGGATGGACTGATGCTGGGTAGGATGTGGTCTCCAAATTTTCCTCTTCTTTTCTTGACTTCCACGTTCTTTGTTGGCCTACGGTATCCTGGGTCTCACTCAACGACTTCCACACTAAACGTTTCCCATGTTCAGGAGGTCAACACTTGGGAATCAATTGTGTGAGTGTTTCCTTTTAAACCCTGTCATGTTTTAGTGACTGGGCAGCTGTAATTTTTTAAAAGCAAAAACTCCCATTAAAGCCACCAACAGGGAAAATTGTTCTCCAACTTATTTATTTTTATTTTATTTTATTTTATTTTTTTGAGGCAGAGTCTTAATCTGTTGCCTGGGCTGGAGTGCAGTGGGACGATCTTGGTTCACTGCAAGCTCTGTCTCCTGGGTTCAGGCCATTCTCCTTCCTCGGCCCCCGGAGTAGCTGGGACTACTGGCACCCACCACCACACCTGGCTAATTTTTTTGTATTTTTTGTTAGAGACAAGGGTTCACCATGTTATCCAGGATGTTCTTGATCTCCTGACCTCATGATCCACCCACTTCTGCCTCCCAAAGCGCTGGGATTACAAGCACGAGCCATCATGCCTGGTCCCTGTTCTCCAACTTCTATCAAAAGACTACTTGATTCCTATAGGATGAGAAGTGGCAAACCCTGTGTGGATTTGCCTGATAATCAAGGCTTGTTTCACTTCATCTTCATGTCCTTTCTCATTGTGGAGGGGCTCTTTCACTAAGCATTTGTTGGACAGCAGTGCCTCTCTCAACAGTTCTTTTGGCTGCCAGGGATTTCAGTTAGCAAAAGTGACCATGGGTAGGTTGTCTGTTCTCCAGGTTGTGAGTTGTGAAACTGTTGTGGTGGTTGAGGTTGTTTGCACTTCGCAGAAGGCTTCTGGGTCCTATAGCATGAATCTTTGAATGTTTCTGGGACTCCAGGACAAGTCAGTTTGTTCTCATAGGTGAGACTTGACTTTTCTTTGCTTTCATGTAGGTTGCTAATTGCACCACCACAGCATTTCTGGACATTTTTTTCAGGCTTGTAATCACCACAGATGGCTTCTGCAACACTATGTCCATCTCTTCTGCAATGTGAGAGACAAGTTTGAGGTGTGGGGACACTGCTCCATCTAGCACTCACATTTGTCATGGTTTCTGCCATTTCCAGAGAGCTCCTGTGAGGCCAAGGATGAAGGGTGGCAGTGAGGTCAAGGGTATGGCCATCATTTTTTGACACTTGCCTCTGGGATATCAGGTATGATTACATCACTCAAGGGCCCCTCAACAACTCACCAGACTACATTCCATTCCCCACTGGACCCAATTCCTGCACTCAGCCCCTTTCAGGAATGGAGTCAGAAAAGTAGTTTGAAGTGACTACCTCACAGTCTCCAAAGGCCTCTTCCTGCAGTGAAACCTGACCACAGAGACAGATTTAAAAGTCCCTAAGGTTTAGAAATTTAGGGTACCACAGTGGGTAACTACAGGCAGCCTCTTCTCAAATACTCAGCCACCTCTGCCTGTTCTTTCATCAGCTTAGTCAGGCAGAGAGCTCTGAGAGCCAGGCACCCAAGCCTGAGTCGCAAATGCACACACACTAGTCTCAGGGCATCAAGCCTCAGCTGTGAGTTCTGGTTAGCATCATAATGCATGCCACCATTGCCTAACGACAAGTCCCTGCTTGGCAGAGGAGACCTCTGTAGAGGTACATCAGTGGTATACTCTTGCCTGTCTTCTCTGTGGGATTCACAGGGTAGTCCCATGATCCTAGAAGCAGGCAGACTTGAGCCATCCTTAAGAAATTTCAAGTACAGCCCCAGGAATAAACCATGAAATATCTAAGGGTCCAAAAGGATCTGCAGAATGACTCTGGGCTGGCTTGACATTGGAGAGATAAGTCTTTCTGCAACTTGCCCCTCTGTGATTTCTAGGTACAGCCTGCCTGTGCTCCCAAGGGGTTGCTCTCTCCAAGATCATGCTTCCTGCAGAACCACACATACTGAGAAGCTGCTGGGCTGTGTGTTTCTGTGAAAGTGTTGCGAGTGTTTCAATTGTTGAATTTCTGCGTGTGGGTGTGTATTTGTGTGTGTGTGTGTGTGTGTGTGCTTGTAAGTGGAGTCTGCTTAAAGAAACTTGGATAACCCACTGCAGCTCTTTTTTTTTTTTTTTTTGAGTATTCCAATCTTTTGGTGGCCTGTCCGTATGGCTCTGCTTTGGCTGTGGGGCTCCATGTTCTTTATTTTCCTGTGGATCATAAATTTGCAGTCAACTTGGAGGCTGGCCAAGACATACCATGGTTCAAATCACCTCCTTCTGCAAAAAAAGCCACTTTTCTAGAAAACAGAGGAGCACACCACACCCAAGAACAGACATCTCCCAGTGTTTCACTGGCCTGTGGTCAAACCAGGGAGAGACACTGGCAATGTTGTCCTCAGAACCCCTCAAATTTACCTAGAATTCAGTTCCCAGCCAAGCAGGTGCTTCACATCATGAGGGGACAATCTTTTATGGTCTTGGGATTTCATACTAGGACAAAGAGTATGAGCAGCCATGAGTTCAGATAGGGGAGAGAATACAATCTGGTGAGGGGTAAATGGGGTCCTGCAATTTCACCTGCAAAAAATAAAGACAGATGACAAAGAAGGTGCTCCCAACACCATCTCCACATTCTCTTAATTGCACAAGCAGTCCACGTGATGGCCCGATGTTCAAGTGAAAGTACCCGACTATGCAGGGAACATTTTGAGTACAACTGGGGTCATCCTGTAAACTCAATATTTGAGTGCTTTCATACCCAGAGTGAAAAGAGACTGGGATGAATTTATGCTTCGTGGGGTGTGGCATCTCTATTTGCCTCTTTTTTTATGACTTCCATGAGACTCGGATGGATTGATGGTGGGTGGGATGTGATCTCTGCATTTGCCTTGTTTTTTTATGACTTCCATGTTCCTAATCAACCTAGGTTTTCCTGGGTCTAGCTCAACGTTTTCCACAGTAAAGATTTCCCGGTTCACGGAGGATGACACTCATGGGAATCCATTGTATGAGTATTTCATCTAAACACTTCCGTTTTACTTACTGGGCAGCTGTGATACTTAAAACCATGAATTCCCATTACAGTTACCATCAAGAAAACTCTTGTTCTCCCACTTCCGTAAGAAGGCTGCATGATTCCTGAAGGATGAGAAGCAGGTAGCCATGTGTGGATTTTGCATGGCATTCTAGGCTCTGTTCCATTTAATCTGCATCTCCTTTCTCATTGTGTGTGGGGTCTTTCATTGGGCAATTACTGTATGGGATTGTCTATCTCCACAGATTTTTGGCTGCCAGAGATTTCAGGCATCACAAGGGACTTTGGGTAGGCTGGCAACACTCCTGATTGTAGGTCTGGGTTGTTTGCAAGGTCCTTATAGGGGCTTAGGTTGTTTGCAGTTTGCAGGAGGCTTTTGGGTCCTCTGGCAGCAATATTTGAGCATTGCTTGGACTCCAGCACGTTTTATCTTTTCTCACATGAGCCTTGATTATTCTTTGCTTTCATGGTGGCTTCACAGTGCCCCTCACTAACACTATTGGACATCTTTTCCAGGGTTTCAATCACCACAGACTCCCCATGAGACACTGTCTCAACCTCATCTGCACCCATCAGAGGTCATTTAGAAGTGGGAGAACACTTCACCACCTTTGGCTTGCCTTTGTCATGGTTCCTGCATATCCAAGGGTGCCCCAAAGAGGCCCAGTATGAAGGAAAGCAGTGAGGTAAAGGGCCTGGCCATCTTTCACTAACACCCACCTCTGGGGTGTCAGGTATGATTCTATCACCCAAAGACCCCTCCTCAACTAACCAGACTACATTGCAATCACCATGGGACCCGATCCTTGTACACAATCTCTTTGGGAAATGGAGTCAGAAAAGCAGTTATCCATGACCACCTCACAGTCTTGAAATTCTTCCTCCTTCAGCAGGACCTGACCACAAAGACGGCCTGTGTGGCCCTAAGGTTGAAACTTTTAGGGTTTTGCAGTGGGTAATTGCAGGCAGCCTACCTCCCAACACCAGGGCGGCTCTGCCTGTACCATTTTCCTCTGCTTAGGTAAGCTGACAACTCTGACAGCTGGGCGCTTGGGCTTGCCCACAAATAGGCATGATCTGGTCTCAGGGCACCAGGCATGAATGTGAGCTCTAGCTAGCATCACAATTAATGTCACCGTTGCCCAGTGGCTAATCTCTGGGACTTGGCAGAAAGGATATGCATGGAGGTGCTTCGGCGGTGGACTCTTACCTCTCTTCTCTGTGATATTCATGGGATAGTCCCATGACTCAAGGAGAGGGCAGATGTGAGCCAGCCAGAAGAAATGTTAAGCAGAGTCCTAGGAATAAACTGCAAAATTCTCAGAGATCCAAAATGACCTGCAGGATTTATCAGGCATGCCTAAACGTTGTAGGGGTGAGTGGTTTTGAAAGTTGCCCCACTGTGATTTCTAGGTACAGCCTGGCTGTGTTTCCCCAAGTTCCTCTCTCCCAGGTGGGGCTTTCTGCAGAACTACACAGCCTCACGATCTGCCAGGCTGTGGGTTTCTGTGGGAGTGCTGCGAGTGTTGGATATCTGCCTGTGTGTATGGCATTGTGTGATGAAGTGTGTGTGTGTGCATGTGCATGTGCATGTGTGTGTGACTGTAAGTGGAATCTGCTTAAGGAAACATAGCTAACACTGTTCAGCCTTGCTTTTTGATTCTCAAAACCTTTTGTCAGCCTGTGTTTGGCTCTGCTTGGGCTGTGGGACATCGTGTTCTTTATTTTTTAGGTGGATCATAAATCTGCAGTGAATTGGGAGGTGTGCTGAGACCAGGTGGCAATCAAATTATCAACCCATGCCAAGAAAGCCACTCTTCTAGAAAGAAGGGGGGTACACCACAGAAAAAAAATAAAATCTCAGTGTTTCATTGTCATGTGGTCAACCCAGGTAGAGACACTACAGTCCTGTCTGCAGGGCACCTTGAATTTATCTCTAATTTAGTTCCCAGCCAAGCAGGTGCTTGATTTTATGAGAGGGCACTCCTCCATTGTTTTGGGATTTTACCATGGGAAACAGAGTGTAAGCAGCAATAGTGTCCCATAGGGGTGAGGATGCAATCAGATGAGAGGTGGATGGTGTCTCGCAACTTCACCTGCAAAAAAAAAAAAAAAAAATTGAAGATGAATGACACAGAAGTTGCTTTCAACACCATCCTCAGATCCCTTTAATTGCAAAAGCAGTCCATAACATGGCCTGGTGTTCAGCTGGGACTACTCCAGAGTGCAAGGAATCCTTAGAGTGCAAATTAGGGCCATCCTGGCAAATTCTCTATTTGAGGGTTTTCATACCCGAAGCCAAAATGAAGTGGAATGGATTCACGCTTAGTAGAATGTAACCTCCACACTTGCCTCTTCCTTTTCTGACTTTCATGTTCCTCATCATCCTAGGTTTTCCTGGGTCTAGCTCAGTAACTTCCACAGTAAATGTTTCCCCTTTCACAGAGAACAACTCTCATGGGAATCCATTGTGTAAATGTTTCCTTCTAAACACTGTCATGCTTTAATGACTGGGCAAATTTGATATTTTTAAAATTCTAAATTCCCTTTACAGCCACCAACAAGGAAACTCTTGTTCTTCTGCTTATATCAGAGGGCTGCATGATTCCTGTAGAATGAGAAGCATGTAGCATTGTCTGACTTTTGCCTGGTAATCTAGCCTCTGTGTCATTTTATCTGCATGATATTCTCATTTTGGAGGGGTTCTTTAAATGGGCTGTTGCTGGATTGGACTGCCTCTTGCCACAGATTGTTTAGCTACCAAGAATTTCTGAGAGCAAAAGGGACTTCGGGTCAGCTGGTTGCACTGTAGGTTGTGGGTCATTTCCTCCTTCTGGGGGCTGAGGTTGCTTGCACTTTGTAGGAGTCTTTTGGGTCCTCTGACAGGAATCATTGAACACTGCTTGGACTCCAGCAGAAGGCAGTTTGTTCTTTCAGGTGAGCCTTGATTTTTCTTTGCTTTCTTGGGGAATCCACAGTACCCCTCAACAGCACAACTGGACACAATTTTGTCAGCTTTCCAGTACCACAGACCCCCTTTAAGAAAATGTTTTAACCTCATGTGCAAACTGGAGAGGCCAGTCCGAGGTGTGAGAACACTGCTCCACGTTGGACTTGCCTTTGTCATGGTTCCTACTCTTACCATAGAGCCCCAGATGAATGGAAGAAGTGAGGTCAAGAGTTCAGCCATCTTTCACTGACAGCCACCTCTAGGGTCTCAGGTATGATTATATCATCCAAAGAACCCTTGAAAACATACCAGACTGTATTCCAATCCCCATGGGACCTGATACTGGCACACAGCCTTCTTCATGAGTGGAGTCAGGAAAGCAGTTTCCAGCAACCTCCGCACAATGTGTAAAAACCTTCTCTTCCAGCAAGACCAGACCACAGGATGGCCCAATGTGGCCTTGAGGTCAAGACTTTTAGGGTCTGACCATGGGTTTTCACATGGAGCCTTTTTTCCAATACTAGGTCAGCTCCGCCTGTACCATTTTCCTCTGCTTAGGCAGGCTGACCGCTCTGACAGCTGGATGCTCAAACCTACCTCATGAATGCACATGCACTAGTCTCACGTCACAGGGCCTGATTGTGAGCTCTGTCTAGCGACACAATGAATGACTCAGTTGCCTAGTAAAAAGCCCCTGCGGCTTGGTGGAGAAGACCTCCATGGAGGTGCATCAGCGGTGGGCTCTCACCTGTCTTTTCTGTGGCATCCATGGGCATGTCCCATGATCTTAGGATATGACAGACGTGAGTCAGGCTGAAGAAACATCAAGCACCTCGCCAGGAATAGACCACAAAATGCCTAAGCATCCAAAAAAAATCCGCGGGATTCCTGAGGCCAGCCTACACATTGTAGGGGTATCTTTTTGAAAGTTCTCACACTGTGATTTCCAGGTACAGTCCACCTGTGTTCCTGGGGTTTTTCTGTTTCAGGTAGAGCTTCCTGCAGAACCACGCAGCCTCATGAGCTGCCGAGCTGTGTGTTTCTGTAGGAGTTTTGTGAGTGTTGAATGTCTAAGTGTGCGTGGTTTTGTGTGTGTGTGTATGTGTACCTGTAAGTGAAGTCTTACAAAAATGTGGCTAATGAACTTCAGCACTTCATTTTTTTTTTTGTCACCCAACCTTTTGTTGGCCTGTCTGTGTGGCTCTGCTTGGGCTGCAGGGCTCCATGTTCTTTATGTTTTCATGGATAATGAATCTGCAGTGAACTAGGAGGTGGCCCGTGACCGAGATTGTCAAAATCATTTCCCTCTGGAAAAAAAAAAAAAGCCACTCTTCTAGAAAAAAGAGGGGACCACCACAGCAAAAAAAAAAAAAAAGGATATCTCATAGTGTTTAATTGTCCTGTGGCCAAACCAGAAAAACACACTAACAGCCGTGTTGGAAGGCAGGTTGAATTTAACTCAAATTCAGTATGAAGCTGAGCAGGTGCTTCATGTCATGAGGAGGAATATCTCTATCATCTTGAGATTTGATCCTAGGGCATAGAATGTGAGCAGCAATAAAGTCAAAGAGGGGTGAAGATACAATCTAATAAGGCATGGATGGGGTTCTGTAACTTCACCTGAAAAAATAATAATAATAATAAAGACAGATTACACAGATGGTACTTCCAACTCCATCCCCACCTTCCATTTATTGCACAAACAGTCCACACCATGGCCCAGTGTTCAGGTGGCAGTTCTACCACCTGCAAGAAACATTTGGAGTGCAAATTGGGGCCATACTGACAAATTCCAGATTTGAGGGCTGGCTGCTCAGCAAGCTGTGGGTTGTAGTCTTGTGGAGGCTGAGGTTTTTTGCACTTTGCAGGAGGCTTTTGGGACTTCTGAAAGGAGTCATTGAACACTGCTTGGACTCCAACACAAGGCAGCTCTTTATCTCAGGTGAGCCTTGGTTTTTCCTTGCTTTCATGGAGAATTGACACTGCCCCTCAACAACAGTACTGGACACCCTTTTGAGTCCTGCCATTGACACAGATGACCTCTAAGACACTGTCTCAATCTCATCTGCGCCTGTGAGAGGCCAGTCCAAGGTGTGTGAACACCACTCCACCTTGGACTTGTCTTTGTTGTGGTTCCTGTCTTTCCCAGGAAGCCCTTTGGGGGCCCAGGATGAAGGGAGGCAGTGAGTTGAAGTGCCCAGCCATCTTTCACTGACATCAAACTCCGGTTCTCAGATATGATTTTATCACCCAAAGAACCCTCAAAAACACAACAGATTATATTCCAATCCCCATGAGACCTGATTCTTGCACACAACCTCTTTCATAAATGGAGTCAGAAGAGAAGTTTTCAGATACCAGCCCACAGTCTCAAAACACCTTCTCCTTCAGTGGGACCTGACCAGGGAGATGACCCATAGGGGCCATGAGGTCAAGACAACCCACAGTGGGTTTTTGCAGGAAGCCTTTTTTCTGATACCAGCATGGCTCTGACTGTACCAGTATTCTCTGCTTTGGCAGGCTGACAGCTCTGACAACCAGGTGCCACAGCCTGCCTTACGAATGCATATACACAAATCTCAGGGTAATATGCCTTATTGTGAGCTTTGGTGACTGTCACAATGAATATCACCATTGCCTAGCGACAAGTCTCTAAGGCTTGTCAGAGGAGTCCTCCTTGGAAATTCATAGGCTGTGGACTCTCTCCTGTCTTTTCTGTGGGATCCACAGGATAGTCCCATGATTCTACAAGATGGCAGGTGTGAGCCAGGCTGAAGAAACGTCAAGTACAGTCCCCAAAATAAACCTCGAAATCCATAAGGATCATAAAGAATCTGCAGGATTCCTCAGGTCTGCCTAGAGTTAGGTGTGAATTTTCTTGAAACTTGTCCCACTATGATTTGTAGGCACAGCTCACCTGTGTTCCCCAGGGTTGCTCTCCCACAGGTGGGGCTTCCTGCAGAAACACACAGACTCAGGAGCTGTGGGTTGTGTGTTTCTGTGGGAGTTTTGAGAGTGTTGAATGTCTGGGTTTGTGTGTAGGGGGAGCATTTTTGGTTTGTGTGTGCATTTGTGTGCATGTGTGGGTGTGCCTGTAAGTGAAATCTGCTTACAGGTATGTGGCTAACACACTTCAGTGCTTTTTTTTGAGTCTTCCAATGTTTGGTGTCCCATTGTGTGGTTCTGCTTGGGTTGTGGGGCTCCATGTTATTTATTTTACTGTGGATCATGAATCCTCAATGAATCAGGAGGTGGGCTGAGACCCACCTGCATCAAAATTACCTCCTTGTGCCAAAAAAAGCCACTCTTGTAAAAAGAAGAAGAGGACTGCCCACCAAATAACAAAGATCTCCCAGTTTTGTTGTCCTGTGGCTAAGCCAGGGAGAGACATTAGAAGTCCTGTCCACAGGGCCCCTTGAATTTACCTCAAATTCAGTTCTCAGCCTAGCAGGTGCTTCATTTAGTGAGGAGGTGATCCTCAGTCATCTTGGCATTTCATCCTTTGATATAGAATGTGAGCAGCCATAAGGTCAGATAAGGGTGAGGATGCAATCTGGTGAGTGGTGGATGTGGTCACCCGACTACACCTGTGGAAAAAAAAAAAAAATGAAGGCAAATGACAAAGAAAGTTCTTCCTACTCCATTCCTGCACTCCGTTAATTGTACAAGCAGTCAACACCATGGCCCAGTGTTCAGGTTGGAGTACACCAATGAGTAAGAAAAATTTGGACTGAAATTTGGAGCCATCCTGGCAAGCTCCCGATTTTAGGGCTTTCATACCCAGAGCCAAATTATAATACAATAAATTAATGCTGGGTGGGATCTGGCCTCCACACTTGCCAGCTCTTTTCCTCACTTCCATGTTCCTCATCATGCTCCACCTTGGACTTGTCTTTGCCGTGGTTCCTTTCCTTCTCAAAGAGCCCCTGCGAGGTCCAGGATGTAGCCAGGCAGTTCGATCAAGAGTTTGGCCTTCTTTCACTGACAGTGGTTTCTGGGATCTCAGGTATGATTCTATCACCCAAAGAACCCTGAACAACACACTGCAATGGAACCCGATGCTTGTACACATCTTCTTTTGAGAATAAAGTCAGAAGCACAATTTCCAGAGACCACCACACAATGTCAAGATGCCTCCTCTTCCAGTGGGACCCGACCACAAAGATGGCCTGAAAGGGCCCCAAGGTCAAGGCTTTTAGGGTCTTGGAGTAAGTTTTCACAGGAAGGCTTTATTCCAACACCAGGATGGATCTTCATGTACTGATTTCCTGTGTTTAGGCATGCTGACAGCTCTGAGATTCAGGAGCCCTTGCCTGCCTCATGAATATGCATACAGTAGCCTCAGGGCACCAGGCCTTATTGTGATCTCTGGCTAGTGTCACAATGAATGTCGCCATTGCCTAGCAACAAGTCCCTGTGGCTTGGCAGAAAAAGAGACCTCCATCGAGGTGCATAGGCAATGGAATCTTGCATCTTCTATGTTGGATTCATGAGATAGTCTTCTGATCCTAGGAGAGGGCAGACCTGACTCAGCCTGAAGAAACATAAAGCACAGTCATAGGAATAAACAGCAGTGTTCCAAAAAATCCAAGAGGATCTCCAGGATTTCTCAAAACTCTATGTACATTGTAGGGATGAGTCTTTTTGATACTTGCCGCACTGGGATTTCTAGATAAAGCTTTCCTGTGTTCTGGTAGGTTGCTCTCTCCCAGGTGGGGCTTCTTGCATAACCACACATCTTCAGGAGCTGCTGGGTTGTGTATTTCTGTGGGAAAGTTGAGATTGTTTGAAGCCTGCATGTTTGTCATTCTGTTTTATTAATTTTAATTTTTATTTTTATATGTGTGTGTGTGTGTGTGTGTGCGCGCGCCTGTAAGTGGATTCTGCATAAAATAATGTGGTTAATACAGTTTAGCACTTCTTTTTTTTTTTTTTTTTGAGTCTCCCAACATTTGGTGGCCTGTCCATGTGTGGTTCTGCTTGGGCTGTGGGACACTGTTTTCTTTATTTTTCTGTGTATCATGAATCCACAGCAAATTGGGAGGCATGCCAAGAACTGCAAACATCTGAATCACCTCTGCTTGCAAAAAAAAAAAAAAAAAAAAAAAAAAAAAAGAAGTCTTTTAGAAAGAAGAGAAGCACACCACACTAAAAAAAAAAGTCTTTCTCAGGGTTTTATTGTCATGTGCCCAACCCAGGAGAGAAACTACTAGTACTGTCCACAGGGCCACTTGAATTTAACTAATTTTTTCTCCAGATGAGTAGGTGCTTCCAGTCATGAGGAGGCACTCCTCCATCATCTTGGGATTTTATCCTGGGACATAAAGTGTGAACAGCAATAAGATCAAATAGAGGTGAGGACACAATCTGGTGAGAAAAGGATGGGGTCCCTCAACTTCACCTGCAAAGAGAGAGGAGTCAGAAGGTGCTTCCAACATCATTCATACATTCCCTTAATTGCACCAGAAGCTCACAACATGGCCCAGTGTGCAGGTGGGAGTACTTCAACCTACAAGAAGCATTTAGAGTGCAAATTGGGGTCATCCTGGCAAACTTTCAATTTGAGGGCTTTCATATCCAGAGCCAAATGGGAGTGGAATGGATTGATGCTGTGTGGAATGTGGTCTTCGTACTTGCCTCTTTTCCTCACTTCCATGTTCCTCATTGGCCTAAGATTTTCTCCATCTGGATCAATGACTTCTACTCTAAACATAGCCAAGTTCAGGGAAAATGACCCTCATGGGAATCCATTGTGTGAGTATTTTCTTCTAAACACTCATGTTTTAATAACTGGGCAGCTTTGATACTTTTAAAACTGTAAATTCCCTTTACAGCCCCCAAGAAAAAAACTGTCATTCTCTCACTTCTGTGGAAGGACTGCATGATTTCTGTAGGATGAGAAGCAGGAAGCCATGTCTGATTTTCACCTGGTAATCTAGCCTCTGTTTGGTTTAATCTGCATGACCTTTCTCATTATGGAGAAGGTCTTTCATTGGGCTGTTTCTGGATGGAACTTCCTCTCATCACAGACCTTTTGGCTGCCAGGTATTTCAGTGAGCAAAAGGTCTTCAGGAAGACTGGCTGCACTTAAGGTTGTGGTTCATGCTCTCATTGTGGAGGCTGAGGATTTGCTCTTTGCAGGAGACTTTTGGATCCTCTGACAGGAATTTTTAAATGTTGCTTGGACTCCAGCATTTGTTAGCTCATTCTCTCAAACTAGCCGTAATTTTTCCTTGCTATCACCTGGGGTCCACAGTGCCTCTCAATGGCACTGCTCAACACCATTTTCAGGCTTGTCATCTCCACAAATGGCCTCTGAGACACTATCTCAACCCTACCTGCATCTGTGAGAAGTCAGTATGAGTTTTGAGAACACTGCTTCTTGTAGGATTTGTGTTTGTCATGGTTTCTGCCTTTTCTAGAGAACCCTTGTGAGGCCCAGGATGAAAAGAGGCAGTGAGATCAAGGTCCTAGCCATCTTTGCTGACACCTGCCTCTGGGGTCTCAGGTATGATGATTCCAGTACCCAAACACTTCTCAACAACTCACCAGACTACATTCCTATCTCCATGGGAGCAGATTTTTGCACATAGACTCTTTTGGAAATGGAGTCAGAAAAGAAGTTTCCAGTGACCACCTCACAGTATCAAAACACCTCCCTTCTTGCATGACCCGACCACAAAGGCAGCATGAAAATGTCCCAAGGTTGAGAATTTAGCATCCCACAGTGGGTTATTGCAGGCAGCCTTTTTTGGGATACCAGGCCGTCTCTGCCTTACCATTTTCCTCTGCTTAGGCAGGATGCCAGCTCTGAGAGACAGGTGCTCCAGCCTGTCTTGTGAATATGCATGTGCTAGTCTCAAGGCATCAGGCCTGAGCTTGAACTCTGGCTAGCTTCACAATGAATGCCACCACTGCCTAGCAAAAAGTTTCGGTGGCTGTTTGGAGAAGGAAACCTCCAGGTAGGTGCATAGGCAGTGAACTCTTGTGTGTCTTCTCTGTGGGATTAAAGGAATTGTTGCATGATCCTAGGAAAGGGAAGATGTGAACCAGCCTGAGGAAATGTTAAGCAGAGTCTCAGAAATAAACTGTGACATCCCTAAGTATCCAAAAGGATCTGCAGGATGCCTCAGGCTGGCCTAGATCTTGTAGGCATGAATCCTTTAGAAACTTGCCCCACTGTGATTTCTAGGGACAGCCCACCTGTATTCTTCATGGTTGCTCTCTCCTAGGTGGGGTTTTCTGCAGAACCACAGTCTCAGAAGATGCCGGGCTGTGTGTTTCTGTGGGAGTGTTGTGAATGTTGGATATCTGCATGTGAGTGGATTTGTGTGTTTGCGTGTGTGTGTCTGTGTGTTTGTGCCTGTAAATGGAGTCTGCTTACAGAAATGTGACCGACACACTTCAGTGCTTCTTTTTTGTTTGTGTCCCACCTTTTGCTTGCCTGTCTGTGTGGCTCTTTTCAGGCTGAAGGGCTCCATGCTTTTTATTTTTCTGTGGGTTATGAATCTGCAGTGCATTGGAAGGCTGGCTGATACCTGCTGGAATCCAAATCAATTCCGCCTGAAAAAAAAAAAAAAAGCCACTCCCCTGGATAGAAGAGAAGCATACCAAACTTAAAAAGAGACATCTAGTGTTTCATTGTCCTGTGGAAATTCAGGAAAAAAACACTAGCCGTCCTGTTGGCAGAGCCCCTTGAATTTTCCTCAAATTTGGTTCCCAGTAGAGCAAGTGCTTGACTTCCTGAAAAAAGCACCTTCCCATCATCTTGGGATTTGATTCTGGGATAGAGTGTGTGATCAGCAGTGAGGTCAGATAGGGGAGAAAATACAAGCTGGTGATGGGTAGATGGGGTCTTGCACCTTCTCCTGCAAAAGAGGTGAAGACAGATGACAAAAAGTTGCTTCCAGCTGCATCCACAAATTCCCTTAATTGCACAAGCATTCACACCATGGCCTAGTGTTCAGAATGGAGTACTCTAATGTGTAGGGAACATTTAGAGTGCAAATTGGTGCCATGCTTGCAGTCTTGACTTAAGGGATTTCATACCTGGAGGCAAATGGGAGTGAGATGGATAGATACTGCTTAGGATTTGGCCTTCACACTTGCCTCTTCTTTTCCTGACTTCCATGTTCCAGATTAGCCTAGGGTTTTCTGGGTCTGGCTCAACATCTTCCACACTAAAGAACTCCCAGTTCACAGAGGATGACCCTCATGGAAATCCATTGCATGAGTGATTTCTTCTAAACACTGTCATGTTTTAATGACTGGACATCTGCTATACTTTTAAAACAGTTAATTCACATTACAGTTGAAAAAAAGAAAACTCTTGTTCTCCCTCTTCTATTGCGGGGCTGTGTAATTTCTGTAGAATGAGAAGCACACAGCCATGTTTGGCTTTCTACTTGGCAATCTAGGCTCTGTTTCATTTCATCTAGATATTTTTTCTCATTGTGTAGGGGGTCTTTCATTGGGCTGTTGCAGGATAGGATTGCCTGTCACCACTGATATTTTGGCTGCCAGGGAATTCAGGAAGCAATAGGGACTTCGGTTATTCTTGCAGTGCTCAGGCTGTTGGTCACAGTATTGTTGTGGGTTCTGAGTTTGTTTGCTTTTTGCAGGAGGGTTTTGGGTACTCTGACAAGAATCTTTGAATGTGGCTTGGAATCCTGCACAAGTCAGCTTGTTCTCTCAGGCAATTCATGATTTTTCTTTGCTTTCAATGGGGTTCCACAGTGCCCATCAATAGCACTACTGGATACAGTTTTCAGGCTTGCAGTCACCACAGACAGCCTCTGAGACACTGTCTCAACCTCATCTGCACCCCTCAGAGGCCAATTCGAGGGGAGAGAACATTGCTTCACCTTGGAATTGCCTTTGTCATGGTTTCTGCCTTTCCTATAGAGCCCCTGCAAGGCCTAGGATGAAGAGAGGCAGTGAGGTCAAAAGCCCAGCCACCTTTTCTGCCACCTGCCTTTGTGGTCTCAGGTATGGTTCCATCATCCAATGACCCCTTAACAATTCACCAGACTATATTCCAATCCCCATGGGACATGATTCTTGCAAGCAGCTTCTTTTGGGAATGGAGTCAGAATAGCAGTTTTCAGCTATCATCTCACAGTCATGAAACACCTCCACCTCCAGTGGGACCTGACCATACAGACGGCTCAAACTGACCTAATATTGAGACTTTTAGGGCACTTCATTCATTTATCATAGGCAGTCTTTTCCTGATACCAGGCCAGCTCTGCCTGTACCATTTTCTTCTCCTTAGGCAGGCTGAGAGCTGTGACAGGCAGGTGCCCCAGACTGTGTCAGTTATGTGCATGGACTTATTTTAGGGCACGAGGTCTGAGCTGTGAGCAAGTGTCAAAATGAATGCCACTGTTTACTAGCAACAAGTTCTTGCTACTTGGAGTGGAAGGAGACCTCCATTGAAGTGCATCCATGGTGGACTCCCAGCTGGCTTCTCTGTGGGATCCACTGGATATTCCCATGATCCTAGGAGAGGGCAGATGTCACCCACCCTGAAAAAAACATCAATCAAAGCCCAAGTAATAAACCACAAATCCCTAAGGATCCAAAAGATCTGCAGGATGCCTCAGGCCTGCCTAGATGTTGTAGGGGTGAGTCCTTTACAAACTTGCCCCATTATAATTTCTAGGCACAGCCCACCTGTGTTCCCCATGGTTGCTCTTCCCCAAGTGGGGTTTCCTGCAGGGCCACAAAGCCTCAGAAGCTGCTGGGCTGTGTTTCTGTGGGAGTGCTGTGAGTGTTGAATGTCTGTGTGTGTGTCTTTGTGTGTTTGAGAGTGTGTGTGTGTGTGTGTATGCCTGTAAGTGGAGTCTCCTTAAAGGAATGTGGCTAATGCACTTCAACCCTTCTTTTTATTTTTTTTTTAGTCTCCCAATATTTATGTGTCTTGTTGTGAGGCTCTTCTTGGGCTGTGGGGCTCCGTGTTCTTTATTTTTCTGTGGATCATGAATCTACAGTGAATTTGGAGGCTGGCTGAGAATCTGTCCCCTGCAAAAATAAATAAATAAATAAATAAATAAATGCCACTTTTCTAGAAAGAAGAGCAGCAAACCACACCCCAAAATGACATTTCCCACTGTTTCATTGTCCTGTGGCCAACCAAGAGTGAGACAGAAGCAGTCCTTTCTGCAGGGCCCTTGAATTTTCCTGGAGTTGGCTTCCAATCTGAGAAGGTGCTTGATGTTCTGAGGTGGCACTCCTTCCTTGTCTTGAGATATCATTCTGCATCAGAGAGTGTGAGCAGCAATAATGTCAGATGGGGTGAAGATGTAATCTGGTGAGGGGTGCAAGCAGTCCACACCATGGCCAGTTGTTTAGGAGGGAGTACTGCAACGTGCAAGACACATTTGGAATGCAAACTGGGGCCATTTTGGCAAACTGCTGATTTGAGGGCTTTTACATCCAGAGCCGAATGAGAATGGCATGAATCAATGCTGGGTGGGATGTGGCTTCTACATTTGTCTCTTCTTTTCCTGACTTCCATGTTCCTTGTCAGCCTAGGGTTTCCTCTGTCTGGCTCAACCTCTTTGAAATTAAATGTTTTTCAGTTCACAGAGGATAACCCTCATAGGAATCCATTGCTTGAGTTTTTCTTTCTAAACAGTGTCCTGTTTTAATTACTGGGCAGCTGTGATAATTTTAAATCTATGAATTTCTGTTACATCCACCAACAAGGAAACACTTCTCCTTCCACTTCTATTGGAGGCCTGCATGATTCCTGTTGGGTGAGAAGCAGGCAGCCATAACTGATTTTACCCCATAATCTAGGCTCTGCTTCATTGCATTTGAATATCCTTTCTCATTGTGGAGGGGCTCTTCAATTGGGCTCTTGCTGGATGGAATTGTTTCTCACCACAGATCTTTTGGCTGCCAGCGATTTCAGAGAGCAAAAAAGACTTCATGTAGGCTGGCTACACTCCAGGTTTTGGGTCATGGTGTCATTTTGGTGGCTGAGAATGGTAGCACTTTGCAGGAGGCTTTTGTGTCCTTAGACAGGAATATTTGAACATTGCTTGAATTGCAGGACAAGTCAGCTCATTCTCTCAGATGATCATTGATTTTTCTATGCTTTCATGGAGGGTCCACAGTGCCCCTCAACATTACTACTGGACACAATTTTCAGGCTTACAACACTATAGATGGCCTGTAAGACACTGTCTCAACCTCATCTGCACCTGTGTGAACCCTGTTTGAGACATGAGATCAATGCTCCACATTGGAATTGCATTTGTCATGGTTTCTACCTTTCCCAGAGAGCCCATGCAAGGAGCAGGGTGGAGGCGGTGAGGTCAAGTGCCTGGCCATGTTTTGCTGACACCTGCCTCTGTCGTTTCAGGTATGTTTCCGTCACCCAATGACCCTTCAACAACTCACTAGACTATATTCCAATCCCCATGGAACCAGATTCTTGCACACACTCTTTCAGGAATGGAGTCGGAAGAGCTGTTTCCAGCTTTGAACTCACAGTCCTGAACTGCCTCCTCCTCCACCGGACCTGACTGCAGAGACCACTGGAAGGGTCTGTGAGGTTGAGAATTTTAGGGTCCTGCTGTAAGTTATTGCAAGCAGCATTTTTCCTGATGCCAGGCCGGCTATGCCTGTACCTTTTCTTTTGATTAGGCAGGATGACAGCTCTGACAACTGAGTGCCCGAGCCTGCTTCACTAGCATGGGCTAGTCTCAAAGCACTAGGCCTGAGCTGTGAGCTCTCGCTAGCAACAATGTGAATAGCACTGTTGCCTAGAGACAAGTCCTTGCGGCTTGGCAGAGAAGGACACTTCTGTGGAGATGGGTTGTCGGTGGGCACTCGCCTGTCTTTTTGGTTTGATTCACATGATATACGTAAAATCCTAGGAGATGGCCTAGTTGAGCCAGTTGGAAGAAACGTTAAACAGAGCACTAGGTATAAACTGTGAAATCCCTAAAGATCCAAATTATCTGCAGGCCTTCCTAGAGGTTGTAGTGGTGAGTCTTTATGAATCTTGCCCCGTTGTGATTCCTAGGTACAGTCGCCTATGTCTGTTGAGCTTGCCCTCTCCCAGGTGGGAATTCCTGCAGAACAACTCAGCCTCAGAAGTTACTGGCTGTTTCTGTGAGAGTTTGGTGGGTGTTCAATGTCTCTGTGTGTGTGTAGCTTGGTGTGTGTGTGTATGTGTGTGCCTGTAAGTGCAGTCTGCTTAAAGGAATGGGGCTCACCTGCTACAGAGCTTCTTTGTTTTTTAGTCATCCAACCTTTTGTTGGCCTGTCTTTGCCATTCTGCTTAGGCTCCCAGGTTCTGTGTTCTTCTGTTTTCTGCAGATCATGAATCCTCAGTGAATTGGGGGACTGGCTGAAACCCACCAGGTTCCAAATCACCACCCTTTTTATAAAAAAGTCACTTTTCTAGAAAGAAGAGGAGCACATGACACATACAAAAAAAACACATATTTTTCAATGTTTCATTGTCTTGCAGCCAAGCCAGGGAGAGACATTTGCAGTCCTGTCCACAGGGACATTTGAGTTTACCTGAAATTCAGTTTCCAGCTGAATAGGTGCTTCAAGTCATGAGGGGGCACTCCTGCATCATCTTGGGATTTTATTCTAGGGTAGAGAATGCAAGCAGCAATAAGTTCAGATAGGGATAGGGGTAAAATCTGATGAGGGGTGGATACTGTCCCACACCTTCACCTGCAAAAAAGTGAAGATATATACACAGAATGTGCTTCCAACTCCATCCCCACATTCCCTTAATTGCACAGGCAGTCAAATCATGCCCCAGGGTTCATATGGGAGTATTACAATGTGCAGGGAATATTTGGAGTGCAAACTGGGGCTAACCTGGCAAACTTCTGTATGAGGGCTTTCAAACCCCAAGCAAAATGGGAATGGGATGGAGTGATGCTGGGTGAAGTGTGGCCTTCACACTTGCCTTTTCTTTTCCTGTCTTTCATGTTGCTCATTGACCTAGCTTTCTCTGGGTCTGGCTCCATGTCATCCACACTAAAGTTTTCCCAGTTCATGGAGGACGACCCTCATGGGAGTCCATTGCCTGAGTCTTTCCTTCTGAACACTGTCACACCTCTTTCAATGACTGGGAACCTGTGATGTTTTAAAACCGTAAATTCTCATTAAAGCCACCAACAAGGAAACTCTTATTCACCCAGGTCTATCAGAAGGCTGCATGATTCCTGTAGGAAAACAAGCAGGAAGCCATACCAGGATTTTGCCTGGTACTCTAGGCTCTGTTTCCTTTCATCTGCATGTCATTTCTCATTATGGAGGTGGTCTTTCATTAGGCTGTTGCTAAATGGGACTGCCTCTCTCCACAGATCTTTAGGTTGCAAGGTATTTCAGGGAGCAAAATAGACTATGGGTAGTCTGGCTGTACTCCAGGTGTGGGTCATGGTATCGATATGGTGGCTGAGGTTGTTTGAACTTGGCTGGTGGCTTTTGGGTTTTCTGACAGGAATCTTTGAACATTGGTAGGATTCCAGCACAAATCAGCTCATTCTCTCAGGAAAGTTTTAAGTTTTTGTTACTTTCATGTGGGGTCTACAGTTCCCCTCAACACACTACTCTACACAATTTATAGGCTGGCAATGACTGCAGATGGCCTCTGAGACTCTGTCTCAACCTCATCTGTGTCCATGAGTGGCCAGTTCGAGGTGTAAGAACACTGCTTCACCTTGGACATGCCTTTGTCTGAAAGACTGTGTTTCTGTTTTAAGGCTCTGTTAGAAATTACTGATGCACACACTATATTGTAAATTCTTTTTTTTTTTTTCATGAAAGAAGTAATTTATTCTTCATACAATTACTTGCCAGTCATGGGAAGGAAAAGTCAGGGTTTTTGTCCACAATGATAGGAATTATGGTTACATTACAGGTTGACTCTGCGAACTCCTTTTAGAAAAAACTCTCATCAGGACTGTTTTACTAGCTGTTAGACCACAATTGTACTGGCTACTGTAACATTTCTTGGTATTCTTTCTTGGCTTGAACTAATTATTTCCTACTTGCCACACTAAAGGTAAGAGATTACATGTACTTCCTGTTATATTTCACTACCTTAAGACATTCTTTATCAGCATTTTATAAAATCATAGAGAAACATTGGCCAATATCTTTGTGTGACTTGCAGTTAGTTTCTTAGCTTTTTAAGGTATTTTATTTAATGGACCTCTTTTTCTTTAAAAAAAAAAAATTTCACTGGAAATGTCACATTTAAATCCTACTTTATTCATGTTTCTATGGCTTTTTTGAGCTGCCTTTGGAGGATTACACTACAAGTTTAATTCTGCAGGTTTCTTTGAAAAGAGTCAAACTGTATGAATTTTAATACTCTACTCTTATAAAACATCTCCTTTTGTATTTTTTTCCTACAATACACTAAAGTACTTCTGTGCTTATTTTACAACTTTCAGTCCCCCAAAAGACCATGAAGTCCTGAGAGTAATGAAAAGCTTCCTGAAATTGAGGTCACTGTGGAAGGTAAGGGTCAGTCATTGGCATGTTTCAGTTGATTCTTCAGTTTAATAGTTATGCCAATTCACTAGCTATGTGTTTATACAGATGAAGTTAACCAAACTAGTTTTACATGTGAATAGCTGCCTTTGATAAAGCTAAATTTCTGAAAGTTTTTAATTCAAATTTTGAAAATCATTAGCAGAAAATAAATAACTTGGATCACATCATAAACTGCACTCAAGAAAATCTCCAAAGTGCTTTGCCTTTATTACAACAAATAAGAGTGGAGAGAGTCACCTGGAATGTTTCTTGATCTTTTGTGCTCTTTGTTTTTTCTGTTCTTCTAAGGAAAGAAAGTTTAGGGGTAGTTTAAACAGCAGTGCATGGAATGAAAATATTTCCTACAACACTCTCTAATGTACTTCCTTTTCTCCATGCCCATGGGGTCTCCAGGATTCTCATCTTTTCATGTTTACAATATTAAAATACTTCATACAATACCAAAGACAATTCCCGGCCAACCATCAAATATGGGTATTTCTTCCATCTCCTCATGAATACAAAAGGAAATAACTGCATTAGGTTCATTCTTTTTTTTTTTTTTTTTTTTTTTTTTTTAGACAGATTAGGGCTGTAGGAATAGTGTTACCAGGAATAACTTGTGGATTGCTTACTATTGCAGCCAGCTGTGATTTTCCAAATAGGGAGATGCCTGTTTTTCTCACATAAAAGTAATTGTGCTGGTAGGCTGAGGCTGACATTGGTTCAGTTGCTCAAACATGGTAAGATTGGCTTCCCTGTGCTTCCCTTCACTTTTCTTTCTGGTGCATGGTGATGGAGGGAGGTCCTGTCATCATGTCTCCATCCAAGCTGGACATAAATAAGTAGAAAATGCAGCATGAGCCCTGCCTGCACCCATGGTCAGGAAAAGCAAGAGGATTTTTTTGAATCCTAGCACAATTTTGCATAAGTCTCTTGGTTTTAAAAAGATGAATTTTAAAATAATAAAATAATATAAGGCACAAATTCTGAGCCAAAGTGAAAGGATTTAAATCTGCACTCTGCCACTTAGGCAAATTGCTTAAATTCTCTGTTATTTAGGATGCACACCTGTAAAATGGGAGGAGGAAAGTAATATTTGACACATGGTTTTTAAAAATTGAGATTTTTTTTTTCTTTCTGAGATGGAGTTTTGCTCTTGTTGCCCAGGCTGCAGTGCAGTGGTGTGACCTCAACTCACTGCAACCTCCGCCTCCCAGGTTCAAGCAATTCTCCTGCCTCAGCCTTTTGAGTAGCTGAGATTAAGGTGCCCACCACCATACCCAGCTAGTTTTTTGTATTTGAGTAGAGGCAGGGTTTTCACCATGTTGGCCAGACTGTTCTCCAACTCCTGACATCAGGTGATCTGCCCGCCTTGGCTTCCCAAAGTGCTGGGATTACAGGCATGAGCCACCACACCTGGCTGAGATGTTACTTCTTTCATAAACAACTGATATGATTTCAGACCACTTGCTATTTAGGCAGTTAGGAATTTTTCACTAGAAGGCATGTAAAGAAAGACGATGGGCACTTGTAATGAATTTAGCATTCATCATTTGACTGCATGACTGAACCCCAGAGCTATGATTTTATTAAAGAATTTTTCAGAAGCCACTTAGCTAGGAACTGAGCCCAACCAGCTACCCACCCTCACCATTCAGTGCTCTTTTGTTCTTCTCTGTTTCTCCTCAAGCTTTATTACTCTCACAAAATGATAAAAACTTGCATTCCTTTTCTTTCCTTTGTAGATACAGGGTCTTGCTCTGTTACACAGGCTGCAGTGCAGTGGTGTGATCATGGCTCGCTGTAGTGTCAAACTCCTGGGATCAAGCAATACTCCCAGCTCAGCTTCCCAAGGAGCTGGGATTACAGATGTACAACAGCATGCAAAGCTAAATTTTTTATTTTTTATTTTATTTGTTTATGTATTTGTATTATTTGTTTTTGAGATGGAGGTTTTTGTTTTTCTGTTTTATTTATTTATTTATTTATTATGACTATTAATATTATTATACTTTAGGTTTTATGGTACATGTGTTCAATGTGCAGGTAAGTTAAATATGTATACATGTGCCATGCTGGTGCGCTGCACCCAGTAACATGTCATCTAACCTTAGGTATATCTCCCAATGCTATCCCTCACCCCTCCCCCCATCCCACAACCGTCCCCGAAGTGTGATGTTCCCCTTCCTGTGACCATGTGTTCTCATTGTTCAATTCCCACCTATGAGTGAGAATATGCGGTGTTTGGTTTTTTGTTCTTGCGATAGTTTACTGAGAATGATGATTTCCAGTTTCATCCATGTCCCTACAAAGGACATGAACTCATCATTTTTTATGGCTGCATAGTATTCCATGGTGTATATGTGCCACATTTTCTTAATCCAATCTATCATTGCTGGACATTTGGGTTGGTTCCAAGTCTTTGCTGTTGTGAATAATGCCGCAATAAACATATGTGCGCGTGTGTCTTGATAGCAGCATGATTTATAGTCCTTTGGGTATATACCCAGTAATGGGATGGCTGGGTCGAATGGAATTTCTAGTTCTACATCACTGAGGAATCGCCACACTGACTTCCACAAGGGTTGAACTAGTTTCCAGTCCCACCAACAGTGTCAAAGTGTTCCTATTTCTCCACATCCTCTCCAGCACTTGTTGTTTCCTGACTTTTTAATGATCGCCATTCTAACTGGTGTGAGATTGTATCTCATTGTGGTTTTGATTTGCATTTCTGTAATGGCCAGTGATGGTGAGGATTTCTTAATGTGCTTTTTGGCTGCAAAAATGTCTTCTTCTGAGAAGTGTCTGTTCATGTCCTTCGCCCACTTTTTGATGGGGTTGTTTGTTTTTTTCTTGTAAATTTGTTGGAGTTCATTGTAGATTCTGGATATTAGCTCTTTGTCAGATGAGAAGGTTGCAAAAATTTTCTTCCATTTTGTAGGTTACCTGTTCACTCTGATGGTAGTTTCCTTTGCTGTGCAGAAGCTCTTTAGTTTAATTAGATCCCATTTGTCAATTTTGGCTTTTGTTGCCATTGCTTTTGGTGTTTTAGACATGAAGTCCTTGCCCATGCCTTTGTTCTGAATGGTAATGCCTAGGTTTTCTTCTAGGGTTTTTATGGTTTTAGGTCTAACATTTAAGTCTTTAATCCATCTTGAATTGATTTTTGTATAAGGTGTAAGGAAGACATCTAGTTTCAGCTTTCTACATATGGCTAGCCAGTTTTCCCAGCACCATTTATTAAATAGGGAATGCTTTCCCCATTTCTTGTTTCTCTCAGGTTTGTCAAAGATCAGATAGTTGTAGATATGTGGCATTATTTCTGAGGGCTCTGTTCTGTTCCATTGATCTATATATCTCTGTTTTGGTACCAGTGCTATGCTGTTTTGATTACTGTAGTCTTGTAGTATAGTTTGAAGTCAGGTAGTGTGATGCCTCCAGCTTTGTTCTTTTGGCTTAGGATTGACATGGTGATCCGGGCTCTTTTTTGGTTCCATATAAACTTTGAATTAGTTTTTTCCAATTCTCTGAAGAAAGTCATTGGTAGTTTGATGAGGATGGCATTGAATCTGTAAATTACCTTGGGAAAGATTGCCATTTTCACGATATTGATTCTTCCTACCCATGAGCATGGAATGTTCTTCCATTTGTTTGTATCCTGTCTTATTTCCTTGAGCAGTGGTTTGTAGTTCTCCTTGAAGAGGTCCTTCACATCCCTTGTAAGTTGGATTCTTAGGTATTTTATTTTCTTTGAAGCAATTGTGAATGGGAATTCACTCATGATTTGGCTCTCTGTTTGTCTCTTATTGATGTATAAGAATGCTTCTGATTTTTGCACATTGATTTTGTATCCTGAGACTTTGCTGAAGTTGCTTATCAGCTTAAGGAGATTTTGGGCTGAGACAATGGGGTTTTGTAGATATACAATCATGTCATCTGCAAACAGGGACAATTTGACTTCCTCTTTTCCTAATTGAATACCCCTTATTTCATTCTCCTGCCTAATTGCCCTGGCCAGAATTTCCAACACTATGTAGAATAGAAGCGGTGAGAGAGGGCATCCCTGTCTTGTGCCAGTTTTCAGACGGAATGCTTCCAGTTTTTCCCATTCAGTATGATATTGGCTGTGGGTTTGTCATAGATAGCTCTAATTATTTTGAGATACATCCCATCAATACCTAATTTATTGAGAGTTTTTAGCATGAAGCGTTGTTAAATTTTCTCAAAGGCCTTTTCTGCATCTATTGAGATAATCATGTGGTTTTTGTCTTTCGTTCTGTTTATATGCTGGATTACAATTATTGATTTGCGTATATTGAACTAGCCTTTCATCCCAGGGATGAAGCCCACTTTATCATGTTGGAATAAGCTTTTTGATGTGCTGCTGGATTCAGTTTGCCAGTATTTTATTGAGGATTTTTGCATCAATGTTCATCAAGGATATTGGTCTAAAATTCTTTTTTTGTTCTGTCTCTGCCAGGCATAGGTATCAGGATGATGCTGGTCTCATAAAATGAGTTAGGGAGGATTCCCTCTTTTTCTATTGATTGGAATAGTTTCAGAAGGAATGGTACCAGTTCGTCCTTGTACCTCTGGTAGAATTCGGCTGTGACCCCATCTGGTCCTGGACTTTTTTTGGTTGGTAAGCTATTGATTATTGTTACAATTTCAGCTCCTGTTATTGGTCTATTCAGAGATTCAACTTCTTCCTGGTTTAGTCTTGGGAGGGTGTATGTGTTGAGGAAATTATCCATTTATTCTAGATTTTCTAGTTTATTTGCATAGAGGTGTTTTTAATATTTTCTGATGGTTGTTTGTGTTTCTGTGGGATCGGTGGTGATATCCCCTTTATCATTTTTTATTGCATCTATTTGATTCTTCTCTCTTTTTTTCTTTATTAATCTTGCTAGTGGTCTATCAATTTTGTTGATCCTTTCAAAAAACCAGCTCCTGGATTCATTAAATTTTTGAAGGGTTTTTCGTGTCTCTATTTCCTTCAGTTCTGCTCTGATTTTAGTTATTTCTTGCCTTCTGCTAGCTTTTAAATGTGTTTGCTCTTGCTTTTCTAGTTCTTTTAATTGTGATGTTAGGGTGTCAATTTTGGATCTTTCCTGCTTTCTCTTCTGGGCATTTAGTACTATAAATTTCCCTCTACACACGCTTTGAATGCATCCCAGAGATTCTCTTATATTGTGTCTTGGTTCTCGTTGGTTTCAAAGAACATCTTTATTTCTGCCTTCATTTCATTATGTATCCAGTAGTCATTCAGGAGCAGGTTGTTCAGTTTCCATGTAGTTGAGCGGTTTTGAGTGAGATTCTTAATCCTGAGTTCTAGCTTGATTGCACTGTGATCTGAGAGATAGTTTGTTATAATTTCTGTTTTTTTACATTTATTGAGGAGAGCTTTACTTCCAATTATGTGGTCAATTTTGGAATAAGTGTGGTGTGGTGCTGAAAAAAATGTATATTCTGTTGATTTGGGGTGGAGAGTTCTGTAGATGTCTATTAGGTCTGCTTGGTGCACAGCTGAGTTCAATTCCTGTGTATCCTTATTGACTTTCTGTCTCGATGATCTGTCTAATGTTGACAGTGGGGTGTTAAAGTCTCCCATTATTAATGTATGGGAGTCTAAGTCTCTTTGTAGGTCACTCAGGACTTGCTTTATGAATCTGGGTGCTCCTGTATTGGGTGCATATATATTTAGGATAGTTAGCTCTTCTTGTTGAATTAATCCCTTTACCATTATGTAATGGCCTTCTTTTTCTCTTTTTATCTTTGTTGGTTTAAAGTCTGTTTTATCAGAGACTAGGATTGCAACCACTGCCTTTTTTTGTTTTCCATTTGCTTGGTAGATCTTCCTCCATTCTTTTATTTAGAGCTTATCTGTGTCTCTGCATGTGAGATGTTTTTCCTGAATACAGCACACTGATGGTTCTTGAGTCTTTATCCAATTTGCCAGTCTATGTCTTTTAATTGGAGCATTTAGTCCATTTACATTTAAAGTTAATATTGTTATGTGTGAATTTGATCCTGTCATTATGATGTTAGCTGGCTATTTTGCTCTTTAGTTGATGCAGTCTCTTCCTAGTCTTGATGATATTTACATTTTGGCATGATTTTGCAGTGGCTGGTACCGGTTGTGCCTTTCCATGTTTAGCGTTTCCTTCAGTAGCTCTTTTAGGGCGCCTGGTGGTTGCAAAATCTCTCAGCATTTGCTTTTCTGTAAAGTATTTTATTTATCCTTCACTTATGAGGCTTAGTTTGGCTGGATATGGAATTCTAGGTTGAAAATTCTTTTCTTTATGAATGTTGAACATTGGCCTCCACTCTTTTCTGGCTTGTAGGGTTTCTGCCGAGAGATCCACTGTTAGTCTGATGGGCTTCCCTTTGATGGTAACCTGACCTTTCTCTCTGGCTGCCCTTAATATTTTTTCCTTCATTTCAACTTTGGTGAATCTGACAATGATGTGTCTTGGAGTTGTTCTTCTCGAGGAGTATCTTTGTGGCATTCTCTGTATTTCCTGAATCTGAATTATGGCCTGCCTTGCTAGAGTGGGGAAGTTCTCCTGGATAATATCCTGCAGAGTGTTTTCCAACTTAGTTCCATTCTCCCCGTCACTTTCAGGTACACCAATCACACGTAGATTTGGTCTTTTCACATAGTCCCACATTTCTTGGAGGCTTTTCTCATTTCTTTTTATTCTTTTTTCTCTAAACTTCCCTTCTCACTTCTTTTCATTCATTTCATCTTCCTGGGCTGGCACCCTTTCTTCCATTTGAACGCATTGGCTCCTGAGGGTCCTGCATTCTTCACTTAGTTCTCGAGCCTTGGTTTTCAGCTCCATCAGCTCCTTTAAGCACTTCTCTGTATTGGTTGTTCTAGTTATACATTCTTCTAAATTTTTTTCAAAGTTTTCAACTTCTTTGCCTTTAGTTTGAATATTCTCCCATAGCTCAGAGTAATTTGATCATCTGAAGCCTACTTCTCTCAGCTCATCATAGTCATTCTCTGTCCAGCTTTGTTCCATTGCTGGTGAGGAACTGCATTCCTTTGGAGGAGGAGAGGTACTCTGCTTTTCAGAGTTTCTAGTTTTTCTGCTCTGTTTTTTCCCCATCTCTGTGGTTTTATCTACTTTTGGTCTTGGATGATGGTGATGTACAGATTGGTTTTTGGTGTGGATGTCCTTTCTGTTAGTTTTCTTTCTAACAGACAGGACCTTCAGCTGCAGCTCTGTTGGAGTACCCATCCAGCCGTGTGAGGTGTCAGTCTGCCCCTGCTGGGGGGTGACTCCCAGTGAGGCTGCTCAGGGGTCAGGGGTCAGGGACCCAATTGAGGAGGCACTCTGCCCATTCTCAGATCTCCAGCTGTGTGCTGGGAGAACCACTGCTCTCCTCAAAGCTGTCAGACAGGGACATTTAAGTCAGCAGAGGTTACTGTTGTCTTTTTGTTGGTCTTTGCCCTGCCCCCAGAGGTGGAGCCTACAGAGGCAGGCAGGCCTCCTTGAACTCTGGTGGGCTCCACTGAGTTCAAGCTTCCCAGCTGCTTTGTTTACCTAAGCGAGCCTGGGCAATGGTAGTCGCCCATCCCCCAGCCTGGCTGATGACTTGCTGTTTGATCTCAGACTTTGCTGCTAGCAATCAGTGAGACTCCATGGGCATAGGACCCTCTGAGCCAGGTGCAGGCTATAATATCCTGGGGCACCTTTTCCTAAGCTGGTCAGAAAAGCACAGTATTTGGGTGGGAGTGGCCCGATTTTCCAGGTGCCGTCTGTCAACCCTGGAAAGGGAACTCCCTGACCCCTTGCACTTCCCAAGTGAGGCAATGCCTCACCCCTGCTTTGGCTGGTGCACGGTGCACTCACCCACTGACCTGCGCCCACTGTCTGGCACTCCCTAGTGAGATGAACATGGTACCTCAGATGGAAATGCAGAAATCAACCATCTTCTGTGTTGCTCACGCTGGGAGCTGTAGACCGGAGCTGTTCCTATTCGGCCATCTTGGCTCCTCCTCTTTTTTTTTTTTTTTAAGACAGGGCCTCACTGTTCTTCCTAGGTGGGTCTCAAACTCCTGGCCTCAAGCAATCCTCTTGCCTTGGCTTCTGAATTTGCTGCTGCACCCAGTCTGTGGAAAAATTGTCTTCCACAAAACTGTTCCCTGGTGCCAAAAAAATTGGGGACCGCTGCACTTGAGCACTTACAGAGAGAAAAACAAAAAGCTCAAGTCTGCCTTTCAGCATAAGTCATGGCCTAAGATCCAGAGAGCTTCCATTATAGCACAAACACAATTCCTTATTTCTTGTATCCACAGGGCTGATGTTACTGAAAGTCAAACACAAACTTAAATGTGTGGGTTGCTGAATTGCAATGACAGTTGAATTCACCTCAACCTCAATGTAAATTCTTATCTCTGTATACTGTACTTCTGCTTACAGATGTTATGTTAAAGAATTACTTCATCCCCATGTGACCGTCTCACCTCATAATCAAATGTCCCTAAATCCCTCACTAACCTACACCTGCCCTCACTAAACTTAATAATAAATGCTGTTATATCCAGGGCATTGGCTGCTAGGCCCAGACTGTGGTGATGCCCCTGGTCCCAGCTTTCACTATCTTGTATGTTGTTATTATTTCTCGACCTGCGAATCCATCTGGGAACAGAGAAAGGGCCCCATAGCATTGTAGGCTGATGGCCAGATCCTGCAATATCTGATGCCCAAGGTGACCTTCTTTGTTCTCCCGGTATACGTTTTCCAACTCTTCCCACTTTTCTGGTTTGTTGATGGATATTATTCCAGGGTTATTATGGCACAATCACAGTCTAAACACCAGGGTTTTCGGTCTCCTATTAAACTTTTTCTTAAACAGGGTGGTATCAAGGCTGTTTCCAATAACCTTATTCTCTTATTTCAGACTACTGAAAAATATTGTCCTTTGTTCCCTAAGAAATGTTCTACAGATCTGGTAGACTGAGATAGAGTTGTTAACTCTCTCCACCAACTCTTGAGAGACAATACTTTACTTCCTATTTCTGTTTGGACTGACGGGACTCTTATTCGTGTTACTTTACTTCCTTTTCAGTCTGATGATCTCCCTCAACTGCCACAAGTTAATGTGAATGGTGAGCTGCTCCCTTTACCTCGGGTGCCTGACACCCCTACTAATCCTCCTTCTGATCATGAGGAAGAATTTGATATCTTCTTTTCTCCCCAAGAGAAGGAAACTGGTGATGATCCGCTCCCTCTGCCTCGTATCTTGGAACCTGTATATGTTAATTCTTCTTCTACTAAGCCATTGCCCCCTCTCCCAGAGGAAGACATGTGACATTCATCTGAGTGGCCTGTTTCTCATCCCTTTCATCATTTTGGATGTCTCTCCTCTTCTAAGCCTACTTTTTCTCTTGATGCTCGGAGACCCCTTCTTTCAGAGGTTTGGAATATTGCTTCACCCCAGTCTATGTCCTGGAAACCTCACTCTCCTTCTCTTCCTCTGCCCCTTCACAATAGATGTGTGAGTCACCTGTTTGGGTAGAGCAGTGGCCACTTTCCAAACACAATTTGGAGGCTTTCATTAAAATTGTTAATGATTTGCTAAAAGCAAACACTATTGAGCCCTCTTTGTCTCCATGGAACTCACCTGTGTTTGTTGTACAAAAAAAAAATTCAGGAAAGTGGAGGATGGTAACAGACTTAATGCTGATAATGCACTTATTAAACCTATGAGGACCTTACAACCCGGTATGCCCTCCCCCTCCATGATTCCTAAGGAATGACCTTTAATTATCACTAACCTTAAGGACTGCTTTTTTCATATTCCTTTAGACAAAGTCAAACTGTGAAAAATTTGCTTTCACTATACCTTCCATTAACAATTCAGCTCCTGCAGCTAGATATCAATGGAAAGTTTTACCTCAAAGAATGATTAACAGTCCTACTATTTGTCAGCTCTGTGTTGACACTGTGTTACAACTTATCTAACAGACTTTTAAAAATGATTACATTCTTCATTATGTGGATGATATACTGATTGCTGCTCCCACTAAAGATGAATTAATTTGATGTTTTAGCTCTTTAAAATTAGCTGTTGCCAGTGCAGGACTCCACATCACTTCCAATAAAATTCAACAAGCCCCTGGTTTTCTGTACTTAGGAATGCAGCTAGATGCTCACTTCATTAAACCCCAAAAAGTCCAACTCCATACTGACCATTTAAATACCTTAAATTATTTTCAAAAATTGCTAGGTGACATCGATCATCTCAGACCAACCCTAGGCATCCTACTTATGCAATATCTCATCTATTTATTACTTTATCAGGAGATACAGATTTGAAAAGTCCTCAGTCTCTATCTGAACCAGGAAAACAAGAGTTGTCTTTTGTAGAACAGAGTGAGAGAGGCACAAGTCTCTCATACTGACTCAAATTTGCCTTTACAATTTTTAGTTTTTCCTTCCATTCAATCTCCTATTGGACTTACAGTACAAAATGATTATCTAGTTGAATGGGTATTTCTTCCTAATTCAGCCCTAAAATTATTTCAATATATATTGATCAAATGGCCACTTTAATTGGCTTAGGACGTCAATGTATCATTAAAATTTCCGGCTTCGATCCAAACATTATTGTGGTCATTTTGTCAAAAAAATGAGGTTAAAAATACCTTTTCTACATCTTTGTGCTGGCAGACTAATCTGGCTTACTTCAATGGTATCATTGACAATCATTAGCCTAAGTCAAAATTCTTTCATTTTCTATGAAATGCTTCCTGGATTCTACCAAAACTTACTCGTTCATCACTAGTGACAGCTGTTACCATCTTTACTGATGGATCCAGTAATGGAAAGTCAGGGCATGTAGGACCAAAATATAAAATCATTTCTACTCCATACACCTCTGCTGAAAAACCCCAGTTGTTTGCTGTTATCTCTGCACTACAAGATTTTGATCAGACTCTTAATATTGTCTCTGTCTCTGCTTATGTAGTCCATGCCACTGAGGAAATAGAAACAGTTACCATCTAAAATATTGCTGACATTAATCTGTTTTCCTTGTTCTCTTTGTTACAAAAAAACTGTTAGAAACCAAAAACACACCTTTTTCGTCACTTATATTAGATCTCACACTAATTTGCCTGGACCTTTACTGAGTGGTAATCATAAAGTTGATATTCTAGTTTCTCCAGCCATTAAAGATGCAGAACAATTTCATCAACTCTGTAATACTAATGCCTTAGGTCTTAAACATAAATATTATCTCAGTTGGAAACAAGCTAAGAAAATTGTATAACACTGTTCTCAATGTCAGGTTCTTGTCTTACCCACACAATCTCCCGAAGTAAATCCCTGAGGCCTTTCTCCTAATGCTATTTGGCAAATGGATGACACTCATTTTCCTTCTTTTGAAAAATTAGCTTATGTGCATGTCACAGTTGACACTTTACCTATTTCATCTGGGCTACCTGTCAAACTGGATAAGTCACTTCTCACGTAAAAAAAAAAAAAAAAACAAAAAAAAAAACATATGTTTTCATGTTTTGCAGCTATAGGAATTCCTAGTGAGCTCAAAACAGACAATGGCCCAGTCTATTGCAGTAAATATTTTAAAAACTTTCTTGATCAGTGGTATATTAAACATATTACTGGTATCCCTTTATAACTCACAAGGCCAACCTATTGTAGAAAGAAGTAACAGAACTTTAAAATTACAATTATCTAAACAGAAAGAGGGGGATAAGTTGTTGTCTGCCCCTCACCTAAAACTAAACTTGGCATTGCTCACATTCAATTTTCTTAATATTCCTAAATCTAGTTCTGCCACTGCTGTCGAAAAACATTTCTCTGGTAACTGCCCCAGAGCAAACCAAGGAAGGGAAGTATGATGGAAAGATGTTCAATCAAATACATGGTCAAAAGTTTCTATTTTAACGTGAGGAAGTGGTCATTCTTGTGTTTCCCCAAGTGAACAATAATCTTCTGTTTGGATTCCTACTAGACACATGAAATTGTGTCCTGAAGATGAATGCAACAATGAGACAGAGAAATTTGCTGAGAAAATGCCACAGCAGGAAACAACTAACACATCCAATCATTTAAAAAAAAAAAAAAAAAGACCATGCTAACTCCTTTACAACAGACAATCCAGTCAATCATCGTGAACAACTCGTCTCCAGTAATACAGGTCCAGCTCAACCTCTACCTCCTCCTGATGACACTCATCTTTCTACCTTCTGCCACTCCATATACTGTTAAAAACTATACCTATTGGGCCTATATTCCTTTTCCTCCTCTTATTCGAGCCATGACATGGATGGATGCTCCTATCAAGGTCTGTGTTAATGATAGTATTTGGGTGCCTGGTTCTGTAGATGATTGTTGTCCTCCCCAACCTTCAGAAGAAGGAACCCCTTTCAATATCACTTTATCTTTTAGGTATCCACTTTTGTGCCTGGGACCCACTAATAGATGTCTCTCATTAGATATTCAAACTTGGGTGGTCACACTACACTCTGGTCACTCTGTCCCTCCTTTAGGACACTTGGTATCAGGGCTCTTATTAAAACCTCTAATGCAGATCAAAATAGGAATCACTGATTATATTCACACATCCCAATATAAGCCTTTAGGACTTGAGTGCCCTCTCAACTTGTCTTCAAATGCTGACAAATTTATATAGAAAGATTGTGTTATTTCAGAAGGAATTGTGTTCTTTAATTCTTCTCACTACACCATTGTTTATTAGGCTCCCAAATTTCATATTCCTATGATTGCTCTCAAGGTAATAAAGATTGTAAACATTTTCTCTATGATTACTTATCAAAAGAGTAATGACAACCCTCCCCTATGATATCATAGATTTAACCCCTTTTTTCATTTTAAGTGGAAAGGGGCAGGGGTTGCCTCTCCAAAGCCAAGGCTCATTGTTTACCACTTAGGACCTGAATATTTGGAAAGATGGAGATTAACCATAGCTATGACTTGTATGAGAGTTTGGTCGAGAGAAAATGTTACAAGTAAATCCACCTTGTCACCTCGAAAACTAAGACAAGAGATTGATTACACTACTATTTCTACACAGCCAAAAATATCACTATGGCAATCATCAAAAGGTCAATTCAAACAAGGGACAATAAAGATTATGAGGACTTATACTCCCCCGTTGCTAATGTACCCTCACCGCCTCTCACACAACTTATTCACCCCACGTTCACTAAAAAGAGCACCATCTCAAAATATATAGACTATCTGTATTGAGTCCAACAAAGCTATACCACTTAAAAGTTGTGTTAAATGACCATGTATGTTATTAGTAGGAAAGATGCATATTAGTTCAAAAACCAACATAATTACATGTGTTACTTATATACTTCTATTGACTCATCCTTTAATCAATATCACAGTTTTTTAATAGTCAGAGCCAGTGGTGGTATTTGGGTCCCCATAGCTTTACATAGGTCTTGGGAATCTTCCCATTCTATCCTTGTTATTAATATTCTACAGAAAATTCTTAAAAGGAGTAAAATATTTATTTTTACATTAATTGTTATTCTTACATTAATTGTTACAAAATTTTACATTAATTTTTACATTAATTGCTAATAGTTGCATTACATCAATCTATTCAAACTGCTCATTCTGTGGATAAATGACAAAAAAAATTCTATTCTGATGTGAAATTCTCAGTCAAGTTATAGTTCAAAAATTGACCAATCAAATTAATTATCTAAGACAGACTGTTATCTGGATGGGAGATAAAATTATGAGTTTAAAACATAGATTACAAATGCAATGTGATTGGATTTCTTCTGATTTGTGTGTAACTCCGTTCCAATATAATAAGTCTATTCACAATTAGGAATCAGTAAAATGCCATCTACAAGGAAGTGAAGATAATTTAAGTTTAGACATAAGCAAGCTAAAAGAACAGATTTTTGAGGTCTCTTAAGGACTCTTAAATGCTTTTCCTGGTGCTGAAGTTTTTGACGGTATCTCTGAGGGCTTATGTAATCTCAACTCCATTCAATGGGTAAAATCTTTGGGAGGATCCACTATTGTTAATTTTGTTCTATATATAATTTGTGCTATTGGTTTATTGTTCATGTTTAAAATTGGAAAAAATATTCTTCAATCTAATCTAGATCAGCACCAAGCTATGATTGCTATGGTTCATTTAAATCAGAGAAGAGGAGCCGATATAGGGGGACTCCCTGAAACTATTCTTATGGAATAAAAGATGAAATCCTCCTGATTATTATAAATACAAAATTGCATGCAGGATTGTGTAAAGAAAATGTCAGTTTGGACTGCCAGAATGAGCTAACAACACATGATGTGCTTCCCCCTGCAGAGAGTCTATGAACAGATGTGCAGTCAGAGAGATTTCACATCACCAAGATTCGTATCCCAGAAAAGCAAGTGTTCATAACTCTGGGCATGCAATAAGACCCTTGAGGAGAGCCTATAAAGGATGCATGTGGGGCACCTGTTCATATGGATAAGATAGGGATATAAACACCTTCATCTTGCCATGGGCATTCTAGACCTCTTTAAGGTTAAGGCATACTCCCTTCTGAGAATTTCTGGTCTAACCAGTTTTCTAGCTTCATATCTTGTTTCTATTGATGGTTTGTAACAGCTTTTGCTGCAACTGTTACTGCTGATTAATATAACACCAATCATAGATAATGGAAAGACTGTGTTTCCATTTTAAGGCTCTGTTAGAAGTTACTGATGCACACACTATATTATAAATTCTTATCTCTGTATACTGTACTTCTGCCTACAGATGCTGTGTTAAAGAATTACTTCATCCCCATGTGACCATCTCACCTCATAATCAAATGATCCTAAGTCTCTCACTAACCTACCACTTCCATCACTAAACTTAATAATAAATGCTGGTATATCCAGTGCATTGTCTGCATCGCAGGTCCAGAAGATGGTGACCCCCCAGTCCCAGCTTTCACTACCTTGTGTGTGTCTATTATTTCTCGACCTGCTGATCCACTGTGAACAAAGAAGGAGCCCCATTGCATTGTAGACTGCTGTCCAGATCCTGCAATAACAGAGGACAACCCTCATGGGAATCCGTTTCTTGAGTGTTTCCTTCTAATCATTGTCATGTTTCAATGAGCGGGAAGCTGTGATACTTTTAAAAGCTTAACCTCCCATTAGAGCCAAAAACAAGAAAAGTATTGTTCTCCAACTTTTATCAGAAGGTGGCATGATTCATGTAGGATGAGAAGCAGGCAGCCATTTCTGGATTTGCCTCGTAGTTTTGGCTCAGTTTCACTTCATCTGCACATTATTTCTCATGTTGTGTGTGGGGGGGTGGTCTTTCATTGGACTCTTCTGGAATGGAATGCCTATTGTCAGAGATCTTTTGGGCTGTGAGAAATTTCAGGGAGCAAAAGGGATTTTGGATAGGATGGCTATGCTCCAGGTTGTGGGAAGTGGTCTCATTGTGGAAGCTGAGTATATTTACCCTTTGCAGGAGGGTTTTGGGCCCTCTTACAGGAGTCTTTGAATGTTGCTGGGACTCCAGCACAAGTCAGCTCCTTTTCTCAGGTGAGCCCTGATTTTTATGTGCTTTCATAAGGGGTTAATATTGCCCCTCAACAACACTACAGGACACATTTTCTGGATTACAATCTCCATGAACGGCCTCTGAGATACTATTTTAACCTCATCTGCTCCATGAGAGGCCAGTTTGGGGTATGAGAACACAACTCCACCTCGGACTTGCCTTTGTCATGGTTCCTGACTTTCCCTGATATTGCCTGTGAGGTACAGGATGAAGGAAAGCAGTGAGGTCAAGAGCCCAGCCATAGTTTTCTGAAACCAGCCTCTGGGGTATTAGGTATGAGTCTATCACCCAAACACCCCTGAAATTCTTAGCAGACTGTATTTCTATCCCCATGGGAACCAATTCTTGCACACTACCACTTTCAGGAATGGAGGCAGAAGAGCTGTTTGCAGCAACCAACTCACAGTCTTGAAACTCCTTTCTCTCCAAGTGGACTCGATTAAGGAGACTGCCCAAAAGCATCCTACAATGGATTCTTTTAGGATGTGGCAGTGTGTTATTGCAGGCAAAATTTTTTCTGATAGCAGATGGCTCTGCCTGTACTATTTTTCTCTGCTCAGGCAGGATTACAGCCCTGAGAGCAAGGCACCCGAGCCTGCCTTGTGAATGCTCATGCACTAGACTTAAGGAACCAGGCAAGAACTCTGAGGCCTAGATAACATCACAGTGAATGTCACCATTGCCTAGCAATGAGTCCCTGCAGCTTGGTGGAGAAGTCTTCCATGGAAGTGCGTCAGAAGTGGCTTGTCACATGTTTTGTTTGTGGGATCCACAGGATAGTCTTATAAATTTAGGAGAGGGTGGACATTAGCCAGATTGAAGAAACATCACGCAGAGCTCCAGAAATAAACAGCAAAATTTCTAAGGGTCCAAAAGGATCTGCAAGATGCCTTATGCTTGCCTGAGGTTGTAGGGGTGAGTCTTTTCATGTCCAGCCCCACTGAGATTTCTAGGTAGAGCCCTCCTGTGTTCCTTAGCATTGCTTTCTCCCAGGTGGGGCTTCCTCTATAACCACATAGCCTCAGAATTTGCCAGGCTGTGTTTCTGTGGGAGTGTTGTGAGTGTTGGATGTCTGTGTGTGTGTTTGCCTTTGTGTGTGTTTTTTTTTTTGTGTGTGTGTGTGTGTCTGTTTGTGCGTGCCTGTAAGTGGAGTCTACTTAAAAGAAAGTGGCTAACTCACTGCAGTGCTTCTTTTTCTTGAATCTCCCAACTTTTTATTGGCCTGTATGTGTGGCTCTGCTGGGGCTGCTGGGCTCTGTGTTCTTTACTTTTCTATGGATCATGAATCCTCAGTGAATTGAGAGACTGTCCAAGACTCACTGAGGTTTAAATCATCTCCCCCTGCAAAAAAAAAATAGACACTCTTCTAGAAATAAGAGGAGAAATCCACACCCAAAAAAAGACATCTTCTAGTTTGTTATTTTTGGGTGTCAAAAAAAGATGACCATGCAAGACATCTTTCATGGTCCTGCTGGCAACAGAGGGAGAGACACTAGCAGTCCTGTCAGCAAGGCTTGTTGAATTTACCTCGAATTAGGTTCCCAGCCAAGCAAGTGCCTCATGTCATGAAAGGACACTTGGGACATTTCATTGTGGGACACAGAGTGAGTGGAAATAAAGTGTGATGGGGTGAGGATACAATCTGGTGAGGAGTCGATGGAGTCTCGTACTTTGTACTGCAAAAATGGTGAAAACAGATGACACTGAAGTTGATTTCAACTGCATTTCTGTATTCCCTTAATTTCACAAGCATTCCACACCATTGTTCAGTTTTCAGTTGGGAGTACTCACACGTGCAGGGAACACTTGGAGTGCAAACTGAAACCATCTTTGAAAGCTACTGATTTGAGGGCTTTCATACTTGAAGACAAATGGCAGTGGGAAGGATTGATCCTGGGTGGGATGTGGACATTATACATGCTTCTTCTTTCTCTGACTTCCATGTTCCTCAGCAGCCTAGAGTTTCCTGGGTTTGGCTCAATGTTTGCCACACTAAAGGTTTTCCAGTTCATGGAATATGACCCTCATGGGAATCTTTTGCATGGGTGTTTTCATCTAAATAGGGTCATGTTTTAATGACTGGTCAGGTGTGATACTTTTTAAAGTGTAAATTCCCGTTACACCCATAAACAAGGAAACTTTGTTCTCTGACTTCTATTGAAGGGCTGCAAGATTCCTGTAAGGTGAGAAGCAGGTAGCCATGTTTGGATTTTCCTGGTATTCTTGGGTCTAATTCACTCTATCTACACTTCCTTTCTCAATGTGGAGGGGATCTGTCATTGAGGTCTTGCTGGATGGGACTGCCTGTCCTCACAGACCTTTTTGTTGCCAAAGATTTCAGGGAGCAAAAGGTACTTTGGGTAGGATAGCTGCATTCAGGTTGTGGTTCATGGTTTTGTTGCCAGGGCTGGGGTTGACTGCACTTTGCAGGAGGCTTTTGGGTCCTCTGACATTAATATTTGAACTTTGCTGGGACTCCAGCACATGTCAGCTCATTCTCTCTGGCAAGCCTTGATTTTTCTTTGCTTTTATTGTGGGTCAACATTTCCTCTCAACAGCATTACTAGGCACACTTTTCATGCTTCAAATTGCCACAATCAGCCTCTGTGACACTGTCTCAACATTATCTGAACCCTTGAGAAGCCAGTTTGAGGTGGGAGAACACTGCTACACCTTGGACTTGCTTTTGTAGTTATTCTTGTTTTTTCCAGAGATCCCCTGTGTGACCCATGATTAAGGGAGGCAGTGGGGTCAAAGGACTGGCCATCTTTTGTGACCACCCACCTTTGGGGTCTCAGGTATGTTTCCTTCACCCAAAGACTCATCACCAACTCACCAGCCTATATTCCAGTCCCTATGGGACTTGATTTATGCACATAGCCTCTTTAGGGAATGGAACCTGAAGAGCAGTTTCCAGTGACCTCTTCACAGTATCAAAATGCCTCCTCCTCCAGCAAGACCCAACCATGGTGATGACCCAAAGGAGACCAAGTTCAAGACTTTCAGACCTCTGCAGTTGTCTATCACAGGGAGCCTTTTTACCAACATCAGAACAGCTCTGCCATTACCAATTTTCTCTGCTTAGGCTGCCTGACAGCTCTGACAACTGGGCACCCCAGCCTGCCTTGTGAACTAATCTCAGGGCACCAGGCCTGAGCTGTGAGCTCTGGCTAGCATCACAACAATGCCACCATTGCCAAGCAACAAGTCCCTGAAGCTTGGGGAGAAGGAGAACTCCATGAAAGTGCATCACCTGAGGACTTTGGGTCTTCTTTGTGGGATCCATGGGAGAGTCTCATGATCCCAGGAGAGAGCAGCCATGAACCAGTCAGAGGAAATGTCAAGCAGAACCCCAGGAATAAACTGCACATCCCTAAGAATTCAAAAGGATCTGCAGGATTCTTCAGGCCTGCCTAGATGTTGTAGGGGTGAGTCTTTTTGAAACTTGCCACACGGTGATTTTTTGGTACAGCCCGCCTATGTTCCTTGGGGCTGTTCTTTCTGAGGTGGGGTTTCCTTCAGAACCATGCAGCCTCAGAAGCTGCTGGGCTGTGTGATTCTGTGGGAGTGCTTCATGTTTGGATGTCTGCATGTGTGTGGCTTTGTGTCTGTGTGTTTTTGTATGTGTCTATATGTAGAGTCTCCTTAAAGAAATATGGCTAATGAACTGCAGCACTTTTTTTTTTTTTTTTTTTTGGTCTTTTAACTTTTGGTAGACTGTCTCTATGGCTCTGCTTGTGATGCAGGTCTCCGGGTTCTCTATTTTTCTGTTCATCATGAATCTGCAGTCAGTTGGGAGGCTGGCTGAGAATGGTCACAGTCGAAATCACCTCACTCTGGAAAAAAAAAAGTCACTCTTTTAGAAACAAGAAGAGGGCACTATATCTAAGAACAGACATCTCCAGGTGTTTCATTGTCCTCTGGCCAACCCAGGTAGAGACACCCGTGATCATATTTGCAGGATACCTTTAGTTTACCTTGAATTCAGTTCCCAACAGAGCTTATGCTTCACATCATAAGCAAGGCAGTCCTCCATCATCTTGGTATTTCATTCTGGGACAGAGAGTTGGAGCAGCAACAAAGTCAGCTAATGGTGAGGATACAATGTGGTGAGAGGTGGATGAAGTCTGACACCTTCCTTGGCAAAAAAGTTGAAGGCGCATGACACAGAAGATGCTTCCAACTCCCATCCCCTCATTCCCTTAATTGCACAAGCAGTCCACACCATGGCGAGGTGTTCAGGTGACAGTACTCCAACGTGCAGGGAACATTTGAAGTTGTAACTGGGGCCATCTTGGCAAGCTCCTGATTTGGAGGCTTTCATACCCGGAGCAAAATGGGAGTGGGATGGATTAATGCTTGGTAAAATGTGGCCTCCACAATTTCCTTTTTTTTCCTAAATTCCATGTTCCATGTCTGCCTAGGGTTTCCTGGGTCTGGCTTAACATCTTCTACAGTAAATATTTACCATTTCATAGAGCATGACCCTCATGGGAATCCACTGCATGAGATGAGTGGTTTCTTCAAAACACTGTCATGTTTTAATTACTGGGTAGCTGTGATTGTTTTTTGTGGTTGCTTTTTTTTTTTTTTTTTTTTTTTGAGACAGAGTCTTGCTCTGCCACATAAGCTGGAGTGCAGTAGCATGATCTTGGCTCACTGCAAGCTCCACCTTCCAGGTTCATGCCATTCTCCTGCCTCAGCCTCCTGAGTAGCTGGGACTACAGGTGCCTACCACCATGCCCAGCTAATTTTTTGTATTTTTAGCAGAGACGAGGTTCCACCGTGTTAGCCAGGATGGTCTTGAGAGTGATAGTTTTAATATGGTAAATTCCCTTTACTTATATCCATCAACAAGGAAACTCTTGTTCTCCCAATTCTATCTGAAGGCTGCATGATTCCTTTAGGATGAGAAGCAGGTAGCCATGTCTGGCTTTTGTCTGTTAATACAGTCTCTATTTTATTTCATCTTTATGTCTTTTTCACTGTGGAGGTGGTCTTTCATTCATTTGTGGCTAAATGGGTCTGCTTCTTGCCACAGATCTTTGGCTGCCAGGGATTTCTGAATGCAAGAGGGCCTTTGTGTAGGCTGGCTGTGCTCACAGCTTTGGGTTGTGGTCTTATTGTGGGGGCTGAGGAGGTTTACAATTTACAGGTGGAGTGTGGGTCCTCTGATAGGAATCTTTGAAAGTTACTTTGATTCCTGGACAAGTCATCTCGATCTCTCAGGTGAGCACTGATTTTTCTTCGCTTTCAGGGGGGGCCCACATCACTCCTCAACAGCACTACTGGACATACTTCTCTGGCTAGCAATCGACACAGATGACCTCAGAGACTATCTCAAACTCATGTGTACCAGTGAGAGGACAGTTTGCAGTGTGAGAACATTGAGCAACCATGGGCTTGCATTTGTCATCGTTTCTGTCATTCCCAAAGAGACCCTCTGAAGTCCAGGATGAAGACAGGAAATGAGATAAAGGGCTCATCCATATTTTGCTGACACCCACCTCTGGGGTCTCAGGCATGATTCCATCAAAGAATCCCACAACTACTCACCGGGCTATATTCCAAATCACATGGGCCCCAAATCTTTCACACAGCCTCTTTCAGGAATGAAGTCAGAAGAGCAGTTTCCAACACCCATCTCAAAGTCTCAAAAAACCTCTTCTTCCAGCAGGATCCGACCACACAGATGGCCCAAAGGGCCCTAATATCAACACTTGTAAGGACTCAAAGTTGGTTATCCAGGCAGTTTTTTTCCCGATGCCAGGCCTGTTCTGCCTAGATCATTTTCTTCTGCTTAGTCAGGATGACAGCTCTGACAGCCAGGCGCCTAAGCCTGCCTCGAAAATGCGCATGCGTTAGTCTCAGGGAACCATGTCTGAGCTGTGAGCTCTGGCTAGTGTCACAATGAATAACCCCTTTGTCTAGTGAGAAGTCCCTAGCTTGGCAGAGAAGGAGACCTCCATGGAAGTGCATCAGCCATGGATTTTCTCCTGTCTCCTCTGAGTTATTCTCAAGATAGTCCCATGATCCTAGGAGAGGGCAGACATAAGTCAGCTTGAAGAAACGTCAAGCAGAGCCTCATTTTAATGAGTGGGAAGCTTTGATAAATTTAACGCTGTAAATTCCCGTTACAGAATCCAAAACGGAAACTCTTGTTCTCCAGCGTCTATTAGAGGGCTGAATGATTCCCGTGGAATGAGAAGGAGACAATCATCTCTGGCTTTTGTTTTTTAATGTAGCCTCTGTTTCATTTCATCTGCGTGGCCTTCTCATTGTGGAGGGGCTCTTTCATTGAGCTGTTGCTGGATGGGACTGCCTTTCACCACAGATTATTTAGATGCCAGGAATTTCAGAGAGCAAAAGGGACTGAGAGTAGGCTGGCTGCTTTCCAGGTTATGGGTCACTGTCTTGTGGTGGGGGCTGAGGTTGTTGAACTTTGCAAGAGGCTTTTGGGTCCTCTGAAAGGAACCATTGAATATTGCTTGGACTCCAACTCAAGGCAGCTCATTCTCTCAGATGGGTGTTAATTTTTCTTTCCTTTCATGGGGATTCTGTCATGCACAAATGTGTTCAGCAGCACTAATAAACACATTTTTAGGCTTACCATAGACACAGACAGCCTCTGAGACACTGTTTCAACCAATAGAGTCAAGTCCGAGGTGTGATGACACTTCTCCACATTGGACTTGCCTTTGTTGTTGTTGCCATTGTTGTGTTTCTGCCTTTCCCAGAGAGCCCTGAGATGCCCAGGATGAAGGCAGGCAGTGAGGTCAAGAGCCTGGCCATCTTTCACTGACACCCTACTCTGGGGTCTCAGGTATGATTCTGTCACTCAAAGAACCCTCAACAACACACCACACTATGTTACAATCACCATGGGACCTGATTCTTGTACACAGCTTCTTTCAGGAATAAAGTCAGAAAAGCAGTTTCCAGCGACCAGCTCAAAGTCTCAAATCGCCTCCCCTCCAGCAGAACCTGACCATGGAAATGACCCGATGGTTCCCTGAGATAAAGACTTTGAAGGTCCTGCAGTAGGTTTTTGCAGGCAGCCTTTTTCCAGATACCAGGCTTACTCTGCCTGTACCAATTTTCTCTACTTGGGCAGACTGACAGCTCTGACAAGTGGGCACCTGAGCCTGCCTTACAATTTCACATGCCCTGGTCTCATGGCCTCAGGCCTGATTGTGAGATCTGACTAGCCTCACAATGAATGTCACTATGGCCTAACAACAAGTCCCTGCAGCTTGGCGGAGAAGGAGACCTCCGTGGAGGTGCTTCGGTGATGGATTCTCACCTATCTTCTCTATGGGATCCACAGGATTTTCTTATGAGGACAGACATGAGCCAACATGAAGAAATGTCAAGCAGAGCACCAGGAATAAACCTCAAAATCTCTAAGGATTCAAAAAAATCTGCAGGATTCCTCAGACCTGCCTAGATTTTGTAGGTGTGAATCTTTTTGAAACTTGCCCCACTGTGACTTCTAGGTACAGCCCGCCTGTGTTACCTGAGGTTGCTTTTCCCCAGGTGGGGATTTCTGCAGAATCACACAGCCTCAGGAGCTGCTGGAATGTGTGGATGGGATCCCGCAACTCCATCTGCAAAAAAAAATAATAATAATAATAATAATGACAGATGATACAGGTGCTTCCAACCTTATCCCCACATTCCCTTAATTGGACAAGGAGTCCACACAATGGCTGGGTGTTCAGATAGGAGTGTCATGCAAGGAACATTTGGAGAGCAAATTGGGGCCATCCTGGCCAACTCTGAATTTGAGGTCTTTCACATCTGGAGCCAAATGGGAGTGCAATAAATTGATCCTGAGTAAAATGTGGTTTCCACACTTGCCTCTTCTTTTCCCAACTTCCATGTTCATCATTCTAGGGTTTCCTGGGTCTGATTAAATGACTTCCACACTAAATATTTCCCAGTACATGAGGAATGAGCCTCATGGGAATCCATGGACAAGTGTTTCCTTCTAAGCACTGTCACATTTTAATAACTGGGCAACTTTGATAATTTTAAAATCCTAAATTTCCATTACAGCCACAGAGAAACTCTTGTTCTTCCACTTCTATAGAAGGGCTGTATGATTCCTGTAAGGTGAGCAGCAGGAAGCCATGTCTGGCTTTTGCCTGGTAATCTAGCCTCAGTTTTATTTCACCTGCATGACACTCTCATTGTGGATGGGCTCTTTTATTAGGATTTGCTCAATGGGACTTCCACTCACCAAAGATTATTTAGCTGCCAGGGATTTCAGAGAGCAAACAGGACTTTGGGTAGGCTGGCTATGCTCTAGGTTGTGGGTCTTTGTCCCATTGTGGTGGCTGAGGTTATTTGAACTTGGTAGGAGGTTTCTGGGTTTTCTGAGAAGAATCATTGAACATTGCTTGAACTCCAGCACAATATAGCTCATTCTCTCAGGTGAGTCTTGATTTTTCTTTGCTTTCTTAGGGAATCTGCAGTGTCCCTCAACAGCACTACTGAACACCCTTTTCAGGCTTGTCATCATGACAGAAAGCCTCTGAGACACTCTCTACACCTCATTTCCACCTGTGAGAGGCCAGTCTGAGATTAGAGAACACTCCTTCAACTTGAACTTTTTCCTGACTGTCCCAGAGAGCCCCTGCAAAGCCCAGGATGAATGGAGGCAGTGAGGAAAAGAGCTTTGCCACCTTTTGCTGGCATCCACCTCTGGGTTCTCTGGTATAATTCTATCACCCAAAGAACCCTCGACAACACACCAGACAATATTCCAATTCTCATGGGACTGGATTCTTGCAGACAGCCTCTTCTGGAAGTGGAGTCAGAAGAGCATCTTCCAGCAACCACCTAAGAGTCTCAAAACCCCTCCTTGCCAGTGGGAGCTCACCTCAGAGAATGCCTAAAGGGGTGCTGAGTTTGAGACTCACACAGTAAGTTTTCAAAGGCAGCATTTTTCCCAATACTAGGATGGTAGCTCCCTGTACCATTTTCCTCTGTTTAGGCAGGCTGACAGCTCTGACAGCCAGTACCCAAGCCTGCCTCATGAGTGCAAATGTGCTAGTCTCAGGGCAGCATGACTGATTATGATCTCAGGCTAGCATAGCAATGAATGTCACTGTTGCCTAACAAGTCTAAGAGGCTTTGCAGAGAAGAAGACTTTTGTGGATGTGCACTTGCCATGGACTCTCATCAGTCTTCTTTGTGAGATCCATGGGATAGTCCCATGACCCTAGGAAAGAACGAACATGAGCAAGCCTGAAGAAATGTCAAGCAAAGCTTCAGGAATAATGGTGAGGTCTCTGTGAATCAAAAAGATTTGCCGGATTCCTCAGGCCTCCCTAGATATTGTACAGGTGAGTCTCTGAAATTTGCCCCACTGTGATTTCTACATACAGCTAGCCTGTTTTCCTTGGGGTTTCTCTCTCCCAGCTGTGGCTTCTGGCAGAACCACACAGTCTCAGAGGCTGCTGGGCTGTTGTGTTTCTGTGGGAGTGTTGCAGTTGTTGGATATCTGCTTGTGTGTGTGGCTGTATGTGTTTGTGATTGTGTGTGCATGCCTGTAAGTGGAGTCGGCTGGAAGAAATGTAGCTAATGCACTCCAGCACTTCTTCTTTTTTGAGTCTCCCAGCCTTATGGGGGATGGCCTGTTCTATTCTGCTGTGGCTGTGGAGCTCCCTGTATTTTTTTGTTGTTGTTGTTGGGGGTGATCATGAAACCAAAGGGAACTGGGAGGCAGGAAGAGACATACCAGCTTCCAAATCATTTCCCATGTAAAAAAGTCCACTCTTCTAGAAAGAAGAGGAGCACACCATACCAAAAACAGACCTCTCTCAGTGTTTCCTTGTGTTCCTGCTAACACAGGCACAGAAACCAGCAGTAGTGTCTGCTGGGCCCCTTGAATTTATCTTGAATTTGATTCACAGCTGAGTAGGTGCTGAACATCATGAGGGGGCACTCCTAAATTGTCTTGAGATTTCATCCTGGGACATAGAGTGTGAAAAGCAATAAGGTCAGATGGGGTGAGGATACAATCTTTTGAGGGATGGATGGGGTCCCACAACTTCATCTGCAAAAAAAAAATAAAGACAGATGACACAGAAGGTGCTTCCAAATCCATCTCCCATTTCCTTAATTTCACAAGCAGTCCACACCATGGCCCAGTGTTCAGGTGGCAGTACTCCAAGGTGCAAGGAACATTTGGATTGCAAACTGGGGCAATCCTGGCAACCTCTCCATATGAGATCTTTTATACCCAGGAGCCCAATGTGGGTGGAATGGATTGATGCTGGGTGGGATGTGGCCTACACACTTGCCTCTTCTTTTCCTAACTTCCATACTCCTCCTTGGCCTAGGATTTCCTAGGCATGGCTCAAAGACTTCCACACAAAATGTTTACCAGTTCAAAAAGAACAAGTTTCATAGGGATCCATTGCATTCATGTTATTTTTTCCCTAAACATTGTCACATTTTAATGAATGGGAAGCTTTGATACCTTTAAAACTGCAAATTTCCATTACAGCTGCTAAAAAGGAAACTCTTCTTCTTCTACTTCAATTGAAGGTCTGCATGATTCTTTCAGGATGAAAAGCAGGCAGCTGTGTCTGACTTTTGCCTGGTAATCTAGCCTGTGTTTCATTGTATCTTCAAGGCCTTCTTGTGGTGGGGCACTTTCATTGAGCTCTTGCTGGATAGGACTGCCTCTCACCACAAATCATTTAGCTGCTGGGGAATTCAAAGAGAAAAAAGACTTTGGAGAGGCTGGCTGAACTCCAGGTTGTGGGTAATTGTCTCATTGTGGGTGCTGAGATTGTTGCACTTTGCAGGAGGCTTTTGGTCCTCTGACAGGAATCATTGAACAGTGCTTGGACTCCAGCACAAGGCAGCTCCTTCTCTCAGGTGAGCCTTGGTTTTTCTTTGCTTTCAAAGAGAACCCACAGTACCCCTCAACTGCACTACTGGACATCCTTTTCAGGTGAGTCTTCCTCACAGACAGCCTCTGAGACACTATCTCAACTTCATCTGCATGCATGAGATGCCAGTCCAAGGGGCAAGAACACTGCTCCACCTTGGACTTGTCTTTTCTTGGTTGCTTATTCTCCCTGAGAGCCCCTGTGAGGCCCAGGGTGAAAGGAGACAGTGAGGCCAAGGGACTGACCATCTCAGGCAGACAGCTCTGAGACCCAGGCAAGGAAGCCTGCCTTAGAAATGTATATGTGCTAGTCTCAGGGCACCAGACCTAATTATGAGCTCTAACTAGCTTCATGATAAATGTCACCATTGCCTAGCTACAAGTCCCTGTGGCTTGGCAGAGGAGACCTCCGTGGAGGTGGGTCAGTGGTGGGATCTTGCCTGTCTTCTCTGTGGGATCACTGGGATAGTTTTATGATTTCAGGAGAGGGCAGATGTGAGCCAGCCTGAAGAAACATTAAGCAAAGCCCTAGGAATAAACCATGAAATCCCTAATGATACAAAGGGATCTGTAGGATTCCTCAGGCCTGCCTATATGTTGTAGGAGTGAGTCTTTTTGAAACTTGCCCAACTGTGAATTCTAGGTATAGCCTGCCTATTTTCCCCCAGAATGTCCTATCCCAGTTGTGGCTTCATGCAGAACCACTCAGCCTCAGGAGCTGCTGGGCTGTGTGTTTCTGTGGGAGTGTTGTGTGTGCTTGATGTCTGCATGTGTGTGTGGCATTCTGGGTTTGTCTGTGTGTGTGTGTGTGTGCACCTGTAAGTGGAGTCAGCTTAAAGGAATGGGGCTACCGCACCTCAGTGCTTCTTCTTTTTTTTTTCTTTTGTCTCCCAACCTTTTGGGGGCCTGTCTGTGTCATTCTTCTTGTGCTGCAGGGCACCATGTTCTTTATTTTTTTGTGGATTATAAATCCACAGTGAATTGGCATGTGGGCTGAGACCTGCCAGTGTCCAAATCACCTCCTCCAGAAAAAAAAAAAAAACACACACACAAAAAAACATTTGTGTAGAAAAAAGAGAAGGACACCACACAAATGGATATCTTCCAGTGTTTCATTGTTTGGCAGCCAACCCAGGGACAGACACTAGTAGTCTTGTCCACAGGGGCCCTTGGGTTTTTCTCGAATTCAGTTCACAGCTGACCAGGTACTTCACATCGTGAGGGGGCACACGTCCATTGTCATGAAATTTCATCCTGGAATATAGAGGGGGAGCAGGAATAAGGTAAGATAAGGGTGATGATACAGTCTTGTTAAAGATGGACAGGGTCCAGCAACTTCATCTGCAAATAAAATGAAGACAGATGACACAGAATGGGCTTTCAACTAAATTTCTGCATTCCATTAATTGTGCAAGCAGTCCAAACCATGGCTCGTGGTTCAGATGGGGGTACACCAATGTGCAAAAAGCATTTGGAGTGCAAATAAAGGTAATCCTGGCAAACTCCCTATTACAGGGCTTCCATGTGTGAAGCAAAATTGGAGTAGAATGGATACATTGTGCATTGTATGAGACGTCTACCCTTGCCTCTTCTTTTCCTGACTTCCATATATTTTGTTGACCTAGGGTTTCCTGGGTCTGGATCAACAACTGCCACACTAAACTTTCTAGTTCACTCAGAATGACCCTCATGGGAATCCATTGCATGAGTATTTTCTTCTATATACTGTCACGTTTTAATTAGTGGGCAGCTTTGATTCTTTTAAAACCATAAATCCCCGTTACAGCCACCAACAAGAAAACTCTTGTACTCCCATTTCCATTGGAGTGCTGCATGATTCTTGAAGTGTGAGAAGCAGGTAGTTTTGTCTGGTTTTGCCTGGTAATTTAGCCTCTGGGTCATTTCATTTGAAAGTCTTCTCATTGTAGAGGGGCTCTTTCATTGGACTGCTGCTGGATGGGCCTGCTTCTCACCACAGATTTTTTAGCTTCCAGGGATTTCAGAGAGCAAAAATGACTATGGGTAGGCTCCCTGCCTTCCAGGTTGTGGTTGTGGTCTCTTTGTAGGGGCTCAGTTTGTTTGCATTTTGAAGGAGGCTTTTGGTCTTCTGGCAGGAATCATTGAACATTGCTTGAACGCCAGCAAAAGGCAGTCCATTCTCTCAGGTGAGCATTGATTTTTTTTTTTTTTTTGCTTTCATGGGTCGTGGGGAATCCACAGTGTCCCCTCAACAGCATTAGTGGAAACCCTGTACAGTATTGCCATCACCACACATGGCCTCTGCGACATGGTCTCAACCTCATCTGCACAAGTGAAAGGCCAGTCTGAAGTGTGAGAACACCACTCCAACTATGAATTTCCTTTGTTGTGGTTCCTGCCATTCCCAGAGGACCCATGTAAGGCTCAGAATGAAGGGAGGAAGTGATGCCAATAGTCAGGCCATCTTTCACTGACACCTGCTTCTGGGGTATCAGATATCATTCTGTCACCTCAAAAAAGTATACTCATCAACACACCAGACTATTTTCCAATCCCCATGTTACCTAATTCTTACACACAGTCTCTTTTGGGAATGGAGTCAGAAGAACAGTTTCTAGCGACGTCCTCACAGTCCAAGCAATGTTCCATGATTCCTGTCAGAGGACCCAATGCCTCCTGCAAAGTTCAAACAACGTCAGCCCCCACAATGGGACAACAACCCACAACCTGGAGCACAGACAGACTACCCAAAGTCCCTTTTGCTCCCTGATATCCCTGACACCCAAAAGATCGTGGCAAGAGTCAGTGCAGTGCAGCAACATCCCAATGATAGAGTCCCTCCACAATGTGAAAAGACATGCAGATTAATTGAAACAGAGGCTAGATTACCAGGCAATGCCAGACACAGCTTTCTGCTTCTCATCCTAGAGGAATCATGTAGCCCTCTGAAAGAGGTGGAAGAGTAAGTGTTTCCTTGTTTGGGGCTGTGATAGATATTTACAGTTTTAAAAGTATCAAAGCAGCCAGGCATGGTGTCTTATGCCTGGAATCCCAGCACTTCAAGAGGCTGAGGTGGGTGGATCACGATGTCAGGAGATCGAGACCATCCTGGCTAACATGGTGAAACCTCGTCCCTACTAAAAATATAAAAAATTAGCTGGGCATGATGGCAGTCCCCTGTGGTCCCAGCTACTTGGGAGGCTGAGGCAGAAGAATGGTGTGAACCCGGGAGGTGGAGATTGCAATGAGCTGAGATCATGCCACTGCACTACAGCCTGGGCAACAGAGCGAGTAAAAAAAAAATGTATCAAATCTGTGTTGTCATTGAAACATGACAGTATTTAGAAAGAAACACTCAGGCAATGGATTTCCATAAGGTTCTTCCTCCATGAACTGGGAAAACTTTGTTGTGGGAGACATTTAGATAGACCCAGGAAACACTAGGCCAATGGGGAAAATGGAAGACAGAAGAGGAGGCAAGTGTGAAGCCCACGTCCCACCCAGCATCAATCCATCACACTCTCATTTAACTCTGAGTAAGTTAGGCCTCAAGTTGAGAGTTTGCCAGGATGGCCCAAGTATGAACTCCAAATGTTCCCTTCACACTGAAGTACTCCCATCTGAACTCCGGACCATGATGTGGACGGCTTATGCAATTAAGCAAATGTGGTGATGATGTTGAGAGCACTTTCTGTGCCATCAGTTTTCACCTTTTTTGCAGGTAAAGTTGTGGACCCGCATCCAACCCTCACCAGATTGAATTGTCACCACATCTAAACTTATTGACACTCACAGTGTCTGTCCAAAAATGATATCCCAAGACAGTGGGGGAGCGTCCCTCATGACATGAAGCACCTGCTTGACTGTGAACTGAATTCTAGGTAAATTCAAAGGGCACTGTAGACAGACAGCTAATCTCTCTTTCTGGGTTGGCTACAGGAAAATGAAAGAGTGGGATATGTCTATTCTTGGGTGTGGTGTGCTTCTCTCCTTTCTACAACAGTGGCTTTTTTTTGCAAGTGTTGGGGATTTGGACCACAGTGGGTCACAGCCAACCCCCCAAATCACTGTGAATTATTGATCCACAAAAAGTTAAAGAAGATGGAGCCCTGAAGCACAAGCAGAGCCACACAAACAGATCACCAAAAGGTGGGGAGTCTCAAAAAAAAATGTGCTGCAGTGCGTTAGCCTAATTCATTTAAGTAGACTCCATTTAAACTCACACATAGACACACACACACACAAACACACAAAGCCAAAAACACACACATTCAACACTCACAACACTCCCACAGAAACTATAGTCCTGTAGGTTCTGAGGCTGCGTTGTTCTGCAGGAAGCCTCACCTGGGTGAGAACAACCCCATATAACACAGGCGAGCTGTACCTAGAAATCACAGCAGGGCAAGTTTCAATAAGACACCCCTACAAAGTCTAGGTAGGCCTGAACAACCTGCAGATTATTTTTGATCCTTAGGAATTTTGTAGATTATTCCTGGACCTCTGTTTGACCTTTCTTCATTATGGCTAATGTCTGCCCTCTTTTAGTGTAATGGGACTACTCTGTGGATCTCACAGATAAGACAGGTGAGAGTCCACTGACAAGGCAGCCCCATGGAGGTCTCCTTCTCTGCCAAGCTGCAGGGACTTGTTGCTAGTCAATGGTGCCATTCATTGTGATGCCTGACAGAGTTCACAGCTCTGGCCTGGTGCCATGAGATGGGCACATTTGCATTCTTGTCCCAGTCCCAAGGCCCAGTTGACAAAACTGTCAGCCTGCCTAAACAAAAGAACAGATACTCGCAGAGCTGGCCTGGTATTGGGAAAATGACTGCCTAAGATAACAAATGAGACCCTAAAATTCTTCACCTTAAGTCTTCTTCAGTCCATCTCCTTGGTCGTGTTTCACTGGAGGAAGACGTGTTTCAAGACTGTGACCTGGTCTCTGGAAACTGCATTTGTGGCTCCATTCCCATTAGAGGCTGTGTGCAGGAATTGGGTTCCATGAGGATGGGAATATAGTCTGGTGAGTTTTTCAGGGGTCTTTGGGTGATGCAGTCATGCCTGAGACCCCAGAAGCAGATGTCAACAAAAGATGACTGTGCCCTGGACCTCAGTTTCTCCCTTTATCCTGGATCTCACATGTGCTGTCTGAGAAAAACAGAAACCATGACAAAGGGAAGCCTATCACTGGGCAGTGTTCTCACAGGTCAAACTGGCCACAGAGGTGCAGATGAGGTTGAGACAGTGTCTCAGAGGACACCTGTGGTGACTGTAAGCCTGAAAATTTTGTACAGTAATTCTGTTTAGGAGCAATGTGTACCCCACATGAAAGAAAATAAAAATCAAGGTTCTCCTGAGAGAACCAGCTGCATTGTGCTGGAGTCCAATCAACACTGAAAGACTTCTTTCAGAGGACCCAAAACCTGCTTCAAATTGCAAACAGCCTCAGTCCCAAAAACAAGAACAAGACACAATCTACAGCACAGCCAGCCTACCTGAAGTCTCCTTTCCTTCCAGTAATCTCTGACAGTTAAAAAATATGTGGAGAGGGTAGTCCATTCCTGCAACAGCTCAATGAAATACCCTCTCCACAATGAGAAACGACATGCAGGTGCAATAAAACAGGGCCTTAATTACCAGGAAAAAGCCAGATATGGCTGCCTTCTTTTCATCCTACAGGAATCATGCAGCCCTCCTATAAAAGTGGGAGAACAAGGGTTTCCTTGTTAGTAACTGTAAAGGGAATTTACAGTTTTAAAACATCACATCTGCCCAGTATTTAAAAAGTGACAGTGTTTAGAAGGAAACACTCACACAATAGATTCCCAAGAGGGTAGTCGTACATGAGTTTTGAAATGCCTAGCATGGAAGACATTGACCCAGACCCAGGAAGAGGATCATGAAAGTCAGGAAAATAAGAGACAAGTGTGGAGGTCACATCCTACCCAGCATCTATCCATCCCACTTTTATTTGGCTGCAGTTATGAAAGCTCTCAAATCGGGAGTTTACCAGGATGTCCCCAATTTGCACTCCAAATGTTCCAAGCACGTTGGAGTGCTCCCACCTGAACACTAGGCCCTGATGTGGACTGCCTATGATATTAATGGCATGTGGGAATACAGTTGGAAGTAACTTCTGTGTCATCTGTCTTCACTGTTTTTCAGATGAAGGTGTGGGCCTGCATCCACCCCTCACCAGATTGTATCCTCACCTCCCTCTGGCCTTATTGATGCTAACACTCTTAGACCCAGAATGAAATTTCAAGACAACAGAGGAGCGCCTCCTCATGAGGTGAAGCACCTGGTCACCTGGAAAGAAAATTTGAGGTAAATTCAAGGGGCCTTGTGGACAGGACTGCTGGTGTCTCTTCTTGGGTTGGCCAAAAACAATGAAACACTGTGATATGTCTGTTATTTAGTATGGTGTGCTCATCCATCTTCTTTCTAGAAGGGTGAATTTTTTTTTTTAACAAGTGGATGTGATTTCGATGCAGTGCATCTCAGCCCACCTCTGATTCACTGCGGATTCATGATCTACTGAAAAGTAAAAAACAGAATAAAGATAAAAAATGTGAAGCCTCACAGCCAAAGCAGAGCCATATAGACAGGTCACTGAATTGTTAAATCACTCAAAAAATAGAAGTGCTCCAGTACATTAGCCACATTCCTTTAAGCAGACTCCACTTACAGGCACACAAACATTCAAACACACACACAGACACACTGCCACACACACACAGACATTTAACACTTGCAACACTCCCACAGAAACAGTTCATCAGCTTCTGAGGCTCTGTGATTCTGCAGGAAGCCCCACCTGGTAGAGAGCAACCACAAGGAACACGGGTGGGCGGTACCAAAAATCACAGTGGGGCAAGTTTCAGAAAGATGCAAATCTACAATGTCTGGGGCACCTGCAAATCATTTTGGATCCTTAGGCATTTCTTGGTTTATTCCTGGGGTTCTGATGGATGTTTCCTTAGGCTGGCTCATGTCTTCCCTCTAATAGAATCATGGAACAATCCCATGGATCCCACAGGAAAGACAGATGACAGTCCACTGCTGAAGCACCTCCACAAATGTCTTCTTCTCCACCAAGCCACAGGGACTTGTCACGAGACAACAGTGTCATTAATTTTGATGCTAGCCATAACTCACCATCAGTCCTGGTGCTCTGAGACAAGTGGGTGAGCATTTGTGAGACAGGTTTTGCACCCCACTGTCAGAGCTGTCAGAGTGCCTACGCAGATAAAGGTGGTACAGGCAGAGGTCTCCTGGTATCAGGAAATAGGCTGTCTGCAAAAAACTCACTGTGGGGCCCTGAGATTCTTGACCTCAGGGCCTCTTCAGTCTGTCTTGGTGGGCAGAAAACACTGGAGGAGGAGAAGGCATTTTGAGACTGTAAGGTGGTCACTGGAAACTGCTCTTCTGATTCCATTCCTGAAAGAGGCCATTGGCAAGAATCATGCCCCGTGGGGTTTGGAATATATTCTGGTGTGTTTTTGAGGGTTCTTTGTGTTATAGAATCATACCTGAGACCCCAGAGGCAAATGTCAGTGAAAGATGGCTGGGCTCTGGACTTAACTGCCTCCCATCATCCTGGGACACACAGGGGCTCTCTGGGAAAGGCAAGATCCATGAAAAAGACAAGTCCAAGGTGGAACAGTGTTATCATATGCCAGACAGGCCTATTCCAAGTGCAAATGGGGTGGATACAGTGTCTCAGAGGCCGTCTGTGTGATAGCAATCCTAGAATGTGTGTCTAATAGTGCTATTGAGGGGCATCATGGATTCCCCATGAAAGCAAAGAAAGATCAGGGCTTGTCTGAGAGAACAAGCTGTCTTTTGTTGGAGTCCAAGCAATGTTTAATGATTCCTGCCAGATGACCCCAAAGCCTCCTGAACAGTGCAAATAACTTCAGCCCCCAAAATGAGACAATGACTCACAACCTGGAACCCAGCCAGCCTACCCAAAGTCTTCTTTTTCTTTTTGAAATCTTTGGCAGCTATGTAATCTCTGAAAAGAGGCAGTCCCATCTAGCAACAGCCCTATAAACGAGTCCCACCACAAGGAGAGGGCCATGAAAAAGAAATGACAGAGGCTAGATTACCAGGCAAAAGCCAGACACAGCTGCCTGCTTCTCATCCTACAGGAATAACACAGCCCTCTGATAGAAGTTGGAAGAAAAGTGTTCACTTGCTAGCGGCTGGAAAGGGAATTTATGGTTTTAAAAGGATCAAAATTGTCCAGTAATTAAAACATGACAGTGTTTAGAAGGAAACACTCATGCAGTGGATTCCCACAAGAACCATTCTTCCTGAACTGGAAAATGTTAAGTGTGGAAGTCGCAGAGACAGACCCAGGAAATTCTAGACAGATGAGGAACATGGAGGCTGGGAAAATAAGAAGAAAATCTGGAGGCCACATCCCACACAGCATCAATCCATTTCACCCCATTTGGCTTCAGGTATGAAGCCCTCAAATCGGGAGTTTGCCAGGATTGCCCCAATTTGCATTCCAGATGTTTCTTGCATATTGGAGTACTCTCACCTGAACACCAAGTAATGGTGTGGAATGCTTGTGAAATTAAAACAATACGAGGATGGAGTTGTGAAACTAAAAGAATGCGAGGATGGAGTTCCGTGTCATCTGTCTTCATTTTTTTCTGGTGAAGTTGTGGGACCCCATTCTCCCCTCACAAGATTATATTCACCCCTATCTGACCGTACTGCTACTTGAACTCTATGTCCCAGGATGAAATCCCAAGACAATGAAGGAGTGATGCCTCACAAAGTAAAGCACCTGTTTGGTTTGGAACTGAATTCGACATATATTCAAGGGGCCTTATGGACAGTACTGATAGTGTTTTTTCATGATTTGTCTTCAAGACAGTGAAACCCTGGGAGATGTCTTTCCGTTTGTTTGTTTTGTTTTGTTTTTCTTTTTGTTTTTGCAGAGGGAGGTTATTTGGATGCCGGTGACTCTCAGCCCATCTCTGAATTCACAATCAGGCCTGTTGCCATGAGACTAGAGCATGCGCAATTGCAAGGCAGGCTCTACCGCTTGGTTGTCAGAGCTGTCAGCCTGCCTAAGCAGAGGAAACTGGCACAGGCAGAGCCGACCTGCTATCTGACAAAAGGCTTCCTGGAAAAACCCATTACAGGACCCTAAACTTCTCAATGGCAGGGCTTCTTCATGCCATCTCCGTGGTCGGGTCCTATTGGAGGAGGAGGCGTTCTGAGACTGTGAGTTGGTCGCTGAAATCTACTCTTCTGACTCCATTCCCATAAGAGATGTGTGCAAGAATCAGGTTCCATGGGGATTTGAATATCATCTTGTAGTAGTATTGAGGTTTCTCTGGGTGATAGAATCATACCTGAGACCACAGAGAAGGGTGTCAGCAAAAATGGTCATTCTCTTGACTGTACTGCTTCCCTTCCACCTGGGCCTCACAGAGGCTTTCTAGGAAAGAGAGGGACCATGACAAAGACAAATACATGGTGTAGCAGTGTTCCCACACCTCAAACTAGACTCTCATGTGTGCAGATGAGATTGAGACAGATTCTCAGATGCCATATATGGCCATCGCAAACATAAAAAGAATGTACAGTAGTGCTGTTGAGGGGTAATCTGGATCTCCTTTGAAAGCAAAGAAATATTTTGGCTGCAAAAGACCCATGAATAAATGCTCATCATCACTGACCATCAGAGAAATGCAAATCAAAACCACAATGAGATACAATCTCACACCAGTTAGAATGGCAATCATTAAAAAGTCAGGAAACGACAGGTGCTGGAGAGGATGTGGAGAAATAGGAACAATTTTACACTGTTGGTGGGACTGTAAACTTGTTCAACCATTGTGGAAGTCAGTGTGGTGATTCCTCAGGGATCTAGAACTAGAAACACCATTTGGCCCAGCCATCCCATTACTGGGTATATACCCAAAGGACTGTAAATCATGCTGCTATAAAGACACATGCACACGTATGTTTATTGCGGCACAATAGCAAAGACTTGGAACCAACCCAAATGTCCAACAATGATAGACTGGATTAAGAAAATGTGGCACATATACACCATGGAATACTATGAAGCCATAAAAAAGGATGAGTTCATGTCCTTTGTAGGGACATGGATGAAACTGGAAATCATCATTCTCAGTAAACTATCTCAAGGACAAAAAACCAAACACTGCAAGTTCTCACTCACAGGTGGGAATTGAACAATGAGAACACATGGACACAAGAAGGGGAAAATCACATTCTGGGGACAGTTGTGGGGTGGGGGGAGGGGGGAGGGATAGCATTAGGAGATATACCTAATGCTAAATGGCAAGTTAATGGGTGCAGCACACCAGCATGGCACATGTATGCATATGTAACTAACCTGCACACTGTGAACATGTACCCTAGAACTTAAAGCTTAATAATAATAATAATAATAAAAAGAAAACAAAGAAATCAAAGCTCCCTGAGAAAATGAGCTGAATTATGTTGGAGTCCAAGCAATGTTCAAAGATTCCTGTCAGAATACCCAAAGACTCCTTCAAAGTGCAAACAACCTCAGCTCCCAGAATGGGATGAAGAGCCACAATGTGGAGTGAAGCCAGGTGTCCCTTTTGCACCCAGAAATCCCTGGCAGCAAAAACATCTGTGGTGAGACAGTACCATCCAACCACAGCCCAGCAAAATACGTCGTCCACAATGAGAAGGGACATGCAGATGAAATGGAACAGAGCCCAGAATGCCAGGCAAAAGCCAGACATGGCTAACTGCTTCTTATCCTACAGGAATCCTGCAGCCCTCCAATAGAAATGTGAAAACAAAGAGTTTCCATGCTAGAGGCAGTAATTGGGATTCACTATTTTAAAAGTATCACAGCTGCCAAGTAATTAAAACATGACAATGTTAAGATGAAACACTCACATAATGGATTCCCATGAGGTTCCCCTTCAAGAAGAGGAAAATGTTTAGTGTGGAAGAAATTGAGCCAGACCCAGAGAACCTAGTCTGATGAGGAACATGGAAGCCAGGGGAAAAAAAAAAAAAAGAGCAAGTATAGAGGCCCCATCACACTACCTTTTGCATCCTGATATGAAAGCCCTCAAATTAGAAGTTTGCAAGATGACTTCATTTTGAACTCCAAATGTTCCCTGCATGTTGGAGAACTCCCACCTGAACTCCAGGCAATGGTGTGGACTGCTTCTGCAATTAAAAAAATGCAGGGATGCAGTTGGGAGTGCTATCTATGTCATCTCTCATCACCTTTTTTGCAGGTGAATGGTAGGGACCCCATCCACCACTCACCAGATTGCATCCTTAAACCTATCTGACATTATTGCTGCTCACACTCTGTCCCAGAATGAAATCCTGAGATGATGGAGAAGTGTCCCCTCATGACCTGAATCACCTATTCAGCTGGGAACTGAATTCAAGGTAAATTCAAGAAGGATTGTGGACAGGACTGCTAGTCTTTCCCTGGGTTGGCTGCAGGACAATGAAACACTGGAAGATATCTTTTTCTTGGTGTGATGTGCTCCTCTTCTTTCTAGAAGAGTTCCCTTTTTGCTGGGGCAGGTGATTTGGATGACAGTGGATCTCAGCCTGCCTCTCAATTCATTGCAGATTTATGATCCACAGAAAAATAAAGAACACGGAGCCCCATAACCAAAGCAGAGCCATACAAACAGGCCAAGAAATGTTTAGGAGATTCAAAAACAAGAAGCACTGAATTATGTTATCCACATTCCTTTAAGCTGACTCCACTTACAGGCACACAAACACAAAGACGCAAAGACACACACACAGATATCCAACACTCACAACACTTCCAGAGAAACACACTGCCTGGCAGATTCTAAGACTGCATCATTCTGCAGAAAGCCCCACCAGGGAGGGAGCAACGCTGAGAAACACAGCATGGCTGTACCTGGAAATCACAGTGGGGCAAGTTTCAAAAGGACTCACCCCTACAATATACAGGCATGCCTGAGGCATCTTGCTGATTATTTTGGATCCTTAGGCATTTCATGGTTTATTCCTGGGGCTCTGCTTGAGGTTTCTTCAGGCTGCCTCACATCTGCCCTCTCCTAGGATTATGGGACTATCTCATAAATACCACAGAATAAACAGGTGAGAGTCCACTGTCAATGTAGCTCTACAGAGGTCTTCTCTGTGAAGCCACAGGTACTTGTCACTAGGCAATGGTGGCATTTATGGTCATGCTAACCAGAGCTCACACTTCAGGTCTGGTGCCCTGAGACTACCACATGTGCATTCATGAGGCAGGCTAGGGCATCTGGCTATAAGAGCTGTCAATCTGCCTAAGCCAGGGAAACTGGTACAGGCAGAGCAGGCATGGTATCAGGAAAGTCACCACCTGTTATAACCCATTGTGCGATCCTAGAAGTCTTGAAATTGTGGCCTTTTAAGGATGTCACTGTGGTCAGATGCCACTGAAGAGAGAGGCGTTTCTAGACTGTGAGGTGTTTGCTGGAAACTGCTCTTCTGACTCCATTTCTGAAAGGGTCTGTGTGCAAGAATCAGGACCCATGTAGATTGGAATGTAGTCTGGTGTGTTGTTGAGGGGTTTTTGGGTGTTGGAATCATACCTGAGACCCCAGATGTGGGTGTCAACAAAAGAAGCCGTACCCTTGACCTCACTACTCTCTTCATCTTGTGCCTCACAGTGGCTCTCTGGAAATGGCAGAATCCACAACAAAATAAAGTCCAAGGTGAAGCAGTGTTCTCACACCTCAAACTGGCCCCACGTGGGTGCAGAAAATGTTGAGACAGTGTCTCAGAGGCTGTCTGTGGTGAGATCAAGTCCGAAAATGGTGTTGAGTAATGCTGTGGTGAGGCAATGTGGACCCATCATGAAAATGAAGAAAATCAAGGCTTGCCTATGAGAACGAGCTGACTTGTGCTAAAGTCTCTGAAACATGCAAAGATTTCTTCCAGAGGACCCACAAGCCTTCTGCAAAGTGCAAAAAACCTCAGCCAACACAACAAGATCACAGCACACAACGTGGAGCACACTCACACTTTCCAAGGTCCCTACTGTTTCCTGAAATTTTTGGCAACCAAAAGATTGTTATGAGAGGCAATCCAGCAAAAACATCCAGCAAAAATTCAAAGAAAGCCCCCCTTCACAATGATAAAGGACTGGCAGGTGAAGTGAAACAGATACTTGATTACCAGGCAAATCGAGACATGGCTCCCTGCTTCTCATCCTGCTGAAATCATGCAGCCTTCCAATAAAAGCTGAAGAACAAGAGTTTCCTTGTTTGTGGCTGTAACAGGAATGTATCCTTAAAAAATTACAGCTGTCCAGGAATTAAAACGAGACACTGCTTAGAAGGAAACACTCACACAATGGATTTTCATGAGTTCAACTTCTGTGAAGGGAGAAACGTTTAGTGTAGAAGATGTTGAACCACATGCAGGATACCCTAGGTTGAAGAGGAACATTTAAGTCATAAAAAGAAGAGGCAAGTGTGGAGGCTGCATCCCACCCAGCATCCGTCTATTAAGCTCTCACTTTGCTCTAGGTATGAAAACCCTCAAATTCGGTGTTGACAAGGATTTCCTAGTTTGCACTCCAAATAAATGTTCACTGCATTTTGGAGTACTCGCACCTGAATAACGGGCCATGGTGTGAACTACTTGTGAATTAAGGGAATGTGGGGATGCAGTTGGAAGCAACTTCTGTGGCATTGTCTTCACTTTATTTGCAGGTGAAGTTGCAAAACCCCATCCTCCCTTCACCAGATTGTGTCCTCACTCCATATGACCTTATTGCTGCTCACACTCTCTATCCAATAGTGAAAACCAAAGGTGTTGGAGAAGTAACCCTCATGACTTGAAGTACCTGCTGTCCTGGGAAACAAATTTGAGGTAAATTCAAGGGTCCCCGTGGACAAAACTGGTTTTGCCTCTCCCTGGGTTGGCTATAGGACAATGAAAAACTTAGAGGTTTCTGTTCTTGGGTGTGGTGTGCTCCTCTTCTTTCTAGAAGAGTGACTTTTTTTGCAGGGGGAGTTGATTTAGACAACGGTATGTCTCAGCCAGACTTTCAATTCACTGCAGATTCATGAGTCACAAAAAGATCTCAAGTAGAGGCACACAGAATGGCAATAAAATGTTGGAAGCCTCAACAAAATTCAGCACTGCAGTGCATTAGCCACATTTCTTTAAGCAGACTCCACTTACAGGCACATACACATACACACACAGCCACACACATACACAGACGTCCAACACTCACAACATTCCCACAGAAACACACAGAATGGCAGGCTCTGAAGCGACATCATTCTGCCGGAAACCCCACCTAGGAGGGAACACCAGGGAACACAGGAGAGCTGGACTTAGAAATTTCAGTGTGGCAAGTTTCAATGAGACTCACCTGTACAACATCTAGTCAGACCTGAGGAATCCTGCAGATTCTTTTGGCTCCTTCAGGAATTCCCAGTTTATTCCTGGGGATCTTCTTGACATTACTTCAGGCTGGCTCATGTATGTCCTCTCCTACGATCATGAGACTGTCTCATAAATTTCACAGGGAATACAGGTGAAAGTCCACCACTGACACACCTCCAAAGAGGTCTCCTTCTCCTCCAAGGCACAGAAACTTGTTGCTAGGCAACAGTGGCATTCACTGTGATGATAGTTAGATGTCACAGTACAGGCCTGGTGCCTTGAGACTGATGCATTTACATTCATGGGGCAGGTTCACGCACCTGGCTATCATAGTTGTCAGCCTGCCTAAGCAGAGAAACATGGTACAGGCAGAGCTAGCCTGGTATCATGAAAAAGGCTGCCTGTGATAACCCCCTGCTGGACCAAAAAGTCTAGACCATAGGGTCATTTCTGGCAGTCTCTGTGATTGGGTTTGGCTGATAGAGTAGTCATTTTAAGACTGTGAGTTGGTCACTGCAAACTGCTCTTCTGCCTTCATTCCTGAAAGAAGCAGTGTGCAAGAGTTGGGTTCCCTGGGGATTGAAATACTGTCTGGTGAGTTTTTGAGGGGTCTTTTGGTCATGGAATCATTGCTGAAACTGAAGAGGTGAGTGTCAGTGAAAGACGGTCTTGCTCTTGACATCACTGACTCTCTTCATCCTGGGTCTCACAGTGGCTCTTGCAGAAAGGAAAGAATCTCGACAAAAGCAAGTGCAAGATAAAACATCATTATCTCTCCTCAAACTGACCTCCCAAGGGTTCAGATAAGATTTACACAATGTCTCAGAAGCCATCTATGGTGATTGTAAGAGATAAAAGATTGTCCAGTCATGCTAATGAGGAGCAATGTGGACCCCCCATGAAAGCATTGAAGAATGAACGCTTGTCAGAGAAAACAAGCTAACTTGTGCAGGAGTCCAAGTAATATTCAAAGATTTCTTTCAATGGACATAAAAGCCTCCTGCAAAGTGCAAACAACAACAGCCCCCACAAGGAGACTACAATCCACAAATTGGAGCATAGTCAGCTAAGCAAAGTCCTTTTTCCTTCCTGAAATTTTTGGAAGCCAAAAGACCTGTAGTGAGAGGCAGTCCCATTTATCAAGAGCTAATGAAAGATCTACTCCACAATTAGGAAGGAGGTGCAGATGAAGACAAACAGAGCCAAGATTACCAGGCAAATACAGACATACCTATCTGCTTCCAATTTTACAGGTATCATGCAGCCTTCTGATAAAAATGGGAGAATAAGAGTTTCCATGTGGGTGGCTGTAATGGGAATTTATGCTTTTAAATGTATCACAGCTGCCCAGTCATTAAAATGTGACAGTGTTTAGAAAAACATTAACGCAATGGATTCCCATGAGGTCATCCTCTCTGAACAGGGAAACTTTTCTTGTGGAAGATGGGAGGCAGACCCAGGAAACTCTAGGCTGAAGAGGAACATGGAAGTCAAGAAAAGAAGAAAGAAGTCTGGAGACCATATCCCAGCCAGAATCAGTCCATCACACTGTCCTTTGGCTCTGGATATGAAAGCCTTCACATGAAGAGTTTCCCATCATGGCCCCAGTGTGTACTCAAAATGTTCCCTGCATGTTGGAGTACTTCCACTTGTACACTGGACTATGGAGTGGGAAGCATCTTCTCTGTCGCTGTCTTCATTTTTTTTTTGCAGGTGATATTGCGGGACCCTATGCACCCCTCACAGGATTGTATCCTCGAACCTATCTGACCTTATTGCTGTTCACACTCCTTGTCACAGGATGAAATTCCAAGAAGATGGAGGAGTGACCCCAAGATGTGAATTACCTGCTCAGCTGGAAAATGAATTCAAAGTTAATTCAATGGGCCCTGTGGATAGGACTGCTAGTGTCTCTCCCTGGTTTGGCTGCAGAAAAATTAAACCCTGGGAGATGTGTCTTTTTGGTGTGGTGTACTCCTCTTCTTTCTACAAGAGTGGTTTTTTTACACACACAATGCCACACACACAGCCAGACGTCCAACACTCATAACACTCCCACAGGAACACACATCCCAGCAGCTCCTGAGGCTGCATTGATGTGCAGAAAGTACCACCTGGGAGAGAGCCCCACAACAAAAACAAAGCCAGACCAACAGGCCACAAAAAGTTTGGGAGACTCGAAAAAAGGAAGTGCATTAGCAACATTCCTTTAAGCAGACTCTACTTACAATCACACACACAGACACACAAACACACAATGCCACACACACACGTAGACATCCAACATTTGCAACACTCTACCAGAAAGGTTGACGACTTAAAAAAAAAAGAGGCACTGAAGTGTGTTAGCCACATTATTTTAAGAGCACTCCACTTACAGGCACACACACACACACACAATGCAACACACACACCCAAACATACAACATTCACAGCACTCCCACAGAAAAACACAGCATGGCAGCTCCTGAGATTGTAGAGAAAACAACCCCAAGAAACACAGGCAGGCTGTACCTAGAAATCAGAAAGGGGCAAGTTTCAAAAACACTGACCCCTACAATATCTATGTAGGCCTGACTAATCCTGCAGATACTTTTGCATTTTTAGGGATTTCAAAGTTTATTCCTGGAGCTGGGCTTGAAGTTTCTTCAGGCTGGCTCACATCTGCCCTCTCTGAGGATCATGGGACAATCCTGCAGATACCACAGAGAAGACAGGTGAGAGTCTTCCACTGACACACCTACATGGAGGTCTTCTCTACCAAGCCACAGGAACTTTTTGCAATGTGATGGTGACATTTGTTGTAATGCTAGCCAAAGCTCACAATCTGGCCTGGTGCTCTGAGATTAGCCCATCTGCATTCATGTGGCAGGCTCTGGCACAAGGCTGTTAGAGCTGTCAGCTTCCCTAAGCAGAGAAAAATATTGCAAACACAGCTGGCCTAGTATCGAGAAAAACACTGCCTGCAAAAACCCATTGTGGGACCCTAAGTGTCTCGAACTCATGTCACTTTCAGACCATCTCTGTGGTCAGATCATACTGGAGGAGAAGGTGTTTTGAGACAGTGAGCTGGTCTCTGGAAACTGCCCTTCTGACTCCCTTCCCCAAAGAGTCTGTGTGCAAGAATTGTGTTGTTGAGAATTCTTTGTGTGATAGAATCATATCTAAGGTCCCAGAAATGGATGTCAGCAAAAGATGGCCAGGCTCTTGACATCACTGCATCCCTTTATCCTGGGCCTCACAGGAGCTCTCTGGAAAAGATAGGAACCATGACAAAGGTAAATCCAAGGTGGAGCACTGTTCTCATATCTTGAACTGGCCTTTCACGGGTGCAGATGAGGTTGAGACTATGTGTCAGAGGTGGTCTGTGACAATGGCAAGCCTGAAAATGGTGACCTATTATGCTGTTGAGGTGCATTATTGATTCTCATGAAAGCAAATAAAAATCAAGGCATGCCTGAGAGAGCAGGCTGCTTTGTTCTGTGGTCCAAGCAATGGTCAATGATTCCTGTCAGAGGACCAAAAAGCCACCTACAAAATACAAACAACCTCTGCTTCAACAATAAAACAATGATCCACAACAGGGAGCACAGCCAGCCTCCCCAAAGTCCCATTTAATCTCTGAACTCCCTGGCAGCTAAATAATCTGTGGCCAGAGTCAGTATCATCCAGCAACGACTCAGTGAACAATCCCCTCCAAAAAAACAAAGTTATCCAGATGAAATGAAGTAGAGGATAGATTACCAGGCAAAAGTGAGACATAGCTGACTGTTTCTCATCCTACAGGAATCATGCAGCCATCTGATATCAGTGAGAGAATAGGAGTTTCTTTTTGTTAGTGGATGTAATGGAAATTCATGATTTTAAAAGCATCAAAGCAGTCCAGTCGTTAAAACTTGACAGTGTTTAGAAGGAAACACTCACCCAGTGGATTCCCATAAGAATCATTCTCCATGAAATGAAAAACGTTTAGTGTGAAAGTGGTTGAGTCAGACCCAGCAAATCTAGGCAGATGAGGAACATGGAAGTCAGGAAAAGAAGAGACAAGCGTGGAGGCCACATCCCACCAAACGTCAATTCATTCCACACCCATTTGGCTCCAGGTATGAAAACCCTCGAATCGGGAGTTTTCCAGGATGGCCCAAATTTGAACTCCAAATGTTTTTTGTGTGTTGCATTACACCCAACTAAACACTGGGCCATGGTATTGGCTGCTTGTGTAATTAAGGGAATGCTGGGATGAATTTGGAAGCACCTTCTGTGTCATCTGTCTTCATTTGTTTCAGGTGAAGTTGTAGATCCCCATCCACCCTGAGCCAGATTGTATCCTCACCTCTATCTATCTTTATTGCTGCTCAAACTCTACCTCCCAGGATTAAATCCCAAGATGATGGTAGAGTACCCCCTCACAACATGAAACACCTGCTTGGATGGAAACCAAATTCCAGGTAAATTTAAGGGGCCATGTGGATAGGAATGCTAACATGTCTCCTTGGGTTAAGCCCATGAGTTTCACTCAGCCTTCCAATTCACTGTGGATTCATAATCCACACAAAAATGAAGAACACAGAGCCCTTTAGCCCAAGCAGAGCCACATGGACAGGCCAAAAAAAGTTGAGAGATGAAAAAAAAAAATGAAGAAGAAGAAAAGCTGAAGTGCATTAGCCACATTATTTTAGCAGACTGCACTTACAGGCACACACACAAACACACAATGCCGCAAACACATGCAGACTTCCAACCCTCTCAACACTGCCATGGAAAACATAGCCCAGAAGTTCCTGAGGCTGCATGGTTCTGCATGAACCCTAACCTGGTAGAGAGCAACCCCAAGGAACACAGGAAGGCTGTACTTAGAAATCACAGTAGGGCAAGTTTCAAAAAGACTCATGCCACAATGTCTAGGCAGGCCTGAGAAATCTTGCACATCCTTTTGGATCCTTGGGGATTTCATAGTTTATTCCTATGGCTGTGCTTGACCTTTCTGCAGGGTGGCTCACATCTGCCATCTCCTAGGATCATGAGACTATCTGTGGATTTCACAGAGAAGACAGGTGCTAGTACATGGTGGACGCAAATTCACCGTGGTCCCCTTCTCCAAAAGGCAGGGACTTGTTGCTAGGCAATGGTGATATTTACTGTGATGCTAGACAGAGCTCTCAATCAGACCAGGTTCCCTGACACTAGCATGTGAGCATTTGTGAGGCAGGCTAGGGAGCTGTGCTGTCAGAACTGTCAGCCTGCCTAAGCAGAGGAAAATGTTACAGGTACAGATGGCCTAATATCAAAAAAAAAAAAAAAAGGCTGCCTGTGAAAACAAATGGTAAGACCCTAAAAGTCTCGACTTCAGAGCCCCTTCAGGCTGTCTCCATGGACAAGTCCCAATGGAGGAGGAAACATTGCAAGACAGTGAGATGATCCCTGGAAACTGCTCTTCTGACTCCATTTCCTCAAGAGGTTACTTGCAAGAATCGGGTCTCATGGGGTTTGGAATATAGTCTGATGTGGACTTCAGGGTTCTTTGGGAGATATAATATTACCTGATACCCCAGAGGTGGGTGTGTCAGCAAAACATGTTTGGGCTCTACTTCACTGCCTGTCTTCATTTTGGGCCATGTAAGGACTCCCTGGGAAAGGCAGGAAGCACAAAAAAGGCATGTCCAAGATGGAGCAGTGTTCTCATACCTCAGTCTAGCCTATCACGGGTCCAAGTGAGGTTGAGACAGTTTCTCAGAGGTCCTCTGTGATGATGGCAAGCTTGAAAATTGTGTTCTGTAGTGCTGTTGAAAGTCACTGTGGATTCCCCATTAAAGCAAAGCAAAATCTAGCCTCACCTGAAAGAAAAGGCCCCATTTGATGCAGTCAAATCAATGGTCAATGATTCTTCTCAGAGGATGCAAAAGCCTCCTGTAGTGCGCGAACAGTCTCAGCACCCACAATAAGATAATGACCCACAACCTGGAGAGTAGCCAGCTTTCGCAAAGTTTTTTTTTTTTTTTTTTTTTTTTTTCTCTCTGAAATTGCTGGCAGCTGAATAATCTGTGGTGAGAGGCAGACCCATCCATCAACAACAAAATAAAAGATTCCCCCTACAATGAGAAGGTCTTGCAGATGAAATGAAACAGAGGCTATATTACCAAGTAAAAGTTAGACAGTGCTGCCTCCTTCTCATCCTACAGGAATCACAGAACCCTCAGATATAAGTGGGAGAATAGGAGTTTCTTTTTTGGCAACTGTAATGTAAATTTATGGTTTTATAATTATCAAAGCTGACCAGTCATTAAAATGTGACATTGTTTAGAATGAAACACTCATCCATTGGATTCCCATGAATGTCGTTCTCCATGAACTGGGAAATGTTTAGTATGGAAATCTTTGAGCTAGACCCAGGAAACCCTAGGATGACAAAGAACATGGAAGTCAAGAAATGAAGAGGCAAGTGTGGAGGCCACAACCCACCAAGCATCTATCCATTCCACTTCCATTTGGCTCAGGGTGTAAAAGATCTCATATCGAGAGTTTGCCAGCATGGACAAAATTTGCATTCCAAATGTTCCTTGAACATTTGGAGTACTCTCACCTGAACACTGAGCCATAGAATGGATTGCTTGTGCAATTAAGGGAATATGGGGATGGAGTTGGATGCACCTTCTCTGTCATCTGTCTTCATTTTTATTATAGGTAAATTTGCGGGACCTCCAATGCACAACTCAACAGATTGTATCTTCAACTTTATCTGACCTTATGGCTGCTCACACTCTATGTCCTAGGATGAAATCCCAAGACGATGTAGAAGTGCCTCTTTATGTGAAACACCAGCTCTGCTGGGATCCAAATTCAAAGTAAATTCAAGAGGCCCTGCTGACAGGACTGCCAGCGTATTTTCCTGGGTTGGCCACAGTACAATGAAACACTGGAGAATGTCTGATTTTTGGTGTAGTGTACTGTTGTTGTTTCTAGATGACTGAATTTTTTGCCCACAGAGATGATTTTGATGCTGTCAGTTCTCTCCACTCCTCCCAGTTCAGTGCGGATTCATGAGTTACAAAAAAATCAAAAACACAGAGCCCCTCAGCCCACACAGAGCCACACTAACAGGCCACCAAAAGTTTGGGGCAGTAAAAAAAAAAATAAAAAAGAAGTGTTGAAGTGTGTTAGCTGTACTCATTAAAGCCGACTCCGCTTGCAGGCACACACACACACACAGAGACACACACACACAGACACACAAACAGTACCGAATACACATGAAGACATGCAACACTCACAATGCTCCCACTGAAATACACAGATCAGCAGCCCCTGATGCTGCGTGGTTCTGCTAGGAGCCCCAGCGGCGGGAAAACAACCCCAGGGAACCAAGCAGGTTATATGTAGAAATCACAGTGGGGAAAGTTTCAAAAAGACTCACACCTGTAATGTCTAGGCTCGTCTAAGGAGTCCTGAAGATTCTTTTGGATGCTTAGGGATTTCCTGGTTTATTCCTGGGGTTCTGCTTGCTGATTCTTCAGGTTGGCTCACATCTGACCTCTCCTAGGATCATGGGACTCTCCTGTGGTTCACACAGAGAAGACAGGCAAGAGTACACAACTGACGCACTTCCACGGAGATCTCTTTCTCCACCAAGAGTCAGAGACTTGTCACTTGGCAATGGTGAGATTAATTGTGATGCTAGACAGAGCTCACAATCAGGCCACATGCCATAGGGCTAGTGTATGCACATTCATGAGGCAGGCTCAAGTGCCAGGCTCTCAGAGCTGTCAGACACCTAAGCAGAGGAAAACGGTAGAGGCAGAGATGGCTTGGTATCGGAAAATAGACTGCCTGCCAAAACACACTGAATGACTCTAAAAGTCTTGACCTCATGGCCTCTTCAAGTTGTCTCTGTTATCAAGCTCTGCTGGAGAAGAAAGTATTTCAGGACTGTAAGATGGTCCCTGGAAACTGCTTTTCTGACTCCATTCCCGAAAAAAGGCTGTGTGCAAGAATCGTGTCCCATGGGGATTGGAATATAGTCTGGTGTGTTGTTGAGGGTTCTTTTGGTGACAGAATCATACTTGGGACCCAGAGGTGGTTGTCAGCCAAGGATGCCTAAGATCTTTACCTCACTGTCTCCATTCCTTTTGAGCCACGCAGGGGCTCTCTGGGAAAGGCAGGAAGCACAAAAAAGGCATGTCCAAGGTGGAGCAGTGTTCTCACACCTCAGCTTGGCTTCTCATGGGTGCAGATGAGGTTAAGACAGTTTCTCAGAGGCTATCTGTGGTGACAGCAAGCCTGAAAATTGTGTACAGTAGTTCTGCACACAGAGAAGACAGGCAAGACTCCACAGCTGATGCAGATTAATGAAGGTCTCTTTCTCTGCCAAACCACAGGGACTTGTCGATAGGCAACAGTAACATTCATTGTGATGCTAGCCAGAGCTCTCAATCAGGCCTGGTGCCCTGAAACAAGCGCATGTTCATTTGTAAGTGAGGCTTGGGTGCTGGGCTCTCAGAACTGTCAGCCTGCCTAAGCAGAAAAAATGGTACAGGTAGATTTGTCCTTGTATCAGCAAAAAGGCTGCCTGTGAAAACCCACTGTGGGATCTTAAAAGTCTTAACCACAGGGGCTTTTTGGGTTATCAACATTGTCAGTTACCACTGGAGAAGTAAGAGTTTTGAGACAGTGAGGTGGTTGTTGGAAACTGCTCTTCTGACTCCATTCCTGAAAGAGGCTCTGTGCAAGAATCGAGTCCCATGGTGATTGGAATATAGTCTCAAGTGTTGTTGAGGATTCACTGGGTTATAGGATCATGCTTGAGATGCCAGAAATGGGTGTCAGTGAAAGAGGTACTGGCTCTTGACCTCCTTATCTCCCTTTATCCTTGGCCTCACAGGGGTTGTCTGGGAAAGTAGGAACAATGACAAAAGCAAGTCCAATGTGGAGCAGTGTTCTCATACCTCAGACTGTCCTCAAATGGGTGCATATGAGGTTTAGACTGTGTCTCAGAAGCTATCTCTGGTGTTGGCAAGCCTGTAAAGGATGTCCAGTAATGATGTTGAGGGGCACTGTTGATTTTCCATGAACTCAAAGAAAAATTAATGCTTGCCTAAGAAAATGTGCTGTGTTGTGCTGTAGAGCAAGTAATGTTCAATGATTCCTGTCAGAGGAACCAAAAGCCTTCTGCAACATGCAAACAACCTCATTCTCCACAACGAGACAGTCACCCACAATCTGGAATGTAGCCAGCCTTTCTGAAGTGCCTTTTGCTTTCTGAAATCCCTGGCAGCTAAATAATCTGTGGCAAAATCCAGTAACCTCTAGCAACAGCTCAATGAAAGAGCATCTACACAATGGCAAAGCTGTGAAGATGAAATGAAACAGAGGTTAGATTATCAGGCAAAAGCAAGACCGGGCTGCTGCTTCTCATCCTACAGGAATCATGCAGACCATTGGTAGAAGTGGGACAACAAGAGTTTCCTTGTTTTGGCAGCTGTAATGTAAATTTATGGTTTTAAAAGTATCATTGCTGTCCAGTCATTAAAATGTGACAGTGTTTAGAAAAAAGAAACACCTATGCTTTGGATTCCCTTGGGTGTCATTATCTGAGAACTGGGAAATCTTTAGAGAGGAAGATGTTGAGCCAGATCTGAGAAACCATAAGACGATGAAGAACATGGAACTTATGAAAAGAAGAGGCAAGTGTGGAGGTCACATCCTCTACAGCATGAATACGTTCCACTGTCATTTGGCTCCAGGAATGAAAGCCCTCAAATTGGGAGTTTGCCAGGATGGAACAAATCTGCCCTCCAAACCTTCCTTCCATATTGGAATACTTTCACATGAACACTGGGCCATAATTTAAACTGCTTGTGCAATGAAGAGAATGCAGGGTTGGATTTGGAATCACCTTCTGTGTCATCTGTTTTTATTTTTTCTGCAGGTGAAATTGTGGCATCCCATCCATTCTTCACCAGATTGTATCCCCACCCCCATCTCACCATATTGCTGTTCACACTCTATGTCCCAGGATGAAATACAGAGAGAATAGAGGATTGCCCCCTCATGAGATGAACCACCTGCTCAACTTCGAACCAAATAATAGGTTCCAAATTTTTAAGGGGCCCTGAAAAAAGACTGCCAGTGTCTCTTCCTGGGTTGGCCACAGGACAATAAAACACAGGGAAATGTCTGTTGTTTTTATGTAGTGTGCTCCTCTTTTTTATAGAAGAATGGCTTGTTTTACAAGGGGAGGTGATTTGGATGCCAGCGGGTCTCAGGCCCCCTCACAATTCACTGTAGATTCATGATCCACAGAAAAATAAAGAAAATAGAGCACTGCAGCCCTAATCAAGCCATGGAGACATGCCACCAAAAGGTAGGGAGACTGAAAAAAATAAATGCTGAAGTGCATTAGCCACATTCCTTTAAGCAGAATTCACTTACAGGAACAGACACAAATACACACCCACACCCCTACACAAAATGCCACACACACACATTCAGACATCCAACATTCACATCACCTTCACAGAAACACACAGTCTGGCAGTTCCTGAGGCTTCATGGTTCTGCAAGAAGCACCACCTGGGAAAGAGCCACCCCAGGGAACACAGGGGTCTGTAGCTAGAAATTACAATGGGGCAAGTTTCAAAACACTCATTCAGACAATATCTAGGCAGGCCTGAGTTATCCTGCAGATCCTTTTAGATCCTTAGTTATTTCACGGTTTATTCCTGGGTTTCTGCTTGAAGTTCCTTCAGGCTGGCTCAAGTCTGCCCTCTCCTAGGATCACGGGACAATCCCATGGATCCCACAGAGAAGACAGGCAAGAGTCCACCTCTGAAGCAGCTCAACAGAAGTTTTCTTCTCTGCCAACATACAGGGACTTGTAGCTAAACAATGATGGCATTCATTGTGATTCTAGTCAAAGCTCACAATCCGGCCCAGTGTCCTGAGACTAACCCACGTCCTTTCATGTTGCTGGCTTGGGCACCTTGCTTTCAGAGCTGTCAGCCTGCCTAAGCAGAGGTAAATGGTTCAGGCAGAGCCAGCCTGGTTTTGGGAAAATGTTGCCTGTGGAAACCCACTGGGGGACCCTAAACTTCTCAACATCAGGGTCCCTTCTTGCCATCTCCTTTGCAATGTCTCACTGGAGGAGGAGACAGTCCATGATTGTGAAGTGGTCACTGGAAACTGCACTTCTAACTCCATTCCCAAAAGAGTGTGTGTGCAAGAATTATGTCCCATGAATTGGAATATAATCTGGTGTGTTATTGAGGCTTCTTTGGGTGACAGAATCATACCGGAAACCTCAGAGGCTTATGCCAGAAAAAGATAGACTGGCTTTTGATCTCACTGCCTCCTTTCATCCTGAGCATTGCAGGGGCCTCTAGGAAAGGCAGCAACCACAACAAAGGTAATCCAATGTGGAGCAGTGTTCTCATGCCTTGGACTGGCCTCTCACGGTTGCAGATGGGGTTAATACATTGTCTCAGATGCCACTCTGGCAATGACAAGCATAAAAATGATGTCCAATACTGCTATTGAGAAACATTATGGATTAACTATGAAAGCAAAGAAAAATTAAGGCTTACCTGGGTGAATGAACTGCCTTGTGCTGGAGTCCAAGAAACGCAATCACTACTATCAGAGGAATCAAAAACCTCCTGCAAAGTGAAAACAAACTCAGCCCCCACAAAGAGAAAATGACCCAAAACTTGGAGCACAGACAGACTAACCAAAGTATTTTTTTGCTTTCTGAAGTCCTTGGCAGCTAAATAATCTGTGGCAAGAGGCAGTCCCATCCAGCAACAACTCAGTGAAAGTGAACCTCCAAAATTAGAATTCCATTCAAATGAAATTAAACAGAGGCTAGATTAAGGAAACAATAGCCAGACATGGCTGCCTGCTTCTCATCCTAAAGGAATCATGCAGCCCTCCAATGGAAGTGGGAGAACAAGAGTTTCCTTGTTGGCAGCTGTAATGGAAATGTATGGTTTTAAAAGTATCACAGATGCCCAGTCATTAAAACGTGACTGTTTAGAAGAAAAAATGCATGCAGTAGATTCTAATGAGTGTCATTCTCTGTGAACTGGGAAAAGTTTAGTGTAGAAGTCGTTAAGCCAGACCCAGGAATCCCTTGACCAACAATATGTATGGAAGTTAGGAAAAGAAGAGGCAAATGTGGAGGCCACATCCTACCCAACATCAATCCCTTCCACTCTCATTTGTCTCTGGATATGAATGTCCTCAAATCGGGAGTTTGCCAGGAACTTGGAAACGTTTACAGTGGAAATCGTTGAGCCAGACCTAGGAAACCCTAGGCTGATGAGAAACATGGAAGTCAGAAAAAGGAGAGGTAAGTGTGCAGGCCACAACCCACCCAACATCAATCAATTCCACTTCCATTTGGTTCCAGGTACGAAAGCCCTCAAAGAAGGAGTTTGCCAGTATACCCCAGTTTGCACTCTTATATGTTGGAGTACTCCCACTGGAACACAGGATCATGGTGTTGACTGCTTGTGCAATTAAGAGCATGCAGGGATGGATTTGTGTCATCTGTCTTCACTTTTTTTAAAAGGAGAAGTTGCAGGACCCCATCCTGCCATCATCAAATTATATTCTCACCTGTATCTGACCTTATTGCTGCTCACATTCTATGTTTCAAGATAAAATCCCAGTATGATGGATGAGTGCCCCTTCATGGTGTGAAGCACCTGCTTGGCTGGGAAGAGAATAATGGGTACATTCAAGAGGTCCTGTGAACAAAACTGCTTGTGTCTTTTCTTAAGTTAGCTGCAGGACAATGAAAAACTGGGAGATGTCTGTTTTTTGGTATGGTATGTTTCTCTTCTTTCCAGAAGAGTGGCTTTTTGTGCAGGGTGGTGATTTGGATGCCAGCGGGTGTCAGCACCCCTTCCAATTCACTTAGGATTCATGATCTACAGAAAAATAAAGAACAAGGAACCAGGCAGCCCAAGCAGAACCACACAGAAAGGAAACCAAAAGGTGGCAAGACTCAAAACAAAGTAGCATTGAAGTGTGTTAACCACATTCCTTTAAGCAGACTACACTTACAGGCACACACACACAAACACAAACACACAATATCCCCCTCACATGCAGACACCCAATGCTTCCAACACTCCCAACACTTCCACAGAAACACACAGCTCTCCAGATATTGAGACTCTGTGGACCTGCAGAACATCCCAAATGGGAGAGAGTAACCATGGGAATACAGGTGGGCTGTACGTAGGAATCACAGTGGAACAAGTTTCAAAAAGACTCATGCTACAACGTCTAGGCAGACCTTAGTAATCCTTCAGATTCTTTCAGCTCCTTAGAGATATCATGGTTGATTCCTGTGGCTGTGCTTGACATTTCTTCAGGTCGGCTCACTTCTGCCCTCTCCTAGGATTATGGGACTATTCCATGGATCCTACAGAGGAAAAAGGCGAGAGTCCACTGCCAACATACTCCAAGGAAGCCTCCTTCTTCACTCAAAAACAGGGACTTGTTGCTAGGCAATGATGACATTCATTGTGACTCCAGCCACAGCTTACAATCAGGCCTGGTTTCCTGAGACTAGAGCATGAACATCTATGAGGCAGGCCCAGGCAACTGGCTGTAAGCTGTCAGTCTGCCTAAGCAGAAAAAATAGCACAGGGAGAGCTGCCTTGGTATCTACAGAAAGGCTGACTGCAAAAACACACTGCAGGACCCTAAAAATAAAAACAACAGTGCCCTTTCATGCCTTCTCCATGGTCGGGTCCAGCTGGAGGATAAGGCATTTCAAAAACGAGGTGGTTGGTGAAAACTGCTCTTCTGACTCCATTCCTGAAAGGGATTGTGTTCAAAAACAGGGTCCCATGAAAATTGGAATCTAATCTGGTGTGTGATTGAGGGTTCTTTGGCTGATAGAGTTATGCCTGACAGCCCAGAGGCAGGTGTCAGTGAAAGATGGCTGGGATGTTGGCCTGACTGCTTCCCTTCATGCTGGGCCTCACAGGGGCTCTCTGGGAAAGGCAGGAACCACACAAAAGGCAAGTCCAAGGTGAAGCAGTGTTCTCACACTTGGAACTGGCCTCTCACGGGTGCAGATGTGGTTGACAGAGTGTCTCAGAAGCCATATGTCGGGATGGGAAGCCTGAAAATGATGCCCAGTTGTGTTATTGAGGGGCACTGTAGGTTCCCCATGAAAGCAAAGAAAAACCAAGGCTCACCTGAGAGAATGAGCTGCCTTTTACTGGAGTCCAAGCAAAGTTCAATGTTTCCTGTCAGAGGACCCAAAAGCCTTCTGTAAAGTGCAAGCAACCTCAGCCCCCACAATGAGACAAAGACCCACAACCTAGAGTGCAGCCAGCCTACCCGAAATCCCTTTTGCTTTCTGAAATCCCTAGCAGCTACATAATCTGTTTTGAGAGACAGTCCAATCCAGCAACAGCCCAATGAAACAGCCATTCCACAATGAGAAGGCCATGCAGATGAAATGAAACAGAAATTATATAACCAGGCAAAAGCCAGGCATGGCCGCCTGCTTGTCTACCAACAGGAATCATGCAGCCCTCTGATAGAATTTGGAAATCAAGAGTTTTATTGTTGGTGGCTCTAATGGGAATTTATGATTCCAAAATATCAATGCTACCCAGTCAATATAACATGACAGTGTTTAGAAGGAAACACTCAGCCAGTGGATTCCCATGAGGGTCGTTTTCCATGAACTGGGAAAGACTTGGTGTGAAAGTCCTTAAGCCAGACCCAAAAAATCCTAGGCCAATGAGGAACATGGAAGTCAGTAAAAGAAGAGGCAAGTGTGGAGGGCACATCCCATCCAACATCAATCCATTGCACTCACATTTGGCTCCAGGTATAAAACTCCTCAAATAGGGAGTTTGCCAGGATGGCCGCAATTTACACTGCAAATGTTCTTTCCATGTTGGAATACTCACACCAACACCAGGCCATGTTCTGGACTGCTTCTGCAATTTAGGAAATGCAGAAATGGAGTTGGAAGCACCTTCTGTGTTATCTGTCTTCATTTTTTTTTTGCTGGTGAAGTTGTGGGACCCCATCCACCCCACACAAGATTGTATCCTCACCCCTATCTGATCTTATGGCTGCTCAAATTCTCTGTCTTTGAATGAATTCCCAAGAAGATGGAGAAGTGCCCCTCACAATGTGATGCACCTGCTCATCTAGGAACTGAATTCCAGGTAAATTCAAAAGGACCTGTGGACAAGACTACCAGCGTTTTCTCCCTGGGTTGGCTGCAGAACAAAAAAACACTGGGAGATGTCTCTTCTTGGATGTAGTGTGCTCCTCCTCTTTCTAGAAGAGTGGATTTTTTGCTAGGTGAGATGATGTGGACACTGGAATGTCATATTCAGCGTCTGCATTCATGCTGATTCATGTTCCACAGAAAACTTAAAGAACATAGAGAATGGCAGCTGAAGCAGAGCCACACAGACAGGCCACCTAAAGATAAGGGGACTCAAAAATAGAAGCACTGCTGTGCGCTACTACATTTATTTAAGCAGACTCCAATTACAGGTGCTCACACACACACACAAACACAAACACACAAAAGCACAAAGACACAGCCAAATGCAGACATCCAAGACTTGCAACACTCCCACAGAAACATACAGACTAGCAGCTTCTGAGGTTGTGTGCTTCTTCAGAAAGCCTGCCATGGAAGAGATCAATTCTGGGGAACACAGGCAGGCTCCACCTAGAAATCACAGTGGGGTTAGTTTCAAAAACCTCACCTCTGCAACATCTATGCAGGCCTGAGGCATCCTAAAGATCCTTTTTTAACCTTAGGGATTTTGCAGTTCATTCCTGGGGCTCTGCTTGACACTTCCTCAGGCTGGCTCATCTTTGCCCTCATCTATGATTATGGGACTATCCTGTGGATCCCACAGAGAAGACAGGTGAGAGTCCACAGATGATGTACTTATATGGAGGTCTCCTTTTCTGCCAAGCCAAAAGGACTTGTTGCTATGCAACGGTGACATGTATTGTGATGCTAGCCAAAGCTCACAGTAAGGACTTGAGCCCTAATACTACAGCATGCACATTCATGAGGCAGGTCAGGTGTCTGGCTATTAGAGCTGTCAGCCTGCCTAAGCAGAAGAAAATGGTACAGGCAAAGCAGGCCTGCTGTCAGGATAAAGGCTGCCTGCAAGAAGCCACTGTCAGATTCTAAATGTCTCTACTGCAGGGACCTTTTGGACAGATTCCATGGTCGAGTCCCACTGGAGGAGAAGGCATTTCAAGACAGTGAGGTGGCAGCTGGAAACTGCTCTTCTGACTCCATTTCTGATAGTGGTTCTATGTAAGAATCAGGTCCCATGGGAATTGGAATTTGGTCTTGTTTATTGTTGAGAGTTCTTTGGGTTAAAGAATCCTACCTTAGAAGCCAGAGGTGGGTATCAGTGAAAGATGGCTGGGCTCATGACCTTACTGACTCTATCCTGGTCCTTGCAGGAGCTCCCTGTGAAAGGCAGTAACCACCACAGAGGCAAGTCAAAGGAGCAACAGTGTTTAACACCTTGGACTGGCCTCTCATGCATGTAGTTGACATAGAGATAGTGTCTCAAAGGCAGTCTGTGGTGATGGAACTCTGAAATTGTGTCCAGTAGTGCTGTTGAGGGGCACTGTGGATTCACCATGAAAAGAAAGAAAAATTCAGGTTCTCCTGAGAGAATGAGGTGCCTTATTCTGGAGTCCAAACAATGTTCAATGATTCCTTTCAGGGGACCCAAAAACCTCCTGCAAAGTGCAAACAACCTCAGCCCCCACAAGGAGATCACAAACCACAATCTGCAGTGGGCCAGCCCACCCAAAGTCCCTTTTGATCTATAAAATCCCTGTGGTGAGCGGCAACCCCATCCAGCAACATCCCATGAAAGACCACCTACACAATGAGAAAAAACCATCAGATTCAATGAAACAGAGGCTAGATAACTAGGCAAAAACCAGACATGGCTACCTGCTGCTCATTCTACAGGAATCAGGCAGCATTCCAATAAAAGATGGAGAACAAGAGTTTTCTTGCTGGTAGCTGTAACTGGAATTTACCCTTTTAACAGTAGCACAGCTGACCATCATTAAAAGGTGACAGTGTTGAGAAGAGACATGCAATGGACTTCCTTGAGGGTTGTCTTCCATGAGCTGGAAAACATTTAGTGTAGAAGTAGTTGAGACAGACCCAGGAAATCCTGTGCCCACAAAAAACATGGAAGACATGAAAAAAGGAGGTAAGTCTTGAGGCCACATCCCATTTTGCATCTATCAATCTTACTCCCATTTTGTTCTGGGTATGAAAGCCTTCAAATAGGGAGTTTGCCAGGATGGTTCCAATTTGAACTTCAAATGTTTCCTGCATTTAGGAGTATTCCCAGTTGAACAATGGGCCATAGTGTGAACTCCTTGTGCTATTGAGAAAATGCAGGGATGAAGTAGAAAGAATCTTCTGTGTAATCTGTCTTCACTTGTTTTGCAGGTGAATTTTCAGGACACCATCTACCCCTCACAAGATTGTATCCTCATCCCACTCTCACCTTATTGCTGTTTACACTCTCAGTCCCCTTGTGATGCACCTGCTTGGCTAGGAACTGAATTTGAGGTAAATTTAAAAAGCCCCCTTATGACATGATGCACCTGCTCAGGTAGGAAATGAATTTGAGGTAAATTCAAAAAGCTCTGTGGACAGTACTCATGTTGTTTCTTCCTGGGCTGGCCACAAAACAATGAAACACAGGAAGATGCCTGTTATTGGAAGTGATGTGCTTTTCTCCTTCCTGTAAGAATGACTTTTTTTTTTGCAGGGGCAGGTGATGTGGACACCAGTAGGTCACAGCCAGCATCCAAATTCACTGTGGATACATGGTCCACATAAAAATTGAAAAACACACAGTCCCACAGCCCAAGCAGAGCCACACAGATAGGTCACATAAAGTTTGGGAGATTAAAAAAAAATAAAATAAAAAAGGAAGCAGTGCAATGTGTTAGCCACATTTCTTTAAAAAGACTCCACTTATAGGTACACACACACAAACACACACAAATACAAAAAGGCACAAAGCCATACCCACATGCGGACATTCAAGACTCACAACACTCCCACAGAAACACACAGATGGGCAGCTTCTGAGGCTGCATTGTTCTAGAGGAAGCCCCACATGGGAGAGAGCAATTCTGGGGAACACAGGTGGGCTGCACCCAGAAATCACAGTGGGGCAAGATTCAAAGCAACTAACTTCTACAACACCTAGGCAGGCCTGAGGCATCCTACAGATTCTTTTGTAACATTAGGGATTTCACGGTTTATTCTTGGGGCTATGATTTACTTTTCTTCAGAATGGCTCATGTCTGCCCTCCCCTAGGATCCCATGGATCCTACAGAGAAGACAGGAGATAGTCCACAGCCAATGTATCTCCACAAAGGCCTCCTTCTCTGGCAAGCCTCAGGGACTTGTAGGTAGGCAACAGTGACATTCATTGTGATGCTAGCCAGAGCTCACAATCAGTACTGGTGCCCTAAGACCAGGGCATGTGTATTCTTCAAGCAGGTTCTGGCTCCTGGCTGTCAGAGCTGTCAGCCTGCCTAAGCATGGGAGAATGGTACAGGTAGTGCCAGCCTGGTATTGAGAAAAATGTTGCCAGCGAGAAGCCACTGTGGGACCCTAGAAGTCTCGAACTCAGTGCCCCTTCGGGCCATCTCTGTTGTCAGGTCCTGCTGGAGGAGGCATTTCGAGAGTGTGAGTGGCTCTCTGGAAACTGCTTTTCTGACTCCATTCCCGAAAGAGACTGTGTGCAAGAATCAGGTCCCATGGGGATTGGAATATAGTCTGGAATGCTGTTGAGGGTTCTTTGAGTGATAGAATAATACCTGAGAACCCAAGAGGTGGGTGTCAGTGAAAGATGGCCGGGTTCTGGACCTCACTGCCTCCTTTTATCCTGGGACTCACAGGGGCTCTCTGGGAAAGGCGGGAACAACTATAAAGGAAAGTCCAATGGGTACCAGTATTCTCACATCTCGGACTGATATCTCAAGGGTGCAGATGGGGTTGAGACAGTGTCTCAGAGGCTGTCTGTGGCAATGGCAAGGCTGTTAGGGGCATAGAGCAGTCTTCTTGAAGGGCACTGTGGATTTCCCATGAAAGTAAAGAAAAGTCAAGCCCACTTGGGAGAATGAGTTGCCTTGTGCTGGAGTCCAAGCAATGTTCAATGATTCCCATCAGAAGACCCTAAAGCCTCCTACAAAGTGCGAACAACCTCAGTCCCCACAACTAGACAATGACCAACAACCTGGAGTGCAGACAGCCTACCTAAAGTCTCATTTGCTCCCTGAAATCGCTGGCAGTCAAAGATCTGTGGTGAGGGTCAGTTCCATCCAGTAATTGCCCACTGAAAGACCCCCTCCACAATGTGGAAAGTCATGCAGATGAACTGAAACAGAGGCTAGATTACCAGGCAAAAGCCAGAGACTGCTGCCTGCTTCTCATTGTACAGTAATCAAGCAGTTCTCTCATGGAAGTGAGAGAACAAGTGTTTCTGTGTTGTTGCCTGTAATGGGAATTTTCACTTTTAAAAGTATCACAGCTGCCCAGTCATTAAAATGTGACAGTGTTTAGAAGGAAACACTTAACACAAAGGATTCCCATGAGGCCTATCCTCAATCAACTGTGAATTGCCTAGTGTGGAAAATGTGAAACCAGACCCAGGAAACCCTAGGCCAATGAGAAACATGGGAGTCAGGGAAAGAAAAGGCAAGTGTGCAGGGCACATTCCATTCAAGATCATTATAGCCCACTCCCATTTGGCTCAGCATATGAAAGCTATCAAATCGGGAGTTTGTTAGGATGTCCTCAGTTTGCACTCCAAATGTCCCATGAACGTTGTAGAACTCCCACCTGAACACTGGACCATTATGTGGACCACTTGTGCAATTAAGGGAATTCAGGGATCCAGTTGGAAGCAACTTCTATGCCATCTGTCTTCACCTTTTTTGCAGTAGAAAGTGCGGGACTCTATTTACCCTGGACCAGATTGTGTCCTCACCACATCTTACCTTACTGCTGCTCATACTGTCTGTGCCAACATGAAATCACAAGATGACAGAAGAGTGTCACGTGATGATGTGAAGAATCTGTTCAGTTTGAAATGGAATTCAAGGTAAATTCAAGCATCCCTTCAGACAAGACAGCCAGTGTCTCTAAGTGGGTTGGCCACAGAATAATGAAACAGAAAGAGATGTCTGTTTTGGGGCATGGTGTGCTCCTCTTCTTTCTAGAAGAGTGGCTTTTTTTTCAGGGAGAGGTTATTTGAATATTAGCCCATCTTAGCCAATCTCCAAATTCACTACAGATTCATAATCCACAGAAAAAGAAGAAACACTGAGTCTCATAACCCAAGCACAGCCACACCAACAGGCCACCAAAAGGTTTGGAGATTCAAAGATAAGGAAGCACTGCAGTATGTTAACCACATCCCTTTAAGCAAATCCACCTCCAGCCACACACACACACACACACACACACACACAAATAAACACAAATACTCACATACACAAACAGAAAGCCACACACACAGAGATATCCAACACTCGCAATGCTCCCAGAGAAACACACAGCATGGCAGCTTCTGAGGTTGTGTGGTCCTGCAGGATGCCTCATCTGAAAAAGAACAACCCCAGGGAACACTGGCAGGCTGTACCTAGAAATCACAGTGGGGTAGGTTTCAAAAGGCTCATCAGAAGGCTCATGCCTGAGCCATCCTGCAGATTCTTTTAGATTCTTAGGGATTTTGTGGTTTATTCCTGAAACTCTGCTTGATGTTTCTTCAGGTGGATTCATGTCTGCCCTCTGCTAGTGTTATGTGAATATCTCAAGGATCCCACAGACAAGAAAGGCAAGAGTCCACGGACCATGCATCTCCACTGAGTTCTCCTTCTCCACCAAGATTCAGAGACTTGCCATTAGGCAACTGTGCATTCATTGTGATGATAGCCAGAGATCAAAGCTAAGGCTTCATTCCCTGAGACTAGCACATGTGCCTTTGTGAGGATGGTTCATGTGCCCAGCTGTAAGCTGACAGCCTGCCTAGGCAGAAGAAACTAGTACAGGTAGAGCCACGTTGGTATAGAGTAAAAGACTGCCTGGGATAACAGTCTGCATGACCCTAAATGTCTCCACCTTAGGGCCCTTTCTTGTCATTCCATGATTGGGTCCCTCTGGAGTAGGAGGTGTTTTGAGACTGTGAGGTGGTCGCTGGAAACCTCTTCTGACTCCATTCCCAAAAGAGGCTGTGTGCAAGAATCTGGTCCCAACAGGATTGGAATATAGTCTGGTGAGTTTTTGAGTTTCCTTGTCGGTGGCTGTAGCAGGAATTTATGGTTTTAAAAATATAAAAACTGCCCAGTCATTAAAACCTGGAAGCATCTTCTGTGTCATCTGTCTTCACTTCTTTGCAGGTGAAGTTGTGGGACCTCATCAATCCCTCACCAGATTGTATCATTTCCCCTATCTGACCTTACCCAAGATCAAATCTGTAGTCATGGAAGTGAAGCCTGGGGCTGAACCAGTCAGAAAAAACAGTCTCCAGTCCTCAGAGTAGATGTTGAAAGTATCCAGGCCCATCTCAAGAACCTGAGGGCCCTTGGAATTATAGTCCCTTGTCAGTTTCCATGTAACACTCCCCTGCTGCTTGTTCCCAAGCCAGGGACCAAGGGCTACAGGCCAGGACAAGACTGGTGCTTGGTCAACCAAGCTACAGTGACTTTGCTCCCAACAGTACCTAACCCATACACATTATTGGGGTTGTTGCCAGCTTAGGACAGCTGAAGGACATTTTCTTTTGAATGAGACTAGACCCTGAGAGTCAGCATCTGTTTGCCTTTCAGTGATAGAATCTGGGGTCAGGTGTCACCACTCATTACACTTGGACCTGGCTTCCCCAATGGTTCAAGAACTTCCCCACCTTCTTTGGAAAGGTGCTGTCTCAAAACCTCCTGAAGTTTCCTGCCAGACACCTAGGCTTCATTTTGCTCAAGTACATCGATCACCTCATGCTGGGACATCCCACGGCAGTCTGATGCACCAAAAGAACTGATACCCTGCTCCAGTACCTGGAGGACTGTGGGTATAAGATGTCCAAGAAGAAAGCTTAGATCTCCCAACAGCAGGTGTGTTACCTGGGATTTACTATCCTACAAGCAGAGTGCAACATGGGATCAAAAAGAAAGCAGGTCATTTGCAACCTATTGGAGCCTAAGACCAGAAGACAGGTGAGAGAATTCTTAGGACATTTATTTGCAGTACTGGTTAAATCTCTGTATGAAGTCATAAAGTGGGGGGTACAAACAGCCTTTCAAATGGGAGTTCCAACAGTAAGAAGTTTTCATTAGTTAAAAGAGAAACTCACATCTGCCCCAGCCCTGGGGTTGCCTGACCTGACAAAGCCATTTACACTAAGTGTCAGAGAGAGAAAAGATGACAGTTGGAGTTTTAACCCAGATGGTGGGGCCCTGGCCAAGACTGGTAACCAACCTCTCCAAACAGCTAGATGGAGTTTCTAAAGCTTGGCCCCATGTTCAAGCACCTTGGCAGCAACTTCCCTGGTAGCATAAGAGGTGGATAAACCAACTCTAGGGCAAAACCTGAACATAAAGTTCCCTCATGCTTTGGTGACTTTAATGAATATGAAAGAACATCATTGGTTAATGAATTCTAGACTAACTAGGTACCAAAGTTGGCTCTGTGAAAACTCCCACACAACCATTGAAATTTACAACACCTTGATGCACTGCAGAGCAGGAAGAGGGAGTGAACTTTCACTTTGATTACCTTGGGGAACTCCCGATCTGACTCAGAGGCTTGGAAAGCATCCTCTACCCCCTACTGGACATCTGTCACAGACCTCCTCCTCTCTCAAGTACCTGAACTTGTACTTACTTCTAAAGAACAGAAGAACTTTCCCAGGCAGAGGGAGGGCAGTTTATAGAAGAGGGATGGATCCAGGTATTGGAGAGAAGAATAGTAGTGCCATAACTGCTAGGAGCTGCAGTCATACTGGCTGTTCGTGAGACCACTAACCAAGACAAAGAGTCACTTGAAAAATTGTTAGGCCAGTACTTCTACATCTCACATTTGTCAGCCATTGCCACAACAGCATGACAGCAGTGTTTCACCTGCCAGCAGTATAATGTTACGCAAGGTCCAAACTTCCCACCTGGCATACAAGATTATGGATTAGCCCCCTTTGAAAATCTCCAAGTAGACTTCACCAAGATGCCCAAATGTGGAGGTAACAAGTATTTGCTAGTTTTAGTGTATACATTCTCTGATGGTGGGAGGCCAATCCAACACGAACTGAGAAAGCTCATGAAGTTACCCATGTGCTCCTCTGAGATCTCAGTCCTAGGTTTGGAGCCAACATTTGTGGCTGACTTAGTACAAAAGACAGCAAAGATAATGGGGGTCACATGGAAACTATATACCACTTACTGACTGCAGAGTTCCAGAAAGGTGGAGCAGATGAATCGGACTATTAAAAATAGTTCAGGGAAAGTGTGTCAAGAAACAGAATTAAAGTAATTACAAGTTCTCCCAGTGGTATGGTTTAAGATTAGATATACCCCTTCTAAAATAACGGGCTATTCCTCTTATAAAATATTTTATCATAGGCCCCCTCCCATGACATGGGGACTCCCAGGCATTCCTCAAGAGCTAGGTGAAATTGAGTTACGGTGACTGCTACAGGTTTTAGGGAAAATTACACAAACAATTTTGGCCTGGGTAAATGAGAGGCACTCCATCAGCTTATTCTCCCCAGTTCAACCTTTTTCCCCAGGTGATCAGGTGTGGATCAAGGATTGGAACCTAGCTTCATTGTGGCCACAGGTTATAAGGAACCCAGACCATCATCTTGACCACTCACACAGCCAAAAATGTAGAGAAAATCCTAGCCTGGATCCACAACCACCATGTAAAACCTGCAGGACCTGAGACCTACAAGGTGAGATCAAGCCCAGACAACACTTGCAAGGTGACTTTGAAGAAGATGGCAAGCACTGCTCCAGTCACACCAGAAGCTGACTGGCCCACTCATGGCTGAAGCATGAGGAAACTCATCCAGGGACTCATTTTCCTTAAATTTTGGACTTGTACAGTAAGGACTTCAACTGAACTTCCTCAGACTGTGTACTGTTCAAGTTACTGATGTAGGGCAAAGAGTTAAAACAGTCTGTCTGTTTTATAGTTATTATGAATGTACTGGAAATTTAAAAAGGACTAGTTTGTATAATACCACTCAGCAAAAGATATGCAGCTCAGGAAGTAACCAGCTTTATATGTGATAACCCATTAGAACTACTTGATCCCCGTCGGAATACAGGAGAGCATGTAACTCTAGGAATCAATGGAACTGGACTGGATCCCCAAGTAAATATTTTAGTCTAAGGGGAGGCCCGCAGGTGGTTTAGTGAGCCAATGTTTAGTCCTCTTTATGTTGCCTGTATTTCTACCATCTTAGTTTGTCAAAAGACCACAGCATAGTGTATTAGATAAATCACTATTGATCTGTCTCACAGGAAGAATGGGGTAGTGTAGATGAGAATAAGAACTCCCATTAGTGAGTTCTCAAAGGGGGAATGAGGAAAGAGGCCATTTATCTTACTGTCTCCTGTTCTCTGAAAAGAAGGAGGAAGTAAAAGCTGAAAAACAATATGAATAAAATCAGTGGCAAGACTAGCCAGTGCCACTGATAACTAGGCCTGAAGTTAAAAGATTAACCCAGAACTCTAAAAACATGTTAGATTTGTAAGCTATTAAAAAGGCTAAGAATTCTTTCTTTGGGGAGCTCAGCTCTTGAGATGCGAGTATGCCAATACTGTGGTCTGGATAAAGCCACATACTTCTTTAATCTGGTGTCTGAAGGGTTTTGGCTGTGTCTCATCCAGCTATGAAGAGAATTCAGAAATGGAGTTGGAAGCACCTTCCGTGTCATCTGTCTTTATTTTATTTTATTTTTTTTGCAGGTGAAGTTGCAGGACCTGATCCATCCTTCACCAGATTGTACACTCACTCCTATATGACTGCTCACACTCTATGTACCAGGACAAAATCTCAAGAAGATGAAGGAGTGTCCCCTCAGTATGTGAAGCAACTGCTTAGCTGGGAAGCAAATTCGAGGTAAATACAAGGTGCCCTGCCATCAGAACTGGTATTTTCTCTCCATTGGTTGGCCATAGGAGAATGAAACAATGGGAAGTGTCTGTGTTTTGTTGTGTTTTACTCCTCTTATTTCTAGAATGGTGTTTTGTTTTGTTTTGTTTTTGTTTTTGTTTCTGTTTTCTTTGTAGCGAAAAGTGGTTTGGAAGCCAGCGTGTAATGGCATGGCTCTCAATTATCTGCACATTTGTTATCCAAAGAATAAAGAACACGGAGCCCCACAGATGAATCAGAGCCACACACACAGGCCATCAAAACTTTTGAGACATAAAAAAAGAAATTCTGAAGTATGTTAATCACATTTCTTTAAGCAGACTGTACTTATAGTCACACACATGCACACACAAACACACAACACTACACACACACGCAGACATGCAACACTACCACAGAAACACACAGCCTGGAAGCTCCTGAAGATTTGTAGTTCTTCAGGAAGCCCAACCTGGGAGAGAGCAACCCTGGGAAACACGGTTACACTCTACTTACAAATCAAAGTGGGGCACGTTTCAAAAAGACTAACCCCTACAATGTCTAAGCAGGAATGTGGAATTCTGTAGGCCATTTTGAATCCTTAGGGATGGGTGCATACATTCATAAGGCAGTCTCAGGTGCCTGGCTTTCAGAACTGTCAGCCTGCCTAAGGTGGACCATGAAATTGTCAACCTCTGGGCCCCTAGAGTTGTCACTGTGGTGGGGTCCCACTGGAGAAAGAGGTGTTTTGAGGCTCTAAGGTGGTCACTGGAAACTACTCTTCTCATTCCATTCCCAAAAGAGGCTGTGTGCAAGAATCAGGTCCCATGGGGATTTGAATATTGCTTTATGTATTGTTTAGGGCTCTGTCAGTGATAGAGCCATACCTGAGACTCTAGAGGTGGGTGTCAGCAAAAGATGACAGGTCTCTTGACCACAGTGACTCTCTTCATCTGGGGCATTGCAGGGGCCCTCTGGGAAAGGCTGGAGCCATGACAATGGCAAGCAAAATGTGGAACACTGTTCTTACACCTCAGACTGGCCTCTCACAGGTGCAGATGACGTCTCAGAGGACCTCTGTGGTGATGGCATGCTTGAAAATTGTGTCCATCATTGCCATTGGGGGCACTTTGGATTGTTCATGAAAGCAAAGGAAAATCAAGGCTTGCCTGAGAAAATGAGATGCCTTTTGCTGGAGTCCAAGCAATATTTAATGATTCCTTTCGGAGGACCCAAAAGCCTCCTGCAAAGTGCAAACGTTTTCAGCACTTACCATGAGACAACGACCCACAACCTAGAGAACAGCTTGCCTAACTGAAGTTCTTTTGCTTTCTAAAGTTTCTGGTCACTAAACAATCTGTAGTGAGATGTGTTCCCATTTAGCAGGAGCCCAGTGAAAGAGCCCCTCCACAATGAGAAGGCCGTGCAGATGAAATGAAACAGAAGATAGATTACCAGGCAAAAGCCAGACATGGCTGCCTGCTTTTTATCCTACAGAAATGATGAAGCTTTCTGGTAGAAGTGGGAAAACAAGAATGTCTTTGTTGGCCTGTAACAGAAATTATTGTTTTAAAAGTATGAAAGCTGTCCATTCATTAACACATGACAGTGTTTAGAAGGAAATATTCATACAGTGGATTCCCATTAGGGTCATTATCTGTGAACTGGGAAATGGTTAGTTTGTAATTCATTGAGCCAGACCCAGAAAAGCCTAGGCTGAGGAGGAATATGGAAGTATGGAAAAGAAGAGGAAATTCTGGAGGCCACATCCCACCCAGCATCAATCCACTCCACTACCATTTGGATTCAGGTATGACAGCCCTCACTGGGAGTTTGCTAGGATGGCCCCAATTTTTACTCCAATGTTCCTTGCATGTTGGAGTACTCCCACCTGAACTCTGAGCCATGGTATGGACTACATGTGCAATTATGGGAATATGGGGATGGGGTTGGAAGAAACTTCTGTGTCATCTGTCTTCCCCTTATTTTGCAGGTGAAGTTGAAGGTCCCCATCCCCCCCTCACCAGATAGTATAATCAGCCCTAACTGACTTTATTGCTCCTCACAATTGATGTCCCAGGATGAAACCCATGACCATGGATGGGTGCCACCTAATGACATGAAGCACCTCCTCGGTTGGCACCAAATTTGAGGTAGAAATCAAGGAACCCTGTGAACAGGACTCATAATATCTCTCTTTGGGCTGGATAATGAAACACTGGAAGATTTCTGTTTTTTGTTGTGGTGTGCTCCTCTTCTTTTAGAAGAGTGCCTTTTTTTTGAAGGGGGGTGTGATTTGGATGTTGGCTGGTCTTGGCTTGCCTCCCAATTCACTGTGGATTCATGATCCACAGAAAAAATAAAGAACACGGACCTCCACAGCTCAAGCAGAGCCACACAGACAGGCCACAAAAAGGTTGTGAGACAAAAAAAAAGAAGCACTGAAGTGTGGTAGCCACATTCTTTTAAGCAGACACCACTAAAAGACACACACACAGAAACTTCCACACACATACACACATACAATGCCAAACACACACAGAAATACAACACTTGCAACACTCCCACTGAAATACACAGCTAAGCAGCTAACTTAGGCTGTGTGTTTCTCCTGGAAGCTCCACCTGGGAGAGCAACCTTGGGGAATACAGACGGGTTGTACCTAGAAATCACAGTGGAGCAAGTTTCAAAAACTCATCCCTACGATGTCTTGGCAGGCCTGCGGAATTCTGAAGATCTTTTTGAATCCTTGTGAATTTCCCAGTTTATTCCTGGGGCTCTGCTTGACTTTTCTTCAGGATGGCTCACATTTGCCCACTCTTAAATTCATGGGAATATCTGGTGGATCCCACAGGAAAGAGAGGTGACAGTCCATGGCTGATGCTTATCCATGGAGGTCTCCTTCTTTGCCAAGCCACAGGGAATTGCCACAAGACAACGGTGACATTCACCATGACAGCACTGCGCTATCAGAGCTGTCAGCCTGCCTAAGCAGAAAAGAAGTCGTATAGGCAGAGCTAGCCTTGTATTGGAAAACAGGATACCTGAGAATACCCACTGTGAGACCCTACAAATCTTGACCGCAGGGCCTCTTCTGGCCATCTTCGTGGTTGGACAGCACTGAGGAAAAAGGCATTTTGAGACTGTGAGTTGGCCAATGGAAAGTGGTCTTCTGACTACGTTCCAGAAAGTGGTTGTGCATAAGAATTGAATCCCATATGGAATGGATTTTTTGAGGGTTCTTTGGGTGATAGAATCATACCTGAGACCCTAGATGCAGATGTCAGCGATAAATGGCTGGGAACTTCTCACTGCCTTTCTTCATCCTGGGCCTCACAGTGGCTCTCTGGAAAAAACACAACAAAGGCAAGTCCAAGGTGAAGCACCTCTGACTTGCTTTTCATGGGTGCAGATGAAGTTGAGGCAGTGAGTACGAGGTGCATTGTGCTGGAGTCCAGTCAATGTTCAATGATTCCTGTCAGATGAGACAAAAGTCTCCTTCAGAGTGCTAACATCCTCAGCCTTCACAAAGAGACAACGACACAACCTGCAGCACAGCCAGCCTACCTTAAGTCTTTTTGGCTCTCTGAAATGCCTGGAAGCTAAATAATCTGTGGCAAGAGGCACCCCCATCCAACAACAGCCCAATGAAAGAGCTCCACAATGAGAATGCCATTCATATAAAATGAAACCAAGGTTAGATTACAAGGAAAAAGCCAGAAATGGCTGCCTGCTTCTCATCCTACAGGAGTCACGCAGCCCTCCAATAGAAGTTGGGGAACAAGAGTTTCTTTGTTGGCAGCTGTAACAAGAATTTACTGTTTTTAAAATATCAAGGCTGTGCAGTCATTAAATTGTGAGAGAGTTTAGAAGAAAACACTCAGGCAATGAATTCTCATGAGGATCTTTCTTCACGATCTGGGAAACGTTTGATGTGGAAGTCGTTGTGCCAGACCCAGAAAACCCTATGCTGACAATGAACTTGGAAGTCAGAAAAAGAAGAATCAAGTATGGGGGCCACATCCCAACCAGCATCAATCTATTCCACTCCCATTTGGCTACAGGTATGAAAGGGCTCAAATCAGGTGTTTGCCAGGATGGTCCCAATTTATAATACAAATGGCCCTTTCATGTTCTACCTGAAGAGTGGGAGGTGATGTGGGCTGCTTGTGCAATTAATGGAGTGAGGGGATGGAGTTGGAAGCACCTCCTGTGTCATCTGTCTTCATTTCTTTTGCAGGTGAAGTTGGAGGACCCCATCCACCCCTCAGTAGATTGTATTCTCATCCTTATCTAACCTTATTGCCACTCACACTCTATGTTCCAGGATGAAATCCCAAGACAATGGAGGAGTGTCCCCTCATGAGGTGGAGAACCTGCTTGGCTGGAAACTGAATTTGAGGTAAATTCAAGGGGTACTGTGGACAAGACTGCTAGTGTCTCTCCTGGGTTTGGCCTCAGGACAGGGAAACACTGGGAGATGTCTGTTTTTTGGTGTGATGTGTTCCCTTTCTTTATGGAAGAGTAATTTTTTGTTTGTTTTTTTGTTTGTTTGTTTGTTTTGCAGGGAAAGGTGATTTGAATGACGGCCTGTCTTGACCCACCTTCAAATTCACTGTGGATTTAAGATTTACATAAAAATAAAGAACAAGGAGCCCCAGAACTGACCAGAGCCACACAGACAGGGCATTAAAAGGTTTTGTTATTCAAATAAAAAGAAGCTCTGAAGGGCATTAGCCATATTCCTTTAAGCAGACTTTACTTACAGGGACAGACAAACACCCCCACAAACACACAATACCACATAAACATACAGCCATCCAACTCGCACAACACTCCCACAGAAACACACAGCCTGGCAGTTCTTGAGGCTGTGCAGGAAACCCCACATGAAAGACAGCACCCTGGAAAAAAAAAAGTGGAAAAAAAATGCTCCTAGACATCACAGTGGAGCAAGCTTCAAAAAGACTCACCCCTAAAATGTCTAGGCAGCCTCAGAAATCCTGTAGATCCTTTTGGATATTTAGGAATGTCATGGTTTATTCCTGGGTCTCTGCTTGATGTTTCTTCAGTCTGGCTCACATCTGTTCTCTCCGAGGATCATGGGACTATCCCATGGATCCCACAAAGAAGACAGGTGAGAGTCCACTGCCAATACACTTCCACCAAGGACATTTCCTCTGCCAAGCCACAGAGGCTTGTCACTGCACAATGGTGACTTTCTTGGTGACAATAGCCAGATTTCAAAATCAAGCCTGGTGTGCATTCGTGAGTCAGACTTGTTCGCCCGGTTGTCAAAGCTATCAGCTTGCCTAAGGAGAGAATATTGGTGTAGGCAGAGACCAGCTTGCACTGGGAAAAAGGATGCTTGTAAAAACCCACTGTGAAACCCAAGATCTCCCAACCTCAGGGACCCTCCAAGCCATCTCCCTGTTTGGATCCTGCTGGAGAAAAAGGAGTTTAGTGACTGTGAGGTGGTTGCTAGAAACTGCTCTTCTGACTCCATTCCCGAAAGAGACTGTGTGCAAGAATCAGATCTCAAGGAAATTGGAATACAGTCTGTTGTATTGTTCAGCCTTCTTTGGGTGATAGAATTATACTGAGAACACAGAGGCAGGTGTCAGCTAATGATGGCCTGACTCTTGCCCTCACTGCCTCCCTTCATCCTTGGCATTGCAGGGGATCTCTGGGAAAGGCAGAAACCATGACAAAGGCAAGTCAAAGTTGAAGCAGTGTTATCACACCTTGGACTGGCCTCTTTCAGGTGCATATGAGGTTAAGACAGTGTCTCAGAGGCTGTCTGTGCCAATGGCAAGCCTGAAAATTGTGTCCAATAGTGATCGTATGGGACACTGGATTCCCCATGAAAGCAAAAAAATAAATAAATAAAATAAATTTTAAAAAAAATTCTAGGCTCACTGAGAGAATGAGCTGCCTTGTGCTGGAGTCCAAACAATTTTCAATGATTCCTGTCAGAGAAGACAAAAGCCTCCTTAAAGTGCAAACATCCTCAGCCCCTACAATGAGATGATGACCTACAACCTGAATCACAGCCAGCCTACCTAAAGTCATTTTTCTCTATTAAATCGCAGTTAGCTAAATCTGTGGCCAAAGGCAGTCCCATCCACCAACAGCCCAATAAAAGAGCCACTACAAAATAAGGAGGGCATGCAGATGAAATGAAACAGAGGGTAGATTACCAGGCAAAAGCCAGACATGGCTGCCTGCTTCTCATCTGACAGGAATCATGCAGCCCTCCGATAGAAGTGGGAGAATAAGTTTTCTTGTTGTGTGCTGTAACAAGAATTTACAGTTTAAAAACTTTCAAAGCTTCCCAGTCATTAAAATGTGACAATGTTTAGAAGAAAACACTCACCCAATGGATGCCCATAAGGATCATTCTCTGTGAACTGGGAAATGTTTAGTGTGGAAGTCATTGAGCCAGACCAAGGAAACCCTAGGCCAGTGCGAAACATGGAAACTTGGAAAGGAAGAGTCAAGTGTAGAGGTCACATCCCACCTAGGATCAATCTATTCCACTCCGATTTGGCTCTGGGTATAAACGACCAAAAATAGGGAGTTCACCAGGATGGCCTCAATTTCTTTTTCCAGTGTTCCTTGCATGTTGGAGTACTCCCACACAAACACTGCCCCATGGTGTGGACTGCTTGTGCAATTAAGGAAATATGGGGACTTAATTGGAAGAACATTCTGTGTCATTTGTCTTCATTTTTTTTGCAGAAGTTGTGGGACCCCATTCAATCCTTACCTTTATCTGACCTTATTGTGTTCACACTGTATGTCACAACATGAAATCCCAAGATGATGGAGGAGTGCCCCTCATGATGTGAAGCACTTGATCAGCTGGTAACATAATTAGAGGTAAATTCAATGAGCCCTGTTGACAAGACTGCTAATATCTTTCTGTAGATTGGCCACAAAACAATGAAACACTGAGAGGTTTTTTTTTTGTTTGTTTTTTTTTGTTTTGTTTTGTTTTTGTTTTTGCACATAGGGATGATTTGGACGCTGGAACATTTTGGCATGCCTCTGAATTCACTGTGGATTCATGATCTACAGAACAATAAAGAACATGGCTCCCTGCAGGCCATGCAGAGTCACATGACAGGCAACCAAAATGTTGCAAGACTAAGAAAAATGAAGTGCTGAAGGGTGTTAGCCATATTCATTTAAGCAGAAGGCTTTTACATGCAAACACACACAAACACACTCACACATATAAATGCACAATGTTACACACACACGCAGACATCCAGCACTCACAACACTCCTGCAGAAACACACAGCCTGGCAGCTCCTGAGTTGTGTGATTCTCCAGGAGTCCTCACCTGGGAGAGAGCAACCTAGTGAAACACAGAAAGGCTGTATCTAGAAATCACAGTGGGGTAAGTTTCAACAAGACTCACCACTAAAACATCTAGACAAGCCTGAGGACTCCTGCAGATTCTTTTGTATCCTTAGGGATTTTGTGATTTATTTCTGGGGCTCTGCTTGTTGTTTCTTCAGTCTGGCTCACTTCTGCCCACTCCTAGGATTATGTGAGTATCCCATGGAACCCATGGAGAAGACAAGCAAGAGTCCACCATGGACAACACTTCACAGATATCTCCTTTTCCATCAAGCCACAGAGACTTCACACTAGGCAATGGTGACATTTATTGTGACACTAGCCAGAACACACAGTGAGACCTGGGTGCTCTGAGAGTGGAATTGCTGATTTGTGAGGCAGGCTTGTGCACCTTCCTGTCAGAGCCTTCAGCCTGCCTAAGCAGAGGGAAATGGTACAGGCAGAGATGGCTTGGTATCAGGGAAAAGGCTGCAGGAAAAAAATCCCCCATGGGACACTAAAAGTGTCAAGGTCAGAAGCCCTTCAGGAAGTATCACTGTTTGAATACCACTGAAGGAGGAGGAAATTTGAGACTGTGATGGGGTCTGTGTAAACTGCTCTTCTGACTCAATTTTCAAAAGAAGATGTGTGCGAGAACAAAGCCTAGTGGGGATTGGAATATAGTCTAATGTGTTGTTGAGGGTTCCTTCAGTGAAAGAATTATACCTGAGACCCCAGAGGTGGGTGTCAGTGAAAGATGGCTGGGTTCTTGACTTCACTATCTCGCTTCATCCTGGGTCTCATAGGGACTCTTTGGGAAAGGCAGTAACCATGACAAAGGCAAGTCCAAGGTTAAGCAGTGTTCTCAAACCTCAGACTGGCCTCTCAAGGGTGCAGATGAAGATAAGACAGTGTCTGAGGTGTCATCGGTGGTGATGGCAAACCTGAAAAGTGTGTCTAGTAGTGCTGTTGGGGGGCACTGTGGATTTCCCATGACAGAAAATAAAAATCAAGGCTGACCTGAGAAAATGAGCTGCCTTGTGCTGGAGTCAAACAATGTTCAATGATTGCTGTTGGAGGAACCAAAAGCCTCCTTCAAAGTGCTAACAACCTCAGCCCCCACAACGAGACCACAACCCATAACCTAGAGTGCAGCCAGCCTACCTGAAGTCCCTATTACTCTCTGAAACCCATGGCTGCTAAATAATCTGTGATGACAGACCCTGCCACCCAGCAACACTCCAGTGAAAGAACACCTTTACGAAGAAAAGGCAGTGCCAACAAAATGAAACAAAAGCTAGATTACCAGTAAAAAGCCAGACACGGCTGCCTGCTTCTCATCCTACAGATATCACACAGCCACCCTTTCTCTGATAGAAGTGGCAGAACTAGAGCTTCCTTGTTTGTGGCTATAAAAGGAATTTACTATTTTAAAAGTATAAAAGCTGCCCAGTCATTACTATGTTACAGTGGATAGAAGGAAACACCCACGCAATGGTTTTACATGAGGGTCGTTCTCTGTGAAATGGAAAATATTTAGTGTTGAAGTCATTGATCCAGACCCAGGAAACCCTAGGACAGTGAGGAATACGGAAATCCAGAAAAGAAGGGGTAACTGTGGAGGCCACATCCCAAGAAGCATGAATCCATTCCCCTCCCATTGGCTCCAGCTATGAAAGCCCTCAAATTGGGTTTTTGCCAGGATGGCCTCAATTTGCACCCCAAATGTTTCTTGCACAGTGGAGTACTTCCACTTGAATACTGGGCCATGCTGTGGACTCCTTATGCAATTAAGGTAACTCAGGGAAGGAGCTGGATGCACCTTCTGTGTCATCTGTCTTTATTTTTCTTTGCAGGGGAAGTTTCAGGACCCCATCCGCCCCTATCAGATTGTATTTACACCCCTACCTGACCTTGCTGCTGCTCACACTGTATGTCCCAGGGTGAAACCCCAAGATGATGGAGGAGGGCCAACTCATAACCTGAAGCACCAACTCAGCTAGGAACCAAATTTGAGGTAAATACATGGGGCCTGGCAGACAGAATGGCTAATGTCCTCAGAACAATGAAACACTAATAGATATCTGTTCTTTTGAAGTGGCGTGCTCCTTATTTATTTACTTATTTATTTATTTATATATTTTAAGAAGAGTAGTTTTTTTGCAGGGGAAGGTGATTTGGACGCTGGCACATCTCTGCCTATCTCCAAATTCAGTTTGAATTCCTGATCCACAGAAAATTAAAGAATATGTAGTCCCAAAACCCAAGCACAGCAACACAGACTGGCCACCAAAAGGTTGGGAGACTACAAAAAAAAAGAAGCACTGGAATGAGGTAGCCAAAAAATTTTAAGCAGACTCCACTTACAGGCGCGCGCACACACACACACACACACACACACACACACACAAAGATACACTGCCACACACACAAACAGACATCCAACACTCGCAACAATCCCCCCAAAACACACAGCCCAGTAGCTTCTGAGTCTGTGTGGTTCTGCAGGAAGTCCCACCTGGGAGAGAGCAGCCATGGGAAACACGGGTGGGCAACACCTCAAAATCTCAGTGGGGTAAGTTTCAAAAAGACTCTCCCCTACAAAGTCTAGGCAGGCTTGAGGAATCCGGCATACTCTTTTGGACCCTTAGGGATTTCACTGTTTATTCCTTTGTCTGTGCTTGAAGTTTTTTCAGGCTGGTTCAAGTCTGCCCATTTCTAGGTTCATGGGACTATCCCGTCAATCCCAAAGAGAAGACAACTGAGAGTCCACTGCCAACACACCTTCATGAATGTCTCCTTCTCCGCCAAGCATGAGGAATTGACGCTAGGCAATGATGACATTCATTGTGACGCTAGGCAGAGCTCACAATCAGGGCTGGTGCTCTGAGACAGGTGCATGCAGGTTCCTGAGATGGACTTGGGCTCCTGGATTTCAGAGATTTCAGCCTGCCTAAGCAGAGGAAAACAATAAAGGTTAAGCTGGCCTGGTATTTCAAAAAATGTTGCCTTCCTTTACCCACTGCAAGACGCTAAAATTCTCAACCTTAGGGCCCCTTCGGGATGTTTCTGTCTTTGGGTCCCACTGGAGGAGGAGGTGTTTCAATACTGTGAGGTGTTTGCTAAACAATTCTTTTCTGACTCCATTACCAAAAGCGGCTGTGTGCAAAACTTCGGTCCCATATGAATTGGAATATAGTCTGGTGAGTTGTTGAAGGGTTTTTGTGTGATGAAATCATACCTCAGACCCCCAGAGGTGGGTGTCAGTGATAGATAGCCAGGCCCTTGACTTCATTGTCTCTCTTCATTTTGGGCCTCACAGGGGGTCTCTGGGAAAAGTAGGAACCATGACAAAGGCATGTCCAAGATGCAGCAGTGTTGCCATACATTGAACTGTGGTTTCATGGGTACAGATGATGATGAGAAATTTTCTCAGAGGCCACCTGTGGTGATTGCAAGCCTGAAAAAGTCTAGTATTGTTTTTGAGAGTCAATGTGGACCCAGCATGAAAGGAAAGAGAAATCAAGGCCCACCTGAGAGAATGAGCTAACTTGTCCTGGAGTCCAAGAAACATTCAAAGATTCCTATAAAAGGACACAAAATCCTCCTGCAAAGTGCAAACAATGTCAGCCCCTACAACAAGACAACTGTTCACAATCTGGAGCACAGCCAGCCTAACAGAAGTCAATTTTGCTCCCTGAAATCATGGCATCAGAAAGATCTGTGAGGAGAGGTAGCCCATCCAGTAACAGCCCAATAAAAGACCCCCTCCAAAATAAGAAAGGATGTGCAAATGAAAGGAAACAGCCTTTCCAGGTGAAAGCCTGGCACATCTCCCTGCTTCTCATAGTACAGGAATCAAGCATCCCTCTGACAGAAGTAGGAGAAAAATGTCTCCCTGTTGCTGGCTGTAATGGAAATATGATTTTAAAAGTATCACATAGGTTGTTATTAAAACTTGACTGTGTTTAGAAGGAAACACTCACACAATGCATTTTCATGAGGATCATTTTCTATGAACAGGAACATGTTTAGTGTGGAAAATGTTGAGCCAGATGCAGGAAACTCTATGTTGAGGGACATGGACATGAGGAAAAGAAGAGGTTAAGTGTGGAGGCCACATCCCACCAAGCATCAGTCCATCCCACTCCCATTTGGCTTCTGGTATTAAAGCCCTCAAACGGGGAGTGTGTCCCAGTTTGCACTACAAATGTTTCCTGCAAGTTGGAGTACTCCCACCTGAACACTGGACCATGGTGTGGACTGCAGTGCTTGTGCAACTAAGGGAATGTGGGTATGCAGTTTAAAACACCTTTGTTTCACTGTCTTAACCTTGTTTGCAGGTGAAGGTACAGGGCCCCACCAACCCCTCACCAGATTGTATTCTCACACCTATCTGACCTTATTGCTGCTCACAATCTCTGTCTCAGTTTGAAATCCAAAGATGATGGAGTACCTGCTCATGATGTGAAGTCCTACTCAGCTGAAAACCAAATTTGAGATAAATTCAAGGGTCTATGTGGACAGGACTGCTAGTTTCTCTCTGTGGGTTGGCCACGCTACAATGAAACACCAGAAGATGTCTGTTCTTGGGTGTTGTATTCTACTCTTCTTTCTAGAAGAGTGCCTTTATTTGCAAGGGATGATAATGGAGACACTGGCTAGTCACAGCTAGCCTACCTATTCATTGTGGATTCATGACCTATAGAAAAATAAAGAACAGGGAGCCCACAGCCCAAGTAGAGCCACACAGACAGGCAACCCAAAGGTTAAGACACTAAAAAATAAAAAGCACTGCAGTGCGATAGCCACATTCAAGGAGAAATCACTTACAGTCACACACACACACACACACACAGCCACCCACACCCACAGATATCTAACACTCACAACACTCCCACAGAAACACACAGCCTGGTAGCTTCTGAGGCTGTCTCATTCCATAGGAAGCCACACCTGAAAGAGAGCAACAGCAGGAAATGCAAGAGGGCTGAACCTAGAAATCACAGTGGGGCATGTTTCAATAAGACTCACACTTACAGCATCTAGGCTAGCCTGAGGAATCCTTCACATTCTTTTGGACCCTTAGTAATTTCATGATTTCTGGACCTCTGCTTGATGTCTCTTCAGGCTGGCTCATATCTGCACTCTCCTTGGATCATGGTACTATCTTGTGAATAACACAGAGAACATGAGTCCACCACTGATGCACTTCCACAGTGGTCTCTTTCTCCACCAAGGTGCAGGGACTTGTCACTAGGAAAAGGTCAAATTCATTGTGATGCTAGCCACAGGTCACAGCTTGGGCCTGGTGCCATGAGACTACCACATGCATATTAGCGAGGCTGACTGAACTGTCAGCCTGCCTAAGCAGAGGAAAATGGTACAGGCAGAGCCATCCTTGTATTGGGAAAAAGACTGCATGTGATAACCCACTTCAGGACCCTAAAAGTCTCAACCTTAGGGCCCTTATACACCATAGCCATGGTAGAGTCACACTGGAGGAAAAGCCATTTCATAGCTGTGAGTTTGTCTTTGGAGACTGTTCTTCTAACTCCATTCCCAAAAAAGGTTGTGTGCAAGAATTGAATCCCATGGGGATTGAAATATAGTCAGGTGAGATGTTGAGTGGTCTTTGGAATTATATCTGAGACCCAAGAGTTGGTCTCAGGCACACACACACACAAACACTCCAACACAATGCCACACATACACTAAAACATTTAACACTCCATTGTGGAGCAGTGTTTTCACAACAGAGACTGGTCTCTCATGGGTGTAGATGAGGTTAAGACAGTGTCTCAGAGGCCCCTGTGGTGATGGAAGCCTGAAAAGGGAGTCCAATAGTGCTGTTGAGGGGAACTGTGGACCATCAATGAAAGCAAAGAAAAATCAAGGCTTGCCTGAGAGAATGAGCTGCCTTGTGCTGGAGTATAAGCAATGTTCATTGATTCTTCTCAGAGGACCCAAAAGCCTCCTGCAAAGTGCAAACACCCTCAATCCCCACGAGGAGACAACGACCCACAATCTGTACCATAGCTAAAGTTCACAAAGTCCCTTTTGCTCTCTGAAATCCCTGGCAGGTACATAAACTGTAACAAAACCAGTCCCGTCCAGCAACAGCCCAAATAAACAGCCCCTCCACAATGACAAGCCCACGTAGATGAAATGAAACAGAGGCTAGATTACCAGGCAATAGCCAGACATAGCTGCCTGCTTCTCATCCCACAGGAATCATGAAACCCTGTAATAAAAGTGGGAGAAGACGAGTTTCAATTTGGCGACTGTAGCTGGAATTTACATTTAACAAATATCAAAGCTGCCTAGTCATGAAAATGTGACAGTGTTTAGAAGTAAATATTCATGCAATGGATTCGCATGAGGGTTGTTCATCATAAACTGTGAAATGTTTAGTGTGGAAGTGGTTGAGTAAGAATGAGGAAAACCTAGGCCAAGGAGAAAGATGGAAGTCAGGAACAGAAGAGGCAAGTGTGGAGGCCACATCCCACCCAGCATCAATCCATTTCCCTCCCATTTGGCTTTGGGTACGAAAGCCATCAAATCAGGATTTTGCCAGTAGAACCCCAATTTGGACTCCAAATGACACTTGCTCATTGGAGTGCCCCAACCTGAACACCTGGCCATGGTGTGGACTGCTTGTGTAATTAAAGGAATGCAAAGGTGGAGCTGGAAGCACCTTCTGTATCATCTGTCTTTATATTTTTGCAAGTGAAGTTGTGAGACCCCATCCACTCTTCACCAGATTGTATCCACAGCTTTACCTGACTTATTGCTGCTCATGCTCTATGTCTCAGGATGAAATCCCAAGATGATGAAAGAGTGCCTTTTCATTATGTGAAGCACCTGTTCGGCTGGAACTGAACTCGTGGTAAATTCAAGGAGCGATGTGGACAGGATTGCTAGTGTCTCTTAGTGTGTTGGCTTCTGGACAATGAAACACTGGGAGATGTCTATATTTTGGTGTGGTGTCCTCCCCTTATTTCTAGAAGAGTGTTTTGTTTGTTTGTTTGTTTGTTTGTTTTTGGCTGAGGGAGGTGATTTTGACATCACCGGGTCTAAGCCTGCCTCTCAATTTATTGCTGATTCATGATCCACAGAAGAATAAAAAACACGGAGTCCTTCAGCCCAAGCAGAGCCACACAGAGAGGCCACCAAAAGTTGTGGGACTCAAAAAAGAAGTGCCAAAGTGTGTTAGCCAAATCCCTTTATGTAGATTTCACCTACATGCACACATGCACACACAAACACAAACACACACAAATACACAATGCCACACACATGCAAACCTTCAGCACTCACAACACTCCCACAGAAACACACACCTTGAGAGCTTCTGACACTGTGTTGTTCTGCAGAAAGCCACACCTGGGAGATAGCAACCTCAGGGAACATAGTTGGGCTGTAATTGAAAATAACAGTAGGGCAATTTTTTTTTTTTTATTTTATTTTGAGACAGAGTCTTGCTCTGTCACCCAGGCTGGAGTGCAGTGGCACTGTCTTGGTTCACTGCAAGCTCCATCTCCCAGGTTCATGCCATTCTCCTGACTCAGCCTCCCGAGTAGCTGGAACTACAGGCAACTGCCACCATGCTCAGCTAATTTTTTTGTATTTTTAGTAGAGATGGGTTTTCACCAGGTTACCCAAGATGGTCTCGATCTCCTGACCTTGTGATCCACCTGCCTGGGCCTCCCAAAGTGCTGGGATTACAGACATGAGCCACCGCTCCTGGCTGGGCAAGTTTTAAAAATACTAAATTCTGCAATGCCTATGCAGGCCTGAGTAATCCTGCCTTTCGAATCCTTTTGAATCCTTACGGATTTTGCAGTTTATTTCTGGGGCTGTGCCTGATATTTCTTCAGGTTGGCTCATATCTGCCTTCTCCTAGGATCAATAGAATACACCAAGGATTCCACAGAAAAGGCAGGTGAAAGTCCACAGTTGACACACCTTGGCCGAAGTCTCCTCCTTCACCAAGCCAAAGGGACTTGTCGCTAGGCAACAGTGACCTTCACTGTGAGATTAACCAGAGCTCACAATCAGGCCTGGTGCCCTGAGACTAGCTCATGCACATTTGTGAGGCAGACTCGAGCACCTGGCTGTCAGACCTGTCAGCCTGCCTTAAGAGAGGAAAATGGTACGGGCAGAGCCAGTATGGTGTTTGGAAAAAGGCTGCCTGCACAAACACTGTGAGAGCATAAAAGTCTCAACCTCAGGGCCCCTTCAAGTCATCTCTGTGAATGGGTCCCACTGGAGGACAAAGAGCTTTGAGACTGAGAGGTGGTCGCTGGAAAATGCTCTTCTGACTCCATTCTCAAAAGAGGCTATGTGCTAAAATCAGATCCCATAAAGATTGCAATATAGTCTGGTGTGTTGTTGAGGGTTCTTTGGGTGATAGAATCATACCTGATACCACAGAGGCAATTGTCAGCAAATGATGCCTGGTCTCTTAATGTCACTGCCTCCCTTCATCCTGGGCTTTGCAGAGCTCTGTGGGAAAGGCAGGAGCCATGACAAAGGCAAATCCAAGGTGGGACAACATTCTGACACCTCAGACTGACAAATTGAGTTTGGAGATGAGGTTCAGACATTGTCTCAGAGACCATCTGTAGCCATAGCAAGCCTGAAAAGAGTGTCCAGTAGTGCTGTTGAGGGGTACTGCAGATTCTCCACGAGAACAGAGATACATCAAGACTTGCCTGAGAGAACAAGCTGTCTTGTCATGGAGTCCAAGCAATGTCCAGTGATTCCTGTCAGAGGAACACAAAGTCTCTTGAAAAGTGCAAACAACCTCAGTCCCCACAACAACAACACACAAACAGGAGTGCAGTTAGCATTCTCAAAGTCACTTTTGTTCTCTGAAATAACTGGCAGCTAAATAATCTGTGGTGAGAGGCCATCCCATCCATCAGCAGTCGAATGAAAGTGCCCCTCCACAATGAGAAGGACACACAAATGAAATAAAACAAAGACTTGATTACCAGGCAAAAGCTAGACAAGGCTACCTACTTCTCATCACAAAAGAATCATGTAGCCCTCTGATAGACATGGAAGAACAAGAATTTCCTTGTTGCCAGAAGTAATGAGAATGTATGGTTTTAAAAGTATCAAAGCTGCCCAGTCATAAAACCTGATAGTGTTTTAAAAAACACTCAGGTAATTGATTATCATAAGGGTCATTATTTGTGACCAGGGAAACATTTACTGTGGTAGCCATTGAGCCAGACCCAGGAAATCCTAGCCCAATGAGGAATATGGAAGTCACAAAAACAAGAGGCAAGTGTGGGGACCATATACCACCAAGCATCTATCCCTTGCACTTCCATTTGGCTTTGGGTATCAAAGCCCTGAAATCAGGAGTTTGCCAGCATGTCCCCAATTTGCACACTATCTGTTCCTTGCTTGTTGGAGTACTCCCACCTGAACACAGGCCCATGGTGTGGATTGCTTGTGCAATTAAGAGAAGGCAGGGATGGTTTGGAAACAGCTTCTGTGTCATCTGTTTTTATTTTTATTTTTATTTTTGCAGGTGAAGTTGTGGGACACAATCCACTCTTCAGCAGATTGTATCCTCACCCCTAACTGACCTTATTGCAGTTCACACTCTATGTCCCAAGATGAAATCCCAAGGTGATGGAGGAGTGCACCCTCATGACCTGAAGTACCTGCTCCTCAGGGAGCTGAATTTGAGGTAAATTGTAGTGGCCCTGCAGACAGGACTGCTAGTTTCTCTCCCTGGGTTCACCACAAGACAATAAAACACTAGGAGATGTCTGTTTCTTTGGTGTGGTGTTCTTCCCTTATTTCTTGAAGAGTGGCTTTTTTTTGCAGGGCCAGGTGATTTGGATGTTGTCTGGTCCCAGACAGCCTCCCAATTCACTGCAGATTCATGATCCACAGAAAAATAAAGAACGTGGAGTTCCACAGCACAAGAAAAGCTACACAGATAGGCCACAAAAAGGTTGGGAGATTTTAAAAAAAGAATTGCTAAACTGCATTAGCCACATTATTTTAAGCAGACTCCACTTACCGGCACACACACGTACACACACACACACTACAACACCACACACACACAACACCATACACACGGAGCCATTCAACCCTCACAACACTCTCACAGAAACACACAGCCTGGCAGCTCCTGAAGCTGCATGGTTCTACAGGAAGCCTCACCTGGGATAGAGCAACCCCAGGGAACACCGGTGGGCTGTACCTAGAAATCTCAATGAGGCAAGTTTCAGAAAGACTGACCCCTACAATTTCCAGGCAGGCTTGAGAAATAATGCAGATAATCTGGAATTCTTAGCTATAATGCGATTTATTCCTGAGGCTGTGCTTGAGGTTCCTTCATGCTGGCTCATGCCTTCCCTGTTCTAGGATCATGGGACTAGTCCAGAAATCCAACAGTCCTGAGATTTGTGCATGAGCATTCATGAGGGAAGATGGGGCATGCAGCTGTCAGAGCTGTAAGCCTGCCTAAGCAGAGGATACTGGTACAGGAAGAGCCAGCCTGCTATTGGGAAAAAGTTGCCTGTGATAACCTTGGAGGTTACGGGTGGGCTGTATTTAGAAATCACAGTGGGGCAAGTTTCAAAAGGACTCACCCTTACAATGTGTTGGCAGTTTTTACGAATCCTGCAGAATATTTTGAATTTTTAGGGATTTCATGGTATATTCATGCAGCTGTGTTTGAGATTTCTTCCAGCTGGTTAACGTCTGCCCTCTACTAGGATCATGGGGTATCCTTTGATCTCACATAGAAGACAGCTGACAGTCCACCACTGAAGCACCTCCACAAGGTCTCCTTGTCGGCCAAGGGACTTGTCACTAGGCAATGGTGACATTCATTGTGATGCAAGCCAGAGCTCATAATCAGGCCTGGTGCCCTGAGACTACTGCCTGCACATTCGAGAGGCAGGCTCCAGTGCTCAACTGTCAGAGCTGTCAGCCTGCCTAAACAGAGAACAATGGTACAGGTGGAGCCGACCTGGTATTGGGAAAAAAGCTGCCTGTGAAAACCCACTACAGGACCCTAAAAGTCTAGACATCAGTTCTCCTTAATGCCTTCTCCATTGTGGAATCCCACTGGAGAAGTAGTTGCTTTGAGACTGTCAGTTTGTCGCTGGAATCTGCTCTTCTGACTCCATTTCTGAAAGAGGCTGTGTGCAAGAATTAGGCCCCATGGAAATGGCAATATAGTCTTGTGTGTTGTTGAGGGTTCTTTAAGTGATAGAAACATATCTTAGATTCCAGAGGTGGGTGTCAGCGAACAATGGCCTAGCTGTTAATCTCACTGCCTCCCTTCATGCTGTGCCTCACAGGAGCTCTCTGGGAAAAACAGGAGGAACCAGGAAAAAGGCAAGCTCAAAATGAAGCAGTGTTCTCACACCTTGGACTGGCTTCTATTGGGTGTGGATATGGTTGAGACAGTGTTTCAGAGGCCGTCTGGATATGGTTGAGACAGTGTTTCAGAGGCCGTCTGTATCAATGGCAAGCCTGAAAAACCTGTCCAGTAGCACTGTTGAGGAGTACTGTGGATTCTTCTTGAAAGCAAAGAAAAATCAAGGCTTGCCTCAGAGAACAAGCTGACTTGTGCTTGAGTTTTTGCAATATTCAGTGATTCCTGTCAGAGGACCTAAACCCTACTGCAAAGTGCAAACAACCTCAGTCCCCAAAACGAGACAACCCACAACATGGGGCACAGTCAGCCTACCTGAAGTAACTTGCTTTCTGAAATCCCTGGCAGCTTAATAATTTGTGGTGACAGGCTGTACCATCCAGCAATAGCACAATGAAAGAGCTCTTTTACAATGTGAAGGCCGTGCAGATAAAATGAAACATAGGCTAGATTACCAGGCAAAAGCCAGACGCAGCTTCCTGATTTTCATTCTACAGGAATTATGCAGGTTTTTGATAAAAGTGTGAGAACAAGATTTTTTCTGTTGGTGGCTGTAGTGGGAATTTTTGGTTTTAAAAATATGAAACTGTACAGTCATTAAAACCTGACACTGTTTAGAAGGAAACACTAATTCAGTGGATTCCTGTCAGGGTCATTCTTTGTGAACTGGGAAACGTTTAGTGTGGAAGTCTTTGAGTCAGACCCAGGAAACCCTAGGCCGATGAGGAACATGGAATTCAGGAAAAAAAAGAGGCAAGTGTGGAGGTTACAGCCCACCCAGCATCAATCAATTCCACTCCCATTTGGATCAATGAATGAAAGCCCTCAAATCGGTAGTGGGCTAGGACAGCCCCAATTTGCAATCCAAATGTGTTTTGCACATTAGAGTACTCCCACCTGAACCCACAGCCATAGTGTGGACTGCTTGTGCAATTCAGGGAATGCAGAGATGGAGTTGGAAACACTTTCTGTGTAATCTGTGTTTATTTTTTCTGCAGGTGGGGTTGTGGGAACTCATCCATTCCTCACCAGATTGTATGCCAATCCCTATCTGACATTATTGCTGCTCACGCTTTATATCCCAGAATAAAATCCCAAGACAATGGAGAAGTGCCCCTCATGACGTGAAACACCTGCTTGGCTGGGAACCAAATTCGAGTTAAATTCAAGGGAACCTGTGGACAGGACTGCCAGTATCTCTCTCTGGGTTGGACTTAGGACAAAGAAAAACTGGGAGATGTCTGTTTTTTGATGTAGTGTGCTCCTCTTCTTTACAGAAGAGTCAATTTTTTTTCTTTTTTTTTGTCAGTAGGAGTTGATATGGAAGCCAACAAATTCATAATCCAGAGAAAAATAAAAAAACACAGAGCCCCACAGCCCAAGCAGAGCCACACAGATAGGTTACAAAAAAATTGGGAGATGCATAAAAAGAAGGCTGAAGTGCATTAGCCACATTTCTTTAAGCCATCTCCACTTGCAGGCATGCACACACACACAAACACGTAATGCTACACACACATACAGACATTTAACATTAGCAACACTCCCACAGAAACACACAGCCAAGCAGCTCTTGAGACTGTGCAGTTTTGCAGAAAGCCTCACCTGTGAGAGAGTAACCCCAGGGAACACAGCGGGGCTGTACCTAGAAATCACAGAGGGGCAACTTTCAGTAAGACTCACCCCTCAGGCAGGCCTGGGGAATCCCGAAGATCCTTTTGTATCCTTAGGGATTTTGTATCCCTCCACAAAGAGAAGACTGTGCAGTTGAAATTAAACAGTGGCTGGATTACCAGGAAGAAGCCAGACATGGCTGCCTTCTTCTCATGCTGCAGGAATCATGCAGCCCTCCAATAGAATTGGGAGAACAGGAGTTTCCTTGTTGGAAGCTATAATGAGAATTTATGGTTTTAGAAGTATCAAAGCTGCCCAGCCATTAAAACATGACAGTGTTTAGAAGAAAAAAAACACTCATGCAATCAATTCCCATGAGTGTCATTCTCCATGAACTGGGAAACTTTTCATGTGAAAGTCATTGAGCCAGAATCAGAAAACCACAGGCCGACATGGAACATGGAAATCACAAAAAGAAGAGGCAAGTCAAGAGCCCACATCCCAATAAGCATTAATCCATTCCACTCCCCCCTCAAATTGGCAGTTTGCAAGGATAGCCTCAATTTGAACTCCAAATATTTCTCATGCTTTAGAGTACTCCCTCCTGAATAATGGGCAATGGTGCAGACTGCTTGTGCAATTAAGGGAATGCAGGAATAGAGTTGGAAGCACCTTCTATATCATCTGTCTTCATTTTTTTTTCTGGTGAAATTGTGGGACCCCATCCACCCCTCATCAGTTTGTATCTTCACCACTATCTGACCTTATTGCTGCTGACACTCCATGTCCCAGGATGAAATCCCAAGATGATGGAGGAGTTCCCCATTAGGATGTTAAGTGTCTGCTTGGGTGGAAATCAAATCGGAGTTAAATTCAAGAAGCCCTGCAGACAGGACTGCTAGTGTCTCTTTCTGGGTTGGTCACAGGACAATGAAACCCTGGTAGACATCTGTTATTTGGTATGCTCCTCTCTTTTTAGAAGAGTGGCTTTTTTGTAGCCAGAGGTGATTGGATGCCAGGCATTCTCAGCCTACCTCCCACTTCATTGCAGATTCAACATCCACATAAAAATAAGGAACACAAAGCCACACAGCCAAAGCAGAGCCATACAGACAGGGCAATAAAAGGTTTGAGACTCAAAAAACAAATGCGCTGAAGTGAGTAAGCTGCATTCCTTTAAGCATAAGCACACTCCATTTACAGGCACACACACACACACATACATGAACAAACACATAATGCCATACACACACGAAGACATCCAACACTCTCAACACTGCCAAAGGAACCCAAATCCTGACATCTCCTGAGGCTTTGTGGTTCTGTGGGTAGACACACTTGGGAGAGACCAAACCTAGAGAACAAGGGTGTGTCGTAGCTAGAAAGCAGAGTGGGAAATGTTGCAAAAAGACTGACACCTGCAACGCCTAGGCAGGCCTGAGAAATTCTGCAGATTTTTTTGTATCCTAGGGATTTTCTGGCTTAATCCTGGTATTATGCTTGATGTATTTTCACGCTGGTTCATGTCTGCCCTCTCTTGGGATCATGGGACTATCCCGTGGATCCCACAAAGAGAAATTCCACAGCCAATGTACCTCCATGAAGGTTTCCTTCTCCAGCAAGCCACAGGGACTTGGTGCTAGGGAACAATGACATTAACTGTGACACTACCCAGAGCTCACAATCAGGCCTGGTGTCCTGTGATCTGTCTTCATTTTTTTTTGCAGATGAAGTTGAGGGACTACATACACCGCTCACTAGATTTTATTCTCACCCCATCTGACTTTGCTGCTGATCACACTATATGTACCAGGATGAAATTCCAAAATGATGAAGGAGTTCCCCCTCATAATGTGAATCACCTGCTCAGCTAGGAACAAATTCAATGTAAATTCAAGAAGCCCTACGGACAGGACTGCTAATTATCCCTGGTTTCACTGCAGGACAGTGAAACACTTGGAGATGTCTGTTTTTTCGGTGTGGTGTGCTCCTCTTCTTTCTAGAAGAGTGTCTTGTTCTTGTTCTTCTTCTTTTTCTTCTTCTTCTTCTTATTATTTGCAGAGGGAGGTGATTTAAACACAGGCAGGTCTCGGCCTGCCTCCCAATTCACTGCGGATTCATGATCTACAGAAAAAGAGAGAACACGGAGCCCAGCAGACCCAAGTAGAGCCACACAGACAGGCCACCTAAAAGTTGGTGACTCAAAAAAATAAATAAATGAATAAGCGATGAAGTGTATTAGCCACATTTATTTAAGCAGACTCCACTTACAGGCACACACACACTCACACACACAGACACAATGCCACACACACACGCAGACATCCAACACTTGCACCACTCCCGCAGAAACACAGCCCGTCAATACCTGAGGCTGCATGTTTCTGCAGGAAGCCCCACTTGGGAGAAAGCCACCCCAGGGAACACAGGCGGGCTGTACTTAGAAATCCGGGTGGGTCAGGTTTCAAAAAGACACCCCTACAAAGCCTAGACAGGCCTAAGAAATCCTGCAAACTTTTTTGTATACTTAACGATTCACAATTTATTCCTGGGGTTGCGCTTGACGTTTCTTCATGCAAACTCATGTCTGCCGTCTTGGAATTATGGGACTACCCCGTCCTTCCCACAGAGAAGACAGGCAGGAGTTTACCTCCGAAGCACCTCAGCGGAGATATCCTTCTTTTCCAAAACGCAGGGACTTGGCGCTTGGCAACAAGGACCTTAATTGTGACGCTACGCAGAGCTCACAATCAAGCTTGGTGCCCTGAGACTAGCGCATGGGCATTCGTGAGGCAGGCTCTGATGCCAGACTGTCAGAGCTGTCAGCCTGCCTAAACAGTGGGAAATGGTACAGGAAGGGCCACCCGGGTGTCGGGAGAAAGATGGCCTCCGAAAACCCACAGTGGGTAACTAAAATTCTCAACCTCGGGGCCCCTTCGGACCATTTCCATGGCGGGGTCTCGCTGGAGGAAGAAGAGTTTCAAGACTTTGAGGTTGTCCCTGGAAACTGTTCTTCTGACTTTATTCCCAAAAGAGGTTGTTTGTGATAATCGAGTACCATGTGGGTTGGAATATAGTACAGAGTGTTGTTTTGGGTTCTTTGGGTGATAAAATCATACTTGAGACCCCAGAGGCAGATGCCAGCAAAAGATTCCCAGGCTCACTGCCTCCTTTTATCCTGAGACTTGAAGAGGCTCTCTGGGAAATGAGGGAACCACGACAAAGGCAAGTCCAAGGTGGAGCAGTGTTCACATATCTGGTATTGTCCACTCATGGGTACAGATGAGGTTTAGACAGTGTCTCAGACGCCATCTGCAGTGATGGGGTGATGGCAAGCCTTAAAATGGTGTCCAGTGGTGCAGGTGAGGAGCACTTTGGATTCCTCATGAAACCAAAAAAAAAAAAAAAATCAAGACTCGTGTGAGAGAAAGAGCAGCCTTGTGCTGGAGTCCAAGCAATGTTCAATGATTTCTGTCAGAAGACCCAAAATCCTCCTACAAAGTGCCAACATTCTCAGCCCAACAAAGAGAGAAAGACCCCCAATCTGGAGTGCAGCCAGGAAGCCCCTTTTGCTCTCTGAAATCACTGGCAGCTACATAATCTGTGGCAAGAAGAAGTCCCATCCAGCAACAGTTCAATGAAAAAGCCCCTCCAAAATGAGAAGGCTGTGCAGATAAAATGAAACAGAGTCTAGATTACCAGGTAAACCCCTAACACAACTGCCTGCTTCTCATCCTACAGGAATCATGCACCCGTCCAATAAATGTGAAAGAACAAGTTTTTTTTTTTGTTTTTTGTTTTTTGTTTATTTTTTACTGTAACAGGAATATACAGTTTTAAAAGTATTAAAGGTCCCGGTAATTAAAATGTGACAGTGTTTAGAAAGAACAACTCATGCAATGGATTTCTATGAGGGTCATTCTCTGTGAACTGGAAAATGCTTACAGTAGAATTCATTGGGCCAGACCCAAGAAACCCTAAGGTGAGGACATTAATGGAAGTCATGGAAAGAAACAGCATTTCTGGAAGCCACATCCCACCCAGTATCAATTGATTCCACTCACATTTGCCTTCCGGTATGAAAGGCCTCAAATTGCCAGTTTGCCAGGATGCCCCAATTTGCACTCCAAATGTTACTTGAGCATTGGAGTACTCCCAGCTGTACACTGAGCCATGGTGTAGACTGCTTATGCAATTAAAGAAATGGGGGATGGATTTGGAAGCATCTTCTCTGTCATCTGTCTTTATTTTTTTTTTTTTTTTGCAGGTGAAGTTGCAGGACCCCATCCACCCCTCACCAGACTGTATTGTCACCCCATCTGACCTTATTCCTGCTCACGCTCTATGTCCTAGGATGAAATCTCAAAAAGATGGTGGAATGCCCCCTCAGGACATGAAGCACGTGCTCAGCTAGGGACTGAATTTGAGGTAAATTCAAAGGACCCTGCCGACAGGACCCCTTGTGTTGGCCTGTCCCTGTGTTGGCCATAGGACTATGAAACACTGGAAGATGTCTGTTTTTTGCTGTGGTGTGCTCCACTTCTCTCTAAAACAGTGACTTCTTTTTGCAGAGAGAGTTGATATGGATGCCAGTGGTCCCTGGCCTGTCTTCCAATTCACTGCATATTCATGATCCATATAAAAATAAAGTATATGGAGATCTGCAGCCCAAGCAGAGCCACACTGACAAGCCACCGAAAGGTGGGGAGACTCAAAAAAAAGTGCTGAAGTGCGACAGCCACATTTCTTTAAGCAGACTACACTTACAGGTGTGTGCTCACAGACAAACACACACAAAGACACAAACACAAAATGCCTCACACATATGCACACACCTGACATTTGCAATACTTCCATGGAAACCCACAGCCCAGCATCTCCTGATGCTGCATGGTTCTACAGGAAGCCCCACCTGGAGAGGGCAACCCTGGGTACACAGGCAGGCTGTACCTAGAAATTACAGTAGGGAACGTTTCAAAAAGAATCACCCTTACAACTTCTAGACAGGCCTGAGGAATCCTGAGGATCTTCTTGGATCCTTAGGAATTTTGTGGTTTATTTCTGGGACTCTGCTTGATGTTTCTTCAGGCTGGCTCATGTCTGCCCTCTTGTAGGACAATGGGGCAATCCAGTGGATCTCACAGAGAAGACAGGGGAGAGTCCACCACTGATGCAAGTCCAGAAAGGTCTCTAATTCTGCCAGGACTCAGGGACTTGTTGCTAGGCAATGCTGATATTCATTGTGATGTTAGCCAGAGCTCACAATCAGGCCAGGTGCCCTGAGACTAGCACATGCACATGCATGAGGCAGGCTCAGGCCCCTGGCTATCAGAGCTGTCAGCCTGCCTAAGCAGAGAAAAATGGTACAGCAAGAGCCTGCCTGGTATTGGGAAACAAGCTGCCTGTGACCACCTACTGTGCAACACTAATCATCTAGACCTCAGGGCCTCTTCTGGCTGTCTCTGTTGTTGGGTCTCACTGGAAGAGAAGGTCTTTTGAGACTGTGAGGTCATCACTAGAAGCTGCTCTTCTGACTCTAGTCCCAAAAGAGGCTGTGTGCAAGAATCAGGTCCCATTTGAATGGGAATATAGTCTGATGTCTTGTAGAGTCTTACTGGGTGATGGAATCATATCTGAGACCCCAGAGGCAAATGTCAGCAAAAGATGGCCAGGCTCTTGACCTGAATGGCTCCCTTGATCCTGCGCCTCACAGAAACTCTCTGAAAAAAAGCAGGAACTATGACAAATGCAAGTCCAAGCTGGAACAGTGTTCTCAAACCCCGGACTGGCTTCTCACATGTGCTGATGAAGTGGAGGCAGTGTCTCAGAGTCCTGCAAATTGCAAATAACCTCAGCCTCCACAAGGAGAAAATGAGCCACAATCTGGAACTCATCCATCCTACCCAAAATCCCTTTTGTTCTCTGAAACCCCTGGAAGTGAAGATGGCGTTGGAGGCACCTTCTGTGTCATATTTTTTTTGGCAGGTGAAGTTGTGGGACCACATACACCCTTCACCAGACTTTATCCTCACCCCTATCTTACCTTATTGCTGCTCACACTCTATTTCCCAGGATGGAATCTCAAGATGATAGAGAAGTGCCCCCTCATGACATGAAACACCTGCTCCAGTGGGAACCAAACTCGATGTAAATTCAAGAGGCCCTAAGGACAGGACTGCTAGTGTCTCTCCCTGGTTTGGCCACAGGACAATGAAACACTGGAAGATATCTGTTTTTTGTTTTGGTGTGCAGCTGCTTCTTCTAGAAGAGTGGCTTTTTTTTTTTTTTTTTTTTGCAGTGGGCAGTGATGTAAACATCTGCAGGTCTCAGGCCACATCCCAATTTACAGCGGATTTATGATCCATATAAAAATAACAAACAAGGAGCCCCACAGCTCAAGCCAAGCCACATAGACAGGTCATCAATTAAAGGGTTGGTGACTCAAAAAAAAAAAAAGAAAAAAAAGGAAGAAGGGATTAAGTGCATTAGCCACATTCCTTTAAACAGACTCCACTTACAGGTGCACACACACACACGATGCCACACAGACAAGCAGACATTCAATACCAGCAACACTCTGACAGAAACACAGTCCAACAACTCCCATGGCTGTGTGGCTCTGAAGGAAACCCCACCTCAAGAGAGCCACCCCAAGGAACAGAGGCAGGCTAGAAATCTGACTGGGAAAAGTTTCAAAAAGACTCACATCTACAACCCCTACGCAGGCCAAGGAATCCTGCAGATTTTTTCTGTCCTTAATGATTTCACAATTTATTCCTGGGGTTGTACTTGACATTTCTTCAGGCTGACTCATGTCTGCCCTCTCTTGGGATCATGGGACTTTCCTGTCTATCCCACAGAGAAGACAGGCAAGAGTTCACAGCTGATGCAACTCAATGGAGGTCACCTTCTCCTCCAAGACACAGGGACTTGGCACTAGACAATAATGACATTAATGGTGATGCTACCCAGGGCTCACAAACAGTCCTGGTGCCCTGAGACTAGTGCATGTGCATTCGTGAGGCAGGGTCTCGTGCCAGGCTTCAGAGCTTTCAGCCTGCCTAAGCAGTGGAAAATGGTATGGGCAGAGCCAGCCTGGCATCAGGCAAAATGTGGCCTGTGAAAACCCACTATGGGACACTAAACTTCTCGACCTCAGGGCCCCTTCAGACCATTTCCATGGTCAGGTTTCACAGGAGGAGAAAATATTTTGAGACTGCGAAGTGGTCACTGGAAAAGTTTCTTCTGACTTCATTTCCAAAAGAGGCTGTTTGTGAGAATCGGGTTCCACGGAGATTCGAATATAGTACAGCATTGGAATTGTTGTGTTGTTGAGGGTTCTTTGAGTGATAGGATCATACCTGAGACCACATGTGTGGATGTCAGTGAAAGATGGCTGGGCTCTTGACCTCACCATCTCCCTTCATCCTTGACCTCACAGAGGCTGTCTGGGAAATGTAGGAGCCACGACAAAGGGAAGTCCAATGTGGAACAATGTTCTCACATCTCATATTGTCCTCTAATGGTTACAGATAAGGTTTAGGCAGAGTCTCAGATGCCATCTGTAGAGATGGCAATCCTGTAAATAATGTCCATTAGTTCTGTTGATGGGCACTTTGGATTCCCGTGAAAGGAAAGAAAAATCAAGGCTCACCTGAAGGAAACCTCTGCCTTGTGCTGGAGTCCACAGAATGTTCAATGATTTCTTTCAGACGACCCAAAAGCCTTCAGAAAAGTGCAAATGTCAGCCCCCACTATGAGACAATGACCCACAACCTGAAGCACAGAATGACTAAAGAAAGCTCCTTTTCCTTTCTGAAATCTCTGGCAGCTACATAATCTGTGGCAAGAGACACTCCCATTGAGCAACAGTTCAATGAAAACACCCCCCTAAATGAAGAAGCCCATGAAGATGAAACGAAACAGTCTAGATTACCAGGTAAAAGCCTGAAACAACTGCCTGCTTCTCATCCAACAGAAATCATGCAGCCCTTCAATGTATAAGACAGAATAAGTTTCCTTTTGGTGGCTGCAATGGGAATATATGTTTTTAAAGGTATCAAAGCTTCCCAGTCATTAAAATATGACAGTGTTTAGAAGGAAACACTCATGCAATGGATTTCCATGAGTGTTGTTATTCATGAACTGGGAAATATTTAGTGTTGAAGTCGTTAGGTCAGACCCAGGAAACCCTAGGGTGATGAGAATCACTGAAGTCCTGAAAAGAAGAGGCAAGTCTTAAAGCCACATCCCACCAACCATCAATCCATTCCACTCATATTTGGCTTCAGGTATGAAAGGCCCCAAATTGTCAGTTTGCCAGGACAGCCCCAATTTGCACTTCAAATGTTACTTGTGCATTGGAGTACTCCCACCTGAACACTGAGCCAGGTTGTGGACTGCTTGTGCAATTAAGGGAATGGGGGATGGAGCTGGAAGCACCTTCTGTGTCATCTGTCTTTATTTATTTATTTATTTTGCAGGCAAAGTTGCAAGACATCGTCCACCCCTCAACAGATTGTATCTTCACCCCATCTGACCTTATTGCTGCTCACACTCTTTGTCCCAAGATAAAGTCCCAAGACTCTGGAGGGGTGCTGCCTCATAAGATGCATCACCTGCTCAGCTGGGAACCAAATTTGAGGTAAATTCAAGGTGCCCTGCTGACAGGACTGCTTGTGTCTCTTCCTGTGTTGGCCTTAGGGATATGAAACACAAGGACATGTCTGTTTTTTTCATGTGGTGTGCTACTCTTATTTCTAGAACAGCTTTTTTTGTTTGTTTGTTTTTGTTTTTGTTTTTGTTTTGCAGAGGGAGTTTAATTGGATGCTAGCAATGCCAGGCTTACATCCTAATTCACTACCGATTCATGATCCACATAAAAATAAAGAACACAGAGCACTGCAGACCATGAGCACACACACACACACACACACACACACACACAGAAGGCACAAAAACATAATGCCTCACACACACACACATCAGACATTTGGAATGTTCCCACAGAAACACTCAGCCTGGCATCTCGTGATGTGACTTAGTTCTGCAAGAAGCCCCACCTGGGGGAGAACAACCCTGGGAAACATAGTTGGGATGTACCTAGAAATAACAGTAGGGTAATTTTCAAAATGACTCATGCCTACAAAGTCTAGGCAGGCCTAAGCGACCCTGCAAGTCTTCTTGGATCCTTAGTGATTTTGTGGTTTATTCCTGGGGCTCTGCTTGACATTCAGGCTGGCTCATGTCTGCTTTTTTTTTAGGACAATGAGACAATCCCATGGATCCCACAGAGAAGACAAGGGAGATTCCACCACTGACCCACCTCCATGGAGGTCTCCATCTCTGCCAAGCCATAGGGAATTTTCACTAGGCAAGAGTGGCATTCACTGTGACACTAACAAGAGCTGACACTCAGGCCAGGTGCCCTGAGACTAGTGCATGCATATTCATGAGGTAGACTAGGGACCCTGGCTGTCAGAGCTGTCAGCCTGCCTAAGTAGAGAAAAATGTTACAGGCAGAGCCGGCCTGGTATCAGCAAACAGGCTGCCCATGAAAACTCACTGTCAGACACTAAAAGTCTAGATCTCAGGGCCCATTCAGACCATCTCCATGGTAAAGTCCCACTGGAGGAGGAGTTGTTTTGAGGCTGTGAAGTGGTCGCTACAAAGTGCTCTTCTGACTCCATTCCCGAAAGAGGCTGTGTGCAAGAATCGGGTCCCATGTGGATTGAAATACAGTCTGGTGTATTGTAGAGGGTTCCTTGGGTGATAGAATCATACCTGAGACCACAGAGGTGGGTGTCAGCAAAAGATGGCCAGGCTCTTGATCTCAATGACTCCCTTGATCCTGGTCCTCACCAGGACTATTTGGGAAAAGCAGAAACCAAGACAAATGCAAGTCCAATGTGGAGCAGTGTTCTCCTACTATGAACTGGCCTCTCACGGGTAAAGATGAGTTTAAGTCAGTGTCTCAGAGTCTGTCTGTGGCCATGGCAAGCCTGAAAAGTGTGTCCAGTAGTGCTGTTGAGGGGCACTGTGGATTCCCCATGAAAGCATAGAAAAGTCAAGACTCACCTGAGAGAATGAGCTAACTAGTTCTGGAGTCCAAGCAAAATTCAATGATTCCTGTTAGAGGGCTGAAAATCCTCCTGCAATGTGCAAACCACTTCAGCCCCCACAAGGAAAAAACAACCACCATCTGGAACACAGCCAGCTTACCCAAAATCCCTTCCACTCTGTGAAATTCCTGACAGCTAAATAATCTTTTGCTAGAGGCAGTCCCATCAAACAACAGCTCAATGAAAGAGCCCCTCCACAATGAAATGGTCATGTAGATGCAATGATACAGAGACTAGATTACCAGGCAATGGGCAGATATGTCTGCCTCCTTCTCATCCTACAGAAATCATGCAGCCCTTAGATGGAAATGGGAGACAACATTTTCTTTTTTGTGGCTCTAATGGGTATTTATGGTTTTAAAATTATCAAAGCTGCCCAGTCATTAGAACTTGAAAATGTTTAGAAGGAAACATTCAGGCAATGGATTTCCATGAGTATTGCTCCCTGTTAACTGGGTAACATTTATTGCTGAATTCCTTGAGCTAGAATCAGGAAACCCTAGGGTGATCAGAATCATAGAAGTCAGAAAAAGAATAGGAAAGTCTACTGCATTCCACTTCCATTTGGCTATGGGTATGAAAGCCCTCAAATTGGGAGTTTACCATGATGGCCCCAATTTGCACTCCTAATGTTCCTAGCATGTTAGAGTGCTCTCACCTAAACACCAGTCCATGGTTTGGACTGCTTCTGCAATTAAGGGAATGCAGAGATGGAGTTGGAGTCACCTTCTGTGTCATCTGTCTTTATTAATTTATTTTGAAGATGAAGTTACAGGACCACACACACCCCTTATCAGATTTTATCCTCACTCCTTTCTGAACTTATTCCTGCTCACGCTATATAATAAAATCCCAAATTGATGAAAGAGTGCCCCCTCACGATGTGAAGCTCCTGCTTGGCTGGGAACCAAATTCAATGTAAATTCAAAGGGCCTGATGGACAGGAATGCTGGAACCTCTCCCTGGTTTGGAAGCATGACAATGAAACACTGGGAGATGTCTGTTTTTTGGTGTGGTGTGCTTCTCTTCTTTCTAGAATTGTGGATTTTTTTTTGCAGAGTGAGGTGAATTAAACTCCAGCAGGTCTTGGCCTGTCTCACAATTTACTGTGGATTCATGGTCCACAGAAAAATAGAGAACTTGGAGACCGGCAGCCCAAGCAGAGCCAAAAAGGCAGGCCACCTAAAGGTTTGGTGACTCAAAAAACAGAAGCAAGGAAGTGAATTAGCCACATTCATTTAAGCAGACACCACTTATATTTACACATACACACATACAAACACACAACACCACACAAACATGCAGACATCCAATATTTGCAACATTCCCACAGAAACACACAGCATGGCAACTCCTGAGGCTGTATGGTTCTGCAGGAAGCCCCAAGTGGCAGACAGCCACTCAGGGGAACACAGGCATGCTATACCTATAAATCACAGTGGGTCAAGTTTTAAAATGACTCACCACTACAATGCCTAGGCAGGTCTGAGTAATTTTGCAGATTTCTTTGCATCCTTAGGGATTTCACAATTTCTTTTTGGAATTGTGCTTGATGTTCCCTCAGACTGTCATGCCTGCCCTCCCGTGGCATCATGAGACTATCCCATCTATATTACAGAGAAGACAGGTGGGAGTACATGGCATACATGACTACACGGAGGTCTCCTTCTTCTCTAAGTCACAGGGACTGGGCCCTAGGCAACAATGAAATTAATTGTGACACTACCCAGAGATCACAAACAGGCCTAGTGTCCTGTCAGAGCTGACAGCCTGCCTAAGCAGTAAGAAATGGTACAGACAGAGCCAGCTTGGTATCAAGAAAAATGAGGCCTGCAAAAACGTACAGTGGGAGACTAAAAGTCTAGACCTCAGGGCACCTTTAGACAGTTTCCATGGTCGGGTCTTGCTGGAGGAGGAAAGGTTTCAAGAATCTAAGGTGGTCACTGGAAACCATTCTGAATACATTCCCAAAACATATTGCCTGTGAGAATCGGGTACTGTGAGAATTGGAATATAGTATAGTGTGTCATTGAGGGTTCTTTGGTGACGGAATCATACTTCCCAAAGGCGGAAGTCAGCGAAAGATGACCAAGCTCTTGGCCTCACAGCCTCACTTCATCCTAGGCCTTGCAAAGGCTTTCTGGGAAAAGTAGGAACCAACACAAAGGCAAGTCCAAGGTGGAGCAGTGTTCTTACACTTCGTATTGTCCTCTCACGGGTGCAGATGAGGTTTATACAGTGTCTCAGATGCTATCTGTAGAATGGCAACCCTGAAAAATGTGTCCATTAGTTCTGTTGAGGGTCACTGTGGATTCCACATGAAAGCAAAAATAAAAATAAGTAAATAAATAAACAAGGCTTGCCTGAGAGAATGAGCTGCCTTGTGCTGGAGTCTAAGCAGTGTTCAATGATTCCTGTTGGAAGACCCATAACCCTCCTGCAAAGTGCAAACAACTTCAGCCCCCACAACGAGATAACGACTGACAACATGGCATGGAGCCAGCCTAATGGAAGTCCCTTTTGATATCTGAAATTTCTAGCAGCTACCTAATCTGTGGGAACAGGCAGTCCCTATCCAGCAACAATTCAATGAAAAAGCCCCTCCAAAATGGAAAGGCTGTGCAGATGAAATGAAACAAATTCTAGATTACCAGGTAAAAGCCTGACATGGCTATCTGCTTCTCATCCTACATGAATCATGCACCCTTCAGATGGATGTGAGAACACAAATTTTCTTTTAGTGGCTCTAAAGGGAATGTATGGTTTTAAACTATCAAATCATTAAAACATGACAATGTTCAGAACACTCATGCAATGGATTCCCATAAGGATCGTTCTCCATGAACTGGGAAACGTTTAGTGTGGTAGTTGTTGGGACAGACTTAGGAAACCCTAAATCAGTGAGAATCATGGAAGTCATAAAAACAAAAGGCATGTCTGGAAGCCACAGCCACATCCCACCCAGCATCAATCCATTCCACTCATATTTGCCTCCACGTATGAAAATCCACAAATAGGTAGTTTGTCAGGATGGCCCCTATTTGCACTCTGAATGTTCTTGTGCATTGAAGTACTCCCACCTGACACTGAGCCATTGTGTGGATTGCTTTTGCAATTAAGGGAATGTGGGGATGGAGTTGGAAGCAGCTTTTTTGTCATCTGTCTTTATTTATTTATTTATTTATTTATTTATTTATTTATTTATTTATTTTTTGCAGGTGATATTGTGAGACCCCATCCACCCCTCACCACATTGTATCCTCATTCCTATCTGATCTTGTTTCTGCTCAAACTCTATGTCCCAGGATAAAATCTCAAGACAATGGAGGACTACCTCCTCAGGACTTGAAGCACCTGCTCGACTCAGAACTGAATTTGAGGTAAATTTAAGGGGCCCAATCAACGGGACTGATGTGTCTCTCCCTGTGTTGGCTATAGGAATATGAAACATGTGGACATGTCTGTCTTTTGGCATGGTGTGTTCTTCTTTCTTTTCTAGAAGTGTGGCTTTTGTTTTGTTTTGTTTTGTTTTTTAATTGTGTTTTTGTTTTTGCAGAGGGAGTTGATTTGGACACATCCACCTAGAAATAAAAATAAAGAACCCGGTGCCCCACAGCCTAAGCAGAGCCACACATGCAGACCACTGAAAGCTGGGGAGACTCCAAAAAAAAAAGTGCTAAAGTGCATTACCCACATTCCTTTAAACTGACTCCACTTACATTCACACACACATACACAAACACATACACATACACAAAGAGTAACCTCGAAAAACACTGGTGGGCTGTACCAAGAAGTCACAGTAGCACAAGTTTCAAAAAGACTCACCTTTACAACATCTAGGCAGGATTGAGGAATCCTGCAGATCTTCTTGGATTCTTAGGGATTTCATGGTTTATTTCTTGGGCTCTGTTTGACATTTCTTGAGGCTGGCTCATGTCTGCCCTCTCCTAGGATCATGGAACAAACCCACGGATCCCACAGAGAAGACAGGCGAGTCCAACACCAATGCACCTCCACTGAGGTCTCCTTCTCTACCAAGCTGCAGGGACTTGTCTCTTGGCAATGGTGACATTCATTGTGATGCTAGCCAATGCTCACAATTAGGCCTAGTCCCCTCAAACTAGCACATGCCCATTTCTGTGGCAGACTCAGGAGCCAGGCTTTGAGAGCTTTCCGACTGCCTTAGCAGAGGAAAGTGGTACAGCCAATGCCATCATGATATCAGGAAAAAACTGCCTGTGAAAACCCACTGTTCAGGGCCTTGTTGGGTGGACTCCATGGTTGGGTCCTTCTGTATCAGCAGGCTTTTCAAGACTATGAGGTTGTCTCTGGAAACTGCTCTTCTGACTCCATTCCTGAAAAAGGCTATGTGCAAGAATCAGGTCCAATGGGAATTGGAATGTTGTCTGGTGTGTTGTTGCATGTTCTTTGGGTGATAGAATCATACCTCATACCTCAGAAGCTGTTGTCAGTGAAAGATGGCCGGGATGTTGACCTCACTGCTGCCCTTCATCCTGGGCCTCACAGAGGCTTTCTAAGAAAGGCAGGAACCAGGACAACAACAAGTTCAAGGTGAAGCAGTGTTCTCACAACTTGGACTGGCCTCTCACACATGCAGGTGAGGTTGAGACATGTCTCGGAGGTTGTCTGTGTTGATAGCCAGCCTGAAAAGGATTTCCAGTAGTGTAGTTGAGGGACACAGTAGATTCCTGATGAAAGCAAAGAAAAGCCAGGGCTCATATGAGAGAATGAGCTAACTGCTGGGGTTCAAGCAATGTTCAACGATTCCTCTTAAAGGACCCAAAAGTCCACTGCAAAGTGCAAACAACTCATCCCTGGCAATGAGACAATCACCCACATGGTGGAGCACAATCACCCACATGCTGGAGCACAGTCAGCCTACCTGAAATCTGTTTTGCTGTCTGAAATCCCTTCCAGCTAAATAATCTGTGGTAAGAGGCAACCCCACCTGCCAACAGCCCAATGAAAGAGCTTTACACAATGAGAAGGCCATGCTGATGAAATGAAACAGAGGCTAGATTACCAGGCCAAAGTTAAACATGGCTTCCTGCTTCACATCCTACAAGAATCATGCAGTCCACTAATACAAGTGGGAAAACAAGAGTTTCCTTGTTGGTGGCTGTAACAGAAATGTATGGTTTTAAATGTATAAAACTGCCCAGTCATTAAAATATGGCAGTGTTTAGAATGAGACACTTATGCAATGGATTCCAGGAGTGCTGTTCTCTGTGATCTAGGAAAGGTTTATAGTGAAAGTCATTGAGCCAGACCTGGGAAACCCTAGGGCAAAGGGGAACATGGAAGTTAGGATAAGAATAGCTAGTGTGGAGGCCACATTCCACCCAGCATCAATATATTCCATTCCCATTTTGCTCTGGGCTTAAAAGCCCTCAAATCGAGATTTGACAGGATGGCCCAATTTGCACTCCAAATATTCCTTGCATGTTGGGGTACTCCCATCTGAACACTGTGCCCTGGTTTGGACTTCTTGTGCAATTAAGGTGAGGAGAGACACCATTTCCCTTACTGCCTCCTGTCTCTGAAGAGAAGGAGGAAGTAAAAACTAAAAAACAACAGGAATGATATCAGTGGAAAGATCAGCTGGCACCACCAATGACCAGGCCTAAGGCTAAATGATTAACCCACCATTTTAACCACATGTGCTATCTATAAATCTCAATTTATGATGCCTCTTTCATGTGGAAGCCCTTAGAGTTGTAAGCCCTTAAAAGGGCCTGGAACTCTTTCTTCAGGGAGTTTGGTTCTTGAGACATGAGTCTGCCAGTGCTCCCAGCCAAATAAAGCCACTTTCTTCTTTTATCTGGTGTCTAAGGTTTTCTTTGTTTTTGTTTTTTGTTTTTTGTTTTTTCCACCACTCGTACTGCTACATTTCTTGGTTCCCTGACCCAGAAATGAGGTGATTAATGGACAATCAAGGCAGACCCCAAGGCAGCTTAGGCTTGCCCTGCAAAATATCCCTGTGGGTGACTCCAGCCAGCTTGAGTAATGTGTATCCTGAGAGTGCTCCTGGGTAGACATTTTCCCAGGTGGAACACTTCATCAGAGCAGTACACTGCAGGCCCACACAAAGGATCAATGCAGTGGCTGTACAATGGGAATAAACTGGTTCTTGGAGTCCAGACATCTGGAATACGGTAGAACCAGTCCTGGTAACTTGCTCACTCCATTTGAGTGGAAACATGGCCTGATTACCCACAATGTGCCCTTATTGGACTTTGGTATTGATTTTGATTTGGCTTGACTTGTTTGCAAAAAGGAAAGAGAAATTGAGTGAGTGCTTGAGTTTGAGATGGGAGAGATGAGTGTCCTTTCCTTCTTCTGGTGTGTGTTGTTTTGACTCAGGAGGAAGACGGGTGGAACACAAAGTAAGCACACTCCATTAGAAACTATGATGAAAAATTTCAAGAAACCAGGAAAACTTAGAACTTTGAGTGAGATAGACTGGCTGGCATCTGGCACCAAAACAAAACTTGAGGGTAAATAAATGTTTAATTAGAATGAATCATAGAAAACTGATTAGAAGAATACTTGATGTTCATGAGGATTGTGGTGCAAGACAGTTTTAAGTATGTTTTTAGTATTTTTATAGTCAGGAAGATATATTCTAGGACCAGTTTTAGATGACTCTTATTTCTGTAGTAATATTCAATGTGCTATACCTGCTTGGTGGTCAGAAGGCTAGAAGTTGAGTTCAGGCATTTTCTTCCAATAAAGTTAATTATGGTTCATTCCCTTTGACAAGCTGTAGAATTGGAGTAGCAATTGTAATTACATCTGTGATTTCTTAACTAATGGTGTTAATTCAGAGATATGTAAGGTGCAAGTGAGCTTCTCTGCTGTCACTGGCATTCCAACTTTTTTTGTCCAGTATTATATTTGACATGTCTGCTTCTATAAATAAATTTTTGAAGACTAGAAGTGGTTTGGCCATCAGAAGGAAGCCTAGATAGGTACCTTGTTTCAAAGGTGTGGCACAAGGTAAATGGTAAGCCAGGATACCCACACCAGTTTCTGTACATAGACACTTGGTTAGAGCTGGTTTTAGACCCCTCACAGTGGTTAAGAGGACATGCAGCAGTAGTATTAGTAGCAAAGTGACAGACAGCCAAAAAAGAATCCCACTCCACCCACTGAGGGGAATTGGCTCCTAAAGTCTTGACCCAATATCAGAGGATTCATGGCAAGAAATGGCCCCAGTTGCCCCCACTTCAGCAGGAAGGAGGGCCTCCCACTCCTGAGCCCACTACACCTTGGCTTCCACAAGGCCTACATAACCCTAGGCCACCAAGGGTAGAAAGGAAAGGATGTGAGACATCGGGAGAAACTCCTCTCTTCATAGCCCGTTTGAGGTCTAGAACTGAAATACAAATGCCCCTAAAAGAGCAGCAGTAGAGGAGGATAGGCATATGGTGGAAAGGTGAGCCTTCGTGTACCTACCCTTCAGCTTCACCAAACTCCTCAATTGGAAAAACAATATCCCACCCTATACCAAAAATCCTCAAGCTATAATTTATTTGCTCAAAACAGTTATCCAGACCTCAAGCTATAATTTATTTGCTCAAAATTGTTATCCAGACCAACAACCCCACCTGGGCCAATTGCCACCAGTTGCTCATGTACCCTTTTAATGCAGATTAAAGGAGGAGAGTGTTCCCAGCAGCAACTAAGTGGAAGGAAGAACATATTCCAGCTGATTACCAAAACACTCAAAAGTATGTGAGGATCCAATTACCGGGAACAGACCCACAGTGGGACCCAGGTGAAAAACAGGGTATGCAAAGGCTAAACTGATACAAGGCAGCCCTTCTGGAAGGGTTAAAGAGGGGAGCTCAGAAGGCCACAAATGTTTTGCAAGAGACTATGTGATGTCTAGTGTATGTTTATTCCCTTTGATCCCAATGGCCCTGAAAATCAGAATATGATTAACATAGATTTAGTTAGTCAAAGTACAGAAGATATTAGAAGAAAATTGCAGAAACAGGCTGGGTTTGCAGGCATACATACTTCACAGTTATTGGAGATAGTCAACCAGGTGTTTGTAAATAGAGATGCAGTAAGCCACAGAGAAAACTGCAGAGAGAGAAAGTGAATGTCAAGCCCAGTGAAATGCCCACCAGCTAGCTGCAGCCATTAGAAGGGTTCCCCCAAGGGGGCGAGAGAAGGGGGGCCACAGTATAAATACCCAGTCTGGCCATCCAGGCTTGCAGCATAACCAGTGTGCTTACTGTAAGGAAATAGGACATTGGAAGGACAAGTGCACCCAGTTGGAAGGAAAAGAAGGTGACTCTGAATAGGAGATATCAGACAAGGATGAAGGAACCTTCTTCAACCTGGCAGTCCAGTTCAAACTGGACTGTGCGGGACTGGGCTCATGTGCAGTACTAACTACCTCGGTTGCCCTCTCATCCAAAAAGGCTATTGATATAATCAAAGCTACAGGGGTCTCAGCAAAGAAAGCTTTATCTTTGCCCCAGACCTGCACTGTAGGGGCTCATGAAGTGATTCACCAGTTCCTATACATGTTTGACTGACCCTTGCCTTTGGTAAGAAGGGACCTACTTAACAAAGTGAGAGCCATCATCCCTTTACAAAGCACAGCTGTTTACAGATAAAGTTAACTAGAACATGAGTCATCATGGCCATTACAGTTATTCAGGAGTAGGAATGTAGACTCTTCTTAAGTGAGCCACGCCCAAAGATAGAAAAAGCTGTGTCTAAGTGATGGCCAAAAGTGTGGGTGGAAGACAGCCTTCCAGGGTTGGCAATCAACTAGGCCCCCATATGCAGAGAAGTTAAGCCTGCAGCAGAGCCAGTCAGGCAACATAAGTACCCAGTTCCCATAGAAGCTCTTGAAGGTACCCAGATCCATCTCAAGGGCCTGGGGGCCTTTGGAATTAGAGTCCCTTGTCAGTCTCCATGGAACACTCCCCTCCTGTCTGTTCCCAAGCCAGGGACCAAGGGCGACAGGGAGGTACAGGACTTGCACTTTGTCAACCAAGGTGCAGTGACTTTGCACGCAATGGTATCTAACCCATACACATTGTTGGGAATGCTGTCAGCTGAGGACAGCTGAAGGATGCTTTCTTTAGCATCAGACTAGCCCCTCAGATCCAGCAATTGTTTGCCTTTCAGTGGGAGGATCTGGGGTCAGGTGTCACCACTCAATACACTTGAACCTACTTCCCCAAGGGTTCAAGAACTCCCCCACCATCTGTAGGGAAGAAACTGATTTGAGACCTCCAGAAGTTTTCCATCAGAGACCTAGGCTGTGTGTTGCTCCAGTACATTGACCTCCTGTGGGGAAACCTCATGGCAGTCAGGTGCACCAAGGGAATTGTTACATTACTCTAACAACTGGAGGACTATAGGTATAAGGTCTCCAAGAAAAAAGTTCAGACCTGCCAACTGCATTTACATCACCTAGGATTTACTATCTGACAAGGGGAGCACAGCCTGTGATAAGAATTAAAGCAGGTCAACCTACAAGGAAAGTAGTCATGAACTACAGAGGACATCAGTGAGCTTCCAACTTGATTGCCTTGAGGAACTCTGGAGCTGACTAAGAGGCTCAAAAAGCAGCATCCATCCCCTACCAGGCATCTGTCACAGCCCCTGCTCCCTCAGGTACTTGTTCTTGAATCTACTTATTCTAAAGGAGAGAAAGACTTTCCCCAAGCAGAGGGAGGGCTGGTGATAGAAGAGGGATAGATCCAGTTATTGGACAGAAGAATAGCTGTGCCACAACTGCTAGGGGTTGCAGTCATACTGTCTGTGCATGAAACTACCCACTTAGACCAAGAGTCACTTGAAAAGTTGCTAGTCTGGTACTTCTACATCTTGCATCTGTCACCCATGCCACAACAGTGGCACAGCGGTGTCACCTGCCCACAGCACAATGTTAGGTAATGTCCAAACTTCCTGCCCTTCATACAACCTTATGGAGAAGCCCCAATTGAAGATCTCCAGGTAGACTTCACGGAGATGCCCAAATGTGGAGGTAACAAGTATTTGCTAGTTCTAGTGTGTACATACTCTGGGTGATTGGAGGCATATCCAACATGAACTGAGAAAGCTTCTGAGGTAACCCATGTGCTTCTCCAAGATCTTGTTCCTAGGTTTGGACTGTGCTTATGAATCAGCTTGGACAATGGGCCAGTGTTTGTAGCTGACTTGGTAAAAAGAAACAAAGGTATTGGGGATCACATGTGAACTACATACCACTTACCAACTGTAGAGTTCCAGAAAAATGGAGCAGATAAATCGAACTATCAAAAATAGTTTAGGGAAGTGTGTCAAGAAACAAGGTTAAAGTGGGTACAAGCTCTCCCTATGGTATTCTAAATTTAAACCCCTTCTAAAATTACAGAATATTCCCCTTATAAAGTATTATATCATAGGTTTCCTCCCATACTATGGGGACTCTCAGGCACTTCTTGAGAGCTAGGTGAAATCGACTTACAGTGACAGCTGCAGGCTTTAGGGAAAATTATGAAAACAATTTCAGCCAGGGTAAATGAGAGGTATCCTGTCAGCTTTTTCTCTGCAGTTCATCGTTTCTCCTCAGGTGATCAGGTTTGGATCAAAGATTGTAATGTAGCACTCTTGCAGCCACAGGAGGGTTCTACAAGAAGCCTCATCTGGAGAGAGCTGCCCCAGCGAACACAGGCAGTCTGTACTTAGAAATCACAATGGGACAAGTTTCAAAAAACTCACCCCTATGAGGTCTAGGCAGGCCTGAGGAATCCTACAGATCATTTTGGATCCTTAGGGATTTTGCTGCTTATTCCTGAGGTTGTGCTTGATGTTTCTTCAGGATGGGTCATGTGTACCCTCTCCTAAGATCATGGGACTATCCAATGGATCCCACAGAGAAGACAGCCAAGAGTTCACTCCCTATGCACCTCCATGGAGGTCTCCTTCACCAAGCTACAGGGACTTGTCACTAGGCAAAGATGATATTCATATTGATGCAAGCCAGAGTTCACAATGATGCCTGGTGACCTGAGGCTAGTGCATGCACATTTGCATTCATCAGGCAGGCTAGGGCATGTGGTTCTCAGAGTTATCAGCCTGTGTAAGTAGAAAATATTCATACAGGCAGAGTCCACATGGTATCGGGAAAAGGCTGCCTAAGAAAACCCACTGTGGGACCCTAAAACTCTCTACCTCAGATACCCTCTGGCCCATCTCAGTGGTTGACTCCTGCTGGAGGAGGAGGCATTTTGTGACTGTGATTTGGTCACCAGAAACTGCTTTGATGACTCTATTCCCAAAACAGGTTGTGTGCAAGAATTGGGTCCCATGAGGATTGGAATATAGTCTGCTGTGTTGTTGAGGGTTCCTTGTGTGATAGAATTATACTTGAGAACCCAGAGGTTGGTGTCATGAAAAGATGGCCAGGCTCTTGACCTCATTACCTCCCTTCATCTTTGACCTCACAGGGGCTCTCTGGGAAAGGCAGGAACTATGATAAAGACAATTCAAAGTTGGATCAGTGTTCTCACATCTTCTACTACCCTCTCTTGTGTGCAGATGAGGTTGAGACAGTGTTTCAGGGACCGCTTGTGGCAACAGCAAGCCTGAAAAGACTGTCCTGTAGTGCTGTTAAGGGGCAATTTGGATTCTCCAGGAAAGCAAAGAAAAATCAAGGCTCACCTGAGAGAACGAGCTGCCTTCTTCTGAAGTCCAAGCAATGTTTAGTGATTCCTGTCAGAGAACCCAAAATTGTCTGGCAAAGTGCAAACATTCACATCCTCTACAAAAAGACAATGACAGACAACCTGCACTGCAGCCAGAACACCTGATTTTCCTTTTGCTCTCTGAAATCCCTGGCAGCTAAATAATCTGTGGCCAAAGGCAGTCCCATCCAGCAACAGCGCAATGAAAGAGACCCTCCACAATGAGGAAGCCATGCAGATGAAATGAGACAGAGGCTAGATTGCCAGGCAAAAGCCAGACACAGATGCCCACATTTCATTCTACAGGAATCATGCAGCCCTCTGATAGAAGTGGGAGAACAAGAGTTTTCTTGCTTGTGGCTGTAGCAGGAATTTATGGTTTAAAAAAAATTTCAAAGCTTCCCAGTCATTAAAATGTGACAGCGGTTATAAGAAAACACTCACACAATGGATTTTCATGAGGGTCATTTTCTGAGAACTCGGAAACATTTATTGTGGAAGTCTTTGAGCCAGATCCAGAAAGCCCTTGTCCAAGGAGGAACATGGATGTCAGTAAAGGAAGAGGCAAGTGTAAAGGCCACATTCACCCAACATCAATCCATTCTACTCCCATTTGTCTCTGAATATGAAAGCCCTTAAATCATGAGTTTGCCCCGATGGCTTCAATTTCTACTCCAATGTTTCTTTGAATGTTGGAGTACTCTGACTTGAACACCAGGCCATGGTGTAGACTGCTTTTGCAATTAAGAGAATGCAATGATGAAGTTGGAAGCACTTTCTGTGTCACCTATCTTTATTTTTTTTTTTGCAGGTGAGGTTGTGGGACCCCATCCACTCCTCACCAGATTGTATCCTCATGCCTGTCTGACATTATTCTTCTTCACACACTATTTCACAGGATGAAAGCCCAAGATGATGGAAGAGTGCCCCCTTGTGACACGAAGAATCTGCTCAACTGGGAACCAAATTCAAGGTAAATAAAAGGGGTCCTGTTTACAGGACTGCTAGTGTCTCCCTGGGGTGCTTGCAGGATTATAAAACTCTGGGATATGTCTGTTTTTTGTGTGTGTGGTGTGCTAGTCTTCTATCTAGAAGAGTGGCTTCTCTTTTTGCAGGGGGTGGTGGTTTGGACGACAGCGCATTACAGCATGCCTCCCAGTTTACTGCAGAGTCATGATCCAGATAAAAATACAGAACATAGATCCCCACGGTCCAAGAAAAATCACACAGACAGACCAAAAATAGGTGGTGAGACAAAAAATAAAAGAAGCACTGCAGTGCATTAGCCATGTTCCTTTAAGCAGACTCCACTTACAGGCACATATGGACACACACACACACAAACACACAATGCCACAATCACACGCAGACATCCAACACTTGCAACACTTCAACTGAAACACACAATCTGGCAGCTTCTGTGGCCACATGGTTCTGCAGGAAGCTTCACCTGGGACAAAGCTAACCCAGGGAAAACAGGTGGACTGCACCTAGAAATCACAGTGTGGCAAGTTTCAAAAGGACTCACCCCTACAACATCTAGGCAGGAATGAAGAATCCTGTAGATCCTTTTGGATCATTAGAAATTTCATGGTTTGTCCCAAGAACTGTACTTGACATATCTTCAAAATGGCTTATGTCTGCCCTCCTCTTGAATCATGGAACTCTCCCTTTGATCCCACAGAAAAGACAGGCTAGAGTCCACTGCTGACATACATCCATGGAGGTCTCCTTTTCCGCCAAGATGCAGGGACTTGTTTCTATGCAATGGTGACCTGCATTGTGATGCTAGACAGAGCTCACAATCAAGCCTGGTGACCTGAGACTAGCCCATGTACATTCGTGGGGTAGGCTGGGGCCGGAGGCAGTCACAGATGTCAACCTGCCTAAGCAAAGTGAGAGCCGGCCTGTTATCTGGAAAAATGCTGCCAGTGAAAACCCACAGTGGAATCCTAAAAGTCTCAACTTCAGTCCTCCTCCAGACAGCCTCAATGGTCAGGTCCTGATGGAGGAGGAGGACACTCAAGACTGTGAGTGGTCAAGGGAAATTGCTCTTCTTATTCCATTCCTGAAAGAGGCTGTGTGCAAGAATCAGGTTCCATTGGAATTGGAATTTAGTCTGGAGTGTTTTTGAGGGTACTTTGGGTGATAGAATCATACCTGAGACCCCAGAAGCAAGTGTCAGTGAAAGATGGCTGGGCTCTTGATTTCACTGCCTCCCTCATCCTGGGCTTTGAAGGGCCTCTCTAGGAAAGGCAGGAACCAAGAAAAGGGCAATTCCAAGATGGAACAGTGTTCTTACAACTTGGATTGTCCTCTCTCTGGTGTAGATGAGGTTGCAACTGTATCTCAGAGAATGTCTATAGAGATAGAAGCCTGAAATGGGTGTTCAGTAGCGCTCTTGAGGGGCACAGTGGATGCCCCATGAAAGACTTGAAAAATCAAGGATTGCCTGAGACAATGAGCTCCCTGCTTTTGGAATCTGAACAATGTTCAACGAATCCTGTCAGAGGACCCATAGGCCTCCTACAAAGTGCAAATATTCTTAGCCCCCATAAAGAAACAATGACCCACAACCTATAATGCAGCCAGCCTGCCCAAAGTCCATTTGGCTCTCTGAAATCCCTAGCATCTAAATAACCTGTGTTGTGAGTCAGTCCCATCCAGGAACAGCCCAGTGAAAGAGCTCCTCCATGATGAGAAGGCTGTGAAGATGAAAAGAATAAGAGTCCAGATTAACAGAGAGAAGCTAGACATGGCTTCCTCCTTCTCATCCTACAAAAATCATGCAGTCCTCCAATGGAAGTGAGAGAGCCAGTGTTAAGAAGAAAACATTCATGCAATGGATACCCCTGAGTGTCATTTTTCATGAACTGGGAAACGTTTAGTGAGGAATTAATTGAATCAGACCCAGGAAACCCTAGGCCGATGAGAAAAACAATAGTCAGAAAAAGAAGAGGAAAATCTGGAAGCCAGATTCCACAGAGCATCAATCCATTCCACTCCCATTTGACTCTGGGGATGAAAGCCATCAAATCAGGAGTTAGCTAGGATGGCCCCAATTTGCACTCCAAAAGTTTCTTGCAGGTTGGAGTACTCTCACCTGAACATCAGGCCTTGGTGTGGACTGCTTGTGCAATTAAAGGAATGTGGGAATGAGGTTGCAAGCACCTTCTGTGTCATCTGTTTTCCTTTGTGTTGCAGGTGAAGTTGCAGGACCCAATCCACCCCTCAACAGATTGTATCCTCACCCCTATTTCACCATATTACTTCTAACACTCTAGGTCCCAGGATGAAATCCTAAGATGATGGAGGAGTGCCCCTTCACAATATGAAGCACATGCTCAGATGGGAACCTAATTCAAGGTAAATTACAGGGGCCCAGCAGACAGGACTGCTAGTTTGTCTCTCCAGGATGGCTGCAGGACAATAAAATAAAGAAAGCTGTCTGTTTTTTGGTGTGGTGTCTTCCTCTTCTTTCTAAAAGAGTGGCTTTTTTTTTTTCAGAAGGAGGTTATTTGGATGCCTGTGGGTCTTGGCATGCCTCCCAATTCACAGTGGATTCATGATCCACAGAAAAATGAAGAACATGAGACCCCACAGCCCATGAAAAGCCACACAGGGCAGCCACCAAAAGGTTGAGAGTCTCAAAAACAGAAGGGCTGAAGTTCTTTAGCAACATTCCTTTAAGAAGATTCCACTAACCGGCACACAAAAACACACACACACAATGCTACACACACATGCAGACAACACTCCTGCAGAAACACATACCTAAGCAGCTCCTGAAGCTGTGTGGTTCTGCAGGAAGCCCCACATGGGGGAGAGCAACACTGGTGAACACAGTCAGGATGTAGCTAGAAATCACATTGGGACAAGTTTCAAGAAGACTCACTCCTACAACATTTAGGTAGGCCTGAGGAATCCTGCAGAACATTTCAGATCCTTAGGGATTTCATGGTTTATTCCTGGAGCTGGGCTTGACATTTATTCAAGCTGGCTTGTGTCTGCCCTCTCCTAGGATCATGGGACTATCCCATGGATCCACAGAGAAGATAGGCAAGAGTCCACCACCGACGCAACTCCACAAAAGTCTCCTTCTCTGCAAAGCTGCAGGGACTTGTCACTATGCACCAGTCACAATCATTGTGATGCTAGCAAGGGCTCACAATCAATCCTGGTGCCCCGAGACTAGAGCATGCACATTCACGAGGCAGGCTCTGGTGCCCATTTGTCAGAGCTGTCATCCTGCTTAAGCAGAGGAAAATAGTGCAGGCAGAGCCAGCCTGGTATCAGAAAAATTCTGACTGCAAAAATCCACTGCAGGACCCTAAAAGTCTAGACATCAGGACCCATTTGGGCTATCTCCATGGTCAGTTTTCATTACAGGAGGAGACATTTAAACACTGTGAGGAGGTCACTAGAAAGTGATATTCTGACTGCATTCCCAAAAGAGAATGTGTGTGTGCAAGAATTGGGTCACAGGGGGATTGGAATATAGTCTGGTATGTAGTTGAGTGTTCTTTGAGGGATAGAATCTTACTTGAGACCCCAGAGGCATGTGACAGTGAAAGATGGCTGGGCTCTTGACTTCACTGCCTGTCTTCATCTTGGACCATGCATTGGCTCTCTGGGAAAGGCAGGAACATGACAAAGGCCAGTCCAAGGTGGAGTAATGTTGTCACACCTTGGACCATCCTCTCATGGGTGGAGATGAGGTTGAGACAGCGTATCCGAGACCATCTGTGGCAATGGCAAGCATGAAAATGCTGAATATTAGTGCTGTAAAGATTCACTGTGAATTATCCATGAAAGCAAAGAAAAATCAAGACTCGCCTGAGAGAATGAGCTGCCTTGTGCTGGAGTCCAAGCAATGTTCCATGGATTCCTGTCAGAAGCCCCAAAAGCCTCCTACATTGTCTAAACAACCTCAGCCCCCACAAGGAGGCAACGACCCACAACCTGAAGCACAGCAAGTGCACCCAAAGTTGCTTTTGCTCTCTGAAATCCCTGGCAGCTAAATAATCAGTAGTGAGAGGCAGTCATATCCAGCAACAGCCCAATGGAAGAGCCCCTCCACAATGAAAAGGCTATGCAGTTGAAAGGAAATAGAGGCTAGATTATCAAGCAAAAGCCAGACACAGATTCTCATCTTGCAAGTATTATGCAGCCATTCAGAAGAAGTAGGAGAAAAAGAGTTTCTTTGTTGGCAGCGGTAATGAGAAATTTTCGTTTCAAAATATCAAAGCTGCCCAGTCATTAAAATGTGACAGTGTTTAGAAGGAAACACTCATGCAATGGATTCCCATGAGGGATGTTCTCTGTGAACTGGGAAACATTTAGTGTGAAAGTTGTTGAGCCAGACAGAGGAAACTCTAAGTGGACGAGGAATATAGAAGTCACACACAAAAAAAGAGGAAAATGTGGAGACCACATCCCAGCCAGCACCAATCCGTTCCACTCAAATTAGTCTCAGAATATGAAAGCCCTCAAATCTGGAGTTTGCCAGGATGGGCCCAAATTGCACTCCAAATGTCTGTTGCACTTTGGAGTATCCCCACCTGAACATGGGCCCATTGTGTGGACTGCTTGTGCAATTAATGGAATGCAGGGATGGAGTTAGAAGCACCTTCTGTGTCATCTGTCTTCATTTTTATTGCAGGTGAAGTTGTGGGATCCCATCCCCTCCTCACCATTGTATCCTTACCCATATATGACCTTATTGCTGCTCACACTCTGTGTTCCAGGATGAAATTCCAAGATGATGGAGGAGTCCCCCCTTACAACATGAAGCACCTGCTCAGCTTGGAACTGAATTCAAGGTAATTTCCATTGTCCCTGTGGACAGGACTGCTAGTGTCTCACCCTGTGTTTGCTGCAGGACAATGAAACACTGAAAAATGCCTTTTTTGTTGTTGTGGTGGTGGTGGTGGTGTGCTCCTCTTCTTTCTGGAAGTGTGGCTTTTTTGCAGAGGGAGATGATTGGGATGCCATGGGGAATTGGCCCGACTTCCAATTCATGTTGGATTCATAATTCACAGAAAAATATAGAACTTGAAGCTTTGTAGCCCAAGCAGATCCACACAGTCAAGTCAACAAAGTGTTGGGAGACTCCAAAAAATAATGCTGAACTATGTTAGCCACATCACGTTAAGCAGACTCCCCTTACAGACACACAACACACACAAACACACACAAACACTCACAAACACACACAGAGAAACACACAAAATGCCACACACATGCAGACATTCAACACTCACAACACTCCCACAGAAACACCCAGGCTGGCAGCTCCTGAGGCCATGTGATTCTGAAGGTAGCCCCATCTGGGAGAGAGCATCCCGGGGGAACATAGGTGGGCTATACCTAGAAATCACAGTTGGGCAAGTTTCAAAAAGACTCGCCTCTACAAGGTCTAGGCATGCCTGAGAAATGCTGCAGATGTTTTTGGATCCTAGAGATTTTGCAGTTTATTCCTGGGGCTCTTCTTGATGTTTCTTCAGGCTGGCATACATGTGCCCCTTCCTGGGGTCATGGGACAATCCCTTGGATCACACAGAGAAGACCTTAGGTGAGAGTTCATGTCCAAAGCATCTCCACAGAAGTCTCCTTCTACGCCAAGATGCAGGGACTTGTCACTAGGCAACGGTGAAATTCATTGTGACACTAGTTAGAGCTCACAATCTGGCCTGGTTCCCTGAGACTAGAGCATGCGCATTTGTGGGCAGGGTTGGGCGCCTGGCTGTAAGATATGTCACCCTGCCTAAGCAGAGGAAATTGGTACATGAAGAGCCAGCCTGGTATCTGGGAAAATGTTTCCTTTAGTATCCCACTGTGGAACGCTAAAAGTCTCATCCTTAGGACCCCTCAGGACACCTTTGTTGTTGGGTTCCACTGAAGGAGGTTGCTTTTTGAGACTGTGAATTGGTCATGTAAAACTGCTCTTTTGACTCATTCCTGAAAGATGCTGTGTGCAATAATCGGGTCCCATGGGGATTGGAATGTAGTCTGGTGATTTGTTTAGGTGTCTTTGGTTGATAGAATCATACCTGAGACCCCAGAGATAGGTGTCAGCAAAAGATGGCTGGGCCATTATCTTCACTGCCTCCCTTCATCCTTGGTCTCACAGGGTCTCTCTCAGATAAGCAGGAAACATGACAAAGGCAAGTCCATATTGGAGAAGTACTCTTGCACTTCGAACTGGCCTCTCACACATGCAGATGAAGTTGAGACAGTGTCTCAGTGGCCATCTGTGGTGATTGCAACCCTAGAAAGGGTGTCCAGTGGTGATAGTGAATGGCACTGTGGACCCCCCATGAAAGCAAGAAAAATCAAGGTTTGCATGAGAGAACACATTACCTTATGCTGGAGTCCAAGCAACATTACAAAATTCCTGTCAGAGGACCCAAAACCCTCCTGCAAGGTTCAAACAATCTTATCTTATCCCCCATAACAAGACCAAGACTTACAACCTGGAATGCTGCCAGCCTACCTGAAATCCCTTGTCTTCTGGGAAATCCCTGGTAGCCAATAAATTTATAGTGAGAGGCAGCCCCATCCAGCAACAGCCCAATGAAAAGCCCTCTACACAATGAGAAAGGACATGCAGATAAGAGGAAAGAGAGTCTGTATTACCAGGCAAAATCCAGACATGGCTGCCTGCTTCTCATCCTACAGAAATCATGCAGCCCTCCAATAGAAGTTGGAGAACAAGAGTTTCCTTGTTGGTGGCTGTAACAGGAATTTATGGTTTTAAAATTATCACAGCTGCCCAGTCATTGAAACTTGACAGTGTTTAGAAGGAAACACTCATGCAATGGATTCCCTTGAGGGTCACCTCCCATGAAATGGGAAACATTTAGTGTGGAAGATGGTGAGCCAGACCCATGAATCCCTAGGCCAATAAGGGACATGTAAATCACGAAAAGAAGAAGCAAATGTGGAGGTCACATCCCACCATGCAACAGTGGATCTCACTGCCATTTGGCTCTACCTATGAAAGCCCTCAAATTGGGAGTTTGGCAGGATGGCCCCAGCTTGCACTTCAAATGTTTCCTGTACATTGGAGTACTCCCAACTGAATACCAGTCCAAGTTATGGACTGCTTGTGCAATTAAGGAAATGTGGGGTCTGCTGGAAGCACCTTCTGTGTCATCTGTCTTTAATTTTTTGCAAGTGAAGCTATGGGACCCCATCCACCCCTCACCAGATTGTATCCTCACCCCTATCTGACCTTATTGCTGCTCACACTATATGCCCTAGGATGAAATTCCAAGACAATGGAGGAGTGACCCCTGACAACGGTAAGTACCTGCTCAGCTAAGAACCAAATTCGAGGTAAATTCATGTGGACAGAACCATTGGCCTTTCTCCCTGGGATGGCTGCAGGACAATTAAATATTGTAAGATTTCTGTTCTCGGATGTGGGGTGCTACTCTTCTTTCTAGAAGGGTGGCTTTTTTTGCAGTGTTCAATTATACAGACCCCTGCTGGTCACAGCCAGCCTCATAATTCACTGTGAATTCATGATTCACAGAAAAATAAAGAACAGGTAGGCCTACAGCCCAGGCAGACACACACAGGTAGGCCAACAAAATGTTGGGAGTCTCAAATAAAAGAAGCCCTACAGCACATTATCCATATCCCTTTAAGCAGGCTCAACTTACAGGTGTGTGTGTGCATGCACACACACACACTCAAACACACAAACCCAAAAATCTGCAATTTTTGCAAAAAAAACTTGCAACACTCCCTCGGAAACACAGAGCCTGGCAGCTTCTGAGGCTGCACATTCATGCAGAAAGCCCCACCTGGGAGAGAGAAACTTTGGTGAACACAGTGGGCTTTATGTAGAAATCACAGTTGGGTGAGTTTCAAAAAGCCTCAACCCTAGAATGTGTAGGCAGGCCTGAGAAATCCTGCACATTTTTTTTGTAACCTTAGGGACTTCGTGGTTTATTCCTTTGGCTCTGCTTGATGATTCTTCAGGCTGTCTCATGTCTGCCCTCTCCTAGGAACATGTGACTATCCCATGAATCCTACAGAGAAGACAGGTGAAAGTCCGCCACAGTCGCACCTCTATGGAGCTCTCTTTCTCAGCCAAGCTGCCAGGACTTGTCGCTAGGTAATGGTGACATTTATTGTGAAGCTAGCCAGAGCTCACAATCAGGCCTGGTGCCCTGAGACTAGCACATGCACATTCAAGGGTTGCCTGGCTGTCAGAGCTGTCAAACTATGGAAGCAGAATAAAATGCTACAGGCAGAGCCGGCCTCGTGTTGGGAATTAAGATGCCTGTGACAAAGCACTTCAGGACCCTAGAAGTCTCGACCTTAGTGACATTTCAGGCTGTCTCCGTGGTCTGCTCCCACAGGAAGAGGAGGTGTTTAGAGACTGTGAGGTGGTCTTTGGAAACTGCTGTTCTGATTCCCTTTCCAAAAGAGGCTGTGTGGAAGAATCAGGTCCCATGGGGATTGGAATGTAGTCTGATGAGTTGTGGAGGGGTGTCTGGGTGATAGAATTATACCTGAGACCCTAGAATTGGGTGACCACAAATGAGGGTTGTGTCCTTATCTTCACTGACTACCTCCATTCTGGACCTCACTGGCACTGTCTGTGAAATGCAGGAAGCATGACAAATGAAGTCCAAAATGCAGCAGTGTTCTTACACCTCAAACTGGCTTCTCATGGGTACAGATGTTGTTGAGACAGTGTCTTAGAGGACATTTGTGGTGATGCCAAGCCTCAAAAGAGTGCCCAGTAGTGCTGTTCAGGGGCACTGTGGACTTCCCAGGAAAGGAAAGAAAAATTAAGGCTCATGTGTGAGAAAAAGATGGCTCATTCTGGAGTCTAAGAAACATTCAAAAATTCCTGTCAGAGAACTCAAAAGCTTCCTCCAAAGTGCAACCAACCTCAGCACCCACAATGAGACTCTGACCCACAATCCGGAGTGCTACTGAACCTACCCCAAGTCTCTTTTGCTACCTGAAGTCCCTGGCAGCTCATAGATCTGTGGCAAGAGGCAGCCCCATCCATCAACAGCCCAATGAAAGACCACCTCCACAATAAGAAAGGACATGCAGATGCAATGAAACACAGTGGTAGATTACCAGGAAAAAACCAGACATGGCTCCCTGCTTCTCATGCTACAGGAATCATGCAGCACTCCCATAAAAGTTGTAGAAGAAGTGCTTCCTTGTTGGTGAATGCAATAAGAATTTATGGTTTAAAAATTATCACAGCTGCCCAGTCATTAAAACATGAAAGTGTTTAGAAGGAAACACTCACCCAATGGATTCCCTTGAGGGTCATCTTCTGTGAACTGGGAGATGTTTAACATGGAAGACATTGAGCCAGACTGAGGAAACACTATGCTGACAAGGAACATGGAAGACAGGAAAAGAAGAAGCAAGTGTGGTGGCCATATCCCATCTTGCATGTATCGATCTCACTTTCAAGTGGAGCCGAGTATGAAAGTCCTCAAATTGGGAGTTTGCCAGGATGGCCCCAGTTTGCACATCAAATGTTCTCTGCATGTTGAAGTACTCCCACCTGAACATCAGGCCATAGTGTGGACTACTTGTGTAATTAAGGACATGTGAGGATGCAGTTGGAATCACTTTCTGTGTCATATGTCTTTACATATTTTCCAGGTGAAGGAGCGGGACCCCATCCACCCCTCACCAGATTGCATCCTCAACACTATCTGACCTTATTGCTGCTCATACTCTCTGTCCCTGAATGAAATCCCAGGATGATCTAGGAGTGCCCTCTCATGACTTGAAGCACCTGCTCAGCTAGGAACCAAATTCGAGATAAATTCAAGGGGCCCTGTGGACAGGCATGCAGGTGTTTCTTCCTGGAATGGCAGCAGAACAATGAATTACTGAGGGATGTCTGTCCTTGAGTATGGTGTGCTCCTCTTCTTTCTAGAAGAGTAGATTTTTTGCACACAGAGGTGATGTGGACCTTGGTGTGTCACAAGCAGCCTCCCAGTTCACTTTGCATTCACGATCCAGAGAAAAATTAAAAAGCACAGAGACCTGAAGCACAAGCAGAGCCACACAGGCCACCTAAAGGTTGGGAGACTCAAAAAAAAAAAAAAAAAAAAAAAAAAAAAACAAAAAAGGGAGTGCTTCAGAGTGCTAGCCACATACCTTTAAGCAAATTCCACTTCCAAGCACATGCACACACACAAACACACAAATGCCAAAAAAGCCACACCCACATGCATACATCAAAGACTCACAACACTTTCATAGAAACACACAGCCTCACAGTTTCTGAGGCTGCATGGTTCTGGGGGAAGCCTTACCTGGGAGAGAGGGATGGTGGAGAACACAAGTGTAGTGCACCTAGAAATCACAGTGGGGCAAGTTTCAAAAAGACTCACCTCTACATGCCTAGGCAGGCCTCGGCATTCTACAGATAGGGATTTCACATTTTATTCCCGGGGCTTGGCTTGACATGTTTTCCAGTTGGCTCATGTCTGCCCTCTTCTAGGATCATGGGACCATCCCGTGGATCCCACAGAGAAGACAGGTGAAAGTTCACCACTGACGCACCTCCATGAAAGTCTCCTTCTCTGCCAAGCTGCAGTGACTTGTCACTAGGCAATGGTGTTATTCATTGTGATGCTAGCCAGAGCTCACAGCTCAGGCATGGTGCCCTGAGACTAGAGCATATGCATTCTCAGGGCCTGGCAGTCAGAGCAGTCAGCCTGCCAAAGCAGATGAAAATGGTACAGGCAGGGCAGGCCTGGTATCAGGAAAAATTGCTTCATGCGATAACCCACTGTAGAACCCTAAAAGTCTTAAGGACACTTTGGGTCATACCCATGATCCAGTCCCACTAGAGAATGAGGCATTTCAAGACTCTGAGGAGGTTGCTGAGATCTGCTCTTCTGACTTTATTCCTAAAAGAGACTGTGTGCATGAATCGGGTCCCATTTGGATTGGAATGTTGTCTGGTGAGTTGTGGAGGGTTCTTTGGGTGATAGAATCATACCTGTGACCCCACAGGTGGGTGTCAGTGAAAGATGGCCAGGACTTTAACCTCATTGCCTCCCTTCATCCTGGGGCTCACAGGGGCTCTCGGGTAAAGGCAGGCACCATGACAAAGTCAAGTCCAAAGTGGAGAAGAGTTCTTACAGCACGAACTGGCCTCTCATGGGTGCAGGCAAGGATGAGACTATGTCTCAGGGACCATCTCTGGTGATTGCAATCCTGAAAAGGTTGTCAGCTAGTGCTGTTGAATGGCACCGTGGACCTCCTATGAAAGCAAAGGATAATCAAGGCTTATGTAAGAGAATGAGCTGCCTTGTGCTGTGGTCCAAGCAACATTCAGAGATTTCCATCAGAGGACCCAAAAGCCTCCTGCAAAGTGCTAACAACCTCAGCCCCCACAACAAACCATGATCCCAAACCTAAAGCACAGCCAGCCTACCTTAAGTCCTTTTTGTTCTCCAAAATCCCTGGCAGCCAATAAATCTCTGATGAGAGGTAGCCCCATGCAGCAACAGCCCAATGAAAGATTCCTCCACAATGAAAAAAGATGAGCAGAGGAAATGAAACAGAGCCTAGATTCCCAGACAAAAGCTGGATATGACTGCCTGCTTCTCATCCTACAGGAATTAAGCAGCTCTCCAATAAAAGCTGGATAACAACAGTTTCCTTGTTAGAGACTATAAAAGAAATTTACAGTTTTAAAAATATCAAAGCTGCCCAGTCATGAAAACCTGACAGTGTTTAGAAGAAAACATTCATGGAATGGATTCCCTTGAGGGTTGTCTTCTGTGAAATAGGAAACATTTAGCATGGAAGATGTAGAGTCAGACCTAAGAGCCCCTATGCCGATGAGGAACATGGAAGTCAGGAAAAGAAGAGGCAAGTGTGTTGGCCGCATCAAACTTTGCATAAAATGATTTCTCTCCTATTTGGCTCCAGGTATGAAAGCCTTCAAATAGGGAGTTGGCTGGGATGGCCCCAGTTTGCATTCCAAACATTCCCTGCACACCGGGATTCTCCCACCTGTACACTGGCCCATGTTGTGGACTGGTTGTATAATTAAGGAAATGAGGGGATGCAGTTGGAAGCACCTTCTGTGTCATCTGACTTCTGTGTCATTTTTTGTAGGTAAAGTTGTGGGACCCCATCCACCCCTCACCAGCTTGTATCCTTACCTTTATCTGATGATATGGCTACTCAAACTCTGTCCCAAAATGACATCCCAAGATGATGGAGGAGTGCCCCTTCACGATGTGAAGATCATGCTCAGCTAGGGACTGAAAATGAAATAAATTCAAGGGGCCCTGTGCACAGAACTGCTAGTGTTTCTCCATACAAAAAAAAAACTCAAGACCTGCCTGAGAGAACAAGTTGACTTTTGCTGGAGTCCAAGCAACATTCAAAAACTCCTTTCAGAGGACCCAAAAGTCTTCCACAAAGTGCAAACAACTTCATCCTCCAAAAATAGACCAAGACCCACAACCAGAAATTCAGCCAGCCTACCTGACGTGCCTTTTGCTCCCTAAAATTGGTAGCAGCCAAAAGATCTGTGGTGAGTCACATACAGCAATGGCCCAATTAAAGATACCCTCCACAATAAGGAAGGACTTGCAGTTCAAATGAGAGAGACTGTAGATTAACAGGCAAAAGCCAGAAAATGCTGCATACTTCTCATCCTGCAGGAATCATGCAGCCCTCCAATAGAAGTGGGAGAACAAGAGTTTCCTTGTTGGCATCTGTAATGGGAATTTATGGTTTTAAATGTATTACAGATGCCCGGTCATTAAATTTTGATAGTGTTTAGAAGGAAACCTTCATGCAAAGCATTCCTATGAGGGTCATCCTCTATGAATTGGGAAGGATTTATTATGAAAGACGTTGAACCAGGCCTAGGAAACCCTAGGCTGACAAGGAACATGAAAGTCAGGAAAAGAAGAGGCAAGTGTGGAGTCCACATGCCCCCCAGGATCAATGCATCCCACTTTTTTTTCTTTCCAGGTAGGAAAGCCCTCCAATTTGGAGTTTTCCAGGATGGTCCCAGGTTGCACTACCAATGTTCCCCACACATTGAAGTACTCCCACCTGAACACTGGGTCATGGTGTGAACAGCTTGTGCAATTAAGGGAATGCAAATATGCAGTTGGAAGCACCTTCTGTGTAATCTGTCTCCACCATTTTTACAGGTGAATGTGTGGGACCCCATCCACAGCTCACCAAATTGTATCTTTGCACCAATCTGATCTTATTGATGCTCACATTCTCTGTCTTAGAATAAAATCCTGATAGAGGATTGCCCCATTATGATGAGAAGCACCTGCTTGGCTGGGAATCAAATTTGAAGTAAATTCAAGGGGCCCTGTTGACAGGACTGTTACTGTCTCTCCCTGGGTTTGCTGCAGAACAAGAAACACTCAGGGATGTCTGTTCTTCAGTGTGGTTTGCTCTTCTTTTTTCTAGAAAAGTGTGTTTGTTTGTTTGTTTGTTTTTTCCCAAAGGGGCCATAATTTGATTTTGTCATGTTTCAGCCACCCTCCCAATTCACTGTGGGTTCATGATCCACAAAAAACTAAAGAACATGGAGTCCCACAGACCAAGCAAGGCCACAACAAAGAGGCCACCAAAAGTTTGAGAAGATTCAAAAATAAGAAGTGCTACAGTGCAATAACCACATTCTTTTAGGCAGATTCCACATGCAGGCACACACAAACACACACAGATACACACAAAGCCACACCAACACTCCCAACACTCCCACAGAAACACAGCCCAGGAGCTTATGAGGCTGTGTTTCTGCTGGAAGCCCCACCTGGAAGAGAGAAACTCTGGGGAAGAGAGGTCAGCTGAACCTAGAAATCACAGCATAACAAGTTTCAGAAAGATTAACCCCTGCAACTTCCAGGCAGGCCTGAGGTCTTTTGCATGTCCTTTTGGATCCATAGAGGTTTCACACTTTATTCCTGGGGCTCTGCTTGATGTTACTTCAGGCTGTCTTGCACCAGCATCAATCTATTCCAATTTTATTTGGCTATAGCTATGAATGCCCTAAAATCAGGAGTTTGCCAGGATGACCCTAGTTTGCACTCCAGATGTTCCTTACACGTTGGAGTACTCCCACCTGAAAACCGGGCCATGTTGTTGTCTATATGTGCAATTAAGGGAATGCAGAGATGGAGTTGAAAGCACCTTCTGTGTGATCTGTCTTTTTTTTTTTTTTCAGCTGAAGTTGCAGGACCCCATCCACCCCTCACCAGATTGTATCCCCACTTTTATCTTATTGCTGATGCCTTATTTCTGTGGACACTCTATGTCCTATGGTGAAATCCCACAGACAATGAAAGGTGCCCCCTCATGATGTGAAGCAACTGCTTGGCTGAGAACTGAATTCGAGGTAAATTCAAAAGGCCCTGTGAACAAGATTGCTAGTGTGTTCCCTGGGTTTCCCTCAGGATAATGAATCTCTTGGAGAGGTCTGATTTTTGGCGTGGTGTGCTCTTCTTCTTTCTAGAAGAGTGGCTTTTTTTTTTTTTTTTTGCATGGGGAGGTGATTGGATGCCCACATGCCTCAGCCTGCCTCTCAATTCACTGTGAATTTATGATCCACAGAAAAATAAAGGACACTGAGCCCAGCAACTCAAGCAGAGCCACACAGACAGGCCACGAAAAGTTTGGAGTCTCAAAAAAAAGAAATGCTGAAGTTCATTAGCCACATTCCTTTAATCAGACTCTATTTACAGGCACAAACAGACATACACAAAGATGCACAAACCCACAATGCCACACAAACATGCAAACATCCAATACTCACAACTCTATCACAGAAGCACACAGCCTTGCAGTTCTTGAGGCTTCGTGATTCTGCAGGAAGTCCCACCTAGGAGAGAGCAACCCTGGGGAACACAGCTGGCATGTACCTGTAAATTAGGGAGGCCAAGTTTCAAAAAGAGTCACCCCTACAACACCTAGGCAGGCCTGAAGAACCCCGCAGATCTTTTTGGATCCTTATGGATCCTCATGGATTTTGCCAGTTAATCTTAGGGCTGTGCTTGATGTTTCTTCAGGCTGGCTCATGTCTGTGCTCTCCTAAGATTATGGGACTATCTCAGGGATCCCAAAGAGAGGACAGGTGAGAGTCAACTGCAGATGCTTCTCCATGGAGGTCTTCTCCGCCAAGCCCCAGGGACTTGGCACTAGGCAATGATGACATTCATTGTGACACTTGACGTAGCTCACAATTAAGCCTAGTGCCTTGAGACTAGGACATGGGCATTCTTGAGGCAGGCTGACCAGCCAGAGCCAATATGGTGTCAGGAAAAGGCTGCCTGTGAAAAACCACTGCGGGATTCTAAAAGTCTCAACCTCAGGGCCCTTCTGGTGTGTCTCCATTGTCATGTTTTGCTGCAGGAGGAGGTGTTTTCAGACTGTGAGGTGGTCACTGGAAACTGCTCTTCTGACTCAATTCTCGAAAGAGGCTGTGTGCAAGAATCAGGTCCCATTGAGACTGGAACATTTTCTGGTTTGTTTTTGATGGTTCGTTGGGTGATAGAATCATATCTGAGATCCCAGAGATGTGTGTAAGTGAAAATGGCCGGGATCTTTACCTCACTTCCTCCCTTCATTCTATGCCTCCCAGGGGCTCTTTGGGAAAGGCAGGAACCACAAAAGAGGCAAGTCCAAGGTGGATCAGTGTTCTCACACCTTGGACTCATTGCTCAAGACTGAGATGAGGTTGAGACAGTGTCTCTGAGGCAGTCCGTGGTGACGGCAAGCCTGAAAAAGGTGTCCACTGGTGCTGTTGAGGGGCACTATGGATTCCCCATGAAAACAAACAAACAAAATCAAGGCTCTCCTGAGAGAATGAGCTGCCTTCTGCTAGAGTCAAAGCAATGTTCAATTATTCCTGTAAAAGGACCCAATACCCTCCTGCAAAGTTCAAACCAACTTATCCCCCACAATCAGAAAACCACTCACAACCTAAAGCACAGCCAGGCTACCCAAAGTCTCTTTTGCTCTCTTAAATAGCTAGGAGCTAAATAATCTTTGGTGAGAGGCAGTCCCACCCAGCAAAAGCTCAGTGAAAAACACCATCCACAATGAGGAAGCTGTGCAGATAAAATAAAACAGAGGCTAGACTGCCAGCCAAAAGCTAGACATGGCTGCCTGCTTCTCATCCTACAGAAATCATGCAGGACTCCAATAAAAGTGGGAGAACAAGCGTTTCCTTGCTCATGGCTGTAATGGGAATTTACTGTAGCTTCTAAGTCATTAAAACATGACAGTGTTTAGAAGGAAACACTCATGGAATGGATTTTCATGACGGTCTTTCTTCATGAACTGGGAAATGTTTGTGTGGAAGTCCTTGAGCCAGACACAGAAGACTCTAGGCCAATAAAGTACATGGACATCAAAAAAAGAAGAGGTAAATGTGGAGGCCCACATCCTACCCAGCATCAAGCAATTCCACTCATATTTGTCTCCAAGTATGAAAGCCCTCAAAGGAGGAGTATGCCAGGATATCCCCAATTTGCACTCCAGATGTTCCTTGTACATTGGAGTACTCCCATCTGAACACTGGGCCATGGTGTGGACTGAATGTGCAATTAAGGGAATTCAGGGATGGAGTTAGAAGCACCTGCTGTGTCATCTGTCTTCATTTTTATTGCAGGTGAAGTTGTGGGATCCCCTCCTCACCATTGTATCCTTACCCATATCTGACCTTATTGCTGCTCACACTCTATGTTCCAGGATGAAATTCCAAGATGAGGGAGGAGTGCCCTCCCATGACATGAAGCACTTCCTCAGTTGGCAACCGAATTTGAGATAAATATGGACAGTACTGCTAGTGTTTCTCCCTGGGTTGGCCACAGGACAATGAAACACTGGAAGATGTCTGTTTTTGTGTGGTGTGCTCCTTCTTTCTAGAAGAGTCATTTTTTTTTTTTTTTTTTTTTTTTTTTGCAGGGGGAGTTTATTTGGAAGCCTGAGGGACTTTGTAAGCCTCCTAATTCACTTTGAATTCATGATCCACAGAAAAATAAAGAACAAGGAGCCTCACAGCATGATCAGAGCCATACAGAAAAGTCATCAAAAGGGTTTAAGACACACAAAAATAACGCCTAAGTGGTGAGCCACATTTCTTTAACTAGACTCAACTTATAGGCACAAACACACACACACACAACATAAACCCTCAGTGCCGCACACACACGCAGACATCCAACACTCGCAATGCTGTCACAGAAACACACAACCAGGCAGCTCCTGAGGCTGCATAATTCTGCAGAAAGCCCCACCTTGGAAAGTGCAACCCCAAGGAAAACAGGCAGGTTGTGCCTAGCAATCACAGTGAGGAAAGTTTCAACAACACTCACCCCAACAACGTCTAGGCAGTTCTGAATAATCCTGCAAATAATTTTGGATCCTTAGGGATTTTGTGATTTATTCCTGGAGCTGTGCTTGAGGTTTGTTCAGGCTGGCTCCCATCTGCCATCTCCTAGGATTATGGAAATATCCCGTGGATCCTCCAGAAAAGACAGGTGAGCTGCTATGCACCTCCACAGAGCTCTCCTTCACTGACAAGCTGCAGGAATTTGTTGGGAGGCAATGATGACATTCATTGTGACCATAGCCAGAGCTCACAATCAGCCATGATACACTGGGACTAGCTCATGCACATTCATCAGGCAGACTCAGGCACCTGGCTGTCAGAGCTGTCAGCCTTCCTCAGCAGAGCAAAATGCTACAGTCAGCACTGGGCTGGTATAAGGAAAATGGATGCCTGCAAAATCCCACTGCAGGACCCTAAAAGTCTTGACCTCAGGTCCCCTTTGTGCTGTCTCTGTGGTCAGGTCCCACTAAATGAGGAGGTGTATTGAGACTCTGAGGTGGTCTGTGGAAACTGCTCTTTTGTCTCCACTTTTGAAAGAGGCTGTGTGCAAGAATCAGGTCCTGTGGAGATTGGCGTATAGTCTGAAGTATTGCTGAGGGTTCTTTGGGTGATAGAATCATACCTGAAACTCCAGGGGCTTGTGTCAATGAAAGATGACCAGGACCTTGAACACCGACATTCATTGTGAGGCTAGTCAGAGCTCACAATCAGGCCTCGTGCCCTGAAACTAGTGCATGGGCATTCCTGAGGAAGGCTCGGGCGCCGCTTTGTCAGAGCTGTGAGCCTGCCTAAGCAGAAGAAAATGATACAGACAGAGCTGGCCTAGTATTGGGAGAAAAGGATGAATGCAAAAATCCACTGTGGGAACCTAAAAGTCTCCACTTCAGGGCCCCTTTGGGCCATTTCCGGGGTCATGTTCTGCTGGAGGAGAAGATGTTTTGAGACTATCAGCTGGTCGATGGAAACTGCTCTTTTAACTCAATAAGAGAAAGAGGCTGTGTGTAACAGCCCAGTCCCATGGGGATTGGAATACAGTCTGCTGTGTTCTTGAGAGATCTTTGGGTAATAGAATCATACCTGAGCCCCGAGAGGTCAGTGTCAGTGAAAGATGCCTGAGCTCCTGACCTTACTCCATCCCTTCATCTGGAACCTCGCAGGAGCTCTCTGGGAAAGGGAGTAACCATGACAAAGGCAAGTCCAAGGTGGAGCAGTGTTCTCACACCTCTGGCTGGCCTCTCTCGGGTGCAGATGAGGTAGAGACAGTATCTAAGAGTCTTGTCTGTGGTGATGGCAAGCCTGAAAAGGGTGTCCAGTAGTGCTGTTGAGGGGCACTGTGGATTCCCCATGAAAGCAGAGAAAAAGCAACGTTTGCCTGAGAGTACGAGCTGCCTTGTGCTGGAATTCAAGCAATGTTTAATGACTCCTGTCAGAGGACCCAAAAGCCTCCCGAAAATTGCAAACAACTTCAGCCTTCATAATAAGACAACTACCTGTAACCCGAAGTGCAGCCAGCCTACACAAAGTCCCTTTTGCCCTCTGAAATCTGTGACAGCTAAATAATCTATGGTGAGAAGCAGTCCAATCCAGCAACAGATCTATTAAAGAGCCATTCCACTGTACGGAGTCCATGAAGATGAAATTAAACAGAGGCCAGATTACCAGGCAAAGGCCATTGATGGCTGCCTGCTTCTCATCTTACAGGAACCATGCAGCCCTCTAATAGAAGGGGAAGAATGAGAATTTCCTTGTTGGTGCCTGTAATGGGAATTTACAATTTTAAAACTATCAAAACTGCCCAGTCATTAAAACATGACAGTGTTTAGAAGGAAACTCTCAGGCAATGAATTCCCACGAAGGCCGTTCTTTTTGAACTGGGAAACGTTTTGTGTGGAAGTCATTGACCCAGACCCAGGAAACCCTAGGCTGATGAGGAACATGGAAATCAGGAAAAGAAGAGGCAATCGTGGAGGCTGCATCCTACCCAGCATCCATCTATTTCACTCCCATTTGGCTCCAGGTATGAAAGCACTCAAATTGGGAGTTTGCCAGGATGGCCCCTATTTGCACTCCAAATGTTCCTTGCATGTTGGAGTACTTTCATCTGAACACAGGCCATGGTGTGGACAGCTCGTGCAATTAAGGGAATGTGGAAGCACCTGCTGTGTCATCTGTCTTCAATTTTTTTGCAGGTGAAGTTGTGGGACCCAATTCACTTCTCAGCAGATTGTAACCTCACTCCTATCTGAGCTTCTTGCTGGTCACACTCTATCCCCCAGGATAAAAACCAAAGATGAGGGAGGAGTGCCTCCTCATGATATGAAGCACATGCTTGCCTGGGACTTAAATTTGAGAAAAATTCAAGGGACCTAAATTTGAGAAAAACAAAAGACAGGACTTCTATTGTCTCTTAGTTGCCTGCAGACAATGAAACACTAAGAAATGTCTGCTCTTTGGTGTGATGTGATCCTCTTTTTTCTAGAAGAGTGGCTTTTTTGCCACTTCTAGAAGTGACAATGTGTGTTAGACAATTCCTTTAAACTGACTGCACTGTTAGGCACATACAAACATACACACAATGCATGAAGCAGTCCCTTCCAGCATCAACCCAATGATAGAGAACCTCCATAATGATAAGGCCATGCAGATGAAATGAAATTGAATCTAGATTACCAAGCAAAAGCCAGACATGGCTGTCTGCTTCTCATCCTACAGGAAACATGCAGCCCCCTGATAGAAGTAGAAGAACAAGAGTTTCTTTGTTGACAGCTGTAATGGGAATTTACAGTTTTAAGTGCATCAGAGCTGCCCAATCATTAAAATGTGACAATTTTTAGAAGGAAACACTCACACAATGAATTCCCATGAGGGTCATACTCTGTGAACTGATGAACATTTAGTGTGTAAGTCGTTGTCAGACTCAGGAAACCGTAGGCCAAGGAGGAACATGGAAGTCAGTAATAAATGAGGGAAGTGTGGAGGCCACATGCCACTCAGCATCAATCAATTCCACTCCCATTTTGCTCCAGGTATGAAAGCGCTCATATCAGGAGTTTGCCAGTATGGCCCCAATTTGCACTCCAAATATTTCTTACACATTGAAGTACTCCCAATTGTTCACCAGGTCATGGTGTGGACTGCTTGCACAATTAAGGGAATGCTGGGATGGAGTTGGAAGCACTTTCTGTGTCATCAGTTTTCTTTCTTTTTATTTTTTTGCTGGTGAACTTGCAGAACCCCATCCACCCCTCACCAGATTGCATCCTCACCCCTATCTGACCTTATTGCAGCTTATACCCTATGTCCCAGAATGAAATCACAAGACTTTGGAGGAGTGCCCCCTCATGACATGAAGCACCTGCTTGGCAGTGAGCAGAATTCGAGGTAAATTCAAAGGGCCCTGAAGACAGGACTGCTAGTGTCTCTCCCTGGTTTGGGTGCAGGACAATGAAACACTGAGAGATGCCTGTTTTCTGTATGGTGTGCTTTTCTTCTTTCTAGAAGAACAGCTGTTTTCACAGCGGGAGGTGATTTGGATGCCAGCAGGTCTTGGCCCACCTCCCTATTCACTGTGGACTAATGATCCACAGAAAAGTAAAGAACATGAAGCCCCACAGCCCAAGCAGAGCCACACAGACAGGCTGCAAAAAGGTTGGGTGACTCAAAGAAAAAAAAAAAACAGATGCACTGAAGTACATTAGCCACATTCCTTTAAGCAGCCTCCAGCTACAGGCACACACACACACACACCATACATTTAAACACACACACAGACATCCAACATTCACAACACTCCCCTAGAAATGCACAGCCTGGGAGCTCCTGAGTTTGCTTAGTTCTGCAGGAAGACCTACCTGGGAAAAAGCAGTCCTGGGGAAGACAGACAGTCAGTACCTAGAAATCACAGTGAGGCAAGTTTCAAAACAACTCATCCCTACAACATCTAGGCAGACTTGAGGAATTCTGCAGATCTTTTTGAACATTTGGGACTTCGCAATTTATTCCTGGGTTCTGCTTGAGGTTTCTTCAGGCTGGCTCATGCCTTCCCTCTCCTAGTATTATGAAACTATCCCATGAATTTCACAGAGAAGACAGGCAAGGGTCCACCACCGATGCATATCCACGGAGGCCTCCTACTTCTGCAAGCCTCAGGGACATGTCACTAGGCAATGGCGACATTCACTGTGACACTAGCCAAAGCTCACATTCAGGCCTGCTGCCCTGAGACTAGTGCATGTGAATTCATGAGTTAGGCTCAGACACCCGGCAGAGGAAAATTGTACTGGCAGAGCCGGCCTGATATTGGGGAAAAGGCTGCCTGCAAAAACCGACCTTCGGATCATAAAAGTCTCGACCTCAGGGCCCTTTGGGGCATCTCTATGGTTGAGTCCCGCTGGAGGAAGAGGCATTTCTAGACTGAGAGGTGGTCATTGGAAACTGCTCTTTTGGCACCATTCCAGCAAGAGGCTGTGTGCAAGGTTTGGGGCCCATAGGCATTGGAATATATTCTGGTGTGTTGTTGAGGGTTCTTTGGTTGATAGAATCACACCTGAGAGCCCAGAGGCAGGTATCAGTGAAAGATGGCCGGGCTCTGTACCTCACTGCCTCCCTTCATCCTGGGACTCACAGGAGCTCACTGGAATAGGCAGTAATCCCAACAAAGGCAAGTGCAAGGTCGAACAGTGTCCTCACACCTCAGAGTGGCCTCTCATGGGTGCAGATGAAGCTGAGACAGTGTCTCAGAAGCTGTCTGAGGCAATGACAAGCCAGAATAGTGTTTCCAATAGTGCTGTTGAGGGACACTGTGGATTCCTCCTGAGTGCAAAAAATAAATAAATAAAGGCTTACCTGAGAAAATGAGCTGCCTTATGCTGGATTTTAAGTATTATTCAATGACTCCTGTCAGAGGACCCAAAAGCCTCCTGCAAAGTGCAAACAACCTTAGCCACCACAATGAGAAAATGACCCACAACCTGGAGCACATCCAGCCAACCCAAAGTCCCTTTTGCTCTCTGATATCTGTGACAGCTATATAATCTGTGGCATGCGGCAGTCCCATCCAGCACCAGCCCAGTGAAAGTGTCCCTCAACTATGAGAAGGCCATGCAGATGAAATGAAACGGAGGCTAGACTGTCAGGCAAAAGCTAGACAGTGCTGCCTGTTTCTCATTCTACAGGAATCATGCAGCCCTCCAATATAAGTAGGGGAATAAATATTTCCTTATTGGCACCTGTAATGGGAATTTACTATTTTAAAAGTATCAAAGCTGCCCAGTCAGTAAAATGTGAGTGTTTAAAAGGAAACATTCATGCAATGGATTTCCATGAGGGTCATTCTTTGTGAACTGGGTAATGTTTACTATGGAAGTCATTGAGCCAGGCCCAGGAAACCCTAAGCTGACTAGTAACATGGGAGTCACAGTGAAAAAAGAGTCATGAAAAAAGAGTCATGTGTGGAGGTCACATCCCACTTAGCATCAATGCATTCAACTTCCATTTGGCTCCAGGTATGAAAGCCCTCAAATTGGGATTTTGCCAGCATGGCCCCTATTTGCACTCCAAATGTTCTTTGCAAGCTGGAGTACTCCCACCTGGACACCAGGCCATGGTGTGGACTGCTTGTGCAATTAATGGAATTCAGAGATGGAGTTGGAAACTCTTCTATCATCTGTCTTCATTTTTATTGCAGGTGAATTTTCAAGACCCCATCCACCCCTCACCAGATTGTATCCTCACCCATTTCTGACCTCATGGCTGCTCAAACTCTATGTCCCAAGAGGAAATCCCAAGACATCAGAGGAGTTCCCCTTATGATGTGAATCACCTGCCCATCTGGGAAATGAATTCCAGTTAAATTAAAGGGACCTGTGGAGAGGACTGCAGGGACTCTCCCTGGTTTGGCCACAGAAAAATGAAATGCTAGAAGATACCTGTTTTTTGGTGTGTTGTGCTCCTCTTCTTTCTAGAAGAGTGGCTTTTTTTTTTTTTTTTTTTTTTTTTTTGCAGGGGGTGGTGATTTGGAAGCTGTTGTCTCTTGGCACATCTCCCAATTCAGTGTGGCTTCATAATCCTCAGAAAAATAAAGAACATAGAATCCCAGCCCAAGCAAAGCCACACAGACACAGCACCAAAAGGCTTGGAGACTCAAAAAAAAAGAAGCGCTGAAGTGCATCAGCCAAATTCCTTTAAGCAGACTCCACTTACACGTGCACACACACACACACACAATGTCGAACACCCATGCAGACATCCAACATTCACAACATTCCCACAGAAACACAGCCTGGCAGCTCCTCAGGCTGCATGGTTTTGTGGAAGCACTAGATTGGAGAGAGCAACCCTGCAGAATACAGGCGGGCCGTACCCATATATCACAGTTGGGCCAGTTCTGAAAAGACCCACCCCTACAACATCTAGGCAGGATGAGGAATCCTGCAGATTCCTTTGGATCCTTAGGGTTTTTGCAGATTATTCCTGGGGCTGTGCTTGATGTTTCTTCATGCTAGCTCACCTCTGCCTTCTCTTAGAATCATGGGACTATCCTGTGTAACCCAGAGAGAAGACAGGCGAAAGTCCACTGCTGAAGCACCTTCAAGGACTCTCCTTATCTGCCAAGCCACAGGGACTTGTCCCTAGGCAACAGTGACAGTCACTGTGAGGCTAGACAGAGCTCACAATCAGGCCTGGTGTCCTGGGACTAGCACATGCACATTCATGAGGCAGGCTCATGTGCCCATCTGCTAAAGCTGTCAACCTACCTAAACAGAAGAAAATGATACAGGGTGCCCATCTGCCAGAGCTGTCAACCTGCCTAAACAGAAGAAAATGGTACAGGCAGATCCAGCCTGGTTTCAGGAATTATGATACCTGCAAAAACCCACTGTGGGACCTTAAAGTCTCCACTTTAGGGCCCCTTCAGGTTGTCTCCATGGTTGGGTTCCAATGGAGGAGAAGGCATTTTCAGACTGTGAGGTGGTTGATGGAAACAGCTCCTGTGAGTCCATTCACAAAAGAGGCTGTGTGCAAGAATCAGACCTTATGGGGTCTGGAATACAGTCTCGTGTGTTCTTGAGGGATCTTTGGATTATAGATTCATACCTGAGACCCCAGAGGTGGTTGTCAGTGAAAGATGGCTGGGCTCCTGACCTCACTGCTACCCTTCATCAGGGGCCTCATAGGGGCTCTCTGAAAAAGGCAGGAAACATGACAAAGGCAAGTCCAATGTGGAGCAGTGTTGCCAGTCTTCAGATGTGCCTCTCATGCATGCAGATGAGGTTGAGACAGTATCTCAGAGGCTGCCTGTGGTGAGAGCAAGCCTGAAAAGTGTATCCAGTAGTGCTGTTGAGGAGCACTGTGGATTCCCCATGAAAGCAAAGAAAAATTAAAAATTAAGGCTCCACTGAGAGAACGAGCTGCCTTGTGCTGTAGTCCAAGCAATGTTCAATGATTCCTGTCCGAGGAACCAAAAGCTTCCTGCAAAGTGCAAATAATATCAGCCCCCACAATGAAACAGCAGACCACAACCTGGAGCACAGCCAGCCTACACAAAGTCCCTTTTGCTGTCTGAAATCCATGGCAGCTAAATAATCTGTGGTGAGATGCATCCCCATCCAGCAACACACCAATGAAATAACCCCTCCACTATGAGAAGGCCATGCAGATGAAATGAAACTGAATCTAGATTACCAGGCAAAAGCCAGACATGGCTGACTGCTTCTCATCCTATAGGAATCATGCAGCCCTCTGATATAAGTGAGAGAATAACAGTTCCCTGTTGGTGCCTATAACAGAAATTTACAATTTTAAAAATAAAAAGCTGCCCACTCATTAAAAAGTGACAGTGTTTAGAAGGAAACTCTCACACAATGGATTCCCATGAGGGTCATTTTTTGTGAACTGGGAAACATTTAGTGTGGAAGTCATTGAGCCAGACCCAGGAAACCCTAGGCCGATGAAGACAATGATAGTCAGGAAAAGAAGAGGCAAGTGTGGAGGCCACATCCCCCTCACCCAGCATCAATCCATTTCACTCTCCTTTGGCTCCAGGTATCAAAGCCCTCAAATCAGAAGTTTGCCATAATGGCCCTTATTTGCACTCCAAATGTTCCTTGCACATTGGAGTACTTCACCTGAACACCAGCCCATGGTGTGAACAGCTTGTGCAATTAAGGTAATGTGGGGAAGGGGTTGGAAGAACCTGCAGTGTTATCTGTCTTCAATTTTTTTGCAGGTGAGGTTGTGGGAACCCATTAACTTCTCAGCAGATTGTATCCTCACTCCTATCTGATTTTCTTGCTGCTCACACTTTATATCCCATGATGAAACCACAAGACTATGGAGGAGTGCCCCCTCATGACTTGAAGCACCTGCTCAACTGGGACCTGAATTTGTGGTAAATTCAAGGAGCCCCTTAGATAGGACTGCTTGTGTCTCTCCCTGAGTTGGTCACAGGACACTGAAACATTCAGGAATGTCTGTTTTTTGGTGTGGTGTTCTATTATTTCTAGAAGGCTGGGATTTTTTTTGCAAGGGAAGGTGATTTGTGTACTAGTCAGTCTCAGCCTGCCTTTCAATTCCCTGCAGATTCTGATCCACAGAAAAATAAAGAACACTGAGTCCCACAGCCCAAGCAGAGTAACACATAAAGGCCACCAAAAGGTTTGGAGACTCAATAAAAGAATTGCTAACTTGCGTTAGACAAATTCTTTTAAGCTGACCCCACTTATAGGCACACACACACACACACACACACACAATGCCACACACACATACACACATCCAACACTCACAACATTTCAACAGAAACACAGAGCCTGACAGCTCCTGAGGCTGTTTGTTTCTGCAGGAAGCCACACCTGGCATAGAGCAATCCCAGGGAACACAGATGGGATGCACCTGGAAATCACAGTGGGGCAAGTTTCAAAAAGACTCACCCCTCCAATATCTAGGCAGGCTTGAGGAATCTTGCATATCCTTTTAGATCCTTAGGGATTTCATGGTGTATTCCTGGAGCTCTACTTAATGATTCTTTTGGCTGATTCATGTCTGCCCTCTCCTAGGTTCATGGGACTATCCCATAGATCCTACAGAACAGAAAGGCGAATGTCCACCACCGACATAACTCCACGGAGGTCTCTTTCTTCATCAAGGCACAGATGCTTGTCACTAAGCAATGGTGACATTCATTGTGACTAGCCAGAGCTCACAGTCAGGCCCCTAGTACCCTGAAACTATTGCATATGCATTCATGAGGAAGGCTTGGGTGCCCGGCTGTCAGAGCTGTCAACCTGTCTAAGCAGAGAAAAATGGTACATGCAGAGCTGGCCTGACATCCAGAAACAGGCTGCCTGTGATGCCCTACTGCAGGACCCTAAAATTCTCAACCTCAGGGCCCCTTCAGGCCATCTCCATGGTCAAATCCCACTGGCAGATCACTGGAATCTACTCTTCTGACTCCATTCCTGAAACAGGCTGTGTGCAAGAATATTTTCCCATGGGGACTGGAATATAGTCTGGTGTGTTGTTGAGGGTTTTCTGGGTGATAGAATCATATCTGAGACCACAGAGGCCAGTGTTAGCAAAAGATGGCCATACTCTAGATGTCACTGCCTCCCTTCACCCTGGGCTTTGCAGGGGCTCTCTCAGATAGGCAGAAACCACAGCAAACACAAGTCCAAGATAAAGCAGTGTTCTCACACCTCAGACTGGCCTCTCACTTGTGCAGATGAGGTTGAGACAGTGTCTCAGAGGCCATCAGCAGCTATGGCAAGCCTGAAGGTGTCCAGCTGTGCTTTTGAGGGGCACTCTGGATTTCCTATGAAAGCAAAGAAAAATTAAGGCTCATCTCTGAAAAAGAGATGCCTTATGCTGGAGTCCAAGCAATGTTCAATGATTCCTGTTAGAGGACCCAAAAGGCTCCTGCAAGCTGAAAACAACCTCGAGCCCCACAGTGAGACAATGATCCACAACCTGGAGCACAGATAGCCCACCTTAAGTCCCTTTTGGTCTCTGAAATTTCTGGCAACAAAATAATCTGTAGTGAGAGACTTCCCCTTCCAATGATAGAGCTTCTCCACAATGAGACAGTCATGCAGATGAAATGAAACTAAGGCCACATTACCAGGCCAAAGCCAGACACAGTAGCCAGCTTCTCATCCTATGGGAATCATGCAGCCCTCTGATGGAAGTGAAGCAACAAGCATTTTCTTGTCGGTGGCTGCAATGGGAATTTACAATTTTAAAAGCATCAAAGATGCCCAGTCATTAAAATGTGACAGTTTTTAGAAGAAAATACTCATGCAATGGATTGCCATGAGGGTCATACTCCATGAAATGAGAAACATTTAATGTGGAAGTCGTTGAGCCAAAACCAGGAAACCCTAGGCCGATGAGGAACATGGCAGTCCAAAAAATAAGAGGCAAGTGTGGAGGCCACATTCCACCCAGCATCAAGCCATTCCCCTTCCATTTGGCTCTGGGTATGAAAAACTTCATATAAGAAGTCAGCCAAGATGGTCCCAATTTGCAGTCTAAATTTTCCTTGCACTTTGAAGTACTGTGTGGACTGCTTGTGCAATTAAAGGAATGCTGGGATGGAGTTGGAAGCACCTTCTGTGTCATCTGTCTTCTTCTTCTTTTTTTTTTTTTTTTTTTTTTGCAGACGAAGTTGCAGGACCCATCCACTTCTCACCAGACTATACAGACTATATCCTCACCCCTATCTGATCTTATTGCAGCTCATACTTCCTGGCAATGAAAATAATTTGAGGTAAACTCAATGGGCAACAAAGTGTTTGGGAGATTCAGAAAAAAGGAAGTACTGAACTGCATTAGCCATATTCCTTTAAGAAGACTCCAGTTACAGGCAAACACACACACACACTCACATCACACACACACATAAACTCACAATGCCACACACACAAGCAGACATCCAACAGTCACAACAATTTCACAGAAACACACAGCTCTGTAGCTCCTGAGTTTTGTTGGTTCTGCAAGAACACACACCTGGGAGACAGCAACCTCAGAGAACACAGTCGAGATGTACATAGAAATCACAGTGGGGCAAGTTTCAAAAAGACTCACCCCTACAACATCTTGGCATACCTGAGAAGTACTGCAGACTTTTCTGATCATTAGGGGTGTCATGGTTTATTGGTTTATTCCTAGGGCTCTTCTTGCAGTGTCTTCAGGCTGGCTCACATCTGCCCTCTCCTAGGATTATGCAAATAGCCCATGTATCCCACAAACAAGAAAGGTGAGAGTCCACTGCTAACGCACTTCCAGGGAGGTCTCCTTCTTTGGTAAGCCACAGGGACTTGTCGGTAGGCAATGGTGACATTCATTGTGACACAAGCCAGAACTCACTATCAGGCCTGGTGCCCTGAGACTAGAGCATGCACATTCATGAGGCAGGATGGGATGCTCAACTATAAGAGCCATCAGCCTGTCTAACCAGAGGAAAATGGTACAGACAGAGCCAGCCTGGTTTCAGGAAAAAGGCTGCCTGTGAAATCCCACTTTCAGACCGTGAAAATCTCAACCTCAGGGCCCCTTCAAGCCATCTCCATGGTCAGGTCCCACTGCAGGAAGAGGTATTTGACAACTGCGAGGTGGTCGTTGGAAACTGCCTTTCTGGCTCCATTCCCAAAAAAGGCTGTGTGCAGCAATCAGGTCCCATGGGGATTGGAATACAGTCTGGTGTGTTTTTGAGGATTCTTTGAGTGATAGAATTAAACCTGAGACCCCAGAGCTAGGTTTCAGTGAAAGATGGCTGGACTCTGGACCTCACTGCCTCTCTTATCCTGGGCCTCACAGGCGCTCTCTGGGAAAGGCAGAAACCCTGACAAAGGCAAGTCAAAAGCAGAGCAGTGTTCTCACACCTCAAACTGTCCACTTATGGGTGCAGATGAGGTTAAGACAGTGTCTCAGAGGCCATCTGTGGTGATGGCAAGCCTGAAAAGGGTGTCCAGTAGTGCTGGTGAGGGGCACTGTGGATTCCCCATGAAAGAAAAGAACAATCAAGATTTGCCTAAGAGAATGAGATACCTTTTGCTGGAGTTTAAGCAATGTTCAATGATTCTTGTCACAGAACATGAAATCCTCCTACAAATTGCAAGCAACCTCAGCCCCGACAAGGAGACAATCACCCACAACCTGGAGCAAAGCCAGCCTATCCGAAGTAATTTTGCTTTTTGAAATCCCTGACAGCTACATAATCTGTGGTGAGAGACAGTCACATCCAACAAAAGCCCAATGAAATACTCCCTGCACAATGAAAAAGGACATGAAGATGCAATGAAACACAGCCTAGATTACCAGGCAAGAGCCAGACACACCAGTCTGCTTCTTATGCTACAGAAATAATGCTGTCCTCTGATAGAAGTTTGAGAACAAAAATTTACTTGCTGACATCTGTAATGGGAATTTATGGTTTTAGATGTATCAAAGAAGCCTGGTCATTAAAACATTACAGTGTTTAGAAGGAAATACTCATGCAAGGGATTTCCATGACTGTTGTCCTCCGTGAACTGGGAAACATTTAGTGTGCAAGATATTCCCAGGAAACCCTAGACTGAAGAGGAACATGGAAGTCAGGAAAGGAAGAGGCAAGTATGGGGACCACATCCCAAACAGGATTAATCCATCCCACTTTGGGAGTCTGCCATGATGGCCCCAGTTTGCTCTCAATATTCTCTGCACATTGGAGTACTCCCAGATGAACAGGGGGCCATGGTGTGGACGGCTGGTACAATTAAAGGAATGCAGCAATGCAGTTGGAAGCAACTTCTGCATCATCTGTCTTCACCTTTTTTTCAGGTGAAGGTGTTGGACCCCATCAAACCCTCACCAGATTGTATCCTCACCCCTCACTTACCTTATTGATGCTCACACTGTCTGCCAGAATGAAATCCCAAGAAAATGGAAGAGTGTCCCCTGATGACTTTAAGCACCTGCTCAGCTGGGAACTGAATTCCAGGTAAATTCAAGGGGTCCTGTGGACAAGACTGCTAGTATGTCTCACCTTGGGTTGGCCGTGGGACTATGAAACAGTGGAAGATGTCAGTTCTTGGGTATGATGTGCTGCTCTTCTTTCTAGAAGAGGAGATTTTTTTTTATCAGGGGGAGGTGATTTGGACTCCAGTTCACCTCTGCCAGACTCTCAATTCACTGTGGATTCAAGATCTACAGAAAAATAAAGAACAGGGAGCCACACAGCCCAAGTAGAACCACACACACAGGTGACCAAAATGTTGGGTTCTTTTTTTTAAAAAAAAAAGAGAGAGAGAGAGACAGAAACACTGCAATGCATTTTCCACATTACTTTAGGCAAGTTCCACTTACAGGGACACACTCCCACACACACCCACAAATACACAAAGCCTCACATGCAAGTAGACACCCAATACTAGCAACACTCCCACAGAAACACTCTCACAGAAACAAACAGCAAGCCAGCTTCTGAGACCGTGTAATTCTTCAGGAAGCCACACTTGGGAAATATCATGCCAAGGAACACAAGTGGGTTGTACCTAATAATCACTTTGGGGCAAATTTCAAAAAGAGTCACCCTTGTAACACCTAAGCAGGCCTCAGTCATGCCGAAGACTTGTTTTGGATACTTAGAGATTTTGCGGTTCATTCCTGCAACTCTGCTTGATATTTCTTCGGGCTGCCTAGCCTCCAGCCTCTACTAGAGTCATGGGACTGTCATGCAGATCCCACAGAGAAGACAGGTGAGAGTCCACCGCTGATGCATCCCCATAGAGGTCTCATTCTCTGCCAAGCCACAGGGAATTGTTGCTAGGCAACAGTGGGATTTATTGTGACACTAGCCAGAGCTCACTGCTCAGGACTGGTGCTTTGAGACTAGCGCATGCACATTCATGAGTCAGGTGCAGGTATGTGGCTATCAAAGCTGTCAGCCTGCCTAAGCAGAGGAAAATGGTACACGCAGAGCCAGCCTGGTATTGAGAAAAAAAAATTGCCTGCAATAACCCACTGTGGGCCCCTAGAACTCTCAGCCTTATTGCTCCTTTGGGTCATCTTGGTGGTGGGGTACTGGTGGAGGAGGAGGTATTTAGAGACTGTGAGATGGTCACTGGAAACTGCTCTTCTGACTCCATTCCCAGAAGAGGCTGTGTGCAAGAACCACGTCACATGGAGATTGGAATACGGTCCAGTGAGTTGTTGAGGGTTATTTATGTGATGGAATAATAACTGAGACCCCAGAGGTGGGTGTCTGTGAAAGATGGCTGAGTTCTTGACATCACTGATTCTCTTCATGCTGGGCCTCACAGGGACTCTCTGGGATAGGCAGGAACCACTGCAAAGGCGATTTCAAGGTGGAGCAGTGTTTTCTCACCTTGAATTGGCCTCGCATGTGGGTAGATGAGTTTGTGACAGTGTCTCAGAGGCCATCTGTGGTGATTGCAAACCTGAAAATGGTGTCCAGTAGTGCTGTTGACAGGCAATGTAGAACTCCATGAAAGCCAAGAAAAATCAATGCTCACTTAAGAGAAGGAGCTGCCTTGTGCTGGAGTACAAGTGATGTTCAATGATTCTTGTCAGGACACAAAATCCTCTTGCAAAGTGCAAACATCCTCAGCCCCACAATGCGACCACGACCCACAACCTGAAGTTCAGCCAGTCTATCCAAAGTCTTTTTTACTCTCTGAAATCCCTTGCTTTCAAAAGATCTGTGGTGAGAGACAGTCCCATCCAGCAACAGCCCATTGAAGGAGATCCATGACAATGAGAAAGGATGTGCAGAGGAAATGAAACAGAGCCTAAATTACCAGGCAAATGTTAGATGCGGTTGCCTCCTTCTCATTCCATAGGAATCATGCCACCCTTTGATAGATGTGGGAAAACAAGAGTTTGCCTGTTGGTGGCTCTACAGGAATTTACGGTTTTTAAAGTATCAAAGCTGTCAAGTCATTAAAACGTGACAATGTTTTGAAGAAAATACTCACATAATGGATTCCCATGAGGGTCATCCTTTGTGAACTGGGAAATGGTTAGTGTGGAAGACAGTGAGCCAGACCGAGGAAACCCTAATTTTATGAGGAGCATGGAAGTCAGAAAAAAGGAGGCAACTGTGGAGGCCACATCGCACCCAGCATCAATCCATCCCACTCCCATTTGCCCCCATGTATGAAAGCCCTCAAAGTGCAAAGCCCCAGTTTGCACTCCACATGTTCATGGCATATTGGAAAACTCCCACTTAAACACCGGGTCATTGTATGCACTGCTTGTGCACTTAAGGGAATGTGGGGATGCAGTTGAAAGCAACTTCTGTGTCATCTGTCTTCACCTTCTTTGCAGGTGAAGTTGTGGGACACAATCCACACCTCAACAGATTGTATCCTCTACCCTATGTGACCTTATTTCTGCTCACACTCTCAGTTTCAGAATGAAATCCCAAGATGGTGGAGTAGTGCCTCCTCAACTTATGATGTTAAGCACCTGCTTGGCTGGTCTCATATATTGATTAATCATACTTACAGTTTTTTACATTCATTGTGAAACACAATGTTCCATATTTCTTCCTTATTCTCCACCATTTATTTTATTCTCAGATTAGTTATAGTTTTGTCAAATATATGAAATAAGGTAACACTGCAGTATTTCGGAGAGCACACTGCATTGGAAACAGAATCATATTGAAATGGGAAAACATCCCTTATTTCCCACAGCCAGGCGAGGAATGAGGACAGGTTGCGGGGCTTTACCCCAGGCAGCATCTAGGTGTGAATGCTTACAGCTTCTGAATCCCTAGTGGGTATGTATTACACGGTATTAATTTAGTTTATCCATCTGTAAGCAGCTTGTGTTAGCTCAATTAGACACCATGCTTTACTACAAAGACAGAGGGATTTCTGGATCCCAGGGTTTCCTGCCTTGGTGTACCTGAAGAATTGTCTCACACGTGGGCTTGGAGAATAAGTGCAAGGTTTCATTGAGTGGAAGTTCTCAGCAGATGAATGGGGAGCCAGAAGGGAGATGGAGTGGGAAGGTGGTTTTCCCTTGGAATGAGGCAACTCAGTGCTCTCCTCCCACAGCCCCACAGAATTCCGTGTTCTTCTGTGGTGAATGGCCCACCACCTCAGTCTTTGTGGTCTCCTTTCTCTGGTGACCCCTCAAGGTCCAGTTGCTGTGTCTTCCTCTGCTGATGGTTCCTCTTGATGTCCAGCTGCTGCATCTCTGTCTGCTAGCATCTCAGGGTTTCTGATAGCACAGGATGGGGGTATGTCAGGCCGGGTTGTTCTTGGAAAATGCAATGCTTGAGCAAAAACAAACAAACAAACAAACAAACAAACAAACAAAAAACCAGAAGCGTATGTCCTCACCAGTTTGGGCAGGAAAACAGAAGTGTGTGTCCTCACCTAGGTCAGTGAGCACAGGCCTGAGTGTGGCAGCCTAGCCAAGAACCACACCTTCCTCTACCAGGCACTTCCCTGCCCCCTTCCATATCAATATATATTTTTTAATTTAAAACCAAAAATAGTATCAAAATCCTTTGAGAAGGAGAGGGAAACAAACTGTCTTCTCTCATCTTTTTGTTCTCTAATCTCTGCAGTGTCACTCCTTGACTGACCTGAAACAGGAAGTAATTTTTATGTTAGCCTAGGAACCATGTCTTCCAGGGGCCACGCCTCTCTATTACAGAACAGTGCCAGGGAGAGGTGATTGACGTATCTCTGGGCATACAAACCCAGGACCTCACACAAAGGACTATCAGAGACAATTATAGTATCAAGGGATCAACAGAGAAGTAGTCTCAGAAACGACTTATTAATGATATTTGTGAAAAGACCAAAACATAAAACAGAGTTTATGAGGTAGTAAACATAACAAGAACATAAAGAAAAGCAGGCAAAATTGTAAAGTCCAGGCTATCTTCCTTTCCTTTATAGGATTTTGAAATTCCCTTCCAGAATCCTTTTCCCAATAACTTCCATTCATGGATTAACTCTTGAAATATTTATTGAGCTAGTATGGCCTAAGAATTGGGCCAAATGCATCATATGCTCTGTTAGTACTTCTGTCATTGATATAAAGAATATTTCTTTTTTTCTACAGTGTTTTTCTCCCAAACATTCTTCTTGCAAATTCTTATCCTTACAGATGCGGTAAACTTTTCTTGCCCTAAGAAGGTTCCCCAAACTCCTGTAAACCCAGTTAAGAATTTCCTTCCTCTCCAACTGTTATTAAATTGTATATAACACTTGTCAGAGTACATTGCAATTATTGCTCTTCTCTTCATTCTCCAATTAAACTATGAATATTTTGAAAGAAAAGTCTATAAACACAATGGCTAGACATTTGTCAATATTTATTATACAAAAGGTTATTAGATATTTATATATAATATTCTAATGTATTTGTCCTAATTTTTGGAAAACAATATAAACAATGTTCACTGACTGTTCCTGATTAACTGCTCAACTTTAAACAATTTCTATGCTTTTTGAGCAATCATACACACTTCCAAAAAACACCTGAAAGTGTTTTTATTTTAATTTATTATGTTTTTATATTGAATTATTTTGTAGAGGCAAGGTCTTGCCATGTGGCTCAGGTTGAAGTGCTGGGTGCAATCACAGCTAACTACAACTTTGAACTCCTGAGTAAATAGTACAACAGATGTGTGACATCAGCCCAATTTAATTAATTAAATAATTAGTTTCATTTTAGAGATAGGTCTTGCAATGTTTCTTGTTCTGGTGTCACAATCTGGGTTTGAAGCTGTCCTCCCTACTCAGTTTGCCAAAGGGCTGCAATTCCAGGCATGAACCACCAGACCTCAAAGAGGAAATTTTAGATTTTAGAGTATTGTAATAGGATAGACTTAATTTCTTCTTTCAATTTTGCATTTGCAGTGGCACTTGAGCATAATTATTTCTTATGTTGACAGTGTGATTTCTCATATTTGGCCAACAAATTTTGAAATATTTATTCTGTTTATGTAAAACCTAATAAATCATAGTCAACTCAGTTGAGAGTAGAGTATGTAGGTGTTTTTGTGTTGAAGCTATGAAAACAAATGTAGAGAGATATTAAGAACCAAAGACATTTTTAGGTATATCCTAAAGCTTTATGCTTGCAAGTGACACATAATACATGGCATGGATAGTTTTATACACTACCCTGAAATACATTTAGCACTTGCAATTTCCTGACTTTGTTTTCATCAGAAGTTAATGACATATGGCACTTCTAGTAAGTAAATGAATGTTTGAATTGCTGTGAGTTATTTTAGTCATTGCTCAGCTAATCATTTATCAAAGATCTTTACTTGTGCAATATCATAAATGATGGACATTAAAAATTAACAGGATTCATCTAACTAAAAGCTTCTATCTAATGTGATATTTTTCAGTAAGATGACATCAGTAATTATCCCAAAAAATATTCATTCCAGTAGTTTGAGCCATTATAGCAATTTCCAACCAAAGATTACACAGTCAGGTTCCAGATCTCGGCAACAGTTATTAACATAATGGTTATTAATGAGAAGAGATTTTGATACATCTAGCTGTCTTTGGATGTCAGTGCCTTGAAGAGATGAGTTTGGCATATTAATAAGAAAGGGTGCATTGCTCTGGATACTAAGAAATGTATTGAATTGTTTTTCTTGTCTTCTAAAAAATGAAAGGTCAATTGGAGATATAGAAACAATGGAACATTCCGCCACATGACCTGACATTTCACTGTACTTTGATTTTTTTAAGCATGTACAAAGTTCATTAAATATGCAAAAGTAGGACTGTTATAGGATGAAAGTGTTGGAGTCAGAGGTCACAATCCACAGCAAAGTGATAGTCTCTTGTAGATGGCTCCCTGAGCACTGAATTAGGGTGAGAATCAACTTTCAGGCTACCAACAGGGTACAAGGAGAATGAAGCTATCAACAGTTAACATTATTGGATTAATTGAAATGAATGTTGACAGAGAGTGTGTTGGCTTTATATCAAATTCAGCAGAGTACTTCCAATTGAGAATTTGGTGAGGGTAAACTCTTACCAAATTTCCTGTATGTAAAATTGAGAATTGAAAGATTACACAAACCATACATTATCAGCATTTCATATAAATTTATATACACATGTGCAAACTTGCAGTATGCAAATATTTGTCTATATCTAAATATATCCAAATCCATTGAAGAACAGTTACAAATTTAGAAATTATTCTCCTATTTTACCATTCCCCTTCCTAGAATTTTGTCACAAATACGACTTTTCCATCTGTTTGAAGCCTACTCTCTGGAGGCAGGTAATGTATGGATACAGTAAAGCCATGAAATATCACAGGTTTTGTATCAGAGAAAATAATAACACCAGTGCTGTAAAAGATCCATTGTGAGGAGAAATTTATACTTCACATGACTACAAATATGAAGTATTATTTCATCGAAAGCTGGTATCAGTCAATACAACTTGTTTTTAATGTTTTATTTAAAATCTTTAATCTCAAAAGGACAATGATATTGCTAAAAATAATGATTCAGAATTTCCTTTAATTTATTGATTATTTAAAATGTATGTGAAATACTAAAAAGTACTGTACAATGTAGTTTCATGAAGCATTTTCTATGGTTTTGTAAAATTAATAGCTGCAATGGAATTTTTTGACACATACATTTCTTTATATTATTTTATTGTTTATTATTATACTTTCACTTTATTACTTGCTTACATGTCATAAATGATAGAAATAAAAATATTTTTATTTAAAAATATAGAAAGCATGGATTTTTGTTTATGTTTTCCAGTGAGAGAAAGTCACCAATAATTTTATCTATATAGGGAAATACTGAAAAGCCCCAAGTTGTTAACTTTCCTGTCTTTTGAAGTTTCATACTTCCATATAGGTATGAGATCAAATTGACTGTGATTATTTTTTGGTTTCACTATGACTACTGAGTTTCTGAGTTTCTGATATAGTGATATATATATAGAGTGACAACCTCCTTAACCAGGGTGGACTCCACATCCTCACCACACAGTGTTGTCTGGAAGTGTTACTCCTGGTGCTCCAGCCACTGTTTCAAGGTGCAGAGAATGACCAGCAGATACCTAAGTCCTTGTCCTTCTGTCCAAGTAATAGCCATAGAATTAGTAAAAGAGTGGCACATTAGACCTCATGACATTTTTAAGGCTGACCTCTTTATAAGCATTTCATCCAGATACATATGAGTTTATCTCATTTATTTTATTTATTAGTAGCTATCATTTCAAAATCAATTTTTGCTTGAGAGATATTTCAACATATAACCAAATATTTGGAGCTATGACATACAGGTTTCAAGTTTGAAAGTCTGTATCTGCTATTATGTGGGGCAAAAGCTATCCAGCACTTATAAAAATGAGCAATTTTTAGTCATGACCAATGTAGTGGTCTAAAACACACTTTGAAATTCTTTGCAAACCCATTTGAAAATATTCCTGATGTGACTGAACACAGTACTTGCTTCTAAGGAATGGAAAACAGGGCAAGCATTTTCCGGATACCGGGCCACATCTGGCCTAGGTTAGAAAATGTGACACAGCTTTGCCTAAGTCTCCTGCTGTCATGGGGACAAATCCCTCAGGAGCCTCAGACCAGTATATCACAAAGTCTAACACCCTGATAACACTATGCAGAAAGGACAATGCATGGAGAGACTCATAGAAATAAAAGTAGATGCCTGAGGATCTCAGCAGTCCAGCCCTTACTATTTGAGTCATGCTAGCCATGACACCAGGGAGATGAGAGGACACCTGACAATGTCCCCATCCTGAGCCATGAAGAGACTGCACCTTCCTGAGTGTCCCTGAACCACAATCATTTGGCTGAGAGACTATGGAATATTGCAGACTGAGAGTAAACTATAATTGTTGCTTTAAGCCACTAAGTTTTAGATAATTTTGAAAGGCACTTTAGTCTCCTAGAAAAACAGTTGTTTACTGATTTGAGTAATTGTGGAGAACTTTAAAGGCAAACGTCACTAATGCTAATACCCTGGAAAAATCAAACCATCAAGACTCTTCTGAAGACAATATTGCTCATCAACTGAGCTTTAAAACAGATATGAGACAGGTCACAGAGGCTCACACCTGCACTCCCAGCAGTTTGGCAGGCCAAGGTGGGTGGATCTCCTGATATCAGGAGTTTGAACCAAGCCTGGCCAACATGACATGAATCCAAGTCTAATATCGTACAAAAGCTAGCTGGGCATGGTGGCCCATGAATGTAATTACAGCTACTCGGGAGGCTGATGCAGGAGAATCCACTGAACCCCGGGCATGGAGTTTGCAGAGAAGTGAGAACACAGCACTTCGGTCCAACCTGGCAACAGAGTGAGACTCTGTCTCAGAAATAAAAATAAAACAATAAAATAGATAGGAGAGATCACTGAAGAGGTAAATGCATAAAACTGAGTAGGTATTGTGGCTCATGCCTGACATCCCAGCATTTTGAGAGGCTGAGGTGGGTGGATCACAAGAGGAAAGGAATTCAAGACCAGCCTGAGCAAACATTGTGAAACCAGGTCTCTACCAAAAATACAAAAAAAAAAAAAAAGGAAGAAGAAAAATAGACAAGATTAGTGTCATACGCCTGCAGTCACAGCTACTCTGGAGGGTGTGACTGGAGAATTTCTTGGACCCAGGATGGCGAGGTTACAGTAAGCATAGATAATGCCACTGCGCTCCACCCTAGGTGACATAGCAGGATTCCATCTAAAAACAAAAATCAAAGAGAGACACAGGCATAGAAGAAGAAAGAAAGAGAGAAAGAAAGAAAGAAAGACAGAAAGAAAGAAAGAGAAAGAAAGAAAGAAAGAGAAAGAAGGAGAGAGAAGGAGGGAGGGAGGAAGGAAAGTAAGTAAGAAGGAAGGATGGAAGTAAGGAAGGAAAGAAGGAAGGAAGGAAGGAAGGAAAGAGGATGAAAGGCATAAAACCAAAGGGAAATGAATAAAAATAAAAACTTGCCATTTGCACATTATCCACATGAATTTTGAATTATGTTTAAAATAATATTTAGGTCTCTAGTAGACTCACAGAAACTTTAAAATAACCTAGTGTATACTGTCAAAATTATTCATGTAACTATGATGTTAACTAAGATTCTTGTAGTTTTCAACAACCAAATCTAAGTGACATTTGTCATCAAATTGCATGCTACTAGGGGCAGGGTAGTCTGTTATGCTGCCTAATCCACACTGAATTAAAAACGAATTCAAATCTGGAAAAGATTTTACAGTTACTATTACCAGTAAAGACTGTTTTGTTTCCTGATTTGTGGAGGATTTTATTGCCACAATTTTTATGGATCTGGCAGAAAGCCTTCTTGGTCCAAACTCACCCCTTATCACAGTACATGTGTATTCAGGAATTAAGAGGAAAGAGCATCCAATCCCTCTGCTTTCCTGCATTGGTTCCCATGCACAAGCAAATGTGCTGTGTTAGTGGCTAACAAATATATATATTTTTGATCAATGAAATTTATGTTTCCCAATGGTAAAACAAAATATTATTATCAGTTGTATTTTTATTATTTATTTACTGAGAGGTAGGGCCTTGCTTTGTCACCAGGCTGAATCACACATTACTGTAATTTCAGACTTTTGGGCTCGTAGGATCTCTAACATCAGCCTCACAAAATACTGAAATTACAGACTTCAGCCATTGTGCCCAGCCTAAAGTTTAGAGATAAAGGCTAATGAATATATTGTACACCATATAAATAAACATTATTGCAGGTTTTTTAGAGAGCTGTTAAGAAACCACTGAAAAACTGACATTGTGTAAGGCTGCTGGCAACAATGTAATGCAGGCAAAGGAGTGGGTCCTTCCCCACTGAGCCTTCAGATAATACCAGAGTCCTGCTTGGCATTTCTATGGCTGCTTTTTGAGAGAACATGAAACATAGTTGTGTGTGTTGTGAGTGTGTGTGTGTATGTGTGAGTGTATGTGTGTGTAAGCATACGTACCTAACCAGTTAAACAAACTAGGCTCACTCACACAATGGAATATGATGCAGCTTTTTGTAGATATGGTAGAATTCATCCCAAATTTATCAGTTCCTGGGCTGCTTTTTTTTTTGGCTGGTAGGTTATTTATTAGTAATGATTCCATTTCAAAAATTGAAATTGAACAGGCTGGAGTTGAGACTGGATCCACTTTGATTCTGTTGTGGAACAGAAAATGGCATGACTGTAATTTTGGCTGTGATGCTTACTGGAAGGTTTCTGCATAGATGTGATAGTTTTCTGCCTGCAGCAGGAGGGCCTGGGGCTGAAAATCAGCTCCCTTGACACCTGATGTTGAACAGATTATTTAGAGCCTGGTCTCTGCTAAGAAAGTTGCATATTGCCCAGAAATTTTCTCGAGGATTATATAGCTCCCTGACTAAGTGAAAGCCAGGGCTGAGAGTGACTCCTCCCTATAGGGGACAGAGGCTAGAGAGTCTAGGTCCATTTTCTGCTGGACAGAGCCTGGATAGACTACGTTCATTGGCTCAGAATGGCAAGTTCCCCAGCATGGTAGTTGTTTCCCAGCAGCAGTGGGAGGGGCTGGAGCTGAGACTGGGATTCTCTGTTCCTCAATAAAGTCATGTGCTCTAGAGATTCTAATGCCCAAGTTATTTCCACTAGATATATCAGAAGTGAAGTCCCTTCCAGGGATACTAAGGATTATTATAAAACTCCTTGTTCACTGGATCCAGATAGGGCCAGAAACTTCATCCTTAACCACTACATTGCCTCCGATTTTCAGCCCAGGGATGGGGAGCACACAGGGCTAGGATGGTGAAAAGTATGGTTGCTGCGATGGGGTGGGGTCACATGCCCCTTCTGTGGATAATCACCAAGCTGCCACTTTGTCACAGCCTTGGATGTTCTGCAGAAAAAAACAGGATAGTATTTGGCATTTGGCCAATGATTTGAGTCTGGCAGACCCACCAGTCATGGCTGGTTGTTGCAGAATGATGTTGTGGCCTAGTTTCTCTGATAGTGCACCTCTGCTGGCTGGAAGGAAAAGCCACCATTAAGATTACTGTATAGTCAGTGTGATCCCCATTCATGTAGTTTTTTTGTAACTGACCCAGTTGTCTGATACCTCCAAGGTTTCCCACCGGGTAAGGCTAGAGAGAACATCATGTGAAGAATTGCAAAATGGAAAATAAAAGGTTGAATGTACACTTTCAACCCTCTCCTCTCTGAAGAAACTGTGAGTCTGGGAAAAATTTTTTTTGTATGCAACACTGTGCTGGCTTGGGGAGGAAAAAAAAACCATCAAATTAAAACTGATATTTTATCCTGTGTGTGGCTATTTTCAATTCTACAGTCAAAAAAGGTGTCATAGATTGAATCCCAAGTTATAGAATCATTCACTAAGGTGTCTTTACCTGAGGAAAGTTGTGAGTTGTGTTTTTTTGTGGAGAGGGTGGGAATAAAACAGAATTACAGAATGCCTATTCTGTCACATCAGACCCTAGAAACAGGCAAGTTAAAAGACTGGTCCAGGCTCACACCTGTAACCCAAGCACTTTGGGAGGCCAAGGTGGGCATATCACTAAGTCATGAGGTTGAGACCAACCTGGCTAACATGGTGAAATCCCCTCTTTGCTAACATAAAAAAATGAAATACCCTGGTATGGTAGCAAGTGCCTGTAGTCCCAGCTACTTGGAAGGTTGAGGCAGGAGTATCTCTTGAACATGGGAGATGTAGGCCAAAGTGAGCTGAGATCACATCACTGCACTTCGAACTCAGTGACAGACTAAGACTTCATGTAAAAAAAAAAAAAAAAAAACCTGGTTCTAAGGGAGGTGTTTAAAAGATTGCGGTGCTTCCATGGAGATGCTGAAAGCTAGAGCAAACCAAGGGTTGAGTTTAAGGAAGAGCTCACGGGACCATTGAAAACCTCCTGTTTGTCCTCTATGGAATGCAGGAAATAGTGAATGTGGAGCTCCACTGCTTACTGATATGCACAAGTTATCAGCCGGAGATACACATCTTAGTCTGTTTGTGTTCCTATAGAAGAATATGAGAGTGGAAAAATTATAAAGAAAAGAGCTTTCATTGGCTCCTGGTTCTGCATGCTGTAAAAGATGTGTGGTGCCAGCATCCACATCTGGTAAGAGCCCCACAGGGCTTCCACTCAGTACAGAAGGTAAAAGGAAAACAAGCATGTCACATGTGGAGAGAGCAAGAGAGAGATGGGGAGAAGGTCTCGGGCTCTTTTCTACAACGAATTTGGATGTAAGCTCCATTGTGGGAAGTAATACAGTGGAAAACTCACTTATTAACCATGGCGAAGGCGCCAAGCCATTTATGAGAGGTGCAGCCCCATACAGAAACACCTCCCACTAGATGCCATTTACAGTGTGGAAGACTACATTTCATTCTGAGGCTTGGAGTGACAAATGTCCAAAATATATCAATAGGCAAGTTTAAAAATCATGCAGAGTTACTGTAACACAATCCTTTTTCTTCTTTAGAATCCTGGGACTACAAAAAGCTGTGCTTCATTAGCTTTCAGGGATTGGCAAGTCAGTATTCAAAGTCTTAGGGAGCAACCTGAGAAGTCAGGGCAATAGTTGGGTAGTTTGACTTCTCCAAAGGAAAATTTAGAAGCTCAGTATATTGCTACAGTGAGTGATGATGAAGACTGATGAGAAATGTCTATATGCCTAGTTTCAGAGGACCTTGACAGATCCAAAAGTCAGAATTAGAAGCAAGATACCTGGGAAGAAGCTATAAAAATCAAGACATGGCTGAGTGTGGTCATTCATGCCTGTAATCCCAACATTTTCAGAGGCCAAGGCAGGGGATCACCTGGGGTCAGGAGTTAGAGACCAGCCTGACCAACATGGTGAAATATTGTCTCTACTAGAAAATACAAAAATTAGCCTGGCATGGTGGTGGGTGCTGTAATCCCATCTACTGGGGAGGCTGAGGCAGGGGAATCACTTGAGCCCAGGAGGAAGAGTTTGCAGTGAGCTGGGATCATGCCATTTGCCTCCTGCCTAGGTGACAGAGCAAGATTCTGTCTTAAAATAATAAAGAAATAAAAAAAAGTCAAGACATTAGATGTCCAATCTAAGTGGGATTTGAATTACAAAGTGAGAGCTGAGCTTCCTTGACTGCTTGAGTTCCAATAAGCCAGGAGGAAACAGTTTCAGAAATGCTTGAATATCTATTTAAATCTCTCTTTTATCTTGGAGGTCCTAGGAGAGTTATGAATGCCAATCTGTGTTAGAATCCAGAGATGGGCAAGTTAGGAATCATTTCATTGAGAAGCAGCTGTAACAGCTGGGGAATTACATTTGTGGCTTAATAATTCAGTCCTCTGAGAGAAGCTGTGAAACAACAGGTCCGTATTGATTTCAGGCCACTGGGACAGACATAAACTCTAGAACAAGATCATGATTCAGTTTTTCTTACCACTTTTTAAGTCAGCATTTTCATAATCCTATGTGCAAGAGTATCTCAACTAGTTTCTGGGTTTATCTTATAGGGAATTGATGTGGGTGTGACTTTTTATTTGTTGCTTTGTGGATGGAGGAACAAATTAGAGCCCCCTATTTTATCACTTTGTTGGGGATGTGCTTTTTATTAATTTTTTACTTACTTAAAAATATCTGTACAAAACTGTTGTAGATAGTTTTGGCATACATGCAATATTTTGATACAAGCAATGTGTACTGGTAAGGAAGGGACCAAAGAGAGGATTGGGGTGGGTTAAATTATGGTTGCTTGGAAGGAATAAGATCTAATGTTCAGTAGCACAGGATGAGTACACTTAATAATGATTTATTGCATATCTCAAAAGAATGAAAAGAGTGAAGGTGGAATGTCGCTCACACCAACAAATGATATGCCAGACTCAGTGGCTCATGGCTATAATCACAAAACTTTGGGAGGCCAAGGAAGGAGGATCACATAAGCCTGGAAGTTTGAAACCAGCCTGAACAATATATTCAAAGCATTGTCTCTACCACACACACACAAACGCAAAAGCTGGGCACAGTGGTGTTTGTAATTCCAGCTACTTGGGAGGCTCAAATGGAAGGCTAACACATTTGAACCCAGGAGTTCAAGTCTGCAGTGAGCTAAAATGTTACCACTGCAATCCAGGAGGGACAACAGAGTGAGACCCTGTCTCTAAAAAAGAAAAAAGAAATGATAAATGCTTGAACTGAAGGATATCATAATTATTATTTATATATTTGTTGATTTATATAATTATTTTTGTGTTGGAGTCTCGCTCTGTCACTCAGGCTATAGTGGATGGCATAATATAGGCTCACTGCAGCCTCAGGCTCCCAGGTTCAGAAGATTCTCCTGCCTGAGCCTCACAATTAACTGTAGCATACTATGGGTTTGGGCCACCACACCCAGCTAATTTTTGTATTTTTGGTAGAGATGGGGGGTTTCATGATGTTGGCCAGCCTGGTCTTGAACTCCTGACCTAAAGTGATCTGCAAGCCTTGGCCTCCCAAAGTGCTGGAATTAAAGACTTGAGCCATCATGCCTGGACAGTAAGATACACAAGATTATGGAGTTTTATCTTTTCTCTTCATCCTCACAATCCTACATTATAGGTGAATGAAAACACAATTTAATAACATGAATAACTCACTTTTAAATCAAAGTTGGTAATTTCTCTCTTTAAAATTATTTGCACCCTCACCTAATAAAAATTGAGATCTTGTCCAAATTTTACCAATTTACAGGCTCATGCCTGTAATCTTAGCACTTTGGGAGTCCATGGAGGGTGGATCAGGATTTTAAGAACACTCAATCATAGTGAAACCATGTCTGTATTAAAAATACAAAAAATTAGCCAGCTGTGGTGCACACATATCGAATCCAGTTACTCAGAATACTGAGGCAGGAGAATAACTTGGACCTAGAAGCTGGAGGTAGCAGTAAGCCAAGATGGAGCCACTGAACCCCAGCTTGGGCAACAAAACTACACTCCATCTCAAAAACACAATTAATTAAGTCTCAACCATTCTAGATTATTTCTATTTGTAAGAACTTATTACTAAACCATTACTTACATCAAACATTGTCAAAACTTTGAAGAAAAAATTAACATGAGTACCTCCCCAGACAAAACACTTAGTTTCCACTATGTAAACTATGAACATTTAATTTCATTATGCTATGCACTTGAGAAACTTTGCTGGGTCACTTTTGTTTTATGTAAAAAAAAAGTTTTCATTATCATTATCCCTCTTCAGCCACAGAATGCTTCAAGTAGAATATTCCAGATGTCTTAAACTTTGATATCTAGCACATGTAAGTATCTCTTTTGACCTGTACTATTCCTCTAAAAAATAAACATTTTATGGTGAGGCAGACAGTTGTGGAGGCTTTCTCAAGACTTCTCAAATATTTTAAGCTTATATGTTTTTAAAGAGAAACAGCCTAATTAGAAAACTTGTGCAGCCTGTGAGGGAGACATGTCACATGCCTAATTTTGTATCTACTTATGTTCAAAGAAACAAAGGAAAATGTTCAACAAACAATGCAATTTACTCTCCTATTAAATTTGCTTTTGATCATGTGCAGCTATGCAATAACATCAGTCATTTTGCATTACATGTAAAATTTTATGCTGAAAATGTTAATGTAGATATTACATCTCAACACATAGTTTTCAAATAACATTAAAAAGTATAATATTACTCTGAAAAATAGTTCCTTTTTCTTTGAATACCTCAAAAAAGTCACAAAACCAACATGTTTATTTTAGTAATATGCATGTAACAATGCAGAAATAACATTTCAAGTTTGGATTTGCAAACAAGATTTGGTATGCAATAACTATTATTTTGAATTCTTGCTTTAAAATTTGCTTCAGCCTCCTTTTTCAGATTGACTTTCCCCATCATCTCCTGTAGATGGCACATAACTTGAACTACCATATTCCTCAAGAGCAGCAGGGTGCACCCTATCCAGAGAAGGTGGATTCCTTTGGTCTTTTCTGCCAAAGTGCTCACAACCACAAAAATAAAAATCACCATAGCTCCTTGAGTAACTCTCCTGACTTCTGCCATATCTATCTCATGTATTGTTATAATCATGGCAGCTGCTTCCACCATAAGACATCCGAGGCCCTCGCTCAGGTGGTGCACCATGAGAGGTCCCTGCAGCATTCATAAAATAATATGTTGGACTACATTTAAACATTTTTACTGCTATCACTAAAGCATGAATTAGCTAAAGAAGTACTATTTGGAAATATCTGCTTTCCTCTGCCTTTGTCAACAAGATATTAATTAAGGTTGCATTTGTCAGAAGGTTTTATTTAAAATAAGTGTAAGAGTACTATTTTGAAGCTTAACAAATTTAATTATAAAGTAAACATTGAGTCACATTTCACTGGACGTGAACTGAAGCTGTCACCTTCATATCATTCCCTATGCTTTATACTGTTAAGAATACTCAATATTTAAACATGTTATATTTGTCCTTTATAATTTTTATTAGAATTTCATTAGAATAACCATCTGGTCTATTAAATATAATTTTATAACTTACAAATCCATCCTGGTCCCTTACCATATCTCTGAAATGCATCTCTGTAAGAACTTCCACTTGGATGTTCAGAATGATCTCTACCATGGGCCTCGCCGCAGCCATCACGATAATTAAATTGAAAAAAAAAAGTTTTCTTAATGTCAGAATGAACAATTTAAGAAATCTATTTTATAAATCCATAAAATGCTATAGTACCTATATCCTCTAGAGGATTGTACATCCTGAATAGAACAACCATAATCACGGTATGCACAGTCTGTAGGTATTGGGGCATACATAATGCCTGCTTTCTCAGGAATTTTGATGATTTCTGTGTACATAAGTTTAAGCAACAAATTTAAACCTTCAACTTCTAGTATCCAAAACATAACTTAATCACATCATAAACAAAATTAAAGGGCCAAACATCTAAATAGATATTTATCCAAATAAAATAAGCAAATGCCAAAAAAGCACATGGAACAGATACTCCTAATCAATGATGCAGAAAATACATTTCAAATCCAAAATGATATGCCATACTTCACACACTGGAATGGCAATAGATTTTAAAAAGCAAGAAATACCAAGTGTTTGAGAGGATGTAGATAAATCAGGACCCTGATACAATGTCAGTTGGAATGAACAATTGAAGAAATCTGTTTGACAAATACTGAAAACATTATAGTACTTATATCCTCTAGAGGAATGTTCATCCCTACTAGAATGACCACAATCACGGTATGCATAGTCTCTATATGGTGGAGCATAATTCCTAGTTTCTCGGGAACTTCGATGATTTCTGTGTGCATAAGTTTAAGCAACAACCTTTGAATTTTCAACTTCTACTATCCAAAACATAACTAACTTACAACTTAAACAAAATTAAAAGTTTAAACATCTAAATAGCTATTTACCCAAATAAAATAGGCAAATGCCCAAAATGCACATGGAACAGATACTCATAATCAGTGATTCAGAAAATGCATTTTAAATCCAAAAGGAGCTTCCATACTTCATACACACACACTGGAATGGCAATAAATTTTAAAAAGCAGGAAATAACAAGTGTTTGAGAGGATGTAGATAAATTGGAACCCTGAAAAGGTGCTGGCTGGAATGGAATGTGATGTAGCTACTATGGAGAAATGTGGTGGTTCCTCAAGAAAGCAAACATAATTATCATAGGACCAAGCAATTTCACTTCTATGTACACCAACAATTGCATAAGTGTACCCAAAGAAATATTGGCGCATAGAAACACTGTGGTGGAAACAACTCAAATAAAATAATGGATTAACAGCCTGTGGAAGAAGTGAAGTACTATAATGTAACTGAACCTTCAGGACATCATGCAAAAGGAAAGGAAAAAGATTAAAAAAGGTCGGTAGTGTTTGAGCCCATTAACATTAAATGCCCACAACAGGTAAGTTCAGAGACAGAACACAGACTGATATTTGCTAGCAGCTGAGGGAAGGGAGAAAATGAAAGGGATGGCTTAACTGTTAGCTGGAGTTTTAGTTTGGAGTGATGAAAATGTTTTGGAACTCGATGGAGGTAATTACTGCAGAATGTATTAAACACCACTCAACTGTTTACCTTATAATATTTAATTTTGTTATGTGAATTTCATTTCTCAAGGAACAGATTGGCTCTGTGTGTGGATGAGCTCCATAATTCTCTCTTCCATGTCATATGGGACCTTTAATACTAAAATGATGTAACATTATGTAAAGAACACCAAATCTGAAACGTTATTTTCTCTTCCCTCAAACAACTTTTCAAAATTATTTCCTCTATGACTCCTTTCTTCGTTTTCTAAATTACTAGAAAGTCACAACACAATATTTCTTATGGCTTTGGATAATCCCATGGCTCCTGCAAGGCCAATTCTTCTAATGAAGCTGAAAGCAGACATCAATTCTTAAGTAAAACTTCATTTGTAATGTTCAATAACTTCTTAGTTATTATTTTCCTTTTCATATGAATTACTGTTGACTACTAATGACACAATTAAAACATGCAAAACACTCAAACACTTCACTGATTTTAAAGTTTAAATACATTGTCCTTTCTCAGCTGAGAAGGTAAATTGTCCCATGTTGTTCAGTCCATCTCACACACACACAAATATTGCTACCTTTGAACAACTGCATGCTAAATTTTTACATAAAAGTTCTCCTTTATCTCTAAGTGGTTGGCTGTATCTTAAATGCTGACAAAATGCACTAGTGAAGATTTTCTAATGATGCCGAGATTTAATTTTACTTCAATAAAGAATACCCTTAAAGGGATCATTACAACATTGTTGCTATTTCAAAATAGAAAAAGTTCTTTAATGTTCTCTTCATGTGCTATTTCTTAGAGATCAGTCTTTCACCTATGATATACTCACTTGCTAATTTCCCAATGGAAATGTGTTGGCTTGCATATCCTGAAGTCAACCAATACATAACTTTGCTGATACTCTACATTTGAAATATAAAATTGAAAATGGCAGTTTTCAATTTCCTCCATATTAGGATGGAGGACTAAGTAAGAATTTTCATTTACTCTGCTAAACTTCTTTGCTAAGAGCTTTTATTGTCTTGCTTTTTTCTGTTCAGTGTGCTACTTTACAGTTCTGCTTCTCAAAAATATTACTTCTATTCAATCTTAATGTTCACCTCATGTTCCTTAGTTCTAAATTATCTCCTCAAATAATTTCAAATCTTACATTAAGTTCTTGTGTTAATGTTTAAACATCATGGTACAATATAATTATTGATTTACATCCCCTTATACTTCACAACTCTGCACTTCTGTGATATCCACTTAATTTAAGAATATTGCACTCCTTCAAGTCTAAATTTCAAGCCTTAAATTTATTTTTAAATAATATATAATCCCAGTGACTCCTTTTCTGCTAAACGCACTTGTAGTTCTTTTGAATCTTCATGTAAGCAGTAAGAATGCCTTGCACATAAGCATTATCGAGGTCCCAGAAGTTGGATGGCCAACCTCAGTGGCTCACATTGTGGGCCACTGTGGAAGGCAGAGGCAGCTGGACTGCTTGAGCCCCAGAATTTAATGTCAGTTTTGACAATGTAGTGAGATCCTCTCTCTAAAAAAACATGGAAGAAAATTTAGCTAGCTGTCGTGGTGCATGCCTGAATTTGCAGAAACTCAGGTGGCTGAAACAGGAGCATTGCTTGTGCCCAGGAGTTTGAGGCTGGGCCATCATCTCAGGAATGCACACTGACCTGGTAAGAGCAAGACACCAAACCAACAAAGAAATTGAACAAGCAATTTTTAGATTGGGACACCAGGGCAACACTACCAGGAGACCTAGGAAATGGAAGAATTCATTAGACGAAGAAACCTACCATCAAAGAATATTGCTAGGAACTTTTAGAAAAATTAAGCGGTATTTTCTAGCAAACACAGGATTAAAAGGAATGTTGACCTCACTCTCATCACTTCTTTCACCTGAAATGAGAAGCTTGAGTACTTCTTCACCACAAATCTGTAATGTACCTGGTGAGATAGAAACTACAGTAAAACCTATTGATCTATAATTATGCCCGTGTGTGTCACTTCTCTTTTGTTCGATGAACTTAAAGTTAAGCATCCAGTTAAAACAGCTCATTTTCAGTCATACGAAAAATACGGTCTTTCTATCAGGTAGCATTTACTTCAGCCTCTCATTGAACTATTGCTTCTTGCCACAGCAGAAGAAGAAGATTTTTAAGAGGAGGACCTCCACTTCTTGAAGATGGACCTGTTTTAACTGGAATGTGTCCCCTAGAAGAACTCATGTTGAGATCAAGAGTGTATCCACCTTCATCTGTATTTCAAACAAAAATTTTTAGTTAACTAACATCACTGTTTCTTAAATGGCTAAGTTTAGTTGTTTATAAAGATTTTCTACATATTATCATCTAAAAAACTTACATTTGTCTAAACTAATACAGTTAGCATTTCCATATGAATTAGTACAATTCAAGCAATAAAAGTCCATTTAGAAAATCTAGAAATAAACTCAAGTCATAAAATATTCATGTGAGAAAATGTGGGAAAAGTGTGGAGTGATCAGGGAACAGAAATCTATCAGTAAAATATCTAAGTAAAATATACATAAAAATACTAAAAGAAAAATGTTAAATGACTGTTTATATCATTCTATTATGAGGAAAAATTTTCAAAGCATATCATAGAGATAAACTAAATTCCATTCAAAGAAATGTAAACATTTAAAATATCAAAAGGTTACACATCAGGAAAATACATTATCTCTAAAATTTGTTAACATAATATAGAATTCTTACAGTTCCCTCATAAAACACTGGTTTTCAGATTAGACTGTGCTAAATTTTAATAATCTTTAAGAACTACCTATGAAATAATATTTAAAAATATATTTATATATCTACAAAAAAATGTAGATATATACCAATTGCCAGGTTGTGTTACAGGTAAGAATACACACATTCTCATACATGGCACAGTATTATTGAACCTCACCATCAAGATCAATGGAGACAAAATAACCATGAAGCTATGCATCATAAAATGGGGAAAACACTGCAATTTCCATTTTAAAAAACATCTCCAATTAATTAAAAATCTGGTTATTAAAATTCAAAATTAAATGATAGGTTTTTGAAGTTTGGTTAATAGATAATACAAGTTAACCAATAGGTTTGTTTGTTTGTTTGTTTATTTATGTATTTATTTATTTATTGAGATGCACTCTTGCCCTGTCACCTAGGCTGGAGTGCAATGATGTGATCTTGGCTCACTGCAGCTTCCGCCTCACATGTTCCAGTGATTGTCTTGCCACTGTGTCCCCAGTAACTGAGATTACAAGTGCATGCCACCACGCCAGACTAAATTTTTGTACCTTTAGGAAAGACAGGGTTTCACCATGTTGGCCAGGTTGGTCTGGAACTCCTGACCCCATGGTCCACCCACACCACACTACCCAAGTGCTGAGATGACAGGCATGAGCCACCTTGCCCAGCCTATCATACCATCTATCTATCTATCTATCTATCTATCTATCTATCTATCTATCTATCTATCTAATCTATCTATCTATCCATCTAGATACACACGCATAAATATATATATAAATATATATATTTAAATGTGTTTTGTTTTTCTTTTTCTTTTTCATGTAAAAATTTACCCCTCATTTCTATTATGTAAATCACTTATAAATGTCATTTTCAGTGACTCATCCTACAACAAAGAAATGCTACAGCAAAGATATGCTTCACATATCTGTGAAGCAGTGGTTTTTACCCCTTTTCAGAGTCACAGACTCTTTTCAGAAATTTAAGTTCTACGTTTCTTAAATTGAAAATGCTTTATGGTAGGCCAATGTATAAACCCTCATATCAAAATTTCAAAGCAATTGTTTTGCATAGATGCTTGCACAGGTATACACAAAAAGAAAACATAATTCAAAATCAATCTTAAGTACTAAGTTACATTTTTCCTGCTGGAAACTTTAAAATGTGCCATCATATTTTGGTAATAAAACTGATATGAAGTTCTGGGCCCCAGAGTAGAAAATTCTTTTTTTTATTTATTTATTTATTTTTTTTTGGATTTCATTTTATTTATTTATTTATTTTTATTATTATTATTATTATACTTTAGGTTTTATGGTACATGTGCACAATGTGCAGGTAAGTTACATATGTATACATGTGCCGTGCTGGTGCGCTGCACCCACTAACTCGTCATCTAGCATTAGGTATATCTCCCAATGCTATCCCTCCCCCCTCCCCCCACCCCACAACAGTCCCCAAAGTGTGATGTTCCCCTTCCTGTGTCCATGTGTTCTCATTGTTCAATTCCCACCTATGAGTGAGAATATGCGGTGTTTGGTTTTTTGTTCTTGCGATAGTTTACTGAGAATGATGATTTCCAATTTCATCCATGTCCCTACAAAGGACATGAACTCCTCATTTTTTATGGCTGCATAGTATTCCATGGTGTATATGTGCCGCATTTTCTTAATCCAGTCTATCATTGTTGGACATTTGGGTTGGTTCCAAGTCTTTGCTATTGTGAATAATGCCGCAATAAACATATGTGTGCATGTGTCTTTATAGCAGCATGATTTATAATCCTTTGGGTATATACCCAGTAATGGGATGGCTGGGTCAAACGAAATTTCTAGTTCTAGATCCCTGAGGAATCGCCACACTGACTTCCACAAGGGTTGAGCTAGTTTACAGTCCCACCAACAGTGTAAAAGTGTTCCTATTTCTCCACATCCTCTCCAGCACCTGTTGTTTCCTGACATTTTAATGATTGCCATTCTAACTGGTGTGAGATGGTATCTCATTGTGGTTTTGATTTGCATTTCTCTGATGGCCAGCATTTTTTCATGTGTTTTTTGGCTGCATAAATGTCTTCTTTTGAGAAGTGTCTGTTCATGTCCTTCACCCACTATTTGATGGGGTTGTTTGTTTTTTTCTTGTAAATTTGTTTGAGTTCATTGTAGATTCTGGATATTGCCCCTTGGTCAGAGGAGTAGGTTGCGAAAATTTTCTCCCATTTTGTAAGTTGCCTGTTCACTCTGATGGTAGTTTCCTTTGCTGTGCAGAAGCTCTTTATTTTAATTAGATCCCATTTGTCAATTTTGGCTTTTGTTGCCATTGCTTTTGGTGTTTTAGACATGAAGTCCTTGCCCATGCCTATGTCCTGAATGGTAATGCCTAGGTTTTCTTCTAGGGTTTTTATGGTTTTAGGTCTAACATTTAAGTCTTTAATCCATCTTGAATTGATTTTTGTATAAGGTGTAAGGAAGGGATCCAGTTTCAGCTTTCTACATATGGCTAGCCAGTTTTCCCAGCACCATTTATTAAATAGGGAATCCTTTCCCCATTTCTTGTTTTTCTCAGGTTTGTCAAAGATCAGATAGTTGTAGATATGTGGCATTATTTCTGATGGCTCTGTTCTGTTCTATTGATCTATATCTCTGTTTCGGTACCAGTACCATGCTGTTTTGGTTACTGTAGCCTTGTAGTATAGTTTGAAGTCAGGTAGTGTGATGCCTCCAGCTTTGTTCTTTTGGCTTAGGATTGACTTGGTGATCCCGGCTCTTTTTTGCTTCCATATGAACTTTGAAGTAGTATTTTCCAATTCTGTGAAGAAAGTCATTGGTACCTTGATGGGGATGGCATTGAATCTGTAAATTACCTTGGGAAGGATGGCCATTTTCACGATATTGATTCTTCCTACCCATGAGCATGGAATGTTCTTCCATTTGTTTGCATCCTCTTTTATTTCCTTGCGCAGTGGTTTGTAGTTCTCCTTGAAGAGGTCCTTCACATCCCTTGTAAGTTGGATTCCTAGGTATTTTATTCTCTTTGAAGCAATTGTGAATGGGACTTCACCCATGATTTGGCTTTCTATTTGTCTCTTATTGATGTATAAGAATGCTTGTGATTTTTGTACATTGATTTTGTATCCTGAGACTTTGCTGAAGTTGCTTAACAGCTTAAGGAGATTTTGGGCTGAGACAATGGGGTTTTGTAGATATACAATCATGTCATCTGCAAACAGGGACAATTTGACTTCCTCTTTTCCTAATTGAATACCCTTGATTTCCTTCTCCTGCCTAATTGCCCTGGCCAGAACTTCCAACACTATGTAGAATAGAAGCAGTGAGAGAGGGCATCCTTGTCTTGTGCCAGTTTTCAAAGTGAATGCTTCCAGTTTTTGCCCATCCAGTATGATATTGGCTGTGGGTTTGTCATAGATAGCTCTTATTATTTTGAGATATGTCCCATCAATACCTAATTTATTGAGAGTTTTTAGCATGAAGCGTTGTTGAATTTTGTCAAAGGCCTTCTCTGCATCTATTGAGATAATCGCATGGTTTTTGTCTTTGGTTCTGTTTATATGTTGGATTTCATTTATTGATTTGCATATATTGAACCAGCCTTGCATCCCAGGGATGAAGCCCACTTGATCATGTTGGATAAGCTTTTTGATATGCTGCTGGATTCTGTTTGCCAGTATTTTATTGAGGATTTTTGCATCAATGTTCATCAAGGATATTGGTCTAAAATTCTCTTTTTTTGTTGTGTCTCTGCCAGGCTTTGGTATCAGGATGATGCTGGCCTCATAAAATGAGTTAGGGAGGATTCCCTCTTTTTCTATTGATTGGAATAGTTTCAGAAGGAATGGTACCAGTTCCTCCTTGTACCTCTGGTAGAATTCGGCTGTGAACCCATCTGGTCCTGGGCTTCCTTTGGTTGGTAAGCTATTGATTATTGCCACAATTTCAGCTCCTGTTATTGGTCTATTCAGAGATTCAACTTCTTCCTGGTTTAGTCTTGGGAGGGTGTATGTGTTGAGGAATTTATCCATTTCTTCTAGATTTTCTAGTTTATTTGTGTAGAAGTGTTTGTAATATTCTCTGATGGTAGTTTGTATTTCTGTGGGATCAGTGGTGATATCCCCTTTATCATTTTTTATTGCATCTATTTGATTTTTCTGTCTTTTTTTCTTTATTAATCTTACTAGCAGTCTATCAGTTTTGTTGATCCTTTCAAAAAACCAGCTCCTGGATTCATTAATTTTTTGAAGGGTTTTTTGTGTCTCTATTTCCTTCAGTTCTGCTCTGATTTTAGTTATTTCTTGCCTTCTGCTAGCTTTTGAATGTGTTTGTTCTTGCTTTTCTAGTTCTTTTAATTGTGATGTTAGGGTGTCAATTTTGGATCTTTCCTGCTTTCTCTTGTGGGCATTTAGTGCTATGAATTTCCCTCTACACACTGCTTTGAATGCATCCCAGAGATTCTGGTATGTTGTGTCTTGGTTCTCGTTGGTTTCAAAGAACATCTTTATTTCTGCCTTCATTTCGTTATGTACCCAGTAGTCATTCAGGAGCAGGTTGTTCAGCTTCCATGTAGTTGAGTGGTTTTGAGTGAGATTCTTAATCCTGAGTTCTAGCTTGATTGCACTGTGATCTGAGAGATAGTTTGTTATAATTTCTGTTCTTTTACATTTATTGAGGAGAGCTTTACTTCCAAATATGTGGTCAATTTTGGAATAGGTGTGGTGTGGTGCTGAATAAAATGTATATTCTGTTGATTTGGGGTGGAGAGTTCTGTAGATGTCTATTAGGTCTTCTTGGTGCAGAGCTGAGTTCAATTCCTGGGTATCCCTGTTAACTTTCTGTCTCATTGATCTGTCTAATGTTGACAGTGGGGTGTTAAAGTCTCCCATTATTAATGTGTGGGAGTCTAAGTCTCTTTGTAGGTCACTCAGGACTTGCTTTATGAATCTGGGTGCTCCTGTATTGGGTGCATATATATTTAGGATAGTTAGCTCTTCTTGTTGAATTAATCCCCTTACCATTATGTAATGGCCTTCTTTGTCTCTTTTGATGTTTGTTGGTTTAAAGTCTGTTTTATCAGAGACTAGGATTGCAACCCCTGCCTTTTTTTGTTTTCCATTTGCTTGGTAGATCTTCCTCCATCCTTTTATTTTGAGCCTATGTGTGTCTCTGCATGTGAGATGGGTTTCCTGAATACAGCACACTGATGGGTCTTGAGTCTTTATCCAATTTGCCAGTCTGTGTCTTTTAATTGGAGCATTTAGTCCATTTACATTTAAAGTTAATATTGTTATGTGTGAATTTGATCCTGTCATTATGATGTTAGCTGGTTATTTTGCTCATTAGTTGATGCAGACTCTTCCTAGTCTTGATGGTCTTTACATTTTGGCATGATTTTGCAGTGGTTGGTACCAGTTGTGCCTTTCCATGTTTAGCGCTTCCTTCAGGAGCTCTTTTAGGGCAGGCCTGGTGGTGACAAAATCTCTCAGCATTTGCTTGTCTGTAAAGTATTTTATTTCTCCTTCACTTATGAAACTTAGTTTGGCTGGATATGAAATTCTGGGTTGAAAATTCTTTTCTTTAAGAATGTTGAATATTGACCCCCACTCTCCTCTGGCTTGTAGGGTTTCTGCTGAGAGATCAGCTGTTAGTCTGATGGGCTTCCCTTTGATGGTAACCTGACCTTTCTCTCTGGCTGCCCTTAACATTTTTTCCTCCATTTCAACTTTGGTGAATCTGACAATGATGTGTCTTGGAGTTGCTCTTCTCGAGGAGTATCTTTGTGGCATTCTCTGTATTTCCTGAATCTGAATGTTGGCCTGCCTTGCTAGATTGGGGAAGTTCTCCTGGATAATATCCTGCAGAGTGTTTTCCAACTTGGTTCCATTCTCCCCGTCACTTTCAGGTACACCAATCAGACGTAGATTTGGTCTTTTCACATAATCCCACATTTCTTGGAGGTTTTGCTTGTTTCTTTTTATTCTTTTTTCTCTAAACTTCCCTTCTCGCTTCATTTCATTCATTTCATCTTCCAGGTCTGATACCCTTTCTTCCATTTGATCGCGTCAGCTCCTGAGGCTTCTACATTCTTCCCGTAGTTCTCGAGCCATGGTTTTCAGCTCCATCAGCTCCTTTAAGCACTTCTCTGAATTGGTTATTCTAGTTATACATTCTTCTAAATTTTTTTCAAAATTTTCAACTTCTTTGCCTTTGGTTTGAATATCCTCCCATAGCTTGGAGTAATTTGATCGTCTGAAGCCGTCTTCTGTCAGCTCATCAAAGTCATTGTCCATCCAGCTTTGTTCCGTTGCTGGTGAGGAACTGCATTCCTTTGGAGGAGGAGAGGTACTCTGCTTTTTAGAGTTTCCAGTTTTTCTGCTCTGTTTTTTCCCCATCTTTGTGGTTTTATCTACTTTTGGTCTTTGATGATGGTGATGTATGGATGGGTTTTTGGTGTGGATGTCCTTTCTGTTAGTTTTCCTTCTAACAGACAGGACCCTCAGCTGCAGGTCTGTTGGAGTACCTGGCCAGCCATTTCAGGTGTCAGTCTGCCCCTGCTGGGGGGTGCCTCCCACTTAGGCTGCTCAGGGGTCAGGGGTCAGAGACCCACTTGAGGAGGCAGTCTGCCCCTTCTCAGATCTCCAGCTACATGCTGGGAGAACCACTGCTCTCCTCAAAGCTGTCAGACAGGGACATTTAAGTCTGCAGAGGTTACTGCTGTCTTTTTGTTTGTCTGTGCCCTGCCCCCAGAGGTGGAGCCTACAGAGGCAGGCAGGCCTCCTTGAGCTGTGGTGGGCTCCACCCAGTTCAAGTTTCCAGGCTGTTTTGTTTACCTAAGCTAGCCAGGGCAATGGTGGGCACCCCTCCCCCAGCCTCGCTGCCGACTTGCTGTTTGATCTCAGACTGCTGTGCTAGCAATCAGTGAGACTCCGTGGGCATAGGACCCTCTGAACCAGGGGTGGGCTATAATCTCCTGGGGCACCGTTTCCTAAGCCCATCAGAAAAGCACAGTATTTGGGTGGGAGTGGCCCAATTTTCCAGGTGCCATCTGTCACCCCTGGAAAAGGAACTCCATGACCCCTTGCACTTCCTGAGTAAGGCAATGCCTTGCCCCTGCTTTGGCTGGTGCACAGTGCACTCACCCACTGACCTGTGCCCACTGTCTGGCACTCCCTAGTGAGATGAACACGGTACCTCAGATGGAAAGGCAGAAATCACCCGTCTTCTGTGTCACTCACGCTGGGAGCTGTAGACTGGAGCTGTTCCTATTCAGCCATCTTGGCCCCTCCCACCAGAGTAGAAAATTCTACAGTGTAATAAATATAAATAAGTTCCGCAGAAAACCTGTTGAGTACAGGCAATCAGCATTCACAAGCTCAATTCAGTTCGAAATTTATGTTATTTCAATGCAAAGTTATTACAATTTTAAAATGATTTTAGATATTAATTAAATAATTCTTATAATATACCTTTAGTACTTAGAAACAATTGTACTTATTATCAATAATTAATTTTCTCTTCATAAAGGAAATACATAAAATGCAGAAATTTTGATATCTTCAAACTTATTTTGTTTCAATCCTATGGTTCCATCTTTATATTTTAAAACATTACCCAATGGTCCTTCATGTGACAGAAGTCACCCTCTTGTTCTTCTAACTACTTCCTCTTGCAGATCTCAGACTTCCTGAAGTCCATCTCTTTCTTGAATAAGATGGTGGTTTCTACCTACCACCACTTTGAAAAGATGGTTACTTGGCTTGTTCTATTTTTAGTGCTTTTCCATCCAAAGACTAAAAGTATTAAGGGCACTATCAGTAACATTGGCACATTTAACCTAAGCATATTTTACAAAAATTTTTACATTAACTATAGTTCATAGGTAATTAGGTGATTGGAAGATGTTGGGAAAAAAAGTTTTTCAATGCACATGCCTTTAAAAATGCTTTACTTGAACAAAGACTAAACCCTTGAGGAAGTAATCTAGGAAGATATTTGGAGGAAGAGAATTCCAGGCAGAGAAAATCAACATTGAAATAATTCTCACACTAGAATTAAGCAAGTAGTCTTACTCCCATGATGTGGCAAGATGAACAAAGGAAAACAGTTAAGTGAGATCAAAGACAAATCCATTTGGGTTTACTCTGAGTATAATTCTGGCTACTGAGAGAACAAACTGTAAGCTGCAAGTGAGTACCAGATTCAAGCAGAGAGACCAAACTAATGATGATACTTCAGCAAACATAATGGCAGATGAGGTGACACAAGCAATCTTTTCATGTGACTGTATAAGTTGTGCTTTGCCTAAAGTTACTTGGCTGAGGGTGTAAGTAATATTCAGATAATTATATTGATGATGTAGGTAATGTTTTATTGTTAGAAGTTTCCTCTAAATTCCCTCTGGTATTTGATTTCACTCTCTTAACCAGAGTTACAATTATTTATGCCTAAGTGTTATATGGTACTCATGAAGTATGTACCATGTAAAATTTCTTACTATGAATTAGTAGAAAATTTACATGTGATAGAAAAGTATAATTTATACTTATATAACCAATTTATAAATATGAGCATTCCTAAACATATATAATATATGTATCTGTATATTTCATAATTTATATGTATTGCACATAGAAGAAATTTATGCATTATATATTTTTAAGACATGTATAGCATACGTCTATAGGTATTTCTTTTTTATATATAATTTAAGTTCTGCAATACATGTGCAGAATGTTCAGTTTTGTTACATAGCCATACACGTGCCATGGTTTGCTGCACCCACCAACCCGACACATACATTAGGTATTTCTTCTAATGCTATCCCTCCACTAGCCCTGCATTCTTTGAACAGACCTTGGCATGTGATGTTCCCCTCCCTGTGTTCATGTGTTCTCATTGTTCAATTCCAACTTATGAGTGAGAATTTGTGGTATTTGGTTTTCTGTTATTATTAGTTTGCTAAGAATTATGCTTTCCAGCTTCACCCATGTCCCTGCAAAGGACATAATCTAAACCTTTTTAATGGCTGCTTAGTATTCCATGATGTATATGTGCCACATTTTCTTTATCCAGTCTATCATTGATGGACATTTGGTTTGGTTCCACGTCTTTGCTATTGTAAACAATGCTTCAATAAATGTAAATGTGTATGTGACTTTATAGTAGAATAACTTAAAATACTTTGGGTATATAATGTGAAATTAGATTACTGGGTCAAATGGTATTTCTAGGTTTAGATCCTTGAGGAATCACTGGACTGTATTCTACAATGGTTGACCTAATTTACACTCCAATGGAGAGTGTAAAAGCATTCCTATTTCTCCACATCCTCTCCATCATCTGTTGTTTCCTGGCTTTTTAATGATTGCCATTCTAAGTGGTGTGAGATACAATCTCATTGTGGTTTTGATTTGCATTTCTCCAGTGACCAGTGATGATGAGCTTATTTTCATATGTTTGTTGGCTGCATAAATGTCTTCTTTTGAGAAGTATCTGTTCATATCCTTTGCTCACTTTTTGATTTTTTTTTCTTGTAAATTTGTTTAAATTCTTTGTAGATTGAGGATATTGTTCCATTGTCAGATGGACAGATTGCAAAATTTTTCTCCCATTCTGTAGGTTGCTGTTCACTCTAATGATAGTTTCTTTTACAGTAAGAAGCTGTTTAGTTTACTTAGATCCCATTTGTCAACTTTGGCTTTTGTTGCCATTGCTTTTGGTGTTTTAGACATAAAGTGTTTGTTCCTGCCTCTGTCCTGAATGATATTGTCTGTTTTCTTCTAGGTTTTTATGGTTTTAGGTCTTCCATTTAAGTCTTTAATCCATCTTGGTTAATTTTTGTATAAAGTATAAGGAAGGAGTCTAGTTTCAGTTTTCTGCATACGGCTGGCCAGTTTTCCCAACTCTATTTATTAAATAAGAAATCTTTTCCTCATTGCTTGTTTTTGTCAGCATTGTAAAAGATCAGATGGTTGTAGAGGTGTCGTGTTATTTCTGAGGACTCTGTTCTGTTTCATTGGTCTATATATCTGTTTTGATACCAGTACCATGCTGTTTTGATTACTGTAGCCTTGTATTATAGTTTGAAGTCAGGTAACCTGATGTCTCCATGTTTTTGTTTTTTTGTTTTTGTTTTTTGTTTTTTGTTTTTTTTTGTTTTTTTTTTTTTGCTTAGGATTGTCTTTGATATATGGGCTCTTTTTTTGTTCCATATGAAGTTTAAAATAGTTTTTAACAATTCTTTGAACAAAGTCAATAGTAGCTTTATGGGGATAGCATTGAATCTATAAATTACTTTGGACAGTATGGCCATTTTCACAACATTGATTCTTCCTATAATAAGCATGGAATATTTTTCCATGTGTTTGTGTCCTCTCTTGTTTCTTCAAGCAGTGGTTTGTAGTTCTCTTGAAGAGGTCCTTCATATCCCTTGTAAGTTGTATTCCTAGGTATTTTATTCTCTTTGTAACAACTGTGTATGTGAGATCACTCATTATTTGGCTCTCTGTTTGTCTCCTATTGGTGTATATGAATGCTTGTTATTTTTGCATGTTGATTTTGTATCTTGAAACTTTGCTGAAGTTGCTTATCAGCTTAAGGAGCTTTTGAGCTGAGACAGTGGGGTTATCTAAATATACAATCTTATAATCTGCATACACAGAAAATCTTATTTCCTCTTTTCCAGTTTGAATACTTTTATTTATTTCTCTTGCCTGATTGTACTGATCACAACTTCCAAAACTTTGGTGAACAGGGGTGGTGAGAGAGGGAGTATACTTGCCTTGTGAATGTTTTTAAAGGGAAATCTTTCAGGTTCTGATATTCAGTAAGATATTGTCTGTGGGTTTGTCATAATTAGCTCTTATTATTTTGAAATATGTTCCATTAATACCTAGTTTATTGAGAGTTTTTATCCTGAAGGGGTGTTGAATTTTGTCGAAGAGCTATTCTGAATCTATTGAGATAATTACATGGTTTTTGTCATTGGTTCAGCTTATGTGATAAATTACATTTATTTATTTGCATATATTGAATCAGCCTTGCATCACAGGTATGAATCAAATGTGATTGTGGCAGATACACTTGTTGAGTTGCTGCTGGATTCAGTTTGCCAGTATTTCATTGAGTATTTTTGCACCAATGTTCATTAGAGATATTTGCCTGAAATTTTCTGTTTTTTGTTTGCTGTTGTTGTTGTTTTGTTTTTTTTATTTTTGGTGTGTCTCTGCCAGGTTTGGGTATCAGGATGATGCAGGCCTCACAAAGTGAGTTAGGGTGGATTCCCTGTGTTTCTATTTTTTGGAATAGTTTCAGAAGGAATGGTGCCAGTTCCTCTTTGTACTTCTGTTAGAATTTGTCTGTGAATCTCTCTAGTCCCGGACATTTTTTTGGTTGGTAGGCTATTAATTACTGCCTCAATTTCAGAACTTATTATTGGTCTATTCAGGGATTCAATTTCTTCCTGTTTTAGAGTTTGGAGGGTGTGTGCATCCAGGAATTTATTAATTTCTTCTAGATTTTCTAGTTTATTTGTGAAGAGGTGTTTATAGTATTCTCTGATGATAGCTTGTATTTCTGTAGGATCAGTGGTGATGACCCCTTTATCTTTTTTATTGTGTCTTTTGATTCTTCTCTCTTTTCTTCTTTATTACTCTGGCTAGTAGCCATCTATTTTGTTGATCTTTTCAAAAAAACAACTCCTGGATTCATTGATTTGTTTAGAGTGTTTTTTCATGTCTGTGTCTCCTTCAGTTCTGCTCTGAACTTAGTTATTTCTGTCTTCTGTTAGCTTTTGAATTTGTTTGCTTTTGCTATTATTTTTCTCTAGTTATTTTAATTTTGATGTTAGAGTGCCAGTTTTGGATCTTTCCTACTTTCTGTTGTGGACATTAAGTGCTATGAATTTTCCTTGAAACAGTACTATAAATGTTTCCCCGAGATTCTAGTATGTTGTGTCTTTGTTCTCATTGGTTTCAAAGAACATCTTTATTTCTGCCTTCATTTCATTATTTACTCAGTTATTCAGTAGCAGGTTGTTCATTTTCCATGTGATCGTGCTGTTTTGAGTGAATGTTTTAATCCTTAGTTCTTATATGATGGCACTGTGGTCTGAGAGACTGTTTGTTATGATTTCTGTTCTTTTGCATTCACTGAGGAGTGTTTTACTTAAAATTATGTAGTCAATTTTAGAGTAAGTGCTTTTACTCTGTGTATTTTTGGCTACTGAGAAAACAAACTGTAAGCTTCAAGTGGGTACAAGAATCAAACAGAGAAAAGAAACACGTGTTGGTGGCTTCCACAAACGTAATGGCAGAGGAGGTGATACAAACAGTCATTTCATATGACTGTATAAGTTGTGCTTTGCCTGTGATTACTTGGCTAAAGGCATAAGTAATATTCATATAATGATGTTGAATATGTACATGACTTTATTGTTTAGAACTTTCCTCTAATTTCCCTCTAGTATTTGATTATACTTTTTTAACCAGAGTTAGAATTATTTATACCTAAGTGTTATATGGAACCTTGAAGTATGTACCATGTAATATTTATCACTGTCCATTAAGTAATATGAAATTTACATGTGATAGAAAAGTAAAATTTGTACTTTTAATATCTTATAATTATTTAATATATGTATAAACCATACAAGCTATATAACTAATTTATAAATATTATTCATAAACATACAATATATGCATTTGTATATTTTATAATTAATATATTTGTATTGCATATATATGTAATTTATGCATTATATATTTTAATACATGTATGTCTATATGTATTTCTAATATATATGGTTATCTTTCTTCCCAGCCATTCAGGTACAGCAAGGTAGTCCTCTTCTTTGCATCTTTGACAGTCTCTGGGAACTGGCAGGCTTGGTCAGTGATACATCAGAAGCCTATTATGACCCTGTTATTTTCATCAAGACAGCCCCATAAATATCTTGGATGAGATGGCTTATCAAGGCATCCCAGAAACCACTGGGTGCTATTTTTTTCTCTACCCTGCAATTTTCCTTCTGGAGAAGAAGATGGTCCACAAACCACATGTAGCTCTAACAGAGGCTCTGCCACTTTGGTCTTCATGGATTCTCAATATAAACATGAAGGAGAAGATTAAGCACTTCCCCAGTGAACAGAAAGCAATTTTGGTTCAAATAATAGAGACTTTTTTCATGCCAATAGACTAGTACACTTTCAAAGTGGTCACCTCTCCTCTGTAAGCAAATTCCCAATGGTACGATCCTGGATTTCTCCTGTTGCCAAACCACGGGATCATCCCTATACAGCTGAATACTAGAGTACCCCAGAAATGGACACGTCTCAATATTTGTTTTTTTCTGGACCCCAGAATTCCCAAACAGCCATTATGCCTATACCCTGGAATCTTCCTCAGAAAAATGCAATGAATTATAAATATCAAACTGTGACTGATTCAGCAAGATCCTTGATTAATACATTAGCTAGTATAATTAGGCTTCATACTCTAGCATTAGTTAATGCTGGTGGATCCTGTTTTATCTTGTCAAATGGCATAAGTGGATCTCAAGTTTCTTCTATGCTGGATACTGTCCAGTCTCAGGTTCAATCTATTAATGTTCCATCTCATGGACAATTTGTAGCTAGACCTTGGCTAGAAATTACTACTGAAGTTGAAACTTGGAAACAATTTATGTCTTATAAAACAGGGACAGTGTGCAGATTCAATCCAGTGAAGAGAGTATTAGAAACAAAATGTATCATGTAGCTCATAGAGTTAACACTGGTGCTAAACCAGTAACTTACAACCAGATTCCACCAGTACCTTTCATAGTTAATAAAATTGAACTATGGGCTCATTCATCCAACAATGAAGATGGATCTCAGTATCCTACACTAACCCATAACTTTGAACCATGGTGTCAGCCAGTCTTGAATCTATTTGGATCCCAAGAAACTAGAAAAGACAGATGGACACTAGACTGTCATGGAAAGTGGGTCAACTCAGTTCTGGATTTCTTCTATACTGCATACTCCATATTCATATGCTAAGTCAAAAGGTGACAATATTACATATTGGATGCAACATAAAACCAGTATGATCAGGCCCTCAAATCAAATGGATAGATTTAGTACATTGAACGAACATGAGGCTATTATATTCAAACCCCTGATGCAGACATGGATCTTAACACATCCTATTATGAATTTAATTGAGCCCCTAATTCACTCTAAAGTTGACATGATCAGACCCTGGAGTCGGCCTAAAACAGCCACAGTCCAAACCTGGACCCAGCCAGAAACTCAATCAGGAAGACTCTTGACTCACCTGAAAGCTAATACAATTAAACCATGGTTACAAATGGAAACTTAAATAATGAGCCTTTGGATTCAGCATAAATTTAAAATATCTAGGCCCAGAACCCAGACTGAAGAATGGAAAGAAAAACACTGGACCCAACCAGAAACAGTTCTAGTTAGGTACTGGGCCCAAACTGGAATGGAAACGGTGGTACCTGGGCCCCAAACTGAAGGTAACACATCCTGACCCTGGAATCTCACTGAAGCTGATATCATCAAACTTTTGTTTCACTCTCAAGCAGAGACAGTCACACAGTGGGGAGAACCAGTAACTGACACAGCACCATTGGATACAGTCTGAAACTGAAATAGTGAGGTTTTGGAACCAACCTGTGGCTGATAAGTTAAGAAACTGGATGCACCATGAAGCTTATAAATTTAGACACTGGGGTGAAGTTGAAAGTGACAAAGGAAGATCCTGGACCCAAGCTGAAGATGACATGTTGAGACCCAGGATTCAGAAAGACATTGGAGTAATCAACTTCTGGGTACAAAATTAAGCTACTATATTAACACCATGGATGCAAGGAGAGTCTCAAGAATTAAATTCCTGGACACAGTCTGAAACTCACACAGTCCCAGTCTGGACCCAGACTGAAACTCCAACAGTAAACTATGGGACCAAGATGTTGGCAGATATAGTCACAACATGGACAAAGGCTGAATTTCAAGGATTAACATCCTAGAGACAGTCTGCAACTGATCTAATCATACTGTGGACTACTGCCAAATCTCCAGCAGTGAATCTCTGGACATGTTCTGTATTTGATAAAATCACACTTTAAAATAAAGGTGAATTTCCAGACTTATTTCCCTTGACAGAGCCTATAGCTAAGACAGTCACACCATAGATCCAGGAAAGATTACCAGCAATGAATCCCTGGGCAAAAACTATACCTGAAACTGTCATATCATTGACCCTAGATGAAATGCCACCAATAAATCCTTGGACAATATTGCAGCCTGAATATCTAGAAGGAAATACCTGGCCCCCATCTGAACTTCATCCAGTCTCATTGTGGACCACAGCTTATTTACCAGCAGTAAACTACTGGATACAGTTTGATACTGAAACAATAACACTGTGAACCCTGGCTGAGTCTCCAGCAATACATCCCTGGCAACAGTTGGAAACTGATATAATCATACTAAGGATCCATGCTGAATCAATACTGAGGAATTCATGGATAAGCTCTCCTATATCTGATATCGTCACAATTTGTCTAGCCTGAATCATTATTATTAAATACTTGGACACAGTCTGAAACGGATAGACTCACAACATGGACTCTGGCTGAAACTCTAGGAATGCATCCCTGGGTACATGATATATTCCTACCATGGACCCACACTGAACATCCACCAGTATCTCAGACTCAGCCATGGGTTCTGGATGAAACTCCAGCAATGAATCCCTGAGGAGAGGCTACAGTTGATATGGTCTTACCAAGGAATAGGACTGAATTTATAGCAGGAAATGCCTGGACACAGTCTGAAACAGTCATACAGTCGATCCTGAATGATTCTCCAGCAGTAAATTCATGGACGCAGTAAATTCATGGACACAGACAACAGCTGATACAGACAAGCTGTAGACGAAGCCTGAATTTCCAGCCATAAATCCCTAGAAAAAGTTTGTAGGTGATAGTACAACAATCAAATCATGGGTCCAAGATGAATCTTCACCAGTAAATCTCTGTACACTATCTGAACCTGATAACATTATCCTGTGGACACAAGCTGAGTCTCCAACAGTAAATCTGTGCACAGAGGCTGTAACTTCCACAGTGACACCATGGGCCCAGGCTGTATCTCCAGCAGTAATTCCATGGAAACAGCTCTACCTTCCATAGTCATGCTTTGGACCCAGGTTGAATATCTATCAGTAAATACCTGGACAATGTCCATAGCCGATACCATCACACTATGGAAAGGGGCTGAATTAGCAGCAGAATATCCATGGATACTGCCTTGGCACACTAAGAGCACAGTCTAATCTCCAGCAGGAAATCTTTGGACACAGCCTATGTATGACACAGACAGAGCATGGCCTCAGGCTGAATTTCCAGCAGCAGTTTACTGGACAGAACCTGTAGCTGAAACACACACACCATGAACTCAGTTTGAATTTTTAACAGTAAAGCCTTGGATCCAATCTGCATCCAATTAACTCAAACTGTGGGCCCAGGCTGAGTTCTTTAGCAGTAAAGCATTTGACACAGGCAATAGCTTATACAATCAAACTATGGAACCAAATCAAATCACCTGCCACAAATCTTTGAAAATAATATGAAACCAGTATGTTCACACAGTGGACCAAAGGTGAATTTCCAAAAGTAAATGAGTGAACTCAGCCCATACCTGCTACAGTTATACCACTGAACCAAGCTGAATCTGTAGGAGTAAATCCCTCCACAAAGCTTGAAACAGAAATTGTCTTACTGTGGACCCAGGCTTATTCTAAAATCAATGATCTCTGCACATATAGACTACCTGATAGAGTGAAACCATCGACTAAAAATGTTTATGTAGCAGTAAACCCAGGGAGACAGTCTAAACCTGAAATAGCCACATCATGGATCAAGGATCTGTTGCAAGAAATAAATCCCTTAACAGTGGCCGTAACTGGTATAGTCACACTGCAGTACATGGCCATATCTCTAGTAATAATTCCCAGGAGAGAGGCTGTAGCTGATACAGTCATAACATGGACACAGCCAAAATCTCATCAGTTTCTGGTTACAACCTCTACCTGATGCAATCACACTATGGAACCAAACAAAATATCCATCAGTGACACTTGGAATGAGGCTGAATTTCCAGCTGTAAATTCCATGAAGCAGTCTAAATCACCAATTGTAAATATCTGGACAGAGTCTGAATCTCCAGGCCCAAGTCCTCTGTTACAGGCTGAGACTGATAAAGTCATACCATGGACCCAGACTGAACCTTTGGCAGTAAATCCCTGAACAAAGCCTGTTGCTGATACACTTACACTGTGTACATAGCCCGTAACTCCATCATTGATCTTCTTTTCACAGCATTTACATGGTACACGGGAAGCATGGACTCACACTGAATGTCTACCAGTAAATACCTGGACAGAGGCAGTACCTTCCAAAATTATACCCTCCACCCAGGCTGCATTTCCAGCAGTAAACTCCTGGACAAAGCCTTTTTTTTTTTCTACAGCTGCAATTGGGGCACAGGCTATATCTGCAATAGTAAAGGCCTAGAGACAGCCTTCATCTAATACAATCAGATTATAGTCCCAATCTTATTCTGCAGCATTAATTATGTGGATAAAGCATGTACCTGACACATACACAGGATTGATCGAATTTGAGGCTTTAGCAATAAATCCCTGGATATTGCCTATAGCTAATACATTATCATTGTGGACCCAGCCTGTATCTCTAACAGTCAATTCATGGATAGAGGCAATAGCTTCCAAGTCACCTCATGGACGAAACTTTACTTCTAGCAACAAATCCCTGGACACATCCTGTATCTGATATAGTTGCACTGTGGACCCAGGCTGAATCTCTTGCAGTCATTATCTCCACACAGGCAGTATCTCACAAAATTATACTGTAGCTGCAAGTCTAGTCTCCAGTAGGAATTACCTGGATGCAGACTGTACCTGATATACTTATATCTTGGACCTATGATGAATCTTCTGTAGAAAATCCAGAGGCATGGGCAGTAGTTTCCTCAGTGTTATCATGGACCCAGGGTATCCCTACAGCAAAAAATCCTGGACACTACCTGTGTCTGAATCAATCACCCCATGATCCTACTCTGAGTCTCCAGTGGTAAACACATGGACAGAGGCTGCAGCTTCCACAGACATAAAGTGGACTCATGATGATTTTCCAGATGCAAATTCTTACACACAGATTGATATGGGCTCATTTTGGACAATTCTTAAAACTGAAGCCAAGACACTCTGGGCACCATCTGAAGCTAAAATATTTATAGTTTCATTACTGCCTCAACCTGATACTACACAACTTTTGATCCAAGATGAAAATCAAGCCTCTATTTTATGCACACATCATGAAATTAAAAATATCAATGAAGGGCCCTTGCCTGAATTGGGAACATTATATCCTTGATAGTGCCTGTGCCTCCAGCAGCAAAAACATGCTCCCAACCTGAAGCTGTATTAGCAGAACATTTAAAACTGGAACAGAAAATATAAAACCTTGGGCTCAGCCAGAATTTCCAACACTGAGCACATTTAATCCTTTTGGACCTGTTGAAATAGAATCCTTGTCCAAACATAGAACTTTCATAACATGGATCCAATCCAAAACTGTTATCTTCTTCCCATCTGAAGTAGGTACAATGAGATCCCAGACCATTTCTGAAGTTGATACAGTAAAACTATGGATCCAGACTGAAGCAGGTGAAATCCGCCACTGGACTCAAGCTAAAACTAATACAATCAGACCTTTAACTCATGCTGAATTTCAAGCAGTCAGACCCTGGACCCTGTCCTTGTCTGATAACACTATTTATCAGGATGAAATGCAGGTAGCAAAATGCTTGAACATATCTGACATTCATACTCTGAGTTCCTGGTTTTAGACCCAAAACAATGTAAGAATAAATGGTATTCAACCTTATCCTCAAACAGTTACTACCTGGATGCAGCCAGAATGGCAAATAATCCACCCACGGAACCAATCTGAAAATAATGCAGTCAGACCCTGGACACAGTCTGAAGGTGATGTTATCCAACCTTGGACCTATGCTGAAACCAATACAGTCAGACACTGGACCCATTCTGAAACTGATAAAATAGAACAATGGACTGAGCCTGAGCCTGAAGCAATTAGGACCTGGCCTGAGGCGGGCATGTTAACACATTTGTTGAAGCAAAATCATTAAGCTAAGTGAAATTAGCCAGTTGCAGAAGAACACATACTGCATGATACTACTTACATGAGAAATATAAAATAGTCACACTCACAGAAACAGATTGTAGAATGGTGGATTCCAGGGAGTAGGGGAAGGGGAAAATGAGTAGCTGCTAATCAATGGTTGTAAAGTATCATTTACTGAGGATGAATACTTTTAGAGGTCCACTGAGCAATGTTGTGCCGATAGTTGACAATTCTGTATTGTACACATAAAAACTTGTTAAGAGGGTAGATCTCATGCTAATTTTTTTTAGCACAAAGAAATTCAATTTACAAAACAGAGTTTCCAAATTGACCTTACAGAATGCTTTAAAGTGCAGGTCATATATTAAAGCTCTTGGATATTTAATATTTCTAAACAGGATATCTCTAGGCAGAGTTGGGTCCTCTGGTTCCCAGTGAATTTAAATTGTTTCATATTAAGTAACCAGAGATTGTGTAATTAAAACAGAAGGATGCTTCACCTCATTACTCTGGTTAATTGATGGTAAATTTCATTGAAAGTATGTAAATAAATTTTGAATCACAACCCTTAAACAGGAAATATAAGACAAAATGCTGTCTTTTCTACACAGCTATGTTTATTTTATTTTATTTTACAAAGAGAACTAATAGCTCTTGAGAGGGAAAGTATAAAGGCTAACTTTACAGTGGTGAGAAAGCATCCAAAATAATAATAATAATAATAATAATAACAAGCAAGATTGTGTTAAGAGAAAGCTAGATAACCTGCTAAATAAAAACCAGCTTTCTATAGACAATATCAATCAAATCTCTGTATACCTTATAATCTGGTCACCTTAATTTAGATAAAATTGTTTCTGAAAATAGGTGAATATATGTAATATTTTTTAAATGATAAAGATCAAAAAGTATATGTTTTATTTTATAACACAATGTCTCTGTAACTGGAAATTGTTCATCTCGTTTACTAAAACAGGAAGCACTCAGTAGTTTTAGAACACTTGAAAAATCATCTTTTTCTATATTAAATTTAAAAAAATAACACAGATTGAAAAATTAAGCCATCCTTCTTAAAAAGCACATGGTTAGGTCAGCAGCGTTGGCTCATGCCTGTAATCCCAGAACTTTGGGAGGCCAAGGTGGGCGGATCACGAGGTCAGGAGTTCAAGACCAGCCTGACCAACACCGTGAAACACCATCTCTACTAAAAAACATTAAAAAATTAGCTGGACATGGTGGTGCATGCCTGTAATCCTGACTACTTGGAAGGCTGAGGCAGAAGAAATGCATGGACCCAGGAGGCAGAGGTTGCAGTTAGCTGAGAATGCCCCACTGCACTCCAAACTGGCAACAGAGTGAGACTCCATCTCAAAAACAAAACAAAACAAAACAAAAGAAGCATCACATCGTTGTCCAAGTCACCATGTCAGCAATTAAAATGCCTTTCTAGCATGACATTTAGTGAACATATAACATGAGATATTTAAAACTGCTCATAATTTACCTACAGGATTTTAGTTTCCCCAGGTGATCTGCTAAGTTGATCAAGTAGATACAAATTTGGGGCCATTTTAAGCATAAAAGTGTGTTTGAAAGTTTCTAACAGTATTTGAGGAGCCATTAACAACTATTATGCAAGTATGTGTTAGGAACCTAAAAGTTTCTTCTTTTTTCTGCCATTTCATCTTTCTAATATAGTCTAATTAGGTCCAGCATATTTCCTATATTAAGAGAGAGCAGTTATTCAGAACATCAATTTAACTGCTCAGGAATAACAATTTTATAAGGTATCATAATTGTTTTCTTGGCTGAATCCCCAACTTGCAATGTTATTGTGAAGATTCTATATTCATTAAATTTGCTCCTATATTCATTTTATTGAGCTGAGTGTGAGAAAGAATGCTCACTAGAAGCGACTTTATCTGTTTTTTATGTGATTTTTATATTTTAAGTCTAGAGTAAATGTGTAGAAATCAAAATCTGTGGGAGTTTCTTGGAAGGACTGCTTTGATTCAATAATTCTCCTTAACATGCATTTCCTATGTGTCAAACTCTGAGTTAGGAGATCTGCCAGACGGATATGCAGAAAAAGAATCAGCTACATACTCTGGTGTCAATTGGATTCTGCATTTTGGCTTATTCCAATATATTTTCTAATAAAGCTTAATATTTTCTAGAATTTGTTTGTTTCTAAAAAACAGGGCCCAAAGACATACAAGTTTTTCTTGTTAAATGATGAGTTGATGGGTGCAGCCACACCAACATGCCACATGTATACATATGTAACTAACCTGCATGTTGTGCACAAGTACCCTAAAACTTAAAGTATAATAATAAAAAAAGTAATAGCTCACAGCTTGAGACAGAATTGTGAGAATTTTTTTATTGCCCTTGTCAATAATGAATCTTATCTATAATTTGGTTCATTTTTGATGTAGCCTCATGTAATTTTCTTGCATTCTGTCCCTGTCAGTTTGGCATCTCACTATCCCCAAAAGAGGTTAGTGTCAATTGCATTCTTTCCTTCAAATCACTTATAAAAACTGTCAGATTAGGCTGAACCGTGGGAGATTTCTCCATTTGTACTTTCTGTCCAGAGCCATTTTCCCTTATTCTTTGCTTCTTGTTTTGTAAGGCAATTCTCTATTCGTGGCAAAAAGAGGCTTGTCAACTTCATGGTAACTCCAGTTGAAGATTAGGTAAAGGTACTTTGAAAATGAAAATAATATATATGCTTGTTATGTTTTGTTCATTTATTAGGTATTCACAGTATTTATGAAGTGCTCAATCATGCTAATCAGCTAAACATGATTATACTTACAGAAGGCACATTCCCTTTTCATGAATATATTGTGTCTTCTTGAATAAAGCAGGTAATCAATATATCTATCTCCCACTAACTTGCCTCATATCCAGGTAAAATTTGTCATTCTTTAGCTTTAGAATCTCCACTGAAACTCTTATAGATGCCAGCTATCATCCTTTCAGCATTTTTAATGACTATTTACATGTTTTTCCTAATAGCTCCACAATGCCACCCTTGGATTTTTTAAAATTTTTGATGTATTTAATTTAAGCTATTGATTAAATCTATAACATGCTATAATTTTATTATTATTATTTGAGATGGCATCTCACTCTGTTGCCCAGGCTGGAGTACAGTGACACAATCTCTGCTCACTGCAACCTCCACCTCCCAGGTTCAAGCAGTTCTCCTGCCTCCACCTCATGAATAGCTGGGAGTACAGTTGACCACCACCTTGCCCGTCTAATTTTTGTAATTTTTGTATAGATGGGGTTTCACCATGTTTGCCATGCTGCTGTTGAACTCCTGATCTCAGAGAATCTGCCCATCTCAGCCTCTCTCCCTGCTTTATTATTTATTTAAATTATTTTCTGAAGCTATTTTCTCACTTATATGGTGTCTTCTTTGACCTTTTAAATATTACTTACACGTTTACTTAATTAACATTTATTGAATGGCTACTAAGGATTGGGAACTTAGCAGTGAACAAGGTAGGTAGAAATTTCTGCCTTCATAGAGTTTACATTCTTTTAGAGTTGACAGACAATAAGCAAAAAATTAAATACTAGATTTGGTAGCTATAAATTCTATGAAGAAAATAAAGCAGTTGAGAAAATAGAAGGTGATGGGGGGATACTACTTAATACAGAGGGATTAGGAAAAGTTTTTCTAAAAATATAACATTTTAGCAGGCACCTGAATGATGGGGCAGGGCGGGAGGTGGGCTGAGTGATGTGAGGAAGCCATGTAGTTATCTGGAGAAATGGGAGTTCCAGTTAGAGGGAGCAGCAAGTGCACAGGCTCTGATATAGGCATGTGCTTGGCTTGTTCAATGAACATCAATGAGTCTATTGCTACAGGAACAAAATAACTGAGTAGGAGAGTGGTAGGAAATGAGAACTAGGGACTTAGCCAGAGCCCAGATGATCCAAGACCTTATAGACCACATTGAGGAGGTTAAATTTTATTCTTGGTAAGATAAGAAAATATCTGATGGTTTTAAGTGTGGGGGGATCATAATAGCACTTGTTTAAAAATGAAACTCTCATTACCATGTGTATAGAATACATTGGGGTATGGGACAGCAGAAGCCATAAGACAAATTAGGCAGCTATTAGGGTAGGCAATTCAGAAAAGAAACAATGATGACATGAACATGGGTGTCAGTGGAAGTCATCAGATTATGAATGTATTATGAAGATGTGCCAGGCTGCATATGCTGATGGACTAATTGTGTAGTGTAAGAGAAAGCTAAAAAATGATTCCAAGTTTTAAGCCTAGGAATTTGCCAGCATGGAGTTGAAGTTTAATGAGATGAAGAAGACTATGGGAAGAGCAGGGTATTGCTGGGGAGTTGTGAAATGATCATGCTTGGATTATGTTAGAATTTAGGAGCCTGTTAGCCATCCAACTAGAGGTGTAAATCAGCTCGATATACATGTTCAGATTTGGGAGAGAATTCTGGGCTAAAATTGTACATTTGCAAGTTGAGAGCTACTAGTATGCAGATGGTATTTAAAACTATGTGACTTGTTGAGATCGTCTCAAGAGTGCATATAAACAGAAGAGCAAAGAGGATTCCTTCTGGGATGAGTCCTAGGGCACCCAATTGTTTTGAGGTTTATAAAAGAAACTGACAAGTTTTAGAAGGAGTTGTCAGGGAGGTAGGAGGAAAATCAAGAGAGTAGTGGCCCAGAAGAAAAAATATGGAAATGTTTCAAGAAAGAGGGTGTGATCTGTGATGTCAAATGTGACTGGAAGTTGAATAAGATGAGGAATGAGACATGACCATTGGATATGGGGAGAGGGAGGTTATGGTCTCCTCAAAAAAAACTGTTTAAAAATGGAATAAAGAGATCCAAAGTTGAAGTGGAGTAGACTAAGAAGTTAATTTGAAACCAAAAATATAGACAGCACTTTTGAAGACTTTTTCTCTAAAGAGGAACAAGTTGAATGAAGGAATAAAGTAAAACATTAGTTGGGGTTGGATGCCTGGGAGTGAGTGACATTAATGAAGAGGAATTAATAGACAGAGTCAATGTGTTGGTAGTTCCAATGTAGTCAAATAATTGTTTTCAAGGCACTAGAAGGAGTGAGAAGAATATGAGGTGGCAAATAATGACATATAAAATTGATACTTTGGAGAAGGTAAAAATTTAAATAATGACAATGTCTGAGAAATAACCATAGGCAAATATTACTAAGGTTGGATGGATGACATTTGGATTGAAATTAGATCAGAGAAATCATATTCTTTGAGGAATTGTCTAAGATATGGGTGTTGGAGTCACTAAGAATGGTGAGAGGCATATAAATTATTTAGGTGACATATCATTCAATAAGTGGTAAGAAAAATAGATAAGGCTCCATAGTTAAAACAAGAATTGCAATTGTATGATTTGATGGCTTGCACTACACAGAAGCTGGGGATTTTGAAGTGAGACATGAAAGGTTGGAAAGTGGCAATAGAAATAGGAAGACATCCACTCCAATCTCTGAGCCTACAGATACGACGAGTGTGAGAAAAAGAACAACTTTCACTTACAGCGGTAAATGGGAATCAGGGTTCTGAAGGGTTATGTAAAATCAAGTTAGAGCCTATAGGTAAGATAAGCATTTGAAGGGAGATTTAGAATAAAATAGATATGGTTAATAATAGACAGAGAGTTCCAAGATATACAGTGAAAGATTATTTGGGCTTGGAACACTGTGGAGATGGAAGATGAACTGAGAGTCTTGGACTGTTGTGGTGCAAGTTTCAGGATGTATTATAATCAATAGGCATTTATATGTATTTGATAACATTTCATAAAGCCGGTTACTTAAAAAAAACTTTTATTTAGATGTAGTGGGTACATGTGCAGATTTGCTACATGGGTATACTATGTGATGCTGAAGTTTGGGGTACAGATCCTGTCACCTAGGTAATGAAGATAGTACCGAATAGGTGGTTTTTCAACACATCCTTCCTCCCTCCCCCATCTAGTAGTCTGCAGTGTCTACTGTTCCTATTTTATGTCTGCGTTTTGAATGCTTAGCTCCCAAATATAAGTGAGAACATATATTTGGTTTTCTGTGCCTGTATTCATCTGCTTATGATTATAGCCTCCAGCTGCGTCTATGTCAATGCAAAGGGAATGGTTTTGTTCTTCCTTGTGTCTGTGTAACACTCCATGGTTTATGTGTATCATGGTTTCTTGATCCAATCCACCATTTTTGAGCACCTAGGTTGATTCCATGTCTTTGCTATTGTGAATGATGCTGTGATGAAAAAAAAATTACATGTATCTTTTTTGTAGAATGATTTATTTTCTTTTAGTTATTTACACAGTAATGGGATTGCTGGATCCAATGATATTTTCATTATAAGTACTTTGAGAAATCACCACAGCTTTCGATAGTGGATGAACAAATTTACATTCTCACCAACAGAGTATAAGTCTTCTCTTTTCTCAATAACTTAACCAGTATCTGTTGTTTTTTGACTTTTTAATAAAAGCCACTGTAACTGGTGTGAGATATTTTGTTGTGTATTTTATTTACATTTCTCTGATGATTAGTGATGACGAACATTTTTTCATATGTTTCTCAGCCACTTGTACATATCTTTTGAGAAGTGTCTGTTCATGTCTTTTGCTCTTTATTTAATGGGGTTGTTTTGTGCTTATTGTTTTGTTTAATTTCCTTATAGATTCTTTCTATTACACCTATTAGTCTTTTGTCTAACGCATAGCTTGAGAATATATTCTCCCATTTGGTACGTTTCCTGTTTACTGTGTTGATAGTTTTGTTTGTGGTGAAGAAACTTTTTAGTTTCATCAAGTCCTGTCAGGCCTCTGATCCCAAGCTAAGCCATCATGTGACCTGCACGTATAAGCCAAGATGACCCAAAGCAAGTGAAAAATCACAAAAGTGAAAATGGCCTGTTCCGCCCTTAAATGATAACACTCAACTACAAAAGAAGTGAAAATGGCCAGTCCCTGCCTTAACTGATGACATTAGCTTGTGAAATTCCTTCTCCTGGCTCATCCTGTCTCAAAAGCTCCCCGATGGAGCATCTTGTGACCCCCACCCCTGCCCACCAGAGAACAACCCCCCCTTGACTACAATTTTCTTTTACCTACCCAAATCTTATAAAACTACCCCACCCTTATCTCCCTTCACTGACTCTCTTTTCAGACTCAGTCTGCATGCACCCAAGTGAAATAAACAGCCTTGTTGCTCACACAAATCTTGTTTGGTGGTGTCTTCACATGGACATGAGTGAAAAGTCCCTCTTATCAATTTTTGTTTTCATTGCAGTTGCTTTGGGGAAATTAGCCAGAAATTCTTTGCCAGAGCTAATGTTCAAGAACGGTACTTCCTAAGTTTTCTTCTAGGACTTTTATAATATGAAATCTTACATTTATATCTTTAATTGATATTAAGTTAGTTTTTGTATATGGTCAAAGTAGGGGTCCAGTTTAATTTTTCTGCACATGGCTAACCAGGTATCTACACACTGTTTTAAAATTAGATATTATATCTTAAAAATTGATGATGCCTTAGAATCAAGAAAAGATAGGCATTAGCATCAATAAATCAGTCTGAAATGGTTTAGATGAGAGGTCAGAAAACTACAACCCAAAGTCTAAATATAACATGATGCCTGCTTTTATAATTAATATTTTACTGGTATCTAGCCACATCTATTAATTACTATTATCTATGACTGCTTTGCTGTAATATGACAGAGTTGATAAGTGTAACAGAATTTGTATGGCCTGCAAAGGTGAAAATATTTATTGTCTGTTCCTTTGCAGAAAAAAAGTTTGTCAGATTTTGATCCAGGTATATATCCATTGAATTGAACTGGGGAAATATTGTTTTAATGTAAATTTATTTTATGTATCCCTTCCAGACTCTAATTTAGTCAGTATGGCATATATACTAGGATGCTTTGCACTTTAGAATTGCCCCAAGTAATTCTAATGCAGAATAATTAAGAAACAAACTTAAAGGCCCTTTACTATAGATCAGGCTTGCTCAAATTTTCTTGCTGCTAAGAATATTCTTGAGTGACTGACAAATGTATAGCTTTCCAGCCTCCTTACCTGGAGATTGTGATTCAGTCACTCAGAGGCCTGGCCAAGTGTGGTTTGGTAAATCATGCATGTGGGGTGATTTTTATCTTCAGAAAAGTTTAGGAAACTTTGGAAAGGATACTCACTTTAACCAGGAGCTATGCCTGCAGTTCAAATAACCTGCACTTGATGATTGTGTATTCTCTCTGTAAGCATTGTTAAGCACTGAACTACTTTCTAAGGGGAGTACCAGTCAAACATCCACTGTAAGTTCAAAAAAGATAGCCCTTGCTCATCGCTTGATATTTTATTTTTTATATTACTCCACTTAATCATTTATCAAGCTCTATAGTTCCTGCCTTCAAGGAGCTTGTTGGTTGATAGGGAAAGAGGGCAGATATTAAATAGTCACATTAAGAGAGGAGACCACCCCTCATATTGTGTTATACCCAATTTATGCTTCCAAAGAAAGAAGAAGTAAAAACTAAAAGGCAGAAATAAAATCCACAAGTAGACAGCCCAGCACCACATCCTGGGCCTGGTAGTTAAAGATCAACCCCTGACCTAATAGTTTATGTTATCTATAGATTACAGACATTGTATAGAAAAGCGCTGTGAAAATCCCTGTCCTGTTTTGTTCCAATCTAAGTACCAGTGAATGCAGCCCCTAGTCATGTACTCCCTGTTTGCTCAATCAGTCATGACCCTCTCACAGGCACCCCCTTAGAGTTGTGAGCCCTTAAAAGGGACAGGAATTGCTCACTCAGGGAGCTCAGCTCTTCAGACAGGAGTCTTACTGATGCTCCCATCCAAATAAACTGCTTCCTTCTTTAACTCGGCGTCTGAAGGATTTTGTCTGTGGCATGTCCTGCTACATTTCTTGGTTCCCTGACCAGGAAACAAGATGATTAATGGATGGTTGAGGCAACTTCTAAGGTGGCTTAGGCCTGCTCTGTGGAGCATCCCTGTGGGGGACTCTGGCCCACTTGAGGGAAGTGGATCCTAAGAGTGCTCCCAGGTAGGCAATTGCACTGGTGGAATGACTCACCAGAGTAGTGCATAGCAGGCCCCTGTGGAGGATCAACACAGTGGCTGAACACCAGGAAGGAACTGGCACTTGGAGTCCAGACATCTGAAACTTGGTAAGACTAGTCTTGGGAACTTCCCCACTCCATTTGAGTGGAAGTGTGGCCTGATCACCCACAGTGTACCAGCACTTTGTTTTTTCAAAGTCTGTACCAGCACTTTGTTTTTTCTTTTTGACTTGACTTGTATTGCTTGATACTTTGGTTTTGGTTTTGACCTGGCTTGGATTTCTTGGTACTCTAATTTTGGTTTTGATTCTGGTTTGGTGTAAACTGTAAAAGTGTGTGTGTGTGCCCTTTTCACCTATTCTTTGTTTTGTGGTGTGTGTGTGGTGTAAGCATGGTGTATTGTCTCAAGGAAACATGGGTCAGGCACAAAGTAAGCCCACCCCACTAGGAACTATGTTGAAAAATTTCAAAAAGGGACTTAGGGAAGACTATGAAGTGACCATGACACCAGGAAAACTTAGAACTTTGTGTGAGATAGGCTGGCCAGCATTAGAAGTGTGTTGGCCATCAGAAGGACGCCCGGACATGTCCCTTTTCTCAAAGGTATGGCACAGGGTAACCTGTAAGTCAGGGCACCTGGATCAGTTCCCATATATAGATTCTTGGTTACAGCTAGTTTTGGACCCCCCACAGTGATTAAGAGGACAGACAGCAGCAGTACTAGTAGCAAAGGGAAAGTTAGTTAAGGAAGGTTCTCGTTCCACCCACCGAGGGAAGTCAGCATGAAAAGTCCTGTCCGACTCAACACTAGAAGAATCATGGCAGGAATTGTTACTAGAAGTACACCCTCCTTATCGACAGGAAGGGCTCCCCACCCCTGAGCCCACAGCACCTCAACGTCCACCAGATAACCACACCCCTAGACCACCCAGACTAGACAAAAGAAGAAGTGAAGCCACAGGAGAAACTCCTCCCTTGGCAGCTCACTTACAACCCAAGACTGGAATCCAAATTCCCCTAAGAGAGCAGTGATATACTGGGGTAGATGAGGATGGACACATGGTGAAAAGGCATGCCTTTGTGTTTCAACCTTTCATCTCTGCTGACCTACTCAATTAGAAAAATAATACTCCGTCTTACAAAGAAAGCCTCAAGCTTTAACTGACTTGCTCCAAACTATTGTACAGACTCATAATCCTACTTGAGCTAATTGCCACCAGCTGCTCATATACCTCTTTAATACAGATGAAAGGCAAAGGGTGCTCCACGTGGGAACTAAGTGGCTAGAGGAGCATGTCCTATCTGATTACCAAAACCTCCAAGAATATATAAGAATTCAACTGCCAGAAACAGACCCCCATTTGGACCCGAATGAGAGACCAGATATGGAGAAGATAAGATCGTACCATCAGGCATTAATAGAAGGTCTAAAGAAAGGGGCTCAAAATGCTACAAATGTAAATAAGGTCTCTGAGGTCATCCAAGGAAAAGAGGAGAGTCCAGCACAGTCCTATGAAAGACTGTGTGAGGCTTACTGTATGCACACTCCTCTTGATCTAGATAGCCCTGAAAATCAGTGCATGATTAACATGGCATTAGTTTGTCAAAGCGCAGAAGGTATCATGAGAAAATTGCAGAAACAGGCTGAGTTTGCAGGTATGAATACTTCACACTTACTGGAAAGAGCCAATCAAGTGTTTATGAATAGAGATGCAACAAACCACAAAGAAAGCTATAAGGAAGGTGAACACCAGGCTACTCAAAATGTCTACTTACTGGCTGTGGCCATTATGGGAATTCCCCTGAAAGGAGAGAGAAAGGGGTGCTCTGGGAAGAATACCTAGTCTAATGGCTCATGCTGGCAATGTAACCAATGAGCCTATTGTGAGGAAATAGGACATAGAAAAAATAAGTGTCCCCAAATGATGGAAAAGCAAGGTTATTCAGAACAAAAGACCTCAGATAAAGACAAGGGAGCTTTGTTCAAGCTGGCTGAAGGGCTACTGGACTGAAAGGGACCAGGCTCAAGCACCCCTAAGGAGCCCACAGTCAGGATTACAACTGGAGTCAAGGACATTAAGTTTTTGGTCAATACTGGTGGTGAACATTCAGTAGTGACCACCCTGGTCACCTTCTTATTCAAGAAAACCATGGATACAATCAGAGCAACAGGAGTTTCCACTAAGCACTCTTTCTGTCTACCATGAACCTTCTCCATGGGGGGACCTAAGATAGTTCACCAGTTCTTGTACTTGCGTGACTGTCCCCTGCCCTTGCTTGGAAGAGACTTGCTTAGCAAGCTGAGGGCCACCATCTCCTTTACAAAACAGGGATCTTTACACTAAAGTTACTGGGAACAGGAGTTATCATTTCCCTTACTGTCCCCAGGGAAGAAGAATGGAGACTTTTTCTAACTGAGCTAGGCCAAGAGATGAAGCCAGCTCTAGCTAAGTGATGGCCCCAAGTATGGGCAGAGGATAATCCTCTGGGACTGGTGGTCAACAAAACCCCCATACTCATAGAAGTTAAGCCCAACCAATTAGACAAAAGAAGTATCCAGTTCCCAGAGAAGCTCTCAAAGGAATCCAGGTTCATCTCAGGCACTTGATAGCCTATGGAATTATAGTCCCTTGCCAGTCTCCATGGAACACCCCCCTCCTGCCTGTCCCTAGGACTGCCAGCCAGTACAGGACTTGCATTTGGTCAACCAAGCTACAGTGACTCTGCACCCAACAGCTCCTAACCTTTACACATTTTTAGGTCTGCTGCTGGCTGAGGACAGCTGGTTTACCTGTCTGGAGTTAAAAGATGCCTTCTTTAGCATCAGACTAGATCCTGAGAGCCAGAAGCTCTTTGCCTTTCAGTAGGAATATCTGGAGTCAGGTGTCACTACTCAGTACACTTGGACCTGGCTTCCCCAAGGATTCAAGAACTCCTCTACTATCTTTGGGGAGGCCCTGTTTTAAAACCTGTAAAAGTTTCCTGCTAAAGACCTAGGCTGCATCTTGCTCCTGTACATGGACAACCCTCTGCTGGGTCGCTCCATGGAGTCGGGTGTGCAAAAGTGAAGAATGCCCTGCTTTGACGCTTTTAGGACTGTGGGTATAAGGTTTCCAGGAAGAAAGCTCAGATGTGCAGACAGCAGGTATGCTACCTGGGATTCACTATTCAGAAAGAGGAGCATGGCCAGGGGTCAGAAAGAAAGCAGGTCATATACAGCCTACCAGAACCTAGAACCAGAAGGCAAGTAAAGGAATTCCCAGGATCTGTGGGGTTTTGCAGATTATGGATTCCTAACTTTGCAGTACTAGACAAACCTTTGTACAGGGTTACAAAGGGGGGTGACTGGGTGTTATTTGAATGGGGGCCTCTACAATAGCAAGACTTTTGTAAGTTAAAGGAAAAATTTATGTCGACCCCAGCCATAGGACTACTAGATTTGACAAAGCCCTTTACAGTCTATGTGCCAGAAAGAGAAAAAGTGGCAGTTGGAGTTTTAACCCAGACTGTGGGACCCTGGCCAAGGCCAGTGGTCTATCCCTCAAAACAACTAGATGGGGTTTCCAAAGCCTGGCCACCATGTCTAAGGGCCCTGGCAGCAACAGCCCTGTTAGGACAAGAAGCAGATAAATTACCCCTTGAGCAAAACCTGAATAAAAAGCCCCCTCATGCTGTGTTAACTTTGATGAATACAAAAGGACATCACTGGCTAAAATGTTAGATTAACCAAGTACCAAAGCTTGCTATGTGAAAATCTGCACATAACTATAGAAATCAGTAACACCCTAAATCCTGTCACCCCACTCCTAGTATCAGAGAGACCAGTCAAGCATAACTGTGTAGAGGTGTTGGACTCTGTCTATTGTAGCTGATCTGACCTTTGAGACTAGCAATGGGCATCAGTAGACTGGAAGTTATAAGTTGAGGAGAGCGGCTTTATCAACCCACAAGGATAAAGATGTGCAGGATATGCGTTGGTAATATTGGACGCTGTCATTGAAGCCAAACCATTTCCACAGGACACTTCAGCCCAGAAGGCTGAGCTCATTGCTTTAACTTGGGCTCTAGAACTCAGTGAAGGTAAGACCATAAACATCTACACTGACCCTTGATATGCCTTTCTAACCCTCCCTGTGCATAGAGCATTATATAAGGAAAAGTGCCTGTTAAACTCAGGGAAAGAACATAAAATATCAATAAGAAATTCTACAATTATTAGAGGTAGTGTGGAAACCTCAAAAGGTGACAGTCATGCACTGCAGTGGACACCAGTTAGCCTCCACCTCAGTGGCCATAGGTTACTTTCTCTCCAGGTGATTGCGTGTGGATCAAGGACTGGAATGCAGCCCCTTTGGGGCCACGGTGGAAAGGACCTCAGACCATCATCCTGACCACCCCCATGGCCATAAAGGTAGAAGGAATCCCAGCCTGGATCTACCACAACTGTGTGAAACCTGCAGCCAATGAAACCTGGGAGGCAAAACCAAGCCCAGACAACCCCAGCAAAGTGACTCTGAGGAGGACGATAAGCCCTATTCCAATCACACCCAGAAGCTGACTACTTTGCTCATGGCTGAAGCATGAGGACAATCATCATGGGACTCATTTTCCTTATAATTTGGACTTGTATAGTAAAAACTTCCACTGATTTTTCCCACATGGAGGACAGCTCTCAGTGTATACATCAGGTTACCAAGGTAGGGCAACAAGTTAAAACAATCTTTCTGTTCTATAGTTACTATGAATGCCTAGGAACTTTAAAAGGAACATGTTTATATAATGACACTCAGTACAAGGTATGTAGCCCAGGAAATGATGGACCAGATGTGTGTTTTGACCCCTCTGAGCCTCCCATGTCCACAGTTTTTGAAATAAGATTAAGGACTGAAGACTGGTGGGTACTCATAAATGATACAAGTTAAGTATTAGCCAATAAAGAAGAAAAAGAGGAGCACAAAAGGATAATCTTGAAATTTGATCCCTGTGCTGTGATTAATAGCCATAAGTTACAAAGGGGATGTGGCTCTTTTAGTTGGAAAAAAGGCTATAGGACCAAAAATAAGTACATTTGTCATGATTTAGCACTCTGTGGAAATGAATGTGGACACCGCTTTTGTGTCATGTGGACCACTTGGATAAAAAATAAGAGGGATCCAGTCCACCTTCAGAAAGGGAAAAATTGACCTTCCTGTACCAAGGGACAATGTAACCCCTTAGAGCTAGTAATAAGCAATCCCCTTGATCCTCACTGAAAAAAAGGGGAGCTTGTGGCCTTAGGAATCAATGGGGCCAGACTGGATCCTCGAGTAAATATCTTGGTTCAAGGAGAAGTTTACAAGCGCTCTCCTGAGCTAGTGTGTCAAACTTTCTATGATGACTAAATGTGCCAGTGCCAGAAATTCCAGGAAAAAGAAGAAATTTGTTTTTGCAATTAGCTGAGCATACAGCCCAGTCTCTCGATGTCACTTTATGTTATGTAAGTAATGAACTGTAATGGGAGATCTATGGCCATGGAAATCCCAAGAATTAGTACATACAGACCCAGTTCCTGATGAATTCCTGGCTCAAAAGAATCACCCTGATAATTTCTGGGACCTAAAAGCCTCAATTATTGGACAATATTTCATATCTAGAGAATGAAAAGAATTCACTCACCCCATAGGACAACTTAGTTGTCTTAGAAAAAAACTGTATACTGGTACCACAAAAACGGTCACGTGGTGGAATTCAAATCACACAGAGAGGAATCCATTTAGTAAATTCTCAAAGTTGCAAATTGTGTGGGCCCACCCAGAGTCCCACAGGGACTGGACAGGCCCCACTGGATTATACTGGATATATGGGCATAGAGCTTATGCAAAATTACCTGACCGGTGGGCAGGCAGTTGTGTTATTGTCACTAATATACCATCTTTCTTCCTAGTGCCCATAAAACCAGGTGAACTCCTGGGCTTCCCTGTCCATGCTTCCCAGGAAAAGAGAAGCATAGCTATAGGAAATTGGAAAGATGATGAATGTCTCTCTGAGAGAATCATACAATATTATGGGCCTGCTACTTGGTCACAAGATGGCTCGTGGGGATACTGGACCCCATTTACATGATCAACCGAATCATATGATTACAAGCTGCCTTAGAAATTATCACTAATAAAACTGGCAGAGCCTTGACTATTCTGACCCAGCAAGAAACTCGGATGAGAAATGCTATTGTCAAAATAGATTGGCTCTCGACTACTTACTAGCAGCTGAAGGAGAGGTCTGTGGGAAATTTCTTACCAACTGCTGTCTACACAAAGATGATCAGGGGAAAGTAGTTGAAGACATAGTTAGAGACACGACAAAACTGGCACATGTGCCCATGCAAGTGTGGCATGGATTTGATCCTGGTGCCATGGGAACTATAGAAAATGGTTCCCAGCACTAGGAGGATTTAAAACTCTTATAATAAGAGTTACAATAGTAATAGGATCCTGCTTACTGCTCCTTTCCTTGTTACCTGTACTTCTTCAAATGATAAAAAGCTTCATCGCTACCATAGTTCACCAAAATTCTTCAGCACAAGTGTATTATATGAATCACTAGGAATCTGTCTTGCATGAAGACATGGGTAGTGAGAATGAAAGTGAGAACTCCCACTATTGAGTAAGATTCTCAAAGTGGGTGGGGGGGAATAAGGGAGGAGACCACCCCTCATATTGTCTTATGCCCAATTTCTGCCTCCAAAGAAAGAAGAAGTAAAAATTAAAGGCAGAAATAAAATCCACAAGCAGACAGCCCAGCACCACACCCTGGGCCTGGTAGTTAAAGATCGACCCCTGATCTAATAGTTTATGTTATCTATAGATTACAGACATTGTATAGAAAAGTGCTGTGAAAACCCCTGTCCTGTATTGATCAGATCTAACTACCAGTGCATGCACACCCCAGTCACTTACCCCCTGCTTGCTCAATCGATCATGACCCTCTTATGTGCACCCCCTTAGAGTTGTCAGCCATTGAAAGGGACAGGAATTGCTCACTCAGGGAGCTAGACTCTTGAGACAGGAGTCTTACTGATGCTCCTGGCTGAATAAACCACTTCCTTCTTTAAGTCAGTGTCTGATGGGTTTTGTCTGTGGCTTGTCCTGCTAAAACATGAAAACATCATTAGAACTCACTGACAATAAGAAGAAATACTAAAGGCTGCAATGAAAGATTATAAGGGAACCTGATTGCTTGAGAGTGATAATTCGGGACATACTTTTCTAAGGAACTGATGTAAATGATTTTTAGTTAATTTGATACTGCAACTTGTTTCTGACCCTATCACATTGAATTACTAGCATAGATCTATTCCAGGGATCTTGATACTGGGCTCAGTTGTGAATAGATTGATAACTCTGGATCTATTGGTCCTTTTGTACTGATCAATGAAAATGTCACATATTCTTTGATTTATAGCTTCTCATAGATCTTAGCTTTCTTCCTTCTGGTTAGGCTGAACCAGTTGATATGCAGATTGTAGATACAATTTTATACCTCTATAAATTTTGTTAGTAATAATCCCTTTCCCCCACTCCATTGCTTTGATCCCTTCATAAGCATCAAATTTCCTGAGTTCTCTCACCAACTTTTCTAATATCCTTAGTCAGCAACACAATTGTCAACCTGACTATCTCAGTGTCTGCTGTCTTGCTCAGCTGTTCTCTTACCCTTTCTTGAAATTCAAGGACAGAACTTTTACTGAGCAATCTTCCAAATACAAATTAAACCACTCCACTACTGAATTTATGGAAATCAACATTACAGAAATACTCCAAACAATTAATTTAACTCTTCTGTCAATACTACTACATAAAAAAGATAAACAGAGACTTCTATTATAAGAAAAAATCAACAGTCCCGATGTAAGGATTGAGTGTTTTCATTAGCATGTTAAAATATTTTAAAATTTCTAAAGGGTTTTATCACACATTTTCTTTTGTGCCTGACAATTTTTCTATATAGGGGAGATGTGAGTATCATTTTCCTGATAATAAAACCAAGGCCCAGAGATGGAAATGTGTAGCCTGAGGTCAAAACTTCACCTAGTACAATCTGTCTCTATTTCTAATTATAATGACAAGGTAGCTCACTCAATTTTGCAGCTTGTCTTATCTTGTATTCTCTTTTCTGGTCCCTGGGAGGCTGTTTATTTGCAGTTCAACAAGGTTCCTGCAATTTTTATTTGCTTTCTCCAGCTGTTCCTGCTGTTTGAGAGCTGGGTCATCAAAGCTCTGCTTGAACCCTTACACTTTAGCCATGAAAACCTTTACAATTTTCACTGCTCTACTTGGAAGCTTAACTATACTGAAGTCCCACTGTTTCTCAATAGAGAAAGGGCTGAAGCAAGAACCCTATGTGGTTCAGGTGGTTTTACTGAGGATATCCTACAAACCCACAGGTTCTGACCTGTGGGAGAAACTCTTTAGCCAACTAACAGCACGTGTTGGATCACTGCCTCTTAAATACCCATATCCTGCCCTGCCATCTGTAGCTATGGTTATTTTAAAGATTACTCTTTGCAGAATTTTCCCTATCATTCAGAAAGCCAGATTTTTTATCTAGGTTATCATTAGGAATTATTTCCATTATGATTATTTTTAAAAGAACAATTTAAGAATAGCATTGCAAGCTTTTCAAATGTACAGAATGTGGTTTTCCTCCCAACTCTATTCTAGTCACTATTAAAGACAGGGAACTGGGTCTTTCCTAATGTCTTATGTTTACCTCTGTGAACATTGAGGCAGAAAGGAATCTGGCCTCAGCAGACTCTTTTTCATCCTCAATTCTACCCTTTGCTCTTTATCATTCAATAGTTTTCTCTGGTTCTCTAGCTGTCATAAAAAAGAAACTGCAGTTGCTCAAGTGCTCTTCACAAATGTTTTCTGAATTTCACTTTGAGACCCAGATGTAAGATATCATACTCAGTCACATATCTTCTCTTTGCCTTTGGGTAATCTGACTATATTTGAAAATGCCTTTCCTTCAGCACTGGTCTTTGTACTTTAGATCCCACTCAGCACTTTATCCTCCCTATCACCTTCTGACCTCTCTTACCATGTACATAGGGATCATTAAAATAGCAGTATCTAAGCTTCTGATTCCATTGTCTTTAAGTGCCTAATATTGTTGAGAGTCAAAATGTATGGATTTAAACCCTGGCTCTACTGCTTATGAGCAAGTTGCCACATCTCTCTGGATCTTAGTCTCCTCATCTGTAGAATGAGATAATTGAAAGTATCTACCATCCCCAAGTTGCAATGAGAATGAAAAGTGATAGGGCATGCAAAGTGCTCAGAATAGGGTGGAACAGGTGATAAGAATGCAATAAATGTGAACTATATTATTATCACCCCAATGTATGTTTCTGTTAGATAGAGTAAACCTTATTGATGTCACAGGACTACCATGAAAAATAGATCATGTAGGCAGAATGCCTAGCACAGGGTCTGGTATAAAACAGACATTTGGTAAATACTCCCATACTGCACCAAATCTCTCCTCCTTTCCATGCCTCCTTGCTTCATCTGAAGAGTCCTTTTCCTCATATATTTTTCCTTTCTGTATTGACTATTATACTACAATTCTAAAACTAATGTTAAAGTACTGAGTTTGAATTAAGTCCAAAAATATGGAAAAAAATGTAAAAAGAAAAATTGTCAAGTAGCAGCTGTGTTCTCAGGCAAGGAGATATTAGCATGGTGACTCATTTTTAAGAAGTTTCTTTTAAGTCTACAGTGAGGTGGACATTGTAATAGTCCTTACCTTCTGGCCAAAAAATATTTGAAGACTGCCAGAAAAACTGAAAAACTGGCCATTCTTTTTAATTGCATGAGGTCAAGTGTAAAGTGTAATCACTTCACTTCTGTTCAACTGGTGCCACTTTTCAATTTATTCTTTTTAATAGTCTCACAGATTGCTCAGGCTGGGAGAGGATAGGAAATGCCATATTTTCCTACTTGAGTTCTAGTGTTTCATGGCCTCTAAGTCACTCCTGCCAGGTGGTCATCCAGTCTCAGTTGATGCCTTTCAGGGTGAGGACACCCACGATATCCAGAGAGCTGACTAGGCCTGTTTGAAAGAGATATATCTGTGAGAAAACCTTTCTTTTGTTGAGCTAACATCCGGCTTCACATGTTCTTTGCTAACATCCTAATCTTGCCTCTTGAGGCCTTATAGAACTAGTGTCCTCTTTCTTGTGAAATAATAGCCAATCTATTACTGGAAGGAAATTCTCATATCCTTCACAGATTTTTTTGTTTCTCCACCTTGATACTATTCTAAGCTAATTAATATTTTTTTAAATTGAGATAAGTATCCAGATAATGTAGGCCCAGGGATGCATTCATTCTTGGTATTTAGTATACCCTTAAACAACTTTCAGATTTGGGAACACATTGCATGCCTCCAGATGCCACTATGTAATGTATTGTTTGAGGGAATAACAGTTGATGTTTGTCTTAGTTCATTCAGGCTGTTATAACAAAATACCATAAACTGGTGGCTTACCAAAAACAAACAAACAAACACAAAAAAAAAACAGAAATGTATTTCTCCTAGTTCTGGAGTCTGGGAAGTTCAAGGACAAGATGGCAGCAGAGTAGATATCTGGTGAGGGGCCACTTTCTTGTTCATATATGGTGCCTTCTAGCTGGGTCCTCACATGCTAGAAGGTGAAAGGCAGTTCTCTGGGGCTTCTTTTATAAGGGCACTCATTTCATTTATAAGGGCCCCACCACCATGACCTAATCATACAGATTTCACATCCAGATACCACCACATAAGTGATAAATTTTTCGACATATAAATTTGCAAGGGGGTGGAATAAAAAGAATCATATTATAACAGTTTTTAAAAATATAGAATCTCTGTACAAATGTTTATTTATTCATTCATTCACTCCAAGTTGTAAATATTTAATATAATTTTTATGACATAAATGTGTATTTTTCAGCATAATACTTTACAATACTCTCTTCATATCAGCCCTCTCCCAACTTTATAGTAAAATAATCCACATTTTAAATATGGGGGAAGGGGAGAAAATTATTTTAAAAGATGGAAATAACACTGTTGCTATTACAACTATTCTTCTTTTTCCATTGAACCGCACTCTCCCTATTCCATCAGTTTTCCTCCTTTTTGCCTTTCTGTGTTTATGAGCTTCAGCATTTCCCATAGACATTGAAGGCTCATGGGTCACAAGATAGCTTGGTACTTGGGTCTTTTTTTCATATCCATAATCAGTATGTCAACTGGCACATACCTTGACTTAGAGATTCACTTACCAGCTATAGGAAAGTAGAAAAATTCCCCAAGGACAATGGAAAGGATTGCTGTCATTAATTTGCTTTGTTCACTAGATAGGGAAATGCAATCTGCAAGGCAGGAGAGCTCTAACATTGCTTGATGCACAAAAGTATAAAGTTGGAACTTTGCATTTATCTGGAGTAGCCATAACTTTAAACACTTTGGTGTTTAGGTGGGATATCCAGAAAACTGATTCAATGAAAATTATTTGTCTACCTACCTCCCATTCCCTCAAGTCAAAGACCAGAAGAAACACTTTCATGGTTGAACCACTTGGGTTTATTGTTCATTGAAGCATGAAAGGAGAATGCACACCAGAAGGTGTCTTAGTAATGCATGAGAAAATACTTTATAGGATTTGGGTTTATATTAGGAGATTTGGGGGAAGGTTTACTGAAGCAAGGCAGTGTCAGAAAGCAGGAGCTATTTTATGATGGGGTATTTCAATAAGTCTTATGGAGAAGTAGGGGAAAATAGAGCATGTTTAAATTGGTAGTTGGTGAAGAAGTGATCACTCACATTAGCCCAGATAGGTGGATATTTGGTCATTTTTTTCTGACTTGAATGACATTTTTCTTATATATGGGTTTAGATGTGGTTCTGGAGTGGTCTTGCTTTTGTATTCATCCATCATGGTCACAGAGTGTCCTTATTTGATGTTATTGCTCTGTGAAATTTTTCATGTTCAACAGGAGAACACCAAGACCTTGCCATAAGTGATAGGCCAGCACCTAGCAAGACCCAGGCCCAGCTGATATGACCATGTCAGCTCTCTGATGTCAGCGCTGCTCTTCTTCTTCTCACTGCTGGGCAATTGTGGTGCATCAGTGAAAACATTGGAAAACAAAGCAGATGGCAATATGTTCATTCTCATTGGGAGAAGGGGATACAAAAAACCAATAAACTTGATAAATAAATTATATAGTGCCTTAAAATGCTATGGGAAAGGATAAAAGATAATGGAATGCTGCAAAAGGATAGGAATTGGAGAAGGCATAGCAGAGGAAAGTTGCAGTTTTAAATAGGGGAGACCTCACTGGGAAGATGATATTTGAATAAATACTTGGAATGGAGGTGAGAAAGTGAGCTATGAGAACTGGGAATTCTGGTCCAATTTTAGAAAAATTACCCCAATATTGAGTATAGATGACTGATAATCATCTGCTTACTATATAGGCAATTCAGTCCAAGCTCTGCTTCATGCCCAGTTCTTTGTTTTCCCATTGACCTCTCTGAGGACTTTCTGCCCTAGACTAGATAGAAAGGGGTTGAATAGAAGGCACAGACAAGCTGGGAGATGATTTCCTTTTCCTCAGAACTTCTGCTTTATGACATAAAAGCAATGAGTAATCTTCTTACCCATCTTCCTTCCCAAAGCTGCTAACATCAGTGATCTGTCCTCCATGGAAGGCAACTGCCCACCTGACTATTCCTGTTACAAGATGATTCTTGCTGCATCTTCACTCTAGCCAGGATTCTGCATGTTCTCTTCTCATGCAAGGTAAAGGTTGAAGTTCTATCTCTACCCATTAGAATTGCAATCAGAGACAGGATTCTGAGCTGTCTCCTAGGAGATTTATTCTGTTGCTTCTGTTTCTTCAGAGCATATTTATGGCTATGAGACTTGTTTTTCTTGTAGCAAAATCTCCAATTTCTCTTTGATGTGCATTATCATCAACTGTCAAATTTAATGGTATAAACACAGGCTGATAATTTGTCTATATTTTGATCAAGATTGCAGCTTATAAGTGATATATCTAAGTGAGCTCAGGCTTCAAATTTCCATAGCAATGGTCATGCTTCTAGGTCCCAATATATTTCTACCTGGCAGCTATGTTGAAATAAAAAATTGTGCAACAAAAATGTTAAAGGTGAAAATAATTGACACCAAGTGACATAATATAGTACACTTCTGTGATAAATTAAATAACACCAATTTAAATTTGTACACATCACTAAAATGAAAGTAATGGAATGGGAATCTCTTATTGATAACCAGCACAGCAGTATGAGAAAAAGTGTACTCTATAAATTCCTGGTTTTTGAAATTCAACTTGTAGCTGAATAGTTAAGACATCTGAGCAATAATAAATGTCAGTATTAAGATATAATTCTTGATTTGATACGTTTAATCATCAGAATGTGGGACCCATTTTATTACTGAATTATAATAACTGTAGTAACTTACATTTTTATGGGGAATTATGCCTTACTTTTATATTTAGTTTCCCATTTTAGTCTCTTAATATCTCTGGCAGGCAGAGAATATGTGGAGTTATTGTCTTCATTTTACTATGAAGAAAGTAGGGCTTGAAGAAAACAGACTTGCAAATTTAATAAGAGCTGAATGCAGGGATGGAATCCAGTTCTCCTTAATATGAATTTATCTTTCAAACAAAGGTCAACAAGTTATTTCAATTTCCTATCTATCTGTTGCTTATTACATATGTGAACATGGACAAGTCCTTTAATCTCTGAGTTTTCATTTTCTTGAGGCTAATGGCAATGCCTACCTCAACATATTATTTTATAGTAAAAATCTAAACATGTATATCAATCCTGGTATAATATTTGGAAAACTCAATGTGCTCAACAACTGATAGCCCTATTATTATGAGCAATAGCAATGTTTATAAAATTATTTATTAATCTGTAAAACAGGAAGACTAGAACTTGACTCATAGGGTTGTCATTGGTATTAAATGAAATATCAAAAGCAAAGTATTCAACATAGGATGTGTCACATATGCAGACAATCAGTGGTAGCTTATATTGTAATTATTTTCAGTTGCATCTTAGGATTCACTTTTCCTAAGAGTGACTGAAATCTGGTCTCAAATTTAAGTAAAGATGAGGACTTACTGGTGCAAGTAATTTAACAATGAAGGAATATATCTTGCTTTCGGTGTACCTAAATAAAGGCTATTAAATGATATCTTCAGAATCATTCCCACCATGTATCCTGCTCCTCTTTGTTGACTCCATTATCAAGTAGTTCCAAAGTAGCTTTCATCAGTTCCCACATCTACATACTCCAACATGTTTATCTGGTGGGAAAGAACAAAGATATTTATCCAAGCATTACCATCTTAATGTCACAAGATTCATGTGATTGTATTGAGTTAGATCAGGTGCTCACCTCCATATCAATCACTTTGGCCAGAGAAATATGATGCCCATGTTGACATGCATCCTGAGTAACATGTGGATGTCTAGTATGTTATTAATAAGCTGTATAGACTCATTCTCAAGGAGGTAGTTCCTTGATCTATATAACTTGGTTCTTCCATTGTAGTTCCCATACCAACAGTTCACCTTCATCCATGCAGTCTCTCATTTTTCTGTTGATAGCACAGCAAAGTGGAATTTAACACAAAGGAATTGAACAAAATTGTTACTTAACATACTAACAAGATCACCCTATTCATTGTAATTAGCATTTCTGTGCTACATCCTTACATCGTGTAATCATCTGTCTTGAACACCAAAAGAAGATGAAGAATTATTCTTGCCTTCAAGAGGATCCCAAGCTCATAACACAGGAGGCAGCTCTTTTAAATATTTATGTGAATGTGAGCAACAAGACAGCATCATCCCAAAGTGCTCTGGAAATGCCAAAGTTATTATTTCTGAATGAGACTGAACAAAGGCAAAAACTTGAGATGGCTAGAAAATTTGATGAGAACAGTTGAGAAAACTGTTGTTTTAAGGCATTAACACTGTAGTTTTCCAAGGTAGGCCTGGGTGAATCATGAGGAAGTTATTCTAGATTCAGGGAGCATATAGTTTGCAGATGAATGAGTGTATGCTTTCTTTTTATTTTTCTCAAGACACTTTTTTCCTTCCCTTTTCTGCCTCTTGATAAATGAAATCCTGTTATGTTTATAAATTTCCAGAGACAATTCCTGACTTGACCCCATCCCCAGGACCTACTCTCAGGATTAAAGTGGGTTAGGAAGCAACATTCATTCATTCAGTCTATCAGTAAGTGGGCTCCTATTTGGTATCCATTGTGTGCCAGCCACATTAGGGAATAAAAATTTAGCCAAGATATATATTTTTTGCCTGAAATCTAAGGTGTGTCCATTTTGCTTAAGGAGACAGATATGTTAACAACTCAAAAGTACAATTTGAGCAATGCGGTACTGAGACATTTAGAGATATCAGAAGGAAAAATAACTAATACTGCCTGGTGCAAGTTGCAGGTGGATAGTTGATTAGGAAGGTTTTCACTGAGATGACCTTTGAACTGGACCACTAAACAGAGGAGGAAGTTCACACAAATGAAAGGAGGCATAAAAAACCACTTGGGAAGTACCTAAGGATTGGGCAGTAGCTTGGTGTATCTAGTATATGTGTAGCTTCAAGGGAGAAAGTGGCATGAGATAAGGCCATAAAAGTGTGCAAGCACAAGATCAGGAATGATGGTAGGGATATGGTATTATCATATAAGTGAAGGTAATGCAGGGTATTGCAGGAGGGAAAAGAAGAGTTTCAATCCAGGCTGTTGCCTAATCATTAAACATAACTATAAAGTATAATTGCAAGTTTTGGAATGGAAGGCTGTCTGTAACATGCTACAGAGGCCCTGTTTTAGAAAATTCTAATGAACCCAGTGGAAACAAAAATTAAATACTATAAATAACTAAATAATGTTTCATTTTAAGAAAACATATTTCCTTGAAATTGAGATCTCTGCTGGTATAATACGATATGGAATTCTATTTATAATAAATCATCATTATATTTTCTCCAGAAGTATTTCCATTTGTCTCCACCAAGAGCTACTTACTTGTTTGGGCCAAATATGTAAATCTGAAGACAATTGACTACATAGCTGAAATGCATTGCTGGACATGTTCAATATTTGAAGAGAAATGCAAAGATGACCCAGCTATGTACTCATAATATACCAGAGCCTAACTTTAGCAGTAACCTTGCTATTCTTATTGAAATATCATCACACACGGAAGGAAACAACCACTAAATGATTTTGTAATGCTTGAATAAGTAAATCAGTTAGATTAAATCCAAAAGCCTGTCGTATTCTGAATTATATGGCATGGTGGCAGAGAATATTAGCAAATATCAGGTTTATATTAAAATTGTGATGACCTTGTGCTTTTTCTTTAGGAAGTTTACGAAGATTAGTATTTAAAAAGTGGTTTTTGGACTTTCATTTCTGAAGTTATTGAAAAGGCTAACAGAATGCCATGTAAATCATTTAGTGTTTCTAATTGACTTTGCATTTACATCTTCCTAAGTGTTTATTTCTAACACAACCACAGTCCTCTTCCTTTTAAGCTTTCAGTGCTGAGGGCAAAAATTCTGTTAATCACAAACAAAACTCTGAAAATGTAATTGCATTATCACCCAGGAACACAGACAATTTACATTACTCATCCCTCCCAATGCGTTTCCATTTTCTAACACAGTGAAATCACCAACGACAACTTCATTCCCCTGAGGTTTCCATAGAAAGTTTTCGTATCTTATTCCAGTGAATCAGACAAAAGCTCTAGGTGTCTACTTATCATGAAGACAGTTTTTAAATTTAAATTGCAAAATGCAGCCACATGATCACCTATACAACCATGGCAATTTTGTTTCCTAATCTGGGAAGTAGGTCTGAGTTTGTAGATATTGCTAAAAATTTCCCACCAAGTGTCTGGAATTGTTGCTAAGATAATAAATATTTGGCTAAATTAGACACAAAAGAGGGGCTAATACATAAGAAAAGTGACCTATATCATTTGAAAATATATACTTTTCTCTAATATTTTATTCATTTTGGGAAAATAATTCCTTTTGCAAAGAGATTTCCAGTGTTCTTGGTTCTGTGAGTACTCTGCAATTGTGCATATAATAGACAGCTGGGTAAATCTTACCCCAAGTTTACCTTTGCTGGCTTCCTTATTTCTACTTATGTTCACTATTGAATCTTAAAGCTGGAAGGAATCATGTGAGCTATTATTCATCTGGCAATTTTTCACATGCTTATTGAATATCTGTTATGGATTATATTCTATTTTAGGCACTGAGGATTTACACATACTCTTGGGAAACTTCAGGTTGCGTATAATACACAACTAAATGAGTGAGATAAGCTCAGATGGTAATGGTTGCTATAATGAAACCTGTTCAGGGAGATATATAAATTAAGCTTTTGATCAATAACTACTTCAATGAGATGACATTTAATCTTGAGAAAGAGTTGGCCAAGTGAAGATTAATGAGAGTATCCCAGATAGAGGAAATAGCAAGTATATACAATGAGGTGCTAGACAATTTTTGATAAATGAGGAATTATCTTTACCTTACAATTTTAAAGTATTTTCATATTTAGTGTCCATCAATATTTTAACTGATATTTGCAATTTTCTCTGAGGATAATCATCTTTTAGTAGAAAGGGATTTTTTTGCCTTCAGGATATTAACCGTTTGTTACTGGCATTGCAAATACTCTCCCATTTAGTTATTTATACCTTGACTAATTTTGCTCTTTTTTAAATAAAGATTATATGTTATATGTAACTCTATTAATTTTTTATGTTTCTTAATTTTCATTATATGCTTAGAAATAACCTCTTTACCCAAAGATATTTAATGTTTAAGTCACTGGTAATTATTTATGTTAACACTTCATCTTTGATTTAATGTTTTAAAGTATTTTATGTATCTTTGCATTTATTTAAGAAACCATTTTAGTTTTTAGAATATGGTTGACCAATAATCACAATGAAATTAAATAATTCACAGTCTCTCTGCTTATTTTAAATGCTGCCTTATCATATACTAAATTACACATTCTTGAGTCTGAATCCAGACTTTGTAGTGTGTTCCTTTCAGCTATCATTATGTGCCAATACCAACAGTTTTGCTTTTTTCTATCTTTATAATGCCATTGATATATGTTGGGACCAGTCTTACCTTATTTTTCTTTATCAAAAGTATTTTAATATCACCTATTATTCTAGATATATCTTTGAGTAATTTTGCCAGTTCACTTTTAAATAATATTTTGATTGGAACAGAATAAACATTATAATTGCACTTACATAAGATATACATTTTAACTTTGATTATCTCAAAATACATTTTGTTGTTGTTTATGGTAATAAATGTGCCCACTTTTTAACATACTGAACCTGTGATTGTTCTAATAATACATAGAATGAATTTTCTCAGATTTTCTGGGTATATAAGAATATAATTTACAGATAATTACATATCTTAAAAGGAATTACAAATTGTTATTACATGTATGTTTATATTCATTTGTTTATTTATAGGAGCTAGAGCTCATATGTTTTAATATGACTTCACCACTAACCTGCTGTGGTACTCTATATCTCTTAAACTCAGCTTTCTGTAAAATGGAGAGACAGGTATTTACCACAGAAGGTGGTTTTAAGCATCAAAGGATCACATGAGTTCTTTTAGACCAAATGCTTAAAACAGTGCCTATCACATAGTAAGCACTATAAAGGCTTTTTTGTTGCTGATATCATTATTAGTATTATTTTATTGGCTACAATTTCAAAAGAAAAGATAAATAACAGTGGTATAAGCAAACATCTTTATTTTGCTTTTTATCTTATGGATGATACACTTTAGAGGTTTATTTTTATATTATGAATCATTTAAACTTATAGACATTTTGACATTGTGTAACTTAAATTTGGTATGAATATTAGTCTGTTCTCAGGCTGCTAATAAAGACATACCCAAGAATGTTTAATTTATAAAGGAAATAGGTTTAATTGACTCTCAGTTCAGCATGGCTGCAAAGGCCCCAGGAAACAAAAATCATAACAGAAGAGGAATCAAACACATCCTTCTTCACATGGCAGCAGGAAGAAAAATGAGTGTTGTGTTAGTCCATTTTCATGCTGCTGACAAAGACATACCTGAGACTGGGCAATTTTACTATAAAAAGAGGTTTATTGTACTTACAGTTCCACATGGCTAGGGAGGCAACACAATCATGGCAGAGGGCAAGGAGGAGCAAGTCACATCTTATGTGAGTGGTGGCTGACAAAAAGAGCTTGTGCAGGGTAACTCCACCTTATAAAGCCTGCAGATCTCATGAGACTTATTCACTATCAAGAGAACAGCAAGGGAAAGACCTGCCCCCATGATTCAGTTACCTTCCATCAGGAACCTCCCACCATATGTGGAAATTCAAGATGAGATTTAAGTGGGAACATGGCCAAACCATATCATTATGCTCCTGGCCCTTCCCAAATCTCAAGTCTTTACGTTTCAAAACCAATCGTGCCTTCCCAGCAGTCCCCTAAAGTCTTAACTCATTTCAGCATAAACTCAAAAGTCCACAGTCCAAAGTCTCATCTGAGACAAGACTAGTCTCTTTCACCTATGAACCTGTAAAATCAAAAGCAAGTGAGTTACTTCCTGGACACAGTGAGGGGTGAGGGTACAGGAATTTGGTAAATACGGCCATTCCAAATGGGAAAAATTAGCCAAAACAAGGGGCTACAGGCCACAGGCAAGTCCAAAATCAAGTGGGGGAGTCAAATATTAGAGCTCCAAAATAATCTTCTTTGACCCCATGACTTGCATCTGAGTCACATTGATGCAAGAGGTGGGTTCCCCTGGTCTTGGGCAGCTCCACCTCTATGGCTTTGCAGTTTATAGCCCCCTCACAGCTGCTTTCACAGGCTAATGTTGAGTGTCTGTGGCTTTTCCAGGTACATGGTTCAAGCTGTAGATGGATCTACCATTCCGGTGTCTGGAGGATGGTGCACCTCTTTTCATAGCTCCACTAAGTGGTGTTCCAGTAAGGAATCTGTGTTGGAGCTCCAACCTCACATTTTCCTCCCTCACTGCTCTAGTACAGGTTCTCCATGAGAGACCCACCCCTGCAGCAAACTTATACCTGGACACCCAGGCATTTCCTTACATCTTCTGAAATCTAGCCTTAGGTTCTCAAACTTCTGTTCTTGGCTTTTTTGCACCTGCATGCTCAACACCATGTGGAAGCTGCCAAGGCTTTGAGCTTGCTGCCTCTGAAGCCATGGCCCAAGCTGCACCTTGACCCCTTGTAGTCATGGCTGGAGTGGCTGGGTTGCAGGGCACCAAGACCCTAGACTGCACACAGCACAGGGACCCTGGCCCTGGCCCGTGAAACCATGTTTTCCTTCTAGGCTTCCAGGCCTGTGATGGGAGAGGCTGATATGAAGGCCTCTGACATGTTCTGGGGACATTTTCCCCATTGTCTTGGGGATTAACATTCAGCTCCTCAATACTCATGCACATTTCTGCAGCCAGCTTGAATTACTCTTCAGAAAATGGGATTTTCTCTTTTATGGGATTGTCAGGCTGTAAATTTTTCAACATTTTATGCTCTCCTTCCCTTACAAAACTGAATGCATTTATCAGGACCCAAGTCACTTTTTGAACATGTTTCTGCTTAAAAATGTCTTTGGCCAGATACCCAAAATCATTTCTTTCTAGTTCAAAGTTCCACAAATTTCTAAGGCAGGGGCAAAATGTCACCAGTCTCTTTGCTAAAATGAAACAAAAGTCACCTTTGCCCCAGTTCTCAACAAGTTCCTCATCACCATCTGAGAATTCCTCAGCCTTGATTTCATTGTCCATATCATTGTCAGCGTGTTAGTCAAAGCCATACAGCAAGTCTCTGGGAAGTTCCAAACTTGCCTATACTAACCTGTCTTCTTCTGAGCCCTCCAAACTGTTCCAATCTCTTCCTGTTACTCAGTTCCAAAGTCACTTCACATTTGGGGAGATATTTTCAGCAATGCCCCACTCTACTGGCACCAATTTACTGTATTCATTTGTTTTCATGCTGCTGATAAAGACATATCTGAGTCTGGGCAATATTACAAAAGAAAGAGGTTTATTGGACTTACAGTTCCAGATGGCTGGGGAGACATAAAAATCATGGCAGAAGACAAGGAAGAGCTCATCACATCTTACATGAAAGGTGGCAACCAAAAAGAGAGCTTGTGCAGGGAAATTCTGCCTTATGAAGCCATCGGATTTCATGAGACTTACTCCCTATTAAGAGAACAACATGGGAAAGGCCTGCCTTTATGATTTAATTACCTCTCACTGGATACCTCACACAGCATGTGGGAATTTAAGATGAGATTTGGGTGGGGACACACCCAAACCATATCAGTGTCCAGCAAAGGGGAAGCCCCTTATAAAACCATCAGATCTTTTGAGAACTAACTCCTTATCATGAGAACAATATAGGGGAACAGGCCCCCATAATTTAATTATCACCACCTGTTTTTTTTCCATGACACATTGGGATTATGGGAAGTACAATTCAAGATGAGATTTGGGTGGGAACACAGCCAAATTGTATTATTATGTATCTCTAAAAAGCAACATTTAAAAAACAAACTGTAAAACTATTAAGATAGCAAACAAAGGAATATCTTCTAAGGCCATGCACAGTGGATCATGCCTGTAATCTCAAACTTTTGTGATACCAAGATGGACGGATACACTGATCCCAGGATTTTGAGACCAGCCTGTGAAACATGGTGAAATCCCATCTCTACAAAAAATACAAACAAAAAAAAATAGATACTCTGGAGGTTGAGGTGGAAGGTTCTCTTGAGCCCAGGAGGTGGAGGTTGCAGTGAGATGAGATTGTGCCATGGTGCTCCAGCATGGGTGACAGAGTGAGACAGAAAAAAATATATTCTTTTATTATCGTGTTCATATTTAAAATTGGCTGAGCTCTTTTTCATGGTTACTTCAATGAAACATACATCTCATCAAGAATTATGCATTTCACTTAGTCACTACATCTGAAATCTCAATCTGGAGTAGTCTCTGCCTTTATATTAATGACATTGAAAAAAGGTTGCCATCTTCTGAAATTGTGTGCTTTTTTACTCGTGGTGTAACTTACTTTCTTCTGATATCACTGTATTTTCTGTAAACTGGTAGTTCAATCTGAGGGCTTGATTGGATTACAGTTACAAATATTTTGTGAAAGAGAACTCTATACTATATTATGTGTCATTTCTGGTCCTCTGGGAAGCGGATGTTGAGGCATAATTAGATGTGCAAAAGATTTATTGAGAAAAATGCCTGGGATGATAAACGGGAGAGGGAGCAAGAGGTTTCATGATCTTCACCAAAATTCTGAAAACTTTAAAAACGTAAAATTATTTAGGATTTGCATCCCATTCTCCTTCAGGTCTTCCCTGCTCCCATTTCCCCTCAGAAAACCTTATTTGCAAATTTGAAATTCTCTGAGTTTTTGAGTGGGGTATGATCTTTGTCATTTCTAATACTTACACATGCTATTCATTCCTTTGCTTGGAATATTCTTTCCATTGTGGTCAATGTGAAGTCTTAATTATACTATAAAGATAACTTAAATATCATCTCCTGCAGCAAGTTCACCTTCACTTATGTGGACACTGTTTGACTGATTCCTTCTCTAAATTTCTGTAAATCCTATGTTGTCTAGAACATTGCTTACTTTATGGTTTGTCACAAACTATATATGTGTTTGTTTCCTAATTTAACTGCGGGTTAGGAGGACTGCAAATATGCCATTTCATCTGTGCATTATGAGTGGTTAGTACAGAGATTAGTCAATATTAGCTGTTCAAAAGAATAGTACATAATTCCTCAATGAAGTGCAGTTTCAAAGCCAGTTTCTGTACTCTCTTGCTCTCTGATTCAATATTCATCTTTCAAACTAACATCCAAACTGCCTTTTAGGAACAATAAAACACTTAGTGTTTACACTCAAGGGCTCTGAAGCCCAATACCTGGAGTTAAAATCCTATCTAAGCCACTTTTTATGTGACCCTAACCACCTTGGCCTTATTATCTGCATCTGTGAAATAATAATTAGCTTATGAATTTCATATGATTTCTTTAAGGATTAAAACAGACAACAGGTGAACATTCAATCAACATTAATTACCATTTCCAAACATTACATCTCATTATAAAATCTTTCTATTTACCTACCCCTTCCACACATGCATCACATGCTCCAGCTACATTAACATCACTGATACTAATAATTCTATCAGCTGGCTGGGTGCAGTGGCTCACACCTGTAATCCCAGTGTTTTGGGAGGTCAATGTGAGCAGATCATAAGGTCAGGAGTTCAATACCAGCCTAACCAACGTGATGAAACCCCATCTCTACTAAAAATACAGAAATTAGCTTGACATGGTGGTGCATGCTTGTAATCGAAGCTACTCGGGAGGATGAGTTAGGAGAATTGCTTGAACCCAGGAGGTGGATGTCACAGTGAACCGAGATCGTGCCACTGCACTCCAGCCTGGGTGACAGAGTGAGACTCTGTCTCAAAGAAAAGAAAAATCAACTAGCTTGCAATTATTTACTATGTTCAATGCACAATTTAATTGGCTGAGCACATATTTTGAATCACGCTCTGTTCTAGATATTAGAAATAGGGCAGTGAACGAACAGATTTTTTTCCCTCACATGGCTTATATTCTAGGGAGAGGAGGCAGGAAATAAGCAAAAATAAATATGCTAAATATGTATTATATGTGATAGTATACAATGAAATGGAGAAATAATGTAGAACATGGGGTTTCAGGGAATGCTGAGGGGATGTTATTTTCAATGGAGTTCAAGTAAAACCTCACTGAAAAGATGATGTTTGAGAAAAAACCTGAAGAAAATGAGGGAGTAAGTCATGTATATATTTGAGGGAAAGCAGTTCAAAAAAAAATAACGAACTTCTTTTTATTCAGAACAAAGGCTGAATTCTTGAGACAGAAATGTGCTTGGTGTATGTAAAGAATCATGGAGAGGTCATATTCACCAAAGAAGAATGAGAAACAGGCACAATAATGGAGGCTAAAGTCACAGAGGTAGCGGGTTCTAAATGACATAAAGTGTGTTTCTTTGCTTTGAGCTAGTTGGAAAGGCATTGCCAGTTTTGAGTGAAGGAATGATGTGATGAATTATTAAAAGATCATTCTAGAAGCTGTGTGTAGAATAAATTGTAGATTGATATGGATGGTAGCAGAAATATCAAGTAGGAGTCTATTCCAGTAATCTATATGTGGGCTGGTGATGATTCAGTCTAGACTTGTAATGGTAGAGATGGTGAGAAGTGGGCCAATTTGGAAAGTATCTTAAGGATCATACAGGATATGCTAATGAATTGGATTGGGGTATGATATAAGGAGAGGAGTTGGGCATAATAATAATAACAGTAATAGCTAATGCATTTTCACTTAATACATATTCAATACTATCAATTTTTTAATAAGTATTAGCTAATTTGGTTTTCAGAAACAATGAAGAAATAATTTCTGGCACATATAAGTACTCAATATTTACTAACTCAGGCACAGAGAGGATAACTAGCTTTTCCATGCCATGCAGCTAGTGAATAGTGGATCCAAGATTCAAACTGAGACAGTGTAGTGATAGAATCCATGACTTTAAATACTGCATGATGGATGCGTGCCTTGAATAATGTTAGGGCCAGGGTCTGGGTTCCATGAGAATAAAGGAGGCCATTGTTTGTGTGAGCTCAGGAGCCAAGAGCAGGAGTGTTGCTAAGAGGCCCATGGAGATACCTGCTACTGAGAGGTAAAGCCAGCTGGACTTCCTGGGTCAAGTGGGGACTTGGAGAACTTTTCTGTCTAGCTAGAGGATTGTAAATATACCAATCAGCACTCTGTGTCTAGCTAAAGAATTGTAAATGCATCAGTCAACACTCTGTAAAAATGCACCAATCAGTGCCCTGAGTCTAGCTAAAGTATTGTAAATGCACCAATCAGTGCTCTGTAAAATGGACCAATCAGCAGGATGTTGGCAGGGTCAAATTAGGGAATAAAAGCTGGCCAGCCCAGCCAGCAGCAGCAACCCGCTTGGGTCCCCTTCCACGCTGTGGAAGCTTTCTTCTTTTGCTGTTTACAATAAATCTTGCTGCTGTTCACTCTTTGGATCCGTGCCACATTTAAGATCTGTAACACTCACTGTGAAGGTCCACAGCTTCATTCTTGAAGTCAGCAAGACCAAGAACCCACCAGAAGGAACTAACTCCAGACACATCTTGGTGACCCAGATGGGACCTAGACTCAGATCATGGGGACTGGTGTTGTAAACATCTGCTGACCTCTGTTCTATAAGGACTAAAAAGAATTAGGGAAAAGCCCATGAATTATTCAGTGATGTCCACCATAACTCAGGGAAAGGAAGAACATCATTCCGCCTTCCTCGAGTAGCTAAGGGAGGCCTTTGGAATGTATACTCCCCTGTCACCCAACTCCCTCAAGTGTCAATTGATCCTAGAGGAGAAATTTATTATCCAATCAGCTGCAGATATCAAAAGAAAGCTCCAAAAGCAAGCCTGGTGCCCCGAACAAAATCTGGAGGTGCCATGAACTCTGGCAACCTTGATTTTCTATAATAGGCACCAAGAGAAACAGGCCAAACAGGAAAAGGGAGATCAGAAAAAGGCCACAGCCTTTGTCATGGCCCTCAGACAAACAAACCTTGATAGTTCAGAGAGGACAGAATATGGAGCAAGCCAATCACCTGGTGGGGCTTTTTATCAGTGTGGATTGCAAGGACATTTTAAAAAAGATTGTTCAGTGAGAAACAAGCTGCCTCCTCGCCCATGTGCCCTATGCCAAGGCAATCATTGGAATTCTGGCACACTGCCCCAGAGGCCAAAAGTTCTCTGGACTGGGAGAACCTAACCAGATGATCCAACAACAGGACTGAGGTTGCCCCGGGCAAGTGCCAGCCCATGTCATCACCCTCATTGAGCCCCAGGTACGTATAACAATTGAGGTCCAGGAAGTTGACTTCTTCCTCGACACTGGATTGGCTTTCTCAGTGTTGATCTCCTGTCCCGGACAACTGTCCTCAAGGTCCGTTACCATCTGAGGAATCCTGGGACAGCCTGTAACCAGGTATTTCTCCCAACTTCTCAGTTGTAATTGGGAGACTTTGCTACAGATAGTAAGTATGCTTATCTAATTCTACCTGTCCATGCTGCAATATGGAAAGGAAGGGAGTTCTTAACCTCTGGGGGAATCCCCATTAATTATCACAAGGAAACCATGGAGTTATTGCTCAAAGTGCAAAAATCCAAGGAGGTGCCAAAGCCATCAAAATGGGAAGGAAAGGGCAGAACAGAAGCATAAGCAACTGGCTGAGGCAGGGAATGACCAGCAGAGAGGAAGAGACATAGAGACAAAGAGAGAAAGAAAGAGACAAAGTCAAAGAGAAGGAGACAAAGAGAGGAAGAGACAGAGAGATAGCAAGTCAATGAGAGAAGGAAGGAGAGGAAGAGACAGACAAAGAGGAAGTCAGAGAGAAAGAGAAAGAGACAGACAAAGTCAAAAAGAGAAGGAAAGAGAGGAACAGATAGACAAAGGAGTCAAAGGAGAGAAAGAGAGATAGAAGTAGTAAAGAATAAAGAGTTTACCCTATTCCTTTAATTCCAGAGAAAATTTGGAAACTATAATTGATAATTGAAGGTCTTCTCTGTGACCATATAACACTCTAATACCACCTTGTTGTCAGTGTAAACAAGGGAGTAACCAAAAATCATTGAGGTCCCTGACTACCCATAGCCTTCCTATAAAATTCCTTAACCCAGCAGGTTTCCTAACAGGAGATCTAACTTTTAACTAATTATCATACAAAGGTCTGACCAGACCTAGGATGATCTCCCTTCAGGACAGGATGATAGATGTTTCCTCTAGGGTGATTAAGGGAAAAACACACAATGGGTACTCAGCAAGTGATAAGAAAATTCTTGTACAAGCAGAATTTGGAAAGTTGACTAATAATTGGTCTGCTCAAAAGTGTGAGCAGTTTGCACGCAGCCAAACTTTGAAGTATTTACAGAATCAGAAAGGAGCCATCTATACCATTTCTAAGTTAATATGGACTGAATGACATCTTATTAATAGCAAGGAATAATTGAAATCCCAAACTTAGAATGTTTTTAACAAAAGTAAAGTTTGCTAAAAGTTAACAGTGTAACATGTATTATCCTAACTTCTAATCTTGTGGAAATCAGACCCTATTAGTGTCCTTCAAAGCTCAATTTGCAAGAAATAACAAAATCTATCCTTACTTTACAAACCCAAATAGGTTATTTGGCAGCAGTGACTCTCCAAAACCACAGAGACCTCGACATACTCTGCTGAGAAAGGTGGATTTTTCACCTTCTTAGGGGAAGAGTGTTGCTTTTACACTACCAAGTCAGTGATAGTACCAGACATCACCCCACATTTACAGGAAAAGGCTTCTGAAATCAGACAATAGCTTTCAAACTCTTACACTGACTTCTGGGTTCTTATTGGGTTAATAACTTCAAAAACATTCATCTTCTTTTCTATCTTCATTTTCATTTAATTCACTACCTAATTCTCTCTCTATTGAATATTTCTGGTATCATTTTTGCTAGTTTTCTTGTCCTCTACAATTAAGCCTTTGTTCGTGTTTGTGCAAAGTGATCCATCATTCTAAAATGCATACAATGACACAAAGGGGTATATAGAAGTAGAAGAGAGGAGCTTTAGTGAGAGCCACCAGCATGAAGGAAGTTGGCTTTTTTTCCCCTCTTTCCATGTGAGATTTGTTTTCTTTAGATCATTCATTATGCATTAACTTACTCTTGCTGTTGCTTACAGACAGGGTACTTTATTTTGTTGAGCAACTGCAATAAGTACAAAGCACAGGAATATAGATGCTTACCACAATGTACAGTTATGTGGGTGTTTCTCTACTTCCTATACTCATCACAGGACATTACAGTGCAAAAGAGAGATGACTTTCCCCTCTCTTAGTTAAGAAACCATTCATAAGCAGCAAAAAGAAAAGCCATTAATCCAACTGATTCCTAAACTCTAACAATCTGTATTTAAATTGTGTATTTAGCATTATAGAATAAAGACTGAACTTGGAATCTTAAGCATCAAAGATGAATTATACTTTTAACTCTTACTGCATGTATGGCCTCAGTACAAGCCACGGCACCTGTCAAACCTGTTTCCTCATCTGGAAAAATGAAGGCAGAAAGGAAATTAACTAGGGTTGGGAGCTGGGCTACACACGTATGTACACTGTCTCAGCTAATTTGCAAAAAAAAAAAAGGCAAAGAACCATTAGTGCACAGACTTGTCTTTTCACACTTCTATCTAAAAAATCAAAAGCTTTTGTGAATTATATTAAGACATAAGGCTGAAATATGAACTCTGCATAACTGTGGACCTTAGCAATAATTCTGAGAGACAATATCTATTTATTCCAAAGGACATCAGGGAAACGCATCTACTAACTACTTTGTTGTTGATAAGATGTGTGACTTAAGACAAGATATGTGCTCTCACTTGGGCTCAGTTTTTACCCCCTTCTTAAAATTAGAGGATTGGATTATTTCTACAAAACCTTCCTTTTGATATTCTATGCCAGGAATTGGCAGCTGTCTTCTACAAGGGGCAAGATAGTAAAGATTTTACACTTTGAAGGCCGTAATGTCTCTGTCAAAACTAGTCAACTCTGTACAGAAAAATAACAGCTGTAGATAATATGTAAATTAATTGGCATGACTGCATTAGAGCAAAACTCTACTTACAAAACAGATAGTGGCCTGAATTTAGCCCAGATAACTTAATCTGATGAGCCCTGATCTATGCAGCAATGAAGAATTTTGTGTGTGACCAATTCTACACTCCTCCTGTTTCTGTTTGGATCAATATAGTGAGAACTTATTTTGTTCATGCCTTGTCTAAAGATGTCTCTCTGTTGAAGGGGAGTTTACTTGTGTGCTTCAATCTGTTTTGTTTAAGTCGGGATTAAGCTGAGCATTTTGAGAAGTAAATAGACTGGTTTTTGGCTGTAGCTTATTTAGAACAGCATTGGCTATTTTAAGCATACATGAATACTGTCATGTTCTACACATGAAAACGACAGAAATGAAGAAAACCTTAATGAATAAAAGTTACATGACAGGAATTAGGATAGACTTAAGATCCTACTGTCATCTATTTGCCCAAATTTTTATATATCATCACATTATCACAGTATCCCAGCCAATATATTGACATTCATCAAAATACACATTGGATTGCATTTTAAGTTATCAAACATACCACTTTTCTGAAATGCACAGAGGTATTCAATGAGGCTTCTTAGCTACAAGGAACTGTTTCACAAAGTATGGGAAACAAAGGGGAATTAGGGATTTTCATTTCTGCCAATGGTAAATGGACAGACAGCCTGTTAGAGGTGTTTGATTAGGTTAAGCAACTATCACAGGAAACTGACCTGGGAAACACTATCAAAGCCAGCAATTAAACAATAATAATATAACTCTAGTTCTGTGTACTGTAAGTTTTTCTTTATATAAGACTTGGCCAGTTCAACCATGGTAGCATTACTTTAGGACTTTTTTTTCTTTTTCTGTTGTTTAATTCAGCTAGCTCTTTGTGCTAAAGATGAATCTGATGGCAATGTTTATCACCAAAGTTTTTCATCACAGCAAGAAGCACTTCTGAAGCTGGAGGAAGCTTTGGGCACACTGACAAATTTCCCCAAAGGAAGATTGAACTATGGGCTCCTAAATCAGCAAGTGTTTTGATATTTGCACATTCTCTTTATTTTCTATTCTCATTGTTTCTTTCTGTTCTGCTATGCCTTCAACTTCACTTGCTCAGTGACTTCAGTCACAGAAAATATTGACAGGGCATGGGCGGATGGTGAATTCACCAGGGAGTTTATGCAATTCTCTGATTTATTTCATCATTCTAGAATTATACAGAAACAAGCCCAGTAAGAGCTTAGGCATATTCTGCCTTGAAGAATGAAAAAAATAACACCCAAAATGATTAAAACATAAATTTAAATAGAGTTCTATTTGCCGTATAGAATATCTCTAGTTAGATTTTAGCTGAATTCTATCAGTTCCTCACCCTGATAGCTGCGTTTTTCAGTTCTGGGTAGCATTTTTATCAGTGTTCTCTTTTTTCCCCCAATAATGACATTTTTCTCACAATTTTTTATCTGATCAGCCTTTCATGAATTTTATAAATAAATATGTATTTATTGTTTGAGCTTCAACATAATTGTGCTTACTTTTGATATGATCCATTTTTGTTATTTTGCAAATACAGAATTTAACGTAGGATACAGATATATTGTGCATATTACACACCACACACACACACACACCAGGCACACACATATCCATATGCAACCTTGTGCTGCATAAAGAGTCTGTCAATTTCACTGTTTTTCAGTGAGATGCAATTTTGCCCCACGTCACACATTTGGCAATGTTTAGAGACATTTTTGGCTGTCACAACCTGAGGTGAGAGGAGACAGGGAGAGATTCTACTTGCACCTGATGGGTACATGTCAGGGATTTTGCCAATGGTCTTGCTAAGCACAGTCCAGACCCTCATCCCCAACAAGGAAAAAGAATTATCCAGCCCAAGGTACCAACAGTGCACAGGTTTAAAAAATTCTTGTCTGGCCTAAAAGCATGTAAAAATGTACACAGATAATTCAAGCAATTCTATATCATATCACAGATCATTAACATGCCATAAGTCCTTACAGTATATATGGGAAAGTTTTACAGAAAAATGCTAGAAGATTTTTTTCTGATGGTATACAATCTACTCATTAAAAAAATTGCAAAGTAGAGAGTCATGTAATGCACCCAAACTAATATATTTTTTTCTTGAGAAATGACAAGGAGGATTTGATTAAGAATATATATTTATATTTGTAGTTATTGTCATAATTATATCTGCCCAGAATATTTTTATTATATTACTTGCTATCCATCATTCTATTCAATTTCTTTGCTACCTGTAATTGAGTAATAGAGAAGCTGCCATGTTATATCAATATAAGCTTTAAGCCTGGAAATTTGGGGAAATACATTGGGAGTGAGAATCTACTCTCTTTCTTTCCCTATGCCTACTAAACTATCATATGCAATGTACCAGGTATTTCTAAGGCTGTACTTTTGATTACATGAATTGAAGAAGTGCTGAAGCTCTAGAGGGAAACAGAGATAAACAAAAAGAGGAGGAAGGTGTGTAATAAGCTTTTCTGTGCATTATGAATGTATTTTCCACTCTGGCACTTTTTCAAAGTAGGAAATAAAAAATAAAGTTGCTTTTTGCATATTGGCAATGATAGACTGCTGTTTCTTTCTTTCTTTTTTTTCTTACTTTTTTTTTTCTTTTGAAACAGAGTTTCTCTCTTATTGGCCAGGCTGCAGGGCAATGGTGCAATCTCAGCTCACTGTAACCTCCGCCTCCCAGGTTCTAGCAATTCTCCTGCCTCAGACTCCTGGGTAGTTTGGATTACAGGCATGCACCACTATGCCCAGCCAATTTTTGTATTTTTTAGTACAGATGGGGTTTCACCATGTTGGTCAGGCTTGTCTCCATCTCCTGACCTCAAGTGATCCACCTGCCTCGGCCTCCCAAAGTGCTGGGATGACAGGCGTGAGCCCCCGCACCCCACTGACTGTTGTTTCTTTGAATGAGAAGCACTGGAAATAGATTTTAATGAGAGAACATGAAGATCAAGATTATTTTAGTCATACATTCATACATGTGCACACACACTTACACCTTTACACATATAAATCCATAATGTATATGTTATCTGCTACTTTGATACTTTTACTCATGAATGTCTTGTAAACTCCTTTTTATTTCCACTTATATCACTATTTTCATAACTGCTGAATGGTTCCTGGCTTGATGGCTCTTTGCTAAGCTATGTTTTCTTGATTGGAATTAGGTAGTTTGTTACCAGAAGCTCCCTGATAGAGCAATGCTGCAGTGATCATGCTTGTGCATACTCTTTATGAATTTTTTGCTATCATCTCCAGAAATACTTCTAGAAGATCTGTTGTGCCAAATGATATTTAATTTAAACAACTTTGAAACACAATGCTAATTTCCCTTCTGGAAAGGCTGGGAGAAGTTTCATTCCCACCAGTACACAGATATGCCCATATCATACACCTTTCCTGACAGTGGGAGACCGCATGCTCTTCCATCTTTGTTAGTATTTTCCTAATTACCACTATGAAGGGTGAGAAAATTTCATTTTCATCTAAATTTTTGATAAGCAGTAAAAATGAATATATTTTCATTTTTACTAACCATTTTCAATTATTATTTTGGCTTATTCAATTTCTATTTTGGCATTTTCAGTTGTTAATTGGCTTTTCATGTTTGTTGCTCAGTTTTAAAATAATGTTATTTATCTTTTTATACAGGCTCTTTGAATATTAAGAAAATTAATATGTCAAGTGTATTACAATTGATTTTTCCCAGGTTGCCTTTCAGCTCCTATCATTGTATTTTTTTAGCTAAAAAGAAGCTTTACATTTTTTATGTCAACATATTTATCATTTTTTAAGTTCTTGGTAATCTAGTGAGGTTTAGAAAAGCATGACCTACATCAAGCTCATAAAAAGTGTTCATACATAACTCTTTCAACTACAATTTAATTTTTAACATTTAAATATTTGATCTCTTGGGAATTGATTTGAGAGCTTTAGAGTGAGGCACTGCAATCAAGCTTAGTAACTAGTGGTTAGGCTGTATAATAAAAAGACTTTTATTAAGGTCTGGGCTCCACCACTTAATTGCGAAGTGACCTTGGAAAAAAATCACTTAACCTTTTGGAGCCTGTTTTTTCATCTGTGAAAAGGGACAATCATACTCCCTAACTCACAGTTTTATGATGGAAATAACAGTTAAAAGAATTCAGAGCAAACGTTGGAACAGATTAAGCATATAATTAATATTAGCTGGAATTCACATTGTTATTATTATTCCAAATAAGTAAACCATTTTCCCCAAAATGATTTATTTATTAGTCTACCTTTTACCCAAAGATTGAAAATGTTACCTTCAGTATATACTTAATTACAATATATGATTAGACATATGTCTAAGTATCTTAACCCTCTAATCTGTTACATTGTTCTGCCTGTGCATCTGGATAACAGCATTTCAATTACAATAGCATTTAGGGTAGTTTTTAATGTCTATTGGGCAAGGTCCCTTCCTAACTCTACTTACTTAGTCTTTGTATAGATATTCTTCCATAATATCTCCTTCCTGATAAACTTTGGAATTATTGGGTTGAGATTCACACACACAGAGAATCTCATTCAGTAAATTTTTAACTTAATTTTTAAATGAAAGAATGATAATTGTGTATTAATTTTGCTATCAGTTCCATTAATTTCAGATGTGTAAAAAAAAAAAAAAAAAAAAAAAGTTGTCTTTTCCAAAAACATTAGAGTACTCACAAAGAATTTTTTTCTTTTTCTTTTTTTTTTTTTTTTGAGACAGATTCTTGCTCTGTTGCACAGGCTGGAGTGCGGTGGCACAATCCCAGTTCACCGCAACCTCCACCTCCCAAGTTCAAGCGATTCTCCTGCCTCAGCCTCCCAAGTAGCTGGGACTACAGGCATGTGCCACCACGCCCAGCTAATTTTTTGTATTTTCAGTAGATATGAGGTTTCATCATGTTAGCCAAAATGGTCTTGATCTCCTGATCTCGTGATCTGCCTGCCTGGGCCTCCCGAAGTTCTGAGATTACAGACATGAGCCACAGCGCCTGGCCAAAAGAATTTTAGTAACAGTAAGCATCCTTCACTTGTTTCTGGAATCATTTTGAGCTTTCTTTATTTTTCATGATTAAATATGCTGTTTTCAGTTTGACTTGTGTATTTCAGTTGTCAGGAAAGCACAATGCTAATTGCCCACCCAAAAAGCTAGAAAAATTTGCATTTGCAACAGTATGTATAAATATACTCACATTCCATGACATCCCTGACAGCAGATTTCCTTATGTTCTTTCCTTTTTGCTAATGTTTTCCTTTGTTACCCATTTGAAAGGTCAAAATATCTCATTTTAATCTCTTTATAGACACAAGAAGGACTGATATCTTTAAGTCACTGCCTTTTCTATGTTTCTCTACTTTTTTCAGGACTTTTTCTTTTAAACTCTCCCAGTAAAGTTTTCTATGGTAGTTTTCTTCATTTAGTACTCATGCATTGCTTATTTAATTTATTAATTGTTATTTTCTTTTTATTTTACTTTTGACCGCTTGTGTGAATGGGCCTTTTCATTTCATTCTAGCTTTTTGTTGGTATGAAAGGAAGATATTAGACATTATATATTAATTCTACAGCCACTTTCATATCAAATATGTAAAATTTTCCTACTCTTTTCCAATTTTTTTTTCTTTGAGATGGAGTCTCACTCTGTCACCCAGGCTGGAGTGCCGTGGTGTGATCTCGGCTCACTGCAACCTCTACCTCCCAGGTTCAAGTGATCCTTGTGCCTCAGCCTCCCAAGTAGGTGGGATTACAGGCACATACCACCATGCTCAATAACTTTTATACTTTTAGTAGAGACAGAGTTTCACCATGTTAGCCAGGCGGTTCTCAAACTCTTGACCTCAGGTGATCCACCCCACAAAGTGCTGGGATTATAGGCATGAGCCACTGAGCCCAGACTTTTTCTTTTCTTTTCTAAATGTATTATGTAGCAATTATTAAAAACATATTTTTGTGTGTATTCAAGTTATAAAACATGATGTTATAAGATACATATAGCAGACCATAAAATCTATAAATTTGAAAATAATTTTAAATAAATGTCAAAACCTGCATCCTAGTTTTGTGCATATATAAATTTTAAATTTTTCAATTACTTTTACAATTAAACATAGGGCTTTTAATTTGAATCACATATTACACATTTTAAGAAAGCACTCATATTTAAATGAAGGTTTAACTTTATAAACTCCCTCATTGACATCTACCAGAATGACCATACTTCTCTCCTCCTTTGGCTTATTAATATGGTAAAGTATATTTATGCAATTCTTCTCAGGATTCCTAATTTTGAATGTTTTTCATTCTCAGAATGTCTCCCACTTCATCATTATATATTATTTTATTGATATACTGTTGGATTACATTTACAAATATTTTCAAATACTTGATTTCAGACTTTTGCATTAAGACATATTTTTCTGTAGATTTCTTTGCATTCATTATTGTCATTATGTTCATTGGGGCATTAGTGTTATACTTCCTTAATGAAACAATTAGAAATGTTTTGTTGTCCTCCACACTCTGAAACTATTTAAAAAGTGTGGAAATTATACTAGTTAAAGGAGTGACCTCTCTAGCCAGAGAAAGGCAGAGAGAGAGAGAGAGAAAGAAATATTCAAAATCTGGATTTATTTACTCTTCTACCTACTCTTTGTTTTGACATTTATAAAATGGTTATAATAATTGATAGGATTTGGCTGTGTTCCCACCCAAATCTCATCTTGAATTGTAGCCCCCATAATTCCCATGTGTTTTAGGAGGAAACTGGTGGGAGATAATCGAAACATAGGGGCTATTTCTCCCATACTGTTCTTGTGGTAGTCAATAAGTCTCATGAGATCTGATGATTTTATAAGGGGAAACCCTTTTCTCTTAGTTCTCATGTTCTCTCTTGCCTGACACCATGTAAAATGTGACTTTTGCCTTCTGCCATGACTGTGAGACCTCCCCAGCCATGACTTAAAGGCTCTTAAGCCCAGTTGAGTTAGTGATCTTTTTGGGCAATGAAAGTATTCTACAACTGGATTCTTATGATGATTGCACAACTGTATAATTTAAATAAATATCATTAAATTGCACAATTTATAATTTATTACCTTTATAGTATGTTAATTATACTTCAATAAAGCTGTTAAAGTGAAGAAAAGATAGAAAACAGTTTATGCAAATAATGGTAAGAAATGATAGATTTGGTGATTTTCTGTGAGATAATGCAGAAAGAAAACATTTTACCACAATACCCAAGGCTCTGCATTGAGTACCAGGGATTACAGTCTTGAAATTCACTGTACTGATGGACACAGGAGGAGAAATGAGATCCACAGGAGAAGATAAATTCATGTTTAACAGTTGAGTTGGAAGTGCTAGCGAGATTTTCAAGTGGATGTCTATGAGGCAGTCCAGTATAAGAGTCGGAGATTGAGACTGGTCCAAATGGTAATTTGGATTTGGAACTTCTCAGCATTAGTATTAGTGTTTTTCACCCTTTCTAAATAAGTAACTCTTGCAATCTTCCTCAATCTACTTTACTTCTCTAATATCTCATATTTTTACTCTTTATATTCAATACTTTATATTAAAAATATTGCTACTGGTAATATGTGTTTTCAAACTACATATTCTCCCCCATCGTGCACTTCTAGATACTTTGGTAATTCCTCTAGGGGTTTTTATTGAAAAATTTCATCTAAGGTATCTGAATCCATTGGAGTGGCAGAATTTGCTCATAGCACAATGAGAAATGACCATAGATCAAAAGGCTAAGAAATATAGAAATATTACTGATGAACTTATGGGAATAATTTCAGAGGACCAGAAAGAACAGAATTCCAATTACAGTGGGAAGTTGGCTGTGAAGCAATTTTCAGCTAAGACAGAGGAAAGATATAGGGCAGTAGCTGGTGGGAATGGAGAGATGCAAAGGTTAAAATGAAAAATATGTTAGCGTATTTATATGTAGATGTGACAGATAAATGATATAACTGAAAATTAACAAAGCATGAATATTTAAAAAGTTAATTCCTGTAGAAGTTGAAAGATGAAAGGAATTTGGTGCTCATACTTAACAAAGACAGTTTATTCTATTATAACCTAAAAAAGGATGAAAGGAAACCTGCCCATACACAGATATTCAGAGTTGTTTCTCTGTGTTCATCCCCAATCTCATCATTTTCTATTTGGAATTTTGGGGATATTGGCTCCATTACCTTGTAATTATTTATAACATATTAGATTGTAATTATTTATTTTGCTCATTTTTGAAGGGGGTGTGTGTGTGTGTGTGTGTACATATACTGTATGATCATCAATTGCTTTATGGATCAGTACATTGTTTTCTACACAGTAACCCTTGACATGTAGCTCTAGAAGAGTTGACTCAAGACTCTTGTTTAGGAAGCTGGCCCAGAAAAAACCTGGTGATACATTTAGTCCTGTGGCTGTTCCTCTAGCCCTCCCTTCCCTGTAGAGAGCTGAGGTCAAGGAATACAAAGCATTCCTTTTAAGCTGAGACCTATCAATGGAAATCTTAATAACTGGCTCACATCAGCCAGTAAGCTTAGTTCTGTTTCCAGATGAAGGGTCATATTTCTGTTTCTTGGTATTCATATTGCCAGTGGTGTTAAATGAGACACCAACTGCAGGTTCCTTCCAACTACAAGAGAAACAAAGCTCAGAGCATGGACTATGGAGGGCAGGATTAGTATCTTCATATTTGTTCCTTAAGATCAATTTTCCAAAATTCATTGACTGCTCATATTACATTTAGATTTTTATTGGCAATTTTTGAGGTCATTAATCACTAGTTCATTTTGCTAATCCCCCACCATTGAGCACCAGACAGTTGCACATCATTGAGTCAAGTGTTGTGGGGCAGCAAAGATTAACTGGATGAAGTTTATCCCTGACAGGAGTTAAAGGTTTCACTGATAAATATGTGTATATTTCAAAAATAAAATAGAGGACTGCATACATTTTCTTAGTGTCATCTAAGGGAAGCCTCATGATGTAGGGAAAAGAACATTAGTTTCACAGTAATATGGACCCAAGTGTGTCACCTAAATATTTTTTGACCTGGGACAATTTATTAAACTTCAAGTCCCAATTTTTTCAACTGTAAAGTGGAAATGATGAAAATTCATACCTTAATAGTTCGCATGTGTGCATATGTGGATGAAGTGAGCAAATCAAATAATATACAAAGCACTGTGGAATATAGTAGGACTTCAGTGTATTTTTACTTAGTCTCTTGTCCCTGCCAAACCATCCCAACGCCTTAAGTAGTTAATGCCTCAGAAGTCAGAAGAACATAAAATATTTGGTGATATTGTACTTCTTTGATGAATTATCCAACTTCAAAAAGTACATGACAATACATATAGTTCTATCAAAATTCAAAATAATGCCCTTACAAAAACAATCTGGAGTGGTGACTTACTATGTCCTTGCATACTGCTTCAGAGATTTGGCTTATATTATCAAGAATAGCATTTTATTTAAAAAGCTCATCCTCAGCTATTACTGATTTAGGAGTAGCAGATATATGGAAACTTTCACACTCTATTGAATGGGATTATACATTTTTCTCTAGCCCACATAACTCATATTTCCAGGCCCATTCTAAATTCTTCACTTTCTGATTAATCATGTGAATAGCATGGCTCCAGGTAGTGTTCCCTTATCTGACCATGCCACAGACTCACTTTCAATTGCCCTTCAGAAAGCATTAGGCAACATTTTGGCAAAACTTCCTTTAGTAAGGAATACTGGAAAGGAAGATTGTAATTTATTATTCTAAAACTGCATACAAATTTCACACACCCATATCCAAGGACTCTGGATTGCTGACATATATATATCTCACTTTAGATATGAGCTATAATTACTCTTATTATATAGTACTGCTATAAGGATGACTGAGATATATGCAAATTATCTACTGTAAACACTGACACATAGTAGAACAAATATTTGCTGAAATGAATTTTTCCATTTAATCATGTGAGGATGTTGCAATTTAATTTAAGTAACTTTCTCAAGGTCATACAGATTTTAATAACAGTTGTGTGTGTGTGTGTGTGCAATCCAAAGTCCTCTTATATTTTATATACAAAATGACCTTATGTAACTGTGTGTGTGTTGGGGGGGTGTGTTTGTGTACAAATTAAGCTTATATAGGCTCTCTTTCAGTTATTATTAATTGACATCAGTTTTTTTCTGGAGCACAGTATTATTAATTACAAAAATAACTGGCTGATACCCTTTCTTCCATTTGATCGCATCGGCTCCTTAGGCTTCTGCATTCTTCACGTAGTTCTCGAGCCTTGGTTTTCAGCTCCATCAGCTCCTTTAAGCACTTCTCTGTATTGGTTATTCTAGTTATACATTCTTCTAAATTTTTTTCAAAGTTTTCAACTTCTTTGCCTTTGGTTTGAATATCCTCCCGTAGCTCGGAGTAATTTGATCGTCTGAAGCCTTCTTCTCTCAGCTCGTCAAAGTCATTCTCCGTCCAGCTTTGTTCCATTGCTGGTGAGGAACTGCGTTCCTTTGGAGGAGGAGAGGTACTCTGCTTTTTAGAGTTTCCAGGTTTTCTGCTCTGTTTTTTCCCCATCTTTGTGGTTTTATCTACTTTTGGTCTTGATGATGGTGATGTACAGATGGGTTTTTGGTGTGGATGTCCTTTCTGTTAGTTTTCCTTCTAACAGAAAGGACCCTCAGCTGCAGGTCTGTTGGAGTACCTGGCCGGCCGTGTGAGGTGTCAGTCTGCCCCTGCGGGGGGGTGCCTCCCAGTTAGGCTGCTCGGGGGTCAGGGGTCAGGGACCCACTTGAGGAGGCAGTCAGCCTGTTCTCAGATCTCCAGCTGCGTGCTGGGAGAACCACTGCCCTCCTCAAAGCTGTCAGACAGGGACATTTAAGTCTGCAGAGGTTACTGCTGTCTTTTTGTTTGTCTGTGCCCTGCCCCCAGAGGTGGAGCCTACAGAGGCAGGCAGGCCTCCTTGAGCTGTGGTGGGCTCCGCCCAGTTCAAGCTTCCAGGCTGCAGAGAGCCAAATCATGAGTGAACTCCCATTCACAATTGCTTCAAAGAGAATAAAATACCTAGGAATCCAACTTACAAGGGATGTGAAGGACCTTTTCAAGGAGAACTACAAACCACTGCTCAAGGAAATAAAAGAGGATACAAACAAATGGAAGAACATTCCATGCTCATGGGTAGGAAGAATCAATATCATGAAAATGGCCATCCTTCCCAAGGTAATTTACAGATTCAATGCCATCCCCATCAAGTTACCAATGACTTTCTTCACAGAATTGGAAAAAACTACTTTAAAGTTCATATGGAACCAAAAAAGAGCCTGCATCGCCAAGTCAATCCTAAGCCAAAAGAACAAAGCTGGAGGCATCACACTACCTGACTTCAAACTATACTACAAGGCTACAGTAACCAAAACAGCATGGTACTGGTACCAAAACAGAGATATAGATCAATGGAACAGAACAGAGCCATCAGAAATAATGCCACATATCTACAACTATCTGATCTTTGACAAACCTGACAAAAACAAGAAATGGGGAAAGGATTCCCTATTTAATAAATGGTGCTGGGAAAACTGGCTAGCCATATGGAGAAAGCTGAAACTGGATCCCTTCCTTACACCTTATACAAAAATCAATTCAAGATGGATTAAAGACTTAAATGTTAGACCTAAAACCATAAAAACCCTAGAAGAAAACCTAGGCATTACCATTCAGGACATAGGCATGGGCAAGGACTTCATGTCGAAAACACCAAAAGCAATGGCAACAAAAGCCAAAATTGAAAAATGGGATCTAACTAAACTCAAGAGCTTCTGCACAGCAAAGGAAACTACCATCAGAGTGAACAGGCAACCTACAAAATGGGAGAAAATTTTCGCAACCTACTCGTCTGACAAAGGGCTAATATCCAGAATCTACAATGAACTCCAACAAATTTACAAGAAAAAAACAAACAACCCCATCAAAAAGTGGGCGAAGGACATGAACAGACACTTCTCAAAAGAAGACATTTATGCAGCCAAAAAACACATGAAAAAATGCTCAACATCACTGGCCATCAGAGAAATGCAAATCAAAACCACAATGAGATACCATCTCACACCAGTTAGAATGGCAATCATTAAAAAGTCAGGAAACAACAGGTGCTGGAGAGGATGTGGAGAAATAGGAACACTTTTACACTGTTGGTGGGACTGTAAACTAGTTCAACCCTTGTGGAAGTCAGTGTGGCGATTCCTCAGGGATCTAGAACTAGAAATTCCATTCGACCCAGCCATCCCATTACTGGGTATATACCCAAAGGACTATAAATCATGCTGCTATAAAGACACATGCACACGTATGTTTATTGCCGCATTATTCACAATAGCAAAGACTTGGAACCAACCCAAATGTCCAACAATGATAGACTGGATTAAGAAAATGTGGCACATATACACCATGGAATACTATGCAGCCATAAAAAATGATGAGTTCGTGTCCTTTGTAGGGACATGGATGAAATTGGAAATCATCATTCTCAGTAAACTATCGCAAGAACAAAAAACCAAACACCGCATATTCTCACTCATAGGTGGGAACTGAACAATGAAAACACATGGACACAGGAAGGGGAACATCAGACTTCAGGGACTGTTGTGGGATGGGGGGAGGGGGGGAGGGATAGCATTGGGAGATATACCTAATGCTAGATGACGAGTTGGTGGGTGCAGCGCACCAGCATGGCACATGTATACATATGTAACTTACCTGCACGTTGCGCACATGTACCATAGAGCCTAAAGTATAATAATAATAATAGTAATAATAATAAAAAATAAAATTAAAAAAAATAAATAAATAACTGGCAAATTTCTCATTAAGGATAAATGTGAACTGGGAAGACTAGATAAATCATTGTCTGCCTCATTCAGATCGAAAGAAACATCTAGACTCTGGAGGGAACTGTGAAAAATGTGTATATTATATAGTTATATGTTTTAATAGTTTCACCTCATTCTATTAAGCCTCTAACTCAACTGTAATCATAATAGGTTAATATTGTGATAAACCCTAAAGGCATAAATTACACTTTGCCATTACTTTCCCCCAAAAGAGACTTAAGGTATTTAATACTTGATCTGCAGGACTCTTCTTTATTATTAAAGAAATGAAGATACACTGCATTGAATGATATCATTGAAAATGCCTAAATTTTCTCATCATCCTACAACTGCTTAAAATTGCCATTGCAGATTTCTGTAGGCAAAATCTTGGTGCCAGAATACCCCTGAAGAATGTTATGGAGTATTGGTAGGTAATATGTTTCAGTTAACCACAAAAATATACCTAAATAGCCATACTGGATATTTGCAGGATGAAATGAGATATTTTATTTTTATTCTACTATAAAGAAGGGTCAATCTGAAATGGTGGGCTGGAATTACAGGCTAAAAATCAAAACTGAGGCATCATCAAAAATATTTCTTATTTAGGAACCTTTTATGATATTAAAACACCAATTATCTATCAAATCTTGCTCCTTGGGTAGCTTCAGTTTTCAATATTAGATATTACTACTTCACATTTGCTATTCATCAATTTTAAAAGTGACACTTTTCTAATAAAAATTGTTGCATTATCCTTGGCAAAGACATGGCACTGTTGGATTGCCACATATACCATCAACTTCTAAGAAGAAATCCCCAGGTTTTAACTAATGAAAATGCAGCTCTGTCAGAGGTAAAATAATTTCACACAAATCTTTCTTAGCATCTTGTTTTCTAAAAAATTGTTAAATCCAATTTAAAGATTCAAAAGTTTCTTTTCTTCAACATTTGTGCTAAAATAGTATGTTCCTAAGATTTTAAAAATATATAAACCTTAACTGTTTTAATTTGTGGCACAAAGATGTAATGGTACATAGCATAGGTTTCTAGAGCAGTGACATTTATTTAATCTTAAACATTTTTCTTCTAAAGCTTTCTTTTAATATTCAACTAAAAATCTTAATTATGACTATGATTTTAATTTGATAATCATATGTAACTCTACAAACAATTACCAGTGTTTATGATTATTCAGATTTTTCATGAAAACACAGGGGGAAAGAATAGACACAATGTAATTACTGAAATGATATGCTTTGTTAAAACAAATACATCAAATTTAAAGTAATAGTGTGTTTGGTGAGTACTTTCTAATTTATAAAGCACTTTCACATTTTTGCCCATTTGGTCTTCTTAATGTAAGGAGACAGGCAGGGCCTTAATAATTTTCTGATACTCAAAAACAACAAAGCTGAAGGTGTCACTCTATGTGTATACTTCAAGGTATACTACAAAGATATAGTAACAAAAACAACATGGTACTGGTCAAAAAACAGACACATTAGTTCAATAGAACAGAACAGAGAACTCAGAAATAAGACTGTACACCTACAGCCATCTGATATTTCACAAACCTGACAAAAACAAGCAATGGGGAAAGGATTTAATAAACGGTTCTGGGAGAACTGGGCAGCCATATGCAGAAAATTGAAAAAGGACTTCTTCCTCATACCTTAGGCAAAAATTAAGATGGATTGAAAGTTTAAATATAAAATTCAAAACTATAAGAACCCTACAAGAATATCTAGGTAATACTATTCAGGACATAGGCATGGGCAAAGATTTCATGATGAAAAAGCCAAAAGCAATTGCAACACAAGCAAAAATTGACAAATGGGATCTAATTAAACTAAAGAGCTTCTTCACAGCAAAAAGAAACTATTACCAGAGTAAAACAGAAAGCCTACAGAATGACAGAAAATTTTTGCACCCTATCTACCTGACAAAGCTCTAATATCCAGAGACTACAAGAAAGTTAAACAAATTTAGAAGAAAAAACAAACAACTTCATTAAAAGTGGACTAAGACAAGAACAGACACTTCTTAAAAGAAGACATTCATGTGACCAACAAACATACAAAAAAAAAAAACCAACATCGCTGATCATTAGAGAAATGCAAACAAAAACCACAGTGAGATGTCATCTCATGCCAGTTAGAATGACAATAATTAAAATGTCAAGAAACAACAGATGCAGGAGAGGTTGTGGAGATAAAGGAATGCTTTCACACTGTTGGTGGGAATCTAAATTAACTCAACCATTGTGGAAGACAGTGTAGTGATTGCTCAAAGATCTAGAATCAGGAATACCACTTGACACAGCAATCCCATTATTGGGTATATACCCAAAGGAATATAAATCATTCTATTGTAAAGATGCATGCATGCTTATATTCACTGCAGTACTATTCACAGTAGCAAAGACTTGGAATCAACCCAAATGCCCATCAATGACAGACTGGATAAAGAAACTGTGGTACCTATACACCATGGGATACCATGAAGCTGTAAAAAGGAGCAAGATCGTGTCCTCTGCAGGGACATGGATGGAGCTGGAATCTGTTATCTTCATCAAGCTAATGCAGGAACAGAAATCCAAACACCACATGTTCTCACTTGTAAGTGGGAGCTGAATAATGAGAACATATGGACACAAAGGGGAGACAACACACACTGGGGTCTGGGGGGTGAGGGGAGGGAGAATATCAGGAAGAATAGTTAATGGATGCTGGGCTTAATACCTAGGTGATGGGTTGATCTGTGCAGAAAACCTCCATGGCACATCTTTGCCTATGTAATAAATCTGCACATCCTGCACATGTACCCCAGAACTTAAAAGTTGAAGAAAACATTTATTTTTTCTGCTATTAAATTAGGATAATTCCTCTTATTACATAGTACTGCTATAAAGATGACTGAGTTGTCTGTAAATCATCTACTGTAGACACTGACACATCTTGGATGCTCAGCAAATATTTGCTGAAATGAATTTTTCCATTTAATCATGTGAGGATATTGCAATTCAATTTAAGTAACTTTCTCAAGGTCATAGAGATTTTAATAACAGTTGTATTTTTAGAAGTCAAGTCTTGATGATTCAGCTAAATTATTGCTAAATATGAAGACTTAAATGTCACTATCAGTTCACTTTTATGGTATTGTATTAGTCAAAGTGATTTAGACTTATTAAATTTATTTTAGTTAATGTTAGTAATATATGTCAAAGAACAAATGAATTAAATTGTTTCAAAATTGTTATAACTTAAATATGAAACACATTCAAATCACAAATTTGACCTATATCACTTAGCCTTGTAGTATGAACATAGTAGAATGAATAAATTGTTAACAACTGCAATTTATTTATCACTTATTTTGGCCCAGATACCTAAATGGTATACAGGGGTCATCTAAATTAATCCTTTCAACATCTTAATAAGACTATTCTCATTACCATTTTGTGATCTAGACAAATAAAGTTCAGTGACAGGTGAAGTAACTTTTGAAAAGGTAAATGAAGTAGTAAGTAGGGAAAGAAGGAATTTTAACCCAAGCACACTGACTGTAGTCTAGAGTTCATACTCTGAATCCCCATAATCCCTAGCTTCTATGGAGGGTATGTAGGTAAGAATGGCTCCATTGAAGTGCAGAGAAATCCAGAGTGTAAAGCAAGAGGATCAAAACTGGACAATTAGGACAATATGGAAAAGAGGAATTAGAATGTTTGGAAGAACAAGGGAAATGTAAATGGACAGCAGAATAGGCATGCAATTTTGCACAGCAGTCTTGCATGAGAGTGTAAAAGCTGAGGGCTATGTGAAGATTGGATTCCTGCATCTGTCACAAGGCTGAGGTGTGTAGAGAGGTTGATAGTTCTATGAAAGAACATTCCAGAATGTGCTGGTATGTTCTACAATAAAGTCATCATATGACAGGTTAGGGGAAATGTGCAGCTGTAACCCAGTGGGCCAAGGAAGGGAGCTGAGATTGTATATCAGTGTGTAGTCATGGTGCAGAGAGAGCTACAATGGTGCAAAAATAAAGGAGTGAGGCCTTTTCAGCTCATTCGTCTGCATTAATTACATTTATGAAGCCAGATGAGTAGGACTCAGAAGACATGAGGGAGCAAGGAAGAATTCATTAAGTGAGAATTGGCAGGAATGAGAAGCCTACTAGAACATAGTGGTAAACAAACCAAGTGTGTGTTGATCTGAATGTGTGGTCAATACTATACACACACACATTAAGCTACACTTCCAAATCTAGTTGGTCTTCAGGAGTATTTTTAAAATTTTATTATATCAGAATGCAAATTGAAATTATCTAATATTATGTGTCAATTCTTCCATGAAATTTAGTTTTATTTGGTAACACTTGTAGATAGCTCATATATAGATTGAGAACTATAATGTTTTGTTCCAAACATATGGTATCATAATCTGCTTGAGCTTTCATAATAAAATATGGTAGAATTGGTGGCATAAACAACAGAATTTTATGTCTCATAATTATGGAAGCTGGGAAGTCCAAGGTCAAAGTACCAGCAAATGGCCAGGTGCGGTGGCTCACGCTTGTGATCCCAGCACTTTGGGAGGCTGAGGCAGGTGGTCCACCTGAGGTCAGGAGATTAAGATCAGCTTGGCCAGCATGGTGAAACCCCATCTCCACTAAAAATATAAAAAATTAGCCAGGCGGGGTGGCACAGGCCTATAATCCCAGATACTCAGGAGGCTGAGGCAGGAGAATCACTTGAATCCAGGAGGCGGGGGTTGCAGTGAAGCGAGATCGCACCTTTGCACTGCATCCTAGGCAACAAAGCAATACTCAGTCTGCAAAAGGAGAAAGAAAAAGGTAACAGCAAATTAGGCCTCCTTCTGAAGCTTTTTCTCTTGGCGTATAGGCAGTTACCATCTCACAGTTTGCTCTCACTGCCTCTCTGGTGTCTCTTCTTATAAGGCCCATGATAAGGGCCCTACTCTTGTGTCATTTAACCCTAATGACTTCCCAAATGCTCTATCTCCAAATGCTATCACATTGGGGGTTAAGGATTCAACATATGCATTTTGGAGGGACACAAACATCCAGTCCTTAATGTATGGGAACTATGTATACATATGGTGGAATTTATGCTAAATGCTGTGAAAAAGTTTCAAATATTTTCAAATAATTGTGAGATAAGAAATTACTTGTTATGTTTTATTCCAATTTTATATCTTCCTATAACGATGGCCAAAAATGTATTCTCTAGATCTTAGTAATTTGTCTATGCTGTGCCATTATTTTTCCCTCTATTCAGACATTTTGGCCCATCAGCCAGACTTGTATCTATCAAAAATAGGTGCAATGGTAGCAAGGGATTTAAACTGAGAGTCAGTGATATAGAGTACAGAATGTTAAATTTGGCATTAATTTGGCATGTGACCTCCACTTGCTCTGTCTTAGCCTCACTTTACTCAGTAGAAAAAAAAATGTGTGGTTGAACTGATTTATGGTTATTTTAACGAATCACTTGAATGACCAAATGACTGGGTTGTCCTGAGACTGTTTTGGTTTTAGCCCTAAAAGTCCCACCTACCCAAAACCCTCTACCCTGGGATGTGAAAAAAACCCAGTTTCCCTTTATCATTGGAGAGGGATGGGAAGGAAACGGGCCACCCCCACAATAGGAGCTGAAAGTAATACTATTTTCAGTGTTAAATGGATAAGTATCAGATTATTTGTCTTCTGTGTTTCTCTTGTTCCCCCTCCACCCCTCCTTATTGCTAATGTTGCAACCCTGATCTGTGATACACAGTAATAGATCTTCCACTGTTGCCTCACTTTAAAGTAATGCAGACTAAAGTGTGTGCAACTTATGTGTATTGTGTTAACAGTTCAGTTGCTAATTTGCCTGTTGTGCTTTGTATCAAGATATTATTAGTTTAACTTTCTAACATTGTGGGTCACGTTATCATGTTGTGTAACAGTTCAGATAATGCCATAGATGATTGCAATATCAATGCAGAACTGGCTATCACTGAAAAAGAAGGCTGTGTTATTTTAATATTGACAGAAGAACTCAGATAGGAAATAAAGGAAGTAAATAACCCAAACAGAGAATACCATGCAATATGCAGAAAATAATTTGAGATTAAGCATAATGGAGAAGGAGATGTGAAAGCACATAAGTAGAGTGAATATCATAAGTCTTGGGTGAGATGGGTGAGAATGTTTTTGTCTCCCCAAGTCACCAACAATTAATTGAAAACACTTGCCACTAAATTAACCTGGGCATGCCACATAAAAGTCCATTCATGATCATATCATTTCTTTGATTGCTCTATAAATCTGAATAAACTTACATTTCAGATTTTCATTCAGAGGTTTCAACTAAATGGACTTTATAAATGAAAAAAAGGGATTTGATAATGGATGTGTTTGTTTATTACAGTGTAAACCTGACTCTGTCCATTTTATTTTACCAAATATCACGCTTTCTACAGTATATTACTTGATACTTTATATCATGGCAACTAGTCTTCTCTATCTTTTAAGTGTTTTGATTTGAAATAGAGAGTTTCAAAAGTCATCCTATATGAAGATTTTAACAATGATATAGGAAAGATAAAACAAAAGATATAAATTAGATTTTGCTCATTTATCTGCATATTCAGCAGACAGTACAAAGCTAAATTTTGGCAAATTTCTTTCAATGTATACACTTCTTACCAAAGAACATTAAAAGATCTTATCTAGTGAATGTTGTGTAGGCCTTAGCCACAGTACTTCTGAAAAAGTGTGTGACTTGTATCATTAAGGCTTTTGTAATGGAATGTTTTTGTTTCCCAAAATGTGCAGCAGAATTTGATACATTGTGTTTTTTTACTTTATAGAAACAGAAGTCATCTGTAGACTTTTGCTTGCAAGATAGCTGCCATCATTGTTGCTGCCTATAAAAAAGATTAAAATTTTGTCCTGCCATAAAATCACATTTTCAAAGTGTGGCATAAAAAAACTGCTGTTCTCTCATTTGAAAATACATTGACGATAAAAATGGAGGAAAATGACAATAAAATATCCTGTATATGTTGTTTCTTTAAAACTCTGAGGATTTTTGATGGTGTCATAACTTACCTAGAAAAGGATGAACTGAATGACCCTGAGTTCTTCAATGTTGTATGTAGTTTCAAGAAACACTCACAGCAAAAAAGGGACTCACTTTTCAAAAATAACACTGCTTCCAAACTCTAAATAGTGTTACCACAATGGGGTTGTTAAATGGAACCTCCTCAATTTAGTTAATAAAACTACATTATTTGATATTAAAAATATCTCATGTATTCCACAAATACATAAATCTGTTATGTAGCCACAAAAACAAAGAACTTCAATTTTTACAAATCATAATTACCTTTGTGCATTGTAACTGTTTCAAATTATCCTCTTCTCTATAATGTTTAAAAATTACAGGCATTTTAATACATGGATACCATATCTGATAAATTTGTGGATGCAATAGTTCAGTTTGAGCAACAGCTGGTCTACCAAAATAAGCCTGTAGTTACAAAGTGGATGGGTATGTTTGGAGACCTAGAAATTAATTCTTGCAAGTCTGAAAACCTGCTCTCACCAGTAAGTAAAATCTTAAGTATCCCCTGCTTAAACAGTTTTTTTTTGTTTGTTTGTTTTTGTGTTTTTTTGGGCGGGGGAGGGGTCTCTGTTGCTCTGGCTGGAGCACAGTGGCCAATCTCAGCTCACTGCAACCTCCGCCTCCTGGGTTGAAGTGATTCTCCTGCCTCAGCCTCCCAAGTAGCTGGGACTACAGGCCTGTGCCACCACACCCAGCAATTTTTTTGTATTTTTAGCAGAGATGGGATTTCACTGTGTTGTCCAGGATTGTTGTCCAGGATGGTCTTGATCTCCTGAATTCATGATATACCTGTCTTGGACTCCCAAAGTGCTGGGATTACAGGCGTAAGCCACCATGCCCAGCCCTTAAACAGCTTTTTAGAGGATAGTTAGCATGATGCCATCACACTGCACCCACATCAGTAATCATTTTAATGTGGTCTTGATAGGAGCAGAGTTGCAAGTCAAAATAAATTTTATATTTGGCTGTATTCAGTTTTATTATTGTATAAAAGAAAAGAAGGATGTTTTAAAGCATGTAGGCAGTTCAGACATTATGTAGAATTGGAAATGAAAACAGTAAATAGAAGAAACATCATGCAACAGAAAAAAGTCATTATTTTTATCAAATACAAGTAACCTTTTAAATCATGTCATATTCATTTTAAAACCATGTCATGTTCTCTTTTTAAAAGTCTTTTTTAGACTCAAGTGTTTTCAACTAAGCATTGATGTCTTTTGGGGACAGTTCTCTTTTTAAGAGTCAAATGTCTCAACATGAAAGATGTTAAAGGTAAGCAAGGTAATAGGTAAGTTAATTAGCTTGACATAATCCTTTCATATGTACACATACATCAAAATATCACGTTGTGCCCTATAAATGTATATAATATTTATTAAAATGTTCACAATAAATACAAAAGCTACTTGAAAAAACAAAAAGAACATACAACAATATAGCCTACAATATTTAAATATTCAATAGTGTTTAAAAAGAGTTAAATTGCTATATCAGAAGACACAATGAGGTATTATAAATTATTATATTTTTCTCACACCCATAAATTTATATGAATTACTGCTAATTGTGACTGTTAACTAGTTTGATTTTTAAGTATAAATTATAGCATTTATGCAAGCAAAGTAAATACAGAATAATATATAATTCCAAAAACCTATTCATTTTTCTTAGTTTTACTTAAAATAATAACACATATGGGTATAACTATTTATTATAGGTTATATTATTATAGATTTTTGTCTGGTATGCTTGTGTCCCAGTTTTGTTCTCTGATAAGTTAGTCACTCACTCCATGTGCCACTCAACTCTAATGTTCTGTCTCCATGATTGCAGATGGCATCCTTTGCAGTATAAACAAGTAGCAAAATTCCTGGAGTTCATGAGAATTAATGAAGCATTCTGGTAAGAAAACAGTCTAACCTACTTTTCACAGATGATTTTGAGACTGACCAGAGTGAGTTCAAAAGAAAACATAGGGTAACATTATATTCCTAAGAATTCTCAATACTTTGACACGATTACTTCACTTCTGGTACACATACTCTCACTTTGTCAATGAAAAATCCCAGCGATTTCAGTTTTTAAGTAAGGGACTTTAGGGGTATGTATGGAATGAAGTAGGGCAAGATGAACAAGGTGTCATACCATTTGGAACTGTAGTTATTCCTCAGACACATGATGTGGAGAAAGATTCCTTTTGGCCAATTGCATAGTTAGGAAGTAAGAGAGGTTTTTCATTTGTTTGTTTGTTTTTGTTTTTGTTTTAGTTTTTGCTTTTGTTTTTAACACAGAGCCTCACCCTGTTGTCCAGGCTGGTGTGCATTGGCATGATCTCAGCTCACTGCAACCTCTTCATCCCAGGTTCAACCAATTCTCCTGCCTCAGCCTCCGGAGTAGCTGGTGCGTCCAGAGTTGTTTCCCTCCAGTGGGTTCTTGGTCTCGCTGACTTCAAGAATGAAGCCACGGACCTTCGTGGTGAGATACAGCTCTTAAAGACGGTGCGACCAGAGTCTGTTCCTTCAGATGTGTCTGGAGTTTGTTCCTTCCAGGGAGTTCGTGGTCTTGCTGACTTCAAGAATGAAGCCGCGGACTTTTGTGGTGAGTCTTAGGGCTCTTAAAGGTAGTGTGGACCAAAATAGTGAGTTCAACAGGATTTATTGGGAAGAGCAAAAGAACAAGGCTTCCACGGCATGGAAGAGGACCCTAGTGGGTTGCCGCTGCTGGATCTTGAGGCCAGCTTTTATTCCCTTATTTGGCCCCACCATGTCCTGCTGATTAGTCCATTTTACAGAGCACAGATTGGTACATTTTACAGAGTGCTGATTGGCTGATTTTACATAATGCTGCCTGGTGCATTTACAATCCTTCAGCTAGACACAGAGCGCTGATTGGTGTATTTACAACTCTTTAGCTAGACAAAGATCACTGATTGGTGCATTTTTACACAGTGCTGACTGGTGCATTTACAATCCTCTAGCTAGAGAGAAAAGTTCTCCAAGTCCCTACTTGACACAGGAAGTCCCCTGGCTTCACCTCTCACAGGATCAGAGGCACTCGCCACCACGTCTGGCTAATTTTTGTATTTTTAGTAGAGACAGGGTTTCACCATGTTGTCCAGCCTGGTCTCAAACTCCTGACTTCATGATCTGTCTTCCTTGGCCTCCCAAAGTACTGAGATTACAGGTGTGAGCCACTGTGCCCGGCAGGATGTAAGAGAGCTTTTTATACACCTGCTCTGTGAAAAACATTCTATTCAGAGCACTATTTTAGGTGACATTTTTCAGAAAGTGAGTATACTCAAAATTATATATACTTCATTCTAAACGTTGTGTTGGCATAAAGTATGAAATCAAATTTGTAGTGCCCTGGAGGTTAATGTGGTAGCAGAGGACTGTCAAAAATAATTTGGGTGAAGGGAATTTTGGGAAAAAGAAATACAATACAAACAACTTTGGATGTGATGAAAATTTACTCATAACTGCAAGCTATTAGATAACAGTTATGCCAAATTATTGGATTTTTATGTATTTCTTTTTTTCTCTCTTATTAATAAAAAACAATTAACCTAATTAAGTCTTCTCTGTGTTATTGGCAATAATGACAAGTGAAGATCTAAACATACATCACATGAAAGTTAAAAACAACTAAAAGATCCTACTTTAAAAGATCATACTCATAAATCTCACGTATGCTCTTTGTGAGGTGCTACATGTAAGTCATAAAATTGTTTTTAGTGATTAGCAACAATCATTTTCAATATACTTGAAAATATTTAAAATCATGAGCGCACTATGAAACAAATACAAGAATAAATGTTTGAAAATAGAATATTAAATTAGAAAATGAAAGAAAAAGGAGTTTTATGATGTTACTGCTTACCTTTCATTTGCTTTTTTGTTATAGAAAAATAAGAAGAAAAAAGTCAGAAAAGACATTGTAACAAAAAGACTACAACTGATGATCATAATCCATAAAACTCAGAGACTTCACCTATTGAGACCTCAAGATCTATTTTTCTAGGTCCTTTTGTGTTGCTATCACTCGCCTCACTCCCTTAAAGGAGATTATGCCATGAATGTTCATCTACAATCCATGTTTAAGTTAATACAATATTTCAGAAATATCGTTTATTTTTAAGCTTTATTATAAAATATATCATATACATGAAAGACTGATGTACTTTGGCAATATATATGATGCTCTCTGATTATTCCTTCTTAATGTTATTCCCTTCTCTCTCATGTTACTAGTATTCTGCATATTATGGTAATTATTCCCATGCTGTCCTTCATATTTTACCACCTATGTATGTATCTTTAAACGACATAATGTTTGCTTTTTTTCTGTATTTAACTTTTTATTATTGGAATCATATGTGTTTTTCTGCCTCTTGTGCTCATTACATTTTTGTCTCCATGTTGATAAAAGTAGCCAGTTTTCATAAGATATATAGTATTTAGTATTCCATTGTAGGCATAAAACATGTTTGTTTGATTTTGTTTTGTTTGTTTGTTTTGAGACTGAATCTCACTCTGTCACCAAGGCTGGAGTGCAGTGGTAGGATCTGGGCTCACTGCAACCTCTGCCTCCTGGGATCCAGAGATTCTCCTGCCTCAGCCTCCCTACTAGCTGGAACTACAGACATGGACCACCATGCTCAGCTAATAAACATGGTTGTATTGTCCATACATTTTTTTGGTTAATTTTAGTGTTTTGATGGCACAAACAATGTTTCTCTATTTCTATACATGGTTTTAGCTGCTAGATAAAATACGAGATGCTCAGTCAAATTTGCATTTCATAACACTGCATATCTACAACTATCTGATCTTTGACAAACCTGAGAAAAACAAGCAATGGGGAAAGGATTCCCTATTTAATAAATGGTGCTGGGAAAACTGGCTAGCCATATGAAGAAAGCTCAAACTGGATCCCTTCCTTACACCTTATACAAAAATTAATTCAAGATGGATTAAAGACTTAAACGTTATACCTAAAACCATAAAAACCCTAGAAGAAAACCTAGGCATTACCATTCAGGACATAGGCATGCACAAGGACCTCAAGTCTAAAACACCAAAAGCAATGGCAACAAAAGCCAAAATTGACAAATGGGATCTAATTAAACTCAAGAGCTTCTGCACAGCAAAAGAAACTACCGTCAGAGTGAACAGGCAACCTACAAAATGGGAGACAATTTTCACAACCTACTCATCTGACAAAGGGCTAATATCCAGAATCTACAATGAACTCCAACAAATTTACAAGAAAAAAACAAACAACCCCATCGAAAAGTGGGTGAACAACATGAACAGACACTTCTCAAAAGAAGACATTTATGCTGCCAAAAAATACATGAAAAAATGCTCACCATCACTGGCCATCAGAGAAATGCAAATGAAAATCACAAAGAGATACCATCTCACACCAGTTAGAATGGCAATCATTAAAAAGTCAGGAAGCAACAGGTTCTGGAGAGGTTGTGGAGAAATAAGAACACTTTTACACTGTTGGTGGGACTGTAAACTAGTTCAACCATTGTGGAAGTCAGTGTGGGGATTCCTCAGGGATCTAGAACTAGAAATACTATTTGACCCAGCCATGCCATTACTGGGTATATACCCAAAAGACTATAAATCATGCTGCTATAAAGACACAAGCACATGTATGTTTATTGTGGCACTATTCACAATAGCAAAGACTTGAAACCAACCCAAATGTCCAACAATGATAGGCTGGATTAAGAAAATGTGGCACATATACACCATGAAATACTATGCAGCCATAATAAATGATGAGTTCATGTCCTTTGTAGGGACATGGATGAAACTGGAAATCATCATTATCAGTAAACTATCGCAAGGACAAAAATCCAAACACCACATATTCTCACTCATAGGTGGGAATTGAACAATGAGAACACATGGACAGGGGAAGGGGAACATCACACTCTGGGGACTGTTGTGGGGTGGGGGGAGGGGAGAGGGATAGCTTTAGGAGATATACCTAATGGTAAATGACGAGTTAATGGGTGCAGCACACCAGCATGGCACATGCATACATATGTAACTAACGTGCACATTGTGCACATGTACCCTAAAACTTAAAGTATAATAATAATAAAAAACACAATTTTTTAGAATAAGTATATTGCTAATATTGCATAGAACATACATACACTATGTTTTATTATTTATATTAAATTTAAATTTAACTGAGAGTCATATACTCTTATTTGCTAAATCTGGCAACAACTCTACAAGGTGCAAATTTTTAGGAAGTTAAGTAGGGTATATACTCAAGTATGTAATTGTTACTTGTGTAATTGTTACGTCTTGGGTAATAAGTGTGTTCAATTTATTTCCACATTGGTTATATTGATTTATGTATCTATTGTGGTTCTATTGGAGTGCTCATTACTTAGTATCTTCACTAATGCATAGTATTGTCTGACTTTATAACTTTATAATTTGATGAGTGTCAAATTTTATATCATTGTGGTTTGAATTTAAATTTCCCACTGTACGAATGAAGTTGAATATCTTTTCAAATGACTGTGGACCATTTGTGTTTCTGCCCCTGTGAGATGCCCAGTTACACATTGTGCCTCCTTTTTCTATTGTGTTATCAGCTTCAGGATTTGGAGGATTCCTTTATATGTTCTGGATACTAACCATTGTTGGTTTATATATTGCATACATAGGCTGCCATTTTGTGGATTATCTTTTGATATTAACATTAGTTTTTGTTCATCCCATGTGTGTAGACTGGCTTTTGGGATCTCCAGTTAGTTCTATTTTCTCGTCGTCTATCACTGAACCCAAAATACATAATGTAATTATTATAGCTCTACAAGAAAATACTGGAATAACTTGTAGGGCATTTATCCTAATTTTTTTGAGAACTGACTTAACAGCTGGCAGATGGTCAGTTTATGTTACTGTTTCCTATGCACTTAAAATGTACACTATCCAGTTGTTGGGTGCCATCATGTTCTATTTAGATGTCCATTTGATTAAGCATGCTATTTATCCTGTTCAAATCTTCCAGATATTTACTGATATTTTTCTGCTTAACCCGTCAACTATTTAGAGAAGTATGTTAAAATTCTCAAATATGGGGCTGGGCACAGTGGCTCCTGCCTGTAATTTTAGCACTCTGGGAGGCCGAGGTGGGCAGATTACTTGAGGTCAGGGGTTTGAGACCCTTGCCAACATGGTAAAACCCCATCTCTACTAAAAATACAAAAGAGCAATTAGCTAGACATGGTGGCACGCGCCTGTAGTCCCAGCTACTCAGAAGGCTGATGCTGGAGAATCACTTGAACCTGGGAGGCAGAGGTTGCAGTGAGCCGAGATCATGCCATTGCACTGCAGGCTGTACTGCACTCCAGCCTGGGAGACAGAGTAAGACTCCCTCTCAAAAAAGAAAAAAAAAAAAAATTCAAATATGATGGCTGGATTTGTTAGTTTCTTTTGATTTGTAGTTTAGTCAAATTTCACTTTTAACCTATTCTCAAAACTATTTTTACTATGTTTTGAATTGCTTAATCTCCATAATGAATTAATACTTCTATAACTATTTATTGGCCCTCTTTATAGAAATAAATGTTGCCTAAAATTTATTTTGCCTGATACTAATGTAGCTGTACCAAATATCTTTGCTTCTCATTTATTTTGTATATCTTTTATATTTTACATATAGTTCTTTTGTCCTTATGTTTAAATATGACTTTCATGAAAATGTATATATACATTTTAAAAATATGATCTGCCAGTGAACAGCATAGTTTCTTTGTAATTTGTAATATATGTATATATGTTTATATATACATGTATAAATACATGTGTATGTTTATGTATACTTGTTTATATGTTTATATATACATGTATCTATACATGTGTACGTTTATATATACATGTATCTATACATTGTACATGTTTATATATACATGTATCTATACATGTGTACATGTTTATATATACATGTATCTATAAATGTGTATATGTTTATATACACATATATACATGTTTATATATACGTGTATATATATACATATGTACATATATGTATATGTGTATATACATATGTACATATGTTTATATATACATGTGTATATATGCATGTACATATGTACATTCTTTGTTTCATTTTCTTTTTAATTGGCATAATAAATACACGTATTTATTGGGTACTATATGATTTTTTTTAATTTTTAATTTATTATTATTATTATACTTTAAGTTTTAGGTTACATGTAACAATGTGCAGGTTAGTTACATTTGTATACATGTGCCATGTATACATGTAATTTATTTTTCACAAACTTTTACTTTAAAAGTTTCTCTAGCCATATGTTTAAAATATAACTTTTATTAGCACCATTTAGTTATAATTTTCTTTGTTCCTCATATCCTGTCAGATGACCTTAGTTTTCAGTTGAAGTATTTATTGTATTTACATTTAATGTAATTAATTATATATTTGTGATTACTCATCATTTGCTTTATACTTGCCTAAACTACAGGTGGTTCCTGGCTTATAATGGTCTTGGCTTACAATTTTTTTTTTTTTTTACTTTATGTTGCTGCAAATGTGACACTTAATGTGCTCCTTATGATTGGGTTACATTCAGATAAACCTATTGTAAGTTGAAAATATTATATATATTATATATAAATATTATTTATATATATATATGAAAGCTATTATTTAGCATATATATATAGTATAAGTTTTCTAGTTCTTCTTAGATATTCTGATAGAGCAATCATAAGTTGAAAATGTCATATATATAGAGAGAGAGCATTTATTTACCATAGTACAAGTTTTCTACCTGTTCTTAGAGTGGTTAATTACAAATCATTAGTTCACCATTATCAGGAGGAAAATTCTTCTAATAAATATCTTGTTTTAATTATTTTTTTTTAGTGAAGCTAATTCCCTACTACTTACTGTTTTGAAATTTATTATCTAATTTTATGTATTTATTCTTCCATGAGAACTTTAGAATAATTTTGTCAATTTCTAAAATAGACTTGCATTGCACTTATTCATTTATTTGGAAGAGGCGATATTGTTTTACTAGGATTTTATCAGAGTAAAAATACATGACTTGAAAATAATGATAATTTGAGAACGCTGTTTTTGATTTTTATATCATGTCTTTTTATCTTTGTCATGACATTTTAAATAAAACGGCTAATTTTTTCAATTTTAACATGAAACTGACTAATGAATGGAGTCTTTTTAAAACAACACAATAGGCATGTATTTTTCTATTTGTCAGTTATGTTTTTTTTAAATTGGAAGTTAATGTGGGATTTTATTCATATCCCTCTATTTTTCTTTTCTTTTAACTAATATATTTTTTTGTCTCCTAGATGCCAGGCACTCATATATTGTAGGTATCACAACGAACAAAAGACAGTGAGACAATTTGTAAGCTTTAATGTATCTTATAGTCTTTATCAGTCAGGATCTTAGCAAGAAACAGATGGCATACTCAAAAGTTACTACTACTCCTAGGCCTAAAGGGGCAAGGGGAGGAAATACTTTCTGGAACATGCAGTGAAAGTTGTATCTGCATGAAAGTTTTGACCGTGGGAGCTATTAACATATAGACAAATCAGCCCAGACAACTTGCAGCCTATAAGGGAAGGAAACAAAGGAATTAGTAATTCATTCTCTCCTTCCACCCTCAAATATCTTGACAGTATTTTCCTTTGGCCAAATCTAGTTGGAAGCCAGAGGGTAAAGAAGCCCAAGCAGGCTAGATTCATGGAAAATAGTACAAATGGAAATAGATAGAGAATCAATCTATAGCAAAAACTAAAGAATAAGCAGCACATAATATATGGAAGCTGGCATTTAAGTAGGTTAACATTATATAGAATGATAAGTGCTATATTAGAGGAAGTTCTGCATGGCATTACAATTTTTAGAAGGGACATCCCTGATTTTCTACTCTGTAGTAACTCTTGGAGACGTGTTGTCCACCTGTTCTTCTCTAATCTGATCAATTCATATTCAGTAATTTTAAAAAGCATTTTATTATGCAAATTTTTGGATCCACACAAAAGTAAAGAGAACAGTAATTAGGTATGATGTATCCATCATTTACAGTCAACAGCCATCATTACTTTGGAATTTTGAGCCTTCTATCGCCCAACTACTCTTCTTAATTTTATTTGAGAAGGGTTTATAAAATATTACAGCATTATGTCATTTTACCAGAAAATACTTAAATACACATCTCTAACTGATAATAATATTTTAAATAGATTTTACATATCACCATGTCATTATCATACTTAATAACATTAACTTATTATCCTAAAAAAATTAAATTCTTTAACACCATCTAATGTCATCTATACTCAAATATCCCCTCAGATCACACAATTGACTGAGAGAGAAACCAGACCATTTGTCCTATAGATCATCCCACATTCTGAATATCACAGATTGGTTCCTCATGACCTCATTTAACATATTCCTCTTTTTCTGGTATTTCCCATAAAATTGTGTGTAGCTCTAGAGCCTTAATTTTATTTTGGTCCAATTTTAGGCAAGAATATTTAGTGAGTGGTGGTGTGTACTTTCCATTACATTACCTTGGAGGCACAAAATGTCTGTTTGTCCTTCTTCCAGTAATGCAAACTGTTATTTTGGGTTCAGATGATGTCAACCTGACCCTTCCATCATCAAATTTCTCACCAACAATTCAACTAAGGTTTTTAGAATTAACTGATTATTGTTGTCAAGGTACATTATGCCTTTAGGGGATACAAAATGGAGATTTTCTCATTCTATCATTCCTTTTGAATCTATCAGTTCAACAAAGGACAATTTTCTCTCCTCACTAATTAGTTTATCTTAAAATGCACTTTGTCTGGAAAGGGAAGGTGAATGCTTAAGTTTTCCACTTCATCTGTTTTCAGAAAAATTGATTGATACCTTAGCAACTTTCAATGGTATCTAATAAGATTTTATCATTCTGAATTTATTTATTTTTATACATGTGATGTGTTTTTGACCATTGAAGTTATTATTGCTCAAATTATGCCATTTTCTGTCCAGTGGGATTTCACTAAGTTAACATGTACATTAATATTTTACTTAACTCGAAATTGAGGTCTCTCTTTGAATTGTACTCACTCCCAACATTTATCCCTTTCAAAATACTATATGTTGCTACTAGATTTTGACTGAATGTCACATGAACACACATGAATGCTCTAATCACTAGCCATAAATTGGATAGAGTTCCATACTCATTCTAACTTTTCAAGATATCACCAATTGACTCCGGTTCAATTCTATGTCAGACATGCCACTTAACTGAAATTTGATGTTTTATAGCTCTTCATACTTACAAATTCTGTTTATACTCATTGTTATGGAATTTGGAGTTCTAGATGATTTGTCCTTAAACTTATTTCTCATTACTACTTCACCCTACCTCATTGCTGCCCTATTTGTCTTTTTCAGCTTCTGAAAGGCAGATCCTTATTGAATACTTCCTGCAAGTCTAGGTTTGTAGAAGTTTCTGAGCTAATTTGGGAAAGGCTAAAGGGAGTTGAAATCAAAACAGTAAGAGATGTACTCACATTTTTTTGCTAATTCCTCTAACTCCCTTTGTTATGGCTCTAGGCTCAACAAAAGAGTACTGTAGGTTATGGGTGTTTCTAGGTAGATCTTACTTTCAAAAAGAGACTGCTGTCACCAAAGTAATTTATTGCCTATTTCTCTTTCATTTATATGTTTTTTTCATTATAATTAATTTCCTGGCATTTTCATTATAGGTAGCTTTCCATGCTGTATCTTTTAAATACAGAAAGTCTATAGAAAAAAAGTGCCTCATCTGCAGTGCCTAGTTATTATCATAAGCATGTTTGTCACTGCAAATTAATTATTTGTATTTCTGACCAGTCTTGTGAGCCAGCACAGCGTGAATCTACCCACTCTCTAAGTGCTGATAACTTAGATCACAGAGTCAAAAATGCTGCAGAGTAGATCTCAGGCCTTAGCATCATAATAATGGATATACTGTGAGACAGTCAACAGCCTTTCCCCTGGTGGCACAAGTCTTTGTGTTAGCCTTATCCTAATTTGTGTTATTTGAACTTCTACACCTCACAAGGCATCACAGATAGATTATGCTTTGATCCAATTATTTTATTCTATACATGACAAAACTGAAGCCCTAAGAGGAAAGGACTTTTCTGAGATTACAAAGTCAAGAAAAAGCCACAATTTATTCCAAGTCTACTGGTACTCAGTTGAACATTCCTTGCCTTGCCTGATGGGTCTAGATGGATAAAAAAGCATTTTCTTATTATCATTAGGATTTCATAAATATTCATGGATTATAAAATTCTAGTGATGCCTGACACCTTAGAGACCATTTAATTTATTGTATCTCAACAGTGATCTATGGACTAGAAATATTAGAATGATCCCTGGAAATTTTCATTCTATGGACTGGGATGAGGACAAAAAAACTGTGTTTTTTATAAAAATAAAAACTTCCCAGGTGATTCTGCACAGTAAGACTTGGAAACCCCTCCTATTTTGTAATTCCTTACATTTGCTGAAGAATTAACAGGCCTAGGAAGGAGAAGAAATCTTTTCTTTACACGCTTAGGGGCTTGATCATACCACAGCTGACTTTCGAGCAGTTATTTAAAACTCCAGCACTATGTACCGAAAGAGATTGAAGCTGTTCAGCATGGCAGATCTATGTTAGGGATGCAACACCTAGAGTAAATCCTGGAGCAGATTGCGAAGTCAGTCGTGAATGTCATTTGGGCACAAATGTTTTTTGCTTCTATTGCTGAAATATGCATAACTTATACTGTGGGACATATTCAAACAGGCAGAAAGCTGTTAGAAGAAAGCAGTTAGAAGGAGGCAATCATACACATTGCCATCACTGAATTTAGAGAAATAATAATTGAACTTCTCATTAAAGTCAAAGCTGGATGCATTTTGGAAGCGTAATCAGGTTCTGAAGGGCCCCAGTGCAAATTCTTCATGTCTTTGGAGGTTGTTCTCAGCTACAAGCTACAATTAGGAAAGTAAGTTGTACCTTAATACTTATGGGTAGTTCTGGTTCTGTGACATTAACCCATTTTAGAGGCTCATATGCCTATATAAATTGTCTATGCCAATACCTCCTCAGATGTGTATCTGTACATGATTTTTCTTTTATTATTATTATTATACTTTAAGTTTTAGGGTACATGTGCGCAATGTGCAGGTTAGTTACATATGTATACATGTGCCATGCTGGTGTGCTGCACCCAATAACTCGTCATTTAGCATTAGGTATATCTCCTAATGTTATCCCTCCCGGCTCCCCACACCCCACAACAGTCCCCAGAGTGTGATGTTCCCCTTCCTGTGTGCATGTGCTCTAATTGTTCAATTCCCACCTGTGAATGAGAACATGTGGTGTTTGTTTTTTTTTCCTTGAGATAGTTTACTGAGAATGATGATTTCCAGTTTCATCCATGTCCCTACAAAGGACATGAACTCATCATTTATTATGGCTGCATAGTATTCCATGGTGTATATGTGTCACATTTTCTTAAGCCAGTCTATCATTGTTGGACATTTGGGTTGGTTCCAAGTCTTTGCTATCGTGAATAGTGCCACAATAAACATATGTTTGCATGTGTCTTTATAGCAGCATGATTTATAGTCCTTTGGGTATATACCCCGTAATGGGATGGCTGGGTCAAATGGTATTTCTAGTTCTAGATCCCTGAGGAATCACCACACTGACTGTACTACAAGGCTACAGTAACCAAAACAGCATGATACTGGTATCAAAACAGAGATATAGATCAATGGAACAGAACAGAGCCCTCAGAAATAACACTGTGTATCTACAACTATCTGATCTTTGACAAACCTGAGAAAAACAAGCAATGGGGAAAGGATTCCCTATTTAATAAATGGTGCTGGGAAAACTGGCTAGCCATATGTAGAAAGCTCAAACTGGATCCCTTCCTTACACCTTATACAAAAATTAATTCAAGATGGATTAAAGACTTAAACATTAGGCCTAAAACCCTAAAAACCCTAGGAGAAAACCTAGGCATTACCATTCAGGACATAGGCATGGGCAAGGACTTCATGTCTAAAACACCAAAAGCGATGGCAACAAAAGCCAAAATTGACAAATGGGATCTAATTAAACTCAAGAGCTTCTGCACAGCAAAAGAAACTACTGTCAGAGTGAACAGGCAACCTACAAAATGGGAGACAATTTTCACAACCTACTCATCTGACAAAGGGCTAATATCCAGAATCTACAATGAACTCCAACAAATTTACAAGAAAAAAACAAACAACCCCATCAAAAAGTGGATTAACGACATGAACAGACACTTCTCAAAAGAAGACATTTATGCAGACAAGAAACACATGAAAAAATGCTCACCATTACTGGCCAACAGAGAAATGCAAATCAAAACCACAGTGAGATACCATCTCACACCCCTTAGAATGGCAATCATTAAAACGTCAGGAAGCAACAGGTGCTGGAGAGGATGTGGAGAAATAGGAACACTTTTACATTGTTGGTGGGACTGTAAACTAGTTCAACCATGATTTTTCTTAGTGATATTGAACACTTTCATATGTGAGAACAACCATAAATCATTTTATAGTCAGATAAGGGAGTAAGACAACTTGTATAGGTTTAAAATAAAAGATAAGCTTATTTAGTAGTATTTATTCATAGGCAAGAATTATCATATTCAATTTGTGAAGATAATGAGAAAGATTGATGGCATATGAGATGGGCCTTGAAGAATGGGGTGGGTAGAGACTGACAAGAGAGACAGGGGAGAGAGAGAGAGAGAGAGAGAGAGAGAGAGAGGAAAGCAAGAAGGGAGAGTGAAAGAATGAATGAAAGCATTCATTCCAGGCTTCCAGGCTCAGATAACTGTATGAATAATGCTACAGATGAATGACAGTACAAAATAGATCAGGCTAACCCAGAGACTTATCCTTAGCAGACATTATCTGAAAGGACAGTATACCTTCTACATTTCCTTAAGCAGCTTTCACTGGAAAGGTCCTGTCTTGCGCTTTCATAGATTGGTTGTAAACAGAGAGGTGTAGTTGAACATCACCTGTAGACCAAATAGGGTATTAATAGAAACCTAGAACTCTGACAGTGATGCTATAATTATGTGGAAGGTGGGTCAGTAGTGTTAAGGAAAATGGAGTAAAGGATTTAGAAACAGAAGGGTAAATTTTCAGTCTCTTCATTGTTACTAATTAACCAGGTGACCTTGGGTTTTTACTCAATGTCTTTTGCAACTTGCTTTCTTCCTTTATAAAAATAGCATGAAAATGCCTCTTCTTTCTAGGTCTATGGATTGCTGTGAAGGTCAAATAAGATAAATGCAAATTTTGGTGTTATTATTAGAAGTAATAATGGTAAAATAGAGTATTTCATATCATTTAAAGACTTTTTTATTTATGCTGAGTAAGAAATTTTTTCATACTTTTTCAAAATATCAATTCTGTAGTGTCATAAATAATTTTATTAAATGAATCACTGGTATGAAGATCACATTTTGATTCATAAGTCCTATCTGGATGACTTAGAAATATTTAACTGTTAATATGCATATGAAAATGCAGCAGACTGTATCATTAAGGAGGAAAAAGAATCCGTTTTTATGCATCAGACAGATTTCAGTAGCTTATATTGTCTACCCACAGGAGCTGAACACAATGGTTATTGCATATTTTGGATTCAAATGCACTTTTTATTATTATTTTACCCCTGAAGCTAGGTTTGGAAAGGCAACATTTGTTACTTAAGACAACTTAGGAGAAAAAAAAAACTATTTCTAAGTTATCACATTGGAAGGGTTGTCATAAGACCATCATGTTATTTTATTTGCCAAATATGAATATGTTTCCTCAGTAATATGCTTTTGAATTTCTGTAGTTGTTGTGGTTTTTAGAGAAAGAAGATACTGTTCTCAATAAAATAAAGAACACGCTCAAATAACCAACCAATAAAGGGATGAAAATAGTCAATTAACATTGAGACTCTTGTTCACTCTCACTAGTAATCAAATAAATACAATGTAAATAAATCGTTATTATTTCAAACTATCGAATCTGCAAACAATTAAAAGAAAAATAGCTGGGCAAATTCATAACCTCTTTTAAAAAGTGAATAGTTAAATGAATTAGAGTGATTCAAGTACATTCTAAAGAATAGATGGCAGTGAGGAAATAATCATTATAAATACATAAAAAAACTGACGTATAATTGGTGATCTGCAAGCAAATTTGGGGAAAAGACAGTAGCATTTACTTCTGAATTGTTGTACAATTTTTAGAGTTTTAATAACTCAGTTTCTGAATTTTCTGTAATGATTATTACTGTTATTATCAATAAAAATGAGAAAACGAAAATATGTGTGTATGCACTCATGCATGAATGCACCCTACATCTTCTAGAGTTGCTTGGTTCTTAATTACAGTAAAGCTATAATCTACCACAAAATGACAGCCGCATGCTTTATTGAACTGCAGTTGTGCATGTGGCCTGTTTATTCTTTTTTTCTTTTTTTTGTCAGCCTATACTTCTTGTTTGGCTTTCTGTATTATAGATATTTAATATTATAAATATTAATATTATAGATATTTGCAGGTTATATGTTTCCAGTTACCTAGCCACAAATATCAGTGGTGGTATATGCACTATCTACTACACTTATTTGGGACGTAAATTTACATAACAGAAAGGCTCTTGTTTTTTGTAATTTAAATACACAGGACTATTTTATCCTATGGGACAAGCAGAATTGAATTTAAACTGGCATTTTCTCTGTGGACCTGGGAGTATATTTTTTTTTGAGGTGGAATTTGCTCTGAATTTTACCCAGGAATGCACTAATTTATTATTTTATAGTGAATAATATATGTGATAAGCAAGCATTATATTATTACTTTCTGAGTCACGAATACTACCAAGTAAATATCTCAAATTTATAAATTTATGTAATGATGCAAAGTGTATGAATAGTAAGTAATCTGATTCAGCAAAGAGACAAGAGTTCATAGCCAAATATTTGTGCTTTGAAGTTTGGAAATAGCTCTTATTATATATTTTTGATCTTGGGTGGGCTATTATAACTATGAGTCTTGGTGTCCTCATCCATAAAATGGTATTAACAGCAGCTGCCTTTTTTCTTTTCAGGTTTAGAGACTTGAAAAGTATATAATAATATGTGGAAGTTGTCTAACACCTTCTGTGGTTCTTGGTTTAATTGTGCTAATTGCCAAAAACCTGAGTATGTGGTCAAGCACAATTAAAGTGAACCAAGAGGGAACAAGTTGCCAATTTAATTTGGGGTTAAAGTGTCTTCACCCTGTGTCATAGGCTAATTTAGTCCAAGCATTCCGTAAGTATGCGTGTCTATTTAAGAGATTAGCTGAGGGTGGCTGATATTCAATATCAGTGTATCTCAGCCGTGGGAAAACAATCCCTGCGTGTACCCTATCTCTGCTTGTGAGTCCACAGTGAGATTTTGTATAAAGAACAGCATGTTTATATTTACAAGATTGAAAATGTAGGTGAAGTTCATAAACACCTGAAATAATTTTTTCTTTCTGAAAGCTTTCCTGCTCTTCTGGCATTCTTCTTTGTAACATTCAGTTTCACATATACTTTCCTTGTTACATTGCAAGCTCCATGGGGTCAAAGTGAGTGTTAGTTTTGCATACTACCAAGTCTGTTGTGTCCATTACAGTGCTTGATACATATCAGATGCTCAGTAATTATAATAGTAATTATACACACACACATATAAAAAATATATAAAATATATAAAAACAATTGACTGACAGACTCATTAAGTCCCATTACCCACCTCCTAGTTCCTAGCATAGTGTCAGGTACTTATTAGGTGAACAATAGATAGTGACTGTATCTTCTTTATATTATTTAGGATGGTCCTCTAGGAGTTCAGTAATTTATTGTTTTACAGTAAATCAAAATATTAATCCTTACATGACACTCAAATGCATGCATACAGTATTGTGCTTAAGTAAGATACTGTCCTCAATAATTTATAAATACATGCACTTAATTTTCTTCCATTCATTGAAAATGACTAGTCCAGAGATGAATATGAAGGCAGTGATAAAAGTTTTGGAGCAATACCGTCTAACTTAGGGCTTGAGGCTCATTTGATTTCCTGAATTATGCTGATCTAGATCTTCAGGCTTGCAGCTCTCTCTGAAGTCTTGGTTATTTTTCCTAATAGATTCCCCAGTCTCATTGATCAAACAAGTTTTCAACATTAAATATAAATCTCATCATAAAATCAAAGTTGCATTTATCCTAGTAAAAGTCTAAAGCTGCTTCTACTAATTACTAACTTCAGGGAATAATTTGAGTAGACACTAGCAATGTGTTGGGACTACATCTGGCTACAGTGTATTTACTCATCATAATTAATGATTAAAAAAAGAGAATTTTCCAACTTGGAGTAAAAAAGAACATCAAAAATAAATGCCATAATTCAGTGAAGTTTGTAAAAAAAAGGATCTATGTCTGTATATCCATCCATATATGAATCCATGTATGGTATTCATGATACTGTCTAAATTAATGCAGCAATACATTACATTTTATCTCTGATTTAACTGTTTTTATCAAATAGCAAGATTATAAAAATTCCCAGTTAACCAACATTAAAAACAGCATTAAAATCTATAGTACTTAAAGGATGTATTATTAATAACTTCCATGATATGTGCTTACAAATTTTTTCCAAATATTAGATGATTGATACTTCATTTTCTAATCACTTTCAGACCTTACAATCTGGATGGTTAAACTGTAATTTAATATCTCCAAACTTACATTTCACCAGATTATCATCTTGTGTATGTGTGTGTGTGAAGGGGCGTGTGTGTGTTTGTGTGTAGCAGAGAGAATGATAGAGAGATAAAAAAATAAGTAAAACAAACCTTGTAAAAGAAAAATTATGCTTTGGAAGATAGGGCTTATTTCCCTCTTGGTATATTCTCTTCATAATATTATTTTTATATTAATTTTTTTGTGGGGACATAGTAGGTGTATATATTTATGGGGTACATGAGATGTTTTGGTGCAGGCATACAATCTGGAATAAGCCAATCATGAAGAATGGGCGATCCAACCCCTCAACTTTCATCACTTGAATTACAAACAATACAATTACACTCTGTAATTATTTTACAATGTATATTTAAGTTATTATTAGTACAGTCATCTTGGTATGCTATCACATTGTAGGTCTCAATCATTGTTTCTATGTTTTTTTAAAACTGTTAACTATCCCCACCTGTCTACCAGGTCCCCACTACCCTTCCCAGTCTCTGGTACCCATTCTTCTACTTTCTATGTCCATAAGTTCAATTATTTTTATTCTAGATCCCACAAATAAGTGAGAACATGCAATGTGTGTCTTTCTGTGCCTGGCTTATTGCACTTAACATAATGATCTCAGTTCCATCACACTGTTGGAAATCACTGGATCTCATTCTATTTGTATGGCTGAATAATACTCCATTTTGTATATGTATGACATTTTCTTTATCCCTTTATCTGCTGATGGACACTCAGGTTCCTTCCAAATCTTTAATTTTTCCAAAAAACTGAAAATTGAACTACTATATGATCCAGCAATTTCACTGCTGGGTATATACCAATATCAGAGTAAGCCACAAGAGTCATGTTCTCTATATCATTAATATAATTTGAAGGTGAACAGTAAAAATAAAATTAATAGAAAAAATAAAATCAGAAGTGTATTAAAAAACATAAACAATTGAATCCATATTACTCAACTTTATATGGGTAAAAATGGAAGTAAAGTCACAATATCAGGCATTGCAATTATTCTGTATTCTGTTATTTGTTTTAAGGTGATTTGCCACAATCCTAGAGTCTATAAAGGAAGTATGTATGAGATACGATGGAAAGAAAGGAGAATTTGAACTATCTTAGGGATATTTTTTAATGATTGAAAGCCATGCTATAAAATCTCATAGGAAAAACATGATATCAATTGCCTAATGGACTAATACATATCTCATATCCTTCTCATCTCTATTACTTCAGATCACAGTAACTGGCAGCAATATTGAGATGTTGTCAGTTAAGCGTCTAGATCCCTCCTTCTGCCACAATCAACACAGTCACATGACTAGAGATAATAATTTATGTATCTAGAGTCAGCCACAAGAAGACTGCTGGGTACTTATAATATAAAGGCAAAGTTAGCATTGTTGGGTGGGGGCGGGCGGGGGGCGGTTGTAGAAACACATTAACAGTTCTATAAATGTGCATAAAGACATGTATTTTCCTTAAACAAAAATCAATAAACCAGAAGCATTTTCAGTGATTTTAAAAAAAATGAGAAACAGGGAACTTACATAAAAATTCTTTGAAGGCACAGTGGCTCATGCCACTTATCTCAGTATTTTGGGAAACTGAGGCAAGACCTCACTTGAGGCCAGGAGTTCCAGACAAGCCTGGTGAACATAGTGAGATGCTGTCTCTAGAAAAAATAAATAAAATTAAAAAAAAGTTAGCTGGGTGTTTTGGAGTGTGCCTGTAGCCCTAGCTACTTGGGAGGCTGAGAAGAAAGAATTGTTTGAGCCAGAGAGTTTGATATTGCTATAACCTATGATCTTGTCACTTCAGCCTGTTCAGAGTATTATCCAATCATACTGTGGACTGTTGCCAAATCTGCAGCAGTGAATCTCTGGACACATTCTGTGTCTGGTAAAGTCACACTTTGGAACCAAGAAGAATTTCCAGCCTGATTTCCCTTGACAGAGCCTATAGCTAAGACAGTCACAACATAGATCCAGGACAGAATTCTAACTATGAATCCCTGAGCAAAAACTGTAGCTGAAACTGTCATACAATGGCTCCTTCATGAAATGCCACCAATAAATCCCTGGACAAAAATGCAGCCTGAATATTTAGCAGTAAATACCTGGCTCCATCTGAATTTAACCCAGTCTCATGATAGACCTTGGCTTGTTTGTCAGTAGGAAACTACTGGATAGAGTTTGATACTGAAACTATAACACTGTGATCCCGGGTTGAGTCTCCAGCAATATATTCCTGGAAATAGTTGGGAACTGATATAATCACACTAGGGACCCATGCTGAATCATTAGTGATGAATTCATGGATATATTCTGCTATATGTGATATGGTCACAATGTGTATCCAGGCTGAATCACTGTTATGAAATCATTGGATATAGTCTGAAACAGACATACTCACAACATGGATTCTGGCTGAAACTCTAGGAGTAAGTCACTGGGCACATGATATATTCCTACCATGGACTCAGGCTCAAAGTCCACCAGTATCTTGGACTCAACCATGGATTCTGGGTAAAACACCAGCAATGATTCCCTGGAGAGAGGCTACAGCTGACATGATCCTACCCTGGAACCAGGCTGAATTTATGTAGAAGGAAATGCCTGGACACAGTCTGAAACTTATACAATCACACAGGGGATCCTGAATGATTCTTCAGCACTAAATTCATGCACATGGGCAATAGATGATACAGACAAGCTGTGGACCAAGCCTGAATTTCCAGCAATAAATCCCTGGACAAAGTCTGTTGTTGTTAGTACTATACCACAGATACAGGATGTGTCTCCAGCAATAAATCCATGAACACAGTATGTATCTTATACAATCAAACCATGCACCCAAGGTGATTCTTCAGCAGTAAATCTGTGTACACTACCTGAATCTCACAACGTTATCCTGTGGACACAAGCTGAGTCTCCAACAGTAAATCCACGCACAGAGACCGTAACTTTCACAGTCACACCATGGGACAAAGAAGTATCTCCAGCAGTAATTCCATGGACACAGCCTACACCTTCTGTAATCGTACCTTGGACCCAGGTTGAATGTCCATCAGTAAATACCTGGAGAACATCCATAGCCGATACCATCACACTACGGAAAGGTTCTGAATTAACTGCAGGATATCCATGGATACTGCCTTGGGCTGCTACTATCACACTACAGGCACAGTCTGAATCTCCAGCAGTAAATCTTTGGACACAGTCTGTATATGACAGAGATACACCATGGCCTCTGGCTGAATCTCCAGCAGTAGTTTACTGGACAGAACCTGTAGTTGAGACACGCAAACCATGGACTCAGTTTGAATTTTTAACAGGAAAGCCTCGGATCCAATCCGTATCTGATACACTCATACCATGGACCCAGGCTAAGTCTTCAGCACTAAAGCATTTGACACAGGCAATAGCTTATACAATCAAACTGTGGAACCAAGTCAAATCACCTGCCATACATATCTGGAAAGAATATGAAACCAATATGTTCACACGGTGGACTGAGGTTGAATCTCCAAAAGTAAATGAAGGGACACATCCCATACCGGCTCCAGTTATACCACTGAACCAAGCTGAATCCATAGGAGTAAATCCCTCTGCAAAGTTTGAAACAGAAATTCGCATACTGTGGACCCAGGCTCATTCTAAAATCAACAATCCCTGCACATATACTCTACTTGATAGAGTGACACCATTGGCTAAGGAGGTTTGTGTAGCAGTAAATCCATGGAGATAGTCTAAAACTGAAATAGTCACATCATAGGCTGAGGATCTGTCGCCAGCAATAAATCCCTTAACAGTGGCTGTAACTGGTATAGTCACACTGCAGTACATGGCTGTATCTCTAGTAATAATTGCCAGGGGAGAGGATCTAACTGATACAGTCATAATATAGACACAGATAAAATCTCCAGCAATGAGTTTCTGGTTACATCCTCTGCCTGGCACAGTCAAACTATGGACCCAAACAAAATATACATCAGTTATCACTTGGAACCAGGCTGAATTTCCAGCTGGAAATTCCATGATACAATCTAAGCTCCCACTTGTAAAGATCTGCACAGAGTCTGAATCTCCAGCCCCAAGTCCTCTGTTACAGGTGGAGACTGATATAGCCATACCATGGACCCAGACTGTATCTTTGGCAGTAAATCCCTGGACAAAGCCTGCTGCTGATACACTCACACTGTGTACACAGCCTGTAACTCCATCATTAATCTTCTTTTCACAAACTTTTCATGGTACACTGAAAGCATGGGCTCAAACTGAATGTCTACCAGTATAAATACCTGGACAGAGGCTGCTGCTTCCAAAGTTATACTCTGGATCCAGGCTGAATTTCCAGCAATAAATCCTTGGACAGAGACTTTTTCGCACACAGTAACAATTTCGGCACAGGCTGTATCTTCAACAGTAAAGACCTGGCCACAATCTTCATTTAATACAACCAGATTATGGTCCCAATCTGAATCTGCAGCATTAATTAGTTGGATACAGTCTGCATCTGACACATACATAGGACTGATCCAAATTGAATCTTCACCAGTGAATCCCTGGATACTGCCTATATCTGATATATTAGCATAGTGGACCCAGCCTGTATCTCTAGCAGTCAATCTGTGAATAGAAGCAATAGCTTCCATAGTCACACCCTAGACTGTTGCGAGAAGTCAGGGACCCCAAATGGAGGGACTGGCTGAAGCCATGGCAGAAAAACATAAATTGTGAAGATTTCATGGACATTTATTAGATCCCCAAATTAATATTTTTATAATTTCTTACGCCTGTCTTTACTGCAATCTCTGAACATAAATTGTGAAGATTTCATGGACACTTACCACTTCCCAGTCAATACCCTTGTGATTTCCTATGCCTGTCTTTACTTTAATCTCTTAATCCTATCATTTTCATAAGCTGAGGAGGATGTATATCACCTCAGGACCCTGTGATGTTGGTGTTAACTGCACAAATTGTTTGTAGAGCATGTGTGTTTGAACAATATGAAATCTGGACACTTTGAAAAAAGAACAGATTAACAGCAATTTTCAGGGAACAAGAGAGATAACCTTAAACTCTGACCACCGGTGAGCCAGGCAGAACAGAGCCATATTTCTCTTCTTTCAAAAGCAAATGGGAGAAATATCACTGAATTCTTTTTCTCAGCAAGGAACATCCCTGAGAAAGAGAATGCATACCTGAGGGTAGGCCTCTAAAATGGCCCCCTTGGGTGTGGCCGTCTTCTATGGTCAAGCTGTAGGGATGAAATAAGCCCCAGTCTCCCATAGCATTCCCAGGCTTATTATGATAAGGAAATTCCCGCCTAATAAATTTTTGGTCAGACTGGTTGTCTGCTCTCAAACCCTGTCTCCTAATAAGATGTTACCAATGACAATGCATACCCAAAACTTCATTAGCAATTTTAATGTCACCCCAGTCCTGTGGTCCTGTGATGTTGCCCTGCCTCCATTTGCCTTGTGACATTCTATTACATTGTGAAGCATGTGATCTCTGTGACCCACACCCTATTCATACACTTCCTCTCGTTTTGAAAATCACTAATAAAAACTTGCTAGTTTTACGGCTCGGGGGGCATCACGGAACCTACCGACATGTGATGTATCCCCCGGATGCCCAGTTTTAAAATTTCTCTGTTTTGTAATATTTCCCTTTATTTCTCAAATCAGACAATGCTGAGGGAAAATAGAAAAGAACCTATGTGAAATATTAGGGGTTAATTTTGCCTGATATCTGGCTGAATTTCCCCCAATATTGGACCAAAGCTTTGCTTCTAGGAACAAAACACTGGACGCATCCTGTATCTGATATACTTGCACTGTGGACCCATGTTGATTCTTCTGCAGTCATTCCCTCCACAGGCAGTATGTGACACAATTACACTGTGGCTGCGTGCTGCAGTCTCCAGTAGGAATTACCTGAACACAGACTGTATCTGATCTTCTTATATTGTCGAACCATGATGAATCCTCAGCAGAAAATCCAGGGGCATGGGCTGTAGTTTCCACACTGTTACCATATACCCAGTTACCCCTTCAGCAGGAAAAACCTGTACAGTACCTGTGTCAGAATCAATTACCCCATGGACCCAGTCTGGGTCTCTAGTAATGAACACATAGACAGAGGCTGCAGCTTCCACACTCTCAAAGTGGACTCATGATGATTTTCCAGATGCAAACTCTTATACACCGAGTGAAATGGGCACGTGTTGGACAATACATAGAACTGAAGCTAAGAAACTGTGGACACTGCTTGAAGCTAAAATATTTAGAGTTTCATTACCACCTCAACCTAATACTCACAACCTGCGATCCATGAAGAAAATCAAGCATCTATTTTATGGCCACACCATGAAATTGAAAATATCAATGGAAGAACATTGTCTGAATTTGAAACACTTCTATGCTGGTTAGTGCCTGTGCTGCAAGCAGCAGAACCATGGCCCCAGCCTGAAGCTCTGCTTAGCAGACTTTCAATTAAAACTGGATCAGAAAAGAATGAAACATTGGGTTGAGCCAGAATTTCAAACACTGAGCACATTTACTCCATTTGGACCCAGTAAACTAGAATCCTCGGCCAAACATTACACCACTACATTGAAAACATGGATCTAATCAGAAACTATGCATGTACCCAATCTGAAGTAGATTCAGTGAGATGTATTTCTGAAGATGATACAGTAAACTACGGATCTGGACTGAAGCAGGCACAATCCACCCCTGGACTCAACCTAAAACTAATATAATCAGACCTTTGACTCATGTGAATTTCAAGCGGTCAGACCCTGGACCCTGTCCTTGTCTGATACACTGTTGTATCAGGCAGAAATGCAAGCTGCAAATGTTTGGCCATGCCTGACATTAATACTGTGAGTCCTTGGTTTCAGACTCAAAACAATATAATAAGAAATGTTACTCAACCTCATTCTCAAACAGTTACTACCTGGATGCAGCCAGAATGGCAAATAATCCACCCATGCAACCAATCTGAAAAGAATGCAATCAGACCCTGGACCCAGTTTGAAGATGTTCTGCAACCTTGGACCTATGCTGAAACCAATACATTCAGACTCTGGGCCCATCCTTAAACTGATAATATAGAACAATGGACTGAGCCTAAATCTCAAGCAATTAGGTTGTGGCCTGAAGCAGATATGTTCGCACTTTTGTCCCCAGCACAAAATGATGCAATTTGGCCCTGGACTCAAGTGGAATCACAAATGACCCACTCCTGGACCCAGAGTCAACTTAGCATAAATTACCCTTGGACTCAGCATGTACCTGCTACAATCAGACCATGGACTTACTCTGCAATTCATCCCTGAACCCACCCTGAAGCCAATACAGTGATAAGATACTCTTCCAGACTCAAGTGAATTCAGTAAGATCCTGGAACCAACCTGAAACTGAAGTATTCCAAATTTGAACTGTAAGCCAAGGAATAAAACCGTGACACATGACTGAAACTAATACAGTCACATCTTGCTTACAGACTCAATGTGATACAGTTAGACTTTGGATTCATCCTGAAAGTCAGCCGCTCTCTCCCTGGCCCCAGACTGAAGTTGGTACATTTTGGCCCTGGACTCAGCAACGAGCTGCTACATATTGAATCTGGACCCACCCTGAAACCCAAGCAGTGAGACCCTGGATCAAGCAGGAAACAAGATAGAGTCAGATCTTTGTTTTACATTCAAATGAATAAAGGCAGACCGTGGGTTTATTTGAAATCTCAAATAGTCCCTGAATCCAGCCTGAAGTTGCCATAATTCACCATTTTATCCAGTCTGAAACCTTCCTACTAAGATTCTGGCCCACAGTTTTATCTCCAGTAGTCAAACCATGGGCCTTGCTTAAAGGAAGAACACTCATATCTTGGATACTGCCTGTAATCCAAGCAGACACTGGTCAGTCTCAAGCTCATCTTATTGAATCCTTTGGTGTTCTTAAAGCTGGCAAAGTGAAAACCTGGATCCAGCCTGAAACAGAAATACTAAGACCCAGAATGCATTATAAAGCTGATATAATTACATCATTTTCTGCTCCTGAAATTAAGCCGAATGGAGAAACACTAGTAATGAGTCATTTTGGCTGCTTGTCTAAATGTGTACCCTTTTTGCCAGTAAAAACTGTTTATTCCCCAGATCAGTATTTTATTGTGTCAACTGAGATAACTGCCACAGAAAGCCAATATAAAATCAATTCTCTCCAACCAAGCCAGCTTAGAAAGCATTTGGCTTTCTGGAAAAGTTGTTTAACAGCACTATGGCAGGAAATTAAAAATTATCAAGACAAAAGAAAGCCCTATGTCCCAAGTATGTCTCTTATCTCTCTTTCTTCATTCTTTTTCTTTATTCATTGTTGTTCTCTTCCCTCTATATGTACACTGTCGCCTTCTTGTTCAGTCTTTTCTTCTTGTATGTTCCCTTCATTCTTTATTTTCCCATCTTGCTCAGGTATTTCTCCTCTCCTATTCTGCCATCCATAGCCTCTTTTGCTAATCCTCCTCAGAATATATTTCCCTCAGCATTTAAGTCCATTCTTTCTCATTGTTTTTCATCCTTGCATGCTGCTTCAGCCACACTTTTAACAAAACAACCTCTCCTGATGCCTGGATCTCAATCTGGACCCAAGCCTGGACAACAACTTCTTAGGCATTCAATGTTTCCCCAGTTGAGTGTCAACTAGCTGTGATTTGGAAAGAAAATTTCCAGGCTTTCTGGCTCTTCAGGACAGCTGTTATTTCCCAGGAAACCACAGGCACCTTCAGTCTAGTCAGATGTTTGAGTTAATATACTTGGTATGAAGACTCTTGTTGAACCCTAAAACCAGAGTTTGTAACAACAGAGGTTATGTTCTCAGACCTTTGCAAAACCAAAATTTAGGTTATTGTATGAATCAGCAGAGATGTCTAAATATTGAGAGAATATATTTTCTTTTTGCCAAGCAGGATTTGTGAGCTATGTGTTATGAACACAATTCTATTCAGAGAGCAGTATTTTAAAGATAGTCTTACTTCTCAGAAATGTTTTATTATTTTACTTGAGGTATATACATACATACACACACCATTGGATAATAGTATAAAATCTTGGGTATAAATAATAATACACTACTTACATAAACTATTATACACATATATAGTGTATATATATGTATATATATGTGTAAAGTATATACATATATATATATTTAATGTTTCAAGGGAAAGTATGAAGATAACCTCTGTACTATAACTAAAATTGTAGGATGAATAATGTATATTTCTATGTATTTTCTCAGAATTGAAAATTATGAATTTCCAAGCATTTTTCTAAATGCCTAAATTTAGATTTTAGAAAAGGGAGGGTAGTAACACTAATCTCACTCTATACTATGTGTGGATTCCTCTGCAGAGTGTGGATTATGCCCTGGCATTATCCCTATCTGTCCCAAATGTTGGGAAGCAGAAATTGATGAATTCCCTTAGGTAGTTTCAGCACAACTGTCTTTCTCCCATTTTTGTGCTGGCTCTGTACTACATGAATAGTGGATCATTAGCACAGCTAGATGTGCCAATTTTATGTAAGTCTGAGCAATTCATTTCAACATTAAGATATCATTATAAAGCAAGTAAAACATTCAAATTGTTACTGAATATGTTTCTTTTCTATTTATTAATTTATGTGTGTTTGTGTTTGTGAGTGTGTAAGAGACAGGGAGAGAAAGGGGGGGAGACAGAGAGAGATGGGGAGAGAGAGAGAGAGAGAGAGAAAGAGAGAGACTCTTCCTCTATTGCGCAGGCTAAAATGCAGTGGTGTAACTCACATTAGGCTCAAACTCCCAATATTAAGGAATGCTCCCACCTCAGCCATCTAAGTACCTAAGACCGCAGGCACATGCTACTGCATCTGGAAAATTTTGTTGTTGTTGGTAAGGAAAAATTATCATTATGTTGACCAATTGGTCTCAAATGATCCTTGCAAATAGTTCCTAAAGTACTATTTGCAATTTAATGCTCACCTGGACTTTATGTGATTCATGTGACCTCCAGGGTTTTTTCACAGTGAAATGTAGAAATAATAAGATTTTTTTCTTGATTTTTTCCTGAGAAAAAATGCAGAAGCCCTGGCTGTGGTGCAAGTGGGCTTATTGACCTTCAGGATCCTACCCAAGCTCAGATTGTCAGCTTTGACCATGCCATGCCCTACTTAGGTCCCAAGGGAGCTCTAGGACCTGGGTTGATCTTCCTGAAGCAACCACTACATTTTCAATCCATGATCCTTCCTATATGCCTGGAGCAAAGTCTGGAACAAGAGAAAATACACAACCATATGACTGTTGGCTACCCAGTTTGTCCCTTATGAGGAGCGAGTAAAGAAGAAGACACTGGGATGGAAGCGAAGCATGTTTAGAAAGAGAATATTGTCCTCTCATGAATAATAAAAGATTTGTCTTTCTGTTCACCATACTTCCTCTAATCTAGGCTAAAATTTGAAAGCAAACAAACACAAACACCTATTCTCTGTTTTCCATCAGAAAATCCTGAAATTCTGCAACAAAGTTACCTGAGCATCTTACAAGTGAGCACTTGTGCCGAATTTTGGCTCAAGCTGAATGAATTCACTTTCTGGGTGGAGGCCAAGGAAACCATTGGGGAGGCTGACTGTCACGTGACAAATTCATGGGGTATAAGTATCAGGGAGAAAGAGGAATATCTTGAAAACTGAAAGTTACTTCTGGACCTCCTTCAAAATATTGGTTGATATCTTGTCTCTTGCTTCTTCCAAGGTGACTTGGGAGCACCTTTCATATGCCATCTACAGCAAAAAAACACTCAGGTGCAAGTGGGAATCTTGAGTCACTTTGAGGACCATTGCACAAAGTCCTAAGTCTTCAGCTAAGTGCACCCTTTCCTTTTCTGGCTCAAGGGAGTGACACAGTCTAGCCATGCTCTCTGGTACAAGCAAGAGTCCATGACTACCTCTGCTTCTATGTCCCATTCAGTCTCTACCTCTACAAATGCTTTGGTTTTACCTCCACTCCTGCTTCTATTTGGCCACACTTCTTTCTGCCACAGCCTCAGAGTAAGGGTCAAAAACTTGGTAGGGGAAGTAAAGGAAGAAGAGAATTGAATTAGAAAAGAAGAGAGGGAAGCAGAATGGAAGGGATGCTCTTCCTGAGAAATACATGAGTTTTTTATCTACCAAATCACAGAAATTATTCTTCTTATGGTTTACAAAGGCATTTCACACTTGATCTATGATTAAATTTTCATAGTGTCCCTGTGTGCTATAGATTACTGTATAATATAGGTCATACAACATGATTATTATAGTTATCTTAATTTCTTACTCTTATACTGGTTAAGTAGAATGGATTGATCAAGTTCTTATGGCAGAAGATGAATAGGACTAACATTAAGACACACTCTCCTAACACAAAGAAATTTCTTTTCTACCAAACAGTATCTTACATGTGTAAGAGAATTATTTTAAATTGAGTATATTTTAAGTTAAAGATAGTATGATGTTTGGAAGCAGCATAGCAGTTGCTAAATAATGTGTTTTAGGTGCTGGTGTACTAGACTGTACTACATTGTGATTATCAGTTTTCTCCTTCCCTTGGTTATCAGAAAACCTATCACAATATTAGCAATGGCTATTTCACATGAATGTACATTTATTTGTTTCTTTAGAAACTGAGGGATCTCTTTTGGTGTCATGTAATAAATTGTGCAATTAACCACAGCTATTTTATAGCTAAGATACATTGTCATAGCTACAGTGGATAATACATTAAAACACAAAGGAGGGCACAATTATTTGCTCACATCCTGCAAAGACTAATTCAAAGACAACTACACTTAAGATGATAATTATGCTTCTGATTTCATCTATATTTCCTCAACCCTTCTAGAGAAAGCTTATCTTCATCATTTTTATATCTATACATTTATTAACCAGCATTGCTTCAACTCAGTTTTCTGAGAAAGTCTCAAATTTTTTTTAAAAATATGAGCTCTTTCCTTAACCCCAAACTGGAATGTTCTATTTAAACTATCATTTTGATATCACACTAAGATTGTAAGTTGAGGAAGATAAGGACCCTCCAATTCAGAGACAGGTGCCTTATCTCCAAATTTTTCTTTATTTATCTAATAGCTCCAAATCAAATCATTTTTGTTGCCTATCTACTTCAATAAGTTTTAAGTAGCTAAAATCACAGCTATATAAAGGTTACAATGGGGAGAAAGCTGCAATGACTCCCAACACTTTGACTAAATAAATTTAAGCCAGGACATAAAGAAATTATGAACTTGGAAAAATAATAGGAGGATAATTTTTTTTAAAGGAAAACATTTAAAAAATGGAAAAGAGGTAGCAATTTGTGTATGCTAGTCATATTTAACAATGCTGACCTGGTTAGCAGAAATAGGAGGGATCTAAAATTTTTAAAACATGGTCTACATAGGGCAATTCTACTCAAATTAATTGTGTGAATTTTACCCTAGGCTTTGGCAGATCAGATTTATCTGTGATATGCCACGCCTTGGAAGGGTATGATCATCAGCTGTGGCACAGATCTGCAGTGGTTCCATAGTTAGCAGCTCTTGGGTTCTCACAGCTGCCCACTGTGTCAGGAACATGTAAGTTTGTGCCTGCCTCTTCCCATACTCTAAAATTCATTATCCCATAATTACATTGCTGAAAGTTTATCTGTCAAAATTCACTTCTAGAATGCATGACCATCTCACTTATACAGATATCTTTTATTTTAGGTTAAAAAGAAATTGCCTCACTGTGTTTGGCTTATTAGTACCACTGTTAGTAAATTCCTCTGCTATCCCATAGTCTGTGGACTCTTTATTCACAGGTTTCTGATTTCAGTGAAGATAAGCTAGGGACCTTGTTTATCATGAGTAAAACAATATGCTGGAAAGCCTGATGTAGATTTAAGGTTCAGGTTTTCTAATGAATGTACTGTAATAAATATTTGCCTGTGCCCTCAGGAATCCTGAAGATACTGCTGTGTTACTGGGCCTGAGGCACCCTGGGGCACCACTGAGAGTTGTGAAGGTGTCTACAATTTTACTGCATGAGAGGTTCCGGTTGGTGAGTGGGGCAGCAAGAAGTGACCTGGCATTGCTACACCTCCAAGATGCCCAGACCCCCATTCAGCTCTTATCACTCTTGGGCTATCTGAAGAATCTGAATAGCTCAGAATGATGGCTTTCTGGGCCACAAACTATTATACCAGGTCATCGGTTACTTTTCATATTAGGGTAGTAGTTCTAAAAAAATTAGGTTCATAGTTTTAATATTACAGTTCAAGGCATAAGTATAATCACATTTGTATACATTATTAATTACAAGATATTTAATCCACATCATAGACCCACTAGGAGATTTGTTTTTGGTTTATAAGATGATGGATCTGATGATAACTTCACAGGATTTTAGATCTAACAGAAATTATATGAGGAACTTTGTACAGTCTACTTTTGTAAAGCAAAGTAGAGATGATTTCCTTCCCAACTCTTTGCTCACTTTGGAACAAAGGAAAAGAAAGGGTTTTGTATAGTTTTGTTTAATTTTTACCTCTTTATGAAAATCTAGTCGAACTTGACTTGGAATTTTGAATTCCAAAAGTAAAAATTGACTGGTTAATTTTACAGAGTGGAATTTAAAAAATTATTAACAAGTGACAAGGCTGTCTACATTGACTCACCACTTTAATTTCAGCAATTTGGGAGCTTAAACTAAGAGGACACTGAGTCCAGGGATTTGATACCAGCTTGGATAATATAGCAGGACTTCATCACTAAACACATAAACAAAAACATAGCCTGATTGATATTGCACACATGTAGCCCTAGCTATGTGGGAGGCTGAAGCAGGATGATAGCTTGAGCCTAGGAGGTTGAGGCTGCAGTGAGTGAAGATTGTGCCAAAGCACTCTAGCCTGGGTGACCAAGCAGTAACTTGTCTCAAACAAACAAAACAAAAACAGGCCAGAAATGTTGGCTCACGCTTGTAATCCCAGCATTTTGAGAGGCTGAGGTAGTGAATCACCTGAGGTCAGGAGTTCCAGACCAGTGTGACCATCATGGGGAAACATCATTTCTATGAAAAATACAAAATTAGCCAAAAGTGGCGGTGTGTGCCTGTAATCCCAGCTACTCAAGAGGCTGAGGCAGAAGAACTGCTTGAACCCTGGAGGGAGAGGTTTCAGTGAGCTGAGATCAGGACACTGTACTCCAATCTGGGTGACAGAAGGAAATCCACCGTAAAAAAAGAAAAGAAAAGTGACTAAAAGAGAATGAAATAGAAAAAATGTGTGATGTAAAATGTTAATGGTGATAAAGTGAACTGAATTTCTGTGTAAAGTTATTGACACAAGTTTAAAGTGATGATGAGACATAAGTGATAAGACAAATCATAGTTTTATCTTAACACTTAGGGTTTAAATTTAACATATGTTCTTAAGGATAGTTATAGTCCATTTGTCTTTCTAGGAGGGACTGATGACAATTCAGAAATGTTAGATGCATGTGATGGAAGCTTCCAGCTGTATCCACCTGTACCCTGACACAGGCAGTTCCGTTGTTTGCTTCATTACTCAGGACTAAGACTCTGATGCAAGTGTGGTACACTGTCAATTTTTTTTTCTTACTACATGATAGAAACCATAACTTTGACCCTATACAAAAGAGTATATACTACATATGCTTAAATGATAAATATAAGTGAAACATTGATCAGTAGGACCATTTTAAAACTCTTTAATTACAGAACAAAGTCTCTGAAAAATTTTTGTTGTTAATCGCTGAGTTTTCTTACATGGGTTTTCAATCTCTAGCCACACTATATAGCTAGTATGCTGCTCTACACACAAATTGGACATTCTATATTATTCTCTTATTCTAATAATAGTATCTTTACACCTCAGAGTTTAAACCAAGTCTCACTTTTTCTATTTCTCCAATTAAAATAACTTTTTAAGATTTAATCTTCAATGATTTTTTGTAGTAATACTTTTGAAAGTATTTGATCAGGATGATTTATTATGCATTTATCTGATGTCTCCCTTTCTTCTGAATACATCTTTTGTTATCCACTTATTAAATCTATGATTAATAATTTGGAATAGGGATTTAAATCTAAATTCTATGTTGGAATTTACAGGAGTCAGTGAGCCTAGGAAGTGCCACTATGTACAGACCAGTATCTGGCATTGGCAGTTGGAGACAAATAGGCTTCACCAGTCTCAAAGCCCTAGCTACTACAGTGAGTCCACATTTTTCCTGAATCTTATCTATTCAGCAAAAGAAGGCCACTCAATAAACCAGGCCCTTGTGCCTTCGGTAGAAACTCTGAAGTCCTCTAGTCTCCTTTAAACAGACAACCACACTGCCGTTTTCCTCAATAATAATTACTGCAGCCCAAGGAGTTTGGTAGCCTACTGAGTATAACCAGTGGTGCCACAGTCTGGTCACAGTATGACAAAACACCAGAGCATCAATGAGGAAAATCTTGACTTAGCCTTCCAGAATCTATCTAAATATACCTTCAATAAGTATCACTTTTCTTCATAACAACTGCTTTCTACCTACTTCCTGAACTGATGCATGGCCTTGGATTATTTTCATTCTTGAAAATGATTCAAAAGTTCATATTTAGTATGAATGTGAATGCAGGATTTATTCACCAGCATAAAAATTTTCAAAATGATGTGAAATCCAGGTGTGGAATTGTATTTGTTAACTTTGTCTTTCAAAGTATATTTTTATACCAAGTAACTCACACAGTTTTTTGTAACTATCTGGATATTCTCCTCAGGTGGGGGAAAACCAGTATCAGAGTTCTTGAAGAATTTATGAAAAAGAAAATGACAATAGTATATAAGGTTTTACATATTCACAATACTGTATTTAGTGAATGAAAACATTACTTTTAAAATCCTACTTAAGTACTGAGTAAATAAATAAAGCATATTATTTCAATAACTCTAAAGTACATGTTCATGAAGAAAATACAGCAAGGGTTAAAATGCATAAACAAACAAATGAGGCCAGGCGTGGTGGCTTGTGCCAGTAAGCCCAGCATTTTGAGAGGCCAAGGCAGGGCATATCACTTGAGGTCAGGAGTTTGAGACCAGCGTGGTAAATATGGTCAAACTCCATCTCGAGTGAAAATGCAAAAATCAGCTGGACATGGTGGCATGTGCCTGTCATCATACCTCCTTGGGAAGGCTGAGGCAGGGGAATCACTTGAAGCTGTGAGGCACAGGTTGATGTCAGCCGAGATCATGCCACTTCACTCTAGCCTGAGTGACAGAGTGAGATGCTGTCTCAATACACACACACAAACACACACACACACACACACACACAAACACACACACACAGAGGAAAAAAAACTGTACTAGAAAAAGAGCTCACTGGCAAACTCACAAATCTAACAGAAAAAAAAATGTTCTTTAAACAAAAGTTCCACAAGAGGCAAATTAAAAAAACAAATGTATCACCTTGCATATAAAGTAAAAATAATAAATTGAATGGAACCACAAGGGGAAGAAATCAAAATTTACAAGTAAGTACTCTAAAAGAAGCTGAAAGTCACTCAAAAATGTTCTGGATTCTATGTCTCTATATTGCAAAAATGATCACAAAATTTGCAGGAGCAGAACAATCAAAATGTATCTTAAAACTCAATAAACACTTCAAGTCTCACATAAGAATTGTAATGGAAAATGGACATGTCTGCAGCATTTCCATACAAATCTAAACAAGCAATATTTCTTCATACTCATTGTTTCACTATTCTAAGAAAATAACTTCCATATTAATATTAGTTGATGTGACAAAGCAGGTCTTCACCATGATAAGTGACACTGGGTGTCCACACCAGTACTCAAGAGGGTCTTAATTTCCTGCCAGTTTCCCTCCCTGGGCACTGAAGGTCTCAGCCATTTTGCAGTCTCTTCACATTTCCTCCCCTGTGAGCCCAGTGTGGTCCTCCAGATTCGCTGTGTAGTGCCCTCTCTTGTCTGGGTGGGCAGGCAAGTGTGAGTGAAGATGGCAGAGGGGAGAAAGCATGTCACGGGAGCCTGGGTTCATTGTAAATGAAAATGATGGGCCTGGGAGAGACATTCTGGGAGGACATAGAGACTGGCCTTGGGGGGACATCTGCTTGGAGGGTGACAGGTCCCTGGTTGATCCCAAACTGAGCCCCAAGTGGTAGCCAGCCTTAAGGTGGGGAAGGGAGCCAGAGAGGGATGATGAGCTAGCTATCCCTTGAGCCTTGCTTCTCACCCACTGACCTTAGACATTTATACCTTTTAGGTGACTTAAGGCTCCCTAATCCTTAAATGCAAGTGTTTCAGTTCCCTGATGGCCTTTTCTCCTGTAGCCTGGGATGTCTCACTGCTGTCTCTTCCCTGAGGCTTGTGTTCTCCATGTGGGGCACAACTCCAAGAATCAAAGGCCCTTCAGTCCCAAGCCCGAGACTGCCTAACCTGGCCTCCTCTCTGTTCCCTCTCTAATGGCCTCCTTCCCTCGGGAAGTACTGCAGGGGAATGAGCCACAGGCTCTGGCTGATGATCTGGGGGACTGCAGAAGCTGGTAGAGGACAGGTCAGGTCATGGCTCAAAGCCAGTTCCCCAGAGGCCAAGGAATGACCAGCAAGGTTTTTTCCCATGATGCCCCACCGCGGCACCCACCTCGGCACCCACCTCAGCAATCCTGCCGAAAGCTGGGTGGCCATGGTCAGCCAACCAGCTGAAGAAGGTCACATGGAGGTGCACTGCCTGAAGCTGGAGGCTTGACCTTCAAGACCCCACAACCACTGGACTGCAGTGGAATGAGACACCCTGTTTCTTGGAGGGATGGGAATCAGGAAGGTTCATGCCAGACCTATCCTCCCACACACAACCTCCCCTACCATGCTGGGAGGCACTCCTTACTGAGGATGCCAATGCAGTACTCCTGAATGATCACTTCATTGTGGAAGTCAAGGTTGTGACAAAAGGAAAACTTCATCCTCATGCCGGTACCCGGGGTGGCTGAGTTCCTCCACCTCCCTGGCCAAGAGGGAGAAAGAAGATGGACTCAAAGGACCATTTCATGGACTGTTGTGGCCTGCTACATGTGTTTCCCTTTCCCAGCTCTCCCACTTAGACACCCCTGGGCCCCAGGGGGACTTCAACCTGACCCAGAAGCCGGACCCCTCCCGCTGATCCAGGCTTGGCAGCATAACCTGCAAATCCATCATGTAGCTCAGCAGGACTTCATCATTTGTGATCCCAGCCCATATCTGGGTGTGCCCCACAATCTACTTCTGGTCTAGGAGCTGATGGATGATTTGGGTGGGGGGCATGACAACCTGCAACTTTGCAAGATCATGGAGAGCATGGGGCAAGGCTGTCACCCAGGCCTTTGACCTGGCACCACACCTTGGTGTGGTGGTCTTGGCAGAGGGTCGAGCCAGGCCCAGGCAGCCTGCTCTGAAAAAGGGCAGGCACAGAAGGAGAGGGGAGAGGTTTAGGGGGCAGGGTGCTCTGGTGTGAGGCGGCTGCTTCCTCAGGGTTCCTGAACTGCAGGAGGCCCTTATGTGCTGGGGCTTGGACAGGCTCTTCTGCTGTCCGAGTGTGCAGTGTCCTCTTCTAGTCTCCCTGAGGGGTGGATGTGTCCACCAGATGGAACCTCTGTGGGTTGATGGGGCTGTAAGGCTGTGCCTGGCTCTCCCCATGGGGCTCACCTGGGTGCAACAGAGGCTATATATGCTCAAGGCCTACATCTGTTTGGATGCAGCAGCAGCAGAGGGAAGAAAGCTTGTCTGTGGAGCTGGTGCCTGCGTTGCAGAGGACAGCAGCCCAGTGCACCTTGAACCCGAGTCTTGAGCACCTTGTGTTTCTGGGGTGAGCATGCTGGACACAGCTATGGGGAGCAGGGATAGTTCCATGGCTGGCATGGGCATACAGACTCCCCTTCATCCAGGGACTTTCACAGGGAAATGTGCCCTTCAACTTTCTGCTGTGCATTAAGGGTCCTTTTGTGTTGCTATTCTCTTTTATGAGTGCTGTGCTTTGCTTCCTGTACCTAGTCTATGTGCCCACAGGGCAGCCACAAGCAAACTGCCCTCCTATCTGCAGAAGTCTGGCTCCTGCTCCCCTCATTGTCCTCCATCCCCTGACTCCTGGATGACCCCCGGTGCCTACCACCTGGCTCCTCCCAACCCCACTCCCAGGACCTAGACGCCAACCCCCTGCTGCCAGCCATCCCAAATTGGCAGCTGCAAAGACATGGCTCTGGCCCAGAAGCTGGGGATGCCCTGTGGCTTGAGGCATTTACAGAGCCCAGCTGCAAATGATGGACCTCCAGCCAGTCCGTTGCGGGCCGGGGCCTCCTGGAGCCAGGGACAGGCTCTACCCAGTGGTCCTCCTGCTGCTGCTCACTTCCAGCTTTGCCGTGATGTCATCCACCAGTAGCATGCCTCTTCCACCAGGCCGCTCTCTCCTGCAGAGCCTCCAGACTTAACACGGTGCCCTCCTAGGGCTCCCACAGATCAAGGTCTCAGCCGCCCACCCAACGCCCCTGGCGCCCCTGGACTCTGGGGGCCGCTCCCCGAGAGTCCCATGGGCCTCGCCTAGCTGAGAATCACGTCTCACACCTACGTGGACCCAGGATTCCTGGGGAGCCCTGCAGGACCCACAGCCTTCCGCACTCGTCATAAGGCCCAGATTCCCTGCAGGGTTAGCTGCACACAGGAGCGCTGGAGCCATAGGCAGAGGCCCTGGGCTTCCAGAGCCCCGCTAGCAGGCACCGCGGCCAGTGGGTGCTGCGCTTACGGGAGCCTCTGCGCCAGCAAGGCAGTAAACACAGGTTATCGGATGGGCGACCACGGCAGCTTGTCTCTGGTGTGCCCAGGGCATAGGACAAGAGATCATTTGGAATACCCCTGGGAGAAAAGCATCCTCAGGGAGGAAGCATGGAACTTGGAGTCTGTATTTCCCTAGATCTGAAAGAGTCCTTGCGGGGTTTTGACTTCTGGTGCAGGCGAATTCCACCCCAGCAAGGTACCAGATGAGTTTCCTCCCACGTGCCCTCCCTGCCCCACTCTCTGAAAGCCACCGCGGCTGCCCTTGTCCCAGCAGGCAGCGCTGGTCCCTCTCTCTCCCCTGTGGATCTGCAGTATTCAGTACCATCAGCCTAGCCTGCCTAATGAAGTGAGATGTTTCATTTGTTCCCTGTGGGTCAAAGGCTTGCCACACTCAGGATGCCAGTTAGGGTGTAGGTCTTCCATGCCCACAATTCCAAAGGGATCATAGTCCACGTGTGCCTGAACCCACCACCACCTGGCACAAGCATCTTCTCAGAGGAGGCTTACCGCGGAAGGATGGAACTGCAGGCCACCCAGGGGAGGGGCGCCTCAGGAGACGCCTACCGCTCTCGCAATAATTGGCCGATGCTCACCGCCCTTGCAATGACTGGCCGCTGGAGGTAGGGGGGATTTCCAGGCATGGCTTCTGGCTTCCTTCCCAGTCAGGCCAGCTCCAGGGATCTTTCCAGCAGTTGGCCTTGTGATGTCCCAAAGCCGGATGCATATGACCTGAGGGCCTGGCGACCCTGCGGCTCTTTGTCCTACTGAAAACCACCTGTAATTTCTGTTTCTCTGCACAGGTTGGTCTCTCGCCAAGAACAGAAAGCAAAGGTTTGGGATTGTAGGGAATGGGTTTTCTATGTGTGGGCATTGAATTATGCGAGGAGACAGTGGGGAGAGAACTCCTTAGTGCTATTAAGAACTCATTTTTGTTAAACTCATTGATTTTTCTTGAGGATTCTACATTTAACCGTCGGATATGTCCGACATGTGGGCAAGTTGTGGGAGATAGTGCTGCGGTGCCATTATTTTCATGTGCACTTTTTATTAAGGTAGTTTTTCTCTGTGAATTCGGTCATAATTCAAAATACATGCAATATACTTAACCACCGCGATTAAATACTTGTACTTTTAGTCAGCACATGTCACGTATGTGATTTGCCTGGTGAGAATTATCAGATTTTGGCATACTTTAGTGTATGTAGCAGTCTGGGGCTATAGATTACCTCAGTTCAAATTTGCCTCTGTAAAGCCTGTAATTGTCTCCTTCCTTATATGACAGTATTTGAAACATATTTCATGTATCTGTGGCACCTAAGTAATTTAAACCGAGTAAGTGGGTGTGATCAAGTTAAATGGAGCTGGATAGAGTTAAACGGAAACAAAATAGATCCGCTTAAGTTATTCTATTAACCTGGCACACGGACTTACTCTTGTAATCCTAGCATTTTGGGAAGTGGAGGTAGGAGGACGCCTTGAGGTCAGGAGTTGGAGACCAGCCTCGATAACATAATGGGCTCCTTTAATCTATTGCCATTTTCGCACCAGGGACCGGTTTAGTGGAAGATAATTTTTCCTCAGACAAGGGTTGCCCAGGGGAAGAAGGCAGTGAGATGGACACGTTTCGGGGTGGGCGCTGCCAGCGGGGCCCCGAGGCCCACGTGGTGGGGTGGGGCTTCTGGTGGCAGCAGTGTGACGGGGGCAGGTGGGGCAGCAGGGCTGCCACAGGGACAGGGTGGGGCAGCGGGATTCCGGAGGGAGGCTGGGGAGTATGGTTTCCTGATGAAACTGTTCCACCTCAGGTCATCCTCAGGCATTACATTCAGGCCACAGACAGGTATAGTGTGAAGGCCAGTGTTTGGGGATCCTTGATCTATTATATATTTCAAATCACTAAAAGATGGTAAAATATTTAAAATGATCTCCCCATAGAACATTTTAATTAGCTTGATTTAATCTTTCATCCAAAAATCACGCTGGGCGTGGTGGTTCACACTTGAGATCCCATCACTTTGGTAGTCCCAGGCTGGCGGATTGCTTGAGCCCAGGAGTTAGAGACCAGCTTGGGCAATATAAGGAAAACCGTGTCTATTTAAAAAAACACAGAAAAATTACCCAGCCAGCTACTTGGGAAGCTGAAACGTGGGAGGATCAGTTGAGGCTGGCCTCAGGAGTCTGCAGCGAGCAGTGCACTTTGGCAACAGGAGATATACATCTCAAGCAAATAAAAATACACAAAACATCACATTGTACTTCATAAATATATAGTTTTCAAATAAAATTATTTAACTGGGGGCATTCTTCATATTGCAACCTAGGAAAATTACAATAGCTTTTCTTATCTAATTTTTAGAAATGAGATTTTGTCACCTACATAATAAAATGCAGCATTTCTCCATAAAGTCAGTACCCCTTTTGCTCTGTATGTTACAAATTTTAAATATTTAAAGTAAGAAATTAAGAAATACTAACAAGATGTTAGCCTCTGGAAGGGAAGTTTACTTGAATTTTCAATACAGTATATAATAAAATTTTATCTTTTTAGCTTGTTTATTTTTATCGAAATACAGATGATATTTATTTTATTATTATTTTTTTTTTTTTACCATTTACAGCACAATGGTAGAAGCAGATTGTCCTGGGAAGCTTTTCATTTTTGGCCTCAATAGAGAAGCCAATGAAAAGATGCTTAAAGAAGTATTTGTGAAACACGGTCCCCTTTTGGAAGGTAACTTTTCTTTTCTTTTTTTGAGACGGAGTCTTGTGTCACCTAGGTTGGTGAGTAGTGGCTTGATCTCAGATCACTGCAAGCTCCACCTCCCTGGTTCTGGACATTCCCCTGCCTCATCCTCCGGAGTAGCTGGGACTACAGGTGTCCGCCACCACGCCTGGCTGATTTTTTGTAATTTTTAGTAGAGATGGGGTTTCACCATGTTAGCCAGGATGGTCTGGATCTCCTGACTTCGTGATCCTCCTGCCTCAGCCTCCCAAAGTGCTGGAATTACAGGTGTGAGCCACGGCACCTGGCCTCGGAAGGTAACTCTTAAAGCCATGTGTGTTCATGTGTGTGTGTGTATGTGTCTGTCTGTGTGTATTTTCATATGTATATTTCAATATATATGTTTAAAATGTGTATGTTATATATATATATTTTTAAAAATATGTATTTTTGCAAAGTTCATTGTATACATACATTAAAATGCCTTATCATTTGTAAGCTCTTATTTTGAAGTATCTATTTGATATTTGAAAAATTCTCATAGCAACAGGTGAAGGGTCTGTGGTAAGGATCACTTACTACTTAGAAAGGAAAAGGAGGAAAAGTAAATGTGTTATGGAGTTAGGGAACAAACTGGAATAAAATAGGCTGACTATAGGGATGATTTAGTGTTAAGAATCATAGTAGTGATGTGAAATGCAGTTTGTTTTTGGTTTGATGTAACTTTCAGATAGTACCTTGGTGAGTCCATTATATAGATGTAAGATGTTTTTATATATTTTAGACCTTCTGATAAAGGGTCGAACCAGCAAGTCCAGAGACTTTGTGTTCATTATTTTTGAGAATGCTGCAGATGCTAAGAATGCTGCCAAAGATATCAATGGAAAGGTAAGAGTCCCTTATTAATAATACTCTAAATCTGGTTTTCAATTAACAGTATTTCTAGATCTTTGTAGTATTACTAAAGTGTTGAAGATAGTAGAATGTCATATGGACCAAAATTATTTAGCCACCCTCTTCTTTGTGCCGTATACCTGCAAGTGTAGTTGGAAGGGTACTGCAATTAACATTATATAAATTAATATATGGTAACTTTTTTCTATTTTTGTATTTCAATATGAGTGTAAATAGATTTTCAAAGGTTTCCAAGAGCATTGAAACCTAGAAGGAACTCTCCTGCAAATGAAAGGCCTAAATGAGCATTTATTAAATGCTCTTAATGGAATTACTTCCAATTCGTGGAAATATTTCTATAGCATATACAAACTGTGGATAGACATCTAGACAGACTCACAAGAAGGAAAGATTCTCTCCCATTTTCTGAAAATATATTCTTGAGAAAGTATATTTAAATAAGACCTTTACAGTTAAGGAGGTGTTAAGTACATGAAAATAGAAAATAATATCAGAACATTGAAGCTGGATAACAGAAGAAGGAACTGGAATTTTTGCCCCATCCTTGCTCTTTTCTCCTAAGGACGTTTTTTTCCTTTCACCAGAGTAATTTATGTAACATGAATACCTATTTGCTCATTTTCCCAGTGTGTTTGAGGACATGTTTTGATCAAAACAATGGTCTCTTGACCTATTGAGTCTTAAATCTACGGATTGTGTGTTTACTAAAGTTTTAAAATTTTATGTGATTCTACTAACTGTTGAATTCCTTTACATTCTAGTCAAGATCATTCCATTCTAGGCCCTTTAGAGCTTTTTTGCTTTATAGCATTATCCCAATCTGTTTTTAGCTCCTGTTACTCTTTATGCTACCCCTAAAATGCTTTTTTGGACTCTTGAAAACTATTCTTTTCTATGTATGTCTCAAAAATAACAACTCATCCTTCAAAAACAACTTTGATTTTATATTTTCTTCCACATTGCATATCATAGATATTTTGTACTCACTGTACCACGTATTAATCTACTGATTGTTAAATTGTCTACAGGGCATATTTAAGGCTTCCTAGTTGCTTTTATTTCTGTTACATCTAGTACACTTGCTGGCACATAGCAGAAAGTACATTTTTATTCACTCTTATAAATTAATGTTTTAAGCTGTGGTAGAAACCCAGAGTTGCTTTTGATTCATGGCTTTGTGGTAGTTATGGAGATAATTTTTACTTGTGTATAGTCATCTACGATAATTTCTTTTTCCCCCTAGTTTTCAAGCACAAGAGCAGGTAATCTGTGCAGATATTTTGCTTGTTTTTTTTTTTTTTTTTTTTTTTTTTTTTTAAGATGGCGTCTTGCAGTGTTGCCAGGCTGGATTGCAGTGGGATGATCTCAGGTCACTGCCACCTCCTCCTCCAGGTTCAAGCAATCTCCACCTCAGCCTCCTTAGTAGCAGGGACTACAGGCACATGCCACCAGGCCCAGCTAATTTTTGCAGTTTTAGTAGCGACTGGCTTTTACCCTGTTGGCCAGGATGGTCTCTGTCTCTTCACCTCATCATCTGCCCGACTAGGCCTCCCAAAGCATAGGGATTACAGGCATAAGCCTCTGTGCCCAGCCAATGGTTATTTTCGAATTACTTCATCTCACTATTTTATTGTGTAAGCATAAATATGAATGTTATATGCACATAAATGTTAAGACGGCCAACAAAGGAGATTCTTAGAGTTTTCAGGGGCAATTAATAGTTTAAGGAATTTTGACTGACTTTGAAACACTAGGAAGGAAGCAGCCATGTGCAAATCTGGGGAAAATGTTTTGGGCCCAGAAATAACAGAAGAAGTTTCAAGGTAGGAAAAACTGGTGATGTGGCTGCAAGAGGTCTTGTAAAGGATTTAAGATCTTCCCTCAAATAACAAAAACCATGTAATTTTAAAAGAGGTATTTATTATCTGAACTGTTTTCAAAAATTTCTTTGTCCTATAGAAAAGATTATACTGAAAAATATTATTGTGAAATTGATTAGCACATTTAAGCCTTTCTGAGAAACAACATGAAGTACTATATTAACAGTCATTTTTTAGGGACATGTCTAAGGAAAAGTAAGAAACGAATAAGGTAAGAAACCTTAATGAGATCAAACAAGGATCACATTTACAGAAACATTTCTAGAGTAAACACAGAATTATAAATCATATGGGGACATTTTATGTAAGTGTTAGCAGATCAAACAAGAAACAATTCACAATAACTAATTTGACTAATCACTTTGAATAAGTAACCTCATTTGTTTAAATGACACAAGTTTCATTGGGACACTGAAACTTTTAAATCAGTGATGTGAATACAAAGATGAAGTGGATTATATATTGTAAAAAAAAGATGTGCCACATTCCTCCATAGAATGTGTGATGGGTTAATCTTTTTTGTTTAAGGTGTTATTTTTTTAATAATGGAGAAGTTTTCAAGGAATTTGAAAAATAGAATTTGTGTTTGATCATTTAATGGAAGGCACGTGTTCAGTAAATGTCTCATATTTGATATTGAGAAAAGCATGTTCATTTTAGGAGAAAAAAAAAAGTTTGCTTTGGGAGAAAATATCTAGAATTAAACTATAGTTGATGTAAAAATGTTTGTAAAATGTGCTTAGGTTTATTCTTGCCAATGTTAGTGATAGTAACCTTAATACTTTTAGTTGTTGGATGGAAAAGCAATAAAAGTAGAATAAGCAGAGAAACCATCTTTTCAAAGTGGTGGTAGGTGAAGACCACCAGTTTCTTCAAGAAACAGAAGCTCTTCAGGAAGTCTGAGATCTGCAAGAGGAAGTAGTGGAGGAACAAGAGGGTGGCTTCCCTCACATGAAGGACACTTGGGTAATGTTCTAAAATATAAAGATGGAACCATAGGACTGAAAGAAAATAAGTTTGAAGATATCAAAATTTCCCAATTTTATTTATTTCCTTTATGAACAGAAAATTAACATATTGATAAGAAGCAAAATTATTTCTAAGTACTAAAGGTGTATCATAAGAATGATTGCTCTAATATCTAAAATTTGTTTTAAAATTATAATAAATTTGCATTGAAATAACACAGATTTCAAGCTGAATTCAGTTTATGAATGCTGATTGCCTGTACTCAACAGGTGTTCTGAAGAACTCATTTATATTCATTATACTTGGTAGAGTTTTCTACTTTGGGGTGGAGAATTTTGTATCAGTTGTATTATCAAAATACAATGGAATATTTAAACTTTCCAACAGGAAAAAAAGTAATTCAGTACTTAGGATTGATTTTCCAATATTAGTTTTTTTGTGTATACATGTGCAAGCATGTATGCAAATCCATTGCTTTGTAATTTTCATATGGACAGTTGGTACATTGGCCTGCCATAAAGCATTTTCAATTTAAGAAATGTAGAATTTTAATTTCTAAAAAGAGTCTGTGACTTTGGAAAGGACAAAATCAACCGCTTCACAGATATGTATGTATCTTTCTTGCTGGAAGGTGAGTCACTGAAAATAGTATTTATGAGTGATTTACACAGTAGAAATGAGGGGTCAATTTCTACATAAAAATGAAAAACTAACCATATATATATATGTATGTATATATAGGATGAGGGTGGGTGAGGAGGCTCATGCCTGTCATGTCAGCACTTGGGGTGTATGGGGCAGGTGGACCACAAGGTCAGGAGTTCCAGACCAGCCTGGCCAACATGGTGAAACCCTGTCCCCCCTAAAAATACGAAAAATTAGCCTGGTGTGGTGGCACGTACCTCTAATCTTAGCTACTCAGGAGGCTGAAGCAGGAGAATCACTGGAACCTGGCACGTACCTCTAATCTTAGCTACTCAGGAGGCTGAAGCAGGAGAATCACTGGAACCTGGGAGGCAGAAGTTGTTGTGAGCTGACATCATGCCATTGCACTCCAGCCTGGGCAGTAGGGCAATAGTCCATCTCAATCAATCAATCAATCAGTAAGCCTATCGATTAACTTGTATTATCTGTTAACCAACCTTCAAAAATCTATCATTTAATTTTGTGTTTTGATGTCCAGATGTGTAATTAATTATAGTTGTTTTTTAAATTTAAATTGCACTGTTTGCTCCATTTTAAGATGTACAGCTTCATGGTTATTTTGTCTCCATTGATCTTGAGGGAGAGGTTCAATAATACTATGCCATGTATGAGAATGTGTATATTCTAACCTATAACACCACCTAGCAATTGGCATATGTCTACAGTTTTTGTAGATATATATATAAATATATTTATATTATTTAATAAGCTATTCTTAAAGATTATTAAAATTTAGCATAGTCTAATCTGAAAATTAGTGTTTCATAAAGGAATTGCAAGAATTCTATACTATGTTAACAAATTTTATAGATAATGTATTTTCTTGATATGTGACCTTTTGATATTGTAAATATTTGAATTTCTTTGAATGGAATTTAGTTTATGATATGCTGTGAAAATATTTCCTCATAACAGAATGACATAAACAGTCAATTATCATTTTTCTTTAATATTTTTATGTATGTTATACTTAGATATTTTACTGATCTTTAGATAGTAAAATATCTAAAATACTTAGATATTTTACTGATTTTTTTGGTAAAATATTTACAAAAAAATATTTTAATATTTTTATGTATGTTATACTTAGATATTTTACTGATCTGCTCCCTGTTCACTCCCCACCTTTCCTACATCTGTCTCTCACACCAATATATTATGATTCTTGAGTTTCTTTCTAGATTTTCTAAACAGACTTTTATTGCTTGAATTGTACTCATTTCATATAGAAATGTTAATTTTATTAGTTTAGACAAATGTGAATTTGTAAGATTATAATATGTAGAAAATCTTTATAAGCAATTAAAACTTAGCCATTCAAGAAACAGTGATGCTAGTTAACTAAAATGATTTTGTTCAAAATACAGATGATGATGGATATGCTCTTGATCGCACATGAGTTCTTCTAGGGGAGCCGTTCCAGTTAAAAGAGGTCCATCTTCAAGAAGCGAAGGTCTTCTTCCTAAAAAATCTGCTCCTTCTGCTGTGGCAAGAAGCAATAGTTGGATTGGAGGCCAAGGTAAATGCTACCTGATAGAAAGACCATACTTTGTGTATGACTAAAAATGAGCTATTTTAACTGGATTCTTAAATTTAAGTTCATCAATTAAAAGAGAAGTGACACATCATTGGGCATAATTACTGATCGATAGCTTTTATTATACTTTCTATCTCACTAGGTACATTTCAGTTTTATGCTGAAGAAATACTCGAGTTTCTCATTGCAGATGAAATAAGTGACTAGAGTGAGGCCAATATTCCTTTTAATCCTGTGTTTGCAAGATAATTCCCCTTAATATTTCTAAAAGTTCCTGGCAGTATTCTTTGATAGTAGCCTTCTTCATCTGAAGAATTCTTCCATTTCCTAGGTCCCCTGGTAGTGGTCCTCTGGTGTCACAATCGAAAATTTGCTTGAGTTTCTTTGTTGGGTTGGAGTCTTGCTCTTACCAGGTCAGAGTGCACTAGTGAGATGATGGCTTACTACAGCTTCAAATTCCTGGGCTCAAGCAATTCTCCTGTTTCAGCCTCCTGAGTTGCTTCAATTACAGGCATGCATCACCGCAACTAGCTAAATTTTTTTTCTGTACTTTTGTAGAGAGGATGTCACTACATTGTCAAAACTGACATTAAACCCCAGGGCTCAAACAGTCCAGCTGCCTCAGCCTTCCACACTGGCTTACAGTGTGAGTCGCTGAGCCTGGCCATCCAGCTTCTGAGACCTCAGTAATGTTTATGTGCAAGGCATTCTTATTGCTTATATGAAGACCCAAAAGAACTACAAGAACATTTAGCATAAAAGGAGTCACTGGGCTTAAATGTTATTTAAAAATAAAATTAAGTCTTGAAAGGTAGACATGAAGGAGTACAATATCCTTAAATTAAGTGAATATCACAGAAGTGCAGAGTTATGAAATATAAGGGCATATAAATCAATAATTAAGGGTGTACTGGGATACCGGGATGTTTAAACATTAACACAAGATCCTTAGTGTAAGATTGGAAATTATTTGAGGAGAGAATTTAGAACTAAGCAACCTGAGGTGAGCAGTAGGATTGAACGGAAGTAATATTTTTGAAAAAGAGAATCATAAGATTGCAGACCAAACAGAAGAAAGCAAGACAATAAATAAAAGTTCTTAGCAAGGAAGTTAAAGCAGAACAAATTAAAGTTCTTACTTCGTCCTCCACCCTATTTTGGAGGAAACTGAAAACTGCCATTTTCAATTTTACATTTCATATGGAGAGTATCAGTGAAATTAGGTATTTATTGACTTCAGGATACACAAGCCAACACATTTTCATTGGAAAATTAGCCATTGAATATATCATAGGTGAAAGACTGACCTCTAAGGAATAGCACATAAAGAGTATATTAAAGGAGAAGTTTTTATATTTTGAAATAGCAACAGTGTTGTAATGACCCCTTTAACAGTATTGCTTATTGCAGTAAAAGTAAACCTTGGCTGTCATTAGAAAGTTTTCACTAGTACATTTTAATGTGTCAACATTTAAGATAGAGCCAACCACTTAGAGACAAAGGAGAATTTTTTGTAAAAATTTAGCATGCAGTCATTCAAAGGTAGCATTATTTGTGTATGAGGTGGATTGAGCAACATGGCAAAATTTACCTTCTTCAGCTGAGAAAGGACAATGTATGTAACTTTAAAATTCTTGAAGAGTTTGGTGGTTTTATGTGTTTTCCCTGTGTCATTGGTAGTAATTTATATGAAAAGAAAAATACTAAGTTGTTATTTACCTTTACAAATGAACGTTTACCTAAGAATTAATGTCTGCCTTCTGCTTTGTTAGAAGAAGTGGCCTTGCAGGGGCCATGGGATTATCCAAAGCCATAAGAAATATTCAGTGCCACGACTTTCTGGTAATTTAAGGAACGAAGAACAGAGTCATAGAAGAAATAATTTTAAAAAGTTGTTTGAGAGAAGAGAAAATAGTATTTCAGACTTGCTGTTCTTTACATGTTTCATCATTTTAATATTAAAGGTCCCATATCACATAGAAGAGAGAATTATGGAGGTCCTCCTTGCAGAGAGCCAATCTCTTCCTGGAAAAAAGACCAGATGTCTCCAAGAGATGATGGTTATGCAACTGAGAATAGGTAAATAAAAAATGGAAAAAAAAATAGTTGATTTTTTTGTTATGGTGATGAAATTCACATAACAAAATTAATTATAAGGTAAACAGTTAAGTGGCATTAAATATATTCTGTGTTGTGCAGCAACCACCTCCATCGAGTTCCAAAACATTGTCATGACTCCAAACTAAAACTCCAGCTACCAATTGAGCAGTCCCTTTCCTTTTCTGCCTTCCCTCAGCTACTAGCAAACAGCAATCTGTATTCTGCCTTACATGTTGTGGGCATTTAATGTTTTGGGCTCAAACACTGCATGACTTTTTGTATCTGTCTCTTTTTGTTTTGCATGATATCCTGAAGTTTCATTTACATCATAGCACTTCACTCCTTCCACAAGCTGTTAACCCATTATTTTATTTAGGTTGTTTCCACCACAGTATTTCTATGCACCAGTATTTGTTTGAGTACACTTATTCAATTCTGGGTGTATATAGAAGAGGAATTGTTTGGTCCTATCATAATTATGTTTGTTTTCTTGACGAACCACCACATTTCTCCATAGTAGCTGCATCATTTTCTGTTCCAGCTAGCATTGTATCAAGGTTCCAATTTATCTTCATCCTCTCAAACACTTGCTATTTCCTGCTTTTTAAAATTTATTGCCATTCTAGTGTGTGTGTGAAGAATGGTATCTCTCTTTGGATTTGAAATACGTTTTCTGAATCACTGATTATCAGTATCTGTTCCATGTGCTTTTTGGCCATTTGTCTATTTTATTTGGGGAAATATCTATTTAGATGTTTGGCATTTTGATTTTGTTTAAGTTGTAAGTTAGTTATGCTTTGGATACTAATTGTTGAAAATTTAAAGTTTGTTGCTTAAACTTATGCACACAGAAATCATCCACTTTCCCAAGAAACTAGGGATTATGCTCCACCATCTAGAGACTATGCTTACCGTGATTATGGTCATTCCAGTCATGGTGAATATTCCTCTTGAGCATATATACTATAAAATTTCCTGGACTTGTGAAATAGATTTCTTAAATGGTTCATTCTGATATTAAGAATTTTTTTTTCAACTTAGTGATTGTGATGGCTACGATGAGGCCCGTGGTAGAGATCATTCTGAATGTCCATGTGGAAGTTCTTATAGACATGCATTTCAGAGATAAGGTAAGGGTACGGGATGGATTTGTAAATTATATAATTGTATTTAATAGACCAGGTCATTATTTTAATGAAATTCTAAGGAAAAGTATAAAGGAGAAATATAACCTGTTTAAATATTGAGTATTTTTAACAGTATAAAGCATAGGGAATGACATGAAGGTGAGAACTTCAGTTCACATTCAGAAAATATGACTCAATATTTACTTTAGAGTTAAATTTGTTAAACTTCAAATACTGTTGTTACGCTTCTTTTTAATAAAACTTTCTGACTATTGCAGGCATAATTAATATCCTGCCAACAAAGGCAGACAAAAGTAGATATTTCCAAATAGTACTTTAACTAATTCATGCTTTAGTGATAGCAGTAATGATGTTTAAATGTAGTCCAACATATTATTTGATCAACACTGTAGGTACCTCTCATGGTGCACCACCTGCATGAGGGCCTCAGTTGTCTCATAGTGGAAGCACCCGCCATGATTATAACAATACATGAGATAGATAGGCAGAAGTCAGGAGAGTTACTCAAGGAGCTGTGGTGATTTTTATTCCTGTGGTCATGAGCACGTTGGCAGAAAAGACAGAATGAATCCACCTTCTCTAGATAGGGTGCACCCTGCTCCTCGTGAAACTTGGTAGCTCAAGTTATGTGGCATCTACAGGAGATGGTGGGGAAAGTTGATCGAAAAAAAGAGCCCAAAGCAGATATCAAAGCAAGTATTCAAAATAATAGTTATTGCATACCAAACCTTGTTTTCAAATTGAAAATTGACATGTTATTTCTGCATTGCTACCTGTGTCTTGCTAAAAGAAACCTGTTGGTTTTGTGGAGAGAGGTAGATATTGACTTCCTCCATGAATTTTTTGAGGTTTTCAAAGGAAAAGGAATTTTTTCAAAGTAATTTCATACTTGCTAATGCTATTTGAAAACTATTTAGATGTAATATCCGCATTAAAATTTTCAGAATAAAATTTTACATATAATCCAAAATGCCTGATGTTATTGCTTAGCTGCACATGTTTAAAAGCAAATTCAATAGGAGAGTAAATTGTGTTGTTTGTTGAAAGTTTTCCTTTGTTTCTTTGAACATAAATAGATACAAAATTAGGCATATGTTATGTCTCCCTTGAAAGCTGCACAAGTTTTCTAATTAGGCTGTTTCCCTTTAAAAACTTACAAGCTTACAATGTTTGAGTAGTCTTCAGAAAGACTACAAAACTGTCTGCCTCACCATACAACATTTATCTTTTAGAGGAATAGTATAGGTCAAAGGAAATAATTAGATGTGGTTGCTACTAAAGTTTAAGACATCCAGAACATTCTACTTGAAGCATTCTGTGACTGAAGAGGGATAATGCTAATGAAAACTTTTTTTTACCTAAATAAAAAATGAACTGGGTAAGTTTCTCAAGTGCATAGCATAATGAAATTAAATGTTCCTAGTTTAACTAGTGGAAAGTAAGTGTTTTGTCTTAGGAGGTAGTCATGTTACTTTTTCTTGAAAGTTTTGACAATGGTTGTTGTAAGTCATGGTTTAGTAATAAGTTGTTACAAATAGGAATAATCTAGAGTGGTTGGAATTGTATCAGTTTTGGTTTTTTTTTTTTCTTTTTCAGATGGAGTGTAACTTTATCACCCAAGCTAGGGTGCAGTGGCTCCATCTTGGCTTACTGCAACCTCCACCTTCTGGGTCCAAGCTCTTGTCCTGCCTCAGCATCCTGAGTAACTGGTATTAGATAAGTGTGCACTACAGCTGGCTAATTTTTTGTATTTTTAGTACAGACAGCGTTTCACTATGCTTTGCAGGCTGTTCTTAAAATCCTGATCCACCCTCCTCTGACTGCCAAAGTTCTAAGATTACAGGCATGAGCCACTGCTCTCAGCCTATAAGATTTAATTGATAATATGAATGGAAGCACTTTAAACCTCATACTTTTGGGAAGTGAAGTGTATAAAACGTAAAACCACAGCATAAAGTTTCAGACAGGGGATTGCTTAAAGGTGTAATAAATCATAAAATTATAAAAATAAAAAGATTTGGACTTAAATAACTAAACCAATTAGTTTTTCTGATTATACAACCTAAAGAAATGAAATACATGAAATTCCAGAAGTTTTACGGTCCATAATTCTTACAATTAACAGACTAATCTGCAATGAGGAAATATTTTCTTGATAAAATTTTGACAAGATCTTAATTTTTATAGGGTAAGGGTGCAAATAATTTTAAAGGGAGAAGTTGCCAACTTTGATTTTCAAGTGAGTTATTCATGTTATGAAGTTGTGTTTGCATTCACCTATAATGTAGGATTGTGAGGATTAAGTGAAAAAATAAAACTCCCTAGTCTTGTGTATCTTACTGCCCAGATGTGATGGCTCAGGTCTTTAATTCTAGCATGTTTTGAGTCCAAGGCTTGCAGATCATTTTAGGTCAGGAGTTCAAGACCAGCCTGACCAACACCATGAATCCCCATCTCTACCAAAAATATAAAAATTAGCTGGGCATGGTGGTGCACGCCTGTAATATGTTACAGTTAACTGGTGGGCTCAGGTAGGAGAATTGTTTGAACTGGGGAGCCTGAGGCTGCAGTGAGACGATATTGCACCGTGCACTCTAGCCTGGGTGACAAAGCGAGACTCCAAATCAAAAATGATTATATAAATCAACATATATATAAATAATAAATAGGGTACCCTTCATTTCAAGCACTTATTATTTCTTTTTTCTTTTTTAGACACAGTGTCTCACACTGTTGTCCAGCCTGGACTGCAGTGGCACCGTCAAAGCTCACTGCAGCCTTAAACTCCTGGGTTCAAATGCACAAGCCCCATTCCAGCCTCCCAAGTAGATGGAATTGCAGTCACACACCACTGTGCCCAGCTTTTGTGTTTGTGTGTGTGTGGTAGGGACAATGCTTTAGATACATTGTTCAGGCTTGTCTCAAATTCCCAGGCTTAAGTGATCCTTCTTACTTGGCCTCCCAAAGTGTTGTGATTATAGCCAAGAGCCACGGAGTCTGCCATATCATTTATTAGTATGAGCAACATTACACCTTCACTCTATTATTCTTTTGAGACATACAATAAATCATTATTAAATGCACTCATCCTGTGTTACTGAACACTAGATCTTATTCCTTCTAAGCAACTATAATTCAACCCACCCCATGCCCTCTGATTCCTTCCTTACCACTACACATTGCTTGTATCAAAATATCACATGTATGCCAAAAATACCTACAACTGTTATGTACAAATTTTTTAAATAAGTAAAAAATCAATAAAAATGGTATCACCAACAAGGTGATAAAATAGGAGGCCCAATTTTGTTCCTCCATCCACAAACACAACAATTAAAAAGCCACACTGACATCAGCTCCCTGTGAGATAAACTCAGAAACTAGTTGAGATACTCTCGCACATAAGATTATGAAAATATTCACTTAAAAAGAGGTAAGATAAACTGAATCATGATCCTGTTCTAGAGTTTTTCTCTGACACATTGCCCTAGAATAAATAGGGAACTGTTATTTCACAGCTTCTCTGAGAGGAGTGAAGTATTAATCCACATATGTAATGCCCCAACTGTTAATACCTGCCTCTCAATGAAATGATTCCTCATTTGCCTGTCTCTGGATTCTAACATAGATTGGCATTCATAACTCTCCTAGGACCTCCAAGATAAAAGAGGGATTTAAATAGACATTCAAGCACTTCTGAAACTGTTTCCTCGTGGTTTATAGGTTCTCAAGCAGTCAAGAAAGCTCAGCTCCCACTTTGCATCTTGAAGAACTTAGATAGTACATCTAATGCCTCGACTTTTTTTTTTTTTTCCTTTTTTCTTTTGAGATGGCGTCTTACTCTGTCACCCAGGCTGGAGTGCAATGGCATGATCTTGGCTCACTGCAACCTCTTGCCTCCCAGGCTCAAGTGATTCCACTGCCTCAGCCTCCCAAGTAGCTGGGATTACAGGTGCCCATCACCATGCCAGGCTAACTTTTGTATATTTTAGTAGAGACAAGTTTTCACCATGTTGGTCAGGCTTGTCTCAAACTCCTGTCCTCAGATGATCCACCTGCCTCAGCCTCCCAAAGTGCTGGGATTACAGGTGTGAGCCACCACACCCGGCCGTGTCTTGACTTTTATAGCTTCTGCCCAAGTATCTTGCATGTAAGTCTCCTTACTTTCAGATCTCTCAAGGTCCTCTGAGAGCAGGCACATAGGCATTTCTTACCAGTCTTCATCATCACTCACTCTAGCAATACACTGAGCTTCTAAATTTTCCTTCCAAGAAGTCAAAGTACCCAGCTATTGCCCTGACTTCTCAGGTTGCTGCCTAAGAGTTTGAATACTAACTTGCCAATCTCTGGAAGCTAATGAATCCCAGTTTTTTTAATCTCAAGATTCTAAAGAGGAAAAAGAATTGTTTTATGAAAACTCTGCATGATTTTTAAACTTCCCTATCGATATAGTTTGGATATTTGTCCCTCCAAGCCTCAGGTTGAAATGTGGTCCTCCACACTGTAAATGGCACCTAGTGTGAGCTCTTTGTTTGTGTCATAGGGATGGATGCCTCATAAATGGCTTGGTGCCCTCACCATGGTTAATAAGTGAGTTTTCTGCTCTACTAGTTCCCACAATGCAGCTTACATCCAAAAAAGTTGTTGAAAAGGCCTGATACCTTCTCCCCTTCTCTCTCTTGCTGTCTCCACATGTGACATGCCTTATTTCCTTTTACCTTGTGTCTTGAGTGGAAGTCTCATGAGTGGAACTCTCATCAAATACGGTTGCTGGCACCCCACATCTTTTACAGCCTGCAGAACCAGGAGCCAATGGAAGATCTTTTCTTTATAAATTTTCCAGTCACATATTATTTTATAGGAACACAAATAGACTAAGACATGTATCTATGGCTGCTTACTTGCCTGTTTCAGTAAGCAGTGGAGACCAGCGTTTACTATTTCCTGCGTTCCATAGAGGACAAAGAGGTGGTTTTCAGTGGTCCCATGAGCACTTCCTTATATCCAACCCTTGGCTTGCTCTAGCTTTCAGTTTCTTCATGAAAGCACCCCAACCTTTTAAACTCCTCCCTTAGGACCAGTATTTTGTTGTTGTTTTTGTTTGCATTTATTTATTTGTTTGTTCATTTGTTTGTTTATTGAGATTGAGTCTCACTCTGTCACCCAGATCGGAGTGTAGTGACACGATCTCATCTCACTTCGACTTCCACCTCCCGGGTTCAAGAGATACTCTTGCCTCAACCTTCTGGGTAGTAGCTGGGACAACAGGCACATGCCACCAGGCCCGGCTGATTTTTTTGTTTTGTATGTTTAGTAGAGAGGTGATTTCACCTTGTTAGCCAGGATGGTCTTTACCTCCTCACCTCATGATATGCCTGCTTCAGCCTCCCAAAGTGCTGGGGTTACAGGTATGAGCTACTCTTCTCAGCCTGGACCAGACTTTAACTTGCCTGCTTCTAGGGTCTGATGTGACAGAATAGGCATTCTGTGATTCTGCTAATTCCTACCCTCTCTGCAAAAAACCTCAACTCACAACTATCCTTAGATACAGACACCTGAGTGAATGATTCTGTAACTTGGAATTGGATCTCTGACACCTTTTTTTGACTGTAGAACTGAGAATAGCCACACAGATAGGAAAAAAGAACATGCTTTTTCTCTTCCCCAAGCCAGCACAGTGTTGCATACAAAAAATTCCCCTGGACTCACAGTTCTTCAGAGAGGAGAGAGTTGAAGGTGTACATTCAGCCCTTTCTTTTCCACTTTACAGTTGTTCACATGATGTTCTCTCTAGTCTTTCCCTATGGGTAACATTGGGGGTATCAGATAACTGGGGTTAGTTAGAAACAAAGTACATGGATGGGGCTCACAGGAACCATACAGTAATCTTACTGGTGGTTTTGCGTTCCAGCCAGCAGAGGTGCATCATCAGATAAACTAGGTAACAGCATCATTCTGCAGCAACCAACCATGGTTGATGGGTCTGCCAGGCTCAAATCATTGGCCAACTGCCAAATCCCACCCTGGTTTTCTTTGCAAAACTTCCAAGGCTGTGACAAAGAGGCATCTTGGTGATTATCTGCAGAACGGGCATGTGACCCCACCCAATTCCAGCTGCCATACTTTTGACCATCCTAGCCCTGTATGCTCCACCCATCCCCAGGCTGAAAATCAGAGGCAATTTAGTGGTTGAGGGATGAAGTTTCTGGCCCTACCTGGACCCAGTGGGCAAGAAGCTTATATAATAAGTCTTGGTACCCCTGGAAGGAAGTTCACTTCTGATATATCTAATGGAAATCACTGGGGCATTAGAATCTCTAGAGCACATGACTTTATTGAGAAACAAAGAATCCCAGTCTCAGCTTCAGCCCTTCTCACTGCTGTTGGGAAGCAACTACCCTGCTGGGAAAAGTGCCTGTCTGAGCTAATGAATGTAGTCTATCCAGGCTCTGTCCAGCAGAAAATGGATCTAGACTCTCCAGCCTCTGTCCCCTATAGGGATGACCCACTCTCAGCTCTGGCCCTTCCACTTTAGTCAGGGAACTCTATAATCCTTGAGAAACTTTCTGGGCAATGTGCAACTTTCTTAGGAGAGACCAGGCTTTAAATGATCTGTTCAACAGCAGATGTCAAGGGATCTGATTGTGAGCCCCAGGCCCTCTTGCTGCAGGTAGAACACTAGCCCATCTGTGCAGAGACCTTCCAGTGACCATCAAAGCCAAAATTACAGGCATTTCATTCTCTGTTCTGCAACAGAATCTAAGTGGACACAGTCTCAGCTCCAGACTGTCCAATTTCAATTTCTGAAATGGAATCATTAGTAATAAATAACCTACAAGCCAAAAAAAAAAAAAAAGAAACACCCAGGAACCAATAGATTCCAGATGAATTCTACCAGGTCTACAAAGAGCTGCATCATATTCCATTGTGAGAGTGATCCCAGTTTGTTCAGCTGGTATGCTTACACACACACACACACACACACACACAAAGCACACACCTAGGTTTCATGTTCTCTCAAAAAGCAGCAGTGGAAATGCCAAGCTGGCCTCTGGTATCATCTGAAGGATCAGTGGGGAAGGACCCACTCCTTTGCTTGCATTACATTGTCACCAGCAGCCTTGTCCACAATGGCAGTTTTTCAGTGGTTTCTTACAGCTCTCTAGAGAACCTGCAATTATGTTTATTTATATGGTTTACAATATATTTGTTAGCCTTTATCTCTAAACTTGAGGCTGGGTACAATGGCTCAAGTCTGTAATTTCAGTACTTTGAGAGGCTGATGTTGGAGGATCCTCTGAGCCCAAAAGTCTGAGACTACAGTGATCTGTGATTCAGCCTGGTAACATAGCAAGACCCTGCCTCTAAGTAAATAAATAATAAAAATACAACTGACAGTAATATTTCTGTTTCACAGTTTGGAAACACAAATTTCCTTGATCAAATAAATGAATATTTGATAGACACTAACACAGCACATTTGCTTGTGTATGGGAACCAATGAAAGAAAGCAGTAGGATAGGATGCTGTTTCCCCTTAATCCCTGAACATGTATATACTGTGATAATAAGGAGTGAATTTGGATCAGGGAGTCTTTCTGCCAGAGCCATCAAAACTGTGGAAATAAAACCCTCCACAAGTCAGGAAACAAAACAGTCTTTACTGGTAATAGTAACTATAAAATCTTTTGCAGATTTCATTTCATTTTCAATTTAGTGTAGATTAGGCAGCATAACACAGACTACCCTGCCTCTAGTAGTATGCGATTTGATGACAAAAGTCAATTAGACTTGGTTGTTTAAAACTACAAAAATCTTAATTAACATCATAGTTACATGGTAATTTTGACAATGTAAACCAGCTTATTTTAAACTTTCAGTTAGTCCACTAGATACCGAAATATTATTTTAAACATACTTCAGAATTCATGTGGATATTGGGCAAAATAACAAGCTTTTATTTTTATTAATTTCCTTTTGGTTTTATGCCTTTCATTCTCTCCTTTCTCTCCTTCCTTCCTTCCTTCCTGTTTCTCTCCCTTCCTTCTCTCCTTCCCTCTTTCTCTCTCTTTCTCTCTTCCTGCCTTCCTTCCTGCCTGCCTGCTCGCCCTCCCTCTCTCCTTCCTTCCCTCCCTCCCTCCCTTCCTCTCTCCCTCCCTCTCTTCCTTCCTTCCTCCCTTCTTTCTTCCTTTTTTTCCCCTCTATCTCTGTTTCTCTCTTTGATTTTTTTTTTAGGCAAAACCCTGCTCTGTCGCCTAGGCTGGATTGCAGCAGCATGATCTCATCTCACTGCAACCTCCCCATCCCGGGTTCAAGCAATTCTCCAGTTACACCCTCCTGAGTACCTGCAACTGCAGACATATTACAACAATCCTGGCTTTTTTTTTAATTGTGTTTTTAGTAGAGACCAGGTTTTACAATGTTTGCTCAGGCTGGACTTGAACTTCTGTCCTCAAGTGATCCACCCACCTTAGCCCCTCAAAATGCTGGGATTCCCAGCATGAGCCACAATGCCCACAAAGTGTTATGCATTTCTCTCCTCAGTCATCTCTTCTATCTCCTTTTTTATTTTATTTTATTTTTATTTCTTAGACACAGTCTCGCTCTGGTGCCGAGGCTGGAGTGCAGTGGTATGATCTCACTTCACTGCAAACTCCGTCCCTGGAGTTCAATGGATTCTCCTGCATCAGCCTCCCAAGTAGCTGGGATTATATCCATGGGCCACCACACCCGGGTAGCTTTGGTATGATATTAGACATGGGGTTTTGCCATGTTTTCCAAGCTCGTCTCAAACTCCTGAGATCAAGAGTTCACCCACTTTGCCCTGCCAAACTGCTGGCAGTGCAGGTGTGAGCCTCCATGCCCTGCCTCATAAAGCTCAGTTGATTAGCAATATTGTCTTCCTGGAATGTTTTATGTTTACAAAACAACTATAGCACTATTATTTAGCCCCTTTGGATAAAATATGGTAACACACAAAACATACATACACATACACAGACAGAGTCAGTGATCAAAAAATCAGTGTAGGCCAGGACCTAAAATGAAAGATGAGTTGCTGCAGTTAACTAGCATTAAAGCAGACCAGAGTTGACCCATACCCAGCCAAGAGATGTGAATAGAGGCTTTCGAAAAACTTCATCAGATATGTTAGATTATTCTTCAGCCATAGCAAGGGGACATTAAAGATCTGTTTGTGTTTAGAAGAGTCTTGATGTTTTGACTTTTCCAGGGCATTAACATTCATGACATTGGCCTTTAAAGCTCTCCACAATTACTCAAATCACTAGACAACTCAGTTTTTCTGGGAGTCTAAAGTGTGTTTCAAAATTGTCTAAAACTTAGTGGCTTAAAACAATAATTATAATTTACTAACTTAAGTCTTTGCAATCTTCCAGTCTCTCAGCCAAATGATTGTGGTTCAGGGGCACTCAGGAGGATACAATCTAGTGATGGCTGGGGATAGGGACATTGTTAGGTGTCTTCTCATCTCCTGGTGCCATGGCTAGCATAACTCAAATAGTGGGGGCTGGACTGCTGAGATCCTTGGGCATCTCCTTCTATTTCTATGAGTCTCTCCATGGGATGTCCCTTCTGCATAGTGTTATCAGGGTGTTAGACTTCGTGGTGTACTGGTCCAGAGTTCCTGAGGGGTTTGTCCGCATGAAAGCAGGAGACTTAGGCAGAGCTGTGTCACATTTTCTAACCTAGGCCAGGGGTGGCCCAGTATCCAGAAAATGCTTGCACTGTTTTCTATTCATTAGAAGCAAGTACTGTGTTCAGTCCCATCAGGAATATTTTCAAATGGGTTTGCAAAGAATTTCAGTGTTTTAGACCACTATAGTTGCCATGACTAATAATTACTTATTTTTATAAATGATGGATGGGTTTCACCCAACATAATAGCAGATACAGGCTTTTAAGCTTAAAACCTAAATGTCATTCTCTGAACATTTGGTTATATGTTGAAATAATTCTCAAGGAAAAATTGATTTTGAAATGAAAGCTATAAATAAATAAATGAGACAAACTCATGAATATCTGGATGAAATGCTTATAAAGAGGTCAGCCTGAAAAATGTCATGAAGTCTAATGTGCCACTATTTTACTATTTCTATGGATATTATTTGCACAGGAGAACAAAGACTCAGGGGTCTGCTGGTCAGTCTCTGCACCTTGAAACAGCAGCTGGGGCACCAGAAGTAACACTTCCAGTCAACACCGTGTGGTGAGGATAAGGAGTCCATTCAGGTTAAGGAGGATGTCAGCCAAATGTGACCTGAAGGAGAGGTACACCTGGTACAACCAGGATCAAGTCTCTGGCACACATTGAAATCCCCCATGCCCAGCTGTGGCAGAGTGAATTACTCAGCTGGTGCTGGGTTTCCAGGTGTGTTCAGGAAGCAGTTCCCTGGGCTGGGAATGATCCCCTCATTCCCTTGCTACATGGGAGGGTGAGGCTTGTGGCCTCTGCTCTGTCTATTCCAGCTCTTTCCCTTCCCATTATCCTGCTGCTGGGTAAGACGGCAGGACCCCGGAATGTAGAAGGGCCTTAGGTTGTTGACAGTGTCTGCAGGTGGCCAGGTACTAGGAGGAGAGTCCTCACTGAGCCTCCCGTTACCTTGGAGGCTGGGAAGGAATAGTCGTGGGGCACTGGCTGTTCCAGAGTCCAGGGGTCTGTCCCAGAGAAGGCCAGGGGGATGTTGTAAGACTGTGGATCTGCAATCTAGGTGGAAGAGCTGTATCTGTCATGGCTGACATCATCAGGGCAAGACACCCACTGGGTGGAGAGCTGGGATTATGCATTTTATCCCTGTCCTGAAGAGACCCTGCATGCCTGGCTCTCCTGGGACCGGTGATCCTGGGAACCCCCCTCTAGGACCACTCATGACCATAAGCTTAGTATCTTGTGTGCCTCACTTCCTATCTGCCCAGGTGAGGCATCCTGGAGAGGATATACAGGGCGAAGCTTGTGTGTGCACATGCAGCACTGGAACGGGGTGTCATCAGCCAGTTGCCGCTGCTAACCAGGCCTTCTCCTGAGCTCCCCCCTGGCTAAGTGATAAGTGTCCCATCTACATGACCCCGCAGCCCAGGTTTCTCTTCCACCTACCGACCTGTGCCCTTTTGGGGAGAATACCAGCCTCCCTTGAGACTCAGGACCTGCCTGGCCCATATGCTGTCCTCTTTCATGGGCTGGACATGCTCTGGTGCACAGGGATTCCTGAATAGCAAATCCCAGAGCTCCACAGGTTCCATTGCTTCTTCTCTGAATGCCCGCCTACCCCAACCAAACACACAGGAAGACACATACAGCTGCTAAGTTTTATTTCCCTCCAGGTGTCATTTGAGGTCCGTGACATCTCCTCTAGGTAGCTTGTACCTGCCACCCATTTCCTCCTACCTCTGCCATTTGTGAAAGCCATGAGGACTCTTCCCATCTCCCAAGAGTGCAGACTTCACGGGTCCTGAAATTGGATTGCCAAACCTGGCGGTGCCCTGCTTGCCAACTCAAGAGCTGAGTTTGAGGCACACCTCTGGGCAGGAGTATGCCCCCCCCCCAAACCAAGGTACACAAAGGTACACAGGCACTGATGTACACACACAGGCACAGATCAGGCACGCAGGCTGGAATGTCTCCACACTCACACTGGTATGATTGAAACTGGGTGTCTACACCAATACTAAGGTGGACCTTAATGCTCAGCCACATTCCCTCGCTAAGAACACACAGAAGGTCCCCTGCCATTTAATTGATCTCTCTAATGGGATTTATTTTTACTTTTATACTTTTTTAACTTACCAAAGTATGTTGCATTCTTTCCCCCATCATGAAAAAGACTTTGATACAAGTAAGGAGGAAGAGCACTTTTTATAATAAAATGCTGTATCTACATCTATATTATTAAGGTATTTTACAAATTTTATGTCTATTTTTTAATGTCATAGGAAATGTCTCAGGGGCCAGGGAAATATGAGTGAGGATGGCAGAGGGGATAAACCATGTCAGGGGAGCCTGGGGTCATTGAAATAAAACATGACAGGACTGTGATAGCCATTCTAGAAGGACACAGACCTAGACATGCCTCCTGTGCACCTCTCTGTGGAGGGTAAGAGGACACTAGTGGAGCAGAAACTGAGCCCCAGGTGGTAGCAGGCATCAAGGCGCTGAAGGGAACCAGAGAAGGATCATGTGGCAGCTACCCATTGACCTTCACCACTTCTGCCGCTTAGGTGACTTTAGGTGCCCCAGTTCTGAAATATGAGTGTTACAGTTCCCTGATGGGATTTTCTCCCCCAGCCCAGGGATGGCCTGGGATTTCTCAGGGCAAGCTCCTCTCTGAGCCTTGAGTTCTTTATGTGTGTCCCAGCTCCACAACCCACAGGACCCTGAACCCCCAGCCCTGGGCTGCTTACCTGGCCCCTCTCTGTTCTCTCTCTGAGGGCCTAACTCCTTCCGCTAGTGCTGCAGGGGATTGAGACACAGGCCCTGAATGATGACCTGGGGGACTGGGGAAAGGGGTCTGTGACTCGTCAGGTCATGGTTCAAAGCCAGTTCCCCAGATGCCAAGGAAAGACCAGCAAGGTTCTTTACTATGACACCCCTCAGCGGCACCCACCTCAGCAATCCTGGCTCACCCTGAGTGATCAGGGTCAGCCAACCAGCTGGAGAAGCTCAGTTAGGCTGTGTCCTGCCTGAAGCTGGGGCTTCTGTTGCATGACTCTAGAACCACTGGGCTACAGTCATGCCAGACATCCTGTATCCTGGTGCATGAGGAGTTGGGAAGGTTCATGCCAGGCCTAGCCTCCCACACTGCACCCCCGCTACCATGCCAATAGGCACTCCTTACAGAGGATGCCAACCTGATACTCCTCATGATCACTTCATTGCAGAAGTAAAGGTTGTGACAAAAGGAAAACTTCATCCTGCTGCCAGTACCTGGATGGCTGTTTCTCCGCCTGCCAGTCCAAGAAGAAGAGAACAGACTCAAAGGGATCATTTCATCTGGCTGGGCTGAGCGCCTGCTGGTTAGGATGAAGCATGCATTTCCCCTTCCCAGCTCTCCCGCTGAGACACTCCCGGACCCCAGGAGGACTTCAACGTGACCCGGACCCTTGACCCCTCCCCCAGACCCAGGCACCACAGACTGATCTGCAAATCCATCCTGTAGTTTACTTAGCAGGACTTCCTCATGGTATCTGAACCCTGCCAATATCTGGGTGTCTGCACACTATGCCACTGTTCAAGGAGCCTCCAAATGATTGGATGGGTATGCTCAGAAACACCCTGCAACTTTCCAAGAGCTGGGAGACTGTTGGGCAGGGCTATCCCCCAGACCTTTGGCCTGGCACTCTTCATTGGTGGTCCTGTCTCTGTCCAGCGTGGGGGCACTGTAGCAGATGTAGTGGTCTTGTGGGCGGGTGGAGGGAGGCCCAGAAAGCCTCTGCAGACAAGGAGCAGGGAGCATAAGTAGGCAGGGGATTGGGTGTGGAGTGCTGTGGTGTAAGGCAGCTGTTTCTTCAGGGTTCCTGAGCTGAGCTGCACATAGCCCTTGTGCACTGTGTGCTAGACAGGCTCTGTTGAGGGTGTCAAGGTGTGTGGTCCCCTCTTCTCCTGGTCTCCCTGAGGGATGGGTGTGTCCACTTGCGGGAACCGGTGTGGGTAGAAGGAACTGCAGGGATATGCCTGTAGCTCCCCATGGGGCTCACCTGTGTGCAATGGAGGAGTGTGTACAACAGAGGTTATATATGCTCAGGGCCTACAGCTCTTTGGGTGCAGCACAGGCAGAGGGAAGAAAGCCCATCTAGGGAGCTGGTGCCTGCCTTGCAGAGGACAGCAGCCATCTGCATCAGGAACCTGAGTCTTGACCACCTTGTGTTTCTTGTGTGAGGCTTGTGGACACACACACGGGGAGTGGGTGTGGTTCCATGGCTAGCATGGGCATACAGACTCCCCTTCCTTCAAGGACTTTCCCAGGGAGACCTGCCCTTCAATTTGCTGCTGTGCCTGAAGGGTCCTTAGTGCCGCTCTTCTCTCTTGTGAGTGCTGTGCTTGGCTCCCAGTCCTTACCACGTGCTCTCAGGGCACCCATAAGCAAGCTGTCTTACTATCTGCAGGAGCCTGGCCTCGGCTCCCCTCGCTTTCCCCCATTCCCTGCCTCCTGGCTGACCCTGTGTGCCTCTTGCCTGGTTCCCATGCTCCCCACCCCCAGAAGCCCTATGCCCACCTCCTGCTGCCAGTCATCCCAAATGGGCAGCTGCAAGGATATGGTCTGGCCCAGAAGCCAGAGATGCCCTGGCTGATGGCACCTGTGCTGTCCAGGCTGGGCAGACACCTCTGCCAAAGCTTCTGCCTCAGCCATGGGCAGGCCATGCAGCCTGGGCCATTCACAGAGCCCAGCTCTAAGTGAAGGACCTCCAGCGAGTCTGCTGCTGGCTGGGGCGTCCTGGGGCCAGGGCCAGGCTGTGTCTGCTGGTCCTCTACCTGCGGATCCATGTCGGCCTTCTCGACCACCACCTGAACCACCGCCATGATGTCATCCACCACCAGCACCTTCTCCTCCCACCTCCTCCACCTTCACCTCCACATTCCATGCCCTGGATGCCCTCTCCTGCAGAGCCTCCAAATCAACAGGGTCCCTCCTTTGGAGTCCCACTGACTATGACCTGTACTGTCCCCTCCACATCCAGATATGTGTATCCTTAAAATATAAATTAAAAAAAAACTTAAAGGCATTCCCATTTCTCCACATCCTCTCCAACATCTGTTGTTCCCTGACTTTTTAATGGTCACCATTCTAACTGACATGAGATGGTATCTCACTGTGGTTGCAGGGCCATGGATGAAAACTGAAAACCATCATCCTAAGCAAACTACCACAAGGACAGAAAACCAAACACCACATGTTCTCAGTCATAACTGGGAGTTGAACAATGAGAACACATAGACACAGGGCTGGGAACATCACACATCCGGCCCAGTTGGGGGGTGGGGGCCTGGGGGAGGGATAACATTAGGAGAAATACCTAATGTAAATGATGAGTCGATGGGTGCAGCAAACCAACATGGGACATGTATCCCTGTGTAACAAACCTGCACATTCTGCGCATGTACCCTAGAATTTAGAGTATAATTTAAAAAAGGAAAAAAAAACTCAAAAGGAAAAATAGCTCTCCAAACCCAAATATTAAATAGAAAATTAGTATCAAGTGACCTAGAATGTAATTTAAATGAAAATGTCACAAACATTCAGCAGATAGTTTCTACATGCCACAATAAGCCTGGCAGTCAGCAAGAAGCTCAGAAAAACATGGTCCTTGCTCTTCTGAGTGTGCAGTTGTTACAGGCACAGAGATAAATGAAGAATAATAAGTGTTGTAACTGCTTTAATAGGGAAATACAAGAAATCTAACTGGAAATAAGAGCAACAATTTTGATAAACAAAACATTAATAAATGATGAAATGTTAAAAAAAAGATGCATGATTTTAATAAACGTTGCCTTCTTCTTCCCTCCAGAAGAAAACTCATGCCTCTGCTTTATTGGCTGACATGTTCCTAAGGAGATGTAACAGATCTGATTTGTATTGCTAAATCACATTTGCCTCATTTATGAAATACATGTTTTAAATCCTTTTGAAGGTCAAATGAGAATATTTGCTGTTAGTGGATAAACTGTCAAGGGCTATCCAAATATTATTTTTTCACGGTGATTTATACCGTGTGTATATTACATGTTTAGTGCAGCATTCTCGTGAAGAAAAGCTTGAAACATGTCTGCTGCTCAGTTTTTATTTTTCAATGGTTGCAGTCATTATTATTTATCATATGCTTTCTAGGGGTTTTTGAATTTTAAAGAGATGTGTATAAACCAAAAAAGAAGGACAATGAAATTGTGAGACTACAGTCATAATAATGTCATTGATTAATTTAATTGTTTATAGAACTAGATTAGATTCTATTTCTCCCAAAAGATTCTTGGAGAAATTCTAAGATGACACACCCACTGCTTGAAATGGTCTTAAAGTTATTGCTTAAGTTAGAGTTAACTATTTTTAAAGCCTGAAGATACAGTAATAGTTTCATGCACTACAATAGAGAAAGTAGGATTTTTAGTGCTACTTGGTCTCACCAGAAATAATCATAACTTTTACATTGTTCTTTATGTCACATTAAATTTTTCACTTCTACTTCATATTTTGGCATTTATTTTTAAATGCATTTTCACCCTTATTGTGCTGCTGTGAGAAACTGCGGATTTAAGTTCATATCATAATTATCTTTCATTGTTACTTGTCTGTTCCTAAAGGTTCACAGAAATAAAGAATTCCATTTATGCTTGTATCTTTCAGCAACCTCATTTCAGATAATGGTGCACATTACTGCAAGTATCATATGTACTGGTCCAAAGTCTGGGGGTGGTGAGGAAGAGGAGGAGGAGGAGAAGGAGAAAGAGAAGGAGAAGGAGAAGGAGAAGAAGAAGAAGAAGAGGAAGAACAAAGAAAAGGAGGAGGAAGAGGAAGAGGGAAAAGAAGGAGGAAGAAGGAAGGAAGAAGAAGAAGGAGGCAAGTGTTTAAGTCTATATATTTGTAACATAGATCAGAAACTCAGTAGTCATAGTGAAATAAAAAAATGATCACAGTCAATTCCATCTCATACCTAGACTGAAATAAGAACCTTCTAAAGAAAAGAAAGTTAAAAGCTTCAGGCTTGTCAAAACTTTCCTGTATATGTAAAATTATTGGTGACTTTCTCTCACTAGAAAACATAAACAAAAATTCATGCTTTGTATATTTGTAAATACGATATATTTATTTCTATCAGTTATGACATGCAAGCAAGTAATAAAGTGAAAGTACAATAATAAAATGATATAGGTAAATTTCTCTGTGTCAAAAAATTCCATTGAGGCTATTAATTTTGCAAAAACCATAGAGAATACTTCATGAAACTACATTATACAGTACTTTTTAGTATTTTACTTATATTTAAATACTCAACAAATTAAAGAAAATTCTTAATCATTGTTTATTACCAATAACTTTATTCTACTTGAGTAATCATTTTGAGTTTAAATATTTTAAATAAAACATTAAAAACAAATTGTATTGATGGATATCAGCTTTTGATGAAATAATACTTCTGTAATTGTAGTCACGTGAAGCATAACTTTCTCCTCCTCACAATGGTTCTTTTATAACACCAGTGGTATTTTTTTCTCTGATACACATCCTTTTCGATCTCACAGTTTTACTGTACCTATACATTACATTCTCCAGATAGTAGGCTTCAAACAGATGGAAAAATTATATTTGTGACAAAATTCTAGAAAAGGGAATGGTAAAATGGAAGAATAATTTCTAAATTTCTAACTGTTCATTAGTGGATTTGGATATATTAAGATATAGACAAATACTTGCACACTGCGAGTTTGCATATGTGTACATAAATTTAAATGAGGTACCCATATGTATGGGCTGTGTAATCTTTCAATTCATCCTCAATTTTACATGTGGGAAATTTGGTAAGAGTTTATCCTTATCAAATACTCAATTTGAAGTACTATACTCAATTTGATGTAAAGCCAACAAAATCTGTATCAACATTCATTTCAATTAATCCAATAATGTTAACTGCTGATAGCTTCATTCTCCTTGATCCCTGTTGGCAACCTGAAAGCTAATTCTCATTCTAATTCAGCGCTCAAGATGCCATCCACAAGTGGCTGTCACCTTTCTGTGGATTGTGACCTCTGACTCCACCACTTTCATCCTATAATCGTCCTACCTTTGCATATTTAATGAACTTTGTACATGGTTAAATAATAAAAGTGCAGTGAAATGTCAGATCATGCTGTGAAATGTTCCATTGTTTGTATATCTCCAATTGACCTTTCATGTTATAGAGGACAAGAAAAACAATAAAATATGTTTCCTAGTATCCAATCCAATGCACCCTTTCTAATTAATATGCCAAACCTGTCCCTTCAAGGCACTGATATCTAAGCACAGCTAGATGTATCAAAATATCTTCTCATTAATTACCATTATGTTAATCACTGTTGCCCAGATCTGGAATCTGACTGCGAAATCCTAGGGTGGAAATTGCTATAATGGCTCAAACTATGGGAATGACTATGTTTTTTCATAATTACCGCTGTCATCTTACTGAAAAAATACCACATTACATGGCAGCTTTTAGTTACATAAATCCTGTTGATTAATTTTTAATGTCCAGCATTTATGATATTGCACAATTAAAGATCTTTGATAACTTCAATGATTAGCTGAGCAATGATTAAAATAACTCGCAGCAATTTAAACATTCATTTACTTACTAGAAGTGCCATACGGCATTATCTCTAGATGAAAACAAAGTTGAGAAATTGCAAGTGCTGAACTGGTTACTAAAGTATGTATACTGAATTGGTTACTCAATTATGTATTTCATGGTATTTTATAAAACTATCTGTGCCATGTATGATGCCTCACCTGCAAGGATAAACTTTAGCGTATATAAAAAATAAATGCTTTTGGTTCTTAATATCTCTCTACATTTGTCTTCATAACCTCAACACAAAAACACCCATGTACTTGACTTTTGGCTGAGTTGACTATCAGTTATTAGGGTTTAAGTAAACAGAATAAAGATTTCAAAATTTGGTGACCAAATATGAAAAATCGTATTCTCACCATAGCATATAATTATTCTCAAGTGCCACTGCAAATGCAAAATCGAAAGAAGAAATTAAATCTAATATATTTCAATATTCTAGAATCTAAATTTTTTTCTTTGAGGTCTGGTGGTTCATGCCTGGAATCGCAGCTCTTTGGGAGGCTGCGAAGGGAGGATTGCTTCAAGCGCAGGGTTCAAGACCAGCCCAGGCAACATAGCAAGTCCTATCTCTACAAATGTAACTAATTAGTTAATTAAATTGGGTATGATGGCACACATCTATTGTTCTATTTACTCAGCAGTTCAAGGTTGTAGTGAGCTGTGATCACACACTGCACTTCAGGCTGGCCCATGGGACAAGACTTTGTCTCTACAAAATAATACAATATAACAAAACAAAATAAAAAACACTTTCAGTTTTTTTTTCAGAAGTTTGTATAATTGCTCAAAATCATAGACATTGTTTGAAGTTGAGCACTTCATGGGGGAATGGGCAGTGAACAATGTTTATATTGTTTTCCAAAAATTAGGATAATTGTTAGAATATTATATATAAATACCTCATAAACTTTTGTACAATAAATATTGACAAATGTCAAGCAATTGTGTTTATAGACTTTTCCTTCAAAATATTCATAGTTTAATTGGAGAATGAAGAGAAGAGGAATAATTGCAATGCACTCTGACAATTGTTACAATAGATAAAATTTAGTAACTTAGTTGGAGAGGAAGGAAGTACTTTACTAGGTTTTCAGGGGTTTGAAAAGGTTAGGTCAGGAACAGTTGAGGCATATGAAAGGATACAGATTTGCAAGAAAATGTTTGGGAGAAAAACATTATAGAAAAAAAGAAACATCCTTTCTGTCAATGATAGATGTGTACTAACAGTGCATATGATGCCATCTGCCCAATTCTTAGATCATACTAGCTCAATAAATATTTCTTGAATGAGTCCATTAATGGAAGATACTGGGGAAAGGATGCTGGAAGGGATTTTCAAAATCCCCTGAAGGAAAGGTAAATACCCTGGACTTTACAATATTTCCTGCTTTTTTTTAAGTTCTTATATTTACTACCTCATACGCTCTGTTTTACTTTTTGGTCTTTTCACAAATATCATGCATGAATCGATCCTGAAACTGCTTCTTTCTTGATCCCTTGATACTATATTTGTCTCTGATACTCCTTTGTGTGAGGTCCTGGGTTTTTATGCCCACAGCTATATCACTCACCTCTTCCTGGCACTATTCTATAATACAGTGGCCTGGCCCCTGGGAGGCATGGTTCCTGGGCTCTCATAAAAATTACTTCCTTTTTCAGCTCAGTCAAGGGGTGACACTGCAGAGATTAGAGAACAAGAAGATGAGAGAAGCCAGTTTGTGTTGCTTTCCTTCTCACCAGGGGATATGTATCCACAGTGATTCCATGCCTGCAGGAATGCTCTCTGTGTTTCCATTTTCCATGTAGTGACCCTAATCCTAGACTGGCTCTTCTAATGCCATCTTCTCCAACTATCTTCTTTGAAGGATTGGGTACTACTTTGGAGTTTTAAATTTAAAAAAATATTGATATGGAATGGGGGCAAGGAAGTGCCTGGTAGAGGATGGGATGGTTCTTGGCTAGGGGTCCACTCTCAGGCCTGTGCTCACTGATGTAGGTGAGGACATGCCCTTCTGTTTTCTTGCCCAAATTGGTGAGGACACATGCTTCTGTTTTTTTGCCCAAGTGTTGCATTTTTCAAGACCACCCTGGTCTGCCATACCCTCATCCTATGCTATCAGAAACCCTGAGACCCTAGCAGGCAGAAACACAGTAGCTGGACGTCAAGAAGAACCATCAGCAGAAGAAGCCACAGCAACTGGACCTCGAGAAGACACCGGAGGAAGGAGAGCACAAGGAGAGAGGTGGCAGGCCATCCACCGCAGAAGAACACAGAGTTCTGTGGGGCTGTGGGAGGAGAGTGCTGACCTGCCCCATTCCATGGGAAAACTACCTTCCCACTCCATCTCCCTTCTGGCTCCCCTTTCATCTGCTGACAACTTTCACTCAATGAAACCTTGCATTTATTCTCCAAGCCCACGTGTGAGCCAATTCTTCAGCTATACCAAGGCAGGAAACCCCGGGATCCAGAAAGCCTTCTGTCTTTGCAGTAAGGAAGGGTGTCTAATTGAGCTAACACAAGCCTCCTACAGATTGATAAACTAAATTAACACTGTGTAACGCATGCCCTCTGGGGATTCAGGAGCTGTAAACATTTACCCCTAGATGCTGCCTGGGGTCAGAGCCCCACAACCTGTCCTCATTGCTAGCTTCGCAGCAGGTGATAAGGGATGTTTTCCCATTTCAATATGAGTCTGTTTCCAATGCAGTGTGCTTTCTGCAATACTGTAGTGTTACCTCATTGCATATATTTGACAAAATAAGTTACAAACTATAATGTGAGGAAAAATAAATGGTGGAGAATAAGGAAGAAAAATGAAACATTGTATTAGTAATGAATGTTTTTTACTTCATATAACAGAAAAAGTAAACATGAATTAAATAAACACCAATTTGTAGTTTTCACAGGTGAACCAGCCATAGTTAGGCAGTTGCTGCCTTTGATCAGTTGCTCTGCTGCATGGTAGTAGCAGAGCTGCCTGGTAGTAGTGAGAGATGACAACGTGCCGGCGGCCCTTGCTCGCTCTCTGTGCCTCCTCCACCTCAGCATCTGCTCTGGCCATGCTTCAGGAGCCCTTCAGCCCACTGCTGCACTGTGGGAGCCCCTCTCTGGGCTGGCCGATGCTGGAGCCGACTCCCTCTGCTTGCAGGGAGATGTGGAGGGAGAGGCACTGGTGGGAACCAGAGCCACCACCGGTGCTCGAGGGCCAGCATGAGTCCTGGGTGGGCGTGGGTTTGCTGGGCCCACACTCACAGCGGTGGGCCTGCCTCACCGGCCAGGCAGTGAGGGACTTAGCAACTGGGCCAGCAGCTGCGGACGGGGTGCTGTAGCCCCCAGCACTGCTGGCTGGCCTGCGCCACACTGGAATTCTTGCCAGGCCTCAGCCACCTCCCATGAGGCAGGGCTCAGGACCTGTAGCCTGCCATGCCTGAGCCCCCCTCTACGGTGGGCTGTCACACCACCCGAGACTCCCCCATGGGCACCACCCCTGCTCCACAGCACCTGGTCCAATCCACCGCCCAAGGGCTGAGAAGTGCAGGCATCCGGCACCGGACTGGTGGGCAGTTCCGCCTGTGGTCCTGGCACGGGATCCACTAGGTGAAGCCAGCTGGGCTTCTGAGTGGGGTGGGGACTTGGAGAACTTTCATGTCTAGCTGGAGGATTGTATATGCACCAATCAGCACTCTGTGTCTAGTTTTGGGTTTGTGGATGCACCAATCAGCACTCTGAATCTAGCTAATCTGGTAGGGACTTGGAGAACTTTTATGTCTAGCTAAAGGATTGTAAATGCACGAATCAGCACTCTGTGTCTAGCTCAAGGTTTGTAAATCCACCAATCAGCACCCTGTGTCTAGCTCAAGGTTTGTAAATGCACCTATCAGTGCTCTGTGTCTAGCTAACCTAGTGGGCACTTGTAGAACTTTTATGTCTAGCTAAAGGATTATTTAAGTACAACAATCAGCACTCTCTGTCTAGCTCAAGGTTTGTAAACATACCAATCAGCACCCTGTGTGTAACTCAAGGTTTGTAAAGCACTAATCAGTGCTCTGTGTCTAGTTAATCTAGTGGGGACTTGGAGAACTTTTACTCTAGCTAGAGGATTGTAAATACACCAATCAGCACAGAGTCTAGCTCAGGGATTGTAAACGCACCAATCAGCACTCTGTCAAAATAGACCAATCGACTCTCTGTAAAGTGGACCCATCAGCTCTCTGTAAAATGGGCCAATCGGCAGGATGTGGGTGGGGTCAGATAAGGGAATAAAAGCAGGCTGCCCAAGCCAGCAGTGGCAACCTGCTCGGGTCCACTTGCACCCTGTGGAAGGTTTGTTCTTTTGCTCTTTGCAATGAATCTTGCTCTTGTTCACGCTTTGGTTCCACACTGCCTTTATGAGCTGTAACCTCACCATGAAGGTCTGCAGCTTCACTCTTGAGGCCAGCGAGACCACAAATCCACTGGGAGCAAAGAACAATTCTGGACGGGAGGAAGGAACAACTCCAGATGCCCCACCTTAAGAGCTGTAACACTTACCACGAAGGTCTGCAACTTCACTCTTGAAGCCAGTGAGACCATGAGCCCACCAGAAGGAAGAAACTCTGAAAATGTCTAAACATCAGAAGGAACAAACTCTGGACACAGCATCTTTAAGAACTGTAACACTCACCGCGAGGGTTGGTGGCTTCATTCTTGAAGTTAGTGAGACCAAGAACCCACCAATTTTGGTCACAGGAGAAGTGACTTTCTTTTTGCTATTTTCTCCAAGGTGACACCCCTAGGTCAAATCCAACACCATGTTGGGTCCAGTTGTTGCTAGCCAGCTTTGCCTACACTCTGGTTTTTCAGAGTCTTGTCAGCTTCTAGTTTATACAGCTACATTAACTGTGTGTTTTTGCTAGTCATGTGAAACTGCTGCCTGAAATTTTCTGTTCTCCTGCAATCCCTTTGTATTTTTCCTGGCTCAAATTATATGACTTGCTCATTTGTCTCCTCAGGACACTATAGAATGTTCTTTAGCTGATTTTTTTTCAAAGAGCATTGGTAAACCTGTTTCATTCCCTTCAAATACATCTGAGAATTCTTGAGAAACTTGTGCATGTCTCACTGGACTGAACAACTACCCACTCAGCTGCCTGTTATTGACTTCTTTTCTTTGGATAAGGTCGCCCAGACAGCAAATGCATGCCCCACCCACACACTCCCACTTCCACTAAAGACCAACATCGAATGCTTGAAATATTAAAGTCTTAGATATAGAATAAAGGGATTGTAGGACACAAAACGACAAATCAGACACATATATTAAGAAAGAAAAATTCAGCCAGTATCAGTCTTTGACAACAAAGTTAACCATTTTAACTATACAGTATAAATGTATTTACAAATAAAGTGTATGCCTGGGGAAATGTTTCTTGCATTGTATATACTTTCCCCAGTGATGTCTTAGGCACTCATTTAAAATAGGTCATTGATTGAATTGCAACTGTAACCTATAATGAAAATAGTAGAGTAGAAAGTTTTTTTAAAAAAAAAAAAAACAGATCATATGTACACATTGTTTGGTCTTTCAGATATACAGTTTCTTTTGCATGTGTGGATATATGTCTATGTAATTTTAGATAGTTATAGGGAATAGATTTAGTACAAGTAATTAGAAATCAAGCAGATTTTCTTTGTAATGAAAAAGGAAATGATTAACTTTAATTGAATTTTTAGTGCAACAGTAAAACTGGGTAAGAATTTATTCTGCTCAGGGAGAAGATATACTGTCGTTTGCAACTGAAAGAGTTTTTCCTGAGTAAGCCAGTGTTGGCCTATACTGCAGAAATAAATTATTTTTGGTGGACCCCTATAGTCAGCTACCTGCAGAGAAGGAAATCCTTCTAGAGAGGATTTTAAATTGAATATTAAATATTCTTTCATGTAGGTGAAGCGTTCACATATGTTATTCTTTTACATTCAGCATAATTATAAAAGTTAATTTTAATACACTGGAAAAAGATAAAGCAATTATAAAAATTAACAAGATAATTGTATATTCCACCTTTAAAAATTTTAGCCTATTCAAGTCTAACAAGTCCACTCTGAAATACCTGAAAATAAGATATGAAATGAATGAGAAAAGAAAATACAGCAGAATGTACCAGATGTTTTTATGTGTAGGGTGTTGGATATACATATATCTGTTAGTTTTTAATGGCAGACAGAGGGCAGTCTACATAATTTTATTCATAGTAGATGCCTATTCATCATATATTCACAGATAAATATTATTTCTCTGAAGATTGAAATAGAAAGCTAGAAAAACACAACATGGCACATATGCTGAATTATATTTAAGCAAATGTGAATTATATAGTTAAATAGTCTTTTCAAGGGGCTTCTTATCACTCTCTCACTGGGTAGTCTAAGGATTAATTAGTCAAAGTTCCTAGCCTCTTTCAAGCTAAGAAACACTATGTACATGCTATGCATCATCATGGTAACATGAGAGTGAGGAATAAGTGATTTGTAACAGTATAGGGTCTTTGAAATGTGTGTCTAGACTGATTGACAGTTTTCTCTAACAATGTTTTATGAATTGGAAAGTGCTTATCATATTTGAAGATGAAATGTCCTGTATTGAAATCAGGCAAATCTGCTTAATCAATCTTTGTTCTATATATTAGTAGAGTGATGTTTCTCAAAATAGAAGAAAATTTGGGATATGATTTCAAAGGTAATATATAATAAGGTAGAATTTTGACAACAATTATAACTTGTCTATTATCGTTTGGTTGACTCAGCTGTTGCTCTCTTAATTAGTGCAACTGAAATCTAGTTAATTTGCATAAAGGTAACTATCCCATCTTTTATAATTTTAAAGACAGTCAGGAGACTATTCACCAGTTCCATAAAGCTTATATAGATTTTATCAACATGTTTCAATTATGTATGACTGCAATAATGGCAATTCTAAATGTAATTTATTATTTCCTTTAAGAATATTTTTATTTTATTTTTTATTTTCATTTTTATTATAGATTCAGAGAGTACATTTACAGGCTTGTAAGAAAGCATATTGCATGATGCTGACGTTTAGTATTCTATTGATCCAATCACCCAGAGAGTGAACCTAGTACTCAACAGGAAGGTTTTCAGGCCCTGCACCTCTCTCTCCATCCCTCCTTTGGAGTCTCCAGTGTCTATAGTTATCATCTTTATTTCTCTGTGCACGCAAGTTTTAGCTCCTATGTATGAGAATATTCAATATTTGATTTTCTGTTTCTCCATCATTTTGCGTAGGTTAATGACCTCCAGCTGTATCCACATTGCTGAAAGTGACATGATTTTGTTCTTTTTATGGCTATGTACTATTCCAGGGTTTATATGTACCACATTTATCCTATCCTCCATGGATGTGCTCCTAGGTTTATTCCATGTCTTTGCTATGGTGATGAATGTGAGAATTCTTGTGTCTTTTTCATAGCTTTAATAATTTATTTTCATTTGAGCATATACACAGTAATGGGATTGATGGGTAAAATAGTAGATTTATTATTGTTAGTTCTTTTAGAAATCCACAAACTGCTTTCCACAGTGGCTGAACATTCTCTCTAGCAGTGTATAAGTATTCTTTTTCCTCTACAGCCTTGCTCACATATGTTGTTTTTTAATTTTGGCTTTTAAATAATAATACTCATGCTGACTGGTATGAGATGTTACCTTGTTGTGACTTTGATTTGCATTTCTCTGATGATCAGTGATGTTGAGCACTTTTCTTATGTTTCTTGTCCACTTGTATATCTTAAGAAGATATTTTAAATAAATATACAATTATTTGTCTACTCATAGGTCAAATTCTGCTGATGTCCTTCTCTCTTATTCTGCTACATGATTTTACATGGATAAAGAGTCCAAAAATGGATGTGCTGGTAATACATTTTCTTTCTTTTTTTTTTTTTTACTCTTTTTTTATTATACCTTAAGTTCTAGGGCACATGCGCACAACCTGCAAGTTTGTTACATATGTAAACATGTGACATGTTGGTATGCTGCACCCATTAACTCATCATTTACATGATGTATATTTCCTAATGCTATCCCTCCCCCCTCCCCCCACCAAACAACAGGCCCTGGTGTGTGATGTTCCCCTTCCTGTATCCAAGTGTTCTCATTGTTCAATTCCCAGCCATGAGTGACAACGTGCAATGTTTTGCTTTTTCTCCTTGTGATAGTTTGCTGAGAATGATGATTTCCAGCTTCATACACATCCCTACAAAGAACAGGAACTCATCAATTTTTATGGTTGCATAGTATTCCATGGTGTATGTGTGCCACATTTTCTTAATCCGGTCTGTCATTGATGGACATTTGGGTTGGTTCTAAGTCTTTGCTATTGTGAATATTGCTGCAATAAACATACATGTGCATGTGTCTTTATAGCAGCATGAATTATAATATTCTGGGTATATAGCCAGTAATGGGATGGCTGGGTCAATTGGTATTTCTAGTTCTAGATCCCTGAGGAATCATCACACTGTCTTCCACAATGATTGAATTAGTTTACAGTCCCACCAACAGTGTAAAATGTTCCTATTTCTCCACATTCTCTCCAGCACTTGTTGTTTCCTGACTTTTTAATGATCGCCATTCTAACTAATGTGAGATGGTATCTCATTGTGGTTTTGATTTGCATTTCTCTGATGGCCAGTGATGACGAGCACTTTTTCATATCTGTTGGCTGCATACATGTCTTCTTGTGAGAAGTGTCTGCTCATATCCTTTGCCCACTTTTTGATGGGGCTGTTTGTTTTTTTCTTGCAAATTTGTTTGAGTTCTTTGTAGATTCTGGATATTAGCCGTTTGTCACATGAGTAGATTGCAAACATTTTCTACTATTCTATAGGTTGACTGCTCACTCTGATGGTCATTTCTTTTGCTGTGCAGAAGCTCTTTCATTTAATTAGATCCCATTTGTCAATTTTGGTTTTTGTTGCCATTGCTTTTGGTGTTTTAGATGTAAAGTCCTTGACCACGCCTAAGTCCTGAATGGTATTGCCTAGGTTTTCTTCTAGGGTTTTTATGGTTTTAGGTCTAACTTTTAAATCTTTAATCCATCTAGAATTAATTTTTGTATAAGGTGTAAGGAAGGGATCCAGTTCCAATTTTCTACATATGGCTAGCCAGTTTTCCCAGCACCATTTATTAAATAGGGAATCCTTTCCCCATTTCTTGTTTTTGTCAGGTTTGTCAAAGATCAGATGGTTGTAGATGAGTGGTATTATTTTTGAGGGCTCTATTCTGTTCCGTTGGTATAAATCTCTTTGCTACCAGTACCATGCTTTTTTGAGTATTGTAGCTTTGTAGTATAGTTTGAAGTCAGATAGAGTAATGCCTTCAGCTTTGTTCTTTTGGATTAGGATTGACTTGGCAATGAGGGCTCTTTTTTGGTTCCATGTGAACTTTAAAGTAGTTTTTTTTTTTTTTTCCAATTCTGTGAAGAATGTCATTGTAGCTTGATGGGGATGGAATCGAATCTATAAATTACCCTGTGCAGTATGGCCATTTTCACAATATTGATTCTTCCTATCCATGATCATGGAATATTCTTCCATTTGTTTGTGTCCTCTTTTATTTGGTTGAGCAGTGGTTTGTCATTCTCCTTGAAGATGTCCCTCCCATCCCTTATAAGTTGGATTCCTAGGTATTTTATTCTCTTTGAAGTAATTGTGAATGGGAGTTCACTCATGATTTTGCTCTCTGCTTGTCTATTATTGGTGTATAAGAGTGATTGTGATATTTTCACATTGATTTTGTATTCTGAGACTTTGCTGAAGTTGCTTATCAGCTTAAGGAGATTTTGGGCTGAAATGCTGAAGTTTTCTAGATATACAATCATGTCATCTGCAGACAGGGAAAATTTGACGTCCTCTTTTCCTAACTGAATATCTTTATTTGTTTCTCCTCCCTCATTGCCATGGCCAGAACTTCCAACTCTATGCTGAATAGGAGTGCTGAGAGAGGGCATCGCTGTCTTGTGCCAGTTTTCAAAGGGAATGCTTCCACTTTTTGCCCAGTCAGTATTATATTGGCTGTGGATTTGTCTTAAATAGCTCTTATTACTTTGAGATATGTTCCATCAATAACTAATTTATTGAGAGGTTTTAGCTTGAAGCACTGTTGAATTTTGTAGAAGTCCTTTCTGCATCGATTGAGATAATCATGTAGTTTTTGTCTTTGGTTCTGTTTATGTGATGGATTACGTTTATTGATTTGTGTGTATTCAGCCAGCCTCGCATCCCAGGGATGAAGCTCACTTGATCACAGTGAATAAGCTTTTTGATGTGCTGCTGGATTCTGTTTGCCAGTACTTTATTGAGGATTTTTGCATCGATGTTCAGTAGGGATATTGGTCTAAATTTTCTTTTATTTGTTGTGTCTCTGGCCAGGCTTTGGTATCAGAATGATGCTGGCCTCATAAAATGAGTTAGGGAGGATTCCCCCCTTTTCTATTGTTTGGAATAGTTTCAGAAGGAATGGTACCAGTTCCTCCTTGTACCTCTGGTAGAATTCGGCTGTGAATCCATCTGGTCCTGCACTTTTTTTAGTTGGTAAGCTATTAATTATTACCTCAATTTCAGAGCCTGTTATTGGTCTATTCAGAGATTCAACTTCTTCCTCATTTAGTCTTGGGAGAGAGTATGTGTCCAGGAATTTATCCATTTCTTCCAGTTTTTCTAGTTTATTTGTGTAGATGTGTTTATATTATTCTCTGATGGTAGTTTGTATTTCTGTGGGATAAGTGGTGATATCCCCTTTATCATTTTTTATTGAGTCTATTTGATTCTTTCTCTTTTCTTCTTTATTAGTCTTCCTAGCGGTCTATCAATTTTGTTGATCTTTTCAAAAAACCAGCTCCTGGATTCATTGATTTTTTTAAGGGGTTTTTGTGTCTCTATCTCCTTAAGTTCTGCTCTTATCTTAGTTATTTCTTGCCTTCTGCTAGCTTTTGAATGTGTTTGCTCTTGCTTCACTAGTTCTTTTAACTGTGATGTTAGGGTGTAAATTTTAGATCTCTACTGCTTTCTCCTGTGGGCATTTAGTGCTATACATTTCCCTCTACACACTGCTTTAAATATGTCCCAGAGATTCTGGTACATTGTGTCTTTGTTCTCATTGGTTTCAAAGAACAACTTTATGTCTGCCTTCTTTTCGTTATGTACTCAGTAGTCATTCAGGAGCAGGTTGTTCAGTTTCCATGTAGTTGAGTGGTTTTGAGTGAGTTTCTTAATCCTGAGTTCTAGTTTGATTGCACTGTGATCTGAGAGACAGTTTGTTATAATTTCTGTTCTTTTACATTTGCTGAGGAGTGCTTTACTTCCACCTCAGTGGTCAATTTTGGAATAAGTGTGATGTGGTCCTGAGAAGAATGTATATTCTGTTGATTTGTGGTAGGGAGTTTTGTAGATGTCTATTAGGTCCACTTGATGCAGGGCTGAGTTCAATTCCTGGATATCCTTGTTAACTTTCTGTCACGTTGGTCTGTCTAATGTTGACAATGGGGTGTTAAAGTCTCCCATTATTATTGTGTGGGAGTTTAAATCCTTTGTAAGTCTCTAAGGACTTGCTTTATGAATCTGAGTGCTACTGTATTGGGAGCATATATATTTAGGATAGTTAGCTCTTCTTGTTGAATTGATCCCTTTACCGTTATGTAATGGCCTTCTTTGACTCTTTTGATCTTTGTTGGTTTAAAGTCTGTTTTATCAGAGACTAGGATTGCAACCTATGCCTTTTTTTTTTTTTTCTGTTTGCTTGGCAGATCTTCCTCCATCACTGTATTTTGAGCCTATGTGTGTCTCTGCATGTGAGATGGGTCTCCTGAATACAGCACACGGATGGGTCTTGAGTTTTTATCCAATTTGCCAGTCTGTGTCTTTTAATTGGAGCACGTAGCCCATTTACATTTAAGGTTAATATTGTTATGTGTGAAGTTGATCCTGTCATTATGATGTTAGCTGGTTATTTTGCTTGTTAGTTGATGCAGTTTATTCCCAGCTTCAATGGTCTTTACAATTTGGCATGTTTTTGCAGTGGCTGGTACTGGTCGTTCCTTTCCATGTTTAGTGCTTCCTTCTGGAGTTCTTGTAGGGAAGGCCTAGTGGTGACAAAATCTCTCAGCATTTGCTTGTCTGTAAATGATTTTATTTCTCTTTCACTTATGAAGCTTAGTTTGGCTGGATATGAAATTCTGGGTTGAAAATTCTTTTCTTTAAGAATGTTGAATATTGGCTCCCATTCTCTTCTGGCTTGTAGAGTTTCTGCCAAGAGATCAGCCATTAGTCTGATGGGCTTCCCTTTGTGGGTAACCAGACCTTTCTCTCTGGCTGCCCTTAACATTTTTTCCTTCATTTCCACTTTGATAAATCTGACAATTATGTGTCTTGGAGTTGCTCTTCTCAAGGAGTATCTTTGTGGTGTTCTCTGTATTTCCTGACTGTGAATGTTGGCCTGCCTTGCTAGTTTGGGGAAGTTTTCCTGGATAATATCCTGCAGAGTGTTTTCCAACTTGATTCCATTCTCCCTGTCACTTTCAGGTACACCAATCAAATGTAGATTTGTTTTTTTCTTATAGTCCCATATTTCTTAGAGGCTTTGTTCATTTTTTTTACTCTTTTTTCTCTAAACTTCTCACTTCATTTCATTCATTTGATCTTCAATCACAGATACCCTTTCTTCCTGTTGATTGAATCAGCTACTGAAGCTGGTGCACTTATCACTAGTTCTTGTGCCATGGTTTTCAGCTCCATCAGGTCATTTAAGGACTTCTCTACACTGGTTATTCTAGTTAACCATTCATCTAATCTTTTTTCAAGGTTTTTAGCTTTTTTGTGATGCATTCAAACTTCCTCCTTTAGCTCAGAGAAGTTTGATCATCTGAAGTCTTCTTCTCTCATCAAAGTCATTCTCCATCCAGCTTTGTTTCATTGCTGGTGAGGAGCTGTGTTCCTTTGGAGGGGGAGGGGCACTCTGAATTTTAGAATTTTCAGCTTTTCTTCTCTGTTTTTTCTTCATCTTTGTGGTTTTATTTACCTTTGGTATTTGATGATGGTGATGTACACATGGGGTTTTTGTGTGGATGTCGTTTCTGTTGTTAGTTTTCCTTCTACCAGTCAGGACCTTCTGCTGCTGGTCTGTTGGAGTCTGCTGGATGTCCACTCCAGACCCTTTTTGCCTGGATATCAGCAGCAGAGGCTGCAGAACAGTGAATATTGCTGAACAGCAAGTGTTGCTGCCTTACCATTCCTCTGGAAGTTTCATCTCAGAGGGGTACCTGGCCATGTGAGGTGTCAGTCTGCCCCTACTGGGGGGTGCCTCCCAGTTAGGCTACTCTTGGGTCAGGGACCCACTTGAGGAGTCAGTCTGTCCATTGTCAGATCTCAAACTCCATGCTGGGAGAACCACTACTCTCTTCAAAGCTGTCAGACAGGGACATTTAAGTCTGCCGAGGTTTCTGCTGCCTTTTATTCCACTATGTCCTGCCCCCAGAGGTGGAGTCTACAGAAACAGGCAGGACTTCTTGAGCTGCAGTGGGCTCCACCCAGTTTGAGCTTCCTGGCAGCTTTGTTTACCTACTCAAGCCTCAGCAATGGTGGGCTCCCCTCCTCTAACCTCACTGACACCTTGCAGTTTAACCTCAGACTGCTGTGCTAGCAATGAGAGAGGGTCTGTGGGCATGGGACTCTCCAAACTAGGTGTGGGATGTAATCTCCTGGTTTGCTGTTTGTTAAGACTATTGGAAAAGTGCAGTATTAAGATGGGAGCGACTCTCGATTTTCCAGGTGCTGTCTGTCACAGATTTGCTTAGCTGGGAAAGGGAATTCCCTGACCCCTTGCACTTCCTGGGTGAAGTAATGCCTTGCCTTGCTTTGCCTCACACTTGGTGCACTGCACTCACTGTCCTGCACCCACTGTCCAACAAGTCCCAGTGAAATGAACATGGAATGTCTGCTGGAAATGCAAAAATCACCTGTCTTCTGTGTCACTCATGTTGGGAGTTGCAGACTGGGGCTGTTCCTATTCAGCAATCTTGGAACTGCCCCCCAATACATTTTATTTCATACTTATACATGTAAAATGTTTTTCTTTGAAAGGTATCACATTATCCAATTTTTACTTTTCTGTTTTTAATTCTTTGAAAGTGGCAATGGGGACAGGGAAATTTTAAAGAATTACTTCACTATACATTTCATTTCATACTTACACATGTAAAATGTTTTTCTTTGAAAGATAACCATATTCTTCAATTTTTAATTTTTTTAATTCCTTGAGAGTGGCAATGGGAACAGGGTAATTTTAAAGCAATTACTTCACAAGTTGATTCCAATTTATATGGAATATTATTCATTATAAAATTACTTTGTTTTTTAGTAAAATCAAAATATATATGCAAATACAAAATAACATAATAAATACTAATTTAACCCCACTTAGAAATAACAGCTATTATTACATTCCTTGTTCTACTTACATTACATCTGGTTCTAATCGGAATACACCCCATCAGGTTCATTTGCCTTTCTCTATTTCCAGAGTCACCATTATCATGAACCTGGTATTACCTTTATATTTTTATTCATTAAAATATGTATTTCTAAATAATGCTGGTGTTTTGTGAGCTTTTAATGTTTATGTGAATATATAAGGCATGTATTATTTCACTTTTTTTGTTAACATTCTTATTGAGAGCTGCCATTATTGATGGCATATTTCTCAGTCTACTGAATTTCATCATGTTCCATGGTGTGCTTATTGAAATGCTACAATTAAAAACCTTCCCTATGCCTCTGGGTACACATGTATGAGAGTTTCTAATGAATATACTAGAAGAATGGCTGGACTGCAGTGTGCATACAGTTTTAATTTTGCAGGGATGAAATATCCTTATTAGTTCCCAGGACTAACACTTTACTACTATTGTTGATCCATGCTAATCGGCTTAAGCGTATGTCTTAGATTTTTCATTTTTAATGAAGTATTATTATAAGTTACATTGGTTAGAACCAGCATGTGTTTGTTAAATGTTCATTTAGTTTAATAATTATAGCTATTGTCAGGGCTCTATCAGTAGGTGAGGAAAATAAAATATTAACAGAATGATGATTTGAGTTGGGGGATAAGTCTGAAAATCAACTTTATTTTCCTAACAGTTTATACAAAACATAGTTAATGCTTCTTTTTCAAGGATAGCATGTAGCAGAGTGCTTGATAATAAGTCAATATGTATTGAGTCAGTATTGGCTAGGAATGGCTAGCTTCTTCCAACCTTGCCTGGTGATGGAAGAAGTATTTGACATAGTTTTTTGTTTGTTTGTTTTTCCTATATGGTTCACTTACATGACACTACCAGATCATCACATGGTGGGTTTGGGGAAAATGAAGGAAACAATAAGCTAGACAATATATGTAAATTATGTGCTAGAAATACAAGCTTAGCACAGACAGAGTAGTTAATTGGTCCTGCCACAGTGGTTTTGTCATCTCTCATATACCTACAACTATTTATTTATGGGCTATTTTCTAATGATGATTAAAAAAATCTGTTTAAGCAGTAATGACTAAAAAATGCAAGTAGATATTTAATTAAAAACAACTCGATTTCCTTTTCAATCAAATTACGGGTTGAAAAGTGCATATAAACACATGGTGTAATCATTAAGATTTGTATTCTGTGATTGGGACCACAGCTAAAAGTGATATCTGGAAATCCATAATATGGAAGCCTGAGGAGAAAAACCAGCTGCTACTTCAAAAGGTAATACTTAGTTTTATTAAGAAAACTATGCCTGAAGATGACATTTTCACAGATTTAGTATGTGAATATGGAAAATTAAACATATAATTCTGAGATTGTTGGCTTTTTATTTACAACAAATTACTATTTATTAAAATCAATTGTGTACATTTTTAATTTGAATTTCTCTGCACTTAAGAAATATGCATCAGTAATTTTAATGTATTAGCTCCATTAGCTACAGAAGAAATTCCAAAAGAGTTGAATAATGCCATTTAGATGTTTCAAACATAAAATTGGATTAAAAAATGGTTTGAATTTTTAATCAATCATTGGAACCAAAGTAAAGCTGTTGAAACATTATTGTGTCAGAAAAAACAAAACATTGAACAATATGATAATTTTATTTAAAGTTCATTTGAAAAGCTAAACATTGGGATAAAATTTATTGGTGACAAGGATAAGCAACTTTGGAAAAGCTTACAAGTAACTTTACTTAAAAATCAATATAATATTAAAACAAATGCATTTTCCAGAAAAGAGCCACAGATAATTATTGTTAAGAAACAGATTAATACTTATAAATATATTCTAGAATTATTATTCTGTCTCTTATTTGTAATATTTCAATAATAAATATAAAGAAATTATTTTTTCTGTTTTGCCTCAAGCTATATAATTGTGGATTTAAATTTTTGAAGGAATTTCATTTCCAAAAATAGTTGGAAGGTAACTATTTCATAGGTCCATTGATATAGTAAAAGAAATTGCCTGTAAGGAAATAACATAATAAATATTAAATAATTTTGCATATGTTAGTACTCTTTTATTCCAAAGAAAGTTTCCTTGGGAACAATAAATACTTTAGTCAACTTAATTTTACTGAATATCATTAGATAGTGGGAACTGTGATTGATGGAACCAAATTACCATCCCTTACATCCTTGACTACATTCAGTGTCATTATTTTAATAGTTGCCAAGAAAATTAACAAAAGTTGGAATGTAATGCAGTTTTGATTTATATCCCTGGATTACTAATGAGCTGAAGCATCTAGCCATTTTTCGTTGGTCATTTGACTTTCATCTTTTCTAAAATGTATCTATTTACCTGTCCTACTTTCTTCTACTGGGCTAGATTGTGTATATATTTTCTTGTCTCATTATTTTGAGTTTTTTGGACACTGGTAATTTTATGTATATTTTTCTTAGTGATTCTCTGGAGTTTTATAAACCCCCAAGATAATTTTTAAAATTTAAGATCTGAAGATCTTCAAAAAGCTAACTCCAAAGTCATTTGTGGCCATAATGCTAACTTCTAACGAAAAAAATAATTTTTCCACTTCAGCAAAACATACTTTAAAGATACTAGTTAGAAAGCACTGAAGTGCTCAATTCTATCTTTTTAATAAAATTTCATTTAAATAGTCATTTCAACAAAATACTTTATTACTCTTATAGTAAGAACCAATTATTAAATGTTGATTACCTAGCTCCTGCATTGTTTTCTAAATATTTCACAATTGTCATTTTGGTAACAATCACTTTGCATACTTGTTAGAATTGCTGGTTCTCCAGGTCTCATTTCAAATGATTGAACCAGAATTTTGAAGCAAAATAATGAGAAATATCAGGATATATATTTTATGACCCACATAATTATTTGGGGATATTTGTGAAACTCTAGTCTGACACATAAAATAAAGTAAAACAATAACAACGACAACAACAGAAAGAAAACAATCAAACAAAGAACATCAAGTCAGGAATACATACCTTATAGTTTCCTCACTCCCTACTTGTGAAATCATATGCCCCTGTCTTCTTTCTCATTCTTGGTAAATACTACTCCATCTATCTAGCACTTCACAGGAGTAATTAACCTGTTAGTTTGCAATTTAGCAAAAAGTAAAAAACCTATGTCTGAACATTTTCTTTAGGAACATGATTCTAGCTATACACTGTTGTCAGTTAATGCTGTGGATAGCTATAAAAAAGCAGTATTTAACAAATTTATTTGACCACTGTGGCAAAATTACCCTCTGTAAATGATCCACTGCTACTAAGATTGCATTAACATTTTGGAGAATGTACTGACATTTTGAATTTCACATATTCATGGAAGATTGGAAACTGTCTTCAGTGCCAATGATGATAACAGTTAATACTTCTATTAACTTCCAAATTTTTATGTGTTAAAGCAGGTGTGCAGGTATTGGATAAACAGGTATGCCACTGAAGCATAGCTGTGGTTAAAGTTGTAAAAGTTTTCATGAAATTGCACATGACAACATCTCTACAGAAAATTTAGGTTTTTGGCTCACCTGGGAGATGTTCGAGAAAAGGACATTTTTTTATTCTTAAAGATTTCACAGCTGGTCTTTAAAGTGAGATAGCACAATACTGTGGAAAGAGGAAGTTCTGCAATCTGACGTTAGACTTTAAGATATGTTACCTATTTTGAGAGCCAAATTTCAGATGTATGAAGTGGGGTATAAAATATCTAGTACCTGTGTGTGTAGTTATAAAGATCATATAATAATAATAGATTCTGTTTGCCTCGTACTTTTCTGTAAAACAAAGACATCATTTAACTTTGTTACTTAGTATAGCTTCATGTGGGCATTTTTTAAGGAACATTTATATTGTGATAAAGAAAACAGTAATACTGACAAAGAATGGTACTTTCTCCAACATTGGCTTTGCAGAGTTTCAGCTGTTCTGTAAAGAAACTGATATGAATTAAAAAAAAATTGGATGATTGAAGATTGTTTAGGGGCAAGTCTTTATTTACAAAGAAAAATTTTCAGAGAGGACACACAACCTGTGAAGTGTTGTATGTGAAGGATGAAGACTCATCAAGAAGAGGCTGCCTCAAGGATCATCCTCTACACTTCTAGCTTGAAATACAAGGTATATAGTGCTGTGAATTTCTGAAATAGCAGAATACTGTAGGGGGAAACATGTTTGGAGGATGAAATATAATATAATTAAAATAATCCCTACTAACTATTAGAGACAGCTTTCACCATGTTGGCCAGGATGGTCTTGATCTCTTGACCTCATGATCCACCCACCTCAGCCTCCCAAAGTCCTGTGATTACAAGTGTGAGCCTCCACACCCAGTTAAAATTTTTATTTTTTATTGAAGCCTTTTAAACCTTATTAACAGTATTTTTCTGACGTTATAAGTTATTCTGTAATATTTTCTTCTAGCAATTTGGCAGCTTTGGTTTTTACATGTATTTTTAAAATCAGCATCCATTTACTCTTCTGTATACTGTGATATAAAGATTTATTTTTATATGTGTTTAACAAATGTGTTTAGTCCATTTTGCCTTCAATTTTTTTCTTAGGATATTATTGAATAGTGCATCACTTCAGCATTGCTTAGACTGCAACTTTTGTCATAACAGTGTATTTGCTTCTGGGTTACTTCTATTTGCAATAGATTTTTACATACTATAATATTTAGAAACAGCTGTATGGAAGTGTTCACTATTAAACAGAGTCCTCAGCCGGACGCCGTGGCTCATGCCTGTAAACCCACCACTTTGGGAGGCCAAGGGGGATGAATCACAAGGTCAAGAGTTGAAGAACAGCCTGGACAACATGGTGAAACTATGTCTCTACTAAAATTACAAAAATAAGCTGGGCATTGTGGCAGACAAAACCCAGTTACTCGGCAGGCTGAGGCAGGAATGTCACTTGAAACCAGAAGGTGGAGGTTGCAGTGAGCTGAGATTGCATCACAACACTCCAGCCTGGGCAACAACAGCAAAACTCCTTCTCAAAAATAAATAAATAAATAAATAAGTCCTCTTTTCCATCTTCCTCTTCAATACCATTGTTCTCCCACCCTTACTGCAAATTTGCCTAGATGAGTCCCATCTCTTTTCAATTCTATATTTAGAATCAGCTCATCAACATACAAGCATCTTGCTGTAATTTTCATTATTATTGCCTGAATTTATATATTAATTAATTTATATATTAATATAGAAAGAGACTTCTTATGATGTGAAGATTTCTTTCACAATTGCCTAGCACACCTTTTTATGTATATTTTGACTTTCATTTATTATGCCCTTCAATAAAATAGTACTTTTCCTTGAAAATTTTTGTGTTTTTCTGTAACATTTATTTTTATATGGCTCACAATTTTGTTTGTTCTCAGAAACTCTCTCAAATGTATTTAAATTCTAATCATATTGTTTAGAATTTTAAGTGCACCTTATCTATATGCTTAATTTCTCATTGTTAGTGTTATCATTTACATTGTTATTGCTAGCTAAGGGATATGTTCTTCCTTATTAATTTCTTTACTCATCTTCTTGAATTTTCCCTTTTGTGTGAAATTTCTTCTTTCCTGAAACTTAACCTTAAGAAATCATTTCAGCAAACAAACTGTTTGTACTACATCCTTTCAATTTTGTATAGCATAAAGTATCTTTATTTCAACACTCATATTTTAATGACAGTTTTTTTAAATATACAATTTTAGATTATGGCTTGACAAAACCCTGCTTGTTTATGTTTAATTGTTGCTCTTTAGAAACTTCTTGCTGGTATAAATGCCATTCAGGTACAGAAAATTTGCCATTATTTCTGGTACCCTTTAAGATAATTTCATTGTGTTTGGTATCTGTTTAGGGTGTTTTTGTTTGTCTGTTTTGGGGGACAACAACAAAGCTCTACTCTCTAAGCAAGTTTGTTAAGTATACAGTATAGTATTGGTGACTGTAGTCACCACAGGGGAATGTTTTCATGAGCTATGTATGAGTGAAGTTCCAGCCGTCAAAACTTGCGGTGTATAATAAGTTTCCCCCTCCAGATGTCTCAGAGCTGTAATGGTACAGCTTACTTCTCCCAACATTTAAAAACTTCTTTATTTTTTTTTCCAAAAAAACAATAGTCACGGCAAATGTGGAACCTTTGCACTCTGCCTGATGTCTGCAAATGTGTATTATCTTGCAGTCAGTCTGAATGTTCTATATCAGACCTATTTCATTATCACTGTCATAGCCTGTGACAGAGGATCAGTGCAGGGAGAAGCAGTGGTCCTTCTCACACTCCCGGCCCAATGTATCACATGTAAAGTAGGTGAAAACAGTGTACTTACTTTGCAAATACTGCTTTAAGACATATCTCTTAGCATCTTGTGTATATTCATTTAAGTTTAGCCCTTATGGATTTCCCAATGACATCATGTAGACTTATTCTCTACTTCTGTTAAAAAAAAATGTTTATTTAATTTTGGTTAGTTTTTATTCTGCCTGTATTTATTCTTTATTTTTAAAGAAAAAAAAAGACACAAGACTGAAATATTTTATGCATTCTACATAGAATTAACCCACTATGTCACTTAGAATGCCTGTGTATGTGTAGAAAAATTTGAGTTGTGTGCTGCTTTTTATTATGTTGCCACTATGTCAACAGGTAAAACTTGTGTTCTTTTCCATTAACTAACAAAAATAATGTGTGGGTATGGTTGTGTCACTTTAAAACTCAAAACAATTTTATTTTATTATAAAACATTCAATTTAATTTTGTGAAATCAGACATAGATTTTAAAATATCTTTAAATCAATTTGAAGTCATCTAACTTCTTTTAAATTCAATTAAGTACCTTTTTTTGTTTGTTTTTCAATGGTCTCAAATCTTGCTCCATGTCATTTTCTCAGAGAAAATTAGTAACATAACATCAGCTTTACCAATTCAAAATTTTCAATGCCTTACCTCTGCTTGATCATAAAGTCTTTGCTCATTTTATTGGTAGACTATGCCGTCTTTATTTCAACTAACTTCTTGAAGATTTCAAAACTGAGTGGTTAAATAAATTAATAATCACCTATTTCAGTGGTGGAACTACTCCTACTCAGGGTGCTGGAGATGATACCATTTCATGGTCTTAAGTTTCAAATCAAAGACAAATTAAATCAAGTTGAATTATTCACTGCTTTTTCTTGACATTATGGTCCCATCAGTAACATTTTATAGCCTGTATGTTAGGTCAAAAAAAGCACAAGGCATGGTTCAATTGGACTGCTAATTTAAAATGAGGAAAGAAGAAGGGAAGGAAGGAAGGAAGGAAAGAGGGGGCCACAAAATGCTGAAGATAACTTAGAGCTTGTCATCAGCATGGACTCTGTTACTGTATTATTTTATTAAATAAGAAAGCCAAAATTTGTGTTACGTAGAAAGTGTAAATGGAAGTGGATCTCTGTTATCCATATATTATTTGTAGGTTCTGGCTTCAACTGAAGCAGTCAAACCCAACTTACACTGCATGGCATGACCTGATCATGTTCCTGCAGCTTTTTAAACATGGTTCATTTTTTCTGTTTATGGCTTTATTTCTTCAGTGAGTTCCAGATAGTCTTATTGACTGTCAGTCTCTTATTCACTCTCAGTCGCTCAGTTTATTATTTCTATGCTTGTTTTTTTTTTTGGAACTTTGTATTTTAGGAAAGACCCAGGGGCATGCGTCTCTTTTCATTTTACTCTGGCACTAAGGTTGTTGTAGGGCCATCAATCCTCTGTCTTCAGAATTATACATAACCTATGATTTACACACAGTTTCTACTCAAAAATTTGCATACATTTTCATTCAACATCTCTTTCCACTTTGCTAATTCACCTTCTTGTCTTCTGAATGCTTTTCCAATTGGATCTTGCCAGCCACCTCCCTTTTCTAGGGAGAACTTTCTTTTTCAACAATGTAGATGAGACTGCTTTTCTAAATGCAGTGATGAATCTAATTGGAACTTCAGAAACCTCTACAAAATTACAACTCAATACATTGATTGCCATCAGTGAGGTACCACTAAAACTATTTTTGTCAAAATAAATCTTGGTGTGGGATGGGCAGAGATGTAGAGATGGATTTTTCCAAAAGAGTACCATCACTTTGTTTCAGTTTTTAGAACACATTTTTAGGGGTGGTGGAAGGGAATAACTGGACCTTCAATAAGTTGGCATAAAACAAACCATCATCCTTTCAATCTATAATTGTAAAAACTTCAGAAGAACCGGTACCCTGAGTTTAAACTATAGTATCAGTTCACAAAATTCCTTCTTTTGATAATATAGCATATTTCCTAAAAGGAACACTCTTTAGTCAGATGTGTGCTGTATTTACAAATGGCTTTTGAGACTGATAATTTTACACTGGCACTTACAATAACTAGAGTAGAATTATTACTTCCCTAGCTTTGTGTCTCTCTATATGTCAACAGTAGGGGAAAAGGCTTAAAAAATCAAAGCTGATGACTCTAGAGGGAACCCCTCTAATGCCTCAGCTGTTATTAAGGCACCCTGATGGGAACACTTTAATGGCTCATGATCAGGGCCCTGCTTTACTGGCAAATCTGCCCGCCTCGATCTTCTGTAAGACATGTATAGCCTCTGTTAACTTTAACTCAGCAGCAGGGCACCTTTTTCTGGCTCCATAGTGCCTACTTAAAACAAAATGAAACAAAAACAAAGAAGGCATATCTTGAATATTCTCAAACAAGGCCTCAGTTAAGACAGAAGACAGAAATTTGAGACCAAATGAAACATCATGTTTTAATTCAGCATAACTGTCTTCTATTTCTTTACAAGAAGGGATCAGCTGGTAATGAGAAACCTAGAAAAGCTGTGAAAATTAATTTGCTTCTCCAAGAACATGCAATAAATCATCCTTTATAATTTTACTCAAAAGGCAAGAGAGTGATAATCTGCATATCATCCACTATTCTCTTCATTGAAATGAGGTTAAAAGATAGCATGAACAATAACGGTTAATACTATACTTACATTTTAACTAACAAGTTAAGGTTTACAATGCATTTTATTTTACCCAGAAGTGGGTAGCCATTATTCCAACTGTATTAATTTGGATGTGTTTGAGGATTAAATCCATAATGTCTGGAACAGAGTAAACAGTCATATCTTATTCTCCCTGTCTTGTGAGTAGCTGATCCATAACACTTTGATGAGTTGTGTCACTGATTAATGGGTATAAATGTGAAATAAGTGAAACTAGCAAATATCTTGAGTATCCCTTATTCTTGCTAGACACAATGTCATGGATGTAGTACCTCTCACAAAGTTTTATGGATCTCTTCTTTACTAATAAACTATAGCAGAGCTCCAAATTAGTAAAACACCTCAGAGGATTTCTACTTTGGGATTCCTGGAGCCTAGGTTTCTGTTCTTTCTACAAATTACAGATTCCATTATCTGGTGACAAATCATCTATTTAGTAGCAATATGTGCTGATGGTTGTGTAAAGTAAAACTAATAAGCTTTCTAGGATGGAAAGTATTTTTAAAAAGATTGTCAAATGAGTCTATTTTTAACAATAGTAACAGAAACTAGCAAGTGCAGATGTTGAAGGAAATAACGTGCACAACCTATTTGTGGTTTCAGAGGAAAAGATGGCAACCCAACCTCAGCATGATAGCATGCTTAACTCCAGTAGGATAGTATTTGTATATTTAGGCACGGTATGATTTTAACTTTTTTGGGTTGGTAATTACAATTAAGGCAGGTGCATGAATAATCTTTGATGGATTAAAATAAATATCTTATATATAAAAATGATAGTACTAGTCATGTATTTAGGAATTACAAAATTTGTTTCCTACTCTCTGATATTCATTACCTACAGTGAAAACTGTTAAAGAGCACACTTTTTAAAGCAAATGTAAGTCTGTCTCTGGTTATATTCATGTGATTGAAACTCAATGATTCCTTCCCTCCTAAAGGCTTCTAATGGAGAGAGATTATTGAAGAACATATTAAAATATACTCCTGATATAACATTATTTATGTCAACATTAAGAAGAATTTTGGGAGGTATTTGCAGTTTGTTCTTTTCTTTCTTTCTTTCTCTCTTTCTTTCTTTCTTTCTTTCTTTCTTTCTTTCTTTCTTTCTTTCTTTCTTTCTTTCTTTCTTTCCTTCCTTCTTTCAAGACAGAGTCTCATGCTCTGTACCCAGGCTACAGTGCAGTGGCATGATCTCGGCTCACTGCAAGCTTGGTCTCCCAGATTTACGCCATTCTCTGCCTCAGCCTCCCAAGTAGCTGGGACTACAGTCATCTGCAACCACTCCTGGCTAATTTTTTGTATTTTTAGTAGAGAGAGGGTTTCACCATAGCCAGGATGGCCTCAAACTCCTGACCTCGTGATCCACCTGCCTTGGCCTCCCAAAGTGCTGAGACTACAGGCATGAGCCACTGTTGATGGCTGTAGTTATTTCAATATCCACTAAACAATTTTAACTTAAGGTAACTTTATATTTCTTTGTAACATTAAAGAGTCTTTGGATCCAATTTTAAATCTTGAATACAGTGGATTTAACTATTTAGAGTAAGAACAGATATATTTAAGGTAATAATATTGGTTCAAATGTCTAATTTATGACAGAAGATATGCTGTCTACACTGATCATTTCACAGTTACCTTGTGAAAGATCATAAAGCACCATAGGCAAATCCAGGATTCTGTCCTTGTGCCATCATTGTTCTTGCTGGGCCTTCCTCCAAATCCTGACTGCCTCACTGTCATTCAAGTTTGAGTGGGGCACTGTATGTGGTATAAGCAATGAATGCTGATCTGCAACTGCAAAAAAAAAAATTAATCATATAATCTTATTCACTGTCTTTGTACCACATTATGATACTAATCCCGCTGGGCATATTTCACTTTCTGCAATCTTCTTGAATAAAGTTTTTGTTAATATTACTTGATCTGGGAAATATATTCCTCTTGGAAATTTAGCTGTGTATATCTGTGATGTGTTGATTAATTCCTGGCTCTTTCACTGCAAGCAACTATGCATGAGATCAAAACAAAATTACCAAAACACCAGGTGCGATGGCTGACATCTGTATTCTCAGCACTTTGTGAGGCTGAGTGGGGTGTTATCACTTGAGGTCAGGAGTTCATGACCAGCCTGGGTAATATGGAAAAACTCTATGTCTACTACAAATACAAAAATCAGCCAGACATGGTGGTGAATGCCTTTTGTCCAGCTACTCAGGAGGCTGAGACAGAAGAATCCCTTGAACCCAAAAGTGGAGACTGCAGTGAGGTGGGATCATGCCACTGCACTCCTGCCTGGGTGACCCAGTGAGACTCTGTCTCAAAAATATATATAAAAAATAAAATATAAAAGCTCCAGGATATCATCTTGCCTATGTATCATACACCATCATTTAAAGAACAGAACACCTGTTTATATAAATGAGACTATACCAGCAATAATATTAAATATAAAAGTTTAATTTTTAAGTTCATTATTAAAAAGAGCCTTAAGAAGGTGCAGAATGGATAAAGTTCAAATGTGTATTGTTATTAAAATAGGAATAAATGGAATAAATGTTTGGATCAAAAGATGAATTAACGTCAAAATTTGTCAGATGGAATCTCTTATGTATGATACTGTGTATTAATACTTTGGCACAGGTGTTTGGCAATTTTGTGACAAAAAGAAAAAATTTAACATATCAACTCACCTTGTATTGAACAAAAAACCTCTTCATTATATAATACAAACATATTTATATTATATTAAATTTAATTTAATATTTAATATTTAAATATTTAATATTTTTTGTTTATTTGAATTATAATAAATTTGCCATGGAGAATATTTAAGTGTGTGTGTGTTTGAGAGAGGAGATTTCTTATTGCAAAATGGATTATGTTACAAAATTATTTCAAATGATTTTCAGAAAGGTATACATTTTCCCATAATAATAATGCCACAAGAATTGGAAAGATACATAACAATCTTTGTAATTTCAGGATCCAACATTAATAAACTCTGATGGCAAGATATAATTCACTTTGACTCTAAAATGAGTAGGAAGATGGTTAGAAGAGTGGAGGAATACAGCCAGTGGAAGTGAGAAAAAGATCTGACAACTGAACACCTCTAATATCAGGAGCAAGGGATAAAGATTCTGGGTACGGATTTCTAGTAGAAAGGTAACTTGTACAAGTCACTTGCAATCTAATTGTTCACAGGATAAAAACCACCTAACAGCTTATTATTTAAAATTAATAGTCCTGTTACTTAGCACATATTCATACTTTCCATGGCAGAATTGTGCTTTCCCGTTCCTTTGCTTCCAGTTAGGGGTTAATGGGATGCCCAGACATGAAAAACAAGGAAGGTTTTGAAATGTGTTTGGCAATTGAACTTACCCTCTTGCCCTATTGCTTTTCTTTATGAGAAGAAAATAACTTAGCTGTAGGTTTAAAGAGAATGCATTAGAATCAATGGAGACAAAACCAATTCCAACTAAGCTTAGAAGAGTAAAAAATCCCTCTTCTTCTGCACTTACAAAGACAAAAATACATGCTTACTATAAAATGCCACCAAGTTTTGGTATGGGTAATTATGCAGCACTATTAAGACACTAAATTTTATAGTCTTTATCTAAAAAAAAAAATAGTTTTGCCAAACAAGAATTTGGTACAGAAACTGTTAGACTAAGGCCTATACAGAAAAATTAAAGGTGAGTAATATTAACAAGAACACTGATGATAACCTGAGTAGCAATAACAATTAAAACAGAAAATTAAAAATAAGTAACATTAACAAGAACAGGGATGATAACCTCAATAGCAATAACAATTAAAATAGAAAAGTCTTACTTAATTATCTCATTTTATATAAAAAATAAACAATTCACATTGTGCATTGGAATGCTTAAAACTCCTGCTTTTTTATTTTAAAATAGCATATTTCCATGTAAATGGAGTCTTGCATTTTTCACTCAAATCAGTGAGACATCCCTTTATTGTGGCTTAGCTGCTCTTATCTATATATGTGGGAATAAATCTTGCCCTAGTTTACAGTTTCTTGAATGAAACAGCAGTAACAACAAAAACAAGATGTCCTCATCGCTGATGCTATGTATGACTTTAAAAAAAAAATCAGTGTTATTTTCTTTATTTTTTGATTGGGCTGTTCTTAGCTTTTCAAACAGGCTTTTCAATATCTGTCTTTAGAGAACATCTATCCTTGCCTCATCCTTTTGCTAGCATATAACATGAAGCAGGAGTGAGAGAGAGAGAGAGAGAGAGAGAGAGAGAAACACACAGAGAGAAGCAAATAGAGAAACAGAGCGAGAGGAAAACAGGGAAATAGAGAGAAATGGAGAGTGAGGGAGAGAAACAGAGACAGATAAAGAGATAAAGAGATTCTTCAAAAACAAGAAAGTATTTCTGCATCTTAAGGAAAGCAAAATTTGCGGTGGGTTTGAATTAGGGAATGAAAACTTTCGTTCTATATGTTTAATTAGTTTCTAATTTCTCTGTAATCTCATCATGAGTCCCTAACAGGAAATAATATTGGCCATACATTTTGTACAATTAGGTGCTCATATATTAGATCATTCTCAAGGGGCTCACTAAATTATTTACTAAGCCTAATGTATTACTAAGGCAAGTTAAACTCTATCTCTAGTGTAATTATAAAACTCAATGAGTAAATAGTGCCCTGTGATCATCATGGGCTTTTTATTAGAGATAAGTGAATAGACTGCCTAGCACAATGTCTATAATGAAATATTGTATCACCTTGCCTGCTCCATTAAAGGAATGAGAGTTTACACCATATTCCACACAAGGAAAAATTTTTAAGTGCTTCATTTTTCCTAACATAAGCCACAAAGAATAACAACAACAACAAAAACAAAAACAGACTCATTCTGTCTTAGTTCTAGTCCAAAAATTGAATCAAACCTTGAGCTTTTCTGTAAATTCCCAACTCTGTAACAAAAATAACTTTATCTTTGCCTTTGAAATGTTGATATATAGAAATGGAAGAATATCATCTAATTTAACAATAATTCAAAGAAGTGATTAATTGTCCATCATGAACATTAAAAATTTTATAAATTAAGTATCTAGTCATTTTTTTTTAAATTTTAGAGCAAGTTCTGTTTTTATTTTTATTCATTTCCTTTTGGTTTTATGCCTTTCATTCTCTCCTTTCTCCCCTTCCTTCCTTGCTTCCTTCCTTTCTTCTTTCCTTCCTCCCTCCCTTCTTTCCTTCCTTCTTTTCTTCCTCCCTCCCTCCCCTCCCTCACCTCTTCGTCCCTCTTTTTGTTTTTTCTTTTCTTTATTTCTTTTCTTTTCTTTCTCTCTCTCTTTCATCTTCTTTCTCTCTTTCTTTCTTTCTCTCTCTCTTTCTTCCCTCTCTTTCCTTCCTTTCTTCTCTCTCTTTCCTTCCTTTCTTCTTTCTTTCTTTCTTTTCTTTCTTTCTTTTCTTTCTGTCTTTCTTTCTTTCTCTTTCTTTCTTTTCTTTTCTTTCTTTCTTTCTTTCTTTCTTTCTTTCTTTCTTTCTTTCTTTCTTTCTTTCTTTCTTTCTTTCTTTCTTTCCTCATTTCTTTCTTTCTTTCTTTCCCTCCCTCTCTCTCTTTCTTTCTTCTTTTTTTTACTGTCTCTGTTTCTCTCCTTGATTTTTTTTTTTTTTAGACAGAATCTTGCTCTGTCCCCTAGGCTGGAGTGCAGTGGCATGATCTCAGCTCATGGCAACCTCCCAATCCTGGGTTCAAGAAATTCTCCAGTCACACTCTCCAGAGTACCAATGACTGCAGGAATACGAAAACAATCCTGGCTTTTTTTTGTTTTGTTTTGTATTTTTAGTAGAGACCAGGTTTTACAATGTTTGCTCAGACTTGTCTCAAACTCCTGTCCTCAAGTGATCCATCCACCTCAGCCTCTCAAAATGCTGGGATTCCATGCATAAGCCACAATGGCCACCAAGTTTTACACATTTCTTACCTCAGTGATCTCTTGTTTTATTTTATTCTATTTTATTTTATTTATTTTTATTTTTATTTCTGAGACATAGTCTCGCTCTGTTGTCCAGGCTTGAGTGCAGTGGTGTGATCTCACATCATTGCAAACTCCATCCCTGGGGTTCAATGGATTCTCCTACATCAGCCTCACAAGTAGCTGGGATTATATCCATGGGCCACCATGCCCAGCTAGTTTTGGTATGATATTAGACCTGGAATATTGCCATGTTGACCAGGCTTATCTCAAACTCCTGACACCAAGAGATAGCCAATTCAGCCTGCCAAACTGCTGAGAGTGCAGGTGTGAACCTCTGTGCCCTGCTTGGTATCTGTTATAAAGCTCAGTGGATAAACAATATTGTCTTCCTGGAATGCTTTATGTTTACAAAAAAATGATAGCACTATTAATTAAACCCTTTGGATAAAATAAGGTAACACACAAAACATACATACACATATACAGACAGAGTCAGTGATCAAAAAATCAGTGTAGGCCAGGACCTAAAATGAAAGATGAGTTGCTGTAGTTGACTAGAATTAAACCAGACCACAGTTGACTCACACTCAGCCAAGACATGTGAACAGAGGCTTCAAAAAACTCCATCAGATACATGTTAGATTATTCTCCAGCCATAGCAAAGGGACATTAAAGATCTGTTGTGTTTAGAAGAGTCTTGATGGTTTGACTTTTCCAAGGTATTAGCATTCATGATGTTGACCTTTAAAGCTCTCCGCAATCACACTAATCAGTGGGCAACTCAGTTTTTCTAGTAGTCTAAAGTGCTTTTCACAATTATCTAAACCTTAGTGGCTTAAAACAATAATTATAATTTATTAACTTCAGTCTCTGCAATCTTCCACAGTCTCTCAGCCAAATGATTGTGGTTCAGGGGCACTCAGGAGGATACAATCTAGTGATAGCTTAGGATGGGGACATTGTCAGGTGTCTTCTCATCTTCCTGGTGCCATGGCTAGCATGACTCAAATAGCAGGAGCTGGACTGCTGAGATCCTCAGACATCTCCTTCTATTTCTATGAGTCTCTCCATGGGATGTTCCTTCTGCATAGTGTTTTCAGGGTGTTAGACTGTGTGATGTACTGGTCCAGGACTCCTGAGGGGTTTTTCCCCATGAAAGCAAGAGACCTAGGCAGAGCTGTGTCACCTTTTCTAACCTAGGCCAGGGGTGGCCCAGTATCCAGAAAACACTTGCACTGTTTCCTATTAATTAGAAGCAAATACTGTGTTCAGTCCCATCAGGAATATTTTGAAATGGGTTTGCAAATAATTTCAGTGTTTTAAACCACTGCAGTGGCCATGCCTAATAATTACTTATTTTTATAAGTGCTGGATGGGTTTTACCCAACATAATAGCAGATACAGACTTGTAAACTTGAAACCTATGTATCATAGCTCTGAACATTTGGCTATATTTTGAAATAACTCTTGAGCAACAATTGATTTTGAAATGAGAGTTATAAATTAAAAAATGAGATAAACTCATAAATATCTGGATGAAATGCTTATGAAGAGGTCAGCCTTAAAAAGGTCAATAGGTCTAATGTGCCACAATTTTACTATTTCTATGAATATGACTTGGACAGGAGGGCAAGGACTCAGGGGTCTTCTGGTCCATCTCTGCATCTTGAAACAGTGGCTGGGGCACCAGTAGTAACACTTCCAGCCAACACCATGTGGTGAGGATGAGGAGTCCATCCGGGTTAAGGAGGGTGTCAACATAATGTTACTTGAAGGAGAGGCAACCAAGATCAAGATCTCCAGCACACATTGAAATCTCCCATGACCAGCTGTTGTGGATTGAATCCCTCAGCTTGTGCTGGGCTAACAGATGTGTTCGGGAAGCATCTCCTGTGCCTGGGAAGGATCCCCGGCTTCCCTCGCCACGAGGAAGGGTGAGGCTTGTGGCCTCTGCTCTATCTGTTCCAGCTCTTCCCCTTTCCATTATAGCACTGCTGGGTAAGGTGGCAGGACCCCAGAATGTAGAAGGGCCATGGGATGTTGACAGTGCCTGTTGGTGTCCATGTGCTAGGAGAGTCTTCACTGAGCCTCCCATGAGCTTGGAGGCTGGGAAGGAACATTTGTGGGGCACTGGCCAGTCCAGAGTCCAGAGGCCTGGCCCGGAGAAGGCCGAGGGGTTGTCATAAGGCTGTGGATCTACAATCTTGATGGAAGAGTTGTATCTGCCATGGCTGACATCATCAGGGCAAGACACCAACTGAGTGGGGAGCTGGGATTATGCATTGTATCCCTGTCCTGAAGAGATACTGCCTAGTTCTCCTGGGACCAGTGATACTGGGGACCCCCTCTGGGTCCACTCATGACCATAAACTTAGGATCTTGTGTGCCTTGCTTCCTATCCACCCAGGTGAGGTATCCTTAAGATGATGCATGGGGTGTAGCTGTTGTGTGCACATGCAGCACTGGAATGGGGTATCACTGGCCAGTTAGGCCACTGCTCCCTAGGCCCTCTCCTGAGCTCCCACCTGGCTAAATGATAACTGTCACATGTACCTCATCCTGCAGCCCAGGTTTCTCCTCCACCTACTGACTCACACCCTCTTGGGGAGAATGCCAGCCTCCCTGGAGACTCAGGCCTTGCCAGACCCACATACTGTCCTCCTCTCTCATGGGCCAGACACTCTCTGGTGCACAGGGATTCAGGAACAGCAAATACAAAGCCTGGCAGGCTCCATTGCCTCTTTCCTGAATGCCTACTTCCCTGGCTGAACACACAGGAAGATACAAGAAGCAGCTAGGTTTTATTTCCCTCTGGGTGTCATTTCAAGTCCATGACATCTCCTCTAGGTAGCTCATACCAGCCATCAATTTCCTCCTCCCTCTGCCATTTGTGAGGACCATGAAGACTGTTCACATCTCCCAAGTGTGCAGGCTTCACGGGTCCTGAAGATGGATTGCCAAACCCAGCAGCCCCTAAGCCAAGGTACACAAAGTACACAGCCACAGGTGTGCACATGCATGCACCAGCTCAGACATGCAGGCTAGAATGTGCCCACACTCATACTGGTACAATGGAAACTGGGTGTCTACATCAATAATCATATGGGCCTTAATGCTCGGCCACATTCCCTCGCTGGATACACATGGAAGGTCCACTGCCGTTTAACTCTTCATCTGCAGTGGGATTTATTACTACTTTTATACTTTTACAACTTACCAAAGTATGTTGCATTCTTTCCCCAATCATGAAAAATGGCTTTGATGAAAGTAAGGAAGCAGAGCATTTTTTACAATAAAATACTTTATCTGCATCTATACTATTAAGTCATTTAAAAAATATTACATCTTTTTTAATGTCATAGGAAATGTCTCAGGGGCAGGGGAAGCATGAGTGAGGATGGCAGAGGGGAGAAAGCATGTGAGGGGAGCCTGGAGTCATTGAAACAAAACATGACAGGACTGGGATAGCCATTCTAGAAGGACATAGACCTAGGTGTGCCTCATGTGAACTTCTGCATGGAGGGTAAGAGGGTGCTAGCTGAGCACAAACTGAACCCCAGCTGGTAGCAATCCTCAAGGTGTGGAAGAGAGCCGAGGAAGGATGATGTGGCCGCGATCTGTTTGATCTTTGCTTCACACCAACTGACCTTCACCACTTCTGCTTTTTAGGCAACTTCAGGTTCCCCAATTCTGAAATAGGAGTTTTACAGTTCCCTGATGGGCCTTTCTCCCCTAGCCCAAAGATGGCCTGGGATTTATCACTGCAGGCTCCTCCCTGAGACTTGAGTTCTTTATGTGTGTCCCAGCTCCAGGACCCACAGGCCTCTGAGCCTCCAGCCCTGGGCTCTTTACCTGGCCTCCCCTCTGTTCCCTCTCTGAGGGCCTAACTCCTTCCAGTAGTGCAGCAGGGGATTGAGACAGAGGCCCTGGCTGATAAACTGGGTGACTGGGAAAAGGGGTCTGTGACTGATCATGTCATGGTTCAAAGCCAATTCCACAGATGCCAAGGAAAGACTAGCAAGGTCCTTTACTATGACACCCCTCAGCGGTGCCCACCTCAGCAATCCTGGCTGACTTTGAGTGATCATGGTCACCCAACCAGCTGAAGAAGCTCAGTTAGGCTGTGTCCTGTCTGAAGCTGGGGCTTCTGCTGCATGACTCTAGAACAACTAGGCTACAGTCATGCCAGACATCCTGTATCCTGGAGCAAGAGGAGTTGGGAAGGCTCATGCCAGGCCTAGTCTCCCACACTCCACCCCAGCTACCATGCCAATAGGCACTCCTTACAGAGGATGCCAACCTGATACTCCTTATGATCACTTCATTGCAGAAATAAAGGTTGTGACAAAAGGAAAACTTCATCCTGCTGCCAGTACCCAGGATGGTTGTTTCTCCACCTGCCAGTCCAAGAAGAGAACAGACTCAAAGGGATCATTTCATCTTGCTGGGCTGAGGGCCTGCTGGCTAGGATGAAGCATGCGTTTCCCCTTCCCAAATCTCCTACTGAGACATCCCCAGACCCAGGAGGACTTCAATGTGATCAGGACCCTTGACCCCTCCCCCAGACCCAGGCTCCCCAGACTGATCTGTAAATCCATCCTGTAGTTTACTTAGCAGGACTTCCTCATGGTTTCTTTCTTTCTTTTTTGTTTTTTTGTTTGTTTGTTTGTTTGTTTGTTTTGAGATGGAGTCTCTCTCTGGCTAGAGTGCAGTGGTGGGATCTTGGCTCACTGCAAGCTCCACTTCCCAGGTGCACGACTGCCTCAGCCTCCCCAGTACCTGGGACTACAGGTGCCCACCACCAGCCTGGCTAATTTTTTGTATTTTTAGTAGAGATGGGGTTTCACCATGTTAGACAGCATGGTCTCCATCTCCTGATGAGCCTGCCTTGGCCTCCCAAAGTGCTGGGATTACAGGTGTGAGCCACCGTGCCCAGCTTCCTCATCATTTCTGAACCTGGCTGACATCTCGGTGTGCAGTACAATCTGCCTCTGGTCAAGGAGCCTCCAGATGATTGGGTGGGCATGCCAGGAAACACCCTGCAACTTTGCGAGAGCTGGGAGAGTGTTGGGAAGGGCTATACCCCAGATCTTTGGCCTGGCACCCTGCACTGGTGGTCCTGTCTCTGTCCAGCATAGGGGGCATGGTAGCAGGCATGGTGTTCTTGTGGGTGGGTGGAGGGAGGCCCAGAAAGCCTCTGCCAACAATGAGAGGGGAGCACAAGTAGGCAGGGGATTGGGTGCGGGGTGCTGTGATGTGAGGCAGCTGTTTCCGCAGAGTTCCTGAGCTGCACCTGGCCCTGTTGTGCTTGGTGCTGGACAGGCTATAGTAAGGGTGTCCACGTGTGCGGTCCCCTCTTCAGGTCTCCCTGAGGGGTGGGTGTCTCCATTTGAGGTAACAGCTGTGGGTAGAAGGGACTGCAGGGCTGTGACTGGCACTCCCCATGGGGCTCATGTGTGTGCAAGGGAGGCGTGTGTGCAATGGAGGTTTTACATGCTCAGGGACTACAGCTCTTTGGGTGCAGCACAGGCAGAGGGAAGAAAGCCTGTGTGGGAAGCTGGTGTCTGCCTTGCAGAGGATGGCATCCCTGTGTACCATGAACCCAAGTCTTGAGCACCTTGTGTTTCTGGAGTGAGGTTGCTGGACACCAATATGGGGAGTGGGCATGGTTCTATGGCTGGCATGGGCATGCAGACTCCTTTTTTCCAAGGACTTTTCCAGGGAAACGTGCCATTCAACTTGCTGCTGTGTGTGAAGGGTCCTTTGAGCCGCTCTTCTCACTTGTGAGTGCTGAGATTTGCTCCCAGTCCCTACCAAGTACTCTCAGTGCACCTGCAAGCAAGATGCCCTCCTATCTGCAGGACCCTCATCTCGGCTCCACTCTCTGTCCCCATGCCTTGACTCCTGACTTACCCTGTATGCCTCTCGCCTGGCTCTGTTGCTCCCCACTCCCAGAAACCTGATGCCCATCCCCTGTTGCCAGTTATCCTGAATGGGCTGTTGCAAGGATATGGCTCTGGCCCAGAAGCCAGAGATTCCCTGACTGATGGCCCCTGTGCCATCCAGCCTGGGCAGGTGACTGTGCCAAAACTTCTGCCTCAGCCATGGGTCCCATGCAGCCTGGGGCATTCACGGAGTGCAGCTCCAAATGAAGGACCTCCAATGAGTCTTTTGCCCACTGGGGCATGCTGGGGCCAGGGCCAGGCTCTGCCCACTGGTAGTCCCTCTGCTGCTCTGTGTTGGCCTTCTCCTCAACTACTGTCTGGACCACTTCCATGATGTCATCCAGCACCAGCACCTTCTCCCCCTCAAGGGCACCTCTGCTCTCCATATCCGGGCTGCTCTTTCCCAAAGAGCCTCCAGTTTGAATGGGGTGCCTCCTTTGGACTTCCAGCTGACCATGACCCGCACTGTCCACTCCACCTCCGAATAATGTAGCCTTAAAATAACCTTTAAAAAGAAACTTAAAATCATTCCTATTTCACCACATCCTTTCCAATATCTATTGTTTCCTGACTTTTTAATGACAGCCATTCTAACTGGCATGAGATGGTATCTCATTGTGTTTGTGGGTCATGGATGAAGCTGAAAACCATCATACTAAGCAAACTATCACAAGGACAGAAAACCAAACACCACATGTTCTCTCATAAGTGGGAGTTGAACAGTGAGAACACATGGACACAGGAGGGGGAACATCACACACCTGGGCTGGTCAGGGGATGGGGGTCTGGGGGAGGCATAGCATTAGAAGAAATACCTAATGTAAATGATGAGTTCATGTGTGCAGCGAACCAACATGGTACATGTATCCCTATGTAACAAACCTGTATGTTGTGAACATGTACCCTAGGACTTAAAGTATAATAATAATAATAATAAACTAAAAAGGAAAAATAGCTCTCCAAATCCAAATACTAAATGGAAAATTAGTATCAAGTGGCCTAGAATGTAACTTGCATGAAAATGTCGCAAACATTCAGCAGATAGTTTCTAAATGCCACAATAAGCCTGGCAGTCTGCAAGAAGCTCAGAAAAACATGGTCCTTGCTCTTCTGAGAGTGCAGTTGTTACAGGCACAGAGTTAAATGAGGAATAATAAGTGTGATAACTGCTGTAATAGGTAAATACAGGAAATATAAACCAAATTTTCCTTATTTATGGAACACAAGTTTTAAAATCCTTTTGATATTCAAATGACAATATTTGCTGTTACTGTATAAACTGTCAAGTGTTACACAAATTTTTTTTTTCTCACAGTGATTTATACCATGTGTATATTACATGATTAGTGTAGCATTCTCATAAAGGAAACCTTGAAATGTGTCTGTCCGCTGCTCAGTTTTTATTTTTCAACTGTTTCGGTCATTGTTATTTATCATATTTTTCCTAGGGGATTTTGAATTTTAAAGAGAATATGTAAAAACTGAAAAGAGAAGGACAATGAAATTGCAAGACTACAGTCATAATAATTTCATTGATTAATTCAATTGTTTATAGAGCAAGATTAGATTATATTTCTCCCAAAAGATTCTTGGAGAAATTCTAAGATGATACACTCATTGTTAGAAATCCTCGTAAAGTTGTTGCTTAAGTTAGAGTTAACACTTTTTTAAAGCCTGAAGATACAGTAATAGCTTTGTATTTAAAAAGGGAAAATAGGATTTTTAGTGCTACTTTCTCTCACCTGAAATAATTATAACTTTTAAATTGGTTTTTAGGTGAAATTAAATTTTTCATTATTCTACCTCACGTTTTGCATGAGGCATGTATTTTTAAATTTATTTTCACACTTTTTGTACTTCTGTGAGAAACTTCAGACTTAAATTCATATCACAACTGTCTTTTAGTTTTACTTGTCTGTTCCTAAAGGTTCACAAAAATAAAGAATTCCACTTACACTTGTATCTTTCAGCAACCTTATTTCAGATAACAGTGAACATTACTGCAGAAATCACATGGACAGGTCCAAAGGGGGGGAGGAGGCGGAGGAGGAGGAGGAGGCGGAGGAGGAGGAGGAGGAGGAGGAGGAGGAGGAGGAGGAGGAGGAGGAGGAGGAGGAGGAGGAGGAGGAGGAGGAGGAGGAGGAGGAGGAGGAGGAGGAGGAGGAGGAGGAGGAGGAGGAGGAGGAGGAGGAGGAGGAGGAGGAGGAGGAGGAGGAGGAGGAGGAGGAGGAGGAGGAGGAGGAGGAGAAGAAGAAAGAAGAAGAAGAAGAAGAAACAGCAGCAGCAGAAGAAGCAAAAGAAGAAGAAGGAAGAGGAGGAGGAGGAAGAGGAGGAGGGGGAGGAGGCAAGCTTTTAAGTCTACACATTAGTAACACTGTATCAGAAACTCAGTAGTCATAGTGAAATAAAAACAATGATCACATTCAATTCCATCTCATACCTAGACTGAAATATGAAACTTCTAAAGGAAAGAAAGTTAAGAACTTTGCACTTATCAAAATTTTCCTCTAGAGATAAAATTATTGGTGACTTTTTCTCACTAGAAAACATAAATTTCCATGCTTTGTATATGTGTAAATAAAAATATTTTTATTTCCATCACTTATGATATGCAAGCAAGTAATAAAGTGAAAGTACAATAATAAAATGATATACAGAAATTTCTCTGTGTCAAAAAATTCCATTGAGGCTATTAATTTTATAAAAACCATAGAGAATACATCATGAAACTATATTATACAGTACTTTTTAGTATTTTACTTATATTTTAAATAATCAACAAATGAAAGGAAATTCTTAATCATTATTTATTACCAATAACATTATTCTACTTGAATAATACTTTTGAGATTAAGTATTTTAAATAAAACATTAAAAACAAATTGTATTGACTGATACCAGCTTTCAATGAAATAACACTTCTGTATTTGTAGTCATGTGAAGTATAAATTTCTCCTCACAGTGGATCTTTTATAACATCAGTTTTATCATTTTTTCTGATATAAACCCTGTGGTATCTCATGGCTTTACTGTATCCATACAATACATGACTCCAGAGAGTAGGCTTCAAACAGATGGAAAAATTATATTTGTGACAAAATTCTAGGAAAGAGAATGGTAAAATGGGAGAATAATTTCTAAATTTCTAACTCTTCATCAATGGATTTGGATATATTTAGATATAGACAAATATTTACCTACTGCAAGTTTGCATATATGAGATACTTATAATGTATGGGCTGTGTAATCTTTTAATTAGTCCTCAATTTTACATGTGGGAAATTTGGTAAGAGTTTATCCTTATCAAATTATTAATTTGAAGTACTATACTCAATTTAATGTAAAACCAACAAAATCTCTGTCAAGATTCACTTTAATTGATCCAATAATGTTAACTGCTGATAGCTTCATTCTCCTTGTCCCCTGTTGGCAGCCTGAAAGTTGATTCTCACTCTAATTCAGCACTCAGGGTGCCATCCACGAGAGACTATTACTTTGCTGTGGATTGTGACTTCTCACACCAACACTTTTTTTCTGTAACAGTCCTACCTTTGTATATTTAAAGAATTTGTACATGGCTAAAAAAATAAAAGTGCAGTGAAATGTCAGGCCATGCTATGAAATTTTTCACTGTTTCTATATCTCTGATTGACCTTTCATGTTATAGAGAACAAGAAAAACAATTCAATACGTTTCTTAGGGTCCAGTCCAATGCACCCTTTCTTATTAATACCAAACCCATCCATTCAAGGCACTGACATCTAAACACAACTAGATATATCAAAATCTCTTCTCATTAAAAACCTTTATATTAATCACTGTTGCCCAGATCTGGACTCTGACTATGAAATCCTTGGGTGGAAATTGCTGTAATGGCTCATACTATGGGAGTGACTCTTTTTTGGCATACTTATTGCTGTCAACTTACTGAAGAATATCATATTAGATGGTAGCTCTTAGATACATAAATCCTAGTGATTAATTTTTAATGTCCAGCATTTATGATATTGTACAAGTAAAAATCTTCCACAACTTAAATGATTAGCAGAGCAATGACTTAAATAACAGCAATTCAAACACTCATTTACTTACTAGAAGCGCCATACATCATTAACTCCTGATGAAAACAAAGTTGGGAAATTTCAAGCGCTGAATTGGTTACTAAATTATGTATTTCATGGTATTTTATAAAACTATCCTTGCCATGTATGATGCCTCACCGGCAAGGATGAAGCTTTAGCATACATATATATATACATATTTATATATATATATATATATACATATTTTTATATATATATATACATTTATATATATACATTTATATATATACACATTTAGATATATACATTTATATATATATACACAATTATATATATATATATATACACAAACACACATACACACACATATATATATAAAATGTCTTTGGTTCTTAATATCTCTCTACATTTGTCTTCAAAACCTCAACCCAAAAACACCCATGTACTTGACTTTCAGCTGAGTTGACTACCAGTTATTAGGGTTTAAGTAAACAAAATCAAGATTTCAAAATTTGTTGACCAAATATGAGAAATCACACTCTTACCATAAGAAACAATTATTCTCAAATGCCACTGCAAATGCAAAATTAAAAGAAGAAATTAAGTCTAACATATTACAATATTCTAAAATCTAAAATTACCTCTTTGAGGTCTGGTAGTTCTCGCCTGGAATCACAGCTATTTTGGAGGCTGAGAAGGGAGAATTGCTTCAAGCCCAGGGTTTCAGACTACCACAGGGAACACAGCAAGACCAATCTCTACAAAGGTAACTAATTAATTAATTAATTAAATTGAGCATGATGGCACACATCTGTTTTTCTATTTACTCAGGAGTTCAAGGTTGCAGTGAGCTGTGATTGCACACTGCACTTCAGCCTGAGCCATGGAGCAAGACTTTGTTTCTACCAAATAATTCAATATAAAAAAACAAAGTCAAACAAAATAAAAACACTTTCAGGTGTTTTTGGAAGTTGGTATAATTGCTCCAAAGCATAGACATTGTTTAAAGTTGAGCAGTTCATGGGGGATGGGCAATGAACATTGTTTATATTGTTTTCCAAAAATTAGGACAGATATGTTAGAATAGTATATGTAAATATTTAATAAACTTTGGTACAATAAACATTGACCAATGACAAGCCATTGTGTTTATAGACATTTCCTTCAAAATATTCATAGTTTCATTGGAGAATAAAAAGAACAGCAATAATTGCAATAGTGGGGAGGAGCCAAGATGGCCGAATAGGAACAGCTCCCGTCTACAGCTCCCAGCGCGAACGACGCAGAAGACGGGTGATTTCTGCATTTCCATCTGAGGTACAGTGTTCATCTCACTAGGGAGTGCCAGACAGTGGGCGCAGGTCAGTGGGTGAGTTCACCGTGCGCCAGCTGAAGCAAGGGCGAGGCATTGCCTCACTCGGGAAGTGGAAGGGGTCAGGCAGTTCCCATTCCAGGGGTGACAGACAGCACCTGGAAAATCGGGCCACTCCCACCCGAATACTGTGCTTTTCCGACGGGCTTAGGAAACGGTGCCCCAGGAGAGTAAGGAGAGTATAGCCCGCACCTGGATCAGACGGTCCTACACCCACGAAGTCTCGCTGATTGGTAGCACAGCAGTCTGAGATCAAACAGCAAGTTGGCAGCGAGGCTGGGGGAGGGGCGCCCACCATTGCCCAGACTCGCTTAGGTAAACAAAGCAGCCTGGAAGCTTGAACTGGGTGGAGCCCACCACAGCTCAAGGAGGCCTGCCTGCCTCTGTAGGCTCCACCTCTGGGGGCAGGGCACAGACAAAAAGACAGCAGTAACCTCTGCAGACTTAAATGTCCCTGTCTGAGAGCTCTGAGGAGAGCAGTGGTTCTCCCAGCATGCAGCTGGAGATCTGAGAATGGGCTGACTGCCTCCTCAAGTGGGTCCCTGACCCCTGACCCCTGAGCAGCCTAAGTGGGAGGCACCCCCCAGCAGGGGCAGACTGACACCTCAAACGGCCGGCCAGGTACTCCAACAGACCTGCAGCTGAGGGTCCTGTCTGTTAGAAGGAAAACTAACAGAAAGGACATCCACACCAAAAACCCATCTGTACATCACCATCATCAAAGACCAAAAGTAGATAAAACCACAAAGATGGGGAAAACACAGAGCAGAAAAACTGGAAACTCTAAAAAGAAGAGTACCTCTCCTCCTCCAAAGGAACACAGTTCCTCACCAGCAACGGAACAAAGCTGGACGGAGAATGACTTTGATGAGCTGAGAGAAGAAGTCTTCAGATGATCAAATTACTCCGAGCTACAGGAGGATATTCAAACCAAGGGCAAAGAAGTTGAAAAGTTTGAAAAAAATTTAGAAGAATGTATAATTAGAATAACCAATACAGAGAAGTGCTTAAAGGAGCTGATGGAGCTGAAAACCAAGGCTCAAGAACTACGTGAAGAATGTAGAAGCCTCAGGAGCTGATGCAATCAAATGGAAGAAAGGGTATCAGCCCTGGAAGATGAAATGAATGAAATGAAGCGAGAAGGGAAGTTTAGAGAAAAAAGAATAAAAAGAAATGAGCAAAGCCTCCAAGAAATGTGGGACTATGTGAAAAGACCAAATCTACATCTGATTGGTGTACCTGAAAGTGATGGGGAGAATGGAAACAAGTTGGAAAACACTCTGCAGGATATTATCCAGGAGAACTTCCCCAATCTAGCAAGGAAGGCCAAAATTCAGATTCAGGAAATACAGAGAATGCCACAAAGATACTCCTCGAGAAGAGCAACTCCAAGACACATAATTGTCAGATTCACTAAAGTTGAAATGAAGGAAAAAAATGTTAAGGGAAGCCAGAAAGAAAGGTTGGGTTACCATCAAAGGGAAGCCCATCAGACTAACAGCGGATCTCTCGGCAGAAACCCTACAAGCCAGAAGAGAGGGGGGCCAATATTCAACATTCTTAAAGAAAAGAATTTTCAACCTAGAATTTCATATTCTGCCAAACTAAGATTCATAAGTGAAGGAGAAATAAAATACTTTACAGACAAGCAAATGCTGAGAGATTTTGTCACCACCAGGTCGGCCCTAAAAGAGCTCCTGAAGGAAGCGCTAAACATGGAAAGTCCCAACCGGTACCAGCCACTGCAAAATCATACCGAAATGTAAAGACCATCAAGACTAGGAAGAGACTGTATCAACTAACGAGCAAAATAACCAGCTAACATCATAATGACAGGATCAAATTCACACATAACAATATTAACTTTAAATGTAAATGGACTAAATGCTCCAATTAAAAGACACAGACTGGCAAATTGGATAAAGACTCAAGACCCATCAGTGTGCTGTATTCAGGAAACCCATCTCACATGCAGAGACACACATAGGCTCAAAATAAAAGGATGGAGGAAGATCTACCAAGCAAATGGAAAACAAAAAAAGGCAGGGGTTGCAATGCTAGTCTCTGATAAAACAGACTTTAAACCAACAAAGATCAAAAGAGACAAAGAAGGCCATTACATAATGGTAAAGGGATTAATTCAACAAGAAGAGCTAACTATCCTAAATATATATGCACCCAATACAGGAGCACCCAGATTCATAAAGCAAGTCCTGAGTGACCTACAAAGAGACTTAGACTCCCACACATTAATAATGGGAGACTTTAACACCCCACTGTCAACATTAGACAGATCAATGAGACAGAAAGTCAACAAGGATACCCAGGAATTGAACTCAGTTCTGCACCAAGTGGACCTAATAGATATCTACAGAACTCTCCACCCCTAATCAACAGAATATACATTTTTTTCAGCACTACACCACACCTATTCCAAAATTGACCATATACTTGGAAGTAAAGCTCTCCTCAATAAATGTAAAAGAACAGAAATTATAACAAACTATCTCTCAGATCACAGTGCAATCAAGCTAGAACTCAGGATTAAGAATCTCACTCAAAACTGCTCAACTACATGGAAACTGAACAACTTGCTCCTGAATGACTACTAGGTACATAACAAAATGAAGGCAAAAATAAAGATGTTCTTTGAAACCAATGAGAACTGAGACACAACATACCAGAACCTCTGGGATGCATTCAAAGTAGTATGTAGAGGGAAATTTATAGCACTAAATGCCCACAAGAGAAAGCAGGAAAGATCCAAAATTGACACCCTAACATCACAATTAAAAGAACTAGAAAAGCAAGAGCAAACACATTCAAAAGCTAGCAGAAGGCAAGAAATAACTAAAATCAGAGCAGAACTGAAGGAAATAGAGACACAAAAAACACTTCAAAAAATTAATGAATCTAGGAGCCGGATTTTTGAAAGGATCAACAAAATTGATAGACCGCTAGCAAGATTAATAAAGAAAAAAAGAGAGAAGAATCAAATAGATGCAATAAAAAATGACAAAGGGGATATCACCACTGATCCCACAGAAATACAAACTACCATCAGAGAATATTACAAACACCTCTACGCAAATAAACTAGAAAATCTAGAAGAAATGGATAAATTCCTCAACACATACACACTCCCAAGACTAAACCAGGAAGAAGTTGAATCTCTGAATAGACCAATAACAGGAGCTGAAATTGTGGTAATAATCAATAGCTTACCAATCAAAAAAGTCCAGGACCAGATGGGTTCACAGCCAAATTCTACCAGAGGTACAAGGAGGAGCTGGTACCATTCCTTCTGAAACTATTCCAATCAATAGAAAAAGAGGGAATCCTCCCTAACTCATTTTATGAGGCCAGCATCATCCTGATACCAAAGCCTGGCAGAGACACAACAAAAAAAGAGAATTTTAGACCAATATCCTTGATGAACATTGATGCAAAAATCCTCAATAAAATTCTGGCAAACAGAATCCAGCAGCACATCAAAAAGCTTATCCAACATGATCAAGTGGGCTTCATCCCTGGGATGCAAGGCTGGTTCAATATATGCAAATCAATAAATGTAATCCAGCATATAAACAGAGCCAAAGACAAAAACCACATGATTATCTCAATAGATGCAGAAAAGGCCTTTGACAAAATTCAACCCTTCATGCTAAAAACTCTCAATAAATTAGGTATTGATGGGACATATCTCAAAATAATAAGAGCTATCTATGACAAACCCACAGCCAATATCATACTGAATGGGCAAAAACTGGAAGCATTCCCTTTGAAAACTGGCACAAGACAGGGATGCCCTCTCTCACCACTTCTATTCAACATAGTGTTGGAAGTTCTGGCCAGGGCAATTAGGCAGGAGAAGGAAATCAAGGGTATTCAATTAGGAAAAGAGGAAGTTAAATTGTCCCTGTTTGCAGATGACATGATTGTATATCTAGAAAACCCCATTGTCTCAGCCTAAAATCTCCTTAAGCTGATAAGCAACTTCAGAAAAGTCTCAGGATACAAAATCAATGTACAAAAATCACAAGCATTCTTATACATCAATAACAGACAAACAGAGAGCCAAATCATGAGTGAACTCTCATTCACAATTGCTTCAAAGAGAATAAAATACTTAGGAATCCAACTTACAAGGGATGTGAAGGACCTCTTCAAGGAGAACTACAAACCACTGCTCGAGGAAATAAAAAAGGATACAAACAAATGGAAGAACATTCCATGCTCATGGGTAGGAAGAATCAATATCATGAAAATGGCTATCCTTCCCAAGGTAATTTACAGATTCAATGCCATCCCCATCAAGCTACCAATGACTTTCTTCACAGAACTGGAAAAAATTACTTTAAAGTTCATATGGAACCAAAAAAGAGCCCGCATCACCAAGTCAATCCTAAGCCAAAAGAACAAAGCTGGAGGCATCACACTACCTGACTTCAAACTATACTACAAGGCTACAGTAACCAAAACAGCATGGTACTGGTACCAAAACAGAGATATAGATCAATAGAACAGAACAGAGCCATCAGAAATAATGCCACATATCTACAACTATCTGACCTTTGACAAACCGGAGAAAAACAAGCAATGGGGAAAGGATTCCCTGTTTAATAAATGGTGCTGGGAAAACTGGCTAGCCATATGGAGAAAGCTGAAACTGGATCCCTTCCTTACACCTTATACAGAAATCAATTCAAGATGGATTAAAGACTTAAATGTTAGACCTAAAACCATAAAAACCCTAGAAGAAAACCTAGGCAATACCATTCAGGACATAGGCATGGGCAAGGACTTCATGTCTAAAACACCAAAAGCAATGGCAACAAAAGCCAAAATTGACAAATGGGATCTAATTAAACTAAAGAGCTTCTGCACAGCAAAGGAAACTACCATCAGAGTGAACAGGCAACCTACAAAATGGGAGAAAATTTTTGCAACATACTCATCTGACAAAGGGCTAATATCCAGAATCTACAATGAACTCCAACAAATTTACAAGAAAAAAACAAACAACCCCATCAAAAAGTGGGCAAAGGACATGAACAGACACTTCTCAAAAGAATACCTTTATGCAGCCAACAGACACATGAAAAAATGCTCACCACCACTGGCCATCAGAGAAATGCAAATCAAAACCACAATGAGATACCATCTCACACCTGTTAGAATGGCAATCATTAAAAAGTCAGGAAACAACAGGTGCTGGAGAGGATGTGGAGAAGTAGGAACACTTTTACACTGTTGGTGGGACTGTAAACTAGTTCAAACCTTGTGGAAGTCAGTGTGGCGATTCCTCAGGGATCTAGAACTAGAAATACCATTTGACCCAGCCATCCCATTACTGGGTATATATCCAAAGGACTATAAATCATGCTGCTATAAAGACACATGCACACGTATGTTTATTGCAGCATTATTCACAATAGCAAAGACTTGGAACCAACCCAAATGCCCAACAATGATAGACTGGATTAAGAAAATGCAGCACATATACACCATGGAATACTATGCAGCCATCAAAAATGATGAGTTCATGTCCTTTGTAGGGACATGGATGAAATTGAAAATCATCATTCTCAGTAAACTATCACAAGAACAAAAAACCAAACACTGCATATTCTCACTCATAGGTGGTAATTGAACAAGGAGAACACATGGACACAGGAAGGGGAACATCACACTTTGGGGACTGTTGTGGGGTGGGGGGAGGGTGGAGGGATAGCATTGGGAGATATACCTAATGCTAGATGACGAGTTGGTGGGTGCAGCGCAGCAGCATGGCACATGTATACATATGTAACTTACTTGCACGTTGCGCACATGTACCATACAGTCTAAAGTATAATAATAATAATAATAAAGGAAAAAAATAATTGCAAGATACTCTGGCAAATGTTACATTAGAGACAATTTAGTAACTTAGTTGGAGAGGACTGAAGTTTTTAACAGGGTTTGCAGGGGTTTGGGGAACATCCTTAGGGCAGAAAAAATTGACTGGATCAGTAAGGATTGGAATTGTAGAAAAAAAGAAACATTCTTTCTATCAATGAAAGAAGTACTAACAATGCATATGATGCCATCTGACCAATTCTTAGACCATACTAGCTCAATAAATATTTCTTGAATGAATCCATGAATGGAAAATGTTCAGAAAAGGGATCTGGAAGGGATTTTCAAAATCCTATAAAGGAAAGTTAAATACCCTGAACTTTACAATTTGCCTGCTTTTATTTATGTTCTTATTATGTTTACCACCTCATAAGCTCTGTTCTACTTTTTGGTTTTTTCACAAATATCATGCATGAATCATTCCTGATACTACTTCTCTCTTAATCTCTTGATGCTATATTTCTCTCTGATACTCCTTTGTGTGAGGTCCTGGGTTTGTATGCCCACAGATACATCACTCACCTCTCCCTGGCACTATTCTATAATAGAGAGGCCTGGCCCCTGGAAGGCATGGTTCCTAGGCTCCCATAAAAAATACTTCCTATTTTAGATCAGACAAGGGGTGACAGTGCACAGATTAGAGAACCGGATGAGAGAAGCCAGTTTGTTTCCCTTTCATTCTCACTAGGAGATATGTTTCCACAGTGATTCCACTGCCTGCAGCACATGCTCTCTGTGTTTCCATTTTCTATGTAGTGACCCTAATCCTAGACTGGTTCTTCTAATGCCATTTTCTCCAGTTGTCTTCTCTAAAGGATTTGGGTACTATTTTTGGAGTTTTAAATTTAAAAAATATTGATATGGGAGGTAGGCAGGGAAGTGTCTTGTAGAGGAGGGTGTGGTTCTTGGCTAGGGATCCACACTCAGGCCTGTGCTCACTGACCTAGGTGAGGACACACACTTCTGTTTTCTTGACCAAACTGGTGAGGACAGGCCCTTCAGTTTTTCTGCCCAAGTGTTGCACTTTCCAAGACCACCCTGGCCTGCCATACCCCTCATCATGTCCTAAGAATCCTTGAGACCCTAGCAGGCAGAGACACAGCAGCTGGACATCAACAGGAACCATCAGCAGATGAAGACACAGCAACTGGACATAGAGAGGACACCAAAGAAAGGAGAGCACAAGGATGGAGGCGGTAGACCATCCACCAAGAAGAACATGGAGTTCCTTGGGGCTGTGGGAGGAGAGGGCTGAGCTGCCCCATTCCAAGGGAAAAGCACTTTCTCACTCCATCTAGCTCCCCATCCAACTGCTGAGAACTTCCACTCAATGAAACCTTGGACTTATTGTAGAAACCCACATGTGAGCCAATTCTTCAATTACACCAAGGCAGGAAATCCAGGAATCCAGAAAGACCTCTGTCTTTGCAGTACAGCAGGGTGTCTAATTGAGCTAACACAACCTGCCTACATTTGGATAAAATAAATTAGTAACATATAATATATGCCAGTGGGGATTCAGGAGCTGTAAAAATTCACCCCTGGATGCTGTCTGGGGTTGGAGCCCCACAACCTGTCCTCATTTCTTGCCCTGTAGTGGGGGATAAAGAACATTTTCCCGTTTCAATATGAGTCTGTTTCCAATGCAGTGTGCTTTCTGCAATATTGCAGTGTTACTTCATTGTATATATTTGACAAAATAAGTTACAAACTGTAACTAATATGAGAAGAAAATAAATGGTGGAGAATAAAGAAGAAAAATGAAACATTGTGTTTCACAATGAATGTAAACAATTATAAGTATGATTAATCAATACATCAGACCAGCCAAGCAGGGGCTTAACATCATGAGGGGGTGCTACTTCATCATCTTGTGATTTCCTTATGGGACAGAGAGTGTGAGCAGCAATAAGGTCTGATAGGGAAAAGGATACAACCTGGTGAGGTGGGGATTGTGTCCCACACCTGCACCTGAAAAAAAGGTGAAGACAGATGACAGAAGTCGCTTCCACCTGCATCTCTGCATTCCATTGATTGCACAAGCTGTCCACACCATGGCCCGGTGTTCAAGTGGGTATTCCCCAACCTGCCATTAACATATGGAGTGCAAACAGGGGCTTGGAACTTTGAGGGTTTTCATACCCAGGGCCAAATGGGAGTGAGATGGATTGATGTGGGTAGGATGTGGCCTCCATAGTTTCCTCTTCATTTTATGACTTCCATGTTCCTCATCGAATTAGGGTTTCCTTGGTCTAGTTCACCATCTTCCACACAAAACATTTCCCATTTCACAAAGGATGACCCTGATGGGAATTCATTGCATGAGTGTTTCCTTCTAAACACTGTCACATTTTCATGGCTGGACAGCTTTGATAGTTTTAAAATGTAAATTCCCACACAGCCACCAACAGGGAAACTACTGATCTCCCACTTCTATCAGAGGGCAGCATGATTCCTGTAGGATGAGAAGCAGGCAACAGTGTCTAATATTTGCCTGGTTATCTAGGCTCTGTTTCATTTCATGTGCACATCCTTTCTCATTGTTGCAGGACTCCTTCACTGGGCTGTTGCTGGATGGAACTGCTCTCGCCACAGATCTTTTGGCTTCCAGGGATTTCAGAGAGGAAATGGGACTTCAGATAGACTGGCTAACTCCAGGTTGTCAGTCCTGGTTGCATTGTGGGGGCTGAGGATGTTTGCACTTTGCAGGAGGATGTTGGGTCCTCTGACAAGAATCATTGAACATTGCTTTGACTCCAGCACAAGGCAGCTCATTCTCTCAGGTGAGCATTGATTTTTCTTTCCTTTCCTGGGGGGTCCACATTGACCATCAATAGCATTACTGGACACCCTTTTCAGAATTGCCATTTCCACAGACGGCCTCTTAGACCCTGTCACAAGCTCACCTGCCCGCAAGTGAGGCCAGACCAAGGTGAGAGAACACTGCTCAACCTTGGATTTGCCTTTGTCGTGGTCCCTGCCTTTCCCAGATAGGCCCTGTGAGGCCCAGGATGAAGAGAGGCAGTGAGGTCAAGTGCCCAGCCACCTTTTGCCTCTGAGGTCTTAGGTATGATTCCATCACATAAAGAACCCTCAACAACTCACCAGTGTCTATTCTAATCCCCTTCGGACCTGATTCTTGCACACAGACTCTTTCAGAAATGGAGACAGAAGAGCCATCTCCAGTGCCCACCTCACAGTCTCCAAATACCTCCTCCTCCACTGGGACCTGACCAGCGAGTTGACCCAAAGGGGCAATAAGTTCGAGAATTTTAGGGTCCCGCAGTAGGTTGTCACAGACAGACTTTTTCTCAATACCAGTCTAGCTCTGTCTGTATAGTTTTTGTCTGCTTAGGCATGCTGACAGGTCTGACAGCCAGGCACCCAAGCCTGTATCACAAATGTGCATGTGTTAGTCTCAAAGCACCAGACCTGAGCAGGGAGCTATTGGAAGCATCGCAGTGAATGCCACTGTTGCCTAGTGACAAGTCCCTGTGGCTTGGCAGAGAAGAAGAACTCCCCAGAGGTGCGTCGGTGGTGGAATCATGCCTTTCTTCTCTGAGAGATCCACAGGACAGTCCCATGATTCTAGGAGCAGGTAGACGTGAGCCAGCCT